>NC_069783.1:98913055-108913055 GCF_027406575.1 Nycticebus coucang | reverse complement strand
GCCTGATGGGGAAAAATGATGGTCTTCCTTACGGTGACTAATTCATGTCAGTTTAGATTCAGCTCGCTGGGACTTGTAACTCCCTTGGTCTCATGTTCTTTTATCCTCTCAAAGTTCTTGAAAGCATGAATTATTCCAGAGCAGCTCTGGAATTTATGGTGTGTTTGTAGAAAAAATATCTGATGGGATGTGGTGATTACGTCCTACTGAACCCCCATCACCTCTTCAGCTGTCAGTCCAACCTGGGTAAATTCATCCTGCATGTCTATCTTAGACACCCATGAACAAGTTCCTACAAACTTAGTGTTGTCACAGCCTGTGAACTCTGTGCATGCTATGAGTGACTCTGAATCTGAGGCAGCCACTCCAGGACTTTGAAGTAACCAAGTCACAGGAAAAAAGGCAATGTGATGAGGAAGAATGAAAAGAAGGAAAGAGATGAATTCCTGATGGCGTCATGGAGCTGCATTGCCAACCCTAAGAGTTGCCTTCATTTTTAAGCAAATGCCTTCATGTTGAAGTCACCGTGTTCATTACGGGTGAGAACAAGGAAGATCTTCCTCTTCCTTCACCTTTGTCAGGTTTGTTTGGTTTGCTTTTGTGTTTTTGTTCTTGTTAATAGCATTGTCCTTTAACATAGAACCTAAACAAAAAATATTTCCTATTAGGGACTCGTGACTGTTACACCAAATTACCTCCCATGCCCTGTCCCCAAATAGCAGCCATTGCTTTGGAACTTAAGGTTTCATAGTGCATAGATCGAGAACCACTGATCTATCAACAAATAGAACAGGCATATTAAAGTATGTGGTCACTTCTTCAAAATATACACAAATATATGTGGCCTTGGTAAAGCTTCACATCTGGGTAATATATATATTTATGATGGTCTGAATCACACACACACACACACACATAACATATATACATATATACGTATAATAATTTATGTACAATAGAATTTTTTTTCATTCCCATGATACCATCTTGGGAACATAAAAATATCAAAGTATTATTAACTCTTGTCCTCTTATGTTTTGAGGAGGAGTTTGATATTATCACTCTGTATCTTTAATCCTTTATGGTTAAATGCAGTGTTAACTGTCTGCAAGTTGTATTATATTAATACGTATTAAGATGTCTCTTCCATGACAGACACATACTCATTAAGTAACTCATTAATTTATGATGTCCTTTTGTTACAAGTCTTTATTTTAGCTTAACACCTAATGGTTTATTATATAAACCAATACCTTTCAAACAGATTTGACTATGAGACCATCATAAACTAATTATGTCTTTTCAGAGCATACAGAATGAGCTATAGGATTTAATGAATGGTGGCATTAAGTAATAGTTTTTGAGCCACAGATATTGAAGGTGAAATCAGCATCATTAAAACAAAATTGTATCTTGAAATTATGAAAAAATATAGATAATAAATCAATGATTACAAATGGAATCATGTGGATTACATGCCGGATGATTCTTATGTCTTCCCTGAAATCATGACGTTTCTAGTTCTATTTCTCAACAGTAGAATTTAAAAATTAAGTATACATATATACATATAAACACATATGTCTACGTATATACATACATATATGAATGTATGTGTGGGAGATGGGTATATGATCCATATTTATCATACCTATTCACATGAGTGTGTCTAACTATATATACCCAAATATACAGGGTGGACATAAAGTTCATGTGCAATTTACCATGTTAAACTATTTTAAATTGCACGTGAACTTTATGTCCACCCTGTATATGCATATGTTTGTTTTTCCTCTCTGAATATATTTAATATTATTAGAGAATAATAATAATATTATTATTTAAATAATTATTTTAAACTATTATCAAATTTCTCATAGCTCCTTTGGAACACTCTTCCTGTCTCTAATTTATCTCTCATTTTTATATGCATCTCTCAATTATACTCTAAACTTTATGAAAGAAACATTTTGTTTATATATTTTATAATATCTTCAATGTAAGTGACAGAGCCTGGCCCAGTACAAGACTTCATTCAGTATTTGTAACCAGCTTGTTTAGGATAACATGGCAAATATTTTTAATATCCGTTAATTATCAGTTGGACCTAATTAGTTAATTAAGCATCATTATTATTGGATAGGCCAGACCACCATGGAGCTCATGGCAATCCAGTTGAGATATGTAAATTAAGTATTCACATAATTAAAAGAAAAATTGCAACTATATAACACAAGCTGTTGATGAGAGGAACCATAATAGTCAAGGACTTCTGGAGAGATTCCTTGAAGAAGTGCCAATTGACTTGAGATCTGAAGGAGCCAGGAGTTCCTGAGGTGAATAGAAAGAAAGGACTCTCCAAGCCTCGTGGAAGGCAGATGCTGAGTGAGCTCAAGAGACTGAACACAGCTCACATGGCTTCAGGCTGAGGGAGGATGGGACTCAGGTGTCTCACCTTGAAGAACTGGCGGGAACTGGGCTGATCACAGTCTTGGCCAGCTGTATAGAGGAGTGTTGTGCCTGCACCAGAGTAGTCATGGAATTGTCTTCTGTTGTGCTCAGGTTTGAGTTTTGAGAATGTGTCCGAATATTCCTTGGATATAACTCCTCACATGCTTGGTGAGGCCACAGAATGACGTGAGAGAGACAAAAGATACTGACAACTGGATCCCTTCCGTCATAGACCTTCCAGCCCATTCAGGGTGACTGGGTGACTGATTCTAGAGGTCATCAGATTCGGCAAATAAAAACACAAAATGCCCCATAAACTTGGCAATGAACAGTATGCTTAAGATAATCATTCCTCCAAGCAGACTGTATTCATATGTCCTATCAAGTACGTGGTGGTGGGGGTGTGTACTTACACTAAAAATACAATTTTGGAATATGTCAAATTCAGTATAATTGGTCTTTTTCTAATTTGTGTTGCAATCTAAAATCTGTAAATTGTGTACTGACAATTGTAAGTACCAGTAACCATGGGACCTTGGTAAGTGCCGCAATGCACTTGCCCATCCCAAGCAAAGTGCTAGGGATGTAGTATTAAAAATACCAAACAACTTCAGAGAGGGATGTAGCCACAGGAGACATAAAGTGGAGGGAATATTTGAGCTGTGTGTTCAAGGATGATAGGAAGAACAGGTGACATTCATTGAGGAGCAAGGGGATATTATAATCCCATTCTATAAAAGCAGAAGAAAAACATAGAAGTAGTAAAAGCTGGAATCTCTGCAACTAAACCACATCTGCTTCAAGAGCCTGTGGTTGTAACCACCACACCACTCCTCTGTCCCCAGACCATGTCTCTTGAAGCAGTGTCCCCAGTGGTAGAGTGGTGGCCAGGAAGAAGGTCTGTAGGGTGACATGCAGGACTCCGAATGTAGGGCTTTGAGTGTCCTGCAAAAGACTCTCTCCTATTCTGATGGTCACATGGAGCCAGAGAAGCAGAAGGGATGTGTGTTCAGGGCTGTGTTCACTCTGGCAGCCACAGGGAAGGATGCTGGTATTTTCAGAATAGCCAACTCTGATGAATTATCCTACTTCTATGGGGCTTCTGCTTTAGATTCAGCCATGTGAAGAACTTGGAAGTGGACACTCATGTCTTTACAAAGCAAAACTGGCCCAGCTAAATGTCACTGAGTTTTCTTGGGCCATCAGAAATGGAGGTTGAAGGAGAAATTGATGCTGAAGATCTGGGGAGACAGGGAGAGGCACCCGGAGAGTCTTGTCAACAATCAGCTTAGCAGGGACTGAGGTCACTGGAGACATGACCTGAGAGTAACAATGAAAGATGTTGTTGATGAGTGCTGGAGGCTGAGTTTCATATACTAAGAGAGACTCAATGGAGTCAAGTGTAATTCTCCAATAAAAACATGAATAGAATGGGCGGGAGAAAATCCAATAGGCACGAAGTGACCATCTCTATTCGAAGAGATGAGGACACTAAGGAGAAGAAAATACAGGTCAGTATCTCTCTAAACACAAACTTCTCAGCACAATATTAATGAGATGAATCTAGCAGTGTAGAAAAGGAAGTAAAAATGTAGGCAATTGGGATTGTTCTTTCTGTATCAACAGATCACTTGTCATATGTTCGTATCGATTGATGCAGAAAAAGCATTGGGCAGTGTCTAGCATCCATTCATGATAAAAAACTCTCAGCAGGCTAGAAATAGAAGAAAACTTCCTCAGTTTTATAAAAAACATTAAAAACATTTAAACAAAATACATTTGGCTAACATCATACTTAATGGTGAGAAATTGGCAGCTTCTCCCCTAATCTCGGGAACAAGACAGAGATAACTTCTCTCAACTGGTCCATTCAGCATCATGCTGGCTGTTCTAGCTGGTGCAATAAGACAAGATGTAAAAATAAAATGCATCCAGATAACAAAGGAGGAAATGAACAGTCTTTATCCGAAGATGACATGATCGTCTATACAGAAAATGCTAATCAACAATAAAACTCTTTGAACTAATAAAAAATAAACAAATAAAAAAAATAAGACATATGTGTAATAAAACATAATACAAAATAAAAATTTTAAATCCTCTTTTAACTGATAAATAAGAAAGGACTTCCATATAGGGAATCATAAGACTGATTTTTTAAATTAATGATAAATCAATGGATAAATAGTTTCCGCTCATAGACTGGATACTTGATATTAAATGTCATCTTTTTCACATCTTGATATTAAATGTGATCAATGTCAACTTGATCTATAGATACAATGCATTTCCAATAAAATTCCCAAGAGAAATTTTGTAGATATTGGAAATTGATTCTAAAAATTATATGAAAGGCTGAAATACCTAGAATCGTAAACACAATATTGACGAATAATAAAATTGTAAGACTTACACCACTTGACATCAACAATACAGGTAAGATTGCAGTAATCCATGCAGCATGGTCCTGGTGAAAGAAGAGACACACACAGATCAATGGAACAGAGCCCAGAGAGCAGAAGTAGACCAACTCACATATAGTCAACTCATCTTTGCCAAATGTGCAAAACCAACTCAATGTAAAATTGGCAGTCTTTCCAATGGGAAATACTACTAAATGGGTATTCCTTTGAAAAACAAATTAGACTTTGTAAAATTAAAAACTTAACACTCTGAGAAAGTCACTGGAGAAAGCCAGAGACTGAGAGAAAAGTTTATCAAATACATATCTGATAAAAAACTGGTCCCAAAACGTACAAGAACTCTTAAAACTCAAAATGATAAAACAAACAGCACAATTGATAAATGAGCAAAAGATCTGAAGGGATGCCTCACCAAAGAAGAGGCAGAGATGACAAATTTGTCTATGAAAAGATGCCCAAAGACATTAGGGAATTGTAAGTTAGACTAATGTTAATTAAATTACAGTTAGATACCACTGCCCGCCGCTTAGAATGACTAAATTCCAAAATGCTGACAACCCCCAGAGAGGATGTTGAGCAACAGAAACTCTTATTCACTGCTGTAGTAAAATGATACAGCCAGTTTGGAAGATGGTTTGGCAATAGGATATAAAGCTAAACTAACTTGTCATATAACGCAGCAATTACACTCCTAGGTATTTACCCACATAAGTCAAAAACTTAGGTTCACATAAGAACCTTCATAGGGATGTTTACAGCAGATTTTTTTTTAATTTAATTTGCTAAATTTGGAAGCAACTGAGATGTCCTTCAATAGGTGAATGGATGAACACATAGCAGTATATTACAAATGCTTTTTTGGTAATAGTCCAAAAGTAGGAACAGGCTAGATGTCCTTGACTGGGAACAGGCTAGGGTTCATCCACACCGTGAGATGCTACTCAGAAATAAAACAAAAGGAACTACTGATATATGCAGCAGGGCAGGTGAATTCTCCAGGGAATTATGCTGAGTTAAAATAGCCAATCCCAAAAGTTTACATAATGCACCATTTCGTTTATTTAACAATTTGCAATGACAAAATTATAGAAATGGAGAACAGACTATTGCTTGCCAGGTGTTAGAAACACCTGCTGTGGGGGTGGGAGTGAGCATAGTTATGAAAGGGTAGCTGGAGGGCTGTGGGGGTGATGCAGCTGTGCAGTCTTCTGATTGCGATGGTGGACGTAAGCAAATACACGTGTGATGAAATCACATGAAACTGCCACACACACACATACACACACACACACACATACACACACACTTGCAAGTACAAGTAACACTGGGGAAATCCCAGTGAGATTGGGGGATTGTATCAATGTCAATTTCCTTAATGTGATCTTGAATTATAGTTTTGCAAAGTGTTGCCTTTGGGAGAAAATGGGTAAAATAGACACATTATCTCTGGACATTATGCTTTACAACTGCATGTAAATGGACAATAACTTCAATAAAAATTGCAATTAATAAGAAAGAATTTTAAAAGGCATTAATCAAAAATATTGAAAGAAAAATAACTAGGCATGGGTTCCTTGACAGTTTGAAAATGGTTGTTATTTTCCACAATCATGGACACCTCCTCTCCCTACCCTGGGTTCCTTCTATGTTTTTTGAGGGAGTGGGTCAGGTGGGTGTTCTTGGGGTTCTCTTGATGGGTTTCTGTTTCTTTACTAATAACTGTCCCTCTCTGACCCCGACTTATAGGTACAGGACGATGAGACCGCAGAGATCCCCAGTGTCTCTTTTCTGCTTTGCAGGTGGATTGCCATCTACAGTCATACACACACACATACAGCCTCCTGGGATAGAGCTCACACCAGACAAATTAGTATCTCTTGATTTTCAACAATAGCTATTTTTCTCCTTGCATTTTTTTCAGCCTCTGCCTCCTATCTCCTCACTTTCATCCTTAATTGACCGTGATATAGAACAGAAATAAAAGATTGAATTATTTATCATTGTATTAATGAGTAGTTTCATATTCCTTGTCCTTAAACATATAAACAGATGAATGGAACATTTTATATTTCTCTGATGTTACCACACTAAATTAATTTGCTTTTTACTTATAAGACCTATTATTTTCCCCTCTCATAGGTAATGATCCTAGAAGAAGTAGGAAAATAAAACAGATTTTTTTTGCCTGGCATCACTGAGCATTCCATCCAGGTACTCTCGTGCAGAAATTATAATTACTGACACTACTCACCATTTATAATAAGAATTAATAAGCTCAACAAAATAGCCCTGGGCAGTTTGACGCGGGCTCCAGAGACTAACTTCCTTTGTTTCCCTAAATTGGATATGTAGAAGATTTTATCAAATATTTGCTTAATTTTAAAGCAATGAATGTAATTTTGCTTCATTGAACCTCTTATTTTGGAAAAATGTCACAGTTCTAAGCTGAGCTTTACTGGTGAAATTTACAGGTAATTATTTATAATGATATGCAAATTATCATCAGGCAGTTTAGTCAAAAGATTGAAGATGGAGTGGTAATATTAAAACACTAGGAATTATCTACTGTAAAAAACAAAGCACTGTTTGCAAAACAGAAATTTGGAAAAATACATAAGCATTTCTTCTTTGGTCATTAATTTTTGAAAAAAGTTAATATCTGAGATGAATATAAGGTACTTAAGCTCCAATAACAATTTTGCTCTTGGAAATTATCTTAAACTTATAACTCAGTTTCCTTGACACAACCTTGAAAATACTAGAGGTTTGAGCAAATGAGTCATAGCAATGTATAGGTGACACTTCAGCCCACAAACTCTCTGAAATTGAAAAGGTTTCACTCCTTCATCCTGGGCTGTAGTTGTGTTTTATCTTTGGTATGAAAGTGTGGGTGATTATATATTCGTTTCATAATAGTACTGAGCACATTGGGTACTTTTTCCTCCATTCTTAAGATAACTTTACTAAGAAGAATATGTTCCAGCTCCATCCATGTAAACATGAAAGAGGTAAAGTCTCCATCTTTTTTTAAGGCTGTATTATAAGGGGAGGGTGAGGCCGGGTGGAGAGAGGGTAATTGGTGGGACCTCACTATGTTGCATATTGCAAGGGTACATGTCAAATCTATTAAGAGTAGAGTATAAATATCTTACCACAATAATTAAGTAAGTGAGGTGAAGGCTATGTGAACCAGTTTGATGTAAGCATTCCAAATTGGATATAAAATCAGCACATTGTACCCCATAAGTGCATTAATGTACACAGTTATGATTTAATAAAAACAATTAAGAGAAAAAAATAAAAGCTATAAAAAATGAAAAAAAAAGTGCATTGAGGACCTACAAAAACAAAAAGAAAGAAAGGAAAGGTTTCAGAGTGCCGTGGTTAAGCAGACTGACTCTGAGCACAGATGGCACAGAATTGAAGACCAGGGTAACACCTTGAGGATCTTTGGGTGATTAATTAACAACCTTCCTGAGCCTTCATGTGCCAATCTATAAGATACTGCTTCATATGTATCTTCCTCATGTGGATGTCATCAAGATGAAATGAAAAGCCGTATTTAAAGTCCTTGATATATTACCTGCCTCATAATAAGAAATAAATGTTTGCTAATATGAATGTTGCTATTATTATTTATGTTGAGAGAAATAAAATAAATCAATGTTTATATCTGTTTAAAAAAATACCCAAGGCTTTATGATATCTGAGATAAAAATAAGTCAAACGGTGCAAGTGAAGGGAGGAAATGCCTTTTTAACATAATTCTTTACCTTGTCCCATTGGCTCTCAATTCACGTTTCCAGTGAAAGTCATTATCGAAGTCTCTGTGTGTGTGTGTGTGTGTGAGAGAGAGAGAGAAACCTCCCAGTTATCTGTGCATATTATCCCTAGGAGGAGGTGGGGGGAGAAGTCAGGTCCAGGGAGGGTGAATGGTGGGATCCCACCTATGGTGCTTATTGCAAGGGTACATGTCAGATCTATTAAGTACAGAGTATAAATGTCTTAACACAATAATTAAGTAAACGAGATGAGGTATACATTAACCAGTGAGATGTAAGCGTTCCTAATTGTATATGAAATCAGCACATTGTACCCCATAAATGCATTAATGTATACATGATCTATGTGTTTGTGATTTAATAAAAAATAAATTAAAAAAATACACCCAGAAGCAGATCCTACCCTTAGCTCTGGGATCCTCTCTTTTTGTTTCTTGATTGTAAATCTTGAAGATTGTTCTGTATCAATGTACATGGAAGTAGATATCCATCTATTCCAGGGCTTTTTCTGAATCAGCCTCATCATGTTTTCTTGAGCACTTCCATCTTGACATTGCAGGTCATCACCCTCATTTCTGCTAATTGTATGACAACGTGTTAGGACTTGGCAGATAAGGCATGTTAGACATTCAGCTAATTTATTCTTGACAACTATGCTAGATGGACCTGCAAAGACCAGGTACAAAAAGGCATCCAGCCTCCTAAAATTATGATAGAAATAACGAGGGAGCATTTTGAACTAAACAGACATGAAATATTTGATTGAGACATGCTTCATTTTTCAGAACTATAGAGAAGGTCAATTGCCTTTCAGGGATCTTACACTATTTACAAGAGCTAATGTTATAATTCCTGAAAGGCAGATGGATACAGTGAATTTTCAATAAAATGTGAATTTTCTCAGCAGTAAATCTACTAAGCATGCAATTTAGCCTCTTGTGCATATTCTAGAGCCAATGAATAATACATCTGGCAGATATTGTCTGCCTTTCACATTTAAACCTTGCTGTGATGCAAGAAATAAGAAACATTTAAAATTGACTTTCACGTGTGCTCTTAACTTTCTTTTCCCAACCAGAAGGGTGGTTACAAGTAATGAGTTTGGACAAAAATGGCTCGTGTTTGGGCCTTACCCAGGCAGGATGGCAACTGTTCATACCTCACACCATACCATGGACTTGAGCCTGAAGTTTTCCCTTCAGTATTGAATTTGGATTATCTCGCCTGCTACAGAATTTAGCCAAAAGGCCCTTCTTCAGTCAAAAGTACTATGTGGGAAGGAAAAAATGTTGTTTTATGATCTCTTATTCAGCTTGTTGGTAAGGGAGGGATTCTGACATTAGGGCTATGAGATTATTGAACACTTGAC
This sequence comes from Nycticebus coucang, assembly GCF_027406575.1. Lineage (NCBI taxonomy): Eukaryota > Metazoa > Chordata > Mammalia > Primates > Lorisidae > Nycticebus > Nycticebus coucang. Next base: position 108,903,030 of record NC_069783.1, on the reverse strand, counting down.
CACTGGTCCTGGGCAGATGGAAGGAACAGTGTTTTTCATTCTCACAAACCTAGGGCCTACAATAGGCATTCCCAATTTCCCTCAATGTCAAGGAAGCCCATACCAATAGGCTGAATTTTAGGCCTTAAACTGTAATAGCAAGTGCATGGGGCAGTGCTTTTATATTTATGTTTTGTTCATTTGTTTTGCTGCTTCCTCTGTACTGGGCTATCTACTGGGTGACAGTCCCAAGCGACACTGGAAGAACAGATAGTGATGACTTCTGCTGACAGGAGCTCCTGGGTGGGGAGTGAAACACATCCTGCTTTACAGAAGGAGCCTCATCTCATTTCCCTCAGAGCTTCTGGTTTTTACCGTCCTTCTTTGAAACTCTGGCAGCACATCTATAACCATTTACAAATTTCTGAGAGATAAGTATCCATAGCATATTCTTACTTGTTTTAAAATGCAAAGTTGTTGAGTGTTTAGCTGTGTGGTTGTGTCAGGTCAGTCTACATCCCAGACATCAAGAAATATGTGTGTGGCTATTGTGACCATTCCCAGGAGTCTGTGAAATTATGTTTCTCTCTTTGGGAATGATTCTTGCTGCTCAGACCAGCTATGACCCAGCAGACTGGAGGGGGAAATGGTACAAAAATTACCTTGGTGCAGCTGAGCCACCATCCCTAGTGATGATGGTGGTCACCCAGAATTCCGCGCTCTTCTCGGTTGGAGAAGGAGGCATGAAGTCATTTGTATGGAGAGCTTCTGTGAGGCAGAGGTGCAGCCCAGTCAATGAGCAGCTTTGCAAGATGCTGGAGAAGAACAAAGGCCAAGACACCAGGAGGGAGAGCTGGAACCATGCTCCCCTGTGAGGGAGAGATCCCACTCTATAGACCATTTGCCACAGACCGTGTCCCAACTTGTTTCTGAAACTTGTTGTTTGAATAAGGACATCATGATTTTACCATATTAGTTAATACCTCCCCTGTTACTCACTTAATGTCTTTTTTCTTTAAATTGACTCAATTTGAAAATATACATTTATTTTAAAGAGAGAGTGTATGTCACTACTGTGTATAGAAAGGAATATCAAATGCCATGCATTAAAAATACAAATAAATGCAAACATAAACAATACTATGTTGTTAAAATCCAGCCTCACAGCATATTTTTCCTGTCAACAAATTAACAAGCATTAGGAAGGAACTAAAGTCATACTGACACCAACATGAGGCATTTCTTTAAAAAGATTGTGTATTATTCCAAATTGAAATGAGTCATTATAACATTAAGCCTTTAGTTGATGAAAATCTATGGACTCTTGTATAGGACAGAAATTATGTAACCATTACAAAAACTGAAGATGCCCCAAACTCAAATGCCTATTGAGAGTGTGAGGGTCACATCTGGGAGCAGTGGAACTTGTGGCCAAGCAGAAAGTATATGCTCTTTGCAAAGACATCTGGTCCACCGATTGTACTCCACCCAAAATGTAAAACTAGCACTGAAATTAGGTTCACAAATCTGTGTATTACCTTTCTTATTTAAATCATTCTATAATTATATAGTAATGATATTTGACTATTTTATTTATAAAGGATCAGATTTTTAGATTTAAAACAGTAGGTGTGGGAGGCTCATGCCTGTATTCCTAGCACTCTGGGAGGTTGAGGTAGGTGGACTGCCTGAGCTTACAGGTTTGAGACCAGCCTGAGCCAGAGTGAGACTTTGTCTCTAAAAATATCTGGGTGTTGCCATGGGCACCTGTAGTCCCAGCTACTTGGGAGTCTGAGACAAGAGAATCATTAAACCCAAGAGTCTGAGGTTGCCGTGAGCCAGGATGCCACAGCACTCTACCAAGAGCAACAAAGTGAAACTCTGTCTCCACAAACAAAAAAATAAAAAAATAAAATAAAATAAAACAGTAGGTGTGGAAGGCTGCTTGTGAGTATATTTCATTACAGTGTGAGCCTGGGTATGTCCCTGCAATTCTTTGAAGGCCACTCAGTATTGAAGAATTAAAGGAAAAGTTTTAAAGTCCCAAGGAAATAGTTTGCTCAACAACTGTGCCACAGAGTTTTTTTCAGTAAAATGAATAATGGAAGCTATTTAATTAATTCATGTTTCAACAAGTTAATACAAGTGTCATGGTTATCACAAATAAGTACCTGTTCTGGTTCCAGTGACAAGTAGCCAGAGCCACCCCTTGGCAGGGGGATGTAGCTACTCATATCCACCTCTATCTCTAAGGCCACTTGTATTTTCACCTGTTTCTCTTTTTCTCTTGATAGATGGATGGCTACATAGAGAGATGACTGTACATACCTTTATATACTTATAGATAGCTGTACTTACAGATATATGTGTATACCTGAATATATAAAGAGAGAGAGAGAGAGAGTGTGTGTGTGTGTGTGTATAACCGGGATTTTGGTGCTTGAAAAAGTCAGAAGAATCAGTTTCTGCTTGGCTTAAATCAAACTACCTAAGTATGTGGACAGAGGTGAAAAAAGTGGAATAAATTTTGGAATCAAACCAAGTTATAAATCCTAGCCCTGGCATAAAAGACACCTGCTTGTGGCTCAGCACCTATAGCTCAGCAGCTAGGGCAATGGCCACATACACCAGGGCTGGCGGGTTCCAACTCGGCCCAGGCCTGCCAAACAACAATGACAACTACAATAACAACAACAAAAAATAGCCAGGCATTGTGGTGGGCGCCTGTAGTCCCAGCTACTTGGGAGGCTGAGGTAAGAGAATCACTTAAGCCCAAGAGTTGGAGGTTGCTGTGAGCTGTGACGCCATGGCACTCTACCAAGGACAACGTAGTAAGACGCTGTCTCAAAAAAAAAAAAAAAAAGTCACCTGCTTGTTTGGGTAAATTGGGCACCAGATATCTTAGCAGAACAAAAATTCTCTAATTTTAGACACAGGCTCAGAACCTGGGAAGGAGGCCCTGCAGGAGCTGAGATGGAGCTTCTTCCATCCTTGAGGAATGGAATCCTGGAAGGGAGTAATGGTGATATGCTAAGCCATAGATAAAATCAATCTGGGAGCTTTTCCTAAATCTGAGTGTGTATGCTGAGATCCAGACCCACTTTATTATGAAGGTCTTGAAATGTCATCCACACCCCTGATGTGATTTTATGATACTAATTTCCTTAAGTATATGGAATCAGCTCTTTATGGGTGCTGTGAGATGGTGCCTCAGGCTCTAGACTAAATGAGAGAACTGGCTATTTTCTAGCAGGAGATAAAATGTGACTTTCAAAAAAATGAAAAAAGAATCTCTTCTGCACAGACCTAAGTCCTTCCATTCATGTCCCTCTTCCTTTACTTCTGGTAGACCATTTAGTAAGATTTTTGTTGTCACCATAAGCCACAGTCCTCCAATATCTCTCTGTAAAACATACTCCAAGGCAGGGTGAATGAGGTGACTATAATCGCGTTTTATTGTTGCTGTGATTGGTGCTTGTGTAAAGCCAACCATAGCAGCCTATTCATTGTAATTACAGCGTGGTAATAAAAGAGCATCTTAAGTGAAACAAATTCTGTCACCCATCTAAACTCAGGCGAAAGTTTATGTCAGCAATTAGCATCACCAGGATTCATTTCCAATAGGGCCATTTGGAGAGACAAACATTCAAAGAACAAATCCAAACATTAATCAGTGAAGAATACCTTGTGAAAAAATACTTATCTTGAGTTTAGGTGAGAAGAGAAAAGAAAAAACAAAAAAGACCCAGACATTTGGCATTTGCAACATAAATCTATCCCACCAGAGACACTGCTGGGGAGAAGACATTGGTTCAGGACGGAATGAAGAGTAGATTCAAGTGCGGGGTGCGGCTTGTCCATGACCAAGAGCATGAGCTGGAAGGGTGAGCGGCAGGAGCATATTTTCTATCTCTTTTCTTCTGCCAAAGCTGCTCCAGTGGGGCTGTTCCATCAGTCCAGATCCCTGAGTCATGTAACAAGCAGCCCAGGGATGATCCATAAGGATCCATACTGGGATCAAGGAATCACCTTCAAGTGTGTTATGTTATTGCAATTCTGGGTTTGTTACCACATCATAACTCATTCACTACTGCTTCAACTTAAGCACAGGTGAGAATCATTTGAAGGTTGACTAAAACCCATGTTTCTGGGCTCAACTCCCCCAAATTATGATAGAGTAGGTGTGGTCGTGGGATCCAACATCTCTAACAGGATCCCACATGATACTGATAGTAGTGTCACCAGAACTCCCTTGGGATGGCACACGCTATTCTGTCCTGATTGATGCATGGTAAAAATCAGACCCAAACTTTGAAGTAACCCTCATCTTTGTCACTCTCTCTGTTATCACCATTATCATTGTCACCATCTTCTTCATCACTGTGGCTACCAGCTCTGGGTGAAACATCAGAAACATTGAAACAGCCAACTCCATGATTTGAAAAGAATAGACAGTGGGTGCTTCAAAAAAATTGTATTAAAGTTCTCATAATACATTTCAGGAACAAAAGATGCATACCAATCTCATTTGAACACCTCTTATAATTGCAGAAGTCAAATGTGATTGGTAGTCATCTTTTGTTATTGGTATATATCAAGTATTAGAATTTTAATACAGTGTTTTTCGTTCTTAAAATGTGTATACATATTTTTGGCACCCTCTGTATACATATTTACCTAGCATTAACCTTTTTCTCCATTAATTTCAAAGTGGTCTTATATCCTGAATAAGAAACCCTTGGATATGAAAAAAATAATACTCAAACTAGTCTAATCAGGATGTGTAAAAGTCCTGTGAATAGTAAAAATTTAAATACTATTACTTACCTGGTCAAAGAAAACTGCATTTCAGGAATAGAAGTGGAAAAATTTGATAACCAATTGATATAAAAAATAGATATAAAAACAACACTGGTTGCCAAATTTAGAGTAAACCAGTCCTTATTCTAGAAATGAGGATTGTTTTTAAACAAATGTTTTACCTGGATTTTTCCAATAAAGAAAAGAGCAAAACTACCCAGTGAAAACATAAAACTGCACACATCAAATTGTAGGAAAGCTGAAAACCCACAAGAATTTTCCTGAGGAGTGAAGATCATCCATGCATTATTGACACATGAAATCTCAACCAAAGACATTCTCTCCTTTCTCTCGTCCCCTCTGCAATGGGTCCCCTGATTCCCACATCTTCACTGAAATGGTGCTCTCAAAGGTCATTGCAGGTGAGAACCTATTTTGCAAATTGGGTGGCTCAGTCAATGTCTCTGCAGCAATCACAGATTCCCAGGCATTTTCACTTGTATTTTCTCCCACTCAGATTCTGAAGATTAGAGTCCTGAACTGCTGTTGCTATGAACAGAGATAAGGAAAAATAACATACATTTCCTTGACTGTAAATGCCCATATTTTCATATTAATTTGATAACTTTTTTTCTGGAATAAATAAACACAGTACTGTAATAAAACAATATTAACTTTTAATGGAATAGTAATTCTCTATCCCTATAAACTTGTTCCTAAATCAGTTATAAATCTGCTTTCCACTCCCTTTTTCTGTAGCTGCGAACCGTGGAAATCAGATAATATTCCCTGAGCGTAAGCCATGGGCCAGACACAGGTGACTGCACACACCATTTGACAATTGTCAGAGATAGTACTTTATTCTGCACTTCCTGAGTAAATATTCTGAGGCTCAAATTGCTAATTAACTTTTCCCGAATTACACATCTAGTGGATCAAGGAGACAAACACATCAACAGGCTTAGAGAGTGAGAGAGTGACCTGATTTCTGGAAGGGGTTGGTTTCACATCGGAGAGTCACCTGGGACCTTTGCCCCCCTACATGGGTGACCTGACCCCTGAGAGAGCTTTGATAGTGGTGCCATCAGGAAGCCCCATCTTCAGAGCTGACCCGTGTGTGATGTGCATTCTGTGCTCCATCAATAAACTAGTTTTTTTTCTATAATCAACCATTGAATGAATGATTCAATGATTGGAAAAGAACCAGCATTCCTCAAAGCCTTGCACAAAATAAACAAACCTCAAATAATGGATTTATTAGTTTAATGAGTTCTTTATTTCCCATGTTCAGCTGGGAAGCTATGAAACCAAACGAAGCTAATTGTAAATGTGTGTTTGACAAATAAATGGCTGAGTGGTTAATTAATTAAAATACCCAAGGACAAGCAGAGCTTGAAAGTATTCCCCATCTTGAAAGCAGAGGGAAGACATCCGGAGTTTGTGGTCAAGCCTCACATGCTTCCAGAATCCAGATGGCTGTTTTGGGTAAGTTAGGCCACCTCTGCCAGGTTCACCAGGGAATGACACCTGGTCAGAGCAAGTGTCACAAAATATCACAGCTGGAAGGGACAAGAGGGACCATCTAAGGAGGCTCCATTATTTCTGTCAGGAAACAGAGGTTCAGAAGGGAACTGTGAGCTACCAAGATCACATCGAGATTTTATGGCAAAGAGAGACTCAGAAGCTAAATCAAGGCTTCCACATTCAGGTCTTCCTCCACTGCTATTTATTACATGTATCTATTATGCACTTAGTCACTTGCAATGCTTCATGCAAGAGAACAAGGTTATTCCTGTTAGGAGAACATTTATTTCTGCGTTTGTTTTTAATTTATTAAATACTTCCTGAACCTCTACTGTGAATGAAGTGTCAAAGAGAAGTAAGCTTGCACTTCTAAAAAATGGCAATACAGGCTTTATGGAGATGACTGCAATGGGTGGGGGGAGATTTCAGTATGAAAAAGGCTTTTTAGGGGTGGAGACAAGATGGCTGACTGAAACCAGCTTTCCACAGAGGCTCCCATCCAGAAGGAGAGTTAAAGGACAGAAATTTAGCAAGTAACCTGGTGGATTAGAGCTGCGCCAAGAGAGAAGGTTGAAGAACACACATCAACCCTGCTGAGGTGAGATGCAACCACAAGGATACAAACAAAAGGTACAAAATCCATCACCAAGCGAACGGGGGTTCCCTCCTCCATGAGAATGGCTCGGAGTACCCCATAAACAAACGAGCAGAGTTCAAAAGTCCTCCCATTATACTCCATGGGAGAGACCCTCTAAAAACTGGACCTACTTCCCCTACTAGGATGCCATGGCACTCTCCTGCCAGACATAAAACTGTGTAAAAGTGTATATATTCTCTACCTGCAATTCTGAGCTCCCAGCACTCCTCTCCACTCTCACTCTGAGGTCTGGAGGCCTGTCCCCCAGGAGTCCAAATTCTTGGGTGTTTTCTCAAGAGGTGTGGACAGGGTATGGACTGCTATTGGCCAATGCTGATTCCGTGGCACAGGAGTGAGGAGAGGATGGTCAGCTGAGAGGGAACCATACCGGAGCAACAGTGCCCCGAGGTGCAGAGCAGCACCCATTTTTGGCTCACCCCTGGATATTCTGGAGTCACACTTCCTGTCTCTCTGGGCAACCAGAGGAAGCTGGGCATCTTCTCGGATGGCAACCACCAGCATAACAGATCTGGGATGGAAATTCAGGCCCTGTGAGTAAAGGGTTTGCCTGAGGCAGTACTGGCCTGGGTGGAGCACAGGGACTAGAAAATGCACATGCAGTGCCGGCAGACTACCAGGGCGGGGCTGACCCACAAGACTGCTTCACTGAGCCTAAGATGCACCCGGGAGATCATCAGCCTAGACAAAGGAGGAAAGGAGCTTAGAACTGACAGCTAACCATGCAGCAAATACAAACTATTGGGCAGTAGCAAAGACAGGGCCTGAGGTGCAGGTTCTGTGAACACAAAATAGCTTTTCTTCTGCAGGGGAATTAAGCCAGGACAGAAACAAATTCCACAAAGTAAAATCAATCAGAGGCGGGGCTGGAACTGAGTGAACAGTCCAGCCTCCATCAAGCACCCAAGGTTGTCAGGCCTCACCTCCCCCTGCCAGATAGTGGCAGAGAGCAGCAGCCTGGCTGAGGAGACATAGATTTCCTTGTGATTCAGGCAGGTGAAAATCCCTGAAGTATCTGCTCATTGGAGGCAACTGGGTCACAGCCCTGCGGAGTTATCAGTGTGACAGATGTACAAGGTGGGGAAGGAGGCATCAACCTTCCCAGACTAATCTATTTGCTGGGTGGGTCCTCCCGACCTCACGGAGCACTGCAACAAGTCATATTTGAGTTGCGGAGTTATCTGGGTGTGACAGAGGTACAAGGTGGGGAAGGAGGCATCAACCTTCCCAGACTAATCTATTTGCTGGGTGGGTTCTCCTGACCTCATGGAGCACTGCAGCAAGTCATATTTGAGTTGTCAGCAGACCCCTGCATTCTAGTTGCCAGAGAACTTTTAAACTCTCCCACCTGAGATAGGTACTGACTGAGACAATTGATTTGGAGCTTAGGAACTGAGCCAATCACCCAAGGACAATCCAAGTGGTGCCCTGGGTATGTGGTTGTAGGAAGATTTGATTTTCCTTTTCCAATTGTTGCCTATGGGGGACAGGGTGACTTAATTGCTGGTATTTCTCCACAGCTGAGACTCCAGAGTAACTGTTTCCCTGGGGTCAGACAGAGACCAGCTGAAAACAAGACAGAGACACTTAGCCCCACCACACCCAATTCCCAGTTTCTTAGGCCATAGCACTGTACAGGTCCTCAGCAAAGCTCTAGGGGAAAAGGTACAGAAACCAGCCCCAGCTTTTGGGCAAAGGGCTGGTTAATTACTACTCCTGGAGCCCCAATGTTACTTTATCCACTCATTTAGTCAAATGGTGTAAAATAATCATGGGGTGGAATCAGTGGAAAAACTCTGGCAACATGAACAACCAGAGTAGATCAACAACTCCAAGGAAAGATATGGCAGATGTAAGTGAAGATCCCATTCATAAACAGGTGGCTGGGATGTCAGAAATCAAATTCAGAATTTGGATTGCAAGCAAGATTAATAAAATGGAGGAAAACTTGGAATTAGAAATTTGAAGAGCGTTTCAAAAGTTGGAATTAGAAATTCTAGGAGCAATTCAAAAGTTGTATCAAGAATTCAGTGAATCTTAAGACAAAATCACCAAAGATTTGGACACAATGAAGCAAGAATTTTCAGCCCTCAAAGATCTGAAAAATACAGTAGAATTTCTCAGTAACAGAGTAGAGCAAGCAGAAGAAAGGATATCTGACATTAAAGACAAAGCTTTTGAATGTTCCCAAACTCTCAAAGAGGAAGAGAAATGGAGAGCAAAAACGGATCATTCTCTCAGAGAGCTCTGGCATAATTCAAAGAAGGCTAATATCCACCTCACTGGAATCCATGAAAGCGATGAAGTGTCTTCTCGAGGCACAGAGGCTCTTCTCCATGAAACTATGAAAGAGAATTTTCCAGACATGCCAAGAGATTCTGAAATTCAGATAGAAGACAGTTTCAGAACCCGAGCGTGACTCAACCTGAATAAGACGTCCCCCAGGCACATCATAATTAACTTCACTAAAGTTAATATGAAGGAGAAAATTCTGAAAGCAGCCAGACATAAGAAAACCATACCCTACAAAGGGAAGAATATTAGAATGACTGCTGAAACCTTTCAAGCCAGAAGAGGGTGGTCATCGGTTTTTAATCTCCTAAAACAAAATAACTTTCAACGCCAGATCCTGTATCCAGCTAAACTGAGTTTCATTTATGATGGAGAAATTGAATACTTTAATGACATTCATATGTTGCAGAAATTTGCCATAACCAAACCAGCTATTCAGGATATTCTCCAACCTATCCTCCATAATGACCAGCCCAATCCTCTACCACAAAAGTAAACTCACTCAGAAACTTTTGATCAAACTCCAACTTCCACAGTGGCAAGAGGATTAAAAATGACTACTGGACTTGTGAAAAACTCGATACCCAAAATTTTACCAGACTTATCAATAGTCTCCATTAATGTGAATGGCTTAAACTGTCCTCTAAAGAGGCACAGGTTGGCTGACTGGAAACAAAACTCAGGCCAGATATTTGCTGCATACAAGAATCTCATCTTACCTTAAAAGATACATATAGACTCAGGGTGAAAGGCTGGTTGTCCATATTCCAGGCAAATGGAAATCAGAAAAAAAGCAGGTGTTGCAATTCTATTTGCAGATACATTTGGATTTAAACCAACAAAAGTAAGGAAGAATAAGAATGGTCACCTGTTAATATTTATTCACCCAACCAGAACGCACCTCAATTTGTAAGAGAAACGCTAACAGACATGAGCAACTTGGTTTCCTCCATAATAGTCGGAGATTTTAACACTCCTTTGGCAGTGTTGGATAGATCCTCTAATAAGAAGCTGAGCAAAAAAGCTTTTACATTTAAGCCTAACCATCCAACATTTTGATTTAGCAGACATCTACAGAACATTTCGTCTCAACAAAACTGAATACACATACTTCTCATCAGGCCACAGAACGTACTCCAAAATCAATCACATCTTAGGTCACAAATCTAACATCAGTAAATTTAAAGGAATCAAAATTATTCCTTGCATCTTCTCCAACCACCATGGAATAAAAGTCGAACTCAGTAACAACAGGAATCTACATACTCATATGAAAACATGGAAGTTAAATAAACTTATACTGCATGATAGCTGGGTCAGAGATGAGATTAAGAAGGAAATTGCCAAATTTTTAGAACAAAATGACAATGAAGACACAAATTATCAGAACCTCTGGGATACCACAAAGGCAATCCGAAGAGGGAAATTTATAGCATTGCAAGCCTTCCTCAAGAGAATGGAAAGAGAGGAAGTTAACAACTTAATGGGACATCTCAAGCAACTGGAAAAGGAAGAACATTCCAACCCCAAACCCAGTAGAAGAAAAGAAATAACCAAAATTAGAGCAGAATTAAATGAAATTGAAAACTAAAGAATTATAAAACAGATCAATAACTCACAAAAGACTTAATTAAAAAATAAAATGATAAAATAAATTTGCTAAAAACAAATTTTGTTTTTTTTTGTAAAGGTCAATAAAATAGATAAACCTTCGGCTTACCTAACCAGGAAAAAAAAAGTAAAATCTCTAATTTCATCAATCAGAAATGATAAAGACAAAATAACAACAGACTCCTCAGAAATTAAAAAAATCCTTAATGAATATTACAAGAAACTTTATTCTCAGAAATATGAAAATCTGAAGGAAAGAATCTATGAAGCAAACATCACGCTGATCCCCAAACCAGGAAAAGACCCAACAAGAAAAGAAAATTATAGACCAAAATCACTAATGAATATAGATGCAAAAATATTTAACAAGATCCTAACAAACAGAATCCAGCAATACATCAAACAAATATTATATCATGACCAAGTTGGTTTTATCCCAGGGTCTCAAGGCTGGTTCAATACACGTAAATCCATAAATATGATTCAGCACATAAACAAATTAAAAAACAAAGACCATATGATTTTCTCAGTTGATGCAGAAAAAGCTTTTGATAATATCCAGCATCCCTTCATGATCAGAACACTTAAGAAAATTGGTATAGAAGGGACATTTCTTAAACTGATAGAGGCCATCTGTAGCAAACCCAGCCAATATCATATTGAATGGAATAAAATTTAAATCATTTCCACTCATATCAGGAACCAGACAAGGTTGTCCATTGTCTCCACTGTTCTTTAACATTGTAATGGAAGTTTTAGCCATTGCAATTAGGGAAGAAAAGGAGATCAAGGGTATCCATATAGGGTCAGAAAAGATCAAACTTTCACTCTTCACAGATGATATGATATTATATCTGGAAAACACCAGGGATTCTACTACAAAACTCTTAGATGTGATCAAGGAATACAGCAGCTTCTCAGTTTACAAAATCAACATCCATAAATCAGTAGCCTATATATATATATATATATATATATATATATATACCAACAATAGTCAAGCTGAGAAAACAGTTAAGGATGCTATTCCATTCACAGTAGTGCCAAAGAAGACGAAATATTTGGGAGTTTATCTAACAAAGGACGTGAAAGATCTCTATAAAGAGAACTATGAAACTCTAAGAAAAGAAATTGCTGAAAATGTTAACAAAAGGAAAAACATACCATGCTCATGGCTGGGAAGAATCAACATTGTTAAAATGTCCATATTACCCAAAGTAATATAAAATTTTAATGCAACCCTAATAAAGCTCCACTATTATACCTTACAGAGCTTGAAAAAATAATACTTTGTTTTATATGGAATCAGAAAAAACCTTGAATAGCCAAGACATTACTCAGAAATAAAAACAAAGCAGGAGGAATCACGCTACGGGACCTCAGACTGTACTCTAAATCAATAGTGATCAAAACAGCATGGTACTGGCACAAAAACAGAGAGATAGATGTATGGAACAGAAATGAGAACCAAGAGATTCATCCAGCTACTTACTGTTATTTGATCTTTGACAAGCCAATTAAAAACATTCAGTGGGGAAAAGATTCCCTATTTAACAAATGGTGCTGGGTGAACTGGCTGGGTGAACTGGTAGAAGACTGAAACTGGACCCACACTTTTCACCATTAACCAAGATAGACTCTCACTGGATTAAAGATTTAAACTTAAGACATGAAACTATAAAAATACTAGAAGGAAGTGCAGGGAAAACTCTTCAAGAAATCGGTCCAGGCCAATATTTTATGAGGAGGAACCCCCCCGGCAATTGAAGCAGCTGCAAAAATACACTACTAGGACCTGATCAAACTAAAAAGCTTCTGCACAGCCAAGAACACAGTAAATAAAGCAAGCAGACAGCCCTTATAATGGGAGAAGATATTTGCAGGTTATGTCTGTGACAAAGGTTTAATAACCAGAATCCATAGAGAACTCAAAAGTATAAGCAAGAAAAGAACAAGTGATCCCATCGCAGGCTGGGCAAGGGACTTGAAGAGAAACTTCTCTGAAGAAGACAGGTGCATGGCCTACAGAAATATGAAAACATGCTCATATCCTTAATCATCAGAGAAATGCAAATCAAAACTACTTTGAGATATCATCTAACTCCAGTAAGATTGGCCCATGTCACAAAATCCCAAGACCAGAGATGTTGGCGTGGATGTGGAAAACAGGGGACACTTCTACACTGCTGGTGGGAATGCAAATTAATACAGTCCTTTTGGAAAGATGTTTGTAGAACACTTAGAGATCTAAAAATAGACCTGCCATTCAATCCTATAATTCTTCTACTAGGTATATACCCAGAAAACCAATAATCACATTATAGCAAAGATATTTGTACCAGAATGTTTATTGCAGCCCAATTCCTAATTGCTAAGTCATGGAAAAGCCCAAGTGCCCATCAATCCACAAATGGATTAATAAATTGTGGTATATGCACAGCATGGAATATTATGCAGCCTTAAAGAAAGATGGAGACTTTACCTCTTTCATGTTTACATGGATGGAGCTGGAACATATTCTTCTTAGTAAAGTATCTCAAGAATGGAAGAAAAAGTATCCAATGTACTCAGCCCTACTATGAAACTAATTTAAGGCTTTCACCTGAAAGCTATAACCAGTTACAACCTAAGAATATGGGGAAGGGGGAAAGGAAGGGAAGGGAGGGAGGAAGATGTGCAGAGGGAGTGTAATAGGTGGGATTACACCTGCGGTGCATCTTACAAGGGTACATGTGAAACTTAGTAAATGTAGAATATAAATGTCTTAATACAATAACTAGGAAAATGCCAAGAAGGCTATGTTAACCAGTGTGATGAAAGTATGTCAAATGATTTATAAAACCGGTGCATGGTGACCCATGATCGCATTAATGTACACACCTATGATTTAGTTAAAAAAAAAAGGAAAAAGGCTTTTTAAATCTGGGGTATACCAAATGAAAAGCTGAGCATATTAAGGACGTGTTCAATGTTATCAGGACACCTGTGTTTGCTAAAAAGAACAGAGCCACGCCAGGCTGCTGCTGTCCCCCAGGGCCTGGGAGATGGGGTGCTACCCTTTGTCACAACTACATTGCAAAGGGACGTCTCCCAAATCCAGGAGAAAAGACATGTCTGCTTTGTAAAACTGAGAGAAGGCAGGAAGGAGATTTGTATCTCAAAGGGGCAGAGAAAGAATTTACCATTGCAAGTTTTCTAAAGTAAATACTATAAGAAAAGGTAGCAGGCTATGGCTTGGTCACATAGTTGATGCTTTTGACAGTGTTAAATTTTTTCCAAAAAAGAACTTAAGGGGGCCCGGGCCCTCATCCCACGGACACAGCCTGGAGCTGAGGGACACAACACTAGTGTGTATTCCAGTCTCTCAGATTTTGGGATGGGTGAGATTATGTGTGCTGAGGGTCTGCAATACTCCTAGATCCTAGTCAATAAAAGGGCTCATAGGCTGGCTCAGGCCTATAACTCCAGCACTTTTGAAGGTGGAGGTGGGAAGGTCGCTTGTGTGATCACCCTTATCTAGTTTCTCAAGAAAGATTTATAGAGTGTAAGACAAAGTAGTTAAATTGACAGCTGCTTAGTTAGACATAGCCATGCCTATGTTTAAATCCAGATTTTCCTCTTGATATGTTTTTATCCATGTGATATATCTGCTATGAGTAGACATAATGTGTGTGTGAAATTTAAAATAGTTTAACATAGTAAATTGCACATGAACTTTAAGTCCATTCTGTAAGAGAAAGGAAGAGAGAGAAATCGGGGAAATTTGGGGGAAAGGCCTAATCACAGACTCCATACAGATATAAGATAAAAACATATTAATCATTTTATTTAAATCACTAATCAATGATAAAACTAGTTAGACATTGCCATCACTCCATGGAGAATCTGAATGATAGACACATACCATGTATCTAAGCCCATCAGGATTAATGACATAGGGTGGCGCCTGTGGCTAAAGGAGTAGGGTGCAGGTCCCATATGCCAGAGGTGGCGGGTTCAAACCCAGCCCCGGCCAAAAACCACACACACACAAAAAAAAAAGGAATAATGAGATAAATGTGCTTCATGGGTGCAAAATCTATGTATTGATCAACTGGGAATCAACCGAATCTCTACGAGACAAAAGTTGCATTTTTATGGACAAGGATCATTTGCATTACTATAAATATTCTACAATTTATAGACTTAGAAATGAGGTCAAAAATAACGAAAGAGAGAAGGACCACCACAGAGTCAAATAACTCAACATTGCCTACTTTCACATTGAAAGTCTCCAGTAATCTTTTTCATCTTTCTCAAAGTTATTCATGATTTTTTCCCAATTCAATGCTTTCCTAGTTCACAGTACATAAAATTAGGATATTGGCAGAACCTTTCTTATAAGACTGCTATGAAGAAACAGGGAAAATCCTTAGCCTGGGGCTAGCATATAATAAGCTCCTAATAATTACTATTATTCATGATTATTCCCTTTAACTCAATCCATGAACAAGACATCTTTTTTTTTTAAATTGCCATAAACTTTTCAAATATAACCTTACATAACGAAGGTAGCTTAAAATTTTAAAAACCATTTTCTGAGAATGACTGATGTAGATAAGCTACAATTAATCCTTCTGAGAAGTCCGAGATAAATTGTCCATGGTCTGCTCATGGATGGGTTTCTAAGGCAGAGAGAAAAATCCTAGACTGAACTGGCAGGAAGGGGCAGGGTCAAGGTGACAGGGATGGGGCAGGTGCATAGTTAGAATTTATAAGACATGAAGACAGAGAGAACAAAGACTGCCAGGGGATCAAAACATTGGTAGATCTACTATTTTTATTTCTAGAATCTCCAGTACAATGAGAGAATCATTGAATCTACTTTCCAATATGATAAAATTGTCTAGGCTCAGGAACAGAGCATGCCTTGGGGTTATCTACTTACTGCAAGTGGGGAAGACGTTTGAGTTTGCTACACCTTGGGACTCTTGGTTATGAGAAGTACATATAAAGGGAAAGATGAACTCAGAAATCAGACTGGGAGAGCTAATGAAAGAAGAATTCCCTGGCCAACAGCTTCCTGAACTTTCTAATAGAGGACCTAACTCACTTTACAGTGAATCAATAATTGTAATTGTAATCATAATTGTAATTGCCTTGCTTAGGTTCAAAGTCAACGGCTGATGTATGTGATCACTCTTCCCCTGGATTCTGCATCAGGATTACTCCAAAATCGGAGCTTGCACCAAGTACTCACATGGTCTTTCTCCTCTTAATAGTCATCACTTAACCTTTCCAGCATGTTTTGACAAACCATTTACCCAACTAAATATAAAAGCAGAAATCAGCATGCATCTACTCACGTACTACTTTATCTAACAACAACATATTATTTATTCATGAATGAGTTATATAAAAATACATAAGATATATATATGTATGTGTGTGTGTGTATAGAAATCAAATTATTGAGTAGAAAACTTTGTCTTATTACAGCTTCCTGTCTGGCTGTTCCACACTTTTCCACTTGAATATCTTGAAAGGTGATTTTCATACCCGACAGACAGAAGATGATCTTTGCAAAGTTCATGTATGTCAAATGCTTTATGAGGAAAAGTGAACTATTTATTCAGAATCTAGTGTGAAATTTAACTCAGGTTTATCACAAAATCAAGTTTAGATATGTGCTCTAAAACTTGGCTAAATGCTATCCAAAATGCATCAAATATTGTATGTGTAGTTAATGATGCTTTATTGTACACTTAAAACATTTGCTAACAGGGTAGAGCACATGTTTTGCATTCTAATCACAATAAAATAAAATCTTTAAAATATATTTATTGAGTGCCTGCTATGTGGCAGGCACTGTGGAACTCTACGACGTAGAGGACAGGAAAATTCATGCTTTTCATCATTGTTAAGTTGGAACAAAGTCAAACACACAGGCAAGTAAATGACAGTGTGATCAGTGTTGTGGTAGAAGATTCCAGAAGCTCTGACACTGTAGCAGGGGTGAGAAACAGAATGTTAAGGAAGGAACGATGTTCCTTTGAAATATATAGCTAAGCTAAAGCCTGAGGTCAGTGCAAAGGCAAGAAGGAAAAGTAGAGAGAGGTCATCAGGTAGCTATAATGGCAAAGATGTCAGCGTCTGGCACTGCCTCAGACATATCTCCTGGGCTTTCCAGTTGGTCTGACCATCCTGCAGCTGACAATACCTGCAGTTCTGTGTGCCTGTCCTGCTCCTGGCCAATGGCTGGAAGCTGTCCTGTCCCCACCCCCACAGCAGGGCAGGCCAGGCTTTCAGAGGAGTTACTGCCCGCCTGCCTAACTCTCAGTAAAGTTCAACCAACCACTGGCTTTTAGGGAATCAAATTTTCAGCCATTTTACCCCCTGCACTTTACTATGGACTTGTGACATGCTTTGAACTACAGAATAATGTGCACATGACAATGCACTCTTTATTATCCCAGTTCTCAGAAGATCGTGACTGCTTTGGCTCTTCATCTTGGATTCAATTTCGAGCATAAAAATAAACCTAAGCAAGTCCACGCTGGGTACAAGACCATGGGACCCAGAGCTAGACTTCCAGGATGAGGCCATACCCTATGTGCAAACCATCATGTAATCCATGCCAAATCCATGCCAATCCATGCCAAATGGGGGAATGGGCCTCAGATAAGGTCAGAAAAATCAGTACACTAACCCCAGCCAAGATCAGCAAAACTGAATTTTGGAGCTATTTGTTACACACCATTATTACAGTGACTGCTAACTCATCCAAAGAATTTTATAACTTGAACTGGTTTTAATGAATATTTTGGGATTGTGGCAAGGTTCATTATATATGCACACTCCACAGCCAATTATCTATCCCAGCTTTCCTCCCTCACCTCTTTCTTTTCCCTTCTTGCTGTCCCTATTCAATGACCTGCCTGTCACTTATTAACAATAGGAGAAAATATTTCAACTATTATCTTTGATAAATGATACAGATACTAAAATAACTGACATTACATGACAAAGTAAAATATGTGGTATGCTGTGTGGGTATACTTCTTATGTTCATAGAAGAAAAGTACAAAATAATAGTAATATCAATATTATGGAGACTGTCAGGTCTGTAAGGAATCACTATAACCATCTCATACAGTATTGTATATTAGAGTTTTCAGGTAGTTTCTAATATGTTTATTAAAGCAACCCATTTAGCAGACTTTCTTTATTAAGAGAACAGACGAGTACATTCATTCAAAATTAACGTGAAATTGTTTCTATGAGGTGTTCAGTAACCTAGACTGCCTTTATTCCATTGTCCTGAATTCACTGTTTAATAACTTGTATACTCTTTTTTTTTGAGACAGAGTCTCACTATGTCACCCACGGTAGAGTGTTGTGGTGTCACAGCTCACAGCAAGTACAAACTCTTGGACTTAAGTGATTCTCTTGCCTCAGCCTCCCAAGTAGCTGGGACTACAGGTGCCCGCCACAACACCTGGATATTTTTTTGTTGTTGTTGCAGTTGTTTAGCTGGCCCGGGCCGGGTTTGAACCCACCACCCTCAGTGTATGTGCCTGGCACCATAACCACTGTGCTACGGATGCCGAGCCACTTGTATAATCTTTAGACAACTACAGGTACTCCTTTCTCCTCTCTGGTATTTCTAAAGGAAATGTGGTATTCAGAATAAGAAAGCCAGAACCCTTCACATGTGATGTTTATCAGCAGGTAGGGCAAATTATGCAGCTGGAATTCATCAGAAAACAATGTTCTCCATCCAGAGAAAATCTTAACAAAATTGAGAAAAAATTGTCTTTGTAGATTACACTTCGCTGTGCCTTTTTAACTAGTCACATTGATTAAGCTCAGATTTCTCTCTAACTACTGCTTGGGTTTTTGTTTCGTTTTCGGTTTCAGTGCAGATCAAATGACAACTCAGCCTCCTTTGATGATTGACAATAGGATGCTGAACTCTCTCCAGACACACATGATACCTTCAAATCAGCTTTCCCCAGTTTATTCTACTCGAGCTTTTCTTCTGAACAAGTGTGATATACGTATCCCCAAGGAATGAGAAAGAAGGTGAACTGATTTCAACATAGTCACTCCAGAAAGGCCTAGAATAAGACAGGGCTGAAGACTAGTACTCACCATTTCAGGTCGACAGTTAGAAATGAGCAGCTCACAAAGATTTTCTGATATTATTTAATTTTTTTCTTCCTATTGATGCCTCTGAGACTCCAGAGTGGCTGGATCAGCTGCTCCTTCTGTGGGAGAGTCAAGAAGAAATAATAAATCCCTCTTTTTTGTTTTTTATTAAGTCATGTATACATAGATCATGAATACATTTATGCCTTTGTGGAATTCAATGTGTTGATTATTTGTGCAAATTGGAGTGTTTACATCCTACTAATTAACATAGCTTTCGCCTCATTTACTTAATCACAGTGTTAAGACGTTTGTGTTCAATACTTGATATATTTGACTTGTACCCTTGCAATATACTCCATAGGCGTAGTCCCACCATTAACCTTCCCTCTACTGAACCACCTCCCTTTCCCTCCCCTCCCCTTTCCCCTCTTGGTGGAATGTTATGGCAGAAAATGGAGCTATCAACTGGATTTTATACCTATTGTTCTAGAAGAATAGAACATTCTATGGGTGTAAGGAAAATTCAGATGAGGATTCCTTCCCTCCGTTCCTGTCTCCCTCCCTTCCTTCCTCTACTTCATTAAGTGTTAGTTGCATATAGTCCATCCCAACTTCTCTTCTGACTGAGGTTTCAGAGATGAGTCTAGCCCTCCCCACTATGCAAACTATAACTCAGGTAATGTGCTCTCTTCCTGATATTAACTTTCACTGGTTTCCTCTTACTATATAGCAATCTGTGCTTATATAAAAAAAGAAAACAGATAACCCACACTCCCTGGACCCACTTGTACCTGGTGTCCCTTCCTACACTGCTCTTTCTGCAGAGGATGCTCATGCATGCTGGATGTCTGGAACTCAACTGAGTGCAAACTCCCATCATTGAAAGGCCAGCTTCAGTAACTTGCACCACTTCCATGAAGTTCTCAGAGATAAAATGCTGTTGTCCATGTTCTATTGTTCACCCAGTATAATGCCCAGAAATGGCCCAGGTGATGGCTGCTCTGTCATCCTGGGTCCCAGACACAAAAAGCCATGAAGGGAAGTCACAATAGTTCCCAGCACATATGCAATGTGAGTGAGAATGAAGCTTTTGTATTATAGTGAACCTTTAAGATTTTAGGAAAATTTGTTATGCAGCAAAACCTAGCTTGTCCTGACTCACAGCTCACATCTTCAAACATCTGCTGTCGATGGAAAAACAAACTGCCCATATTCATAAAGGATGGATGACTGGATTATTTTGAAGGAATATCTTTTTTTTTTTTTTTGCTTGTTTTTAAACATCCTATGACTATGTGGATTTTGTGTGGTTAAAATGTTTCTGTTGAAAATGCTGAGGGGTGCAAATGACTACTGTGGATGGATAAACATACAAAAGAATGGAAAATTGTAATTCTGCCACATTCTATCTTTGTGTTATATACTTCTAGACCCCTTGTCTCTCCCCATGTCTTTGAGTTCTACCTCTAGGACTTTGTCTGCAGTTACATCTCTCTGTCATCTATGCCTACATATGTATATTTATATATGCAAATACATGCATGCATATGTGTGAATATGTATGCATGTGTGTATATATATGTATATATATAAACATCAAAACATCTCAGCGTGCATGTGTATAAATATCATATACTTAGATGTTGACAGAAAGACAGTTACCATGTGGGTGCAGGTATAACTGTACTATAGGTAGGTATATATAAGTGCAGAAAGTATAATGAGGTAGATGGAGATGCCGTGCTCACCCTGTAGCCACAGGTCCCATCCACATCTCTTATACCTACTAATTAACCTGGAGGAAATTCTCATTGAACAAACAAATGGACTTCTGGGTTCTAGAATCTAGAGCTACCTATGCATTTGTAAGTGTGGGCTTGCTTCAGGGATGAAAAATCATCTATATCCTTCCTTCCTGCCATGTGGCCTGATGGTCCTGAAAACTTATTTGTGTTTGATGAATATTTATAAAACTGCCATTTCAATTATAAAAGCCCAATGTTAAATTAACTGGGCTGAGGAAACCATACATAACTCACTCAAATTCTAGAAGATAACAATGTGGAGCAGAGTTTGCCTTTGCCTCTGCTTTGAAGTATTTTCAGAGCCAGGGAAGACACGTCAGCTATTAAAATTTTGTTGCTAAACCACAGGCTTTGATAACAGCATATCCACCTGGGCTTGCTGGCCTGAGGCACCAGAGGATAGGACTGGGTTTAAATGAACATCCTCATAGGCCCTCTTTAAACAGTCTGCTGTTTTCCCAAATGCAAAAGTGTCATCCCATCAGCACACAAGGAGCCACCTCTATTTCTATTCAAATCCCCCAAAACCCACAAGCTGCAAAAGGAGCCTCATTTTCTGACCCCACAGTGAGTCTTTCCCATCTCAGCACAGAACACGGCATTTATGCCAGCTCATCTCTTCAAACATCTGCTATCGATAGGAAAACAAGGTTCAGGTTTTCATCAAGAAGATCTTGAAAAAACAATACTTCATTTTATATGGAATCAGAAAAAACCTCGAATAGCCAAGACATTACTCAGAAATAAAAACAAAGCAGGAGGAATCACCCTACCAGACCTCAGACTATACTACAAATCAATAGTGATCAAAACAGCATGGTACTGGCACAAAAACAGAGAAGTAGATGTCTGAAACAGAATAGAGAACCAAGACATGAATCCAGCTACTTAATGTTATTTAATCTTTGACAAGCCAATTAAAAACATTCAGTGGGAAAAAGATTTAACAAATGGTGCTGGTTGAACTGGCTGGCAACCTGTAGAAGACTGAAACTGGACCCACACCTTTCACCATTAACTAAGATAGACTCTCACTGGATTAAAGATTTAAACTTAAGACATAAAACTATAAAAATACTAGAAGAGAGTGCAGGGAAAACTCTTGAATAAATCTGTCTGGGCCAGTATTTTATGAGGAGGACCCCCCGGGCAATTGAAGCAGCTTCAAAAATACACTACTGGGACCTGATCAAACTAAAAAGCTTCTGCACAGCCAAGAACACAGTAAATAAAGCAAGAAGACAGCTCTCAGAATGGGAGAAGATATTTGCAGGTTATGTCTCCAACAAAGGTTTAATAACCAGAATCTATAGAGAACTCAAAGGTATAAGCAAGAAAAGAATAAGTGATCCCATCGCAGGCCGGGCAAAGGACTTGAAGAGAAACTTCTCTGAAGAAGACAGGTGCATGGCCTACAGACATATGAAAAAATGCTCATCATCTTTAATCATCAGAGAAATGCAAATCAAAACTACTTTGAGATATCATCTAACTCCAGTAAGATTAGCCTATATCACAAAATCCCAAGACCAGAGATGTTGGTGTGGATGTGGAGAAAAGGGAACACTTCTACACGGCTGGTGGGAATACAAATTAATACATTTCTTTTGGAAAGATTTTGGAGAACACTTAGAGATCTAAAAATAGATCTGCCATTCAAGCCTATAATTCCTCTACTAGGCATATACCCAGAAGACCAAAAATCACATCATAACAAAGATATTTGTACCAGAATGTTTGTTGCAGCCCTATTCATAATTGCTAAGTCATGGAAAAAGCCCAAGTGCCCATCGATCCACGAATGGATTAATAAATTGTGGTATATGCACACCATGGAATATTATGCAGCCTAAAAGAAAGATAGAAACTTTACCTCTTTCATGTTCACGAGGATGGAGCTGGAACATATTCTTCTTAGTAAAGTATCTCAAGAATGGAAGAGAAAGTATCCAATGTACTCAGCCCTACTATGAAACTAATTTATGGCTTTCACATGAAAGCTATAACCCAGTTACAACCTAAGAATAGGGGGTAGGGGAAAAGGGAGGGGAGGGAGGGGGGAGGTGGGTGGAGGGAGAGAGATTGTTGGGATTACACCTGCGGTGCATCTTACAAGGGTGTATGTGAAACTTAGTACGTGTGGAATGTAAATGTCTTACCACAATGACTAAGAAAATGCCAGGAAGGCTATGTTAACCAGTGTGATGAAAATGTGTCAAACGGTCTATGAAACCAGTGTATGGTGCCCCATGATCACATTAATGTACACAGCTATGATTTAATAAAAAAAAAAAAATGATGACCGGATAACTTTGGAGAAACACTGTGGTT
This sequence comes from Nycticebus coucang, assembly GCF_027406575.1. NCBI lineage: Eukaryota > Metazoa > Chordata > Mammalia > Primates > Lorisidae > Nycticebus > Nycticebus coucang. The sequence continues at coordinate 108,879,900 of NC_069783.1, read as the reverse complement.
TTGTTTTTTATTTTTTCTTTGCTTGTTTCTTTTCTTATATCCTATAGCTATGTCAATTTCCTGTGGTTATAATGTCTCTCCATGTGGGAAAAGCTGAGTGGTGCCAGTGACTACCGCAGAAAGAAACGGGACCGTGCAGGTGCTCCTAGGCCAAGTGCAGAGTGGAGTTCAAGATTTCCAAACCATATTCTCCGTGAGATGAAGTCTGTCCTCACTTGGGACAACAGAGACGATGCAAGAGCAATGGACACAGATATGCAAGGAGCAAGGGGAGTTTCCCTAATGGGTCTCGTTCGAACAGGTGCCACCATCAGAGGAAATTCACTCTGTAGGGAATTTCAATAAGATTTCAGAAATCTTGTCAAAAGATTACTCCCTCAGGGCAGTGCAGAATTCTAGGCCAGGTCTCAAGCACTGGATTCAGCTCTCAGGGCATAACCTAGGCCCTGAGAGAGGGGCTGAACTTTAAACAGATTTCCATAGAATGAGAGTGAGTCCACACACAGCCAATTCAATAGTCATTATGGTCAAGACTGCAGGTATGTAGAAATTCTGTCGATATGACTGCCCACCCCACCTTCTGGGGTCGTGAAGAACTCGTCTAACTTTTACGCCTACAGTGACTGCTCACTAACAGGGGACGTAAGCCTATAGTCCAGTTTATACTCTACAGTTGCAGTTTGGGGCTGGTTTCCCTCATGTGATTATTAATAATGATCTTTTCCTTTCAAAGTGCTCTGGTCTGAATCATGAAACGTGTTCACTCTGCTTGTGGTGCCAATTCACTTTTTAAAATGGGGGAAGGAGAAGGGGAGATGAGGTAATTATGAGATGTTCCTGGTGACACCTTCGAGCCATATTTTCTGTGTCTTATAATGATTCTCTAGACTTCAAAGGTTTCCATGATCTCTGCCCATTAGGAGACCCTTTGCTTGAACTTTTGCAATCATCTTTCCCAATTCTAAGAAATGTGCAGAGGAATTGAGGGGGAAAAAAAATAACAGGTTACTCCCATTGTTCTCAAACTTTAGCCACTACATTCATAATTTTGGCTTTATCTTTGTGCCTCTTTAAGCCACCTTTATGAGTCTCGAAATCTGTATAGAACATCTGCCCTATTCACTAAATACTTTTTAAGTAGATTCACATGCATTGATTTATTTTCAGGATATTTGGTATTTCCTTATGAATAGGAAATTGGTATTACTTGTCACAAGCAAAAGATAAGAAGGCAATAAACCTAGGGGAAACAGTGGCATTGTTAAATCACATTCTGATACTTTTCCGTATCTAATACCTTTTTATTAAGGCTGTAGTCTTAATCAAAGGGGGATTATAAAGCATTCAAGTAATATTAAAAACTCCCTCCTAATGTTAAACTACATGTTTCAACAGAATGCACTGAAAAGGCAGTGATACTTTGTGATTCATTGTTAGTTAAGGACATAATCACGGGCCAATAATTACCTCCATGAAACCAGTCATTACAACCTATTCTCTGCAGAATGCTGACTTAGCCTACTCTACCCTTGCATATTAAAATTCACAAATAAGTGTTGTACTGAGTACTTTTATAATTTAGATAAAATAAGTAAAGCTCAATTTCTAGCTGAACACAAGGCCCCTACCAGGTGCAGTGTAAACAAACGTTGATGGTTGAATGGAAATCATAATTGTTATTGCTAAGGGGGATTTGAGGAGGTTGGGTCATGTTTCTAGTTCATATGCTACAGATAGAAACCCTTGTGATCTTGTTCTTCTGTTTCTGTCTTTGTAAACTTCAGGTCGAGTTAGAGGAGCAGATGTCCATCTTTGCTCCCAGACCTAGTGTTCCACAAGTGTGCATGGGGGCTGATTTGGGGGTGAGGTCTTGGGATAAATGAGCCCAGGCCTCCCTTCCCATTCTAATCAGAGCATTTCTGTGTTCAATGGTTTCATACATTAAGGAGGGAGGTCTGCCTATGCTTTTGCTTTAAAATGAACATTTCAGAGCCTTTAATCCCTTCAATCTGTAGTGAGCTGAGATCCAGAAAGGGCCGCATCTGAGCCCCATGGGTCCTGCCCAGTAGTTCCTCACCCAAGGGGTCCCAGACCCGTCTGCAGAGTAATCTTCAGGGGAAAAGGGCATGGAGGACAAGTTTCCCTATTCAGCTGCTTCCAGGAAGCACGTGTGCACAGGAGCCTCATTCAGTTTCCACAATGTGAAGTTATATGTTTTAAGGTTTAGTGGAATGGAAGATCAGGTGCACCCACTTCAGTCTGACACAGGGCAGCAGCCCCTCTGCGGTCTTTCGCGCTGCTGCAGCCCTGGTCCAGACCTACCATCACCTCTTGCCTGGCAACATCCTCCTAACTCCACCTCTCCTTGGATTTCACCTCTTCATACTAATTCCCACCACATATTAAATTGATGCCTATCACAGGGTCTTTGGCTATTCTATAAACTGAACCTGGAATGAACTGACTCTAGATTTTCTAGCATAAGTCACTTCCTTAGAGATACTTTCTTTAACCACCAGAATCCAAAGTAGCCACCCTAATCCAGCACTCTGTCTCAGACTACCTACTTACTTTTCTTCTTAACACTATTCATACCTGAGTTCGATCTTTGAATGGCTTATTTATTGATTATCTCCTTGTCCACAAATATGATCTCCATGAGACCAGAGATCTTGGACACTCAATCACTTCAACCTGAAATTTAGAATCTCCACGAGTCCTATGTGGATATAGTGAATCAAGGCTTGACACATAGTTGATGCTCAAATGATGTTGTTGGATAAAAGAGTGAATTTCAAGATTAGCATTTATGTGGCTCCAGATATTTGAGAAACCATATTTTCTATAAACAGAAAATATTAATTTGCTTGTTTTTTTTTTAAATATTTGTTGAATGACCCCATGTGCCAGGCACAGTCCAATGTATTATGAATAAGAAAATAAATTAAAATATACTGTGCTGACTGAGTTTTACTTTCTAGTGTTAGAAACAGATACCAATTCGATAATGTCTAAAATTAACATATAAATAGAATTCCTAAGGAAATGTTAGGAAGTGAAAGTATCCAATGCCTTGAGAGTTTTAAAGACTGGCTTTCCAGTGCATGGAATATTAGGGAAGAACTTTTTGACAGAATTTTTAAAATAAAATATGAAGAATTAGTAGAAACATATTGTGGTGATTAGATTGTTTGTCAAATATATTTATTCCCATTCAACCACATCTATCACCTGTCTTATACTAGTATGAGCAAGAACACATTTTTGCTATTTTCAGCTATTGAGTGTGTCAATGCCTGGATAATCTAGATGAATTTCAGATTTTCTCTCACCCAACAGGACTTGCCTCTGAAGAATGCCAGCTGTATTTTGAGAAGGGCCATCAGTTGTATAGTGTAGTGCTCATCCATTGAGCACCTCATGTTTTCAATCACCCCAGCATGCACATTCTTACCACTAAAAGATCAGGCATAGAAAGTAGCTGCGATTGTCTCTTTAGTTAGAAAAATGGATAAATCAACACTCATGTCTCAGTATAGCAATCCTGACCCAAATGTGCAAGCCACAGCCATACTGTGAGTTTATTGGAAAGAAATTATCTTCATTTCCATCAAGAGAGACACAAAACCCTCAGAGTCAATGATTTGGAAAATTAAGTGGATTGATGAAGAACAAGACTCTAATCTTTTAATTAATTCAAAAGCTATTTGTTGAGCATCTACTTTATACTGACTAGTACTCTGGGTTACAGTCTACACCCGACAGGACAAGTCCCTGATCTCACTAGTCCCTAATATTCAGGGCTAGGCTGAAGCGTTCTTTGGGAGCAAGGCCATCTGGTGACAGCACTGTACTTCACAAAGCTGCTGTTTCTTGCTTTGTTGATTGACTGGCAAATGACTCCAATACGTTCTCATGATTCAATTAATTACAAATACTCAGATTTAATATTAAATAAGTGAAAGGGATAACATGGTAGGGACTAGATCTACATTCAAACCCAGATGCTTTTAGCAACACAAGGAAGTATGCCTCGAGGCTTTCTATTTAAGACCCCCAAATAAGAAAATGTCTTTTTGGAAGTCTCATGGATTTTTGTTTTGTATATTTTGTTTCATTTTTGTTTTTTAAATGGCTATCGACTCAGTATAGAAATGGCAAACTCATTAAAGAAAATATAGACTGCTCAATGATGAATGTAACAGGTGTTTCATAAACTATTTTTAAGTGTATGTGTCACCCGTTAGTGGATGCGGCAACGCACAAAGCACACAGATGCTTTACATGTTTCTGCTAGAAAGTTCCCTGCAGACCTTCTTTGGTAAATACATAAAAAAACACTAGGTAGCCTCTTACTACTTACACTAGAAGGCTGCTTCCAAAATGTTCCTAGAAGGTGTGCAGAGCTTGGAAGTGTTCTGAACAGCATCCTTAAATCTCATTTACTTTCCAGGTTGACTGAGTCTCCCTCCATAAAGCAGCACAAGCCACCTGCGTCTGGCTGTTGAAGACACCACCCACCTGGGTAGTCCTGCAAGAGAAGAGGGGACGCCTGTCACAGACAGGTTCCTGGTGACTACTTCATAGATCACAGGATGAAAAGGTAAAATTCCCTCTCCTTATTTATATTTCAAGATGGCAGGCCATGGATTAGGGTCTTTCTGATTCTATGAACACAAATCTGTCTTTATCCCTACCACTCCTCCATTGCCATTCAATTCCTGGGGGCTCCCTTCCTGCAGCAGCACCTCAGCACATGAGGTGCCTGCTGGGAACAAGGCTTGAAGAGGGGGTGGCATCTGAAAGGTCTCATCTCACATTTCAGAGAACCAAGGGCCATAGTTTGCATTTCAATTACTTATTTTCACTTAGTCTGTGGCTTCATCTTCAGAGAAAATTCACCCTTTTGTTGCAGCTTTGGAGGATAATTAGAAGGCACAAAACCAAATGAATGAATCATCACAATACTTTAAATTAAATATTACCCAGTCTAGACACATGAGAGGATTTTCATTATTTCAGGACACAAATGGGCAGAGATTTCAATTATGTCTAACAATATCTCCTGCTTTTGACATTAAACAGTGCCTTGAAAATAAAAATGCAATTTACTCTATTGATGCAATTTTGAGAACAATTCATCTACTTATTGCCACCAGTAGCATTGTATTGTTAGCAGTCAATTAAAGGTATTAAAAGACTTAAACTTATAAGTAGTCAAACTTAACCTCGGTGGAGATATTTATTTCAATCATAAAAGGACAGAATGTTGCTTAAAAATTGAATGTCAAGATAAATGAAAATAGGCAGCTGGACAAAAACTGTACATAGATTTCATAGCAGCATTATTTATAATAGTCAAAAAGTGAAAAAAAAGAAACAAACAAACCTTAAGTGTCCATTAACTGATGAATGGATAAAGTTATAAATTCATACAATGATAAAGTGTTTGGCACTGAAAGGAATTAAGTACTGATGGATGCTATGATGTAAATGAAACTTGAAAATACTGTGCTAAGAGGAGGGAGCCAGATACAGAAAGCCACACAGTGTGTGGACCCTTTATGAGAAAAGTCCAGAAAAGGCAAATCAATAGAAGCAGAAAGCACATCATGATTGCCAGGAAGGGGGGCCCTGGGGATGTGAGATGAATACTAATGGGAATGGGGTTTCTTTGGGAGGCAATGAAAATGTTCTAAAATTAGATCCTGGGTACACCTTTGTAAATTTACTAAAAAAAAGTGGATTTTGCACTTTCCCTAGGTGAATTGCGTGCTATATGAATTGTATCTCAGTAAAGTAGCTTAAAAATTGGATGGAAGATAACACAGTGACCACTTCAACACCACTTGCATAACTTTAGAAAAACTTATTTACTTTATTTGTTTTTTAAAGTAAAAACCAAATCCTCTCCTGCGTATCTGTGCACATTCAAATCTAACTAAAGTCTTTCCTGGTAGTGGAATTAGTATTGTAATTAGTAATTAGCATTTTATTTTTTTCTCTCTTTTTTTTAAATTTTTCCTATTGACAAGGATTCCCTTGAGGGAAATGCCATCAGGAAATGTATATCATTATGGTATTTTTAGGCCAACAAGCAATGGGGTAAATCTTCTGGTCTATTCTTTTTTATATACGACTTTGATATCAACCTTGCAGTGAGTGTACTCCTTACAGATTGGAAATAAAGGAAACACATTTTCATGGATGCCAGTTCCTAAGCATTAATGAGAACACTTACATTAAACCATTTGTTTCTATGTTCTCTTGAAAATAATCTGGCCATTTTTAACCTCATGATTCTGAGATTTACAACAGAAAAATCAGTTAATAATAATAATGATAGCCTGCACTCATATGGCACTTAAACCATAGGCAATTGTAGAACTACTCATTTAATTCTCAAATAACTCTATTAGCTTGATTCTATTATTATGCCCACTTAAGTGGAGATAATGTGGTTTAAATTCAGTTTCGAAAATTAAAATATTAGTTGTAATGGCCTGATTAGCTTGATAAAAGGATTTTAAAATGAAATGTGTTTTTTCAGGCTCTGCCTGTTAATTCGGCTACCTTTGGAATTATATTAATGTTTTTTAATCAATAAACTTGATTTTAGGGGAATATCCTTTGGTACAGACTTTAACTTATAGAAGCTGATTATTTTTATCATATAAAGCAAAACAACCTTCTCAGTCAATTCAGTAAGAATTTGTGTTTATTCAACATGGATCTTTTTCCATTAGTTACACTTTTTTTTTTTCTTGTTCTAACAGTTTTTTTCTTTAATTAAATCATAGCTGTGTACATTGATATGATCATGGGACATCATTCACTAGCTTCACAGACCGTTTGACACACTTTCATCACACTAGTTAAATAGCCTTCCTGGCATTCTCTCAGTTACTGTGCCAAGACACTTACATTCCACATTTACCAAGTTTCACATATACCCTTGTAAGATGCACCACAGGTGTAATCCCACCAATCCCCTTCCCTCGACCCATCTCCCCCCTCCCTCCCCTCCACACTTTTAAGATCAATTATCTAACCTGTCTTATAAACATTTGTGTAATGATTTTCCTAGGTACTAGCTGCACTTTCCTCCATCCTTTTGGGGCTAATTCTGAGCCTGTTGACCATGATTCCCCAGATACATGACACTGATGAGTCATGTTACTTCTTAAATGGTGATTATGATGATGGAAAAGGAAAAGTAATACCATATGTGAAATGCCTTGTTCCACACCTGCAACGCAGGAGGTGCTCAGAGTTTCTTTCTGTTTCTTTCTTTCTTTTTTTTTCTTGAAATAAAGTTTTAATATGAACAAAAGATTGATCTCTTAGGTATAGCATTTTTGTGGGCTACTGAAAGAATCAGAGCATTCTATGAAGAGCAAGAAAATCCCACATTTTCTAGTATGTCTGAGGAAGTCTTTATATTTGGAGGAATGACCCAGGGCAAAGATGACTGCTGGATCCAGGTGGGAAGGTGGAGGAACTGCAGCCAGGCAGGGTCCTGTCTGGATCCACCAGCTTCAACCACCCTCAGATGGAGTCCTGGGAGGTAACTGCAGCCTTGGCAGCTCTGAAGGCCTGAGAGGTGAGGCAGCAGTTCTTTGTAACATCCAGGCCCACTCCCGAGCCAGACACTAGCAGAGCTTGGCTCCTGATTCCTGGCAGGGGTAGGAAAGCTCCTTCTGATGCTTCTCACAAGCTCTTGGAGGGACTGCAGCATGTGTTGAATCCCCTTCATTTCCTCTTTTTGTTTACAGCGTACACATTTCTCCTTTTGTGTTTCTTGAACTAGATACATTAATTCCTCCTTTAGCTTTGAGTTGGCGCTCTTCCCTTTTCTGTAAGTGTCTATGAGGCTGGGTATATTTAAAGACCCAGTCTCTAGCCTGACCTTCTCTAAAGATGCTTCAGTCTCAGTACACTCCTTCCCAGCACTGTAGACCTGATCAATGAGTAGGCATTTCTTCTTAAGTTCTGCAACCAATGCTTCTGCAAGTTGCTTTTCACACCTTGCATAAAGTTGACTTCTAATAGATTGAGCAAGTCTGAATGAAATGATGAGACCCACCAAGAAGATGATAAGAGGTGGATGCACCAGTGTCTCCCACTGGAGACTATGGAAAGTGAGTCGCAGACTCGGGCCCAGAGGCAGCAGCTCCATCACCATGGAGTCCAGCTTCCCATGGGTCAGCCCAGAGGCCAGCTCCACAGACCTACACCCACCAGAGGGCTCTGGATAGTAACCATGGATTCCACGGACTCAACAAACCGAGAGAACCCCTCAACATTCTACCTGGAATCCAACCAGTAACAGGCAGCCATGAATGGGCAGTTCCAGCGTCATGGGAGGAGGACAAAAGTAGATAAAATTATTTTTATCCACTACTTTCTAGTTATTTTTCTTTACTTCTTTCTTACTGTGTTGTATCAATATAAAATAAAAATACTCCCTTCCAAAAGGAACTTACTAGCTTGCATTCCCACCAGCAGTGCAGAAGTGTTCCCTTTTCTCCACATCCACACCAACATCTGTAGTTTTGGGATTTTGTGATGTGGGCTACTCTTACTGGAGTTAGATGGTATCTCAGAGTGGTTTTGGTTTGCATTTCTCTGATGATTAAGGATGATGAGCCCTTTATCATGTGTCTGTAGAACATGTGCCTTGTCTTCTTCAGAGAAGCTTCTGTTCATGTCTCTTGCCCACAATGAAAAGGGATCACTTGTTTTTTCTTAGTAATAAGTTTGAGTTCTCTGTGGATCCTGATTATTAGACTTTTGTCAGAAATACAACTTGCAAAAATCCTCTCCCATTTTTAGGGCTGTCTATTTGCTTTACTTAGTGTGTTCATGGCAGTGCAAAAGCTTTTTAATTTGATTAGATCCCAGTAATGTATTTTTTTTGTTAAATCATAGCTGTGTAAATTAACGCGATCAAGGGGCACCATACACTGGTTTTATACACTATTTGACATATTTTCATCACACTGGTTAACATACCCTTCCTGGCATTTTCTTAGTTATTGTGTTAAGACGTTTATATTCTACATTTACTAAGTTTCACATGTACCTTTGTAAGATGCACCGCAGGTGTAATCCCACCAATCACCCTCCCTCCGTCCATCTACCCTCTCCCCTCCCTCTCTCCCTTCCCGATATTCTTAGGTTATAACTGGGTTATAGCTTTGAAAGCCACAAATTAGTGTCATAGTAGAGCTGAGTACATTGGATACTTTTTCTTCCATTCTTGAGATACTTTACTAAGAAGAATACGTCCCAGCTCCATCCATGTAAACATGAAAGAGGTAAAGTCTCCATCTATCTTTAAGGTTGCATAATATTCCATGGTATATATACACCACAATTTATTAATCCATTCGTAGATCGATGGGCACTTGAGCTTTTTTCATGACTTAGCAATTATGAATTGGGCTGCAATAAACATGCTGGTGCAAATATCTTTGTTATAATGTGATTTTTGGTCTTCTGGGTATATACCTGGTAGACGAATTATAGGATTGAATGGTAGATCTATTTTTAGATCTCTAAGTGTTCTCCAAACATCTTTCCAAAAGGACTGTATTAATTTGCATTCCCACCAGCAGTGTAGAAGTATTCCCTTTTCTCCATATCCACGCCAACATCTCTGGTCTTGGGATTTTGTGATATGGGCTAATCTTACTGGAGTTAAATGATATCTCAAAGTAGTTTTGATTTGCATTTCTCTTATGATTAAGGATGATGAGCATTTTTTCATATGTCTGTGGCCATGCACCTGTCTTCTTCAGAGAAGTTTCTCTTCAAGTCCCTTGCCCAACCTGAGATGGGATCACTTGTTCTTTTATTGCTTATACATTTGAGTTCTCTGTGGATTCTAGTTATTAAACCTTTGTCAGAGACATAACCTGCAAATATCTTCTCCCATTATGAGGGATGTTTGCTTGCATTACTTACTGTGTTCTTGGCTGTGCAGAAGCTTTTTAGTTTGATCAAGTCCCAGTAGTGTATTTCTGAACCTGCTTCAATTGCCTGGGGGGTCCTCCTCATAAAATACTCGCCCAGACCAATCTCTTCAAGGGTTTTCCCTACACTCTCTTCTAGTATTTTTTTTTTTTTTTGTAGAGACAGTCTCTCTTTACTGCCCTTGGTAGAGTGCCATGATGTCACACTGCTCACAGCAACCTCTAACTCTTGGGCTTAGGTGATTCTCTTGCCTCAGCCTCCTGAGAAGCTGGGACTAAAGGTGCTGCCACAACGCCCAGCTATTTTTTTTGTTGCAGTTCGGCTGGGGCTGGGTTTGAACCCGCCACCCTTGGCATATGGGGCCAGCGCCCTACTCACTGAGCCACAGGTGCCGCCCCCTCTTCTAGTCTTTTTATAGTTTCATGTCTTTTTTTTTTGTATTAAATCATAGCTGTGTACACTGATATGATCATGGGGCATCATTCACTAGCTTCACAGACCGTTTACCAAGTTTCACATATACCCTTGTAAGATGCACCACTGGTGTAATCCCACCAATCCCCTTCCCTCTACCCTCCCCTCCCTTTCCCCCTTCCCCCTATTCTTAGGTTGTAACTGGGTTGTAGCTTTCATGTGAAAACCCTAAATTAGTTTCATAGTAGGGCTGAGTACATTGGGTACTTTCTCTTCCATTCTTGAGATACTTTACTAAGAAGAATATGTTCCAGCTCCATTCATGTAAACATGAAAGAGGTAAAGTCTCCATCTTTCTTTAAGACTGCATAATATTCCATGGTGTACATATAACACAATTCATTAATCCATTAATGGATCAATGGGCACTTGGGCTTCTTCCATGATTTAGCAATTATGAATTGGGCTGCAATAAACATTCTGATACAAATATCTTTGTTATGATGTGAGTTTTGGTCTTCTGGGTATATGCCGAGTAGAGGGATTACAGGATTGATCTATTTTTAGATCTCTAAGTGTTCTCCATATCTCTTTCCAAAAAGAATGTATTAATTTGCATTCCCACCAGGAGTGCAAAAGTGTTCCCTTTTCTCCACATCCACGCCAACATCTCTGGTCTTGGGATTTTGTGATATGGGCTAATCTCACTGGAGTTAGATGGTATCTCAAAGTAGTTTGATTTGCATTTCTCTGATGATTAAAGATGATGAGCATTTTTTCATATGTCTGAAGGCTGCGCGCCTGTCTTCTTCAGAGAAGTTTCTCTTCAAATCCCTTGCCCAGCCTGCGATGGGATTCCTTGTTCTATTCTTGCTAATGCGTTTGAGTTCTCTATGGATTCTGGTTATTAAACCTTTGTCGGAGACATAACCTGCAAATATCTTCTCCCATTCTGAAGGCTGTTTGCTTGCTTTACTTACTGTGTTCTTGGCTGTGCAGAAGCTTTTTAGTTTGATCAAGTCCCAGTAGTGTATTTTTGAAGCTACTTCAATTGCCCAGGGGGTCCTCCTCATAAAATACTCACCCAGACCGATTTCTTCAAGGATTTTCCCTGCACTCTCCTCTAGTATTTTTATAGTTTCATGTCTGAAGTTTAAATTTTTGATCTAGTGAGAGTCTATCTTAGTTAATGGTGAAAGGTGTGGGTCCAGTTTCAGTTTTCTACAGGTTGCCAGCCAGTTCACCCAGCACCATTTGTTAAATAGGGGATCTTTTCCCCACTGAATGTTTTTAATTGGATTGTCAAAGATTAAATAACGGTAAGTAGCTGGATTCATCTTTTGGTTCTCTATTCTGTTCCAGACATCTACTTCTCTGTTTTTGTGCCAATACCATACTGTTTTGATCACTGTTGATTTGTGGTATAGTCTGAGGTCTGGTAGCGTAATTCCTCCTGCTTTGTTTTTATTTCTGAGTAATGCCTTCACTATTCGAGTTTTTTTCTGATTCCATATAAAATGAAGTATTGTTTTTTCAAGATCTTTAACATATGACAGTGGAGCTTTAATAGGGATTGCATTGAAATTATATATTGCTTTGGGTAGTATGGACATTTTAACAATGTTGATTCTTCCCAGCCATGAGCATGGTATGTTTTTCCATTTGTTAACATTTTCAGCTATTTCTTTTCTTAGAGTTTCATAGTTCTCTTTATAGAGATCTTTCACATCCTTTGATAGATAAATTCCCAAATATTTCATCTTCTTTGGCATTACTGTGAATGGGATAGAGTCCTTAACTGTTTTTTCAACTTGACTATTGTTGGTATATATAAAGGCTACTGATTTATGAATGTTGATTTTTGTAACCTGAGACGCTGCTGTATTCCTTGATCACTTCTAAGAGTTTTGTAGTAGAGTCCCTAGTGTTTTCCAGATATACTGTCATATCATCTGCGAAGAGTGAAAGTTTGATCTCTTCTGACCCTATATGGATACCCTTGATTGCCTTTTCTTCCCTAATTGCAGTGGTTAAAACGTCCATTACAATGTTAAAAAGCAATGGAGACAATGGGCAGCCTTGCCTGGTTCCTGATCTGAGTGGAAATTATTTCAGTTTAACTCCATTGAATATGATATGGGGGTTTGCTGTAGATGGCCTCTATCAGTTTAGGAAATGTCCCTTCTGTACCAATTTTCTTAAGTGTTCTTATCGTGAAGGGATGCTGAATATTATCAAAAGCTTTTTCTGCATCAATTGACAGAATAATATGGTCTTTGTTTTTTAATTTGTTTATGTACTGAATTATATTTTTAGATTTATGTATATTGAACCAGCCTTGAGACCCTGGGATAAAATCGACCTGGTCATGATGTACAATTTGTTTGATGTGTTGCTAGTTTCTGTTTGTTAGGATCTTGTTGAATATTTTTGCATCTATTTTCATAAGTGATATTGGTCTATAATTTTCTTTTTTTGTTGGGTCTTTTCCTGGTTTGGGGACCAGAGTGTTGTTTGCTTCATAGAATGTATTGGGTAGTCTTCCATCTTTTTCTATATTTTGGAACAGGTTGAGTAATATAGGTACTAGTTCTTCTTTAAAGGTTTGATAGAATTCTGATGGGAAGCCATCTGGTCCCGAACTTTTCTTTTCAGGGAGATTTTGTATGGTTGATGCTATTTCATAACTAAATGTAGGCCTGTTTGACATTTCCACTTGATTCTGGCTATGTCTTGGAAGGTGATGTGCTTCTAAGTATTGGTCAATTTCCTTCAGACTTTCATATTTCTGAGAATAAAGTTTCTTGTAATATTCATTAAGGATTTTTTTTTAATTTCTGAGGAGTCTGTTGTTATTTTGTCTTTGTCGTTTCTGATTGATGAGATTAGAGATTTTACTCTTTTTTTCCTGGTTAAGTTAGCCAAAGGTTTATCTATTTTATTGACCTTTTCAAAAAACCAGCTTTTTGATTTATTGATCTGTTGTATAATTCTTTTGTTTTCAATTTCATTTAATTCTGCTCTAATTTTGGTTATTTCTTTTCTTCTACTGGGTTTGGGATTGGAATGTTCTTCCTATTCCAGTTGCTTGAGATGTCCCATTAAGTTATTAACTTCCTATCTTTCCGTTCTGTTGAGGAAGGGTTGCAGTGCTAGAAATTTCCCTCTTAGGACTGCCTTTGCAGTATCCCAGAGGTTCTGATAATTTGTGTCTTCATTGTCGTTTTGTTTCAAAAATTTGGCAATGTCCTTCTTAATCTCAACTCTGACCCAGCTGTCATTCAGCATAACATTATTTAACTTCCATGTTTTTGTATGAGTATGCAGATTCCTGTTGTTACTCGGCTCAAGTTTTATTCCATGGTGGTCGGAGAAGATGCAAGGAATAATTTCTATTCCTTTAAATTTACTGAGGTTAGACTTGTCACCTAAGATGTGGTCAATTTTGGAGTATGTTCCGTGGCCTGATGAGAAGTATGTGTATTCAGTTTTGTTGGGATGAAATGTTCTGTAGAGGTCTGCTAAATCCAAATGTTGGATGGCTAGGTTTAAATCTAAAATTTCTTTGCTCAGCTTCTTATTGGAGTATCTATCCAACACTGCCAAAGGAGTGCTGAAATCTCCAACTATTATAGACCTGGAGGAAATCAAGTTGCTCATGTCTGTTAGAGTTTTTCTTATAAATTGAGGCGCATTCTGGTTGGGTGCGTAAACATTAATAATTGAAATCAAATCATATTGAGTATTACCCTTAACAAATATGAAGTGACCATTCTTATCCTTCCTTACTTTTGTTGGTTTAAATCCTATTTTATCTGCAAATAGGATTGCAACAACTGCTTTCTTCTGATTACCATTTGCCTGAAATATGGACGACCATCCTTTCACCCTGAGTCTATAGTTCTCTTTTAAGGTAAGATGTGATTCTTGTATGCAGCAAATATCTGACCTGAGTTTTTATATCCAGTCAACCAACCTGTGCCTCTTTAGAGGACAGTTTAACCTGTTCACATTAATGGAGATTATTGATACGTGTGGTAAAATTTTGGGTATGAAGTTTCTCAAAAGTCCAGTGGACATTTTTAATCCTTCGCCCCTTTGGAAGTTGGAGTTTGATCAAATGTTTCTGAGTGAGTTATTTTTATTTTTTGGTAGTGGATTGGGATGATCGTTATGGAGGATAGGTCTGAGAATATCCTGAACAGCTGGTTTGGTTATGGCATATTTCTGCAACATGTAAATGTCATTAAAGTATTTATTTTCTCCATCATAAATAAAACTCAGTTTAGCTGGATACAGGATCCAGGGTTAAAATTTATTTTGTTTTAGGAGATTAAAAGTCAATGACCACCCTCTTCTGGCTTGAAAGGTTTCAGCAGAGAGATCTGCAGTCATTCTATTATTCTTCCCTTTGTAGGTAATGGTTTTCTAATGTCTGGCTGCTTTCAGAATTTTCTCCTTCATATTAAATTTAGTGAAGTAAATTATGATGTCTCTGTTGGATGTCTTATTGGGGTTGAGTCATGCTGGGGTTCTGAAACTGTCTGCTATCAGAATTTCAGAATCTCTTGGCATCTCTGGAAAATTCTCTTTCATAATTTCATGGAGAAGTGCCTCTGTGCCTTGGGAGGCCACTTCATCACTTTCAGGGATTCCAATGAGGTGAATATTAGCCTTCTTTGAATTATCCCAGAGCTCTCAAACAGAATGATCCGTTTTTGCTCTCCATTTATCTTCCTCTTTGAGAGTGTGGGAGCATTCAAAAGCTTTGTCTTCAATATCAGAAATCCATTCTTCTGCTTTCTCCACTCTGATACTGAGGGATTCTAATCTATTTATCAGATCTTTCAGGACTGCAAATTCTTGCTTCAGTGTGTCAAAATCTTTGGTGGTTTTGTCTTTTATTATTATTATTATTGTTGTTGGGGATTCATTGAGGGTACAATAAGCCAGGTTACATTGATTACAATTGTTAGGCAATGTCCCTCTTGCATTCATGTCTTTCCCCCATAAAGGCTGACACACACCAAAGCCCCACCCCCTTCCTGCTTTTCCTCACCCCCATAACATTAATTGTCATCAATTGTCCTCATATCAAAATTGAGTACATAGGATTCATGCTTCTCCATTCTTGTCATGCTTTACTAAGAATAATGTCGTCCACTTCCATCCAGGTTAATACGAAGGAAGTAAAGTCTCCATTTTTTTTTCATAGCTGAATAGTATTCCATGGTATGCATATACCACAGTTTGTTAATCCATTCCTGGGTTAGTGCGCATTTAGGCTGTTTCCACATTTTGGCGATTGTAAATTGAGCTGCCATAAACAGTCTAGTACAAGTGTCCTTATGATAAAAGGATTGTTTTCCTTCTGGGTAGATGCCCAGTAATGGGATTGCAGGATCAAATGGGAGGTCTAGCTTGAGTGCTTTGAGGTTTCTCCATACTTCCTTCCAGAAAGGTTGTACTAGTTTGCAGTCCCACCAGCAGTGTAAAAGTGTTCCCTTCTCTCCACATCCACGCCAGCATCTGCAGTTTTGAGATTTTGTGATGTGGGCCATTCTCACTGGGGTTAGATGATATCTCAGGGTTGTTTTGATTTCCAATTCTCTAATATATAGAAATGATGAACATTTTTTCATGTGTTTGTTAGCCATTCATCTGTCATATTTAGAGAAGGTTCTATTCATGTCTCTTGCCCATTGATATATGGGATTGTTGGCTTTTTTCATGTGGATTAATTTGAGTTCTGTATAGATCCTAGTTATCAAGCTTTTGTCTGATTGAAAATATGCAAATATCCTTTCCCATTGTGTAGGTTGTCTCTTTGCTTTGGTTGTTGTCTCCTTAGCTGTACAGAAGCTTTTCAGTTTCATGAAGTCCCATTTGTTTATTTTTGTTGTTCTTGCAATTGCCATGGCAGTCTTCTTCATGAAGTCTTTCCCCAGGCCAATGTCTTCCAGTGTTTTTCCTATGCTTTCTTAGAGAATTTTTATTGATTCATGCCTAAATTTAAGTCCTTTATCCATTTTGAATCAATTTTTGTGAGTGGGGAAAGGAGTGGGTCCAGTTTCAGTCTTTTATGTGTAGACATCCAGCTCTCCTAACACCATTTACTGAAGAGGGAGTCTTTCCCCCAAGGTATGTTCTTGTTTGGTTTATCGAAGATTAGGTGGTTGTAAGATGTTAGTTCCATTTCTTGGTTTTCAATTCGATTCCAAGTGTCTATGTCTCTGTTTTTGTGCCAGTACCATGCTGTCTTGACCACTATGGCTTTGTAGTACAGACTAAAATCTGGTATGCTGATGCCCCCAGCTTTATTTTTATTACTAAGAACTGCCTTAGCTATACGGGGTTTTTTCCGGTTCCATACAAAACTCAGAAACATTTTCTCCAAATCTTAAAAGTACGATGTTGGTATTTTGATAGGAATGGCGTTGAATAGGTAGATTGGTTTGGGAAGTATAGACATTTTAACAATGTTGATTCTTCCCATCCATGAGCATGGTATGTTCTTCCATTTGTTAATATCCTCTGCTATTTCCTTTCTGAGGATTTCATAATTTTCTTTATAGAGGTCCTTCACCTCCTTTGTTAGGTATATTCCTAGGAATTTCATTTTCTTTGAAACTATGGTGAAGGGAGTTGTATCCTTAATTAACTTCTCATCTTGACTGTTATTGGTGTATACAAAGGCTATTGACTTGTGGAGATTGATTTTATATTCTGAAACATTACTGTATTTTTTGATGACTTCTAGGAGTCTTGTGGTTGAGTCTTTCGGGTTCTCTAAGTATAAGATCATGTCGTCAGAAAAGAGGGAGAGTTTGACCTCCTCTGCTCCCATTTGGACTCCCTTTATTTCCTTGTCTTGCCTAACTGTATTGGATAGAACTTCCAGCACCATATTGAATAGTAAAGGTGACAGAGGACAACCTTGTTTGGTTCCAGTTCTAGGAGGAAAAGCTTTCTGTTTTAGTCCATTCAGTAAAATACTAGCTGTGGGATTGTCATAGATAGCTTCAATCAGTTTTAGAAATGTGCCACCTATGCCTATTCTCTTCAGTGTTCTAATTAGAAAAGGATGCTGGATTTTATCAAATGCTTTTTCTGCATCTTTTGAGAGGATCATGTGATCTTTATTTTTGCCTGTGTTAATATGGTGGATAACGTTTATGGACTTGCGTATGTTAAACCAGGCTTGCATCCCTGGGATGAAGCCTACTTGATCACGATGAATGACTTTTTTGATGATAAGCTGTAATCTATTGGCTAGGGTTTTGTTGAGAACTTTTGCGTCTATGTTCATGAGTGAGATTGGTCTGAAATTCTCCTTTTTGTTTGGGTCTTTTCCTGGTTTTGGTATCAGGGTGATGTTTGCTTCATAGAATGTGTTGGGGAAGATTCCTTCTTCCTCAATTTTTTGGAATAATTTCTGCAGTACAGGAAAAAGCTCTTCCTTGAAGGTTTGATAGAATTCTGGAGTGAAGCCATCTGGACCGGGGCATTTTTTGGTTGGAAGATTTTTTATTGTTTCTTTGATCTCAGTGCTTGAAATTGGTCTGTTCAGGAGCTCTATTTCTTCCTGGCTAAGTCTAGGGAGAGGGTGTGATTCCAAATATTGATCCATTTCCTTCACATTGTCATATTTCTGGGCATAGAGTTTCTGGTAGTATTCAGAGATGATCTCTTGTATCTCTGTGGGATCAGTTGTTATTTCCCCTTTATCATTTCTGATTGAGGTTACTAGAGATTTTGCTTTTCTATTTCTCGTTAGTCTGGCCAATGGTTTATCTATTTTATTTATTTTTTCAAAAAACCATCTCCTTGTTTCATTAATTTTTGAATGATTCTTTTGTTTTCAATTTAATTGATCTCTGATTTGATTTTGGATATTTCTTTTCTTCTACTGAGTTTAGGCTTAGATTGTTCTTCTTTTTCCAAATCCATAAGATGGCTTGTGAGATTGTTGATGCGCTCTCTTTCTGTTTTTCGAATGTAGGCATCTAAAGCAATGAATTTTCCTCTCAAAACTGCTTTTGCAGTATCCCACAGGTTTTGGTAGCTTATGTCTTCATTGTTGTTATGCTCAAGGAAGTTAATGATTTCCTGTTTTATTTCTTCCTTCACCCATCTGTTATTCAACAGAAGATTGTTTAATTTCCATGCCTTTGTGTGGGGTCGAGCGTTTTTGTTAGAGTTGAGTTCCACCTTTATTGCCTTATGGTCTGAGAAGATACAAGGTAAAATTTCATTTCTTTTGATTCTGTTGATATTTGTTTTGTGTCCCAGGATCTGATCAATTTTGGAGAATGTTCCATGGGGTGATGAGAAGAATGTATATTCTTTATCTTTGGGATGGAGTGTTCTATGTGCTTTTATCAAGCACAGTTGTTCTAGGGTCTCATTTAAATTTCTTATATCTTTGTTTAATTTCTGTTTTGAGGATCTGTCCAGCTGTGTAAGAGGAGTGTTAAAGTCACCTGTTATTATGGTATTATCAGACATCATATTGCTCAGACTGATTAAGGTCTGTTTCAAGAATCTGGGTGCGTAAATATTTAGAATTTAAACGTCTTCTTGTTGTATTTTTCTCTTGACCAATATAAAGTGACCATCTTTGTCTTTTTTGACTTTAGTTGTTTTAAGTTCACATGAATCTGAAAATAAGATTGCAACTCCTCTTTTCTTCTGAATTCCATTGGCCTGAAAAATTGTCTTCAACCCTTGACTCGGAGCTTTAATTTGTCTTTTGAAGCCAGGTGTGTTTCTTGCAGACAGAAAATGGATGGCTTGTGTTTTTTAATCCAGTCAACCAGTCTATGTCTCTTCAGTGGGGAGTTCAAGGCATTAACATTTATTGAGATGATTGATAAGTGTGGTAGTATTCTATTCATCTTATTTTGTGAGAGTCCATTGCTTAGTTTTATCTTTTGCATCAGAGTGGAGGTTAGGTTCTGTCCTTCAATTTCTGAGTTCTTACTTTGCTGCTGATCCATTGTAGTGGTCAATGTGCAGAACAGGTTGAAGTATTTCTTGTATAGCTGGTCTTGTGGCGAATTCTCTAAATGTTTGAATATCCATAAATGATTTGATTTCTCCGTCAATTTTTAAGCTTAGCTTAGCAGGGTACCGAATTCTGGGCTGGAAATTCTGCCATTTGTTTAAGTAGATGAAAGGTAGATAACCATTGTCTTCTTGCTTGGAAAGTTTCATTAGAGAAGTCTGAGGTCACTCTGATGGATTTGCCCCTGTAGGTCAACTGGCGCTTACTCCTGGCAGCTTGCAGAATCTTTTCTTTTGTCTTGACTTTGGACAGGTTCATCACAATGTGTCTTGGAGAAGCTCGGTTAGAGTTGAGGCGACCTGGGTTCCGATATCCCTCTGAAAGCAGTGTGTCAGAATCTTTGGTGATATTTGGGAAATTTTCTTTTATAATATTCTCTAGTATGGCTTCCATTCCTCTGGGGCATTCTTCTTCCCCTTCTGGGATTCCTGTAACTCGTATGTCAGAACGGTTCATAAAGTCCCATAATTCTGACAGTGAACGTTCTGCTTTCTCTCTCTTCTTTTCTGCCTCTTTAACTATCTGAGTTACCTCAAGAACTTTGTCTTCTTCCTCTGAAATTCTTTCTTCTGCATGGTCTAACCTGTTGCTGATACTTTCCATTGCATCTTTAAGTTCCCTAATTGACTGCTTCAGTTCCTTCAGCTCTGCTATATCCTTTTGATATTCTTCATATCATTCATCTTTTATTTGATTCTGTTTTTGGATTTCCTTTTCGTTATTTTCCACTTAATTAGCAGTTTCCTTCATTGTTTCTATCATTTCTTTCATTGTTTTCATCATGTGTATTCTAAATTCCCTTTCTGTCATTCCTGACATTTCTTTAAAGGTGGAATCCTCTGCAGTAGCTACCTGATGGTCCCTTGGCGGAGTTTTTCTGGACTGGTTCTTCATGTTGCCTGGAGTTTTCTGCTGATTCTTCCTCATGATTGATTTCTTTTATCTGTTTCCTTGCCCTAATTTTCCTTTCACTTCCTCTTGTTCTTTAAGTTCTCGTGCCTGTGGACTAAGGTTTAGATGAGTCCTTTTGGTACAGGACCAGAAGTGTGAGAAGGTTGAAGAGCAAGAAAGGGATAAAAGAAAGGAGGACTGAGTAAAAAGAAAAAAAAATCGAGAAAGGAGAGGGGATGGGTAAAAGGAATATTGACAAAAAGAAGAGAGGCACAGAAATAGGGAGACAGAGCAATATAGGTGTACAGTAGGGTACTTTGACACAACCTTATGAAAAAAAAAACACCATCTGGGGGTGCCCAGGTGTGTGGTTCCCTTGAGTTCAGCAACTCTTTGCTAACCTGATCAGACACAGTACCCTACGTTCACCAAGTAGAGAGGAAAGACAAAAATACTATAAATCAAACCAAAACAAGCAAACAGAAAACTTTACGGGGTAAAATTGGGTGAAAAACCAAATAATAGCGGTAGAAATAGTAGCAAAAATGAAGTTCCAGTTATTGAAAAAGGCAGCAATGGGAAATTATAATTAAACTAGAAAAATTGAGAAAGATAGAAGTTCTTTTCGGAAAAGTTTGAAATTAAAAAACAAAACAACATCAAAATAAACAAAAAAACAAACAAACAAACAAACAACAACAACAACAAAAAAAACACAACCATAAACAAAGCAGTATGTATATGTCATTGAATATTGTCTGGGCAACACGTGGTCTTCTGGGGTATGAGATGTTAATCACAGTTCTGATACGACTGGAGGCTGCTGATTTCTCAAACCCCAGCAGGTAGACACCCTAAATCTCTCTTCAGCCCACTTGAATGGCACTTTGAACTTGTAAACTTGCTGAGCAGAAGCCTTCCCAGGAAAGTGCTTGTCTCTGGAATCACTGCTGAAGTGGCTATCCACTTACCCAGTGTGCCAAAACCGGTCTCACTCTGCCCCTGAGGGTTAGGGCTGCAAGGCGGCTCAGACCCCACCCTTAGGCTACTCGGTGCTGGGTTACCAGCTCCCACCCGATTCTAGCTCTGTGACCCTGAGGGCAGAGCTTGCCGGGGCACATCACTCACAATGGCTCCCTGTGGCCCACAGCCAAACACTATTAGCTCCATCTGACTCAGTGGCTCAGACTGGGGCCCTAGACAACGGCCAAATTTCTCCGCATTCTCGCTCAGGCTCTCCCCAAGGCAGCTCAACTGAGTGCCAAGTCCAAAGACACCAAAACAGTTCACAGGTAAGGTCTTTCCGGTTTGCAGTCTCACTGCTACTGAACTTACAGTTGTGGGCAGGTTTAGACCGATTGAACACATGCGACCACTTGCCGGTTTTCCACTGTTTTAGTCTTCCTCTTGGGGTCCAGAAGTCTCTCACTGACTCTCTGTATCCTCACAGGGATGATGACAGGCAGATCCCACCAGCCAGAGATGCCTGGAGTCCTATCTCCCCAGAATCAAGGTGCCCAGATGCAAGGAAGCTGTTACTCGGCTGCCATCTTGTTCTCCTCCCGACAATTTCTCAGTTTTCTCTTTAAATTCATTGAATTCTTGAGCCAGCTTTTGAATTTCTTCTCAAATTTCTAATTCCAACTTTTGAATTGCTCCTTGAGTTTCTAATTCCAAATTTTCCTTCATTCCATTAATCTTGTTTGTAATCTGCATTCTGAATTCGATTTCTAACATCTCGGCTACTTGTTTATGAATGGGATCTTCAGTTACATCTGCCATATCTTTCCTTGGGGGGTTTGATCTACTTTGGTTATTCATGTTAAACCAGAGTTTTTCCACTGATTCTGCCCCATGTTTTTTTTACCATGTTTAAATTTTCCCCTAGAGTTTTGCCATGGAACCATACAGTGCTATGGTATGAGAAACTGGGGACCTGTTTGGTGTGGGAGGCTAAGTGTGTCTGTCTAGTTTTCAGCTGGTCTCTGTCCAAACCCAGTGAAACAGTTACTCTGGGTTGAAGTCTCAGCTGTGGAGAAATACTAGCTACTATGTCACCCCGCCCCCACAGGTAACAATTAGAAAAGGAATATCAAACCTTCCTACAACCACACACCCAGGGCACCACTTGGATTGTCCTCGGACTATTGACTCAGTTCAAAAGGTCCAAATCAATTGTTTCAGTCAGCACCTGTCTCAGGTGGAAAAGTTCAAAAGTTCTCTGGCAACTAGATAGCAGGGGTCTGCTTACAACTCAAATATGACTTGCTCCTGTGCTCCGTGAAGTCAGGAAGACCCACCCAGCAGATAGATTAGTCTGGGAAGGTTGATGCCTCCTTCCCCACCTTGCACCTCTGTCATATCCAGTCCCTGATAATCCTGTAGGGCTGTGACCCAGTTGCCTTTAATGAGCAGATACTCCAGATGTTTGTACCTGCCTGAATCACAAGGAGATCCATGTCTGTTCATTCAGGCTTCTGCTCCCTGCCACTATCTGGCAGGGGGAGGTGAGTCCTGACAACCTTGGGAGGCTGGGGCTATTCACTCAGTTGCAGCCCTGCCCCTGATTTATGTTACTGACAGAATAGAGCAACTTTCCGGGAATATGTTTTTGTCCCTGCCAAATTCCCCTGCAGAAGAGAAGCTGTTTTGAGTTACCAGAACCTGTGCCTCAAGCCCTGTCTGTGCCGCTGTAGTTTGTAATCACAGCATGATTACCTGTCAGGTTGAGCCTCTGCCTGCCCTCCTTTGTTTGGGCTGATGATCCCCTGAGGGCTGGATGTATCTTAGGCTCAGTAAAGTGGTCCTCTGGGTCAGTCCTTCCCTGGGAATCTCCCAGCTCTGCGTGTGCATTTTGTAGTCCCCTTGCTCCTCTGCTAGTGGTAGCCACCTGAGAAGATGCTCGGCTTCCTCTGGTTGCCCAGAGAGACAGGGGGTGTGACTTTGGAATATCCGGGAGTGAGCCCTATTGTTGCCAAAACAGGTGCTGCTCTGTGCCTTGGGGCACCGCCACTCTGGTGTGATTCCCTCTCAGCAACCGTTCTCTTCACTCCCGTACCACAGAATCAGCACTGACCAGCTGCAGTCCAAGCCCTGTCCATATCCCTTGAGTAATCACCCAAGAATCTGGACTCCTGAGGGACAGTCCTCCAGACCTCAGAGTGAGAGTGGAGGGGAATGCTGGTAGCTCAGAATTGCAGGTAGAGAATACATAGTTGTACACAGTTTTATGACTGGCAGGAGAGCACCATGGCACCCTAGTAGGGAAAGTAGGTCCAGTTTTTAGAGAGTCTCTCCCGTGGAGTATAATGGGAGGACTTTTGAACTCAGCTTGTTTGTTTCTGGGGTACTCTAAGCCATTCTCATGGGGGAGGGGACTCCTGTCTGCTTGGTGATGGATTTTGTACCTTTTGTTTGTATCCTTGGGGTCACAGCTGGCCTCAGCAGGGTTGATGTGCATTCTTCAACCTTCTCTCTTTGCGCAGGTCTAATCCACCAGGTTACTTGCTAAATTTCTGTCCTTTAACTCTATTTCTGGATGGGAGCCTCTGTGGAAAGCTGACTTCAGTCAGCTATCTTGTCTCCACCCCCCACTTCTGAGTCCCAGTAATGTATTTTTAATGCTGCTTCAATTGCCAGGGGTGTCCTCCTCACAAAGTATTCTCGTAGGCCAATTTTTTCAAGTGTTTCCCCTACATTCTCTCTAAGACTTTTTATAATTTTATGTATTAATTTTAAGTTCTTTAACCAGTGAGAGTCAATTTTTGTTAGAGGAGAAAGGTGTTGGTCCAGTTTTAGTCTTCTACAGGTCGCCAGCCAATTCACCCAGCACCATTTGTTGAATAGGGAATCTTTCCGCCACTTTATATTTTTAATAGGCTTATCAAAAATCAAATGATGATAAGTGTCTGGGTTCACCTCTTGGTCTTCAATTCTGTTCCATACATCTCCCTGTCTATTTTTGTGCCAGTACCATGCTGTTTTGATCACTATCAATTTATAGTATAGTCTGAAGTCCAGAAGTGTGATTATTCCCAATTTGTTTTTATTTCTGAGTAACGTCTTGGCTATCTAAGGTTTTTTTCTGTGTCCATGTAAAATGAACTACTAATTTTTCCCGGTCTTTTAAGTATGAGAGAGGTGCTTTAACATGGATTGCATTAAATCTGTAGATTGCTTCAGGTAGTGTAGACATTTTAACAATGTGGATTCTTCCCAGTCATGAGCATGGTATATTTTTCCATTTGTTAACATCTTTAGCTATTTCTTTTCTCAGAGTTTCATAGTTCTCCTTATAGAGATCTTTTACATTCTCAGTTAGATACACTCCCAAATATTTCATCTTCTTTGGCACTATTGTAAAGTGAATAGAGTCCTTGACTGTGTTTTCCCCTTGACTATTTTTGGTATATATAATGGCTACAGATTTGTGAGTGTTAATTTTGTATCCTGTGATGTTGCTGTATTCTTTGATCACTTCTGTGAGTTTTGTAGTTGATTCCCTGGGGTTTTCCAGATATATAATCATATCATCTGTGAAGAGTGATGGTTTGATCTCCTCTGGTCCTATTTGGATCCCCTTGATTGCCTTCTCTTGCCTGATAGAGGTAGCTAAGACTTCCATTACAATGTTAAAAAGCGGTGGAGACGATGGACATCTTTGCCTGGTACCTGATCTGAGTGGAAATTATTTCAATTTTACTCCATTAAATACGATATTGGTTGTGGGTTTGCTGGAGATGGCCTCTATCAGTTTAAGAAATGTTCCTTCTATATTTATTTTCTTAAATTTTCTGATCAAGAAAGGATGCTGAATATTGTCAAAAGCTTTTTCTTTTTCTTTTTTTTTTTTTTGTAGAGACAGAGTTTCACTTTATTGCCCTCAGTAGAGTGCCGTGGCATCACACAGCTCACAGCAACCTCGAACTCCTGGGCTTAGGCGATTCTCCCGCCTCAGCCTCCCTAGTAGCTGGGACTACAGGCACCCGCCACAGTGCCCGGCTATTTTTTTGTTGCAGTTTGGCCGGGGCTGGGTTTGAACCCGCCACCCTCGGTATATGGGGCCGGCGCCCTGCTCACTGAGCCACAGGCGCCGCCCCAGTCAAAAGCTTTTTCTGCATCAACTGAGAGAATCATATGGTCTTTGTTTTTAAATTTGTTTATGTGATGTATTATATTTATGGATTTACATATATTGAACCAGCCTTGGGACCCTGGGATGAAACTTAACTGGTCATGATGTATGATTTGTTTGATGTGTTGCTGAATTCTGTTTGCTAGGATCTCATTGAATATTTTTAATCAATATTCATTAGAGATATTGGTCTATAATTTTCTTTTCTTATTGGGTCTTTTCCTGGTTTGGATATCAGGGTGATATTTGCTTCATAGAATGTGTTGGGAAGCATTCCTTCTTTTTCTATGTTTTAGAAAAGGTTATGTAATATAGGTACTAGTTCCTCTTTAAAGGTTTGGTAGAATTCTGATGTGAAGCCATCCGGTCCTGGGCTTTTCTTTTTGGAGAGATTTCTTATAGTTGATGCTATTTCAGAACTTGATATAGGCTTGTTCTACATTTCCACTTCTTTCTGGCTAAGTCTAGGAGGGTGGCATGTTTCCAAATATTGATCTACTTCCTCCAGATTTTCATACTTCTGAGAATAGAGTTTTATGTAATATTTATTAAGGATTTGTTTAATTTCTGAGGAGTCTGTGGTTATTTGGCCTTTAGCATTTCTGATTGATGAAATTAGGGATTTTACTCTTCTACTTCTGGTTAGGTTAGTAGCTATCATTCAGCATGGGGTTATTTAGTTTCCATGATTTTGTATGCATATGCAGATTCCTGTTGTTACTGAGTTCAACTTTTATATCATGATAGTCAGAGAAAATGCAAGGGATGATTTCTATCCTTTTTAATTTGCTGAGGTTAGACTTGTGACCTAAGGTGTGATCAACTTTGGAGGATGATCCATGGGCTGATGAGAAGAATCTGTATTCAGTTTTGTTAGGATGAAATGTTCTGTACATGTCTGTTAGATGCAAATGTTGAATGGTTAAGTTTAAGTCTAAAATGTCTTTACTTAGCTATTTTTTGGTGGATCTATCCAACACTGCCAAAGGAATGTTAAAATCCTGACAATTATGGTGCTGGAGGAAATCAAGTTGCTCATGTACATTAGAGTCTCTCTTATAAATCGAGGTGCATTCTGGCTATGTGCATAAATATTAATAATTGAAATCTCCTCATATTGAGTATTACCCTTAACAAATATGAAGTGACCATCTTTATCCTTACTTACTTTTGTTGGTTTAAAGCCTATTGTATCTGTGAATAACATTGCAACACCTTCTTTTTTCTGTTTTCCATTTGCCTGGAATATAGATGGCCATCCCTTCACCCTGAGTCTACGTTTATCTTTTAAGATAAGGTAAGATTCTTGAATGCAGCTGATGTTTGGCCTGAGTTTTGGTATTCAGTCAGCCAACCCTTGCCTCATTAGAGGGCAGTTTAAGCCATTCACATTAATTGAGAGTATTGAAAAGCCAGATAGTATTTTGGGTATCGAGAGTTTCAAAAGTCCTATGGACATTTTTAATCCTTTCACCACTGTTAAAGTTGGAGTTTGATCAAAAGTTTCTGAGTGAATTTACTTTGGTGATGGAGAATTGTTCTGTTCATTATGGAGGATAGGTATGAGAATATCCTGAAGAGCTGGTTTAGTTATGGCAAATTTCTTCAACATGTGACTGTCATTAAAGTATTTAATTTCTCCATCATAGATAAAACTCAATTTAGCTGAATACAGGATCCTGGGTTGAAAGTTATTTTGTTTAAGGACATTAAAGGTCAATGACCACCCTCTTCTAGCTTGAAAGTTTTCAGCAGAGAGATCTAATTATTCTAGAATTAGAGAGATCTAATTCTAGTTATTCTAATGCTCTTCCCCTTGTACATTATGGTTTTCTTATGTTTTCAGCTTGCAGAATTTTGTCCTTCATATTAACTTTGGTGTACCTAATTATAATGTGTCAATGAGAATTTTTATTTGGGTTGAGTCATTCTGGTGTTCTGAAACTCTGCTATCTGAATTTCAGAATCCCTTGGCATGTCTGGAAAATTCTCTTTGTTTCATGTAGTAAAGCATCTATATCCTTCACAGCAATCTCATCACTTTCAGGTATTCCTATAAGGCAAATATTACATCTCTTCAAAATTTTCCAGAGCTCTCTGAGGGAATGATCCATTTTTGTTCTCCACTTTTTTTCCCCTTTGAGCATTTGCAAGCATTCAAAACCTTTGTCTTCAATGTCAGAGATCCTTTCTTCTGCCTGCTGCATTCTGTTACTGAGGGATTCTACTGTACTTCTCAGATCTTTGAGGGCTGCAAGTTCTTGCCTCAATGTGTCAAAATCTTTGATGATTTTGTCTTTGAATTCGTTGAATTCTTGAGACATCTTTTTAATTACTGCTTAAAATTCTAATTCCATCTTTTCCTCCATTCTGTTGATTTTATTTGTTATACAAATTCTGAACTCAATTTCTGACATCTCAGCCATTTGTTTATGAATGGGATCTTGTGCTGTGTCTGCCTTATCGTCCCTTGGGGGAGTTGATCCACTCTGATTATTCATGTTGCCAGAGTTTTTCCACTGATTCCACCCCATGATTGTTTTTTACCATTGGATAGAATGGCAGGTAAGGTGAAATTGGATTGGGAGTTCCTGGAGTTGTGGTTAATCAGCCCTTTGTCAAGAATCTGGGACTGGTGTCTGCAGCTTTTTTCCTATAGCTTTGCAAAGGACCCATACAATATTACAGTCTGAGGCTTAGGAAACCTGCTTGGTGTGGTGGGGTTGGTGCCTCTCTCTTGTATTTAGCTGGTTCTTGTCTGATCATAGTGGATCAGTGGCTCTGGTGAATTCTTAGCTGTGGAGAAATACAAACAACTAAGATAGCCGACCCACCATGGACAACAAATGGAAGAGGAAAATCAACCCTTCCTGTTACCAGACAACCAGTTTACCAACCAAGAGGGTCCTTGGGTGTTTGGCCCAGGTTAGGAGTTCCAAACCAATTAAACCAGTCAGTATGAACTCTCAAGTGGGAGAGTTTGAAAGGTCTCCAGCAAGTAGATGGCAGAGGTCTACTGGCTGCTCAAATTTGGCTCGCTTTGGTGCTCTGTGAAGTCAGAAAGGCCCATCCGGTAGGTAGCAGAGTTGGACCAGGGGGCTGAGTCTCTTTGTCCACTTTGCTCTTCTTTCACTCCCAGTCACTGATGACCCCACAGGGCTGAGGTCCTGCTCCCCCCAATAAGCAGATGTGCCAGGGAGTTGTACCTGTCAGAGTCAAAGGAAGGTCAATGCCCCTGCAGCCCAGCCACTACCCTTTGCTACCAGCTGGCTGGGGGAGCTGAGGCCTGCCTGCCTCAGGTACTCAGTAGCTACTGGCAAGTGTTCTACTTCAACTCAGTCTAATCCT
Source organism: Nycticebus coucang (assembly GCF_027406575.1). Classification (NCBI taxonomy): domain Eukaryota; kingdom Metazoa; phylum Chordata; class Mammalia; order Primates; family Lorisidae; genus Nycticebus; species Nycticebus coucang. Next base: position 108,851,068 of record NC_069783.1, on the reverse strand, counting down.
GAGGGTAACAAGTTAGCAAATGCTTTTCTCCCACAGCCACCCTGCCTTTGCCCTTGCCACTCTGCAGCACCAGTATCCCTATAAAGTGAGTTCTGGTTTCCTCTGGCAGTCCTCGGAGTTGGGGAGGTGTCTCTCCAAGATTAGACCCTGGTGGGATCACACTATTATTGCTGGATCTTTGTGGGAAGTGACCCTGCACAGCTCCCAGGTGAGTGCCACAGCCAGGGAGTTCTGGCTATAGGAGCAGCTCCAGGAGCATGGGGCACACGGACCCAGCAACAGGGCGGGGGACACTGCACATGGTTCTGGCAGTGCCTAGCACCCAGTGACTTCATAAAGGAGAGCACTGGGCTCAAGACTCTGGCTGGGTGGGGGCAGGGTGCTGAGGCTGGGTGGGCAGGGTGGGGGCAGCAGGGCATGGGACACATGGCTCTAGCAAGCTCTGGCTGGGCAAGGGGTGGGATGCTAGGTCTGGCAGGGGTGAGGGGTGTTGCTCATGAGCCTCCTCCAACAGTCTTTGCAGGGGTTAGGCTTCTGGTTCATCAGGCAAACAAAGAGAGGAAGGGTGGACTGGAAGTTCAGAATGGCAAGGAAAATGTTAGTTCAATTTTTTTGCCTGGCAAGAGAGTGTTCAGGGTTACAACAGGGTGATCTGGGAAAGCAGACCCCACTTCTTACATCTCTCACCTGTGGGGTAAGACAAGAGGTCCTCAGTTCACCACTCCCCTGTAGAAAACCTACAGGAGTAAATGAAGAGAAAAAGAAAAGAAAACAAAACAAAACACAACTTTCTTGGGGCAGGGATGGACACTTTTCCTTTGTGATGAATTTTGTACCTGAAATTTGCTTTCTTGGAGTTGCAGCTTGCCTCAGCAGAGGTGACCTGCAGTTATCACTCCTCTCTCATCTCAGCTCCCAGTCTTCAGCCTAATCGGGTACTTTCTGGACATTATCCTTCCTTCTGGATGGGAGCTTCTGTTGGAGGCTGGTTCCAGTTGGTCATCTTGCCCTTCCCCCTCATTTCTTTCTGTTTCTGCTTGTAATGCCAACCAGTGGGCACTGAGGCCATGCAATGGCATGTTTTTTGGGGACACTTAACTCTTGCAACAAACTCATGCAATACATTCTAATCATGTCTTCATTTTGTAGATGAAAAGACTGAGACTGGGAGTAATTTTCCCAGGGTTATAAGCACTATTGAACTTGGAAACCAAAATTGAAACTCAGACACGACTTTCTATGTTATAGACTGAATAAAATCTCAAAACACACAGAAAAATCCTACCCCCAGTGTTGATGTCACAAGTACGGCCTTCAGTAGGTGATTAGGTGACAAGGGTGGCAGCCTCATGGGATTAGTGTCCTGTTTACAAATAAGACTCCGGAGACCTCTCCGGATCCTTTAGCTGTGTGACGAGATAGATAACAGGGCCATCTATAACCCTAAGAGGGTTCTTCCCAGAACCTGACCATCCAGCACCTTGAGCTCAAACTTCCAGCCACTGGAACTGTGAAATACAATACACATTTCTGTTGTTTATAAGCCACCAGTCTGTGGTAACTTGTTGTAACAGCAGGAACTGAGATGTTGTCCAAAGCTCAAGCTTTTAACTACCACGCCTTATTCCCACCCTGCAGCACACATACAAGGCTGGAGCCCGTCCTCTTGGCTGTGCCCTCAGCTGCTATTTCCCCTTCACCCTTCTGGAAGAGCCTCCTCCCACTATAGACCAGTCATGGCACACACACCTTCCCAGCTTCCCCTACAGTTAAGGCTCATAACCTAATGGCAGCCAGTAAGATGTGAGGGGACCTCTTCCTAGCATGTGGAGAATTCTTTATCTTCTGCAATAAAGATACAGAGACAGACAGAAGGACCAGGCACCTCCCATCCCCAACTACCACTCTTCTCAATTCTATTGTTATGTAAAAACGGCCATAGTCAAACTGCCAAAATCATCCTGCAGTCAGAATAGGGTAAGAAAAGCTGCCATAACAAATAGTCCTCTGATCTTAGTGATGTCAAGTGATAGCCCCCTCATTGTGCCTCTGGTCCATTGAAAATTGGTTGGGGCTTCTGGTCTTTGTTGTCAGGCTGGTCTATCCTCCTCAAGTGGCTTCCAACTCAAGTGTTGCCATGTCTGTTATTGGTTGTTAATTTTATTGGTTTCCTGTTGATGTTTTTAAGCTAGTGGGCAGGAAGAACCTCAGAAGTTTTGTTGTTGTTTTTTTCCTTAATTTAATTTTATGTTTTACTTTGACAAATAAAATTGCATGTATTGGCTGTACAACATGATGTTTTGAAGTGTACACACAGAAGGAGCCAAAAAACACAACACATTTTAAGAAAGAAAAAAACTGCATTAAAATTATAATTCTCAAGTCACATTCAACTTTGACAATTATAAGACATACAAGATACGATATTTAAGATAACAAAACACTATCAGTATATATTGAGTGCTACAATTTTAATGTAGTTTATTCCTTTCTTAAAATGTGTATACATTTTTTGACACCCTCTGTATATTGTGGAATGACTAAATCTGGCTGATTAATATATGTGAGGAATTTTATAGATATACAATAATAGATCTAATTAGAAACGATGGACTCTAATTTTCCCTTTTTCTACTATGCATATTTGAAATCTGTTTGACGCCAACAAACCAATAACCTGTAAGGAATTTTTATTAGGTGTAATGATACCCTTTCTGATAATACAAATTACCCCAGAGCATTTTTCATCCTGACATAAAAATGTGTTTTCAGGTTCTGTTTTCCCAACCATTTTCTTGACATTTTGCACAATGTCCCAACAGTACTTAAACCTCTTTCTGAAGCTTTCTGAATCATTTCTTCTTTAATTCACAGGGATATACACTTATTAACAGTGAAATTTACCTTCCATTTTTCTTCCTGTGCATATTGCAAGAGCATCTTTACCTCATCAATATCGCTTGATAATTTCAACTCAGAAGAGCTAAGCATCATCTGCAGACTTAATGATTCTGTTGAAAAAAATTCCCTCCTCCAGAACATTTATTGTAAAGTATTAGATAACACCAATTGACAGGCACGTTTGTCTGCAATTCATTATTCAGCATCATTCCCTTTGCTTTCTGCTAAAAAATTAAATAATTCCTGATAACTAAATGTTAATCCTGAGCCAAGATAGTTAATGGATAAAGCATGTTTGGATGTCAATCATTGTCTGAGGATTTTTGAATAAAATCTAAACTAATTGGCTACACTTGCTCTATAGTTGCCACATAACCTTTTTCATAGAATAAATGAACAATTTACTTGTGAAATTTAATAAAAGCAAATAGCACTTCATTGATGTCTTTCAGTGTTGACATCTGTTCCATCAGCTTATATAATAAGTTGGGGCAGCTGAATGAATATTTCATGGGACTTTTCTAGGGTGGAAGTGACCAATAGCCTGAAAATTTGAGCACCATTGAGATATGTTTGATAAATCTTTCTCTAGTGATGGGATATATTTTGAGGACGCATCTTTACTTGACTATGTTCTCAAACCTTCTTTCCCTGATGTGGGTAAGACATATTAATTCCAAGCTGATGTATGATTTTAGCAGGGACTGAGCACTTAGTTCATACAAAGTGCTATGTTAGATACATCTTCATTACCATTACTCCCACTTTACAGTTAAGGATGATGGAGATTGAAATAATTTAAAGATTGTCTCAGAATCACTGAGTAAGTCTAAAAGCTGAGATTAGAACCCAAGCCTGTCTGGCCATGGAGCCTTCCTTCTTTCTCTTACATCCCCAATCTTGGTGCTGCTATGGAACATACAGGATGGAAGAGATATATTTGATATTTTCTTTAACACACACACACACACACACACACACACACACACACACAAGAAAACAGGTTTTACAATCCTCTTCATGCTGGCAAATATCTTGCTTGGTGACATTAAGCAATCACTTAACTTCTCTGATTCCCAGTTAACCATCTGAAAAGGGAGGGTAGAAATTAAATAATCACCTTATGTAAGTATTTAATTAAAGTTAAAAAATTAAAATTTACAAAACTCAAGGCTGGTTGTGGTAGCTCATGCCTATTATCCTAGCACTCTGGGAGGTCAGGAGGGTGAATTGCTTGAGCTCAGGAGTTTGAGACCAGGCTGAGCAAAAGCGAGACCCCCATCTCTACTAAAAATAAAAAAATTAACTGTGTGGCCTGATGTCACTTGCAGTCCCAGCTACTAGGAAGGCTAAGGCAAGACAACTGCTCACACCAAAGAGTTTGAGGTGGCTGTGAGCTAGGATGACAACATGGCATTCTACCCAGGGCAACAGAATCATACTCTCTCTCAAAAATTAAAAAGAAAAAATCACAAAACATACCCTTATGTGGGTGTAATCAGGTTCCAAAAATATAAAAGACTTCATAACACTATGCATGTTAAGGTGGAGAAGAATACTGTAGCTATTTCACCATGGCTCAGGCCTGGGTTAGTTCTGCTAGACAATCTGCTCCAAATCTTTAATCCTGAGAGTAAATTTACTAGGATATCTTCAGTGATTGCTCCAATTTATAGCCCCCCCAAACACATACCTACTCTGCCCTGTCTAGAAAGCTGTGGGCAATTTTTTCTGATCTGTTAGAATGCAGGCTATGTGCAGGACTGTGTGTACATGTATTTTTTCACGGATGTGCCCACGTATTCCAGATTCCCAGAGTGCCTGGCACAAACTGGATGTTACATAAACATTTATGGAAAGGATTAATAAATTCATAGAATCCAAAGGCAAAAACAAAATCCTATCCAGTATCACTTTTTTTTTTTTTGTAGAGACAGAGTCTCACTGTACCACCCTCAGGTAGAGTGCCGTGGCGTCACAAGGCTCACAGCAACCTCCAACTCCTGGGCTTAAGCGATTCTCTTGCCTCAGCCTCCCGAGCAGCTGGGACTACAGGCGCCCGCCACAAGGCCCGGCTATTTTTTGGTTGCAGTTTGGCCGGGGCTGGGTTTGAACCCACCATCCTCGGCATATGGGGCCAGTGCCCAACTCACTGAGCCACAGGCGCCGCCCAATATCACATTTTGAAGCCATTAATGCTTACTATATTTTAAAGTACCCCCTGGAAAGGAGAACACATTTCTAACAATTACTTAGTGTTTGGGGGTGGATTTCTATTTAGGAGAGAACAACAACAGGAGATCAAATGGCTGGCACTTACGCTGTGCTGAGAGGGAGAAGAGAACAGGTGTGTGCTCCACTTGTATTTACCCAGCCCCATACGTGTTTCCTTAGATCATGGTTTTTCCTAAGTTTTCCTTCATGCTGTGACTCTTCCCTCCTTCAGCATCCCTTACTCTTTATGTCAATACATCAGCTCGGAACAACTCATCATGGTGAGACAACCAAAAGTGTTTTATTTTCAAGTTCCAGAGCCACCGGGAGCAGTACCTTGGGAAGCCAAAGTGGGGAGATCCCTCAAGGCCAAGAGTTTGAGATTAGCCTGGGGAGTGTAGTGAGACTCTGTCTCTATGACAGATTCATCCATCGCCCGCCAAAATACGTTATTTGAAGCCTCGAGATGGGAAGGGGCAAGCCAGGGTATGTGTGTGTAAGCAGAAACAGGGCCCACAGATGCAGATCTGGGAGAACTTGGGAAGTAAAAGAATGAAGGGGGCGGATGAGCACGAACCACCACAGAGGACAGAGGTAAATGGTCAGTGAGTCGACTGACAGAGGGACTGAGGAGTGATGTCACAAGGAGAAACCGTCCGCTGGGGTCAATGTTGTTGCAAGGTGGAAAGAACACACTGACCCAGCCGTGTGGCCACCCAGCAGCAGCATACTGTAAGCGTGGGGTCCCCGGAAGGCCAAAGCCATCCGCACTGCGAGTCGTGGAACTGAATGTTATTTGTTCATCTTCAGGAGAAAATATAGAAAGAAAGGGAAAAAAGGAAAGGAAAAGTTCAGAAAACAAGGAGGTGAGCGTAACATTGAAACTATACGAGGTACTTTTGGACAAGACTGACAACCTTAATTGGGAAATATCAGTGTTTATTCCCTGGTCCTGCTAAAGATCTGTGCTCTTCCAAATCCATTTCAATCCTGTCTGTGATACTGATGCATGAGGCAATACCATTCACTGTAGCAAAGTGCCAGCACTGTGCTTGTTTCCAGGAAAATGAAGAAAAATGGCCAAATCCGGGAAGCAAACCAGGGTTCTGACACCCACTCCAGCCTCAGAAAACAAAACAAAAAACAAACAAACAAACCAAAAAACACCAGACACCCAGAGGCACTCATGTATACACAAAACTGTGAACAAATGCTTTTTAAGATATAAAAATGAAATTGCTTTAACCTTAGGAGATGTGTCCCCATCGCAGAGGTGTCTGAGTTAGCACTGGGGCTGCAGGGAATGGATTTTTAAGGGAAGACTCGCTAACTTTTTTGTTTTGTTTTGTTTCTTAACACTAAAAGCCCAGACTTGAATATTCTTTGACTTCGAGTTTTAATATATCCACAATAAAATGTTTTAAGATATATGAATATAAAATATTCCACTTGCACTTTAATTATTCTCTGTCTTTATCTGGGTTTAATTTTCTTCTAATCACTTTTCTCTTCCTGCTGTATAAAGTAGACTTTTTGTTTGTTTGTTTTTATTTTCCCCTTTAGAATGTATTTGCATTGTATTTGAATTGAGTCTTTACTTGATTTGCTCGCTGCTGATGAAATCCCCAGCCTGGAGACCAGTGTGTGGAACACAGTGGGGGTTTAGTGGATGATGCCCTGGTTTGTTACACAAAGAGTACTAGTGTTGCCCAGAGCACGGCCCCATCTCCATGAGAAAGTGTGCAGGGAGGTGATAACTTGGAAAAACATTGTGCTTCACCCCTTCCTCTTAGAGACTCACAGAACATTTAATATAATTGAAGGACATAGGAAATAATATAATTAATATATTGATATATGGATGCCTCCTTGAAACACCTTAAAACAAAACTTGTTTATTTTTGAGGAACCCAATTACTTCACTCCACTAACACCTTCCAGAATGTCTCTTCATAGAACATGCTGAACGGGAGTGGTGGTGGTGGTGATCTAGCTTGCAGTGTGAAAGGGGCTCTGTCACAGGTCATGTGGCAGGGTCCAGGTTTGGCACATGTTGAGATGTGGCAGGGCCAGGCAGGTGGGCACCAGGGATGTGTAGTGTCAGTATTGTCAGCCTGATTCCCATCTCACTAATTGTCCACTCACAATGTGCAGGTGAGCCCTCTGCCCCCGGGAAACCCCAAGCAAGTCACTGCCCTCTGCCTTCAGGGGAAGGGTAGAAGGAGAGGCGTGGACATGAGAGCTGGGTAGAAAAAAGGGTCCCTGGGAAGGGAGATCCCCACGTGGCGCTGTGAGAGAAGCCCAGAGGCTGGGGCGATGCTTCCACCGGAGCATGTTTACACCACCTTCCACCTGCCTGGGCATGGACTCCCAGGTGTGTTTTCACTTTTGTTTTTAAGTCACCACCAGAACTGGGAGATTATTTTTCTTGAAAATTACCACAGAGGAATGAGACCAATAGGCTTTTTGCCTTGTGTTTCTATCTCATCCTAAAATATCTCAAAGTGTTTCCAGAAATGCTGGAATTTGGAAGCTTTTCTATTCCTCAGCCTCCCACCGTATACAAACTTCTTCCCTCTGGCATAGAGAAAACTCACCTGGGGAAGAAACAAGAAAAAGCTAAAAATACAAAACAACAACAGTAATAAGCAAAACCTTTCATAGCTGGGCTCGTCTCTCTTAAAATGAAAATTTCAGTCAATTCAGTGTTTTCTCTATATAATGTGCCTACGCCTTTTTAAAAATAGGCTTAATGGGTAACTGTGCTCAGCTAAACTTGATGAAAACCAAAAATCTAAATTGATACTGCTGAAGAAATTAAATGGGATCACCCTAAAACACCAGGTGAATGCAAGCAATTATACTGCTACACGACACACGAGCGGGACCGCAGGAAGACGTGCCAGCCTCCACCTCTGTGGTGGTATCAAGCCACAGAGGCAGAGTGCCACTTCCGCTTGAGCTGGGCATGCAGTGCACCTTACAACGTTGGGAGAATATACCAAACTTCTCTAAAACCTGAGGCCACCCCCCCCCATCTTGTCCAATGCCTTTCAGAGGTCACTTGCCCCATCTGAACAAGAACATGTGGTTAGAAACAAAGCAGTACCTGCCCCCACCCTGCTCCTCTCATTAAGCACCATGGTCCTTGAAAGCCTGGACACTGTCTATGCTGGGCTGTTTACAGGCGCTCAGTATTTCTTCCTGGGAAACAAACCTAATTGATACATTTTCCAGTGTGTCAACTCGGTCCTGCAGGAACCTGGGGAACTAAATTAAAAGCTATGTTTCACATTTTGGATTTTAGTTGTGTCTATATTAAAATGAATGAGACTGGCAGCCCAAGCAGCCAACTTCAATTTCTCCCTGGCAGCCTGTACATCCTGTCCAAAGTGCCAAGGGAGAAAATGCTATTTCAGTCAACGACAATCTTTTAAACTTTAATAATATTTTGTTTGAAAATAAATAATACAGGTCCTAGATGATTTGAATCTCTCTATCACATTACTTTTTATTTTCACTTGAAGATTATTATCGTGTAACAGCCACCCTTGAGCCATGCTTATTCTTTGCCATGGCCTTCCCCAAAGACTCCCCAATTGCTAAGGCATTTAATTCTCTGGACAACCCGGTGAGGTAGGTGCTATGGTGATCCCTCTTTCACAGATAGGAAAACTGACGCACGGACCTGTTAAATAATTTGACCAATGTGTCACAGCCAGTAAGGGACTTATCCAGGATATAAACAGAGGGAGATTAACTCCAGTCTGGGTTTTTAACTCTACAACAATGCCCCACAAGTGGTTGCATGTTAGAGATGCCTGGCACATCTTTTAAAAAGCACCCATGTTGAGGCTGATGCCAGAAAAATGGGTTGAGAGCCCTTGCCTGTGTGTGATTATGTAGGGTAAGGACTTTAAAACCAGGCTCCATCATTGTTCTCTAACCCTAAGGAGAGAGAGGAAATGGGGCATTTCAGTAGAAAATGTAACTTCTTTAACCCTCTGTGGTCCTCATCTATAAAGTGGGATAGTACTGGCTCCCACCTGGTGAGGTTGTTTTCTGTTGTAGGCAATAAATGTAGGGTGACCACCTATCCCAGGGTCCTCAAACTGAGTGGGCTTTGGGGACTTGGGACTTTCAATGCTTAAACCAACGTAGTCAGGAACAAACTGGGACTAGCTGGACATCTAAATTAAAATGCATTGATGTCCTCACATCCAAATACACTTTACCTGGCACGCACAAGTACACAGCGAGCAGTTGTTATTCAGTCAATGTTTTGCAAATTTCTATATCACCTTAAAATGTCCCTACATGGATCTAAGGAATTTTCAAAGAAGAAATGATCTGGCACTTTTGAAGTTCAGAGGAAGACAGGTGTGGCTGGAACATGTTAAACAAGAGGTTTCTTGTGTTAGTGTCAGAGGTAAGAAGGCAAGATAAGGAAGGCAGGAAACAGTGCATGGTGACAATGATTCAGCATTTTCAGATCTGCTGTACCACACAGCATGTCTTACAACAAAAAATGAGTACGTGAGGCGATGGTTATGTTAATCAGCTTGATTTAAGTATTTCTTCACCAAAAATAACAGCAATATTTTCCATATTATTTCTAGATAAACCACAAAACACTTATTTTTGTAGCTTTTCCAGTTTTTGTTTATAAATCAAGATGATGCAGTATATGAAGTCGTGGAAAAAGACAGAAGAAAATAGTTAAGTCAGTTGTCGGTATCCATGGCCTTTGATTCTGTCAATTATGAAACAGAAATGTTCAATATATGCCTGCTACAAAGCTTATGGAGAATAGGCTCGACAAAGGAATGTAAACAACAACAAACTGATGTGGAGTAACAATGGCAGGCTCTTCCATTCAAACTTTAACTGTCCCTTGTTCCTTTAAGTTCAGTTGATAAAGACAAAATCTCCACTGAAATCCTCATTTGGTGAGCTCACAAGCTTCTCTCTGGTAATTTCTTTTAACTGTCCACAGATTTTTAACAACATCTTTAAAACTCCTACTAGCTTCAAAGGTCAATCATTGGCTTTATTGTGACATTTTATAAATAAATGTAATTCATAATATCAACAGAAACAAAAACAAAGACCATATAATACCTTCAATAGATGCAGAAAAAGCATTCGATAAAACTCAGCATCTTTTTCTAGTTAGAACACTTAAGAATATAGGTATAGGTGTCACATTTCTTAATCTGATTGATGCTGTCTACAACAAACCTATAACTAATGCTACACTGAGTGGAGTAAAACTAAAAGCTTTTCCACTAGTTGGATCCAGACAAGGTTGTCCTCTATCACCACTACTACTCAACATAGTGCTGGAAGTTCTAGCCAACACAATCAGGCAAGAGAAGGAAATAATGGGCATCCAAAGGGGCCAGAGGAGGTCAAATTCTTGCTCTTTGCCAACAATATGATTTTATACTTAGAGAACCCAAAAGACTCAATCATAAGACTCCTGGAAGTGATCAAATAATACAGCAATGTCTTAGGATATAAAATCAGCCTCCACAAATCAGTAGCCTTTCTATATGCCAATAGCAGTCAACCTGAGTAGCTCATCAAGGACACAATTCCCTTCACAATAGCTTCAAAAAAAAAAAAAAAAGAAAGAAAGAAAGAAAGAAATACCTAGGAATATGCATAACAAAGGAGGTGAAGGATCTCTACCAAGAAAATTACAAAATTCTAGGAAAAGAAATAGCAGAAGATATTAACAAATGGAAGAACATACCATGCTCGTGGCTGGGAAGAATCAACATTGTCAAAATGTCTATACTTCCCACAACCATTTACATACTCCATGAAATACCCATTAAAATACCATCATCATACAAATCTTTGTTTTGTATGGAACCAGAAAGACTCTTGTATAGCCAAGGCAATTCTTAGGAATAGAACAAAGCCAGGGGTATCACCCTGCCAGATTTTCGGATATATGACCAGGCCATTGTGATTAAAACAGCATGGTATTGGCACAAAAATAGAGAAATGGACATCTGAAAAACCATGACATGTTACTAAACTTTTACAGCAGCTTGAGCTTGATCTTTGATAAAACAAACATGAACATAAACTAGGAAAAAGAATCCCTATTCAATAAATGGTGTTGGGAGAACTGGGTAACCACATGTAAAAGACTGAAACTGGACCCACACCTCTCACCACTTACAGCAATTGATTTAAGATGGATAAAAGATTTAAATCTAAGGCATGAAACAATAAAAATCCTCAAAGGAAGTGTGCAGAAAACACTTGAAGATATTGGTGTGGGGAAAGATTTTATGAAGAAGACTTCTGTGGCAATTGCAACAACAATAATAATAAACAAATGGACTTAATTAAACCGAAAAGCTTTTTACCGCTAAAGAAACAACAACTAAACCAAACAGACAACCTTCAGAGTGGGAAAAGATATTTGCATATTATGAATTGGACAAAAGTTTGATAATTAGGATCTATAGAGAACACAAATTAATCAACAAAAACAGACCCAGTAATCCCATACATCACTGAGCAAGAGATGTGAATAGAACTTTCTCTAAAGAAGACAGACAAATGGCTAACAAACATATGAAAAAATGCTTATAATCCCTAATCATCAGAGAAATGCAAACAAAACTACCCTGAGATATCACCTAACCCCAGTGAGACTGGCCCACATCACAAAGTCTCAAAGCTGCAGATGCTGGCATGGATGTGGAGAGAAGGGAACTCTTTTACAGTGCTGATGGGACAGCAAATTAATACAACCTTTTTGGAAGGAAGTATGGAGAATCCTCAAAGAACTCAAATTAGACCTCCCATTTTTATTCTGCAATCCCATTAGTGGGCATCTACCCAGAAGAAGAAAAATCATTTTATCATAAGGACTTTTGCACTAGATTGTTTATTGCAGCTCAATTTACAATTGCCAAAATGTGGAAACTGCCTAAATGCCCACCCAGGAATGGATTAACAAGCCATGGTATACATACCATGGATACTATTCAGCCATTAAAAATATGGAGACTTTACATTTTTTGTATTAACCTGCATGGAGGTGGAAAACATTCTTTTTGGTAAAGCATAACAAGAATGGAGAAGCAACAATCCAATGTACTGAATTCTAATATGAAGGCTATAGATGAACTAATACAAGGTGGGGGGGGAGGGTTAGGAGCATGAGCAAGTGGAAAGAGAGGAGGAAAGGAGGAGGGGATAGGGAGTCACAGTGTACACCTCTTGAGGGTGGGACACAATTATAAGAAGGACTTTATCTAACAAATGCAATCAGTGTAACCTAATTCTTTGTGCCCTCAATGAATCCCAAACAATAAAAAATAAATAAATAAGTACATAAATAAATAAAATTTAAAACAAGGAATAAATAAATAAATTCCTCATAGTCAGGCTGTAAAAAAAATAAAATTTTCATGTGAAAGGGGAAAAAAAAAAACAAAACACCTGACTTCGAGCAAGTTGCATTCATTCCTGTTTGCACATTGTGGGGGAACTATGGAGCCTCTTACAGGATTTTGGCTGGTACTGGGTGATTTCTGCGTGTTCAGAGAAGGTAGATTTGCTCTACAAGGAGATTAACAGGAGGTGGGATCGATTCTATGATTAGACACCTTCATCAGTCTTATCTGGTAGGAGGGAAGACCAGAGTCAGTATATTTGGTAAAAATAATGCCATGGTCACTGACATTAGCTGAGAGCAAGGGAAATGGTTGGAATTTTGTGGCTTGGCAAATGCTTATGTTTTGTCTGTGTTCCAACACCATTCTAGAGCAGCCTCATTGTTGTCTTAATCCCGCATGGCCACAAAGTGGGCTTCTCTGATGTCTCTGAATATATCCATATTTAATAGGAGAACTCCCAGGTGTACTTAAGATATCATGGGTTATTTTTCCTTTCTTCACATTGATCTATTTAAAAAATTCTCATCCGGCCCTCATTAAGCTTACAATCAGGAAACAAAAAAAGGCATAAGCAAGAAATTCATCAATATAATTAACTAATTCCTTAGCCTTATGGTAAGTTCAATGAAGAATAATGTCAACAGAAGTCTGTATACTTAGGACAGAAAATCTACTGTGGAAGAGAGGAATGGACTGGGGAAATGAGCCCCAGAGAACACAGGTTTTACAGTGATTCAGAAAAATCTATGTTCATACTTATTCCATTCCTATTTGTACATTGAAAATGAAGCAAGCATACAAAACTTGTTATATTTTAATGGTTACAATTAACAAATCAATTATGCTGTCAACTATAATGACTAGTTTTGAGATAATGATGCGTGTCCACAAGGGAGTCCCCATACGGGTTTAAATCCAGAGGTTAGATAATTATTTAGTCATTCATTTTTGCTCTAATCCCCTAATAGCCCCTGAACATTCAAGTGACATTACACATCTCAGGCTGGGTGGTCTTCGTCTAGTGGATGTCAACTCAGAAACTTTCAGTAGAAACAGAATATACAAGAAATAAGTCACTGCCAAAGTACGAACTGTAGCATCTTCATCTTCATCTGGAAACAGAAGTGCACAGTAGAAACCGATGCTCTAAACTTCTATCTAGAATGAGCTCACTGATGAACCAAATGGGTCACCTCTTCTTTACAACCTGCAAGGGTGAATGGGAATAAATATCCATCTCATTATCACTTTCTACCACGCATCTTCCTAGCCTACATCTTGGCATGCCAATTTTAGGAGTGACCCTGGAATCAATTAACAGTGAATTATTTATATTAATGGCTGCTGCAAAGTGTTTTCCCAGCTGTTAATTCATGAAAGACATCTTGTTCTTTTCAAATTGTCCCCTCTGCTTTTGTTTTTTTTTTTTTTTGGTTTTATTATTATTTTTTTTTATTAAATCATAACTGTATACGTTGATATGATCATGGGGCATCATAACACTCGCTTCATAGACCATTTGACACATTTTTATCACAATGGTTAACATAGCCTTTCCAGCGTTATCTCAGTTACTGAATTCGTCATCAACACAAATGGGATTTTCTTCGCCTTTTCTGAGTATAAAGGGACACAGACACACAGGGTACCTGGGCTCACTCTTGGGAAGTTGAGATGTCAGTCCTTGCTGTGTAATTTCAACTGTCTTCTTGCTAGACGGGACTCTCAACTGCCGTGCTGTTGGGTCTAGTCTAAAGTGGTTTAGAAAAATAGCTCACTTTCATCGCTTCTCGGCCTTTTGGCTAAGATCAAGTGTAGAAATATAGCTCACTTTCATCATAACCAAAGGAAAAGGATATCAGTAAGGCAAAATAATAATTATACCTTCCAATGAAATTCATGGAGACTATCCAGAACTTTCTATTGCTGACCACACCAAAACAAATCCATTTCTTTTAGAAGTTCTTTCATTCCCACGCAAGCAACAAGTAACAGAGAAATTAATTTAGGAAAACACATGCAGTATGTATTAATATACTTACCTGATTCAGAAAGTAGGTTGTTGAATATGAGGATGATATGAGGATGTCTTGAATAGCTAGAAAAAGATTGAAACTTGAAGTCTGCATAGTATTAAATTCACTGACAACTTCAGAAGAGGGACTGCAGTAATTTGGGATAGGGAAGGCAGTCGGGAGCCTCAGGAGACAGAATCAGGGAAAAGTTGGGGGAAAGAGTATTTTTTATGCCATAGAGGAAAATCCTGATACTACTCTGACCCACCAAAGACTGGTGACTTGGACATTACAAGATAGCATCCTTGACTTGGAATTTGCAGTTCTCTAGACACCATTACCAGGTGCAGCAATGGGGCCCCTCCTGGAGGCTGTGCCAGTATAAGGCTCAACAGAACCTAAAGGTAGAAGATGGCTGTCCAAAAGCGCTAATAATTTGGTGCGTCGGCACCAGTAAGACATCTATAAAGTTCTACAGAAAATAAAGATAACAATAGCAAAATAAGGAAGGGGCTTTAAGGACAGCCTAGTTCTTTAGCATGAAGAAAGCTAGAATTCGTTGAATTTGTGACAAAGCTTAAAACTATCAACTTGTATTTGTCACAATATAGTTGAGAGGGAAAATCAGTATTTGTGTGTGTCCGTGTATGTATGTATGTGTGTGTGATGTACAAACTGAACTGTGCCATACTTTGTAGACAGAAAATATAAATAAAATTTCAAAAAATATTTGCAGAGGTTATTTCTGAGTGGTGGTAATGAGTAATTTCTATTTTCTTATTTGTATATTTTTAAATGATGTCCAATAAAAACTGAGATTTGAAAGGCTGAAAATGTAACATTTTTTCCAGAATTAACATGGCAATATGATTTAGAGAAGAGTGTTTTATATGGGTTCAGACCAAAGCATCCATTCTTCTTATCTTTAAAGAGATTACTCTTAATATCAGAGGTGTAAGTTAAGATGCCATTTTGTATCTGATAGAGATGTTTTATCTGCAGTTAAGAGAAAACCTGACCACAGTAGCTTAAACAAGGTAAGGTATAGGTTTCCTATATAACACACGTTCCAGGAGTAACTTGGATGCTGGTTTGGAACCTCAGTACTATGTAGGCCAGGAGGTTTGTTTTCTCTGGGCTGTTTCCTCATAGTCACAAAATGGCTGCTGCAGTTCCAATTCTCACAACTTTGTTCAAGGAAGGAATGAGAAGGAAAGTAGAAGAGAATATAGTGTACCTGAAAGGCAAATTTCTTCCCCTCAAATCCAAGGCTGACATCCACCTCTGCCCGTTCTGTCCACAGCATCCAGAAGGCAGCCAGGAAGAATAAGAGTAGAGGATGTACAATGGGCCATCCACGGAGTGATCAATCACCTGGACTCTGTGCATGACCCAGAGCAAGCGAATTATAATGTTTCTGTTATTCTTGTAACATTTTTAAAAGAATCGCCTTTTCTCTTCTTCTGAAAGTTTCCCAGAAGTGCCATGCCCATCCCCAGAGCACATCTGTGCCGCTTACCCTTTTCTAGACATTGATACTTGATAATAAGCAGATTCATTTGCAACCTGCTCACTCTGCAGCTGAAGCCACTTTCCCCCAGATGTATCTGGCTGGCCTGCACATAGTAATCATCCACTTGGGCCTGAATGATTTCTGAGGACTCCCCAGAGAGATGCAGCCCTCAAGAACTCCCTCAAAGCCAGGGAATTGACTGACCTGTGAACAGCAATTCCTGCAGGACCCAGAGGAATCAAAACTGCCTGGAAACTCATGATTAGAAGCTTTGAAATGACACTGCCCTTCAAAGGGTGAAACCCAGGTACAACCTTCACAGAAAAGCAGAAGTTGGTGGCAGTGTGCTTCCTTATCATCTGTTTAATTTATTCATGTTTTGATTCTTACCACCAGCCAACAAGGTAGTTTAAAAATGCATGATTGGAAAACTCAAAGAATGCTGATTTTATTTGCTCATCTTTTAGCCATATAGAGAAAATAAAAGTATGAGCTGAAGAAAAAGAAAATCTGAGTTAAAATCCCAAAGTGGGCATATATTTTACCCATGTGATCTTTGTCACTAATAACAATAATTTACCAAAGGTCTGCCCTATGCCAGGCAGCATGCTCAAACATTTACAAGCATTATCTTATCTAGTCACTGCAACAACCTCATGAGGAATACCTTATTTTCATCCCTATTCCCCACTTTACAGGTGAGGAGACTGAGTTTTGGAGAAAGGAAGCAATGGGTCCATACACAGAGAAAGAGCTAGGGCCATGCTTTGTGATTCCGGTGCATCCTCTGTATATCACCACTCGGCTGTATTCTGACTGGCCCAGGCCTTTGCTGTATGTGTCCCCTGTGTCAGCTTCTAATTAAACCCATTAAAAATATTCCATTTGCCATATTTCCCCTCAGGGTCCAATAAAACGTCTTATTGATTCTTATTTAACATAATGCAGCACTTAGCTGAATTCTAGCTTTATATTCCAATTCTTTCAACCTCAGAGAAATGACTACAAAGCTCAAATGCCTCCCTCTCTGTATTATTGTCTGGGAGTTTAGCCAAATAATGTCTTTGAAGCTGAGGGAGAAGGGAATCAAGAAATAATGTTTGTTGCTTTGTTTATTTCTATAGCAGACTGATGTGACTGCTTCTTCAAGAAACGCGTTTATTTGCCAGGAGGAAAAGGGAGGCGGTATGAGACAGAGAGAGAAGGAGAGAGAGAGAGAGACAAGAAGAGATTTAGAAAGAGAGAGAGAGGGAGAGAGAGAAAGAAAGAGAGAGAGAGAGAAAGGGGGAGAGAGAGAGAGAGAAACAAGAGGGGTGAGGAGGAGGAGGAGGAGAGAATGAATGGACCAAACTCCAGCAGTCCCTCATCACAACCTGTGTATGTTCTCAAATATTCATCCTCAGACACCACAACCTATGCACATTAAGGTAGAAAGAAAACACACTGAAGTCTGCAAAGTACACATGTAGTTAATGAAAAGAAAATGCATAGACACATGTACCTTCCTTTCCTTCTTACCTCTGTCCTGGGTTCTTTAATCAAAGTATTTCAGACCTGATGACTACCCAGATTTGTCAGCACCAAAGCCTTTAGAGGTGTTCTACTTGTCTCTATTTTGAAAACGGCTTTTGTAGACATCCTGTAAGAAGCTCCACTCTGCCTATTCTGGTGACTTTCTAGATTAATATTTAAGAAAGCTTTTGAGGTCATTTTATAAAAAGGACACCTACACTCTACTGTTTATAGCAGCACAATTCACAGTTGCAAAGATGTGGAAACAGCCCAATCGCCTACCAATATATGAATGGATTAATAAATGTGGTATATTCATACCATGGAGTAATACTCAGCCATAAAGAATAAGTGGCAGTGTAGCAACAACCTGGGTGGAATTGGAAGCCTTTCTTCTAAGTGAGACATCACAAGAATGGAGAAACAAACGCATGCACTCAATACCAAACTGGAACGAACCGATCAACACTAAAGGGCACATATGAAAGTAAGTCTTAATGAACATCATGCTGAGAGGAAGGAAAGAGGAGAGAATAAAGAAATTCACCCCTGTTGGGTACAGTGCACACTATCTGGGTGAAAGGCACACATAATTTTGATTCGACCTATAAAAAACAAATACATAAACAAAACATATTAGAATATTATGAAATTTTTAAAAAGTAAAATACAAAATACAAAACACAAAGAAAGCTTACAATTTCATCAAGAATGAGCCAATCTGAGAGCAGCTTGAGTCAGACCAGGTACAAATTGGGGTCTTCTGGGATGTTAAGGGTACGTGTAGAGAAGGCCCACTGCGAAGGTGAGGGGACCCTGACAGATGTGACATCTGGGGAAATACGCTGCAACATGCAGCCTCTGATGGATTAATAACTGTGGTATATTACATACCTACTGCGTCTTGTTCTTGGTCAACTTTGGTGCCCACATCTTTGCCTTGGATAATGACTTACGGTCTCTGCTGGATGCTACTGCCAACAGGGGGCAGAATGAATGTGTTGCTCTCTTGGATAAGGCTGCCACAACCCAGAACATTATGAACCCCAAGAAGGCCACCAGGCTGAAGGAGCAGTCTCAAAAGAACGCCAGGAGACAGATCAAAGAGTGTGAGAACCCCCAGGAGAAGCACCAGAATAAGATGGCCTGCACCTACAGCAGGGAGGAATCTGGACTCTTTCTTCTTCCAAGGACACCTTCTCCAGTTGATCCTTTTCAAATGCTTCTGCTCCCAGCGTGTTTTGATCACTTAAGGGCATGAAGGATACTTTCAAGATGAAATTCAAGAAGAGCAAATATACAGCAGAGCAAGAGGGGAAGGAAGGCAGAAATGGTCAGAGGAATGTGATAGAAATGTTCATGGAGGAGGAAGAAGACTCATTCTCAGGGGAATTCAAAAACAAGCTCCAGTTCTCAGCAGAGGAGGACAGGGGTGTGTAGCATGAGTCCATTCTCAAACGTCCAGTCTAGCAAGCATTGTTTTTTGAAGGAACAGAGTAATAAGTCCTGAAGACATCTCAGACAGTAAGACAGAGTTAGGATTTAAAATGTCTGATGAATTGCTTCAAAGACAAGGATCGGCAGAGGCCGATGAAGCTGAGGCTACTGAGGAGGGAAAGGAAAATGGCCTTGAAGATGATCTGCCTTGGGATGAAGGTGAAGTGGAGTGGGAGGAAGATGTGGTTGATGCCTCTCCCCTGGAGGTGTTCTTATAGTCCCAGCACCTGGAAGAATTCCTTCCCATTTTCATGAGAGAGCAGATTGACCCAGAAGTTCTGTTGCTCTCCCCTGATGAGGACGTTTACAGCATACAAATGCAGCTGGGTTCCAGGAAGAAAATTCTTTTTTTTTTTTTTTTTTTTATTGTTGGGGATTCATTGAGGGTACAGGCCAGGTTACACTGATTGCAATTGTTAGGTAAAGTCCCTCTTGCAATCATGTCTTGCAGGAAGAAAATTCTTAATGCCATCAACAGAAGGAAACAGGTGCTACAACAACCTGGGCATCTGGTTGACACCAGCCTCTACTGGACAGAGTTGGGTCTGCAGGGTGAGCACTGTGATGATGCTGTGGCTCACTATTAGCATCCCAGGAAACTCTCACTCTCCATTGAAAGCCAGGCCTCTGAAAATGGTTTCTAGGATTTAGGAGATGCGTACCTAAGAAAGAAGCCCAAACTGTACTCTGGGAAATAGTTTATGCACATTTAAATAAACCATCAATGAGAAACTAGAGGAAACTTTAGAACAAGAAAGTGGCATTTCTCCATAATTATCTTTTTTGATATTTTTTAATAAAGAAAGGTTCACATGGATGACAGAAAAGGGAAAGAAACTTTCTTTACTTTTATAACTCTGGACATGAAATTATAATCTCTCATCATATTAGTTTGCTGCTTACTTTCTAACTCTAATTCTGTCCTTAGCTCTACAGCTTTGCCAGTTGGTGGAGACTAAAGTTCCTCAATGGCCACTTAAATAATCTAACCCTTTAATAGATGTCTATATGTTTATTACAAGTAAGGGAAATGGATCTATAATACTCTTGCCTGAGAATAGAGACAGAGTGGCATGTAGGGAGAGTAAGAAATAGAATATAGTGTACCTGATATGGACTGAATTTTGTCTCCCCCCACCATTTCATATGTTGAAACCCTAAGCCAGGGGTCCTCAAACTGCGGCCCGGGGGCCACATGAGGCAGTGTGATTGTATTTGTTCCCATTTTATTTTTTTACTTCAAAATAAGATATGTGCAGTGTGCATAGGAATTTGTTCATAGTGTTATTTTTTTGTTTTTTTTTTAACTATAGTCTGGCCCTCCAATGGTCTGAGGGACAGTGAATTGGCCCCCTGTTTAAAAAGTTTGAGGACGCCTGCCCTAAGCCCTAATGTGATTGTATTTGGAGCTAGGACCTTTAAAGAGATGATTTATAGTTAAATAAGGTCATAAGGATGGGGATCTAATCCCTATGAATGGTGTCCTTATAAGAATAGTAAGAGAAACCAAGAATGAATCTCATACAGCAAAGATCTGCAAGCCAAGGAGAGAGGCCCCAGGAGAAACCAAGCCTGCTAACACCCTGATCTTGTACGTTCAGATGCCAGAGCCATGAAAAAACAAATATTTGTTGTTTAAGCCACCCAGTCTGTAGCACTTTGTTACAGCAGTCCTAGCAGAATAATGTGCGTGTAACATCTGAGCAAGAGTGTATAGGAGGATGGAAAGAAGGACACAGAAAAAAAAAAAAAAAAAAAGACTTCCTTTTGATTTTCTGAAATACCCACTGAAACTCAAAATGAGGGGAAAATACACAGAATCTTTGGACGGAGGATTTTCTTGTAAAAGTAAATTTTACATTTTCAGGCTCATTATGTACATACCTTTTATTTACTGTTGTCTATCACCATGGCTGCATGTCTATATACATGGTGGTTTCATGACATCAATAAATAAATAAATAAAAGAACGAGCCAATCTAATCTTCAAATCCTTCATTTTCTCCTAAGTCCTGGAGAAAAGCATAATATGGAAAATTGCAGGAGGTGTACCCAGACCATCCAGGTTAGTACCCTGCCTCTACCTTGCAACACTGGTGTGTAAATTTGAACATGTTGTTTTCTTTCTGGAATTCTTGGTTTTCTCTCAAGTCATCAGGGAAATCCACAGATTACCCTTACTATAGCCACTGTGAAGATTAAAGATGACAAATGTGACCCCTTGGAACTGTGTCCAGAGATTAGCAAGTCCACAATTATCCTCAACATAACACTGTAGGCAACTACTATGGGTGTATTTTTGTTGCTATGTATGATCTGCTCTAGTGACTATCATTTGGTCAGCAACAATGACTTTTTTAGGACTTACACTCTCATGCTAGAGGTACAGACTTGAGTGGAGACAGCCCAGATCCTTGGAGGAGACTGGAAAACAAGCAAATAAACAATAAATGATGTATCTGATTCTGATGATTACTAAAAGAAGAATAGTAAGAAAGTGAAGGAAGGGACTAAAAATAGTGCTACTTCAAATTAGAGTCAGAGAAGTTCTCCCTAAAGGTCTCCCTAGGTAGTTGACATTGGAGCAAAGATCTGAACTGAATGAAGAAGTGAACCAGGAGAACCTGCAGGCTGTGCCTAGGTTCTCACTTGGCTCTGAGTGTAGTGAGAAGCCATCATAGTGAGCTAAAGAATGATGTCACCTGATAAACGTTTTCAAAACTTGCCTTAGCTGTTTTGTTGTAAAGAGTCAATAGAAGAGGTAAAGTGAAGTCACAGAGTTCAGCATAGCTGTGACTATGATCCCGCGTAGGGCCATGGTCATGGAGTGGTGAGATATTGCCAAAATTAAGAAGTGTTTTGGAGGTAGAGCTGATGGTAGAAAATGAGTTTGTAAGGTTGTCATTTGGGGAAAAAGCCTCTTTGGGGATGTAGAGTCTGTTGCACATGTGGAGGTGGGGACAGCTAGCTATGTGGGTCTGGAGTTCAGAGGTTCCAGGAGACATGGAGACATGGATTCTGGAACTTGTCATTATGGATGACAGTTAAAGCCATAGGAATGGGTTAGATCACTTGGGGAGGATTGAAACTCCCTGTGTTCATGTTTAATTGTTGCTTCCACGTATTTTCTACTTTTCTCAAGAAGAAAAGCTCTCCAGGATAGCAAATACATCACAGGATTCTGCACACCTTGGGATGCTTGCCTGAGTCATGGAGAAACATTGGTTGGTGTGTCTGGGCCTTGAATAAAGATAAATTAACTGTGCACCACTTGGCCCACAACCCCCAGTATAACCTTGAGAAAACATCCAATAAATACCAGTGGAGGAACATTCCATACAATACTTGAGCAATAATTTTCAAAACTACAAAAGGCATAAAAATCAAGGGAAGTGAAGTGTGAGAAACTGTTGCGGATGATTCAAGGAAAACAGGGTGAACAAATGTTATGAGGTCTTCTGGGTCCTCGCACAGAAGAAGGACATTAAGCAAAAAGAAAGAATGTTGGAATAAAGTATGGACTTTAGTTAATAATAATGTATCAACAATGGTTCAGTAATCTTAACAAATAGACTGTCTTAATGTAATATGTTAATAACAGGGTCAATCATGTGCATAAGTATTTTCTTGATTTTTTCTATAAATCTGAAGCTGTTCAAAAATTAAAAAAAATTAATGAAAATAAAATGGGTCACTTGGGCTCTGCCTGGGGCTCTATACTATTTGGGAACTGAAATATTACAAGGGCCAGTGGTTCACTCCATTTGATCCTGCAATTCCAATACTAGGTATCTACCTAGAAGAAAAAAAATAATAATTTTATCTTAAGGACATTTGCACTAGATTGTTTATCACAGCTCAATTTACAATTGCCAAGATGTAGAAACAACCTAAATGTCCATCATCTCAGGAATTGATTAACAAACTGTGGTGTATGTATACCATGGAGTACTAGTCAGCCATAAAAAAGGCAGTGACTTTACATCTTTTGTATTAACCTGGATGGAGTTGAAACATATTCTTCTCAGTAAAGTATCATAAGAATGGAAAAACAAATATTCAATGTACTCAAGACTAATATTAAGCCAATAGATGACCCAATTCATGCTCATGGAGGAGAAAAACTCATTTTAATTCAAGTTGGGGGTAGGGGGGGCAAAAGAGGGGAGAGAAGGGAGGAGGGGGAGTTTGGCGTGCTCCCCCTTAATGCACATAATGTAGGGATGTATGGCACATGTCTGGGGTGCAGGACACAAATACAAGAGCGATTCTACCTAACAAATTCAAATATTGTGACCTGGTTGTTTGTACCCCACATTCACCTAAAATTAAAATGAATGAATGAATCAATCAATCAATCAATAAATAAATAAAATAAACAGAGGTATGGTGCTAGGGGGGAAAAAGATGTGGAAACAATCCAGCTGCCTATCAACCCACGAACATATTAATAAACTGTGGTATATATGTGTACCATAGAATACTATTCAGCCACAAAAGAGTTGGGAACATTCTTTTTAGTAAAGTGTCACAAGAACGGAAAGGCAAGCATCTAATATAGTCAATACTAACATGAAGCCCATAGACAAACTAATACATACGCACACAAGAGAAAAACTCAATTTAATTCAAGTTGGGGGAGGGGAGAAAGAGAGTAGGAAAGGGGAATTAGTATGCTCCCACCTAACAGGCCCAATGTAAGGGTTTATGGCACACCTCCTGGGTGCAGGACACAACTACAACAGGGGCCTCACCTAACCTAACACTGTAATCTAATCATATGCACCCTCATATTAATCTAAATATTTTTAAAAAAGAAATGTGGTGGGAGGTAATTCAGGTTTCAAACACCTGCTAGAAAATGTAAATGTCCTCTATCCTTATCAAAGCCGACACAGCCTTCCAGGGTGCATTCCCTTCCTGAGTTTCTGCTCATTCATGTTTCTGTAATTCTCCCCGCAGGTTGACTGGAACATCTTACAGCCCCACAGACCAATGAATCAGACCAGTTGGCCATCACCTCTGGCTAACGGTCAGCAACATCTGATCATCCGAGACCAAATAATCTCCTGTGGTTTAGTACATCAAATTACATTTTACATCAAATTACAAACTTAAATAGGTGTTAAATCTCTA
Source organism: Nycticebus coucang (assembly GCF_027406575.1). Lineage (NCBI taxonomy): Eukaryota > Metazoa > Chordata > Mammalia > Primates > Lorisidae > Nycticebus > Nycticebus coucang. Next base: position 108,826,853 of record NC_069783.1, on the reverse strand, counting down.
TTCAATTGATTATCAAGTCCTAGTAGTTCCTACTCGATCCAGCTCAAATACAGATGTCACATTGGCCATAACTTTTCATGTGCATGGGCACCAGCCTGGTCCACACCACCCATCCTTTTCTCTGAACAATTGTAAGAGTCCCAGTTTCCCCTATCCCTTTGTTCCTCTGCCAGAGCAGGCCCCTTACACAGTGAGTCAGATATTGCCACTCTCCCACTTAAAAATATTCCAGTGAATCCATTGCATTTGGAATAAAGTTTGCACATGAAGAACCCTGAGAGTGTGAGATCCGAGCCAGTTCACACGGCCTTCATCCCCTGTCCCACTTCCTTCTCCTCCCTGTGCACAGTCACCAGGGGTCACTTATTGGAGGCAAAGCAACATTCAGCCTGTAGATAGGGGATCTTGTTCCAAACACCTTCACATAAGCAGGTACAAGCTCCTAAGATTTGAGCACCCAGATTTGATGAGCTTTTGCTGATTGACTTTGCAAAGAAAGCAAAATTTGAAGGAAAAGTTTGTTTTGGCCATTTCAGGAAGACATGTGTGGATCTCAGGTAGGACGGCAGTGGCAGCTGCCAGCGCCCACAGTACTTGGAGCCACCGAGCTGTGACACTTCTGAGCAATTCATCAGTCTTGGCAGCAAGACCCTGATGTGGATTAAGCGGGCGAGCTCGGGGGAGGCATGAAAGATGCGCTCATGCCTTTGCCTTGGCGTCTGTCTCTTTTCCAGACACCCAGGCAGGGAGCATCTGCCTCCATGGGTGACAAGGATGCTGCACCTGGGCCAAGAGATGGATTATGAACAGATTCAAGGATTTGCATTAGGGAACAATTCTCTTTCGTACCCCCACCCATAATATAAAATTTATTCATGTGAAGCAGCAAAGAAGCTTTTTAGATGACATTCATCTGGGAAAGGAGCTTGGCATCAAGTGAAATTGTTTAATCAACCTTGAAAAGAACTCTCCTGACCAGAGAGGAGCACCTGGCAGAGGCTCTGGTGACTTACAGAATGTCCAGGGACAGCCCCTGTCACCTGCTGATTCCTAACCCTTGAGACTTCCTAGTCAAGAACAGACCTGGGTAGGGGGACCCACCACCTCACCCTTCACGCCTCTGACTCTTCATGCCCTTCGCAAAAAACCAAGAGCAAAAGAACTCTCCAGAATTTTTAGTATATAGAAATGCTATTTATTATTGTACATTAACGTTGAATCCCACAATCTTGTTAAACTCACATTTTGAGCCTTTGGGTTTCTCTTGTTAGGCTGCCACGTTACTTGCAAATTGCAGTAACTTTATTTCCTGTTTTATATTCTGTATGTATTTTATTGCCTTTTCTTTCCTTATTGCACTGGCCAAAAGCTCCAAATGAAGTTAGGTAGAAAAGATGAGAGCAAACCTGACCATCGTGGTTCTGATCTTACGGGGAAGCATTTACTCTTTCATTAAGTGTGCTGCCAACAGGACATATTTTTAGATGTGAGTAAGGGATTTTTGTTCTATTCTTAGTTTGTTACAATTTGCATCATATATTCATGATGAACTTTTTCAAATGATTTTTTTTTTGCATCTGTGATATTGTTCACATTATTTGGGGGCTTTGGTCTGCTTATACGGCAAATTATACTAACTGATTTTTGAAGGTTGAAATATTCTTGCATTTCTCAGACAAATGCAAGTGATTATGATAGGGTAGCATGTAATGTGTTTTTTTGGTTCTTTTTATTTTATTATTAAATCATAGCTGTGTACATTAATGCAATCATGGGGCACCATACACTGGTTTTATAGACCGTTTGACACATTTTCATCACACTGGTTAACATAGCCTTCCTGGCATTTTCTTGGTTATTGTGTTAAGACAATTACATTCTACATTTACTGAGTTTCACATGTACCCTTGTAAGATGCACCGCAGGTGTAGTCCCACCAATCACCCTCCCTCCGCCCATCCTCCCCCCTCCCTCACATCCCTTTCCCCCTTCTCCCTATTCTTAGGTTATAACTGGGTTATAGCTTTCATGTGAAAGCTATAAATTAGTTTCCTAGTAGGGCTGAGTACATTGGGTACTTTTTCTTCCATTCTTGAGATACTTTACTAAGAAGAATGTGTTCCAGTTCTATCCATGTAAACATGAAAGAGGTAAAGTCTCCATCTTTCTTTAAGGCTGCATAATATTCCGTGGTGTACATATATCACAATTTATTAATCCATTCGTGGATCGATGGGCACTTGGGCTTTTTCCATGACTTAGCAATTAGGAATTGGGCTGCAATAAACATTCTGGTACAAATATCTTTGTTATGATGTGATTCTTGGTCTTCTGGGTATATGCCTGCTAGAGGAATTATAGGATTGAATGGCAGATCTATTTTTAGATCTCTAAGTGTTCTCCAAACATCTTTCCAAAAGGAATGTATTAATTTGCATTCCCACCAGCAGTATAGAAGTGTTCCCTTTTCTCCACATCCACGCCAACATCTCTGGTCTTGGTATTTTGTGATATAGGCTAATCTTACTGGAGTTAGATGATATCTCAAAGTAGTTTTGATTTGCATTTCTCTGATGATTAAAGTTGATGAGCATTTTTTCATATGTCTGTAGGCCATGTGCCTTTCTTCTCCAGAGAAGTTTCTCCTCAAGTCCTTTGCTAATGTATTTTTACTTTAATTTTATAATAATTGGTTGAGAATTATTGCCTATTATGAAGGATATTTGTCTGTAGTTAATTTTCCTTTCTTGTAATATTTTTGTCTGGTTTTGTGTCAGGGTAATGCTTGTATAATAAAATGAATTCAGAAGTAATTTCTCCCCTATACATTCTTGAAGACATTGTGTACAATTCATATGATTTCTTATGAAATATTTAGTAAATGTACCAGCATGCCATTTGGTCTGGGAATTTCCTCTTTGAGAAGTTTTTCTTCTCCTCCCGTTTGAATTAAATTTCTTTGAGTTACACAGGACTATTAATGTTATCTATTTCTGCTTGTGTGACCTTTTGTAGTTTCTGTCTTTCAGGGGCTTGGTTTATTTCATTAAAGTTAGTAATAAAGCTGTTTGAAATATTCCATTATTTCACTAGCTCAATTTTCTCAAGGCCAGTCTATAAAAGGTCGGGCAGGAAAAAATGATGTGGAAAAGGCTTAATGCTCAGTGAATTATTTTTTCCCGAGATTAGTGGATGGAACCTACTATTAACTAAACTACTGCATACTTTTCGTGAGGTCTGTACAATCAGAAATTCTTCTTCCAACATAATATTTGTATTCATGACACAATTCAATGGCTTTAATGAGGCATCACTGATATTAAAATTATTTAATATATTTAGAAGTACAATTTCATGACTTATGACCTATCCATACACTCATGAAACCATCACCATGACCAAGATTACTAACATGCACATCAGCCACAAAAAATCCCTCTGCCCTTTGTCCTAGCTCTATGTATATATATCTCCTACTACTTCTGTTTCCTTTGAGAATGCTTATCAATCCGTATAGTACTTACTTTTGTGTGTGCCCAGCTTTTTCAGTCAATATCATTATTTGGAGATTTACCCTTGTTGTTTTGCATGAAAGGAATGTATCTCCTTTCTTTACCGGGTGGTTATGTCGTATGGCTACACCATGATTTCTTTATCAATTCACTTCTTGTTGGGCATGTAGGTTTGACTGTTGCAAACGAAGCCTCTGTAAACATTTGTGCATGTGATTTTGTAAGGATGTAGGTTTCCCTCCTCTTAGATAAACAGCTAAGAGTGTTATGCCTAGTAGCAAAGTACCCAGGAGCTTAGAAAATCAATGCTTATAGAATCACTCCCAAATGCAGGCTGATGTTTGAATGCAGAGTGCTGGAGAGAAAGATGCCCCTGAGCGTGCTCCTGCATGCATATGCCAGGAAACCTGGAGAGGGGAGGAAACTTGGCACTTTGAAAGAGAAATGCAGGCGTGACACTGTCAGCTGTAAGATTCCATCACCAAACAGACTAAAGTAGCTATCACTAAGGTGGCAAGCCACTCGAAATGAGATGTTAGAGCTGAGATGCTGGAGATGGGAGACAGAGAAGGGAGACCCACAGGAGCTGGGGCCCCTGCAGAGAGCTGGGCTCACAGACCAGAGGCACTTAACTGAAGGGGGAAGGCCTGGGGGGTGAGGTGTTTATTTTGCAGAGATGACCCTGAATCTATAGAAAACAGGAACTCAGCAAAGGAATCCCCAGCGGCCCATGAAAGAGAAACAATCCGAGCTTATCTCCAAGGAGACACTGACAAATGAGTGGGTTCCAAATATCCTTAGTTTGCTTGTCACTTTGTTCACCATTACACTTCCATCAAGGGAGCATTCAGTTGACGGCAGGCAGAAAATACACTGAGCTAGCAGGTCAAGGTAACTTGAACTGCACCCAACAGGGGTGCAAAACCCCCTAAAGTAGGAGGGCGCTGCATATAATGAAAAGTGAAATGTGTGCTCAGGAGATTAAACAATGGAACAAAACTGCTCTCTATGCTTCGCAGCCTCCTCACTGCCTGTTTTTTCCCCTTCTTCCCTTGTAACTGTTTTCATATCCTTGTGAGAGCTTTGAGAACCCTTGAGCTTATTGGAAAACGTCTGCTGTCACCTTTGAGCTATTTCACACTCTGTAAGATAATCAATAACAGATAATGATTTTCCATAGGCAAGACAAAATCTTCTTGGGCGGTTGGCAAATCCCGCCAGGGGAGCCTCTCTCTGTTGGTTCTTTGCATCCTGCCATTTCTCATTGCTTCCTCCGCTGCACTCATCAGGCTCTTAGAAAACTCCTGGGTCATTTCCACGTTCACCCAAAGACTCAGGTGTGGATGGAAAACTCTAGACTGAGAATGAGCCTTTTTCTTTCTCTTCTCAAGCTGCGAACAGATGGGGTGAGCATTTAGTTACTCAGTCGGTTTTGGCTAGGAGGAGAATATTGCTTCCTTCCAGGGGTGAGGGGAGGAGAAGGCCCGATAAACCTGCACAGTCCCAGATCGCGTCCCTCTGCCAACCTGACTGAGCCTATGAATTCCCTTTTCTCTCCTTTGAATGTAGAATTTAATTACTTCATCATACCTCTTCCAAAGGGTGGCCGCCTTTTCCATAAAGGACCAGGGAGTAAGAGTTTTAGGCTTTGGAGACCACCACAGTCTTTTCCATGACTCCTCAACTCTGGGTTGCGTGTGAAAGCAGTCACAGGTGATGGATACACACACAAGCTTGGCTGTGTTCCTACAGAAGCTGGTGAGGCTGGATTTGGCCTGTGGCCTCAGTTTGCTAACACCTGGTATGATGACACTATCCTAGTTATCTTATTTTGAGGCAATGTTTCCTTTGAGCTATTTCGCAACCGATAAATTGTAGATAACAGATAACAATGAAAAGTTACTTCTGCAGATAAGAAAATACATAGCTTCCCGTGGAGACTCAAGTAGCTTCCCTGTCCTCCATGGTCCAAGCCATGGTGGACCAGCTATTTGTACATCCATTTCAGGTAACTTCAATTCATATAAATTTTGGAAGGTTATCCTTTGAACCACTTACTAGATTTCTTATTCAACACTTTATATGGCTCCTCATTTACAAATAAAATATGTATTTTATTTCTCTCTGAGGATCATGATTTTATCCATTTTTAAAATGTATCCATTAATGTATAAATTATCCTGTGCAGTATCTGCTGAACAATGTCCATTCTTGAATATTGACGGATGATGGGGTTGCTACCTTTTCTCATCTTTCTGATGTGTGTCTACTGCCTCCTCCTTACACTGGACACTTTCCTTTCTGAAATCAAAACTTCCCACCTACCAAAGTGTCAGTCAGGTGAGTGAAGACTAGGACAGAACGTCCAGCTGCCACCAACTCTCATATGGCTGTGGGGCAGTCACTGGGAATAATTCAGGCCCTCGGTGTTCCTAGATCCAGACGGAGCTTTCACATACACAAGACGGCAGATGTTGAAAATGGGAAAACCGAGACTCAGAGAGGTCGAGTATCCTGCTGGGATCACACAGCTGCTGAGAGGGGTCTTGAAACCCAGACTCCAAGCTCTGAAACACGATGTTACCCATCTGCCCTTCCCTGCTCAGTTCTTCATTCATAAACTGGGGGTGCAGGCATCTTTTCTGTGGGCTTCCTGAATGGACAAAATGTCGGGGAGACCACACCTGACTCAGTCACTGGTCCAGGGGGGTGCTCACTCTGGGGTCCCAAACGCACAGTTCCCAGTGAATAGTCCATGTGCAAATGTGGAGTCAGCAAGAACGTGTCTCCCAGTTGGCAGGTGCTTGTTCCTTCAAGTTGGTAATGGACACAGTGAGCCACGCCGGGCAACGCTGCACCACATCGCCTGTCACATTATGTATTTTAGAATCGTGAGTCTTTAACACTGTTGAGTATTAATCTGCCCGGTTCCCAGGTACCAGATAGGACAGTTAATTAGTTTACTACTGATGCAGAATAAATTCTGAGGAAGAGTTAGTTATTCCTGTCCAAGTGATATTGTGTAACAATAACCCAGTTCAGAACCACCAATGGAGAGACTGAATTCAGAGACAAGTCTAGAGCCAGACAAAAAAAATCAGAATCAAGTCCATCTTTTCCTAAGCTCCTTTTTTTTTTTTTTTTTTTTTTGCTGCCTCCCAGGATAGCACAGTATGTTCTATTAAAAATGTACTCACTGTTGGGCAGCGCCTGTGGCTCAGCGGGTAGGGCGCCGGTCCCATATGCCGGAGGTGGCAGGTTCAAACCCAGCCCCGGCCAAATTAAAAAAAAAAAAAAAAAAATGTACTCACTGTCATGACCGCAGTCATGCTTATTAAGTATTATGTGAAGATAGAGTTGTTGTTACTTTATGTGAGATATTAAGGCAATGAGAAAATCGTACGCCCATGATATGGATGTGCTACTTTGAAGACAAAAATGCTAGTGCTTACCATGAGAATTCAGATAATTTTTAAGTGGACAAAATGTGCTTTTGTAAGGAGATGACTTCTCAGAGCCATATGATCCATTCGCAGAAAGAGCTTGTTAATAGCAGGCACCTGTACGCAAGGACCTGGTGATGCCTTGGGGGTGTTTTTGCTGTGCACAGCCTTAGGCCTTCCAGTGGGTAGAAAGTTAGAAAGAAACAAACAGCACGGGCTTACTCAACTGATTTTTCCAAGGACTCAATGCCAGTCAACTTTGATGAATTTCTGGACCCTGCAAGACTCAGCTAAGTGTTTCCATCGCATCATTCCCGAGCCATTGAAAGAGCTATACAATTTTTTTCAGGCCCAAGATAATGAAACAGGCTATGAATTTATGCTTTTGTTGCTAGGGTAATTTATGTTTCTGCTGTTTTAATAACCTCATCAAATGCAGGCAATCAGAGGCCATGTGGCACCTCTACATAATTCAACTCCAAACCATTCGTAACAACACGCAGTGCCGTTTGAAATGTTGCGCAGGGAAATTAAAAGCAAATAGAAATAAGTCACCACAAGCTTGAAATCCATAAATATTTGAGTGGGGATCATAAACACTCCAAGAAAGATCGTTGGTGATAGGAACAGATATTTCTAATAAATGGTGCAGAAAAAAATTATCTTTTAAAAGAAATGGCTTAGAGGCATTTGTTATCTCTTCAAAATAAAAATGGAAAATGCCTTCTTTCTAATTATTAAGATATAAGATAAAATGAAGTTTTACAGGTCTCAGTAATATATTTGCAATCCTTGGTCACTTGACCACGGATATTAGCTCAGGTGTGAATATTAGTATTTAAACGTATTCTTGCTACAGATTGAACTCATGTGCAAACTATTTACAATGTGTTAAACTGTAAAGTGTAGTAATTTTCAGTATATAATCAAATCATGTGTGTTCACACATACACATAATCAATTCCCAGGCATTTTTTTAAAAGACACTATACCAGTGTTTATTAGCTTTATTTTCTTTCTTTCTTTTTTTTTTTTTGATGGTTTGTCAATCATTGTGGGGTTGTGCTTTATTCATGAGTGATCCCCCCTTCTGTCAGAGAATAACTGTGTCAGAGAGGACTGTATTTATGTAACCACAGAAGCCTGTCCTTTCTGGAAAATAATTTGAGGTGGTTATATGGAACTGGAATGAGTTTTAGTCAGGGACAAAATCCAGCCCTTTCTGGAAAACATTCTGGAAACATGTCATTTCTGTAGGCAGACACTGGGCCATGGCAGTCACGGTAGGACCAACAAGTGGAAGTGTTTTCAGCTGGGCCAGGAGTCTGTGCACCTCCACCTCCTGCACCATAAATGTTCTTCCTCTAGCTTGATGCAGGGGTTGGGGGGAGTCTTTTCATCACTAACACTAACTCAGTAGGAGACGAGTGGACAGCCAGACCGTATGGTCTGATCCTTAAATAACGGACCACAGATTGGGCAGAACACAGAAGAAAGAATGAAGGGGAAGAGAAAGGGGGTCCTGAGAAATCAGATGGGATGATGGATTAATTCTTCCATCCTGTAACTGCAGAGACCCCTCTGAGGACCAGGCCCCAGCTAGGCTTAGGAACCCTAGCAGACACTTCAGCGTGAGTCTCTTTTCTTCCTAACTCAGCTTTAATTTATTCAAGTGTCCTCTGAACTGGTTTTAGGGGAAGCTGCCTCCCTCCCTGGGTTGTAGAATAGGCCCTGAGCAATGCCGTTGGTGCAGGAATGGACGCCTGACCTGGTAAGACTTGCCCTGTGTGACGGGGGTGGGTGAAGGTTTGGTTGCACCAATCACTGTATCTGTGTGTGTCTGAGTGTGTGGGTGTGTGAGTGTGTATTGTTTAGAGAAAATGAAAGCATATAGCTCTGTCCGTCATCGGGAGCCATCCTGCAAGGATCAGTAAAACTAGACTTTGAGTGAAAACTTTTCTACAGGCAGCAGAGCACAAAGATGGAAAAAGAGAGGAAAAAATGACCTGAATCAGTCATGACGTGGTTTAGCTGCTAACTCAACCAACTCTGTAGCCTTCTCTAGATTTTGACTTGTCTTGTTATGTGAGGAAAAGAATTCCCCAATTATTTAAATGAGTCTGAGTCAGGTTTTCCCACTGCTTGCAGCTGAACACGTGATAATCACTGTAGCAAGGTTCTTCTAGTTGACAGAACGGATCTGACCTACTTCACCACCCTGACCTTGAGCACCGGAAAGGAGCTCATTATTGGAACAATGTGATTCTGGGAGCCCTATCTTGCCCCAGTCAAGACAGCAAGAGGCGGGGCCCCTCTACACGCTTTCCTGGACGTGGTACCGGAGATCCACACTCTGTTTATGGTGGAACTGGGATTCCCTCCACTGACAGAAGCTGCTCCTTAGGCTGACATGACTTGAATCAACCTCAGTCTACATTTGAATTTTCCTTCTTTCAAAAAAATAACAGAAGGGGACCTCTGGTTTCAGTTCCAACTTGTGAAGAGCTTGGAAGTCATCATGTTCATCTTTACAACAAAGCAAAGCTGGGAAAACTGATAGTCGGTGATTTTTCTTAGAGCCGTCAGAGAACCTAGGTTGCCAGGCAAACCATCTGCTGAAATCTAGAGGGCCAGGGGACTCCAGGTAGTCACAGGCAACATTTGTCTAATCTGGGGCAGAATCCCCTGGAACCACAAACTGGTAGGACCAATACATGGCGACTTGATGACTGGGAGTATCTGGGTGTGGACTAGCATGGGGGGAGCAACCCTCGGGGGTCACAGTCTTAGAGGGACCCCTTACTTCAATGGCCTTTATCTCTAAAGGATCCCCCTAGGTAGCTATCGTGAAGATACAGAAAAGATTTTCTCAGGGCTCCAGTGGGGGGAAAGGTGGAGAACTCCCTGTGAAATAAGCCCAGAGCCATCTCCACCCAGTGCTCTGTGCAGAGGAGATGACCAGAGACTAGTGTCCATCTGGGGAAAGTCACTTCTCCTGCCATGGTGCCCCTCATCTTCCTGACCCACCTATGAGAGGAAAATACATAGTCATCCAAGACCAGGGGCTTCAAAGACACAGATTAGGGAATCTGCAACCAGATGGAGAGAGTTGAGGGTGGGGGAAATATGAAGATACTGCCTTGAAGAAATGCCCGTGACTGTCAAAGCCCCAAGACACAGGCCTACTAAGAGATGGGAACGTAATTGGAAGATTTTAGAAAGATCCCCCTGGTCCATCCCATCTCCATGCCTGCAAGGCTCCAATAGCACACCAAAGCACTGTAGCTGAAAGAGCCTCAAGACACGAGCTTTTTATAAGACAGAATATTTAGGAAAGACTCAAGTCAAGAGGAGGCAAAAACAGGAACAATAAAGAACTGTAAAATCTCAGGCACACTCAGCAACAACAAACATGTAAAATTTAACACAGTCCAACTCCCAGGCAGATTGACAGAAGCTGCTGTCACACTAAAAATCTGTTTTCCTCAGTTCCCGTTATCCGCAGCAACCAAAATGCAGAAAGGAGGCCAACAGGTAAGGAGGAAACTCTCTGCAGAGTCAAAGCAGTCATCAGAATGAAGCTCAGATGTGCGGAAGATGTTGGAGTAATCGGACTTCAGATTATATGATTATGATTAATATTTTTTAAGAGGAAATGGGGACAACTCAGAAGAACAGATGCATCAGGTAAGAAGAAAGAAGAAAACAGTAAGAAGGAATTAAAAGAAAATTTGAATCAGACAAAAGCTTGATAACTAGGATCTATAGAGAACTCAAATTAATCCACATGAAAAAAGCCAACAATACCATATATCAATGGGCAAGAGACATGAATACAACCTTCTCTAAAGAAGACAGACGAATGGCTAACAAACATATGAAAAAATGTTCATCATCTCTATCTATTAGAGAAATGCAAATCAAAACCACCCTGAGATACCATCTAACCCCAGTGAGAATGGCCCACATCACAAAATCTCAAAACTGCAGATGCTGGCGTGGATGTGGAGAGAAGGGAACACTTTTACACGGCTGGTGGGACTGCAAACTAGTACAACCTTTCTGGAAGGAAGTATGGAGAAACCTCAAAGCACTCAAGCTAGACTTCCCACTTGATCCTGCAATCCCACTACTGGGCATTTACCTAGAAGGAAAAAAATCCTCTTATCATAAGGACACTTGTACTAGACTGTTTATTGCAGCTCAATTTACAATCGCCAAAATGTGGAAACAACCTAAATGCCCACCAACCCAGGAATGGATTAACAAGCTGTGGTATATGTATACCATGGAATACTATTCATCTATTAAAAGAATGGAGACTTTACATCCTTCGTATTAACCTGGGTGGAAGTGGAAGACATTATTCTTAGTAAAGCTTCACAAGAATAGAGAAGCATGAATCCTATGTACTTAATTTTAATATGAGGACAATTAATGACAATTAAGATTATGGGGGGCGGAGGAAAAGCAGAGAGAGGTAAGGAGGGAGGGGGATGGGGCCTTGGTGCGTGCCACACCTTCTGGGGGGCAAGACATGATTGCAAGAGGGACTTCACCTAACAAATGCAATCAGTGTAACCTGGCTTATTGTACCCTCAATGAATCCCCAACAATAAAAAAAAAAAAAGAAAAGAAAATGCTAGAAATCACAAATACTGTAGGAGAAATGAAAACTGTTTTGAGTTAATTTGGTTTTTCAGTTGACCTAATGTGGCCAAGGAAAGAATCATTAAGGTTTAGGATAGGTCCAGAAAACACCCCAAATAGACAGGAAAAGAGAAAAATATTGACACAAAAACAGCAACGGTAACAAACCCCAGAACATTCCAGAGTTGTGCAACTGCATCAGAAAGTGTAACATATGCATAATTTGCCTATCAGAAAAGTATAAAATGGATACTGAGGCAAACAGAATATTTGAAGTAAAAATGGTCTAGAACTTTCCAAAGGAAAACAGGCACCAAATCAAACATCCACAAAGCCCCAGGAACACCAAGTAGGATAGCAAATAAAGTAAGCAAATACGTAAGTAAATGAATAAATGAATAAAAATAGACATATCATATTCAAATTACAGAAATCCAAAAACATAGAAAAACATTTCAAAGGAACCCAAATGGGAAGCTGAGCACCTTACCTTACTTATGGATATACGTGAAAAATAATTACAGTAGACCTCTCATCAGAAACCATGCAGGAAAGAAGATAATGGTGTGAAATATTTAAAGCATTAAAAGTAAAATAAAATGAAATCACCAATGTAGAATTCTATGTCCAGTGAAATAATCTTTCAGACATGAAGGAGAAATGAAGACATCCTCAGACAATCAAAAACCGGAGGGAATTCATCAATGGCAAGAAATCTTCCCTGCAAGAAATGTTTTAAAACTCTTTTCTCAGGCAGGAGGAAAATGCAATAGGGTAGAAGCTGCAAGCAATAAATTTTTATTGTTTAAAAGCCACTGAGTTTATATTTTGTTAGAGCAGCCTGAATAGAGAGAAGGCAAGCCGTGAGTATGCTGTAGGTCCTGAAAGTGAGAACGCGAGCACACCCTCACACACATGCACACCCACACAAACGTAAAATACACTTTCACGCACACTCACACACACTCAGAACACATTCTCGCATACACACACACATACAAAATACACTTACACACAAACACGCACTCTCGCATATACTCAGACATTCTCAGACGCACACAAAATACACATTCACACACACTCACATGCAAATACACACATACACACACGTATACACATACACCAACCCACTCTCACACACACGCTCACACAAATAAGCACTCACACATGCACACTCACACAAACACAGTCACATACACTCACACGCATACACAAAATACACTTTAATACACACAAACACACAAATGTACACTCACACACACACCCCCACACACTTACAAAAAACACACACAAACACAACCCACACATACATACACATAAACACACTCACACATACACACAAACACATTCTCACACACACATACACAAACACACTCATGAGCACACTCATGCATACACATACTTTCACATACACACTCTTATACACATGCACACAAACACAGTCTCATACACACACAAACACTCTCATATATACACACTGTCACATACATACACATACACAAATATATGGACTCACGATCACACACAAACACACTCTCATACACACAAAACACACCCACATACTCTCACATACACACTCATTCATATACACACTCACATATACATACTTGCACACACATATACACTCACATATACATACTTGCACACACATACACACACACGGGGACACATTCTCACATACACATACACAAATACACTCATACGCACACTGTCATGCACACTCACACACACACATTCTCTCACAGACACTCTCCTGCACACACTCACACGCTCAGAGCAATCACAGCATGGCCAAGGAGCACAGGAGCCAACTGGACGTGCTCCCAGTGAACGAGGGTGGAACAATAAGAAAAAGAAAGAAATATCAGATCATTAACTAAATTATAAAATAAATATTCACAAGTCCATTCTGATATAAATACATAATTGAATAAATCAATAAGTGGGGGGAAAGAAAGAAATCTCTCAGGCGAATGGTTGACTAATTCCTGTAGGTACCATCTCCTCTCCAGGGGGAAACATAAGTCTTACTCCCTGTGTGGGCTGCTCCTAGTGACCAAAGCATCCAAATTAAGAGGAAAAAAAAAAGAGTAACTTTACCGTGGAGGAGGCAAACACTGTTTCACCCAGTGTCAAAGTGTGCACCAGCAGTGACAAGTCATGTTGATAGTGTGACAGACAGTACGTGCCTTTAGAATGAGGTGGTGAGGACGCTGCTTTGCCTCTGCCGTCTTTCTCCCGCCAAACCAAACCTTCTGTCCCACCATTTTAAAATGTCTCTGACCATCTCAGTTCCGGGACATCCAACGGGACCTGACCTGTCCATGTCATCAAAAACAGGAAGGCTGGAGAACTGTCACAGCTACGAGGAGCCTAAGGAAACATGGGAATTAAATGTGACCTGGTCTTCTGGATGGGATCCTGAAACAGAAGACGTGTTACGTTAAACCCAGAAAAGGAAGTGTGGCCTCTCGTCGAAAACACAGTATCAGCATTTGTTCCTTATTTTGAACAAATGTCTCACGTTAACGTAAAATGCTGTTAAAAGGGTACTGAGTGAGGGTCTGTGGGAACTGTGCTGTCTTCTCCATTTGTTGTAAATCAAAGACTACTGCAAAATTAAAAGAGTATTTAGAATAAAATAATCATTTCTACCCACTATTTTAATCCCTCCTTCCTTTTTACCTTGTCAGAGACACCAAATGGGCTGTTGTCATGGTTGTGTGGGTTTCATACCTCAATTGAACAAATAGTCGAAAATTCTAGGTACTAGGCATCTTTCTAGGGCCATGACAAGTTTAGAGGTTCATCAAAAGAGATGCCTCTGTCTGAAATGCCAGCTTTTCCTCCCCCGTTCAGATAGCAAAGGTACCATTAATTTAGATATTCTAGTGATATTTTACCATTAGTTGACATTTATATTTACACATAATTCACATATATTAGATACTTTTATTTTGAGGAAGGTGAACTGTTCCCTATTCCTTCTCCTAAGTGCAAATAAAAACCCTTAACATCACCTATGAAACAAGCATCAGAAGTCTCTGAAAGGTAGGGGGGGAAAAGCAGCAAACAGAATATGGAATGCCGGCATCAGCGAGTTCTCTCTCTGGATTTTATATTTTTATCTCCTCCATCCCAGTCTTGAAGAGGAAGAAGCTGACAACCTGGAAATGCCAAGGAACACACAAAGAAATAGAGTGCCTACAAAAAAGAAAGGGAGAGAAGCAAAGAAAAAAATACGGACAAAAGCCAATCTACTCCAAGCAAGCACTCTAGTTAAAAAAAATGAACTCATGCACATCAACAAAGACCTGACTGGAGCCCAGATTTCCTGCCTCAGGAGGCCACAGGGAGGCACCTCAACTCCCTACCTTCTAACACCCCACCCTCCATCCTCACCAGCTTGGGTGGTGTCAGAGAAGGCTGAGTAGGAGGAAGCTGTCACAGAGTCAGCTGGGAACTTGCAAAAGTTATAGAAATGGAGAACAGACAGTGGTTGTTGGGGATTAAGGGGAGGTGGGATCTACCTATGAAAGAGACCCTGTGAGGAAGGGAATGTTCATCCTAATTGCATCAACACCAATATCCTGGAGGTGACTTTGTGCCATAGTTTTGCAAGGGCATTACCTTTGGGGGAATTTGGAAAAGGGTATATGGGATGATTCTTTATTATATATATTAACAAATACATGTGAATCTGCAATTGTATTTTAAAAGTTTAATTAAAAGTTACCTAAGTTACTTTTTGAAGACTTCATGGTTACTAACACAATACCTGGAACACGCACAATTTTATATTCATAATGCTCCCATGAGCAGCTCTGCTCCAGTGGGCCCTGAGAACTGGTGGCAGGGATAATGGATGCAGCGTTAATCACCATGAATGGACTACCGAGGGCCAGAAGGGGAAATGCTTTATCTCGGAAGGCACAGTGGGGACAGGTATAAACAGAGGGGCCCTGGAACCGCTATGACCTTGAGAAATGGTAAAGAGCAGGTCTGAACTGACTGAGATGAGATAAATGAAGATTTGAAATACATTCACTTATAAAAACATAAGTGTGCATTTCTGGCACCTGAATACAAGGTCTAGATTCCTACCTGCTACAGTGACATTGTTGGTGACATTATTAGTGCCTCCACGCTGTCAGCAGAATTCAATAGCTGGCCTAAGGTTTCTGTGTCATTGACACTATTCCGGTCAGTCTCTTCAGCACAAAGGCCAGCACGTCGTGCATGGCCCTGTCTGGTTGCCATTCCCTCGTATCCTCAGTTGCTTCCCAATTTAGGGCCTGGTAGGAAACAGATGGCACAAATGAGTTGGGGCAGTTTAGGGAGAACTTAGGAAATTGACTACGTGCACGGCAGTGTGCAGGGAAACACCAAGGTTTAGTTACACCATGATAGTTTTCCCTTTTCTCAGCCTGTAGGCCTAGGGGTTTATGGGGGACATGGGGCCCAAAGACAGGGAGAGCTGTGCTGAGGCAGCTACCAGAAAAGCTATGCCTGCCAGTGAAGGATGCAGCCAGCCTGTAACAATACTGCAGGGAGCAAGCTGGGGAGATTAATGCATCGACTTCACTTTCCTATTTCTCTCTGATCTCCCGCTGGCACGTGCCATTGTCAAATACCAGTATAAGTCCCAAGGAAAGAAAGACTTTTGATGTGCAGGAAACAGAGCAGGAGGAGAAGGTAGAGAATGTTGCCTAGCTGATAGTCACTCTCCATTTCTTTTTCTGAATAAAACCTCTCTTTTATTCATGGTTTCACTATGACCAACATCCTGTGTGCTGCTATTAAGCACTAAATATGGGGATTCAGTTGTGCAGCAGTTCTGGAAAGGATTTCTAAATGGAGAAGATGAAAATGAGAGGGTTTGCACCAAATGTTCTCCTGTCTCCCATTCCTTCTTGCTGCATAGAATATGGGTGTAATGACGGGAGCACTAGCAGCCCTTTTGGGTCATGAGGTAGCCTTGACTCTGAGTTATGTAAGTGGATCTGGAAAAAGTACAGAGTTTGAGTTCTTTGAATTAGAAGCACCCTATTAGCCTCAGGCTTCCTGATTTCAGACAGCTTATTACAGGGAGATAATCTTTGTGTCCTTTAAGCCCTGGAATCCAGCCCTCAATGATGAGCCTTCACATATGCATTGCCCATAGTGCACTCTCCATGCCATGTCCTGGCTACACATCCCTGGACTCACCTCACTCTCTCCTCTGCCATCATCATCATCATCACTCACATTCTGTGCCTCAGCCATCCCTACACACCCCTGCCCTGCAAATACTGTGCCCTGTCTTTGTCCTCCACTATTTTTTTTGGTCTGAGATTTTATGATATTTTCCTTCTTCTAGTGTAGTAAAATGTATTTTTTCTAATTTAACATATATTAGGCGAATAATTCCTGTTAGTTTTGAAATTCTCTTAGTTTACCAATTTAGGTGGGAAAAGGGCAACCTCAAAGATGTACAGTGAAAGTAAACTTTTTGCACAAAGAGGTGGGTAAAAATTTGGGAATTAGGAATAACAGAAATAGGAAAAAATTGAAAAGGAGCTGGAAAAAGAAAGAACTAAGCAACTGATGAAAATGATGGCTTGTGCTAAATCTCCAGTGGGGTCAGAGCAGGACGCTCTCCTTTTATAAAGCTAAATACCACTCCATGTACATACATACATACATGTATGAGTTATACATACATAATTTCTTTGATGGATTCATTTGTTCATGAACATGTTTTTTCTATATCTTTGCACTTGGGAAAAACACTGCAATAAAAATGGGGGTACAGATATTGCTTCCCAATCTTGATTATATTTCTCTTGCACATGTACTCAGAAGGGGAAGTGCTGAATCATACGTAGGGAGAGAGTAGAATGGTGGTTTCCAGAAGCTGGTGAGAAATGAGAAATGGGGAGATGTTGGTCAAAGAGTTCAGTTATGTGTAAGCTCTGGACATCTAGTGCCCAACAATGTGGCTTCAGATGATAACAATGCTTTGTGTACTTGAAATTCCCCAGGAAGGCAGACCTTAAATGTTTGCCCTACACACAAAACGGTAACTATGCCAGGTGGTGGCTATGCTGATGACTTTGATTGCTGGGATCGTGTCACAATGTCTACATTATATCAAAACATTACGTTGTATACCCCACATATGTATAATTTTTATTTATTAATGATACCTTAAGAAAGGTTAAAAACTATTAAAAAATGAAGACATGATGCTAAAGTTAAGGAGAAAGCAATCTGGGGCAAGAAAAGGGTGAGTTTCTGGTTGGTGGAAGAACCACAAATGGAGACCCTCTTGGGGAGGTCGTCCCTGATGTGAACAGAAAGCCACAGACTAAAAGTGCTTTTACAGAGTATTTTTTGCCTCATTTTATTTCTGTTTTAAGAAAAGAATTAAATGTATAGCCATACGATTTAATTTATTTTCTAGGCTTAGGAAATTAAAAAGCAAACTCTCATGAGGAAGTTATTTCCAGGTCCACAGTAGCTGAGCTGCAATTCTGGGTGGAGGTGGGTGGCGGCTGAGAAAGGACTTGGTGCCACGGGGGAGAGGCTCTGAAAGTCATTAACTGGCCTGCATTCTGACCCTGTTATTTATAGAACTCATCAAAGTACAGTAAGACCAGAGAACTGAAGCGAAATTACCTGTTCTTTTCTCTGAATATCACGTAATTGATATAAAACATCTGAACCCAGAAGCCAGATCAGTGCCCCAGCTCTTAATCACTTTTCAGAAACATCCGCTGCTAGGGCTGCCACGTGGCATTTCCCATGGGAGTGTGGGCCTCTCGGTGTGCTGTGCTGTCCTGCAGGGATCGTGGGTGCGGCCCCGAGGAGTGATGGACAGCCGCTACCAGAATAGCCACTTCTGGTCTTTTCTGCCTTGTTCTCATTTTGGCAAATGATCTCACTTCTCTTCTTGAACAACTTGAATGGTAACAGGAAGATGAACAACATGGTCATGGAGAAACCCCACATGTCGTGGCTTTAGCTCTGTAGCTTAGGAAGACTGCAAGACCAGAGACTCAGGTGCTTAGTATGTGTTTTGAACTAGTAAAGGGTTCCCCATACCCCTGCTTTACAGACCTGAGCAAGCCCCAGGGAGGCAGACAGTGTCACCTCTGGTTTGCCCCCCTAGGACTATTGTGTCTGCTCTAGAGGTTTCAGGTATCACATCTGAGCAGAACACCCCATCTCTGTGATGCTATTTATATTATACTCTTCCCTGAGCTCTGAGAAGATGTCAAAGAATCCTATAGTTAAACCTGTGTAACCTGGCAAATTGGAACTGAGAGAGAGAAGGAGAGAGAAAATTTAGCACAGCAGGACTTTGAACCCTCCTTCCCACTGAGCTGAGCTGGTCTGGAGGGAGAAAAGAGAGAATTCCTGTTCTCTTGGTTAACTTTACTACCCACACTCTGCAGCACTGTGGCATCCCTTTAACCTGTTGGCTCAAAGTCCTCCCCCACACACTTACGTTCAGGCTCCTCAGTAAATAACCTGCTTCTTCAGCCGTTCACCCCACCCCCACCCCCCAAAAAAACTCCAAACACACAAAACCTGACATTCTCAGTGGTAAGTCTGATTAAATTCAGTAACTTCAGAATGAAACTCCACCCTGGAGAAACAATTCAAGCCTGCCAGACACTCTGGGATACACTCTGTTACCCCTAGAGGTAAAACTGGAGACATTTTCCCCTGTCCTTCCTCCTAACGCTCACACCTGATTCACCCCCATGTCTCCCATGTCAATGATGCCACATGACTTGCCTCAGCTCCTCAGAGTCCACCCTTGGTGCCCCCTTGTGCACAGGGAAGCTGCCCCATCATGTGCACTCTGAGACTTCCGAAAGGACCTGAAGACACCGTGTCCCACCAGGCCCCTCACACTACAGTTCAGATCAAAACATAAAAGACCCCCATCCTACTGCCCTTCCCCAGCCTTCATTTCCAATTCAATCCCCCTCAATCCTCGAATGGGACCCAGGCATTTCTCACTCTCAACAATTGTTTCTCTAACTTCTCTCACTGTGAAGCTTCTTTCTTGCCCCAGTGGCTGTCCCTGTCAGTCTTTATTGTCTTTACCTGAGGACTGAAATTGACTCCTACTATAGTCTGAATATTTGTGCACCTCCCTCCCAATTTCATATGCTGAATCCCTCCCCCAAAGTGCTGTACTTGGAGGAGATTAATTCATGAGGGTGGAGCCCCCCTGAATGAGATTAGTGCCCTGAAAAGGGCTAAAGAGGCCAAGGTTCTTTTCTTCCAGCACATGAGGATGTAGTAAGAAGGTGTACTATGAACCAGGAAGGGGGGCCTTGCCAGACACCACATCTGCAGGGACCATAATCTCAGACTTTAGCTCCCACAACTCTAAGAAATAGATTTCTATCTCCATAAGCCACTTAGTCTATGGCATTCCTTTACAGCTGGCCACATGGACTAAGACACATCCTCTGCTGTTTCTCCTTCATCCTTTCAGCATCTGCAAATCTTCCCTGTACTGCTCCTGGATAATATTCCAGAAAGGACCCATTTACTCCCTAATCAAAACCTTCCCAGCCTCCAGCCCACCATTTCCAATAAACAAAGAAGGCATCGGCCCACTCTTCTACGTCTTCCCAGCTTTCCAGTCTCAATTGTCCTGCCCACCTCCCGCATCCCCGAGTTCCCACCAGCCCAAGCCTTGCAGATCTCTGTCCTGATCCCCTGACCTTTTCCTGCACTTTGCACTAACACCCCTACTCTCACTCACATTACCTGAATCCACTAACCAAAACCCCCTAATGCTGAACAAAGTTCTGTTTGTGGGATGAATAAACTGATGTGTAGATATCAGAGGGCATGGAGGTTGGCTGCTCCAGGCTGAGCTGCCAGGTTCGTTTTGTCTGTTTTATCTTTCATTTTTTTGTTTGTTGTTTTCATTTTTGCTTTGGTCCACAAGGAAATTTATTTTGAATTGAATGTGTTGCTAGCAATTGAGAGCTTTTGTCAATCATTATACAATGTGTCTCCTAGAGCTGGGTCTGACTCTGGCCAAGATGGAGCAATGCTGAGCTCTGTTCTATCTTCCTCCCGCCACTTGGCCCATGGTAGGTGCTCAGTCAAGTTGTTCAATTACTTATGTGAGATCCAATCTATCCTTGCTTGGACCAGACACTCCCTAAAACAGCCAAGAGACCCTCTGTGGGACAATCAAACACACCTGCAGCCAAATCCGACCTTAGGGCAATCGATTTGCAACCTGAGCAAGGGGGCTATTCTAGAAAGATGGCTTCAAAGAAAGGAGGTTTGAACAGGTGACCTCTCATGAGTCTTTTTTCTTTTTTAATCATCTTCTCCCTTTTCAAGGCCATGTCTCACTCGAGGGCCTGATGGCAATATTGTGTTGGATTTGAAACGGCTGGACTTGAACATCATTACAATCACTTTGAGTTTGCCTCCTTTTGCTCTGTGCCAGAACTTAGAGTAAGTCATCTTGTTAATATTTCTTTATGTGACACAGAGGACTTTAAGGGGTTGCCACACAAGAGAAATAAGAACAATCTTACTATTGACAATCCCTGCTCCAAACAAACAAACAACAACAACAAAGAACAATGAATGACTCAGGGGCTGGCAAGAGAGCAGAGGCTTCCAAACAGCCAGGTGCCTGGGACACTAAGCACCCACTGTCCTGGGAACTCCTGAAATAGGAGACAGGAAGAATTCTGAGCTGAGTGGGGCATTCCTCCTGCTCTGAATTCATTTGGTGTCTGTGACCGTCACAGCACTCAGAGGAAGGGATGGTACCCAACACTCGGTACCACTCCTGCTCAGACACCACTCACACGCTGACACCCCAAGCAAGAAAAATACCTGCCTGTGGTTGGAAGCAACTGAGATCTGGAGATTGCTTCTCATGCAGCATTATTGCAACAATTGCATATATCCTGTCAGTTAAAACACTTAAGGTATCATTTTTAAACATTTATTATTGAACATTTGGGCATCTCCCGTATTTTAATACTTAAAGCAGCTGCCGTGATCTTCAGTCTGCTGACGATGTTGGGCATATTCTTATTTTCTTGGTATAAAATGCCATAAGCAGGATTTCTGTGTTCAAAGCAGACAGAACATGTTAAGGGTGCCTTATTTTTTGAAACCTAGCTGGGATGGGTAACATGTAGCAATTCTCTGCTGTGATCAATGAAGAAGTAAGAAATAGGAATATCTCAGCATCGGGCATGGCTGCAAATTCTGTGACTGGAGAAAAATAAGTGACCAAGTCCTTTTCCAGAGCAGCATACATGGGCCATCATTCTGATTTCTTTTTTAATTATTGGAAAATTATTGTCCAAGTATGAAGAGTTCTCAGTCCCTTCCATCAAATGGGTTACTTCGAAGGATTCTACTTGATGGACTGGAGTTTGTGTATGCAGGTGTGATTACTAGCTTATTAAAAAAAGAGGGGGAGCCTCTTGTAAATAATGAATAAAGGAATGAAAAGTTCTTAAAGTAGTGAAGTTATTTGTAACTCAGACCAATTATTTTAATAGTTTTATCTGAAAATTTTGTTTAAATATGAGAAAGGCAATGCTGGCTTCCAATATATCACATTTCAAGGAACAATGGGTTCTTTTTTTGAAGTGAAATGTCATCTGTTTTTCTCTGTAACAGAGGCCACTGCAGCTGAGCTGGGAAATTAACTGCTAAAATAGCAGGAGGGAGAGAATTGCTGATGACAGAGACAGCCTGGCCTGGCTGTTCTAGTCCCTTCCATTCCTGTTTATTTCCATGCCATTGTTGATGGGGTTTCAGCTGAATCCCGCATCCCCCTTTTTATGTTTTCAGCAAAATATAACTACAAATCCTCAGGGTGCACTGGTGTCCAATGCATGGGGAGTATTTCTGAAAAGGAAAGGCAGTGACCCAGGAACACTTCCAAACTTACAATTTGATTATATAATCGAACTTTCTATTTTGTTTTCAGACCCTCAAGATGAGGTTTCACTCATTTCAAGTTTTAGGAGAAAATGAATTCCCACTTTAGTCATTCATTAATTTATTAATTCAGCAGATATTTGGGTGTGTTCATCATCTTCTGTACTGAGCACTAAATAGGTGAGCACTAAACGGGCAGAGAGAGATGGGAAACGAAGATTCTGCCCTGGGGGGGCTTCCAGTCTAGATAGTGAGACTGAAGATAAATCACAGGGTGAGGGGGGCGGAGGAAGATTTCAGAAAGAATCATGTTGTGGCAAGTATTTTTAAAAGTAAATAAATCAATTGTGGTGAAAAGAGAGAGACATCTGAGAAGGGAATGTTGTTTTAGACAGCCCACCAAGGAAAGTTCCTCTGAGAAAAAGTATTTGAATAGAGACCTAACTGGAGTTAGGAGATAGCCAAGCAGAGACCCAGGGGACCAGCATCCCTGGAAGAAGGCACAGTGAACGCAAAGGGCTGGAGGTGTGAATGAGCTGGGGGCATCCCCCAGGAGCAGCAGGCCCGTAGAGAGAACACACATCCAGAAAGGCCACCTGGACCAGAGATGTAGAACTTTGTAGACCAGAATGACTAGTTTGGATTTTACTCAAAATAGAGTGGGCAGTTTGAGGGAAGGGGTGTAAAACGGTGTGGCCAATGCCCAGAAAAGTCA
Organism: Nycticebus coucang; assembly: GCF_027406575.1. Lineage (NCBI taxonomy): Eukaryota > Metazoa > Chordata > Mammalia > Primates > Lorisidae > Nycticebus > Nycticebus coucang. The sequence goes on along the minus strand of NC_069783.1, from coordinate 108,803,595 downwards.
GGGGCAACAGAGGTGTTGTGTCCAGCAGGTGTGCACACAGCAAAACTCCATACAGGTGCCGGGAATCAGCTCTGTCATGTGAAAACCACCAGCTTCATGTCTATCTAGAAAGAGACATTTGGCTTTATCATTTTATTATAAAACTATTGTAAAATTGAGCTGTATTCTGACGAGAGAGCGTGGGACGAATAACATTTCCGACTTGCAGTGAGCTTCACTGCCTCTAGCGTAGCTCATGCCCTGTGTTTAAATGCTCCTACTTTGTCTAACAGTCACTGTTTAAAGCTTTGCTGAGACTGGAAACTCTTTTCTTCATGAGGATACTTCAATCATATTGCCTGTCTGGTTATATTCTTGAAATAAATATTAAGGAGTGAAATTAGGAAGACAAATAGGGTGTTCTATTAGGCTTCAGTCTATGCTGGAACATTGTTCTCTAAAACACTTAGCACCATGCAAAAGCCCATTACAACATACTCCACCAAAAGGGAGATTGTTGTTAAAAATTGTTTTCCAGGCTGAGGAGTAAAACCTGACATGTTGAACTTTTGTTTAGTGATTTTTATTCATAATAATTTGAAATTTTTTTAATCTGTATTTTCTACCTTATATTATTTTCAGTCTTGATTTGCCTGTCCATAATTTTAACTTATATTTTACTAACTTATATTTTACTAGTAAGGTGCTTGTGTTTATAGTGGTTGATTTATAAATGCTCTTTATATACTAAGGATGCAAATGGCTTGTCTCCTGCATTACAATTATTTCCCTAGTTTCCATTTGCTTTTTAATCTTTTAAAATGCATTTTTAATAAACTGTCGTTTAAAACACTGCCTAGTCACATGTGTAAGTTCTCCTTTATGGCTTATTAATTTTTGTTTAAGATGAAAAAACTTTCATGCTTATGCATTGGATAAACATGCACCCTCTATTTTTATGTTTATTAAAATGGGTTTTCACAGTGATGTGTTCATGGACACACTTCTTTTTGTTCCTAGTAATTTCTTTTTCTAGCCCATGATGTGGTTTTTCTCTTATTTAAGCCACACCAGGAGGCAGTGGTGGCCTCAGAAAGATCAGGGTGGTGAAAATGGGAAAATAATGGAATAATGGAAGCTGCTGAGAGCACTGCTTTCTGCTTTCTGCTTCCTGCCTCCCTCGGCGGGCCTCTCCTGCTGACCCTGAGGCTTCCAGGGGCATGACAGAAATGGGAAGGACTTCTGTGTTTCTCAGGAGTTCTGGCGGGATGCCTGGGCTCACTGTGTCTCCAGCTCCCACGCAGTCACCTTGGGCAGGTGGTCCTGATACGAGGCACAGGCCTTCCTCTTGCCTGTGTTACAAAGGGAGCTTCCAAATGTGTTCTGACGCCTGCAGTGCACGTGCAAGAGGCTGCAGGAGAGCCCAGGAGATGCCGTGGCCATGAGGACCCTGCCATGGTGAACAGAGACTGGAAGGAGAAGACAAGAGCACCAAGGACTTGACCCCCACTCCCAATTTCTGCGTGCTCCTCTGCAGGACACGGCCACCACCCCTGCACTCTGAGCTTACTGAGAAAACCCTGGTGAAATTAGATTACATCTATGCTGCTCCAAGGATTAAACGTTACAAATAAAGATGAAGTCATTTACAGAAGAATAAAGGGGCATTTTTTGTATACCTGCACTAAGGATTCATACTTTTACCCATTAAGTTACTTTATGGTGTGTGCATGTGTGTTTTAATCTTTATTCTAGTAAATTCATATCAAGTATAATGCAAGGTAAAGATTTGCCATTTGGGGGCGGCACTTGTGGCTCAGTGGGTAGGGTGCTGGCCCATATGGGTGGCAGGTTCAAACCTGGCCCAGGCCAAACTGCACCAAAAAAATAGCCGGGCGTTGTGGCGGGCGCCTATAGCCCCAGCTAGTCAGGAGGCTGAGGCAAGAGAATCACCTAAGCCCCCAAGTTGAAAGTTGCTGTGAGCTGTGACGCCACAGCACTCTACCAAGGGTGATAAAGTAACACTCTGTCTCTACAAAAAAAAAAAAAAAAAATCTACCAATTTTTAAAATTAATTCCATATATCTTGTAAGCTGGCTTTCTGACATTTGTAAGTGTGTGTGTGTGTGTGTGTGTGTGTGTGTGTGTGAGAGAGAGATCTACCAATAGCTTGAAATAGTGCATTTCTTATGTTTAAAATTCTAATAAAATTCTAATGAATTCTGCATTTGTTGTCTCCAGGCATTTTATTCCGTGCACTGATGAGTCTCTGTTTCTCCACGAGTGTCAGATAGTTTTGGGTAATTACTGCAATCTCGTAATATGTCACAGGATGAGGCAGAGACACTCTCTCCCACAAGAACTTCTTTCTCAATATCTTGAGATATTGAACAAATGTCTTGGAACATTTGCCAATTTGGAAATTTCTTATCCTAACCTTGGTTTTATGAAATGGTTTATTATGATTTTTTCCCCTTTGCTTCTTGATCATAGGATCTAGGAATACGGCGTGTTTTGCTATCGATCCAAGTCGTCATTTATTGTGTTCAGTACAGTTTTATAGTTTCATTTATGTAGGTTCTGCCCCTCACTTAAGGGGTTTATTATGGGGCAATGGATTCTTTTGTGTTTTCTGCATTTTGTTTCTGTTCCTTATTTATTTTTGTGCCTATTTTGCACTGATATCGGGGAAGAGACAAGGTCTACATTCATTCCAACGAAAGAATTTTATGGCTTTATGACATACTTGGTGAAGCTGTTTTCCCAGAAGCCTGATTTCCTACGAGGCTTTATTTTTCCAGCAGGGCATCCTCTGAAGACGTCAAGTGTGTTTGGGGCAGATTTCCTCTGTCTATACTTCCTACCCTCTCTCCAGCTCAAGGAGAGGCCCTGTCCCCACCATGTTTATAACCACTAGCCTCTAGGTTCCCTCCAGTGGCATTGGAATGTGACTGTCTGCTACAGCAAGCAAGCATGGGACACTTCCTCTCTTCCATGTCCCACCTTTCCCCCTTGCAAATCAGGAACAGGCTCTGAAGAAACCTTCCACATTTTCTTCTCAGGATGCCATAGTCTTTTCTTTTTCTAGAAAGAGAATTTAAACCAGATCATGGCCAAGTGCTTGAATTGAAACCAGGAACCTTGCCTTGAACTGGGGATGCTGCCAACCCCCGGGGGCTCTAGAAAATCTGTGGGATGGATTTTCACTGTCACTATATCTGGAGGGATGGAGGGCTTTGGGGGGTCCGATCACTCCTGCAGTGTACAGGACAGACCTACATGGCAAAGAATCATCCGGTCCCAAATGACAATGGCAAATGGTCTGAAAAGCCGTGGTTCCAGCTGCATTTTGGCAACAGACGTCATCACAGGTAATAAGGTAGAGCTGTTTTTCTAATTTCATGTTTGGACAATTTTTATTTCCTTTGTTCCTTTCTGGAAAGAATTTGCAGCACCAGAAGTGGCCAGTCCTTTGTGTGAGATGAAGTTTTCTCCTTACCCATAAGTTTTCTCCATTTGTAATGATCCGTTTTTAGTAAGCATATGAGTCATTACAAAAATTTTGAGGTATACAAAAAAATTGAGAAATGTAAAATCTGAGTGGATAGAAACAAACAAACCCTCCCAGCAACGCTGATGAGCTGAGCAAGTTGAAACTAACACAGGTGAATTGGGAAGGACGCTGTCAACTGTGTTTCTCGGAACATGGTCTGTTTCAAAACTTTCACGGTCACCCAACTGTCAACTTTCACTAGAGTATAATACCGAGTTGTTCAATCAAACACTCCTCTAGGGAGTGCTGAGAAGCTATATGACATTGCTAACCTTAACTGAGGCTTTGGGCTTTTTTGGTTTTGCTTATCCAAGGTTTTTCTTTTTAGCCTTTCAGTTACCTGCAGTCCAGAGTGTTTTGAAAATATTAAACGCAAAATTTCAGAAATAAACAACTTGCATGTTTTAGTCCATGCTGCTTTGAGTAGCATAATGAAATCTCTCACCATCTGGTTCTATCCTACCTGTCTACGCTGCCCCCACACAGGTCACTTAGCAGCCCTCTAGGTTATCACATCGAAAAACCATAGACTATATGGGGTTCAGCACTACGCGCAGATTCAGGTATCCACTGGGGACCTTGGGCCATACCCTCTTATTGATAAAAGGACACTACTATAGGTATTTAATTAAAAGAGATAATCCCTTGCCCTAAGTGGCCAGGCTTGATCCAATCATTAGAGGGCTTTAAAAACGAAACTGGGGTTTCCCTGAAGAAGAGGAAATTCCACCTGTGGATTGTAGCTTCAGCTCCCACCTGCAGTTCCCAGCCTGTTCCCCCATGCCCTGGATGTCAGACTCCCCAGCCCATAATTATATAAGCCAAATCCCTGAAACAAATCTCTCTTCCCCTCTTTCTTTCTTTAGAGCCCACTCTTTCTCTCTCTCATGCTCTAGATAAACAGATATAATATATACATAGATACAATTTCTAGAAGTGTAATTTCTAGATAACATATTTGTTATGGTTCTGGGACAACCCTGACCGATACATCACTTAGACATGTAATGTGCCACAGACGTGTAGGGAGAAGTCTCTTAGGTAAGCATAAGATTCCAACATCAGCCTCAGAGTCCATCTGGGTAAAATTACTCCTGAAAATCCCTCAGACAGCTGTCGACATCTTTGAGCAGTACCACCTAGCTGCTCCTTCATCCTCCGGTGTTGGAAGGGTTTAGAATTTCCCTGTGAGTGGCAGACAATAGGTTGATTATATTGGAGGGTACAGAAAAGACATTGATGGGATTGCACATCTTACTGGACAAGATGTGCACAGGGCCAGAGTTGTGGGGTGACTGAGACCCACCTCCCGTCTCAGGCGCATCAAGCCTGCGCTCATCAAGTAGGCTGCTGCACAAAATGGCCTGCGTAATCCAATCTGCTCTTGAACTGGAACACAGAGTGTTCTGCTCTGCACATATACAATACATCCTCATGGTAGGAACAAAGGGTCTTTAGACACAAAAAGAGAAGAGAAGTCAATGGTACTTGGGAGAAGGTGGTGAAGGTTGTTCCGGGAGGTGAGTGTATGAACAAGTACTAGGCGTGCTTGACAAACTGCAGGAATTCTAGCACTGCTTTCTGGATATCTGAGTTCCGCAGGCTGCAGTCCTGTCTATTGCACAAATCCAGGTGTCTATTCTCAACACCAGGATCGGCCAGATGGGCATGTTGGAACTGGCCACCCACTGGGGTGATGGAGGTGGTTAGGAGCTCAGCTGCATAGCAATGAAGTTTGATTTTGCCACTTGGTTCTGTGATGCTGAGAAATCACACAGCCCTTCTGCATCTTCCTGTATTTTAATCTGGAAAATGAAAGTAATTAAAAACACATGCTTCCAAGACTCAGCAAGAGGGTCCATGAGCCTTTGAAGCCTATACCTACCCTGCACCAGCCCACCAGGATAAAGGACACACACTGCTCTTCACTCAACTCATCTCTGCTGCCTTCATTTGACTGCATCTTCCCTGAGGGCAGGGCCTGGGTTGGTCCACCCTGTCCCACCAGGTCCTCACACAAGGCCTCCCCAACACAAGGCATTCAATAATAGACACAAACAGAATGAATTCATGCGTAGTAATACCTGGCCTCACTGATGTAGGATAATATTAGAGGATAAAAGTTTTTAGGCAGTAAAATCCTGCCCTAAACTCAGATTTCTAGATATGTACAAGTTTGGAGATCTTTGTGGCCATTGAAGTTTTTCTTAAGGAAATGCAAGCCTTAGGACTGTAACTGTTTCCCTGTCGGGTTGGGGATGTTCAGATAGAACTTTGGAATAATCTCTCTCCCACTGAGCACAGTAAACCCTGATTTTAGGAGCTAAACCAAGAACTTCTCCCCTATTGTCTGGCATAGATATAACACAGGCACGTTTTCCATCCATTGAGGAATGTTATTAGAATTCATTCATTAAATGAAAAAAGATTGTTGAAAACGGAGAAGAGCCAATGGTTGTCAATAAATTCCATTAGTATTAATTACTCCCTGATTCACAAATTATTTTCCTTTATCATCTCAAGCCTTCTTGGGCACTTTGAAAAAGTAAACTCAAAGCACTTTCAATTCTGTTGGAAAAATGATATGTAAATGTAAGTTATTGTTCTATAAATGGTCATATGTTATACTACATAAATAAATTACATACCACAATGTAGAAATAAAATAGAATTCTTAGAGATGTTTGGCAACACAGTCACAGGGTAAACATAAAGTTACTTCATTTTTTTTATTGCTGAAAACATGACAAAACTTCAGAGACACACACTGTGTGTAGGTGATTAAAAAGCTCACTAAAAAAAAAAGCTCACTAAACAATTTCATACTTATGGATATGATTTTATGACCAGTGTTTCAAATTTCAGGGCAATTTCAGTCTTTTCAAGCTCCATTCAATGAGATCTTCTCCAAATCCATGATGAGCCCATTAAGCATCATGAAGGGGTCTTGGTTGCCCTTGAGGAGTCTGGACAGGACTAGGGAAGACCAGCAGGGAGAGATCTGAGTGAGCTTGTGGTTGTGACAGGGACCTTCAGGGAACACAGCTCTCAGGACTGCACTCAGAGCTTCCTTGTCCCTCCTCTGCATGCAACCCTAAGATGGCTCACACCAGAACTGGAAGGGTTACTCCTCAAATATCTTTGTTGACAGGTAGCATGACACTCAATGAGCATGGTCTATTTGCAAATGACAATAATTTCATAAGCAGCAGCTACAGCACCCTACTTAGAGAGGGACAAATGCAGAACAGCTCAGCCTCTGAAACAAAGGCAGCAGGGGGACCCTTGTGGATAACAGTGACCCACCTGCCACATTGGAAAGGAGCCACATGCCACCAGCATCACTATTGTCATTGATTCATTTGTCAAAATTAAGATTGAATCTATAATGGAAAAAGGAACTCCAGGGATATGAGAAAATTTCTGTACAGACAAATAAATTGTCCCCATTTTAATTGAGTGTATTCATTAACGTTTATTTCCTCTGTGATGAAAGTACAGTGCCATCAGCCTGTCCTGTCTATGTGGTCTGAGGGAGAATCGGCCTCTGGTCTGTAATTAGCAGTGATGCCTCATGCTAGTGATGGTCACATTTCCTATATGATCCTGTGGGATCCAAATCCAGAGCAGAAAATTATTTCCACACTGAGAATAAAGGGGTTATCTCCTTTTAGCAGGACCTAAAAAAATCCCTTGGGAAATGACTTTGTATCACTCATACGTTTCTCTCTGGTGGTGCTGTTTTGGTCCATGTTCTATAAAAATCAAGTATTTCCTGGTAGGAAACAATGCTGTGGACCCCTTTTTGCCCCAGGTATCTGAGTTCTGCAGTCGAGTATTAAGGTTGCAACTTATTTAGTCTACTCTTTTGTGAAATATTATTTTTCACTATTTTCACTATTTTTCTTTTATTTATTTTTTATTTTTAATTATTATGGGTGTGTAATAGTTCCATATGTTTACAGGGTAAATGTGATGTTCTGACATAGGCTTACAACGTGAATTAATCAAGTCATGGCAATTGGGGAAATCCATCAGCTCAGGTATTTATATTTCTTTGCGTTAGGAAGATTCCAATCCCAAATTCTACTCTTTCAGTTATTTTAAAGAATAGGGGGTTCCAAAGGTCTCCCAGATAGTCACCAAACATGAGGAAAATGGGAAATTGGAGCTAAATGTACCTTTATTTGCAAAATATTTATTACAAAATTTTACGAAGAGGTTGCCAACACATGGAGAATATTTTTGAAATATTTTGTAAATTTTTTTAATGAATATTTTATAAATAAATGTTCATTTAGCCACAATTTCCCATTTCCCAAATGTATGGTGACTTTATGGGTGAGCTTTGGGACACCTGACTCTAAATTATTGTCGATTATCTGTAGTAGTCACCTTGTCATGCCATTAAATACTGTTCATTCTATCTTGCTATATTTTTGCACCCATTATCATCCCCATTCTATCCCTCCTCCCCACTACCATTCCCAGCCTCTGGTAACCATCATCTACCCTCTGTCTCCATGAGATCAATTGTGTTTAATGTTTAGTTCCCACATCTGAGTAAGAACATGTGAGATTTGTCTATCTGTGCCTGGCTTATTTCACTTAACATAGTGCTAATTCCATTCATGTTGTTGCAAATGGCAGGATTTCATTCTTTATGTGGCTGTATAATCTTCCATAGTATATATGCACCACAATTTCTTTATCCATTCATCTATTGGCAAAGAATTCCCATTTTTAAAATGCCCTAAAAGTCTCTCTCTCTTTATTTACTACTAAAACCTGACTGTGTTTATAGGCCACCACTTGTACTGGCTTCCTTTGATTCAATACCCAAAACATGAAGGGCATCTGGGAACATAACCTTAGAGACAGGTGACCCTCCAGGGCTTCCAGACAGCTCTAGCTGCTCCTCTGACTGGCTCCCCAAGGCTGCGGAGATACCTTGCCCTGTAGAACCTTCCCATTTTATTCAGAGGAAGAAGATCAATAGTCATTTTTATTTATTTATTTATTTATTTATTTATTTTTTGGCCGGGGCTGGGTTTGAACCCACCACCTCTGGCATATGGGACCGGCGCCCTACTCCTTGAGCCACAGGCGCCGCCCAGTCATTTTTAAAATAATCAGGAAGTGTTGCCATCAAGTTCCAGAAAGCCCTAGGTGTACAGAGGAGGCAGGTGTGGGTAGGACTTGGGAGGCAAAGAGCAAACACAAAGGGCAGGTGTTGGCCTTGCCTTCTGGTTTATTTTTAAATCAGTTACGCCTCTTTATAGGTGAAAAAGTGATAGAAGACCCTCCTCAAATCAAATTGGTTTAATTCAAAAAGAAGGGAAATAGAGAGAGAGAAATGGGGAAAGGGAGAGAGAACAAACTTGTTTTCTCCTGCAACTGAAAGGTCCAGGAGTAGATTCAACATCAGGCTGTCCAGGTCTGGGTATCCATTTCCCCCCGTCTCAGGACCCAAGTTTCTCTCACTTTGCTCTCACTTATATGGGGTTGGTTTCATTTTCTGAGTCCATGTGATGAAATCAGCTGCTCCAGATTACATCACCCATTGTTCTCTGCCAGCCTGGAAATAAGTAATGTCATTTTTGTGGGCCTGGCATAAATGCCAGGTTCCTTACACAAGACCTCCCCCATGAGGTCAATACCTATGGCTGTGAGAGCAGAATGCTGATTGGCCAGGGATGGCTCACTCTTCACAACCCAATTGCTGGACATCAGCCCCACCAGAAGCACATGAGATAAGAGATGGGGAGATGCATTTCTTCAATGGAAAATCAAGGTATGATTAGTAAGGATGAAGGACAAGAGATACTGAATGCACCAAACCACAACAGCCTATCACTGTGAGTAGAGCAGTGACTTTGAAGCATGGTCTCTGATGTGAGTGAGAGTGACTTGTACTAGATAGGACATATGAAAAAAGTGATGTATTGTTAATAATATATATTGATGAGAAAAATGTAAATGATTTCTTGAGTTAGAGCAAATCTATAGATAGTGGTTGTTTCAGGCTGAGACTCAGTAGGCAATCATCAGGACGGAAGTTTATTTCTCTCTCATGTAAAAGTGTCAACAGCAGGCACTAAAACGCATGCAGGATGCTTTTGTCCATGAAGACTCTGAGGACACAAGCTGCTACAAGTTCATTACTGCTCTGCTTTTTGCGCATTCCTTTTCTTCTCATGATCTAAAATGGTAAATCCATGACCTCAGGGAGCAGGATGGAGGAAGGGACAAAAATAAGGGCACCAGATATCTTAAGGAAGATTCCCAGAAGTTCTCGCACAATGTTTCTTCTGCTTCTCCAGGGAGCAGAAGACAGCCACGTGGCCACACCCGTCTGCAAAGAAACTGAAAAACGCAATCTTTATTCTGGGAATTCTGAGTTACCACTTGACCAACTAGAAATGTGGAGTTTTATTAATGTTGGAGAAGGAATATTGTCTCTTCACACCTTAGCAGTATTCATTTACCCACTTGTATATGTCTTTGAGCAAAAAGCCTTGCAGCAGTATCTACTTCATCGGCACTCATACACAAGTCTGCTCCACTCACAAGCGTAGGTTGGTTAAATAAGGCTCATCCTCCAGGGATGTCTCAATAAAGAAGGAAAAAAAGCTGAAACTAAGGGTCTAAAAGACTTGAGCCATGATGTCCAACAGAGCTTTTTCCATCTGAATAACTTTAAATTAGATAAAATTGAAAACCCATGTCCTCAGTCACATTTCAAGTGCCCAGTGGTCACCAGGGGCTAGTGGCTACTACGTTGGACAGCACAAAAATAGAACATTTCCATCATTACAGAAGCTCCTGTTGGCTGGTGCTGGCACCTTCCAGAGTCAGCAACAGAGCAAAGAATGTGTCTGAAAAGTTCTGTGCAAAAGTCTTCTTTAGAAGCTTCACAATGACCTTATTCCAAAATATTGTTCATTTTATATGTTATAGACGTACATCTCCATGCATTAAATGGTTTCATTTTATTTTTAAGGTTTTAATTATGTTGCAACAAAGTGTATACATTTTAATTATAGAACATTTGGAAAACACAAGTCAGACTCCACAAAAAAGTTAATTAAAATCATCAACTCTTGAAGTACCCAGAGGTAAGCCCTGTAAAAAATTTTATGTAAATACTTTCTCACATTATTAATAAATGCAATTTGAAGGCAAAACAGGATTCATTGTACATAAGGTTTTGTAGCTTATGCCAGCTATCATTGTATTATGTGCATTTTTTAACGTCACTAAATATTTTATAATTTATCATTTTCAGTAAGGGTCTGGAATTCTACTATTGAAGTCTTTATTTTATCCAAATAAAAAAGTCATGAACTCAAATACCTGCAAGGCTTAATCAGAGAAATTAAAATGTTGAAGAATATGGATAAAATACTATAAAGTATGCTAGGTATTGAAGAGAATTAGATCTAAATCACCTGTTTAAGTAGTGACCATTCACTTATAAATTTATACTGAGTCTAGAGTGACAGTTACTACTTAGAAGTAGATTATTTTTAACATTTATAAATGTAGTGAGGCCAGATATTCTAATTGATAGTATTTTACTTTTCATTATGGTAAATAGTGCAAAAGTATAAAAGAAAAAAAAAAAGAAAGAAAGAAAAACTTAGACCAGTACCTTTGCAAACATGTGTGGTTAATTTGTTGGGCTTTGTGCCAGGGAGTGGAACTGAAGATCAGCAATTAACATTTTTAAAATTCATGATACACATTTTAAAGATGCTTTATAAAATTGTATTCATCGACAAGATTACCAAGAAAAGTGTGTCCCCTAAAAATTTCCCTAACATAAATTTGTTTCTCATTTTTTTTTTTAATCACACCTCGATGATCTCTTTCTGCATACTATTTTTTATCTCCGGTACTGGTAAGATGGACCATTCCTGCCTCTGTTTATGGTATTTTCGTTTTTTTTTTTTTTTTTTTTTGGCCAGGGCTAGGTTTGAACCTGCCACCTCCGGCATATGGGACCGCGCCCTACTCCTTGAGCCACAGGCGCCGCCCTGTTTACGGTATTTTCTTTGGTAACACGCCTTTCCATGTTTTGCTTGTGTGTGGAGGTATGTTGCTTTTTGATTCATTAAACCTCTCTATATTAATAATATCAACAAAAGTTTAAATTCTGCACCATTTTAACAGATTGGATATACTATATCCATAGAAACATAATTATCTTTCCAACATTATTGTGTACCACAGATATTCCAAATCTGACACATATGAAATTCCATAAAAACTCTATTCCAGATCAGAAGTGTGCTGTTTGATAACTGTACCACTCTACCTTGATCAGAATTCCTTGATACTTTACATGTGACGTATCATGTTTCAATGATAAAGATTAAAGAATGTTAAAACCAACAACTGTAGGAAATAACAAGATTAAAACTTGCCTTGGCACAATTCAGTGCTCTTCTAAGGGAATAAATTATCTCAGAATCCCTGAGCTGTCTTGAATATTCCTCCTTCAATCAACCACAGCTCACTGGGTTTAATTTTGGCAGCATTCAAATTTATCTAAATCATCTGTTTATGTTTATGGCTTGACCTTTCACTTATAAAAGAATTGAATGATATTTCACCATATGAATATACATTAGATTTAGTCATTTATCTATTGGTGGACATTTACCTTTTGCTTAGTGTTAATCATGCCACAGTTAATATTCATATACATGTTTTTGTTTGAATGCATGATACAATACAGATGAATCTGAGAAACATTATGCCAGTGAAGGAATTTGGACACAAAAGGTTATGTAGTGTGTGATTTCACTTATAAGAAATGTCCGGAAGAGGTAAATCCATAGACATAGAGGCTGAGTTAAAAGGGTACGGGTCTTCCTTTTGGAACAATGAAAATGTCTAGGAACTACATGGATGTGGTGGTTGCTAAGCACTGTGAGTATAGTAACAATCACTTAGTTGTTCACTTGAAAATGATTTATAGCCAGGCATGGTGTCTCACACCAATGGGAGGCTGAGGCGGGTGGATTGCCTTAGCTCATGGGTTCAAGACCAGCCTGAGCTAGAGCAAGACCCCATCTCTAAAAATAGCTGGGTGTTGTGATGGATGCCTATAGTCCTAGTTACTTGGGAAACTGAGGCAAGAGAATTGCTTGAGCCCTAGAGTTTGAGGTTGCAGTGAGCTATGACACCACGGCACTCTGCTGAGGGCGACAGAATGAGACTCTGACTCAAAAAAAAAAAAAAGAAGAAGAAGAAATTGTAGTTAATTTCATAGCATGTGAATTTTACTTTAAATGCACACACATATATGTATATACATTATACATACACACACAAACACACACACATACGTAATAACGAGAGAAGAAAGGTGCATGATTTACTTTTAAATCTCCATGGTCCATCTCAGTCTCCAAAACACAGAAGCTATTCAACAAATGTTTGAAGTAAATTATAGGAATTACACTTAGATCATTTATCAAACCCATTCTAGGTTTGATGTTTGGTACTCTCTATTGTGTACATGACCAGGAAAAGAACCCGTTATTCTTAACTCAGGGTGTATGAAATGTCAGGCTGCTGATTCCAGTTTAATTCACAGTACAGCCACCTTTGGTAAAAAGTTCCCTATGATTCATAAAACTTGCTTATGCTAGGTGAGTATAATTCATCACGTCTAGCACAAGTAGATTCATTTCTCCTCGGAGCTGGGAGAAATGGCACTTAGAAGGCATGCAGTCTATTTTAGAATTTGGGGGCTTAAGTTCTGTTACTCAACAACATCCTCTGGCTTAAGCACAGAGGCTCTGCTCTGGATTTTGCTATCTGAAAAAGAGCCATGGTTGCTTAGGCTTGGAGAATGGTAGTGGGAAGGGGTGTCTGGCATTAGTAGGGGTGAGAATGCCTGCTCTCGCAGAAGACAGACCCTGAATAATAAGTGGTGGGACAGAATGAAGATTTATTTCTCAAGTAGGTCCGATGTGATCTGGGCATCTCTCTCCCACCACAGGGCTCCCAGGGTGGCCAACCTTCCCACTCTTCCTAGGATGGTCCCAGTATTCCCAATCTAGGGCCCACATTTCAGAAAACCTCTCTCCCAGGACAGAAAAGGTCATGGTCTTGGGGGAAGATCATGTGAATATTACAAGATCCACAAATCTGCTTTGAAAAAAATCAGGCCCCAAAGCACATTATCTTTGTTATCCAACAGAAATGATAAGACTGTCTACTTTCTTCCCTTTCACATAGGGCAAATGTGTCCTGGAGGTCACAATCACAGAATGCCCATCCTTACCTCTCCCTCAGTGATGAGACCAAAGAGCTTGACTTTGTGTGTGGCCCTCAGGAGCCTATGCCAGCACATCTGTGATTTTCCTGGGGACTGGGTGTTGTCTTAGTGATAACGTAGCAATAGTTTATTGGTTTTTAACGCTGTAAATATTGTGTCTATGTTTTCTAAGGTTTCAAAAACAAAAATAATAATGATTGTGATACAACAGTGGTATAACCAGACATTACCAAAAAAGAAGAATAGGAAGAAGCAGAAGAAGAAAGCAAAGGAGGAGAAGGAGAATAAGAATTAGATGAAGGCTATGACTTGATAGATGCATACAACTAGATTAGAGAGGTGAATAATCAGCAAAGTTTGCAGGAAATACGTTGAGATTGGGCATGGTAAAAATGGGACGCAAAAACACAAATGGAGAATAAATCTTTCAAGATCAGGATGAGACAGGCAAGTACTTCTCAATCATTCAAGAGTCATTTTGTCTCCCAGAGGACCACAGTGCTCAAGTGAAGACAGTGAGCACTGAATTAGCTTGGCATACCACACGGTCATAAACATATTATTATGCCGTTCTCTTGATTGTGTTATGAAACTGAGCTAAGCCACACTTCCTAATTCAGACATAGTGACAAAGATGCCCTTTGGGTAAAGAATGAAAGAAAGAAAGAGAAGGAAGGAAGGAGGGAGTGGAGGGAGGAGAGAAGGAGGGAAAGAAGGAAGGAAGGAAGAAAGGAAGGAAGGAAGGAAGGAAGGAAAGAAGGAAGGAAGGAAGGAAGGAAGGAAGGAAGGAAGGAAGGAAGGAAGGAAGGAAGGAAGGAAAGAAGGAAGGAAGGAAGGAAGGATTGATTTTGGTAATAGAAGCATTGGCCCCTGACCAGCATGTAGAACTGATTATACCTGTTCTTTCCAACGATCACGCTTCCTATAGTACAACAAATATGTCAAAATCACAATAGAAAATTTTTCCCCTTGGTTTTGAGGTAGGTTTCTTTAAAAATAGAGTTTCAAATTGTTTTCTTGTTCTTGCTGAAGATTTTAATTAAGCTGTAGAAATCACAAGACAACAGATTTTTTAATTTGTGTCTTGTCAAAATTCCAACTAGACTTTGCTCATCTACCTGCATATTCAGCCAACACGAACATGTAAATTTTGACAAATTCCATGTAGTCTATTCACTATTATCAAATAAAATAAATAGTTATTGCTTGCTGAAGTCCTGCACATCTTGTACATAATACCACTAAAAGAAGAATGTGATTTGCTTACCTATTACACGGAGACTACCACCTTGAAAGTTTTAGGTCAATTTTTAGTCTCCTTAACATGTGCCGAGGCACTTAATAAATTTTTGTTCTTTCTTTTTCATTTTATAAAAATGAAAGGAGATAGATTTGTTAGGCATGTACTCACAAATACAATAAGATAATGTTAAAATGTCAGCCTCCCATAAAATCATATTTCCAAACTGATGGGCAAGAAGAATATCCTTCTTCAGCCTTGAAATAAGTTGAGAAAAAGAACAGAAAAAAAAAAAAAAACTGTGACATTCAAACAAGAAACCTATATTCTGCTAAAAAAGTTTGATGATCTTTAAAGAGGCCATAAGGATCTTAGGAAAAAACAAACTACTTCACTTGAATTTTTTGCTGTTATGGGTAAGTTGTAACAATTGCTCCTATAAAAAAGAAAGAAAAAGACTTCTTTTCATTTTGTTGTAAATAGTCTGCTTCTGAACCCAATAGAACGTCATCCCAAAAAAAGGGCAAAGGAGCTAAACAGGACTTTCCAACTTTTTTTTAACACAAAATCCCCAACTAATTTAGAATTCAACTTTGATTTCCCAAGTTGGAATTCCCTCTGTGACTTTAAATCAGAGAGGAGAGGTGTAACTTATAATGAAATCTGTTGTTCTTCAGAGTGTTTAAAAATGGTGGGAAATTAAAGATGTAGGTAACCAGGACAAGGAATTTATACATGCAGATGATCTAATGGATAAACAGCTGGTCTACCAAAAAAGACAAGTGTTACGCAACGTGAGTGGACATTTTTTGGAGAGTTGGAAAGGAATTTCTATAATGCAAAAGGCATGTTGTTGCTAGTGAGAAAAATCCTACATCTCCCATGGTCAGACGACTATTTGAGAGGATTTACAGTGTGATGTGGATCTATTGAGCCGAGGGTCATTGTAAGATGACTTGGTAAGACGTGACAGAAAGGCTGGCCTTGAGGATGGCCTCTAGGCTGCAGGCAGTTCTGGGAACCATCTCAGTGTGGTGGGGCAGTAAAGCACATCCTTCATCCCCATGGCCACAATAGTTGCATCTCCCCCTTTTGTGTTCTATTTAATTTTAGGGCACGATGATGACAGGCCTGGTTTATGAGCTACAGCCATTGTTTACCGCAGATTAATCAGAGGCAGGTGATGATCAAACTGGGTCATTCTGGGATCTTGAAACAATTACACTGATTTCAAGAGAGATGATTTAATTTAGCAGAAACTTCCATTGTTCTCTTCCTTTGTCAAATGTGTCTCACGTGTCTGCTCGCAAAAGCTCACAGATGGGGCGAGCTCTTCCCGGTTACTCTTTCAAAGCCACACAATGACAGTCCCCAATCGACGTTCTTCTGTAGGACGAGCTTGACCCTTTTCTGTAGCCCCAGCTTCATGGCAACCTTCTCTGCCACCCTCACAGCTGCAGCTTTGAGGAGCATCCCCGGGATGCTATTTTGGGTGCCCTCCTTAGATACAAGGTCAGGGTGACTCAGTGTGCCAACTGCAGCTGCAAAGAGTGGCAAGATGCAAGCAGGTCACTGAAAACGAACTCAGGATGTCATCTTGCTACTTCCAACTTTGTCAGCTACTTCCTCCCAAGGTGTCATTACCTGTGACAAGCTTAGCTTCCTACTCAGGTGTGAAGAGGGCTGAAGAGAGTCCAGCCAGCACATTCTTCATAGACCAACGATGTTTGTCCTCAGGGCACATTCTGTCTGCCCTCTCTCCCTCCTGCCCAGGCTCACGGTAGTACTGCCCTTCCAAGCCCTCTTGAAATTAGTTATAGCCACACGACAGGCCTTGGCCAAGAAAATGAGTGCAGATGGGGTCCTTGAATCTTCACTGCATCTTTTCACTCTGCTGTGAGCACCAGAGCTTTCCGATGGAGCTGCTCCCATAGCTGGGTGCCTATGCAGGCTGTCCAGAAAGTATCTAGCCATCATTAATACTATTTTTCATATTACACAGCCAGATAATTTCTGGACATTCCTCTATATATTAAACCATCATCTTGACTTGTTAATAGATATTTTAAAAGCAATTTTTTAAAGGAAATTATCTGGCTTCCACCCCCAACCTACTCTTAGAGCGCCAGTGGTATTGACCAGGGGAAATTCCCTGAAATACTTGAAAAGTCTAAATATTTCCACTGATAAGCTGTCTTGGCACTGGTAAGGGAGGATTCCTTAGACAGCAATGATTAGGAGGGTTGTTATCAAAAATACTGTGCCACTGTTTCAAACGCAGGGGCAGCTGGCAGAGACGAGGGTTTGGTTCAAGTGCAGTAGAGGAGGGAAGAGCTGTATCTGGAGGAGGCCAGTGTAGCTGGGTGCCCAGGAAGACCCGGAATAAGATCCAGATGGCAAACCACTGGATGGGGCCTTCAGGTGCTGATGTGAAAGGAGACTTATTTTATCTGGACATGATTTCAGGAGCTTTGATCGAAAGCACTACAAGGGAGGTGAGCAGAGAAAGCACGAGGAGGAAAGAGAAACGTTCACTTGATGTAGCATCTGTCATATCCCCCACCCCCACTCCCAAACACAGATTATTTTATGCTGCAAATAAATACATAACGCACAGTCCAATGGCCTTCCTGGAATTCATTTTCTTATAATACTGATGTTCGATGCATATACTTTGTCCAAGTAGATGAGAAAATCCTAGCATGTGAGAGTGACATTTTTGTTATCCCTAGTCATCAAACGCTTCCTTTGCTATTAAAGCCTAATGCATGGTATTATGTACTCAAGTTTCACAAAATCTGGATACTCTCTCCAAGATGGCTCATTCCACATAGGTTGACGTTCCCACCTGCCCGGCAATAATGACACGGATGGGCCCCTCTCTGTCATGAGCAGGCTGACAACTTGGTGCTCCTCAGAGCAAATGGCAGAACTTCTGATGGGGATGGGCAAGCAAAAATCCATGTTACATTGCAGAAAACATGTACCACTTCCTTCCTACTCAAATGCAAAATAAGGAAACTGTTCCATGTCCTAAAAGTAATGTCTCATATTTAAGGTATTTCGACTTGTCCTCAGTTTAATAAACTGATTACACACATCCGTTAACAAAGGATGGAGGTAAGAATGTGTTTTTAGTGTAAAATCTTGTTCAAGATACGTTTTAATATTTTTCTCCCTTTTCTACATACTTGTAGATAATGACATACTTGCCCTGTTTTCTAAGTACGTGGGAACCCTTAAACGTTTACTATTCAGATGAGAAATCTCTTATTTCCAGTTTCATAAAGACTATTTTATAAATTTGTAATTTTCAATGGGTCGTAATTGACTGTTGTTGCTTTTAGCTGCCTGGATAGTGTCCAGTGTCCAGGAGAGAGAGGCCTCTCATATTTTCCCTCCCCTTGCCTTGATGGAAAAAAATGGCTGTGAGTTTTCTTTTATATATTATATATATATATATATATTAATTAATATATATGCCAGGTATCTTTCTACTTTTTCAGAAGTAAGACCAATGTGAGCACACCACCTTCCACTGAGATCCCCAATTAAATTATTGGTGTGTTCTACAAATAAGAAAGAAAACCCTACCAATTGTTGGTGACAAATGTCAGTAAGAGACAGAACCACTCACGAAAAAGCAGAACAGCATTAAAAGAGTGGTATGGGTTGGGATGAATGATTCTTACTACCCAGGTCTACTCTTCCCATTCCTTTTGGTGAAAATACCCAATATTTGATTTTTTTTTTTTATTTGCCCCGACCAATCACAGGGTAAAACTTCTAACCCCTTTGCACCATCTGCAGTGACCAGTGTAATAATATGTCCAAACTCATCTGAGTGTGTGCATTAAATATGTGCAGTTTTTTGGTATATCAAGCTCACTCAATACAAGCACACATTAAAGCAGGCACGTGGCACAGGTAGAGCCCGTGAGTGCACTTCCTCCTCCCCACGCCCCCTCTAGTGATGGCTGCAGGAATGAGATTGTTATTGTTATGTAAGTTGCTCTGGAAGAATAAAGAGTTTCCCAGGACTTATCAGAGCAGTCACCAGATGGAAGACTTCATTTATCTATAGGGACAAGAAAAATGTATCTGAAAAAGTAAATTATTTCTAATCTAAGTTATGGGGCCAGAAAAAAAAGAATCTTTTTGTCTTCAGCCAGTTTAAACAGAGCTGTTAGATGTGTGCACATACAAAGCATGGGCTGGGGCAGTGCTGGGGGACCCACTGTCAGACCCCACACTGGTGGTGGGGTGCAGAGTCCTAAATAGGGATAAGAAGGGGACCATCAACAGGGGAGGGTCATGTGTTTCTGGGGGAGGGGGCAAATCATCAGCTGGTGAACAGCACGGATGGGTCTCCCTCGCAGGGGAAGCCACAAGACCAGAGGCAGACACGGTACGGTCAGTGTCTCCCCTGGAGTGGCAAAAGGGCCATGGGGAAAGAGGTCACATGAGAGCCGGACATAGAGACCTGAGCCCTGTCATAGCAAAGCCACCAAACACAGGGACCGCTTCCCACCAGGGCCCCTCCATCCCCCAGGCCACTGGCTCTGTGGACCTACACACTGGCGGATCCAGCTAAGCAGCCTCTTTACACTTGCCTGTGGCAAAATATCAGGCCTGGCTAGTTATCTTCTCGTTCGCAGAGGAATCATGGGCTTTATGAAAAGATCCAACAACATAAGGAAATGGGGAAAAATCAGCTTCAGGGTTCAGAGAAAGAGCACAATTTCAATAAAGTTTCACTAAAGGAAAAATGCATACATTATTGACAATACCTGCTTTGGGCCCAGAAATAATGCCAGGCTGCAAAGCAGAAATGAGAGCGCTATAATTCTTTCCATGGAGGCAGCTATCCAGATCCTGTGTAAATATTGCCTTTGGCTGTCATCTATTTTAGCAAAGTAATGGTTTTAAGCAGAGGAACCTGGGAAAAGTGGAAAAGATAGACAAAAACAAACTGAGCAGTCTTTCTTCATTTTCGCCTGCCGTGTGTATTAATTAGGCAGTGAGCAGAGATGGATAGGACCAGCCTGTCCACCCAGCCCAGAATGGCCACCCACCCCGCCCTTTCACCAGCAAACATGCCTCCCTCAAGCCCCACCAAGTCCATAATCTGATTCTCTCCAAAATTCAGGGAGTAGTGTTGCCAGACTTAGCCATAGCTTTTTTTAAATTTTAGCATAAGTATGTCCCATGAAATATTTTGGATATACTAAACTATGTTCGTGGTTTATCTGAAAGTCAAATTGAACTACCTGTCCCCATCTCATCTGGGAACTCTGGCAGGGCGGGGTGCACGTCATGAGGCTCACGGAGGGACTACTCACTCAGACACAGACTGTTCACAGTTAGAAAACCCAGGAAAACACGAGGAGGAAGAAAATTAAACTGGTGACACCCAAGATTGCTGCAGTCATCATTCTTCAGGAACCTCGTCAGGCAAAAATTCCTTGGGCACAAAGTCTGGCGTTAAAAAGGAGATTATTTTTCTTTGTTTCAATTGTGCCTCTTATTCCCACAGAGGAAATAGAAAATATCGTTTCTTCTGTGCCATAGCTCTGGCCTTACCATCTAATTCCAGTAGCAATGGAAGACTTATTTATTAATATTTTCATAAATATTTAGGACTATGCATCCAGCCATGATGTGAAGCTCTAAACAAACACCCCTGACTCTTAAGCCGACACTTAGAGTTTCCCCAGGGAGATGTTGCATTGTCTCATCAGTGGGAAAATTAAAACAAACATTTGAAAAGAGCTACAAAATTAGAACAAGATATAAATAATTCACAAGGAGATTAATGGATTTTATTGAAAGGGCTGTTCTGCTACCCTTCTTGTTTTACTGGGGTTTTTTTTTGTTTTGTTTTGTTTTGTTTTTTACCTTTTTCTTTTTCTTCTCTCCAAAAGTGCTCCAAAGCTCCATAAAATCAAGGCCCTTCATTCCCATATTTTAAACTTTAAAAATATCCTCTTCTAACTTCTTTAATATTCCTCCAAAGGAGAGAGGACAGTGACATTCAAGAAATCATAGGGCAGAGAAGATGGGTGCTTCCATTCAGGGGGAGACCCCAAATGGAGCTGAGATGGACTTTGGTGACATGATCCAGTGACATCCTACATATACCTTTATAAGTGAACCTGGGCCAGCCTGACAGAGCACCCATGTTCAAGCCTGGTCCATTAGGTTTCTTAGGCACCAGCATTATGTGAGAATAGAAGAAGTTTCCATGTTTCTACAAGACACACCATGGTAGAGTAGAGGCCAAGAGATGTGATGACAACCTTCCAATGGATAGGAGTGAAGATGCAGAATTACATGCCTGGGACGTGGTAAAGAACAAGACATGAAGATGAGTATCTTAGCAGATGTCCTCAAGGACAGATAAGAATAAGAATGAAAGGCATGTGTCATTCCAACCCACACCCCTCTTGCCCCAAACAAATCCCTGAAAGATGAGATGAAGGGAGCTGTCAGAGAATCCTAATGAATGAGACAGGTACAGTGTAATTCAGTATTAGTATTTATTTATCAAGCATTTACCACTTGCTAATCACTGTGCTAAGAAGCTAAAGACTGAGAACATAGACATAAACTCGATGTGGTTCTCCTCCTCAAGGCACAGAGTAGAGCAGGCAGGTAATTAACAGGTTGCATTACATTGTGTGGGTTGGAATATCTTGTCTATCAAAGTTATACATTCTCATACTCTGTTAGGCATCAATTTCACTGCTGCAGATATGATCAATTTTGTGCATATTTTTGCCAAGTACCATGCACTAAGATGTTCACAGTAGCAGTATTTTTAGTAGCCGGAGGCTAGAAATTACCCCCATATCCAAATGGTTGAGTATATTCTAATATATATATAAATTGTATATTCTACAATTAACATTATGTAAAAATTGACTACTCAACAGTAAGTGTGGGTAATATAACACAGCATATACAAATGTTGTGTAAGATGCCATATTGAGTGAATGAAGCTGGAGCTATGACGGTATATACATGTTGTATAAATCCTTTTATACAAAATACATACACAAGCAAACTAATCTTTGTTAGTCAGAGGGGCTGCCCTGGGGGAATCAGGTAGATATAGAGAAAGGGAAAACAAGGCAACCTTCTTCGTGAAATGCATTCTGTTTCTCTGTACGGTGTGAATTACACAGGTGTGGTCAATTGTGAACATTCACCACACAGGCTAGGACGGTCTGAGTGTGCTTCTATTCCTAGATTCTACTTGAATTAAAATATCTCAGAGAGTTAAGTGATTTGGCCTTTCTTCAGCATCACCTGTTCTTCTTTATAAGCTTTATTTCTTCTTTGCCTCCTTGGCAAGTCTGTGATATTTAAAAAAAAAAAGTCTATGCTCTATTTATTGATAATGTGATCTCTTAAAAAGCAGTTTTCTTGCCGTGATAAATAAATCTTGGCATTGCTATGTTCCTTTTCATTAAACTGAACCTGTAGAAGAAAGTTAAAAAAAAAAAAAAAAAGAACTCTGTTGGAAGTAAAGACTGAGGGATTTAATTTTTGTTTGTTTGTTTTCCTGTTCTCCATTTCTGCTGGAGGGCACTTTGTGTTGTGTATGGACTCTCTCCCTGCCTGCTGCTGAGGGCTGACTTTGAACTCCTCCTCATGGCAACATTAGCCCTGACTGGGTTTGGAGTCTGCAGGGACACAAATGTTGCCAATCTTCAACCCAGGAGGTGGCTGGCTGTAGAGTTCTGTTTACGTGTCTCCCTCTGGGTGTGAAGAAATAAGCTCATGCATATACCATTATCTGGATGGCAAATGAGTGCAGCCTCCTTAAGAGAAATGGTCAAGAGAAGTCAAAAGCCTTAAAGATTATACAAAATCTTCAACTCAGAAATTCTACCTCTGAGAAATTATCTTAGAAAATTACTGGGCAAGTGTCATTCCATATTAATTATATTTCTATTTTATTGGTGCTTGAGATCGAGTGTGATTTCAACTTGACTATGGTTTGACTGAGTAAGATACAGGTTAGAGTGACTTAATATAGTTTTAAAATATTGCAAAACTAAGAGCTTTTTTAAAACTTGTAATTTTCTAGCTGGCAGAGAAAACCAAAGTCATTTTCTCATAGAATGGTGGAGATGAAATTTGTAAAGAAATGTGGTCATGTTCTTCCTGGAATTGGGAGACCAGTCTGGATTTATTGTATCTTCCAGAAACTGTGTTATTCCCTATAGATCATACAGAGAAGGGTGTCTTAGTTCTGGTCTTGTAACTGACAATCAAGATTTTAATTTATTTAGTCCCCAAAAGAAATATAAATTTTTCACAGTTTGGTATGTTGCATGCTCCCTAATGGAAGTTCTCGGAAACACATCATTTGTTTTATCTTCACTAGAATGAGAATAATTAGTTCAGGGCTAGATCTCATTTACCAATAAATATTTTTAGAGAAAGGTCATCCTTTAGTTTTCAAGTGTCTTCCTATTATCCTGGTATCCAATGTGATTTCTTTTCTGAAAGCTAGAACCTCATCAAAAGGCATTTGGATGGAGAATTTGTAGGCTGATTGCTTGCTGGTCATCAACTTTGGCAGCAAGGCTGATGAAAAATAGATTAATTCATCACATCTGCAATTCTGACCTACAAGGTCAAAGCAAGTGAAAAACATTGAACATCATGACCATTCATTATCATGCTGAGTTTTATGCCGGGAGCTCAATGCCTCTTTTGTTTTCTATTATAGAAAGTCAGTAGACAATTACATGACCATCTCAGCTAATTTGGGGTTTCTATTCCAATGATGTTTTAAAATATAGGTTTCATTAGCATTCAGGTGTGCTGAGACCAACAGATCAGCTGCCATTAAACAGATAGTTTGTTACTCATAGTCACCAAGAGGAGGGGTGTCAGAAGGCTGAGCAGGGGGGCCAATGTTGATAAAAGCTTTTACTGTGGTTTCTGTGGGAATTAACAGGGGAGGCAAGGTCAATAGGTTAGGATTGACTGGTGTGAATGAGTTTGGCAAACTCTTCTCTGCAGTGTT
The DNA here is from genome assembly GCF_027406575.1 of Nycticebus coucang. Classification (NCBI taxonomy): domain Eukaryota; kingdom Metazoa; phylum Chordata; class Mammalia; order Primates; family Lorisidae; genus Nycticebus; species Nycticebus coucang. The sequence continues at coordinate 108,779,486 of NC_069783.1, read as the reverse complement.
GTCTCTAGTTTTCTGTCAACTGTTCGTGGGTGATTAGGGCAGGTGTATAGTAGCCCTGAGTGTGAGAGACCCAGTAGAGGGGCTTGGCAGCTGGGCTCTGGATTATTAATTTACATAGGGAAGGTATGAACTCCTGTGTTAGCCCTAGGAATTAGCTGTACAGGAAGTGACTGGGAGGCACAGTCACTTCCTATACAGAAAAACTCCAGATGTTAAAGCATCACAAAACAGAAATATTTAAAATTCATGCTTACTACCAGAGTCATCTCCTGTGTGACCTGGGAATCAGAAAGTGAAGACTCCTTTCTTTTCTTGTGGCATTTTTCAACTGTGCAAAATGAGCTCATATTTTAACACACTTGAAATTCAGGGCATAGAGAAAAATGTGACCTTATTACAGGCATCCGGAATTTTTCACCTGTTCAACTGGCCTATTCCATTGCCTAGAGAGGGAAGAATGGATTTTCTTTTTTTTTTTGCAGTTTTTGGCCAGGGCTGGGTTTGAACCCGCCACCTCCCATATATGGGGCTGGTGACGCCCTACTACTTTGAGCCACAGGAGCCACCCAAGAATGGATTTTTCTTTTTTTTTTTTTTTTTTGAGACAGAGTCTCACTTTATTGTCTTCAACATCTCAGGGCATAGAGAAATGATGTTTCAAAATATAAGTTTCATTAGCATTCAGGTGTGCTGAGACCAACAGATCAGCTGCCATTACAATACTGCAGAGAAGAGTTTGCCAAACTCATTCACACCAGTCAATCCTAAACTATTGACCTTGCCTCCCCTGTTAATTCAGGGCATAGAGAAAAATGTGACCTTATTACAGGCATCTCAACTCACAGCCACCTCCAGCTCTTGGGCCTAGGAGATGCTCTTGCCTCAGTCTCCTGAGTAGCTGGGACTATAGGTGCCTGCCACAAGGCCCGGCTGCTTTTTCTTTTTTTTAATTGCACTTTGGCCGGGGCCAGGTTTGAACCCACCACCCTCGGTATATGGGATTGGCACCCTACTCACTGAGCCACAGGTGCCGCCTGGGAAGAATGGATTTTTTGTACATATTAAATGTTCAATCTTTATCTGGTCATGGAGTCAACAAATGTGTTGTTTTTCTCAATTCAGAAGATTTATTGTTAATCCAGGAGAAAGTATTTGAGGAAATTAGGGGTCCAGATTCCTAGGCTCTTTAAAGGCAAAAAGTCAGTGGACTTATAAAACACAATACAGGAATAAATCTTAACGTGGGTACAGTTTGAGCTAAAGATCATTTTTTCTCCTCTTCATTCTTGACTTGAATAAAATAATTTTGATGCACATTTTTGATATCAGTGTCAACCCTGCTACTTGCTCCCTGAGTACTGTAGACATGCCATTTGTCTGTGCAAGCCTCACTTTCCCTATCTGCAAAATTTGGAGAAGAAAACGTTCTTTGTCCTTTTCTCATATGACCACTGTGATGGATAAATTGCAAAATGCTGAGTTTTGTCTTTTATGTGGTAAATGTTACACTGAGTATTTGCGTTTTATGTGGTAAATGTTAACTCTGACAATTATGAGTATCATTAGTGTAGCAGATTGGGTTTTCCAAAAATGGCCACAATATGCTGTTCTTAAAATCTGGAGTGCTTCAAGTTGGTTGGTTGGTTGGTTCACAGTTTTTCTCTTCCTTTTCTACTAACTGGGCTTTTGTGACTATCTGAAATGGTTGAAGATGAGAGGAGTTTAGCTGGAGTTCCCCCAGTTAGTGGAATCATCAATGTTCGTGTGGAAAAGCCAATACACTTTGTGCCTGATCGTCTCGGGATTCTCATGCTTTGAATCCAGCGACCTTGTTCTGAGGAAGCCATGGGAGGTCCAGAGCAGGAGTGGTCTTGGCTTGTTTCAGAAACAGAAATGGATGTGGTTACTGAGTGTGTGTTTATGTGGAGTATTTACTCCATGACCAGATGTCAACAAGACAGTTTATAGCTGTGGTCCTGATCGCTACCAAGGCCTTGGCCTATTAGGAACTGGGCCTGACAGCGAGGAGGTGAGCAACAAGCAAGCAAAGCTTCATCTGTACTTATAGCTGCTCCCCATCACTCCCATCACCACCTGAGCTCTGCATCCTGTCAGATTCAGTGACATTAGATTCTCATAGGAGAGGAAATTTTACCGTAACTGTGCACACGAGGGATCTGCTTTGTACATCCTTCTGAGAATCTAATGCCTGATGATCTGAGATGGGGCAGAGGTGGTGATGCTAGTGCTGGGGAGCCACTGCAAGCACAGATTATCATTAGCAGAGAGATTTGACTGCACAGAGACCAGAATATGTCATTAGTTGGCAGACTCAAATCTATCCCCACCTCCATCCGTGGAAAAATTGTCTTCCATGAAATTGGTCTCTTGTTTCAAAAATGTTGGGGACTGCTCGTTTATAGGACAGGTCTGAAGCATTAAATTTTAAAATAACCAATGTAGTGTTTGAATATTTTTTGTGTGTTTATTTTTATTTCTAATAAGCCTGGATCGAGGTAAGAATGCAAGAAGATTTCATTGACGCCATAGGTAGACCAATTTAGACTACAGACCTTTGGCATTCATTCCTCAAGCACAACATTTCCAGAAAGTCTTTCCTGAAAATAAGAAATAATCTTAAATTGGTATGGACTGTGCACATTTAAGGTCAAAGTCTTAGACTATTAGCAACTAAGGTAACAGATGTATAACAAGCTCAATTTTGCCTTGGAAATAGGGTAGGGTAGGCTAAGCTAATGTAACTTTCTTGCCTCTATAGCTGTACTTCTCAACTTAATGTTCGTGTTTACTCTTTGCAAAGCTAAATTTATTTCTTCCATTAAAATGATGGAACATTCCACCAAGTTCGTAACCAAATTCAATTTTTTTCTATTTTAATTTTATTTTTTTCCTTTTATTAAGTCATATATACATTGATCATGAATACTTTTATGCCTTTGTGGGATTCAATGTGTTGATTTTTTTGTAAAAATTGAAGTGCTTACATCCAACTAATTAACATAACTTTCACCTCATTTGCTTAATCACAGTGTTAAGACTTCTGTGTTCAATACTTGATAGATTTGAATTATACCCGTGGAATATGCTCCATAGGTGTGTTCCCATCATTTAATCTCCCTCTATCAAACCACCCCACTTCCCTCCCATCCCTCTCTCCTTCCCTCCTTCATCCTGGGCTATAGTTGTTATTCATCTTTCATATGCAAGTGTGAGTGATTATAAATTGGTTTCATAGTAATACTGAGTACATTGGATATATATATATTTCCATTCCTGAGATACTTTGCTAAGAAGAATATTTTCCAGTTCCATCCACGCAAACATAAAAGAGGTAGAGTCTCCATCTTTTTTCATGCTGCATAGTATTCCATGGTATACATATACCACGATTTATTAATCCATTCATGGGTCAATAGGCACTTGGGCTTCTTCCATGACTTGGCAATTATGAAGTGAGATGCAATGAACGATCTGGTGCAAATATCTTTGTTGCAAAATGATTTTTGGACAATTCAATTTTTAAATCAAGCTAAGCCTCGCTTTGTCTCAACAATTCTGTTATTTAATTTGACTCCTACAGGAAGCTAAGCTCATCATGATGGAAAAAGTAGCTATGGATAACACAGCAGAGATTAATGAAATTATGGGACTTGATATGTTAGGTGGGAGAAAAGTGGATTTAAAGGCTACCGTGCTTACCTATGGAAAGAAATAAAGTAATATCTACAAATGGTAGAGATTTTAAAAAAGGCTGAGACATGAAAAAGAATTTGAACATTAACTATATATTTGATGATATTGAGACTATGTTTTCTTTTTTTTTTTTTTCTAGTCTAAACTTCTTTTTTTTTTTTTTATTATTGTTGGGGATTCATTGAGGGTACAATAAGCCAGGTTACACTGATTGCAATTGTTAGGTAAAGTCCCTCTTGCAATCATGTCTTGCATGTGTGACACACACCAAGGCCCCACCCCCCTCCCTCCTTCCCTCTTTCTGCTTTCCCTCCCCCCATAACCATAATTGTCATTAATTGTCCTCATATCAAAATTGAGTACATAGGATTCATGCTTCTCCATTCTTGTGATGCTTTACTAAGAATAATGTCTTCCATGTCCATCCAGGTTAATACGAAGGATGTAAAGTCTCCGTTTTTTTTAATGGCTGAATAGTACTCCATGGTATACATATACCACAGCTTGTTAATCCATTCCTGGGTTGGTGGGCATTTAGGCTGTTTCCACATTTTGGCGATTGTAAATTGAGCTGCAATAAACAGTCTAGTACAAGTGTCCTTATGATAAAAGGATTTCTTTCCTTCTGGGTAGATGCCCAGTAATGGGATTGCAGGATCAAATGGGAGGTCTAGCTTGAGTGCTTTGAGGTTTCTCCATACTTCCTTCCAGAAAGGTTGTACTAGTTTGCAGTCCCACCAGCAGTGTAAAAGTGTTCCCTTCTCTCCACATCCACGCCAGCATCTGCAGTTTTGAGATTTTGTGATGTGGGCCATTCTCACTGGGGTTAGATGATATCTCAGGGTTGTTTTGATTTGCATTTCTCTAATATATAGAGATGATGAACATTTTTTCATATGTTTGTTAGCCATTCGTCTGTCGTCTTTAGAGAAAGTTCTATTCATGTCTCTTGCCCATTGATATAAGGGGTTGTTGGCTTTTTTCATGTGGATTAATTTGAGTTCTCTATAGATCCTACTTATAAAGCTTTTGTCTGATTGAAAATATGCAAATATCCTTTCCCATTGTGTAGGTTGTCTCTTTGCTTTGGTTATTGTCTCCTTAGCTGTACAGAAGCTTTTCAGTTTAATGAAGTCCCATTTGTTTCTTTTTGTTGTTGCATTTGCCATGGCAGTCTTCATGAAGTCTTTCCCCAGGCCAATATCTTCCAGTGTTTTTCCTATGCTTTCTTGGAGGATTTTTATTGTTTCATGCCTTAAATTTAAGTCCTTTATCCATCTTGAATCAATTTTTGTGAGTGGGGAAAGGTGTGGGTCCAGTTTCAGTCTTTTACATGTAGACATCCAGTTCTCCCAACACCATTTATTGAATAGGGAGTCTTTCCCCCAAGGTATGTTCTTGTTTGGTTTATCGAATATTAGGTGGTTGTAAGATGTTAGTTTCATTTCTTGGTTTTCTTTTTTTTTTTTTTTTTTTTTTAATTTTTTTATTAAATCATAAGTGTATACAATGATATGATTATGGGGCATCATACACTCACTTCATAAACCATTTGACACATTTTTATCCCAGTGGTTAACATAGCCTTTCCGGCGTTATCTCAGTTACTGTGCCAAAACATTTATATTCTACATTTACCAAGTTTCGCAAATACCCCTGTAATATGCACCACAGGTGTGATCCCACCGATTCCCCTCCCTCTACCCACCCCCCCCTTTCCCACTTCCCCCTATTGTTAAGTTGTAGCTGGGTTATAGCTTTCATGTGAGAGTCCCAAATTAGTTTCATAGTAGGGCTGTGTACATTGGGTATTTTTTCTTCCATTCTTGGGATACTTTACTAAGAAGAATATGTTCCAGCTCCATCCATGTAAACATGAAACAGGTAAAGTCTCCATCTTTCTTTAAGGCTGCATAGTATTCCATGGTATACATATACCACAATTTATTAATCCATTCGTGGATCGATGGGCACTTCGGCTTTTTCCATGACTTAGCAATTATGAATTGGGCTGCAATAAACATTCTGGTACAAATATCTTTGTTATGTTGTGATTTTTGGTCTTCTGGGTATATGCCCAGCAGAGGAATTACAGGATTGAATGGCAGATCTATTTTTAGATCTCTGAGTGTTCTCCATATATCCCTCCAAAAGGAATGTATTAATTTGCATTCCCACCAGCAGTGCAGAAGTGTTCCCTTTTCTCCGCATCCACGCCAACATCTCTGGTCTTGAGATTTTGTGATATAGGCTAGTCTCATTGGAGTTAGATGATATCTCAAAGTAGTTTTGATTTGCATTTCTCTGATGATTAAAGATGATGAGCATTTTTTCATATGTCTGAAGGCCGTCTGCCTGTCTTCTTCAGAGAAGTTTCTCTTCAAATCCCTTGCCCAGCCTGCGATGGGATCCCTTGTTTTTTTCTTGCTGATGCGTTTGAGTTCTCTGTGGATTCTGGTTATTAAACCTTTGTCAGAGTTATACCCTGCAAATATCTTCTCCCATTCTGAGGGCTGTCTGCTTGCTCTGCTTACTGTGTTCTTAGCTGTGCAGAAGCTTTTTAGTTTGATCAAGTCCCAGTAGTGTATTTTTGAAGCTGCTTCAATTGCCTGGGGGGTTCTCCTCATGAAATACTCACCCAGACCAATTTCTTCAAGGGTTTTCCCTGCATTCTCCTCTAGTATTTTTATAGTTTCATGTCTTAAGTTTAAATCTTTAATCCAATGAGAGTCTATCTTAGTTAATGGTGAAAGGTGTGGGTCTAATTTCAGTCTTCTGCAGGTTGCCAGCCAGTTCACCCAGCACCATTTGTTAAATAGGGAATCTTTTCCCCACTGAATGTTTTTAATTGGCTTGTCAAAAATCAAATAGCGGTAAGTAGCTGGATTCATCTCTTGGTTCTCTATTCTATTCCAGATATCTACTTCTCTGTTTTTGTGCCAATACCATGCTGTTTTGATCACTATCGATTTGTAGTAAAGTCTGAGGTCTGGTAGTGTGATTCCTCCTGTTTTGTTTTTATTTCTGAGTAATGTCTTGGCTATTCGAGGTTTTTTCTGATTCCATATAAAACGAAGTAATGTTTTTTCAAGATCTTTAAAATATGACAGTGGAGCTTTAATAGGGAGTGCGTTGAAAGTATATATTGCTTTGGGTAGTATGGACATTTTGATAATGTTGATTCTTCCTAGCCATGAGCATGGTATGTTTTTCCATTTGTTAACATTTTCGGCTATTTCTTTTCTTAGAGTTTCATAGTTCTCTTTATAGAGATCTTTCACGTCTTTTGTTAGGTAAATTCCCAAATATTTCATCTTCTTTGGCACTACTGCGATTGGGATAGAGTCCTTAACTGCTTTTTCAATTTGACTGTTGTTGGTGTATATAAAGGCTACCGATTTATGAATGTTGATTTTGTAACCTGAGACGCTGCTGTATTCCTTGATCACTTCTAGGAGTTTTGTAGTAGAGTCCCTAGTGTTTTCCAGATACACAATCATATCATCTGCGAAGAGCGAGAGTTTGATCTCTTCTGACCCTATATGGATACCCTTGATCGCCTTTTCTTCCCTAATTGCGATGGCTAAAACTTCCATTACAATGTTGAAAAGCAATGGAGACAATGGGCAGCCTTGTCTGGTTCCTGATCTGAGTGGAAATGATTCCAATTTAACTCCATTCAATATGATATTGGCTGTGGGTTTGCTGTAGATGGCCTCTATCAGTTTAAGAAAAGTCCCTTCTAGACCAATTTTCTTGAGTGTTCTGATCATGAAGGGATGCTGGATATTATCAAAAGCTTTTTCTGCATCAATTGAGAGAATCATATGGTCTTTGTTTTTTAATTTGTTTATGTGCTGAATTACATTTATAGATTTACGTATATTGAACCAGCCTTGAGACCCTGGGATAAAACCAACTTGGTCATGATGTATAATTTGTTTGATGTGTTGCTGGATTCTGTTTGTTAGGATCTTGTTGAATATTTTTGCATCTATATTCATTAGTGATATTGGTCTATAATTTTCTTTTCTTGTTGGGTCTTTTCCTGGTTTGGGGATCAGGGTGATATTTGCTTCATAGAACGTGTTGGGTAGTCTTCCTTCTTTTTCTACATTTTGGAACAGGTTGAGTAATATAGGTACTAATTCCTCTTTAAAGGTTTGGTAGAATTCTGACGTGAAACCATCTGGTCCCGGGCTTTTCTTTTTAGGGAGGTTTTGTATAGTTGATGCTATTTCTGAACTTGATATGGGTCTGTTCAACATTTCCACTTGATTCTGGTTAAGTCTTGGAAGGTGGCGTGCTTCCAAGTATCGGTCTATTTCCTTCAGATTTTCATATTTCTGAGAATAAAGTTTCTTGTAATATTCATTAAGGATTTTTTGGATTTCTGATGAGTCTGTGGTTATTTTGTCTTTGTTGTTTCTGATTGATGATATTAGAGATTTTACTCTTTTTTTCCTGATTAGGTTGGCCAGAGGTTTATCTATTTTATTGACCTTTTCAAAAAACCAGCTTTTTGATTTATTGATCTGTTGTATTATTCTTTTGTTTTCAATTTCATTTAATTCTGCTCTAATTTTGGTTATTTCTTTTCTTCTACTGGGTTTGGGGTTGGAATGTTCTTCCTTTTCCAGTTGCATGAGATGTCCCATTAAGTTGTTAACTTCCTCTCTTTCCGTTCTCTTGAGGAAGGCTTGCAGTGCTATAAATTTCCCTCTTAGAACTGCCTTTGCAGTGTCCCAGAGGTTCTGATAGCTTGTGTCTTCATTGTCATTTTGTTCCAAAAAATTGGTGATTTCTTTCTTAATCTCATCTCTGACCCAGCTATCATTCAGCATAAGGTTATTTAACTTCCATGTTTTTGTATGGGTATGCAGATTCCTGTTGTTACTCAATTCAAGTTTTATTCCATGATGGTCCGAGAAGATGCATGGAATAATTTCTATTCCTTTAAATTGACTGAGGTTAGACTTGTGACCTAAAATGTGATCAATTTTGGAGTAAGTTCCGTGGGCTGATGAGAAGTATGTGTATTCAGTTTTGTTGGGATGAAATGTTCTGTAGATGTCTGCTAAATCTAAATACTGGATGGTTAGGTTTAAATCTAAGATTTCTTTGCTCAGCTTCTTTCTGGAGGATCGATCCAACACTGCCAAGGGAGTGTTGAAATCTCCAACGATTATGGAGCTGGAGGAAATCAAGTTACTCATGTCTGTTAGAGTTACTCTTATAAATTGAGGTGCATTCTGGTTGGGTGCATAGATATTAATAATTGAGATCTCGTCATATTGAGTATTACCCTTAACAAATATGAAGTGACCATTCTTGTCCTTCCTTACTTTTGATGGTTTAAAGCCTACTGTATCTGCAAATAAAATTGCAACACCTGCTTTTTTCTGATTACCATTTGCCTGAAATATGGATGACCATCCTTTCACCCTGAGTCTGTATTTGTCTTTTAAGTTGAGATGTGACTCTTGTATGCAACAAATATCTGGCTTAAGTTTTTGTATCCAGTCAGCTAACCTATGCCTCTTTAGAGGACAGTTTAAGCCATTCACATTGATGGAGAGTATTGATAAGTCTGGTGGAATTTTGGGTATCGAGTTTTTCAAAGGTCCAGTGGACATTTTTAATCCTTTCGCCAGTGTGGAAGTTGGAGTTTGATCCGAAGTTTCTGAGTGAGTTTACTTTTGTGGTATAGGATTGGGTTGGTCATTGTGGAGGATAGGTCTGAGAACATCCTGAAGAGCTGGTTTACTTATGGCAAATTTTTTCAACATATGAATGTCATTGAAGTATTTAATTTCTCCATCATAGATGAAACTCAGTTTAGCTGGATACAAGATCCTGGGTTGAAAGTTTTTTTGCTTTAGGAGATTAAAAGTTGATGACCAGCCTCTTCTTGCTTGAAAAGTTTCAGCAGAGAGATCTGCAGTTATTCTAATATTCTTACCTTTGTACGTTATAGTTTTCTTTCGCCGGGCTGCTTTGAGAATCTTCTCTTTCATGTTAACTTTAGTGAAGCTAATTATGATATGTCTGGGAGATGGCTTTTGGGGGTTGAATCGTGCTGGGGTTCTGAAGCTGTCTGCTATCTGAATTTCAGATTCTCTAGGCATGTCTGGAAAATTTTCTTTCATAATTTCATGTAGAAGGGCCTCTGTGCCCTTGGCTGCCACGTCATCAGCCTCCGAAATTCCTATAACCCTTATGTTATTTTTTTTCGAATTATCTGAGAGCTCTCTGAGTGAGTGATCCGTTTTTGCTCTCCATTTCTCTTCCTCTTTGAGAGATTGGGAGCGTTCGAAGACTTTATCTTCAATGTCAGAAATCCTTTCTTCTGCTTGCTCCATTCTGTTACTGAGGGATTCTACTGTATTTTTCATATCTTTGAGGGCTGTAAGTTCTTGTTTCAGTGTGTCTAAGTCTTTGGTGGTTTTGTCTTTAAATTCGTTAAATTTTTGAGACAGTTTTTGAATTTCTCCTCGAATTCCTAATTCCATTTTATTAATCTTGTCTGCAAACCAAATTCTGAATTCGACTTCTGACATCTCAGCCAGTTGTTTATGAATGGGATCTTCAATCACATCTGCCGTATCTTTTCTTGGGGGGGTTGATCTATTCTGGTTATTCATGTTACCAGAGTTTTTCCGCTGATTCCGCCCCATGGTTTACTCCCTTTGGTTTTTCCCCTGGGGTTTTATCGAGGGCCCGTACAGTGTTGTGGCCTGAGAAACTGGGGCCCTGTCTGGTGTGGTGGAGCAAAGTGGTTCTGTCTTGTTTTCAGCTGGTTTCTGTTCGATCCTATTGCAACTTCTACTCTGGCTTGAAGTCTCAGCTGTGTGGAAAAATCAGCAATTAAGTCACCCCGCCTGCCCACCTCTGGCCCCAGTTGGAAAAGGAGAATCAAACCTTCCTACAATCGCACACACAGGGCACCACCTGAAAAGTCCTCAGTCTATTAGCCCAGTTCAAAAGGTCCGAATCAACTGTCTCAATCGGCACTTGTCTCAGGTGGAAGGGTTCAAGAGGTCTCTGGGAACTGGATCACAGGGGCCTGGTGACTCCTCTGAGACAGCTCACCCCAGTGCAGCGTGGAGTCAGGAGGAGCCACCCCGCAAACAGAGCAGTCTGGGAAGGTTGACGTCTCCTTCCCCACTTTGCCCCTCCGTTGGACCCAGTCACTGGTATCTCTGCAGATGGCTAACCCAGTTGCCTGCAGTGAACAGACACTCCAGGGGTTTGCACCTGCCTGAATCGCGAGGAAGTCTGCCAGGCCCCCGCAGACTGCCGCTATCTAGCAGGAGGAGATGGGGCCTAACATCTTTGAGTGTTTGATGCAGGTGATGGGAAGGAGGTGTTCACTCAGGCTTAGCCCCGTCCCTGATGGATGCTGCTAACAGAACAGAACAGAACAGACAACTTTGTGAGGTTCTGTCTCTGTTCCTGTCGTCGCCTACAGGAGATGGGCTGTTTTGAGTTCAAACGTCTTTGCTGCTGGAGAATTGCGTCTGAACACCTCTCTGGGTCGGCCCCGCCCTGGAGGCTTCCGGGTTTGTGAGCCGTGTCACCGGTGGCCTCCTCTGGTTGCCCAGGGAGATGGGGGTGTGGCCTCAGAATATCCAGAAGTGAGCGTTCTGCCGTTTAAAGAAAAAACGGCTGTTGATCTACCTCCAGGGAACTGCTGCTCTGGTGTGGGCACTCAGGCGACCCTTTTCTCTTCTGTCCCGCGCCCCAGAGTCAGCACTGAGCGGCCGCAGTTTGTGCTGGGTCCACACCCCTTAAGAGATCCCCCAAGAATCAGAACTCTTGGGGGATGGGCCCCCAGACCCGGATTGGGAGTGGGGCGGGGAGAAGCTAGAGTTTCATTCAGTTTCACGCAATACTACGGTCAGGGGAGGGCTCCTGCACTGCACCGCAGGGAAGTGCCGCCAAGGCTTGATTTCCCCTCAGCAGAGTGCCCTCTCCTCGCTCACGTATCCCAGAGTCAGCGCTGACCTGACGCAGCTCAGGCACTGTGCACTCCCCTCGAGAAATCACCCAAGGAGCCGAACTCCTGGGGGATAGGCCCTCAGACCCCGAGTGAGAGTAGGGTTTCCCAGCTCTCAGCAGGGAGGCCAGAGTCTGATTCAGTCTTGGGCCCCGTATGCCCGGGGAGGGTTGCTGTACTGCACCGCAGGGAAGTGCCGCCAAGGCTTGATTTTTCCCTCAGCAGAGTGCCCTCTCCTCGCTCACGTATCCCAGAGTCAGCGCTGACCTGACGCAGCTCAGGCACTGTGCACTCCCCTCGAGAAATCACCCAAGGAGCCGAACTCCGGAGGGATAGGCCCTCAGACCCCGAGTGAGAGTAGGGGCTCTCAGCTCTCAGCTCTCAGCGGGGAGGCCAGAGTCTTATTCAGTCTTGTGCCCGGGGAGGGCTCCTGCACTGCACTGCAGGGAAGTGCCGCCAAGGCTTGATTTCCCCTCAGCAGAGTGCCCTCTCCTCGCTCACGTGTCCCAGAGTCAGTGCTGACCTGACGGAGCTCAGGCACTGTGCACTCCCCTCGAGAAATCACCCAAGGAGCCGAACTCCTGGGGGATAGGCCCTCAGAGCCCGAGTGAGAGTAGGGGCTCTCAGCTCTCAGCGGGGAGGCCAGAGTCTGATTCAGTCTTGGGCCCCCTATGCCCGGGGAGGGTTGGTGCACTGCACCGCAGGGAAGTGCCGCGAGGCGTGACTCCCCCTCAGCCCGGTGCCCTCTCCTCACTCGGCGCGCCTCAGAGTCAATGCTGACCAGTCGCAACTCGGGGACTGTCCACTCCCCTTGAGAAATCACCCAAGGATCCGAAGTCCTGGGGGACAGGCCTCCAGACCTCAGTGGGCGGGAGGGGAGAGCCGGGGATTCAGGGTTGCCGGCAAAGGATTCCCAAAGTTTTATTCAGCCCTATGTCCGGCAGGAGAACGCCACGGCACCCCAGTAGGGGAGGTAGGTCCAGTTTTTAGAAGGTCTCTCCCGTGGAGTGTAGTGGGAGGGGCTTTAATTTCTGCCCGCTTGTTCAATTGTGGGGCTACAGAGCCGGTCTCATGGGGGAGGGGGACTCCCGTCCGCTTGGTGGTGGATTTTGTACCTTTTGTTTGCGTCCTTGTGATCACAACTTGCCTCAGCGGTGTTGATGTGCGTTCTTCAGCCTTCTCTCTTGGTGAGGCTCAAGTCCACCAGGATACTTACTAAATTCCTGTCCCTTAACTCTCCTTCTGGACGGGAGCCTTTGTTGAAAGCTGGCTTCAGTCCGCCATCTTGTCTCCCCTCCGTTTCTTGGTTTTCAATTTGATTCCAAGTGTCTATGTCTCCGTTCTTGTGCCAGTACCATGCTGTCTTGACCACTATGGCTTTGTAGTACAGACTAAAATCTGGTATGCTGATGCCCCCAGCTTTATTTTTGTTACAGAGAACTGCCTTAGCTATACGGGGTTTTTTCCAGTTCCATACAAAACACAGAATCATTTTTTCCAAATCTTGAAAGTACGATGTTGGTATTTTGATAGGAATGGCATTGAATAGGTAGATTGCTTTGGCAAGTATAGACATTTTAACAATGTTGATTCTTCCCATCCATGGGCATGGTATGTTCTTCAATTTGTTGATATCCTCTGCTATTTCCTTTCAGATGATTTCATAGTTGTCTTTATAGAGGTCCTTCACCTCCTTCGTTAGGTATATTCCTAGGTATTTCATTTTCTTTGAGACTATGGTGAAGGGAGTTGTGTCCTTAATTAGCTTCTCATCTTGACTGTTATTGGTGTACACAAAGGCTACTGACTTGTGGACATTGATTTTATATCCTGAAACATTACTGTATTTTGTGATGACTTCTAGGAGTCTTGTGGTAGAGTCTTTGGTGTTCTCTAAGTATAAGATCATGTAGTCAGCAAAAAGGGAGAGTTTGACCTCCTCTGCTCCCATTTGGATTCCCTTTATTTCCTTGTCTTGCCTAATTGTATTGGCTAGAACTTCCAGCACTACGTTGAATAATAAAGGTGACAGAGGACAACCTTGTCTGGTTCCGGTTCTAAGAGGAAAAGCTTTCAGTTTTACTCCATTCAGTAAAATATTGGCTGTGGGTTTGTCATAGATAGCTTCAATCAGTTTTAGAAATGTGCCACCTATGCCTATACTCTTCAGTGTTCTAATTAGAAAAGGATGCTGGATTTTATCAAATGCTTTTTCTGCATCTATTGAGAGGATCATGTGATCTTTATTTTTGCCTCTGTTAATATGGTGGATAACGTTTATAGACTTGCGTATGTTAAACCAGCCTTGCATCCCTGGGATGAAGCCTACTTGATCCATGATGAATGACTTTTTTGATGATAAGCTGTAATCTATTGGCTAGGATTTTGTTGAGAATTTTTGCGTCTATGTTCATGAGTGATATTGGTCTGAAATTCTCCTTTTTGTTTGGGTCTTTTCCTGGTTTTGGTATCAGGGTGATGTTTGCTTCATAGAATGTGTTGGGAAAGATTCCTTCTTCCTCAATTTTTTGGAATAATTTCTGCAGTACAGAAATAAGGTCTTCCTTGAAGGTTTGATAGAATTCTAGAGTGAAGCCATCTGGACCAGGGCATTTTTTGGTTGGAAGTTTTTTATTGTTTCTTTGATCTCAGTGCTTGAAATTGGTCTGTTCAGGAGCTCTATTTCTTCCTGACTGAGTCTAGGGAGAGGGTATGATTTCAAATATTAATCCATTTCTTTCACATTGTCAAATTTCTGGGCATAGAGTTTCTGGTAGTATTCAGAGATGATCTCTTGTATCTCTGTGGGATCAGTTGTTATTTCCCCTTTATCATTTCTGATTGAGGTTACTAGAGATTTTACTTTTCTATTCCTCGTTAGTCTGGCCAATGGTTTATCTATTTTATTTATTTTTTCAAAAAACCAACTCCTTGTTTCATTAATTTTCTGAATGATTCTTTTGTTTTCAATTTCATTGATCTCTGATTTGATTTTGGATATTTCTTTTCTTCTACTGAGTTTAGGCTTAGATTGTTCTTCTTTTTCCAATTCCATAAGATCTCTTGTGAGATTGTTGATGTGCTCTCTTTCTGTGTTTCGAATGTAGGCATCTAAAGCGATGAATTTTCCTCTCAAAACTGCTTTTGCAGTATCCCACAGGTTTTGGTAGCTTGTGTCTTCATTGTTGTTATGCTCAAGGAAGTTAATGATTTCCTGTTTTATTTCTTCCTTCACCCATCTGTTATTCAACAGAAGATTGTTTAGTTTCCATGCCTTTGGGTGGGGTCAAGCATTTTTGTTAGAGTTGAGTTCCACCTTTAGTGCCTTATGGTCTGAGAAGATACAAGGTAAAATTTCAATTCTTTTGATTCTGTTGATATTTGTTTTGTGTCCCAGGATATGATCAATTTTGGAGAATGTACCATGGGGTGATGAGAAGAATGTATATTCTTTATCTTTGGGATGGAGTGTTCTATATGCGTCTATCAAGCACAGTTGTTCTAGGGTCTCATTTAAGTCTCTTATATCCTTCTTTAATTTCTGTTTAGAGGATCTGTCCAGCTCTGTAAGAGGAGTGTTAAGGTCCCCTGTTATTATGGTATTATCAGATATCATATTGCTCAGACTGAGTAAGGTCTGTTTCAAGAATCTGGGAGCATTTAAATTGGGTGCATAAATATTTAGAATTGAAATGTCTTCTTGTTGTATTTTTCCCTTGACCAATATAAAGTGACCATCTTTGTCTTTTTTGACTTTAGTTGCTTTAAATCCACATGTATCTGAAAATAAGATTGCAACTCCTCTTTTCTTCTGAATTCCATTTGCCTGAAAAATTGTCTTCCAACCCTTGACTCAGAGCTTTAATTTGTCTTTTGAAGCCAGGTGTGTTTCTTGCAGACAGCAAATGGATGGCTTGTGTTTTTTAATCCAGTCAACCAATCTATGTCTCTTCAGTGGGGAATTCAAGCCATTAACATTTATTGAGATAATTGATAAGTGTGGTAGTATTCTATTCGTCTTATTTTGTGAGAGTCCATTGCTAAGTTTTATCTTTTGCATCAGTATGGAGGTTTGGTTCTGTCCTTTAATTTCTGAGTTCTTACTTTGCTGCTGATCCATTGTGGTGGTCAGTGTGCAGAACAGGTTGAAGTATTTCCTGTAGAGCTGGTCTTGTTGTGGCCAATTTCCTCAATGTTTGTATATCCGTAAATGATTTGATTTCTCCATCAATTTTTAAGCTTAGCTTAGCAGGGTACAGAATTCTGGGCTGGAAATTGTTCTGTTTAAGTAGATTAAAGGTAGATGACCATTGTCTTCTTGCTTGGAAAGTTTCATTAGAGAAGTCTGCGGTCACTCTGATGGATTTGCCCCTGTAGGTCAACTGGCGCTTACTCCTGGCAGCTTGCAGAATCTTTTCTTTTGCCTTGACTTTGGACAGGTTCATCACAATGTGTCCTGGAGAAGCTCAGTTAGAGTTGAGGCGACCTGGGGTCTGATAGCCCTCTGAAAGCAGTGTGTCAGAATCTTTGGTGATACTTGGGAAATTTTCTTTTATAATGTTCTCTAGTATGGCTTCCATTCCTCTGGGGCATTCTTCTTCCCCTTCTGGAATTCCTATAACTCGTATGTTGGAACGCTTCTTAAAGTCCCATAATTCTGATAGTGAACGTTCTGCTTTCTCTCTCTTCTTTTCTGCCTCTTTTACTACCTGAGTTATCTCAAAAAGTTTGTCTTCTACCTCTGAAATTCTTTCTTCTGCATGGTCTAACCTGTTGCTGATACTTTCCATTGCATCTTTAAGTTCCCTGATTGACTGTTTCATTTCCTTCAGCTCTGCTATATCCTTTTTGTGTTCTTCATATCGTTCATCTCTGATTTGATTCTGTTTTTGGATTTCCTTTTGGTTGTTTTCCACTTTATTAGCAGTTTCCTTCATTGTTTCCATCATTTCTTTCATTGTTTTCAACATGTGTATTCTAAATTCCCTTTCTGTTATTCCTAACATTTCAGTATAGGTGGAATCCTCTGCAGTAGCTACCTCATGGTCCCTTGGCGAGGTTGTTCTGGACTGGTTCTTCATGTTGCCTGGAGTTTTCTGCTGATTCTTCCTCATGGGTGATTTCTTTTATCTGTTTCCTTGCCCTAATTTTCCTTTCACTTCCTCTTGCTCTTTAAGTTCTCGTGCCTGTGGACTAAGGGTTACAGGACCAGAAGGGTGAGACGGTTTAGGAGCAAAAAAGGGATGAAAGAAAGTAGGACCGAGTGATAAGGAAAAAAAAGAAAAATAGAGAAAGGAGAGGGGGTGGGTAAAAGGAATATTGACAAAAAGAAGAGAGACACAGAAAGAGGGAGACAGAGCAATATAGGTGTACAGTAGGGTACTTTGATACAAACTTAAAAAAAAAAACCACCTTCTGGGGGTCCCCAGTTAGGTGGTTCCCTTGAGGTCAGCAGCTCTTTGCTAACCTGCTCAGACACAGTACCCCACCTCCACCAAGTAGAGAGGAAAGACAAAAATGCTATAAATCAAACCAAAACAAGCAAACAGAAAACGTTACGAGATAAAATTGGCTGGAAAAACCAAATAATAGCGGTAGAAACACTAACAAAAATGAAGTTCTAATTATTGAAATAGGCAGCAATGGGAAATTATTATTAAACTAGAAAAATTGAGAAAGAAAAAGGATCTGTATGGAAAAGGTTGAACTTAAAAAACAAAACAACATTCCACACCATCAAAATAAAAAAAATAAAATAAAAATAAAAACACAACCAAAAACAAAGCAGTATGTATATGTTATTGAATATTGTCTGGGCAACTCGTGGTCTTCTGGGGTATGAGATGTTAATCACAGTTCTGATACGACTGGAGGCTGCTACTTTCTCAAACCCCAGCAGGTAGACACCCTAAATCTCTCTTCAGCCCACTTAAAAGGCACTTTGATCTTGTTCACTTACTGAGCAAAAGTTTTCTCAGGGAAGTGCTTGTCGCTGGAATCACTGCTGAAGTGGCTATGCAGTTATCCTGTGTGTCAAAACTGGTCTCCCTCTGCCCCCGAGGGTTAGGGCTGCAAGGCAGCTCAGACCCCGCCCTTGGGCTACTTGGTCGCTGGGTTACCAGCTCCCACCCAGTTCCAGCTCTGCGACCCTGAGGGCGGAGCTTGCCGGGGCAGATCGCTCACAATGTCTGCCTGTGAACCAGAGCCAAACACTATTAGCTCCGTCTGGCTCAGTGGCTCAGACTGGGGCCCTAGACAAAGGCCAAAGTTCTCCGCACTCCTGCTCAGGCTCTCCCCAAGGCAGTTCAGCTGAGTGCCAAGTCCAAAGACACCAAAACGGTTCACAGGTAAGGCCTTTCTGGTTTGCAGTCTCGCTGCTACTGCACTTACAGTTGGGGCGGGTTTAGACAGATTGAACACACGTGACCACTTGCCGGTTTTCCACTGTTTTAGTCCTCCTCTTGGGCTCCAGAAGTCTCTCGCTGACTCCCTGTATCCTCTCAGGGGTGATGATAGGCAGATCCCACCAGCCAGAGATGCCTGGAGTCCTATATCCCCAGACTCACGGTGCCCAGATGCAAGGAAGCTGTTACTCGGCAGCCATCTTGCTCCGCCTCCTTGAGAGTATGTTTTCAACTATATTTAAGAATGATGATGAATTTATAGTCAAATTTTAAAAGGGGTTTTATTTTTTATTTTTTTTTTATTGTTGGGGATTCATTGAGGGTACAATAAGCCAGGTTACACTGATTGCAAATGTTAGGTAAAGTCCCTCTTGCAATCATGTCTTGCCCCCATAAAGTGTGACACACACCAAGGCCCCACCCCCATCACTCCGTCCTTCTTTGTGCTTCCCCCCCCATAACCTTAATATGAAGGATGTAAAGTCTCCATTTTTTTTAATGGCTGAATAGTATTGCATGGTATACATATACCACAGCTTGTTAATCCATTCCTGGGTTGGTGGGCATTTAGGCTATTTCCACATTTTGGCGATTGTAAATTGAGCTGCAATAAACAGTCTAGTACAAGTGTCCTTATGATAAAAGGATTTCTTTCCTTCTGGGTAGATGCCCAGTAATGGGATTGCAGGATCAAATGGGAGGTCTAGCTTGAGTGCTTTGAGGTTTCTCCATACTTCCTTCCAGAAAGGTTGTACTAGTTTGCAGTCCCACCAGCAGTGTAAAAGTGTTCCCTTCTCTCCACATCCACGCCAGCATCTGCAGTTTTGAGATTTTGTGATGTGGGCCATTCTCACTGGGGTTACATGATTCTCAGGGTTGTTTTGATTTGCATTTCTCTAATATATAGAGATGATGAACATTTTTTCATGTTTCTTAGCCATTCGTCTGTCATCTTTAGAGAAAGTTCTATTCATGTCTCTTGCCCTTATTGATATAAGGGATTGTTGGCTTTTTTCATGTGGATTAATTTGAGTTCTCTATAGATCCTAGTTATCAAGCTTTTGTCTGATTCAAAATATGCAAATACTTTCCCATTGTGTAGGTTGTCTCTTTGCTTTGGTTGTTGTCTCCTTAGCTGTACAGAAGCTTTTCAGTTTAATGAAGTCCCATTTGTTTATTTTTGTTGTTCTTGCAATTGCCATGGCAGTCTTCCTCATGAAGACTTTCCCCAGGCCAATATCTTCCAGTGTTTTTCCTATGCTTTCCTTGAGGATTTTTATTGTTTCATGCCTTAAATTTAAGTCCTTTATCCATCTTGAATCAATTTTTGTGAGTGGGGACAGTTGTGGGTCCAGTTTCAGTCTTTTACATGTAGACACCCAGTTCTCCCAATACCATTTATTGAATAGGGAGTCTTTCCCCCAAGGTATGTTCTTGTTTGGTTTATTGAAGATTAGGTGGTTGTAAGATATTAGTTTCATTTCTTGGTTTTCAATTCGATTCCAAGTGTCTATGTCTCTGTTTTTGTGCCAGTACCATGCTGTCTTGAGCACTATGGCTTTGTAGTACAGACTAAAATCTGGTATGCTGATGCCCCCAGCTTTATTTTTGTTACAGAGAACTGCCTTAGCTATACGGGTTTTTTTCCGGTTTCATACAAAACACAGAATCATTTTTTCCAAATCTTGAAAGTACGATTTTGGTATTTTGATAGGAATGGCAGTGAATAGGTAGATTGCTTTGGGAAGTATAGACATTTTAAGAATGTTGATTATTCCCATCCATGAGCATGGTATGTTCTTCCATTTGTTAATATCCTCTGCTATTTCCTTTCTGAGGATTTCATAGTTTTCTTTATAGAGGTCCTTCACCTCCTTCGTTAGCTATATTCCTAGGTATTTCATTTTCTTTGAAACTATGGTGAAGGGAGTTGTGTCCTTAATTAGATTCTCATCTTGACTGTTATTGGTGTACACAAAGGCTACTGACTTGTGGACATTGATTTTATATCCTGAAACATTACTGTATTTTTTGATGACTTCTAGGAGTCTTGTGGTAGAGTCTTTGGGGTTCTCTAAGTATAACATCATGTAGTCAGCAAAGAGGGAGAGTTTGACCTCCTCTGCTCCAATTTGGATTCCCTTTATTTCCTTGTCTTGCCAATTTGTATTGGCTAGAACTTCCAGCACTACGTTGAATAGTAAAGGTGACAGAGGACAACCTTGTCTGGTTCCAGTTCTAAGAGGAAAAGCTTTCAGTTTTATTCCATTCAGTAAAATATTGGCTGTGGGTTTGTCATAGATAGCTTCAATCAGTTTTAGAAATGTGCCACCTATGCCTATACTCTTCAGTGTTCTAATTAGAAAAGTATGCTGGATTTTATCAAATGCTTTTTCTGCATCTATTGAGAGGATCGTGTGATGTTTATTTTTGCCTCTGTTAATATGGTGGATAACATTTATGGACTTGCGTATGTTAAATCAGCCTTGCATCCCTGGGATGAAGCCTACTTGATCATGATGAATGACTTTTTTGATGATAAGCTGTAATCTATTGGCTAGGATTTTGTTGAGAATTTTTGCATCTATATTCATGAGTGATATTGGTCTGAAATTCTCCTTTTTGTTCGGGTCTTTTCCTGGTTTTGGTATCAGGGTGATGTTTGCTTCATAGAATGTGTTGGGGAAGATTCCTTCTTCCTCAATTTTTTGGAATAATTTCTGCAGTACAGGAATAAGCTCTTCCTTGAAGGTTTATAGAATTCTGGAGTGAAGCCATCTGGACCAGGGCATTTTTTGGTTGGAAGATTTTTTATTGTTTCTTTGATCTCAGTGCTTGAAATTGGTCTGTTCAGGAGCTCTATTTCTTCCTGGCTGAGTCTAGGGAGAGGGCGTGATTCCAAATATTTATACATTTCCTTCACATTGTCACATTTCTGGGCATAGAGTTTCTGGTAGTATTCAGAGATGATCTCTTGTATCTCTGTGGGATCAGTTATTATTTCCCCTTTATCATTTCTGATTGAGGTTACTAGAGATTTTACTTTTCTATTCCTCGTTAGTCTGGCCAATGGTTTATCTATTTTATTTATTTTTTCAAAAAACCAACTCCTTGTTTCATTAATTTTCTGAATGATTCTTTTGTTTTCAATTTCATTGATCTCTGACTTGATTTTGGAGATTCCTTTTCTTCTACTGAGTTTAGGCTTAGATTGTTCTTCTTTTTCCAATTCCATAAGATCTCTTGTGAGATTGTTGATGCGTTCTCTTTCTGTTTTTCGAATGTAGGCATCTAAAGCGATGAATTTTCCTCTCAAAACTGCTTTTGCAGTATCTCACAGGTTTTGGTAGCTTGTGTCTTCATTGTTGTTATGCTCAAGGAAGTTAATGATTTCCTGTTTTATTTCTTCCTGCACCCATCTGTTATTCAACAGAAGATTGTTTAATCTCCATGCCTTTGGGTGGGGTCGAGTATTTTTGTTAGAGTTGAGTTCCACCTTCAGTGCCTTATTGTCTGAGAAGATACAAGGTAATATTTCAATTCTTTTGATTCTGTTGATATTTGTTTTGTGTCCCAGGATATGATCAATTTTGGTGAATGTTCCATGGGGTGATGAGAAGAATGTATATTCTTTATCTTTTGGATGGAGTTTTCTATATGTGTCTATCAAGCACAGTTGTTCTAGGGTCTCATTTAAATCTCTTATATCTTTGTTTAATTTCTGTTTAGAGGATCTGTCCAGCTCTGTAAGAGGACTGTTAATTCCCCTTGTATTATGGTATTATCAGATATCATATTGCTCTAAACAGTCTGAGTAAGGTCTGTTTCAAGAATCTGGGAGCATTTAAATTGGGTGCATAAATATTTAGAATTGAAATGTCTTCTTGTTGTATTTTTCCCTTGACCAATATAAAGTGACCATCTTTGTCTTTTTTGACTTTAGTTGCTTTAAATCCACATGTATCTGAAAATAAGATTGCAACTCCTCTTTTCTTCTGAATTCCACTTGCCTGAAAATTTGTCTTCCAACCCTTGACTCAGAGCTTTAATTTGTCTTTTGAAGCCTGGTGTGTTTCTTGCAGACAGCAAATGGATGGCTTGTGTTTTTTAATCCAGTCAACCAATCTATGTCTCTTTAGTGGGGAATTCAAGCCATTAACATTTATTGAGATAATTGATAAGTGTGGTAGTATTCTATTCGTCTTATTTTGTGAGAGTCCATTGCTTAGTTTTATCTTTTGCATCAGTATGGAGGTTAGGTTCTGTCCTTTAATTTCTGAGTTCTTACTTTGCTGCTGATCCATTGTGGTGGTCAGTTTGTAGAGCAGGTTGAAGTATTTCCTGTAGAGCTGGTCTTGTTGTGGCTAATTTCCTCAGTGTTTGTATGTCCGTAAATGATTTGATTTCTCCATCAATTTTGAAGCTTAGCTTAGCAGGGTACAGAATTCTGGGCTGGAAATTGTTCTGTTTAAGTAGATTAAAGGTAGATGACCATTGTCTTCTTGCTTGGAAAGTTTCATTAGAGAAGTCTGAGGTCACTCTGATGGATTTGCCCCTGTAGGTCAACTGGCGCTTACTCCTGGCAGCTTGCAGAATCTTTTCTTTTGTCTTGACTTTGGACAGGTTTATCACAATGTGTCTTGGAGAAGCTTGGTTAGAGTTGAGGCGACCTGGGGTCCGATAGCCCTCTGAAAGCAGTGTGTCAGAATCTTTGGTGATATTTGGGAAATTTTCTTTTATAATATTCTCCAGTATGGCTTCCATTCCTCTGGGGCATTCTTCTTCCCCTTCTGGAATTTGTATAACTCGTATGTTGGAACACTTCATAAAGTCCCATAATTCTGACAGTGAACGTTCTGCTTTCTCTCTCTTCTTTTCTGCCTCTTTTACTATCTGAGTTATCTCAAAAACTTTGTCTTCTACCTCTGAAATTCTTTCTTCTGCATGGTCTAACCTGTTGCTGATACTTTCCATTGTATCTTTAAGTTCCCTGATTGACTGTTTCATTTCCTTCAGCTCTGCTATATCCTTTTTATATTCTTCATATCATTCATCTCTTATTTGATTCTGTTTTTTGATTTCCTTTTGGTTATTTTCCACTTTATTAGCAATTTCCTTCATTGTTTCCATCATTTCTTTCATTGTTTTCAACATGTGTATTCTAAATTCCCTTTCTGTCATTCCTAACATTTCTGTATAGGTGGAATCCTCTGCAGTAGCTTCCTCATGGTCCCTTGGCGGGGTTGTTCTGGACTGGTTCTTCATGTTGCCTGGAGTTTTCTGCTGATTCTTCCTCTTGAGTGATTTCTTTTATCTGTTTCCTTGCCCTAATTTTCCTTTCACTTCCTCTTGCTCTTTAAGTTCTCTTGCCTGTGGAAGTTGCGGGCAGGTTTAGACGGATTGAACACACGCGACCACTTGCCGTTTTTCCACTGTTTTAGTCCTCCTCTTGGGGTCCAGAAGTCTCTCGCTGACTCCCTGCATCCTCGCAGGGGTGATGATAGGCATATCCCACCAGCCAGAGATGCCTGGAGTCCTATCTCCCCAGACTCACGGTGCCCAGATGCAAGGAAGCTGTTACTCGTCCGCCATCTTGCTCACCCTCTCCAAAATGGTTTTTATTTTTTAACATGCGTAATGGAGTTAGATGGTATCTCAGAGTAGTTTTGGTTTGCATTTCTCTGATGACTAAAGATGATGAGCACTTTTTCATGTGTCTGTAGACCATGTGCCTGTCTTCTTCAGAGAAGCTTCTGTTCATGTCTCTTGCCCATAATGAAATGGGATCACTTGTTTTTTGCTTAGTAATAAGTTTGCGTTCTCTGTGGATTCTGGTTATTAGACCTTGTCAGTAGCATCACTTGCAGAAATCCTCTCCCATTCTGAAGGCTGTCTATTTGCTTTATTTAGTGTGTTCTTGGCAGTGCAGAAGCTTTTTAATTTGATCAGATCCCAGTAATGTATTTTTGATGTTGCTTCAATTGCCTGGGGTGTCTTCCTCATGAAGTATTCTCCCAGACCAATTTTCTCAAGTGTTTCTCCTGCACTCTCTCTAAGAATATTTATAGTTTCATGTCTTATGTTTAAGTCTTTTAACCCATGAGAGTCAATTTTTGTTAGAGGAGAAAGGTGTGGGTCCAGTTTCAGTCTTCTACATGTTGCCAGCCAATTTATCCAGCACCATTTATTGAATAGGAACTCTTTCTCCTAATTTATATTTTCAATAGGCTTATCGAAATTCAAATGATGATAAGTGTCTGGGTTCACCTCTTAGTCTTTAATTCTGTTCCATACATCTACCTCTGTTTTTGTGCCAGTACCATGCTGTTTTGATCACTATCAATTTATAATATAGTCTGAAGTCTGGAAGCATGATTCCTCTCAATTTATTTTTATTTCTGAGTAATGTCTTGGCTATGCAAGGTTTTTTTCTGTTTCCATATAAAACGAAGTACTAATTTTTCCAGGTCTTTAAAATATGAGAGAGGTGCTTTAATAGGGATTGTCTTAAATCTGTAAATTGCTTTAGGTAGTATAGACATTTTAAGAATGTTGATTATTCCCAGCCATGAGCATGGTATATTTTTCCATTTGTTAACATCTTCAGCTATTTCTTAGAGTTTCATAGTTCTCTTTGTAGAGATCTTTCACATCCTTAGTTAGATACACTCCCAGATATTTCATCTTCTTTTGCACTATTGCATCACAAAATCACAAAATAACAGATGTTGGCATGGATGTGGAGAAAAGGGAACACTTCTGCACTGCTGGTGTGAATGCAAGCTAGTACGTTCCTCCTGGAAGGAAGTTGGGAGAACACTCAGGGATCTAAATGTAGACCTGCCATTTGATCCTGCAATTTCTCTACTAGGTATATACCCAAAGGACCAAAAATCATTTGGCAATAAAGATATTTGCACCAGATTGTTCATTGAAGCTCAATTCGTAATTGCCAAGTCATGAAAGAAGCCCAAGTGCCCTTTGACCTATGAATGGATTAATAAATTGTGGTATATGCATACAATGGAATATTATGCAGCAGTAAAAAAATGGAGACTTTACCTCCTTTATGTTTACATGGATGGAGCTGGAAAATATTCTTCTTAGCAAAGTATCTCAGGAATGGAAAAAAAAGTATCCAATGTACTCAGTACTACTGTGAAACCAATTTATAATCACTCACACTTGCATATGAAAAATGAAACACAACTTTAGGCTATGATGAAGGAGGGAAGGGGAGGGGGAGGGATAGAGAGGGGGTGGGAGGAATAGTAGGGGATAGTAGGGGGACCACAACTATGGAGCATTTTGCAAGTACAAGTTGGTTCTATCATGTGTAGAACACAAATGTCCTATTTCTATAATTGGGTAAATGGGATGAAAGCTATGCTTATTAGTATGATGTAAGCACTCCAATTTGTACAAATAATCAACACACTGAAATGGGCATAAATGTATTTATGATCTGTGTACAAAAGACTTAATAAAAAAATAAAATTATTTTAAAAACATGCATATGGAATATTTGTGTATATGTAAAAATAACCCTCAGAAAAGTTCTTCCAACCTTACAAAATGTTCAGATCATGTTTTGTTTCTAAATTTTGTTTTGTTCATATTGTTTTTTGCGTTGAGAGTAAGCTGACCTAACCACCATGACAGTTGGAATTCAGTGCTTCCACGACCATAGGGAGAAGTCATATTCATTATGCTTCATTTCCAAACATGTGAAGATTTCTTCGTTAAGAATGTGCTATTCTTTAGGCACTTAGCCAAAAGTGTTTTTCTGAATCTATAGTGATGGATTCTTTCATGGCTAGTTTTGAATCTCACATACAACAGAAGCTTCCAAATGAGCTGTTTGGCCACAATGAGAAATCTTTATTGAAAAATCTCCTGAATGCAATAATTGAATAGACATAATTGCGATGCTCTGTGCCATGTAAAATTGTAAATAACACTGACAATATAATTTATGTTCATTTATGATACAGTAGCTCATTATGGCTCCAATTTTCATTCCCTTCATTAGCCACGCTCATCTGTTTCTCGGATAGACATTTCTTTTGTATTATCTCTAATCCTTTGCCCAGAGAAATTCTTACAAATGCGGAAGTGGAGATCTGAGTTTCAGAGAATGTGCATGACAAGGTACATGGGCACAGTTACAACCTAAATAGATGTTGATACCACATCAAAAAGGAACAGGTACTGTAGAATAATGAGAGGTAAATACTGCATTTGAATCACATTTGTTACTGCTTGGCTTTCAGGAATACTTTATAATGAAGGTATAAGGTTGAATGAAGTTGGTCACCACTAGAACTATAGCAATAATGATTGTGACATAAATGGTACCTTGGAAGAACAAGAGCCAGTAATCAAAGCCCATGTTCCTTGTGGATGCATCTACAGAAAAGCCGTCACTTTTTTGAGCTGCTCATCTGTAGCACCAACAGTCCTTACTTGCCTTGGGTAGCAGCCTCAAAAAATCAGGGGAGCTTTCCCTCCCTTCTTACTTGTTCCTATTGGATAGTGACATACAAGTGTCTCACCTTTCAAGAGTGTTGGAGTAAAGCTGAACAATTGCTCCTCTTTACCTTTTATCACCTTGAGAGGTGGGAAAATGTGTCTGACCATGGAGGTTGTAGGTTGTGAACAGCTTGTTTTCCATTTCCTAAAAAGCAGAGTTAATATGTGAACATTGTGGCTAGATGTGGCCTCACTTGTCAGGTTTCTGGTTATTTATGTTTGACCAGGTGTAAGGAAGGCCCAGTCCTCTATATGAGTGGACCCAAAGAAGGTGTATACTTCCTGGGTAAAATTTACAAGGACGATTTTACTTAAGATATAACCATATCAACATTAGGAATTAACTGCTATTTTTGATAGATTTTTGGTAGAGAAATGTCTCCATTTTTATTTCAATGAGCTCCAAATTCTTAAAAGAATAAAGTGGGGTTAATTATTTCCCCTTAAAACCCAAAAAGAATAGTAAGGTTACAATAAGGGGATTGGGACTTGACTAAGTAAGTTTTTAAAACTATATTAAGAAAAAAATTTATTAAAGTCTATTGTTCCCTATAAATGGCAGGGGTGTGTCTTGTTCATTCTTATATCTAAAGTATGCAGTATTAAATAAATGGATCTTAATGTTTTATTTAGCTATTTTATCAGTATTTTATTTGAATTAACAAGCCAAAATAATGGTTGCTTAAACAAAAGAGAAATCTATTTCTCTCCTATGGGAATATTCTAAGGAGGGGATCTGGAGCTAGATTAGTGCTTTGGACCTATAAGGTTTTCAGAACCCAGGCTCATTCTAGGATTGTCACTCTGCACTTAATCTCTATTCATTTTATCTCATTAGTAAGATGGAAGCATTAGGTCTGGACAACACCAACATGTTAAAGTCCATAGGAGGAGGAGGGACAAAGAAGAAAGTAAGAAAACATTAGGACATGTTCTTGCTGTGGTAGCTGTCACATGGTGCTTCTAATTTTATCCCATTGGATAGGATTTAATCACCTGACTCTCCCTTGTCCTGGGGTGCACTGGGTAATGTACTCTTTATTCTGGGCAGCCATCTACCAGGTTAAAAAAACAGAATTTCCATTATCATTGGAAAAATGTGCAGGAGGACAACTAGCAGCATCTTCCATAGGAAAGATGAAGTTTAATGTACTTACAATTCCAGTCCTAGGTCAAGTGTGTTCCTATTATTTGTGACAATGTAAGTGCATGAAGGGACACTTTTGACATTACAACTTGACTGTGAGTTCCTTCAAATGGCAATGAAGGCATTTGAATAGAAACAAGTACATTTGAGTTTCAGTGGCAAGATATTGAACTACCCTGAAGAGCCTCAGTTCCTTTCTCTTAAAAACTGGCATAATTTCATCTAAAATTGTGGTTATAGACCAACAGGCACTGTAACTTGTCCAAGAAACCTGGCCCGCTTTTGGATCTGGCACTCCGCGCATTCTAGAGGCCCCTACAGAAGCGCCATGGACCTTCAGAACATCCTTTCAGAACTTCACAAGTCCCAGGAGAGAGACAAGATGGCAGACTGAAGCCAGCTTTCCACAGAGGCTCCCGTCCAGAAGGATAGTTAAGGGACAGGAATTTAGTAAGTATCCTGGTGGATTTGAGCCGCACCAAGAGAGAAGGTTGAAGAACGCACATCAACACCGCTGAGGCAAGCTGTGATCACAAGGACACAAACAAAAGCAAAACGGCTCACTTCTGTATATTCTGAAGCCAAACCCCCTGTCTCCCTGGGCAACCAGAGGAGGCCACCAGTGAGCAAAGGATTTGCCTGACACTGCTCACAAACCCGGGAAGCTTCCAGGGCAGGGCTGACTCAGAGAGGTAATCAGACACAAACCTCCAGCAGCAAAGACGTTTGAACTCAGAACAGCCCGTCTTCTGTATGTGATTTTAGCAGAAATACAGACAGAACCCCGCAAAGTTGTCTGTTCTGTTCTGTTCTTTTCCGTTAGCAACATCAATCAGGGACGGGGCTAAGCCTGAGTGAACACCTCCCTCCCACCACCTGCATCAAGCACTCAAAGATGTCAGGCCCCATCTCCTCCTGCTAGATAGCAGCAGACTGCAGGGGCCTGGCAGACTTCCTTGCAATTCAGGCAGGTGCAAACCCCTGGAGTATCTGTTCACTACAGGCAACTGGGTTAGCCATCTGCAGAGATACCAGTGACTGGGTCTGATGGAGGGGCAAAGTGGGGAAGGAGACATCAACCTCCCCAGACTGATCTATTTGCTAGGTGGCTCCTCCTGACTCCACGCAGCACTGGAGTAAGCCATATCAGAGGAGTCACCAGACCCCTGTGATCCAGTTCCCAGAGACCTCTTGAACTTTCCCACCTGAGACAGGTGCCAATTGAGACAATCGAATTGGACCTTTTGAACTGAACTAATAGAATGAGGACTTTTCAGGCGGTGCCCTGGGTATGTGGTTGTAGGAAGGTTTGACTTCCTTTTCCAACTGGTGCTAGAGATGGGCAGGCAGGGTGACTTAATTGCTGGTTTTTCCACACAGCTGAGACTTCAAGCCAGAGTAAACATTACAATAGGATCAAACAGAAACCAGCTGAAAACAAGACAGAACCACTTAGCCCCACCACACAAGACAGGGCCCCAGTTTCTCAGGCCACAACAGTGTATGGGCCCTCGATAAAGCTCTAGGGGAAAAATCAAAGGGAGTAAAATAACCATGGGGCAGAATCAGTGGAAAAACTCTGGTAACATGAATAACCAGAATAGATCAACCCCCCCCCAAGAAAAGTTACGGCAGATGTGATTGAAGATCCTATTCATAAATAACTGGCTGAGATGTCAGAAATCAAATTCAGAATTTGGATTGCAGACAATATTTAATAAAATGGAATTAGGAATTCAAGGAGAAATTCAAAAGTTGTCTCCAGAATTTAATGAATTTAAATACAAAACCACCAAAGACTTAGACACACTGAAGCAAGAATTTACAGCCCTCAAAGATATGAAAAATACAGTAGAATCCCTCAGCAACAGAATGGAGCAAGCAGAAGAAAGGATTTCTGACATTGAAGATGAAGTCTTTGAATGCTCCCAATCTCTCAAAGAGGAAGAGAAATGGAGAGCAAAAACGGATCACTCACTCAGAGAACTCTCAGATAATTCGAAGAAAAGCAAAATACAAATAATTGGGATTTTGGAGAATGATGAAGTGGCCTCGAAGAGCACAGAGGCCCCTCAGCATGAAATTATGAAAGAAAATTTTCCAGACATGCCTAGAGAATCTGAAATTCAGATAGCAGACAGCTTCAGAACCCCAGCACGATTCAACCCCAATAAGTCATCCCCCAGGCATATCATAATTAGCTTCACTAAAGTTAACATGAAAGAGAAGATTCTCAAAGCAGCCTGGAGAAAGAAAACTATTACGTACAAAGGAAAGAATATTAGAATAACTGCAGATTTCTCTGCTGAAACATTTCAAGCCAGAAGAGGGTGGTCATCGACTTTTAATATCCTAAAGCAAAATAACTTTCAACCCAGGATCTTGTATCCAGCTAAACTGAGTTTCAGTTATGATGGAGAAATTAAATACTTCAATGACATTCATATGTTAAAAAAATTTGCCATAAGTAAACCAGCTCCTCAGGATATTCTCAGACCTACCCTCAACAATGACAAACCCAATCCTATACGACAAAAGTAAACTCACTCAGAAACTTCGGATCAAGATCCAACTTCCACACTGGCGAAAGGATTAAAAATGTCCTCCTGACCTTTGAAAAACTCAATACCCAAAATTCCACCAGACTTATCAATACTCTCCATCAATGTGAACGGCTTAAACTGTCCTCTAAAGAGGCATAGGTTAGCTGACTGGATACAAAAACTCAAGCCAGATATTTGTTGCATACAAGAGTCAGATCTTAACTTAAAAGACAAATACAGATTCAGGGTGAAAGGATGGTCATCCATATTTCAGGCAAATGGTAATCAGAAAAAAGCAGGTGTTGCAATTTTATTTGCAGATACAGTAGGCTTTAAACCATCAAAAGTAAGGAAGGACAAGAATGGTCACTTCATATTTGTTAAGGGTAATAATCAATATGACGAGATCTCAATTATTAATATCTATGCACCCAACCAGAATGCACCTCAATTTATAAGAGAAACTCTAACAGACATGAGTAACTTGATTTCCTCCAGCTCCATAATCGTCGGAGATTTCAACACTCCTTTGGCAGTGTTGGATCGATCCTCCAGCAGGAAGCTGAGCAAAGAAATCTTAGATTTGAACCTAACCATCCAATATTTAGATTTAGCAGACATTTACAGAACATTTCATCCCAATAAAACTGAATACACATACTTTTCAACAGCCCATGGAACTTACTCCAAAATTGACCACATTTTAGGTCACAAGTCTAACCTCAGTAAATTTAAAGGAATAGAAATTATTCCTTGCATCTTCTCGGACCATCATGGAATAAAACTTGAATTGAGTAACAACAGGAATCTGCATACTCATACAAAAACATGGAAGTTAAATAACCTTATGCTGAATGATAGCTGGGTCAGAGATGAGATTAAGGAAGAAATCGCCAATTTTTTGGAACAAAACGACAATGAAGACACAAACTATCAGAACCTCTGGGACACCGCAAAGGCAGTTCTAAGAAGGAAATTTATAGCACTGCAAGCCTTCCTCAAGAGAACGGAAAGAGAGGAAGTTAACAATTTAATGGGACATCTCAAGACACTGGAAAAGGAAGAACATTCCAACCCCAAACCCAGTAGAAGAAAAGAAATAACCAAAATTAGAGCAGAATTAAATGAAATTGAAAACAAAAGAATAATACAACCGATCAATAAATCAAAAAGCTGGTTTTTTGAAAAGGTCAATAAAATAGATAAACCTCTGGCCAACCTAATCAGAAAAAAAAGAGTAAAATCTCTAACATCATCAATCAGAAACAACAAAGACGAAATAACAACAGACTAGTCAGAAATCAAAAAAATCCTTAATGAATATTACAAGAAACTTTATTCTCAGAAATATGAAAATCTGAAGGAGATTGACCCATACTTGGAAGCACGCCACCTTCCAAGACTTAACCAGAATCAAGTGGAAATGTTGAACAGACCCATATCAAGTTCAGAAATAGCATCAACTATACAAAACCTCCCTAAAAAGAAAAGCCCGGGACCAGATGGTTTCACATCGGAATTCTACCAAACCTTTAAAGAGGAATTAGTACCTATATTACTCAACCTGTTCCAAAAGGTAGAAAAAGAAGGAAGACTACCCAACACGTTCTATGAAGCAAACATCACCCTGATCCCCAAACCAGGAAAAGACCTAACAAGAAAAGAAAATTATGGACCAATATCACTAATGAATATAGATGCAAAAATATTCAACAAGATCTTAACAAACAGAATCCAGCAACACATCAAACAAATTATACATCATGACCAAGTTGGTTTTATCCCAGGGTCTCAAGGCTGGTTCAGTATACGTAAATCTATAAATGTAATTCAGCACATAAACAAATTAAAAAACAAAGACCATATGATTCTCTCAATCTCAATCGATGCAGAAAATCTTTTCATAATATCCAGCATCCCTTCATGATCAGAACACTCAAGAAAATTGGTCTAGAAGGGACTTTTCTTAAACTGATAGAGGCCATCTACAGCAAACCCACAGCCAATATCATATTGAATGGAGTTAAATTGAATCATTTCCACTGAGATCAGGAACCAGACAAGGCTGCCCATTGTCTCCATTGCTTTTCAACATTGTAATGGAAGTTTTAGCCACCACAATTAGGGAAGAAAAGGCGATCAAGGATATCCACATAGGGTCAGAAGAGATCAAACTTTCGCTCTTCGCAGATGATATGATTGTGCATCTGGAAAGCACTAGGGACTCTACTACAAAACTCCTAGAAGTGATCAAGGAATACAGCAGCGTCTCAGGTTACAAAATCAACATCCATAAATTGGTAGCCTTTATATACACCAACAACAGTCAAGTTGAAAAAGCAGTTAAGGACTCTATCCCATTCACAGTAGTGGCCAAAGAAGATGAAATATTTGGGAATTTACCTAACAAAAGACGTGAAAGATCTCTATAAAGAGAACTATGCAACTCTAAGAAAAGAAATAGCTGAAAATGTTAACAAATGGAAAAACATACCATGCTCATGGCTGGGAAGAATCAACATTATCAAAATGTCCATACTACCCAAAGCAATATATAACTTCAACGCACTCCCTATTAAAGCTCTGCTGTCATATTTTAAAAATCTTGAAAAAACAATTCTTTGCTTTATATGGAATCAGAAAAAACCTCGAATAGCCAAGACATTACTCAGAAATAAAAACAAAACTGGAGGAATCACACTACCAGACCTCAGACTTTACTACAAATCAATAGTGATCAAAACAGCATGGTACTGGCACAAAAACAGAGAAGTAGATATCTGGAACAGAATAGAGAACCAAGAGATGAATCCAGCTACTTACCGTTATTTGATCTTTGACAAGCCAATTAAAAACATTCAGTGGGGAAAAGATTCCCTATTTAACAAATGGTGCTGGATGAACTGGCTGGCAACCTGCAGAAGACTGAAATTGGACCCACACCTTTCACCATTAACTAAGATAGACTCTCATTGGATTAAAGATTTAAACTTAAGACATGAAACTATAAAAATACTAGAGGAGAGTGAAGGGAAAACCCTTGAAGAAATCGGTCTGGGCGAGTATTTTATGAGGAGGACCCCCTGGGCAATTGAAGCAGCTTCAAAAATACACTATTGGGACTTGATCAAACTAAAAAGCTTCTGCACAGCCAAGAACACAGTAAGTAAAGCAAGCAAACAGCCCTCAGAATGGGAGAAGATATTTACAGGATATATCTCTGACAAAGGTTTAATAACCAGAATCTACAGAGAACTCAAACGCATCAGCAAGAAAAAAAGAAGGGATCCCATCACAGGCTGGGCAAGGGATTTGAAGAGAAACTTCTCTGAAGAAGACAGGCAGACGGCCTTCAGACATATGAAAAAATGCTCATCATCTTTATTCATCAGAGAAATGCAAATCAAAACTACTTTGAGATATCATCTAACTCCAGTGAGACTAACCTATATCACAAAATCTCAAGACCAGAGATGTTGGCGTGGATGTGGAGAAAAGGGAACACTTCTGCACTGCTGGTGGGAATGCAAATTAATACATTCCTTTTGGAAAGATATATGGAGAACACTCAGAGATCTAAAAATAGATCTGTCATTCAATCCTGTAATTCCTCTGCTGGGCATATACCCAGAAGAACAAAAATCACAACATAACAAAGATATTTGTACAAGAATGTTTATTGCAGCCCAATTCATAATTGCTAAGTCATGGAAAAAGCCCAAGTGCCCATCGATCCACGAATGGATTAATAAATTGTGGTATATGTACACCATGGAATATTATGCAGCCTTAAAGAAAGATGGAGACTTTACCTCTTTCATGTTTACATGGATGGAGCTGGAACATATTCTTCTTAGTAAAGTATCTCAAGAATGGAAGAAAAAGTACCCAATGTACTCAGCCCTACTATGAAACTAATTTGGGGCTCTCACATGAAAGCTATAACCCAGTTACAACCTAACAATAGGGGGAAGTGGGAAAGGGAGGGGAGGGAGGGGGTGGGTGGGTAGAGGGAGGGGCATTGGTGGGATCACACCTGTGGTGCATCTTACAGGGGTATTTGCGAAACTTGGTAAATGTAGAATGTAAATGTTTCGGCACAGTAACTGAGATAATGCCATGAAGGCTATGTTAACCATTGTGATGAAAATGTGTCAAATGGTCTATGAAGTGAGTTATGATGCCCCATGATCATATCAATGTATACAGTTATGATTTAATAAAAAATAAAATAAAATAAAATAAAATAAATAAAATTGTGGTTATATTTGGCATGCCTATTTCAGAAGGTGTTATAGGAATCAAATGAAAGAACATATGGAAAGTAGATGGCAGGTTTAAAAATGCAAACTTTTATTATCTTATTTTTCCTGTCACACTAGGGGTCCCTGAACTTTTGGATACTTGAGGCTTAAATAGCATAATATATACTATGGACTTAGAGCAGGGTTTGGCTTAGAGTAGACACTAATTGTTTGGGAGTCATCTTTAGGAGGGAAAATAGAATCTTTCACCTGCAGATTAATTGCCCAGTTAATATGAAGTTGATATCTTGATAAATGAAAGAATATGTGTGTGTAGGTCTAGGATATATGGGGGAATTGAGAAAAATTGTAAATACACTGATAAATCACATTCCCCAATAGTTTTTGCCATTCATCCATATAGAGTATTGCCAAGGTCCCTGCTTCTTTGTGTGGTGGGCCTTTGCATAGTTAATGTTCTAGGATGAATTCATTACCTATACCTTATGCCACACTGTCTCTGGCAGAAACTATTAGGGAAAAAGTCCCATTCTTTTCCATTAGATGCTCGGAAAGGCTACTTTCAAGTAAAAGCAAATAATAGCATTTTTATAACCAAAAAGAATTTATTTACCTCTTGCCATCTTTCTAAGACACTATCCCAATTCACTAATGTTTACTTTTTAAACTCAGATAGATTAGATTTTTTACCTTATTTTCCCTGTTCTTGAATCTATGAATTCCGGCACCTATTCAAGTTGCTCAAGAAGATGGCAATGAGGTTCTCTTAGTTGTATATGCCAGAAGCTGACCCAGAGAGAAGGATCCAGATGCAAGTGGTTTATTTGGGTGGTGAAGTAAACGTGGGTAGGGGAGTGGAGAGGAGAGACAAGGCAGAAAAGCAGCCAATAAAATGTTCTTTGTCGAACCAGCAACTGTGGGCACCTGGGAGCAATCTCACTGGGAAGACACCAAAAATGTATGTAGATCATATGCCTCAGTGTAATGCCTCTGAGAGTGAGGGAGCAGCATTTATGTGCCACCTTGCACTGGTGTCTCAGTCAGTAGGGGCTGTCATAGACTGGGTGACTTAAACAGCAGAAGAGTATTTCTCACAGTTCTGGAGTCTGGAAGACTGAGACTGGAATGCTCAAGTAGCTGAGTTCTGGTGAGCGCCCACTTTCAGATTGCAGGCTGTTTTTCCTCCATGATCTAAGGCCCTACCCATGGGGGTTTAGTATCTCAACATATGAATTTCGGGAGGACATAAACATCTGGTCTAATGCAATTGGTCACTAATCAAGGACTCCTCCCAGGGTTTAGTACTTCTCAAGCCCTTCTTCTACAAGGACAGGTCAAGTGCACTTCACAATCCACAGCAGGCTCCCAGGCCCTGGGATGCAGCTAAGGGCAGCTCAGAGCTGCACCTGATGTGGGGTGGGGAGCACATCCTGGGAGCCATCTGCTCTGGAGGCTAGAGTCTGTGGGGGTTAGCTCTAGAAGACAACATATTCAGGTGGTGATTTACCATTTTGGTATGGTGTAAACCTGTCGAAAATACTGGAGTTGAGTGAATGAACAGTTTCTACAAAAACTACTTGCAGGAAGTGGGGAGCTGAAGAGAAAAGCCCCAGAAGAACACATCTTTCATCGTGATTTTAGAAGATCACAGGAACTTTCCTCAGCAGGTGAAGCTATGGTCAAATGCCTATGTGCCTCAGTTTATGCACTTTTGTTTGTTTCTCTTGGCAGAAGGGAAGTGAACAATCCGGGCCATTCACATGTTCTCTCAGAAACATAAATCTGGGGTCAGAAAGCCTGAGAACAGCTGGGGATCCTTTATCATTTTGTTGCTGTGGCAACAAACACATTACCTTAGCTCTTATTTAGTTTCTGTGCTTTCCAAAGCCTGCTTTCTCTCTAACTTTGACTCTGTGGTTGATCTTATTGTCCTTCCAATAGAGTTCTATATCGGGCTAAGTTAACTAAAATTGATTTTGTGGAAAAGTTGAGCTCTACATTTCCCTCTGTTTTATTGCTGATGCTTTCTGCTCCTTTCCTTCTGGTAAAATGTGCCAATCCTTCACTTTATTTCTATCCCCTTCTCTGCAGTTGGCTCCTGTGAACCAAATAATACATGACTGTTATCCTTTATCTGCAGACCCATCTCCCATAAACGGAGGTGTCTATGAGCACCAGACTTCATCTGATAAACTCTAAGACCAGAGTGAATATCTGTGTGGGATGTGGAGAAGTGGGGACTGAATATATTATTGAATGAGATCTGTACTTGTCTAACAGATTAAGAAAGCAGCCAGTGAACACAAATTAGACAGGTAAGAGAGGGGAGCTGTCCCAAGTGAATGGTCAGTTTGTTCTTGGTCCTGTTTTGAACAAGACATCAATCAAAAGCTTAAGATGAGGGAGTACAGTTGAAAACACACAGAACCACAAAAACCTGAATTCTTATCTTAAAGCTACCAAATAATTTTCACCTTTCTGTATTTTTTTAAATGGCACACAGACATATGTATAGAAAGAAAGTTTTGAAAAGATAAGTAAATCAACAAATCAGCCTTTCTTTTACCACTGTGGTCCCTAATCCTAAGCCCAGGATTCAGAGGAGGGAAACATGGAACTCAGCTTTTCTTTGAAACCTATTTTGGTTAACTAGACCAGTACTGGACTGTGGCCTGTTCAGAACCAGGCTACACAGCAGGAAGTGAGCACCAGACTTCATCTTCAGCTGAGGGAGCAAAGCTTCATCTGTATTTGCATCCCTCACCATCACTCGCATCACCGTCTGAGCTCCGCCTCCTGTGACATCAGTGGCAGAATCAGATTCTAACAGGAGCACAAACCCTACTGAAGAGTCAGATTCTAACAGGAGCACGAACCCTACTGTGAACTGCATGTGTGAGGGATCCCAGTTTCATGCTTCTCATGAGAATCTACTCCACCCCCATGCAAGGATTGGTGGAAAATTGTCTTCCTTGACACCAGTCCCTGGTGCCAAAAAGGTTGGGGACTACTATTTCACCACATGAAGTACATGGTAAAATAGCAACTTTAGTAAAGATTAGTTTCTCCTGCCCAAAATATTTCTACAAATATTTATTCAACACATTACTTTTTAATGTAAATGTAACTTTGTTGTCCCTCCATGATATTCTTGCTTTTACATTTTTGGTTAATTGTGGATTATGCTAACATACTCTTGTAAGGGAATAAAATATGTATTTTCTCATTTTAATCTTTGTTAGTATGGAATTTTTCAAATTAAGATAGAATAGTTGATGAATCTCCACATATCACTTAAAGATTTTCAACAATTATCAATATTTTGCTTAATTTATTTTATCTGTACTAATACCTCTCATACTTATTCCCCACGATTAGATTATTATTTTTAATTCCCAGACTTTAAGTAATTTTATCTGTAAATATGTAAGTTATATATTGCTAACAGGCTCCATTTAAATTGTTAAGTTATATCATCATACATGATATAATCCCCAATAATTATTTAATATCCTAATACCAGACTGTGTTCATATTCCCTTATTATCTCAAAAATGTTTGTTTATTGTTCATTTGAGTCAAGGTCAAAAAAAGACCCCAATATTTCCTTTGGCTGGTCTTTCATAAATCTCTTAAGCTTTTACAGTTTCTTCTGCTTGTCCCCCTTTATCCATGCCATTTTTTTTTAGGTTGGGGGAAAAAACAGTAATTTTCTAGTAGAATTTTTCAGATTCTACTGTTGGCTGTGTGAAAAAAAGAGTTAGCATGGCAAGAATATGATTGATCTCTATAGAAAGATCTTCTTGCAAAATTGGCCCTCTTTGGTGTCTGGGAACTTGGATTTTGGGAAAGTTCCCATCACTTTTTGATAACTAGCTCATTATGCCTACATTGTTTGTACAAACAGCATGATTTCTGTTGAACACCTGCTTGTCTTCTGGGAGTCAAGATTTTGGTGTATCCCTGGAAGAATAGCCTCATGTGACCAGCCCCCAATAAAACCTTGGGTGCTGAACGTTTTCTTTAGGAGAGAAACATAGCCCACATAGGGCCAAATTTTCTTTTTCCTTCTTTTTTACAAGACAGGATCTTGCTCTGTCTTATAGGCTGGAGTGCAGTGGCACAATCACAGCTCACTGCAACATCAAACTCCTGGGCTAAAACAATCCTCCCCCCTTAGCCTCCCAAAGTTCTGGGACTATAGACATGAACCACTGCACCAGCCAGTTCCTGGATTTTCATAGGTAGGGGAAGAATGGACACTGTACCGTCATGGGAGCTAGAGAGCATGGGATATGCACATGTTCATTTCAACAAATCTTGCTAGCATCTCTGTCCCCTGGGATCTAGCGTGCATTCTTATTATATCATTCCAACAAATTTTAGCCATGAGTGAAACTATATGCCAAGTCCCATGAGACTTTTTAAAATAACTCCAAATGTGGGGTGGTCTTGGTGGCTCCCAACACAAGCTGATTACATCATCGTGGTATCTTTAAAACACTTTTCTATCTCTGTGTTTCCTGGATTTTTTTTCTTTCTTTCTTTCTTTTTTTTTTTTTATTGTTGAGGATTCATCGAGGGTACAATAAGCCAGGTTACACTGATTGCAATTGTTAGGTAAAGTCCCTTGCAATCGTGTCTTGCCCCCAGAAGGTGTGGCACACACCAAGGCCCCACCCCACTCCCTCCTTCCCTCTCTCTTCTCTTCCTTCACCCCACCCATGACCATAATTGTTGTTAATTATCCTCATATCAGAATCGAGTACATAGGATTCATCCTTCTCCATTCTTGTGATGCTTTACTAAGAATAATGTCTTCCACATCCATCCAGGTTAATACGAAGGATGTAAAGTCTCCATTTTTTTTTCTTCTTTTTTTTTTTTTTTTATTGTTGGGGATTCATTGAGGGTACAATAAGCCAGGTTACACTGATTGCAATTGTTAGGTAAAGTCCCTCTTGCAGTCATGTCTGGCCCCAATAAAGTGTGACACACACCAAGGCCCCACCCCCCTCCCTCCGTCCCTCTTTCTGCTTTCCCCCCCCTCATAACCTTAATTGTCATTAATTGTCCTCATATCAAAATTGAGTACATTGGATTCATGCTTCTCCATTCTTGTGATGCTTTACTAAGAATAATGTCTTCCACTTCCATCCAGGTTAATACAAAGGATTTAAAGTCTCCATTTTTTTTAATGGCTGAATAGTATTCCATGGTATACATATACCACAGCTTGTTAATCCATTCCTGGGTTGGTGGGCATTTAGGCTGTTTCCACATTTCGGCGATTGTAAATTGAGCTGCAATAAACGTCTAGTACAAGTGTCCTTAAGATAAAAGGAATTTTTTCCTTCTGGGTAGATGCCCAGTAATGGGATTGCAGGATCAAATGGGAGGTCAAGCTTGAGTGCTTTGAGGTTTCTCCATACTTCCTTCCAGAAAGGTTGTACTAGTTTGCAGTCCCACCAGCAATGTAAAAGTGTACCCTTCTCTCCACATCTATGCCAGCATCTGCAGTTTTGAGATTTTGTGATGTGGGCCATTCTCACTGGGGTTAGATGATATCTCAGGGTTGTTTTGATTTACATTTCTCTAATATATAGAGATGATGAACATTTTTTCATATGTTAGTTAGCCATTCGTCTGTCATCTTTAGAGAAGGTTCTATTCATGTCTCTTGCCCATTGATATATGGGATTGTTGCCTTTTTTCATGTGGATTAATTTGAGTTCTCTATAAATCCTAGTTATCAAACTTTTGTCTGATTGAAAATATGCAAATATCCTTTCCCATTGTGTAGGTTGTCTCTTTGCTATGGTTATTGTCTCCTTAGCTGTACAGAAGCTTTTCAGTTTAATGAAGTCCCATTTGTTTCTTTTTGTTGTTGCATTTGCCATGGCAGTCTTCATGAAGTCTTTCCCCAGGCCAATATCTTCCAGTGTTTTTCCTATGCTTTCTTGGAGGATTTTTATTATTTTATGCCTTAAATTTAAGTCCTTTATCCATCTTGAATCAATTTTTGTGAGTGGGGAAAGGTGTGGGTCCAGTTTCAGTCTTTTACATGTAGAAATCCAGTTCTCCCAACACCATTTATTGAATAGGGAATCGTTCCCCCAAGGTATGTTCTTGTTTGGTTTATCGAAGATTAGGTGGTTGTAAGATGTTAGTTTCATTTCTTGGTTTTCTATTCAATTCCAAGTGTCTATGTCTCTTTTTTTGAGCCAGTACCATGCTGTCTTGACCACTATGGCTTTGTAGTACAGACTAAAATCTGGTATGCTGATGCCCCCAGCTTTATTTTTGTTACAGAGAACTGCCTTAGCTATACGGGGTTTTTTCTGGTTCCATACAAAACGCAGAATCATTTTCTCCAAATCTTGAAAGTACGATGTTGCTATTTTGATAGGAATGGCATTGAATAGGTAGATTGCTTTGGGAAGTATAGACATTTTAACAATGTTGATTCTTCCCATCCATGAGCATGGTATGTTCTTCCATTTATTAATATCCTCTGCTATTTCCTTTCAGAGGATTTCATAGTTGTCTTTATAGAGGTCCTTCACCTCCTTTGTTAGGTATATACCTAGGTATTTCATTTTCTTTGAAACTATGGTGAAGGGAGTTGTGTCCTTAATTAGGTTCTCATCTTGACTGTTATTGGTGTATAAAAAGGCTACTGACTTGTGGACATTGAGTTAATATCCTGAAACATTATTGTATTTTTTGATGATTTCTAGGAGTCTTGTGGTAGAGTCTTTGGGGTTCTCTAAGTATAAGATCATGTAGTCAGCAAAGAGGGAGAGTTTGACCTCCTCTGCTCCAATTTGGATTCC
This sequence comes from Nycticebus coucang, assembly GCF_027406575.1. NCBI lineage: Eukaryota > Metazoa > Chordata > Mammalia > Primates > Lorisidae > Nycticebus > Nycticebus coucang. The sequence goes on along the minus strand of NC_069783.1, from coordinate 108,738,046 downwards.
CTTTATTTCCTTGTCTTGCCTAATTGTATTGGCTAGAACTTCCAGCACTACGTTGAATAGTAAAGGTGACAGAGGACAACCTTGTCCGGTTCCAGTTCTAAGAGGAAAAGCTTTCAGTTTTACTCCATTCAGTAAAATATTGGCTGTGGGTTTGTCATCGATACCTTCAACCAGTTTTAGAAATGTGCCACCTATGCCTATACTCTTCAGTGTTCTAATTAGAAAAGGATGCTGGATTTTATCAAATGCTTTTTCTGCATCTATTGAGAGGATCATATGGTCTTTATTTTTGCCTCTGTTAATATGGTGGATAACGTTTATGGACTTGCGTATGTTAAACCAGCCTTGCATCCCTGGGATGAAGCCTACTTGATCATGATGAATGACTTTTTTGATGATAAGCTGTAATCTATTGGCTAGGATTTTGTTGAGAATTTTTGCATCTATATTCATGAGTGATATTGGTCTGAAATTCTCCTTTTTGTTTGGGTCTTTTCCTGGTTTTGGTATCAGGGTGATGTTTGCTTCATAGAATGTGTTGGGGAAGATTCCTTCTTCCTCAATTTTTTGGAATAATTTCTGCAGTACAGGAATAAGCTCTTCCTTGAAGGTTTGATAGAATTCTGGAGTGAAGCCATCTGGACCAGGGCATTTTTTGGTTGGAAGATTTTTTATTGTTTCTTTGATCTCAGTGCTTGAAATTGGTCTGTTCAGGAGCTCTATTTCTTCCTGGCTGAGTCTAGGGAGAGGGTGTGATTCCAAATATTGATCCATTTCCTTCATATTGTCAAATGTCTGGGCATAGAGTTTCTGGTAGTATTCAGCCAAAATTGATCATATCCTGGGACACAAAACAAATATCAACAGAATCAAAAGAATTGAAATTTTACCTTGTATCTTCTCAGACCATAAGGCACTAAAGGTGGAACTCAACTCTAACAAAAATGCTCGACCCCACCCAAAGGCATGGAAATTAAACAATCTTCTGTTGAATAACAGATGGGTGTAGGAAGAAATAAAACAGAAAATCATTAACTTCCTTGAGCATAAAAACAATGAAGATGCAAGCTACCGAAACCTGTGGGATACTGAAAAAGCAGTTTTGAGAGGAAAATTCATCGCTTTAGATGCCTACATTCGAAAAACAGAAAAAGAGTGCATCAACAATCTCACAAGAGATCTTATGGAATTGGAAAAAGAAGAACAATCTAAGCCTAAACTCAGTAAAAGAAAAGAAATATCCAAAATCAAATCAAAGATCAATGAAATTGAAAACAAAAGAATCATTCAGAAAATTAATGAAACAAGGAGTTGGTTTTTTGAAAAATAAATAAAATAGATAAACCATTGGCCAGATTAATGAGGAATAGAAAAGTAAAATCTCTAGTAACCTCAATCAGAAATGATAAAGGGGAAAACTGATCCCACAGAGATACAAGAAGTCTCCATTTTTTTAAATAGCTGTATAGTATTCCATGGTATACATATACCACAGCTTGTTAATCCATTCCTTGGTTGGTGGGCATTTAGACTGTTTCCACATTTTGGCAATTGTAAATTGAGCTGCAATACATAGTCTAGTGCAAGTGTCCTTATGATAAAAGGATTTTTTTCCTTCTGGGTAAATGCCCAGTAATGGGATTGCAGGATCCAATGGGAGGTCTAGCTTGAGTGCTTTGAGGTTTCCTCATACTTCCTTCCAGAAAGGTTGTATGAGTTTGCAGTCCCACCAGCAGTGTAAAAGTGTTCCCTTCTCTCCACATCCATGGCAGCATCTGCAGTTTTGAGATTTTGTGATGTGGGCCATTCTTGCTGGGATTAGATGGTATCTCTGGGTGGTTTTGATTTGCATTTCTCTAATAGATAGAGATGATGAACATTTTTTCATATGTTTGTTAGCCATTCATCTGTCTTCTTTAGAGAAGGTTCTATTCATGTCTCTTGCCCATTGATATATGCAATTTTTGGCTTTTTTCATGTGGATTAATTTGAGTTCTCTATAGATCCTAGTTATCCAGCTTTTGTCTGATTCAAAATATGCAAATTTTCCAACCCATAGGTTGTCTCTTTGCTTTGGTTGTTGTCTCCTTAGCTGTACAGAAGCTTTTCAGTTTAATGAAGTCCCATTTGTTTCTTTTTGTTGTTGTTGCAATTGCAATGGCAGTCTTCTTCATGAAGTCTTTCCCCAGGCCAATATCTTCCTGTGTTTTTCCTATACTTTCTTTGAGGATTTTTATTATTTTATGCCTTAAATTTAAGTCCTTTATCCATCTTGAATCAATTTTTGTGAGTGGGGAAAGGTGTGGGTCCAGTTTCAGTCTTTTACATGTAGACATCCAGTTCTCCCAACACCATTTATTGAATAGGGAGTCTTTCCCCCAAGGTATGTTCTTGTTTGGTTTATTGAAGATTCGGTGGTTGTAAGATGTTAGTTTCATTTCCTGGTTTTCTATTCAATTCCAAGTGTCTATGTCTCTATTTTTGTGCCAGTACCATGCTGTCTTGACCATTATGGCTTTGTAGTACAGACTAAAATCTGGTATGCTGATGCCCCCAGCTTTATTTTTGTTACAGAGAACTGCCTTAGCTATACGGGGTTTTTTCTGGTTCCATACAAAATGCAGAATCATTTTTTCCAAATCTTGAAAGTACGATGTTGATATTTTGATAAGAATTGCATTGAATAGGTAGATTGCTTTGAGAAGTATAGACATTTTAACAATGTTGATTCTGCCCATCCATGAGCGTGGTGTGTTATTCCATTTGTTAAAATCCTCTGTGATTTCCTTTCTGAGGATTTCATAATTTTCTTTATAGAGATCCTTCACCTCCTTCGTTAGGTATACTCCTAGGTATTTCATTTTCTTTTAAACTATGGTGAAGGGAGTTGTGTCCTTAATTAACTTCTCATCTTCACTGTTATTGGCATATGAAAAGCCTACTGACCTGTGGACATTGATTTTATATCTGAAACATTACTATATTTTTTGATGACTTCTGGGAGTCTTGTGGTTTAGTCTTTGGGATCCTCTAATTATAAGGTCATTTCATTAGCAAAGAGGGAGAGTTTGACCTCCTCTGCTCCCATTTGGATTCCCTTTATTTCCTTGTCTTGCCTAATTGTATTGGCTAGGACTTCCAGCACTATGTTGAATAGTAAAAGTGACAGAGGACAACCTTGTCTGGTTCCAGTTCTAAGAGGAAGAGCTTTCAGTTACTCCATTCAGTAAAATATTAGCTGTGGGTTTGTCATAGATAGCTTCAATCAGTTTTAGAAATGTGCCACCTATGCCTATACTCTTCAGTGTTCTAATTAGAAAAGGATGCTGGATTTTATCAAATGTTTCTTCTGCATCTATTGAGAGGATCATATGGTCTTTATTTTTGCCTCTGTTAATATGGTGGATAACGTTTATGGACTTGTGTATGTTAAACCAGCCTTGCATCCCTGGGATGAAGCCTACTTGATCATGATGAATGACTTTTTTGATGATAAGCTGTAATCTATTGGCTAGGATTTTGTTGAGAATTTTTGCATCTATATTCATGAGTGAGATTGGTCTGAAATTCTCCTTTTTGTTTGGGTCTTTTCCTGGTTTTGGTATCAGGGTGATGTTTGCTTCATAGAATGTGTTGGGGAAGATTCCTTCTTCCTCAATTTTTTGGAATAATTTCTGCAGTACAGGAATAAGGTCTTCCTTGAAGGTTTGATAGAATTCTGGAGTGAAGCCATCTGGACCAGGGCATTTTTTGGTTGGAAGATATTTATTGTTTCTTTAATCTCAGTGCTTGAAATTGGTCTGTTCAGGAGCTCTATTTCTTCCTGGCTAAGTCTAGGGAGAGGGTGTGATTCCAAATATTGATCCATTTCCTTCACATTGTCAGATTTCTGGGCATAGTTTTTCTGGTAGTATTCAGAGATGATCTCTTGTATCTCTGTGGGATCTGTTGTTATTTCCCCTTTATCATTTCTGATTGAGGTTACTAGAGATTTTACTTTTCTATTTCTCGTTAGTCTGGCCAATGGTTTATCTATTTCTTTTATTGTTTTCAAAAAACCAACTCCTTGTTTCATTAATTTTCTGAATGATTCTTTTGTTTTCAATTTCATTGATCTCTGATTTGATTTCGGAGATTTCTTTTCTTCTACTGACATTAGGCTTAGATTGTTCTTCTTTTTCCAACTCTGTAAGATGGCTTATGATTTTGTTGATGTGCTCTCTTTGTGGTTTTCGAATGTAGGCATCTAATGCAATAAATTTTCCTCTCAAAACTGCTTTTGCAGTATCCCACATGTTTTGGTAGCTTCTGTCTTCATTGTTGTTATGCTCAAGGAAGTTAATGACTTCCTGTTTTATTTATTCCTGCACCCATCTCTTATTCAACAGAGGGTTGTTTAATTTCCATGCCTTTGTTTTGGGTCAAACGTTTTTGTTAGAGTTGAGTTCCACCTTTAATGCCTTGTGGACTGAGAAGATACAAGGTAAAATTTCAATTCTTTTGATTCTGTTGATATTTGTTTTGTGTCCCAGGATATGATCAATTTTGGAGAATGTTCCATGGGGTGATGAGAAGAATGTATATTCTTTATCTTTGGGATGGAGTTTTCTATATGTGTCTATCAAGCACAGTTGTTCTAGGGTCTCATTTAATCTCTTATATCTTAGTTTAATTTCTGTTTAGAGGATCTGTCCAGCTCTGTAAGAGGAGTGTTAAAGTCCCCTGTTATTGTGGTATTATTGGACATCATATTGCTGAGACTGACTAAGGTCTGTTTCAAGAATCTGGGAGCATTTAAATTGGGTGCATAAATATTTAGAATTGAAATATCTTCTTGTTGTATTTTTCCCTTGACCAGTATTAAGTGACCATCTTTGTCTTTTTTTACTTTAGTTGCTTTAAATCCACATGTATCTGAGAATAAGATTGCAACTCCTCTTTTATTCTGAATTCCACTTGCCTGAAAATTTGTCTTCCAACCCTTGACTGGGAGTTTTAACTTGTCTTTTGAAGCCAGGTATGTTTCTTGCAGATAGCAAATGGATGGCTTGTGTTTTTTAATCCAGTCAACCAATCTATGTCTCTTCAGTGGGGAATTCAAGCCATTAACATTTATTGAGATAATTGATAAGTGTGGTAATATTCTATTCATCTTATTTTGTGAGAGTCCATTGCTTAGTTTTATCTTTTGCATCAGTGTGGATGTTAGGTTCTGTCCTTTAATTTCTGAGTTCTTACTTTAGTGCTGATCCATTGTGATGGTCAGTGTGTAGAACAGGTTGAAGTATTTCCTGTAGAGCTGGTCTTCTTGTGACGAATTTCCTCAATGTTTTATATCCATAAATGATTTGATTTCTCTGTCAATTTTAAAGCTTAGCTTAGCAGAGTACAGAATTCTGGGTTGAAAATTGTTCTGTTTAAGTGGATTGAAGGTAGATGACCACTGTCTTCTTGCTTGAAAAGTTTCATTAGAGAAGTCTGCAGTCACTCTGATGGATTTGCCCCTGTAGGTCAACTGGCGCTTACTCCTCGCAGTTTGCAGAATCTTTTCTTTTGTCTTGACTTTGGACACGTTCATCACAATGTGTCTTGGAGAAGCTCGGTTAGAGTTGAGGCGACCCAGGGTCAGAATCTTTAGTGATATTTGGGAAGTTTTCATTTATATATTCTCTAGTATGGCTTCCATTCCTCTAGTATGGCTTCCATTCCTCTGGAACATTCTTCTTTCCCTTCTGGGATTCCTATAACTCGTATGTCAGAACACTTCATAAAGTCCCATAATTCTGGCTATGAACGTTCTGCTTTCTCTCTCTTCTTTTCTGCCTCTTTAACTATCTGAGTTACCTCAAGAACTTTGTCTTCTACCTCTGAAATTCTTTCTTCTGCATGGTCTCACCTGTTGCTGATACTTTCCATTGCATCTTTAAGTTCCCTAATTGACTGCTTCAGTTCCTTCAGCTCTGCTATATCCTTTTTATATTCTTCATATCGTTCATCTCTGATTTGATTCTGTTTTTGGATTTCCTTTTGGTTATTTTCCACTTTATTAGCAGTTTCCTTCATTGTTTCCATCATTTCCTTCATTGTTTTCATCATGTGTATTCTAAATTCCCTTTCTGTCATTCCTAACATTTCTTTATAGGTGGAATCCTCTGCAGTAGCTACCTCATGGTCCCTTGGCAGGGTTGTTCTGGACTGGTTCTTCATGTTGCCTGGAGTTTTCTGCTGATTCTTCCTCATGAGTGATTTTTTTTATTTGTTTCCTTGCCCTAATTTTCCTTCCACTTCCTTTTGTTCTTTAAGTTCCCTTGCCCATGGACTAAGGTTACGATGAATCCTTTTTTACAGAACCAGAAGGATGAGAAGGTTGAAGAGCAGAAGGGATAAAAGAAAGAAAGAAGAGCAAAAAGAAAATAGAGAAAGGAGAGGGTGTGGGTAGAAGGGAATATTGACAAAAAGAAGAGAGTTACATAAAGTGGAAGACAGAGAAATATAGGTGTACAGTAGAGTACTTTGACACAACCTTAAAAATTCCCCAACCTCTGGGGGTGCCTGGTTGATTGGTTCCCTTGAGGTCAGCAGCTCTTTGCTAACCTGATCAGACACAGTATCCCACCTCCACCAAGTAGAGAGGAAAGACAAAAATGCTATAAATCAAACCAAAACAAGCAAACAGAAAACTTTACAGGATAAAATTGGGTGAAAAACCAAATAATAGGGGTAGAAAACACTAGCAAAAATGAAGTTCTAGTTATTGAAAAAGGCAGCAATGGGAAATTGTATTTAAACTAGAAAAGAAAGAAAAGAAAAAATCTGTACAGAAAATGTTGAAATTAAAAAAGAAAACAACAACATCAAAATAAACAAAAATAAGCAAACAAAAAAAAAAAAACAAAGGAGTATATATATCTTGTTGACTATTGTCTGGGCAACAGGTGATCTTCTGGGGTATGAGATGCTAATCACATTGCTGATACAACTGGAGGCCTCCACTGATTTCTCAAACCCCACAGGATGGACACCCTAAATCTCTCTTTAACCCTCTTAAAAGGCACTTTAAACTTCTAAACTTGGCTAAGCAGAAGCTTTCCCAGGAAAGTGCTTGTCACTGAGATCACTGCTGAAGTGGCTATCCACTTACCCAGTGTGCCAGAACCAGTCTCACTCTGCCCCTGAGGGTTAAGGCAGCTCAGTGCCCGCCTTTAGGCTGCTCAGTCACTAGGTTACTATCTCCCACCTGATCCTTGCTCTGCGACCCTGAGGGCGGAGCTTGCTGGGGTAATTCTTTCACAATGGCTCCCTGCAGCCCACAGCCAAACACTATTAGCTCCATCTGGCTCAGTCTGGAGCCCTAGACAATGCCCAAAGTTCTCTGCACTCCTGCTCAAGCTGTCCCCAAGGCAGTTCAACTGAGTGCCAAGTCCAAAAACACCAAAACAGTTCACAGGCAAGGCCTTTCCGGTTTGCAGTCTCACTGCTGCTGTACTCCCAGCTGCCGGCGGGATTAGACTGATCCAACACATGCAACCACTTGCCAGTTTTCCACTATTTTTGTCCTCCTTTTGGGGTCCAGAAGTCTCTCTCTGACTCCCTGTATCCTCAAAGGGATGATTATAGGCAGATCCCACTAGCAGAGATGCCTGGAGTCTTATTTCCCCAGATTCATGGTGCCCAGATGCAGGGAAGCTGTTACTTGGCTGCCATTTGCTCTGAACCTGTTTCCTGGATTTTAAAACTTGAGTCTTCACTGTATTCAAGGTCAATTTTGGAGAGAGGAATACATCAGAGAGTGGATTTGTATTAATGCTTTTTATTGTGTGATCTAGAGGCAGGTGTGTTTCTAGGGACCAACAGGTGTTTGTACAGAAGTTGCAAAATGTACAGATGGGTGTGTGGGAAGCCGGCTCAGCAAAGATGAGGTTGTACCAGGTACCGAGTTTCTGATGCTCAGCTCTAAACCCATCCATTTTGACCTACTTTGTTATACTGGGGCTGAGCCCTGTATATATTTCTCATTTTCTAACTACAAGGGCACTGCAAGAGGGATGTGCTTCTTGTTTCGATCCCAGTATTTTTCTTCTTATACCCACAATGACATGGCCACCAGACAACTTTCTTCCAATGGGCAGCTTCCTTGCTGTGGCATATGGGAGACCCAGCAGCACATCCTGCCAACAAGCTTTATTGGTACCCCTTGCTGGAATTCTTGCTTGCCAGATTGAGCCTGCTGTGGGTCTGTGAACTCCTCCATTTGGCAAACCAGAAGCCCCCAGTCCTATGAGTCTAAATCTCAAACTTAGACAATATCTAGGTGTCCAGCTCAATTTCTAATTCGATGAAGCTACTGTTGAGTCATCTAGGGGAAGTTCCCCTGCACAGGGTCTTTGAATCAGCAGAACTCAAACTTCTTACTCTGGGTTAGAGTGAAAAATTAAATTCACTTTTCTAGGACTTACATCATGAAATTGTTAGTATTTATACTTAAAAGTGGAGAACAAACACTTATGGGTGATACGATGATGTTAACTCAAAAGAAACACTGAACCATAGTATTCACCTTTAACAAAAAAGATAATAGTATTAACACACTCACTCACACACATACATGTAATGACTATTTACCAGGCCATGTTCTAAGTGCCTTTGACCCTTGGACTGATTTTTCACTGTCTCACTACCAGCATCCCTAGAATTGGAATTATTATTCATCCTCCTTTTGCAAATGAGGAAACTTAATCATAGAAAGGCAAAGAAACTTCCTGAAAGTCACATAGTTAAGAGGTATAGAGCTAGAATTCAAACACAAGCAGTAAGACTGTCTCTCAAAAGTGTTTCCCTGACTCCCTAAGCAACATTTTTTTTTTTACTGTATCATATGGAGAAAAGAGGTGAATGGCAATTTGTTTTAATAATCTTATTAGCATAAAGCCAAATTATTTCTAAAGTGATCCACTTTTGACCTTAGAGTTAGGATGATGACATCCTGTTCACCTGGAGCCATAGCTCCAAAGCCTTGGCTGCATCAGTGAGAACTCTAACGTCATTTGTGGACTTAGGGAGAAAGTGCTGTGTGCGATTTGCAATGTCTGCCATGACTGCAGGATGAGATAGTAGGGACACGCGTGCCACTAAGTATGTGAAATTCATTCTTTTGTTAAAACAATATGTATTGAGAGCCTTGGTTCTAGGTCCTAAAGATACAGAAGTTAAAAAAAGCACTTTCCTATAATAGGAAGACAACAAAATAAACAGGTAAATACATAATAAAATTTTAGATAGTGACTTTGGGTCATCCAAGGGAAAATAAAGCAATGTAAAAGAAAGAGATGGCACAGAGGTAGGAAGCTGACCTACAAGGTATCAGGGAATCCCTCTCTGGCTATGTTGGCAGGACAGAGTAAAATAAGAAAGCAATTCCACAATGTCTGCGGGAAAGAATATTCGGGTAGAAGAACAGTGGAAGAAGTGTGCAATTGCCTTGCTGTTTAAGGGACAGTCAAATGTGTCTTAAACTTTCCAGCCATCTGTCTGTGGTTTTAAATTTTGCATGGAGTTGAGAAGCACAGGACATGAGAATGCAGGAATTTACCTCGGGAGAAGAATTTGTGCAGGAGGAACAGTATCTTTCATTTTCTACTTCGTACATTTCAATGTTGTTTTAAAAATCATTTAGGAGAGGTACATACTCCTCTCATAAGAGAAAAACACTAAAATATTTTATAAATTATATAAATGCTGTCTCACGTAAGGTAGCAGTTTTGAATTCTTTTTAGGTCTTCGTGGTATTCATAATAAGAAGGTATTTGTTAACGTAACTTTGGCCACCAAAGCTTCAGAATAAGGTCATTTCACAAATGAAAAGTAATTGTACACTGTGTGAAACCCCATCCATTTTTTTTCCTGTGTTACAAAGAATTAGTTCAGTGTTTCTCAACAGGAGAAAGTAACTTTTCCCCACAGGGGACAGCTGGCAATATATGGAGATTATTTAGGTTGCCACAATTAGAGAGTTACCGACATCTAGTGGGCAGAGGCCAGGAATGTCACTAAACATACTACAATACACCCCCCGCAACAGAGAATTGTCTGGCTTGTCATGTCAATAAATCTGAGACTTAAAAGCCTTGATCAACATAAAAGTATCATAAATAAATGGATACTGAATCCCACATCTGTGTTCTGATTTCCTGGCTCAGTTGCTATGGAGACCAGGTGATGCACACATGCAAATTCAGTAGCTGTGTAGAAAATTCAAGGTCAGGGTGAAAGGAAAAGACAGATAATAAATGAAACTGCAGAGGCAAGACTAACAAGCAAGGTTCTGCAAAGGTTGACTACCTCATTCATCAAATTTGGAGCTTGCCTTGGGAGAGCCACCTCCTGGAGTCAGGGAATTCTTGAGTTATCAACTTCTGCATCGATATTCAGAACCACCATCAGGAGGATGAGCTTGTTTTCCTTTCACCCTCAGACTCAGAGAGGAGTCCGTAATGGAAGAGCTGGCTGTAGAAACCACAAGAGACCACAGTCATCATAGTCAGAGATAGTTCAAAGCACAGGCAGCACAGGCTGAGTGAAAATGTGGTTTGGAAATTCAGAAAGATCTAGAGAGTTTGCTAATTTGGTAACAGATCTATTGCCTCATTTCTTCTTGGAATAAATTTGACATTGAAGCAATCACCTTGGATTTTGTTGTTCCTCTTTGGTTTCAATTCCCTTCTGTTTGACTTTATTGCTACTTCTGAGAAGACTTTTTTTTTTTTTTTTTTTTTAAGACTCGATATTCATCTTACCAGGGAGAAAAGAAGAGTGTGGCCATTTTCCCAGGGAATTATTAATGCTGCATCAGTGCGGAATGGGACAATGGGGAAAGTGAGGTATTGTCTGTGGGAAGACAGAGTTCAGTCTGCAAAAACTCTCACACACATACACACACACACTGACACCACTGTGCTATTTTACCTGTATTTGACACCTGACCTAATGGCCTAATAGTAATGGCCTCAATCCATAGAGAAAGAGAAAGAAAAAGCCTTTAGTTATCACGAGCTGGTGAATGTAGTATACCCCTAAGTACTTTCAATATATTGTACCACTAGAAAAATAAATCACACAGGCAAATGCATAAATAAATCAGCATGTTTTAGAAAACAATTAGCAATCATATCAAATGACTTAAAATATATATTTATACTTAGAACTTGTATTTCATTCCTAAGAATATATTCTCAGGAAGTAATTTCAGAGATGGAGTTAACTACTACTTCTATCTGCCCTGGAAACATTGTTCTTTTCACTACAAGCATCCTAGCTTTCATGTGGGGCTATTCTCTTAGCCACTCTCTACCCATGTGGTCAGGTGGGGTTAATGCCTTCCTCAGCTCAGAGCAGCCCGTGACAGGTCTAAGAAATGACTGCAGTTCATTGTTTTGCCATAAGAATCTGGCAAAGAAAGTGAGTCATTTGCCACAAGATGGGCATCTGACTCAGTTTATCCTTGGCCAGGCATGTCCAAGAACATTTAGGGGACTGGGGAAATAACAAGTTCTCTATTTAATCAAAGGTATTGCTGGAAGGACGTAATATTGAACATGGAGGGTGCCACCAGACAGAAAGAGTCTAGCTGGGAGTTCATATGTCACAGAAAGGAGCAAAGCTGAGACTTTAAACCTAGCCTGGGCTTCTTACCCCATCCTCAATTAGATTATTGGCTCCATGAGGGCAGGGTCCATGGGAATCACTGCATCCCTGTTGCCAGCAGTGTCACCTGGGAGGTGCTCATACATGTTTGAGGAATAGCGAATTCAGGGAACAACATTTAGAAGAGATCACTTGAGTACCTTGATGAAGCTACTTCTAAAACCAACATACTCCCATATTTTTCACTTAACACATTCCTGGTGTGTGTGTGTGCGTGCGTGTGTGTGGTGTGTGTATGTGTGTTGCAAGTTCTTATGAAATCCATCATTATATTATATCATTAGAAATACACACCTGTTTCCTGGGTAGCTGAGCCTCATGATGGTAGTACCCTCCCACAGGGGAGTGGACATAGGGAGACATTGTCAAGTGTTGTCCCAGGGCATAGTGGGTATGGGTCCTCCAGATCTAGGAAAAAACTGGGCCTAGAATCTAAAACCTCAAGGGGCCTGATCTGTTGTCATGGGAAATATTTTGATTGGTTAATAATCATAGAAATCTCCCTTCCTGCCTTCCACTAAGCCCTTGTTTAAAGCTTATTATTTGTATCTGTTTCCCCAGATAACAATAATATAAAAAACTCCTCCTTGGGAACTAATAGATTGAGTAATTGGGTTGCACTGCCTACCACCCCAAGCAAACACTAGAGGGAAGTATGTTGATCTGAAAGCTGCTCAGACTCAGATAAATGAAAATTTGGTTTCTATCTTCAGATATATTGACTGCCCCAGGATTAAACTCCGAGAGACTAAGAGGTTTGTGATTGTATTTAAATAAGACAAAAATGGCAGCAACATATGAAACAAACAAAAAAAAAAACTTTGTAAAAGATCACATAACAGAAAATGTGGAAAGCGAATTTGCTTCTGGGTATAATTTCCAAGAGTGGAGCCAACCAAATCTCCTGATAAGAGAAACCGAAACAACACTTGGCCAAAATATTTTAAAAACACATTTTTTGAAGGCATTGGAGATAAATTATGAGGAATAAAAACCTCTCTAGTATTATGAAATGGCGGCTTGTTGACGTTAACTACCTTTTGTACAACTTCAACCATCAGGTATTTACTTGCTGTACCTGTAATGGGATAACCATGAATCCCGGCAGAAATCTAGCATAAAACAGAAGCCAGGTAGAATCCCCAGCAGCTTCATAGGATGGAGAGGGAAAAAATCAGAGTTTATGGCTATCTAGGTAGATAAACTGTTAAGGGCTAAGATCCAGGACAGAAGGGAAACACTGAAAAAAATGGACGTGGTAGTTGAGGCTCTTCTCTGCTTCTGGCATCTGATAATACCTCATTTGCACAATGAAAGAAGCAAAGAACCTGCAGAGAAACCTCATTAAAAGACTGAGAAGCTAAACTTAGCTTTCGGCAGTTTCCTAGTTCTGGGGAGATGAAAATTACAGTTAATGGTTGTCTTGATTTATGACAAGAACATGGTACAGTGGTAGAAAGAATCACTCTTTCAATATGTGGTGCTAGATCAAATGAATATTCATAGGGACAAAAAAAGAATCTTGAGTCATATTTCAAATTTATCTATAAAATTCTAAATTGCCTGCACATACAGAAGTAAGAAATAAAATAATAATGCTTCTAGAAAGCAACATAGGAGAATCCCTTCATGTCACTGGGTTTGGCAAAGATTTTTTAATTAGTACACAGAAAGTTAAAAACCTTATAGAAAAAGATCAAATTAGTTACATCAAGTTGAGGAATTTTATTTATAAATAAATACCAATAATTAGCTTGATTACAGTGGTCATTTCATAATGTATCTGTAAACTAAAACATTCCATTAAACCTATAAATATATTGTTTTTATTTGTCAATGACACCTCAAGATAGCTGTTTTTTAAAAAGTTAAAAAGGCAAGCCACAGAGACACCATAAACATATAAAAAAGAGAGGAAATTCAATATAAATACTGGAAAATATTGCAACAAGCGTTTCACACATGCACAAAAATAACCAAATGATCAATGGAAATCTTTATGGTCATTAATGTGGAGGGAAGTGGTGACGTGGGAGGTTGGGCAGGGGGCTTTTTGGGATGTGGGTGGTATAAGTATTTTCAATTTTGTGGTGGTTATAGAAGTGTGTTAACTTAAAAAATAATTATTGAGTTTTATACCAATCATTAGCACATTTTTTTCTTTGTATCAACCATATACAGCATTTTACTCTAATTTATTCAATTAAATTTTGCTTTATAAAAAGAGTAGATAACACTTCCACTTCCAATGAATGAAAAGTAATCAGAGCTGGCTTTATTGGCTATCCTGGTACAAACAAGAGAAAATGGAAATTAGATATACTGTAATTCCAGGAGTCAGGAAGCTAACTAGATGGGGACTGAAATCCTTCCAGCTTCCCACCTTGAGAGAGCATCACTGCCCTGGTGGTGGTGGGAAAGAGAAGGAAACCCAGCAGCCCCTTTGAATTAAGGAGATAGAGCTGAGACCTTGAGAGATCAGCAGAGCTGGACTGAGCAGGACAAAATATGGCAGCACAGAGGAAGCCTCCAGGGTTCTTTAGAGGAGCCCTGGTTAATCTGAAATAGAGCACCAGCCAGCCCGGGCACCTGGAACTGCCTCCAGCAAGGGGAAAGAACTACTTGGAAGAATTAGTGCTAACAGTGTCCAGAGCCCAGAGTAGTTGCCACTGTCCCTGGCTTGACACTTTCATGATTCATGGAGTACTGGCCACAGGGCATGGAAAGATTTCACTTAACATGGGGAGACCAGTAGCCCAACAATGAGCAGCACTGCTCAAGTTGCAACTATAAGATTCAAAGATTGTAAAAGCAAGATCTGAAAATGGCAGGCTATTTTCTGGAAATATGGGAAAACCAGAACAAAAACCAGGACTATTTTTAGATATACCAAAATAAACCCACCCAATTAGGAAAATTTTACAGTGTCTGACTTCCGTTCCAAAATTCTACACATAGAAATAAGCAGAAAACTACCACCCATAGTAAGCCAAAAGATCAATCCCTCAGAAACAAACGAACTAAAGGAAGCTGATGTAGATCTTAGAATTATCAAGTGTACTACTGAAGTTATAATACATGCATTGCACATGCTGCAAGAGGTAAGTAAAGATATCTCCTCTCTTTCTTGTATGTGGATGAGATGCTCTTTGACATATGACATGGTCATGTCTTGATAATCGCCACATAACAAAAACTCCTTTAATATATATAGTCAACTGAACTTCACAACTTAGTGAAATACCTGTCTTGGTTGCATTTTGTTTCCTTTCCTACCTCAGTTATTTCATTTTCTCCAGTTATAGTGGCAATTTCAAAATTTGTGTGTCTGCCTCTTAATTTCCCCCTCTGAAAGACTACAGAAGGAGATTGTACTTGATTGTGTGATATTCATTAGGATCATCTTTGTGCTTCCAGAACTCTAAGATGACCTACTGCAGCTGTGTTGCCAGTTGGGTTGCCCCTAGGGTCTACCAGTGAGAGTCACTTGCATGAGATTTGGAAGATGGAGTGGCAGGGAAGACACTGTGGTCCAGCAGCAGGTGCAGAGAGGCATGTGGGCATTTGTGGGTGTGGAGGATAAATTTGTTGGCATCAGTTTCCTGGATTCCTCCCAAGCAGCAGATACTTGGGTGCCATAGAAAGCTGACAAAATCCGCCAGAACTTCCAGCAGCCTTTCTGACCTTGTTTGCACACTCCTTTCTGTGTTGGGTAAATGCTTAATTTCTTATATAAAATAATTTGTATTAAAAATTTCTAGCAGCTTCATGTTTTGTTTTGTTTTTTTTTTTTTTGTAGAGACAGAGTCTCACTTTATGGCCCTCAGTAGAGTGCCATGGCATCACACAACTCACAGCAACCTCCAACTCCTGAGCTTAAGCAATTCTCTTGCCTCAGCCTCCCAAGCAGCTGAGACTACAGGCGCCCGCCACAACGCCCAGCTATTTTTTGGTTGCAGTTCAGCCGGGGCCGGGTTTGAACCCGCCACTCTCGGTATATGGGACTGGTGCCTTACCGACTGAGCCACAGGCGCAGCCCAGCAGCTTCGTGTTTATTAACTAAACCAGTTGTGATCATTTTCATTTGTTTGCTTGGTTGGTTTTGTTTGTTTTTATCCACTAAACTTTGGGCTTTTTTTGAACTCTGATAAAACACATAAAACATGAAATGCATTTTCTTAACCTTTAGTAAGTGTATATAAATCATATTACGTATATTCACATGGTTGTGCAATCAATCTCCAAGACCGCTTTCATCCTGCAAAACCTTCTGCCCATTAAATAACAACCCTGTCTCTCTGGTCTCTGGCAACTCCATTCTGTCTCCAGGAATTTGACTACTCTACGTATCTCCTATAAGTAGAATCACACAGTATTTGCTGTTGGTCACTGGTTTATTTCTCTTTAGCACAAGGTTTGAACCAGCTGTATGTTGTTACATTTAATACATGGTTCCTTGGCCCAAGGAATAATGCAGGTGTTTGAACGTGATAGCAGGAAATTCTCTCCCAAAATTCTAAATTCTTACATTCATGAAAATAGTGTCATAAATTGTGTCTTCCTTATTTTGTAGTTATCTGCTACTCTCCCAGATAGTATACCCAAAAGCCTTATGGTAGTTGAGGTTAATAGGCCAGAGAACTTCTGCTGGCTCTCTTATGCCCCAGGAAATCTTCCCTTGTTGTGTATGTCTCTGAACTAGACACACTCTCACCCATGCTGAGTGTGATTTCTCTCTAAAGTCTGTTACTGGCCTTTGGCTGCAGACAAATAAGTTAATTCACATCCATGTCAATAACTCAGTCGCACTAAAATTGAATCAATGAATGTAATTAGATCTCCAAGCATGCTGCAATTTGGCGATGATGGTACTCACAGTGAGGTGGACAGATTAATCACTGGGTGTCAAGAATGAAATACTCTGGTTCATGAAGAATCCAGCTCAGATTCTCCTGCTGGGATGTGGATTGGCAGGTGTGGGTTTTCTTAGACCTCATCACACTCAAATACCCTACAGGGCACCTGAGAGATCTACCATGAAGAGATGGCAGGAGGAGTGTTTTCCATCACCGGGAACCTTAGGGTCAAAGGCATCACACCAATGGTCTGTTTTAGCTGTCCGGGTTTCAGAGGACATTAATGCCTTTTATGAGTATAGGAAACCTGTGGTACCTCAACTAACCAAAACATTGTACCAAAAAAAATTTAAAGTATTTAGTGCAAACTCAAAAGCTCATCCTTGAAAAAAATAACAACTTGTATTTCACATAAATATTCTGAGTTTGGTTATTTCGTTTTTAAATCCACAGAAAATCAGAAATAGCAAATTACAAAATGAAATGGAGCAAGGTGTAGATGAAACATCAGGGCTCGATGTAGGCAAATAATACATAAAAAGCAGGCCAGAGACCTCCAAAAGTATATCGGGTTAGGCCATCAAATGTAGGAGCAAATGTACTAGCTCTATAAACCTCAGAAGGTCCTGTGTTTATCTCCATATTTCACCACGTTATCAAGAAGGATGTTTGTGTTCATAATTATGACATTGATGTTTAGATACTCAGCAGAGACTAATAATGCTTGCAGTCTGTTGAAGGAGTTACGGAATACAGTAATATGTTTCTCTAGCATATTAGCAGACTCACACACACCTCTTAGCATGTGCCAGACATTGTTGGCCAGCACAATGGTGCCCACAGTCAGATGAGGAAACTGAGGCACAGAGAAATTAACTTTCTCCCTGTCACAGAAACACTGATTAATACAGCATGAATTCAAAACCCAACAGCTGAGCTACCACATACCCAAGTCACTCATGGCCCGTCCAGACAGCCAAAAGCCTTGTAATAATTGAACAAATGTCCCGCTACAAACTAGATTAAAATGATTGGAAACACGTGATGCGTCTTTGAAAGGAAATTGCCAAATGCAACTCTTTGGGTCCCTGTGGAGGCCCTGCTGTTCTCATTAACCATTAGCACTAGTCAGTTGATTCTAAATTTGGTGAACCGAATAAGTGAGGGGAACAAATTATGAAAGAAAACATTCAGGTGGCTAAAAGTGATAGAAAAGGAAGTCATCGAGTTACACTGTCCTCATGCTACGAAACCTGTGTCTGTATGCTGATGTCGGCCCACAGGTGTTGAATGCCTAAGGACTGGGGGTTTTGTAAGCACATGAGATCTCTTTCGGAAACATGCTTTGGATGAGGAAGCTCAGCACTGGGAAAGTAGTTTGGGCTACTGAGGACAGATGGCTTTCAGGTTCTCTGGTAGAAAAATAGTCAGCTATTGGTAAAAAGACCTGAATTGTATTTCTGAATCTATTATTTATCAGCTCTTTGACCATATGCAAATTAACTCCTCGTGTCCTTCATGTCCTCATCTGAAAAACTGGGAAAATAATAATGTATACATTGCCCAGTTATGGGGGGGACTAAAGGAGTTGATCTGCATGCATTTCTTAAGGCATGGTGCTAGGTCAGCTGGAGCAAGCTCTTTTCTGTAACATGTCAATTTTTTAAATATTTTCAGCTTTACAAACCACAAGGACAGAATTGCAGCTACTGAACTCTGCCCTTTCATGGGAAAACAGTCACGTACAACGTATAAATTAATGGACATGATTGTGTTGCGATAAAAGTTTCTTTTAAAAAACAAGTGGGGAGGGAATTTGGCCTGGGAGCTTCAGTGTGCTGCCTGCTTCACTAGGTAAATGCTGTCTACCTTTTATCAAACCATTCCAATAAGAGGTAAGTGACACACCAGGTGTAAAGTATATGTCACAGCACCTTGTACACGGAAGTCCTTTGACAAATGATTGTTAAGTATGTCATCATAAGGCAGATTTTTTATTTTTTTGAGACAGAACCTCAAGCTGTCGCCCTGGGTTGAGTGCTATGGCATCACAGCTCACAGCAACCTCCAACTCCTGGGTTCAAGCGCGATTCTCCTGTCTCTGCTTCCCAAGTAGCTGAGACTACAGGTGCCTGCCACAACGCCCGGCTATTTTTTGGTTGCAGCCGTCGTTGTTGTTTAGTGGGCCCAGGCTGGATTTGAACCCGCCAGCTCAGGTGTTGTGGCTGGTGCTTTAGCTGCTTGAGCCACAGGCGCCGAGCCAGAAGGCAGGTATTTTTATACGTAACCCATAAGATCACAGATGGCTTCGTGAAGGGAGATCGTGGGACTCTGCTTCTCAATTTTCACCAAAGAAGGTTGAAAGAGAAGATTAATTTAGCCAAGTAGCAACTATAGGCTGGACCAAAGATGAGCAGCATGAAGTAACTCTGTTACAGTCCCAAGATTCCAAACACAGCAATCCCTTATGGGATTTTCCAGAAAGTTTTCCCTCTTAAAATGTGGGAAATGTGGCCGCCTTCCACTAATAAGAGGTGTATCAATGAGAGTGCTTAGGGCAGGCAGGGAACAGGCTGACTGACATTGAGTTGTTGCCTTCACAAATGGGCATCACTCCATAAAAACACAACATCATTTTTCGAATGTCAAGTACACTAGAGTTTCCAACCTGGAAACATTTGCCTTAAAGCATCAAAATAATTGCATACTGTAATGCCACAGCACCTTGCTTCAAGTGATAGTACCAGGATTTACATTATTCTTAGCCAGAGGCATATTTTTTACCAGCTTTTAACAACCCAGTTTCCTCTCCCCCTCCCTCCCCCTCAGTAGCAGGGAGGATTTGTCCAGCTTTTAGGTAACAATTCTTGAAGCACATCAGCTCCTGGAAACAAATGGACTTGGCCAGAAAAGCAGGGACATCAACAGCAGAGCTGAATCCTTATTTAATAGAGCTTGAAATGACTATAATCTGTTAAGTACAATGAGAAAAAGAAGTCTGACCTGCTTGCACCATCAGATGACTCCTCCACTGACTTGGAGGGATGCTGAGGGACCTGCATCTGGGAAGAGACAAGAGTCCCCTTCAAAGACACGCCTGGAGCTGAGTGACACCCTCCCCTCCACCATGGCACAGATCACGGGGGTAACAGCATAATTACCTGTGCAATTACTTTTGTCAAGAGTCACAATCTCAAATTACAAAAGTGACCGAAGAAATGACATCAACTAATGAAGCCAGTCACTTTGGGGACTTTAATTAACAGAAAGAGGTGTGTCCCGGTAAGAAGTGATCAGCCTAGACTCACGCATGGCCAGTCAACTGCTTCCATGCCAGAGTGGCCCAGTGTTTACTGATTTTCCACATTTTCAAGATGGGGGAAATACAGTTTTTAATACACTTATTTCAAAATGGATTTGACTTTACAGAATTACTGATAAAACCGTAATACTTACATATCAGCATTTCCATAACAGACACCCAGTGTCACAAACTACTGGTGTTTTCCATTAGCATAGTACATTTATTATTATTGACCAAAGCTCACATTATAATCAGAAGGGGATAAATTAATTGTGCTGGGATTTAAATACCGATCACTGTGATAGGTAAAATAATTAGTCCTAATGATGTCCCCCAGTAGGTAAGCAGAGTAATTGGTTCCCTCAAACATTCCAAAGATGTTGTAATCTTTCAAATATGTAAACATGCTGTGTTACATGCAAGGGGACTTTGCAAGTGTGATTAAGTTAAGGATCAATTGAATGGAGAGATGGAGAGCTTGTCCTGGACTGTCTAAGTGGACCTGATGGAACCACAGGTGTCCTTATTAGTGGGAGGCAGATGGGTCAGAGAGAGAGGGGAGGTGTGAGAGAGGATGCAGAGGGAGGAGTGACATGGCTATGAGCCAAAGAATGGCAAAAGATTCTGGAAGTTGAAAAAGACAAGGAGATTCTCCCCTAAATCCTCAGAAGAAAGTATGTCTAACTTCCATAAGAGTAGAATAACAAATGTGTTATTTGTTGTGACACAAGGAGCAGCAAAGACAACTGATATAGTTATTGATTCAAAAAAAGGAAAGAACTCCACCAGTCATCACAGGCTCATATGTCAGGCTGCCACTTTGCAAGAACCATGTCTACTGGAGTGTCCCATCCCCTGGAAGACATGAATCCTAGGGAGAACTGAGACTATACCCCTTTGCATCTCAGACTTTGAAACAACCCTTGGCACATAGAAAGGGCTTGATACATGTGTGGTACATGAATGCTTTTAGCCCATTAAAACATTGCTGGATAAATGGTTGATATCTTTGAACAAGGAATGATATGTATTCTTTATTCTTCTTGAGTAAAAAGGATGGGAGAAACTAACTCCATTTATCTCTGTCCATTTAGGGCTTCTGAAATATCCTTATATTGAAGCTACTTTAAGGATGTCTTTGATTTCTTATTATGGAACATGATGAGATGTATACTTAACAGTTTGCAGATGAAGTATCATCATGGATAAGATAACCATGCTTTTGAAAATTATGCAGGCAGAGAGAGCACCATTTCAGCGTTCATTGTCAGTCTTCTGAATTTCAAGTGTCTATAGGGAAAAAAAAAACAAAAACTCATGGGCCTATTTTGGTGTCTCTTAGCTAAGACTTTGCAAAGCTTTTCTTTTGTTTGAGTTGAACCCCTGGGATAAGAGCCTCATGAGTCGAAATCTGAACAAAGGTAATATTGGACTAACAAGAGAAATGTCGACATCATTATTCCTTAACCCTCTGCCAAAGCCAATGCATTAGCGCTCTCAGGCCTCATTTATCCTTCGGAAAGAGATATCAGGGCAGCGCCTATGGCTCAGGAGTAGGGTACAGGCCGCATATACTGGAGGTGGTGGGTTCAAACCTGACTCCAGCCTAAAACTGCAAAAAAAAAAAAACCAACAAAAGCAGAGTGAGGAGGACACACCCAGGCAGCAAGCACAGAAATGGGAGTCTGAGTATCAGCAGAGGCCTTTCTGAACATCTTTCCTGTGCCTCCCCCTTTGCCCTCCCTCTCTGCACAAATGCTTGTGTGGACCTTAGGAGCACGTCCACCTGTATTTTTCCTGTTTCCTCTTTGAACCCTCCAGAGCCCCAGTAGGGCAGATGTAGCACATGCCATCTGGGGGCCACTCTTGGAACCTTCCCTGCTATTTGCTCACGTGGAAGTGAGTGTCTCCACCACACAGCCCTGCATCCCGCCCCGCTCCATGAAGGCCTGTCATCCCTGCCCTTTCACTGCTGTGATCTGGAATTCCATCTCTGTGGCCCTTCTCTTCAAGGTATTCCAGAAGCAACTCAAGTGAGAAGCAGTCAACAAGGGAGATAATCACAGAAGTAGCTTCTCTCCTCCATCTCTGTTGGGAAAGTTGGGACTCTAAAATCTGGTTCTATTGATCGAGGCCTGTGGCCAGGTCTGTCCACCGCTGCCCCACAAAGCCTCCAGGTTTTCCCTGTGTGAGGGAGATGATGGAATCCACCCAGCAGTGTTGAGTTTATGATGATGCTCTGAAGCTCTCCCCACTGTTAAGTGCATGTTCCCAGGAAATGATGGGTGTCACCAGGAATGATAAGGTCACTGTTTTGTTAATCAAGCCAGCTTTTGATGATCTGCAGGGGTCCTCAAACTGTGGCCTGTGGGCCACATGAGGCAATGAGATTGTATTTGTTCCTGTTTTGTTTTTTTACTTCAAAATAAGATATGTGCAGTGTGCATAGGAATTTGTTCATAGTTTGTTTTTTTTAAACTGTAGTCCGGCCTTCCAACGGTCTGAGGGACAGTGAATTGACCCCCTGTTTAAAAAGTTTAAGGACTCCTGATCTAGTGGGTATAGGACCCTGGCCTGCAGGCTTGGCCTTCTAACTGTTCTGAGTTCAAGTTGAAGCTCCTTGTTTTGCTACCTGGAGGAGCTGGGTCAAGTCACAGACTGTCTGTGCTTCCCTTTTCTCTCCTGTAAAATAAGTATTGCCCTGGCCTTGCCCTCCAAGATGCATTTTGCAGGGAAGTCTGTGTGTAGACACCCAGTTATGGGCCTTGCATGTAATGGCTCTTAGTAAAATTTAAGTAATATACTGACAATGCTCCATTCACAGAAAGGCTCAGTCGGTCTGACTCCAGAGCCTGTGTGTTGACCACTACGCAGTTCTGCTTTTATAATCATTGCTAGCAATGATAAATTATTATAAATGTGTGTACATATTCCTTTATGTATACAGTAGTCCTCCTCCCATCTGCACTTTCACTTTCCACAGTTTAAGACTATTAAAATAGTTGAGGAGAGAGAGAGCATATTCACATAACTTGTATTATAGCATATTATTATAATTGTTCTACTTACTATTAGTTACCATTGTTAAGCTGATACTGTGTCTAATGTGGGTATGTATACATAAGGAAAAACATAGCATATACAGCCTTCTTATCATCTGTGGGTCAAGACATCCACTGGGGTGCATCTCGTGCAGACAAGCGAGGCTGCATGTATGTACACGCATGTGTGTTTTGTGCCTACATAGATGCAGGAAGAGGCATAGCAACAGGTGGCTGTAGGCACAGGAGCATTCACAGAGAGAGAAACAGGCATGGAGGTGTGTTTTGCCCCCTTTTAAGAGCATGCACTTAGTGGAAGACAGAATTAATAAACTGGAACATAGATCTGGGGAAATTTCCCAGAACACAACACAGAGACAAACCCCTGACAAATATTCAGCAGAAGCTAAGAGACATAGAGAATAAAGTAAGCAGGTGTTCCATCCGGACAGATAGAAGGGATGAACTGAGGCAATATTTGAAGAGCTAAATTTAAGCATCATCTAAAATTGATGTTTTAAAATGCATCTCCAAATTCAAAAATTTACATCAAATTCCAAGCAGAATTTTATAAAATGCATGTCTGGAGAGCATATGGTGAGTCAATTCAAGCGAGCCTTAAAAATATAAAACAGTGAAAACAGTAAGAACTACAATAAATTTAACAATAATTAAATTTGAGAGTACTAAAATCAGGTGCTGCTAAAATTTCAGGCAATATCATTCCAACAATTTGATATGATTTCTTTTAAGATTATGTGGTTAGGTTTGTAATTTGAAATTATGTTACATTCCCTAATACATAGATTTAAAAAATAAATACTGTGAATTATTTAAAAAGACAATGATGAAGACAGAATTTAAAAAAAGCAATAGACAAATAATATACAATAAATACCAACCAAAGGAAACCTGATGAAACTTTATCAAATATTCGGGAAAATAGTATTCAAGTGAGCATGATATACACACTGTATGACTAAAGAAACACTGTGCAGGCCTGTCTTGTAATCCTAGCACTTTGGGAGGCTGAAGTGGGAGGATTTCATGAGGTCAAGAGTTCAAGACCAGCCTGAGTAAGGGCAAAACCCCATCTCTACAAAAAAAGAAAAATTAACCCAGCATGGTGGTGCACACTTGTAGTCGCACCTACTAGGGAGGCTGAGGCAGGAGGATCCCTTAAACCCAGTAGTTTCAGGTTGTAGTGAGCTGTCATGATGACATGGCACTCTAACCTGGTCTGCAGAGTGAGAAATGTTCTTCTTCTGAAGAAAAGAAGAAGCAGATTTCCTTCTAATTGCTGAATTTTTTTCTCAGCTTCAGGGAACTGAAGTACGAATGGTAATTATCTTATAGGGCATGTGGGGAGAATTTCAACTTCAATTTCGTTCAGCCCTTAGGAAAAACAAACAAGTAACCCCCTATTTGAGGGACAAAGTTAATAAAACAGGTGACATTCTGGAAGGTTGGGGATCACATATGCTATTAGGAGATGAATTAATTGTGAACAGAAATATATGCAAACAGTGGCCTTTGCAAACTGAGTTCTATGGTGAGAACCGATAAAAGCAAGGCTAATGTTGTCAGAACTTCTGAGCCAGCATTAATGAGTTTCTGGTGGGAAATGTGTCTTGCAACCAAATCTGACTGTGGGGGCTGCTCCTTGTCTATGGATTTCCTGTGCTCAGAACCTGCATGTGCTCTGGTGCCCACATCTGTCTTTTCTGCCTTAGCAGGAGAGTCTGCAGCGTGGTGATGGAAATAAAGATTGATGAAAAATGGATTGTCAAAACTTGATTTAAAAGAATTCAGTAGAAAGAATAATTTTTAAAATATCAAATTTGATAATTTTTACACTATCAAACTTGATCTATTTGTTACTCTGTGCAGGGGCTATACGGAAGTTTATTTTTCTGCACAAGAGGGATTTATGCGAAAGACGGTTAACATCTACAAAAGATATTATTTTATGCATCCTTTAAGCTAGATAGCTAAAAAATAATTTTTACAAAATTGTAGGAAAAAAGATTTTGTTATAACCAGTTTGCAGTTTTAAAAATTTGAGGCAGAGACTCATTATAGCAGAGCTGGGATTCTCAACGATACCTATCCAGAATTAAAATCTAGCTTTTTTAAATTCATTTTTATCTTTTAATTAGAAGGAAATAATACAAACAGAAGTGACATCTCAGCTAAAATAATTGAAAATATTTCTGTTACCAGTAGGCCCACACTAAAGGAAATATCAAAGGCTATTGTTAAGAAAGAATGAAAAAATCCTAAGTTTGAGCAAAAGAACAAAACAGAACAAAAACAAACAAAAAAACAAAAAAAATTATATAACTAAAAATGTAAATACACAGAATGAATAATGACCACATAAAATAACAATAAAAACAATCACTTGAGGCATTTAATATATATACAAACACACAGAGTTTAAATGCATGGCAAAATGACATGTAATTCAGAATGTATGTAAATGAAGTTAAACAATTCTAATATTCTTGCTTTTTCCTGGAAAAGAAGAAAAGTCACAATTAATATTAAACTTTATCAAATATCCATATTGCAATCTATTTCTATGCAATCATTTAAAAATAGCAACATTATTTATAATCTCATAATTCATAGAGAAAAAAATGTAAGTAAACAGTTTCTTCTTTTTTATTAAATCATAGCTGTCATGCAATTAATGCAATCATGGGGTACCATGAGCTGGTTTTATATACAATTGGAAATATTTTCATCACACTGGTTAACATAGCCTTTCTGGCTTTTTCTTAGTTATTGTGTTAAAACATTTGTATTCTACATTTACTAAGTTTCACATGTAACCTTGTAAGATGCACCGTAGGTGTAATCCCACCAATCACCCTCCCTCGACCCATACCCTCCCCTCCCTATCCCCTTTCCCCATATTCTTAGGCTATAATTGGGTTATAGCTTTCATATGAAAGCTATAAATTAGTTTCCTAGTAGGGCCGAGTACATTGGATACTTTTTCTTCCATTTTTGAGATACTTTGCTAAGAAGAATATGTTCCAGCTCCATCCATGTAAACATGAAAGAGGTAAAGTCTCCATCTTTCTTTAAAGCTGCATAATATTCCATGGTGTACATATACCACAATTTATTAATCCATTCATGGATCAATGGGCACTTGGGCTTCTTCCATGACACTTAGAAATCTAAAAATAGACCTGTCATTCGATCCTACAATTCCTCTATTAGGTATATACCCAGAAGACCAAAAATCACATTACAACAAAGATATTTGTACCAGAATGTTTGTTGCAGCCCAATTCATAATTGCTAAATCATGGAAGAAGTAAACACTTTCTAATTTGAAATGAGACATAAGAAAAGATAAAACAGGCAAAACCAACAGGAATAAAAAAAAGCAGAGTAAGCTAACAGCCCAAATATATTAGGAATTGCATCATATGTAAAGAGACTGAATCTTCCAATTAAAAGACAGAAACAAAATCTCTTTGGGTTAAAAGGAAATGATATTTATAGGAGACTCCCTTAAAATGCAGAGGCAGAGAAAGATTAGAAACATTATACCATGAAAACAATACCAAAGAAAGATGGCGTGTCTAGAAAAATATCTCACAAAGTCGTCTTTAAGACAAAGAAAGATGCAGAGAAAGACACTTCACAAAAGTTTAAAATTATTGAGAATATATAATGATTCTAAATGTGTTTGCACCTAAATAGCATAGCTTCAAAGGGTGGTTATTTTGTGTAGGATTAATTTTATGTTGCTATGTGTGCTTTCTGTTTTTCTTTAACTTTTTTTCTGATGACTTATAAAATATATAAATTGGGACTGTTACAGACTTAAATAAGAAATGACTCATCATTTTTCAACATGCTAATTAGCACCAAGCAAGCCCTCAATACGTTGAAATTGATACTATCACACACATCATCACCATAATTATCATTTTTTTAATCAAGATGAAAAAAGAGTAAAAGTGGGAACAAACAGGAATTGGTGTCCTACAGAATAGATTAATTTTTTTGTAATTTATTCATAAGAGCAGAATATGACAGCCATTTATCTAAGTCACAGATGAAGATAGTGGCATTTATGAATCATCTTCTCTGTGACACTGAGGTCTCCTCGGATGGCATTCCCTGGAGCATAAAAAAGTATAATCACAATTTAGTATTTCTCTCCTCCAAGTAGGCCATCTCTTTGATCTTGGTGGATTTAGGAACTCTGAGTACTTCGCTGTACCTTGGGATCACCCCTAGGAGACTTGGTGTTGAGGAGAAGGACTTCACAGACCAGTTGGTTATTAGAACTCTCACAGGAAATTCACTATGGAGCCGAGGGCCAAGGTTTGCATGAGTAACTCCTGACATGTGCTGGCTATGTTCCAGGTTTGTTGACTGCCTTTGAGATCTGGTGGGTATTTATTCAGGGTAGAGACTCCAGGTTGGGTTTAATAAAAGTTACAGCTTAACTCCAGGCTCGTGAGTCCAGAAGTTTTCATGTAAGCCAAATGGGGGTAAAAAAGGAGGAGGTTGCTAAAACATTGAGTAGAAGCCTTTATGGCAGGTTTGCACAATAGTTGCAACCTAAATTTTGGAATCTGTCATGTAAACCTGTGTTCAGCTCCTGACGGCATAACTGCATACCAGTTAAATAACTCCTTTGTGCCTCACTTTCCTCATATGCAGCTGAAAATAGGATAAGATTGTTGTGAGAAGGAAGAAGTTAAGACACATACATGTGGGAAGAGTTTCTGGCAGAGAATAATCCCTCCATATGTCAGAGTTGTTGCGTTGTTATTAACCCTCACACCGTGGCTATGCAGTCTAATAAAGCTATTTAATCAGTCTAACAAGATTCCTTACAAGTGACAGGTGCTTTTCCCAAGTTTGTGCCTTTTCTCCCTAATTCCAGAACAGAGCACTGCGGCAGGTGCAAATGGCTTTGGAAAATAGTAAATGTGTTATACAGACGAACCTCTTTCATCCTCTGCCTTTATTCTGAAATATGGGAAGGCCTGGGTGTAAACGTGGCTGTGAAGTTTTACTGTTCCCATTAACAAGAAAATGTGCTCACGCCTGCGTGATACACTCTGATTGCATCTCAGTCATTCTGGCTCCTGCCCAGTTTAGCATCTTCTTGGACAAAAAACACTGGAGCTTTTGCAGTAATCACACATGAATAAGCACACATGACTTGTGGCACAAAGAGCTTTTCTAGAAGACTAATTGAAAATCTCACTGTGCAAGCACAAGAATTTCAGCTAGCAACATTGAACGTGCACTCTTAACAATTAATGATGACTAATAAAAACTAAATAGCATAATAAATCTCACTGCCGACATTTTGCTAAGAAAAGTCACTGGCCTGAGCCTATCTCATCTCAGAACTCGAAATCCTGCAGACTGGCTATATAGTACACAGGCTGAAGCATGGAACCCACATGCAGGCCAGTGAGATTTAAATCCTAGTTCTGCTCCTTACTAGCTGCGTGACCTTGCGGGATCAGGTGTGCTGTCGGTGTATGAGTTTCTTCGTGTGCAAATGAGAATAATGATGAGTCCCTATCTAATGTGGCTTCTATGAGCACAGAATGGACCAGAATATGTGAACACACTTAAACAGCACCTGGTGTGTAAATAGCACAAGACAAGCTTTATCATCATCATCATCACCATGAGTACGTTAATTAGTGTCCTCACAGGAAATACATGGTATAGTCAAAGGGGAATTGAACCTGATAAAGGTATTATTTAAATAAATTGGGCAAGATTAAATAATTAGAAGAGGGTGCTACACCCAGGAACTAGCAACAGTGGGGTACCATTACACTAACCCTATACCCAACACAAGTCATAGAAGCAAGAGGAGGGGACAGCTGCCATAGAAAAGAGAGGCTTGTCAATGAGAAGGAGCCACCCAAAGCCACAGAAGCTAAAGCCTTCTTCAGATGCTAAACTCCCACCTGTCTAGAAGCCAGAGGGCAAAGGAGCTCAGAGATCACCCTGAAAGAGGTGGTCTTCCAGGTGTGAGCAGCACAGGAGCACCAGAGTTAAGACCAGATCTGGAGAAGGAACTGGAAAATATCAGTCCTCAAGGACAATGACTTTTGACACATTTATATTATGCATGCAATCAGTAGGAATAAACTGAGCAAATATCATCAGCATAGCTGTGTATACCCCATTTCCAAGAAATGCTCAGGGAACAAATATAACTGTGGAAATGCCTCAGGGCCTGTGAGGCTGCTTCAGGACTGCAGACAAGAAGAATGAGAATCCTAAGGAAAACAATCCAGACAAAAATAGTAACAGCAACTTGCATGTCTGTAAGACTTCATAATTTTTAAATCGATTTCATGTGTATAGTCACATAGTCACATTGCAGCCTTGTAATAACTCTATGGTGAGGTAGGTATTTATTCCCACTTTAAAATGAGAAAATTGAAGATAAAGTGTTTAGTTAGCTAGGATCAGAAACTCCTGGGTAATGCTGGCTTACTTTCCTTAGCAAGGGCATTTTCCAAATGGTGATATTACTGCATATGTTTCAAGAGTACAGGATGTGGGACTGATTTAGTCACTATTTTACTCCACTGCTATGTTGGGAGGGCTTGTTGATATGTCAAGTTCCATTCTAGGCAATAGTGAGCCACTAGTGACCAAAACAATGTCCAGTCTCTTTCTGTCTTTTTGAGCTATTCTTGCTTTGGAAAAGATCTGGAAGTTCCTCGGGAAGTTCAAGGAGTTACTCTTGCCCCAGAAATCCCAACAGAAGTGAAAACACTTCCACGCAGGATCTTGGACATGAATGTTTGCAGAAGAATTATTCACAAGAGCCAAAAAGTGGAAAGCAAAATGCTACAACAGAAAGATAAATAAAACAGAGTCTTCCCATATAGTGAAATGCTATTTGATAATAAGGGGAATACAGTATGGACACGCTGTATGACTGAATCTTAAAAACATTATGTTCAGTGAAAGAAGCCACTCACAAAAGAACGTATATTATATGATTCCATTTATATGAAAAAAAAAATCCAGAACAGGCAAATCTAGAGACAAAGAAAGCAGATTAATTGTTGTTCAGGGCTGGGAGACGAATAGATGGGAAGGTTGAGTGGGACTGCTAAGGGGTATCTGGTTTCTTTTTAGGAGAGTAAATATGTCGTTAACTTGGAGATGGCAATGAATGCAAAATTCTGCAAATATACTCACAGCCAATTGCATTTTATACCTTAAATGGGTGAATTGTATGTTATATAAATTGTATCTCAATGAGACTTTATCAAAAAAAGTGCTACCTATTCTTTAACACCTGAGATTTTTAACTAGTGAGATATTGAAACCTTTGACCAGGCCAGGGCTTTCCACAGAGGCTCCTGTCCAGAAGGAGAGTTAAAGGACAGAAATTTAGCAAGTAACCTGGTGGATTACAGCTGCGACAAGAGAGAAGGTTAAAGAACGCACATCAACCCCGCTGAGGTGAGCTGCTAACCCAAGGATACAAACAAAAGGAACAAAATCCATCAACAAGTGGATGACAGTCCCCTCCCCCATGAGAATGGCTCGAAGTACCCCATAAACAAACAAGCAGAGTCAAAAGTCCTCCCATTATACTCCACAGGAGAGACCCTCTAAAAACTGGACCTACTTCCCCTACTAAGGTGCCATGGCGCTCTCCTGCCAGGCATAAAACTACGAAAAATGGTATATATTCTTTACCTGCAATTCTGAGCTCCCAGCACTCCCCTCCATTCTCACTCTGAGGTTTAGAGGCCTGTCCCCCAGGAGTTCAGATTCTTGAGTGATTTCTCAAGGGGTGTGGAAAGGGCCTGGACTGCAGCTGGTCAGTACTGATTCTGCGGCTCGGGAGTGAGGAGAGGTCAGCTGAGAGACAACCATGCCAGAGTGGCGGTGCCCCAAGGTGCAGAGCAGCAGCTGTTTTTGGCAACAATAAGGCTCACCCCCGGATATTGTGGAGTCACAACCCCTGTCTCTCTGGGCAAGCAGAGGAGGCAAGGCATCTTCTCAGGTGGCAACCACTGGTGGAACAGATCTGGGATGGAAACGCAGGCCCCATGACTAAAGGGTTTACCTGAGGTAGTACCGGCCTGTGTGGTGTGGGGGACTAGAAAACGCATGCACAGAGCTAGGAGATTCCCAGGGCAGGGCTGACCCAGAGGACTGCTTTACTGAGCCTAAGATGCACCCAGCTCCCAAGAGATCATCAGCGTAAAAAAAGGAGGGCAGGCAGAGCCCAGAATTGACAGGTAACCATGCTGCGAATACAAACTACAGCGGAACAGAAAGAGCCTGAGGCACATGTTCTGGAACTCAAAACAGCTTCTCTTCTGCAGGGGAATTTAGCAGAGACAGAAACAAATTCCCGCAAAGTTGTTCTGTTCTGTTCCGTCACTAACATCAATCAAGGGCAGGGCTGGAACTGAGTGAACACTCCAGCCTCCATCAAGCACCCAAGGTTTTCAGGCCTCACCTCCCGCTGCCAGATAGTGGGAGAGAGCAGAAGCCTGGCTGAGGAGACATAGATTTCCTTGTGATTCAGGCAGGTGCAAATCCCTGAAGTATCTGCTTATTGCAGGCAATTGGGTCACAGCCCTGTGGAGTTATCAGTGACTGGGTGTAAAAGAGGTGCAACGTGGGGAAGGAAGCATAAACCTTCCCAGACTAATTTATTTGCTGGGTGGGTTCTCCTGACCTCACAGAGCACTGGAGCAAGTCATATTTGAGTTGTCAGCGGACCCCTGCGTTCTAGTTGCCAGAGACCTTTTAAACTCTCCCACCAAAGACAGGTGCTTACTGAGACAATTGATTTGGACCTTTTGAACTGAGCCAATCACCCAAGGACTATACAAGTGGTGTCCTGGGTGTGTGGTTGTAGGAAGGTTTGATTTTCCTTTTCCAATTGTTGCCTGTGGGGGACAGGGTGACTTAATTGCTGGTATTTCTCTACAGCAGAGACTTCAACACAGAGTAACTGTTTCACTAGGGTTGGACAGAGACCAGCTGAAAACAAGACAGAGCCACTTAGCCCCACCACACCAAACAGGTCCCCACTTTCTCAGGATGTAGCAGTGTACAGATCCTCAGCAAAGATCCAGGGGAAAAGGTATAGACACCAGCCCCAGCTTTTGAGCAAAGGGCTGTCTAATCACTACTCCTGGAGCCCTGAACCCAACTTTTCTTTATCCACTCATTTAGTCAAATGGTGTAAAATAATCATGGGGTGGAATCAGTGGAAAAACTCTGGTAATATGAATAACCAGAGTAGATCAAACCCTCCAAGGAAAGATATGGCAGATGTAAATGAAGATCCTCCATAATGACCAGCCCAATCCTCTACCACAAAAGTAAACTTACTTAGAAATGTTTGATCAAACTCCACCTTCCACAGTGGCGAAAGGATTAAAAATGTCCACAGGACTTTTGAAAAACTCGATACCCAAAATTATACCAGACTTATCAATATTCTCCATTAATGTCAACAGCTTAAACTGTCCTCTAAAGAGGCACAGGTTGGCTGACTGGATACAAAAACTTAGGCCAGATATTTGCTGCATACAAGAATCATATCTTACCTTAAAAGATAAATATAGACTCAGGGTGAAAGGATGGTCGTCCATATTTCAGGCAAATGGTAATCAGAAAAAAGCAGGTGTTGCAATTCTATTTGCAGGTACAAAAAGCTTTAAACCAACAAAAGTAAGGACAGATAAATGTTAAGGGTAATACTCAATATAATTTGATTTCAATTATTAATATTTATGCACCCAACCAGAATGCACCTCAATTTATAAGAGAAACTGTAACAGACATGAGCAACTTGATTTCCTCCAGCTCCATAATAGTTGGAGATTTCAACACTCCTTTGGCAGTGTTGGATAGATCCTCCAAAAAGAAACTGAGGAAATAAATTTTAGATTTAAACATAACCATCCAACATTTTGATTTAGCAGACATCTATAGAACATTTCATTTCAACAAAACTGAATACACATACTTCTCATCAGCCCACGGAACATACTCCAAAATTGATCACATCTTAGGTCACAAGTCTAACCTCAGTAAATTTAAAGGAATAGAAATTATTCCTTGCATCTTCTTTGACCACCATGGAATAAAAGTTGAACTCAGTAACAACAGGAATCTGCATACTCATACAAAAACATGGAAGTTAAATAACCTTATGCTGAATGATAGCTGGGTCAGAGATGAGATTAAGAAGGAAATTGCCAAATTTTTGGAACAAAATGACAATGAAGACATGAATTATCAGAACAGCTGGGATACCACAAAGGCAGTCCTAAGAGGGAAATTTATAGCACTGTAAGCCTTCCTCAAGAGAATGGAAAGAGAGGAAGTTAACAACTTAATGGGACATCTCAAGCAACTGGAAAAGGAAGAACATTCCAACCCCAAACTCAGTATAGAAAAGAAATAACCAAAATTAGAGCAGAATTAAATGAAATTAAAAACAAAAGAATTATACAACAGATCAAAAAGTTGGTATTTTGAAAAGCTCAATAAAATAGATAAACCTTTGGCTAACCTAACAAGGAAAAAAAAAGTAAAATCTCTAATTTCATCAATCAGAAATGACAAAGACAAAATAACAACAGACTCCTCAGAAATTCAAAAAATCCTTAATGAATATTACAAGAAACTTTATTCTCAGAAATATGAAAATCTGAAGGAAATTGCCCAATACTTGGAAGCACATCACCTTCCAAGACTTAGCCAGAGGAAGTGGAAATGTTAAACAGGCCTATATCAATTTCTGAAATAGCATCAACCACACAAAAGTTCCCTAAAAAGAAAAGCCCAGGACCAGATGGCTTCATGTCAGAATTCTACCAAACCTTTAAAGAGGAATTAGTATCTATATTATCAACCTGTTCCAAAATGTAGAAAAAGAAAGAAGACTACCCAACACGTTCTATGAAGCAAACATCACCCTGATCCCCAAACCAGGAAAAGACCCAACAAAAAAAGAAAATTATAGACCAATATCACTAATGAATATACATGCAAAAACATTCAACAAGTTCCTAACAAACAGAATCCAGCAACACATCAAGCAAATTATATATCATGACCAAGTCAGTTTTATCCCAGGGTCTCAAGGCTTGTTTAATATATGTAAATCTATAAGTATAATTCAGCACATAAACAAATTAAAAAACAAAGACCATATGCTTCTCTCAATTGATGCAGAAAACACTTTTGATAATATCCATCATCCCTTCATGATCAGAACACTTAAGAAAATTGGTATAGAAGGGACATTTCTTAAACTGATAGAGGCCATCTACAGCAAACCCACAGCCAATATCATAATGAATGGAGTTAAATTGAAATTATTTCCACTCAGATCAGGAACCAGGCAAGACTGCCCATTGTCTCCACTGCTCTTTAACATTGAATGGAAGTTTTAGCCATCACAATTAGGGAGGAAAAGGCGATCAAGTGTATTCATATAGGGTCAGAAGAGATCAAACTTTTGCTCATCACAGATGATATGACTGTATATTTGGAAAACACCAGGGATTCTACTACAAAAGTCTTAGAAGTAATCAAGGAATACAGCAGTGTCTCAGGTTACAAAATCAACATTCATAAATCGGTGGCCTTTAAATATACCAACAATACTCAAGCTGAAAAAACAGTTAAGGACTCTATTCCATTCACAGTAGTGCCAAAGAAGATGAACTATTTGGGAATTTATCTAACAAACGTCATGAAAATCTCTATAAAGAGAACTATGAAATGTTAAGAAAAGAAATAGCTGAAAATGTTAACAAATGGAAAAACATACCATGCTCATGGCGGGGAAGAATCAACTTGTTAAAATGTCCATACTACCCAAAGCAATATACAATTTTAATGCAATCCCTACTAAATCTCCACTGTCATACTTTAAAGTTTTTTAAAAAAATAATACTTCATTTTATATGGAATCAGAAAAAACCTCAAATAGCCAAGACATTACTCAGAAATAAAGACAAAGCAAGAGGAATCACGCTACCGGACCTCAGACTATACTATAAATCGATAGTGATCAAAACAGCATGGTACTGGCACAAAAACAGGGAGACAGATGTATGGAACAGAATAGAGAACCAAGAGAAGAACCCAGCTACTTACCATTATTTGATCTTTGACAAGCCAATTAAAAACATTCAGTGGGGAAAAGATTCCCTATTTAACAAATGGTGCTGGGTACACTGGCTGGCTACCTGTAGAAGACTGAAACTGGACCCACACCTTTCACAATTAACTAAGATAGACTCTCATTGGATTAAAGATTTAAACTTAAGACACGAAACTATAAAAATACTAGAAGAGAGTGCAGGGAAAACTCTTGAAGAAATCAGTCTGGGCGAATATTTTATGAGGAGGACGCCCCGGGCAATTGAAGCAGCTTCAAAAATACACTACTGGGACCTGATCAAACTAAAAAGCTTCTGCACAGCCCAAGAACACAGTAAGTAAAGTAAGCAGACAGCCCTCAGAATGGGAGAAGATACTTGCAGGTTATGTCTCCAACAAAGGTTTAATAACCAGAATCCACAGAGAACTCAAACATATAAGCAAGAAAAGAACAGGTCATCCCATTGCAGGCTGGGCAAGGGACTTGAAGAGAAACTTCTCTGAAGAAGACAGGCGCGCGGCCTACAGACATATGAAGAAATGCTCATCATCCATAATCATCAGAGAAATGCAAATCAAAACTACTTTGAGAGATCATCTAACTCCAGTAAGATTAGCCCATATCACAAAATCCCAAGACCAGAGATGTTGGCGTGGATCTGGAGAAAAGGGAACACTTCTACACTGCTGGTGGGAATGCAAATTAATACGTTCCTTTTGGAAAGATGTTTGGAGAACACTTAGAGATCTAAAAATAAACCTGCCATTCAATCCTATAATTCCTCTACTAGGTATATACCCAGAAGACCAAAAATCACATTAGGACAAAGATATTTGTACCAGCATGTTTATTGCAGCCCAATTCATAATTGCTAAGTCATGGGAAAAGCCCAAGTGCCCATCAATCCACAAATGGATTAATAAATTGTGGTATATGTACACCGTGGAATGTTATGCAGCCTTAAAGAAAGATGAAGACTTTACCTCTTTCATGTTTACATGGATGGAGCTGGAACATATTCTTCTTAGTAAAGTATCTCATGAATGGAAGAAAAAGTATCCAACGTACTCCGCCCTACTATGAAACTAATTTATGGCTTTCATGTGAAAGCCTAACCCAGTTATAATCTACAAATATGGGGAAGGGTGAGAGGGAAAGGAGGGAGTGTGGAGGATGGGTGGAGGGAGGGTGGTTGGTGGAATTACACCTATGGTGCATCTTACAAGGGTACATGTGAAACTTAGTAAATGTAGAATATAAACGTCTTAACACAATAACTAAGAAAATGCCAGGAAGGTTATGTTAACCAGTGTGATGAAAATATGTCAAATGGTCTATAAAAGCAGTGTATGGTGCCCCATGATTGCATTAATGTACACAGCTATGATTTAATAATAAAATAAATAAATAATAATTAAAAAATTAAAAAATAGAGCCGAGTAACAGCTTCCTTGCATCTGGGCACCGTGAGTCTGGGGAGATAGGACTCCAGGCATCTCTGGCTGGTGGGAACTGCCTATCATCACTCCTATGAGGATACAGGGAGTCAGCGAGAGACTTCTGGACCCCAAGAGGAGGACTAAAACAGTGGAAAACCGGCAAGTGGTCGCGTGTGTTCAACCCGTCTAAACCCGCCCACAACTGTAAGTTCAGTAGCAGCGAGACTGCAAACCAGAAAGGCCTTACCTGTGAACTCTTTTGATGTCCTTGGACTTGGCACTGAGTTGAACTGCCTTGGGGAAGGCCTGAGTGGGAGTGCGGAGAACTTTGGCCGTTGTCTAGGGCCCCAGTCTGAGCCGCTGAGCCAGACGGAGCTAATAGTGTTTGGTGGTGGGTCACACGGATCCATTGTCAGTGATCTGCCCCGGCAAGCTCCGCCCTCAGGGTCACAGAGCTAGAAACGGGTGGGAGCTGGTAACCCAGCAACCAAGTAGCCTAAGGGTGGGGTCTGAGCCGCCTTGCAGCCCTAACCCTCAGGGGCAGAGTGAGACCGGTTTTGGCACACTGAGTAAGTGGATAGCCACTTCAGCAGCGATTCCAGCGAGAAAGCTGGGAAAGCTTCTGCTCAGCAAGTTTACAAGTTCAAAGTGCCTTTTAAGTGGGCTGAAGAGAGATTTAGGGTGTCTACCTGCTGGGGTTTGAGAAATCAGCAGCCTCCAGTCGTATTGGAACTGTGACTAACATCCCATACCCCAAAAGACCACGTGTTGCCCAGACAATATTGAACAACATATACAAACTGCTTTGTTTTTGGTTGTGTATTTTTTTTTCTTTTTTTTTTGTTTGGTTGGGTTTTTTTGTTTGTTTATTTTGACGTTGTTGATGTTCTTTTGTTTCTTAATTTCAATCTTTTCCATACAGATCCCTTTTTCTTTCTCAATTTTTCTAGTTTAATTATAATTTCCCATTGCTGCCTTTTTTAATAACTACAACTTCATTTTTGCTAGTGTTTCTACCGCTATCACTTGGTTTTTCACCCAATTTTATCGCCATAAAGTTTTCTGTTTGCTTGTTTTGGTTTGAGTTATAGCATTTTTGTTTTTCCTCTCTACTTGGTGGAGGTGGGGTACTGTGTCTGACCAGGTTAGCAAAGAGCTGCTGACCTCAAGGGAACCACCCAACTGGGCACCCAACCCCCAGAAGGTGGGGTTTTTTAAGGTTGTGTCAAAGTACCCTACTGTACACCTATATTGCCCTGTCTCCCTCTTTCTGTGCCTCTCTTCTTTTTGTCAATATTCCTTATCCCTACCCCCTCTCCTTTCTCTATCTTTCTTTTTTTTCTTATCACTCGGTCCTCTTTTCTTTCATCCCTTTTTTGCTCTTCAACCTTCTCACCTTTCTGGTCCTGTAACCCTTAGTCCACAGGCACGAGAACTTAAAGAGCAAGAGGAAGTGAAAGGAAAATTAGGGCAAGGAAACAGATAAAAGAAATCACTCATGAGGAAGAATCAGCAGAAAACTCCAGGCAACATGAAGAACCAGTCCAGAACAACCCCGCCAAGGGACCATGAGGTAGCTACTGCAGAGGATTCCACCTATACAGAAATGTTAGGAATGACAGAAAGGGAATTTAGAATACACATGTTGAAAACAATGAAAGAAATGATGGAAACAATGAAGGAAACTGCTAATAAAGTGGAAAATAACCAAAAGGAAATCCAAAAACAGAATCAAATCAGAGATGAACGATATGAAGAATATAAAAAGGATATAGCAGAGCTGAAGGAAATGAAACAGTCAATCAGGGAACTTAAAGATGCAATGGAAAGTATCAGCAACAGGTTAGACCATGCAGAAGAAAGAATTTCAGAGGTAGAAGACAAAGTTTTTGAGATAACTCAGATAGTAAAAGAGGCAGAAAAGAAGAGAGAGAAAGCAGAACGTTCACTGTCAGAATTATGGGACTTTATGAAACGTTCCAACATACGAGTTATAGGAATTCCAGAAGGGGAAGAAGAATGCCCCAGAGGAATGGAAGCCATACTAGAGAATATTATAAAAGAAAATTTCCCAAACATCACCAAAGATTCTGACACACTGCTTTCAGAGGGATATCGGACCCCAGGTCGCCTCAACTCTAACCGAGCTTCTCCAAGACACATTGTGATGAACCTGTCCAAAGTCAAGACAAAAGAAAAGATTCTGCAAGCTGCCAGGAGTAAGCGCCAGTTGACCTACAGGGGCAAATCCATCAGAGTGACCTCAGACTTCTCTAATGAAACTTTCCAAGCAAGAAGACAATGGTCATCTACCTTTAATCTACTTAAACAGAACAATTTTCAGCCCAGAATTCTGTACCCTGCTAAGCTAAGCTTCAAAATTGATGGAGAAATCAAATCATTTACGGATATACAAACATTGAGGAAATTCACCACAACAAGACCAGCTCTACAGGGAATACTTCAACCTGTTCTGCACACTGACCACCACAATGGATCAGCAGCAAAGTAAGAACTCAGAAATCAAAGGACAGAACCTAACCTCCACACTGATGCAAAAGATAAAACTAAGCAATGGACTCTCACCAAATAAGACGAATAGAATACTACCACACTTATCAATTATCTCCATAAATGTTAATGGTTTGAATTCCCCACTGAAGAGACATAGATTGGCTGACTGGATTAAAAAACACAAGCCATCCATTTGCTGTCTGCAGGAAACACACCTGGCTTCAAAAGACAAATTAAAGCTCCGAGTCAAGGGTTGGAAGACAATTTTTCAGGCAAATGGAATTCAGAAGAAAAGAGGAGTTGCAATCTTATTTTCAGATACATGTGGATTTAAAGCAACTAAAGTCAAAAAAGACAAAGATGGTCACTTTATATTGGTCAAGGGAAAAATACAACAAGAAGACATTTCAATTCTAAATATCTATGCACCCAATTTAAATGCTCCCAGATTCTTGAAACAGACCTTACTCAGTCTGAGCAATATGATATCTGATAATACCATCATAACAGGGGACTTTAACACACCTCTTACAGAGCTGGACAGATCCTCTAAACAGAAATTAAACAAAGATATAAGAGATTTAAATGAGACCCTAGAACAATTATGCTTGATAGACGCATATAGAACACTCCACCCCAAAGATAAAGAATATACATTCTTCTCATCACCCCATGGAACATTCTCCGAAATTGATCATATCCTGGGACACAAAACAAATATCAACAGAATCAAAAGAATTGAAATTTTACCTTGTATCTTTTCAGACCATAAGGCACTAAAGGTGGAACTCAACTCTAACAAAAATGCTCGACCCCATCCAAAGGCATGGAAATTAAACAATCTTCTGTTGAATAACAGATGGGTGCAGGAAGAAATCAAACAGGAAATCACTAACTTCCTTAAGCATAACAACAATGAAGACACAAGCTACCAAAACCTGTGGGATACTGCAAAAGCAGTTTTGAGAGGAAAATTCATCGCTTTAGATGCCTACATTCGAAAAACAGACAGAGAGCACATCAACAATCTCACAAGAGACCTTATGGAATTGGAAAAAGAAGAACAATCTAAGCCTAAACTCAGTAGAAGAAAAGAAATATCCAAAATCAAATCAGAGATCAATGAAATTGAAAACAAAAGAATCTTTCAGAAAATTAATGAAACAAGGAGTTGGTTTTTTGAAAAAATAAATAAAATAGATAAACCATTGGCCAGACTAACTAGAAATAGAAAAGTAAAATCTCTAGTAACCTCAATCAGAAATGATAAAGGGGAAATAACAACTGATCCCACAGAGATACAAGAGATCATCTCTGAATACTACCAGAAACTGTATGCCCAGAAATTTGACAATGTGAAGGAAATGGATCAATATTTGGAATCACACCCTCTCCCTAGACTTGGCCAGGAAGAAATACACCTCCTGAACAGACCAATTTCAAGCACTGAGATCAAAGAAACAATAAAAAAGCTTCCAACTAAAAAATGCCCTGGTCCAGATGGCTTCACTCCAGAATTCTATCAAACCTTCAAGGAAGAGCTTATTCCTGTACTGCAGAAATTATTCCAAAAAATTGAGGAAGAAGGAATCTTCCCCAACACATTCTATGAAGCAAACATCACCCTGATACCAAAACCAGGAAAAGACCCAAACAAAAAGGAGAATTTCAGACCAATCTCACTCATGAATATAGATGGAAAAATTCTCAACAAAATCCTAGCCAATAGATTACAGCTTATCATCAAAAAAGTCATTCATCATGATCAAGCAGGCTTCATCCCAGGGATGCAAGGCTGGTTCAACATACGCAAGTCCATAAACGTTATCCACCATATTAACAGAGGCAAAAACAAAGATCACATGATCCTCTCAATAGATGCAGAAAAAGCATTTGATAAAATCCAGCATCCTTTTCTAATTAGAACACTGAAGAGTATAGGCATAGGTGGCACATTTCTAAAACTGATTGAAGCTATCTATGACAAACCCACAGCCAATATTTTACTGAATGGAGTAAAACTGAAAGCTTTTCCTCTTAGAACTGGAACCAGACAAGGTTGTCCTCTGTCACCTTTACTATTCAACATAGTGCTGGAAGTTCTAGCCAATACAATTAGGCAAGACAAGGAAATAAAGGGAATCCAAATGGGAGCAGAGGAGGTCAAACTCTCCCTCTTTGCTGACGACATGATCTTATACTTAGAGAACCCCAAAGACTCAACCACAAGACTCCTAGAAGTCATCAAAAAATACAGTAATGTTTCAGGATATAAAATCAATGTCCACAAGTCAGTAGCCTTTGTATACACCAATAACAGTCAAGAGGAGAAGCTAATTAAGGACACAACTCCCTTCACCATAGTTTCAAAGAAAATGAAATACCTAGGAATATACCTAACGAAGGAGGTGAAGGACCTCTATAAAGAAAACTATGAACTCCTCAGAAAGGAAATAGCAGAGGATATTAACAAATGGAAGAACATACCATGCTCATGGATGGGAAGAATCAACATTGTTAAAATGTCTATACTTCCCAAAGCAATCTACCTATTCAATGCCATTCCTATCAAAGTACCTACATCGTACTTTCAAGATTTGGAAAAAATGATTCTGCGTTTTGTATGGAACCGGAAAAAACCCCGTATAGCTAAGGCAGTTCTTAGTAACAAAAATAAAGCTGGGGGCATCAGCATACCAGATTTTAGTCTGTACTACAAAGCCATAGTGCTCAAGACAGCATGGTACTGGCACAAAAACAGAGACATAGACACTTGGAATCGAATTGAACACCAAGAAATGAAACTAACATCTTACAACCACCTAATCTTCGATAAACCAAACAAGAACTTACCTTGGGGGAAAGACTCCCTATTCAATAAATGGTGTTGGGAGAACTGGATGTCTGCGTGTAAAAGACTGAAACTGGACCCACACCTTTCCCCACTCACAAAAATTGATTCAAGATGGATAAAGGACTTAAATTTAAGGCACGAAACAATAAAAATCCTCAAAGAAAGCATAGGAAAAACACTGGAAGATATTGGCCTGGGGGAAGACTTCATGAAGAAGACTGCCATGGCAATTGCAACAACAACAAAAATAAACAAATGGGACTTCATTAAACTGAAAAGCTTCTGTACAGCTAAGGTGACGATAACCAAAGCAATGAGACAACCCACACAATGGGAAAGGATATTTGCATATTTTCAATCAGACAAAAGCTTGATAACCAGGATCTATAGAGAACTCAAATTAATCCACATGAAAAAAGCCAACAATCCCTTATATCAATGGGCAAGAGACATGAATAGAACTTTCTCTAAAGACGACAGACGAATGGCTAACAAACACATGAAAAAATGTTCATCATCTCTATATATTAGAGAAATGCAAATCAAAACATCCCTGAGATACCATCTAACCCCAGAGAGAATGGCCCACATCACAAAATCTCAAAACTGCAGATGCTGGCGTGGATGTGGAGAGAAGGGAACACTTTTACACTGCTGGTGGGACTGCAAACTAGTATAACCTTTCTGGAAGGAAGTATGGAGAAACCTCAAAGCACTCAACCTAGACCTCCCATTCGATCCTGCAATCCCATTACTGGGCATCTACCCAGAAGGAAAAAAATCCTTTTATCATAAGGACACTTGTACTAGACTGTTTATTGCAGCTCAATTTACAATCGCCAAAATGTGGAAACAGCCTAAATGCCCACCAACCCAGGAATGGATTAACAAGCTGTGGTATATGTATACCATGGAATACTATTCAGCCACTAAAAAAAATGGAGACTTTACATCCTTCGTATTAACGTGGATGGAAGTGGAAGACATTATTCTTAGTAAAGCATCACAAGAATGGAGAAGCATGAATCCTATGTACTCAATCTTGATATGAGGACAATTAATGAGAATTAAGGTTATGGGGGGGTGCAGAAAGAGGGATGGAGGGAGGGGGGTGGGGCCTTAGTGTGTGTCACACTTTATGGGGGCAAGACATGATTGCAAGAGGGACTTTACCTTACAATTGCAATCAGTGTAACTGGCTTATTGTACCCTCAATGAATCCCCAACAATAAAAAAAAAAAAAAAGATAAAAAAAAAAAAAAAAAAAAATTAAAAAATAAAAAAAAAGAAACTTTTGACCAAACTTCTCATTGTAAGCTTCATATATTGTATTGTCTCCAGAATTTAATAATTAGATTAGAATGTTCATTAACTATCTTGGATGCCTTTCTGGGGGGCATGTTTTTGCATGAATCTTTCATGCATTTATGGGAAAATGTGATTAGGTACACACACACACACACACACATCTCTAGACACAAGTATTTCTCCAAACTTACATTAGGTTAAAATAAACAGAGCCATGATTTGTGGAGATGATTAAGAATGTTTATAGGAAAACACTCTAATGAGCAATACATATTTCATCTGCTTCATCGCCAAAGAAAGATGAATGCTGTTTTCATGTGCTTTCCTGTTTGTGCTATATCATTCTTTGATGTAAGGAGTTGAAGTCCCCTCCATTTTCGTGCCAATGTCTTTGTAGGTTGCATCACTTTCCCTGTTTAGAGTTGAAACAGACCTGCATCTCCTGCCTTGAGAAAATCTAAAGGCCCACATCATTCCCAAAGCTCAGCTTTCCCAGAGCACCTTCTTCTGCTCACTTCCTCACTGTCCTGGAAATCACACCCAGGCCATCACGCTCCCCAGTCACAGGAGGCAATCCCAGATCCTACAGACGACCCTACTGGATCTTCTTTTTTTCAGGGGTTTGGGTTGAGAAGCAGGCACACTTTCTCTCCCTGTGAAAGGAATAGAAATAAAAGCACAGTTGCTTGTTCAAGGTACTGTTTCTCACCTCTCAAATCCTGAAGCAAGCAAAGTAATTCAAGAATTACAAGGAAAAATATTCAATATGGTAGAACCTCTGTAAATTGACTGCCCAAGGGTTTGTAACAAACTAGTCAGCATATGGAGGTGGCTGCCATAAGGAACTAGCCTGCTGTACCTATACATACATGGGGTGCATGTTTGGTCTATGAAAATTACTTCAACTTAGGGAGGTGCTCAGTGTAGGGAGGGGGTCAGCTATGGAGCTTCCACTGTATTTTTTTTTTTTTTGAAAAGTCCATACTTAGCACACTCAGCACATCACTTCAGAATGCCTCGTCTATTGTGGTCAGAACCTCATTTTGACATCACAATGTGTGTGCATCTTTTTCTGTATTTTGGTCTGTATAGCTGGGAGTGCAGGAGCACAGACGATTGGTATGTTTGTATGCATGTCGGTGCAAGGGTGCAAGCACCGGGTCAAGAAACAGCAGATAGACTTATGAAAGGGAGAAAATACCCTTTTTGAATTTCCTACCAATAGGCGACCAGCTATATCCAGAGGAAGTAATAACTTCCACTGGGTTGGAGACTCACCTCCTAGAGCCATGGAAATGTGGATGAGGTATCTACCTGATTCATAGGCAATCTATCCTGCATGATCTCTTTATCTTAAACCCACAAGCTCTGTGTCCAGAACAGTTCTATCTGCTTCTTCTTTTCTTTTTTAGACAGTCTCACTCAGTTGCCCTGGATTGTCAAA
Source organism: Nycticebus coucang (assembly GCF_027406575.1). NCBI lineage: Eukaryota > Metazoa > Chordata > Mammalia > Primates > Lorisidae > Nycticebus > Nycticebus coucang. The sequence goes on along the minus strand of NC_069783.1, from coordinate 108,693,408 downwards.
TTCTTGGGCTTGAGTAATCCTCCTGCCTCAGCCTTCTGAGTAGCTGGGACTAAAGGTGTGCAACACCACAACTGGCTAGTTTTTCTATTTTAAGTAGATATGGGGTCTCACTCTTACTTAGGCTGGTCTCAAACTTTTGAGCTCAAACAATCCACCTGCCTTAGCCTCCTAGTTCTAGCTTCTTACACTTGAATTCCCTCAATCTGTACTTGAGGCCAAGCCCAGGAATAATAGATGCAATGAGAGGAATTATAGCTTAAACTAAATACATCCATTCAGAAAAAAGAAAGGTTACATAATCATTAAACCAAATATTCATCTTATGATGTTAGTGTCACAAGCAAACACGTTATGAAAGGAACATGTCTTAAAAGTAGAAGATGTAGAAGGAAGTGAATAAAAATATGAGGGAAGAATTTGTCAAATAGAAATGAAATACACAGTAAAAAAAATATCAGGAGGAAAAGTTACTTTGTAGGGGAGACTAATAAAATTGATTTGGATCTAAGAGGACCCAGGTGAATGAACAAATTGCAAATATTGAGAATGAAAATGGGGCATCACTAAAGATCCTACAGACTAAAAAAAATAAGAGAGTCATGAGTGATATTATTTTAAAAATGAAAATTCAAATAAATTCCAATGTCCAAATAAATACTTTAAAAAATTATAAATTTGACACAAGAAGAAATAGAAAATTGAAACATACTATGTATCCCTCTGTTTAATAAATAAAGAGAATCAGATAGCATTTATCTTAGAACTTTATTTCAAGTTAGCCCTAATTCCCTAACCATCTTCTATTATATTATCCAGCTTCATTGTTGCAGCCCATACTATCTAAAATTATATGATCTTCTGCATGTCAACCATCCATTTCCCTTCATAAAGACATAACTCCAAGAGGATCAGAATCCTTGTCCATCTTAAACTCATCCACGACCCTGATGTCTAGAGAAGGCTGGCCTGTGGTGAGTTCTCAAAAATACTATTTAAACAAAGACATAAATAAAGGAATGAAGTTATTTATAGTATAAAAATCTCACCAGTGGAAAAAATTTTGTGGCAGGAAATCTTTTTGTCAGGGCATAGTATAGACCACCAATTCAAAAATAAGAAAATTCTGCCCAAAAAGGTAAATTACAGAGATTCTGTCTTCTCTCTCTCTATATATATATATATATATTTTTTTTTTTTTCTTTTTGAGACAGAGTGTTACTCTGTCACCAGTGCTACATTGAAATTCTCAAACTTCTGGGCTCAAGTGATCCTCGTGCCCTGGCCTCCCAAGTAGCAGGGACTACAGGCGCACATGACCACGTCTGGCTAATCTTTCTATAATTTGTAGAATGGGTTCTTTGAAATCATCATCCCTTTCCAAGAAATAACATGAATATTCCTCCCCTTCTGAGCCTATCATTAAGGCAGTGCTCAAATATAAAAAATCAAAAGAACCAAAGGTGGTGTTCTCCTCAGGAGGGAAAATTAGCCTCCACTCAGTCTATGGAGAAGATCTTTCATTCTTCCTAAATAAACCTCTCCTTCCCTATACACCATTAGGTCACTCTTGCATTTTTTTTCTCACATGAAGCCAAGGACCCATTTGGACTTCAAGTAGATCCCAGTATGGAGAACCACTTTTCTGTACAATCCAGAGAAGACAGAGATGGCCAAGTTGAAGCATCACGGTTTACGTTGAAGCAATCCTGATTTATCTTACTAGATTGTCAATACCGTGCCCTGTCCTTTGCCTCTATGTTCCTTTAGAAACACTTGAGTGTTTAAGTACATCACATCTGGGCAAGAGACGGCAGTGTCAACATGAAACCTCCCAAAGGAGTTTTCTTTTGCCCAAGCTATTTCTGGGATACCAAGGGTTTCGTTACTTTTTTCAATACAAATCAGAATGTTTGAAGAGCTTTTAAAAAAGCACTGCATGCACCTTCTGTCCTCAAGTCATTACTATATATTATAGTACACTGACACCACCACCCCCAGGTCCCATGTCTGAAGAAACAGTAATGTTTTCCAGAAACAGTCAATGATAATATGTACAAAGGGTTTTTTAAAGTACGTGTTGAGCAGGAAGCACATTATTCTGTTGTCAAAGACTCAATTCACTGGGTGAACCCTGATGCAAAATTTATTTTAATGAAATTTTTTTGAAAATAGTAACTGAAAAAGAAAAATGTAATCAGCATTGCTCTTCAATAACTGTCCACAAGCACACTAAACCATAATTACATTTTAGAAAGTAAAAATTTTTACAAAAAGCTTCTCGTGCCAGTAAAAGAAGCAAAAATTGTAGGATTTAAATGGGCAGAGACAGCTGAATTAAAAAGGCTCATCTTTTATTAATCAATACATTTTGCACAAGAAGTTTATTTTCCTAGCTTGGACAAACATAACTCAAGTATTTTACATAATCATGGGAGCGATTGGGCTATGTCAGCTTAATGCTGTTTTGCAAAACCATAATTTTTCCAGAGCTCAGATGAGCCAAATTTGCATGGTTGTTTCTTAACTTCTTAATCACAGACAGCCTTTGAGACCAGTATCCACAGGCCAGGGTTTCACATGCAGCTGTGGAGTGTTACCAGCTCCGACCTAATCATTCTGCTGAATCTAATTTGCCCCAGGATGGTTCCAGAAAAAGCAGAACAAACAGCCAGGGCACTGGGAGTGACTTACTTGGACTTCTGAAGACCAGAAGACCCCAATTACATGTTTTATAAAGGAGGCTTTTTAATTATTCTTGATTTCCATAATAAATGTAATTCAACTGACACAAATCAAAAGAGAAACGAAGTGACCCACATTAGGTTGGCAGATGCTTCAAAGAAACCACAGGGAAGAAGCTCTGCTCCAACCTTAAGCAGGTGATCAGGGAGTCTGTTACATTCATCAGACTCTAAAACCCATTGTTTTTCCATCATACCCCCATTGTCCCTGTTTTTATAAATAGGAATTAAAATCTTTTCACTAACAATGGGAAAGTTTTGTAGGGGGAAATTGTGTGATTTTATAAGTTGCTTTACTCAGAATTAAGCCAAAGAAAATAACTTGTCTATAAGTGGCATAATATTATGAGGTATTATGTTTGGTTGAAAATAACACCAATCACTACTACAATGGGATAAACATGTGAAGGAAGGCAGCTTTCACTTCAGATCAGGCAGTTGACAGCTACTGACTGATGTGCCTCAGTGTCACCATCGAGGGGCCAGTCCTCTACTCTCTTTATCCTCTACCAAGATCAGGATGTGATTTTGTCCTAATGGTCACAAGATGGCTGCTCTTTCTCCAGGTATCACAGCTATATTCCAAGAAAGAAAAAAAGAACGAGAAATTAAAAGAAAAAAAAACTACTGTTTGACAATTTTTTTTATTAGACTTTTATTATCGGTTTCTATTTTGTGAAGGGGACATGGAGGGCAGATATCTGTTTTAAAGATTTCCATTTTCCTGTCATTGGAGTCAATGACTCAAACTGAGTCATACTGTGACTCAGAGAGTCTCGTAATAAGTGATCAGTTTTTTTCCTTTCCTTTGCTTTTCACCCTTTGTAATAGAAGGCTACAAGAGAGAAGAGAAGATGATGATGAATGATTTTGGTCTGGCCAGTACAAATTGTCTGCCACAGGGCTTGAATCATGAAATGAGAGACACTTCTGGGATCCCAAGAGAGTGAATTAAGGTTCCTAATATTGTATGGATTGAATTTGATTTCGAGTAAGTTTAGGTACTATCTCAAATGTCGATTTTAACAAATACTTTTTTTTATTAAATCATAGCTGTGTACATCAATATGATCATGGGGCACCATACACTTGGTTCATAGAATATTTGACACATTTTCATCTCATTAGTTGACATAGCCCTCCTGGCATTTTCTTAGTTACTTTGCCAAGACATTTACATTCCACATTTGCCAAGGCTCACATGTACCCTTGTAAGGTGCACCACAGGTACATTTTTAAAGTTTCTATTATCTCTTCTGCTTTCATATTTCATTTTCATATTTATTTTACTAATATGATGCATGATCCTTGAAGAATGCTGTACAAGTCCATTTTTTTCCACTATCATTAGTATAGTGACTATCCTGAGCAGACATTTCATGAATTTTTAAATGTGTAAATGGAAAAGCAAAAGGAAAAATAAAAAGCACTTGAGGTTATTTTTGAAGGCACATATCCATTAAAATCATCCATTAAAACCAGTGTGTGATAATCAGAAGGCAGATATGAATAAATGGCAGTGAACATGAGGCAGCTATCCAAAGGTAATAGAGTCAGATGAGAGAGAAATATAAGAATTATTAGTATCAGTGAGTATTTGGGATTTCAGCTCCATTGAAAAAAATAAATGAAGGTATCTGCTTCTCACCAAGATGGACTAAGAGGGACCATGTTATTGTCCCATCTTCAAGGACCAAAAAATAAAATGAAATAAAATTATGAAGCAACAATTTAAAAGACACTGGATGTCAGATAATGAAAGGAATGAATCCCTGAGATATGGGAAGTTTACGAGGCAAGCCCTAGGATTATCATTACCCCAGCTGGCTGCCCTGAGAGGGTAATTTGTAGCATATTGGAAATTGAGGTAGAGCCTGGAAGATTCCTTGAGATGAAGAGACGGAGCTGGTATCTGATGAAGAATAAGGGAGCTCAAATTCATGGGGAAATACTAAGAGAGAAGAGGTCCCTGGAGACATGAACAGGGCCCTGGGAAGTGGTGAGTGGAGAATGGATCAGCACATGTGTCTGAGAAACCACCTGAGGCTGAGGAAAGGATTGCCCAGAAGAATTGGAAAGAGCATTGAGAGTCACCACCATCCAAGGCGCATTAAGTAGAATGCTCAAAAAGGTTTTGCTTCAAATGTAGGAAAGAATTTATTGTAGACTGGGGACTTCTACCGTCCCACCTAAAAAATAATAAAAGCAAGACCCAAATGGATTAAATTATTTCCAAATAACTTCATTGCAACCCAGACCAATACTCAAAAGGTATGGGAATACAAAAAAAATATCTAATATTGAACAAGGTGACTTTGCAATGGCTGCCATCCAAACAAAGATTACCAGCATGAAAAGAGACAGTAAAACACAGACCACGCCAAGAAGAATAATCATTCAGTCCACAGACTTGATCTGGCAGAGTTAGGATTAATAGATAAAATTAATAGATTAATAGCACTAAAACAGCTATTAAAAATCCATACATCCAGACAGTTAAGTAAAGATGTGGACGATATTTAAAAAGACACAAATTACTAAAAATTAAAGGTTTTCTACAAGGAAGATGCTATGATCTTCATATTAAGACAAAACTGGAGTTTAGAAAAATGAAGATGGGGCAAGTCTGGGAAGCAGCTGAGGCAGGATTAAAACCAGAGCCCTGCCTGTAACCAGCCCTGTCTGTAGTGCCCTGAGCATTCCCACTAATACCAAGGGACCATGTGGGGTAGGAGGATGGTGAACCAGGGTAAAAAATCCAAGAACTATACAAAGGCATGAACTTTACAAGCTGAAAAGCTTCGACTGATGCCTAGTGTAACCCAACAGTCATGTTTTAATGACAGTCTGAGTATATCATCAAAGGATAGCAAGTTAAAATCTGAGTCCAAATTGTAGCTTTATCACTTTCAAGTGACGCTGAGAAAATCACTTGTCCCCTCTAAGCCTGTTAATGAAGGGGTCAAATGAGAATGATATCTGAGTTTACTATTTCTAAGCATCTGTGCATATGACAGAGTAATCACAGAATAAAGCACTTAACACACAGCCTAGCTACAATGTGCATGGGGGGCGCTTGATGAAGTGGCTGTGATAATTATGTATTGACAGCAGGTGCCGAGGATTTGATGTAGCTCACTGGGCTGTGCGCAGAAGGCCACATCTGACTCCTGGGTGAAGAGAGGGGGTAGGTGACAAGAAAATGATCCAAACACTCAGATGTCACAAAGAATTTGTCATTTCTGATCCGTTTCAGCCCAAGCAACAAAATGTCATAAAATGTGAAACTTCAATTTTACTCTTTGCTTCCACTCCCCTCCCTGCAGCATCTCCTTAACACAGCAGACAGGCCTCCTCAATAAAAGGCAAATCTATTTGGAGTCTTTCACAGCCCGTCCCCTTCAGATCCAACCCTCTTCTCACTCATGCAAAATGTTGCGCCCTCAATTTCTAAAGCCCGGGCTGGAGAAAGAGTCATCAAAACTAGCAAATTGCTTTCAACTCCTTTGTTTCCAAAACTAGAAGAATTTTCTCATGAAGGTCTTGAAAGATACCAATCAGCAAACACCCCCAGACATGAGAGATTTGCTCACCCTGAGCGCTGTTCTCCCCTCCCTCTGTCTCATGGCTCTTCTGGTCTGGCAGGAAGCATCCATCTGTCACTATGTCAAGCACACACATGCAAATACATGCAGCACACAGGCCACTCATTTTCCTGCCCCCTGCAGCTATTCTCTGCCTCCCAGGCCTCTGCCCATCTTCCTGTAGCACATTTTGCTTTCACATGGCCAAGCATGCACATTAATTCATATCAAATCATTCTGGCTCCCATTTCTTTGTTTTAGAAAGAAAAGTCTGGCAATTGAGGCTGTCGTTCCTATCTTATAAGAACATTCACTCCTTTGGGTAACAAATCTGGTGGCAGCTGGAGAATCCACCTGCCCCATTAGCATGTCAGGATCACGTGTTAAGGTAGGGCACTGGTTTGAAGGCTTTTACAGGGATTCTTTCATTTAATATTCATCACAACCTTGGTTCCTAATGTCTTTAGCTAACTTTTTAGATTGAAGTTATGGTCAGTCAGAGTGGGAATTTGAATTCTGGCTCCCTGCAGAGTGTGCACTTGAACCATTACACCATCCTTAGATCAGGTGTCTCATGCAGAGATTCTGGGATGAGGATTTCTGAGCAAGAGACGAATTAAGGGCGTGCTTCCAAGACAAGGGAAATGGAGAATCAGGAAGAAGTAGGAAGCAGACAGGCCAGGATGGGCTGCCAGGCCAGGCTGCATGCTGATTCTGAGGAGGGGCATTGGAGTGAAAGTTACACCTCAGAGATTTCCTCACTGAGAAAAACCGAACCAGGCTTTCTCACACCCAGACCAGCCGTCACTGGCAACATGCCAGTGAAGAGAGGTGCATAAATCCCAGGTGCTTGAGCCTCTCTGGTTGTAGAAAGTTGATCTGGTGGCCTGAAGTTACTCTTAATGAGGAAACAGCAGGGGCAGGCTGCAGAAGCCAGAGACATCCAGGGAGATCTGAGGGCAGCATCAGGTATGATTCTTCCTGCAGAAGCTACTATACCAAGGAAGGAAAAATCACTCTGAGACTCACTGAACAACAGAAAGCACAATTCTTGGAGGCCATTGGCTGGAGAGCATCTTTGTATCAGAAACCCCTGCACTTCCAAGGCATGGCAGTGACAAGAGGAGCCCCACACCCCGAGCCTGCTGACAGCACACCACGTGTGCTAGTAAATGCTGTGTCTTGCACATTCTGCTTCGGTAGTAAAGCATTATTTTCAAATATGGTCCCTGACATGCACGTGCACTTATACAGACATATTTAGACTCAAAGGAACATGCAGGTGTGTGGACACACATATGTAGGCACACACCCCGTGTAGATATCACAGGAGGGGGCCAGTGTGCTCTGGATGGAGCAGAAGTGATGGGCTCATATTAGAAGAAAGACTCTGGAACGCTCTCCCCCCATTCCTTGTCCCTTTCCACTTGGCAAATGGCCAGTAACCCTTCAGGGCCTGATGGAATATCTCACTGTCCATGAAGTCCTGACCACCCCCATACCCCAGGAAATAATGATTCACCCCTTATTTCTGCCCAGCGCTTTTCTTTTTTTCCTTTATTTTTTTTATTTCAGATTAATACGAGGGTAAAAATGTTCAAGTTACATTGTTTTCATCTCTAAGGTAAAGTTCAAGTTGTAGTTGAGCCCTTCTCCCATTACCTACCTCAGAAAATGCAAGTTCCATCCCATTGGCCCAATCCAGCCCCAAATATGTTCTTTTTGCCCAGAAAATTCTATACTATTTGGTTTCCTTCAGAAGAACAAAGACTTCTTACTCTTCACTGCCTTTCTTAGCTGCCCAATGCCTGTGTGCATGTAAGTTTTCTGCTTCTCATTTATATATAGATCTCCCCTGTTAGACTGGGGCTTTGAAATATTAATAGTAAGGAGCTTCACCGTATTTAGGTTTTACGTTCTAAGTAACCAACACCGGGAAGGAATTTCAGTAACTAGACAAGAGAATTTTTATGTGAATTTTTAAATAATTTATCAGAACCCATAATTTTATTTATTCTTTCAGTTATTATAGCTCTGCTAGCTTTGAACTGTCCTCTCTAAAATCCATCTTGCTGCAAATCCTGATAATGACTAATGCATTTCAACCACTGCTTACTGTGTAAGTTAAAAATATTTAGCATATGAGCACTGGAAGAAGCTCAATTCAGAGATCATAGTTCATGCCAAACCATTTCCAGAGACTGAAAATGTGTTCTAAACCAGGATCGCCTTTTAGTCACTGGACATGGGCCATATAATTTATTTCCATTGTAGCAAAAGAAGAAAATGGCTCGACTACCTCTCTTTGACCCTATCGTGAGTATATGTGTGTTTATGAATGGCTGCACATGCATGTGCGTGTGTTTGTCCACATGTGTTTGTATGTGTGTGTTTATGAATGGCTGCACATGCATGTGCGTATGTTTGTACACATGTGTTTGTATGTGTGTGTTTACGAATGGCTGCACATGCATGTGCATGTGTTTGTCCACATGTGTCTGTATGTGTGTGTTTACGAATGGCTGCACATGCATGTGCGTGTATTTGTACACGAGTCTGTATGTGTGTGTTTACGAATGGCTGCACATGCATGTGCGTGTATTTGTACACGTGTTTGTATGTGTGTGTTTACGAATGGCTGCACATGCATGTGCGTGTATTTGTACACGAGTCTGTATGTGTGTGTTTACGAATGGCTGCACATGCATGTGCGTGTATTTGTACACGTGTTTGTATGTGTGTGTTTATGAATGGCTGCACATGCATGTGCATGTACTTGTACACATGTGTTTATGAGTGTTACTAAAATCGAGGAGAATGTTGTCCTGCATGATGTTGAGACTATTATCTGGAGAATGGAATCTTGTGATAGGAAAATGGAGATGATGGTGAAAAAGTAATTTTGTTTCTTACTTTATTTGTTACTGTACTTTCTTCTTCACAAAGCTATCAATGTTTACTTAGTCTAAAGACAAAAAATAGTTAATAAAAACAATATTTTCCCCTCTATTAATATCTAGAAAGTCTCTCCTTCCCATTTTAGCCCCATGAACCTTGAAAGAAAGAGGTTAGTGTCAGAATTTACTAGAAGTCTTTAGGGTTAGAACAATATGTAATGCTTAAAAGGAACATCTTTTTAAATTATTATTTTTTTTTATTTTTTGAGACAGAGTCTCTCTCCTTTGCCCAGGCTAAAGTGTCATGGGATCAGCCTAGCTTAGCACAACCTCTAAGTCCTGGAATCAAATGATCCTCCTGCATCAGCCTTCCATGTAGCTGAGACTACAGGTGCCCATAACATCACCCAATTAATTTTTCTATCTTAGTAGAGATGAGGCCTCACTCTTGCTCTGGTTGATCTCCAACTCCTGAGCTCAAGCGATCTGGCCACCTCAGCCTCTCAGAGTGCTGGGATTAAAGCATGAGCCACCATGTCCAGCCAGAAACATCTTTTTTTTTTTTTTTTTTGTTCTGGCTACAAAGATGACCCTCCTGACAATTCAGGACTATCATTTATTTTTTACATTCCATACTCTTCCGTTTTCACAAAAACTAGAATGCTCTTATATTTAAATAAATAATTTTTTTTTTGAGACAGAGTCTTACTATGTTGTAGAGTGCTGTAGTGTCACAGCTCACAGCAACCTCAAACTCTTGGGCTCAAGTGATTCTCTTGCCTCAGCCTCCCAAGGAGCTGGGACTACAGGTGCCCGCCACACGCCCAGCTATTTTTTGTTTCAGTTGTCATTGTTGGTTAGCTGGCCCGGGCCAGGTTCGAACCACCAACTTCGGTGTATGTGACTGGCACCGTAACCACTATGCTACAGGTGATGAGCCTAAATAAATAATTTCAAAAGTTGAAAAAACACTCATGTGTCCTCTATCAATGACTAGCTGTAATCTCTGTCCCATTTTTAGCACCACACACAACATTAAAGCATACTAGCAGGTGCTGATATTAGCATGATGCACATGCTGCCTCTGTGAACTTCTTTGTCGTTTCTGCACAAGACCTGTGCTCCTGTATACAGGGAGAACCCACTCAGGCTTCTGGGGTGTGGTGATTTTTTTTTTATTAGATCGTAACTGTGTATATTACTGCATTTATGGGGTACAATGTGCTGATTTTATATACCATTTGGAATGTTCACATCAAACAGGTTAACATAGCTTTCACCTCACTTTTTTAGTTATTGTGATTAGACATTTATACTCTACTATTAATATATTTGACATATACCCTTGCAATATGCACAGTAGGTGAGGTCCCAATCGCCTCCACCAATTACACTCCGCCACCTGTCCTGCCACTCAACCAAGATTTGTATTTTCAATAAATAAAAGCTTGTTGAAGTCATTTAGAAAAGAAAGGTGAAAAAGAAACTTGATACCAATAATCATGTGAATGTAATTAAGTGTGTGGATTTCAAACATGAAATGTTGTAAGATTCTATTATTCCTTTCCTCTCTGTCTGCTCTTGAGAGAGATTATTTAATGTAGTCACTAATATCCTAGGAATTTATCTCTGCTCATTTCCTATTGAATGAGCTCTACCAACTCCATACTTGATGCTTTTGGTTTTATTTAATCTTTCCACTAAACTCCAAAGGTAAAAGATATTTTAGTTCAAAGAAATATGGAGTGATCCTTTTGGTAAGTAGCACATCGGCATGGCATACTTTTAGACACCCAATACGAGAACACAGGCACAGACCTATTAGACGCTTTCCTGTCCATTTCCATAAATCATCCTCTTCTAGCCCATTAGCCTTTGTGATCAGATGCAGTGATGCTTGCATTTGGAAAGAAACATATTTGCATAGGTCTACAAATGCAAGGCCTATAAAATAAGCCAAATATTGAAAAGAATGCTGCTCACAATAATATGGGAGGGTCGTTCAAATGAAGGTGAGTCCGTCAGGATTTGTAAGTCAGTTCTGCCATGAGCATTGTGACTGTGTAACTTCTGTTTCCAGTACCACGTCTCCCTCAGCACTGTCTGCAGCTAACACAGCCAAGGGAAGAGGAAAAGGGGTAGAGGAATGAGTGGGGGGCCTCTCCCAACCAGGTGACAGCCTGGAAGGCCCATGTTTGCTCAACTAGAAGATACTCTAAATTTCTTTCTCCTTCTCTTTGCTGAAATGGAATGTGCTCTCAGCATTCCACAGTTTGGTTTAAAATGAAGTGTCTTCACCTGCACCATGCAGGTGAAGTTTCCTAAGTGTAGAGTATAAGGGTTTGAACACAATAATTAAGAAAATGCCATGAAGGCTATGTTAACCAGTTGGGTGAAAATATTTCAGACTGAATATGGAACCAGCACATTGTACCTCATGATTGCATTAGTGTACACAGCTATGATTTAATGAAAAATAAATAAATAAATAAATAAAACAAAATAATATTCATGCAGGGGCAAGTTAGGAATGAGACCTTCAGATAAGGGGCAGGCTTGGCCTTAGGGGGACCCCTCCTTCCCATCTCTGCTTGCCCTTTGTTTCCCACTGCTGGTGTGAAGGGTGACTGTGATCCTGTCTGGAGACGTTAGCCCCGAGCACCTAAGAAGTACTCTGTAAATGTTACCTGTTATTGTCCTGGTTCGCAGAACTTTAATCTGCATTTCCCTAACAGGCACAGTGTCCAGGGTGTAGTTGAAAATCTTCAGGGATTTTTGGCTATGATGGCCACTGGTAAATCCCCCACTTCACAGACAAGTAAAGCTGAAGTTCAGGGCAGAGCCGTGTCGCTGACAGTGACTCAGCAGTGCTCAAGCCTCGTTTTTCAGTCCTAAAACCACATGGGCTACTTGCATCAGCCACTGCAAGGATAGGCTGAGCCCCAGGCTTCCCAGCCCATAATGTCTCCACATTTTGCAAATCTGAAAACTAAGGAGGAACAGGTGAGGAGAGTCCTTCTGGAAGCAGCCAGAAAATAAACTGATTCTCTTAAACCTTAGAAAACCTGGACCCGTTACAGGGAGGCCACTTTCAAAGCCACAAAATGAGGGCCACGGCTTGGGTATATGGAACAGATGTGTTTTCATTCTTGGCAAGTGGTATATTCTTAACTTTTTAATACTGAACATTCACATACTTTCAAAAGTAGAGAGGATGGCATGATAACTGCCCCAGGACCCACCATTTTTACCTGTAGGAATTATCAGCTGTTAGCCAATCACCTCATGGAATTTTCTCAAACCATATTAATTGGCAAATGTTTGATTCAGGAACAACAAAGCCATGTGAGCAATTACACATAGGCTTCCTAGAGCCTACAAATGGAGGCAGTTTTCCTCTAACTTCCAAGTGTGAAAGCTAAAACATGTTGTGGTCAGAGCTACTGTGTGTGCTCACTCTGCCAGGGCACCCCACATATGCTCACGCCGGGCAGGAGAGGAAGCAGAGCTTTGCAGAGTGCGGGAGAGGCAGGGGCCATCAGGCAGACAGGCTGTGCACAGCAGAGCACAGGCTGCAGGAGACCTAACACTGGAAGCCCCCAACCACACAGCTCCTGTTCTAACAGTCAGGTTTGAGCAAAGCATTCATCTTCCAAACCACAGGATCTCTAATGTGAATCTGTTGTGCCCAGTTTCTGAAATCCCCCACAAAGACCACCAGGGAGCCGAGTCCGATGTAAAAGCAAAAGGGCCGTTTATTGCAAGTTCGAGCTTGGGCTCCCAGGGACTCTGCTACAACAGATCCAAGCCAGGAGCCCCGAGCTCTGTAACAGGGGTGTTTTTACAGTATAGCACAGCAAAGTAGGGTATACAAGTTAAACAAAGGGACCGCTTCTGGATTGGCTGCCACTGGTTCTGCCATATGGCTCACTCCAGAAGGCAGTTTCTGATTGGATGCAGATGACTCAAGGTGGAAAACCAGCAATTCATGGTGACTCATCAGTTTTGTACAAAATGGCTGACAGAAGCCAAAATGGCTGAACCCTTAAGACCCATAGGTCTGGTTCTCTCAAATCCATTTGGGGCTTTGGATCCCAGCTCTTTACTCAATCTCCTTACACAATCAGCAAGTCTTACTAGTTCCATTTCTTTAGCTACCCCTTCATTCTGTTCCATAATCTCTGTACTCATATCTCTACCATAAATTCAAGCCACCACCATCTCTTACATAAACCATTGCAAAGGCCTTCCAATAGGTCATTTTGCCTCTGCTTTTCATCACTCCAGTCTTCCCTGCAGGGTACGATCTGCACCTAAGTGTCGTGAAATCCAAGCCCCTCAGTATGGATCTAGAATAGCCTAACCTTTGCCCACCCAGCAGGTCTATCCGAGGTTACTATCTTTCTCAACATTTACCATCTCTCTCAACATGGTGCTCTCAGTTGCTTCTTGCCCTCAGCTCTGAGCCTCTGCCTAACCTCTTCCCACTGACCACATAGCTTTTCTCTTACTCGACATATACTGGTCTCTGTGGGCAAGTCACTCTCTGGTCCACCTAACCTAACTCTGTGGCCTAGAGGTTCCCAGGCTGTTTGCTTCTATACCATCCTCAATAACACACATCACCTTTTATTCTATTACTTATTTCATATTCTGCAGGAAAAGACAATACTTGCACCCAGGGCAATTCCCCATCCAGAGTTTATACCTCTGGACTGTGGTCACCAATGAATCCCCTGGCTGCAGACTAGTCATGGAGGAGGTTAGTAGCAGGCAAGGGAGCAAAGCTTCATCTGTATTTATAGCTGCTTCCCCTACAGCTCTCCTGTTACATCAGTGGTGGCATTAGATTCTCATAGGAACCCGAGCCCTACCATAGACTACATGTGTGAGGGATCTTGGCTGAGCACTCCTTATGAGCATGTAATATCCCTCTTTTCTAATCTATGGAAAATTTGTCTTCCATGAAACTTGTCCCTGGGACAAAAAGGTTGAGGACCGCTGGCCACTAGAGTATCAGTTGAAAGACTGAAAGAATAAATGACCCCAAATCAATGTTCTTCCCTCTGTAACACAATTCACCTCTGGTCAATCAAACTGCTATTCCTGGATTTTACATTTTTTATTGTAGTTTTTTTCAATTTTGACCCTAAAACATACTACTTCAGACTGTTAAAAATGTATGATCTGGACAGTTTTGGAGAACATACTCAAGAGCTTGGTTGATTTTTTGCCAGATAATTATGTATCATTATTTTTTATTCGACATAGATACTTCTTCCAGAAGAATAATGACTTCCTTCAAGCAATCAAATTTACTTTTAAGCAAAAAATACCATGGGGCTGCTGAGTCATATAATTAAATTATGTGTGCTTTAATTGAGTTTCTATGGAAAAAAATCAAGAAGGTTAAATAAACAACAAAATGTTAATAGTAGATACTTCTGAGGGCAAATTGTAAAAGCAGGGCAATTTCGCATCTTTTTAAAATTTTTACTTTAACAAAGAATTTTTGAAGATGAAGTGTAGGGCTTGCTTAAACATCCACCAAAAAGAAAAGGTTTTGCTATTAGTATAAAATAATATGATGCAAACTTTTATGCACATAGAAAAGCAACATCATCTATTCTTCCCAATGGATTTATGAAAAAAAAATATAAATTTCCTCATTGCCATTATAATTCTCAGTAAACTGTTGATGAGCCTGTGGCTCATGCTTATAATCCAGAACTTTGGGGGGGGGGAAGATCACTTAAAGTTCTGAGTTTAAGAAAAGTCAAAGGCCATATTTTAGATGATTTTTTAAATCCCCAGAAAATGGACATATGAGGGAACTTTCTTAAAGCAGAGATTTGCAGACTGCATGTATAGATCAACTGGCCCATGGCCTGATTCTGAACTAACAATGTTT
This sequence comes from Nycticebus coucang, assembly GCF_027406575.1. Taxonomy (NCBI): domain Eukaryota; kingdom Metazoa; phylum Chordata; class Mammalia; order Primates; family Lorisidae; genus Nycticebus; species Nycticebus coucang. The sequence goes on along the minus strand of NC_069783.1, from coordinate 108,678,275 downwards.
TTCTTTTTAATTTTTTTAAAATGGTTATTAAAAAATAAAGTAATAGAGAAGATGGCATGATAAAAGGTCTAGGTGGCCCACAAAATCTGAAATATTTAATACCTTTCCATTTATGGGGAAAGTTTGGGATTTTTGCAATAAATGATACCTATAGAAATATATCAAATATTATATCTAGTAGTCATATGTTGAAATCCATCTTCTGAAATTTAGAAATGGCATGAGCTTCCCATTATCACTACTTGTATTCAACATTAAACTTAAAGCCTAGTCAGTAAACAAGGCAAGGAAAAATAGAAGACATAGAAATATAAACGAACAAATCAATATATTGTTTTTATATAGGATGAATGTACACATACATGCACACATGTACATAGGCACATGCATACAAAAATGTGGAAAAATCTATAATAATCTTCAGAAAAGCTATTAGAACTAAAGAGTAAATTTGGGAAGTTTGCCAGTTGCCAAATCAATACAGAAACAAAAATCAACTGATTTTTTATTTACCAGCAGTATACAAATTGTTATTAATAATTTTTAAATGCAATTTACAATAGCCTTGAAACATTAATTTCTAGGAACAAAACTGAAGGAAGATATGCAAGACTGTTAAAATAAAAATGATTTAAAAATTACTCAGAGAAAGTTTTAAAGAAACACATAAATGGGTATACAATATTCATAGATTGGAAAAATTGATGGTGCAAAAAGTCAGTTTCGCTAAATTTATCTATAGAGTCAATGCACACCAAATCAAAATCTCAACAAGTATTTTTAATCAAAATATATGTATTTATTCTAAAATGTACATAGATACTTAAAAGGTAATAATAACAATCTTGAAGATGTAATACAAAGCTTCAAAAATATGTTGGCAGATATCAAGACTTTGTTAATGTTATGCTAATTAAGACAGTGTGATATGGGTGCACAATGAACAAATAGACCAATGGAATAAAGTAGAGAGTCCAGACATCTACCCACACCTAATGGGTACTCGATTTATGATATACCTGTCAAGGCACAGAAGTAGAGAAAGGTGATTTTTTTCTTTTTTTATAAATAATGCTGGGTCTATCAGATACACACATAATAATTAATCATTTCTCTATTGTAGATCTACAGTAAATATCAAACAAATTAACTTTCTAGAAGAAAACATAGAATAATATCTCCATGACTGCAATAAACAAAGATATCTAGAACATGATACAGGAAGCAGTGACTATAAAGTTAAATATTTACAAATTCAACTATGTTAGAGTCTAAAGGGAAGCCACTAAGTGGGAGAAATTATTTTCAACATACATATATTCATCAAATGGCTCATATCCAGAATATATAAAGAATTCTAAAATCAATTAAAAAAATGACATACAACCCAATAGGGGATAAAAAGGAAATAAATGTGAATTGTCACTTTGCAAAAGGTATCCAAAATCACCTATAAATATATCAGAATGTGCATGTGTTCAGTAATTGCCAGGGCAGTGAAAATTAAAACGTCAATGAGTAATCACCACACATTTACCTCAAAGGCCAACATTCAAAAGCTTGACAATGTACTAATGTGTTGGTAAAGATGTTGAGCAGCTAGAACACTAATGAGCTGATGGAAGTACAAGCTGTTTTGACTACGCTGGGCAAGTATTTAAGCCTAATGTCCTCCAGCTGAATTCTGCACATCCTATGACCAAGCAATTTCATCCTTCAATCTATACTCAGCAAAAATGCATACGCAAGACCACCAAAGGACGTTCAGGATAGCCATGGCAGCATTGTTTAGAAGATCCCCAAACTGGAAACAGCAATAATAGAATGGATAAATCAACAATAGAATGGATAAATACAGATTGGTATATTCATGCAACCATAGCTCTACATGATAAAAATAAACGAGTTAATGTCACACCCACCTACTTGAAAGATTCTCCCTACAATTTTGGATGTAGGCATCTACTTGCAAAATACTTCATTTTTCAATGATTTCATGTTTGTCTAATGGCAAAATTAGCAAAACTCTTTTTCCTGTGTTGGGATGATGATTATCTCTGGGGAGAAGGAGGCCAGTTATTGAAAAGGTTTGCTATGGTGCCTTCTGGATGCTTCTAAATCCTTGTTTCTTGACCTTGGTGGTGGTGTGCTTCTATTCACTTTGCACTAATTCCAGGCATGATGCACTAATGATTTCTATGTGCACGTGTGTTTGTTTTTAATTTGTTTTGCACACACAATGATAATGAGATAATTATGATTTGTTAAAGCAAAAGATTAAAAATTATAAGCATATCATCTACCCTACAGTGATAAAAAAAGTACTAAAAATATTGGTAGAAAAATTACTGCCAAACTAGTGCTCTGTATCCTAGGACCACTCTATAAAAACCCAACATTTTGCATTATTTACTATGAATGAAGTAGCATTCTTCAAGAATAAACATGAAGGAAAAGAAGATTCAAGTAAAATCTCATAAGTCACGAATGACATTCTTCTGAAGAGCCAGTGGCAACCGTATCCTCATCTATGAAATTTGCATCGCATCACTTGCCTGGCCAACATTTTGATAGAGAAGAGTAAAATTGAAATGTACTCTATATTTTACCACAAGCAGAGAGTATCTATAATTATGATTATTCAACATGTATCAGCTTCCTGGAGTGTTCTCCCCCAAGTAAGCAAATCAAAAAAAAAAAAAAATGAGTCTACTAAAAAATTCTTAGATTGGTAGAAAACACATTTTGTTACTGACTCTGAAAAACAGACACTTTTCTGTTTAAAATTATGCATCAGATATTAAGGACTAAATGTGTGTCTTTTCCTAGCCTGGCAGTGTCGTTCCTCACTGACAGGGACACAAGGTGTCATGACCAACAAGAGTGATGGGATCTCCACAGACAGGCCTCATGACTCAGGTCATTTATTCTACATTGATAGAAATTTCCCATTACCCTGCAGCAACAGTATGTATGTTATACCATCCCTGTTCTTTTTTATCATAAAAGTTAGTTTGCTTATTATTAAAAAAAAAAAAAAAGAAAAGAAAAAGATGACATTTACAAAAAGGACTGCTCAGCATAAAAATAAAATGTTCTTCTAACAAGCTTCCACTTCTTCTAGAAAAAAGAGACTTTTTCATTAGGCATAAGAAGGGCACACAGATCAGATAGCTTAAAGAACTCCATGCACAGCTGTTAACAATTAATTGCTAAAGGGTGCTTAGTACAGAGAATCGTAAACACGATATATGCAAATCATTTCACATTATAAATATCGATGGTTATATTCTTTTTTTTCATAAACTATGAAAAATCACAATAAAAATGTCAAACCGTGGTAGGAAAAATTGGTATTTGGGAAGCTGAGGGAGGGTATTTATGCTTGTCTTTATTAAATTATGTACCTGTTTATTATCTAAGTTATTTTGCTTACCAGCTTTCATATTCTAATTTATTTCCACAGACTGTAACGGAGTTTCCTTCTGGGATTCACTCACCACTGTGCTTAGCCATGGGGGAGATTTGGTCTGAAACAAGAATTCCTCCCATTCATCAGCAGCCACCCAAACACCTCCTTCTCCAGAAAACTGTTCCTGGCTGTCCTATCTCTAAGCAAGCACTCCTAATAACTGCTGTGCATCAGATATTTCTACTGCGCTTTGTTCACACAGTGTGGGAACAGAATCCTCTAGCTGTAAATGGGCAGCCTCCTTCCCAACACAAACACATGAGGGAGTCCATGATCTGTATTTTGACTAAAACTGCTTTAAAAGTTCAATGCTTTGACCTTTTGGGACAAAACGTACAAAAGTAAGTTGTGTAGCTGAAACATGTGCACCCCTTAATATCCTGAAATGAAACTACAGAGTTCAAGACCATCCTCGTTTGCATGTCCGCTTGATGGCCAAATTATTAGGAACATCAACACTAATGAAGATGCTGAAATGGTCAGTGTCACCTGCCTGCAAAGCAGTTATCTAGATTATCCTGAATTTGCAAAAGTCAGGAAAAAGCTTACAAAAAGGAAAATCTTGAAGATGAGCTTGAGACTAACGAGTGAACAGAGGCTGTAAGAGAGAACGTGAGATGCAATTTCACACCCATCTGCTGGGAAACTGTGAGCTGGGTGCATTCATTCCAGGGGTTGCTCAGGCTGTAAGGACAGGAGGCCTTGTGCCATGCTAGCAGCAGAGTAAACCTGGTTCAGTCATTCTGCAGAGCAAATTAACGGAAACAGATAAATTAGTGAAGGCAAATGTTTACACGTCCTTTATCTGTAGTCCTGGTTGCAGTACATAACTCAGGGTCACTCACACATTGGGACATGGGTAGACAGGATTAAGAATAATCATCTCAGGACCAGACATGGTCGTGAGAATATGGAAGTAGCCTAATTCTCAATCAGTACGGACCGGGTGTGGGCATCATCATAGGTGCTCCTGTGGAATGCAGTGTAGCAACGAGAAGTAGCAGACATCAGACACGTGGAACAGCAGAGGCATATTTTAAAGATAAAATGTTTGGAAATCCCTGTAAACTTCAAAGTACTGAGAAGATAAGGGATTTGAGCCAATCCCATTTTCTTCCTCTTTCTCCTTAACAACAAACCATAGTGTTCTTGGATCATTTTGAACCTGGGGTCCACATTTCTACTATATGAAAAGGAGTTAGAATCAAAATAGTTTTCATTTTCTCAGTAACAAACTGGAAGATAGAAAATAATAGATCAATGCATTAAAATTCAAATGAAGACGGATGCCTGGTTCAGTATTTGATGGATGTGGTATTCATCAAAAAAATATGGGGTAAGAATGAAGACATTTTCCGACATGCAAAACTCAGACAGAACTATCTTAATGCCCAATCCCCAGAATACAGTTCAGAAAACACAGCACCCACCAGTGAGAGAAAACCAAGAAAGAGGAAGGCTTAGCATGCAGGGAACAGGGCGTCTGGCGCAGGAGGTTGGTTGTCAGAGACTGGGGGATAAGGAGATGGAAAGTCGTTGTTTGACAAGTGTATACAGCCTGTCAGTTTTGTGAGATGAAAACATTTTAAATGTTTGTTCCACAATGAAGTGAGTATAGTTATTATGGAACTGTGCACTTAAAAACAGTTAAGATGGTATGTTTTTATGTTAAAACGTATCAGATGTAGGAAATATGGTAGATTATGTCTAATTTTTTAAAATAACATTAATAAAGAGATAAAATTCTGTTTATCATTTGGAAGTATATTTGTTATTTTTTTATTTATTTTTTTAACTATGATTACCTTTTTTAAATGAGATAACGTATAAAATAATTGCCCCAAAGCTGACCCATCAATAATTGATTGCTTTCTCTGTGACTACATTGAGCTACTGTATTTGTAGTGGGTTTGGGGTTTTCCAAAACAGAAGTTCAAGCTTATGAGACAATCAGGTGTGTTTAATCACTTTACTACCTCTTCCCCATTTCCTTTGGTATGAATGTTTGTGATTGAATCTGTCCAGCAAACTTAAATGAGAAATAAAAAGCCTATGGAAGGAAAAACAAAAACTAAGATTTCTGAGCCCAGAATAAGGGAACCGGCACGGTGAGATTTCTAATCTGTAGAAAAGAAGTCCAGGTAGAAGGGACTTTTTAATATTCCTGGGGAAGGGTGGCAAATCCCAATGCTCCAGAGGCTGCTGTTCTGGAAATTACCAGTTCTATAGTTGATCACTGGTAGTGTCTTGAGAAAGACACAGTCACGAGGAACAATGTTCTTTCCTCAATACTAGAAATCGGCAGGACGGGCCAGATGATATATTGTGGCGCCACCGTCTCAGCAGGAGAGAGGAGTGGGTGGGGTGGAAGCTGGCAGCCCGAGTCATTCTGCTGAGAGGGGCGGCCACAGCCTGGCTCCCACCCTGCGGCCCTCGCAGACACGCAGCCTGCTGCACCAGAACGTCGGATGTTCTCAGAAACAAAGGAAGCCTGGATGTTTATGCAAAAATCTTTGAATGTTAAAATACTGACTTGAAACTGTCTAAACACTTCCTGAGATGGACCAAATGTGCCACATGTCTGCAAACTTAGTACAAAGAGCTGTAACATCCTTCTCAGAGTCACAGAACAGGAATTATCCATCTGACACCTTTGCCATTCAAATCCCATGTGAAGCCCAGAGGGAATAAAAGTTTGCTCAGGTCAGTGTGAACTAAAAATCGGCTCACACATAATTCTGTATCTTCAATCCAGGGGGGTCTCCCAAAGGAAAAGGACAGTCCAGGGCACACCATAAGTTTATCCCTACATAGAGGAAAGATCTTGTCCCCACATCCATGAAATGCCTCAGGTGAACACGTTCAGATTGAACACATACATACACCTTCCATCAATGTTGTGAATTGCACAATAATATTACACTACACTTTATGAAAGTTAAAAGCATTATTCTTTAAAAATATAGACATTTAAATGCATTACATTCTTGCCATACTACTGGGCATTTATACTTTTTTTTGAGAAAGAGTCTCACTATGTCGGAGTGCCATGGCATCACAGCTCATAGCAACCTCAAACTCTTGGGCTTAAGCTATTCTCTTGTCTCAGCTTCCCAAGTAGCTAGGACTACAGGCATCCATCACAACGCCCAGCTATTTTTTGTTGCAGTTGTCATTGCTGTTTAGCTGGCCCAGGCTGGGTTTGAACCTGCCAGCCTCAGTTTGGTGTATGTGGCCGGCACTCTACTCACTGAGCTACAGGCACCGCCCATGGGCATTTATACTTTCAAACAGAAAACTTCAACAATGGTTGTTTTGCAAGTTCTCTAGATCTACATGTATTGAATAGGATTCTGATGCCTAACTTTTGTCATCATAAATTGGGGATTATGTAATTACCCCTAGTGTTGGGGTGAGAGGCGATTACATGGTGTGTCATTGTTAAACCCCCCACATTTGCCAAGAGAGAAATAATAATATTTTGCACATAAAACATTTTGATGATGTGTTTTCATCCAAAAAGACAGAAACAGGAAATGATTTTTCTCCCACAGTGTGAGCTAATGCATCAGACATAATTCTCATTGTTTTATTTTCGTACAGGCATTACATCCACACACACAAAAAGCCATAATTCAATTCTATATTCTTAAAAGAATTAACTTCAGTGGCTCATAATTGTTTTAAATGTTAATGTTTGCATAATGTACGATTTCTTTATTAAAAGGCCGTGGCAGAAACACATATTACCTCATTTGAAAAAAGCTTTGGGAGAAATCTTTCCTGTAGCTTCAGATGATTTAAAATTGATCTCCTATAGCTCGTCCTACTTTTATATTCTTAACAACAGACAAAATAGTTTCCTTCGATTTTAAGTCAAACTGTTTTTGAGGATGGAGGATTGAGTTATGCTGCTATTTTCAGAGTGTCCTCGTGAGTTTATTTTGTCTTTCTTTGGTAATCCCATTGCACAGAGGATGAGAAATGCTACGTCATTTATTTCAGATATATTTATGCATTGTAGCCTTGACTTTACCAATGATCTGGGATGTACCCCAAGCGGACATACAACGGGTTTGACATGCACACCTTCCTGTGTCTCTGTCTGTGGGGAATTCACCATTGTGGGGAAATTCAGGCAGATTTAAGGAAGAGAAGCCTGTTGAACAGAAGCACTCATCAGAAGAAAGGGACATCTGCTTTTCCAAGAAATTTTCTCTGATCATCTGCTCCTAAACTGAATGCCAAACTATGACTGGCTGCGGAAATCAGAAGACGGCTAGAACACAGGCCCTGTCCTCATGGTCCTCACGGTCCGAAAGAGAACGTGTGGCCTGGGAAGGTGTCCAGGTCAGCACAAGACATGAAAATATTGGAAGGGACAGTTGATAGAACATAGCCCATCATGCTTCAGCTTTCTCCTAGAAAAAGAGAATATGCGTACCTTAGGAACTGAGTTTTGATTTGGGCCTTGAAAGATGGTTTATTCAAGAAGGGAATGAAATTTCATCCTCAGATGATAAAAAATGAAAAAGAAAAGCCATCTTTTGAAACATTGCCCAATATAAAATCATCCTTCACTGATGGGAAAAGGGGAGAATACTTCTGTTTTTCTGAGCCATCCTCAGTGACCTTGAATTTGTGGAAAGAAAAGGCCACCTAGGACCAGAGGTCATGAACTTGGGCATGACCAAGTCTCACATACCACAGGTTCAGAAAATATTTTATGATGACTGATTTGCAGATAACTACAACCTTAATTTAGATTCATATGCATTCAGATTCATATACATCAAGTCTCACATACCACAGGTTTAAAAAATATTTTATGATGACAGATTTTTAGATAACTAAAACATTAATTTAGATTCATATACATTCACATACCAAAAAAATTCCCTATATGGACAGATAGATCATAAATATACATCAGAAACTATAAGAAACAATGTTGATTGAAAAATATTAGAAAAAAGATGAGTGCAAATACTAATTATTAATTATTAAGGTGTAAATGAAAACCACAGGATATTCACAAACACACACACACTATGTACTGTATTAAGGGCAAATATGCTAGAGTTATGCTTATGGGGTGAATGAGAATAGTGAACAAAATAATAAAATAGAATAAAGTAAATCAAAATAAATAAAAAAAAAAGTAAATTAAGTAAGAGGGATGGGCTAAAATATGTATTATTAACAGAAAATTTAACTTAATTCTGTACCTGTCATCTAACTAAAAAGCAAAGAAATGAAAGTAAATTAATAACTTTAATAGATCCCACAGACCACCAGATATGGAGTCATTCTCACTCTGAGCACACATGTCTGAGTCACCAACTAAATAAACTCTTACAGGTTAAAGGTAAACTTTCTGCTGGGGAAAATACTAGAATGGGTTGGTAGTCAGTGGTCTTAAAAACATGTGTTTCTCCTAATACAAACAGAAGTTATAGACAAGATTGGAAGTCACAAATGCAAATGCCTACAGGGGCAGCAGGTTCTACGGACGAACAGACCTACCGGGTGTAAGGCAGCCAGGAGTGCTGGGACAGTAGCCCCCTGAAGAGCTCTCACTAGTCCACAGAGGGCAGTGGCTACAGCCTTCCTCCCCTCCGGCTGAAGGCAGCTGTTGGAATGCATGCCTTGTAGCGCTACATCTCCAATTTTTATTTTTTAAGAATATCCTTATATCTTATATTTAATATAAGATATTACATGGTGGCACTGACTGCAAAACTTTTTAAATCATCAGGCAAATCAAAGGAAGCACATCTGTAAGCTCAACTGGGCCCATGCATTGTTGTGTGTTTGCAGCCTGTGACTTGGAGGAATGCTTGCTGCCCTTCCTTGCTTCTGCTGTGTGATGTAGCACCTGAATGCTTGCACACTGTGCCTGGGGTTGTACATCAATTTTTCAACAAAACCCTCATTATGAAAGGTCTTAGAGATGGAGATTCATGGGGAAGAATCCTTAAGAATAACATTTGAGAAGGAGTCAGGGGGGAGAATTCTATGACTTGTGATTAAGCCGCAACACTAGGACCCCCAGAAGTCCCAGGGCAGGAATGCTAAAGCTGGGCTGCTTTTCAGACTTCTCTGGATCAAAACAGTGGGTCTGAGCCTTTATGGAACCTCCCTCTGCCAGGTACCATCCTGGGATGCAGGCTGCTTCAGGGGCAGTGGGTAAGATTAAGAGACTATTCCCTGCCGGGTGCTGTGGCTCATGCCTGTAACCTTGGCACTCTGGAAGGCTGAGGCAGGTGGATTGCTTAAGCTCAGGAGTTCCAGACCAGCCTGAGTAAGAGTGAGACCCCATTTCTACTAAAAATAGAAAAACTACCCAGGCATAGTGAAAGAAGGATGCCTGTAGTTCCCAGAGGATCACACAAGCCCAAGAGTATGAGGTGGTTGTGACCTATGATGTCACAACATCCTACCCAGGCAATAGAGACGCTGTCTCGAGAAAGAGAGAGAACTGAGAATCTGTTTCCTTTGGCCAGAGAAATTCCCAGAGAAGGACTCAGCTCTGAGCATCTGCAGGGAATGCAGGTGGGAGCTTCTGATGAAGGGATCAGGTAGGCATTGTCATAGCCGCTCTGCAATACCCAAACACAAGCTGAACAGTCCTATTGGTCAAATTATAAGAATAGCATTTTAAAAGGTCAGATTTTCTTGGCCAACTTAAATGTGTACAATTTTAGAGATAAAAAGCCAAATCGTCTATATATGTATTTCATTTAGTTTAATGTGTGTGTAACGGAGCAGGTCTCCCCTTTAGAGTTTACTTTTGATTGGGCCTGAAAATTAAATTGGCATAAGCCAGACAAGCCAGAAAAAAAGCATACAAATTTGTTTAATACAAGTTGCGAATGGCACAGGAGGCTTCATAAGGAAATGAAAAGCCAAAGAAAAAGTTAGAGATAGTTATTTATGTGCTAGATTGGACAAAGTTGTAAGAAAACAACTAAATTGTGTGAAAGGGCTCTAAGTGTTACTTTAGCGAGGTCTGTACAGAATTATTTTGGTCTAAATTTCTCATCTTTGAGAAGAAGGATGTTATTTCTTTGGTACGGGGAGTACGTCTTTCACACAAGTATTTTCCTGCTTCTAAGAAACAGAAAAGAGGTCAGAATAATCTTCTTGTACCTGCTATTTTTCAAGGGTCTTTAACTCAAAATAGTCCATTTGCCAGGGTGACATATGCATTTCACTCACATTTCATAATCCAATTTAACTCCCTTTCTTGTCCCGTATTTTTGAAGTCAGTATATTTTTTCATCACACTTGGACTCATCAAATCCATTTTTTAAGATGCCCCTTTTACTTCTTGGTAATTAGAGGAAAAGGTCTTTGTATAATTTGTATAATTTTTTTTTCTGAAAATATTGTTCCCAGACACAGATACCCATCTTCATTACATTAGGCCACTTTTTTCTATTTTATCTCACCTCAAACACTTGCTAATCAGAGGTCAAATTTCCAGGATGATCACAAAATCCATACTGAATGTCTCTCCCTGTCTTTTTTCCTGAGAGGGTCAGCTGAATGGTGGAAGCTTCTAAAAATAGCAATGACTGAGGTCACTTTGGACTGATACAGCTTTCTTTAACAGTCATAAGAGAGAATTTCTCAGGGGTAATTTTTTTGGTGGAACCTTAACTTATGTCTGCTTATATAAGATATGTTCAACATCTTCACCATACAATGGATCTTAACTCGCAAACATGTTTCCAGGTGGTTAAGGAGAATCACAGATCTAAGTGAACTTTAATTTCATTTCTGATGCTATTCTGCTATATTGAGAGTCTGAAAATTCTGGGCATCAGCCAGACAAGGTTTGGGCATACCCTACGTTGTGAAGGGCCTGATTATTGCTATATTCTCATCCGGTTTCAGTAAAAGGCCACTTGGTGACTAATACTGCATGGACTCACATGGAAGGCTTGATGGTATTTACTTTGGCATAGACCAGTGGACTGTGGCAAACATCATGTTATCAGAAGACTCATTGGCTGCTTCTAGTTTATAAAAAAAGAGAGACAAAGGTTTAATAACCAGAATCCACAGAGAACACAAATGTATAAGCAAGAAAAGAACAAGTGATCCCATCGCAGGCTGGGCAAGGGACTTGAAGAGAAACTTCTCTGAAGAAGATAGGTGCACAGCCTACAGACATATGAGAAAATGCTCATCATCCTTAATCATCAGAGAAATGCAAATCAAAACTACTTTGAGACATCATCTAACTCCGGTAAGATTATTAGCCCATATCACAAGATCCCAAGACTAGAGATGTTGGTGTGGATGTGGAGAAAAGGGAACACTTCTACACTGCTGGTGGGAATGCAAATTAATACGTTCCTTTTGCAAAGATGTTTGGAGAACACTTAGAGATCTAAAAGTAGACCTGCCAGTCAATCCTTTAATTCCTCTACTAGGTATATACCCAGAAGACCAAAAATCACATTGTAACAAAGATATTTGTACCAGCATGTTTATTGCAGCCCAATTCATAATTGCTAAGTCATGGAAAAAGCCCAAGTGCCCATCGACCACAAATGGATTAATAAATTGTGGTATATGTACACCATGGAATATTATGCAGCCTTAAAGAAAGATGGAGACTTTACCTCTTTCATGTTTACATGGATGGAGCTGGAACATATTCTTCTTAGTAAAGTATCTCAAGAATGGAAGAAAAAGTATCCAATGTACTCAGCCCTACTATGAAACTAATTTATGGCTTTCATATGAAAGCTATAACCCAGTTATAACCTAAGAATATGGGGAAGGGGTAGAAGGAGTGGAGGGTAGAGGGGAGGATGGGCAGAGGGAGGGTGACTGGTGGGATTACACCTGCAGTGCATCTTACAAGGGTACATGTGAAACTTAGTAAATGTAGAATATAAATGTCTTAACACAATAACTAAGAAAATGCCAGGAGTGTTATGTTAACCAGTATGATGAAAATGTGTCAAACGGTCTACAAAACCAGTGTATGGTGCCCAGGATTGCATTAATGTACACAGCTATGATTTAGTAAAAAAAAAAAAAAAAAAGAGAGAGAGAGAGAGAGAGAGAAAGGAAAAAGAGAGGCAGAATCTGAGTTCCCGGGAAACTCTGCAACTCACCTACACACTAACCTTCTCCCTCATGTGATTCGGTGCTCATCACTCCCTTAGATCCCCTTGGGACACATCTAGCTCTCTGATTTCCACAAATATGAAGACGATTCTTCATTTTAATCCTGTCAATTAACGTCTTTCTGTTCCATCCCTAGCACCTTCCTTCCTGTCACCGAGCAGGAAACTGACTCACCTGAAATTGGAGAGATATGTGCCTTATTTGGCCCAAAATGGGAAACGTAAAAACTCAGTAAGATGCATGTTGGGTAAGATTTTGTGCTTACAAGTTTGGACTGATAGGAGGTAAAGACCACTCACTCTGCCTTCATCCACCCCTCCCTACATCCTTGAATCGCCTGCCACTTTAAAAGGAAATTCCCAAACTTCCACAGCTTCTGGGTCTCTACCCTGATTTTGTGGAGCTGGGCCCTCTCAAATACGAAACAACCAGATGATGCTCCTGCACAGACATAGAAAATTCACTTTTACATGAAGAAATACAAATCAGACACCCTGAGAAACTGTCCCAGGGACCAAGGATAATGGCGAAGATTTCCCTTGAATTCAAATACAAGTGACATCATAGCACTATTAATCAATGGGAGCAACAAAAACCTGCTCTGTCATCATGCTGTTATGTCTTTGGAAGTAAAATTGAGCTTCACCTGCATTTATTCTGTGAGTCAAAGCCCAAAGTTGCCTCACCCATAAAGCCCTGTTTTGTAGGGGCTTAGCTACCCTCAAATCAAAGCATAATCTTAAGAGAACAGAGTTTCAAACTGTGGGTGGCTGTAGTTAGAATCAGATGAGTCTCTAAAAAAAAATTTATTGTCTTGTGGGTGCAAGAAGTTTCTCGCTTCGAAACATGAGCAAAGCACGAATGTGCAATCTGAAATGATTTTCGGGTTCATATTGATTCAAACGCGTGAGATATGGCTGGCAGCTGCTCTCACAGAATTGATCTTGAAGATGTTCTAGGAACAAGTTCTGCAACCTTAGATAACTTTATTTTCACTCTGCTCCGGAGAGAACAATTGTAGACGTTTTCTATTTACTTATGGCCATATATAATACTTAACCCAATTTCAAAGCATGAAGATCAATTGATCAAAAAGAAGGTTAAGAAAGTGCTTCTTATACAACATGAAAGGGAGATTTTCCTCACAATTCAATCATGAAACTAACCTAGAGTGAGAGATAACTTCTTGCAAGATAAGAATGTAAGGTGTGTATTATAGTACACACATTAAAAATGCACTTGGAGAAGAATCCAACCTTTGTAATATGAAAAAAATCAAATCAAGTATACCAGAGGACATTTTATTTTATTTTGTATTTTTCCAAACACTAGAAATCAAGCTTTTTTAAAAACTAAATAAATTTGGTATGTGGGAGGCTGAGGCAGGAGGACCACTAACATGCAGGAGTTTGAGGTTGCAATGAGCTACACGGACACCATGACACTCTAGCCTGAGCAACATGGTGAGACCCTGTCTCAAAAAAATAAAATTAAAATGAAATTAAATTAAAATAAAACGTTTTGAAGTATATATCATTCAGCTCAAAGAAAAGAAATCAGAAACCAAAAGATACAGCGATAAAATTCAGATTGCTTTTGTGTTAGCTTTAGTATAGATTTTGACGTTATCTTTTTGAAATGTGCGTATGTATTTACATTGAAAATGATAAAGACATTCAAATACACAAATACTTGAAGCAATGTGAAATAAAGCTTAGTAGCTGAAGAAGTAGAGTCTGCATTTTTAGTATCTGGGTGTATTTCTCACAGATACCACATATGTCATACTAATTATTTACTGAATGAATGAACGAGTGGTAGATGGATATCAAAATATGGGTATGTACCCAGATGATCAACAATCATTTTACAACAAAGGCATTTGCACCAGAATGTTTGCTGCAGCCCAATTCATAATAGCCAAGACATGGAAACAGCCCAAGTGCCCATCCACTCATGAATGGATTAACAAATGGTTAAACTCATGGAATTAAACTCATTAAACTCATGGAATACTAAGAAGCCATAAAAAAAGATAGAGACTTCACATCTTTTATGTTTACCTGGATGAGCTGGAGCATATTCTTCTTAGTAAAGTATCTCAAGAATGGAAAAAAAGTATCCAATGTACTCAATACAACTATGAAATCAATATATAATCATCTACACGGTCATCAAATGGTAAAACATAACTATAGTCCAGAAAGTAGAAGGGAAGAGGAGAGAGAGGTGGGAGGTGGGAGGGTATTTGGGGGGACCTCACCTAATGGGCATGATGCAAAGGTACATTTCAAAACTATTAAGAAAAGAGTATAATTGCAGAGGATGTGTTAATCAGTTCAATGTAAGCATTTCATCTTGTATATCAGTACGCCAAACTCCATAAATGCATCAATGTACACAGTTATGATTTAATAAAAGCACAAAATAAATAAATGAAAATACAAATATGAGAATAAAAACAAAAAATAAAAAAAATATGTACATGAATACATCAGATGAGATGAGAGCAACTTTAGGACATAAGTGGTAAGGAATCACACGGTGGCTAAGCAATGGGAGCACCTGATTCCTAATTCATGACTAGGTAATATCACAGTTTGAGTGTCAGTTAAGCCCTCTGTAAAATGAGGGACCCGTCAGTGGGACCCAAGAAGGACTGAGTTTTCACTCATGCTAGGGAACTCTTCAGGGCAGTCACAGCTGCACAGATGTCTACTAAGATGGTGAGCTGTTCTAACGTCCAGAAAACTTTTTGTAGCTCCATTCTTCCTGTTTTACCAATGTTAGAATGAAAAGAGACTTAGAATTTGGAGTTCCGATTTCGAGGGACTTGACTAAGGAAACATTAATGGAGCACCAATTGTGTACAATAGGAAAACGGAAAATTGTTTCAGGAGCCAACCGTAAAGATGGTGGCAGATTCTGCTTGAGCAGGCTGCATTAATGAATATGACGAATCTTTGTTCCAGGAGGCTAAGACTCTCGGTGAGGAAGGTTCATTTGTGTATTCATTCATCCAGGGAGGATTCAGTTATCTCTCACTCTGCCTGCATTATGCTGGGTATTAGAGATAAAAGATGAACTGACGCCCTAAAGGATCTTGGAAATGAACATTCTAATGAAGGAAAGAGAAAGTAAAGAGTAGTTTCTGGTACAAACAGCAGGAATTATGAAACAGAGTGGTGCATGGGTTGTGACAACAATGTGAGTGTAGCAGGTGCCTAATTTAAACTAGCAAAGTGTGGGTGGGATGGGGGCTCAGAAAGATCATCATGGAAGATTTCTTGGGGAATACCAGGGCCAAGCAGAATCGCAGGCCAGGTTTAGCCTGATGAGGAAGATCTAAATGATTCATACACAGAATGATCACCATTTGAAAAGTGCCAGAGGCGCCAATTGTCCATGTGTTTATGAGACTGAAAGTTAAGTTAGTGTCTTTGAAGTGCTAGATGGAAGGATAAGGATAGTGAGAGCCGTGACAATGGACACAGGGAAGGCTGAGGAAGGGAGATTGGGTATACCTAGTTTCAGGGCGGTTGTGAGAAGTAAATTTTATGTTTCTCCTTTTTTTCAGCTTTATTGACATAGAACTCAATCAAGGACAATAAGAAAGGAAGTTCAAGGGGAATGGGAGGAAAGGCCTGTATGTAGAACCAGGTAGTCTGGAGGGCCCATTAGAAGGTGGGTATGAAGTAACCTAGGTCATCGATGACCAATAGAAAGAGACAATAATCAGTGACCATTAGAAAAGGGCGATAATTTCTGGAGGTGCAGAGAGGCCAATGAAAAAGTTGCAACCAATTTCAAACAGAAAGAGGGTGTTTATAACTCTGCTCTCTCTCTCTCTCTCATCTTCTTCTCCTTGGTGAGAGGGACCCACTTCCAACTCTGGAAGTGCTCTAAACTTTCTCCTTTGTTCTTTTTTTTAAAATTAATTTATTTATGGGCGGCGCCTGTGGCTCAGTGAGTAGGGCGCTGGCCCCATATGCCAAGGGTGGCGGGTTCAAACCCAGCCCCGGCCAAACTGCAACAAAAAAATAGCCGGGTGCTATGGCGGGCACCTGTAGTCCCAGCTACTCGGGAGGCTGAGGCAAGAGAATCGCTTAAGCCCAGGAGCTGGAGGTTGCTGTGAGCTGTGTGAGGCCATGGCACTCTATCAAGGGCCATAAAGTGAGACTCTGTCTCTACAAAAAAAAAAAAAAAAAAAATTAATTTATTTATTTTTAATTAATTTTAAATCATAGCTGTCTACATTAATGCGATCATGGGGCACCATACATTGGTTTTGTAAACAGTTTGACACATTTTCATCACACTGGTTAACATAGCCTTTCTGGCATTTTCTTAGTTATTGTATTAAGACATTTATATTCTACATTTAGTGAGTTTCACATGTACCCTTGTAAGATGCACCGCAGGTGTAATCCCACCAATCACCCTCCCTCCGCCCGTCCTCCCCCCTCCCTCCCCTCCCTCACCCCGTTCCAGCCCTTTGTTCTTAAATAACATTTCTTTGTGTTACAGTGAGAGTTGTGCAGGTTACTGTTGCTCTCTACTTATGCTGCCTGTGATGCTCCTGTTTTATTCTCTGTTCCCATTCATTTTTGCTTTCAATAACCTCTGTGCCTCAGTTGGACTTTCTAGCTCAGCCGAGTAATTGAACCAGATCAATGGGGTTCAGACCCCACATCCTCAACGACTGACAAATAAAAGTTTTGTATTTTCAAGGTGCACATGAGGATGTGACACCGTACACATAAAAAATGATTATCACCATCAAGATAATCACCATTGATTACCATGCCTGTGTGGGTGTGACGAGAACATAGAGATCTATTCTCTTAGTAAGAATTCCAGAAGTCCAGTACGTTAGTATTAACTAGAATCACCATGCTGTACACCAGGTCTCCAAACTTACTCATGTTATCACTGCTAGAGAATTAAATTTTAAAATGCAAGTTATATTCTCGGCCTCGTACCTGAAAAAAATGCTAGCTAGCTGCTGCTTGTAATAATATTGATAATGATAATGGTGAGTCAAGGGGAGGGGACAAAAAGGAGGGAAAGAATGAGGAGATGAAACAAAAAATAAACCTAAGTAGTTTTTATAATTCACAAGAAATAGAAGTCTGTCTTGGCGATAGGAGAGAAAGGACAGCCCAGAACTAGCCTTTCACAGTAAACAAATAACGAACTGGACAACATGTGGGAAACAAGTCTTCTGGAACTGGGCAATAAGCAGGTCAGGAACTATGAAACCTGAAAAAAGGAAGACAGGGTAGGCAGCTGGGACAGGCAGAGACCCTGCCCCCACAGCTTGGCAGGGGGGGGCCCTAAGCAATGTATTTCACTGTCTGCTACAAACATGTGGCCTGTCATTTCACACATGCAAAACTACAGGAAAAAAATAAAAACTGATCCTTAGTGAAATGAAGATCAAGGTTTCCCTGGGTCCAAGACCACGGTAAAAGTAGGCATCTACCTATGTTTTAGGGAGATGTAATTGATTAAGATGGTTACACACACATGTGAACTTGTCATATAAAGACATTTTAAGGACCAAGAGGCTGGTCCACCTTATCAATCCTTAGCAGTGGCTCTTCTTGGCAGTGGACTTTGGAGGGCTGATTGTTGGGTAATTTTCACTGTACATATCTATGGGTAAAATATGCCTTTTGTTACCTTTATAATAAAAAAGCTAAATTCTCCATAAACTTGCGAAATACTTATTTGGCTGGTTCTTGTCATTGTAATGCACACTACATCCTGGAGGTGTTGGAGCACGTGAAGGCCGGGTTTGTGCTTCCATAGTGTGAGTGAGTTCAGAGAATCGAGGTATTTTTCCAGGGGCTCCTGCTTTGTACCTTTTGGACATGCCCCGACCCGGAGCAGGCTTGCTCTGACCTGCCTCTGCAAAGGCAAATTCCAGTTTCTTTTACTTAGTAATTTACTTAGAAACCTCTCCTCACCCAGGGGCGCAAGGAGATGCCGTCCTTTCTCACTCTTCCCATTTTCAAGCGATGATTGACGCAAGGTTGAAGACTGTCACTTTGCCATTTTATTTAGGGATATACCATAGATTAAATGAAAGGGTGTCTAATGATGACTATGACACAATTTTTCAAATCCATGTTCTCTCAGGAATTGGTTTTACTTAGGAAGTTTTACTAAAGGAAGCCTGTAGTATATCAAACCCATGCTCAGATTTCCCATTAGTATGTCACAAGTGAAATTCAGTTAAATGACGTGTCACCAGAGTTCCTATAAGGAGAAGTTCATGCTGAATTTTGAAACTGATTTCCCAGACCTTTCCAGAAAGCACCTTGAGAGAAAGATAATGGAAACAAATTGTTTTAAGCCCATCGTCAGTAATGTAATTAGGAACAGCCTTGGGCAGCCCTAGCTGGAATGTGAGACTCTGAGACACATTCAAAGAGAGTTTGGAACGGGCTTCCGCATTGGAGAAACCTTTTTTTTTTTTTTCCTCCAAAAAGCTCTTTGTTCAAATTCTTTGTCTTTTAACAAGGTTCCAAAGTTAACTGGGGAGGAAGGAAGGATGGGTTGGCTTTTGTTACCCGCATGTACTTTTATTTTTTTTTTTTGAAGTTTATTTTTTTTTTTATTAAATCATAACTGTATACATTGATATGATCATGGGGTATCATACACTCGCTTCATAAACCATTTGACACATTTTTATCACAGTGGTTAACATAGCCTTTCCGGAGTTATCTCAGTTACTGTGCCAAAACATTTACATTCTACATTTACCAAGTTTCGCAAATACCCCTGTAATATGCACCACAGGTGTGATCCCACCGATCCCCCTCCCTCTACCCATGCCCCCCCTTTCCCACTTCCCCCTATTGTTAAGTTGTAGCTGGGTTATAGCTTTCATGTGAGAGTCCCAAATTAGTTTCATAGTAGGGCTGTGTACATTGGGTACTTTTTCTTCCATTCTCGAGATACTTTACTAAGAAGAATATGTTCCAGCTCCATCCATGTAAACATGAAAGAGGTGAAGTCTCCGCATGTACTTTTAAAGAATGGTCTTGTTCTGTTTGGCACAAACGCTTTGAGAATCTGCTCCTTGCTGCTCCCAAATAACAGGAAATCTTTCTTCCATTAAGAAGATAGAGTATTTAGGAAAATGCTTGCAATTGAGAGGAAGAAGCTATTGGCTACAATGTTCTCCCACCAAGAGAAACACAGAGGGAAAAAAATGTCTTTATTAAATGTCTTGAGTAGTTTTTGAAGGCACAGTCATTGAGTATTTGCCACAATTCCAATCCAGCCAAGTGTGACTGTGAGGGCAACCTTATCAAACTCATCCCACGAGGCAATGTTTATGATTAATTGTCTCCCAGAAATGATGGGCACAGAATCTATTATTCAAGTAATAAACACAGAGAACAAATTAATTACTTCATTATGGACTTTCCAATGCAATCAAAGGACTCTCTTGGCAAATGGACAAGAGTGTTGTATGTGGAGGGCAGGGCATTGACCCTTGGGCTTTGAAGGAACAAAGTGTTTTGAGTGTCACCTGGATAAGAGAGTACTTCTGAGGTTCCCAGTAGTGAACTTAAAACACAAGGAGAAAGCAGACGTGTATCTCTTCAATTTTGAAAGCAAACTAAGCAAGCTCATCTCTTCTTTGGCACAATCCATGAGCACATTTATGGACAGAACTAACAGGGGATGTTCTAGCTTATAAGCTACTGAAGCATGAAGAAGTCAATGCTGCAGATGTTTATAATGGAATACACTAAATGCTGTGTTAGGACTTGAACCCGGTACCATGAGAGCTCTTAGAAATGTGTCATGAGAGATGAGCCAGGACATCCTCAGAGAAGGCTTAGCCTCCCTATCTCTTCATTTAATGTTCTGTTTAAGGGCATGGTTGTTATAGACAATGCCATAGTCACTACATTCATTCCTGTAAGATGTATAGCAGGATTGAGAAAAAATGAATGGTGTGCAATTGGCTCACAGGTTCTGTGGATGGAGAAGTGACCCTGAACAAAATAAGGCAGAATGTGGCCCGTTGAGCCTTAGTGAAACGAGATGAAATTACAACTGGATTTATAGGGGGCAGGGGCCAAAGCTTCTGGCCTAGAAAATAAATAGAAAAACAAGGACCGCTGCTCCCTCACCAGCCCAGTAATTGCATGTGGAAACTTAGAAGAAATGGAGAAAGTACAGGTGCCTGCCCTGTCTTCTGTTCCTGGTTGTGAGCTAGCAATGCCAGCCCAAACATCAGGGCCACCCCTAGATGACTCCAGTCACCAAGCAGGGGCTGACAGGCAGAGACCTGCATTTGAAAGGGAATAGAAGAAAGTATGAAACCTCGGACTACATTGTGTCCCAGGGGGTCCTGAATCTTTGTCCCATTCTCATTTGAGAATCAGGTTATCCAGCCCAGAGCAAGGTGGCTTTCTTGACTTTGGCAGACCCTACAGCAGTCTCGGCCTTTCTCAAGGAACTCTTCCCAGAGGAGGAGACCCCAAGGGCAACCCCTGAAGGTTGAGAGCGTGAGTGGGAAAGAAGCAGGTGTGGAGGAGCTGGGTAATGGAGGGTGACCCATGCAGAAGCAGCAGGAACTGTGAAATCCCAGGGGACAGACAGAGTTGGTTGGTTTTCTACAGAGCTGCCACTGACTTCAGCCTAGAGTCCAAGAGAGGAAGCCACGAATCATGAAACACCAAAAGTAAAAGGCACCAGGTCCCCCAGGGGCATGCTAACTAAGAAATCTGCCTTCTGCCTCCGGGCAATGAGGAGCAGTGAAAACTTTTATAAATTAGAGTGTCATGGTTAGAATTATGTTACAGAATACATCTGGACAGCAGAGGATGAATCAGAGGAAAGTCAGTTAGGACCTGCCGTGTGGGTTTAGGTTTGGATAATGGGGGCTGGAGAGGATGCCAGGAGTGGAGGAAAGAGGAATTGGGGGCCTGTGAGCATTAAGAAGAACCACACTGCATTCATTTTGGGCTCAAGGCCCCTACCTGTATCATGCATTAACTTTGACAATTAGCTTCCACTCCATTACTGAAGTTGTTATCTTCAAAAGGAGCCCAGGGACCTTTGGTGGTGTCACCTCTCATTAACGATGGGGAAACTGAGGCTCTGAGCAGCAGATGACACGCACGAGGTCACACTGCTGGGAATAACAGACTTCAGGCAGTTACCATGTCTTCTCCCTCTAAAGCTCTTCCTTTGTTCTTATCGCCAGCCCATCCCTGGGCTAACCTCCTCCTTTTTATTCTGCTACAAAATCATCATGGGTGTGTCAAGGCATCTTTACTCTGGTAGAAACATGTTCAACATTTTCTTCCTACTTGAGGAGACCTCAGACAAGAGAGTGAACCATCCCAAGGCTGTTCACACTCAGAACCAGGCCAGGCAGGGGCTGCCACGCCCATGCTGGACCCGCTTCCAGCCCCTCCCAGATGGAGGTGAAGCCATCTTCTTATTCTCAACAGGGGATGGACACCTAAGGACCAGAAATCCCAGCAGTGTGCCTGCAAATGCAGACCCGGGGTATTTACTCACACGTAGAGCAAACACTCAGTGATTTAAAGAGCAAGTTAAGTGAGCACCAGCGCAAATGGACATTGATAAGACAAAAAATGTGACGGTCAAAGAGTTATCAAATGATCCCAGTGTGGATCATACACTGAGAAGGTGACAGGCGATTTTAGGGAACATGAATACACATTGGCTTTGCTTCCTGTTCTGTTCCTGTTCGTTTTTCTTCCTGTTCACTTTATTGTGAACATCAAAAAAAAAATGAAATAATTGTAGAATGAACACTTCTATATGCACCACCAAATTTCTCTGTCAAGAGCTTGTGATAGTTGTCTGTAAGTTTTTTTTTTATTATTATTTTAATGGTCAGCTGCATTCTAATTTTATGTTAAGGGAACATATGATTAGTACATCAAGTGCATCATTTCATGGCTGAGGCCAAACCAAGAGTAAATATTTAAGCAAAGAGAACCAGCCAATTAAATAAAATACATGAAGCTTATAGAACAGTTGCTGTCTGGAGGGGGTAAAACCTCTAGTTAGAGGAACAAGATCTCAGCTGAATGAGACACTTTAAATGGGGAATGCTTTGCCAAAGTGTTTTAATTTTTGTCATTGTTGTTGTTTACCAAAAGTCTGTGCCAAACTAAGGCCCATGGGTAACTGTCCTATGGTAAGTTTCATAAAACCTTTCGAGACTTTTCTTAGGACTGTCTTTAATGGAGCAGAAGAATTTCACTCTTGCGGGATATGGTGTCTATACACAAAAGGGAAGTATTTATTTGGAAAAAGAGCCCACACGAGCCTGCCTATTCCCCTTGTCACGGGAAGGTCTGTCTTCTGGAAAGCAGGGACTCAGGTACCTGTTCTAACATAAAGAATTTATTGGAATCAAAGTCCTCTGTCCCCACAGACCCAGCAGGATGGGACTCCAGTTCAGGCATGACCGTACTTTGTCCCCGAGGTTTGGAGGTGGCCTATGGGGATCAGCCTCACGGCGGGGTGGCTCTCAGGCTCTGGACTCACTGGATTGGCCTTGGGTCAGCCAGGGGAATGGTACTGATTTTCACACCCTCTCTTTATTGTGTCATGGAAACACATGAGTCAACTAGCCAAGACCTGTGAAAACACCAGCCCAAGAACCTAGAGAGCGAAGAGCATATTACAAAAGACATTTCCGTAATTGCAGGAAATCAATAATTGATCAACTATTATTTGTTAATAGCTGAAATCCAAAAGCATCAGGAAATTTCCCCCATCGAGGTGGATTTCTCATGACTAAGAGGTAGACAGCCAGAGTCATTCATTCAGTTCATGCATTTACTGCTTTATCCTGCTAACTTTCTAATGTGTTAAAAATATATGTGTGTGTGGGTGTGTGTGTGTGTGTATAAATACACATGTATATGTAAATCTGAAACAGAAATACAAGGACAGGGAAAAATGAGAAAACAAATAAACAGCTATATAAAATTCCATCACATACTCAATCAGCAAACCTTAAGCAACTAAACTCTGTTGATGGTTATATGAGATGTAAAGATGGTTAAGTCAGCACTTGCTGAATTGTACAAATCCTACTGTAGATAAGTGACCAGCCCAGCAGGTGCCTTGATAGTATCTTTGTGAGACTGAATGGAGAGCCTAATCAAACATGAATGTATTTCTGACCGATAGACCTGTGAGGGGCCAAATACATGGTGTTTTAGTTTGGTAAGAGTGTGTGTGTGTGTGTTATTTTGTTACACAGGTATAGGAAGCCTTCTGTTAGAAATCTTCTTGCCTCTCCTCTTAGCCTCGTTCCCGACTCTACCCTCAGTTTAAGCCTCACTTCCTCGGAAAAACCTCCACTTTCGTCGTCTGGATTCAAGTCCTTGGACCTCCATCCCTGTCCTCTGCTACCCTTATCAGGGTCATAACGTCACAGACGTCACACGTATGCAGTTGTTGAGTTCACGTCAAACAACGTCCTCCTCTCACTTTGCCCGGAGCAACTCCTGGGTTGGAGGCATCTTGTGATTGGAACTTGTTCCCATTCCTGGATGCTCCTGTATTGTCGTGGGAAAGCTTTTATCAGGGACATGCTCAGGAAGACTCTTTATTCCATTTGAGTTCATTTTAGCTTGACACCGGGAATGCAGACAGTGTACTTGGAGGCAGGGGAAAGCTCAAGAGTATGAACTACTCAAGTAGTTCGCAAGTCAGGGATTACTTTTTAGCTTTAATTTTTGCAGAGTGAATATTATGCATTCTCTAAAGTAACCTGAGGGCAGCCCAGAACCTTCCCAGTTTACTCATGGTTTCAGTCTCCTCTGAGTTGTGAGCACCCACCCTTCTTGCCGTCTCATCCTGGTCAACGCGACCCGACCATGCATGTATACAGGGCGATGCTGACCTTGTTTCTCCAAGCTGAACAATTTTCAGTTTGAATTTGGTAACACTCTTTATCAACAGTTGACATTGGTAACACCCTTTATCAACAGTTAGTTTTCTATGAGGGTACTTTTCTTTTTTTTTTTTGGCCGGGGCTAGGTTTGAACCCGCCACCTCCGGCATATGGGGAGGGTACTTTTCTAAATATTTAGATAGGCTGTAGACCTTGGGGTAATATTTGTTTCCTTGTTTGTTTTCTTTTGCACTGTATCACTCACCTGGGGTTACTGTAATAGCCATAGGGTTGCCATTCGCTACTTTGCTTTGACAAAGTACCATAAACAGGTGGGCACAATGGCTCATGCCTATAATCCCAGCACTCTGGGAGGCTGAGGTGGGTGGATTGCTTGAGCTTAGAAGTTCCAGGCCAGCCTGAGCAAGAGCACGATCTTGTCTATACTGAAAATAGAAAATTTCTATAGGCACAGGCCTATAGTCTCATCTACTCTGGAGGTTGAAGCAGGAAGATCACTTGGGCCCAGGACTTTGAGATTGCAGTGAGCTAGGCTGATGCCACGAGACTCTATCCCAGGCCATGTTCCTCTTCCAGCTTTTGGTGTTGGTGACAATCCTTGGCTTTCCCAGGCTGGTGCCTGCATCTCTCTAATCTATGCCTGTGTGTTCATGTAGCCATCTTCTCCCCGTACCTCTGGGCCTCTGTGTCAGTTGATAAGGACACTAGCCACTGGATTTAGAGCCCACCTTAATCCAGTATGACCTCATCTTAACTAAGGACATCTTCAGGGACCCTATTTCCAAAAAAGGTCACATCTCTAATTTCTGAGTTGACAGGAACGGGTAGACAGGATTGTGGAAGAACACTCTTTAACCCACCTGCAGCAAGGCTAACCTGGGCCTCTCTTGGCACAAGGGAAGCCATGTTTCTGTTGTGGCCTGCATAGCTTTTCTCTTAATTAAAGCCAATGTCACTTATAAGAGATAGTTGTAGAAGATCAAAATCCATTGATATGATAAACTAGTTGATAGATTTCAACTAGGCCTTTTGGAGGCTTTTTTCCCCATGTGTTTAAAACCAAAATCCTATTGCATTGTCAATTGTAATCACCCTGAACTCATTTAAAGGCCACAGGAAGGTAGCACTTACAGCAATTGTGCAGATGGGAAGAAGGTAGTTTCCTTCTGACTCCGTCACTCAGCCCCTAAAGTGGTATCTTTGATTCTGTCGTGGACCACTTGTGCTCATGATCACCACCATCTTCATCATTATCATCATACTTAATGTGCTTTAAATTTCCATGCACCATCTTGGTCCCCTTCCAAAAACAAGGCTTTTGCCCCAGATGCTGGGAATGCTGTCAGCAGGTCCTCAACTGCTAGTCCCCACAAGAACAGCCTCAGATGTAGACAGGCACCTCTCCTAAGACCACGTCCCCATGGGGAAGCCCTCTCCCAGGTACCGGATGATGCAGGAGTGTAAAGGCATTAGCAACACAGTCTCACAGAGGTGGCCCTGCTGGGCTAGGCCACTCCAGAACTTACTGTGGAGTCAGCTAAGGTTAACGTTGGACCTGGCTGGTAATCAGCATTGTCCCCTGCTCAACCCTATCTCCTATATAATCTCTCCTTCCACGGTGAAGGCTCTGAGGGCATTATTTAAGAAACATTCTCCATCTGACACTCCACCTGTGGAGCATTTTCCCACAGCCTAACCTGTGTCAACCAACATGGCTCACATTTTCCAAGCATTAAGTTTTGACTATTGCCATAAACAGTACTAAGACATGGGTTAGCTCACTTCACCCACAACCTATCCGTGCAGCGTGTGACTTTAAGTGAATTTTATAAATGAGAATACTGAGGATCAGAGAATGTAAGTGGCAATTCTATATAGTAAGAGGTGGATCTGAGACTATATCCTTTCAACCCTGTGGATAGCCAACTCCCACACTATGTAATTATGCTATTCTCATTTCTGTTGAGTAATACCAGATGTTTGCATAAGAATGATGATATGTATGAAGAAGAAAAAAAAGAAAAGAAAAGAAAATAGTGACTAATTCTCACATAAATTGGATTTAATTTTGGCCAAAGTAGATTACTTAAACATTAAGTTTTAATTCAACTTGTTGATATGTTGTTTAGGATATGGCATCCTCATTTATAAGTGAAATATTTGTAATTTCTTCTTTATAATAATATATTTTCTCTAATTTTAACATCAGGTGTATCCAGGTTAAGTAGAATGATTCTAAAATATTTCTTCTTTTTCTATTGTCTATAAGATTTGGCATGATCTTTTTTTTTTGAAATTATTTTTTACTTTTATTTATAAATATTAGTTGTCTATCTTTTGAGACTTTGGGAAAAAAATAATAAGAAGAAGTTAACTGATGACTCCATACTGAACCTCAGAGTCAAAGCATTCTATAATGAACATACTGTTATCTGACAATGTGAATTTTACTTTCTTTGCATTATTATTATTATTACTTAATATTTTGATGCAGCAATCGTCTGATTTCTTTTCTGAATGTATTTATCTTTATTTGTTCTTTACAAGGTTTTTGTTTCTAGTCCTTATCTTAAACATTGTTATTGTTACTAAATTTTAAGCCTTTTTTTCCCAACATTTCACTACATATATTTCTTCTTATGCAGTCTAAGCTGAGAATGCCATGTAAATGGGTCACTGCAAAATGCAGTAATTTAATTCTTTTCCAATCAAAATAAGAAACAAACCAGTATGATCTCACTTCTATCAACTTTTGCAGGTTTACAGAAGTTAAAGTATTTTAGCTTCTATGTATGAAAGTTGAAAAAATCATTTTTTTTTTTTTTTTTGTAGAGACAGAGTCTCACTGTACCGCCCTCGGGTAGAGTGCCGTGGCGTCACACGGCTCACAGCAACCTCTAACTCTTGGGCTTACGGGATTCTCTTGCCTCAGCCTCCCGAGCAGCTGGGACTACAGGCGCCCGCCACAACGCCCGGATGAAAAAATCATTTTTTCATAAAATACAAGAGCAACCAATTTCACCATCGAGTAAAAGTAAAAAGTGGAATTCTTTTTTTAAATTAGTCCAAAGTCGCATTTAGGAACTTAGTTGTAGGTTGCTGCGCTGACACCATAACAAACCAATGTGTAGGGTTGGGTTTGGTTTTGTTTCGGTTTTCTTTTCAATATCCAATGCTCATGGATTAAGTTCTGGAAATGTTCCAATTGTAAGGCAGGGATCTGTTTGGATTCCACCAAAGGTATGCTCCTTGGGTTGGATGCTGGAGGGTGAGGCACGTTTTGCCGGACCCATGTCGACTACCTAGTAGTCATCAAAGTCAAAAAATTCATCGTCTCCTCCTTGGTATTCCATTCCCTGGAAATCTACTCAGTACCGCAAGATACCTCCAATTCCACCAAATCCTTTCACAAATTGGGATCCTTCTTGTGACTTATCTGTGACAATTTCCAATGTAGCTCCAAATTTTTTGTAATTGTTAGCAAACCATTCCAACAGGGGCATGCTCTCAATAAGCTCATGTTCCTGGCCTGACTCTTTGTCTGTGAAATGAGATTTATCCTTTTCTTGTTCTGGAGTTAGAGAATTTTCTCCTCTTCTGTGCCTTGGGAATGAAGAACGAATCTCATTGTATCCAGATTTTCATAGACTATTAGAATCTCTACAGCTCCCATTTCCAAAGCCTTTAGTGTATCTTCAACGCCAAAGAAGTACTTGCCGGTGTCCTGGCTGATTTCATCAAAGTATCGTCCTATTAATTTCTTCTCTTGAATAAATTTCACGCTGGAGAGGACTTCAGTGGATAACTCAATAGCTTGGTTGAATCCATTTTCACCACCATAGGATATATCAACTAATTTTAAAACTTTTGATCGCAACCTCTGATCAAACATATCAGATTGACTTAGTTCAGTTTTAAAGTCAGCTGATCCAGCTAAAACAAGACCAGCCACATTCACTTTGTCCTCAGAAATAAACAGCTGCACAGCAGTCTCTGCTACTTTCCGAACATAGTTATGTTGCTTTTCCATTCTTAAACGGGCAAAACGCAAGGCTGACTGACCTCCTCTACAGTGTTTCTTTGGGAGATCCACAGTGAATTTGTGTAAGACTTCTCTTGTGTTTCCTTGGAGAGTGCCAAAAAGTGCACCACTACCATCTATTACAATGAATCCAAACTTGCTATCATGGGAAAGTAGTGCCGTAAGAGCCTCTGTATGGAATTTGTTGTCACACAAATACAATGATGTACTAATTGGTTTGAAAGGTTCAAAGTCAAGTTTGACTTTCTTTTCTTTTCCTTCTTCTGTTACAATTGTTCCACAGTAACCAACCAGACCATTTGGAGGTACTTTGTTATAAAGTTGGAGTCTCTGTTGCACAGATGTAATGGCTTCCAGGACTGAAAGGCAGTTAACTCGTGACTTAATGTTAGATGTACTTCCAAACTCATCTGCTAACATATTTGCCACTGGTGAAATCTGGTCTTTGGGAGCAATGATCAATGATATCATGCTGGTGCCATTGCCCCAAGAGGGGAAAAGACCCCTTTCTCGGGCTGGCCACGCCGACCCTCGCCCCTAGGTCGGGGGCTACTACCCAGAGGTCCAGAAGGCGGGAGTTGGCCAGTGCCTGGTTCTCCTCATCCGGCCATGCGGTGCGGGGTGGTCATCCTGAGGGGTCCGGGAATAGAGAGGGCATGGGGGTGGGAGGTGGGGGCAGGTGCAGCGCTCACCCGCAGGCCGCCTCCAAGCTCTTAATGAGCTTTTTGACCTTCCAGATCTCCAGGGTCCCGTCGGCAGCACTGGGGTCGTCTGCCATCTTCTCGCCTCCTCTTCCCTAAGGGCCCAGTCCTGGGCAGCAGCGGCTGCTCCTCCCCGGCGGCGGCAGCTCTGACGCAGGACACCGGCTCCCTCTCTCCAGGCAGCTGCATAATTTTAAGCCTTTTTAATTCTGTGAAGGCAAAAAGTGGAAACCTAATAAACCTATGTAAACCTAATAAACATATGTAAAAATATATAAAAAAAGAAATGATGATTTGTAAGTTTGGAATATTAGACTTCAAGGTCCTGCAAAGCAAGTTAGGAAGGCAATCGGGTATTCTTGTGTCTTCCATAGCTACCTTTCATGTCGTTCTTTCTGCTTAGAGGAAAGTTGGCACCACTTTGAAATTCTGATGCACTCTAATAAGCCTCTTCCTAGGAAAAAGTCCACCAGCACATTCTCTGTGTATTTTCAAGTGGTTTATGGTGCACTGTTCATTGTTCTCCCTGTCTCCTGGGTGAGCTGGACTCTTGTGATTAGCACACAGCCTCTCTTCCAGAGTGGATGCTCAGTCTTTCCAGTATGATTTGAGTTCTAGAAAGCATCACTGCCACTGGATGTGCCCCTATTTTCTTTCCTTGCCACATTATTTCATGCACGTGTGCTCCATTTGCAGGAGAAACATGCAGGCGCTGGGCAGTGGGCAGCATCCATCAGCTCCGTTTACAGTGGTGGTGTGTATAAAGACGACATTTGCAGCAGAAGGTGGAGAGCCTATGAAAGGTTGGTCACATTCTGAGAAACAGCATTGCAGAAAAGAATTAGGGGGCTTCTGTTTCTCTGAGCATCCCTAAAATATAGCTTCCTGTGCTCAAATGAGGCATGTGTTTTTTCCCAATGCCCGGCCTGTTGACATCTATACAAATCATTTTTTCAGAGGACATTTATGTACTGTGCACCAAGGAGAAGAATTACAAGGACAGAAGTGAAATGCACCAGAGTTATGTTCTGTTGCACAGAATGGACACGATGTTCCGGGGTCTGTGTTGGGTGCCTACGATTAGCCCATGTTTGAAGAGTCACTGGGAGAATTCACAGGACTAAGGACATGGTCATACTCACAGTTAAGATTTATTACAGTGAAAGGATACCATGAATACTCAGTAAAGGGAAAAAGTGCATAGGGCAAAGTCCAAAGCTGCCAGAGTCCTCTCCCAGGGGTGGGAAGGTCACACAGCAAGAGCTTAGTTGATCCAGCAATGAGTTGTTACAACCCATGTGAAACGCTGTGTCCCAGGTATTCTCATTAGAGATTCAAGGACCAGGGTGTATGGTGGGACCTGCTGTCCACAGTATCTTCTGTCTAGCATGTACCAAAATTCCAAATTCCCAGAAGGAAAGCAAGTATTCAGCTTAAACCACATGGTTTGTATAAACTGTCCAGGTACTGTGAGCCATTCTTATGGAGAAATGGACAGAAACTTCCCTGAAATCTAAGTTTTTACTGTATGCCTTCAAGAGCCAACTTTGCAAGAAACCTTTCCAATGTGGCAGTCTTGGGTCTGCTTTGCTAACATTTTTCTGCACAATCTCCAATGTGGATAAGCAAGTGATTATGCTAAGAAAAGGCAGGGAGGGCCTTCCGGGCAAGGTGGTATCTCAGCTGGGCTCACACCAGCCTTGGCAGGTGAGCCTCCTTGTGTAGACTGGGTGCCTAGTACCATAGCTGGAAGCCCTGCGGGGTTGTGCTGCCACCCTGGGGTAGAGTGTGCTGTGATCAATTAGTGATGTCTGCTGCAGACCCAGAATAGCGGGGCTGGTGATAACTCCCCGTATCTAGCATCCTTGTTCAACACCATCACAGGGCTCTTCTTTTGTTTCTGCTGAGTATGAATAACTCATGTTCCTTTTTCTTCAGCTCTGACTGGATCATACTCACTTGCAGCTCTTCTCCGCAATGTCTGTCCTCCTACACTAACACAACAGATACTATAAACAGGGGTCGAACACTGTCCTCTCCTAGGCTAAATAGGACCTGAGGAAGGATTGCATTTGGGCAGCACTACCTTTCTCGATTGTGAGATTTCACATTAAAAAAATCTGGATTTCTGGATTCTTATAAAAAATCAGAAAATATGAAATATTGAACTTACATTGTCAGATGGCAATAATTGACCACAAATAGGGGGATTGTACAAGGTAGATAAATAAGAGATAACTAGATTGTTGGTTACCAGAGCCCAAGAAGGGTGATAGGATGAAGAGAGGCTGATTAACAGGTACAAATATACAGTTAGGTAGAAGAAATAAGACCTAGTGATTCATAGATATGTTGGGTGACTACAGTTACTATTAATCTATTGTACATTTCAAAATAGCTAGAAGAGAATAATTGGAATGCTCCTAGTATAAAGATGAGATAAATATTTAAGGCGATAGATATCCCAATAACTCTGGTTTAATCTTTACCTATTACATGAGAGTATCAAATTATCACATGTACCCTGAAAATACAACCTTCTATTATGTATGTATCAATGAAAAGTTAATTAAAGGAAAAGATCTACCATTATTTGAAGGTGAGGTTGGAATATTCTAGGCAAGGAAATAGCAAATGCAAAGGCCTTGACCCAGGAATGAGCTCAGTGGTTCATGCAGCAGAATAGAATGAGGTGAAGCAGGAGGGAACGCAGTGTGGATGACACCTGGCTCACCTCTTCCTTAGACCTGGCACTGAAGGGTGAGGGTCAAGGCGAAGTAGCAAGCTGAAGCTACCATTATGGGCTCAAAGAACCAGCTGTTAAATTTTCAGGAATTCTGTTAACTGATTGTTAAGCACAGCCATTATTGAAAATTAAATTTTAAATAATGGGCATTATGTATTTTATTATTATTTGTAAATTGTTTGCTATATGGCCTTTATGTTAGTATAATTATTAGTAACCTTCAGAGAGCCTATTATTAAACATTTCTCGAAACACCACGGTGAAGGATTATTTTTGGATGTTTAGCTATGATTAATTAATTCTAATGGATGCATGGTTTCGGAGCTGGAACATATTCTTCTTAGCAAAGTATTTCAGGAGTGGAAGAAAAAGTATCCAATGTACTCAGCTTTGCTATGAAGCTAAATTATGGCTTTCACATGAAGGCTATAACCCAACTATAGCACAAGACTATGGGGAAGAGGCCAAGGAAGGGGAAGGGAGGGGGGAGGTTTTGGTGGAGGGAGGGCAATGGGTGGGGCCACATCTATGGTGCATCTTAGAATGGGTACAGGTGAAACTTACTAAAGGCAGAATACAAATGTCTACATACAATAACTAAGAAAGTGCCATGAAGGCTACGTTGAACAGTTTGATGAGAAAATTTCAGATTGTATATGAAACCCACACATTGTACCCCTTGATTGCACTAATATACACAGCTATGATTTAACAATAAAAATAAATAAATTAAAAAAAAAGAAAAAGAAATAAATAAAATACCTCAGCAGAGCCATAGCATCAATACTAGATACATATATATGTATAATAAACATTTGTGGAATGAATTTCTCAGTAAAATAAAGCCCTATTTATCATACCTTCCATTAGTTGTAACACATTTAACCACCTCTCTGTACTCAGGAATACTGTGTACGAGGGAATACAAAATGTCTAAAACCACTTAGAGATTATAACAATTTTAACCTGAAGGGCTATGCAAAAAGATCAATAAATGCTTATAGAATAAAAGCTTGTTTTTCTTAAATTGATATCTCTCAGAAGAGCATTAATATTTGATATCTTTTATAACACAAGCACAGAAATGTCTTTTCGGTAACATATTCCATTCTTCTGAAAGGCAAGATTCTAATATGTGAGTAACAAGGGATTCAGTGGAGAAAATTGTCACTTTATCCGTAGCCAAGGTACCCTGAGTGTCCCAGAGCCCAAAATGGACTTGGGATCCCCTCACTCAGCCCTCCGCCCACCCAGGGAATGGTGGCAAGACGTGGGTTACACTCAGTCCGATTTAAATCACATGGTGAGACCACAATGACCTTTCAATGCCTTCTCATCTTCTTGATCACACTTTAGGAGTCTCATTCTGGAACTTACATGCCTTCAACAGCACTCTAACACTTGGGAATCTCCCTTTTTTGTAAAAAGAAAGAAGCTCCGAGCTTGGAGCCTTCACCAGGCAGCGGACTCCAGGCAGCTCTGCTCCATGGGACGTTCAGGAACCACAGTGTGTGTGGTGCCTCACACGCAGCACCCCGGAATAAGCAGAGAGAACCTGGATCCTCCTGCAGGGAGTGTAGGGTCCACATCACATCACCTCTCCCATATTCCCTAAGCCAGAACCAGAATTCAGTACATGGTCCCAACCAAACCTCAAGAAGGGCTGTGAAGGGTGGGTCCAGCCACATGGCCAGTGGGAGTGGGAAAGCATAGGGATTTGGTGAATGCATCATCCCCGCCACATACCCACACTAAATGCCTTGAACATGTGTCTTCTCTCCCAGCCAGGATCTCTTAAGCCCTGCTTGCACCAGCCCTGGGTCTTCAATCAGGGCTGGTCCATTTCATGGGCATAAGAGTCTCTTTAGGCAGCTGGAATGGCCCTATCTCATTTTAAAGGCAAGTGTTGTTTTTTGTTTTTGTTTTTTTTTCTCTTTGCTGCCCTGGAGAAAAGTCAAAACTGTCAAAACATCCGAATGTAAGACATCCCTGGAAGACCTCAGCCTTATCACCCTCTGACAGTCCTTAATACCTTCAACCAAGGGGAGAACCTAGCACCAAATAATTAATTGCTTAAGTTAATGAGGGGAGGACTGCTATCTTTCATTCAGCTTTGGACCTCTATTCAATAACCAAAAAAAAAAAAAAAAAAGGCAACGGAAAGCAGTAACATCCTTAAAATGTAAAAGTCAATCCAATCTAGAGACATAGATCTAGAAATGAAAACTTCCATGTTCCTCATGTAGTTCCCACTACTGCCCAGTGGCCAGGGGATGCCAGGCTTGGGGCAGGCACAAGACAGGAATCACGTTTAGGATCACAACAGTTCAGGAAGTCAGTCAATCTTCTTTTAAGGTAGATGATCCTGAGGGTTTCGATTTCAAACCTTTTGCAATTTTCAATAAGAGAGCTGTGTCCAAGACCCCAGTGAGTAAAGCGTACAGCCTGGGAGATCTTGGTTATTCATTTGTCTTTTTTTTTTTTTTTAATTTAACAAGATTCACTTAGCTCATTTTTTTTGAATGTCTGTACAAAAGGATTTTTTCTTTTTTTCCTAACTTGCAAATGTATTTTTTAATTTAATTGATAAATGGTAATAGTCCATCTTCATGGGGGACATAATGATGTTTCTATACATACAGTGTATAGTGACCAGATCAGGGCCATTAGCACATCCATCATCTCAAACTTTTATTACTTCCTTGCAGTGGGAACATGGATTATGCTCCTTCTAGCTATTTGAAACTATATGATATGTTGCGGTTAACTGCAGTCATCCTGCAGTGGGAGAGAACACAGAGCTTATTCCTCCTGTCTGGTTGTGATTTCGTATCCTTGAACAAATCTCTCCCATCCCTCTCTTCTTCCTACCCTTCCCAACCTTAGTAGAGTCTGTTCTACTATTTGTTTTGACTCAAGTATCAAAGGGCTTAGGTGACCACATACTTTCCTTCATGGTGCCATCACGACAGGAACACCCTCTTTGGGAATGTTTTCTCTGACCCTAATTCCCAGCATGCTCACTCTCTCCCCTGCAGAGACCCCTTTCTGATGTCTTCCCGGCCTATTTTCCATGACCACCTTCGAAGAAAAGTGGATGGCTTTTCCCTACAAGAAGAAAAAGGATGACTTGTAGATGCTTGTGTTTTAGACTTTCCTGAGCACAAAGAGGCCCCAGATCTCTTTGTGCTCTACAACTTATAATCAGGACCATGTCCTGGCCTCCAGGGCCCCACCAGACCCTCTGCTGTGTCGTTTCTGCCAGTCCCAGTGACAAGGTGGAGGCTACACCTGCCACACAGCACAGAGAGGCCGTGTGTGCCGCCCCCTCACCAGCACAGGTCCCTAGCCTTTGCTGCCTTGAAGGTATCCTCCAAGCAGAGAAACAACACAGCTATTCATTTTTGCTTTCACTCTTTTTATTTAATGTTCTTTAATTCCAGATTAACACAGGGGTACACATGACTAGGTTGCATAGTTTGCTTTTGTAAGGTTAAAGTCCAGGTTGTAGTTGTGCCCTTCGCCCAGGGAGTGTGCAAAATACTATGTAATGTACCCACAGGGTGGGAATCTGTCCAACCCCTTCCCTCCCACACTTGAATGTAAATGAGTGTTTCTCACGTGAGCGTGTAGTTGTTAATCTGCTGGTTCTAACGATGCACTGAACACATGTCACACGCGTCCTTCCATTCATGTGTTACTTTGCTTACTTATCGAAGTAAATATTGCAAAAGCCAGGTTCTTACCAAAGCCTTCGAGTTCAACTGGAAAATTTTAATACCCTACTTACATATCTAATATTTTAATACCATTTTAAGAGGAAGCTTTAATAATTTAGTGAATTATATTCCTTTAAGTATCTCAAAACATGTTCATAAATTTTACATGTCCGGCTTCTTTTTAAGCAATGCCTACTCCTAGTTAACATGGAACGCTGGCTCCAAAACATAAACAGATATAATAAATCTCACAAATAAAACTTACAGAGTATGCACGAGTTCTCCCAAACATTCCAGTCTTGTTTATACTTAGGTAAATTCTCTTATACTTTTCAGCTTCAAACTGTAAATCTAAAATTAATTTCTAAATGCTTTATCTAGCTGGAATTACAAGGCTCATCTGTAACTTCCTGTGACAAATTAACACAGAAATTAGAAATGCTTTATATACACAATACTTCCTAATAATTACTATGCTTAATACAGAAATATTAATATGATTTACTTTATCATCACTACTTTAATTATTATCCTTTCTGGATTCTAGACTCACTAAGGAAATAATTTTACCCTCTCTAGTAAATTTGGATCCATCACCCCCTAACAATTGTGATTTTCTCCTCAGTAGGCCAAGGTTGCTGGTTGATCAAAATTTGGTGTTGATCTGGAGCCACCCAACATCTGAATGAGCATTCTCACCACCAAGGTGGCTTCATTCCAGCTTTTTTAAGAGCAGTAGTTTTCAATCTATTATTCTTTTTTTATCTCACAGCACACTTGAACCTACAGTTAAACTTCTCTGGCACACTTAAATTACGTTGATCCAAAAAAAAGAGTTCAAAAAAAAAGAACATACTTATTGTGCTTTAATGAATTAATGAAATTAATGATCTTTAAATTTTCACCGGGTACTTAAGATCCTCTCATGGCACACCCATGTGCAGCAGTACACCAGTTGAAAATCACTGCTCTAGACTCTCCATGCAAAAGAGGCTCCAAGTTCACACTGTGCAAACAGAGAATTCCTGTCACCTGCCTAGATTTGAGTCTCACATCAGCTAATTGCAATTTGAATTTGAACTTTCCTGCAAAGTTGCTTTCCCTCAATTGGATTCAACTAATCTGCTCACTATTCCACCCTGTCCTGAACTCAGGCCACATTGCCCCTCCCCGGAAGTGGCAGTGTTCTTACAAGTACTGGAACAACATCCACTTGGAGGCCTTGCAGCTCCACTTTCTAGCTCACTCTGTCCTAGAGTTCCAAAGCCATCTGCACTTGGGACTTCTTCTTCCAACCCCCCCAGGAACTGAGATGTTCCTGTGAAGATGACCAGGGCCTCCTTCATGAAAATCAATCACGTGGACATGTTTCACTCCCATCTGGAGCGAATGGCTCATTTTCTGATAGAAACTGGAGTTCTTGTCTAGTCATTCCTTATGGTGGTTTTATTTTAATTTTGGTTATTAATCTTTAATGTTCAAATGGAGATTTGAGTGCATAAAAAGTATTTACAACTGTGGTATAATTAGTTATACTTTCTTAAGTCCTTAAATAATCATTGGTAACATCACTGAATATCCTTAAATATTGAAAGTTAATTTTTTTTTAATTTATTATGGCTGGGTCTTTTGGGGTCTTAACACATGTTATGTAATAGGATACAGAAAAATACCATCATAAAAACGTATTACTACCTATGTTGACTAACGATCTCAGTTTGCCAAGGGCTTGGAAAAAGAAAGAACACCCAATAAGGGAGCATGTCAGTGCAGATACTCGAGAAGTCCTGGACAGACAGGAGTACATGAGTTACCCTATTAGTACTTTAGACTTCAGCTTATCCCAAAACTTCAATTCAATGAAATGAATTAATTTTATCATTATTTCCAACATTGACCTTAAGAATATTTTAAAATATCCATGTAATTAATAGAAGAAAGGAAATATCTACATACAAACACGCACTACATGTTAAAATAAGCAAGACATTACACATACTCTTCCTATCATGTTGTAGTGACATAATTTTATTTCTGCTTTCTCTATTATGTTCCAATGGTCTATGTCTCTATTTTTATATCAAGACCCTGCTATTTTGGTTATTTTAAGCTTGTTATATAATTTGAAGGCAGTCAAGTGATGTGATGCCTCCAGAGTTCTATTGTTTTTTTTTTTTTTGGTTTGTTTGTTTTCTGTTTCTTGCTTTTTTGTTGTTTTTTGTTTTTGTTTTTTGTTAGAATTGTTTTAGCTATTCGGGCTTTTTTTTTATTCCCTATGAATTTTAGAATTGATTTCGTTTTTTCTTCTAATCCTGTGGAAAATGGCATTGGTATTTTGACTGGAATTGCACTGACTCTGTAAATTGCTTTGGGCAGAATGGACATTGCAACAATGTTGATTCTTCCAGTCCATGAGCATGGTATGTTTTTCCATGTGTTTGTGTCATCAATGCTTTCATTCATGGTTTGTAGTTTTCTTTGTAGAAATCTTTTATCTCCTTGGTTAAGTACGTTGCTAAGTAAAAAAAAAAAAAAATACAAGACTGGTCAGGTCACCCCTTTACTTGGATATTTCAAATTTAAAATGCTATGCTACAGGCCCCTGATGACTGATAACACAGGATTTTCTCATCATGTTATCTGTGCTCCCTCCACTGACTCATCCTGGCTTCCTCCCCAGCTCTACCTCCTGAGCCTGCCATGTGCATGATGGGTTTATCTGGCCCATTTTTCATTATAGTCTACCTACTTAGCCGTAGGGGTCTCATTCTCAAGATTCTCGTCATCAACTGTTTACTAATATGTGCCAATCTTATTTATATATGTTTCATTAAAGTAACTTTTGAAATTATTATAGATTTATAGGAAGTTGTACAAATAATACAGAGAAGTCAGATGTGGCCTCCACCCAGTTGCTTGCAGTGGTTTCATCTTGCACAATATTGCAATCTCTAGCCAGGGATTTTGCAGGTGCAGTGCATGGGCCTTAAGAGATTCTCCATTAAGTCCCATGTCTAGGAGCTTAGGTTACAGTGCTCCTTGTGTGGGCTGCCTTGGGTCATTCACTCTACCCCAGCCCCAGCCCCAGCCCTGGTCACTCCTCTTCACCTGATCTTTCTCTGAAGATTCAGTTTAGTTGTCTTCTGCCCAGATACCTCCACCGATGCCTGGCTGAGAGCCTTCTCTATCCTCCCACATTGTGTCATGCAAATCTCATCCTGTCCCCCTCACACTGTTCAATCTTGATGTACCTCTGCATTTAGTAATACCTCCACAGTAATGTGAGTGAGCATCTTCTAGAGTAAGGACCAAGTCAGATCCTTTTCATCTGTAAGCCTTTGTCTCCTTCTTACTATAGTTCATGGCATAAAACAAGCTTCATATAAATCCATTTCTAGTTTGTTTGGAGGAAAGACAACAGGGTCTTAGATGAAACCACACAAGTCCAAACGTCCTCCCTAATAGACACCGTAAGAGCAGCCTCATTAACCGGGTAGAAGACATGGAGGAGGGACATATTCTTGAATACAATTTCTCATAAAGAGTTAGTCTTTAAGCAACTAGTGTGATGAGATGAAGGAAAATATCAGAAAAATAAGGATGTTCCTGTGTAAAGACACTAGGCTTTCAGAATTCAGGACTGATGCAATAAACCAGATGAGTTCTCTTTTAAGAAATAATTAGTTATTCATACCAAGTAATATTGATTTTCCATCTACCTAGATATTTAAAATAAGATGTTTGACAAGTAGAAAAATATGTTCCAGACTTGACTTCCAAGTAGGCAGAATATCAACCTAAAAGAAGTTATTTGTTTGTGCAACTCCAAGGAGAAACAGAAAAAGGGGAAAACTGTGAAGAAAGGAATTCCATCTGGCTTTGAAGAGATGCATAGCAAAGCAAAGAATAAAGAGGGAAAGCATATTGTAAGGTGAGAAGCAAAGAAAGAAAGGAGGAAGAAGAAACAATGGATGCAAGAGAGAGCAAAGGAAGGAAGGAAGGAAGGGAGGAAGGGAGGAAATGTGCTGAAACCATCTATGACAGACACACCTCAGTAAACTATTCTTACTATTTCTAACTTTACTAATAAAATGTTCCAGATATTATTTATATTCCTAATAATAAAAGAATCGTTAATAGTGAGGAGGGCTGGTTGTGCAGGCTCTATGAGGAAGGCATGGACTGCCACCTGGTGGCAGCATACAGCATGACAGTATAGCTCAATTCTTGTTCTCCCCACAATGCGTTAGCTTTGTCTCTAGTTAGAAACAGAACAAATGAGAAATGATTTATTGTCATGTAACTGTAGCACTGATACTATTAAAAGAAATTTCTAATTTTCTAGACTGTGTGCTTAGGCTGAGAAGATTTTGAGGAGAGAATTTACCTCTTCTTCTCTAAGTCATGTCTCCACGCCCTTGTGGGTGATATAAACTCTGGGATAGTTAGTGTTAGCCTGAATAAATTACTTTCCATCCTCTCCTATTTTCAGGGTCTGGCAATAGAGTGGATGTGTAATTGATAGTCATCAAACAAAATAACAGAGGATTTAAGATGAATAATAGCAATATCTTATTTTTATTGAGCACTTATCATGTACTAGACCAGTGGTTCTCAACCTTCCTAATGCCGTGACCCTTTAATACAGTTCCTGTGGGTTGCCATCCACAGGTTGAGAACCACTTTGCTAAACTGATTCAATATGAATTATCCAGGGTTTATAAACTATCTCAGTTTTCACAGGACCTAGGGCAAGTAACACAGAAAAGTCCCTGCTGAGAATATTTGTAGGAGATAATAGGAGCAAAGCATTAACACTGAATGAGGACTTTGACATCAATTGAGAAATGGGCTATGTGTACTGTTGACTTTACAGATGCTGAAGTATTACATTCAGATAGGATTCCCATTGAATAGAGACAACCAGTTGAAATGACAAGAAATTTGTAAAATATTTCAGGATGGAAAC
Organism: Nycticebus coucang; assembly: GCF_027406575.1. Taxonomy (NCBI): domain Eukaryota; kingdom Metazoa; phylum Chordata; class Mammalia; order Primates; family Lorisidae; genus Nycticebus; species Nycticebus coucang. The sequence continues at coordinate 108,637,535 of NC_069783.1, read as the reverse complement.
TTGTGACCTGATCCAGCCATCTGCACCCTCAGGTGAATCTGAGCTGCAAGTTAAGATGTGCGGCACATATACCCCATATGCAAACAGCAAGGTGATGAGATGATTCAGCAAAACGATGGAAATACTCTGGGTCTTCAGTGACCCGGTTGGGTCCTCGAGCCATCTCTGGTGGTGGCCCTAGTGGACCAATCACCATTATGAGAGCATCACATTACCTGCTTTTGAAACTGTTCTAGATGAAACATGCCCTGACATCATTTAGCCCCTCTTGGGATGCTTCCTATCACAAACAGCCCTGCACTTTTGCCAAATCCCCTAAAGGATTTTTTCCTGGAGTACAGGCTGTCTTGTTAGCTTACATGGAGCCGTCTGTTTTTATGTTCATTTCTGTATGTGTTTGTGAGCCGCGCTGTCTGTCCAAGTGCACATTCCTCAGCACACACAGTGAGAACAGACCCAGAGCCCCCAACCAGCCATCCACACCCACCTCCGCCTGGCTTCAGGAGCAGCCCTACAAAGCCATGGGACTCATCAGAGCATTTCACTCCCTGGGCTCAGGATGGGCTCAAGCACATGTCTCAATTATAGCCAAGGAAACTGGACTCTAAGGCTTTTTCAAAACTGATAAGTAGTGAGGGGAAAAAAATTGAAATCACACACTCTGGATTCACTGAGGCTGTAACCCTGAAGCTTTTACGGATAATTTAAGGGGAGAGGGGAAAGGAACCTACCAAAATAAGAGCAGTGTCAAGGATATTGACAGGGAAAAAGCACTATGAGACCAAGGAAGACTCTGATGTTCTTAACAGTTCCCATTTCTTAAAACCAGGAGTCCCAACCCCAATATACATTTTGTAAATCCTCCCCCCAAAAAACACATACATCACTTCTATAATTCTTTGCTTAAATACATCTTTTCTAGCATATACTGTATACTCCTTAAAATTTTGAAATAATATCGGCTGATTTTTAAAAGACAAGTCAAAAAATATTCTAAGCACTTTCTGGGATCCAAGATCCCACAGACTTTCTGCCTCTCCTTGGAGGGCCAGACACATACGCATAACGAGGTCAAGAGCTCCTTGAAAATCAATGTGACCACATCAGGCTAATCTGAGAATTTGAATCGTTTGGCAAATATTGAATTTTATGTGCAGGATGGGCTGAGTGAGGGACGAACATTCCAGAGCTCAGGGCTGGTGACACAAAACTTGGAGAGTAAAGGACCCTCCACCAGCTCTATGTCACCTTCAAGGCAGACTGAACTGAAGACCCAGTGTTGCCTCTGAACAGATTCAAAAATCCATGAAACTTTCACGATGCAATGTAACTTGTGCTCTGAAGGAAATAGAAGCATCCCTGTCCTCCCTTTTAGCCTCACGGCTCTCTTTCCTGTATCTGTCCTTGGCACTGGACATCGCGGGTGGGTTTGTCTAGCTTACAGGCCCGACAGTTCTCATAAATCATGTCATTTGGGGCTTTCTTGCTTCTCGCAGCATCCAGAGTGTCCAAAACATTTTTTTTTTACTTCCAGCACCTTCTGTGGAGCCTGAAAGCTCTTCCCCACCGTGAGAGAAGCTCCTCCCCACGCCAGAAGGACAGGTTTGCTCGCGGAGAACACGCATGTCTGGAAACAGAAAATGAAGCAAGGCAGGAGCAAGAAAAAACAGAGGAAGAGGCTGCTATTTTTAAGTAGGACATTCTTTTCTCTTTAGAGCCCACGTGTAGAGTCGGGAGAGAGGCAAATTCATGCTGAAAATGGATTTTTATTGACAGTCAAGTACTTGTAAATGGGAATCTATTTTTGACGGGCGAGGCACTGAAAGCAAAGCCCTGCTTTGGGGAAATAAACCATGACTGGCATTGTCTGCTGTTTGTCTTTCGCATGCCATTGTCTCCAGCAGAAGGAGAAACACGCTTGTTTATTTCTTTAATTAGCTCTCCTTCCCTCTGCAAGATTCCAGATTTAAACTTTTGCCAGAGTCTTGTTAACAGTGGGAGAAACTAAGCAGATATGCAAACTCCTGGAGTTCTATCCGTGATTCTTTCAGCAGGTCTGTCTTCGGGGACTCTCCAATGTCAAGATTTTGCCATCGTCATTAACTATTACAAATACTGAGTAAGATCTTACTCTGTGTAGGGAACTATAAGAGAATCCAGAGAGGGATAGATCTTAGATTTTTTTAGTTGGAAATTTGAGGTCCATTAGAGTCTGGCTGCCATAAAATAGTTCACCTTGGTTCGAGGCCTCTAAAGTGCCCTTGCTAAGCAATAGGTTTCTTTTCTTTTCTTTTTTTGCTTTTTAATTGGGGATGTGAACAAGTTGAGACGTAAAAGATTAAAGACGAGAGGGGAAATAGGGCCTCAATTGCCAAGGGATGCTAAGACAGGTAGGATAAAGCTAAAGATGCTCACATCCCAATCCCTGGAGCCTGTGAATATGTTAAGTTACATAGAAAAGGGTGAAAATGGGCCATGAGCGTGAACAGCCTTCATTTAGAAAGCCATAGTTCAATACCAGATGCATCCACAATGCCTCCCGGGCCCCTGTGAGCTGCATGTCATTCCAGAAAGCAGAGAGAACCCCATTTGAAAGGTGCTTCTCTTATCTCTCCAAATCTTCCGTCCTCCTAGGGACGCTGAGCTATTTCCATTTTGAGTGTTATAAACAAAGCAGCCACCATCAGCTGTGTACAGGTGTTTGTGTGGATTCGTACAGTTTTGAATAGTATTTTTTTCTCTAGGTTGATGAGCCTGGGCTGCACACTATTGTTTCTGAGAGGCACATATGAGTGGGCAAGGACTGTGGGGAGGTGCTGACCCCTTCATCGTTTCTTAATTGGGTGGGTTTCCAATCACTGCATGGCCCTTGGGCACAATGGCAGGCTGGGCAACACTCCTCCAAGCTTAAAACAGCCCAGATATCCTTCAACAGGTGAGTGGTTAAACAGACTGGGGTGCCCCCTCCACCATGAAATTCTACTTAGCAATAAAAAGGATAGAAGTTTTAGTACAGCAACTTGGGCAGATCTCAAGGGGTGCTGAGTGGAAATGGCAGTCCCTAAAGGTCATATAACCTTCTTGAAATGACAAATTTATAGAGGTGAGGGACAGAGGAGTGGCTGCCAGGGGTTAGGTGTGGTAGAGAGCAGGAGGGTGGGTGTGCCCCTCAGGGGCAACACAAGCAGATCTTTGTGTGGAGGACGCCCTTCTGTACCCCGAATGTGGTGCTGATTGCAGACATGCACTGAGATGGGTGCCAGCTGCCTCATCACCCCCATAAGATGGATGCTGGTGGCCTCACACCGGCTTCACACCACCCCTTGGGTAGGAGGAAGGGAAAAAGAGGTAAACGAAATGATGCCAAGTACCATTACTCTCAAATCAGTCCAGTTTGGGCCGGAATAGGACAAGATAAGAACAAATGGGCCAAGAACTGCCATCACGAGAGTTAATGAGCTAAGTGCTGTGACATTAGTTACTAGATCTGCATTATGTTATTTTATTGTTATCTAACTGCCCTTTATGTTACTTATTGGCTAATCCGCTAAATCTGCTTCTGTAAAACGGGATCATCGTGACCCCAGGCTTGTTTTCTCCTTCATTCGCTAATTTTCTTTTTACTTTTAATTGCCAACTTTCAGACCACCCATTTGGCTCGTTGCCAACTTTTAGACTAGAAAAACCTCAACTTCAGACCCCTGGACGCACTCTCACTTAGTCTGCTTTAGACTTTGTGAGACAGCCCCATGGTTTGAAATGCAGGCTGGGCAAGGGACTTGAACAGAAAGTTCTCTGAAGAAGACAGGCGCACGGCCTACAGACATATGAAAAAATGCTCATCATCCTTAATCATCAGAGAAATGCAAATCAAAACTACTTTGAGATATCACCTAACCCCAGTAAGAGTAGCCCACATAACAAAATCCCAGAACCAAGGATATTGGTGTGGATGTGGAGAAAAGGGAACACTTCTACACTGCTGGTGGGAATGCAAATTAATACGTTCCTTTTGGAAAGATGTTTGGAGAACACTTAGAGATCTAAAAACAGATCTGCCATTCAATCCTATAATTCCTCTACTGGGCATATACCCAGAAGACCAAAAATCACACTATAACAAAGATATTTGTACCAGAATGTTTATTGCAGCCCAATTCATAATTGCTAAGTCATGGAAAAAGCCCAAGTGCCCATCGATCCACGAATGGATTAATAAATTGTGGTATATGTACACCATGGAATATTATGCAGCCTTAAAGAAAGATGAAGACTTTACCTCTTTCATGTTTACATGGATGGAGCTGGAACATATTCTTCTTAGTAAAGTATCTCAAGAATGGAAGAAAAAGTATCCAATGTACTCAGCCCTAGTATGAAACTAACTTATGGCTTTCACATGAAAGCTATAACCCAGTTATAACCTAAGAATATGGGGAAGGGGGCGAGGGAGGGGAGGGTGGGAGAAGGATGGGTGGAGGGAGGGTGACTGGTGGGATTACACCTGCAGTGCATCTTACAAGGGTACATGTGAAACTTAGTAAATGTAGAATATAAATGTCTTAACACAATAACTGAGAAAATGCCAGGAAAGCTATGTTAACCGGTGTGATGAAAATGTGTCGAACTGTCTATAAAACCAGTGCATGGTGGCCCATGATCACATTAATGTACACAGCTATGATTTAATAAATAAATAAATAAAACTGAAAAAAATAAATAAAAATAAAAAAAGGAAATGCTAGTTTGAGTCAGTGGTCCTTAATCTCGCCCCATAACAGCACATAGGGGACAAAATGGCAGATCTGCTCACACACGTTACACCAATGCCCGTGTCCTGGCTCGGATATTATGCTATAGTGACAAAAGACGTAACCACAGGGAAACTGGGTAATGGGACCTCTCTGTACCGCTTCCTATGACACTATAATTATTTTAGAACGAAAGTTTTTTTAAAAGAACATATTGAACTACATGTATTTCTTAAGCATGTTGAAGGAACACAGACATTGTTGTGTAATTTTGATACAACCTAGCCTACGGTCGTTAGCAAGAATGGCAGTCCCGGATGTCAACAGCAGCCACTCTGGCTCAGCTGTTGTCAGCCATTGACACCGTCCTAATGATTGCTATATCTGGATTTTTCAAGTTAATGCACGAACGTGTGAAATGCCCCATGAAAAACAATTACTCCATGTGTGTCAAATAAAACATGGCTATTAGCTGTATCCTGTCAACAGACCACAAGTGGTGACAGGATTTGATCAGCAAGTTCTGCCAGAAAGAGTAAACATGAGGCTAAAGGCTCACATGCAGGTCCCCAAGAAAAAGAAGCTGAGCTTGATACCGGCAAGAAGTTGGATGCCTTGGTAAATAAAGTCAAGACAGCAAGACCATGGAAGAAGGTTATCTACCTGAGCTGTGACAAGCCCTGCCCTCCTGGGAATACAAAGAACACGGTTAGGGAAGGCCCCAATTCTGCAGAAACCGGCAGCTATGTGCCCAAAATGGGAGATGGTAGTATTTATACAGAGGGTGTGAGGGGTTCACGTTGTGTTTGCTAGGTGAGTGCTGCTGTTTTGCTTAGTGTTAATTTAAGTTTTAGAAACTATCAAGTATACCAGGACCACTAGGATAGAGAATAAGATCAACCTAATTTTTCAATGCATTCTCACATACACACACGTGTACATACACACACTGTAACACAAGATTCTTGTGCATTATTATACATTTATCTAAGATACTAACTTATGTAGACATCGTCTGGTCATAACACAGAGCTTTATGTTCCATGGTGAACTGCTCCCAATACTCTGAATGTGTACGCAAGACTGTGTGCACAAGGTCACAGTCAAGAGTGACCAGCAAGAGTCATTATTAGAAGCCCTTTATAAATGGTCTTGTCTGTAAGGAGCTCTAGATTTACCAATATGCATAGGTTCTTGAATAAAACAAACTAAAAAAATTAATAATAAACAGAAACACCAGGGACACACAATCCTTCTACGGCATTTTATTATTATTTTTATTATTTGTATATATTCTATCATTTTTTTCTTCAACCTTTACAGATCAGGATACTTGCTCCCACCTGTCCACGCACGAATCCCCAACTTCATTGCCCCTATATAATGTTCAGCTGGATTTAATAACGTCTGCCTTTAGCTAAGCAGATGCTTGTGGTGGGTGTCTGTAATCCCTGCTACTGGGGAGGCAAGGGGACGGAGCATCGCCAGAGAAAGAACATCTAAAAAAAAAAAAAAGAAGAAAGAAAATGAACAAAAAAAAAAAATACTTCAAATGAAGAATGAACAAGCAAGCTGAAATTAAAAATAAAAATAAATAAGTCAAAAAAAATAAAAACTAAAGAAAAAACATTTAAAAAAAAAGAAAACTCTCCTCTTTTGAGGTGGAGGAGTAAAGCTTCACTCAGAATTCACCAGTTCTGTTAAATAATCCCAACATAGATGTCTGTTCTCAAGGGATCTATTTGCAATGCTAAGTTAAAAAGCTTCAATGCAGTTTTATGTGGGCTTCCAAAAACCTTAAGGTGCTGATAAACTAGTACTTTTTAACATTCTATAGTCATCATAAAGCAACTGAATTTAAAAAAAAAAAACCCACATAACTGGTAACTAATTTGCAATATCAATTTCTTTAATCACAGATTACGTATGTGCATTTATGGGAGACATTTCCTTCAAAGCATTATTACTAGGAACACATCCAATGCTGTGTTTTATTTATGACTTTTCTTCTTCAATTAACTGAACATGAACCTGAATAGCTGCTCAAAGTAAAACTCATACCTAGTTACATGTAGTCATTTCTGTGCTTTTCCCTCCCTTAAGAATAAAAAGAAAATTTCGAGCAAGGTACATTTCTTTTTTTTTTTTTTTTTGGTTTTTGGCCGGGGCTAGGTTTGAACCTGCCACCTCTGGCATATGGGACCGGTGCCCTGCTCACTGAGCCACAAGTGCCGCCCAAGCAAGGTACATTTCTAATAGCAATCTGCAAATAAGATGATAAGAACGGAGGATAATGACTTTGTAGATCAATTGGAATTATCATCAGTTTATTTATTTACTGTTATCTCACTGACACCCGTAACGATGTTGTTCAATGGTATTTTGTAAATTAACTTTTGAATGAATTAACCAATAAATAGAAAATCTGTCTATGGGATATTTCACCTGGAAACAAAGCTAGTTAAAAGGATTAATTGCCCATGACTCCATTTTTGTAGAATTCACGCACACTTGTGTGATTCCGTCAGGAAGGATTAGGTTTTGCTGTATTAACAAACAGACCTAAAATCTTAAGGGCAGCACAAGGCATCTCACCTTTCCATATAGCCAGATAGATACAACCTAATTCCACACTGATGTCTTTATCCAAAGGTGTAGGGAGGAAACTCTTTGTGACAAGTAGGAAGCTTCATGTGAGAGCCATGCACCTGGGCCACACTCCCCCAGAGAGAAGGCACAAGGTGATAACTGGATGCATGTGCAAATGCTGCATCCTGGCTGCAAGGTCTCTAAGACAGACATTCCTGGGACGTCGGGATGTAACAGGGAGGCTCATTTAGCTTTTTAAAAGATTGGAACATCTTCCATAGAGAGGGAACACATTTAAAAATATTGGTTTTCTAAAAGAAATCTCAGGAAATAGCAAATGGGTAGGATTTCTCTTTTCCTTTCACAGCAAAGAAAGTCTCTTTTATTGTAATTTTATTTACCCTTAGAGCGTCTACATCACTCTTGGCATTGTGTCAGAGGAAAGGGACTCTGTGCTGATGAAGACCTTCCAGGAGAATTTATAAAAGGTGACTCAGGACTCTCACATCCATCTGTCCATCCAGGTTCCCTTGTTAGGCAGTCTCAAGTCCAGCAGGTTGGGACTCGCCAGGTGGTGATGATTCCCAAGAGGCTCCTCCCAACACTCTCCCTGGAAAGCTGCCCTTCTGTCTGCCCTGGTAATAAACAAGGGCAGAGGCTACGTCGGGGTCCTGTCCACTGGGCCCAGTAGGTCCAGCACCCACTGATCCTCACCCAATTCTTCTCACCCTCCTCCTCTTAACCCCACCCTCAGCATAATAAATATTTTTCTACTTTTCGAGGCAGGAATCCTGGCTCTTAACAAATATTTTTCTTGTACTCTGAAGATTCTCCATTCCTTTCAGGAGTTTTAAAAATCAAAAAGGAGGGTCCTTCCTTCCCTGAGGCATAGCACAGCAAAAGTTCAGTTTCCAGAATAAGAAAAATGGGTTGGAGAGCGCAGATGAGAGACCAAACTCCCTTATGTGCTTCTCAGCAAACCGGCAGCCGGGGGCAAAACTGGGGCCTCCTTCCCTGGCTGGGCAGATCTCCACCTGGGCCCCATGGTTCCCACTCTCCTCCCTCCAAAAATCAGATGAAGTGCTGACCTCTGGGAGAAATCAAAAGCAAGCCTCATCTTCCATCCCAATGCAAACATGGAAGTTATTTCAACCACCATCCGTCTTTATCACCCAGAGATTCTGTATAATTTCCTCCATTTTGCAAAATCTTCATGTTCTACAAAGAGTATACAGGACAAAAATCTCAGGCCAAGGGGGAGGCACAGCAAGATTGGCCCCAACCACCTCCTCTGGATCTGCTGTTTTATGCTTTTAGTAAATGTGTGTGTGTGTGGGGGGGGGTTCTCTTCATCCCCCAACCCAGAACACCTGCCCCCTTGTTGGTTTATTTTAGTTAAACCGCTTCCCCACCTATCTGATAGAGTTGTGAGTGTCATTTTCAAATAACATAACTCAACTATATATATGCTCAGCTGGAGAGATATTTAGAAGGAATAAGAAAAAAGTAATTTTAATAACGTTCAGGCCTCTGCCCAAATTCTTCTCAATCAGAATCTTCCTTGGAGAGTGAAATCAGAGATCAACAGCTGGCCTCCTGTGGCGAGAGTATCTCTCTCTCTCTCTGCATTAAATATTATTCTAATAAAGGTTTGTATTCATATAAACATGGCCTCTACCTAACTTACGCCAACTACATCGTCTGCTATGTGACCGCCTTCAAAGGACAATTGTTACTAGGGGTTTACTGGGCTATTTTGGCCACTCCCAGTTTTCCTTTTTATGCAATTTGTAGAACCAAGTCCAGCATCGATTGTGGCTCTGATGACCCTTCCATTGTGTCCAGAACTCTATCCATGAGGAATAAAAGGTCCTTAAGATCATCATGAGGTAGGTCAGGGTTGCTTGTGTTATTTTTCTCCCCACCCCCTACAAATGTTCTATTTTCTCCCAAAGACAATAACAAGACTGGGCAACGTTTAAAGCAAGCAGGCTGTTCCCGTTGGCCTGTCAGGCTTCTAAGCACAAACCTGAGTGCAGAGGAATGGAGGTGACTACTCAGGACAGGCAACTGCAGGAGACAGCGTTGCTGATGACTCAAACAGTGCTAACTTTTCTTCTTTGTCCCAAAGTTTATGAAAAGCTGAAAACTCCCTGGGGAATTTGCTTTGAATGTTAATTCCTCCATGGGGAGTATTCTTAAAGTTTAATAGTTTTAAAGTTTTAGAAATCTTATCAAAAACCCCAAGGTCCACTGTAGGGTCATTTTCTGGCTTATCCAAAACAAAACTGTCAGCGGAATATGAGTTTTGGGGTCATGGGGGTGGCTGTCACCCTGGAGTGAGTGGAACTTGTATGGGCAGCCTTCACCTGGGGTATCAAAAACTAAGGGAATGGAAGCTCCCTATGGATGTGACATAGAGGAGAGTTCACACTAGGCTGGGGAGTGGATCCAGGGTTTGGGGAGCTCTGGATAAGAGGCGGAAAAGATGGTGGTTAAACATTGTTAACTGCATTGTTAACTGTGTCAACCACAGTCACCCCTTTGTTCTCTCCTGATCCTGTGTCCTGCCGCAACCTATGGATTATGACAGCAAATCAATGCCCTCCTGATTGTCCCCTTGGTCAGACCCTGTTTCTCTCTTACAGTTGCAGTAATTATGGGGCCAAAGGGTATGAACTGAACAGTCTGCTGAGAAGCTTGGGAAGAAATCCCCAGATAACTGGAAACCCTGTGGTCTCTCCCCTACTTCCCATCTATATGTGGCTGTATGTAAGATGCAATCACTGGAGCTCCTTCAGCTCCTTTGTGACTAAGAGGCAATAGCCGCAAGGATGAAGAACCCATCAATAAGGTCTGAGAAGCTATAAAAAAGGAGAGAGGTCTATAAGGATAAAACCAGTGGGATTTTATTTTCATTTAATCTTCTTTTTTTAACCAGAAAAATAGTCAATGTTACTGCTAAACCACCAGGCAAAACAGAAAAGAAAAAAGAAAAATAATAACCCATCCCTTGTAATCTCATTGAGTTCATGTCTTTCTTGGTTCCCTCTTCATTTCACCTCTTACGAATTCCCTCCCCCAGCACAGAAGCAGGGAGTGCACTTCCTTTCCAGTCTCTCTCTCTTCTGGCTCCCCTACTCACAAGGACTTTAGAGCTCACCTTCCAAGCCCTCTCGTGTGCTGGTCTTAGCATGCCACTGCTTTCCTGGTGGTGGTCACAGGCAGATTGTGGCCCCCGCTGCAGTGCTGCAGTGCGGGGGATGAATGAACCGCCGGTCCCTGTGTTCACCTTTTCTGGAAGTTCTGATGGAGACGGCACACAGACACTCATGGAAGGTTACCCACTGGCTCATCACTTCTTAACTCTGAAGCACAATCCTTTTGGAGGATTTGGGGGGCTGAGAGGACAACAGCTTAATACCAAGATATCCCAGTCACAATGACAGACACACCCTTAGAAGGAATGAAAACACGTGCATGCCCAGCATTAGCTCCAACAGTAATGAATGCGCAGGCAGCCGCAGTCTTTGCGAGGCCCTTGGCTGCCGGCACAAAGGACGCGGATCTGCGCTGATGAAGGAGACTTCGCCGTCAAGGCAGCCAATAATTAAAAAGCCTTGTCAGGAGGTTTACTGTTTACTGATGCACCGGGAAGATGTTATTGAAGAAATAAATTTTAAAAGGAGAGTAAAGAATATTAAGAACTGCCTTTAAATCTACTTTGATGTCAACAAACTTTAAAAAAACATGCTGCAGTCGTAAGACGCTCAATCCTTTGCTGAAGGCGCTATTATAAAAACGTGACTGAGCTTGACAGAAGCCTGAAGGGTCCTTTTGTGAGATCTCTAATGCTTATGAATGTGCATTGTTGAATTTTTAGGCATGTAAATCTGGCTCAGTAAGGATGGAGGCTGCTTATTCAACAAATGCAGAGGCAGGGCTCAAATGTACTCAGTAAAGAGACACAGGCATAGCCGGGATGTGCTCATGTCCATAGTGAAATCCCTTTGTCAGTAGACTACACGGACCAGTGACAAGCAAAGTTAATACAGACACATGACCTTCTTCAGGACAAATAATCTTCGCAAAGCCTGGAATTTGCTCCCTGTTTATTATAAGCAATACAACTCTTATCAGCACCCTAATTCATGTACATCATAACTATTAAGCAGCAAAGGATGGAGTGTGACCCCAGTGTGAGGGCAGGTGAGTCCAGGTGAGATGTCAGCCAGGAGACGCAGGCTTATACAGCCAGGGGCAGCGCTGTCCCTGACAACTCCAGCTTTGTCACAGAATTGCCTGTGTTCAAATCCTGCCTTGTTAGCTACTAGCCACACAATTGTGAGCAAGTTTCTTTCTCTCTCTTCACATCAGTTTTATCTTTCCTGGTATGAGGATGACGGGTGAAAGACTGAATATAAAAACAATGACTAAATAAGACTTTATAATTCTGACCCAGGACCTCTGCGAGGACCAGCCCAAGAATCAAGCTATATCCTCTGCAACAATCAGCTCAGAAAGTCATCATTCAGTCAGTGACTGTCAACTTTCTGATTTTTTTGCCCCACTCTCTTCCTTCTAGAGATACCTGCAGCCAGAGGTGCTTCCCAAACCAATCCCAGAAATGTGCTCCCCCAGCTTCCCAGGCAGGCAGCCTCCAATCCTTCTTTTTTTCAATATAAATCTTTCTCTCTGTCCACATTTGTATCTCTGCCAAACAGAAATGATGGTGGCTAACTCCCTTGTGTTAGTAAAATCTGGATAAAGAGCCTGTGTTTGTTCTTATTTGGGAGGACTTCCTGCGCTTCCACAGACTAATAATACTTGCTTCATAATTTTGTTGTGAAGATTTGATTAGTTAATCAACCAAAAGGGCTGAGAACTGTGCCCAGCATGTTACTAAGCATCGGGTACTCATATTGTTAGAATTTCTATGTCCTAGACCCTTTAACAATAGCCTTAAGAAGTGAAGTCACTTCTGCTTTTCTCTTGCCCCATAAATAATCTCCTGAGGTCATGAACTCCTGAGCTGAGTAACTGCTTGAAAGAGGAAAAGAAAATTAAAAAATCAAACAACAACAAAATGGTATCACCTAGAGTTGTATTTTATTTTATTTTATTTCCTTTTTTTTTTATTTTTTGAGACAGAGCCTCAAGCTGTCACCCTGGGTAGAGTGCTGTGGCATCACAGCTCACAGCAACCCCCAATTCCTGGGCTTAAGCAATTCTCTTGCCTGAGCCTCCCAAGTAGCTGGGACTACAGGCGCCTGCCACAATGCCAAGCTATTTGTTGTTGTTGTTGTCGTCATTGCCGTTTGGCAGACTCAGGCTGGATTCGAACCCACAAGCTCTGGTGTATGTGGCTGGCGCCTTAGCCGCTTGAACTACAGGAGTAGCCTGGAGTTTTATTTTAGTCACATCCCTGATAATCACCTGAAGTCATTGCTACCCTCTGTGCAGGTATCATCACCCACCAACCTGGGCCTGACAGGGTGACGACTCACAAGGCCCGATAGTTTATGCAAAGGGAGATACATTTCTGTTGTGTGCATGGAGGGAGGCCGCAGCCCCTTCCGGACTCTTTGGCTATTATCTTGCCATTTTCCTCCAGAATCAGCCAAGCTCAGGAAACTGTTCTGCATGTACAAAAATAGATTTCCCCAAATGGATGTTTTGACCCGGGAGATGATAAATTGTGTTGTTACCCTCTGTGCAACCCAGAAATGGAAATAGATGAAGCATGGCCAGAGAAACGTCATGGCAAAGGGGTCTGGATTTCTTAAGGAATCTGTATTCTAGCTTGTTTTGAAAGGTAGTGGGTGGGAGCTGGAAACATGTCCACAGTTCTCCACGCAGAGGTAGGGGCTGCAGTTTGCATCTCTGTAATGATGTAGCAAATAGGAGGCATTTCTTCCTAGTAACATCATGATTGCCCAAACCTGCATAGACTTGTATGTTCTTTGATATATTCACAGTCTGACTATTTTTGGTGAAAAAAAAAAAAACTCAGTTGAGCTGGTTCTGGGAAAGTCCTGGAAAGTCAAGAAAAAGAAGGTTCTCTCCTCCTTAGAGAACAACAAGCTCAAAGAATATTTTCAAAATATAATATTTGGCCCGGACCCACTGGACAAAACCCAAGTGAGGGTGATCACTTCAACACAGCTCACTTCACTTCCATTTTATCAGTTTGCAGCATCAGTAAGGAGTTAATGTTGAAATGTTTCTGGTGGTCACGGAATTTCTTATGGAATCATCTCTTTCACTGATTGTCTCATTCTTGGAACTGGTAGGAGAAAAATGTTGGGAACAATCGATGTGATGGCCAAAAAATCCAAGTCAGCAAGTGAATTCAAAGAATTTCTAATACCTAGTAACCAAAGCCTTGGTTCCTCCTCTCCCTTTTTTGGTCTTTATGCTAGCTAAGGTAACACTAGATGCTATAACAAACAAAACCCAAAATATATGATAGTTCAAACAGGACAGAAATGTGTTTCTTATCCATAAATTCCCAAGCCAATGCCACTGATAAGTATTCTCCTGCAAGGGACGATTGGGAGGCCAGGTTCCTTCCGACTTGTGGCTCCTTCGTCTTTAGCATTTGGTTTCTAAGGCTGCATCTCAGCATTAAGGGGTAGAAGAGGACAGAACATGAAGGGTCACATATGAGAGGTTCACACAGGTTGTGCAGGGAAGGCAGGTTGACCGAGTCTCTCCCCTGCCACAAGCTGGGAACCAGTCACATGACCATGGCCAGCTGCAAGGGAGTTGGAAATAAAATATAATCCAGGAAGGAAAATAAATGAGTTTGGGGACCAAGGATCCAGTCTTTGCTAGAGTATTTAAGAATACAAACAGAGCAGCTCCCTGTATAATAAATACACTTATAAAATTCCAAGAAGACAGGATCAGAGCACACACATCCACCGCTCATTCTCTCCCAAAAGAAAAGTGATTTTAACCCATATGAGGAAGACTTAATCCATCCATGATTTTTAAAATGAAATGCTCCACGTATGAGAATATCTAAATACCACAAAATGGATATCAGTATGCCAAATACAATACGCCCACTTGTTCCCACATGATGAAAGACAATTACAAAAAGCAAAACAAAACAAAAACATAGGATGTTATAATGTTTATACAAGTACACTTCAAAGAGAACTTTGTGTTCTTACTTTTCATAAATGTAGAAATCAGTGGACTTTAACTTAGATAATCTCCATAGAAACCATTTTTACCCTGGAAGACAGAAGAGGATGTCAAGAAAGCAACAGTCTTAACAATTTCACTCACCACTGTGAGGAATCACTTACATAAAGATTTTTATTTTATTTATTTTACAGACAGAGTCTCACTTTGTCACCCTTGGTAGAGTGCTGTGGCATCACACAGCTCACAGCAACCTCCAGCTCCTGGGCCCAGGTGATTCTCTTCCTCAGCCTCCCAAGTAGCTGGGATCACAGGCACCCACTACAACTGGCTATCTTTTATTGCAGTTTGGCCGGGGCCGGGTTTGAACCCTCCACCCTCAGTATATGAGGCCAGTGCCCTACTCACTGAGCCACAGGTGCCACCCCACTTATATAAATATTTCTATGGCCAGGCTAAAAAATGTATAATAGTAACATAACAATGGATATGCTAGCCATGGCATCAGCCATCACTTTACTTACAATGACTGTTGAATCCAGCAAATCCCCTACGAGGTAAGTATTATCATTTATTCTTACTTTACAGATGAGGAAGGTTATGCAAATTGATCACAATACGATTTTCATTCATCATCAGAGAGAAGTTTATTATAAACTGCCCTCAGGCTTAGTGAGGTGTTGGCTTAATGCTAAACCATGCAAGAAAAAAGGGACTGTGTTTTATGCATAATTTTTTAGTGTGTTGTGGAGAATTTCAGAGCTAACAGGGGAGAGAAATCAAATGTAGTTACTCATAATCCTGCCCCCAAGGATGGGTATAGCACCTCGTCCTTCCCCTGGCATGCCCAGGCTGAAGAAGGGAGAGGGAGAATGAAGAAAAAGCACACAGATTTGGTTCAAGAAGTAGGGATTCTGCAATTAAAGGACAGATGTTCTAATGCCCCTTGAGTTAGGGGGGTAATGCACAGAGGTGCACTTCTCAAAGTATTGCGGTGGACGCTTGCCACTCACACGAGCCAGAGATGCTACCTTCATGCTAGGAGAGCCTTTTGTTGAGTTTTTGAAGCCTGGATTCAACCACCGCCAACAATTATGATGACACTCCACTTCCCAGAGAGAACGCTGTGGTGAGAATCATGAATGCACAGTCCAGTGCTCACACCTCTGCACAGAATAATGTTACTACCAAGGTCCTGGGACACAGATGCAGCCCTCTCTGTGCAAGTTCCCCATCTGATGTTTATCATGGAGTAACTTTGGGCTAACTATTAATACTTAACATTTTAGCATTAGTTTCATTCTTTATAAAGCGGAGACAATAACAGTTCAGGGTGTGTGTGTGTGTGTGTTTGTGTGTGCATGTGTTTATTAACTGTGTTTCTGAGAATGAGGTGCTTGTGCATGGTGAGCAGTCAGCCCTCAGGAAACACTGAGTTCCTTATATACTAGTGATGCTCCTGCTCTGTCTCCAAAACGTTCCTCTCTTCATTTGCCTCAGTTTCCTCATTTGTTCAAAATCACAGTCTTTCCCATAGTACATATTGTCTACCTATATTCAGTTCTTGACAAATAATAGCAAGTGCCTACAATTAATTATATTTCCCTACCCCACAGCAGGACGTAATTGCTCCCCTAGGTTTATTAAACATTCACCTGTACCTAAATGAGCAGGAAAACTCATCCACTGTCTTGTCAATTTCCCACACAGTTTATGCTGACAGCCCATCCAGTTTGCAACCTGTCCCACCTGTGCATTCCAAGCTCTGCTTGTTCATTGTAGCACTTCATGTTTAACATACTGAGACTACAAGTATTTAGAATGCTAATTTGCTTATCTTCTCTACCTAGCACATAGTAGGTGGTCTGAGAGCTGCATAATTTGCAAGGCTCAGGATGAATGGAAATGTGTGCGGCCTCTTGTGCAGGAATCAGGAAGAAGAATTAATTACTTTGCCTTTTTCCTTTAAACGTGTATTACCTGTAAATAATATGGTGTCATAATGAGGCATGGATAAAAATGTTACACACGCACTCTTTCAATGCAATACAACGCTGCCTTAAAAAAGAAGGAAATTCTGTCATTTGTAACAACATGGATGGGCCTGATGGTAAGTGAAACAAGCCAGACACAAAATGACAAATGCTGCATGATCTCACTTATGTGTAAAATCTAAAAGAATTGATCTGTAAACAGAAAGTAGAGGCAGGGGAGGGAGGGGAAAGGGGAGACGTCAGCAGACATCAAGTGCTCAGTTTTAGTGAGATGGGAGGGAGGGATAAGCTCGATGGTCTAGTACTCTGCATGGTGACCACCAAAGATGAAAATCAATTATGTATTTCAAAATTGTTATAAGAGTGGATTTTTAGTGTTCTCTCTCAACCCCCCCCAAAAAATAATAAGTTGATGAGGTGATGGATATGCTAATTAGCTTGATTCAATCTTTATACAATGTTATCATTGACCAAATCAACACATTGAACCCCATACCTATAACATCACATTGGATCCCATAAACATATGCAATTATTAGTTGTCAATTAAATAAAGAAGTTAAACATGAATTTATACCATATCAAAAATAATACTTTATAATGTGATATCTTGATTGACCATGAATTTTTATGGCTCTCTTTTCTGCAAATCCATTGATTGCATAATCAAAATATATACTGCTGGCAATTTTATTTTCAATCTATACAATTGAAAGAGACTTCCTTGCTCTTGGCAAATGCAAACTGTTATTGATAATTTTGAATTTTGAGAAGAATCTTTTCTGCTGATGCCACTGTCACTAGACCAATTAAGACTATTTTATAAGCTGTGACATATTTGGGTAATGTTTCTGGAAAATTATTGTGAAATATATGTCTTAGTACATCATGAGCTGATGATTCTCGCAGAATGATTTCTCTACAAGTATTTATCTCTTTATATACATCTATTTTATATAAGTATGCATTTAACTTAAACCATGAATTTACACAAAGGCAAATTAATGTTTCCCAGGTCTCTCCTGTACCTTACAGAGGTCTTACAAAAACTGGGATGTTGACTTTGTGATTTGCTTATAATTCAAAACATATTCCACTGCTCCAACTTCAGTTAAAAGAAAAGCTTAATTTTAATTTGTCTCCTTGTTAATAATTCGTTCTTCTGAGGTGTCATATGCAAATAGAGTTATTTTCCATTGAATCTGATGATCCAGTTAATTTCTGTATCTCAGCTGGTGAATATTTGTTTTGCACAGTTGCAGCAGTTTTCAAAGCCAGAGATTCTAGCTCAGAAGAATTCTTTAAGTCCATGGTATGCTTTACTAAAATCTTCATGTCTGTGATTGTGGCACTAATGTATTGACAAGGTGCCACCTTGTACAGATGTCACATAAAAGGGCCACTCACTGATGTCCACCTAGGAAGCTCTTTCCTTCTACGGCAGCCACTCCCTTGAGGACGGTTAGTCTAATTGCCTCTGCTCCACAGTGGCAGCCACCAATCTAAGCCCAGGTCCTGGACTCATGGGGCCGCAGGAGCCTGACATGCATGTGTGTGTGTGTGTGTGTATGTGTGTATGTGTGTGTGTCTGTGCACGCAGATGAGGCAGCCTGGACAACTGGCCTCCACTGCCCACTGCTGAAACCCAAACCTTATCTCTGTTCCCCTGGTAATTTTTCTTCTAGCATTTGTTCAATGCAGTCTACAAATTCAAAATTCTATTCTCCTCCTTTCCCATCTCCCCATTGGCCTGAAGTGCCATCAGTAGCCTCTGTGCATTCTAGACAGTCTGAAACGGTTCCAGAAGAAAAATGCAACTCAAAATATTTCACAAAACCTTTTCCCAGGTGATGACAAGGAGGTTGAGGAAGCCTATCTCTCCCTTTTACAAGTGTGATGGCCGCTGTAAAAAGACCTGTAAATGGATGGAATAAAGGTTGAATTAAGCACCTGGCCTCCACCCCATTAAATCAAGGTGGCATCATGACTGCCCATAAAGGTCCCTTGCGGCATCTCATTGCAAAGTGGCACAGAGTGTAGAGGATTTTATGTTCAGTGATAGAAAAGACTTTTCACAAGCAATGGATCAGGACCTAATAGTCTCACATCATGCAGCTGTTAGATGTGTGCCCACCAGGACTTCCCTCATGGCTCCACCCACTAGGAAGCTTCTTTCACAAAATAGAGAACCCTGTTTGCATTGTAGCTGTGATAGTGAGGGCAACGTAGCTCATGATCTTTGCACTGGAGTATATCATTCCAAGCAGCCCCTGACCTCAGCTACCCAAGCACTTAACTGAGGCCTGAAAGGGGGAAGATGCTGGTCATTTGCTTGCTGGGAACATATGCCACCCCAGGAGATGAACTCACCAAAGCCCTGATGTCACTGCACTGTGCCAAGGCAGCAGAATTGCACATGTACCCATAAATATATATCAATAAAAAATGAACTTGGAAAAGGAGAAAAAACAAAATAAAAATAAAATATCTTCCAAGAAACAAAGCACTCAGGTGACGGTAAGTAAAGGAGAT
Organism: Nycticebus coucang; assembly: GCF_027406575.1. Lineage (NCBI taxonomy): Eukaryota > Metazoa > Chordata > Mammalia > Primates > Lorisidae > Nycticebus > Nycticebus coucang. Next base: position 108,618,514 of record NC_069783.1, on the reverse strand, counting down.
TGATCTGGAGAACCTGAGACAATCAACTCAATGACCAAGAGCTGAACTGAAGGTCGGTGATGAAGCAGGGATTCTGCCTTGGGCTGCAGCAGCAGCTCCTGTTTGAGAGCTTCCAGGCTGCCTTTCCCAGCCTTGCCCAGCTGGCCCCCACTGCATCAGCTGACACTTGGCAATAGATAACTAATACAGAGATCCAGAGCGGTCCTACTGGTAGAACCGTGGTAGACACAGTAAATATCCCGCCAGGAACCTTCCGTCACCACCTTTTTGTTTTTGCAGGATGAGTATCAGATACTAAGTTTCAATCTGAAGATTTGAGCGACACATATATGAATTCATGTGTCTGTATATATCTATATGAATATATGTACATATATTTAGAAATCTACTTAATTCCTAATTCTACCCCAATTCATTCTAATGGCAGAAGAGAAAATGTCATCAAATCTGGGTAATCTCAGATCACTCAGACTGAATTCCTGGATTCCTCAGACTTGATTCTTCTAGCCTTCCGGGTCTTTAAGCAGCACTGCAGAGCTCAGCCCCACCCCTCTCTTGGTTCTGCTGCTTCCGACAGAGATATAAAGCCCATCCTCACTTGAGATGTTTAGTTTTTCTTCTAATCCTCAAACCTGCCCACAACCAAAGTATGTCACAGTCTCTGGTTTCTATCCTGACATCCATCCTTGTTAACCAGCTCTCAGCGGTGTGCCTCCACCACTCAGGCACAGAAGAAAATACCGGCTATCTGCTTTATGTTGGAAGAGAAGGATGTGTCCCAGACTAGTGCACTTATAACCTTCATGTCCCATCTCTATTCTCTAATGTCGAGATGACATAAGTACTCTCTGTGGACTTGTACAAAAAGACAGAAACGGGGGATCAGCTTCCTTCTGATCTCTTATCTGCAAGGCCACAGGACAAATGGAACACCTCACCTTAGTGACAATCTCAGTGGGTGGGCAACAGTTTCCTCTCTCTTGCTTTCTCCTGAGACACCCCCCACCCCTACCCCAAGCAAGTAGAATCTTTGTCAATTCCAAGTGAGCATGGAAAAACTCATTATTTTCTACTGATTGTTCAGAACCTAAACTTCCTGATTAGCACCTAAAATCAAAAATTTCAAGAGGCTAGATCGTCTTATAACTAAAAAGATTTTTCTCTTAAGAGGGTTGGCTTTGTCTTAAATGTCAACCTTTTCTCTGAAACTCAAAAACTGAACTTGACATTGATTTGTTTGCTTTCTTTTGAATGATTGCTGTGAGTGCCACATTCTGGGACAGTGAGCCAGAGCATAACACTCTGGTTGAGTTGAAATTCAGCATCCCGTTGCCCAAAGAAAAGGCAGAAAAAGACATGCCTTGTTTAATATTTTGCAGTAACCTTTGTGTCTGTGTGCAGACCAGAAGTTTCCTTGTGACAGGATGCTTCCTAACCCTCCCCTGCCTCTCCTGCCTCAGAAGTCATCGGGTATGTGCAGAGCTGGCTTGGTTTCAGCGTGACTTCCTGAGAGCAGAAGAAACAGTGGTTGAAGGATGAAGAGCAACCTACACAAGGAAACCAAAGATTGCTCCCAGGAAACAGACCACACATAATTAAGTCTTTTCCTTCTCTAGCATATCTAATATCCATTTCTATATTTACTCGGCATATGTGAATTTAAATAAATTTTCAGGGACTGTTAAATCAACTCATGAAAACACGTTGAAGAAATTAAAAATGTCACATCAGTGCTTGGTGCAATTCATTCACCTCTAAGTCTACAGCTGAGTTGAATTCAGGTGACAGTGGTCACTCCACGAGGAGAGTGGTCCTTGTTCTTAGAACCTACTGCTCTTTACAGTTCGTATGGTGGTTTGACATCCATTAACTCAAGCAAGGCAGAAAAGGCCTACACGGGGAACAAAGCAGGAACAGCTATGTTCATTATTCAAGTGAGAACAGTGAGCTCAGAAAAATTTAATGCGTGGCCTAAGGACACTCAACCAGGAAATAGTGGTGTGAAAATAGGGGCAGGTCTTCAGCCCAAAGGTATAAATCAGGCATCCTCAAACTGCAGCCCGCGGGCCACCTGAAGCGGTGTGAATTGTACTTTCTCCCGTTTTGTTTTTTACTTCAAAATAAGATATGTGCAGTGTGCATAGGAATTTGTTCATAGTTTTGTTTTGTTTTTAAACTACAGTCTGGCCCTCCAACGGTCTGAGGGACAGTGAATTGGCCCCCTGTTTAAAAAGTTTGAGGATGTCGGGAGGCTGAGGCAGGAGAATCGCGTAAGCCCAAGAGTTAGAGGTTGCTGTGAGCCGTGTGACGCCACGGCACTCTACCCGAGGGCGGTACAGTGAGACTCTGTCTCTACAAAAAAAAAAAAATCAAAAAAAAAAAAAGAAAAAGTTTGAGGATGCCTGGTATAAATCAAAGCTTGCCCAACAGCCTGGTCATTCTTACACCATCCTCTCCACCTGATCCTCCCCCTGCCCTTCTTCACTTGGTTCTCTTTTCTAATACTGAACCTAGGATGCCCTTGCCCTTGGACTTCAAGTTGTATTATTTCCCAATTATTTCACCACAGGATTCTAGTTTTCTTGACTTGCTCTTAAAAGTCTTGCTCACTCTGATTTTCTTCTTTCTACACTTACAGTTTCCCAACTAACGATTTTAAAATTTAATCAGTCGGATTCGTACTTGGTGAAATGGATAAGGTAAGAAACCAGCCTTTTGTTCTTTAATAATATAGCTGATAGTTGAATAACAACCTACCTTCTCTGGTGATTTTGTTTCTATCACGTGCTAATTTTCAGCGTCTGCTTGGGGCGGTTTCATGACTAAATATAGTTTTGAAGAACCTGTCTGTATCTATATCAGCACAATTGTGCTTCTAACTTTATTTCTTACATAATTGGCCGTGAGGCTGACTCCTTGAATTATTTTTCTTGTAAATGTTCTGGGTCTTTTTCACTTTTTCCTTTTAGCACCAAAATCTTGTTACGCATACAAATAGAAAATGCAAAACTGGGCAGATCAGCAGTGCCACTCATTGAAAGACAGCGTCATTTAAGAAAAATAAAACTTGCTGCTGTAAAATACATGACAACTGTTAGATTTGTGAGTGCACAGCCCCGGTCAGGTACATCTGACTCCTTGACTTTTGCATTAGCACCTTTATGTGCTGGGCTCTGTCATATCCCCATTTTACAGATGAAAACAGTTCCCAGTTGTATTTTATACCAAATAAACTTTTGAAATTCTTTGTAAAAGTGCAATTAATATCCTACTTCAATGTTACTAGAGTCGCTTCAAATGCATAGATCAATATGGGAAGGAAGCAATTCTTTTTGAGGTTAAATCTTAGCACAATTACACGCATTTAATAGCGGTTTTATTTTAGTTTAAGACTCCTTAATAGCATTCTACAATTTTCTTCATATAATTCATATACTCATCTAGTTTGTTCTCACATATTAATTTCTGTATATTTTATGATTTTGTCGCCATTGTGACGGGAATATTTTTCTGTTGTACTTTTTTGGGAAACAATAAAAAACACAAATACTGGCTAAGAAGAGGAAGCCAAGTTATGTTTTGCAGACGATGTAATTATTCATAAGAAACCCCAAAGGAAATCTACTAAAATATAGCATTAAAAACAATAAAACAATTAAAGTATGTGAATAATACCCCCAAATTATAAAAATTGCTAGCTTTCTGTAGAATAATTACTTCACCTTGAAAAAAATTGCTTTTATATGGAAGAGAATTTGTATATATTTTTTACACACATCTTGTGTTGAAAACTGTCTCCTAATTCAGGCATTATCTGCATCTATGAGATTTTAATTGTTCCTACCAATTTGTAGTATTTCACTTATTAGGATCTTTTAAAATATCATTTTTAAAAATCAAATCATGCCTGGAAAGTCATAGATTGTATTGTCCCTCCTAGAGGGATGAATTAAAAAAGAAACTCCTCCTCCTCCTTTCAGGGAGTGGGGGAAGCTCTGCCCCAGGGGACAGGTGGATTCCTGCCTCCCAGCACTTCAGGCTTTTCAATCTCTAAGGACACCAGCAGCCTGCAGTTCCCCGTACACTGAGAGTGCAGGGACAACCCGGGGGGCTGAAGCAGCAGCTTCTAGGCTTGAATTGAGGCAGACTCCTAGAACTTGAGATCTGTCTAAGCATTTTTCTGTTCTTTTTTTTCCTGAGTTTTTTGCTCATTTGTTTGCTTGGTTCCTGTTCCCCTGTGTCACCCTCTCACTGGGACTCTCCTCTCTGTACAGAGAGAAACTGTGTCTAAGTGGCTTTTCCCTCTCAGTACCCCAGCCCTCCACCAGCTCTGAGTAAGTTTCAAGAGCTCTGAGGCTCACTACTCTGCTCTGCCCATTTGCTGAGGGAGAAGCCATTGGCTGCCTGTAAGGCTGGACGGGAAAGTGGCCTCCTAATTGCACGGCCAGCAAACTCTGGGGACAGAGGGGCCAGCCATCAGGAGATATAGGGAGGAGGAAAATTCAAATGAGAAGCCTTGTCCTCTCCCCTCTAGGGCATCATTCCACTCTCCCAGTTTCTGTTTGGGAGAAACAGAGTGTTTCATTGCTGCCTGCAAATAGCCCCTGTTATCCAGGGGCCTGACCACAGACACCTGCTGGCTCAGCACTGCCTCCGGATGGCAGGAGGGACCTGTGCCAGAATAAAGGACACACAGGGCATAATTAATCCCCGAGAGACCATGATCTGTCCAAAGCATGCACAGCTGAGGGATACAGATGGGAGAAGAAACTGTGGGTGCAACTCTGTGTCTAGGTTTTATTCTCCCCTTAATGTAAGGAGCAAAAGGCTTGACGAAGGGTTAGCAGAATTAAGAGGGCTTTTGTAAAGGCAGAATTCTAGAAAGTAAGAGGAAGGACTTATAAATCTCCATACCTCTTATGCTCACCACAAACATCAGTGAAAAATAACTTGCATGAGCAAACAAGGTTTTCTAAAAGGTTTTGCCTTGGGAATAGGGCTTGGAGGGTTTAGAGAAAGACAGTTCCCTACTGAACTCACAAGATGAGTCCTTTGCCCAAGCAGAAAAAGGAAAAAAGAAAAAGAAGGGAAAAAAGGCTAGAAAATAATAATTTATTCAACATTTCAACTCTGCCCTATCATAAGCAAAAAAGGCATTGTGCATACTTAAAGTTTGCAAAAAACTAAGTCATTTCATTCCTTTAAAAGCTCTTTTATAAGTTGAATGAGTATTTAATAAGCACTTTAAACGCTGTGTACTAGGTGGGGGGGACCCAGGAGCAGATGCATTAGGCTGCCCTGTCTTTGTTCCCTGAATCTCACCTTCCAGAAAGGGGAGCCTGATATAAAACAAGCAGTTGAATAACTTATTTAATTCCATCGATCAAACCACGTGCTTAAAAGGAAAGGCATCTGGAGCTCCGGGAATTGTAAGGATTGTTCATCCAGCCCATAGTCCCTGGGCTTGAGGCAGGCTCGTCTCCCACACCCAGTACCCTCTGCGCGAGGACACAAGTCACACCCGAGGGTGCTCTTCACTCCTGTGGGACAGTCTTTCCCCCAAAGTGAACACCATGCCTTCCCGTTAGATATTTTCCTTTTCTCCTTCTGTTGTCCTTTTACTCAGCTATTTTTAAACTGATGCATGATAGATGCATCAAACTATACGTTTGTGCCAATTAATCTACTTTTATTCATCTTCCCTCCCCCCAGCCCTTCCCAGCCCCTGGTCACCACTGATCTACTCTGTACCTTCCTGAGATCCCCTTTTTGAGAGGATCCCATGTATGAATGAGAACACGTGATGTTCGTCTTTCTCTGCCTGGCTTATCTCACTTAACATATGTCCAGTTCCATTTACGGTACTCTAAATGATATAGTATTAGTTCATTTTTCATGGCTGAATAATATTCCATTGTGTATTCATACCATATTTACTTCATGGATTCATCCTTAATAGGTACTTAGGTTGATTTCATATTTTGGCTATTGTGACTAATGCCACAATAAACATGGGAGGGTAGATATATTGATTTCTTCCTTGTGGCTGTATACCCAGTGGTGGAATTGCTGGATCATATGTTGGTTCTGTCTTTTGTTTGCTTTTTGAGGGATTTAAACACTGTTCTTGTGGTGATTACACTAATTTATATTCCTACCAACAATGTGTGAGGGTTTCCCTTTCTCTGCATGTTCACCAGTATCTGCTCTTGCCCATGTTAACTGGGGTGAGATGACATCCCATTGTGTTTTGATTTCTATTTCTTTGATGATTAGTCATGTTGAGAATTGTTTCATATTTGGCCACCTGCACGTCTTCCTTTGAGAAATGTCTGTTCAGATCCTGCTCCTCTCTTGGGCCCTCCTCTCTTGACTGCCCATGTGACTGCTGTTAGCAGCCTCTCCTTCTAATTTGCAGCTTAGCAGCTGCTAGGGACTAAAAAATCAGATAACCAAGATGGTTGATGTTGAGTATAAATAGATGCTCAAGTCTTTGCTCAGAAATATTGTGAAATACATTTTCATTTTTGGAGTCATTTTTTATTAGTAACATCCTGATTGTGTTCTATGATAAATTAAGTGACTTCCAGATAGCAAGTTTCAAGGTCAAAGAAAAGGGGTGCAGGTTGCAGATCTGGCTTCTGGGTCCCCTAGATCCAGGTGTTGACCCAATGTGAGCTCTAAGCAGTGCTGGTGGGCGTGGATCCCTTCTCAGGCAGCCCCAACAAGTCCCCAGCTGCACCCTTCTAGCCTGATGGCCCCTGGAAAGAGCTTCCCTTTACCGGAAGGCAGGACAAGAAGGCTGGGACTCCTCTATTCATCCTGAACTCAGCACTTTTAGCAGAAAATGAAAGTCTTGGAGTAATGTGACCAGGAGAGAGGGTGGGAGGGCACCCTGCAAGCCCCACCACACAGCCTGGGAAGCAGGAAGGCTGGGTCCACAAAGCAGATAGAGCAGCCCTTCCCAGAGTGGGAGAGGAGGTGCTGAGTGAACCCAAACTCAGTATTCCTACCCTGCTTCCCCGAAAATAAGACATCCTCCAAAAATAAGACCTACTTACAGGAAAGATAAGACGTCCCTGAAAATAAGACCTAGCGCATCTTTGGGAGCACACCTTAAAATAAGACACTGTCTTATTTTCGGGGAAACAGGGTAGCTGTACCTAATTTTTCCCCTCTTCTTAGCAGAAGTGTTTTTTTTTCTTCTTCTTCTTCCTTTATTATGTGTTTGTCCACTGGGGAAGCCAAGAGTGACTCCAATTTAGGCTAATGTTAATTCACTGTCTGTGAATCAGTTCAACTCTGCCTTGTTTTAGGGGTTTCCAGGATGGAAAATATAAGAAGAATATTCCAGAACTGGGTGATGAAACAAAGGAAGTCGCTTATCAGCCGTTGAAGACAGGCTAAGGCATGATCCTTTTTGTTCTTGAAATCACTCTGAACAACTTAGCAAAGGATCCCTTCATGGACATACTATCTGCACAGTCACACTCTGTCTGAGCCATCATCTCATCTCCAAGGGCCCTGGTGGCCAAGAACGAGTCACTCCCTGTCCCATGATGAAGGCCCTCCACCACGTGGTCATCCAGCCCACTGCCTCTCAGGGGCTGCTCAAATGACAAGGTTTGCCAACTCTTTAAGGTTCGAAGAAAACTTCTTTAAAAAAAAGAAGATCTGTGGTATATGTTTACATATTTCCAAGTTGATATGGGGACTCACAGCCACAAAGCCCACAGTGGTATGACTATCTAATTTAATAAGGCAAGATTACATCACCTCTAATATGATGAGGTCTGGGAAAGAGATTTCTGAGGAATTTCTTCCTTCCATCATTTTAGTCTCTGTGCCCTGTTCTTGAACCTCAGAAGTTTTCATTTGAAGTTTCTTGTGAATGTGAGACTCAGGCCACTCAGATGGCCGCTGTCACCTCGCCCAGTCACTCACCTTCCCAGGCTCAGATCTGGTCCACTTTGCTCTCCTCTGGCGACCAGTGGCTCTGCACCTCCCAGAAGCTTGTTCTGCCTTTGGAACAGCTTGCTAATTTGATATGAAATATATGAGGTTGAACAATTAAGTTTGCAAACTCATCATAGAAAAAGTGTGACATACAGCTTTGCTGAATATCACTATGGTTACCAGCTGGCCAAGGGGAGTACATGGATAGTGACCACAGTGATGTTCAGCAATGAGACATGTAGCACATTTTCTAGGACGAATTCATGAACTTAACTGTCAGACCTCCTATGATGTCAGCTCTGATGGTCATTCCAGAAAAAGAGTTCCAAAAATTGCTTCTCAGGCAGTGCCTGTGGCTCAGTGAGTAGGGCGCCGGCCCCATATACAGAGAGCGGCAGTTTCAAACCCGGCCTTGGCCTAACTGCAACCAAAAACCGCAACGGGCATTGTGGGTGCCTGTAGTCCCAGCTACTGGGGAGGCTGAGGCAAGAGAATCACCTAAGCACAAGAGCGGGAGATTGCTGTGAGCTGTGACCCACGACACTACTGAGGGTGACAAAGTGAGACTGTGTCTCAAAAAGAAAAAAGAAATTGCTTCTCCTCCTAAGGTGAAGGTCAGTTTCTAACTGAGGGGATTTATTCCAAGACTCATCACCTTGATGTCTAGTCTCATTAGCAGCCAAGTTGATCTAGACCCTGAATGGATTGACTCTGTTAATATTCTTCATCTTACTCACTTTTAATAATACACGACCTTGCGTTTTTCCTTGTAGTTTCTATTTCTTGTTATAACATTTCCCCAGATTTCTTAAACTCCATTTAATCGGTACAGAAAAAGCAACTATCCTACCATTTCCCTCTTTTAATTTTACTACTCAGCATGACCTTAAATCACTTTACTATTTTGCATTCAGGGCAGAAAGATACGAAGGTGACAGATGAAATGTAGGTTGTGCCAAGTTTTTATTTTCCAGCCCAATAAAAGTGCAAGTCCTTTAAAAAAACCTTTCCCGGCAATTATGAATATAGCAAAGTAATGTAAAATGAGGCGTTTGTGATTGAGACCGTAGTAATCCTTTTACTGCACTTATGAGCACAGCTGTGAGTAAATACACCCATTTCTACATGCCCCCTAGAGCTAATGCTGCCAAACGCAATTCTGAAAAGCCCTTAGAGAAGAAAACTATTGTTTGCTAAGCAAGTTGCAGGATGAGCTCAGTGGAATAAGAAAAGTATTAATTTTCAGGACAGGAAGCTAAGTAAGTTGTGGGGAGAGGTAGGAGCCAGCAGGGTGTCTCTTCCAACAATACAATCCTGAGATTCCAGGATGTGATATGAAGTACTTTGATTTCACATTTAGCGTCAATGTAGGTCCAAAAAATTAGAGCATTTAAACTGTAATTAATCAAATGCAGTTTGGCTATGACGAATTTCAGTCTATAAATTAATCCTTTTTTCTGCATGACTTGGTCTTCCACAGAGTCAGTAACCCAAGAAATCACACTCACAGGTACCTGGAGTTAGGTCCTTAATATACGTTTTTAGGGGACATAATCCAACCAATAACAGTTAAGTATTAGTAAGATTAGAATCAAGACTCCTTATCTCTCTTGAAAAGCCCAAATACCTGTCCGTGCAGGGCTTGTATTCCAACAGAAGCAATGGGCTGGGGCCAAGGAGCACAGATCCCACTTGCCTGGGGTGATGGGGCTGCAGCCTCACCAGGTTCAGTCTCTCCACATACCTGTCTGGACCGTGAAGCATGAGAGAGGTTATCCAAATGAGAATTATTATAGTCATCGACTTCTGTGGTCTTCAAATCTTAGATTCAGGAGTGAAGCAAAGCTCAGCCACAGCACCATAATACCATGCACACAGTTTTTGAAAAAGAAAGTGTGAGGTGTAATATCTCATTTACATTAGATATTTACATTGACTAGGAATGTTTGAATCCAATTAGATTGTACCACAGCCACAGAATTTCATTTTCAATTTAATTTCGTTTGGGAATGGAATCAAGTGGGAAGTTCTTCATTCAAATGGAAATACAGTTCAGTTCACCACACTTCTCACCACAGGGCTTTGTTTTCACCCTCTACTTCCCTTTTTTCTGCTGGGTACTTGTAGATATTGAATTTAACACTCTGTTCCTAAACTGTGACTTTCAGGAAGAGTTTGGATGCTACTGTTAGAGTGACTCTGATTCACTTGAATACCAATTCAATTTTTTAAAGCAAAACCTTACATTTTCACTGGGTACAATGCAACTGGGAGTTTTACAAAGCCTACATTTTTTTGACTTCCCATTGTTTATGGATTTGGTCATATGACTGATTTCTGCTCTGTGGGATGTAAATGAAAATGTTGCCCTGAACTCTAGATAAGTCTTTTAAAGAACCCTTTTGCCTTCCCCATTTTATTTTTATGACAAGACAGATGAGTTGGCTAGAGCTTCAGCAGCCACTTTGGGCCATGAGGAGAACTTGAGGAAGAACTCATGCTCATTATTGAATAATGACAGCAAATAAGAAACCAGGGGCACAAGTCCTTGGTAGCACCTTGGAGCCACTGTATCTGCCCTGGATTTCTTACATTTACCTTTACACAAGAAAAAAATAACTTTTTCTTTTAATTTAAGCCATTTTTTATTTTTGCAATCTACATTCTCTCTTATTTTGTGATGAACAAATCTTAGAAGCATCACCAAGCACATCAACTACTGATAACCTTCTTGCAGATGGTGGAGGGAACATTTCTCATAGCAGGGATTTTTATGGGTCACACAACACAGGAGTCAGGACTGCAAGGTCCATCTTGTATAGAATGGAGATGGGGTTTATTCTTTTATTTCCTTTAGTGGATACCATCACTCTTCCAATGATTGGGCTGATTACCAAAGATGAAAATATGGCCAGCACACACTTTCCACCCTCAGAGAATTCACCACAGACCAGGGGACAGAAAAATCCTCCTAAGAGATACGATCAAATCAACTAGGAACATCAGCACCATACGACTCCCTAACTTCAGGTGTCCTGGGGGCGGGATCTGGGCCTTTCTTCTTACTTCTCGCCCAGTGCGTGGACTACTGAGACCCAAGAAATACTCGAATTATAGTGGCACGGATGTTATAATGATGAAGAAACACCTGGTGCATTCGCAGGACAAATAGTTATAAGAGTTAAGACAAAGTGAAATAAATCCTGCTCTATTGAGGTGGTGGATGTCCTAAATATCCTGACTTCCATGACACATTCTGTGCATGTATCAAAATCTCACACATACCCCTTAAATACATACAAATATTATGTATCAATAAATAATAAACAAGTAGGTAAATAAATACTGCTCGAACGCTCCATCATGTTACATGATCAGGGTTGACAAAACTGTGTCATGTCTGCAGAGAAATTGGAGGCAGTGGCTGACACCCGCTCTTCCACCTGCTCAGGCTGGAGTTGTGTGAGGGGGAAGCAACAAGACAGGATGGCAGGGCGGCGCCTGTGGCTCAAGGAGTAGGGCGCCGGTCCCATATGCCAGAGGTGGCGGGTTCAAACCCAGCCCCGGCCAAAAACCACAAAAAAAAAAAAAAAAAAAAAGACAGGATGGCAAAGCTGGAAATAGTCCTTACTACCTCCAGTTATTAGCTCCCCTGAGAGCACCGCTACCAAAATGCCTTTATTTTAAAAGACCACCTTTGGTTAGTTTTTTTTTTTTAACATTACTGATGGATGTTTCTAAATATTAGAACAAATGACAAGCAAGAGAAACACTGCTTATTTTAAAACACAAACCTGGCCAAACGCACCAAACCGAGGGCCTTTCTCAAAGATCCTGGTAAAAGAAAGCTATGCCTAAACAAAGTTATGAAAAGTGGGACGTAGTTCAAATGTTTATATTTAACAAAATAATACTTGTGATAGAAAAGTAAAGTGCTATGTAAATGTGAAATTCTTAAAATAATTAAAAGACTGTAAGAAGTTATTTATAATGCACACGCCAAACAGTTTTTGGACACAAGTTGAAAGGTTTGTGTGGAACGGCTCCCGTCAGTCCTGCGATTGCATTTCTGAGACTGAATGTGTATTAACCTTGTCCAATTATGTCTGGCCTAAATCTTCAGACACTTGTGAATGAGAGGCACCAGACAATAGATCTTCTCACTGTCTTCATTCAGTGACAGGCTTTGCAAAGATAGCAAAGCCCTTCTATCCTTCAAGAATCTTAAAGAAGATCAGGTATTTATTAGTCTGTTAAGGTGGCTGCAACAAATACCACAGACTATGTGGCTTAAACAGCAGAAATTCATTATGTCACAGTTGTAGAACCTAGAAGTCCAAGATCAAGGTGCTACCAGGGTTGATTTTTGGTGAGGATTCTTGTCCCGGCTTGTAGACAGCCACCTCCTTGCTGTGCCCTCATCTGGCCTTTTCTCTGTGCACAGAAGGAAAGAGATTTCTGGTGTCGCTTCCCATTCTTTTTATTTATTTAAAAAAAAATAAGAGATGGCATCTCATTATGTTGCTCAAACTATTCTTGAACTTCTGGCTTCAAGAGATCTTCCCACCTTGACCTCACAAAACGCTGGGATTATAGGCAGGAGCCCATAGGACATAATCCTGTTAGAGTAGGGCCACACCCTTATGAACCCATTCAACCTTAATCACATCCTTAAAGGTCTTGTCTCCAAAAATTGTCACCAATGTGAATTTGGAGAAGACATAATTCAATCTCCAAGTTTCATTTGTACATTTACTTTCCCCTTTTCTTTAAGTTAGAAAATGTAAGTGAATACTCTTTATAAATAGTTCTACAAATTGTAGGTCTCCTAACTGCTTGGATTCTGAAGAGGAACTTTGGCTTTCAGTAAATTGTAAACATTAGCTCCCTGGAATGACACAAGTCAGAAGGAAAGATGAGGGAAAGGCTATTGCGGGTATCACTGGTTTGGGAGAGGAAGAACCTGCTGGGTTTCTTGCTAAGTGAAAGTGCGTGTGGGTAATTGGACTCCTATAACTTCAACGCCAGCTGAACTGCTTGGTTAGTGGCCTTTGACCAAATTGATCACTTGTTTAGCAAGTCCTGGTAAGACAAAAATATAGGCAATGTGTACTCGACATAAAAGAATCTTGTTTCAGTCACTTTATATTTTATAATGTTATACATTTTGGCTGAGCAGGGTGGTTCATATGGATCTCTTGAGTCAATGAGTTCCAAACCAGCCTGGCCAACCAGTGAAACACCATGTTCTACAAATAATTTTGTTTAAAAAATTAATCTGAGTGATGATGCGTGCCCATAGTCCCAGATATATGGGAGGCTGAGGCACGATGATCACTTGAGCCCAAGAGTTCAAGGCTGCAGTGAGCTATGATGATGCCACCGCATTCTAGCCTGGGTGATAGAGTGAGGAAGGAAGGAAGGAAGGAAGGAAGGAAGGAAGGAAGGAAGGAAGGAAGGAAGGAAGGAAGGAAGGAAGGAAGGAAGGAAGGAAGGAAGGAAGGAAGGAAGGAAGGAGAGAGACACAGACTGGGAGAAAATGTTTGCCAAAGCATATTTGGAAAGGATTTGTATCCAGAGCATATTAAGAACTGTCAACATATCATAAAAGGAAAACAAAAATAATAAAAATGGGCAAAATATTTGGACAATCTAATAAAAAAATACATACATATGAAAAAATAGTCATCATTATCAGTCATTAGTTTAAGCAAAGCAAATCACAAGGAAATGCTACTGGACCTCTATTAGAATGTTGTCTTTGTTTAATGGCAATGCCCATTTCTGGGGGGACACGGAGCACCTAGGACGCTCACACTTGGTTGGAACGTATGCACAGCAGTTTAGCCACTTTGAAAATTAATCTGGCAGTTTCTATAAAGTTCAACATGCACTGTCCCTACAACCCAGTGATTCCATTTTAGACATCTACCCAAGAAATGAAAACACATGATTACACAAAAACCTGTAGGTGAATATTTATAGGGACTTTATTTATAAGCACACAAGATTGGAAACCACCCATGTGTTCTTTATGTGCTAAATGGACAAACTGCAGCGTGTGTAAACAATGAACTTCTATTCAGCAATAAAAAGCAAATGCACATAAAAACGTAGATCAGAACACTTTTTGATATATGAAAAAAGCTAGACTCAAAAGGTTCCATCTATGATTCTGTCTATGCTGTTCTGAAAAAGATACAACTATGGAGACAAAGGGGGTATCAGCGGCTATCTGGCCCTGGTGGGGGTGAGAGGCTGAGTTCAAAATGATACAGGGGAATTTGGGGAGAGTGGTGAGACTTTTCCATTTCTTGATAATGGTAGTAATTATGCACCTATATACTTTTGTCAAAACTCAGAACCATGTACTTAAAAAAAAAAAAAAGGTGACTGTCAAAGAGTTTAATTTAAACTATAAAAAGTACATTTAATATTATTTCCACAAAAGAAATACAGAGACAGACTTCAGGCAGGAAGGAGGAAAGGATAAAGAAATAAGAGGCAGAAATGATCATGGTGAATCTGTTAATGCCAAAAAATAAAAGAAAAAGGAAATGAAGAAAAAGAATCATTAGGAATTAACAAAAGAGTGAGGTCGATGATATTTTACATTCTTAGATGCTGCAGGATCACCCACTGATGTTCTGTACCCTAAAACTATGCTCAACAAGAGCTCATTTTCCCTAAATTCAGCACCTGGAGCCAACCCTGGGACAGGCCTGCCGATGGGCATGATTTTGATAGCTCTTGTTTGCTAGTAATAATTTGTAGCTTTTTAATCATTTCAGACATTAAGATACTGCACCATCCATTTTACATGTGCCACTGATTTCTACTCTATCTAATGGTTAATAGTAATAATATTACCACCCCTCTACTCTACCTAATGGTTAATAGTAATAATATTACCACCCCTCTACTCTACCTAATGGTTAATAGTAATAATATTACCACCCCTCTACTCTACCTAATGGTTAATAGTAATAATATTACCACCCCTCTACTCTACCTAATGGTTAATAGTAATAATATTACCACTCCTCTACTCTACCTAATGGTTAATAGAAATAATATTACCACCCCTCCCCCCATTCCCGATACAGACATACAGACAGACAGACAGACACACACACACACACACACACACAGACTTTGGCTTCGTTGAGTCCTTTTGTTCAAGAAGAATCCACAGGGTCACAATGGTTTACAGTCAGAAGGGGTTGCAGTGTGGTCCACACACCAATACTCACTCCTAGGTGAGGGGCCTGGATGTCCGTGTGGTCACTGTCCTAAGCATACTGCCTCCCAGGGTGGGCTTCTGGGCCTTCAGATTCTTCCAACCTAATTAAAGCCAGTTGCACATGGGTCTGATTACTGTCTCAGGTTCAAAACTGTCAACAAACGGTGCCATTTTTCCAGCACTTTATGTGCCCCAACAGACAGTGAAAGGAGTCAAGTGAAGGGTCAAAATACATTCCCATCCTTCATGTCAGCCGTGACCCCACTGGGAGAGCAAGATTTCTCGGGAGCAAGCACATCTTCCCATTAAATGATGCATTGGAATGAGATGCTGAGTGCTTAGACACACTGGAGGACGAGAAAAGACCGTTCTGAGAAAGAGAATTGGATCCAAAGTGATTTCTAATCCGTTGGGTTTCACTGCTTTGGATAATCATTGTTTAAAAACACAAGATTAAGAAAACAAGGACCAATGTTGCCCTCTTCCACAAAATATGCACACATGATCCGTGCCATGACTCCCACCCCCAAAACCAAAGAGCAGGGTCATTGATGGGTTTTAACAAGAAGAAGGAGCGGTGCTATTTGGTGACAGCACTGTGTTTTATTCATCTTGTTGCCCCCTGGCCACAGCCAGCAAGACTCTTGCTCGGAGCCTCTTTCCAGCATCTAATTAGCTTGCTAGATGGAAAAGTAAAGGATGATGGTGATTTCAAAGGTGTATGCTCAGGGCACTATTGTACCCCTCTTCTTACAAGGGCCTAGGTGGAAATGGTTCCTTATAAAGACTTTCACTACCAAACCAATCTCTGTCCAACCCAGGTTTCTGGCCCTCTCGGTTTCAGGGATGTTATCAACTCAATTCTGGAGGGTACAACCCAATGACTTAGCATCCTGCTTTCCAAACTGCAGTTGCCCTGTGAAACACACCAGCTATTTCAATAGCATTTGCTCAGGGATTATCCTCCTAAGGGAATGGAACTCAAATCAATCAAAATCCTTAGGGGCAAAAATAATGAGAAGCCATGGCATGACATTTTGACTGTGAAGCTTAGGATAATAAACATCTCTCTCAAATATTGGGATTTTTTTCTTTTTCATTACAGTATTCCTAGCAAAACCAAGGACTTAGAATTTACATTTCAGTTGTGCTGAATATAAAGCTGGATTTCATCTAATTATTTTAGTAGGTGCTGATGGTCCATTGCAGATATAGTGAACACCCCTCCTTTTTCTACAGTTCTAATGGGTTTTCATTTCATTCAGGAGTCAAACCAAATACTCACATGTAGACATCATGAAACAAAATTTACTAAATTTTCTAAGCTCATTTATCAGCGTTAATCTTCATGAATACTGCACAGGGATGCAGAAGATTAGGAGAAACAGAGAGAAGGACAGAGAGAGGGAATTTGTATGTATGAAGAGTAAATTTTGCATTCTTTGACATTTAAAAAATAGTCTCAGTATTTATGTCTATACTGTGTTTCAAATAAGAATGCTCTTTGAGGAAAACTCAGAGGTGACATTTACTTATTTGTACTTTTAGGTTCTGTAGCCTACACGAATGATGCATAATTCATGTCAGAAATCATTTGGCTCAACAGAAACAAATTTAGTTTATCCCCTTCTGATGCTGCTTCCAACGCCCATGTAACAAGAAGTGTGGATTTGGGGCCTGAGTGTGGTAAGACTGTAGAGAAACAAGATTATGTATTTTATTTTAGTGCTTTAAGGGACTTTCCAATGTATTTTTTTCTCATCATATGAGAGTCTTGATTTAATTTCTTTCTATTGTACTCATTAATCATAAACAAAATTAGACATCGCCATGATGAAAGACAAGAGATAATGAATTAGGAGATCCTCATGTACTGAAGTTCTTATGCTAACCATAGCATGAAAATATAGAGCAATTACCATAGTATTGTCTTATTATCACGACAATCCCTGCAACTGAACAGAGTGTGCTTGAACCAATTACAGACAGGGAATCCTGCATCTTCAAAGATGTGTACTATTTTCCTGTTTGGAAAATTTCGTTTTCAGCACAACGGATAGCTTTTTGCTTGCAGAGCAGCCAACCATTTGGACAGAGCCCAATGCTCAAATGTTTAGCAAGAACAGAGTTTGAAACCTCCCTCCAACACCCTGAAATGTGTCAGGGATTACCTCAAAAGGCTTCCAAGAAGTCAAGTCGGCCAAACTGCATAGGCTTTCCCAGTTGAATTTATGATACTCGGAGAGTAAATAATGTCACCACCCATATCTAGCACTTTCTGTCCAGCCAAACATCTTCCTATCCCTATGTCACCCTGCCAGAACACATCATTGGAATCTTGACTTCTGTGACAATGCATAAATTTGGAACCACTGCCTGTCTTTGTTAGATAGCCTCTAACAAAGACTTTGACCTCATCCATGCCCCAAAGCAAAAATACCCCCTGGCTTGAATGAGCCAGGCCAAAGTCCTCCTCCCCTGGTTGTCCTGCATAAATCCAGAAGCCTGGCTTAACCTATGGAATCAGGCTGGAGAGTTTTACTCTCAAAATAGCACAGTTATTATTTTTTTTTAAAGAGAAGTTTCGATAATAAAGCTGATTTTAAGAGCTGTAGATCATTAATATTATCAAACAAAATCAAAGGTTTGGGTAATAGCCATATAAAATGCAGTTTTAAAGACGCATAGACGTGCTTCTTGGCCTGTCAGTATTGCTCTAAGCCCCTTACCAAGATTAACTGGTTTTACCATTTACAGCAATAAAGGCACAATGATTAAGTCCATTCTATAGACCTTGAAACAGAGGCTCAGAGAGGTGTGGCCTGTCCAGGATGACACAGCTTGTGAGTGGGAAGCTGGAATTCCAGCACAGGCATATGCTCTCTAAGTGCATGTTCTCATCCTCTGCAGGGCATCAGCATCCAGGGAAAGGGGCGCCTGCAGTTCCCAGGCAGTAGCTTCCTTGAGATTTTCCTTTCTCCCCCTGTTACCAGTGGCTCTTTCCACGCTGTCATAGGTTTTATTGCAAACAAGACACAATGATGCTTTTGGTGCAAACAACCTCCAATAATGTCCTCTTGTGTTCTATGCTATTTCCCTAAATATTTCTAGGTCCCAGTCCTAGATAAGAGGCAGTGTGGTGCAGAATACACCTCAATGCCTGTGCCAGGATGTCCACTGAGAGTAGAGAGAGCTCACTCCATAGGACTTTGACCCTCAATCCTTGGCATCACCAGGAAAAGCTCTAGACTATTTTGACAGTAAGTCCAGGCTGCTCCACCTAGCTTGAAGGCCAAGCAGAGATCGTTTTATAGGCTCCCGTGAGGCTGTTGGCCTGTGTCCCTGGAGTTGAGAATTGCTTTTTCAATTCTCAATGACATTTCTGTGTACTCTGGGGACATGACTTAGATAAGAACTGCCTGTTTACAGAGCAGGAGAGAGAATGAGCTGCTTTTACACCTCCCTTGCAGACTGCTACTTTCTATCAGCTATCCTCAGAAAATGGAGATGGAGTCTTTGATTTCTAAAGACCTCTTGAATTAAAGGTTGGATTTTGTAGGGAGAAAGGGTCCCCAAGTCCAGCTGGGCAGGGTCCCAGTTAGAAGGAGGACAGGAAAGTATGTTTTGCCAGTTTGTCTCCAGCACCTGAGGACATAGAATGCATGCAGCTGGCCCCCTGCCCGGGTGGGTGAGCTTTGGGTCCCTTGGCAGACACACAAGTATTAGGCACTCAAAGTGCAGCAAAGGCCACAGTTTTTTGATATTTCTAATGCAATCGAATTCAGCTCAGCTGCCATTGAAATGGTTGGCAAGAGGTCCAGTCCGGGGACTCTGGAGGGCTGTCTTCCCTCTCTTGTGGGGTTCTCTGGCACCCTGGGGTGGTGCTGTCCAGCAGAATCAGGAAACCCCTGGTGCTCGGTCCATCAAGGCTGCCACTCCTGGATTCTCCATCCTAGTTCTGTAGGGTCCTCTCAGAGACAGCCAGTTCTCATGCCTTCAAGGCAACCTGGAAACAGAGAAGGTCCTGGGGCTGACAGATGACAGGGAAATGGGGACGTCTTCCCCCTTAACCACAGAGAACTGGATTCAGACAATGAGCCAAAGGAGCTGGAAGCATACTCCCTCGCAGACATCCAGGGAAGAGCAAAGCCCAGCACCACGGGGAGCCAGGAGAGCACACCTGGACTTCCGATCTACAGAACACAGAAAACAACAAACCTGCGTTGTTTTAAGTCATTAAGTTTACAGCAGAGATGGAAAATTAATACAGGGAGGGCCATTGACCAAGCTGTACAACTACCACACTGAGCTTGAAAAGGGAGGGATCAAGCTAAAGCTTCCTACGACAGTCTGTGATAAATGGGACACTGTCTTGGCTGCCCAGTTTTTTAACCCTTACAGAACTGTAACCATCAGAGAATGTGAACACGGAGAAAGAACACTTTCCAAAAAGCACCCAGGTGAGTTATTCAGAAGGAAGAAAGGAGACTCCAGGCGCCTGGTTGGATGACTAGACTCTGATGCACAGGCGGGGAGTGAATCAATGAATACAGCGCCAAATGGTGAAATAAAGTGCAGGGAACATAACCATTTTACAGGTTTCTATTTATTTGTTTAGCATTTAGTAATGAAGGTTATCAATGAGTTCCACTGTCTCTTGCAGCAATTTCTTTGGGGGAAAAAAAATTCATTTTCATTGTTTAAATAGGAAGTAAAAAAAAAAATCAATCTACATGACAAGGACATTTTTAAAGGCTAATTTAGTGAAAATTGTATGAAAAATGTAGAAAATCATTTTTCCTCTAATAGTGTGGGTCTGAGTTCTTTTCTATTTATATGCAAATGTTGGGTGTCAGAGACTATTTTATGTATGACAATTTTGAAATATTACCTATTTCATAAACCTTAGATTAATGAAGTCCTGATATGATAGTGAGGCCTTTGGAAAAAAAGGTTTAAAATGTGCATTCCTAAATATAAATTTTTCTTTGTTTTTTTTTTTATTTTTCAACAAGTATTTCTTTACTCTGCGCAAAACCACAATGAACATTTTAATTATTAGTAATAATGTATTCAACTTTTTCTTACATTCTTTAAGAACATGTTGATTCTTTTCTTAAGGGAAAACAATTAGACATTAAATTTTAAAAAATTAAAATAATACCAGTCTCTTGGAAGCAAATCTAAGCAGCCAACATTCCAACTTACCTTGGAACTATCTGCAAGCTTCTACTTTTGTAATGACCTCTCTTTCAGTATCTTTTCTTAGTTCCTCAACATTTCCCTGGGTTTGTATTTGACTGTCTATATTTTAACTTTATTGAAGGTCCCCTCTGGAAGAGAAGCTCGTAATTCAGATTTGTCTTAATTATTTGTTTTAATTCACTGGTGCATAATGAGAAATTATAAAACACTTTGGTTCCTGTTGAAAGATGGGTTACCAGAGAGCTGTTCCTATTTGAAGAAAGTTTTCTTATTTTTAACCACCTTCCTGTGGTGGGGGTGGGGGAAAGTCCAACTGATTATAGCTATATTTCTACGTACCAGGAATAGGACTGGAGTATAAGCCAGACAGAAATCAAGGCAATAAGACTTTGCCTAGAACATGGAAGTTTTCAAATTCAGGAAGGGGCCAAGGAAACCAGGGAAGAGCCACATTGCTAAGATTTCCATGAGCAATATCAATCTCACCTGCTCAGTTGAACGCAAGTGGAAATTCTACAAACTCTTCAGGTGGTTAACCATGCTGGGTTCCAATATCTTTCCTCCTGTCTGCAAAAGTCTTTTTTGCTCCTCTTAGTTTTCCATCTCCAAGTCCCAACTCTCATTAGTCTGATTCTTCCTGCAAGATGATCTTGAGAGGAGAATCTCTCAGAACGAACAATAATATGGCATGCGTGCCCAGCGGCTTGCATGCAAACATCTTATCTGTGTGTGCAATGCCTTTATCAGAGACTGAATTTCCATTTATTTTGCTCAACCCAGGAAAATTGCCTCACTTGTAAAAGCTAAAGGGAGAAGTTTGGTAGAAATTGCAGTACCCCAATAAAGGCCATTGTGAGTGATCCCTTAGAAGGCTTCATCTACTACATATCTTGCTTGTAAAAGTATTTATTAAAGAACAACACACAACATTCCATTCTTTTACACTGTCCCTTGAATTTATATTTTAAAAAGATACTACAGTTGACCTTTAGATAATGCGGGCATCAGGAGTGCTGATTTCCCCCATACAGTTAAAAATCCACATATCTTTTGACTCCCTAAAACTCAATAGCCCTGCTGTTGACTGGAGACTTACCAATACCATAAGCAGTAAATTAACATACATTTTGTATGTTATATGTATTACACAAGGGTTGTCCACAAAATATCTATCCATGTATTATGAAAAATCGTATTAACAATGTATACTTTATGGACGGCCCTCATACACTATGTTCCTACAATAAAGTAAGCCAAAGAAAAGCAAATATTATTAGGAAAATCATAAAGAAGATAAAATATATCTACTATTCATTCAGTGGATCAGAGTAAGGTCTTCTCTTTATCCTCGTTTTCCTCATGTTGAGTAGACGGAGAAGAAGAAGGAAAAGGAGGGGCTGGTCTCGCTGTCTTGAGGAGCCCAAGGGAGAAGAACACGAGTGCCCAAGCAGACCTTCTCAGTTCAAATCCACCTGCTCAAGGGTCAACTGTATATGTTGTTAAAAAGACTTCTGGAGACTCTGAATGGCTCCTCCTACCAAACATGGGCAGCTCAATTTCTTCCTTTGGCCCCCCCTCTTCAATTCCGCAGACCTCTCAAGAGTCTGTAAATGGAGCCTATTTATTTGGTGCAGGGATAAGACTGAGATAAAATAGGAATAAAAAAAAGAAAAACAAAAACAGAGTGGGAGGAAGTGAAAGCCAGAGGGTGGCCAGGGGCCATCTAGTGTGACATTTCATTGGAGGCTTTTTTTACTGTCACACCCACTGAGAATAGAATGCAGTTGCACAGCTATCTACAGAGTTCAGACGTGTGAAGTTCAGCTTTTGTCCATTGAGAGAAGCTTTCCCACCACCCCCTTTATTCTTTCCAGTCCAAATGTGAAGTCAGACATCATTGAGTGGTTATTATAGGAAAGAATCAAGATCATCATCTATTTCCAATGACCGTTTTTGGAATAGAAGTGTGCAACATTGGACTGATATCACCAGAGTGTGCAGATACATATTTAATGACCAGATTTCAAAAAGCAAACAAGGATCTTGACTCATAGTATTTGCCAATTACCATGGTGTAAATACAACCACCTTAGAGGATTTTAAGCTAGGAAGAGATGTCCACAACTGTGCCTTACAAGGGGGAAAAGCTGACTCTGGCATGCCCGTGGGTATCCACAGAATATTCATCTGGGCATGGCTCCCTCTCATCTGGGTCTTCATGCGGCCTGTCTTTGAGGTTGGTGTTCTGTCTGCCTCTCCATCATCCGTGCTGTTCTTCTCCTCCATGGATAGCACCATATGAGATTATTTAAGCAGTCCTTCAGCTTATAGTTCCATACATTTACTTACAACATTCTCCATCACAATATTTTTGAGGGATTATGTGAACTATAATTTATCCAAAAAAGGACTGTGCTATGGATCATATTCTTCTTTACCTTTTTTTCATTTTAAAGTGTGTGTTTTTGAGATGGGTCCATATAGTCATTAGTAAATCTGAGCCATTCTTTTAAACACCTTTAAACCACTATGTTAGACAGATCACAATCCCTCTTCCAAAACTATTAGGACCCTCAGTGGCCTCATGTTACCTCAGTTTGGGATTTGCTATCAAAAAAGTTTTGACACAAATGAACACAAAAAGAGCAAAACAAAACACTTCCTTTGGTTTTTAACAGACCTTTCATATTTGAGGGTAGTAGATAAGGATTTGCACAGTTATAATCAATCCCACACATGTGTAGTGTTTTGTTATCCACTCTCCATGGGAAAAAGCCCAGCATCACTCCTGGCTCTGAGTACCGAAAACAATACTCATTAGACAAAGCACATTGTCCCAGCCCTAAGTCACAACTAGCAGTGATAAAAAAAGACAAGACAGATGTGGTAAACAGAATGTGTTAAGTGTTAAATCATGCAGTTAAAGATGAACTCTTTGTTCTTTAACCTTGACTCTCTATTTGAAACTTTCCACTGTGCTGTATTTTCTTGTGCCTGACTTCAATAAAAGCCTGTGAGGATCATTGGGAGGGGACCACATCCTTGTGTCTCTGTGCAGAGGGTTTGCCTGTGTTGGCCCCCAGACCTCCTCAGTTCAATGCTAAATGGACTGAGTTGGTGTTATTATTTTGCATCAAGTCACACTGACAGATGGACGCATGGGTGACATCTGAGCCTTTGTTACACTGAATGTTCTCATGCAGATATTTTCAGGCATTTTGGTGAGAGAATCATCTAACTGCAATGCATACTATTTTAAAGATCTAAATAACATTATTACTTAGGTTCTACTTTTCACAGATATTTACTTTGTTATACAGAAGAAAAAAATTGCAGAACAAAAGGCCAAGATTCGTTTGTAAACAATGAGAAATTTTGAATTTTTTTTAAATTTTAGAATTGTATAGGGGTAGATGGACACAACATATGGAAATCTGGAGTAGAAGTTAGTAGGCTACTAAGTAGGGGGCTATTAAAAATAATGTTTTTCTCAAAGCCAAACCTCCCCCCCAAAAAAAAGAGAGAAAGAAATTCTGACTTCTTATCTAAAACATAAACAGCATTATACTTATTTCTAAATTCAAGAATTATGTGGTTTAACCTGCCCTATTTATCCCATTTCTGCAATATTTCAGGTAAACTCAAAGTACATTTCTGGCTCCCTACATAAACCAAGGCAAAACATAAAGGAAGAACATGAAGCATAACTCCGATAAGTCATTCAACAAATTCACCACTGCCTCCCAGAAAATATCTATCCTTGAAACAAGAGTCTCCCAGAGAGAAACTGCTAATGGAGACATTTCTCACCATGTGTTATATTTGCATTTCAAAGCTGGAGCCCCTGGCAAATGGGTCACTTAGGATTATCTGATGTGATGACACGCATAATATCAGATATTCTTAAACAGCCTTCCGAAAACTCTCAAATCACACTGGGCAGGCAACCACAAGGATTTCTGTACCTGTCAAGATGTGCTTCTGGGCCTCTGTGATCCCATGGCACCAAACATGGGAGCAGCACAGAGCAGGCAACAGCACAGCATGTTTGTCACAGTGACACAACACACATAACACAACATAGTGATGTTGTGATGTTTTATCCAGTGTTGTTCAACCACCCCCACTATCTGGTTCCAGAACATCTTCACCCCCAGAAGGAAACTCCATCCCCACTAAGTAGGCATTCCTATTCCCTCTTTCCCCTTCCTCCGATGACCATTAACCTAGTTTCTGTCTCTATGGATTTGCTTGTTCTAAATATTTCCTGTGAATGAAATCACACAATACATGCCCTTTGGTTTCTTATTTCTTTCGCTTAGGCTTATGTGTCAGAACTTCATTTATTTGTATGATGAATTATACTCCATTGTATGGATCTGCTAAATATCCATTTATCTGTTTATGGGCATTTGAGATGTTTCCCCCTTTGAACTTTTGTATACAGTGCTGCCATGAGCATCCATGTATAAGTCTAAACACCTGTATTCAATTCTTTGGAGTATACACCCAAGAGATCATATGCTAATTCCACTTTTAAATTATTTAAGAATCAGCACATCTCTTTTTGACGAACCCCTGTAACCGATCCCTGCCCCAGACTGATCCCAGAAAAGGGAGGAGTTGGATGACATGCCCAGCTGCGAGAGCCCTCTAAATCACCCACACCTGGATGATTTTAAGGCCCCTTCGAGTTGGTCTGTATCTCTCTCAACATGGTTCTGCACCAGGCATTAAAAGTCCTGACGATCCTGTCACTAAAGCAAGCCTCTCTCCCACCATCACACCACAATGAATGCCGCCCGTGTTGATGGGAAAGACATGGAGCTAAGGTTGAGCTGCCCAGTAAATATTCCTCAGGGCTGAGAAGCCTCATCTGCCCCAGTCACCATCTCACCCTCATCTCCCAGCCACCACTGTATTCAATAGTTTGCGATCGCCATTAGAAGTAGGGCAGGTGCCGTGGACATAAGAAGGGGCATCAAAATTACATGAGGAAATAGAGAAATATTCCCTGGCTTTACTTAAAGACAAAATAGGTATAAATAAAGACAAGACAGGGGAGTAGTGTTTGAGCCAGAAGCATCAGCAATACACAAACAGTGGCAGAAAAGATGTCCCCATATATCTTGAAGAGTGAGGCCAACGGTCCTAGACTGGAGAGCGGAGGTAATCACACAGAGACACTGCAGGGGAGGCACCAACATCTCTGCCAGATTTCTCACAACTCTAAAAATAGAACTACCCTGGGGTCTAGGAATCCCACTACTGGGTATAAATCTAAAGGAAAAGAGATAAACAGCACACGTGTATCAGAGGTATACCTGCACGTGCGTGTTAATCTCAGCACTATTCACGGCAGCTGAAATACGAATTCAATCTACGTATCTGTCAACAGATGAGTAGATACAGAAAACGTGGCACACATCCACAATGGAATACTATTTGACCGTAAAAAGAATGAAATCCTACCATTTGAAGCAACATAGATGAAACTGAAGGTCATGATGTTTAGTGAAATAAGCCCAGCCCAGGAAGACAAATATCCCAAGTTCTGACTCACATGTGGGAGCTGAAGAAGTGGACCTCAGGGAGGTAGAGAGCGGAATGAGAGATGCTGGGAAGGTGGGTAGGTGGAAGGGGGGATGGGGACGGGCAAGTTAAAGGGCACGAGCATACTGTCAGAGGAAAAGACCAACGGCAGAGCCACTAGAGTTAACAGTGATGTATTACACATTCCGAAGTAGGCAGAAAAGAGGACTTTAGTTTGTTTCCAACTCACTGAAATTACAAAGTCACAGAAACTTGAAATATCCTGACAATCATGACACATTCTGTGCGTGTAAGAGGATGCCACATGTAGCCCACGTTGGGATACACTGGGGAAGTGAAAAATTTGCTGGAGGCATCTGAGAATATTGTAGGGAAAAGGTCCCTTTCAAATTGATCCATCCCATCCTTCTTGGGAGGTTGTCACAGAAGGATGCAAGGCTTCCACAATATATGATAGTGACCATGCAGCCATGTGTAGCCCAGAGAAGAAAGCCAAGAAGACCACACACAGGGGACCCACTGTCTTGGTGTTACAGAGATGCTCACAGCTGTAGCACTGCATCTGTCCATACTCAGGAATTTAAGCCATTATCAGTGTAGTATGCCATGAGAGACAAAATTCAAAAGTACACAAAATATGCGGTTTGGCATAGAAGAGATGAGAACTCCGACCTGCCACTGCAGCAAGCAGTCTTAGAAGGTGAACTGCAGTCTCTGCAGCCCATTGGTCCAGAAGAGTCAGAAGTTGGCCAGTGTCTCCCAGGCTGCCTTCCTTGTGGAAGGCAGATAGGTTGACTTCTCAACAGTCGCCCCCCCCCCACCTCAATCCTGGGGTATCCAGGGAAAAGCCCACAGACGGACAATCCCTGGGGATTCGTCAAAACCTTTGAAGGTGAAAAGAGTCCAGAGGCGCCCAGATGGGCTGGACTAGGCCCATGCATTGGAGAATCCGTAGATGGAAGGGATTGAACTCTTTGAACTGTTGACATGTAGTTAGATTAGGAAACCTGGCTTCCTTCCCCTTCTCCCTCCCCCTTCTAAATACACTATTGGCTGTTTGGTCTGTTACCAACCCCCTGTCATTTACCTACCCTCTCTCTATATCCAGCTTTCCTGGGCACTTGGGTTTCTTTCAACCCTATCTTTTAACATTTTTACATTTTGCATATGTACCTTTGTTGGAAATCAATAAAAGCCTTTTGAAGAGGCCAGAGAGGGGCTGCATTTTTTTCCGTTTACTCAGCCTGAGTTAATGTAAATCTCCAGGCATTCTCAGACACTATGTTTTCAACTGGTGTGAGCTATTTATTTTCAGTGTAGTTTTCCCAGCCAGCTTTCTAGCCAGGTCAGAGTTCAGGCACGAAGATGCTTGACACTTTATCATTGTTCCTGTTTCCCACCCAGGACCAACAAGTGAAAAGCAAATATGCCCCTCAAACCCATAACAGGAGATGCCCCCACTTCCAATTAACCTGCCCAAAGCTCCCCCATGACAGCAATCTCCAATCTCACCCTGGCAACATCTGACATCAGTCCTTCTGCCCACTCCAAATTTTCCCACCTCTCTGCCTGCCTTTCAGTTTCTGCCAAACACAACTGAGGGCAGCTGTCTCCCTTGGCACAGCCAGCTCTGAGAAATTAGTCTGTCCTTGTCCCTGTTACGGTGGTCTTTATTTCTGCATCTGTTACTTTTAGTTGAAAACATCCCTATTGGATACATCTTTCTTCCATGATTGTAATAGAAAGACGCATGGATCCTGAAGATCAGTTTTTCTAGTTGCACCAAGTCATATTTCCCAGTTCTTCTGCCTGGCAGCTCTCACCACAATTATAATTGCCGGAATAATTTTAAAATGCGATTGCTGCCCCTGTTAATTCCAGGAGGGCGCCAGGAAGGAGCGGAGTCCATCTTGCTCATTCTCACGCGACAACCTTTTAACTTGGCCTCTAACACACAGGTGATATTCCAAAAGAAAATATTACTTAAATAAAAAGTTAAGGACTAAACTAAATATTGTTTCACTTTATTTATTAAAAATAACCAATGGTTACTAAATTTCATTTCTAGCCCTGGGAAAGCCTTAAGCCAGCGGGCACCTTCCCAGTGAATAAACCTAGTAAAATCGCTTCTCAGAACCAAATTAACTTTCGAAATATTATCAAAAATCTTTGCACAGATTCCTCTAAACTTTTGATGTTTGAGAAATAAATGGCCCATGCATGCTGGTACGGCAATCACTCGCATTTGATTGATTGTGCATCCGTGGAGGCAAATAGTACAAAAGGTTGCAAAAGAGAAACACACCACAGAGTCATCAGTCCCGTTTAAGTGGCTGAGTCAGACGTGTCCGTCTGTGCCTGTAATCCCAGATACTCAGGAACGTGGCCGAACCCTGGGATCCTGGGCTGCCTTGCACTGCTGAGCTGGTGTTTGCGCTAAGTTAGACGTTAGTGTGGTCACCTCCTAGGAATGGGAGATAAATAGGTTGACTGAGGTGGGTTGAACTGGCCGAGGTTAGAATCACATCAGGTCAAATCTCCCGTACTGATTATGGAAATGACTCCAGCAGGCCTGGCCCTGTCAGATAGGACTGTGGAGGGTGGTCTCTCCTCCGGTAGCAAAAGCAGCATCATAGGGTCTCCTGTTCCATTTCCACCAACGTCTTAAAATTGGTTTATTTTAATTAGCTCATCTGTTCCTAACCACGGTCATCCGGCAGCTTCGCACTGGCTGCTCTAGTACGCTGTTCACTCAGAGCAAGTTCACCTTCCTGTCCCAGGTTTCAATAGCAAAGAAATCATTATGGGAGGAAGGAGATGCAGGAAGATGCAGGGAGACCTGGCTGGTCTCCTCCGGGACGGTAGCTGACCACCAGCCCACCCTGCAGGTCCGGCAAGGATACCTTGAACTATCTTTCATTCAAGCTTCCCGAGCTTTAACACTATCTTAAGTGCTCAAACCACAAACCATCTATTTCTTTTGACCGGAAAGAGCCTTACAAGTGGGGTGCAGTCTTTGTAAGAGCAGTGTCCCTTGGAGGGTTGGAGGGGGTGCCCTGCATTCAGCTGGCCAGTGTCTCTCTGGTCACCCAGAGGTGTCAGGGCAGTGTCCTTCCCCAGGTGCTGCCATCATTACTCATCCCTGATTACCTTTCAGGACACCAAGCCGTCTCACCTCATAGAAGCCACAAGGGAGGTGTTCTTTTCCAGCCTTCATTTTCACATGTGTCTTCTACGCTTAAAAGCATCTCCTTGCCAGGTACAGAGGCTCATGCCTATAATCCTAGCACTCTTGTAGGCCAGGGCAGGTGGATTGTCTGAGCTCAGGAGTTTGAAACCAGCCTGAGCAAAGGGAAACCCTGTCTCTACTGAAAATAGAAAAACTAGCCAGGTGTTGTGGTGGGCACCACACTCAGGAGGATCGTTTGTTTCCATTTAATAGTGATATTACATGTGGTATTTGTTTTTCCATTCTTTAGATACTTCATTTAGGATAATGGTCTGTAATTCCCTACAAATCATTTCAAAAGGCCTCAGTTCATCCTTCTTCGTGGCTGCAGAGTCCTCTATGGTATACACATACCACATTTTGTTAATCCACTCTTGAATTCATGGGCACTTGGGTTGATTCCACATCTTGGAAATTGAATTGCACTGCCATGAGCATTTGAGTGCAGATGTCTTTTTGATAAAATGACTTCTTTTCCTTTGGGTAAATCTCAGTAGTGGGATTGCTGGATCAAATGGCAGGGGAGTGAGAGAAGGAGGGGATGGGTGAAACCCACCTCATGGGTACAATGAACACTACCTGGGTGATGGGCACACTTAGACCCCGGACTTAAACATAACAAAATTGATACATGTAACCAAAAACACTTGTTCCCCTTGTACTATTTTGAAATAAAGTAATGGAAAAAATGAAATAAAAATTCAAAAAAACAAAATACATCTCCTTCAAGAAAATAAATGCAAGTTGCTGAGCTCCAATCCAGGTAGTGGTGAGTTAAGCCATTTCCAGGTCATGCTGGGTAAAGAGCTGAGACTGTCAAATACCGGCCAAGAGGAAGGAGGTTAGGAGTTGGCCACCAGATGCCTGAAACCAGACACTGCAGCTTTCCCTTATCTGAGAAACCAGCCCCAGAGTGGCGGCCACATAGGGAGTGTGAGATGTGACATGATTGGTTTCTGTCCTGCAGGTACAAGTCATCTTAGAATCGTGACATTAGTCAGCACTTGGGAAATGGCAGGTGAAAATCTCCCCAAGGCCAGAGTTGTCCAATATCCCCTCTGCTCATTCCTCAACTGTCACTGTGTTTTCAAGAAACAAAGTTGGTCTGAGGTAATTCATAAATTTCAGTAAACATACTTATATTTTCGTTGTTTTAGAGTCATGCGTTTATTGCCAAAAATATATCTTTTAAAAATCACCTGAAAGTCTACCATTCAAAAATAGCACATGGTCACTCTTTCATAGCTTACTGCCTCTCTCTCTCTCTCACACATGCACACACACACACACACACACACACACACACACCACCCCAAATTCACAATCCAGCCGCCAAGGTCAGTCTGAGCTTTGAGGTTTAGGTAATATTAGTTATTTAGGTCAAGTCTTCCCTGTTTGTTGCCTTTCCCCCAATTTTTTGTGAATGTGTAAAGAATTAAATTCCATCATCGTGATCATTTATCCATCATTCATTCATTCAACAAACATTTATTGTGTGACTTCTCTGAGCCACCCACTGTCCCAGGCCCCATAGATACAGAGGGGAAGAATACAGTGACAGTGATCCCCCACACACACACACAGGTTTCCCTCTGAGAGAAGGTCTCCTGGCCACATAAAACTCTGTGTCTGACTTCCCAAATAATAATATTAAAGGCGGCCTTTGTAGTCGTTTCTTAACGTTTTAGATTTATTTATTTATTTATTTATTTATTTATTTATTTGTAGAGACAGGGTCTCACTTTATGGCCCTCGGTAGAGTGCCATGGCCTCACACAGCTCACAGCAACCTCCAACTCCGGGCCCTATGGGTTTAAGCGATTCTCTTGCCTCAGCCTCCCGAGTAGCTGGGATTACAGGCGCCTGCCACAAAGCCCGGCTATTTTTTGGTTGCAGTTTGGCCGGGGCCAGGTTTGAACCTGCCACCCTCGGTATATGGGGCCGGCACCCTACCGACTGAGCCACAGGCGCCGCCCAGCGTTTTAGATTTAAATTTCTTTCAAGGAGAAATGGAGGTTCTAAGAAGTCTTGAGTTAGTACTCATGCTAACTCTTGCTGTCAGGAACCTACCAATACTCAGGAAAATACTTGTTTTTACTGTGTGCATGAGTGTGATAGGGGTTCTTTATGCTTTCCCCTGTATGTTTTTATTTGTCTGTACTGAAATATTGATTTGTCTCAATATACTGCGGCAAGCTGGGTGGGAATTCAGTCACAATTATGGGGATTTTTGTGACTATTACTGTTGCTTGATTTGTTTTACCTGCAGGTGGAGTGGAGGAACTCATTCTAATTTTCATTTATTTCACATCACATCTCACTGCTTTCTCACCAATATTCCCCGCAGTACGGAGCTGGCATTCGTCTGAACGCTAAAGTGCACAGGAAATGGCACATTTGCCAGACTGCACGCGATATTTCTCATGCATCAGCATTTGCTGTTGCTAATATATGTCTTACACAAAGTTTGTAATTTGATTATTCATTTCCAGGGCTGAAAGGCTATTATTTCATATCCACAATTGTTTCCTACAACATTCTAATCAAGAGTATGTTAGATTTACAGGAACAAAAAAAAAAACCAAAAGTTTTTATTTTTCTTCCAGAGTTATTTCACATGTATTTATGATGAAAAGCATTTAGATTTTAATTTCTTTGTAAAAGAGAATGTGTTTCCTGCATAGGCATACCTTATAAGTTAGTGAATTACTTCAGGCTGGATCTGCAGGGGACCCCAAAAAGAAATCTCAGTAGCCTTGATTGACCACAGCAGTTTGCACACAATACTGTGTTTAATCCTCAGACAGCCTGGAGGAGGCTGTGAGGGAAGGGTAGACACAGCAGGCCTGAGCCGGCTCTCCCCGGAAAGGTCTGCTTGCAGGGCGGGCCCGGAGCTGGATCTGGGAGTGTGGCTGCCAACAGCTCCCTGCACTGATATAAAACTTTCCATAAATGATAAGGTGGCTCCCTACCACTAAACTGCCTGTCTGATTTATTCAGCCATACTTTCCACATGCTCGCTTTCCAGGAGTGTTGGATTTGGGCACCTAGTCTGCAGAGGAGACCTACTTAGCCAGCCCCCGGTCAATACCCTGGGCACTGCTGAGTCCCTAATGAGCGTCCCTGACAGACAGCAGTGCGCACAGGCTGTCACAGCTCACTGCTGAAGGCCTTAAGTGTGACTTGTGTGCTCCGAAGGGAGAGACTCTCGGGAGCTTGTGCCCAGCCTTCCCCAGGCTCCCCCGCCCCATGCCTCTTCCCTATTCTGGTCTTGCTCTGTACCCTTCCACTGTAACATGTCACGGTCATGAGCAGGACCCTATGCTGAGTCCTGGGAGTCTCCCGGAGAGTTTCCCTATCTAGGGGTGGCCTTGGGGGCCCCTGAAGCAGTGTGCATGTCATCATTGCCATTTATGCAACAGAGGCTCAGAGAAGTGCC
Organism: Nycticebus coucang; assembly: GCF_027406575.1. Taxonomy (NCBI): domain Eukaryota; kingdom Metazoa; phylum Chordata; class Mammalia; order Primates; family Lorisidae; genus Nycticebus; species Nycticebus coucang. The sequence continues at coordinate 108,585,889 of NC_069783.1, read as the reverse complement.
CGAGACATGTGGCTAAGAAGAGGCAGAACGGGCGCAGCCTCCTTCAACATCTCAGGGGACTCTCACATTCCTCAAACGGAGAATCTGTCTGCAGCAGAACCCAGACTCAGAGCCCTGGGACCCGTATCTGGTCTCACGACTTTTATTAGTTTTGCGTGTCTAGTGCTTGAAGTCTGTGATCAGGAGAGGTTTGTAGAATCAGCAGAGTCTAGGATCTCGAAAGGCACAAGTGTTTAACTCTGGATTCCAGAGGGAAGTAGGGCGGCTACAGAGGGCTGTGCATGTTGTGCACTGCACAACACCAGCCCACAGAAAGAGTTGCCAATCACAACCAGTACTAAAGGTGTGTGAGCTCTGGAGTCCACACGTCAGCTGTTCTGTGGTTGGGAAACATTTTAGAACAATGGCACCTGGCAACTGTAACTGGCAGCACTTTTTGATTAGCCATCTACATAATCCAGGGACATCTGACAACTGAAGGAACCTGTGATTGGGTAAACGACAGTATTCATTATGAGAAGTTTTTCTCCACAGTGGTTGTAAAGTGTCTTGTTCTAACAAACTCAGCGTATTAAAACTATTTTCTGACAGCAGTAAAGTGTCATTGGGAAGAACTGGTGTCCCTGCATAAGCTAGTGGTGACACCAGAATTCAAACAGACAGAAAAAGAACTTACATTCCAGGTAAAAACATAATTAAAGTGAAAGGACTTGGGTTTTTTCTTTTAAAGTTTCTACATAATTCCCCTACTCTGCAATTCTTAAAGAATAATTTGCATGTGTAGCAGTCTTTCACCAGAGTAAATAAAAAATCACACACACGTTTTTTGCCTTGACATGGGCGGCGCCTGTGGCTTAAAGGGGTAGGGCGCTGGCCCCGTATGCTGGAGGTGGTGGGTTCAAACCCAGCCCCAGCCAAAAACTGAAAAAATGTATGTATTTTTTGATAATTGTCTACTTGAATCTATCAGCACCACAGCTCTTTGACATTTTTTTTTCTTTTTGGCCATTGACCCAAGAATTTTTATTTTATGCCTCTGTGGGATTTCTCAGTCAGATTCCCAAACTCAGGCATGGGAACCCCAAGGGCTTGTCTCAGGAGCTGGTGTCATGTGTGAGGGCTGAGAAGTGGCAATTCTTCTCCCTGACCTGGTCCCCTTACACCCACCACTGTACCCTCTGGCCCCTGAGTGACTCCACAGGAAGGAGGGGACAGTCTACGTGGCCAGGGGCCACTCAACATCAGCAGCTCTCATCAGAATGGGCCGGTGGTACAAACTGCAGGACAAAGCACCCTTCACTACAAAATTATTTCAGGGCCCAGCTTCCAGCTACAATTGGCTTGTTATTGCAACATCCTTTTATTTATTTGGAAATAGCTTTAACAAACAAAAATAGAATTTTAACATATTTACAAATCACCTGCCTCAAGTATAAATTGAATTACTCAATCTGAAAAAATGAATGTTAGTCTCTAATAAGTATGAAAACAATGAGGAGGCATCCTTTTGTGTTTTAAACTTATACAGCACAGCTTTCTTCTCCTCCAATGCTCACTCACAAAACCATTTCAGTTTTTAAAAGTGTATGTTTTTCTTTTTTCATTTATGTATTTTTTTCTGGTCATACAATTTCTGCCAGGTGTTAACAACAAGATTATATTTCTAGAAGGCTGAAAAGACAGTTTTTCTGAATTATAAAAGTACGATGATAGTCAAACATATAGAATTAAATACCAAGAATTTACAGAACCTTGTGATCTAAAGCCAAGTTTCTCAGCCTCAGCTATTTATTTTTATTTATTGCATTCCATTAGCATTTAAATTTATTTTATACTATTGACATTTGGGGGCAGGTGATTCTCTGTTGGGATGAACTATCCTGAGTATTGTAGGATGTTCAGCGGGATTTCTGACCTCTACTCGTTATACCAACTCCGCCAGTTGTGACAGCCAAAATGTCTCTAGAACTTGTCAAATGTCCCCAATGGAACAAAAGCACCCTTGGTTGGGAATCACTGATCCAAAGTGATCCCTCATTCAACAGTTTCAAATCAACCCTAGTTGACTAAGGATGTTTTCAGACCCAGAAAGACCATCCTAAAGCAGGGAGAATTGTATTCATGAAAAGCATCACACTCTCAATTTTGTAGAACTTGAAATGATGCTGTTTTCGTTATTAATTGCAGTGTTATAAACCACCTGAATACTTAATGGCATACAACCACTTCTTGTTTCTGGTCATTTGTGGCCTCACTTCCCAGTGTATCATGTCTCTAGGTGGGAGTCTGGGTGGGGCTCACCTAGGTGGTTCTTCTGCTCCAGTGGCATGGCCAAGGTCATTCACTGGGCTGGGCCAGAGGTCTGAAGTCTGGTGCTTCTCTAGGAGGACAGCCTGAGCTTCTTTCCAGTGTGAGGGACTCACCAAAACCAGACTGACTTATTGCATGGGATTATGGATGGCCGTATTTAGAGACTATCCATCACAATGGGCAAAATGTTTCTGTATCTCTGATACCTAATTCTCTTTCTCTAAGTCATCTCTGACTCAAAGCATTACTATCTTTATATTGTTACTACTTTTTTTATTTTTCTGAAACAGCAGCCACTGGTCAGGATGGTGAATCTGCTTCAAACATGAGGAGGAAGGTCAGAGAGGGAGGGGGAAGGAGAAGGGACTACAATGAAATCCGCACCACACTCAGACCTTGAACAAGGTTTGGGTATCTGGACTCATAAAAATGTGTTTATCTCCTACAGATACTGTGATGGACCATCACAAACAAGGTAATAATAAGCTTGCCAGATTACCAATGGCTTTAATATTCTCTCACAGTTTGAAAGGTTAGAAGTCTGCAATCAAGATGTTGAAAGGGCCATTCTCCCTCCAAAGCTTTGAGATAAAAATCCTCCCTTCCTTTTTCTGAGCTCATTGTGATTCCCAATGATCCGTGGTCCTCTGGCTGACAGCAAACCCACTGCACGCTCTGTCTTCACCTGGCCTCCTTTGTCTCTGAGTGGCTACCCCTCTACTTAGCAGGACACTAGTCATTGGGTTTAGAGCCTGTCCTTACTCAAGATGACCTCACTTCAACTTAATTACATCTGCAATAACCCTGTTTCCAAATAAAGTCTCATTCTGAGGTTCCCGATGGTCCATAAATTTGTGGAGGACACTATTCATACTGAAAGATCTGTTTGGCCTTTTCCTAAACAACTTGATGAAACCCTGGGCACAAAAATGTGTGGGGATCCGTTGTCTTCTTGGACATTGATGAACAGAAAAGGCACAGCTGGGAGCACAGGCGGCGTCCTGGGCTGTGCTATCTGCCTCCTAGCCATTCATTTTATTCTACATGCTTGTAGATTTGCATTTGAGGTTCCAAACGTTCCCTTTGTCATTTCCATGCATTCAGGGCAGACTTTCCTCCCTGCCATCTCTTACGGGCGGGGACATATAACCCAGGTCTAAGTCAGTGCAGTTGCTGCAACACATTACCCAGCCACTAAAAACACTGGGTGTGAGATTTTGTCTTGCAATCTTTACTCCAAGATATATGTATGCACATTTGGTAAATCTCATTCATCAGAACCACAGCCATGTCAGCAATAAATACAGTGCCTGGTTGTCCCCAAATGAACACTTATTTCTTTTCATCCTTCTTTATTACCCTTAATCTAATGATTAAGAAAAAAATTAGTCTTACAGAATGGTATGGAGGGCTTGAAGTTCCAAAATAGATATTACATTGGAATCTCAAACTTTTTAAGTTAAGGCATTATTTTCTATCTGACCAAGCCTGAAAATTATAGCAAAACACACATGTAGCTCACGTAAAGGGGATGCTAAAACTATAAATTGGAATCATAGACTGTCAGTGCTGGAACAACCTTGGTGATCATCTTCATCTTGCATAATAAGTTTATAAAGTTGCCAGGAGAACTGAGGCCCAGTTTCCCAAGTGCCTGGCCTGAGATCCAGGTGCTGGCTGAAGAATATGAGGATCCTTGGGGCTCTCGGTTTGGGGTTATTTCCACCAGTGGGGTAGATTTTAACATATGGCCAATGCAAAATGTTTATGAAATATTGATGGAGGAGGAAGTTATATAGGGAAAGACCACACAGCCAGATGGGTAAGAACTGAGAGAAGGGAGAAGGGGAAGGTGAGTCTCATCCAGGACTTATTGGAGGCTTTCCCTAAAGCCAAGACAGAGAAGGGGTTCCCAGGGACAAGCTTGCGTTTAAACCCAACCTCCTAACACAAAGAAGTCCATTTTCTGTGGCTGATAAATCCTTCAGACTAGATTTGGAGGAATCATTCTGTCTCCCTTTCCTCATTCATACACCTTAATTTGTCAAAAACTCTTCCTCTCCTTTCCTGAGTTTCCAAGAAAAATCTAACTCTTAGCTTTGAATTCCTCTGCGTGTTTAGCCCAGCCTTTTAATGCTGCTCAACGTAAAGAGTAAGCTCTGAGCTAGACTTTTATAGCTTGTCACCTATAAACAACTATAAGGCTGTGCATCAGACGAGGTGACATTTAAAGAGAGGGAAAATTCCCTTTTGGAATGTGACCAGCTGGCACTGAATGTATAAGTCCTCCCAGAGGGTGACAGGGGAGCTCCTGAAATTTGGATCTGGCTGAGCCGTGAGTCATCATTTGGCAGCCCAGCTCGCACCCCACGCTGAATGGATACCAGAGACCCCAGGGTAATTACAGCTGGTCACTGCGTGCTGAGGGGCTTGCTAGGAGGTGCTGCATAGAATAGAGGGAGGCTCAGCCAGGGCCTAGAGGGGGTCAGGTAGATAGTAGAAGTTTCCTGAAAACAAAGTAAAGCTGAGGAAGGTGATAATTACATGGACTCTGAGCTTTGCCCTGGTGGGAAACATTTTAAGATTTCAGCCTAGGCTCCCAACACCTCTCCTGCTGATTTCATTATTGGCAATGTCTCTTCCCATTGATCTTAGTCAAGGACTACAATCTGCTAGGAACACTTGAACCAATTTTTTCTTTTAGTGATTTTTTACAATTTCCTCCCCTGTTAAGAGCTGTGGATGGGAATAAAGAAAAACACTTCCTAGCCAAGCATTTGTTTGTCATAGTACTTTGAGTTAAAAGTCTTTTTTCTGAAAACCCCAAGCTGTTCTGCAGAAGAAACAATATGCAAACCAAGGACACAGGGATGCTGCTGATGCATCTGTCTGCTATAGATCTGGACAGATGTACCACTCTACCAAGAAAATCAGAACTAAAAAAAAAAAAAAAACAGCTAATGGTCTTCACTACTCACGATGAGATAAATCGGTGCAAAACTTGCAGTTTCAGAAGCAATTACGGTGTTTCTAGATATCTACCAAAAAATACTTTCAAATGTTCCTGTTAAGCCTTTTGTCAAATTTCTATTGAAGCTGTGGTATGTAGTATATATTTATTTTCCTCATGCAAGGTGTACTAGGTCTAGCGGAAGTGAATATTTTCACTTTCAAGCACTCTTGAGACCACTCTCAATCCACTGTGTGCCCAGGTGCTGGCTGGTGAACAAAACAGAACCCCAGTGTCAGAGGAAGGGGCTGCATTGGGAATGAACTCTAAAATGTCTCCATCCCCTGTTCCAAACATGTTTTTCTGCGTGTGGCAGAAAGTGTTGGTTCCCTACCTATAATCCATTTCGCCCCTCAGAGTAAGTGACCCCATCTATCAGGGATAGATGGATCAGGGATAAATCCAGAATAGTCCCAGACAATTGTAGTGCCCTTTCCCTGGTTGAGATTGGGCTAGGAGTAGTCATGTGACCCAGTTCTGACCAACGAGATATGAGAGAAAATATGCTAAAATGTCCCTGCAAAAGGTCCTTTGCTGCTCACAGAGGAGGTAGGCAGGACATTACAGAATTCTGATGGACGCCCTGGGGAATCCCAGTCTTACAAAGTTAGGGGATCCAGCCTAGGAACCCAGGTAATAAGCCAAGGATGGTGAAAAATAGAAACCTTACTCTGAGCTGCTATCACCCTCTCCCAGAGCCTCTACACCTTAGGACATTTGAGATGTAGGTACTAAGTTTTCCTTATCACTTAGCTATTGGAATTGGATTTTCTGCTATTTCAATTTGGAAGAATGTTTACAAACATTTCCACTGTCTTCCATCATACAGCTCTTGGTTGAATGCCAGAAACCAGTCTTTTTTTTTTTTTTTTTGCCATTTTTTTTTTTTTTTTATTGTTGGGGATTCATTGAGGGTACAATAAGCCAGTTACACTGGTTGCAATTGTTAGGTAAAGTCCCTCTTGCAATCATGTCTTGCCCCCATGAAGTGTGACACACACCAAGGCCCCACCCACCTCCCTCCTTCCCTCTTTCTGCTTCCCCCCCCATAACCTTAATTGTCATTAATTGTCCTCATATCAAGATTGAGTACATAGGATTCATGCTTCTCCATTCTTGTGATGCTTTACTAAGAATAATGTCTTCCACGTCCATCCAGGTTAATACGAAGGATGTAAAGTCTCCATTTTTTTTAATGGCTGAATAGTATTCCATGGTATACATATACCACAGCTTGTTAATCCATTCCTGGGTTGGTGGGCATTTAGGCTGTTTCCACATTTTGGCAATTGTAAATTGAGCTGCAATAAACAGTCTAGTACAAGTGTCCTTATGATAAAAGGATTTTTTTTCTTCTGGGTAGATGCCCAGTAATGGGATTGCAGGATCAAATGGGAGGTCTAGCTTGAGTGCTTTGAGGTTTCTCCATATTTCCTTCCAGAAAGGTTGTACTAGTTTGCAGTCCCACCAGCAGTGTAAAAGTGTTCCCTTCTCTCCACATCCACGCCAGCATCTGCAGTTTTGAGATTTTGTGATGTGGGCCATTCTCACTGGGGTTAGATGATATCTCAGAGTTGTTTTGATTTGCATTTCTCTAATATATAGAGATGATGAACATTTTTTCATGTGTTTGTTAGCCATTCGTCTGTCATCTTTAGAGAAAGTTCTATTCATGTCTCTTGCCCATTAATATATGGGATTGTTGACCTTTTTCATGTGGATTAATTTGAGTTCTCTATAGATCCTAGTTACCAAGCTTTTGTCTGATTCAAAATATGCAAATATCCTTTCCCATTGTGTAGGTTGTCTCTTTGCTTTGGTTATTGTCTCCTTAGCTGTACAGAAGCTTTTCAGTTTCATGAAGTCCCATTTCTTTATTTTTCTTGTTGCAATTGCCATGGCAGTCTTCTTCATGAAGTCTTTCCCCAGGCCAATATCTTCCAGTGTTTTTCCTATGCTTTCTTTGATGATTTTTATTGTTTCATGCCTTAAATTTAAGTCCTTTATCCATTTTGAATCAATTTTTGTGAGTGGGGAAAGGTGTGGGTCCAGTTTCAGTCTTTTACATGTAGACATCCAGTTCTCCCAACACCATTTATTGACTAGAGAGTCTTTCCCCCAAGGTATGTTCTTGTTTGGTTTATCAAAGATTAGGTGGTTGTAAGATGTTAGTTTCATTTCTTGGTTTTCAATTTGATTCCAAGTGTCTATGTCTCTGTTTTTGTGCCTGTACCATGCTGTCTTGACCACTATGGCTTTGTAGTACAGACTAAAATCTGGTATGCTGATGCCCCCAGCTTTATTTTTATTACTAAGAACTGCCTTAGCTATATGGGGTTTTTTCCGGTTCCATACAAAACGCAGAATCATTTTCTCCAAATCTTGAAAGTACGATGTTGGTATTTTGATAGGAATGGCATTGAATAGGTAGATTGCTTTGGGAAGTATAGACATTTTAACAATGTTGATTCTTCCCATCCATGAGCAAGGTATGTTCTTCCATTTGTTAATATCCTCTGCTATTTCCTTCCTGAAGATTTCATAATTTTCTTTATAGAGGTCCTTCACCTCCTTCGTTAGGTATATTCCTAGGTATTTCATTTTTTTGAAACTATGGTGAAGGGAGTTGTGTCCTTAATTAACTTCTCATCTTCACTGTTATTGGTGTATACAAAGGCTACTGACTTGTGGACACTGATTTTATATCCTGAAACATTACTGTATTTTTTGATGACTTCTAGGAGTCTCGTGGTTGAGTCTTTGGGGTTCTCTAAGTATAACATCATGTCGTCAGCAAAGAGGGAGAGTTTGACCTCCTCTGCTCCCATTTGGATTCCCTTTATTTCCTTGTCTTGCCTAACTGTGTTGGCTAGAACTTCCAGCACTATGTTGAATAGTAAAGGTGAAAGAGGACAACCTTGTCTGGTTCCAGTTCTAAGAGGAAAAGATTTCAGTTTTACTCCATTCAGTAAAATACTAGCTGTGGGTTTGTCATAGATAGCTTCAATCAGTTTTAGAAATGTTGAATACCTATACCTATACTCTTCAGTGTTCTAATTAGAAAAGGATGCTGGATTATATCAAACGCTTTTTCTGCATCTATTGAGAGGATCATGTGATCCTGATTGTTGCCTCTGTTAATATGGTGCATAACGTTTATGGACTTGCGTATGTTAAACCAGCCTTGCATCCCTGGGATGAAGCCTACTTGATCATGATGAATGACTTTTTTGATGATAAGCTATAATCTATTAGCTAGGATTTTGTTGAGAATTTTTGCATCTATATTCATGAGTGAGATTGGTCTGAAATTCTCCTTTTTGTTTGGGTCTTTTCCTGGTTTTGGTATCAGGGTGATGTTTGCTTCATAGAATGTGTTGGGGAAGATTCCTTCTTCCTCAATTTTTTGGAATAATTTCTGCAGTACAGGAATAAGCTCTTCCTTGAAGGTTTGATAGAATTCTGGTGTGAAGCCATCTGGACCAGGGCATTTTTTGGTTGGAAGATTTTTTTATTGTTTCTTTGATCTCAGTGCTTGAAATTGGTCTGTTCAGGAGCTCTATTTCTTCCTGGCTAAGTCTAGGGAGAGTTTGGGATTCCAAATATTGATCCATTTCCTTCACATTATCAAATTTTTGGGCATAGAGTTTCTGGTAGTGTTCAGAGATGATCTCTTGTATTTCTGGGATCAGTTGTTATTTCCCCTTTATCATTTCTGATTGAGGTTAGTAGAGATTTTACTTTTCTATTTCTCATTAGTCTGGGCAATGGTTTACCTATTTTACTTATTTTTTCAAAAAACCAACCTCTTGTTTCATTAATTTTCTGAATGATTCTTTTGTTTTCAATTTCATTGATCTCTGATTTGATTTTGGATATTTCTTTTCTTCTACTGAGTTTAGGCTTAGATTGTTCTTCTTTTTCCAATTCCATAAAATGGCTTAGGAGATTGTTGATGTGCTCTTTTTCTGTTTTTTGAATGTAGGCATCTAAAGCGATGAATTTTCCTCTCAAAACTGCTTTTGCAGTATCCCACAGGTTTTGGTAGCTTGTGTCTTCATTGTTGTTATGCTCGAGGAAGTTAATGATTTCCTGTTTTATTTCTTCCTGCACCCATCTGTCATTCAACAGAAGATTGTTTAATTTCCATGCCTTTGTGTGGGGTCGAGCGTTTTTGTTAGAGTTGAGTTCCACCTTTAGTGCCTTATGGTCTGAGAAGATACAAGGTATAATTTCAATTCTTTTGATTCTGTTGATATTTGTTTTGTGTCCCAGGATATGATCAATTTTGGAGAATGTTCCATGGGGTGATGAGAAGAATGTATATTCTTTATCTTTGGGATGGAGTGTTCTATATGCGTCTATCAAGCACAGTTGTTCTAGGGTCTCATTTAAATCTCTTATATCTTTGTTTCTTTCTGTTTAGGGGATCTGTCCAGCTCTGTAAGAGGAGTCCCCTGTTATTATGGTATTATCAGATATCATATTGCTCACACTGAGTAAGGTCTGTTTCAAGAATCTGGGAGCATTTCAATTGGGTGCATAAATATTTAGAATTGAAACATCTTCTTGTTGTATTTTTCCCTTGACCAATATAAAGTGACCATCTTTGTCTTTTTTGACTTTAGTTGCTTTAAATCCACATGTATCTGAAAATAAGATTGCAACTCCTCTTTTCTTCTGAATTCCATTTGCCTGAAAAATTGTCTTCCAACCCTTGACTTGGAGCTTTAATTTGTCTTTTGAAGCCAGGTGTGTTCCTTGCAGACAGCAAATGGATGGCTTGTGTTTTTTAATCCAGTCAGCCAATCTATGTCTCTTCAGTGGGGAATTCAAGCCATTAACATTTATTGAGATAATTGATAAGTGTGGTAGTATTCTATTCATCTTATTTTGTGAGAGTCCATTGCTTAGTTTTATCTTATGCATCAGTGTGGAGGTTAGGTTCTGTCCTTTAATTTCTGAGTTCTTACTTTGCTGCTGATCCATTGTGGTGCTCAGTGTGCAGAACAGGTTGAAGTATTTCCTATAGTGCTGGTCTTGTTGTGGCGAATTTTCTCAATGTTTGTATATCCGTAAATGTTTGATTTCTCCATCAATTTTTAAGCTTAGCTTAGCACGGTACAGAATTCTGGGCTGGAAATTGTTCTGTTTAAGTAGATGAAAGGTAGATGACCATTGTCTTCTTGCTTGGAAAGTTTCATTAGAGAAGTCTGCAGTCACTATGATGGATTTGCCCCTGTAGTGAACTGGCGCTTACTCCTGGCAGCTTGCAGAATCTTTTCTTTTGTCTTGACTTTGGACAGGTTCATCACAATGTGTCTTGGAGAAGCTCGGTTAGAGTTGAGGCGACCTGGGGTCCGATAGCCCTCTGAAAGCAGTGTGTCAGAATCTTTGGTGGTATTTGGGACATTTTCCGTTATAATATTCTCTAATATGGCTTCAATTCCTCTGGGGCATTCTTCTTCCCCTTCTGGGATTCCTATAACTCACATGTTGGAACGCTTCCTAAAGTGCCATAATTCTGACAGTGAACGTTCTGCTTTCTCTCTCTTCTTTTCTGCCTCTTTTACTATCTGAGTTATCTCAAGAACTTTGTCTTCTACCTCTGAAATTCTTTCTTCTGCATGGTCTAACCTGTTGCTGATACTTTTCATTGCATCTTTAAGTTCCCTAATTAGCTGTTTCAGTTCCTTCACCTCTGCTATATCCTTTTGATATTCTTCATATCGTTCATCTCTTATTTGATTCTGTTTTTGGATTTCCTTTTGGTTATTTTCCACTTTATTAGCAGTTTCCTTCATTGTATCCATCATTTCTTTCATTGTTTTCAACATGTGCATTCTAAATTCCCTTTTTGTCATTCCTAACATTTCTTTATAGGTGGAATCCTCTGCAGTAGCTACCTCATGGTCCCTTGGTGGGGTTGTTCTGGACTGGTTCTTCATGTTGCCTGGAGTTTTCTGCTGATTCTTCCTCATGAGTGATTTCTTTTATCTGTTTCCTTGCCCTAATTTTCCTTTCACTTCCTCTTGCTCTTTAAGTTCTCGTGCCTGTGGACTAAGGGTTACAGGACCAGAAGGGTGAGAATGTTGAAGAGCAAAAAAGGGATGAAAGAAAGGAGGACCAAGTGATAAGAAAAAAAAAGAAAAATAGAGAAAGGAGAAGGGGTGGGTAAAAGGAATATTGACAAAAAGAAGAGAGGCACAAAAAGAGGGAGACAGAGCAATATAGGTGTACAGTAGGGTACTTTGACACAACCTTAAAAAAAAAAAAACCACCTTCTGGGGGTGCCCAGTTGGGTGGTTCCCTTGAGGTCAGCAGCTCTTTGCTAACCTGATCAGACACAGTATCCCACCTCCACCAAGTAGAGAGGAAAGACAAAAATGGTATAAATAAAACCAAAACAAGCAAACAGAAAACTTTACAGTATAATATTGGGTGAAAAACCAAATAATAGCAGTAGAAACACTAGCAAAAATGAAGTTCTAGTTATTAAAAAAAGGCAGCAATGGGAAATTATAATTAAACTAAAAAAATTGAGAAAGAAAAAAGATCTGTATGGAAAAGGTTGAAATTAAAAAACAAAACAACCTCAACAACATCAAAATAAACAAAAAAAACAACCAAACCAAAAAAAAAACAAAACAAAACAAACACAACCAAAAACAAAGCAGTATGTATATTTTGTTGAATATTGTCTGGGCAGCACGTGGTCTTCTGGGGTATGAGATGTTAATCGTAGTTCTGATACGACTGGAGGCTGCTGATTTCTCAAACCCCAGCAGGTAGACACCCTAAATCTCTCTTCAGCCCACTTAAAAGGCAATTTGAACTTGTAAACTTGCTGAGCAGAAGCTTTCCCAGGAAAGTGCTTGTCGCTGGAATCACTGCTGAAGTGGCTATCCACTTACCCAGTGTGCCAAAACCGGTCTCACTCTGCCCCTGAGGGTTAGGGCTGCAAGGCGGCTCAGACCCCACCCTTAGGCTACTCGGTTGCTGGGTTACCAGCTCCCACCAGATTCTAGCTCTGCGACCCTGAGGGTGGAGCTTGCTGGGGCAGATCGCTCACAATGGCTCCCTGTGGCCCACAGCCAAATACTATTAGCTCCATCTGGCTCAGCGGCTCAGAGTGGGGCCCTAGACAATGGCTAAAGTTCTCCACATTCCCACTCAGGCTCTCCCCAAGGCAGTTCAACTGAGTGCCGAGTCCAAAGACACCAAAACAGTTCACAGGTAAGGCCTTTCCAGTTTGTAGTCTTGCTGCTACTGAACTTACAGTTGCGGGCGGGTTTAGACTGATTGGTTTAGACACGCCGGTTTTCCACTGTTTTAGTCCTCCCCTTGGGGTCCAGAAGTCTCTCACTGACTCTCTGTAACCTCACAGGGGTGATGATAGGCAGATCCCACCAGCCAGAGATGCCTGGAGTCCTATCTCCCCGGACTCACAGTGCCCAGATGCAAGGAAGCTGTTACTCAGCCACCATCTTGCTCTCCTCCCAGTAATTATTTCTTTTCTCTCCAGTGTCTTTCTACTTTCTTAACAGAGTCCTTGTCACCTGTCTACCATTACATACTGGCCATCCACAAGTCACTCATAGCAATTGCCCAAGTTTTTGGTCCCTGCCTGTTTCTTTTGAAATACAGTGTAAACCAAGCTCTCCGTGTGAAGTCCTGACATTGAGATTCAGGACATTACCTGGCATGTACCCCTAGGGCAAAGGAAAAAGCAATTGGGAAGTGTCCTACCCACAGGGAATGTCAAATAAGTCTTCACAGAGGTGGAACTTCAAGTCAAACACAAAAACATGAAGGATGAGAAGACCTTTCACCTGTGATCAGGAGTGGGACAGGGCTCTAGAGGCAACTCTGCCCAGACACCCACCCAAAGATCACTGTGAATTTGGGAAAGACAAATTAGGACTTGATATTCTAAACATACTACATGACCATTTTTAATTGTTTTAATATGGAATATGGATGTTTTCAAAATGCAAGGTTTGTTAACAAAGCCAAGTGAGGTCAAAGTAAACTGAAGGACTTAGGGAGGAAAATGAAAGTGCATCTTTTGGGGACCATCTGATTTTTACTTTTTGAGGCTGTTGGTGCAGGGAATGCCTGGATGAAGGTATATTTGGGTCTAGGACAGGCTTGTATCACGGAAGCACAAAAGGACCCTGCATGTCAGCACCATATGCAAGAGAAGGGGCTAGGCTAAGTAAGGATGCTCAGCTCCAGGGGTGGCAGCCACAGAGACAAGACTTCGACCACTTCTGTGAAAGCTGCATATTGTTCCAAGGTCAAGAACTTCCACTTGGAGCAAAAATCAACTCAAAGTTTAGAAAATCAGCTCAAAGTTTCCTTGTGCCTTTTCTCAAGCGATCGCTGCCAAGTTCAGGGTGAGCAATTCAGAACATGCAAATGAATTCAAATTCACCCTCTTCACTTTGATGCATAGGTCCTCCTTGTCTGGCTGGTGTGGCCGCCCTCCTGAGTGAAGAGGAAACCTGTGTCATCCTAGGGTAGGCTAATCATCTACAAAATGTCTTCTCATTCCACTAATTGACTTTTCACTGGGTCCTGGGATATCAGTTCGGAGAATCTCTCCACATCCCTCCTGACACTCCCCTGCCCTGTGAGGGATGAGTCCATTAGCCATGCACCAGCACTCAGAAGCTTCTGCAGCACTGCAATTGAGCAGTCTGCCCGCCTTGCCAGGTGCTGAAGAGGGAATATTGATCTTCCTCCAGGAATAGAAGAGGGGCGAAGGGCTCTCTGCTGCTGCGAGAACCTTGGAATATCAATCCTCTCTTCCAGCCAAGCAAAGATGCAGGCAGAGACTGCGTCAGAAGCTGAGGGGAATATTTGCATCTTAACTATTAACTCCATCATCTGTCTTCTTCGTCAACCACTCCCCAGGCTTCCTAAAGCCCGATTCTCTAGCAAACCTTGTTATCTGACTTAACAGACATGTACACGAGAAATTTTCTACATTCTCGTTTCCCTAGGCAGCTCTGGGCACAGCCGCTCTCAGCTGGAACACTAGCTGTTCCCGCTCCGCGCGGGAGACAATGAGGACATTTAGGCTGGTGCTAAGTTTCTAATAGAATCTAAACACAGTGGGTTCTTCCCTGTGAGATCTGTGCAGAAGGTAGTGGTGGGGGGGTTGATGTTCAAGTTTGACTTCTGAATTTAGACTTAGCTTGGAGAATTTAGTTTACTCACCAAGGGAAAGCTAGGAGGCCTTAGGAACTGTACAGGCAAGTGGGGTGGGGGAAGAGAAGGAAGGATGAGGGAGTGGATGGAGGGAAAGGGATTACTAAATTCCAAAGGAGATTAGGATGCTTTGATCAGAACCTCTCAGGGTGAAATGGATCAGACACCTAGCAAAGTTCTGTCCCTTATACAGAAGCCCACCATGGTAACCCATCACTGGTAGAGTGATAGCCCCAGTTCTGGGGAAAGTCTTTTAAACTAATGGTGAAATCCTGCCAAATACTTTGCAACTAAGGGCCACTTCTCAGGGGAAAAGAGGATCTCCTGCACCACAAGATCAGAAGCCACATCCCTTCCTTGGACTTCCACAGCCCCAGCTTTCTTCCTTTAAGCTAAGCTTCCTTCCCACCATCTCATCCCACCCTCCTCAGAGCACTTTGCAGGAAGGAAGGCAGGACTCCCTATGCTAAAGTGCAGTGAGACATTACAAAATATGAAATTTCTTTGCATATATAATCCATTTCCATTTCATGGCGCTGTTTCTGCACCAAAGCACTCAAGAAGATCTTCCACACGTGATGGGGCAAATTGCCACTCTACTATCACCTGTACCCTGACTATGCTTACAGATTTTCTGTTCTATATCACAGAATTAGAGGAAATGATGAAAATTAAAGTTATGCGTCTGACTCTGACTCCTCCCTCAGGGCCTAATAATGAAATGTGAAATTTCAACCTCAAATTCACAATTACTTGTCAGTTTCCATAGATGCCTGGCATGTACAGAGTGTCTCCTTCAGTGGTGAAGCTGTGTGTGCAAAGGTGTGTGTATGGGGCATGTGTGTGTTTGTGTGTATGTGTGTTCGCGCGCAACCCCAGAAAATACACTTCCTCCCAGACAAAGCAACTAATCAGCTGACCTTGAAATAAGAAATCAATCCTAGATTGTGTCTGGGTGGGCCCAATACAATCATAAAGATCCTTAAATGTGGGAGAAAGAGGCACAGGTCAGAGTCACAGAGAGATTCTATATCACTACTTTTATTTTAACAGTGTTCTCCTTAACAGGCTTTCGTTCCAGCTTCCCAGCCACGCAAAGCTTTTCTCAGCGGCACTGCGCGGGAGAACTAAATCTTACAGCAAAAGGACTGACAGTTTTCTCATTTCTCGCAAGGCGGGTGTGCAGCTCCCCCTTTTGTGATGCAGAGAGAGGATTTAATCATAACATAAATAGAGGCTGTCAGGATTTAGTGCCTGTGTCTCTGGCCACCACTTTGAGAAGGCTGTTCTGCCGGGCACAGCAGACAGGGGGAGGATGGCTTTGTCCCTATTTAATGGACAAAGGAACTGAGTCACCCAGAGTCTTGTTGACTGTTCTAAAGCCACACAAAGCAACCGTGGAACCAGGAAGAAACTTCTCACCCCACCCAGAAGCTTTCCCACTAACCCCTGCCACATCTCTCTGCTGGGATTTCTCTGTGGACGATCAAACTTCTCACCCAGTGTCCAAGGGCCTGCCCTGTCCCTGGAGGTGAGCAGATAGCTATTGGTGGCTGGTGTCCAACCACCAATAGCATTCTGCTCCCCCAAATATAATCATCCTCCTCTTAGCAGAGTCTCTACTCTGTATTCCTCCTAAATGCACAAGCTGTCCCAAATGCAACTTAAACATTAACTGCTTGCATTTTTTCTTCTTGAGAAAAAAAATTCTTGCTGCAATGAAATCAAAGTTGTTATGGGCAACCAGAGATTCTGACTTTCCAATCCCTAACCTGGCTCCTTAAGCATAAATCAGTTAACTATGAAGTGTCTAGTACCTTAATGTTAAATGACAAACTCTTGAGGATAACACCCCATGGATTTTGAAATACTTGAGAAAGCCATGTTTTCAGCGAGTTTCCTGACACAGTTGGCTGAATTTGCAAGCCTAAATACACATTCGCACTGGGATCTCCTTGAAGAAGCTTAGCACGTTGAGGCAGCAATATTAGGATGGATTGCCAGTGCTCCAGAAAGGAATGACAAGCATGTGACAATACTTATTAAACACTGTCATTCAGTACAAACTATTGATGCAAAAGGCATTTCACTGTTTTAAAAAATAATGACAGCTTAATGGGTACGAATGGGTATAAAGTTTCCTTTGGGACTGTAGGGAAAGGCAAAGAGGCTGCCTTTTATCTTCCCAGGTCCTTTGACTGGGCTATAAATTCAATTGGCATGAGACAGATTAATAGGAGAAAAATAATTTTAATGAAGTACATATGCATGGGAGCCCCGCAAAAATTATGAGGCTCATAGAAGGGCCAGGTGATTGAAATTTCTATTCCATCTTGGACAACAGCAAAGGATAGAATCCACCGATGGTGGGGAGGGAAGGGAATGTGGTGAATAAAGCTTGTCTTATTTTGCAGATAAAAAGTTGTGCAGTTAATTAAAGTTTGGGGAAAGGGGAGAGGGAGGGGAGGGAGGGGGAGGTGGGCAGAGGGAGGGTGATTGATGGGATTACAACTGCGGTGCATCTTACAAGGGTACATGTGAAACTTAGTAAATGCAGAATGTAAATGTCTTAACACAATAACTAAGAAAATGCCAGAAAGGCTATGTTAACCAGTGTGATAAAAATGTGTCAAACGGTCTATAAAAACCAGTGTATGGTGCCCCATGATTGGATTAATGTACACAGCTATGATTTAATAATAATAAAAAAAACTAATGTAGATTTTTTTATAGATGTAATTTTTTTTTAACCAAAGGGCAGCTTTTCAGAGCTATTCCTCTGTCTGCAGTTTCTCAAAATATTCAGCTCAAAATATGCGAAAGAAATGTATTTTGGGATTGGCATATTCTGGTCTCGTAGAGTCATATTTGGGGGTGGTGGGCCCAGAGCCCCAGGGAGGGTGATGGGAAAGTTCTGAGACTACATGGTGGTGACACCGAACAACGTTTTGAGCTTCCTCAAAGACATGGATGGAGTGGTTCACTTTGAAATGGTTGAGGTAATAAACTGTATATTATATGTATTTGGCCGCAACTGAAATAAACAAATGAATGCATTAAAAGGTGCTAAAAAGAACTGCAACCTCTTTTGCAGAAAATAGGTCTTCACTCATGCTCTCAACCATGCCTACTGATCACCTACTATGTGCCAGGCACTGGTCTAGAGATGAAGGCTACGGGCATGAACAATACAGACCATGTCTCTACTGTGAAACCTCATAAATCCCAGGGGAAGGGAGAGAAGCATCAAACAATTAGAATAAAATGGTGATTTCAGGGAGTGTGAAGTGTTGGGAAGGCAAGGAAAGCAGAAGAAGGAGGGTGAGGTGGGGCAGAGACTGGGAAGGTGTGGTGGCAGGTCATTCAGCTGAAGACTAAGGATGCCTTCGTGTCCCAACTCCTATCCCACTGGGTCAGCCTTGGAAAGCTGCATGGGAGGGACACGCAAGCACAAGGAGCCCCAGGTATGAAGCCCTGAAAGGAATAGATTTCTGTTCCAGAAAGGGGAATTTCTGTTCCCAGTGCTGCTGGAGTAAGGACGGAGAAGCAGATGACCAGGACTCTGTCAAAGGATGCTACATCTCTCCAAGGAAAACCGGGAATATTAGCCTACTTCCTTCCCACACCCCTTCAGCACCCAGACCCTGTCCCCTCCGTACACCCAGTTCCTGATGATGCTCCAGTTGCATCCTCTAGCCGCACAGCCTGGCCTGTCCTGGCTGCCCGGGGCCCAGCTTCTTACCTGACTGCATGCAGGAATCAGCCCGGCACGTCATAAAAGTCTGTATGTTCAAGGCCCCTGGACCACTTGACCCAGCATCTCGGGAGGGAGGGAGGGGCTCCTGGGCTCTGAGACTTGAGGCTCCTGGGTGTTTAGGGTGATCCTGTGCTTGTCTCTACCTGCTGACCCATTCTCATGTCAGAGTCAGGTACGATGTGCTCCCTCAAGTGCAAGATGCACATTACATATCTCTCTTTGGATAAGGCATTTGAACCCCAAGCAGTGAGATTCAAGCAGGGAATTCAAGGCCCAGTGACTCCCAGTGAGGAGGAAGGGGGAATTCAGATGACCCTGAGATACCACTGATTCATCTGCAGCTGCTACTTTACACGGAGGCCAGCTACTTTCCCTGGGTCCCCTTAGGTAGATGTGTCAGGGAGACGTGGTTGGGGTGGGCTTCAGGCAGAGCCATTCACTGGTTTGCACACCTTAAGTTGAGGAGCCAGCAGATGCTCCTGTGTGGGTGGGGCCACCTCTGCCTCCACCCTGCGTCCTCTGTGTTCTGGGGAGAACTTTCTGGAATATTCCCTGTGAATAGAAAATCTGCCTGGCCTTCCTTGGCTCTCTGAATTCATTTCACCCCCATGGCAGCAATCTGCATTGGATCCTTTCATTCTCCTCATTTTGCATTTGGGGAAACAGAGGCACACAGGAGCCCAGTAACTTGTGAAGGTCACACGGACGGTCAGCAGTGGATGCAGGCAGTGTGGCTGCAGGGCCCACCACTGGAATTGCTCCTGGATCCTGCTTCACTCTGACCGTTATCTGACTCTCTGGGATGTAAATACAATGCCAGACAAAGGGGCAGTGCCTCAGTCCCTCTGGGTAGTTACAACACACACCATAAGCTGGGCTTATCAACCACAGAATGTTGTTGCTTACAGTTCCAGAGGATCAAGGCACGTGCAGGTTCTAAGTGTCTTGCTTCCTGGTTCATGAGAGGCTATCTGCTCTCACGTCACAGAAGAGGTGAGGCAGCTCACCAGATCTTTTTTCTAAGACTACTAATCCCATTCATGAAGACTCCTACCTCTGAATCGCTTCCAAAGATTCTCATCACACTGGGAATCAGGTTTCAACATATGAAATTTAGGGGGACATGAGCATTCAGTCTATAGCAAGTGGACAGCTCAGATCCCCAAGATTTTATCCCCAAGAGAAATAATGGGCTTAACGAAAGTTGCATTTCTCATTCACCAAACTGTGAGATCAGATGTTTTCCTGTTCCAAATGCAAATCACTGGGTAACTTCAGGGGAAGAGCAGCTGCTACTGAGGACTCCGCCTCTGCGTGCGTCCCTCGGCTGGAACCGGCTCCCTAGGCCCCCATGGCCTCCTTCCTGTCCTCTCTCTTCCTTCCCCTCCATCTGATGGTCACCATTTGTTTAGCACCACTGGGAGCTGTTTCAGTCTAAATGGATGAATCCTCCCCACAAGCCTTTGAGGTCAGACTTCACATCACCCCCATTTTATAGAATGGAAAACTGAGAAGCAGCAGTATAAAGGAAATTGCCTGAAAGGTCCAGGCTGGGTCAGCGGCCAGGATGGCACCCAAGCGCCATGTGGTCTTGGCCAAGTCTTAAGCCATTGCTTCTTCTCCATTTCCTGTTTTTCCTCTTTTCGTTTTCCCCTTGACTCTGGATGAATATTTATATTCTTATTTTTTAATAAAGGAAGATGAAGATTGGTCAGGGAAAGAAAAAAACAACTGGAAGGAGGAGGGAGTTAAAAATCACTTCTCCTTGTTAGCTGATTACAGGATTCTTTTGGGCGCCCCACAGCTGTGGTTCTGTACACGGGCTGCTCCAAATTGCACCAAGGCAAGAGAAGTTTCACAATAATCATGCAGAGTCTATTTATTCCTGGCTGCTAATGTAGATGCCGTCCGCCCACTTCATATCTGCATAATTAGTGATACAGCAGAGGACAGAAGTCACTCTCAGCAGAAGTAGCTGCCGTGAAACACAAGTGGCCCCACTTCCCAGAGATGCTGTGGTTCTCTCTTGGGGTTTCACACCCCCCCACCCCACTTCTTAGAAGCCCCTCTACTAGAAAAGAGGGGGATAGGGACGGTCATTAGAGGTGGATCCTGATTTCACGGCTATAGTGGACACCTGTGGGTTTTGCCTGTTGGCCATTTTCCTTTAAGAACTGCCCCTCCCCTATGGGCTTGGAGGCCCACCCAGTTCGTGGTTCCATGGATGGACGTGAGTCCAAGAAAAATGATGGTCCCTGGAAAAATCCAAGACCCACAGTCTCATCCCCAAAGATGGGCTCCGTAATGGCTGATGACCCAAACCAGGTGCATGAGCACTTTGTTGGAAATTCTAATCTAACTTTTGGGAAAACACATCTCTTCCCACCCTGGGATTGTCCAGTCTGCAGGTGTGGTTTCCATCTCACCACAAGAGCCAAATTACATGTCCTCAGTGCTTAATGACAGTGGGTTGGTGTTAGTTCAGGACCATCTTCTCTCTCTGGTGGCACCTACAAAACGTCTTTCTATCTGCGCAGTAAAAGCCAAGCCCCTTCACTATTTTCTGCAGCTGTTCATCACAGCGCTTCCCTCCCTTACTTGCCCTGTCCCTTCTCCCTTGCAGTTAACCGTGGCCATGTGGCTGTGTCCTCCCCTAAGTGACATAGGCGCTCCTCCCTGCTGGTTTACACAGTCTTCTGGCGCCATCGTCTTCTCCCTCTTGTCTCATGGAGCATCTGGTTGCCACCCCAGGGTCACCTGTGTCTGCATGTTCAGAGGGCAGTCCCTGCTTCAGCCTGGGGCCCTGAATGGCTACCTGCGCTGAGCCTCCTGCCCTTTCTTCCCACTTGTCCTCTTCCCCACCTGACTTTATATGAGTAAAAATAAACTTTAGTTTGTTAAGCTGAGAATATTTGGGGGGGTTGTCTGTTGTAGCTGCATTAACCTTAATGAAACACCATGGAGCAGTCTTCCTCCCACTATCCTACATGTGGGGAAAATTTATACAGTCCCTGGTCGTCAGCATGATCCTCCATCAGCCATTTCTCTAACTCTGTTTTTTTGTTGACCTGTCTTCCCAAGATCTTGCCTTTTGAAACTCTCACACTAAAAGCTGGCTCCTTCTGGGCCAAGCTCTGCTGTGATGCAATCACACACAGGCCTGACTGGCCAGAGAAGGGGAAGGAAGAGAGCAAAGGAAGGGCAAGGGGACCCTGCAGCCCCTGGGTGTGGTGGTGTCAATTCACAGGGTAAGGATTGCAAGCTCGGGGGATGGAGTAAGGCAGTACTGAGGGAAATGACAAGGCAAGAGTGCTGGGGGTCTGGGTCTCCCAGCACATGGGCAGTTCGCCAGTTGAGGCTGAGTGACAGCTAGTCCTGTAAGTCCCCAAAACAGAGAGGGCTGGAGAAATCCAGGAGGGCTTCCTGGAAGTGGGAGTTGAGCTTGCTTTTAAACCATGAATAAGACAGGCCGGGTAGAGGAGAGGACAGGGCACATCAGGTAATAAGTACAAGTGTGTGTAAGCATGTGAAGCTGGGGAAATGCACAAATTCTAATATTGCCCTCTCAGCTGGGCATGGTAGCTCACACCTGTAATCCTAGCACCCTAGGAGGCCACGGCAGGTGGAACAGGGGTTCGAGACCAGCCTAAGCAAGAGCAAGACCCTTCTCTACTAAAATTGGAAAAAAAAAAAGCTAGCTGGGTGTTGTTGTGGTGGGCACCTATTGTCTCAGCGACTCAGGAGGCTGAGGCAGGAGGATCATTTGAGCCTGATAGTTGGAGGTTGCTGTGAGCTATGACACCATGGAACTCTCCCCAGGTGACAGAGTGAGACTCTGTCAAAAAGCAAACAAACATCTCCCCCTCTTCCTTTCCATAAGGCAGGGTCCTGCCTGAGCTTAAACTTCAGGAGGAGGGATGTGAGACTCCAAGGACAATATTCAGGCAACAAAGCCTTTTGACATCACAGAGGGAGATGATGAAAATACACTCTCTCCTGGCTGAGAGAGAATGAGAGGAATATTTTCTGTCCCCTCTCATTCAGCCTATCAGTCACACCAGGGTAGGAGCCGAGTCTTCTGCAGAGCTTTGACTCCTGGGTCTTGGACAGCAGCCAGAGCCTGGCGCGTGGTGGCATGGTGGGGCTGAAGGAGCTGAAGGACAGGAGTGGATGGACTAGATCAAGCTTCCCCCAGTCTTTTTTTTTTTTTTTTTAGAGACAGACTTTTACTTTATCACCTTCGGCAGAGTGCTGTGGCGTCACAGCTCACAGCAACCTCCAGCTCCTGTGCTTAAGCGATTTTCTCGCCTCAGCCTCCCAAGTAGCTGGGACTACAGGCGCCCGCCACCACACCAGCTGTATTTTTTTGTTGCAGTTTGGCCAGGGCTGGGTTCGAACCTGCCATCCTTGGTATATGGGGTCGCCACCCTTCCCCAGTCTTTTGATCACAGTCCTCAGGTCACCTACTTAACATGGTCACCAATGTACACACACAAATGCCCACACATGCACTTAACATATACACAAATGCACACACAGGCAGCCATGCACACATTCACTCTCAGGCACACAAGTGTACACACATATACATACTTCATGGCTTCTGGAGGCCACTCGCACCCTGGACTGCTGGCTACATTCCTCTGACCTCTGCTTTCATCTCACATTTTCTCTGACTCTCTTGGTGTCCTCAAACTTTTTAAACAGGGGGCCAGTTCACTGTCCGTCAGACCGTTGGAGGGCCGGACTATAGTTTAAAAAAAACAACAACTATGAACAAATTCCTATGCACACTGCACATATCTTATTTTGAAGTAAAAAAACAAAACGGGAACAAATACAATCACACCACCGCATGTGGCCCGCGGGCTGCAATTTGAGGACTCCTGTGTCTTGTCTTTACTTCCCTTTATAAAGATCCAGTGACCACATTGGTCCCCGCTGGATAATTTCCCCTTCCCAAGGTTCTTAATTTATTCACTTCTGCAAAGACTTGTTTGCTCTGTAAGGTGACACATTTATAGGTTCTGGGGAGTAGAAGGCGGGCATCTTTCAGGCCATTATTCAGCCTAACACAGCTGAGCATTTCAGAAGCAGACCCTGAGGTGCAGAGTCAAGTGCAAGAGGTAAATTCTTATTCTGCCCCTGAAGCATTCGCCCTGACCCTACATCTGCAGGACCCCAGGCACCAGCCCCTCCTTTATCTTGCACTTAGCTGCTTCCCTCACATCGCCTCAGTCCAGACACTAGCCCTCCAAACTGTCTCAACTCCAGGAGACTATCCAACTTTCAGCCACATCTATCATTGCTTCAAGAACCCCAACCCTAGGAGAGAAGTCAACTCCCAGGCATTTCTGGCTCCCTCTGCAGTCAGTCAGTGTGGTTCTAGCTAGTCCCCGGAGGAGACCAGCAGTGTGAGCTGTTAGAAGGAAAAGCACCCTGGGGAGCCATTTGTACCCCCAGCATCTCCTTGTAGGATTAGGCTGCAGGCAGCGACAGGTGCTCAGAAAGGGTGGAAAGGCTGCTCACTGGATTTGCAGGGAGCGTGGCCTGAAAATGCTACACTCACCACAGGCTGTGCACTCGGTAGTCCCTATTTTATCTGGTTCTACTTCATTTTTAAAATGCTGGTGGCAGCATATTCAATCAGCATTATGACCCCTGCCAGTTGATCACTGTTTGTAAAAGGCTGGAGCAGATCTTGGGTCAACATAGGGCCTGGCCACCTCACAGTCCTAGACAGACAGGACTTGACCTTGGAATCACAGTCACACCGAAGTCACTGCATTCCACTATTGTTACAAGACAGGAGACATGGACAATACATAAAAGAATGGGCTTGGCTGTGTGCTAATAAAACTTTATTTACAAAAACAGGTAAAGGGCCAATAAGAAGTAGATACTTTTCTTTCCTCAATCAACAAGAGATTAAGAAGTAGTCCTTGCCTCCTTTTTTCTGTTCAACTGTTAAAAGGATAGATTTCTTTTCTAATCAGTTTGCATCCTGAAGCCCTTAGGTAGAGAAAGTGACAGCTGCATGTGTGACAATCGATGCCTGTTGCCATTGTGGTTTGCCCTGGCTGGAGTTCTTATCCTGTCTGGGCTTTTTAATTTCTCAAACAGAACTCCTTGGGCTGGATTGTTCTGTCATTATCACAACTAGCCAGAAAATAATAGGGAATTTTCAAAGCATACAAGGAAATTTAAATTTTTCAACTGGTAAAGTAACAATCTGGCAAATTGTGAATCACTTCAAAATACACAAGCGTGAACATGAGGCCATGTGAGATCCTGACACTCCAGGGAAGTGGCAGTGACTCCCCCCCACCCCCCGAGTAGGTGGTTCTTGAACTATAGCCCCTCAGCTGCCCCTCTGAGGAAATGCTCCTAGGACTCCACTACAGAATCTCCAGGGAAAGGCAGCAGTTTTGGAAAGGCAACTTGATTTGCAGGTTGACAGGTGGTTTTACATTATTGAATAGCATTTACATTCTCTTTTGGAATGAAAAATAAATGGCCATTCAATGTGAAGAATTTGAAAGAGTACAAAGGATAAAAGAAATTCATGCCTTTATCCAGGGTCCTGTCCCTTACAGCATTTTAATATTATTTCTATTCTGACTTTTCCCTATGCTTATTTTTATTGGTGCAGTTACTGTTATCTAATATTATCTTCTGTATAAGTATTCAATTTGCACACATGAAAAGGATACATTGGACCCCAGGTGACACGATAATCAATTCATAATGACTTCAAATGACCCTGTGTATATTTTTGTGGGAAGGCAGAGTAGCAGCACCTGGGGTTTGTGTGGGGACTTGGGGATGGTACCAGACTCTTCCCTTTCTTTTCCATGATGTGTTAAATGCATAAATTTCTTCCCTCATATTTTCTGAATTGCTCACTTTATTGGTTTGTTTAAATAAAATGTTAACAAAAAACCAGATTTGCATTAGATACACATTTACCATACACAGATTTTACTACATCCTTTCTGCTAAGAGAAAGAGAAATAAATAATTTATGTAATGGGAGTGATGCTGTCTTCTCTTTGCCTTCAAGGTGAGGGTGGGCGTGACACTCCTTTCCCCTCAGACAGTCTAAACCCCTAAAGGCCTTTCATAAGGAAACTCCCCATAACGCTTGGCATTCTATTCTGTATTTAGGGGGCAATGGAAAAAGATTTCTCAAATCCTATATATCAGGATTTGGCAAAATATGCTTGTGAAGACCCAGATAGTATTTTTAGCTTTGTCACAACTTCTACATTCCACCATAGTTACAAGACAACAGCCATGGACAATACATAAAAGAATGGGCTTGGTTGTGTGTTAATAAAACTTTATTTACAAAAACAAGTAAAGGGCCAGATGTGGACCACAGACTATAGTTTGCCCACCCTTGTTATACACACGTTTCTACTTTTGCCTTAGGGAAGCTGCTTAATCTTCAACCTCCTTCCCAGCCACACAGTAGGAGGCTGGGAAAGTGTGGCCCCCTTTTTATCTGCCCCCTTTTTTATGGTGGCCACACTCCAACTCATGGGGGTGAGTTATCTGAGGGTCAAGTACAGCTGCTAGGGCTTAGAGCACCCCCACCCCTGTCCACCCCTGGCCTCATCTCTTCTCTGGAGCCTGTAAGGAGGCGGCTAAGCTCCACATGGGTGTGGCTCATCTTGCAGCCAGAAAATGAGAAAAAAACCATGTGGCCACAGGACAGAGCATGTCCTCCAGCTTGAGCAACAATACAGCAGATGGATTTTCCCCCCTATGTAGTTCCTCTGTTACTTCTCAATGGATTCCAGCTGACAGGCTGAGCTCAGAGTCTGTCCAGACCCTGCCTCACCCAGCCCTATGCCCCAGGATGTTGAACCAGTGGGTCCCTGCCCTCTGAGTCCAGCTGGGTTTGGTCAATGGGCATCAGCAATAAGGAGTGTGTGAAGAAGGTGAGACCAGGCGTCTGCCCCCGCTGCTCCCTCCCTGCAACACCACTGTGGCTGTGCTGCATCCATCCACCCAAGGTCATGGCTCCTAGCTTAGGACTCCATATATCCCACCATCCTGTCTACATTCCAGGAGGTCTGGGAGGGGTGGGATGGGTGGCAGGTCACCCCTCTCACCAATCCCAAATCTACATTATTTCTTTGATTTCCTCAAAACCTGATTATTCCTTTGTAAACAACCCCTTTATAAATCTCTCTCCAGATCACCCAGTTTGAGTCTACATGTCTTGCCAGCTGAAACATTGGCTAATACAAAGTGGAGGGTGGAGCAATACCACATCTCTCTACCGCATGCCCCAATTTTCTCTTTAGATTCCCCAAAACATATGTCCACTCAGGATGAGACCTTATTTGGAAAAGGGTCTTTCCAGGTATAATTAAGGGAAAAGTGAAGATGAGATCACACTGGATTAGAGTGGGCCCCAAATCTAATGAGAGGGTCTTTACCTGCGGTGCATCTTACAAGGGTATATGTGAATCTTGGTAAATGTGGAATGTAAAGGTCTTAGCAAAATAACTAAGAAAATGCCAGGAAAGCTATGTTAACTAGTGTGATGAAAATGTGTCAAATGGTCTATGAACCAAGTGTATGGTGCCCCATGATCATACTAATGTACACAGCTATGATTTAATAAAAAAATAAATAAATTAGAAAAAAAAAAAAAATAAAATAACCAACATAAAAAAAAAAAGAAAGAAAGACAGAAAAGGGCTTACCCAGATGCAGGACAATGTCACTCTGTGAGATGGGAGCCATATGGCCACTAGCCAAGAGCAAGTGGGGCTACCAGAAGTTGTTAGAGGCAGGAAGCTTCCTCTGCTGAAGAACTTTGAGGGGACACGGCCCTCCTGACACCCTGATTTTGACCTTCTGCCCTCTACAACTGTGAGAAAATAAATTTCTGTATTTTAAGTGACCAAGTTTGTGGCAATCTGCGACAGCAGCCCGAGGACTCTAATGAGGGTCCTAACTGACCAGTAATGTCCAGCACCTCTGAGAAGCTTCTGAATTTTCCATGGAACAAACCAGAAGGTTTTGCTCAGTAGGCAGTGGTGGTACACTAGGGAGCATCGTTGCCTTCTAAAATGTCTTTCCCCGTGGGTGATGATGATGAAGAGAATTCCATTTCTTCAGGGAAACTCAAGGGATGCACTCCTAAAAAAGGCTTATTTTATGGCGCCAGACCTAGAGGGAAGATGGGTGTAGAGAAGAGCCACCACATGACATCTGCATGGAGACCCCCATTGCTCCCAGCTTCTGTTTTCTCTGATTTGAAACTGTCCCTTTGTTTGCTTTTCATTTATGACAAAATCTCAGGCAGCCTCACTTCATTCCTATGCCTAAACCAATATGTCTTTGTCCAAGTACAACGACATGACATTCACCAGCCAAGGTTAAATTGCTGGGAAAAGCAGCGCTTCTAAGAATCCATGAGTTTTGTCCACTATTGTGCCAGGGATTTTCAGGATTGTGAGCCTTTGCATATTGGTAGATTCATGAGCATGGAAAGGATAACTTGCTAACAAGGTTTCTATGAGTGTTATTATGGAGAAATTTCCCCTGGAGTTTGACTTGTTTATTTAGGAAAAATATCTGGAAAAACTCATAAGATCACAGATATTTTTAAAGGTTATTATGTGTTTTAAAGAAATTAAATTAGTGACTAACACTTATGTATTAGAATATTTTACATAAAACTCAGTCAATTCAGTCACACTGGGCCCCTATTCATATATGGCAAAAATTGGCCACAGTTGAATATAGGCTATGTCTTTAATGGAGATACCAGTTTTCCACAGTCCCCATCTCTCCTTATTGTCTGACACCTGCTCTATTTGACACATTGACATTGCCTGACTGGCCTCTCTAGATGTGAGTTTGTGGTCCCTGGTATAGGGACTGCTTTGTTAACATCTTATTCAACAATTTTTTTTTATTGAGCATGTAAGTCAGTGCAAATACCATTACACATACATTCACAAACCAGACAGGCATGGTGCCTGCTTCAGGGGGCTTATATTCAAGCAGACAACAAAGGCCCTAATAGTGCTTAGTGGAGAAACACAACTTAGCATTTGCAGTGCTATATCAAACATTTAGGACTCGGCAAATAACATTTTTGCTGTATGTTACTTTTCACATCTTGGTGGCAAGGTATAAAGTTGCAGTCATTCTGGAAAGTTACTCACCCAGTTTTGGTTATATTTGAGATTCTTATTGGTCTTGGGAATGTTAAGCTTTCTTCCTAAATTCCCAACATCCTGTGTGCCTTCTAGCCTCTCAGCAATGCCATAATTGATAGCTCAGGATTATCAATATTCTACAAAAAACACATACACATAAATTTTGAACTTGTCAGTAATTAAAATCCTCATTCAATTAAAACTCCTTAACCACCCTTCAGAAACTGAAAACTTGAACCCTTCATTTTATGATCAGAAGGTTTGCTAAGAAATTTTAGAGAAAATCTCTCCACTTCTCTGGGACTCCTATGATAAGGCTACGCCCACACTGATGAACTCCCTGAGGTGAACACAGAGTCAACTGATTAGCAACCTTAATTACATCTGCAAAATTTCACTTACCTGGGAGCATAAAATAATCTCCAGCCAGAATCTCATCATATTGATAATACCTGAGGTCAGAAAGGAACGTCTCAGAAGCCATTTTAGAACTTGGCGATATTAATCAGACAGTGGAGAGACCTGATTGAATTTGCTGCCTCCCTGCCTCCCTCCTTCCTAAACTCCCTCCCTTCCATCTGATCACAGACACAATACCTGGAGGTGTCATTGCCCTGGAACAAGCATAATGCAACCAAATGCAAATGACAGTGTAGAAAAATAGAACCCAGTTCTGTGCAACAAAACTACACCACTTCACAATGCCTAGAATTTCTAGTTCTTGACTTCTGGTAATGTACATCAAATAAACGCTTATTCTCTTACACTGAAAGTAGAAGAATGTTCTGCCAATTTTGCAAACACAACCGTCTCTGATATGCCAGCCTGGCCCTTCTACTATTTCCCCTGGATAATTTTATCCACCCCAACTCACACATATTTTTCTTGCAAGGATGGAGGTGGGGAGGGTAGTTTCCAGACCCACATCTCCTTTGTTTCTCTCTTTTTTTCTTTTTCTTTTTTGAAACAGAGTCCACTTCATTGCCCTGGGTAGAGTCTCATGGCATCATTGTAGCTCAAGGCAACCTCAAACTCTTGGGCTCAAGAGATCCTCGGGCCTCAGCTTCCCATATAGCTGGGACTACAGGTGCCTGACACTGCTACTGGCTAGTTTTTTTTTTTTTATTTTTAGTAGAGATGGGGTCTCACTCTTGCTCAGGCTGGTCTCAAACTCCCAAGCTTAAGAAATCCACCAGCCTCGGGCAGCGCCTGTGGCTCAGTCGGTAAGGTGCCGGCCCCATATACTGAGGGTGGTGGGTTCAAACCCGGCCCCGGCCAAACTGCAACCAAAAAAATAGCTGGGCGTTGTGGCGGGCACCTGTAGTCCCAGCTACTTGGGAGGCTGAGGCAAGAGAATCGCTTAAGCCCAGGAGTTGGAGGTTGCTGTGAGCTGTGTGAGGCCACAGCACTCTACCGAGGGCCATAAAGTGAGACTCTGTCTCTACAAAAAAAAAAAAAAAAAAGAAAGAAATCCACCAGCCTTGCCTCCCAGAGGGCTAGGATTACAGGCATGACCCACCGCATCCTTTGTTGCTCTTGATGCCTGATCTCCACCACGGAGGGCACTTGTGGCCAGGGTGCTTCTCCAGGATTCCAGAAGTGGCCATCAGCTTGGTCCAGCCTGGCCTGGTTACAGCCCCATTCTCTTCTCTACCCCACCCACCTGCTGCACATCCAAATTTAAACCACCAACTCACACAGAAAACTGCATCACCTTGCTCTGTGCGTTCACCACCAAGGAGCCTAACGAGGTCAGACAGGTAATGTGATTCTCTCATGCTCTTGGCCATCTAAATAAAAAGGGGTTTGACCTGGTTTTTATTTCATAAAGCAGCCTGGGAATATTGGCTCAACAAAAAGGATGTCGCTTTTCATTGGAGCATGGACTTTCAACGTGTTCTGTTTATGCAATAAAATAAGAATTGTTGGTCTTTGAACAGAGCCCACACCCTTTGAAGCTTCATCCCTTTGAAGCATCTGCCCCGCAGTGTTGGGGGAAATAACTTCAGGGAAGTTGGGGTCTTATAGTCACCTTTCTTTACCTATGGGAGCAAGAAGCTACTGACTGTTCAGGAGACCCACACACAGTGAGTGACGTGCACCTAGGAGCAGGCTATGGGAGGAATTAGACAACATTTCCACTGCATTCTCGTCTTGATCAGTGGCAAGGTTTCTTGGTCCTTGTTAATGTGAATCAAGGGAAAAAAAATAGATTAAATTTAAGAACCAGGGAAGCTAAACTCACACCTACAATTACTTGAGTGCTCACACCAAAGCCCTGCCTTTAAGAATGGGAAAACAAAGTGATGAAGCCCATTTCCAAAGATGCCAATGAAGGATATTTTATTCACCTGATCAAACTACCAGGGCCATGAGTGAAATCTCTATGGCTCACACATCGCGTTGTATGGCGATATTAATCAGACAGTGGGGAGACCTGATTGAATTTGGTGCTGATATGAAGTTATCAGATGCAGGCAGATCTCCAGGAAATAGTGCACGGGTGCTGAGTGGGATGCTGGCATCAGTTTTCCTGGTGCCGACTGGGGGCTTACTTGCTGCAGGATAAGACCATGATGTGCCAGTCAGGAGCACAGCCAGACACCAATGCCTCTTCTGGTTTAATTCTCTGTGCACTTCAAGCATCTAGATTTTATTGTGGTGTGTAAATGTGGAAAAATAGGACAAATGTGGTGAAATTTTAAAATGTCTGCTGTGTGTGTAACTTTCTTTCATGAAGATTTTAGAAATTAGTGATTCCTCCCTTTCTCCCTGAAAGAGGGAAATAGCAAAATCACAGCACTGGGATTGGGGCAGATCAGGATTCAAATTCCTGCTGTGTCACCGTCCAGCTGTGTGATCTTGAGCAAGGAGCTTAGCCTCTCTGAACCTTGGTTTTATCATCTGTGCATAAGACAAGCAACTACGTCTGGCTGGGATATAATCCTGGATTAAGTAAGACGTTTGACTTCAAGGGTCCAGCACATGCCAGCTGCCCCTTCCTTTCCCCTAGGCTTTCTGCAGGGAAGGACTGGTTCTTTAATCATGGAAGCCCAAATAAGCTAAACCACAGGAAATTAAAATTACAGGGATCACAAGGTCCTAGAGATTGTCTCAGGCTATGTTCTCACTTACAGATGCTATTAAAAGAAAGCTGAAGAGGTCAAGTGGCAAGTTCAGCAAAGCAGCAGGTCAGCAGCAGAGCAAGGGAGAGACCACAGGCCCAAACAGCCCTGGATCCTTGCAGGGGCTGTGTGCAGCTGCAGCCACAGAAAACAAAAGTGACTTGGCTTAAGTAATGCTGGAATTTATTTTCTCATTCATAAAAGGGCATCTGAGTCAGGGCTGAGTAATTTACATCTCCAAGGAAGAGTCTCTTGGCTACTTTGGGCTCTGCCATGAGGATGCCAACTCTATCCTCAGGCCAGCCCTGTCATGGTGATAAGTTCAAGGTGCTAATTTTCACTCACAGCTATGCCAGAAGGAAGAAAAGTCATCCAAAATTATTATGCAAAGAATTAACAGAGTTTTCAGGCTTAAAGCATGAAGGGAATTGAGAATGGTGATGAAGGGATTCCATAAAGCGAAAGGGCCCAGAACAAAGGGATCGCTTAAATGATGTAAACAACCCTAACTCTGGCTGAAACCTATTCTACAACTTCAGGGTGCTGTCTGAATAGAACAGCTATTAATATCTAGAGAACCCAGAATCTGGAAAGCATGACTTAAAAGAAAAAAAATTTTAAAAACACCAATTCAGTCTGCAAGGCAAACTCAATAAAAAGTATAAAACACACATAGGACCAAGACTTGGCAAGATCTACTTTCATCCCTTGGTTTGTCCGGAACAGCATCCTTCATACCTTTTAAAGACAATGTGTTACTACCCACATAAAGGCCAAAGAGTTTATCCTAAGATCAGATGAACATTTGTAGTTGTAAGAAAATTAAAAAGGTTTCCTAGTGAAAATGTGTTGCAAAATGCTCAGTCTCACCTCAGGGCCGCCTTGTGGCCCTTGCAGAACCTTCTCATAAAGCCTCACTCCTGGGGGGAGAGACAAGATGGCAGACTGAAGCCAGCTTTCAACAGAGGCTCCCGTCCAGAAGGAGAGTTAAGGGACAGGAATTTAGTAAGTATCCTGGTGGATTTGAGCCGCAACAAGAGAGAAGGTTGAAGAATGCACATCAACACCGCTGAGGCACGCTGTGATCTCAAGGATGCAAACAAAAGGTACAAAATCCACCACCAAGCAAATGGGAGTCCCCCTCCCCCATGAGACCGGCTCAAGAGCCCCACAATTAAACAAACGGGCAGAAATTAAAGGCCCTCCTGCTACACTCCATGGGACAGACCTTCTAAAACCTGGACCTACCTCCCCAACTAGGGTGCCATGGCGTTCTCCTGCCAGGCATAAAACTGTATAAAACTTTAAAAATCCTTTGCCGACAACCCTGAATCCCCAACACTCCCCTCCTGCTCACTGAGGTCTGGTGGCCTGTCCCCCAGGAGTTCGGATTCTTGGGTGATTTCTCAAGGGGAGTGGACAGTCCCTGAGCTGCAACTGGTCAGTGCTGACTCTGAGGCACGCGAGTGTGGAGAGGGCTGAGGGGGAGTCATGCCTTGACGGCACTTCCCTGTGGTGCCGTGCAGCAGCCCTCCCCATGCATCAATATGGCCAGGCATAAAACTGAATGAAGCTCTACCTTCCCTGCTGAGCTCTCAGCACTCCCCCCCAACTCTCATTCGGGGTCTGGGGGCCTGTCCCTCAGGAGTTCGGATCCTTGGGTGATTTCTCAAGGGGAGTGCACAGTGCCCGAGCCATGACTGGTCAGCGCTGACTCTGAACACGCGAGTGAGGAGAGGGCACTCGAGGAGAGGGCACTCGGCTGAGGGAGAGTCACGCATTGGCGGCACTTCCCTGTGGTGCGGTGCAGCAGCCCTCCCTGGGCAACAATACGGCCAGGCATAAAACTGAATGAAACTCTAGCTTCCCCTCACTCTCACTTGGGGG
Source organism: Nycticebus coucang (assembly GCF_027406575.1). Lineage (NCBI taxonomy): Eukaryota > Metazoa > Chordata > Mammalia > Primates > Lorisidae > Nycticebus > Nycticebus coucang. The sequence continues at coordinate 108,552,397 of NC_069783.1, read as the reverse complement.
TCTGGGGGCCTGCCCCCCAGGAGTCCAGACTCTTGGGAGATCTCTCAAGGGGTGTGGACAGAGCATAAACTGCGGCCACTCAGTGCTGACTCTGGGGCGCGAGACAGAGGAGAAAAGGGTCGACTGGGTGCCCACACCAGAGCAGCAGTTCCTGGAGGCAAATCAACAGCCGTTTTTTCTTTAACAGCAAAATGGCTCACTTCTGGATATTCTGAAGCCACACCCCCTGTCTCCCTGGGCAACCAGAGGAGGCCACCAGTGAGCAAAGGATTTGCCTGACTCTGCTCACACACCCAGGAAGCTTCCAGGGCAGGGCCGACACAGAGAGGTAATCGGACACAAACCTCCAGCAGGAAAGACGTTTGAACTCAGAACAGCCTGTCTTCTGTAGGCGATTTTAGCAGAAACAACGACAGAACCCCGCAAAGTTGTCTGTTCTGTTCTGTTCTGTTAGCAACATCAATCAGGGACGGGGCTAAGCCTGAGTGAACACCTCCCTCCCACCACCTGCATCAAGCACTCAAAGATGTCAGGCCCCACCTCCTCCTGCTAGATAGCAGCAGACTGCAGGGGCCTGGCAGACTTCCTTGCAATTCAGGCAGGTGCAAACCCCTGGAGTATCTATTCACTACAGGCAACTGGGTTAGCCATCTGCAGAGATACCAGTGACTGGGTCCGACGGAGGGGCAAAGTGGGGAAGGAGACATCAACTTTCCCAGACTGATCTATTTGCTAGGTGGCTCATCCTGACTCCACGCAGCACTGGAGTAAGCCATATCAGAGGAGTCAGCAGACCCCTGTGATCCAGTTCCCAGAGACCTTTTGAACTCTCCCACCCGAGACAGGTGCCGATTGAGACAATCGATTTGGACCTTTTGAATTGAACTAATAGACTGGGGACTTTTCAGGCGGTACCCTGGGTATGTGGTTGTAGGAAGGTTTGATTTTCCTTTTCCAACTGGTGCCAGAGATGGGCGGGTGGGGTGACTTAATTGCTGGTTTTTCCACACAGCTGAGACTTCAAGCCAGAGTAAACATTATAATAGGATCGAACAGAAACCAGCTGAAAACAACACAGAACCACTTAGCCCCACCACACAAGACAGGGCCCCAGTTCCTCAGGCCACAACACTGTACGGGCCCTCGATAAAGCCCCAGGGGAAAAATCAAAGGGAGTAAAATAACCATGGGGCAGAATCAGCGGAAAAACTCTGGTAACATGAATAACCAGAATAGATCAACCCCCCCAAGAAAAGATACGGCAGATGTGATTGAAGATCCCATTCATAAACAACTGCCTGAGATGTCAGAAATCGAATTCAGAATTTGGATTGCAGACAAGATTAATAAAATGGAATTAGGAATTCGAGGAGAAATTCAAAAGTTGTCACAAGAATTTGACGAATTTAAAGACAAAACCACCAAAGACTTAGACACACTGAAGTAAGAATTTACAGCCCTCAAGGATATGAAAAATACAGTAGAATCCCTCAGCAACAGAATGGAGCAAGCAGAAGAAAGGATTTCTGACATTGAAGATAAAGTCTTCAAATGCTCCCAATCTCTCAAAGAGGAAGAGAAATGGAGAGCAAAAATGGGCCACTCACTCAGAGAACTCTCAGATAATTCGAAGAAAAGCAATATACGAATAATTGGGATTTCGGAGAATGATGAAGTGGCCTCGAAGGGCACAGAGGCCCTTCTGCATGAAATTATGAAAGAAAATTTTCCAGACATGCCTAGAGAATCTGAAATTCAGATAGCAGACAGCTTCAGAACCCCAGCACGATTCAACCCCAATAAGTCATCCCCCAGACACATCATAATTAGCTTCACTAAAGTTAAGAGACGATTCTCAAAGCAGCCTGGCGAAAGAAAACTATTACGTACAAAGGAAAGAATATTAGAATAACTGCAGATCTCTCTGCTGAAACTTTTCAAGCCAGAAGAGGCTGGTCATCAACTTTTAATCTCCTAAAGCAAAGTAACTTTCAACCCAGGATCTTGTATCCAGCTAAACTGAGTTTCATTTATGATGGAGAAATTAAATACTTCAATGACATTCATATGTTGAAAAAATTTGCCATAGGTAAACCAGCTCTTCAGGATATTCTCAGACCTATCCTCCACAATGACCAACCCAATCCTATACCACAAAAGTAAACTCACTCAGAAATTTCGGATCAAACTCCAACTTCCACACTGGTGAAAAGATTAAAAATGTCCACTGGACCTTTGAAAAACTCCATACCCAAAATTCCACCAGACTTATCAATACTCTCCATTAACGTGAATGGCTTAAACTGTCCTCTAAAGAGGCATAGGTTAGCTGACTGGATACAAAAACTCAAGCCAGATATTTGTTGCATACAAGAGTCAGATCTTAACTTAAAAGACAAATACAGAGGAGGCGGAGCAAGATGGCAGCCGAGTAACAGCTTCCTTGCATCTGGGCACCGTGAGTCTGGGGAGATAGGACTCCAGGCATCTCTGGCTGGTGGGAACTGCCTATCATCACTCCTATGAAAATACAGGGAGTCAGCGAGAGACTTCTGGACCCCAAGAGGAGGACTAAAACAGTGGAAAGCCGGCAAGTGGTCGCGTGTGTTCAATCCGTCTAAACCCGCCCACAACTTCCACAGGCATAAGAACTTAAAGAGCAAGAGGAAGTGAAAGGAAAATTAGGGCAAGGAAACAGATAAAAGAAATCACTCATGAGGAAGAATCAGCAGAAAACTCCAGGCAACATGAAGAACCAGTCTAGAACAACCCCACCAAGGGACCATGAGGTAGCTACTGCAGATGATTCCACCAGTATAGAAATGTTAGGAATGACAGAAAGGGAATTTAGAATACACATGTTGAAAACAATGAAAGAAATGATGGAAACAATGAAGGAAATTGCTAATAAAGTGGAAAATAACCAAAAGGAAATCCAAAAACAGAATCAAATCAGAGATGAGCGATATGAAGAATATAAAAAGGATATAGCAGACCTGAAGGAACTGAAACAGTCAATTAGGGAACTTAAAGATACAATGGAAAGTATCAGCAACAGGTTAGACCATGCAGAAGAAAGAATTTCAGAGGTAGAAGACAAAGTTCTTGAGATAACTCAGACAGTAAAAGAGGCAGAAAAGAAGAGAGAGAAAGCAGAACGTTCACTGTCAGAATTATGGGACTTTATGAAGCGTTCCAACATACGAGTTATAGGAATTCCAGAAGGGGAAGAAGAATGCCCCAGAGGAATGGAAGCCATACTAGAGAATATTATAAAAGAAAATTTCCCAAACATCACCAAAGAGTCTGACACAGTGCTTTCAGAGGGATATCGGACCCCAGGTCGCCTCAACTCTAACCGAGCTTCTCCAAGACACATTGTGATGAACCTGTCCAAAGTCAAGACAAAAGAAAAGATTCTGCAAGCTGCCAGGAGTAAGCGCCAGTTGACCTACAGGGGCAAATCCATCAGAGTGACCGCAGACTTCTCTAATGAAACTTTCCAAGCAAGAAGACAATGGTCATCTACCTTTAATCTACTTAAACAGAACAATTTCCAGCCCAGAATTCTGTACCGTGCTAAGCTAAGCTTCAGAATTGACGGAGAAATCAAATCATTTACGGATATACAAACATTGAGGAAATTCGCCACAACGAGACCAGCTCTACAGGAAATACTTCAACCTGTTCTGCACACTGACCACCACAATGGATCAGCAGCAAAGTAAGAACTCAGAAATCAAAGGACAAAACCTAACCTCCACACTGATGCAAAAGATAAAATTAAGCAATGGACTCTCACCAAATAAGACGAATAGAATACTAACACACTTATCAATTATCTCAATAAATGTTAATGGCTTGAATTCCCCACTGAAGAGACATAGATTGGCTGACTGGATTAAAAAACACAAGCCATCCATTTGCTGTCTGCAAGAAACACACCTGGCCTCAAAAGACAAATTAAAGCTCCGAGTCAAGGGTTGGAAGACAATTTTTCAGGCAAACGGAATTCAGAAGAAAAGAGGAGTTGCAATCTTATTTTCAGATACATGTGGATTTAAAGCAACTAAAGTCAAAAAAGACAAAGATGGTCACTTTATATTGGTCAAGGGAAAACTACAACAAGAAGACATTTCAATTCTAAATATTTATGCACCCAATTTAAATGCTCCCAGATTCCTGAAGCACACCTTACTCAGTCTGAGCAATATGATATCTGATAATACCATCATAACAGGGGACTTCAACACACCTCTTACAGAGCTGGACAGATCCTCTAAACAGAAATTAAACAAAGATGTTAGAGATTTAAATGAGACCCTAGAACAACTATGCTTGATAGATGCATATAGAACACTCCACCCCAAAGATAAAGAATATACATTCTTCTCATCACCCCATGGAACATTCTCCAAAATTGATCATATCCTGGGACACAAAACAAATATCAACAGAATAAGAAGAATTGAAATTTTACCTTGTATCTTTTCAGACCATAAGGCACTAAAGGTGGAACTCAACTCTAACAAAAATGCTCAAGCCCACCCAAAGGCATGGAAATTAAACAATCTTCTGTTGAATAACAGATGGGTGAAGGAAGAAATAAAACAGGAAATCATTAACTTCCTTGAGCATAACAACAATGAAGACACAAGCTACCAAAACCTGTGGGATACTGCAAAAGCAGTTTTGAGAGGAAAATTCATCGCTTTAGATGCCTACATTCGAAAAACAGAAAGAGAGCACATCAACAATCTCACAAGAGATCTTATGGAATTGGAAAAAGAAGAACAATCTAAGCCTAAACTCAGTAGAAGAAAAGAAATATCCAAAATCAAATCAGAGATCAATGAAATTGAAAACAAAAGAATCATTCAGAAAATTAATGAAACAAGGAGTTGGTTTTTTGAAAAAATAAATAAAATAGATAAACCATTAGCCAGACTAACTAGAAATAGAAAAGTAAAATCTCTAATAACCTCAATCAGAAACGATAAAGGGGAAATAACAACTGATCCCACAGAGATACAAGAGATCATCTCTGAATACTACCAGAAACTCTATGCCCAGAAATTTGACAATGTGAAGGAAATGGATCAATATCTGGAATCACACCCTCTCCCTAGACTTAGCCAGGAAGAAATAGACCTCCTGAACAGACCAATTTCAAGCACTGAGATCAAAGAAACAATAAAAAAGCTTCCAACTAAAAAATGCCCTGGTCCAGATGGCTTCACTCCAGAATTCTATCAAACCTTCAAGGAAGAGCTTATTCCTGTACTGCAGAAATTATTCCAAAAAACTGAGGAAGAAGGAATCTTCCCCAACACATTCTATGAAGCAAACATCACCCTGATACCAAAACCAGGAAAAGACCCAAACAAAAAGGAGAATTTCAGACCAATCTCACTCATGAACATAGACGCAAAAATTCTCAACAAAATCCTAGCCAATAGATTACAGCTTATCATCAAAAAAGTCATTCATCATGATCAAGTAGGCTTCATCCCAGGGATGCAAGGCTGGTTTAACATACGCAAGTCTATAAACGTTATCCACCATATTAACAGAGGCAAAAATAAGGATCACATGATCCTCTCAATAGATGCAGAAAAAGCATTTGATAAAATCCAGCATCCTTTTCTAATTAGAACTCTGAAGAGTATAGGCATAGGTGGCACATTTCTAAAACTGATTGAAGCTATCTATGACAAACCCACAGCCAATATTTTACTGAATGGAGTAAAACTGAAAGCTTTTCCTCTTAGAACTGGAACCAGACAAGGTTGTCCTCTGTCACCTTTACTATTCAACGTAGTGCTGGAAGTTCTAGCCAATACAATTAGGCAAGACAAGGAAATAAAGGGAATCCAAATGGGAGCAGAGGAGGTCAAACTCTCCCTCTTTGCTGACGACATGATCTTATACTTAGAGAACCCCAAAGACTCAACCACAAGACTCCTAGAAGTCATCAAAAAATACAGTAATGTTTCAGGATATAAAATCAATGTCCACAAGTCAGTAGCCTTTGTATACACCAATAACAGTCAAGATGAGAAGCTAATTAAGGACACAACTCCCTTCACCATAGTTTCAAAGAAAATGAAATACCTAGGAATATACCTAACGAAGGAGGTGAAGGACCTCTATAAAGAAAACTATGAAATCCTCAGAAAGGAAATAGCAGAGGATATTAACAAATGGAAGAACATACCATGCTCATGGATGGGAAGAATCAACATTGTTAAAATGTCTATACTTCCCAAAGCTATCTACCTATTCAATGCCATTCCTATCAAAGTACCTACATCGTACTTTCAAGATTTGGAAAAAATGATTCTGCGTTTTGTATGGAACCGGAAAAAACCCCGTATAGCTAAGGCAGTTCTTAGTAACAAAAATAAAGCTGGGGGCGTCAGCATACCAGATTTTAGTCTGTACTACAAAGCCATAGTGCTCAAGACAGCATGGTACTGGCACAAAAACAGAGACATAGACACTTGGAATCGAATTGAACACCAAGAAATGAAACTAACATCTTACAACCACCTAATCTTTGATAAACCAAATAAGAACTTACCTTGGGGGAAAGACTCCCTATTCAATAAATGGTGTTGGGAGAACTGGATGTCTACATGTAAAAGACTGAAACTGGACCCACACCTTTCCCCACTCACAAAAATTGATTCAAGATGGATAAAGGACTTAAATTTAAGGCATGAAACAATAAAAATCCTCAAAGAAAGCATAGGAAAAACACTGGAAGATATTGGCCTGGGGGAAGACTTCATGAAGAAGACTGCCATGGCAATTGCAACAACATCAAAAATAAACAAATGGGACTTCATTAAACTGAAAAGCTTCTGTACAGCTAAGGACACAATAACCAAAGCAAAGAGACAACCTACACAATGGGAAAGGATATTTGCATATTTTCAATCAGACAAAAGCTTGATAACCAGGATCTATAGAGAACTCAAATTAATCCACATGAAAAAAGCCAACAATCCCTTATATCAATGGGCAAGAGACATGAATAGAACTTTCTCTAAAGATGACAGACGAATGGCTAACAAACATATGAAAAAATGTTCATCATCTCTATATATTAGAGAAATGCAAATCAAAACAACCCTCAGATATCATCTAACCCCAGTGAGAATGGCCCACATCACAAAATCTCAAAACTGCAGATGCTGGCGTGGATGTGGAGAGAAGGGAACACTTTTACACTGCTGGTGGGACTGCAAACTAGTACAACCTTTCTGGAAGGAAGTATGGAGAAACCTCAAAGCACTCAACCTAGACCTCCCATTCGATCCTGCAATCCCATTACTGGGCATCTACCCAGAAGGAAAAAAATCCTTTTATCATAAGGACACTTGTACTAGACTGTTTATGGCAGCTCAATTTACCATTGCCAAAATGTGGAAACAGCCTAAATGCCCACCAACCCAGGAATGGATTAACAAGCTGTGGTATATGTATACCATGGAATACTATTCAGCTATTAAAAAAAATGGAGACTTTACATCCTTCGTATTAACCTGGATGGAAGTGGAAGACATTATTCTTAGTAAAGCATCACAAGAATGGAGAAGCATGAATCCTATGTACTCAATCTTGATATGAGGACAATTAATGACAATTAAGTTTATGGGGGGGGAAGCAGAAAGAGGGATGGAGGGAGGAGGGTGGGGCCTTAGTGTGTGTCACACTTTATGGGGGCAAGACATGATTGCAAGAGGGACTTTACCTAACAATTGCAATCAGTGTAACTGACTTATTGTACCCTCAATGAATCCCCAACAACAAAATAAATAAATAAATAAATAAATAAATAAAAAATAAAAATAAAAAAAAAAAAAAAAAAAAAGACAAATACAGACTCAGGGTGAAAGGATGGTCATCCATATTTCAGGCAAATGGTAATCAGAAAAAAGAAGGTGTTGCAATTTTATTTGCAGGTACAGTAGGCTTTAAATAATCAAAAGTAAGGAAGGACAAGAATGGTCACTTCATATTTGTTAAGGGTAATACTCAATATGATGAGATCTCAATTATTAATATCTATGCACCGAACCATAATGCACCTCAATTTATAAGAGAAACTCTAACAGACGTGAGTAACTTGATTTCCTCCAGCTCCATAATCGTTGGAGATTTCAACACTCCTTTGGCAGTGTTGGATCGATCCTCCAGCAAGAAGCTGAGCAAAGAAATCTTAGATTTAAACCTAACCATCCAATATTTAGATTTAACAGACATCTACAGAACATTTCATCCCAACAAAACTGAATACACATACTTCTCATCAGCCCATGGAACTTATTCGAAAATTGACCACATTTTAGGTCACAAGTCTAACCTCAGTAAATTTAAAGGAATAGAAATTATTCCTAGCATCTTCTCAGACCATCATGGAATAAAACTTGAATTGAGGGTGGGCGCCTGTGGCTCAAGTAGTAGGGTGCCGGTCCCATATGCCGGAGGTGGCAGGTTCAAACCCAGCCCTGGCCAAAAACCAAAAAAAAAAAAAAAAAAACTTGAATTGAGTAACAACAGGAATCTGCATACTCATACAAAAATATGGAAGTTAAATAACCTTATGCTGAATGATAGCTGGGTCAGAGATGAGATTAAGAAAGAAATCGCCAATTTTTTGGAACAAAACGACAATGAAGACACAAACTATCAGAACCTCTGGGACACCGCAAAGGCAGTTCTAAGAGGGAAATTTATAGCACTGCAAACCTTCCTCAAGAGAACGGAAAGAGAGGAAGTTAACAACTTAATGGGACATTTCAAGCAACTGGAAAAGGAAGAACATTCCAACCCCAAACCCAGTAGAAGAAAAGAAATAACCAAAATTGGAGCAGAATAAATGAAATTGAAAACAAAAGAATAATACAACAGATCAATAAATCAAAAAGCTGGTTTTTTGAAAAGGTCAATAAAATAGATAAACCTCTGGCCAACCTAATCAGAAAAAAAAGAGTAAAATCTCTAATCTCATCAATCAGAAACAACAAAGACAAAATAACAACAGACTCCTCAGAAATCCAAAAAATCCTTAATGAATATTGCAAGAAACTGTATTCTCAGAAATATGAAAATCTGAAGGAAATTGACCAATACTTGGAAGCACACCACCTTCCAAGACTTAGCCAGAATCAAGTGGAAATGTTTAACAGACCCATATCAAGTTCAGAAATAGCATCAACTATACAAAACCTCCCTAAAAAGAAAAGCCTGGGACCAGATGGTTTCACGTCAGAATTCTACCAAACCTTTAAACAGGAATTAGTACCTATATTACTCAACCTGTTCCAAAAGGTAGAAAAAGAAGGAAGACTACCCAACACGTTCTATGAAGCAAACATCACCCTGATCCCCAAACCAGGAAAAGACCCAACAAGAAAAGAAAATTATAGACCAGTATCACTAATGAATATAGATGCAAAAATATTCAACAAGATCCTAACAAACAGAATCCAGCAACACATCAAACAAATTATACATCATGACCAAGTTGGTTTTATCCCAGGGCCTCAAGGCTGGTTCAATATACGTAAATCTATAAATGTAATTCAGCACATAAACAAATTAAAAAACAAAGACCATATGATTCTCTCAATCTCAATCGATGCAGAAAAAGCTTTTGATAATATCCAGCATCCCTTCATGATCAGAACACTCAAGAAAATTGGTCTAGAAGGGATTTTTCTTAAACTGATAGAGGCCATCTACAGCAAACCCACAGCCAATATCATATTGAATGGAGTTAAATTAGAATCATTTCCACTCAGATCAGGAACCAGACAAGGCTGCCCATTGTCTCCATTGCTTTTCAACATTGTAATGGAAGTTTTAGCCACTGCAATTAGGGAAGAAAAAGCGATCAAGTGTATCCATATAGGGTCAGAAGAGATCAAACTGTCGCTCTTCGCACATGATATGATTGTGTATCTGGAAAACACTAGGGACTCTACTACAAAACTCCTAGAAGTGATCAAGGAATACAGCAGCGTCTCAGGTTACAAAATCAACATCCATAAATCGGTAGCCTTTATATACACCAACAACAGTCAAGTTGAAAAAGCATTTAAGGACTCTATCCCATTCACAGTAGTGCCAAAGAAGATGAAATATTTAGGAATTTACCTAACAAAAGACGTGAAAGATCTCTATAAAGAGAACTATGAAACTCTAAGAAAAGAAATAGCTGAAAATGTTAACAAATGGAAAAACATACCATGCTCATGGCTGAGAAGAATCAACATTATTAAAATGTCCATACTACCCAAAGCAATATATAATTTCAACGCACTCCCTATTAAAGCTCCACTGTCATATTTTGAAGATCTTGAAAAAACAATACTTTGTTTTATATGGAATCAGAAAAAACCTCCAATAGCCAAGACATTACTCAGAAATAAAAACAAAACAGGAGGAATCACACTGCCAGACCTCAGACTTTACTACAAATCGATAGTGATCAAAACAGCATGGTACTGGCACAAAAACAGAGAAGTAGATATCTGGAACAGAATAGAGAACCAAGAGATGAATCCAGCTACTTACCGCTATTTGATCTTTGACAAGCCAATTAAAAACATTCAGTGGGGAAAAGATTCCCTATTTAACAAATGGTGCTGTTTGAACTGGCTAGCAACCTGCAGAAGACTGAAATTGGACCCACACCTTTCACCATTAACTAAGATAGACTCTCATTGGATTAAAGATTTAAACTTAAGACATGAAACTATAAAAATACTAGAGGAGAGTGCAGGGTAAACCCTTGAAGAAATTGGTCTGGGCGAGTATTTTATGAAGAGAACCCCCCGGGCAGTTGAAGCAGCTTCAAAAATACACTACTGGGACTTGATCAAACTAAAAAGCTTCTGCACAGCCAAGAACACAGTAAGTAAAGCAAACAAACAGCCCTCAGAATGGGAGAAGATATTTGCAGGGTATATCTCTGACAAAGGTTTAATAACCAGAATCCACAGAGAACTCAAACGCATCAGCAAGAAAAAAACAAGGGATCCCATCGCAGGCTGGGCAAGGGATTTGAAGAGAAACTTCTCTGAAGAAGACAGGTGCACAGCCTTCAGACATATCAAAAAATGCTCTTCATCTTTAATCATCAGAGAAATGCAAATCAAAACTACTTTGAGATATCATCTAACTCCAGTGAGACTAGCCTATATCACAGAATCTCAAGACCAGAGATGTTGGCATGGATGTGGAGAAAAGGGAACACTTCTGCACTGCTGGTGGGAATGCAAATTAATACATTCCTTTTGGAAAGAGATATGGAGAACACTCAGAGATCTAAAAATAGATCTGCCATTCAATCCTGTAATTCCTCTGCTGGGCATATACCCAGAAGACCAAAAATCACAACATAACAAAGATATTTGTACCAGAATGTTTATTGCAGCCCAATTCATAATTGCTAAGTCATGGAAAAAGCCCAAGTGCCCATGGATCCACGAATGGATTAATAAATTGTGGTATATGTACACCGTGGAATATTATGCAGCCTTAAAGAAAGATGGAGACTTTACCTCTTTCATGTTTACATGGATGGAGCTGGAACATGTTCTTCTTAGTAAAGTATCTCAAGAATGGAAGAAAAAGTACCCAATGTACTCAGCCCTACTATGAAACTAATTTGGGGCTCTCACATGAAAGCTATAACCCAGTTACAACCTAACAATAGGGGGAAGTGGGAAAGGGAGGGGATGGAGGGGGGTGGTGGGTAGAGGGAGAGGGATCGGTGGGATCATACCTGTGGTGCATCTTACAGGGGTATTTGCGAAACTTGTAAATGTAGAATGTAAATGTTTTGGCACAGTAACTGAGATAATGCCAGGAAGGCTATGTTAACCATTGTGATGAAAATGTGTCAAATGGTCTATGAAGCGAGTGTATGATGCCCCATGATCATATCAGTGTATACAGTTATGATTTAATAAAAAAAAAAAAGCCTCACTCCTTTGAGTGATGGAGACTCACAAGGGCTAGTGGGTGCCTTAAGTGAGCTGGGATATCTGGGGCATTGGATTCAAATTAATGCATTTCCCCTGTGAATCACTTTCCTGGCACATTTATAATTTAAATAAGCATTTTGGGGATGTGACTATTCTCACTGTGGTTAGGTGATATCGCGAGGTGGGTTTGATTTGCATTACAGTCTCTATGGAAAGAAGTATGGAAATTCCTCAAAGAGCTCAAAGTAGACCTTCCATTTGATCCTGCAATCCCATTACTGGGCACCTACCGAGAGAACAAAACCATTGTATCATAAAGACACTTGCACTAGAATGTTTATCACAGCTCCATTCAAGTGCTCATCAACACATGAATGGATTAATAAACTGTGGTATATGTATACCATGGGATACTGTTCAGCCACAAAAAAGATGGAGACTTTACCTCTTTTATATTTACTTGGATGGAATTGGAGAACTTCCTTCTAACTATCACAAGAATGGAAACGCAAGTACCTAATATACTCAATACTAGTATGAAACCAATAGATGAACAAATACACACCCACATGAGAGAACAAACATAAATTTAAATGGAAAGGGGGAGAGGGGAACGGTAAGCTCTTGCTAATGGGCAAAATGTAAGGATATATGGAACACCTTCTGGGTGAGGGGCACAACTACAACTTGGACTTTAGCTAGCAAATGCAAACAATGTAACCTAATCGTTTTTACCCTCATATTAATCTGAAATTTAAAAATACATAAATAAATAGATAGATAGATAGATAAATCAGCATTTTCAGGAGCAAGAAGATAGCTCCTTGGTTTCTTCTAAATAAATGCTTGGAGAGGGGATCATCATTCAGATGAGTTGACTACAAGTGCTGGGGCACCTTGTGCCCCAAGATGAAAGGGATGGCAGATACTGTGGACCTGGGGGTTCAGAGTGGCCCTCACTTCCCCTGCCAGGTCTTCCTCATACCCATGTGGGCTGGTGCAAGCTCCAGCTGTGCTACTGGCATTTTCTTTCCCTCCTTCTCTTCCTTTGCACGACCCCAAGAAGTCCCACACTTATAAAATTATAGACAGTGGAAGGAATCTTTGGTGATGTTGACTCTAAGATCATTATGATAAAATATTGTATCTGCTATAGTCTAATTCTAAACTACTGCCTTTGTTCTCCTAGAAAGGGTGTTAGCATGTCACCGAGGCAGCTCCTTGACTCCAATTACCATTCTTTAGTGACTTTAGTTCTTTTCAACCCATGTGCCAAGTTTCTGTGTGACCTGTGTGATGGCTCTCCTGCGTGCTAGCTCTCCACCGCACCTGACATATGACATCCCCCAGATGGCCATGGATGCTCAGCATTAAAGCTCTAGGTATTGTTCCACAAGAAAGTCTGACCCATGTGTTCTGTGCAAGCTAAACAGGGCATATACTTGCATCGTTAAACAAAAATGAGTCACGATTCTTAACATGTGACAGTTGGCAGCAAAATCTGTTTTCACTGAGATTCTCTTTTTCTTCAATGCCACCTACTTCTCACGGATGGACTGGGAACCCAAGAAGTGAGGCATCTGAGAGCAATAGTCTCTGCTTGGATGAGGTATTTCCTGGGGAGGGATTGGGTCTGACCTGCAGCACTGAGCATCTTCTTCATTTTCGGTGGTCCTGTGTGTGTGTTTTCATTGACATATTCTCTGGTGTTGTTGATGAATTGCTGCTGAAAATGGTGTAACCTCCACAGTCTGCCTCTCAGTTTTCAAATGAAATCTAAGAATTCAGCCAAAAAATGAATGTATGCCAAGTTTAATTTCATAATTACAAAAATCTATCAACCTTTTACCTTACTTCTTTAAACATAATGTACAACCCTCAACTGATCCTCTTTATTTTTTTCTTTTTCTTTTTATTTATTTATTTTATTTTTTTATTAAATCATAGCTGTGTACATTAGTATGATCATGGGGCACCATACACTTGGTTCATAGACCGTTTGACACATTTTCATCACACTAGTTAACATAGCTTTCACGGCATTTTCTTAGTTATTTTGCTAAGACCTTTACATTCCACATTTACTAGGATTCACATATACCCTTCTAAGATGCACCGCAGGTGTAATCCCATTAATCCCCCTCCCTCCACCTACCTCCCCCCTCCCTCCCCTCCCTTTCCCCGAATGGATTAAGAAATTGTGGTACATGTACACCATGGAATATTATGCAGCCTTAAAGAAAGATGGAGACTTTACCTCTTTCATGTTTACACGGATGGAGCTGGAACATATTCTTCTTAGTAAAGTGTCTCAAGAATGGAAGAAAAAGTACCCAATGTACTCACCCTTATTATGAAACTAATGTAGGACCTTCACATAAAAGCTATAAACCAGTTACTGATCCTCTTTAAAGGGCTTCTCCATAAACGGAGTTGCCACGTTTTTAAAGGGATTACACACTGACCATGGAGATGTGTAACATGTTTGCTCAGTTAGGAAGAAAGTTAAGAATCTCCTTCCCTGTATGCTTCCAGTATAAATTTAGCCAAATGTGGATTCATAGAATTGGAATTCACAGATTGACAGACTGTGACAGCAGGGGTGACGAGAGGGAAAATGCAGACAGAGGGTGAGTCGGTCTCAGCTTCTACTGTCTCTGCTGCTGCGCGTACCTGGCCGTCCTGCCGAGTGCCCCTTCTGAAAACCAACAGCGGCCCCCAAGGTGACGGGACAGTGAAAGCTTTAAAAAAAAATTCCAAAGAATATAGTCTGCTGTATTTCATTCATTAGTATTTTGTTACAGGTTTTTATGTCTATGTTCATGAAAAATATTAGACTATAGCTTTTTTTGTAATATTTTTCTAATATTTTTGCCAGGTTTTTATATCAAAGTTATGGTGGCCTTATAAAAATGAGTTTAAAAGCATTTAACCCTCCTCCATTGTCTGGAAAATTTTTTGTAAGTTTCTGCTATTTCTTCCTGAAATGTTAGATAAAATTTGCCAAGAAACCATCTGGATCTGGAGTATTACTATTGGCAAAGTCTTTTGATCAATTTTTTCAGTAGGTAAAATAATGGCCCCCACAATAGTATCTATGCTCTAATCTCTGAAAATGGTAGTTATTTTATTATTTTGCATGACCAAAAGATCTTTACAGATTTGATGAAGAGAAAAGACCTTGAGATGGAAGAGTAACTTGGAATATCCTGGTGGACACAATCTAATCCCAGGCATGTTTAAAATGAAAGAACATTTCGAAGTGAGCTGAAGAAATACCAGAGCAAGGAGTCAGCACTGTTGCAAGTTCCAAGATCTAGGGCACTACGTTCAACCTCCAAAATACCTCCAAGAGCCATGGACAGCGTCTGGTTGACAGCCAGTGAAGAAATTGAGACCTCAGTCATACATGCCTGCACAGAAGTAAATTCTACCAACACGTAAACGAGCTATAAGCAAATTCTCCCCTAGAGGGTATAATACAGAAAGGAAGGTAGTCCTGCTGATACCTTGATTTTATCTTAGTAAGACCTATTCTATACTACTGACCTATAGAACTGTGAGGTGGTAAATTTGTGTTATTTAAACCAATAAAGTTGTGATAATTTGACACAAAAGTAATAGATTTTAATGTCTTACAATAAATATAAGACTAGTCAGATATTCTATTTCATCTAGTGTCAGTTTTGGTAAATTGCATTTCTAAGTTGTCTAATTATTGTTCATATACTCTTTTAATGTTCAGAAAATCTGTCGTGATAATCTTTCCTTCATTTCTGGTATTGGTCATTTATGCTTTCCTCTTTTTTCTTTTTCCTTCATAAGTCTAGTTTTTGTTTGTTTGTTTGTTTGTTGAGATAAAGTCTCACTATATCACCCTAAGTAGAGTGCCATGGCATCACAGCTCACAGCAACCTCAAACTCTTGGGCTTAAGCAGTTCTCTTGCCTCAGCCTCCCAGGTAGCTGGGACTACAGGTGCCCACCACAACACCCGGCTATTTTTGTTGTTGTTGTCATTGTTGTTCATCAGGCTCAGGCTGGGTTTGAACCTGCCAGCCCTGGTGTATGTGGCCAGCACCCTAACCACTGAGCTGTAGGTGCCAAGCTAGATAGGGTTTTATAAATACATGTATTGTTTATATTTAAAACAAAAACAATTTAGACTTTGCTCATTTTCTCTATCATTTTCTTATCTCTTTCTCTTAGCATTTCTCCCTCTCCTCCCTCTTCCTTCCCCTCCCCGCCTTTCTTTATTTTTCTGCTATTTTTTTTTCTTTTGCTTGCTTTATTTTCTTTCTTCTACTTGCTTTATTTTTTTTTTCTTTCTAAGAACATCTTAAAGTGGAACTTTAGGTTGTTTCACTGCACTTTCAATATTATGAAAAGTCTTTCTTAATATCTGGCTATTGTCATTGTTTTGAAGTGTATTTTTCTGACATTAAGGTAGCCATTCCAGTCATCCTATACTTCCTGTTTGCATGATGCATTAGTCTGCTGGGGCTGCCTTAATAAAGTACCACAAAAAGAATGGCTTGAAGCATAGAAATGTACTGTCTCAGTTCTGGAGGGCAGAAGTGCAAGATCAAGGGATTAGGAAGGTTGTTCCCTTCTCATGGCTATGAGGAAGAATCTGTTGCAGGCCTCCTTCCTAGGTGCTGGTGGCTTGCTGACCATCTTTGGCACCCCTTGATTTCCAGGAGGATCACCCTGATCTGTGCCTTCATCCTGACACGGTGTTCTCCCTGTGTGTGTCTACAACCATAGTTCTTCTTTTTTTTTTTTTCTTTATTAGTATTAGATCATAGCTGTGTACATTAATGAGATCATGGGGCACCATTCACTGGTTTTATAAACAGTATGACATATTTTCATCACACTGGTTAACATAGCCTTCCTGGCATTTTCTTAGTTATTGTCATAGTTCTTCTTATTTGATTATGATTCCACCCTACTCTAGCACACCTCATCTTAATTTAACTACAGTAGAACATCTATAGCTGACCACCTCCTCACAGTGACCACCTCTTTAAGTTAACCTAATTTTCATAGACTGGACATGCACTACCTGTACATATCAGTGCAGTAGACCTAGTTCCTTATGTCAACCATCTCTGTATGTTGACCGGTTTGTTACAGCCCCTTAGGTGGTCAACTTACAGAGGTTCTATTGTAATTACATCTTCAAAGAAGGTATTTCCAAGTAAGGTCACATCAGAGGTACCAAGAATCAGGACTCCATTAGAGGAATTTGGGGCAGACACAATTCGATATAACACATAGGATATTTTTCTCATCCATTTTCTTTCCATCTATCTGTGTCTTTACATTTAAAGTATGTGTCTCCGAGACCACACATACATGAGGCTTCCTTTTTTTATTCATTCTGACAATCTGTGCCATTTGAGCATTTTCCCAATTAACATTGACTGCAACTAATGATATGCTTGGACTTAGGTTTAACATTTTACTAAATGTTTCTCCATTCTTCCTTTTCTACTTTCTTCTGAATTTTTTAAAAATTTCATCTTATTTTGTATATTGACTTTATGGCTATAAATCTTTCATTACTTTTAATGATCGCTCTAAAGATTACAACCGTTAACTTTCACAGTCAATTCACAGTTAATATTTTACTTCTTTATGCATCTCCTCAAAAAAATGAATTGTGGAGACTGCATAGGTTCATTTATTTCCCTTCCCTCCTTTAAACCATTGTGGTTATGGATATTACTCCTAATGTACTAGGGTTCACTGAACTTTTGGGTTCTAGAAATAATGTTTTCTTACTAAATTTGAGACATATTCAATCTCTGCTATATATATATATATATAAAATATATATATTTTTGCCCTGTTCTCTTCTTTGCCCTTCTGCAACTTTATGAACACATTCTTCTGCTCAATTTTTGTTTCCACTGGTTACTTCACCTCTGTACATTTTTTTTCACTCTTGTTCTCTCTACTGTTTTAGAACTTTTTCAGGGGCAAAGAAAAACTATATGTTTTGGTATACAACATGATGCTGTGATATATGTGTACACTGGAATGACTACATCAAGCTCACTGACACATCCATCACCTCACATATTTATCTTTCTTTGTGGTGAGAATATTTAAAATCTACTCTCTTAGCAATTTTCAAGTACTCAGTACATGATTAATTATAGTCACCCAGTTGTATAATAGAGTTCCTGAACTTACTCCTGTCTAATTAAAGTTTTATAACCTTAAAAGAACACCTCCCCCAAACCCTTGAACCACAAGTCTAGTCTTTGCTTCTACAAGCACAACCTTTTTAGCTTTCACGTATGTATGACCTGATGTAGTATTTATCTTTCTATGCTTGACTTCTCTTAGCATAATACCCTTCAGGTTCATCTATGTTGTTGCAAATGACAGGGTTTTCTTCCTTTTTAAAGCTCACTAATATTCACTGAGCACAAAGACAGCCTTTTCTTTATTCATTCATCCATTGATAGACACTAAGTTTGGTCCCCGATCCTTGCTATTCAGCAGCTGGTCAGTGGGCATCTGCTTATCCTGGGACTCCCTCTTCTGGCTCTTACTCCTCTAGCTCCTCCCACAGTTGTATAAGATCGAATTCCTGGAATAAATGCCCTGTTTGGAGGGACTCTGCTGCCCTCACTGGACACTTAGAGATATGGTGGCATTTGAGCCCCATTCATATGCAAAAAGGCAACCTGAGCAATTCATACCCAATGCCTTTCATAGTGGGCAGGCAGGCCAGGAATTCCTTTCTTCACCACGCTGGCTCCTAGTCTCAGCTGGGCAGAGCTGTAATCTCTCAAATGCTCCATAAAGATCAAATCTCAGTCTCCAGGGGTCCATTAAGGCCACAGCTCTAACGAAGAATCAGGATTTACTGAAACCATATCAAAGATGGGCCTCCCTAGGGAGTACCCAACATTCTCACAAGTCAAAGGTGAAACACCCAGGACTGATCATCATTCCCTATTGAGAACAAGGACATTCCTTAGTGTGGAAATGTTGCATAACTTAGTGTTACCACTTTACACAGACCCAAAAATCTGAGTTTGTTTTTAATCTGCCAGCCGCAAGTGCCAGTCCGCGCCACCAGGGGGCGCTGCTTACCCTACAACCACGTGCAGGCTGCAAGCAGATTTGGGAAGAGACCTGCTTCTCAGACAAATTAGCTGAAGGGCATTCCATTTTTCCCAGTGGCAAAAGAACATAATGCCAGGCATATTTCCATTTGAACAGCCATCTTTTTTTTTTTTTTTTTTTGAAGCTATCAGAGAGTTCTAAGGAGAGTTAGGAGCAATGTAGGGGCCTAACTACGAAGCTTCTTCAGTCACCTGGTTTGTCTGGACCTGAGAAAGGTCCAGCTACTCCTATGTCCAAGTTCTCAGTGTTCCTCCTCCACAGAAACTGGTGAGTTAGAATGAGTGTCTCCCAGGAGGGGCATTTTAAAGGCAAATTAATACCATAGCTTAGCTCTCTGTTTGCATCTCATAGTGGGGATGAGTTGAATTTTCCTATTAAAAATTCAAAAATTAGGTCCTTATGAATAATGATGCTAAAGCTGGGAGAACACCACCAAAGACTCAGGGGTGGAGAGGGTAAAGTCAACATAAAGCTGCCCCCATCCCAACTCAATGCCAAAGATGCTGGAGTTAGTTTAATCTGACTGTCTCTCCTGGCCAGTGGTTGTGGGTGCTGTCTGGATGTGACAATTGTGTTCCTGTGTATGGGCTGTGCTGTGTTCCAGTCTTATACTTTCTGCCATAAAAATTCTCTTCACCTTTCTTTCCTTCCATCTTCACTATTTTTTTTAATTAAGTCATTTGTACACAGATATGAATACATTTATGCCATTATGGGATTCAATCTATCTTCACTATTAATCTTTCATAGTCCCTCAAACATGTGATCAGACATCAATTCCTTAAAGGTATCGTTTAGAATTCATGCAGCAATATTTATTGAACACCAGGCCCTGGGTATGTGGTTATGAGAAGAAAGATCTTGGTGAGGGGATGACATTCAAGAGGAGAGGGAAGTGGTAACGGAAGTGCTTCAGAGAGAGAGATCATTAAGCGCGAAGTCTCCTGAGAGATTTCTGAGCAAAGCCTGTGGAGAGAACAGCAATACTGTCGGGACAAGGTAGGCAGGCAATGAAATCATTTTCATCTTCCCTGGGCCCTTAAAACATTTAATTTGCAGCTATTTTCTGATGTTGATTTGAAATATTTGTGTACGCATGTTTTCTCCCCTCTTGGGCTCTGGAAGGGAGGCAACTTGCCCATTGTAATCACTCAGCGATCACCTATTGAATTAAAGAATGATGAGACATGCAGAGTGTCTTATTCCAGCAAGCAACACTTGATCTTCCGAAGGGCACAAGGATACAGCAGAGGGAGTGCGTGCGTGATCAATACGAATGCCTGCATGTTTACATGAAGACGCAGCGACAAACAACCCCGACATTCCACAGACTTAAACAGCATATATTCATCTCTCGTGCAATTTTCTGTGTCCATTGCTGGTTGACTGGGGTCTCTACTCAGTGAGGTCACTCAGGGTCTCAAAAGTACATGGGTACAAAGTTGTTAACAGGATCATTTGGCAGTTAGCAAGAACCTAATAAATGTTAATTGTCATTACCACCAGGGTCTCAGTTGATGAAGCAGTTGTCCGAAGCCAGTCACTGTGCCTCCCACTCCAAATACTGGGTTGACTGAGAGGCATGTGTTAGGTAGCCATTAGTAACTGACTGCAGGACAAAGTCTCCAATCTCATAGTTCTACTGAAATGATGGCCCAGATCAAATGTGCTCACAGTTGCTTCACGTTGAGAAGTGGAAAGAGTTTAAGTTTAGTGAAATTTTTCAGATAAATAATCATTTGGATAATATGACCTAGGGAGCAGAAACGTGTAATGATTTGGGGAATTGCTACTCAAAGGATGGCCCCACAGACCCAAACCATGAAGATCACCCTATGGCATTCAGGAAATGCAGACCAACACCCCCTCCCAATGGACTGAGTCAGAATAAACATTTTAACAAGCTCCCTAGATAAGACACATAAACAATGATATTTGAGAGTTGTTCATTCAGAGCAGGGTTCTGCAGTCAGAGTACTTGGATTCAAATCTAGCTCTGCCAATTAGAAGCTCAGTGGCATTGGATAAGTTACCTGAACTCTGTATCTCAAGTTCCTTGTCTGTCAATGGGGTTAATAACAATAACAATATCATAGAACTGTTGTGAGGATTAAGTGCGTTAACACCTATCAAAGCACTTGAAACAGTGTGTGGCACAAAGTAAAGAATTTATACATGTTAAAGACAATGATGATGGTGATGCAAATACAAACACAGTTAAGGAAAAGTCAGTGTCATTACTTTCATTTGTAACCTAATCTGAAACTTTATTAACCCATTTCCTGTAGTAAATGGACCATTTGCTGATCTTGAGCCCAAATGGGAAGGTGAAAGAGAGAATCTGTCCTATGGCTGTCAGCCACAAAGGTGAGAGGGGTCTGAGCATTCACCAGGGACTCCCTGGGATGTGGGCATTTATTTGATCATTACTCTTAAAAGTTGCTCTCTTGGCCCCAAATCACCTGCAACTTGCATTTTTCCTGGAAAAGTTCTGCCCACATTCCCTTCAGGGGAGATTAAGCTCCAGAGAGGCTGAGAATTCAAGTAAAGTCTCCAGAGCTGCACAAGGGTTTCTGGAGGTTGTCTGTGATGTTAAGTGCAAGTCACAAAGGGTCAATTCTACAGAGCTTGTTCAAAAATTGAAAGGGCTAGCCAGTGAAACCTGACACGAAGAGGGACCTGGAAAGAGAAATTTAATACAGGTTACCCAGACACCTGGTGTAGAAAACAGGAAATGGACACACCTGAGTGCAACTGAGCCTATACCTAAACACAGATGAGTCTATTGATGCTGGTTACCTTGTCTATATCCCGGGGATGATAAAAGTACATGGGTACAAAGTCGTTAACAGGATCATTTGGCAGTTAGCAAGAACCTGATAAATGTTAATTGTCATTATCACCACCACCATCATCATCATCCCTGTTACTGGCTAAATAAACTAAAGGTTCCTAATTAGTAAAAAGAAAAAGAGAGAGAGTGGGGGGTGGGGAGCTAATAATCTGTGGATTCATGATAGTTACTCATTGGATTGAACCAGGGTTTATCTTCATTCACACACATGCAGTAGGGGCCGGGAATACAGGAGCAAGCGGTGTCAGACACCCTCCCCCCTGGAGCTGACAGGATATGGAGGCTAAAGGAGTCAACAGGAGAGGAACAAAAGCAGCCAGCAAATGGCCCACAATAAATGCTCCCTAAATATATTGATATTGGGTAGTACAAAGGCTTGGAGTCTTTATCCACACTCAGCAGGAAGGGAGGAAGGACCTACTATTTCTACCTTTCTATTCCCTCCAGCTTCCTCCCTTTTAGGCAGACATAGACCTAGAGTTTAATTTAAAAAGGGAACTGCAGCACAGTCTCAATCACAAAGACGTGGAATCAGCCCAAGTGCCCATCAGTTCCTGAGTGGATTAACAAATGTGGTATACAAGTACCACCGAGTACTGCTCAGCCATAAAGAGAAGTGAATCAATGTCTTTTGCACCACACGTACTCCATAATAAGTTGCAACTAACACATGGGCCCAGAGGGAAGGCACTGGAAATCAAGAAGGGGAAATGAAGGGCAAAAATCTACCTAATGGGTGCAGTGGACACTATTCTGATGAAAGGCACACTGATAGCCCTGACTCAGGCACTACAAAAGTTATCCATGTGACACAAACATTTGTTCCTTCGTGATGTTTTAAAGTAAAAAGAAAAACTACCCATCAGGTACAAGGTATGCTGTTCTGGTGACGGACACACTAAAAGTCCTGCAATTCATCTATGTAACAAAAACACTGTACTCCCTTAATATTTTGAAAAAAAAAAATAATTCTATCACAATTGAAAATAATAAGTATTTTAATTTATTTAAAAAAAATGATGAACTAGGGTTTATGGTTCATACCAGTACCAAGGCGATGCTTAATTTTTGAACTCAGGATGGGTGGCCGTAATGTGGCAGTGCTGCTTCTAGGACAGGAAGAGAACACACCTTAAATGTCTGTGCTGTTACAAGCTGGTAAGTAACTCAGCCTCCACTTTTAGGCCTCGTTCCCTCAACTGTGCCAGTGCACCCCCCCAGACCTCCCGTCCCACAGTCCTCCCCACTTCTATAAAGGGCCCCTTTAGATATTCATCTATTTGCACTAAAAGCCCTTCTTCCCCTCCCACGACCCACATCACTCCCTTAGCAGGTGCTGCAGGCCCCATCTTTGGGAGGCTTCCTTATCTGGGCCACCCTGCACAACGTGCTCCGCCAGCCTCAGGCCACCTGGGCTTTTGAGTCAGCTCTTCATTGGATTCCAAGCTTCCTGGGCTGCCCCCTAAGTAATCTACAAGTGGCCAGAGTGATCCTCCAGGAAGAAAAATAAGATTCTTTCGTCCTTCAGCTTCTGGTCTTTATACATTTGGTTTTCTCAGCCTACAAAGCTCTTCCAGAAATCCATGTGCTCACCCTCTCACTTCACCTACCCTCCCTAAATTTGCACTCCCAAATCAGAAGATTTATTTGTACTGCTTTACTTTTATTCATGACACATATCGCTCTTTGAAGATAGACTGCTTGTCGGCTTTAGAGTCTGCATCCTCCACTAGAAGGTAAGATTCCTGAGTTTAGGGCCTTTGTCTGTTTTGTTCATTTCTAGAACCCCAGAATCTGGGCCCGACAAATGGTAAGTAAGCAACAAATATTCATTGAATAATGGATGAAATGTCAAAGCACGGTAATGGTACACTCCACAAGTATAATGAGGATTAAATGACATGGTGTTTGCATACGTTAAGAACACCAGTACAGAATGCTAAGTGTGCTTACATAGATCTTTCTTCCTTCACTCCTGTTTTCCTTTTCCTTTCTTCTTCTTTTTTAAAAATATGTAATAGTGAATACCATAGTCAGGATATGTTACTAGATTTGGATACTGGTAGGATGACAATAGCTACTTTATGAGGCCAACAAATAGCCCTCCTTTTCCATGTCTTCATTAATATATGCCTATAGGTTCCTGACCGGGAGGCAGACAGTGTAAAAAGTTCCTGAGCTAAATCTACAAATTCTATCCCTCATTTTATATGATTTTAACAATTTTGAAATTAAGTATAACCCCTGAAGTTTCCTGGTTGACTTAGGAACCCCAAGTACATGTGGAAGCAGCAGGATTCCTCTTTCCAATAACTCTCCTTGCCTATAAATTATGTTAATTGCTTCCATGTGCCCACAGCCCAGAGGGAGTTTTGCAATAGCCTTTGAGGAGATTAGCCGTCTCTGATGTTCCCTGTGAAATTCAGAAAAACATCTGGAAGTAATTTAAGTTAAGGAATTAATGATTTGAGGGTTAAATAATACATGACTTTTTAAAAAACTAAATGCAGAAAACTTTATTAGCCCTTGAACCTCTAGGTTTGAACTTCCATTTTTTTGTGGATTTACCTAAAGAAAAGATTAAACTGTAGTATATTCACCTCTTATTCAGTTTTGCATGCTTGTTTGACTGGTTTTTAGCAAGACACACGATAGATTAAATGGGCTCTTACATTAAGGTTTGCAGAAGAAAATCTCCCAATTCTGCTTTGTTTATTCTGGAGAGGCAAGGAAAGAAGGCCTCTGTCGCTTTCTAGTCTCAAGGGCCATTTGCGATTCAGGAACATCTGAAGACAGTGGATACCTTCAGGGTGCTGTGAGGTGGGCCTGCCTGACTGAGCCCCCCTCCTCTCCATCCCACCCCCATTTTAAACAGGTATGTATTTTGTCATGGCCTGTTCAATATCCACCTCTTATGATTATTTGCACCATGGAGACCTAATCCAGGACCTGCATTTGTCTTTGCAGTTGGGACAGCAGAAGGGAAGAAATGATGTGGAGAGAAGAGGTGAATTACGAACCCACAAAGAAGAGCAGGAGAGTGCAGGGCACATCTGGGGGCTTTTACTTTTTTTGTTGCTGTTACGATGTATCAGAGAGGAGGGAGAGAGAATGAAGTGGCAAATAATGGGATGTGTTGTATTTCTACCCGATGGTAGGATAGATGGCTGGAAACACTGAAATGAAAAATATTCATTCTCCAGTGACTTCCAGGCTAAAAACAATGAGAAGAAAATGTGCCTTCCATTTTGGGAGTCCAAGCCCACCTAACAACTTCTCTCCAAGGTCTAAGCTAGCAGACTTGGGTGGTGATTAGACAATTCTGATCATTTTACAATACATTTAAAAAATAAAGCCTAGCTATCCAGAAGCATAAGAAGCAAGCCCCTGGACCTGCCTATGTCTCTGGCAGCCTTTTCCCCACCCCAGGCCAGGGGAGCCGGCGGAGAGAACTTGTTAGTGTCCACTGCACCCCTCAGCTGGGTCCAGAGTTCCCAGGGTCACCCCCTGGGAGAAGGTCCCCTCTGTAGGGAGCACCCTTAGTTCTCTGCCATGCCATCAAATTCTCTTTTAAGTTCTGAGTGAGGGATTGAAATATGGGTTTGTGGTTTCCAGGTTTTTTTTCTTTTTTTTTAAATTCTTTCCTGGACTGATGGTGAGACTTGATCCAGTCAAGCCTCCTTCTGGGGTGGGACTGAGCCAGCCTCAGGTAACAACTAATCCAGTGGGTGGTGAGTTCCAGACAGAAGGGGAACCCCAGGATCTGCAGGGAGGTTTGGAAAGCAGGTAGAGGCCTAGGAACTGATGGCCAGACACCAGAGGGAGTCCAGTCCTGCCCTAGGATTTCTCGGCACCCCTGGTGGCAAAACAGGCCCCAAAGGCCCCCAACAGCAGTCACAGCGCAGCGAAGCAGCTAGGATCCCCGAAAGGAGGAGGCAGCGCTGGACAAACTAGAGAGAAGATCCAGGAGCAAGTGCGGGAAAAGGACAGATCTTCCCTGTCTAGCTCTGCAGAGGTACTGCAATTGCGTGAGCAAGTCTAGGGAGGAGGGAGCTGTGCCTTCCCTTGAATAGTTAATAAAAATACATCGAGGGTGAACCCAAGGATACAAAGGATGTGCAGTGAAAAATGAACTTTTATCGCTGCGTTTTATTCTTCCCAGAGACACCTACCCCAACAAACATACACACGCATGCACACGCGCGTCTGTGTAAACTGTGTCTCTAGCGTTCCGCACCGTGCTTTTTCTCACTCAAGAATCCATCCAAGACATCTTCCCGCAGAGGCTGCACAGAGCTTTTAATTCCAGGAGTCCCCAGCTCTCAAAGCTAACGCCGGGCAAGACCCGAACTTGAGGAAGGAGGAGTGACGACCGCCAGGGCCCGCCGTGACCGCGGGATCCGGAAAAAGGTACAGCTCCGAGTGGAGTGGCGCGTACCTGAGCAGAGCTCCTGTCCCGGGAGCAGGAGCGCGCCCTCCTGAGCGCTCCCCGGGTCTCCCGCCCGAGGGCTGGCAGAGGGGGGTTGGGGCGGGAGGGGCGGGCCTGGGGGCGGGGCCCTGGAGGGGGCGGGGCCTGGGCGGGCCCGGCGGCGGCGGCTTGCTGAGAAAAGTTGTCCCGGCCGGATCGCCAGCAGCTGCCGGAGCAGGAGCTGGAGCCGGAGCCGAAGCAGCCGCGGCGGCGTGGACCCGGCAGCGGCGGGCGCGGACGGCGGGGACGGCTGCGGGCTCCGCCCTGGGCATGGGGCAGCCAGAGGGGGCCGCGGGCGGGCGCTGCGCCCCGGGCTGGAGGCGGGTAGCCTGAGCGGCCGGGACCCACGATGCGCTCCGAGGGCGCGGCCCCCGGGCCGGCGGCGCCGCTGTGCGGGGCGCTAAGCCTGGTCCTGGGCGCGTTGCTGGGCAAAGGTAAGGCCAAGGCGGTCGTCTTTGGCACTTGCGAAGTTCCCCAGGGTCCCAAGGAGCTCGGGATGAGGGGAGCCCAAACGTGGGGTGGCGTGGGGACCTTGGTGAGGGCGCTGATCCCGCCGAGAGCTCCTCTGAGGGGCGCCAAGCGGCCCCGTTTCTAGGGATTGGGTGCCCAGATTAGAGCAAGTTAAGGCTGGTCCAGGATCTCCAAATCCCCCACGCGAGACCTCTCCAGAGATAGTGCTGCTGTAGATAACGAGGAGGCGTGGCCGAGGGACACCTATGTTCCTCATCCCTGAGTTCCTTAAACACCTGCCCGCAGCCCCAGCACAGTCCCACCATGGAGCCAGGGTCTGGGAGAAGGGGCCCGGCTCCCTGCGTCCCCTTCCTCCTCGCTGTGCGCTCCGCGTCCACAGCTCCGACTGTAGGACGGGGGATGAAGTAGGAAAGACCCGGTCCTGTGGGTCACTTTTCCGTGGCCACAAGGCCCCTAGAACCTCTCTTGGCCCATGGAGGAACGCGCACTCGTTACGCACTCACTAGGATCCCCAGTTTGACAGAAGCCCGACTCTCCTCGGACACCCCACGTTCGCCCCGGTGTGGTTGGGGAGCGCAGACCCGAAGGTGGGTGCGCCTCTTAGAATCTGAGCGGGCTCACCGGCAGTCCTGTCTCAGGAGCTCTTTCACCTCCGAGTCCTCATCTCTGCAATGGAAGGACCACCCTGCTGGAGAGGTTTAAATGAGCTAACTAACGCTTGGCGCAGGAAGGGCCCACAGAAGGTAGCCTGGCTATTATTACGACCTTTATTATTTATAGGTGTGTGGGGCTGGGTGGCCGTGGGGACTCGGCTGGAGGGGCCGGGAGAGGCGGTCTCTGAGCCCTGGGAGCAGCTGGGCTCAGGCGCCCTTCCTGCGGGACACAGCCGCCCATGGCCGTGGGGCAGGAGGGGAACCAGGGCTCAGCTCTGCTAGCAGCTGCCTGGAGTCCCGAGTGCACGGTCAGGGAGTAGAAAAAGGGAAGCGCGGCTTTCTGCTGCCCACGCCCTGGAGGAGAACTCAGGTTCGTTCGGTTAAACCGAGGTGTGCACAGAGTTTCCGGTGCCTTCCAGCAGCGCGGCGTGTTGGGGCAGAAACACTTCAACTTCACTTGGATGGGAATCGTGACCTCTCCCGCTTTAGGTTCTGAGGCTGCGCTAGAAATGCATTGGGAGGGACAAGTTGTCAATGGGTGTTTAAAAGTAGCCTTGGTATTTCAAAAGTCATTAGGCACTGTGTGAAATTCCAGAAAAAAAATCTACCTACCTTGAGTCTGCAGTTTCCCAGACACACCAGCTGGACAAGTCTGCTATGCTTTATACAGTGTCCCTTTCCTCTTCCAGCTCCAGGTGAACAGGAGTGTGTACAAGTGTGGGTGTGTAAGGGTGGGGGGAGGGGACACTTTTCTGTTTTATTGAAAAAGGCATACATCCAGAATCTGGTTTCTGAGTTCTACCATGAGTTGGTTCAAGCATTTCTAGGAGTCAGTTTTCCTAAATGTAAAGTGACAATTCAAAAATGCCCTTCCTAAGTATCTCACAAGAGTTGTTTGATGGATAAAATGACCAAATGGATAGAAAGCGCTGTGTAGAGCAGTGGTTCTCAACCTTCCTAGCCCTCATATTGTGGTGATCCCCAACCATAAAATTATTTTCGTTGCTACTTCATAACTAATTCTGCTACCATAATGAATTGTAATGTAAATATCTGATAGGCAGGCTGGTCTTAGGCGACCCCTGTGAAAGGGTCGTTGGACCTCCAAAGGGGTCACAACCCACAGGTTGAGAACCACTGGTGTAGAGGATGGTACCCTGGTACTGAGCAGGGGGTGACTGCCCCCCTTCATAGTTTCTCCCCAGAGTGTCCTTGAGAGGACTCGGGAATGTGTGTTTAAAGCAGATGTGGACTTTTCTTAATTAAAGCTCAGGTTCCGTATGTGTAAGTGTGTGTGTGTGTGTGTGTGTGTGTATGCACACCATCTAAGGGATTTCACTTTTTTTTAGTGCATGGCTATCACGGATGTCTGTGTAGATGGTGCTGGGGGCAGCAGTTCCATTGGACTTGTTCTGAAGATGCTATTTAAGCAGCTGGGAGAATAGTGAAGGATGAGGGGCACAGAGAACCCCACCCCTGCCCTGCGGTTTAAGTTAGTGCAACTTTGATTCCATGGGGATTTTTCTCCTTCCTTTTTTCTGCAAAGCCTGCCAAGTACTTTGGGGTATCTTAGAGTCTGCAACTCATTAGCTACAAAATATTTTTTTCAGTTCACTTCTTGTGATGAAAAGCAGCAGTTCATCCCCCCCTCTGATTTCTGCACAAATCAGAAGTGTGCCCCGTAAGAGAGCTTTTAGAGAAGAAAGTCTTCTGACCTTTCTGTACATCTGTGCTGTCTTTAAAAAATAAAGGGCTATCTCTGACTCTTCTCAAATGAGGATTTAAGTGCTGGTTTCTGGAATCCTTGAAACCACTGATTAATTTTTAATACCAATTGTATGTTTATTTTTGACTGTGGATTTAGAGGCTTTATGATGTGTCAGGGTTTGGAAAAGACATAATTGTTCTTGGGAGGTTCCATAAATAGGACAGGGCATTGAAAGGGGGAATCTTTTCCTAAGATTTAAAACATGGGCTGAGGCAGGGGAGGCAAGGTATCCTTGAGTGAGAGGTTGATGAGTTGTCCTTGTGTAAAGCAGATCAAAGGTGTTGGGCTCAGATGCCCTTAGATTCTCGTTTAGTGATGGTTGATAGTTACACAGGGGACCCCTTAGGAGGGATATACAGGACTACTGTCTATTTTCTGAAATCTGTGAAGCCAAATTGATTTTAAGATTCATTATTATTGATATGTTTAAACAGCAAGATGGATGGCTGGATAGTTAGAGGCAGAGGGACATAGGCACGTGTTGTGTAGGGCCTCAAGTTTAGTCTGGAGACACATCCTATAATTGCACACATGGGTAATTCTGCATGCAAAGTATGAATATTTACATAAAGGAGGGTAATAAAGACCCAAAATGACTTCATTTGACTTCAGATCAGTGTTGGCCACTCAACAAATTAAATCCAAACAACTCAATGTTTAGATTGCCAGTGCCTTGGAGACTTGGGGTTTCTAATAAGGGATTTGAGGCCTGTAGAAGGGAAGATGAGTAGCAGAAGGTCCTCAGGGCAGGGAGGTCGTCATGCTGACATGAGAACTGATGCTCAGGCCATTCTCTGCAGACACTTCCAACGTATGCAGTCATGGGGTAGCACACACACAGGTTTACTTTCCATCCATCCTTTCCTATCCCTCAAACTGAAACTCCTCTATGCTTCTACTTCTTATTAGTTATTTCAGAATCTTGGAAACCACTCTGTTAAACCGTCAGATCTGGACTTGTCCTGCTTCTATCCCCCTACCCAAATTTCTTGACTAGTACTTGCAAACTTCATGACCTGCAGGCAAGGACTATATTGTCCCACACCATGTTTTAAAAAGTGAAGCAGCTCCCAACATTTTAAGATTGGGAGAATTTACATATAAAAATCAGGATTTCCACACTGCATACATATATCAAAACACATCATGCTATATTCTATAACTATATAATTTTCATCTGCCGGTTAAAACAAGATTTTATTGCTAGCTTTTTAGGAGTTGCGTATAGAATTTTATCAAATGCTTTTTTGTATGTACTGAGATGATCCAAAAAATCAAGTTTTCTAATTTTTCTTAGAAGTGTGGATACTCTGTCAAACTTGGATGCACAATCCTATATGTGCCAAAGGTGAGCAGGGCTGTCCCCCTCTGGCGACTGTGTATACTTCCGCTGTACTTGGGTTCTCTCCTCCTCTGCTTACCTGCCTGGTCCTTACCTGCAGATGAGTTTTATTTCAACCTCTTTCTGGTTCATCTCACTGTTCACTGTTAGCTTAATCACAAGGCTGGCTACAGTCAGGCAGACAAGGGCTCAGAACTCTCAATTATATTAGTATTTGACACCTCCATGAGCAGAGGTTAAAACAAGCATTTAGATGTATGAGATATTGCATACATCCACAGTCATGGAAAGCAAGGTTAACAAAAATGAAGTCTTTGGTATATTAATTGAAGTGAAGGAGACTATTACTGAATTAATGGACTAAGTGGAACATCCGATTGACAGAACATTTTTAAAGCTGTCTACTTTGTTTAAATATCAGGTTTTTTAAGGTGTAATACACATTTAAAAATAATTTTTTCTGCATACAGTAATGCATACAATAAAATTTATCTTTTTGAGAATACAGTTCTAAGTTTTGACAAATGCACAGTCATGTAAACCTTGACACAATTAACATACGAAACATTTCCATCACACCCCAAAATTCCTATGTCCCCTTCTCTGCCTCCAACTCTGGCAACTACTGATTTGTTTTCAGTCTCTAGAATTTAACATTTTCTTAATGCCATGAAAATTGGACTGTGCAGTATGTAGCTTTTTAACCTGCTGTCTTTAACTTAGCACAATGAATTTGATATTCACCTGTGTATCACAAATTTGTTCCTTTTTAACACTGAATAGTATGGCATTGTTTTATTCATTCCTTTCGTAGTCAAAGTACATTAGGGTTACTTTAGGTTGTGTCAATTATGAAAAAGTCACTACAAATATCCACAAACAAGTTTTTGTGCAAATAAATGTTCTCATTTCTCCTGAATAAATGAGTTGGCTAGGTGACATGGTAACTGTGTAATATATAACTTTTTAAGAAACTGCACACTCTTTTTAAATAGTTTTAGTATTTTGCATTCCCACCAGCAATATGTAAGACTTTCAGTTGTTTTGTATCTTGAGCAACACTTAATAGTATCTTTTTTTTTGCAGTTTTTGGCCACAGCTGGGTTTGAACCTGCCACCTCTGGCATATGGGGCCAGCACCCTACTCCTTTGAGCTACAGGCGCCACCCTATCCGTTTTGTTTTTATTCAGTTTCTAATAGGTGTATAATAAATCTTTGAAAATTTTAATTTTCACCCTCATGATTAATAATGTTAAGCATTGTTTCTTACATCATCTTTGATGAAATGTCTTTTTCAAATATTGTGCCTACTTTTATTGTTTTTTGTTTGTTCATTTTCCTATTATTAATTTTTAAGGGTACTTTGTATACCATGGATGCAAGTCCTTCTTCAGATATGTGTTTTATAGATCTTTTCTCCCAGTCTGTGTCTTTGGAAGCAAAGGTTTTAAATTTTAATGACATTTAATTTTCTCTTAGCAGTTGTGCTTTTGGTGTCACATCTAAGAAATCTTTGTCTAACCCATAGCCAGGGTGATTCTCTAAATATGTGTTTTTAGGTTCAGGCTTTCTCTATACCTATTGCTCTGTTAGTTCTATTAGTTACTGAGAGAGAAGTATTGAAGTTTCCAACTAAGTTATGGTTTTATCTTTGTTGCTGCTGTTATTCTTTGTTGTATAGGATTGTTACATATTTTCATTGAATCAATCTCTTTACCATTATGTTATGCTTCTTTTTACTCTCAAACATATTTTGAAATATTCCTTGTTATTAAATTTATTTTATCTGATATCAATATAGCCACCTCAGTTTCTTTTGATGAATATTTACATGATAATATCATTTTCATCTCTTTACATTTAACTTGTGCCTTTATACGTAATGTTGATTATTTATAGCCAGCACATAGTTGGGTTTCACTTGTTCATAGAATCGGATAATCTCTATCTTTTAATCATTATGTTTAGATCATTTATATTTAATGTAATTATTCCTGTATTAAGATCTATCATTTCCCTCATTATTCTCTTTGTGTTCAATCATTATTTCCCCCTCTTTTTCTTCTAACTTTGAGAATATTTTTTAATGATTTCATTTTATCTCCACTATCAGCTTGTTATTTATACTTATTATTTTATTTTTATTTTTTATTATTAAATCATAGCTGTGTACATTAATGTGATCATGGGGTACCATACACTGGTTTTATAAACAGTTTGACACATTTTCATCACACTGGTTAACATAGCCTTCATGGCATTTTCTTAGTTATTGCATTAAGACATTTATATTCTACATTTATTAAGTTTCACATGTACCTTTGTAAGATGCACCACCCTTGTAATTCCACCAATCACCCTCCCTCCACCCATCCTTCCCCCTCCCTCCCTTCCCTCGCCCCCTTCCCCCTATTCTTAGGTTATAACTGGGTTATAGCTTTCATGTGAAAGCCATAAATTAGTTTCATAGTAGGGCTGAGTACATTGGATACTTTTTATTCCATTCTTGAGATACTTTACTAAGAAGAATATGTTCCAGCTCCATCCATGTAAACATGAAAGAGGTAAAGTCTCCATCTTTCTTCAAGGCTGCATAATATTCCATGGTGTACATATACCACAATTTATTAACCCATTCATGGATTGATGGGCACTTGGGCTTTTTCCATGACTTAGCAATTATGAATTGGGCTGCAATAAACATTATGGTACAAATACCTTTGTTATGATGTGATTTTTGGTCTTCTGGGTATATACCTAGTAGAGGAATTATAGGATTGAATAGCAGATCTATTTTTAGATCCCTAAGTGTTCTCAAAACATCTTTCCAAAAGGAATGTATTAATTTGCATTCCCACCAGCAGTGTAGAAGTGATCCCTTTTCTCCACATCCATGCCAACATCTCTGGTCTTGGGACTTTGTGATTTGGGCTAATCTTACTGGAATTAGATGGTATCTCAAAGTAGTTTTGATTTGCATTTCTCTGATGATTAAAGATGTTGAGCACTTTTGCATATGTCTGTAGGCCATGCACCTGAGCCAATTGCCCAAGGACTATTCAAGTGGTGCCCTGGGTGTGCGGTTGTAGAAAGGTTTGATTTTCCTTTTCCAATTGTTGCCTGTGGGGGGCGGGGTGACTTAATTGCTGGTATTTCTCCACAGCTGAGACTTCAACCGAGAGTAACTGTTTCACTAGGGTCAAATAGAAACCAGCTGAAAACAAGACAGCACCACTTAGCCCCACCACACAAGACAGGACCCCAGTTTCTCAGGCCATAGCACTGTGTGGGTTCTCTACAAAGCTCCAGAGGAAAAGTCAAATGGTGTAAAATAATCATGGGGCAGAATCAGTGGAAAAACTCTGGTAACATGAATAACCAGAATAGATCAACCCCCCCTCCCCCCAAGGAAAGATATGGCAGATGTAACTGAGGATCCCTTTCATAAACAGCTGGCCGAGATGTCAGAAATCGAATTCAGAATTTGGATTGCAAGCAAGATTAATAGAATGAAGGAAAATTTGGAATTAGAAATTCAAAGAGCAATTCAAAAGTCAGAATTAGAAATTTGAGGAGAAATTCAAAAGTTGTCTCAAGAATTTAACGAATTTAAAGACAAAACCACCAAAGATTTTGATGCATTGAAGCAAGATTTTGCAGCCCTCAAACATCTGAAAAAATACAGTAGAAGTCCTCAGTAACAGAATGGAGCAAGCAGAAGAAAGGATTTCTGGCATTGAAGACAAAGCCTTTGAACACTCCCAAACTCTCAAAAGAGGAAGAGAAATGGAGAGCAAAAACGGATCATTCTCTCAGAGAGCTCTGGGATAATTCGAAGAAGGGTAATATTCACCTCATTGGAATCCCTGAAAGTGATGAAGTGGCCTCTCAAGGCACAGAGGCCCTTCTCCATGAAATTCTGAAAGAGAATTTTCCAGACATGCCAAGAGATTCTGAAATTCAGATAGCAGACAGTTTCAGAATCCCAGCATGACTCAATCCGAATAAGACATTCCCCAGGCACATCATAATTAACTTCACTAAAGTTAATATGAAGGAGAAAATTCTGAAAGCAGCCAGATGTAAGAAATCCATTACCTACAAAAGGAAGAATATTAGAATGACTGCAGATGTCTCTGCTGAAACTTTTCAAGCCAGAAGAGGGTTGTCATCGACTTTTAATCTCCTAAAGCAAAATAACTTTCAACCCTGGGTCCTGTATCCAGCTAAACTGAGTTTCATTTATGATGGAGAAATTAAATACTTTAATGACATTCATATGTTGCAGAAATTTGCCATAACCAAACCAGCTATTCAGGATATTCTCAGACCTATCCTCCATAATGACCAGCCCAATTCTCTACCACAAAAGTAAACTCACTCAGAAACTTCTGATCAAACTCCAACTTACACAGTGGTGAAAGGATTAAAAATGTCCACTGGACTTTCGAAAAACTCAATACCCAAAATTTTACCAGACTTATCAATATTCTCCATTAATGTGAATGGCTTAAACTGTCCTCTAAAGAGGCACAGGTTAGCTGACTGGATACAAAACTCAGGCCAGATATTTGCTGCATACAATACTCACATCTTACCTTTATACTCTTTTTAAATTTATTCTTTGCTTTCACATTTACAAAATACATTTCTAATTAATCATAGCTTATGTTCAAATTATAATGCTCCATATATTATCTAAGAACCTTAAAATAGTATACTCACAATATTTTTTCTACTATAATTATTTTCAAGTGCGTACATTTTTAGACCTTAGGTGTGATTAAGAGAATTGTCAATTAGTAATTATTTTGTATATTTCAAAGAAGAATAAAAATTGTGTTTTATTATCTTCCTTTTTGCTTCCCAGTGGGTACTTTTGATATTCTTAACATTGTTTTCTCTTTAAGACATTGTTCAGATCTGTATGCTGAGCTCTCTTGTTTATATACCCTAGGAATTTAGAAGTTGCTGCTTTTAGGGAGAGAACAAAGGTGAAATACAACCCATCTGGAGTCTGATTCAGAAAAATTTTTGAGGTAATGTGTTCTAGTTACTATCCCCCAAAGACTGTTTTTATGTCTTCTGGAGTGTGCACATATTCTTTTTTTTTTTTTTTTCTTCTGGTGAAGGATGTTCTTCATGGTATACTAAGAATGTAGCTGGGATCCTAAAGCTACCTGAAACGTAATATAACAGACCATGTCTTTTATATGTAAAATATTTTTTTCTTTTTCCTCAACACCCTTCACACTCCTTACCATGTGGTGAGGTGTCACTTGTGGATCAATTAGGGAGGCTCAGCGTCACAGAACCCAGCTTAAATTTGAATTTCCGTCCTACCAGTTCCTGGATGAATTGATCAGAGGTCTTTGGGGATTGGAAGCACATGACTCCAGAAAAAGCCGAATGTTTCCCAGGAATAGGAAGTTGCCCATTCTGGGGTTCCTGTGGTTGTGCTGCTGTTGGGTCACAGGAGCTCAAACTATGGGACTGACTTTTGTCTCTATGCTCCTCTATTAAATTCCAGGGAGACAAAAGCCCATAGTTTGGCTGAATTTTACAATCACCTGGGGAACTTTTAAACATACCAATTCCCGAGTCTTATCTGAATCCACATGAAGCAGGATCTTGGGTAGTGGTAAAGTAGGGGTGGGTGTGAAGATGGGGTGACCATTTTTTTGCTCTTTCAAAGCTCTTCACATAATTCTAAGTATAGTTAGGGATGTGAAGAGGTTGCCTAGGTCCTTCTCTTTCTAGAAAAGCGTAAGACAGTGTCATTGATCATCACACGCACTATTTTGTGTTCAAGGAGCAAAGGTTTATTTCTAGAGAAAAACAGAAGAGCTGCTATTAAGGAAGGTGGGTTGGATGCTGGGTGCAAAAATCAGCCAGCATCTATCCCAGCAGCTGTAAGACATGGTGTGTGTATAGTGAAAATTATAGTAAGGGATGGCTCCTTTGAGCCGCAGTTTTATTCTATAAGTTGGGATAATACCTACTTTGTAGGACTGTTGAGATTATTTAATGAAAGAGTGAGCTTGAGATGCCCCACACTGCATTAGTCTCTAAGGGTGGTTGTAACAAACTGGGTAGCTTACTATAACAAACATTTTTTTCTCTTACAATGCTGAGGACAGAACTCCAAAATCATATGTTGGCAGGGCCATGAACTCTCCTAAGGCCCCAGAGGAGGATGCTTCCTCACCTCTTCTGGCTTCTCTTGGTTCTAGTGTTGTTGGATTGTGGTGGCATTACTCCAGTCTCTGCCTCTGCCGTCACATAGCCATCTTCTCTCAGTGTTCCTTTCCCTTATCATTGAATTTATAACCCACTCTAGGCTGGGATGCTCTCACTTCTAAATCCTTAACTTAATGACATCTGCAAAGACCTTTTTCTCTAAGTAAGAATTTGCGCACAGGTTCCACGTGGACATATCTTTTTGGAGTTGGCATTTAGTAAAGTTCAATAAACCATAGCTATTATTATTTATATTGTTATTAAAGCCACTGAGAAGAAGAATCACCCAGCACAATACAGTGGACACCACACATAGATTTTTTTTTTTTAAATAACTGAGAATAATTTAAACGTCAAACAACGGTGCACTTGAAATATCAGAAAATAGAAAACTGGTCAAGTGTGAGGTGTCCATTTATTATAGACCTAAACAGAGAGCCAGAGCTTTATATTCTGAGACATCCCTTGACCATTTCATGCTTAAATACAGCTTAGGCATAATTCCATTTGCCTTAGTTTTATAATGCTCTTGATACTCTCTTAAACACCCTTCCTCCATCTGAATTCTCAGAGTCATCAAAACCATCCAAAGCAGCTCCCATATCTCTCTTAGGTTAATTTTTTCTCCCAACTCTGCTGTTGACTTTTTTCATCTTTCTTGCTCAATTTGTCCCTCTGGCCCCATAATTATGTTTGCTTTCTGCTGTGTTTCTTAACTGTCTCTGCAGACCCAGATGCTGTAGACACGTGTGTCTAACACTACTCACTTCAGCACATGGTAGCCCATTAGGAGTTCTTTGGGGCTATAAGGAATTCTTATATTCTAAAAACAATAGAACTTTAAGGATACCCCCTCCCACCCCAGTACTTACAGACATACAACTAAAGCCTCATTTCTGGTTTCTGATTTCACCATTGAGTGGTGGACAACTTAGTGGTGATTTTAAGCCAAAAACAAAACAAACAAACAAAAAACTCCTCGCTCATACCACACACAAGATTGACACTGAAAACGTGATTTTGTCTCCACCAGAAGCAATGAAGCTGTGTTTGAGGCACTGAGACAGTTGTTTCCCTGCCTGCGTGATGAAAGAGTTCTTTGAATCTGCCCAGATTATTCTAATTCTTAGTTACGACTTCTTTACTCGAGAATGCTGAAAAACTCAACTTAAGCAAACTATAACAAAGCCAGGAAAAAGAAAAAAAAAAGTGCATAGCCCAGGTGACTGAGAAGTCTTGCTGGGTTTCAGGCATGGCTGGGTCCAGGGACCAAGCACTGTCACTAGTCACTGTTTCTGTGCTCCTGTCTTCCTGGCTTCTGTGACCTCTGTGCTATCTTCATTTCGGGAGGTCATCACTAGCACATCTGCTCCAGACCTACGTCAATATTTTGTCCACATATCCTACTCAACTAAAAGAAAGTGACTTCCTGAAGAATTATAGAAAAGAGTTTCAGGGTGAATTAATGGCACTCACCAGGATCCTGAGCCTAACCTGGAGCCACTTACCATTGACTGCAGAGAATGGGATTTTCTGGTTAGTCGTATGTCAGACACTGAGATCCTGGGAGCGAGGTCATCACCACCTAAACTACTAAGGTAGAAAGTGCAAAAGGTGTGATGATGCTCAAAGATTAATTAGGCTGTATCAGGAGACGGAGGATAGACGGTGACAGGGCAAAACCCTATCCCATAACCAAAAGAGAAAAATGAAGGAAACCAAACCCAATGCCTAGCTGCTTCTCCCAGGTAGACTCCACACTGGGGGAACAGCCCACGGGGAGGTCAGCTTGTTTCTCCTGTTTCAACAGAGTCAAGGACATCACCACTGGGGTCTTCACCTCCTAGCGGGTCTCCCATTCATGGTGGCTCTTCTTGTTCTCTGCTTGCTTGGGCTCTATTCTTTCTCATTTCATTCACATGTGTCCCTCAGACATCCCTACCGGAGCAACTATGGACCAGGCACTACACTAGTGACATCTACCACTGGCCCTTCCTGCAGACCAGGAGACCTCACCTTCTGTCCCAGTTTCTCCCCCCAAGACCAGCTGGGCTGTGGGTTCAGTTCCTATAGGCTGTCAGCTTCTAATGTTTCATTTATATTAGGCAACCCCCAGAGGCTTCCTCGTCTGGCATCCTGATTTATAAGGGGGAAAAAAAATCCCCAGGGAAAGTCTCCATTTTCAGGGGCATTTATTCTTCCGTGGCTCTGTTTTGTCTTTCCTGTACGTGGTGGTAGGCTCTTTTCTTCAATTTATGTAAATCTTTTGGGTCAGTACATAGCCCCAGGTTATCATTTTCCTTATTTTCCATTTTTTTTTAATTGTACACAATAAATTGACCCAGAGAGCAGACTTTTCTCATTTGCCTTCGAACTCAAAGTTTTCATCAATGGTGCTTGTGTCCTAATAACAAAATGACATTTCCCTGCTGGAATCTGTCACTTCCTTCTGCTCATCAGTTGCCCTCCAGGCCATGGCCTGCCCCTTGGACCCACCTTGTCTCTCCGAAGCTGTTGTTACTGTGGAGGTGTCAGCAGGCAGTGGCTTTAGTTGCAAGGTCATCTGTTAGTTCTGGGGCTGGAGGGCCACTCCCCCATCCACATGGGCAGAAAGTCTGAAGTTGGTAGCTTTTGACAAATCCCCAGTGGTCAGAGCATCCCTGATGCCTTATTTTGTGTCACTTTGACCAGTGATGGCCAGATGTCTGGTCAAACATTAGTCTGGATCTTTCTGTGTGAATGTTTTTTGGATGAAATTAACATTGAAGTTGGGGGACTTTGAGTAAAGTAGATGACTCTCAATGATGTGGGTGGGTTTGAGCTAATGAGTTGAAGGCCTGAATAGACCAAAAGGCTAACCTCTCCCTAAAAAGGCAAGCAGGAAGTCTACCAGCAGATGGTCTTTGGACTTGAACCACAATGTGGGATTTTACCAGGGTCTCCAGCCTTCCAGCCCACCCTGCAGATTTCAGACTCACCAACCTCCATAATTTCAGGACCCAATGCCTTAAAATAAATCTTTCTGGAGGTATATATATTCCATTGGCTCTGTTTCCCTGAAGATCCCTAGTCCTGGGAGATTCAGTCCTAGGCAAAGGGGATTTTATTTTCTCTCTCAAATGTCTCAACCCCATTTCCAAGCACATCCATGGCTGAGGGTTTGAGATTGTTGTTTTCTTATTCGGTGACTGCTAATCCTTAATCCAAGGGGAAGACCAACATTTCCTCTACCCTCATTGAGTACCAGCTATGTCATGGTTGGGAAGCACCCACTTCCATTTAGACTCTTGAAAGATAATCCGATCATGTCATGTCTTCCCATTGCACAAAGCTAAGCCACTGCCTGTGAAGTGATCAACAAGCTGCTGCATGACCTTTGTCCCCTTAGCACCTTCAAGTCTCCTTTCAGCCTCATATTCTGGCCTCTCATGGGGCCCCAACACCCCAGGTTGGCTGCCGCCTCAGGGCCTTCGCACATGCTGCTGTGGGGTAACACCCAGAGAGTGACACGGTGTACTTTCAACCTTTTCATGTCTCAGCTCCACAGATGTCTGTTCAAGGAGGTCTCCAATGTTCATGCAGTGTGTTCTGCATTCTGGTACTTTCTATGTCCCTTTCCTATTTTATTTATTTATTTATTTTTTTTGAGACAGAATCTCAAGCTGTCACCCTGGGTAGAATGCTGTGGCATCATAGCTCACAGCAACCTCCAACTCTTGGGCTCAAGCAATCCTCTTGCCTCAGTTTTTTCTATTTTTAGTAGAGATGGGGGTCTTGCTTTTTCTCAGGCTATTCTCAAACTCGGGAGTTCAAACTTTCCACCTGCCTCAGTCTCCCAGAGTGCTAGGATTATAGGCGTGAGCCACTGCACCCAGCCTATTTTCTTGATTCTTTTTGCACTTATCACCCTCCAATAAACCCTAGATTTGATGTGTTTGTTTAACTATCTTCCCCTTTCCTAGAATTAAAGCTCTGTGAGAAGAGAGATTGTTGCCTGTTTTGTTCCCTGCCATGTACATCTGTTTAGTTTCTGGGCCCCGGCACCTGGCATATTTGGGGTCCTTAATATTTGATAAACAAAACTGAATAATAACTTAATTCTGTCTTTGGTGTCCCATTTTATCTGTCCCTCATTCTGAGTTAATTTCTCAAATCTCGATAGCTCAGAGAAACCGGGACATGAGTTTTATGTACTAAAAATCTCCAGATGGCCACCACTGTGTGAAAGGCCTCTGGCTGAGACCAGAACGTGTGACTGTTTCTTCTCTCCAGCAGTCACTCCAGAAAAGTGTCCCTGTTGGAATTTGAGGTGAGAAGGCTCAGGACAGGATGGTGATACTCTAATTCCCATGCTGGCCAGGAGTGCCATTTTCAAGTCACTCTTCCTCCACCCATCTTACTTTCAGGTGAGATACAGGAGGGTCTCCTTCCATGAAGATAACGGGTTCCAAAAACTGGCTACATAAAAGGCATCAACTTGAAAGAGAGGCCAGAATTCCACTGTACCTAGTGAAAAACATCTTTATATTCTTAGCTAAGAAAAACATTCTTATATTCAATTATATACATTCTCTTAATGATTTTCCTATTACGATTTTCTCTTAAGTGACTGCTAATGAGTGTGGGTACCTTTTATGATGGTGAGAAGATACTAAAATGAGGCATCAGGTAGGACTTGATCCAGGAGTTTAAGTAGGACATTATGACTTTTTTTTTTTTTCTTAGTGATTTACTCTTCCTTTTGTAATGTTGACTTCATTTCTGTGTTCTAAATGATAGGTAGTTCTTGGCAGTTCCAGGATTCCAGATTCACACTCTAAAGCAGTGAACTATCTGTCTCCCAGTAATCCTAGAAAAAGTCACACTGTGCTTCACAGGCTCTGTTTGGCTCACATGTCCGTCTCTGAACTATCTAACCTGGTCAGTAGAAGGTGACATGCTCAGTCAAGACCAGGAGCTGTGGCAGGAGTTCATATGGGCTGGAAAGGAAACACAGAGGACAACTGAGGTGCTGGTGGGACCAGAAACCAAACCAGTAAATATTCTTACATTTCCTGTTTTGACCACATGACCACTACAAGCTGTGGGGACAAAGAATATTCATGCCAACAAGTGGTGTCTCTTTCCTCCTCTGAAATCCACTTGAATTAATACATATGAACAGGAGGCGGTGTGAAGATGTGTCTTCCTAATTGGGTGTGTGTCATCCCTGCCTGAACCCAAGATAAGCCAGAGTCCTTTATCATTCACCTGTCAACCCAGACCTGTCTTCCATATCAGAAGCAAAATACAAAGGATAGTTGTAAGAGATGGCCCAAGGACCAGTCAGAAAAGACAAAGATGAGCTCCAAATAGGGCTTGTTTCAACAAGTCAGGGCCCTGGCTCTATAGATAAGTCCTACTTGGGAGGCAAGAATAAGGCTTGGCGGTTGTCAGGTCTGAGTCAAACCCTGCTCTGCTGTGTAGATATGGATAAGCCCCTCATGCCCCTGAGCCTTATTTCTGGTTTCTGGATCTGTGCATGGGGCTAGGAAAACTTATCTCACAGAGTTACTAGAAAGGGTCGAATAGCCTGATGTATACTCTCCGCCCCCCCCCCCCGCCCCATTTCCTCATTCTGGGTGTGCTTTCTATTCCTTTTCATCCTGCTTTGAAAATGACCCTACAGATGCAACTCCTGGTCCCTACACCTGCCAGATTCCACTTGGGATTGGGCCCTGGGGCCATGGGCAGGAGACTGGAGATCATGAGAAGGGAGAGGCTGTAGGATTGGTTCCTTACTTGTTCCTGGTTTGGGTCAGTCTCTAGCTGCATGTCTGTCTCCTTCATGACTCCAACTCTTGTTGGGTGGCCTCTGTCCATGATGCCAGCTCCAAGTGTGCTCAGCTACACTCCCTCCTCCAATTGCCTCTCAGCCCCACTGTTTCTCATCTTTAGACACCCAGCATGGCGATTTTATTTTCTACATATGCAGTTCCTTCTTCATAAAAGGAACTTGAGCTATAAGAGTTGGAGTTTCTTCCCTCCTGCAGCTGACACATATGCAAATAAAAATTATTTATACACAGTGGAAAATGGCAGAAATGTGTCACTTTTATGACCTCAAGCATGTGGTAGAAAAGTTTTCATAATAAGGGCCTAAAATGTCCATCCCATGAACCGTCTCAGAGGAACTGGTTGAATTAATTCTTCACCTGTGAATTATTTTGTAGTGTGTTTCTTACAAACAAAATCATCCTCTGCAAAACCACAAGACGGGGATTGGCACGGCTGCCTTATTGCCGTCCAGTCCTCAGACCCGAGTTTCATCTTTCCACCTGTCCCAATAATCTACATTGCGAAAGGATCTCATTCCCTTGCAGGCTGTGTGTTGTATTTAGTGGTCAGGGTTCTTTATTCTCCTTCCTCTTCCCTTAAATTTTGAGACACTGGCACTGTCGAAGATCACAGGCTGGCTACTTCGTGACACGTCTCTGCTTGGATTTGTCTGATGTTCCCTCGTGATTGGGTTCAGATTCTGCCACTTGGGCAGGGCCACCCAGACAGGAAGCTCTGCTCTCCACTTTTTGCCTTTTGTCGGGTTGCTCAGGATTTAAATGTGTCACGATATTAACAATGTTCCTTTTGATCACTTGATTAAGGTGATGTCTGCCAGGCTTCTCCACGGTGATGTGACTCGCATTCCCTTTGAAATTAATACGTATTTTGTGAACAGGTGCTTAGAGACTCTCTGAACATCCTGCTCCTGATTAGAATTTCAGTGTTTCATTTATGAACCTGTAGCAGGATAGCTTCATGGAATTTCTATGGTACTCCATGGCTTACATTTCATTATTCTAACTGTTTATT
This sequence comes from Nycticebus coucang, assembly GCF_027406575.1. Taxonomy (NCBI): domain Eukaryota; kingdom Metazoa; phylum Chordata; class Mammalia; order Primates; family Lorisidae; genus Nycticebus; species Nycticebus coucang. The sequence continues at coordinate 108,508,602 of NC_069783.1, read as the reverse complement.
TTGATGCTCGAAATATTTCAGGTTTGTCCAGTGGGAGCCGTTTTATGGCACCTGTTATGCTGGTTTGACATGTTCTCGTTACCCTTTCAGCTCTGCCCTGCTTTCCAGATAGAGGATCTTCCAGGCTCAGCTCCGTCTTCCCTGTCCCAGGCCTGTAGTCAGCTCTGCTGCTTTTAGAGGGAAATGGTGTTTAGAAACCAAGAACTTGGCTCTCAATGTGCTCATTCTTGTTTGGAAGCTCCAGGCCCATTCTGGACGGAGCCAGGAAGTAGATGTACATGTGTGGCTTTCTCTCTCTCTTGCTTTCTTTACATATTTACTGTTCTTGTTCTTTTTCTTCAGGCAGAGTCTTACCGTATTTTCCTAGGTATAGTTACTGTTCTGTATCTATTGACCTATCTTCCGTTTATCATCTACTTTGCTTATCTCTCTGTCCATCTTTTTTGTTTGTTTTTGTTGAGACAGAGTCCCACCCTATGCCCTGAGCAGAGTGCAATGGTGTCATAGCTCACTGCAACCTCAGACTCAGGCTGTGGGCATCCTGCTGCCTCAGCCTCTGGAAGCCTGTGGGCTTATGGGCACTCGCCGAGGCACCCAGCTGAGTTTTGTTGTTTTTTTTTTCTAGGATATTGCATTTTATTTTTTATTAAATCATAGCTGTGTACATTGATATATTCATGGGGCATCATTCACTAGCTTCACAGACCGTTTACCAAGTTTCACATATACCCTTGTAAGATGCACCGCTGCTGTAATCTGTTTTTTTTTTTAATGAGTCAGGGTCTCGTTCTCACTTAGGCAATGTTTGAACTGAGCTCAAGCAATTCTCCCTCCTCAGCCTCCTCCAGTGCTGGGATTACAGGTGTGAGCCACTGCACCCAGCCATCTGTCCATCTTTCTATCTATCCATCTATTTATTATCTATCATCTGTCTTTCTATCTATCCATTTATCTATTGTCTACCATGTGTCCATTTATTTATTATCTATCATCTGTCATCCATGTATACATTACCTATCTTTCTGTCTACCCGTTTATTATCTGTCTATGTATCTATGTGTCTTAAAGGCCACGTGTCCACACTGACATCTCAAACTCTAACCCAGCACCACGAGGATCATTCTATGGCTCTCCCTTTCTGTGTTTGTACCTCCCTTCTCATACCCCACACCAATCTACCTGCCCACCTTGTCCTCCTCAGTCCTCTCAGGCTCCAGCTCCCGGTGCTGGCTGCCCTCCTGCCCCACTCACTGGTGCCCCCTGCCCCAGCCACCGTGTCCCCCTTGCCTGCCACGTCGGGCCCCACTGGAGGGTGTTGGATTGAACTCTTCAGAAGCAGTGATAAAAGGGGCAGCATCTAGTTAGTATTCTTAGTGGACTGACTTTCACTATATTATCTTCTTAGAAAAAGTCCATAAATTTTAAATCAAAGGAGTCTTGCTGCCACTTTTCCATCTCAAGATATACTTTTGGGGTAGGGATGTGTGCACCATGAGCACTCAAACCAGAGGTGACCACGGGCCACATCATTCTGACCATCCAATTCCCAGAATAAACACATGAGCCAATTTCCATAATAAATCCCCTTTTATATATCTGTATCTGTATAGCTTATTGGTTCAGTTTCTCTGAAGAACACTCACTATTTTTAATGAGTGCAAAGACTCTGGGAGAACCATCCTTTGTGTGACAGAGAAACTTTATCTACAGGTAAACAATAGAACCTTTATAAATTGACCCTCCCCTAGGGACTATAACAAATTGGTCAACAGATGAGGAGTGGTCAACATAAGGAACGAGGCCTGCTTTACTGATGCAAACATGCGGTGCATGTCCAGTCTGTGAAAATTAGGTCAATTCAAGGAGGTGGTCAGTGGAGGCAGGTGGTCAACTGGGGAGGTTCTACTCTGTGTGTGTGTGGGGGGGTGTATGTCTATGTGTGTATGTGGGTATAAACTTACTTGCTTTTCACGGTATCCTCAGGAGATAACCACAGTTATTATCCCTGTCTTTTAGGGCACAGAAAAAGTTACCAAAGTATGTAGCTGATGAGTGCCAGAGTGAGGATTTAGGCCCAGCAGGTCTGTGTCTGTGGTCCTTATGGCATGTGTTACCATCAAACCCTATGTATGCCTCAGACATACCCAGCACTAATCCACATAAACCAAAGCAAGTTTTCCTGCGGGAAACAGTGGCAAGTGAAGAGGTGAGCAGACTATCTCCAGCCTGATGTGCAGATTAGGCTTCCTGTATGACTCCAGCCCGCCTGAATATGACAGTCTGCACTGGTAAAGGGTAAAGCATATAGTAACATTAAAAATAAATGATTTAAGGGCGGTGCCTGTGGCTCAGTCGGTAGGGCGCCGGCCCCATATACCGAGGGTGGCGGGTTCAAACCCGGCCCCGGCTGAACTGCAACCAAAAAAATAGCTGGGCGTTGTGGCGGGCGCCTGTAGTCCCAGCTAATCGGGAGGCTGAGGCAAGAGAATCGCTTAAGCCCAGGAGTTGGAGGTTGCTGTGAGCTGGGTGATGCCATGGCACTCTACCGAGGGCCATACAGTGGGACTCTGTCTCTACAAAATAAATAAATAAATAAATAAATAAATAAATAAATAAATAAATGATTTAAGTCAATTAGAGTTATGTAAAATAAGGGAATAAATACATGAATGCTTCCTACCCTTGGCTTTTAGAAGACTAAAGAGCTTTAATGGAGTTGCTGGATAAGAATGCTCGATGCTTGATCACTAGTAACAGATTAAAACTAGCTCTGGCAGTGGCAGAACATTGAGAGGCTGGCAAGTTCAGGGAAAATTTATCAAAATTGGTGAGGAACCAGGGGGGTAAGTGGGATTTCAGTAGGGCCTTGAGAACATTCTCTGCCTCTCACTCTTCCACCCATCCCAAGGCTTCTTTCTGTTACAGAGATTTTCTACATTGTTGGAAGGTGGCTCCTGAGAGCTCCTGGGTCTCACCTCTCAGGAAGGCATTTGCTCCGCTCCCACTGACTGGCTCATTTTGCTTCATGTGCCAGCCCTGAATGCAGGACCACCGACTCAGATACTTATGGGGTGCGGGTTTCTTTAGGACTAAACCAGACTGAGTGGGAGATGATGAATCGGAAAGCCACACTCTATCTGCAGGTTGGGGACTGTACCTGTGGACCATGGTTCAGTGCAGACATGCGTGGAATAGCTCCAAGGCCTCGCTCATCCAAGCAAACCAGGATATTGGGGTCTTTACAGAGGGGAATGGCCACACTTTTAAGTTTTGGCAACACATTAAAACAAAATCATTCAATGCTTGGTGGGAGAGATAGTCTGGGTCATGGCCTCAGGACAGCCAAATGTTCACCTCTGCCTTTGACCACGTGACTTTGGTAGAAAGTTTGATATACTAGAAATAGCCTGATCTGGGCAGAGTCACAAGATGGGATCACAGCAGTGAGAGCCATATAAATATAGAAGTTCCCATGCAATCCACATGGATGGGGCAGAGCCCAGGAGAAGGGATATGTCGGGAGCAGCAGAGGGGGCGGGCAGAGGGCTGAGCACACTGAGTGTCCACTGAACAGCACAATTCATTGAATGAATAAAGATGTTGCACAAGGGACAGAGAAAAGGAAGGCCACGAAGGACATGTTATCTCTACCGAAGGGTAGCTGGGTCCCCTGCAGTGTAGCCAGGTCCTCTGCAGTGTAGCTGGGTCCCCTGCAGTGTAGCCAGGTCCCCTGCAGTGTAGCTGGGACCTCTGCAGTGTAGCCGGGTCCCCTGCACTGCTAGTGTCTGCCAGAAATCTTGCTCTTTCTTTAAATTTTAAAATCAGGGTTTCTCAATCTCAACACTGCTGACATGTTGGGCAAGATCATTTTTCATGGCCAAGGTGAGGTGAGGGGTGTTCTGCACAGGACCAGATGCCAGTAGCTCTGCTTCCCCCACCCTCCCCTCTCACAGTTATGACAACACAGTGTCTCCAGACATTGCTAAAGGTCCCCTGGGCACACGGGGAGCCTTTGGTTTCAATATCGCCCACTGTGCATAAGGTACTTCCTGCATCAAAATATTGTTTTAAACTTTTTTCTTGGAAATAATTTCAGCCTTTCAGAAAAGTTGCAAAAACAGTACAAAAAAAAAAAGAAAATCTCATGTACTATTCACCTAGATCCTTCCGAAATAACATTTAGCGTGTTTGTCATTATTTTTCTCCTCGCCTGTATCTATTTCTATTTGTGTGTCTGTGTGTGTGCAAGTTTTTGAACTAATTTTGACTCAGCTGCATACACGAGACCCCTCCAACATGTACTCCTTAAAATGAGGCCATTCTCTTACATAACCACTTTATGTTGCTCAGAGTCAGGAAAATGACGCTGCTATAGCCCTGTTGCTTATTTACCTGCTTTATTTAGATGTTTCCGACTCTTCCATTAATGTCATTTATAGCAAGGAAACATTTTTCTTGGTCCAGAATCGCACGGATTGTCATGAGATAAACACTTTCTTGTCATTTCTCTTTAGTGTCTTTTAATCAGAAATGATTCTTCAGCCTTTTTAGTTTTTTCTTTCTTTTATGTTTTGTCTTTCATAGCTCTGATGTGTTTGAAGAGTACCGACCAGTTTTATTTTTGGCAAGATGTCCCTCAGTTTGATGCATATTGCTTTGGAAGTAATAGATGTCTTCAGTCTGAGCTGATCTGACCCTTCTGGACACTGAGTTCTGAGTCCGGGTGATTGCATTCCTCCTGTCACACATGTTCCCAGTTATCCCTGCAGGGTCCACACTTCCCTTTAATGTCCCCATTACTGGGCCAGGAGGGTCCACAAGCCCCCCTGAAGGAAAGTGCCCCCTCCACTATTCCCCACTGGCTGTCTCTGAGAGTGTCCTGACCTGTGTGTTTGCTTTTATCTGCCCTTATCTCTTTATCTCTGTTGCTCGGTGTCTCCCAGGGACAGACATGTGGGCACAGCTGTGTCCCAGACATGGTCTGGGGGCAAAGTTCTCGCTCCTCGTTCCCCTAGAATGACAGACAGTGTGTGTGTGTGTGTGGGGGGGGGTTTGACAGGACTTGCTGAAAGGTGAGACACGGTGGGGGCTGCACATCACTGTAGTCAGACATTCTTACCTGCTCCTGGGTCAGATCCGCTCATTTCTGAAGTCTGAACACACTGTTGTCCTGGAGTGTCCCAGACCAAGACAGGCCCTTTTCACCCGCTTCCAGGCCATGAGTGCTGAGGGAAAAGCACATCTTCTTTCTCCCCCGCCTCCCTTTGCTGCCCCAGCATCACCAGCTCTTCTTGGAAGTGCTTAGACATGCATACACACAGGTGCACACACACACACGCACACCCACGCAGACACAAGTACGTGCTCCCACACTCACTAACACACACGCATATTCATACATGTTCTCTTCCCCTCTGCGCTCATGCTCAGGAACATATGCTTGCACACACATGGTCACGTGGATTTGCAGGCTCTTATATACTCATAACACACACTTGAACACACTCACACATCATTCACACACATATGTATCTACACAAACACACACCCTCTCTCTTATGAGGCATAAGGCGTAATGTAACCCCAGATTTAGGAATAAAAAAGTCCCTATCTTTGTGGGGAACAGCCCTATTAGTTCATCTATTTGCATGATGAAACCAAACATTTAATGTCTTCATTCTGGTTAATGGTGACATCACAGTTTTCTCGGAAACATAGCATACTTGGTTTATAGAAATGGGGCTGGAGATACACACACGCGCACACACACACATGCACCATTTTGGAGAATATTTTGAAAGAAAGGAAGTATGCCCAAGAGGTATGCTTAAGTCCCCATCTTCAAAGACAGAAAATTGCTAGTAACTTTTAAATCAGCATTTTCTAATTCGCAGTCTGCCCTATATGATTCTCTGTGATTTTTGGCATACATTAGTATCATCTGCACTTCCATTTACTTAATAACAGTTTTTCTCTATTTCAAATCTTTTAATCTGAGCTTTGCCCTAAGCAATCATTTCCATGAAAGTCACTGTTTTACATACTAATTGCGTTTTTTCCCCAAAACATTAAGATAAATACATAACTGATAGCAGGTTTAAAGGTCGTTCTGTGTTTTACCCCAAATTAACTCTCATTCTGCACTTGCACTTGGGCAAACCTTGGCCTCAGGCCCAGGAGCAGATGGAGCAGGCAGATCTGACATCAGCAGCTTTTTCCGACCCTGATTGGAATCTCCTGATTGGGTCCTCTGTCATGCAACTTAGATTGAGGGCTTCCAGAAAAGGTGGAAGAATGGTTTCCTGAAATCCTGAAAGGGTGAATCCAAAGACAAAGAAAGGAAGGTTCTTTGCAGCCATTAGCAACCATTAAACACTGTGGAACATTTGAGGACAGAGCACTGAGAACAATAAATGATGAGTTACTACACCAAGCCCACTGGATTGTCACCAGGACAGCACCCTCCTTGATCAGCTGCTGAATTGCTCCAGACCAGGACAGTCCTGGGCTTCTCGTCAATCAACCAGCATCCAACTAAGCCTTTCCCAACTGTAAGCATAGATTTCCCTTTTCCAATAAATATAAAACTCCCATTTTTTTTTTTTTTTGCAGTTTTTTGTGAGGGCTGGGTTTGAACCTACCACCCCCAGCATATGGGGCCGGCGCCCTACTCCTTTGAGCCACAGGCGCTGCCCAAAACTCCCATGATTTTTCTCCACCCTTTTTCCCAGGGGTGGGGGTGGTCACACCATTCTTTAAGGATCTCTCCGGCTCTGTCTCCTCCAAGCCACAAAAACAACAAATACATGAACTTTATGTAAGGTAGTTCAGCTACCATAAAACATAAGTCATTTTCCAATTTCATAATATGAATTATTGAATATGCATTTATTTTTATTTTTTGTTTTTATTAAATTGTAACTGTGTACATTGATACTTTTATGGGGTTCAGTGTACTGATTTGATATACAATGTGAAATGCTTACATTGAACTGATTAACACATTTATCACAATTATTTTCTTAATAGTTTTGAAATGTACCATTGCATCATGTACATTAGATGAGGTCTCCCCATACCGCCTCCTTCCTCCCGCCACCCTCTCTCTCTCCTCTTCCCTTTTAATTTCTGGACTATTGTTATGTTTTACTATTTGTATGAGGTGATTATATATTGATTTCATAGTAGTATTGAGTACATTGGATACTTTTTTTCCCATTCTTGAGATACTTTGCTAAGAAGAATATGTTCCTTCTCCATCCAGGTGAACATAAAAGATATGAAGTCACTGTCTTTTTTATGGCTGCATAGTATTCCATGGTGTACGTATACCACAATTTATTAATCCCTTCATGGGTCAATGAGCACTTGGGATGTTTCCATGTCTTGGCAATTATGAATTGGGCTATAATAAACATTCTGGTGCAAATGTCTTTGTTATAAAATGATTTTTGATCATCTGGGTATATACCTAGTAGAGGAATTGCAGGGTTGAACAGTAGGTCTACTTTTAGTTCCGTAAGTATTCTCCAAACTTCTTTCCAAAAATTTCATATTAGTTTGCGTTCCCCCAGCAGTGTAGAAGTGTTCCCTTCTCCCCACATCCACACCAACATCTGTAGTTTTGGGATTTTGTAATGTGGGCTAATCTTACTGGAGTTAGATGATATCTCAAAGTGGTTTTGATTTGCATTTCTGTAATGATTAAAGATGATGAGCATTTTTTCATGTGTTTATAGGCCATGTGCCTATCTTCTTCAGAGAAGTTTCTGTTTAGGTCTCTTGCCCACATAGAAATGGGGTTATTTGTTCCTTTCTTATTGATTAGTTTGAGTTCTCTATGGATTCCAGTTATCAGACCTTTGTTGGAAGCATAACCTGTAAAAATCTTCTCCCATTCTGAAGATTGTCTCTTTGCGTTAGTTACTGTGCTCTTGACTGTGTAGAAGCTTTTTAGTTTGATCAGATCCCAGTAATGTATTTTTGGTGCTGCTTCAATTCCCCACGGGGTCCTCCTCATAAAGTATTCTCCCAGGCTGATTTCTTCAAGTGTTTTCCCTGCACTTTCTTCTAGTGTTTTGTTTGTTTGTTTGTTTTCAGATTTTGGCTGGGGCTGGGTTTGAAACCGCCACTCAGGCATATTGGGCTGCCACCCTACTCCTTTGAGCCATAGGCACCGCCCTTTTCTAGTGTTTTTGTAGTTTCATGCCTTCAGTTTAAATCTTTTATCCAGTGAGAATCAATTTTTGTTAATGGTGAAAGGTAGGGGTCCAGTTTTAGTCTTCTACAGGTTGCCGGCCAGTTCACCCAGCACCATTTGTTAAATAAGGAGTTTTTCCCTCACTGAATCTTTTTAATAGGCTTATCAAAGATCAAGAAAACAGAAAGAGAAGCCAACAACCACTTAATGGGTCATCTCAAGCAACTGGAAAAGGAAGAATATTCCAACCCCAAACCTGGCAGAAGAAAAGAAATAAACAAAATCTCAGCAGAATTAAATGAAATTGAAAACAAAAGAATCATTCAGAAGATCAATGAAACAAAAAGTTGTTTTTTTGAAAAGATTAACAAAAAGATTAACAAAGTTGATAAACCTTTGGCCAACTTAACCAGAAACCAAAAAGTAAAATCTCTAGTATCATCTATCAGAAACAATAAAGGAGAAATAACCACAGACACCTAAATATGCGTTTTAACACTAAATATGACCCGAAGAGTCTAACATACACACACACACACACACACACACCCCCCAACCCTGAGATTTCTGGTCCAAATAGATGTTTACTGTAACTTCAAAAATGAAACCCAAGGAAGCACAAAGTGCTGTTGATGACAGTGCTGCCCTCCTGATGAAGTCAGGTGCTGTGACTCTCAGATCATGTAATGAACCAAAGCCCCCAGCATCAAGGGAGGCCCTGGAGGAAGCTGGGGGTTCCTGAAAGACCTCCTTACGATCTGCACCTGCCACTAGGAAAACAGCTCAGAATTTTTCAGAGAGGAGGATTTCCAAGAAAAAGTGCCTTTCTAGAGCTGGGATAAGTCTCTCTGTGGCCATGGCTGAAGTCCAACCCTGTCCCCTGATCTGGGCACTATTGTAATTCTATAGTTCAGGGTCTCTGTCTCCACCCACTAGGTGCCAGCAGCTCCCGCCCTTGGCTGTGACAACCACAACATTCCCGAGCATTGCCAAGTGCCTGTTTCCTCTGGGCAGGCTGAGCTGCCAGCAGGCGAGCCAGCTGCGTGAAGGAGGCTGCTCTGTCGTAGGAGGAAATGAGGTCGGGGTGCTGAGCAAAGCAGAAATACAGGAAGGGAAAGGAGGGTTGAGATGGGATTTGAATCCTCGGTGTAGTTTCCTGTTTTCCCAAGGCTTGATTACCCTGCTGCTCCTGCTACTTGGGATGTGCCCTAGAATTCTCCCCCCAGACACCTGCTTGGGTGGTCATCTGCCTGTCCCAAACCCATCCCTGTTTTTCCTGCTCACTTCTGGATCACAGGGGACTGCCCCTCCCCGCTCCCCCTGCTTTCTGGCTTCTTGACACACCTGCGTGAGTCCATTATGAAGTTCGGGCGGAGCAGAGCAGGGAGAGTGAAGGAGAGGAATGGCAGAGAGCGTCTTCTTTTACACCAGGGCCTGTTCTTATCTGCTTCCTCTGCAGCGTGTGCTACAGCCAGGTCTTCTCAATGGCTCTGGCTCTCTTGAGGAAGCCCCCTCCCACCATGTCCCATTTCCCCCTCCATGATGGGCCTGGCCCCTGGAAGACCCCTGTCCTGGGGCTGGCAGCGGCTCCCTATAGCAGTGAACATCTGAGTCTCTCACCCTCAACCATTTTCCTTGGGCTTCTGAACTCTTACATCATTATGGAATCAATTCCTTGTGTTTAAGCACCTCTGTTGAAATAACTACAGTGGTTTCTGCCTTTCTGGTCAGATCCCGGAAGCAAGGGCCCCTTTCAAGTTTGCTTTCTGTGTTTGCAGTCAAAGAATCCTGACCAAAAAGGGTGAAAGGAAAAACCCCTAGAAAAAGGCCTGTCTCCACCTGCTGTGTAAAGCAGGATGGGCCAGCCCTCCCCAGCTGTTTCTGTGTCAATGAAACAGAGGTTGACAGTCCCTGCCCAACTACCCCTCATGGACCAGTTTTGAGAAGTGGGTTTGCAATATTTTTTCTGATTCACGCCACTGGAATGCAAGTCCACTGTGGGCTTTGATTCTGTCTGTTTGACCACATGGAAACCTAGTACCTGGACCAGAACCGGGCTCATGATGGGCACATCATAAATAGCTATTAAATGAGTAAGGAAAACTGTGGTCACACGCAGTGAAACCCACTTACTGGATTGCTACTACTATTTCAGTTTTATAAATAGAATAGAATACCAAACTCTGTTCTATCTAAATAGAGGACGTTTCACCTGGTGGTTCTGTGTATTTGTGTGTGTGTGCGTTTGTGCCAACTTGCATTGTAGAAAGCAGTTCTTACAACAGACCTTGATTTTAGAAAGTTGACAAACAAGGTGATGGATCAGCCTTTTTGTGAACAGTAAGGAGTTGTGTGACTCTGACCTTGGAGTGTCTCCTGCTTGGCTCTCAGTGAGCACAGAGGATTCCCTTTAAAGTCTGGGACCAAACCACCTCTCTGGTCTCACCTCAAACCTCTTCCCAGTGTAAACCCTACTTTCCATCTATTCCAAAAAGCTTAATTCCCTAATCCTTGGAGGTTGTTTCAGGAAGAAAGTGTTGCTTGTTCACAAATGGAGTCAGGTATTAAAAAAAGATCTGGTCATGATTAATAAAAGTCACAAGGGGAAAATAGGTTTTGTTTCTTACCTTTAATGCATACTATAATTCTGGCCACCCTGATTATTTTGCTTAATGGTACACATCACCTTCAGAAAACTTTTGTTTATTTCTAGCACTAGCCCCATACAGAATTTTAAAGAACCTCGGGGCACTTGAGTGTTAGTATCTATTTGTATTACAAAACAGGATGAATCATGTCTTCTTCAGTAAGGATTTTCTTTTGCTAGGGGGTGAAGAAGCTTGAATTTGTTTTATTTAGGGAGAAAAATCTTCTTTTGAGTTTCTTGATTTCCAATTTTCAGAAGGGGAGCCAGTTTATAAACTCCCATATCTCTTGTCTTCTTTGTTTCCCAAGCTCATAAGATCGAGAATAATTCTTCTGACAAAGAATGAACACTCTGGTGACAATGTACCCGCCCTCAGAACAAACCAGAGAATATATTTCATGCCTCCTCGCTGTCACCTCCCTGGGTTTTACTTTAATTGCCATGCTTTCCAAAAGCACAATCCCTATTAAATTATTCATGGTGGTATAATGTTTATGTGATCAGAGTAATTATTATAATTATGCATTGTGAATTTTCATAATTAATGACCTCCCTCAGATTTCATTTGGCACAGAATATTTCCAAAGGGGAATCAGATGATTAGATCTTCTGGGGGAATCAGAATGAAATAAAATGGTGACCTGTCTTGGGTTTTATAAAGCAGAAGAAACTTTAGTCATTCACCGTGGGCACAGGGGGTTGAGGGGAGGAGGGTCTTGAAGAGAAGTGGAAGCAATGAGACCTACTTCCAGAAGTGTGTTGGAGACGTCCTGAAAAGTCCAGCTCAGACTCCTGGGAAGCTGCCCAGAGGTGCTGGCAAAACAGCCTGGTGACCAGTAATGATGTGAAGGAAAACAGACACATGAGTCTCTTCTCCTGATGTTTCCACTGGGACTGGGGCTTGCTGAATCTGCCAAAACCACCAAACAAACACTCAACAACAGCAAAACACTGCCCTGTGATCTGTGATGGAAAGGTGGCCTGACCAAGGACTCAGACTTCAGCCCCAACTTCCTCCACTTCTTGAAAGAGTATAAAGTGTGAGGAATTGGAGAAAATGGCTAAATAGCACTTCAGGCATGGGAAGAAATGTGATGTTTTATGATTGATTCTTGTCTTAGTTTGTTCTGGTTGCTTTAATAAAATGCCATAGACTGGGTAGCTTCATAATAACTGAAATTTGTTTTTCATGGTTTTGAAACCTAGCAGTCCAAGACTAAAGTGAGGGCAGACTCAGTGTGTAGGAGGGCCACTTTCTGGCTTATTGATGGTACTTTCTTCCCATGTCCTTGAATGGTCTCTTTTATAGGGGCACTAATCCCCTTCTGGAGGGCCCCACCCATAGGACTTTGTCACCTCCTAAGGCCCCACCTCCTAAGATCATTATCTTGGGGGTTAGGGTTTCAACATGAGACACACACATTCAGACCGTGGCCATACTATCATTAGATTTCAAATATAGTAGAACCTCCATAGCTGAACTCCTTCCTATACTCACCCCCTCCTTAAGTGGACCTAATTTTCAGAGACCAGACATGCACCACATGTATGTATCAGTTCAGTAGGCCTAGTTCCTTTATGGTGACCACTTCTTTTTGTTGACCAGTTTGTTACAGTCCCTTGGGTGGTCAACTGACAGGTTCTACTGTGTTTTATTTTAATGCCTTACTTTCTTCATCTTCAACTTGCATCTAATGAATCAATGCTTGCTGGGAGCCCAAAATAGATGTTTTCTATAGCTATTCACAAGGGCTTCCATATGCATTATTCCTTCTCAGTCTCAGACCTACTTGAGAGTAAGGCAGATGCCATTTTACAGATGGGAAAACTGAGGCACTTAGTGTCACATAGAAAATAAATAATGCTGGCCTTAAACTTCTGGTATCCAAGGCCTCGTCTTTGCAATCACCTGTCCCCTTACACCCTCTCTGCTGGGTATAACCTTAGCCAGCCACCATCCTTTGCCTGACTTCTCAGGCTTTCGCTTCAATGGTAGCCAGGTACTTTTCAAGTCCTTCAGAAAGGAGGGAAATTGAAAAAAGAAAAAAATGAGAAAAGGAAAAGCCCTACATAGAATCCTGGTTGGTAGCGAACAGAGATCAGGCCAGTCCTGAATTTCAGATTTAAGCACCAGCTCATTAGCAACAAACCTAAGTTCTTCTGTCCTTCTTTCTTTATCCCTGTAGAATACTGTATGTTTCAGGTCATATTCAGTGGTGTATCCGTCTGTCTTTCCCTCTGCCCTGCCATTTCTTGAAGACACAGCCTCACTTCATCTATCTCCATGTTTTCAGGATATTATGGGCTATTCAGCACATGATGAAGAGTGAGAGACTTCTTGAAAGAATGGATAAACATGGTTTTCCTCTATCTTCCTTAAGTCCAAATCTCTTTGTCTCTCTTTATCTCCTATGTTTCTTGTAGTAGTACAGCACTTTGGAGAGTATTTGGTGATTTGACACACAAAGCTTATAGCCCAAAGCCTGAACCCAGGAGATGATACACATGGTGATCCAATATTTAGACCAGGGCTTCCCAATCATTGGCCATTCAGGTATTACAATTAGGATGCTTTGGGCTGCAAGTAATAGCGACTTTAACCCAGTCTGGCTTAAATGGTAAGGAAATATATTTTCTTAAAAACACAAAGCTCAGGTTAATGGGCACTGTGTTTTATTGTTGCCCTTCATGGTCAGGGTCTTTTTGTCCTTCCCACAGTATCCTTGGGGCTGACATAGTCCTAAGTAAGCCTGGTTGTTCTCATAGCCACAGGATAGATGTCTGTGGTATTTAGCATGCATGGTTTATTTGTTTATGGCTGGAGGCTGAGACTAGCTTTTTGGGACTTTAAGAACAGAGACGGTTGTCCTAGGAGTTCCTTCTCTTCTTGTGTTCCTGGCCATACTCAGCACACAGAGACATTCCTTAGCCAGCCCCTGGAAGGAAGGGGAGCTGAATTACCCATCATAAAGGGATCAGGACAACATCCTGAGGCTGAGAATGAAGCTGGTCTTCTTTATTGTGGATGACTGTGTACATGGTGAGGTGGAAGATGAGTGAATAAAATCAGGAGAATGTCAGGAATTCATGTTTTTCTGTAAAGTGATTCATTCATTCAGCAAAACTATTTTTAAAAATCCCAGAGTTTGATATACTTTTAATGTGCTCTTGAACAGGCTTTAAATTAAATACATAGTAATATAAACAGAAGATGTTTGTCTGTGCACCAAATAGAGAAGAGCTGCGTTTAGATGAGACTTCGCAACCTTCATATTCTACTGAAACTCATGCCACGATCTTTGCATGGAATGAATCCCATGTTTCCACAGACCTAGGAGATGCCGCTATCATTCTGCTGAATAGTTGTTTATTTTCGTTGTTGTGGTTCTAATCACAGTCTACATGTTAGCTTTTGTCTTTTTAAACTTTCATGAGTCAATGAAAAGAGTGCAGAGTCTGTTTTTAAGGGTCAGACTGGCTGACTTTTCACTTGGTGCTGGTGTGAATAGTAGCAAATAGAATAAATAACTGCAGTGCAGGACATAATATGGTATCGACTGGTTGGCTGTAGTTAATTTTCTATAATATGAGCACCATGCCAGCGCTGGGCTGGACGGTCCCCTGCCGATACGGGGCCTGTGGCTGTGAATATTATAGGTTTGTAAACTCAGAAGGGCTTTAGTGTGGAGCCAGATTTATTTAAAGTCATAAATGGATTATTGGATTACTCCTTGGTCATGCCTCTGAGTAATTTATGGCCTCTAGCAGGGCTTCGGGTCTCTAATAAGCTTTGTCCTCCTCAGGATAGGGACTGTTTTGCCTTAATTAAGGTTGAATCTCCCCATTATGTCCTTCCTGCTTTGGGTTAACATTTAACTGAGGCCCACAAATGCTGGTATAGGAGGCATTCTGGACTCAAAGCGAGAAGGTCTCACTTTAATTCTTAGCTCCCTCTCTAATCTACTTGGGGAGCATAGCAGTATCTCCTGGTGGGCATGTTTTATTTTTGTTGTTTGTTTATTTTTCAGGATTCATTATCTTATCTGAGCTTATTTCTTCTGATACCCACATGATTCTAAGGGAAAAACTCTTCTGTGTATAATGATTTGCTTTAATTTTAAAATAGGATCCTTTACCCTGGACCTGATCAAATCCCTTAGAGACCTTTAAACATTGAAAACAAATTATGAGACCCTGTACAGCCTGTCTGCAAATCAGAATTAAAATAGTACTTAGCCATAAAGCAAATGGAAGAAACAAATTTTTTCTCAACAAAATATTTTCTCATGACTATGACTTCAATAGCAAATGCTTTAGAAAAATAACCTCCCTTCATTTTAAGTTTCTCTGTTTGGCGTGACTCCCTGCGGGGTTCTCTCGCTCTGCTTCTAGCTATGAAGGCAGCTTTAGTGGTTACATGCATTGTCTTATTTTCAGCCCGTCTATGGTCTCCCCTTCTGCCCTTGAAGGCTGCAGGATATTGCCAGAAAACACCTGTAAGAACCCACATCCAATCTCATCATTGCCTTACTGAAGACCCTATGTGCTCCTCCTATTCTGAGCATCAATCCCTGATCTCCCGTGATGGGCTTCAAATAACCTTTCCAGCCGCCCCTTTCCCTGAGCCTCAGCCCTTCTGGTTTATTTAATGTGCCAAATGTTCTTTCTACCTCAGGGCAACTTGTTATGTTGATTTTTTTTTTTTTTTTGGTCTGTTGATTTGTGTTTTGAGTTTTGTTCTGAAATACAGATTCACGGGAAGTTGTATAAAATGATGCAGAGAGCCCCACTGCCCCTCACCCAGCTTCCCCCAGGGACCACACCTCACGTAGCTACAGGATGAGGTTCCAGCCTTGTCACCAACCTGGCATGCGTGTGTGCCTGGCTCTATGCTTCTGTGTCCCAGATGTCCCTGACTATGGCCACCGCTGGATGGAACACATGAAACTGTCCCCCACATCAGAGCCCCCCCCACTATCTCTGCAGCATCACTCCCCTCCTGACACATCCTTTTATTTGTCTTTTGTAAAAGCATATTATTTTTTTCTTTACCTAAGAACAAATGCAGGATTGATGAGCTTCCTTACATGCTAAACTTTGGAAACAGCTTTTTAATCATCACTGGGCATAATCTATTTGGGGAGACAGCATCAGCACATGTGAAAAAATTAAAGGGTATTTAAGTGTCAGATCCAACTGGGCTGCCTCGGGCGTCACTTTGCACCGTTTCCACCCAAAGATCCTATAGCTCTGTAGGTTCAGAGGTGGATAGAAGCAAATCTGACCAGTCCAGTTGGAAAAGGCTTTTTGGATGGGACAGGATGGAAACATTTATGTGGATATGAGAAGGAACTGGAGGGGTAGATTCTGATCTGGTGACACCAAGAACCAAGTTACAGAGCTGGAGTTGCTGTAGGTGACAGCTGGGAGGAGTGCCAGGGAGAGGGTTGATTTTCAGTGGGCTCTAGTTGGGAAGACATGGGGAAGGGGGCCGCCCTCATTACCTTCTTCCAACCAACTTTTCCTGAAAAGCATTTTGTGGGGTGTCTCAGTCTGAAGAGTGCGAGTTTTATCAGTCAGGAGAAAGAGATTTAACATTTTAAGCATTTTTTTGATTCTATCTCCATCTTGACAGTTGTTCTGTTTCCCCCAAATTGCCCGAGCCCTGGAAGTCTGGAATCCCCAAGTTACTACCAAGCTTGAGAATGCCATGTACTCTCTAAACAGTGAGTTGCCACTGAACTTTAGATGATTTTGTGGCTTCATGTTGAAGTTTTGTAGCTTTTTTTTTTCTTCATTTAAAATTAAATTATCTGGAATGATGAAACCACAGCTGTTAAACAGTGGGCATTAGATGACATTTAAACATCATTATCGTATGCTCTAATGGAAGAATTGGCTGGTGATTAAAAACAAGACCTCCCAGCAGTGGCCATTGGGAGAATTGCCGTTTGCAAATTGCCTATTTTAAGAAAATCCCTGAATCTGTTGCTTGGCGTTTTCAGAGAAAATGTAACACCAGCTCCATCTGCATCTGGATTTTTGAAGACTATGCTGATTTCTGGCAGAACTTTCCAGTATGACCCTGATGGCTTGGTGCTTGCCTGTATTGACAGTGTCTGGAACCAACAATAGACTGGTGATGTTTACAGTTATGACTTAACTCTGATTTTGGAGATTATCACAAGGAGTGAGTAATCCATTTTTAGGGTTTACTTGAGATTTAATTCAGGCATTGAAAATCCCTTACCATGTACAATTAGCAAAGTCGGTCTGAGTCTGTATTTTTCCCAGGAGTATAGTATTAGGTAGTAGGTTTCATTTCCTAACTGGGTATGTGGATTCTGGATTTTTTCTTTCCAAGAAAGACTTCCATTCCTCTGCCTTCAATCTAAAAAGTTTAGGCGTAATAAATTCAACTTAGATGATACCTCTGTACCCCATGAAGAAATTCTAACATGCAATTTGGGGAGTTTGTGCTTTCACTTTTGTGATGTTATTTTTAGAAGACTAAAGGGAGATTGTAATGATTGTTCGAGGTATAATATTTATGTGACCACAGGGTTTTTGTAACAGGTATCTATTTAGTTATTTTTAGTGGTCTGGTTTTGAAAGCCTTCAAAAAGGGCATATGAAAGGAAGGGGCTTTGTCAAGTTCCACCGTAACTCGATTTCTCGTTATATCAGTTGGATTATTGCTAAGGGTTTGGAGAAAAGGAAAAATGAAAGAATCAATGGTGGGATCACCAAAAATTAAATTATTACAGGAATGTGAGATTTTTGAGAGATATATATGTGTGCATATATATATATATATATATATTTTTTTTTTTTTTTTTCCTAACTAGTATGTTGAGGAAAGGGTGAGTATACACTAGCACGGTTAACCACTGCATTAGCGAGGGTTCTTTGACTATAAGCAAAGAAAGAACTTAGGCTTTAGGGGACCTGGGCTGGCCTCTAGTATTACGAAGGTGGTGGAAACCTCTGAAATATTTTTGAAGGAATCAAAGGAAGAAATTATATTAAGGCGTGCCCTTTTACTGGAATGAATGAACTCCTTCTTTCTGGCATCCTTAAGATTCTGAGTCAGTGTTACCACCGACTCTGTGGCACGTGTGAGGAAAGCAGCATCCAGGGACCTTCTCAGCTGGTTTGTAGACTTACTTTTCCTCTTAGACTAAAAAGAACTGGGGAGGAGTACTATCTGTTTCTCTCCCTAAATCAGAGAGTTATCAAAAAGAGCGATATTGAGTTGTCAAAACGTACAAATACTCATCCCACCTGGGAGCCAAACTGTCTTAGAAATTCAGGAATGTTTGGGTAAAAATGTTCTGAATCCTCTGCACATAAAACTGTAAGCTGTTAGCTCTGTGGATTTCAAAAGAAAAAAAAAAAGAAAAAAGCAGAGCTATCAAGAGCTCATATGTTAATGTACCTTATTACATTTCACCATTGTTTTGTAGGATAAACTTCTATCAGGTGACATGAAAATGAGGCCAGATATTCTCATAATCTCCTGTGACCCAAATGTATTATGAATTCCTTCATCTAGTTTTAATATAACTCTAAGTTATTCCTCGATGTCTATGAATAATTAAGGGAAGCAAAACTATATTATCTCTTTAATAGCATTTTGACTTCTTAGTTTCTTTTTAAAGGAGATGTTCTCAGTGCATTTCTTGCTATGTCAGGATTCTAGAGAACTGCAGGTTACCCCAGTTTATGACTTTTATGCCCTTGTTTTCTGAGTCCTGCTGTTGCATGTGCAAAAAATGTGGCCCCCAACCCCATCATTCTCCTCACCTCCAGAAGTCAGTGACTGGCTCTAAATCTCTTAGGGTGGGGGTTGGGTGGGGGTTCCCTGGTTGGGTGGGGGTTCCCTCCCCAGCCTCCTGGGGTGGTCATGTGACCCAGGCCTGTCCAATGAGAGTGCATTTCATACAAGTCTGTAATTGGCTGAGGCTGAGACTAGTGTTCCAAATGGGGCTCTTCAGAGGTGAGGATGACAGTCTTGTGACTTTGGCTGCAACACTGGAAAACCTTCTCTTTTCATCTGCATGTGAGTCCTGAAGCTACTGGTGTCTGCTTTTCCTATGAATGAAGCCCACAGGGGTGGAAGCAGCTGACAGTTCTGAAGACATCATCCCAGTTCTTAGATCCAGACTCTTGGACCTATCATTCCAGGAGCCCATCACTTTCCATTCTGTGCTTGAATCCCAGAGAGTCTGGTTCTGTCAATTTATTACTGCAAGCATACTGCCTCCTATCAGGCTTTTTTTCTTTTAGCTCTGGTGAATCAGATTCAGGGAATTCATTCCCTTTTCTGCATTCTGGAAACACATTGCCAAGGTCATCACCAGCGTACAACAGAGACAAGAAGATTATCCTGGGCACTCAAGAAATGTTTGTTGAATGAATGGGAAAATGTTTGCGAGTCTCTCTTCGTTTGTCCTCTGGAGAGGATGCCACCATCTTCAGGAGGAACTCTGCAGCCTGGAGAAGCTGGGGTGGGGGGATATAAGATGCAGATTCTCCAGGACAGAGAATGCAGGGCTCCAGTGACACTCTCAGTGGCTCTGACCTTTGCTAAACATCTGCTGGGGACTGTGCGCAAGACTGGAGTTTGTTCTGTTCGTCTCCTCAGTTGCTCTCAGGACGACCCTGCAGGAGACACTAGAAATCTTCCGGTCTCACCGCCTATGCTGAGGTTCTTCTTTCATGTGAACTAATTAGCTCTTCAGTTGCATTGCCTTTTCTGCTCTGGTCCCCATAGAGAGAAAGAGTATTTTTAAAATGTGATGGGAAGTATTTTCCCCCAGCAGTGACATGTTACTGTGCTGGGAGGAAGTGAGTCTTTTAGAATATTTGGGGTGGCTGTGGTGACAAAAGATGGTAGAGACAGTGAGGGGTCTGGATCCTAACTCAAGCAAAGACAGGGCCCTTTCAGTAAGCTTCCCTGGTGTCACTGCCTACTCCCCCCAAGAACTGGTGTGACAGGGACGGGTGGGAAGAGGGCTGGGTCAGAGATAAGCAGCATTTATTTGAAAGCTGTGGCCCAGAAATGAGAAACCAAAACCAAAACTAGACACAGAGTGATATTCAAAACTTGCTTTTCTTCTTTTTAACTCTGATATTTGGCAAGTCACGGGTCCTTACAGAGTCTCAGGACATTCTCTGTGAACTTGAAATGCTTGGCACACAACAAGCACCAACATGTGCTTTTTTTCTTTCTTTTTTTTTTTTTGAGGTGAAATTCTCGTAACATGAAACTGTTTTAAAGTATACAGTTCAGCGGCAGTAAGACACATTCACAATGTTGTGAAACCATCTCCTCTCCCCAGTTTCAGAACTTTTCAGCACCCAGAAGAGCACCCTGTGCCCATTGAGCAGCCCCTCCCCTCCACCCCTCCCCCAGGCCCTGCAGACCAGGACTCTGTACGACTCCACTTTCTGTTTCTGTAGATTTGTCTGTTCTGGGCACTTCAGATAAATAGAGTCATAAAATCAGGGACCTTTGCAACTGGCTTCTTTCACTTAACATCGCTTTATTTGTTGTTTTGTTTTGTTTTTGAGACAGAGTCTCACTCTGTTGCCACTGGGCTAGAGTGCCATGGAGTGTCATAGCTCACAACAACCTCAAAATCCTCGGCTCAAGTGATCCTCCTGCCTCAGCCTCCCACGTAGCTGGGACTACAGGTGGCACCAGGATACCCAGCTAATTTTTCTGTTTTTTGTAGAGATGGGGTTTCACTCTTGTTCAGCCTGCTCTTGAACTCAAGGGATCCTCTATCCTGGCCTCCCAGAGAGCTAGGATTACATGTGTGAGCCACTGCACCCAGTCCTAGCATCCTATGTTTGAGTTTTGTTCTGGCTGCCCCATGCATCAGCTCTTCCTTCCTTTTTAGGGCTGGATATTATTCCCTTATATAGACAGACTATGAGGCACATTTTGGGTTTTCTGCCTTTTGACTGTTGTGAATAATGGTGCTGTGCACAGTCATGTACAAATATTCAAATTTTGAGATGAAAAATACCATTATTACTCATATCAATTAAATAGTATTAAATTATATTAGCACATGAAGATAGTTGTAGAAGGGTGGAGGAGGGGAGGTGAAGAGAAGTTGGTTAGTGAGCACAGCTATCAGGTTGGAGAGAAGAAATGAGGCCTAGTGTTTAGTGGGGTGGGATGACTATAGTTTATAATCTATTTTATATTTATATTTCAGAATAGCTAGAAGAGGAGAATTGGAATGGTTCTAGCATAAAAAAAAGGCAAATATTTAAGGTGATGGATATCCCAAGTATTTATCTTTACAAATTACAGGAGTATATTAAGTGATCACACACACACCCCCAAACTAGTACATGTATTATGTATCAATATAAAAAATGAAATTTAATTTTAAAATTAAAAAGTATATATTACCAAGTACCCTTGTTAACTATAAGATCAACACTATTGTTCACGTGACTACAGGTTATGGGGGTTGCCCACAGAGTAAATTGGTCAGACCGAGACGGCAGGTGTCTGTCCCTCTCATTCACATTTCCCAGGAGTTCTAGCCGATCGTCTCACTCTCATAAAATAAGAACCATACGTCTCTCTGCTGATCACTTATTAACTCAGCTGAGCTCATCCCAAGGTTGTGGGAGCACTGTCTTGCTTCCGGTATTGTCTGCCTGTTACCCGTGTAATTATGGGACCCTGAGCACCTCCTAGTCAGTGAGCAAGCTGCTTCTTACCCATTTAGCGTGCACCAGGGAAGTGACACTGTGGCCCCAGATGGAAGTGGTAGGACAGGCACTGATCAGGAGGGGACCCACCTCTTCACCTGTATTCTCCACGTTTGTTTTTTAAAGGTAAAAGTCTGAAAGTGTTATAGTAGCAACAGAGTGAGCACCAAATGATGAGCAAGTCAATTAGATTCACCCAGAGGCATCTGGAGCTCACACATGGCACTTCCGTGGCACTTTCAGAATAATCCTTTCTCCTCTCTTTCTCTCTTCTGTGAGAGAGAGGTGGCCACACAGGCTGAGCTAGGAGCAATTCAGTTGTCCCACATTCTGAGCCCCTGGGCATGGTGACTCCCTTGAAGATGTCCTTACTGCCTCACACTGTCTGTTCAAGTCTTCCTGTCCAGTCCTGCAAGCTGTATGTCTTCTCTGACACCTGTGCCCCATTTCGTCACATCCTGAACCCCTGCTGACCACCACTGGACTGTGTTCTGAAAGGCCTGACCAAAATTCAGAAGCTGAATCATGTATATCCTGGCCTTATTCAAAGCTTATCTTAGATTGGGATCACCAGGATTCTGAGAGGCAAGTGACAGAAATCCGTTCTCCAACTGCAGTGAAAGGGACCCAAGGGCCAGACTGACACCTCATTTGTAAAGTCGAGCAGTGGAGCCTGCCTCATGCATAGCTGTCTCAAGGTGCCCTGAGGGTACCATGGCTACCTTCCTCTTTTGGTTTTGATTTCTTCCGGGCTGCCTTCCACAAATGTGAAGAGTGCTTATTGACCTAGAACCTCAGTGCTTATTTGGAAATAGGTTTTGCAGATGTAGTCAGTTAGGATAAGACATGGTGGGTTAAGGTGGTTCCTAAATCCAATGATGGTATCTCTGTGAAGAGAAAAGAGAGAGAGCCTTGGAGAGACACACACACACACACACACACACGGGCATGTTACATAACCACAAACAACAAAGGCAGAGGTTGGAGCAATGCAGCCACGGGCCCAGGAGCACCAGGTATTTCCAGCACCCATCCAAAGCTGGAGGGAGGCCTGAAGCAGGATCTGCCTCAGAGCCTCTGGAGGACCAACCCTGCCCACAGCTTGATTTTAGACTTCCAGCCTCCAGAACTGTGAGGGAATCAAGTTGTCTCCCAGTTTGTGAAGATTTGTTTTGGCAGCCCTGGGAAAGTGATACACCTTCATTCACAAGCTGGTTTTCAGTGCATGACATCAAAGACGGCCCCTGGGCACAGTCAGCTGACCTCCCGCAAGCAGGCCTGAGGAGGAAGGAGGCTGTCCCCCTTGTTTGTGAGTTTCCTCAATGGGAGACCTGCCCAGGCTGCATACTGAGCCTTCTCCTCAGCCTTCCACTTACCCTCTTGCCTCAGGGAAGAAAGAGAGGAAAGGGGCACAGCTCAGAGCAGAGGGGACATCTTCCCATCCACTCTGGCCTGAAGGCAGGCTCAGTACTTGGAGAGATGAGTTTAACCCACACCTTCAGGGATTTTGTCCACTCTCTATCTCCTGTACACATGATGTCACATCCCCTCATCACCACCTATGAGGAGAGCTTGGAGAAGCTATGTGCCTAGTCCAAGGCCACCCAATGACACTGAATGGCAGAGTCAGGCTGGCACCTCTGCTCTCTGTCTCCACGCTGGGAATCCTCACGTGCTCTACTGCCCTAAGGCAGACTGGAGACCCAGAAGGACTCTGGATTCTGTTCCCCAAGGCCAGAATTATCCAGTTATCAAGACAGGCTTGTCTCTGTTTTTATAATCACTGAACTGAAAACACCTCTGATAGGAGGATCATACATTAGCCGGACTGAACAGAAGCAGACATTTCCTTTCTGTGAGGTCCTCCGGGGCAAAGTTTCCATTTCTCTGTGACTAGCTTAGCCCTAGCACCTGGGATGGTGGATGGGGCCTGCAGAGGAGCATAACCAACCAGTCAAACTGGGGTCCTGGTGGGAAGGAGGGGAGGGTGCCAGGATGACTTTGGATATTTCTCCTATACGGAGTGACTCCATAGTCAGACACCTTGGGTAGAAATTCCACAAAAACAGCACGGTGCGGTGGTGGGGAGAGAAAGTCAGGGATAACTAGGAGGGCGAAGAAATGGCCGAGCATGTGGGGATTAATTTATTTTATTCTATCTGTCCCCTAGAGAATTTTTGAGTTCCCACAAAGAAAAGAAACCTGCCCCTTGTTTGAGGTTGGATATTCCCTTCATACTGCAAGTTGTCTGGGAAGTTGATTAAATCCATCACTCACAGCTGAGAAGAAAGGGTGGGAAACTGTAGAAATGGTTAGGGTCCCTGGGAGACACTTGAACTTGGAATCTACTTAATAGCTCTTGGCATGAAAGCAAACAAGAGTCTCTTAGAGATCAAAGGACTTTTATCTGGCTCAGTGGAGAAATCTGTTACTTCAATAACTTATTGTTTGAGCCAAAAATATCCCTGGAGTGAGAAAAGAAGGAAGAAATGTGTTGTCCATTTTGGTCTTTATTGCAAATCTCAGTGTTTCCTTTTCAGGTGATTTCTGAGCTCTATAAAGGATTCTTTTAATTGGCAAAGGCATGAATTAATAGTTGAATCTTGGACCTTCTATTTGAGACTGTTCTAAGTTATAGTTGAACATGTCATTGGGAGGAAGTGCTTTTACTCATTTCTTAATCTTTGATCAAGAACCTACTATGTGTCACTCATTGGAGTGGAAATTCAATAGCATAGTGGATGAACCACGTTCCTCAAAAATTCACGTCCAACCCAAACCTCAGAGTGTAGCTTTAGTGGGAAACAGATAATTTGCAGATGGAATTGGTTACATTAAAATTAGGTCATGTTGGATTTGGATGGGCTGTAACTCCAGGAACTGGTGTTCTTATAAGAAGGGATGGGGGAGACCCGAGATGCACTCAGAGAAGGAACTGGTGTGACAGGGATTGGAACCCACACTGACAGCTGCCGCAGAAGCTGGGGAGGGACAGGGCACAAATCCTCCCTCCTACTGAGACTCCAGGGGTGACCATCCCTGCTGACAGCTCCAGAGTTGCCTGAGGGCACGTTACGGTTTTTGTTTTTTTGTGTGTGCAGTTTTTGGCCTGGGTTGGGTTTGAACCGGCCACCTCTGGCACATGGGGCCAGCGCCCTACTCCTTTGAGCCACAGGAGCCGCCCTATATTCCAGTTGTTTTAAGCCACTCCTTTTGTGGTCCTTTGTTCTGGCAGTCCTAGGAAACTAACCCACCTGTGTCATGAAACAACTCACAAAGCTCATATTCCAGCCATGGGGTTTGAGACAGGGGAAAGAGACACACAGTAAATAAATGCTTACTTTTGTAAAAATTACTGAAAAATATTAAACCAGATACTATGTTACCAAGAGTCAGGTTAGAGATGAGATGTCCACGTGAAGGAGAATGGAAGGACCCAGGGCCTAATAGCTCAGTGGTTAGGGCCAGCCATATATACCGGGGCTGGCCAGTTCCAACCTGGCCCGGGCCTGCTAAACAACAATGACAACTACAAGAAAAAAATTGCTGGGTGTTGTGGCAGGCACCTGTAGTCCCAGCTCCTTGGGAGGCTGAGGCAAGAGAATCTCTTAAACCCAAGAGTTTCAGGTTGCTGTGAGCTGTGACCCCATTGTACTCTACCTACAGCGACATAGTAAGACTGTCTCAAGTAAAAAAAAAAAAAAAAAAGGATGGAAGGTCTGGGAAGTTTGTTCAAACAGGAGATGTTTGAAGATCTCCCTCGTGCAGACCTGGATGGTGGGAGGACCTGCCCTGGGTCTGCCCGGCCAGAGAGGGTGGTGATTATGAAGCTGAGGCCTGGCAGAGCCTAGAACTTTCACCACGCAGAAAGACTCCCGTGTGCCTCCACCAGGAAGCAGGGTGGGGAGAGAGGGCGAGGCTGGTATGGGAGCTGCACTCCAGATACTGGTAAACATATTTAATATTTATACGAAAGAAGACAAACAGCGCCGGGGCCAGACAGATGGAGTCATCCGAGGAAAGGGTAAAATGAGAGGATGCCTTATGTAAAGAATGTGCGTGTGGGAGGAGGTGCCATTCATTTCACAGGAGACTTGCTAAGGATTCCCCCAGCATGACCCTGCCCTTTTCTCTTAGCAAATCTACCTGATTTTTTTTTTTTTTTTGTAGAGACAGAGTTTCACTTTAATGCCCTCGGTAGAGTGCCGTGGCCTCACACAGCTCACAGCAACCTCCAACTCCTGGGCTTAAGCGATTCTCTTGCCTCAGCCTCCCGAGTAGCTGGGACTACAGGCGCCCGCCACAACGCCCGGCTATTTTTTTGTTGCAGTTTGGCCGGGGCCGGGTTTGAACTCGCCACCCTCGGTATATGGGGCCGGCGCCTTACCGACTGAGCCACAGGCGCCGCCCTCTACCTGATTACTTGTGCTTTCTAGATTATCTTCCTTCAGGAAAGGATGGGAGCTGACGATGAATTGGACAAGAACAAGGAGAGGTGTGTTTTGAAGCTGGGCAGTATCCTGGATTGATCAGTGTCCCCACCCCACCCTCCATTTGCATCCCCTTGAGACCTCAGAAGGTGGCCTTAGATTTGGAAAGAGGGTCACTGCACCTGATTTAGTTGAGCTGAGGTCATGCTGGAGAAGGTAGGCTTCTAATCTGATGACTACCGTCCTATTATTAGGACATGTGAAGACTCAGAGATAGATGCAGAAGGGACACTGTGCCAGGGGACTGACGGGGGAGGCAGAGATTACAGTGATCCACCCACAAGCCGACAGGCACCATGCCTGCCCGAGCCATGAGCAGCTAAGAGAACAGCGTGGGGCAGATTTCCCCCCACCAGCTCGGAGCCCACAGTGTGAGCAAGCGTGGCTCAGCTAACACATGGGTTTCAATCTTTGGCCTCTAGACAACGAGAGAGTAAAGGCCTGTTGTTTTAAGGCACAAGGTTTGTAGCACATTGTTACAGCAGCCGAAGGAGGTTGATACAGACCAGGGTGTGTTGTCAGAATCAAAAAATAAATCCCCAAGCAGGAGAAAGATGTGCTTTTGTTTGCATCTTTTGTTTTTCTTTTAGACGTACGTAGGGCCGCCTTCAGTCATTTGGATGCGTTTCTTCCCCTTCTCACTGCTCCCGTGACTGTCCCAGTACGAGCCCCAAGGCCCCTGCTGGTGTAAGATCACTGGGGTAGGTTTCCCTTCCTTGTCCTTCCTCAGCTTCCTCCCCCACCCCTCGCCTTCTCCCAACAGTAAGGTGACACAGTAGACTTCTTTGAGGATTTTTGGTTGATTTTGGAGACCATACTTTTCCATCCCGGGGAAGAGAAAGGCATTCAGCTGGCACCAGATTTAGAGAGAAACTGTGTTTGGTTCAACTGTAAAATTATCAACAGACATGGCTTTAGAAATCAGAGCTCTATGTGTCACAGACACAAAGGACCATCGTGAGACTTAAACATGCTTTCCCATGAACCTCTGGTATGGACGAAGAGACTAACCCTATCTTATTATTGTGAACAACTTTTTGTTTGCTTGGTTATTGTGCAACTTTTAAGTTCCATCATCTCACTTTAATTTTTTGTTTCATTAATATTATTATTCTTATTTTGACCACAGGTGCAGAATTGGCTTCCTGATAACCTGTGTTCCATAACGCACTCTTTTCCCTGTGCCATATGTGACACACTTGTGTTTATATAGTTACTTATGTGTAATAAGCACTTGGAAACCCACCACCCAAAACAAAATCTGGGACCTTCACAACACATCAGTTTAACCTCAGTGTTTTTTTAATATCTATCACCCTTACGTGCTTTAAAATGTGGTTATGTAAATACTCTGAGGGCTTGATTTTTTGCTCAATAACCCAATCTGTTCAGATATGTGATTAATCCCTAGGTAGGAACTTTTACGTGCTCAAAACCAAATATTCCATCATAGTCTTCTGGCTAGATTTTTCTCTATTAACCTGCAACAAATGAAATTCTGCACTCAGTTATTTTTTCTAAGCAAAACTTTCTCTTTTCTTAACCAATTTCTTTGAGGAACAAAGCCAAAAGCATCCCAGGTTTCCAGGGGGTTATTATATAATAAAAAGAAGTAAGAACAGACATTCAGGAAACTCAGCTGATAACAAACGTAGCTGTCCAAGCCAGAAATGTTTGTTAAGCGTTTAGGGGTTCAGACAGATTATGGTACAAGGAGTTCAAATACTAGATGATAAAACAAGAAGAGAAAAAAACAGGCACGCTAACATCTGTCAAGAAACACACCGGCAGACACACAAACAATGAGTCAGGAAGCCAAAAAGAAAGTTTGATAGACACTACATGCTTTACTTCTGTCTCTTTTCCATAATTCCCTTAGGGATTTTTAGGAAAAGACTGCTCTGGCAATGACTGAGGTTATAAATTAGTGGAAATTATAGACATTGCATAAGCAAATAAATTTGGGCTGTGCCATTTATTTATACTATGATCTCATATAAGACATCAACAATATCTCAGAAACATTTGGAAGGAAGACAGTGTGTATTTGTGTGTTTATTTATGTGCAAGAAGCATCTATCAAGGACCTGTTAGATACCAGGCTGGGATGAGACTCTGAGGATGAGGCCTCGAGGTGAATAAAATGGATATGAATCTGTGCCTCACTCCTATGGAGGAATGAATCAAAAACAGAAGTTTGGAAAAGATAGCGAACTTGACTTGGGTTTGAAGATAAATTCCCAGAGGACCAATTTTGAGTTTCCTTTTGTTTTTCATTAGACCACAAATGGCTCCTTATCGGTAATGAAAAACAACTCCTGATTTCTAGCCTCCCTCCGTCTCTGGAGAACAGGTGCTTGAAAAGTGATGTTCTTGCATTTTCCTGGCAATGTGCATGTAACCATCCTACCAGCTAAATGCCCATTAGAAATCATTTTTGTTCATACTTAAATGATAAGTAAAAACACACACTCCCCTAAAGGAATAATTTGACTTACCAAAGGCTTTTGTGCGAGAACAACAAGGGCCATTATGTGTTCTTGTGGTGCATGATGTCAGTACAACTTCGAGAGTTAATTACGTTCTTAATTACAGCTTTGTATTGAATTAGGGAACAATCATCCATAACGTAATTGAAACCCTGCTGAGATCACGTCTGTTGCCAGCTAATTGCATGCCATTTTTTAGTAAACTTTAAATAAAAACCAATATTTCATTGGTCTCAGCTTTAATTAATTGACAGAAGAAACTTAATTGGGGTTTTATCAATAGATCGAATATTTTCAAGTGATCAGTGAGGGATGAGTTACATTCTAGTGTAACAGCCTTCAAATATCAACCTGTAAAGGTACTTCCCTGGCATTCAGGAAAGAGCCCTGAATAGTACAAGGGCTATTGTACAAGTACATGTACAATACAAGTACATAGTCTGTCGCTTTACAAGAAGCAGAATCAGTAGAAGAAAAGATCACTTCACCCCGAGTCAGAAGTTGTGAGTTCTGTTTCGTTGGGCCCTTTCTCATGATGCCCTTCAGGCCAACACTTCTACCCTATGGCTTATGTGTCTCTCTGTCAAAAATGAGAGGTAGGTGGGTCTTAAAAATCCTTATTCCTACCACTCTGAGAGGCCGAGGCAGGTGGATCACTTGAGCTCAGGAATTCAAGACCAACCTGAGTAAGAGCATACTCCATCTCTACTAAAAATAGAGAAATAAGCCAGGTGTGGTGACAGGCACCTGTAGTCCCAGCTACGTGGGAGGCTAGGCCAGAGGATCACTTGAGCCCAGGAGTTTGAGGTTGCTGTGAGTTGTGACAATGCCATGGTTCTCTACCTGTCTATATAGGAATACAGACTGAGACTCTGTCTCCAAAAAAAAAAAGTCCTTGTTAGCTAGATATCATACTTCTATGACTTAGGGTTAATGCCCAAGTGAAGGAGGATAGAGGGAATATTGTCCATAGGCAAACTGTTTAAGATCATGTGTCTCTGCTCTTCTTTACAAAGCAGGGCTCCTTGGTGATCTGTGACAGAAACTCTCTGGTTGACCTAACAGAGAAGAGATTCTAAGAAGGTCAGTAGGATAATCAGGACAGTGGGTGCTGCCCTTAACAGAAGTATCAGTCATTAGCTGACAGGAACAGAATGGGCTTGTTGTGTCGCTAATGGAATGCTGATTCTGACATCTCTGTCTTCACTCCACTCAAGATTCAGAACCCCTTAAGAGAGTCGGTGGCACCAAGATTAGCTCAGATGTTCTGTCTTAGCTGAGGGAGAACTGGCCCCGTTCCTTGAGGTCTTGGAGAGGCAGTTACCATTAGAAGAAATCAGGGTGCTGTGACTAAAAGAAGAGATAGTCGGTATTCATTTAAACAAGAACAAACTTCCCTGTACTTTCCATCCTGACCCTAGAACAGATGTGTGGTGCCTCTGAGAAAGCCCTGCTCCCATGAGATCCTGGGCATTTCTGAGTGATAAAAAGGTTGGCAGCAGTAGTTAGGAAAAATTTTCATACTAAAGACTGTGGATTTCAGGATATTGAAAAATGGAAGGAAGGAGGGTGGGAGGGAGGGAGGAAGGAAGGGAAGAAAGGAAAGGAAAGGAAAAGGGAGGGAGAAGGAAAGAAAGAAATCACTTCCTTTAATCCCCAAAACTTATTAGTTAGGAACACTTCTGTTTTTGTACTTGTGGGTTGAGTTATCTAAGTGTATTTTTCTCAGGTGAATTGTCTTTATCATAAAATTAATCCATTTTATGTCACTGTTCAAGCTGCAGTGAAGTGTAAGATTGAGTGAGACTCCATAAAATTTCTTTTGCATTTTACAAGCCTACACATCCTCATTTTTGTCATGCTATGTAAGACTGTTTTGTGATTGTTGGCTTTTATTGACTGTGGAGCATGGCTTTCTCTTGAATTATTTATTGTGCCAAAATATTGGATTTGTACTTTCATTATATTATTTTGCAGACTCTTTTTTCCCTTTTAAAGTCCAATTGACAGTAACACATTCAGAAGGTAAAGATATAGTTTAATAATGAGGGGTTTTAGAATAGGTTTCTAGGAAATGAGAGGCCACAGTCAATATCTATTTTTGTGTTTTTGATGCGAAGCCCCTTTAGGAGTATGTCAATTAGTCTTCTTTCGTTGCCTGCAATAGAAATTGATTTGGGCTAATTTCAGCAAAAGCAAACCTGTCAGAGGCCTGTCAGGATCTCACAGAACCTGGTTTGTAAACCCTGACAGCCAAAGAAGGACCTCAGCCATGATTTGAAGTAGGAGATGCTGTTCAAGGTGCCATTCTTAAAAAGCATCACATCTAAACAAGCGTCTATAACCATTACTTTTGCCCTATGTCATAGCATGTGCTTAACATTTGGAGAGAAGTCCTTCAGTAGGGCTGTGGGTAAACAAACCTTGCTACATCCCTGCCTTGCAATACTACTTAGCAATTAAAAGAAATACGCCATCCATACATTAACAACAACTTGGATGGGTCTCCTAGGAAATGTCCTGAGCAATAAAAAGCCAGTTTCTGAAGGTTGCATGTTGCATGATTCCATTTAAGTCACTATTTTGAAGAGATGAAATTTAAAACATGGAGAACAGATGAATGATTTCCAGGGGTTGAGGGGAATGTGGCTTTGGTTGTAAGCCAGAAAAAGGAGGAACCTGTGTATGGGGAGAATTCTCTGTATCTTGGCTGGTGGTAGTGAATATGGAATTTACACATGTGAGGAAAATGTTAGAAATAAATGCACACACACAATTAGTACAGGGGAAACTGCAGACATCTAAGAATTGTGACAATGTCAGGATCCTGGTACTCTCGTTTTGCAAGATGCCATGATTGGAAAGCAAGCTCCTTGGATTGTTTGTGTCAACAGCATGCACATAGATAAGTGTCTCAACAAGAACCTTTACTTCAGAAAAGACATTCTAGGAGAGCATTCATTTGGCCTATTGCCTAACTCTAGAGTCAAAGAAGTGATGTAAGATGTAGCAGCAACCCTGCCCTGTGTGGTTGGAAGCCAGGACCTTGGATCACTTAATCATGGCAGAATGTATCTCCTCAAAATAGCTGTAATAATATTTCCAGACCCACACACTCTCCCAGAGTCTTGCCAGTTTCCAATAAGAGGTGACAAATATTTACCACCCTGTTAAGCCTGGGGAACCTTGGGACTTATCTGGTGAATCAAGCACACTGGTGATGCTATTAAGTCAGAAGATGTGGCTCTGGCCAGCCTCTCTCTGTCTCTTACCAGTTGCTTGCTCTTGGAACCCAGCTTCCATGTTGTAAGGAAGTCCAAGGATGTGGGGAGGCCACGTGTGAGTGTTCTGGCTGGCAGTCCGGCTGACAGATCTTCTGCTGAACGTGTGAGTGCATAAGCCTCCTGATGACTTCAGCTCTCCCAAAAGAATGCCACGTGGGGCTGAGGCAAGATGCCTTGTCTGCACTCTATCCAAATCACAGATTCATGAGGAAAATCGATGTTGCTTTAAGCCAGAAATTCTTTTGGAATATTTTGGAACACAGCAATAAGTAACTGGATCGCCTTCCTTCCAAACACTACACACAGTGGGAGAAAGGAAGTTCCCTGGGAGGATGATGCTGGACGGCTAAAAGCAACATATGGCTGCTCCATGGGGGTGCGTGCCAGTTTCGTCTTTTCACACGCCTGTCACTCAGAAGAGCCCACTTCAGAGACTCTGGGGAGTGTAGGGGACATCAGTGGCCAGAAGGAATCAAGTCCAAGAAACCATCCCAAAAGATCTTTTGAAACGTCTATTTTATTTAATATCTTGTGCACCAGGTATGTGGAAGCGTTGAATAATCTCTGACCAAACGCCCCCTTTTATGTCAGTGTTTTTGGCTTTTCTAGAGACTGACGCATTAACCATGCTGCTCTATCCATGATGAAGGAGAGATAGCCATTAAAATGAAAAGCAGGAGAATAGACTCAAGGAGGATTAAATATGCAATGTCATTATGTAAAGTAAAGCAGAGCCCATCTACTCCTTTGGCATATAATTTCAAGTGCCTGCCTCATGCTAAGATTGCAGATTCACCTGTAAACAAACGGGACAAGGTCCCTGCTCCCGTGAGTCTCCTCTTCTGATAGAGGAGGACTGAATTAAATTGAAAAACAAGAAACCCAGCTAATTCCATCTTTATGGGTGAAGCCTTGAGAGCATCGCAGAAGAAAACTTTAAGCAAAATGCAGAATTTATATGCCAGCTCCAAGAAGAAATATTTCAGTGAGTTCCTGGCTCCACACAAGGAAAATGGAACAGAAGCCAAGTATTCCATCAGTTAAAAGCAGCTAAGTTTCCTGAGCCTGGACTGATTGGGAACGTGGAAGAGAAAGTGTCAGGTCTATCAGCGGAAGATTGGCACAGAGCCACCGTCCACAGAATGGAGAGCCCACCAGTCTCCGAAGAGAGATTGTCAGGCGTGACGAAGCAGGAATCTTAGCTGAAGAATATTCACAAATTGCAGGCCAAGAGGGAAGAGGGGATGTTCATCATCTCTTCACAGCCTTGCTCATTGGGGGACCTGCTGTCCTTTATTGTTAATATAAAAATCAATATAGCAAGAGGCGAGTCTTTGCTGTGATAATATTGGCTCCTTTCACCAGGCGTGTGGAATTAGATTACTGATAGATGCACCTCTGTACCTCCCCAGGCTCCAGATAGAATCTGTGGGCCTTGCCAATAAGCACAGTAACAAAGTGTGGATCATGAACCAGCAGGCAGCCAATGGCAGTGGAGAAAATGTAATTCCCTTGCAAGACACGGTCCCGGAGGGAGGCGGGAGGCGGCTGGCCTGATTGTGTATGCTCAGCTGGGCTCCGGCCAGAGGCTTTGAAGGGAAGTCTGAATACCTGTGTGCAGCTGAGACACTGTACACCGAGGAGGTGGCATCGTGTAACAGAGGAAGAGGGGAAGAAAGAAAAACAAAAAAGAAAAGGCAAGGAGGGGAAAGAGAGGGAGGGAAGTCCAGAAGGAAGGCCTGCAAGCAGCTCTGTGAGATAACTTCCCCTACAGGCCTCTGGTGAAAATTAACTGGTTTAAGTAAAGGGACAGATCACACATATACTTTCCTGTGGCTCTGTGCTACATGGAAACTAATTTTGAAAATGTGATCTGCTAGAGACCCACTGTGGACCTGTCTTTATTCGGAGTCCCATGGCAAGGAGCCTGTCTCGAGTCTGTCTTCTCTGAGATCAGACATGTAAGTGCAAATAGAGTACCAATTAGCAGATTCCAGTGGGGGCTGGTGGTCCTATTTTTTTAGATTATAAAATTAATAGAACATGTAAAGAATGAAATGAAAACTCTGGTAGCATCCACGTACCTGTGTCAGCTGTCAATCATGTGTCTGTACTTCCTGCCAGTTTTTCTTAATCTAGTACGTACTTACTTTCTGTATGAGTGTGTACGTATCATACACATATATCCATTACATAATATATGTGCATACATCACATACATGTGTACAGAGGTATAAATGTTTGTTGACAAAGTTAAAACCAGGTAGTTTTTACCTCATTTGTCATATAGTATTGTGAGCATTTCTTTTCTTAAATAATTTATTGTTTCAGGTTAATTTGAGGGTAGAAAGAATTAGGTAAGACATGTTTGCATTTGTGAGGTAGACTCCTTGTTATAATTATGTCCCACGCCCAGGAGGTGTGCCACAAGCATTTTTTGACTTTAAGAAATTATCAAGGACAAAACAAAGAATTAGGTAAGAGCAAATGCTTGCATTTATTAGGTAGAGTCCCTCATATAATTATGTCCCGTCCCCAAGAGGTATGCCATAGCATTTCTTTCTTTTTTCTTTTTTTTTTTTTACAGTTTTTGGCTGGGGCCGGTGCCCTACCCCGTGGATCCACAAGCACCACCCTAGCATTTTTTGATTTTAAGAAATTATCAAGGACAAGACATTAGTGATTATGTCTTAGAGTCAACCACATTAATGAAAATTGTAATTTTTTCCAGCTTTTTAACTGTTCTAACACTTCATCAATCGTTTTAGGCATACATCACAGAAAACTTAAGTAAATCTATATGCATTCGTGAAAGTAAATTTCTTAGACTGAATCCCTAAAACAAGAGCTACTAGGGGGAGGGTGTGAGAAGAGGGCATTGCCTACCGGGCTGAAAGAGCGGCTTTAGTTCTTGTTATTCTTTATTGCCATAATAATTGCTAGTGTTGCTGCTGTTAATTTCATATAGGGAAATATAAAGGAATAAACTATGAGCAGGTTCATAAATTCAATGCCCAGAATCCTCCTGGGAGTTTCAAACAATAAGAACAACAATGGTGTCTGTCTCTCATTAGAAAATTAGTAAACGTGGGCATTGAATGCCACCAACCCTGCCACCAGTCATTTTCTATGTGACTGCCATCAACAATTTATCGGGATCTTCCCAGAAAACAAAAACACACGTGTGTATGTGTGCATGCATTACATGCTTTTATAAATGTACATAAATACGTGTGTGCATGTTTAGACATATACACATGTGTGTGCATGCTTCGTAAGTGTTACGTTAAAGGTGCAGGTTATACATACTAGGATTCATCATGATGTCTTTAGACACTTCTTGGAGATGTCTTCATACTGGCATGGACTTCTTTGCATGATCTCACCATTATTGAACTGTGCGTACTTATCATACACATAAATCCATTCCATAATAACGAATCCTTCCATCCTGCTGCTTCCTCATTTGGTAACTTAGGTGTGCTTTGCCCCAGCCACCTGTCCCTCAGGCTGTCCTCCCCCTAAGCAAATCCCTTCGGTGAGCTGAGCCATCCTCCTGTGGTTGTTGGACAGTGAGGAGCTTCTCTTTCTCTGAGAGCAAGTTCTGAGGTGGCAGCTCCTTCCTCCTGGGCTTGTGGCCCTGCAGTGAACAGGACAGATGTGGTCCCTCCTTACACGTGTAGAGAGGTTGTACTCAGAGGTATCCCCGAGTCCTGAAGTAGCACTGAAGACATCTAGATGTTCCTTGCTCCTGGGCTTGTGGCCCTGCAGTGAACAGGACAGATGTGGTCCCTCCTTACACGTGTAGAGAGGTTGTACTCAGAGGTATCCCCGAGTCCTGAAGTAGCACTGAATACATCTAGATGTTCCTTGCTCCTGGGCTTGTGGCCCTGCAGTGAAGGGACAGATGTGGTCCCTCCTTACACGTGTAGAGAGGTTGTACTCAGAGGTATCCCCGAGTCCTGAAGTAGCACTGAATACATCTAGATGTTCCTTGCTCCTGGGCTTGTGGCCCTGCAGTGAAGGGACAGATGTGGTCCCTCCTTACACGTGTAGAGAGGTTGTACTCAGAGGTATCCCCGAGTCCTGAAGTAGCACTGAATATATCTAGATGTTCCTTGCTCCTGGGCTTGTGGCCCTGCTGTGAACAGGACAGATGTGGTCCCTCCTTACATGTGTAGAGAGGTTGTACTCAGAGGTATCCCTGGGTCCTGAAGTGGCACTGAGAACATTCCCATTATTCACTTGGTGTTGAAATAAATGAATGAATAAATGAACCAATGCAGGTCTTTTCGAAGATAAATATTATTTCAACCTGTTGGGTGGAAAAATATCATATTTTTCATTTTATGATGTTGTTATAAATGTAAGAGAAGTGTACAATTATCTATGATAAATTCCAGAGGAAGCAGGAAGTCAGAAATCCCTCCAGCTGGGTTTTAGAGTCTCCCTTCATCCCCACCCTCATCATACAATGAAACTTCCACCCATCCCTGCCCCGTCTCTGTCTGAGTCTCTGGATTTGAGATTGTCATTGCACCCGTATAGCAGGCTTTCACTTTTCAAGTTGCCAGATCTGCTAAATAAAAAATAAATAAATAAATTACAATGATGAATATTTCTGGTCCTTGGCAGATGCTCATTTCCCTCTGGTTCACGTATCTTTGCAAATGCAGATTTACAAATCATGCAGGTTCTCCAGAGGGGTCTTGGTTTTCCATCCCGCCCTGAGCCCAGTGAGGAGCTGAGTAGCCCAGCATCCACAGTGTCTAGAATTGAGACAATAGCCCCAGGAAAAGAAAGTGTGCTTGGAGACAGCGCCTACAAAGGCCTGAGATTGCAGCGTGGGTAATTAGTCTGTCACTCTCGAGGAAGGGGGCACTGCAGCAGGATCTCTCTATTAGCCTCTGTACCACCTACTC
Organism: Nycticebus coucang; assembly: GCF_027406575.1. Taxonomy (NCBI): domain Eukaryota; kingdom Metazoa; phylum Chordata; class Mammalia; order Primates; family Lorisidae; genus Nycticebus; species Nycticebus coucang. The sequence continues at coordinate 108,471,830 of NC_069783.1, read as the reverse complement.
CCAAGACAGAGCCAGCTGGAAGGTAAGGGAGAGAAGTTTGAAGATTCATCACATGTCTTTATGGCTCCCAAATCTCATTACTTCACAATATTTTTTTTCTTTCTCAGTAGTACAGTAAAACAGCACTCAGAAATTAATTGTATTTTCAATAAAGCAGAACCTAGCTTTTCTTTTCTTTAGGTTCTTTTGGGGGGGAGGTGGTTTTGTTGTTTCAATATTGAACTTGCTTGATTCTGGGAAACTCAGGATTAACCACGTTATAGGGAATAAAATGTTAGAGAATCTATTTGAGAGAAATTCACTTCCAATGATGTTATTTTTCCTCATAGGTTTCTTTTTCTCTCAAACCCCTTGCTTTTGTGACAAATTATATCATACGTGGAATCACTGCCCACTCACGGTATTTCTTTGCGTACTCGCTCAACACACCCGCGTGGATTCCAGCAGACAGAGAGCCCTGGAAATGGGTTTATCCACAGAGGGAGACAGTTAGAAAGGGACAGGTAGATGAGCAAGAAAAGAGGGTTGTGATGAAAATTACAGAAGGAATGTGAACAGGTTGGCAGAAGGCTTTCTGTTTAATTCTAGGCTGAACTATTTCCAAGTAATTAGCCCATCAAATCCTTAATATTGTAGATATAATTGCTAAGGACAAGGATAGTCTTTAGGTGAATTGGTGAAAAAAATAATCATTAAGGCAAAAAATATCACTATTTTTTCTCATTTATAGATAAGGCCAAATTGGAATGAGGTTTGCACAAGGCTATGGGGAAGGAAATATCATGGTAGAAATAACACCTGCCCTCCAGCCCACAGCAAACAGAGGGCAGCACCATTCTAAAATACCATTGTGATTTGAACCAAATATAAGAAAGGGAGGTTGGTGGGAGTCTTGCTCCCAAATCTCCCTCTCCACACCTAGTGTACAAGGATTTGGATAACTGTTGTGATTTATCCCTGGCTCTTCTTTTTGCTCTTTGGTTTTCTCTCTGTTTTCTTACCCTTGGTTTCCATGGGAACTTGCATTGCTATTGTCTTGAGTCAGAAATCTCTGCCTTAGGCTTCAGGGACTTATCAGAGGATGGAACCAGCTTGCTCCAGGAGGGATGAATCTCCTGCAGACATCCATGGCCAAGGAAAAGGTTTTGGTAACCTAGGGATATGGAAAGTATTTCTGTTCCTTTCATCTAAAGTAATTCAGTATTTCACTCTTAAAGCATTGAACACTGGAATTATTTCAGACATGAAAACTCCAGTATAGCATAGTTGGTTTTATTTTTCTTTCTGCTTAAAAAAAATTTGTTTTAATAGTCTGATCTCTGTAAACTCAGGGAGTCGGAAAGAAAGGACAGCAGTTGAGCAGGCTAAAGATTAATCCTTTGGGGGCCCATGACTGTGAAGCCTTCTGGCCATTCGTTCAATGCTGAATGCTCAGGCAAAGGTAGTTCCCCAGCAAGAGGATTAACTTTTATTGGTTTGTGAAAATATCAGCTCTTAGGAAAGAAGTTGAACAAAGTTGTTCTTCCCTGGCCTGGGATCTATAGAGGAGCAGAGTCCTGCTGTCCTTTTTATTCTTTGTGCTGTGAGACAGGGAGATGGTTTAAATTATCATCCTGCAGATGGATGCCCTGTGATCAGAAGATGGTATGCAGAGGTCTGGCAGCCCGGGGCTCTGAGCTTCTGCCGCTTCCTGCTGTTTCCGTAATGGTTTGTCAGCTTTGTGGGGGTTGGGGGAGGCCCTCGCTGGACCCCATGGAGAAGGCATGTGGAGGCCATTAAGCTGGTCTCAAGATGTCTGGGCCACTAAACATTAGTAATAAAAAAAAATGTTCCTCCAACATATAAAGCCAAATATTTAGTTAAGATTGTCCTCATTAAAGGTGCCGAGGTTTGATTTGTCACGTGCATGGAGACTTGTAAAATGCGGCTGCACGGGAGTTCCTGACAGCCTCAGGGCTAGGTGCCTGGGTGCTTGTGCACATGTGTTTGTCTTTACTGTCCATATGGCATGGGATGCCGGACTTGCCTGGAGACTCCTTTGGTTGTGGTTGTGTCTGTAGAACCCCAAAGACAACTCAGAGGTCTGAGAAAGCGGGTGAACAGAAGGGAGCATCACTGTGGCCTTGGCTGTGTCTCATGTCCCAAGCCAACTGTTCATCTGCATTCATCTTTATCTCATGGAAAGAAAGCGCCTACTTGAGAGTCACCCTGCCCACAGGTGTCTCTGCAGAATACCAACTCGCAGTCATATGCGCACGCACACACACACACACACACACACACACACACACACGGTAGGCAAGTGCCCCCATCCCATGCTAACAAAGACCCCGTAACAAAAGCCCACATGTGCTTCTCTTTACCCTTCTGTTGCCATGGCAAACAATTTGATTGAGTAAACTAACAGGATTTGAGAATCTGGTGTTATTCCTCTCTGCTCTGTGTTTACCATAACTAGCCCTGAGCATATTAGCAAACACAAAGTCTTTAAAAAGTCTATTTCTCATAGATTGATGTGAGGAAATTCATTATATAGATCGCTGCCCAATGGCTCTATTTGGTCAGAATCCCTCTAAACTCCCTTCCCTTCATTTGTAAAAGTATCTTCTCCCCTGCCTCCTGCCTCACTCAGAATCCTTTTGTAAACTAAAATAAAATCTTAAAATAGAAATAAAATCCCACCCCCAGCAGCTGACTGTCTTGACTCCCTCTTGGTCAAGGGGATCCCTAAAACTGAGTTGCTAGCCATGAGAAAGGAGCTCAGGCCTCATCATGTCCTCTCCCTCCTTAGAGATGTGCTTTGTGATTCATTAACAGGCCTAATGCTGTACCAGACATACCTGCAGGTCCTCAGGATATACAGCACCTCCCCCCCACCCGCGGAGCCTGGGCAAATGTCCTGGACCTTATTTCGGATCAACAGACCCCTGGCTTAACTCAGCATTCCTTTTTGCTACTCCTGGTCTATCAGAAGAGCCTAATTCTTTCAGCTACTTGTCGGCTAAAGAATCTTTAAACCCACCTGAAAGCCGTAAGCCCTGCTTTGAGATGTCCCACCTTTTTGGGCCAAACCAATGTGTGTCTTCCGTGCATGGACGTATGACTTCACCTGTAATTCCTGTCTCCCTGAAATGTATAAAACCAATTGTAACCCCACCACCGCGAGTCCACTTGCTCGGTGCTTCTTGGGTGTGACTCCGGGTCATGGTCCTCGAATTTGGTTCAGAATAAACCTCTTCATTTTATAGAGTATGGCTTCTTTTCTGTTGACATTTAGTAAAAAATAGAATCCATTGATTTTTCATCAAGAAGGTAGAACTGAAAGAAAGCTCTTAGAAACATCAGATTTCCATATGCATGACTGTGAACAGTTCCCTGTTATAAAAAAGAAAAGGCATTAAAAATATATATAAATATAAAAATAAATATACACACCTACATATACATATATATAGGGTTTCCATAAAGTTCATGTGCAATTTAAAATAGTTGTCTATTTTAAATACACATATAATGTATATAATATACATACATATGTCAATTTAAAAATAGAGAATAGCACAGTGGTTAGTAGAGCTAATGTCCATCACAAAATTACAAATGCTAGAATTATATCATGTTTATTTCAGATCTATATAAAAATAAATAAATGAATGAAAGAAAGAAAGCAGACATCATTGATAAAGTTGAAACGCTCGATTTTTGCACCTGCCCAGGACACATACCCTCTGCCTGACTCTCCCAGTCCCTTGTCACTTGGGTCACCCCTCCCCACTCTGTTGTCTGTCCTCCTCCCCACCTGAATCTAGTTCTGCCCCATTCCTCCCTCCACCAACCTGTCTACCCCTCCCTCCTTCCCTGACATGAGCGCAGTATTAACTGTTCCCAATCTCTGTCTTTAAACGTTTAGTAACATACCCGGATATCCATAAGCAATAGAGCTGTTCAGTTTATTTGAAACTGGGCATGTGAGTATCGCAGCGGTGTGTCTTTCTCCAGTTGATTTTTTTCACCCAACAAGCAACTTTCAAGCCCCAGCTCTGAAAACTTGTGGTTGAGCCCTTGCATTTCACCTCCAGCTTTTCATGCCATCATAGGCTGATGCTTCGCTCTTGCAAACATGTCTTGGGTGCCCGGCATGTGTGAGATTTCCTTTTTCATTATTGCATCCAGGGATTCCCGAGTAGGGCATGCGCATGCATGAGAAAGAGCTTCTCAGGGAGATTATTTTAAATGTGTATCTTAATGTCTTAAGACATCTAAGCCCCGTGCCGTTCTTTTGCTTCTGCGAAGGCAGAGCAAAGTGATTTGTTTGAAGGAGGTCAGTCTCCATCCTCCTCTGTAGTCCTTCTTCTGTTGTTAGGAAGCTGTTTCTTCACCTAACCCTGGGACTATCATCTGGAAATATTATTATTAGGAGCCATATCAGTTTTCTGTCTTCTGTTTCAAAATCATTAACAGCTCTTCACTGAAAATATATTCTCTGCCTCTCTTTCTCTCTCTGCTGTGAGTCACAGCGGCTTTCTTGGAAGTGATAGACCATATAATTCTCACATGTCAAGGTTCTAAGCCAAAGCCCTCAGGCACTGCTTCTGATTTCCTTGAAGGAAAAAAAATAAAAGATCATAACCCTCTCAGAGGGGGGCTCCTACAACACCTGCTTGGTGCACCTGTCACCCGACGCCTGACAGGGAGGCTCAGTGTCCTGCGGTGTTGGAAGGCGCCGCCCATATAGATGGGGTCCCCTGCCCTGGTGCCAACTGTGGACACGGCGCATGTCCCAGAACCCCTCCTTCCCACAAAGGGGAATTAGTGGGCTCCCAGTCTCTGAGATTATCTGTCTTCTTCAAGGAGTTACAATGGCCTGGGATCTTGGAAATCTGCCCAGTGGCTCTGCGGAGGCCCTGCACCCCCCACCAGGCAGCACAGAATCTGCTAAAGAAAATATGAGTCTTGGAGCCCAGGGCTAGAAAATGTAGGATGGACACATATGGGGCTTTGAAAAGTGAGGTTTAGATGGTTTACTGATGACGTGTTGCCTTGTGTGTACATGTGTGAGTATTGTGTGGTGTGTGTGTACTGTGCATGTGTGCTTGTGTTCACATACATGTGTGACAATGAGTGGTGTCCATGTGCAGGTGCTGTTTTTATATATAGTGTGAGCCCGCGTGTCTGTGTGAGTGTGTGTTGTGTTTATGGATATGAGTGCTGTTCACGTGCATGTGCTGTGACGTTTTGTGTATGTTATGTATATGTTTATGTGGGTGAGAATGTGTTGTGTATGTGAGTGTTGTGTGTATATGTGTGTGTGTCGTGATGTGTGTTCATGCCCACGTGTGAGAGTGAGTGCTCTGCGTGTTGTGTGTATGTGAGAGTGTGCGGTATGTGTGAGTGCTGTGTGCATATGTGTGTTGTGTGTGCCTGTATGTGTGGGAGTGGATCCCGTATGTGTATGAGAATGTGCTGCGTGTATGAGTGTTATGTGTGTTGCTTGTGGGTATGTGTGGCTGTGGGACTGGGTATGTGCCCTGTGTGGGCTGACTAGGGACGGAATGGGAGAAGGGGGCTGTTGATCTTCTCCCTGGGTCTCAGGATGGCCCCTGCCCCACCCTGGCCAACCCTGCCTGAACAAAACACTGGAAACTTCTGAGTTTCAGAGAAATCTAGAAGGCATCATAAACGCCAGCCTGTTTCAGCACCCACAGGAGTTAGCTCAGCTGACTGGAAAGGACACAGCAGTTGCAGAAACTGAAATACTGAAATACCCAAGGCCCACTTCAGTGTCCACCAGCCGCTGTCCTGAGACCATCACCACCCACCATGTCCTCAAGATTAGAGGCATAATACACCTGCCCTGGCCCACCCTGGTCCAGCTCTGGGGCAGCCCGCCTTCTTCCTCAGTGCTCAGACCCCAGGAGGTGTTACATATTTTGAATATCTCCCTATTGAGCCTGACAGTTTCCCGGTTGTGTTCCACGGACCCTCTTGAGAAGACACTTAAACATTTTCTTCTCATTCCATTAGGAAAAAATGTTTTATCTTTTTAAATCCTAACCTTCTACTTACTGAGTTTCCCCATTAGTTTCTTGAAATTAAACATTATTAGTTCCTTTTCAATGTCTAATGCATATACCCAAGACTATTAATTTTCCTTTCATTGCCACTTTGGCGGAATCTCCCAAGGCTTTTTTACTTTAGCTCTAAATAGTTGGAGCTTTCCCTTTATTTTTTTTTCTTTAAGTGTCATTTAGATGTATCATGGATTGTGTCACAAGATTTACACAACATTGCTTTTTTAATTTCATAACTGCATATGTGAATTTCTATGAAACTCTATGTCTTTGTTCCCTTCTTCTCTGTGTTCTCAGTAAAATGATGGTCAAGCCTCATATCCTGCTACTTGGTGAAAAATCAATATATTTTGTGATAATGTCATGGTAGCGGGGGATAGTTTTATGACTTTTGGGGCAATATCTGAATTTTTAGTTTTTGCAAACAAATTTTAGCTATGTGTGTATCGCTAAAACATCCTAATCTTTCCTCTTGATCAAGCTCTGTGGTAAATAATTTTATAAATTTGAATTTTTACATCAATCAATAATGCCTTTCTGAGTGTTTTATACGTTGGCATTAGGTTTTTTAAAAAAGAGATTGACTCTCACTAACGTATTCTAACCTCCCATCATTATATGGAGTAGGGCCAAAGGAGCTCTATAATAGCTCAAGTGCTTGCTACATGGGACAACAGGTGTGCCAGATGAGATGCTCCAATAGTCATGGTAGCCTATAAAGAAGGGTCGATAGTTATCTGCCTTTTACAAGGTAGAAAATTTAAAGCAAAACAAGTATGAAGATTTGTCTGGTTCATTTAGCAACTAAGAAATAAAACCAGTGTTAGTTATCATAAAGCCTATTAGTATGAGGCCTAGAGAGGGCAAGTTCCTTGCTTGAAAACAGTCAGTTTAGTGCAGGAAGAGGGTGGATGATAAGAGCTGAGATTCAAATCTCAGCGTTCTGGCTGTGCAGTTGCAGGCTCTTGACCATTTACCTGGACAGACAAGGTGAGAATCTAAGACTAATTCTTCCCTGCTTCACCCCTCCTTAGGTATACCTTCTGTTAAGCTAAACTCTCCCTCTTTCATAATTATTTTATTGGAAACACAGAGTGTAGATGTTCTCTGAGATCTAATCCTTCATTATTCACAATGCTTTATCCCAGCTCATTAGATTAGATCAGTGGGGGAAAAGTGTTATTTTGCCTCTTTATTATTGGGGTTTAAGTGAGCTGGGTAATTTTCCATTATAATTTTGTGTTTTAAATAAATAGAATCAGCTTTATTGTGAAAATACTTATCTAATATTGGGCAATAAACGTTTAAGTGATTTTGCTTTAATTATTAGTCATGCCATTGTGGTGCATAAAATAGAATTGTTCTTGAGTTTGCTCCTTAAGATGGGAAGAGGCTGCATTTGTACAATATGCGCCTGTAATACTACATTGGAGTATGTGCATATGTAAGTAGATGCTTTCTTATTTATATACATGGTCATTATAGAGCTGTGTAAGAAATATAATTTTCTCTACACAATCTGTAGATCCATAGGAGGGAGATTCATTTATCCTGTGTGTCTGTTTCCTAACAGAACGTCACCAGTAAGGTAATTACATGATGAGGCATCCCCACCACGCTCTATATTTAAAACAAAGTTTCTATTTCTAGCAAGACCATTCTTTTGAAAGGGTAAGGCATTCCTTTTATTTTGGTTATGAGTTAAATATCAGTGTGTCATTTTTTTCAACTATGCAACCATTTATCCAAAGATTCCACTGCTACAATGCTAAAGGATGAAATAAACCAGGGTTGATGAGGACCATCGTGGTCTGCCATCTACTTGTCTGAAAGCTGCAGTGACACCTCCATGCTCTCCTCGGCAGTGGCACAGGTGCCTGGTGAAGTGCTATTTATATTAAAAAGTCCCCACGACCCAGCTTACTGTAAACAGCTTTAAGAACCTGGGATCTGGGCAGCGCCTGTGGCTAAAGGAGTAGGGCGCCAGCTGCATATACCAGAGCGGGTGGGTTTAAGCCTGGCCCCAGCCAAAAACTGCAAAAAGAAAAGAAAACAAAACAAAAAAAAGCCCAGGATCTCTGCCATCTCCTTCCTGTCTGTTCAAGTGTCAGGAAAGAGCACATGTTGGTGTAAGTCAAGAGAGGCTTCCTGGAGGCAGTGGCTCAGAGCAAGGCTTCTGCTCATTATATATCTGGTGTCTGTGCCCAGGTTGGCTAAGACTTCATTGCTTTTCTGTGGAATGTTTCTATTTTATCTACAGTCTGGCTTCTTTCCAAGTTGGCATGACAAACTTTACTCTAAAGCCGTGGAAATCAGAAACCAGTCAGCCTTGAAGAAAATGTTTCAAGAGAACAAGAGAAATAAGCTGTAGAGAAATTAGGCTTAAAGAGGGCGAGAGAGAGAGAACTTCTAGAAGAGATGGAGTGAGAGTTTCTTGTTTTCTCCTTCTTTTTCTTATTTTTGGGAGCTTTTTTTCCTTTGTCATAGTCTCTGATCTCGTTAGCATGATCTGTCATTACTACAGCTGTTTCTGCAACATTTTGCCTGAAGATTATAGTGTCTGGTTTATTATATTCAATGGGGGGATGACTCGATAAGAATAATTATCACTGTGCTGTGGTTTGACTCCTTGATTATGTATTTTATATTTTCCCATTGTTTCCAGAGACTTCTGTGGTGTTTGCAGTTCAGCCTCGTCATTAGCAGAGCTGTGATGCTAAGGCAATGCTAATTCAGGAAGAGACTTCGGAAAAGAGCGTAGATGTTTCCAAGCAGGGCTTTGGATTCCATTTCTACTCTTTCCTGGTTTCTCGGGTTGGAATGTCACTGATATGAAATGTCTTAAAGCCACACTCTTACTTGGATAGCACAAAATCCTAAGAATCATATCTCTGGGTTGATGGGGTCCAAACTGGCCTCCGCCCTGACCAGGACCAGTTCTGGACATCAGTTCCCCGTCGGGAGGTCTGGGTTTTAGTAGTTCTCCCTCTGCTGCCAGGCACTCTTTTGTTCCCTGCAGCCCTTTGTGATTGTATCAGTCTCCTGGCTGTTTCTTTTCCTTGGGAGAGTTCATAGCACCCCTTCTCATATTTCAAACACTCCCCGTCAGACCTTTTTATCCTCATGTTTGGATGATTTCCTGTCTGCTTAATTTCTTCCTTCTGGAGCTCTGGAAATGGATGGACTAACTTGAAGTGGTTTTTTTTTTTTTAATCCCAGTTCACAAACATGTGAGACTCTTGATGTTGCAGTAACACCGAGGGTTCTAACACCCCGGGGAAAGACCAGCTGTGTGATGTTCCTGAAACAGGAACCAGGAAAGGAAAGTCTGCACGTCCCCAGCTTCATGCCCTTTCCCTCTGCATTCAACTCCTTGCTGTCTGATGCCGTGTTTTACGTCTGCGGATTTTGCCTTGGATTTTTACCTGCTGTCTAGAGAAGCTCTCAAAGCAGTGTCAGATTCTTAGAAGGACCAGACCTAGGGTTCTCCCTTTGGTAGGTAGACCAATGTCATGAGTCAGGGGTTAGGTTTGTACATAGCATCTTTTGTACATCAGCGAGGGGAAAATTACTTATTCTCTCAGGCAGAGAGGAGACTCCTGCCTGTGGAGCCACTGAATACCAAAGTACACATTTCTGATGAATGGAAGTACAATCAGTTACCGGTATTGTAACAGCTTAAACCATACAGGGTAGAAATTATCCCCAGGCACAGGACAAACTTCTATGAATGTTAAACAGAAGATCAGCCTTAGAATTTAGTTGGGGTTACCTTTCTGGTTCATCTTTGCAAATTTGATGGAAATATGGTGGTGTTATGCAAATCTGGAACTGATGTCCAGAACTGGTCCTGGACAGAGCGGAGGCCAGTTTGGACCCCATCAACCCAGAGATATGATTCTTAGGATTTTGTGCTATCCAAGTAAGAGTGTGGCTTTAAGACATTTCATATCAGTGACATTCCAACCCGAGGGAGGGAGTTTGGTTCCTTTATTCCTTTATTCCTCCCCACCACTGTCCTCAGGGAGCCTCAAGCACAGCCTGGCTTTGCCAACCTCAAGTAACCTATTTTAATAAACTTTATTCTTGAAAAATCAACAGGATTGAGCTAGTTAGAATTGTCTGAAAGAGAGAGAATTAAAACAAGATAGTGTCTTCTATCAAGTCCAGTTATCTTTAGCAAAAACTTTTAGACGCTCAAAGATTTACTGCATTGATTTCAGCCTAATTTTGGTTCAGCCTGACTTCTTGGTATTTGGAGTTGACTTATAGCCTATCTCTGCAGGCAAAGGAGACATTTGAGTGGGCCTAGAGCTCCAAGGAGAGTGTTTCTTGGGTAAAACTATGGAGAAGATCGTAGGCATTAAAGCTCTTAAAGATAGTAAAAAGTTAAATGTTTTAGAGAGTGGAGAGTTACACTGACAGTCCTGATAAGCTGAGGTCCACTGTGCCCATGGAGTTCTCTTCAGGGACTTGTGTGGAAGGGAGTAATGTGTGTTCTCAGAAGCCTGTGATGGGGATGAATATGAGTTCTTTGCAGGATAGGAATGTAGCAAGCCCAAGGGCACTAGCAACGGGACCTACTACAATGTTTAGTTTGTTTGTTCCCCCCACCCCCAATCTACAGGTATCACTCCTGTGATCTGGTTGAGCATGGTTGCATCATAGCATTCTAGGTATGTTTGTACATTTCTATTGTGATAGTCGAATCCCTCCCTGTCTCTAAAGAACCAACATTCCTATTTTATCCAACATATATGCAAATAAAGACACTCAACAAAGCTGCAGAATTAGGCTTTCGCATCTGCATGGCTTCTTTCTTCGTATCCACCACGTGTTTGCTCAAGATCACCTTCTCAAAAAATGTCTTAATTAAAATTGCAACCTGCAAGTACTATGTCTCCATTAAAATGGCTAAAATCCAAAACAAGACAATGCCAAATGCTGGCGAAGATGTGGAGTGATAGGAAGTCTCATTTCTTACTGGTGAAAATGGCAAATGTTCAGCAACTTTGGAAGAGAGTTTGGCAGTTTTTGCAAAGCTAAACATAGGCTTGCTCTGTGATTCAGTGATCACATTCATAGGTATCCACCCAAATCGGGTAAACATATGTACGTCCACATAAAAATACACACAAATGCTCATGTCAGCTTTGTTCAGAATTACCCCAAATTGGAAGTAACTATGATGTACTCCAACAGGTGAATGGATAAACTGTGATACCTCTGTGATGGAATGTTACTTGGTGATAAAAATAAATGAGTTATCAAGCCATAAAAAGACCTGGAGGAACCTTTAATCCATATTGCTAAGAGAAAGAAGCCAATCCAGAAAGAATATACTGTGTGACTTCAACTACATGACATTCTAGGAAATGTAAAACTGTAGGGCCAGTAAAAGGGTCAGGGTTGCCAGGGTTTGGGTGACGGTAGGGAGGGAGGAACAGGTGCAACAGCCCATTGGGAACTTTTAGGGCTCTAAAGCTATTCCGCATAACATAATGGTGGTAACATGACACTATGTATTTCACAAAATCTATAAACTGTACAACACAGAGTGAACCCTAATAGGAGCTGTAGACTTTGATTAATAATTATGTATCAATATTGGTTTATCAATGGGTAGTCCCTGCACCACACTAGATGTTAATAGTAGCTCTGTGTATATGTGTGTGGGATTGGGGGTGGCCCGTGGGAATTCTGTGTGCTTTTCACCTCATGGCCAAATTTTTCTGTAATCCTAAAATTGCTCTAAGAAATTGAGCAATTTTAAGCTCTAAGTCTACTAATAGAAAAACAAAACAAAACAAACAAACAACAAAAAAAAAAAACAGGTACACCTCCATGGTCCTTTTCTGCTGTTCTTCACTTGGCTTTTCCTTCTATTTCCAGGGTGCTTAATATTTTGCCGATATATAAAATGGACTCATTTAGTATATGTGTCGTTTATGCAGTCCGTCTCTCCCAACCCCTAACAGAATGGAACCCGCAGGGCAGGGTCACTGTCTGTTTTGCCCCTGATATATCTGGGTATCTACGTGCAGCAGAGTTGGGCCAGGTGGGTGCTCAGTCAGTATCACTCAATAGATGAGTAGAAGCTGGGAAAGTCTCCAGAGCAAGAATTCTCAACACCTCTCCTCCCAATTCCTTGTCAGCTTTTGGCTGCCCGTGACTATAGCTCTCTGATCAGCCAACTGATTACACTTTGATCCTCTTCTCTTTCTTGTTTCCCTTCTGCAGATTATATATATGTATATATATATGTCAAATATATACTACTTTTTTCTACGCAGAAGATGAAATCCATCCCAGGGTCTTAAGATTTATTAACTGTTGCCTGAGTTGTTTCACATGATGTCGGGGGAGGAGGCAAGGCCGGGCTCCACTTGGAAGCATCCTGCACAAAGGGCTTTGGGTAATTCCCTCAATTTTGTAAAGATGTTGGGTTGGCTTAAGTGATTAGCATGAGATCCTTAAGGAGGACTTAACTTAAGCATTTAAGGTTCTTCCATGACTCTCGGAGTGTCCCTCCTGGGTTGCCTGGATTTTCACATCTGGAAGGCAAATTTTAAAAGGGTTTCCGAGCCTCTCTTCCTCCCTGCTTATTTTCTGAGCCTTGTTTAAGTGCTTGTCTGTGTTGAGGGGGGTGCCCTGCTTCAAAGCACTGGAGGTCAGCCGCCTCCTGCCGGCATGTGGTCTGCGTTCAGGGAGACATGCCAGGGACCTCCAAGGGCTTCCAGCTCTTCCAGGCACTGGGGATCAAGTTACAGAGGTTTTTCTTTGTTAATTCATCTGGGAGGGCAGCCATGTCAGCTCGGGGGGTTGGAGGTCTGTCTCTCTCCTCGTCTAATCTCCCCTGTGTTGGTTTATCCAGAGGAGTCAGGCAGTCCTGAGAAAGGTGGGTGTCCACCGATTTCTTTTCCTTTGCATATTAAGTCCTGTGCTTCAGGACTGCCTGGACACGCCTGTTCTGTTTGGTTCAGTGTTGAGAGTCTCTCTTTCACTCCCACCCATGTGGTGTTCCCTTGTGCAGGGACCTTGGGGTGGTCTCCAGCACTGGGGACTGCTGTCTTGGTTCTGTTTGCTGTCCTCCAGCAGCCACACAGAGGGGGTCTTCCTCCCATGCCCCGTACTAGTCCCAGATAGTCAGCACAGCCCAAGGTTCTCCACGCATCTGTGGAGGCTTTCCTACAGCCGGGGAGGAAGGGAAGTTGAAAAGTCCTTTTTTTTTCCTTTTATTGTTGGGGATTCATTGAGGGTACAATAAGCCAGGTTACACTGATTGCATTTGTTAGGTAAAGTCCCTCTTGCAATCATGTCTTGCCCCCAGAAGGTGTGGCACGTACCAAGGCCCCACCCCCCTCCCTCCTTCCCTCTCTCTGCTTTCCCTTCCCCCCCATAACCTTAATTGTCATTAATTGTCCTCATATCAAAATTGAGTACATAGGATTCATGCTTCTCCATTCTTGTAATGTTTTTTTTTTTCTCATTCCAAGCAACTGCTGGGCAGCTTCGGCCCCTACCTCCCAAATGTCAATCAGGAGCTCACAGGCTGGGCAATGTTGGCAGAATTGTGTCCAAGCAGATGCTCTCTGGAGCACAAACCCTGGCCACCTCTTCATGTCGCTGTAACACAAACATGGTCATCGATGCACATCTTTGTGCAGACAGTTGAATAAAAAGATTGATAGTAATATTTAGATAGTTGGTTGAGGTTGCAAGGAGTGTCCATATTCCTTCCCACATTCGTGTAAGGCACCAGATGCTTCCTAAAATTACTATTACTTTTTGCTACTATTCTTTTTTTTGGCTTTTTTTATTAATAGAGACACCCTCTGTTGCAAGTAGGAGGATGTGCTAAAAGGCCTTCAGAGTTTGTGAACGGGGTAACTTAACAATTGGGAGATCTTGCAAACGAGGTGTTTACACTGAAAATGTTTTTCTTACATTTTACCATGTTTTAACATCTTCCTCTGGTATCTCTAGGTTCAAAAAGTTTTCTATCTAATTCTGTTTATGAATTTGGAAACCCTACCTGAGGCTTTTTATTTTGACCTGTTTCTGTTAAACACCTATTATTATATGGTAAAATAAAATAAAATCTTAAGTACCCCAGGTGACTGCATTTGCTCCCCCTTGACGAAGGGGACCCCAGAAATGCCCTAAAGCGGAGTTGCTGGCCACTAGAAAGGAGGTGGGACATACCTCCTCAAGCTACCCTCTTTTCTTGGAAATACTCTTTTTAAGTCCTTAACAAGCCTAAGGCCACACAAGACAAAGCTTGAACCACACCTGTGAGCCATCAATTTACTCTCCAGACCACTTCAGTTTCCCTAAGTGTGTAGTGGCTCATCCCTGATTAGCAGATTTCATTATATTAAATTAAAACAGCCTGAGCCTTGGGTGGTGCCTGTGGCTAAGTGGGTAGAGCGCTGGCCCCATATACTAAGGGTGGCAGGTTCAAACCCAACCCCTACCAAGTTGCAACAAAAAAATAGGCAGACGTTGTGGAGGGCACCTGTAGTCCCAGCTGCTCGGGAGGCTGAGGCAGGAGAATCGCCTAAGCCCAAGAACTGGAGGTTGCTGTGAGCTGTGACGCCATGGTACTTTACTGCGGGTGATTAAAAAAAAAAAAAGTCCAAGCCTTTAGACAAAGCTTCATTTCCTTAGCCAATTACAAATCAAAGAATCTTTTAACCTATCTATAACCCTGTCCTCTTTGAGATGTCCTGCTTGTTCAGGCCACAGCAACATATGCCCCAGGTTTTGACATAGGGTCTTAGGTGTAATTCCTGTCTCCAAGAATGTAACCCAGTTATGGGGCACATGTTCTTAGCATCTGTTGAGGCCATGTGCTCCTGGCCAGTCACACACATTTGGCTCAGAATAAACCTCTTTAAAGCATTTTACAGAGTTTAGGTCTTTTTCCATTAATGATATTAATGGAAGATTAATAAGATTTATTTTTAATAAATAAAGAGCTGTTGTAAATCCATGAGGAAAAAAAATAAGGCACGGGCTACAAACAGAGCAAAGATACAGTACATTAAACAAATTGGTCAATAAGGTAGTCTGTTAATTTGTCAATCAGCAGTCTTCCCCAGTCTAAACTAAGGGGTTCCACAAAGATAAGATGAAGCTTTACCATACTGCTCATGATTTGGTTCTCTGCTGGTAAAGGCTGACCATATTCAGTATTACTTTTGTTACCCAGGTATCTAGGAGGGAAAGAAAATCTGACCACATTTCTTCTTTATACTGATTTTGGGGGAATTCTCAGTAACTATTTTAATTTGGAGTTGTAAAGGAATGTAAACATAGTCTGTTGATATATAAAAAAAAAGTAATTGCTGTCATTATTAATCATTCATTTCCCAAGGTGTTTTATTTTATTCCAAAGGGCTTCAGTGAATATTTTAGTGCAACGTGGTGAGGGGAGTCATAACTTAAGCAAAAATATGTAAGTTACCAGGAGAAGAACACATTCCCCAGCCTCCTCTAAAGCTTAGTGGAGCTAACTGACTAAGAAATGTAAATGAGTGTGGGATGTGCAACTTTCAGAAAGTATTTCTAAGAGAACTGGGGGCAGACTTTTTCCCCTTTCTTCTTGTGGCTGGTTAGGATGTAGATGTGATGGTTTGACCTGGTGCAGCCATTTTGGGTCATGAGGTAGAAGAATAGTGTATATATTTGGAGTCTCCCATAGAATTGCTTACCCACCCTTTAGACCATTTTACTTATTGATTTAGATTTTAAATGAAAAGGAAATAAATTTCTAAATTTATAAACCACTGGCAGTTTGAATTCTCCTAATATTTATATATTGTATACTTCACGCCCTCCCACTATCACAGTCAATTCCACTCCTCTTGTTAGAAGTTCACCTGGCCACATTTTGTTCTTTTTGAACTTGTTCAATAGGAAGCAGGAAAGGAAGAAAAGCATCCTTTTGTGCTAAACTCTTTTTCAGAATGCCTTTCAAACTACCACATATGAAAGAACTAGTCCAGGAGAGGAGTTATCTTGACAACCTAAGACAAATTCTCCCAGGCCTATTTGAACAGGAGAAAGGGTGGAGGCAGAGCTCACTGCGGGTGCCCCCTGGCTGAGGTGTCACTCAGCACTTCCAAAGAGTTTGATCACAGGCTGCCATTTCCTGCCTCCTTTTCTTCTGTTCTGTAGGGAGCTTACAAAAGCCAGGCAAGTGCTGAAAAGCCTTTACATCTGATTATGCTTCATAAGCCAAGGCCCCTCTTTGGACCATATGGCTTTTGGTTTCTTCCTTCTTTGATGCTTCCCACGGGTGGCAGAGATAGAATTCCGTTGCCTGATATCATTGTTTTCCTCCTCTGCCCCTGGGCTCTGTTGGATGCTTGGCAATGTTTTCTATTAGTGGTGACCAGAACTGTCCACCTTATCCCCTTCCCTTCAGAGAAGGCAGTACCTGCCCTGGTCATCTGTATAATATTTAGGTTACATCGTTCTCACTTCCAGGGTAAAGTTTAATTTGTAGAAGAGCCCCTCACCCAGGGGCGTGCTATACACCCTCACAATGTGCACAGTAGGTGAGATCCCGCCTCATCCCTCCCTCCTTCTGTCCTACGTCCTCCCCTCTCCCCGCTCCCGCTTCCCCTACCCCCAAACTAGAGTATAATGGTGTTTTATTGTTCTTATGAACATGCACTTGCTTTTATATTGATTTTATATTAGTATGGAATACATTGATTATTTACTTCTCTATTCTTATGATACTTCATTAAGAAGAATGTATTTCAACTCCATCCAGGTAAATGTAAAACATATAAAGACTCCATCTTTTTTAATGGCTGAAAAATATTCCATGACTTAGCAATTATGAATAGGGCTGCAATAAACATTCTGGTACAAATATCTTTGTTATGATGTGATTTTTGGTCTTCTGGGTATATGCCCAGCAGAGGAATTACAGGATTGAATGGCAGATCTATTTTTAGATCTCTAAGTGTTCTCCATATCTCTTTCCAAAAGGAATGTATTAATTTGCATTCCCACCAGCAGTGCAAAAGTGGTCCCTTTTCTCCACATCCATGCCAACATGCCCATCGATCCACGAATGGATTAATAAATTGTGGTATATGTACACCATGGAATACTATGCAGCCTTAAAGAAAGATGGAGACTTTACCTCTTTCATGTTTACATGGATGGAGCTGGAACATATTCTTCTCAGTAAAGTATCTCAAGAATGGAAGAAAAAGTATCCAATGTACTCACCTCTACTATGAAACTAATTTAGGACCTTCACATGAAAGCTATAACCCAGTTACAACCTAAGAATAGGGTGAAGGGGGAAAGGGTGGGGAGGGAGGGGGGAGGAGGATAGAGGGAGGGGCATTGAAAGGATCACACCTGTGGTGCATCTTACAAGGGTATATGTGAGGCTTGGTAAATGTGGAATGTAAATGTCTTAGCAAAGTAACTAAGAAAATGCCAGGAGGGCTATGTCAACTAATGTGATGAAAATGTGTCAAATGGTCTATGAACCAAGTGTATGGTGCCCCATGATCATATTGATGTACACAGCTATGATTTAATTAAAAAAAAAAAGAAAAATATTCCATGGTTCGTTTTTTCCTTTAATAACAATTTGATTGAGATGTATTTACATGCCATAAAATTAATCTTTTAAAAGTATACAACCCAATGGCACTTAGCATTTTCTGAATTGTACAACCATCACCACTAAGTTTGGAAAACTTACTCCCCCCCCCAAAGAAAATCTGTACCCATTCAGCAGTCCCTCTACAGTCCCCATTTTTTTTCTTTTTGCTCTGGAAAACCGTTGTTTAATTTCCATCTCTATGGGTTTGCCTATTTGGGACATTTCGTATCAGTGGAATCATATAAGTAAAATTCCATGTAATATATACAAGAACATGTACAGTACAATTTGTGGTGCTTAGTGGCTGGATCGTTTCACTCAGCATGTGGTTATGATGCTCTTCCTTGCTGTAGCATAGATTAGCTATTCATTTGTTTGTATGGCTGGGTCATATGCTATTATATGGATATACCACAATGTGTTTGTCCATTGCTTGATGGACATTTGGGCTGCTTCCACTGTTTAGCTGTTATGAATAATGCTGCTATAAACCTTCACGTACAAGTTTTTGTGTGGATACATGTTTTTATTTCTTTTGGGTATATTCCTAGGAGTGAAATTGCTATGTCCTATGGTAACTCTCTACTTAACATTTTGAGAAACTGACAGGCTGTTTTCCAAAGTTACCGTACCATAGAATCCCAAGAGCAACTCTTGGAAGGATTCTGATTTCCCCTTTTATTGTCCATCTATTTTTTATTTTACTTATCCGACTGCATTTGCAGTGGATTCTCATTGTAATTTTGACTTGCATTTCCTGAATGACCAATGAAGCTGAGAACCCTTTTGTGCATTTAATGCCCATTTGTTTATTTTCTTGGGAAGAATGTTTATTCAAATTATTTCACCATTTTTAAATTGGGTTATTTGTCAACTTGTAAGTATCCTTTATATATTCTTGATACAAATCACTTATCAGATATATAATTTGCATGTAGTTTCTTCTACTTGGTTAGTTTTTTCTTTTCTATTTATACTGTCCTTTAAAACACAAAATTTTAAAATTTGATGTAAACTGATTTAATTGTTGCCATTTCTTGTTCTGTTCGTGTTATGTGTAAGAAATAATTGCTCAACCCAAAGTCACCATTATTTATACTTGTGTTATATTTTCGTCAGAGAGATTTTTAGTTTTAGCTCTTAACATTCAGGTCTATGATCTATTTTGGGTTAATTTTTGTATATGGTGTGAGATAAGCATCTGATTTCTTTGTTTTCTAAATGCGGTTGTTTCAGCACCATTTTTTGAGGAGACTGTGATTTCCCTGATTGAATGGTCTTGGCACCCTTGTCAAAAATCAGCTGACCAAAACACAATTTATGTGTTTATTAGGGATTCTTTCTGGACTCTCTCTCTTTTGTTCTCTATTTCATTGATCTGGATGTCTACCCTATGCCAGTACCACAAAGTCTTAATTAATATGGCTTTGTAATAAGTCTCAAAATCAAGAAGCGTGAGTCCTACAAAGGTGCACTTTTAATTCAAGATTATTTGGGCTATTCTTGGTCTCTTGCAATTCTATATGATTGATCAGAGCAGTTTGTCATTTTATATACAACAGGCAGCAGGTATTCTGATAGGGGTTGCATTGAATCAGTAAATCAGTTTGGAGGGTATTCCATCTAATAATATGTGTCTTCTGTCCACAAACACAGCAAGTCTTTTTACTTATTTAGAACATCTTTGCTTTGCTTCTACAGTGTTGCCTGGTTTTCAGAGTATAGGTCTTGTACTTCCTTTGTTAAATTTATTCCAAAGTATTTTATTCTTCTTAATGCTATTATAAATGGAGATTTTTTTTTTACTGGTAATGTCAGTTTTAGGTTGTTCATTGATATCATGCAGAAATGCAATTGATGTCTGTATAGGAATTTTGTATTCTGCAACCTGGCTGAATCACTTATCACTGTAATTTTTCTTTATGATTCCTTAGGATTTTCTACGTACAGATCATATCATCTGAAGAAAGAAATGATTTTACTTCTTCCTTTCTCCGTGCTTTTGTGTATTCTTTTCTTGCCTAAATGCCCTGACTAGCACCTACAGTAAAACATTAAGTAGAAGTGGGGAGAGGGTGGTGCCTGTGGCTCAAAGGAGTAGGGCGCCAGCTCCATATACCAGAGGTGGTGGGTTCAAATCCAGCCCTGGCCAAAAACTGCAAAAAAAATAAAGTGCAGAGAGGCAGCATCCTTGTTTTACTCTTGATCTTAGAGGGACCGTGGTGAGTGTTTCACCATTGAGTATGATGAAAGACTGGTATTTTAGGCCCTTTCTTGGGTATCCAACAATCCCAATTTGCCTGGGATTAGGGATTCCCAAGATGGGAGACTTGTCGTGCTAAAACCGAAACATTTCCTGCAAACCAATAATCTCTGGTTATCCTGGAGCTATCTATCCTTTAGCACAGTGGAATTGTTTGCTTATTTATTTCCCGAAAATATGTCATCTTTAAGGCTTATCTTTTCCTTACTTTTTTTTTTTTTTGCAGTTTTTGGCCAGGGCTGTGTTTGAACCCACCACCTCCAGCATATGGTGTTGGCGCCCTACTCCTTTGAGTCACAGGTGCAACCCAGGGCTTATCTTTTCTGCCCAAACACTCAGTTTCTTTTCTTTTTCTTTTTGGGGGCTGCAGAGGGACTGCTCACTATGTCACCCTCGGTAGAGTGCTGTGGCATCACAAGCTCACAGCAACCTCAAACTCTTGCGCTTAAGTGATTCTTTTGCCTCAGTCTCCCAAGTAGCTGGGACTACAGGCGCCCACCACAATGCCTGGCTATCAAACACTCAGTTTCTTTGCATCCCTGAGAATGTTTCTCCATCATAACACCTCACTAGAGATCTGAACAGAACATAGAACTGGGAGGCTGGCTGAATTCCAATTCTGAAGTGTTTCCTGATTGAAGGATGCTCCTGTTTGAAGTTGCTTGGTTTTTTGTTTGTAGTATGGGGGCAGGAGAACTTGGGTTATTCTTGGCCGTTGAACCTCTGTTCCCACAAGACGAATCCACCACTATCAGGTTACCGAGGATGCAGGGCTGCCAGGTGAGCAGAAGCGGCCCATGGAAGCCAACACATTGAGTCCTGCATTTCTCAAGAGTTGTACCTGATACCAGAAAGAAGGAGATGGTTGGAACAATCACCATCTCTAAAATTATATGCAGATTCGTGCTAGCTGCCACTCATGTTCTCATCAGAATGCTTCACCGTTTCTTCTTTGGCCAGTGCCTGTTACCTTCCTTCTGTATCTCAGCTGTCATTCTCAGAGTCCACCATCGAGCCGACTGGACCCCACTCATTGCCTCCATGGAGCTTGTACCCTCCAGTTAGGAATTTTTTCATACAATTTATTTGGTGGTAAAAACAACCTCTCCCAAGCCCTCCCACCTGAACTGTTGGAAAAATGGACTGTCTGGTTAAGGTAGATTCTCTTCTTTTTTCTCTCTGTATTTCTACATCTTTCTTAGTCTCTTTCTAAATCTCTGTAACTCTCTAAATATGTGTTAACGTGTACTGTATACACACACACAGAATTATGTACACATATGATTTCAAAAAAGGCTTTTCAGAAGCACATCATATATATATACATATATACACACATGCACAAAAGAGTTCCCTTAAAAAGCCACCTAGTAAGTTGAAATTTGTTTTCAACTGCAATTTTATGCATTCAGGAAAACTCCCATTTGAACAGAAATTGTTTTGTTTTGTTTTTTATGAATTCTCAAGATGAAGAATTTCTTTTTGATGCAAACGGCATATGTAATCACCATCCCCATTTCATTCATTCTACTAACATTAATCAGGGTACTGAGCTAGGAGGCAGGGTTGTGAATAGAAAGACAAACACCAGGCCAGGGAGCAGAGCAGAGCTTCTGAGGGGGCAGAGTGTGACAGGGCCACCACTGAGGGTGGGCATGCAGGGAAGGGTCCTCCCAGGAGCTGCAGAGTAGAGCAGCGAAGGAGGAATGCTGTGGGCATTTGGCAGGGAGCTGTCTAGGTGCGGGGAGTAGCCAGGGCAAAGAGAGACTGGAATTAGCCAGGTACCTTAAAGGGAGATCAAGGGCAAGACAGCCCTGCGGCTGGAGCTGAGGAGGCTAAAGAAAGGGGACAGGTCTCAGTGAGGTGGAAAAGACCTGGCCATGTGGCCCAGGAGGCCGTGTGTGTCCCAGACTGGAGCCGTCCCCAGGATCAACTCTTCTTGCTCTTCCTCAGGAACAGAACTCCTGTACAGATCTGGGTGTTCTACCACCCAGAATAGCAACTCCATTTGACAGGCTTTCTGCAGCAGGGTGTGGCCCTAACTTTTGATAGGGAAAAGGCAGTTACATAAGTTATAAGAGGCACTGGTAACTTCCAGGGAGTCACCTTAAGTGGACGGGGCACACCTACTACCTAATGGCTGGGGTGTTAACGTAATGGCAGGACTCTAGCAGTGAGATTGGGTCATGAGGTAACCCTGGCAATAGAAACAAAAAGAGGAAAACACTCACCTGTTCAAAGGCCCGAAAGAAAGGGATGAACCATTTTCTTATTTCCACCTGGGGAATTTGGGGTCTTCCTGTAACTCACAGCTAAACCTAAACCTTTCTCATTTCCCATAAAGGACTTTGCATTTTAACTCAACAAGAAGTTATTGGAGGGCGGGGGGCCAAGGAGTGATATGATTTCATTCATCTTTTCTTTTTTTTTTTTTTTTTTTTTTTTTTGGTTTTTGGCCAGGGCTAGGTTTGAACCCGCCACCTCTGGCATGTGGGACCGGCGCCCTACTCCTTGAGCCACAGGCACTGCCCTTGATTCATCTTTTCAAAAGGCTTTCTCTGAGTGCCGTGAAGAAATTGTATTCCAAGGAGCCAAGCAGGGAGATAGGAAGGTCTGTTGTTGGGGCCACTGTGGTTATGCAGGTGGACGGTAATTATATTAGTCAGGGCCTTCCAGAGAAACAGAACCAATTGTAAGGATACTTATGTGTCATACATACTCATATGTCATATGCTCTTTTATATACTATCTAGTCACACATATATTTATATATATAAATGTGTAACAATTAGCAATGTGTCGTATGCATGTATATATATGTAGATAAAGAGATTTATGTATGAAGAAATGGCTAATGCAATTATGGAGGCCAATGAGTCCCAAGACCTGCAGGGTGATTCATGAAGCTGAGGACCCAGTAGAGTCACCATCCTGGTTTGAAGGCAGTTGGACAAGAGAACGTCTTTTACTTGGGAGAATATCACTCTATTTGTTCTACTCAAGTATTCCACTAACTACACAAAGTGACCTACTTACGAAGGGCAATGTGTTTTACTCAGTCTACCAATTTAAAAGTTAATCTTATTCAAAGCCACCCTTAGTCAATGAGAATTATCTTTGGCCAAATATCTGAGCACCCATGGTCCAGTCAAGTTGATACATAAATATATAAGGCACCACCACAGGGGTGTCGGCTCAGACGAGGGAGGAAGAGAGGAAGATGATGAAATGCGATCACACTTGAGATACTTCTGACTTTGGTTTATAAATTTGATTTGTTGTGTCTTATCATTTTCTTTAAAAACAGGACATCTCATGGTTCACACCTCTGTATCTGCTTTTACTTTAATATTTCCAACAGCTTAGCTCATAGCACTCTGTACAGCCAGAGCCAGGGCACAGTTGTTATTTCCATGGTTCTGTTGAAAGAGGAATGAAAGGAAGGAAGGAGCTCCACTTTTTAATTCAGCTGAGCAAAGAAGTGTGAAGTCTGGATGCAAAGTACAGGGGCGTGTCGGGCTGGGAGAAAAGCAGAACCATGCCCCAGGGAATGCAGCAAAGCCCTGCAGGTCTGTGCTTCACTCGGTTATTCTGTTCCTCCAGCTTTTTTCACAAACATTTGGAAGTAGCTCTCACAGTGCTTATAGCAAAGTAGAGGAATGAAAAAAAAAATAAATATAAGTCAAGGACAAAGAAAACAGGAAGAGGGGCAAAAGCGAGAGGAACTAATTCAGACACCATGACACAGGCCAAAGAATCCTTCATGTTGCCTGACGGGGAACCAAAACTGTTTCTCCTGAGGTTTCCTGGCAGCACGAGTGAAAAGGGAAACTGGATTAGACACGCGATTCTCATTCTCTGTAAGAGAAAGACCAGAGATGAGGTGGCAGCAAATGTTTCCTGCCACCCAGGTCTGGAATATCACACGAGTAGTTTAGAGAGAGAACAGGGGTGCTTAAGCTGTGGTCTGAGACCCCCAAGAGTCCACCGCTCCTTAAAATTCTGCCAGGACCGACAGTGCTTAGAGGTGCAGTGGCAACATTCACAAAAGCCTCCTCCCTTAGCATTTCTTAGCCAAAGCTGAAGGCGTGAAACAAAGGACAACTCAGAAAGAGCCATTTTATTTATGGTTCCTACTTCGCGCAATTCCTTCCCTCTTGAGGCTTTTTACTGGAGGAGTTGCTTCCTGTGCATGGTGTCAGGATAACCATCCCGTTTGTCTCCCTGCATTGGCAGAGAAACAGGACGCGGGCAGCCTGGCCGAAAGTCATGTTTCCGCCCTGGCTCTAGGACTGAGGGTGGGTCGCTAGCTTCCCTGCCCCCCCTTTTCTTCCTGGTAATAATAGCTGGACCGATAGGGTTGCTGTGAGAATTAAGTGAGATGAGTCGTGGCCGGTGCTGAAGGACAGCACCCAGCACAGAGATGGCCCACTGCGTCCTCGGTGCTGAGATGATTGTTTTCAACTGGTTTTTCCCTTTGGAAAAAAACTGTTCTTTTGAATTACCTGAATGAGTGAGACATTTGACACATCAGGTAATTAAACAGTGGGATGCTCTAATGATGCTCCCATACCGATGTCACTGTCAGAGCGGTAGACCATGTGGGGGTGGTTTGAGTCCGTGCACCTCCAGGCGACCCAGTTGGAATAATCACCATCTGTAAACTGCACAGATAACTTAGGACAGATAAGCTGCAGGTGTTCAGAAAGAGAGAGGAAGAGAGAGACAAGCAGACAGCAGGGACAGAGGAGCAGACTTACTTCCTCCCACGCGCGAGATCCCGGGCAAGGCGGGCAGAAAGAAGCCAGGGCCTGCGCCCCCTCAGATTGCGCCACTCCGAGAAGGGACGGGCACTTGTCGGGGCGCTTGCTTCCTTTCCTTCCTTCTTATCTCTTTCTTCCATGACATGGCGTCTCAATGCAAGTCTGCTCTTCATCTGGGAGGGAAGGGGAGGAGGACGTAGGACGAGATGGAACTGTCCTGCCCTAGATGGATGGTTCAAGAGGTATTTCAGGAGTCACTTGGCTTTCTGTGATTGCGCTTTACCTGCAGACTTCCTGGGACCTGTGCATCCGAGTAACCCAGAGACCAGCCTTGGGACATAGTTGGGAGGAATGTAAGCTGTTCATACAAGGTGGGGGCAGACAGGTCTGGGTCAGTCGTGTCCCCGCCCTCCCCTGTTACTGATTCCCAGGTAAACTGAAAACCAAACTTCTGAACCAGGTCGTAAGCACGTGTTTCCTCCACACTCCTTCCAGGCATAGTGGGCAAAACTTCCAGCAGGTAATCCATCTTGGTTTGGGAAATTTATCTTTCCTGACAACCCAAAATCCTGCCCACAGAGTCCAAATACACAAAATTTGCAGAACAAAAGAAAGCCTTCTTGGGCTATTCCATTTTAAGCCAGCCAGAAGCCCAAAGAAGAAATAATCCTAGGATTGAAATAAAGAAGCCACCATTTTCACAGGAGGGCCAAGGGGACAGGACCAAGGGGGTGAGCAGGCATAGTTGAAGATTCCCAGACCATAGGGGAACCTTCTGGAGGAAGCAGATTATTCCCAAGGGCATAGCGTGTATGGATTTATGTCCAAGGTGTGTCCCCTGGCTGCAGTGAAGCTGCAGCCTGAATTTACCTGGTGAACAGTGGAGTTCCACCCTACAGGAAGTTCAGTTGCAAATTGGCATGTGGTCCTCTGGAGAGGATCATGTAGGTGTTCTGAGCTGCATCAGTGCAGGAACATCCAAATGAATTTTCTGGTGTCACTTGTTCCTGTTCTCTCTACCCTCAACTGCAATGGTCCTCTTAAATCCTAAGTCAGTTAATGCTGGCCCTCTGCTTGACACCCTCCTCAGCCCTATTTACTCAGAGTGCAAGCCAAATCTTTCCAATCACCTCCAGATGTGGGTGTGCCCTCCCTCCACAGACACCTTAGCCTCACCCCACAACCTTTTCCCTTCCTCCCTTCTCTCCTCCACACTGGCCTGCTGTCTGATCCTCAAATGCTTTGGATAGGCTCCTACCCCAGGACCTTTGCACATGCCTTACCCATGTCCACAAAGCTGTCTCCTCCCATGTCAGCCTGCTTTATGGCTTTGCCTCCTTATATGCCAGTGGTTCTCAACCTTCCTAATGCCACAACCCTTTAATACAGTTCCTCATGTCGTGGTGAACCCCAACCATAAAATTATTTTCGTTGCTACTTCACAACTGTAATTTTGCTACTGTTATGAATCATGATGTAAGTCTGACATGCAGGATAGTCTTAGGTGACCCCTGTGAAAGGGTCATTTGCTCCCCAAAGGGTCGCAACCCACAGGTTGAGAACTGCTGTTATATGCTGTCTACACAGCAAGTCTTTTCCTGGGTACCTCATATAAAATTGCATTCTCCCTCCTGCCTTGTCCCCATCTCCTTATATTTTATTATTTATCTTGTGTGGTGTTGTGTTCCCCACTGTAAGTAGAGAAACTCCATTCGGGGAGGTATTTTGTCTGCTTTGATCTCTGCTGTATCCTCAGCATCTAGACTCGCTGAATATATGTTCAAGGAACAACAGAAGAAATGAATTACCCTTGAACACCTTGGGGTTTGAATAGTCGAATTCTCTCTCTACACTTGGAACTGAGGTCTCTCTTTCTCAGATGCAACTCCAGTATTTCAGGGCCACATTGCATGAAAAATCCGTCTTCATTTTTTTTTTTTTTTTGTAGGGACAGAGTCTCACTTTATGGCCCTTGGTAGAGTGCCGTGGCCTCACACAGCTCACAGCAACCTCCAACTTCTGGGCTTAAGTGATTCTCTTGCCTCAGCCTCCCGAGTAGCTGGGACTACAGGTGCCCGCCACAACGCCCGGCTATTTTTTGGTTGCAGTTTGGCCGGGGCCGGGTTTGAACCCGCCACCCTCGGTATATGGGGCCGGCGCCTTACTGAGTGAGCCACATAACCCAGATGCAGGGGACACTGGCATTGTAAGAAGCTAGAACCTGAGACCCACTGAGTGAGTGAGAGCCCAGATCCTGCACCTTAGCCTTCAGCCATATGTTTATTATCCCTGGGGAGAAGGATGGCAGATTTCACGTGTTGGCAACATGAAAGCTACTCTTTTCTAGAGAGTTGAATCTGCAGCAATGAAATGCATCAATTCTACTGCATAACCACCTAAAAAACATAAAAATAAAACTACCTAACTACTTTCTTGCCTTCTCAGTTAGGAAGAAACAAAGGATTGCCTGAGCACCGATGTTTCCCAGGAGACTGTTTTACACCCAGAAACTAGAGTTACAACAGAAAGCAGGAGGTGGGGGCCTCTGCATTTAAATAGCTCAGTGCCATAATTAGTGATTTTCCAGGGTTGAACAGGATGCTTCCTGCTTTCATGGGAAAATCAGTTTGCTGCTGACCAACCCTAATTTCTGGAGCGCCAAGGAACAGGCCTCTAATTCGGTTGTAATGGACCGTGTGTTAATGTTACAGCCTCCTGCCCCTTCAGGAGACCTAACACCACGTCTGGCCTCGTAATGAGCCTTGCACTTGTCTTGTCAGTGCTAGGGGTAGGCCCTTCTGGGAGGCTGCTTTGGTGTTTCTGCTAAAAATGTGTGTATTTCCACCCAAAATAGAGACGGATCCTACAGCTCACCCAAGATAAATACAGGAGATGGGAATCTTATTTATATTTAAAGTCATCTGTAGTTTTATTTCTCTCTCTCACACACACACACCCCTTTAAATATCTGCAAACGTGATACTAAGAATTAAATATAGCATGTCTGTCTCTGTCTCTCTCAAATGGAATAGGCTTGAGATCTAGGTGTCCCACATGGATGTGTTTCTATGAAGAAGGCAAATTGGGTTGTTTGGGAGGGAAGATTCCAGACCTGCATCCTCCGGGCCCAGGACCCCCTCTGTCCTCTGCCTTCTGTTTGCAGCCAATTCATGATCGGGAGCAATGACCTTTGGGTGGAGAGGACCGGAGTGGGCAGCTTTCACAGGGGTGGGAAAAGAGTTGACTTTTTTTTTAATAGTGGGGAGAAAGTAGTGGCCTCAGGTGCTGGTTATTCAGAGAAAGTGAGTTTACAAAGTGCATTTTCTAAAGAAAGAGGTATCCCTACTTAGTTATAGCGGGCCACTTTAAATGTTTAATATCTTTTCACCCTGCTCAAAAAAAGTTAAATATTTTTTATGTTTTCTAATGTCAGAGTTTGATTTTTCACCAAAAAGATTGGTAGCAAGCACTATGAAGCTGTCATGACCACTTTTAAAGTCCTGTGTATTGTGTGTGTGGTGTGGCGTGCATGTGTGTGCACATGTACGTGTGTGTCAGTGTATGGGTAGGGTGCATTTACATGTGCATGTGTGTATAGTATGCAGGTGTGTAGTGTGTTGTGTGTGTGTGGTGCGTATATGGTGTGTGAGTATCTGAACTTTCTGTAGAGCTAGTGCAGGCTGTGATGGTTTCAGGGGCTAAAAGTCTTGACCACCCAGGACATGGGAAGGAGATGTTAGGCATGTCCTGTGGTCCCAGGGAGAGCATGTGTCTTGCAGTGAGGTCTTGGGAGACCCCAAAGCCAGTCAGGGCATTGTGGTGGGGCTGCATGTCACACCCACGCAGTATGTCGACCTGCAGAGCAAGAGAAAAAAAATACACAGAATTTGCAGGGTGTTGGCTTGGCACCCGTAGCTCAGCAGCTAGGGTACCAGCCACATACACCAAAACTGATCAGTTCAAATCCAGCCTGGGCCTGCCAAACAACAATGACAATTACAACAACAACAAAAAAAAAAGCTGAGCATCATGGCGGGCGCCTGTAGTCCCAGATACTTGGGAGGCTGAGGCAAGAGAATCACTTAAGCCCATGAGTTTGAGGTTGTTGTGAGCTATGATGCCATAGCACTCTACCCAGGGCGATAGCTTGAGACTCTAGCTCAAAAAAAAAAAAAAAAAAAGAATTTGCAGGGTGCATGTAGGTTTCCAAGATGTATAGTGAGATGAGAAACCTGCTCATACACTGATAGTATCTGCATTTGTTTTCCATACTCTGTTAACCAAAAAGAAAGGAACACTCCACCTGTGCCCCTCACAGAAGTGGCAGCAGCAAACCCATGGGAGTGCTTGCATGTGCCAGAGGCCGTGCTAAACCCTTGCTCATCCCGTGCTCCAGCTGCAAGCGGGTAACAATATTCTCATCTTACAGATGAGAAAAGCGAGGCTCTGAGAGGCAGCGGGACTCACCCAGGATCACAAGGTGGCAAAGCCCAGGGCTCACCTTTTAATCACTTTGTCATTCTCCCTCTTTGTCTTTTTGAAGAGTTTCTAGCCCTTCCTCATCACTTGCCATATTTACATGAGAGCAAATTCTAAAATCAGACACATACTAAGATTCTTGCTTCTGTTTGTGTTCCCTGAAGTTGTTTGCATCCTGCAAAATCCCTTGATGAAATGCAGCCTCCAGCCCATCACACGTGACATCTGGACAGACCGCACACACCTCGAGAACGCACTGTGTTCTTCCTTGGGTGGTCATGTTGGTATTGCCCATCACATAGACGCTCTCGACAGGAACTTGATTGGTGCTAATTTATAGATAGCAGCTAATTAGTCTTTATAGCAGGATAAAACTAATTTGGAGCATGCTAATGAGAGTGAAGTTTTATAGCAGGGAAGGCAAAATATTAGTTTAGAACCCAAGAGGACTGGTGATGAAGGATGTTTTAATTTTTTAACAAATTCTGTGAAATTGCCAAGTAGAATCCTAATCACGGTGGTGGGTATGAATGGCGTGCACACATTTTGTTCCATGGGGATTTACTGAGTGTCCGATCGATGGCCATGTTTTGCTGTGCTCCAGCAATACCGTGGCTGTTCTTGGAGATCTATGATCTAATAGATTGTGTAGTTTACTAGAAGAATCAAGGGTAAAGTGGGTAAAAGTACAGTGACAATTTTAGATTGGTGAATACAGCGCACACACACGCACCCTGAGAACGGAGCCGTGTGAGAGAGAAGAACAGAAGGGACATGGATTTGCTCAGAGCAATGCTGCCCAGCAGAGTTCCTGTGCTAATGCATGAACGTCTGTGCTTCTCAGCACGGAAGCCGCTGGATGCACGGGGCCACTGACACTTGAAATGTGACTAGTGAAACTCAAGCCCTGGATGTTTAACTTTGTTTCATTTGAATTAATTTGAACTCCAAATTCCCCCATGTACCTGCTGATAATGGCACTTCATATTCCTGAGGGAACCCGTGCTCTCCTGTGGTTGCTCTAAGATCAAGAATAATTGATCTTACCAATCACTCCAAGACAGGGCAGAGATCTCAGCCTATATTATCCATTCCCCCCCCAAAAAGCAGGCAATAGCCTGGCTGTAATGAATGCTAAAGCAATAAACCCAGAAGAGGCTCTCCTCCCGGAGTTTAAATCTTGAGCAAGACAGTTGGAACTGTTTAATTCAGGGGTGCTAGCCCCATCGGCCTTTCAGTACACAGAAGCTTTGGTCTCCAGAGTTGCTTTCCTGTGTGTTCTTTCATGCCTGTTTCTTGGACTTGCCCACCCACTCTCCCCCATCCCTGCCAGGGATCCTCAGTACACTCTTTTTCTTCATTTATGAGCCAGTGGTTGCCCTTTGCTTGCAGACCAAGATTCTTTCTTCTAGAGTGTCTCCAGGCTGACCACAGATACCATACACTTGCTCAACACACACTTACTGAGCTCCTACTGCGTGATACCTGCTGGGTACGGTGCTGGGGCCCCCGGCGTAGGAGACCGGGAGCCTTTGCATTTATGAAGTGTGAGGAGGATGGGTCACACTAGCATTCAAATCATCATACTTCAGTTTGATCCTTATGGCTCCCAAGGAACTCATCCCCTCTGTTACCTGAGTTCTTGCATCTGCAACCCAGCAGGATGGCCAAGGCAGACAGGCATTTCCCTCTGTCTTAAAACTGGTGTCACAATAAAACAGAAAGATGGTGGATGGGATTGAAATTGTGGGGTATTCAGAAGGAGGTGAGAAACATGGGGGAGATGCTTGGAAGGCTTCAAGCACTGTTATGGTCAGTTGCCCACATCTTGGCCAGAAGTTCCAAGGATGTCTCTATGTCTGTGCCGGGAGCCTCAAACTGGCGGGTGCTGGAGAAGTCAGAAGGTGCCTGCCCGACCCAGGGGGGTCAGGACTTCCCCAGACAGCAAATGTCTCCACGGATGGTCTTGAAAGAGTGTGTAACGGGGAAAAGAACACACAGCGATCTCCGGGCTTGGTGGGCACAACCGTGAACTGTTTTCAAGCGTTTGAGGCTTTACAAAAACTGAAACACATTTCTCCAAACTCCTCTTCCTTTTTATTTTTTTATGCCTTGTGCCAGTGGGAGGAGAAGGCAGCCATGTGCTTTCAATCCCTGCACACTTAACTTTCCAAAACACACTGAGGCGAAAGATGTTTGATGTGCAGCCATCCCGAGGACACGGGGCCTTTCTGATAAAGCTTTTTCCTCTATGCAGTTTCTCCTTAGGAAAGGGAGGTCACTTTTCTCCCCATTAGGAAACAAGTGCGAATCACAGAAAGATTTGAAATGCCAAGATCTTGCCGTTTCAGCAGGTTTAAAACCTGCAGAATTCATTTATCAGAGAGTGAGTAAATGCTGGGGTGAACTTGGAGCAAGCAAGGTGGGGGACCCTGAGCTCTGTCTGCTCCAGATTTCTGGAGGAGAAGAGCATTTATCTTAGCCATAATCAACCTCACCCTCCCTGGACTTGGCTGCCTCCAACCAGACTCCACTTTCTTGCTTGTGAAACAACTGGAGTAGGAAAGCACCCATGTCAATCTCAGCTCAAAGTCACTTCTGTGCCTTTCCCAAAGTTGCAAAACTGTAACCATAAACCAGGAACTGACCATGGGGGTGGGGGCGACTCCAGACAAGAAAGGAAATATGATCTGGAGGTGGGGAAGGGGTGAAGCGGATGCTTCATCATTCATGGTTCCTGCAACTTGTTAGAAGCCCTCTCAGTAGCCAGAGAGTCAGAATCTGATTATCTGTTAGGAGATTGTGTTGTTTTCATCTCAAGAAAAGATCCATTAATAGTCTGACTTGTGAAAAAGCCAGCTAGTTGTTGTAGCTCTCCTAAGATGAGACTTGCTCTTATTCTCTCTCTAGTTATGGGGTACTGGAAATATCCACCAATACAAGTTGAGCATTACTTATTCGAAATACCTAGGACCAGAAATGTTTCATAGTTTGTATTTTTTTCCTCATTTTGGAATATTTTCCTAAATGTGCCAATTGAGCATCCCTAATTGTAAAATCCAGAATTCAAAATGTTCCAAAGTCTGAAACTTTCTAAGCACACGAGATACTCAAAGGTCATGCTTGGAGGCAAGGCTCATTGGAGCATCTCAGATTTTGGATTTTCGGATTAGGGATGCTTAACCTATAATGCACAGCCATGCAAATGTTTCACAAACTCACTTTGTCAATCTTGCAAAAAAGATGCAAGATTTCCCAAAGTCCATGAAAACAGCTTTTTTGTTTAGCTTCTCCAACCAGGTGCAAAACCACTGAAAATGTGACAAAGTGTCTGGCTGGGTTGCACCAGCCACAATTGAGGAAGAGAAAATAAATAGAGGGAGATTTGAATATCTAAGGACTAATGAGGCTGGAGCAAAACCGAGGAAATATTCTAAGTCTTTGCAAAAACAAACCAAACCACACCAAGATGGCCTGCTTGATGACTGAGCTGCCAAAGGTAAAAGTAAATATTTATTTATACTACTGTCACTCAGTTTTGTAGGAAAAAGTCAAGTTGTCATTTCTTTCATCCAAAGTAGCATTTACTTCATTCTGGTAGTGCTAAAAGAGAGCACATGGCTTTAATTAAAGTTGATATTTTGTTAAAAAGCAGATCAAATGCCATTGTTTTTCATAACTTTCCCTTTTCAAAAGAAATTAACAGTCAAATCTCATCTCTCTGTAATACTTCAACTATTACAGTGACATTTTACTGTTTGTTTGTATTTGTTACACAATTGTGTTGTTTTCATCTCATAAAAAATGGGGACTTTCTATACAATCTATGGAGCAGGCCCAGGTAAGGTGCCCAGAGTTTCTTAGTGTTTGACACAATTACAGTTGTGCTGACGATTGTCATAGACAACAGGGTCTGTGTTGGACCCTTCCCTGGGCACTGGAGAAACTTGTATAAATAAATAATCAGGTGGGATCCCTTACCTCAAAATCTCATGCTCCGTGTAGTCAGGCTGCTGGAACTCTACACATTGCAATAATTGCAACTCAAGAAAATAGGATCTGAGAAAGGAGAGAGCAGCCTCTCTTGAAAGAGTCTGGGGGGCTTCCTGGAGGAGGTGACATGGAGCCAGGCCTGGAAGGGACAGCAGGAACACAGTGAGAGGGCCTCCTGGCTGGAGAACAGAAGATGAAAGAACCAAGTCTTAATCAGAGATCGCAGAGCAGGGGCTCGTGATCCAGGGTCTTGCTCGTAGAGCCCCCTTTAAGACGCTGTAAGTTACGATTACTTTGCAATATTTATGGGCGGCGCCTGTGGCTCAAAGGAGTAGGGTGCCGGCCCCATATGCTAGAGGTGGCGGGTTCAAGCCCAGCCCCGGCCACAAACTGCAGTATTTATGGAGCTTCTCTCCCTCGTCCTCTCACAGACACACATGTACACATGTGCATACACACTTAGGTGTATACACACACACTTGCACACCTACGCCAATATGTAGCTAGGTTCGAGTAGAGTCTTCTTCTTAGAGGATGTGTCTGTTTCTTGCTGTCCCATCCCTCGGGTCCCCTTTGCTCACCTGAGCACGTGGATATGCACCACACTGAGCAAGCCTTTACTTATTTAGATCCCCTGTCTGGCCCCTTAGGAAAGAGTTTCTGGTGGAGTCTAAGAGGTGGGCCATTCCCCTCCCACACAAATGGCTCCATTTTTCCACTCTCCCTCTGTTTCCTCTGCCCCCAAACATTTCCTTTCAAAAGCTAATCCAAGGCAGTGTGTTTACAGAAGCAAGGCCAGCCCGATAGCTATTGTGGAAAAGGGTCACCTTCTGCCTCCATCGGGGTATCTGTGGGACCTTTGATAAGTGACTGTCCCATCTGAAACCACCTTGAGCTCATGAAAGGATGTGATGAAAGTGGTCTCTAAGGCCTCTACCAGCCCTGATGCTCTGGGGTCTTCCAATTCACTCTGATTTGACCACGGGGCATGCCTGGCACTCTGAATTTTGCACTCAGAAGGAATGTTATGAAGAAGTGATAACCCCAGCCTCTGGGGAGTCACTCAACTACACCACAGATGCGTTAGGCAATGGAGGACGTCAGCCATCTGTGAGGTAGCCCGGAGATCACTCATGTTGGAGGTTTCTGATCTAACCCTAGCCTGTTCCCTCATGATCAGTTGTGCAAGGAGTTGAAGAACTGGCAAGTTCTTATGTAACAAGCCCCACGAGGGTTTAACATTGGGAAAATGGGGCCTGCTCCTAGGCAGTGTTCTGAAGCCCTAGAGGAGGAACGTGTGGAGTCACACGGAGTTTTCCTCTCTCAGCTCTGCCCTTCCCTGGCCGTCTCATCAAGGCCAAGTTCTTTAGGTCTCTTTGCCCCACCTGTAAGGTGGAATGACAGTGCTCCACAAGGGTAGTGATGTTTAAGTGTGTACCCACCCTGGCTGTGTGGATACACAAGTCATTACCTGGTGCTGCTGTTGTTATTATCATTACACTATTAGACGTTCTATTATACGACTATACTATCACTGTTACTATTAATTCACCAGCATAACATTTTGACTATTAATTAACAACCGACTTTACTAATTTAAAAAGTCATCATTCTTATACTTCTTTCCCAACCAAATGCACATTTCTGAACTCTCTTCTCTGAAAACCCCAATGCATATAACATCTGAGAGCTGGAAATTCCTGCCCACCCTCTGATTCTTGCTGGGCTTTTGGAGCAGCGTATTTTAGCAGGAACTGTGATTTCCATTGAGCTCTCAAACCAAATAAAATGCAAATCTCTGGGGATAGCTCCTCTCTCCCTGTCCTCACAGTTGTGTTTGGAGCAGCGTCTGAGTTTCATTTGCACAAGGGGCCTTTAAAAACTCCTGGGCCCCTTGAAACCCCCCAATCCCCTTTGTCCAGATGGGGATGGAGGTGGCCAGGCTGCCCCGTCGATTGTGTACTGAGGAGGCCTCCCCGAGAAGGCTGTGATTTATACGCACAGGCTTGTCACGGGGTGAAAGAAGGGCCACTTTTTCATTTTGATCAAATGTTAGGTTTGAAAGCCACCCACTGCTGTAAACTCAGCTGGATCCATGGTCCGTGATGAAGCACATTGCCTGCTTTGTTGCCGAGGTGGGGTTTCAGGAGGCCATGTGAATGCCCTTCCCTTGGCTTGGCTCACACAGGCAAGATGTGGGCTGTGGCAGGGTGGAGGAGCCCTCGCTCCCGCTTCGTCCTGGCGGAGAGCGGAGAAGTCGCTGCACGTTGTGACCGTTGTCACCGTGCAGTTCTCCTCCTAATAGACCTGGAAGCTCTGA
Source organism: Nycticebus coucang (assembly GCF_027406575.1). Lineage (NCBI taxonomy): Eukaryota > Metazoa > Chordata > Mammalia > Primates > Lorisidae > Nycticebus > Nycticebus coucang. The sequence goes on along the minus strand of NC_069783.1, from coordinate 108,436,300 downwards.
TCTGCTCCTCTCCGCTTTTCCTTGTGGTGTTTTCTCTAGACACCTCCTACTTGGCCAGCCTTTGAAGGCAGAAGCTGTTCGATGCAAACTGTTACCACTGTTTTCCACAGTGGGGACAACGCAGGTTTGCTTATTGCCCTTTGTGGCTCCTGCAGTAGGGGTTTAAAAAAAGGGATCTAGTGTGACACCAGAGCATGGGGCTACCCTTAATGACATCCTCACTTCTCAGCTGGACATGGCTTATGAGCCCTGGTCACAGAGCTCTTTGATGGTTTTCTGGATCTCTGGTGACTGGCCTCTCAGTGGACAGGACATGATGTCACTCTCAGTCCCCTCCCCGTTCATTAAGTTGGAGCCTTGTGTGATGGAAATGTGCCCCAGCCTCCCACAGCAGCAGGGAGAACGGGAATCCTTCCCACGGGTACCTCAATGGGCTCAGAAGCCTCAGCTAGGAAATTTAGGAATTGCAGCCGAAGCTGCTTCTAACGCCCATCCCAGCTTCAATCATTCATTTAACTCACACTTATTAAGCACCTCTTATGTGCTTCATAATAGGGGAAAATAACCCTGAATAAGAAAGTCAGGGTCCCAAGTGAGATTTCGGTGGATAGAGACCAATAACAAGGAAGTGCATAAATAATCAAGGTGCATTCAGAGAAATTGATGCAGGAGAGAGGAAGCGGATGTGGTGGAGAGCCCTTGAGGAGTGCTCCTGAAATAGTGTGATCAGGGTGGGTTTCTGCAGAGGTAATGACTGAACGGAATGAACAGATAGAATCAGCCAGGGGAAGAGCAGTCTAGACTGAGAAAACAGAACGCGCAAAGGCCCTGGGGTAAGAGAAGATGAATCCCTGGACCACACAGAAAAGCAGCCAGTGTAATTGAGGCTCGGGGAATGAAGGGAAGTGGCTCTAGGTGGTTACTTGGAGAGGCAGCTGGGGTACGGGTCATTGGGGCATTTGACAAGACATCAGTCTGTTTCTAGAATCCCCAGTTATGTGTCCATGCTTGGAGCACAGTTCTTGAGTACCATTTCCTCCAGATCCTAAATACGTGAGCTTGTCATCTCCAGGAGAGAAAGCTGGCTTTGCTAATGGAGTATTGCTGGCAGTTTCATCTAGGTAGCAACCCTGCCCCAACCTCAAAGGTTTAGAAAGCAATATTGAGGTGTGAATTAAGAATAATCCCATTTGGTATCCTATTGAATGAGGCTGGCCCAAGTGGAGATGTTCTGTGAAGGTATTTTACAATGGTTCCAAGTAGAGCTAATGATTACCAGCACAGTTCAAGTTCTCGGCACTGCCCACTGCATGCCAACAGAAGCCTGCAGGCCACTTGAGTGGACACTTCCTGGAGTCCAGACCTGCCCTGTCCAGTGCACAGTTGCATGTAGTAGTGAACCCTTGAGATGGGAGGAGTCTAAATTGAGAGGTGCTGTAAGTATGAAATGCCCTCCAGATTTTAAAGATGTATGGAAAAAAAGTAAAAGGTCACATGAATCATTTATATAGTGATTATAGTTTTGAAATGTACCATTGCATCATGTACATTATGTGAGGTTCCCCCCAAATAATTGTGATGGATGTGTTACTTAATTCAATGTAAACATTTCACATTGTATATTGAAGCAGTACCCTGAACCCCATAAATGCATCAATATACAAAGTTATGATTTAATAAAAAATAATTAGAAAAAAGAAAAAGAAAAAACCTTGTAAAAAAATAAATCAATGAATAAATCATAATGAAAAAAATATATATAGTGATTATATACTCAAATGATCATTTGGTATATTGGGTTAAATAAAATGTCATTACAATCAATTTCACCTGTTTCCTTTCTACTTTTTGCCCAAATTTTTGAGGGAAAAATATGGATCCGCATTATACATGGTAGCACTATTTGTTACCACAGTGCCTAAAATTTCTTGTATCTTGTATCTGTTCTTGTGTTTTGTAATTATTTGTCCCATAAAATTTCCTGCACCATGACCTATTAAAAAATAAATGCTAAAATGTCTTTCTAATATAAAAAAAAACAAATAACTAAATATAAACAAATAAAAGTTTGAATTAAAAAATTAAAAAAAAATTTTTCCTGAAAGTTTAGGCCAAAAAACATGGGTGTACATTACATGGGAACACATTATACACGGCAGAATACAGTAGTTCCTATATGGGACTTGCATTGTTTCTCTTCGACAGTGGAGGCCAGTGTAGACAGTGCTAGTTGCCTGTCCACTGGGCTTTGGAAGTGAAGGAAATTGTGTCACATAGAGTGCAATCAGAGCTTAGGGTTTAGACATATCAACTTTGTATGATTTAGAAAAAGCTACTGTGTCTGTGTAGACCAAGAAGAAGAAAATATTTCTTCTTTCAGAAAGATGCAGCCCCCCAGCCAGGGCACACAGCTGGGCAAGCAGACATGAGTGTAGTTAACTCCACTAGTGCTGTGGTGGCTGAGCTGTCAGGAAGGTCCAGTTTGCACCACAGCACGGAGCAGCCCAGGACTAATTTGTCCCCTCTGCTCTGCTACACAGCCAAAACTAAAGTCTTTAGGTTTGAGTGCCAGGGTCCTGTACCTGATGCAAGGTGGCACAGGGACTGAGACTGCCTTCTCAGGGACAATGTGTATCTGCTCCAGCTCTGGGGACTGCCCCATATCCAATCCTGGGCAGTTTACTTGGGCAGTGAACTCTCTTGAGTCTCTGTTTCTTCATTTGTAAAGTAACAAGGATGATAATAGGGACCTCCTGGGTTTGGTGGAAAGATATAATTAATTTCCCCTATGCCCAATTCCCAACACAAAATAATCCCTTCATAAACATTTCCTGCGATTGCAATTATAACATCTTTGTTTTAGCTCAGCAGGGTGGGCCTGAAGGCATATGAGGTCAGATAGTTAAGTTCACGAATTCATCCTAGGAAAACATGCTCCATACCTAATTGCTAAACATAACTCCTTTGACCTTCAAAGGACTCCCCTTGGGGAGCTATGCTCCGACACCAGTGCCTAGTCCACCCTTCACAGCAATTTTGGAACTCATCATACAAGATCTGACACTTAGGCTCCAGAATGCATCCTAGCAAAAGTGCTCCAGACCAGGTGGTCAAGGGAGTACTTCAAAGGCGACCATAGTGATATTCACCCATGAGGTCTGTGGCACTTTTTGTGGGAGGAGGTCACAAACTTAATTGTCCCACCTTATAAAGGATGCACACATGTGCTTGAAGAAGAAATTTCACTTTTGGCTTTGGAGGAAACATTTGATTGGGCCTGGTGGCCACCCGGTTCCTGGTTCTGGAAGGGTTCCCTTAGAGCAGGAGTCAGTGTGGTGAACTGGACTGTGGCAGTTGAGCTAAAAATGGCTTAGCATGGCATGAGCCTGATCCCAGTATGTCCGTGTGGGGCAGCATCCCAGTAAGAAACAGAATTTACCCACAGTCGTCAAACGAAGCACGAGGGACTAGTGACTGAGTCGTGGCCAGGGCTGAGGGAATGAACAAGATATTCTGAGGGACCCAGGGCCCAGCGGCAGGAAGAAGTTAAAGAGACAGGATAGGAAAAGTGTTCCACAGCCCTGGAGATAGCGGCAGCTGGGGAGGCAGAGACATAGCACATAGGAAATGAGGTCCTTGAGGGGACACCCGACCTGTTCCTTCCACCCTCTGGTCTCCCTGCTGCCTCCAAGGCCGTGTGAGCAGCAGTGCAGATGGAGCAGCTTGAGCCCCAAGGAAAGGCAGAGAATGGATCGAGGTGACGAATTTCCAGAGCAGCCCCTAAAACTGAAAAGCCAGTTCCCACGCATTTATAGAACCCAGCCCATCCTGCACAACACCGGGGTAAGCGCAAGTTGCCCAGACATTACTTAAAGGCCTCCCTAGGTACTGACTCTTTTCATTCTCGCAACCACCCTTTCAGGTAAGTATTATTATCCCTGTGCAGATAGAAGTAGTGAAGCCAGGCTTTCTGTCTAGGCGTTTGGCTCTAAAATAATCCACAGTTCTAACCAGCGTGCACAGAAGCCTCATCTGATGTTAGTAGGACAGGGTTAACACAGAAGGGTCTTGTGGGGGCTGAGGATCATGTTCACGTGTGGGAAGGTGTGTTGGCATGAGGACATTTTTTGCCTTGCCTACTGCCAATGTAACTCCCTACTTGGTTTTCTTCTGCTTTTTAACTTCTTTTCATGGGATCTAAAAAATTATTTCTGCCTCTTCAGGCATCCTATCCATTCTTGAATAAGAAAGAAAGGAGTAGGTCGGGTCCTCTCTGTCCTTTCTTGTCTAGAAAGGAAAAGCTTTCCACCAAATGAGATGCCCACCTCATTACAGTCGGCCAGCCTTGGATCGCCTCTGCCTTCCAGGCAGACTGGGGAATAGAGAATGGGGAATGGGGCTGGTGATTGACAGGCCAATTATCACCTGGCCAACTCAACAAAATCAGGCTCACTCAGCAAGGAAGGAAAAGGGAATGAATATTAGGTGGGGAGCTAGCCATGTCCGCCCAGGGGAAGGTGATGGATTGAGCCAATCCCAGGTAGATGAGTAGAGGCATGCACAGTGTACCACAGACCACAGAAAGTTTGCACCTGCCCCTCTGGGAGGGGAAGGAGGGGCTCCCGTTGTTGACTACTGGGCTGCATCTTAGAGAATAAATAGGGGTTCCCTAGGGATTGTGGGGAAAAGGTGGGAAGGGCTCAACGGGTAGAGGCATAGGCTGTCCTGGTGTCTTGGAGAAAGCTCAAACAGTTCCGGGTTAATATATCATCACATGAACATCAGGGAGATGGGACTGGAAAGGTCTGTGGGGATGATGTCAGAGAGAGCCTGGCATGCTGTGTTTTGGATGCTGATCCCCTACCCGTTGTAGCAGCCTGCCTCCCACGACCTAAGTCAGGCAGGTGGCTGGATTGAAACTATGGAGGGTAAGATCATTAGCTCTGCAGCCTGGACCCCTAGGTTGAAAGCCTGTCTCTCTTGCTCATCTCTCTGCCTTAGTTTTCTCATTTATCAAAAAGGGGCGATAAAAGCACATGCACAAGGTTCTGGTGAGATGTGACATGGTGGCCCAGGGGAAGCCTCAGCAGCCAGGGACAATAATGATGGTGACAGATGCAGAGGCAGGAGACTCCTGCAAAAGTCCATGCAGAAGACGATAGGACTCAAACTTGAATGTGAAGGTGGGCTTTGTGCGAGTTCCAGAGCTTGCTGGCCATGAGGTGAGGGAGAGGGGCCCGTGGGGATGAGCTCTCGAGCCTGGGGAGAGGCACTGCTGTGGTGTCCTGCAGAATCTGCACCTGCAAAGACTAAAAGCGGATTTACTTCTTTTTTTTTTTTTTTTTTTTGACCGGGGCTGGGTTTGAACCCGCCACCTCCGGCATATGGGACCGGCACCCAACCCGCTGAGCCACAGGTGCCGCCCAGCGGATTTACTTCTTCGGCATATTGAAGGGTACGTAGAGGAGAGGTATGCCGGGCAGCGGCTGTGGACAGTGGGCGGGCTCTGCTGGGGACTGTGGGTTCTTCTATCCAGCTTCCCTTGAGCCCCTGTGCCAGGTCCGGGGGCTGATACAGGACAAGGTGGGGTTCCTGCCCACCTGCACTTACCTTCCGGAGGGGGAAACAGACAGTAGCCCAGGAAATCAATAATCACATGACGTGCATTGGGCAGAGATGAGGCTACAGAATAAATACAGAAATAAAGGGACATGTGACATGAGAGCCGCATAATTCCTTGTGGTCAGAAGGCCATCCTGGATATTGCAGGAGGTTTCACAGCTTCCCTGCCTTCTACCCACTAGATGCCAGTAGCATCCCAAGTTCTTCCAGCCAAAATATACTCTTCAATCCTGCCAAATGTCCCCAGTGGGACAAAACCTCCCTGGTTGGCAAGCACTGGGACACGGAGCCTTCCACAGAGGGCTGGAAGGGCACAGGACCTGTTGTCATTAGGAAGGGTCCTACAAGACTCCCCACATCAGTGCCCTGGGCCTACCTCCACAGATTATCCCAAACTTGGTGGCTTAAAACAGCAGACACTTCTAGAGTCCAGAAAGCTGAAGTCATGGTCTTGGCAGGGGTTGGTTCTTTCTTGAGACTGTTGGGGGCTGGGGATCTGTCCCAGCTCTGGCGGTCGTGGGCAATCGTGGTGTTCTCAGCTGTGGCACCATCACTCCACTCGCTGCCTCTGTCTCCAGGTCGCTTCCCTCAGGGTCTCTCCTCTGCATCTGTGTGTCTCAATGTCCCTCTCCTTTCCCTTATAACAGTGGTTCTCAGCCTTCCTAATGACGCGACCCTTTAATACAGTTCCTCATGTTGTGACCCCCAACCATAAAATTATTTTCCTTGCTACTTCATAACTGTATTTTGCTACTGTTGTGAATCGTAATGTAAATATCTGATATGCAGGATGGTCTTAGGTGACCCCTGTGAAAGGGTTGTTCGACCCCCAAAGGGGTCATGACCTACAGGTTGAGAACCTCTGCCTTATAAGGAAACAGCCATTGGTCAGGGCCCACCCAAAAATCCAGGATGATTTCATCCTGTGATCCTCAACTAATTATATCTGCAAAGACCCTATTTCCCAGTAAGGTCAATTCATAAAGACCAGGGGTTAGGATTTTAACCTGTCTTTTGAAAGGACACAGTTCAACTACTCTGCTTGCTAAGGAGCGAAACCCAAGTAAAGTGTAGGCATGAGGCACTTGAAGGTGCGTGCGTGTGTGTGTGTGTGTGTGTGTGTGTGTGTGTGTGTGTAGGAAGCATCACAGGGCAGGCATGATGCAAAGGTGATGCATTTGAGGCAGGAGTGAGTGTGCCCCAAGGAACCAGGACAGCCACTGGATCTGGGGTACAGGGCAGGGGAGAGCTAGCAGGTGACCACGCGGGGTCTTGGAGCAGGTGGAGAGCAGTGGATTTTATTCTGCATTCTGTGGGGAGCTTCAGCACTCTAAGCAGGGGCTTGCTTTTTGATTTTTTTTCCTGGCTTTCCATTTTTCCCTTCGGAAAAGGCTTCTGCAGAGAATGATGACTTTGCGGCTGTTGATCACCAGGAAGCTGTAATCACTAAGAGAATGTTTGGAATCATTAGCTGAGGGTTTTCAGAAGGAAGTAAACCAAAGAAAAACCACAGTAGCCTGCCCTGATTATTTCCTGGACTTCAAGTAACCAGGTGCATGGAAGAGAGTCATTTTCTTCTTCTGATTTATGAAGGTCTCAGGGTCCAAATTTTGAAGCTGCTGATAGAATTTGTTCTGGGAAGTTGTCATGAGAATCTGAAACTCTTCTACTTGTCGCAGTAAAATTTCTTTGATTATTTGTTCAAGATTTTCGTACATTAAAATAAAACTCAGCTTTCAAGATATCTCTTGTTGTAAAGTATCAGCTTTCAATATAAGGAGAATTGTGGGATATTTGTTACTACAAAAGAGAAGATAAGGGCTGTGGACTCAGAGAAGCAAGGCACGGAGAAACTCATGAATTTAAACCTCTCAGATTTAGGGCTTTCGAGATTTGGGTGCCACCGTATGACTCGACCCATCAAAGGTAGATCCAATTGTGAAATTATTTAGAACTTCTTGGGATTTTGAAAGGTAAAGCAGTGTAGAACAGACATTTCAAAAATTGGTTTAGATAAACGAATGCTTATTTTACAGATGAGAAAACAGTCCTCACACAGGGTCAGCATGTCACTTTGCACTTACAAGCAGAAAACTGAAAAAAGAGAGGGACCTCCGTGCCACCCCACTCCCGGTGCGTGGCCTGGATGAGAGTGCGGTGCAGAGCTACTTCATTTTCCCTCACAGGTGTCCATTCAGCTGTGCTTTTCATAGTGTGAGTTTAGTGACACTGCTACAACATGATGCCCAAAGACTGATGACAACTGGCATCCAACTGTGGAAACACCCCTCTCCCTGATGCTGCACTCGCCCAGCTAAGGGATTTTTATATTTTGTTCTCCACTGTGATGTTTTCCCGAGACTTTCTTCCATGGATGCCTTTGATTCTGTATTTTTGCCGCACAGCCTTCCCGTAGCCCCTCCCCACCACATAAGATGGGACTTCATCGCACCATCAGCTGGTGTTTTTCCACTTGCCAGTAATGACCCATGGGAAGGAGAGGAGATAAATTTAGCAGGTGCTTAAGAATTAGAAAAGCACGGAATGAAATGGGACTGGATGGAAACGAATGGAAAACAGCACCGCGTGATGAAGCTTTCGTTTCAGTGAGATGAATGTGTGTAGGTGTGTGTGTCCTGATCTTAATGAAAATGTTCCAGATTGTGGGAGGCACCCAAATACATTTGCAAATCATATTCCTTGGATTGACTTTCCAAGTCGTTCAGTCTCGAAGGAGGAGAGGCTCCTGTCCCATGTGCTGTAGGTTCATCAATAGTCAACTTGCAGATCTGTGGATTAGTTAGCGATGCTCTGGCAACAGATTTTCTTTCCTCTGCTTTTTTTTTTTAATTGAGACAGAGTCACACTTTTGTTGCCCTCTGTGGAGTTCCACAGTATCACAGCTCACTGCAACCTCAAACTCTTGGGTTCAAGCAATGCTCTTGCCTCAGCCTCCCTAGTAGCTGGGATTCCAGGTGCCTGCCACAATGTCCAGCTTTTTTTTTGTTGTTGTTGTTTAGCAGGCCCAGGCTATGTTTGACCTGCCAGCCCAGTGCACATGGCCAGGACCTTAACCACTGAGCTACGGGCACCCAGCTGGCAGCAGATCTTCTTAAGGGCAGTAGAGGCTTCTTCTTGAGGGCGGCAATTGGAGTTATGGGGGTAACTAACTCTGAGTTCTGAAGTCTCCAACTTTGTCTAGAATATCCCCTGCTCTTACTGTTACTCATGACAAGTTATTTGTACGGGTGTGAGATCCAGCATTAGGCCTATAATACAAGAATGCATTGCACTCACAGATAAGAACCTGAACCATCTAACCCATGGTTTAGATTGGTTACTCTCTCCATTTAAAAGATCACTTGGAGGTATAAAAAGTGAACTGGGTTTTCATTAAGCATAAAGTAAGTAGCACTTTTCATTTACACCTCTATTACCCAGTGGAGAGATCAAGATTTACTAGAATAAATGTATTTGATGCCACTCAGATTGCAATGGAACAGCACAGTTTCATGAGCGCCCTCATTCAGGTGCTAATTGGCACTATTAACGTGTCTTTCCCCATCAGCGAGCTTTGCTGATGGAAGAAGTTGTCACAGCAATGCTTATTTCATTTCAGCAGTACATTGAGTACCAATGCACAATTCCCCAGACACAAAAGATGACTGGATTCCCCTCTGCTTTGGACAGAGAGAAGGGCGAGGGATGCTGTGGTGTGCTGGTGGTTCCTAGGAGCTCTCCATCCTCCACTGTGCACACACCACGCCCCTGTGTTGGGTTAGGGTTAGGTTGTTGTTCAGGGGGAAGCAGGTGGATGGGGAGGAGAAAGCATTAATTTCCAGGGTGATGTTTATACAGATTGACCAGCAGGTATCCCCTGTGCCTCACTGTACTTTGTTTTGGTTATTCAGCCCTTAACAGTTTTGGGGAAGGGCAATGGCTCTGATTGGTTTTTCTCAACTTGGCTTTTTACAACTTACAGAGGGTACAGAAAAAAAATGCACGCACATTTTAAGAAAGGAAAAAACTGTAGTCATCCTCACTATGTACTGATAAAGTTTGTTATATTGTTATCTTCTACCTCTTAGAATGGCAGAAGTCAAACATGACTTGAGTATTACAATTTTAATAGTTACGATTCGTACTCAAGTCTGCAATTATAAGAGATAAAAGATAAATGTTATCAGTATATAGTTTTTCAATACAGTTTTTTTCTTTCATAAAATGTGTATGCATTTGGGGGGGCACCTCTGTATATCCCTAGGGCTTCCATAACAGCCACATGCTATGTGACTTAAAGCCACAGAAGTGTATCCCCTCGAGTTCTGGAGATGGGAAATCTAAGCTGCAGTCCCTTCTAAGGGACCTTCTTACCTCTTCCAGTGTCTGGCAACTCCTGGTTTGTGGCACTCTTCGGTTTTGGCTGCATCACTGCAACCTCTGCCTTCAGCTTCATGTGGCCTCTCCTCTCTGTGTCTGTTCTTTTTCTGTCTCTTAAAATGACACCAGTCATTGGATTAAGCATCCACCCTATGTCTAGGATGTTCTCAAATCCAGATCCTTAATTTAGTTACATCTGCAGAGACACTGTTCCAAGGAAATAAGGTCTCATTCTCAAGTTTGGGAACCTAGAAATGGACGTATCATTTGCAGGGCTTGGGGGACGACCACCCTTCAGCCTACTGTAAACTCAAGAGAGGAAATAGACTCTGGTGTGTCCAGAGTACAGTCTGTTCAATAATTATTTGCCAAGCCTTTACTGTGGACCCAGGTGAGCACAGGTGGAAATACAGAGAAGACGGGACAGGCATGCAGTCACCACAGTTCTGATGGCCCAAAGAACTTCCAGCAATAACGGCCTGTCCATGGCTCTCTTTCCTCATAGGCAAAATCTCCAGGCTTTTGCTCAAAAGTCATCTGCTCAGTAGGATCTCTGATCACCATTATTTTTTTCTTTCTTTTTTTTTTTTTTATTGTTGGGGATTCATTGAGGGTACAATAAGCCAGGTTACACTGATTGCATTTGTTAGGTAAAGTCCCTCTTGCAATCATGTCTTACCCCCGGAAGGTGTGGCACACACCAAGGCCCCACCCCCCTCCCTTCTTCCGTCTCTCTGCCCCCCCCATGACCTTAATTGTCATTAATTGTCCTCAGATCAAAATTGAGTACATAGGATTCATGCCTCTCCACAGCTATTAAAAAAAATGGAGACTTTACATCCTTCATATTAACCTGGATGGGAGTGGAAGACATTATTCTTAGTAAAACCATTATTTTTTAAAAAACAAACCATTCCCTGCTGTTTCTTATTTTACTACATAGCACTTACCAAAATCCAGCAGGCTCCATGCTGTACTAATGCTGATTTGAGTATTGTCAACTTTTGCTGACAGGGAGTGAGCTCTGAAAAGATGCAGTGTTTGTTGTTTTGGTCACTGATCCATTTCCAGGGCCCAGAATGGTGCCTGGCACCTGGTAGGTGCTCAGAACTATGTGTTGAAGGTACGAATAAGTGACTCAGGTGGCTCAGGGCAGAGTTTTGTGAGAAATCCGAGAATCCATATGATAGCAGATCTTGTATACATGTGAGCTCTCTTCTTCCCCCCACCCTCCAATTTCCTGAATGTCTCCTTCTGTACCAGATCCATCTGCCTTGGATTCCTTCACAGCAAGAAATACCCTGTAGGATCTTAAATAATAATGTAGCAGAACATATTACTTGAATGTTACAACCTTTGGCAGAGATACTGGTGAGAAGTGCAGTCAATTTTTGTTTCTCATAATTGTTATGTTCTATAAGGTCTCTGTGAACACTGAATTCGCAAATACTAAATTATTGCTCTCAGGGAAACATGTTGGTTACAACAAAAGTTTTGAGACCGACTGTGTAATGGTCCATTATTTCACTTCCAAGAAACGCCATCCACAGCATCCTGAGTCACCTGTGCACCTTTCAGCTTGCTCGGCTTATCAGTGTTGCTGAGAGGGCTTCACTGCTTCTGTCCCCACAGATTTTACGTTTCTTGATTTTCATGTATCTCAAACTTTCATAATGACCCGGGTACACAGTTAGCTTCCTGCTTATCTCTGGTCACAGCAATCTCATCAACTCCTTAATATATAACGTGGTTTTATGCGTTTTCCTGTGCTTGCATAAAGACAACTGACTTAATGTATGTTACTGATGTGCTCACCTTGAGCTCATGGCCACCTGCACCGAGACGCATTCCTGACAGATGCTTCTCTAACACCCGCGCCATCCCTGTGCGGCACAGCACAGCCCTGCTGCATGTAGGGACACTAGACAGCACTGCAGTCCCACACTCCCATACTCGGGGGATGTTTGCCATAGCAGAATCACCAACAAAAAGCACAGAAAGGCCCAAACCGTGAAAGTAAACAGACCGCGGAAAGGACGCTTGCTGACATACGGTGTGGTCACTGAGGCCAGGTGGCAGGCAGAGTGTGGCCCAGCCTGACAGCCAAGCACACGCACTGCGGGCCGCTCACAATGGTTTCTGCAGAGCCTTGTGAGTCTGACCAGGAAAGCTGGTGGGGTATGGGTAGACAGAAGCACACAGGGGCACTTGCCAATCGTGAGGACTGACTGTATCCAGGACAGCCAAGGTGAGGAGTCATAGTTGTCCTGTGTGATCTACATGACTCTCCGAGGAATCACGGAGCTGCTCATGGTAACCAACACATGGCAAGTGAGGGGCCCCTCCACTTGTAGAATTCAGCCTGAATCTTTCACAGAGGACTCTGCTGCGTGAGTTGAGGCTGCTTCTGTGGGAGGACCTCAGACAGCACGCACCCCTCTGGGTGTGAGAGAGGAGGTGTCTGCTCTTCTCAGGCCTTCCTAAGGAATCACTCCTGGGGTCTCTTGCAGGAAGCACGGCCGCAAAGATGCCATCTGAAGGCCGCTGTGGTCCCTGGCAGCAGTGGCAGAGAGCAGAAGGAGCCGCTCCAGCTGGGAGGCTGGACCAGGTTTAACATGAGCCACAAAGAGCATCTTTGAGGGGGACAGCATCTGGCAGCTTGAAAGAGCGCCAGTGGCAAGTCACAACTTCAGTGGCTCAAAGAGAAGCACTTCTCAGAAGCTTCGCTTGCTTTTTGTCAACAGTGAAAAGTGGTGGGCGGAGTCCTGCAGCCTCTTAAGAGGAAAGGGGGTTTGCTTCTAAGAGCAGGACAGCCACCCAAAGGGGGACTGGCTCGTCTCCGATGCACTCTGGTCTCCAACGTCCTCCTCTCTCAAAACTCCTCACCTGTCAATTTTTTGTTTTTTAAATTCATTTTTTATTTTGTTGTAGGTACATAAATAATATGCTAATATCTTAGTGCAGTGGTTCTCACGCTGTATTAAAGGGCTGCGGCATTAGGAAGGTTGAGAACCACTGCCTTAGTGGTAGAGCTAACTCAGTAACCTGCTCCTGCTCTGTGATGTTCTAGCCTCTCCCTGGTCAGGGGAAGCATTGCTTTGATCTTGTTGTGAAACCCTTGTTTGCACAGATATGAGCCCACAGCACAATGCATTTTCCCCAGTTTCAAAGTTACATAAATGCTCTCTTGTTAGTATATTAGTATGAATACTATTTCCTTGGCCATGTAAACTCAGAATGCTTTTAATATCTCAGATACTAAAGATCCAGATGGGGCCAGTCAGTAATGGGCCTTTCCCTTGAACACTTGAACTGTGCTGAGTGACCAAAGCTCAGAACTGGGTGTGAGTGAATCTGAGTTAATTTTAATTCCAGTAACCCCGTGTGGCTAGTGGCTGTGTACAGGACAGTAGTGAGGCTCCAGGTCATTCATTTTATTATTTTTCAAGTTAATATTTTATAATGGGAAGTTTTTAAACATCTACCAAAAGAGAGACTCCTATTTCCATGTAAGCGTCTCCCAGCTTCAACAAGGCCCTGCACGCCACCATTCTGGTTTCTAGAGTCTTCCTTCTTTTTTTTTTTTGTTATTGTTGGGGATTCATTGAGGGTACAATAAGCCAGGTTACACTGATTGCAATTGTTAGGTAAAGTCCCTCTTGCAATCATGTCTTGCCCCCATAAAGTGTGACACACACCAAGGCCCCACCCACCTCCCTCCGTCCCTCTTTCTGCTTTTCCTCCCCCCTCATAACCTTAATTGTCATTAATTGTCCTCATATCAAAATTGAGTACATAGGATTCATGCTTCTCCATTCTTGTGATGCTTTACTAAGGATAATGTCTTCCACTTCCATCCAGGTTAATACGAAGGATGTAAAATCTACAGTCTTCTTTTGTATAAATAGATTATGTTTTAACTTTTCTCCTGCTGGTAAACTGACATCTAGGGTGTTCACGAGTAAACCTCCCGGCAGACGTTGCTCAGTCCCTGTGGTCTGTGTGTATCTGTGTGTATATCCAAGTTTCTTTGCATATTCCCGTCTGTGGCGTAACTGGTGTATGTGTGTCTCTTTGTATTGTGTGTATTCATCTTTTTCTGTGTGTCTTGTACCTGTGCTTGTGTGTGTATGTGTGTGTCTGTGGGCATATCCCTGTGTGTGACTGTATATGTGTATTTACATGTGTTTTTGTCTGTGTGTATATACGCGGATGTCTGTGTATCTGTGTATATTTGTGTCTCTTGTGCGTCCATGTCTGTGTGTGCACCTGTCATGTGTATGTATTTCTCTGTGTATGCATTAATGTGTAAGTCAGTATCTGTATGCACACACACGTGTACATGTATGTGTACATGATTGCATGTGTGTGTATGTTCCTGTAGCTCAGAAGCTTAGGAGTGGGCCCAGGGGCAGGTGGATTTTCAGCCCTCACAACTGCCTACTATGAGTTAGCTGGTTCATCTCCACAAGCAGCAAAATAAACTCCATGTGGAAACCCTGTCCCGGCCTGAAGAAGCTCACGGCAGCTCCCAATGCTGCCTGTCTTGGAGGATGGATGCTTGAGCAGTTTCCCATGGTGCTGGGGTTCTGGCATTCGATTGGGGATCCCTGGGTGTCCCTGCATTCAGAGCAGGATAAAAGCAGGTCAGATTAGAGGCACAAAGCCTCCCTGTTCCCCTAATCATCTTATCATTCCTAAGTTCAAACGGAATTTCTCTCTCCACCCCCGGGGATTTATATTTTCCCCCTCCCTATCCCTGAATCTGTGGGGCAGGGGACATGTGGGTGTTTCTAGAGCTGGCTTGAATGAGTGTTTCCAGGCGAATACTTTCCCATAAAGACACAATTAATGCAGGAAGGAATCAGAGGCCCAGGGAAGGAAAAAGCTAAGCCATTTTTCTTTCTTAACTGCTCAAAAAGTTCTGCTTTGCTTCGAGGAATCCTTGTGTTGTAATCACTCTCTTATTGAAAAATCCCTGGGTATCAGAGTACGTTTAGATTATCTATATAACTGTACTTTGTGAACTATTACAAGAACTGCATCCGTTTAGCTGGCTAACTGTGGCCCAGTTGCTAATACCAAAGGGTGGGTTTTAGCTAAGCTGCACAGTTTAGAAACAAAACAGAAATAAACAAAACAAACAACTTCCCCCACAAAACAAAACAAAACGAGGCAATCAGATTCCAGAAAAGCAAATAAGGACAAGTCAGATGACCAGCCTGTCGTCAGTTATTAGGGAGACCGACATCTGACCTGTTGCTGCTTACAAGGCAGAGGAAACAATTTAGAAAATAAAATATTGAATCAAATCAAGTCAGTGGCAACATGTGCCGGGTGTGCACCAGGTCGGGGAGTGGCAGAGAGCTGGGGCGGAGGGGTGGGCAGGTGATGGGTCTGCAGGGGTCTCAGCCCCAGCAGCCAACATGGCCCCAGCCTTCCTGGCAGAGGTGGGTGGGCTTCACTGCTCCCCTGCCCATCAAACACGAAGCAGCAGGAGCTTGGGGGAGAGGGCAGGGATCTTAGTTTTTATGCTACTGATCGGACACCAAAGTTTCTGTGATTCAAAGCAAAGCAGGCCTTGTGACCATTGGTTTGGTGGCTTTTGCAATATGCATAAAATTGTTATTCCACTTTAGGCAGGGTAATGCTTCAAGATCCATCCTAGCGTCTCAGCCATTGGAGGGGAGTTGGGAATTAGGAAATGAGAAAACATCTTTGAAGTTAAAAAGTTAAAGGGGAAATATAAGAAATCCATTTTGTGCACAAGTCCACAGCAGAACCCCCATTGCATAAAACGCAGCACATCAAAAATAACTAGGGATGGACAGTCACTTTACAGCCCTGGTTTGCCGTAGCAGAGACCAAGAATGCGGATATGGGAGTGGTTTGCTCCATGGGTTGCTATGAACATCACGCTTGTGCCTTTAACTGTGTCTCCCACTCTGAGCTTGTTCTAAAGGCCCACTCATGGCCTTACCTTTTCCACAGAGAGGTGAGCTGTGGCCCTCAGGAGGCTTTTACCCCTGGCTGGCTCGAGGAGGCAGGTAGTTGGACACCCTCATGGTCACACCTGAAGATACCTGTGTTGCTGGCTGTGTGTTAGTCATCATCTAATTTAGGGGCTGGGAGAGCCACACCATCAGAATTTGAGAGGGCTCCTCACTAACCAGTGGTGTTTCCATCAGAGGTAGACTTTTTTCTTTCGCTTCTTCCCAGGTGTCCCTTCCAGAATGTTCATTTATGACCCTTCCAGTGGACTGCACACATCAGTCCCTGAATGGGGCACAGTTCTCTCTTTCCTTCAGTTATTTCCTAAAGAGCTGGAAGGGCAAACACTTGCCTTTGGACGTCAGACGATCCTCTCTATTTCCTTCCCCTCCAGGGTGCAGATTTGGAGGAAGTCACCCCAGTCCCTGTGCAGCTGGGGTGGAGGTGACTGTCCTTAGGGCTGCTCCTGCAGCACTGCTCAGCACTTTCCTCCTCCTCCTAGGCTTCCTCCCACACTCAGCCCCTCCCCAACTTGGTGAACTGGCTGGCAAGGAGAAAAAGAAGGGAGAAGCACACATGGAAATGATAGAACACCCTGGCAGCCCTGCCCTGGGCTGGGGTCTCTCTGAGCTTATGGCAAGCCTTGAATTCTTCCCTCTTTTTGGCAACCTTGAGCACTAACCAGGTAGGTTCTGGTGTTTACTCCCCACGCCTTTCAGGCACAGACCCTGAGGCAGGAGAGGGGAGGTTTTGGGCTTAGAGTGGCACCTCAGGAGTCATTCTCACCCACAATAGTTGCCAATTCCTGTTTGCTGAATGACTGAATGAGTGAACAAAGCATGAAGGAGAGCCCTGCAGGCACCGTGGCTAGTGCCAACTCTACCCTCAGCAAAGTCGCAGTGCAGCAGCCTGTGGGACAAGGTACACGCATGAACTCGGGCCATGCTGCCACCCCAGATTTCTGTCCCAGGAACCGTGGCCACCTCTGGCAGGCAGCCTTCCCAGACCACTCAGCTTGGGAGCTGCACCCCTCCACAGACAGAGGCA
Source organism: Nycticebus coucang (assembly GCF_027406575.1). NCBI lineage: Eukaryota > Metazoa > Chordata > Mammalia > Primates > Lorisidae > Nycticebus > Nycticebus coucang. The sequence goes on along the minus strand of NC_069783.1, from coordinate 108,419,260 downwards.
GCAACACCAGCCTTTTATGCCCTTTAGGGTTTCAGGTTATCCGAGCTCTATTATGGACTCATTCCTAAGAAGATAAAGTTCTTTCAATTGACTGTTATTAAAAACAAAACTTCTGAGGCTCTTGGCATCACATGGAGAACAGTGGCGTTGAGGACCAACTGCTTGGACCTGCGGCAGGTGCCTGGGCCTCCCCTACGCCCCCTCACGCGCCCCCTGGTGGCTGAGTACGGAGGTGCCCCGTATGCTCCGACTTCTTAGGTTTTTAGTTCGCCTGCTGCTCCTCAGGCAGAGGGTCTGGGTCCCTGGCCTACTCTCTGGCGAGCCCGGGTGCATTAGTTTCCCCTATAGAGTTTGGCAGGCTCAGAGCAGAGAAAGGAGGGTTCCCGTCTTGAAGGCTGGTGAGAATGAGAGAGAATGCAGCAGCCAGGTGGAGCCTTGATGCAGGGCAGGCTAGGTAGGGATCCAGGTGATCTGGAGACCAAAGGGGGCCACTCCTTCTTGGCTCCCACAGACATCAGCCAGGCTGGAAAGCCAGTGTGTTATTGCCCCAAATTCCAATTTTTCGGAAGAGGCTAGGAATCCAAGCTTGCTCTGATTTTAAAGAATTGTCAGTCTCTCTCCTTGCTCCCTCCCCCTTGTCTTTCCTTAAATCTGTGGTCAGTGCAATCAATGTGTCTGAGGGCCGGTTCCGTCCCCTGTGGCCCAAGTTTGACAGCCACCCAGCAGAGGATGCTGTGAGTCTGCAGCCCCTGAGCAGCCTTGGCCAGAACTGCGGCTCCTCCTCTTCCCTGCAGTCCGTGCTGCTGGAAGGAGCCACATTCACAGCCTCCAGCAGGGCTGCCGAGAAGCCTGTCCAGTCCCAGGGAGGAGGCTGGGTCGCCCTCCACGAAGGCTGGGGCTGGTGTCCTCTCCACGGCTGACGCTGACTGCTTCCCTCCTCTTCCCCAGTTTTTGTTTAGTGTTGTCTGTTTCTGTTTTTCTAGTTTTGATGCAATAACTGGGAGTATCTTATTTCCACTTCTGAACAGAGTGTTGGTTTCACACGTAGCTGGAGGAAAACAGTGGCAGCTGCCTAAACACATACCAGATACTGAATTCACAGGAGGTAGTGTAAAAAAATAGTCTGCTCAGCAGCCAGAAAAATGTGACATGTTGTGTTTTGTCAGACTCTGTGGCCACCTTCACACACCACTGCAAGGATCCCAGGGAAACAAAGACTGGGAGACTGACCCTGGTGGGACATGGGCGTTAACTCAGGGCACCCAGGGTCTTGGCAGCCTGCGGTCTGCAGGGAGCTGGCATGCTCACTTTGCTCACTTGTTCATTCAGCACATACGTGTTGAGCACATTCGTGTTCCGGGTGCTGACCTGGGCCCTGGGGCCAGTGGGTAGATGGGCAGCAGCTTTATTGCAGTCATGAACCTGGAGGGTTTCATGAGCAAGGCCGGCCCAGAGCTATAAATGGATCCCTATAAATGGGTCTTCAAATGATCTCTTGGAGCCTTTGAATGAGCCCTGAATAGTGTTCCTCTAAAGCAAAACATGCCATAATTAATACAAATATGCAGCATTTTCTAAGGGATTTTTTCCATAAATAATGTTATTCTGTGTTAATTTTCACCCAGTAATATGTCCTATACATCTTTCTGTACATGTAATCTTCCTTTCCACCTGCTGCCTAATAATTATTAAAAATTAATACAGTGGGACCTCCATAGCTGATCACTGCCCTACCCTGACCACCTCCTTAAGTTGAGTTAATTTTCACAGAGCAGACATTCACCACATGGGCATATCAGTACAGTAGCAGTTCAGAAGGCCTACTTCCTTATGGTGACCAGCTCCACATGTTCACCAGTTAGTTACAGTCCCTTGGGTGGTCAAGTTGTGGAAGATCATATTTTTGAGTTGTTTTACCATGTGCCAGGCCCAATTCTGAGCACTTCACTAAGTTGCTTAATCTTCAGAATGGCCCTAGAAGGAGCATGCTGTTAGTAAGTTCATTGTACAGAGATGGGAATACTGAGGCACAGACAGGAAGTGGCAAGGCCGTGCTGGCCTCAGGTGCTTTACTGTAGACAAGACCTTACTCCTTTTCCAATTTGGGATAGTGTTGCCCTAGACACCTTATATGTGTCTATCTACTCCCATGAGCGACCCCAAGGTCACCACTGGCCAGGGAGCATCTTAGGGCAGTGTATGAAACATCACTGGCTCCCAATAAGATGCCCTCCAGAGTGGCGTCGCTGGTCGCTGCTCTGAGCTGCTTGGCCGCACCCTCCTTTCAGGCTCACCTGCCCCACGGGAGGAACCTTCTAGGGGTTTGGCCCAGGGTACCTCTCTACCCCTCTTCCACAGTGGAGAGTGATCCATCCCCTCTCCCCAGCACACAAGTCTTCTCCTGGATTTCCCATGGCCACAAGGTTTGCAGCTTTTCCTTCTGGGCTAGAGGCTTGGATCCCACGGGAGAGAAAGAAAGTTCTAGATAGGGTTCAAAGCTCACTTTCTCATATGCTCCATATGGTCTCCTTTCTGAGAGGGAGGAAAGTGCATTTTTCCAGAACAATTGCAAACTTCAGTGGCCTTGAATGCCACGCTGCAGCAGTGTGCCAAGGTGGGTGGGGCTAGGTAGAGCTTGGGGGGTCCATATTCTATAGAGAATTCAAAACCAGCAATAAAACTGAATGCAAGTGGGTCACCCTTTCATCTTCACGGTGGTCTGTAATTTGAAAGATGTATGGTAACATATTGCTGCCCGGGAGATGGACTGTCCCCACTGCCCTCCTCAGGAGTATCACCTCCTCCAAGACACTTGTCCTGATGTGCCTCCTTGGCATTGCTTTCCTGCCTCACAACTCCACAGCCCAGGACTTGTTGCTTCTACTCACAGGACCACTTTCTATTTCTAAATAATTATTAGGGTGCATTTCCTGCCATGGCTGGCCTCCTCGCCTCTGCTTAGAGTCCAGTGAGGATGATAAACATAGTGTAATTATCTGTATAGCCCTTGCAGAAGCAAGAAAGCACAGGGCAAAGAACAGCCTCTTAGTTAAAGTTTATTGAGGGAAGACCCTTCCTGAAACTGTCTTCCAGTTGATGTTCTTCCCAAAATTAATGTTGAGACTGAGATTGATGCCTTGCCCCTGCTGTATTAAATAAGAACAGTCATAGCTCAATGGGCTCATTCATCAAAAGCAGGATGTGGAGTGTCAGCTAAGGCAAAGCGACAGGAAGGCATCTCCGGTGGGCTCCAACCCTGAAGGGAAAATGTCCAGGAGCATCTGGCTTCAGGCATGGCTGGATCCAGGGGCTACTTCATCTCTTGACCATTTTTTTCTCCATGTTCACTTTACATACTTTGAAGATGGGATTCAGCATCTTGAAAATGATGCAGGCATGACAAGGTCACGGGACTGTAAGGATACCCATCATGTTTAGCAAACACTGATGCTCTATCAATATAGGAAAAACATCACTGGAAATGAGATGCACGTTTGCAAGAAAACCTATACCCCGAGGCAGAATGGCACAGAAGTGAGCACAAGAATCCTGAGTTCAAATTCTGATTTCAGTCATCCTGGCTGGGTGACTTTGGATAAATGACCTAATCCCTCTGGGTCTTAATCTCCTAATGTATAAAAGGAGGAGGATAAAAGTACTTGGTGTCTGATGTGCAGCTCTGGACCTGCAGGTTGGTGGTAGTTGGTTCTCATCCTCCTCCTGCCTTGATGATCGGGTTTCATGAGGCTAACATTCCACCTTCAATTGAAGGGATATTTTTTTTCCTCTTGACTTTTTCAGAATTCTTCCCTACAATTCTGCATTCCTTCTTGGAAGGCTCAGTCTAAATGTCCCTTTCACAAGTTAAAGGCTTTATAATGAAAGAGAAAATTGCTTTCATCTTTGGATGTATTCTTTTCTTTTCTTTTTTGTTTACTCCACCATCAGGAAAGCATTTTCTACTTTGTACCCTAAGACTTCTCATTAATATAATCATCCTAAATACTAGTATAACCAAACAAAACTACAGATGCTAACTAGCAGGCAAATGAGATTCGTATGTAGGGAGAAAATGTGGATGACTCAATGGTATATAAAAGTTGGGGTTTTGTTAATTATCTGTAATTAGTGGGAAAGAAAATATGTTCACTATATTAAAAATAAGCTCTTTATTTTTGAGGAGAAAAGAGCATCGTCAAGAACAGGAATGCTGTTCCTTTTTATTTACATGAATTGAGATAATTTGGACTCACTGGATTAATGTAAGGTTTCATGATAAATAATACCACCATCTGTGATAAATGGGCGCCTTTCTGTTTGAATAGATACAGCTCAACATTCTCAAACCATATGCTCTGTGAGCAGCAAAGGCAGTTATTTCAACGCCGCTGTAAACGCTTACATTATACGACTCTAAATCCCTCCTGATTTTTTTTTCTTTCATTTCCAAAGTGTTTTGGAAGCATAGTAGAAAACCATGCTTACATTTTGAATCAAAGAGGTAAACCTGGAACACACTTTCTGATGGTAAAGCTCACTAAAGAAAATGCCGAAAAAGTTCTCCCTGAAACGCAACTCAGAAAGGCTTCCTATCATGGGGTCTGCAAACTCGTGCGGTAGCCAGCAGGCCAAACCCAGCCACCCCCGATACTTGTGTGGCCTGAAAAGGAAGGATGATTTTACATTTTTAAATAAATTGGGAGGAAAAGGAAAAAAAATTAAACGTAGAGTAATGTTTCGGACACATGAAAATTATGTGAAATTCAGATTTCAGTGTTCATCAGTTTTATTGTAACACAGACACAAATATTTGTCTACCTCTGTGTCTGGCTGCTTTCATGCAATGAAACCATCCTGCCTGTGAATCCTAAAATACTTACTGCCTGGGCTTTTACAGAAAAAAAAAAAAAAAAAGGTGCTGCCCTCCTCTTACTATGACTTGTGAAGCCCAATAACTTCAATTTGGATAAAGAGAAGGTGTTATCATTTTAGAAGCTTTTAGCTGAAAATAAGAGAAAACCCTTATGTGGGATGGAGGTCTGTGGTTCACAACACTGAGGGGCAGCAGCCTGGGAAGATCCAGGCATGTTCATCCGCGTTCCCTCACTGCTGTCAAGACCCAGGGTCCTGAATTTTCCACTATGCCCCCCCCCCCCCATGGCCAACTTCGTCTCTGGAGACATCTCTCATAGTTTCAAGATGGATGATGGTTTTACTGCAGTGACTGGCCCCTGGGGAGAAAGGTGCTTCTCTTACGAGTAAAGGAACTTCCTTCCCAGAAGTCCCAATAAACTTCTTCTCCTGACTCTTTGGCCCAGGCTGGCCAAGGCCAGGGCTTCCCAAGCTCAGCATGTTTATCTTTGGGACCAGATGATTCTATGTTGTGGGGTTGCCCTGTGCATTATAAGATGAGGGGCTGCATCCCCGACCGCTACCCACATGCTGCCAGCAGAATCCCCCTAAGATCAAAGTATCTTCAGATATTTGTAGATGTCCCCTGGGTAGCAAAGTTGCCTCTATTTAAGAACTGCTGGCTTTGGCCTGTGCATGATGAAACCAGTTATGGAAAACAGGTTTGCAATTACCCTGTTTGATTTAGACCAGATATCGACAAACTACGAACCATGGGTCAAATCCAGCCTGTCACCTGCTTGTGTGTGGCCTTTAAGCTAAGAATGATATTTTCATTTTGAAATGATTCTATAAGTATTATATAAAGTTTACTTTTGTCTCTTCGCCTGCAAAAGCCCATGGCCCTTTAAGAAACAGCTTGGGGAGGCTGTGGCCAGAGGATGTCAAGTGCAGGACTTTGAGGCTACAGTGATCTATGTTTCACCCTTGCACTCCAGCCTGGGTGACAGAGTGAGACCCTGTGTATAAAAAAGAAGAAGAAAAATTTGCCTACTCCTAGACTTGGCCAATCCTCAACCCTCACCCTTAAAAACCATGAGATGAGATTCCATAATCTTTTAACCTACACACACACACATAAATTAAAAAATCAATATAATGCTTTGTCATATGGAGGAAAAATAAGACTACAAGGCTGAATGAAGAAGTCAATGCTTCCTCCTCTGGTTAGTGACAATAGATATGTCAGCCACAAATGGGACTGATAATATCTCCATGTTTAAACGACTTGGTTTTACAAGCTGATTGGGCATTGTAGATATCATTTTCTTTTCTTTTCTTTTTTCGTTATTTGTTTTCTTTTTTTTTTTTTTTTTGAAACAGAGTCTCACTATGTTGCCCTTGGACGAATGCCGGGGCATCACAGGTCACAGCAACCTCAAACTCTTGGGCTTAAGCAATTTTCTTGCCTCAGCCTCCCAAGTAGCTGGGACTGCAGGAGCCTGCCACAATGCCCAGGTAGTGGATGTTATTTTCCAAAAGAATAAAAAACCTAGTTAAGTTCTTTCAACCAAAACGATAGACAACTTTTTAGGTAAGTGTCATCAAAACACAATCTTCACCCCAGTTAGTTGCAATCCTCGAAAATATACGATATAAATCATTGTCCTTCCCAGATTTATCTGTGGGTGTTTAAGATCAGCTCTTGGCTTGGGTCATTATAAATACATTTTTTAACCTTTGTAAGTGTCCAGGGGGGACAAAGTCATCTGGGAATTCCCAAAGAATCTGGGAATTCTTTGTTGTATATGATTGTCTTTTGCCTTGCAGAAAATCTAAAAGAACTGAGTCCTGCTCTCTAAATGCCAGTGGTATTCCTTTCTCCAGTCATTTGATAACCAAAATGCCCCCTCAGATACACTAGATGCCATCTGCAGGAGGCTGAGGAATGTCCACCTCCCCAAAGATGTCTACAACCCAATCGCCAAAACCTACAAATAAGTTGCCTAGTGTGGCTGACGGAGCTTTGCAGATGAGAATTGTAAGGTGAGAGCTGGAAATGAGGAGCGTATCCGGGAGCCCTCAGCATCATCAGAAGGGTTCTTATAAGGGGAAGCAGGAAGTCAGCGGGTCAGGGGAAAGAAGCTCCCAGGCTACTGGCTTTGAAGAGGGAAAAAGAGACTCCAAGCCAGGGGTGCAGGTGGTCTTCAGAACATGGAAAAAGGAAGGAAATAGATTATTTTCTGAAGCCCCCAGAAGGAAAGCAGCCCAATGACACTCTAATTCTAGACTTCTGACCTCCTTTCAAAAAGAATAAATTTTTTGTTGTTTTTCACTGGCAAACTTGTGGCCAATTGTTCCAACAGTAATAGGAAAGGGATACATTATCTCTCAGAAGAGTTCCTGGGAAGGACTCCTGCCACCAGCCAATAGAACCTACTCGTGGACCTGTGGAGGGCCACACAGTGTTGTGAGTCTGGCAGGGGAGGTCAGGGTAAACCTGCAGAATCGGCACATGGCCGTGACACGGGCCATTTGCCAGGCTCGACTTCAGGAAGTCCTAACACAGAGGAGTTAAAACATCCCATTTTAGATTTATAACTTTGCCTGGTAAATATTTCCCCTGTGCCTACTTGAGGCACCACTCTTCTGCTGATAAAGTCTAAGATTCTGGCTGTTTGGGGGGCATTTGTCTTTAAAAGGCACAGCTCCTTTGCTCTCCCTCCAGGCCTGACTGAGTAACACCTGGGAATGATTATAGAGTTCCCCCAAAGAAAAGGGGGAAAATATCCCCCCAGGGGCTGAGAGGAGCATGTGAGTACCTGCTCTTTTAAAGGAGAGTTTTTACTATTATGAAATTGCAAACCGTACTATGTAATTTCAGCAAAGGATTTTCGGGGTTTGTTCAGAAGAGGCATTGAAATCAAATAATCCATTTATCAAGGTGCCTTTTGTTTCAAGAAAAAAGAAACAATGAGCCATATTTAGCATAGAGAGACATTCTGCGTCTGGGGAATGTTAATAAATCACAAATGGAGAGAGAAAAAAAATACGCAGGCAGGCTTGGGTTTCAAGTAAGCTGCGGTAACTTGCAAGGAAAATCCAATCAGGGGTCTCCTGGCAGCTCACGGGAAAGGCGAGTTCTGGGCTGCAGGTGTCGGACACCACGTGAATAAACTGGAATAAACTGGAGCTGTCTGATGCAGAGTGCGCCACTCAGGTCATGAAAAGAATCTGCCGCCCTTGACTTCAGACTTTTTTCCCTCATGTGGACATCACCCAATTTTTTTTTTTTTTCACATATGGATATCACCATTTCCCCCCACATTTCTGTAGCCTTAAAATCTTTTTAGTATAAGTTATCAACATATTTGAAATAATGTTAATAATAATAATAATACAGCAACAACCACATCTTCCAACTGTTAAGCCTCCTGGGTTCTTTGTTTATTGCTTAAAATGAGGTGGTTTTACGTGATTTCTATTACAGAGATGAGGATTCTGAGGCTCAACAGTTTAAGGTATTTGAAAAAAATAAATCCTTATTAGGAAGTTGTGGATAGGATTCATTGTTGCATTTGTCTGTCTCTAGGAAAGCGACACATTTCTTCTTTCTGCACTGGAGAAGGCTTTAGTTAAAGCCCTTCCTCTGTTTCTTCCTACTTATGTAACATCTGACAAACTACTTACTTTCTATCCGGATCAAGTTAGATCAGGGTTTCTCAAGCTCAGCAGGGCTGACATTTTAGGCTGGATGAGTCTTTGCGGTGGGGTGCTGTCCTGGGCATGAGAAGATGTTTAGAAATGTCCTTGGCTTCCATCTGCTAGATGCCAGGAGCAGTCCCCTCCCAGCTGAGACAACCAAAATTGTCTGCACATCTCACCAGTTGTCTCCTGGGGCACAAAAGACATCCTTCATTGAGAACCACTGACTTAGGTGCTATGTTTGAAAGTCCCTTGTATGCCCCCAAACAATTCCACTTGTGTATTCCGATTGTTCCAGGGGATTTTATTTTTATTTTATCCAGTTGAAGAGGAAATCAGCACCTAGTATTTTTTTACCACTTCCTGCCCCTCCGAGAGAAAAATCTGGCCCCATCTCACCTGCCTGGACCAACACCGCACTCTTCACATACCCAGGTCCTGGGATTTCCTTCTGCCAGTCCTGTGCCTCTGCTGACCCCATCTTGTAATCCTCACCCTAGTCCCTTAGTCCCACCCACCCTTCATGTCCCAGCCCAGAGAACATCAACCCTAAAGAATGCATCCCTGGTGAATCAGGACATTCGGAAGTGAGCATTGCCGTGAAGGCCAGGCGTTCCATCAGCTGAAACCCTCAGATTTCCCTGTCTGGGCATGAAAGGACGTGGCCATCTCCTGTGTCCACTATCTCACAATCTCAAAAAACTCAATTTCCAGCAGTGGTTTTGTGTGGGAGCTCTCTGATGAACGTCCAATGGAGGACACAATATCCCCAATGCTGACTGGCAGGCTCAGATAAAGAAAATGGATAAACAGGAAGTGAGACCGCAAATGAACAGGCTGTTGCTGGCGAGGCCAGACAGACAGATGTAGCTGTCACCTGCCCCCTCCTGCCTCTCTCCCCTGCCTTAGAAAACCAGCACTGGACTCTTCCGGGGGTACTATTTCAGATCAATAAAAATGACTCAATTATCCTACCTTTCTGGGAGACCTTGGTGTGAGCAGATGAACCAAGTAAGAGCAAGGGTGAAAGGATATTTTTCACAGCTCACAAAGTTGAAGCATCCCTGGGACTGTTTCCTGTAACATTTCTGGAAAGAGAACATGCAGGTGGTGATCACATTTGGTTCCTTAATCTGCTAGATGTGGGCTGGGGTGAGCAAGTATGATGAGTTTAGGTAAGGTTCAGGGTACTGTAGCGTAAAGATGGGTAGGTGGGCCCTCCACAACTCCACAGCAGTGGTTCATGAACGTCTCCCCACATGGTTGCTGGAGGCACCTAGACACAGCGTGAAATCACCTGATTCTCACAAATGGGAAAGCAATTCCCTTTTCACTCCTAATTGAATTACTTTATCTAAGAGAAAAATCTCATTTTGCTGTCACTAGACCTTTAGCACCCAACACTTGTTAATCTCCCCATTGAACAAACAAATGGCAAATCTAAGGCTAAGAGCTATAGGCAAGTGCAATTGGGAGATGAGATCTTGGTGTTTCATTTATAGTAGGGTTATTTAAACAATGTTATGAATTCATTGATATGAGTACATTATTAATTTCAATTCTAATCAATGAATTTATCAATTATTAATAAACTGCATGACTAAGAATGCGTACATAAATGCCTGGCTCACATTGTGAAAGTGACGGATGTCTGAAGCTTAGGAAATGCACCATCAATGGAAAGCTTTGAGTATAGAGAGCTGTGCTGGGTAGTGATGGGCATATACACGCTCAGTAAGTTCTTGATCAATTCTCAGCAGCCTCACAGATGATTCCTAGTGCATTATTGCATCGGTGAATGGAAATGTTTTCTGTCTGCTGCAATCACTGTTAGGATTTGTTTACTTGTAGGAGACAGTAAACGCTAAAAATAGGCAACTGTGGGACAAAGGAAGTCCCTACCTGAAGAAGTTTCCTTAACACATTTGATGTGCTGAGTTGGTTGCAGAGAACTGTCATCATCTGGTAGTGCATGTGGGAATGTCCACGCCACTGACTCCAATGTTTCCTACCTCATGTGAGAAGTTCTGCTTCCAGATAGATGGTGTCTACATTTGGCTCTGTTGCATACCTTACATTTTGCTTCATGTTTGGGTGATTGGTCAAACTTCATGCATTCCTCAAGTATCAGTGAGTGAATACTCGGTCACATAGCATGCAAGACAGGAGAACCCTGGCAACTAGAATGGTCGTTCATGATCCCTGCCCACATGAAGCTTCCAGTCTGTTAGAGGAAATGGTCATTAACCAAATATGCAAACACAAATAAATATAAAATTACAGCTGTGGGAGAAGGTGTACAAGAAAGGTACCTAGCATTTTCAGTGTATACCACTGAAGGTGGGATGCTAGACCTTGTTAGAAGTCAGGAAGTCTTCCTAGAAGAGCTGAGGGTGGAGCTGGGAACTGAATGGGAATTAATTAGGCAAAAAGAATAGCATGAGCAAAGCCCCAGACAGAGGAAGAAACAGAAGCATTTGAATTTCAACAATAGTTTAATAATCAGGAACAAATAGATGTCAAGACATGACCCTATTCACATCCTCATCATGAGTCAGGCACTTGCTGAGTACAGAAGGACCTCTGTAAGTTGACCACTTAAAAGATTGTAACTCACTAGTCAGCATATAGAGGTGGTCAACATAAGGAACTGGGCCTGCTGTACTGACATGTACGTGTGGTGAATGTCCAGTCTAAGAGGATTAGTCAACTTAAGGAGGTGGTCAGTGTAGGGAGGTGGTCACTACGGAGGTGCTGCCGTCTTTTATAGGCATCATGTCACCAAACCCTCACACACCTGGGAGGCAGGAACTAGAGAGAGGCTGGGGCGGGGAAGCCTCTGGGACCAGGTGGTGGGCATGACCTTCAGCGGCATCACTTGCAACCAGGAGCCCTTGGGTAAAATTACTCACCTTCTCAGTTCCTCAGATTCCTCACCTATAAAAAGTAATCATCATAATACTTACCCCATACGATTAATTGGAAAAACTAATTGAGATTTCAGATGGATCACTTCAAAGCTTACCTAGAACATAGTCGACTCTTGGCCATTGTTGAATATTCCATCAGGGGCTGCTTCATGACAAACCCTAAAATGTAGAGGCTGAGACCATTTACAAGGTCTCCTGAGTCTAGGGATTACTGATCTTGGCTGGGGGGCTCTCACTTTGTTGTGGGGGCTGGCTGTGGGCTGCCTGATGTAGGATGGCCTCTGCCGGGACAGCTCTGCTCATTTCTACAGGGCCTCTCATCCTCCAGCCTTGGCTTGTGCTTTTTGCTTATGTCGGAAGCCCAAAAGAGAAAGTAGAAGTGTGCAAGCCCTCTTGAGAGGGCTCGGCATTGCACACTGCCCCTTCTTCTGAATTCAGTGGCCCAGAGTAATCACAGGCAGTCTAGACTTGGGGGGTGGAGGACAAGCAATATAACTCTTGGAGGAACAGTGCAGAGTTGCAGGCAAAGGGTATAGATACAGGAGGAACATGAGGAATGCTTGGTAATTGCAACACCACAGTTACTATTACTATACCTACTGTTTATCTATCCATCTACCTATCATCCACCTATCTGTGGAAAAACTGAAGCTCCCAGAAGATGAGGGCTCACCCAAGGGCACATGACTAGTAAGGCCATCAACCCTCGCTCTGTCTATGACCAAACCTCATGCCCACAGCTGCTGCTCTAGACCTCTCCCTTCTTCACAATGTCCATCCCTTCCTGGCTCGAGTTAACTCTCTTGCAGACTGGAAGAATGCAGAATGAGGCTTGACAAGAAGGAATGAGCTGGGCACTGTTTTTCTCCATGCAAAGGAGAAAGAGTAACCTGCTCGAGGGATGAAGAAGCCCAAGAGAGGCCATGACCCTACATGCCCGTCCCATCTTTATTTTATAGAAAATAAACTCAGTGTTTGCTTAAAAGCAAAAAAGTTTATTTTTTAGACTTTTTCATTTTAAAAAATGTGAAAGAAGGAAACTTTTCGAGTAGGAATGGTAAAGAATGATGAGAAAGCTTATGACAGATGCCCCCCCATTGTAGAGTACAGCCAGGTGCACAGGGTCCAGTGTGTAGCCCCTTCTGAGCATCCTGGGCTCAACCAATGAATCTCTAAATCTCTGCACTTCGAGGTTTAAGAGCTTTTTTGGACAGGGATGAATAGCTCAAAACAAAAGCATCCGATGTGGCAATTAGTCGTTGGTTTTTACAAAATCTTACAAGTTGCTTAAACAGCCAATTATTTCAAGGACAGAGAGCCGGAACTCCTTTTGAAACGTTGTACCTTGCCAGGGCCTTCTGTGCCTGTTTCAACCTGGTTCTGAAATCAGAGGGTTTAAGGGGAAGTGTTGAGCCCTCCCTGAAGAGAGAGAGAGAGGCGAGTGTGCCCTTCTTACCAGTGACCTCAGAGCAAGGCCTCTGGGCTGAGGACAGGAGGGAATGTGATTTCTTTGAAAAGCCATCTTGACAACCCAAATCTGCCTGGCTGTGGCACCAAAGGCTGCTTTGATCTCCAGGCCAAGGTCTCTGCTGGGAAGGGGATTAAGGAGCTCACAGAGGAGTCCAGAGCCAGCCGCCCACACATGGATGGAGAGGCCAGGATGGACGCGAAGGTTGGAAGGAAGGACGGAAAGAGAGGAAGTCTGCTCTTCTCTCTCAGTACATGAATTGAGGCTTGTTTGCGTTTTCTGGGGATTTTGAGGAAAAAAACAGAGCAAAGCCTTGGGCTTTCTTGGGTTTGCTATGTTAGCATTAGGCACAAGCAAAACGGTCCTCAAATAATCTATGTGTGGCCTTCGGGTCACAGGTTGGACACCCCTGCAAGATGATCATCTGCAATTTTTTTTTCTCTTAATAATATCTTCTGGAATTTATTTCATCTTGGTTCATGCAGATCTTTGTTTTCCATTTTCCTATGGAGGTCGTATCAAATAATTTGCAGTTGAAACTAGTGCTGCCATGAATGATCTTGTGCATAAGTATTTTTGAATTTCCAGAGGTGTATCTTCAGGGAATATTTTTTAAAGTGGGATCATACATTCAAAGGGAAACGCAAATGTAGTTTTGTTAGATAGTGTCAAATTCAGAAGAGTTGCTGCCCTCTCCTTTTTCAGAGCTCTAGAGTGCTCGGTACCTGTAGTCTTGCCAAAAGTGTGCTGTTATACTTTGTAATTTTTGCCAGTATGGTCAATGAGAAATGGTATTTGTAGTTTTGATTTTTACTTTTATAATTTTGAATGTAGTTGATAGTTTTAAATATTTGTAGGAACCATTTTAATATATTTTTGATGAATTGTTTGTTTATGCCCTCGACTCATTGCCTTTTGTTTTTTTAATATTTTCCCTCAATTTCAAAATTTACTGATATGAAGGATATCAGCCCTTTATCTGTGGTATATACACCGCAAAAATTTACTGCCAGCTTATGGTTTTTGTATTGATTTTGTGTATGATATTTTTGCAATGTAAATGTTTAAAAATCCCATAGGCAAATACATTTTTTTCAATCGTATTTGGATTTTGAGTCACAATTAGAAAGTTACCCCCAAGTTATAGAAGAACTTGTTCATGTTTTTTTCAGTACTTAGAAAATTTAATCTTCTTAGATTTTGATTACTGGTCCATTTGAAGTTAATTCTGATGTACAGTGTGAGGTATGGATCTAAGTTATCTTTGTTTCCAAATAGCTATCAGTTGTCCCAGAACCATTTCTGAAAAGTCTTTATTTGCTTCAGGATTTGAGATGTCACTTTTTTCACATACTAAACTTCCATATATTCTTAGATTTAAAAAAAAAATATATTCTTAGATTTATTTATGGACTTTTTTCTATTCTATTAGTCCATTTTTCTATTCATGTACCAGTGCCATTACATTTTAAACGCATGCAAATTATTAATGAACGTATCCACTTTACTCTTACGGTAATTCACCAGCATATTGTTAGGCTAAACTCTATGAAATTGCCACCATTTAATGGCTATTACTCTACCAAATTTTCAGTTTTGTCTGTTTCAACCTAATATAAATATATGCATAATTCATGGCACCTGTGGCTCAGAAGGGTAGGGCGGTGGCCCCATATGCTAGAGGTGGGGGTTCAAACACAGACCTGGCCAAGAACTGTTAAAAAAAAAAAAAAAAAAAAAAAGAAAGGTAAAAAAAAAATCGAGTCAAGTGGACTTCAGAATTTCTATCTCCTATTTCTAAATCGCTTACAGGCCTAATGACTTCTGAGGAGCTCCTTAATAATTCTTCATCTTTTTCTTTTTATTCTTTTTATCTTTTTATCCCCCTTCTAGTGATCGAGGGCCGTGGGGTTGCAGACAATATTCAGAGATTCTCCTCACTGCCACCGTACCTCCCGGTGAGCTACCACATCCTCAGAGCAGAGACCTCATTTTTCCTGAAGGAGAGCAGCCAGGACTTGCTGCGGAACTCCAGCCTGCAGTCCCGAGTGGAGTCCTTCTTCATGTACAAGGCCAAGCAGCCTCCAGTACTGAATGCCAGCTATGGGCCTTTTTCTGTGGAAAAGGTCATACCCCTGGACTTAATGTTGACTTCAAACTTTTTAGATCCCTCCAATAAGTTTAGTTTCGACTGGAAACTGAAGGCCCACATCCTGCGGGATAAGGTCTACCTGAGCAGCCCCAAGGTGCAGGTCCTCTTCCATATCGTGGGCAGAGACTGGGACGACCACAGCGCTGGGGAGAAGCTGCCCTGCCTCAGGGTCTTTGCTTTCCGAGAGACCAGAGAGGTGAGGGGCAGCTGCCGGCTGAAGGGGGACCTGGGGCTGTGTGTGGCTGAGCTGGGGCTGCTGCCCGGCTGGTTCAGCACCCCCACAGCAGGACCCGGGAGGAAGAAGTTGGTGGAGCAGCTGGAAGGGAGTCCAGTGGAGCTGTACTACACCGTGCAGCCTGGGAGCGAGCGAGGGGACTGCGCGGGGGGCGACTTCAGGAAGGGCAATGCCATCCGCCCAGGAAGGGAAGGGCTGGAGGAAACCACAGCCCAGTTGCAGAGGATCGGCACTGTGGGCCTCTACCGGGCCCAGGACAGCGCCCAGCTCAGCCAGCTGCGTTTGGATGGCAATGTGGTCATCTGGCTACCGTCCAAGCCAGTCAGACAGGGAGATGTGGTCACTGCCTATGTAACTATCTCCAGCAATTCCACCGTAGACCTCTTCATCTTAAGGTAGGTGCCCAGACTGGCCCTGTCTATCTTTGGATGGCTGGGGTGAGGCTGGGCTCCAGGTTTGGCTGATAGGTTTTCGAGAAGCCTGGATTTCCAGTATCTTCAGGGACCCTTTGGCATAACAGTGGAAGCTAAATTATGCCCCTGCCCACGTGCACTGGGCAGCTCTTCTGTGTGTTGTGGGGGAAGGTGGGGCAAAGGGAGGGCGAAGACTATATCCAGAAAGAACAAGGTAAAGTCCTTTTGACCTTGAATTATCATCTCTTTTGAAGAGGGATGAGATGTGTTCTTGCAGATATGCCAACGTGGGTTACATGATTGAAAGTCTGTTCAGGGAGCCCAAGGAATAGCACGGGAGTGAAAATACCTCGCTGTGGGTGCACATGGGAAAAAAACAAGAATGACACCCTTTTTTTTAATTGGGTGAGGTTAAATGTGGTGAGTTAATGGCTGGGAAAGCCCACATTCTTGAGTATAGCTTAGCGTTGATTAAAGTAATATGCCCCACAAAAAAACTCTTCAATGGAGGTATTCTCATCAAACAAGCAAACAAATAAAAAACACTCAAATTAAAACAAAAGCAGAAAAACCCGCCTTGCTGGCTCAGCAGGTAGTGCCAAAGTTATAATATGGCTGCTCTGTCACTCTGTATAATGACGCTAAAACTTGGTACAGGAGTATCTGTTTTCTGAGGCTAACTTACGCTGCGGGAAAAGCCTTTTGAAGCAAATCCTTTTAATGTGTGGACTAGAATGTCATAATAATGAAAAAACTATCTGTGATTTAAGAAATGAAGAGGATAAAAATAAGGGTTTTTTTTCTATTATCGTTAAGAAGGACTTAGGTTATAATTGCAACCTGTTAGAATAAAAAATTATCCGCATAGTGAACTAATTGCTTGGAAGAATTTCTACAAAATAGAATGATAGCATGTTATTGCATATTTCAATTTTGTTTAACCTTTATGACTACAAAAATGGTTATTTAAAAAGGTTTGCTTTGTTTTTATGAAAAGGGTTCAGAGGCTTCATTTAGTTTCTGCAAATGTTTCTTAGTCCTTCAGATTCAAATAATTGTCTTCTGAGGTATCAGGCTTGTCATCGTCTTCATAATTTTTTTCTTTAAATTTTAAGAGGACTAATTCTGCAGATCTTCCTTTGTCAGTGTTTTGGGATATGATGGGAGGACTTTTATGGCCTTCCTTTCCAGGGTGTTATGAAATCCTACCTCTTTCATGAGATTTAAACTTCACTGCACAAAGAGATCCCCATCACATTTGCACTGAAACCTTCCCCAGTCACCAGGACATTCACTGACATTGTGGTCGGGAGGGATATCATTGTCAGTGTCAACGTCAATGTCACTTTCAAGGTCACTGAAAGTGCCATGACCTTGTAACGGCAGGGCCAGGATAGTCAGCATTCGAGAGAAGGATCCAGGTTTGCTTGCTCCTGCCCTAGATGAGAAAAGATGCTGATCTACATCCTTCGTATTAACCTGGATGGAAGTGGAAGGCATTATTCTTAGTAAAGCATCACAAGAATGGAGAAGCATGAATCCTATGTACTCAATTTTGATATGAGGACAATTAATGACAATTAAGGTTATGGGGGGGAAGCAGAAAGAGGGAAGGAGGGAGGGGGGTGGGGCCTTGGTGTGTGTCACACTTTATGGGGGCAAGACATGATTGCAAGAGGGACTTTACCTAACAATTGCAATCAGTGTAACCTGGCTTATTGTACCCTCAATGAATCCCCAACAATAAAAAAAAAAAAAAAAAGATACTGATCTGGGAGATCTGAGTTTAGTATTTTAGTACGTCCCTTTGCCCTCTTCATTTCAGGTCATTCAGTAATAACATAAACTTGTCAGGCCCTGACTTTGGAAACCAGACACAGAATGACGAGGGACTGACAGTACTGTTAAGGAATTGGAAAAGTTTGGAGTCATAATTATCTTCCCACGTACACTCTGTTAACTACACTCATCAGAACTTGCAAGTTCTACTGTCTACCTGGGGTGAAGGTGAATTGAGTCACCAGGGTCCCCAGCCCTAAAGTGCACGTATGCTCAGAACTGGCTCTTGGAGATGAGGAGATGGTTCCTAAATTTATTTTTTTCATCATAAGTACAGGCATGATGATGGAGAACTATCAACCAGCTGGCCTTCAACCAGCTGGCCTCAATTCTTTGTTGTTGTTGTTGTTGTTGTTATTTTATTTGTTATTGTTTCAGTTTAATTTGAGGGTACAAAAATTAGGTTACAGTGTTTGCATTTGTTAGCTAGAGTCCCTCTTATAATTGTGTCCCACCCCCAAGATGTGTGCTGTATCCCCTAACATCGTGCCCATTAAGTGGGAGCACACCCTTCCCTCTCCCTCTCCCTGCTCCCTTGTTCCTTGATTTCAGTTTTTCTCTTACGTGAGTGTGTATTAGATCATTTATTGCAGCTGCTCAATTCTGGTACTATCTATCTCTTCCACTTACCGCCTATGTGACTTCAGGCAAGTTACCTAACCTTTCGGTGCCTCAGCTTCCTTATCTCTAAAACAGACATAATGATAGGACCTGCTTCCTTAAGGTTGCAAGAATTCCATGAGCTAATATTTATTTGCAAGGGATTAATAACAGCATCTGGGACATTCAGGTTCCTTATGTATGCTAGAAATTGCTAACAAGGCTGTTTTTAAACATCCATCAAAACTTTGATAAGCACTGAATTCTCTTTTAGCTTTAAAAGGACGTTGTGTGTCTTGCATAAAACAACCATCACCAGGTTTGTTCTCAAAGCTGTATGGATTCCCATTTTTGCCATGATTTTGTTTAAAGAGCAATTAAAAAAAAATAATGACAGGCGTTTTGCAACACAGAGGGTAAAAATCACTCGGTGGTATAGTCCTCAGTACTTGCAGGGTGCTGTGTAATGCTCCCCAGTGCCACAGCCACTATTCTGATCTTTTCAAGCACAGATCAAAGTCCTGGGGATGGATCACGCCTCCTCTCCAAGATACGGTGTATATCATGCTTCCTTCACGTTTCCTGTGGATTACGAGTTTTTCATAAAAAACTGAGCAGAAAATTTCCCCCAAACACATGTGCACTTGCAAGTGCTTATGCCTCAGGCTTCTCAGACTTCAATGAATGGGGAAAAAGCAAACAGTCTAAAGATCTGCCTTTGAGGTATCCATTTTTACCCTGAAGATAGACTTTTCAGTACTCAAAAAGGAGATGTTATGGGCAGTATACAGGTTTTGTTTTTTATTTTATTTATTTATTTGAGACAGAGTATTACTCTATAGCCCTGGGTAGAGTGCCCTGGTGGTCACAGCAACCTCAAACTCCTGGGCTCAAGTGATTCTCCTGCCTCAGCCTCCCCAGCAGATGGAACTACAGGCACCCACCACAATGTCCAGCTAGCTTTTCTAGTTTCATAGAGACGGGGTCTTGCTCTTGCTCAGGGTGGTTTGAAACTCCTGAATTCAAGGGATCATCCGCCCTCCTCCTTTCCCCCAGCCTCCCAGACTACTAGGATTACAGGTGTGAGCTACCGCACCAGGCCAGTATACATGTTTTAGAATCTTAGCTTGATTTGGGTTGCCAAAGCAATCTGCTGGCAACAGTTTTTCAGATTTCATTTTATTCTGTGTGGAGTGTCTGTCCCTCTCTCTTCTTTCCTTCTTCCCTCTCTTTCTCTCTCTCCTACTCCCTCAACATGTAAGAAGGTCCTCTTTTTTACAAATATTAAGCTCTCTTATTTAAAAAAAATTATAGACTCAGAAGAAGTTGCAAAGACAACACACTTATTTCCTGTGGACCCCTCTTCTAGCTTCCTCTGATGACAGCACCTCGTGTAACCATAGCCCAGAATTGAGTCCAGGAAATTGGCCTTGGCACATTATTAACCAAACTACAGATGAAAGTAGCATCAGCATTTAGGTTCCGGGGCACGTTATCTCTATCCAGCTTATCTGTGGCTAAGAACATTTTCCCAGGGGAAGTTGCTCAGTGGGAAAAAAGAGTTTCTTGGAACAACCGCTTTCTAATAATCCTTAGGGAGTCCCTTCAAATGACTGTTAGGAAAATGTGCACATATGTGCCTGCTTCTCCCGTTTGCTGAGGGAATACAAAGAACTTTTTTCTAGTGCAGGAAAGCTGTCCTTGCATGCCACTATGTTGGTGTATGGTGTGTATTGATTTGGATACACAGGGTATTTGGCATCATCCATAAAAAGCACCTGTCATTTAGCACATGAACACACAACAAGAAGTGACCACAACAGATAAGGGTCGTGAAGGCAGCCTCCAAGGCTGCATGCCCTTCTTTCTGAGTCTTGTATTTGTCAAAAAGAACCAAAAGTATTTGAAGAGCTCAGCCTCTAACAAGCTGGCAAAGGTAATGCCTCTGGACTTCAGTCCTGCAGAAGCTAGCTGCGTGAACGGCAAACTGTCCAGCCTGAGTGAGAAGGCTCTGGACCTCCACATGCTCAGGAAGAGCTGCCCGCTGGAGATGTACAGAGTGGGACTCTAAAAATCTCAGAATTGCACAGTGCGCACAGGTTCTGAGTTCAGTTGTCTTTCTGTTCTTCTGACTCTACAAAGAGATGTCTTAGTTCTCTGCCTGCATGCCTCTAACACTCTGAGAGCACCTGCTAATCTTGCTGTTTTGGCTGAAAGAAAGATGGATCACAGTTTCTGAGCCTTATCTTTTTATCGCTGGAATTTTACAATTTGCCTCTATTTTAATTGTTTATAGTTACCTTCTTTTGATGACCCAAATACAAAACAAAACAAAGCAAACTGTGGTTTTGTATTTTCACTGTGGATACAATGTTTCTTGGCATTCATTCAATAAATAATTGATATTTATCAAGCCTTTTCCCGTATTTCAGGCATTGTTCTCCAGCAGTGAAGGAAACAGGAGAAACTCCCTGCCCACGTGGAGCATATGCTCTACTGGGGGGAAGGTAAAACTAATAAAAATAGACAAGTAAATAAAATGGATACTGCTAAGTGGTTTAGAGAAATGAAGAGAAGAGGGATGGGAGGTATTGAGACTATAACTTAAATGATGTGACAGACAAGGCAGCCTTGATGAAAAAGTGGCATTTGAGTCAGGCATGATCTTGGTGGTGGCGAGCAACATGTGCAAAAGCCCTGTGGCAGCTGGCTTGGGGTGTTGCAGGACAGTAAGAAGCTCCGTGTGGCTGAAACAGAACGGAAGAGGGAGAGCTGGAGGAGAGAAGCTCAGGGAGGAGCTGGGGTCCAGGTCACCTGGGGCCTCATGGGCCCTTATGAGGACTTTACTTTTGTCTGTGTGAGATAGAGACCACCAGCAGGTTTGGAATAGGGAGTGTCACTGTGCAGCCCTGCACACAAACAAATACATATTTTTATGTATTACATTATCTAGGTGAGAGGGCATGGTGACTTAGATCAGGATGGCAGCAACAGAAGGGCAATGAATATGCAGATTCTAGATTAATTTTCAAGCCAGAACTGATAGGATTTGTGAACACACTGAAACGATGAGACACAGAGAGTCCAGATGTCATGGATGAAGGATGGAGCTGCCATTCCTGTGATAGAAAACCCCTGGAGAGGCAGGTTTTCCCTTCCTAGATAAGTTATTGAATTTTATTTTAATTATAATGCATTTTAATGCTTAAAATCATTGTCTTAACGGAAAAGTTTTTCACTAAGCAAATAAAATAGGGGTGATGCACACAGATGTGGCCACCGTGGTGATGTTGGTATGAGAGCAGTTCAAGTTTGGAAACCAGCACTCTTTCTCTCCAGAGAGGGCAACAAGCAGTTCATGGAAACCCACGTCTATCTACCTGCCGCTCCCTGTGGCTGCTGGTTAGATCACGGAGAAATCTACCTGGGTCATGGAATGTCAGATCATTGAGGCCCCATCGCCGGGTCATTTCTACTGGGAAATTCATGGGCAACGCACAGGAAGACCTTAAATGGTCTGTGCTAACTGTGAAATCCAAAGACTTCCTATAAGGTTACTTTGCAGGATGGATTTTCTGACAAATCTATGACATTTGGAGAAAGCTAGACTTTGGGAGAATTTTTGTGGGACGAATAACCTATATAGAAACTTGGCATAATCTTCCTTTTCAGGATCATTTTCACAAATGACACTGTTCCCTGGGCAAAAAGCAACAGCCTGGATTTTGTTTGCAACTTCATGAATCAGATTCAAAGGCAACCCTTACTTTCAGATCCACTTAGTCCCTGAGACTCAAAAGGCAAGGCGTGGAAGATGGAACCTTTATAGCTATAGGTTGTTTTATAAACCTATTTTAGAAAACAAAATAATTACCCACATAAGTTGCTTATGCAGATACATTTTACACACACTCGTAAACATGCTCCATGAGGGCATGTTTGTCTCTGTGTTCATTGGTCTATCCCCAACCCTGTCCTATGGCTGAGCACAAAAATGTCACAATAAAATTTTGCTGAATTCATGCAAAACCAAATATGTAATATCAAATCTATAACATAAACATTTTTTTCATGGATTTATTTTTTCATGACTGACAAATGGAGGTTTCTTGAACTAAAGGTCAAGGTTCCTAATGGCCCATGTAAGCATCCTTCACTATTCCAAGGACATTCAAAATATATTGATGATTGGGGTCCTCAGTTCTGAAAATTTCTGTTGCCATCTCAGTGCTTCTGGAGACCTCAGAATGGAGGAAAAAACTTCCTTCAAATGACTGCTTCCTCGGAGCCCAGCTTTACACTGCATTTGCAGAATCACTTTGCTGTTGAATCCATGTTCCTTTAACTCAACTCACAGCTCTCAGGTCAGTAGGTCAGTTTTGACCCTATAGGTCATTACAGAAAAGACCCAAGGAGACGGCGAACCTTTCAGCCTTGTCAGTAAGCAACAGCAATTGACACCTCAAGAAGCAGCAGTGATCACTCATCCTCTTCAGCTTACAATAAGCTCACTTAATTGAAATATGCAATTCACAGACATGGAGGGGATTTGCTCTCCACTTGTAGCCAATTCTGAGCCCTGCATTAGAGATGCTAAGAGAGTCATAAAGAATCTTTCCTGAAGGGCACCACCTGTGGCTCAAAGGAGTAGGGCGCTGGCCCCATATGCCAGAGGTGGCGGGTTCAAACCCAGCCCCAGCCAGAAACTGCAAAAAAAAAATCTTTCCTGACTAGGAGATGGTATTAGGCTGTCGCGTGAATTAATGCACAGTAAACAGACACATCCCGGTGTCACAGCATGATGCAGCAGGATGGTCAGCATAAGAACTGGCTTCATCTGCCCAGGGTTTCTCAGCCTCGATATTTTTGGCCTTTGGGGCCAGATAATTTTTTGCTGTTGGGGCTGTCCTGGGTGCTATAAGATATTTAGCCACATCCTTGGACTCCACCCAAATAGCAGCATCCTTAGACTCTACCTATGAGATTTTAGTAGCATCTTGATGTCTCCAGATGTTGCTAAATATTCTTCAAGGGTACAAAATCACCCTGTTGACAACCAGTGACCTACATCTGTGATGTGCAGAGTGTAGACATCTGATGATCTGTGAGGCTGGGTCCTTGTGACATTTCTCAAGAAGAACAGAGAATAGGGCAGCAATTTACATGGCTTCTTTGTCCTTGGCTGGGTAGGTACTGTGCACCAAGCCTGATAATGGAGCCTGCAGGACATAAATCCTAAGAGCTGATTTTTTTTTTTTTTTAAGTAAAACGCTGTGTGGTAAGGAGTGGTCCTCCCTGAGGAACAAAGGAGGTGAAGGAGAAAGCCTTGTCTAGGCCTACCATCCAGGCTTGAATAGCCCTTGTTTTGTACAGGCAGGTTCACTACGTAAGAGAGGAACAGGGCACCCCCAGCTGGGGCACAGAGCAATGTCTCCATTCTTTCTTTGATGTTGGATTGGGGACCTACGGATCCATTAGTTCTGTCCTGGTTTGTTTGATGGGCGAAGCGCTGTCATTATTAGCAGTAACTAAAGTTTTCCCAGCCAAGTCTACACAATACCATATGTGCTCAATAGCAGCAGTATTTTCTCAGCAGGTTCAATAAATAAATAAAAGGGATAGAGGGTGGATGCAGGAAAGAAAGCTCTGAAGGAGATGTGTGAAGGTGGCTTTTAAGCAGGAATACTGAGAGAAGTTATTTTTCCAAGTGGGTTGAGGTTTGTAGGTGGATTCACTTCTAGAATCTAAGTGTATGTTAGGAGAATTAAGGTAGAATTTGAAAACTGGCCCTCACCTTTAAAAGGACATAGGGAGGTATATTTATTGCAGACAGACCTGCTTGCTAACTAGCACAGGCCAAGGATAGAGTCATGCCTTCACCCTGGTGGGCGGGAGGTGGGATTCATGGGACGTGTCTGTCCTGATAGACTGAAGCCTGTCAGGGGTCCTTGGAATTGCAACACACACACACGATCCCACAGGATGCACGATATTCCTAGCAGGGTTGTGCATTATGGCCAGAATGTGAAAACTACCCCGATGTCCATGACCTGATAAAGGCATAAACAAAATGGGGCATGTTCTGACCATGGTGTTGCTATCCAGCCATAAAAAGGAATGATGTTCTGGAGCGGCGCCTGTGGCTCAAAGGAGTAGAGCGCCGGCCCCATATGCCGGAGGTGGTGGGTTCAAGCCCAGCCCTGGCCAAAAACTGTAAAAAAAATAAATAAATAAAAGTAATGACGTTCTGATACTTGCTACAATGTAACTGATCCTTGAAAACATGACATTGAGTAAAAAACAGGCCAGACACAAAAGGTGACATGCTGTAAGCTTTCATTTATGTGAAGTATCTGGAACAGGCACCTCTGCAGAGACAGAGAGCAGATCAGAGGTTGCCAGGACCTGGGCCATAGCAAGTGGGGAGTGAGCGCGTCTGGGTTTCTTTTGGGGGCTGATGCAAATATCCTGGAATTAGAGAGCGGTGAGGATTGCACAACTTTGTGAATGTACCAAACAATGCTGAGCTACACACCTGAGAACAAAAAAAGGGAGCCTAAGAGATGCTGTGTGTCCTGGGAAAAGTTATTAATTTTGACCTTCTTTCATTACCTCTAAACTAACTACACATTAAACATTGAACTGGTTTTTAGAAAAACTTAGTCCACAGCAGCTTTTTCTGTCAGGTGACCAAATGTTTAGCTGCCTTGCTCACCCTTAACAATATTCCTGGCATCTTGCTTCTCATACTAAACTATTTCTTTTTCTGTAGTTTGTACCATGTCGTGTTTAGAAGCCTCTTCAACGTTTTTGATTAGCGAGATTGGCCAAAGCAGGACCCGGCTAGGTAAATCAGATGTATGGGTGGAAGGTGGCAAACTCAGTGTCCTGGAGGGCCAGGGGCATGGGGGTGAAGCCCTAGGGGAGGGAGGAGGGAGACACAGGGCTAAGAGGTTACTTGAAAAGACCTCAGCAATGCCCAGCCCCCACAATCTCCATCAGGCAGTCCCCCCAACTGCCCAGATCAACACATACTCAAATAAAAACAGTATATCTGCAATGCAAACTCAGTCCTCAAACGAGCTCCCCACCTGCACACAGTGATGGGTGTTCTGTGCACACGGCATCTAAGGACCCCAGCACACAGGAGCCGCCACATTGCAGCTCCCCACAGTTGGGGATAAGCTAGCATCCTAGACGGGACAGCTGGATTTGCCATATTTAAAGCTAGAACCAGAAGGTTTCGAGTGCATCTTTCGATCCATGAATGTGAACAGTGAAATCTCTTCTCAGAAGTAGCTGGGCAGGCCAGGGAACTTGACAATGGTGCATGCAGTCCTGTATAAATCATGGCACAAAGCAGAAGGGTGTGCTGGTTTCCTGGGCCTGCCATAACAAAGCACCCCAAACTGGGCAGCTTAAAACAACAGAACTTTGTTCTCCCACAGTTCTGGAAGTGACAAGTCTGAAATCTCGGTGACAGCAGGGTCACAGTCCCTGCCGAGGCCCTGGAGAAGAATCCTTTCTTGCTCCTTCTGGCTTCTGGTAGCTGCTGTATCCCTGATGTTCCTTGGTTGGTGGCTGAATCACTCCGGGGCTGCCTCTATCTTTTTGTGAACTTTCCCTGTGTGTTTCTCCTTAAATGTCCCTGTCCTCCTTTCTCTATAAAGATACCAGTATTTGGATTTGGGGTGCACCCTGATCTCCAAGGACATCCGCAAACACCCTATCTCCAAATAAGGTCATATTTTGCAGTTCCAGGTGAAGATGAATTTGGCAGGGAAGTGGAAGGTGTTACCCACTGTAGAGAAGATAGATAACTTTCCACACTGGAACTCCTGGGTCTTTTGAATTGCTGCCTGCCCTTTGGCAACACCCATTGCTGTTCCCATGGTGAAATAGCAAAGTTACACGTGGGAATCTGTCCCTTCCCCTTGTGGACAGTAAACTCTTATCCACCAGGGGCATCTAAACTGGCATGCTCAGGTCCACTCTAATTGCTGAGCACAGCCTGTATGTATGCTGTTATAATTTAATTTTAGTCAGTGAATTTCTTTTTTTCTGATATATTTTACTAATATGTCTGAGGATATGAAAAACCCTCAAAGGCATTTTCCAGATAGCTGGCTTGCCCTGGATAATTGTCGACACTTCCTTTGCAACTGAGCATGATCCCAGGTCAGGTAGATCCCTCACAAACAACTCCACTGTTCCCAGACTTGGTATTGGGAGGAGGAGACCCTAACACACAATCAAGTTCACATTGACTGCAAATTTGGAGTGAATTCAGAAGATTCTGGAAACTCATTTTCCCACACTCTAAAATTCATTTCCCCTGTTGAACGTCTCCAAAGGAAGGGTTTGTTTTCATTTTCTTCAGCTTGTCATTTTGAATGTATTCTTCTGGAACAGAGAAAAGGAACAATTTTCTTTCTGCTTGGGAAGAAGTGAGGAAATAATGTTTCCTGCTCTGTCCCCCGTCCCCGCCCAGCTCCCCACAACACATCTGGGTTGCCAGGCAGCCCAGCTTCTGTGAAACATTGGAGAGTGATTTTACTGTAGTGGGAAACGTTTAAACACAAGTTTGACTCCAGCTCTGTGAAAAGAGAAACCAACCAGAACCCTTCTGACCCAAATCCTGCCCATTTTCTTCCACATTCTTTACCCCATTTCAAAGTCATTTTAGTATTCAAGTTTCCTAAATCATAGCACTGTCTGTTGTAAACAGTTTAATACATGAATTAATATACTTCTGACATCCAGTCCTTTCTATCCTGTAGTCTAAGGTGGTGAGTAATAATTACAGAAAGGGCATGTAGTATACCAGAGTACTGAGAGGGTTTTAAATACCTGAGTGCTGCTACTTGGTTTAGTATCATTATCATTAACTCCAGGTTCCTAAACTGGAAATCTGAACCACTATGTCTTAAAACCCCAAGTGTTATTAGCTGAATGAAAATCTTGGCTAGAGAGAAGGAGAGAGGAAAAACAAGCATACCTGTTTTGAAAGTATTCTGAGTGCATCCCCCCTTGTTTAAAATCTTTCCTGGAATCTCATTGCTGTTTTGGCTCATGTTTTCTGTGTTCTGGAGAAGTCAGGCATGTTTCCTTGTATTTATTCATCCTTTGAGTTTTCCTGAGGGCTAGCTGGGCTCCAGTCCACTTCCAGAGGTACAGGGTGTCACAAACTTCTTTTGAAAGAGAGGTTCTGCCTTGGAAATAGGGATGTCTGTGAACACCAGAGGAAGATGTGGAGCAGTCAGGATTGGGATCAGGATGAGGATAGGGTAAGGGGGGCTATGGACCAGCTCTAGGCCCCTTCCCCATTGTGGCTGCCTTGCTTCTCCCAAGCTGGGCTCCCTTAGTCCCCTTCCCTATTTCCTGCAGAGTGGGATCCCTGTTCCCAAGGCCCCAACTAGGACTTCCTTCCACCATCATCTCACCTTGTGAGCATTCAGCTGGAAAAGCCCAGGATGCTCACATCTGCCTTGTGGCTGCCACTCGTAAGGAAACTCCTGTCAATACAAGGTACGGAAGATGGAGGCTGTATCTCATGTCCCCCTCAACACTAGCACCCCTTGTCGTTTTTCTCTGATGCTGTAGTCACTGTGGACACACCTTCCTGAAGAAGCCTTCTTTTCTGTTGCATTTTCCAGAGGGATCTTAAAAAATAGAATTTGCCACAATAGCAACAACAAAGACATGCATGGCCTTTTCAGTTGTTCTTACCCTGTGATGCCAGGAAGGGACCTGCTAGTCCTACTGGTTGGAATGCCCTACTGGGCTTCTAGACAATTGCGCTTTGTGGTGTTTGAAAGTCATTCACTGATAATGTGCCATACTGTCCCCTCAACAACCTGTTCTACATGTGAGGAAGCAGAGACACAGAGACGGAGAAGGCACTGGTCAAGCTCGTTTTGGTTGCTACTCAAACTGAAAATAATTTGTTTCCCTATAACTGAAAATTCCAGAGGATTCAGGTGCAGATGTATCAGGGTGTATAGGACATCCCTGGGGTTCGAGCTGTCTCAGCCCATCATGCAAGTCCCCTTTACACATGTGTTTATTATCTTATCATCCCACTGCTCCCCCTCCACTTGCTGACTCCAGGGGCTCCCAGATAGCACCATGCTTAGAGTTAGATTGATTTTTCTTTCATAATAGGTCCAATATATGTCCTGGGCATTGCATTGTCTTGGTGTGGCACGGGCCAGATACCCATCTGTAATCCATTTATTGTGACCAGCAAATTTAAACGTACTTATTTGCCAGAGCTAGAAGTGGTGGATTAACTCCACCAAAAACATGTTGACTGCAAGTGTTGATGGAGTGGTTTGACAAGAAGAAAACGGAGGTATGAGTACCGTGAGCTGGGCAGGAGGTGGGGCGTCAACTCCACCTGATGGAGCTCAAATCCTGCACCCACAGATCCCTACCTATATGACCGAGACTGGTTTCTTGACCTTTCTGTGCCTCAGTTTCTATATATGGATAATAATAACAGCACCTACTCTGAAGATGATTGTGAGAGTTTAGTAAGACAGAATTTTAACATGTTTGGCACATTTCAGGGCTTAATGCTAACTATTGTTATTGCATTAGCAGTTTTTACTGTTCTATGTATTTTTCATGAAGTTATAAGAACTTTTATTGCAACTGCACTTAATGGAATGCTATTAATTGAAGCTGAAAGTGCTCTAAGGGAGGAAGTCTCATCTCCATGGTGGCATCTACACTCTGTGAAAGAGGAATGCCATTTCTTTCATTTTTAACCAAGGAACAGTTTTACCCTCACTTCCCCAGGGATATTTAGCAAAGTCTGGAGATATTTTTGGTTGATACATTAGGTGAGGAGGGTACCCCTGGCATCTAGGGGACTTCTAGAGGGTAAAGGCCAGGGATAAGGCTAGATGTCCTACAATGTGCAGGCCAGCCTCCCTCCCTGCCCCACCCACAGAGAATATTCTAGCCCCCAAATCAATCAACAGTTCTGGATTGAGAAACCCTGAGATGAACAAATGATAAATTGCAAGACCATGGGTTATCACCCGTGGTTTCTCAGGCTTTGAAGCCTACTGTGATTCTCAGTGGGACATGAACATGCCTGTGGCCATGTGATAAGAGTTGTCTGTTGGGACTGTAACAGCCTTGCCTGGCAAAGGAAGGAGCTCTGTTTCTGCGAATGTTTTTCCCAAATGTTGGCTACAGATTATGTGGTAATAAGCCATTGAAATCAAGGCCAGTTTTCATGTTTACCAAAGAGCAAGGAGCTGATCTAGTTAGTCTATTTTTTGTAGTACATGTCTCTTAATATTCCTTCTTTAAAAAAAATAACAAGAATCCAGGGTTTTGATAACATCAGAGAGGTGTTCAAAGACAAGCCCTCCTTCCTTGATGTCATCTTGGCCAGAGAAGATCTCTCACTTTCATCAGGAGTCATTTCATTAGATACTAATGAGCACTTCCCCAAACTGGCTGATCAGGCCTCTGACTCCATCTCAAAATGATGAGTCAACATTGTTATTTCTCAGATGGAAGGCTAAAGGTGGCATCCAGGTGACCCACTCAATTATGCCATCCTGAAGTGCACGGTGGGGACAGCAGAAGCAAACAAGGCTGTGCCTCACGGTGACCAGTGGGAAGGCTCTGTTTTCACTTGGCTGCGTTGGTGGTCTTAGATGCTGGGAGCATCTCAGCCCCTTTCTCAGTAACCATGTGGGCTGCAAAGTCTCCAAAGAGTTCAGGAGCCTATTTCAGGTCATCTTGGCCCCTTTCTCAGTAACCACCTGGGCTACAAAGTCTCCAAAGAGTTCAGGAGCTGATTTCTTTCCCCCTACTATGTTCTTAGTAACCCCACTGTGGGCATGTAACCAACCATGTTGAGGGATAATATTTTGATAGAATCAGTGGTATTTGTGCTTCTCATTACACCATGGCTTTTCCCAAAATTCAAGCCATAGAGCAAGCATGTTGCGCTGACGTCAGTATGGAATGGGACACCAGTATCATAGACAAAGGGTGAATAATGGACTGAAACCCTTGTTAAAGTAAATTAAAACAGAGGCCAGCCCTGAAGAATCCCTGAGCTGAATAAAAACAGTTAAGGTTCGTAAGTGATCTCAATCTTGCTTGATTTGCAAACAGAAATGAAACTTAACTTGAGCCATTTTATGTAAATGTCTATATTCAAAAGAAAAAAAGAACTTGAGCTCAACCCATCAGAAGCAGCCAACAAGTATATGGTAATACAATCATACCTTGTTTTATTGTACTTTACTTTTTGCACTTCCCAGATATCACGTTTTTTTACACAGTTTTTGGCAATTCCATGTCAAGCAAGTTTATAGGTATCATTTTTTTCAACAGCATGTGCTCACTTTGTGTCTGTTTTACACTTTGATAATTTCTGCAAACTTTTCATTATTATATCTGTTAGGATGATCTGTGATCAATGATCTTTGCAGTGACTAATGTTAATTCTTTTGAGGCACCATGAACCACACCCATGTAAGACAGGAAACTTAATCATTAAGTGTCCAGTGTGTTCTGACAGCTCCACCCACCAGCTGTTCCCTCTCTCTCTCTCTCTCTTTAGGCCTATTTCCTCAGACACAACAATGTTGAAATTTGCCAAATGAATAACCTCACCATGGCCTCTAAATATTAAAGTGAAAAAAGATTCTTCATCTCTGTCCCTCAAAAGCTTGAAATGATTAAGCTCAGAGAGGAAGGCATTTCAAAAGCAGAGATAGGCCAAAAATTAGGCCTCTTGGGTCAAACAGTTAACCAAGTTGTGAATGCAAAGGAAAGGTACTTTTTAGAAATGAAATATTTTTAAA
Organism: Nycticebus coucang; assembly: GCF_027406575.1. Lineage (NCBI taxonomy): Eukaryota > Metazoa > Chordata > Mammalia > Primates > Lorisidae > Nycticebus > Nycticebus coucang. Next base: position 108,388,228 of record NC_069783.1, on the reverse strand, counting down.
TTAAGGCTGGCTTTATTTTCTTTGTTGTAGTGGTCTGGATCCAAACCCACAATATCTCCGAGTGATGCCTGTGTTGTTAGGAACTTCCCAATGTGGCAGATCAAATATGGCAGCCAGGTATCTTTGCTTAAGATAAGAGGTCGTCTTTGCTTCGCATCTGTGTCCATTCTATAAAATCCTCTCTCTTGTGCTCTCTCAGTAAAGTTCCTGAATGGCTTCTGGTTTGGAACTGCCAGATTCATGAATCATCATTTGTACAAATAAACTCTTTAAAATATATCATGCCTCAGCTTACCTTTTAACATCCTTGACATTTGAAGTATAAAAAAAAAGAAATAGGAACTGTTGTCAGGTTTATTCTTATTCCAGACAATTAGGTAAAGTTTTCCCAAACTGAGGGGAAAGTGAAAAAGTGTGTCAGATGGGACTTGGAGTTAAATATCTGTGGGACATTAAGAGGATTCTTGAGCTCTGAGAGAAATGCCTAAGAAATCAGAAAGGAAATCAATGGCTATCTTTTCTCTGTCCCTGGATAAAATACAAGGAGTAAGCAACATCTCAGAGTTCTCCTGAGCTCAGCAGGATAGGACAGAGCAGTTGGGTAGACATGGCTGTGAGGCAAGTAGGCAAAAAGGCCTTAGACCTGCACAATTTCCCTGTTTCTGCACCGTGTAAAGGGACATAGAAGCAATGAAAAGAGAATGTTGGCTTTGTTATCAGAATAAAGAAGACACATCCATGAGTTGCCAGTGAAGTAGGTCTGCTGATTTGGGAGTATTCTTTTAAGATGTATGTCCCTGGGTATCAACACAGACAGCAAGCAGATGCTGGAGTGACTCAATGCCATGAGTGCTGGGTGCCCACACTCACCCCCCAACACAAAGAATGCAGATTCTCCTCTGGAATTGGGAATGTGTCAGCTAGAGTCTTCAGCTGTTGACCAACAGCACTTTAAACCAGCGGTTCTCAAACATCAGGGGCCACCAGACTTAGCTGAGGTCCTTACTAAAACAAAAACCTGCTGAGCCCCACTCTTAAGAGTTTCTGACACAGGATGTGTGGAGCCAAACAATTTATATTCATAACAAGAATTATGGGTATTACTATGGTTGAATTGTATTGAATCGTGTCCCCCCAAATTCACATGTTGAAGTGCTAACCTCTAGTACCTCAGAATGTGAGTTCCTATGGTATAACATCAAGGCAGATGTGACGAGTTAAAAGGAGGTTACACTGCAGTGCGGAAGGCCTTAAACTGATAAGATGGAGATGGAAGATAGAAGATGAAGGCAGAGATCAGGAGTACTCATGGAAGATGAAGGCAGAGATCAGGAGTATCAAACCACCAGAAACCCTCAGAAAGAACCAACTTTGCCTATACCTTCCTCTTGGAACTCCAGCCCCCAGTGCTGTGAGACAATGTGTTTCTATGGTGTACACCATCCAGTATATGGTACTTTGTTATAAAAGCCTAAGAAACAAAGGCACCAGTTGTTTGCTGGTCAAAGGACCCAGCTGTGAGAAATAGTGGCTTATAATATAAGCTTACAAATTGTTTACAGAACAAGGAGTCTGATCATGGGCTGCTGAGGAGGGGTTCAGCTGCTCCATACGACCATGAACCCAGGATTTTCCCATTATGCTCTACTGTCTTCCTCTATACTTACCCATAATGCCCCATGGCTCACAAGATGGCTGCCGCCAACATGATAAACATTCCCTCTGATTAGCCCATGTAGGAAGGAAGGAGGCAAAGATGAAGAAGTCAAAGGCTATCTCCTTATATGGCTCTGCTTTTCCCAGGGAGGATAGTCTTGCCCAAAAGCCTGGCAGCAGACTTCCCATTACATCATGTTGGCTAGAACTGAATCCTGTGAGCATGCTTAGACCATCTCTGGCACACAGGAAAGGAGAATCATGCTATCGCAAGTTATTTCTTTTCTTCTTTTTTTATTTTTTGAGGCCGAGTCTCACTGTTGCCCTTGGTAGAGTACTGTGGCATCACAGCTCACAGCAACATCAAACTTTTGGGCTTAAGCGATTCTCTTGCCTCAGCCTTCCAAGCAGCTGGGACTACTGGTGCCCGCCACAACACCCAGCTATTTTTTTTTTTTTTATTGCAGTTGTCATTGTTGTTTAGCTTGCCTGGGCCAGATTCAAACCCCCCAACCTCAGTGTATATGACTGGCACTGTAACCACTGTGCTATGGGCGCCAAATCCTTTTCTTCATTTTTTAAAATGTCTATCTTATTTGTCACTCATAGAAAATTTTCTTTCTGATGAGACTCAGCGTAGGAACTCTCAGAAAGGACAGCATCTATCTCTCAGAAATCTGTTCCTGATATTTGTCTTTGGCTTATTTTATTCTCTTGGTCAAAAGTTTAGTGTATTCTATGGTCTCTTTGTATGTTTCTTAGTACATTGTTGTTTTCAGAGGAATGCACCGATATTTGTGTCCTAGGAAAAATGGAAAAACAGCATACTAAATCTCGGGGGCTTTAGCCTTGGTTTCCTTGGTTTCTTATCTTCCTTGGGGGTTTTCTCAAAACATGCTCATAGAAATCATGTTATTTGAAGAAAATGGAAAGTTTTCAGATTCTTTTAGCTCTTTTAGACTTTAGGTGACAGTGCATAATAGTATCAGTCAGTCCAGGAAGGTCCTTTTTAAACCCCCTTGCTATGGTTCAGGTTTTATCCCCTTCAAGATCCCCAGTGTTGGAGGTGGGGACTTATGGGAGATGTTTGGGTCATGGAGAGGCTGGATTCCTCATGAACAGGTTAGCGCAGAGAGGTGAATGAGTTCTCACTGTGTTACCATAAAAGCTGGTTGTTAAAGAGAGCCTGGCCCCTCCCCGTCCCCGTCTTGTTTCACCTCTTACCACGTGATCTCTGTGCATAACTGCTTCCCTTCACCATCTGCTGGGAGGCCTTTGCCACATACAGATGTCCAGTCTTGAGCTCTGCAGCCATCAGAATGATGAACCAAATAAACTTTTTCTACTTTTACAAGTTACCCATCTCAGGTATTCTGTTATAGCAATACAAAATGAACTAAGACACCTCTCCCATCTTTAATTCAGGTAAAATTTTCATAATATAAATTAACCCGTTGAAAGTTATGTACTAGTGACATTTAGTACATTCACAAGGTTGTGCAGCCACCACTCCTATCTGGTCCCAAAACATGTCATCATACCTGGAGGAAATCTTATACCTACTAAGGTGTCAGTCCTCCCTCACCTCTCTCCAAAGCCCCTGGAAACCACAAATCTGCTTTCTGTCTCTCTGCATTTCCCTCCATCTCATTTTTTTTTTATAATAACCAAACTAAGAACACTCATATTAAAATGCACAATGTAACCTCAATCAGGCATTCCAAACTTTCAGGAAAATGGTCCTCCAAAAGTGGCCAGCTCTCAGCCAAGAGTGACAGGTTTGGGGAGGGCTAATGCTCACCAGGTATGTGCAAATTGCATTGCCTTCTTATAGCCACTCACTCTGTGAAGGCTGCTCCTTCCCTCCCTTCAGGAAACACTTCACTCCCTTCCATGTCAAGGGCCATGGCCAAGATGGCCATGCACCTGGCCACTGAGGCAAGACCTTCTGTGGTTTCTCAGCCCACAGGCAGCCTTATGGGCCCCTGGGGCCTTAGTGGAGTTCTCAGTGCTGTCTGTGAAGCTGGGCCTCAGGCTTCAGCCTTCATCTTGTACAGTTGCAGCTTGCCTCACCAGCCCTGCCACCACCCTCTCCCCTGATCGTGCTGCTCCATGGAGGCCACTCTGGCCCTCTACCACTGTTCGTGGATCCTCCCAGATTGGAATGCCATGTGCCTAGCAGGCCCCGGTGGGAGGGCATGGCAGCCCCAGGAGGCCCACTGGGCTTCCCCCAACTCCCAAGCTGTACTACCCATGTATAATGTGTACCCTTATTCATTCAGATTCTCTTGACATCCATCTGTCTGAAGCAGTGATACAGGGGAAATGCTTGGGCAGGGATTAATATGGCTGAGATGGGCAGAACTTTAGGCTCTGGTTTTCAAGTTGGACTATATTCACACAGCTGACTCTTCCAAAAAGAAGCAATTTCCATTCTTCTTTGGCTGACTATGGTGGCAATAAATTCCTTCCTGTTTGTTCTAATGAAAGACTTAGCAACCTTTGCATAGCCCCACATCCTTGGCGTAGACGTATTTGATTAGGTTTCTCCCTCCGTTCCCTCTTCTGTTGCACTTGAATGTGATTCCTGCAATTAACTCTGCGAGGAGCGACCATTAGGAAGTGGTCTTAAGTCAAGATCAAAGAATTCATCAAGAAATTATATTTTTTAATCTGACAGAGACAGGTAAGACTAAAAGGAAGATGCTTAAACTTCGTACAGAGGCTTCAAGGACATTCTGTCAGACTCTGTTTTTCCCTTGAGGTTAATTGAAGCCACTAAGAACACTTTTCAAAAAGAATTAAAAGTTGCCTGTTTCTGGAAAAGGCTCATACAAAATTCTGAAACTCACTCAACTGGCCTTGCTGCTTAGTCCTTAATTCTTGGACTGTCTCCCAAAAAGTAGGCAATAGGCCTGTTGCTATGGCAATCACTGGCATTTTTTTTTTTTTGCATAGGAAAATTTAAAGAAAATATTACATTAAAAAAATATCTACAACTGTTTTTCTTGCCTCCAGATTGCTATCATTTTGGCCATCTAATTTAAACAGTTCAGCAGTGTGAACATTCAAACTAAATGGAACAAAGAAATAGATTTTACAAAAAGGTACAATTTGTAAGATTCGAGTGGCCTCTTTTTTCTTCCCATTCCATCTCTGAGGGCTGTGCACTCCTTAACTCTTGGCTGTTCCCACTACCTTTTCATGAGGCACTTTCAAAGCCCCGAGGAAACACTGGGCAGAACAGCCTCACAGGTGATTTGACAAGAGTTGTCATCTTTCAAGGTGCTGTGCCTTGGTCTTGGGGTACCCCTGTGTCCAGTGAAAAGCCCAGAAGCTTTGGGAAGCTGCTTAGCAGCTATGGGAGACAAACTCCTCTCTGCTTCTTGCCTCCTTGGTCCCCTCTCTCCTGTTGAACATCCATGTGGCCGCCACTGGGAAGCACTTATGAAGGGCTCCTTCTGAGTGTCTGGTGTTTACAGAGCCTCCTGGGAGAATGTCTCTCTGAGAGTTCTGGCACTTGCTGAAAAGTCTGTGCAGGATAAGAATGAACACTCCATAATGGAGTCAATGGTGATTAAAAAGCCAGTCCCCCAGGGATTTACCCTGGCTTCTAGAATGCTCTGTCTTCAAACACAGAGCCAAGGCCCTGTTTGTAGAACATGAAAGGAGAAGCCACAAAACACCAAAGAACCGCAATAATTGAGTCATAATGAATGTGAGATAATTAATCTCTGTCATCTTCAAAGCCACTGACAACTTTATAATGCTACCACATGTTCCTGTGTGTCCTTCCCTCTCCTAATGCTAAGAAATTTTTCCTTATACTGTGAAAAGGAAAAAAGCAAAGGAGGACTGTGTGAGATTGATCTGCTGTCCAATATACATGTATCTTTGGTCAAAATTATTTGCCTTCTCGGCTATGTTAAGGTGGCACTGTTTTCAACAGGTTGAATGCTAGATTTTGTCCATGGCCACTGTGAAATCACCAGCATTTCCAGGGAAATCAGACTCATGGGGAAGTGGCCATGGGGAAGCTTAACTTCTCAATCCTTATTCTCTGAACTTCTCAACTCTCAGAACTAAGAAGTTCTGGATCCCAAGTCATGAGGGATGCAAACAGATACTCCCACCTTTTGGTTGAGTGAGCTACAGAGAAATGATGGGTCTCCACTGGGGGCGGGAAGCAAGATGTTCGTGAGTCAGCACATGTTGAGCATTCTAGCTTCAGTAAGTCTAGCACCTGACTCTGGAGACCACACATTGAGGAACACTGAACCTTCCAGATTGTAAGATGCCTGTTCTTCCATTTCCCCTCATGCATCAAAATGTCTCCATCTTATTTATTTAATAATCTATTTAGCAACTGTCTATTGACTGGACTTAATGGCAACCATGAAAGAAAACATCATTGGTCAGTAGATTGGCTCTCTGGACTTCTGAATTCTGAGGCCATCTTTGACCTTGATTTCTTTGACTGTCCCATCTTATCAGGCATGGTGCCTATGCTTCAGGATGGCTGATATAATTCAGGCATGTCCAGCTGTATTCAGCCCTTGCTTAAGAAGTGATGCCGTAAGAAATGGCCTTTGTAAAATTAAAAGGCCTAATGATACCTTCATATTTTACCCTCAGGGGACTGGTTGCACTGCTGTTTTCTAAAATGTGGTTTTGTAGCTGAATATATAAATGAATACAGAGGCTATGGAATATAGAAGTCCAATGAACTAGACCAAGAATTAGAAATGTCTCCAGATCCAGTGTTGATATATCTTTCTCTTGCAGTTGTTGATCACACACAACACATGCAGGTGATCTAAGCAAAAGTGAAATTATGGGAAGGGTATTGAGCAGTGTGTGAAATGAGCAGGGCTAGGAGTTCTCAGGGTAGAGCTGGAAAGATGGGGTTAGAAACAGCTGCTGCTGTTGTGACACGTGACCTTCACTATCCCTCCTGCCTTGTTTCCACTTGCTTAGTAGTCAGACATCTTGGGAAGAAGCAAAATTGGCTAAGTTTGGTCTTGCACCATCCTGTAGCTCTGCTGGGACAGGAGAGAGAGTATATGACTCTTGTCCAGTCCCTTAAAATTACTCTGTTACCAAGACTTCATACAATAGGCCAAGAGATAATGTCCTCAGAAGAATTTGATGCCACTAGGGAAGTAAATGGATGATGAGGTCCTAAAACAAATGATTATTAAAGAAGGGACTACATTTGATGTCTTGATTAGTATATAAGACATTTATGGAGAGGTATACAGATAAATATTTAACAACAGCTCTCCAGGGAATGGACAAAAGACAGCCCTTATTTGTAATGTTTGTCAATTTCTCTGGTGTAAATACTTCCACTATGATCAATTTCAATTATCAACTGGCTCTCTGAATTCCTCAAAATTTAACACATAGCCTTCAGAAGCAAGTAAGAGTCAGCTTCTGCACACACCTAGATGCATGACAGTATTTCAAGTGCTTCTTCTAAAAAGCATACTCATATAATCCCTAAAAAACACCTACCACTTTCTCCCAGTTTCTGAAACAATTGAATATCAGAGTTGATGAAGGTGGACTACTGTTTGGTTATTGTTGTCACTGATGAAAATTGACTAGAGGCACTGAATGTTAAGTCACTGTTCCAAAATCACATAGCTAATAGTTGACGGAGCTGGAAATTGAACAACTAACAAACTGTCATGTAACTTTTTGCATAAGGAATGAACCACCTTAAAAATTAGTGGTTAGAACAATGTTTCTTTAGTGGTGTCTATAATGTGACTGTGCTCAGCTGGGTGGTTGTTCTGATGTTGGTCAGTCTCAATCATGTGACTGAGATTGACTACTAGTCAGCTAGGTGGCTGTGCTTCTAGGGATTTCCTGGATGTCATATGGGATGATGTGGGCTTCAGTGACATGTGTGTTGCATAATCTAGCAGGCTAGTCTGGGCTAATTTACATGAAGTCTCAAGGCTCCAGGAAGAAGCATAGAGCCAAGGCCATGGATTGGACTTAGCACAACAATGCTTTTGCACCACCTTATTTTGGCCAGAACAAACCCCCAAACCATCTCAAGTTTAAGGAATGAGGACACGGATCCCACTTCTTCATGGGAGGAGCTTCAAAGCCATATTGTTAAGGGACTAGAGTACAGGGAAGGAAAAATGTGCCCATTTTTGTGATCCACCATAGGGATAACCTGAACACAAAATTATATTCTTTATTAACCACTTTATAAAAACATTGCTTACTGCATGGGTTGTTAAAATCTAATGTTTTGAAGAAGTATTTTGTTTTGGGCATGTGGTGTATATTAAGTTAAGAATTCTTTTGTGTGTGTGTGTTTGTTTGTTTTTTTGAGAAAAAGTCTCACTATGTTGCCCTTAGTAGAGTACTGTGGCATCACAGCTCATAGCAATTTCAAACTCTTGGGCTTAAGCAATTGTCTTACCTCAGCCTCCTAAGTAGTTGGGACTACAGGCGCCCGCCACAATGCCCGGCTAATCTTTTTGTTGTTGTTGTTGTTGTTGTTGTTGTTGTTGTTGCAGCTGTCATTGCTGTTCAGTAGACTCAGGCCGGGCTCGAACAGCCAGCCTTGGTGTATGTGGCTAGCACCCTGAGCTATGGGCGCTGAGCCAAGAATTCTTATTTAAGAATTGGTTTTTCTATTTTCTCTTAAAAACAGAAGATCTGAAAGTTGAGCCCTTTTTTCTGCTTCAGGAGTGTAGGTCAAGCACAGTGACTCATACCTGTAATCTCAGCACTCTCTAGGAGGCTGAGGCAGGAGGATTCCTTGAGCTCAGGAGTTCAAGACCAGCCTGAGCAAGAGCAAGATCCCATCTCTACTAAAAATAAAAACATTAACTGGGTGTGTAGCAGGCGCCTGTAGTCCCAGGCTACTTGGGCGGCCGAGGCAAGATGATCACTTGAACCCAGTAGTTTAAGGTTGTTGTGAGCTAAGATGATGCCACTGTACTGTAGCCTGGGCAACATAATGAGACTCTGTCTCAAAAAAACAAAACAAAACAAAACAACAACAACAAAAAAAAAAACACAAAAAACAGAGCTTGGATCCCACCAGTGGCTGCCTAGGAGTGTGGAATGAGTTGCTCTTTATAACTCTTTATGGTCCTTCCCAGACAAGTCAGCCTCACTTATCAAATTGTTTTCCTAATCCCTGGAGGTGTTTTTGTTTATAGTGTCTGTAACAGTATTCTAGTGTGTAAGTCTTTGGCTTCATTAAGTTAATTGTGTTAACCTACTGCACTGATAGAAATAAATAGACCAGATAACTTCTTGTTAGTCTATGCCTTGAGTCTGTTTCAGTTTATTAGGATGACTTCTCCATTTTGGACTGAAGCCAAGATAAAATCTCATCCTTGGTTAATGTTATCACAATTCCATTATGGGGAAAGGAATCATAATTTACAATATGTAATGTGTGAAGGATGCAATCTTACCAGTGCTTTGCTGTGCATGTTACAGTGTCACCCACCAGAGTACAAAATAAGAATGCTGTAAATATTCCCATTGTCTCAAAAATAGCAGTGATTCTATGACAGGTGTCTTCTTGGGTATGCAGCATTTAAAGTGAATGAAGGCGCTGCTTCCCAGGAAAGTGACTAGAAGTTTCCATGTAGAAACCATTTGCCAGGGGAGGAAGAGTATCTGACATACAGAAGCAAAAATGAGACAACTTACTGAAAAATGGCATCAAGTTTAATACTCAGTAAATGCCAAAATTTCCCAATGAAATATTCACAATGTCTGATTTGAGAACACAGTCTGCTTATGGAGGGTTGTGAGGCCCTGAATTTCAGATAAATTACCAAAAGTAGGTTGGTGGTGTGGAAGGAATGCACTATGCTTTCTGGTGCAGAGCTGGCCAATAGAACTTTGTGTGATGATGGAAATAGTCTATATCTGTGCTGTCCAGTGTATGTGGCCTCTTGCTGTAGGTATTGAGTACTTGAAATATTACTAAAATAAGAGAAGAACTACAATTTCCATTTTCTTTAATGTTAATTAATTTTAACCCAGAAGACCAAAAATCACATTGTAACAAAGATATTTGTACCAGAATGTTTATTGCAGCCCAATTCATAATTGCTAAGTCATGGGAAAAGCCCAAGGGCCTATCGATCCACAAATGGATTAATAAATTGTGGTATATGTACACCATGGAATACTATGCAGCCTTAAAGAAAGATGGAGACTTTACCTCTTTCATGTTTACATGGATGGAGCTGGAACATATTCTTCTTAGTAAAGTATCTCAAGAATGGAAGAAAAAGTATCCAATGTACTCAGCTCTACTATGAAACTAATTTATGGCTTTCACCTGAAAGCTATAACCCAGTTATAACCTAAGAATATGGGGAAGGGGGAGAGGGCGGGGAGGGAGGGGTGAGGATGGGCGGAGGGAGGGTGATTGGTGGGATTACACCTGCGGTGCATCTTACAAGGGTACATGTGAAACTTAGTAAATGTAGAATATAAATGTTTTAACACAATAACTAAGAAAATGCCAGGAAAGCTATGTTAACCAGTGTGATGAAAATGTGTCAAACAGTCTATAAAACCAGTGTATGGTGCCCCATGATCGCATTAATGTACACAACTATGATTTAATAATAAAATAAATAAATAAATAAAATATAGAAATGACTTTTATATATTAAAAAAAATTTTAATTTAGGGCGGCGCCTGTGGCTCAAGGAGTAGGGCACCGGTCCCATATGCCAGAGATGGCGGGTTCAAACCTAGCCCTGGCCAAAAACCAAAAAAAAAAAAAAAAAAAATTTTAATTTAGAAAGCTACATGTGGCTTCTGGCTACCATGTTGGATAGCACAGACCATGCAAAAGACAGACCTTGAACCTTTGACTTTTGGGTGTTCAATGTCAAAGAAAAAAAAAAAGAATGAGATCAACTCCTTTTGTAGTGTGAGTCTCATCAAAGAATAAGCCTTTGAGATTAGGGACCCTGTGTTTCTCACTGCTTTGTCGCCAAGCCCCTCAGCTGGTGTGGGTCAGCCACCAACAACTATTACATAAAGTCTAATGACCAGTGAAATGCCTAAGTTAAGGTACATAATTTTATACCTTCCAGAAACAAAGTAAGTATGCCACTGGTGATATACCAAACTTTAATTACCACTTGGACAGCTTATTTAATTTACTAATTATGACTTGTTTTGATATGTATAAGAAAAAAGTAATCAGCTTGTCAAACTGTTGATGTCATAGGAACTGAGGCTAAATATTTTTTTAAATGAGTTAGATTGAATTCAGTTTACTGAAAAACGTTATACAAATTACAAGATAGTTGGTCCTAAGATACGGCAAATAGGATGCATTATAGAGTGAAAAAATTTGAGAAATATTGATATAGATGCCAATGATACTCTTTTTCCTCTGGTTATTATGAGTTATTATTTTCTTCTTTTTTTAAAACAGATGTACATGTCTTAAAACATAAAATCTTGTCCTTCAAACCTTTGTGCAGCTGAGTGAACTACTTTTTCTTTTTTCTTGTTTCATTTGGCTCCTCTTGTCTTTATTTGGAAGTAAGCCGAAAGCATGAATATTCATGATGCTGTTAAACAAGATTTTTATTGAAAACAAAAATGGATTCAAAGTTTTGCGTGTGTGTCTCTCTAGTCAGATAGTGAAAGCCCCATTGAAAGCTTGCTATCAGAGATCTGGGTTATTTTCTATTTGCTTTTGCTAAAAACGTAAATGTTCAGCTACTAAGGTGTGATCCCCTTGTGGAAAAAAATGCAAAAAAAAAAAAAAAACGGACATTTCTATATTGCTATTTTCTGTTTTTAAACATCAGAGGAAGACTAGATAAAATGAATAATAAAAAAATGAATGAATATTGTTTTTCCTGGTTGTCCTACGTTCCAGAGGAAGAAAAGACATAGATATCTAAGCCTAAAAATGTGTCTTTGATTTTTCTCAGACTTCCTTTGCTTTCTGATGCCTAGAAAATTGATCCTCTTCATCCTTTTTAATTTGTGTGACTCTCTGCCTGCTACCCTTGGCAGGAAAGAGGGCTGCATATTTGGGGAGGTTCATTAATCAGCACATTATTCTTCCTCACACATTCCAGCGTGCAGGGATACTCATTTTTCACAAGACCTATTGTTTCTTGACAGAAAATAAATACCCCATCAAAAATGTATTGCAACACTGACTAACATATGAAGGGGGGTAAGCATTTCACTCTGGCTCTGTACAAACAATATTGATTTATGAAAAAGAAATTCCTGGGAGAGTCTTTATAATCAAACAAGTTTCCTCCTGATTAGTGGAGTGAGGTAGAGCCTTAGCACAAGTCGTTAATGTATTTGCCCATTCATTCACTCTGTAAGGAATTATTAAGGACCTACTAAGTGTAAGCTCTATGGACTGAGGATTCAAGAGTGAACAGAACAGACAGAAAAGGAACCCAGTGGAGCTTATGTTTTCCAGGTTAGGTGAGCAATTATTAGACAATAAAATGAAGTCACTTAAAAATACAGCGATAAGTGCCAATAACAAAAATTAAACTTTAAGTATTATGTATCAAGTCTTATGTGCAAGAATGTTTTGAAACAGATAGAGAAGGCAAAGAGCAGAAAAGCAGACCGTTTCCATGAGTGTACATGAGACAGTTCTGGAGTGCAGTTGGCACGTGGCTGGTGCCCACAGAGCCGGATCTTTAAAGGGTAATAATTACATATTTACGGTTATGGTAACCTTCCATTTTTATAAAATGACATAGGTTTTCCATTTATGAGGGTAATGTAAGGTATTATTTTCTGGTAAATGTATAAGTTAAAAAGGCAAATTGTAAAAAAAAGACTTAAGTCTATTACAGAATGGTAGGATTGAATATAGACAGTTTGTGATCAGGTATACACATGGCTGACTCAGAGATCTAGTACATGCCCTCTGATCAAAAAGTAGTAACTGGAGGAGGAAGCAGTAGATAAGACCTCCTGGATTCTTTAATGACTGCTGTGTGACAGAGTGTACTTACCAAAGTGGCTGATGTGTTTCTACCAAGGTGGCTGGCCTGTCTCCCTGTCCTGCTGCGGCTCAGCACGGTGGCTGTAATGACCCTCTAGGCAGGGCTGTGCTGGCCCTCTGAGCTCTGCCCCAGTGGCATAGGCTGGACTTTCTCATGCAGCTGCACACTGGGGTGCGGGATCTCAGATGCATTGTCCGTGTCTGCTTCTCACTGGGTGCCTGGGCCGTTGGGACTTCTTCCTCCCCGTGCCCTTTCACCCTCTCCTTTGGTGGTTTCCTGGCATGCAGTTCAGGGTGCCAAGAAAGATCTGTAGAAGCTGCCAGCCTTTGAGTCGGTCACTGAGCCAGCCCAGAGTTGAGAAAATGAGACGTGTGACTCTTGATGGGAAGAGTGACAAGGCCACATTGTAGGTGGACAGGAGGGATGGGGATGATGATTGCTGCCGTCTTTGATAAAAATCTACTATGTTTCAGCCTCTGAAAGTAGCAGCAACCCAGAGCCGTGCAAGTTAGGAAGCATACAGGAAAAAAAATGGATGACTTTAGCAGGTTATGCGTTATGTTTGGGGGGTGCAGGGAGCCCTCAGGGGCTGGGGTAGTGTCAGGATAAGAAGAAGGAAGAGAAGAATTGGTTCTTTAACCATCTATAGAAAGCCCCAAAGGGCTGGTGTGGCCAAGTTCAACACCTTGGTGCTTAAGTTTGATAAAAATCTCTGGGGAGAAATAAGTGAAAGACAAGTGCAGAGGACATGGCCAGGAGGTGGAGGAGGAGAGACACAAGATGTGACAAAGACCTAGAAGTCGGGGCCCTTTTTATTTGAAAGGAAGATTTATGCATCTTTCCCTCTGCATATTTTTTCCCATCTAGATCAACAAGGAAGTAGGCAAGATAACCAGATTTCACTTGTGAACTCCTTGGGAAGGTATATAAGAAACTCTTAAGTATATTCACACATAGAATAATAATAGCAATAACTATCATTTATCAAGTCCTTATTATCTGCCAGGCACTATGGTTAATGCTTTGCATGTATTAATTCACGGGAAGTTAATGGGTTGCATTTTTCACAGTTACAGAAAATACTGCTGGTTTCTTACCCTGTATCCACTTCCTTCGTCTTAACAGAATCTTGATTAAGTTCAGGATTAAGTTCCCTATATCTACTCTTACCTACCTACCCATATGCCTCAGGAAACTTCCTTCTCATCCTGGCTCCAGAAGTTGATGTGCTTGATTTTATGATTCCTATTGTTGTATACAAAGTACCCCAAAACTTAGAAGCTCATTTTGTTCATGATTGTGTGGGATGGGGCTTAGCTGGGCAAGGTCTCCTGGGGACCTCCAAGATGCTGCATGGCATGGGCTGGACGCTCAGCTGGTCTATCAACCCTGACCCCCCAAACAGGATAATGAAACCAACAGTCAGCAGGTGTATTCAAGAGTTTGTGTGCAAACAGGTATTCAGCAGTATCTTGGCTTCTGGCACCTGCTTGGGTGCTAGTGTCTCACCTGCCCTGAGTCCTGAGAGGGGGTTATCGCAGAGAAAAAGGGTCTCTAGTCTCACTGAATAAGGCAGCTGGCCCTGCTCCTTTTAAAATTGTCCAAAAGGCATAGAGCAGGTGGGGTTGACTTGCCTCTGGGCAGTGGTGAGGCACTGCAAACTGATTTCTTTCCTCCTCAAAACTGGCCAGGTTAAGAGTAAGAGGCAGAAACTTGAGGCTGTATAACTAAATTTATTTTTATTTATTTATTTATTTATTGCAGTTTTTGGCTGGGGCTGGCTTTGAACCCGCCACTTCCAGCATATGGGGCCAGTGCCCTACTCCTTTGAGCCGCAGGTGCCTCCCTATAACTAATTTTTTTTAAGTCTCTTGTGGTTTCTTTCCAGCTCCTTTTCTACTGACTGCAGTGTCAGAAAAAAATCTAAAGTTTTGGTACTCCGAGCAAGCTTGAGAGAAGATGAGTCTTAGGTATGATTACAGCTTGAAGCAAAAGGGCTGCTCGGTAAATAAATCACAGTTGTCAAATCCAATTAGGTGGGTCTGCAGCGACTAGGTCTGAGTTCAGTTTTGCCCCAGACCTGGCTCTTCCCGCACAATGGAGGTGGCTGATTTGAAAACGGCAGAAGTGGAAATGTGTGAGGCAGGTTCACGCTTTGTGCTTCTGCCACCTCTGCTCTTGGGTAGGTTGCCTCTACATCGCACAGAAGGACAAGAGAACCAGTCAGAAGAAGCAGTAGAGACAGATGTATTCCTTGCGAGAAAAATGAACTTTCTCCCACCCACACGTGATATGAACATGAACATGTTCATGAGACCCTGCCCCCTCATCACCTTCCCAGGTGAAGCGGAGTCTACCACTGGGCATTGTAATCAGCAAAAGAGAAATGTCAAGGTCTGGTTTCTGTGTGTGATAAGTAACACAACCTCTACTTTATTGGTGTTTGCAGATGGCAGTTTGGGCCCACCCAACCCTGATGGGTAAAAGCCAGACAGGTAGGGGCCAAGGTGCACCAATTGGTGCTCTGTGGTCTGCCTGGGAGGGGTCAGAGGTCAGAGGCCAACCTGCCCACCTGAGCCCACAGTGTATCCTCAGCAGCAGTGGAAGGTTGTTCAATATCAGTTTAACGAACGTCTGTATCAGATCTTACACTGAGTGTTTATAAAACAAAGATGAATGTAGTATCAATCTTGTACTCTGAGAGCTCCAATTTCTCCTCCCAGATGGCACATCCATCAGCTTTGATCTATTTGCAGCAAATGCCTGGAATAAAACCTTAGGGAGGAGTCTGAAGCCCTGCCTGAGTTGAGGGGGAAGGAGGACATCAATTGTTGATGTCTGCCAGGGACCAGAAGGAGACCGACCACCACACACCCACATGTGTTCTTAGAAGAAGGACATTGATTATTGATGTCTGCCAGGGACCAGAAATAGAAGGGCTACCACACACCCACGTGTGTTCTTAGAAGGAGGACATCAATTATTGATGTCTGCCAGAGCCCAGAAGGAGAAGGGCTACCACACACCCACTCACATGTGCCATTGGGGTAACTCAACTCTCTTAGTTTCAGGTAACAGAATCTTAGCAGCAGACATGTAACCACCTAACTTGTGAGACCCCATGCAATCACCAAATAGGTTTGTTTGATTTGAATGGACTTTTCTTTCTTTCTTTTTTATTTTCTTTTCCTTCTATCTCTATGGAATGCACAGCAATTTTTATATATTCTTTACATGTTTCATATTTTCCTTTATTTTTCTTGACATAATTTACATACATTAGGATGTACAAATCTTAATTCTATGATCTGATTACTTTTGACAGATGGGTACACCCATCTAACCCACCCTGCTATGAAGACAGAAGGATTTCATCCACCCAGAACCTTCTTTCATGTGCTCTTCTCCACAACCCCATCTGTTCCCTGCTGAAGCAACCATTGTTCTGAATTCTAGCACCATAGATTAGTTTTGCTTCTTTAACTTCCTATCGATGGGTTCATACTTAATGTATTAATTTCTAGCTCAGCATATTTATGAGATTTATCATCATTTTTGCACATATCACTACATCATCTTTCTTTCCTGTTGAGCTATATTCCCTTGTATGAATACACTGCAATTTGCTTATCTACTCATCTGGTGGCCTCCAGTTTGGGTTAATATGTGTAAAGCTGCTGTGAATATTTATGTATGAGTTTTTGTGCGTATATATATCTCTATGAACCTTGGAGTGAAGTTGTTGGTCATAGGGTAAACATATGTTTCACTTTTTAATAAATTGCCAGTTTTTCAAAATGTTATACCATTTTGCACTACTACAACGTTTGAGAGTTTGGATTGCATCACGCAGTCATCAAAATTTGAGATTGTCAGTCTTTCTTGTTTTCATTTTAACCAGTCTAGTGATGTGTAGTGGTGTTTGTTTTCTTTCACTCTCACATAAAGCCTACGAAATGGGTACTATTAATATCCAGAGTTTACTGAGGATGAAATTGGGGCACAGAGAGGTTAAGTTACCAGTTGAAGGTCACAGAGTGAGTGGTGAGCTGGGATTTAAACTTCAGGGGTCTCAGAGGAATAGGCCAAGTGTAAGAACATAGGAAATAGTGCCTTCTCTTCATATGTGATATATATATACACACACACACATATATGTTATTTGAATATGTCATATTTATAAATTAGTACCATAAATTGTATACTTATAATTACTCTGTACCAGAGACCCAAAATGTTATGATTTGAATAAAATATAAACATATTTTCTTAATTTTTTTCATTCTTTCTCACTTGACATCCACATGTAAGCAGTTTAGGATTGTGTAATTGCTTCATAGTGTTGGGGACTTGATTTTCTCTGACTGTCTGCGGACTATTGCCTCCCTTAGCAGGATGGCCACCACCAGGCATCTGTTCCTTCTGGAGGGAACAGAGAAAACTGGGAAAGGAAGGGAATACCACTCACTTAAAGGAGTGGGTGCTGGTAAGAACTTAACAACCAGATCTTGGATGGGGACGGGGAAGCTGATGTGTTGCTTCTACTGATTCCCAGAGTGTAACTACTCCCACTGCAGCCAATTTCAAGCTACCAACATGAGGTAAATTGAATAAGAAGCTGGGAAGAGACCCAGTGCAAGCCAGTCTGAGGCTGCTCCAGCAGGGCAGTGTTTTAAGAGCACTATCTAAAGATTGCATATTTCACGTCTACATGTATCAACAGCTCAGAGACAGAACTTAGACACATATCTTCAAGGGAGGCAGGGGAATGTACTTTCTAGTCTACATTTAATCTAGTGGCCAGGTGGCCCAACTACCAACTAAAGGTTTTTTTTTTTTATTATTGTTGGGGATTCATTGAGGGTACAATAAGCCAGGTTACACTGATTGCAATTGTTAGGCAAAGTCCCTCTTGCAATCATGTCTTGCCCCCATAAAGTGTGACACACACCAAGGCCCCACCCCCTCCCTCCGTTCCTCTTTCTGCTTTTCCTCCCCCCCATAAACTTAATTGTCATTAATTGTCCTCATATCAAAATTGAGTACATAGGATTCATGCTTCTCCATTCTTGTGATGCTTTACTAAGAATAATGTCTTCCACTTCCATCCAGGTTAATACAAAGGATGTAAAGTCTCCATTTTTTTTAATAGCTGAATAGTATTCCATGGTGCACATATACCACAGCTTGTTAATCCATTCCTGGGTTGGTGGGCATTTAGGCTGTTTCCACATTTTGGCGATTGTAAATTGAGCTGCAATAAACAGTCTAGTACAAGTGTCCTTATGATAAAAGGATTTTTTCCTTCTGGGTAGATGCCCAGTAATGGGATTGCAGGATCAAATGGGAGGTCTAGCTTGAGTGCTTTGAGGTTTCTCCATACTTCCTTCCAGAAAGGTTGTACTAGTTTACAGTCCCACCAGCAGTGTAAAAGTGTTCCCTTCTCTCCACATCCACGCCAGCATCTGCAGTTTTGAGATTTTGTGATGTGGGCTATTCTCACTGGGGTTAGATGATATCTCAGGGTTGTTTTGATTTGCATTTCTCTAATATATAGAGATGAACATTTTTTCATGTGTTTGTTAGCCATTCGTCTGTCATCTTTAGAGAAGGTTCTATTCATGTCTCTTGCCCATTGATATATGGGATTGTTGGCTTTTTTCATGTGGATTAATTTGAGTTCTTTATATATCCTAGTTATCAAGCTTTTGTGTGATTGAAAATATGCAAATATCCTTTCCCGTTGTGTAGGTTGTCTCTTTGCTTTGGTTGTTCTCTCCTTGGCTGTACAGAAGCTTTTCAGTTTAATGAAGTACCATTTTTTATTTTTGTTGTTGTTGCAATTGCCATGGCAGTCTTCTTCATGAAGTCTTCCCCCAGGCCAATATCTTCCAGTGTTTTTCCTATGCTTTCTTTGAGCATTTTTATTGTTTCATGCCTTAAATTTAAGTCCTTTATCCATCTTGAATCAATTTTTGTGAGTGGGGAAAGGTGTGGGTCCAGTTTCAGTCTTTTACACGTAGACATCCAGTTCTCCCAACACCATTTATTGAATAGGGAGTCCTTACCCCAAGGTAAGTTCTTGTTTGGTTTATCAAAGATAAGGTGGTTGGAAGATGTTAGTTTCACTTCTTGGTTTTCAATTCGATTCCAAGTGTCTATGTCTCTGTTTTTGTGCCAGTACATGCTGTCTTGACCACTATGGCTTTGTAGTACAGACTAAAATCTGGTATGCTGATGCCCCCAGCTTTATTTTTATTACTAAGAACTGCCTTAGCTATACGGGGTTTTTTTCTGGTTCCATACAAAACGCAGAATCATTTTTTCCAAATCTTGAAAGTACGATGTTGGTATTTTGATAGGAATGGCATTGAATAGATAGATTGCTTTCGGAAGTATAGACATTTTAACAATGTTGATTCTTCCTATCCATGAGCATGGTATGTTCTTCCATTTGTTAATATCCTCTGCTATTTCCTTTCTGAAGATTTCATAATTTTCTTTATAGAAGTCCTTCACCTCCTTCATTAGGTATATTTCTAGGTATTTCATTTTCTTTGAAACTATGGTGAAGGGAGTTGTGTCCTTAATTAGCTTCTCATCTTGACTGTCATTGGCGTATACAAAGGCTATTGACTTGTGGACATTGATTTTTATATCCTAAAACATTACTGTATTTTTCAATGACTTCTAGGAGTCTTGTGGTTGAGTCTTTGGGGTTCTCTAAGTATAGGATCATGTCGTCAGCAAAGAGGGAGAGTTTGACCTCCTCTGCTCCCATTTGGATTCCCTTTATTTCCTTGTCTTGCCTAATTGTATTGGCTAGAGCTTCCAGCACTATTTTGATTAGTAAAGGTGACAGAGGACAACCTTGTCTGGTTCCAATTCTAAGAGGAAAAGCTTTCAGTTTTACTCCATTCAGTAAATATTAGCTGTGGGTTTGTCATAGATAGCTTCAATCAGTTTTAGAAATGTGCCACATATGCCTATACTCTTCAGTGTTCTAATTTGAAAAGGATGCTGGATTTTATCAAATGCTTTTTCTGCATCTATTGAGAGGATCATGTGATCTTTATTTTTGCCTCTGTTAATATGGTGGATAACGTTTATGGACTTGCGTATGTTAAACCAGCCTTGCATCCCTAGGATGAAACCTACTTGATCATGATGAATGACTTTTTTGATGATAAGCTATAATCTATTGGCTAGGATTTTGTTGAGAATTTTTGCATCTATGTTCCTGAGTGAGATTGGTATGAAATTCTCCTTTTTGGTGGGTCTTTTCCTGGTTTTGGTATCAGGGTGATGTTTGCTTCATAGAATGTGTTGGGGAAGATTCCTTCTTCCTCTATTTTTTTGGAATAATTTCTGCAGTACAGGAATAAGCTCTTCCTTGAAGGTTTGATAGAATTCTGGTGTGAAGCCATCTGGACCAGGGCATTTTTTGGTTGGAAAATTTTTTATTGTTTCTTTAATCTCAGTGCTTGAAATTGGTCTGTTCAGGAGCTCTATTCCTTCCTGGCTAAGTCTAGGCAGAGGGTGTGATTCCAAATATTGATCCATTTCCTTCACATTGTCAAATTTCTGGACATAGAGTTTCTGGTAGTATTCAGAGATGATCTCTTGTATCTCTGTGGGATCAGTTGTTATTTCCCCTATATCATTTCTGATTGAGGTTACTAGAGATGTTACTTTTCTATTTCCCGTTAGTCTGGCCAATGGTTCATCTATTTTATTTATTTTTTCAAAAAACCAACACCTTGTTTCATTGATTTTCTGAATGATTCTTTTGTTTTCAGTTTCATTGATCTCTGATTTGATTTTGGATATTTCTTTTCTTCTACTGAGTTTAGGCTTAGATTGTTCTTCTTTTTCCAATTCCATAAGATGGCTTGTGAGATTGTTCATGTGCTCTCTTTCTGTTTTTCGAATGTAGGCATCTAAAGCAATAAATTTTCCTCTCAAAACTGCTTTTGCAGTATCCCACAGGTTTTGGTAGCTTGTGTCTTCATTGTTGTTATGCTCAAGGAAGTTAATGATTTCCTGTTTTATTTCTTCCTGCACCCATCTGTCATTCAACAGAAGATTGTTTAATTTCCATGCCCTTATATGGGGTCAAGCGTTTTTGTTAGAGTTCAGTTCCACCTTTAGTGCCTTATGGTCTGAGAAGATACAAGGTAAAATTTCAATTCTTTTAATTCTGTTCATATTTGTTTTGTGTCCCAGGATATGATCAATTTTGGAGAATGTTCCATGGGGTGATGAGATGAATGTATATTCTTTATCTTTGGGATGGAGTGTTCTATATGCGTCTATCAAGCACAGTTGTTCTAGGGTCTCATTTAAATCTCTTATATCTTTGTTTCTTTCTGTTTAGGGGAGCAGTCCCCTGTTATTATGGTATTATCAGATATCATATTGCTCAGACTGAGTAAGGTCTGTTTCAAGAATCTGGGAGCATTTAAATTGGGTGCATAGATACTTAGAATTGAAGCATCTTCTTGTTGTATTTTTCCCTTGACCAATATAAAGTGACCATCTTTGTCTTTTTTGACTTTAGTTGCTTTAAATCCACATGAATGTGAAAATAAGATTGCAACTCCTCTTTTCTTCTGAATTCCATTTGCCTGAAAAATTGTCTTCCAACCCTTGACTCGGAGCTTTAATTTGTCTTTTGAAGCCAGGTGTGTTTCTTGCAGACAGCAAATGGATGGCTTGTGTTTTTTAATCCAGTCAGCCAATCTATGTCTCTTCAGTGGGGAATTCAAGCCATTAACATTTATTGAGATAATTGATAAGCGTGGTAGTATTCTATTCGTCTTATTTTGTGAGAGTCCATTGCTTAGTTTTATCTTTTGCAACAGTGTGGAGGTTAGGTTCTGTCCTTTAATTTCTGAGTTCTCACTTTGCTTCTGATCCATTGTGATGGTCAGTGTGTAGAACAGGTTGAAGTATTTCCTATAGAGCTGGTCTTATTGTGGCGAATTTCTTCAATGTTTGTATATCCATAAATGATTTGATTTCTCCGTCAATTTTGAAGCTTAGCTTAGCAGGGTACAGAATTCTGGGCTGAAAATTGTTTTGTTTAAGTAGATTAAAGGTAGATCACCCATTTCTAGCTCTGCGACCCTGAGGGCGGAGCTTGCCGGGGCAGATCACTGACAATGGTTCCGTGTGACCCACCGCCAAACCCTATTAGCTCCGTCTGGCTCAGCGGCTCAGACTGGGGCCCTAGACAACGGCCAAAGTTCTCCACACTCCCGCTCAGGCTCTCCCCAAGGCAGTTCAGCTGAGTGCCAAGTCCAAAGACACCAAAACAGTTCACAGGTAAGGCCTTTCCGGTTTGCAGTCTCGCTGCTACTGTACTTACTTACAATTGCCGGTGGGGTTTAGACCGATTGAACACACGTGACCACTTGCCGGTTTTCCACTGTTTTAGTCCTCCCCTTGGGGTCCAGAAGTCTCTCGCTGACTCCCTGTATCCTCACTAGGATGATTATAGGCAGATCCTACCAGCCAGAGATGCCTGGAGTCCTATCTCCCCAGACTCATGGTGCCCAGATGCAAGGAAGCTGTTACTCGGCCACGATCTTGCCCCAACTAAAGGTTTTATTCATAAAGAAGAAATGGAGGATGAACAGGGGAGGGTGAAGAATGTTCTTTTAATCTTATTTGAATCTGAGATTCTATTGGCACCGCTAAGCATTACCCAGAAGTGCATCCTTAGTGTTAAAACTAAGACCTGAAGCCCAGAGAGGGCAGAGTCTGGAGTCTTAGACTGAAAGTGACCAGGATCCTTATTAGTAGTTGACAAATTTGAAGGTCTCTAGTCAGGATTTCCCGGTGAATCCTGCAGAAGAGAACTGCTTGAGATATAATAAAGGGTCAGGATGGCCTCTGTTGTAAATGACAGAAATCCAAATCAAGCTGCCTTAGGGGGGGAAATGGGAAATAGTAGTTCATCTAACAAAGCAGTTTAAGTGTAGCTCTAGGCATGGCTGGAGCGAGGCTGATGACAGTGTCATGGGGACTCTCTTTACATGCATCTCTCACCCCTCTTTTCTTCTGTGATGGTGGTTCATTGCCAGACAGACTGTCCTCACAGGGCAGCCAGGTGGCCAACAGCAAATTCAGACCCATGCCCTTTTCAACTTAGTCCAAATGTTCAAGCCAATGTTTGGGGGCCGTTCTCAATGGCTCCTATTAGGCCATGTCACTATTCCAGAACCAATCTTTATGAATCATTTTATCCGGCTTGAGAATTATGCCTCGCCCTGGAGCTAGAGAGTGGGTCATCCCCAGCTAAGCTGCATTGAGTGACACTGGATAAGCCACATGGTAAGAAAACATGAATGCTAGAGAAGCCAGAGCAGTAGGTGTTAGTCAACTAATGTAGTGCTGTGGGGGAGGAGCTGGGTTTCCCATTGGCCAGACTTCATCAGGGAAGTCCCTGACCAGACTGGACTTCACTCCAGGCATCCTCAGTCATCGTAGGTCTTGGGCTCTGGCAGCCGGAGCTACCCACAGCTTCACAACCTGCTGGAGGACGGAGGGCAGGGGGCTGGTAGGGGGTTAGTAGGGAGCTTCCTGAAGAACAGGGGCAGCTGGACAGAGGCAGTACCAAGCTGCCTGGGGCGCCAGCCTATGGCAATGACTTAATTTGAAAATGAGTAGCTGTGGAGAGGAGGTATGTTCATCAAAAGCCTGGTGCTTCTTTGTGCTGTTTTTTAAAAGAAAGTTAATGAAGGCATGTTTTGGGGGAAAAAATTAACAATAACATAATTCCACTGCTGACCTTGTCAGTGACCCAAATTAAAAACCCATTTATCTTCTCTGTGTGCAAGTTTCAGATCAGAAAGTTTGCTCCTGGCAGCTGCTCATTAGAAGGGGAAATGAAGAGGCAGTTGGCATTCTAAAGCCTTTCCCTACATGTTCTGATTCTCTTCCATGAGGCACCGTGAGAGTCTGATGGGGAACCTAAAACTGTGCACTGGGGAAGTGTCATTAACCATGCTGAGTGTTTAGCTTTACACTAAACACAAAGTGGTAGGACCTATGGGCAGCTAATAAGTGTACACACGCACCATCGAAAGACATTTTAATATAATTTGAGTCATTTAAAAACTTTATATAGGTTAACCTGGCCCCCCCCTGCAAAAAAAAAGAAAATGGTCTGGAAAAAGATTTGACCTGACGACTGCCAGTTTGAGACCCCTGAAAAATAAGATGATGGTTTCATTTATTTCACTTATTTCCGGGAGCTCCCACCTTACTCCCTAGTACCGCCGTGCACAGTTGTGCAGATTGTGCACTGCTCAAGTAGGCTCAGTTGAGATGATAGGGGCTGAAATCTAACCCACTCATTGTTCACCATGTCAGGATCTCATGGGCCTATGCTTTCCCAGAGAAACCTTTTAAAGGTGATGTATGTGCTAGGGGCTTGTCATTCCTCATCAAAGCCTCTGCAGGAGTTTCTGCCTCTGTTTTGCTTCAATTCCCACATCCCACCCTTCTGAACTCTATCCTCTAGGGACAGTGTACTTCCAACCTGGGACCTCCTCATTCAAAAACTTCTCAGGCAGACAGTTTAGTACAGTTTGAATGATGCCTCATTCTACACCTCAAAAAATGCTGCTCTCTCTTAAGTGCTACATCGGACATCAAACACAATGGTATGTCGAGCAGCTGGCTTGTGTTCTGTGTATTCAGCAGTAAGTAGGAGGCTTCCTCACTCCGCAGGCTAACCTCCTTGGAGGCCTGGGAATTAATATAGCTTTCCCGTTGCATCTATTTTTATGAAATCAGAATTAAATACAGTGGTCTATATTAAGAAGTGCAGAAAAGTACCTGAAAACCTTTGTATTCATCAGCACAGGTGTGCTGGGAGCCTGCTGTGTGTCAGAGGCTCGCAGGGCGCATCTGTGAATAAGAGATCAGGGACCCGCTTTCTCTGAGGGCTGCATTCCAGGGGCAGGAAGCACACTCTGAATAAGTACACAAATACGGACCCGCGACCATTCCATATGGCCCCAAAGAGAAGAATCCCAGGATATGGGAGCCGTTATTTATCACTGGGTTGTCAGGTAAGTTCCTCTGAGCCGGTGACATCACAGGGTAGGGCGCACCAGGTGGCAAGAAGGCCAGATGCAAAGGTCCTGAGGCGAGAATGAACTTGGCGTATTCAAAGGACAGACACATTATTGCTTCTGGAGTGTTGAAAGCAAGAGGCGGGTTAGGTATGAAAAAGGAGTGGAGGGGGCGGCAGGACCAGGGGAGGTGTCTGCATGTCGTTCACCCTGTGGCGGGCATTCCTAAGCGCTCCCCACTGTTCCCGTCCTTGATATTTCCCCTTGGGTATCTTCAGTTCCCCTCACACCACATGAACTAAGCAAAGCTCTTGCTCCCTGGCCTCCACCATCCGCCACCGACTCCGTCCTACAAAAGAACACCCAGCAGCAGTGCATGGCACTCACTGGTGCTTCCTCGCCTGGCGTCGCCCTCAGGGTGTGCTGGCCACTTCTACTCCAGAATATACCCCGGTGCTCAGCCTTGCTGTCCACTGGGCCTCTGTTGTCACCTGCCTGAATGACCGCAGCACTACCTGGTCGTTCCCCTGGCATCGACCAGGTCGTTCCGGTCGTTCTTCCGTGGCATCTCATAATCTACCTTCTTTTCATATGGTATAAATGAGAACATGTCAAGTCCTTCTAATTAAAACTCTCCAAAGGCTTCCTGTCACTGGAAGTGCTGAGTTGGGAGGGAGACCCTCCTTCCTTTCCCCGAGTGCAGTTCCTGACTTCATGGAGGATTTTGTTTCCCCCTCTGAGTCCTGCCTGTGCCATCCTCTGGGCAGGGTCTGAATTCTGTTCCTCTGGCTTCTCAGACCCCCACCAGGCACCTGGCACGCAGCAGGTGGTTGGGAGCCACTTGCCAGGTTAGTGGCTGTTACAGAGCGATAAAGTTTCTCAAGTGGAGTCCTCGCTTGTGAGCAGCACTAGGAAGAAAAGACAACTCACTGCAGGCAACTGACCTGAGCTGGGAGAAGAAACATTGCCCTGGGACTTCCTCTTCATTTGAGTGTTAATTGTCTGCCTTTTCAGTTTGTGTGTGTTCATTACTGGGAGGGAGGGGGAGGATGGGCAGAGGGAGGGTGATTGGTGGGATTACACCTGCGGTGCATCTTACAAGGCTACATGTGAAACTTAGTAAATGTAGAATATAATTGTCTTAACACAATAACTAAGAAAATGCCAGGAAGGCTATGTTAACCAGTGTGATGAAAATGTGTCAAATAGTCTATAAAACCAGTGTATGGTGCCCCATGAGCGCATTAATGTACACAGCTATGATTTAATATTAATAAAAAAAATAAAGAATTGTTTGTAACATGAAGCATAAAAACTAAGTATTTTTGTAAAAGCTAAACTTTTACCAAGTGAAGACATGAAAGAGTCTTGCTTTGGGGCAAGACTGTGGGCTTTTCCTCCTGAAGGAAAGCCAGGCTCCTGACTCCTTTTAACTTGTCTCATATATTTTTTCTTTTTTTGAGACAGAGTCTCACTATGTCACCCTGGGTAGAGTGCTTGTGGCATCACACCTCACAGCAACCTCAAACTCTTGGGCTTATGCAATTCTCTTGCCTCAGCCTCCCAAGTAGCTGTAACTACCGGCGCCCACCACAATGCCTGGCTATTTTTAGAGACAGGGTCTCACTCTTGCTCAGGCTGGTCTCAAACCTGTGAGCTTAGGCAATGCACCCACCTCAGCCTCCCAGCATACTAGGATTATTAACTTGTCTCATTTTATTATTTCTTTTATTTTATTTGTGAACTTGTTTTGTTTGTTTTTTGTTTGTTTGTTTTGTTTTTATTAAATCATAGCTGTGTACATTAGTATGATCATGGGGCACCATACACTTGGTTCATAGACTGTTTGACACCTTTTCATCACACTAGTTAACATAGCTTTCCTGGCATTTTCTTAGTTATTTTTCTAAGACCTTTACATTCCACATTTACTAGGATTCACATATACCCTTGTAAGATGCACCGCAGGTGTAATCCCATTAATCCCTCTCCCTCCACCTACCTCCCCCCTCCCTCCACTCCCTTTCCCCCTTCCCCCTATTCTTAGGTTGTAACTGGGTTATAGCTTTCATGTGAAGGTCCTACATTAGTTTCATAATAAGGGTGAGTACATTGGGTACTTTTTCTTCCATTCTTGAGACACTTTACTAAGAAGAATATGTTCCAGCTCCATCCATGTAAACATGAAAGAGGTAAAGTCTCCATCTTTCTTTAAGACTGCATAATATTCCATGGTGTACATATACCACAATTTATTAATCCATTCGTGGATCGATGGGCACTTGGGCTTTTTCCATGACTTGTAAAGGTCCCTAGGGCATTAGGATGAACAGAGAGACGTGCACAGACCAGTGCATGTATAAGACATGGAAAGCAAAGCTTTGTAACCTTCTTGAAAGTCTAGTGAGAGCTAATTTGGAGGAAGAGAAAGGAAGATGATGGCGGCCTCAGTTTGGATTGAAACAAGAATGTTTCAGGCTGCAAGTACTAGAACACCAAGATAACAGCAGCTTAAGCAATTAGTGAGTTGTTTTTCTCCTATTCCAAGACACCAGGAGGTGGGTAGTGCACATTGAACAGCTTAGTCCTGTCAAGGCTCTGCATTCGCACATGGACAATGCTCTGAGTCTTCAGCCTAACCCCAACCCTCACGACTATAGATGCTGCTGCAGGTGCCAGGCTGATCTTCCAGCAGGAGTTGAGGGAGAAATGTTGGTAGAAGCTATGCCTCTCCCTCTTACCAGAAAAGCAGAAGCTAGCCTGGAGAGCTTCCGGAGCCTTCCAGAATTATGTTACATGGCCTCATCTGCCTGCCCAGAAGCAGAGGAAATAGCATTTCTTTCTTTCAGCATCTATAATAATGGCAGAAATGGTGCTTTACCAAACACTCTCACTTCCCCTTTCTTAGGCAGCATGTCGCTGGCAGTGGTTACACAGCCAAAGTCTTTCCTCCATACTCTACTTGCCTCTGGATGGCCATGAAATAAGCACAGGTGCTTGTGCAACTAATGTGAGCAGAACCAGTGAGTGTCACTTCTAGGCTTTATCTATGCTGATTGCCAGTCCTCTCTCCCCCTATCTGTGGGCGGATGCCGAGGTCCTGTGGATTGCAGTCTACAAGGTACAAGGAACAGAATCCTTCGAGTGGCCATGTGCAGGAAACCCACCCACCAGCTACGTGCCAGCACCGGACTGGGATGCGAGTGATAAGTACATTTGTACTGTGTTAAACCATTGAGACTTTGGCACTTACTTTTTCCAACAGCCAGAACTTCCCTGAATAACTCACACATTTCAACAGAAAAATAATACATACATTTCCACAGACAAGAAGACTATGCTGAAATAGTACTTAGTGGTCACCAACAGTGTCTACCATAATGAGTTCTATCGGACACCTCCCAGTCTCTGAAGTCAGTCAGTTCAGGCAACACTTTTCTTCATTTCTGTCCTAAGACATTATGTTTCTTCGAGCTGCCCTATGTCATCAGCCTTGGAGAGAACTTGTCAAGAGGGAGGGACCTGTGGGTTCCATGTTGCTTCTGATGATGGATTTCTGTTCAGGACTGAGACACCAGGGAGTCAAGGTCAGCCACAGGCATCCCTTTCTCTCTTCTCTGTACTAAAGCTGGTCCTGCCCACACCTCAGCATGGTGGCACCATGTACTGAGTGAGCTGCCTCCTGGGCCATGACCGAGCAGTGGGGAGAGGGGCTCTGACTCAGGCTGGGCTAATCCAATCCCCTGTTAGGGCAATTGTAACACAGAGCAGACCAGAACTTCCCCTGAAATCTGTGTGGACTCAGGGGCCTCAGACACCATTTGGGGCAACCACAAAGGGGACATGGAGGGTGAGTGAGGGGACAGAGAAGAGCCCTTTCAGAGAGATGTGAATAAAGCAACACAGGAGAGAGACAGAGGCAGAGAGATAGAAAGACTGCAGGTGCAGGAGGGTTTTGCAGAGTTCTCAAGTCTTGGCTGTACCATCCGAAATCATGTCCCAAGAAGTATCCCCATACTCTTCCAACACTTGGCCACAGGTAAGCAATGTTCAGTGGGTGTCTGTTCCTTCCATCTGAATGGCACATTCTTAGAATCTCCAGGCATGAGACGTCCTCACATGTAAACTGTTCATCATCATGATCATTTTTCATTTATTTATTCATGCAACAAATATTTACTGTGAGCAGCTGAGGCGTCTGCCAAGGCGAGACCAGCATAGTCTCTGTCCTCTCCAAGTGCCCGAGTGAGGGACCCTCGAGGTTTTCTGTGTCATCGCACTCTCAACACTTGCACTCCTTGGCACTGGCATAACAGTCTTCCTTGGCATGGTGTGAGGGCTCGTTACTCAGGCCACAGTAATACCTTTAATGCCCCATTAATTGCGTCCCTGTGTTGACGTGCAAACCCAGCAAAATGCATGCTGAGTCTACCGGACACTAAAACCCCAGTGTGTCATGAGGGACTTAGCCAGCCACTCATGTCTACACAGCAGTCTGAGGAGGTGGGTCAGGGTAAGGGTGTCTCTGGAAAGAAGATGTGAGGAGATGGGGCAAGGCAAGTGAGACATGGAGCACAAAATTGAAGGGGCCCGCAAAAACATTAGTAATAAAGTAATATTTTATTGCACTATTGTTAAAAAACTAAAATGAATGCAAAATTTTATAATGAGCACTAATTGTATAGCAAAATTTTAAACCAAGAACAAGACAGGGAAGTAAGGCTGAAAGTGGAAGAAGGGTCCAGAAATGAGACGGAGTGGCCATGGCTGCAGTGGCCAATCCCCCACTGTGTGTAAAGAGAAGGTCACAGAAATAGGGGAGCCACAAACCCCAGGATCCAAGCTACCCTTGATTAGACCCGGTGCATGAACAAAATCCTAGAACAGAAGCAGAAACGTGGTAGCCACTGGCTCAGTTTGGCTTGCAAGCTTGTTTGTTTGTCTGCTTATTTTTAGTTTATATAAAGTTTACATTTTACTAATTGAGTGGCCAACAGTTAAAACTATTGTTTGAAAATTCAGCTCGCCAGCTGCTCATGGAAATTCCGAATATTCAGAAATCCTCATTAGCTGGAGCAAAATGAAGCCTAACCCTCCCCCAGGTCCTGGGTTTCTTGCACTAGAGGGCTGTGCTCCTTAAGATTACCTGTCCTGGTCCCTGCAAGTTTCTAGGTAAGGAACCCCACCCCCACCCCCACCCCCGACTTGGCTGCATAGGTGATGGGATGAATCCATAAATGTGGGGGTGGGGTGGGGTATTTTTTCATGCTGTAAACCAGATAAAGATTTTGTGGAGCTGTTGAGCTAATGATTGATGAATGAGTAGGATTTCAACATGATGAAGAGGTCATTTTCAGGTGCCAGTCAGAAGGTGTGTAGAGACCACAAGGTCAGGATGTATGAACAGGGCAGGGGACAGGTGGATTTTTGAATCCAATTGAATCCCAACCCAATTGGGAATTCCCTGCATTCCTAGTGCAAGCATCAGACACATTGCTAATTTGGTAAGAAAGTCCTTCTTATGAACTGTTTATACACACTGTCATCTCATGCTCCGGGAGTGTTTGGGTGATTTCTTCCCTAATGCTTTGTTTGGGAAATTTACAAAGATGCTCTTGGCACCCAAGAACAATGGGAGAACAGCAGCTGCCAGAGATTTTCCTCTCTGCACCAGCAGGAAATTCATATTCTTAATAAAAACGCCAAATCATCACGCGGCGCCCGGCTGGGTTTTTCCATTTTTTTTTCACGAGTCGGGGTCTCACTGTCGCTCAGGCGAGTCTCGAACTCCTGAGCTCAAGCGATTCTCCCTCCTCAGCCTCCCACAGTGCTGGGATTACAGGCGTGAGCCACCGCGCCCGGCAATTAGTTTATATTTTAACGAGGTGGCTAATCAGAAGCTGATTGTTATGGGCGATTGTGAGCCAACCTAGCCAAGTTCGGTTTTGTTTTGTTTTCTTTTGTTGTTTTTGTTCCACGAACTGCAACCAATCTGCTCCGAGTTGGCTTCTAAACCTCTGAGTAGCAAGGGTCAGGTTCAGATTTTGGATAGTAACACAACACTCATAAAGGAGGCGAGAAACCCAGCACTGGCAGGGGGCTAATTTGGAGGGTATTCCCAGATTATGTAGCTAAATGCATTTTAGATTTCTGAGCAGGACAGAGCTGAGGCTTGAGTTTTAATACTCAGCTGCTAATCAGCCGTGTTAGGAACAAGCCTCCACTGTATCTATATCTATATCCCATATCTCCTCCTGCAAGACAGGCAAATACATCTGTCTGTCCACTCTGGTGTCCTTCCATCTATTCTTTGATTCATTCATTCAATTAACATTTGATGTGTGCCCATGATCTGATAGACTGGCATCATCCCCGCCCACATGAGGTTCACAGTCCAGTAGAGGAGAGGGGCATGGACATGAATCTGTGATAAACATGTGGTCTGTGATAAGGTGAGCAAGGGAACAGTGCCAGGGTCACTCAGATGGGGATGGGGAATCTGGCTCCATGAGGAGGCTGTGAAGGGCAGGAAATATCTGGTGATGATGCAATGGCTGCAGGTGAGTGGGTGTTGCTGCTCCATGAACACATGTTGGGCAAGTTGAAGGTATTAACTGTGCAGAGAGTGTGTGGACCAAATGGAGAGACCTGCCCTGGGGTGACAGGGATGACAGAGCCTTAGTGGCACAGCCTGAAGCCCTGGGAGAGCATGGAGGGAGTATGAGTCTTGGACCTCCTCCTAAGAGCACAGAGGAGCTATTGCAGAGGGACCAAGTTTACATTTAAAAAAAAGATCACTCTGACTGCCAACAGGGATCACCAGGTCAGGAGTTCCCCAAACGCTCCACACGTCCCACTGATGCTAGGTGGCACACAAACTTTTTTAAATTAATGCAATTATGCATTTGTTTGAATACATATTAGGAAAAAGAAAACATTATTACATAAAATCTGCCATGGCACCAATATTATTGCTTAAGACACAATGTTTAAAAAATCAGTTTAAAAATATCTAGTACTAGAATATGGGTTGAAAAAAAATCATGATGACACCCAAAAGACTCAGTGTGGGAAATGTCAGACTTTATTTTTCCTGTTTCCTTCTAGCTTGTTAACCATTTTTAGGTCTTAGAAACACGCAGAATTAAACTCATCCTTGAAAGGAAACATACTCCCTGATTAAAGATACGTCGAACTCATTAAACTCATAGGGGAAGGAAAGGGAGTTGTTTAGGATGTTTCTGTCACAAGAGGAAGTGAAAATTTTCCTCTCTGACTTCTTTTTTTTTTTTTTTTTGCAGTTTCTAGCCGGGGCTGGGTTTGAACCCACCACCTCTGGCCTGTGGGGCCAGTGCCCTACTCCTTTTGGCCACAGGCGCCGCCCCTTCTCTGACGTCTTAATTCTTTCCCAGGTGCTTAAGCCATCTAAAGAAGCACTCTAGTGTCTCTGATAATAAAGATACCATTTAAAGCAGGGTTTCTCATTTTTAATTACACACAGAAATATATTTTACTTTGTAACTCAAAACACATATGTGAACGTGAGCATATAAAACAATGTAATATGGTATGCATTTTTGTATGCCTCTGTGTCTGTACATATTTATGTATGTTACATACATGTACACATGTGTGTATGTTTACTAAAGTTTCACAAAATATCCTTTACTTTTGCTTTATATGATACCTTCTCTATTCTTCATTACTCATAAAAGACTGCTTGACATGCATTTAACTGACTTCAAAATCTACAAATAAATAGCTTGCAACTGTTAGGTAGATAACAAGTGACCTCTGAGACTTACTTAGGGACAAAGTGGGTACCTTGCTTTGGTGCTACTTTGAGCAGTTGCCCTACCTGAGAAGAAGGGCAAGGGTGCCCCATCTTGGTGCTGCCCCACCTTAATCCTATCCCAAGCAGCTACCACACCTTGGAGAAAGAGAACCCCAGCTTATCTGCAAAAGAGTGCAGGGATCCCCAGGCAGCCCAGGCATACTGGGATTTGCAGAGTGACCTAGACCTAAGGCTAACTATCACACCGTTAACTGTCCATCAACATGTCATCTGAACCAGGAAGAGGGCCCAGTCCTCTGCATTTGTCACACACTGCAATGCCCCAGAAAAGCATCACGCCTAACAACGTCATTGGTCCATAGGAATCGTTTGCCAACTGCCAGATGGAGC
This sequence comes from Nycticebus coucang, assembly GCF_027406575.1. Taxonomy (NCBI): domain Eukaryota; kingdom Metazoa; phylum Chordata; class Mammalia; order Primates; family Lorisidae; genus Nycticebus; species Nycticebus coucang. The sequence continues at coordinate 108,355,289 of NC_069783.1, read as the reverse complement.
CACTTCCACAGATACACGATTTACTTTGCAGCAGAACAACAGAACAGCACATCTTCCATTGCGACACATTTTCTTAAGCAAGACTACATCAAAAGCCGAGGTAATATTGTGGTATTTGTCACAGTAATTAGAGTCCCTGATGAGAACATGCATTGAAGTGGAGAAAATTCTAACATCCTGGGAGGAGGAATTACAATATCGCCCGTTTGTCCCATGCCAGGCAAGCCCTGATTGTTTTTATGAATTCCAGAATTAGGGATACATCCCTCCTTTGAGCAGCGGTCTGTTGAAAACTTCACAGTGGCAAGTCACAGAAATTGCTACAAAATAGTAAATCTCCACAATAACCTGCCCCTTTCTTGAAAACAGGAGCTTGATGTAGAACAACGGCTGTTCTGTATGTGAGCAGATGTCATCCCCTCTCAACAATGCCCCCTGAGGAACACTGCTCCATGCAGGACAATGAGTTGCCTAGAGACTCATCCTCTCCAAGTGCAGGGACCCAGCGGCAGGGCCACACATGGAAGGGAAGCCAGGGCGAGGAGGCCAGGATGTGGCAGCAATTCTGCAGAGTGCCTGCTAGTAGGAGCGCAGTGGGGTTATAACTGCACAAGGCCCATTTCTAGAATTCTGTGTGCAGCTAGCAGGCGGGGAAACAAAGCAACAGCCAGAAGATCAGGGGCAGTTTGTGGGACCATGAGACCCCCCACCCTCCCACCCACCTGGTGTTTCGTTTATTTCCTGGGCATCTAGGAAGTTACCTACAGTTTGTTTTCTAATAAAAATGACTCAGGCTTAGACATAAAAGGCCACATATTGTATTTATCTCCATTCCATTCACACATAATACCATTTATACAAAATGGCTCAAATAGTCAAATCCACAGACACACAGGGCAGATGAGTGGTTTGGGGCACCACTGGTAGAAGATATGAGGAGGGACTGTTAATAGGCACGAGATCTTTTCATGGCGGGGTTATGACCGTGTTCTGGAATCAGATGGTGGTGATGGCTGCACAACTCTGTGACCATACAAATGCCCACGGGATGCACTTTAAAATCATGCATTACATGCTATATGAATTATAACTCAGGAAAACAATTATTCAGGTTTACAGTTATACTGAAGACCATTTTTTCGAGAGAGGACAAATAGTAGGAAAAAAGGAAAATACTGCCAATTCCATCTCTTTGTCATTTTTTTTACCAAACATTTATCTTAATATTTGGCGAGCATTTCCTTTGTGCAGCGTGAAGGTGATGGGGTCACAGGCAGTAGGATGACATGAGTGACCTCACTGAAGCCTCCCAGCAATTCCTTCTAATAGAGACCCCAAAGCGCCCATTTTACAGATAAGGATGCTGATACCCTGCCTGCCCCAAGGGGCCAAGGAGCCTGCAGACATTTCTACAGGCTCTAGAGCCTACACTACTCTATAGGAGGAGTTAAGTTTGCAAAATCATCCTAGAAAAAGTGCTACGTACCTCATTGCTGAATAGCACAATGGTCAGCTTTGAAGTACTCCCCTTGGCCATCTGGTGACCATAGTGACATTCAGCAATCGGGTATGTAGCCCTTTTTCTAGGATGAGTTTGCAAACTTACTTGTCTGACCTCATAGAGCAGGGCCTTTTGCCCTGTAACTTTATCCAGGGGATAAATCAAGCCACGTCTGGGCCGCGGGACGTGAGTGAGCAACTGAGCCCCTGCTTTCATCTTGGCAGGTGGCAGCTGGGCTCTGCTAAGCCCTGCGTTGTTCTCTGAGTTGCTCTCCACTGGAGAGGGGCACCAAACAAGGCTCTCCGCGGGATGTGTTGACTTACTTGGTACTAAAACAGCAAAATCTAATGCCTATGCCCTCAAGATCCGATTCAGCATTCCTCAGGGTTGGTCCCATCCCTGGCAGTATTTGAGAAGGACTGCAGGGTGCACATGGAAATCAGAGAGGGTGGGGAGACAGAATCACATCTCACCATCTGCACAGTGCAGAATAAAAGCCAGGCCACAGGAAAGGGCTGCAGGGCCCTGGAGATCAGAATGGGAGGGAAGGAACGTTTCTCACACGGTTTACTGCTGCTTCCAGCCTAGAAGTAGAACATTTTGTGTCTACATCATGAAATCACATAGAGATATATATTTAAAAAACCTCCTGTCTGATCTGATTTTGGTGGTGACTAGGACATACATTGACTGCTGGGGGTGAGTAGGAAACACCCACAGCATTTGCTAAAATCCCTATCACACCTTGACTCTTGGGGTGTCCAAACTTTTTTTTTCTCTGCTGTACATTGGAAGAATAAGAGTTGTCTTGGGCTACGTAGTAAATACATAAACACGAGTAAAAGCTAATTAGCAAAAATAAAGGTCCATATTTTATTGACTGTGATATCTGACAACACAGATAGGCAAAAAATGCCCTCACAAAATCAGCATGTGGCCCACCAGTGGCAGGTTGGACACCCATTCTGGATCTTTGCATGGTAAAGGCCAGGGCTTCTCAGCCTGAATGCAAAACAACCACTCACTTAGGGAGCTTTGTAGAAAATATGTGGGCCTGATCACGCCACCAAGTAAATGTTTGACCTGTGGCAGTGGGGCCCAGGTGATAGCTCTTCAGATAAATGTATTACAGAGTTGAGAAATATTTGATATTTAAATTTGCCAACTAGATTGCCTAAATATGGAGTTTTATCATACTTTCCACATACTGGAGGACTGAATCTCAATTATCTACATAAATATTGATAATCCAAACCTGCACATAAAATAAAGCCTCACTTTCACATGATCTAGAACAGCGGTTCTCAACCTGTGGGTCATGACCCCTTTGTAACAATGAAAATACATCGTGGCATGGGGAAGGTTGAGAACCACTGATCTAGAATATGTCGCAATTTGTTTTCTGGAAAATTAGATTCCTGCTTATGGTTTGGTTAAGTTTATTTTTTTTTTAATTTTAGAATATTAAGGGGATATGTATAATCTAGTTATATAGTTTGCTTTTGTATAATTTAAGTCAAAGTTATAGGTATGCCCTTCACCCAGAAAGTGTGTTCTGTACCTATACAATGTACCTGTCCAGTGGGAATTTATCTACCCCTTTCTTCCTCTCCCACCTACGTGAATTTCATTAAGTTTTGTTTCCACATGAGCACATAGGTGTTGATCAACTAGTTTCAATTTCATTTTGAGTAGATATGGTGTGTTTGTTTTTCCGTTATTTGCCATACTTCACATAGGATAATAGTTTCCAATTCCATCCAGGTTGTTACAAAAAATACTAGATCACCATCTTTTATGGCTGTATAGTATTCCATGGTATATGTATACCACAATTTATTAATCTACTCATGTGTTGGTGGTCACTTGGATTGTTTCCATGTTTTTGCAGTTGTGAATTATGGGTTTGCTTAAGTTTAAAGGGAGTTGGTGTATCAGTTAGCTACTGCTGTGTGACAGACCAACCCCAAAACTTAGTGATTTAGAACAACTTTCATTGATTGTTTCTCACTATTGTGAAGGATGGCTGGGAGCAGGCATAGGTTGGCTGATTTAAGCTGGGTTGGGAATGTGCTGCTGATCTTAAGTAGATTGACACACATCAGTTGAGTAGAGGCACCTGGCACCATAAATATCTCAACCTTCTCCTGAGCCACAAGCTAGCTTGGGAATAGCTTTCTTATAGCCATAGCAGAGAGCAAAAGACCAAGCAAATGATGCCTCGCCCTTGGCATCCTCAGACAAAAGCGTGGAAATGTCAAAGATCATTTCTATCTTGTTCTATTCATTAAAATTAAGTTATAGCTGAGCCCAGAGATGAGGAATGGGATGCCCCTTCCCCTACACCCTCAGGAAGGCACTTCAAACCACATTTCAGGGCTATAAGAAGGGATAAAGAATTGAGCCCTTTAACATGGTATATTAGAGTGGGTAGGTGCCACCCTGCTGACAAGTCCTTCTAGAATGAACGTTGGTCTTGGTCCCTCCATGATGGAAATTGGGATGTGACTGTATGTTCCTAACAATGGGCATGTTCATCCAGAGAACACGATGGCATAACAAGACAGAGATGTTTTCTTACCAGAACATCCAGCCTCTCCTCAGTCCTATAAGCACATATTTATGAGTAGCTATTTTCAAAGTTGCTACAGTTTGCAAACTCTACCAAAGCCCAGACAGGTGAAGTATGTATCTCTATGATAGAAAAGTAGGTCAATGCATCATTTCCTTTAAAGCCCGCTCCACGTGCAGATAGATGCTTAACGAGCACTCATTCGGGATGATTATGACTGCATTTCCAGCTTCAACTTAGCCATCAGCTGTTTATTGAAATACACTGATTGTTGTTTTTTCATAACCCCCCCTCCCAAACTCTAAGTACTTACAGTGCTTAAACAAAATAAATCATTGTGGAGAAGTAGCAAGGGCTCACTTCCTCCTCTTTTACTCAGGAGACCAATAAGGCTGAGCGAAGGAGTGGGAGACAGAATGACCTCTTTTCAGGGAGGAATTCCATTCCCGTGTGTTGACCCAAAGAGCACTTGAAAATCTTAGGTGGACCCTTATCCCAGACTTTCCTTTCATCCCATTGGTAGAGCAGAGACTCTACCCATCCTCTGCTTACCCATGTTATTCTTTTAAGATGGCAGCTGTACCATCTTACAGATCCCTGGATGGTGAAAAAACAATTCCCCACCCTTTGAGAACTACTAATCCAACATTAGTCCTTACATTCCGAAGTTAAAGCAAGGGCAGATGAGCCGCCTAAATTATTTGCACACCTATTGGACTCAGTAGGACTTGGGTGCACCCATCCATTTAATCCCATCTCCCCAAACTCCAACTCGTGTTAGGAGTTCTCAAAGAGTGCTGTCTGCCGGAACGTGTGTTGCCGTTCTCTCCACCTTTGTGCGGGTTTGTAGATTTTCATAATAAAAAATTAAGAAGCAAGGGACCCCATAAGGCTGGCCCTTGAGAATGTTGCACAAGAAAAACCGAATCACCCAATATCTAAATTCAGGGGGCCCGGCATATTGGCAAACTGTGTCCCACATGCCAAATCTGGCAGGCCACCTGTTTTCCTGCAGCCAGTGAGATAAGAATAGTTTTTATATTTTTAAACCATAGGGGGAAAAAATAGAAGAAAATATGTTGTGACAAGTGCAAATTATCCAAAAATTCACATTTCTGTGTCCATAAATTAAGTTTTATTGGAACACAGCCATGTTCATCTGTTTATATTTTGGCTACAGCTGCCTTCACATGCCGGTGGCAGAGCAGAGTATTTGCAAGTGACTAGGGGGTCCAGGAAACCAAAACCACTTACCATCTGGCCCTGGATGGCAGTTGTTTCCTGACTCCTGGTTAGAGCACAAACTCGGGAACCAGACTTCCCCTGACCTGGCCCAGCCCTGCCTCTTATTTGAAGTGTGACCTTGAGCAAGCTTCTGACCTCCACTGAGCTTCGGTTTCCCCAGCTTCGATTTTCAGCTCCGATTTTCTCTCTGTAGGATGAGAATGCCAGCAATGCTGATAGTACTCTCCTGTGTGAATGCTGTGAGAATACTCCTTTAGGACAGTGCTCTTCACACATAAAAATAATTCTTTCAGTGATTACAAAAATTCTACCTTAGGGGGGAAAAAAAGTCTGAACAAGGTCTCCTTTTTGACCTTTCACCTTGAATTGCTGGATAGTAGGACCCAAGTTGATATAGTTGGCCTCTCTGTTTATTCTATTTGAACCTTCCTTCCTGAATCTAAAACCTCTTTATGTTTTAAGCTAAAATAGATGATAGTAAGCCCCGATCTTACACCAGAAGCCTGAGATAATGAACAAATTTGTATCCAAGATCTCTGCCAGTGACAGCAGAGTTGCAAGGAGGACCAGCAACTCCATCCAAAGCACAGGGCCTGTGTAGTGAGCTGCGGAGGGCTGTGGTCGGGCTCATCCTTTTCTGGGCCTCTGGACCTAGTGAATAAAACTGGGACTTTCTTACAATCTGAGCGAGACAACAATTCTCCTCCTCAAGGGCCTCATCAGAGCTAAATTGTGGAAACTCCCAGGAAGCCCCCTTATGAGCATTTAGGAGGAAGATTCATCATCCCAACCAAGAGCGTGGCCAGGGGGGCTGATCAAGCCCCAAAACACCATTCTCCTCGGTACCAGACTGGTATGAGGAGAGCACCGAGCATCTGTGGCAGAAATGATGAGCCTCTGGTGTGCTCAATTCAAATTGTTTGAGCAAGAATAGCTCAAATGCACACAAGTCTTTCAGCTGTCATTCTTCCAAAAAGATTCAGCTGTTTGAAGAGGTTTATGGATAGATACCCCCTGTCAGCTCAGAGAGGGTGGGGACCAAGCCAGTGTTGTTTATCGGTGTCCCCAGCTCCTCGCACGGCACCTGGCGCACAGTAGGGTGCTTAATACATGTAAGCTTGAGTGGATGCATGAGTGTGCATTGCTCACAGAACACGCCTCGGACACTGTTAGTCCTGCCTTATTGTGACTGAATTTTCAGATGCTCAAATGCACGGTGGCTGGAGCCTGTATCATCATCATGGTAACAACATCAACAGATGAAGCTTGTTAAGGGTGCACAGGTGCCAGCTGTGACTCAGACACTTGGCATGTATTAGGTCATTTAATCCCTTTGACAGGCCTGATGATTTTTATTAGATGAGGGAAACGAGGCACCGGAGATTTCTGAGGCTTGTCTGAGGCTGCATGCACATTGGGAGATAGGTGGGATATCGGCCAGGCTGTCTGCGCTGGAGCCACAGCCTCCCCCCTCTGCTGCTCCCATGCTGGCCTGAGAGCAGGGACCCTTCCAGAGTGCCTTACACACTCTTATCATCCCCTGCCCTGCGGATGAGGGAACTGAGGTTTGTCCCCATGCAGTGGATGGCCCAAGGTGGTGTGGGTCACGAGGAGCAGGCCACAGGCTCCACTCTGGCAGTCTGGTTCTGGAACCAGCTTCCAAATCCTGCTGCCCCCTGTGAGTACATTCAGATCCTTCAGCTTGGCTTTCGTGGTTTGGTGCCAGGTACAGAGCTGCCCCGAACCACCTTGACCTCCTTCAGAGAGGGGAGGGTGCTTGGTTTCCCTGGACTTGCAGGCACATCAGCAAGGATGCCCTGTGTGCCTGTTGGGCCCATTTCCTCGTGTGAAAATGGGCCTAAGACCACAGCAATCCTTACAGGGATGTGGAGGAGCCTTAGCACACAGAAGTTTCTGCATATGAAAATTGTGTCTCTCATCCTGTTGCTTCTTTGAGATCAAGCCCCTCTCCTCAAATCCCCAGGTCTATGCCCTTGTAGCTCTTGAAGTCCCTTCCCTTCTCAGACCTGCGGGAGTCCGGAGTCTCCCCGAGCAACCCATGCCCCCAGTGCCACAACTCACACAGAGGAAAGGCCCAGCACATGCCTGGGAGTATGGACAGCAGGTGCATGCGTGCACAAGGCTGGCTGTACAGCCAGAAATCAGAGCATCTGCTCGAGAGGTTCAAGGCCAGCAGCTGAGGGTGCCACAGGGCCCCGGAGGATCATCTGGGCACCCTGGAAGGGGTGTCAGGACTCCAGGAAATTCTTCCCAAGTAGGCCCAAACACCCCCCCACCAGCGTGCCCTGAGGTGGTGTTTGTGTTGTGCACTTCATAACTGTGTGATTGTTGTTATGTCTTCGACCTCTCTGGACCTCAGAACCCCTGTTTATGAAGCACAGTTGCTGAGGATCAGGGTCAAGTCCTGGCCCAGCCCAGCTCAGCACAGACTCTGCACGGTGTTTGCCAACCACGTTTCTGTGGGTCGCAACAATGGTGTGGGGGAGCCCCAGATCCCCAGGGGAGACGTTCAGGGATGGGGTGGCCCTTGTGAAACAGCCACTGCTGACAATTATGTTACATAAAAATACAATTATATTTCATGTCATTGTAACTACTTTTATATAAATTATGTAAACACAAGCACTGATAGCTTTGATAATAAGTAGGTTTAAACAAAATTAAAAACAAAGGTGATAATTATGCAAAACTTATCACTTCCCAATGATTATACTCTGTCTTGCTGTTATCTGCGCTCTTGAGATTTTTGTTCACGTTTATTGTATCCAAACAGTGGAAATACTACCAATATTCTTCTCCCATCCCTTCCAACCTCAGCTCTGAGTGCTCATGTGTGCAGCCTAGGCTATCGGGAAGACTGACACGGACAACAGAGCACACGCTGCAAAGCAGGGCTTCGGAGTTTCCACCCTTCAGAGAGCTGGTTGTTCAGTGTTAGCCACCAGCACGCCAGGATGACGTTACTGTGCGTCCCAAGTTGTCCAGTGAAATGCAGAAACCCCAGCGGAATGACATTTTGAGGTACTTTCACCACAAACTCCTCAGAGTGAGAATTTTTATTAGATCACAGCCCTGGCCAAGGTTTTGAACTTGGAAGGGTACAGAAAGAAATGTGCAAGGGTCGGGGGTTGCTGGTAGCACTGGCCCCACAGGTCCTTCCTGGTCTTTGGGATCTGCCATCATTTCTGTGCTCTGGCCACATCTCCCTCCCAGCTGTCTGTCCCCTGGGAACGTCTCCCCTTTCACTGTAATAGCTCTTCCTGTAGTAGGGAGAGTGGCTGTTCTCAAACACTAACAGAGGTCTGGTGCAATAAGGGAAGCAGGCCCTGAGAAGGAGCATTCCTTCAATTAAAGACGGACTTTTTCAGCAGCCAGGGGTGAGCTCCTTAAGAGTTTGGGCAGAGCCTGTTGTTCATGGAGAGGGTGCTGGAAGAGAGAGTGGGGCGGAGCTAGAGCCCCAAACTCTAAGCGGTTCTCACAGGGAGGAGGTTTTGCCCTGGGAAGTTTAGCCATCTCCGAGGACATTTTTGGTTGTCATCACTAGGGTGGGAGGATGCTGCTAGAATCTGGCAAGTAGAGGCCTGGAGTGCTGCTAAATGCCCCCCCCAAAACCCCGGGACAGCCCTGGCAGCAAAGGTGCAACCGTTCTAGCCTGTCAGTAGTGCCGAGGTTGAGCAGCCTGCCCTGGGGTGTCATGAAGCTTCCCGTCTCGGCATTAGTAAGATGACACGTAGGAGTTTTGAGTTCCAATACTGTTGGGTCTCTGCTGTCCAACTAATACACTGAAACCCAGTAAAGTCTGAGGGCTTCTGGGGGCCAGCGAAGCCTGTCCTTCTAACTCCTCTTCGTTTTGATTTCCGTCTGCTTTCCCTTCACAGCAGCTGCATGTCATGCTTACAGCTTGTAGCACTTCAAGGTTAGACTCTCAGGTGTTGAGTTAACCCAACAGCCTCTTCCTGGATACTCTGAAATTTCTATTCATGTTTAGGAGATCAGGATTGACACAATGTATGTTGATTTCGATTTAGAAGTGGGACAACACAGTAATTCACAGGGATGAGGTGAAAAAGTTGTGCTCCCCCCAGCCACACCAGTTGCACCTGGAATCTTGTCTAGGCCCTGTGGGGAGGCATTTGTAGGCACCTCTGGTGGTTTCATATTGACAGTCTTACATCAAGTGTTGCTGTTTTGAAGGTCTGTGCCACCTTTATCCAGAGCCCTGGGTGACCTTGTGTGAGTTCCCTATCTCTGAATGTCCAAGGCTAACTCCATGGTGAGGTGAAGCTAGATCTATAATCGTATTACTCAAGTATAAGAAAGTAATTAGGGGAACACAGAAAATCGGACACTAAGAGAAAATAACTCAGGTGGAAATTGACCCAACGTGTACCTACAAGCTACGAGGCAAAGACTCTCCCTTGCCACAGGCCCTGAGGATTTTTTTAAAGCTCTGCCTTGTGGATACTGTGGGTCAGTAAGTCTAAAGACTTAACTGCTTCTGGAAAAAAAATTCTGTTTCCTTGACAACATGCCTTCTGTCTTTATTTTTCTCTGGCCTTTTTATATTCTCACCATCTTTTAAGAAACAATGACAACTAAATTACACCATCAGGGGAGAGATTTTGGCAGGGTCAGCCTCTCCATTCCTGGGCAGTCCAGGGGAAGGTCTGGCTACTGTTGTTATCTCTTTACCAAAGTCACCTGAACCCAGTCTTGGCAGAGACTTCGCAGCACCTGTGGAAATAACTGCAGATCTCCAAGAATATAGTTTAAGACACTTTCATGCACGTGCATACACACACACACACACAATTCAGCACTCTCAGTGTGGGAACAAATGTGAAATCCTAGAAAGAAACTATGTCAAGGAATTACAGTGTTCCTGAGTTGGTGAGTTTCTGCTCTGGTCTAGAAATTTACCATCTGAACCCAGTTGAGAGCAACCAGGAACCCAGGCACCTTCTGGGCTGGTTGGCTGTGCTCAGAGCTCGGATGTTCCATCTCATTCATTAGTTCCTGTGGCGTACCCGGCGTGGGCTGTTTCCTCCGTGAGGCTTGTTTCCTCCTCTTCCTCGCCCCCCCCCGGTTCTAATCTGCTCCCTCAAGCGACTGTACAGGTGGCGTCTGCTCACTCTCTTCTCTGACCTTATTATGAAGTTCCACTCTTTAACTTTCCTGCCTGCTCATGATGCTCACCCGAGACCCAGAAGACGACAAGAAAAGGGACAAAGAGGAGAAAATGATAAGAGAAGCAAAGCTGGACAAGACATGGCCCCTTCGCTGCTAGAACACAGAGACTTCCAGTTTCACTGTCAGGTTACAGCGATGTCTGTGTGGCAGGGCTTGAACTGAGAGGTGGTGAGAGTGTAGGGCAGGCTGCTGGTAAGATTTAAGGACAAACTGATGCCCCCCAAAATTATGTGTGTGTGTATACAAATATATACGTGTGTGTGTGTGTGTGTAGGTAAACTCATTTTAGAAAATGTTGAACATCCCTATGGTCACCTCCAAGGCACTCCCCTTGGGAAGCTATGCCCTGATGCCAGCACCTAGTTCACCCTTAAAAGACATTTTGGAACTCTTTTTCCAGAATGGCATCAATACGAGGTCTGACACTTAAGTTCATGAGTTCATCCTAGAGAAAGTGATGTGTACCTCATTGCTGAATATCACCGCAGTCACCTTTGAAGTACTCCTTTTTGGCCGTCTGGTTATCGTGTGTGTGTGTGTGTGTGTGTACATGCATATATTTGAAATCTTTGTTTCATGAGCATCCCTCTGTTAAAGAGCCACCAGGCGAACAGTACAGTAACTGGGATATTTTACAACATCCTGAACTATGCTTTCCAAACAAGCGATAACTAACAGAACCTACAAGTCCCCTTACATCTTTTTTCTTGCCACGGAAACTGTAATGTTTGTGAGTGTGTCATGGACCCCAAATGACTGAGAGTCACAGGCGTATAGAATAGAACAGAGGGGCGGCGCCTGTGGCTCAATCAGTAAGGCGCCGGCCCCATATACCGAGGGTGGCGGGTTCAAACCCGGCCCCAGCCAAACTGCAACCAAAAAATAGCCGGGCGTTGTGGCGGGCGCCTGTAGTCCCAGCTACTCGGGAGGCTGAGGCAAGAGAATCGCTTAAGCCCAGGAGTTGGAGGTTGCTGTGAGCCGTGTGAGGCCACGGCACTCTACCGAGGACCATAAAGTGAGACTCTGTCTCTACAAAAAAAAAAAAAGTATAGAACAGAGACCCACAGTTCAGCCATCCCTCTGAAATGTAATTCAAACTGCCTTCCAATAAAGGGTACTAGGTATGGGTGGAGAGGATCAGAGAAGGCCAGTGAGGGTGGCCATTTGGGAAAGAAAGTCTTCACATCACCCTGTCTGGGTGACGTTCAGTTCCCATATCTCAATGCCTGTGAGAGAGATTGGGTTTTGAGCCAAAAGCTTCTCACTGATTCAAGAATGAGCTTTGGTCATGGATGTGACCCTAGATTAGGCATCCTCAAACTGCGGCCCGTGGGCCACATGAAGCGGTGTGATTGTACTTGTTCCTGTTTTGTTTTTTACTTCAAAATAAGATATGTGCAGTGTGCATAGGAATTTGTTCATAGTTTTTTTCTTTTTTTAAACTATAGTCTGGCCCTCCAACGGTCTGAGGGACAGTGAATTGGCCCCCTGTTTAAAAGCCTGCTCGAGATCATGCTCGTGTTTGGCATGCTACCCTCACAGAGAAATAATGAATGAAACAGAACATCTGAGCTCCAAGCACAACCCACCAGCCCAGAAGGTGCCTTGGTTCATGGTTGGGCTATAGTGTCCAGACACAACTGCGAGCTGTCTTTCTGTCTGCTGGCAGAAGCCCTCCCCACTGAGCGCACCAGAGCTAATGGTGGAGATGGGGAACAGCACCTCTCCTGTCCCCACCCTCGCTCTCCTCCCAGCTATTTGTAAGAATGATCTTTTGGGTGGAGCCTGGCACCTCAGTGAACTCAGAGCGGGACTAAGGAAGCTTCTGGATACTCAGGATGGCGTGTGAGGGAGCACACTGCTAATGCCGCAGTGACTGACAGGTTGTCATCACTGATTGTCTTCATCAGGAGTCTTTGTGGCTGTTTGGTATTGACTTACCTACTGCCTGGTTCCAATTACAAGCAGTCACAATGTAAAAATCCTGAGTAGTGGGTGAGATGAAGATGGAGTGTGAAGTTTAAGGACTAGCTCTGGTCCTGGGTGACAGTGCAATTCTAGAAAACTCTCTAGGTTCTAACGGCCAGATCTGCATCTGGGTCATGATGATGATAGTGTTTGTTCTTTCCATCCTATGGGGTACTTTATGAACAGGACTAATTATCCTTTCATTGGTGTTTGCTCTATCACGGCTACAGTTTGTCATGATATCAATTATACAGATGAGGACACCAAGGCTTGGTTTTAAGTGATTCGTCCAAGAAGCATAGTCAGTAAGGAATGACAATGAGATTCCAGCGGAGCATCCCTGACACCAGAGACCAAACTATGCACCACAGTGACGTTCTATTGTCAGGCTCAAGTGGAAGGTGGACGTGTAACGTGGACAGAACAAACTGTGCCACTTCAGGGGCATTTGTTAACCTTGATAAGGAGCAGAGACTTTGGCTAAAGACACAAAGGAGGAGGATGAATTTAACTAGCTTGCTCTCTGGAGCCTCCATTTTTCCTGGACTACAACGACTTTGAGGTTGATGGATTTGGCTGCAGTGGAACCATTTGGGCATCTTAATAAGTTCAGAATTACCCATTGATTCTGTCCATGCATTTTGCTTTGGGCTGCCCTGCCCAGGTCAGCACAGAACAACCCATACATTCCCGGCAGTGTCAGATGGCTGATCGTACCCAGTGGAGCAAGGGTCAGTTAGAGATTAGTCCCTGCACTATTTCTGTGACTTCTTTTGGTTCAAATAAAAATTGCAAGCAGACTATATACTCCCTGCAAGCTGCAGGCACTCGAGAAGCTTCTTTTAAAACAATCAGGGATTGTCCACCTTGTCCTCAATGGCCTTGTTCCTACTTGTTTCCCAATGCACCTGAGCTTGCTGACGAAGCTCAAGTTCACATCCCGCACCCTCCATGCACATCTCTGGGCTCTTTCCTGAGGACAGGGTGGTATCAGCACTGAACTGCACCAGCTTTCAAGGCCAGATTGCTGCTTGCAGTCTTTCTGTCTCACTGTCTTCTTGTCAGCAACCTGCCAGTAACTTTTACAGCTATACCAATTCTTTCTAGGAGAAATTTCAAATGGATTCTTTCAAAACAAGGATTCATCCTCCAACCTCCATACACTCTTTGGGAAAACTCTATAGGATCTATGTTTCTGAGGATCTTAATTTTTTTTTTTTTTTTTTTCAGCCGGAGCTGGATTGGAACCCACCATCTCCGGTATATGGGGCTGGCGCCCTACTCCTTTGAGCCATAGGTGCCACGCAAGGATCTTAATTTTTAATGTTTTTATTTTGATGAAATGATCCCTGGCTTAACTACTCTCCATAAAAGTGGAAACTTTTGCATGCATTGCCTGCTGCTACCTATAAGATAGAACCCGGGCAATAGGGAACAAGGTAAATATGTCTACTCCTGCCATTTCAATTCAACATTGTACTGGAGCTTCCAGTCAAGACATTAGGCAAGCAAAAGGAATAAAAGAAGTCCATGTTGGAAAGGGTGGAATCAAACTATCCATTGTGTCCCCCAGATGACATAAAGTTGTACGTAGACAGCCTTAAGAAATTAAGCAAAAAACTACTAGGGCCCAACAAAAGATTTCAGCAGGGTTGCAGGATCAATATACAAAAACAAACAAATAAAAATAACATTGTATTTCTATACAGAGTAAGGACCCATGTGAAAATAAAATTAAGAAAGCAACTCTGTTTATAATAGCATCAAAAAGAATAGTACTAAAAAAGAATGAAGTCATGTCTTTTGTTGTAACGTGGATGGAAGTGGAGGCCATTATCTTAGGTGGAAATGAGTCAGACACAGACAGACAAAGAGCACATTTTCTCATTTATAAGTGGAAGCGTAAAAATGTGTACATACGGAAGCAGACCAAAGACGTGGAATGAGGAAGTGAGTCTCGGGCAGAGGACAAGGCATTACTTAAGGGGGACAATATGAGTTATTTGGGTAATGTAACCCTAAATACCCTGACTTCACCACTGTGCAATCCATGTAGGTAACAAAATTGCGCTCATATGCCCTCAATGTATACAAATAAAACAATCTAATATATATGTATATCAGGGTATCCATAAAGTTCGTGTATGATTTTAAATAGTTGTCAGTATATTTAATGTAGGAAAACGTCCCCCAAAAGATAAGAAATGTAGAAGTAAATTTAATAAAAGGAGCACAAGGTTTGCACTGCAAAAACTACAAAATATTGTTGAAAGAAATAAAAGAAGGAGACCTTAGTAAATAGAAAAACATCCCATGTTCTGGGATTGACAGATTTAATATTTGTTAAGATGGCAGTGCTGTGCCCTAAATTGACCTACAGATTCTGTGAAATTCCCATCAAAATCCTCACTGCCATTTTTGCAGAAATTTTCAAGCTGATCCAAAAATTTATTTGGAAATGGGAGGGATCCAGAGTAGCCAAAAACTTTGTGAAAAAGAAGAACAAATTTGGAGGGCTAACACTTCCTGATTTCAAAGTTTATTACAAAGCTACGGGAATCAAAACTGTGTGATACAGGAATAAAAATAGACCTACCAATCAATGACAGAGTTGAGAGTCCAGAAATCAACACCAATTAATGGTCAACTGATTTTCTTTTTTAAAAATTTTAATTATTATGAGTTCATAAGAGTGTCCATATTTACAGGAAACGTGATGTTTTGATACAGACAAACAATCTGTAATGATCAAATCAGGGTAATTGGGCTACCCATCACCTCAGGCATTATGATTTCATTGTGTTAGGAACATTTCAATTTCAGTTATTTTAAAATATACAATAAATGGCTGTTAACTATAGTCGTCCTATTGTGCTACTGACTACAGGATCTTATTCATTCTGACTCCACGTATTTTTTTTTTTTTTGCATTTGAGAGAACAATTTGTTATAGTGAACCAGAAATACAAGATTTCACTGAAACTGGAAGTGCACAGAATATGGTTGAATTTAAACCTTCAAGGAAGATACAAAAAGGGCCAAAGCCAGTGAGTGGACTCCATGTATTTTTTGCACATATTAACCATCCCCTCTTTTTCTCACCCACCCCCACTACTCTTCCCAGCCTCTGGTAACCCTCCCTCTGCTCTTGATCTCCATGAATCAAAATTTCTTTTTTTTTTTAATTGTTGGGGATTCATTGAGGGTACAATAAGCCAGGTTACACTGATTGCAATTGTTAGGTAAAGTCCCTCTTGCAATCATGTCTTGCCCCCATAAAGTGTGACACACACCAAGGCCCCACCCCCCTCCCTCCGTCCCTCTTTCTGCATCCCCCCCATAACCTTAATTGTCATTAATTGTCCTCATATCAAAATTGAGTACATAGGATCATGAATCCAATTTCTTAGAGCTCTGACATATCAATGAGAGCCTGCAAATTTGTCTTTCTGTTCTAGGCTAATTTCACTTAACATAATTAACTCCAGTTCCATCCATGTTGTTGTAAAAGACAGGATTTTATTTTTAAGGCTAAACACGATTGCAGTATGTCTATGTAGCACATTTTCTTTATCCATTTGTCCATTGACGGACACTTAAGTTGATTCCATATCTTGGCTGTTGTGAATAGTGCTGCAATAAACATGGAGGTCTTGCTATCTCTTTGATATACTATCTCTTTTTCTTTTGGAAAGGAAAAAAACGTATTTGCAAATCATTATCTGATGAACATCTAGTGTCTAAAACATATAAAGAGCTATTTATTACAAGTCAATAGCAAAAAGGTAAATAGTCAATGTTAAAATGGGCAAAAGATTATGCGTAGACATGTCTCCAAAGGAAATTTACAGATGGCCAATATGCACATGAGAAGGTGCTCAGCGCCACTGGTCACTAGGGATAGGCAAATCAGAACCACAGTGAGCTACGTCTTCACACCATTAGGATGACCATAATCAAAAGAGGATAGATGTTGTCAAGGATGTGAAGAAATGGGATACTCATACATTGATGATGAGAATGTAAAACGGCACAGGATTCTTTGAAAAACATTTCACCAGTTCCTCGGCAAGTTAAACATAGTATTATCATATGACCCAGGAATTGTACTCCTAGACTTAATTAAGAGAATCAAAACTATGTATCTACACCAAAACTTTTACATGAATGTCTGCAGTAGGGTGTTTCGTAGCCGAAACAGCCAAAATGTGGAAACAACCCAAATGTTTACCAACAGATGAATAGATGAGAAAATTTTGGCATACCCTTGCTGTGTAACAGTATTCAGCCGTAAAAAGGAATGAAGCACCATCTCATGCTACAACAAGGATTAAACCTTGCAAGCCAGACACAGAAGACGAAAGCCACCTTCCTTTTCCATACCTTTGCTTCCCAAGTACCTCCATTGTTGTGTCATTCCCATAATAAAAACCTTATTCAGTCACACCCTGGTCCTCAGCATTTTAACATCTCTCCAAATGGTCCATCTAGGACTCAGGCAGACATTCTGTCTGGAATCTGGGTGCACAACAGCAGACTCTTCTTTAGACCTAATCATTACCCCAATGTCATCTGTTTCTCTCTTCCTCCATTCACCCAGGTCCCCATATGACTCAAAATATCAGCCAATAATTCAGATATATCATATCACCTAGTTACTGGTACAAGATGATCCTTAAATTCCTTACAGCGTTTGACCTTGGAAACCACTGTGTGCCAAGAAGAGGCATCTAAAAGCCCACTCTCCCCGTGTGCCCAGCAGGGGGCCTGAGCGGGCGCTGTGCTGTGCTCTTTAGGGCTCTCTGGAGGGCTAGGGCCTCACTCACACCCTGGCTTCATTACATGAGGCTGGCTGAATGGTGCACCTTGGGGAGAACTCAGATGATTCGACCACAATGACAATTTGAACCCACAAGATAAAATTAGTAGATTGACAGCCAGGCATGGTGGATCACACCTGTCATCTCAGCACTTTGGAAGGCTGAAGTGAGAAGATTGCGTGAAGCCAGGAGTCTAAGACCAGACTGAGCAATATAGTGAGACCCCCGTCTCTATAAAAAAAAAAAAAGCCAGAAAGAAAGAAAAATTAGCTGGGTGTGTGCACACCTGTAGCCCCAGGTACTCGGAAAGCTGAGGCAGGACGATTGCTTCAGTCTAGGGAGTCTGAGGTTGCAATGAGCTGTGATTGGACCACTACACTCTAGATTGGGCAACAGATTGAGACCCTGTCTCTTATCTGGTTTATTATTACTATTATTATTATTTATTATTAAAAGAATGAGTCTTTGAACCTAAAGGCAGAAGCAGAGTATCTAGCTGAATTCTTTACAAGGCCCCAAGCTGGTTATGTACAGGTGGAAAAGAACATGGGTTAGACCTTAGAAAATTGTTTTTCAACCTTTTCTATTTCATGGCAAACTTGAACCTATAGTTAAACTTCCACAGCTCACTTAAATTATGTTGATCCATAAAAAAGAGCAACAAAGAGAATATACTTACTATGCTTTGAACTTCTTTTGAAAATAATTTAATTAATGATTTTTTTAAAGTTTTTGCAGCACACCTGAGATCCTCTCACGGCACACAGCAAATCACTGCCTCAGACCATGATTCCCTGCATCTCAGGGCTTTGCGTCTGCAGTGCTTCGAAAAGCTCAGCATTCTTGGTGCCAACCTTGGACAGCTTGAGTCAGTAGGTGTCTTGGGAGAACCCAGTGTCAGTCCTGTGAAAATTCTGCCCACAATTCTGGCTATTTTCTATGTGCAGTGTTACTTGGCTGTGTTTAGGAAAAGAGTTGTCGTATTTTGTGGACACATGGTGAATATACATAGATGAAGTAAACTAAAGGAAATCTCCCCAAGCGATGGGAATGTGCAGCAAATGTTTGCAGTGACCAGGTGACATTGACTTTGACCATGTGCCCGACACATGTGCTCGGGGTATACACGTGGCCGAAGCTGCCCCTGCCTGGGAGCTTATAGCCCGGAGAGGAGATTGATGCATGAACAAAACAAAGGTCTGAGAGACAGACACTTCCAAAGGGAGGCAAACTAGTACACGTGCAGGACGGAGGCGAGAGTGCGCAATTCTTCACACAGAGATTGGGAAAGATGTTTGAGGGGCAGGGGTGATTCTCAGGCTTCTAAAGGAATGACCTGGGTAAGAACAGCTCCTTCAGGGCCCATAGGTCTCATTTCTGTAAATTGGTTAGGATCTGATTGATTTCCTGGCTAATTTGGAAGCACACATTGACAGAAATCATTACCATCTGTCACTCTAAAGATCAGACCTCAAGTAGGTAAGTAAGTGGTGTGGTGTGGTCAACCTGAAGGATGGTTGTCAATGCTACAGGGACTCTGAGCCAAGTGTTTATGGCCAGCTGCACCACCCCTCAGAGTAAGAAGGATAGACAGGCGTGTGGACACAGCATTTGCTAGCCTTTTGGTTTTGACCTGGCTTGGCCAAGGCAACAGGTGAGCTGGGATGATGGCTACCCAAGGACCCCTGAATTTATGGTGGAGGCCTTGGCAGCTCTGAGCCATGGCTGGAAAGCTATCTTCCTTTGAACAGAAACACGCATAGATGGAAGTTTCCACCTGTTCTGTTCTCTCAAGTTATTTCTCACTCCGTCCCATTTAACCAGTCACAGAGCCTTTTAGAAGGCCTTGTCACTCAGAGGCTGGGAAAATAGCACTGCCATTACCTTGCGCATTGTTGAAACATGAAGAGGAAAATGTTTCTCATTATTCAGGTTTTCAGAAGCGATGGCATCTAGCCAAAATGGCCCCATTAACTGCTCTCCTCACCTTTAAATAGTAATTTCTTCTAAAGGAAGGAGAGAGAAGTTGAAGGCTATCATTGACCTCAATACTGCAGAGCCTCTCACGCTTGGGGCTGCAGACACTTTCAGAGCTCATACGATGGGAGCTTGATGCACAGTGTTCAGAGTCAAGAAAAGTCTCCCACTTTTGATTCAAAATAATGAGGAATTCAGAATGCTGGCAAGGAGCAGAAGTTTCTGCTAGACTCATAACCCTCTTCTAGTTCTAAGCTTCAATGTGCTGATCTTTTCATATCGGCATAATCTTCTTAGATTGCTGCACTAAACAACAAAAATACTCTAATAGCAATAGCTAACACTTGTCAGGTGATTACCATGTGCTGTCTGCAGCCTTTCCTTTGATCCCCTCATTGATATAGGTTCCAGCATTTTCTCCATTATACAGATGGAAGTTCAGAGAGGTTGAGTGTCTTGCTTAAGATTACACAGCTAGTAACTGTCAGAGCTGGCTTCAATCCAGGTCTGGCTCTGGGTTACATTGCCATTCAACAAGTCACCCTTAAACTCAGTGGTTCACAGCAACAGCCACCCTTTTTATCTCTCCTGGTTTATGTGGGTCAGGAATGTGGGAAGGGCTTGTGGCTCATCGCACAGTTGCAGACAGACAGACGGTGGCTGGAATGAGAAGTGGAGAGGCAGAGAGCTGGCTGGCCTTCCCTGCCTCCTCTCTCTATCTCTCCCTTCTGCCCTCCAATGTTGTGGTCATCTCAGGGCTTTTCTGGGTGGTCTTTCCATCAGAACATGGTGGCCTCAGGGCAGTCAAGTAATTTCCGGATCTAAGAGGAGGTGAATCCACAGCCAAATTAGATCCTAATAACCCTTGGTGACCCAGCCTTGGAAACACACATCACTTGAAGTAGCACCAACCTGTTCCTTTGGTCAAAAGAGTCCCAGAACCCCTCTCAGTTTCAAAAGGGATGGAACATGCATTCTCTGTATTGATGAGAGGGATATAAAAGTCATACTGTAACAAAAATGTGTGCAGTGGGTGATCTTTGGAAAATGCAGTCTGCTGCACAACCAGCCGTGCTGCCACAACATGATCCCATCCCCAGGGGCCAGGCAACAGGCACTAGTGTTCACAGCATGGAGGCTGGAAGCCCCCAGATCCAGGTGCCAGGCCTCTCCGTGGCTGGCAGGTGGTCACTTTCACCCTGCAGGTTCACATGGCCCTTCCTCTGTGTGAGTGTGGAGAGAGAGAACAATCGTATTGGATGAGAGCCCACCTTCTGCCTCATTTAATCTTCATCACCTCCGCATAGGCTGTCTCTGGATACAGTCACATGGAGGGTTAGGGCTGAAACACATGAATTTGGGATCACAGCTCAGTCCCTAACCATTCCTAGCTACAAAGTCTTAAATACTTCCCTGTGTTTGTTGAAAAATGGCGAGGGTAATAGAAAAAAGAATAGAAATCCACTGGTGTGGGGCCACCAGCTCCATCACTTACTAACTCTGCAGATATGGACAAATCACTGAATATCTCAGAGCCTTAGTACCCTCCTCAGTGTTAGAGACCCCACAGTGAGCACATACTAGTTAGAGTCCTGTGGCTGCAAGCAACAGAAATCAACACTGGCTGGAGTAGGCAAAAGCAAAACTTATTTTGGAGGATATGGAGTGGTTCACAGAACTGAAGGATGTGATAAAAAAAATCCCCTTCAGGGAAAGAGGGAGGACAGCTTGGGGGTCTAGGTATCAGTGACAAATCACCAGTGTGGATGGCACCCTATGGATGGGATGGGTAGCTTCAGCACACTGTTATCCCCTCCATAACCTCACATCCCTCTGCACAGTTTTCAGAATTCCAGGAGACATCCCCTATAGCCACTGTGAGTTAGTTTCTCAAACAGCCTGTGGCTAGATAAGGCACCTTGAAAGACAGGTCCACCAAGATCACCAGCAAAAGAGAGGGAGCTGTTAGTTATTCTATATTCTCCAGAGACGTAATAGGAATTCTGTTACCCCCTAATAGAGGAAAGGATTGGTGACCACAAAAAGGTACATGTCCATCGCGTTATCTCATAGGACTATTGTAGAAGTGAAAGATAGTACACAGAGGGTGCCAAAAAATGCATACACATTTCAAGAAAGGAAAAAACTATATTAAATTTATAATATTGAAGTCACGTTTGATTTCTGTAATTAGAAGAGGTGCTCTATATATATTGGTGTGTATTGAATATTACAATTTTAATACAGTTTTTTCCCTTTCTTAAAATATGTATACTTTTTTTGGCACCATCTGTATAGAAAGTGCCAAGCCTGGTGCCTGACCCCCAGGATGCCTTCAATGATGATCACCAGTTATTTAAAGTCATAATAAGTGTCTTTTATTGCCCCCTATCCCAGTGCATGTCTGGGCCTTTCCCTGCCATTGAGACTGCTCAGTGTCAACTTAGTGATGGGCTGGATGAACAGGTGGCATGCCCTCAGGTTCACTTTCCAGACGAAGGACAAGGAGAGTCCTCTCTGGGTTTGGCTTCTCTTCTGGAAAACAATTCTGATGAGGGAAGTCAGAGGAGCTGGCAGTGGTCCGACCCCACGTGTTTAGGGCAGACTTGGTATTTCCATACAGATCCTGAGACTCCCTGTGTTTGGACCCAGCGTCAGAATGAACTGAATTTTGCTACTTGTCACTGAAAACCAAGCCATGGCAGCTGGATAGGCTCAGGTGACTTGGGGGTTTGTTCATTTTTATTTTGTTCTCCTGTGACGAGTCTAGAGATAAGCAGTACGGGGCAGGTGCCACAGCTTCAGGTGTTTTCACAGGTCCTGAGCTCCTCCATCCTCTCTGGATGGCTTTGATCTTCATGGTCAGCAGATGGCAGATGCACCTCTAAAAATCATGCCAGCAGCCTCAGCGCTGACCACATACTGAGGTCCCTTTGGGGTCAACTTTTCAGTTGGCGTCTCCAAGAGCAAAAGCCTGCAAACTGGAGAAACATGAGTCTCCTTCCCGACAGAGGCCACTGCTCAGTTCAACCTGTGAGATGTGCTTGGGTCTTCCTTGAAGAGCTCTAACAGGGGATATGCAGAACTAGATTCACCACAGCTGCAAAGATCCCCCCGTTTCCTGCTTTACAAGACTTGGAGATGGGAGGAGGCTCTGTGAGGAGTTATTCAGGGAGATTGCTGACGGGGTATGGGAGTCACCCCCCTCACACCTCAGGTGGGATCAACATTACCCGAGGCCAGTGTCTGTGGATTTTTGCAGACATCTGTCACCTCAACCCACCAGTCTCTGCTTCCGCTGGCATGCTCAGCCTGCTACCCTCCATCCCTGGGGCTCCTGTGCCCCTGTCCTCACCACCAATCAGCACATGAAGATGACTTACTTGGCCAGTCACAGTGTCTCATTCTCATCAGCCATGCTGTTTTCTCCAGAATGAGCTTCTGCCCTAAATCAGGATAGCCAGGATCACTGTGAATCCTGTACTGTGTGACCGTGAGCCACAAGCCCCAATATGACTCAGTTCTGGGACTTTTGTCATAGCTGATGAGAAAACCCTCTTCCTTCATCTGGTGTCAGGAACTGCTGACAGACACTTTGGCCACAACCTGGGAGAGAGCCCTGAAAATGAAGCCACCATTGAGGAAAGCAGAGCAAGGGAAGGCGAAAGCCCTTGTTCTGATGGCCTTTGGCGCCCTTGGATTGATTTAAAATGTTTGTTTTTCCACTTTCTACCATTTTTTCCTTACGTCAGTCTGAGTTGAGTTTCCAGCAACATGGGGTGCCCTGCATCCTGGTGACCCCCGTTCCTGTTTTATTTCTTATTCTGCAACTACAGACTTCACCTGGAGACCTAATTGTACTTGAGAAATGCTGGCCACAGTGGATAAAGGATGTGATAATGAGATTTTAGGATTGAGGGCAGGGGGGACTAAAGCTCTTGGGATGGGGTGAAGATGTTGGTACAAGCTGTTTCTCTTTATAAGACCAGAGCATCCCTGCAGCTCAGACCTTCCCATGAGAATCCACGGACAATATTTCTCTCAAAGCATCATCTCTGTGCTTCATTTCCTTGGATTGTTTTGTAGGGAAAAGCTCCAGAAACATAAGCGAGAAATATTTGAAAAAAAATCTCTGGGCATGACAACATTTCTGAGGGTTGCTGGTGGGCAGTTTCTGTGGGGCTGTTTTCAGGCCAGCTCAGCCAGCCATCCTGAGTCATCAAACAGTCTAAACGTTTCATGCATTTCGAAAGGTGTGAGGGTACTCTCTCACGGACAGATTTTTGATGATGTGAGCAAACTCTCCCTGAAGCATGTTTTGAGGGAGAAAAGGACTCAGTCCCAAGGCTCCACAGATTTCTCTGTAGGTAATAGTATTGTTTCGGTGATAGGACATTGATTGTGACATGGGAACTGGAGGATCGTTTGTAACGTGGGGCTGACAAACTGTTGGTGGAGATGGTGAAAGACCCACCGGGACATAGCTCTGACTGGTGTAGGACACCCAGGCACCAGTACATGCTTGCTGGTTACTAACTGTGGTAGGGCTCTACTAACTCTGACAGCCCGGGTCACTGGACAACACCACTCTGTTGGTGACCTGTCCAAGGGGCATGACCTGCCCTGTGACCCTTAAGATGGTGAGTTAATAACTGTTTCCCCTGATAACAGGAAACACAGGGAGAAAGAATAGAGACATCAGGCCCTGCTGCCTGGGTGCCCTGGAGCAAGGCTCCTGCTCCCCTCTGTGACCAGCCGGAATATTCTACATCTGTCACCAGCCTCTGTGCAGAGCAAGGCCCTGATGCTGGGTCCTCCGGGGCCTCCTTTTGTGGAGTTCACTTAGAACTAGGCTCCTCCTACCTCTCTGGCTGTTCTCTGGAGCAGCTGCTCTGCACGCCCCTGTTTTGTCAGTCCCACGGTCACTGTAGCTGCTGACCCCTATGCACCCTCCTCTTCCTCACCCTCCCCGGCTGTGGTGGGGGGAGGCA
The DNA here is from genome assembly GCF_027406575.1 of Nycticebus coucang. Taxonomy (NCBI): domain Eukaryota; kingdom Metazoa; phylum Chordata; class Mammalia; order Primates; family Lorisidae; genus Nycticebus; species Nycticebus coucang. The sequence goes on along the minus strand of NC_069783.1, from coordinate 108,331,004 downwards.
ATGGTGCGTTCCCTCCCCTTCCCCTTCCTCGTCTGTCCTGGTTGGCAGATCACCTGTTCTTAGATGGTTTTGCCCAAGCTGATTTTTCAGAGTCATTGGCCAGCTCAGAGCCTGACTGGAGATTAACCGACATTGTTTTGCTTTGCTTTGCTTGTTTGTTTTGTTAACCAACGTTGAAGCCAGGATTTCTCTGTGCAAATACATTCTCAATTAAAACAGCAGCTTCTCAATCCCTGATACGGGGTTTATTTTCTTTCCAAAATTCTTCCCAGGGGTTTATTTCGATTTTGGGAACCATTTACCAAAGTGTAACATATACACACAGAAAAAATGCATTAATCTTAAAGTGCACAACAAAGTCAACTTTTATAAACTGAACACCCATGAAACCAGAATAAGAACTAGAATATTTCCAACCCATGAAGGGACCTTGTATTCTTGGGATAAATTCCAATTTCCCTCCCTTGCCTCTAGTAAATAACCATTATTTTAACAAAAACTCAAACCAGGAGGTAAAGTTTCCCTATTGAGATGTATTAATCAATAATAATGGTAAGTGTAATGAAAATTTATTGAGAGCCTCCTGTATGACAGAAACTGCAAATCTTTAACACAAATTAAATAACTTGTGTTATTTACAGCAGTCCTATGAATTATGTTGTTATTTTTTTATCAATATTCTCATTTAATAGAAAAGGAAACAGAGGCCAGAAATCATCCTACTGTTTTCTACCAATTATTACATAGATAAGTTTTACAACTTGTAAGAGGAGATTTTATTTATAAATATATACATTGGTTTTCTTTCAAATACATGTGCAATTTTTATTTATTCTTTTTTTATCATTAAAGACTTGTTACATTTGGTCACCAAAACTAACTGGAACATCTAAAGTCATCCAATTACGTGTTAAAGGAAAAACCTCCCATAAGGTAGAGAGCGACGCAGCTCAGGTAGATGTCAGTGAAGACCCAGCAGTGACCCACAGGGGACTTTAATTCTGAATGTCTCCTGAGGACACCTGGCCAACTCCAGTTCATCCTTCAGGAGAGAGTGGAAAGGTCATGCCTTCTTGATGTCCCCCACTCCTAACCTGCCAGCTGTCCCTCTCAGAAGGGGCTTCATACAGCCACTGGCCCTGGTGAAGGAAGTTGCCTGTCTTTTAACAAAGACTGAGCTTTACAGGGGTGACCCTTGAATGTTTTGTTCACTTCTACAAATATGGTCCCCAGCACACACCTGGCCCACGATCAGGCCTGGGAAACATGTTTGCGAGAGGAGGGAATGAGCATCGGAAGGGTTATGGGCAAAGCAGTGACCGTGGGCTGGTTTAGGCTGTGTGGAGAAGTGTCCAGAGAACCCACCCAGTCTGTGCCTAGTGGCCTCCGAGGGTGGGGCGGGAGCAGCAGCGGGACTGAAGGTACCTGGTCGTCAGCACCAGGAGAAAAACCCAAAAGGGGGGTTGACCTTTGCAGATGACACAAGGGAGATTCAGTCGTCGGGGACAGAGGAGCATTGCGGGGTATTCCTTCCTAAAAATAAGGCAGACAAGGCTGTCCATACATCACAGACATGAACATTTTAGTGGCTAAAAAGGAAAATGTTATTCAGTTATTGGAGAGTGAAGCTGACTATTAATACAAAACGGCTTTCTCCTTTTACCTGTTTTTGTCGCATTACTCCCATGCTTTGGTCTTTACTGATTAGAAAAACCTGGAAGAAAAATAGAGAAGGAGGATGAGTTGATGATACGGAAAGGTTAGGAACTACTTTTATGACATTAAACGACCCCCTGAGACTAGTCACCTGCCTGCCTGTGACTAGTCAAGGACTCACAAAATGAATCCAGGCTGGCCTAGGGGTCTTGGGCAGGAGAAGCGTCAGATGCCTGAGCTTGGTTTTCTCTTCCTTTTGACATTTACTATTTTGAGGAGGCCAACTTCTTTCTATATCATTACTTTTTCTTCGAAACCTGGGATTCCTCTTTGTTGAGGGATCCTGAAGCAACCACCCTATAAAATGTTTACAGGCTGACAAAAGAGACTGGGAAGGAAAACCGTGCCGGTTGATCACCGTCATTAAAGGCCCCAGACAGCGGCAGACTTCTGACGGCCTTTGCAACAGGGAAGATTTTCTGTTGCTTTTAAAAACTAGTAAATAACAAGGTCTGCTTGTGTTCTTACCCTGTGTCTTTCTCTCAGGCTAATGTCTTTTAAGCTCTCTCCTGGGAGGGCTGTTGTGATGTCAGCTTCACCCCCTGCCTTTTGTAAATTCCGGAGCCTGTCGTCTCCAGCTTCCTCTCATGTTTTCTGTATCGCCGGCACTGGTTGGCAGCTCACCCAAAGCTCGCTGGCTCCCAACCCAGTTCCATCAGATGGGTATGAACCTGGTAAGCCACAGTTCCCACTGAGCCGCCAGAGAGGGAATGAGCCAAAATTCTCTGGCTTTCCCTGCAGGGTCAGAGAATGTTGGCAAGTTCTCGGATACTGAGCGGAAAAGCACCTCGATGGGCAGAGTCAGCCCCCGGGCACACCCTCACCTGGCAACTGTCAAAGGGAGCATTCTTCTCTCTAACTAGTGCTTATTCCTTCCTCAACTGAGACAGTCAGTGATGAGATCCTCTGCACCCTGGTCCATCTGCGTCCTCTCCGCCTTCCAGTACCTCCTGCTGTGCCTCTGCTTGCTAACAGGTGTTGCCTTCCGGGCCCTGCTGGGGGACCCCCGCCCTCAACAGGTTGGCAGCCATAGAAAGGCTGAGGGTGTCAGGAGTCACTTGGGCAGGCCCAGGGATTTCTGCAGTTTCTTAGCGGGTGAGGTGAGAACTCAGCCATGCTATAGCCCAACCCCTGTCCAGAGGGTGTTTCTGCAGCAGGCAGAATCCCCCATCCACATGGGCTCAGCAGGTATTGGAAAGCACGGTCCATAAGCCAGAACGCATCCTAAGCTCTGGACAGCTGACATGAAGTGAGAAGTGAGGAAACGGCCCACAAGACCACCCTCACTTCAATACCATTTCAGGGGTAGGGAGTTTCCCAAACCACCATGCGGTTTGACGGTACATTCAAAGGACTCACAGAACTCATGAAAAACTCAGAATCATGGTTACAATTTATCACAAAGGAGGATACAGATTAAAACCAGCCAAGAGAAGAATCCTGTATGTCAGGGTCCAAGAAAGCGCTAAACGCAGGCATCTTGCTCTGCAGAGCCGTGGACAGCGTCACTTCCCTGGCCCTGAGCTGTGTCAGTGCACCCAGAGGAGATGCTTACCCACACTTCATCCAATCTTTCCTGCAGCTTGATCCCCCTAGGCCTGCTCAGCCACCCTCACGGCAGACCTAAGTCTCTGGCCCCTGCAGGTGGAGCTGATATTGTGTGAGCCCTGCTCGCACCCTAAGTCACATTGATAGTGAGGGGCAAAGACTCTGTCCTAACTCCCACTGTGACAATCTGGCTGGCCCAGGGCCCCCCAGGCAGACAGAGGCACTCCTATCTGGTAAAGCAATCCAAGAGCTCGGAGGTAATCTTCAAGGCCCCAGAAGCTGGTGCCCCAGTCCTGTGAGGCTACCTTTGAATAAAAGGAACAAGCTGATTAGAAGAGATGACAGGTGTAAAAATGAGATGTGGGCACTGGAAAGATTTCTTCTCACCAAATTGTCTAGGAATTCTGGAGACGTTTCCTTTAGTGTACCAAATACCCAAATACCGACAGATAGAGTGTCCTGCCTTTCTTTGGCAAAGTCTGCACATTCACTGTCAGCAGTGTTCAGACTAGGACCCAGAATTAGACCCAGAATTGCTCAGCTTCCTCCTTGCAGACAGGCAGCCCCCAGACCCAGCTGAGCCTGCAACAAGAAAGACCCTGGGGAAGGTGGCTCTGCCTTTTGGGTGATGTGAGTCTGCTTTGCTGTTCCTCATGTTTGGAGGCTCAAATGCTTGCCAAGAGGAATAACTACCCAGCGGGTAATCATAAATGCCACCAGCTCGTCCAGCACAAGAGATGGAGCCAAATTCCTTTCTGGGGAAGATAACAGTGTTGGACTCATTCTCATAGGCAAAGACAGAGCAGTCCAAGTTTAGGGCACTTCTGAAACCCAGGAGCCCGAAATGTTTCAGAAGGAATTTTATAATTGGAGGGCAGTAACCGTGGGGGAGACATGTTTCCTTTATGCTTAGCGGTCACTCGTATCCCCTTGCTGTGTGCCAGGCTCCTTACTGACAAGTAGTCATTTAGTGCTCCTGACGCAGCCATGTGGGCTCCTTCATTCTTTCCACTTTAAGGCAAAGAAACTAAAGCACAGAGAGAGTGCACGGTTTCCACAAGGCCAGACACGGGCTTTCCCGTGCTTATTTCATTATCTCGTTTTATCTGAATGTTTATATGCCTGGGGGGTTGTAGGGGGAGGGGACGACAGCACAATTTGCTCAATGCCCAGGACCTCCAAAGTCCTGATTGGATCCCAGATGGGAAGGTTGGCCCCCCAAAACAAATCAATATGTTGTACACCAGTTATGAGGGAGCCCACTGTGAGCAGCAAAAGGGACAACAATGGCACCCAGGAGTTCGAATTTGCTCTGTGCCTCTATTGTGGAGAGGAGGCGCTCCTGACCATGTGAGCTCTCCTACCCTGATCACAGGCGACACTCGCTCCACAGACGTTTATTCAGCTGCGTCAGACACTGAGATAAAATAGTAAGCGCAGCAGACCAAACTCCTGGCTCCACATCCCAGAGAGGGAATTCGGGCCACAAACAAACCAAATAAATAAAACCCGTCAACAGAGTGCATGGGCTATTGGCAGTGGATTCTGAGTCCCCGTGGAATGAAACACGAGATGACAACTTACATGAGGCACAGCCACTTTGCACTGTCTACACTACTTAAGACAGAGTTTGGACACTGATAAAGCAAAGTTGTACGTACGTAAAAGCCTTGCCGGGAAGAAATCTGATCCCTCGCCTGTTTCACAAGTTCTTGGATAGAACCAATTAAACTTTCATGGTAGATTTCATGGGTCAGCTAACAAACAGCCATCCACCAACCATTTTCTCTCATGTAACTCATTTCTAGCCTTTTAAGTACACTGGAGATTTCCGGCAAATCCATAGGAGAGAGATGAAATAGACAGCTGCACCTTGCTACCTGCATTTATAGTTGATTAATATGAGAATTCGGTATCAGGGGCTGTCGCAATCTTCTTGTCAGTCAGTCTTCAAGCCAAAGTATGAAAGCCATTGAAGAAGGCTCATATGAGGACTGCATATACCTCTGTCTTGAAACCCTGCGCTGCAGAACTAACAGTCCGATTTCCTACCCCTGGACTTCCCTTTAACAAAAAGTAAATGTTCTAGCCACCTCTGATTCCGTTTTCTCTATTTGAAGTTGAAAGTAACCTTGATACATTCTTTAAAAGAAATATAGCCCAATAAAACACTGAAATACCCACCAAAAGACTTGGTAAAAATGTTCATAGCATCTTTATGCATAATAGCCAAATACTAGAAACAGTTAAAGTGTCCATCAACAAGAGAATGAATAAACATCTTGGAAATACTTACCCAGCAGAGCACAACTCAACAATAAAATAGGACAGTTGATACGTGTACATGCAACTGCAGGGATGAATCTCACATCCACTGGGCTGAGTAAAATACATCATACACGAAAGACTGTGTTGGTGATGATTCCACATATAAAACGTTCTGTAACAGGTACCTTAATTCATGGTGGAAAAAATCAGAACAGAGATGTTCCTGGGGAACAGAGAGTGACTGGGAAAGGGGCATGAGGAATCTTTTGGGGGCTGCTGGTTATATTCTGTACCTAGGTAGGGATTTAGGTGGCACCGATGGATGCAAAATGCTATCATTTGTGCATTTCATTATAAGGAAATTTTACCTCAAGGGGGGGAAAAAAACTTAAGAAAAAAAGATTGAAATCCAGGTAATAATATACATACTAAAGTGTCTAGGCCGAATTGGACTTTAACAGTTTGAAATGCATCCAAAAATAAGATTGATGGATAGGTGGACAGAGGGAGGGAGAAGCAGACGTGTACATGAAACAGCAGGTATCATAAAATGCTAATTATAGACTCTAGGTGCTGGGTCTATTGGCACTCACTGTGCAATTCTTTTAACCTCTCCCGTATGTTGGAACTTTTCATAATAAAATTTGGGGGCTGGGTTATTATCGTACACACGGCAGCAGCCGTGTCCTTCCGTGGTGAAGGCAGTTTTATGGAAATGAGATTTGGACCCAGGAGTGCAGATGAGCCAGGGGTGGAGTCGGACTTCTTGGGATTGAACTGTTTATGCAAAGCCACGTGTAATACCAGGGAGGAATGGCTCAGATAGATACAAAAGGGGCCACGTCGGCTACAAAATGAGCTTAGCCTCGAAGACCAGAATAGACCTGGGAGCCAGGGATCTCAGGATTATGTTGCATTGAAGTTGGAGCGAGCAGCATTGAAATTCAGGTAGCAGAAGTCCTCCCCCTCGGGGGAAAGCATGGTTAAGCTCTGGCCTTTTCTCTTTTATTAGAATCGACATCTTATGTGGCACAAACAAATGTGCACTGAAGGCTGTGCGGCTTGGCCCTGCGCTTTCAGGGCCCTTGGTGGATAAAGCTCGCATTTTCTGGGCCACTGATTTATTTGTGTAGAAAATGAAATAATGCGCTGACAATTAATGAGATGGAAATGGAAGGCACCTGGATGTTTATTCCAAGAATCTTTTATTTTTGTCCAGAGTTGTTTTGCCATTAGCCCACGAGTTTCTACCAATAATAGCTTAGAAAGAGAGGGAGTTCAGATGGCATCTGTCTTCTGCAGGTGTCCCTGCTGCCATCTCCCACCCTTTGGTTCGGTGGGGTGGCTGGTGTGGTTCAGAAGGAAGGGGGGGTCGGAACAGAGCAGGGCCTGATGCTCCATGACGGGTCTGTGCCGAGACGCCCCCTCCTCTTTTCACTGGATTTTAGAAGAAAATAACACTAATGCCAAGATTACATGAAGAAAACTTTTGTAGATATTTTCGAAGCATCACATCTAAAAGTGATATTTCTTTTAATCTTGAGCATCGATCTAAATCTCCTACCTCACCCCCTTAAAGTGTCCACGGATGCGTCTGGGCGTGTGCACGCAGACATGCACCCTTATGATTCCAGAAACGAGGGAAGAAGACTCCCTGGCTTTAACTTCAGTCAAGATGCCGACTAGCCCTGTGGGACCTGGGGCAAGTTATCTAACCCTCGCGCTTCTGTTTCTTTCTGCATCTCCATCTGTTATTCCCATACACGTGGGAATAACGGTACCGCCTCATGGCTCAGTATGAGGATTACATGTGTTCATAAACTTACAGAAGTTAGAAAAGTGTGTGGCATATAGAAATGAGAATGTAAGGGTTCTACGTTAATATATAATTATGTATTATTCTTAAGACATTAAAATGTGTAGTATTTGTAGATGGGGGAGGTACAGTATTTCACGTTCCTTTGCATGGCTTGGTTTTACCCCATCCATATGTCCTAGAGAACCTTCCACATTAGCACAGACATCTCCTGGACCCCACTCACCTCTTCTGGGGCAGAGCAGTCTGGACGATGGATACACCATGGTTTATTTAGCTTTTCCTGTTGAGAGAGTGATCGTGTTTTATTGTCCAAACTTGGAATTTCTCAGTCTTAGTCATTATTATTCCAGGACAACAGGTATATACTAGGACTTCTCTGAGCAAACCACGATGGGTTGCACCCAATTTGTGTCCTCATCATCGGTACTGCAGTGAGCAAACTCGTGCCTGGGTCCTTGTGCTCAAGTGTTTTCTCTGAACTAAATCCTCAGAAGTAAACTCACCTGGTCATGGGCCAGGCATTTTATTTTCCACAGACTCTGCTTTATGGCAGTCCTTAGTGGTTGAACTATTGGACATTCCCTTCAACTCTTACAACCAACAGAGAGTAAGTATTCCTGGTATCTTGCGGCTTTATCAACACGTGATTTCTGTTTCCCTGTCTGAAGGATGAACATGGCCCCTTGGGATTGTTCTCATGTTCCCGTCCCCAGACTGGGGAAGTTAAGTGACCTCCTCTTCATCTTCCTCCTCCTCTTCCTCTTCTCCTCTCTCTTCTTCTCCTTCTTAATTGTGTTCTCAGTTGTTTTTCCTCTTTTGATCTAGACAGGTATGAATTTTGACACTAATACTAAATAAAACTCGCCCTGAAGCAGAGTGATAAAGCTAGCTGCCTTTGCTGTCCTAAGGCTGAAGTAACCAGGAAGGGCATTGGTCTCGGTGCCCTAGACCTTGCCCCTCATCTGTCTCTGCCCACTTCCTATCTCTGTGGCTGCTGGGATCTCACTTTTTTCATCTGTCATTTGGGGGTCACAATCCCTATCTTTTCTACCTCACCTGGAGTAAAATTCCGTAGAACAAACTATTGGGGAATCTAAACAGGAAAGGGAAGAGGCTGTCTATCACTTTTATTCCACATCCTTCTATATTGTTTGGGTTTTTTAAAACTAGCATGGACCATGTATTGCTATTGGAATTAAAAATAATTAAATGTTGAAATGGTGTGGGTTACTGTGCACTTACTTGCATCACGTAGGCCAAGATAGCACAGAGGTTTTACCTCAAATAATGGTTCATTGCAGCACCGTGTTGTGGAGGTTTGGGAGTAAGGAGTGATCACCAGGAGTGATTAGCAATGGCTGCCTGGGTAAAGGAATGGAAGAAGGCTTCCTTCCTTTGATGGCTTTATTGAATCACGAAACAAAGGGTGTGAAGGGGTGGCACTCCCTTGGTTGGTTCACTCAGGACTCACCAGTGCCCCCAAGGACTGAATTCTTTTCATCTTCTCCTCTTTTATCCTGACTTTGGTAGCCTTTGTCCACATATTTATTCCCTCAAAGTCCCAAATGTCGGCTGCAGTTTGGGTATCAAGTCTTCACAAGGTGCATGCTTGGGCTAAAAGGAAAATAAAAGTGCCCTCCTCACTTTCTAAAAATAGCCAGGTGTTGTGGCGAGCACCTGTCGTCCCAGAGACTTGGAAGGCTGAGACCAGAGAATCACTTGAGCACAGAAGTTTGAGGTTGCTGTGAGCTATGACTCCACAGCACTCTACCAAGGGCAACATAGTAAGAGAAAGGAAGGGAAGGGAAGGGAAGGGAAGGGAAGGGAAGGGAAGGGAAGGGAAGGGAAGGGAAAAAGGAAGAAAGGAAGAAAGAAAGAAAAGAAAGGAAAGAAAGAAAGGAAGGAAGGAAAGAAAGGAAGGGAAAAAAGGAAGGAAGGGAAGGAAGGAAAGGAAAGGAAGGAAGGAAGGAAGGAAGGAAGGGAGGGAAGGAAGGAAGGAAGGAAGGGAAGGAAAGGAAGGGAGGGAAGGAAGGAAGGAAGGAAGGGAAGGAAAGGAAGGGAGGGAAGGAAGGAAGGGAAGGAAGAAAGGAAGGAAGGGAAGGAAGGAAGGAAGGAAGGGAAGGAAGGGAAGGAAGGAAGGAAAGGAAGGAAGGAAAGGAACGAAGGGAAGGAAGGAAGGAAGGGAAGGAAGGAAGGGAAGGAAGGAAGGAAGGGAAGGAAGGAAGGGAAGGAAGGAAGAAAGGAAAGGAAGGGAAGGAAGGAAGGGAGGGAAGGAAGGAAGGGAAGGAAGGAAGGAAGGAAGGGAAGGAAGGAAGGAAGGAAGGAAGGAAAGGAAGGAAGGGAGGGAGGGAGGGAAGGAAGGAAGGAAGGAAGGAAGGAAGGAAGGAAGGAAGGAAGGAAGGAAGGAAAGGAAGGAAGGGAAGGAAGGAAGGAAGGGAAGGAAGGAAGGAACGAAGGAAGGAAGGAAGGAAGGAAGGAAGGAAGGAAGGGAAGGAAGGAAGGAAGGAAGGGAAGGAAGGAAGGAAGGGAAGGAAGGAAGGAAGGGAAGGAAGGAAGGGAAGGAAGGAAGAAAGGAAAGGAAGGGAAGGAAGGAAGGGAGGGAAGGAAGGAAGGGAAGGAAGGAAGGAAGGAAGGGAAGGAAGGAAGGAAGGAAGGAAGGAAAGGAAGGAAGGGAGGGAGGGAGGGAAGGAAGGAAGGAAGGAAGGAAGGAAGGAAGGAAGGAAGGAAGGAAGGAAGGAAAGGAAGGAAGGGAAGGAAGGAAGGAAGGGAAGGAAGGAAGGAACGAAGGAAGGAAGGAAGGAAGGAAGGAAGGAAGGAAGGGAAGGAAGGAAGGAAGGAAGGGAAGGAAAGGAAGGAAGGAAGGGAAGGAAGGAAGGAAGGGAAGGAAGGAAGGGAAGGAAGGAAGGGAAGGAAGGAAGGAAGGAAGGGAAGGAAGGAAGGAAGGAAGGAAGGGAAGGAAAGGAAGGAAGGAAGGAAGGGAAGGAAGGAAGGAAGGAAGGAAGGAAGGAAGGAAGGAAGGAAGGAAGGAAGGAAAGGAAGGAAGGAAGGAAGGAAGGGAAGGAAGGAAGGAAGGAAGGGAAGGAAGGAAGGAAGGAAGGAAGGAAAGGAAGGGAAGGAAGGAAGGAAGGAAAGGAAGGAAGGAAGGAAGGAAGGAAGGAAAGGAAGGAAGGAAGGAAGGGAAGGAAGGAAGGAAGGGAAGGAAGGAAGGGAAGGAAGGAAGGGAAGGAAGGGAAGGAAGGAAGGAAGGAAGGGAGGAAGGAATGCCCTCCTCATGCCTTTTAAGGTCAAGTGAACTGTTCCAGAAGTCTTACAGGCCCATTAACAGACTAAGCCTCCATTATCATCAGCCAAAATCACAGCCTGCTCATTTCTAAACCAATCATTGGTATGGGAAATGGAATCCCAAGTTGGCTGTGGACTCATCAAGTTTCCTTCTGTATGAAGAGTAAGGGGGCCAGCCTCACTTGAACTACTTAGCCATCCTCAGTTTGAACAAAATCTAAGCCTATTGGCAAGGAAGAGTGAGATACTGGTGGTTTGCTGCATCACACGTCTGCTACAGGTCTCCTCTGTGACTTCTGGAAATCTCTTCTGACGCTGCTGCGTCTGTGGCTCTGCCTTTTGCTAAGTCTTCTCCTTCCTCTCTTTGTTTTCAGTTTTTTGCCTCTAGTATCACAAAACAGGTTTTACTTAAAGCTCATTGGTTCCATTGGTTTTCTTTCTTTCTTTCTGTTGGCCTCAGACTCTATTTTTTATTAAATCTCTGGGACTTATTGCTGTTGCATCATCTAATCCTTTGACAATCTGCTTAAACTCAGAGAAATGACTGTCATCAGTTGCCCTCCCCGACTTTCAAGTAACTTGCAAAGGCACACACAGGGCTTGATTTCACCCATCACCCTCGCCTCTTCCGTAGTCTCCAAACCACAGATGTCATCTCAGGAGCCACTTCCTGAGAGCTCCTAGCCCTTGCTCAATAGTCCACATACGACCTCTGTGTGCTATCAGTGCCTGTGTCAGAGACCACAGACGTCCAATAGTCTCCTCTTTCTTCCTTTGACAATACAGAGCTTTTGAATTTAGCAGGGTGCAAAATAAAAGCTAAAGTTCCCTTTTTATGGTTATGAGCAAAGGGATATGTGCCTTTTTCTTAGGTCATAACATGAAAAAAATACAGATTTGTGAATCCCTTGTTCTTCCACTGGCTGGCAATGGCAGGTACTAAAGCAACCACTCTGAAGTCAGAGATAGAAGATATGTGTACCATGGAATTTCTCAGCTTTAGCACTGTTGATGTTTTAGAGCAAGACAATGCTTTGTTGGTGGGAGAGGTCCTGTGTATCATAAAATACTAAGCAATATCTCTGACTTAGACCCATTAGATGCCAGTAGCATATCCCCCAATTGTGAAAATCGAAAATGTCTCCAGACATTGCCAAATATCCCCTGAAAGATAAAATCTCTCCCATAGGTATAAAATTGGAGCTCACTCCTACTATCCTCAAAGTGACCATCTCTATTCTAAGAGAGAAATGAATACATGTTTTTAAAGCAAGTGTCTTTGACTATCTTTGTTACAGTAGACTTCTGTACCCTTACTAATATACCCATAAAGTCTTAATAATTTTCAACAGATTATATAGGGCTAACTAGATGTTCCATGTTAGAGATAAATTTATCATAGGTTTGGTTAGACAACTAATAGTGTCTGCCCCACCAGATCCCTGCTGTGAATTGGCTGGGTTTGCTTTGTTCATTGGAATTCTGTACCCTGTCTGGGAAGGCAGGCATTATAAACGATGGCCTAACCATAGAATCTGACACTCGGATGTTTTTTCTTCTACAGTATTTAAAAATGATAACATTTTATGTAAAAGTCTACATTGAGGGCTTCTTGTCCAAATATATGTGCTTAAATTCTGTGCCGCATGGCCAGTGAGGTGAAGGTAAGTACAGAAATATCCACAATTCCCTAAGAACTTAGTTTGATAGCACTTAGTTTGACCTCAAACTAAATGCATGAGGTCTTCTCTCAGTAATTCCCTGCTCAGAACTGAACTCTGCATTGCCTATACTGTGGAGACTGTATTTCCAAGATCCAAATTTGGGACTCAGTGATTTAACATGTGGCCAGACAGCAAGGGAAAAACAACTAACTCTACACTACGTCCAGCATGAGCTGTTGTGCGTTCCCTGTGGCTGTTTCAGACTTACCCTTTTAACCTCTTGTCACCACAATTACCAATGCACACAGTGAGTTGGAGACTGCCACGGCACACTCAGGTTTTACCCTCAGAGGTCTGCAGGTAATCAAGGATGCGTGCAGCTCTATTTCCATAAGTGCACTTGGTGTCTAAATCTGCTCATGGCCAACCCAGGCCCAAACACAGCTTCCTCCAGGGAGGCTTTCCAGATTGCTATTATAGCTCCCCAACGGAGAGAGCCTGCCTCTTCCTTCTTTGAAACCCCTACATTTTCTATGACAGCCTCTTACTGATATTCCTTGATTGTGTTATTATATTTTCACTTTCTGTTGGGGCTCAGATTCAGAGGGGTAACAGGATTTATGTCCAGTCCCCAGCCAACCTGCATCACTGGCTGACCAATGCTTTGTGTGTTACCACGTTCACAAGGTGTTACTTATTTCTAATTTTTTAGGCAAAGGGAGCAGTCAGAACAGTTCCTGGAGTTTTAGAAGTTCCCCTCTGTGTAAGAAGTGTTGACTGAGGTTTGATTTGTTTCACGTCTACCCACAGTGATTACTGAGCCCGGCAATAAGCTACGAATATTCTGGCAGAATTCAGGAATATTCTGTTATCATTTTTGCCACTGATACTGGAGGTGCCATTAATACTAATTAAGATCCTCTTGGTTACAAATATCACAATCCTAACTCAAACTGGTCAAGAAAAAAATAAAAGGAAATTGCAAGCAATTTTGGAACTCTTTCCAGAAGGGCTACCACAGCTGTCATCATATGAGGTCTTACAATTAAGTTCACAAACTCATCCCAGAAAAAGTGCTTTGGAGGGTGGACTAGGTTCTGGTATTGGTGCATAGTTCCCCAAGGAAACTACTCAAAGATGACTACAGCAATGAGGTATGTAGCACTTTTTTCTAGGACAAATTGCGAACTTCATTGTCTGACCTCGTGTAACATTATGGCATTGGCAGTGCACTTCCAGAATATTAGCAGTAGCATGAACAATCTCTCCAGGACACAAGTGCTGCCAGTTGAGGTGAGTGACGCCCAGTGCTGTCCCTTACACACACATGGCTTTCTATAGCTTTTCTCCTGCCAGCGTTACCCCTGCGTAGTTCATGTGCAGGCTGTCACTTGTGGCCTAGAATGTTACCTTTTCTTTTGTTGTTCACTTGTTTTCAACCAATATAATTCTAACTCTGGAAAGCAAACTCCAGGGTAGAAGTCATCAAAAAGAAAGCTACATGTCGTAATTTGTGAATTGGTAGGGAAAACCACACTACTCATTAAAATTCTGCAGTAAGAAACTTATGGCAAGGTCTCGGGTTGAAATGACCTTCCAAAGCAGGCCTTAGGGTGGGTGGGGTTTTTTGCTCTCATTTCCTTTTTTTTTTCCCTCCTTACAGAAAGGTCACATTTAAGAACCACAGGCTTCTCTGCAGGTGGTGTGTCAGTTCTCTATAAATATATGGGCTTAGGTTGTAAATACCAACTGTCCACTTACCCAGCCACGAACTACTACTTCACATAACTCCTGATAGACACCTTTTTCTTTCTCCCTGCTCTGCCCAGAGTGCTCTGTGAGTATGGAAATGCCTTCTTTGGGGAGGGGATGTAAGACTATCCTTCCCTGATCAACATCCATGGTACCGATTATGGGAGCTTGATGCACAAGTAGCCCCCAGGGTATCTGGTGAAGTGGACACTTCAGGGGGAGGACTCAGTGCCCAGTAAGCACCCTGCCCTCTTCACTACTGGTAATAGAAGCCAATGCTGTTTAGACTGTGGGTGGAGGCACCCCAAGGTCAGGAAGACCAGACTTCCTACTGGCTCTGGGAATGAACTATGATTGGTCTATTCCAGTCTCTTATGCCAGCTGGATGTTTTCCATCCCCACACTGGCCACAGTGACTTTTTATCCACCTCCCCCTGCCCATCTCTCTTTCTCTATTTACTCTGCTTTGAATAGTGGTTAAAACATACACACACACATATACATATAATCCCAAGAGCCACTGTAGCTATCCTACAATAATGAAAGAAAATCTCAGAAAATCACAGAGACATCAACCCAGCACTTGCCAGCCCATGCATCTTGTTCTTTGAGATAATTTATGTTCTTCTTTCTTGAGCACTGCTTGAGCTGACTTTCTGCGCCCAAAGCATTAATAACCAACATCAAGTGCTAGAATGTGTTCTCTGTCAGTGACACCCAAGTGGGTAAGCTAAACTTGGCATATGTTCTTCCTAGAAGTGTATCATTATTGCTGTACAAGAATTAGGAACACAGACTCTGGGCCCAGTGTCCTTAGCACTGTCTAGCTGTGAGTGGCATAACACCCCCATGCCTCAGGTTCCTACAGAGGTGCTTACATATGAGCAGCTCAGTAGTTAGCCCCAGGCAAACCTATGATGCTCTGGAAGAAGTACCTGGACCCTTGCCCAGCCTGACATGCACATAAAGCATCCCCAGCATCAGAAAGACCTGTGTATGTCTTCATGCCTGAGAAGCACAGGGATATGGCCTCTGCCCTGTGACAGCTCCCAACCCCAGACAGCAGGTGATTGCACCAACATGCACAAGCACAGAAAAGAGACACTCAGGGGGACCCTGGGTCTTATCTCTGTGTTCCAGATACCAAGTTTCGTGTCAGTCATAGAGCAATTGCTCTGTAAATAAATATTTATTAAAATTAGTCACTTTCCAAGTCTAGGAATTACTGCAGTGTACAAAGGAGGCAAAGTGCTTTGTCTTGGTCCTTTAGGGCTGCTTGACAAAGTGGCTTAGAAAACATGGAAATTAATTTCTCACCATTCTTAGGGTCTAGAAAGTCTGAGATCAAGGCATCAGATTTAATGTCTGGCGAGGGTCCAATGTTAGAAAGAGTTCCCTTGAGCACAGATTTTTTTTTTTTTTTTTTAAGACAGGGTTTGGCTCTGTTGACCAGGCTAGAGTGCAGTGGCATCATCATAACTTACTGCAACCTCAAACTCAAACTCCTGACCTCAAGGCCTTAGCCTTCCAAGCAGCTAGGACTACATGTGTGCATCACCACATCTGGCTCATTTTTTTTCTATTTTTAGTAGAGATGGAGTCTCACTGTTGCTCAGACTTGTCTCACAGCCCTGAGCTCAAGTGATCCTCCCACCTTAGCCTCCCAGGGTGTTAGGATTATAGGTATAAGCCACCATTTCTGGCCCCTTGGGCCTCTTTTATAAGGGCACTAATCCCATCCAGGAGGGCTCCACCCTCATGACCTTATCACCTCCTAATACCATCACCTCTGAGGTTAAAATTTAAGCAGCTGAATTTGGGGATGATACAGACATTCAGACCACAGCATCTTTGCTTCAATGAAGTTTATATTTTCATAGAAGAGACATGTTGTCAAAACTAATTAACCATATATGTCCAATGGTGGTAAAGGATGTGCAGAAAAATTAAGTGGAATGAAGGAATAAAAGATAAGTTCAGTCCAACTTTGTGCGGTACTTCTTAAGGTGAGCTGTGAGTGAATCTAGAGGCAGTGTGGACACTAACCAGGAGACATCTGAGGGGAGGGCATTCAGGAGGAGGGGACAGTGAGAACAGAGCTCAGAGGCAGGCATGACAGGACTCTGTATTGGCTTGGTTCAAGTGAGGATTGCAAAGTGAGATCAGGGAGGCAGGTAGGAGGGAGCACATGGCAAACAGACCATGTAGGGCTTTGAAGGAATGAATGGGGTTAGGAAGGACCCAGAAAGTAGCAGAAATGGGATTTGAACCCAGGCACGTTGACCCTAATGTGTAGGGTCCTAATTCCCACCCCATAGCACCTAGAAAACAGTAGTAGCTCCTTTCAGCCATGTGCCCTGTTGGAATTTCTCTCAGTTACTTTTCAGAGAACATTCTTACAAGGCTAAGGCTGGGAAGCTTGTGCAAGAGCAGGGAAGCAACAGTGCTTAGTGGCTGTGTCCTGAATTGCACCAAGCATGATTGGAACAAAGGAAAGAAGAATTTCCCAGGCACTGTTGGGTCAAGAAAGTGGTGGGAGTGTGGCACCACACCCCACTCGGGAGCTATTATCTCATTCTTAGCCAGTTTTCTTCAAAGGAGTTTTCACCAACTGCTGGGAAGACCAGTGCTGAGAGCCTAGGGCTTGGTCAGGGCCACTTAGCAGGGCAGCCGCATCAAATATTAATGGGCCAGTCCCCCTGCCAGATTCTTCCGAGACAGCCAGAGAGTATCTCTAGGAAGCCACAGATACCTGTAAGAAGTTACTTATGGAGCCATTGCCCTTTCAGGGTTTTATGATTAATGCATTCTTTTGCACTAGTGACTCTTGACCAAAGGGGAGTCTGTTTGCCTATCGAGTTAGTAATAGAGAACAACTGTGTGTGTGTTACTGCCCAATGACTTTTCTTACCATAGAGGGAAAAGTATAACAATACTTTTAAGCCAACAGGGCTGCTCTAACTGGGGTCAGGCTGCACGGATTATCCACCCACCCTGCTGCTTACTCCTTATTTGATCTTGAGCAAGCCTTTTGGGCATTCTGTGTCTCTATTTCTTTTCTTTTCAAGTTTAAAACAGAATTATAGAAATGGACTCTACTCAGTAGAGTTGTTAGGAAGTTGCTTTGCAATCCATGGAAAACACTTAGAAGAGAGTGTGGCTGATATGAGAAACACAGATAATTAATGTTCACTGCTCTTGTTATTACTGAACAGTCTCGCAAACACCACAGAGCTCTGGCTTCATGGCTATTTCTCCACCACCATGAGAAGCTAGTGAGCTAGGCCAGCAGCAGAGATTCGGTTTTGTTTTCGGTTGGCCAGCATCCAGACACAGTCAGGGAGTCTCACCTTGCAAAGTCTGTGACCTTACTTCTTGTGGTCTGTGCAATGAAACTCTCTGGTACCATGGTATGAGCCACCCTCCTGATGGTTTATTCTCCCATAATTAAATTAGCATTGTGCCAGGATTCACTCTGAAATAGATAGCGTGAGATCATAAAACGCTTTTTACTATCTGCTTATGTAGAATCACAGCGTGGTAATCTCGGAGCAGCAGATGCAGGGAAGGTGTTTGGGGGAGCGAGGCTAAGTTATTCTGGTGATGAGACCGTGCTGCTGTTTGCTTGCCAGACTCACACAGCTGGGCCCTGTGTGCTTTGCCTTAGAGCAGAATGTCTCAGCCTCAGCACCGCTGATTGACATTTGGGGCCCAGTGATTACCTGGAATGGTGGGGCACCATCCTGTGTATTGCAGGAAGTTTAGCGCCATCCCAGCCTCTACCCACTAAATGCCCGTATCACCCTACTTAATCATGATGACAAAAGTGTCTCCAGACATTGTCAGATGCCTCCTGGAGAGCAAATCACCCCCGGTGATTGGGCGCCGCTGCCCTAGAGCCCAGCTCCAAGTGGTGGTGTAGTGGAAGCGGGATGAGACTGGGACGTCTCCCTGATCCATATGCAGGCCAGCCTGCACAGATGTCCAGCTCAAGAAAAGTTGCTTTCAACAGCTGGGACTCTATAGGGATTTTAGGTTCAAGGCTGAAGATTCACTTTGCATTTTGACCCTTTCCAGAACCATGTATCTTCTCCCGGCCATCACAAACTGGTGCCCAACCCACACTTCTGCCAGGTGCACACCGTCTCCTCTTGCCCCGTGTAGGGCTCTGTTCATCCCAGAAGGAGTCAGTGTTGAAATATTTCCATATACGTTGGCCTAGTCTGAATTCAGCATTTGGAACAGTAAGAGATACAGACCACCACCCAGAAGTATTCTCACCTAATGATAAAATGTGGACCTGACTCTGTTTCTATATCTAAAGAGCAGTTCAAGGAAATACAGAGGATAAAAGAACAAATTAAAGGACAATTCAAGGGTACAACCAACCGATCCAGAATGTGGATATTCTTTTTTTTTTTTTTCTATCACCCTCAGTAGAGTGCTGTGGCATCACAGCTCACAGCAACCTCCAACTCCTGGGCTTAGACGACTCTCTTGCCTCAGCCTCCCAAGCAGCTGGGACTACAGGCACCCGCCACAATGCCCGGCTATTTTTTTGTTGCAGTTTGGCTGGGGCTGGGTTTGAACCTGCCACTCTCCGTATAAGGGGCCGGTGCCCTACTCACTGAGCCACAGGCGATGCCCCAGAATGTGCATATTCTATAAGATGAATGATTCAGTATCTAAAATAAAAAAGGAGACAGAGAAGAGAGATGTAAGAATATAACCAAATGCTACTTGTGAACCTTGTTTGCATGTTTGGATTCTAGTGGAATCTAATCAGTTACGTGTTTAGAGGACAATGTCTTTGATCAGAGAAATTTTTTATTAGAAACTTATTAATTTTATTTGGTATGATAATGACAAAATGATTATGTTTTTTTAAAAATTCTCTCCTCCTGCCCTTCAATCTGATAGAAGCAAAGGGATCCCTTGGCGGTTCTATTTTTATTTATTTATTTATTTTTTATTGTTAAATCATAGCTGTGTACATTAGTGCAATCAAGGGGTACAATGTGCTGGGTTCTATTTTTAGAGGTCAGCTTCCTAGCCCACAGAGCGGAACAAAAAGAGGTGTCGGTGGATTTAGCAAATGGAGAAAATTCTGCACACAAAGATAATGTATCCAGACTAACGGTGATTTGATGAGAGCAGCACGGTCTTTGCCAGGCAGGATGCTGGGAACATTTTTCCTTATCAGTCACACTCTGCAACACTGATCCAGTGAGCTGTTCCCCAGTGTTGTGCTGGTAAATGCTCAACAGCTGGCTCTCAGAGGGAAAAGGCACTGATTGCCGTGCTCAGCGATTTCTGCTCTTAAACACTCCCCATGGCCAGTTTCAGGCTGCCACTGTGATGTCACTGAATAGAGTTGAGAAGAGGCAGCCTGTGCACTCCATCATGTAGTATTTCCTCCCTACATAAATAACCAGGCAATCACAGATAATAGCAACGGTAATGAAATAATTAGGAAGTGATGAATTTTGAGTATTTATTACCTTTGTTTCTAATATAGATTATTCAATTTGTACACTGACATGATTTGTACTTGAACAATTGCTGGGTTTAACAGCTACCTTGCAAAATTCCTGGAAATGGAACAGCCACCACAACAGTGGTTTATGCAGCCTGAAGTTTCAAAGAAAGAAGAGGATGGTAGGGGCGGGAGGTGCAATTGGGAGTCCTTAAGAGCAAAGCTATGAAAACAAAACATTGGTGTTTGTTTTCTGAACAGAACATTCTGTGTGCTGAAGTTTGCACTAGAAGGAGTGGCTTCTTGCTGAGGACTAAAAGAACAGGGGAAAAGAGAGAGAGAAAGAGAGAGAAGAAGGGAGGGAAAGAGGAAGGGGGAAAAGGGGAGGGAGAGAGGCAGGGAGGAAGGAAGGAAAAAGAAGGAGGAAAGGAGGGGAGGAGGGGCTGGAAGTGGCCACAGTGCTTAGGAAATCCTTCTGCTCTCTGCTCCATCCTGCACTTCAGACATGACATGAGCTGCTGATAAGGAAGTTTTCATCCACACCCAGATCAAAGCAAATTCCAGGCAGCAAACGGTATTGCCCCAAAGGGTCAGCGTTTGCTGTTCCCCTGGGGTACTGCTCGCAGCCTTTTTCACAGCCAACTTGAAAAGGGCGAGGAGCATTTTCTACTGCTGAGCAGGCTGTGGCCTCCCATCTTGGCCAGTTAGGGAGCAGGGAGCCCTGTGGGCAGGGAAAAGAGCTGGGATCCTGTGGCTGCACATGCGTACCCATGTGTATGGTACATGCACACATGCAGGCGCACACACAGGGCTTCTTTTAGGAAATGGCAGTGGTAACCATGGGAGCCTCTTTTTTTTTTTTTTATTAAATCATAACTGTATACAATGATATGATTATGGGGCATCATACACTCACTTCATAAACCATTTGACACATTTTTATCACAGTGGTTAGCATAGCCTTTCCGGCGTTATCTCAGTTACTGTGCCAAAACATTTACATTCTACATTTACCAAGTTTCGCAAATACCCCTATAATATGCACCACAGGTGTGATCCCACCGATTCCCCTCCCTCTACTCACCCCCCCCTTTCCCACTTCCCCCTATTGTTAAGTTGTAGCTGGGTTATAGCTTTCATGTGAGAGTCCCAAATTAGTTTCATAGTAGGGCTGTGTACATTGGGTATTTTTTCTTCCATTCTTGGGATACTTTACTAAGAAGAATATGTTCCAGCTCCATCCATGTAAACATGAAAGAGGTAAAGTCTCCATCTTTCTTTAAGGGAGCCTCTTTTGCAGCCAGAACCAGTCTGTTTCTCCTCAGCTTCCAGGACCACCAGAGCCTACCCTGACAGGTAGTTTAGGAAAGATCAAAGAGGTTTGGCACCCATGGGCAGGAGACTGGGGTCTAGCCTGGAAACAAATGCTGTCCTCAATCCTGGGATGCTCAGCGTACCCATCTCAGAAGGTCACTGGTGGATAGGATGACTGTGTTCACAGGGCTCCTGGTGGCAAACAGGGAGGTGAAAAGCAGTGCACGCTATTAAGAACAGAACACAGGGACAAGCATCTTCAATACTTCTCAATACTTTTACTTCTCAGGACCCTGTTGTTTACTGTCCCTCTCGTGTTTTCATGTAGATACAAAGCTGCCTTTATTAAAAGACAGTCTGCATAGTTTAAATTATATGCATATCAGTGCTTGCCAGAGACTGTATGCATCCCAGTAGAAAGAGATGTTCTTTTATGAGAACACAGATTTTTTTTATTTGTGCTGTCTTATATTTATATATTTAGAAAAAGAAAAGTTTTTTTAAAAAAATTATTATATAGAATGTCATTATAGTTGCTTTTTAAAATAACTTTTCTTGAGTCCAAAAAAAGGGGGGTAGCTAAATTAAAGGAAAAAATGAAATAAGTGATACTGCAGTGGGTGTGGATAAGCCAACAGTTTGTAAGTGGCACTCGAGTGACTGAGCCTGGGAAAACCTGAGTGGGTCCTGGGTGCCAGGGTGACCTGCAGTGAGTCCCTCACTGCCCACCATGCGGGGGGCGACCACACTGACTGACATCAGAAGAGCATCAATGACTTCTTAGTTAATGGAGGGACCCTGATCCTGGACAAATGGCAGTTTCTCTTTTAAGTGTTTTGAAACACTCGGAACCTGCGTCCCCGGCTTTATAAAGCCACTGTCAGGTCAGTGAGTCGATGCGGGTATAAACTGATGTGTCTCATTGTAGAGGAAGGGCGAGCGTGGGCGCACTGTGCCTTCACGTACGGTGTGCGCCCCTTGCAGAGGGCCGGCCGCTCCTCCCACCAGCTGCACCAGCTGCACCAGCTGCTGTGCACAGGCAGCAGGAGGCCTTCCCGCTGCAGCGCCTGCAGCCATGCTGGTGAAAGCACCAGGCTGCCAGGCTAAATGCAGCCAGACTTGATATCTACATGTTTGGAGCTATAGTGATTTTGCTTCACTGCAGCTCCCCTGTGTCTGGCCGGCCAGGAGAGGCTGTTTTAGTTTGTTGTAATGTTAGCAGCTCTGCCCACTTTCTAGGCCTGCCGTAACAAAGCATGGTGGACTGGGCCGCGTAAACAACAGAAAGTTCGTCTCTCGCACTTCTGGAGACTGGGAGTCCAAGGTCAAGGTGTTGGCAGGGCTGCTTCCTTCCTTGGGCTGAGGGGCAGCCATATGCCCCAGGCCTCTGTCCTCTCTCCCACCGGCAGTCATCATGTTCACGCTCCACAGTGACTTCTCCGTGTTCCCTTTTTTGGGAAGGCACCATTCCTATTTGATTAGGGCCCACCCTGATAACTTCATTTTAAAACGCAATTACCAAACCAGGCACGGTGGCTCACACCTGTAATCCCAGCACTCTGGGAGGCCGAGGTGGGTGGATTGCTTGAGCTCACAGGTTCGAGACCATCCTGAGCCAAAGCAGACCCCATCTCTAAAAATAGCCAGGCATCATGGCTGGCACCTATAGTCCCACCTACTTAGGTGGTTGAGGCAAGAGAATTGCTTGAGCCCAAGAGTTTGAGGTTGCTGTGAGCTGTGACACCACAGCAGTCTACCGAGGATGACAAAGTGAGACTCTGTCTCAAAAAAAAAAAGCTCAATTACCTTATAAGGACCCCATCCCCTTATAAAACCACATTACAAGGTGATTTGGGTGTTAAGGTTTCAACATATGAATTAGAAGGGGGATGTTCAGCCCTTAATATAGTGACTTATCATTTATTATTTTGGGGGTTTTTTTTGTTTGTTTTTTTTTTGTGGTTTTTGGCCGGGGCTGGGTTTGAACCCGCCACCTCTGGCATATGGGACTGGCACCCTACTCCTTGAGCCACAGGCACCGCCTTTTATCATTTATTCTTTTTAACATACTCTGAGGATCAAAGTGAGCTCCTGAGCAGACAGCCCTCTGGGGGCCAGAGACCAGGTGGCACCTACCCTTCCAACCGCCACTCACCACCCCCATACACTGACACACCTGCTGGCCTGAGAAGCTTCTAGAGAGAGCATTTCCCAGGGAGATTATAGCTGACCATGAGATAGATGGCTTGCAGAATGGAAATTAGGCTTCCCGTGTTCAAAATTTGTACTGAACATTGATTTTCCTTAAGGAACACTTAATCATCCCTGTGTTATACCCGAGCCAAGCACATTTTGAAAAGAGGAGATATTTTTTGTTGTTGGTTTGTTTTTAACTGCTGAAAACCTGAAAACCCAAATACGAGCGTCAGCGATGAAGGATGCAGTGAGCCCCCTGGGCACCTCATCGGAACCGGTAGGAGCTCCGGGTCAGGCCGCACCTGAATCCTGTGTCCATGCATGGCAGGATCTAGGCAGGTGCCGGGAAGAGTCAGTGCCTTATACATGCTGATGTGGCAAAGGAAAAATGAATGTATCGCTGTTATTTAGGACTCTGTGAACCTGAGATCACCCCCCTGGATTACCAGCAGCAGCAGCCCCATAGATTAGAAACCCCCCCACCCCCTGAAGTAAGGTGGCCCTGCATGTGGCAGATGGGGAGGGAGGAAGCACAACCCGTGGACCCTCCTGCACAAGGCCAGGAGGAGTTTCTGCCCCTCTGCCTGAGCCATCTCCCCCTCCCTGCAGCCACAGCACCACTGAGAGGGCAGCTTCTCACGGTGCCACTGGCCAGCTTGCCTGGCCTCTCTCCTTGAGGCCAGGAATGTGCAAGCTTAACCCTTCCATCCCACTGATGTTTTTTTGTTTGGTTGGTTTCTAGTTTTTGTTTGTTTGATGTTTTTTTTTTAGTGCTGACTCTGGTTGCAAAACTTCTGCTTTGAGGACCCAAATTTCTGCAATGGCCAGTTTTCTGAAGTAACTAAGAAAATCATTGCTTTCATTAAAGACAATGCCTAAGTAACAAAATCAGCCTTTCATTAAAGACAATGCCTAAGTAACAAAATCAGCCTTTTAAACCCTGTGCCTCAGTGGTTCATCCTCCCACTCCACACAGGGATGAAGCCAAACAGAGCACCAGTGAGCATCCCTCCATCTGAGCAACTTTTTTTTTTTTTTATTAAATCATAGCTATGTACATTAATGCAATTATGGGGTACAAAGCGCTGGTTTTGTATACAATTTGAAATACTTGAAACTGGTTAACAAAGCCTTCACCACATTTTCTTAGTTATTGTAGAATATAAAGATATTTAGCAGATTTAACATGTACCCTTATAAAATGCACCATAGGTGTGGTCCCACCAATTACCCTCCCTCCACCCATCCTTCCCCCTCCCCTCCTCTCTCCTTCCCCTCTACCCTTCATCTTGGGCTGTAGTTGGGTTATAGCTTTCATATGGAAGTGTGGGTATTTATAAACTGGGTAGGGCTGACTACATTGGATACTTCTTCTTCCATTCT
The DNA here is from genome assembly GCF_027406575.1 of Nycticebus coucang. Classification (NCBI taxonomy): domain Eukaryota; kingdom Metazoa; phylum Chordata; class Mammalia; order Primates; family Lorisidae; genus Nycticebus; species Nycticebus coucang. The sequence goes on along the minus strand of NC_069783.1, from coordinate 108,306,586 downwards.
TGAGATACTTTACTAAGAAGAATATGTTCCAGCTCTATCCATATAAACATGAAAGAGGTAAAGTCTCCATCTTTTTAAGGCTGCATAATATTCCATGGTGTACATATACCACAATTTATTAATCTATTCATGGATTGATGGGCACTTGGGCTTCTTCCATGACTTAGCAATTATGAATTGGTCTGCAATAAACATTCTGGTGCAACTATCTTTGTTATAAAGTGATTTTTGGTCTTTTGGATATATACCTAGTAGAGGAATTGAAGGTTCGAATGGCAGGGCTTGAGGAGGACCCCGTGGGCAATTGAAGCAACACCAAAAATAGATTACTGGACTCTGATCACACTTAAAACTTCTGCACAGCCAAGAACACAGTAAGTAAAGCAAGCAGACAGCCCTCAGAATGGGAGAAAATATTTGCAGGTTATGTCTCCAACAAAGGTTTAATAACCAGAATCCACAGAGAACTCAAACATGTTAGCAAGAAAAGAACAAGTGATCCCATCTCAGGGTGGGCAAGGGACTTGAAGAGAAACTTCTCTGAAGAAGACAGGTGCACGGCCTACAGACACATGAAAAACTGCTCATCATCCTTAATCATCAGAGAAATGCAAATCAAAACCACTTTGAGATATCATCTAACTCCAGTAAGTTTAGCCCACATCACAAAATCCCAAAACCATAGATATTGGCGTGGATGTGGAGAAAAGGGAATACTTCTGCACTGCTGGTGGGAATGCAAACTAATACATTCCTTTTAGAAAGATATCTGAACAACTCTTGAGTGGAAAGGACAGTTTGTAGCTTCAGTGAAATATGGAATCTTCAGCAAAATCCACATGCAGCAAAAGTCAATTTCAAGCCAAGTCACCATGCACAAGGCATTTATTTTCCCTCAGTAGAGACAGGTGTCCAGGCTGTGAAGACTGGCTGGGGTGTTCCCTTTGCGTGCTACAACAATGGGGGCTTTTGCATGCTAATGCATCTTTAATCTTTGTCCCACAAGCACACCCTGTTCTCCTAGTGTTCAGGGTAGCAAATGGGTTAAGTGTGTTTAGCAAATTATTTCCATGTAAGACTTGGAAGAAGTTTCTAAAGAGAAGGCACCTGCCATGGCTGATTACTTTTGCTGATGCTAATTTGGATACCCTAATTTGGCAGGTGATGGAGGTGGTTTAACACCTCCTCCCAACCCCTTGGTTCCCTCCCAGTGACCATTTGGTCATCACATTTCTCAGCTGTGTCTAACCTTTTCACTAACTATTCACAAGGATTTATCTCCTTCGGCAGGGTAGGGGTATGTGGGTGTGATTTGTTAAGCTGTTACTTTTTTGTGTGTGTGTGTGTGTGTTGAGACAGGGTCCCACCCTATACCCCTGAGCAGAGTGCAGTGGGCGTGGTAGCCCCACTTAGACTCGGGCTGCGGGCACCCCGCTGCCTCAGCCTCCGGAAGCCGCTGGGATTACAGGTGCTCGCCGCTCGGCTGGGTTTTTCCATTTTTTTCATGAGTCAGGGTCTCACTGTGGCTTTTCCTGTGTGTGTACAATAATGCATTTATGGGGGTACAATGTGCTGGTTTTAGATACAATTTGAAATACTTACAACAAACTGGTTAACATAGCCATCACCACACTTTCTTAATTATCATGTTAAGACATTTGAGAAGTCAAATAGTTCTGAAGAAATGTTTGACAAAAACCACACATGACATTCTTTAAGAGGCAAAACTATAATGACAGAGAACAAATCAGTGTTTGTCAGGGGTTGGGGTGTGACTTCTAGTGGTAAGGGAGGGAGCTCTAGTGGTAATAGAACAATTTCACATGGTGACTACTGTGATGGTTATTCTTATCTGCACATGTGATATAATTTCATAAAACTGCACACAAAAAAGTTCATGTAAAAATAAACTCTAAATAAGACTTGTACTTATCAATGGAAAATATCCCAAACTTTAAAATAATTTAAAGAGGATTATTCTGAGCTGAATATGAGTGAACATGACTTAGAAAGCCAAGCCTCAGAAGCCTTGAGCAAGTGGTCTCACCATGGTCGGGTTACAGTTTGGTTCCATACCTTTCAGAGACATGGGAATTACATGTAAAGTCATAAATCAATACATGGATGGTGTACATTGGTTTGGCACAAAAAGGCAGGACATCTCAAAGTGAGGAATTAAGAGGTTAGAGCTGTTTAAAGATTCTTTGAATTGTAATTGGTCAAAGAAATGAAGCTTTGTCTATGCACTTCTTTTTTTTTTAATTAATTTTTTTTTTATTGTTGGGGATTCATTGAGGGTACAATAAGCCAGGTTACAAAGGACTTCTAATGTTTTAATTAAAGATAAGGAATCCCGTTAACCAGAGACAAGCCACCAAACATGTACAGGACCTATACTCAGACTCGAGAGATCTGTGAAGTAAATTGAGGACCCGCAGTTGTGCTTCAGGCTTTGTCTTATGAAGCCTTAGGCCTATTAACAAGTTACAAAGGGCATCTCTGCCCTCCTTTCTCATGGCTGGCAACTCAGCCTTAGGGTATTTTGGGTGTTCCCTTGGCCAAAAACAGGGTTCGTTCATTGGGCTAGGAGACTTAAGATTTTATTTTACATACTTGAGTTAATAGCATTATTCAATATCAATTTCCTGACTTTGGCAATGAGCCATGCTTATGTATGATACTATCATTTGAGAGAAGCTTGAGAAACAAGGGAGAGACACAGGAAGTCTGTATCTTTTTCTCAACTTCTTGTTAGTCTCAAATCATTGCACTATTTCCAAATACAAAGTTGTTTTAAAATACTACTGCAGTATTCTGCTTCCTTTTGCTCTCTTTCTTTATGCAGAGAAGCAAAATCCCCCCTTATCTGGTTTTTACATCCATTATCTCTAAGGGACACATTGATGTTGATACTTCTTAATTTTTTTTAGTTTCAGGCAATCTCTATAAATTCCCTACTGTGGAGAGTCAGGATATCTCTCTCTTTTTTCCCTCACTAAGTGCCCTCCTTTTTATTTTTCCACCCTTCCAGGATGGTAATATTTTGTCTAGATTCATATTTGATGTCTAAAATGTAAGTACATATGTTAATTGTAGTAAAACCAAATATTAATTTATGATTTTTTTTCTTTTCTGCCCGAGAAAAAAACTTAGTATCTTCAGAATTAAAACTGATTTGGTTTTATTCTTTGTCTGGATTTCCTGTGTATTGAACTCATATTTATTTTCAGATTCTTCACTAGTTTTCTCAATCTCCTCATAAAACATCCATTCATATCACGTTTATCAGAAAAATTCCGTTTCCGGGAGACAACTTTGCCAGGATCCTCTGCTTGCCCCGTGCTCTGTTATTATCCTGAGGCTTCTGTTTGCATCAACCTGCAGTTCCTTTCATCTGGATTACATTTTGGACTTCTGTTCTCCTCATCTCATGTCTTCTTTATAAGTTTCCTTCCCACTTTGATGGAACACATCCTCAAATAGTATCTATAAGGGGTATAAAGGGCAAATGTTTTTAGAACTCACATGTGTGAAAACATTGAATTCATAATTACAATGGATATAGTATTCTAGGTTGGAAATCATTTCCCCTTAGAATATTCAGGATATTTTTTATTGTCTTCAAGTTTCCCAAACGGCAGTTAGTTGTAAATTCTGAATCCATTCTGATGTTTGTTTGTTTTTTTCTCTCTCTGGAGGACTATAGAAATCACTTCAGTGTACCCAATGTTCTGAAATTATTATTGGTTTGGTATGAGTTTATTCTCATTTGTTATACAGACCATGTAGCAGGCTCTTCTAATCTGAAAACGTTATTTTTTCATTTAGGGAAATTTTCTTGAATTGCTTCATTCATGATTCCATGTATCTCTTTTCTCTGTTTTTTTTTTTTTTCTATTATTTACCTGTCGAACTGAAAAGTTATCCTCTCTGAGTTTACCTTTTTCCCCATCTTCTATTTGATTCTTGTCTATTCTTCCTAGATTTCCTCAAGTTTATCCACCATTCCATTGACATTCCATTTCTGCTATAATATTTTTAGTTTTCAAGGACTTATTTTTCTCCCTCCTGGGTGTTCATTTTTTAAATATAGCATTCTACTTTGGCTTCATGGTTACAATATCTTCTCTTATCATTCTGTGAATGTGAATGATTGTCTGATTTATTAAAATGTCCTTTTTTCTACATCGGCTCTATTTCCTATAGGTTGCTTCCTCCCCCTCCCCATTTGCCTGTTTTGGTCTTTTTGAGTGGACAAAACACAAACTGTGTCTCTTTTGCTCTCACCATACAACAATCATAACAGAAGACTTCTGTGATCCAATATGTGGGGATTTTTACCCACCAACAAGCAAGCAATCAATTCTGCAACAGATACCAGCTGAGTGTCCTCAATTTAAATTCCCAAACTATCAACCTGGAGGTAGTGTCAGATCACACAAACTGAGGGCTTAGTTCCACAGAATGCCCCCTACATCAGGTGCCAATTACAAGCCTCAGGTTGTTTTTACCTGTGCTTCTGACCTACGGGCTATCAGTTGGGGCTCCCACAACCCCCTCCTTGGGTTTGATTAATTTACTAGAGAGGACCATAGACTCACAGAACTCAAGGAAACACTCATGTTTCCTGACTTATAGAGAATATTACAAAGATTATTGATGGAGAGCTGCATCGAGCAAGGTGTATAATTGGGGGTGGGGGTGAAGCTCTTGTATACTCACGCTGTGTGCCACCCTCCAGGGACCTCCATGTGCTCAGCTGTCTAGAATTTCCCTGAACCCTGTCTGTCTGGGGTTTGATGGAGGCTTCATTATGTAGGCATGATTGATTAAACCATTGCCCATTCTCAATCAGTTTCACCTCAAGCCTCTGTCCTTTTCCATGGTTGGATGGGGCCAAAAGTCCCAACCCTCTAATCCTACCTTGGGCTTTCTGGGGACCAGCTCTGATCCAAAGCTTCCTAGGAGCTGCCCAGCAGAAGTCAATTCACTAGCATTCAAAAGGCATCACTATTAAGAGTTGCATGCCAGAAAACAGGGATGAAGACCAAATATATATTTCACAACATCACAGTCTTTATGTCATGTAGACACTTTTCTCAGTGTCCAAAAATTCTTTTTTTTTTTTTTATTGTTGGGGATTCATTGAGGGTACAATAAACCAGGTTATACTGATTGCAATTGTTAGGTAAAGTCCCTCTTGCAATCATATCTTGCCCCCATAAAGTGTGACACACACCAAGGCCCAAATTCTTGTATGTCTGCTCATATAAAGCAAGGGGAACTAAAAGGCCATTGGAAACTCTGAGCCCACGAACAGGATTTGCTGGCCACAAGATTCACTGCAAGGGGATCTGGCTGAAGGTTGGGAGTGGCCTCAATGCAGCACCTTCTGGTTTTTGCTCTTAGGATGGTAGAATTCTCTAGAAATCTGTGTTTCTCCTGGAGGGTGAGGTTCCAGCTGGACAAGCTTGGGAATCTCAAGGTCCAGCACACAGGGTGTTACGTGGTCCTCTGTGTTCAGTATGGTGCCCCAATTCGCAACTCTTCCTGGTTCCACAGTATAAACTATGTTGGTTCCCAGCTTTTCCCACAGGCTGCTGAAGACTCCCTCTTGTCATTCTGCTAGCTCATGTCACCCACTGTGTACCCACTTTCCCATCAAGCCTTTATGCCTTTAGAATGCCCTTCACGCTCTTGTGAGTGGATTTGGGAAGACAGTGTAAGCAGATGTTTGTACTCAGGCTGCCATTTTTCTCATCAATTTATTGATGAGAAGACTGAAGTTGAGAAAGACTGAGTGGTCCTTGACTTAATTCACCTTTGCTAAGTGTGTGCCAGACAAGTCACACTGAGTAGATTGAGGACATCCCTGGAGTAATATACATTAGCTAGTGTTTATTAAGTGTATGTCACATACCTGATACTGTTCTGATCTTTATATCTATTATAACAGCTCTACAATGGAGGCTGCTATTATCATCACAGTGGAGGGAAGTGGGGCACAGAGACAGTATAATTTGCCCAAAGCCACAGGGCTAAGAAATTGGTAAAACTAGAGTATAAATCTAGAGCAGGGTTTTTCTCCATTAGCACTAGTGACACTTTGGACCAGGTAATCCTGGCTGGTGGGGGCTGTCCTGTGTGTTGTAGGCTGTGTAGCCACATCCTCTCCCGACTAGGTGACAGTGACGGTGTTCTGCCCCCAATTATGACAATGTCTCCAGACATTGCCAAATGTCCCCTGCAGGGTACAGATGCCCTGATGGAGAATGGCTCACCTAAACAGGCTGAGTGTGTGGCCTCAGCCACTGTTTTATATGCCTGCTTGGTTGGGGACCACCAGGGCCCCTTCTACCTCTTCTACTCCCCCTGTGAATCGGGCAGCAAATTCTACGGCAAATCCCAGTCCTATCAGCCTGCTGTTGGCTTTACCACTCTTTGTCCATTGCCAGATATGAAAAAGTACAAAGCACAAAAGAAACTAGTAAAGGTATCTTGAAGGAGCTTGGGGGTGTCACGAAAGGCCAAGTCTTTAACCCTGTGGCTCTCTCTCACCCATCTTCATCTCCACAGAGCCAAGGTGAAGAAGGGAGTGAACATCCTGGGTGCTCAGACCAGCGAGCCTCGGCAGTGGGGCGTCCAGCAGGATCTGGGCAGCGGCGGGAAGCACGTCACCGCCACAGTGGCCTGCCAGCGCCTGGGGCCCAGCGCACGCAACAGGTAAGCAGCTCTGTTGGCACCTGTGGTTCAGGCTGTCACTGCCTAAGAGGCTTGACTCGACTCAGATTAATAGCTGCTTAATGGAGCCATTAACCCCCCCCCCCATCCCGGAAATCTGGAGGAACCTGCAGCAGAGGCAGTGCCACCGGGCAGAGCGGTGCGCTCACTCTGAAATCCTGTGGTTCCAGGCTTTGTAGCACTGTGACGTCACCTCTGCTTCTGAGACTGTGCATTCTCTGCACCTGAATTTATTGACTGGGGGGCCTTGTCCTTGTAGATTAACAGAAGAAGCTTTGCTATAAAGTGATCATTTTTACAAAAAGGGTTAGATTTAGTCCTCATTGAGAAGGTATTTGAAGAAAGGAAGTGACAGTTGGGGCAATGATGGATTAGGGTAGGATTAGAACCTCTCTGTGAAAGTCCCTATTGATATCATGGTTGATTATTTGAAATGAGTGTTTTCTGGTTAGAAAAGCAAAACATATTCATTTTAGAATATTTGGAAAACACAGTTACATGAGGGGGGGAAACTTAGATCATCTACCAACATCCCTACTCCCCAAGGAAAACCCACCGGGGACGTGTCAGCTCATTTCCTTTGAGGATCTTCTATACGTGTGCCACTGAGATGTAGTAAATGTATAGTAGATGTATTTATTTTACAAATGTGGTATCATCACTTGCCTACAGATTTCTTGGACACCTTTATTTTCCCTTATATGGGAAACATTTTCTTTTGACATTAAATACTTCTCAAAAACATCTTAACAACCTTATAGTATTCCATCAGATAGATTTAGCACAATATAAATAACCGTACCTATATATTTGAACACTTAGGTTGTTCCCAAGCTTTATTCTTACAGATAAGGCAACAGTAAACCACCTCCCACATAAATGTTTGTCCACTTCTTTTTTTCCTTAAGATGGCTTATTAGAATACAAAAGCAAGACTATTTTTCTGGACTCTTGAAATATTCTGTCAATGTCTGCTCTGTTTAGAAACACCCTGCTCTTTTGTCCAGAGAAGCCCTTCCTCCATTCTTCTTTTAACATGTAACTACAAAAAAAAAAAAAGAAAAAGAAATTGAATGTCCTAAACCACTTACTGACTCAACACCGAGCCTCCCCCTCATTACCCCAAGAAAAATTTGTAGTGTACCTGCTGGGTGAGGTTGGGGATGAGGGTTGGGTGTTTAAGTCTTTGAACTTGGTGAAAAAATGGCTATGAAAGTAAGAGTGTTTGTGAGTCCCTTGTTATAAGTAGGAGATCAGAGGTTAAATTAAATCTCCTGAATCAAATGCCTATACAGTCTAATTAACCCATAAGATTAACATTGATTATGCTAATAAAAGTTAATTAACAGACAGTGAATTTATGTATGCAGGCACTTCTTCAGTCAAAACCTGAATGAGAATCAGAGTGAGGGAGACTAGCCTCACGGTCTCAAGTTCTGTCTCAGGGGCAACCCCGTTGTTCTGAGGCTTCTGGGATCCCTGCTTTGATTCTGGACATGTTTGGTGTCTCAGAAGTAAACATCATGCATTCCTTAGCCAACCATTTCAAAAGTTTTGGCAGAGGGTGGACAGGAGGAAAAATTTAAACCTGCAGAAATAGAAAGGAGGCACTGAAAATGGCTAGATGGGTGACATCAGGAGCACTTGAATGGGGGAAGGGGAGGGATGTGGCTTGGGTGGAGCTAACATAAGAAGGAGACACAGGGGGACGCCAGGAAGACCGCCCAAGGCCATGCCACGTGGGGACCTGAGCGGCAGGCCCCCCATTTCAACTGGAATGTCCTGGGTGACCATTACTTTTTCCCCTCTTCAGATTGATTTGCCTTTTTTATTTAACGTAAGTCAGAGTTGACTAAACGGGAAACTTCATGCTGCTGTCTATACCAGTGAATGTCCTTAGATACACCAGCAGGTGATGGATCTGTGTTGTTTAAGCAGAAGAGAAATTTATCCGAAGGGTACTGCTGAGTAGGCTGCAGGATCAGCCTGGAAAATGGGCAGTACCAGAATTCCGGGCAGCTGGCCCATGCCTGAGAACATCCCTCAGCATGCTCCACTCAGCCCACAACTCACTTAAGAGTTTTCTTTAAATCAACTATAAAGTGCTTTGTTATTAAAAAAAAAAATCACCTTCCCTTTTAGTAATAATATGCTTGAAATGATACATTGAAGATGTGTTTATTATTTTCTAATGTACATTATGGTAAGTACAAAACGTTAAGTGTTGTTTTAAATGATCATCCAGCTACCCTCTAAAGATCCTCCCAGGGGTCTTTGGGAAATGCTACTTCAAAGCAAACGAAGGGTGAAGAAAATGTTTTATAATGTGGGAAACCCCTGCGTTGGTTATGTGTTCCCTAAGTCTGGAATTGCCTGTGTCTTCGTGGGAGTTTCCTATTGTGGCTGTAACAAGTTACCACAAATGTAGCAGCCTAAGACAATGCGTGCTTATTATCATCTTACAGTTATGGATGTCAGAAGTCAAAATGGGTTTTCCCAGGATAAAATCAAGATGTCAGCAGGGATATGTGCCTTCCAGAGGTGTAGAGGAAAACCTGTTTCCTGGTTTTCTGGGGGCTGCCTGCATTTGGGGCCCGTGGGTCCCTCACCCATCCCCAGAGCCAGCCGTAACCAGTGAAGTCTTTTGCATGCTGCATCTCTATGAATTCTGTTTCCATCATCACTTCTCCTTCTCTTGACTTTTCCACCTCCCACTTCCACTCCCTTTCTAAGAACCCTGTGGTCATGCTGGGCCCATCTGAATAATCCAGGATCATTTTCTCATCTCAAAATTCTTACCTTAATCACATCTGCAAAGTCTCTGCCTTGTAAGGGGATGTGTTCACAGGTTCTGGGGATTATGATGTAGACAAATTTGCCAACCAGTCTTCTTTTAACATGACACCTGTAACCTCCGAGTCACTGAAGTGCTGGCTTTGGATATCTTGCAGTACCAAGCTCAGGTTATGCAGTGCACCTGCTGTGGTTCCCAGGGCAGTGCGTGGCGTTCCCTCCCACACAAGCTTTCTGTGCCGCCGAGGAGGTTTGATGTCAAGATCCTTACATCTCTAGCACTGCTGTAGGAAATGGGGTCTCCCGGCGGCTGGGTCCAGCAGAAACAGCCAGCTGTGGTTGGGGAGCGTGTGAGGCATATTCTTGCTTCAAGGACAGGGCTGGCTCAGTCAATCATCTGAGTACTTTGCTGGCACTGAGCTCCACCAATGCCATGATCTATGTCTGCCTGCATGAGCCTTTTCTCAACAGGACTCTGAGAGCCATTACTGGGAGGGGCTGGGAGAGCATGGCATGGGGAGGGGTCTGCTCCTTACCTCTGGCTCTGGGAATGCCCCCCCCACCATGAGCATTTGCAATTAGCTGAGTCTCCGATTTGAAGGGCAGAACCTACAGCTGTATTTTCAGATGTCAGCCACCTCCTTATGTCCTGGCTTATAAACCAGGGCATCCAAGGTGACAGACGGAGCCAAAAAGGAGTGATAATTGTCTGCTCATGGAGGGGCAGCCACTCCAGGGGTATCTGCCTGTGAAACGCTCATCTTCCCCAGGCAAGCCCAGAATGGTGGTTCCAAAGGGGCTTTTCCACTCCTTGCCATCTCCATCTGCATCAGTTTCCTAAAAGGCACAAACACAGTCTCCAAGTCTAACTAAAAATAGTATTGTTTTGTACAAACACAGCTTAGAATCATGTCCCCTGGCTCTTACCCCCACAACTAAGTCACCCCTGTTAGCCCCTAACATAGGAACCTTCTATATCAGGAGATGAGGGTAGCAGATTTGGTGGCTGAGATCTGAGACCAGCAGACAGGTAGTGGTTAAATAGTCTGCTGTTGGTGGCTTTGAGAGCTCTGGAAATCATTCTAGTCCATCGGTCTTACAAACCAGGACCATGAGTTATCACAAGGAGCCCCACGAAACCCTGAATTGGTTGAAAATGTATGGTGTGTTTGATCTCATATGGGACACACAGACTCTGCGACCAGCTGCAGTCCTTATTTCCCCCATCACCTTGCTTCTGGCCTCCTCCCTCGTGAATGATCTACTTGTTTTGTGAGGATGTGTTAGTTAGAAAACCTCGTGTATCAATCAGCTATATAAGGACTGAGCCTTATATAATCACACCTCCAAAGACCCTTTGTCATATAAGGTAACATATTCACAGGTCCCAGAGATTAGGATGTGGACCAATTTGCCTCAGTAATGCCATTTCAAAACACACTCAGATCTCAGTGGTTTACACCTTCACTTAACCCTCCACATTTGTGGGTTCTCCTATTCATGGGTTCATCCAATCTCAAATAGAATATGTTTAATAAAAAAGAGCTTTGTGTATGCACTAAACATGTAAAGACTTTTTCTTGTCAGTATTGTCTATATGTAATGTAGTATAACAAGTACTCAATAGCACTTACATTGTATTTGGTATTATTCATAATCTGGGGATGATTTATATACAGAAGGATGTGCATAGCTTATATATAAACACTACACTGTTTTACATCAGGGACTTGTGCATCCGAGGATTTGGATGCATCTCCTGTGGATATTGGGACACAGCTGTGTAAGCATTGCCCTCATGTTCCCAGGGCTGTCGGTCCACAGCCATTTGGTCCACCTAGGGGGATACTCAGGCAGAAGACTCTGCCTGGGTGTGTGTGAGTTCGCTGGGCTTAGCTCCAAGGTTGGAGTTGAGCACACGCCTGTCCTTGTGTGTTTGATGAGGGCTGAAGGGGCAGAGCCCTTCTGGGCTTCTGGGTACCCAGTCACCTCAGACTGCAGCCTGTGCCAGGTCCATTGACATCTCGTGGGTCAAAGTAAGTCACATGGCCAAGGCCAACGTGAGCAGGTGAGGAAGTAACTGTCCATCCATAGTGGGCTGGTAACCAGAAGGGATATTTCCCACACAGTAAAGCAGTCATCACACCTGAGGAAATCTAAGTACTGCTCTGCTCAGAAAGTGTTCCTTATTGCTTCAAAGTTCTTGCAGTTTCTGTCAGGAGTTGGGCATCCAACCTTTTTTTTTTTCTTTTTTTCCTGCTGTACATTGGAAAAAGAAGAGTCGTCTTGGGCCTCACATTAAAAACACAAATGTTAATGACAGCTAATGAGTAAGAAACAGATCTATGCATCATTTCTGAGCTATCCAGCACCACAGAAAAGCAAAACAGGCCTCAAATAATCTGCATGTGGCCCACGGGGCTCTGGTTGGACACCTCTGGCAGACGTTTCGTTTCCTGGGTTCATTTATTCAACAAATACTTATCAAGTGCCCAGTACTTGCCCATTTCCATGCCAGCCTGGGAGTCTTATCAGGGAACTCGAGGAAGAGATATTCAAAAACTGTCCCCATATGACTCAGCGCCTGACATGTGATGAACTATATGTGATTGGTGTATGATGAACAGTGGCGGGTGAGCAGACAAGGAAAGAATCATTACAGTTCAGACAAGTAGTGTTCCCTCCGTGTGCAGCGTGCCTCCAGGTGCTTTGTGTATATATGCACCTAATCCTCCCGGAAGGCTTGGAGGCGGACACGATGATCTCAGTTTCCCACGTGCGGAAATATTTCAAGCCCACTCAGTCAGAGGTGGAAGTAGAAATCAGACCGAGAAGAGCTGCCTCAGAGAACAAACTGTCATTTATGCTTCTTCCTGTCACCACAGGAAAGACACCCAAGGACACACCCAGTGTGGTGGACGCGGCTCCACCCGGGTGCCCTTTCAAATTCTTTTTACTGCTCTGGTCACTGCTGTGGGCACGAGTCACAGAGGCCCATCACAATACGTGGCAGAGCAGGTGTCTTAAATAACAGACTCACAGTCCAAATGCTGGGAAGTCCAAGGTCAAGGTGCCGTGGAGGTCAGTTTCTGGTGAGCCTTCTCTTGCTGGTTTCAGGATGGTCCTGCTGCATCCTCCCTGGCCCCTTTCCTCTGTGTGTGGATGAAGATACTGTCTGGTGTCTCTTCCTCTTCCCAGTCCTGTGGGATTAGAGCCCCACCCTTATGAGCTCATTTAGTCTTAATTACATCCCTAAAGGCCCTGTCTCCAAACAGTCACATGTGGGGTTTTGGTATTAAAATGCATAAGGACACCATTCAGTGCACAGCCTGGAATTTGTTCTAATACTCTGCATGTGCTGGGGGTCCTGGGTTCCTTTTACCAATGCTTGCAGAGTGCTGGAAGAGCCTGAAAGTTTCCATTTTCCAGTGACAGATGCATGTGGTAAGAAGCCCTGTCCCATGTGCCTCACTGCAGACCACTCTGAATTGCAGCAGACACAGCTCGAAGCTGAGCATCCTCCAGGATCATGCCTAGGGTTTGGAAGTCATACCTTCCCTTGGCTTCTTCCCCCAGTGTTCATCGTCTCCCTCTCTCCCTTACCCAGTTCTCCTTTGGGTGGAAGACAGAGGAAACCACATTCTTTATCAATCACTTGCAAATGAATCCCTATCTTAGGATTTGCTTCTAAGGAACCCAACCTGAGACTCTCAGCAACACAGGAGCCTCCTGCTTCTCCCCCATGTTGGGAGAGAGCTGTTGTGAGGAAGCTGTCAATAAGACAGCTATTTAGCTGAAGCACTGTCTCCCCAAAGCCCAGAATGTCCAAAAGACCTGTGGGTTGGTACGGCAGTGAAGCCATCTGTCTATGAACCCCCAGACCTTGGGGACACAGCTCGAACCTGGTCCGCACACACCAAGTCACATGGCATTGGGTTTCTAGTTCCCTGGATCAACATTAGAGCCGTCTGAGCATCCATCTCAGCAGCTACTGGAGTGCACATTGTATTTTCAAGATATGAGGCCACGGGAGCAATTAGCACGCCGTTCATAGCCGTCCGATCCCCCTGCCCCCCGGGGCCCTGACAGAGTGAATCAAGCATGAACCAGGCGCCTGTGTCTGCAGGGGGAGAGAACAGACAGGGGAACATATGCTGTCCTTTCTCTGGATCCTTCTGATCCTTAGGGAGCATCTTCTTCCCCTTTCATGTCCCTTTCCACAGGTCTTGAGGTTGGGAGCAGGTCAGCACGAAGTTCACCCAGCCCGAGAGGCTGACCCAAGTGGGCAGGGAGGACACCCAGACTCCAGCTCCTGTTCATTGGGATGCTGTGTCTTCATCATTATAATAAGGGCTTCTGCCCCCAAGCATTCCCAGAAAAGGGAGATGACCAAAATAGGTGGGGTTTTGCATTAAACTGTGGGTCTTCTCTGAAGTTACCAGGTGACCCCATGTTGGAATGCGATCCCTAAGGCTGTCATTGAGTGCAGCTCCCCAGAGTAGGCCGGTGCACATCTGTCTACTGATAGAACCATATGCACCTGTGCCGTGCTGAGCACCTTTACAGAGACAGGGTCACTTGTCCATTGTCAAAATGTTCTTTTAGACTTTATTATTAAAATGCTGCTTTTAAAATCTCTTTCAAAGACAGAGTATCTTAAAAATAGAGACTTTAGTATAAAACAGGAATATTCTGGGTATTTTATAATGCTTGGCAGCACGCAGAATGATACCCTATATATTTCACTGTCTCTGGCATTTTACAAAATGCTTTGTGTACATTATTTTAGTAAATCTTTTTGATGGTCTCATGAACTGAGGAATCACATCATTGGGTAGATAAGAAAAAAAGAAAGAAAGGCACTCATAGAGAGGAAGCATCCTGTTGGCTATTTATGTAAATGATAAAAAAGTTTTCCTTTAAAAATGACTTCAGGAGGGGAGACAAGATGGCGGACTGAAGCCAGCTTTCAACAAAGGCTCCCGTCCAGAAGGAGAGTTAAGGGACAGGAATTTAGTAAGTATCCTGGTGGACTTGAGCCTCACCAAGAGAGAAGGCTGAAGAACGCACATCAACACCGCTGAGGCAAGTTGTGATCACAAGGACGCAAACAAAAGCTGAGACTTCAAGCCAGAGTAGAAGTTGCAATAGGATCGAACAGAAACCAGCTGAAAACAAGACAGAACCACTTTGCTCCACCACACCAGACAGGGCCCCAGTTTCTCAGGCCACAACCCTGTACGGGCCCTCGATAAAACCCCAGGGGAAAAACCAAAGGGAGTAAACCATGGGGCGGAATCAGCGGAAAAACTCTGGTAACATGAATAACCAGAATAGATCAACCCCCCCAAGAAAAGATACGGCAGATGTGATTGACGATCCCATTCATAAACAACTGGCTGAGATGTCAGAAGTCGAATTCAGAATTTGGTTTGCAGACAAGATTAATAAAATGGAATTAGGAATTTGAGGAGAAATTCAAAAATTGTCTCAAGAATTTAACGAATTTAAAGACAAAACCACCAAAGACTTAGACACACTGAAACAAGAACTTACAGCCCTCAAAGATATGAAAAATACAGTAGAATCCCTCAGTAACAGAATGGAGCAAGCAGAAGAAAGGATTTCTGACATTGAAGATAAAGTCTTCGAACGCTCCCAATCTCTCAAAGAGGAAGAGAAATGGAGAGCAAAAACGGATCACTCACTCAGAGAACTCTCAGATAATTCGAAAAAAAACAACATAAGGGTTATAGGAATTTCGGAGAACGATGAAGTGGCTGCCAAGGGCACAGAGGCCCTTCTACATGAAATTATGAAAGAAAATTTTCCAGACATGCCTAGAGAATCTGAAATTCAGATAGCAGACAGCTTCAGAACCCCAGCACGATTCAACCCCAATAAGCCATCTCCCAGACATATCATAATTAGCTTCACTAAAGTTAACATGAAAGAGAAGATTCTCAAAGCAGCCCGGCGAAAGAAAACTATAACGTACAAAGGTAAGAATATTAGAATAACTGCAGATCTCTCTGCTGAAACTTTTCAAGCAAGAAGAGGCTGGTCATCAACTTTTAATCTCCTAAAGCAAAAAAACTTTCAACCCAGGATCTTGTATCCAGCTAAACTGAGTTTCATCTATGATGGAGAAATTAAATACTTCAATGACATTCATATGTTGAAAAAATTTGCCATAAGTAAACCAGCTCTTCAGGATGTTCTCAGACCTATCCTCCACAATGACCAACCCAATCCTATACCACAAAAGTAAACTCACTCAGAAACTTCGGATCAAACTCCAACTTCCACACTGGCGAAAGGATTAAAAATGTCCACTGGACCTTTGAAAAACTCGATACCCAAAATTCCACCAGACTTATCAATACTCTCCATCAATGTGAATGGCTTAAACTGTCCTCTAAAGAGGCGTAGGTTAGCTGACTGGATACAAAAACTCAAGCCAGATATTTGTTGCATACAAGAGTCACATCTCAACTTAAAAGAGAAATACAGACTCAGGGTGAAAGGATGGTCATCCATATTTCAGGCAAATGGTAATCAGAAAAAAGCAGGTGTTGCAATTTTATTTGCAGATACAGTAGGCTTTAAACCATCAAAAGTAAGGAAGGACAAGAATGGTCACTTCATATTTGTTAAGGGTAATACTCAATATGACGAGATCTCAATTATTAATATCTATGCACCCAACCAGAATGCACCTCAATTTATAAGAGAAACTCTAACAGACATGAGTAACTTGATTTCCTCCAGCTCCATAATCGTTGGAGATTTCAACACTCCCTTGGCAGTGTTGGATCGATCCTCCAGAAAGAAGCTGAGCAAAGAAATCTTAGATTTAAACCTAACCATCCAATATTTAGATTTAGCAGACATCTACAGAACATTTCATCCCAATAAAACTGAATACACATACTTCTCATCAGCCCACGGAACTTACTCCAAAATTGATCACATTTTAGGTCACAAGTCTAACCTCAGTAAATTTAAAGGAATAGAAATTATTCCATGCATCTTCTCGGACCATCATGGAATAAAACTTGAATTGAGTAACAACAGGAATCTGCATACCCATACAAAAACATGGAAGTTAAATAACCTTATGCTGAATGATAGCTGGGTCAGAGATGAGATTAAGAAAGAAATCACCAATTTTTTGGAACAAAACGACAATGAAGACACAAACTATCAGAACCTTTGGGACACTGCAAAGGCAGTTCTAAGAGGGAAATTTATAGCACTGCAAGCCTTCCTCAAGAGAACGGAAAGAGAGGAAGTTAACAACTTAATGGGACATCTCACACAACTCGAAAAGGAAGAACATTCCAACCCCAAACCCAGTAGAAGAAAAGAAATAACCAAAATTAGAGCAGAATTAAATGAAATTGAAAACAAAAGAATAATACAACAGATCAATAAATCGAAAAGCTTGTTTTTTGAAAAGGTCAATAAAATAGATAAACCTCTGGCCTACCTAATCAGGAAAAAAAGAGTAAAATCTCTAATATCATCAATCAGAAACAACAAAGACGAAATAACCACAGACTCATCAGAAATCCAAAAAATCCTTAATGAATATTACAAGAAACTTTATTCTCAGAAATATGAAAATCTGAAGGAAATAGACCGATACTTGGAAGCACGCCACCTTCCAAGACTTAACCAGAATCAAGTGGAAATGTTGAACAGACCCATATCAAGTTCAGAAATAGCATCAACTATACAAAACCTCCCTAAAAAGAAAAGCCCGGGACCAGATGGTTTCACGTCAGAATTCTACCAAACCTTTAAAGAGGAATTAGTACCTATATTACTCAACCTGTTCCAAAATGTAGAAAAAGAAGGAAGACTACCCAACACGTTCTATGAAGCAAACATCACCCTGATCCCCAAACCAGGAAAAGACCCAACAAGAAAAGAAAATTATAGACCAATATCACTAATGAATATAGATGCAAAAATATTCAACAAGATCCTAACAAACAGAATCCAGCAACACATCAAACAAATTATACATCATGACCAAGTTGGTTTTATCCCAGGGTCTCAAGGCTGGTTCAATATACGTAAATCTATAAATGTAATTCAGCACATAAACAAATTAAAAAACAAAGACCATATGATTCTCTCAATTGATGCAGAAAAAGCTTTTGATAATATCCAGCATCCCTTCATGATCAGAACACTCAAGAAAATTGGTCTAGAAGGGACTTTTCTTAAACTGATAGAGGCTATCTACAGCAAACCCACAGCCAATATCATATTGAATGGAGTTAAATTGGAATCATTTCCACTCAGATCAGGAACCAGACAAGGCTGCCCATTGTCTCCATTGCTTTTCAACATTGTAATGGAAGTTTTAGCCACCGCAATTAGGGAAGAAAAGGCGATCAAGGGTATCCATATAGGGTCAGAAGAGATCAAACTCTCACTCTTCGCAGATGATATGATTGTGTATCTGGAAAACACTAGGGACTCTACTACAAAACTCCTAGAAGTGATCAAGGAATACAGCAGCGTCTCAGGTTACAAAATCAACATTCATAAATCGGTAGCCTTTATATACACCAACAACAGTCAAATTGAAAAAGCAGTTAAGGACTCTATTCCATTCACAGTAGTGCCAAAGAAGATGAAATATTTGGGAATTTACCTAACAAAAGACGTGAAAGATCTCTATAAAGAGAACTATGAAACTCTAAGAAAAGAAATAGCTGAAAATGTTAACAAATGGAAAAACATACCATGCTCATGGCTAGGAAGAATCAACATCATCAAAATGTCCATACTACCCAAAGCAATATATAATTTCAACGCACTCCCTATTAAAGCTCCACTGTCATATTTTAAAGATCTTGAAAAAACATTACTTCGTTTTATATGGAATCAGAAAAAACCTCGAATAGCCAAGACATTACTCAGAAATAAAAACAAAACAGGAGGAATCACACTACCAGACCTCAGACTTTACTACAAATCGATAGTGATCAAAACAGCATGGTATTGGCACAAAAACAGAGAAGTAGATATCTGGAACAGAATAGAGAACCAAGAGATGAATCCAGCTACTTACCGCTATTTGATTTTTGACAAGCCAATTAAAAACATTCAGTGGGGAAAAGATTCCCTATTTAACAAATGGTGCTGGGTGAACTGGCTGGCAACCTGCAGAAGACTGAAATTGGACCCACACCTTTCACCATTAACTAAGATAGACTCTCATTGGATTAAAGATTTAAACTTAAGACATGAAACTATAAAAATACTAGAGGAGAATGCAGGGAAAACCCTTGAAGAAATTGGTCTGGGTGAGTATTTCATGAGGAGAACCCCCCGGGCAATTGAAGCAGCTTCAAAAATACACTACTGGGACTTGATCAAACTAAAAAGCTTCTGCACAGCTAAGAACACAGTAAGCAGAGCAAGCAGACAGCCCTCAGAATGGGAGAAGATATTTGCAGGGTATATCTCTGACAAAGGTTTAATAACCAGAATCCACAGAGAACTCAAACGCATCAGCAAGAAAAAAACAAGGGATCCCATCGCAGGCTGGGCAAGGGATTTGAAGAGAAACTTCTCTGAAGAAGACAGGCGCACGGCCTTCAGACATATGAAAAAATGCTCACCATCTTTAATCATCAGAGAAATGCAAATCAAAACTACTTTGAGATATCATCTAACTCCAATGAGACTAGCCTATATCACAAAATCTCAAGACCAGAGATGTTGGCGTGGATGCGGAGAAAGGGGAACACTTCTGCACTGCTGGTGGGAATGCAAATTAATACATTCCTTTTGGAAAGATATATGGAGAACACTCAGAGATCTAAAAATAGATCTGCCATTCAATCCTGTAATTCCTCTGCTGGGCATATACCCAGAAGCCCAAAAATCACAACATAACAAAGATATTTGTACCAGAATGTTTATTGCAGCCCAATTCATAATAGCTAAGTCATGGAAAAAGCCCAAGTGCCCATCGATCCATGAATGGATTAATAAATTGTGGTATATGTATACCATGGAATACTATGCAGCCTTAAAGAAAGATGGAGACTTTACCTCTTTCATGTTTACATGGATGGAGCTGGAACATATTCTTCTTAGTAAAGTATCCCAAGAATGGAAGAAAAAATACCCAATGTACACAGCCCTACTATGAAACTAATTTGGGACTCTCACATGAAAGCTATAACCCAGCTACAACTTAACAATAGGGGGAAGTGGGAAATGGGAGGGTGGGTAGAGGGAGGGGGATCGGTGGGATCACACCTGTGGTGCATATTACAGGGGTATTTGCGAAACTTGGTAAATGTAGAATGTAAATGTTTTGGCACAGTAACTGAGATAACGCCGGAAAGGCTATGTTAACCACTGTGATAAAAATGTGTCAAATGGTTTATGAAGTGAGTGTATGATGCCCCATAATCATATCATTGTATACAGTTATGATTTAATAAAAAAATAAATAAATAAAAAAATAAAAATGACTTCAACGTGTAGAAATAAATGGGGGATACACATGTCAAGTGCACAAAATAAAGGTGAGCATAAACAAGTGCAATTTGAACATAAAAATCTCACTGAAGACTGCTGAGCCGGAGCTAGCAGCAGAAGGCCCTGTACTTGGCTCAGAGATTTGAGAAATTGGCACCTGTTATGCGTTAAAAATGCTGTCGCCCAAATTGAGACCTTCTTTTGCTTTTTTAAGCTTTTTATTAAGTTTTTTTGTCCAGTGTCCATATTTACTTTTAACGTCGGAAAGACATACCCAAAGATATGTTTTTCAAATCCTTTTCCACATCTTACATAACTATTGCCATTATTATGCCTTTCCTTACAGAGCATACATAAATATTTTTATACAATTGGAATCAGTCTGTGATATATCTTTTTTCCTGTAACTTAACATGGCCAAAGCCCATTGCCTGTCTCGTTCTTAGTTTTTAATTGGCTGTGCATTAACTTACTAAGTGGATGAACCTTATTTTATTTAGAGGGTCCCCATGATAAAACATCTTGATTGTTTGCTCCTGACTTTTCAGTATAAATCAATCAATGGTGCACATTTTCATGCTTAGATAACCCTGTCCTTCCCCTCATTCTGAATTATAGGGTGCGGGTGGGTTACTGTGAGGGGTCCTGAAGAATGACTCTAGTCCAAGTTCATGCCCTTCCTAATTTTGTTTTGTCACCCCTTTTCTTCCCCTGACACACCGAGTGCAATTAGACCAGTGTAGGAGCTGGGGATCTGGGTTGCAGGAGGGGGAGGGATTCTGCATGCCCCCCTTACGTCACTCCAACTTTCCCCCTCCTCACTGCAGCTGTCTACAAGCCAGCTGGGAGACTTCCTTTTTATCTAACCTTAAAGTTTCAAAAAAAACTCTATAAAGAGGAAGCACTCTCTGTTTATGTGAGTTGCTTTACTGAAGGGACATGTGTTGACTTTTAGAAAACACTTCCCAGAATACCACAGGGATCACATAGCCCGGCTGTCACTAACACCTGCAAATCTAGTTGCAGATTTGGGCGGTCAGTTCAAGGGCTGCGGCTGTGTGGTTGCAAATCTAGCAGAACACAAACAGAGGCATCCAGGTTGAGTTCAGAACCATGTAAGCAGGAGCTGCAAATGCAAAGGGACCAGGCAGGTAAATGAGGCAGCAGATGAGGTGGGTGGAGTGCACACGCCCCAGGCTGTGAGCGGTGGGCAGGGTGAGTCCTCCTGTGCAAAACTGCAGGCCCTGTGTTGCCAGATCTCTAGATCTTTCTAGAGCCTCTGAAAATCCAGAGATCTCCCCATGTTTAAACGATTGGCTTGGGATTTTTAAAACTTTTTAGATCACTGTGCAAATCAAACAAAAGATATATTGTTCAGGAAAGTTGTTCATCAGTAAAGTAAATCATGTGCAAAAGTGACCATTTGGAACCAAAATAGTGCCCTTTTTTTTAGGAAGTTGGTTATCTGTATCTTCCAGGTAAAATGGCTGCAAAAGGGCTGTCCTGGCACTCAGCTGCGCCTCATTTGCAAGGACTTAGCAAGGAGGCCACCCCTTCCAAAGACTCAGCTGCCCTCACTTTTGCCATATGCTCCCTCCTAAACAGACCAAATCGCACAGACATGCCTGTCAATTCACTTGCAAACCCAGGGCTCCTCACCACCATCTACCATGGCTTGAATAAAGAGGTAGCCCTAACCAGAACCCCAGCACCCGGGATGCTATTCCTCCATCCTACTTGTATCTTCCTGGGGTAGTAGCTAATTCATCCTTCTCCAGATGTCCCTGCAGGTAGACTTTCTGGGGTCCAGGTGTGTCCACAGAATGCCAACTGATCCCTCTCCCCTCCTCCCCTCCCTGGGACAGGAGCAGCTGCCTCAGCCCGGTGCTCCTTAAGTCAAGAGCCAGCATCCTGCCCTGGGGACGCTGCTGAGGAGAGAGAAGTAAATTAGGCAGGTAATTAAATGAGAAGGTCTTTTCCAAAAACAAAAATCATTGAAAATGGTGAATAAAATGCTCATTACTATTCATTTAAACAGTCTCAATTGCATACCTTAAATCTATAACTGCATTTAGCTATTTGTTTTGTTGGAATTCTGGAATCGGAGCATGCTCATAGCTGCTTAGTATAAACAGTTTCAACAGAGTTTAGGGGGATGATAAGCTAAAAGAACCTGCTTCTTCTCAGGAAATTGCTTAGGCTGAGTCCTCTCTGTAAGAGATATTTGAAACCAGCAAACTACTGCAAATTAAAATCTCCCAATCAGTGGCATAAACTTACCTTCTGGGTCTCCAAAGAAGTTAAATGGGGCACTCACCCCATATATCAGGCTCATGTGAGCATCTGTGGCAAGATAATTTATTGATATAGTTAATAAAAATTATGTGGTTCTTTATAAAATTTTCCCTCCTTCCCACTTTTAGTTGGTACCAAACCTCTGGCTTCATGGACTCCTTGGAGGTTTGTGGCAAATGTTAAAGCCCAAGATAGTTGAGGTTATTGCTGGATCCTGTTGTTTGTAGAAGCTAAACTCTTCCAAGAGGATTTGGTGGAGGCACCTGTGCAGTGGTGGGTCAGGAAAGCTGAAGAGAAGGTGGGAGGTGCTTGAGAGAAGACTTTCCTAAGCTTAGGGCCAAGTCTGGCCTATCAAACTTGATGTCTCAGTTGGCAAAGGGGCTACTCTACTGCTTGGCACTATTGCAAGAGGGACTTTGCCTAACAATTGCAATCAGTGTAACCTGGCTTAGTGTACCCTCAATGAATCCCCAACAATAAAAAAAAAAACAAAAACATAACGAGCCCCATGTTTTGTTGTCCCATCAACACTACTTTCAATGCAGGAAATGTCTTCCCCAAGGGAAGTAAGGGCACATCTCCAGAGGAGGGAGAACCAGGTCATAGGCTGTGGCATCTCTGAGGACCTCACACTGCTGGACCCCTTGTCCACACCATCATCCATTTTCCCTAAACCCTATAGTGTGAATGTTACTGTGATCCATTTTTAAATGATGACACTGTGTGTGATAGGTTGTATTTTTCTGGAAATATTTGCAAGGAATATATTCTCAGTGTTTCCAACCCTTGTGTTCTTCTGGAATCTCAGCACTTTTGCATTCACAGGTGGTAACTTTGGTAACTTTTGCATTCACAGATGGTTTCCTCCATCTTGATGGGGGGGTGGGGACGGGGGGGGTGGCTTTTGTGATGTGTTGAACAATAGTGCTCAATAGAAGTAACATTGTGTGACCTGCGAAGGCAGGTCATAAAAGAACCCTGAGCCACATGTCAGCAGACCTATTGCCCTAATGCCACCATGTTGTGAGGAAGCCCAACTGTCCCATGTGGAAAGACCACAAGGAGAACCCCTGAAATGCCCCCAGATGGTCCAGCCCCTATTCCCTTTCTAGCCTGTCTCTGACAGCAACTGCATGAGAGATCCAAGCCAAAACCACCCAGCCAAGCCTTTTTAGAATTCTGGATTCACAGAAACAATGAGACATAAGAAAATGATTGTTTTGTTATTTTTGCCAGTAGGTTTTAGGCTATTTAAGCAGCATGGAGTTTCAGTAACATGTAACTGGAATAATGGGGAACCCAGAAGAGCTAAAGTACTTGCTAAACTCACATAGCTACTAAAAGCCAGTGTCAGTATTTTAATCCTTGACTGTCTGATTCTAAAGGCTCCTACTGGTCCCATCCAAAAAAAAATGAAAAAGAAGAAGAAATTTCAAGTTCCTAAGTGAGAAATATTGAGAAACTTGTCTTCGTGCACTGGGGACCCTTCCCAACTCCCAGCCCACACTCACCTCTAGAAGCTTACATATCTCTTTGCATTATGCACCCAACCCTGATTTAAGGCATTTCATGGCCAGAATGAAGAGTTTTCTTCACTCTCATCACAGTGTGACATGTAGTCCCCAGTCAAAACTGAAAATGTATAAAGCAAATATGTTTCTCAGCATCTGTCCTGAAATGATGTATAGTATCGAGTTAACAAGTCTCTTAAACTCTTGCCAGACCAGTAATTAAGGGAAGGCTGAGAAGCTGCTGTTCTGGGTCCTGACACTGGCAGGTGCATGACAGAACCGGTGAACTCAACTGAAAGACCCTGCCCTCCCGAGAGGCACAGGGGAGGCCCTCACCCTGAAGCCATCTCTGAGTTACTGGTCCTCAGGGAGCAAACTGGATATTAGAACAGGGCTGCGAGGTTGGCTTTTCAATATCCCCAAGACTCTGTGCATCTCAGAGAACATGTTCAGAATTTTCCCACCCATCAGGCAACCATGCAATGCTGGGTTTATCCACTTTGTCCAAATTCTTTACATTTCAGGGACTCTTGTTAAGGTTGAGGGTCCTTCACACACCTAGCTTACCTTCATAAGAAAATGACAAACAGTAGGAGAAATGAGCACATTTCCTTTCCAAAAAATGAATGATGAGTTAGTATATGTGACATGCCCACACAGAGAGTTAGTTGTATTTTCCATGGAGTGAGGCCTCCTTAAGTTGTTCCTGACATTTTTTTACACCATGGGCCTTGCATTCTAACTGGAACAAAGGCAGGACACTGACGCCTTCATGGTGCACACCAACCACTGAGCGGTGCCGCTCTGCTGCTGTTTACTCGCTCCCAACATTCCACTGGAAGCTCCAACCTGCTCACCTGCCTCCTCCTTCCAGTAGGAGGTTGGGTCTGACCTTTACTCCCATCCTTAGGGGAATCCTACAGGGATGGCAGCTCAGTCAGAGGAACAACAGTACCTGGGGGCCCCTGCAGATGGAGTGTTCATTGCTTTGATCATTTTTTTTTTTTTGAGACAGAGTCTCTCTATGTCGCCCTACAGTGTTGTGGCATCATTGCTCACAGCAACCTCAAACTCTCGAGCTTAAGTGATCCTCTTGTCTCAGCCTCCTGAATGGATGAGACTCCAGGAGCCCACTATGATGCCCAGCTAGTTTTTCTATTTTGGGTAGAGATGGGGTCCCACTTTGCTCAGGTTGTTTTCGAACTCCTGAGCTCAGGCAGTCCCCCAGCCTCAGCCCCCCAACGTTCTAGGATTATAGGCATGAGCCACAGCACCTGGCCAGCTTTGACTATTTATAAGCCGACAACAAAGGTCCAAGGCTTATTATTTGTCACTTTACTGAGGCACATTCCCCACCTCTGCTCTGGTTATTTTTAAATCCTAATTTATTTGGGGGGGATAGGTAATCCATTTATCCACTTCAGAACTCTAACAGTATAGACTTACATACAGATATCTACCTCCACCTTCCAGCCATGTGTACCAGTCCCCGGAGGTGATCAAGCCTTGCGGTTTAACATGCACCTTTCCAAAGCTATTTATTTGATACTTAGGCAAATATACACACACCCCACAACAATCACCTGTTTTATTTTATTTTTAGAACTCACCAATAGAAAATTACCTTGTTTATTCATTTACGATCTGTGTTGCCAAGAGAACACGAGCTTCCTGAAGGCAGAGACACATCCACTGCCTTCACCTCGGTGTGCGTGGTGCCTAGATCAGTTCCTGGCCTAGAGGAGAATGGAAATATTAGCTGAGTGAATAAATACAGAGCTGAGTGAAAGATCTTCATGACAGTAGGTTGAGTTATCTTGTCTCTAGTTTGCAGATGATGAAGTAGATCAGAGAGTCCTTGTGTTGAGAGTATGAGGAATACTTGCTGAATTAATACTGAATGATGCTTGAGACAGCGTGTTGATTAGCATGAGTTGTGCCACCGTACGGCATGAAGGAACAGGCTATGAGCCTGTGTGTGCTGGGGGAAGGGTGCCTTAGGCATATTAGGAATGGGTGTGCAAACCCCTCCTTAGGTATCTCCTCTGTCTCTCCTCCTCCCAGCAGCTGTGATTAGGAAAGAGGAGGATTTATCATTTTCTCAGTAAGGAATTCAAGGAGCAATGTTTTATGTCAGAGCTGTACTAGACATCACGGGACATACAGACATCTTGTTAAGATGCCCTTCCAGCTGGCAAGAACTTCACAGCTTTGCTCAAGCCTGAAACTTGCTAATCATAAGGAAATATATAGCTCCTTCATCTTTATTTCTGTTCCCAGACTTTTGCACAGGAGTCAGAGACTCACAGAAAGCAGAAAGGATCAGGCTGTTTCCCTGAACACTTGGGAACTACAGAGTCTGCATGTGTTGCTATCTGAATACCTCCTAAACCCTCACCATAAGGAGCCTCCTGATTGCACCAGCCCAAGAGTAAGGTATCAGAGCAAGGACTGGGATGTTTACATTTATATTCATTAATCAGCTAATTGTTGAGTGCCAGCTAGTCACTGGGAATAGTAGGGTTACTAAGCCAGATATGGACTCTCAACCTCATAGACTTCATCATCCATTATAAATAATTATTAAGCCATCCAGGTAAGAAAAATTAAGGCAGGTCTTATCCATGACCTTGTGGATAAGCCATCCAGGTAAGAAAAATATGAAGGTTAATAAGGCAGGTCTTATCCATGACCTCATTGCTTATAAGAAAAGATAAAAAAAATAATTAAATAAGCCTTCCAAGAAAAACTCTTGGCAAGTGCTATGAAGAAGTGTGTGGTATTATTAAAGACCCCACATGAAAATGTGCATAAATTAGGGTAAGGATCAATTGCTTGCAGAAAAGACCTTGTTTAAAGCGGTATTAATGGAAGAAAACATTGTTTTTCTGTCACATAGGGGTCCAAAGTGGCTTGGTGTCCCTGCATTGTCATCAGAAGCCCAGTCCCTTCCCTCTCACTCTCTGATGCTGCCTGGGTTGCCCTCGCTGACATGATCTGAAATGGCACCAGCACATGAAAAGCCCCGATAATGGGGAGGTGGAGAGGGAGGGAGGGGAGTAGAGAACAGGTATAGAAGGACGAGGCTTGCGGGGTGGGCAGGTCCCAGAAAATACCAGCAGCCAGCTAGAACATGAGAACATGACAATAGGCCAAAATAAGGTTGAATATTCCACCTTCCCTCCACTCGTCCCAAAGGACAGTCCCACCATGCTGGGGGCTCCTATCTCTCTCTCTCTCTCTCTCTCTCTCTCTCTCCTTGCACTGTGCTATATTGCCTGGCACCAAGCTTTCTGAAATGACACCCAAACACCCTATGTTGCTCAGGAGAAAACATAGCAACCCCTATATTTTTTACAAAGCAGTTTGGAAACAGATCGTCACTTAACGGAGAGAGATTATTATCGTAATAACTTTAAATTGGCTCTCTAGACCTCTTACCGATGTCTCTTCTGAAAGGCATAGTCACAGATTGTTCCATAAGGCTGTTCTCCACCTCTTTCCGAGGTAACCTAATCACCCTTTTCTTTCCATTCTCAGCATCACATTAATTTTTCATGAGTGGCCCTTGTTTCCTGCTTGCTTCATCTTGAGTATAGTATTTTCTCGCCAGCGGTGTATAAACTAGGCCGGCTAAGTGGCAAAGACACCTCATTCATCATGCCTTTAATTTTCCACCTTGGGAGGAAGCACTAAGGTTTACATTTAGGGTAAAAGCAAGGCACCTTAATCCTTTATGGCTGCCTTGGCTGAGAATCTCTGCTGCTCCTCACCTTGCTGCTATGGGGCAAACAAAAGCAAGCTACTCCCTAGAAACCACAGAGGTCACCATGTAGGTGTAGAATGAAGCAGCTAAAAGGATCAAGCTCCGTCCCTGACGGAGACCTTGGAATCACTGATTCAGCAAGATGGAAGTAGATTTCTCTCTTGTTTGAATGTTTGCATTCATGTGGCGGCTTTCTATTCTGCAAGGTGTCAGGTAGCCAGCCTCTCACCAGCTGTTGTTCTACAACCCTCAGAGTGTTGCTATAATCAACACAATTCAAGATGGCTCACTTGTCACCACTCTAAGTTGCAGCCAGAGGGGAGAGACAGAGAGAAGGCGGGAAGACTGCCTCTTTCTTTTCAAGGTGGGGCCTGGATGTTGTACTCGGCATGTCTCAGATGACAGCACCTAGCTGCAAGGGAAGCTTGGAAGTGTCATCTTTATCCTAGTTAGCCATGTGCCAAGCTAGAAGGCCATAGTAGAAGAAGGGACAGCTTATAAACTCAAGTAGGAAATTGGAAATTGTTTAGTGCGTGACTGTTGAAGAACAGTAGGTCTTCCACCCCCATGGTAAGTCCTCTGATATAGAAGAACATCTAGGAACCAAATCTGAGATCCAGAGTCTTGGCAGCCCCTGGAGGTCAGTCTGGTGGGACATCATCCAGACTGAAAGGATAAGGCAGGGCTCAGCTGCAAATGGCAGAAGTGGGCTTTTAAAAGTTTTCCAACAAGAACCAGGAGGGCATAGGAAGAGCTGGCCAGCATGAAGAGGGACTTGAATTTTTAAGGCAACCATGCCTCAAGCCAGACTTCTGTTTGCTCCTTCAGTAATGACAGCATGGAGGATGTGGTCATCAGAGGCCATCTCTGCAGAGCAGCTGCTGTTTTCCTAGCACTGGGCCACGTGCTCTCTGGGGCAAGTCTGTGTCTGATGTGACTGAACCCTGGCTCTCTAAAATCTTGGAAAAAATTATCCTGCAGACATTGGATTTCTCACCCCCCCCAAAATAGGGATATCATATAGGATTGTGGATGGAATGGAAAGTGATTTAAAAATGTAAAAAGTTTAGAACTGTCCTAGATACTTAGTAAATGTTCTGTAAATGAGTGTTTTTGTTTTTGTTTATTTCGGATGCTCAAACAAAAATGCCATAGACTTGGTGGCTGAAACAGCATTGGTTTCTCACAGTTCTGGAGGTTGGGTTAGTTCAGCCAGCACCCAAGAATGTGGAAATAGTGTGGTTAGCCCTGTGTGGAAGGCAGCCACCCCACAGAGGGAGGGGTTTTGGCTATTAGTATTTGCTTCTGTTTTTCCCAGGCTAGACTGTGTCAACCCAACATAGAAAGCTTAGGAAATTAGTTTTGAAGTTGAATAGAAGAGTGATGCTTTTCTTACATGCGCTTGATTGCTATGATGGGCGCTTTCATCATCAGAGTAATGGGTGAGAAAATGGTCATATTCCCTGCTACGTGGCCACATGATGTGCTTTAGGGTGCAGAGTGTGGACTTGGAAGCGGGACAGCCAGAGTCAGACCCCAGCACTTCAACTTGCCAACTGAAATTTAACAAGTTCTCCATGTCGAGGCTTTCTTGTCTGTGAAAAGGGAATGATAATAACAGCTCTACCACCTACAATTGTTTTGAGAATTACATTAATGTGTTTATAAGAGCTGTTGACAAACATTAAGCGTTCTAGTTATGTCGTTGTTGCTGTTGTTAATTGTTTCAAGGATCCTCACATCTGGAAAGTACGGGATAAAATACCAAATGGATGCATCCTTTTGAAGAGTAGATTCAGTTCAACGACCCTGCAAACTAGCACAACCTCTATGAAAAAAAGTAGTAGAGATTCCCCAAAAAAAACTACAGTAGGCCTACCATTCAATTTAACAATTCTACTACTGTTTTCCTAGCATTGGGCCAAAAGAAAAGAAGCCATTTTATCAAAAAGACACCTGCGCTCAAATATTTATTGTAGCACAATTCATAATTGCAAAGATGTGGAATCAACCTAAGCGCCGTCAATTCACGTGTGGATCAACAAAATGTGGTATGTGTATACCATGGAGTACCACTCAGTCATAAAAGGGATGAAGTAAGGCCTTTTGCAACAATTTGGGTAGAACTGGAGACCATTCTTCTAAGTGAAGTATCTCAAGAATGGAAAAACAAACACCACATGTGCTCACTATTAAATTAGAACTGACTGACGAGCACACGTGTACACAGAGGGAAGTGAACTCAGTGGAAATCAAGCAGGTGGGGGTGGGGAAAGGGAGATGGGTGAAAACCGGCCTGATGGGTGCTGGGAACACTACGCAGGTGATGGGCACGCTGACCGTCCTGACTCCAGCATTACAGGTAACAAATCATTTGTAATCCATGTAACAAAATCATTTGTACCTCTGTAACATTTTGCAATAAAAAGAGGAAGATAACATTTAAAGAAATAAAAAAACTAATATATTGCCATCAGAGAGGGAAGTAGATGTCTCTAGATCACAGACCAAACGCCTTCCATGGTGCCCCTTTCGTTAATGGCTTACAGAAGTCAGGGGTCCCCATGCAGAGACAGCAGAAGCACGTAACACTGGGGAGGGAAGGACGTTCATGAAGCAAGGACGTGTTCTTCTTCTGGCTTGCCTCCAACAGCTTTATCATTTATGCTCACACCTTGTTCTACAAAGGACTAGAGGCAATTTTCAATACCGCATCTGCTATAGGAAGCCAAAAACAATTTCATATAAATAATGATAGCAAATTCTTTGCCATAGGCCAGGCGTTATTACAAGCTCTTTATACAGACTTTTAACATCCCAGCAGCCTTATGAGGTGGGTGCTGTTATCATTTGTGGTTTGCAGAGGAAGAAACTGAAGCACGGAAAGGTTAAGAAACACCCCAAGGTCACACAGCTGGCAAGTGAGAGAGGGGGATTGCAGCAGGGACTGTCACCTCTCGTGACCCACCAGGGGAGAACGAAGGTGGGAAAGCGAGATGGAGCCTGGAGCGAGGTGGGTACACACATCAGATGCTGTGACACCTGGGCCTCCGACCGTCTAGTGGCTTCTGTCCTAGAACTTCCAGTTGCAAGATCCAAAGAGCCCGCCCATCAGGGAACCCGAAACTTCTGCCCAGGGAAACACACATCAAGGTGGAGCCAGAAAGGAATTGCTTCCCGAGGTCTTCTGTGCAGTCTTTGACTTCATCCACCTATTCAACAAATATCCACTGAGGTCCTCGTCTGTGCCGGACACCAAATGCACGAAAGAGACTAAAGAGAGAACAGAAGAGGGCAGATGAGACGTGTGGAGGAAGAGGAACAGTATGGGAGCTGGTGGGGTGGGCCGGGTTTCCAGAGCCAGCCACATCCCGACCAGGGAGAGGATTCCCGACACCAGCATGTGAGAGGTGAGAGCTCAGATAGGGAGCGTAGCCCCCCGCGTTTGAGACCATGAGGGTTGTCTCCCAGGGCCCTCAGGGGTGGGGCCAGGTGCTTAAGCAGGCAGTGGTGGCAGTAAAGGTCACAGAGAAGCACAGGGGTCATAATGATTCCTTCCATCAGTACGAGTGTACCCAGCATGCACCGGCCCGATCCTCCTGCAGTCTCCTTCCCACAGCAAACGGCAGGTCCAAGTACACCCTTTTTTTCTGCCTCTCTTACAAAGACAGATGCTAAAAGCACTAATGAGCTCTGAAATGGTGAGAAAAGAGAAAGTGCTTTCACCTACCACAGCAAAGGCGTGCGTGTCTATAAGGTGCATATAAAAAGAACAGAACAGAGATTGCTAAGTGAGGAGTGAAGAGTGGAGGAAGGGAGGGAAGGAAGAGAAAAAAAAGAGAGAGAGAGAAAGCACAAGTCGTATTTTCCATTTATACCACCAGCTTTTTATTAACCAGGTGACATGATGACAGAGCCCGCACTTGACTCGGCTCGTGGGGAGAACAGTAAACCCTGACAGGTAATTTGGTAAATCAAGACCGTCAGCAAACATCTGTTGAGGATGATAATATTCAAGGGATTTCATTGTTTCTCTGCAAACTTAGCCACACTGGGCTTGGATTAATTTTTCATTGTCTCCAGTTAAACGAGGATTGCTTACACAGCTGCCTCCAACAGAACCCTGACTGTATTCCGTCTTCTGCCAAAATCATAAAATACCAGGGGGAAAGAAAAGAAGTTACATAAAATCAAAAAACAACTCTAGGTCCATTGAAGTCACTTCTGCTTTCCAAGTCCCTGGATTCTTTCTTTCTTCCCTGTATTTTCTTTGATCAATTTTGATCTTTTTCAAAAAATTATCATTTCTGTTAACATAAGAAATGAAATGAGGGATGAAGAATAACCAGATTGGGAAAAATGGGAAAAAGCACGGACCTGCAGTGACTACAGCTTGGATTATTTTTCTCATCTTAAAGCCCCTTAGCACTGAAAAGGAAAAGTAATAGAAAGAAAATTCTAGGACTGAAAACTATCTCCAACACACACACACACACACACACACACACACACACACACACACACACTGTGGTCACATTGAGAAAAGATTCAGTAGGACGCGTGGTGACGTTCAGCTAGAGCACAGGCATTTGGGATGCGCTTTCTGTTGTCAGTTTCCTTTCCAAATAAATTAACAACACTTGAGTGCGTTCGTGGGCCTTCACAAATCTTGTTTTGACATCCACATTAGGGAAAAACTGCTCTGACGAACGAGTCTTGGGTTAGACTTCGTTCCAGAATTTGGTTGGCTGCTCTCCTTCCCTCTCCCATCACTGGCCTAATGGGTGTTCTTGCTGACACCAGGAACAGACACCAAATTGCCATAGCCACACAAAATAGGCTTTTTTCCCCCTTTGACACAGCATGCAGTTCAGAGGCAAGGGGCTGGGGCTGGTCCAGTGGCTCCACAAAGCTACCAGGCTCCTTTTCTCTTCCTGCTCTGCCATCTTGGGCACGTAACACACTTTCCCTTCCTCACAAGATGGTGGCTGTCCCCACGGGCACCTTATTGGTGTCCTGGGTAGACAAATGGGGGAAGGTGTGTGGCTAAAGAATTAAGTTGATGGAGACAGTCTGTTGGGGTCAGAAAAACAAGTGTGTCCTTGGAAACACAGGCAGGAGGCATCTGTTTGTATTGGATGGCTAGATGCAACTTGTATAGCAAGGAAGTCTGGGCAGTGAATGGATTTCCTTGGGTACATCATCATCTTGAACAAGCCAAGGCTTTGTTAGTAAGAAGGAAGCAAAGGATGGATGTGAGATAAGCAGCCAGCAGTGGTTGCCCCAGGGCAGAAGAGGGACGTCCTTCCTCTAGGCTTTAGGAAATGGTTGTGTGGAGGTGGAAGGTTGCCCTTGCTCTGGCAACCTTGAGACAAGACCAGCCAAGCTGGAAACGAGAGCCAGTGCTCTGAGGATGCAGAACAGAAACTTGGAAACTCTCGGCATCCTTGACAACGTTGCCAGGTCCCTGAATTAATGACCCTCTCTCGCCTGTCTTCTAGCCTTCTCATTTGGCTGGAAGATACATCTTACTATCATCAAATCCAGCCTGCATTTTGCTCCCTGGAATGTTCAGGCAAAATATTGTAACTGACACCCTCTTCCATCTCCCTCTGTCGAGACTTTATAAAGGAAAGTGGTTTTTTAAATGAATCTTCTATTGTGGCAAAATATACAGCACATAAAATGGACCATTTTAACCATACTTTAAGCATAGTTCAGTGACATCGGATTACAATTACATCACCATGCAATCATCAGCACCGTCCACCTCCAGAACTTCTTTATCGTTGTCAATTGAAACTCAGTAACCATTAAACTCCCCCTGCCCCCTGCCCTTTCTCCAGCAGCTGACTGTCCACTTTCTGTCACTATGAATTTCACTCACCTAGGTAGCCTTTGCAAGAGCAATCACAAGGTATTTGTCCTTTAAAGGAGAGTGTTTTGATGAGGACTTGTGTGGTTATAGTAGACAGAAAAGTGCAACTAAATTTGTTTAAGAAATTACATATCTAGTAATATATATAGACCCTCTGTAAGTTGACTCTCCAAGGGATTGTAATACACAGGTAGGCCTACTATACTGATAACATACAAGCGTGTCTGGTCTACAAAAATTAGGTCAACTTGAGGTGGTCGGTATAAGGAGGTGGTCGGCTATGGACATTCTCCTGTGTATATATAAATATAAATGTAAGTATGTATCACTGCACAGTCCACCAGAGAACCGAGTTTCAGGTGTGGCTGGATGCAGGGACTGAGACCCATTCCACTGAGCCTTCCTCCTCTTACAGGAACCCAGTTTAATTCTTGGCTAGATCCATTTGGAGGCAGGTTTTCCTATCTGGTGCCAGGTCTTCATCTGCTTTGGTATAAATCAAGTGGAAAAAGTGATAACCTTAGCTCCACTTTTCCCATAAAACATGCCAGGGTCACATGTTCAACCTTGAACTGATCATGTGGCCTCTGCTGGCCTCTGCTGGGTCAGGTCTGGGTCACAGGCCCACTTCCTAAAGCAGGTGTGTTGAGTTGGCCCGGCTAGACTCTCCCTGACTTGGAGTGGTAAAGATGTGTGAAGCCTCTCCACACCAGAGAGGAGTGGGGAGGTTTTCCTCAAGGAAAATCAGATGCTGTTATTGGAAAGGCAGAATATCCACTTGCCAGCTGACTCCACGGCTGTCCGGTGCGGAGGGCACTCTGGCACCCCTGCTCTCCCACTCCTGGGCTCTCCGCACAATGCTGCTTCCTTGCTGCTGGTGCATCTGATCTAACACTTTTGTGTGCCCCGCACCATCACACATTCTTCCTCACTCACCCTCTTACCACTCAAAGTACCTGCTGGTAAGTGGAGCTACCCGATACTTACTGATCATGACTCAGGGCTGGCTAGTATGTAACTACCATTTCTATAACCCTAGCTATGGTCTCCTGTGCACCAGGTATACGGAAACACCCTTCCACTCTCACGTAATCATTGCCATGTCCCCACCATGGAGAAACTGCTCTTAATCCCCTGTTTCCAGAGGGAGAAATCGGGGTGTAGGCAGGGGATGCAGCTCTTGCGCACAACTCATTGTTACCTTAGGGCAGAACCAGCATCCTGCCCCGCATCTGACTGATTCGAGGCCCACACTTCTGGGTGATGTCATCCCGCCTCCTAGGCCATATCTGGATTGCCCCTCCCTGCTGCCCCGTCCCTAGGGCAGGTGATGTCAGTTACCGATGTCAGAGGGCAGTGCTGCAGTGCAGACCTGATCTTTCCAGGGCATCCAGATCCCTGAGCATGGGCCATCCCAAGTGACAAAACCACGCTATCTTGAGGCACTAGGGACGGATTTCCTAGCTCGCATATAAGAAGGGCCTGGGGCTGCAAGTTGCATTCCTGAGTTTGGCAGCTCAGGCCACGGACACGTTCTCCTGTCATCCTTGCTACTCCTTATTGAGATCCCGCCTCTTCACACACTGTCCTTATCTGACAGTCCCCGGAAGCCATGTGTTTGCAGCCCCTTTTCTAAGGAATAATAAGTGAAAAATAGGCCACCGTGCAAAGGTAACTGGTGGGAAAGTAAAGGACCCACATCTAGAAAACTTGCGTTCTCACACATGCCTGCCTCTGTGCGCGCACAATTCCTTTGCTGTCTGTCTTTGGAACATGGACGGCCCTGTGCTTTCTCCAGCTTTCTTGGCAGTAGAATTATGGAATAATAATTTCAACCAGATTTTACTTTGTTATGGAGTAATTTTTTAAAAACACAGTAAAATCATGACTCTCTTATAAATATAAAATGACTGTGTCAAGATGTTACTTAATAATGATTAATGAGGGAACCTATAAAACGTTACAGCCATTCAAAGGAGAATTGAAAAGGCAAAGGCTTCCACAGTCCATGAAACCAGTGGGTCAGTAGGTGAAAACTGACTTTTCTACACAGGTGGGAACAGAAATCACTTGCTGCTGCTCCCCTGGACACAATTCATTTGTGTATCTATCGAAGAGAATTGTTTCCATTGCTATCATTTACCTACAATTTAGAGAATTATGAAATAGGCCAAAGATAATGTGAGTTGTAAACCCCTTAGAATCAAATTAACAGGAAGGATGAGTTCTCAGTCAAGGCATAATTTTCCACCAAAGACACTCAGCCGTCTTTTGGTCCATTTAAACGTCTATCACAATATGTCTCTGTAATATGTGAACCCCAAGTAATCTGAAGCTGAAATCTTACACCATTCCTGACCTTCACGGATGTCCCTGCAGCACAATCCATGGTCAGCACCTACCCTGAAGGTCAGCGGTCATTTGGTGTCTGTGAACGTGGATTCAAAGCCCTGTGTGCAGAAATCTCTGAAATTATCGGAGGCAGAAGAGAACAAATTTTTAAAAAGGAGAAAGTGCTCGCTTGCACCTGTGGTTTGGGGTCTGTGTGTCATGACAGGTCAGTACAACGGCCCATCAGTGGGCATGTTCTTTTCATTCAGTGATTCCCATCTTCCGAGTCCATCTTTCCCGACACGCGAGGTTCTCTTGGATCAGCAAGTAGCATGAAGTGACAAGTGGCTCTTAATAACAGTAGCTGACATGTTTGCACTCTTTCTGCTGTCCCCCTTTGCCGTGCACTGTGCCTGTGTCTCTTAATTGTCACATCCACCCTCTGTGATTACGCCCCTCCTACACATAAGGACAGTAGACAGTTTCAGCCACCCGCCCTTGATCATGCAGCTAATGGGCCTCAGAATTTTGAAGGCAGGATTCTGATTCCTGTACTCCAGTTTTTTGTTGTTATTGATAACAATGATGGTGAAAAATATTTTTCATTGTGCTGACATTGTTTTCATTTTTCATTCAGAAAACTATAACTATTCTTAAAAATTAGCCACTCTCTTGCTTTTGTGTTTGTCATGGAATTGTTTTATTGAGATGTAATTCATGTCCTATAAAATACACCCTCATAAAGTGCACAATCCAGTGGTTTCTAGTATGTTTACAGACTTGTGACACCAGCCCTGGTATCCAATTCTGGAGCATTCCCATCACCCCAGAAGGAAAGCCCATACCCACCAGAAGGCATTCTTGCTTCTTACCAATAGCCCCTGGCTGCTACTTGGCTATGTTCTGTGGCTTTGCCTATTCTGGACATTTTTTTTTTTTTTTTTTGGCCAGGGCTGGATTTGAACCCACCACCTCCGGCATATGGGACCGGCACCCTACTCCCTGAGCCACAGGCGCCGCCCATATTCTGGACATTTTGTATAAATGGAATCATAAGCCACATGGCATTGGGGGAAGGATTTCTTTCACATGGCGTCAAGTTTACTCATGTTGTGACACAGGTCAGCACTTCCTCTCCGTGGCTGGATAATACTCCCCTGGGTGGACAGACCACTCGGCTCTGTACGCTTAATCTCATTCATTACCGCCTCTTCACTGTTGGTAGCAAAGCTGGTGAACTAAGCATGGGCCTTTATGCCCCAAGACTGTGGCCATGGCTCAGTGTAGAGTAGGAGGGATTGGGGGACGCACTTCCACCAGGCCATATATGCCCCCTTCCAGGCTCCTTGGAACCAAAGCTATAAAATGACCAACATTAAAATAACCAGCATCATCTACAGTGTCTGCAGGTCAGGAATTCCGGAGCGCTGAACTGTGTGATCTGGCTCCAGGTCTCTCGTAAGGTTGCACTCAAGTTACTAAGTCACTCAGTTTAGGTTTGGCCATAAGTTGCCACAGAGAGACACAGGACCAGTGGCTGTTATAAACTGTAATGAGGCACTTTCTGGTCTCTGCTTGCATCCACTTTTGTGAGTATCCAATTTCTGTGCCTGATTTATGAGGCAGCTCCTCAGACGTGGCCAGGGACGCTGCCCCGTATTTGCTCCATGTAACCATGCTGGAATCTGGAAAACTTTGTATCTCAAAACACACCTACCCCCAGGGCTCCTGATGAGGCACTGTTGAACCTGTATTCTCTTTTTTTTTTTTTCTTTTTTCTTTTTTTTTTGTGGAGACAGAGTTTCACTTTATTGCCCTCGGTAGAGTGCCGTGGCGTCACACAGCTCAGAGCAACCTCCAACTCCTGGGCTTAGGCGATTCTCCTGCCTCAGCCTCCCAAGTAGCTGGGACTACAGGCGCCCGCCACAACGCCCGGCTATTTTTTTGTTGCAGTTTGGCCGGGGCTGGGCTTGAACCCGCCACCCTCGGTATATGGGGCCGGCGCTCTGCTCACTGAGCCACAGGCGCCACCCTAACACCTTTCCTGATGAACCACACCCTGACAAGTGAGAAACAATTTCCATTAAGAAGAATTTCTGTGCCTCTTAGGAACTCTACCATATAACCCCAATACTTGATTATTAATTGTCCTGTATTCTACTGTTATTTTATAAGTAAATAGTTGTCTCTCCAAAAAAAAAAAAAAAGGAAAAAAAGAAGAAAGAAAAGAAAAAAGAAACCGAAGTTATGTTTCTGTGAAATCTCTATCTCTCACGGAGATGGTGCAGGAGCATACTATCCCCAAGCCTTGGAAATGTTCCTTTTTGAATCTAATTGGTCCATAAAGGGTTTGAACTGAGCTTCTTGCCACAAAAGCACTCGCACTCTGCTCTTATTAACTCAGCTTTCCGTCCTAACCTTGCCCTCCTGAAGTGGCCACTGATCTTTTAAAAGTTTTATGATCTCATCTTGGGGCTGCCAAGACAGCAGTGGCCTTTGACTGCCCCCAGGGCACGGGACGAGTCTCTCCTCCCCACTTCCAGTTAACCAGGGATCTGCCCTTTTGGTCCTGTCCTCGCTGCCTTCTTAGAAGGCTGAAAACGTCACCGTCCTCATGGCTGACCTCAGATGAGGACTCCGCAGTGGCTGCGGGTACCCATCTCAGGTTTCCTAAATGACACTACCATTTTTGCCATAGTTGGTCATAATTACCATTGTGTATTAAAGTCAACTCATCCTTTTCCCCACTTATGTAAATATATTTCAAGTGGAAACTTTATGTCACTACTGAATATAAGAAAACTGTATCGTTTGCCGTAAATAAAAACCAACCATAAAAATAAATGCAATTAAATTCTTGGCCTTGGGCCCCCTTCCCTCTGTGCCAATGGGACCAAGTGATCCTAAAAGGCTCCCCTCCTTCTCTCTGAAGGCCCTGGAGAGCTTTCATCTGAATCGTTATTCTTTTGTGTGAACAGAAGGATGTATTTGGAATTAGAATGTAGGTCATGCCTTGAAGCCAGGCAAGCCTCCTGCCCCTATGCCATGCTGTTCACAGCCAATACGTCAACATGCATCTTGTCTCCTTCCTTAAGCAGCCCTCCTTTCTCCTGTCTAGCTCCTTGGATTGGACACCCACTCACACCTCTTTTTTGTTGTCATTCTCCCACCAGTGACACCCCTTTTCTTGAATATCCATCTAAACACATTTGAACTTTCAAAGTCCACTCATTATCTCATTGTGAATTATCAGATGTAAACGATTTACCAACCAGATCCTTTCCTCCTAAGAATTTTGTCTGAAAATGGGAAATTTAATATGCTTTTTCTTTAAGCAATAGATAAAAATGGTGATAAATAGAGAGGAAAATCATTAAAAAAAATGACTAAAAATAAAAGTGATTAGGAGATTTTTATTTTTAGGGGATTATCCATACCATACTGGCCTTACAACAATTAGCCTAACTCCCCGAAGTCTCTCCAGTGGAATGTTAATGCTGCACACAAACAAAACTACCAAAGAAAAAGGAATTTTGTTCTTGGAAGTGGCAGGTGGCACCCCCTTGCAGCCTCTGGTATAGGCGCCATGAAGGAACCTCTCAGCCCGTGATGGGGGCCCTGTGCCCTGGGGTGATGGAGAGGTGCCCACGAGAGGCCTTAGCCTGCCTCTTCTCATCTCACTGCCTGGTAGCCTGGCTTTGTTCACACACCCAAAAGACTGGCCCATATTGATAAATCATTTCCACACTAATGTCTTCCATTAAGGGTGGATCACTTATCATGTCATCATATTGCTTTGAAATTGCTGAAGAATTGCCACTTTATGAAAATATGCTGAAGCAAGGGGAACAGGAGCCATCCTCTCCGTTACCCACCTCTCCTCCAAACATCCGGCCCCCAGTTCTCTAGTCAAATAAGTGGGGAAGATGATGCAATTACATTGTCTTTCTTGGAGTATCTCGATGCACATGACATCAGAAGGCACTGATAAGTCCTGCAGGAAGGAAACTTGCTCCCCAAATGTATCGGATGGTAGAACCTCCCCCCTCCTAGGGGGATCTATGAATGGCCCACAGAGCCCACTTGGAGAAACGATACCTCTACTGTGTCTGCCATGCCCACCTCCATGCTGGGCAGGTAAGAGGGGAGGGGAGGGAATAATAAGGAACCGGTGTCCCTGCCTTCAAGGCAGAGAAGAGGCTGATCAACATTAACTCAGAATGAGCCAAGATAGATGCCTCAATGTATGGGTTATAAGAGTCCAGAGGGAGTATGGTGCCCTATGGGCAGTCAAGGATTCCTGGAGGGATTTGAACTACTCTAGGCCTGGACAGGAAACTACAGTGTAAGTAAAGAGGGGGAGGAAGGCAAGGGTAGAGTAGTAGCTCAAACGAAAATGCTGAGAAACATGTGTTCCCAGGCAAGGTGGAAAGACCCAGGCAGATGTAGGTTCAAACCCACTGTGTGTGGTCCTGGACCCAGTACCGGGATCCTCACTCCCTGCGGCCCTCCCGCCAAGCGTTCCTCTTGCAGGCTATGTGCGCTGAATCAGGGTTCTGAGTCAGAAGAGATAATCTCTGCAAGCCACAGTCCCCTCAAGTCTGAAATGGGAATAACTGTAAATTGTTGTTATAAGGATGAAAAACAAACAAAAATAACCCATAGATAGAGCCGGGTGTATACAGGGTGGCCATAAAGTTCATGTGCAATTGCACAGTATTTTAAATTGCACATGAACTTGGTGGCCACCCTGTATAAACTGGACATCACCACAGCCTGGTTAGAAGAAATTCAAGGTCTCAGGGCAAGATGGGAAGATGGACCATGAAAGTTCATTTTTTCCACTTCATACAGACGTTTTAAAATCAGCAGAAAGTCTAAAAATCTGAAAGTCTGAATTCTCTGGCTAAGGACAGAAGTGCATTGCATGTGGTGCTGATCTATGAAGAGACAGACACGATTTTTCTTCGAGGGTCAACCTACACCCTTAGTGATAGGACCTGCCCCACCTGTGGGCATCATGTTTTCCCCACAGTTTCTCACTTTTGGTCAGTAATTCTTTTGGGGGGTGGTGGAGCTGTCTTGTGCCTTGTGGGATATTTAATCACGTCCTCTCCACCCCAGTTGTGACAACCAAAAAGTGTCCCCTGTGGAGGAGGGGAGCAAAATTGCCTTTGGCTGGGAATCACTGGGTTCCGCCAGCCACTCTCCTCCCTTTCAGAAGGCAAGGAAGTTTCCTTCCTGGTCCTGTTGGGGGAACCAGAGTTGGGCGAAGTTCCAGGGATCTCCAGAAAGCCAGAGAGAAGTTTGTGCCGGATCTGGGAGCAGACACAGACTCTTACCACTGATTGGTGTGGACACGTGCCAGCTCAGATGTAGCTCTCTGACTCTGCCACAGCCTTTTGGAGTCCCCATTCTGGGAATCTTTTTTTTTTTTTTTCCTTTCCTTTTAAAGTACACACTACCAAAAGAAATGTTTAATTTGCAAATCGCAGTGAGCTCCAAAACACAGCCAGTCCTTGAACAAATGTTCAGCACATGTCGGCGGCGGCAAGGCCCCTTGCAGACTCCTGCCTCCATCAGCAGAGAGAGGAAATGTTCTTTATTGCCTGTGCAAAGGGCGCATCGCATCAGCGGGCTTAGCAGTATTTCACAGCTCACTTTGACTGTCCTTTGAAGAGGATCGATTCTCATCACAGCGGTTACCAAAAAACCAGGGGCTCCTTAAATCTGAACCTCTTTCCAGTCTTTAAAATGCAAAGTTCACCAGTTATAATGACCAGCCAGGACATTAGACACAATTGAGTCCCAGCTGGAGTGTGTTTCAGAACCAGGCAGCTGATGTCAATTTTCCCGACTTATCTTCCCTTTTTACTGTGTTGGCTCGAGGGGGATCTGGTTCAGGGCGATCTGAGTGGTGCCAAGTCATAAAGGAACAAAGTTAGGAGGAAATGGAGAAAGCAGATGTTGTATTCAGATTCCCTGAAGAGATGAATTGGAGGTGATGTATAGCTTGTGATTTTATGGCATTGAGAAGAGGTGGAGAAAAATGGAATTGTGTACCACAGGGGTGCAGGCTGTCAGCAAACACTGGGCTCCAACTCTATGGTGGACAGGGGAGCTGGATAGTAGAGGGACAGACCACCACGGTGTGACCCCACAACCTTGCTGAGGAGACAAGTACTTGAGAGGAGGTTGAAAACATTTGCAGCCCAGGCGACAGTCATGAAACAGTACAGAGAACGAGAGAAAGGTAAAGAACCCAGTGGAAAATAGGCAAGTCACATGCATAGGCAACTCGCTGAAAAGGAAATAAAAGTGGCTGCTAACCTGAGAAAAGATGCTCTCATCGCTGGGAATTAGGAAAACAGAGACTCATACACACCCTTCCTGGGAGAGTAAACTGGTGCAGGCACTTTGGGAAGCAATTTGGAATTTTCTGTTCAATTTATAAAGGTCCACCCCTTATGAGAGAGAGAGCAGTTCCATCCTTAGTGGTGGACTGAGGACTCATCACAAGACATTAGGACTTTATTCATTGCATTATCTATAAAAGAAAAAATATTTTAAAACACCCCAACAGTTCATTGGTAGGGAAATGGCTAATGAAACCAACAGATCCCATTGGTTTCCAAACGTCTTGATCTTCTGCTCTGGACTGCAAGTCATTGGTGACCATGTAATTCATTATTGGTACAGTTATTTTAGGTGTTCTGGACATACTTTTGTGCCATTGTCATGCACTGTACAACACATCTATAAATGACAGCTCTTTGAAAACGAAAAGGCAAGTAACATACGGGGGGCGGTGTATATTTTACTGATGAGATTCTAGGTTTCCCTTGTGACAAAAATTGGGAAGAGTAAATACTGGCCAAAAAAAAGCTTCACAAAAAAAGGAGAGTTTTGAGCTAAGCACTGAAGGATGAAGAGTTGGTCCCAGGTGGTGCCTGTGGCTCAAAGGAGTGGGGTGCTGGCCCCATACACTGGAGGTGGTGGGTTCAAACCCAGCCCTGGCCAAAAACTGCAAAAAAAAAGAGTTGCTCCCCCAGTGCAAAAGCATTCCCCCTCTGAAGCAACCCCAGCCTACAGGAAGGCTCACCTTCAGCTGGACTGATGGTGGATATACCTCACTGGCCCCACCCATGCTGGGAATGAGAGATTCCAGGTCACCAAGAGCCCTGTCAGCAGCTGGAAGGGGCTGTAGCCCAGAGGACAGTAGAGGAAGCACCGTCACCCACGTGGTGCTGGTCCTCAGGTTCTGCTGAGTATCCCCTTGCCACCCCAGCCCAAGCTGGGACCCCTCCTCCACACCACAGGCCTTCCTAGAGAGATGCCAGTGAGGGCTGAAGGAGCTCTGCAGAAGTTGGCCTCCTGGACAGAAAGAACAGTATGAAAAGGCCATCCACCCACTGGGGGTTCCCTACCTGGAGATGCCTCGTGGGGTCCCCCTGCTGACTGGCTCTGCAGGAGTCCAGAAGCTCTGGTGAAACGGGACTAGAGGAAGATCCAACTCAGCCTTTTTCACCCTGTGACAAGCAAAGAGAAAGCTTCAGGCAGGTCGCCGGCTGTGCATTTGGGGTATTTCACAGCAAAGGGAACCCAGATCCTGCCAGGACATATTTCTTAATCCTAGACCCAAGGGGGTAGCTGAGCTCCTGAGAAGGGACCCAGATGCTGGTGTTGGAAATATTTCTCACATCATTTCAGTTCTCAGTCCCTGTCCCTGCCCCTGTGGAGACCATTTCAGGGAAAACCCCAGAACTTTGTTTGAATGGAAAAGAGTTCCTCAAAAGCATGAAACCACCATGTTTTGATAAGGAACCTGCCAGAACTTTATCCTTGAAAGCTGAAATATCCGAGGCCCAGAACAAATGTCACTTCCTCTCTGAAGCCCTCCCTGGATCCCACCAACTGGTAAGTCAGCTGTTCTCACTCTCTTCACGACACTTCTAATTCTTGCCCTCAGCATATTCTAGCATAAGCATTTGTTGCCAGGTCTCCCTCTCCACCAAAGACTGGTATTACTGGGGTCTGAGTGTGTTTCTGCCTGCTTCACTGTGCCGTGAGTGGTTTATAAAGTGAACTCTTGCTGTTGACGGGCAACCTAGACAGACCGTCTTCTGCAACCGTTTTTTTGCTACTCAGGGCATGTGCGTAGCTTCGGTGAGACTCAGCAGCACCTACTTGTACTGCTCCTTCTGGCATCACTGAAACCAGCTCCATTCAGTCTGGGAGGCCCACAGTGACCTCAGGTATGTGGCTGACAAACTGGTGCTGCTGTTGTCAGCTGGGCACTCTGTCCTCGCTTCTGCAGTCAGCCCTCCCCACAGCTGGCTCCAACTTCTCCCACCAAGATGGTATCAGGCGGGCAGAGATTGCCATCCCCAGAACACAAATCAGAAGTGACCATGGCTCCTTAAGACTTGAGTCCCCATCTATAGAGATCAGACATGTCCTCTTTAGAAAACCCTTGTCAGGGGCATCCCAGGGGAGATGGTGGAGCAAGTCTTGGCTCTAGGAGGTGTGATCCATGGTGGCTGAGACGAAAGCCCCAGCAACCAACAGGCTGCCTCCTGCCAAGAGATTTGAGGTGTTTCTTCTCCCACAGGCTATGGTCACTTTTTTGAACACCATGTTCTTGATACTGAGTGGCCAACGATGTGGGCAATGCATATTTTAGGATATTGAGGTTATAATTTACTACCACCTCTTTGGATAGTAGTTTGGTGATAGGAAACATTAGATGCCCAAGAGCTACGAGCCAGCAGCACCCTTCGCAGAAACTCATCCTACAACACGTTTGCACACGTATGCCAAGACATTTATCACAGCATCATCTGTAATAACCTGGAAAGAATGGGGGAAATAAATTCCAGCACTTCCATTAAGTGAAATATTATGTGGCCATTTAAAATGAGTTATACATAGACCCACTGATCTGGAAAGTTCTCCAAGGAAGACTGCGAAGTGAAAAAGGCCAGGCACCAAGCAATGTGTGTGGTATGTTACTATTTGAGGTTTACAAAAAGGAAAAATGAAAAGGGCTGCTACAA
This sequence comes from Nycticebus coucang, assembly GCF_027406575.1. Lineage (NCBI taxonomy): Eukaryota > Metazoa > Chordata > Mammalia > Primates > Lorisidae > Nycticebus > Nycticebus coucang. Next base: position 108,261,700 of record NC_069783.1, on the reverse strand, counting down.
CAGGGATGAACCTTGAGGACATCATGCTAAATGAAAAAAGTCAATCACAAAAAGACAGATACCGTATCATCCCATTTTTAGGAGGTACCTAGAGGGTCAAATTAATGCAGACAGAAAACAGAATAGTGATTGTCAAAAGGAGGGAAAAATGCAGAGTCAGAGTTTAATGGGGACAGAGTTTTAGTTTTTCAAGATGAAAAGAGTTCTGAGAGGGATGGTGGTGACAGTCACATGACAGTATGGTCATACTTAATTCACCAAACTCTGTAGCACTTACATATGGTTAAGGTGGTACATTTTATGTTGTGTTCATTTTACCACCTCTGAAGATAAAAAGCAAAATGGAGGAATATATTTCTAAATGCATAGCAGATCTGTAGAAAGCTTCACTGGGAGGGGATTGGAGAAATAGAAGGTCAAGGGTGAGAGGGAATGTTTTTTACCACATTCCTTTTTGTAATGTTTGGATTTCTACTATTGCATGCACATGTTGCATTTTAAAATGTCTTTTATAAAGGCCAAAAAATGTTAAATAATTACAATAGCCTGATATACTTCAGTGATATGTACTATAAATATTTTCTTACATGTAATTTATAGTATATATTTATATTAATGCATTGCATTTTTACAAATATATAACATATATTATAAAGATATATTTAGCAACCTGTGACCTACTTTGCAAGACTAGAATTCTGCTCTGTTATGGTTAAAAGATTATTAGCTACAGGATGAAATGGGATTTGGGCTTGTATTTTTCCACTATTACATAAGCAAATAAAACAGCCAAACTGCCATATTTATTTAAATATTCCTTAAGGATGTGTGAGACTTTTCCTTTGCTTCTTCCTTGTGTTGTTTCTCTCTCTCTCTTTCCTTCTGTTACAAAAACAACAGCGCCTTTTGTGGAAAGAAAATTGTGGCAAATATTAAGCAGAAAGCTAAATCTGAGCAAGAAGGAAGATGTTGCTCTTACATAAAGCTATCTGAATGCACATGATACCAAATTGAAAACAAACACCCCAAGCAGCAAGCAGCCTGCGTTTCTGTTTGTTTTCCCGCCCACCTCTCTCATCCACGTCTGGCTGGAGTCTGTGGCGCTGGGCTGGGATGCAGCAGCATTGGCGTGCCCTTCTGGCTGGCTGGGGCATGTCCTGCCTCCCTGGGAGCCTGCCCTGGGCAGCTACCACTCACCTCCTGCATAGGCCACAGGAAATGGGAGAAAGTGGAGTGGAGGCCTGGAGACCCTGAGGTGAAGGTATCACCCTTCATGGCCCATTTAGAGCCCTATTCATGGACATTGAAGGCCACACGGGAGGAGGGAGGATGAAGGGAGACTCTCCCACAGCTTTGTTCAGAGAATGTGTATTCTTCTGATGGTAATGTTTGCAGTGGGTATTGGCAACAGTGAATTTCAGTGGCCAGATATGCAATATTTACCAAAGTATCATATATGATGATGTCTAATATAGTCCATTTTGGCTGGTGTAACAAAATGTCATAACCTGGATTGCTTATAAACAACAAAAATATATCACTAGCAATTTTGGAGGCTGCAAGTCCAAGATCAAGGTTCCAGCACATCTGATGTGTGGTGAGGGCCAGTTTCCTCATAGAAAGCTGTGTTCTCTCTCTAACCTCACAAGGCCAGAAGGGTGAGGAAGATCTCTGGGACCTCCTTCATAAGGGCACTCACTAATCACAGTCAAGTAGGGCCCCATCCTCATGACCTAATCACCTCCCAACTCTACCACCTATGGGGGGTAAGATTTCAGCATACAAATTTTGAGAGAACAAATATTCAGACCTTACAACATAACTTTATTTGGACCGTGTATGTGATGGCATTAAATCAATCACATCATAAATGAGAAAGTAATCACAGGTATTTTGTTCTGGTCGAATCCTTCTAATGAGTCAGGACTTTCTTCCGCAATGAGAACTGACCAGCAGGCTCATTCTGTTTACTTGGTATTGGTCAGTGAATCTCATGTTCATCTAGATGTATTGATATAAAACTCCCTGTGAAATAAATGTATGTCGAATTTAAGGGAAAAAATGAATCCATGTACAGAGAAAAACACAAGATATGTAACACAATAAGTGGTACCTGGATCTGGCCAGACCTCATGCAGGTGGTGTGCATTCCAAATAGGAAACTCAGAGAACTAAACAAAAGGATGATAGCAACAAAAACAACAGACGTAACTAACTCCTGAAGAGTGAGTGCTCCAGGTCAGGCTCCATGTGAACCATGTTATATATATTAGTTCATTTAATCCTCATGACAATGCTAGGCAGGAGATACTTTCATGTATTTCCATTTTAAGATAAGAAAAATGGATGGCTCCCGTAGCTCAGTGGGTAGGGCACCAGCCACATACACCGAGGCTGGAGGGTTCAAACCTGGCCTGGTCCAGCTAAAATAACAATGACAACTGCAACATAAAAAAAGCAAAAAATAGCCGGGCATTGTGGCGGGTGCTGATAGTCCCAGCTTGGGAGGCTGAGGCAAGAGAATCACTTAAGCCCAAGAGTTTGAGGTTACTATGAGCTGTGATGCCACGGCACTCTACCCAGGGCAATAGTTTGAGACTCTGTCTCAAAAAAAAAAAGAAGATGAAAAATGGCCCCAGAGAACAATGCTCAAAAGTGGAGTAAGGGATGACTTTAAAGTCTCTTTCCAAAAGAGTTTCTGTGTGTGTGTGTGGGGTGGGGGTGGGGGGTTCATTTATCCATTTGTAAATATTTGGAGCTTTTAGTTATAAATCTTCATGGATTGCTAGACCCCAAGTCTTGACCTGGTGATGTGCACTGACCATGTCCCCCCAGAATTCATATACTGAAACTTAATCCCCAAGGTGACAATGTTAGGAGGTGAGGCCTTTGGAAAGTGATGAGGTCATGAGGGTGGAGCCCTCATGGGTGGGATTCTGGGCCCCTATCACCCTTCCCACCATTAAGGAAGCAGACCCTTAAGAGACACCAAAACTGACTCGGTGTTAGACCCCCTTGGCTCCAGAACTCTGAGCAGTAGATTTCTTTGTCTATAAGCCACCCAATTTCTGGAATTTTGTTATAGCAGCCCAAGGAGACTCACACAGCTGGTGTTCATTTGAAGGATGACAGAGCAAAAGTCAGGGATTCTGTTTGAAAACTGGTGAATCTGTCTGCTGCACACAATGCCAAGTTTCCACTGATTGTATGAGGACATTTATTGAAGGGCTCCAGACTGCAGCTGGCTTTCAGAGTACTGGGGATTGGATAACTATAAGGAAGTTGAAAAGGAATCCTCCTATGACCCTAGTCCGATCACAGCAGATGTAGGGCTCCAGGAGAGGAGCCCCATTGTCACATAGGTTCCCTGCATCTTCATCAAAAAGGACCAAAAGCCTCCCAGCTGGACAGAAGGCACAAGGGCAGGGTGCACAGAGAACAAAGGCAGGTCTTAGGCAGAGTATGAAGGCCTCACCGACCAACCACCTCCTGACAAGCTGCCCTGAATCCAGCCCTGCAAGGCAAGTTTCCTGCACACCTTCTCCTGATGCACTGGGTCACACTGCATAATGATAGACTTCCAGGATTCTTTATTGTCTATTAAGTCGAGAATCCAAATGTGAACTAGGCAAGCAATTCTGAAGGTTTGCATGTGCTTCTATAAATTCCACTGGTGAAGAACAAACCAGCCTGAATGGATTTAGACTGATCATGACTCACAGCATGGCAGGCAGCATAAGCTTCATGTTTGCAAAGAGTCAGTTTCTCCATCCTCCCCACCAAGTCCCAGGGCAGGGTGGATGGGGTGATGCAATGTGGCCGTGGGTAGAACAGGTGCACAGCTAAAGAATGCTAAGTTTAGGACTCCCCCAAACAGATCCTGGCTCCCAGCCATCCTGCCTAAACTTGGCTCTGCAGCATGATGCTCTCCTTACCCTGCTTAAGAAACAATTCTTCCCTGTGCCCCAGAAGGAAACACTATCTCAAGCTTACAAAGATGTTTGCGAAGCATGAAGGCTGTCCTAAGACATGCAGATGTGCTGGAATTATCTCCCGACACAGAGGCAGTCACTGGTTTGCTCAGCATTCATTCTCCAGGGTCCCTAGTAGCTAAATGGGGTCTGAACAAATGAGCTTCGAGCCAAAATCCATTTTCTCCTGTTACTAGCAGGGCAGCCTTGGGCAAATTACTTACCCTTTCTGGGCCTCTTATTTCCTCATCTGCAAAGTGGGGATAAAATAGTCCTCATCTCAAAGGGTTATTGTGAGTATTTGGTGGTCAATACACAGAGCACGTTTAGAATGACCCTCAAATGTTGTTACTGTTCTTGTTGTTGTTTTTATGTTCAAGGCAAAGAACTTTACTCAATCCTTAATCTTCTTTGAAAGGAGGAAAAATAAACACCGGAGGTGGTTCATTGAATTAATCATCATAACTCAAAAGAAAATGACTTCTCTGGGATTTGGAAGCTTTGAGAAATTAGCAAAGATATACTCAGGGACTCCCATGGGCTGGGCTGGGGTGTGGGACATTCGCCCAGGTCACGTCCTGAAGCGCACGTATACTCCAGGAGGACAATGTGGCAGTCAGCGCATCCACAAAGGGCAGAGAGTCCTCTGTCTTGGACCCGAGCCCTGTCCACGGCCTGTTACTATGGCCACAAAATAGAGACAGCAGAATGTAACCGAGATGTGCACTAATAGCTATGGGTCAGAAAACCAACCACTCAGGAAAATGGGATGAAAAACAAAAATATTTTAATTTAGAAACTGTGCAGGAGAAAAACAAAAGCCTGTGAGTTCTCAAGGTTTAGTAAATGAGGATTGGCAAACCCCAGCCGAAAGTCACCATGTAGGGGACTGAGGCCAGACGCATCCAAGGCCAAGTGCCTCCAAAGCCAGGGCCCAGACAGGGGAGCTCCAGGTCTCCCGACTCTCACCTGGATTCCTCTGGCCACAGCGGGAGCAGTCCCCTGGCTCTGAAAACTCACTTTCATACAATATTCTCCCACCAGATTCAGGAGGACAATGTTGGGTCTTACCACACACAGAGAGGCAGAAGGTGCGCGCTTCCCCAGGGGAAGGGGCAGACTTGCTGGACCAGACGTTGCCCCCAGGCGGACTGCAGAGTGGCTCATGCACAGATGCATATTGTCCAGCTTCACCTGTTTTATGAGTGTAACAGCTTTATTACTCTAAATATGGCCTATGCGTGGTCCGCTTAAAGTGTATAATTCAGTGGTTTCAGTGTATTTTCAGAGTTGTGGAACTATCACCAGACTCGATATTAGAACATATTCAGCATCACCCCAGCCCCTGGCTGCCACTGATCCACCTTCTGTCTCTGTGGATCTGCCACTTCTGGACATTTCTTGTGGATTGAGCCTGGCAGGGTGTGGTCTTGTGTACGGTGCTTCTCTCACCCAGCAGCCTAGCTGGAGGGTGCATCCCTGCATCATTGCTTCATTCATCTTCATGGCCAAGTGCACACCACTGTATGGAGAGGCCAACTGCACCCCATTGTATGGAGAGACCAAGTGTGCCCCGTTGTATGGAGAGGCCAAGTGTGCCCCACTGTATGGAGAGGCCAAGTGCACCCCACTGTATGGAGAGGCCAACTGCACCCCATTGTATGGAGAGGCCAAGTGTGCCCCGTTGTATGGAGAGGCCAAGTGTACCCCGCTGTATAGAGAGGTCAACTGCACCCCATTGTATGGAGAGGCCAAGTGTGCCCCGCTGTATGGAGAGGCCAAGTGTGCCCCACTGTATGGAGAGGCCAAGTGCGCCCTGTTGTATGGAGAAGCCAAGTGCGCCCCACTGTATGGAGAGGCCAAGTGTGCCCCACTGTATGGAGAGGCCAAGTGCACCCCGTTGTATGGAGAAGCCAAGTGCGCCCCACTGTATGGAGAGGCCAAGTGTACCCCACTGTATGGAGAGGCCAAGTGCGCCCCGTTGTATGGAGAAGCCAAGTGAGCCCCACTGTATGGAGAGGCCAAGTGCACCACTCTATGGACAGGCAGCATGTTGTTTATCCACCATCACCTGGTGGCATCCGTGTTGTTTCTACGCTGAGAACATCCTTATACAAGTCTTCTTGTGAAAGAATGTTTCCATAGGACGTTAACACATAACCTAGGAGTGGAACATCCTCTAGCTGTCAGAGTAGCTCCACTATTAACCTTCTGAAAAACTGATTGGTTGTTTGCCAAAGTGGCTGCACCAGTTTACATTCACACCAGTTTACATTCCCACCAGCCTCCTCTGTTTGTGTGTTTAAATTTTTTATTGTGTATTTTGCCAAGTTAAAAAACAGGGGGACTTACATGAATATCCAGATTCTTGGCCTCAGTGGCAAAGCTGAGTGGTCTGCATGGCTTGAGACTGCCCTTTTGCTGGGCCACCCACACTCCAGGTCCTCAACATCCTCCTAACACCAAGGCTGCCCATGAGATTATGGGGCATGGGGCTCCTTTGGTGACCCTAATAGAAGGACTGTTCTGAGACTCCAGTTAAGGAAACAAGAGGGAACAAGCAGTCAGGCCCAGGGAGAGCTCTCCCTGCACCACCGGCTCCTGTAGGCTCTGCAGGGCCTGATGGTCATTTGTCCCACAGTCGGCCTGTGGTGAGTCTCCTCGCCACCCTTCTGTGCCCCCGCCACACCCTCTATGTGATGCTCTGTATGAAACATAGCTTTTATTTGATTGTTGCTATATTTCCAGTTCCTCAAAGCTCATCTTGCACATCGGAACCCGAGGTCAATATTTCCTGAAGGAATGCACAGTGCTGGACCCACATGGAGGCAGCCGGAGACCTCCCAGCCCAGTGCCCGGAGAGCCCAGAGCTGCCGCCCTCCCAGGCACAGCTGGGAGCTGGAGAAAGTGAAAGAACAGCTGTCGCGGAGGCTTTGAGCACTTCAGCACAGGGAGGCATCTGGGACTGAGACCATTTTTCAACACAGACGATGTTTTCTGTTTCCAGTGTGAACACGGTATTATTCAATTCCCTGCAGCCGGCCGCCCGGGAGCCCACCTAAGCGGGTTTACTCTGAGATGAAATTGCAGTCTTTAAACTGATTTCTCAAAGGATGTGGTTCATTTCGGCATCTTTATTCTCCATTTGGGCAGCTTCCAAGACACCTAAGAATGGCTTTTTCTAAATTGGAGGTCCCCGTGGATGACCTCAGCAAAATAGTTCTGGCTTCGGTGCCTTTGACGTGAAGCTCCCCTAGCCCTCCCTCCCACCTGCCGGATTTGGGAGGGGGGCATCCTGCATGGCTGGGACAGGAGAAACCAGTGGCCAGCGAGCATCCCTTTCCTATGATGGCTCACACCAGCCAGTGAAGCCAGAAGGTAAACACTGTTCCCCAGAAGCGAGTGGGAAAATACTGTTCTGATTCCCCTTTTATTTCCCCATATGCCACGTTTTTTCCTGATACTCAAATCTCTTGCTGGGTGTGGTGATGGTTCATGGAGGAGACGTTTATTCATGGCATCTGCCTGTGTGTTAAGCCTTTTTGTCAGAGCACAAGGACCCATTCAGAGGTGAAAGCATTTGAGATGGCTCCTGGGTTACCCAAGGAAGGCAGGGTTTCTTCCGAAGTGACTTCTCTCTGAGCCTCAGTGTCCCAAAGCACTGATATCAGTGAAGCAAAATAAAACCACCCGAGTCCACAGTGTTATTGCATGCACTGAGATCACCCAAACGTTTTGCCTCAGCTGCCTTGTGCTAAAGGGAAACTGAGGCCTGGGGTGGGGCAAAGAGGAAGCCCAAAGCAGGGACAGCAGTCAAGGTTGTTGATTGCAAAGTGATCGAAACTGAATCTGGATAACTCGAGCCAAAGAAGATGCATGAAGCAAAGAAAATGGGGTCTCAGGATCATGAGAGGCAGGAGGGCAGACATGGGGAGGAGCCAATGACTGCAGGGGACTGGGCGGCAGCCTCCAGGTACAGCCTCGAGGCAGACACACCAGATCAAAGCCACGGCAATGGCCAATGCACTCATCCCTCCTTTCTTCCTTCTTTGCAACACTTATTGCCAAGAGATATCCTCTGGCTATACCACGTGGACCACACAGAAGTGGAAAAGCAGAAGGACAGCACTCCAGCTTCAAAGTTTGGGTGATACCCCAAAATTAACCTCCCGGCACAACCCCAGGCAGTAGAATGTCAATCCCTCAGAAGAAAACTGCCATAGTGCCCTGCAGGTGCTGAGAAGCCCAGGAACGACAAATACCGGCTACATCAGGGCTTACCACCTGGGTTCTGATTCCTGTTCCAGTGTCCCAGCTGCTTTTTAGGTGGGTCTGGTATGGACAGAAACAGGATTCAAAGAATCTGCGATCCTCGGCACTCAGCCCTCCAACCGAAATGTCCCTATTCAGAACTCCCCCTCCACTAAAGCAAGTGACCATTGCTTTAGTAAATGCTTTGTCGTCTCCAGAGAGCCAACGACTTGTATGATCAGAGACTTTGCCCTCCTGGATGGAGGCCATTCTTTTCAGTTCATTTACTTCCTGTCAGGGGCGGATTGAAGGCTCTTAATAATAGCTTTCCTTCAGTTGCAGGTGCTAAGTGGTGCAAACACCCTTGGTGGGGTAGAGAGGGGCTGGCCTTGCTGGGCCCCTTACTGTTCAAAGGCAGGTTCATCAAGGCACGCTGGGCTACCCTGGGACTCCTGGCAGCATTTGGTTTCACCGTTGAGCAATGAAAATCACAGATTCTTAAAGAATGGCCATAGCAGTGCATTTCAGCAGCTACATCCAGAAGGGAGTTTCCTTCTCCCTTCCTCTCCCTCAGATTACATTTGCTTCCCCAGATCAGCTTAACAGGTTGATGTGCCCCTGGGTGGTGTCACCAATAACTGCCAGTAATTAAGTTTGCAGGGTAGCTGGCTGATGCCTTCACGTTTCTTTTTTCTTTTATGATAAAATGATAACCTAATAATTGCTGAGACTGAAAACTGGTACAGGACGGTGTGGGAAAGACAACTCCCCGCTGCCCCCACTCCTTCCCACCCAGCAATGATGAAGGTCCCAACCCCCTGGATGCTAGACTGTGTGTGTGTGCATCAGCTCTCGACCACTGTCTTCCTTCAATCCCTCAAAGCCCCTTCCCCTTCGGTCCCTCATGACCCCCCTCCTCCAAGAACACCCCTGCTTCACTTCCCTGACTCTTCCCTGCTCAGTACTAGGGGCTCACAGCCACTGATTTGGGGAGACATCCTCCAGTCCCTGGGTTGAGTTGTCCTGATTTCTAGAGTTGTGTTGGGTTGTCTTCACATCAAAACCCTTGCCAGCCATATCTTCCTGTCGCGTCGGGACCATGTTCTGCTGAGCTTGAGGGTGCTTGGCTGGGAGTTGGGTGGGTCTGTATGCGGCTATTTGCCTGTTTGGCCTTAGTCTGTGCTCCCTGTTCTCTCGCCCTGTGACGCCTGCCAACTACGTTTGCCAGGATCACCTGGAGCAATTGGATTGTGGCTGCGTTTAGCCAGTGGGAGGTGCTGGTGAGACATTGGAAATAAGATGGAAGAAAGAATTCAGGTGTTTGTTGCCCTCTCTGCTTATGGAGGTATTTCAGGCAACAGCCCCTTCTCAGCAGCTCCTGACATAGATCCAGCTCTCATCCAATGACCCCACTCCTAGGGTCATCACCCTTTGTCTTTGACCTGGAGGTGGTGCCATATCCCTCTTGTTGATAGCCTCAGGTCACCTGTCCCTTTCACTCCAACACCTCTATAACTAGAATTAAATCTCCTTTAAAGGGCTCCACCTGGCAAGGGCTCAGTCCCAACTTAAGAGCACTGAGTATGTAGCCTGGCAAGTAAGTCCTTATAGGTGGGTGGGAGCTGCCTGCAGCCCTGGGACACCTTTGTTTGGCACCCTGCATGTTCCTTTGGGCCAGACTGTCATCTCTCTGCTGCTGACTTTGGTACAGGAATAAGATCTCCATATTTGCAACTATTCCCTTAAAAAACTTTTCTTAACTCCAACCACACAGAGGGATGTCCTAGGAAGTTTTACTGATATGAAAAATGATAACCAGGCTTGTCACAGACCAGTTGTATCCAAAAGGAAGAGAGTTTTATTTTCTCTCTCTTTTTTTTTTTTTTGTAGAGACAAGAGTCTCACTTTATGGCCCTCGGTAGAGTGCCATGGCATCACACAGCTCACAGCAACCTCCAACTCCCGGGCTTAAGCGATTCTCTTGCCTCAGCCTCCCAAGTAGCTGGGACTACAGGCGCCCGCCACAACGCCCGGCTATTTTTTGGTTGCAGTTCAGCCGGGGCCGGGTTTGAACCCGCCACCCTCTGTATATGGGGCCGGCGCCTTACTGACTGAGCCACAGGCGCCGCCCTATTTTCTCTTTTTAAAGCATTTCTGGTTTTTATTTTATGCTCACCAAGTTATTCCACAATGTAGCCAAGGTTGAGGACCTTAACTAGAAGGGCAGAGATGGTTAGTGTAACTTCTTCTAGAAGGAGTGTGATGTGGACTCCACATACAAAGAGACGTGGTACAGCAAGCATTACACAGGTTTCTCAGCTCCAGAGAATGCTCCCACTGTTCACTGTGGTATCTTAGCCAAATAAATGGGGAGCTGATGGTAGACAAGGGGGAGTCCTTGGGCAGTCTGAGACCCTCCCTCCCACCCCATGGACTGCAGCGATTCACCCCTGTACCTCTCCCACTGTGCCTGGCATAAATCTGGTGCTTGGCGAATGTTTGATGGCTAGATGAACAGGTTGGATGCTGAGAGGAGGAAGCCGTCTATCTTAACAGTAAAAACTTTCCTCCTCCCCCACCAGGGCCCTCTAGTCTTAGCAGTTAGCGCTACCACAGAGACCCACAACTTGTCAATTACAAATATTAGCTGTAAATTATACTTTTGCATAGTTAATTCCATCCCTTCATTATGTATTTAGTGGAGCTCAGCAGGCATAAAATTCAAGAGCATGCTCTGGAGCAGATCCAGTTTCCGTCTTCTGTGATATTTGGAAAACGCGAAGTTCTAGGAGTGGACCATGGAGCATGTCTTTCTTGGCAGGCGTCCAACAGCCCCTGACGCTCACTTTCCTCTTGGAATGAGTTCAACCTTTCTGGAAAGGCCGATAGCTTCAAAGCCTGCTCCTGCCCTCCCCTCCAACTAAGCAGAGGTTCCTACTCCCTTTCTGAGTATTAGAAATTAATATGGACTTGGCTCAGGGAAGAAAAAGCTGTGACTATCAGTGAACTTCCAGGGGGATCACTTATTCATTACTCATCCCAATGAATGTTTGTTGGGCACCTCCTGGAGCCAGCGCTGTGACATATCATGAGGTCTTTGCTGCTGTGCAGCTCACTTTTGAGGTGGAAGCAGGTCGTGAACTATCAAATGTATAGAGATACGTTATGAGGTCCTATGCATAAAGTGGCTGAAGGATCCCTAAGTACCAGGGACCAATGTCATGAATGAGTGAGTCATGGACAGCTGGACAGATGCTATGATGGGAGAACCCTGCTAAAAAGCATGTGCAAAGAACCTGGGGTGAAGGATGCTTGGTGTGATTGAGCAATCCCAGGGATGGGGAGGCTCAACATGGAAGGACCTGAGAAAAGGATATCAGTGTGGTATATGAGAGTGAAAACATGGTGAATCTAGGGGCTGGGCTCAGAATAAACATTTCACTCAATAAACATTTGTTTAGCCATATTCAACTTCAGCTAGCAAATACGGTGAGTATATTTTTGATCTATAAATACCACTGTGCAAAACAATCTATGCACCCCATTCCTTTGACCATCATCAAACTTGGTGGCTCCCTCAGGCCCCATTCTACTGGTGGCTGAAGACTGAACCATTGGATTCTAGGTTTGCTGAAAAGTTTCAGGTTAAAAATCACCTATTCACCCTCTCAATCTCTTCCCCATGGTCCCCAAAATTGTAGCTGGGTCTTTCCTCATTCTTGCTTATGGCTTCAGGTGGCTAATTGCATCCTGCTCAGCAGTGTCTGCCTTTCCCCCACGCCGGATCATTTTCACTGCTTGGAGAGAAAGATGCAGAAGGAACATTATCAGGCTCTTCAAATTTTTAAGTTTGCACATGAGGGTCTTTAAGCCTTCATGCACCCACCACCACCTCCTCCTTGGAAGTTTTCGTCATCTTTTGGCAGAAGCCTCTCACCAGCACATTGCACCACCGCAGCCCCGGGAAGCCCACCGCTGTGGCTGGGAGCTCTAAGAACCAGTCTGGGCTGGATGTCATGTGAGACTCCTTCTGCCTGGACCTCACAAACCTTCTCAGAAGCTGCACTTCCTGAAATGTGACCTCATTGAGCTGCAGGTTCACCAGTTTGTAAAGAGTATAATTGCATATTTCCAGTGTGCTAGGTCCGTGTAAGCCACCTGCTTCCTTCGGGAAACTGCAGCCTGCATGGAAAGTGAAAACCAGCAGCAGTGGCAGACCACAGTGGAGCCCTCCCCTGTGTGGCTGGGGGATCCCTGCAGTCACTGCTGTGGGCTTTCACATGGAGGGGGTCTTGAGGAAGTGGAAGCTTCCATGATCTCTCTCCTCATCTCTCAAGGTCTTCATTTAATCCATGGTTTTGTTTACCTTGCCTGTGTTTCCATCACCGTCTAGTCTATTTCATTAATTGGATTCGCTGCCAACATTCACGCAGCAGGAGATTTCCTATTTTTAAAAGTCCAGATTTCTGTTTTCTCTTCGAAAACAGAACTTTTGACAACATGGGGCTCAGATTTGCACCTGGCTGCGGTAGGCTAGAACTGGGAAGCAGCTCCCCACCCCCAAAGGTGGGAAGGGATCACCTGTGAGTCACAATCTCCATCAACACCTGTTTATTTTACTGGTCTGGCCCCACGTGACATTTGAGTCTGTGGACTCTGCTATAGATGGACATGCCTCCCAGTTCTGGAGAGGACAATACCACTGATGCCAAAACTGACTTTCTCCTTTCTTTGCCACAGGAACCCCTCATGGAGAGTGTCCGGTGAGGACCAATGAGGAGATAACACAGCTGGTTCAATATGCAAGGGCAGTGACAAAAGGATACTGACCTCAATGTGTCACCACCACAGAAGATTCAGATTCTGTTAGTCTAGGATAGACCCAGTGTCAGTAGTTTTGCTTTTCATCCCCCAGGTACCATAATAGGCAGCCAGGGTTGATAGCCCCTGCTTTAGGGGAAGGGGCGCAGGTTGCATCTGTAAGGGCTGCAGTTCTTCTAAGCAATGGCAGTGGCATCCATGTGATTTTCAGAAGGTACTCTCTCTCTCCATTTTTACTTACATTTACCTGCTGCTGTAAATATTTAGGCTTTGGGGAATGCGATACAGAGAATTAAAATGTAGTTTGTTTGTTTGAAGTCCTGGAGTCCAAACTCATCATCCACTTCAGTGTTCTTGGAAACAGGGCAGGCTTTGCTAATCCCTCCTGCCTTCCTCTTACCCTACCCTGAACTTTGTCCTATATGCCATGAGCAGGGAGCAGAGATGAAGGAAGTGACTCCCCTGTAAAAGGCCATATCCTTTCTCACTGTTCTGGCATATAGAATCGGGGCATGTTATCTCATCTCAACTGGCCAGAGAGTCTCTCTGGACTCTTCGAATGGGAAGGAGATGTGTCTTTGACATCAAGAACCTAAGACAGGAGAAAGTTTTGACGTCAGCAGTGTTGTCCTCTCTGGAACTGGTGTTGTCTGAGGTTCTAGATTTGTGGCCTTTTTCTTTGCACCTCCTGAGTCGCTATGTCTATTTCTCCACTATTTTTAGTATGGGTCATTATTAAAGTTTTGAGGTACACAAAAATAAAGAAAAATAAAATCCAGGTGGATGGAAACAAACGAAGCCCTTCCTGCAGCACTGATAAGCCAAGCAAGTTGAAACTTGCATGATGGAACAGGAAGGTCACTGCCAACTGTGTTTCCTGGAAGTAAAAAGGCAGCGTAACACAGTCTGTCTCAAAACTTTCATAGTGACCCACGCGGTTTTGAGGCATTTCACTTTTCTTGGTCCATCACCTCAAGGTGTTTTCTGTTTCTTGGGGCTCCCGGCTCAGACGGAGACGGCTCAGCACCATGGAGAGCTCCTGGGAGGCGCTGAGACGGGAGCGTTGACATTGGGGTCCGTGGGCCTTTCTAATAAAGCCTCTCCCAGGGGGGGAACTTGTGTCCTTCGAGGTCAGTGGGACTTTCTAATAAAGCTTTCCCCAGAGGGGAAGCCTGTGTCCTTGACTTCATGAAATACACATGAAGCAGAATGAATAAAACAAAAGCTGGGTCAATGATTCTGTCCTGCAGCGGCTGCCCTGTTATAAGGGTGATTTCTTCACTCTTAGTCTCTTTAGTTTCTTTCCCTTCCACAGGCACTAAGCTGTCAACAGTGGCCAGCTTTGGAGCTAAAATCCTTTACTCCCCATTGTGGAGAGGTAACGTCCTTTTGGGTTTTTCACACACCCAAGACTCTTTTCATTTCTTTCTCCTTTTTGGCCAAATAGAGTCCAGTAGCTAATAGGTTTAGTAAATTAGGTTTCCAGTGGTCCAAACTGTATTGTGACTATTAGGGGAATTTATTTGCTTTTGAGTGAGAGCTTTTTAAGCCAATTTTGAAATTTTCTTTCAAGAGTTACTTCAATAAATCTACACTATTGATTTAGCAAGTGATGGTTCTTGGGTGCTCTCCGGAGTCACTTAAGTGTTTAAATTCCTCTCTTTATTACTCCAACAACATCACAAGCCCCATATGAGCTGACGTGGAGGGCTCTTGGCCCCTTCAAAGCAGAAGCTCAGCAAATATTTCAGTCTGTGCAGAGACAGTGGGAAGGCACTGACCACAGGCAGAACTGCAGACAGATTTCTTCTTTCCTTGGTCTCCATCTGACAGAATAATGTGATCATGGTACGTGTCTGGCAGAGGCAGGTGCTGAGCAAATGCACTATACACACACCTTAATGGATGCCAGCTCACAGTGAACAGCAGGGGGTTTACATCTCTGCCTTGTTCTCAGGGAGCTCCTAAACCAACCTTAAAATGATGTTCCTTAATGGTGGCTTCAGGCAGTCAACCCCATGGTCCCTGAACATGAACATGATGTCAAGTCCTCCTAAAACAGAAATAACTAACATATAGTGGTGCTCACTGGTGACAATCTCCACTCTGAGCAGTTTGACTGATTCCTTCACAGCAGCTCTATGAAATGGGAGGGGTCAGCATCCTCATTTTGCAATTGAAGCAAAGTTGTTCGTGGTCATCAAGCCAGTCAGTATCTGGGAAGCCAGGATTCGAAAGTGTTTGAGAGCCTGCAGCAGGAATCCTAACACTCATTGTGTTCCCCTGAAGCCATTGTGTTCCATGGCTTTTCTCTTGGTTCTAATCCCTTAGTTCAGGGGACCTCAAACTGCGGCCCGCGGGCCACATGAGGCAGTGTGATTGTGTTTGTTCCCGTTTGGTTTTTTTACTTCAAAATAAGATATGTGCAGTGTGCATAGGAATTTGTTCATAGTTTGTTTTTTTAAACTGTAGTCCAGCCCTCCAATGGTCTGAGGGACAGTGAACCAGCCCCCTGTTTAAAAAGTCTGAGGACCCCTGCCCTTCCTTCCTCCCTTCTTCCCTGTCTCACTTCCATTCTTCCTTCCCTCCTTCTTCCATCATTTTATTTCTTCCTTCATTTTTTCTCTCGTTTTTCATTCTTAGAAGTCAATGCTTCTTGGAGGCCTAATATTGATAAACTGTCAGCATTGAGGTGTTCTTGTTGCAACAGGAGTGCAATGGAGGGTGGGGGTGAGTTTAGGGACCAGCTCCCACCCTGCAGCAGTCGCTGCCTCACACCCCTCCCCTTGAGCACAGGGATCCTGAACATGACCGTGGGAAGAGGCCACCCTGTCTCATCTCAGGACAGGCATTTTCCACTTATGGTCAGAGCAATTCTCTAAAATGCTTCCTCCAGGAACTAGAGAGGGCCATTTTCCTCAACCAGAGACAGCAAAGTGAGTGGCTACAAAGTTAAGTTAAGGTTTTTATATTTGAAAGTTTAAACATTTTAGAGAGAAAACCTAGATTTCCAATAGCCCTCTTTGCTCATCTCCACAAAAGATCAAGTTCAAAATATAGTTTCAGGCCTGTCATGGTGGCTCACTCCTATAATCCTAGTGCACAGGGAGGTCGAGGATGGAGAATCACTTAAGGCCATGAGTTCAGTACCAGCCTGGACAGCATAGCAAGACCCTATTTCCACAAATAATAGAAAAACTAGCCAGGTGTGGTGGTGGGAACCTGTGGTAGCCCCAGCTACTTGGGCAGCTGAGGCAAGAGGACTACTTGAGCTCAGGAGTTTGAGGTTGCTAGGAACTAGGCTGATGCCACAGCGTTCTAGTCTGGGCAATAGAGTGAAATTATATCTCAAAAAAAAACACAAGTATATATAGTTTCTTTTTCTTAAATTTTGATATATAACACTATGCATTTTTTAGAGATGAGGAAAATAAAAGCTGTGTAGAGGAGAAGCAGAAAAGGACGTAAACGAGTAACAATAAATAAATAAGAGACTCAGTTCCACAGCTTCCCAAAGGAATTCCTTGTCCTTGAGTCAGAACATTTCATCCTGAGGCTGACCAGAGGCTCACTTCTCTGCCAGGTCAGCCTTGCCCAGCCTTTACTCTCACACACATCCCTCGGGTACCTGTGGACACAGGACAGTCCCCTCCTCATCTGAGATCTCCAGTTTCCTGAAAAACTGGACACGTGCTCCAGGGTACCCCAGGTGGTTTACCCTGATGTCACTCTGCCCCAGAATTACACACAGCTCCCAGAAAGCTGGAGTTTTTCTCCAATCGTGAAATGTGTATTTTTTTTTTCTGTGCTGAAGCCAAGATTACATTTAGTCAGTTCAGGAGGGGTGAGAGTCTGAACAGGCAGCCCCAGAATGTTACAAGTGGGCTCCTGCAGAGTTGGTCCCTTCTACCTGCAGTTGAAGAACAAACTGATACCAACACACCTCCTGGCTATAAGAGTGTCTGCTCTGGCACTTGTGAAAATGGGAGACTTAATAACCTTGAGGGGTTTATTGGGATTTTGGAATTGTGTTTGTGTGAAACCTGGTCCGGTGCCTGGCACGTAGTGAGTATTTTGTAAACAATAGCATGCTGTGTTTATTTGTGTCTTAACTTGGACCAAATGCCTAAGAAGATAACCCCATTGCTCACAAAAATCACACAACAATGTTTTTCAAGCCAAAAAGAAACCCAGAGCTTCTCTTTTCTCTCGTCCAGTGCCCCGCCTTCCCTCGTGCCTTTCTGTAGCACAATCGCCGTGGAAGGGGGCACAGCTGGGGCAAGAGAGCTCGTGCCGGCTTCTCCTGCACTCACTGTCCTCCCTGCACAGTGGCTCTGCCGTTATTTCAATCTTCCGAGTGATGCAGCTGAGTGTCAGACATGATGTGAGCAGTCATGATGTTCACCAAAGAATTTTATGACAGCATGCAGACGGACACAGGCTGAAAGCCATTGCAGCCTCCACAGCGCTGTGTCAGTATCCACTTCTCTTTGGGGGTGGCGGGGAGTCTTTGGGCAGCTGGATGTTTGCCACATCCGGTACTAAGGAAAGTGACTGTGTGTTGGGCAGAGTCTGTCAGTAGCTGGGGAAGGCTGGGCAGCTCCAACACTGGGACCAGCTTGGCCTCAGATAAGGAGACGTCAGTCCAGACGCTCTGGCTAACAGGACAAGATTAAACCCCTGAAATGAAGCAGTGTCCGTGGCCCACTGAGGAGGAAGAGGCAGGGCCAAAGCACTCTAAAAGGATTTCACAGTGGCTGAGTTGAGTTTTGTGGTTCAGATGCCTGTGGACTTTGGCTGCTAGACCAAGAATACATCTCTGTTTGGAAACCCTGTAGACCCCAGATGCCTCTCCCTCATTTCTCAAGACCAGTGATTCAGTCTTGCGAGACCTGTAGCCCATAGCTTGATGGACCAGACCTTGGATTTTTTTTTTCTTTTTATGAGGCAGAGTCTCACCATATCACCCTGGGTAGAATGCTGTGGCATCATAGCTCACAGCAACCTCTAACTCTTTAGCTTAAGGATCCTTCTGTGTCAGACTCCTGAGTAGCTGAGACTCTGGGTGCTCATCACAGTACTGGGCTAATTTTTTTATATTTTTAGTAGAGACTGAGTCTCACTCTTTCTCAGGCTGGTCTCATACTCTTGAACTCAAGCGATCCTCCCACCTCAGCTTCCCAGAGCATTAGGATTAGAGGAGGAAGCCACCACTCCCAGCCATGACGCTGGATTCACTTTCCCTTCCTGAGGAATCTCTAGAATCTCATAAATCCTGACTTCCTTGGTCCCACTGTCAGCCCAGAGAATATAGGAGAGAATCACAAGTCCCAGTGCTCGGGCTGGTATAGCAACTCTCCCCTTCCCTCCTGCCCCGGCTGATGGGTGGAGAAGGTGCAGATCTTTGCATTCATACCACCACATACTTGGGATACAGGATTCAGCATATTTGGTGTTTCCTTCTAAATGTTCTATGGAAAATCCCCTCCTCTTCACCTGAAAACACACAGCCTTCCCAGGGGATGCTAGCCTGAGAAGTAGCTGACTGGTGACCCTTCACTTACGTCCATCCTTAGCATATAGGCAGGGATGGGCATTGAAGGCACCTCAGACTGGCTGCCAAGACCCAGCTTTGTACCCAGAATGCACTTTCTTCTTGCCTCCACCAAAGCTGGCTCTATTTATTCAATAGCTCTAGAAAGCCATGCCAGTCTCCCCAACTCTAACCTCCTCTACAAGTGCTGGTGAACTTTCCCGTGAAGGTTGAAGGTCTAGATTGAAGGTTGAGGGTAAGATTTTAGGTTTTGCGAACACATTGTCTGATGCAGTTACTCCACCATGTTCTTATAACACAAAAGCAGCCGCAGAAAAACATACCCAAATGAGCAGGGATGTGCTCCAATAACATGTTATTTGCAAAAATAGGCAGCTAGCTGGATTTCATTCACAGGACAGTTTGCTGCCTCCTGTCCTAAGGAAGCTGCATTGGTGCCTGTGATGTCATATGTGGCCACCAGCTGTCTCAGGGGAGGTCTCTATAAGGAGCATTGGACTAGGGGCAGGAGATATCGTGCTCCACGGTGTGTAGGATGCACCTGCTGCCTGCGTGGCTGGGAGCAGCCATTCCTTCTTTCTGGGCCTTGAGTTTATCATCTGAACAATGAAAAAGTTTGTTTCATTGGACTGTCAGTAGTTCTCTAAATACAAATATCTAGACACCAGTCAGAATTCTTAGGTGCAACAGCAGACTCCCTCTAGCTAAGCAGCTCCTCTAAGCAGGAGGGTTTTCATTAAAGGATAAGCAGCAATTCAGAGACTCTCTAAAAAGCCACAGAGTTGAATTTATTTCCTACACATCTGGAGACAGGACAGCCAAGGATAATAAAGACCAGAAAAGTATCCAACCTCTGCAGAGGACTATTGTAGTCGAAACACCACTGCCAGCCACATGGCATGATGGTTTGGAGACCCAGATGCCAGGAGCACCCTACAGCTGCCCCAGAAGAACCAGACCTCTGTGCTCACCTGAAAATCTCAAGTCCCTTCCCCACTGCTGATGCATAGCCCACTTCTACTTCCCAGATGAGTAAGCCCAACTGGTGGAAACTCTGCTTCAGTCCTGCTTTTCTGGCAGCAAGGGAGAGTAAAGGCGATCCTTTCAGGTCCAAAGTCATCTGGGAACACGCTGCAAACCAATCTAAGGGCCCCACACATACATACACAGAATAATGCTTCGTGTTTCAGGTTCTGTTCAGACCCTAACCTGTGAGCACTTCTCTGTCCCAGCCTCCTGGCCCCTAACTTAAAGTGTGTTCAATATGCCAGGTGCCTCAGAAAACTGTAGAGCCATCCCTCCCTGAAAGCCATTGTCTTTGTCCTTATATCCTGGGCAGAATTGAAAGTGAGAAGAGATTCACTGGAACAAAGCCAGGGTAAGCCCATTTTTTCCGTCTCTTCCAGAAGCAGCAGCTTATTCAATGAGGTCGTACAGATGAACTTTGAGATCGCCAGCTTCAGCAGCCTCTCGGGGACTCAGCCCATAACGTGGCAGGTGGAATACCCACGGAAAGGGACAACAGACATCGCCGTGTCCGAGATCTTCATCAGCCAGAAGGACCTGGTGGGCATTGTCCCCTTGGCTATGGTAAGACTCGAGCTGTCACAGATGCTCCTATATGCAGCGGTCTCGTCACATCCTGTGCCCTCACTGTCTCTCTAGCAGCCGTTGTTTTAGAGGGTATTTACTTTCAGAGTTCCCATCTTCCCCAACAGTGGTTACCCTTCCTTAGCCTGGCCTTTCTCAACTTCAATTACTCTCAACACCCTCGTGATATTTACCTTATCTCCCTATCAAATGTTCTGTTATTTATCTGCTTTTCTTTACTAAATTCCGGTTATTTTTTCTGTTCCTTTTTTATAAGGAATCTTCTTTTTTTTTTTTTCTTATTGTTGGGGATTCATTGAGGGTACAATAAGCCAGGTTACACTGATTGCAATTGTTAGGTAAAGTCCCTCTTGCAATTTAGACCACTGTGTGTATTAGTCATTATGGGCTCAGTTGTGCTGTGGCCACAAACAACCCCCAAATCTCAGGTGCCTCGAGTGACAAAAGTTATTTTTGCTTATATCATATGGCTTAAATGGTAGAGGGCTCTGCTCCGTGCAGTCTCTCAGGGACCCAGACTGATCATTTTATAGCCGTCACATCAGTAACACATGGCCTTCTCTGTCACCATGTTGAAGAAGAGATAGTTGGAGGATCACACATAAGCTGTTCCAAGCATGGCCTAGAAGTGACATGTGACACTTCCATGCACAAACTCCTGGTGAGAAAGAACCCCATGAGCCGATCAAATTGCAAGCAGGTTGGCACATGTGGGGGGTAGAGGGACAGCTGGGAGAATTGCCACCATCTCTGCCTCACCAGGGGACAAAGTGAACCTGTAGATAACTGTTCTGAAAGATAACTGTTGGGGCAAATATGGAGTGCCTGACACACCTGCCCTTGTAGAACTGGAAGTGAGGAAGCAGGGGGACAGTGAGAAGCTGGAGCCAGACGTCTGCCCCTTAGCCCCTTCCCAACAGTCTCTGGGCCCCGGGAATGCTCCCCAGGGCCCTCCTGTGCTTATGCATGAATGTGGAAGGCCCCTGCCAGAGGATCCTGAGAGGACAGACTTTCAGTGGCACCTGAGGACTGTTTTAACAGGCAGCTACAACCGTCTTTGCTACAATTCTTCCCCAGAGATAGGGTTTGGTGTGGGATTTCTGAAATCCATTTCTGTTTGGCTTTGGAATAAGCAGGCTTCTTTGCCGCCAGGTTGGCACATGCTAAGTATATAAATGAGACCACTTGGATTGGCCAGGCCTGGGGCGCCGCCCTGGGGCAGGTGCAGACAAGGCCAAGTCAGGGCTTGTGGTGCATCGTGGCAAAGCCTGGCTATCCCTGAGAGAGGCGAACAGACGGCGGCCAAAGACAACAGATGTCCCCCGAAGGTATCGTCTGCCGAAAGGATCTGTAAACACTTTGAGGTCAGAGAATGATTCCTTTTGACTTTTCATGTCCTAAAACAGAGGTCAACAAGCCAGAGGCCAGGCACCGCGTCCAGTATGCTGCCTGGCTTGTACACCATGAGAACTGAGAATAGTTTTAATATTTTTAAACATCTCTACATGACTCTGTGGAGCTCCTTAATAGGCTCCATTTTGCCTCATGGGTCATAAACCCTGAAATATTTACTATCTGCTCTTTAGAGAGAAAGTGTGCAGACCTATGTCCTAGTGCACACACTTATCAGTTCTCAAGTGCAAGCCCCCAGTGCCTCACCTACCTATTTCAAAAGAGTAAGATATTCAAATACTTACAAAAGATAAAACTATCATAAAGACATGAGAGGTCATTTCCAAGGAAACATGAGCATCCTTCTTGAAGCAATGTATTATTTTTAATTATCGTGGTTATTATATTTTTGCAATGCCTTGAAGGTAAAATGAAATGACTACTAATGTCAGTACCCAGAACCCTTTTCTTTGCAAGAGGATTTAAACTGGCTGTTTCTAAAAGTTAATTACTGACTGACAAACATCTCTACAGCCCCAGTGCAGGGCTCAGGGCTCTGAAACTGGGCTTGGTGCTCATGTGACATCATCTTTTTACATCCCCTGGAATATGTAACCTGACCTCAACCACACAAAGCAACATGGAAAATTAGGCAGCAAATGAAGCTGCTTGGAGGAATTTCTATTCTCCTACTTTCTAAGCTGTTTTTTTAGAATACGCTTTAGTATATTAATAACCAGCCCCCCAAAATAAACTTTTATTGGAAGTAACTAGCAAATAAAATGGTAGCTTAACTTAGATGAGAAATTATATAAAACACTGAACAAGAGGCAAATCCTTATGTCGCCTGCCAGCGAGACAGCTGGTTAGGTCTGAAGCAATTAACTACATTTTCCAAGTTGTTACTCCTTTTAAAGAAAATACACTTTAGAAAGGTAAAATAGAGGATCACCGGGTGGGAAATTTGCCTCATTGGGGAAGTTCTTGCCTTCTTAAGCAACCCACCCCCAAACCCAGTAAATAAGCAAAGAATGGGATGAATCCTCCACAGCCTCCTTGGAAATAGGATGGGATGAGCAGGGAAAGATGCTCCCAGCCTTCCTATAAAGCGACTCTGGAGGCAGAAGCCCTCTGAATACTACCCCGGCCCCTGGCAATATTTCACCAGAAGAGCCCTGGCCCCCAGGCCACCTCATGGCCCTCCCTGCTCCAGGCTCGCCTTGCGGAAGCAGGACAGCTCCAGGTCTCAGCTCTCGGCCTTTCCACCAGCACCTCCCTCCCCCGCATTCCCACTCCCTGCCCTCACTGCCTCCATTAGGTGCGGGGTGTCACCAGGGAGGGCTCTGAATGGGAGGACCAAGGCCCCTCCAGCTCTTCCCTTGGGCAGCACAAATTATAAGACAGCCAACAGAAAATAACCCAAACTCAGGAAAATAACTTAAATATGTTTATCCTGGTTGAAAGAGTGTGACCCTGGCCCGCAGTGACACCCAAGAACCCTTGAGCAAGTGCTCTCACTGTGGCTGGGTTATGGTTTGGCTTTATGCATTTCAGGAAGGCAGGAATTACACGTGAAGTCAGCAATTGATACATGGCAGGTGTCCATTGGTTTGGCCCAAGATATCTCAGAGGGCAGGATTCCAGGGTATAATGAGTTTAAAGGCTCTTTGATTTGTGATTGGTTCAGGAGATGGAGCTTTGTCTAAAGGCTTGGAATGTTCTAAGTTAAGATAAGGACATCTGTTTGTTAGAGACAAGCCACTGGTCATATACCAGACTCAAGTGCTCTGAGGAGTGAATTGGTAACCTGCACGTGCTACACATGTGGCTAAAGCTATGCCTTGCACAGCCTTGGGCCTGTTAATAAGTTACAGAGGACGCCGCCAAGAAGGGAAGGGCATTCAGAGACAAGTCTGACTTCCCTTCTCAGGGCCAGGAACTCAACTGTAGGGTATTTCTGGGGTGCCCTTGGCCAAGAAGGAATCCATTCAGTCATCTGGGAGAGGGAATTTAAGATTTTATTTTAGTTCACAAGACAGAGGCCCATTGAAGGCTGACAAAATCATCTTAGGGGTTCAGTTTGTCTCCCATCCAAG
This sequence comes from Nycticebus coucang, assembly GCF_027406575.1. Classification (NCBI taxonomy): domain Eukaryota; kingdom Metazoa; phylum Chordata; class Mammalia; order Primates; family Lorisidae; genus Nycticebus; species Nycticebus coucang. Next base: position 108,238,004 of record NC_069783.1, on the reverse strand, counting down.
TACTAACCAGGCCCGACCTTGCTTAGCTTCTGAGATCAGAAGAGATCAGGCATGTTCAGGGTGGTGTGGCCGTAGACGGTATTCAGTTTGTCAATGGAAAAATCCCAACTCTAAAATAACTTAAAGAAGTTTATTCTGAACCAAATGTGTATGACTGTGGCCCCAGGGACAAGTGCTCAAGAGGTCTTAAAAAAATGCAAAAGAGGTGGCCAGATTATAATTTGGGGACATGAGACGGGCACATGGGTCCAGCCCTAAAAGGCAGGATATCTCAAAGCTGGGGCTTCCAAATCAGAGGTGGGTTCAGGGATTCCTTGGCTGGCATTTGGTGGGAAGAGTCAAGCTTTGTCTAAAGATCTGGCATTGGTAGAAAAGAATGCTTTAGCTATGGTAGGGTCTGCTAGGATGCTTGAGTTAAGAGAGGTTTTCTATCTGTGCTGTGATGCTATACTGGAAACAGGTCGGAAAGTAAGCCACATTACACAGGGTTAGTGACATTTTAGAAAAGAATTTGGGCAAAGGCAAATAGGTCTGAGTTCAGTCCTTAAATTCTTATTTGATGTAAGAGGGAAGTATTCGCATCCCACGTTGAGACAATGCGGCAGAGGCCAGACACAGACGTCTCGGTGAGGTAGTCCCTGTGCGTTGGTGCAGGGGTTCAGTGTGGTGGTCTCTCTTTTAAGAATAAACAGAACTCATTCGGCCTTACCCTGAGCTCTTGAGGTGTGCCAGGCCCTGCAGGTATTCACAGTTGTAGATTCTGAGAGGTAGGCAATAAACAGACAATGTTTGCCTCCCTGCAGCCACAGTCTGGTGGGACAGCACACAGCACACAGGTGGATACTTCACAAGGCAAGACCAGGCAGTGACAAGAGGCTGCTGGTGGACTCATCACAAAGGGCAAGGTGACAAGTTGTAACTGGTTTCTGGCTGTGCTTATTAAAAAATAAACTATATTTTTTAAACTACCAATTCACTATAGTTTATTTAAAAATAAAATAACTAATTTTTAATCCTAGAGAAGACAGAAACCCCTAATTTTGGCAGGTGTAAGAAGCAGTTATTTACCCCAGGGCTGATGTATTTTGTCCCAAATTGAATATCCTAGGAGGAGGCAAAATTTACTGGGAATTTTTGAAAAGTTTCAAATGATTGTCATTTTGTACTCTTTGCAAACTTAATGTGAAATTATTTTCCTTGACCCCTGAAACGTGGTGGTAACGTGGGAATTTTTTTCTTATATAGAGCTTTCAAAATTCCTAGAATGTGTTCCTATCTCTCTGCATAAAATCAAATTAAAAATAAAGTGGCAATCAGTATGGATGTTTAAAGGAGAGATTGCTACTTATTCTGAAGTCTGCAAAATGATGACCTTAATTCTCACCTCTCTGGGGTGTCATGCAGATTCATTAGGATTTAAGTGATCCTTGAAGCCCCTGGGTGAAGTGTGCAGTGAGAAAGGACTGTCAGAAGACAGACAACAGTCAGGGCTTTCTGCAGAGACCTGTTTGCCCTTCCAGACTCTTCTCTACTCTCCTCCGGCCACTGGCGGCTGACCTACGTGCCCTGTAGCTCCCGGGCTCCCTTGCACTGTAGCTTCTGGAGGGCGTTAGCCAGTGGGAGGCATCCAGATAATTGGAGGAAATGGTTGAATTATGTCCCCCACCCCATGGAAATGTGTTGAAGTCCTAATGTCAAGTTCATTGTACCTGGTTCTTAATCCATTCCTGAAGAATGATTATGAAGGTCATATTACTGAAACCAATAAGCAAGTCATGAGTATATGCAATCCAAGTAGTAAGTTTTATTATAAACCATACATCTCAAAGAAGCAATAGGTCCATCTCCCCAAGAGGAGAGGACCCTGAGTTTCAGCACACATATGTTCTTATATGATAAATTAATGATGCCTCCTCTCTAGATGAAGCTTCCATTCCCTGCTCTTGGGAGATTAACAGGCTTGCTTACATAACTCCCTGAGTCTGTAAGCAAAGGGAGGTATGTAAGGGTCCTTCAGGAAAGCCCACTGAGGGGGTCTAAAACCACAATGATAATTAGATGGTAACAAACCCCGGGTCAGTTGAGGACAACCGAAATCTCCCAGTACGAGTGCTTCTGTTTGTGGTTTTGACCATATCTCCTATTTTGCAGCTTTCTACCTCTTTCTGGCTGGTCTGTTGTTACATTGAAGACAAAACACCTGTTCCTCTTCTCTACCTCTCATCCCTTCCTAACACTGACTCCTGGTGCCTGCGAATAGGACCTTCGTGGAAGTAAAGTCTTTGCAGATGCGATCAAGTTGATCTCATCTGTAAGGACTTTATTTCCGCTCATGTCTCATGAGGGGACACGAGAAGAAAGCTGTATGAGGATGGTGGCGGGGACTGGATGTGCATCATAAGCCCAGGGAAGCAAAGGATCACCAGCCTCCTGCAGAGCCAAGGAGAGAGTTGAGGATGCGTTCTTGCTGAGACCCTTCAGAGGGAACACGGCACTGCTGATATCTTGATTTTAGACTCTAGCCTCCAAAACCATAAGAGAATCAATGTCTGTGGTTTCAGCCACCCCATTCGTGGTACTTCCTTACGGCAACCCCGAGATACTGTGTACTCCCTCCCTTTCTGCCTGACAAAGGTCTGCCTGGGGCATGGTCCTCTGTGCCAGTAGCTCCTGTCCTGTTGGAAAGTCTATCTTCTGGAGCTGTCCTCTCTCTGGGCCCCAGTAATTCAATTCCCCTGTCCTGCCCCCAGGTCTTGGGGTGGAAACAGCTCCCGGCTGGGGCTGGAGGCTGAGTGCCGCACTATCCCTGGCTGTTCACGTCCATCATCCCCACAGCCCTGTCCATAGTCCTTCCTTACACATCCTCAGGGTACAGCCCTTTGAGCGGCCTGTCAGTTTCCATCAAGGACCCCAAGGCTCCATGATCAGGAAGCATTCCCAGGGTCATTTTCTTCCCCTCGTCACAGACAATCAAACCTGGAGGGACCAGTAAAAAGATCCTTTTGAGGCATCTTGAACTCCCATGGTTGGATTTTCCCAACAGCAGCATCCTGTGGTTTCTCCCGCATCCTTTGCCTTTGCTGAGTCCAGAGACCCAGATGCGGGAAACCGGCGAATGTGCATTGACAGCCCCGTGCATGGCAGAGATGCTGTGGGATCCCCACGTCAGTCTGCCCGTGACGGATGGCTTAACTCTGCTCTGGGCTCCGTGGGGAAGCATGCTGGCAGTATCTGCTACGTTCAAGGAGGGCAAAGGCAGGCGCTTCAAAGGACTCGAGGGAGATCTCCTTTGACAGAGATTGGGGGAATATTGCTTTTAAAGAGACAATGGAAAAATAATGTTTTATTGTTTTTCAAAAACATCCCACCCTGATCTCCCACTCTCCTATTTCAACTTGAAAATGTTTCATTTGTTAACTCTCTCTGAGTATTTTAAGGATGGCACTGATGCTCCAGGGCAATTGAAAAATGTTTGCTCAGTTGCAAAATAATGATACGGGCAGAATAAGTGCTTTCTTGTCACAGCTGGAGATTTACTTTGGGATTAGGTTTAAAAATATCTCTTCCTCCAACTAACTGGCCCAGATTTTTGCCTGGAAAGCAAATCTCTGACTCATAGGAAGCTATTTTGTCTTGGTAGTAATGTTTGTAAGGTTACTGATTAATTATACAATAAATGATACCTTACGCACAACCTGCCAACAACATCAACACTCAAAAAATGTGAGTAATTATTGTTATCATTTGTGTTGTTGTCGTCATGTACCAAACTTTGTTTTTTTCCATAAAAGAAGGCTATGGGATGGCTCAGGTCTTCTCCAAGTTTATGCTTTCTTTTTTTTTTTTTTGCAGATTTTTGGCCGGGGCTGGGTTTGAACCTGCCACCCCTGGCCTATGTGGCTCCTTGAGCCATAGGCATTTACCCCAAGTTTATGCTTTCTATCATGTTACTTAACTTACTTAAAAAGTAAAACCTATGTTCTAATTTTAAAGATTATATAACTTCATTAGCGATGCTTGAGAAATGGAAATGAAGAACATGTAGATAAGCAAAACTAAACTAAAATAAAACAAAACAAAGAAGCATCTTTCATCCCAATGTGGAAGAGTGATGCTAGAACAGGAAAATGAGCAGGGAGAGCTTAGAACAGCATTTTCTCCTTTCTCACATGGAGTCCACATAAGAGAGGAGCCCATTGTGGTGGCTAATGCCTGTAATCCCAGCATTCTGGGTGGCCAAGGCAGAAGGATTCCTTGAGGTCAAGAGTTGGAGACCAGCCTGAACAGGAGCAGAATCCCATCTCTACCAAAAATAGATAAAATTAGCCAGTCGTGTTGGTGTGCACCCATAGTCTCAGCTACTGAGGAGGCTGAGGCAGGAGGATCACTTGAACCCAAGAGTCGGAGGCTACAGTGAGCTTTGATTTCACCACTCCACTGCATTCTGGGCAACACTGTGAGACTGTTTCAAAAAGGTCGGTGGGGGAGGGGGGGCAGGGAGGGTTGACAGGTATAATCTCCCTAGGCAAAAGCTCTTTAGGATCCCTAAGATTTTCTAGGATTGAAAAGGGATCCTGAGACCAAAAAGTTTGAGAAACCCTAACCCAGTGAAGAGAACTGGGTGAACTCATTAGTAATAATAAAAAGAGATTTTAATTCCTGATTCTTATGCAGAAATCTAGTCTTCCTTACCAAACAGTTCCTCATAAGTATGTGAGTTAACAGTCAGTGGAGATTTCATTCCTTTATTTAATTTTTCATCTAGAATCCTCTTCATGGTCAATCTTATTATTCCCTCTTTCATGGTATACTCTCCAGAAAAAAGAAAAATCATGCTTTGATTAAATATTCCCAAGACCATGGGTTAATAGCTAAGGGCAGATGTCAAGCTAACCGTAGTGGTAGCTTCATACACAGAATCACCTATCGAGTCCTTGATTTAACAAATATGTGTTTGTTTCATGTCTACAGAGTGCCAAGCGAAAGTTCTCTACTTTGAGTTCAGGAAGTGAATGAAATAATCTAGGATCCTGTTTACTGCTACATGAATCAACTTGTCTTTCATTAATGAAATAAAAAAGTGAGGATGCTGGGCTTAATTTAGAAAGCAGGGCTTCTCTGTCTTGGAAGAGGTGGCTTTGAATACATATGTGTACTGCTTCCCTGTAATCCACTGTGTCCTGAGGGCAGGGCCACACCACAGGCTCAAAGCAGTCTTCCTTTTGCAAATTAGAAAGAGGTATTTTCTCCATGGCACTTGACATCCCCTTATCAGGACATATATGATGTCTGCTGTGTGACCGACATCTCCCTGGATGTAGAGCCCTTGTGCAGTTCAAAGCCTGCCCAACGGTACCTGCCACCCCTGCCCGATCTTGTCTGCAAACCACGTAAAACATACTTTCCTTAATTATAGAGAAGCAGATGCCATCTATCCGGTGTTCCCTTCCTCATTAGTTTCCCCTTCACCCTCATTTTGGGTTTCAACACCAAACCAGACTTTGATTTTCTGCTTTGCCTGTGTCAGAACCTGGCATTACTGTCATAAGTGGCTTGACATCCAGGCCGTTCCTTTTATTTCCTTTCCTTCTGAAGGGGCTTGAAAAGGCAGGATTTATGGAATGAGGACGTGAGTGGTAGATAATTCACTTTTTAAGTATCACTGTCAGGCAACTGTCACACAGAAGCAGTCCTCCTTCTTACTTATAAGTGCCAGGCTTCTACGGGTGTACATATCGCCCACAAAAATGATGGTGACCGATTCACTCAGAGCGAGTATTTTAAAGCACTTGCTGTAATCAGACCTGAAATTCACTTACAAATGTGTTCCTGCCATTATCTCAGGTATATGCTTGCATAATGTTAAGAGATTCTAAACAACAAACTTCCTAAGATATTGCATTATCATATACTGTAATGGGAGAGGGGGAAAACTTTTTTCAGAATGCTTACAGAATCCCTGCTGTGTTCAAGTGCAAAAATCACCACAGCCCAAGTCCCTGCATACTAAAAATTCTTGAAAGTAAAAATGAAAAGGAATTGTTAATGGAATTTCATTTTCAAGAACCTTAGGTGGGTGCAGATTTGAATGAGAATTAATCTTGGTTATTTTGCTTTATAAATTAATATGAGAACAGCTAGATGAAATGAGATTTTTTTTTTTTTAGCTTCCATCTGGATTTTGTCACAGAATTTAAAAAGGTCAAAATCAGCACATTCATTTATTTTATTTAAAAGTGTTCTTTTTGCCTTCCAGACACACATATGGAAGAGTTTGATTTTCCCTTCGAGGGGCCACCTGCTAATAGGTGACACATGAGCCTCTGAAACAGATCTCCATTAACTAAGAGCAACCTATAGCCGAGTTATAACCTCTTGAGATTGTAGCAGAACGTTTTACAAGGCCCCGCAGCTTGCAGTTCTATCTCTGAATCTAGAGAGAACTTCTGCGGAGCCAGGCAGGTGCCATTTCCATTGTGTACAGACTGGACATGATAGCTCTTAGCAGGATTTTCCTCTTGCCCACAAGGTATGGCAAAGAGGCAAAGCTGGGGATGAAAGTTCTAAGTACACAGATCCTGCATTCAAAGCGCCCCAGAAGTCAGGTTCAGCCACCTCCCATGTCACCCCATACTCGGCACCATTCTCTGGGAGAGACAAGTTCTGCCACTTCTGAGCTTTGGGAGAAATGTTTGAAATTCTTCTCATTCACATCTTCTTTCAGACCCTTCCATGAAGGTATAAATGATGTACCAAAGGTAAAAACCTGCACGTGTTTAATGTATGCAATTTCATGAGTTTGAACATAGATGTATGTCTGTGAAACTGTCTTTACAATCAAGGTATATCCTTCACTTCCCAAAGTTTTCATATGTTTCATTGTAGGTTTTGCTCTGTTTGGGTGGTTTGTTTTTTTATCAAGAACTCTTAACATGAAGTTTATCTTCATCACAAATTTTAAGGGCACAACACCTGGGTGTTAGCTGTGGGCACAGTGTTGCACAGTGGGCTTTTAGAACTTGCATAACTGACTTTATACCCATTCAACAATCCCTTTCTCCCCCCCTCTTAGACACCAATCAATCTGTTCTCTGCCTCTGTGAGTCTGACTACTTCAGACTACTTCTGTAAGGGGAGGTGACATGTGTCCCATGACAGGTTTATCTCAGGTCCTCCAGGTTCATCCATATTGTCACAAATGGGAGGATTTCCTTTCTTTTTCATGGCTGAATAATATTCCTTTGGATCTACCATGTTTTCTTTCCCATTCATCTGCCCATGGACACCTAGGTTTTTTCCATATGTTGGCTCTTGTCAGTAACACTGCAATGACATGGGAGTGTAGATGTCACTCCAACATACTGATTTCACTTCTTTTTTTTTTTTGGGGGGGGGGTGGATGGATACCCAGAAGTGGAAGTTCTATTTTTAATGTTTTTAAGGTCTTCTCATCCATCTTTTGTTGATTTTCCCTAAGGGTTATTAGAAACCCTTCCCACACTCTGTAATTCCCAAGGGTAGCCAACATCCTGGAGTGTTCCCTGTGAGCTCCGCGTTTTGCATACAGCATCTACTGAAGTCACCACCAAAGCTCCACAATGCAGCAAACATCACTCTCATCTTACAGATGAGAAAATAAAGGCTCAGAGAAGTAAAGCCATTCTCCCAAGGTCACACAGCTTGCAAAGGGCAGTCGGAGGATTTGACCTCAGCCTGTCCAAAATTATTTTCCTTCCCTATAAAAATCCCAGAAGCTGAGAGAATTCGTAGGAGGCTGGCATTATAGCCTAAGTCTTTTGCTTTTTTTGTTTTATCATTATCATTTCCAAATAATTTTTGCTGTCTCACTTTTAAGGCATCTCCCCCATGTCCCTCTTCCCACTATGCAACCCAGCGCTGGAAAACACACCAGATTAAATGAGGCTTCCCCTGCCATAGACATCCCAGTTGGATCCCCACAGTTGGCACAGGGGAAGTTCCCAGAACACAACTTTGCCAGGTTCACTGTGAATATCTGCGTTTCTCTGAACTAATTTCTCTACATTCTTCCATGTATAGGTAGGAATTCTGGGACTTTCAGAGTCAGCAAAAGAAAATGTCACCCATAATTTTGAGGCTGGTTTTAATTGAGAATATTCATAAAATAATTTTCCTATAGAGAGACACCCTGAAAAACATGATCGCACCTTCATCTTCTGTAAAACCTCCAAAAAATTGTAACTGCGTGTAGGAGTCTCAACTCTGGGCATTTTTTCCTCAGTTCTACAGAGGTTGGGAGTGAAGATCTAGATTGGATGAACTTCTTGATCCTGTGCATGACCAAAGGCTAAACAATAAGAGTCCTAATCCCCTTCTCTGATACCTGCTCTGAACTCTACAGTTTATAAAATGCTTCCACATGTTTGGCCTGGTTTTATGCTTGTCAGTGTCAGTTGTTGAAAATCCCCCTTAAAGATAAGCATCATTAATGCCCCCCAAGAAAGTCACTGTGTAATCCTGGGGAACATAACCAGGGAGCGTTTGAGCAAAAGCCAGCCAGAATTTCCAGAAATTAGAGCTGCCCAGGTTTGGTAAATCTGCAAAGTCCAAGTTTACTAAATCATGTTGCATTTCATTTCCACAAGGATAATAATTAACATTTGCTAAGTGTTGGCACTGTGCTGAGTGTCTCATGGTCATTACTTCATTTAATCCTCATAATGGATGTTTCAGTGGGGTCTGGGCCTACATTATCTTCATTTTGTGGGTGAGGGCACTGAGGCCTATGGGCAGACATAACATGCTGTGGTTACACAGCTCCAAAAGGGTGGATGTGGGGATTGAACCTATAGACCTCTGACTCAAGAGGTTTTTTTTTTTTTGCTTTTACTACCACATCTTCAACTGGAAAATATTTACAGTAAAAGGATGAAGAGGAGGTGAATGATGATGATGCCACTGATGATAGTGGTGATGGTTATGACAATGGTGGTAATGCTGGTGAAGATGGTGACAATGATGATCGTGGTGAAAGTCGTAGTACATGTATCTTGAGAACAGCTAAAAATCAGATCGGATACATAAGGAAGTTTAAGAAAGACAATGACATTTTTGACCCAAAAGGAGATGTCGATAGATAGAAAAGATTAACTATTTCCCCTCCTTGTGTTCACAAATGCACTCTGAGAGTAGCTCTAAAGGTGATCAGCTATGGTATTTCCAACATGAGCATCTCTGAGGATTAGACTGTGGTCTACTCCAACAGATTGTCTGGGACTGAGGAGGTTACTGGGATGTAGGACTCCCAGTCCTAAAACTGAGTCAGTCTGGGCAAACCAGAATGAGTTGGGTACCGTTTCCCTAAATCAAACTCTGGGGTTACAGAAAGCATGTGTGTGGCCTGCTATGGTTATTGAAACACCATCTCCTTCCTTTACAAGTGGAAATTGTTAACCAGAGGGAGTTCTTTGTCTGAATCTGACCTTAAAATGAATTTTGTTTATTGTCCGTATTTATCATTTGGGAGATTTCACACAAATAAATCTGGATTTCTTGCTTCTCTTGAAATAATTAGAAGATCTAGCAACTTATGGCCCACAAGGCATCAATCAGCAGAAATTAATGGAGCCTACCTGTCTGTCTGCTCTGGACCAGGCACGAACTAGGGTTATGATCATTTCTACCAAGTCTATTTCGCATACTTGTGAAATTTCACCTGCCCAACCTCAGTAGGCATTTCTCTTGAAATAATGCATCTGATCAGGCCAGTGCTTGGTCCTCAGGAAGTACTCAGAAATATACCCATTTCAACTTATGATTCTTGGTTAATACTGAAACCTCTGAACTCAAGAGTACTGCAACCATTCAGCAATAACAGTGAAGCATTGATGTGTGCTGGGGCACAGATGAACCTTGGAAACATTACCCCATGTGAGAGAAGCCGGTCACAAAGGACCACACACTGTCTGATTCCATTTATAAGATACTGCAGAAAAATAACTCCACAGAGACAAAAGTAATTTGATGGCTGCCCAGGGCTGGAAGGAATGATGGGGTGACAGGTAAGGTAGGCAGAGTTTCCTTTTGGGGGTTATGGAAATGTCTGAAATGTATTGTAGAGATGGTGGCACAACTCTGAATCTACTAAAAACCATTCACATATACATTTTAAGTGGGTGAATTGTGAGGTGTGTGAATTATATCTCAATAAAGCTGTTGGGTTTTTTTTTTGAAGTGTGTTGCAGCCTAGATTTAGTTTCCAGGCAAAAGCCACACACTCCACGGAGACGAGGGCTGCGGAGATGAAGAGAAAAGCACGGAGGGCTCCTAGAGGGAGGGGAGAGGTCATCCCTAGCTAGGATGCAGAGCCTACAGACCAAGTGCTGAATTTGAGTCCTGACACTCGGTGGCTCCTCCTTCTCACAGTTCACAAGTTGCAGCCTCCAGGTCTGCGTGTCTCCTGTTGTCCCTACAGTACACATCTTCCATCATCTTCCTCACTGATCCATCGTCAACATCTCCATCAATAATAATAAGACAACCATTGCACACATATTCTCCCAGTATCACTATTAGGTTTAGAGTGGGATTGTCCCTCAAAGAACTATGGCCAAGTCCTAACCCCTCGTGCCTGTGACATGACCTTATTTGGAAATGGAGTCTTTGCAGATGTGATTAAGGCAAGGATCAGGATGAGATCGTTCTGGATGCGGTTGATCCCTAAGCCAATGACAAGTGTCCTTATAAGAGACAGTGGAGGAGAAGACAGACTCAAGGACTGAACACCACATGAAGGTGGAGAGAGAGATTGGAGCGTTACCAAGGGTTTCTGGCAGCCACCAGCAGCTGGAAGAGGCGGGAAGAGTCTTCCCCTAGAGATCACAATCTTAACAGCCCCTTGACCTTGGGACTTCTGATCTGCAGAACTGAGAAAATAAATGTCTATGGTTTAAGTCAGTGCATTTGTGATAATTTGTTACAGCACCTACAAGCAACTAATCCAAGATTGATATTATCCAAGATTGATGCTATTATCTTTCCCCTTCTTAAAGGAAAGGAAGGAAGCTGAGACATGTAATAAGGATGAGGACAAGTGGCAGGCAATGCCTCGAACCAGATGGGCCAGCTCCTGAGTGTGTACAACTAACCTCTCTGCAACACTGATGGGACCAACCATCAGTGCAGGTGGAGGAGGGTGTGGGCAGGTGTCCTACACCCAGGGAGCAGTGTCCACTTGGGTCTTCCGACGCCTACACCTCTGCTTGTTCATTGTGATTGTCCCTCATTGACCTCAGAGAATTCTTATTTTGTGAATTGGCCAGAAAAATTCATGGTGTTGATAAACAACTGCAGTTCTCTTTCCCTGAATTCCTTGAGAGAAAGAGACAGGATCCTCTTTTCTTTATTTAAAGAGGCTTTTATTTGTCCAATATGTCAGTAGCACCACGTGGGATGAGGGATTTTGTGGCTGGATTACTGCTTATGCTTCTCAAAATTAAATCTGCAAAGCTTGGCTGGGGCAGAGGAAGCCAGAACATTTTTCCACTAATTTGCAAAATGTTTGAATTAATCTGAGAGATCAGTCCCCACGCAGCAGCAGCCCCCGGCTACTGCTGTCTGGATGTGCTCGTTTGATGTGGACCTCACGTTCTGGTGGAATCTCGCAGACTCCTCCGTAGACTGATGGGTTAACAATCGAGGAGGAGAAGGGAATGAAACCTCAGTCAGGGAACCGGGCTCGTGCAGGGCAGAGAAAAACCACCCACAGAAAGGCACCAATTCACGTGCTCAGCTGACAGCATCACGGGCATCCATTTAGATACCCCCAAATCTCATTACCAGAAACTGTTTGCTGGAATAGGCAGCAGGCAGGGTTTTTTATAATTCAATTTTACAAGGAAACTTGGAACGGTAGAGTGTTAAGTACTCCTAATTATATGTATTGTGATAAGTATTTTTTTTTTTTTTGAGACAGAGTCTTACTCTGTCGTGCTGGGTAGAGTGCTGTGGCATCATAGCTCACAGCAACCTCAAACTCTTGGGCTCAAGCAATTCTCTTGCCTCAGCCTCCTGAGTAGCTGGGACTATAGGTACCCACCACAAGGCCCAGCTAGTTTTTCTGTTTTTAGTAGAGACGGAGTCTCACTCTTGCTCAGGCTGGTCTCAAACTCCTAAATTCAAGCAATCCACCTGCCTAGGCTTCCAAGAGTGCTGGGATTATAGGAGTGACCCACTGCTCCGGGCCCTATTATCTGGTTCTTTTCAAATTCTCCAATGTAAGGATTTGTCATGATGTGAGAGAAACGAGTCAATGAATTTGAGCCAAAAGAAATGATATCTAAATACATTATTTTCAAAATGAATTTTAGGCAAAACTTAAAATACTAATTAATTTAAAATGAAAATGTGAGGGGAATTAAAATGCTCACTATCATTAGTCATTGAGCAAATGGGAGTTAAAGCCACAATGAAATATCACTTCACACTCACTAGAATGGCTAAAATGGAAGCAGTGGACAATACTAAGTGTTGGCATGGACATGAAGAAACTGGAACCCTCATGCGTTGGTGATGGGAATGTGGTAGGATGATAGTCATTAGTAAATAGTTTGGTAGTTTCTTAATACATTAAATGTGCACATACAACCCAGCAATTTTGCTCTCAGGTACCAAGGAGAAATAAAAATGCCCATCCACTTGAAGAGTGGTAGGCAAATGTTATTACTTGACATTATTCATAATCTCCCCTAACTGAAATTAGCTCATGTGTCCCTGGGGCTGCTGAAAGAATAAACAAGGTATGGTATCATCAAACATTAAAACACTATTTGACAGTAAAATAAAACAATAAATTAAAATAAACTAAAAGCTCTTTGACAATAAAATAAAAAACTGGGATAAATCAGGCGAGTTTAAAGCTCCACTGTCATACTTTAAAGATCTTGAAAAAATAATCCTTTGTTTTATACGGAATCAGAAAAAAACCTCTATTAGCCAAGACATTACTCAGAAATAAAAACAAAGCAGGAGGAATCACGCTACCAGACCTCAGACTATACTATAAATGGATAGTGATCAAAACAGCCTGGTACTGGCACAAAAACAGAGAAGTAGATGTCTGGAACAGAATAGAGAACCAAGAGATGAATCCAGCTACTTACCGTCATTTGATCTTTGACAAGCCAATTAAAAACATTCAGTGGGGAAAAGATTCCCTATTTAACAAATGGTGCTGGGTGAACTGGCTGGCAACTGTAGATGACTGAAACTGGACCCACACCTTTCACCATTAACTAAGATAGACTCTCACTGGATTAAAGATTTAAACTTAAGACATGAAACTATAAAAATACTAGAAGAGAGTTCAGGGAAAACCCTTGAAGCAATTGGTCTGGGCAAGTTTTTTTTTTTTTTTTGGTAGAGACAGAGTTTCACTTTATTGCCCTTGGTAGAGTGCCGTGGTGTCACACAGCTCACAGCAACCTTCAACTCCTGGGCTTAGGCGATTCTCCTGCCTCAGCCTCCCTAGTAGCTGGGACTACAGGTGCCCGCCACAACGCCCGGCTATTTTTTGTTGTTGTTGTTGCAGTTTGGTCTGGGCTGGGTTTGAACCCGCCACCCTCAGTATATGGGGCCAGCGCCCTGCTCACTGAGCCACAGGCACCGCCCCTGGGCAAGTATTTTATGAGGAGGACCCCCCGGGCAATCAAAGCAGCTTCAAAAATACACCACTGGGACCTGATCAAACTAAAAAGCTTCTGCACAGTCAAGAATACAGTAAATAAAGCAAGCAAACTGCCATCAGAATGGGAGAAGATATTTGCAGGTTATGTCTCCGACAAAGGTTTAATAACCAGAATCCCCTTGGTGTGTGTCACACTTTATGGGGGCAAGACATGCTTGCAAGAGGGACTTTACCCAACAATTGCAATCAGTGTAACCTGGCTTATTGTACCCTCAATGAATCCCCAACAATAAAAAAATAAAATAAAATAAAATAAAATAACCAGAATCCACAGAGAACACAAACATATAAGCAAGAAAAGAACAAGTGATCCCATCACAGGCTGGGCAAGGGACTTGAAGAGAAACTTCTCTGAAGAAGACAGGCGCACAGCCTACAGACATATGAAAAAATCCTCATCATCTTTAATCATCAGAGAAATGAAAATCAAAACTACTTTGAGATACCATCTAACTCCAGTAAGATTAGCCCGTATCACAAAATCCCAAGACCAGAGATGTTGGCGTGGATGTGGAGAAAAGGGAACACTTCTACACTGCTGGTGGGAATGCAAATTAATACATTCCTTTTGGAAAGATGTTTGGAGAACAATTAAAGATCTAAAAATAGATCTGCCATTTAATCCTATAATTCCTCCACTAGGTATATACCCAGAAGACCAAAAATCACATTATAACAAAGATATTTGTACCAGAATGTTTATTGCAGCCCAATTCATAATTACTAAGTCATGGAAAAAGCCCAAGTGCCCATCAATCCACGAATGGATTAATAATTTGTGGTATATGTACACCATGGAATATTATGTAGCCTTAAAGAAAGATGGAAACTTTATCTCTTTCATGTTTACATGGATGGAGCTGGAACATATTCTTCTTAGTAAAGTATCTCAAGAATGGAAGAAAAAGTATCCAATGTACTCAGCCCTACTATGAAACTAATTTATGGCTTTCACATGAAAGCTATAACTCAGTTATAATCTAAGAATAGGGGAAAAGGGAAGGTAGGGAGGGGGGAGAGGGCGGAGGGAGGGTGATTGGTGGGGTTACACCTGCGGTGCATCTTATAAGGGTACATGTGAAACTTCGTAAATGTGGCATGTAAATATCTTAACACAATAACTAAGAAAATGCCAGGAAGGCTATGTTAACCAGTGCGATGAAAATGTGTCAAATGTTCTATAAAACCAGTGTATGGTGCCCCATGATCACATTAATGTACACAGCTATGATTTAATAATAAAAAAAATAAAGAAAAAGAGTTACACATTGTAGGATTCCATTTATATGAACTTCCTAGAAAAGTCAAAACTACAGGGACAGAAAGCAGATTGGTGATTGCCTAGGGCTAGATGTTGGAGCAGAGATTAATTGCAAATAGCACAAGGGAACCTTTTAATGATGGAAGTATTCCAAAACTGGATTGGGGTAAAGGTTCCACAACTGTATAAAGTTACTGAAATGCATTGAACTGTACCTTAAAATGGTTCAATTTACAGCATATATATTCTACCTCAATAGAGCTCTGGAGAAATCAACAATGTTAGGGGTGTGAACTCAGTTCTGCTCTGATCAGCTGTGTGAGCTGTGGGGCTTTTTGTTCAGAAATATCAGTAAAAGTGAAATGTCCACTTGCACGAGTTGTATGGCTAGGCTCTGCTGGGCATTCCATCTATAGTTAGGGTTGAGGAGGATTTGTGGGGCTTTTTGATGGATTTGGGTAGGCAATGATTAAAGGGAAAATGGGTCCTCTGGGCTGATAACTGCAGTGGAATTATTGGGGCCAGTGGTTCTCAACCTGTGGTCACAACCCACAGGAACTATACTAAAGGATTGCGGCATTAGGAAGGTTGAGAACCATTGATCAGGGCACTGAGACGTGTGAACTTTCTGTTTCTTGCTGAAAGAGGCAGCCCATAGATTCTGAGGGCCACCCTCCATGGTGGCCCTGAGTGGACTATGGGACTGCAGATTTATTGCCCCATACCGCTTCTTCTTATTGTCATCTCCAACCCCTAGGGATGGAGTTCCACTGGGATTTTTCTGATTCTTGGGTGGCACGTGCAAGGACAGGCATCAACTTTTGGCTTTCGGTGATCAGCATCTCCTGGACAAAACACGCTGAAGCCCTTGCTGCCAACTTCAGTCACAGCGCCTGACCACCAGTTCTATGAGACACCCAAGACCCTTCCAGCAAATTCCCTTTTGGCTCGAGTCACCCAGAGCTTATTTCTTTGCTCACCTCCCCAAATCCCCACTTAATGAGAGCTTTCTGTATGATTTTATGAGCACCAAGAAATCCTGCCACCAAAATTCTCCTCCTTGGTAACCGCCAAGTGCTGGCTCTGAGTCCACCATTGCTAACTCATCCCTCTCTCTGGCGTCTCCCTCTCTCTGGGGTTCTTGTTGAAATGCTCATGTTCCTGGGGGGAGTCTCCCTTTTAGTTCAGTCCAACAGACTTGCAAACGACTGTGTTTACTGGACAATTCTCTCCCGTCTTTGTGAATGCTGAGGTCCCTCTTCTTCCTTCTTATTCAAGGCCTTGCTCAAAAGGTACCATGCCACAAATTCCCTTCTCCTAAATGCTTTAAGAAACTCAAACTAGAACTTGCAAAGAGTTCTTCTTCTTCATCCTTGCCCCACCATTTGGCCTCCCTGGGTTATTCTTCAGGACTTGTCCAGACAACAGACAAGGGTCGGAATGTCAGTGACTCAGCACAGCCAAGGTGTGTTTATCACGCACATCAAAGTGTGGTGCAGGTCATCCTGGGCTCTCCTCCAGGCAGTACCTCAAGGATTCAACTCATGCCATGCTGTGTGACCTTGCCAGCCTAGATTGTCCCATCAGGGACAGAGAAAGCAGAGAACTGCCACACTGGTTCTTCCTTACCTCAGCCCAGAAGAGACATATAGCATTTACACTCACATTGTATTGGCTGTAAGGGGTCTAGGACATGGACTCTTCCTTGTAGCTCAGGAAAGAGAGGAGGTCCAGGCATGGGTGCACATGAAAATTATCACCCACACTCAGATATCACTGGCCACTTTTACTGAAGTAGGCTCTTCCCTCAAGACTGACCTCAGAAACACTCCTGATTTTATGGCAATAGCGTGTGTTTATACTTAAGCGATGTATTAATACAGCATTGAAAAAAGTGAAAGATGCTACAATTTGGAGAAATAAAGAATGTTTCTCAACTGCCCTCTTTCTTGACTAGACTGCAAAAACAATGACATTTCTCATGGAAGTTGATGCCACTTATTCCCCTGCCACCCCAGAGGATGATCTGTTGAATAAGTCAGTTACAGCACTAGGGCCTGCTTAAATTGAATTGCTTTCTTGTTTTAAATGCACGTTTTGGAAGAGATTCTCTATCTCCTATTAGAAACAAACTGATGGATAAGTAAAGTTTGTCTCCTGCACCCTAGCTTGCACTAGGGATGGATTGGAAGTAAATGAGGTGAGATTTTTGTTTCCCTGTAGTGATAGAACCCAGAATTATTGGTCTGTTACCGCAAGCCCGCAGAGCTGTTAGCTATGTCCTTGGGGAGGGAGAAAAATTTGCTCAGCTACCGTTTGAGATGAGCTGCTACTCTCCAGGATTGATCTGCTAAGTGGCTGACTATTGTGAGTCTGTGTTTCCTCTGGTGGTAGCTGCTGGCAGGAACTCAGAGCTACAGTACGAGGGAAGAATGAGGCTTGTTTTTAACTCCATGTGACTAATGAGGTTAACATCATTCTCCTCAGTCAAAAAGCCACATGCCTGGACCCTTGTGGGTCATTTTGGCACGGACAACTTTCCTTTGTCTTCTGACCTTTATGTTTTGGGGTCTCTAAGTACCCCCAGGAAACCCACAAATACTCAAATAAGAGTCTCAGTCAAAGGTCATTGCTGTCATATGACTCTCAGCAGTGGGTAGAAATTTGTAAAAATTTTTAAAGATTTTTTTTAAAGGTCATTGCTGGATCAGGTCCATCAGGAAATTAGGGGGTCATTATGGTCACTCAAAGGCACCAAGAGAAATTGCAGAGTGTCTCACTGGATACCTGAAATTTCCCATTTGCACAAGTGCAGATTGGGGTGAGATTCCAATGCTTATCAGCTGACCAATCAGAACAGACCAGAGGTGTAACCCTGACCAATCAGAGATGAGCTGGGTGTGATTGCGCAGAAAGTCTGCCCAGGGCACAAACTCCAGGGTCTGTTGTGTGGAACAAGCCACCACGTGGGGTCCTGTACCTTGCCCTGATTTCTGACCCCACCTTTCATTCTGTTAAGGCGGTAAGAAATAAGCTTTATCCAGTCTTTCCTGGGGTTCTTCCTCCTCCATGCTTTTTGGGGCCACCGTTTCTGGATCTCTTACTGCCCAAGGCAAAGCTATGGCTTGAGAGGGAGTTAGTTTCCTGGTCTTAACAAAAACATGTTGCCCTGAGCCACCCATTGTTCCTGGATCGTGGTGTCTTTACACGTGTGGTTGTCTCTCAGGCCTCGTTTCCAAGGCTGGTGCTGCCGATACCTGCACCCAGAATCTCAATCGTACTCCCACAGCAAACAGGCCAAGGTCTCTCTTCTTCCATCTTATTCAAGGCCTTGCTCAAAATGTGCTGTGCCACAGGTTCCCTTCTCCTAAATGCTTTAAGAAACTCAAACTAGAACTTGCAAAGCGTGCTTCTTCATCCTTGCCCCATACATTTGTCAAGCAGCTGCCAAGCACAGTCACCATTCCAAGCACTGGAGTGAGTTCCAGCATCTCATCCGTCAATGCTGGGACATCGCACCAGAGACAAATCTTCCCTTCTTGGAACCTCTGTGTCAAAGAGAGACAGACATGGTCTCAGAGCTGAAATGAAATCGTGTCTCCTGCCTGGGTAATCACAGCTATGGGGACCATTGCAGAGAAGGGGAAAGTCAGGGCTATGAGAATGGGCTCATGTGGGTAGCTGAGGGAACAGCATTCCAGGCAGAAGGGACAGCATACAGAAAGGCCATCGTGTTCAAGACAGCAGTGAGGCCACGGTGGCTGGAAAACATGACAAAGGGGAAGAAAAGCAGGGAGCCCCCCCAACCCCCCGCCCCCTGGAGTCCAGATCCCACTGGATGTGGGCTTCACTCCAAACGAGGTGAGAACAGGAGAAGGGTTGACATAGCAGAGACACAGTCTCATGCAGGTTTTAAAGGGCTCACCCTATCTGCTGTGGGCAGATTAGACTCTCTCAAATGTGATCCTGCCACACAGTCTAGAGAATGAGAGTGCTCCTAGCACTGTCCTCTGCACATCAAAGGGGTTTCTTGTTGGCCGTGGGTGGGGTCCGTGCCAGGAGCAGAGCTGCACAGATCACATACAAGGGCTCTTCCCTGTTCCCCCGAGGTGGGAATCGAGACAAGTCAGCCTCACAGCCTCCCATTGATCTGTGCTTTCAAAATCACAAGAGACGCAGGACCCAACAAAGAACCGCTGTGCTCATCAGGGGTCAGCGATGAGGGGTCACTCATTAAGATGCAGCTCGTACAGCGGCCGGTAGACGGAGACGGTGATTAATGCGACACCGTCTAGGAATGTTCGCAGCCCGGAACACTGAGTTCTCGGAGCCACAAGAAACGGCATTCACAGAAGACAGCAGGGGACATCTGCCCATGCCTGGAAAAGGAGAGTGCTTGGGGGACCAGGACCCCCAGGCAGGATGCCTGGCTGGACGTCTCATCATGGCCATATTTCCCAGCCTCTGACCCAGCAAGAGCCCTTATGGAGCAACTACAAGAAATAACACCAGGGAGCAGATTACACAGCATAAAACAGAGTGCTTGGGTCACTTCAGAGGAAGGAAATTCATAAATCCCTGGGATTACTCTATGTCAGCAAAGAGGAGTTAAAGACAGGTGATTCACCTTGGAGAAAAATCTCTGTAATTGCCTGCTTTTAAAAAAGGACCTTGCACAATCCCACTCCCTCCTACGCACTTAAGAGAAATGAAAACCTACATCCACACACAGACTTGTGCTTAAATGTCCGTCACAGTGCTAT
The DNA here is from genome assembly GCF_027406575.1 of Nycticebus coucang. NCBI lineage: Eukaryota > Metazoa > Chordata > Mammalia > Primates > Lorisidae > Nycticebus > Nycticebus coucang. Next base: position 108,218,257 of record NC_069783.1, on the reverse strand, counting down.
GCACAGTAGCCAAAGGGTGAGTGCAACCCCACGTGCATCAACGGATACGCATGTGCACAAGTGTGCTCTGTCCATACAGTGGAATATTATTCAGCCATAAAAACAAAGGAAGTCCTGATGTGCACTACCACGTGTCTGAGCCTTGGACACACATGGTGAAAGAAGCCAGACACAAAAGGCCTCATATCGCTCAATTCCATCTACATGAAATATCCAGAGTAGACAACTTTGTAGAGAGAGAAAGTAGATGAATTTGGGGGTGAGTCAAGAGTGCTGAGGGCTGAGGGGGCTCTCTCCTTTGAGGGTAAAGGAAACATTTTGAAACTTTAAGTGGGTGAATCGTATGGTCTGTAAAGTATAAGTCAATAAAGCTTTTTTTTTTTTTTTTAAGTCGCTTTCCTGAGATATTTAATGTATGTATTTGCTTTTGCAAAGTCACATCACATTATTTTCAGGAATGTTCTGTCCAGCAGTTTTCTGTCCTCGGAGCATGGGCTATAGGAAGAGAATGGAAGTTTCTGTCTTATCGTGCTGTTGGAGGGAGTAAATAAATCAGTAAGTGCAAAACACACTTGAAACAGCCTCCAGTACTTGCTGAGAGCTCAGGATCCTGGGGGGCTGCAAGGTGGCCTGTATTAGGGCTGACGTATAATGTTTTTACTATGCCAGTGTTGACTGAGTAAGTTCAATGTCAGCTCAAAGGGACTATTTCATGTAAAGGGGGAGTTCTCAGGGAAGGTTTGGCTGTCAGGAGACTAATGGGGTCTGAATCTAAGTCCTTCAGGGCTCAGTTTCTCCCACTGGGGGAACACCAACCTCTCTGTGGTGCAGGCTGGGTATCAACTGAGGAAATAACTCCTGTGAACATTCTCTGCAAAGAGTGAAGATCCATTGTTGTGAGCTGAACTGTGTCCCCCCAGAAAAGTTAGCTGAAGTCTTCTTTTGAGACACAGTCTCACTTTGTCACCCAGGCTAGCATGCTATGATGTCAGTCTAGCTTATAGCAACCTCAAACTCCTGGACTCAAGAGATCCTCCTGCCTCAACCTCCTACGTAAGCTGGGGCTACAGACACCCACCACTATGCCCAGCTAATTTTTCTATTTTTAGTAGAGATGGGGTCTTGCTCTCGCTCAGAGCTGGTCTCAAACTCCTGAGCTCAAGCAATCCTCCTGCCTCAACTTCCCAGAGTGCTAAGGCTACAGAACTGCTCCACCGGCCCAGCCAGGTGGTTGAAGTCTTAACATTCAGTTAACTAGGAGTCTGACCTTATTTGGACACAGGGTCTTTGCAGATGTAATCAAGTTGAGATGAGGTCACTACAGTGGGTCCCAATCCAATGACTGGTGTCCTTAAAAGAGGGAAATCTGGACGCAGACACACAGGAAAGACCCCACGTGATGGCAGAAACAGACACTGAAGTGTGCATCTCAGCCAAGGAATAGCAAAGATTGTGGCAAATACCACAAGAGCAAGAGGCAGGGAAAGATCCCTAGAGCATCCCTAGAGGAGGCACAGCCCTGCAGACACCTTGATCTCAGACTTCCAGCCTCCAGAAACATGAGAAAATAAATTTCTATTGTTTTATTTTATGGCACCCAGTTTGGCGTACTTCATTATAGCAGCCCTAGAAAACTCTTAGAGCCATAAACGTAAGTTATTATTATTATTATTGCTACTATGCCTGCAGCAGCAGAGGCTTCCTGCCTTACTTGTGATAGGTGCTCCACACCTACGAGCCACCTGCTTATTTCCCCTTGCTGGTAAGCTTATCTCACCCAGCTCTAAAACAATCGTGCTGTCCTCTGCTGCAGAATTCTGTATTCCATTGTGCTAAGATTTCTAGAAGGAATTGCATAGCTGAGGGATGACAGAGGAGAAAATATGAATGAGAATGACCACAGTGTGGATGGACTGCCAATGTGGTGATGGAGAAGGTCTTTTTTCTTGCTACCCACAAATGCTCAGTAGAGAAAGGCTTCCCGTAAGAAGCATCCTCCTCCTCCTCCTCCATCCTGCCACCGGCTGGCTGCTCCTATAGAATCTAAAGCCATCGCGCAGGAAATGGTGGGAATGTGAGTGTCCCTGTTAGCATCTCCCTGAGCATCTTTTAAATCAATTCTACCAAAAAATGGTACAGAATTCTTAGAGCTCAGTAGGAATGGTATGGTCAGATAGCAGGTCTGGCCTGGTCTGCTCTACCAGGCCTGGCATCTGGAAGCCGGCCAGTAATAATGGTCCCGTAGCTTCCCCTGAAGGGAGAGATCGCTAAACTGCACCCTGCCACCCAGCTGGGGTCTAAGCTCACCCTGCTTTAAGGGAAAATTACATTAGTGGGTGGAATTGCAGAAGACCTCCCCTACAATGCCTGTACATTTGTACATAATGTATTCTTAGTCATAGGATTATGTAAATTTCTGGTTGTACCTAACAAAGTCAGCTTCTTAATCAGATGATACTTCTCAGGGCCACTCTGCCCTGAATCCAGAGCCCTTGTTTTAAGCACCCGCACTAATCAGCATACCAATAGGCTGCCCAGCAGCCCATGGATCACTTTAAGGAAGATGCCTTGAACTGGGAAAATGAAGCACTCTCTTGGAGTAATTTTTCTGCTGCTATAAATTAGGCTGAATTGTCAGTCGCTGCTTTTTCCTTCCTCCTGTTACAGCCCTGCTGTCAGCCTTGCTTGGTAGGGGAACCCACCCCACCACCACTAGCAGCAGAGAACGGTGGGATTAATACCACTCCACACCTCTCCCAAAATGCATGCCACCTTCTCAAATGCATTCTTGTTGTGGAGTTGCCTTCTCATAGTTACAAAACTGGGTATTTGTTGTAATGCATTCAAGTATAACAAATAGCAGTCTTCATCCACCGTCTCAACCATAAAAAGAAAAAGCTACATGAGTTAGTGTTTGGGTTGACTGTGAATAATAGAAAATTCTCAAAACCCATAGCAAAACATAAAAGAAATTTATTCCACACACATGTGTAAGGTCATGACCACTCTTTAAACATCAGAGATTTGAGCTTCTCCTATCTTTCCAACCCACCATATTTAGTGAATGGTTTTCATGGCCAAGTTTGCCTCATGCTCCAAGATAGCTGCTAGTGTTCTAGCCATTACATCTATAGTCCACATAGCAGAAAGGAAAAGAGACAAAATGAATGCCTCCCCTTATTCACTCTAACTCCTATTAAGTACATTTCTTAGAGTTCTGTGTAATATTTCTGTTTACATCTTGACTAGAGCAGTTCTCAAACTTTCAACAGCATCAGAACCACCTGAGGGATTATTGAAACACACATTAATTGGCTCCCATCTCCAGCGTTTATGATTTAGTGCATCTGATGTGGAGCCCAGTAATTTGCATTTCTTTTCTTTCTTTTTTTTGCAGTTTTTGGCCAGGGCTGGGTTTGAACCGGCCACCTCCAGTATTAGGGGCCAGCGCCCTTCTCCTTTGAGCCACAGGTGCCACCCATTATTTGCATTTCTAACAAGTTCTGAGGGGACATTGATCCTTCTTGTCTAGACATCTGCCCGTCCACCTGTTAGAATCAGTCACGTGGGCAACCCTAGCTGCAAGGCAGGCTGGGAAGTTTGGACTTTTAGCTTGGTATTCTCTTTCCTCATACACCCCCCAAACTCAGAGTTCAGTTACTGAAGGAAAAGGGAGAATGAGTATTGAATGGCAAATAGCTTCTTTTGCTACAATATCTTGGGTCTTTATTTCCTTCAAATCCAATCAATTTATTTTCCTAGCCCCTGCCTTTTGGGGGCCACTTGTGGACTTCAGGGATTTAAATACACCAGGCAGCCACCCCCTCTTCCCTCTTCCCTGGAAGTGCTGTCTAGAAACAGGGTATTGTTTTTCCTTTCAGAGCCCAAAGACATCTCTCTCTCTCTCTCTCTCTCTCTGTCTATCTATCTCTCCCTCACACACGAGAGAACTCATTCTCTTTGCTCCAGAGGGATGCTGGAGCATTCTCCCTCCAAATTTTGGCCAAGATACAAAACTTTTCCCCAGTTGGGAACTGAGTTTTATCTGTTGTCCTGCCCTCCCCGCCTCCCCCAAAGATATGCACAGAACTGGTTTCCCTGCCTGGATAGGAGGAAGGAAGGGGAAACTACAGAGGGAGAAACAAAATGTACATTAATATCTCAAACTATCTTCCTGCCAACCAGACTTCATCATTGTTTGGTGCCTCAGAATGCTCTTTACCTGACCTTCAGGAAGAGAGTGGCTTTATTAACCACTGGTAGGTTAGTCCCTAAATTTACAGCATGACAAACACTAGACCCCAGGATTCCACTTCGAGGCACTGGAGCCCTGAGCAAGGCATCTCCCCACCCTGGGTCCTACTACTGATGCCCCTTTATGGAATTGGAAGTATAATTAAATAGCCTCGTTGGATTTCCACGTGATGCCAAATTAGGTCCCAAATTAGTTGCAGTTGAGTGCTCATCCTTTTACTGCGGAGAAGCTGGGGTGCTCAAAAGTGAACTGGTGAAACAGGACATTGAAACTCAGAGTCACACACTCCCTGGGCTCTGTTTCCTGGGGTGAAAGTGAACAGGGTCAGGGTTTTTGGTGCAGCTACCACTGTCGCAGGCCCTGGCCCAGGGTTCTGCACAGGTCCTCTGGCCTGGTACCCAGAACAACCCTGGAAGAAGGGCAGGAGCTGGGCCGGCATGCAGGTGGCAAGGTGGGCACCTTTTTTGCTTTGTGCTCATGAAGCGATGAGGACTACAACCTTCTGAAAGTCCACAGCTGGATTCTGTTCTAGGTCCCACCTTCAAAACCGTGCCTTTGATTTTTCCCAGAGCCTGCCATGGGAGCCTCCAGCTGTCTCCAGAGTCCTCCTTCTAACCTTGTAAGACGTTTCCTACAACCAGCTGCACATGGGCTGAGATGGGGGCAGAGAGGACAGCTGATTTCTCCATTCACATACTTTTCCTTCTGGAGCAGCTGGTTTTGTGATTTTATCTATCACCCTTAGATCTGGAAAGGCCAATTGTAGGGGCTTCTTAACATTACAGTGTCTATATTCACCCCTCAAGCTACAAGTGCCCGCAGGAAACTGGGTATTATCAATAATGTGAATTATTAACCACCTATAAAGTTAGCCCCAATTCAAACTTTCCTTCCTATGTAACACGAGTCCCTCTAGCTTAGGACAGTGCTTCTCATTGCTTCTCCGGGGCTTCCACATACAATGCAGGTTACGATGCTACAAATCTCTGCCCAGTCCGGCAGAGAGTGCAGGCTTTCCTGGAGGAGGTTTACACTGATATTAAAGTCCCCCCGAAGCACAGCGGATCAGAGGCAGTAACCACTGCAGAAGGACAGGAGTTAGAATCTGCAAGGACAGTGCCCCCTGGTTCAGAGAGAATAACCTGACACTCATGGATTAGCAGGAATGGGGAGGCCTGGGGGAGAGAGGGCCCCACTGCAAAATTTCTATAAAGCATTAGAGAGTAAATATTTTCAGCTTTGTGGGACACAATCTCTGTTGCATGTTCTTTTTCTTTCCTTTCCTTTTTTCTTTCCTCTCCTCTCCTCTCCTCTCCTCTCCTCTCCTCTCTTTTCCTCTTCTTTCTCTCTCTCTCTCTTCTTTCTTTCCAACCCTTTACAAGTATAAACATCATTCTTGGCTCACAGGTTCGCAGAAAATCATACTATTGGCAGAATTTGCCTTCTGCATTTTGTTGATCAGTCCGTGAAATCTAAGGTGACGTGCTCCTCTCCCCAAAAAAACTCAGTCTTTTTTCTTCTTTCCATGAAGCAGCATGTGGTTACAATCTGTATTCCCAACACTTACCGGGAATTAGTAAAAAAATAGACTTCTCTGTTAACTGAATTCACTCTAAGTTACCTTCTTCAGGGAAAATATGTAACTCTAGGGTCTGCCATCAGTTCCACAAGCCTCCAGAAGGGATGGCACAAAACATGCTGGGTGTGTGGACACCTGCTCAGGTGGGGCGGAGCGCTCACCTGCTCACCTCCAGGTCTAAGGAGAAGAGGAGCTCCCGGAGTGGTTCGCTTCTCTGGCCACAGGTAGAAGGAAGGGAGAGCCTGGATTTAAAAGTCACTGATGTCAGGAAGTGGTTTAGAAGGAAACAGAAATTGTCCATGCCACACTGTGTAGGAACCAGTCCAGAATGCGGCCCTTACAGCCACCTGCCCCTCACTCCCAGGTTCATCCATGGTTGACCTACTATCTAAAGGGTCACCTAGTGTGAAGAGTGAGAGAGAGAGAGAGAGAGATGCCGTCACATCTGCATAAGACAGTCAGCAACACCCAGGTTGGTGTTCGACTGAATGGAGACAGTCCCCTGGCCAGGCCGACACAATCACACGGGGGTGCCCGGGTGTCAGGAAAGGATGGCCTCTCGTGTGTTGAGGATGACCACCGGGAAGCACTGAACAGCAGGATCAACAAAGAGAATGTGTACAGCCCGGGGGTGTCCAACCTTCTCTTTTTTCTCTGCTGCACATTGGAAGAATAAGAGTTGTCTTGGGACACACAGTCAATACACAAATACTAAGGAAAACTGATTTTTTAAAAATGGCCCCTGCATACGTGCCTGCCTTTCATTACATCCACACACCCCAGATAAGCAAAGCAAGTGAAGGCAATCAGCAAGTGGCCCGCAGGACACAGGTGGGAACCTGCTGTTGTAGACTCTCAACCCAGCAGAGTCACTTCTAGGATTAGATGCTAAAGAGCCCTGGATAGACACCTACATGGAGAAATTTGCAAAAGTAAAGAATTTAAAACACTCTAAATTTCCATCAATAGGGAAATGGGAAAATGAGGTACAGAAAAAGCTCATGATGAACTCTAGTCAGTCATTAAGACAAATGAAGGTGATCAGTATGTAAACATGGTTCTAAATAGAGATAAATGGTCCAGCCATTCAGATGGGGATACAGCAGGAAAACATAATGCTGAGAGAAAAAAAGGAAGTTGATGAAAGTACAATATGATCTATGCATATCAACTATAGAAAACGTGTTTGCATAACACATAAAAGCAGGTGACGATGCTATATTTTCTTTCATAGACAGAGATATGTGGCAAAGATGTAAACTCGCAAACCAGAAAGATACAATTCCAACAGTGGTTGCCTCTGGGGAGGGAATGTGAGGAATAAGACTACAGAAAATGACAGGAGATTTCAAAGTTAGCAATCACATTTTCTCTCCTTTATAAAAGAAAAAAATCTGATTACAAGTACAAAAATGCTGATTTTAATACATTTTATATGTGTTTAGTTGTTGGCTACATGTTTGACTGTTTTTGTATTCGATTTTTTTTATCCCTCCCCCTACCAGGCCCCAGTTTTCAGAGGAAAAGGAGATTCAAGTGAAAAAATCTGGCTTCCCTCCACCCACCAATTGCCTGATGTGAGATACTTCACACTGATGCTTAATAGCTGCCCTTTGAGTCAACTTGGACTTCGTTCCAAGCTTGTGACAGGCAATCTATAAACGTTATCTGATTTAATCTTTGCAACAACCCTAATTATTCCTTGAGTTCACAGTCAAAGAAACAGATGCTTGGAGAATTTAAATAATAGCAAGAAAAGGGCAGAGCCAGGAGTGAAGGCAATTCCGTCTCGAGCCCCGGTCCTCACTCGCTCTATTGAGCAGCCGTGGCCGAGTACAGGTCCTGGTGTCCTGAACTGAACACTGAAGCCACCTGCAGGCCATGCACCTGGACAAGTCTGTCACCCAGCTGTGCCTGGGTTCCCTCATCTGTCACCTGTGGGTAACCAGACTGCCTGACTCATGGTAGCAAGTCTGCAGTAGTGATGAGAATATTTAGCCACACCCAGCACGTACCAAGAGCTCCTGAAATGTGACTTATTGGGGATTTATTTTTTAATCATTTTATTAACTGCTACCTCTTCTTAAAACCCAGACCCATGAATTGAGAGAGGTCATTTTTCTACTGTCTGGGACATTTTAGATGAAGCTCACTCTTTCCTCAGACCCTGGGGAGATTTGAACCCCCTGCATCAGTTCACTGGGCTAATGTCTGGTTTCTGAGCACTATGTGTGTTTTCAGGATGGGTCAACTGCAGTTGGCTTGTTCAAGGCCTTGCAACCAGCCCAAAGTCCAAACCAATGATTAAGCCTGGCCATGGCCTTCCATGGCCTTCTTGTGGCAAAATGCCCCATTTTAGAGTATACAATTCAGTAGTTCTTAGTATCTGCAAGGTTGTGCAACATCACTGGTACGGAATTCCAAATATGTTCATTACCACAAAAGGAAGCCTTGTACCCAGGAAGCAGCTCCTTACTCCCTTGCACTCCCGCAGCCCGTGGCCAACATTAATCCAGCTGCTGTGTCTTTGGTTTGTCCATTCTGGACATGCCCCATGGATGGACTCGTACCATATGTGGCCCTGGCATCTGGCTTGCTTTCACGTAGCATGACATTTTTATGACTCATCCACATTGCAGCATGTCTTCATTCCTTTTGATGGCCAAATAGTATTTCCTCGTGTGAATATAATGCATTTCCTCACTCTTTTATACTCTGCCAAAGGACCCTGGGGGGCCATTCACAGTTGGGCATTTTACACCCACCCATGGGTTAAACTCCCCCATCTTTCTGGCCAGTCGAATTTCCCTAACACAGTTTTATTCTGTCCACATTTCAAACATTCCAGAAGTGATTGTGTGCTCTTTATTTATTTAAAAATTAAAAATACAATTTACCCTGAAGATGGCCAGACCAATTTACATTTATGAGGGCAAATCAAACAACAAAGCATGAGTTCTCAGAAGCCTCCAGCTTTTGTCACATTTGAAATGATGGTGATTTAAAGTACCCTATATTATTGATTCTTTCCAGCAAAACAGAACCGTTCTCTGATTTATGATGAAAGGGGGTGGAGGGAGAGAGAACCGACTAAAAGGAGAGAAGAAACACTTAGTAATACAAAAAGATTCTGAGCAGTCATTGTGCCTTTGACGTGTTCTGTGAGGCCAAGCTGTCCCTGATACCGGCTGTGGGCGACAGGAATCCTACGCCGCTGTGCTTTCAGGAAGAGGGCTGCCTTCTGCAATGCTGCACTTTTCACAGCCCAGACGGGGCCGGGTCGGAAGGCAGCCAGCAGGGCGAACCTTCCCCAGAGCGGCGCTAAGCCACAGAATAAAGGGCAGCGGCACCTGCTGCTTGCCAACCCATGCACAATGTGTGTTCTTCTTGGTCCAGCTGGGGTTGGGGTACATTTCAAAAAAACAACACAATTTTGTGTGCTTAAGTAAGATACTGGGCATACCACTGTTAATGGCCCTCAACCAAAAAGGCATTTGGGAGATGCAAACTACCACATAGAATTCCGTGCCAATTATGTCAATATCACACACGCACGCGTATACATGTGCGTGTGCACACATACATTTTTGACTCTTTGCCTTCTCCACACACCAAATCTTGGACTTGGACTTCCAAACCTCCAGCACCATGAGAAATGAATTTCTACTGGTTAGAAGCCACCCGGTCTGCATTACTTTGTTACAGCAGCCTGAATGTACTGAGACGGATGTCTAGGATTGGATAGTCAGGAGGATAGTTAGAGATGATGTAACCCAAAACTCGTTTGTAAAATGGGAAATGAAGAAGATTCCAAGTGATGCAATCAGGGTGATACAGAAAGTTAATAACAAAGGACAGAATTCAGGATTCCAGACTTCCAGTCCCCTCAAGCAACAGACTCCAAAATTATTTGTCAGGAGAGTGATTTTTAAATAGAATTTCCTTCATGTGTCATAGCCAGTTTGTCCTGGCGGCCAAAGTTTCCTTTCTTCACTTGCTATTCCTATGACTCTTAATTCTCTGCTCTGGAAATTAATATTAGTGTGTGAAAAATATCTCATGTCCAGCCAGTCTTAATTTTGGTGGAATACAGTTTAGGGATAGGGAGTGTTAGGTGTGTGTGTAAATCTGCAGCAACCATTAGAAAACTAATCACAGTTAATCCATAAGGGAGTGTGCTGCTTTAATGAAGCCATTAGCCAAAGACCATTCTGAGAGAGAAAATGTAAAGACCAAACTCCGAGCACATTACCTGTAATGAACCTGCAAATGGACTTGGGGAATTTCCGTGGTATTCTTAGCATCTGTAATGGCCATTGTGCAAGCTGCCCAGATTGTGGTCCAGCACCAGGAAATCCTGTGGACCCGGGAGAAGACACGGCAGAGGATCATTTAACCGCTGGCTGGTGTGCAGGCATGAGAGAGGAGCCGAGACTCTGCTTGTGACTAATAACTCTTTCAGCTGTGCTCTTGTTTAATGTAAAAGGTCACTTTTGTGTCAATTGCTTCCCTGGAGAAAGAACAGAGAAAATCTCTTTCCTTGCATCTCCTGTTTCAAACTGGAACAGTATTTCTGGAGAGAGGCTTTGGAAGAAATTGGCCCAAAGGTAAAAGGTGCCGACAGGAATCCCAAAGCCAGAGGACCTTGTTCACTTTCATCCGCCCATAAAGGGTAGGATTACAAAAGGGCAAGCAGAGGGTATCCTACATACCCCAAAAGGAGGTATTTTCCTCATCACTTTGCAAATCACGAAGCGTGTGAGAGGTGTGATGCTGATAGTTCTGCATCCAGGAAATGTGAACAGGGATGTCCCCAGGGTTGTGTCGGCCTGAGCTCCCACAGAGCAGCAGAGGAAGGCAGTTTGCTTTGCTTAAGTCTTCTGTTAAAATCGAAGCCCCCGTGGTGTGGTGCCTGTTGCCAAAGTGCAGTGATTATGGGCCTTCGGGGATAAGACTTACCTGCCTCATCTGGTGGCCGTCGCAGCCGCCGTGCTGTTACTATTGCTGTTGTTGTTGTTGTTTGCCTGCCAGGAATCTGTGCATTCCATCTTCTTCTAGTAACATGATCCTATTTTTAAAATCTACCCTTTTCCTGCTAGAATCAGTCTTGGTGGTCTTTTTGGTCAGAGTGCCCTGATCCTCCTCTGGATAAGGGCCCAAATGAGGCCAATCACATCCTCCCTCCAGACAATACATGTCAGGAACAGCGACTTGAGAATGGAAATGGTTGGAGCCATGTGTGCCACCTTGCTCCAGAGACTCTGCCCTTCATTTCCCGCTCCCCATCACCTTGAAGGTGATCTGGCCTCTGCAGAGCCTCATTCAGCATTTCCTTTGATTCTGTCAGCAACCCGGGATCAACTCAACAAGCATCTGTACTAGTTTCCTAACACTGCTCTGACAAATTAGCGCGAATCTATTATCCAGCGGTTCTGGAGACCAGAGCCTGAAATGAGTCTTCTGGGGCCACAGTCGAGGTGCTGGCAGGGCTGCCTCCTGCTGGAAGCTCTAGGAGAAAAGTCTGCTCCTTGCCTTTTGCAGGGGCCAGAGGCCGTTCCCATGTCTATTCATGGCTGCGTCGCTCTGACTGCTGCCTTACCTCCTCTTCCTCTGACCCTCATGACATCCTCTTGCAGGGACCTTAAGATTACACTGGGCCACCCCAGATAACCCAGGATAATCTTCCTATCATCCCAAGAACCTTAATTTAATGACAATTGCCAAGTAATGCTACCCGTCAGGTAGCATATTCACAGGTTCTGGAGACTGAACCCCTTTTGCAGGGAGCTGAGGGAGGATGTCATTGCACCTACCCTGGGACCATCTTGCTCAAGGTTCCCAGAATGAGTTTCTGTTCCTGACCACCAACACCACCTAATAGGGTACTTCTGCCTGGTCTCTGCAATGGAGAAAAAGAATAGATGCTTTCTAATTGTTGATGGAAACTAGGAAGACGATCATAAATAAACTAAAAGTGAACTGTTGAACATTCTTAGGAAATTGTTCCCCAAAGAAGGGTCCTTTTGCCCAAGTTTTTTAAGGTAAATGCTACTGTGTGTTGTGTCTAAACAAGAACATCCTGGTGTTTACCTTGGGAAGTTCCCGTAGAACTGTCTGGTACTCAGCAGAATTGAGAATCCCCGTTGATTCAGGTGTGTCTGAACTGAGATTCCCCATTCATTCAGGTGTGTCTGGTTCTCTTGGCAGGACACTGAAATTCTGAACACCGCCATCCTTACGGGAAAGACAGTGGCCATGCCCATCAAGGTGGTCTCTGTGGAAGAGAACAGCGCAGTGACAGACATCTCAGAGTCGGTGGAGTGCAAGTCCACAGACGAGGATGTCATCAAAGTAAGTGATTCCACAACAAGTGGGATGGAGATGGCGGGACCCTCACAAGGGCATCCCATCCACTCAGGAAGTTTAACTGAAACACGAGGTTCAATTATACAGAGCCTTGTATATAACTTCTGGCTGGTTCTCCCAGCCTTTCCATTTCTCTTTATTTTGGCATCATGCCTATCTGGTTGGGTTTTATTTGCTCTTTCTTTTCCCTTTCTTTTGTTCCTTATTTATTAAAAAAAATTAAAATTGTATATATTTATCACATACAACACATTGTTTTGATATACATTGCGGAATGGCTAAATTGAGCTATGACATTGAACATATACATGACCTTACATATGGATCATTTTTTGTGGTGAGAATTCTTAAAATCTATTCTCTTCACAACCTTCAAGAATATAATATATTGGTTTTAACTGATGTCTCCATATTGCATAATAGATCTACAGAACACATTCTTCCTATCTAACTGAAATTTGTACCCTTTGCCAACATCTCTACAACCTTCCCCCCACCCAGCCACTGGTGACCACTTATCCATTCTCTGCTTTTATAAATTCAACTGTATGATATTCCACATGTAAGTAAAAGCATGAAGTGTTTATCTTTCTGTGCCTGACTTATTTCACTTAATGTAACATCCTCTAGATTCATTATATGTTGTCCCAAATAACAGGATTTGTTATTTTTAAGGTGGTCTAGTGTTCCGTTGTGTCTATACACGTCACATTTTCTTTATCCACTCCTCTGATGATGCATTCCCTCCGCCCCCCGTTAGGCTTTAGGCCAGGGCTCAAACCCTGTAAGCCCGCAGTAGGTGCTAAGCAGGTGGCTTAAATAAGTGAAGGCCTAAATTGGAGATGTCCTACTGTATCTAGAAGAGCAGCCAAGATTCTCTTCTTTGCCTTTCCTAGCAAGGAAGTTGCTACAACCAACTGTGGTTATGAGTAAATGTGAGTGTAGCCTCACTGTGTCTTCAAAAGAGATGAAAAACTGGGTTGTGTGTTAAAATCACCTTATTTTTCAATGTCAGCAACCAATTATACTTTTTTTATTGGACAAAGAATTAAAAATAAAATACATCTGCCGAGTCGTTCAGCCCATGAGGCAACTCTTTAAAACCACTCATCTAGAGAAGAAAGTGGCAAATTAGGAGCCAGGGGCCAAATCTAGTCCACTGCCTGCTTTGTAAATGAAGTTTCACTGGAACGCAGCCATTCAAATTTATTTTCATAACGTCTGCGCTGCTTTTGTGCTACACCAAGAGAATTGAGTAGTTGACAGAAACCATATGGCTCAGAAAACCCAAAATATTTGCCATGTCTCCCTTCCCAGAACAGGAGAGCAATTCTGTCCTAAGTTCCAGAGGAAAGAATTGTAATTCCTGGTCTTTCCCACCTTTGTCATGATATTGTACCCACAGTGTTTGCTTAAAGAATAAGACAGTGCAAGGACTTTTTCAAGCTATAAATTATGCATTTGGTCTTTCTCTGTATTTTTTTAATCTCTGGAAATACACCTAAAAAAATAAAGTTCCCATAAAAGCATCTAGATAATGACTTTTTTTACTCCTCAAATAGAATCTGACAGTCTTTTTTCTGGTATTGAAAGCTCCATGTCTGAGTAGACAAGAACCTTTACAAACTGCTAAGAGAAAGGAATGGTGTGGGAAAATACTTCCCTACACCAGGCACAGACAAGTAGCAGACTGCCAGGCTAGTATGTCCAGTGCCCCCTCAGAGGGCAACAGTCACACTAGATTATTAGGACAATATTTGGGGGCAGTGAAAAGTCCCAGCGACCTCCACATATTAGGACAATTTTCTGGCTATTGGCGATAGTGTCTCAAGGAAGGAGTTTTCTTTTCTAATTCATCCTAGAGTAAGATGCAGGCGAAGGAGGGCCTTAAATCTGGAGTTCTGGGAGAAAAGACCCTCCCACAGATGCTGGGAGGAAGAAGGATGGCCAACAGTTCTGAGCCACACTGTTGGATGGAAGCACAACAAGAGCCACATAGGTAATTTTATAGCCACATTCAAGAACATTTTTTAAAAGGTGAATTTAATTTTAATAATGTATTATGTTTAACCCATTATATTAAAATAGTATCATTTCCATAAAATGAATATAAAAATTATTAAGGAGATATTTTACTTTTATTTTTACACTAAGTCTTTAAAATTCAGTGTATATTTACAACTACAGTACCTAAATTGAGAACAGCCCCATTTCAAGTGCCTTGTAGTCACATGTGGCTTATGGTGACAATACTGAACAGCGCAGTTCCTGGCTGGTCATTGGCCTTTTTTTCTTCCTCTTCTTTTTTTTTTTTTGAAACAGAGTCTTGCTCTGTCACCTAAGCTAGAGCACAGTGGTGCAATCATAGCTCACAGCAATGTCAAGCTCCTGGGCTCAAGCCATTCTCCTGCCTCAGCATCCTGAGTAACTGGGACTACAAGCACCTGCCACCACACCCAGCTGATTTTTCTATTTTTAGTAGAAATGAGGTCTCACCTACCATGCAGCAGATTGTGTTCCCTTACGCATTCCTGCCTAGTCCTTCCTCTCCCCAGTGGAGGGGCGTGCAGACAATGAAGCCAGCCATTGTGTGGTGTGAAAGCAGCATGAGAGCCGAGCATGCGGCCTGCGGTGTATCTAGTATGCAGGTTAATGGGAGTCGGGGCATCTGAACAGGAGAGAACTCGGGTGTCGGCCTCTGTGTCAATTCACATTCGAGAGATGAAGGAGCAGCGTCTCAAAGAAGGGCCACGACTTGCCCAGCCATGGCACTGAGAACCGTGACAGGAAGAGGAATATGCATGGACAAGCACTTGCAATGGCCGGTCAGCCATCATGGAGCAGCTAATCTGCACGCGTCCACATTCTGATGTCCTTGGAACAGGGATGTGTCTTGCAGTCAACAACGTGGCACAGATGACCGTGGCAATGGTTTTCCTACTTGTGGTGTCTTAGATTCAACAATATCCAGTAGATATTTCCTACAAAACACATGAGATTCATTCAACAGAATATGAACTGATTTCTTGGTGCCATTCTAATGGGATGCTACAAGAAAGTAAAACAGATGTGGCCCCTGCCACAGTCCAGCGATGGAGGAGGCCAATGCCAACTAGTGCTTAAGGATATTACCGAAGGAATGAGAGAATGGACAGGGTGCCGAGCTAGGGAGCGGCTTGGGATGGAGGTTACTTTGGATGGGGTAGTCTCCAAAGAGGAGACATGTGAGCCCATTAGCAGGGCAAGTAGCGAGTGTGAGTGCCTTCCCTGGACTGTACCCCCTGTGTGCACAAAGCTCCAGGCACACCCCTTGTGCTAACGAGCTGGCACAAATACTCCAGCCTGAGCACCACAGTCCTGTCTGCACATTCTGTGGAAGTTCCTGTGGCCACAGGCTGCAAGGCACTGCCCACAGTGGGGTGGGGATGCTGAGACTTAAAGCATCATTAGAGAAAGTTCATCTATTGAATTTCCAGTGCAGCCTGCCTGACCTCCGGGGCACGATTCCTGCTAATGGATCCCAGGGCAGAACTAAAAATAATGCATACGGGCAACTAGCGGGCCCAGCTTTTCCCCAGTGACCGGAGGTGCCTGCATTAGCTCCAGCATGCAGAGAGCAGCCTTGCTCAGCCAACAGCCTTATCGTTCCCCAGAGCGTGGGCTCCTGTCAGCACTAAACTTTCTATGTACCAAATTTACCATTGATTTTATAGGCTCTGAGTTCTTAAGAGGGAGAAGTTCTTTGGGAAGAGCCTTAAGTTTTCAAAGCCATCTGCAGGATGTATTTATTACCTCTCTGGGGTCACATCCCTCCCCAAGTAGGAAGGTGGGCAGAAGAGAGTTTCCCATTTGTGCTTGTCATACCCAAGGAGAAGTGCTGGAAGGTCTTTATCCTCAGGGCCGTTTGGCTCTCAGATGAAAGATTATGAAGAAGGCAAAGGAATTCCTGAAATCTAGAATTCCTGGGCCCTGGGCCCAGCTGTTCCCCTTTCTGTATCTGGGATCCCCACTGTAAACTGAGGAAGCTCCTGCCTACGGGGTTTTCTAGCACCTACCTGCCCCCCAACTGGGGTTCAAAGTGCAGTTTAAATAGCGTGTTTAAGAGCCCACCCTCTGTCAGTGACACTTCTCTCTTTGAGCCTCAGTTCCTTTGTCTGCCTAGTGGGGAAATACTTGTGCTACCTCCTCAGATTGTTGTGCGTTTTAGTGCAGTAATGCATACAGAGCATGCAGGATGATGCCTTTATGTTGGCTCCACTTACCATGTGGGGAGACCTAGACCAGTGATTCTCTAAGGGGTGGTCATAGAGACCCCCAGGGGACATTTGACAGTGACTGGAAACAAGTTTGGTTGTCACACCTGGAGCAGGGCCTACTAGCATCTACCCCGTTTCCCCGAAAATAAGACATCCTCCAAAAATAAGACCTACTTACAGGAAAGATAAGACGTCCCCTGAAAATAAGACCTAGTGCATCTTTGGGAGCACACCTTAAAATAAGACACTGTCTTATTTTCAGGGAAACAGGGTAGTAGGCAGAAACACAGGGTGCTGCTAGGCATCCTCCCAAGTCTGGGCTGCCCTCAAAGTAAAGAATTGTCCAACTCCAGTTGTCAGGAGTGCCGAGGGTGGGAAGTCATGCCCACACTGAGCAGACACCAATGCACCAATGTGTCCCCAGGCTCCATGGAAGGATGCACACTCCCATGGAAGACACCTGATATGGTGGCTCGGCCAGTGCCTTTGGAGTGAGGCTGACTAAAGCTAGGTCTTTCTGGCACTTACCCTCTGAATGACCTTGAGGAAGACAACCACTCTTGAGTCTCAGTATCCTTTTCTCTTACACAGAGGTCAAAAGTGACAAATCCCATAGACGAAACCAAAGATTAAAAGAGAAAAGTCATGTGAAATGCCGGTCACATAATAAGAGCTCAGTAAATGTCAGATAGCAGGAGCAACAGTGTCACAGCAGCCAGTCTTAACTTAGTTCTCCTGAGAGCAGAGAGCTGTTCAAAGCAGAGTTCTCCATGCTGTATTAGCTGGTAAACTTGGGTCTTTATTCAATAACTAAAAGCCTAGGCTTTTATTAGACTGCTGTTGCTGTGATAATGCTGTGTAACAAAACAACCCCAAACTCAGCAACTCAACAACTTATAGTGGCAAGTGTTGACTTCTCGGTCAAGAGGCTATGGGCCAACTAGAGCAGCCTTCCCTCGGGTTGCTGGTTGGCTGGGCTGGGATCCAGGTTTGTTTGGGGTTTGGGTTGGCTCACATCTCATTTGGGTGCCCAGGGCAGTGACATCTCAAGGACACCCTTCTCACGTAAGCTCACAGGAGCACACACGGTGAAGCCAAACCCTGCAAGCACATTAGGGTCCTCTGATCACATCACACCCACCAACTTTCTACTTAATAGTCATGATTTCATGGGATCCTTACAACAAAGGTCAATTTAGTCATTCTTTTCCCAAATATCTGTGAGCACCTACCATGCTCTGCAAATACAGCAGCAAACCTCCTACACCTGACTGCTGCTTTCACAAGTGTATCTACAGCAGGGAAGATGGGAACTATATAAGGAAACAAGGAAGCAAATAAGAAGCAAGACCGTTCAAACATTGACAAATGCTAGAACAGCCATAAGTAGTGGAAAGGGAAACACTGGATAAGGCTCATTTAAGACGGATGATCAGGGAAGCATTTTTCAGAGGCAGCGACATTTGAGCTGAGACCTAAATGCGAAGAGCTTGGCAAGGAGCTTCCCAAGCAGCAGGCACAGTGAGTGCAAATGTCCTGGGGTGTGAAGAAACTATCCACATGCAAGGAATGGAGTGAAGGAGCATGAGAAGTGAGGAGGAAAAGAGCAGAAGTCAAGATGGACAACGTGGGACAGGCCAGGTGTGCTTGGGGTGCGTGCTCAGAATTTGGCACAGGAATAGGACACTGTAGGGTATTCTAGTTTGAATTTTAAGTGGATAACTCTAGAAGACATAAGGCAGGGACTAGTGTCATTCTTATTTTACAAATTAGGAAACTGAGGCCCAGAAAGGCTGAGTGATTTGCACAAGATCATGCAGCTGGTGGATGGCAGAGCTGAGATCCAAACCTAGGTCTACCCAATCACCAGGCTGCGTGGGCCCAGGCGAGTATGGGAGGATGCCGCCCCCCTCATAGATAGATCTTACGATTTACCTACATCTGTGTGTCCTAGGTGGTAGCTGCTAACTTCATGTGGTTATTTAATTAGTCTCAATTAAATGCAGTGAAATTTTAGTTCCTCCAATGCTTTAGCTACATTTCAAGTGCTCGCTAGTCACATGTGGTTAGCACCTGCTGGGTTGGACAACACATAGGGCATTTCCATCATCACCGACAGTTCTGTGGGAAGCACAAACCCCAGGCTTTTGACGGGTAGGAGCCATGCCACACCTCTCCTAGAAGAGGCTGATGGTAAAACATAAATACCTGGAACTGGCCAGGAAAGACCAGGTTATTCTGACCCCTCTGTCTTAAGCTGCAAAGAATATTCTGTTCTAATAAAAGACTTCTGCAAAAGACACATCCATTTATTGATGAATCAGATTGTATTTAATCCAAGCAAGGGCTCCTTCTGGATTTGCCTAAATGGGAAATGGGAACAGTGGATTATAAGCCCCAGGACCCTGCAGCTGGTCTTGTCTTGATGAATACTTCTGACCAGATCCATGAAGCACTGGCCAGCATCCAGACTGGGACCTGGGTATCTGCTTTGCCTCAGGGAAGACTTAGTTCTGGAAAATGATTCTCCTCCTGTGTTTGCTTTTTCTCCCAGCAGAACCCACAATGCTTGTCCCTGTTTGACCCCTTTGCTGAGATCAGTTTGAGAAGCAGGGCTTGGTCTTGGCAGAATTTTATGCCGGCTCATCCTAGCTTTATCAAGGAGTGTGCTGTTGTCAGTCAGATGGTTGAACCCTTCAAATTGGTTTAACAAGTAAAGGGGGGAGCTGTATTTTTATCAATCATAAATTGGCCACCAAGTGTTTGTGTGCACTATATATCGTGTGTTCAGTATGGTCTTGAGGCCAATTCTACGATGTGAATTTGGGGAAGACCTTGGTTCACTTTCAAGGATGGTTCAAGGGGGAACAGACTGCACCACAGAAGTGCATGTCTAAGTTCAGGCCAAAGAAGTCTTTGCTGGGAAATGAAATTTGAACTTGGTGGAGAATACAATTTGAGTACATTCATGAGGAAAAATGAAAATTCATTCATTCAATGAACGTCTTCTACACCCCGATGTGCTGTGTTCTGGCACTTGAAGCATTTACATTGTAATTAGTGACAAAGGAAATTCATAGAAAGATAATAATCAGCCAAAAAGATTGCAAGATTATTTCAGTTATGTGTGTTATGAAGATGGTAAAATAGGGTGATGTGAAAGGAAGGGATGGAGCAAGAGCCATGGCTTATAGACAAGGGGTAATAACAGCACAGCCTGGGGGCCGGTCCTAGTCCTGAGCACTCTACAAAGGTCAACCCATTGACATTCACAGCAGCCCTACAGAGGGGCACCTGTTCACTCCCAGGGACAGACAAGAAAACTGAGGATAGAGGAGTTAAGTACTTTCTCAGAGCCAGTGAGTTGCAGGGCTAGGACCTCAGTGACAGTCTAGTCCTGAGTCCATGCTTGAAATGGTATGTCCTAATTGGATGGATGGTGGAGGGAAGGAGATGGATAGAGAAGTGATAGGTTGATAATAAGACAGGTGACGAAGAGGTCAGAGATAGGTAATGGATGGATGGATGGATGGATGGATAATAGGTGATGGATGAAAGGAGTGATGATGGAGCTGAACAGACAGAGGATAGATGAATAATAAGACAATAAATAGCTTAGATAGATGCATCATAGATAGATAGACAGATAGACAGATGATGGATGGAGATGAATAGATAGACAATAGGTGGATAATAAGGTAGGTGATAAATATATCAGATAGATGGTAGAGAGGTGATGGGGGAAGGATGGGTGGTGGAGGGACGGATGGATGAATGGACAGATAATAGGTGATGGAGGGAGGGCAGGAAGGAGAGAGGGAGGGATGGACAAGTGGGTGACAGTCTATAGAGGCCAAGGGAAGTCTCTCTGATAAGATAACATTTTTTTCCAACGCATAAATGGAGAAAAGGCACCAGCCTTGTCACAATCCAGGGAGGAGTGTTTCTAGGCAGAGGGAATGGTATGTGCAAAGTCAGTAAGATGAGAATGAGAAACAATCCTCCAAATAAGTCTTGGGCAGAGCATAGGAAGAGACCAGTGATTGGAAATGTGCCTGGGGCAGGGGGACTCTGTGAGTCGCAGTGAGCAGTATGGATTTTATTCCAACTCCAAAGGAAAGCCACTTCAAGTTTATTTGCTTGGGGAGGGGATGCAATAAGCTGGGACAAGGTTAAAGGGGGGACCACTGTGGGTCCAGCAAGAGCAGACATGTGGGCAGAGTCCTGAGTGGGGTGTGGAGACAGGAGGAAGCTCCTTGTCTGAGCTCCTGTCATCCCCAAAACAAGATGATGAGCCTGGCCCAACCCTGTGATGATAATGTGCTAGGCATTAACTTGTCAGCTTCCCAGCTTCCAGACTTCTGGAGTTTTCAGAATGAAACATGCATCCCCACGGCCCTCAGAGCCTGTCCTGGGGCCCCCAGCACCTGCCTCCCTGCACCCCTGTGTTTGTCCATGTGGTGGGATCACGTCCATCCTTGCTGCCTTCCCAGCCTTCCCCTGTGATCACACCCCTGTGCCCCTCACCCCGATGACAGAGGGAGTGTCCAGGGGGCAGTGGCTTCTCTTAAAATCAGCTTCTCTTTCCCTAGGAAGCTCTTCTGGGTCTAGAGGGTCAGAGAGAAGCCACACCCAGCACAGGTGCCACCAGCAGGCACTCAGTGCCCTGGATCCTGAGGCTTTAAGATCTCAAGGGTCACCTCTAAGAAAAAGCAGACAGATGGTGCAGGGGTGAGCCTGGCTCAGGCTGGAAGAGAGAAATTATATGCATGCGGTGGTCAGTTCTGATTAAGGCTGCCATTCTGGAAGCCTCTCCACTCTCCTGGTCAAACCCCTCCAGGGATGATGACTTTCAGCGGCCTGGCCTTCTGCAGACTCCCTGGTTCCTGCCTGGACACAGGCTGCAGCATGCGCCTGCTATGTGCTGGCACTGGGCTGATTCCTGTCCATGCAGCCTTTCTTTCTCAGTTCCCCCAAACATCTCTGATGCCACCCCCGCCCTGTGTGCTCCTGCCTACTTCCCTAACCTTGGGTCACCAACCTTTCTTGTGTTTCTAGCACTGGTCAAACTCATTCCTACACCCAAGCCCTCGCTCAGTGTGAGGGAGAGATCAAGCAGAGCTTTCCTGGGGCTGGACACTCAATCAAACTCTAACTCCTGCTGGCTGTGCAACCTTGAACCAGTTATTTAACTCTGTTTCTCGGTTTCCTCACCTGCAAAACGTGTGATGATGAAAAGAATCAGTACACATAAACGTTTGGAACAAAATTTAGCATACAGCAGGCACTTAATAAATGTTATCTCTTTATATGGATTCTCTCCTCCTGGAAGCCTCTTCCCCAAAATCTGCAGCCGGCAGTTACCCTCCCCAGAGAGGTCTATGCGTTCACCGCAGGTCGTGTTTTCTTGAGTCAGTTTTGTCGTAGCGCTTATCACACACAGTTAGCCTCTCCCCACACCCTGACAGGAGTCTGTTGGCTCTCTGACTTCTGTGTGTCCACTGCCTAGAAATGCCTGACACCTATTGGGCCACACTATGCATTTGCTAAAGAAAGAATCCTTGTTTCACAAATGGAGAAAATGAATCTCAAGGGCTGAAGTACCTGGTACCAGGCAGATGCCAGCCTGTGCTCCTAACCACGACTTTGGGAGCCAACCATGAGGTTCGTCTCTCTGTCAGAAAATGTAGGAAATGTAGCTATTATGGCCCCAGTAACTTCCCCAGTGACGCACCTGTCACCCTGCCCCCGGCCAGGCAGCACTGCCCAAACCCCTGAGTAGAAAGCAGTCCCCACCTGAGAACAACAGAAGCGTTGGCAGCATTTTGCACTGTCATCGGGATAAAGTGTGATTTATCATGGAACACATTTCTGCCCAGCCATCAGTGCAAAGGGGTGAGATGGAAAATCGCAGACTTAGTCTCAGAAGGACTGCTGAGCTCTGACTTTTCCCCACCATTGTCTTTTTCCTTCCTGTCCAGAGGTGTCAGGAAAGCAGCTATAATGGGAGAACTGCCGAAATTGCACCCGAGACCTCCTTAAAATGAAAACTTCAGCAGCGGCAGAGGAGAACAAATTGTACATAAGTTACCAAATAAATCAGAAACTCCCTGGAATGAGGAAAACTGGGGCTGGCAGAGAAGGAAGTGTCCCAAAGTCAGGTCCAGGCGGATTTCAACCAATCTGTGGCCACTCCAGGACATGACACTGGGACTGAAGGCTTCCCGCCTCTTCCATGCACCCTCCAAAATCTGGGGTTAAGGCTCTGCTCATCCCTGCTTTCCTCCCAGCCCCGCCAGTGGCCTCTGCCTGAGAGGACAGGAAATAGAACAAAATCCAAGAAAAGGAGAACGGGAGATGAGAGAAAGAGGGAAGGACAGTGAGAGCTCCCGAGGTTTACAGTCAGCGACACCCTTACCACATCTCTCAGCAGAATGGCCCAGTCAGCCAGGCTGCGTAACAAACGATCCCAGTGTCCAGTTGTTTGAGACCATCATTTACTCTTGCTTACCCACTTGCAGGGCAGAGGGACCCACCACAGTTGGGCTGTGGCCAGCTCCATGCGTCTAACTCTGGGACTCATACTGAGAGGTCATAGCGACTTTAGAGGAAGACTTCATGGCAAAGTGTCAGGACTGGCAGAAATACACACTTCTCAAGTCCACACTAGGCCTGGTAGGCTTTCCTTTCTACTCATGTTCTCTCTTGGCCAAAGCCAATGCCATCACGAATGGGGACGAAAGAGAAGGAAAAGAATCCAAAATCACAGCTCTTTCCAGGCAGTGCCCGTTCTGCATCACGGCTAAAAGCAGAGCTCTGGGATTGGCTTTCTGTGTTCCGACTCTGACTCAACCGTGAGCTGTGTGTTCTCAGGCCAGTAGCATCACCTCTCTGTGCCTCAGTTTTCTCATTTGCAATATGGATATGATAATAACAGTGGTGCTGTCATGTGTCTGTGGTGAGGATTCAGTGAGATGATCTAGATGAGCCCCTGCTATGGTGCCCAGATGACTGAGAGTTCAGTGAATGTTTGCTGCTGTGGTTATACAGCAAGCAGTCACCCACACAAGTCTGCCTCCCCATGTACATATGTGTGTGTGTGTCCATGTGTGTTGGGAGATGTTGGGGCATAGGGTAAGCAGGAAGCCCTGAATCTCTCTGGCCATAGGGAGTGTTCAGTGTCCCAGATACCTGGGCACCTTTGCCCACCAAAGCCACATGTTTACCTTGGCAACACTCTACCCTGGGGAAGCTGAGACCATCTCTGGCCATTTAATGCCCCGTTGACAGAACTGCATCCTGTTCATCAGTAGTTTTCAGGAAGAAACAATGTTCTCCCTGCTCTCCCCGCTGTGCTCCCAGCAACCCTGGCAGCCTGGCCCTTCACTACAAGCTCGGGCCTGCTCCTGGCAGGGCAGAGCTCATTCATTGCATGCTGCCAGGGAGGATGTTGGTGCACAAATAAAAACTAACTAAATAATCACAAAGGAATAGATATGTCCTGGCACCTAGTGCAATGGGATGTGGAAGGTGGAAGACGCAGGGAAGTGTCAGCACCAGGAGGAAAGGTGTCCTGCTGAGGGTCACATGCCCTTGGATCTGTCCCTAAGGTCAGCTGCAGGCCACTGGCCCTCCCTGAAACCCCCACCCTCATCCCATCCCTCCATGCTGACCCACGAGACCACAAATCACCAGGGTAAAGAACTCCAATGCTTCCAGGGTTCAGGCAGGTAACAAAGTCGAATGCAATGGTTTTTCATGCTGGCAATAATTTGGTATTTTAAAAATCCTGTGTAGCTCTAGGGTGACGCACCCAGGGCTGACAGCTTGCAAGCTTGTATTGGTTCATTCCTTCCTCCACACATATGAACACCCGCTATGCGCCAGGTGTGGCTTCAGGTCCTAGGGATGCAATACTGAGAAGCAGCCAAAAACACTGGCCGTCCCAAAGCTCATGCCTTCGTGAGGGAGGACACATGATAACAAAGTGAGGAGGTGAACCATATGTTTTATCAAATGGCAATAAGGGATAAAGAGGGAGAGAGAGCAAGGAAGGAGAGGGGTGCAATTTTAAATAGAAATACCAGAGGAAGGATCTCTAGGAAGTTTGCATACAAATGAGGTTTTGGCAATGTTGACTTGTGGGCAGGTAAATTCCCTGTTGCTAGGGGCTTCCCTGTACAGCATGGGAGCATCCCAGGTCTCTACCTAGTAGATAGAGTTACCCATCCTCCCCCACCAATTATCACAACCAAGATTGCCAGAGATTGTCAAATGGCCCCTTAAGGACAAAACTGCCCCTGCTTGAGGGCTGATCCACTAAAGGCCTGAAAGACATGAGGGGAAAATCATGCAAACAGCTGGGGGAAGAGCCGTTAGGTAGCAAGCATGGCATGTGCAAAGGCCCTGTGGCAGCAGATGTCAGTCATGTTCAAGAACCAGCCAGGATGCCTATGGCCAGGGATGAGTGAGCACAGTGAAGACTCATGGAGGATACAGAAGAAAGATTAGAGGTCTTGGGAGGAGCTCAAACACCATTTAAGTTTTTTTCCAGAGTTGAAAAGGAGATATGATTAAAATATATATATATTTAGGTACCAAGAGGTGGCAGGTTCAAACCTGGCCCCGGCCAAACTGCAACAACATAATAGCCAGGTGTTGTGGCGAGCACCTGTAATCCCAGCTACTAGGGAGGCTGAGGCAAAAGAATTGCCTAAGCTCAAGAGCTGGAGGTTGCTGTGAGCTGTGATGCCACAGCACTCTACCGAGGGCAACAAAGTGAGACTGTCTCAAAATAGATATATATTTTTAGGAACAGCCTAAATTAGAAGGATAGATAAATGTTGAGAAGAGACCCATATGCTATCTCTAGCTCTAAGTTTCCCCCACCCTGCCCTTGGCCCTGGTAGGCTGAACCTTGTGAGTTGCCTTAAGAAGCTTGGTCACCCTCCCATCCCTCTCTGAGTTTGGGCCATAGCAGACTCCAGCAATGAAGGGTGGGACAGGAGTCAGCTCAAGGGGTTTAGTCCCCTTGGCGGCTCCCTGCAGGGCTGTGTGCCGGCTGTGGCTATGTGCTCCAGCAAGCTGATGGCCGCTCCTGCCACCATGGTGCAGGCTGGGTCTATGGATATTCCCTTACCTCCCTCTCAGGTGGTAGTGACTTCTCAGAGCCCTTTATATTACTGTCCTAGGGATGCCGCAGCAAATTACCACAAACTGAGGCCTTAAAACACATAAACATATTCTCTCGCAGTTCTAGGGATCCAAGTTAAAAATGAAGGTGCCGCCTGGGCTGCACTCCTCCGAAGGCTCTGGGAGAGGGTCTTTCCTGCCTCTTCCTGCTCCTGATGAGCCCCAATCCTTGGTGTCCCTTGGCTTGGAGATGCATTGCTCCAAGCTCTGTCCCCATCTCCATACCACCCCCTCTGCCTGAGTGTCTGTGTCTCTTCTCTCCTTCTACGGACACCGTTAGATTTAGGGCACTCCCTAAGTCAGTATGATCTCATCCTGATCCTTAACTAATTAAACCTGCAAAGATCCCATCTGCACATAAGGTCGCAGTCTGAGGTTCGGAGCGGACATGAATTTTAGAGGCTGCTTTTTCACCTTCCCAGCTCCCTCTAGGCCTGGCATGCTTTGCCATCTCCTGTTGGTTCCCCTTAACCCTACCCAACCCTTCGTTCTATTCTCCCCAAGTTCCAGATCTGTGCACACCATCTGCTCCCTGCCTGGACTTGGAGGGAGACAGCTTATCCACGTGGACCCATGTGGGATGAGCCAAGTGAACCAGGCCAGGAAAGCTTGAGAAGAAGATTCGATGGCCACTGGCCCCTGGCCATGGCTGTGTCACAGTTACTGGCCAGCAGCCTTCTTGCCCCCGCCCACCTGCCCACAGGAATTAGAATAACCCAAAGAGCCACATGCAGGAATGACAACCCCAGCCAAGGCCATAATCCCAGGATAAACACCACATGTCAAACAGGGCGGGCAAACTCTAAACTGTCACAGACAGAAAAGCAGCCGCCTCAGTGAGCCTCAATTTTCTCATCTGCAGAATAGGATCAGATTCATGTTGGTGTGCACAGGCTGGGAAAGATTGGATATGGAAATGATGAAGAAGCACTTTGCAAACCAAAAACAAGGGCTGGTTAGTGTGTAAAAGCATTCATTTGCATGAGCAGAGCAGGTGCATGAGAAATGTAAATTTGATTTTTCTGTATCTGAACTTAATTCAGGAGTTTCTTTTGTGAACATGTTGAGTTAGAGATGCTAATTAGAGATCCAAGTGGAGATGTCCAATAAGCAATTGTATATCCAGAGATAGGATTGGGGGAGTTGTTAACTTGGAGAAGGCATTTTAAAGCATCATAACTAAACAATCACAATCACCAGAGGGATGTATAAGGTGGAAGGAGCAGGTCTCAAAGTGTGGTCCCCAGGCAACTGCAGCATCACATGGGAACTGGGTATAAGGCCAGTGTTGGGCCGCCATAGCAGACCTGCAGATAGAAGGCTGCGTCCACCAGCCTCTCTGCTGCTTAACCAGAGGAGGCTTCGGGCAAAGGTCCCATCAGGCATCAGTGGTCCACAAGCAGGTGCTTTTCCCTTGGAGAGTGGCCCCCAGCCTCTCCCCTAGGAGGCAGTGATGTCACAAGGAGGTTACCACCTAAGTGACAACACAATATGACAACTGACCACACAAGGCTCAACAAAGATCCATGTGCCCTCCCCAAACCCCTCCAAGTCTCTCCAGGCAAATACCAATTGCTGGTTCATGACCACTATATGTTCAGTCCACCATAGTTCAAATGTCATAGCAAGCAGAGTCCAGCAGACAGTTTTCTCAATGGGCAGAGCACCCATAAGTGGAAGATGACAGAGATTCCACGAAACAAAAGCCAAGGGACTCAAAAGATTCCTGTGGGGGTTTTGGTTCCTTTTTGTAGATAAGCCAGATCATTTTGTGATACTATGATTTTCACTGCTAGCCACTTAGGAGATGATTAATGCATCCTGAGATGTCCCCAGACGTTTATAACTCCTCCAGGAATAGCAGTGACGATGGCTCTATCATGCACGGCAACTTCATACCCTTGGCCTTGCTCTTAATTATTTATATATTCTGGGACAGCCAGGTTTCCTCCCACAAGAGTTCTGAAAGGTAAATGAGAAAAGTCAATGGTCTGTAAATTACAACATTGATTAAAGAAGTGATTACCGATAGAACTCTTGCTTGGCTATTATGCTAATACCTGCCCAGTCCTGGGACAGTGTTTTCATGCTAATGACAAGTCTGGGACAGCAACTAAAATTGGTTTCTGTCCTTAATCAGCATGTAAACATTTTTAAACCACTCTTGACCACAAATGAGACGATCCATCCCTGTGGTGCCCTCCCAACTTCTAACTGCCATGGTCCCTCACAGATGGAGGACATTCTCCCAGCTGGGCCCTCACCAACTGCCCCTCCAAATGAAGTGTGAGTCAAAGATGAAAATTGGGCCCAGACCAGCCATCCACAGTTCCTGGAAGCTGGGGAAAGAGAAGGTGGTCAGGTCACAGGAGTTCATTGCTCAGCACTCAAGGTTATTTGGTTGGGTACACAGAGCCGCAGAGGGGGTGATCCAGGCAGAAGACAGACTTGCACATCAGCTGTTCTAGCTCAGGATGGTGCGTGCTATGTGGGGAGGCCCTAAGGGACAGTGTTAACTCTGAAATGTTCCTCTAAACTCTATGTATGTGGCATTTCTCCACCAAGAATTAGCTTTGTGTGTATTCTCAAAGGGCTCAATGACCCCAGAAAGATTAGGAAACATAACCCAAGAGCTTTCTAGAAGCTTTTGATCTTGTGTTTCTGCTGTTGGGGGCTCTGTCTCATCTCAGTTCCTGGCTGCATTGTCCACCATCCTCAAAATCTTTGATGATTATTCCCATGGATGGAAGACCTTGTTTATCCATCCACCCATCCTTCTGTCATCAATCTGTCCATCCCTCTATCTATCCACCCATCCATCAACCCATTTATCCATCCATCCGTCTGTCCATCCATCTGTTCATCTGTTTATCCACCTGTCCATCTCTCCATCTATTTGTCCATCCAGTCATCTGTCCATCTCTCTATCCATCTACCGATCTATCTACCCATTCATCCACCCATCATTCATTCCACCATTTTTCATTCATCCATCTTTCCATCCCTCTCTTCATCTGTTTATCCATCTACCCATCTGTCCGTCCATCTATCTAATATCCACTTTGCTGAGCTTCTGCTGCATGAGCAGCTAGTGTAAGGAACCAAGAGAGCAAAGATGAGTAAGACAATTTGTCTATGCAAGATGGATCATATTGCCACCTATAACTCAGCTTGGTTTCTATTTTCAGTTTTCAACTCACAAAGGTAGCAGAAACAGAATCCTAGTCTAATTACCAGGAGACTTAACTACTGTCAATGCTCTGGGGAGGGGTTTCTGGTCTTCTAGTCTTCTGGAAGCTCCTTTATCAGTCAGTCCACAGGGTTCACCTCCATGGTGGCCTTATTGCTGTCTACTTAGGCCTTTTCTGACTGCTTGAGATCACAGGCATCTTTCTATTTCCTTGCTCACTGGGAATGTCCCTGGGGCTATAAAAAGACTTGTCTTTGAATGAACGGCTTTGGAACACAAAAGCCAGATATTTGCAGACTTGTGTTTTTATTTTCTTTGTATGTTTATTTTTCTTTCTTCTCCTTTTCATTCCTTTGTGAGACAACTGTCTGCTAGAAAGAAGGAAAGGGAGGAGTGCAGGGCAGGGGACGTGGGCTGGTGGTCATTAGTGTCAACCTGCCATTTGCATGATGAACAGGGATCATGATGTCCCAGGGATCATGATGTCCCAGGGACCCTTGAGCTGGGCTGAGCCAAGCACATTGGGAGGGTGCTCCCAGGCAAAAGGAGCTGCACTGCCAAGCCTGCATGTCCTGGAGAATCGTCAGGACTGTGTGTGAGTGACGGAAGCAAGCCCAGGCTCAGCGAGAGCCCTGCTGAAGGGAAAGGCGCTACAGGCCCCCATGTCCTTGTAGGCAGCTGAGGTGGGGCTGGGTGGAGCTGACTGTCTGCACACATATTAGTCTGGGGCACAGACACTTTGTGCTCATATCACACATGCACACACACTCACACACACACACACAGCCCACCCAGATTTCAGCCATAGCTGCAGTTTTGTGCAAGTTCAAGCTCACTTTTTAATTGCAGTTTCACCTGAAGCTATTTTCTGCTTCCTTGTTCCACATGGAGGAAGCCATCAACCTGTAGAAAATAGGAGTGAGTGGACAATATCCTGCTTCTTATCCCTCAGTGGACAATTCTGGACACTTCATGAGGTCTTAGAGAAGCTGAGCCTGATGGCTCCATGTAGTTGCCACAAAAATGTACCTTCCTATTGGCTTTTCATCTTTCTCTGTCTCCCTCAGTCTGCCCCTTCACCCCTGCTGCCTGGGCTCACCTCCCAATTGCATTAACTGCACTGACTCCTTTCCTCAGGCTCTGCATTGGGAGGAACCTGAATTAAGCATATGAGCTTTGCCAGAGAATAAGACAATCAGTGAAGAATGGTTTCCAGGGCCCCCTGAACTTCTCCTTCATTTATCCTCTCTTCCTCTGTCTTTGCAGGTGTCTGACCGCTGTGACTACGTCTTTGTCAATGGCAAAGAGATAAAAGGCAAGATGGACGCAGTGGTGAACTTCACATACCAGTACCTGAGTGCCCCCCTGCACATCACCGTGTGGGTGCCGCGGCTGCCCCTGCAGATCGAGGTCTCTGACACAGAGCTAAGCCAGATTAAGGGATGGAGGGTCCCCATTGTGGCCAGTAAGAGGTGAGCCCGGGTTGGAGAAACGTCCTAGAGCCATGATAACAACAGCTTTATTTACTGACCTTAACGCTAAAGGACCTGGTGTGTAGTAGGTGCTGGTATTACCCCGACTATTACATCTCCCTAAATCCTGGCAACAACCTTCTGAGGAGGGCAAGGCTCCAAGATGACCCAGCCATGCCTGAAAGCTGTTACACAGCAGGTCCATGTTAAACCCAGGGTGTCTGCGCCCTACTCCTGGGCTCATATTAGACCATTTCTTGAAAGTAAATTTCCCAAAATGATGCAATGGAGATAATAAAACTTTTTAGCTTCTCCATCACCAGGGAATTTGAGGTTTGGTTTATTTACTCTAAGTAAAGCATCAAAGTTCTCTCCTTAGGAATATCAATAAGCTTGAAATGCTCTGTGCAGATCAGATAATTGGATAAAATTTAATTGCATTTATACTGGGCCATGGGATTACTGTTTGCAAAAAAGCATCTCATTTATTCTCTGTGACTCTGGACTGTTTGTCATATGTAGGAGTTTGGGGTCTTGTTTTCTCAGCTCTGTGGCCCCCACATCAACATATTTGAGCTAAGTGAGGGCCTAGCTTTCTGCCTGGAATTCTTTATCCCAAACCATCAGGGCAGTTTTCTTAATAGTGCCCCAGGTACCAGGGCCTTTCTGTTAAGGAACAACAGAAGAGTTAGAGAGTTCTTAGGAGATATGCCAAATTCATTTCTACAAGGAGCACTTGAAGGAATTTGGCCTGATTGGAGGAAGACAGCCCAGAGTCTGCCCAGTCCTTCAAGTCACTTAGTTGTCACAAGTGGCCAAGATAATGGGTTTGTTTATTCCACATTCCTGAGGAAGCACAACTGAGATTCACTGCACCCCAAGGTCAATAGAGTCACCACGTACAGTTAACCAGGTTGTGCATTGTACAACCAATCCAAGCTCTGCCACTTGCTAGCTTTATGAGTGTGGGCAAGTGACCCACTCTCTGCACCTTAGTTTTCTCATCTGGACATGAGAACAATTATGAGTTTGCCTCATAGTGTTATGAGATGTTAAAAGAGTTCACACACGAGAGATCAGAGTGGGACTCAGTACATCACAAGAATGTAACAAATACATTTCTGTCTAGTAGAACTTTCACTTTTTTTAATAATCCAGTAGAACTTTCTAAGGGGGTAGAATGTTCCAGGGTCACACTTTCCCATTTGGTGACAAGTCCACTAGCACATATAGCTATGGTGCACTTGGTTAGGATTAAGAGATGTTGAATTTTTTTAACTTATTTAATTTTTATTTATTTAAATTAAAATGTAAGTAGCCACATGTAGCTAAGGATGACTTATAAGGCAGTGCAGGCTTAGTAAATATTAGTTCCTATTTGTAAATAAATGTGCTTGAGAAAGAGATGCCTGTAACTTGGTGTTGCCCGGTGAGGTTGGGTGCTCAGGGTGTGGTCCTAGGGCTCCCATCCAGAATACTGTCTCCGTGAGGGGGTCTGGAGGACTTCTCAGGCTCTCGGCCCTACCTCTGAGAGCTCCTTCTCCTTTCCCACAAGACCCACTCGAGAGAGCGAGGATGAGGATGAGGAGGACCGGCGTGGCCGGGGCTGCGCCCTCCAGTACCAGCACGCCACCGTGCGGGTCCTCACCCAGTTTGTGTCTGAGGGGGCCAGCCCATGGGGCCAGCTAAGCCACTTGCTGAGCCCTGACTGGCAGTTCGACATCACACACCTGGTTGCAGACTTCATGAAGCTGGAGGAACCACATGTGGCCACACTCCAGGGCAGCAGGGTCCTGGCTGGGCGTGAGGTCGGGATGACGACCATTCAGGTAGGGAGCAGGAGCTCAGCGTTTCCATGTCCCCAGCACGGAGCATGCCATGTGGTGTTGAGGCATGCTTTCCACGCAAAGTGGAAAGTTCACTGTGGCCAATTATTTATCCCCATGGTGGCTCCAGACAGCTTCATGGGGACACAGGAGGGTGAGCCTGGACCAGCTCTTAGAGTTCCAGTCTCCTTCCAAACAGAACTGAGAAGGCGTCTGCACACCCTCAGCACCACCTGCCACCTGCTCCCCCGTGGCAGCCTCCATCCCCACCGTGCTCCGATGCTGCCCCTCCTCCCTCCATCCTCCTGCTCAGCCCCCACTGCCCAGGCTTACTCCTCCCACCTGCGCGTCCTTAGCCATAACCTTTCTCTCCTGTCTGCGCTGCTCCCTCCAGCGCTGCATGGACTCTTCCGCTCATCCCTCCCTCTCTCAGTCACCTTCTCATCCTACCATTTCTTTATCCAACAAACTGTCTTCAAAGCGCTACTCCTCTTTTGCCTCGGGAAATACATAGAATGGTAGGATTTCTGGACAAGTGATGGGTGGGGCATGCCTGGCCCTTTCCTCAGCCCTTCAAGTCCCACCCGACTGGCTCCACCTTTGCGGAATGCATTGTGAATCCTTATACCCCATGAGGAAATGATTGGTACAATTCCATGATTTTACCTGGACATCTCAACTCCAATATGTGACTAATGAGATGAGACAAAAAGTGATGTTTCCGCAAAGGATGTGTTGTGGTGGCGATGTGAGGAAGGGACTCTTTCTAAATCGTTTCTCTCCAGTTCATTCCATAGCCCACTTAGAATTAGATTCAAACTGCACGAAGTCAGCTTGCATGCAATTCTTCATGAGTCTGGTCAGTGGGATCACCATGTACAGTTCACCAGGCTGTGCCTTGTACAAGGGTACCTCATCTAAATGGGGAGAGTCATTCTCTTTTTTAAAAAAGAATGGATTTTAATATGTATTTCAATTTTCCAATATATAGGATTAATGTGTCTTGGGGAGGGGATGACTTTGATTCTCACACAGGCATGGTACGTAGCAGTGTGTAGGGTGAAGTGGGTGTGTGACTCCTTCTCCCAGTATTCGGGGACTCAGGCCTGTTTGGGATAGAAAAAATATTTCTGGGAAAGGGTATAACATCTGGAGACACATGTAATGGATTTTCCCTGTGTCTTGCCAATCCCACAGGTATTGTCCCCACTGTCTGACTCCATTCTGGCAGAGAAGACGGTGACTGTGCTAGATGACAAAGTGTCAGTGACAGACTTGGCCATCCAGCTCGTAGCTGGGCTGTCTGTTACCCTCCACCCCAATGCAGAAAACAGCAAGGTCATTACAGTCGTGGCCACAGCTGAGGAGCTGCTGCGGTCCCCCAAACAGGTAAGGGGGAAAGCACACCTATCATACACACATGTTCCAGGGTTTAGGGTGGGCTATTCCAGAATTCTGCTGACCCTGAGGAGACCATGGCTACTTGACTTTTTCCAGATTGTCCTGGAGATAGGGCCAAGAGGGAGCAGAGTCAGCCTCTCTCCATGAGGCAGCAGAAGAGGAGGGAGGAAGAAGGAAGAGGGGGCAGTTTGGCAGAAACAAGTTCCACGATGGAGGCTGTCCTTGCAGGCAAACATGCTCATCGTACCCACATAGCTTTTGGATCACACAGACCAAGGGTGAGCTCATTTGCCAGCCTCCTTCCCAAGGCCCTTGGCTGCCATTCTTATACCCCCTATATGCTTCCTTCCTCTCAAGAGCAGAGTGAGCTTTTAAAAGCATAAATCAGACCACGTTTCACTAACTTACAACACTCCAATGCCTTCCCCTTATGCTTAGAAAAAGACTATATTCTTTTGACATCACACAAAACTCCACATGATAGAGCCCCTGCCTGTTATCTCCCCCAACTCTCAGTCTCTGGACACATTTGAAGCACATACACCTTGATCTTCTTGAGGAGTTTTCCAATTGCTATTCCTTTTGCCTGGAGAGCATGGCTCTCGGCTCACCATTGAGCACAGCTTTTCTCATTTCCATACCCAGCTGTGATTATCACCTCATGCCCTTGTCTAAATTAGCCCCACTTCCTACCACTCATGTTTTGTTTCCCTCATAGTATTATTAATTATCTGAAATTATTTAGTTACAAACTTTCTTATCTGCTTCTCCACCATGAAATGCAAGCCCCTAGAAGACAAGCTCCTTGCTCATTGCTCTCCCCATCCCAGTGCCAGCAC
The DNA here is from genome assembly GCF_027406575.1 of Nycticebus coucang. Taxonomy (NCBI): domain Eukaryota; kingdom Metazoa; phylum Chordata; class Mammalia; order Primates; family Lorisidae; genus Nycticebus; species Nycticebus coucang. The sequence continues at coordinate 108,183,881 of NC_069783.1, read as the reverse complement.
ACAGTAAATGCTCAATAAACATTTTTTGGAGTGAGTGGATGACTCTCAGAGCTGGGCTAGATAGTAGGAAATTGAAAGGGGGAGGAAAAATAATCTACATTTTACAGCCTGGGCAGGCTCACCTGACCTTGACGACACTTGCACAGGTGTTTCTGCTTCTGTTCTTTATGAGAAGAGTACAGACTTGGGAGCCAGAACATCCAGATGGCACTGCAGCTCCATCCCTTGCCATCTTTGTAACCTCGGACAAAATACTGCACCTGTGGCTCAACACTTAAAGAGAGAACAGTAGCACCTACTTTGAAGAGTCCTTTTGAGAACTAACCTAGGACTAACAATGTCAAATGCTAAAATCAGTGGCTGGCACAGAGTGATACTATGCCACGTCATAAGGCATGGTTGTCCTTATTATTATCACCATTTTCATGGACTTTCAGAGGACCTGGGATACTAGCAGAAAGTCCTGGTTCAGAACACTCTGCTTCCAACCCAGTTTCCTCTGGTGACACTTTGCCAGAAGTGGGCAGTCTAGAGAGGTGGCTCACGTCAAATCCCTACCATGGATGAGGATGTGCTGGGAGAGCTGCTCTTCTGGGAAGGGGACAGGCAGAAGGGCCCAGGGGCACTAGCATTAGGGGCTAAAATCCCACGATTTGCACTAATGGGGCCATGATAGTGTTCTGCAGGAGGAGGTATGACCATGGGAAAGGAAGGCAGTGACAGCCAAGCGGGAAGCCCTGATGGCACAGGTGGCAGTTACATCCTCCTGGGAGGCTGGGAAATCTCCAGCCACAGGGCAGGGTTTCAGTGCACTCAAAGGACTACAGACTCAGATGCCTGCAGGGGCCACTGTTGTGAACAAGTGATGCAGGTGGTATGAAGTCCACATGGCTGCCTCGTCCCAGTAGCAGGGTCCGTGATGATCAGAGTGATAGCATGGAGTGCATGGAGGTGTAGCCATTCCCTACCGCTGTGTAACAACTGCCACAAAGCTAGCAGCTTAACACAACATCCACCTACCAGCTCACAGGATACCAAAGTGTTAGCTGGCTGGGTTCACATCAGGATGCTCTGGGGAAGAATCTGCTTCCACAGTTATGTACGTGTTACAGAATCTGGCTCTTTTCGGTTGTATGACTGAGGTCTCCAGGTCTTTGCTGTAGATTGTCTGGGAGTCTCTCTTAGCCCCGTAAGACCACCCACAGTCCTTCCCTCTCCCCACCCCATCCACAAGAGCTGCAGTGCCAGCAGTGCAGGGGGTCCTGCTCCTGCCCCCAGCTTCTCAACTTTTCCTTCTTCCATGAGCTGGTGAACTCTGTTTTTAAGGGTTCACGTGAGGTCTCTGGACCCACTCAGATAATCCAGGAAGATCTCACAGTAAGGTCACCTGCACCGTGTAACAGTGTCATGAGCGCTAGCATGCCCACCATACCGCATGTTCTGAGGTCTAGGGTGGGCTATTCCGGACATTCTGCCACCAACCATGAGGAGACTGTGGCTGCCTGACTTGTTCCACAGTGTCCTGGAGTCCATGCAGACCCCTGTGGGGCCCACTGCACTGGCTTCTCTTCTCTCTTGGGGGTGGGAAATTGGCCTGGTGTTTTCTAGTTTATAAAGAGGAAAGTGCAGAGGAGAAAGCTCAAACCATGAAGCCATTTGCTGAGAATGGGTAATTAATTAGGGTGGACGATTGGCATTGTGACCTCCCTGGCATGGGGCGAGGCCACCCGCACTCCCCACCGACGTTGCACATCTGTCTTCATCAGCTGACAGTAATTGGTGGACCCAACACTGACTCGGGGGGATTTATGGCCGTGGTTTATCTGATTTGCAGACATGACTCTTGAAAGGATAGAGTTCTAAATCACTCCTAGGCGTGTGTTATTTTAAGTCATTCAGAATTTCTCATCTTTGGGGAGATGTGTTGGCCTCTCCTGATAAAACACTAGGTCCCAACCTCTCTGTAATGAGCTAATGGAAGGACACGGTATCAATCCCACACCAAGGCTGACAGAGATGGGTTTTGGCAGCCCAGGGCGTTCTGAGGGTTTAACTCCAATTGCCTGCCATTTAGGAGGCTGTGTTATGTTAACTTCTTTCTCTGTCTAGAGTCTTGAAGAAAAATTAAATCAACACGAGAATTCAGCGTCAATGAACTTGCATACTGCTAACAGTGTTTTATCACAGACTATGGAGCGCAGAAGGCTGGCACCTTGTTTGTGATATTTTTCAACTTTGAAATACAAAATGTGAAATATGTCTGCACCCACAGATATGAGGGTAGTAGCACCTATGTTCCTCCATCCCTTGTCTGTTCTGAAGAAAGTGAATACCAGAAAATAAACAGAAGAGCCCTGTGGTATTCATGCATGAGGTTGAGGCATCAGAAAGGGGCTTATAGGACTGCACAACTCATCAGTCAATGTGGGTGGGGGACAGGGTGGGAACCGATATTACTGAGCCAATGTCATCTGTCTTAGGTTTGGGTCCCCAGAAGCTAAGCCTAAGGCTAGGATTCTAGTGCAAGTGCTTTATGGAGGTGATGAAAACAACCCCAACCCCACTGGAGGAGTCATCATGTGATACTTCCAACTTAGCCACCACTGAGGCCCGCTGGGGGCCGTCAGCCAGTCTGGAAAAGGCATAAAGAGTTCCCGTATTTGAAGGGCGAGGGAGTGAGGATGAGTGTAGCACCACCTGCCCATGGAGGGTATTAATTCCTTGGCACTTCTAGCTACAGGCAGGGCCACATGGGTTCCAGAAACCAGAGAAAGCAAAAAAAAAAGGCAAAGTTGACAGTTGAAAGTGCAGCTGCCAGAATAGAATGGGCAGTCACTGCAGCGAGTTCTGTGGCATCTACGTCTTAGGGTGTAGTTCCCTCCTCAGACCCAGCCAGGGTTAGTCTGGGCTCTCTCTCTCAGGTGAGAGTGACCCAAATCAAACTGGGAACCTAAGCAGACAGCAGAACTGATCAGTTTGTGTTCATGCATTTCTAACTTCAGGTACAGCTGGATCCAGATGCTCAAACAAGGTTCTCAGAAACCTCCCTTTTTGCTGCTAGGCATGGGGGCTCATACCTATAATCCCAGCACATTGAGAGCCTGAGGCCAGAGAATCCCGTGAGCTCAGGAGTTTGAGAAAACTTCCCTTTTTATTACTCACCTTTGTCTTCACTTGTAGAGTATGAAAAGCCTCTTGCTCCCAATATTGCTTACCTTCCGACTCCAGGCGTCCACTGTGAAGCTCCTCTCAGGCAACTGTGGGGATATCCTTTCCTTTACTTCTATTCACCTGCCTTTCATAGGTTCTAGCTCTTCATATTCCTGTGGTTATATGTTGGGTACATGAGTTGGCTTTGTCTCCCACTACACTAATTCTCGCTTCAACTGTGTTTCATCTGCTGTGTAAATCACCCATTGGGTAATTAATTTTTGTGGCCATGTTTTGTTCAATTCTAGAAATTTCGTGTGGTCTTTGCACATCTCCCTGTTCTCTCTCCTTTCACCTCTACTCTTTTCACATGGTTTCTACTCCTCCTAATCGCTGTTTAACTATTTCATTCCATGGTCTATTAGTTTGTGGTTTATTTCATTGTATAGTCTTTTTGGATTTTTCTATTATGTTGATATTTGCTGCTTATCTTCCTATGTAAATTTTTAATGACTCTGTCGGGGTGCCTTCCTACCTATGAATTGTGATCCTTTTTTCTTTTTATCTTGAGCCAGGAACTGCCCACTCCCAGGCACTTTTGTATTTGCATTTACATGGATCCAGTTTCATGTTAATTTTTTCCTTCTCTTTGCAATTCCTGCGCTATAGAAGTGGTCTAGTGTCAGCCCCTGCATTCGAGTGTGTGGTTTGGTTTCTAGTGAAAGCATTTTCCACCCAGTGCTCAGGGCACAAACAAGTTTCATCGCTGTGTCTCTGGCTCCCGCAGATGGGATTTTCTCCTTCCCCACAGGTGCTGCAGTGGCAGTATCAGAAGTGGGTGTGGCCAGACAAGTGAGCAGGAAGGCAGTGGGGATGAGGCCTGGCTTGGTATAAAAAAGGAAGAGAGGAAAGGAAATAGCTGTTTGATTTTTCTCAGCAGAGGTTGGGTGATCATGGTTTTTGTGGTGCTGATAATCAGACTCTGGAAAGGGCTGTTCCCAGGGTTCTCCAGCACAGTAGCTATAAACTGGGATCTGGAGCCACACTGCCCAGGTTCAAGCCTTGATTTTACTTCTTGCCAACCATGAGACCGTAGACACATTTCTTAACCTCTCTTTGAATAGGAAGTATAATCGTACCTGCCCTGTGAAAGAGGAGGAAATGCCGTATATAAATAACTGTGAGCATCACCTGACCCATAATAAATGCCCAGTGCATATTAGCTATCCATTTTGTTACTAGGGTTACACATTTCCCCCAGCTCTAGTCATTCAGGGAAGATTACTCTCCAGCTACGCTCAGGCCTCTGTCCTAGGTGCTGACGCCCCAGCTATATCCAAGGCTCTGTTCTAGGTCCTAGGTGCTGAAGACCTGGTCCCTTTAAGATTCTCTGCCCTTGGAGAGAACTTCTCATTCTGAGAAGCAAAACAGAAGTATTCATACCTAACTCTGTAGCAATGCCCTCCATGGTATTAGGCTTGCCATGGGCAGGCAAAGGAGAGGGGCCATCATAATTGCCCTGGAGAGGAGGTGGAGGCGGGGAGCTTGTGCTGATTGAGAACTTGCCAGGCACACAGGGATAGGGTAAAGACATTTCCAAGCCAATAGCTTTCTTTCTTTTTTTTTTTTTTTGGACTATTATTCAGCCTTTAAAAAGGAATGAAATCTTGACATCTGTAGCCCTAGATAAGCCTAGAAGACTGTGTGAAGTAAGCCAGGCACAGAAAGTCAATTTTTTGGCTGGTTCCCACCATGGGAAGTGCTGGACATGCTGCTCAGCCACTGACGGAAGTGTAAAGTCTTCTGAGTCATTTCCGCCCTGTCTCGCTGGCCCTAAGCTGCCTGCTTTCCTCTGATGGCAATTTCCATAGATGCTACCCATGCTGAGCAAAGGCAGCACAACTGACCAGGGCCACCAGGTAATGCCATTTGCTGGCACACAGCCCATCCCTGCCATCAGGGTGTGATAGTCAACAGAATGGCACAACAGGGTCAACTGTAATGGGGAAAATGCACTTGTTTTATTATTTCTCAGGAAAAGCCAAAGGTGCAGGAAGAAGAGGGAGCTTCCTCTCTAATGCCTAGGTCCTGACTGTGTTTTCCAGCATGTGTCCCTGATGCCACATTAGCTCTGTTGTCACAGACAGCACCTGCATCAATTCCTCGGGGTGGGGCACCAATCAGTGTCTGTGACAAGGCACCGAGTGCCTGCCCTGGAGGTCAGTCATTGCCTGTGATGGTGCCCAGACCAATAAAGTGGTTCAACTGACATCTCTGTTAGTAGAACCCACCAGAGCCGAACTGCAGGGGGTTCTTTTTGCTGTTGGTTGGTTGACTAGCTTGTCCCTCATAAGGACTATGCTGGTGCCATAAGCGTGTGTCTCTGTTTGCTCTCCTTTAAGGTGAGATGATTTCTCTGACCTTGCCATAAAACCTGCAGGTGTCCTCCCCAGCCCCACTGGCTGCTGGATCTGGCTGTGGTCTGCTTCTGTCTCCCAGGCAATCTCCTGGGAGGCGTCTCTAAAGAAAAGGCATGGGTGGCCCAGTCTGGTCTTCTAACTGCCTCTCTCCCTGCAGGAGGCCGTGGTCAGCACGTGGCTGCAGTTCAGCGATGGCTCGGTGACTCCCCTGGACATCTACGATAACAAGGACTTCTCCCTGGCAGCCACTTCCCAAGACGAGGCCATCGTGTCTGTGCCCCAGGCCCGCTCCCCCAGGTGGCCCGTCGTGGTGGCGGAAGGGGAAGGCCAGGGGCCATTGGTCCGAGTGGACATGACGATTGCAGAGGCCTGCCAGAAATCCAAACGCAAGAGTGTCCTGGCCGTGGGCATTGGCAACATCAGGGTCAAGTTTGGACAGAATGATGCTGACTCTGGCCCTGGGGGGGATTACGAGGAAGATGAGATCAAAAACCACGCCAGCGAGCGCCGGCAGAAGGGGCAGGATCACCAGCGCGCAGGCCAGGACGCGTCCTTCTACGGCAGCTCTTCCATGGGGCGCGAGGAGGGGGCTTTGCGAAGGGTCACCACCACAGCCAAGTCGCCCCTGGACAACAAAGTGGTGAAAAACAGCCGGGTGGACGGGGGCAGGCTGTCTGGAGAGGGGCAGCTGCAGAACATCCCCATTGACTTCACCAACTTCCCTGCCCACGTGGACCTCCCCAAGGCTGACACCGGGCTGGAGGAGAGCGACCTGGTGCAGACGCCACGGGGCCTGAGCGACCTGGAGATCGGCATGTACGCCCTCCTGGGGGTCTTCTGCCTGGCCATCCTCGTCTTCCTGATCAACTGTGCCACCTTCGCCCTCAAGTACAGGCACAAGCAAGTGCCCCTGGAAGGCCAGACTGCTGTGCCCCATTCTCACGACTGGGTGTGGCTGGGCAACGAGGCCGAGCTTCTGGAGAACGCCGGGGACACGCCACCTGCCCAGCACGAGCACACGACCGTCATCGACCGCGGCCTGGGCGCCTACGAGGACAGCAGCCAGCTGCTCCTTAACGGCAGCTCACAAAAGCACGTGCAGAGCCAGCTCCCCAGGGCGGCTGAGGCCGCGGGGAGGCAGGGCCGGGAACAGAAGCAGGAGCCCCTGCACTCACCCACCTCCAAGAGGAAGAAGGTGAAGTTCACCACCTTCACCACCATCCCCCCGGACGACGGCTGCCCCACCGTGAACTCCATCCTCGGCAGCAATGACGAGGACATTAAGTGGGTGTGCTGAGACGTGGGCGTGGGCCTGGGCGTCCCAGGGACTCGGGGCTTGTCTGGAGAGAGTCACAGTAGAGTGAAGGCCCTCGGCCGGGCACCTTCCTTCCATTCCACAGTAGGTTTCCACTCTGCAAATTAGCCTGGGTGGGGCAGAGGTTCTTGCTGGGTTGAGTAGGAAGGGCTGAACCTCTATGACAGTGGGAAGTTTTGAAGCCGGGAAGGGACATTTTTTTGTATCAAGGTTTTGTTGGGTTTTTTTTTAAGCAGTCCGTGGTGGCAGATTTTCGAAAGTCAGAGGAATAAACTCTGGGGCGCAGGGAGTGCAGGCCGAGATGCTGAACTGCACAAGGTGAAATTACTAGGGGAAGATTATTTTATGAGTCAAAATATAATACAGACAAGCTACCAAAAATAATTTGTTAAAAAATGAAAAAAAGACAAATAAAAAGAGATAGAAATAATAATCTGTTTATATTTCTAATAAAGGAGCAAAATATAAAAATAGGGCCTGCTGAGAGACATCATGCATTTAAGTTCAATATTTTCTTTTCCAAGGACAGCCTTTGACTGTCGGCAAGGGGCAGGGCAGGCATGCCTCTCAATACTGGTTGCCTCTTGGGATAGAACAAAGGATTTTAAATCTTTACTTTTTTTTCTTTTTTGTGTCCTAGACTTCCATTTCATTTATATTTAATGTTTATTTCTAAGGATCGAGGGGTATATTTTTCTTAAATGAAACATAAATTATATTACTATTTGTTAGATGGATTCTTAGAAACAATGTCAATTAACCCAGTCTTTAAGTAGCAACTTTAATGCTTTTCTATATCCTGCCAGCCTTGTCAGTACTCGCTGGGTTTTCACAGTCAGGAGGAGCTCTCACAGCCTCTTGTGGGAGGAGGGACCTTGAGCCCCCACCACCACCAGGTCTGGGACATTGCTAAAGGCTATACCAAAGGGACGTGGTCAGCAGAAGGAAGCCCAGCCTGGCCCACCTAACTGCCAAATGACTCCTTCCCTCCTGGCACTGGGGAAAGCTGGCTCAAATCCAAAAGAGAGACAGTGCTAAGAGTCAACCTGGTGGGATAGGTCTGTCAGAAGATCTATCCAATACTGGAAAAAAAAAAAAGAACAACAATTAAAAGCAAAACCTTATGAGTTTTTAAGTTGTTTTTCTTACTTTGTTGGGTGGGGTATACCAGCATAAACTCTAAAGATAAAAATCTATGTTAGATTGTCAATCAACTGTGTTTTTGAACAGCATAATTGTGTAGCAGCACATTGCAAACACACATTCATCCAAAGCAACATGTATGTGGCCCAGAAGACCACGACAGAGTGAAATAAACCCCTTTGTGCTTATCTGACTCTGGTTTCTGTGTGTGTTGTCCTCCACAGCTGCAGGAGGCAGGCACCTAACAGCTTTCACGCAGGGAAAAGCTTGCAAAGATGCCAGGAATGTTCATCATGTTTATTTGTTTAATTAATAAAAGTTGTAGCTAAGAAAGGATCTTTGAAGCCTTCTAACCTTGGTTAGACCTTTTAAAAATATATTTGTAGCACATATTACAGATAGAAGATATTTATTTGCACCTGTGATGCCGATTATCATTAGAAAGCTTTTCCTGGTGGGACAATTCAGTATCTTGTGGAGTGTTTCTTATTTCATTTAGTTCCTAATCCCCACCCCTAAGTGTACAACTACTGAGGAATTAACCTGTGCGGCCAGAGAGAAAACAATACACTTGACCATCTCTTTTTATTTTTCCCCCTCTCAATTTCTTGGCTGATCCACAGAGATCCCTAAATAGAAAACCTTTCTCTCACTGATGCACCATCCATCACCTGCACAGTGGTCAGAATCTCCCAGAGGGCTTGACACCACACAGACACAGGGCTCCCTCACCCGCGGTTCTGAGTCAGCAGGTTCTGAGTCAGGAGACCGAGGCCTCCAAACTAGGCCTTTATCACACCTTCCAGGGAGACCCCAAGGCAGCTGAGCTGAGGCCACACCGTGCAAACAACCCGTCTACATCCAAGAAGGAAAGCCCTGCCATTGAGAAACAATGTTAAATCTCTCCTCTGGGGAAAAGGTTTACTTTTGATTGTTTTGTGGGTGATGTTGTTTGTTTGAAGTTTGGGTGGGACTGGGTTGCTGTTGATTGGTTGGTTGGATGAAGAAGAACTGGGGATAGAAGACAAGGTTTGTTTTTTTCTTTCAATAACAACTCTATGGAGATATCATTCATGTATCAAAGAGCTGACCTAGTTTATACAATTTAATCTTTCTTAGTATAGTCACAGAGTTGTAGATCCTTCATCACATCAATTTTAGAATATTTTCATCATCCCTAAAAGAAATCCCATACCCAATCACGTCCCTATTCCCTATTCTCACCAGCCCTAAGCAACAGCTGCTCTATTTTCTGTCTGCATGGATTTGCCTGGAGCTGCTGGTATTTATATCATTCTGCCAGACCCCCCTAAAAATGCTCCAGATGGGTTATAATCCCCATGATATCACCAATGAACAAGTTTTCTTCCTATGAGAAGCAGGTGGGACTAAGGTATTGTAATTGTTTTCTTGATTGAGACTGCAGGAGACCCTAGTCTTCCCCCCACACAGCTGTACGGAGAACAGAGTCTTTCAGACACTTTTGTGTAGGTACCATGTCCTCTCCTATTCTATACCACTCCTTCCCTAGCTAGCTTTGTATTTCTTGAGAAGATCTGTGCTCCACAGAAAGGAAAAGAGGACTATGGTTGGATCTAAAGCTGGATGTTAAATTTCTGCCCTGCGTTAAACTATAAAATGGTCAGAACCACCCCCTTGCCCCACCCTCCCAGGCCCTGCCACAAGCCTCGGTGGCCGAGACTTAAGAACAGAGACCTCGGGGAGATTAGACACGCGGTGGACTGAGCCCGTTTGCACCGTGCGTTCCCCTCGGAAGTTTTCTGATTCGTGTTATAGAACTCAGAGGCTAAATAAGAAGTGACAGTGTAGAGCTTGCAGCAGGCTCATAGGGCTGGACAGACATAAATAATGTCCAAGACTATGAAGGTAGCAAGGAACCAAGATTCCAGATGACCAAAGACAGGAAACTGCAGAGAAATGAGCCCACTACCCAGCATGCAGTTTTCTCTTGAGGCGTTTTCCTATTTCTAAACAGTGCATGAGTGCATGAGGCAAAAACTAAGAAATTAAGCTGAAAAAAAAAAAAAAGCTGAAGAGGATGAGAACTGTTGGTGTTGTGCCCAGATCTTGAAATCCCCCACAAAGACCACCAGGGAGCTGAGTCCAATGCAAAAGCAAAAGGGCCTTTTATTACAAGCTTGAACTTGGGCTCCCGGGGACTCTGCTGCAACGGATCCGAGCCAGGAGCCTCGAGCTCTGGAGCAGGGGGCTCTTATGGTCCGGCAGAGTGGGTGGGCATGCACAGCTTGAAACAAAGGGGGCGCTTCTGGATTGGTCAGGCGGTGGGGTCCCTGATTGGTGGGTGGTTGTCTCATGATTTCAGGGAATTGCCTAGGCTTATCTGGGCTTGTCTGGAAAGTAAACTTACTGAGTGAAATGGCGGGGAAAGCGAAACTTAACTCCTAAGATGGCACTGGTCTGGTTCTTTCATTCCCCCCTCTACTTGTAAATTCAAGGACCCAATCATGGGTCCAGTACTGTGTGTGTCATCTCTAGCTTTCTGTCTGAAAGGGGCTGATATTGGCCTCTTAAGACCAGCAGTTGTACAGCTCTTACACAGTCCTGTACAAAAGTGATGAGCCTATTGATAATGCAAGGGCCCACAGTCAGGAGTAGGAGTAATAACACCAGGGGACCAGCCAGGGCTGATATCAGAGTCATTAGCCAAGAGAGACTTATACCAGCTCTGATTATTTTCTCTTTCTAATTTACGCTTGCGCAAGCTCTCCCGCACAAGGGCCATTGATTCTTTCATTATTCCCAAGTGATCAGTGTAAAAACAGCATTTTTCACTCAGAGCAGCACACAACCCTCTTTTTTCCCCCAAAGTCCAAAGTTTAATTAAGGCAAGTTCCTCGAGGAATTTCCTCAGGCTTCAGCCATGTGTTGACCAGCCAGCTTCCAGTATGTGGCTGGATCAGGGCATGTTGGACGTCTTAAAAGTTACCTTTACTTCTCAAGGGTCAGTGAAGCTTTATTCAGCCAGCTGTGATGACTCCAGGTGAGGATTCTTCTCATCTTCACTGCCATGTGTGTGGTCAGGACGATGGTGTAAAGTCCTTTTTACCTTGGTTTGAGGGGGACCAGGTTCTGATTCCAGACCTAAACTTGGTCCCTTGATCTTCCAGAGAGAAAAGATATACAGGCACAAAAAGACTAAACAGAACACAGTTAATTACCCCAGTGGAGATTTTTCTTGTTACTCTTTCTAAGGTTTTTTGTTTATTCAGTTTAGCCTTTTCTAGTTTTTTTTTTTTTTTTAGGAGTTCCTGCTAAATTGCAGAGTATTGACAGAGGCCTCTTTAAACAACACCAGGGGCAAGGCCTGCATCCAGTTAAGCTTTGCTTCCTGGCAGAGTTTACCAACTTCTGCTCTTATGGTCCTATTCATGCACTTTACCCTGTCTAAGTTTTAAGGCCTACAAATTATTCAAAGCTTTAGCTTATTATTTGCACTAGCTCTGTTATGAAGGCTAGCTCATTGTCAAATTTAAAACAGAGTGGCAGCCTAAATCAGGGGACGATTTCTCTGGGCAATATTTGTACTACTTTAGGAATCCTTTTTATCCCGGTGGGGAAGGCTTTTACCTATTCCAAGTCTGATAGACAATCATCACCAGTACTTGTTCCCTCTAAAACTGGGCATTTTAGTAAAGTCTACCTGGAAGTCCTTGAAGGGCGTTGCTCTATATGACTGGATTCCTGGGGGTACCGCTGGTCCTTGACATGTGTTGAAGTGGCTGCCAGTGACACACTATAGACTGACAGTTTTGGCCAGGGCTGCCAGGTGGGAGATGTAGAAGTACTGGCCCAGCAACTTCATCAAACACTCCTGTCACCACAGTGGCTCTTAGAATCTGGGGGACTGCTACTCGTCCGTCTGGCATCTTTATTTATCCTCCCTCTGCTTCCTGGCTCCTCTCTGCTGCCAACCATTCCTTCTCCTCCCAGGAGTAGAAGGGGTGAGCTCTAGGATCCATGGGATGAGGGGAGCCACTTGTGACACCTCGTATGGTTGGGAGGAAGTCCTTTTTGTCTCAGTATCGGCTCTGGTGTTCCCCTAGTGATGGTGGAAGCATCTCTTGGATGTCCACGACAGTGCATAACTGCTGCTACCTTCCGGAGTTTCCATACTGCCTCTACTAACTGAAGTCATCTCCTGCTGATTCTTCATGTCATTTTTCCAGAATTTAATAGTCCCTTCTCCTTGTACAATATCCCACGTACTTAGAGAGTTAGAAAAGTATACTTAGAGTCAGTGCAAATATTTACACTTTTTTCTTGGCTTAATTCTAAGGCTTGGGTCAAGGCCATTAACTCAGCCTTCTGAGCAGATGTGCCTTGAGGTAGAGGCTTAGCCTCCACAGTCTCTGTGAAGGTGACCACTGCATACTCAGCCCGCCACTCACCTTGCGCTGTCACATAACTGCTTCCATCTACATACAAGTTCCAGTCTGCATCTGTCCAGGGCTGGTCACCCAAGTCAGGTCTGCTAGAGTACACATTATCTATAACTTCCGTACAGTCATGCTCAGTCTCTCTTCCACTGACTGGAAGGAGTGTGGCTGGGTTTAGAGGGTTGCATTAGACAGCCAAAAATGTCCCTTAGTGTCTATTAAATTGACCACAGAGTGCAGTACTTTCACTCTGAGATCCTGCCCTAAAGTCAGCTTATCAGCTTCTTCCACAAGGAGAGCAGTAGCAGCTAGAGCCCGTAAACAGGGTGGCCATCCTTTTGCCACTCCATCCAAACGCTTAGAGAGGTAGGCTACAGGCCTTGGCCAGGACCCAACCAGCTGGGTTAACACACCCACAGCCATTTTATCTCTCTCTGAGACATACAGAGTAAAGGGCTTGGCCAAGTCTGGCAGTCCAAATGCAGGTGCAGCCATCAGCCTCATCTTTAGCTGGGAGAAAGCACGTTCCTGTTCTTCTCCCCACTCCAAGGGCTCTCCCTCCTCTCCTTTAGTTGCCTCATACAAGGGCTTAGCTAAGACAGCAAAGTTGGGGATCCAAAGATGACAGAAGCCGACCAGGCCTAAGAATTTTCAGACCTGCTTTGGCTCGTGGGGCTGAGGAGGCAATTAATGACCTGCCTCCATTTCATGCCTAGATACCTCTACCCCTGCTGGATAGTAAATCTTAGATAATGCCAGCCTTATACTGAAAAAGACATCTTTTAAGTCCAGACAAGTGGACCACTTGGCTTCTGCCGACAGCAGATTCAGCAGAGTACGATGCACTGTTTACAGTTACACCTTTACTGGGAAATTCTAGATAACATTTAATACTGCACAAGTTTTTCCAGGGTAGCCAACAGGCGACCTTTGTTGACTCTTAAGGCGTCAGAGTAAATATAATTACTGTATCTTCTATATTTTTTGGCCAGTCTTTTAGTCCCATTTAACAGTTTAATTTAGTAAAACAGTTACATCTCATTTTAGGAGTAAGACAAGGCTGGGATCTAAATACAATTTGACTACAGCATTTTTTTCTTTCTTTTAAACTATTTTTCTCTCAGGGAGCTAAATTTTCTCTTTATTAAAGATAAATTATAGTAGAACCAACTTATTTGCCAAAATAAACTGTACCTTCAGTATATGGGATCTGATTATTTGCATAGAGTGCAGTAAGAATAATTAATTATTAGCCATCTAGGCTCTTCTTTCTTTTAAAATTGGCTTTGCTGGAATCCTTTATAAGGAATCTCAGGCTAGACTTTCTTGAAAGTCGTTCAGAGCCCAGGTTTCATCTGTGCCATTAGATACCTGTATGCATTGGGTAAATCTATCTTCTTTTGAGGTCCCCAAGCACATTTTGATTCCCGGACCCGTCAGCAAGCAACCTTCGTTACTACAGATCAGGAAATGTTACTGATGGGTATCTGACTAGTTTTCTAAAGGGCTTTTATATTGGCCTTATAAAGTCAACCTTAATTCCTTAACGTAGTCTGGACATCTCTGGAAATGCTATTCCAGCCAAAGCCTTGGTAAAATAACCAGTGCCTTCATCATGTCCTATAGAACAAAACAGATTCTTACTGAACTTATACAAATAACTGTATTGTCTGAAATTAAGAATATTTACAAATGGCTTCCAAATTCCAGAGAGAAAAAGCTACAAATAGCTCAAAAGATAGAAAAGTATTTTCTTGACTTCTGGAAAACAGAACACAGAAAGAATCAATAATATTTCGAACAAAAAGCTATTATAAACTAGCCCAGTTCCACGTAACTGATTTTTGTTCTGTCGAAGTTAGGTTAGCAATACTTATAGACATGTTAACTTTTTGATAAAAGTTCTAAAAATCTGCTTTTTAGTCTAAAGATATTAAATTTTTAAGGACATCAGAAATTTGAATTCGAGAGAATTGTCAAATATCAAAGGCCTAAAACAATTATTCAAACAAGATTATAAGTTAAAAGATTTTAAAGGTAATACATAGTTAACTGGATCACATGTAAATTTTTCACAAAATCTTTTATGAGCTTCATTTAACCTGAACAGACAATTTACAAACATTCTAAATTTTCTTTTACTTTTGCCCTGCCTTCCACTTTCTTACACAACTATTCTGTTTCAGGACAACATTTATCACTCAAGATTCTTTCTTTATATAATGCCATTCTTTTTTCTGTCTAATTTCTCTTACTCTCAAAAACTCACTTCCCACAAAATAGGATATCTTTTGATAAAGATTCAGTTTCCCCAAAAATTTAAACAACCAAATTATTACATTTTACAAATGAGAGACATTTATGAGATGTAACATTGATACAGGATTTTCTTACTCAAGGCTGGACAGGGAACCCCTATTTTTTAGGCTCAGGTGAGCACAGACATCAGACTCTTATCTCTAGGCACAAACACATCACAAGCCACAGTTTCTGAGGAATAAAGCAGTTCTAAATCTTTTGGATGACTCCACTTTGAGTAGGGAGTGCACACCCTAATTTTCTCCCAGATAAAAACTGCAAAGACTTAATAATTTTGTCCAAGGTGCAGGGCTGCATTCATTTATGTGCTAGAATACTTACTAAGTTTGTAAAAATATTTTTCTATTTATACAAATCATTTGTGTCAAAGGGCCAATAATAAAGGTTCTGAGCCTCACCTGGGCCCCGGGATTGGGCGGGTGCTGCTGCCAGGGGGCTGTAACACCCGGGAGGCGGGCCACTCCACAAAGGACGGGGGCCCCCGAGCCACCTTCCCTGCCAGACCTTCCCAGCCGTCCTGGAGCCAGTTGCAGCACACTGCCACAGTGGAAATGCACCTGGTGGTGACCGGTCACCAGCCTGGAGGTGGTCCTCTACTGCAGCTTTCGTGCGAGACCCTGACTCATGCATGTGTTAGACTCCTTGGTCCGTGTTTCAAGATGGGTCAGGTGGGGTAGCCAATGTCACCACCGACCCCGTGCACTCACTTGGCTTTCATCTAACGTGGCCCCTGGAGAGAAAAAAACAGTCCCCCAGGCCCGATGGCATGACCTGCCCAGGGCGCACTGGGGACAGTCTGCCCCACCCCCACCCGTGCTGCATCCCCGCCCCATCACCGGGATGGAGGGCTAACGTGGAGGGGATGGGGGAGCAGTTGTGCCTTGGGAGGGGCGGCCCAGCCCCCCAGGAGAGCACCAGTGCAACCCCCACAGTGGGGAGAGTGCGACAATGGGTCTTGCTTCCTCGGCTCTGGGGGGTCCATGGCCCACAAGGGTAGAACAATAATCAAGTCGGCTGCCGCCTCTCAGTGAGCTCGCTGCATGGCCACTGATGGCAGGCTTGCAGTGACAGGTTCCCCCTCCGCCACTTCACCGGGGGGTGGGTGTTCGCCCTGTGGGGGGTTCAGCAAGGGTTGATACAGAGGAGGGCAAAGTAGATTTTGGTCTGCACTATCCTGCAAAATGGGGTAAAGTCACACAGAAGGCTTGTGGGGTTTCTTGTTAGGGGAGTTAGGAGATTCTCATGCACTGCGAGAACCAAACTGCTCAGGAAGTGCTTTCAGCCAGGGAGGGGGAGATGAAACATTCCCTCTGGAGGCCAGCCAACATTGAAGGTTGGCCACTTGCACCTGCAAAAAGTAATCGGTTTAGCTTTTTTTTTTTCTTTTCACCACAAGTCCCAAATTTTGAGCTCTGAGTTCAGCCACACTAAGATACCAACATAACACAAAACACACAACACACTGAGGACATACAAAATCAACAGTCCGCAGAAACAATAGGACGATGGTCTCTGACCGTGCTGCAGGAGTGACCTGCTTCGTCCACCCAGAAAACCACAAGAGGGACTGTGTCCACACCACACAATGAGGATTCCACATCTTAGTCAGTGGGGGGAGGTGGCTGGGGAGGAGCCAAGGTCCCTTCCAGAAGGGGCTGGGATGTCTCCTCAGCACCCCTGGCCGGCAGCCTCCAGCACGTCTGCTTTGACTTCACGCCAACCACCTTTACAGATTCCAGATTTCCAAAAACAACCACGGCAGACAAGACAGACAGACCCTTACCACGTAGCGGCCCTTCAGGTTGGGGTCCTCAAGGGGTCTTGGGGGATATCCCAGACAAGCCCCCAAATGTTGTGCCCAGATCTCAAAATCCCCAACAAAGACCACAAGGAAGCCGAGTCTGATGCAAAAGCAAAAGGGCCTTTTATTGCAAGCTCGAGCTTGGGCTCCCAGGGACTCCGCTGCAATGGATCCGAGCCAGGAGCCTTGAGCTCTGGAGCCGGGGGTTCTTATGGTTCGGCAGAGCAGGTGGGTGTGCAAAGCCTCAAACAAAGGGGGTGCTTCTGGATTGGTTAGGTAGGGGGTCTCTGATTGGTGGGTGGTTGTCTCATGATTTTGGGGAATTGCCTGGGCTTGCCTGGGATTGTCTGGAAAGTGAAACTTACTGAGTGAAATGGTGGGAAAAGCGAAACTTAACTCCTAAGATGGCGCTGGTCTGGTTCTTTCATTGGCAGTTGACCATCCCAGTTACCCCAACCCAGTGGACCTAGTTCAATCACTCAGCTGAGCTGGAAAGTTCAACCGAGGCATGGTAGTAATTGAAAGTAAAAACGCATGGAAACGAATGGAGCCACACAGGCAACTTGAGTAGAAAGCAAAAGTAACCTACACAAGTGTCCACGTAATAAAGAGAGAGTTTATTTAGGAAGAACAAAGAGAAAGTTTAAAGCACTTCCAAAGAAGAGTTGGAAGTGGGTCACTCTCATGAAAGAGCAGAGGTCTACATTAGAAATTGTCTGCAAGTCTTCCACTGGCCTCTCCACACTGCCAGGCAGTATTGCCCTTTTCTATTGGTCATTGGTTGTCTTTTTCTATTGGCCATTGGTTACCTAGGTTACTTCATAAGGCAGCATTAGAAATCCTCCAGACTTGACCTCTTTCATGTTTACATGGATGGAGCTGGAACATGTTATTCTTAGTAAAGTATCTCAAGAATGGAAGAAAAAGTATCCAATGTACTCAGCCCTACTATGAAACTAATTTATGCCTTTCACATAAAAGCTATAACTCAGTTATAACCTAAGAATAGGGGTAAGGGGGAAAGTGAAGGGAAGGAGGGGGGACCTTCCTGGTTCCATCAGCTGGGCTTTCCTCTCGTTCCCTTTGATGACTCTTTCTTTTTGTCCCTATGAGATGTGGCTGATGCCATAGTTCTCAGGAGACTAGAAACCAGATTTGAAAGTCCCTCAGTAAAGACCACAGGAACAAAGTTGAGACCTCGAAGGACTTATTCCAACATGTGAGCCAACTGTACTCAGAGTGGCCAAAGTCACTGCTGACACGAGCTTTGAGTCGTCTTGACTAATGATTACGTCAGGGTCTTCCACAGAGGACCTCAGCTGTCAGCAGCCAGGAGACAGCTCTGGGTAAGACAAAAAGAAGTCTTTGACTGTCGTGTCTCCCCCTCTTCCATCTGGTCAAAGCTCTTTCCAAAGAATGATGGCTCCTTCTTCTCTCCTGCATCTTTTTTTTTTCTTTATTAAATCATAGCTGTGTACATTAATGCAATCATGAGGCACCATACACTGGTTTTATAGACCGTTTGACACATTTTCATCACACTGGTTAACACAGCCTTCCTGGCATTTTCCTGGTTATTGTGTTAAGACATTTACATTATACACTTACTAAGTTTCACATACATCCTTGTAAGATGCACCACAGGTGTAATTCCACCAATCACCCTCCCTCCGCTCCCCTCCCCCTCCCTCCCTTCCCTTTCCCCCTTACCCCTATTCTTAGGTTATAACTGGGTTATAGCTTTCAGGTGAAAGCCATAAATTAGTTTCATAGTAGGGCTGAGTACATTGGATACTTTTTCTTCCATTCTTGAGATACTTTACTAAGAAGAATATGTTCCAGCTCCATCCATGTAAATATGAAAGAGGTCAAGTCTCCATCTTTCTTTAAGGCTACATAATATTCCATGGTGTACATATACCACAATTATAAATCCATTCATGGATCAATGGGCACTTGGGCTTTTTCCGTGACTTAGCAATTATGAATTGGGCTGCAATAAACATTCTGGTACAAATATCTTTGTTATAATGTGATTTTTGGTCTTCTGGATATATACCTAGTAGAGGAATTGCAGGACTGAATGGCAGATCTATTTTTAGATTTCTAAGTGTTCTCCAAACATCTTTCCAAAAGGAATGTATTAATTTGCATTCCCACCAGCAGTGTAGAAGCGTTCCCTATTCTCCACATCCATGCCAACATCTCTGGTCTTGGGATTTTGTGATATGGGCTAATCTTACTGGAGTTAGATGATATCTCAAAGTAGTTTTGATTTGCATTTCTCTGATGATTAAAGATAATGAGCATTTTTTCATATGTCTGTAGGCTGTGCGCCTGTCTTCTTCAGAGAAGTTTCTCTTCAAGTCCCTTGCCCAGCCTGCGATGGGATCACTTGTTCTTTTCTTGCTTATACGTTTGAGTTCTCTGTGGATTCTGGTTATTAAACCTTTGTCAGAGACATAACCTGCAAATATCTTCTCCCATTCTGAGGGCTGTTTGCTTGCTTTACTTACTGTGTTCTTTACTGTGCAGAAGCTTTTTAGTTTGATCAGTTCCCAGTAGTGTATTTTTGAAGTTGCTTCAATTGCCCGGGGGGGGGGGGGCGTTCTTCTCATAAAATACTCATCCAAACTGATTTCTTCAAGGGTTTTCCCTGCACTCTCTTCTAGTATTTTTATAGTTTCATGTCTTAAGTTTAAATCTTTAATCCAGTGAGAGTCTATCTTAGTTAATGGTGAAAGATGTGGGTCCAGTTTCAGTCTTCTACAGGTTGCCAGCCAATTCACCCAGCACCATTTGTTAAATAGGGAATCTTTACCCCACTGAATGTTTTTAATTGGCTTGTCAAAAATCAAATAATGGTAAGTAGCTGGATTCATCTCTTGGTCCTCTATTCTTTTCCAGACATCTACTTCTCTGTTTTTGTGCCAGTACCATGCTGTTTTGATCACTATCAATTTATAGTCTAGTCTGAGGTCTGGTAGCGTGATTCCTCCTGCTTTGTTTTTATTTCTGAGTAATGTCTTGGCTATTCGAGGTTTTTTTCTGATTCCATATGAAAAGAAGTATTATTTTTTCAAGATCTTTACAGTATGACGGTGAGCTTTAATAGGGGTTGCATTCAAATTATATATTGCTTTGGGTAGTATGGACATTTTAACATTGTTGATTCTTCCCAGCCATGACCATGGTATGTTTTTCCATTTGTTAACATTTTCAGCTATTTCCTTTCTTAGAGTTTCATAGTTCTCTTTATAAAGATCTCTCCTGTATCTTATATTCTAAAAGTGATTCTCCTTCACAAACTCTCACCCGAAACCAGAAGAAGAACAGGGCTCTGGAAAGCATAATTATTGGTTTCTAATCTGCATTGCAGAAGATGCTGGAGAAAGAAACGTACTGAGTTAACCAAAGGCAATCAAGGCAACTTGAATTAAAAGACAAAGACAGTGATTCTGGATTTTAAAAAGAAAAAATTTATTGCACTGATTACAAAAGATGAAGTTCCAAAAGTAAAGACCAAAAAAGACCAAAAGGAAAAGGTTGAAAGTAAAAAATGAGAGTAAAATATACCATGATAACACTAACAGAAGGCAAATACAGCTATGCAAACATCAGAAAAAGAACACCTAAAGTCAATAAATATTAATAGAAATTAACAGACAATTCTTAATAATACAGGGACCTAATTATATAGCTGCAAAATAGCTACAAGGTAGATTAAAAACTACAAAACAACCATGAAAGAACTCGAGGAACACCTAAATAAATGGGAGAAAAGCCACGTCCACTAGAGCTGTAAAATAACAAATATGTGTTGTTGTAAGTTGTCAGATTTATGGTAATTTGTGATAGCATCAGGAGGCATCTAACACGGTATCCTTGAGGCATGATCTGCTTGGGGACCCAGGATGAGTCTCCCCTGACCACAGCACAGTCACTCGGGCACTGTGGTAGCCAGAGCCTCATTGGCAAGGAGCAAACTATCCTCTCAGGCCCAGGCCCCCATTCCTGCCACTTCCTACACTCTGTTACTAAGCAGCTGAGGGCGAGGGCTACAAGCTTCCACTAGACAAGTTATCCTGTCCTCCTGGTTGTAGAGAGTCTTTTCTCCAGTGAGCACTCTCCTGAGTGCATCAGCAGAGAGAAAGGAGTTAACAGAGATGTTTTTGGCCATCCCTTGGGCCTGAGGAAGTGCCCTGGTATACACTGGATGCCACTCAAAACAAGCAACCTCCAAAATCACCCTCTCAATGGTTGAAACAGTGTTCCCCAGGATAGCACATGCTGTCTCTGCCTTCCCTGTCCTGCCCCAGAGACACCCTCACTCCTTTGAGTTGAGAGCCACCGTGGGAGGGTGCAAGCTCCCACGCTGTTCTTTGCCTCTGCAGACATAGACAAAGTGGACTCCCAATGCCCAAGAACGGTCCTCTAGGGCAGAGCCATGGTGCTGACTACTGGAAGGGGAAAGGGCAGATGTTGGGCAGACATGAGGAAATGGTGAAATTCACAAAAGGGCTTCATCAGAGGCATGTTACAGAGAGACTTGGATCTTGACAAAACATCAATATCATTCCTTACAAATATAAACCAAATATGCATGCAGATCACTGTAAAGCTTTCAGCTGAGACAAAGTGGGGGGGGGGGTAAGACAGTGCTGGGAGAACATCTAGTCAGACACCTGTAGTGGTTAAGGAGGTCAGCTAAGGCCACTTGGAGCAAATGTGGCTTAGGATGTTTCAGAGATACTGGGCAATCCAGACAAAGTTCCAGGCAGGGGAAGCACAGTAGCTGAGATCTGGAAGAGAGAGGTGAGAGCGTGGTATTGTTATGACCAAATTCCGCCACTGAGAGACCACCAGACACACATGTAAAATCAAAGGAGTGACTTTATTCAAGCATATGCTCGGGTCCTACTATGCACAGAGGATGACCACAAGGTGGAAATGAAAGTAGGTTTTATATTCTTTGGCATGATGCATTTTGGGGTTGAAATACAATGCGGGGGTAACTTTCCCGAGGTAAACCGGGCGAGTTGGGGGGTTGGTCAACGCAGGGACTAAGGTAACTTAGGAGGTTCCTGATTGGTTGGCTCTACCCGGAACTGACCCACCCACCCCCACCCCACTCCCAGCAAAGGAGCGTATGTTGGATTGGCTGACTCTACCCGGAGTTGACCCCGCCTGGGCGCTGTAACACTCCGGAGGGCAGGCCTGAAGGGCGGAGCCCCCCCACAAGCTGTGCTGGGAACTTCCCTACGCCACATTTCCCCTGCCCCACCTCAGGGCATGGATTCAGTGCTGGGCTCTTCAGCATAGACAAAAAACCACCAAGTAGTTGGAGAGATTAATTTCCTAGGGGCAATAAAAATTTACTGTCACACCCCCCCCCCAACTGTTCCCCATTCACAGCTGTGGAGGATACAAGACAGACTGAGGACAGAGGCCAAAGGCCTATATAAGATGTTGACTTTTATAAAGGGCATTTCTCCTAATAGTGGTCCAAATATTCAAACCTTTAACTACAATACTTGGCCTCTGCATCTCAAAATTTCTCTCTGGAGGAACCTGACTTAGGTGGGCTTCCTAAGTGTGCATCTTCTTGGAAAGACGTATTAACTAATTGCTTCTGAACAGTAAACAAATGAGCAAAAAGGAAAGCCCGAGGCCTCTAGCAGTGTGATCCAATTTGGGGAGTGTTCTGCAGTGGACATTCCCATTGGAAAATTTGGATCCAGAAAGGTTTATACAGTAAAATTAAAAAGAAGAGGAAAGTCAGGTTATGCTGTCACCATTTTTCTTTGAGAGGGAACATTAGATTCCGTTTCAAAGAATGAGGCAAGTTATGACATTTTTCCAATTTATCTTCTACTGACCAAAATGTTCTGTCTACAAAGCCTTTTTTTGTTTTTTTTGTTAAAGAGGCATTTAGATGGAAAGAAATTACCAGACTATGAAACTTTATCGATATAAAAAAGAATTCAGACTACATTAGAGGTTGAGATTTACATTTTCTCTGTCCTCTCAATGGAAGGAATGGCTGGAAGACTCAGGCCTTTTGACGCGTGAAGATACACTCAAAAGACCTGCTACCTTTAGATGTTTTGTGAAGCATAAAAAGAGAAGTCCATTTTATTAATGGTGAGAGTGTGGATTAGAGCGGATGTAGATGAAACAAACTAGGGTAAAGACAAGATAGAACCCACTCATCCAATCATTCCACAAATACCCAACAGGTGCTACAGGGGAGATTCTGGTCTGTGTGGTTGGAATATGACAGTGGACCAGAGAGTCAAGGTCACCATCCATGTGGAGCTTGTATCTTTGAAAGGGAAAATTGATGAAAAACAAACATTTAATAAATCATGGATGACATAAGACTGAAAAAATAATGCTGTGAGGGAAGTAAACAGAGCTGTAGTGAAGGGTACAGGTGCTGTGCATACACAAGTGCAATAGGACACCCATGGCACAACGTTAGAACTGAGAATTCATGAGACATCCCAGATGATGTGAATGATGAGTGCAAGGGCATCTGGGTGAGAAGGAGCTCACAGTGTTAGAGACGGAATCATGCTCCTGTGGCTGGAAGGTGAAGAGCATGAGAGGTCATCACGGAGGGTGGGATTGCCAGGCCCAGATGGCACAGTAAGGAGAGTGGATCCTACAAGCAGGGGCAATATTCATTGACTCACGTGTAAGAGATGAGCAGAGCCACGAGGTAAGAGTGCATGAGTGACTGCTCCTCCAGGAAGGCTGTTTGCAGCCGTCCTGGAGAAAGACCACAGTGAAGCAGGAGGAGGTGGCTGGGAAATGAAGAGAGCAGGTAAAATTCAGGATGAATTTTGCAGCAAGACCACAGCGGCAGGTTCTGCTGGAGCCCTGCCTATACTCCCCCCACACTCTTGCTGTAGTGCCTGTCAGCAGCATCCCAGCACAAGCACGCAGGACTCTGATCACACGCTTTTGGAGTTGCAGAAGTTACTCTTCAGTGGGGTGGGGAGCAGCAAAGGGACCAAGAGGATCCTGGTGTTCACATCCTGGTGTAGGCTTCTTCCACAAGGAGAATGCAGAAGCAACAGCATGTGACTTCTAAGGCTGGGTCATGGAAAACAGGGAGGTTTCCCCCTTGATCTTTCTCTCCAATCCATGCATCTGGGAGTGCTGGCTTCCATGTTGTAAGGATGCACAATCAGCTGCGTGGACAGGCCCATACAGTGAGGATTTGAGGCCCTCTGCCATAACCCCTTTGGGTACAGGTCCTCCTGCTTCAGTTGACACTTCAGATTTGTACCTTGACTGCAACTTTATAGGAAAACCCCCAGCCAACCCCTTCCCCCCCCCCCCCAGCTAAGCTGTTCCTAAATCCTTGACACACAGAAACTGTTGAGTTAAGAAGTGATTATCATCATAAAGCTGCTAAGTTTGGGGGTAATTTGTCACGCAGCAAGAGATAACTAATGCATTCACGTCCTTTGGGTACAATAACTCTGAAGTGTGTGTGGTCTATACCATCCCTGATATGCTAGACCAGCTGGTAATGGATCACAAAATCTGATTGTGAACATCTCTCCCCAAATGCTTATTCAGTGATATCTCATTGGTAGATCGAAATCAGCCATGAGAGTAATATTCACACTACTATATGTATTAGGAAATACTTATGTATCAGTTTTCTGTAGTACTATAACAAATAACCACAGATTTCTGACCTAAAACAATAGAAATTTAGTCTCCCTCTAGTTTTGAAGGCTAGAAATCTGAAACCAAGGTATCAGCAGATCCATGCTCCCTCTGAACGCTTGAGAGGCCCTTCCTGCCTCTCCCAGCTCTTGGTGACTCCTGGCATTCCTCGGCTTATGGCTGTATCACTCCAATCTCTGCCTCTGTCTTCACACGGTCTTCCTACTGGGTGTGTGCATGTGTGTCTTCTTTGCTCTTCTTATATAAGGACAACAATCATTACATGTATGATCCCCCTAATCCAGTATGACCTTACCTTAATTAATGACATGTTCACAGACTGTTTCCAGAGTCACAGTCTGAGGTTCTGGCTGCACATGACTTTGGAAAGGGACACCACTGTACCCTACAAGTCAGGGCTTTTCTTCAGAACTCCTTTCCAGTACCCTATGGACCCCATCCCCCTGAGGGTCCCAGCGGGACTGAGCTCTGTTTGTTTTGATATGTTCACTAACATGCCCTGCGTGACTTTCCTTCCCTCCCCAGTCTCACTTCCAAGTTCCATTTTGGAACTTCCTAGAAATAAACTACTCTACAATGAATCCCTTCCTCTCAAATCTCTGTCCCAGGTTTAGCTTCTAGGAGAATTCAATCCAAGACATAAGACCACCAGGATTTGCCAATAGTTCAAAATATGGGAAACTTTTACTTGAACAACTGATGGACAGTGCATTTGTTTACTGAGATAATGATTGAGTGATTAAAGAAAAAAACCATCAATACTATCTATGGAAATTCCTCTATGACATTCCCTTGGCCAAGTCACAGCAGAATGCAGTTTCTATGTGGGACCGTGGTAAACAGCTGTCATCACTTGTTAGTCTTTTGGTGTTTGTGCATGCGTGTTTTGCTTTTGAATAAGGAGCACTCTTATTCCCTTCAATTCCCTTTGACCTTTCTGCCTGGAATAAATAAAGTGTCCTTTTTCCAGTAGCATCTCTGTTTCACACCCAGGAAAACAGGCACAAATTGCAGCAGATCCTGCAACTAGATAAAAAGTAGAGGACTAAAACTACTGGGGTGTGAGGTCGTGTTTAAACAATTATCAGGCCTCTACCAATAAAGTATGGTCCATTCCACGAAAAAGAAAAGCTGCTATTTTCCAGAATCAAAGTTTGGAAACTGCAAATAAGACAATATAAGTCACCCCTCCACTAAATTACTGTTCCCTTTTCAAATCAAGGACACTCATGATCACAGGCAGACATGGAAGTTTCTAGAATCTTTGGCTTCTTAATGACCAGAGGAAAAAAAGCAAATGGGCTCCCAATTTTAAAAATGGAAGATATGAACACCTATTTCTGGTGGAATGAACTTCAGGCCACAAGTTCAAGTATATTAAAAAGCATAATTTGGGGAGTAGCGCCTGTAGCTCAACAGAGTAGGGCACTGGCCCCATATGCCAGAGGTGGCAGGTTCAAACCCAGCCCCGGCCAAAAACTACAAAAAAAAAGTATCATTTTCTTTCTTTTTATAACATAATTTTTTAAAGAAATCTTTTACCATTAGGAACAAGAATCCAATTTTAAACAATTCATATTCCCCTCCTTTACCCCAAGGATGCATCTACATCCCTATACATTAAAGTAGTACCATGAAATTGTCCTGGAGCAGGAAGTTCTATATCTACCCTGGGCCATCCGTCCATGGAGGCAAATCCTGAGTCTACCCTGGTCCCAAAGAAACAGTTTTCTAGGTCCAGCTCCTTTTAACTTTACTCCCAGATGCTCTAGAATTCACGGGATTGTCCTAGTACCCTGACCCCTTGCTGGACCTGAAGGAAACCTGGAAGGGTTAAGGCCACTCCCCACTTTCATGCTACTGTGTAGATCAAAGCCCATTGCTATCAAACCACTCTGGGTATCAGGGAACTCTTTGCTGTAGGTGTCTATGTATAACATAAACTATTAGAAAAAAGTTAAAATATTGGTCTCCCAGACTTGAGTTTAAGTAGTGAAATTTGTATTTACTGTGTTGACTTTTTTAATCATGAGTTTTATTAGACACCTTCCTGAAAGCTTTTCTCTACAAAGAGGACCGAGTAGTCCTTCTAGAGTCAATATCCAAGCTATGTTTCAGGTGTGATGGCCCCCAATGTACATTGTTACTCTTCATCACAGCACCCTGAGAAGTCCCTCTCTCCCCACCAGGGCAAGGATTCCAGAGTCAGAAATGGAGAAAAACCTGTGCTATTAGCTGGTTAAGTGTCATTCGACAAAGTATTTAATCTCTGTCCTCTAGTCTCCCTTGTAAACTAGGAGCCTACAGAATGCCCTTGTTTCATGATAAGCATGGTGCTCAGCCTCATGCCTCCTACACCTCATTACGATCTTATGAGAGAGAGTGTGTCATTATCTCTACTGGACAAGAAATGTGATTAGCAAGGTAAACGAACATGGGCAGCATTGCCCTGCATTTGCAAAATGCAACCAACTACATGCAGGAATTGTGTAACAGTATAAAGAAAAGAAAGGGAAGAAGATGCTCTGGATTTTGGATGGTGAGGAAAGTAGATGTAATAAGTGGCACATGGAATGAGTTAAACAGTGTCCCCCTAAAAACCAGAATGTGACCCTATTTAGACAGAGGGTCTTTGCAGATTTAACTAGTTAAGATGATGTCATGCTAGAGTAGAGTAGACCCTAATTCCAAGGACTAGCTAGTGTCTGTGTCAGAGGTCACATGAAGACACAGACACATCCAAAGGAAAGATGGCCTTGTGAAGAACAGAGGGAGAGACTGCAGTGATGCAGCCACAAGCCAAGGACTGCCAGCAACAGCCAGAAGCAAAGAAGAATCCGTCCCTAGAGCCGTCAGCGGGAGCATGGTTCTGCTGACATCTTGGTTTCAGGCTTCTGGCCCCCAGAGCCACAGAGAATTAATTTCTGTGGTTTTCAACACCACAGTTGCTGGTACTTTGCTAGGGCAGCCCGAGGAAACTCCTGCAGCGGAAGAATCTCCAAAACAAAAGGTGCCCACCGCATCTGCTGTCTCAGCATATCTGCTCCAACCACAGTCTGTGCACACAGGTTTGAATTTTTTAAGCATGACCCAATAATGAGGCCTTTTGCCTGATTCAGCACGCACTTTGGTTTCTGAAGAACTTGCTTTGTGACATCCAAAGAGGTGCCGCTGCAGCTTGGTGAATTCTCTTCATTTGGAGCAATTTAATGAAAGAGTTAGAAATTCCTAATGTCATGGCAGGAATAGACCAGAGAAGAGAAAGGGGAACAGCTGTCAAAGGGTCTTTTTTTCTCATTAGCAGAGCATTTTTTGAAGGGTTAGAGAAATCGTTCTTTGCCATTTGGTCGCCACTAATTCATCTCTCTTCCCAGCTGAATAGAGTAGCTGGCCCTGCGGATGTGTTGCCTATCACTGAAGGGAGAAAGGGGAGCGGCGGGCAGTTCAGACTTGGGGAGCAGTGGAAGAACAGCATTTAATGAGGACCCAGGGATGCCAGAGAATGTCTCTCTTAACTACCTCTTCCGCACTTCATTTTGTGTTTTCATATCCTGCACCATTCGTGGGTAAAAGAAGAAATGCAAAGGTTCAGGAAACATCTCAGAAATGCTCAGATGACTGCCAATGGAAACAGCTCATCATCTGTCACCTTCCAAATTGGCGATAATTTTTGCTGCAATTGTTCCACTGAAGTTGCTCCACCTAGGTGAGGGTGCAGAGAGCAAGAACTGCACCCAGACTGGCTAGTGGCTGGTTAAATGTTACAAACTATCTGGAGACCGACTGGTCTCCGAAACTGTGGCTATCCTGCTCCAAAATGTGGACAAATGCATGAAGTTTAACAAGGAGCAATAAAAAGCAAGCCGCTCAAATGACCGTGCAGGAAACAGAAAGATTTCAGAGAACAGAAGACGGCTTAAGGAAACCCTAATTACTGTTTTCAAAACATCTATATCCAGAAAATAAGAACATTACAAAGAAACAGTCAGAGAACAAGCACTCTTGGAAATGTAAAAATAACATTGCTGAAATTAAAAATTAAATTGAATGGCTGGGAGATAAACTGGAGCAATTTTCTCAGAATATAAAGCAAGACAGAAACTGTAAGCAGTGCAATAAAGAAATACTAGAGGTGACAGAGGGGAGGAAAGTCTTAAAGAAATAATAAAAGAAAATTTTCCAGAAACATGAGAGACATGGGTGTGTAGAGCAAGAGAGGTCACCCAATGTGTTCACAATACAGGCAAAACACTCACCCCTAATGTATCCTCACAAAATTTAAGAACTTAAAAGATAAAAAGAATTACCTTAAAAACTTTGAGAAAAAACACCACTTATAAAGGAATTAAGTATCAGACTTACAGCAAACTTTTCATCAGCAACACTGCGACAAAGAGGTAGAATAATTCTTTCCAAGGGTGAAGTAAAAATTACTTCAGGACCAGATAGTTAAACATAGCCAAACTAGCATGCGAGGGTGAGTGCAAAGTAGGGTCATTTTTAGACATGACAAGACCCTCAAATTTTACCCTTTTGTGAAGATGTTACTTACAAATGAATATGAGAATGAAAACCCTAAAAAGGTTATGGGACCTAAGAAACTATAGGACTAACCCAACATCCAGTAGAAAGAAAAGGGAATGACATCTCTGCAGTAGTCAGGAAGCGTCCATCTGAATTGAAGCCAGACATCATTGTCTCATCGGAGGATATCTTAAAGAAGAAAAATTAAGGGATTAAGGCAGGAGATAGAATGACAGGAAAAAACAAACAGAAAATCTTAGCCACATGATGGAAGTATATAACTCTCTAAGAAAAAGAAAAAGCATTTAGTGACTCCTGGGAAAACAATAAATTTACAAGAAATTCATGGCCTTAGGTTAAGCAATAGGGATCTGCCAATTATTAATAGAGGTGTGGCAATAACATGGCCTTTTGCGAGTTGAGACCAAGAGTGACTTAACTTGATGAATGGCATAGGGTCATTTTATTAAAACTGAAGAATGGACGATTATATTCTAGGACTCAGTGGTGCTGAAAAAGTTTTTAATTTACATATTAATGTATCTTCTATATGGAACCAAGTAGTTTTATTTTCCTTTTGTGCTTTTATTTATGTTCTACATTTATTATAATAAATGCGGATTGCTTGTATAATAGGGAAAAAGTTATTTCTAAAATTCCCAGCCTGTTACTAGAAAGAAGCTAATGGATTGGATCTCTTTCATATTTTGTCCAAGAAATTTCCATTCTAGATCCTCAAAGAACTAGCTAAGAGCTCACATCTCAGGAATGGTTTGTGTGACAAATCTGTCTCAGATAAGCTGAAGACATAGAAGCCACTTGTTAGACTCATCCTGCCAGATATAAACAAGTGTGTTTGTTCTAAGATCTTGGCAGAGCTGAAAAATTGGTGTCTAGGAAGCTGGGAACCCGTGAACTCCTGTGTCAGTCTTAATTCCTGCTTTGGAAGCCAGATACAGCCTGGGTTGTGGACACAAATGCATAGATAGAGCTTCTCCAATTTCCTGTGCACAGGCAGCTCCTGTGTGTCTTGCTGGCTAAGTGCAGATTACCATTCAGCGGGTCGGGGGACCTGAGATTCTGTGGTTTTAATCAGCTTCCTGGTGATGCTGCTGGGATGGTCCATGGGAGATAGCTTCAGTGGCAGTGGCTTCCGGAGTCCCCGCAGGTGCTGCAAAGAGCTGCAGTGAGGACCAGGAGCCAGGGGCACGTGCGCCACCTGGAGGCGCCTAGAATAATAGCAACAACTGTAACCACCCAGGAAAAGGCCCCAAGTGGGTAGATTGTGACATCCAGCTTAGAGGTTGAGGCAGGCAATAAAAGAGAGGGTCAAATGATACTTCTGGAGAACCAGGGTCCGCCAGATCCTTCTGGAGCCAATGAATTTCCACTTCAGCCATTTTAGAGGCAGAAGAGCTCTACTTTTCCCAAAGTTATGGGTTAGAAACACAGCAACCAGGCAAACCAGGCCTGGCTCAGACTCCACTCCTAGGCGTATACCCCAAAGAACTGAAAGCAGGTGTCACATTAAAACTTACACATACTGCTCATACTATCATTCACAACAGCCAAAAGAGGAAGACAACCTAAATGTCCATCAGTGGATGAATGGATAAACAAGATGTGTTCTATCTGTGTAAAAGAATAGTATTCAGTCACAAAAAGGAATCAAAATCTGACCTGGGCTACAACATGGATGAGCCTTGGAAGCAGGATGCTAAGTGAAAAGCAGTCAGACACACACAAAAAAAAGCCTGCTGAGTGATTCCATTTATACGAAGTGTCCAGCACAGTCTTCTTTGTTTTGTGCTGATGACAATGGGGAATAGAGAAGGGACAGCTAAAGGGGGAGGGGTTTCTTTCTGGGGTGATAAAAATGTTCTAAAATTGATCATAGTGAAGGTTGCAAACTCTGTGAATGTAGTAAGGAGACAATTGAATTGTACACCTTAAAAAAAAAAAAAAAAAAAAACAGGTGGCTCAGGCACTTACAGGCCAAGCGGCCTTCAGCAAGTTACTTGGTGACTTCTGTTCTCAGTTTTCTCAGCTATAAAATGGGAATGATGCCTCACTCAGAACATCATGTGAAAGGTGTTTCCTTTGACACAGGCAAAACACTCTGCACAGTGCTCGTTTCTTTGAAACTGCTCAATAGGGAGCGGGATTGCTCTTATTGTAGTAGCACTCCTAATGGCTACAACAAGGAATAAGCTCATTTGTGTATTACTGTGCTGAGAGCAGATCGGAAACCTCTCAGGTGGCCTCAGGGATGCGTGAGCATGTCCCCAGGTTGGGGGTTTCCTTTGAGTTCACTGTGTTCCGCAAATTGTATCATATTCTCTTTGTTGCTGGGGAGAAAGACTGGGGGCGATGTAACCCTGAGGGATTTGTTAGACAACAGTGCTGGGCTGGTGCAGACTAGCAACATAATCTCCAGCACAGGCCTGTGCTTTGCCGGGGGTCTGCAAAGGGAAACCGACTGTTTGCTAATGTTCCCATGTTAGCAAAGGATCAAACTCAGGTGTCTCTTGAGAGGAGAGAAAATCAACCTCAGTTCAGTGCACCCTTGGCCCAAACTGTAAACTCTGAATCTTTTGATCTGTGAAGAAGAGCTTTTCCATGAGAAACAACAGTTTTTGGGGTTTTGTTTGTTTGTTTGTTTGGGGTTTTTTTTGGTTTTTTGTTTTTGTTTTTTGTTTTTTTGCATCTCCCTGTGAAAAACGCTCACTGTCTTTTGGAAACCACTGGATGTCTGCTTGTCCCATTAATATCACTGGCAGATTTTTTTTCTATCTTTAGTTCTGAAAATGATTAATCTAACAACAGATTCGGTGATTTTCTGCGAGCACGCCACATTGAATTGTGCCAATAGCCTGTTTAATTAACAACAGTGGTCTGATGCTGTCGTGCCCTGGCCATGCTCCCACCTGGAGACCTGAGGTGAAATGCTCATCATGGAATTAGTGCAACGGGCAGAACTGATCATGTCCTGCATTGTGCAGAATCTGAGAATACCATTTAAATGGTCCAGCTGTGATACAGGGTTGCCAAAAGCAGGGATACCAGACCATCAGCTTTAGTGAACAAGTAAGAAGCTCAGGTGCCCCTTATACCTCATCAAGGCGGGTCCCTGCCCCAGGCCCCACACTCCTGACAGTTCTGCTCCCTGCTTTGTCCACTTTCCCTTGTTATTTCTCCATGTTCCTCTCTGTGAAAAAGCTTGTTATGGCCTGAACTGTCTGCCCTCAAAGTCCACATGTTGAAGCCCAACTCCAGTATCTCAGAATATGACTGCATTTGGAGATAGGGCCTTTGAAGGAGGTGATTAAATTAATGTGAGGCTAGCAGGTGGCCCTGATTCAATCTGATTGGTGTCCTGATAAGAAGAAACCTGGACGCAAACAGAGACACCAGCAGTGCACGTGGGCAGAGGGAAGACCATGTGAGCACCTGGAAGGCAACTGTCGCAAGCCAAGGGGAGAGGCCTCAGGAGAAACCACCTCTGCCAACATCTTGATCTTGGACTTTTATTTTCCAGAAGTGTAAGAAAATAAACATCTGGTATGTAAGCCACCTAGTCTGTTGCATTTTGTCATGGCACCCAAACAGACAAATAGAGTGTCCGCCAAGGCTTTGGGACCCCTCCGAGACCATAGTCAGGCACCTGGACCACCGAATCCTGTGCACAGTGCACCCAGGTTTGTCTCTTGAAGCTGACCTCCAAGAGAGGACCTGGAAATGTGGGTAGTCCACAGGAGGGCAAGGAGGCTGTCTCCCCCTGTCCATTCAAACTGCACTGTCTAGGTGGTTGTGAGGGTATAGTGGCAAAGTGAGGGTAGGGCACACATTTTGTTTACTAGTCAGCCTGGTTAGTAACTACCAAGCATTTCCATATGTGGAAGCATTTCCATATGTGCGACTTGCATTAACTCTCTCTCTTTGGGGCCCCACCAAGGTTGGAAGTGGGGGCCCTGGTGCTCAACCAATGTGGGAGTTTAGGACACCACTAGACCCCAATTCTGATGGTGAGTGGGACCAAGAAACACTTTGTGGATCCTTTCAAGCCACCTCTGCCAGCTTCTTTAATAGAAAAGCCAACCTGATATAGCTGACTATGGGGCGTTACAGTGCCAGGTGCCAATCCCTGACAGAGTATTTTCAAAAGCAGATCAGGGGCCCTTTAAAAGGACCTATTGAGGGCAAGGCAAAAATAGGAGATTTCAACCAGCAAGTAGGTTTGGCTGGGAAGAGCTTGCCTCCAGTTCCCGATGGCCAGCAGTTAGTATTATTAGCAAAGTGGCGTTACCATGGAAACCACTTCCAGGCTTCCTGGCCCGTATACAGGTTCTTCTGGGGTGTGATGTCCAAATTTGTACTTCATAAAAATGTTAACATGTTCTAATTACTCTGAAGCTGCGACCTCCATGGCTGGTCTTCATATAAAAGAACACCCTTCTCCCTGTGCTTGCTGAGCAGAGTGCAACGGTGCCTTTTTTAGGAATACGTCCATCTATATATGCTTAGACATGTCACCAAAACAGAGGGTCAAAGGTCTTCCTTTCCTTCTCCTTTAGGGAATAAGAAAAGCAGATGTGATTTCCCAAGCAGGGACCCAGAATGCAGCATCTGTGGGCTCCATTAAGGGTTTTCTGCTGTGAGAGGGCAGGAAAAATTATGAACTAAGCTTTCCTTATTTGTTTTTCCAGAAGAACATTTACTGTACAAATGCCAGGAATGGTGCTGGAGTCCATTCACTCATAACTGCAGGCTTCGAGATCATATACAATTCAGTTTCAGAAGCATCATAGAACAGGAGAAAGCACAAACTTGAGTCTAACTATTAAATCTTGGTGAACTGACAAAAATAAAATTAGTTCCCAGAGCTCACGGGGCTCTTCAATCCATACCCCTCTGTGTGTGGAAAATCAGCTTTCCATAGGAGCTTTGAAAATGAAGCTTGATTTTGCAACCTGTGACGCTCTTTTGCACAAGCAATAGCATTGCCCAGGATCAACCTCCTGCATGTCTTCACTTGAAATTTGTTTAATGACACCAGTGCCCATTCATTCATTTTGGCTCAGAAAGATGCACTGTACTGTGCTACCAGAGAGTTTAAAAGTTGAGTGGCAGGGGAAACAAATAAGAACAGCAGAAGTGGAGAGGGAAAAATAAGACAAAAAAGGAAATGTGGGGTGGGGAGAGGAAGAATAGAAAGTAGGACATGATTTCTGTACCACTCAGGACTCTTTTGATTCCAAGAGGCAAGAAATCTAACTCAAAATGACTTTTAAAAAAACTTAGAGGTGGGAAGAGGTAAGATGGCTGACTGAAGCCAACTTTCAGCAGAGGCTCCCATCCAGAGGGAGAAATAATGGCCAGAAACAACCCAATAAAGTGGAAGATCAGGAGCTGAGCTGAGAGAGAGGATCAATAGGTCTGCATCACCCCTGGTGAGGCAAGCTGGGACTCCAAGGAAACAAATTTCAGGTATAAAACCCATCCCAAAGAGGGCGGAAATCCTTCCCCTCCCCCCCCCACCATGAGAGTGACTTGAGGAGAGTAGAGAACAGAGGACCATATGTTTCATCAAAGGGGAGAGAAGACTGAGGGCCAGGACTCCCCCCACATAGAGATATCACTGCAAGCTGAGGCAGTCTGTTACCTGGGCCAAAAGTCAATCTAATATTCTCCCTACCTTCGTGAACTCCCAATCCACCCCCTCCCCAAGCAGTCTGGAAGACTACCCCCTGCAAAATCTGGAGTGTCTGATAGACAGGGCGGGGCATCTCATGAACTGTGGGCCAGTTGAGCTGAAACTATAACTTTAATACAGGTGGGGAGTCACAAGGGGAGAAAGACTTGCCCTGTGTTGGAAAGAGCATAGTGCGGGACCACGCCACCAACCACCAGGGACTGCAGGGGGCACTGCTGGCAGCCCACCTACTTCTGCTACCCAGACATGGTTCAAGGGCTCCCCAACTCCCCACCCAGCCATTCAGCCAGCGTCTACCTCAGGTGTCTCGGCTCCCCCCCCAGCTCCTGCCCCATGGCCTGTGGCTGGAGACTCCGCCCTCTGGCTCCCAGCCCAGCTCCTGTGATCAATGCAGCCATGGTCGGTGGTAGGCTGCTCAGCTCTCTGGGTTCCCACCAGGCTCCTGTGACCCATGGCCAGTTGTCAGTGGCTCCACCCTCTGGCTCCTCCAGCTCCCTGCCCAGCTCCTGTGACCTGCACACAGCAGTACCCCAGACCGGCAGCACGACCCCCAACAGTGGCAGCACCACTCCTGACAGTGGTGGCAGCTCCACAGTCCCTCCCACTGGGGTCAAATTTGGGAGAGAAATCTCCCCAATCCTGCGGAACACAGGGGAAACCTGACCTGACCTGCAGGGGTTCTAGAGGTGGAGTGAGGCCAAGGCAGAGGCATGGTCTCTGAGGGAGAGAACCACACTCCTCCACAGTAACCCCTGGCTGGGCACAGTCACGGGCAGAATACTCCCCAGTTTCCAATGATCACCAGAGGGAATCAGGCCTGAACTAGTCCCGCCTGCAGGTTGCATAGTGAGACGGCCCAGTAGGGGAGGCATTGTCTCCTCTTTGATTTAGGTGCAAATCCCTGGTGTACTTGACTATGAAAGAGAGCTGGGCTGCAGCCCTGTGCAGTAACCAGTGACTGGTGGTAATGGTGATGCAAAGTGGGGAAAGAGGCCCAGCCCCCCGGAATAATTCTTTTGCTCAGTGGGCAGGCCTTTTTGACTCCAGGGACCACCAGAGAGAGTCACGCTTGAGCTGCCAGTGGACCCCTGCTGTCCAGTTCCTGGACGCCTTTTGAACTCTCCCACTTGATCTGTGTTTGTGCTGACTGGGATAATTGGTTTGGACTTCTTGATCTGGGCCATTACCTGAGGACTCCCCCAAGGTTATACCCTTGTTGTAGAGGGAGGGTCTTATTATTCTCTCTCAGTTATTGCCAGTGGGGGGCGGTGTGTCTTAATTGCTTGTATTCCTCCACAGCTGAGATTTCAATCCAAAGTCACTGATCCACTAGAATTGGTCAGAGTCTAGCTAAATACAAGACAGACCCACCTAGCCCCATCATACCAGGTGGGTCCCCAGAGTCTCCGGGTGTAGTACTGAATGGGGCCTTGGTAAAGCCACAGGGGAAAAAGTCACCAGTCCCAGGACTCTGGTGAAGGACTGATTAATTACATCTCCAGGAGCCCTGAATTTAATTCCACCTTACTAGCCTCTCTAAACAAACGGTGAAAAAATAACTGTGGAGAAGAATCAGTGGAAAAACTCAGGCAACCTGAATAACCAGAGTAGATCAACTCCCCCAAAGTACTACAAAAGAGATACAACAGAGGATCCTATTCATAAACAAATTGCTGAGATGTCAGAAATTGAGTTCAGAATTTGAATAGCAAATAAGATCAACAGAATTGAAGTAAAATTGGAATTAGAAGTTTAAGGAGTAATCAAAAGTTGGCCCAAGAATTCAACGAATTCAAAGATAACAGCTATGATTTAATAACAAAAAAAAAGATAAAATACCAAAGATTTTGACAAATTGAGGCAAGAAGTTGTATCCCTCAAAGACCTGAGAAATACAGTTGAATCCCTCAGTAATAGGATGGAGCAGGCAGAAGAAATGATGTTGGACATTGAAGATGAAGCTTTTAAATGCTCCCAAACTCTCAAAGAGGAAGACAAATGGAGAGGAAAGATGGATCATTCTCTGAGAGAGCTGTGGGACCACTCCAAAAAAAGCAAACATTCACCTTATTGGAATTCCTGAAGGTGATGAGAATGATATGAAAGACACAGATGCTCTACTCCAAGAGATTTTAGAGGAAAACTTTACAAACATGACAAGAGATACTGAAATTCAGATAGCAGACAGTTTCAGAACCCCCGCATGACTCAATCCAAATAAAGCATCCTCTAGACATATCATAATTAACTTCACCAAAGTTAATATGAAAGAGAAAATCCTGCAAGCAGCCACACATAAGAAAATCATAACCTACAAGGGGAAGAATATTAGAATGACTGCAGATCTTTATGCTGAAAATTTTCAACCCAGAAGAGTATGGTCATCAACCTTCAATCTCCTAAAACTAAACAACTTTCAGCCCAGGATCTTATATCCAGCTAAACTGACTTTCATTTATGATGGAGAAGTCAAATACTTTAATGACATTCACATGTTACATGTTAAAGAAATTTGCCATAACTAAACCAGCTCTTCAAGATATTCTCAGACCTATTCTCTATAATAACCACCACAAGGCTCTACCACCAAAGTAAACTCACTCAGAAATTATTGATTAAAACCCAACTTCCATAGTGGTGAAAGGATTAAAAATGTCCACTGGTCTTTCAAAAAACTTGACACCCAAAATACTACCAAGCTTATCAATACTCTCAATTAACATGAATGGCTTAAATTGTCCACCAAAGAGGCACAGTTTGGCTGACTAGATACAAAAACTCAGGCCAGATATCTGCTGCATACAAAAATCTCATCTTGTCTTAAAGGATAAATATAGATTCAGGGTGAAGGGATGGATGACTATAATCCAGGCAAATAGAAAACAGAAAAAAGCAGGGGTTGCAATTTTATTTGCCGATACATTAGGCTTTAAACCAACAAAAGTAAGGAAAGACAAGGATGGTCACTTCATATTCGTTAAGGGAAACACTCAACATGATGAGATATCAATTATTAACATGTATGCGCCCAACCGAAATGTTCCTCAATTTATAAGCAAGACCCTAACAGACATGAACAATTTGATATCTTCCAGCACCATGATAGTCAGAGATTTTAACACCCTTTTGGCAGTGTTGGATAGATCTTCCAAGAAGAAACTAAGCACGGAAATTTGGCACTTAAACTTCATACAACAATTGAATTTAATAGACATCTACAGAACATTTCATACTAACAAAATTGAATACACATTCTTCTCATCAGCCCATGGAACATCCTCCAAAATTGATCACATCTTAGGTCACAAAGCTAACCTCAGCAAGTTTAAAAGAATGGAAATAATTCCTTGTATTTTCTCAGATCATAATGGAATAAAAGTTGAATTCACCAATAACAGAAATCTGCTGTTCAGATTCAAAATCTGAATCTTGAATATTCATACAAAGACATGGAAACTAAATAATTTTATCCTGAAAGTTAGCTGGGTCAAAGAGGAGATTAAGAAGGAAATTACCAAGTTTTTGGAACAGAATTATAATGAACGTATGAATTATCAGAACCTCTGAGATACCACAAAGGCAGTCCTAAGAGGGAAATTTATATCATACAAGTCTTCTGTTGTGACCGCTATGGCCCTTGTCTCGGTCACCGCAAGAAGGAACCAGGCGCGACATGCATTGGAAATACAAGCTTGTGGGAGGCAGGCAAACCTTAAGTACAGGGTAGCCCCAAGCCCCCTTCACAACGGCTATTTGTTAAGGTTATACACAACAGGTGTGAAGAGTTAAGGTAATTACATGAGGGGTGCATGTGTAAGGATTTCCAAGTGCTCTTTCCTCACGTGTTCTTACTCCACAACCCTCATGAAGATGTACTAAGCATCAATGTTTAACACATGCTTATTAGTGAGTGACCGATATTACTCATTCCAGAACACTGAGTTACTTGGGGGATTGCCCCCAAGTCACAAAATGTCTCTAGGCTTGCCTGGAGACTGTCTTGTTTTCAGTGTTTCCTTTTAATGTGATAAGAATCAATAACTGTTCTTTGCAAGCATGGTGTCCATTCCTCTACACCTTCCTTAAGAGAACAGAAAGAGAGGAAGTCAAGAATTTAATGGGACAGCTCAAGCAACTGGAAAAGGAAGAACACTCCAACCCCAGACCCAGCAGAAGAAAAGAAATAACCAAACTTAGAACTGAATTAAATGAAATTAAAAACAAAGAATTATTCAAAAGATCAATGAATCAAAAAGTTGGTTTTTTGAAAAGTTTAACAAGATAGATAAACCCTTGGCTAGCCTAACCAGAAATAGAAAATTAAAATCCCTAATTTCATCAATCAGAAATGACAAAGGTGAAATAACAACAGACACCTCAGAAATTAAAAAAATTCTTAATACTACAAAAAACTCTATTCTCAGAAATACAAAAATCTGAAAGAAATTGACCAATACTTGGAAGCACGCCACCTTCCTAGACTTACCCAGAAAGTATTAGAAATGTTGAAGAGATCTATATCAAGTACTGAAATAGCATCAACTATATGAAATCTCCACAAAAAGAATAGTCTGGGACCAGATGGCTTTACATTGGCATTCCACCATACCTTTAGAGAGGAACTAGTACCTATATCACATAACCTTTTCCAAAGCACAGAAAAAGAAGGAATACTTCCCAATACATTCTATGAAGCAAATATCACCTTGATCCCCAAACCAGGAAAAGATCAAACAAGAAAAGAAAATTATAGACCCACATCTTTAATGAAGATAGATACAAAAATATTCAATAAGATCCTAGTGAACAGAATCCAGCAATACAGCAAACAAATTATACACCATGACCAAGTTGGTTTTATCCCAGAGTCTCAATAATGGTTCAATATACGTAAATCTATAAATACATTAAATCACATAAACAAAATAAAAAACTAAGACCAGGGTGGCACCTGTAGCTCAAAAGAGAAGGGCGCTGGCCCCATATGCCAGAGGTGGCGGGTTCAAACGCAGCCTTGGCCAAAACTGAAAAAAAAAAAAAATTAAGACCATATGGCAAGTGGTTGCATGTGTTCAATCGACCTAATCCCACTGGCAACTGTAAGTACAAGCAGCAGTGAGACTGCAAACCAGAACCTGTGAACTGTTTTGGTGTTTTTGGACTTGGCACTCAGTTGAACTGCCTTAGGGAGAGCTTGAGCAGGAGTGCGGAGAACTTTGGGCATTGTCTAGGGCCCCAGACTGAGCCACTAAGCTGGGCCACAGGGAGCCATTGAAGAGAACTGCCCTGGCAAGCTCCGCCCTCAGGGTCCCAGAGCAAGGATCGGGCAGGACCTAGTAACCTACTGACTGAGCAGCCTAAAGGCAGGGACTGAGCTCCCTTTCAGCCTTAACCTTTAGGGGCAGAGTGAGACGGTTTGGGCACACTAGAGACTCGAGATGTTGCCCTGGGTAGACTGCCGGGCATCACAGCTCATAGCAACCTCAAACTCCTGGGCCTGACACCGCCCGGACATCCATAAGGGCTGTGCCAAAAATCCCACCCCATGACCCGTACCCACCAGGCCTCCGCATGCCCTGACCAGGAACTGCAGGAGCCGCACAAACCTGCATCCTCCCTCCTGTGTCCTCCAGGCCTCCACACTGGCATGCTCATCTGGCCAGGGATACTGGTACCTGCGTGCCCTCTGGAGCCCCCCCTGCCTCTGCGCAGAGCCCTTCTCCTGACCAGAGACTGCTAAAGCCTTGGGCTCTCTGTGCCAAAGTCACTGGGCGCCAGGCACTCCCAGAACCTGTGCACCACCTCCTGCCTGTTGCTGGATCCGGGTGTGTCACACACTGGAGCTGCTTCCACAACCAGAACTCCCTAGCTGGAGTATCCCCAGAGGGCTACACAGGGTCACTCCCTACAAAGATCCAGCAATAGAGTGACCCCGCTGGGGTCTAATCTTGGAGAGACACCTCCCCAACTATGGGGACAGCCAGAAGCAACAGTGAAAAATAATCATGAGGCAAAATCAACAGAAAAACTCTGGCAATATGATAATCAGAGTATATCACCTCCCCCATGGATCAATGGGGCAGACAAAGCACAAAATCCCATGCACAAACAAATAGCTGAGATGTCAGAAATCGAATTCAGAATCTGGATAGCAAATAAAATTGATTTAGAATTCCAAGCAGTAACCCAAAAGATATCTCAAGAATTCAACAAATTCAAAGAGCAAATGACCAAAGATTTTGACACATTGAGACAAGAAGTTGCGTCCCTCAAAGATCTGAGAAACACAGTAGAATCTTTCAGTAACAGAAAGGAGTAAGCAGAAGAAAGAATTTTGACATGGAAGACAAAGCTTTTGAATGCTCCCAAACTCTCAAAGAGGAAGAGAAATGGCGGGTAAAAACAGATCACTCTCTCAGAGAGCTCTGGGATAATTCGAAAAAACCAATATTCATCTAATAGGGATCCCCAAAACAACGAAGTGGCTTCACAAGGCACAGAGTCTCTTCTCCATGAGATTATGAAGGAGAACTTTCCAGACATGCCAAGAGATTCTGAAAGTCACATAGCAGACAGGTTCAGAACTCCAGCACGACTCAACCCAAATAAGACATCCCCCAGACACATCATAATCAATTTCACTAAAGTTAATATGAAGGAGAAAATTCTGAAAGCTGCCAGATGAAAGAAAACCATCACCTACAGGGGCAAAAATATTAGAATAACTGCAGATCTCTCTGCTGAAACCTTTCAATCTAGAAGAGGATGGTCATCGACTTTTAACCTCCTAAAACAAAATAACTTTCAACCCAGGATCCTGTACCCAGCTAAACGGAGTTTCATTTATGACAGAGAAATTAAATACTTCAATGACATTCACATGTTGAAGAAATTTGCCATAACTAAACCAACTCTCCAGGATATTCTCAGACCTATCCTCCATAAAGACCAGCATAACCGTCCACCACAAAAGTAAACCCACCAAGAAAATTTTGATCAAATTCCAACTTCCACAGTTGCAAAAGGATTAAAAATGTCCACCAGACTCTCAAAAGGCTTATCAATATTCTCAATTAATGTGAATGGTTTAAACTGTCCTCTAAAGAGGCACAGGTTGGCTGACTGGATACAAAAACTCAAGCCAGATATTTGCTGCATACAAGGATCGCATCTTAGATTAAAAGAGAAATATAGACTCAAGGTGAAAGGATGGTCATCTATATGCCAGGCAAATGGAAAGCAGAAAAAAGCAGGTGTTGCAATCATGTTCGCAGACACAATTGGCTTTAAACCAACCAAAATAAGGAAGGATAAGGATGGACACTTCATATTTGTTAAAGGTAATAATCAAAATGATGAGATCTCAATTTTTAATGTTTATGACCCAACCAGAATACACCTCAATTTATAAGAGAAACTCTAACAGACATGAGCAACTCGATTTCCTCCACTTCCATAGTAGTTGGAGATTTTAACACCCATTTAGCAGTGCTGGATAGATCCTCCAAAAAGAAGCTAAGCAAAGAAATTTTAGATTTAAACTCAACCATTCAACATCTAGAGGTAACAAACATCTACAAAACATTTCATCCCAACAAAACTGAGTACACATTCTTCTCATCAGCCCATGGAACATACTCCAAAATTGACCACATCCTAGGCCACAAATCTAACCTCAGAAAATTTTAAAAAAATAGAAATTATTCCTTGCATTTTCTCAGACCATTGTGGAATAAAAGTTGAACTCAATAACAACAGGAACCTGCATACACATACAAAAACATGGAAGCTAAACAACCTTATGCTGAAGGATAGATGGGTTATAGAAGAGATTAAGAAGGAAATTACCAAATTTTTGGAACAAAACAACAATCAAGACACAAATTACCAGAACCTCTGGGGTACTGCAAAGGCAGTCCTAAGAAGGAAATTTGTAGTACTAGAAGCCTTCCTCAAGAAAACGGGAACAGAGGAAGTTAATAACTTAATGGGACATCTCAAGCAACTGGAGAAGGACGAACACTCCAACCCCAAACCCAGCAGAAGAAAAGAAATAACCAAAATCAGAGCAGAACTAAATGAAATTGAAAACAAAAGAATTATACAACAAATCAATAAATCCAAAAGTTGGTTTTTTGAAAAGATCAATAAAATAGTTAAACCTTTGGCCAAAGCAGGAGGAATCACGCTATCAGACCCGAGACTGTACTATAAGTAAAATCTCTAATTTCATCAATTAGAAATGGTAATGATGAAATAACAAAAGACCCCTCAGAAATTCAAAAACTCCTTAATGAATACTGCAAGAAACTCTACTCTCAGAAATTTGAAAATCTGAAAGAAATCAACCAATACCTGGAAGTACGCCACCTACCAAGACTTAGCCAGAATGAAGTGGAAATGTTGAACAGGCCTATATCAAGTTCTGAAATAGCATCAACTATACAAAATCTCCCTAAAAAGAAAAGCCCAGGACCAGATGGCTTTACATCAGAATTCTACCAAACCTTTAAAGAACTAGTATTTTCTGACTTTACGTCAGAATTCTACCAAACCTTTAAAGAACCTATATTACTAAACCTCTTCCAAAATATAGGAAAAGAAGGAATATTACCCAGCACATTCTACAAAGCAAACATCACCTTGATCCCCAAACCAGGGAAAGACCCAACAAGAAAAGAAAATTATAGACCAATATCACTAATGAATATTGATGCTAAAATGCTCAATAAGATCCTAACAAACAGAATCCAACAGCACATCAAAAAAATATACACTACGACCAACTTGGATTTATCCCAGGGTCTCAAGGCTGGTTCAATATACATAAATCTATAAATGCAATTCAGCACATAAACAAACTAAAAAATAAGGACCATACGATTCTTTCAATTGATGTAGAAAAAGCTTTTGACAATATCCAGCATGCCTTCATGATCAGAACACTTAAGAAAATAGGTATAGAAGGGACATTTCTTAAACTAATAGAGGCCATCTACAGCAAACCCACAGCCAATATCATATTGAACGGAGTTAAATTGGAATCATTTCCACTTAGATCAGAAACCAGGCAAGGATGCCCATTGTCTCCATTGCTCTTTAACATTGTCATGGAAGTTTTAGCGATTGCTATTAGGGAAGAAAAGGCGATCAAGGATATCCACATAGGGTCAGAAGAGATCAAACATTCACTCTTCGCAGATGATATGATCATATATCTGGAAAACACTAGGGATTCTACTACAAAACTTTTAGAAGTGATCAAGGAATATAGCAATGTCTCAGGCTACAAAATCAACACCCATAAATCTGTAGCCTTTATATATACCAACAATAACCAAGCCGAAAAAACAGTCAAGGACTCCATTCCTTTCACAGGAGTGCCAAAGAAGATGAAATATTTGGGAGTATATGTAACAAAGGATGTGAATGATCTCTACAAAGAGAACTATGAAACTTTAAGAAAAGAAATAGCTGAAGATGTTAACAGATGGAAAAACATACCATGTTCATGGCTGGGAAGAATCAACATTGTTAAAATGTTCATACTACCCAAAGCAATATATAATTTTAATGCAATTCCTATTAAAGCTCCATTGTCATATTTTAAAGATCTTGAAAAAATAATACTTTGTTTTATATGGAATCAGAAAAAAACTCAAATAGCCAAAACATTACTCAGCCATAAAAACAAAGCAGGA
The DNA here is from genome assembly GCF_027406575.1 of Nycticebus coucang. Taxonomy (NCBI): domain Eukaryota; kingdom Metazoa; phylum Chordata; class Mammalia; order Primates; family Lorisidae; genus Nycticebus; species Nycticebus coucang. The sequence continues at coordinate 108,139,670 of NC_069783.1, read as the reverse complement.
GGAATCACGCTATCAGACCCGAGACTGTACTATAAATCGATAGTGATCAAAACAGCATGGTACTGGCACAAAAGCAGAGAAGTAGATATCTGGAACAGAATAGAGAACCAAGAGATGGATCCAGCTACTTACCATTATTTGCTCTTTGACAATCCAATTAAAAACATTCAGTGGGGAAAAGATTCCCTATTAAACAAATGGTGCTGGGTGAACTGGCTGGCAACCTGTAGAAGATTGAAACTGGACCCACACCTTTCACCATTAACTAAGATAGACTCTCACTGGATAAAAGATTTAAACTTAAGACATGAAACTATAAAAATACTTGAAGAAAGTGCAGGGAAAACTCTTGAAGGAATGGGCCTGGGTGAATATTTCATGAGGAGGACTCCCCAGGCAATTGAAGCAGTATCAAAAATACACTACTGGGACCTGATCAAACTAAAAGCTTCTGCATAGCCAAGGACATAGTAAGTAAAGCAAGCAGACAATCCTCAGAATGGGAGAAAATATTTGCAGGTTATACCTCCGATAAAGGTCTAATAACCAGGATCCACAGAGAACTCAAACTTATTAGCAAGGAAAGAACACGTGACCCCCATCTCAGGGTGGGCAAGGGACTTGAAGAGAAACTTCTCCAAAGAAGACAGACCAATAATCTACAAACACATGAAAAAAACCTCATCATCCTTAATCATCAGAGATATGCAAATCAAAACTACTTTGAGATATCACCTCAAACCCCAGTAAGAGTAGCCCACATAACAAAATCCCAAAACCAGAGATGTTGGCATGGATGTGGAGAAAAGGGCACACTTCTACACTGCTAGTGGGAATGCACACTAATATGTTCCTTCTGGAAGGATGTTTGGAGAATGCTTAGAGACCTAAAAATAGACCTGCCATTCGATCCTATAATTCCTTTACTAGGTTTATACCCAGAAGACCAAAAATCACAATATAACAAAGACATCTGTACCAGAATTTTTTTTTTTTTTTTTTTTTTGTAGAGACAGAGTCTCACTTTATGGTTCTCGGTAGAGTGCCATGGCATCACACAGCTCACAGCAACCTCCAACTCCCAGGCTTAAGCAATTCTCTTGCCTCAGCCTCCCGAGTAGCTGGGACTACAGGTGCCCGCCACAACGCCCAGCTATTTTTTTGGTTGCAGTTCAGCCGGGGCCAGGTTTGAACCCGCCACCCTCGGTATATGGGGCCAGCGCCTTACTGACTGAGCCACAGGCGCCGCCCAGTACCAGAATGTTTAATGCAGCTCAATTCATAATTGCTAAGTCACGGAAGAAGCCCAAGTTCCCGTCCACCCACAAATGGACTAGCAAATGGTGGTACATGTATACCATGGAATATTATGCAGCCTTAAAGAAAGATGGAGTCTTTACCTCTTTCATGTCTACATGGATGGAGCTGGAACATATTCTTCTTAGCAAAGTATCTCAGGAATGGAAGAAAAAGTATCCAATGTACTCAGCTCTACTATGAAGCTAAATTATAGCTTTCACATGAAGGCTATAACCCAACTATAGCACAAGACTATGGGGAAAGGGCCAAGGAAGGGGAAGGGGGGGGAGGTCATGGTGGAGGGAGGGTAATGGGTGGGGCCACACCTTCCATGTATCTTAGAATGGGTATAGGCAAAACTTACTAAATGCAGAATACAAATGCCTCCATACAGTAACTAAGAAAATGCCATAAAGGCTATGTTGAACAGTTTGATGAGAATATTTCAGATGGTATATGAAACCAGCACATTGTACACCTTGATTCCACTAATGTACACAGCTATGATTTAACAATAAAAAAATAGGCCCACATCACAAAAACTCAAAACTGCAGATGCTGGCGTGGAAGTGGGGAGAAGGGAACACTTTTACACTGCTGGTGGGACTGTAAACTAGTACAACCTTTCTGGAAGGAAGTATGGAGAAACCTCAAAGCACTCAAGCTAGACCTCCCATTTGATCCTGCAATCCCATTACTGGGCATCTACCCAGAAGGAAAAAAAATCCTTTTATCATAAGGACACTTGTACTAGACTGTTTATTGCAGCTCAATTTACAATCGCCAAAATGTGGAAACAGCCTAAATGCCCACCAACCCAGGAATGGATTAACAAGCTGTGGTATATGTATACCATGGAATACTATTCAGCTATTTAAAAAAATGGAGACTTTACATCCTTCGTATTAACCTGGATGGAAGTGGAAGACATTATTCTTAGTAAAGCATCACAAGAATGGAGAAGCATGAATCCTATGTACTCAATTTTGATATGAGGACAATTAATGACAATTATGGTTATGGGGGGGAGGAAAAGCAGAAAGAGGGACAGAGGGAGCGGGGTGGGGCCTTGGTGTGTGTCACACTTTATGGGGTCAAGACATGATTGCAAGAGGGACTTTACCTAACAATTGCAATCAGTGTACCCTGGCTTATTGTACCCTCAATGAATCCCCACAATAAAAAAAAAAAAAGGAAACAGCAAATGATTGCCCTAGGAACCTTGTTTTATTTTCTCATTCCTGGTTGAGTATTCTGTTTCATTGATTCATTGATCTTGTATTAATAAATTTTGTTTTTTAATAATCTTGTATCCACTGTGGCACATAGCAAAGTGTTTCACTAAGAACAGTCACCTAATACGCTCTTTTAAAAACATGAATTAACCAGTTACGTTTTGGAAATAAGAGGAAACAGCAACTTTATCTTGAACAAACCAAATTAAAATGGATGATTAATAATGGAGATTTAAAAAAAGTCATAGGAACTGTGTATGAAAGTATCACTAAAAATAAAATAAAATGATGACATGGCAAAAAAAAAAACAATAAAAAAATAAAATAAAATAAAAAAAGAAAAAAAAAAGACCATATGATTCTCTCAATCGATGCAGAAAAAGCTTTTGATAATATCCAGCATCCTTTCATGATCAGAACACTTAAGAAAATAGGTATAGAAGGGACATTTCTTACACCGATAGAGGCCATCTACAGCAAACCCACAGCCAAATTCATATTGAATGGAGTTAAATTGAAATCATTTCCACTCAGATCAGGAACCAGGCAAGGTTGCCCACTCTCTCCACTGCTTTTTAACATTGTAATGGAAGTCTTAGCCATCTCAATCAAGCAAGAAAAGGCAATCAAGGGTATCCACATAGGGTCAGAAAAGATCAAAATTTCACTCTTTGCAGATGTATATGATTGTATATCTGGAAAACCCCAAGGGATTCAACTGCAAAACTCTTAGAGGTGATCAAGGAATATAGCAGCATCTCAGGTTACAAAATCAATACTCACAAATCTGTAACCTTTATATATAACAAAAATAGTCAAACTGAAAAAACAGTCAAGGACTCTATTCCATTCACAGTAGTGCCAAAGAACATGAAATATTTGGGAGTTTACCTAACAAAGTATGTGAAAGATCTCTATAAAAGGAACTATGAAACTTTGAGAAAAGAAATAGCTGAAGATGTCAACAAATGGAAAAACATACTATGCTCATGGCTGGGAAGAATTACATTGTTAAAATGTCCATACTACCCAAAGCAATACACAATTTTAATGCAATCCCTATTAAAGCTCCACAGTCATACTGTAAAGATCTCAAAAAAATAATACTTCGTTTTATATGGAATCAGAAAAAAAACCTCGATTAGCCAAGACATTACTCAGAAATAAAAACAAATCAGGAGGAATCACGCTACCAGACCTCAGACTATGCTCTAAGTTGATAGTGATCAAAACAGCATGGTACAAGCACAAAAACAGAGAGGTAGACGCATGGAACAGAATAGAGAGCCAAGAGATGAACCCAGCTACTTACCGTCATTTGATCTTTAATAAGCCAATCAAAAACATTCAGTGAGGAAAAAAACTCCCTGTTTAACAAACAGTGCTGGGTGAACTGGCTGGCGATCTGTAGAAGACTGAACCTGGACCCACACCTTTCACCATTAACTAAGATAGACTCTCATAGATAAAAGATTTAAACTGAAGACATGAAACTATAAAAATACTAGAAAAAAGTGCAGGGAAAACACTTGAAGAAATCAGCCTGGGAGAATATTTTACGAGGAGGACCCCCTGGGCAATTGAAGCAACACCAAAAATACATTACTGGGATCTGATCAAACTAAAAAGCTTCTGCACAGCCAAGAACACATGAAGTAAAGCAAGCAGACAGCCCTCAGAATGGGAGAAGATACTTGCAGCTTATGTCTCTGACAAAGGTTTAATAACCAGAATCCACAGAGAACTCAAATGTATTAGCAAGAAAAGAACAAGTAATCCCATCTCAGGGTGGACAAGAGACTTGAAGAGAAATTTCTTTGAAGAAGACAGGCGCACAGTCTACAGACACATGAAAAAGTGCTCATCATCCTTAACCATCAGAGAAATGCAAATGAAAACCACTTTGAGACATCACCCAACCCCAGTAAGATTAGCCCACATCACAAAATCCCATAATCATAGATGTTGGCGTGGATGTGGAGAAAAGGGAACACTTCTGCGCTGCTAGTGGGAATGCAAATGAATACATTCCTTTTGGAAAGATGTTTGGAGAACACTTAGACATCTAAAAATAGATCTGCCATTCAATCCTATAATTCCTCTACTAGGTATATACCCAGAAGACCAAAAATCACTTTATAACAAAGATATTTGCACCAGAATGTTTATTGCAGCCCAATTCATAATTGTAAGTCGTAGAAGAAGCCCAAATGCCTATCGACCCACGAATGGATTAATAAATTGTGGTATATGTACATCATGGAATATTATGCAGCCTTCAAAAAAGGTGGAGACTTTACCTCTTTTATGTTTACATGGATGGAGCTGGAACATATTCTTCTTAGCAAAGTATCTCAAGAATAGAAGAAAAGTATCCAATGTACTCAGCTCTACTATGAAACCAATTTATAAATACCCACACTTTCATATGAAAGCTATAACCCAACTACAACCCAAGACGATGGGAAAGAGGAGAGAGAGTGGAGCGGGGAGAATGGAGGGAGTGAGGGTAATTGGTGGGACCACACACCTATGGTGCATTTTACAAGGGTACATGTTAAATCTACTAAGTGTAGAAAATAAATGTCTTAACACAATAACTAAGAAAATGCGGTGAAGGCTATGTTAACCAGTTCGGTGAAAGTATTTCAAATTGTATATAAAACCAGCACATTGTACCCCATAATTGCATTAATGTACACAGCTATGACTTAATAAAAATAAATAAATAAATGGGAAAAAAAAGAGTGGGGAAAGCAGGCTAGCTAAAACTAAAGTCTGGGAAGTTTTTAGGCACAGCTGGATCCAACTCTGTGAATATACAAAAACCATTGGCTAGCACACTATAAATGAGTGAATTGTATGGCATGTGAATTACATCTTAATAAAACTGTTACTAAAAAATAAAAAGAAAGTGTTGGGGGATCTAATGCAGCCACACACCAACCCTTTCCCCTTCTCCTCCTCCCTCTCTCCTCCTAAGACAATGATGACAAAGGATCTGGCTAGCCCCGCCCCCCAGAATTTAGAGCCAAATGACCCTAACCTGGCAGGCAACCTATGGAATGTGACCACCCTCTACAACCCTATGATGTAAGCACTCCAATTTGTACAAATAATCAACACATTGAAAATGGCATAAATGTATTTGTGATCTATGTACAAAAGACTTAATAAAAAATATATTAGAAAAAAAAAAAGTGATCTGTAACTACCCGCCTCCTACCCCAGTGCAGACTCCATCTTTGCACTGCCCAGGAGGGTCACCCTCCCCTTCCAATAAACCTGGCTTGAACACTCCTCTGTGACCTCGCCTCTGGGCACCATCGATTACACCTTTCAGAAAGAATTATAGGTGAAATATATGATGTGTAGGATTAGCTTTTTAAAAATTCAAGGGTCTCCATCCCTGGTATAAAATTTTTAAAAAGTGAAATATCTACTTACTATATAGGTGTAAAAAAAAAATGATCATAAAAAGAACTTTTTAAAGTAAGGCAAATAACAAAATAAAGATTATAACCTCGTTTTAGTTAAAATAGCAATGCATATTATACACACACTGATCAACGTAGGTACCGATAAACACGTATGTACATTATAAGCAATTCCCGGTGCCTGTCTCTCAGTGGGCTGGTAGAGAAGGACTCTCATTTTCTACTTAATTTTCTGAATTTTACAGCAGGTGAGCACTGTATGCAAGCCGCAGAGAAAGAGTGGCCCAGCCTTAGGGCCTTCTGGGCCCAGTGTCATCACCTGGACTGCACAGACCTAGCCACCTTGCAAGGCTGGTGTAGTTTAATTCACACACCAGAGCTCCCCCAAGAGAGGGGAGGACTCCTGGCTGCACTAACCTTCTCATTCCTTTCTTCTTCCTTCCCAGAGCTGTCACTGGTCAGGTTGGATTCCAATGTTAGGGAACTACTGGCAACTGGCCTCCATGCCTTGCCACCATCTTTCTCTTTTGTGATGTATCTTTTTCTGCCCTGGCCCCTGAGATGCTTTTTATAGGTGTGAGTCAAGTGCATCCATTACTACATCGCTTGGCAAGTCTCAGCAGCAAGGGGATGTGTCAAGGCTGGAACACAAAACGGTTCTCCAGAGGCCTGGAAATTATTACTCTCCCCAACGTCTTTGCCCTTCACCAAGCAGACATTGCTAGGCAGACAGGCTCTGACCTCTAAACATTTGGTGGATGTGCTGGGAAGAGGCCAGAATGTTCCGCAGGCTGACACCAAACCCAGGGCCCCCGTCTTGGCCGGGATAAGATTATACCTTGCAACCTGGGTCTCCTCCAGGTGATTTGCGGCAGGGCCTCTTTCTCTTCCCCAGCCAGACAAAATGATGTCAATAAGACTTTTCCAATGACACAGAAAGAACAGACACAGCCTCAGCATAAACAGATTGCAGGCTGCACTCTTGGCCACCAGCAGCGAGTTTTCGAAAATGAAGGACATTATTTTTCTTCAAATGAAAGACTTTGTCAAGGTTTATGGAGAAACAGGTTTAAGTATTCTTATCATTCACTCCCCATGACAGGGCCCTGGAATTAAAGTGTGTGTGTGGGTGGGCAGCCAGGAGCTGCCTCCCCTCGTCCCTGCTAAGGAGTAGGGGAAACATTTTGCACCCCAGGCAAAACTAGCCTCTTCACCAAGTAAGGAAATTTCTTTTGTCTTCCATTGTCAGTTTTGCCAGAAGCAAAAAGAAGAGACTTTTGGTTGTGTTATGCAACAGTGAAAAGAACATTGCTTTAGGAAAGTCTGGAGCCAAAGTATACGAGGCTGGAGAAAGAAGTGGGTGACCCTGTGGGCTGGCAGGAGTGAAGAGGTGGCCAGTGAAGCTGGACTAACCTGGGTCAGAATCCTTGGGTGGCTGCTATGGGGCATTGAGACACATGTGTCCTGAAGACAAGTCCAAACTCAGGCAAGCTTATCACCAGGTAGCCCTTCAGGTTCTTTATAGAGTTACTCAACTTTTTTTTTTTAATAAAAGAAGAGAAACAAACTAATTTTCCTATTTATTCATTCATTCACTCATTCATTGAAGAAGCATTCTAGGTGCAGAGCTAGTTCGAGGCAAGGAGGAAGGTTCAATTAATAAAAGAAGCAACCTCCCTGAAGTCGCAGGTCTTAAATTTTACTAAAGACCGACAGTTAATAAGGATGAAATTAAATGCCTAATACTATCAATAAAAAGTTATGATGCTACAATGTGGGAAAACGTTTAAAAATATTATAAGTGGACTCAACACCTGTAGCTCAGCAGCTAGGGTACCAGCCACATACATGGGAGCTGGCAGGTTCAAACCTAGCCTGGGCCTATCAAACAACAATGACAACTACAACTAAAAAAAAAAAGAAAGAAAGAAGTATCCAGGCATTGTGGCAGGCATCTGTAGTCCCAACTACTTGGGAGGCTGAGGTAAGAGAATTGCTTAAGCCCAAGAGTTGGAGGTTGCTGTGAGCTATGACGCCACGGCACTCCACCGAGGACGATATAGTGCGACTCTGTCTCAAAAAAAAAAATCATAAGTGAAAGAAGCCAGTCAAAAAAAAAAATAATAACCAAAAATTGAATGAATCCATGGACAGGAAACGTCCAAGATGGGCAAAACCATAGGGACAGAAAGTAGATTCCCAGCTGCCAGGGGCTGGGGAGAGGCAGGGATAGGAAATGACTGTTAATGGGCCTGAGCTTCTTTCTTAAGTGCTAAACATGTTGTAAATTTAATTGTGGTGACAGATTTAATTGTGGTTATTCGCAATTCCATGCGTATACTACAAACCATGGAGTTACGTGCTCTCCCCAGGTGAAGTGTGATGTCTGTGAATCTTACCTCAGGAAGGTGTTAAGCAATAATTAAGTAATTGCTATGTAACATGTGAGTCAAGAGGGACAGATTACTTCCTAACACCTTCACAGAGATATGCCATCTATCCACTCATTTAATGAATATGTCTCCATGGCTTTTGTAAATTCACAGGGTTATGCATCCATCATCAAAATCAACTTCAGGATTTTCTGATTACCCACCAAAGAAACACTTCACCCCCAGCCATCACCCCCAAGCCTTCCAACCATCTTCCCCGGCTCTCCCCACCCAACCTGGCAACCACTAATCTGTTTTCTGTCCCCAGGGCTTTCCTGTTTCTCAATGGTTCATGTAAACAGAACGGCGTCCTGGTTTCTTTCACCTAGCATAATGTTTGCAAGATGCAGTCATGTCTTAGCATGTACAGAGATCTCATTCTTCCTCTTGCTGATTTAGATTCCACTGCATAGATGTTTCACATTTAAGAGGTATATATTCTTGAAATAGGCTCTGGTTCTTTATGGAGGAGCACAAAGTTACATTGCAAGAAGCCTGAAGACAGAATGGGGAGAATTGAGGCCATTTATGCAACAATCTACCCAGTAATTCATTTATTGCTTTTTGCTGGCATGGATGTTAGAGAGGTGACCGTGTGCCCAGTTCCAGAGGATGGACTGTGATGGGTTCAAGCTAAGTATGGTCCTCCCATTCCTCTGGCCAATAAGAGGTAAGAGGAGTCAGGGGGAGCTGATGGTGGGGGAGGCTTCCCCGGCCTGAGAGGTGGATGCGTCCTGCCCTGCGGTGACACCCACAGTCAGGGGTGGGTATCTCTGAGAAAGAGTTCTTTTCTCATAGAGAGCTGCACAGACAGACCTAGCCTCTCTCACGGGGCTTTCAGGCTCATTTTGATCATGCATGGCTTTTGCTTGATGCACTACTAACTAGCTGTAACACTATCACTACATGTACTGAGTTGAACAGTGATACTCCCCATTTACATCAGCCCAGAACCTCAGAATGAACCCTTATTTGGAAATAGGATCTTTATAGGTGTAATCATGTTAAGATCAGATCACACTGGATTCGGGCGATCCCGAATCCAACGCCTGATGTTCTTCTAAGAAGGGAGCGAATCAGATACAGAGGGACATTGAGAATACTGTGTGAAGACAGACACAGGACAGCAGTGAGGTGACAACAAGCAGAGGGTGCTAAGGCTTGTTTGGTCGGAACCAACCTGCCAACACCTTGATTTGAGATTTTCACTCACCCAGACTGGAGGAGAATAAGTTTCCAATATTGGAAGCCACTTGGCTTTCAGTATTTTGTCATAGCAGTATTTTGTCACGTTTGTTTTTTCCATTATTTAAGAATAGTCAAATTCTTTATAACAAAGCAGGTGACAGGTCCTTGGGGAAGCCAAGCCTGTCTAGAGACTGAGGTGGGAAGAGACAAGGGCTGTCAGGGAGAGTGGAAGTACAGAAGTTCCCCCTCAGGGCTTTGGGGAGGGCACACCTGGCCCCAGAGCCCGTCACCCGCTCCCAAGCTGGGCTCGCCCTCCCCAGTCCTCACGTTTCTTCTCCAGCAAACGAGTGACCTTCAACGTGATGGCTAAAGGAAAGCGGCCAGCTCACTCCACTCTCCTTACCAAGCCGAGCCTTTTTATTGTAGGAAAGAAAAATATATGATTCCTCATTTTAAAGGATTATGGGCCATTGACGCCAGCTTCCCGTATGTTGGGAGCACATAAAAATTTTTGAGGGATGAAAGTGCATAACTTGAGGTCTGCATACAATAAAGTAATTTTCTTTTTTATTAGAAAGCAGTTGGTTCTGAGATGACAAAAAGGTGTTGTGAATATCTCGGAGGGCTGGGGATTTTATTCCTTTGGCCAAGGGTGATGAAAGATGGTGGGATCTCAGAAAGGTCATTGAATCACCTTCATCTGAGGCTTTGTCACGACTCCTCTGATTAACGAAAGCTATGTTAACTAGTGTGATGAAAATGTGTCAAACGGTCTATGAACCAAGTGTATGGTGCCCCATGATCATACTAATGTACACAGCTATGGTTTAATAAAAAAAAAAGAAGTTGGATGAGAAACCCAGGAAATGATAGTACCCTGGGTTCTGTCCCCAAGGTTGCTGCTTAGCTGATCTGTGCACACAAACATGTGCACAAACATACACACACGAACACATGTGAACACAGACACACACAGAAACATATACATACACGAACACATGTGCACACAGACACACACAGAAACATATACACACATGAACACATGTGCACACAGACACACAGAAACATATACACACATGAACACATGTGCACACAGACACACACAGAAACATACACACATGAACACATGTGCACAGACACACACAGAAACATATATATACACGAACACATGTGCACACAGACATACACAGAAACATATACACACACGAACACATATGCACAGACACACACAAACATACACACACGAACACATGTGCACAGACACACACAGAAACATATCCACACATGAACACGTGCACAGACACACACAGAAACATATACACACACGAACACATGTGCACACAGACACACACAGAAACATATACACACACGAACACATGTGCACAGACACACACAGAAACATATACACACATGAACATATGTGCACAGACACACACAGAAACATATACACACACGAACACATGTGCACACAGACACACACAGAAACATACACACACGAACACATGTGCACAGACACACACATGTCTTCCCCTTGTCACCCCAAGTCTCACAGCATGGTGGTGATCAGTCTGCGGGGCTGAAGTAGTCCACTTAGAGGCTCTGACCACAAAGGCAACTAAAATCTGGACTCCCCCTGACCAGCTGCTACTTCCTGTCTTCCATGTAGACTTCTCAAGACAAGGCTCAAACCAGGTGAAATCCCTAGACCCAGACAAACAATGTGGATTCTCTTCCACTTTGCCTTCCCGGGGAAGCTGTGGCAGGCCAGGGCCCCTGACCTTGTGGGCCAGGGCCTATGCAGGACAAAAGCATCAGGATGGAGCAGCCGTGGCCAGAGGCTGCAGGTACCAGGGAGGCAGCTGACGGTGGGGGAGGCTTCCCTGGGCTGAGAGGGGGATGCATCCCGCCCCACAGTATAAACCACAACATCCATGGCCATGGCCACTGGTAGCTCCCTGTGGCCACTGCTAGCTTTTCTGCCACCATAAGGCCTTCAAAATACTTGGGCTTTTCTTTAGTTGAAATTTAATAACATAAAATTGACCATTTTAAGTGAACAATACACTGGCATTCAGGACATTCTCAGTATTGTGCAAACGTTATCTCTACAGAGTTTCAAAACATTTCTGTCTCGTTTGAAGACATTTTCATTACCTCAAAAGAAAGTTCCATCCATTAGCCATCAGTCCCTCGTACCCCAGCCTCTGGCAAGCACCTATATGCGGAGTTAACTATTCTAAATATTTTATATAAATAAAATCACATAATGTGTGCCTTTTGTGACTAGTTTCCTCCACTGCCGTGTCTTTGAGGTCCCTCCGCACTGTGGCGTGAACCTGTCATTCACTCCCTGGTATGGCTGAGTAATATTCAGTAATAGTCCCTAGCTTAGACAGGCCACATGGAAGGACCACGTGTAGAGACCACATAGAGAGGCCACATGGAAAAAACACGCAGAGTGACTGATAAAGGAAGAGCAGGCAGAGAGACAGACATAAAGAGACCCACGTGGAGAAACCACACAGAGCGGCCACAGCAGTGGGCTGAGATCCACAGCCAATAGCCAGCTTTAAGCTTCAGGGACACAAGGGATCCATCCTTAGGATCGCACCTTCTGGTCTTTGGACCTCCCAGCTGACGGTCCAGACCCCACAGAGCCGAGATAAGCTGTCCCCTCTATGTCCTGTCCAAGTAACTGACCCACAAAACCTGTGAACATCAGCGGTGCTCATTTGGTGCCACTCTGTGTGGCAGCATGTCCTGCTGTCATGGTCATCATGGGACAGTTAGACCCTTGCCGACATGAATGCTCTGGACCATCTGTGCCAAATACTGTCACTCCGTGTGCTATAGAGATCTGCTTCTTGGGACTTTATTGGGGAAGACAAATAATGAATTCTAAGACACCTGCTTTCAAGGAATTTTTAGCTGAGAAAAACAAATAGGACAAGTAAACATCACCTTTTGCCTTCCCAAAACTGAGTCATAACCTCCGAGAGGAGTGTCTCCTTCCCCCAAAAAGCAGCACAGTAAGGATTCCTTTGTCATCTCCCAGCTCAAAATGGCTTGAATAAGAGGAAAAATGCATTCCTGCCTTTGCAGGAAGTCCTAAGGTAGGGAAGTTCACGGGGCTCTTGGCTCAATCGACCCTGTCATCGGGGAGAGAGGCCTGTCCCTCCTTCCACTGTGTTGTTTGCAGAGGATGGATCTTCCCTCCAGGATCGCCCTCCCTGGTCTTGAGATGGCAGCCAAGGTCTCGGCATCTCTGATGAATATAGCCGTGGAAGGAGAGGCTGCTCATTCCTGTGTATCTGTGTTTTTAAAAACAGGATCATTTCCCAGATACCTGCAGGCAGCCTCACCGGCTTTTCTTGGCTGGAATAATTTCCCACTTTAGTTCCTACACCAGCCCCTGTGGAGAAGGATGCGATTCCCAGGGTGGCTCAGGGAGCACATGCCTCTGAGAAGCAGCAAGTGTTCGCTAACCCACCAACAGGAAGGTCCTTTCGGATAGGAGGACGCCTTTTCAGTTGGCTTTGAAAATGGTTTTGAGTAGGTCCCTTCAGTCCTGTGAAGGTAGATAATACAGGACTGTATTCGTGGGAGGCGGCCAAACCCATCCCTGAAGGATGAGCCTGAAGCTGACAAAACAGAAGAACTACTGAGTATTGGGTTCTGCTGAAACTATTTATTTATTTTGAGACAGGGGCTCACTCTGTTGCCCAGGCTAGAGTGCCATCACCACAGCCCAGCTCACAGCAACCTCAAACTCCTAGGGTCCAGCGATCCTCCTGCCTCAGCCTCCTGAGTAGCTGAGACTACAGGTGCCTGTCACTACGCTTGGCTAATTTGTCTACTTTTAATAGAGATGGGGTCTCACTCTTGCACAGGCTGGTCTCAAACTCCCACCTCAGCCTCCCGGAGTACTAGGATGACAAGTAAGCCACCACACCCGGCCTTGCTGAGACTTTTTAACGCTAACATCTCCTAAACCTTCCTTCCTGACTTTTAGGCTCCAGTTGTTTTTCTGAGTGACATCGCAACATGCTTGGCTGTGGTCAGCATTTTGCCACCTTGATCAGGTATCCACAGACTTCTCAGCTGTTTGACTTAAGTACTCAAACAGTGACACTTTCTTATCTATTAAAGCCCTTAGCAGGGCTGAGAACTGTGTGAATCTGATTGAATTTTCCATCAGCCTTGAGTTTAACCTTAGCAGTAACAACAAGCTCCCAGAGAGAAAAATCGATTGAGAGGTAATTAGGGATCATGTTGTATTGAGGAAATAATTATGGGGTGAGGGGGACCCGAGGCAGCAGTTCTCCAGAGTCACAGTGGCTGGTGATTCATCCTCCAACAAAGACCAGAAGAGCCCATTATGGGAGAGTGTGGGGTGGATACAGCGATGAGGGAGGTCGGAGCTTAGAGGCACAGCTTTACTGTTACAGGAGAGGAATCCGCTCTCTCACAGAAGTAGGCCAGAACGCCCAGGGCTTCCCCTCCTGGGAGAATGGTAGAGTGGAGTTGGCTGGGGGGCAAAGGGTGGTCAATATACAAGAATCTAATATTTGCAGAAAAAGATCTACTATGCACTAAATAGATTTCATATGGGCTAAATGGCAAGGCACAGGCCAGCCAGGAGCACACCTGAGCCCAAATTCCAGCTCCACCCCTGGCCAGCAAGCACTTCCACTGCCCTGGGACTGGGTTTCCTCTCCCAGTGGGCCAAGTTAGGGGAGGGGGCTATTCCATGCAGCTGTGTAAGGTTTGTGGGTTGGAACTCAGCTGAGTAGCTATTATCCTGTCAAGGGAAGGGGGGCTGGGCTGAATGCTCCAGAAACAGACAATGATCCATGTGCTCGGCATGAGAGGCAGCAGTTGTAGTGGCCCAGGGCCTAACAGAAGGCCCAGTATTATGGGCTGCTTTGACATCTGGAGGGAAGAAGGGAAAACACAAATGACCCCACTGTAAGCCCCTGCTCCCATAGGTAAGGTTCCCCAGCCATGCAACCCTCATTATCATTGGCACTAGGCGTTGTACCCACGTTCTCTGAGTGTCAGGTCACAGTCCCCTGCCAGTCAATGGAATTAAGAACAAGCCAGTCTCATCTTCCCTCGGGGCAAGCAGGGGGGTGGTACCCTCTTGTCAAGACAGCCCTGCACCCCCGGGACCCTCTGGTCCCAGCATGGCATGTGGTGCCCTCTCCCCAAACTGTGATCCCCTCTGTCCAGCACTGAGGTTGTGTTTGCCTCCTTACAACCAAAAGATGGGAATTCCCTCGCCAACAGGCTGAGTAGAAGATGACTCAGAGACAGGAATACATTCTAGTTTCAGACAAACCTGGCTTTGAATCCTAGCTCTGTGAACCAGCTGAGCAAGCCACCCAACTTTCAGAACCTCAGTTTCCCCAGATTTAATGTGGAGGTGATAACATCCAACCCTTAAGACATGGATATATGTGTAATAACCCACACATAATGACACACAACCTGGTGATGGACATAGAGGTCCACATGACAGTCACACATGGAACTGGATACTTACAATGGGTCACGTGTAAATTATGCCCCAGTAAAGGTAGTTTGACAAAACCACACGGAGAGGATAAGCGATGCTCTGAATTGATGACTAGGTGTTGACTCGCCCCTGGAGATCCAGTGCATCCGAGTTGCTCTCTCTAGTGGTTAAGGGAACCTGCTCCAGGACGAGGCAGCACAGCACTTTCCACGGTAGGAAAGCTCCTAACAGTCCTGCTCCTCCTTTTCTCCTCCTTTAAAATGGGGATAATCACAGGTCTTTTCCCACAGGACTGATGTGGGAATGAAATGACAGGTGCTAAGGAGCTTTGCGCTGAGCCAGGAATGCGATAAGGGCTCGGGAAATGCACATTCCTTCCCGGCATCGTCCACCATCAGCCCTCTCAGAGGCCTCCCAAGCCCCCTCACGCCCCTCCAGCCTGCGGGAAGGAGAGGGGGTCACCATGGGGGAAGTGTCCCAGCCTCCTGGGACAGCATCCCTCCCCGGCTCTGGAGGGTCAGAAAGGAAGATGGGGAAGGGGAGAAGAATGAAAGAAGGGAAGGAGAGAGAGAGAGAAAAGAGTAAATGAAAAGAAAGGGAGAGGAGAGACAAGGGAATAAAGAAAGAGAAGGAAGAGGAGGAAACAGAGAGAGGAAGGAGGGAGAGAGGGAGATGAGGAGAGAAAGAAGAGAGAAAGAGAGAAGGGAACAGAAAGCAAAGACGGGACAGGACGCAGCTGTTCCCCCATCTTTGCTGAGGTCCTCCCTGCAATCCTAAGCGGTGCTCAGGAGAGGACTCGGGGTTTGCAGGAGGGTTTAAAGGATTAACCTGCTGCAGAGTTTCTAATCTTACTTGAGTCTGAACATCTGTCTCCGGATCGAACTCATCCAAGCTGCCTTCAGCACGGTGATAACCTGTTTCTATCTCCGCAGACACTGCCCCTCCACACGGAATTCATTAAAGGGCTGTGGTTCTGCTGACCTGGGTGACAGCAGTGGCCTCTGATCAAGGGGAGTTGCCTCATCCCCCATCTCCCCCCAGCCTCTCTGGGGGCACAGTAGGGCCTCAAGTACATCAAACTGCCTTGCTTCCCTGGTTGTCTCCTCAAGAGGGAGAATCCAAAACAAATAGCTGTGCTTGCAAACTAGCCTTCTTCAGGAGAAAACGAAGACGGACAGCTGCACCGGGACGGCAGAATTGCTTAGCCGGAGATAGGCTTAAACCAAGTCGTCTGTGTCCAAGGATGATGCATCTAGAAACCCACTGAGAGAAAGGCAATGCCACTTGGGGTCCCGGGAAGAATAAGTCCTTGAAGTGAAAGGAAAGAAATGCCTCTTTCTGTTTGTTTTTCTAACCTTTCTTTTCGATTTGTCAAGTCCAAATTGTTTGGCTTTTGCAAACTTTGCATTCCTTCCTGGGCTTCCTGTGTGATAATGTCACACAGGGAGGAGCACAGCAGAGGGAGATCTGGGGCACAGCAGGAGAGATCCCACCCCTGCTCCCCTTCCTCAGCCTCCTCCACAGGGGACTCCCCCACAGGGGGCTGGGCAAAGGGGTCTGGGCTGCAGCACCAAACTACTGCTAGGGAGGGTCTTCCCAAGGATTAGCAGGGAGGAAGGAGGAAGCCCACCGAGCCAGGGGTCTTACTCCAACTCCACCCTCCCAAATCCACTGGTGCAGTGAGACGGTGGACAAAATAGCAAATCATATAACACGTTCTGCCGTTTCTTCAAGGTTAGTGCTTGGGCAAAAATAAATCAGGGAGGAGAGACAGCAAGCTCCAGAGCAGGGATGAAGAGGTTGCAATTTCAAATACAGCCTTTTGGGGAAAGTCTCCCTGAGAAGGGAACACTTGAGCAAAGCCTTGAAGCAAATGAGTGAGCAAGTCACTCAGCTATATGGAGGCAGAGCATCCCACACAGAAGGGGCAGCAGTATGTGCAAAGGCCCTGAGGCATCTCGTGCCTGGTGTATTCTAGGTACCCCTGGAAGCCAGTGTGGCTGCAGCAGAGTAAGTTAGGGGTAGGGGGCAAAGGAAGACTGAGAAGTGATGGGGACACATCCAGGAATTGATCCGTATGCACAGACATTCCTGTGCATACAATGAGTTTTGAGCAATGAGCTTCCTTTCTGAGCAATGTCCCTTAAAGGCTAAGAGTACTTCAATTCAACAAATATTTACAAAGCAAAATGTGTAAATGCCTCAGTGTTAGGTACAAAAAATGTATTTTCAGGAGGCTTCTGATTGCAAGTGGAGGGTGGTGCTAGAGCTGGATCACAGGGTCCTAAGGAACATTTATTGTCAAATCTACATCCACTGATGCCACATTGGTAGTGTGAAATCAGCCACGGCGGGAGTGTTTACACCAAGGGAGCTGGTGGCTGAGCCCTGCCCGTGTGTTGCCAAGACGTTTCCCAGCACAGCGACTGCTGGCTCAGAGACTGCTGCACTTGTGTGCTGTCCGGGGAAGAAGAAACGTGAAATGGGACAGAGGGGGACTGGCCGCACTCCCTACCCTCAGTGTTTCCTCCCCCTTCTTTGGTGTCTCAGGCAGTGCGGCTGTGTAACAAACCATCCCAAGTCTCAGTAAAATCACTTGTTGTTGTACCTACCATGTCTGTGGGTTACTATTTCAAATGTGGTACAGCTGGTATGGCTGGGAAAGGAGGAGCTGGACCCACTGGGCCTCCTTCGGCTTCCTTGCAGCAGGCACCCTCAGAGGGGGTTGGATTTCTTACATGGCAGGCTCTGAGTTTCCCTGTCACACCATGCTCCATCAGGCAAGCCTGCAGGTGCCAGCCCACATCCAGGGTGAGGGGAACAGATGCCCTCGAAATGGGAGTGTCAAAGGATCTGCCGTCACTTTTCATCTGCTACATGTGCACACAA
This sequence comes from Nycticebus coucang, assembly GCF_027406575.1. NCBI lineage: Eukaryota > Metazoa > Chordata > Mammalia > Primates > Lorisidae > Nycticebus > Nycticebus coucang. Next base: position 108,121,672 of record NC_069783.1, on the reverse strand, counting down.
ATAGATCCGTCGCTGCTTTGCAATGAGGTGTAGCTGTGTCTGAGTCTCGTTCATAGGAGTGATGTGGGCCTTGGGTCTCCACACAGAGTTCAGATGGCTAGAAAAGGCTTCTGAGGACCAGAGGAGGGGACAGCAGGAGGCAGAAGAAGCCTGGTTCCCTGAGACCACCCTTCAAACACACACACACACGTGGGGCTGTGACATAAGCACCGAGCTTTATTGTACATAGCCACTAAGATAATGGGGCTTATGTGGTTTTAACACGTCCATGATTCTTCAACACTCCTCCCATCAAAAGTCGGACTCCACTTCCCCCTTCCCTGGAATAGGGGTCAGTCTTAGTGACTCGCTTGGAGTAAATAACAGCTCAGAAGTGACACTGTGAGTTCCTAAAGGTTAGGAAAGCAAATCAGCTTTGACTTGGCTGTCTCCCAGGACTTGCATCCCTTGGAATCTGCCCACCATGCTGAGGGAAAGCCCAGGCCATGGAGAGGGCACATGTAGGTGTCCAGCCATCTCCCCTGCAGAGGCCTCGTTGCTCGGTGCCAGCACCAACCTCCTGACGTGGAGTGATCGAGCCTCCCCGCAGCCCCACCCAGGCGTCCTGCTGATGCTGAGACGAGCAGAGATGACCTCTCCCCACCAAACCCGCCCAAAGGACAGACGGGGGGAATGATGCAAACATTGTTTCTTTTTAATACACTGGGGGGAATGATGCAAACATTGTTTCTTTTTAATACACTAAGTGTGGATGGTTTCTGACTCAGCCAATTTTCTGTAAGTAATGAACTTGACTTGGCTTTCTGCCTCACCCCTTCAGTTAGGAAGATTTCTTTCAAGTGAACATAGGACAATATGAGGGGAGTTTGGGGTCATTGCAGTGACCAGAAGTCATTTGGTTTTGAACAGCATTAGGGCTTCTAACTAAAGACCCTATAACACATAGGACAGTCTAGCAAAGCAGAGAGTTAGCCCACTGCAACTGCTCCAGGCTCACCAAGAAACTCCCAATCTGCATGCAGAGTCAGTTGGCTGGAGCCAGAACAGGCAATTTTTGAAAGTGCATCTCCTGGGCGTGGCCGTCACAGGGGCTGGGGGCTCTGCCTCCACTGTGTCTGGCTGCGGGGACACAGAACCCTTTGTCCTCTGCCCCCTCTGTGCTCTCAGCACTTACTGTATCCCCATCCTCACTATAAATCACATCTGTGTTCTTTTTATCCCTAATAAAAGATCTTTGTTCTTCCCTGTTCTTCCCTCTGCCTGGTGGACTATTCCCCCAGGAAGGGCAAACAAGGTAACACTCTGTGGTTTAGCCCTTACTCAGACCTCCCCCCCAGCCCTCTTATCCAAGGCTTCGGCTAGTCCCAGGGAGCCGCCCCTGTACTCACCATCACACCGCCTTGTTTGAGTCCCACGGAGCACTAACCACGCTGCGATGTTGCCTAGTTTTACATCTACACCTATGTGTTGTCTGTGCAGCCCTCCCCTGCACCCCACACTAGATTCTAAGCTCCACGAGAGCAGGACAGGGGCTGTGTCCTTTCCTGCTTGTTCTGCAGAGCCTGACATGTGACCAGAGATTGGCAGATACTCACTGAATGAATAAAGGCTGTGCAGATTCACCTGCACATGTCTTCTGTCACCTGAGGTGAATGGTTTCCACCCCCTACTACTTTGTAAAAATAGCAGGGGGTACAACATCATACAAGTGATGCAGATGTTGTACCCCCACTCTATTGCCCCTGAAAATCCGCTGTCAGCCAGGTGCCATCCCTGCTGCCCACCTTTCTCAGAACTGGGGAGTTTTTTGTTGTTGCTTTGTAACTTCTCTGAGAGAAATCTGCCTGCTGCTGCAATCCTCTTTTCCTGATTATTTCATCTTCTTCCCCATTCATTTCATGCCACCTGATTGGCAAGGGATGGCCCCATGGGCGGTCTCCCCTCAAAAGCCCCTCATGCTAATTCATAATTTGCCCATCGTCGCTCTCCCAGGCTTTGAATCCACTGGGAATTGCCAGGCTGACAAAAGAGCCTTTCAGCCAGAGTCCCTCTCCCGCTCTGTTTTCACTCTCCATGAGCACTTCAACAAAATACTTACTCTCTCCTTCCAGGAGCTTCCTTAGTCTGAAGTGACTGGAAAAAACAAAAATTCTGAAGATTGTTCTAGTGTCACTGCTGCCATGGAGAGTCAATATTTAGACAGCACAAAAACAAAACAAAAACAACCCAGCCATGGTGCACCCACCGCTCTGGAGAAGGAGGCAGCATCTCTGCGCTGGACTCAAAAGTAGCTGGCCCTGAAGACAGACAGACAGGACCTGCTGGGCTCTGGGGCAGCTCGGGACCAACGGTCGAAGTCCTTACCCAATATTCTGTTGTTATAAAAATCAAACGAAAATGTATGAGGGGGAAGGTCTGGTCCCAAAGAAAGACAATAGAAGGATGCTAAGAATAATAGACATTTGTGTTTTGCTCTCCTAGAATTTCTTCCCCCGCTTTTTCCCATAAAAGGCTTTGTTTTTGTTTGTGGGTCTACCTGTTCCCACTCGCAGACCAGGGTTTTGGTAGGAACCTCCCTGCCTCCTTCCCCTGGCCACAGGGCTGGGTTTAAAGTAAGCAGGTGACCATGTGACCCCATCCCAGGGAGTGCCAGTAGTCCTCCAGGAGCAGCAGGAAGAATGATGTTCTCAGCTTGGTGCCAGTAGCTCAGTGGTTAGGGGCCACATACACCAAGGCAGGCAGGTTTGAATCTGACTCGGGCCTGCTAAACAACAATGACAACTGCAACAAAAGGAAATAGCCAGGTATCATGGTAGGCACCTGAAGTTCCAGCTACTTGGGAGGCTGGGGCAAAAGAATCGCTTAAGCCCAAGAGTTAGAGGTAGCTGTGAGCTGTGACACTACGGCACTCTACAGGAGCAACATGGTGAGTCTCTCTCTCAAAAAAAAGAACGATGTGTCCCTTCTAGCTAAGTAGAAAGTTGGGAAGGTGTGAGGAGACACAGTGGCCACCTTGCCAACTCTCAGAGCCCAAGAATGATGCTAATACAGAGCTGAAGGATGGAAAGAAATCAGGTCCTAAAAAGTGTCACTTAAGCCCTGAACTTAGCTGGGTTTGATTCAGCCATAGCCAGGCAGGGAATCCCGTTTTTGTAGGCCCTAAAGAAGTGGCAAGGAAGGACCCGGAGATTAAAGGAAAGTAAAGATACAGTGTACCAGTCACCTGCAATGCAGACTTGACTCGAATACACACTGGAAAAATGAACACAAGCGTAAAACACTCCTGAGTCTATTAAAACTTTCCTAGCACTCTGGGAGGCCGAGGCAGGTAGATCCCCTGAGCTTAGGAGTCCGAGACCAGCCTGAGCAAGAAGGAGACCCTGTCTCTACTAGAAAACTCACCAGGCATTGTGGTGTGTGTACCTGTAGTCCCAGCTACTCAGGAGGCTGAGGCAAGAGGATCACTTGAGCCCAAGAGTTTGAGATTGCCGTGAGCTGTGATGCCATGACCCTCTACCCAGGGGAACAGAGCGAGACTCTGTCTCAAAAAAAACTGAATAATGCCTGGGTGTTTAATGTGTTTGTGCAGCAAGTGTTACTTGTTGAGGTGTGGTAATGGCATTATATTTTAGAGCTCTTGTCTTCTAGAGACGAATATAAAATATGTATAACGTGACATGATGTGTGAGATGTGTTACAAACTAACACCTGTATGAGGAAAGTAGGTGAGAACAGAAACGAAGGAATATGAACCATGAAATGGTAATTGTGGAAGCTGCATTTGGAGTACCTGGGATTTTATTTGAAACATGACTATATGTGAACATATTCTATAACAAAGAACTTAAAGAATTAGTCATTATTTAAACGTCCTCATCCCGAGCTGAGTGTCCGATACACAGCCCTGGGGCAGGTGCATTAGTATTTCACAGTATTTTTTCTGTTAGATCAAATCTCTGCTCTTCTAAATTAATTTTCTTCATTTTTGATTCCTTATTTTCTTGGGTATGCTCAAACAGCGAAGAAAATAATGTTGGCTCTACTAGCAGAAGATGAACTTCTCAAACAAATAAACGATGCTGATGTAATATTCAGTGCTTCGTGTAAAACATTAGTAATTACCATAATGATTTGAATCTGTTCTTCTAATTCATGAAATCAGAGCAGTTTGTGGACGTTTGTTCCATTGAAGATGAAATATTCAATATTATGGTAAATGCTGTTATACAATTTCAATAAAAAGTTTAACATTGAGGATAAAATAACTATGGGTTTTTGTATAATAATCTGAATACAAATTTTAGTGTAGTGCAAAATCATGGAAGAAAGCAACGTGTATGAAGTTAAGAATACGGATCCAGCAATACCACTTCTGAGTACATATCCACAGGAGATGAGATCAACAGGTCACAGAAGAAACAACTGCCCTCAGGTGGTCACTGCAGCACAATTCACAGCAGACAAAGTGTGGAGTTGACCTAACTGTCCATCAAAGAATAAATGGGTGAAGAAAACCTGGTGTACACACACAGTGGAATATTACTTGGCCTTTAGAAACATGGACATCCTGTCATTCGTGAAAACATGGATGAACCTGGAAGGCATTATGTTAGATAAAATAAGCTAGCCACCCACAGAAAGGCAAACCTGAGATGATCTCACCCATGTCGAATCTAAAAACATCGAATTCACAGAAACAGAGGGAAATAAATGGTGGTTACCAGACGCTGGGGATGAGGCGGGCACCGGGGAGATGTTGGCCGAAGCACATAAAGTTTCAGTCAAACGGGAGCAATAAGTTCAAGAGATCTCCGGTACAACACGTGACTGCAGTTAGTAACAATGGCTTGCACTCTTGACAATTGCTAAGACTGCAGATTCTAAGTCTCCTCACCACAAAAAAAAAAAAAAAAAAAAAAAAATGATAAGCATGTAAGGTTACGGACATGTTAATTAGCTCGATGTAGCTGGTCTACCATGTATACGGATTTCAACACATCATATCAAACACAATACATATATACAATTTTCATTTGTCAATTAAAATTAATTTTTTAAAAGAAAAATCCTGAGGGAACAGATCTTACTAGATTTGACTTCTGTGAATACACAGCTCATAACTGTGTCCAACTGAATTGAAATAGTCCTGTAACACCCACACCTGTGACAGGCAGAAACAGTAAGCCCAGTAAGTACCCCCCACAGTAATAACGTGCTCGCGTGATTCCCTTTCAGCTGTGGGTGGGGCTGACAGACGTGCTTCTTTTTTTTTTTTTTTTTTATTGTTGGGGATTCATTGAGGGTACAATAAGCCAGTTACACTGATTGCAATTGTAAGGTAAAGTCCCTCTTGCAATCAAGTCCTGCCCCCATAAAGTATGACACACACCAAGGCCCCACCCACCTCCCTCCATCCCTCTTTCTTCTTCCCCCCCCATAACCTTAATTGTCATTAATTGTCCTCATATCAAGATTGAGTACATAGGATTCATGCTTCTCCATTCTTGTGATGCTTTACTAAGAATAATGTCTTCCACTTCCATCCAGGTTAATACGAAGGATGTAAAGTCTCCATTTTTTTTAATGGCTGAATAGTATTCCATGGTATACATATACCACAGCTTGTTAATTCATTCCTGGGTTGGTGGGCATTTAGGCTCTTTCCACATTTTGGCGATTGTAAATTGAGCTGCAATAAATAGTCTAGTACAAGTGTCCTTATGATAAAAGGATATTTTTCCTTCTGGGTAGATGCCCAGTAATGGGATTGCAGGATCGAATGGGAGGTCTAGGTTGAGTGCTTTGAGGTTTCTCCATACTTCCTTCCAGAAAGGTTGTACTAGTTTGCAGTCCCACCAGCAGTGTAAAAGTGTTCCCTTCTCTCCACATCCACGCCAGCATCTGCAGTTTTGAGATTTTTGTGATGTGGGCCATTCTCACTGGGGTTAGATGATATCTCAGGGATGTTTTGATGTGCATTTCTCTAATATATACAGATGATGAACATTTTTTCATGTGTTTGTTAGCCATTCGTCTGTCGTCTTTAGAGAAAGTTCTATTCATGTCTCTTGCCCATTGATATAAGGGATTATTGGCTTTTTTCGTGTGGATTAATTTGAGTTCCCTATAGATCCTGGTTATCAAGCTTTTGTCTGATTGAAAATATGCAAATATCCTTTCCCATTGTGTGGGTTGTCTCTTTGCTTTGGTTATTGTCTCCTTAGCTGTACAGAAGCTTTTCAGTTTAATGAAGTCCCATTTGTTTATTTTTGTTGTTGTTGCAATTGCCATGGCAGTCTTCTTCATGAAGTCTTCCCCCAGGCCAATATCTTCCAGTGTTTTTCCTATGCTTTCTTTGAGGATTTTTATTGTTTCATGCCTTAAGTTTAAGTCCTTTATCCATCTTGAATCAATTTTTGTGAGTGGGGAAAGGTGTGGGTCCAGTTTCAGTCTTTTACATGTAGACATCCAAGTCTCCCAACATCATTTATTGAATAGGCAGTCTTTCCCCCAAGGTAAGTTCTTGTTTGGTTTATCGAAGATTAGGTGGTTGTAAAATGTTAGTTTCATTTCTTGGTGTTCAATTCGATTCCAAGTGTCTATGTCTCTGTTTTTGTGCCAGTACCATGCTGTCTTGAGCACTATGGCTTTGTAGTACAGACTAAAATCTGGTATGCTGATGCCCCCAGCTTTATTTTTGTTACTAAGAACTGCCTTAGCTATACGGGTTTTTTTCCGGTTCCATACAAAACACAGAATCATTTTTTCCAAATCTTGAAAGTATGATGTAGGTACTTTGATAGGAATGGCATTGAATAGGTAGATTGCTTTGGGAAGTATAGACATTTTAACAATGTTGATTCTTCCCATCCATGAGCATGGTATGTTCTTCCATTTGTTAATATCCTCTGCTATTTCCTTTCTGAGGAGTTCATAGTTTTCTTTATAGAGGTCCTTCACCTCCTTCGTTAGGTATATTCCTAGGTATTTCATTTTCTTTGAAACTATGGTGAAGGGAGTTGTGTCCTTAATTAGCTTCTCATCTTGACTGTTATTGGTGTATACAAAGGCTACTGACTTGTGGACATTGATTTTATATCCTGAAACATTACTGTATTTTTTGATGACTTCTAGGAGTCTTGTGGTTGAGTCTTTGGGGTTCTCTAAGTATAAGATCATGTCGTCAGCAAAGAGGGAGAGTTTGACCTCCTCTGCTCCCATTTGGATTCCCTTTATTTCCTTGTCTTGCCTAATTGCATTGGCTAGAACTTCCAGCACTATGTTGAATAGTAAAGGTGACAGAGGACAACCTTGTCTGGTTCCAGTTCTAAGAGGAAAAGCTTTCAGTTTTATTCCATTCAGTAAAATATTGGCTGTGGGTTTGTCATAGATAGCTTCAATCAGTTTTAGAAATGTGCCACCTATGCCTATACTCTTCAGTGTTCTAATTAGAAAAGGATGCTGGATTTTATCAAATGCTTTTTCTGCATCTATTGAGAGGATCATGTGATCTTTGTTTTTGCCTCTGTTAATATGGTGGATAACGTTTATGGACTTGCGTATGTTAAACCAGCCTTCCATCCCTGGGATGAAGCCTACTTGATCATGATGAATGACTTTTTTGATGATAAGCTGTAATCTATTGGCTAGGATTTTGTTGAGAATTTTTCCATCTATATTCATGAGTGAGATTGGTCTGAAATTCTCCTTTTTGTTTGGGTCTTTTCCTGGTTTTGGTATCAGGGTGATGTTTGCTTCATAGAATGTGTTGGGGAAGATTCCTTCTTCCTCAGTTTTTTGGAATAATTTCTGCAGTACAGGAATAAGCTCTTCTTTGAAGGTTTGATAGAATTCTGGAGTGAAGCCATCTGGATCAGGGCATTTTTTAGTTGGAAGCTTTTTTATTGTTTCTTTGATCTCAGTGCTTCAAATTGGTCTATTCAGGAGGTCTATTTCTTCCCGGCTAAGTCTAGGGAGAGGGTGTGATTCCAAATATTTCTCCATTTCCTTCACATTGTCAAATTTCTGGGCATAGAGTTTCTGGTAGTATTCAGAGATGATCTCTTGTATCTCTGTGGGATCAGTTGTTATTTCCCCTTTATTGTTTCTGATTGAGGTTACTAGAGATTTTACTTTTCTATTTCTAGTTAGTCTGGCCAATGGTTTATCTATTTTATTTATTTTTTCAAAAAACCAACTCCTTGTTTCATTAATTTTCTGAATGATTCTTTTGTTTTCAATTTCATTGATCTCTGATTTGATTTTGGATATTTCTTTTCTTCTACTGAGTTTAGGCTTAGATTGTTCTTCTTTTTCCAATTCCATAAGATCTCTCGTGAGATTGTTGATGTGCTCTCTTTCTGTTTTTCGAATGTAGGCATCTAAAGCGATGAATTTTCCTCTCAAAACTGCTTTTGCAGTATCCCACAGGTTTTGGTAGCTTGTGTCTTCATTGTTGTTATGCTCAAGGAAGTTAATGATTTCCTGTTTTATTTCTTCCTGCACCCATCTGTTATTCAACAGAAGATTGTTTAATTTCCATGCCTTTGTGTGGGGTCGAGCATTTTTGTTAGAGTTGAGTTCCACCTTTAGTGCCTTATGGTCTGAAAAGATACAAGGTAAAATTTCAATTCTTTTGATTCTGTTGATATTTGTTTTGTGTCCCAGGATATGATCAATTTTGGAGAATGTTCTATGGGGTGATGAGAAGAATGTATATTCTTTATCTTTGGGGTGGAGTGTTCTATATGCGTCTATCAAGCATAGTTGTTCTAGGGTCTCATTTAAATCTCTTATATCTTTGTTTAATTTCTGTTTAGAGGATCTGTCCAGCTCTATAAGAGGTGTGTTAAAGTCCCCTGTTATGATGGTATTATCAGATATCATATTGCTCAGACTGAGTAAGGTCTGCTTCAAGAATCTGGGAGCATTTAAATTGGGTGCATAAATATTTAGAATTGAAATGTCTTCTTGTTGTAGTTTTCCCTTGACCAATATAAAGTCACCATCTTTGTCTTTTTTGACTTTAGTTGCTTTAAATCCACATGTATCTGAAAATAAGATTGCAACTCCTCTTTTCTTCTGAATTCCATTTGCCTGAAAAATTGTCTTCCAACCCTTCACTCGGAGCTTTAATTTATCTTTTGAAGCCAGGTGTGTTTCTTGCAGACAGCAAATGGATGGCTTGTGTTTTTTAATCCAGTCAGCCAATCTATGTCTCTTCAGTGGGGAATTCAAGCCATTAACATTTATGGAGATAATTGATAAGTGTGGTAGTATTCTATTCGTCTTATTTTGTGAGAGTCCATTGCTTAGTTTTATCTTTTGCATCAGTGTGGAGGTTAGGTTCTGTCCTTTGATTTCTGAGTTCTTACTTTGCTGCTGATCCATTGTGGTGGTCAGTGTGCAGAACAGATTGAAGTATTTCCTGTAGAGCTGGTCTTGTTGTGGCGAATTTCCTCAATGTTTGTATATCCGTAAATGATTTGATTTCTCCATAAATTTTGAAGCTTAGCTTAGCAGGGTACAGAATTCTGGGCTGAAAATTGTTTTGTTTAAGTAGATTAAAGGTAGATGACCATTGTCTTCTTGCTTGGAAAGTTTCATTAGAGAAGTCTGCGGTCACTCTGATGCATTTGCCCCTGTAGGTCAACTGGCGCTTACTCCTGGCAGCTTGCAGAATCTTTTCTTTTGTCTTGACTTTGGACAGGTTCATCACAATGTGTCTGGGAGAAGCTCGGTTAGAGTTGAGGCGACCTGGGGTCCGATATCCCTCTGAAAGCAGTGTGTCAGAATCTTTGGTGATGTTTGGGAAATTTTCTTTTATAATATTCTCTAGTATGGCTTCCATTCCTCTGGGGCATTCTTCTTCCCCTTCTGGAATTCCTATAACTCGTATGTTGGAACGCTTCATAAAGTCCCATAATTCTGACAGTGAACGTTCTGCTTTCTCTCTCTTCTTTTCTGCCTCTTTTACTATCTGAGTTATCTCAAAAACTTTGTCTTCTACCTCAGAAATTCTTTCTTCTGCATGGTCTAACCTGTTGCTGATACTTTCCATTGCATCTTTAAGTTCCCTGATTGACTGTTTCATTTCCTTCAGCTCTGCTATATCCTTTTTATATTCTTCATATCGTTCATCTCTGATTTGATTCTGTTTTTGGATTTCCTTTTGGTTATTTTCCACTTTATTAGCAGTTTCCTTCATTGTTTCCATCATTTCTTTCATTGTTTTCAACATGTGTATTCTAAATTCCCTTTCTGTCATTCCTCACATTTCTGTATAGGTGAAATCCTCTGCAGTAGCTACCTCATGGTCCCTTGGCGGGGTTGTTCTGGACTGGTTCTTCATGTTGCCTGGAGTTTTCTGCTGATTCTTCCTCATGAGTGATTTCTTTTCTCTGTTTCCTTGCCCTAATTTTCCTTTCACTTCCTCTTGCTCTTTAAATTCTTGTGCCTGTGGACTAAGGGTTACAGGACCAGAAGGATGAGAAGGTTGAGGAGCAAAAAAGGGATGAAAGAAAGGAGGACCGAGTGATAAGAAAAAAAAGAAAGATAGAGAAAGGAGAGGGGTTGGGGATAAGGAATATTGACAAAAAGAAGAGAGGCACAGGAAGAGGGAGACAGGGCAATATAGGTGTACAGTAGGGTACTTTGACACAACCTTAAAAAGCCCCACCTTCTGGGGGTGCCCAGTTGGGTGGTTCCCTTGAGGTCAGCAGCTCTTTGCTAACCTGATCAGACACAGTACCCCACCTCCACCAAGTAGGGAGGAAAGACAAAAATGCTATAAATCAAACCAAAACAAGCAAACAGAAAACTTTACGGGGATAAGATTGGGTGAAAACCAAATGATAGCGGTAGAAACACTAGCAAAAATGAAGTTGAAGTTATTAAAAAAGGCAGCAATGGGAAATTATAATTAAACTAGAAAAATTGAGAAAGAAAAAGGGATCTGTATGGAAAAGATTGAAATTAAAAAACAAAAGAACATCAACAACGTCAAAATAAACAACAACAAAAAAACAACCAAACAAAAAAAAAAAAAAAGAAAAAAATACACAACCAAAAACAAAGCAGTTTGTATATGTTATTGAATATTGTCTGGGCAACACGTGGTCTTCTGGGGTATGAGATGTTAGTCACAGTTCTGATACGACTGGAGGCTGCTGATTTCTCAAACCCCAGCAGGTAGACACCCTAATACTCTCTTCAGCCCACTTAAAAGGCACTTTGAACTTGTAAACTTGCTGAGCAGAAGCTTTCCCAGCTTTCTCACTGGAATCACTGCTGAAGTGGCTATCCACTTACCCAGTGTGCCAAAACCGGTCTCACTCTGCCCCTGAGGGTTAGGGCTGCAAGGTGGCTCAGACCCGACCCTTAGGCTACTTGGTTGCTGGGTTACCAGCTCCCACCCGTTTCTAGCTCTGCGACCCTGAGGGCGGAGCTTGCCGGGGCAGATCACTGACAATGGTTCCGTGTGACCCACCGCCAAACACTATTAGCTCCGTCTGGCTCAGCGGCTCAGACTGGGGCCCTAGACAACGGCCAAAGTTCTCCGCACTCCCGCTCAGGCCTTCCCCAAGGCAGTTCAACTCAGTGCCAAGTCCAAGGACATCAAAACAGTTCACAGGTAAGGCCTTTCTGGTTTGCAGTCTCGCTGCTACTGAACTTACAGTTGTGGGCGGGTTTAGACGGATTAAACACACGCGACCACTTGCCGGTTTTCCACTGTTTTAGTCCTCCTCTTGGGGTCCAGAAGTCTCTCGCTGACTCCCTGTATCCTCATAGGAGTGATGATAGGCAGTTCCCACCAGCCAGAGATGCCTGGAGTCCTATCTCCCCAGACTCACGGTGCCCAGATGCAAGGAAGCTGTTACTCGGCTGCCATCTTCGACTGACGTGCTTCTAACTAATAAAATCTGGAGAAAGTGATGGGCCATCACCTTTTTTTTTCTTCTGAGATAGGGTCTTGTGCTCAAACTCCTGGGCTCCTCATGCCTCAGCCTCCCAAGCTGCTGAGACTACAGGTGCATGCCACCATATCCTGCTGATTTTTCTAGTTTTTGTAGAGATGGGGTCTTGCTCTTGCTCAGACTGGTCTCAAACTCTTGGCCTCAAGTGATCCTCTCTCCTCGGCATCCCAGAGTGCTGAGACCACAGGGCTGACCCTCTGCCCAGTGCTTCTTTCTCTATTTTCTTTCATTCATTCCCAGCCTCTCACTCTGGGGGAAAGCAAACTGCCCTGCTGGGAATATCCCTAGGAAGCAGTCATGTGCCAAGGAACCAGAGTCTTTAATCAACAGCCAGGGAGAATCTCAGTCTTTCCAATAGCTTGGTGAGTGGGTTCCTCCATGTGGACCCTGAGACGATGGCAGTCCCAGCCAACACCCTGATTGCCACCTTACCAGAGACTTAAGTCAGAGCACTTAGCTTAACTCTGCCTGGATTACTGATTCACTGAAACTGCAATATTATAAATGCATGTCGTTCGAAGTTGCCAAATTTGGGGGTGATTTGTTACGCAACAATAGATAACAAACACAAAGCTCTCGCTGTACAAGTTTAGATGGATTTTTATGCATCTCAATGAAATTGAAGTGGATACAAAAAATTCATCAAAGCAGCAAGCACTTCCTATTCGGTGCCATTATTCAATCAGATTTCAGACACGTTTGAGCCTTTTGAAAAGCTACTTTGTAAATCCACCTGAGTGTCCTTAGGTGGCATTGAATTATTTTGTAAAAGCTTGAGATTATGATTGCATTCCATTCGCAATCAGACGGAAATCTTTAATCAGAATATTCAAACGATGAAGCATCACAAACCTTAGCTTTTTGAAGCTTTTAGCAAATTGCAATCCTTGAAGAAAAGAAAAAGCTGTAAAGTATAGAGGCATTGAAGTCTATCCCTACAGAAGCACAGGAGGAATTAAACAAATTGCGCAGAGTATAAAATGGCAGGCAAGATTTAATTTGGAAATCATGGGATTGAGCTTCAAAATGTCCTGACCTAAAGGAAGAATTTTTAGATAGAATTTCCCATATTTGATTATGTAAATGTATATTCTATATCAGGATGAAGTGAAATTGAGAAAGCTTATAATTTTGCAGGACCTAAGTTTGGAGAAATATATCAGGAAACCTTAAATAAAGGTAATTTGTGCGATGGATTTTGTGTTGTAAAAACATTTGTCGGAGAAAGGTCTTCTGAATGGAGGTAGAAAGGACTTTGCCTGTGAAAATACTGGGGCTGAATATTTCACTAGTAATTTAAATATTTTAAAAGCTAATAAAAGAGATTATTCTTGATGTAGCAGCTTTAGTCTGGGCTGATGCCAGACGAACTGCATTGTAAAAATGTACTGTATGCTTCAGAAAAATAAAAGTGGTGTCGTATTAGAGACATTCACGGCTAAACATGATGAAAGAATATGAGTCTGTACCAAGATAATTAGCTACCCATGTTATTTTTAAATTCATATAAAATATTTACATACATGTAATAATGTAACTATTTTAATTAAATAAAGCATTAAACATTTTCCTATCATGTACATAGACATGATTTTTTTTAAGTTTTTAAAACTTTTTTTGTTTGTTCACTTGTTTTTTAGACTCACTTTGTCACGCAGGCTGGAGTGCCCTGTGCAATCATAGCTCACAGTGACCTTGAACCCCTGGGCTCAAGGAATCCTCCCACCTCAGTCTCCCGAGTAGCTGGGACTACAGGCCAAACATTACGTTCTTTAAAATAGTTTCTTTAATAGATCTTGTAGGCCCACCAATATAATAAAACCAACTTGTCACACCATAAAAATATTATCAAAGTATAGTCAATCTATTTACTTCTTCATTTCATTTTTTGAATGATGTATAGTAATTGGATATATTTGTGGAGTAAAGCGTGATGTTTTGTTATGTTTAGTAAACTCTTGTTCACCGAGGTGTCTTGCTTTGGATGATGACTTACACGGTCATCCTGTTCTTGGGGAGAGGAACCGAAACATACCCGCTCTTCAGAAACGGGCGGGGGGGAGAGAGCAAGTGTCCGTGTCAGCACCAGAGCATCCAGACTCCTGTGACGCATTCCCCACGGCCCCCTCCATCGCTGAGCATTCGCTGGTGGTGTTGCTCCATCGACAAGGCACCATGTCTGTCTTTTCCCATCACACGTCCACTGGTTGAAATGTTGTCATCCCTTAGGGCCAAGCCAGGCCTTGTACCCTGAGGATCCTCAGGTAACCAAAGGCAGTGCAGGGCCAGGGCACCCTGGCAACCTCACAGGAGAGGACAATGGAAACACTCCCTCTTCAATTTCCTCAGTGCTTGCATCTCCCCAACACCGCCATGGAACCTTGGAGTCTTTTAAAAAACAACAGGGTGAGTCTTGTAAGACCTCAGACAGCCAATGAGCCCAGCTCAGTCAAGGATACATTCCAAACAAACCACTCTGGAGCCAACCCCAGGTCCAGCTCTCCTGCCTCACCTCCGTCCTCACCGTCCAGCTCACTGTGCCAGCCTCGGGGGCATTCTGGGTTCCCCTTGCTGACCCTGCAGGCCTTAGGACCATGGACAATGCTGTGGTTAGTGCCTGTGAATCTCACCCTCCATCCCTTCTCACCCCTCCTGCGGCTTCCCTGGGAACGGTGCCAGCAGCCACCGAAGCTGGGGGTATAGGGAGCGAGGCCCCGCTGAGGCCTTGATTCTGGATCTCTGGTCTCCAGAACCATGTGTGAATAAATTCCTATTGCTGTAAAACCCCAGTCTGGAGGCACTTCATTACATCAGCCACCAGAAGCCAACACTGCAATCAACCATGGTGGCACAAACCTAGTGTCTCACTAGGGGACACTACCAGCTGGGCTCTGGAGCCCCCTTCTTGGGCCAACTCATTGCAAGGTCCCCCTCCTATGGACCAGGAGTATGCCTTAAGGCCTTACACAACCTCACTGTTCCTCAGCTGTCCCTTGGCTTTGTCACCATTTCCACAGAACCCATCCTTGGTCCAAAGGCCACCACAAAACCAATGCCCTGACAAAGGAGCCCCATCTGACATCCAGTTACCAAGGTATGACTGAGTGATGGCAAACCCGGGGTCAAGGCTTCTGTGATGAAGCTTCAGTGTTGGCCAAGTGCTGTGCCTGACATTTTATTAAAAACATCACGTTTGATTCTGGCAACAACTCTGTAAGATGGATGGGTCCTTCAGTTTTTGGAGATATTGCTTCAAAAGCAGGAAAAAGCAGTGTGGGTATGATGATGTGCTAAGCTGGTAGACTAGCCTGTAGAGTTCAGAGAGCTCAGCCGCTGAGGTTGTTGAACCTGGATAAAGCATTGAGACCTAGAAGTAGGTAAAATGGGTAACAGACATCTGTTACTTTGTTTAAATTTCTTTCCTCTTTTTATGGAAACACTGTTTCAGAAGTTCCTTGGGGAGCCACATTTCCCCCAGTATTTTTTTGTCTTTTTTAAGAGCCAAGGTCTCACTCTATTGCCCAGGCTGAAGTTCAGTGGCATGATCACAGCTTACTGCAGTCTTAAACTTCTGGGCTCAAGCAATCTGCCCACCTCAGCTTCCCAAAATTCTGGGACTGCAGGTGCATGAGCCCCCACACATGACCTCCTCCAATCTTTATTCATGTGACTTGGGAGAGCTGACCCTGAGGCCCTCTCCAGGGGTGGCATGAGACCCAGTCCCCACTGATGGAAGCATTACACCTTGCTGGCTGTGGTGACAACCATGCATGTGTAATCCTGCCAGTTAGTGTCAATGAGATTAATTCTAAGATTTTTGTTGGAACTTTTAGGAAGGAGAAAGCTAATTTTCACAGGATTCAAAGCTGGTAGAATGAAATCATGGTGTTCCTAGGAGATCAGGAGCTCTTGCACCCTTGTGAGGAAAACCTGAGAGTGAAGCTGACACAGATAAAACATAAAAGATGGGAGGAGATTGAGTCCTGATAATGAGATGTGAGTTGCTGGATCCAACAATACCTGAAATCCGTGTGTGGCTTTTCATTTATGTAAACCACTTATTCGGTTACTGTGCTTAACCCAGAGCGGGTGGACTTCTGCTGCTTTGGGCCTTATGGCTGGAAATTTGTTTCTCCAGTGTGGATTGACCTCTAGGTTGTAGTCAGTAGAAGTTGGGTTCCCTTTTTACCACAGGGAAGAAAAGGCCATGCGAAGTCTGTGCCTCTTGGATGAACTTCTCTCCATGGATAAAAGCCATCAGGGCTAATGAGTATGGGAAGTGATGGTTTTACTTAATTGGAATGATATAAATTGCTGTAATGTAAATTGTCTGCATTAGACAGAGAAATTCATTGAGGTGTTATGTTCTAACCTGTGACCCACCATTATGAAGGTCCTAAGACAGTGAAGTGAATGGCCTATTTTCTCCTACTGCTGGGGTTTTTAAGCAGAGCAATTTTGTTTCTCTTTGAATGGCCGTAATGAATCCGCTGCTTACTCAGCACCCTTTGCTCAGACCTGACCCCATCCAGGCAGGTGGTACAGATGCATTGACCAGCATTCTGAGAGCCTGGAACTGTGACAACCCAGAAGAGACGTCTTTCTGGACAAGGTGTCTAGTTTATGCCACAAGGGACTGGAATCCAATTTTATGATGTCTTCAGAAGTCTGGATTTTTAAATGTAAAATGTCCTGATTGTCCACAGCTAGGTGTCATGGTTTGAATAATGTTCCCCCCAAAAGTGATGACCACCCAGATCCTCAGAATGTCACCTTATTTGGAAACAGGATCTTTGCGAGTGTGATTAAGTTCAAATAGAGACAAGATCATTCTAGATTAGGGTAATCCCTAAATCCATGACAGGTGTCCTCATCAGAGAAAGAAGAGGATGCAAAGACTCCTGAGGAGGATGCCCTGTGAAAACAGAGACAGAGCCTGGAGCAATGTGGCCATAAGCCAAGCAGCACAGGAGCTGGAAGACATAGGAATGGAAGGGCCATCTCCTGGAGCCTTTGGAGGGAATGCTGCCCTGCAGACACCTTGATCTCAGACCTCTGGCCTCCAGAACAGGGAGGGGGTAAATTCTCCAAAGATTGTGGGAAACCCTGGGAAACTGATATATTGGGTCAATTGAAAAAACACTCTCCCAGCTGAGGAAAGTGCCCTGGAGCCAGGCATGGCTGTCGGGGCAATTTCTCCAGTCTCACCTTGCACGGGCTCAGGACCTGGACCCGCTGCAACCCGGGGTAGCACTCAGGATGCCAGTCTCCTCAAGCCCAGCATGTAGACATGGACACCAGCTTCCTTGGGAAGCATCTTAGCAGATGGAACAGGGTAAGATGTCTGGATGCAACACCATGGGAAATGCCCCCCCCATTAGTGGGTCCTAGATAGTTTCCACCTTGGGGAGAGTTCAAGCACATTACCTCAGCTCACTGAGAGGATTTCCTGGGAAATCTAAGTAACCCTCCCAAGCTACTTGGTCACTGGATATGCCATATGCCCTGGTTCAAAACCCTCTGGCTTCCCTCCCCTGGGAATGTCCATGGTCCTGCTCAACCCTGGCCTTCAGACCACCTGGGAGCAGCCAGTTACTGCCCAAGGAGGAATGCTTGGCAACCTGGGTAAATTCTCCCCGTCATGGCCAGGCTGACAGTTCTGAGATACATGTCCTACGGCTCCAGTACAGGGCCCGCGGAGTCCAGTCCTAGGCGCCTGTGGTGCCCACCAGCGCGGTGACCTCAGTAAAGAGCCCACGGATTCCAGTCCTTGGCACCTGTGGTGCCCACCAGCGCGGTGACCTCAGTAAAGAGCCCACGGAGTCCAGTCCTAGGCGCCTGTGGTGCCCACCAGCGCGGTGACCTCAGTAAAGAGCCCACGGAGTCCAGTCCTTGGCGCCTGTGGTGCCCACCAGCGCAGTGACCTCAGTAAAGAGCCCACGGAGTCCAGTCCTTGGCACCTGTGGTGCCCACCAGCGCGGTGACCTCCCTGTTTCTGCTCTGTCTTTCCCCACTGCCCTCCTGAGCTCACATCTGGGCTGTATTCCAGAAGGACCAGGCTCAGGGGCACAGCTTCTCTCCCAGAGCCAGCCTGGACTCCGAAGCAAAGATCCTGAGCGTGTCCAAGAAACAAATCTGCAAATCTCTGTTATATTGCAGCCTGTCGGGGTGACCAAGTGTGAGCAAAGCTAAAGACACAAGATACTTACTGTTTCAGTTCTAATAAATATGAAATCGCTCAATCATCTTATTGACTATGAACTTAAGAGGTTTGGGGAAAGTCATCTTGAGGGACAGGTGCCATACGAACGTTTTCATGCAATCTTAACAGTATTTTCCTTCTCTACGCGATTTTTCTACCAAAACACCCCCACCCCCACCCCCCCACAAGAAACTCCTTAGCAGTTTTTGAAAATAGCCTGTAGTTCTACATTTCAGCCACTAGAGAGCAGGCTGAATGGGCAACAGCGGTCAAGGAATGGGTTTGTGGCAGAGTCTTGAGCAAAGGTGGGGCTGTCCTTAAAAAGAGGAGCGCTCTGAAGCCCTGCTCTGCCTCTGCCATCCTCCAAGGCCCACCCCTGCCCACCTCTGGCTTCCTCCTGTCTTTCTGGTTTTTGCACATAACAAGCTTTCTCTCAATGCTGGGAATTTTCCTGGGCTCTCCCGCCCACAACTCTGTCCTTTGAGATTCCGCAGCTGCCTCCTGGTTCCCTGGTGTCTGCTGAGGTGCCACCTTCTCAGATAGACTTTGCTGGAAGATTCAGCTACATCTGCATCACGTCAGCATACCACCTTCCATTGTTTTTCTTTACAAACTTTTCACTATCTGAGCCATTACTGTTTGCCCATGTGTTTGTCTTTGTCATTAAAACATGAACTCCAGGAGAGCTGAGACTCGGCTCCTTTCCTTCCAGGCTGCACCAACTGTGTCTAAAAGGGAGCTGGTGGCCAGGCATGGTGGCTAAGGCTGTAATCCCAGCACTCCGGGATGCTGAGGCAAGAAGATTACTTGAGCCCAGGAGTTCCAGATCAGCTTGAGCAAGAGTGAGACCCCGTCTCTGCTAAAAGTAGAAAAACTAGCCAGGAGCCCTAGTGGACGACTATAGTCCCAGGAGCCAGCTTCACGGATGAGCCTCTGGCTGGCAGGTCGGGGCTCAGGCAGGAGCGAGGTGAGCAATGCCACAGCCTTTACTACCCCTTAGTGAGTGGAGCACATGTCTGACCTCCCGTGGGCGGGAGGGGCCTGCCGTCATTTACTCCACTTTCAGAAACATACTACGTTTGTGTTCGGGATGTAGAAAAATTAAAACCCTAGACCAAAAATGAAAAGATGAGGTGGCAGCTATGCTCATTTCCTAGCTGACGTGCTGTGCGGTTTGGATGACACAGTTCACAGGGGACTTTGCCTTCTTCCTAATTCAGTTTTCTAAGACTGGTATTTTTATTCATGTCCCTCTTTGTCCCCACGAAGTGAATTTATGTAGTAAATGTAAAGATCATGTCTGGATCTGTCAAACTTTAATGTTGTTGGCTCCTAGCACAGCTGGTCTGAGAGGGAGGAGTCTCGGCATGCGCACGGGCCCCGTGTAGAAGGTGTGTTGACTGATGACCTTCTGTGACAACACACCAGGGCCTCATGCAGGTGGCCTCGACGCGCTGAGATTTCTTTATCAGACGCCCCAGGCCCCCAGCCCTGGCAGCACGAGGACCCCGATGGTATTCTTACTGCACACACAGGTGCTGGGATTGCATGCGGGCAGCTTGTCATTTCTCCATCGCACAAAAAAAGGAGAAAACCTCTCTTACCCCCACATGTTCCTCCTTTCTGTGATTCCCTGGAGTTTCTCCTCTCACCTCCAGCTGTTTGCCACCTCTGGGCCAGGGCAGGAGCCTGTGACAGCATGGCCATGCCCCGCCCCCCGGGGGATGCTTTCTTCACTCAGCTTCCAAATACCCCCTTAGCCTGGGAAGGTCAGAGCCCCACACTGTCACACTCTGGCCCTCACACAGCTCAGGCTTTCAGAGTCACCTGCCTGCACACATGATTCCAAACACATCCCTCCAGCCCATCCCTGTCATCACTCATGATGTGCAAAGACCTTTCTGAATGTCTGTTTAGAGAAGTTGTTTTTGCATTTGGGCTCTGTAGAAATTAATGACTAGAGAGTTCCAGAAAAAAAAAAAAATAGTTTTAAAAACAAGTGAGGCCAGGCACAGTGGTCCAGGGCTATAATCTCAGTACTTTGAGAGGCCGAGGTGGGACTGCTTGAGGCCAGGAGTTCCAGACCTGCCAAGGCAACATAGTGAGGCCCCTCTCTCCTTCACTATAAAAAATTAAAAAGTTATTAGCTGGGCACCTGTAGTCCCAGCTACTCAGGAGGTTTTAAGTGGGAGGCTCATCTGAGCTCAGGATCGCAACACTGCACTCCATCCAACCTGGGCAACAGAGCAGTGCCCTAAACTCTAAAATGAACCAAAACAAAACAAAAAACCAACTAACCATAGGGAAACGTTAGGGACACATATGGAGAATTATGCAATAAACATGTCCAACTTCAAGTCCCACCGATAGCACCCTAGAGGTCAGGCGACCACAGGTGCAGCCTGCCTCTTCCCAGACTTCATGTCTGACCTGTTTCACTGGTTCTGATGCCACTAGAAACACAGTGTGGCCCAGTGCACAGAGCAGAGGTTTCTGCCTGCTTGCCTGCGGCACACAAGACCCTATCTCCAAGGTATTGGTCCAGGGCAGTGGTTCTCAACCTTCCTAATGCCGCAACCCTTTAATACAGTTCCTGTGGGTTGTGCCCCACAGGTTGAGAACCGCTGTTCTAGGGGGATTGGGTAAAACAGAGAAGGAATCAGGTCCCTGGCCATGGGCTGGCTTCGTCTCCAGCAGCCCTATCAGAACCTGAGCATGGGCAGCTACTGTGGAAATCAGCCAGTGCTGACTTCCCACATCCCTATCCAGCTTGAGCCATTTGGCTTCTTTTTCCCTTCACTCCCTTTATTTAATATGCTCTAATTCAACAAATCACGTTTTAGGTATTATTTCCTTTCAAAGGTCCTATTTCCAAAAGAACGAGGTGTTAAAATGAACATTGTACAATATTTACTCCAATGACTTCACTCTACTTGAAAATCCCCATAAAATATTTGGCCAGTTTTAATAATAGTGAATCACTTTGTGGTACACAGCAATCTCCAGTTATTACAGTGCTGGGTTCTTCCTTAATATGCTTTGATTTTGAAGTGATGGAATAATCTTGCACCAAGTGGGACAATTTGGTGTAATATTGAAGATCATCCATTTTTTATTATCTAGAATTTAGAAGTGATCGGGGCTTTGGATGGGCCCTGTGTAATCTGAAATGACTGGCTGTTTTAAAACTGACATGAGACAGCACCACACTGTCCCCAGCCCAGAAGAGGCCATCTCAGCCCCTGCACGTGGCTCCAGAGAACCCTTGGAATAGGAGCTTTTCAGCAAGTTCAAAGCAAGACACACAGACTGTGGCCTCAGGGTGATGTCACTGAGCAGGAGCTTGACAGACCCTGGTAAAGCTGAGAGTAAGAATTTCCTCTTCACGTCCGCATATGACACAGTGGAGAAGTAGAAAGCTCTGTCCTACCTGACCTGAGAATAGAAAGTGTCTCCACCTGGAGTGTGCAGACACTTGCTTTATGAGGCTGATAAAACTGACACTCATTGAAGCGTTCGGGGCACACACGTTGTTTATTCAATTACTGTTTAGTGCCATAGGGTGAACGGAACCATCCACTATAAGATTCCAGCTGGAAATTTTAAGTCATCTGGAGAAAAAAGTTCTCTCTTTACTGTCATGCAGCACTTCTGACACCAGATGTGAAGGCCATTTCCCCACACTCCAGGCAACTTTCCAGTAGATACCAAATGGCCATCCTATAACACAGATCTGCCCTTACCCACCTGGAGAGCGTCAGACCCCACAGGCTGGGGGATCTGTCCTGCTCACCACCTGCAGACGTCAGTCACAACAGAAGGCCAGCATCTGGGCTTCTGACCAAATGACTCTAAGTCGAAGTTCCTGTGCCCTCTCCTTGGGTTCATTTGCTAGACTAGCTCACAGAACACAGGGAAATGTTACTTGTATTTGTTCATTCATTATAAAAGATGTAGGAGTGCACAGGGCCAGCCGGACATGGAGGTCTCCCATCCTGGTCTGTGAGTTTTTGTGGAGACCTGTTAGGCAGGCAGCTCCAGCAGCCACTGGCTCCCAAGGTGGGAAGGGGAGGGGCTGCAAGCTCCACTCTATCATGTGTTTGGTTCCCTTGGCAGCCAGCCCTGTTCTGAGCCTGTCCAGAAGCCCAAGAGTGGCCTAAAAAAAAAAAAGCAAAAGCGGCTCCCATCACCCAGGACATTACATTACAGGTCAGCACCTGGAATGAAGGAGCCAAAGAGCAAATCTGAAGACAAGGCTGTGCAGCACCCCCACCTACAAGCTCTATGCTTGGAGAATTCTTGCCACTCTACAAAATCACGGGCTGTTACCCTGGTAACTTTGTCAATCCTTCACTGACTTTCTGGAGCTTCCCTTAATCTCAATGAGGGTACACCTCACTGGGCTGGTGAGAGGGGGCAGAGGGAGGCCCTGAGGGGACCTGCTGCTCACTTGCCCTCTGCACAGCCAGGATGTCAATAGCAGGGCACGCAAGCACAGGTCTGGAGTTCTCACTACATGGCCTTCTCTTTCTCCTCTCACTGCAAATTCCTTATAAAGAAAATCTAACTTCAGACCTCAAGGGTTAGTAATTTTTAAAATGTAACATGCCCTGAAGATGTGAGTTCCATCTCTGGAGGACGAAATCCTTCCTGGAGCAGTGCTTTTCAACCCTCTTTCTTTTTAATCTAGACTCACACCCCTGGCCCTTCTAGAACCCAGTGATGACTGGCGTCACCAGTCTGCACCCTCTCCTGTTTCCACTGTCCAGATTGCCTTGTGGTTCTCTGCAGTTTCCCTGAATTTTGTATTACAACACCAACGACATGAGAGGTTTCAGCTTGTTTTTGCTTTCTCCAAATAATAAGACCTTATTTTAAAGCCCTGTAGGCTCAGGGGTTAGCAAACGCCTGTGTGTGGAGTAGTGCTCTCCATGACCCTCTAAATCCTCTGACGTCAACACGAAGACGCAGAATAAACCACAATTGTGCATGGACTGTGCAAAGCACCAGGTCACGGGCCTCAAATTTGAGATGCTTTTCATAATAAAGTGATGCCAAGATTACAACGACAAATACTGAATACTTTATTTAACAAACTCAGAACCCCCAGATACATGTAAAATAACAATACAAAAGTTGATGGGTATCAAACAGCTCAAGTTCACATTTAATCGATTATTTTTAATTATACCAGTTTTGTTCAAGAGAATGCTTTCCTTACATTCAACCATGATCAGTCTTTAGTCTTAATAGTACCCAAAACAAAGTTACATGTAAGGACTGACTACGGTTTAAAACACCCTCTAAGTCATTCTCTCTAGGTTGAGACAGGACACATGTCTTAAATAAATCTTAGTCTATTCTTTTTCAAGAAAAAGAAAAAAGTCATGTCAATGGTATTAAAAATTGAGTATTTTCTGAAGCAGCAGATGAAATATATTCAGTACCAGCCTATACCAAAAACCCTGGCAATGGCAAGATGTGTGGCTTACGAAAGAAGTATGACCTTTAGATAAAATCCCTGTAGCATCTGACCATGCTTTTATCTCTTAAAAAGAAGATCCTTGCCTTCTTCAATGTTAAGGAGATGTTATTAATTGTTTTAAAAAGAATTGAGACCCATGGCTGTAGGAAGGAAGAAGTATTTAAGAAACTGGGATGCCAACCAACACACAAGTAGTCTCCCAAGACTCCATCACCCCGTTTGAGGGTCTTTGCAAAAGAGAAACAGCTACAGGAGTCACAGAGGTACATTCGATGATGAGAAGCAACACACTGAAAACCTTCGTTTCCTCTCCAGGAAGGCTGGGCGCGTGGGAGACAAACTCAGTGACGCACTGACCTAGCTCATCTGGGCAGGAGGAAGGAAGAAACCAATCCAGGCAACATGCGAGTCTTGGCAAGTCAGACCTTTTACCACGCTGACTCACTCCAGGCACCAGGAGGTCCTAACACATCAGGGCTCAGGTCCTCCCGCTGCTGGGCGCCCCACTTGCTCTTGCTCGCTGCCGGTCATGGTCGTATTTTACAGAAACAATCAGGAAGAGCAGGAGTGTTGCTCCTTGAATAGCAGCCAGAAGAAAAAAGTAATAGTTCAAATGGCAGCCATTAATATTGCCTAGAGAAAACAAGCAGACAGAGGTAGGTGAGCTGCATTTCCAGAGGTAACTTACAAGATCTGTTTAATTTGGGTCCTACTAAGGTCAGGGTGACTTTTAACTATGGTCACGAAAAAAATAATTGCATCTCTGTAATTCAATATACAAGCCACTTTCAGTCCACTGCAGAAGCCATCTGAGGGCAGCTGAGGCTCCCATGGGGCCTGGCTGTGGGCTCCTCACACCCACCCTCCTCTGTAAGGTGCTGCAGAGCCCCCAGGGTAGCTGGCCAGAGAAGCAAATGCAGTGAGGTGAACAACAGTGGTCACAGGCCCTGGGACTCAGCAAAGTCCACATGCAGCCCAGAAAGTGAGGGGTGAACGAGATGATGGTCACACTCCATCCGAGAGAAGCTGGGGCAGAAGAAATGCCAAGTGCTACTTCTCAGATTTATTAACCTCCCAGCAGAAAACGGGGCAAAGTAAACCCCCCATTAAGCAACAAGGGACATTGCTTACCTACTCAGTCTCTCTCCATCTCCTTCCTGTCCTTTGTCATGCATGTCCCCCTCAGCAACTTGGAAGGAATCCTCTGCCCTTACAGCTCTGCCTGGCTCAGAACTTATGTGTCCGAGGAAGGTAGGCACAAGGGTTGTAAGACAGCACCTGCTAATTTCTCCTTGTCTAAGCTAAAGTGGATATTCTCTGAAAACGGGCCCAGAATCTGTACACTTTCAAGATGCAGAGAGCACTAGAGTACATGCTGCACTCTGATTCACTACGGACATCACTGACATGGAACCACATGTTCCAAGGTACCAGAGCACGATAGGGAAATAGGAATCTGTTTTTTGAAACTTTTCCAGGTTCTAGCATCCTCAAAATCGATATATTCTGGGTGTATCTGGATAGCTTAATACAAACAGCTCAACACAATGAATATTCAACTATGTCCCAAGCAGTATAAAGGGATTTTACACTCAACATTTTAATTCCTAATACATCATAAGGAGGCTGAACAATGCAAGGTTAGGACCATGAACTTGGGGCCAACTGACTAGGTTCAAATCCAAGTATCTGACATCTCAGAGCTCAGTGTCCTCATCTATAAAATGGGAAAGTACTAACCTACCAGATGGTGTTACCACAGGATAAAGGTATAGGTGAGTATTGAATGCAGTGCCCAAAACAGCCAGGGCTGTCCTCACATCCATGGTTATGATCCCCATTTCAGAGTCCAAACTGCAGGTCTGTGAACTGGTAGTCTCCGGTTCCAAAAGCACTGGCCACCTTTATTACTCAGTGTGGAGGAGACCCAAAAAGGGTGTGTGGACATAGTAGCACACCTACCACCTTCCTAGGACACACCCAGAGTCAGCCCAGTGTCCCCACAAGACCAACCCCACCACGTGGCCATGCTGCCTCTGCCCCCCGCAAGCCTGCCAACATCACATCATTTATACCACCTGCCACCAGCTGGAAGCATCGCTGGCCTGCTCACACACAGACGAGGTCAACAGACGCATCTAGTCGGCAGTATCACTAGAGGAAGTGAGTACTTAGGAATCAAAGTTGCTGTGTTTTCTGATGTGCTTCAAAAGAACTTGCTAATTTGCTAATTTTAAAAAAGTGAGACTTCCTTCCCCCTACAGATCTTTTTAAAGTTAGGTTATTCTGAAACTTTCTTCCTTTTTCTAGATGAACATATAATTAATATCAGATGTTTAACAATGCATTTATCAAACATAATAAACAGACATACATGATTGTATAATTAAGTTCTCACATATTTTTAAAGAATTCTCATTCACTTAGATTGTAGAAGATAATAATTTCTTGTGTCTATTGATTTGGGAAGATGTATGTTAACACCTTTAATATCTAGCAGCTCTGCTTTTCAGCATTTATTTTAAAATACTGAGTCAGCCCTTACTACTGCCAGACTCTATCTTGGGCACCTGGTGGAGACAGAAACCCCACCTGCCTGGAACCTGATGTTTGCTGTTACTACTATTCCAGATTATCATGTGATGTTGCCATGACAAGGTTGGCATCAAAATATCAATGATATCACTTTAGGTGTCAATGTTGAAACAGGAATCTCCCCCAGCTAATGAGTCTTGTTAACTTCCAAAACTCAAAGCTGGCAGGCCACGTGGACTGCACACCGTGCTATCCTGTGGAGAAGAGGTGCCACTGCCAGCCAGTGACCAAGTGCACACTGTGCTCCCAGGGTCTGTCTCACTGTGGGATTACGCAGGGTATTCAGAAGTGCACCACCACCTAGGAAGCCGCCACCCCATGCTTTCTTGGCCACGTCGCAGACAGAAGGATAATTACATAGGAAGATGGTGAGCACTGGGGTTGTGGTGTGTGATGAGGCAGGACTAGAGTGCCTGTCCACTGGCTGCATGTGCGGAATGTCCAAGGCAGCACTATGCAAACCGCTCCATGCCGGGACAGCAAGATGGACAAGTCACTGGTGACAAGCTCGTACAGGGGAACACTACTGACAAGTAACAGACAGCAAATAGTTGGGAAGGGCTCTCTGGCACAGAAGAGAGCGCAGGACAGGAAAACTACAACAGTGGAGGGATAACTAAGAAAAGATGCAAAGAGGGTTTTAAACCACTCTCCACTTTGACCTGGACCCAGACACACCCAGCTGTGCCCTCCAAATCAGGGTCCCAGGCTAGGCACAGTGGCTTAGCCTGTAATCTCAGGGTTCTGGGAGGCCAAGGTCAGGAGGATCACTTGAGCTCAGGAGTTCGAAATCAGCCTGAGCAAAAAGGAGGCCTTATCTCTGCTAAAAATAAAAAAGCTAGGCAGGAGTTAATGGCAGGCACCTGTAGTCCCATCTACTTGAGAGGCTAAGGCAGGAGGATCTCTTGAACCCAAGAGTTTGAGGTAGCTGTAAGCTAGGCTGAGGCCACGGCACTCTAGATTAGAAGAGAGACTGCCCCCCCAAATAAAAAAAAAAATCAGAATACTTTACTATAGTGGGGATCTTATTCCCAATGTAAATACTACTACTACTACTACTACTACTACTAAAAAAAAAAAAAAAAAAACAGCCTGCCAGGAAGATGGGTAAAGAAGGAAGCAATGAAACAATCTGGGGCATGCCCTTGAAATCACCGCCCTGGGACTTTACAGAAAGTTACCTCCAACGAAAGACAATGAGGCAGGTGTCTCGAGCAGAGCCCAGAACAAGGGGCAGCCAGGCAGCCAGGAATCTGGTTTTAGAGCTGCTGCTCTGCTCCTTCCACAGCACAGTGAACACACTCTGGAGAACTTAGGGAATTCTCTCCCTGAATCTCACGAGCAAGACAAGGAGTGGTATTTGTCTGTCTACCTTCCATACCACAGCCTTGGTTTCTTCAACCAGGACGTTGGGGGCTACTGGACAGAACAGTCTACACCTCTCCCCAGTGGTGTGGACACAGGCTGCTGTGGGCAGCAGGCACAGACAGGTCTCCCTCTCCTGGGGATAGTAGCCCACAGACCTGGGCTCCCCAGGTGTGCTGACATATCACAAATGGAGTTCGTGACAGCCTCCCAGAGAGGAGTGAGAGATATAGGCAAACTTTCAGATGTTAAATTAAATTAGTAATGAGGAGATTAAATGACTGAAGAACAGTAATAATGACAAGAACCAGTCAATCCTTGTGATAGATTTAAAGATAAAATAAAAGCAAGGAAGCACAATCTCTATCTTAACAACTGCAGACTCTGGTATTTAAAAGACAAGTGTGTCTTTGGAGGGAGTCTATTCCATGTGCTAAGCCAGGTTCTGTGGCACCTGGGGTCTGTGAGAACTCTCAGAACACACCACGTCACTGGACCAAACCTCACAAGCTATCCATCCTCAGAAGGGAGCTGAGATGCAGGGAAGCCCCAGAGCCGCCTGCCACAGAGCAGGCTGTCACAGCCAGAGAGCACAGAGAGATAACGGGGCTTGTCCTGGAGCTCACACTAAGACTAGGGAGGCCTAAACTCATCTGCTAGGACAGGAATTTTAACTCAATCATGGAAGGGCCTTGAGAATTCTGCAATTTCTGGAGGAAAGTGCCTGAACTTTCATCAGATTTTCAAGGAGATTTATAACCTAAGGTGGCTAAGTCACTACCAGACCTGAGCAAATGCTGCAGGACTAAACAAGGAAAAGCCAAGATTGTTTTTGTAGATAAAACGTAAAAAAATGGAGAGACAGAAAAGAAAAAAGAAACCTTCACCTCCTAGGGCAATTTAAAGCTATCATCAATTTGGAGAAAGGAAACTGCTGATCTTTTGTAGTTTAATACCTAAGATGCCACCTACTGGTATCGATTGTAAAGTCCCATCATGATTGAGCATGAGTAGTATGTTTATTTTAAAAAGTGATTTATTATCTAGTCCTGTCTTTTTAATATCAAAAAATTAAAAGGAAAAGAAAACACAAAACCAAGTTAAATATTGTGATACAGATTTCATTTGCCTCATAAAAACAGTGCTAGCCCTGAGGCGGAGAAGGCAGTCTACCCACAAGGACATTTCAAATGAGAACAAGGATCACAGCAGTGGGTTTGAAGAGAAACTGTGAATGATGTAAGTAAATAAAGTGATGTGCGTGGTCCAAGGTAAGGCAAGGAAGGGGATACCTCTGGGGACAGGCCCTCCTAGGGTCACAGACATCCCCTGGCAGCTGTGAGCACTGCTCCTCTCCATCCCTGGTCACCTTCACAAAGAAGAGTGCCGGCTCTTACCCAAGTCTGTGTGGTTGCTCATCCAGCCGATGGCTTTGATAGACACTAGAGCCAACAGTCCTGAGCCCACGAACGACCCGACGCCAGAGAAGAAGAAGAACAAGCCCATGATGGCGCTCTGCATGGACTTGGGAGCAGCTGAGTATGCAAATTCTAGACCTAAGGGAAGACAAAGGAGGGTTGCTTCTGTGAGAGGAGCACTCTGACGGACAGAGTGAGCAGAGGGTCAGGTCACTCTGGGGATTAGAGCTCTAGGCAGCCATAAACCCCTCCCTACTGTGAAGACTGTGGATTAGAGCTCTAGGCAGCCATAAGCCCCTACCTACTGTGAAGACTGTGGATTAGAGCTCTAGGCAGCCATAAGCCCCTCCCTACTGTGAAGACTGGGGATTAGAGCTCTAGGCAGCCATAAGCCCCTACCTACTGTGAAGACTGTTCTCACCTACGGTCAAGCTGCTTATTCTCCTACCCGCTAGGACAATTCCCAAAAAGTTCAATGAAGCAGAAAGTTAACTGCTTGCTCTCAACATAAAGGTAAAATGTTATTTGTTAGCTCTTAATAAGTTTCTTGTTCCTCATAGGAAAACAGAGATTAAAGAAACAAGATTTTCCTACATTCTCAAGTAACAGGAGTTTAACACAAAGGACATACTCTAAATTGGAAAATCTACTTAAGGATTCCACTTCAAGTGTAATATATTTTAAAGGAATTTCAGCAGGTCCATTTATAAATGCAGATTTTTATAATAACTAGACATGGAGATTTGCAATGTATTCTAAACGAAAGACCATTCTGTTGGGACATCCTCCCTTCTCACATTCATTAGCAATTCTGTATGAGTTTCCTGAGAGATAAAAATCACTGCCTACTGCTACCCGTCCAGTCCGCCCAGCCTCTACCTGTCACAAGCTTTCTCTTTTCTCTCGCTCCTGGCAGCCACACAGCTCTACCCAGAATGCACTGTTCATACCATTAAAGAATCTAACAAGGAAAGAGAGACCTGTGAAAACATGTTTTTAAAAAATTAGATTTATTTCTCTACGTAAATCTAAACCACCAACACTGAGCTGAGAGCTGTGGGCTGGGCTACCAGGTCACTAAGAGAGGGCTCTGCCAGGAGACACCCGGCACGGCAGGGACCGCCCAGCAGTGAGCCGCGTTCTTCTCTCTCCTGGGGCAACTGTAAGGTAGTTACAGTTAATGGGGGAAATACTACTATTATACCAAGAAAGGAGAATCTTGAGTTTAGTATTTACCTGCCAATTCATATGCTGAACCACAACTCTCTGGCAAAAAAATACACTAGTAGTATGCTATTTTTGTCTCAATATATTTTAACAGTATAACTAAAACATTATTATTTTATGACTACTCAGACACTTTTGACACTGAAGCAACCTTACCTGCTATACTTGCAAATATCTCGCTAATCCCAATCAGCACATACTGTGGAACCTGCCACCATATAGGCAAGTCGGCAGCGTGGTAGACCACATGGCCAATCGTCTGATTAATGGTTTTCTCTTTCACTAGGTCCAGCCGTTTACTTTCCAGAATTCCTAGAATTCATAAGCAGGTCAAGGTAGCATCTGTTATTAATGTAGCAGTTAAACTTAAAAACTAGATGTTTGCTACAAGATGCTTTATTGATGGTTCTTTCACAGCTGCTCGAGCCCCAGATTGAGAAGTCCCTGTGGTCAGTACCTGGTGGGCTACACAGAAGTCACATCA
This sequence comes from Nycticebus coucang, assembly GCF_027406575.1. Taxonomy (NCBI): domain Eukaryota; kingdom Metazoa; phylum Chordata; class Mammalia; order Primates; family Lorisidae; genus Nycticebus; species Nycticebus coucang. The sequence continues at coordinate 108,090,921 of NC_069783.1, read as the reverse complement.
TGGCACACCTGATTCACTTGGGCTTTGCACTAAACAAAGCCTCAATATGTTTAATTTGAGCCTCAATATCTAGATTGTTCATCCATACTCTTTTTATTTCTTTTAAAAAGGGGACTAGGGGAAAGCTACAGTCCTGTCATTTTCCTTAAGGGAGGTATTAAAGACTGCAGTTTAGTCTAATTTTACATCAATATGCAGAGAATAAGCCTCCTTTAATTCAGTTCAATGAGCACTCCAATAGTTTTAGTTTTAGAAGAAAAATCACATATACTTAGGAAGAAAATTTTCAACTTTATGTAATAAAAAATGAGAAAAGAACAATCAGTGGTTTAAAGTTATTGACAAAGGGTCTCCTTCAAAGCACCCATTTCCTGAACAACACAGACAGGCCTACTATATTCCGAATCACCCACAACTGAGCAGTGAGGCACAGTCAGGCTTGGGAGACGTGAGCAAGGACTTCTCACCCGCAGCAAAGGCAGAGCACATCACAAAGAACATCCCGACAGCAATCCTCTTCAAGGACGATGGGAGCAAGCCATTTCTCCTTAGGATGGGATCGATGAGCTTGTCCTTCAGAGGGATGAGCAGGAGGATGAGCACAGCATCGAACATGGTGAGCCATGCCGCAGGCAGCTGGGCAAGACAGGGGGGTGTGTTTATGCTTCTGCAACAAAGGGCTACAACAAACAACCTCTAGGAAAAAAGGCGCTGGAAATGAGAAAAGACATTTCTATATGGATCCACATTTGCTTTTCTGTGCTTTGAAAGAAAAAAAAAGAATCAGATGAAAATGCTAATCAAAGTTTAATTGACGTTAGTCAACTTAATATAGTAAATAACATAACCAATGAAAAAATACTAAGTAAAAATTCAATTTCAGTAAATGTTTACTTAGTTCATGCTCCCTGCTAACATTTATAACATATCTACAGTTAGTAGAAGGAATTCATGTATTATATATAAGCCTCAAATGACAATTTTTAGATCATTTCAATCGTTCTTACCGTATGAGGGGTGGTTGTAATACTTGAAATTTCTGGAATCTTCAAATGAAGACTCTGTAAAACATATGTTGTCTGCATCTGGGTATAAAAAGCAATATTATTATATGTGAATCAACCACGCTTTCCAAAAACCTTAAGCAGATTGCCCCTCCCCTAAACTAGACTCAGATGAGACACAGCAGTGACTCCCAGAAACAGACGATGGTTTGAGTTTGAAAATGGACAAGTCAATTATTTGGTCATCATAAACATCCTCCTCTGGAGATCAGTTTGGAAAAAGAACTGCCAGTTATCCAAACAAGAAATTAAATTAGCAGGAGGGGCCTAGAAAACCAGAAGCATACCTATTCTTAGCTTCTTTTTTGGAAAGAGATTTAAAATACTTAAAGCAGCCAAAAAGAATCAATAACTAAAAAAATTCCAAGATTCTACAGACTCATGGATAAAAATCACGGAGTCCTACATACTTCAGTAATGGCAAAACAAGTGCTAGGGCAAGGCTTCATAGGAAGATAAAAGGAAATTAAACCTGTTTGTCACCACTCACTTGGAAATACACTGTCCAGTAAGGTATCAAAGCCAAGAAAACAGGGACAATCTTGACCAGAGCTCTCACATCTTCCACTTTATCTTCTGTAAATGGCCCTCCACGAGACATTTTACATGAATCAAACAGACTTTGTTTAGAAGATTGCTGAAAGACTCCAATGCCTTCACTTTGGGAAATAAAATGAAGGAATTAGTTTTCTTCCACCCCCAGCAATCAATTATTTGGTCACAAATTAAGTTTGGAGGTAGGAAACCAGCTCAACGTATTGAGTTCATTTCAACTCATCCCAACACTTGCTAATTGTACACACCAAATATAGCTACCTAAATTATTTCTAAACATCACAAAATGTACCGAAAGGGCTGACGAAAGGACTTAGTTAAAGGGCAATAAAGCTACTGCACTTCAAAGGAGGCCTGACAACACAGCCTGGCAACAGACTGTACTGGGCTGACTGTGGCCCCAGCTGTGCCCCCATCGCCCAACATCTACCTGTGCAGAGGACAGCCTGCAGCCTCACCTGAGGCTGGGAATAGCAACAGCATCATATTGAAAAAAAAAAAATGCACTGGATTTGTCTGATTTTATAATTAGCTAATTTATCAAATCTCAAGACCCAACAGCCAATACCAATATGTTAAATTAAACCATGCTGGTTTATTTTTAATTGAGTCACTGGTTTGTCTGATAATAAAATATGTCTCAGAGGAAAAAAATAAACATTAAAAAAATAAATTAAGTCATTGGTATGACTGTAAGGAAGAGTTATTAAGTTCTGGCAGGGAAGCCATCATCTCTCAGACTGAGGAAAAGCTGAGGGGGAGGGTGATGCTGGTGGTGGTGATGAGGAAGGGATGAGAACATCCCCTGGGAAGTGCTCTCTGCACCCTAAGCCCATCTGGTGTTAAACCTCTTGCTGACCCTATTTCACAGTAGAGAAAGCTGGAGTTGAACCGAGCAGTCTTGGCTTTGAGCCAGAGGCCCTGACCCCTGCAGGACACCACTACTCCTCTGCCCCTTGCCCTCACATGTGCCCATCACAGCCAGGAACAGGGGCCTGGTGTTCCCTGGTACTAACAAGTGTCACTGACTCTGGCCCTGCTTCATTACTTATGAAATGAATAGGTCCTGCCAGATTTCTCCAGCTCCAAAATACTATATAATGGAGCAACACACACTAAGGATCTCAGTGGTAAAACAGAAGAAAAGAAAGGACACGCTATTCTCTAAAGCCAGAAACACCCAGTGATAATCAACTACCATTAAGATTGCTTCCAATGTGGGAATTCAGAATGGCAAATGCCCACTTTCTAATTTAATAAGGTGCCATTAGTTTAAATTGTTTTTATCTTATAAAGCTGACGTTTTAAATCTGGACTTTCAGAGTGGGGAAAAATGAAAAAGCTAAAAACTGAAAAATTTTGGATAAGAAAAATGAATTCAATTCAACAAATGCACATTAGGTACCTGCTGTGAGCCCAGCATGTTTCTATTAAATAACTAGGGGATGGAAACACAGGAACATGTCTCAAAGGATGAGGTTCCTATCCTTATGACACTTAGGCCAGTGGGAGGAAAATCAGGGAAAAGTGCTCCAGAGTAAAACTAATTTCAAAGATACAAGTGCATACTTTCGTTTGAAAACATTCATTACATCTTCAAGTTACTTTTGTTCCAAAAGGGAAATTTAAATCTTTATGTACCTACCACAGATACTGCCAGTGATTTACCACATTGTAGTAAAGGTGTGTTTCTCTAAAAACATTTAAATGCCAAATAACAAATCCATTTTCACACAAAGAAGCATTCACATAGGTCACTAGTTACATTGCTATTGCTTTATATTAATAAAATATTTTAAAAACTGCCAAGTCAATATGCACCTACAACTTTACCAGGTTCCTAACGTATTGTTAGTGTACTACTCTGAACACACACAGGCCCCACAGGAAGCCATGGGCACGAACGACATCAGGACATAGACAAGAGCCCACTGGTCCTGCCGCCAATTTCAAGACACCTGTGCCCCACGTCTGCCAAGGCTGTCCTTCTGCACATGTACATTCTATGGGAAGAAAGTCTGTTAGTCCTTGTGGAGCCTCAACTCAAAGAGGTGTACACCTGAAAAAAGCTTCAAGACCATTTCCACTTCCGTCTGATGAATTTAAGAAACTATACTTTCATTTCTCATTTAAAATAAGCATGAAATCATCTTCAAAAAGTAGATGAACCCAGACCAAAAGCTGAACCTGCGACAGGATACAGAGTGCCACAATTACAGAACTGCTAAGCTGTATTGCACTCCCTCAAGCCTCTGAAGCCTACCTGCTTGAAGGCCTCCTCAACAGAGTAGGTACCACCAACCAGGAGCCTGATGAGGGCCTGGCCCGTGCCACCTCACTCGGGCCTCACAGCAACCCTGAGTCCATCTCCCCACACAAAAAGGGAAAGTGGGCTTGGTGTGGTCACTGACCAACGTCATGGAGCCATTTCATATAAAGAGCAGAGTTTGAGAATTCTTCAGATCATCAACTTTTCTGAAAACTAGTCCTTCTTTTTCTTATTTTTGCCCAAGACAACGTCAAAAAATAAGCCCAACAAGAAATAAGCTTCCTAACTCAAAACCCTCTTCATGCTGCCACACAGACACACTGGAACTTTAAGGGCCATTCCTGAAAAGGGTTGTATTTTGCTAATGGGTATTTAACCTATAGAATAAACATCAGGGATTTGAAACACTGCTCTTGCCTAATCAAAATAAGGTCCTGCAAAGACTGGTGTCTGCTGCTGAGACCAAGCTACTTTAATTAAAAAAAATTCTTTATGGAGCCCTGGCCAAACTGCAACCAAAAAATAGCCGGGCGTTGTGGCGGGCGCCTGTAGTCCCAGCTACTCGGGAGGCTGAGGCAAGAGAATCACTTAATCCCAGGAGTTGGAGGTTGCTGTGAGCTGTGTGAGGCCACGGCACTCTACCGAGGGCCATAAAGTGAGACTCTGTCTCTACAAAAAAAAAAAAAAAAAAAATTCTTTATGGGGGTGGAATATAAGAGGGACTTTACCTAATGAATACAATTAGTATAACCTAATTCTTTGTACTGTCTATGATCCCAAACAATAAAAAAAAAGAAAAATTCTTTAGGAGGGCCCTACCACTTGCAATTTTTATTACACACCTGAAATACCACAACAGCCCACCAGCCTCTCCAGGTTCCTAGGGTGGTTGGATCAGCCAGAACTCCACATGGAGACAGCTCAAGAAATGAGACACTCAGGCTGGAGCAAAAAAGCAGGCCATAAGAGCTATTTTGGTGTAGCTTCAAATCTCCACATGGAGGGAATGCTGGACATTAGCTTGTTAAGGCTCCCAGTACCTTAATGAGACAAGTGCAGCAGGACAGACGTGAGATGCACCTGCAGAGCAGCGCAGCATAAGCCCTGCAGCAGTGAGGCAAGTGCAGCAGGACAGACGTGAGATGCACCTGCAGAGCAGCGCAGCGTAAGCCCTGCAGCAGTGAGGCAAGTGCAGCAGGACAGACGTGAGATGCACCTGCAGAGCAGCGCAGCGTCAGCCCCGCAGCAGTGAGACAAGTGCAGGAGGACAGACGTGAGATGCACCTGCAGAGCAGCGCAGCGTCAGCCCCGCAGCAGTGAGACAAGTGCAGCAGGACAGACGTGAGACGCACCTGCAGAGCAGCGCAGCGTCAGCCCCGCAGCAGTGAGGTAAGTGCAGTTGGACAGACGTGAGATGCACCTGCAGAGCAGCGCAGCGTCAGCCCCGCAGCAGTGAGACAAGTGCAGTTGGACAGACGTGAGACGCACCTGCAGAGCAGCACAGCGTCAGCCCCGCAGCAGTGAGACAAGTGCAGCAGGACAGACGTGAGACGCACCTGCAGAGCAGCGCAGCGTCAGCCCCGCAGCAGTGAGACAAGTGCAGCAGGACAGACGTGAGATGCACCTGCAGAGCAGCGCAGCATCAGCCCCGCAGCAGTGAGACAAGTGCAGCAGGACAGACGTGAGACGCACCTGCAGAGCAGCGCAGCATCAGCCCCGCAGCAGTGAGACAAGTGCAGCAGGACAGACGTGAGATGCACCTGCAGAGCAGCGCAGCATCAGCTCCGCAGCAGTGAGACAAGTGCAGCAGGACAGACGTTAGATGCACCTGCAGAGCAGCGCAGCATCAGCTCCGCAGCAGTGAGACAAGTGCAGCAGGACAGACGTTAGATGCACCTGCAGAGCAGCGCAGCATCAGCTCCGCAGCAGTGAGACAAGTGCAGCAGGACAGACGTTAGATGCACCTGCAGAGCAGCGCAGCTTCAGCCCCGCAGCAGTGAGGGACACACCCTGGCTGGGTCATCCCTCTCTCACCCAGCAACTATCTGCGATTCTAAACTGTTCAAAATATTCTCTGCGACTGACTGCAAAAGATCCCCCACCCCAAGACGTCTCAGGATGGATGGAAATATTTATATACCTGACTGCACTGCTAGTTACATGGTTTGAATACGTCTCTCATAATTCAGAGAACGGAACAGAGAAAAGGGTAAATTTTACATCATGTAAATTATACCACAATAAACAACACAAAAATTTCTGAAGTTTCTTCTTAGGCTGAAATCTGGATTTTTATTAACCTACACCGAGCAGGAACAAGCATCAGTCACAGTCTGCCAGTGACATAGAGGGGTTCAGAGGACACGGGACTTTCTGTTTTAAAACCCCAGTTCGTGGGACTTTCAGTGCTTAAAACTAGGTAAGTCCCAGAAAATCAAAGATGAAGTGGTTACAGTAAGTGCATTTCAACACTCTGCTATTATATCTCTCTGTCAAAGAGTGACAAAGTCACCACTGGACAAGGGAGCCCATGCTGACCTGCTGAACTCTGAGTGAGAGGCAGAGGCTCATTTCTAAAGAGTATAGAGAGGTACTGACAACATCCAATTGCCTACTTTTTCATTCAAATGTATTTCAAAGCTTTTTAAAATAAAAAGAAATGTGTTCTGTATCCTCTATATCCATTGTAAATTTCGGCTTTTATAATCTGCCACTAAACAGCTAAGAGATTCCATCTTAGTGAAAGGAAGTTCACTGTGGGGTTAAGAACATGAGCTCCAGAATCAGTCCACTGGCATGTGTTTAAGACAGAATAACGTTAAACACACCATCTCCTCAAGCGAATCCAAGGTTAAAGAAGACCAGACATATAAACCACTTAGCCCAGCGCCCCCCACACAGTAAGCACACAACAAACACAAGCTATCATTTTAATTAAATGGATCAATCGGTCATATCCAACAGCCAGTGATGAGTGTTAAGTACTTACCCACTACTCCGGCGTTCTCTGCTCTGCTGGGAGCAGCAGGAGTATGTCAGGATCTTGAACATGTAGGTGAAGGCGCTGCCATCAGGAGGCTTGGTGATGAATACGCTCTGGCCGCAGAGGAAGACCACAAAAGCAAAGCCAACGCAGACGGTGGGGATCACGTAGCCAGTAACAAAGCTCACGTTCTGCTGAATGTAGGCAATGCCTCCTAACGAAAGGATTGCTCCCAAATTAATGCTCCAATAAAACCAATTAAAAAATCTCCTAGTGGCTTCTGGACCTCTATCTTTAACCTAAAATAACAGGAAGGAAAAACACTTGAAAACATGTAATACTCTTCAAGGATAAAAACAACATACAATGAAGCCATTAAAATTACTGCTGTCATCCCAACCTTTAAGAAATGCAACAGAATCAAAATGGTGTTTACAGACACATTCAAGGGTCTCCAGATAAAAACATATTCTACACTTAATTACTACAGATGCTGGGTAGGTTTCTCTAATTACGTGCTAATTACCATCAAATCCTAGAGTTTTTCAGAGTTTGTGGACCCCCTGCTTGAGAATTTTTCAAATTATTGGAACTATCTGCTTAGAATTACTTAGAATGCTCCTCAAAACCCAACCCACTTCTACTGAATCTTCATCTCTGGGGTTGAAACCCAGGAATTTGCATCTTAAGCAACTTTCCAGGTGACTTTCACATGCGCAAGCAAGTTTAAGAAGCAATACTGCATAGATCCCCCACTTCACTGGGCTAACCACCAGTGCCATGAGGTGCCCGACAAATAATGCTTGGCCCCAAAGAGACAACACATTGCAGTTCACGCTTGTCCAGAGAGGCCAGGGCCCCACACCTAGTGTAGCTGGTCTCCTGAGAATCAGAGATCTTGATAAAGCAAAGAAAAAATTACAGACTAAAAATAAAATCTCGTGCTATTTCTAGATTAGAAAGGCTGGCAAGAGAATTGGAAAAATTTGGATAAGGGTAGGGATCCCTCAAAAGTTCAAAAATCACTGACTTCCTAGACTCAGATAGACAAAAGCACTAAGGAAACACATGCGAAGTCTTGGCTTATACCCTTCCCAATACAACTTCTATGGAGACCAAGAGGTTGGTAATAGTTCATCTGGCAGCAAACACACCATAAGCCTCTCTCCCAACCAGGATCTCCACATCTACAGAAACACTGCAAGAAAGAGCCCTGTATGGCTAGGTGCGGTGGCTCACGCCTATAATCCTAGCACTCTGGAAGGCCAAGGTGGGTGGATTGCCTGAGCTCACAGGTTCAATACCAGCCTGAGCCAGAGCAAGACCTGTCTCTAAAAATAGCCAGGCGTTGTGGCAGGCACCGATAGTCCCAGCTACTTGAGAGGCTGAGGCAAGAGAATGGCAGTGAGCTGTGACACCATGGCACTCTACCCAGGGTGGCAAAGTGAGACTTTGTCTCAAAAAAGAAAAAAAAAAGAATGAGTCCTGTACTAGCCAGAGACATTTCTAATGGGTTTCATTACATAAATTTTTAAAACAAACTTATGAGCTAAATAAAGGCTAATGCTGGATCTCATATAAAGACTGTCTAGCCTTCCTGTCTTTATTAAAATCTTCTGTTTCATCCTTAGGTAACAGTTTACAAAAATGTTAGAAAATTCCTGTTCCAGTAATAGATCTGGTTTTTGATCCACAGAATAATCTCCTCTACTGAATAACAACCTTTAAATGGGGCCAAAACAAAGTTATTGCACTATGGTATGCAACAAGTGTAAGTACATACCTTTTTAGCAGTCATATTACTTGATATGCTAGTTTAAGCTCTACTTTTTAAGACTAAAGTAGAGGTGTAAAATACATGGTCAAAATTGTGTGCTCCTCAAAAAAAAAAAAAAGTTAAGTCCAAATGATTAAGCATGGCTACTGTATTGACAAGTAATATGCTTGAAAGTAATTACATAGTAACAACTACCTCAAACTGAACTTGTGAGTTGTTTTTTTTTAAACCCACAGTTTCTCCAGTATTTAAACCAGTGTCTTTCAACCTTTTTTATCTCACACTTGAACCGACAGTTAAAAACTTTTGTAGCACACTTAAATTACGTTGATGGAAAAAAAAAAAAGAACATACTTTCTGTGCTTTGAACTTCTTTCAAAAATTAAGTAATGATCTGAAAAATTTTTTGTAACACACGTAAGATCCTGAAAATCCAGCTGAAAATCAACTGTTTTAGGATTAGGCATGGTGGTTGACACTGTAACCCTGGCACTCTGGTCGGCCAAGGAGGGGGAGGTAGACGGGATTGCTTGAGCTCAGGAGTTAGAGACCAGCCTGAGCAAAAGCAGACCCAGTCTATAAAAATAGGCATTGTGGTGAGCACCTGGAGTCCCAGCTACACAGGAGGGTGAGGCAAGAGAATCACTTAAGCCCAAGAATTGGAGGTTACTGTGACCTGTGATGCCATAGTACTCCAAGGGCATCAAAGTGAGACTCTGTCACAAAAAAAAAAAAAAAAAAAATCACTGATTTAAACTATTCTCCCACTCACATCAACACTGAACAGAGGTCCTAGACCAAGTGCAGGCAATGCTACTCAATCAGTAGTTTGTACTGAGAATTTCTTATACATCTAAGACAGTTCTTCACTGGGACACAATTTATTTAAATATTAATAAGCAGTAGGCATCAATATTCATACTATACTGGACATACACGAGAAGGAAAAAAATGTGAGCAGAGAAATAGTTACAGAGAAAAACATATATACAGATGTAAATTCAAACAGAAAAAGTGACTGTTTTGACAAACTTAAAAAAGGAAGAGGCCAGTAACATAATACCTAAACTTAATGGAGACATAATTTACATATCTGCCCACATTCCCAGACACATCTTCTCTTCAAATGAGGCATGAAAAAATTAGCGTTCCATGAGTCTAGCAAAATCCTAACCTTAAAATTCCACTCATCCTCATTTGCTGAGTAAACTTGGTCGTCAATTTATTTCAACTTCCAAGGGTAATCCATCAAAAGAACTTTATAAACCAGAGACTATTACAAGCCCTAAATAACCACATGCCAGCCATTTCTGAAACAAAGGGGAAGCTGGCTGCTGCTCAGTGCACATCACATGATTCCCACCCTGGCTGCTGAGCTTCAGCTGTCTCTTTCCATCAGGCGCATGGCATCAGCGTGTGTACAGCAGCCACATGCCCTGCCAGGGGCAAACACATCTGTCACCAGACTGGTCAAAAGACACCACCAAAATCAATTCAAAGAAGTAAAGCTAAAAGAACAGCATCATGTACAGCGAGTCAGACAGCTGACATAGAAAAATTCCTAAAAATCCACAAGAGTGCTATTTTTTAGGAAAAAAATCCATCATTTGTTCTCTTTATCAGTAAAATAAGTTTTTCTTTTTTTCAGGCCATTATTTCAAATATTCCATCCATCGAGAATGATTGTGACCTTTGAAAAAGGTTAAGCACTAGGGGAAAATATGGGCCTGGCACAGTGTACATCAAAATATATCACCCTTGCTTGCACTCACACATCTTAGCTCACAGATGCCTTTAAAAGCCAGCCAAAGCCTGCTTCTCAAAGCCATGCAGCCTGACCCCACTCATCTCTCCAACTCAACGTCTCCTGGAGGCCCTGTGTCAAGACAAAGAAGTGAATGATAGAGAAGCATAAAAAGTACTTTGAAAATACAGATTTCCTCTAAATGAAAAGGGCCAGAGCAGAACAAACTAACCTGGTCCTGCAAAAGATCAGGGCAAGCCTTAAACCTGCAGACCCCAGGCTCCCAAGCCAGGCCTCCCTCCCTGAGACAGCCAGCATCCTACAGAGCAGGGCCTCTGAAATCCCCTGAAAAGCCAGCCAACACCTAGCACACAGCAAGCCCCCTGGGATAAGGATGCTAACTTTATCCTCCTCCATGTTTTTTCATTGAGATACAACTCACATACCACAAAATTCACTCCTTAGTAGTGTACAACTCAATGATCTTCTTTAATAAATTCAGAGTTGTACAACCATCACTACTATGTAAGTCCATAACACTGTCACCACACTAACAGGAAACCCTGTTCCCTTTATCAGTCACCCCCCACATCCCTTCTCCCAGCCCCTGCAACCACTGATCTAATTCTAGTCCCTGCATATTCCTCTCTTCTGGACACTCCATTTAGCAGCATCATACAAGGGAGACTTTTGTGTCTGGCTTCCTTCACTCTGCATACCATTTTTGGCATTCACCAGCACTTTATTTTTTATGGCTAAACAATATTCTATTGTATGAATGTACTATATTTTGTTTATCCATTCATCAATTGATGGACCTTCCCCTAACTTTTCATTTAAAAATTTTCAAATTTATAGAAAAGTGGAAAGAATAGTGAAAGGTACACTTCTATACCCTACTCTTACATCCTTTGCACCCTTTTTTTCTGTATGTGCAAGATACTTCTAGCTCAACTATTTGCAAGTAAATTGTAGCAACATATTTCACCCCCAATATTTCATCATGAATCTCCTAAAAATAAGGACATGCATCTACATGATGACAACATTACACACCTAATAAAGCAACATCATCAGATATATATATTTATACATGAAAATTAGCCAGGCGTTGTAGTGCACCTGTAGTCCTGCCTACTCAGGAAGCTGAGGCAGGAGGATCGCGAGAGCCCAGGAGATGTAGGTTAAAATGAGCCAAGATGTCGCCATGGCACTCTAACCTGGGTAACAGGGCAAGACTCTGTCTCGAATAACTAAAAATTTAAGAACCACTCTTAGCTTGTTCTCAAAAAACAAGAAGTAGACCTCACTTGGAACTCTAGTTGTGGTTGCCAGATGCCTGCTCTGCGGGAAATATAAACCCCACCACTTTTCTCAAACGCCATAGGCTTCCTACTGTATTCAAAACAGACCTCAAACTCTTTAACACATCCTCAGGTGACCCAGCCTAATCCTATAACCTCTCTTCTCACTTTTTTCTTCCTAACATTTCCTAAATGATTGGAGTTTGCCTTTGCTCTCAAAGGTTGCCAAGTGTTACATGCAGAATAGCCAATCACTTCTTGTTCCCTGCAGATGATGTCAGGGTGACAGAGGAGCAGCTTGAAGCTAACTTAATTCAAACTCTTTTCATCTGACCTACCCTACCAATTCCATCCCAAAACTCCTTTAACATAACAAAAGACAGAATTGAGTGTTGCTACAGTAACAACAGGGTCCCCAGCTCTGCACGTGATGAAGCACCATCTCAAAAGCTCCTCCAATACCTGCTACCTCTTCTATCCTTCATTGTCTGAATTCCTAAGACACCTCCATAGGCCGCTGCTTTTCTTTAAATTTACAGTGGTCATCACTTCCCTGCACCTGTCACCCCTGCCAGTGCTGCCTGCCAGCTCCCCGCACTACAAAGAGGCTTTCCCAGGGAAGTCTTCCCCAGGGCAGAGGCTAGGACAGATGCGGGTGGGCGGGACGAGTGGCTCACCTGGTCAGCGCCAAAGGGCGTGATGTTGGCCTTGACGGTGGCCACGCCCAGGCCCACGAGGGCCAGGCCCACAAAGGTGGCCGGCGCGCAGTGGCGGGCAGTAGCGTCAGGACAGGTGGCGCTGCCATTAGGGTAGGGCGCCGAGCAGTTGAGCACGCACACCGGGCGCAGGGCCCCGCAGAGCGCGGCGCGCGTGGCGGGCGCGGCCAACAGCGGGAAGACCAGCATGCCCAGCAGGTAGAGGGCCAGGCTGAGTAGGATGGCCCGCGCCCGGCCGAGCTGCGCGTCGGCCAGCCAGCCGCCGAAGGGCGACCCCAGGTAGGTGAGGCCCATGAAGAGCAGCAGCGCCTGGCTGGCCTGCGCGCCCTCCCAGACGAACGGCGGGCCGTTTAGGAACAGCACCAGGTTGGACGTGACACCATAGAAAGCGGCGCGCTCCAGCAGCTCCGTCAGCAGCACGGCCCCGCACGCCGCACGCCGGCCCGCGAACGCCGCCGCCGCCGCCGCCCTCCGCGCGCCCAGCAGCGGCACCCGCTCGCCCGAGCCGTCCCCCGAGCCTTCCATGAGCGCTGCCCGCTCGCCCGGCTATCCGGCCCGCTTTCCCAGACGTCCCTGCCACCGCCCTTCTCGCGAGGTTGCCCCGCCTCGGGCGTTCCCATTGGGCGGGCCCGCCGCCGCTCGGCAGTCGCCGGAGGGCGCTTCCGGTCCCGCCCCGGAAGTCTGGCTAGGGGGTGGTTCGCTCCCCGGCTTGGCGGGTGCGGAAAGGCTGGGAACCTTGGCTCAGCTCCAGGGGGAATTGTGCGGGAGTCACGGTCAACCACTGAGGGGCTGCGAGGCTTCCGTGGTCCCCAGCGAGCGGTTTCTCCTCTGCTCTCTGCCCTCGGCCTTCCTGGACCGCGCTCCTCTGCCCGCGCGTTGTTGGCGTTTGGGCTAGCCAAGTCGCTTTTGGTGCATGTTTTTGTTTTCTCTTGGTTGTTGTTGAGACAGGGTCTTGCTCTGTCTCCCAGGCTAGAGTGTAGTGGAGTGATCACAGCTCACTGTAGCCTCCAGCTCCTGCCCTCAAAGCGATCCTTCCACCTCAGCCTCCTAGTAGCTGGCACTACTGGTGCGCGTCTTATCGGCCAACCCATTTTTCTATTTTTTGTAGAGACGGGTTTCCCTGTGTTGCCTACGCTGGTCTCAAACTCCAGAACTTAAGCGATCCTTGTTCCTCGGCCTCTCAAAGTTCTGGGATTACCCGCGTGAGGCACAACGCCCGGCCAGGCTAACTGGATGGTTCTTTGATGTGAAGGTATCTTGTGCTTTGTAGGACGTTCAGCAGCATTTCTGGCCTCTGCTGACCACTAGGAGCCAACGTCACCCCTGCCAGGCCTGGTTGTGACAGAGAGAATGTCTAAGGGTGGAAAGCTCAGTAGGTGCTCGCAAGTGCCAGTCAAGAAACATTTCTTACACAGAGATTAAGATATAAAGATACAAAATGTATCTTTTTAAAAGGAGAGGGAGTGAGGGGGTGAAAGTGAGAGAAAAGAGCAAGGAGATGGTGTGGCATCCCAAAGAGAGAAAAGAAAAGCCAGCACCTGAAGCCAAGTGGCTAGGTGATTTTAAAGAAGGTTGTAAGGCCAGGTGCTGGTGGCTCACACCTGTAATCCTAGCATTCTGGGAGGCCGATCCTGGTGAGTTGCCTGAGTTCACAAGTTCCAGACCAGCCTAAGCAAGAGCAAGACCTTATCTCTAAAAATAGCAGGGCATTGTGGTGGGTGCCTGTAGTACTAGCTACTCGGGCCACTGAGGCAAGAGGATGGCTTGAGCCCAAGAGTATGAGGTAGCTGTGAGCTGTGACATTACAGCACTCTACCAAGGGTGACAAAGTGAAACTCTGTCTCAAATATTAAAATGAAGGAGGTTGTAAATTGGTGGTGTAGAGCTGAGAAACTGCTGCATCCATGCTTCTTGGTGGGAGGTAGATAATAACAAACAAGCTGGGCGGATGTCAAAGTCCAAGAGCTATTTTGCTCTGCCTTTCTTTGGAGATGGGGATTGATTATCTGAGGAGATGGGCAGAGGCTGCCCTAGAGATAATGGCTGAAGCCTGAAGCTTCTTCCCTGCTGTTTACTCAGGAACTCTGTAAAAACAGGTTCTCAAAAACAATTTTTTGGTTTTTTTGAGACACAGTCTCAGTTTGTTGCCCTTGATGGAGTGCTGTGGCGTCACAGCTCATAGCAACCTCAAACTCTTGGGCTCAAGCTATTCTCGCTTCAGCCTCCCAAGTAACTGGGATTATAGGCACCTGCCCCAACTCCAGCTATTTTTAGAGACTGGGTCTGCTCTTGCTCAGGATGGTCTCCAACTCCTGAGCTCAAGCAATCCACCCCACATGGCCTCCCAGAGTGCTAGGATTATAGATGTGAGCTACCAAGCCTGACCTTCAAAAAGAATTTTGAAAGAGAAAGACTTATAACCATCTGTTCAGCCCCCTTCAGAAGTTATTCAAAACAGAAGTCCTATGGAGTAGTGTGTCTATTAGCAAGGGAACTTAAAGGATTGATCTTTAACTGTTACTAGGAAATTGCAGGATTAGGCATATTCCTGTTATTCTTGCAATTTTTGTAAGGCCACCCCTTTCAGTCCTTAGACATTGCCAAAGGATCCCCAAAGGGCAGAGTTGCTCCCTTGAGAATCTCTGGCCTAGAACCTTCAAGCTCCAGGGATTTTGCAGGAACAGCCCCCAAACTACCCACTGTCACACAGCTGGCATCTCATGGTTCTTCACCCTCCAACCCAAGTGTTGATTCATAAGAAGCATGTATTTGAGCAGACCTTCCTGGGTCTATCCCAATCCATCATTTTATCCTTTCTTCATATTAACTATTATGTGTTTTTATTCCTTTATCTTTCCAACTTGTACTTACTCCCCACTGTTGTAAGCTTTGTGGATGCAATGTTTTGTGTCTTATTCTTCATTATGTCCCTGCAACTAGGCCAGGGCTTGGGACATGGTGGAAAGTGTCCCAAAAGGGCCCGCAGTATGGGACTCAGCTCCAGTGATTTGATTAGTGTTAAGACCACTTCCTCTTCCTTCCTTTATCCTTACTGCAAGCTAAGAGGAGGATGGAGCTACTTCCTGGGAAGTGGGCTTGCCAGTAGGTCACCTGGTTAAGTAATCCTGCCTATAAGACTTGCAGTAGCATGCGTTAATTTTTTTTAATTTTTTAAAATGTCTGACAGTCTGATGCTTAGCATGGTGCTGACACATAGCAGGTGATAATAATTTGAGTAAGTGCCAGAATTGGGCCTTCTAAGGTATCTGTTGATGTTAATCATTTTCTCGTTGTCAGTTCAAACATTTGTTTGCTGAACCTCCCATACTAGATCAGCTCCCCCTTTTTTAATCTTTATTTTATTTATTTTTTGAGTCAGGGTCTCCATCACCTGAGCTGGAGGGCAGGGACATCATCATAACTCACTACAACCTCAAACACCTGGCCTCAAACAAGCCTCTTCCCACAGTAGCCACTAGCCACATGTGACTATAATTTGAACTTGAATTAGCTAAAATGGGCCAGGCAGATGGCTCATGCCTGTAATCCTAACACTTTGGGAAGCTGAGGTGGGAGGATCCCTTGAGATCAGGAGTTCAAGACCAGCCTGAGCAAGAGCAAGACCCTGTCTCTACTAAAAATACAAAAACTAGCCGGGTATTGTAATGAATGCCTGTAGTCCCAGCTAGTTGGGGGGCAAGGGGGAGGATGGAGGGGACTGAAGCAGGAAGATCACTGAAGCCCAGGAGTTTGACATTGCTGTGAGCTAGTCTGACCACTGCACTCCAGCCCAGGTGACAGAGGGAGACCCTGTCTCCCCCACCCCCGAAAAACAAAACTAGCTAAAATGAGATAAAATGGAAGACTTGGTTCCTCAGTTAAACTTGCCACACTCCAGGTGCTGCATAGCTACATGTGAGTAGTGGCTACCACATTGGACTGCACAGTGTAGACCACACGGTCCTGTAAGCTGACTCTACCATTTTGTTGGGGATGCTTGCTTGCCCTCGGCTCCTGAGCGTGATCATATGCATTTCTCCTCTGCAAGTAAAATAGATAAATAAGTGACCTGACTCATTCAGCAAGCGTCTATGGGATCAGTAGCATTGTCTTACAAAGTTTATTTTTGCAGGCAGGCTATTCACCCCAAGGGCCTGCTGGAAAAGAAGACCTCTCAGTGCAGACACACCTGTGGTAGAACCTAGAACTGGAAATGCACTATTCACTCCAAAACACAGGGTTCTGCCTTCTGCTTCATCCTGTCCCTGAGCCTCGCCCTGTGCAGAGCCCAAAGGAGATGCTATTCGAGGCAGTGAATTTAGAAGCCTTTAGGCCATTTCAGGGACTGCCTCATTTCTCTGGCTTTCTCCCTGACAAGTTCTACCTCTTGTTTCACATCTTCATTCAGTTGCTCACAGCTCTTTGCCAGACAGTTGCATCTCCTTCCAGTTTCCACTTCCTCAAAACTTTGGTTTAGAAGCTGCCATCATAGCCTCTCTGCGCCATCCACACATTACTCATTCAGCCAAGAAATAACGGTTGAACCCTGACCCCATGACAGCTCAGCCTCAGTACTCACAGCCAGTCCCTGTGCGTCTACGGATTCCCCAGTTCCCTAGGGAAGGACTCTGATAGAACTTACCCCTGTGATAGCCACGGGCCATGTCATAGTTCTTTTGGCTCTCCTTGAGTACAGAGTTTTCATAAATTATCTTTATTTCAGGGAGTTGCAACTTTTTTCATGGCTACAAATAATCTAGATATAAGCATAAAATGAAAGTGACATAAGGAAAAATATAGTCAGACAATGGGATAGAATCATGTCTTAATATTCTTAAGTCCAAACCCAACTTGCAGAATTAATTCGGCTCTCAGAATGACTTGGCTTTATTTTTGCAGAGGATGTGAGAGTATGGTCAGAAAGATGGGTTTTGAGTTGACTTTTTTTAAGCCCTGTTTTTATTTGACCCCTTTAAGTAGCAATGTAGGCTTCTTAGGGTACCATTGTGTTTTGAAAACCCACAAGACATCTGCAAAAGTCTGGCATTCACCAGTAGAAGGGGGGAGGTAGAAGAGAGTAAGTGAAAGAAAACGAACTTCTGCTTTCCTCCTATCGCAAGAAGTGCAAGATGTTAACAAATGCAAGATGTTAACATCCTATTTTAGCTGCCACTTTGATAATTCCTTATGAGTAACCGTAACCTATTTTGTAATCATAAAATAGATAATTGGTAGTTATAAGTGATTTTGTTTAGGCTAGGCTTTACAGAAAAGATCAATGAAGGTGAACAGAAAATAAGATCTACAGAAAAGCCCAGGTGATGAGATGGCAAGAAAAGTTAAAATAGAGACAATGCAAAAGCAGAACTCATCAATAGGAGGATATTTCATAAATTTTACGTTTTATGTGAATCTTGAACTTTTATATTAAATCTTTTTCATTTGGAAAAAAAGAACTGAAGCACATATATAAAATAACTCATTGTACAAAGTGAAATAAACCAGGCACAAAAATAAATACCACATGTTCTCATCTGTGGAAGCTAAAAAAGTTGATCTCATAGAAGTAGAAGGATATGCCAATAATTACCTTGATTTAATCACCACACATTATATGCATGATCAAAATACCACTCTGGACCCCATAATTATGTACAATTATATGTCAATTAAAAATAATAAAAGCTAAAAATCCCTCGGTGAATGATATGATAATAAGGGGTTTGAGGTCCACAGGGTGAAGGTGTGGATTATTCAATAAATTCTGTTGGAATAAATAACTCAATGTAGGAAACGGGTTTTACATTTTTTAGCAACATAAATTCCAGATGAATTAAAAAAAACCCAAATGTAAAACTATTGGGAGAAAATATTTACAAATGTAAAATCTTAGGGAAAGGAATGCCTTCTTCCTCTTTTTTTTTTTTTTCTTTAGAGACAGTCTCACTTTGTCGCCCTTGGTAGAGTGCTGTAGTGTCACAGCTTACAGCAACCTCCAACTCTTGGGCTTCGGCAGTTCTTTTGCCTCAGCCTCCCGAGTAGCTGGGATTACAGTTGCCGCCACAATGCCCAACTAGAAAGGAATGCCTTCTTAAGCCTAACACTAACAGCAGAAGCCATGAAGGAAAAAGTAACTTAATTTGACTACATAAAACTGAAAACTATGTATATAAAAATAATTATTTCGGTGAATAGCACAGAAACTGAAAAAAAATTGGAATGCATTAACACAAAGTTAGTATTCTTATTTTATGAAGAGTTCGTAAAAATCTTCTGAAAAAGGGCCGTGCCTGTGGCTCAGTCGGTAAGGCGCTGGCCCCATATACCCAGGGTGGCGGGTTCAAACCCTGCCGCAGCTGAACTGCAACCAAAAAATAGCTGGGCGTTGTGGTGAGCGCCTGTAGTCCCAGCTACACGGGAGGCTGAGGCAAGAGAATCGCCTAAGCCCAGGAGTTGGAGGTTGCTGTGAGCTGTGTGAGGCCACGGCACTCTACCGAGGGCCATAAAGTGAGACTCTGTCTCTACAAAAAAAAAAAAAATAATAATAATAATAATAATAAATCTTCTGAAAAAGTAAATATCCAATAAATAACAAGAGCAGCAAAGGGCTGGGTGCTTCAAAGGATCTTGTTCACCAGCCTTTCCCCTTCTGGTAGCTGCACCTGGATTTTCCTTAACCAGTGCTCCTTGTGGTGGTAGAGGTTGGGGGCCAGGTGGCTGGCTGCACTCTGGAGGCTGGAAGTGGGTACTTGACCTAAACCCAACCCATCAGCAGTATCCCATCTACTGAGCTGTAAAGTAGTTGGTTCAGAGATGGATATGTGATCCCCCTGGGTCAAGGCCAATCCCATACCTACCTCTGGAATAAGCAAGATGTGATTCTCCTTTCTGCTGAGCTTGGAGTTATTTAATATAAACATAGAAGCCTGGAGTTGTAGAGGCCACATGGTGAAATCAAAGAATTAAGCAATTAGAAAGGAGGTAAAGGTGAGAGAGACAGAGATCTTCTTTCAAAAAGAAAGTTTGTAGTTCTTGGTTCTGAAAGTAGCTTTCTTCTTAACATTTCAATTGTGAGCCCTAAAGCTCTTTTTTTGGTTAAGCAAATGTAACTTTCTGTCACCTGTCATTGAAAAAGTCCCAGCCAATATAAGCAATACATATGCATGTATACACATCTACAGAAAAGAAAGAAATCAATACAAATGCCTTCCATGAAGAAAAAGTCAAATTACACCAATAATTTAAAAATGCAAAAAGAGGTCTCTCTCCGCCTCTGCTCTTTCTCAAGAGGAACCCACTAACAATTCTCTTTGGAAGTGCTCTAAACTTTCTCTTTGTTCTTTCTAAATATCTCTTTGTTACCCTAATAAATAAATAAATAAGCAAGCAAGCAAAATGAGGGCATAGTGGCTCCTGCCTGTAATCCTAGCACTCTGGGAGGTCCAGGTGGGTAGATTGCTGAAGTTCAGGAGTTCCAAACCAAGCCTAAGCAAGAACAAGACCTCATCTCTACTAAGACCTCATTTTCTACTAAAAGTAGAAAAACTAGCCAGGTGTTGTGGTGCACCCTTGTAGTCCCAGCTATTATGGAAGCTGAAGCAAGAGGATCAAGATGGCTTGAGCCCAGGAGTTTGAGGTTGCTGTGAGCTATGACGCCAAGGCACTGTAGCCTGGAGCACAGAGTAAGACTCTGTCTCAAAAATAAATAAATTAAACAAACAAAAATGAAAAACAAGGGGGCATGATTTGTCCCTTGATCTAACTAATTCCCAGTGCTGGCAATGTTTTGAGAGATGGATGTACTCATCAATGGGAAGATAAATTGGTGAAACTTTTCTGGAGGGCAATTAGTCATGTTTATGAAAACCATATTGTGCAATTCCACCTTCGGAATAAGTAGGGCGCTGGCCCCATATGCCAGAGGTGGCGGGTTCAAACCCAGCCCTGGCCAAAAAATGCAAAAAAAAATACGTGCAGAGATTTAGCTATAAAATGTTCATTACAATATTGTTTAAAATATAAAAAAGATTTTAAAAAACCAAAAAGATTGGAAACAGTATAGATGTACAATAAGACAACAGTGATAAAATGAATCCCAGTGTGTACATACATAGGAATACTGTGCAGTCATTCAAATGGTATTACAGGCGTAAGGTCAGGAGGTTGGGAAGTATTCATGATCTATTGTATGAGTTTTCTATTGCTGTAACCAATTACTACAACTTCAGCAGCTCAAAACAACACCCGGTTAAGGGCTCACAGACTTCTGGAGGTCAGCAGTCTGGGCATTGACATGACGGGCTTCTCTGATTAGGGACTGGAAAAGCTGAAATCAAGGAGTCTGCCAGCATTCCTAATCCCAGTGTCACCTTCATTTCCAAGCCCACAGTAGAGAGTCTCTCTCTGACATCATCAAAACCCTCTCACCCTCTGAATCTTTCCAATATCCAGAAATGCTCAGCCCCTTTATAGGGACTGATTGTTAGGGGAAGACTTATTCTGCATAATCTTCCTATTTTAATGTCAACCAATTGAAGGATTCAGACCACAAATTCTGCAAATTCTCTTTCCAGTAGCCCCTGGTTGGGTGCTAGATTGAACCAGGAGGAGATGCTTGTGTGTCCAGGGGAGTGGGCACTCTGGAGGCATGTCAGAATTTTGTCTATCACAATTAGGAAGTTCAAAAGAGCATAGTACATAAAAAGAGGTATAAAGTGTTTCTTTTGGAGGGGTAGGAAACGTGACAAACATAAACCAAAACAGAACAAAAATCAACAATAAAAATACTATGTCCCTGTAAGCCAAACCAAAGAAGCATAGCAAAGTGTTATAATGCCTGCTGTTGCCTTGGGGAAGTGGTAGACCTTTCTGCCTCACTCCTCTGTCTGTTAAATGGTGAGAACAACAGTTCCTGCAGTTTAGGATTGGGGAAGATTAACTGAGAGACACCATACAGTGCTTAGAACAATGCTAGGGTCATGGTGCATGTCCAGTAATTAGGGCTATTACTGCAGTTATATTTATATATAAAGTTTGGAAAAACTTAAACCAAAATACGATGGAAACTCTGTAAGTTGACCACCCAATGGACTGCAACAGACTGGTTAACACAGAGGTTGTCAACATAAGGAACTAGGACTAGGGTTTAGTGCTTGGGGTACATGTCCAATCTATAAAAATTAGGTCAACTTAGGGAGGTGGTCAATGTAGGGTGGTGGTGATAATGGAGGTTCTATTGTATTAATATGGGTTATCTGGCTGGGCGAGGTGGCTCAGGCCTATAATCCTAGCACTCAGGGAGGCTGAGGTGGGAGGATCACTTGAGACCAGGAGTTTGAGGTTGCTATGAGCTAGGCTGATAACACGGCACTCTAGCCTGGGCAATATAGTGAGACTGTCTCAAAAAAAAAATATATATATATATGTACATATATATATTAATATTTCTTATCTCAGGGTGGTGGGCCTTTGTGCGATTTTTTTATACAAGTCTTGTTTTGCTTATCTGAATTTGTTAAACATATTTCACTTATTTAATAAAAATGAATTAAAATTAAAAAAAAAATAAACATGGGCCTCTGAAAACAACAGTTGTCACTGGAAGCGGTTCAAAGGGAGTCTCATTTTTCCCTTCAGCAAATCTCTGATATGCATTGAGGTACCTTGAGCCCCCGGTGCAGACGGCATCTCTCGAGTCATCAGCAATACAAATCCTTCCAGCCACGCTCACTGTCTCCTTTGACAGTGAGGAGCATCTTTGTGCTGAAAAGTGAAGGATCCAGGTCTGCTGGGTCATCAGAACAGTGGTGAGAGTCAAAGCCCTGATTTCTTGCCAAAAGCTAAAGGGAAGAATCACGTTATTTCTGGTTGGCTGACTTCGTCATGTCCATTAAAGCAGCACTAGCAGGAAGTAAATAGGTTCAGACCAACAGATTTTTTTTTGTGTTTGGTCACTTTCAAGTGCTGTTCATAAATGTCAGGAAAAGGAAACCTAACCAGGACACACAAACCACAATTTCATATGCATCTTTTTTAAAAAAAAAAAGAGGATCTCTCTCTCCCCTCCCTCTCTCTCTCTCCGTCTCTCTCTCTTTTTCCCATTCTTTCTCCTACCCAACTCTGTCTCCTGTCTCCATCTACGTTTCTTTCTTTCTCTCACACAGCGTTCATAGGTTGCAGCACTATGGAAAGAAAGAATAATACACAGACTAAAATCTCAGATACAAAGAAGTAGAGTGCTTCTCTTATTAATACCATAAAGGCAACCAAAAAAAAAAAAAAAAGAAGAAAGAAAGAAAAGATATCATGTTGATTTTTATAGCAGAACCATCTCCAAAGTCAGTATGCCCACAGTGCTTTCCCTTGAAAATGGTATCATTTGTATACAGAGAAGATAATAAAGTTTCATTTTCCCTGGTGCTAGGAACTAGAAAAATGGTCTGAGCAAAAGACACTATGATCAAAGGAGAAAGCAGATTTTGCTTTACATTTATTTTAAGACCCCAAAGTTAGAAGCACTTGGAGAAATCTTGTAAGAGATGCCTGCTACTTCATCTGTCCTATCACTGTCCTCCTCCGTAATTATTTCTACATGATTCCATAATAACACATTTGCCTCTGTACCCTTTTATGTCACTTACTTGGGAGAATCATGAAAGACTTCATCAAAATGAACTAACTATGATATCATTTATTGTTTTTTCTTCTCATTTCACAAATGGGTAAACTGAAACCATGAATGGATAGAGTAATGGGTCCCAAAAAGCACATCAGAATTTTGTACCTTATGGAGCAGGTATATTCCAGAAAAAGCAGATATAGGTGAATGTCAGCCTAACAAATCCTCTTGTAGTACTGACTTACACTAAAAAAAATACAAAAAAAAAATTTGTATATTTTTTTCAGGGATACATCCTCATAGGAATAAAATCTCACAGGATGGTGCACATTTACTGATTGATTTAATTCCACATTTGACTGTGGTTACTCCACATGATGTCCCAGCAGACAGAGGTGGTAGGTGTGAAGGGACATAGGTGGTTGGTATGACCTGTTTGACAGGAAGGACTTTGAGATTAGTGGTGATACCCTGTGATGTAGAACCGGGTCAGGACCAAGTGCCATGGGAAGGGGGGTGATTGAAGGCCTTCACAAACATAGTCTTCTTTGAAATGGGGCTTTGTGATGAGCTTCATGGTGGCCCTGAGGAAGATAGGCCACGTCCTAACCCCAGGAACTTGTAAATGATGTCCTTTGTCCATGTCTGCTGCTATGACAAAATTCCACAGACTGGGTAATTTACAAACAGTAGAGCTTTATTGCTCACACTTCTAGAGGCTGGTAGGTTCAAGATCAAATCGCCGGCTGATCTAGTATCTGCTGAGAGCTACTCTCTGCTTCTGTATCATGAGGGTGGTTGAAATCAGCAGTGGGAACAAAACCTAATGGCCCTTCGGGATGGAAGGGGTGTAAGGAGACTTGCTGCTGAGTCTTCTGGAGGTTGTGAATGCTGTGTCCTCACATGCAGGAGAGACAGAAAAGGGAAACTCACCCCCAAAGCCTTTTTTTTTTCTTCAGACATAGTCAGTCTCACTCTGTTGCCTAAGCCAGAGTGCTGTGGTGTCAGCCTAGCTCACAGCAACCTCAAACTCCCGGGCTCAAGAGATCCTCCTGTCTCAGCCTCTTGAGTAGCTGGGACTACAGGTGCCTACCATCATGCCCAGATTATTTTTCTGTTTTTAGTAAAGATGGGGGTCTCACTCTTGCTCAGGCTAGTCTAGAACTCCTGAGCTGAAGGGATCCTCCTGTCTTGGCCTCCCAGAGTGCCAGGATGATAGCCATGAGCCACAGTATCCAGCCCCTCAAAGCCTTTTATAAGTAAGAAATAAAGCTATACCCCACCCCCACCCCAGTGAACTGAACAATGGACACCCCCTCTTGGCCAGAGGGATCCCAGAGAAATCTTAAAACTGAGTTCTTGGGGCAGGAGGTCAGACGTGTCTCCTACACCCACTCCCTCCCTAATGACCACTAGGTTTTTTCCCACTGCTGATTTCAACCACCCTCATGATACTCTTCCCTTTTGTGCTTTGGAGACAACGGCAACTGTCCCTTCTTCCCTTCTGGTAAGTGACCACCAACCACAGAGTGCTTGTGGTCTACTAAAGTTACACACAGAGGACCCGTGTGTCCTCTGCTTTATCTTTTGACATCAGAGGCTAAAAACTCCCGCCTAGGATAATGCTAACACCATCACTTTTGAACATGGACCCTGTGAGGAAGCATGAAGCTCAACTGTACACATGCACTTTTTTCATTTCACAAATATTTGCAATTCCTCCAACAGCTTGTTAAATATGTATATTCACCACCCCCTCAGCAAACATTTCTGTTCTCTTTACCTCACCCTCAAAGTGCCTATTTCCAGCTTCTGGTTGGAGGCTTCTGCAGGCTACCACCCTTTATGAAGAATAAATCTCTCCAAATTTATGAACCTCATCATTCTTCAGGTGACATAAGCCACTCATGAGGATGGAGCACTTGTGGACTAATCACCTCCTAAAGGCCTCCCCTGTTGATGCTGTTGTATCAGAGAGTCACTTTCAACATGAATTTTGGTTTTTGAGACATTGTCTCAAGCTGTCACACTGGGTAGAGTGCCATGGTGTCATAGCTCACAGTAACCTCCAACTCAGGCTCAAACGATCCTCTTATCTCAGTTTTTCCATTTTTAGTAGAGACAAGGGTCTTGCTTTTGCTCAGGCTGGTCTCAAACTTGTGAGCTCAATCAATCCACCTGCCTTGGCTTCTCAAAGTACTAGGATTACAGGCGTGAGCCTCAACATGGATTTCGGAGAAGACACAAACATTCAAACCATGGCAGTGATATTATGTGGAAAGGATTTTTCTTACGTCCTTTTTTTTTTTTTTTGCTGTAATTAAGAATGGGGTTTTGAGATGGAAAGATCATTCTAGATTATTCAGTGTGCTTTCTATCCAAAGACAAGTGCCTTCCTAAGAAGTTTGCAAAGAGAGATTTGACAGGAAGCAGAGAAGGCAGCCAAATGGCCTCTGAGACAGAGATTGGAGTGATGTGGCCACAGGTCAAGGGACAGCCACCTCAGGCTGAAAGAAGCAGCTCACTGACTCCCCCTAACGTCTCCAGAGGGAGTGCCGCTGACACTGTGATCTCAGACTTCTTCTGTCCTCCAAAACTGAGAAAAGCCACCCAGGCTATGGGTAATTCGTTACTGCAGCTTGGGCAAAGGAAAGGCCAGCCCAGAGGGCAGAGGATCATAACCAGAAGTAGACAAATGGTCACATTTTGGAAAACAAAAAAGAATTCGGCACATCCAATATTTCTCAACCACGAGGGCAAGAGATACTGTGATGGTGAATACCATGTCTCACTTTGACTGGGCCATGGGGTGCTCAGATTAAATACAAAGGGTGCTCCCCCAAAATGTATACACATTTCAAGAAAGGAAAAAACAGTATTAAAATTGTAAGACTCAAGTCACTTTTGACTTCTGCAATTACTAGAAGTGCTTAACGTGGCTTGTATTCATCTTTTTTTGTCAGTATATATTGACTATTACAATTTTAATATCTTTTTTTTTCCTTTCTTAAAACGTGTAGACAGTTTTTGGCACCCTCTGTATTATTTCTACCCTGTTTCCCCGAAAATAAGACAGTGTCTTATTTTAAGGTGTGCTCCCAAAGATGCGCTAGGTCTTATTTTCAGGGGACGTCTTATCTTTCCTGTGAGTAGGTCTTATTTTCGGAAAGTGGGGTAGGTGTATCTGTGAGGATGTTTCCCAGGGAGATTAGCATTAGAATGGGAGGACCCAGAAAAGCAGGTTGCTCTCTCACCCTTGGGTGGGTCACCACCACTCCTTTGAGAGCCTGGGTAGAACAAAAAAAAGTGGAGGAGGAATTCACTGCCTTTTTCCTCCCTGCCTCACTGCTGAAGGGGGGACACCTCATTTCCTGTTTCCAGCCCTCACACCAGGACTTACACCTCCAGCTCCTTTGCTTCCCAGACCTTCGCAAGTGAACTGAATTACACCCTCAGGTTCTCCAGCTCACATGAGCCGATTCCTCATATTAAATCTCCACTTTTGCACATAAATCTACTGGTGCTTTCTCTCTGGAGCTCTGACTAATGCAGGTATCTCTTGGCATTTGGGGAGGAACCGTTTTTCTTCAGGCAGGGCTGTTCAGTACGTCACGAGGTGTTAAACCTTCCTAGTCTTGGATGTGAAATATTGAAGGTCTGCCTTGATTATTCTGACAACAAATTTCCTTCCACACCCCCAAATTTCAAGAGTCTCCTGGAGAGCAGTGGTGCCCATGGTTCAATGCTTGTGAATTGCAGAGGGACTAGAAAATCCCAGAGGCAGATCTTTGTTATTTGAAAGGATTCAAAAATCAGAGCTATTAAGGTTCTCTCTAGTTCCTGAATTCTGAGGCTTCTTCTTCTTCTTCCTCTGTTCCTTTCTTTCTTCCTTTCCTTTTTATTTCTTTTCTATCATCCGGAATGAGCGCTGAATTTTACTGAATGTTCTTATTGTACTTATTGAGAAGGTCACTTGATTTTCCTCCTTTAATCTATTAATTTATACTGCAGAGATGACTTACTTCAAACCCACTCTCCCATTTTTCTTTAGGAACCATGGTTTTATTCACAGTAGCAATGTGCACAGCTAATAAACAGATTGTATTTCTCAGCTTCATTGGATGTAACCAGTAGTAGTCACGTAGCACATAAGACAAAGCACAGGGTTGTGTGAATTTCCAGGAAAGCCCCTTAAAATGAAAAGCACCATTTCAAGTGCACCATTTTTACCTTTCCTTCCTGCTGCCTGGAATGTGAATGTGACGTGTGGGGCTGCAGCAGCCATACTGCAACATTGAGGTCATCTTGACACTAGACGCCAAACACAAATGTCCTGTAGTGGACAGAGGGAAGTCTGGGTTCCTGATGATCATAAGGCCACTATACATGAGCTTGGGGTATCTCCTCCTGAACTTATTTTACAGAAGAAAAATAAACTTCAGTGTATTCTAAAAACAGAAACACAGGGGTCATAAAGGAATTGAAGTGAGCCTTCTACTAATGCGAGTGAAATGGCCAGTTCTGGTCCCATCTGGCAGCTGCTGCTTAAGCTCCCATCACCTATAGGAATGGTGGCTTCACACTATTAGATGGCTCATTTTTCAACAGATACCAGAAATTCCAATTTCTGTACCCAATTTTTAAATGATGGCTCAACTTTTTAAAAACACTGTGTAGTCTGACCACAATACATCTATGATAATATTGAGCCTGCAGGGGCTGCTGGTTCACTGACTTTGCTTACCACCACTCACTAGACCAGGCTAAAGTTTCTTTTGTGAAATCAGTGATGCGTCTTTGTTCACATTTAACCTTTAATATTGCATAAGTGGAACAGGGGAAGATGATGTGAAAGGGCCCCGACTCTATTTCTATACTCCACTCTAAAAATGGCTTTTCATTTCCTCTTCCCCATGTGTATCGAGCCATCAGGAGTATGTAATAGGCTTGAAACCCTTTTTCTAGAATTGCCTCCAAAAGGGTTTGTGGCAGCTCTGTCCAACTTGCCCCTTTTCCTGTTGGCCTATGAAATTCTGCTTAAAAGTATTTTAAGCTGTTCAGCAGAATTTTTTTTTTTTTTTTTTTGAGAGTGACTTACTCTGTTGCCCAGGCTAGAGTGCCATGGTCTCAGCATAGTTCACTTCAACCTCAAATTCCTGGGCTCAAGTGATCCTCCTGCCTCAGCCTCCTGAGGAACTTATACTACAAGCACATGCTGCCACATTTGGCTAATTTTTCTGTTCTTCAGGCTTGTCTCCAACTCCTGAGCTCAAGTGATCCTCTGGCCTTCGGCTCCCAGAGTGCTAAGATCACAGGGGAGAGCCACCAGGCCCAGCCTGATCAGCAGAATGTTAATATTTTCAGATTGCTTTTGTCCTTAAGCCATAATGAGACTTTAGGGCATTTTAGGGTAAGAGGAACTCAAGCTCAAAATATCGTGCACCTAAGTCAGCGTTCCATATCCTTCAATGTGAATGCCTCTCGTAAACATTTAGCTGGGTGAGTGTTTTGAATCCACACCCAGGGCAGTTTGCCTTAAGCCTCCTTCAGTTTCCTACTTTTCTCACCGTTTTGGGAGCTCCAGCTCGCTATGCCCAGCTGAGTAGGCCGAGCAGCCCCTGCACCGGATGGACCCAGGTTCCAGGGTCAAAGCTCCGCCTCGCCGCACAGGTGTGATTCTCACGTGGGTTTCCACTGTCTGCAGACCCAGTCCCTCCACTCTCCTGCTCTGGCTAGTTTTAGGGTTACCTGGATTAGAAGAATTCCGAACTGACAGGGCCACTTCCTCTGGAATATGCCTAGAGAGGAATCTAGGGCTTCGTCACCCCCTTCCCCCTCATTCCCTCTTCCCCTGAGCGCACTGGTGGTGCTCAGATCCCTTCTCAGCACCTCGAGGTAGTGGACCCCAGGGCTCGGATCGGCCGGTCCCCGTGGGCACAGACCTGCAGCTACCACGGTGCTCCGAGAAACCCACTCGCGGATTTCATCATGGTCTCCGTAGGAAGCGACACGCAGCCATCCCAGATCCTGGTCCCGGTGGGAGTGGGCCCTCGGCACCCGCCACCTAAGCTCCAGAGGCCCCGCGCGCCTCCACCCTGCCGCGCGGGCCCCTCTCCTCTGCTTCCCCCGGGACCCTCCCAGTCCAGGCCCTCTCCCCGCCCCACCTACCCCTCTCCCCTCCTCGGGACCCTCCCAGTCCAGGCCCTCTCCCCGCCCCACCTACCCCTCTCCCCTCCTCGGGACCCTCCCAGTCCAGGCCCTCTCCCCGCCCCACCTACCCCTCTCCCCTCCTCGGGACCCTCCCAGTCCCGGCCCTCTCCCCGCCCCACCTACCCCTCTCCCCTCCTCGGGACCCTCCCAGTCCAGGCCCTCTCCCTGCCCCACCTACCCCTCTCTCCCCCCCCCGCCCTCCCCTGCCCCAGGGCCCCATCCTTCCCCCACCGCCGCCCGAACCTGAGAGCGGGACCCGGCCCAGGGATCGGCGGCGGGCGCTACAGACCTAGCGCCATCACCCGCCGCCCGGGCGCCCGCGTCTGCGCCTTCCCCGGGGCCTAGTCAGCGGCGGCGGAGCGGTCGATGGCCCGGCGGCGGCGGCATGCGGATCCTGTTCCTGGCGGTGCTGCGGCCGCACACCGGCAATGCGGTCACTGCCGAGCGCGTCCGGTAGGTGCAGGCACGCGGGGACTCAGGGCCTGGGGCCGCTGGCTAGCTAGGAACCTAACGCGCCGGGGCCTCCCGGCCGATTGCCCAAACGGCTGTGCCACAGCGCGAGGGGCGCGGGGCGCGCGGGGAAGACAGCGGGTCTCCGCTCGTGGAGGGTGGGTCGGATCCCAGCAAACCCCCATGCCGCGGGCCTCGTCTGTGCTCCCTGTGCGCGCGAGCGATTGGGGAATTCAGAAAGCGAACAGGGCGCCGGCGGCCAGCGGGTCGTGCTGCGCAAGGATGCTCTGGGAAAGGAAAGGCCTCCTGTCCAGGCGGGATTCGAGCAGAATCGAGACGCGAAGGACGCCTTGGGGCGCGGTGAGCGGGATGGGTTTCCTGGGAGAGGCGCAGCAGGTGCAAACTCGCCCTGACTCTCTGCTTTATAAACGTGCCCTGGGTCCTGCTGGCCGTAGGAGCCTCCTCCCCCGCACATCCTTCCTCTCCCCAGTCCTGTCTGCTCGTCTTAACAACTGATGTCTTTCTGCAGTTACCTTGCTTTATTGGTTTGCTTGCTTTCGGTCGCTGGAAAGTAAAGAGGATGTGGAGGGGCTGGTCCATTATCCGCCCCCCACCCAACCAACTCCCCTCCGCTGCTCAGTCTGTAGTAGCTGGATAAACGCGTTAGGTGAGGTCCACGTGGGAGCCGGGATTAGAGGATCCGTGCGGCAGATAAGCTCCATCCCGCCTCCCCCAACAAGCTGACTCGCTTCATGACGTTTATGACATTTCCCATTTACTTTCTCTGGTCATTAAGGCTCCACCAACTCTGTAAGGTCCCTTTGGTCTAAAACTGTTCCAGTTATCCTAAAGATTGTGAGAATGACCAAGATAGGATACATGAGTTTTCTGAAGTTACCGGAGAATTTACAGTCAGGGTTTCATGGGGTGGGTTTATCTTGAATCCAGTGGACATTCCCTTCACTCAGAGGGCCTGGCAGTGAGGATGCCCACTGCAGTGAGGGAGAGAGGGGTGAAGGGGGCGATTTCCTGGGGGTGATGGGTGCTCAGAAAATGTAGCTGGATAAAGTGAGTGGGAGGGCCTGAGACCGCAAGGAACGGCCTCCCAGCTGCTTCTGCTTTAACAACAAACATTCTTTTCTCCTCTGCCCGTGCAGCCCATGCATACTTTCCTTATTAGCCAGCACACAGCTTTTCCTCCTTAAAATTAATCTTTACCCCAGGTGTTAAGATTTACCTTAATTAGGGTAGCGCCTGTGACTCCATGGGTAGGGCGCCGGCCCCATATACCGAGGGTGGCGGGTTCAGGCCCGGGTTGGCCAAACTGCACCGAAAAAAATAGCCGGGCGTTGTGGCGGGCGCCTGTAGTCCCAGCTGCTCAGGAGGCTGAGGCAGGAGAATCGCCTAAGCCAGGAGTTGGAGGTTGCTGGGAGCTGTGTGAGGCCAGGGCACTCTACCGAGGGCAACGAAGTGACTCTGTCTCTGAAAAAAAAAGATTTACCTTAATTAGATACTGTATAAGTAAAGCTGTTTCCACAGTGCAGTGCTGGCTGCAGTCCTTCCCGTCTTTCTTTCTTTGTCTCTCCTGTGTCTTATTTCTTCATCCTCCACCGTTCCCCCTCTGGTTGGTTCTCCTTGGTGCTGGGTCTGGAAAGACGCTGCAGTGGGTGTGGCCAGGGCTGCTTTAGACACTGGAGTGGTGAAGAAGAGACGGTATGCTGGGGCCAAAAAGGAGGCAGACGCTGGGCCGAGACTGTCTCATGAAGGGGTAATAGAGCCCAGATCCTGAGGCAGGAGCAAGCTTGACAGGCTGGAGAAACAGGAAAAAGGTGTAGAGTGAATCTGGGGCGAGTGCTAGGAATTGAGGTCAGGGAGACAGCGAGAGGAAGGCCAGATCTGGCTGACTGGTGTGCAAGTTGTGGAGAGAGCACTGTGTACCTAGGAAGTAGGTACCTGTTATTTAATATTTGGCTTCCAACTCAAGCTATAAACTCTCATCTGCCAAAGCCCCACACTCCTACCCACCCCAAAGGAAACTCCATTGCTTTTGCCCCAATTCAAAAGTAAACTAGGAAAATAACTGTGTTAACTGCTGTCCTCGGATTTATTCATTCCTTTATCCTTCACCTAGCGGTTGTTGTGCACCACTGCTGTCACGGGGCCTGCTGGGCCTCCAGGACGTGGAGGGTAACCAGGCAGGCCTGGTCCCCAGGGAAGGCTGAGTACAGGTCATTGGTTATTTTGTCTTGTTTTCCTGGCTGTGCACAGAGCATTGTACAATTTGCTATTTGTGCTTTGGTATGTCATCCCTTACCTCAAGAAGGACTGCTGAGAGAGGAAACACCAGAAGTTGCTCAAGACATTTGTCTTGTGAAAGCTTAGCTTCCTTGAGGAAATGATGCTGGGGTCCCAGGAGGGAGGGGAGGGAGGTTCCCATGGCAACAGAGACTCAAGTGAGCCAGTTAGCAAGGAGCAGTGAGAACTGGGGCATCCCCTCCAGGATTCTCTGCACAAGACACTGGTAACCCTCATGTGGCCCTGGGCAGTGACTAAGCCTGTAGTCCCATCAGCTTAGAAGAACGGGATGAGTCAAGAAGAGGTGGGCTCTGCCGACGGGTTTGGAAAAATGCTTAGTTGCCAGTTGGTGCTAAGCTCAAGAAGAGAAAAGAATTTCTCTAGGCCAAGATTGGAATATAAAAGTATAAGTTTATTTTATATTAGAGAAAGAGAAAAGAGTAAGGGAAAGAGAGAGAGAAAGCAGAGAGTGAGAAAAGAGGAGATGGGGGGAAGAGAAAAGGATCAGGAGAGAATGGGGTGGCCTCTCAAAGAAATAGAGACCTCAGCCCTGAGGTCCAGTGGGGAGCTGAATTTAAGGGAAGAGGGGAGATGTAATTGCAGCCAAATTCACAAGTTCCTGTGGCTATGAATGGCCTGTCCATTTGTCCTCTGGCAAGCTTGCAGACTGTTACATTCTTGGTGTTTTCTAGTTCTGAAGCCTGACTGTTCATCTATCACGGACACTCAGGAATCACTGAGGCTTAAAGGAACAAATTCTAAATGACCAGGGAGCTAGAGAAATGTAAAAAGAATTCACATTTCCTTTTGGTCTGTTGGGTTTCTCAGTGGACTGAGATCCACAGGGTGTGGGGTGGACGGATGGCAAGAGAAAGAAAACCGGCAGAGAGATTTTATGCCTTTATGAAAAATTCAGTAATTTTATATTATTTAACTGTGAAGACCGACCATCCTTATAATTCTTGCACATCCGTATGTAAATGCCGATGCCAGATCACGATGAACACTTGGATAAGAGAAGTACAGGGTGCTCTGGGAACATTTGGGGGAGGAGGAACCTACCCAGGCTTGAAGTCAGAGGAAGCCTTGCGGTGTTTGCATAGCCCTCTGCTTAGAAACTGCAAGACCCAGTTCAGGTTTGCTTTGTGCTGTTTGGCTTTGTGGTTCCCCATAGTGGGGATGCTGATGGGACCCCTGCATGGGGATGTTGAGAGGATCAAGTGAGTTAATACATTTTCAATGTTATAAAACATTGCATCTGGCGCATAGGCTCCGTGCCTGTAGCTCAGTGGCTAGGGCGCCAGCCACATACACCAGAGCTGGCGGGTTCGAATCTAGCCTGGGCCTGCCAAACATCAATGATGACTACAACCAAAAAATAGCTGGGCGTTGTGGCGGGTGCCTATAATTCCAGCTACTTGGGAGGCTGAGGCAAGAGAATCGCTTGAGCCCAAGAGTTTGAAGCTGCTGTCAGCTGTGACACCACTACACTCTACCAAGGGTGACAAAGACACTCTGTCTCAAAAAAAAGCTACAAAAATCTGTCACATAGTATATACACTTAATAGACACGAGCTATTAATGACAATAACTGGGAGACCATGCTCTCTGTGGCCCAGAGGGTGGATAAGATGGGTGAAGGTGTGGAGTTGGCACATTTAAGAAGTAAAAGAAACAGGGCTTGGTGATTGAACGTGGGGAGTGAAGGGGAGAAAATTCACAACTTACTCCCTTATGGAGGGAAAATCTTGGGAAAAATGGGGAAATCTCAGCTGTATAGTGGTCTTCATATAAAGCAAGGGTTTTCTTATATAATGGTTTTTTAGAAGATGTAGGTGATAACAGCAGAAGGTATTTTGGGGAAAAAAATTAGAGTTCACTAACTTGAGAATCAATGTTACTTTGTCTCTGTGGCACTCTGAATCGTCTTGAGTATAAACTGTGTGGGGAGGTATAAGTTACCTTTAAGTATCACCTAGGAGCTATTAGTTATCCTTTTAAATACTCGGATCTGGCATCTGATCTCTGGAGGCCTCTCTAGAGCACTGTAAGTATCAGAAACTCACATTACAGAATTTGTTCATTAGCAGAAAGCATTTCAGAAATAATTAGTGGTGCCTGTAATATATGCTTTGCTGGGAAGATGATACAGGCCCTTGAACAAGATGACACAGGCCCTTGAACAAGAAGTCAGGGAGCTCACACCTGCAGAGCAGCCCTGAGGTTGACGGTGGCATTTGGTCCCTGTCCCTCTGGAACCATCTCAAACCCTCTGCCATCTGGCCCAACTAGGTTGGCCACCCTGGCTATCAGTGTGGTATGATGTAGATTTTCCCCTCAGGCAAGCTACTTGGAGGAAGGAAAGAGGCCCTCAGCCTGCCAGAATAGATGGTGACAGCTTTTCACCTGCTCCACTGAATCTGGCCTGAGAATTACTCCCCTAGTAGGGCACACGTGGTGGTGCAGTTGGAAGGCAGAGATCCAAAGGGTTGCCACCCAGTTCTAATCCCCTGAGGCTGTGAACATGGTTGGACTTGTCCAGTGGGTCAAGGTTAGTTTCTAACAGAGAGGTTAAAAATTAAAGCAACAGTGGTAGGTGGGGAAAAAAAAAAAGAACAGGAATAGAAAAAAACAAAGTTCATTTCACCTGTGCAGGAGAAATAAATTACACAAGTAACAGATGTAAAAACTGCACACATAGTAAGAATGGAGCATTTCAGAGAGCGCCTCCTGTGACCCTAAAATAGGAGGCTCTTCCTCAGAAACTCTGAAATCATCTTCTAAGCCCAGGGGAACAGACTGCTGCCCTGGGGTCATTCACAGCCAAAGCCTGCTCCTGTAAATAAAGCTACAGTGAAACCCAGGTCCCTTCGCTTCTGTGTTGTTGGGAGACTGCTAACCCATTGCAGTGGCAGAATGGAGCAGTTAGGACATCTCTGTCAAACTCAAAGATATTTGCTCTGACCATTTCCAGAAATGGTTTTCCCAGACCTGTTGTACATTTTGCTAACAGATATGTGCTACATTATGAGCTCCATGCCCATGGGTTGTCTGAAGATCTGCCACAGCTTCTGGGAAAATACATGAAGATGATTTATGAAAATCAGAAAAAAAAAAAAGTCATGGATTTGGGCTTCCTTAGCCCAGAGCAGAGAATCCCGAGGGTCACTTCAATCCTTGGGTGAGTGTGTGGGTGTCAGAATTGCGACAGACATCATTACGTTGATAGCTGGACTTTGTGCAGTGGGTGGTGGCTGACCTCTCCCTGCATGTTGACATGGTGTGTGAAAGTGTTTTTATGAGGATGGGAAGTGCTTCAGTTAACTGCAGCAAACTGAAGCCCTAATCATGGCTGTCTGGAAAAGGGACAAAGGAAGGAGTGCAAAAATCATCCGCATCCAGCCCAACACCTCCCCCGTGCTCAGCAGCTTTTTTCCTATCTTCATTCTGAATTCTGTGATTGCCAAGCATTTGTGAAAAGAAAACAATGCTTGAGGAAAAGTTTTCATGTTTTCTAGTTTTTCTTTCAAGGCATTAGTTGTAGCTGTACATTGAGTCCAGGGGAAGAAACAATTTCACTTTTTCCGCCTTGAGTAATAGGCAAGGAAAGTCAGTGAATTTCTTCATTTAGCAAATATTGAGCATCTTCCGTGGGACGCATCCCTCTGGGGTGCAGACAGCAGGTCAGCTACTGAGAGCTTGTGTGCATCAGTTTAATGCTCAGCACAGCGATTTGGAAGAAGGCTCCAGCATCCTAGCACGGGAGACAAATGACATGATCCATGCTGTGAAGAAGTGCTGGGTGATGATGAGAGTGTGCTAAGGGGAGCCAACCCAGTTTAAGAGGGTTTGGGGCCAAGGGAAATCTCCCCTCTGCCTCCTGCAGGATCACTGGAAACCAACTGGCAAAAGGCAGATTCATAGGAAGGAAGACACATGGGTTTATTGGACCATACTTTTAGTGACATGGCAGGCATTGAATGTAGACCCAAAGATACAGGGAAACTGTCCATTTTTCTTTTTTTTTAATTGCTAGGGAATCTTTGAGGGTACAATGAGCCAGGTTACACTGCTTACGTTCAAAACTGTCCATTTTTTTGTGCTGAGGTTCACACAGTGTGGACAACCATGTAGCAATGTGATTGGACACACAGGGTGTCACCTGTTGTGAACAGAGTGAGTGGGGAAACCCAGCAGGGACCGTCTGTCTAAATTCATTGTGGCCTCTCTGCACAGCATCCTTCTTCCTGGATGGGGGTTCTTACGACCTCCAATAAAACGAAGTAGGTCAGGTAATTTCTTTATGGCCAGTTTTTTGCACAGAAAGATGGGGTGGGGGTGGGGGTGGGTGAGGAAGCTGAAATAGTAGTTTTAGGCTTTATGGCTGGCTTTGGGGGAAGGGATTCTGGTATCTAAGACCTGCCTTGGAGGCAGAGGGATTCTAGTTTCTATGGCTGGCCTGGGGGGAGAAGGAGGGCCAGAGGCAGGAAGGCAGGAGAAAGTCAGAGAGAAGCTTCTGCATCCTGACCTCGCTTCTGAGGCCTTCATTTCAGGGTGTCTTATTCCAAGCCCAAGCAAATGCCTGGGAAAAGCTTTAAGAAATAACTTTTCTTTCTCATGTAGTTTTTCTTTTTAACTGAGATATAATTCACATACTATAACGTTCACTTTTCTAAAGTGTGCACTTCAGTGGTTTTCTGCATATTCATCAAGTCATGCAACTGTCGCTACTGTCTAATTCCAGAACATTTCCATCACCCTGAAAAGAAACCCTGTCCCCATCAGCAGTCCCTTCCCATTCCACTTCCCCCATCCCCCATCCCCTGGTACACACCTATCTGCTTCCTGGAGTTATCTGCATGCCAGTTCAGGTCCAGCAAGAACCAGCCAGCCTCAGTTACTGGAAATGCAACCCCAGGATCCCAGAATTGACTATCGGGGCTGGGCTAGAGGGTTTGGGGCCAGGGAAATCTCCCCTCCCTCCCGCCTTTTTTTTTTTTTTTTTTTTTTGCAGTTGTCATTGTTGTTTAGCTGGCCTGGGCTGGGTTCAAACCCGCTACCCACTACTGTGCTCTGGGCGCTGAGCCAAGGTGAATGTTTTGATTGACATGCGCCAGCAGGAGCATACCTGGATGTGGGCGTGGACTCGCCCCACTCCGATAAGGGGAAATTGAGACAGTGGGAAGGGAGGTTGCTGCAGGGAAGGGAGGGATACTGTGTCAGCAACAACCCCAAAGCTCTGCTCATTCTTTATAGATAAAGGGAAGGGGAAAGCAGGCCTCCAGGAACTTTTGAAGATTTACAGGAATAACAGGTGCTGGGGATGTTGAAGGAGTTAGAAATACCATTGGGATTAAAGTTGGGAAGATTTTCTTAGAAACTGAGATGCCCAGCTTCTCTAGGTAAATTGGCAGACTGGGCAGCAGTGAGAAGCCTGTCCACCTGGGGCTGAGTAGGGTCTGCCCTTTTGTGGCCCTTAGAAACACAGTGTGAGGCACATATGTTCCTTTAGATCAGTGGTTGTCACCCTTCCTAATGCCAAGACCCTTTAATACAGTTAGTTCCTCATGTTGTGGTGACCCCCAAGTATAAAATTATTTTCATTGCTACTTCATAACTGTAATTTTGCTACTGTTATGAATCATAATGTAAATATCTGATATACATGATGTATTTAGGCAATGCCTGTTAAAGGGTTGTTCAAACCCCAAAGGGGCTGCGACCCACAGGTTGAGAACCGTTGCTTTAGATTATCTAGCGATCACATTAGACAAGGGAGAAGGAAACAGATAAAGCCAATTCTAGTATTATATTCACTTTAGCTCAGTATCTTTAAGTAAGTATTATGATTTTGGTTTGTGTCAAAATAAGATATAAATATATATTATACAAGAGTCTGAGGTTGCTGTGAGCTATGACACCATGGCGTTCTACCAAAGGCAACACAGTGAGACTCTATCTCCAAAAAAAACAAAACCAAAACAAAACAAAACCTCCTGGGCTCAAACTATCCTCTTGCTTCAGCCTCCCAAGTAGCTGGGTCTACAGGCCCCTGCCATAATGCCCAGCTATTTTTAGAGACGGGGTCTCACTCTTGTTCAGGCTGATCTCGAACTCCTGAGCTCAAACAATCCACCCATCTCCCAGAGTGCTAGGATTATAGGCGTGAGCCACTGCTCCTGGCCTAGATGAGACACACATCGTTGCTCTGTTGCTGTGAGTGTCTTTATCTTCCTGACATAGGGGGCTGTGCCCTGCAGGTGGGTGATCCTCTGAGTTTGGTGTGAGGCTAATCCTATCTCCTGCTGTTACTTCATTAGCCTGGTATCAGTTGACATTTGAGTTCCAGACACCTCCTGACCTGGTCACTTTGCCTGGTAGGCATTGTATTTTTATATCCTGTTAAAAAGGGTTTTCACGGGAGTTATCACTTGACAGCCAGAATCCCATTAAGAAAGCACACACACTTTACAGCTTACAAAAAGCATTCACAGAGCTAATATCCATGGTGACATGGATATTGGGCAAACCTGTGGCTGTCACATATCACTTAATTCACGGAGGGTTAAGGAAGGTGGTCCTGGCTCTTAAGCAGGGTTTTTTGTGAGTTTTTGTGAGCATTCACACAAGACTTTACCTTCTACATTCCAACACCAGCATTATTTCTTTTATATGTCAAAAATTCTTGAAATATTTTTGAGAAAGCAGTGTTTGGCACAGCCCATTTTTCTCCGCTCTGTGGAATGACAGAGCACTGTCCAGGTGGGCTTCAGGTGAAGCCGCAGACTCACCCGCCTGTGCTGTGGGAAGCCCAGGGCCCTGTCACATGTCCACACAGAGGCCTCAGGGTTCTCAAATTCCTGCCTCCCATCTCAGAATCACACAGGGGCATATGGATGTGGGATGGAATGATGCAATTGGAATTGCTGGCTACTGAATTTGCTGTTGCTATCCTTGTTTTCTTTTAAACCCAAAAATTATAGCTTATGAAAATCTTCATAAATTAAACACAGAAATGATTAAGTTCCACTGTGTATTTGGGTATAGATGATGGCTGTTGCCCAGTTGCAGACAGAAGAAAGCTATGGAATCTTCAATCAGGGATGGTCAAATAGATTTCTCTTCTTCCTAGAATTGCTAAGTAAATACTTAATATCTCTTAATTTATTGGAAATGCTTTCTATTTCACAAAAGCCTTCTTTAAGTCAAATAAACCAGAATTCTGTGTGCATAATAGCTTCCCAGTGAATTTATTAATTGCATGGAATTATTACTTGATAGATGGATGAAGATAGTGATTTAAAGGTGTTACAAATCAACCAGAAATGAGGTAAAGTTTTCGTCCCTAGAAAATTAAGATTAAGAAAATTATTTAGATTATTTATGAGATCATAAAATTAGTGTCAAAATGCCACTTAAAAAATATGCTTCATAGATCAAGAACAACCCCTTGTCTGGACCTTACCACTTCCATTCTATGTACTCTGCTGTCTTGGTTCTGCGTAAGTCATAAATCTTCCAGGAATGATTTTGCCAACTAGAATTCAAACCCTTTCCTTTCCATTTATCAACTTTTTTTTTTGGCTTCTCATTTCTTAGAGCTTTATGAAGAAGATGGAATAGCAGTGATTCACCTATGCTCAGAAGCACGCTGAATTCTTATTTTTGCATGATCTATGTCTCAGGCTGAAGTGTGCTGATAGCTAGATTGTGGACAGGGATATTTTCTGTTTTTCTGCTGGTCATTTGCCAACAGCATTTCCAAAGGATGCTGAGTCTGGGGGACAGAAGTGGTATTAGTGACCAACAATATCTGAGTCAGAATTAACAGTGACAATGGTCCGATCGTAATCTACAAGGTGCTTCAATAGGTTAAACATACTTAAGTCCCAGACATTGTTCTTTCTTTGTACAGTGATTTTGCAACATTGTATATTTAATTACATTATAAAGAGGAGACAGAAAAATTATCATTCAGGTATTAGTGCAGTGATGAATCTCACCATGTGCTCCGGGGTAGATGCGAACTTGAAGTTTTGAATCAAGTATTTCTTCAGAGAGCTTTTGTTCCCTTGTGGCTCCTACATCTTGAGCGTCTTGATTATTTTATGATCCCAGTGCCTCTCCTCCTCTCCCTTTTTTCTTCTATTCTTACTCTTATAATTTTGTACAATGTAGCCCTGAAATGCAAGCCAGCTAATTCTTCTAGGGTCCCACTGCAGCAATAACTATTTCATTGTAGGAGTTTTTTTTTTTTAAATGGCTATTTTGAACTTGAACTTTGTACTATAGTACTGTTTGGATGGTTTAAGAGATTTTTCAAGGGTAATTTGAAGTGTGCTTGATTTTCACCTAGGTGCTGATTCTGTGACCAAAGCCCTAGGTAAGATGCAACTCCGTTGTTCATAGCAGAGATAGATTCAAAGCATAATGGAAATTTTGAGAGGGACTGCAGTGTGGTGGTGACGGGGGCTTCAGAAGAGTTCTCTAGAAGGAGCTGACATTAGGAGGTCTCATGTCATAGGTGCAGAGGCTCACCAAAGCAGCACGGAAGGATGGGATGCACTCTGCAGGGCTTGCTCTGTTCTGGGTTAAGGTGTTTGCACTTCATCCCAGGGACATGTTCATCCATTAGTTTGTACATGTACAGATAAAGAAAAATTCCAACAATATAAAAAGGTATATGGTAAGAAGACAGTCTCCCTCCCACCTTGGTCTCTGGTTTTCCTCTTTAGACATAATTGTCGCTATTTATTGCCTCTATGTTTGGTAGAGGTAGGGTCTCACTTTTGCTCAGTCTGATCTCTAACTCCTGATCACAAGGGATCCTCCTGCCTCAGCCTCCTAGAGTGCTGGGATGGCAGCCATGAGCCACTGTACCCGTCCTTATTGTCATTTATTTCTAATGAATCTCTCTGGATATTCCATGCACAGCACGTGCAGTGTAGACATACAAAGTAGTCTTCACATCTCTGTTTTCATTAACAATGTACTTGGTCATTCTAAGTTGCTTCACAGTGATACGAGCATTCTTTTAATGGCAGAAGAACATGATTGGATGTATCTGCTGCAATATTCAAGGTCAGACAATTAAGTTCCAGAACTCATCCTAGAAAAAGCACTGTATACCTCGTTGCTAAAGATCACTATGGTCACTTTTGAAGTACTCCCCTGGGCCACCTGGTGACTGTAATGATATTCAGCGATGAGGTAGGTAGCACTTTTTCTAAGATGCGTTCTCAAACTTAATTGTCAGACATGGTACCACAACAGCTCTGATGGCTATTCCAGAAAGAGTTCCAAAACTGCTTTGAAGGGTGGACTAGGTGGTAGCATTGGTGTATAGTTTCCCAAAAGGAGTACCTTGAAGGTGACTGCAGTAATATTCAGCAGTGATGTATGTAGCACTTTTTCTAGGATGAGTCCTTGAACATAATTGTCTGACTCTGTACTTGGTGCCCTACTAGCACATTGAGATGGTTTTTAGTTCTTTTTCTGCTTCAAACACAGCTGCAGCACCTACTGTTGTGTGAATGCATCTAAACACATACCCAAGTATACCTTTGGAATAAATTCCTAGAAGTGACATTATTTGGTCACAGGGTTTGTGTATTTTGGATTTTCTAGCAGTTACTACATTGCCTGCCAAAGAGGTTGTACAATTTATTCTGTCACAAATAACATTTGGGAGGGTTTATTTCATGAAGCTTTGAGCAGACTTTTAAATCTTTACAGATGTTCTAGAAGAAAAAAATAAAAGACTTCAGTTGTGCTCCATTTCCTTCATTCAAAAGCCCAGTTGGGTTTCTTTTTCTGTGGACTTCAGTTCTATGCCCATCCTCAATTTATTTAAATGTCTTTGAAGTCTTTTCTTATTGATTTGTGAGAGCTCTTTATATATTAAGCAAATTAAAATTCTTTTTCTTTTGTAAGTATTTGAAGTATTGTAAATCTTCCCCCCACCCAGTTTCTCATTTGTCTTTTGATTTTGTTCATTCTATTGTCACCATTCAGAACATTCTTTTTTGTTCATCAGATTTGTATTTTTTTTTTTTTTGAGACAGTCTCATTATCTTGCCCTCAGTAGAGTGCTATGGCGTCATAGCTCACAGCAACCTCAAACTCTTGGGATTAAGTGATTCTCTGGCCTCAGCCTCCCAAGTAGCTGGGACTACAGGTGCCTGCCACAACACCCAGCTATTTTCTTGTTGCATTTGTCATTGTTGTTTACCTGGCCTGGGCTGAGCTCTAACCCACCAGCCTCAGTACATGTGGCTGGTGCTGTAACCACTGTGCTACAAGCACTGAGCCTTGTTGTTGTTGTCATTGTTGTTTAGCAGGCCCAGGCCGGATTTGACCCCACCAGCCTGGGTATATGTGGCTGGTGCCCTAACCACTGATCTACGGAGCCTGAACCTTGCATTTTTTGTTGTTGTTGTTGAGACGATGGAGTTCCACCCTATGCCTTGAGCAGAGTGCAATGGTGTTACAGCTCAGTGCAACCTCAGACTCGGGCTGTGGGTAAGCATCCTGCTGCCTCAGCCTCCAGAAGCTGCTGGGATTACAGGTGTTCACTGGGCACAGCCAGGCTGGGTTTTTTTTTTTTTTTTTTTATGAGTTGGGGTCTCATTCTCGCTCAGGCAAGTCTCCAACTCCTGAACTCAAGCAATTCTCTCTCCTCAGCCTCCCACAGTGCTGGGATTACAGGCATGAGCCACCTGGCTGGGCAGATTTGTATTTTAGATTTACGTTACCAGCAAGTGAACTAAGATGAGGAGAAAGAGAAATGAACATGGTATGTATGTATGTGTGTGTGTACACATACACATGTGTGCGTGTATACTGTGCAGTAGAATGTAAAGGCTGTGAAGTATTTTTCGAAGCTATGTTAATAGATAACTTTTGAAGTCTTTTTAAAGAACTGAATAACAAAGACTTGAAAACAAACCTTTAAGTACTCTTTGCAATTAAGGGACTAAGAGGAAAACAAAGTAGAATTAAGGAAATAGAGAAGGAGCTTTTTGGCACACCAAATACCACTGAACATGGCAGTGTGTGTCCCAAGTGCCAACGCCACAGTCCCTCTT
Source organism: Nycticebus coucang (assembly GCF_027406575.1). Classification (NCBI taxonomy): domain Eukaryota; kingdom Metazoa; phylum Chordata; class Mammalia; order Primates; family Lorisidae; genus Nycticebus; species Nycticebus coucang. Next base: position 108,047,849 of record NC_069783.1, on the reverse strand, counting down.
GAATTGGCCTCTCCCCACTAGCCTAGTCCCAGCCCCAGTCCTGAGTGCCTGAGGCTGGTGAATGAATGTTTATTGTCATTGGCTATGAGCCTTGTCCTTAAGGCAGATTGTCTATAAAGGACAATTCGATAAATAAGTATTATTAACGGAATTAATTTAAAATCTTAACCAGAGCAGCGACTTGCGGCATATTAATGCTTTCCCCTCACCTTGTCCTTTCTCTGTTCTTTTTGATAAAGGGTCCATCTGGAGGCAGCAGGACATGTGTGCATTCTGAAAGATGCCTTTGACTTTGAGAGCCCATCTGAAATTGCAAACCTCATTGAGGCTGAGAAGTGTGAAGCTGCCTTGGCCCTTCACTTGTACCGGGGAGGCCGACTTGTGCAAGGTAACCTGCCCTCTGTCTCTTCCAAATAAAACACTAGCCATACTGAAAACCAGATGCACCTGGAATGTCCAATACTACACAAACCCATTTTTCTTATTTACAGAATTCAGAAATGGAAGGAATACAATAATCTCTTTTACTGAGTAATTTTCTAAAATGTTATAACGGTGCAGATGGAGAATGAATGGATGTGTATCGAAACTGATCTTACTATATTCAACATATCAGCCTGAATTTTCTCCATGTATATATTTCACATTTCAAAGTGTCTGTTTCAAAATTTAAAAACAGCGTTCTCTTATAAATCTAGAATGAACCCTTAAGAAAGATTTTATTCAACCCATTAATTAATGAGGCAATTGCTAAGATGCTAACGCTAGTTTAAAGCACATTTGGGCAACCATGGCTTAAGTAGGCAATTTAATAAAGAATATCAGAATAAGATCGCTAGGTTTGCTGCAAAGCTGATTAGCATCTAACAGGGCAATGAACCCTAAACCTAGAGACTTGTTTTTTCCTACTGGACAGAAATGATTTCCATCTCTACCTAACACCAAGCTACAAATTACTTAAGGAATTTCACAGAGTATGAGCTCTTAATTATTAGCAAATAGGGAAGCCAAACAATACGTTCTTTTAGGAAACTAATCCTTGGGGGCCCTCTTAAGTGCTGCTTCCTGGGGTATTTCTAGGAAATGCGTGTACTTTTATTTATTCTTATTTTATTCTTGGCCTTATTTATAAACTACAGATAATTTTTTTTAACACTCCTAAGGCTCATTTGGCTTCACCAAGAGCATAGCAGCCACCAAGTAAAGGAAGTACAAGATACTTTTTCTTGTTCTCAGGAATGAGTGGCTTTCCGTAACTGTGAATTCGATGATGTGACAGTGGTATCCCATATGCTACAACATTGCAGAAGTAACGTGTCCTTTGAGGACCAACATTATCTTGAGTCATCCTCATGCTAGTATTAAATTTTAGTCAGCAAATGTGTCACACTTCTGAAATTTTCAGTTTTAATTGCTAAAGGTGAATTTTTTCTTTCTTTCTTTTCTTTTTTCTTTTTGAGGCAGAGTCTCAGTCTGTCAACCTGGGTGGAGTGCCATGGTGTCATCACAGCTCACAGCAACCTCAGTCCCTTGGGCTCAAGCGATTCTCTTGCCTCAGCCTCCCAAATAGCTGGGACTACAGGTGCCTGCCACAACACCTGGCTAGTTTTTTTCCTATTTTAGTAGAGGTGGGGTCTCGCTCTTATTCAGACTGGTCTTAAACTCCTGAGCTCAAGCAATCCACCCGCCTCGGCCTCCCAGAGTATTGGGATTACAGGCATGAGCCACCACACCTGGCATAAAGGTGACTTTTAGTTTCTTCATACCCCTTGGGACCTTGTTCTGGGCCCTCTCTGGGCACTCTCTCCTCTACGAGTATGTCCTACCATGTGCTCTTTTATTTTGAAGGTAATAAATCCACATGCTAAAAAATTCCCTCAGTATAGTGTGCAATGTAACTAAATGATTTAAAATCTTTTTTTTTTTTTTTTTTGGCTGGGGCTGGGTTTGAACCCACCACCTTCAGCATATGGGGCCAGCGCCCTACCCCATTGAGCCATAGGCGCCCGTAACTAAATGATTTAAGACAAAAAGTAAATGTGTGGTTTTCTTTCTTTCTTTTCATTTCTTTCTTTCTTTTTTTTTTTTCTTTTTTTGAGACAGAGTCTTGCTCTGTCACTCAGGCTAGAGTGCAGAGGTGTCATCATATAGCTCACAGCAACTTCAGACTCCTGGGCTCAGTGCTCAGTGATCCTGCCTTCGCCTCCTCAGTAGCTGAGGTTACAGGTGCATGTGGTCACATGGCTAATATTTAGTTGTTGTTGAAATAGGGTCTCATTCTGTTGCTCTGGTTCGTCTTGAAGTTCGGGGCTCAAGCAATCCTCCTTCCTCAGCCTCCTCAGCTCAGAGGCGTGAGCCACCGTGCCTGGCCATAGGTGGGCTTTTCTGTGTCTGTACAAAGTTTATGCATGTCCACGGCAAGGAACCCAAACAAGATGAAATGTTAACAGTGAGAAGCATTTCTTACTTCCAGCCAGAGCTGTGGTCTTCCAGGTCTGTGCAGAGGTGCCATTAGCTAGTATTTCCATGTCTTTTCACAGATGTTATATGCGTACAGAAGGGCGAGTTTGTTGTTTTCATACATGTTTATTGCGACCACCGATATGCACTTGGTTTCTTGTGTCTACCATTAGATTTTGTCAGTCTGTGTGAGTCCACGCACCCACACACATGCACGCATAGCTATTAAAACAAAAGGCCTGGTCTTCACCCATGAACATGTAGATACTTTATCAAATTTTGCCACTTTTATTTATTTTTATTTTTATTTCATTTGAGATAGAGTCTCACTCTGTCGCCCTGGGTAGAGGGCCGTTGTCATTGTAGCTCACAACAACTTCAAACTCTTGGGCTCAAGACATCCTCTTGCCTCAGCCTTCCAAGTAGCTGCGACTACAGGCACCTGCCACTACAGCCGGCTAGTTTTTCTATTTTTAGTAGAGATGGTGTCTCACTCTTGCTCAGGCTGGTCTTAAACTCCTGAGCTCAAGTGATCCATCTACCTAGGCCTCTCAGAGTGCTGGGACTACAGGTGTGAGCCACCGTGCCTGGCCACATTAAAGGCCTTTCTGTATCTGTACGTATGTATTATTTTGTGCTTAGTATCCAGAGACTGAATTCACAGCAGTGAAATTTTAGGTAAGAGCGACCTAGATAGACAGAGAAAAGATAGAACCTGCTAATTTATGTGACAAAAATGATTCTCGGGCCAATAAAAGGAAAGATCAGTATCTTCTCCTTTAAATGTCTTGACAGATGCTTATTTGAGAAAGCACTGGGTGAACTAAGTTCAGTGTAGTCCGTTGGGTGATTTGCAGGCCCTGATCTCTTGACATTTGCTGTAGAACTTGGGAAGTCCTTTTGGGGAGTCACATTTGCTGAGCACATCATGTAATTTGCTGTGTGCATGCCTATTCCCTTATCAAGCCGTGCTCATGAAATGTTTATTGTATGAGGCACGGCAGGGACTCACCCTCTGCCTTCCACCAGGAGGGGCCCTTCACTGGGAATATGTAAAAAATACCCCCTTTGCCAAGTCTCTGTCACTTCACACGCGCAGCATTTGGATTTACTTTGGCTTGCATTTGAATTGTGCCACTTGTGATTTGTCATTCTGTTGGTTCTGCACGTTACTTGAAGACATAGTCCGGACTGTTTCCCTCGTCCCTCTCTCCACTCTCCAGCTGGCACAGAGTTGGTCGGTGATGATGAACAAGGAGACTCCATTGGGAGTGCCTCTTTCTTGTCATAAGCCTTGATGGTTCCAGGTTAGCTCATTTCCAACGAATGATAAACTTGGCTTTGAGAAATGGTAGCTAACAATATTATAATGGCGATAGCTGTGCTGCTGCTCTTCAGGAGAAGTGGATAGAATAAAGCTGCAAAACGCAGCCCCCCGTGTTCTGGGAACTTCAGTTTTTAAGATTGTTGCTTGGGGAGGGTTGGGGAGAGGTGTTTCCCAAGTGAATTCCACTTTGTAACTGTTATCATCCTTTAGGTCATGGAATCCCTTTTGGAGTCATCTTTGGTGGAACTGATTTAAATGAAGATGTCAACCAGGGAGAAAAAAGCAAAGTGATGGGAAAGGTTCTTGAGGAGGCCAGGTAATAGTCAAGACAATCTCATTGGCAGTCAAATGTTGAAACCATTTGGATGGAATTAATTTTTTCTTTTTTTGAGACAGCATCTCACTCTGTCACCCCTGGGTGGAGGGCCATGGTGTGTCATTGTAGCTCACAGCAACCTCAGACTCCTGGGTTTAAGGGATGCTCTTGATTCAGCCTTCCAAGTAGCTGGGGCTACAGAAATGTGCCACTATGCCCAGCTAGTTTTTTCTCTTTTTAGTAGAGACAGGGGCGGGGGTTGGGGGGGCGTCTCGCTCTTGGTCAGGTTGGTCTGGAACTGCTGAGCTCAAGCAATCCACTCGCCTTGGCCTCCCAGAGTATTAGGATTACAGGTGTGAACCACTAGCCTGAATGGAATTAATTGAATACAAAAGACTGAGGAACCAATCACTGAGATTGACATCTCCCCACTGAAAACCAGTTTCGCATAATCTTTTCTATCATCTGGCACATTTTTATTTTGCCAGCAATGGTCACTGTTAACAGGTGGTGGGGCTTGAATAAGTCTTCAATTCTAGTTAACGTTAGGTAAGCATTCTCAGCAAGTCCCCTAGGGTAGAAAAGACTCACACTCAAGCCCCATCAGCACACAAGTTAGGAACAGTTTGCATCAGGTTGGCCCAAGAGACTGTTTTTTGGCACATCTATTATGATGTAGATTTCTGAGCTATATAAACCATTGGAGAGAGGGTCACCAGTGAGATATCTAAACTGTCCCTGCATTAAGTACAGCTGTATCTGCCCTGGGCAGTGCTTCTCAAAAGCAGCAAATGCTACCTGGGGATGGCAGGCACCTGGAGGGCGCTACAAACTAGTGTGTTTCTGACTACTCTGGGAGTGGAAGTGGGGGTGACGATCATGGCCAGAGCTATACTTCCCAATGTTTTTTCACATGGAGACTTTGAAATAAAGTTTTTGTTGTTGTTGTTTTGTTTTGGGGGGCTCCCCCCAGACTGTGTCTTGCTCTGTTGCCCAGGCTGGAGTGCAGTAGCTCACTGCAGCCCTGAACTCCTGGGTTCCAGTGATCCTCCCACCTCAGCCTTCCAAAGTGTTGACATTATAGGTGTGTGACACCAGCTCAGGCTGTAAAGCAAAGTCTGTGGGAGGCCTTTGATCTGGACAAGCCTCCTGCACTTGGCCCAGGCAGACCAGGCCAAACCAGAATGGAGTCACTCAGGCTGAGTGCCATGTAATCAAACTGAACTTTGAAATGGACCAGTTTCCCCAAAGGCAGGAGATCCTAGTCTCCCCGAGTCAGCATAAAAAGGACGTCTTTAATCCTGTGAGGAAAGTAACTTTGACCCATGACTTCTCCTTCTGACTCTAGGCCTAGGCCTCTAGTCCTTTTCTGTTCTCAAAGCCTCCTCTGCTTGGCTCCTCAGAACTAGAATTGCTAACAAAAGCCATCAAAGACCTTTAAATGTGTTGTCATTGCGTCTTTTGACAAGGCATACTTAGAAAATTTTTCAAATTACCATATTTGAGTGGCATTCTGGAGTGAATTGGAAGTCTTGGTAAATTAAAAAAAAAAGATCAATCCAATTTCTTTGTGCAACAAATGCAGACATGAGAATTAAAATAAGTGAGAAAAGCAACATGACTCCTTTACTAAGTTCATATAAAAATTAGGAAAAAAGAGGAAATTAAACCAAAAGAACTAAATATGCATGCATACCCCAAACAAAGATCCTTCCTTCCATCCCTCCTTCCCTCCCTCCCTCCCTCTCTCCCTCCTTCCCTCCCTCCTTCATGGAGACTGCTCCGTTTGAAACAAAGAACTTTTCTGATGACAAGTTGTGAGGTGACACTAGGCTTCCAGGGTGATTCCGCAGTCAGGTTGAGGGCATTTCCTGCAGTTTGCCCCTCAGAGCATTCACTGGCTGCAGGTGCTACAAGAAAGTTTAAGTATGGAATAATCCTGAATTAAGTTTACAGATAACCCAAGAGCACCATCTGCATATCCTTTCAGCTCTTTTAAAATCTTCAAATCACTGTAAAAACCAAACAAACAAAAAAAGCAATTAATTGATGTTAACCCAAAAGATCACCAACCATCAATTTTCAGTGGCCTGTCTATAGCTCTCTCACCCCGGGGTAGCTCTGGCCAAGGAATCTAGAGCTCCCCAAGTCTGGATCTCAGCATTCTATTGTTCAGCCTAACATTGCTTTTTTTGGGTGTGACATAGGTGTTGGTCTTGCCTCTTAAAGCCAGAGTTGGGCATACTAGAAGCTCTGGTTGCAGCATTATACAATTCATCCATGTAACAAAACAAACAAACAAAAAAACAAAAACACTTGTACCCTCTAAATCTGTTGAAAGAGAAAAAAGAACACCCAGGATTACAGGCGGGTGTCATCATACATCATGTTCTTCCTGAGGACTTCCTGAATATACGCGTTGAGCAACACAACCGTTTTAAAATAGAGAGTACACACTGTGTGTGTGTATTGCAATAAACAGAGGTGTTAAAGCACTTTGGGGTTACCTTGAAAGATGATCTATCGTGACAAGTTTTCTTTTTGTTCTTGCTCTTACACTCTTAAAATTCATTACTTGTAGATTCGTGTAGTTTGTAATGCATTGCTTTATATAAAGAAAATAATTCTGTTTACCAGAAACATTATTGAATGAATCCATCTTATAGTATTATCATTAGTATTATTCATTGCATTGTTATTAAAACAAACATTGATTTTTGTTTGGGGAGTTATTGATCAAGGTTAGTGGGCAGGAAAGCTGCATGAATCATAGATTTCTTGTCTGACACAATATAGCACACTTTTCTATACAACAAAGTATTGAATTTGTCCAGCTTTATAATGAGTGTTTCATTTTTATTCACACTTTTTTTTTTTTTGAGCCATAGTTTCACAAAGTGAGTGAAACTATGCTGTGGTGTCATAGCTCACAGCAACCTCAAACTCTTGGGCTCAAATGATCCTCCTGTCTCAGCCTCCTCAGTAGCTGAGTACAGATGCCCGCCACAATGCTGGCTATTTTTTTTTTTTTTTTCAGTTTTTGGCAGGGGCTGGGTTTGAACCCACCACCTCTAGCATATGGGGCTGGTGCCCTACTCCTTTGAGCCTAGGCGCCACCCCACAATGCTGGCTATTTTTAGAGATGCGGTCTCACTCTTGCTCAGGTTGGTCTAGAATTCCTGAGCTCAGGCAATCCACTTGCCTTAGCCTCCCAGAATGCTAGGATTACAGGCATGAGGCACCACCCTTCACCTTTATTCACATTCTTTTAAATAGTTGTATTTTTCCTATGGGATGTATTTTTGAACTTTTTTAGTATATTAAACTTTTTCCCTATATGATGGGTGGCCATAAAGTTTGTGTACAATGTAAAATAGTTGGGGACACCCGGCAGAGGTCCTCAAACTTTAAACAGGGGGCCAGTTCACTGTCCCTCAGACCGTTGGAAGGCCGGACTATAGTTTAAAAAAAAACAAACTATGAACAAATTCCTATGCACACTGCACATATCTTATTTTGAAGTAAAAAAACAAAACGGGAACAAATACAATCACACTGCCTTATGTGGCCCGAGGGCCACAATTTGAGGACCCCTGCATAGCATTTGAACTTATTTTAGCCTCAACTTTTTAGCTTATAAATCAGTATATATTATAAATATCAAAAGTTAATAAAGTATATATGAAACTGTTTTGTGAAGGATCATCCAGGTACATACTGGAAAAAATATTGCTAAGCAGATGAGCAAAAAGAGTTTGTATAAAATGAAGTGCCTCAAAAGTGGCTTTCCAGTTAGGGTATGTAGCACATGTTAGTTTAAACTATCTAAGTTTTCTGTTTTGTAGGTCAAAACTGGCTAAATATTAGGAATTCTATATGTTTTTGGAGCTTGGTTAGTGTTTTGTTTCTAAAGATGTTTTTGACAAACAGAATCACATGTCAAAGTGAGTAAATCTATTTCAAAATGGCAATATTCGTCCACAAGTACAAAAGCGGTAGTTCTATGTTTTTTCACAAGAAAGGTGTTATTTTAAATTTGCTTATCATCCTGGGGTCTTTGGACTAGACACTCTCCTAATCTGTTACTTAGGGAGCTGTAACATCAGGCCTGATGGTCCTGCAGTGGGCAGTGCAGGAAATGTGTGCTGGGCAGGCTCTGTAACTGAGTTGACTCAAGTTCACCCATTGGCTCTTGAGCCTTTTGTACTTGGTACTCTTTTTGGTTGAAAACCTGTCCAAGATTGTTCTTCTTCCCAGCTTCCTTCATCCCTGACCATGCTGTGGCATCCTCAGGTCCCTGCATGAACAGCAGTGAGCATGCAGGGGCGTGAGGGTGGTCCAGCTACAGAGGGGACAGCTGCACACCAGGGTCCTGGGGTGATGCCTCATCCTCCTACCCGGGGCATCATCCCTCAGAGCCCCTGGGACCTTTTCCTGCATCTTTCTCCCCTCCCTCCTGTGACCTATCCTTCTTCCCTCACTGTTTTCTGTTTTCTCTTGGAGTTTAAGGCAGAACTTCAGGTGAGTTCATTTGCCCAGTCACTGATTCAGTCAGCAGGTATTTTTCCTGCCTCCCAGGTGCCAGCCCCTCCTGCAGGTGCTGGGGATGGGACACAATGTTCCATCTCTCCTGGAGCTGACCGTCTCACTCATGGGAAACTAGGCAGTGATTCTGGTCCATGTAGTGGGTTTACCTTTCCATTATACAAAATTCCTGAGGATGGATTACCCCAAAGTGTTTATTTCCAAATGCTCTTAGGGGTAAAATGCTTTGCCTTTGTGTCACTGAGGTGTTACATTACTATTAAATAGTAATAGAAAATATTCACTGGGTGTTAACATAGGGACCAGGAACTGTGGCAAGTGATTTACATGCATTGTGTTATTTAATTGTTTGATTCTTAAGTTTCTCTATTTTGGAGGTTCCAACAAAGGAAGGCTTTTACACTCCCCCAAAGTGCTCATTGTAAGGCTACTATTACTTAGTTGCTTTTCTTTTTTTTAAAATCCTGTATTCACATGATAAAGTTCATTTTATCTGTATTTCTCCTTGGTTCTTAGAGGAGGTAGAGAGCTTTTCATAACTGATGTCACAAAACAATCCTGTTGGGTCTGACCCTGGTTCCGCATCAGCTGTGCCTGGTAGGTGGGTTGTGAAAACGGGCTCTGGTGTGAGGTCTAGTGTGATCTGTTCCTCCACATCCATCTTTGTTTTATGCAGAGAGAGGATTGCTTTATTTCCCCGCTTGAATAGGGGGCATGTGGTTGAATGTGTCTGGGATTGGTGCTAGAGTTGTAGGATGAGAGGAGGAGGAAGGAAGGAAAATTTAGAGAGGATAGAAAGACCTCCTGGAGGGAGGAAGTTGCCCTTTTTAGGTCAGGTAGGGCCATCAGGAGGAATCCTCTATTTTTTTTTTTAGAGACAGTCTTATTATGTCGCTCTTGATAGAGTGCTGTGATGTCACAGCTCACAGCAACCTCAAACTCCTGGGTTTAAGGGATTCTCTTGCTCAGCCTCCCGAGTAGCTGGGACTACAGGCACCGGCCACAATGCCTGGCTATGTTTTATTGCAGTTGTCGTTGTTTAGCTGGCCCAGCCTGGGTTCAAACCCACTAGCCTTGTATGTGGCTGGCACCGTAACCACTGTGCTGCAGGTGCTGAGCCTCTCTTAATGATTCTCCTTCTGCAGTAAGTGCGCATTCCTTCAGTCTGGTATCTGCTGAAAGCAGATTGTCTGTTTCCACTGTCTCTGATACATTTATTCATTAGAATTCTACTATAAGGAGCACTTACCCTGTGATCTCATTTGCTTACTCAGTTATTTGTTTGTTGCTGAATTTGGGCTTGTGGCTATTTATTTTATTTTCCTCTGTGGATTATCTGTTATTATTACTATTTATTTCGGTGCTCAAATTGTTCCAGATTTGGCCATTGGACATATCTTGAGCTGATGCCTATGTCCTTTTGACATGTCCTCATCATTTTTTTGAATACTTTCTTACTTTTTGGATGAACCATAGATGTTTCTGGTTCATCCCATGTATACCTTGTCCTATGTCTGGAAACAGCTGTTTCTCAAAGGAGTCCTGGTTCCTTTTGGGAGGAATATGGTCTAGTATTGATCATATCTAGGAATATGATCTCTCCTTGGGAGAATATGATCTAGAAACCAATATCTGTGGTCACTGCTTACTCAGTATCATTTCTGCTAAGCCCTCTTAGTAGACAGAGGCTGGAAATCGATGTATGTACACAAACCATACACATCTCCATGTATTTTTCATCATCACTAGATGGTACCTATTATTTGACATACAAGTTTAAGGTTTACATTAGTCATTCAAACGGAGGTGTGAAGTAGGTACTAATCTGTGCAAATTAGGGGAGGGTTCAGGAGTTGTAAAGTGGGAGTTGGTCAATGGACAGATTAAGCAGGTTAAGGAGGGAGAAGTCAACTGTGTTCAGTGCTGCTAATGTAAACGCTGAGGATGGAGCCATTGAATAAATCCACTGGAGGTCATTAGGGACCTTGATGAGAACAATTTCGGTGGTACAGTCAAAGGAGCTGCCTGGAGGGATTTGAATGGAGAATGAGAAGAGAAGAATCCGAGGTGTCGATTAAAGTGACTCTAGGAGTTTTATTGTCAAGGAGAGAAGAGAAAAAGGGCAATAATTGAGAGAAGAGGGGGCCTGAGGAGTCAAGAGAAGTTGTTTTTGTTTGTTTATTTATTATTTATTTATTTATTGATAGAGTCTTACTCTGTTGCCCAGGCTTAAGTGCTATGGCCTCAGCCTAGCTCACAGCAACCTCAAATTCCTGAGCTCAAGTGATCCTCCTGCTTCAGCCTCCCAAGTATCTAGGGCTACTGGTACCCACCACAATGCCCAGCTAATTTTTAGTAGAGACAGAGTCTTACCCTTGCTCAGGCTGGTCTCTGACTCCTGAGCTCAAGGGATCCTTCTGTCTTGGCCTCCCAGAGTGCTAGGAGTGCAGTGTGAGCCCCTGCAACCAACTAAGAGAGTTGTTTTTAAGATGAGAGAAATAATAGCATTTTTATAATGAGTATAGGAGAAATATGGGAGAATATATATGTGATCTATCTATGAAAACATTGAAAAGGAGTCCTGGCTTTATAAAATGCTTTGGTAAGAATTTTCTTCCTAATGAACTTATAATAAAAAAAAAAAAAAAGAAAAGAAAAGGCTGTGCCAATATAATATAGAAATTTTGATCGGGTGCAGTGGCTCACATCTGTAATCCTAGACCCCAGGTGGACCGAGGCAGGTGGATCCCCTAAGCTCAGGGACTTGTGACCAGCCTGAGCAAGATCGAGACCTTGTCTCTAAAAATAGCCGGGCGTTGTGTCAGGCACCTGTAGTCCCAGCTTCTCGGGAGGCTGAGGCAAGAGTTCAGGAGTTTGAGATTATAGTGAGCTTTGACACCGTGGCACTTTACCCAGGGCAACAGAGTGAGACACTGCCTTAAAAAATAAAAAAATAAAAACAAACAATGTAGAAATTTTGAAAAATACTAAGGAAGCCAAAGGAACAAATGACACGTGCTATTTTTTAAGCCACCTGCTTCATTTATCTGGGAATGTCTTTACTTCACCTTCGTTTATTTTTTTAGCTTTAATTTATTTTTATTAATTTTTTTCACACTTTCATTTACTATTGGCTATAACGTGACATGATCATATTTCATGTAGGGAGAAGAGTATAATAATTGTACTAACTACTTACATATGTGTACTTTTTCAAGAATTAACAACTTCTTAGTAATAGCCAAGAATTATCTTCTTTTTATTATTTTTTTATTTTTTTACTTGCCTCAGCTTCCTGAGTAGCTGGGACTACAGGCATGTGCCACAATGCCTGGCTAGTTTTTCTATTTTTGGTAGAGATGGGGTCTCACTCTTGCACAGGTTGCGCTGGAGCTCCTGGGCTCAAGCAATACACCCAACTCAGCCTCTCAAAGTGCTAGGATTACGGGCGTGAGCCACCTTCATTTTTGAAAAGATAGCTTTGCTAGATAGGGATTCTTGGTTGACAGTTATTTTTATTTTTCCCTCAGTGCTTTAGATCTCTCATTCCACCACCTTCTGGTCTCCTTTGTTGGGAAGTCAGCTGTTAAGTTCATTATGGTTCCCTTATAAGTTATGTCATTTTTCTCTGCCTATTTTCAAGATTTCCTCTTTATTTTTTGGCTTTTAACATTTTAACTATAATCTGTTTGTCTACAAAGCTCTCTGTTTATCCTACTTTGAATTCTCTGAATGTCTTGGATTAGTATAAAATAATTTTTTTTAATCACATTTGGGAAGTTTTCAACTATTATTTCCTTGTACACTTTTTCTGTCTCTTTTACTTATTTCTTTCTGATCCTTCCCTTATGTGTATGTTGGTACATGCCACCTGTTTTGTTAACACGCCATCATGGACATTTTTGATAATGTTCAGGTGCTAAACATGGTTATAATGGCCACATAGGAATCTACTATAAATTATTAACTAATCTTTTGAGGTTGGCCACTTACATTTTACCCTGTTACAAACAACACCACAGGCAACAACCTGTTCATGTCTTTGTGCGCTTGTCTGATGATACTTTAGGATGAGTTCCAAAAGGTAGAATTTTAAGGTCTAAGGTGTGAACATATTACTGTCTTGACGCAGTTTTTTGAGTTGTTCTTCAGAAAAGAATATTCCCATTTCTGTTCACCAAGTGGGTATATAGACTCACTTCCTTACCTTTGTCAACACTGGATATTTTCATTTTTTAAAACTACCAATTTTATGTGGGATAGAATGCTTTCTTATTGTTTTGATTAGATTAAATCTGTTATTAGACACATTTCACCACATTTGGGGACCCTTTGTATTTGCTCTCATGTGACTTTCCTGTTCTTAGTATTCCCCTTTGTTTTCCTGTGGTCTGTTAGTCTTCCTTGTTTGTTTTGAAGAGCTCTTTAGTAAGGATGGTGTCTCCTTTTTCTTAGGAATTGTACATTCCTCCACATTTTTATTTTTGTTTTAATTTGTGGCATTGAAATAGGCTTTAAATTTTTCATATAATCAAATCTTTCTTATTTTTAGAATTAATTTCATAGCTTTTTATGCTCAGAAAGCTTTTCCCAGGCTGACACCAGATGCATATTCACTTACATCATTTTATATTTCTCTGGTAGTCTTATCCTTTCTACTCTACTCCTGAACCGTCTTTTCTTACACATGTACCCACTTCTCTACCTTCATGCTATATTCCATTCTTAGATATATTGGGACCTGTTTCTGGCCTTTCTATTTTTTCTTGCACAGTCAACACTATTTTAATTATACTTTTAATATTTGTGTTTTGATATCTGCAAATGCATTTCTTTTTTATCAAAATTTTCTAGGTGATTGTTACCCAAGTATACATCTAGGTAAACATTAAATTTATTTAGTCATATTCCAATGGAAATTCACTTGTGGATTTTGTTTGAAATATTATCAGTTTTGTCCATTTCATTTCATAAAGATGAAGGTCTTCATAGTATTAAATATCCCCACTCAGGAATATAGTACACAGTTCCATTTTAAGTTATCTGTTCATACTCCTATACTTCATGACAAACACATTTTTTTGCATTTTTGGCCAGGGCTGGGTTTAAACCCACCACCTCTGGCATATGGGGCTGGTGCCCTACTCCTTTGAGCCACAGGCACCGCTCTTACAAACACAATTTTAATAGATTACTTTCCTAGCTATGAAGCCTCTTGTGTATTTGCTGAAGGAACAATTGAACTGTGTTGAGATTGTAGACGTTATTTCTCACCCACGTACATTCAGGACATGTTGAGTCTTCTTTTGGAGAAAAAGTAGTGGAATGGACAGTCTGCCCTTGAATATTCAGGGTGGATTAACCAAGCCCCGCTTCTCTCACCTGTCATGGAAGGAATAAGAAAAGTAAGAAGTTTTGAGCTCCATTTGGTTTTCTTCTTCACATACACACTTTTTTTTATTTGATGTGATAGAGATTAAACCTAATGGCCGATGACCACAAGTAATAAAGATTGATTGCATTTTAAATTTAGTGTCTTACCTTGTCTCTCATAATTTGTTCCAAAGAGTTGTTTCATAGTTATGTTAATTGAATTCTGGCCTAATTGTCTCCATTATTTTTGTTCATTTACTAGATTTGCTGTCGCTTTCACAGAGTCGATGAAGGAAATGGCACAAATGCAGTGGGTATGTGTTTATCTTGTGCTATTATTTTGGTTGTGCTGGTGACACTGCACAACTAGAGAACTGAAAGGCAATCTTTTTTTGTTATTGTTTGGGATTCACTGAGGGTACAAAGAATTAGGCTACACTGATGCAATTGTTAGGTAAAGTCCCCCTTATACTTGTGTCCCATCCCTAAGAGGTGTGCCATATACCATGACCCCCTAACCCCTTCTGTTTTCCCCTCTCCCCATTCTTCCACCCCTCCCCGCCCCAGTGGTAAGATAGGACTTTTATTAGAAGTTAGAAAGGAATACAGAAAAGCGCTAGAGCTTCTGGAAGGGGGAAAGAACTGAAGAACTCTCTCTCTGGAGTCTCCATGTGGGCTCTTTTATCTAGGGGTCTTAAGTCTAGAGGATTACACATGGTCACCAGGTGGTAGATGGAAAAACATCTCTTCAAAGTTAGTGAGTGCAATAACAAATGAATGAAAGTTCCTCCTCCACTAGGGCAAGGTTCTCAGGTCCCTTACAGTCTTTGTCCCTGAGAAAGGATTAGGGTGTGTACCCCTACCCAAGGTAGAACCACCCAAAAAACCATCACAGGCTGCTTTGTTCATGATCTTATCAGAGTCTAGAGGGCATGTCCTGAAAAAGGCAGTCTGCTTGTGCCTGGAAATGGGGGTCTGACTTCTGAGCTCACCTGGGCCTAGAGAATGGGGGGCGGGGGGCGCCCTTTCTAGCCCTGAGCGGTGGAATCCTGTATCAATCCTCCCTCTCTGAACAGAAGCTCTAACTGCTGTTAGGAAAAAGGGCCGCTGACCGCTCCAAACTGCTTCCTGCTGAAGATGGATGGTGATATGGGGAAGCAGTTAGAGATTCCTCAGAGGAGGTTGAGCCAGGATTCCCAGTAAATGGAAATTTAGGTTGATTCTTCTAGCTTGGGGTAAAATGTTAATGTATTCTCTTCATGAAATTGCCCAGGCTCAGAAAATTGGGATCCCTTGTCCAGGCTGGAATGAGGGAACCCTGTATCAATAGAAGGGGACAGTTATGGTCTGTTCAGATGAGCCGTGATCCAGGGGGTTCACAACAGAGTCAGGTCTGGGCTGGAACCCTTTCCACTGTTTGTGGTTTGATGATATTATCTCTAAAAGACATAAATCTCATTAGTACATTAAAAGGCAAAGTTAGAACAGTGAAAAGAGGGGGTTGGTTGAGAGAAAACTGCATTAACACTTTTCTTGCTGTCTTCTAAATAATAATTTCAAATCTTTAGGCTCACAACTGTAGGTGGAGTGTAGTTGATTCTCTTTTGGTCTGCTTCCATAGAAGGTGGTGGGTTTCAGGATTTTACTCGTGAATGGTGTATCCAGGAATCCATTCCCATAACTTTAACAGCTGCAGAAGACAAGATAACAGGAAAGGGACCTTCCCAAGTTGGGGTTAGGGAAGGTGAATTAGAGGGAAGAGTTGTGTGAGCCCCAGACGTGCGCACGTGTTAGATTTCTAACACATGTGCTTATACTCTACCTCCCTGGCATGGCGGGCAAGACAGGCCAGTGGTCAGCAGACTGGAGAGGCCTCAGGATCCTCCCCTCAGCTGGAGAGCAGTGGCCTTCACCTTCATTGCACCACAGCAGCTTTCCAGAGTCTATAAAAGCCTGTAATTCCTAAGATGCCTTGAAGCCGTTTGAGAGCTTGAAGTTTAGGGTGTACCAATGTTGGTCTTATTCTTTCTTTGCCCAAGGCTCTCTTCCTCTGTGATAACTGGAAACCTGAACAGTGAACTTCAGGTACACATAATTGCACTTTAGCCTTGGAAACTCTATACCCACAATCAGCTAGAAAGTTTAATAAAGCTTGGGTAGCTTTGTGATATTCCTCTGCATGTGGTGCTCCTAATAGAATGTCATCTACATACTGAACAAGAGTCACTGTAGGATATGAAAAAATGACAAGTCTTTGGCCAGGGCTTGTCCAAATAAGTGAGGGCTGTCCCTAAATCCTTGAGGTAACACAGTCCATGTGAGCTGGATGTTAGAGTCAGAGGGGTCTTCAAAAGCAAAAAGGTATTGGGGATTTTACTTTGCTCTTCCCACCTGTCCCTCGGTAGTCCACACTTCTGGGTTAATTTTTGTCTCTAATATGTCCTTTCCCAAAAGGGGAGCCGGACTTTCAGGCATGATTAGGAAGGCGTGAGAGAACAGCCAGTCACTCCAATGGCAGCTTAAAGGCTGAGAGAAAAATTTGGTAACCGGTTTTCCAGACACCCCCTGTATAGCTACAGATTTGGGGGATAAAAGACCAAGGTTAGAGAGGAGGACAGAAAAGGTTGCTCCAGTGTCCAGAAGAAATTCTGCCTCCTGGCCCTCCACTGTGAGGTAAACCTGGGGCTCTTGAGGGGTGATGACACAAGCTGGAGCCATGAGAATCTGCCCCAGGCACCCTCACTCCAGTTTGGGCACTGATGGGATCACTGTCCCAGGAGGCCTTCGCCTCTGGGGACAGGCTACCCTCCAGTGATCACCCTTACACTCTGGACAGGAGCCCTGTCCCCTCTCTTTCATTCCTCTCTCCTCCACCTTGTATTATATCATCTGCTGCCTTCGTATTAGAATTGAGTACATTGGATTCTTGCTTCTCCATTCTCGTGATGATTTACTAAGAAGAATGTGTTCAACTCTATCCAGGTTAATACAAAAGATGTAAAGCCTCCATCTTTTTTAGTAGCTGAATAGTATTCCATGGTGTACATATACCACAGCTTGTTAATCCATTCGTGGGTTGGTGGGCATTTAGGTTGTTTCCACATTTTGGTGATTGTAAATTGAGCTGTGATAAACAGTCTAGGGCAAATGTCCGTATGATAAAAGGATTTTATTCCTTCTGGGCAGATGCCTAGTAATGGGATTGCAGGATCAAATGGGAGGTCTAATTTGAATTCTTTGAGGATTCTCCATACTTCTGAAAGGCAGTCTTAATGGAACCAAAGTGTTCCCATAGACAATGTCATAGACACATCAGTATATTGTTCCCATATATTGATATTTTCTGGATAGCCTTAAAACTTCATTGATTTTTTTTTCACGTTGTTATCAAATGACAAAAATAGCCCAATAGCCAAATCTTTTGATGCTGTGTCTGTTTTCTTTTTACATGCTCAGACTGGGTAATTTACAGGCTGCACTGTAAATGTTGCAGCAGCCTCATATACAAGGAGAGTAATAATCTCTTAGTGCAGAGGTAGTTTCCTAAGTTAGACTATTTATTTAAAAAGCTTTAGAGCATCAGGGTTTTGCAGATCTAAAAGTTAGTTCACTTATTGAGTTTTGTATTCATTATGACTTAGGGGGCAGGTAGAATGAGCCAGTGGGGGTCTGAGTTCCTAGTGGAGAGTTATGTAAAGACTCCATTGAGTTGGTGCTCGCAATACTAAAAAAAAAGCCAAAGGTTAGTTTCCTCCTTGTTGCAGTTTTTTGTTGTTGTTGTTGTTGTTGTTTTTTCTTTTGGCTGGGACCGGGTTTGGACCCACCACCTCCGGTATATGGGGCTGGTGCCCTACTCCTTGAGCCACAGGCACTTCCCAGGTTAGTTTCCTCTTTAACCCACAGTGTGTTTGTCCTTAACTTTTGAAGGCTTTAGTACTGTTGCTGGATTTCACAGGCTTGGCCTATTCTTTTTTTTTTTTTGATACAGAGTCTCACTTTGTCATCCTTGGTAGAGTGCCATGGTGTCATAGCTCACAGCAACCTCAAACTCTTGGGCTCAAGCAATTCTCTTGCCTCAGCCATCCAAGTAGCTAGGACTACAGGCACCTGCCACAACGCCCAACTATTTTTACAGACAGGATCTTGCTCTTGCTCTTGAACCTGTGAGCTCAGGCAATCTACCTTCCTCTGCCTCCCAAAGTGCTAGGATTACAAGTGTGAGCCACCGAGCCCGGCCTGGCCCATTATTTATAGAATTTCAGTTTGTAAAATTTTTCCTTGGAGACCACTGCTTTGGGACAAGGTCAGCACAGTCATTTGTGGGGCCAGAAGTCTCTTCTTAAAGCTCAGATGCTAGACATAGGTAAATGTGAAGGTTCACCACAGCCAGAGCACCCATAATTTTATTCTTCACATGAGACGCAGCCCAGGCAGAGAATTGAATTGCGTTTCTCTTTCTGAGACAGTCTCACTCTATCGTTCCAGGATAGAGTGCCATTGCATCACAGCTCACAGTAACCTTAAACTCTTGGGTCTGAGCATTCCTCCTGCCTTGGCCTCCCTAGTAGCTGGGACTACAGGTTCCGCCACACCCAGCTAATTTTTCTATTTTTAGTAGAGATGGGGTCTCCCTCTTGCTCAGGGTGCTTTCAAACTCCTAAGCTCAAGCGATCCTCCTGCCTCGGCCTCCCAGAGTGCTGAGATTATGGGTGCAAGCCCCCAAGCCTGGCCAGAGGTTGCATTTCTTAGTGTGGTTGAATGAATTATAAGTCTCAGAATAAAAAAACCCAATGAGCTCCCTGGCTTCCAGTTTTAATTATGACACCTCTTTGGCTATCTATCTGCCTTCATAAAGTAGTATTTGACACTAGTGGTCTCTGGGCATCCCTGGGTCTCTTTCAGGTCCACCACAAGTCAATCATTTTCATAATAATGTTAAGACACCCTTTGGCTTTTTTATAGCGTAAATGTAGTGATGAGTAAAACTGCTGCCACCTTAATACTAATGAAGGCAGTGACCCCAATCTGTGCTGGTAGTCC
Organism: Nycticebus coucang; assembly: GCF_027406575.1. Taxonomy (NCBI): domain Eukaryota; kingdom Metazoa; phylum Chordata; class Mammalia; order Primates; family Lorisidae; genus Nycticebus; species Nycticebus coucang. The sequence continues at coordinate 108,028,788 of NC_069783.1, read as the reverse complement.
TTGGAGATTCATTGCCCCCCACTTAAGCCAGTTTCATTTAAAAAGTCCTTAATGAAGCCATGCAGATTATTAAGTTTTTGAATATTAACCTTTGGATCCAATTTTAAACAATGTTCTATGTGATGGGAGAAAGCACCCACAATGGCTTCTGCTGCAGACTATGTGGAGAACAATGCTTATCCTGATTGTTTGAGTTGTAAGCTGAACTTTTTAACAACATTTTTTTGCCTGAAAGAATAATTGACAGACAAACTCGGGGGTAATTGTCAGACATTTTCTTAAAACTGAGCAAATCATGCCAGTCATGTCAAGGAAAACTATTGGCAGTGTTTGTTACCAATGATGAATTTGAACTTTCAAGCAAAAATTAGAATTTGTGGAAAGCCAAGAGTGAGGGTGTCATCTTCTCAATATGCAAAGGTTCTTCGGATGAGATCAGTGATGATATTAACAAATGTTATCTTTAAAATATATTGATTATACAAAAAATGGTTCAGTATTTTCAAAGGAGCCATTCAAAGTGTGAACTTTAATACTACCGAGTATGAAAAATTCACTGATTGCAGCTAGCTTTTCAGAAATGACCACTTGTCGAGTTTTAGTCTAGTGTCCAAGGATAATGCCCACAATAATCTGAAAACTACCTCTTTGAAAGAGGCTAGGTTTTCTTTATATATCTCCACCAAAACAACATATTGCAACAGAGTGAATGAGGCTGCAAACGTGAGAACCCAGCTGTCTTCTGTTAAGTCAGACATTAAAGATATCTCACATCTGCTGAAGCATGTTTCTTCTCCATGAACTCACTGCCATTTTTTTCCTACCTTCTCAGCCTTAAATGTCATCCTTTTCTACAAATCCGTCCTTGACCCTGAGCAAGTGGTATAGATGAAATGAAATCACTCACACTGCCAGTTAGCTGTTGCTATGAAAGAAACCAAATGCCTTAAAACAAACAGGGTGGCCTCACTCACATGCCTGGGGCCATAGCAGGCTGGTTGGGCCCCCTGAGGCCTGTGTCCATGGGGTTTATCATCCTCCATCAGGCTGGGCAGCAGGAGAGAGCAGCCCCCAGTGCACAAGCACTTTCCAGATCTCTGTGGTATTTGCTACCATTCCACTGGCGAAAGCAAGGTCAAGGGTAGAGATAGAGCCTCGACCTGGCGATCTGGGGTTGAACGCAAGGAGGGGACTATGGCCACTGTAATCACCTCCTGTACTTAGTGTGTATCCCCATGTGGTAGTGAGCTTCCTAAGGAAAGGACAAGAGGGGGTCACCTATCCTCCCCAGAAATAACATACCACCTCTTGTCCAAGCATCTGTTGAATTGAATTTACCTACAGATGGTTCCTCCTTGAGGACATTTTATTATAGAAAATGTCAGGCATGGGCACTGCCTGTGGCTCAAAGGAGTAGGGTGCCGGCCACCCATACATATACCAGAGGTGGCAGGTTCAAACCCAGCCCCAGCCAAAAAAAGAAAAAGAAAATGACAGGCATGTGCAAAAGTAGCAAGAATACTGTTATGAATCTGTAGGTGCCCAGCACCCAGGTGACCTCCCTCAATTCTTACTTCATTTAATTCCTCCTTACAGACAAAGACACACATACACTGATTTTTTTCTGGAAGAATTTTTTTAATTAATGAATTTATTATTTATTTGTGAGACAGAATCTCAGTTTGTCACCCTTGGTAGAGTGCTGTGGTGTCATATCTCACAGCAACCTCAAAGTCATGGGCTCAGGAGATCCTCCTGCCTCAGCCTCCCAAGTAGCTGGGACTACAGGTGCCCACCACAATGCCTGGCAAATTTTAGAGATGAGGTCTTGCTCTAGCTGAGGCTGGTCTTGAACTCCTGAGCTCAGGCAGTCCACCTGCCTTAGCCTCCGACAGTGCTAGGATTACAGGCGTGAGCCACTAAGCCTGGCCTTGGAAGAAGAGATGATGAGCATTTTTTCATGTATTTGTAGGCCATGTGCCTGTCTTCTTCAGAGAAGCTTCTGTTCAAGTCCCTTTCCCACAGTGAAATGGGATCACTTGTTCTTTTCTTATCAATAAGTTTGAGTTCTCTGTGGATTCTGGATATCAAACCTTTGTCAGAAACATAACCTGCAAATATCTTCTCCCATTCTGAGGGCTGTCTGCTTGCTTCACTTACTGTATTCTTGGCTGTGAAGAAGCTTTTTAGTGTGACCAGATCCCAGTAATGTATTTTTGGTGTTGCTTCAGTTGCCCAGGGTAGGGGTCCTCCTCAAAAAGTATTCTCCCAGGGATATTTCTTCAAGTGTTTCCCTTGCACTCTCTCCAAGAATCTCTATAGTTTCATGTCTTAAGTTTAGATCTTTTATACAGTGAGAGTCAATTTTTGTTAATGGTGAAAGATGGAGACTTTACCTCTTTTATGTTTACATGGATGGGGCTGGATCATATTCTTCTTAGTAAAGTATCTCAAGAATGGAAAAGAAAATATCCAGTGTATTAATGTACTCATTACTATTATGAAACCAATTTATAAACACCCACACTTTCCTACGAATGATAAAACACAATTATAGCCCAGAAAGAAGGAGAGAAGGGAAGGGCGAGGGGATGGGAGGGGGTGAATGGGCGGAGGGGGGGTAATCGGTGGGACCTCACCTATTGTACATATTGCAAGGTACAAGTGAAATGTATTAAGAGTAGAGAATAAATGTCTAAACACAGCAATGAAACCAGTGAGGTGAAGGCTGTGTTAACCAGTTTGAAGTAAACATTCCAAATTGTATATAAAATCAGCACATTGTACCCCATAAATGTAGGAATGTACAGTTATGATCTGATAAAAAAAAATGAAATCCTGAAAAAAAAAAATCCAAGATATCATGCTATTTCAACCGTAAATATAGGCCATTTTTCCTCTAAATGCACCTTACTAAAGACTTATTTTTAACATAAGGGCCATAGGGGAGGTAATAATTGTGTTGGAAGACCACAGTTAGTAAGCAAGATGTAAAGAGAGGTCCAAGAGGAGTTACTTAATTTGACATTTTTATCAATATGTTTTGGAAGAAATCAAGGAAAGGGATTTGGAGGGAGACAAAGTGAGGAACTGAAACATTTAGTTCCAGATATAATGAATTAGAGACAGACATTGGCCTTGGGGTACATATAAAGAATGTAGCTAAAAACGTGGGGTGTCCTCAGAGGAGGGCTGAGTGGGGAAATAGCCCTGGGAGTCATAATTTGCCAATTAATGGAGCATGGAAACAGTTCTTCCTAGGTGAGTGTAACATCTGGGTGTAGTGATGTGGAAACTGAACCAAATGCACAGTGGCCAGTTGCATTTGGGCCAGGCTTGGTGACAATAGTGATGAGATCCTAGCAGTGTGCTATGGGAAGGGCCATCGCGCTCTCAGAGTGAGCCGTGTGCCTGCCACTTGGATCCTCAAAGGAAGTTCTTCTCCACGCAGCATCTGTGCCTGGGTTATCAGTCTGCGCTCTTGGAAAGACCCCTCTGTCGAGTGTAATAACAAGGCATTTGAAAAAAAGTGGAGACGGCAGGAAAGATTATTTGATCTTGGTTGATGATATAAGAGGCACTATAATAAAGCTAATATTAATAAAAGAAGGGATACATTTGTTTTTCTAGTTTTCTAGTTTAAAGTGATGGGAGCTAGTTAGCTAGTCATTGAATTTGAATGTGAAGTTTTTTTTTTCCTATTTTTTTTTAGAGACAGACTCTTCTGTCACGCAGGCAAATCACAGCTCATGGCAGCCTTGAACTGCCGGTCCCAAGCAATCCTCCTGCCCTAGCCTCCTGAGTAGCTGGCACTACAGGAGCACACCAGCATGCTCTGCTAATTTTTAAATTTTTTGTAGAGACACGGTTCTCACTATATTGTCCAGGCTGGTCACTAACTCCTGGGCTCAAGTGATCCTCCTGCCCAGGCCTCCCAAAGTGCTGGGATTACAAGCGTGAGCCACCATACCTCTTGAAGCTGTTTTTAATACTTTTGTATGTTTTTGCTGGATGACTTTTCAATCAAGTTTAGCTCAATGTCTTTATGTAATTAGTTCTTACAAATTAAAAAAATGTATAAATAATGTAATGGTTTCCTATTCAGCCATGTTTATGTAATTATTTCAGATGGATTTTTGTGGAGAGATTTTTTTTTCTCTATGTATTCTGAACAATGATACAGGTTTTCAGCAACTGAGTTTTGCTCTTCGAATTGGTAGCTTTCGTTTTTAATTTTATATTTTCTGTTTTAGTGAACAGGCTTGGCTCAGATTGTAGTTTAATTGATCATGACTAATTATTACTAAACTGGAATCAAATTTCAATAATCACAGATTAGAAAGAATTATAGTATTTGCGTCTTATTGCTTTTGTGATTTCAAAAGGCAAAATAAATAGTGTTTATGTAGTTAAATATAGTTTTTTTTTAATTTTTATTGTTAAATCATAGCTGTGTACATTAGTGCAATCGAGGGGTACAATGTGCTGGTTTCATATACAGTCTGAAATATTCTCATCAAACTGTTCAACATAGCCTTCATGGCATTTTCTTAGTTACTGTATGTAGGCTTTTGTATTCTGCATTTAGTAAGTTTTGCCTGTATCCACTCTAAGATGCACTGTAGGTGTGGCCCCACCCAATATCTCCCTCCACCATGACCTTCCCCTTCCTTGGCCCTTTCCCCATAGTCTTGTGCTATAGTTGGGTTATAGCCTTCATGTGAAAGCTATAATTTAGCTTCATAGTAGAGCTGAGTACATTGGGTACTTTTTCTTCCATTTCTGAGATACTTTGCTAAGAAGAATATGTTCCAGCTCCATCCATGTAAACATGAAAGAGGTAAAGTCTCCATCTTTCTTTAAGGCTGTGTAATATTCCATGGTATACATGTACCACAATTTGCCAATCCATTTGTGGGTCAATGGGCACTTGGGTTTCTTCCATAACTTAGCAATTAGAATTGGGCTGCAATAAACATTCTGGTACAGATGTCTTTGTTATATTGTGATTTTTGGTCTTCTGGGTATAAACCTAGTAAAGGAATTATAGGATCAAATAGCAGGTCTATTTTTAGGTCTCTAAATATTCTCCAAACATCCTTCCAGAAGGAACGTATTAGTGTGCATTCCCACCAGCAATGTAGAAGTATACCCTTTTCTCCACATCCATGCCAACATCTCTGGTTTTGGGATTTTGTTATGTGGGCTACTCTTACTGGGGTTAGGTGATATCTCAAAGTAGTTTTGATCTGCATTTCTCTGATGATTAAGGACGATGAGCTTTTTTCATGTGTTTGTAGATTGTGCATCTGTCTTTGGAGAAGTTTCTCTTCAAGTCCCTTGCCCACCCTGAGATGGGGTCACGTGTACTTTTCTACCTAATGTGTTTGAGTTCTCTGTGGATTCTGGTTATTAGACCTTTATCGGAGGTATAACCTGCAAATATTTTCTCCCATTCCGAGGGTTGTCTGCTTGCTTTACTTACTATGTCCATGGCTGTGCAGAAGCTTTTTAGTTTGATCAGGTTCCAGTAGTGTATTTTTGATACTGCTTCAATTGCCTGGGGAGTCCTCCTCATAAAATATTCACGCAGGCCGATTCCTTCAAGAGTTTTCCCTGCCCTTTCTTCAAGTATTTTTATAGTTTCATGTCTTAAGTTTAAATCTTTTATCCAGTGAGAAGTACCTCGTTAGTGGTGAAAGGTGTGGGTCCAGTTTCAATCTTCTACAGGTTGCCAGCCAGTTCACCCAGCACCATTTGTTAAATAGGGAATCTTTTCCCCACTGAATGTTTTTAATTGGCTTGTCAAAGAGCAAATAATGGTAAGTAGCTGGATCCATCTCTTGGTTCTCTATTCTGTTCAAGAAATCTACTTCTCTGTTTTTGTCCTAGTACCATGCTGTTTTGATCACTATCGATTTATAGTACAGTCTCAGGTCTGGTAGCGTGATTCCTCCTGCTTTGTTTTTATTGCTGAGTAATGTTTTGGCTATTCGAGGTTTTTTTCTGATTCCATATAAAATGAAGTATTATTTTTTCAAGATCTTTAAAATATGACAATGGAGCTTTAATAGGAATTGCATTAAAATTATATATTGCTTTGGGTAGTATGGACCTTTTAACAATGTTGATTCTTCCCGGCCATGAGCATGGTATGTTTTTCCATCTGTTAACATCTTCAGCTATTTCTTTTCTTAAAGTTTCATAGTTCTCTTTGTAGAGATCTTTCACATCCTTTGTTACGTATACTCCCAAATATTTCATCTTCTTTGGTACTACTGTGAAAGGAATAGAGTCCTTGACTGTTTTTTCAGCTTTGTTATTGTTGGTATATATAAAGGCTACAGATTTATGGGTGTTGATTTTGTAGCCTGAGACATTGCTGTATTCCTTGATCACTTCTAAAAGTTTTGTAGTAGAATCCCTAGTGTTTTCCAGATAAACGATCATATCATCTGCGAAGAGTGAAAGTTTGATCTCTTCTGACCCTATGTGGATAACCTTGATAGCCTTTTCTTCCCTAATAGCAATGGCTAAAACTTCCATGACAATGTTAAACAGCAATGGAGACAATGGGCAACCTTGCCTGGTTCCTGATCTAAGTGGAAATGATTTCAATTTAACTCCATTCAATACGATATTGGCTGTCGGTTTGCTGTAGATGGCCTCTATTAGTTTAAGAAATGTCCCTTCTATACCAATTTTCTTAAGTGTTTTGATCATGAAGGGAAGCTGGATATTATCAAAAGCTTTTTCTGCATCAATTGAAAGAATCATATGGTCCTTATTTTTTAGTTTGTTTATGTGTTGAATTATATTTATAGATTTACATATATTGAACCAGCCTTGAGACCCTGGGATAAATCCCACTTGGTTATGGTGTATAATTTTTTTGATGTGTTGTTGGATTCCGTTTGTTAGGATCTTATTGAGTATTTTAGCATCAATATTCATTAGTGATATTGGTCTATAATTTTTTTTTCTTGTTGGGTCTTTCCCTGGTTTGGGGATCAAGATGATGTTTGGTTCATAGAATGTGTTAGGTAATATTCCTTTTTCTATATTTGGGAAGAGGTTTAGTAATATAGGTAATAGTTCTTCTTTAAGGGTTTGGTAGAATTCTGATGTAAAGCCATCTGGTCCTGGGCTTTTCTTTTTAGGGAGATTTTGTATAGTTGATGCTATTTCAGAACTTGATATAGGCCTGTTCAACATTTCCACTTCATTCTGGCTAAGTCTTTGGTGGGTGGCATACTTCCAGGTATTGGTCGATTTCTTTCAGATTTTCTTATTTCTGAGAGTAGAGTTTCTTGTAGTATTTGTTAAGGATTTTTTGAATTTCTGAGGGGTCTGTTGTTATTTCATCATTACCATTTCTGATTGATGAAATTAGGGATTTTGCTATTTTTTTCCCAGTTAGGTTGGCCAAAGGTTTAATTTATTGATCTTTTCAAAAAACCATCTTTTGGATTTATTGATCTGTTGTATAATTCTTTTGTTTTCAATTTCATTTAGTTCTGCTCTGATTTTTGGTATTTCTTTTCTTCTGCTGGGTTTGGGGTTGGAGTGTTCTTCCTTCTCCAGTTGCTTGAGATGTCCCATTAAGTTTTTAACTTCCTCTTTTTCTGTTTTCTTGAGGAAGGCTTGCAGTGCTATAAATTTCCCTCTTAGGACTGCCTTTGCAGTATCCCAGAGGTTCTGGTAATTGATGTCTTGATTGTTGTTTTGTTCCAAAAATTTGGTGATTTCCTTCTTAATCTCATCTGTAACCCATCTATCCTTCAGCATAAGGTTGTTTAGCTTCCATGTTTTTGTATGGGTATGCAGGTTACTGTTGTTATTGAGGTCAACTTTTATTCCATCTTGGTCTGAGAAGATGCAAGGAATAATTTCTATTATTTAAATTTGTTGAGATTATATTTGTGGCCTAGGTTGTGGTTGATTTTGGATTATGTTCCATGGGCTGATGAGAAGAATGTGTATTCAGTTTGTTGGGATGAAATGTTCTGTAGATGTCTGTTATGTCCGGATGTTGAATGGTTGAGTTTAAATCTAAAATTTCTTTGCTTAGCTTCTGTGTGGAGGATCTATCCAAAATCAATGCTAAAGGGGTGTTAAAATCTCCAACTACTATGGAAGTGGAGGAAATCGAGTTGCTCATGTCTGTTAGAGTTTCTCTTATAAATTGAGGTGCATTCTGGTTGGGTGCATAAATATTAATAATGGAGATCTCATCATATTGAGTATTACCTTTAACAAATATGAAGTGTCCATCCTTATCCTTCCTTATTTTGGTTGGTTTAAAGCCTATTGTGTCTGCGAACAGGATTGCAACACCTGCTTTTTTCTGCTTTCCATTTGCCTGGAGTATAGATGACCATCCCTTCACCTTGAGTCTCTATTTGTCTTTTAATGTAAGATGCAATTCTTGGATGCAGCAGATATCTGGCTTGAGTTTTTGTATCCAGTCAGCCAACCTGTGCCTCTTTAGAGGACAGTTTAAACCATTCACATTAATTGAGAATATTGATAAGCCTTTGGACAGTCCTGTGGACATTTTTAATCCTTTTGCGACTGTAGAAGTTGGAATTTGATCGAAATTTTCTGGGTGGGTTTACTTTTGTGGTGGAGGATTACCAGAGCACCGTCAGGTTCTAGAATTCACAGAGGGACTCACAGAACTCACCGTTAGGGTTGATTTCAGGGAAAGGCTACAGATTAAAATTCACCAGAGGCAGAGACACACAGGGCAGCGCCCAGACGGTTCCAAGGGTGGAGTTTCTGTTACCCTCTTCCCTGTGGAGTCAGGGTGCAAATCAACATCTCAGGGTTCAGTTGTGACAGTCTTCATGGAGCATGGCCAACCAGGAAGCTCCCCTGCTCCCAGTGTCCAGAGTTTTTATTGGGACTTATGACTCATTGATTGATCTATTGCCAGATTAGTCTACATACTGACTGACAACACTTGACCCAAAGTCCCCACCCTAAATCAAAGAGTAGGTCTTTCCGGTATGGCCACCCCAAATCTTGAGACTATGGATATGTCTGTCCCCTCCCTGAGATCCAATGTGGCTATTTTCCACCCTAAATGAAGACATTCCTATCAGGCATCATATCACATGCACCACTTCCCAGAAGCTGAGGACAAAGGCCAAGCCTCATTTTGGTCAAGGCTAAATTTATTGGTATACACTACATCCAAAATATTATCTCAACATGGAAGCAATATGAAAATGACTGAGGACACATTTTACCTTTTTTTTTTTTTCAACCAAGTCTTTGTACTCCAAGTTGTATTCTACACTAATGACATATCTTAATTCAAAACAAGTATATGCCAAGGACTCTATATCCTGGTCCATGGGGCCAATGGCTTTTGTATTGGACAGCACTGCTGTACACATGTAAGTAGGGGAAGCCTATTTTTATAGATGAAGTTAAGACACATGTGTCAGGTAAGGGTTTATTTTGTAACCCATGGTTTAATTTTAGCCCTCAGAGAAAGTTGGAGTGCCCTTTTGGAAGCCTTATCTTGGAGGTGTTCATGATCACCTACCTATCCCCGGCTGACTCTCTACAAATTAATTTGATTGGATTTCAATAAGGGTCACTTCATTTTATCTCTTCCAATGTGAAATTCCTTTGTTTACGCCCAAGTCACTATGTTTTAGTGTTGTTTAGATCAGCCTTAATTTGAAGTTCACACCTTCTTGTGAGGTTTACAATCCCAGAGGGCCTCCCACCCGTCGGCATGCTGTGCTGCTGGTATTTGTCATGTAGGATCAACATGGGTCCCATTTTAGGATAACATTACTCTGTTGGTTGTAACATCGAAACCCAGATGTGACATTTTTAAGAATTTGATTTACTACATATTTCCCACTGTGAGATGTACATTGTGGAAATTCTAAAAGTTGCCTATCAGGATTTGATTTCTCGTTATAGTGTGTAATAGAAGTTCAGAATGCAAATTTAAATACCTCTAGTTCCAGTTCAAGTTTAGGATGTGTTCTATAAATTCACCATGCACCAGGACCTGTAAAAATTTCACTAAAAGTAAACATTTAAATATATGTCTTAATAGAAGGTTCATCTCTAGCAGAAGCAATGATTATGGTTTAATATGTCTCCATTGTGTTTAAAACCCCTCATGCCTCTGTTCTCACTCTTTTTCTAATAAGTACTCTGTTAAGAGAGCATTATCTAAACTCCAATGTTGATTTTTGAGCTAATTTTTAAAAATCTTGAGTTTGAATAAATATTACTGGAAGCAGTTATCAAGTTAAAAAAAAGCACAATCCAGCCCAAATGGCATGTCAGTATGTTTTGTTGAGGTTGGCAGTGAGCTAAACTTTCTGGTATTGTTACCCTTTTAGTGATTTTTATGATTATTATTATTACTAATAGTATTTGAAAACTTTTGAGTCATTGCCTTCTGGGACCTAATTTATCTCCTTTCCTTGGAACTTGTTAAAGAAAAATAACTTTTTTTTTTTTATTATTAAATCATAGCTGTGTACATTAATGCGATCATGGGGTACCATACACTGGTTTCATAAACAGTTTGACACATTTTCATCACACTGGTTAACATAGCCTTCCTGGCATTTTCTTAAGTGATCCCTCAGTGTGTACATATACTCATTAAAATTCTTTTATAAATTAAAATATAGAAAGCAAGAGTGATTTCATTGGCTGTCACGTACGCAGTTCATGCCACAGGTGAGCTCAGAAAGTCCACATGGGTGTTGACGCTGCTGCCTAACCTGAATGTGCTGTGTATGACTAATGCCTGAAGTCAATAATCACAGCAGGTTGGCTTTTTAGCTACTTACTCCTCCTCCTTCTTGCATGGTCCATTGCTTTTTGCCTGATTATCTCCAAAGATTATCTTGGTAGCTGCTGGAACTACACAGCCCTCACTTTCTATTACAATTTCCACCATAATGGAAATGCGAAAACATCCATTTCTGGGTTTCCTGGCTAGACTACCTCACTTGTGTGCCTACCCTCCCCACCAATAGGCTGTGAGAGAAAATCCAGGGATTGGTCATATTCTAGCAAGTTAATCATTTTTAATAACTTATATTCAGGTGGGCTTTCCTTGAAGATTTCCTGATGGAGTTGCAAATATTCTTTACATACTTTTTTCCATGTGAGATCCCTGGGAATTGAGAAGTTTTAAGGTAATTGAAGAGGATGGAAAGCTCATCGATTCCAGAACATAGACCTTGAGTTTACCTCTTACAGGATGGAGGGGTCACAGGTGTTAGGATGATCACACGGGTTGTATCTGATTCATTAAAACGCTAAGGCAGAGTGTGGGAGAGGAATAGAATCAGAAGTAATTCTGAGTTGTTTACTGCCTAGGTTTAAACTGTTTTTTTTTGTTTGTTTGTTTTTTGTCTTTTTTTTTTTATCTGGTTTCTTTTTTTATCGTTGGGGATTCATGGAGGGTACAATAAGCCAGGTTACACTGATTGCATTTGTTAGGTAAAGTCCCTCTTGCAATCATGTCTTACCCCCAGAAGGTGTGGCACACACCAAGGCCCCACCCCTCTTCCTCCTTCCCTCTCTCTGGGTTTAAACTGTTTTAAAAAACAAAAATCTTCTCGGGAATGGTCTTATTGACATTCCATATCTTGAGTCATCGTGGGAGACTAACTGCTACATTCACATCTCTTGACTTTGCCAGGATTGAGGGTCGTTTAGTTCCATCTATGCCACCTGCTCCACGTTGGATCTGATAGACTAGTATCCCGATCTAGTTCTTTTTTTTTTAATTTCTTTTTTTTTTAATTTCTTTTAATGTATATTTCCTTTTCCTGAAAAACATTTTCTTTGGTTCTGTTGTAAGTTTAGTGATAAGGTCATGCCACCACGCTCTACTCCCTTTTTTTGAGTATTACTTTCCTTTTTGGCTTGAAAGCAGATTTGTTTGTTTGTTTTGAGACAGGGTCTCACTCTGTTGCCCAGTCTAGAGTTCCCTGGCATCAGCCTAGCTCATTGCAACCTCAAACTCTTATGCCCAAGCAATCCTCCTACCTCAGCTACTTGGGAGGCTGCTACAGCACTTGTCTAATTTTTCTATTTGTAGTAGAGTCAGGATCTTGCTCTTGTTCCGGCTGGCCTCTGACTCCTGAGCTCAAGGGATCCTCCTGCCTTGGCCTCCCACAGTGCTAGGATTATAGGTATGAGCCACTGTGCCTGGCCTGAAAATAGATTTCTAAGGGAAAAGAGTTAGAGGAAGGAAAAAGACACCACGTCTCCTGAAAAGTGCTCATTTTCTATGTATTTTATGGGATAGATATATTTTGTGAACTTTACATGTATGGACCATGATGTCTTTTAAGCCATTTGTGATTATTTTACCCGTACTTTTAACAAAGCCACAAACAGAGGTTGTATTACAATTTCAAAATAAGAATCAATACTTTATCAGCCACCTGCAGACCATAAAGTTGTGCATGTGTTTCAGGAATAATATCTGTAGTGGCTTCCATTTACAGAAAGTTTAATTTCAGAAGTTTAATCTCTGTGTTCCTTTAATCAAAGAATAGGAAGTCTTTTTGTTGTTATTATTCCATTATAAAAGGGAACTAATTAGCATAAGGTCTTTTATAAGACCATATCTATTCTGAGGTATCTATGCAATATATAGGACACTGGCTTTTTATATCCAATAATGAACCACAAAAGGAATGATTTATCATAGACATTACAAATGGCAAGTCTTCCCCATACTCTCACCCTCTATATTGGCCATTTTATGCATCATCAAGTGGGGCAGGCAATGTGCAAGAACTTTGACTCCTATGTTATTTCCAAAAAATGAATAAATGATAAATATTGGGTGAAGAAAGTTAATTTATATTTGTAACATTTCAATGTGGAAAATGTCTTTAAAAATCAATATAAGCCCATTGCCTTTTGTCAGATTCCTTTTATTACAATGACTAAAAATAAACTACCAGGTCCAGATTTCTTTTATCCTGTAAACTGTATTTTCTCATTCTTAAAATGCCATTTTTGATATGTTTTAAAAGTCTATACAGGACTTCGTACTTAATTTTTTTTTATTTTTATTAAATCATAGCTGTGTACATTGATATATTCATGGGGCATCCATCATTCACTAGCTTCACAGACCGTTTACCAAGTTTTTTTTTTTTTTTTTTCATGGAGACAGAGTCTCACTTTGTCACCCTTGGTAAAGAGTGCCATGGTGCTCAAACTCTTGAGCTCAAGCGATTCTCTTGTCTCAGCCTCCGTGGTAGCTGAAACTACTGCCACAACACCTGGCTATTTTTAGAGATGGGGTCTCGCTCTTGCTCAGGCTGGTCTCCAACCTGTGAGCTTAGGCAGTCCACCGTCACGGCCTCACAGAGTGCTAGGATTACAAGCGTGAGCCACCGCGCCTGGCCTTGTGTTAACTTTTAAATTAATACAGTTAGGCAGTACTTTAACATCCATGTTAGGGATGTTTTCCAGGCCAGCGTTTAGACTTAGAATTGGTAAGAGAGAAGCACTCAGAGCCTCCACTGCATTCCAGTAACATTTTTTCTCCCAGCTTTCTCATGAAGTTATAATTAAACAAAAGGAATAATGTAGGTTTCTGAACTTCAGTTTCTAATTTCAAATGATTGCTATTAACCATGTTTTCCATTAATTAGTAAAGAAGAGGTTTACTGTTTTAAAAGCACTGGGACAGGTACTCACGCCTACTGTAAGACTTCAGGAGGCTTCACGTGCATGGAATGGTTAAATACAAGATGTGACGCTGAAACAAAACCAAAACCACGGGCATGTGTGACCTTCTGCTGGGACACTGCCACTTCCCAAACCTTCTGTCTGCTGCGAGGGGGTCAGGCCACGCCTCCATCTTCACAATGACCTTCTTTGCCTTGACAAGGCTATTTCACCTTTGGCTCGTTTCTCTAAATATAGGATGGCCATAAAGTTCTCGTGCACTTTTAAATTGCACAGGAACTTTATGGCCACCCTGTATAAAATTGGTTTGGGGATAAAGTCAAAAGTGGATCAGCATGCCTCCCAGGACTGTGCCATTCCCCTCTATGCTCCTGCACACAGAGCCTTGATCTCCAGGGCTGCAGCTACCCTGCTAGCTGAGGCATGTCATGCACTGATCTGCAATGTTTCATTTCCATGACAAGGAGATGTGCATTTTCGGACTCTTTCACTAAAATTTTGATCATGTAAAAGAAATGTCTGTTGACATCTCAGGCATTTAAAAACGATTTCTCGTGCTACTTCCCCCACTTCCACCTTTGTACCTAAACTTAACCTTGAAAAATATTTTGCCACTATTTTGCAATGAACTGGAGAAACGGACTCCTTTTCTTTCTAGTGGTTTTGTGAGTTTCTATCAGAAAGCAGCACAAAAAAAAGGAAGCTGAGATCTCAGTGCAAATGTCCCATTCAGTCATGCAAGTGCCACCTTTTCCCTGGATGTCACAGAGGCATTTGGGGAAGTTCTTACCAGGTCCTCAGGAACCGTCTATCCTCCCATGCCTGGACTAATCAGCCCCCTTGCACCTGTTTTTTACTTGCCAATATGTCAGCCCATCCTTCTTATTTTCCTCCTTGTTTCTTTTTTCTTCTTTTCTGGGGGGACAGGCAGTAGTCTTCTCCACTCAGGAACGTGTGACCCCAAACCACACTTCTCATCTACCGCTTTAGGCCAGGAGGTCCATCAGATGGGCCCTGTTCCTGGCACACTCTCTGGCTAAACTTCAGTAACATCGCTCCTCAAACAGTAGCATTAAGCCTAATTTAAGAGCCTATTTTTCCTCTTTGTGCTTCTTAACTTATAGATGCTATGTTTTTAACAGCAAAACCCACTAAAAGCAGAGGTATCTCTGTGCTCTGGAAGAGTAATGAGTTAGCAAGCAGCTGTGTAGGTGATTCTTAGTGATATTTTCCAAGAGATTTTGTTAATGGCCTTCATTGTATTTCTATAAAGCATCATAGAGGATTATCAAATTTACTTCTTTTTCCCCCTCCCCCTTTCACCTCTCCTTCCAAAAGCCACACGCTAAGGATAAGATCTATGTCCAGAGTCAAGGTAAGAATTTTTAAATATCTGTTTTTTATTTACTTTTTCAAAGTAAAGAGATAGAGAAAGAATATATATACAATAGAGCCTCCGTAAGTTGATCACCCAATGGACAAACTGGTCAGCATATGGAGGTCATCACCATAAGGGGGTAGGAATAGGCCTTAGTATGTGGGTAGATGGCCAGTCTCAGAAACCCAGGTCAACTTAAGGAGGTAATCAGTGTGGAGAGGTGGTCAGCTATGGCGGTTCTGCTATATATATGTATATTTTTTATAAGAATGAGTCTTATCCTTTAGGGACATATACTGAAATGTTTATGGAGGAGATGCTATGATTTCTGAGAGTCACCTAAAAGTAAGCAGTAGAAGGGATACATTTTTATTATTTTCTCACATTAGAGTAAAAGATAAATTGGAAAAACTATAAACCAATAATTTAAAATGCAGATCAAAGACCGGGTGTGGTGGCTCACACCTGTAATCCTAGCCTTCTGGGAGGCCAAGGTGGGTAGATTGCTAGAGCTCAGGAATTTGAGACCAGCCTGAGCTAGAGTGAGACCCCGTCTCTAAAAATAGCCAGGCATTGTGGCCGGCCCCTGTAATCCCAGCTGCTCAGGAGGCCGAGGCAAGAGGATTGCATGAGCCCAAGAGGATTGCATTGAGGTTGCTGTAAGCTTGATGCCATGACACTCTACCCAGGGCGACAAAGTGAGACTCTGTCTCAAAAACCATAAATACATATATACATACATAAATAAATAAATTAATTAAAATGCAGATCGCTTCACATTTAAACCAGTAGAAAGTACCATATACTCCCTTGGTGGTGGCTTGTGTAAAGAAAGAAAACAAAAAGCTGTTCATGTTGACTTGAGCTGTGGGCGGTGGCGCCCAACCTGTCCTGCACCTTCCCTCCCCTGGTCCTGCCACTGCAGGGGCATCCGATGCCCTCGGCAAAGCCTTCTGAGGCCAAAATGCACTTTGGGAACCACCGTGCTGCACCAGGGAAGTTAGGGGAAGAGAAGGTCCAAGGGAGAACAATCGCTGATTCCAAGCAGCGGTTAGGAGAGGTTCAGAGGCTGAGCCAGGAGGCCGAGTCTGATGGGGACTTCTCCATGGAGGCCCACACCAAGGGCATACAAAGCCCACGGGGCCCCTGTAGCTGGGGCACATGCTCATAGTGGCATGGTGTCAGTGCTCTAGTGGTTTCAATGACATTTTTAGTTGACATAGCAGGGAAATCACAGGCTTTGAATGCAGCCTTTCGCCTGCACCCTGGGGGTCTGAACACTAACTTCTTCAAACCTTTAGTTTCTGGCTGGATAAATAGGAGGAACCAGCCTACTCAGCAGATCTTTAAGAATTACCAGCTATGGGCTGGGGCCGGGCACTTGTTAACCAGCCATTGTTTGTAATATTCCATGTAGATAACATCCACGTGGATGTTGGAGGTAGTTGATGTCTTGAATTACTTTTTACAAAGCATCACAATTTTTTGTTAAATGTTGCTTCTGCGTTTTCTTCATCTTAAAACATTCATTTGTTCAGAACAAGTTAAACTTGATCTGTCTGTCTGAGGAAAGGACGCAGACAGCAGGCAATCATCGATCATTTGGTGAGGGCTGAAAGGAGGGCCATTAGACTTAGCTGTACTATTTTAGACACCTGTTACTTACACGTATTTTTGTAAGCAACTCAAGGTTCTTATCACCCAAAGGCAGTTTGGTTCAGTAGTGCATCATGGGCTCAAAGTGGAGGATCTTTTCCCACCTAGACCCTAAGGGCTAAAGTTTAAACTTCTCGCGCTGGAGGGATTAGTGGGGCTTCACTGAAATGCTCAGAACTTGCAGTAGCTTTATAAGAACCAACTTCCGCCATCACTTAAAATTTGACACAAAATTCCTGGTTGTATTTCAGCAGTCTTATCACAGTGGACTTTGTCTTTCTCTTGTTCCTTTGAGCCAGGAATTACCACAACACCAAATGCCGCCTTTAACTGGAGCACCTTTCTTCAACGTGCAGGTAAGATATGACATCTTATTAGGGGATGCTGACCAAAGTGAATCTTGTCAGCCTTGCTGACTTATGACATTGGTTGTCGGGTCAAAGAAATGTACTGTTTTAGGGAGAACAAAGGAAGGCAGTCACATGAATCCAGGCAAGGCAAGATTAGGAGAACAGACTTCATTTCCCTCCTGTCTATGACCTCCGTAGCGCTTTCATCTTTGGGCAATAGCAGGACTTGAAATTGAGAGGAAGAAAGCTTGGGCTATTCTCACAAATACACTTCCCACATTTTTCCTATCACTCCTGGCATCATTTTGTTCTTTGTAAGCATAATAACCTCACGTGTTCCTTTTATTTTATTGTACTAATTACACATGTAATCAATGACCATTGTAGGAAGATGACACCATAGAGATCTAAAAAGATAAAACAAAAACTTAAATCACTTGAAATCTTAGCACCAAAAAGGAATGACTATTAACGTTTGGTGTGATCTTTCTCAACATTTTTACGTATACAGAGGGTGCCAAAAAATGCATACACATTTCAAGAAAGGAAAAAAACTGTATTAAAATGATGATCCTTAATATGTAACAATAACAAAAGATGAGTACGAGTCATGTTTGAGCACCTCTTGTCATTGCAGAAGTCAAACATGAGCATTACAATTTTAATACAATTTTTTCCTTTTTTATTTGCTTTTTTTTTTTGAGACAAAGTCTCACTTTGTCACCCTTGGTACAGTGTTACAGCTGACAGCAACCCCAAACTCTTGGGCTCAAGAGATCCTCTTGCCTCAGTTTCCCGAGTAACAGGGACTACAGGTGCCCACAACAAAGCCTAGTTAGTCTTTCTACTTTTAGTAGAGATAGGTCTCATGCTTGCTTGGGCTGATCTCAAACTCCTGAACTCAAGCAATCCACCCACCTTGGCCTCCCAGCGTGTTAGGATTATAGGAGCCACTGCGCCTGCCTCTCGCTTTTTTCTTGTCTTAAAGTGTGTACACATTTTGGGGGCACCCTCTGTGTGTGTGTGTGTGAGAATAAAATGATTTTTTCAAAACCAATGTTGGCGTACTTCTACTCTAATGTGCCTTATTTATTCATTACAGCAGTTAAAATAGAGCTCATCCTTTACCAAAACAATCTGAGCGTCGATGTAGCAAAATACAGAGATCTCAAGTATAAAATTAGGTAAATTTTTGACATATGTATATACCCAGGCAACAGATACTCTTATCAGTGTAGATGACATTTTCACCCCTCAAGAAAGTTCTCTTGTACCTTCTTTTTTTTTTATTGTTGGGGATTCATTGAGGGTACAATAAGCCAGGTTACACTGATTGCAATTGTTAGGCAAAGTCCCTCTTGCAATCATGTCTTGCCCCATAAAGTGTGACACACACCAAGGCCCCACCCCCCTCCCTCCGTCCCTCTTTCTGCTCCCCCCCCATAACCTTAATTGTCATTAATTGTCCTCATATCAAAATTGAGTACATAGGATTCATGCTTCTCCCTTCTTGTGTCTTGTACCTTCTTTGATGTTTAATTCTCATCTCTCTCTAAGTGACTCCCGTTCTAACGTTTGTCATCAAAGACTAGTTTCACCTGTTCTTGGACTTCATCCAGGAACAGTCATACTGTAAGCCCTTGTTTGGTTACCTGGCTTTAATGGCTCAGCGTAATGTTTTTGAGATTTATTGGTGACATGAATATCTGTCGGCTTTCTTTTTTCCTGCTGAATAGTATTCCTTTTCGGAACAGCACACTGCAGTCCAGTACACTGTTGTTTATGAATTCTCCCATTGGTGAACTTTTAGCTTGGTTTATGTTTTTTTGCTATTACAAATAAAACTGAAGAAAACATGTTTTGTGCAAGGTTTTTGGTGATCTGTACTTTGATTTCTCTTGAATAAGTTGTGTGACTTGATCCTATACAGGGTGGACATAAAGATTGTGTGCAATTTAAAATAGTTTAACATAGTAAATTTGTATAGAGTTAACACTATCAGAAATAGCCACTTTTTCCAGCATGTGCTATTCTATGTATCTGTAGAAATTGGTTGGAAACTCCAGTTTTTCTGCATCCTCGCCAGCAAGTGGTGTTGGCAGTCTCTTTGATTTCAGCTGTTCTAGGGGAACCCTGAGATGGTGTCTCATTGTGGTTCTTCTCATTTTTATTTCCCTGATGATCAGTGGGGTTCAGCACCTGTTCCTGTGGTCATCCATGTACCTCCTTTTTTGAAGTGTGTAGCAAGCCTCTGCCTTTTTTATTGTGTTCTCTTTTAATTATTGATTTGTGGAAGTTTTTTATATTCTGGGTACAAGCCTTTCGTCAGATGTGTGTATTGTGAATATTTTCGCCCATTCTCTGGTTTATATTTCCATTTTCTTAACCATGTCTTTGAAGAGCAGAGTTTTCCATTTTGTTGAAGTCTAGTTCATTGCAACATTGTCCCCTGGGAAGGTGGCATCAGTGCACGTGCTCATTAGCAATTAGCACCCTATTTCCCTTACCTATGGTGGAGCTAACAGAGTCTCACGTTTTCCATGTATGATGCAATATAGACGTCACCATGTTTAGGCAAACTTTTATTATACAGTGCCCTTAAGTATAGAAAATGTAGTTGCTCACAAATGAGGCCCACTAGTGTGTGTTATTTGGTACTGGAACTCTCTGACAGGCCGGCCAACCCAGTAACTCTGGGCAAAGTTGCAAGAACAGCTAAAATTGGCTCGTGGTATGCAAGTTGAGGCATCTAAAAGCATAACAATTCTTCTGTTTTAACCAGAAATATTTTTCCTTAGAGATAGCAATACTGGGTTACCATTATAAGGACCACACTGCGGGGTTCAGGGAAAGCTGGTTTCCTGTCCTGACATAAACATCTAAGGGAGACTAAAAATGCAAAATCAGCACCCTATCTCAGCAAAGGGGACCATACCTCAAGTCTATTTTCACTCCAAAAACTTGAAACATAGTCTCCCCTGCATATTATGTGTCAGTGTTGGGTTCCCTGGTAAAGAAAAATTTCCAAGCATTTTATTAGAAATAATTTTTGTAGTGTACAGAGCAGTCATCAGTCTCAGCGGCAATAGCATGGCTGTTCTCAGCATTACAAATGAGCCCGCATGATCCACTTGCTTTATCATGCCAGCAACTGCCTGCCGTTACTCAGAACCAGTGGGCCTATTTTAAATCGCCTGTTGTAAGGTTATTTCATCTTCAATATATCGCAGGATGCAATTGCCTGGTAACTAAGATTCATAATTTCCAAAAGGAGAACGATTTGTCATCAAGTTGCACAGTCTCAGGGTTGATTGTTTCATTGGTCTCACTGCAGAGTGATTAATGGATCAGCCGAGAGATTTTAAACACTCCTTACAAAGCGTTTCCTCTGGAGACCTACTCGGCTGCCGTTTAATCTTAATGTGTGCAATTACAAGTTGTAAATGTATTCAGAATATACAGGCTTAGAGAGACTTGGGTTGTGGCTCCTGTAGCTGACAGTGGCAGATAATGGCTTAAGGGAAGTCACAGAATTAATTTGCATCTCCCAGCTTTATGATCAGGCGTCTGTTCTCATTCGTGTGGTTGTTCCTCTCTGTCGTATTCCAGGCTCTGGGGATGGGCTGTCCTCAGCATCCTGACTCCGTCTTCCCTTGGCTTCTGGAGCATTCGAAACCTATGACTGATTTGTCACTTGCACTTTGAACTTCAGACAGTGACCACAGAATCTGATAGAGTGGTCAGGTACTGAGCCTCTGAATTCTTATGAACTGTTAACCTTGAAATCAAGGGGAAGCGGGTGGAGAAGGACCTCGTTCCACTCTCCATATAAATAGCTGGGCAACTAATTAGTCACTGAGATTTACAGTGTGCTTCTTAAACATCTGATGTCAATTTCACAGACTGTCCTCTTCCAGGAAGTCCCAGGTTCTCTGGGCGTATTCAGGTATATCCAAAGCCCTAACTAACAAATGACCGACTCTCCTTAGTTTAAAACAGTAAACCCGTCTCAGGCTAGCCAGATTCCATATTTAAACAGGTTGACTAAGAGCAAGCAAAGTAGGCTAAAAGTGGTAAGTGGTGTGGCTGTGATTTTTCACAAGGTATTTACAATAGCTGTTTTGATCAGATGATAATATGTAGACATCTCAAACTAATTAACTGGCCTTTGAGTTTTCTATACTTTTCCAGAAGCATCTGAAATGTTGTCATCATTCCATGTTCCATGATTTTTGCTTTCCAATGTCAATGGCCAACACATTCAAAGTCATGATTCCTCCAAGGTCTTCATCAAAGCTGAAAACCATGGGCCAGGAGCGGTGGCTCATTCCTGTAATCCTAGTGTTCTGGGTGGCTGGGGCAGGTGGATTGCTTGAGCTCAGGAGTTTGAGACCAGCCTGAGAAAAGTGAGACCCCCATCTCTACTAAAAACTAGCCGGGCATGGTGGTGCACACCTGTAGTCCCAGCTACTGAGGAGGCTGAGGCAGGAGGATTGCCTGAGCCCATGAATTTGAGGTTGCTGTAAGTTATGATGATGCCAGGGCACTCTACCCAAGGTGACAGAGTAAGACTTTGTCTCAAAAAAAAAAAAAAGCTGAAAACCATGAAAGCCGTAAATTTGACCAGGCCACTTCCTCTTGTTTTCTTGTTCTCCTGTTTTCTTTTTATCTTATTTCTACTTCTGATGCTTATTTGATTCATTTTCTTTTTCTCAACCCTATTTGTATCTCTGTGATGGAGACTCCACTTTGCCTGACTCAGATCGTAGCACGTTCCTTCCTCAGGCTGTTACTCCTAGGAAAACTCAGTTACTTGTTCATGTGGAAAATGAGTCTTACTAGATACTTTTATTCTTTGATGGCCACAAAATCAGGTTCTTTAGCTAAATTCACCAACTCTAGGATGTTTGACCAAAGTCCTTGAATTCCTTTCTCTTTATAAAAACACACGAAAGATAAATAAAGAGATCTGCTGGGAGAAAGTACAGGGGACAGAGAGGGAGTTGGACATATGTCCGAGGGTGGAAAGATTAGGCAGTGCCTGTTGGCAGTGACATGCCAGACTAAGGACACCTTTTTTTGGGGGAGACAGCATCTCAAGCTGTCACCTTGGTAGAGTGCTATGGCATCACAGCTCACAGCAACCTCAAACTTTTGCGCTTAAGTGATTCTCTTACCTCAGCCTCCGAAGTAGCTGGGACTGCAGGCGCCTGCCACAACGCCGGGCTATTTTTTGTTGTTGTTGCAGTTGTCATTGTTGTTTTAGCTGGCCCAGGCTGGGTTCAAACCTGCCAGCCTCGGTGTCTGTGGCCGGGCCCTACCCACGGAGCACAGGTGCTGCCCCACATTTTGTTGTGAAGGTAAGAATATCGTCTAGGATATGGTGCTATCAGAAATATAGTAAGTATGTGCCTTTGTAAGTGATGGGTTCAAACCTTGGCTCCTGATAATCTGAATTATTAGAGGAAAAGCCAAGGTAATAAAAAAAAATAAGTTTTGATTTCAAACAAGGTAACAAAATTCACTAAAAACATTACTTAGGTACCTGCCTCATGTCTGAGTTCAGCAGGCCAGTCTGTTTTCATTCTTATGTAAAAGCTAAGGATGTGCACATGATCCATTTCCTCAAAGCTGTCAAAGGTTTCAGGGAGCCTGAAACATCATTCATCAGAGTCAATGCTTCCGTGTGATGGGCTTGAGCACTTGAGCGCTTGATCAGGATTTTTCGATTATTGTCTTTATTTTTCTGAAAAGGAGATTTCTGAACATGGGAAGTGCACATAAGCTACTCAAATCCAAATGCTGCCTCTGCATTTTCGTTTTTAAAAATCCTAGAATAAGATAAGGCGTGTATCCTTTGTACCTATCATATTCTCATTTAGTTTCCTAAGTTCTCATTACTGAGGAGGGAGGCAGGGAACACAGGATTAGCTCCATCTCCCTGCAGGGTCTTGTAGGTCAGGGGGGTCCCATCATCAATTTAGTAAGTTAGGGACCAGCACTTTTAAAAATCAAAATGAAACAGAATAGAATATATCAGAGCGCCTTGCATGTAGTAAGGCTAAAGTTTTTGTTTTATTAAACTGAATACAAACTCTGTGTGTGTTTATCCATCTTACGTGTCTGAAGTGCAATATGCTTATATTACTGTATTTTGTATTTGACTGTATTTGAAGATCAGTGCCATAATTCCTGAAGTATTCTCTGGGCTGCCTTTCCAGGAGATACCCGGGGCCACTTTTTCCCAGCCCTCCCTGGCCAGTATGCCAGGAAGTCTTCAGAGCTGTGGTTCTGAGTAGCTAACAGGTGTCAGGGTAAAGGAACAAAATAGGTTTCTAACACTTATCCTTGCCACATAGCAAAAATAAGGAATTAAATAGAGTCTCTTTCAACCTAGATGTCACGTAGGTTTCCCTTACAGTGCTGTCTGTAAAAGCCATCTCTAGATGATATCTTTGGATGTTGTGTTTGTTTGTTTTGTTTTTGTATTTGCTCTTTAAAAATTCAGTAACACTGGGGTGGCTGGCGCCTGTGGCTCAAAGGAGTAGGGCGCCAGCTCTATATGCCAGAGGTGGTGGGTTCAAACCCAGCCCCAGCCAAAAACTGCAAAAAAAAAAAAATCCAGTAACACTGAACCCTCCGCTCTGCCCCCACTTTTTGGCACAGTACTATTCTCTTTCTACTTTCCTTTCCTTCCTCCTCTTTGTCCTGAAGGTGAATAGATATTCCGTGCACATGAGGCATATGATATAAGGTCCTCAAACTTTTTAAACAGGGGGCCAGTTCACTGTCCCTCAGACCATTGGAGGGCCGGACTAGAGTTTAAAAAAAAAAAACTGAACAAATTCCTATGCACACTGCACATATCTTATTTTGAAGTAAAAAAACAAAACAGGAACAAATACAATCACACCGCCTCTGTGGCCCGTGGGCCACAGTCTGAGGACCCCTGGAAGCGATGTTGTACCTTCTTGTTGCACCCTATCTAGAGCACGCATAATACTGGTTATTTTTTCCCTGAATATATAAACTCGTGTGTGTGTGTGTGTGTGTGTGTGTGTGTGTGTGTGTGTAAGTTGTAGGCCATGCCTGCTGGGTTAAGATTTCTTCCCTTATTTAAGGTGGCATTTTCCTGCTGTACAGGTATTATATTTCCATTGTAATAATTTTGGAGAAGGTACTTTTAATCTCTGTCCTCATCAAACTTTCACTCTTATCATTTATTAGTCACTCTTACCTAGTCACTTAGGCTTGGACTGTTTCTCAGACCAGACCCCCCAATCCTTAAAGGTTCTCTTTTCAACTTTTATCATTTATTAAAGAGAATAGCATGACTCCTGACCTCAAATTCAAGTGCCTGACCTCAGACTGCTCTGACCTCAAATTCAAATTCTGCATACAGCTTCTAGCATAGCCTTTGGGTTCAACAAATACTAAGGTTTATATTTCTAAGATTAGTTTCAGGATACTCAGAATATTATTAACGAAATTTTTTAAAAATGATAAAAGCTCAATACAGTGACATTGTCAATAGTTAATTCAGAGGCTGTGTAGTATTTTAAAGCATTTCTAAGAGAGACATCTCAGTCTTAACATTTTAGTAAAGATTTTCTCCAGAGCTAGCTCTGTATTAATGTTTTTAAGCTTTTATGATTGTGTTATTGTGGCATCATCATACTTTATTACATTCAGACTAGTTATCTTGCTAGTGGAGACTTAGAAAAGCACAGAAAAAGTGAGTGAGTGCATTAAATAAGGAAGGAACGCTCACCCTGGGACAGGGTGGGGGACCATTTATCTTGCATGATTTTATGGCTAATTATATAGGTTGCCAATGCTCAAGTTTTAGGTTAGTTTGCATTAAATGTATTAATCATTTCTGTTGAATCAGTTAAATGTTGAAGTATAATAAACAGCTTTCCACATGCACTGGCTTAAAACAACCACCACTGGATTTCCCCTCATTCTGGGTTTGGCAGCTTGGACACCGCTCAGCCGCGGTGTTCTGCCTGCTTCCTGTGTATGCGGGGCTCCCTCAGGCCACTGCCACAGGGTGTGAACAAGGCAACAGTGAGAGTGAACATACAGGCCTCCTGCGGCCAAGGCTCAGACGTCACACACTGTCACTGCCACTGTAACCTGTTGGCCCACACAAGTCCCAGGCCAGCCCAGAGTCCAGGGCTATAGAGATCAGTTCCATGTCTGATGGAAAGGGTGGTGAACTGTGGCCATCCACCCCAAGTTGTCTTAAGTGACAGCAACTTCCAATCAGGCAGACCAATACTTTTACTTTTATTTTTTTTAATCTTTTTATATACACACACTTGTTTGTTAAATTTTTTTCTCAGTGTCATTGAAGGGTAATTGATAAAGAAGGATTACATAGGTGTAAGGTGTACAATGTGACGATGTGATAGGCTTTTATACCTTTTACACCTCTGTGGACATATATTCATTTAGATGTGGTACCTGTGCGTGGCTGAATTCAGGAGCACATTAATATATAAACCACTCTTCTTGTTGCATCAAGAAAATATCTTCCTACCCAGAGGTGGATTCAAATATTCCCTAGGACCCCTGGTTTCTGTGACAATGGAGTTATTTTTGGCTCTCATCCTTCCTCCTTGCTGCAGAGATGTACTTACACTGAATGGGCCGGGTTTGGTTCAGGGTTACCCACTCGAAGGAATTAGTTTATTGCAAGGAAACAATTATGAATGTGAGGGTAGGGGCAGCGGCCTAGGAGGCAGAGGCTGTGCTTCCGGGCTGCCTCTGCAGTATGCTCGTGACTGGAGCTCTCAGCAGAGTCTTCCTGACTGAAAATATCCTGAACTGTTCCTTTGCAGAGATTAACCAAAGTGCTGATAATTTACACATATTTCTTCTGGTGTGTGGCCTCCGACAAGTCAAAGATCCTCTTTATCTGGTAGATGCATTTTCAGGTACGTTTTCTAGAGTCCTGCCCATCCTTGTTTATGGGATTCCATTTGGTCCACATGTCAGTGTTCCTCTCTCAGGACTCTGATTTTATTTCTCATCCTTTGCTTGTGAGCAGAACTGCTCTGAACTGTTACTCCGAGTCAAGAAAGTAATTTATGGGACTAATGGCCCTGTGTAGTCTTTTCGGTTTAGTTTTCTACTGTACTGGGGACACAGCTTCTGAGGAAAACATAAACATTGTGAATAATTCTATGACTAGAAGAATTGTATCTGAAAATGTTTTGCATGTGGCAATTTGTACGATACACTTGGAGTTTCGTGCATTAATTTAATCTATATAGTCTTGAGTATATTCTGAATTCCATGTTGAACGGTGGTGGCATGTTAGTCCTAGTTATCAAATAAATTAGAAATGTCAAAGTAGAGCATTAAAGAAAAAATATTTACTTAAAAGCATAAAATTTTAAGAATATGAATTCTAAATTGTCGATTATGAATAAAAGGTAAATGACATGAAATTATTTATATCACGGAGTGATTTATATTAAGCTTAATTGTGGTTGCAGCTCTGACTTAAAATCATTCTAAAAGTTTTTTTTTCTTCTTTTTTCTTCCCTAGAATGGCACCAAGAAGAGCCCAATATTTACATGGTAATTGTCGGTCCCGAGGTAAGTTGATGTGCTCTGAACGTTTATCTCATCTTTGTTTTCTTCTTTATATTTTTAGTGCATTTTCTACAATTAGTTTATGTTACTCTCTAACCAAGTGGGTTTCTCTCTTTTTTAACTTTTATATAACTTTGATTTCAGAATACTGTACATTTAAATGTATAGGAGAATTGCAAAGATATGTTCCCTTCACCTAGTTATCCCTAATGTTCATGTCTTGCCTAACTGGCTCATTTGATAAACTCAGAGGTTAAGCTTTGATACACTGTTTTTTTTTTTTTTTTTTTTTTTTGACACAGTCTCAAGCTGTCACTCTGGGTAGAGTGCCATAGTGTCACAGCTCACAGTAACCTCAAACTTTTGGGCTTAAGCAATTCTCTTGCCTTAGCTTCCCAAGTCCTACGCGGACTACAGGTGCCTACCACAACGCCTGGCTATTTTTGTTGTTGTTGTTGTTGTTGTTGTTGCAGTTGTCATTGTTGTTTAGCAGGCCTGAGCTGGGTCTGAACCTGCCAGACTCAGTGTATGTGGCCGGCGCCCAACCCACTGAGCTACAGGTGCCGCCCAGTGTTGAAACACTGTTAATTAAATTACATGCTGTATTCAGATTTTACTTGTTTTCCCCCAGTGTCATTTTTCTGTTCTCCTTTAATTAAATGAAGTCAGTTTTCCTTTTTAAAAATGAAAACCAGACTAGGAGTAAAGATCATCTACTATCAATCTTTATGGTTAATTTATTACTGCAAGGATAAGTAATCAATTCTTATGGGAACACAGAGAAGTCACATAAATATGGAGCTGTTTCTTTAACCATGCGTCGGATTGAGGAGTTGACTTGGGTTTGGGATCCATGGTGTGTGGAGAATAAGTATGTGAGAGCCTGGGAAGCTTAGTTGGGATGTGGGGACATGTACACCTGTCCATGGCAGCCACTGTGGGGGCGTCAAAGCCTCCACCCTCAGAGATGCCACCTCCCATTCTGTGAGGCTCCAGGTCATTCATGAGTCCCTCAAAAGATGTGGATCAAACCCCCTCGGTCCTGAGCACTCAAGACTCAGAGACGCTGGGTCCCCACACAGGCCATCTCATGAGAATGAGCTAGTATTTACTTCAAGCGGTTTGGGAAACAAAACACACAAAGCTTTTCCAGCCAGACAGGATATATTACTACCACCATCAGTGACAGCTCCATGTCTTCTTGGCGCTTCTGATTTTAGGGTTGCTGCCTTGGTCTGGATGTTTGTCCCCCCAAATTGAAACGTTGGAATCTAATCCTCAGTGTGAGGGTATTTGGAGTGGGGATTAGTACCTTCATAAAAGGGATCGCAGACAGCAGCCCTGCCCCCTCCCCCATGGGAGGTCACGGAGGGAAGGTGCCCTCCGTGAACCAGGAAGGGTGCTCTCAGCAGACACCCACCTGGCTGACATCTTGAACTTGGACTTCCAGCCTCTAAATCTCGCTGGCAGGTGCGGTTTGTCCCACTGCTTTGCTCCCTTCCGCTAGGCGGGGCTGGTTGAGCCTGTGAGTATGAAACGTGTGCTCGACTTCAGTCTTTCACTCATTTTACATTGGAATGTTCCTGACAAGAGAGTGTTCCTGAAAATTCAAGCCAACAGAACTCTATACAGCTTTTCAGAGCCCCGTCTGTTCAAATTCTTCCTCATAGAGTTTTTCTAGTTCCCTGGAGACCCTCAAAGCATGCAGTGTGGGTTTCATGCTTTTCTCAGTATTCTCAAAAGCTTTTAGAAACGTTTATCCAGAAGAAGGCCATGTCATCTATTAAAAATATCAAGGGCTAGAATCTATGCATGGAAAATGAGTCACCCTTGGGGCGGCACCTGTGGCTCAATGGATAGGACGTTGGCCCCACATACTGAGTGTGGCGGGTTCAAACCCGACCCCAGCCAAACAAAAAAATAACCGGGTATTGTGGTGAGCGCCTGTAGTCCCAGCTACTCAGGAGGCTGAGGCAAGAGAATCGCCTAAGCCCAAGAGCTGGAGGTTGCTGTGAACTGTGATGCCACGGAATTCTACCTAGGGTGACAAAGTGAGACTCTGTCTCTAAAAAAAAAAAAAAGGAAAATGAGGCACCCCTAAATCCGGCTCTGTGTCTGGTGTCACACACACATAGGGACACACATGTGTTGGCCTTTTGGTGATAATTCCTGGTTCACTAATTAATGTTAAGCCCCAGAGGGGCAAAGTTGTTATTATCATTTTTTTAATTCTCCTTTCATCCATCTGTTTGAAGAACATTGGAAGAATAAGATTTAGTTTGATGCTAAAATTCTTGCGATCTGGGAGAAAAGGCCCCAGGCTGGTTACAACAGTATCTAAAAAGAATTTAATAACATGGTTTTCTTTTTAATTGTCTTTATTTTTTTTATGGTCACATTCTATTTATAGTGCATGATATTGGCTTTCCAAGTATGAAAATTCCCTTTAAAAATAAATTGACTTCACTAAAAGTATTAAATAAACAGTAGTACAGATGGTATGCATATTGTGAAAGTGCATGCAAATGGCTAAAGTTTGGGAAACAGTCTTGTGAAGTTATTAACGTGAGTGATGGGAGAAATACTGAAAAAGAACACTTAACAGGGGAAAAACATTCACAAGCACTGAGCTGAAGATGATCTGGTCTCTTTGACTTTGGCTGGCTCATGCTCCCTTTTCAAGAAAGCTGCAGAAAGGACAAACTTGGAAACCCAAAGATAGCACTAAAAATGTGACAAAGAGCCAGGCCCGTGGCTCGCCTGTGATCCTAGCACTCCTCGGGAAGGTCAAGGCAGGTGAATAGCTTGAGCTTCCAAGTCTGAGACCAGCCTGAACAAGAGTGAGAGCCCATCTTTATTAAAAACAGAAAAACTAGCTGGGCATCATGGTGGGCACCTGGAGTCCTAGTTACTTGGAAGTTTGAGGCAGAATAATCTGCTAAGCCCAAGAGTTTGGGGTTCTGTGAGCTGACACTGTCTCAAAACAAACAAACAAACAAACAAAAGAGACCAGGCAAAATGAGCTGATCGCTGAGGTAGCAGAGAGGAGATCCCAGAAGTAGCTGCCTTCTGGGTTTATGTGTCTTCAGCTCAGGGGCCTGCAGGCAAGGGAGCAGGTGCTGCTTATCTCTTAATGGTTTCCTCAGTAATAGTCCTGTAGGAGAAGCACTGCGGCCCGGCTGCATCTGTTTTCATATAAAACAGCCCGGAGGGCGGCGCCTGTGGCTCAGTCGGTAAGGCACCAGCCCCATATACCGAGGGTGACGGGTTCAAACCCAGCCCTGGCCAAACTGCAACCAAAAAACAGCCGGGCGTTGTGGCGGGTGCCTGTAGTCCCAGCTACTTGGGAGGCTAAGGCAAGAGAATCGCTTAAGCCCAGGAATTGGAGGTTGCTGTGAGCTGTGTGAGGCCACGGCACTCTACCGAGGGCTCTGTCTCTACAAAAAAAAAAAAATGAATAAAACAGTCCGGAGTGGTTTTCACTTCCCAGAGGTTACTATGTAGGATGGGCTGGAATCAGTACCCCCAGCTCGGGAGCTGCGTGTGTGCTTCTGGCATTCCTTTTCTGGACGTTCCGCCTTCCCTCTAACTTTGTTTACCTCCTGTTGAGAGCATAGTGAATGTTTCTCTTCCCTCTTAATTTGACTGTGGATCCTGTCCAAGAGGCCCTGTGTGCTGTCTGCCCCCAAGAGAAGCCGCAAATCTAGATGTGTGTGTTTATTAAAAATAATGATGACGTGAAATGCCTTTATTTATTATTTATTTCAAGACAGGGTTTCACTCTCTCACCTAGAGTGCAGTGGTGTCATCAGAGCTTACTGCAACCTCAAACTCTGCTCAAATCTCTCCCTGCCTCAGTCTCTGGAGTAGATGGGACTGCAGACACATGCTCACCGTGCCTGGCTAATTTTTCCATTTTTATGGCTGTTATTGAGAAGAATGGTCTCTAAATTCTGTGCTCAAGTGAGCCTCCTACCTTAGCCTCCCATGCCTGGCAGGAAAGCCTTTCAGGTGTGGGAACTAGTTAAACACACACACCTTGTTCGCTTTGTGTGCCCTACAAAACACATCTTGTATTTTCTTTCTTCATTCGTTCTATTTTTTTTTTTTTTTTTTTTTTGGAGATAGAGTCTCATTATGTCATCCTCAGTAGAGTGCTGTGGCGTCATAGCTCACAGCAACCTCAAACTCTTGGGCTTAAGCGATTCTCTTCCCTCAGCCTCCAAGTAGCTGGGACTACAGGCACCCGCCACAACGTCCGGCTACTTTTTGTTGCAGTTGTCATTGTTGTTTAGCAGGCTGAGGCTGTGTTCAAACCCGCCAGCCTTGGTGTATGTGGCCGGTGCCCTACCCACTGAGATATGGGCTTTTTTAATCTCTTGAAGGAGGTAATTAATCACTAAGTGGTTTTGAGAAAGGATTGCCATGACTTTGCCTGATGAAGGGTTGACTGGGACATGGCATTCCAGGATGAGAGAACAGATGTGACTTGCAGCTGGCTGAAGGCCCAGCAGTCTCCTGGCAGCCAAGGGAAGCCCTGTCTGGGAAGTGTTAGCACCTCTGTGGTTTCTAGAGTTCCCTCCTATCCCTTTTCCAGCTAGTCTAACACACCTGTCACCTACATGCCAGCAGCTTGCTTGCTAGGCAAGTGCAGTCCAAGCTGAGTCTACCAAGAGGCCCCTCCCCAGCTAAACTGCCACCCTTGGGGTCCCCATGGAACCATCTGGAGGGGCATGTGCTGGTGTGCTTGGGTGGAGCAGAGACCCGGAGGTAATGAGTGAGGAGTCTCCAGAAAGGGCTCTTCGGGGGAGCATCTGGGACCCTGAAGTAAAGGACCATGGTCTAAGAGTCCTTTAGTTCATTGCCATAAATTAATAATTTCACAGCCCTTCTTCCACAAGGCACTTTGCTATCTATAATTAAAACCCTTCTAGGAAATGGAAAAATGCACCCTTTGGTTTCAGATGTGTCACTTGAGGGAACCAGTCATAAGCACCAGGCTCTGTGCCTGTTTACATCCAGCCTGGAGCTTTCCTGGGATTTGCTAACTTGGACACTGCCAAGTGAAACCGAATCTTCCAGATCTAATTACGGTTTGCAGAAAGGCAGCTGGCCGTCTCGGCCACATTGGGCCTGTAGGCAGAAGCAAAGCCAGATAAAAGGTCTTTCTCAACACTTGAGGGGACAAATAGCCACCACCAGAAAAACCTTAACGGTGTCATCTCAGTGGACAGAATAATTTGAGTTTCTGCATTCCTGAGATGGCACTGAATCTTGTTAATTACAAACCCCTTCAAGCAACCTGTTTGCTTCTGGAATCCCTCTGCCCCACAAAAGATGTATGAAACAGATGCGTCCAGGAGCAGGAGCACGTTTGAGACCCCCCAGCACTGCAGATAGGCTGGCGTCTTCACAGTTTTTTTTAAACCATAGCCAGTAGTATGCTGATAGATGTTTAATTCATTTCCTAAAAGCCCTATTTGTCTAAGTCCATGCTGTCAATGTTTTTACCTCAGCCAGTTTTAAGTTACCAAGCTGATGTCACCAGACACAGAGGCGAGAAGAGATATGGGTACACACAGCAGCTCCCCTGAACTGGTGGAACTGATTCTGGCCCATGGTACATAGTAACACACCACACCTGCACACATGCACCCTGAAAACAAGCTTTGTTAATATACCTTTCTTCAAGCAGTTTAGGCATGCTGATATTTTTTTATTTTATTTTTTTATTTTTATTTTTTTTTAGCAGTTTTTGGCCAGGGCCGTGCTTGAACCCGCCACCTCTGGCATATGGGGCCAGCGCCTTACTCCTTTGAGCCACAGGCATGCTGATATTTTTTAAAAACTGTTCTGTGCTATGCTAGTCTATGCCACTTTGAAAAATACTTGTTTCCCCCCCCCTTCAAATTATTTTCATGATTATTTGACCCCCAGTATGCAGTTTGAAAACCTTGACTTGGGTCACCCTGGATGGTATGTGTGTACGCGTGAGAGAGAGAGAGAGGCGCCCTGCTGCATCTGCTGTGTCCTCAGAGTGAAATTCTCTCTCCGGCCGTCTTGGCCTGGCTCAGAAGAAGCTGTGTTGGGCCTGCTTTTCCTGATCACCTTGAACTCAACTTTGCCCCAAATCATTATAGCATCTCCAAACATCTATTCATTTTTAAAGTCAAGGGTTCAACTTAACATTACTTCTGAATGCAGAATGAGGAGGAGACCAAAGCCATCTCGGGCTTGAATTTGAACATCCCCTGCATTGCAGTGGGTTCCCATGTTGGTGATGAGAAGGGGGATTTGTGAAGTGGACCAGAGGTCAAGCATCGGGATACATTAAAATTATTAAAATTTTTATTTTAATGCTGGTATACAACAGATAAAATCCTCGAATCTTATAATCATGTTTGACATTTGATGTGAGCACATTCTTCTTTGGTCCAGTTCTTTCTTTGTTAATTGCAAAGCTGGGTGATTGCACAGACCCCCTAGGCATGGATTAGAAATTTTGGGAGGGCTGTAACTTTCTCGGGTCACGTCCACTGCCTGTTGGTACAAAATCTCATCGACTTGGTTAGTGAATGTGTTTTGAAAGACAGCCCAGTTGTTTTTAGGGAATGATTCCCATGTATATATATCAGTAACTTCCTCTCTCCCAGATCCTCGTCTTGTAGGAGACCCCAGGGAAGAAACCACACCAGCTCCCTTGTGTGCCTCAGGGCACCAAACCTGGGAACCATGAGCCCCCCCAGCCCCCTTCTTAGTCTCCACATCATTCTGTTCAAGGGTCAGGTCCAGGAATAGGACGTCAGATCATCCTGCCTTAGGGTCACATCACATCCTTTGTGACACATGTGATTCCACTTAACATATGGTGTCCAGTGGGAGGAGGTGAGGAAGGATCCCCAAGGAACTTGGGCTCTGGCAAGAAAACTGAAATGGATGTGCTAGCTTGCGAGACAGACCCAGACAAACAGTGACAGGCTGGGGGCGTTTCTCCAGGGCAAGGCACGTGGCTGGGCACACGTCATCTGGACATTTGCACCAACCATTTCTGACTGCAGCCTTCTTTTGAACATCACGTCTCTGCTTGTTAACTGGCATTTCTCCACTCTCCCAATCATTTGCAAAATCGTAGAGTGGATGTTCTTAGATCGTTACAAAATCATCAATGCCCTGTATTTTTTTATTTTTTACATGCTATACATATGTTTATATTTTGTGTTAATTCTTAGTAAGGACTTTTAAAGAAAAGGAAGGGTATAGATCCCAGTCCCATACGAAATCCACACAATCATTTGCTGCTGCTGACTGCTGGTAAGTCAGGTCACACCCCCAGCTCACAACTGCCATTGATAAGTCTGAACAGTCAGTGTCACGAAAAGGCTAGTCCTGCAACTCAGCATCTCAGAATGGTTCTCCACTCACGTCAGGGTCTTTGGAGCCAGCTACCTGTGTACATATTACTTAACCGCTCTGTGCCTCAGTTTCCCCACCTGTAAAACGGGGATGATGCAGCCAACAGTACCTGCCTCCTGCCTGACAGTTTGCTGTGTGGAGTCAATGAGTGAGAATGAGTGAGAACTTGTGTCGCACTCAGAACGGGGCTGGGCTCACAGGCTGCACCCTACAAGTGTTAAATAGAAGATCTCATCTCGCCAGTTTCTTTTCTGCTTTGACATGCCGAGACTCTGTTTTAGCTGCAGGATGGCTGGAGCGTGGCTTTGGTTTTCTGTTAGAGCTCCTTTGATCTCTCAGTGCAACCATTTCTGCAAAGCACGTGATTCCTGCTTGCCGGGGATCTCATGTGGGTGCACTTTCTGGTGCCCTTTGATAAGGAGCGTGGTGTGAGCTTTTGGTTTGAGCATGACAGCTTAATGACTTTCCACCAGAACTTCTTATATCCAAGATTATTTCCCTTAAGCCCAGGAGTTGAAACAATATATTTTGCTAGAAAATAAATAAGCTTGGAAGAAGGAAATGAGAATTTTCTTTGTGGCTGGCGATGCTTTTGCCTTTTAAAATTTCATAACGTGCGCTTTCATTAAATAAAAATATTCACCCTTCTTCCCCCTAACCCCCATCTTGTGTTTTTGTTCCACTTGGCTTCACTAAGAGATTTGAAAATGAACTGATGTGGAAGGTAAAACGCAGAGAAATTTAATGCAGTTTTGAGTTTCAACTTGAAAGTTCCTTTCATGCCTTTAGTTAAAGTTTACAATGTGAGCTCTTTCAGCAGTTCTTACAGAACTTGGTTTTCCTTGACAAATTACCTTTTCTTAAATAGTTAATCATGAGAGCAGAGGCATGCCGATATGATTAAAAATGAGAAATTTCTAACTAAAAATTATCATTAGGTAAAATATTACTTTGAAAATGAATACGTGGAGCCAGAAGAAGGTTTTCATTGGATGCCTGACTTTTTCATTTTGAGATGTTAGGGTTCTAACGTAATTCAGTTGTTGGGGATAATTTGAACAAAAGGAATCAGAAAGGGGAAATGAGAAGGTAGGGTCAATGGTTATTTTTTAGCAAATATCAAGCAAAGAACTATATGCGGGGCAGTGCCTATGGCCTTGGGGGGGACATGGAGTCATACCAGGGAAAGAGATGGGCAAGCTTCACAAGAGCTCGGCCCCCGAGTGGTAGGTGTTAGGAGAGTTTGGGACAGAGATGCTACTTCTGGGAAGGATGATGGAAGGGTACCTTAGAGAGACGGCACTTTCTGTACCTTGAAGGATGAATGTTTTAGGGACAGAGGGTGACACTCCTGGTAGGGAGAATGCAGGGACACACAAAGATACAGATGGGGTATACCAGGTAAATGAGTAAGTAGGTAGGCAGTTGTTCCCTAGCCCACATGAGCCTTTTATGATCACTTTGATGAAAAACATTGAACAGAAACCAGAGCGAGGCCAGCAAAGTGGCTCATGCTTGTAATTCTAGGACCCTGAGAGACTGAGTGTGGAGGATTGCTTGAGCTCAGGAGTTCAAGACCAGCCTGAGCAAGAGCAAGACCCCCATCTCTACTAAAAATAAAAATAAAAAAATTAGCTGGGCATTGTGACAGGCACCTGTAGTCCCAGCTACACGGGAGGATGGATGTCTTGAACCCAGGAGTTTGAGTTTGCAGTGAGCTGGACTGATGCCATGGTACTCTAACCTGGGGCAACAGAGTGACACTCTGAAAAACAAACAAACAAAAAAACAAAACAAACATAGAACATGGTTTCAAGAATTCAGGCTCTGTGTCAGACTTCCTGAACTTGAATGCTGACCCAGTAACTCTCTGGCTGTGTGACCCTGGAAAAGTCTCATAGCCTCTCTTGGCTTCAGTGTCCTCATGTATAAAAGGTAGATAATGATGCCAGGGTTGTTGCTAGAAGTGAGTTAAGGCATGTGAAGGACTCGACCTGTGTCCATCACAGAGTAAGTACCAGTAAGTATTTACTGTTAGCAGCAACAACAGCAATCAATTCTGTGTGGCTCTAAGTTTTTCTCGGAGCACTTTCACATTTCCTCGCGCATCCTTACACACCTAAACTTGCTGAAGGCTGACACAGCAGATTCTCAGGGATGTAGTGACCCCGGTGGTGTAAACAAGTTTAACATTACCAGTCCCTTGGGATAAATCCCAGGCATTTCAGGAGTCTGAAAGTTTCGCGATTGTAATGCACATACATGAAACATTTCCTTGTCAGAAGAAACCGAAATGAAGTTTCTAGAAAACAGCCTTATTTTGGTTAGTGTTATAAACTGTTGGAATAACCTCACATTCTTTCAACTGACTTGATTTGTGATTCATGATCCCTCCTGCTGGGGTGTAAATGAGAATAGAAATGGGATCTGCTTTCTCTCTCAGCTCTTACAGGAGAGAAACCGCAGGCTGTGTACTAGCAAAACCGTGTTTACACTCTCATCTGCCTGTATCACCTAGGAAATGCTTAGGATTCTGTGTTATACTTGTGTACATTAGTAATTTCTTTTCAGTTATTTTTAAATTGGATTCATTGTCGATAACACCAGTGGAGGGGGTGGGAGGAGTAAGGCTGTAGTCTGCTAGAGGTTTTGTTGAAGAGTGGGCTGAAGCAGACACGGTAAATACACACTGTGGGGCTATATCCGAAGTAGGCGTGGAGAGGGGAGACAGCATCCTAGCAAGGTCCCTGCTAAATTTTGCTCCTCGGCGAGTAAACTCCCTGAGGATGGGTCATCACACAGACAGTGTCACAGTGAGGTTCCCTGTGCTCAGGATTGTGGCAGCCTCACAGGTGCCCCTTCCACGCGTTCAAGGGGCTCCTCTCTGCCTCTCAGTGCTGGGATATTCAGAAGTGTGGCAGGGTCTCTGGAACAGTGTGCATTTGGGATTAAGCTTACAGGTTTGTGCTGATGATGCCACCTGCAGCCACATTCTTATTTTTTTTTTTTCCAGTAAAACATTGATGTTTGGGATTTTTGCTTCTACTAGTTGTGTTGCAGTTATATCTCCTGGGCAGTGTTCTAATGAGGCACTTGCTGTATTTTTAATCATTTGATCTTCCCAACAATCCTTAGGTGATGTTGCTGTTCTCATTTTCCTATGGATGAGCAACCTAAGACCCAGAGAGGTCTTTCTGTGCACAAGGCTAGTACATGGCAGTCTGTGCCCAGAGTCCCACCGGCCTTGGCTGCCTCTTTCCGGTCCCTAATAATCTACTTGTGAGTCTGCTTAAACACAGCGGCCTGTCTTGAAGGAGTGAAAATTACTGGTACAGCAGATCAGTTTGAAAATATTGCCATTAATTTTTGCATGAATTCAACGAGCACATTATCCATCTCCAGGGAAGCAAGGTGACAAAATACAGTCCCTGACCCAAAGGAAGTATTCCTTCCAGATGTGAAATTGGAGTAAAACCCAGAGTCAAGGACATTAGACTGTGACTAATAAAAAGGCTGCCCTTGTCTTTCTAAAAAAATTAAGATAGAATTTACATGCCGTAAAAGTCACTATTTTAAAGTGTATGATACAGTGGGTTTTGGTATATCCACAAAGCTATGCAACCATCGCTCCTAACTCCAGAATATTTTTCTCTCCCTAAAAGGATGCCCTGTGTCTATTAAGCAGTCCCTTCCCATTTCCTCCCACCCCCATAACTTCTAATTAGCCCCTTAGTAAGCACCTGGGAACCACTGAGTCCTCCATCTCTGTGGATTTGCCCTTTCTGGACATCCCGTATAAATGGAATCACTTGGTATATGATCGTTTACATCTGGTTTAACTTACATAGCATAGTGTTTTTAAGGTTCATGCACATTGTAGCATAAATCATCCCTGCCTTTTGCCTTTTTTATGGCAAAAACTCTGTTGAATGGATAAACCTATGTTTATTCCTCCATCAGCTGATGAACATGCCCTTGCCTTTCCGATTATATTTCTGAGACGATTCTCTGTTAAAAATAAAATTGTAATTCATTCAGACCCTTGGTCCTAGACTTAATGAGGGTTCCAATTTATTGCACCTGAAAGTTTTATGACACGGTCCTTTTAACATCATTTAAGTAAGCAAATTTTTCAATGCAGCATTATGTTGTCGGATTCCCCCATTTCGCTCATGTCAAGGCCTCAGGTTGGCTGAAGCGGCCTCACCCACTGCACCCGGCTCAGCCAGGCCAGGCGGGTGCACCACGTGTGTTTCTTGGAACCTTGCCCCTCTCCTTTCTCTTTTTATTACTATTATTGTTTTTATCATTTAACAGCGGGGCTTCAGGTACTATTTCCTGTATCCTTGTTTTTCCCGCTGAATTGTTGAGTCTGGCTCCGTTCCTGTTATGTGTAATTCACGGGAGGCTTCAATTCCTTTCAGGATTCTGCTAAAGTTTACCTTTGTCCCCTTTCAGGTTGATCCTGTGTTTACAAAGGAAGTAAAAGCCAAAGTGAAAAGGTAAGGGTGGGTGGAGGACAGGCATTTTGCAGAAGAGGAAACCCGAGAGGCTGGTGGAAACGTATCGAGTCCTGAGCTCTGTTCTAAGTTAATAATCATCTCATTCCCCAGTAAGCCTGGGAGATTCTAGGCTCTGTTGTTTGCCCCATTGGACAGGCAAGAAAACTGATACACTGAGAGCATCAGATATCTGGCCTTGCTGGTTATCCGGGAAATACCAGCAAAAGCCACTTTGAGATTATAAACTTTTTTAATGATAATATGGGGAAAATTTGGAAGAATGGAGGGAAACAGCCTTATTCTCTCACCCTGCAATGAGGGTGAACATTGGCACAGCCACTTTGGAAAGAGGTCTGTCAGGGTATTGGTCATGAACTTCACTGTCTGCTGAGAGCTGGACAACACTGGCTTAAACAGTACAGTTTTCTTGCTCATGTAAAAAGAAAATCAGAGTATAGTTGGTTGAGAACTGGAGCTGGGCCTCCCCTGAGACATTAAGACCTTGGCTTCTTTGGGCTTTGTTCTGCCTGCCTGAGCCTGTGGCTCCTATGCTAAGGGTAGCAGGGTGGCCCTAGAACCACATCTGTCATGGGAGATGAGAATGAGTGCAGGGCAGAGGGGCCCATCTCCCATCGAGGTTAGTCCCCTGCAATGTGATTTCCTCACAGCCCCCAGGTGCCAGGTGGATCCTACTGGCCACCTCAACCACAAGGGGCAGTGGCCCCAACCTTTTGGGCACCAGGATGTTGGCTTCATGGAAGACAATTTTTCCATGGACTGGTTGTTTTGAGATGAGTCTGCAAGCAATTGATTTATTGTGGTCTCTGTGCTGTCAAACCTCTCTCCTAAGGATAATCTGTATTTGCAGCCACTCCCCGGAACTGGCATCACCGCCTCAGCTCCATCGCAGGTCATCAGGCAACAGATTCTCATGAGGAGGTGCAACCTCGATCCCTCACAGGCGCAGTTTCCAGTAGGGTCTAAGCTCCTCTCAGAGTCTAATGCTGCCCCTGATGTGGCAGGAGGTGATGCTCAGCTGGTGGTTTGACCAATGGGAGTGGCTGTAAACACAGATGAAGCTTCACTTGCTCTCTCGCCTGCTGCTCACACTTTGCTGAGGATTACAGGCTGTGGACTAATGCCAGAGACAAGGGGCACTGAGCAAAACTGCTTTTATCCCCACATGTAACTAGGGATCTTTATACTGCTCTGAGATGCTATGCCTGTGTGCAACAGCGTAACGTAACTGTAACCGTTATGCAGAAGGATCTGTATCAAAACCACCAGCGTGGTGGGGCGTGGGGAAGAATTCAAAGAAAGATGCAGATGTATATTGTTTGATGAAAAAAATACAACAGGGCAGGGCAGCGCCTGTGGCTCAAGAAGTAGAGTGCTGGTCCCATATGCCGGAGGTGGTGGGTTCAAACCCAGCCCCGGCCAAAAACCACAAAAAAAAAAAAAAAAAAAAAAATACAACAGGGCAAAAGCTGTATGACAAAATATATGTCAATCTGGGTCCTGGGAACATGGGCTTTTGTGGCGTTATCCTATTTGAATATTTCGTTTTTTCTCTGTTTATGATTTCTATTCTTTTTCTTTCTTTCTTTTTTTTTTTTTTGAGACAGAGTCTCACTATGTCATCCTTGGTAGAGTGCTGTGGCATCACAGCTCACAGCAACCTCAAATTCTTGGGCTGAAGTGATTCTCTTGTCTCAGTCTCCCCAGTAGCTGGGACTACAGGCACCCACCACAACACCCAACAATTTTTGGTTGCAGCTATCATTGTTGTTTAGCTTGCCCAGGCTGGGTTCGAACCCACCAGCCTTAGTGTATGTGGCCAGTGCCCTAGTCACTGAGCTACAGGCACCAAGCCTGATTTCTATTCTTATTGTGTCTTCAGTATTTTAAAAAATTATTTGAAAAAAGGTTGAACTATTAGAAGAATGTTGTCTAGATCAGACAGAGAGAATGGCAGAGACTTATCTCTGACTTTTGTGGTATTCGAGAGCAGCTGTCTCCTCCTTTTTGTGCACATTCAAAATAGGAAGAGCTGTGTGAATCAACTCCCTCCCTCATCAGGGATGGGGGTATAGTTGAGGCTAAGCCCAGCAGAGTTCTTGGTACTGAATGCTTTGACAATGCTCACTTTTCCATCCAGGGTATTTCTCCCAAATTGTTATCTCTCTTTCTCCAGCTCCATACCTATGAGGGTCCTGCAAGTAGACCCTCTCCTGGTTCCATGTTGTTTCAGGGCCACTGGGGTCCGGCTGATGGGAGAGATGCCTCAGGCAGACCTCCACGCAGCTGTGAAGAATTGCTTCGCTGTGGTGAACAGCTCCGTCTCCGAGGGCATGTCAGCTGCAATCTTGGAGGTAATTGTATAACTCGGGTACTGAGAGTAGAAATATGAAATTGTCCATCACTCCTTCTCTTATTTACGGAGGCAGCGTCTTTGTCAATAAAGCTCTGTATTTCTCAAAGCTGAAAAAGCAAACCAGCGTTTCCTTCAGAATTTAAAAGTACTTGCAAGGTTTGTCTGGGAGTTTAAAAAAAAAAAATTACTGCATTTCTTATTCCTATGTTCCCCTTGCCAGCTCCAACATAGAGTAAACCTGGGTCGGCGATGCCTCTCAGAGCCTCCAAATGTCCTTGGTGGGAGGGCAGCCAAGGTTATGAAAGGTTGGGATGGGAAATGGGGTGAAGGCATGTTTTTCCAAGAAGGCTCCTTCATTTGGTTTCTTGTCCCTCTTGTCTGCACGTTCTGTAATCCCAGAATTTAATGGAGAAGAAATGGCTGGACTCTTACAAGTGACAGGAGACAGGGATGGGGGTGGCAAGCACAGGTGACAGTGGGGTGGCTGGCCATCACATCAGCTCACCTTTGGCTAGCGTGTGTTCCCAGCACCTCCCTGTGGCCTCCTGCCAGAGCAGGTGTGTGCAGGGCCAAGGCTGAGCGACACAGCTCTGCTCTCCAAACCCTGGCAGGCTCTGGCTTGGCCTTGCTGCCTCCTCCTTAAAAGGGCGTAACAGTCCCTGCATCCCCTTTGCAAAAGGACTTCCTCCAACATCTCTTCTAGCTTGAGGGTTTGGAGGGCTAGGGTATTTTACCAGAGTATCTTCACTGCTCTGTGCTTGGTTCTAGACATGAACACTGACATGTGTCTAGCAAAGAATCGTTCCCTGATGAGATTGTTAGTTCACCACATCAGGACAGAGTCTGAAGAGCCGCTCTGCTGGCTCCTGTCAAAACCTTGGGGCTGAGCATGGGGGCTCTGTGCCTATAGTCCCAGCACTCTGGGAGGCCAAGGTGGGAGGATCCCTTGAATTCAGGAGTTAAGAGCAACCTTAACAAGAGCGAGACCCATCTCTACTAAAAATAGAAAAAATTAGCCAGGCATTGTGGCAGGCACCTGTAGTCCCAGCTACTTGGGAGGCCAACACAGCAGGATCACTTGAGCCAGGGAGTTTGAAATTGCTGTGAGCTAGGCTGAGGCCAATGCATTCCAGCCTGGCCTGGGGTACAGAGTGAAACTCTGTCTCAAAAAAAAAAAAGAAAAATTTAAAAAACAGCCCCTAGTACTGCAAGCATGGTACACTCAGCACACACATTGTACACGGCACGTGGGGAGCATTGGTTAACAAGCAGGGGATGGATCCTGCCCTTGGAAGGGAAAATGATTGGCCACTGGTTCCTGAGGTCTTTGAATCAGCTTTCATATGTTCTTTTCAATACATGGATCTCTTATTTCTGTGTCTACTTAAATCGATGCTGTTACTGTATCACAAATACTTGTAATATCCAGGTATCTCTTTTGGATGCCAATTGGATGTCCTGATGTTACTGACCAAAGGTACAATTTGAGAACTTTAGCTTTCCATAGAACATGGTAAAGTAGGCACAAAAGTTCTCTCCGGAAATTAAAAAAATTGCTGATGCCGGGTGCCTAATGTTTTCTTGTAATTTGGCATCATTTTAAAAAGCAAAAACCCCCAAACGCCTAAGACAAAAGACACAGGAGGGTTGCTGGAAGCTGTACACCCACACCTGCAAAGGGGTCCGATGCTTTCAAAGCAGCACAGCCTATGGAGCCAGTTTGTGACACATTCATCTTCTGCCAGATGTCAATACCTCCATCCGGCTTAGCGATTAGTATTAATCTCCACTGCGCTTTCAAATCACCTTTCAACTACGATCATTTTATTCCTCATATTCGCTTTAAAAATGTACATTCTTCTGGCACCAGTATGTGAAGTATTGCTGAATTGCTCCTTGTATGTAAATGTACTTTTTTTTTTTAACTTCTTGAGGAAAGGTAAAGTGGAATGGGGATGACTTCATCACCAGCACACACAGCCCGTTTCCCGCAGATGAATCGTTGTCAAACCTCATTCACTTCAAAGCAAAGGCAGCTGTTAGCAATTCTGACTGCCTTAAAATGTTGATGTTGTGTTCCTTTTGAAAACTCCAAAATAACCTTTGGGCGAAGGGTTTTGAATGAAACTGATTTTAGAGGAGTGGTGAGGGTGCATTTCATTAGAATCAATTCAAATAACCAAAGTGGTTAATCATGCAGTACACGCCTATCACTCCTGAAGGAAGTGATCTTGTGACCTTTCAGAATGAGCTATATTTTCCCACGGAAGCATATATAAATCTCCTTTGCTGAAATACATTTCTTGCAGAAAAACACCAAAAAGTAAACTTTATCTGATGTGTGGGCAGCAGGGTGAAAGTCCCTTCAACGAATTGGTTGTTTCAAATTTTAAGCTTGTTATGGAGTTGAAACATGCAGAGAATTATGTGAAAAGAACATAAATAATTATTTCTTATCCCATTCTGCCTAATTAGGATTTTCTCCTTCCTGCAGAACACACACACACACACACACACACACACACACACACACACACACACAGCCAAGGAAAATCAAAGGGCCATCTTCTAAAAAAAAGAAAAAAACAGGAAGGTGATTCTTGGCCTCAGCTTCCAGCTGTGACCCTAGTGATGAGAGAACCAGGTGAGGGCATCCAATGTAAAAGACTGAAACTGGACCCGCACCTTTCTCCACTCACAAAAAATTAATTCCAGATGGATAAAAGACCTAAATTGAAGGCATGAAATGATAAAAATCCTCAAAGAAAGCATAGGAAAAACACTGGAAGATATTGGCTTGGGAAAAGACTTCATGAAGAAGACTGCCATGGCAATTGCAACAACAACAAAAATAAACAAATGGGACTTCATTAAACTGAAAAGCTTCTGTACAGCTAAGGAGACAACAACCAAAGCAAAGAGACAACCTACACAATGGGAAAGGATATTTGCATATTTTGAATCACACAAAAGCTTGATAACTAGGATCTATAGAGAACTCAAATTAATCCACATGGAAAAAGCCAACAATCCCATATATCAGTGGGCAAGAGACATGAACAGAACCTTCTCTAAAGAAGACAGACGAATGGCTAACAAACACATGAAAAAATGTTCATCATCCCTAATTATTAGAGAAATGCAAATCAAAACCACCCTGAGATATCATCTAACCCCAGTGAGAATGGCCCACATCACAAAATCTCAAAACTGCAGATGCTGGCACGGATGTGGAGAGAAGGGAATACTTTTACACTGCTGGTGGGACTGCAAACTAGTACAACCTTTCTGGAAGGAAGTATGGAGAACCCTCAGCTCAAGCTAGACCTCCCATTTGATCCTGCAATCCCATTACTGGGCATCTTACCCAGAAGGAAAAAAATTCTTTTATCATAAGGACACTTGCACTAGACTGTTTATTGCAGCTCAATTTACAATCGCCAAAATGTGGAAACAGCCTAAATGCCCACCAACCCAGGAATGGATTAACAAGCTGAGGTATATGTACACCACGGAATACTATTCAGCCATTAAAAAAGTTGGAGACTTTAACAGCCTTTGTAT
Source organism: Nycticebus coucang (assembly GCF_027406575.1). Lineage (NCBI taxonomy): Eukaryota > Metazoa > Chordata > Mammalia > Primates > Lorisidae > Nycticebus > Nycticebus coucang. The sequence goes on along the minus strand of NC_069783.1, from coordinate 107,984,235 downwards.
TAACCTGGATGGAAGTGGAAGACATTATTCTTAGTAAAGTATCACAAGAATGGAGAAGCATGAATCCTATGTATTCAGTTCTCGTATGAGGACACTTGATGACCTCATACACAGTGGGGGGTTGGGGGAAGGGGAGAGCAGAGAGAGAGAGAAGGAGGGAGGGGGTGGGGTCTCTGTGTGTGACACACCTTTTGGGGTCAAGACACAATTATAAGAGGGACTTGACCTAACAAATGCAATCCGTGTAACCAGCTTTCTTGTACCCTCAATCCCCAACAATAAAAAAAAAATTTAAAAAGAAAAAAAGACAATGTGATTAAGTGTCGTTTTGACCTTGACTACTTCCAGAGTATGTGTGTACGTGCATGGCAGTACCATGCCCTACCCACGAGGGAAGGTGAAGGATTTTCTGGGCTGTTATAATTTGGAAGATGCAAAAAAAAAAAAAAATAATAATTTGGAAGATGCTACTGGCATTTATTTGGGGCTTTGGGGGGGGGGAGGCAGCTACAGGGAGGTGGAGTATCGTTCAAGGTGACGGTCCTTTGCATCAAAGGATTGTACCCAGAATGCCACTGGCAGTCCCGCTGAGAAACACCCTGACCCTGATGATGTGAGGTCCTTGTGCTCCATGCTTGTATGTCTGGGGCACATCCAGGCCGGCACCATCTCTGTGACACACAACGGTCATGGTCACTTGACTGGACATAGTCCAGGCCATTGAAATGCAAGATAACCACCTCACCTGATGTGCACAATGTGAGGGTGTCAGCCCACCCTCTGGGTGAAGGGCTTAACTGCAACTTGAACTTTACCTTAGAATTGAAAACAATGTAACCTAAACATCTGTGCTGTCATATTAATCTGAAATTTTTTTTAAAGGGAAAAAAAAAAAGAAATACAAGCTAACCTTTCTGCAAGAAATCTAGATGGGGTGGTTTTCAGCCTTGGACATGCAGCAGAATTACCTTGAAGCTTAAAACTATAAGTACAAAGACAGGTACCCACTTCCCCCCACCTGAAGATTGTGCTATTGTACATCACAGCAACTATAGTTAACAATGTGTGGTACCCTGGGAAACTGCTGAGAGGGATTTAAGTGTTCTTGCCACAAAAAGAAAAGTATGAAGTAAGGCGTGTGATAATGATCTTGATTTAGCCGTTTCACAATGCACACATGTATTAAAACCTCTGCTGTACACTGTAAATATATACAGTTTTACTTGCCAGTTAAAATCTTTGAAAAAATGGATCAAGTAAGTTGAGTTCAAATACAGGCAGGTGCTAGACACGTCTTTTGTTCTGACATTTCACTTGTCCTAGTCCCAGCATCGAGTGCTGACGCCAGGTCTGAACTGCTCTCTGTTCCGAGTCTGTGACTCACCGACACGTCTCTGTCCCTGCTGAGTCACAGGGTGTGTCCCCTGTGGGGGCGCTCACTCCCCGTCACTGTCTCGTGCACACCAGTGACAGCCTCCTTCTCATCAAGGCAGCTTCACACCATTGTTGTGTCCTGGGAGTGTCTTCTTAAGGTGCTGCTTTTGGGAAAGGCACATTTTGTTAGTCTTCTGTAAATGTACAATGCTGGGTTTCCACGTTCCTCTCTGTACTCTCCACCAATTTCACAGTGCAGCGCCCCAGGGAATGTTGCAGCTTTTCTGCTGAGCTGTGGTTTTTCCCTGAAGGCAGGGCCCCCCCAATCCACCCCCACTGCCCACACAGTAGGTACTTGATGGGTGAATGGATTCACAGTGTACTGTGCACCTGCTGCTGGCTGGCACGGGCTCAGGAGGCAGCGCGGGACAGATGCCTAAAGGCCTTGTTATGTGCTGATGTCCTTGTCGGGCACAGACAAAAGGGCTGAGAAAGACACAGGAAACAAGCCAATGGGTTAACTGTCGAACTTGGTAAGGCAGCAGGGCATGGCAGGGCCCAAGTCTGAAAAGTGGCCAGGGATGTGGTGGTGGGACCTTTGGGCTGAACTGTGTCCCCTCCCCAAGTTCACGTATTGGTGCCCTAATGCTCAGTATCTCAGAATGTGAACGTATTTGGAGACAAAATGAGATTGTGAGTGTGGGCCCTGACCCAGTACGATGGGTGTCCCTATAAGGTGGAAATTCAGACGCAGACACAGATGTGTGGAGAGGGAAGCGGCACAGAGAAGAAATGGCCACCTCCCCGCCCGAGAGGCCTGGAACAGACCTGCCCCTTACAGGCCTCAGAAGGACCCACCTTGCAGACACCTTGGTCTCAGACTTCCGGCCTCCAGGACTGAGAGATGAACTTTCATTGAATAATTTTAGCCTCTGATGCTTTGTTACCATAGCCCCTAACAAAACTAACACGACAAGAATGTGGCATGTGAGCTGAGACCTAAACGATGAGAAAAGCTGGTCACAGTACGATTTGTGGGGGGAGAATCTGGTGGAAGAAACAGCGAGTTTTTTAGAGTCAGAAGAGCAACATGGTGGGAGGGGAATGATGTTGCTTTAGACAAAAAAACAGCCACAAGCTGTACAGCTTTACATTATAGGAGAAACTTATTTGGTTGCAAAGAAGAGAACTTGCTTGTCCTTTGAACCTTACCTATCCCCTATTGAGGGCAGTCCATAATATGCAAATCAGAGTACTAGTTCTATGCAGCTAAAACGTGGCCTTATGATAAAGCTACCAAATTTACTGCCAGAGGCCATGTACCATTCATGCATAGCATTTAGCTCTGGGTAGCGTTAATCTTCTCCCATCTAGATCCCCTTTGCTTCAACATATTGAGTGCTGGGAAGAGCCCTAGTCACTTGTTCTCGGGACACACCAGGCCCTGGATCTGCCTGGTGCAGGTCCTCACGACTGGATTTAGATCACTCTCTAGAATCCCATGCCGGTGATGTGTGTAACTCCCACTGCATCTGCTCGGGAATAACATGGTTTCAACCTTCCGGATCTCGGCCACAGATTTCTCCTTTGTAAAGACACTTCTCCTTTGTAACTGATAAGTCATCTGTGAGGTGGTATTTTGGGATTTGTGAATATAGATGCCTTTCAACATATAGTAAGGTTACACCCCAATAAACCCATCATAAGTTGAAAATATTGTAATTCTAAATGCATTTAATACATCTGACTACAGACCATCCTAGTATAGCCCTGCCTTCTTTAAACATGCTCGGAATACTCACATTAGTCTCCAAATGGGCAAAACCATCTAACACAAAGCCTAATTTACAACAAAGTGTTGACTACTGTGTAATTTGTTGAACACTGGACTGAAAATAAGAATGGGAGGTGATCTGGGTGCACAACGTGTGGTTTCTACGGAGTGAGAATCATTTACAGCATCATCAAGGTGAAAAGTCCTAAGTGAACCATCATACATTGGGGAGCATCTGGATCCTATTTCCCACCAATCTTTTACCCAGGGAACTTGATCAGGATCCACAAGAACTCGGGTGATTCCCCCACCCCCCGAATCTGTCATTATAGCAGGAAGTTACTGAGGGATGATTTTCCGATTCTAAATTTTTAAATTTAGTGTGTTACAGTCTATTACAACCATTATTCTTTGAAACTGCGAAACCATCCCCTGTGGGCAGCAGGATGCATGAAGCCGGCTCCTGTGTGCTTTGGACCAGGCAGGTGAGGCCAGCCCTGCACCTTGTCTCTCTGGGCACCCTCTTGTGGCCTCACTGCCCAGCTGTGAGTGGGACTTTGCGTCCTGACCCCCAGGCCTTTGAGAAAGGAGACCAGCTTCATGAATAATCAGAAGGACAACCCAAGTTCCTGCTTGCTTTTGTCTGCGTGCCAGAGAGACACACTGGTCCTCCTGGTACTCACTCTGCCTGTGCTGGAAGAAAATTACTCACCAGAGAAAATGATGATGGTAATTAAACATGTATACTCCGTAAGTCAGTGAAGAAGCAGCAAAGGAACATTGGCAGAGAGGGCTTTCTTTGTAACCTGGCAATAATTACATCAAACTCTTACAGTATTCAGTGTTCTGGAGCTTTCAGAGACAGTAAAGTGACTAAAATTCAGTTGTATTTTGAAAATGCAGTGGTGATTGGGATGTGATTTTGGTGAGGTTTTTGTGTGTGTGAAGCACCTGAGGTCCAGTTAACCCAAGGAGTGATTCCACACATGGGTCCTGGTCCTGCCACAGAAGGGCTTACGCTCACCGCCCCCCGTCTTCTTTCTCCCCTCTCCCTCAGGCCATGGATTTGGAAGTCCCGGTGTTGGCGAGGAACATCCCCGGGAACGCTGCCGTGGTGAAGCACGGAGTGACGGGGCTGTTGTTTTCAGATCCTCAGGTAAAGAGAAGTTATTTCCCTTCCTGCGCCTCGTCTGAGTAGTTTTCACCTGCATTTAAGATGTCCATCGTCTTTGTGTTCCCCCGGTGCTCCTGTCACGGTCAATAGGAGCCCACAGGGAGCCTGTCCACCTTTTTGTGCCACTGGAAGAAACCTAAGAAGTTGCAAGAAATAGGTGCATCAAGTTCTGTTGCTGATTCTGCCCCCGAGTTGCTATTCAGGGCTCAGCAAGTTGCTTCGCTTCTTAAATATTCAGGTTTCTGATTTCTTAAATGGGCTCTCTTCAAATGCTGCCTTATATTTGTAGAACTTCTTTCGGCTTTTCGAGGATGCCCGTATATGTGATCGTGTTGAATCCCTGAAAACAAATGCACAGAATGGGCAGAGTAAGTGAGCAAAGGGAGAAGCCCACGCATATACCTGAAAGTAAAACAGAGGTCTGTGCGGCTGACAGTGGGCCCAGTTGTTTACCTGGTGCGTCTGGAGCACCCCTGTGTGGATGACTTCCCAGGAGTACGTGAAGGCGTTGCCCCAGGTAAGGAGGTTCTGCGGATGCACCCTCAGGTGTCTGCGTGCATTTGACCCCCTTGGTGACCCAGCAAAAGTATGCAACCTGGACTGAGTTGCCTGTGTTTCTAAGCCCCATTTTCTCTTCTAGACAAGTGGAGCTAATTATAACTCTAAATGTAGCTGGGATTGCAGGTGTGTGTCGGGGTTCCTCCCCAAGAGCAGGGTCTGCTGAGACCTGTGTAAACTGTTGGCGATTGACTGAAGAAATATAGTTAGAAGTGACAGTAAAGAAAGACAAAGACAGAGTAGAATTAAAAGTGGGAGCTCAGGGGTCCCTGGCCCGGTGGGATTCCAGCAATGGCCCAGAGTGTTTGCTCCACTCTGATTTTATTGAAGTCTATTTGCCCAGAGGGTAAGTTGAGGGAGGGAACAAAGACATCAGCAGTTTATTGGATTGATCATATCAGCTCCTATTGTTATTATAGTTAATCTTAAGGGTAGCCTTCAGAAATCTGAGCTTTGTATTGGGAGACCTTCCTGCTTGAGGTCACACACACAGATTTCTACTGAGGTGTTAAGCTCCCCACTTCTCTGTGGGAGGGAGGCATTTTCCTCCCATCACCACCACAGAGGATTTTCCTCTGCAATAAGGGATACAAACTCTTCTGCCCATATCTCAGAGCTTGAGCTACTCCCTTGGTCTCTGCCCCAAGCAAATGCAAATCTCCACAATGGATATCTGCTTTGCCTGTTTAATGGGCAGGAAATGCCCTAGAAGACGTATCTTTTCTAGGAGTTGCCATAATCTCTTCTATGGCCATTATTCTCCTCAGAGTACTCACAGACCCAGCAGGGTGTTTGTAAGCTGTATCCCCAACAGTCTAGAATTTCAGAAAAGGCAGGAAGCTTGCTAGCAATGGCTAGCTTAAATGTGAACTAGCTCACTTTTCTTTGTTCCCACTCACTCGGCCTACTTTTTAGTTTTTCACTTTTTCTGGGGTGCTTTCCTTTGCCAACAATGGGGTCTTGGCTCCCCACTCTCCCAGCAGGCATACACACAGTATGTGGTCAGAGTTCAGTAGAGGCCCTGCATTGCCCAGAAGGGGGGAAACTGTCACCCCTCTGCCTTTTACTGAGGCCGTAGGAAGGAAAAATCTTAGGCCTAATCTTCATTCTTTAAGTCTGTAGATTTAAAAATTAGGTTCTACTTATACCATCTTTATTAAGGCACATATTTTATTCAGAAATACAGGCAGTGATGCTTAAAAATTACAAGTTGAATATTTGAAAATTTAGTGTTTTAAATTTCCTATAGCAGATGTTTAATCCAAAATAGCTTTCCCTTTCCCACATGACTATGAGGTCACTCTTTTCACTATACACTTACCACAAAGTTGCAAATGAACTCCAGCACAGAGATGAAAGCCAAGCTCATGGATTCATGGTAGGGATTGCACGTAGCCAGGCACCTCCAGGTACTACCCCATGAATGTCTTGGCTGGCCTAGGAGGCAGCCTCAAATAGGTTAAGACCCAGGGCTCTATCTTTTATTATGTACAGAAGGCAGGCGTAGGTAGTACTAATGTCCTTTCTTTTGATAGCAAGACCTGAAAGCCAAACCAATATCAGGATATGCAGTTTTTAGTAGTTACTAGTGGCTTCTCCAAACAAAGGCTTATTACTTTTTAACCATATTCTGGTGCACTCAAAATCAGCTATATCCAAGCTTCAGGTCAGAGAATATTATCTCACTCTGGCAAAATGGGTTTTCTTTTCATTTCTCCAAATGCAATGTCCATTTATTTTATAGCTCAATTTCAGAGCATCAAAAAAAAAAGCACTATAACTTTACCAGTGAGGGTCTAATAGCAATCTCTTATAATGGATATATTAGGCAGAACAGAAGAACGAAAGCAGTTTGGCTATCCTGATTTTATAAGGCCTCTTGAAGATATTCCTTTTAATATTTGCAAATAGATGTCATGTCTTTGGCACATTCAGGTCCTCTGTGCTAGTTACCAGCTTCGTATATGTCATCAGACCCAACTTAGAGGCACGCGATGGGGTTCAGGTGCAGACTTGTTCTGATTCCAACATTTTCAGGTTATTTTCACAAAGGATGTTTAAAAAAAAAAATCAGAACTCTTCTGCTTTCCGACGGGAGGAGGCTGGGTTTTTTTAACACACTTAGAGAAGTGCGCTAGACATGGATGTCACACATGGTTTGGTTTGGTTTTCCTTATAATTCAATCAGACTTTACCCAGCCCTGGGTGGGCGTGATGACTTTACAACAAATATGCATAGTCAGGAACTGTGGTTATATTGCGCTTACTAAGGAACTCAGGTGCAGTTAGCTGCTTGTAGGTTACTGGTGTTGGCAAGAGTAATTTTAAATGTATATATATATATTCAGATATGTGTGAGAACCAGCATTGCTTTTATTAAGAAGGAACATCGATGTCACAGCATCAGCCTTGGAAAAGTAAAAAGGTTGCAGCGTGCCGTCAAGCCAGATCTGGAATTAGTAGTTCTGGACTTGTTTTTATTCTCCCAGTTGAGAATCTAAAGAATCTTGACACCACAGGTAAAGTTTAACATGTTACTCTGTACATTTAATACCACTTTTAACCTATTTTTCAAAGTGAAAAACTAATTTTACATATAATCTGCATGAAGTGTGTGAATGGTTATTAAAGGAAATCCTTTATCCATTTTTTTTTGTGACCCTTTTGTAAAAACTATCATCAGGTTTCTCCAAAGAAACAGAACCCATCTGGGCAGCACCTGTGGCTCAAAGGAGTAGGGCGCTGGCCCCATATGCCAGAGGTGGCGGGTTCAAGCCCAGCCCCTGCCAAAAACTGCAAAAAAAAAGAAAAAAAGAGAGAGAGCGCCCATCTATATGTATGTTTGTATGGGAGGGCATTTACTGTAGCAGTTGCTCACGTGATTATGGAGGCTGAGAGGCCCTGCCATCTGCAAGCTGGAGACTCAGGAAAGCTGGTGTTTAACTCAGTCCGAGGACGAAGGCCCAAGAACCAGGAACTCTGATGTCCCAGTGCAGGAGAGAATGGCTGTCTGTCGTAACTCAAGAAGAAAGTGATAGTTTCCTCTTCCCCCGCCTTTGTTCTGGATGGATGAGATGGTACCCGCCCACATTGCTGAAGGTGCATCTCCCTTAGTCTAAATATCATCTCTTCCAGAAGTTTCTACACAGGCACACTGGGAAATGGTGTTTCATCAGCTGTCTGGCTTCTCTGGGCCCAGCCCCCTGGACACACAAAATTGACTATCATGAAAACTAAACCAATGAAAGGCGCAGAAATGTGACTTTTCCCCTGAGACCACAGCTCCTACTCCATGGCCGTGTTCGTGAGGCAGTTGTTCTGGTAACTGAACCCTCCCTCCCCCTGCTGCCTTCCCCCTTCCTGGTGCTGTGTCAGGGGTGGGTCCACGTCTGTCCATGCTCCAGTGGGAGATTCCACGTCCTGCATCCGAGTGTGGGGCGAGGTGCCACGTGTATGGCAGAACTGGGGGCATCGTGAACCCTCCTGGCTGCCTGTTACAGACTCACAGAGCTGGCTCAGGGTGGACACAATCTCTAGAAGCCTCTATTCAGATATACAAGTCCCAAGAAGGTCCGAGATTAAGGCATCAGCAGGGACTATATCACCACGTTGATTGGTCCAAGCTGTAGCAGCAAGATCTTCAGGGACTAGCAAATATAAATACACCTGGGCAAGGAATGAGGCATGGAGGGACAGAAAACAAGAGCCAGGCATGTGCCGGGCTGCAGCGGCTCAGGTGTCTGGAGGTCACACAGGTGTGTTGGGGGTGGGGACGAGGTTGCCTGGTCACATACCCACACCTTGCACCCACAGTCTGCCTCGCTGCACTCACCGATTTTGAAGAGAGACTGGAAACCCAATTTTTATGTGATACTACTGATTTATAAATGAAGATAATTCAGCCGATTTTCAGAACTCTTTGTTTTTTAAACATCACATAGGCCTACTCTACACTCCTCCGGAGTGGGGGAGCAGGGTAATTTCCTACCAGCATATGACATCTGCATTTAGTGAGTGAGGATTATAATCTGGCCTGGTACATAGGGCACTCCATGAGGGCAGGCTCCCAGGAGGGCAGATGGAAGGTGACTTGTTTTGTTTTCATTTTTTTTGGTTATTGTTGTTCTTTTTAAAATTGTTTCAAAGTATTAAGGGGGTACAAATGTTTTTGGTTACATGGATTGCTTTCGTAATGCTTGAGTTGTAGCTGTGTGCCCATTACCCAGAGTGTCCATTTTACCCTGGAGGTAGGTTTTCACTCCTCTCCTTCTCCCCTCCCTCCTGCTTGATTCCAGTGTGTTACGTTCCTTTGCCCACACGAGTGCTCATCAGTGCAAGTTCACGGTGCATGTGGTGTTTGTTTTTCCATTCTTTAGATATTTCATTTAGGATAATGGTCTCTAGTTCCAAGCAAATTGCAGCAAAAGGCCTTAATTCATCCATTTTACGGCTGAGTAGTACTCCACAGTATACCCGATACCAAACTTTAATAATCCACTGTGAATTGATGGGCACTTGGGTTGATCCCACCTCTTTCCAATTATCAATTGTGCTACTGTATACTTTCAAGTGCAGTGTCTTTTTGATAAACATTTTTCTTTAGATAGATTCTCTGTAGTGGGATTGCCGGACCAAATGGTCGGTCTACTTTTAGTTCTTTGAGGCGACTTCTGACTCTAGGATCAAGGCCGGCACTTGCTTCCGCTTGTCACTCCAGACCAGAGAGGACGTTGTTAGCAGTCCTGAGTCAGCCTCCCATGGGTTTAGGATGCGACTCCCTAGGCAGGGAAAGGTGATCACTACAGGGGGCACTGCATGGATAAAAGCTTGGGGGCATGAAGTTGCTTAAGATGTTGGGGGAGTTGGCAGCAGTCCAGAGTGGGATGTGCCAGGGCAGGAATGGAGAACCTGAAAGGGAGCCAGCATCCATGCAGCATATGCAAAATGGAGAACAGGGCTGCAAGGAAGGCCCTTGCCTGTTTTCTGGTAGTAGGCTAGGATTGTGTTTGCTTACATGGCAAGAGGGATTTTGTAGGTATAATTAAAGTTACTGATCAGTTGACTTTGAATTAATACAAAAGACATTGTGTGGATGTGTCTGACTTAATCGTCTGTGCGTGTAGGTCTAGAGGTGAGGGACAGAAGAGTTCAGAGAGCCTGGGGCCTGTGGGGGCCTCAGGCTGAGGAACCCCGGGGCAGCCACCTGGGTTAGGAGCACCTCCTGCTGGCAGCCTGCAGGAGAAATGTGCCCCCTCCCAACAGCCACAGCCCATGGTTGTTGAATTCTGCCAACAACCATGTGGTCTTGAAAGAGGACCCCCAGGTCCAGGCAGGGATCAGCCTGGCCAACACCCCGATGTTAGTCTTGTGAGATGCTGAGCTGGAAAGCTGGCTCTGCCACACCTAGACTTTGACCTACAGAAAATGAGAGATAAAACATGAGTGGTGTCACGCTGAGGCCGAAGTTTGTGATTATTTGTTACGCAGCAATAGGAAACTAAGGAGAGGGGAGGGTTTCATCATGATTGCGTTATGTTTCAGATGACAGAAAGGGATTCTTAAGGTCTTATTGGAGAAAGCCTTGTTTCTCTTCCCCCAGAAGCCCCTAGTGACGTTTCACTGTGCTCTGAGCTGCTGGAAATGGGAGCCCGTGTGCAATCAGGGAGACAGAGCCAAGGACTGGAGCTGAGAGACTGTGTGGGCCTGGTGCTGACCCTGCCCAGGACTCCCTGGTGGCACTTGGAATAAAATCCACACTTTTATGCTGGTCAGCGATCTGTCCCCAAGCTAGCCACTCGTGGCTTGGCCTTCAGTGCTACGCAGCCTCTCTGGTGCTTCTGCCCCTCCCTGGTGGGAAGAATGGAGTCCTTCTTCACTGTCCCTATCTTAATGCCCTGCCTGGCCTTGGTCACTGGGCTATGTTGTAGGCTCAGCCGTTTATTTATTTTTGGCCCAGTTGGCTTCCCTCTGCCTCATCCCTGTCCCCTCAAAGGATTTGATTTCTGAGAGCAGTTTCTTCACCTGTAAAATGGAGAAATGGTGCCACACGGGTAGGGTTTCTCTGCACCCTGCAGCCCCATGACCGAGTTCAGGGCCCTTCACTGAGTGTCTGTGGGCCGGTGCTCGCAGCAGGTGGCTGGTGGCAGCTAACTGCATAAACACAGGAGGGTCTGGAGGGAGGGAAGTTTGCTCTGAAGAGCTTATGAACACAGCCCACTGAATCAAATTATAAAAAAGTATTTTTAATTTTAAAAATGTGATGATTAAACATATTCAGCCAGGGCAGGAAGAGAACAATCTCTGTTTTTATATACCTTACCTCTGGAAAACTTCAATTTGAATGGAGCTTTCCAAGCCTACTAAACATCGATTTTTCATTACTGCAACAATCCTGTTATTTCTCTTTTTAAGAAGATTAAACGCATTGAGCTATTTTCCTGGGTATTTTATTGCTCCATTTTATAGCTTCAAAATTAAAATCCATTTGACATTTAATAGAAACTGTGAATCCATGCTCTCTCTCAGGGTCAGACTCAAACTTACTTTGCTGGGACGTTCTGTTTGTTTTGTAGACAACTGTGGGAGAGAATTAATCTCTGAACAATGATGATGAGCAGGGCTGGCATTTATCGAGCGCGTGTTATGTTCCCTGCTACTGTCATGGTTTACATTTTTACTAGAGAAAGATTATTTTTCTGTAAGCAATAATGACTTTAGTAGTCAATCCATAGTTTGGTATTTGGAAAAAGTGAGGTGTGTTGGAAAAATATATCAACCTCTAAACGTTGGGCCAGGCAAGGTCATGCTTGGACCTTGATTTCTACCTGGAATCTGAGTGATCCTGGGCACCTTTCTTATCTCATGCTTGTTTCTTTGTTGTACATGGAGATAACGGCCTGTCTTTCGGGAATGACTGAGGGAAGCCATTATGTACAGGGTTTTTTCTTGCTTCGTCTCAGGTGCAAACTGCATACAGTCAAAGTCGGCCTTGGTGTGGCTTATGCTGAGTGTGAGGAGAAGCAGCGTTGGGTGCAAGGCACCTGTTAGTGCTGGAATCTGCTCAGCACATCAAGATTCTGCCCTGCCTGAGGCAGAGGAGAACCAGGAGAGAATTTCCCAACTCTTCTTCACTTGGGTCACTTTTTGTTTTTAATGGCCTTTGACGAGGCAGTTGGCCAACATTATGTAAAATATTATTTCTCGCTTATCTTTTTAAAACTTTTTAACCCATCATACGTAATTCGTGGAAGTTAAATGCACCCGTAATGTCTAACCAGTGCCTGGCACACAGTAGGTCCTCATCAGTGGGAAACCCAGGGGCCCCAGGACCTCTCAGGATTGGTTACATCTCCATTTAAGCTTGAAGGCACCACAGGACAAACTATGCCTGAACTAAATTGAAAGTTAATCTGGAATTTATTTCCATGGGATGGGAAATAGTGCGATCACATTGTTTACTGCACAAAGCTGGGAAACTTTTGAGAGTGAAAGAGGGGCACTATTAATAAAAATTCTTGGACAAGAGATGTTGTCCTGTCCCACGTGACCCGAGGATAGAAGAATGCCTGAAAGGCCTGTGAGCAGGTGCCATGGCTGTTTTATTAGGGACACCGGCGTTACTCGGTAGCTCAGGTACTCAGATGGCCTCGCTCTGTCGTCAATATAAAAAATTATTAATTAGGTATTTACATTCTGTTTTTCTTTTTTTTTTTTTTTTGTTTCTTAGACACAGAGTCTCACTTTATCACCCTTGGTAAAGTGCCGTGGCGTCGTCACACAGCTCACGGCAACCTCCAACTCCTGGGCTTAGGTGATTCTCTTGCTTCAGCCTCCTAAGTAACTGGGACTACAGGCACCTGCCACAATGCCCAGCTATTTTTTTTTTGTTGCAGTTGGCTGGAGCTGGGTTTGAACCCACCACCCTCAGCACATGGGGCTGCCACCCTACCCACTGAGCCACAGGAGCTGCCCTACATTCTGTTTTTCATACTAAGCCTCTGAAGTCTTGTATGTGTGTCCTGCGCTTGGAGCACATCTCAGTTTAGAGGTTAAGATTTTATCAAAATCCGTGATTTGTGTCTAGCCCTCCTAATAAAAAATACTATTAAAAAGATCTCCCATCAACGTTTATAGTTGAAAAAGTAGAGTCACGTATCCAAGTTGTTCCCAGTGTATTTAGAAATTTCTGAATAACTGAATTGACCACCAATTTCAAAATTTGAAATCAATTAAAACTTAAATAATAATTAAGAGTACAGTGTGGAGGCCCCTGCTGGGTGTGGGCTGGGGGCAGGGTGGAGCCGCGAGGGGCCTTCTCCCTCCCTCCCCCAGCACTGCCTGTCTCTCCCTCTCTCTCTGTCTCTCTCTGTCTCTGCTTTCCCTCAGTCTCTGTCTCTCCCTCGGTCTCTGTATTTCTTCTCTCTGTTTCCATCTTTCCTGCCTCTCAATCCCTGTTTCTCTCTTGTTGTTTCTTCCTCTGTCTCTCCCTGTTTCTATCTCCTTATCTCTGTGTCTTTGTCTCTCTGCACCCCCCTTCTCCCTCTCCCTCCCTCCCCACCTCTCTTGCTGTGGGAAGGAAGCCAGCACTTTCCGGCCTCACAGTCCTCTAAAATAGCATTCGCAACCTGTGGGTCACGCATAGGATCTATATTAAAGGGCTGCAGCCTTAGGAAGGTTGAGAACCACTGCTCTAAAAGGTTCTCCTTGGTGCTGCTGTCTGAGTTCCAGGGAGGAAGGACCCTTCTGGAGGCCCCATAGCTGCAGCCCCTTCTGTATCTGATACACGCCCCTAGGGGGACAGGGCTGGCATACCCAGCCCTGAGGTGGGGCTGTGGGAGCTACAGGGTATCCTGCCTGCCACAGCACTAATACTAGAGTTGGGTTATTTGAGGAGGGGACAAAGTCCCAATGCCATGGTAGCAACTGCAGTGTCATGTTCCCGTGAAGCCCTGTGTTTCATTCCTGTCATACCCAGGTGTCACTGAGTTACTGTGGCCAAGGGCATTACAGGTGCGGAAGGTAGAAGGGAGTGACAGCTCTGGTCTGCCAGTAGCCAGTGGGTCCAGGAATGTGCCTGTGAACAAGGACATCCACCCAGGTCCCGGGGAAAACCTCAAAGTCACCAATGCGTGGGCCACAGCCTTCCTGTGCCCCCAACTCTGCTTCTGTAAGTGGGGAGAGGGTGGGAACAATAGTACAGATTCCGAGTCTCCTTTCTAAAACTTCAGAATCCAAAACTGACATGGAAAACGATTTTGCTTTTTAGTGAGTTTGGTGCCAAAACTCACTCAGGACCTTGGTGGCTGCAAGTGGCTATGCCCTCCTGCTACGCCCTGTCCCAGCTCTCTCAAGATTGTTCTTTCCCTGGGAGAAGTTTGCTTTTGCTTTCCATTGGGGGGCACTCTGCGGCCAGCTTCCCGTCCCTCTCCTTTCCCCAGGCAGAGCCAGAGTGACTTGATTGGGAGTTTGCCTTCCTGTTTTTCTGGGCTTGCTCTCTTCCTGGACTCCCTCCAGCTCCTAACCCTCCTTGGTAGGGAGGTAGCTCTCCTGCCCTCTTTCCACACCTTCCCCGCCTGTCCTGGTCTCCCCGGCTTGCCAGTGCCCTCCTCTCCACTTGCGAAGCCGGCCAGAGCTGCAGGAGGACATCCTGGCTCGTGGATTTGAAATGGCCCTCTGTGAAACAAAAGCCTGACACACACAGAGACTCTTAGAGGACTGTCGCTTTAGCTTAACTGTTGGCCTCTCGGTTCCCTCTGTCTGCAGGCGGTGTGGGGGCTAGGTGTTCTCTGCCCCCTGCACCCCTGCAGCTGCGGGGCCTGGAGGGGGACGGTCTGCTTTAGTTCCCTTGTCTGCCATGTAGTGACATTTTACCTCAGGGAAGTTCCCAGACTTTCCTGTGCCCCCAACTCTTTGCTTCCATAAGTAGGGAGAGGGTGGGAACAATAGTACAGATTCCTAGTCCCTTTTCTGAAATTCCAAAATCCAAAACTTGCATGGAAAACAGTTTTCTTCTTTAGTGAGTTTAAACTCACATCTGAGCGCATGTGAAGTTATTCAAGGCTTTGTTGTCCTGCTTCGTGAGACTGTTTGTGCAGGGTGATGCAGAAACCGCTGATGTGACCTCGGGAAGTGACAGGGGAGAAGGCGTAGAGACTGCATTATTGAGATGCTGCAAATCCTGAATCTGAATCATCATTCCACACGTGGTCTAGACACTTCATAAATGTTGACCATGGGTGTCATCAAGTTCTGGCTGAATACTGTCAGAGGAAGCTGGGGTGCTTTGTTAGAGGATGTTAGCACCTCCTTGAGCTTTCTCCTTGATTTAGCAGCAGGGAAAGTGAACTAAGTAGGGATTAATGGTCTGTCTCACCTAGTGGGCCTTCACTGTTTAGTGTCCTCCCTGCCTCCACCTCCTCTCACATGCCAAAGACACCGCTGAGTGCCCGTAGTCCTGCTGGGGCCAGGGACCTGGTCCCTGGGCGACCTCCTAGGTACCCGCTCAGGAGTCCCAGAAGAGGACTTGAGCACAGAGCTTCCCCAGCCCGGTGTGCACAAGCAGAGCCCAGTGTGTGCAAACAGGACCCAGTGCTAGATTCTCTGGTGCTCTGTCTCATCAGGCCCCTGGCTGACACTGTACACTGCCAGGTCAAGCTTCATGGTTGGGGGCCAGAGCCCTCTCCCCCTCTTCCTTCTCTGGCTCTGCATGGGGCAGTGGGTGTGGACAGGGCTTCTGTAAGGAGAGGATACTTCTAAACCCAGGTTGGCTTACTCAGGCTTCACTGGCCAGAGGTTCTGATCACTCTTTTTGATACTTTAAACTGAGCCTCTAACTTTAACCATGGTATTAAGATCACACGAACTCCAGCCCTGCCCCAAATTGGTCATTACTGCTATGATTTAAGAGATGGATGGCCAGGCATAGTGGCTCACACCTGGCATCATCCCAGGACTTTAGGAGACTAAAGTGAGAGGATCACTTGAGGCCAGTGGTTTGAGACCAGCCTGGTCAGTATACCACAACCTACTCTATTTAAAAAAAATGAGAAAAAAAAAAAGGAAAAAGAAAACCTAGCCAGATATGGTGGCACATCTAGAATCCCAGGTACTTGAGAGGCTGAGGAAGTAGGATGTCTTGAGTCCAGGAGTTCGAGGCTGCAGAGAGCTGAGATCACACTACAGCATTCCAGCCTGGGTGAGAGAGCGAGACGTCTTCTCAATTAAAAGACAAGAGAGATTGAGAGAAAGACACAGAGCGAGAAGGTTTGTGCTGAATAGTTGAGAAATATCTGCACGTTCTCATGAGTGGCTCCAACTTTACCTGGTGACAGGAGTCATCGAGTGAACAAGCTATGTCCACTGGCCATCGGAAGGATGATGTCACAATGACATGTGCCTGGTTGTCACCAAGGATGACAGCTTGAACAGTGCCTTAAAATGTAACCACCAGAAGGTGTCATGTATAAGAGAAACAGTCCTGGCAGGTATATGCCCTTTTTCTAGATAGTTAGGTCTTGAAGTAGACTTCTCAAAACTTAGAGTTTCCAAAGACATAAATCTATTCTGTGCTCAGATAATTTTTGGACAGTCTTAGAACTGTGGTGACTTCCCAGAATCACCTGCCATCCCAGAGTGTTAGAAAACAGGAATTTCTGGCCTCCACCGACAACCTACCAGTCACAGTCTCAGTGGGGAAGAGGGTGTGCGCATCTGTGTTTTATAAGCTCCGTGGGAGATGCTTACAGTGGGGTTTGAGAAATACAAAGCCATAGCTTGGAGCCTTAATTAGACAGCTCGAGGGAAACCCCGGATCTTAATGACAGTAGCTCACACTGGTCGTGAGACAGGTCCTTGTCAACATCTCCCATCAACAAGCTGTCGCGTTGAAGCATCTGGAGAGGAGCTTCGGGGCCGTTTGATTGAACACACTAAGCCTGAAATTCAGAGTTTTCATGTGATTGACTCTAGCTCCTTTTGGAAAAATAAGTATTTTTCCCTTGTTGAAGGTTGTCAGAATGTAATGCCTTGTAAAACTTCAACATTTCAAATCCACCAGTCCCCGCATGTTCCCCCGGCCCCATGCTCCATGGCTTGAGGTGATGTCATTATGAGGATTGGGATGGGAATTTAAATATTTGTCTTGTAAAAATGGTGTTGCTTCTCCTCCTTTAAATCTTGGGGAAACCTCAGGTAGAGGGGACAGTTTAAAAGGATTCAATAAGATTTTTTTTTCCCACCAGCCATTACAGACTACTCAGAAAGGAAGCCAGCTCTGAGAATAGGCAGCTACTAATTGAATAACTCCACTATGAAGACAAAATGTATCATGTGCTTTTGCATGATTTTTTTTTTTAACTTCACAAATGGATTTCCTAAGCCAGGGTTTGCACACCTGTGGCTGTGGGCCTAGACCAGCTCTGTACAGGTGCTTTGTTTAATTTGCTATGTCATTAAAATGATGAATTCCTAGCTGGTGTTTAATGTGGAGTGCTTTTACATAAATATCTAGAATTTAGGCTCCCCTTTAAAAAAAAAAAAAAGGAAATGTAGCAACCAGCATAAAGCAGCAGAGGCCCTACATACCCTCGTACCCTCGCAGCTTGGCCGGGTTCCTTCCCCTTCACCTGCCAGGCCCTCAGAGGCATCTGACTTTCCTCCTGCTAGTCTGGAACAGAGTCTAGACTTGTTTCTTTGCATCCTTGGCTTTTATTTTCTTATAATTGTTTTACCGGGTGCCCCCTTCAATGCCTCATAAATACTTTTCAAAAGTAGATTATGTTACAATACAAGGTCCTGCCTGAACACCCCCCTCCTCCTATTGACAGTTTGACAGCCAGTCCGTTTTATGGCCTGCTGCGCAGCTGATGCTTGTATGAAACCTGGGGAGCTGTGGTTGCAGCAAGGATGAGTCCCCTTTTGTACCTGTTTCAGGGAAACATTGCAGCATCTCTGGCTGCATTATTTTTCAGTCAGATGTGAGATTCTGGAACCCTGGATAGCGCCTGACGCGCCATGTTAGGACCCAGAGGGTCTCTTCCTCAAGGGTGTCTGCTGCTGACTTCGCGGTGTGTGGCTTCATCCCGAGGTGGGTGGGAAACTGTCCACAGCAGATCAGAGCTTCACTTCCCATCTGGACAGCATGAGAAGCTAAAGGAGGAGCCTCTTCTGGGCGACTTCTTCTTGGAACAGGAAGCCTTTTCTAGAAGACCTCAGCTGATTGCTTCCTCTCACGCCAATGGCCAGAACTTGTTTATATGCTGACAATTGGGCCAAGCACTGGCAGAAAAGGACCCCTGTGTTGGTTTTCTATTGCTGTTCAGCAAATTCACACAAATTCAGCAGCTTAAAGCAATACCTCTGGTGACTCACAGTTTTAGCCGGGCCGTCTGCTGAGGTTCTGGTGTCTCACCATGCTGAGGTCCCAGTGCCACTGGCCTGTGTTCTCAGTCTAGTGCACGGCTGTTGGGGGAATTCGGCTTCTTGCAATTGTAGGAATAAGGGTATCATCTTCACACTGGTTATTGACCACGGTCGCTCTCAGCACCTACAAGCTGCTGGTACAGATGCCACAGTACATACTACGGGGCCTTGTCCCTGTAAATCCATAGTTAGTCAGAAGTGCACTTAACACCATAGTGGAGCAGAGGTTCGATGTGCTCGAAACATTCTGCTTAGTCTACAGTTGGGCAAAATCATTCAGCACAAAGCCTACTTATAATACAGTGTTGAGTATCTTGTGTAATTTACTAAAAGCTAAAAATGAAAACTAGAGTCGTTGTGTGGGTACTTGAAGTAGTGTCCACTAAAGAGCCTTACTTTCCCACCATAGTAAAGTTGAAAAAACTTAAGTCTAACCATCAGAAGTCAAGTCATCCTAAGTTGGATCGGTCTGTGGTTCCTTGCCTTAGGGCCCAGAAGCCTGGCTGACCTCCCCCTCTCAATCGTCTGCCAAGGTGGATCCCTGCATCACACGGCCGGCCGAAGCAGGCAGATCCCTGATCTTCACCATGCTCTGTTATTTGCACGTTTCACCCACACTCAGGTCCCAAGCAGGGTCCCAGGGCTCAGCCCAAGTGCATCTGCCTCAATTCCACAGTTGGTGTGGACCGATTAGGATTGCTTCTTGGAATTAGCGACAGGGTTCTCTTCCCAGATGGTGTTGTAAAGGGGTAAAATCTCATGACATCAGAGTTCTCTTTTTTTTTTTTTTTTTGTAGAGACAGAATCTCACTGTACCACCCTCGGGTAGAGTGCCGTGGTGTCACATGGCTCACAGCAACCTCTAACTCTTGGGCTTACGCGATTCTCTTGCCTCAGCCTCCCCAGTAGCTGGGACTACAGGCGCCCGCCACAACGCCCGGCTATTTTTTTGTTGCAGTTTGGCCGGGGCTGGGTTTGAACCCGCCACCTTCGGCATATGGGGCCGGCACCCTACTCACTGAGCCACAGGCGTTGCCCCAGAGTTCTCTTATCTAAGAGCAGGGAGGAGCCAAATGCCTGCGAGAGTGTCAGTTCTGTGTTGCTGTGTAGCAGACAATCGCAAAACTCAGTGGCTTAAAACTACCCCCATTTTCTTAGCTCACAACTTTCTGCTTTAGCAGTTGGAGCTGACCCTGCAGAGGGCTCTTCTCTGGTCTGGCCTGGGGCTGTCCGGCAGCTGGCTAGGGGCTGGGCCAAGCTGAGATGGCGTTCCTTACAAGTGCCACCCCAGCACATGGTGTGGGCGCTGGTGTTCCCTGGGTATCTGTCCTCCTGGCCTTTCCTCCTCAAGGAGGTCTCCAGGGCTCCAAGGAAGCAAGTACAGAAATTGTTCAGGGCTTTTGCAGCCTGGCTTGGGAGTTGGACTGCAGCACTTCTGACACATTGGTCAAGGCAATAGGACCAGCCAGACACAAAGGGAGGGGAATAGATCACCTGCCTCCGTGGGGAGAGTGATAAAGTCTTACTGCAGAGAGACAAGGGCAAGGGACGGTCATGCCGACCTTTGCAGACCATCTACCCTGGCAAGTGGCCAGCAGAGGCTGTGTCCACGTGCATGTGTCCGGCAGGGAGCTGTGGCAGCCGTGTAGGAGCGGCTTTAGTCCAGAAGAAAATAATCCCCGAGCCTCAGGGAGTGACTCTTATGGTTTAAAAGAGAGATTTTCTTTTTCTTTTCTTGATGGGTCTCCTTTCCTTCTGCCACTTACCCAGGTTCTGTTCAGCCGGCAGCTGAGATGCTGCTCACTCCCAACCCATCTCTCCCTCCTTTACTTAAGTCTGTGTTTTTTGTTCAGTCTTCCATGCTGAGGGAGGGAAGAAAATAAGTGTATTTTATCACAACCGCTTCCTAGAAACTCTTCTCAGTCGGGATTTCATTGTAGAATTGCCATTAAGATCTGTAGAAATAATAAGCTGTGAGGTTGGCTTTCTCCCCGCGTCTCTGCCTCAGATAAATCAAAGATACAGCCAGCGTCATAAAATATTATTCCAAAGCTGTAAGCCTCTCAGATAATTTTAATAAGAATATTGTTCTGCTATGAGATGGGAATAAATGTGTTATATTTTATTATAAAAATAATACTAACTTACTATAAAGTATACACAAATTACACAAAAAATTCGACTCTATCATAAACATTACTATCTATAGTGCCAGCTGTAAAAGGCATTCAATGTTTAATTAATAATACTGATGAGGATACATGAACATTCCTTTTAAACATCAAAGGACTGTATATTAACTTAAGCATCATTGCCTTCTTTGGGGAAATAGTAATGATGATGATAGTTAAGTATGTTCTAGGATTTTTCTTAAATTCTTTGTTTGTATTAACTCATGACAGTATCTTCTCAACACTCGAGGAAGCAGGTACTGTTATTAACCCTAATTTATAGTTGAGGAACCGAGGCACAGAGAAGTTAAGAAATTTATTCAGTATCACTCACATAAAGGGGGGGTATAAATCTAATCTAACCTTGGCCAGTGCAGTGGCTCATAGCACTAACTCCATCACTCTGAGAGGCTAAGGCAGGAGGATTGCTTGAGGCCAGAAGTCCAAGACCAACAGAACAACATAGTGAGACTTTGTCTCTACAAAGAATTTAAAAAATAGCTGGATGTGGTGGCTTACACATGTAGTCTCAGCTTCTCAGGAGGATAGCGTGAGTCCAGGAGTTCGAGGCTGAATGAGCTAGGCTGACACCACAGCTCTCTAGCCTAAGAGGAAGAGTGAGACCCTGTCTCAAAAAAGAAAAAAGTCTGCTCTTGACTTGTATGCCAGCATATTTAATAATGAATGTTCCTGAGCTGAGTAGCTAGGGCTCCGGCCACATACACTGGGCTGGCAGGTTCGAACCCAGCTCAGGCCTGCTAAAAACAACAATGACAACTAAAGCCAAAAAATAGCTGGGCATTGTGGCGAGTGCCTGTAGTCCCAGCTACCTGGGAGGCTGAGGCAAGAGAATAGCTTAAGCCCAAGAGTTTGAAATTGCTGTGAGCTGTGACACCATGGTACTCTAAGGAGGGTAACATAGTGAGACTGTGTCTCAAAATAATAATAATAATAGGCGGTGCCTGTGGCTCAGTCGGTAAGGCGCTGGCCCCATATACCGAGGGTGGCGGGTTCAAACCCGGCCCCAGCTGAATTGCAACCAAAAAAATAGCCGGGCGTTGTGGCGGGCGCCTGTAGTCCCAGCTACTCGGGAGACTGAGGCAAGAGAATCACTTAAGCCCAGGAGTTGGAGGCTGCTGTGAGCTGTGTGAGGCCACAGCATTCTACTCAGGGCCATAAAGTGAGACTCTGTCTCTACAAAAAAAAAAAAATAATAATAATAATAATAATGAATGTTCCCCTCCTCTCCCTGAATACTCTTTAACAATCAAAATAACTCTTATTTTTTCCCCAATTCTGAAAGGCCGTATACTAAAAGCTGGCTAGCAGGCACACCCTTTTTTTACTGCACCAAGTCTGCGAGCATTAGTCATTAAGAAGCATGAGAGGAAATGTGGTCTGAAGAGAAGCCACAGAGGCAAAGCCAAGAACAACAGGCCTGTCTCTCCCTTCTTCGTGCAGGGAGGCATGGGGTTGGGGCAGGGCTGGGCTGGGCTGACCCATCAATTGTCCATTGCCTTCTGCAGGAGAGAGATGCAGGGCCCAGAGAGGCTGAGTAGCTTGCTCAGAGTTAGGTTGTGCAGAAGGATTTGAACACAGATCTGCCCCCGAAGTCTAGTGCTTTTCATGACCCCAGACACCACCCGTAACTTGAAGACATGCTGTGTACCCAGGGAAGACAATGAGACACATACAGTGACAATCAAATGGGGCAGGTAGTATTGTATAGTATGAGCAAGACCCAAGTTCATTTCCAGGCACTGCTCATAAAAGAGGGAGGAATTTGTGACTCTGAGAATTGGGTTTTGTTGATCTAGGGAGGCAGGTGAGGGGAGCGTGGTTGATAGTGCCAGGATTGTCCAAGGATGTTCATCCCAGGGTGTGTGTACACACATACGTCTATTATTTATTCTGCATGTTTGCTTTAATTCCCACTTCTCCTAAAAGTCATTTTCTCCAGGACCAGGGAGGCAGACCTGGGCTTTCAGATGCACTCACAAATGCCCCCTTCAGCAATTATTTACAACTGTTTCTCTTCCCTTTCTTCTTCTTTTTTTCTTTTTTTGCAGGAGTTTGTTCAGCTGGCAAAGAGATTGGTTAGTGATCCTGCATTAGAAAGAGAAATTGTGGCCAACGGGAAGGAATACATTCGAACACACCACTCGTGGCAGGTGGAGCGAGACACCTACCAGCACCTCCTTAGGAAGCTCGAGGGAAGCCTGGAGGCCTGAGGGACCACAGCTCCTCTGGTACCTGGCCTGGGATGCACAGCTCTAGGTGAACACCGGGGATGGGGTCCAGGCAGCTTGGCTCCGGTCCAGTGGAAACCACACCAGTCTAAGCAGAATCACAGATGCAACGGCTGTGAGTCCCCAGGGGCACCAAGTTCATCCCCAGCCCTTCTGTGCATTCTGGCCCCATCTCAGGTGTCTGCCTGTCATCCTGAAGGAGGTGCAGGAGCTGATGGGGGCAGGGAGGGCTGACTGGCTCCCAGGGATTGAGGAGAGAATTTGATTACCTGCTCTGGGACTCTGGAACAGACCATGGAGACTTAATTTCAAGTAGTCACAGTTCAGACCTCCTGGCCTGTCTTCTGAGTGACTCGACCCATCCTTGCCAGTACCAAAAGCAAAAATCAGAAGTGTCAGCTGAGTGGAGACCTGGTGGCATTTCTGCCAGGACCTCGGGGCCCTGATGAGCACAGGGTGGCCCCAGGCTTCTCTTAACTCCAGAGAGTGATGAGGTGTGCTTCCGAGAATGTCACCAGCCTGCCCTTGTGAGCAAGGCTAATCTCTCAGTGGAATTTATGCTGAAAACCATGTTGGATTGAGCCCACCTCATTGTAGCCCAGAAAATACTTGAGTGACCACAAGATGGGGACTGAGGCTGGAATCAGGGTGGGCCCCCTTCCCCTCCCAGCATCAGGAACTGGGGGTGAGAATCAAACAGGCCACCAGCCTCCAGACCATGGCAAGACTAGGACTCAGGTCCGTAGGATGCTACTGACAACACAGCAAGGTGTGCTCAGGAGTCAAACCAGCAGTCACTGTCATGGTGGCCTGCCACAGCAGCCAGTCCTCCCTAAAAGCAGTCTTCATCTTTTGGTGGTGTAAAAAGCTGGGAGAATCTCATCAAATCCCAAAACCTTGTGAGCCAATGGACATTCATTACAACAGATGAGGACTGACACGTTCCCTACCTCTTGTGAGGCAGAAAACAGTTGGCTTTGATGGGGGATGAAGTGACGCCACTCATGGACCCCCGAGGAGGAGGAAGGTGTTTGGGCTCCTCGACCCTCTCGTAGGAGGAGGCGAGGGAGGAATGACCTCCAGTGCCATCCATGCTGGAGGCTTTACAACATCTTGGACTTTTTGCTTTATAACCAATGTGTTTTTAAAAAGTGGCAAAACTACATCTTGATTTTAAAAGAAACAGCCTCACATTAGACAACTTAAGCTCTGATTCCTTGGGCATGAGAACAGTGGATTTGGGTTCCATCCCATGTAAAGTGATGTTTCATTCTGTTGCCTCAAGAGCGAGATAGAAGCATGTTCCAGAAGGGCAGCATTTGGAAACAGCAGATTTGGTGAGATGGGGAGCCCTGCTGAGCAATGGCCCCCACTCTTTTTTTTTTTTTTTTTTGGTCTCCGAGGGTCCCCAAGGTCATGGCTTCATATCTAGGCCTGGGGAGAGAGGGAGGGAGGACTCCTAGGAGAATGGCTCCATCTGCATCTGGAATTCACAGGGTTGCCCAAAGATAAGGCACCAACAGGTCTGGCATTATCTCCGATCCTGTCCAGGGATGCTGCTATTTAGAAAATCCCCATCATCTGGAAGCTTGAATCTGTTCTTCTTTGGTGACCTTACAGACACTTGACCACCACTGCACCTCACCGTCACCGGCTAATGTCTTTGTGTGGAAATGTGTACATGCCTCACGCACTTGGCAGAAATGTGTGATCTTAAATTAATAAAGACCGTCCCTATCCGCCACCTGTGGCAGCCGCTGTTTATTCCCACTGCGAGCAGTGCTCCACGAGGCACGCACCCCCCCACCTTAGAAGGAAACACTGAGACTCGAGCATCTAATTAAGTTGGTTAGAAAACACCATCTCTATTTTACCACCAGAGCTTAGATGTGAAAACAAGGCTTTTCTCTAAATGTTCGAGACAGTTTCAGGATCATAATTGGTTCCCTAGATGTTTAAACGTTTTGAGCGTGGGTTTTAGTTGGCTGATGTGCAGGTTTGAAGGGCTCAAAGAATAAATTTCCAGATAAAACCAAGCAGCTATAATCAACTATGGAGTGAAAATACGTGAATAATGCTGTTGTATTAACGCAGTACGGTAGGAGAGATAGACATCGCTGCCACTTGGCTGACAGCGGAGTAAGGAGTTGACACTTAAAGCTTCTCCCTGGCTCTCACCCTCTGCCCCTTTCCTGCTCTCTCACAGAATGGAAGGAGTCAGAACACCTCTCCTGTCTGAAAAGTTCCTCATGCACCTTCAAGTTTACAAAAGCAGATTCTGTGTGCTCCCCTTGGCCATGGGGCACCTTCTAAACACAGGGGATCTAAGGTGTGATGCTAGGTGGTCTCCATGGAAGCTCCTCCCTCACATGGTTCAGGATGGCATCCTGTAAATGTTTGCACTGCCAGCAGGTCTCCAGGGTTCAAGTGTTCAAAGCATCCCTGTGTTGGCCTTGGCGTCAGTACTTTGCACAGCATGGAGCCTCTTCTTACCATCCTTTATATGTAGCGCCCCCACCCCCCATTGTCTTCTTTTTCCTCCCCTTCCTCTTGTCTTTTTGCTTTTTTTTTTTTCTTTTGAGACAGAGTCTCACTCTATTGTCCCACGCTAGAGTGTCATGGCCTCAGCCTAGCTCACAGCAACCTCAAACTCCTGGGTTCAAGTGATCCTCCTGCCTCAGTCTCCCAAGTAGCTGGGACTGCAGGCTCCCACCACAACACCCAGCTCATTTTTTAAAATTTTTAGTAGAGATAGTGTCTCACTCTTGCTTGAGCTGGTCTCGAACTCCTGAGCTCAAGGGATTCTTCTCCCAGAGTGCGAGGATTACAGGCCCCTCCTTCTTCCTTTTTCTTTGCATCTCTCCACACGCCACCCTCACTTCTGCTCTCTGATCTGTCCTTTGAAGGGGCCTGGGCCTGACCTGAGAACACTAATAGGGAAGACCTCCCTACCCAGAGCCAACCGATACCTAGAAGGCCACTTAAAACTGGCTCCCAGCCTTGGCTTTGAGAAATGTGGATGCTCAGGGACGTCCCAGACCGGCTGCATCAGTTTCCTAGGGGTAGACATAGGCTTGAAGCTCCCCCAATGACCCACTGGGTGTCCTAAATTGACAGCTACCAACTTACATAATCCCTTTGAATAAGGACCAGAACTTCATGGAAAACAAGCACAAGCTAAGAAAAGATTAGATTGTGACTCTGTACTGAAGAAAATAAAACGAATTCCAAAATTAAGAAAATACATTCACTCTGTCTTGTGTTATATCTTACGTAGCTGTAATAGAAATTATAAGGGCAAGAAATACTTTACACAGACAAATAAGTAAGAAATAAAGCAATATGCCAGGACCTCACTGCTGTTCCCCAGAGCTGCTCTGCCTTTGACATTTGCACGGTGGCTCACGCTTATAATCATAGCACTGTGGGAGGCTGGGGCAGGAAGATTGCTTGAGCTCAGGAGTTCAAGACTTGTGTGAGCAAGAGCAGACGCCCATCTTCACAAAACAAAACAGCCCAATCAGGCGTGGTGCCGTGCACCTGTAATCCCAGCGACTCAGGAGGCTGAGGCAGCAGGATGCCAGCAGCCCGAGTCTGAGGTTGCCGTGAGCCATGATGACGTCAAGGCTCATAGGGTGAGGCTCTGTCTCAGCAACAACAACAAAGCTTTCCTTTGCAGTTCTTGTCCTCTCACCGTTCCTGTGTTTTTTTTCTGTTTTTTGGTTTTTTTTTTCCTTCACTCAGCTGGTTTCCAGCTACCAGAGCCTCACATGCCTGTGGCTCAAGCATCTCTAGTGTGGGTTTCATCAGTTTCAGCAAATCCTGCATTTTTCCAACACTCAAGATTTTACTTTACTTACATTGCGTTAGCATCTTAAGCATTTTAAACTTCTAACAGTAAGTAAGAGGAATCGACTCGAAAGCAGTATGGAGTGAGAGATTATCTGTTAAAATTACACATGGTTACAAAGGACAGACATCCGAAATAAACAGTGGCTTAAGCAAGAGAAAAATGCACTTTATCTCCCCTCTCAGATAAAGAGGTCAAGCCGGTGTGCTATTCCACAGTCAGGAATTTAGACTCCTTCCATGATCAGTGTGTAGCCACCCCTACCTCATGGTGTAAGGTGGCTGCCCATGCTCCACCATCATGCCTGAATTCCAGGCTGCGGGAAGATGGAAGGAGGATTATTTCCACCTCCAGTTACATCCAGGGCCACACCTACAAGGGAAGCTTAGAGATGCAGACTATTCCAAGCACCCACGTGCCTAGCTGAAAATCAGGTATCTATGATCTAGAAGGAAGGAAAGAGCACATATTTTAGGGAGTAGCTTGCAGTAGCAGTAGCCATGGAGATAAATTGGTTGTAGATGCTGCAGTGGTTATAGGCATCCTTCGTTTTATTAATCACTAAATCCTTTTTTAATGCCAAGAAAAGTATTTTCCACCAGGTTTTAATTTCGCCTTTAAGGCTACTGTGACACAGCTCACCTTTTCTCTCCAAGATCCTCATTTGTAATACGAGTCCACGGCCAGCTCTTTGTATTGATTAGTACCTCAAACCCTGCAGTTTCTAAACTAAAAACTCAGAGTAAAAGAGTATATGCATATTCATCTGAATCTCCTAAAATGTTCCTTCTTGTTAGGTGAAATACAGTCCTGGAAAACACAACAAAATTAAAAGCATCGTGTGTGTGTGTATGTGTGTGTGTGTGTAGAATTTTGGTCCTGAATGTTCTCATGATTGCCCTGAATGAGGGAGCACATTATTGTTTAATACTGGGGGGTCTTGAAAAATAAGTCTTCTCTGAAGGGATCCATGAGTCAGATTTTGACTAAAGCAAATCAAGAATTTACATTCCAAATAAGATGCAATGGAGATCCATCTTGCATAGGGTTTAGGTTCCAAAGTTAGTACTTAAACCAAAATCTTGCATAATCAGAATAGTCTCCAAAAACTTTCCTCAAGCCTGGGGTGTTTGACCGTCTTGCACACAGCCCTGCACATCATGGTCCTTGCACCGTCAAGTTTGAGAACCCCTGACTTCCAATTAAGGAAAGTCAACCTCTGAATCTCTAGCAGGGAGTCTAGCAGAAGATATCCCCTGTTTTCCTGTGAGGTTCATTTTATTTTTGCTTTAGTAGTGTCTAACCATTCCTCTATTCATTTAACAAGTTAGTATTTGCATAATTGGGCCAGGTACTTTCTGGGGGTGTCATGCAGCAAGGAACAGAACAAGCCTTAGGAGACTTGCTTTTCAGCGGGCATCAGAGTCAAGTATGCACTCATGCATTTTTGTCGGAAGTGTTCAATGAGTCAGCTCTAAAAAAGGATCAAAAGTCGCTGAGAACATGACCTCCAGGGATATTAAGCCCCAACCACCTCTTAGGATAAACCCCCCTCCAAAAATGTTGCAAGTAGTTTCTAAGAGAATCTTCCTTTAATCTCTAACAGAAGTTCTGGGAAAAATGAATACAAAAAAGGCGGTGGGGGAGGGGAGGACAGTGTTGTCATTTAAAAGGAATGACTTCATCTGTATCTGTAGCCATAATCTTTTTTAAAGAGATTATTTTACAATCTACCTCTGCTTTTCTAAAAGGACTCATAAATAGTTCTTAAGAATACAGGCTGAGAGAAATGTCTTTCCAAAAAATTACATAATTCTGCTAAATTACAAAAGCCTTCTACTTCCTCAGGCAGAGAGAGAGACAGAAAAATACAGTCATGCCTTTTTCAGCAGAAGCCTTTGAAATCACTTTAAGTGCTTTGGAAAGCCTCAACTGTGAGAAGAGTTGTGCTTCATTGAAAATGGGCTGTCCTCTGTGGCATCAGCATTTTAATCTTAGCATCTCATATAAAAATATGGTAAACATTTCCCCACATCAGAAAGGTTAATAACCAGATGTTGGCAAGAAGCAGGGAGCGAGGAGCCATGTGATATACAGAGGACAAGCTTTCTGACTTGGTATTTGGTATAAATTTCCCAATTTTAGAAGTATCTGGGAAAACAGCTTCCAAAAGACCACAGGCCTACTGGATTTCAGCTTGCGAAGGAGGCTTCCCCCTCACTGGTTTTCTTTCCCATCTCTCCCCATGTCTAAATCCATTTGAGGGCTCAGTAGTCACATAAACAACTGTCATGCATGGGATGGTTTAAAGTGCTGCCATGTTTAGGACTCCCGCACCAGTTCTGTCATCAGCAGCAACAGTGAACTGAACACTTGCTATATGCCAGGTCAGTGTGGACAATGTGGAACTTCACCTGAGCCCCAGAAAACAGCAAAGGCCAAGGAATCGACCCCAATTTTACATTCTGCAAAGATTCTCCTCCTGTGAAACTTGGGTGAGGCTCACAGACTCCCCCCTCTCTGCCTGTTTACCTGGGACGAGGCCAAGCACACCTGGAGATGTGGCTTAAGAAATTGCATCTCCCATGCGTCCACTGCTGATGAATCAGCACAACTATCATGTGAGCCAGACTTTGTTCAAGCTCCTCTCCTTCCTCAGGCCTCAAACTCTACACCCTGAGCCTGAGTCCACAGCAGACAGAACCCCCCCACCCCAGGAAGAGCATCTCCTGGTCTCCATCCCCTCCTCCCTTGACCTGCCCTTCCTCCCCAGAAAAGGAGGAACAGTAGGGCCTCCTGACCTTGGAGACAAGTGCAGACCTCACAGTGAGAGCCTCTCCATGTGTGCATTGGCCCTTCCAGCCCCCTTGCAGGGATCCTTTTGAATAAAGTCTCTCCTTATTGTCAACCCAAAATAATCAAAAGGGCCAGAACCTAGTTTAAAGAGCAATTTATTCAAGTGCAAAGTTTAGGGATGGTCTTCACAGGAAACAAGGATCCCAAAGGATGGAAGTCTGGGCTCACTCACTCACACAAAGTTTAGTTACAATGACCTGAGTGGTCGAGGTGGTTCTTTCCTTTCAGGAAAGGTACAGTGAATGTTCCACGCTGAAAGTGTCACAGTTGTGGGGTCTTTTGCGCCATCTGGTCTGCATAGGAACAGGACAATGAAGGAGGCAGTTAATCTATAATAAAGAGCAGTGACTAGAAGGGAAGGAGGTCTGGTCTCTGGTCTGGCCTCATCTTTACAGAGAGTTAATCTCCAATTTAAGCAGCAGCAGAATGGCAAGCACACCACGTGACTCCAACGCTCACCTTCCCCCTTGGCATTATACACATGGAGGGTCCTAACAGCTTGTTTTCTTTTACAATTACTACATCTGGATTTGGTTTCTTATTTGACAGTGACTTCTCCACAACATCTCAATTGATCCTCACAAAAACCCTGAGAGTTTGCAAGAGAGGGGACCAAGGCTCTGGCTCTGGTCCCGAGTCACATGCTAGAACAGCAGGGAAGCAGGAGGCCCTGGCAGCTGGACTGGTGTAGCGAGTGTCCTATGTGGTTCTCGGGTTTTTTCTGTCTTTCTCCAGTGGTCGCTGTCTCTCTCTCGTGCACTTGTCAGCTGTACCCTAAGAAATTTAGTTTGCACACGGGTTATACACATCTTCAGCCCAGGCCAAAGGAAATAATCAGTTTTAATATTTGCACATTTATTTTAGACAAGTTACGTAGAGTGAGAATTGTCATTTGTTGATAAGTAGCACCAAGAAGGAATTTTGATCATTGGGCTTTAAATATAGTGGGACTTTATTGTTTTTACTAGTCTAGAAATATTCTTTGGATAAACCTCATAAGCTATGAAATGGCCTCCGTACACATTTTTCTAATTTTTGGCCACCAAAGTAATATACTAGTATATTCACTGATAAGCATTGGTATTTTTGCTTCTATACACACAAATGCATGCACATATAATTCACTATGAAAATGAGACCATTGTGGGCAGGTGGGGGTGGAGATGGGCATAGCCCCAACCCCATTCAGGTCATAAGGAGCTCTGGGGTTCTGAGGAGGCTTTTGAATGTTATGAGACAGAAAACAACAGTCTCGAAAACTAAAGCTATTGAATTGCAAAGCAGGTTTTGTTTGTTTGTTTTGAGAGGGAGAGAAATGTTTTAATGTTCAAAATGCAAGGTGGTCTAGATGTGTCTCAGAATCACAATCCTGAAGGGCTCAGGCATAATGTTGGTGTTTGAATGATCAGGATGGAGAAAACAGAGGAGGAGTCAGGTTCTGGGGCTATAAGGGCCTGCAGAGGGTGGCTGAGAGCCCTGTGCAGGGTGGGAGGGGGAGAGTGGGGGGCAGGGTGTGTGCTGTCTCCCCTCCTCTCCTGCCTGGCCAGGTCAGCTAGGTGCAGGGATCTGGGAACAGAGGGCACAGGCTGCCCCTCTCCACATGGCCCTTTGAAAGGTGTTGGGTCCAGTGACATTGGAGCAGGAGAGAAAAAGATGATCCTGGTGGTGTCTGGGTTAAATTATAGTGTATTTTTTTTTTTTTTTTGAGACAGAGTCTCACTCTGTTGCCCT
Organism: Nycticebus coucang; assembly: GCF_027406575.1. Lineage (NCBI taxonomy): Eukaryota > Metazoa > Chordata > Mammalia > Primates > Lorisidae > Nycticebus > Nycticebus coucang. The sequence continues at coordinate 107,953,079 of NC_069783.1, read as the reverse complement.
CTGTAGAGTGATGTAGCATCACAGCTCACAGCAACCTCAAACTCTTTGGGCTTAAGCAATTCTCCTGCCTCAGCCTCCCAAGTAGCTGGGTTTACAAGCACCTGCCACAATGCCCAGTTAATTTTTGGCTGTAGTTGTCATTGCTGTTTGGCACACCCAGGCTGGGCTTGAACTCGCCACCTCCGGTGTATGTGGCTGGCGCCCTAGCCGTTTGAGCTACAGGCGCCAAGCCTAAATTATAGTGTATTAACAGGAAATGTAAGGTGTAGTGAGGCCAGCACTTCAGATCTGGTTGCCATTTAACTGATAGTTTCTGACAGTTCCCAAGAAGAGGAGGCTCCAGAGGAAACAAGTGTCAGTCAGGAGACAGAGAGGGGAAGGTGTGGGCCACACCTTGTATTGTGGTTTCTGTGGGGAGGACTGGGTGGGGCAAGCTGGCCAGGCTTGGGGTTGGTTGGTTTGAATGGTTTCGGTGGGCACTGAGCACAGTGCTGTCCTATGTATCAGTTACCAGCCCTGGGGGACTGGGGGGAAAGTATAGTGACCCAGGGTTCAAGAATCTGACAAGAGAGGTAGCTATGGGTATGGACTCTGCCTTTGTGGGTCTGTATTTAAAGTGCTGCCCTGGAGGGAGGACTCCTCCACAGCTGAGGTGAGGGGCAATGAGGAAGGCAAGAGGCAGAGGTCAGGTGCCCGGAGCACCCACCACGTGCCTGCAGAACCAACAACATTGCATTAAATTTATGGAAGGTAGAAACACGTTCAGTACTTGAGGGGCTGGGAAGCCCTGAAATAGTAGAGTTTAAAACTGACAGGTGAGCAAATAAAAATATTAACACTATCAAATGCTCTGGACGCTCACGATGCATAGGCGCAATCCTGAGTGCCACTTGTTTGTTTAATCCTCACAGTAACACGAGTAACAGGACTATTATTTATTTTTTTATTTTTTGGCAAGAAATAGCCAGAGTGCAGTATAATTTTTTATCACTCTAATGTGGCTAAGGGACAGTACTGTTATCATTTGCACTGTACATAGGGGAAAACAAAGGCATATGGATCTACAAGTATTAGGTACTCAGTAATTTTACAAATCTCTTTAAGGTGATATACAGAGACAAAAAAAGAAAAAAAACAATGAAGTGACAAGTTTACCTCCTACAAATGACCAGGGTTTTTTCTTTCTTTCTTTCTTTCTTTTTCTGTCTGGCAGAATGAGGCTTGAGAGAGCTTGAGTAATATCACAAATAGAATTTCCAAAATGGTAAAAAAAAATCTTGAAGTGAAACTATGTTAGGTTTCATTTAACCTGTTAATGAGGGGACTAGTGGGAAAACAAAGCTAGTTTAAATAAGGGTGTGTAACACTGATGTCGACACACTCAGTGACATTTTCACGAATGATAAGATCGGTCAAAATGATAATCATTGTGGTTGACTGCTCTAAATCATTTGCATCACAGTTTGATAAAAACAATTTTGCTATCAAATTCTATAGGTTTTTAATAATGTCTGAATCACAACCAAGAGAACATGTATACTGTTATTAATAATAGTAATATACGGTCTCTTCCTGAGAATCCTTCCCTTGGTCACAATTAGTTAATCCAGGGACAAATACTTGCTCAAAGATAGGCAGCTGGAATCTTTTCCTGACAATTTGGAGCTGTAAAGGAGAGATAAAGCATCAGAAAAAGTGCAGAAAAACACAGGAGAGAGAGATCTATCACTCTATTCCCAGATTTTGATCGTTCCTACTATAGTCTTTTGATTCCAGCTGACACCCCCTTATCTTTAAAATAACTTTGTTTTTCTTCTTTTTGCTTAGGTTGGGTTGGATTGAAATGAAAGAGGATTATAATTACTTGAGAGCTGCTGGTAAGTACACTGTTTGGGAGTCTGGAACGTCATTAGCACAAGGGACTGAGAGGTCGAGTGTAAACGGTCTAATCTTGAGTTCAGTCAGGCTTAGAGTTGGCTGAGTCACCACTAACAAATCCTTGGGCTCTGCCTCAGCCCATAACCTCGAATGCTCCCCTGCTATTCTCAGCCTTTGCTAGATCTTCTTGCTAGTGACTTCTCACTGGATATAAGACTTCAGGGGAATGAATTGACTCTTGATGGTAGAGACTGATAATTGCATACCCAATACATACTTTCTCCTCCTTCCTTACCAACAAAACTTCTATTTTATACAAGGAGGCAATGTGCTCAGGTAAAAATACCACACCCTCCAGGCTCCCTACCGAGTGAGTCACAGCCCTGGCCTACGTGTGCTAGATGTGACATTACAAGAGACAGGTGCCTTTACCCTTTGCCTTTTCCCTTCTTCCTGTCCAGAACCTGGATGTGATGGCTGGAGTCCAATAGCCATCTTGGAAGCATGAGGAGGGTAGCAAAGATGGCAGCTGGGATTCTTTGGTAGGAGAACTGAGCAGGACTCTGCCATAACTCTTCTTTCTTTGAAGATTATTATGGTATATTTCAAAACTTGTTGTCCTAGAGAATTTTAAACATACATAAAAGCAAACAGAGCAATATCATGATCTTCCCATGGTCCTGAGGGAAATAGATGGTCCACTCCAACTCTGGAAAGAATTTTATGAAAACATGACTTAGACAGGTATGGGCAGAGTTAGGAGAACCACCCTAAATTGCTCTTCCTTGGGACTACTGGAGGGCTGCCTCACCTGTATAAACCCACACAAGCAGGGATGGAAGCAGTCCTCTTTTCCTATACAGAGACAGCTGCGTGGAAAGGGCTCTTTAGTGGAGGATGCAGCATCCCCAGCCCCAGCCCCATGGAGCCAAGCACGGAGGAGACCCCATTCTCCTCCTTACTCTCTTCTCCTGCTCCCCAAGGACAGAGTGCAACTGGAAAGCCACAGGGCAAGTTAGTCATGGGTCTGTCCCTGGGGGGCAGATTGCAGATGGAAGAGAGCAGAGCAGGTGTCTGCAGGCAGCATGGAAGGTGCCCGGCTGTGTGCGTTCCTGTAGCTGGTGTAACAAATTGCCACAACTTGGGGATTATCCCCTCATAGTTCTGGAGGCTGGAAATCTGAAGTCAAGGTGTTATCAGGCTATGCTCCCTTTAACGGCTCTGGAAGAGGATCCTTCCTGCCTCTTCTGGCTTCTAGTGGCTCTGGCTATTCCTTGGCTTGTGGCTGTGTCACTCCAGCCTCTGGCCTCCAACTTCACTTGAACTCCCCTCCCCTTTCTTTTTCTTTTTCTTATAAGGACATTCACGCATCATTAGCTTTCAGGCCCACCCAGGTCCAGGATGACCTCCTCTCAAGATCCTCACCTCAATTACATTCGCAAAGACGCTTGTTCTCAATAAGGTCACATGCTTAGATTTGGGGTGGACCTATCTTTTGGAGGCCACAGTTTAATCCATTATACCAGCACATATCACGCTCAGCCAAGTTCAGACCATCTACTTATGTGGCTAACTAGAACCTCGGTGTTTATGGTCATTTCATATGACCAAACTCACGTGTGGTACTAGTGGGAATGTGATCTGTAATTTGAAACAAGCTTCCTTTGGAACTATTTGCATCTGTATGTACATATATTTATTTATTTATTGAAAACAACACATCTACTATGCATAAGCCAGAACTTGCATTGAAACGCAGATGTGCATTTGGTTGGTAAAGTTATAGGTAATTTTTGTTTTCTCACGCACTTCTCTTCTCTATGGTTTTTCAAGTTTCCTGAAGTGAACTTTTTTTAGCGGATAGGTTAAAAAATCATACTTTAAAAATAATTTAGGGAATGAAAAAGGAACAATAATCCCTAAGCCCTGACTTCCTCATTCCTCTGTGACTATTTCTCAAGTTCCCACCAAATGCCAGTAGGAGGTGTGCAAACCTGTCATTTCTGGGATGAGCTAGCTGAGGGCATGACACAAAATAAAGGGCATCTTTCTCTCTTCTTTCAAGGTGTCTCCTTGGAGATACTCATTTTCTAAAAAGCCTTGAGATCTTAATCTTTCTAAGGCTAACATTATATTTTGATTAAGTATTCCGTGGGCTTCTGCCTTAAGGCTGCAGTTTGGTCTCCTAGAAAGTTCTTTTTTTTTTTTAAATGAAAATTAAGGCTTTTTCAGTTTAATTTTTTATTAACTCATAACTGTAGACATGTATGGGGTACAATGTGAAGAAAGGATGGTAGCAAGGCAGGTGTTGAGTGTTGAAGCAGGACACACTGGAAATCCAGTGCTCCAGGACTAAAGGCTGGAACGTTCATTCCATACCCACCCTGGCACATGACTTTAATCTTGGAGGATTTTAAGAGGAAGATCTGGAAACACTCAGATACAGTGTGGTGTTTAATCGATCCATAGAGCTGATGTACTTCTTAACCCAGTTGAAATTAGCTGTTCTGTGACTGTCAGTTTTTCTACCAGGTCAAGTTTTTATAAGACCATCCTGGGCGAAATGCAGACATTTGGTAGTGAATGTACTCAGTAGATTAATTGCAGACGTTTAGGATGCCAGCTTCAATTCAAAGTTCACCAGAGTGATCTATAGAGTTAATGCCCATCAAGTGTGCCAAATCAGCCAAACGTACATTATTTCTGAGCTCTCAGAGCTAAACTATCCTTTCATTGTTTAACAACTTCAGTTACTAAAATCTCCACAGAAAGGGCTTTGTCCCTGCCCCTGCTCCCACCCCCACCCTCAGGGGAAGGTGGTTGTGGTGAACTACACTGGAAAATATCAATTCAAAACACGTAATTACCAGCTTGCTATAATTGGAACTGAAAGCACAATCCATCTTTGGACAATTTTGTCCTTTTGCCTCTATGCGGGTCTTTCCTGCTGAGCAGTGGAGCTCAAACACAAGGCTGAAGTTTGGCAGAAATCTTTGTGGTTAGTCTTTTTCATCCATAACATTTCTGTGAAAAAATAAGAAACACTTCGTCAAGTGTTTGTCACAAGGGATGGAGGCCTCCATGTGGAAATCGACTATTTAATGCCTCAGTGGGAACTGAGAATTTTTCATTAAGTTGTCTAGTATAATTTCATCATTCTGGAAAGTCCCCCTCTTTCTCCTGGTAGATCAGACAAAAAGTCACTAGAAAGGCAACAGCTCTATCTATTTGTCCCACTGAGGGGCCAGGTAGGATTCTTGGAGTCTATTCTCAAGATTCATTATCTGCTAATTTGCTCGTCATTGATTCATGGGTATATCTTTTTCATGGTTTGTTCTCTATCAGTGGATGATTGGTTATTATCCTTACAGCAGCTCTATCCCTCCAAATCCAGCCTTTCCTGGTTTTATCCAGGATTCACTCATTTAGCTATTTATTTGTTTGTTCAACAAACAATTTTGAGCACCTGCTATGTGTCAAACATACTTCTAGACATTAAGAAATCTGACCCCAAGAAAGGCAAGCTCCTTGTCCTCATGAAGGCATTATGTCCAGCAGTAGAGTCAGTCCATAAACCAGTAAACAAATACCCTTTAGGGCCGGGTGCGGTGGCTCATGCCTATAATCTTAGCCCTCTGGGAGGCCGAGGCAGGTGGATCTCCTGAGCTCACAGGTTCAAGACCAGCCTGAGCCAGAGTGAGACCTCCTCTCTAAAAATAGCCGAGAGTTGTGGTGGGCAATTAAGAGGCTGAGGCAAGAGAAATGCTTGAGCCCAAGAGTTTGAGGTTGCTATGATCTATGATGCCACAGCACTTTACTGGGGGTGACAAAATGAGACTTTGTCTCAAAAAAAATAAAAAAACCCACAAATACCCTTTTAAAAAAGACAATTCCAGCTAGTAGCTAGTGACATGTTTTAAAGAAGATACCACAGTGTTACCGAGGGGCCGTGAGCTTGGATGAGTGGGGTGAGACCTGCTGGTATCTGGTGACGAGCCCACTGAGAAGGGGACCATGGGGAAGACACAGCCATGTGAACAGCTTGAGGTGAGGCTACCCAGACATGGGAGCAGTCGACCGAGAAGCCCTGTGGTAGGTGAGAGGGCTTCAGAGGCTGGAGGAACAGAAGAATGTCACCAAGAGTGGGGATCATGAGTGAGGGGCACAGGGGTGAGGCAAGCCCTGGGGTCTTGTGGGTTTGGCCTTGGGGGTGTCTTGATGGCCATGGTCAGGAGTTTTGGTTTTTAATCTAAATGTAAGTATATAGGGTCATCACAGGGGAGTTTTAAGTCAGGAAGTGACAGGGTCGGGCTTTGCTCCTCCGTGGAGACTGGATTACAGGAAACCAAGAGCAGAGCTGGTGGCAGATGAGGAATGATGGTGGCTTGGGGTATGATGGTGGCAGATACACAGAGAAATGGGCAGCTATGAATGCATTTGGAGGTAGAACGGATGGATCATGCTGCTTCATTAGATGTGGGCGGCTCGGGGAAGGGAGCCCTCAGAGGTGCTGGCTATGATTTTGGTCTGAGCAGCTGGGTAGAGGGTGGCGTTATTTACGAGATAGGAAAGATTGGGGAGGAGAAGTTTGGAGGGTGTAGCTGATACACTGCTGCCTGCCAAACCGGTAGCCCCTCTGCCTTCCTCCTGGGCCTCAGCGCTCGGCTTTATTAGGGGTGCCAATTAGCCCAGAGAGAAGTCCACACGTTCTGGTTTTCCTTACTGCCAGGTTTAGCCATGTGGCTGAGTCCTGGCCAATCAGAAAAAAGTGACATCTTTGCCAGAAACTTCCAGGAAGGTCCTTTAAAAGGTCCTGACTCTCCTTTTCTCTTGCTGAGCACCACCGTGGCAGTCAGTAAGAACAAGCGCCTTACGAGAGGTGGCAAAAAGGGAGCCCATTTTCTAAGAAACATTGGTATGACGTAAAGACACCTGCTATGTTCAATATAAGAAATATTGGAAAAACACTAGTCATCAGGACTCAAACAACCAAAATTGCATCCAATGGCCTCAAAGTTGTGGGTTTGAAGTGAGTCTTGCTGATCTGCAGAATGATGAAGTTGCATTTAGAAAATTCGAGCTGATTACTGAAGATGTTCAGGGCAAAAACTGCCTAACTTCCATGGCATGGGTCTTACCTGTGACAAAATGTGTTCTAAGGTTAAAAAATGGCAGACTACCATTGAAACTCATGTGGATGTTAAGACTGCCGATGGTTATTGGCTTCATCTGTTTTGTTTTGGTTTCACTAAAATACACAACAATCAGATACAGAAGATCTCTTACGCCCAGCATCAACAGGTTCGCCAAATCAGGAAGAAAATGATGGAAATCGTGACCAGAGAAGTGCAGACGGATGACTTGGTAGAAGTTGTCAGGAAGTTGATTCCAGACAGCATTGGGAAGACATAGAAAAGATATGCCAATCTATCCTCTCCATGACGTCTTCTTCAGAAAAGTAAAAATGCTGAAGAAACCCAAGTTTGAATTAGGAAAACTTGCGGAGCTTCGTGGTGAGGGTGGTAGTTCTGGAAAAGCTACTGGGGTCGAGACAGGTGCTAAAGTTAAACAAGCTGATGGATATGAACCATCAGTCCAAGAATCTGTCTAAAATTCATTCTTTTAATAATGACAAATAAAGAATCCTAGTTATGGCGGGGGGGGGGGGAAGTTCTGACTCAGCTGAGAGGGGTCTGCTTTTTACTGTTCCCTATATTCTTTTTCTTGTCCTGGAACGATGATCTAATAGCTGGTGCTCCAGAGGTCATTTTGTGACCTTGAGGTAGAAGCCGCTGAGGTCCCTGATTACTCTGTGGAATCTCCACAAAAGGCCTGGGCTGTCTCTCAATGTCTTTTATGTGAGAGAAGAGAGTCTGTAGTGCTTATGTAGTTGTTATTTGGGGGTTTCTGTTCAGTGTAGCAGAACTTACCATATTTTGCTGTATATAAAGCACACTTTCCCCCCTAAATTCTTGAGGGAAAAATAATGATGTGCCTTATACGTGGGTGGTACTATTTGTTACTGGTGCCTAACATTTTCTGCACCTTGTATCAGTTCTTATGTTTTGCAATTATTTGTTACATAAAATCTCTTGTACCATAAAATGTTAAAAAGAAATGCTAAAAGTTCTCTACAATATGAAAAAAACAAGTACCTAGATATAAACAGCGTGGTACACACCCAAAATATGGAACTGTTAAGGGGAGAGAGGATGGTAGAACCAATATAAAGTCTGTGTTAGGATGCACTAGAGCAGCCTTTTAGATATCCAGGTAGAGATGTCAGATAGATATTTATATACACATGGATGTGGCTCCAGGTTAATTCGTTCATGAATTATGAATTCTAATACTGCACAATAGGAAATCAGTCTCTTTTTCCTATCCTACAAGAAAATCACTTTCCTCACTTGCTTTGCAAAACCAAATCACGAGGGCTACCCTTCCAGAAATGTTCCAAACCGAACATATTTGTATGTGCTGAGCATCACGGATCAACTTGTCACTGTTTGCATCTGCACAATGTCTGGGTAATTTTTATTCCACCCTTCCCAACAGCACAGAGGTTGTTTTCTCCTGAAGGTTCAGGAGAAAAAGACCAGAGGGAAAAATACGAGGACTCTGCAGTAAGTTCAAATGGATGCTTCTCTACAGAGAAGCAGGGTGGGACCAGAAGATGCAAGGGGTATTTTGGAATTGTTTCTAGATCTACCATGGCTCCCCGGAGATGGAAAATGATGTGACATCTACCCCTTTCCGTGTATAATCACTCCTCTAGATAAAGGTCATTGATAGTTTAAGCTCATTTTAATTGAGTTTTAGTAGGTATCCAATGGGGTTCGAACTATTTGCAGAGATTATTCCTACCACAGAAAGGTCTAAGTTCTTACTGGGGCTCTGAGGGAATAAAATAAGAAGCAATGAATTTAACATAAATGATCCATCAAAATTCACATACACAAACAGGTATATATATAGACACATACAAGCACACCTTGTCTAAGGTATGTGGCTCACGGGAAAGAGTTGTAACAATTAGTACACTATTATAACAAATTATAATTAATAAACCCTCATAATAAACCATTTTAATTTTATGTCAGTAGGACTTAGTGTGGTTCGTTGTGCAATAATAGTGTGAGCTCCTCAAACTGGATCTAAACAAATCACGAAGATGCCGGCAATGTTAGTGTTAACATTTTCAAACACAATCTTATCTAGTTCTAATTCAGAAACTATAATATAGGATGGGCACAATGGCTCTGGGAGGCTGACATGGGAGGATCCCTTGAACTCAGGAGTTTGAGACCAGCCTGAGAAAGAGCAAGACCCTTTCTCTACTAAAAATAGAAAAAGCAGCCAAGCATCGTGGCAGGCACCTGTAGCCCCAGCTTCTAGGGAGGCTGAGGCAAGAGGATTGTCTGATCCCAACAGAATGTGGTAGCTGTGAGCCAGGCTGAGGTCACAGCACTGTAGCCTGGGCAACAGAGGGAGACTGTCTCAAAAAAAAAAAAAAATTATAATATGATCTATAATTATTAAAAGTAATCTGAGTCAGTATTTTAAAATTGAAACATTTTACAAAGAAATCTCAATTTTGATCTCTTTAAAAAGAACTACATATCTGAGGATGCTAAGTGTGTTTTCTCCCAGAGCAGTGCTGTGCAGAGCCGACACTCTGCTTCTGTGCAGGGCAAGCTTCTCCCCTCTCTCAGTCCTGATTGGGTGTAGGTGTGGTCATGAACATGAAATATGGAATGTCAGAATTCTGGGTTTGTTTTTTATTTTATTTTATTTATTTTATTTTTTTTAATTAATCTTAGCTGTGTACATTGATATGATCATGGGGCATCATTCACTAGCTTCACAGACGGTTTACCAAGTTTCACATATACCCTTGTAAGACGCACCGCTGGTGTAATCCCACCAATCCCCTTCCCTCTACCCACCTCCCCCCTTGTTTTTTATTTTGAAACAGAGTCTCACTCTGTTGCCCCAGACTAGAGTGACCTGGCCTCAGCCTAGCTCACAGCAACCTCAAATTCCTGGGTTCAAGCGATCCTCCTGCCTCAGTTTCCTGAATAGCTGGGACTACAAGGCACCTGCCACAATGTCTGGCTATTTTTTTATATTTTTAGTAGAGATGAGGTCTCCCTCTTGCTCAGGCTAGTCTCAAACTCCTGAACTCAAGGGATCCTCCCACCCCTTCCTCCCAAAGTACTGGGATGACAGGTGTGAGCCATCACACCCTGCCAGAATATCAGGATTTTAAAACCCCTGGCAAACTTTACTCCTTCAAGATTGTGCATTGTGAAGCCAGACTGCCTTGAAATGAGTCCCAGCTCTGCCATTTTCTAGCTATAAAAACTGGTATATTCACCAACCTCTGTGCCTCAGTTTCCTCATCTGTAAAATGGGGACATGCAGCTAACCTACCGTATAAGTTTGCTGTGAGGATCAAATACGTTAATATGTAAGGCCGTTTGGCCAGTGCTGGACAACTGGAAAGCACTCTGTTTGCTATCATTATCACAAATATTATTTAAGTTACCTGCTGGGCCCTGCAGGCACTTGTCTTTCCAGCTCTTGCTCTGATTTTCTTCTTTTTCTGCTTTATTTTCCACTCTGTACCTATGTTGTGAATCTGCCCCAGTAAAAAAAAAAAAATTACAGAAATTTGAAAAATAGATTTGGGTCATTTTAGGAATCTTAATACATGGATTTTCAATTTTCTATTGAGGTCTTCCACAGACTGGAGGCAGGAGACACCCCTCTGGCCAGGCTGCCTGTAGGGGAGCACACCTCCTGCACCACACACCTCCTCGTGGGTAGCCCTTGACCTACATCTCCTCTAGTCCCCTGCAGCTGTAACCACCTTTTCATTCTCTCTCCCTGCATATTTGAGCTCTTTTACAAGAGGGAATTGAAACTCAGCAAAAATCAAGCAGAGAGGAGGGGGAAGAAGTGGTCGAGCAGAAACCTACCTAACAGGTGCAATGAGCATCATCCGATGATGGGCACACTCACAGCCCTGACGCCAGCATTAGAGGAGTGGTTCTTGTTACAAAAGAAAGTAACTCTGGGAAATGATACGTGTCCCTCTGCTTCGCTATAGTAACCATTTTGTCTTGTTTTATTTCTTTTTTTTTTTTTTTTTTTTATTGTTGGGGATTCATTGAGATCTTGTTTTATTTCTTTTGGTGTAACCATTTTACTATTTATATGTATCCCAAATCATCATCCTGTTGTAAACCTTAAATATTCACAATAAAATTTATTTATAAAAAAAGAAAAATCCACCTATGCAGCCCCTTTGGAGAAGAATTTGGTAGAAAATACTAAAATTAAAGATGTGATAACCTAGATGTGATAACCTGCCTCCCCGTGTACAGGATAAATGCGCAGACACAGGACAGATGGGTGGAAGGTCTGAACATCTGGAATCTTGCTGCATGTCGCCCCATTGCCCGGATGGAGCACGTCTTGGTTTGTCCTCTCAGCAGCTCTGTGAGAGCCCTTGCTTCAACACAGAATCACAACACAGCACGTCGCCGGACTATGGGATTTGTTCCAGTCTCCTGGGTTAAACAAATTGGCATCTCAATCTACTTTTAATTCATACTTAAGATATTATGGAGTCAGGCTGAATCCTTTTTTCCCCTATGTTTAGGAGTAACTTTTTTCCTTTCTTTGTATGGTGTATTCATGTGAAAGTGACATTTTCAAGTTGCTGTGTTTATTTACACCAGGTGTTTAACCAGAATGCCTTTGCTTTCACCTTTAGCTGGAATCCACAGGACCACCCTCAAGCTCCCTGAGTCACTAGAACTCCTACAGTTCAGCAAAGCTGTTCTACTCACGGTTACAGTTTATTACAGTGAACAGGTGCAGACCCAAGTCCGCAGCTGGAAGCAGCAATAGAGCAGGTCAGGAGCTGTCCAGCTGGCCTGTCCCCATTTAGCAACATGCACAAGCTGCTGCCAAACAGTGATGCACACCTAGCCATGCTAGGCAGAGTTTCGACTTGGTTTTGGTGCTGTAGATATGGCTGAACACCCTCAAGCCTGGCCTTCTTCCCCAGCACCCCCAGAGGTTGAGCTGACAACTGCATGGTCCCAGCCCCCGCCCCTCCCACTGGCTGTCAGTCATGGGTGGATAAAAGGTCCCAGGTACACAAAGACACTCTTACTAGGCAGAATATCCCAAGGACCTTGAGGTCTGTCAAAAGCCAAACCTTTCTTTGGGCAAGGTTAATTCGTTACTATATAATTACTCATTAAGATTCTGTTCAGGGCTGGGTGCAGTAGTTCCCAAAGTGAGGCCGATGTGGAACGATGAGGATTGCTAGAGGCAAGGAGTTTGGGGCTATGGTGAGCCGCGATCAAGCCACTGCACTACAGCTTAGGCAATATAGTAAGACTCTTTCTCTACAAAAAAATTAGCCATGTGTGTTGGTGCATGCCTGAAGTCCTAGCTATTTGGGAGGCTGAGGCAGGAGGACCTCTTGGGCCAGGAGTTTGGGGCTATACGGCTATACTGAGCTATGATTGCACCACTGTACTCCAGCCTGGGTGATAAGGAGAGATCCTGTCTTAAAGGAAAAGAAAAGAACAGAAAAGAGAAGAGAAAAACGAAAAGAAAAGGAAAAAAGAAAAGTAAAAAGAAAAAATTATGCTGAGGCTTCAAAGCCCAACCCCCCCAACCACTGCCATGGTCATCTTCTGGGTTTTTTTCCTTACCAGAGAACACCCACCACGATCTTGGTTTCAAACATCTCAGTCTCTGGTCTCCGCCTCTCATCCCATGGCCTGCTCCTTGTCCATCAGCTCCTTCAGTTCTCTGATGGCACCTGGACCTGTCGCCCAATGATCTTCCTCCTTCTTACTGTTGCACCTCCTTCTCTTGTGGAGGAGGGGTTGACCTTCAGTCAGAGCACATGGTTCAGCCTCACCCTTCTCCTCGCCTGGCTTAGATCCATGTTCTACGGTGACCATCAAACCTTGTCCACACCCTTGCTCCCTGGGCTCTCTCTCCATCTGCGGGCTCCCCTAAGAAAACACCAGGGCCAGCTAAATCAGGTTGTTCACTTACACCCGCACCAGAGCAGCTGCACGTTGCTGGGGAAACACCCCCCTTCACGCCCACTGATCTTACGGACCACCGATTCCCGTGGGTCCTCAGGGCAGCCCAGCAATTGCTGCATAGCTCCCAAAGCTTCCTGTTCACTGAGAAAAACAGAAGTAGAAAGAGGAGAATTTTGCAAGCTCTCAAGCACTACCTCTATCAATCTATAGACAGGCTTCATCCTGCTCCTATGAATGAACTGTTTGGGTCAACCTTCTTCTTGGTCACCGTGTCCCATCTATTAACTACTTGAGGGCTTTCTTATTCTTTAAGTTGTTCCCCGAGCCCCTTGCAATATTATTTCTCTTCTCACTACTGGATCGCAATGCAATACAAGGCTGTAATTTTTAAGAAATCTGCCATGGTGTGTGGGACATAACCACAAGACAAACTCTACCTAACAAAATCAAATATTTTGACCTGGTTGCTTACACCTCTACATTAACCGGAAATAAATATATTTAAAATTTTCAAAGAAGAAAAAGAAAACTGCTACACCACCTTTCTTTTCTTCTTTACTGCAGTGCCTGTTAGGAAAGTTCTCCATAATATTCTGGTGTCTCATTCCACGACGGGGCCATCCTTTTGCTCCCGACGCTCAAGAAGAGCTCTTGCCCAGGCCGCCAATGATCTCCATGCTGCTGAATTTTATGCTTCAGTTCTCTGCCTTCTATCAGCATACAGGGCAATCGATCATTTCTAACTTCTTGAATCACTTCTTTCCTTTGCCTCCAGGCCTCCTCTGGGGCCTGTTTCTTACCTTCCTTCCCTGGCACCTCCTTCCCAGTTCTAGGTGTGAGGTCGTTTCTTATTTCTCAAATCCTTGGATTTCCTTTTTCTTCTCTCTCCCTTCTCTTCAAATACAATATCCAGACCAGCGACTCCCTACTCTATGTATCTGCCCTGACTCCAGATTTGCACAGCTGATATCTTTCCTGATATCTGTATCTCTTCTCGTGTATCTAACACACACCTCAATTCAATGTGCTTCAAACAGAACCCCCAAGCACCTCACTCTTGCTGCTGCTGTCCCCATCTCCGTCAGGGGCAACTCTATCTACCCAGTCGCTCAGAGTCATCTGGATCCTCCTTTTTCTGTCCTGTCACACTGGCGGTTCTTCAGCAAACGCCTCTGCTCTGTCAGAAGCTGATGACATCTTACTGCCCTCACCTCTTGCCTGGATTGTTGCACTAGGTTCCTGCTCTCCCGGGAGCCACTCTTGCCCTGCTGCAGAGAAATCCACTAAGAAAAGTCAGATCACATCCCTCTTCTGGAAACATCCGTGGATTATTGGGAGGCTCTTCCAGCTGGTCTCCCTTCTCCCATCCCTGACTCCCTTTAGTATATTTCAATCGGAATGATTCTCTTCGGACATCAGCCAGGCCACAGCTGTCCTCCCTCAGAAGCCTCCAGGTGTGATGGTGCACTCCTGTAGTCCCAGCTGCTCGGGAGGCTGAGGCAGGAGGACCTCTTGGGTCCAGGAGTTTGAGGATACACTGAGCTATGATGTGCCAACTTGGTCTTTGTATGCACAGACTGTCCCTTGGTCCCTGATGCTGTGCTTTGCATGAAGCAGGGGCTAATGAATGCTTGCTGAGCTATAAGCACCCACAAGTGTTTGCTGAATAAATAACAGGACACACGTGTAACATGGTGCTTAACCTCAATTAGGACACCTCAGGGGATCTTAGATGGCTCAGCTGAAGACTCTTGGCATTTAAGTAGGGGGAGCCCTGGGTCAGGGCTGCTGTGTCAGTCAGACTAGGGTCACCACTGCAGACTGTTTCTGATGCAGTTGATTCCTTGCTCATGTAATAGCTCAGTGCTACTGTGGCGGGCAGGAGGACATCCTGCCATACAGCGATTCAGGGACCCAGGATTTTTCTTGACCTCCTAGTCTCATAGGCTCCTCCTGCCTCAGCCATGAGTAGCTGGCAGGCCAGATGCTTCCACTCCCAGCTGGGCTGTCTCCTGCTGGCAGATAAGGGAGGGAGGGAAAGAGGGAGAGAACATCGAGGAAGCATCTTCGGGCCACTCCTTCATGGCAACCATCACTACCACCTACACTTTTGAGACCAAATCTCAATTATGTGGCTGTATTTAACTACAAGAGGTTCTGGGAAATCATTGAGTTGTATTCCTAAGAGGAAAAGAAATCGAGTTTTGGTGAGCACATAGCAGCTTCTGCCATAGGGACAAAATGAAATAGGCTTATCTCCTCGACCTGACAGGGGTCTAGTTCAATGACACTTCTTGGCTGCAGAGGCAGGGATATGGGGTGGGGGGACTGGGATGTGGGAGACATGGAGACATAATAAAGAGGAGGGGGACAGAGCCTTTAGGGCCTCCATGAAGGATCAAATGCCATTCTGGAGTCTGTATCAGGTTGCCTGCAAGTGCATTCCTAGCTGGGCAAACTGTTGTGAAGTATTTTTAGCAAGGCCAAAAGTCCCCGTAAGCACCATAATCATCTCGGTTGGAGACATCAGGACAGTTTACAGTTAAAGGCGGAGGAGGTGGCGGCTGCAAACACAGTAATAAGGTAGGCTCTGTGACACTTTTACTTACAGTCACAAAACAGAATGTCCTCGCAGCTGCATTTTCCATATGGACTGCGGGCTCCATTGTCCTCTAGGGAGCCACAGAGGGCCATTTCCCTTCAGCAGAGCTGGGTGGGTTATCCTGACCCCCACAGCTGCACCTCGGGAGGCAGAGCCATAAATCAGTGCTCTGCAGGAACCTTCCTCATTAGGCTGGGCTTTGAGGAGCCCCCAGGGTCTGGCTGGTCTGAAGGCGCCATTAAGGCTGACTTCCCCAGAAATAAAGCAAACCCCAGCTTGTGTGAGAGCATTCTGGGAACATGGGGGCAGCCTGAAGGGAAACGGAACCAGGAGCTTTCATCTCCATCTTCATTCCAGAGATGGAATGAAGTGGTCTCAGAGAGAGATGTGATGGTTGACAGGTTTATTTGGGACACGGGCTCCCCCATGTGGGGTCAGGAGCCACCAATGACCAAGAGCTTTGTGGCCTTGGGCAAGTTTCTTTTTTTTAATTTTATTTATTTAATTTTATTTTTTTGTTTTTATTCTTGAATCACAGCTGTGTACATTAATGCAATCAAGGGGTACAATGTGCTGGTTTCATATACAATCTGAAATATTCTCATCAAACTGTTCAACGTAGCCTTCATGGCATTTTCTTAGTTATTGTATGTAGACATTTGTATTCTGCCTTTAGTAAGTTTCGCCTGTACCCATTCTTTTTTTTTTTTTTTTTATTGTTGGGGATTCATTGAGGGTACAATAAGCCAGGTTACACTGATTGCAATTGTTAGGTAAAGTCCCTCTTGCAATCATGTCTTGCCCCCATAAAGTGTGACACACACCAAGGCCCCACCCACCACCCTCCTTCCCTCTTTCTGTCACCCCCCCATAATCATAATTGTCATTAATTGTCCTCATATCAAAATTGAGTACATAGGATTCATGCTTCTCCATTCTTGTGATGCTTTACTAAGAATAATGTCTTCCACGTCCATCCAGGTTAATACGAAGGATGTAAAGTCTCCATTTTTTTTAATGGCTGAATAGTATTCCATGGTATACATATACCACAGCTTGTTAATCCATTCCTGGGTTGGTGGGCATTTAGGCTCTTTCCACATTTTGGCGATTGTAAATTGAGCTGCAATAAACAGTCTAGTACAAGTGTCCTTATGATAAAAGGATTTCTTTCCTTCTGGGTAGATGCCCAGTAATGGGATTGCAGGATCAAATGGGAGGTCTAGCTTGAGTGCTTTGAGGTTTCTCCATACTTCCTTCCAGAAAGGTTGTACTAGTTTGCAGTCCTAGTTTGCAGTCCCACCAGCAGTGTAAAAGTGTTCCCTTCTCTCCACATCCACGCCAGCATCTGCAGTTATGAGATTTTGTGATGTGGGCCATTCTCACTGGGGTTAGATGCTATCTCAGGGTTGTTTTGATTTGCATTTCTCTAATATATAGAGATGATGAACATTTTTTCATGTGTTTGTTAGCCATTCGTCTGTCATCTTTAGAGAAAGTTCTATTCATGTCTCTTGCCCATTGATATAAGGGATTGTTGGCTTTTTTCATGTGGATTAATTTCAGTTCTCTATAGATCCTAGTTATCAAGCTTTTGTCTGATTGAAAATATGCAAATATCCTTTCCCATTGTGTAGGTTGTCTCTTTGCTTTGGTTATTGTTTCCTTAGCTGTACAGAAGCTTTTCAGTTTAATGAAGTCCCATTGGTTTATTTTTGTTGTTGTTGCAATTGCCATGGCAGTCTTCTTCATGAAGTCTTTCCCCAGGCCAATATCTTCCAGTGTTTTTCCTATGCTTTCTTGGAGGATTTTTATTGTTTCATGCCTTAAGTTTAAGTCCTTTATCCATCTTGAATCGATTTTTGTGAGTGGGGAAAGGTGTGGGTCCAGTTTCAGTCTTTTACATGTAGACATCCAGTTCTCCCAACACCATTTATTGAATAGGGAGTCTTTCCCCCAAGGTATGTTCTTGTTTGGTTTATCAAAGATTAGGTGGTTGTAAAATGTTAGTTTCATTTCTTGGTTTTCAATTCGATTCCAAGTGTCTATGTCTCTGTTTTTGTGCCAGTACCATGCTGTCTTGAGCACTATGGCTTTGTAGTACAGACTAAAATCTGGTATGCTGATGCCCCCAGCTTTATTTTTGTTACAGAGAACTGCCTTAGCTATACGGGTTTTTTTCCGGTTCCATACAAAACGCAGAATCATTTTTTCCAAATCTTGAAAGTACAAGGTTGGTATATTGATAGGAATGGCATTGAATAGGTAGATTGCTTTGGGAAGTATAGACATTTTAACAATGTTGATGCTTCCCATCCATGAGCATGGTATGTTCTTCCAATTGTTAATATCCTCTGCTATTTCCTTTCTGAGGAATTCATAGTTTTCTTTATAGAGGTCCTTCACCTCCTTCGTTAGGTATATTCCTAGGTATTTCATTTTCTTTGAGACTATGGTGAAGGGAGTTGTGTCCTTAATTAGCTCCTCATCTTGACTGTTATTGGTGTACACAAAGGCTACTGACTTGTGGACATTGATTTTATATCCTGAAACATTACTGTATTTTTTTATGACTTCTAGGAGTCTTGTGGTTGAGTCTTTGGGGTTCTCTAAGTATAAGATCATGTCGTCAGCAAAGAGGGAGAGTTTGACCTCCTCTGCTCCCATTTGGATTCCCTTTATTTCCTTGTCTTGCCTAATTGTATTGGCTAGAACTTCCAGCACTACGTTGAATAGTAAAGGTGACAGAGGACAACCTTGTCTGGTTCCAGTTCTAAGAGGAAAAGCTTTCAGTTTTACTCCATTCAGTAAAATATTGGCTGTGGGTTTGTCATAGATAGCTTCAATCAGTTTTAGAAATGTGCCACCTATGCCTATACTCTTCAGTGTTCTAATTAGAAAAGGATGCTGGATTTTATCAAATGCTTTTTCTGCATCTATTGAGAGGATCATATGATCTTTATTTTTGCCTCTGTTAATATGGTGGATAACGTTTATAGACTTGCGTATGTTAAACCAGCCTTGCATCCCTGGGATGAAGCCTACTTGATCATGATGAATGACTTTTCTGATGATAAGCTGTAATCTATTGGCTAGGATTTTGTTGAGAATTTTTGCGTCTATGTTCATGAGTGAGATTGGTCTGAAATTCTCCTTTTTGTTTGGGTCTTTTCCTGGTTTTGGTATCAGGGTGATGTTTGCTTCATAGAATGTGTTGGGGAAGATTCCTTCTTCCTCAATTTTTTGGAATAATTTCTGCAGTATAGGAATAAGCTCTTCCTTGAAGGTTTGATAGAATTCTGGAGTGAAGCCATCTGGACCAGGGCATTTTTTGGTTGGAAGATTTTTTATTGTTTCTTTGATCTCAGTGCTTGAAATTGGTCTGTTCAGGAGCTCTATTTCTTCCTGGCTGAGTCTAGGGAGAGGGTGTGATTCCAAATATTGATCCATTTCTTTCACATTGTCAAATTTCTGGGCATAGAGTTTCTGGTAGTATTCAGAGATGATCTCTTGTATCTCTGTGGGATCAGTTGTTATTTCCCCTTTATCATTTCTGATTGAGGTTACTAGAGATTTTACTTTTCTATTCCTCGTTAGTCTGGCCAATGGTTTATCTATTTTATTTATTTTTTCAAAAAACCAACTCCTTGTTTCATTAATTTTCTGAATGATTCTTTTGTTTTCAATTTCATTGATCTCTGATTTGATTTTGGATATTTCTTTTCTTCTACTGAGTTTAGGCTTAGATTGTTCTTCTTTTTCCAGTTCCATAAGATCTCTTGTGAGATTGTTGATGTGCTCTCTTTCTGTTTTTCGAATGCAGGCATCTAAAGCGATGAATTTTCCTCTCAAAACTGCTTTTGCAGTATCCCACAAGTTTTGGTAGCTTGTGTCTTCACTGTTGTTATGCTCAAGGAAGTTAATGATTTCCTGTTTTATTTCTTCCTTCACCCATCTGTTAGTTAATGGAAGATTGTTTAGTTTCCATGCCTTTGGGTGGGGTCGAGCATTTTTGTTAGAGTTGAGTTCAACCTTTGGTGACTTATGGTCTGAGAAGATACAAGGTAAAATTTCAATTCTTTTGATTGTGTTGATATTTGTTTTGTGTCCCCGGATATGATCAATTTTGGAGAATGTTCCATGGGGTGATGAGAAGAATGTATATTCTTTATCTTTGGGATGGAGTGTTCTATATGCATCTATCAAGCACAGTTGTTCTAGGGTCTCATTTAAGTCTCTTATATCCTTGTTTAATTTCTGTTTAGAGGATCTGTCCAGCTCTGTAAGAGGAGTGTTAAGGTCCCCTGTTATTATGGTATTATCAGATATTATGGTATTGCTCAGACTGAGTAAGGTCTGTTTCAAGGATCTGGGAGCATTTAAATTGGGTGCATAGATATTTAGAATTGAAATGTCTTCTTGTTGTATTTTTCCCTTGACCAATATAAAGTGACCATCTTTGTCTTTTTTGACTTTAGTTGCTTTAAATCCACATGTATCTGAAAATAAGATTGCAACTCCTCTTTTCTTGTGAATTCCATTTCCCTGAAAAATTGTCTTCCAACCCTTGACTCGGAGCTTTAATTTGTCTTTTGAAGCCAGGTGTGTTTCTTGCAGACAGCAAATGGATGGCTTGTGTTTTTTAATCCAGTCAACCAATCTATGTCTCTTCAGTGGGGAATTCAAGCCATTAACATTTATTGAGATAATTGATAAGTGTGGTAGTATTCTATTCGTCTTATTTTGTGAGAGTCCATTGCTTAGTTTCATCTTTTGCATCAGTGTGGAGGTTAGCTTCTGTCCTTTAATTTCTGAGTTCTTACTTTGCTGCTGATCCGTTGTGGTGGTCAGTGTGCAGAACAGGTTGAAGTATTTCCTGTAGAGCTGGTCTTGTTGTGGCGAATTTCCTCAATGTTTGTATATCCGTAAATGATTTGATTTCTCCGTTAATTTTGAAGCTTAGCTTAGCAGGGTACAGAATTCTGGGCTAGAAATTGTTCTGTTTAAGTAGATTAAAGCTAGATGACCATTGTCTTCTTGCTTGGAAAGTTTCATTAGAGAAGTCTGCGGTCACTCTGATGGATTTGCCCCTGTAGGTCAACTGGTGCTTACTCCTGGCAGCTTGCAGAATCTTTCTTTTGTCTTGATTTTGGACAGGTTCATCACAATGTGTCTTGGAGAAGCTCGGTTAGAGTTGAGGCGACCTGGGGTCCGATATCCCTCTGAAAGCAGTGTGTCAGAATCTTTGGTGATATTTGGGAAATTTTCTTTTATAATATTCTCTAGTATGGCTTCCATTCCTCTGGGGCATTCTTCTTCCCCTTCTGGAATTTGTATAACTTGTATGTTGGAACGCTTCATAAAGTCCCATAATTCTGACAGTGAACGTTCTGCTTTCTCTCTCTTCTTTTCTGCCTCTTTTACTATCTGAGTTATCTCAAAAACTTTGTCTTCTACCTCTGAAATTCTTTCTTCTGCATGGTCTAACCTGTTGCTGATACTTTCCATTGCATCTTTAAGTTCCCTGATTGACTGTTTCATCTCCTTCAGCTCTGCTATATCCTTTTTATATTCTTCATATCATTCATCTCTGATTTGATTCTGTTTTTGGATTTCCTTTTGGTTATTTTCCACTTTATTAGCAGTTTCCTTCATTGTTTCCATCATTTCTTTCATTGTTTTCAACATGTGTATTCTAAATTCCCTTTCTGTTATTCCTAACATTTCTGTATAGGTGGAATCCTCTGCAGTAGCTACCTCATGGTCCCTTGGCGTGGTTGTTCTGGACTGGTTCTTCATGTTGCCTGGAGTTTTCTGCTGATTCTTCCTCATGAGTGATTTCTTTTATCTGTTTCCTTGCCCTAATTTTCCTTTCACTTCCTCTTGCTCTTTAAGTTCTCATGCCTGTGGACTAAGGGTTACAGGACCAGAAGGGTGAGAAGGTTTAAGAGCAAAAAAGGGATGAAAGAAAGGAGGACCGAGTGATAAGGAAAAAAAAAGAAAAATAGAGAAAGGAGAGGGGGTGGGTAAAAGGACTATTGACAAAAAGAAGAGAGGAACAGAAAGAGGGAGACAGAGCAATATAGGTATACAGTAGGGTACTTTGATACAACCTTAAAAAAAATAAACCACCTTCTGGGGGTGCCCAGGTGGGTGGTTCCATTGAGGTCAGCAGCTCTTTGCTGACCTGATCAGACACAGTACCCCACCTCCACCAAGTAGAAAGGAAAGACAAAAATGCTATAAATCAAACCAAAACAAGCAAACAGAAAACTTTACGGGATAAAATTGGCTGGAAAAAACAAATAATAGCGGTAGAAACACTAACAAAAATGAAGTTCTAATTATTGAAATAGGCAGCAATGGGAAATTATAATTAAACTAGAAAAATTGAGAAAGAAAAAGGATCTGTATGGAAAAGGTTGAACTTAAAAAACAAAACAACAATCCACAACATCAAAATAAACAAAAAAAACAACCAAACCAAAAAAAAAAAAAAAAAAACACTACCAAATACAAAGCAGTATGTATATGTTATTGAATATTGTCTGGGCAACACATGGTCTTCTGGGGTATGAGATGTTAATCACAGTTCTGATATGACTGGAGGCTGCTAGTTTCTCAAACCCTAGCAGGTAGACACCCTAAATCTCTCTTCAGCCCACTTAAAAGGCACTTTGAACTTGTTCACTTACTGAGCAGAAGCTTTCTCAGGCAAGTGCTTGTCGCTGGAATCACTGCTGAAGTGGCTATCCACTTACCCTGTGTGTCAAAACTGGTCTCCCTCTGCCCCCGAGGGTTAGGGCTGCAAGGTGGCTCAGACCCCGCCCTTAGACTACTTGGTCGCTGGGTTACCAGCTCCCACCCAATTCCAGCTCTGCGACCCTGAGGGCGGAGCTTGCCGAGGCAGATCGCTCACAATGTCTGCCTGTGACCCAGAGCCAAACACTATTAGCTCCGTCTGGCTCAGCGGCTCAGACTGCGGCCCTAGACAAAGGCCAAAGTTCTCCACACTCCTGCTCAGGCTCTCCCCAAGGCAGTTCAACTGAGTGCCAAGTCCAAAGACACCAAAACAGTTCACAGGTAAGGTCTTTCTGGTTTGCAGTCTCGCTGCTACTGAACTTACAGTTGCGGGCGGGTTTAGATGGATTGAACACACGCGACCACTTGCCGGTTTTCCACTGTTTTAGTCCTCCTCTTGGGGTCCAGAAGTCTCTCACTGACTCCCTGTATCCTCTCAGGGGTGATGATAGGCAGATCCCACCAGCCAGAGATGCCTGGAGTCCTATATCCCCAGACTCACGGTGCCCAGATGCAAGGAGTCTGTTACTCGGCTGCCATCTTGCTCCGCCTCCAGCCCGCCTGTACCCATTCTAAGATGCACCGTAAGTGTGGCCCCACCCATTACCCTCCCTCCACCAAAACCTCCCCCCTCCCTTCCCCTTCCTTAGCCCTTTGCTCATAGTCTTGTGCTATAGTTGGGTTATAGCCTTCTTGTGAAAGCTATAATTTAGTATCATAGTAGGGCTGAGTACATTGGGTACTTTTTCTTCCATTCCTGAGACACTTTGCTAAGAAGAATATGTTCCAGCTCCATCCATGTAAACATGAAAGAGGTAAAGTCTCCATCTTTCTTTAAGGCTGCATAATATTCCATGGTATACATGTACCACAATTTGCTAGTCCTTTCGTGGGTCGAGGGGCACTTGGGCTTCTTCTATGACTTAGCAATTATGAATTGGGCTGCAATAAACATTCTGGTACAGATGTCTTTGTTATATTGTGATTTTTGGTCTTCTGGGTATAAACCTAGTAAAGGAATTATAGGATCAAATGGCAGGTCTATTTTTAGGTCTCTAAGTATTCTCCAAACATCCTTCCAGAAGGAATGTATTAGTGTGCATTCCCACCGCAGTGTAGAAGTGTGCCCTTTTCTCCACATCCATGCCAACATCTCTGGTTTTGGGATTTTGTTATGTGGGCTATTCTTACTGGGGTAAGGTGATATCTCAAAGTAGTTTTGATTTGCATTTCTCTGATGATTAAGGATGATGAGCTTTTTTTCATGTGTTTGTAGATTATTGGTCTGTCTTCTTTTGAGAAGTTTCTCTTCAAGTCCCTTGCCCACCCTGAGATGGGATCACTTGTTCTTTTCTTGGTAATATGTTTGAGTTTTCTGTGGATTCTGGTTATTAGACCTTTATCGGAGTTATAACCTGCAAATGTTTTCTCCCATTCTGAGGGCTGTCTGGTTGCTTTACTTACTATGTTCTTGGCTGTGCAGAAGCTTTTTAGTTTGATCGTGTCCCTGTAGTGTATTTTTGATACTGCCTCAATTGCCTGGGGAGTCCTCCTCATAAAATATTCACCCAGGCTGATTCCTTCAAGAGTTTTCCCTACACTTTCTTCAAGTATTTTTATAGTTTCATGTCTTAAGTTTAAATCTTTTATCCAGTGAGAGTCTATCTTAGTTAATGGTGAAAGGTGTGGGTCCAGTTTCAATCTTCTACAGGTTGCCAGCCAGTTCACCCAGCACCATTTGTTAAATAGGGAATCTTTTCCCCACTGAATGCTTTTAATTGGCTTGGCAAAGATCAAATAACGGTAAGTAGCTGGATTCATCTCTTGGTTCTCTATTCTGTTCCAGACATCTACTTCTCTGTTTTTGTGCCAATACCATGCTGTTTTGATCACTATCGATTTATAGTATAGTCTCAGGTCTGGTAGTATGATTCTTCCTATTCCGTTTTTATTGCTGAGTAATGTTTTGGCTATTTGAGTTTTTTTCTGATTCCATATAAAATGAAATATTATTTTTTCAAGATCTTTAAAATATGACAATGGAGCTTTAATAGTAATGGCACTAAAATTATATATTGCTTTGGGTAGTATAGACATTTTTACAATGTTGATTCTTCCCAGCCATGAGCATGGTATGTTTTTCCATTTGTTAACATCTTCAGCCATTTCTTTTCTTAAAGTTTCATAGTTCTCTTTGTAGAGATCTTTCATGTCCTTTGTTAGGTATACTCCCAAATATTTCATCTTCTCTGGCACTACTATGAAAGAAATAGAGTCTTTGACTGTTTTTTCGGCTTGGTTATTGTTGGTATATATAAAAGCTACAGATTTATGGGTGTTGATTTTGTAGGCTGAGACATTGCTATATTCCTTGATCACTTCTAAAAGTTTTGTAGTAGAATCCCTAGTGTTTTCCAGATATACAATCATATCATCTGTGAAGAGTGAAAGTTTGATCTCTTCTGACCCTATGTGGATACCCTTGATCGCCTTTTCTTCCCTAATTGCAATGGCTAAAACTTCCATAACAATGTTAAAGAGCAATGGAGACAATGGGCAACCTTGCCTGGTTCCTGATCTAAGTGGAAATGATTTAAATTTAACTCCATTCAATACGATATTGGCTGTGGGTTTGCTGTAGATGGCCTCTATTAGTTTAAGAAATGTCCCTTCTGTACCAATTTTCTTAAGTGTTCTGATCATGGAGGGATGCTGGATATTATCAAAAGCTTTTTCTGCCTCAATTGAAAGAATCATATGGTCCTTATTTTTTAGTTTGTTTATGTGCTGAATTACATTTATAGATTTACGTATGTTGAACCAGTTTTGAGACCCTGGGATAAATCCCACTTGGTTGTGGTGTATAATTTTTTTGATGTGCTGTTGGATTCTGTTTGTTAGGATCTTATTGAGCATTTTAGCATCAATATTCATTAGTGATATTGGTCTATAATTTTCTTTTCTTGTTGGGTCTTTCCCTGGTTTGGGGATCAAGGTGATGTTTGCTTCATAGAATGTGTTGGATAATATTCCTTCTTTTTCTATATTTTGGAACAGTTTTAGTAGTATAGGTAGCAGTTCTTCTTTAAAGGTTTGGTAGAATTCTGACATAAAACCATCTGGTCCTGGGCTTTTCTTTTTAGGGAGATTTTGTATAGTTGATGCTATTTCAGAACTTGATATAGGCCTGTTCAACATTTCCACTTCATTCTGGCTAAGTCTTGGTAGGTGGCGTACTTCCAGGTATTGGTTGATTTCTTTCAGATTTTCATATTTCTGAGAGTAGAGTTTCTTCTAGTATTTGTTAAGGATTTTTTTTAATTTCTGAGGGGTCTGTTGTTATTTCATTGTTACCATTTCTGATTGATGAAATTAGAGATTTTATTCTTTTTTCCTGGTTAGGTTGGCAAAGGTTTTATTGATCTATTTTATTGATCTTTTACAAAAAACAACTTTTGGATTTATTGATCTGTTGTATAATTCTTTTGTTTTCAATTTCATTTAGTTCTGCTCTGATTTTGGTTATTTCTTTTGTTCTCCTGGGTTTGGAGTTGGAGTGCTGTCCTTCTCCAGTTGCTTGAGATGTCCCAGTAAGTTATTAACTTCCTTTCTTTCCATTTTCTTGAGTAAGGCTTGCAGTGCTATAAATTTCCCTCTTAGGACTGCCTTTGCTGTATCCCAGAGGTTCTGGTAATTTGTGTCTTGATTTTTGTTTTGTTCCAAAAATTTGGTGATTTCCTTCTTAATCTCGTCTGTAACCCATCTATCCTTCAGCATAAGGTTGTTTAGCTTCCATGTTTTTGTATGGGTATGCAGGTTCCTGTTGTTATTGAGTTCAACTTTTATTCCATGATGGTCTGAGAAGATGGAAGGAATAATTTCTATTTTTTTGGAGGATCCATCCAGCACTGCTAAAGGGGTGTTAAAATCTCCAACTACTATGGAACTGGAGGAAATCGAGTTGCTCATGTCTATTATAAATTGAGGTGCGTTCTGGTTGGGTGCATAAATATTAATAATTGAGATCTCATCATATTGAGTATTACGTTAAACAAATATGAAGTGTCCGTCCTTATCCTTCTTTATTTCGGTTGGTTTAAAGCCTATTGCGTCTGCAAATAGGATTACAATGCCTGCTTTTTTCTGCTTTCTATTTGCCTGGAGTATAGATGAACATCCCTTCACCTTGAGTCTATATTTGTCTGTTAATGTAAGATGCGATTCTTGTATGCAGAAGATATCTGGCTTGAGATTTTATATCCAGTCAGCCAACCTGTGCCTCTGTAGAGGACAGTTTATACCATTCACATTAATTGAGAATATTGATAAGCTATTCAAGAGTCCATTGGACATTTTTAATCCTTTTTGTGATCAAAAGTTTCTGGGTGGGTTTACTTTTGTGGTGGAGGATTATGCTGGTCTTTATGGAGGATAGGTCTGAGAATATCCTGGAGAGCTGGTTTAGTTATGGCAAACTTCTTCAACATGTGAATGTCATTGAGGTATTTAATTTCTCCATCATAAATGAAACTCAATTTAGCTGGGTACAGGATCCTGGGTTGAAAGTTATTTTGTTTTAGGAGGTTAAAAGTTGATGACCATCCTCTTCTAGCTTGAAAGTTTTCAGCAGAGAGATATGTAGTTATTCTAATATTCTTGCCCTCGTAGGTGATGGTTTTCTTTCATCTGGCAGCTTTCAGAATTTTCTCCTTCATATTAACTTTAGTGAAATTGATTATGATGTGTCTGGGGGATGTATTATTTGGGTTGAGTCATGCTGGAGTTCTGAAACTGTCTGCTATCTGAATTTCAGAATCTCTTGGCATGTCTGGAAATTTCTCCTTCATAATCTCATGGAGAAGAGACTCTGTGCCTTGTGAAGCCACTTCATCACTTTCGGGGATCCCTATAAGTTTTCTTTGAATTATCCCAGAGCTCTCTGAGAGAGTGATCTGTTTTTGCCCTCCATTTCTCTTCCTCTTTGAGAGTTTAGGAGTGTTCAAAAGTTTTGTCTTCAGTGTCAGAAATCCTTTCTTCTGCTTGCTCCATTCTGTTACTGAGAGATTCTACTGTGTTTCTCAGATCTTTGAGGGCTACAACTTCTTTTCTCAATGTGTCAAAATCTTTGGTCATTTGGTCTTTGAATTCATTGAATTCTTGAGATATCTTTTTTTTTTTTTTTTTGCATTTTATAGTTTATATTTGTATGAATGACAGGAACTATGAAAAGAGAGTGTATGAATTCTTGAGATATCTTGAGGGTTACTGCTTGGAATTCTAATTCGATCTTATTTGCTATCCAGATTCTGAATTCGATTTCTGACATCTCAGCTATTTGTTTGTGTATGGGATCTTGTGCTGTGTCTGCCCCATTTCCTTGGGGGAGTTGATCTACTCTTATTATTCATATTGCCAGAGTTTTTCTGTTGATTTCACCTCATGATTATTTTTCACCGTTGCCTCTGGCCATCCTCAGAGTTGGGAAGGTGTCTCTCCAAGATTAAACCCCAGCAGGATCAGTCTCTTGTTGCTGGATCTTTGTAGGGAGTGACCCTGTGTAGTTCCTCTGGGGCTGCCCCAGCCATGGAGTTCTGGTTGTGGAAGCAGCTCTGGAGAGTGACACACCCAGATCCAGCAACAGGGTGGAAAGTTGTGTGCACAGTCCTGGGAGTGCCTGGTGCCCAGTGACTTTGGCTCAGATAGCCCAAAGCTAAAGCAGTCTCTGGCCAGGAGAAGGCCTCTGCACAGAGGCAAGGAGGGCTCTGAAGGTCACATGGCTACCAGAGTCCCTGGCCAGACAAGTGGGCCGGTGTGGAGGCAGGGAGGGTACAGGAGGGAGGGCGCAGTGTTGCACGACTCCCGCAGTTCCTGGTCAGGGCATGTGGAGGCCCGGCGAACGCGGGTCACAGTGCAGCTCTTATGGAGGTCCAGGAGGCACCAAGCCCAGGAGTTTGAGGTTGCTATGAGCTGTGACACCACGGCACTCTACCCAGGGCTCCAGTGTGCCAAAACCAGTCTCGCTCTGCCCCTGAGGTTTAAGGCTGTAAGGCAGTTCAGATCCCACCTTTAGGCTGCTCAGTCACTAGGTTACTAGCTCCCACCCAATCCTTGTCTGTGACCCTGAGGGCAGAGCTTGCCAGGGCAGTTCTCTCACAATGGCTCCCTGCAGCCCATGGCCAAACACTATTAGCTCCGTCTGGCTCAGCGGCTCAGTCTGGGGCCCTATACAATGCCCAGAATTCTCCGCACTCCTGCTCAAGCTCTCCCCAAGGCAGTTCAACTGAGTGCCAAGTCCAAAAATACTGAAACAGTTCACAGGTAAGGCCTTTCCAGTTTGCAGTCTCACTGCTGCTTGTACTTACAGCTGCCAGCGGGATTAGGTCAATTGAACACATGCAACCACTTACCAGTTTTCCACTGTTTTTCTCCTCCTTTTGGTGTCCAGAAGTCCCTTGCTGACTCCCTGTATCCTCAAAGGGATGATTATAGGCAGATAACACCACCCAGAGATGCCTGGAGTCTTATCTCCCCAGACTCACTGTGCCCAGTTGCAGGGAAGCTGTTACTCGGCCACCATCTTGCTCCACCCCCCTTGGGCAAGTTTCTTAAACTCTCTGTGCCTTGGTCACCTCCTATGGAGCATGGAGATCATAGTAATGTATATTAAACCCTATCTCAGTCAATTTAGGCTTATTTGTGCAGCAGGAACCTAGGACCCTAAAATCTCTTATTATTGGAGGTTTATTTCAGTGTCACGTTTTATTCAATTGTGATATCACATCTTGTTCTTTCCAAGAGCTGTGTTGATAAACAACTCCAGCTGGGGTTGCTGCTGGGCTTTCAGGAGCAGAGGACCATTCCCTCCCTGCCTCTGAAATCTTCTGGGAAGCAGCACATGTCTCTTCTGCTCACTCTGCACTGGACAATTGGAGGTCACAGGCTAAGCTTGAGTGATGTTGGCAGGGCAGTGATGTGTGATGCTCCCCAGGGACTGGTTCTTAAAGAAGGAGCAGGAGTGAGTATTTTAAACAGGTGCACAATCTGCCACAGGCCCATCATCCTTAATTCAAACACTTTGGCACTGAATTGAGCTTTATGGTTTAAAAATTTTCAAGTTTTATACATACACACACTATGTATCCACCTATCAATCTATCTATCATGTACTTATCCTATATCTACCATTTGTCTATACATATATACATCTGTATTGCATAAATACATAGTAACTACTCAGGTTTGCCCCCATCTGAGATAGGACCTATAATATAAAAATGTAGTATTTCTGCAGCAAAACATGAATAAGAGCCACAGTAAATGTACTAGGTAAGTAATTTACATAGCTTTGTATGATCTGACCAAGTTTTTCTACCAAGTAATTTTGATGCAAAGCTATGAAAAAGCTTATGGATTTTAGGGTGGTTTTCTTTATTTTTTTTTTTTTAATTTCAGAAATGTGGATAAGAGAGTGTGGACCTGTTAGGATGAAAAAACACTATATAAAAGCCCTTACTGGGCAGGGTGCAGGGGCTCATTCTTGTAATCTCAGCATTCTGGGAGGCGAAGGCTGGAGGATCACTGGAGGCCAAGTCAACAAAGCCAGACCACATCTCTACGAAAAGAAAAAAAGAAAAAAGAAATTGGCTGGGCATGGTGGCACGTGCCTATCATCTAAGATACTTGGGAGCCTGAAGCAGAAGGATCTCTTGAGCCTAGAGAGTTTGAGGCTGCAGTGAGCTATGATC
This sequence comes from Nycticebus coucang, assembly GCF_027406575.1. Taxonomy (NCBI): domain Eukaryota; kingdom Metazoa; phylum Chordata; class Mammalia; order Primates; family Lorisidae; genus Nycticebus; species Nycticebus coucang. The sequence continues at coordinate 107,922,969 of NC_069783.1, read as the reverse complement.
ATGCCACTGCACACTAGCTGGAACGAGTAAGCAAGACCCTGTCTCAAAAACAAACAAAAAAAAAAAAAAGAAAGAAAAGAAAAGAAGAAAAAAAAAGAAGCGAAATAAAACAGATATACAGCCCTTGGTATAGAGCAAGGCTTAGGAGTTGGAAAGGTTTAGAACACCCCTTTGGCAAAACCACAGTAGACAAAAGGAAGATTGAGGAGTGACAGACAAAACACCCAGCAGAGCACTTTATAGCAGGAACTCAGCCCAGTGCATTCCTTGTCCTTAGAGGCAGTGCGGCATGCATGCTGAGTGTACACACTTTGGAGTCTGATAAATTTACATTTGAGTTCCAGACCCATCATTTCTAAGCTGTGTGTCTTTGGACAAGATACATAACCTCTCAGAGCCCACATCCCTTATCTGTACAATAAAGATAATAAATGCTCTTTTCTTTGAGGTTGCTGTGATGATACAAGAGATTGTGTCCCTAGATGGTAAGTCATCACCTTTAAAAGGAACAAGCAGATGGTGGAGACAAACAGCATTTGGGGAAAAGCATAGGCAGTCCAGTGGAGGCTTAGGAAAGGAAATCATTCCAGGCAATATCGTCATTGTTACAAATAGAGAATGCAAACTCCTCACTGGCTGACTGACGCCCAGAATGGCAAAGTGACCTTCCTGATGTCACATAAGAAATTCTTTGCAAAGCCTTGCTTAGCTATTCTGATCTCTGGTGCCATTGGGGGGTTCATGCCTCTCTATTTTTCTAACATAGAAGTAGATAATTCCAAGTTTCTTAGTGCCCAATAACCTGTTTCAGTCTGGGTTAAAGGGAGGGAATGGTGGGGACCATTGAGACAGGGTCTTTCTTACTCCCGACCATTCCCTCACTTGAACCCAGACTGAAACAGGTTATTGGGTACTAAATTGTATATTTGCAAATAGTGGCAAATGCAACTCATAGATTAGAGAAGCAGTGTCTCTAAGAGTTACTTGAGAGATGCAAACTGCAAACTCATGTCTCAAAAAGCAAACAGATATAAATTTCCCAGCGAATATGCAATCTTCTTTCACTCCATGCCCTGGGTTAGAATTTATTATAGAAATGGCTTGGGCCTCTGTGGATAGGCGGTGGAGAGTTCTCTCAGCCAGTGGGGGCTGTATAGACCCTACTTTCTGGAGGAGGCAGAATCAGTTGGGTCAGTGCTGGTGTCCTTGGTCAAGGTAGAATCTGTGTGTCTCATGTGCCAAAGCGGAGGCCCCCTATGGGATTATTAAGAGAAGTGTTTTTGGCTGTCCAGTCTTGAACCTTCTTCTTCTTTCCTATTTTTCTTTTCCTCTTTTTTTTTTTTTTTTTTTAAGGATCAACCAAGGTCAGTTTCTGTTGCTTACATTTAAGAACTCTGACTGAATGGCATGGAATAAAAACTCATGTTTTCTTTTTCTTTTATCTCACACCATATAAAAATTTTACAATCTACATATTATAATGTTGATCATTTTAAGCTTTCACAAGTGTGCAGCTCAGGGGCATGAAATGTGTTCAGAATTATGTGCAATTATCATCCCCCCCAAAACTACCCAGTCAAGCAATAACTCATTGCCCCCTTTCTTATAATCCTTGGTAAACCCTGTTCTATACTTTATTTCATTATTATTTTGCCTGTTCTAGGTGCCTCAAATGAATGGAATCACATAATATTTCCTCTGTATTTGGCTTACTCTACTTGCTTGAGTAAGCAGTGTTTTCAAGGTCCTTTGCTGTAACATGTATTCATATCTAATTCTCTTAGTGGCTGAATAATTTTCCATTCTATGTATGCAGAACATCTTGGTGACCCATTCATCTGATGGTGAACACTTAGATTGTTTTGATCTTTTGGCTATTGTGATGAATCCTGCTACAAATATGGTGTTTGAGTAATTGCTTGAGTCTGTGCTCTCAATTCTTCAAAATCATTCTTACCAATCCCTTGCTAAGGCCCCAGCCCTCTGCGACTGTCTCATGCATCTTTTTCTCTGATTTCTTTCTTACCATTTTTATTTTCCTTTGAAGAAGAATAGATGAATTTATTGAGTTTAATTGTCTTTACTTTGAGGCTCTTCACAGCCATTAGTTTTTCAGCAAAGCCTTTTTACCATTAGTGGAAAATTGTATCCTCACTTGTAAGGGGGGACCTCAACCAAGACCTTTTCTTGTTACCTCTCTCAATCCCCACCATAAGATTTCCAGTCCTCTGTGCCACCTTCCTAAGGCTTGGTGAGTAAAGTCAGCCAATTTCATTGAGCCATGTCAAAAATCCTGGTCTAAATTCACCATTCCCTGGCAGTCCATTTGCCTGCACCTAGAACCTGAAGCATCTTCATGTAAAGGAGGTTTCTATGCAGGAGTTTCTGGCCTCTAGCAATGCAGTGGAGGGAAGGATGTCATTTGAGCCTGAGGACCCTTTAAGGTCAGGAAGCTACCTTTGTGCAACATTTAGTCATCAGTTGGATCTCAGATCTCTCAGTTTCATGAAGACACATTTGCAGCAAATGCTTCTCCCTCATCCCTGATCAACAGTCCCCAGCTGCTTTTCCAGGGATCCCCAGGGATCCCGTGAGAGAAGCTATTATTCACAGCCCCTCTCTCCTACTCACAACCACAAAATCCACTCAACGGTCATTTTTGTTTTTGAAAGAAGTGACTTTTTTTAGTGAGCTAATGACAGACTGGGGAATTAGAGCATGTGGGTCTGTGGTGCTCCGATCAGGGTAAGATAGATGGCTCCTGTTTGAATTTCAGATTTGGGAGGATTAGTAGATTTAGTGCCGCATTTGCTCCCTGGCCATTTGCCTCTGCGAGTCTCAGCTCAGAATACGTGGGTGTCAGTCCATCCCTTGCCCAGGTGACTTCTGCAGGACAAGTGAAGGTTTTTTCTTTCTTCCAGACGTTTGTGTGATCACTGCCCTCGGTGGACACTGCACACTCCAGGCACGGTGCAGAGGGGAGATAGGGCTTCCCCAGTGGCCTCTCTGTACTGCCATACTCTGCTGCTCTCAGAGCAATCTGTAAAGTTTGCAAACCAGACCCTGGCCCCACCTGGAGGTCACATTTACATTAAAATGACAGCTCCCACCCCAGTCACTAAGGCCCACCCCTCTCACTCATCTCCCACCACTGCCCCCTGTCCTCTCCCTCCAGCCTCACTGGACTTTCTTCCATTCCTGGACACACTGTCCCTGGGCCCTGGCAGTCCCATCTTTGTGGGACAGCCTGTCTCCCTCTGCTCTCACGGCTGGCTCCAGTACCTTGATCTCCATGCAGACCTTCATTTACCCCGGCTTCTCTGACAGGTCACCCTCTGTGATTCTCTCTGCAGTGTCATCACCATCTGAGATGACCTTGTTCATTTACTTCCCTCCTTATTTTTCACTCTCCCTCACAGTGAGAGCAGTCCCTGCTGGATCCACACCCTGACCACTGCCTGGCTCATGGGAAGCACCCAAGAGAGATTTGAAAGCATGAGGAAATGAATGATGGGGACAGGGAAAGAATGAGGCATGGGAAGTTCTTAGCAGCCCAGACTGGAGAACCTCAGGGATCAGTACATGTATCTGTGGCTGCTCAGGGTGCAGGAGAAGGGGCTGTTAACTGCAGCCACTGCCCTGCAACCTGCCTCTGCCTCAGAAGTCAAGGAGTCTGCTCTGACCACTACATCCCCAGCCCCACAAACTGAAATGCTCCCAGGGGCCATGCGAGAAGCCATGAATTTGGTGCACCATTAATGTTGTCTACTGTTGTCATTATTGTGAGGTTTTACTGGAAGGTAGAGGCTGCAAGTTGGTGGCCTCTGAGTCAAATCTGAGCCGTAGACTGACTTGGTTTGGATTTCAGACTGTGTTTAGAAAAATGAGCCAATATGAAAACATTAGAGTGGTTTACATGAAATCCTGATTTCTAGATAATTTCTGGATAACATTGGAGGGGTTTACATTAAATCCTGATTTCTAGGTAATTTTCCTCATCCTTCTCATGTTCCCAAATCAGAAAATCTGTCAACACCAGACTCCCATTTCACATGGCAATGACTGCTTCTGTCCAGTTGGGGTGTGTCTCCCACTCTTTGTGGCCCCAACCATTGTCCCCACTTCTCGCCTGGACCCTGGGAAGTGGGGTTGTAGTGGTCAGAGCAGGCCCTTTGATTCCTACAAGTCTCAACTTCCAGAGCAGAGGCAGGTTGGAGGCAGTGGCTGCAGTTAACAGGAGCCCCTTCTCCTGCACCCCAACAGCCACAACAGATCCCGGCAGTTCTCCAGTCTGGGGTGAAAGCAGTGCTCTTGGGTTTCCCTCTGCTTGAAGCAGGCATAGCAGGTGCCGGGATGTGGCTAACTCAGCTGTGGGCACCACTGGCAGCCCCCCTGCCTGTGAGGAGGCAGTGCTCCACACCGACATCCAGCCCCCCACAGTTAGCCCAGAGAAGGGTGGGGCACCTGCGTGTCTGACTACTCAACAGGAGAGTTAATGAGAAGCCCTGGGGTGGTCCGTCTCCCCATCAGCACGAGCCAGGACCCATGACTGCCTTAGTGAACTGGCTCCCACCCTCTGGATCTCCCCTAGCTCTCCCCGTGCCTGGCAACATGGGCAAAGCAGCCCAAGAATGGTCACAGCCTTTCTCTGCATACATGGCTTGCAGGAGGACCCCTCCAAGCACGAGTGGTCTGCAGAGCAATGAGGATGAAAAAGCATGAGGGCTGCCACTGGCTGTGAAGCTTTCTGTCCTGTCATACTCAATTCACGTGCTGCACCTGCACTGCTGGCGCAAGGGGCTTATCCTGCCGTTCTTGGCACCACGCAGAGTCAGACAGCAAGGGAGACCTGGACCATGATGTTCTTACTGTGAGTCTTCTATTGAGTGTTAATTGTTATAATCAGCCAGCAGGACAGTCAGAAGCCCATGGAGAAGGTCTATTCTTTACAGACATGGCAGAGGAGGCACTGGCTGCTAAGCAGCTGCCTCTCCAGGAGCGGGAGGATATTCACGGCGTGAAGGAAAGCTCTTTGCATGACCCCCAAATCTTGGAGTATTATTCATTCTCTTTGATTCACTGCTGTTTGTACTTGGACACCTGGCCCTCACACACATGCCACAGCACAGACACACACTTGCATGTGTACACGCATGCCTTCTCAGCAGCCCGATGGCACCAGGAAAACAACTCGCCAATGAAACGCCTGGTGGCCACTGTGATTCAAGATGCTAGACAGTTGTTTTCATTTTAGGTTTTTGTTAGCTCCATGTTTTCAAGGAGCTGCAGACTCCTTGTCCCCAGGGGGGATGTGTCAGATTAGTAAGCCTCATTCTTGAGCACAAAAGCCCGATGCAATCCCCTGAGGCCAGACTTTAAACAAGTGATGTTGCCTGTCAGTCCTCAGAGCCACCTGGGATATGGTACCTCCGTGTGGGGAGCCTGCTCTGCTCCCCAAGGCACACTGTCCAGCCACCACTGCAGAGTTTCTCCGGGTCAGTGACTCCTTCCCCATCCAATTCTAAGACTCCCACCATCACAATCACGGTTTTTGGTTATGTGGTAGTCACCAGATATGCCAGATTTGGAGAAAATGGGGGCAAATTACAATGCATTAGTTGATGCCTCATACATATCTACTGCTCTTTCCAATTGGAGTGCTCTAGCTCCTAATTTCTTACATTCTGTCCTTGTTTTTCTGAGGTAGGCTCTTGCTCTGACTAGAGTGGTGTGATAAAGCTTACAGCGACCAGCAGCCACTGCTGGGCCACAGCAGATGGACGTGGCGTTAACTGCCGGTAGACATAATTTCTTTTTCTTTTTCTGGAAGCTGCTTTTCTTGTTTACATCGTCTCCCCACCCTACATATTCATCTCTGGATAATTCTGGAAACAGTGCACCCAATGAGGAGACAAGCAGGCCAGGAACTCGGACATCCCATCACTCCAACGCATCTCCCTCCACTGGGTCCTATTTGTCATTTTGTCTCGGTTGGTTTTTCCGTTGTAAACTGAGGACTGTGAACCTTTAAATTCAACTGAATTCATTTCCTGTTTGTCTAGCATCTTGCAGCGACAAGTGACAAATTCATTAACTTGAAGAAAGCAACAGTCCCTGAATGAGACAGACGCAAATCTTTCCGTTGTCTCCTTAGACTGAGAAGCAAGATCACCTAGAACTTGAAGATTTCTGTCTCCCACGTTGATAAAAGTTAAAAGTATCCACACGTGGGCTTCTGTCAGAAGCTTCTGTCTTTCTGCTGTCAGAGCTAGTTTCAGCGGTATGAAACCCCTCACCCAGACAAATCCAAATAGTGTCTCTTTTCTTCTCAAAGAACAACAGCTTAATTGCCTCAGCCATTAGGTGACCTAATGCATTAATATGTCCCTAATGAAATATTTCATGCTATTTGGATTCTTTGAGCAAAGAAAAATAAAAGCTAACCCTAATCTATAAATCAAGCTAAACAATTTCTATTTGCGTCTATAGGAAACATTTTTTTTCTACCCTCTGTGTGTTACATTATCTGCATGAAACAGACGCTAGCAGAGGGAAAAATGACAAGACATTCTAAGCAAATTTAATGAAGTAGATCCAAATATTGTGTCAAAATAAATGAAGTGAATAATGCAAGAGCTCATTCCTGGGTCTCTTTTTACAACAATAACCATTGTGTGAGCCACACACCAGAGGCGATTCAGATGGATGGTTGAGTTTGAAGGTGCCGCCGTAACATATTACAACCTAGGAAACAATAGGCAGCCTCAATTGGGGTATTTAATTTCAGTAATTCTTTGTGTCCAGGAAGTGGGAAGAAATGTGAGAGGAGTGGAAAAGAAAAAGCGTAAGTCCAAGTTTAGGATTTATATTTCTTTAGTTATCGGCAGGTGGGTGTGGCCACAAGTGTAGTGGCATATTTGGTAGATAAGGTTGATGTTGGTGCTACTGGGGGTTCCCTGATCAGCCCCCCAAACAGAGTAGCTGAGGGCAATTACACTCTCCTACTGCCAACTGCATTTATATTACATGCTAGATATCATTAATATAGCAATGCAGGCTAAACATTCTTATTTGGAAAATCTTGGAGAAAGTAAATATTGCCTGCAGCAATGATCTGGTGGCTATTTTCCTTCTGCATAGGTCCCAGCTAAGTTTACCATTGCCTAGTAACTATTGCCTCCTTCTCAGACCTTGCAGAATTTGTGTTCCTTCTGTCCAAAGACACCACTAAATGGTTAAAGCATGAATTTGCATAAGTGATGCTTTGTTATTTTCATAGGAAAATGCCTGAAATTTTACTCAAAATGGCATGTGAGATTTGGGTGCTGGCTGACTAAAATCATGTTTGAAACCAGGAAGGGTGGTTATAGGGTAGCTACTTCATAGCTACTTCAGAGTAACATAGCTGGGGGGTGAAGAGGCTTGCTGAGCTCCATCTGGGACGTCCCATGATCCTGGCCAGGGAGAAGATCAATGCCGCTACTCCCCATGTGAATTAAGAACTTTCTATGAATGTCCTTCTGACCAGGCAGATGCAATGTTTTTCTGTAAACATTATATTCATTCACTAAAGTGCTTTTTTATAATTTTAATTTTTTTTACTTTATTTTTTTTTTAAGCCTCAGCTCTGTTCTTGCTACCTTTTCTCCGGGTATAGCTTTTCCAGCTTGGCTAACTTCACTTTGATCTAGCCAATGTGGACATATAATCCAGTTTTTCGCCAGTGGTCGTAATTACAAACTCTTCCTCTTCAGAGGAAGTGGAAATATCAGGGTCAGACCTATGAACAGATGAGCACAAAGCGCCCTGTTTAATTCGCTGATGCTGTCAGCACCATGGACAGATCTACGCATGGGCTTCTGCCTTGTGGTGAAGACCAAGTTGAGTGAGCTCGGGTCCAGCCTCAGGGTATCACAAATGCAAAGTGACCTGCCCAGCTCAATTAACAGATTAAGAAGCTACAATTCATATGATAACTTTTCACACTTTTCACACAGGACTTTTAGTCCAGGGGTATAAATGACAGGGAATGTGCATTATTTTCAACTGAGGAAAACTCTACTAAATCACTGAGAAGTTATAGATTCCTTTGAACAGCTGAATGGTTTGTAAACAGAAATAGACATTGAAGAAATTAAATTGAGTCCTATCTGCAGTAGATGTACACAGATACAAGTCGTTGTTCACCTTCAGTGAGAGCGTGTGTGTGCGTGTGCATGTGTGGGTGTGCATGTTTGGGTGCACAGACACTGCACTCTGCATAGCACACGGGTCAGGAATGCAGGCTTTGGAACAGGCAGCTTCGTTTCACATCCCAGGTCTGCTATGCATGGGCTTTATAACCTTGAGTAAGTCCCATGTTCTTTCTGATCCTACATTTTATCATTTATAGATGAAGGATAGTAAAAGTTGCCATGTATTAGGCCACTTGCGAGAATGAAATGTGTGAACTACTTTGGCCAAGGCACAGCACACAGTAAGTGCTCAATAAAGCGTAGTCTATTTGTCTAGTTTCCATGTTCATTATATAATGTTGGTTATAGTTTCTATTAGTATTATGCTGATTGGGGTTTAATTTAGAAATAGGAAAACACAGACAAGTACACATCTTTCTATCTGTAATCACCTATGAAGCTACCACCCAAATCAAGGTAGGAGACGCTGTTAGTGCCCCTCAAACCCACCTCATGACATTTCCAGTCAAGATCACCTTACAGGTAACTACGATTCTAACCTTTATCAGTGCATATTATCTTTGCCTATTGTTGGCCTTACTGCAAATGCAGTCATGCAATATGTATTCTTTTGTGTTTGGCTTTTTTTTTGCTTCATGTCATATTTGTAAATGCTCAATTTGTTTTTACCTATAATTATTATTTCATGTCACCATTGTCAAAGAGAATAGCTTCCTTCATTCATTATTTCCTATAATCCAAATGGAAATTATTATTTAATAGCTACTTAGAATTACATATCTGGAGATTTCACATGAAGATTGAAATATCCTGATTCTCCTGAAAAATTGAAGCACTTTAAGGCCCTGAGCTTGCATCTCCATGCACTTAGTGGTTACCCCGCTCCCCCCCCTTAGGTAAGATTCTCCCCAGTCCCCAGTAACCTCTTGGTATTATCTTCCAGATATTGCACCCAGTTCTCAGTTTCCCTATGTCGTGATACCTGAGTGGGCGTGTTTCTCATAGCAGAATCAACAGGAAAGCCAGCCATTTTTATGTTTCAAGAACAACAGCAGAGAGAGGAATTCTCTGTGTAAGTTGATTCTGCTCACCTGTTTAACATGCAAGCAAAGTGTTCTTGTGTTGAAGAAAGGCAATCAGGGATGGCGACTTGCACACCTCATTCTTTGGCCAGCTTTGTTTGGCATTTGAGTTTTCCACCCCATGGGGCTGGTATGGAAACAGAATTGTCAGCCAGATTCCAGCCTTCCCTTTGTCATGTATCACCCCTGATGTCATCAGAAGACAGGGACTTCCCTGGGAAGCCTTAAAATCCCCATTGAAAAAGTGGGGACAAAAACCACCTTCGAATCTGTTATTGAGGATTCATTGAGATTCTTTATTTCATTTATTTTTTTTTTTCAGGCAGATCCCTGGATACTAAGGATTTTTTTTTTTATTAAATCATAGCTGTGTACATTGATATGATCATGGGGCATAATTCACTAGTTTCACAGACCATTTACCAAATTTCACATATACCCTCGTAAGATGCTCCGCTGGTGTAATCCCCCCAATCACCTTCCCTCTACCCACCTCCTCCCTCCCTCCCCTCCATTTCCCCCTTCCCCTTATTCTTAGGTTGTAACTGGGTTATAGCTTTCATGTGAAAACTCTAAATTAGTTTCATAGTAGGGCTGAGTACATCGGGTACTTTTTCTTCCATTCTTGAGACACTTTACTAAGAAGAATATGTTCCAGCTCCATCCATGTAAACATGAAAGAGGTAAAGTCTCCATCTTTCTTTAAGGCTGCATAATATTCCATGGTGTACATATACCACTATTTATTAATCCATTCGTGGATCGATGGGCACTTGGGTTTCTTCCATGACTTAGCAATTATGAATTGGGCTGCAATAAACATTCTGGTACAAATATCTATGTTATAATGTGATTTTTGGTCTTCTGGGTATATGCCCAGTAGAGGGATTACAGGATTGAATGGCAGATCTATTTTTAGATCTCTAAGTGTTCTCCATATCTCTTTCCAAAAGGAATATATTAATTTGCATTCCCACCAGGAGAGCAAAAGTGTTCCCTTTTCTCCACATCCACGCCAACATCTCTGGTCTTGGGATTTTGTGATATAGGCTAGTCTCACTGGAGTTAGATGGTATCTCAAAGTTGTTTTGATTTGCATTTCTCTGATGATTAAAGATGATGAGCATTTTTTCATATGTCTGAAGGCCGCACCCCTGTCTTCTTCAGAGAAGTTTCTCTTCAAATCCCTTACCCAGCCTGAGATGGGATCCCTTGTTCTATTCTTGCTAATGAGTTTGAGTTCTCTGTGGATTCTGGTTATTAAACCTTTGTTCAGAGACATAACCTGCAAATATCTTCTCCTATTCTGAGGGTTGTTTGCTTGCTTTACTTACTGTGTTCTTGGCTGTGCAGAAGCTTTTTACTTTGATCAAGTCCTAGTAGTGTATTTTTGAAGCTACTTCAATTGCCTGGGGGGTCCTCCTCATAAAATACTCGCCCAGACCGATTTCTTCAAGGGTTTTCCCTGCACTCTCTTCTAGTATTTTTATACTTTCATGTCTTAAGTTTAAATCTTTGATCCAGTGAGAGTCTATCTTAGTTAAAGGTGAAAGGTGTGGGTCCATTTTCAGTCTTTTAAAGGTAGCCAGCCAGTTCACCCAGCACCATTTGCTAAATAGGGAATCTTTTCCCCACTGAATGTTTTTAATTGGCTTGTCAAAGATTAAATAACAGTAAGTAGCTGGATTCATCTCTTGGTTCTCTATTCTGTTCCAGACATCTACTTCTCTGTTTTAGTGCCAATACCATGCTGTTTTGATCACTATTGATTTGTAGTATAGTCTGAGGTCTGGTAGCGTCTCCTGCTTTGTTTTTATTTCTGAGTAATGTCTTGGCCACTTGAGGTTTTTTCTGATTCCATATAAAACAAAGTATTGTTTTTTCCAGATCTTCAAAGTATGACAGTGGAGCTTTAATAGGGATTGCATTGAAATTATATATTGTATTGCTTTGGGTAGTATGGACATTTTAACTATGTTGATTCTTCCCAGCCATGAGCATAGTATGTTTTTCCATTTGTTAATATTTTCAGCTATTTCTTTTCTTAGAGTTTCATAGTTCTCTTTATAGAGATCTTTCACATCCTTTGTCACATAAATTCCCAAATATTTCATCTTCTTTGGCACTACCGTGAATGGGATAGAGTCCTTAACTGTTTTTTCAACTTGACTGTTGTTGGTATATATAAAGGCTACCGATTTATGAATGTTGATTTTTGTAACCTGAGACACTGCTATATTCCTTGATCACTTCTAAGAGTTTTGTAGTAGAGTCCCTAGTGTTTTCCAGATATACTATCATATCATCCGCGAAGAGCAAAAGTTTGATCTCTTCTGACCCTATGTGGATACCCTTGATCGCCTTTTCTTCCCTAATTGCGGTGGCTAAAACTTCCATTACAATGTTAAAAAGCAATGGAGACAATGGGCAGCTTTGTCTGGTTCCTGATCTGAGTGGAAATGATTCCAATTTAACTCCATTCAATATGATATTGGCTGTGGGTTTGCTGTAGATGGTCTCTATCAGTTTAAGAAATGTCACTTCTATACCGATTTTCTTAAGTGTCCTGATCATGAAGGGATGCTGGATATTATCAAAAGTTTTTCTGCATCGATTGAGAGAATCATATGGTCTTTGTTTTTTAATTTGTTTATGTGCTGGATTACATTTATAGATTTATGTATATTGAACCAGCCTTGAGATCCTGGGATAAAACCAACTCGGTCATGATGTATAATTTGTTTGATGTGTTGCTGGATTCTGTTTGTTAGGATCTTGTTGAATATTTTTGCAACTATATTCATTAGTGATATCGGTCTATAATTTTCTTTTCTTGTTGGGTCTTTTCCTGGTTTGGGGATCAGGGTGATGTTTGCTTCATAGAACGTGTTGGGTAGTCTTCCTTCTTTTTCTACCTTTTGGAACGGGTTGAGTAATATAAGTACTAATTCCTCTTGAAAGGTTTCGTAGAATTCTGACGTGAAGCCATCTGTTCCCGGGCTTTTCTTTTTAGGGAGATTTTGTATGGTTGATGCTATTTCAGAACTTAATAGAGGCCTGTTCAACATTTCCACTTGATTTTCTGGCTAAGTCTTGGAAGGTGATGTGCTTCCATGTATTGGTCAATTTCCTTCAGATTTTCATATTTCTGAGAGTAAAGTTTCTTGTAATATTCATTAAGGATTTTTTGGATTTCTGAGGAGTCTGTTGTTATTTCGTCTTTGTTGTTTCTGATTGATGAGATTCGAGTTTTTACTCTTTTTTTGCTGATTAGGTTGGCCAAAGGTTTATCTATTTTATTGACCTTTTCGAAAAACCAGCTTTTTGATTTATTGATCTGTTGTATTATTCTTTTGTTTTCAATTTCATTTAATTCTGCTCTAATTTTGGTTATTTCTTTTCTTCTACTGGGTTTGGGGTTGGAATGGTCTTCCTTTTCCAGTTGCTTGAGATGTCCCATTAAATTGTTAACTTCCTCTCTTTCCGTTCTCTTGAGGAAGGCTTGCAGTGCTATAAATTTCCCTCTTAGAACTGCCTTTGCGGTGTCCCAGAGGTTCTGATAGTTCATGTCTTCATTGTCATTTTGTTCCAAAAAATTGGCGATTTCTTTCTTAATCTCATCTCTGACCCAGCTATCATTCAGCATAAGGTTATTAACTTCCATGTTTTTGTATGAGTATGCAGATTCCTGTTGTTACTCAGCTCAAGTTTTATTCCATGGTGGTCCGAGAAGATGCATGGAATAATTTCTATTCCTTTAAATTTACTGAGGTTAGACTTGGGACCTAAGATGTGATCGATTTTGGAGTAAGTTACATGGGCTGATGAGAAGTATGTGTATTCAGTTTTGGTTGGGATGAAATGTTTTGTAGATGTCTGCTAAATCCAAATGTTGGATGGTTAGGTTTAAATCTAAGATTTCTTTGCTCAGGTTCTTGTTGGAAGATCGATCCAACACTGCCAAAGGAGTGTTGAAATCTCCGACTATTATGGAGCTGGAGGAAATCAAGTTGCTCATGTCTGTTAGAGTTTCTCTTATAAATTGAGGTGCATTCTGGTTGGGTGCATAGATATTAATAATTGAGATCTCATCATAGTGAGTATTACCCTTAACAAATATGAAGTGACCATTCTTGTCCTTCCTTACTTTTGTTGGTTTAAAGCCTATTGTATCTGCAAATAAAATTGCAACACCTGCTTTTTTCTGATTACTATTTGCCTGAAATATGGACGACCATCCTTTCACCCTGAGTCTGTATTTGTGTTTTAGGTTAAGATGTGACTCTTGTATGCAACAGATATCTGGCCTGAGTTTTTGTATCCAGTCAGCTAACCTATGCCTCTTTAGAGGACAGTTTAAGCCGTTCACATTAATGGAGAATATTGATAAGTCTGGTGAAGTTTTGGGTATCGAGTTTTTCAAAAGTCCAGTGGGCATTTTTAATCCTTTCGCCAGTGTGGAAATTGGAGTTTGATCCGAAGTTTCTGAGTGAGTTTGCTTTTGTGGTATAGGATTGGGTTGGTCATTATGGAGGATAGGTCTGAGAATATCCTGAAGAGCTGGTTTGGTTATGGCAAATTCCTTCAACATATGAATGTCATTAAAGTATTTAATTTCTCCATCATAAATGAAACTCAGTTTAGCTGGATACAAGACCCAGGTTTGAAAGTCATTTTGCTTTAGGAGATTAAAAGTCGTTGACCACCCTCTTCTGGCTTGAAAAGTTTCAGCAGAGATATTTGCAGTCATTCTAATATTCTTCCCTTTGAAGGTAATGGTTTTCTTTCTCCTAGCAGCTTTGAGGATTTTCTCCTTCATATTAACTTTAGTGAAGTTAATTATGATATGCCTGGGGGATGTCTTATTGGGGTTGAGTCGTGCTGGGGTTCTGAAGCTGTCCGCTATCTGAATTTCAGAATCTCTAGGCATGTCTGGAAAATTTTCTTTCATAATTTCATGCAGAAGGGCCTCTGTGCCCAGTGAGGCCACTTCATCTGTTTCTGGAACTCCTATGATTCAGATATCTGCCTTCTTCGAATTATCCCAGAGCTCTCTGAGAGAGTGTTCCGTTTTTCCTCTCCATTTCTCTTCCTTTTTGAGAGTTTGGGAGCGTTCAAAGGCTTTATCTTCAATGTCAGAAATCCTTTCTTCTGCTTGCTCCATTCTGTTGCTGAGGGATTCTACGGTATTTTTCATATCTTTGAAGGCTGCAAATTCTTGCTTCAGTGTGTCTAAGTCTTTGGTGGTTTTGTCTTTAAATTTGTTAAATTCTTGAGACAACTTTTGAATTTCTCCTCAAATTCCTAATTCCACTTTGTTAATCTTGTCTGCAATCCAAATTCTGAATTCGATTGCTGACATCTCAGCCAGTTGTTTATGAATGGGATCTTCAATTGCATCTGCCATATCTTTCCTTGGGGGGGAGGGGTTGATCTATTCTGGTTATTCATGTTACCAGAGTTTTTCCGCTGATTCCGCCCCATGGTTGTTTTACTCCCTCTGATTTTTTCCCCTGGGGCTTTGTCGAGGGCCTGTACAGTGTTGTCGCCTGAGAAACTGGGGCCCTGTCTGGTGTGGTGGGGCTAAGTGGTTCTGTCTTGTTTTTAGCTGGTTTCTGTTCCACCCTAGTGAAACAGATACTTTGGATTGAAGTCTCAGCTGTGGAGAAATATCAGCAATTAAGTCACCCCGCCCCCCACAGGCAAACAATTGGAAAAGAAAAATCAAACCTTCCTACCACCATGCACCCAGGGCACCACCTGATTTGTCCTCAGGCGATTGGTTCAGTTCAAAAATGTCCAAATCAATTGTCTCAGTCTGTACCTGTCTCGGGCGAGAGAGTTTAAGAGGTCTCTGGGAACTGGATCAAAGGGGTCTGGTGACTACTCTGGTGTGGCTTGCTCCAGTGCTGCGTGGAGTCAGGAGAAGCCACCCAGCCAATAAATCAGTCTGGAAAGGTTGCTGCCTCCTTCCCCACCTTGCACCACTTCACACCCAGTCACTGATAGCCCTGCAGTTGGCTGACCCAGTTGCCTGTAGTGAATCGGTACTCCAGGAGTTTGTACCTGCCTGAATCACAAGGAAGTCTGCCAGGCCGCTGCCCTCTGCCTCTCTCCAGCAGGAGGAGGTGAGGCCTGACAACCTCGGGTGCTTGATGAAGGTTGAGGGGTTTTCACTCAGGTCCAGTCTCGCCCCTGATTAATGTTACTGACAGGACAGAACAGAACAACTCTGCAGTTCTTTGAATTGAGTTCCAAATCAGCTTGTCTTTGCTCTTGTATTGTCTATAGGCTGATGATCCCCTGAGGGCCAGGTGCGTCTTAGGTTTAGTAAAGTGGACCTCTGGGTCAGCCCTGCCCTGGGAGTTTCCCTGGTTTGCAAGTTGGAGTTGCCTCAGGCAAACTCAGAGTCTTTGGTTGCCCAGGGAGACAGGGGGTGTGGCTTCAGAATATTCGGTAGTGAGCCATATTGCTAGCAAAAGAGGGGTGCTGCTTTATGGCTCAGGCAACTGTTGCTCTGGTGTAGCTCCCCTCCGGCCAACCGTCCTCTCTCAGCTCCCATACCCCAGAGTCTGCACCGACCGGCTGCAGCCCAGCACTGTCTACACCCCTCGAGCAATCGCCCAAGAGTCTGGACCCCTGGGGGACAGGCCTCCAGACCTTGGAGCGAGAGCAGAGGGGAGTGCGGGGAGCCCTGGGAGCCTGGGGTTGCAGGCAGAGAACACACACAGCTTTACACAGTTTTATGCCTGGCCATATTGTCACCAAAAGACGGCTATCACACTGTGCCTCAGGAAACTGCCACTCCGGTGTGGTCCACTCTCCGCTGACCAACCGGGACTGGCCTCCAAACCCCAGTGTGAGCGAAGTGGAGCACTGGGAGCTCAGAATTCCAGGTAGAGATTATATACAGTTTATACAGTTTTATGCCTGGCAGGAGGACGCCGTGGCACCCTAGTAGGGGAGGTAGGTCCAGTTTTTAGAGGGTCTCTCCCATGGAATATAATGGGAGGACTTTTGAACTCTCCTCATTTGTTTATGGGGTGCTACGAGCCATTCTCATGGGGGAGGGGACTTCCATCCACTTGGTGATGGATTTTGTACCTTTGTTTGTATCCTTGTGGTCGCAGCTCGCCCCAGCGGGGTTGATGTGCATTCTACAACCTTCTCTCTTAGTGCAGCTCAAATCCACCAGGTTTCTTGCTGAATTTTTGTCCTTTAACTCTCCTTCTGGACGGGAGCCTCTGTGGAAAGCTGGCTTCAGTCAGCCATCTTGTCTCCTCCCCTCCTAACACTCTCTTTATTTCATTTAAAGTGTGCTATGTAACCAGGTAAATGTGTAAGGTGACATCTAGGATGCTTTGGGCCAGTTGAGAGCTGAGTCAGTGATACAGATCCAGGGGCATGTCATGAATATACTGGTAATACACATGGAAAATACTTACAGCTATCTCTAACTAAGTACTTAATGTTTGCCCAGCAGTTTATAATTTTAAGTACACTAACTTATGTATTTTTCACAATAACCCCCTGCTATTATTTTCTCTGGTCTATAGAGGAGAACTCTAGGGGTACAAAGAGATTAACAGTTTATAAGCAACAGAATGAGAATTTGAGCCCAGCCCATTTGGCTCCAAGTCCATGACTTAAACCACAAGGCTGGATTGCCTCTGCAGTATGGTAATAAATGATAAGAAAAGTTAAGTCAGACAAAATTAAGGTCATTTCTATATCAGTGTTGGTCCTCTGGTTCTTTCCAGAACCAAACGTACTTATTTATTTCTTGTGTATCATTCTAGTAAATAGATTTGATTGTATCCAACCTAGTCCTTACATCTGCACAGTTCTGACTTAACTATAAATCGGAAAGTGTTCTGTTACACTAAAAAAGCCCTTCATTCCTTTTAAGGTGCTGTCTGTAACACACCTGAGACGTGGTGTGGGTACTCTTGTTGGAGCGATGTCATCCCAGTGAACTTTTGGGGGGTTGGGCAGCTCAACCAATATTGATTTTTCCAAAGCCCACTGCAAAGATGGCCACGCCTTTGGCCATGGGCCTTTTTCCCCAGAGACCATAATGCTTCCAGAGATTTATATTATGATGATGAGGTCTTGGGCATATCTGGGGGTCTTGGGAGCCTGTGGTAACTTCATATGTCCAGAGAAGACCACATAGGGCCTTTAGGATTCTATGTGGTAACAGGAAGCTACATTGACTCTATGGAGATTTGAGAACCATTGTGGCCCTTCCTGGGTATATCAGTTGGTTCTTGCTGTGTAACATATAAGCACAAAACCTAGTGGCTGGAAAGAACAAGGATTTGCTTAACTCATGAGCATCTTGCATTGGCTGGGTTTATTGATGTTTCTCTTATCAGTTGGTGGGTTAACTATTAGGTCAACTTGGCTGGTTTTGGCTGGTCTCCCTTACATCTGAGACCTTGATGAAGGGCAACTGCTTTATGTGGCTTTTCAGAAAGCTGGCCTGGGCATGTTGGCATGGGGGCAGAAATCTCTAAAGAAGGAACAGGGACATTACAGGGCTCTTGACACTTAGGTGGGGTAACTGCCTCAATGTCACTTCCACTATATTTTGTGGATTAAAGCAAGTAGTAAGGCTGGCACAGATTCAAAGAGTCGTAATACATACCCCTCCCCTGGGCAGCAGGAGTGCAAAGTTACATCAAAAATCATTACACAAAGCTGAGCATGGTGGCTCACACCTGTAATCCCAGCACTCTGGTAGGCTGAGGCAGCTGGATTGATTGAGCTCAGGAGTTGAGACCAGCTTGAGCAAAAGCGAGACCCTGTCTTCAAAAATAGCCGGGGGTTGTGGCAGGTGCCTGTAGTCCCAGCTACTTCGGAGGCTGAGGCAAGAGGATCCCTTGAACCCAAGAGTTTGTGGTTGCCGTGAGTTACGATGCCATGGCAACAAAGTAAAACTCGGTCTCAAAAAACAAAAAACCAAACAAACAAAAAAAAGAAAATCATTACACAGTGGATATGTAATGTCAAACTGTCATGTTGTGTACCTTGAGTGTATATAATCTTTCTCTAACAATATTTTAAACTAATAAAGGAAAAAAATGGTTTGCATATGGGGAGATTTGGAGAGTCTTTTTTGATCAGTCCATTGTACCAGGCCACACCTCTGGACTGTAGAGTCCACATTGCCCTCCAAGCTGGGAGACATTCATGGAGTTGACAAGGGGAGCCTATGCTGGCCCTTGAGGACTGTGCTAAGTCCATAGAGTCTGAGAAGCTAGTCATAGCCCCAGAAAACCAGAGAACCCCATGAACTCTTTAGCTAGTTCCTCGCTGAAGGGCATTTTTGTAGTCCCCAGTGTTTTGTAACTACAATGAGCTCTGCCAGAAATAGCCAAATGCCTCTACCTGCCTTTGTGCAAATGTGTAGGTCCAACTGTGGTATAAATGAGCTAGTGTACTTTGAAGAGGGAATTCATGTCTTTCTTCTGGGGGTCACTTGGTGAGGTGTCTGAGTAACTACACACAGTCCCCATACAAGAGCAGAGCTCCTTGCATCCTCGTCCTGGAGGCTCATTCATCATCGGAGGCTCCAGTGTCTGGGGCCAGTGGCCATCCTCTGCACCAAACTCTTTGGCTTACCATGCTTCTCTGCATTCAGCATTGGTCTTCTCAACAGCTTCCCACTGAGTGTGTCTCCCACGGCTCCCTCTGCCATGCACACTCAGCTCATGGCTGTATTAAATCAAATTGCTGCAGAATTGTTCAGGACACCCAGAGCCCCACAGGTTGGCACTATTGTTAAGAAGATTCCGGGCCCATCTCTGACCTTTGGAGCTCACCCAGCACATGTGGAGGAATGCCAAAAACTAAGAAGGAGACTATTGATCAGGATGGGAAGGAGGAAGGACAACAGGGAGTCGTAAATTCTTATTAATGGCTAAAGAAGGGACAGCTGCTGGGATTTCTGGCATAAAGATGAAAGGGCAGAATGAAGTTAAAGAATTGGAATATAAAACCCTAGAGTTGGACAGCCGCTTCCAAAACCTGGCTGTATATCACAATCAACTGGGGGAAACATTTAAAAACACAAAATCCTGGGCTCTGCTTCTAATTTGTCAACTCAACATTTCTTGAAGCTTTGATTTTTATTTTGTAAAAACTCTCTAATTTCAGGAACCACTGACATAGCCCAATGCTATAATCTCCACCACAACATCTATAAAGGACTAACCTAGCAATATTTACTCCCATTTACCAAGGGCTCCCTACAGTTAGGCAACGTGCACCATTTCACCATCCTGTGCACAACCCTATTATGTATATACAGTTGTCACCCACATCTCATGTAGGAATAGACACAAGTCAACAAGGCCATCATCACAGAGGATGAGACAGGAAGTCGACTTCCATAACCAGGAAGCAGAAGAGCACACAGTTGAACTAGCAACTATCTGCCCTCAAAGCCCTTGTTCTCTTTGATCTTTAAACTTGCTTCTTCTGTAAAATGGGGTGAGCAGTGGTGGCTGCTCAGATCTAAATCCCTGTAACACTAAAGCCATGCTCTGAACCCACAGGCTTCACTGCAGCACTGAAGAGTATTCTTTTGCTCATTGAAGATGATGCTCACTCACTTTTCTTACGATCTCTACCCATTCTAGATCCCCCAACCCCTGAAGAACACAATAAAAAGAGACTTATCTATCTATCAACGATCTATCTATCCATCCATCCATCCATCCATTATCTATCTATCATCTATCCATCCATCCATCTACTATCTATCTACCATCTATCTATCATCTATCTATCCAAACATCTATTATCTATCATCTATCATATATCTATCCATTCCTCCACCTATCTGTCTATATCTATTGTTTAGCTATCCATCTATCCATCTATCTGTCTATATGTGTGTTACATACCTGTATTATAACACATGTAAGTACATAGACATGTGTGTGCATGTGTGCATCATATATATATATTTATATGGGTGTTATATATGTGTATGTTGCACAGAAAATTATTATGATTATCTCCACACCTTTTGAAACTTTGGGCCTTTGTGCACTGCCTCTGGGAGGTCCTGTGAAATGGGGTTTTGGAGTGTTTTCCAGGGTTATGGCAGAAACCACATCGTCCCCAGAATCCATCCCTCCTGTGCCCCACTTAATAGAAAGAATCTCAGAGCTTTAGCCGGACACATGTCTGCTCCAGCAAGGGGAGGATCTGGGCTGGGCTCATGCAGGTGGGTTGGAAGTGAGGTGTACGGCTATAGGGTCCTGTCCTCCAGAAGGAAATTTCTCACACTCTCCTGCCTCCTAGTCCTTCCCTTCTTTGCTGTGGGCTGGGATGCGGATACAGTAGCTGTGCCACAGTTTTCTCTCCATGGGAAGGCTCTTGAGAGAGGAGGCCAAGAGAGCCACTAACTATCCAGTGACACACAGGTGGCCCCCACCACAAGGAAGCAAGTCCCCAAATGGTAAGTGCCGAGGTGGAGCAGGGACATAGATGGAAGACAGTTCTCCAGAAGGACACGACAGTAGGAGGAACCTGCGTCCTTAGATGACCTCATGAGTCATAAACACCCACCAGACTAGGACTGTTTCTTTCTAAACTATTTCTTGAAATAGAAAAGAATGTCTCTATTTTTTTTCCCTCAAAGCTCAGCTACCTATGCTGTAGGATATGGGGCCTTATCAAAAGGCAGGACATCAGAGTTCCCCCACTGACTGTGGCCTGGGTGTCACACTGGGAGAACAGAAATGTCCTTTTATTAGTAGGCATCACATGCTGGAAAGACTGGCTTCATCAGATAGGATGTTTGGTTGGAGCAGATGCTCTTTACTGAAAGTAAAGATGTTCTTTACTGGGGGGCCACTGGGAATTCACAGAATGTTTGAAGGTTTGGAAGTAGACAGGAAACAAGATGGCCTGGAAGGCAGGAACGCAGACACTGCAGGAGCAGATCCAAGCAGAGTCAGGCAGCCTGATGGAATGGCCCCTTTTATCTGCTTCTTCTGTTCCTCGGTCACTTGTTTGAGCACCAGTGGCCTAAGAAAGAGCCTCTACCTGGTTTGCCTGTTTCAGGCGGTGTGTGCACCTGCTGGCTGGCTCCCGTGCTCAGAGAAAGATGCTGAGCCAGGCAGCCTCCAGTTGATCCTTTGACTTCTATGTCAAAGATCAGCTACCTGCCTCTACTGTCCCATCAAGAATGCACACATTGTAGGAAGGTGATGCCTCAAGGAATTTGGGGTGTTAATAGGAAAGGGGGTTGGATGCTTTGTGGCCCTAAGCAACCACCATTGTTGTGGGAGTCAGGAGATGATTTTCTTTTTCTTTCTTTCTTCTTTTTTTTTTTGAGACAGTCTTACTATGTTGCCCTTGGTAGAGTGCTGTGGCATTATAGCTCACAGCAACCTCAAATTCTTGGGCTTAAGCGATTCTCTTGCCTCAGTCTCCCGAGTAGCTGGGACTACAGGCACCCACCACAATGCCCAACTGTTTTGGTTGCAGTTGTCATTGTTGTTTAGCAGGCCTGGGCCAGGCTCGAACTCTCCAGCTTCAGTGTATGTGGCTGGCGCCCTACTCACTGAGCTACCGGACCCTGACCAGGAGATGATTTTCGATGCCTAGCTTTGCCCCCTGCTCACCATGTGGCTCTGGGAAAACACCTTGACTTCTGGGGGCCTAAAGATCAAGACTAGAAGCCCCAGTGATCTGTATCCTCCAGTACACAGTTCCTGAGATCCAGTCACCCAGACATACGATATGTGTAACAGCTGCTAGTTACAGATGACCCTCCCTGCCGCGATCTGTGTATTGGCACACACAGCTCGAGCCATTTGTCCATCCAGTTGTACACCCACCCATGGAAAACTAAAATTGCACATATCGATTCTGTCTGCTTATTTGAGGAACAGGGAGACAGAAGGGGAATTATTTAAAAAAAAACTTCATATATTTTAGAGCATCTCAAAAGTGGGGGAAGAAACAGAGATTCACTAGGCCACAGGCTCAGATGATTTTTAAACATGCTTTTTTTTTAAGCCATACTTATTTTCAAATATGTATGGAACATCAGTGAGTTTTGCATATTCCCTGAGGCTTTTTAGAATTGGGAAGATTTAGATTTTGTTTACTTATCCATGAAGAAAAATGTAATTTGGGAAGTCTTCTCACCTATAGGTGCTTGAGCACTACCGTGGGACCCCTACAGGCTCAGGGAGCATCTTCCCTGTGGTAAATCACAGGTGACAGTCATGGCTGGGAAAACACCCCTTGGGAACCAAGAGAACCACCTGAGAGCAGCAAGTTCTGCCTGGTTCGGTGTCAGAAGCACTGGCATTCCTGGGAGCTAGCACTCACTGCTGCTTTCAAGATGGAAAGACCATAGTCTATTTTGGCACAAGGCTTGACGTTCAAGTTGGCAGCTAGCTTGAGGCTACAGACTTAAATAACTCCTCCTTCTCTGCAGACCCACTGGGCTAGAGGGGTGGCAAGGGCATGTGTAGGCAGAGCCAGCTGTTGCCCCTAATAGGGTCCCATCTTGAATTGAGCATGGAGGGTCTGATTCAAGACAACCACCTCTGCTGAGGGCTGCTAGTTTTCTTGTTCTCACAGCTCTCCCCACGTCCACACCAGTAAGAGTCTGCTGTTTGGTGAAGGTCCGTGGCTACCCCCAGTGGGCTCCTCTTGCTATCTCAGCAGGCAGCCTTCTCTTCTGGTGCACAAAAGCTCACCTACTCTGGCAAAGGCCTGGCACAGACAGGCAGAGGGTATGGACTTGAACTGTGGGGACATTCAGATGAGAAAAGAATATGTCTTAAATAGCAGAACTCACCAACCAATCCACAGGAGGTGGGATCTACGGAGGTCCTTTTAGGCAAAGCTGCCTTTACACTGTGAGCAACAGGGGGCCATGCACACCATTCTCCTTTGCACAGTCTTTGCAAGGGGTGCCTGGGCCAAGTGGCAGTGTCTTCATACTACAGGTGATGAACTTAAGGCTCGGGAGTGTGAAGTGACTTGTGTTGGTTTCCCGGCTCTATTACAGCATCAGATCTTAGCATTGCGAAATACTTCAAAAACTAACAGGAAGCACCGGCAACTTCTGACAGCCTCAGATTTTCTCTGAGCAGCCGAGGCCACGCTGAGGTTTGAGCCTGGAAGGCTGCTCACAGCCTCCACTCTCAGAGGAGAGGGCGTTGGCATGGAGGGCAGGCATGCTGTTGCCTGAATTGAAGCTGCTCATCGTGTCCAAGGAAGCTAGGGCAGGTGTAGGCAGTGCATTCAAGAAGAGCCTGCTTCTTTACAGCTCTGTTAGCTCCTCCGGAGCCAACATGCATGCTCTGATGGGCAGGCAGCGAGACAGGCCATCGGGCCACCTGGGACCACCAGCAAGCACAGAACCCCAACCTCCCTGCAGCCAGATCAATGCAGACAGTGGGCAGACTAATGAGCTCACCAGCTGCAAGAAAGGCCCCTGCGGTTTTCCTCCAGTAGGTAATAAAAAGTCACAATTAGGCCTCAAGAGACCTCTTTCTTCTCAAGAAGTGGAGTTTGTTTTGCTGCCTCCAGCCAAGCCTATATTGGCACCCAGGTCACGGGGAAGTAACGTAGTCTGGCATGAATCCGCCCCACCCTCCCAACCGATTTTGTACTTCCACACAAAGATTCACCCTTTAGGATACAGCCACTCCTTAAACCGGGCAGCGGCTAATGACCAACTATTGTGTGAATCAGGTTATGCTTGGAGCTGCTGTGATAATAAGTGACCCAGTACTCCAGTCGTGTGACAGAGCAAAGGGCTGTCTCTTGTCAAGGAGAGTCCAATGAGAGCAGGGTGCGCTCCAGGGCCATGCCACTCCTGACAGTGACTTGGGGATCCAGTTCCCTCTAGTGAAGCCACATGTCAACACGCACACGAGAACTCACACAGGCTCTCTCCTGCCCTCTCTGGAAGTGACAGCTGTCATTGTCATCACGGTTATTGCACAGCATTAGTTGCATGGCTCACCTGAACTGGGAGGCTGCTGGGAAATGTTTTGCACCTACTGTCTGTACAACTCCCAGTTTTCATGTATGGGGGGGGGTCTTTCCTGGAAATATGAAACAGCCAAGGGGAAAGTCTACCTGTAAGTGCCCTGGAGGTACTGGCAGTGTGGAATATGATGGGCAAAGATCTTCCATAAGGAAAAGTTAATCTGGGAAGGAGGGGATGTTCCACCACACTGTGCTTCACTCACAGAGGTTTGGACCAGCAAGGCCATGATAACATGAGGTGAGAAGAGGTTTTACTTCTGTATGTCTCTTAAGAGGAGAAATTGCATCCAACTTATTTTTTTTCCCCTTGATGTGACCAGAAATAGAGGTAATAAAAACTTGCTTATTGGCCCAGTGAAAGACACTAATGTCGTGTCCATATGGTAGAAAACCCAGCTATGTATATTAAATTCCCTGGTAATAGTTCAGTTTCCTGGTTTCTGCTAGGTAGCCAACAGTTTATCAGACTGTGCCTTCATCATTCATGTTGTGTAAATCATTAATTGTCTGCCTGCTCATCAAATCATTCATCTACACACTTATCCAATCATCCAAATATCTATCCATCAACCACTCACTCATTCACCATCTGTCTACCATCCATTCATCTACCATCAACTACCCACCTACCCATCCATCCAACCTTCTTATGAAACACCTATCCATCCATCCACCCTTCCAACCATCCACCCACCCACCAATCCATCCTCCCCCACTCACTCATCCACCCATCCACACATTTATCCACCCTTCCATCCATCTACCCATCCATTATCCATCCACCCACCCACCTACCCATCCACCTGTCTATCCATTCATCCACCCACCCATCCACCCATCCATCTATCCACCCACCCACCCACCTACCCACCTACCCATCTAACCATCCACCTGTCTATCCATTCATCCACCCACCCATCTACCCATCCATCTATCCATTCATCCATCCATCCACCCACCCTTCCACCCTGCCACCCACTCATTCACCCATCCATCAACCTACTCATCCACCGTCCAAACATCCATCTCTCAACCAGTGCTCAAATATCCAACCATTCATCCAAAAAGAAATATTTATTGATTGCTGACTCCTGGTAAGCATGACTAGTAGGAATATCACAGGAGACAGAATGGACTATATCCTTACTCTTCTGGAATTTGCATTTTACTAGGGAAGACACACAACAAACAAGGAAGCAAACACTTAGAAAAGACGATCCCCAAGTGCTTCAAGAGTTGTGAAGAACATGAGATGAGATGAGGGAAGCAGGAATGTCTGGAATGGGGAGGGCAGAGGCTGCTCTGAGGCAGTCTCCTAGCAGGATGAAGAGGGGTCAGGTCTGTGCAAATCTCCAAGAAGAGAGTTCCAGAAAGAAGAAGCAAGAAGGGCAAGATCATGGGCAAGGTCACACATCAAGGCCTTGAGGTGCAAGTGAACGTGTTCTGCCAGAAGGAATGTAAAGAAGGAAGCCAGTGGGCTTGGAGCTTGGTGAGTGAGTGGGCAGGTAGTGGGGTGGGTGGGTAACAGGTGGCCCTACATCACACAGGATCTTTGAGTCACAGCACAGGGCCCACATTTTACTCCAGGAGTTATGGGCATCTATTAGAGGGTTTCAGCCAAGAGTGATGTGATTAAAATCATATTTTTATTTGTGCTTTTTAATTTAATTTTATTTTTTGAGGTAGGTCTCATTCTATTACCCAAGCTCAACTGCAGTGGTGTGATCAAAGCTCATTGTAACTTCAAACTCCTGTAGTCCCCTCAAGGGAATACAGATATGCTACCACACCCAGCTGATTTTTAATTTTTCTGAAGAGACAGAGTCTTGCTTTGTTGCCTAGGCTGGTCTTGAACTCCTGGCCTCAAGTGATCCTCCCCTCCCCCCAGCCTCCCAAAGTACTGGGATTATAGGCATGAGTCATGGTGTCTGGCAATAAATCATGCTTTTAAAAGGTCACTCTGATAATTTTCATTTAGAAAGCATCGACTGCCTACTTAGATTCACCCAAGAGCCTTGAAATGCTCTGGATTCGGGGAACAGAGAGGAATAGCAGAGAAGCTTTCAAAGTTATAAAACAATCATGGCTGTAGTACTTTAAATCCATTAGTGTAATTGGTGGGTCAGGCTTGATTTAATATCAGGAAGAACAGCTGCGAGAAATTCAATCAAGGTCCAGCTGTCCAAGAAAAAGCATGGAAATTGTGCTGGTCCCAAGGGGCTCATTCATGGGCCCCCAGCCTGAGAGAAGAGGGTTTCCACGGTTGACCCGCATGGGTTATTTGTGAAGGGGGCTTGTTCCCACTCTTCAATATGGCTTACAATTTGCTGGGGCTTGTTCCCATTCCTCAATATGGCCTACAATTTGCTGGGGCCCTTTCTATGTGGCTCCAGAATCTTTCTGAATGTTTAGAAGCCTGGAAAGCAAAGCTCACAGGAATGGAACTTGGGAAGAGCAGAAGCCAGAAAGAGCCAATGCAAAGTCCCACTAGCCAATGCCTAGTGGGACTGATCGCTTTGCTCCGTGGGCAACTGCTTCCTCAGTCCATGGCAATAAGTATTCCATCTTGCCTTGGCAATCTGACCCTTCCCTGCTCTGAGTCCCTGTGATACGGTTTAGGTTTCAGGGCTGGGAGAGGCACCTGTGATGAAGGCCTGGACCATCGTGCGGGGGAGCAATCTGAATTATGTTCAGCAGCAACCCCTGCAGGCTAACAGGAGGCAAAGGACAGTGTTTTCTGGAGATGATAGGACAGTTGCTGTCTTCACTCTGTGAAACTGACAAATCTGGAGCATCCAGAGGCCTCCCTGGAGGGCGGTTCTGCCTGAGAAGGGAGCCACGCCGGCTTTCACAGAGCAAGATGTGGCGAGAAGAGGCAGGAAGACAAAGGGAGCCCGGGGCCAGCCATTCTGGGGGTCAGGCAGGGGCACTTCTAGCTGCTCGCTCCTAGGAAGGAACACATTTTGTCCCTCTCTCCTCCATATTTTTTCCCTATAAGCTCACTTGATTTCTTTTTAATCACTTTCAAGGAGAAAGATTCTCTCTGAAGCAAACAGAAAGACATGTTTTCCATCCCAAGGGCACTTCTTTCTCTGTGGAGTATATAGAAATGCATCCTCCAAGAAGGTGTGGTGAGTCCCTGATCCTCAGTACTTAGGTTGTGACCTTAGCTGGAAATGGGCTCTTTGCAGATGTAACCAAGGTAAGATAAGGTCATACTGGACTAGGGTATATTCGAAATCCAGAGACTGGTGTCACTGTGAGAAGGAAAATGTTGAAACACCAACTTGGAGGGAGAAGGCTAAGCAATGGCGGAGGCAGAGGTTAGAGTGATATGTCGACAAGCCAAGGGACTCCAAGGTTCTGCCTGGAGCCACGGGAAGCTGGTAGAGGCCCGGGACAGGGTCTCCCTCACAGCCTCACAAGGAACCAAACCAGCCCACACCTTGATCTTGGGTTTGTGGCTTCTAGACAATAAATTTCTGTTATTCATGCTACTCAGTTTGTGCTACTTTTTTACAGCAAAGTATCTGTAGTCCAGGAGGGATTGACACAGTGCAGGTGTTCTAGACTGGCTTCCCATCAGCATTGGGGACTGGACTTCCTCCACGGGCTGGGAAGCTCGGTGCCTCTGGGGGCCCTTCTGCTGGCCCAAAGGAGCAAACAAGCCAGGGATGAGAGAGACTTAGCCGCGTCACTTCATTTATTCACACTCAAAAAGACATCCTGAGGAAATCTCAGTTAAGACTTTGGTGCCATTTCTTTCTCGAGTTCTGAGCACACAGATTCCCCTTCCGTTTTGCCTTATAATGGCAACGTTGTGTTCTTTAAACAATGACATTCCATATTTCCCTGGGGACACATAGGAACATTCTTCTCTTTCATAAAGCAATATTAGTCTTCCCTATCTTGAAAACACATAGTTCCTCTGTCTATATTTGTTTCCCCCATTTTTGGGGACAGGCATAAGTCAGGAGAAATATTTGTCTATTCCAAGAAGAGTGATGAGATCAGTAATAAACAGAATCAATGCCCTGAGTCAAGGAGAGACCAGGGTGGAGGGAGACCCTCGCTCTTGATTTTACTCAACCAGGGCTAAGGATTGGAAGCCGTTCTCACCGGAGTGTCTGAATTTTCAAATGACAATAGAAATCCAGAATTTTTAGGTGAAATCTTCTAAGTCAGTGGTTCTCAACCTTCCTAAGGCTGCGGCCCTTTAATACAGGTCCTGTGGGTCACGATTCACAGGTTGAGAACTGCTGCTCTAAGTGTTAAATGTTGGCTCAATTGATTCTCTATTCTGTAACCTGTTTTGTTGTCATTTATAAAATTTAACGACTGCACAAACATTACTTTGTCACCCCCTCCCTGGAAGGATGTCAGTGAGGTTTCCCAGCACGAATGTGTGTGGGTTGTCTAATCTTGACGGCTCTATCTCCACAGCTGACAGCCGTCTCTGGCCTAATAAGTACCAGCTGGATAAATGAATGATCCAATACTCACCACTCTCTACATGAGTGTGAGGATCTCACGCAACTTCTCTTTACATGCAATTCTGTTGGGACTGCACTTGATTAAGGAATTTAAAGACTGAACTTTTCTAACCCAGCCCAGAGCTACTCTGCGTATGTGTGTTGGAGGCCCCAGGAAAGAGCATAGCGTTTTCCTCGCTGCAGCCCCAAGAGAGGTAGGAATAAACGTTTGCCTGCCACGGCTCCCACTTACCACCATCAGTCAGCAGGCTTTTAGGAGAGAATTGCATGTGTGATTTATTTGCAAATCCGTTCAGGTCCTGAAGGAGAGACACTTAGTACACAATGCACTTTGTCATCGTGTGTCAACATCTCCTCGCTGCAGAGAGCAGGGATACCAATGTAAGGGTGTAATTGGTTTGTGTTAGGGTGCTTACCTCTGCATTTCATTTAGCAAAAGCCATAGCGTCAGGAGAGCCATTTGCAATCGATGGCAGCCCCATGGAGGGGGTCAGCGTGTAGAAAGACAAAGGACAAACAGGAAGCCGCTGAATGCAAACTTTATATTTACAGCCGGTGAGTTTATAAATATATATTAACATTCTTACAATCTACAGTACATTCTACGCGTGGACAGATTCGGGCGAGGACAGCGGCTGTGGTTTAAACGAAACACCACGAGGGCGAGAATGCAAAGAAATATGAGGAGCTGCTGAAAAGAAAGAATTATCATCAAAAAGGGTGACCCCAGCAAACAAGGTAAGTAAACTTGGGGACAGGAGCAGGTGACGGTGCTGGCTGCAGGAATCCAGTCTCAGAGCAAACTGAGAGCACCACAGCTGGAGGAGAGAGTGCTGAGGTTGAGAGGGTGAACCAGTGGAATCTGCACACACGTTAGCTAAGGAGAATGCAATTATGGGGGGGGGGGGAGAGAGGAAGGAAAAAGGGTGGAGACGCAAACATACAGAATTACAGAGTCAGAAAGGAAGCTGAGAGATAGATCCAGAGAGACAGATACACCGAGAAAGAGAAATTGGAAAGGAGAAATCTAAAGAGGAGAAAGACAGAGAGGAGGGAGGAAGGGAGAGAGACGCTCAACTGCATGGCCTCTCCCGGCCTGTCCCCTGCACCGTCTCTCTCAGATCCTATCTAGTTGGCAATTATCCCACCCCCTTCCCTGCCTTGGAGTGAGCATGAGATGGAACTCCCCCCACCCCCGAGGGATTTGGGAGATGTTCAGAGTCATTTCGATTTTAAGCAATGCTACCCCTTTCCGGGCTGACTTTAGAGCCAGGTGCTCCCACGGCCTGCACGTCCCCCACCTGCCCCGGAGCCTCACGTCCTCCAGGCCTCCAAGGTGAAGAAGCTTCTGTACTTGTGTGGGGTCAGGCTTCCTGCTGGATCCACCCCTCTGCTCACCCTGCACCCTCCACACAGACACCCAGATGTCTCAACAACCTCAAGGGTAAATTCTTGGACAGGAGACCCACCAAGAACCGTGACAGATGCATCAGGAAACAGCCCTCTCGTCTGTGTAGACAGGTGAGGGCTTGTACCCTACCCAGTGCTGAGTTCCCTGTGAATACTGCCTACCCCTAAAGGCCAGCCTTTTCAAAGATGGACAGAGTTGACACAATGCCCAGGATGAAGGGAAGGGCCTCAGGAAATTGGAAATTGCCCCCCCACCCCGCCCTTACCTGCAAGTGACCAACAGCATTTTGGAAGGTGGCAATATAGTAGAGGAATTTAAATTTAAACAGAGTGAACTTGCTAAGAAGAGCCTGGTTCCTTGAACCTGATTGAAATTCTATGCCCAGTATCCTTAGTTTACAAATAAAGAAATGCTCTGAACTGCTCAGAAGATTCACGTGTGTGTGTTTGCTTCTGGTGTGTAGTTACAAAGAATTTCACACTTGTCCCCAATCAGTCCTCACCAGCAACTGCCTTGGTCTGTCAAGGACCTGGTCCAGCTCTGCCCTAGGGACTCAAGAGTGTCTCTCCGGAGCAGACTGGGATCCAGGCTGCCTGTGACCACGCTCACAGCAAGATCTGCTACTGCGGTTCACATGACACGCTTCCTCCCGCTCATCCACGCATGCCCAACCTGAGTGGCACTTTTCTTCTGTTGTTTGCAATATTGAATCTTGGAGTCACGTGGAATTTATAATGTCCAAATTGCTTTGATTAACAAGAGAAAGAAAGAGAGAGGCGGCTCTTCCCTGGAAGCTCTCAGAAGCTCAGTGATTCAGAACTCCTTTTTGTTCCAAGTTTTAAAAATCTTGCCGTAGTAATAAACCTCTTAACGTTAAGTAAGACATCGTACGCTGGACTGTGTGCACCGATGCCAACTCGGGGCCTCTCCCGCCAGGATGGGGTTGTCTTTTGAGATTCTCTGGACAGTGTCACCCTTCTCTTGTCCTACCATTTCATTTCTGTCCCAGGTGCACCACTGCTACACATCCTGGAATTAAAGGCTGAAAGGTGAGTGAGAACAAAGTGTGTGTGTGGCTTACACATGTTCGTGTAACCTCTCCATGTAGTTGTGTAGCTCTTTGCATTCCCCAGGGTCCAGATCCTGGCAGACCCACTTAATGTCATCCTCACTGCTCAGCCCCAGGGAGTTCCTGGTGGGGCACGGGTCATCCGAGGGGATGGTGGTGAAGGTGGTGAACTTCACTCTTTTCCTTTTTGAGGTAGGGGATGTTGGGGGCTCACTTTTTTGATCTTTCCCATCCAGGATTGTGGATCCTAATGGTTTAAACAGCTGCCCGTTGAGGCTTTTTTGGGAGTTTGTGCTGAGGAGATATTTAGTCTCCTCGAAATCCATGCCCCTGTCAATGGCAGTGATTTGCTCCTCTTGGGAGGATGCGAAGTTAATGTGATTCTCCAGCAGTTCTGTCCGGTTGCTCAACCCAACCCAGTCGTGGGAGTGACTCATCCCTTCTTGTTCCTCAAAGGGAACCTGTTTGTGCCTGTACTTTAACGCAAAGGTCACGCAGTTTATTAAGAAGACTAGAATAGCCAGGCAGAAGACACCCAACAAAGCATACATCCCAATTTCTAGGTCACTCAGCCCTTTGGATGCCTGCATTGGGTCATTCTCATCCAATTCCCCGTTGCTTCTGGGGAGGTCCCCCTGGGCTGGGAAGCTGGTGAGGTCGACGGGGATGGTCTGCAGGTGGCTGTCACCGTCGTTCTTCCGCAAGGTCGACCTCTCTGTCACAGTGCCCCTCCCTTCCATGAGTCCCACTGAAGAACTGCTGTAGTACCGTCCCTCCGGGCTCTCCCACTCGTGCAGGGTCTTTTTGGGCCTTCTGTTGCTGATGTCATTTTCCAGGTGAACACCTGCCCCAGTGTGTCTGCTGTCGCTGGTGTTGGGGCTGGCATCATTTTGACCAAATTTCACTTTGATGTTGGCTGTGCCGACAGCGAGCACACTCTTCCGCTTGGATTTCTGGCACGATTCACTGATAACCATTTCAACCTTGACCAGAGCACCGCGTCCTTCCATTTCAGCGGCAATGATAGGCCACTTGAACTTGGGGTCTTGGTGGATGGAGACCACCTTCTCATCCAAGGATGTGGCCATCAGAGAGAAGTCTTTCCCGTCATAAATATCTAGGGGCGTGACTGAGCCGTCACTGAACTGGACCCAGCAACTGATGGCTGCTTCCTGCTGAGAAGAATAAGTTAATGAGAATGTGCCTGAGTGCTCACCAAGACCGCTGCTTAGTAAAATGGACACACTGTGGCAGAAATATTACTACAAGAACAAAGAAAAACCTTCAAAACAGTGTAGGGATATGGGATAGGAGGCACCAAGGGTGTAAAAGAGAAGGAATTCTTATAAAGATGTAGCAAGCAGGCTACAGCAACAACAACAAACAGGGTAAGATTTGCTTTTTATAAAAAAACATCTGGAGATGCTAAGTGAAAACTGTGACCCTCGGGCTGTCCTGTATCTACTTCTGCATGATAATAAATTCCATGCCAAAGGGCATTACTGGCTAGAGGGATCATTTACAAGTGTTACACATGTATATGAAAAATGTTTATTACATTATTTTTAAGTTGCTTTCATCCTGAGTCTCCACTTATTACCCACAACACAGATTAAAGACCTTAATCTAGACAAGGGCTTCAGTTTTGATGGTCTTGCCGTGTCTGGGTCTGTAGGAATGGGTTTGCACCAGCCTCCAGACATAGTCTTGGCTCGGAGGTCAGAGGTCAGACCAGGGACTGAGGGGAAGAAGCACCCTGTATAGAGGGTCTGTCTCTCTCTCCACCTCCACCCTTCTCCCAACTGGCTGGAAGAAACTGGGTGTCAGGGACAAGGGGCGTGCACATCTCCGTCCCTTGCCTTTTCCACTTTGGTGATTTAGATCAACTGCCTCTGAGAACAGTCTGGCCAGGCCGATCGTTGGATATAGCATCCAACTTAAGGCAAAAAATGATGCCATTTCGCTCAACAGTGAACGGTCAGATGCATTGCTTCTCCTCTGCCCCCACCTTCCCCCTCTTCTGAAGCACCTGCTCCACCCTAAGCTCAGAATGATGACCAGCTCTTAAAGGCATGTGACCCTGCCTGCCTGGATGCGGCTCGCTGGGATGAGGCAGGCAGCTGCTGTGAGAGCTATCTCTCTTAGGAGCACTGAGCTGGCTGGCATCTCTGTCTTTCTCTCTTATTTGAAACAAGAAAAGCAGGACTAAAGGGACAGGGGAAGGTGATTCGTGGGAGCTCATATAAAATTGGAGAAGGAAGCCCCACTTTGCGGCAACCACTATGGATCATGTGTAGATACAGCATTTAACTGTAGAAAGAAAATAACAAATTAGACCAAAATAAAGACATAGCAGAGTGAGACAGTGGATGTGACAGAGACTGTTGACCTTCCATTTCCTCCAAGGTCATACATCAGAGTCTATGAAATTCCCTTAATCCTCCCAACATATCCTCTGTCGTTTATGCTTGCCCCAGTGGGTTTCTCTTTCATGCAACCCTCTGGCCCCCGACCAGGACAGAAGTTAATTTTACACGGCTGTTGTTTAGTCTTTGGAAGTAAGAGGCAAGGCTCCTCAAATGTGGCTGGTGACCTCTGCTCCTTCCCTCGGCTTAGCCAACAAGTACTTATTTTTGTTAGCTGTTGGTATGGACTAGTTGCTAAGTAGAAAACCTCCCAAGACACAGTGCAAAAGTTATTGGACGTGACACTGCTTTGCCCAGGTTCTTTCAGTCTGCCATGAAATCTGAAGAGAAAATTCAAGTGCACCATGCGTTTCTTGAAACCACCATTGTCAGAGCCAAGTTGTGCAGAAGGGGTAAGGGCCCTGTAAACTCACTGTGGAGCAGATCTCAGGGTCCTGTGTTTCACTCTGCATGTCAGAAATAGGGGAGCTCCTTGGGCCGATTCCAGCTGTATCCCATCACTTCTGTAACTCCTAGCTGCCCACCACCTGATCTTTTTTTTTAATTTTTGTACCATATTTATTTAGCACCTACTGTGAATTACTTGCTTTACACCCAGCATCCCTGTAACTCCAGTTTTTTTTTTTTTTATTGTTGGGGATTCATTGAGGGTACAATAAGCCAGGTTACACTGATTGCAATTGTTAGGTAAAGTCCCTCTTGTAATCATGTCTTGCCCCCATAAAGTGTGACACACGCCAAGGCCCTACCCCCCTCCCTCCGTCCCTCTTTCTGCTTCCCCCCCATAACCTTAATTGTCATTAATTGTCCTCATATCAAAATTGAGTCCACCACCTGATCTTATCATCCCATAAAGACAGAAAGAGGCCTCGGTTACTTTTCCTTTGCTATCTATAACTTGCATCTTGGCTGACACCCTTTCTTGAGAAAAAGGAGGTTAGCTTTGGCCAAAAATTTGTATCTGTTATTGAGATCACTCACTTTCAAGTATTTTCTAATCCCAAATCCTGCACATAAAGACCAGACCTTAAGGGCTGTGAGATCAGCTAATGCCCAATAGGCAGAGGGCAAATGAGACAGCTCTCTGTGCACTGGGCCAAGCCTTCTTTAGTGCTACTTCCACTGTGAACATTGTCCCAGCCTCAGCATAGGAGAAAGGGCTTCTGACTGACAAAGGAAGCTGCTGTATTGGACAGGGGCCTTCCCCATTCCTGTTCGAGGATGATCCCTTTTCACAGGGTGCAAAGAAGACAAATGGCTGGGTCTACCGTCTTCTGTTGCTAAGCCGCACCCTACCCTCAGTGTTCCTGCTAAGAGATAATGAGGTGAATATCCCCTAGTAGGAGGCCCATGTTTTGGGGAATGATTAGATCAGACATAAACTTGCACACCACACATAGACACGCAATAGACATACAGGCACATGTGCAATGCAAACGCACACAGCGTACAGCACCATACAGAATGCACACACAGACACACGTGCACACAAACACAATATACACAACCTAATACATAATACACACAGGACACACACCCAGATATAACACACACGTACACATACACACACATACAGACACACACAGCGCCCACTTGCATACAGACGTTGAACACTATTAGTATGCACTGGTTTCAAATAACATAACGTAAAACATAACAACACAACACAACTAAAATAAAGCCATGACTGGCTCTCTATTTCTGCCTGGGTGACGTAATCACTGGTGTGGGGTCAATGCCCTGTAACCTCTTTTCACAGCACAGACTGTCCCTGAGCTCCTGCAGGGACCCTGCAGCAGAAGGGGGCATCTCCTCTGAGCCTATACCCTGCCTCCTATCACCTCCCACGGCTGGGGAGGTCCAGCCACCTGTGGGCCAAGACGGGGATGGAGGCGTGGACCTGAGTGTACCTGCTTGACTGTGAAGGGGAGGATGGAGGGTAGGGCCCTTTCCCCCGGGGCTTCTGTCCTGTGGAACTCATAATTTTTTAATTGTTGCAATCTCTGTTTATGCATTTATCTTGTGCATCTTTGCTTGAAGGAGCTAGGAACCGTGAGGAAGAGTGCCATCTGCATCACAGGTGTCCTTTGCAGATTGAGAAACACCTGACAGGTGATGCCACTCTTTTATAAGACTCACCTGATAGGAGACCCACCCAGTGTGTGTGACCCACCTCGTATGAGACCCACCTGATGTGTGTGACCTCCATGGTGGGAGATCCCTATGGTGTGACCCCCCCAGAGGGCCAAGCAGGCCCTGCCCACATACCTGCTTGGGCTTCTGCAGAAGTTCCTGAGCCACTGCAGTGGCAAAGATGGCTCTGTTGCTCCCTGGGCTGAGCTGCAAGGAGAGTGACAGTCCTGTCACCAGCTGGACACCAAGGTCCGTGATGGTCACCTTCTCGTCCAGCACAGTTATGGTCTTTTCAGCCAAGATGGCATCTGACAGAGGAGACAGGATCTGCAGGGCAGAACCAACATAACAAGGGAAGGCTCGGTGGTCTCTGCACTCCCTCCTACAGCACCAGGGTCGCCCGAGGCCACAGGGACATGGGCTGACAAATGAGTCAGACTGAGTGAGAACAGGCCTTTCCTACAGATGCTTCCTTCTAAAACATACATCGTGCTGAGAAAATGTCATGTGCTTGTTACGTGCCAGCATGCAGGTGCGGAGGGAGGGCCAGGTGGGCTCTGCCTTCCCTGGAGCCCCAAATAAGCTCCATTTCCCAGCAGGCACCACCCGCTCTCTGCAGGAGGAACCCGCGTTCTCATCTGAGCGCTAACTTGACAATTCTGCAGCACAGAGCTCCCTGCCGCTCCATAAGGTGTGTTTTGCTTAATATTATTTATTTTGCTGAAATGACATTTCGAACATCTTCATATCACCAAAGAATGCTGGTTTTGATATACTAGTTCCATGTTTATACATTTCTCCCTCCCACATGAAACCCACGTGCAACTGGAAGGTGGAGCTCGTGGGTCCCTGGAGCATCTCAGTCATGCCATGCGGCACCAGAAGCTTGCGCGCTGCACCTTGGGAGCAGCTGGGCTGCTTTCTGGGAATCCTTAACCTTCTGGATGAAATGAGCTTCATCCTCCACTCATCTGCTTCCCTGGTCTACTTCTCTCTTCAAGTTTTGGTGATATTTATGAAGATGTCAAGAGAACTGTTTTCCCGGGGCACCAGGAATCCCAGGTGTATATTTCTGTCCAAATACCATCTTCTGTTTCTGGGTCTGATTATGATCACTCACATGGCAGTGAGCTTGAGGAAGCAGTGCCCAGCAGAAAGTGGACAAGTGAATTTGTAATTTAGGAGGACGCAGTGCCCAGCAGAAAGTGGACAAGTGAATTTGTAATTCAGGAGGACGCAGTGAGAATAAATTAAAGAACTAAGGCTCACAGGAACAGATGCCTTAATTCTTATTTAAGGTGTGTGGGAAGCTGGCCCGTTTCTGCCTCCCTAATACCTGATTTCTGAATACTGTGTCATTTCCTCTTTGCACATAAATTATCACTTAGGGTGAGTGGTTAACACCAGTTTCTCATTTTAGTCTGAATTTCCAGGCATTAGTGTGAGTTTAGCCTACGAATTTGTTATAGAAATTCTCATCTTTAAGCTTCTTCACATATTGTGTAAGGTGCAAGCACTTGTGTATAGGGCAGTATGTTCTGTTTGCCATATGTAATAAACAAATGGGACTTCATTAAACTAAAAAGCTTCAGTACAGCTAAGGAGACAATAACCAAAGCAAAGAGACAACCTACACAATGGGAAAGGATATTTGCATATTTTCAATCAGACAAAAGCTTGATAACTAGGATCTATAGAGAACTCAAATTAATCCACATGAAAAAAGCCAACAATCCCTTATATCAATGGGCAAGAGACATGAATAGAACTTTCTCTAAAGACGACAGACGAATGGCTAACAAACACATGAAAAAATGTTCATCATCTCTATATATTAGAGAAATGCAAATCAAAACAACCCTGAGATATCATCTAACCCCAGTGAGAATGGCCCACATCACAAAATCTCAAAACTGCAGATGCTGGCGTGGATGTGGAGAGAAGGGAACACTTTTACACTGCTGGTGGGACTGCAAACTAGTACAACCTTTCTGGAAGGAAGTATGGAGAATCCTCAAAGCACTCAAGCTAGACCTCCCATTTGATCCTGCAATCCCATTACTGGGCATTTACCCAGAAGGAAAGAAATCCTTTTATCATAAGGACACTTGTACTAGACTGTTTATTGCAGCTCAATTTACAATCGCCAAAATGTGGAAACAGCCTAAATGCCCACCAACCCAGGAATGGATTAACAAGCTGTGGTATATGTATACCATGGAATACTATTCAGCCATTAAAAAAAATGGAGACTTTACATCCTTCGTATTAACCTGGATGGACGTGGAAGATATTATTCTTAGTAAAGCATCACAAGAATGGAGAAGCATGAATCCTATGTACTCAATTTTGATATGAGGACAATTAATGACAATTATGGTTATGGGGGGGGAAACAGAAAGAGGGAAGGAGGGAGGTGGGTGGGGCCTTGGTGTGTGTCACACTTTATGGGGGCAAGACATGATTGCAAGAGGGACTTTACCTAACAATTGCAATCAGTGTAACCTGGCTTATTGTACCCTCGATGAATCCCCAACAATAAAAAAAAAAAAAATACAGTTAATGAATATGATTTTATAAAAGCCACAAGATTTCATATAAAAACACAGATTTCTAACTTTTCTGGAAAAGTTGTAACATGTGGCCACACTGGGCCTGCATTTCCTTTGGGCAGAATCTGGATACAAGCAGCAGACCGTCACTTCACTGCAGTCCTCACCACTCCCTATTGTCTCTCTATTGCTGTGTGAAATCAGTCATCACTTTCAGCCCACGTCTAGCCTGCTCCTCTCACTGATGTTACCTTCTTATGTTCTAGGGATCACTGAAGCTTGTGGCTTCTGGTCTAAAGCCCGAACCTATCTGTTTTCCTCCTTGAATAAAATGATCTTTAAAAAAGACCAGCCAGTTTCCCAGAATGGATTTTTCTTTCTTTCTTTTTCTTTTTTTTTTTTTTTAGAATGGATGTTTTAAATCTATGAGCCACGATAGTTACAGCTGTAAGTACTCCTCATGCACAGGTGCCTTAGACACCTCCCCGGTTGCCCAGTGAGATGATCCCCTTGCCTTGAAATGGGCAGATGTTGGATAGAGAAGAAATAGAGTCCTCCTACATTCTCAAATGGAAGGCAAATGACCAGCTCCTGCAAGCTTCCCAGAACACTATGTCGTAAGAATGTCTGCTGCATGCTGGCCTCTCCATACCCTGCTTCCTAGAAGCAGGGCCCACAAGAGCGATGGAGCCATAATACCGTTTTTTCCTTGACACATTTCTGAGATGCTCAGCGTCTCCTCAGGCCTGGGGTTGAGGTGTGGCAGAAGTGGCCACAGCATCCTGAGAGGATGGAAGCTCCTAGGCAGGGACACTCAGCAAGGACAAGTGGCTCAGCAAGAAAGTGCTGCCAACCACGCCTAAAATCTGCACAGTGACAAGCAGCTGAATTCTCACTGAGCAGAGACAGGGGATGGCCAGGCCTGGCTGGGGCTTCTTACCTGAATGGTGGTCATCCCCAGCTCCTGCCCGATCAGCACCTGTCCCCCCTGCAGTGTGGCAATCCTGGGCTCCTCCACCTGCATGAAGTCGCTGATCAGCTCCGTGATGTCCACTTGCCAGTCTGAGCCCAGCAGGTGGGCTGGGTGGGCCCCCGGGTCAGCCGCCTCCGCCACAAACTGTGTCAGGACCCGCACCATGGCATGCTGGAACTGCAGTGTGCAGCCGCGGCCCCTTCTCTCCTCGTCGTCCTCTTCCTCGCTGTCCCCCACAGGCCTGTGGAGGATGGGTCAAGTTAACAGAAGGGCACCTGTAGGGCGGCTGTGAGGGGCTGCAGAAGTGAGTGAGCTGCCAGCCCTGCCTTTGAGGAAGTGGCAGCTGACCCTGCAGAGGTGATGTCCAGACCTCTGGTTGGGCATGAGTACTGATCAGCCAGCATGGATTGGTGTGGCAAGCAGAGCTCATGACGTCCCTAAAGACCCCCCACCCCTTGGTATTTACTTTGTGAAATCGCCTTCCTTTGAGTGAGGGCTGGACCTAAACACTTCCTTCTAATGAAAAAGTTACAGCAAAAGTGATCAGAGGGTCACTTTCATGGTTAGATTTTAAAAGACTGTTTCTTCTGTCTTGTGTTTTCTGCCCTCAATTCTGC
Source organism: Nycticebus coucang (assembly GCF_027406575.1). Classification (NCBI taxonomy): domain Eukaryota; kingdom Metazoa; phylum Chordata; class Mammalia; order Primates; family Lorisidae; genus Nycticebus; species Nycticebus coucang. The sequence continues at coordinate 107,882,982 of NC_069783.1, read as the reverse complement.
TCACTTGCTCCCTCTGATGTAGTAAGCTGTGATGCTGGGAGCTGCCCCCGGGGATGTCCATGTGGCTAGAATGTGATAGTGATCTCTGGCCAGCAGCTGGTGATGAACTGAGACCTGCCACTACCCTTGTGAGTGACCTGGACTCTTCCTGGTGTGAGTTTGGAGAGGAGACCCCAGTCACCGACACCTGGATGACAGGCTGGGAGAGACCCAGGTCAGGGGACTTAACAAAGCTACTTCCTGGGTCACAGAGAGTGTAAACTGGAACATGTTATTCTTTCAAGCTACACTAAGTTTTTGGTATAATTTTTAAATCACCAAGTTTTGGGGTAAGCCGCTAAATTATCCAGCAACAGATAACTAATATGACAGAGCTGTATATGACTAGTATATCCTGGTAAGCCAGCACCCTAAGAAGCGAGTCATGGGCCCAAGGTAAGGCAGAACCGGACAAGAAAGGCAGACCAGTCCGGGTGGTCCGGTGGAGGCAGATGCCAGCTTCTCCCTCTGTCTGATCCCTCATATGCAGTTGGCCTTTGTGTGGCCCTCCTTGGTGTCTGTCAGGACAGTGGCTCTGCTCACCTCTCTTCCCCTCTCTGCTGCTGCATCTGACCTGGACAGCTGTGACAGCATCTGAAACATGACCCTGGCAGACTCGGCCAGTTCTTTGTGAATCTTCCCACAGTTTCCTTCCCCGCGGTGTCAACAGTCCTCCTTAATTCAGCCTCTCAGCTCAACAGCAAACACCCCCATGATGAAGGAAAAGGTCATTTTTAAAGCATTAACTTTTAATGCATATTACTAAGTGAAAGAAGCTGATCTAAAATGGCTGCGCTGTGTGATTTCAGCAATATCACAATGGAAAAGGTAAACTGTGGAGATAGTAAAAAGATCAGTGGCTGCCAGGGGTTGGGGAGAAGAGGGGTGAACAGGTGGAGCGCCGAGAGCTTTTATGGTTGGGAATCTACTCTGTATGAGACTGTAATGGTGGACACAGGCCAGGAAGTTGTCCAAACACAGAATGTGCAACACCAAGAATGAACCCTAAGATAAAACTACGGGCTTTGGTGGATAAGGATGTGTCAGTGCAGCCTCATCAATTGTAAGAAGTGGACCCCCAGGCGGGGGTGCTGATAATGGGGAAGGCAGGTGGTTGTATGGGAAATCTCTGTACCTTTCACTCAATTTTGCTGTGAACCTAAAAATGCTGTACAATAAAGTGTGTGTTTTTTTTTTTTTTTTTTTTTTTAAAGAAAGGTCATTGCTGAAACCATCTTCTAGCTGTTCACAAGACCTACAGCCTTGGTCTTGAAGTATCCTCTGTTCAGGGGCTCATAAAAGCTCCTTCCAGGGGGTAGGATATAAATGTTACCACTCAGATAAGGGCCAGTTCTCCACTGCTGCTGAACGCACAGGCTGCAGGAACATTTCCTTGTCTACCTATGCAGGGACTCAGTCTTGGCGCTCTGACGATCCCCAGGGCAGGAATCCTTACGCACAGGTTCCTCCGAGAGGACAAGGTCTATGAGCAGAACTCTTGAGCTTCCACAACTCCATGGCGCTGCCCTGATGGCGGATGATGGAGACTCTCAAAACTCTATCAAACTCTATCAGAGCAGCGTATCAAACACGCAGAGGACAAGCTTCAGATCTCCTTACACCAAGGCGAAGAGCTCAGAGGTCAGAGCTCAGGGCAGGCAATGTCTGTGCGTACGTCCCTCAAGTGGACATCTGTTGTGTGCCCCTTTAGGTTCACAGCAAAAAGGGTCAACTCTCCCTTCTTCTGGAACTGAAACACTGGTGCAGGCAGCGTTGGCCTCTTCCTCTCTCTCCTCTGGCCCCAAAGTCCTGCCAGCCGCTCTGTACACTGCTTGGATGCATTGGCTAGATATGGATGGGGCACCCAACCCAAGCGAAGATAAGATGTCACTCCAGGACTTTTGCTGGGACTATTGGGAAGGAGAGTTACAGAGAAGACAGGACAGACCTCTGGAGCCCTAGGAGAAATGTCTGATGGAGGATGACACGGGGCAGCACATCAGAATGAGACACAGCAAGAGACTCGGTCCTCAAGATACATGAGAGCCTGCAAGGAGCTCCCCTGGAATTCCCTTCTCAGCCTCAACACACTCCACGTGGGTTTCTGTTAGAGTTTGAAGGACGCACCTACCTTTTGTTGGAGACAATAGGCACCCTCCAGCCCTTGATCTGATTGAGCTCAGTGTCTGAGACCTCAATCTGCAGTGGGAGCCGGGGCACCCACACCGTCATCTCCAGGGCACTGCTCAGGTGCTGGTAGGTGAAGTTGACCACCACGTTCACCTTGCCTTTCATTTCCTTTCCATTGACAAAGACGTAGTCACATCTGTCAGAAACCTGTGAAGAGGAATGAGAGACATGGGGGGCCAACAGGTGAGATAGTTCACCCTACTCCATAGCCATGGAATAGCAGGGGAGGAGCAGCGAGAAGTACGGGGCTGTTCAGGGTACACGGGTGTGTGGAGGAGCGTAGCAGATGCCATCTGACTCTCCCATGTCTCCTGGCTTCCTGTTGTTGGTTCACCACCTCCACCCCCAGGGGATGTAGCCGTGCTGCTGACAACTTTCCCTGCATCTTCTGGAGAAGACTACACTTAGGGGACTAGAGCTGTGTCCCTCAGAGTGACCTGGGAGTTATGTGCTGACCACCCTGCTTCTCTGCCCAGTGACTGACTGCTGGGGGGCACAGCCCGGTCTTGGTCCCCAGAGCTCTGCATGGGACCCAGTGGTGCCTCGCCCAAAACCGCTTTGCTTAGCTCCTCTCCTTTCCCACCTGCCCTCTTCACTCCCTCACAACAGCCTGAGAGGTCCTCAGTAAATCCTCTGCAGGTGGCTCTCCCTTTCAGGTGCGGAGGCACACTCAGCACGGCTCCTTACAGGGGCTCAGTGGGGTTCACACAAGTTGCTGACCAGCCTGTGATGGTGACACACCTCCTGCCGGCTCTTCCCCACATCCTGTCCTGCTGCTCACCCCCTCACCCTGCGTCTGGGACCACTCCCCACGTAACCCCCCTGCCCTCCTGCTCTCACATCCAAGTCGCAGCTCTGCTTTCCCCAAACCCCGGACATGTAAATCTCTTCATCCCTGGACAACCCCAATAGTAGGTGTGACTGCTGTTCCTGTACCCAGACGAGAAAACCAACAGTAAAGTTGTCTGCGGTCCCCTTGGGAATGGCAGAGCCAGGGGTCGGCCCTGGGGGTCTGGCTCCCGAGCCCAGGATCTCAGCTGCACAAGACACCTTCTCCCTGCCAACATTTACGAGAAGAACAGAGGTCAGTGAGAGGACTTTGTGGTCTTGCCTTTGTCCTCCAGCTTTCCAGGGAGGGCCACGAGTCCTTTCATCCTCTTCCTAAACAAGAACGGGGGTGAAACTCTGGGAGAACGTGGTATGCAGAATACTGGTCCCAAAGATATCCACATCCTAATCCCTGGAGCCTATGCATGTTACCTTGTTTGTCAAAAGGAACTTTGTAGATGTGACTAAATTAAGGACCTTTTCTTCCCCTTCCCCGCTTTGTTGCCAAAATAGTAATCAGCAGGTAAAACTGCACATATTCAACCAGATGTGTAGCCCCATGTGTTGACACACGCGTATAATGTGAACTAATTACCTCATGTCCACTCTCAAGTTAGTTCCCATATCCATCACCTCAAGTAGTTACTTCTCTGTGTGTGCACACTGAGAACATTTAATAGCTACTTCCTTGGTACATCTTTAGGATACAATATTATTAAATACAGTCACCGTCTCCATGTTGTCCATCCAATGCCCAGAATGCATTCACCTGCGTAACTGAAACTTAGTGGCCTTTGACCAACACCTCTTCAGTCCCCACCATTCTGCTCTCTGCTTCTATGACTTTGACTTTTGTAGTTTCCACCTATGAGTGAGATGATCTAGTATCTGTATCATCCTGGGTCTGGTCTATTTCACTCAGCACAGTATCTTCCAGGTTCCATTGTCACAAATGGTTAAGTTTTCTTGCTTTGTAAAGGCTGAATCATTTATATTTCACATTTTCTTTATCTGTTCATCTATTGATGGACACTTAGCTTGTTTCCATTGATGGACACTTAGCTTGTTTCCCTGTCTGGGCTACCATAGAGGATTAGGGATCTTGAGACGGGGGATTAACCTGGATTATTCGGGTGGTACCTAAATGTAATCCACCTGTTCTCATAGTAGGGCGGGAGGCAGAGAGTTGGCTTCAGCAGTAGGAGGCCCTGTGACCACCTACTAGAAGCTTTGAAGATGGAGGAAGGGGCCAAGATGGCTCCGGAGGCTGGAAAATAGAAGGAAACGGATCCCACTGGAGCCTCTGCAGGGAGATAAGCCTTGCCGATGCTTTGATCTCAGCCCAGTGAAACAAATTCCAGACTTTTGACCTTCAGAAGTAGGGGACAATAAATGTGTTCTTATTGCCCTGGAAAACCACCAGGTTTGTGGTACTTTGCTATTGCGGCTGTAAGAGAGAGAGAAGGATGCTCTGTGGACCTGGAATGTGCCCCAGTGGGAAGAGTGGGCTTGGTGGGAGATGGGGATCACCATTTCCGAAGCCCCTGTGCTCATCGGGGTTAGAGCAAACACGTTCCATGCATCACCTCATTCAGTGCTCAAAACAACCCCAGGAGGCCGGTCCTATTATTGTTATCCTCATCTCACAGATGAGGAACTTGAGGCCCAGAGATACTAAATCACTTTTCTCCCAAAACACGCAGCTGGAAAGTGGCAAAGACCAGGTTCAGCCCAAGTGGGTCCCCGCTGCGTCTCTCCTGCCTGAGTGTTCCTTTGCAGCCTGCCTTGTTAAAGGAAGAAAATGCCCGTTAGCATGTAAAGTGGTGTGAGGAAAAGCAAAGCAGAAATTACTAGGTTGTTCAAACATCATAAAAAGCATTTCCAGTGAAGGTGCCTTTTATATTCATGTTGAGGCAGCAGATACAAAATGCACAAGACAGGCTATTGTGCGGGCCTCGTCTCCAGGGGGTGATCTGCAACCCTGCAGAGAAATGTGGACCCAGATCCATTTACCAGTTGGAGGTGTTTGTCATCCACCATATCTGCCAATAGCAAAAGTACTTAAATCTGATTGAAAAGCTGAATGGAACAAGCTACAAGCTCCGGTGCCTTTATTATAATTTGTGGCCTGGCCATGGAGTTCCTTCCTTCAGGGGCCAGAGAGTCTGTAATCTAGGGCTTTTTCTCTTTCAAGTCTTCCATTTCTAACTCGGGCTGACTTGGCACAAGAGAGTGGAATTTTTGAAAGAAAGAAAAGGGGAAGAGGGAAAGAAGCAGAGAGGGAGGGAGGGAGAGAGAGAAAGTGAGAGGGAAAGAGAAGGAAAAAAGAAAGAAAAATACTGAAACACTGAAAATACTGATATGCCTAGTTTTCAGAGAAACAGGCTCTTTAATGAATTGAACTTGTTCAAGCTCATCCCAGGCAAGCAAGTCGTCCGAATCCCCTTCCACTGGAGGAAGCGAGTGCCTGGACGGACTAGGTATAGTTAGGAGTGTAAAACTAAGCCTTCATCTTTTTCTTTTTAACTCAGTGTTTATTCTTCCAGGTAACGGGAAGTGGGAACTAGACTTTGGTAAAAAGATAAGGCAGTTGAACAGAGAAACAGCGGGTCTTAACCGGCAGCCTGTGCAGCCTGTTCTTACTAGAGGTAAGTGGAGACTGCCTGTGCCCAGGACTTGGAACTGCAATTCCGGGCATATGGGTGCAGGGTGTGGATTTAGGGGTGTGCATATATATGCATACGTGCACACGTTTGTGCATATATAGTGTAGTTTAGGTCAAGTAATAAAGGCAAACATCTACAATTCTCCAGTTATCCCTGCATAGCCACAGTCTGCATCTTGCACATGGAGACAGTCGGTAGAACTGTTTGGTAATGATTTCTTTTTCTTCCTCAGGAGCGTAGTAGTCTCATCCTTGTAACTCACTTGCTGGTGGATAGTGACGTGACCATCTGGACCTATAAATTGTGACCAGGAGTCACAGGTGTTGTCTCCTTACAGCAAGACAATTTCCAATGCAGCTGTCCAGAGCTGGCTTCCTCTCTGGCTTGGTTCCTGGTGTTGTTTGAGGTGGTGGCTGCCCCCTGGCAGTTCTCAGTGCCCATGATAAACAGGGCCTCCCTGCAAAGCCACCATGGGCAGGGAGCGTGCCCAAGAGTTATACCTTTCTTAGGTTACTGAGATTTTAGGTTATTTGTTGCCTTATTTTCCCTGAGCTTATCTTGACTGCTATAATACTTATGGCACATATTCTAATTCCTGTATTAATGAAAAATAGAATGCATCAAATTAATGGATTTAGTAGGTTACGACTGGGTGAGTAAGATAGATGAAGACAGATAAGATAATGAGGATGCAGCTGTGAAGATTCTAACTCCTACAAATGCAAAACGAGCCAAGAAGGTAATTGAGGTCTGCACCACGGGGCAGAGGTCTCTGTAACACACAGGCTGCACACAGGTGGCTCCTGAATGCTCAAGTTATGGGATGGCCCCCTCCTAACGCGCATGACTTTCTAATGATGCAAACTGTATGCCGGTGAAGTAAAACCAGGGAGGAACCACACAGCCTTGCCGGAGATTTGGGTAAGGCTGGGAAGGATCTGAGCAGGATACAAGGACTGAAGGTTCATGAGGGAAATATTTGGGCGAATAAAGGGGCTTTACTGAGTTTATGTGCTCAGAAGTTTGGGGATAAATGCCTAGGGATTTCAAGGCTCACGAATCATGTGCTCTTGCAAATTTAATTTCTAAGAAATTTAAAAGTTTTTTCAGATAAATTTTATTGGGTACATTTGCAATATACAACGTGATGTCATGAGAGACATAAAGACAGTAAAAGGGTTCCTCTCTGAAGCAAATTGACATGCCCATCATGTCACATAGTTACCCACTCTTTTTTTTTTTTTGTGGCAAAAGCAGCTAAAATCTAGTCTGTGAATCCCATAACTACAATTGGATTACCTACAGTGCTACTGTCACACCGCAGCTCTGTAGGCTGTTCATGTTACATCTCTGCTACTTTGTATCTTTCAAGCTGCATCCCCCCATTTCTAGGCCCTGGTGGCTCCCTCCCTCCAGGACTCCAGCCTGGAAGGTGGCACTGTGACTAAGCACGGGTGCTGCAGGTTATAAGTGCTGCCTTCACAGCCCTGTTGGGTCCATGTTGCCACCAGATATGTCCCAGCCTGTGCAGAGAGCACGAAAAATATTGCTTTGGGTTCTGCAGAAGGTGCTAGAGAAATTCTCCCCACTCTGTAGCAGGCAGGGCCACAGCTATCTACACGAAGCATCTCCAGTCCCATTTCTGTGGGAAGATTTCTGGGAGGCACTTGCCCCAGCCGCGGCTCCCACTGTCTTCCCGCCTGCCAGGGGCTGGCTCCACCCAGCTCTTGCTCCAGGCCCCGGGGCCACAGGGGACTGGACAGTGATGAAGCTGAGTGCTGGGGTTCTTTCTTTCAGGGACCTGGAATCGGCACACGGAGACTTAAGCCCACTAGTATCAAGTCCTTGAATTGGGAAGAGAGAGAGAGAGAGAGAGAGGAAGAAATGAGGCTCCAGCCAGGTGGAAATGGAGTCTAGAAAGCCAGCCTGGGGGGAGGAGCAGGGCTGATGCATTCCCTGAGAGGAGGGAGTGGGCACTGAGAGCTTATGAGAGAGGAGGGAGGAAGAAAGGAAGGCAGAGGGACAAGGGGAGAGAGAGTGGGAGGGAGGGAGGGATAAAGAGGGGGTAGAGTGGAGGAGAGAGAGAGAGAGAAGGGGAAAGGCAGAAAGGCAAAGATGGAGAAAAAGAGTAAGGGAGACAGGGAGGAGACAGAGAAAGGGAGGGAGGGAGAGAGGGCTGAGAGAAGAAGGAAGGAAGGGAGAGATAGAAGAGAGAGGGGAGGCGGAGAGACAGGAGGAGAGAGAAAAAGAGAGGGAGAAGTGGGCAGAGAGAAAAGCCACCTGCCACGGTGCCTTCCGCACCTGCTTCTCACACCCAGTCCATCAGGAATCCAACTTCTCTCCCCGCTCTTAGATTTCTTTAGAGCCTCCTGTAACTACCCCACAATTTTCTCTGTTTTTGCTCCTACGAATTTGAACAGGTTTCTGTGACTTGCAATCAAACAATCCCTTATTAAGTGTCCAAGACGTATCTCTGACAGGGGTTTGCAGGCTTTGGGAGCACATCAAGGGTGTGCCAAGGTGGGAGACGTGGCCCTGGTCTGCCCAGCAGGAAGGAGTGTTTTACAGATGATTTTGTTTAGAATTATTGGCTCATGATCTAAGGAGCCACTGACCACCAGCTAGTCGGTTTTGTTATCATTGAAATACAGCCGTAGACAACATACTTGATAACGCCTGCCCAGGGGATTCCCCCAGCACCTTTCTGATCATCCGGGGTGCATAGGTATGTGGTGGGTCCACGTGGCTGGTCTATCCAGCCTGCATTTCTTTCTTTTCATAAGCACGTGCTGCCCCCTTGTGGGCAATTGCCCACCTCTGCTCTAGGATCACGTGGCTCTACTGAGGCCAAATCCTGGTCCCCAAGGGCTGGCACGACTCAAGCCTGGCCATTGCGGCCCCCCTGACCACAGTGATTAATATAAAAGTAAGCAGGTGGCCCACACCAGGGGAGCTGTAATGGGACTGTAACTGAAGGTGTTCGGACAGAGGTGTCTAATTTTTACGAGTGTTGGTAAGCTGGGTGGCTGTAACACTGGAGTTGAGAGAAGATACCACATAAAGAATCTAATTGAGATTAAAGCCCACAAAAATTGAGTGATGGTAAAACAGCACGTTGCAATGACATTACTTTAGTGCCTGGATCCAGCCATGCCTGAAGCAGGTTCTTCTAGCATTTATAGTTCTGTGGGTTCATATGTGTCCTTTTTTCCTTTTGTTTAATCAACGTTGGGTTGCATTAACTTAGGCTGCTCTTTCAAATTTTAGAATGGTAGGGCAGAAATGAACATTGGAGGCCATCTTGATCAATTGTGCCATCCATCAGATGAGGGAAATGAGGCAGAGAGGAGGTAGTTCAAAACACAGCATTTTAATAGCTGATTTTTCTTTGGTGTTTTGATACATGTGCTCATGTTAACCCAGGGAGGGAGAAGCTTCATCCTTCCCCATTTCTTCCTGCATTTGACATTCCTTCAGTTCACAAGCATCCCAAGAGATGAGAAGCTCGAGTGACAGGAAAGGTGGTCTCTGGGCACATGCTGTCCAGCCTGGTGGATGCTGGTGCACCCCGACCAGATGTCCTTTGTGGAGCTGGTGTACACACTGCCTAACTGCTATGGATGCTGGTGCTGAGTTTCCCTGGACTCTGGGGCTCTTAACTAAGCTCACCTCAGCTTCGAGGCACTTAGTGAGCTCACCTGGGCTCCAGCAATCTTGCCTGAGCTCACCTGAGCTCTGGAGCCCTTAATGAAGCACTCATTTCATCTCTGAGGCCCTCACCTAACCTCATCTGGGCTCTGAGGCTCACCTAGGTTTCAGGGACTTTACCAAAGGTCTCTTGCTCTCTGGAAACCTTATGTAAGGTTACCTGGGCTCCAGGAATCTTACCTAAGCTCACCTAAACTTTGAGAAACTGTAACCTTAGCTGGTTTGGAATTCAGTTGCAAAGACACAAGCCTAGTCCCTCAAGTGTGGATTCAAGCTCCAAACACAGCCTGGGCTGCAGAGACAAGCCGAAATGTGTTCCTGCAAGAGCCAAATGGGGCAGAGCTGCTCCTTCCAGCACCCTGGTGTACATGCTCCACAGCCCTGCTCATCACACTGCATTGTTAAACATTCCAAACTCCCTTCTAGAAACGAACTGGAGAAAGCTAATGGTCTAGGTGAGCCAGCAAGACCTGTTCATTACTTCTTGTTAAAGTGTGACTAACTGTACATGTCAAATAATTTATTAACTACCACTTTACAATGCTGACAGTTCGAAGAGATGATCTATTAAAACTCTTGAACGCCCTTCATAATCCATTTGCAGCCAGTCGCGCCATTCTATTCCAGGGATAGAGTTAATATTTCTGACTCTGGTTACATAATCCGGCACTTATATGAATTTAATGCCATTTCCTTCTTTTCTGTTTAAATGCCGTATGAATTTAAATCTTATTTAAATATCACCAACATTCATGGTAAAATTTAGGTTCTTCTAATATTTTTTTCTTTTTCCTTTTTTTTTTTTTCTTTCCCTGAGACAAAAGCTGAGCATATTCAAATCCTGTCTTTTTGTTCCTCCTCAAACTGGGCAGAGCGGACGTCAGGCAGGAATGCTTGCACCCAATCCTCAAGCTAGGGAGGAGCTTTCCATGATCAGTCTTTAACCTGTTCTGAAACAGTCACATTAATAATAGTGGTGATGATAATAATAGTGGCTGATAGTTATCATTATGTGAACATAATGATAATTATCATTCTATTGATATTTGATCCTTACAATAACCTATTACAAAGGGACTCCTGCCTCCATTTTCCAGATGAGAAAATTGAGGCTCAGTGTCCTGCGGCCAGGAGGGACCTGCTACCCCAGGCTAATTAGTTGGAAAAGAACTTTTGCCCACTGCACCAAGCTCATTTTGCGGGCAACAACCTTGCCTGTCTCTATTAATGTACAAGAGATCCCTTTAGCTGAGAGTAAGATTTAAGTCAGCGGTTCTGAACCTGTGGGTTGCGATGTAACAAAGAAAATACATCCTGCATATCAGATATTTACATTACGATTCATAATAGTAGCAAAATTACAGTTATGAAGTAGCAACGAAAATAATTTTAGGTTGGGGGTCAGCACCACATGAGGAACTGTATTAAAGGGTCGCGGCCTTAGGAAGGTTGAGAACCACCGGTGTAAGTGAACACACTGGAGGAGGAAGAGCCATGTGCGCCCTTCTGGGCAGGGTGAGAAGATACTCTCAGTGTGCAGAGGGAACAAGAGTGACTTAGCACCAAATGACCCTGTTGTGGACTGAATCATCCTCCCCTATTTCACAGGTTGGAGTCCTAACTCCAGCACCTCAGAATCTGACGTGTTTGGAGACAGGATATTTAAAGTGGTAATTAAGTTGAAATGAGGTCACTAGGGTGAGCCCTAATGTGATAGGACTGGTGTCCTGTTGAGAAGGGGAGATTAAGACCCACGAGACACCAGGGACACACGTACAGAGAGCGGGCACAGTGAGGAGGCGGCTGTCCGTGAGCCAAGGAGGGGGTGTCGGGAGAAACCAAACCTGTGGACCCTTGGCCGCCCAGCCTCCTAAACTGTGAGAAAATAAATTTCTCGTGTTTAAGCCACCAGGTCTGTGATATTTTGCTGTGGCAGCCTACGAATTACAGTGTCAGCTCTGCAGAGGAATTCAATCACCCATTCATTCCCCAGGGATTGCTGTCTAATTCCCAGAGGTGACACTGCCAGCCTGACTGGAGGGGAGGCTAGCAGGGAACTGGAGGGACAGCTGGCTCTGAGAGCAGGTGGCTGCAGACGTCAGAGATGGCTAACGCTGGCACAAGGACATCTGTCTTCCCAGCAACCTTCCTGAGTGCTCATGTGCATTGACTGGGTTGATTCTGACAGTAACCCAACAAGACAGGAATTATTACAATACCCATCGTACAGGTGAGAAAACCAAGCACAGTGGGGCCTGCTCAGGTTCATACAGCTAGGACCCAGGGGTGGATTTGGGGGTTGGATCCAGGCCGTTCCAGCTCGCAGGCCTGCCCTCTCACACCTCACATGACTGTGATGTGTCCAGGAAGCAGATGCTGAGATGAGGAAATGAGTCAGGCAGTGATATCTGGGAAGGAGAAAGGAAACAGAGCTCTTTGATCATGACAGGGGGCTGGCAGACAGAGGACACGTCTGCCAGCTCCCCTGAGTGGCCTGGAGCACAGACTGGATGCAGGGCAGGTGCCCCACCTTGGAGGAAATGGCCAGACCCTGGAACCATCATCCTAGTTAGTCATGAGCTACAGCTACCCCAGGAAGAGCATGACTCACCTTAACAACTGAGGCTCCCAGGGGGCTGGAGAGTGTCTGCTCCCAACACTTCCCGAGGCTGGGCGAGGGCCCTTCCTAAGAGACACCTGCCACAGCAGGCCTCTCATTTATCATGTGCAACAGGTATATTCCCGTGCCTGGAATCATCTATGCCAGAAGATTCCACACATAGTCTATAGTCTATAGCCTATTTTCTTCTAACGTCATAAATTTAAATTCCCAGGAAGCTCTGTTATTTTCAAATGAAAATGAAACATTTTTATACAACCCCAAATTTCCACATTAAGTCTTTTGGGGTCAGAGGAACAATGAATACATTCAGCAAATGTACTCTTTTCTTTCTTTTCAGAATTATCCACCATGTGGCCTGTGTCATAAGATCACAGTTGTCCTCTTGCACTCACTAACTAGCAGTCTGATAGGAAATAATTTTAACAACAACCAACCAACCCCAGTGGTGCTTGCCCTGTGCCAGGTGTGGTTCAGGCCAGGGTTTTCCACCCACTGCCCTATCCACATTTTGGGCTGGAAGATTGTTTGTTGAGGGAGCCTGTCACGTGCATCATGGAGTGTTTAGCCCTCCCTTCCCCCAATTATGGCACTTGAAAATCTTTCCAGATGTTGCCAAGGGTCCCCTGGGCAGCAAAATGCCTTCCTGTAGAGAAACATTCTTCTAAACACTTTTCAAAAATACATTCCCTTGTGTGGGTCTGTAGTTGTTTATCTACCGGTTTCATATTAGTACTGAGAACTGGGACTCTTGCTTTTCCATTCTCACGATACTTTACTTAGGAAGATGTTCTCTAAATCCTTCCAGGTAAATACAAAAGATGTTAATCCTCCATCTTTCTGTGTGTCTGATTAGTATTCCATGGAACACACACATCACACTTTAGTTATCCATTTGTGAGTTGATGGGAGCTTGGGTTGTTTTCCATGTCTTGGCAATTGTGAATTGAGCTGCGATGAACATTCGAGGGTAAATGTCCTTATGATAAAATGATTTTTTTTCCTTCTGGGTAGATACCTAGTAACATAATTAAATTCTGGTGAAGGGGGGAGGAGGAGAAAGGAAAAAGGATGGGGGAGGAAGAAGGGAGATTGGTGAGCTCTCACCTAGTGGGCACAACATAGCAGTTTATAGCACACACCTGGGTGAGGGGCTCAACTACAACTTGGACTTGACCTAATAAATGCAAACAATGTAACCTAATCGTATGTACCCTTATGTTAATCTGAAAGAAAAAAAAAAGCAAGACTCATAGTTTAACTGCAAGGGATCATTCATGAAATCAATTTTTTAAAACCAAATGCATTAAAACTAACCTTTAAAACATTAAAAAAATAAAAAGTGTGTTCATTTAAGCTCTGTAACAACTTCATGATGCGTATGATGATTCTGTTATATGGTTGAGGGGACGTGTGGAGGGAAGATGGGGATCATGATGTGTGTATTACCATTGCCCTCAGTGAGGAAGAAGACGAAAATCATCTGCTTTTGATGTAGACAGATAAGGAAACAAGAATGCATTTTTTTTTTTTTTCTGAGACAGAGTCTCACTTTGCCACCCTTGGTAGAGTGCTGTGGCATTGTAGCTCACAGCCATTTTAAATTCTTGGGCTCAAGTGATTATCTTACCTAAGCCTCCCAGGTAGCTGACACTATAGGAGCCTGCCATAATGCCTGGCTATTTTTATTTTTTATTTTATTTTATTTTTATTTTTATTTTTTTGGAGACAGAGTCTCACTTTGTCACCCTCGGTAGAGTGCCATAGTGTCACAGCTCACAGCAGCCTCCAGCTCTTGGGCTTAGGCGATTCTCTTACCTCAGCCTCCTGAGTAGCTGGGACTACAGGAGACCGCCACAATGCCTAGCTCTTTTTTGTTGCAGTTTGGCTGAGGCTGCCAGCCCCATATACCTGCCACTGTTGGTATATGGGGCCGGTGCCCTACTCACTGAGCCATAGGGGCCTCCCCTGGCTATTTTTAGAGACCAGATCTTGCTCTTGCTCAGGTTGGTCTCAAACTCCTGAGCTCAGGCAATCCACCCATCTTGGCCTCCCAAAGTGCTAGGATTACAGGTGTGAGCCACCATTCCTGGCTCTTAAGAATGCATTTTTAAAATTTCTGATTACTATGGGGTATATAATACTTGGCTACAGAGTTGGCTTTTGTAATATTACAGTCTGAGCTGCAGTTGTGTCCTTCACCCAGGAATTGGGTAATATGCTGGGGCAATGTACCATTAGGTGAGAATTTTCCCATCAACTGTAGTATATGTATACTATGGAATATTACTCAGTCATAAAAGGTAGAGATCTTCTATCTTTTTTAATAACCTGGATGGAATTAGAAGCTTTCTTCTCTTCATCAGTCCTGGTCCTGTCTTTGTAACTATGAGTGACAAAAAGCAACACAAAGGGGTCCATCTACATTCAGGAGGTCATCTGCATCCTCTTCTGTGCTTGCAATACCCTAGGTCACAGGGAATGACCAATCCTGGCCCCTGTGCAGATGTATCCTGTTGGCAGAGGATCCCCAAGCATGACCAAGGTCATTGCTCCAAGAGAGAAGGAGCAGGGGCAGCTTCCTCCAGATTGAGGCATCTGTGTGATTGGCAGCCTTCCACCAGAGTCCTGCAGTGTACAATCATACGTGACACTTCTGGAAGACAGTTCTTGACTTGACAAAAATGGAAAACAACGTTAAGTCATCATGTCACTGACTTTTTTGCCAAATGCATCATGGACTCTTCTTGTTCAGCTTCTTTTCTGGAAATGAGTTCTCCGGCAATAAGTGTGCTGGGCTCCTTTTCTGCCTTTGCAATTAGTCCGGTAAGCTGAAAAGCACAGGGCATCTCTGTGTCTTCAGTATTTTCTCACTCAATATTTACTGGCAAAATAGGACCAACAGCTCTTTTTCAAAAGACTATCTACCAAACTTCTCTAGTTTTTCTCCTACTATCAAAGCTCCCCCTGCAAGCCACAGCCAGCTGGGGTCCTGGCCTCTTCCCAGCATCCCCTTTTTGCCACAGGTCAGCCTGCGGGCCACACTGCCCCCTCCCTCTGAGTCACTAGGCACTGGCTAAGCAGGCAGCTTCTGTGAGCTCTGGATTCTGACACAGCTATAAAAAGGAGCAAGTGAGCACCATCCCTGCTGATGTGGAGAGGTTACCAGGACAGATTCCCAAGCTGGGGAAAGACAGTAGGGCTGCTGTGTGTTCAGCTCCCACGGCAAAGGCCAGCCTGGATGATCAAGATTCTTCTCCAAGGGAAAAGGGAACACTTCTGCACTGCTGGTGGGAATGCAAATTAATACATTCCTTTTGGAAAGATATATGGAGAACACTCAGAGATCTAAAAATAGATCTGCCATTCAATCCTGTAATTCCTCTGCTGGGCATATACCCAGAAGACCAAAAATCACAACATAACAAAGATATTTGTACCAGAATGTTTATTGCAGCCCAATTCATAATAGCTAAGTCATGGAAAAAGCCTAAGTGCCCATCGGTCCACGAATGGATTAATAAATTGTGGTATATGCATACCATGGAATACAATGCAGCCTTAAAGAAAGATGGAGACTTCACCTCTTTCATGTTTACATGGATGGAGCTGGAACATATTCTTCTTAGTAAAGTATCCCAAGAATGGAAGAAAAAATACCCAATGTACACAGCCCTACTATGAAACTAATTTGGGACTCTCACATGAAAGCTATAACCCAGCTACAACTTAACAATAGGGGGAAGTGGGAAAGCGGGGGGTGGGTAGAGGGAGGGGAATCGGTGGGATCACACCTGTGGTGCATATTACAGGGGTATTTGCGAAACTTGGTAAATGTAGAATGTAAATGTTTTGGCACAGTAACTGAGATAATGCCGGAAAGGCTATGTTAACCACTGTGATAAAAATGTGTCAAATGGTTTATGAAGTGAGTGTATGATGCCCCATAATCATATCATTGTATACAGTTATGATTTAATAAAAAAATTAAAAAAAAAAAAAGATTCTTCTCCAAGGGTCTCTAGAACATCAAGGCCTAAGTCTTTGAGTGCCCCCTGCCACCTTTGGGACACCAGACCTCTCCATGCAAATAAGCATATGAAAAGATGCTCAAGATTGTATATCATCAAGGAGTTTCAAATTGAAAGTACCATTGCACTCCTATTAGAATAGCAAAAATCCAAAATACTGACACCAGCAAATGCTGATGAGGATGTAGAGCAACAGGAAGTCTCCTTCTCTGCTCTGCTGCTAGAAATGCACAGTGCACAGCCACTGTGGAAGACACTTTGGATATACTCTTACTAGGTGATCCAGCAATTGCACTTCTTGGCATTCACCCAAAGAAGCTGAAAACATCCACTCCAGAAAACCTGCACACTAATGTTTACAGTATCTTCCTTCATAATTGCCCCAAATGGAAAGCAACTAAGATATCCTTTAGTAGATGAATGGATAAAAACTGTGGTATGTCGGGCAGTGCCCGTGGCTCAGTGGGTTGGGTGCCGGCCCCATATACCGAGGGTGGTGGGTTCAAACCTGGCCCCAGCCGAACTGCAACTAAGAGATAGCTGGGTGTTGTGGTGGGTGCCTATAGTCCAGGCTACTTGGGAGGCTGAGGCAGGAGAATCACCTAAGCCCAGGGGTTGGAGGTTGCTGTGAGCTGTGTGATGCCATGGCACTCTACGGAGGGCAAGAAAGTGAGACTCTGTCTCTACAAAAAAAAACCCAAACAAACTGTGGTATGTCCATACAGTGGTTACTATTCACTGATAAGAATAAGCTACCAAGCCATGAGAAGACAGGAAAGAACCTTAAATCCATATCACTAAGTGGAAAAAGCCAATTAAAAATGGCTAGGTTCTGTTAAATTCAAATTATTATCACATTCTGTAGAGGCATGAAGAAGGTCAATAATTGCCAGAAGTTCAGGGGGAGAGGGGAAAGAATAAACAGGCAGAGAATGGGATTTTTAGGGCCATGAAAGCATTCTGTATCACATTATAATGATGAATACATGTTGTTATGCACTAGTCCAGCCCAGAGAATGTTCATCACCAAAAGTAACACTAGTGGAAACTCGGCTTTAGTAAATACTTTAGTAAGTAATAAAGTATTAATTTTGGCTCCCACCACCACCAAAGCTAACCTTTATATAGCATTTATCATGCTCCACGCACTAGTCTAAGTGTTTTCCATGTATCAGTTTATTTAAGTTCCATAACAATCCGACGAGGAAAGTACTACTATGATGACTATTTTATTTTATTTTTTCTTTTTCTTATTTATTTATTTTTTATTAAATCATAGCTGTGTACATTAATGTGATCATGGGGCACCATACACTGGTTTTATAGACCGTTTGACACATTTTCATCACACTGGTTAACACAGCCTTCCTGGCATTTTCTTAGTTATTGTGTTAAGACGTTTACATTCTACATTTACTAAGTTTCACATGTACCCTTGTAAGATGCACCGCAGGTGTAATCCCACCAATCTTCCTCCCTCTGCCCATCCTCCTCCCTCCCTCCCCTCCCCTCCCTCTCCCCCTTCCCCATATTCTTAGGTTATAACTGGGTTATAGCTTTCATGTGAAAGCCATAAATTAGTTTCATAGTAGGGCTGAGTACATTGGATACTTTTTCTTCCATTCTTGAGACACTTTACTAAGAAGAATGTGTTCCAGCTCCATCCATGTAAACATGAAAGAGGTAAAGTTTCCATCTTTCTTTAAGGCTGCATAATATTCCATGGTGTACATATACCACAATTTATTAATCCATTCATGGATCGATGGGCACTTAGGCTTTTTCCATGACTTAGCAATTATGAATTGGGCTACAATAAACATTCTGGTACAAATATCTTTGTTATGATGCCATTCAATCCTATAATTCCTCTGCTAGGCATATACCCAGAAGACCAAAAATCACATGATGACTATTTTATGAGATGCAACCAAGGCAAAGGGAACTCCAGGGCGTGGCCCACAGTCCCAGCTGGGGGTATCAGCCCAAGCAGCCTTTTGCCTGACTGCACTTTTACACACTCAGCCCCCAACACGAGCACAAACTCAGAAAACACCCCTTAAAGGTGGGCAGAAGCTCAGAAGCAACAGAACCTGATCTCAGACTCCCCTGCAGTGAATGCGAACATACTAAGGACCGATGACTGAAGGCCTTTTTTAAAGGACTTTTTTCTTTAATTCACAAAGCTTTGTCATATTTTATGAATGTTTCCTGTCGGTTTTTAACATCTGAATACCTCAGTGAAGACTTTGTTTCCAACCATTAATTATTTTTTGTCATAGAAAAGGAAAGTCAAACCAAAGAGCAGGAAGCGTGTGCAGTGAAGCCCCTCCTGGCCTGGCTCATGCTCCCCGGTTCTGCATCCTGAAAGTAATCACTGTTCAGTCTTTTGTGCCTCCTTCAGCGATCATCTGTGCATATACAAGCACTTAAGAGTGTATTTTCTGCTGAAGTACACTGCACAGTTTTCCTTGTTTTGTGCTTTTTCCTTAAAAATGTAGCTTATAGAAAGTTCAAAATTCATCTCAGTAAGTTTCAGATTTCTAGTATTCTAAAGTCTAAGAATCAAAGCCATATTTTGACAATAATGGTTAGATAAATGGAAAATGAACACCAGTTCTCCTTTAAACAGAGTGGATGAAGATGGGAAAGGTGCTGTTTTGAATTGTGATGAAATGTCCCTCGCAGTTACAATAGGAAGCAGATGCAGGCAGCCTCCTTGCAGCCCTGGAACACAGTTTCATTTGGCACATGGTGACCTTGAAGTGCCACCTCTCCAGCCTCAGTGCTGCCCCAGAGCAAGGGTAATGTGTTCCTCTTTCATCAGCTGCTCTTCCGCAGTGCTTGACTCCAGGGAGGGGGCTGGGATGGATGTCCACATGCCCAGATTCCAGTGGCATGTGGACACTGGGACCCAAAGCTGGCCGGCAGCCCATGGCAACTGCATGTGTTCTCTGATAACGTCCATATTTAACAATCAACATGAGGGACTTTTGGAGGGCAGTGAATTAAACATTGCTGCTTCCAGCTAACATCAAAGTTAAACGTACCTGGCACAGCTATTTTGACACTGAAAAAGATCTTTGGTGAAATGTCCTCTAATGAAACAGGCCATGGAACCAGGTAGTGAATGCCCCAGCCATTCCAGGCATGGCTCTGAGTCTCACAGAGCCTGTTGTTTTTGCTGCAAGAGCCCTGGATGTAGGGCCATGCTGTAATTCACACAGGTGGGCACCTCACAGGCCTCAAGAGAGAGAACCTCAAAGAGTATGCAGCAGGCCCACGTCTCATTCTCCTTCCCCACTAGTGGGTCTTCCTCAGGGCTGTCTTGCTGCTCTGAAAAAATGCACTGCTCTTAGAAAAGGCTTGCCTGCCCCCAAACATCCATCTCCAAAGAATAATGAAATCTATGTTTCCCTTGTCTTTTAAGCACATCCCATTGGCTGTTTTATGAGGAGGGTGAGTGTTCTGGCCAGAGAATGCTGTTGTGGCCAAGAAAATGATCAGGAGAACTCCAACAGTGGAACTACTGATATTGAGAAGACTTTACACGAAGGGACTTAGTTGCCAAATCTGAAGGTGCTAGAATTAGGAGCCATGTTGAAATCTTAAAAAGGTCATGTGGATCAATAAAATTGATCCAGCTAGGGTATGGTGGCTCACACCTGGAATCCCAAGAGGTGAAGGCAGGAGGATTACTTGAAGCCAGTTCAAGACTAGCCTGGGCAACATAGTGAGACTCTACCTCTACAAAATATAGAAATATTAGCTGGGTGTGCTGGCATGCACCTGTAGTCCCAGCTACTTGGGAGGCTGGAGGATCCCTGGGGTCCAGGAGTTGGAGGCTGCAGCAAACTACAATGATGCCATTGCATTCCAGCCTGAGGCAACAGAGTGAGATCCTGCCTGAAAAAAAAAAAAAAACTTAATCTAAATCCAGCCTTGACGATAGCTATAAATAGGACCACACGAAGTTAAAGAAATCTATTCATTCAACAAATATTTGACTCAAACCTTATGTGAGTTGGGAGCTGTCCTTGGTGCTGGAGATAAAGCAGTGGGTGGTAGAGATAGTTTCTGATTTCAAGAAGCTGATGAGGATGGGTGGAGGGAGGGTAATTTGTGGAACCACACCTACAGTGCATCTTACAAGGGTACATGTGAAACTTGCTAAATGTAGAATATAAATGTCTTAACACAATAACAAAGAAAATTCCATGAAGGCTATGTTAACTAGTTTGATGAAAATATTTCAAATTGTATATAAAACCAGCCCATTGTACCCCACGGCTGCATTAATGTACACAGCTATGATTTAATAATAATAAAAAAAGCTGATGAATGCTTTGTCAGGGAAATGGACATAGATTCAAACAGAGTGGGCTCTGAGAAAAATGAAATAGAGAAACTTGCTATAGAGGTGTGTGGGAGAGGCAGGGGACAGTGAAGGGGGTGACATTGTAACTGAGACCTGACTCTTAGGTCATTTGTCAACCTGAGGAAGATCCTGAGATAATAGTACTTAGGAAGAGGAAAAATCAAGTGCAAAATTAAAATGCGGCAAATGAGCTTGAAATCTTGGGATAAATAAAACAAATGAAAGACATTGTGGCTGAACCCAAAGTGAGAGAGAGGAGGTTGGAGAGGTCAGATCACACAAGACTTGGGTGGTTGTGATGTGGAGGTTATCTTTTATTAGAAGCACTGCTTAAGGCCATTCAGGTGTTTGTGTATGGGAGCGATTGGCTTGATTTACAGTTTTAAGAAGCCACTATAGCTACATGATGAGCAATGGACTCCATGGGCAACAGTGGGATACATTGGTGGATGCAAACATTGGGGAGTGAAACTCGGAGAAGCAGCAAGATATTTTCAGGTGTCAGATTAATTAAAAAGGAAGAAAGTAGCTTTGCAGTAGGGAAACCTGGCAGATAGCACCTTGATCGATTGTTCCATGTTCACCTCACCAGGGATTAGTCTTATTGATCATGACCTTGCTTTTGATAGTAAAGCATAAGTCAGAATATGAAGAGATTTCAATGATTAACATTTATATACCCTATAAGAATGCTTCTGGATATATAAAACAAACCCTAACTGATCTGAACAATATATCTTCCTACACTATAATAGTTGGAGATTTTAAAACCCCACTGGCAGTACTGGACAAATCCTCCAAGAAGAAACTAAACAAAGAAAGAATAGATTTCAATAAGACCCTAGAACAAATGGACTTAACAAGTATTTGCAAAACATTTATCCTAACAAAACTGAATACACATTCTTCTAATCAGCCCATGGATCATTTTCCAAAATTGATCATTATCTTAAGACACAAGGCTAACCTCAACACATTCAAAAGAATTGAAATTATCCCCTGTATCTTCTCAGGACATCATGGAATAAAAGTTGAACTCAACAGCAATAGAAATCTTCATACTCAAACAAATTCATGGAAACTAAATAACCTTATGCCAAATGATAGCTGGGTCATAGATGAAATCCAGAAGGATATCATTAGATTTCTGGAACAAAAAGATAATGAAGGCACAAACTATAAAACCCATGGGATACTGCAAAGGCAGTCTCTAGAGGGAAATTTTTAGCATTAGATGCCTTCATTAAGAGAACAGAAAAAGAGCAGGTCAGCAACCTAAGGGGCTATCTCAGGCAACTGGAAAAGGAAGACCAATCTAATCCCACACCCAGCAGAAGAAAAGAAATAACCAGAATTCGAGCAGAAATAAGTGAAATTGAAAACTAAAGAATTACTTGGAATATCAGTGAAATAAAAAGATGGTTCTTTGAAAAGATTAATAAAATTGATAAACCCTTGGCTAGACAAACCAGAAACAAAAAATAAGATCTTTAATAACTACAATCAGAAATAATAAAGGGGAAATAACAACAGATACCACAGAAATACAAAAAAACTCAACAATTAGTACAAAAAACTCTATTCCCAGAAATATGAAAATGTAGAGGAGATGGATGAATATCTGGAAGCACATCAGTAAAGCATAAATTCAGTCTAATCCCAAGAAAGCATCAGAGAGACCCAAATTGAAGGACATTCTGCAATCTAGCTGACCAACACTCCTCAAAAGTGCCAAAGTTATGAAAAATTGGGAAAGACTGATGGATTGTCAGAGTGGTGGAGACTTAAGAGATACAACAATTAAATGCAATTTGTGATTCCCAGATTAGATCCTCAAACAGAAAAAGTATATTAAGTAAAAAACTGGCCTGTCATTTAGTTGATAATGTGTATAGACACAATATTGTCAATATTATTTTTCTGGTTTTGATAATTGCATTACTGTTATCTAGATTGTCAACATAAGTAATGACATGAGAAATACATATGAACTCTTAGTACTTTAAAAAATATATTTTAAAATTTTCATTTTTGGTTGTTTCTGTACTTGCTTTGAAATTTTGTTAGTTTAAAATTATTTCAAGATAAAAAATAAAAACTAACATAAAAATTCTAACATGAATAAAATGATAAGGCCCTGTAGTAGGCAGAATGATGGCTTCCTAAAGATGTCTCTGTCCTAATTCCTGGAACCTGTGGATATGTTAGGTAGGTTACATGGCAAAGAAAAATTTAAGATGGAGGCTTGGCACCTGTAGCACAGTGGTTACAGTACCAGCCACATACACTGAGGCTGGCAGGTTTGAGCCCAGCTGGAGCCTACTAAACAACAATGACAACTGCAACCAAAAATAGTCGGATGTTGTGGCATGGGCCTGTAGTCCCAGCTAATCATGAGTCTGAGGCAAGAGAATTGTTTAAGCCCAAGAGTTTGAGGTTGCTGTGAGCTGTGATGCTACAGCACTCTACCGAGGGTGACATAGTAAGACTCTGTCTCAAAGAACAAAAACAAAAAAAGAAAAATTAAGATAGAATTAAAGTTTGCTAGTCAGCTTATCTTAAAATAGGTATATTATCCTAAATCACCCAGGTGGAGCCAAGAGTCCTTAAAATTAGAAGAAGTGGGCAGAAGTATCCATCAGGAAAGGAGAGGTGAAGACAGAAAATGGTCGGGTTGTATCACTGTGAGGTGGACTCACACAGCCACTGTTGCAGGCTTTGAACATGGAGGGTGGGGCCAGAAACCCACAGAAGTGGAAAGACTGTGGAAGTTGGACCAGGCAAGGAAGCACATCCACTCCTAGAGCCCACAGAGGGGGATGCAGCCACAGGAAAACAAAGATAGTATCACACTCCACACCAGCCACATCACACACAGACCCAAAATATTTTCCTCTTCCAAGGTGGAAGAGGAAATCCCTGCTCAAAAGTGGCTGTCAGTACTCAGGAGAGATTTCATTGGTGGTTTGAACATGCGAGAGCCATGGAGATTAAATAGGCTTGATATTGTTAGAGGTGGAGCCAACAAAAGCCACCTCCATAGAGGTGGAGCTCCATGGGCTAGATATGGAGGGTGAGAGATGGGCAGGGCTCCAAGTGCACCTGGAAGGTGGAGGGGGGGGGTTGGACAAGTAAAGGAGAGGACTTGGGCTCTGGGCCTGCTCTTTTCAGGCAGCCCTAGAGCCATCCCTTGTCTCTGTGGTCACCGCTGCTGAACAATGCTGGGTGACCCTAAGTTTGGATGGCATTAATTGAATTGCATCCTTACCATAAATTTACTGTTTGGGTCCCACAGCCTCCTGCCTATCCAGAGCTAACAGTGCATCATTTTGGGCTAAATACTAGGTGCTTGTCTTTGAGTAGCTTGTACACAGCAGACATTCCTGAAACTGTGGGAGAAAGGAAAGTGGGCCTTGTGGAAATGACATGAGAGTAACATGCAGCATCCACGACCTGGCAGTGCCACCTGGTTTTGGCACCTGTGAGTTTGCTGCTGGATGAAGAGCAGGGTCCCTGATAGATCAGTCTCTGCATCTCTAGGACTTGCTGTAGGGCATCTAATAATGCCCAATAAATATCTGTTGAAGGATCAAGTCAAACCTCAATGGAGCAAAAACTCTCTGGGGAGTCAGAAACAAGACTGCAGAAAACTGTTCCCATCATGTGCTTTGTAGAACTGCAAGTGGAAGATTCTACTCTCATCTGTGCTTGTAAAACAGAAATTCCTCTGCTCAAAAATGCACTTGGTAAGGCGACATATAAAATAATAAACACAATCTACATTTCCCTTTCTAGTGGAAATTATGCAGTATAGATTTTGTCAGAATTTCTGTTGTGTAAATGTCTTGCTTATTTGACATGATATACCGACAGGGACAAAGATAACACATTAATAAAAATCATAGCACATCACACCCAAGAGACATTCCTGACAAACGAGGTTAATGACTGCTGGGAATTCAAAGAGCATTTAAGATTAGTCATTTTGTAAGAAAACTTGAAA
This sequence comes from Nycticebus coucang, assembly GCF_027406575.1. NCBI lineage: Eukaryota > Metazoa > Chordata > Mammalia > Primates > Lorisidae > Nycticebus > Nycticebus coucang. The sequence goes on along the minus strand of NC_069783.1, from coordinate 107,858,519 downwards.
GGCCCTGAATTCTCACAGTTCCTATGAGAAAGACACTTGATATGTTTTTCCCCAAATTTGAGGACATTCATAGAAACATACATGACATTAGAAATATTGATTTGTAAAGCTGAAAGAAACTTTTCTTTTTTTTTGTAGAGACAGAGTCTCACTGTACTGCCCTCGGGTAGAGTGCCGTGGCGTCACACGGCTCACAGCAACCTCCAACTCTTGGGCTTACGCGATTCTCTTGCCTCAGCCTCCCAAGTAGCTGGGACTACAGGCGCCCGCCACAATGTCCGGCTATTTTTTTTTTTGTTGCAGTTTGGCCGGGGCTGGGTTTGAACCCGCCACCCTCGGCATATGGGGCTGGCGCCCTACTCACTGAGCCACAGACGCCGCCCTGAAAGAAACTTTTCTAAACTATTAATAATGAAAAAGTTGACCTACTATGCTGAAGAGTGAAGTATCTTTCAATTTCTTTACTAAATAAAGCAGTTATAAAATCATGGTCATGTATGGTGTCCCATGATCACATTAATGTACACAGCTATGATTTAATAAAAAAATAAAAAATAAAAAATAAATAAAATCATGGTCATGATGGATTGAAGCCAAACGAAGTGGAAAAAGATACTGTAGTGGTGGCTTATGCAGTTAGTAAATAAAAGCATTCTGCCCTATTTTATAGATTTTGTGACGTTTGGAGTATTTTCCTGTTTTTGACAGTTTATAACTTGATTTCTCAATCTACATAAATATTCAGTAATTTTATGCACATAATTTTGTATTTATTTTCTTAGACATGTGTTTCCTAGCCCCATTGCAAAAGCCCCATTGCAAAAGTCAGTAGACTCTGCCTCTGCTCTATCCTCATCCCATGGTTTCTGGGCATTCTATTCCCTTTCTCTCTGTTCTGTCTCCACAGGGTCTCTGGGGGTGGATCTCAACCCAACTTAGAAAGTGATATTTCTCTGATTTTCATGAAGGATGCTGTGATGGTTAATTTCGTGTGTTAACTTGACTGGACTCAGGGACGCCTATGCAGCTGGAAAGATGTTATTTCTGGGGGTGCCTGTGAGGGTGTTTAAGAAACTAGCACGTGAATTATAAGAGTGAGTAAAGCAGATTCATCCTCCCCAGTGAGGGTGGGGCTCCATCTAATCTGCTGAGAGAGTGAATAGAACAAAACAGTGGAGGGTTTCATAGCACATTGTACCCCATAAATGCATTAATGTACACAGTTGTGATTTAATAAAAAAAAATACATAAAATAAAAACGGTGGAGGGAGGGTAGATTCTCCCTCTCCTGAGATGGGAAATCCATGATCATCTGCCCCTGGACATTGACACTCAAGTTCTCGGGCTTTCAGATGCAGACTGAGAGTTACGGCATCAGCAAATTGGGTCCTCGGGCCTTTGGTTTAGACTGGAACCAATCACTGGCTTTCCCAGGTCTCTAGCTCGCAGGTAGCAGTTCGTGGGACTTCTCAGCCTTCATAATCATGTGAGTAAATTCTCATAATAAATCTCCTCCTATGTATAGCTATGTATATCCTATTGGTTCTGTTTTCCCAGGGAAGACTAAAGCTGATACCTTCAGTGATTTTTCCATAAATTGTTAAATTTTCTGCAGATGTCCAGGGCTCCAGGGAGGGTTTTGTGGCCCTCACATGGCCTCATGCTCTTTCATTGCTCCACTCTTTGGCTTTGCCTTTGCCCCTCCCAAAACAGCAAGGACAGAGCTCCCTGGGCCTCATGAGATTCCACCCACATCCAGGACAGCCAAAACTGACCTGTATGCACAGGCACCTCTACTTCTGAAAATATTGAGTTATAACTTAATACCTTAATGAGTGCAAATCTTTATACAACTCAATGAAAGTTTGCACCTGTGCACCCCAGCAAAATCCTGCATGAAGTCAAAATATAGAACCTTTATAGATCTCCCCAGATATCCCTGGTTCCTGGTCTCCATAATTCCCATTCCAGTTAACTATTATCTTCTCTTCTCTCACCTTTGGACCTTTGCGATGTACCTGTGCTTTTACATTCAGCCATGGTTCATCCTTCTTTGTGGTTGAGCAGTATTCTACAGCATAAGTATATGACATGTTTATTCCCCTATCCATGGACATGTGGGTCATTTCTAGTCTTGGGTGATTATGAATGAAGTTGCTGTGAACATTCTCATCTATAAGTTGGTGAGTATATGCTGTCATAGTTTTTGCCAGTTGCTTTTTCTTTGGGTAGAAATCTGCTTCATCACTGGCACTTTGAAGGGACACCCCACCGCACACATCCCTACCTCCAGCCCCAAGCCAACAAACTTAGTTTCCTCTCCAAGAACAATTCTGGGGCAAGCTATTAATGTAATTGTATTTCCCCACCTCATTACAGCTAAGTGACTGCTTTTGTGGCTAATCCTGGGAGGGAGACAGGAAGAAAATGGAGTGTTTACCTTTGGGATAAAGCACATCCTGACAAGGCTGAAGGTGAGGACCATGTCTGGATTCTATTAATGATGCTTCATGCTCTTTACAGTATCATGCAAATACTCTCAGAAATCACATGACGGGTTCCTGGAAGCATTTTCATTTTCTGAGGAATTACGTACTTTGACATTTGAAAAATCGAGACAGCAGAGACACCGTTGTCTATAAGTCATGTGGGATCAATGGGGTAAAAAGAGAGAAGGTGAGGAGATATTCTGGATTCCATCCACCTTTTCAGAATTTAGTAAGAACTAGCTCAGCCTTTCTGAGCTATCCCAACATGAGCACACAATTCCTCTAACTTAGTGCTTTTTACTCTTCCTGTGATAAAGGGTTTTGTTGTTGTTGTTGTTTGTTTTTTACGGAGACAGAGTTTCACTTTGTTGCCCAGGCTAGAGTGCCATGATGTCACAGCTCACAGCAACCTCAAACTCCTGGGCTCAAGTGATCATCTCCAAATCACTGAGACTACAGCCCCCCACCATTATAACCCCCAGCTAATTTTTCTATTTTTAGTAGAGATGGGGGCTTGTTCTCGCTCAGGCTGGTCACGAACTCCAGAGCTCAAAGAATCCTGATGTCTCAGCCTCCCAAAGTGCTAGGATTATAGGCATGAGCCATTGCATCTGGCCTGTGATAAAGTTTTTTGGTTTTGATTTTTCAATTTCCAACCCAGTGTAGGCTGACAGTTGTACAAAATCCCATTAAAATGTGTCTGCAGAATGTGATGACATTGGATGTTGAATTGCTGTAAATGTTTCTAAAATCTCCCTCTCCTCTTCTGCATCTGACTAAGGACCATCACGTACCTCTGGGCTGGTGCACTGAACACACTTTGCATAACATTGCGAAGTGGCCAATTCCTGGGCCAGAGGGCTCCACTTGGAATAGTGTGCTCCTGCCCCTCCAATTTTCCCTGCAAGTTAATGCAGCATTTGGGGCAGGGGTCCCACCGAAGAGTGTCCTGAGTGCAAGGAGGGGAAGCCATGCCCACCCCAAGCCTGTTTGTGAGATGTTGGGGCCTCGGTTTCCATCCATCCTGATGCTTCTCTACCTGTAGACCTTCCCAATACATATTTCTTTACTTTTGCTTGAGTCACATGTCTTTAAAATTAGCCCAGGGAAAACATATAGGGAAGTCAAAGCCACTGATGTCAATATTTTATGAATCTCTCTACTTATATCTTTGTATCCATATTCATACTCTGTCTGTGGCATCTGTCTCAGTAGACTTCCAAAGCCAGTGAAAAATGTTTGGGTGGCTCTGTGACCTTGGGCTATGGCTTCCCTTCTCTTCCTCAGTTTCTCTTTTTCTAGCAATGATTCTGTTTGCATTTTTTGGCTCTTCAGATCTCTCCCACCTCGGAGGACACCCAAGGAAGGGATACCCATTGTAAGCAACAGAGAGAAATGCTACAGTGGGCTCCTTCTCTCTTAATTAGTGCAGATAATATCTCATGTACACTAACCCACTCAAAGCTGCGAACATCCCATCTGCATCAGAGGGATTTGGCTAATTGAGGAACAAAAATATGCCAGCACCGTCAGGGTGGTGGGTGAATGGTATGGGAATAATCACAGTGCAAGATGTATGCATTTTGCAGGGATTTATGTTGGGTATTGAATTAGCATTCCTTGAATTAATGCCGGCTTCTATTTGAACACATTTTCAAGGGTCTGATAAAATGAGGTAGTAATGCATGGTTTCATTCTCCCTTGGTAGCATAACATTTTTAAATTAACAAAGAGCTTTCCTCCTCATTATTAGCCTCAGGCAATTACAAACGAGCAGCCAGGTTCTCCATGAAAGGATAGGGAGGTAGTGCTAACAGACCTCTCACTGGGATCCGAGATGCCCAGGGTAGTGAAGAGGGTGTCACTGCTCTGGTGGTACTGGGAGTGTGACGCTTTGCATTTGGGGATGATAACTAAGCAGGAAGGACGCAGTCTGAATGAACTTGTTTGCTTCTGAGAAACCTTTAGAAGAAGACCTTTAGTGCCAAGGCACAATGGACCTGCCCACCAATCATGAAGGTCACAGAGAGAGAAAAAGAGAGAGAGAGAGAAAAAGAGAGAGAGAGAGAGAGGTTGATTCATAAAATGAATGAACACGTCAGGCTTTCCTGTCATGCTGATATTAAAATATACCCAAAGCACACATTTCCTTGATTAAGTTTCTGATATAATCACTCACATCCAAAGAGCACTTTATCTCCTCACTTTACGATATTTTAAAGGGAGAGAAGCATATACTGCCAGCACCACACAAACAAACAATTCATAGCTTTTTGTGCCAAGTGCCTCAATGGCCCCAAAGCCAAACAAGTCCAGAGCAGCTGAGGCTAATTTCATTACAGTGGCTGTGACACAATAGCAGTCAGAAGTGGGTAGTCTTGGCGGCTGCCCACGGCTTCCGGCAGGCCCAGAAAGTTTCCCAAGAGTTAAATTTTAGTCCTTATTCATGTATGAATGAAAGCAAGCCAAACACACAAGAAAATCTGCCTTTTAAGGACAAGGTAAACAACACCCTCTCTGGGCACTTGCTAAATGTTGGGGCTTTTAAAAAAACACTTCTACATTTTTCTTTTTTCTTTCTTTCTTTTTTTTTAAAGGCAAGCATAGAACAAAGTTTACTGAGGAAGAGAAAGGTAGGTTTACAGAGTAAGAGCAAGATTAGGCTTACAGAGTAAGATACGTTTGCTGTAGACAGCGTACGGGCCTCCATTGCCAGGGCAAGTAGGCAAAGAGGCAAGCAGGCCCATTTCCCCATTTTTCATCTCTGGATTTTGAACAGGTTGAAAGGAATACTACCTCAAAGCCAGGAAAGAAAGAACAAATTCAGTAAGACCATGGCAGGGCATTTGCCTAGATTAGTGTGCCTAAGTCTCTGAATGCAAGATTACCAGCTGACCAAGAAGCAGATGAGGCCTCTCACCACTGACAGAAATTGACTCTTGACACACATTGGGGGTGGAAACAGATGGCTGACTGAGCCCAGCTTTCCACAGAGGCTCCCATCCAGAAGGAGAGTTAAAGGACAGAAATTTAGCAAGTAACCAAGAGAGAAGGTTGAAGAATGCACATCAACCCCGCTGAAGCGAGCTGTGACCCCAAGGATACAAACAAAAGGTACAAAATCCATCACCAAGTGGACAGGAGTCCCCTCCCCCATGAAAATGGCTCGAAGTGCCCCACAAACAAACAAGCAGAGTTCAAAGGTCCTCCCACTACACTCCATGGGAGAGACCCTCTAAAAACTGGACCTACCTCCCCTACTAGGGTGCCACGGCATTCTCTTGCCAGGCATAAAGCTGTACAAAACTGTATATATTGGATCTACCTGCAATTCTGAGCTCCCATCACTCCCCTCCACTCTCACTCTGAGGTCTGGAAGCCTGTCCCCCAGGAGTTCAGATATTTGGGTGATTTCTCAAGGGGTGTGGACACGGCCTAGACTGCAGCTGGTCAGTGCTGATTCTGTGGCATGGGAGTGAGGAGAGGACGGTCGGCTGAGAGGGTACCACACCGGAGCGGTGGTGCACCGAGGCGCAGAGCAACAGCTATTTTTGGCAACAATAGAGCTCACTCCCAGATGTTCCGAAGCCACACCCCCTGTCTCCATGGGCAACCAGAGGAGCCCAGGCATCTTCTTAAGTGGCAATCACCGCAGAACAGATCTGTGATGGAAATGCAGGCCCCGTGAGTAAAGGGTTTGCCTGAGGTTACTGGCCTGGGTGGAGCCTGGGGACTAGAAAACACACACGCAGAGCTGGAAAATTTCCAGGGCAGGGCTGACCCAGAGGACTGCTTTATTGAGCTAAGACGCACCTGGCACTCAGGGGATTGTCAGCCTATAGACAAAGGAAGGCAGGAGGCTAGAACTGACAGCTAACTGAATACAAACCTGCAAGAGCAAAGACAGGGCCTGAAGCGCAGGTTCTGGGAACTCAAAACAGCTTCTCTTCTGCATAGGAATTTAGCAGTGACAGAAACAAATTCCCGCAAAGTTGTTCTGCTCTGTTCTGTCAGTAACATCAATCAGGGGCGGGGATGGAACTGAGTGAACACCCCTCCAGCCTCCATCAAGTGCCCAAGGTTGTCAGTCCTCACCTCCCCCTGCTGGATAGAGGCAGAGTGCAGCAGCATGGCTGAGCAGATATAGATTTCCATGTGATTCAGGCAGGTACAAACCAATGGACTATCTGTCACTAGAGGCAACTGGGTCACAGCCCTGCGGGGGTATCAGAAACTGGGTGTGACAGAGATGCAAGGTGGGGAAGGAGGCATCAACCTTCACAGACTAATCTATTTGCTGGGTGAGTCTTCCTGAAGTCATGGAGCATCGGACCAAGTTATATCTGAGTTGTCACCAGAACCCTGTGATCCAGTTGCCAGAGACCTTTCAAACTCTCCCACCTGAGACAGGTGCCGACTGAGATAATTGATTTGGACCTTTTGAACTGATCCAATCACCTGAGGACTATTCAAGTGGTGCCCTGGATGTGTGGTTGTAGGAAGGTTTGATTTTCCTTTTCCAATTGTTGCCTGTGGGGGGCAGGGTGACTTAATTGCTGGTATTTCTCCACAGCTGAGACTTCAACCCAGAGTAACTGTTTCACTAGGGTCGGACAGAGACCAGATGAAAACAAGACAGAATCACTTAGCTCCACCACACCAAACAGGGCCGCAGTTTCTCAGGCCATAGCACTGTACGGGTACTCAAAAAAGCTCCAGGGGAATAATCAAATGGTGTAAAATAATCATGGGGTGGAATCAGCGGAAAAACTCTGGTAACATGAACAACCAGAATAGATCAATACCCCCAAGGAAAAACATGGCAGATGTAACTGAAGATCCCATTCATAAACAGCTGGCCAAGATGTCAGAAATCGAATTCAGAATTTGGATTGCAAACAAGATTAATAGAATGGAGGAATATTTGGAATTAGAAATTCGAGCAGCTTTCATGTGAGAGTCCCAAATCAAAAGTTGGAATTAGAAATTGGAGGAGAAATTCAAAAGTTGTCTCAACAATTTAACAAATTTAAAGACAAAACCACCAAAGATTTTGATGCACTGAAGCAAGAATTTTCAGCCCTCAAAGATCTGAAAAATATAGTAGAATCCCTCAGTAACAGAGTGGAGCAAGCAGAAGAAAGGATTTCTGACATTGAAGACAAAGCCTTTGAACACTCCCAAACTCTCCCAGAGGAAGAGAAATGGAGAGCAAAAATGGATCATTCTCTCAGAGAGCTTTGGGATAATTTGAAGAAGGCTAATATCTGCCTCGTTGGAATCCCTGAAACTGATCAAGTGGCCTTGCAAGGCACAGAGGCCCTTCTCCATGAAACTATGAAAGATAATTTTCCAGACATGCCAAGAGATTCTGAAATTCAGATAGCAGACGGTTTCAGAACCTCAGCATTACTAAATCCCAATAAGACATCCCCCAGACACATCATAATTAACTTCACTAGAGTTAATAGGAAGGAGAAAATTCTCTAAGCAGCCAGACGTAAGAAATCCATTACCTACAAAGAGAAGAATATTAGAATGACTGCAGATCTCTCTGCTGAAACTTCTCAAGGCAGAAGAGGGTGGTCATCGACTTTTAATCTCCTAAAGCAAAATAACTTTCAACCCCGGATCCTGTATCCAGCTAAACTGAGTTTCATTTATGATGGAGAAATTAAATACTTTAATGACATTCATATGTTGAAGAAATTTGCCATAACCAAACCAGATCTTCAGGATATTCTCTGACCTATCCTCCATAATGACCAGCCCAATCCTCTACCACAAAAGTAAACTCACTCAGAAACTTTTGATCAAACTCCAACTTCCACAGTGGCGAAAGGATTAAAAATGTCCACTGGACTTTCGAAAAACTCAATACCCCAAATTTTACCAGACTTATCAATATTCTCCATTAATGTGAACAGCTTAAACTGTCCTCTAAAGAGGCACAGGTTAGCTGACTGGATACAAAAACTCAGGCCAGATATTTGCTGCATACAAGAGTCACATCTTACCTTAAAAGACAAATACAGACTCAGGGTGAAAGGATGGTCATCCATATTTCAGGCAAATGGTAATCAGAAAAAAGCAGGTGTTGCAATTCTATTTGCAGACACAATAGGCTTTAAACCAACAAAAGTAAGGAATGGTAAGACCAGTCACTTCATATTTGTTAAGGGTAATACTCAGTTTGATTAGATTTCAATTATTAATATCTATGCACCCAACCAGAATGCACCTCAATTTATAAGAGAAACACTAACAGACATGAGCAACTTGATTCCCTCCAGCTCCATAAGAGTCAGAGATTTCAACACTTCTTTGGCCATGTTGGATCGATCCTCCAATAAGAAGCTGAGCAAAGAAATTTTAGATTTAAACTTAACCATCCAACATTTGGATTTAGCAGACATTACAGAACATTTCATCCCAACAAAACTGAATACACATACTTCTCATCAACCCACGGAGCATACTGCAAAATCGATCACATCCTAGGTCACAAGTCTAACCTCAGTAAATTTAAAGGAATAGAAACTATTCCTTGCATCTTCCTGGACCAACATGGAATAAAATTTGAACGCAGTAACAACAGGAATCTGCATACTCATACAAAAACATGGAAGTTAAATAACCTTATGGTGAATGATAGCTGGGTCAGAAATGAGATTAAGAAGGAAATTGCCAAATTTTTGGAACAAAACAACAATGACGACACGAATTATCAGAACATCTGGCATACCGCAAAGGCAGTCCTAAGAGGAAAATTTACAGCACTGGAAGCCTTCCTCAAGAGAATGGAAAGAGAAGAAGTTAACAACTTAATGGACATCTCAAGCAACTGGAAAAGGAAGAACATTCCAACCCCAAATGCAGTAGAAGAAAACAAATAACTAAAATTAGAGCAGAATTAAATGAATTGAAAGAAAAAAATTATACAACAGATCAATAAATCAAAAAGTTGGTTTTTGGAAAAGGTCAATAAAATAGATAAACCTTTGGCTAACCTAACCAGGAAAAAAAGAGTAAAATCTCTAATCTCATCAATCAGAAATGACAAAGACGAAATAAGAACAGACTCCTCAGAAATTCAAAAAATCCTTAATGAATATTACAAGAAACTTTATTCTCAGAAATATGAAAATCTGAAGGAAACTGACCAGTACTTGGAAGCATGTCATCTTCCAAGACTTAGCCAGAATCAAGTGGAAATGTTGAACAGTCCCATATCAAGTTCTGAAATAGCATCAACCATACAAAATCTCCCTAAAAAGAAAAGCCCAGGACCAGATGGCTTCACGTCAGAATTCTACCAAACCTTTAAAGAGTAACTGATACCTATATTACTCAACCTGTTCCAAAAGGTAGAAAAAGAAGGAAGACTACCCAACACGTTCTATGAAGCAAACATCACCCTGATCCCCAAACCAGGAAAAGACCCAAGAACAACAACAAAAAATTATAGACTAATATCACTAATGAATATAGAAGCAAAAATATTCAATAAGATCCTAACAAACAGAATACAGCAACACATCAAACAAATTATACATCATGACCAAGTCGGTTTTATCCCAGGGTCTCAAGGTTGGTTCAATATATGTAAATCTGTAAGTATAATTCAGCACATAAACAAATTAAAAACCAAAGACCATATGATTCTCTCAATTGATGCAGAAAAAGCTTTTGATAATATCCAGCATCCCTTCATGATCAGAACACTTAAGAAAATTGGTATAGAAGGGACATTTCTTAAACTGATAGAGGCCATCTACAGCAAACTCACAGCCAATATCATATTGAATGGAGTTAAATTGAAATCATTTCCACTCAGATTAGGAACCAGACAAGGTTTCCCATTGTCTCCACTGCTCTTTAACATTGTAATGGAAGTTTTAGCCACTGCAATTAGGGAAGAAAAGGAGATCAAGGGTATCCACGTAGGGTCAGAAGAGATCAAACTTTCGCTTTTTGCAATTGATATGATTGTATATCTGGAAAACACCAGGGATTCTACTGCAAAACTCTTAGAAGTGATCAAGGAATACAGCAATGTCTCAGGTTACAAAATCATAAATCAGTAGCCTTTATACACACCAACAATAGTCAAGCTGAAAAAACAGTTAACAGCTATTCCATTCACAGTAGTGCCAAAGAAGATGAAATATTTGGGAGTTTATCTACCAAAGGATGTGAAAGATCTCTATAAGGAGAACTGAAACTCTAAGAAAAGAAATAGCTGAAAATGTTAACAAATGTAAAAACATACCATGCTCATGGCTGGGAAGAATCAACATTGTTAAAATGTCCATAGTACCCAAAGCAATATACAATTTTTATGTAATCCCTATTAAAGCTCCACTGTCATACTTCAAAGATCTTGAAAAAATAATACTTAATTTTATATGGAATCAGAAAAAACCTCGAATAGCTAAGACATTACTCATCAATAAAACAAAGCAGGAGAAATCATGCTACCAGACCTCAGACTATACTATAAATCGATAGTGATCAAAACAGCATGGTATTGGCACAAAAACAGAGAAGTAGATGTCTAGAACAGAATAGAGAACCAAGACATGAATCCAGCTACTTAGCATTATTTGATCTTTGACAAGCCAATTAAAAACATTCAGTGGGGAAAAGATTTCCTATTTAACAAATGGTGCTGGGTGAACTGGCTGGCAACCTGTAGAAGACTGAAACTGGACCCACACCTTTCACCATTAACTAAGATAGACTCTCGCTGGATTAAAGATTTAAACTTAAGACATGAAACTATAAAAATACTAGAAGAGAGTGCAGGGAAAACCCTTGAAGAAATCGGTCTGGGTGAGTAGTTTATGAGGAGGACACCCAGGGCAATTGAAGCAGCTTCAAAAATACACTACTGGGACCTGATCAAACTAAAAAGCTTCTGCACAGCTAAGAACACAGTAAGTAAAGCAAGCAAATAGCCCTCAGAATGGGAGAAGATATTGGCAGGTTATGTCTCTGAACAAAGGTTTAATAACCAGAATTCACAGAGAACTCAAACGTATAAGCAAGAAAAGAACAAGGGATTCCATCGCAGGCTGGGCAAGGGACTTGAAGAGAAACTTCTCTGAAGAAGACAGGCGCACGGCCTACAGACATATGAAAAAATGCTCATCATCTTTAATCATCAGAGAAATGCAAATCAAAATTACTTTGAGATATCGTCTAACTCCAGTAAGATTAGCCCATATCACAAAATCCCAAGACCAGAGATGTTGGTGTGGATGGGGAGAAAAGGGAACACTTCTACACTGCTGGTGGGAATGCAAATTAATACATTCCTTTTGGAAAGATGTTTGGAGAACAATTAGAGATCTAAAAATAGATCTGCCATTCAATCCTATAATGCCTCTGCTAGGCATATACCCAGAAGACCAAAAATCACATTATAACAAAGATATTTGTACCAGAATGTTTATTGCAGCCCAATTCATAATTGCTAAGTCGTGGAAAAAGCCCAAGTGCCTTGATCCACGAATGGATTAATAAATTGTGGTATATGTACACCATGGAATATTATGCAGCCTTAAAGAAAGATGGAGACTTTACCTCTTTCATGTTTACATGGATGGAGCTGGAACATATTCTTCTTAGTAAAGTATCTCAAGAATGGAAGAAAAAGTATCCAATGTACTCAGCCCTACTATAAAACTAATTTATGGCTTTCATGTGAAAGCTATAACCCAGTTATTACCTAAGAATAGGGGGAAGGGGGAGAGGGAGGGGAAGGAGGCGGGAGGATGGGCAGAGGGAGGGTGATTAGTGGAATTACACCTGCAGTGCATCTTACAAGGGTACATGTGAAACTTAGTAAATGTAGAATATAAATGTCTTAACACAATAACTAAGAAAATGCCAGGAAGGCTATGTTAACCAGTGTGATGAAAATGTGTCAAACGGTCTATAAAACCAGTGTATGGTGCCCCATGATCGCATTAATGTACACAGCTATGATTTAATAATAAAAAAATTGACTCTTGCTGGATAAGAGATTCAAATTTAAGACATGAAACAATAAAATTTCTATAAGAGAGTGTGGGGGAAATCACTTGACAAAATTGGTCTGGGAAAAGTTTTTATGAGGAATACCTTACCCACCCCCGCCAATTCTAAGAACACCAAAATAAATAAATGGGATGTAACCAAACCAAAAAGCTCTGTCAGACTCTATGGAAGAATCAGCGAGTCTAGATAGTGAGTAGAACTAGAAGGTATTACAGAAGTTGCTATAAAAACACATGTGTGGGTTATACTAAAAATAAAATTGTGAAGGAGCTCAGCCCACAAGATGTAGTTCTCCAACCGTTCAAATCACCTGGGGAGCTTTAACAATGCTGATGCTCGGGGGACCCACGCTCTGAAGTTCTGATTCAATTGGGCAGTCCTGGGAGTCAGTGTTGTAAGTTTCCAAGGTGTTTTACAGGCAGCCAGGTTGATACCCATGACCCAGCTGCTCATTCAGTTGATCTATGTGCAGGACGGTGACACACAGACCACAAAAGGTGATATATTAGTGCGTTTCCCACTGCTGCACAGAAAGACCTGCAGCTGGGTAATTTATAAAGAAAAGAGATTTATTTGGCTCATGTTTCTGCAAGCTGTACAAGAAGCCTGGCAGTCCATTGCCTTCTGTTGAGGGCTTCAGGAAGGGGAAGGGGAGCCAGCTTGTCACATGTCAAGAGAAGGATGTTTTGAGCACAAACTCATTATTTCAGGAGGGATCCGCCTCCATGACCCAAACACCTCCCACCCATACCGTAGATCAAATTTCAACACGAGATTCTTGGGGGGATGGGGACAAACATCCAAACACATCAGTTGCTAAAGTAAAACCTGAAAATAAGTTATGTTTGTGTATGGATTTACATATTTACACAGTTCTACGTGTATGCACCACGTGTATGTATGGTCTACACACATAAGAGAGGGTTCCAGATTCCAACACTTTTTCCTGATTTGAGGGTTTAAAGATACCTGTTGTTGGAGAAAACACAAGGAGTTATTCTAAAAATGGGTACATTCCTGTCAGATATGAGAATCCAGCATACCCACATGAGTGGAAAGTGAGAAGCATAGAAATGGGATTGCCAAGCAATGTGGACGACTTTATGCTTAAATACCATCATGCTCCAATTTTCTGAATTTTGGTGGGACCTGTTAGGCCCCAATAACTCATTCTGATAATTAAATTCTTGCTAAGAGCACACAATCTTTGCTCTTGGAAACATTAAATGAAAATTAAAAGCAAATATTTTCCTAATATTTTCCAAACTTTTTCAGGAGGACACTTACTGAACCTTTAGCTGGGCTCCACTTGAATGATTCTTAAATTTAGCTCTCCTAAATTGTTGAAAACAAGACTGCAGGGATTCACTGGGGCAGAGCAATAATTCTCTGTTTACAAAAGCGTTGAATTCCCAGAGTTATCCTCCACCTCGCCATCTTTATTTGTAATAACTAACTTAAAAGACATTTTTTAAAAGAAAGAAAAGTTGGTGCAACCAACTGCTCTCAAAAGAAAAAAAAAGTTTTTTCCTTTAAATATGTTTGTGCCTGTTTATACAGAAGGAGACTGTATTTATCATCTTTCTGTTTATCTAATCATTTATTTATCTATTGATTATCTATCCATCTCTATCCATCCATCTAATGTTCCTAAAGGTATAAAAAGAGATTCTGTCTTTAGGACATGGTACCATGGTCTTTATGCAAAGTAAAATATTTAAATTGTTAAATTATGAGTAATTGTTTTTGGTAAGTTCAAAGCAATAATTTACATTTTCAGAGACTTTTATCATAATAAACAGACGAAAAAGAGATTTGTTGCAGACAAACAACACAGGATTTCGGGATATAAGTAGGATTTACGTGTTGTTAGAAGACTTGAGACATACTCTCCCAGCAAATTTGAAGTATGATACATTATTATTAATTGTAGGCACTAGGCAATACATTAGCTCTGCAAAACATACTCATCTTATAATGGGATGTTTGTACCCTTTAACCAAAATTCCTCCCATTTCTCCCATTCCTCAGCCCCTGGCAACCACCCTTCAACTCTGTGTTTCTGCAAATTTGTTGTGTAACTATGTGGGCAGATGGACATCTCAATTAACTTGGTAGCAGTAATCATTTCACAACATACAGGCATATCAGCACATTATGTTGTACATCTTAAGTATATGCAATTTTTATTTTCCAATCAGACTTCAATAAAACCTAAAAAGAAAAAAAACAAGCAGGATTCAATGGATCCTATGTTAGCAGGCTTCTGCTGTGGTGGCCATGGAGACTTGCAGGCCAGGTGTCCTTTGAGAGAACTTGCTGTGGGGCATGTAGCTGGCTTCTAACTGCACTCTAGTCACTGATGGGACACTTGGGATGGTCCCACTGAGAGTGCTCTCCCCTCCAGTGTCCAAGCAGAGCAGGTGCTGCCCCAGTGTGCCTCCTCTGACCTCACCCTTTGCTCCAGGCTTCTCCTCCGGTTGCTGAGGCATCCTGAGACTACCCTGCCATCTTCCTCAACTTCCCACTCTCCCTTTTCCTGGGCATCAGATATGTATCTTTTTTTAAAAAAATAACTATGGTAAGAACATCGAACATGAGCTCTCCCCTCAGCAGAATTTTAAGGACACAATACAATATCATTAGCTCTAGACATGGTATGTCCAGCAAATCTCTAGAACGTACTCATCATGCATGACTGATGCTTTGCACCTGTTGAACAACAATTCTCCATCTTCCCACATGTCCACTGATGGATGAAGGGGCACACAGCCACGTGGTCCACATATGGAGTGAAATGTTATTCAGCCTCAAATGGAGACGGAGATCCTGCTGTTCTTGACGGTGCAAAAGAGCCTGGCAGGCATAGCACAGACCCAACTCTTGACCTGAAGACTTCCCTGTCTTTATCTGGCCCCTCCTTCTCTATTCTCCCAGCAAATCACTTAAACACCTGACTGCCTTGGTGTTTGCTTCACGGTCTAGGTGTGATTATGATGACGGTGGTAGGCATCCAGTTCTGTGTCTTCTCAGCATTTATCCCCACTGGTTCAGACACTCTGCTTTCCCCCTCTTAGTCCAAGAATTTGAAGTGAGGTGGCCCTTCTGTCCCTGACCACCTCATTCCCTTGCCCTCTCCAGTTAGCTCAGGGATGGGCACATCATGCAACTGATGATGACACAAGGTACATTCTGGATATTTGCTGGGGCTGTGATAATAAGGAAATGCCCTTCCTCTTGGGTTATTTCACTGATGTTAACAGAATGCAAGCTAGGAGCTACTGAAGACCATCTTTGCCACTTTCTGGCGATAACTTGCCTGAGAAGGAAGCTGGTGCATGTAGGGAAGCAGAGCCAGTAGAGGGAGAAAAAGATATCTTTGAGGACGTTCCTAAAATCCCCAGATCGAGCAGTACCTGAAGCGCATAGACTTTTGAAGTCATGGGAACCAATACTAGTGTGTGTGTGCAAACTAGACTGAGTTGAGTTTGTCACTTGCAAAGGAAAAAATTCTGAAAACCCAATTACTAACACCACAATTACATCTGACACAGGACTTTACTCACTTTTGGAAGTGTTTATTTTTTTCCAGGGCATGGTTACAGACCAATGGCATGGAACTGTGGTGGGGGCATGACCTATTGCTTTCTGTCTGCCACTTTGTGACTCAGGGCTGGCTCCTTTTTGTCCTTATGTCAATGTCCTCAGCTCAAGAGAATATTTTTTTTTCTTGACCTGTACGTGGGTGGAAATGACTTAGAGCTGCTATTTTTGGGCGGGAAGTATTCCAAGGATCGCATATATATTATCTCACAGAGGCTGGTTGACCAGCGTATGAGATAATTTACATTATTTTTTCCATTTAATAATTAAAAAGCTAAAGCTCTAAGAGAACAGCTTGGCTGACATTATTGGGAAAGCAACTGCTGGACTTCAGCTCCAGAAGACAGACTGGGTTTGAGGCCAGTTGTTTCAGCACTTGGTGGAGGGGTGATTTTGAGTGTTGACCCAGGTGAATCCTCTTGTGGCCATATCTTTGACTGTCCTTCTTTGGGAGCAGATGTCATCCTGGAGCTTCATAGGCAGCGTAAATGATAGGCAGGTCGATCATGGTGGCTGATGCCAGTGATCAGTCCAAGGTGTGTCTCAAACCAAGTAGGAACAATCAGAATCCTTCCTCGATATTTTGGGTCAAACTTGAGTTTCTCAAGAGACATTCTTTCGTCCTCTCTGTTCACAGAGACAGGTGGTGGAAATAAATGGAATTGCTTAAAGTCATGCTCCCTATGGTGTGGGATAGGTTTGCTGGATGTGGGTGATAGTCCGGTGACCACAGATGGGAAGAGCCATCAAGATAGATTGCGAAGGACCACTGAGGCAGCTGTTGTTGATCCCAGTCGAGCTATCCTCTGTGTGCAGCTTGGATATACACACCCTTTTTGTAACAAAGGGTCCTGAAAAACATAGGGATGATCATCATGTTCTCAGGGGAGTCCCTGATGGAGGGTGACTGCTCTTAGCTACAATCACATCTTACCCAGGGAAGAAGTCAGAGCTCCCAGGATGGATTCCGGGAAGGTGGCATTTCAGGTGCCACAGAAGATTGCAGAGTTGGGGGAGACCATGACAGCAAGCTGTGCAAAAACTAGCACAGGTGGATGGTGTATAAGGCCTTAGCCGAGCATAAGGCCTTTGCCCAGAAATGTCAGCTGTTTAAAAGTTAAAAAGGGGTGGTGTGTTAGTTTCTTACGACTGCCGTTAAAAAGCACCACAACTGGGGTGTGTAGAGGTCTGAAATTATGATGCTTAGCAAGGTCCCTTCTTTTTTAAAGACAGTCTTTTTATTCTTTAATTGACAAATAATAATTGTACATGGGGAACATAGTGATGTTTCCATATATATAATGTATAGTGATCTGATGAATTAGCATATCTATCATCTCAAACATTTATCTTTTGTTTTTGTTGAGAATGTTTAACATCTTTTTTAGCAATTTGAAATGATATAGCATAAAAAGATTGCCAAGAAAATGTATACATATTTTGAGAAAGGAAAAAACTGCAATACTCAAGTCACATTTGATTTCTGCAATTACAAGAGATGAAATATACAATATAACAAATGCTACTGCTGTATATTGAGTATGACTTTTTGGGGCATCTTCTGTGTTACTGTTAACTATAGGATCCTACGGTGGTATAGAACACTAGAGCTTATTCCTCCTTCACAGGTAATTGTGTGTCCTTTAACTAACCTCTCCTTACCTTTCCCTTCCTCCTTCCCTTCCCAGCTTCTAGTGTCCTCTGAGGGTTTATTCCTCCTGTGGAAGTGAGGAAAGATCTGTTTCGTATCTCTCTCCTGTCTTCTGTTGGTTTTCTGGTGATCTTTGGTGTTTCTTGGTTTGGAAATCCATCACCCCAATCTCTGCCTTCATGTTCACACGGTCCCCCCCCACCCCATGTGGGGTGTCTGTCTCTTTACATAGCATTCTTTTTCATAAGGACACCAGCCGTTTTGGATTAGAAACTCACACTCTTCTAGTAATTAACTAATTACATCTTTGATGGACCTATTCTCAAATAAGGTCATATTCTGAAGCGCCTTAGATTATAAATTTTGGTGGGGTGGGCATAATTCAACCTATAAGACATGCACTTTATAAAACTCCCTTGGAGTGGCTAAGATCTGGAAAATGTCAGGAGCAATTTTTATTAACATCATACTTGGCACTGCTTTTTATAAATTTTAAACTTTTTATTTTGAAATACTTTTAGATTTACAGAAGAGTTGCAAAGATGATACAGAGAGTGCCTATATGTCCTCTATTCAATTTCTACAATGTTGAAGAATATTGCATCATCACAGAATATTTTTTTAAATCTAAATTTATTAACTAATTTACAGATATTATTCAAATGCTGTCAAATGTCTCATTTCTTCCTTTTCTATTGCAGGACCTAGTCCAGGATCACCCAGTGTCTATATTTGTCAGAACTTCCTGTTCTCTTTCAATACGGGACTGTTCTTCAGTCTTTCCAAATCATTCACCGTTATTTTGCAGAATCTTCCTCAACTTGGATTTATCTGCTATTTTCTCATTATTAAGTTGAAGTTAAGCATTTTGGGGAAGAGAAGCACAAAGGTGACATGTGTTTTTCAGTACATTATCTCAGAGGGGTACTTTCAAACTACATTTAAAATGCTATTTTAAAAACCTACAGGTTCAATTCAATAAAAAACATTATCACTAGCATCACCATCATTAACACTATCATCACCACCACCATTATTGCCCCCAGCATCACCATTATCATCATCAACACCACTATCATTATCATCATCATCACCATCATTATCATTACTATCATCATCACTATCATCACCATTATCATCACCATCACCACCATGATTAACACTATCATCACCATCACCATTATTGCCCCCATCTTCACCATTATCATCATCAACATCACCATAATTATCATCATCATCACCACCATCATCACTACCACCATCACCATTATCATCACCATCACCATCATTATCATCATCATCACCATTATCATCACTACCATCATCACCATTATCAAAACCATCACCATCATTATCATCACCATCACCATCATTATCATCACCATCATCATCACCCCCATCATCATCATCACCACTATGATCACCACCATCATCATCATCACAACCATCATCACCATTATCATCACCATTGTCATCACCATCATCACCATCATTATGATCACTATCATCATCACTATCATCATTATCACCACCACCACCACCATCATCATCATCATCATCACCATTACCACCATCATTACCACCTTTTGTCATTGCCAACTGTATGCCAGGTACTATGAAAATTACTTCATAGTAACACAATAAATCCCACGAAAATCTTACATAATATGTATTATTACTACTCCTTCTACTTACCAAGTGAGAAACTGGGGGCTAGGAAGGCTATGCCACTTGCCGAAGGACATGCTAGGTGATTAAGTTAGAACTTGAATACAGACCTAGTGACTGAAAAAAATTATGTTTAATTCACTCTTCTTTGAACCTGATATTCAGTGCTGCAATGTTTCTACTTTTCCATGCTCCCTTAAAGGTGACAGTGGCTATGAGGTACTTCCTGAACAGTGGGAAAGCTTATGTTTTCACAAAATGTTTTTTCTTTCTGATATAGTTCATTTTTCCTGTTTGGAATATAGATCTGTGGTTGGAGGCATGGTAGCTATCTTGCAACTATGAGGCAACAGACATGAGCAAGAAAACCAACAGCTGAAGATGGTGATACAGAGAGAAACAAAGAGGCTAGCTCCCTATCAGTGTCAGTAAGAATCCACAGCAATCCTGGATCCTTTTGGATATTTTTATGTTGCTATTGTTAGATATTCTGTTATTTTCAGCCAGTGTGATCCCATTTGAGCCTTAAACACAAACATATTTCCATCTGTTTAAGGAATGAGAGTTTCTAAATTTTGTTTCTAAAATTCTAGCTTAATTTGAAGATCACAAACTCAAATGGCTATACAGGGCAAATAACAAATAAATGAGCCAGATGTGAACTAGAAACATTCTCCCAGGGAAAGGAGGGCAACTGTTAGATTATCTCACCATTGCCTTGTATAAAAAGGGCTCAATGCTGCCAGACACTCCACTTTCTAAGAGAAGCTATAAACCCCATTTTAATGTAAATTTTAATGTAACAATATCAGGTTTTCAAATATCAGCCACTATTCAAAACCTTTAAGGCCAAACACCATGTGTGTATTGGTGAGATGTGACCCAATGACCTTTAATTTGCAACCTCTGCATTTGTCAACCTCATGATATTTATTTTGGGGATTTAGGAGAAGGAAAATGTTGCAAGAAAACAGGTTAGAACTTTTTAAATCTTTGAACTTGTAATAAAAACAAACAGCAAAAACAGGCTGACAAATAGGATCTCTTCACATCACCATCATCTATCAACACAGAGGCTGGAGGCCATGAAATATTGTGATGGGAGGCCCATTCACCTGGTCTCTGAAGCATCTTTAATTGTCACCCCACACCTGTGATCCCATCTTCTGTTCTGATGACAAATGACCATCCACAGACTCAACCTTGACATCCTGGCTCCTAGCTCTGGGAGCAGCCACCCTGCTGAACAATCTGAGCACAAGCCCAATAACATCCTCCCCTCCCCCACCTTTGAAATGGTTGTAGCAAAATTACACGAGACCTACAGGGAGCAGGAATAATGAATGCCTGTTTACAGACAGGAGAACAGAGAGGGGTGAAAAATCTACTCTCTGAAGTCCTGTAGGAAAAAGTTTGGTATTGCCTGGAATAAGTGATGGGACGCCTGATTCTCAGATTCTTTCTCTTTTCAGGACACAGCTGCTGGCTTCAAAGAAGGGGTGTGTATGTATGTGTGTGTGCGTGCACGTACTTCAGAAATTTAAATAGTTTTACAGTTGCTGTCACATGCAGTAAAGATTTTCAAAATATTCACCCACCAGCTGAGTGTGGGGACTGACAAGTTGGAGTGGCCACCTGCCCAAACAGATGCCAGCCATAAACCATGAGTTCAGCCACATCAGCACCATCCTGGCCCTGAGATCATGGGGCCTCTCAGTGGAGTCAGGACCGCAGGAGAGAAAGGGATCCTTTCTTCCCATTTGATTCCACAGGCCACTGATACATGACAGCAAACAAAAGTGCATCTTAAATCTTGCCGGTGCTGTGGACATGTATCCTGGTCAAGTAAACAATCAACGACTCTTTAGTCTTTACACACCGATTACTAACCACTGTGATAAAAATCTGTCAAATGGTTTATGAAGCGAGTGTATGATGCCCCATGATCATATCAATGTATACAGTTATGATTTAATAAAAAAAAGAAAAAAAAATAAAGTGCAATGAAACATGCATTTTTAAACAAGCCTTGAACTCTTCTCTCTTTTTTTGCTTTTTAGGATATTGCTCACGTATGATAAAATTCATCAATCTTAAGCATGTGTTTTGATGCATTTTGGTAATTGTACACAATTGTGGGAACACCACCACAATCAATTGTATTGTACACTAAAATTCCCCAAGAGAGAAGATTTCCTCCTAACACCACACACACGCAGAATAACCACTGAGGAGATGGATACATTAATTTGTGCAATGGTAGAAACCATTAAGATGTATATATCAATGCTTTAAACACAAATACAACTCTGTTTAAGGTATGAGAGTTTCTGTTTGTTTTTTTTTTTTGCTAAAATTCTAGTTTAATTTGAAGACCACAAACTCAGATGGCTTTATAGGGAAGATAAATAAATGAGCCAGCTATGAATTAGAAAGGACGTTCCCAGGCAAAAGGAGATCAACTGGCTGTCAGATTATCTCACCATTGCCTGACTTACTATCGTGTTATATTCCTTAAATACGAACATACAGTTACAAAAAAGAAAGAAGACAGTTCTCCCCCCAAAAGCTTCCTTAAACACTTTCATACTTAATCTCTTCCTCTACCCTGACCATAGGGAACTACCCCTTTCCTTTTTGTCACTACAGTTTTTTCTAGAATTTCATGTAAATGGAATCTTACTGTCTGTGGTTTACATTTGACTTCTTCATGCAGCAGAATGTTTTTGAGAGTCATTCATCTAGTTGTACGTATCCATAGTTCTTTCCTTTCAATTGCAAAGAAGCATTCCTTTTATGCCAGTGTAAGTTTGTTTATCCATTCACCAGCTATAGGACGTAGATATGTGGGTTACTTACAGGTTTTCATTACTGTGCATAGTATTACAAGCCCTGCAGTTTAGCTTGGTTATGGTACTATTATACTGTATAGTTGACCTTGGAGATCTTAGTTTGTATTGTATTGAAATAGAGAAGTGGAAAGTAGCTGTGCTTTAAACAAGTTCATTGTTGCTGTTGTGAAAACTACGGCCACCAAGAGAAAGTTAATGGTCTAGGCTTCCACAATGTTTTTCAAGTTCAACGGTCACTATGACTAGATGGGAAATCATCCATTCATCTAATAGATGCTGACTGAGCATATTTTATGTCAGCCCAGTTCCAGACTCTGGGGACACAATTGTGAATCAGATAAGGTCTTCATTTCTTGGAAATTACAATGTAAAATCAGGGGTGAGACAGTAGGTACATAACATGAAAAATACATGAAAAAGATTATTTCTGGTATTATGTATGTGATGGAGAAGTTACAACTGTGTAACATGATGATGAGCTTTTCTGAAGAGTAGGTGGCCCAGGAAGGCCTCTCATGGGACTATCGATAGGAAAGAAAAGTTAGACCTTAGTGAACTAAGTTGGGAAAGTCTTTAGACTTAACTGAATTAGACTGAGCAATACCCAGAACTATGATTAAAAAATGGGGCTTGTATTGTATGAATAGTATATATCTGGAGAAATGTTAATTGCTTAAAGATTGGTAAACCGTACAGGAATGAAATGTGAAATGCAGGTAGTTGCAAGCATTGCTTTTCAAAACCAATGGTGTCATCAGGAACTCCTGCCTCTCTTCTCTTTACTTTGCTGCCCCTGTTGGCGTAAGATATCTACCAGCAGCTCTGGGCACCTTTCCCAATAGTATCTATAATTTCCAAGATTGGGTCTCATTGGACCTACTTGGTTGCCACAACCAGGTCTTCACCAACATTGTGGTCAAAAGATGAAATTTTTTATTTTGCCAGTCTTGTGTCATAAAAGGTGGATTGGTGCATCCAAACCACAAGCTCTAAGAATGAGCTATTTTCCTGGGAAACTCCAAGGAAATGGCCCAACACAACGTACAACCCTGTATTTGCATCAGTGCAGAGAAAAGGGAAGAGATGCCATGCTGAGTTCTGAGTTCTGGTAGTGCAATATACACACAGATGAAAACAGTCTTTTATTAAATTCTTGGGTTTGACATGGTTTGTTTCTCCCTGAAGGTCAATATAATTTGAGAACTCAAATTACGCTCTTCAGAATAAGGTGAGCAGATCTGCTAAAAGATCAGGATGACCCTGATCATTTTTAAACTCCTGGAGGAATTCCCTGCACCATTCTTGGGACAGTTAATTGGGAGCTGGGCAGCTGCCTTGATTTATTATTTATTTATTTATTTTTATTATTAAATCATAGCTGTGTACATTAATGAGATCATGGGGCACCATACACTGGTTTTATAGACCATTTGACACATTTTCATCATACTGGTTAACATAGCCTTCCTGGCATATTCTTAGTTATTGTCTTAAGACATTTACATTCTACATTTACTAAGTTTCACATATACCCTTGTAAGATGCACCGCAGGTGTAATCCCACCAATCATCCTCCCTTTGCCCACCTCCCCCCTCCCTCCCCTCTTTTTCCCGATTCCCCCCATTCTTAGGTTATAACTGGGTTATAGCTTTCATATGAGAGCCATAAATTAGTTTCATAGTAGGGCTGAGTACAATGATACTTTTTCTTCCATTCTTGAGATACTTTACTAAGAAGAATATGTTCCAGCTCCATCCATGTAAACATGAAAGAAGTAAAGTCTCCATCTTTCTTTAAGGCTGCATAATATTCCATGGTGTACCACAATTTATTAATCCATTCGTGGATCGATGGGCACTTGGGCATTTTCCATGACTTAGCAATTATGAATTGGGCTGCAATAAACATTCTGGTACAAATATCTTTGTTATAATGTGATTTTTGGTCTTCTGGGTATATACCTAGTAGAGGAATTATAGGATTGAATGGCAGATCTATTTTTAGATCTCTAATTGTTCTCCAAACATCTTTCCAAAAGGAATGTATTAATTTGCATTCCCACCAGCAGTGAAGAAGTGTTCCCTTTTCTCCACATCCACACCAACATCTCTGGTCTTGGGATTTTGTGATATGGGCTAATCTTACTGGAGTTAGATGATATCTCAAAGTAGTTTTGATTTGCATTTCTCTGATGATTAAAGATGATGAGCATTTCTTCATATGTCTGTAGGCCGTGCACCTGTCTTCTTCAGAGAAGTTTCTCTTCAAGTCCCTTGCCCAGCCTGCGAAGGGGTCACTTGTTCTTTTCTTGCTTATACGTTTGAGATCTCTGTGGATTCTGGTTATTAAATCTTTGTCGGAGACATTATCTGCAAATATCTTCTCCCATTCTGAAGGCTGTTTACTTGCTTTACTTACTGTGTTCTTGGCTGTGCAGGAGCTTTTTTTTTTTTTTTTTTATTGTTGGGGATTCATTGAGGGTACAATAAGCCAGTTACACTGATTACAATTGTTAGGTAAAGTCCCTCTTGCAATCATGTCTTGCCCCCATAAAGTGTGACACACACTAAGGCCCCACCCCCCTCCCTCCATCCCTCTTTCTGTTCCCCCCCCATAACCTTAATTGTCATTAATTGTCCTCATATCAAGATTGAGTACATAGGATTCATGCTTCTCCGTTCTTGTGATGCTTTACTAAGAATAATGTCTTCCACGTCCATCCAGGTTAATACGAAGGATGTAAAGTTTCCATTTTTTTTAATGGCTGAATAGTATTCCATGGTATACATATACCACAGCTTGTTAATCCATTCCTGGGTTGGTGGGCATTTAGGCTCTTTCCACATTTTGGCGATTGTAAATTGAGCTGCAATAAACAGTCTAGTACAAGTGTCCTTATGATTAAAGGATTTTTTTCCTTCTGGGTAGATGCCCAGTAATGGGATTGCAGGATTAAATGGGAGGTCTAGGTTGAGTGCTTTGAGGTTTCTCCATACTTCCTTCCAGAAGGGTTGTACTAGTTTGCAGTCCCACCAGCAGTGTAAAAGTGTTCCCTTCTCTCCACATCCACGCCAGCATCTGCAGTTTTGAGATTTTGTGATGTGGGCCATTCTCACTGGGGTTAGATGATATCTCAGGGTTGTTTTGATTTGCATTTCTCTAATATATAGAGATGATGAACATTTTTTCATGTGTTTGTTAGCCATTCGTCTGTCGTCTTTAGAGAAAGTTCTATTCATGTCTCTTGCCCATTGATATAAGGGATTGTTGGCTTTTTTCATGTGGATTACTTTGAGTTCTCTATAGATCCTGGTTATCAAGCTTTTGTCTGATTGAAAATATGCAAATATCCTTTCCCACTGTGTGGGTTGTCTCTTTGCTTTGGTTATTGTGTCCTTAGCTGTACAGAAGCTTTTCAGTTTAATGAAGTCCCATTTGTTTAGTTTTGTTGTTGTTGCAATTGCCATGGCAGTCTTCTTCATGAAGTCTTCCCCCAGGCCAATATCTTCCAGTGTTTTTCCTATGCTTTCTTTGAGGATTTTTATTGTTTCATGCCTTAAATTTAAGTCCTTTATCCATCTTGAGTCAATTTTTGTGAGTGGGGAAAGGTGTGGGTCCAGTTTCAGTCTTTTACATGTAGATATCCAGTTCTCCCAACACCATTTATTGAATAGGGAGTCTTTCCCCCAAAGTAAGTTCTTGTTTGGTTTATCAAAGATCAGGTGGTTGTAAGATGTTAGTTTCATTTCTTGGTGTTCAATTCGATTCCAAGTGTCTATGTCTCTGTTTTTGTGCCAGTACCATGCTGTCTTGAGCACTATGGCTTTGTAGTACAGACTAAAATCTGGTATGCTGATGCCCCCAGCTTTATTTTTGTTACTAAGAACTGCCTTAGCTATACAGGTTTTTTTCCGGTTCCATACAAAACGCAGAATCATTTTTTCCAAATCTTGAAAGTACGATGTAGGTACTTTGATAGGAATGGCATTGAATAGGTAGATTGCTTTGGGAAGTACAGACATTTTAACAATGTTGATTCTTCCCATCCATGAGCATGGTATGTTCTTCCATTTGTTAATATCCTCTGCTATTTCCTTTCTGAGGAATTCATAGTTTTCTTTATAGAGGTCCTTCACCTCCTTCGTTAGGTATATTCCCAGATATTTCATTTTCTTTGAAACTATGGTGAAGGGAGTTGTGTCCTTAATTAGCTTCTCATCTTGACTGTTATTGGTGTATACAAAGGCTACTGACTTGTGGACATTGATTTTATATCCTGAAACATTACTGTATTTTTTGATGACTTCTAGGAGTCTTGTGGTTGAGTCTTTGTGGTTCTCTAAGATCATGTCGTCAGCAAAGAGGGAGAGTTTGACCTCCTCTGCTCCCATTTGGATTCCCTTTATTTCCTTGTCTTGCCTAATTGTATTGGCTAGAACTTCCAGCACTACGTTGAATAGTAAAGGTGACAGAGGACAACCTTGTCTGGTTCCAGTTCTAAGAGGAAAAGCTTTCAGTTTTACTCCATTCAGTAAAATATTGGCTGTGGATTTGTCATAGATAGCTTCAATCAGTTTTAGAAATGTGCCACCTATGCCTATACTCTTCAGTGTTCTAATTAGAAAAGGATGCTGGATTTTATCAAATGCTTTTTCTGCATCTATTGAGAGGATCATGTGATCTTTATTTTTGCCTCTGTTAATATGGTGGATAACGTTTATGGACTTGCGTATGTTAAACCAGCCTTGCAGCCCTGGGATGAAGCCTACTTGATCATGATGAATGACTTTTTTGATGATAAGCTGTAATCTATTGGCTAGGATTTTGTTGAGAATTTTTCCATCTATATTCATGAGTGAGATTGGTCTGAAATTCTCCTTTTTGTTTGGGTCTTTTCCTGGTTTTGGTATCAGGGTGATGTTTGCTTCATAGAATGTGTTGGGGAAGATTCCTTCTTCCTCAATTTTTTGGAATAATTTCTGCAGTACAGGAATAAGCTCTTCCTTGAAGGTTTGATAGAATTCTGGAGTGAAGCCATCTGGACCAGGGCATTTTTTAGTTGGAAGCTTTTTTATTGTTTCTTTGATCTCAGTGCTTGAAATTGGTCTGTTCAGGAGCTCTATTTCTTCCTGGCTAAGTCTAGGGAGAGGGTGTGATTCCAAATATTGATCCATTTCTTTCACATTGTCAAATTTCTGGGCATAGAGTTTCTGGTAGTATTCAGAGATGCTCTCTTGTATCTCTGTGGGATCAGTTGTTATTTCCCCTTTATCGTTTCTAATTGAGGTTACTAGAGATTTTACTTTTCTATTTCTAGTTAGTCTGGCCAATGGTTTATCTATTTTATTTATTTTTTCAAAAAACCAACTCCTTGTTTCATTAATTTTCTGAATGATTCTTTTGTTTTCCATTTCATTGCTCTCTGATTTGATTTTGGATATTTTTTTCTTCTACTGAGTTTAGGCTTAGATTGTTCTTCTTTTTCAATTCCATAAGATCTCTTGTGAGATTGTTGATGTGCTCTCTTTCTGTTTTTCGAATGTAGGCATCTAAAGCGATGAATTTTCCTCTCAAAACTGCTTTTGCAGTATCCCACAGGTTTTGGTAGCTTGTGTCTTCATTGTTGTTATGCTCAAGGAAGTTAATGATTTCCTGTTTTATTTCTTCCTGCACCCATCTGTTATTCAACAGAAGATTGTTTAATTTCCATGCCTTTGGGTGGGGTCGAGCATTTTTGTTAGAGTTGAGTTCCACCTTTAGTGCCTTATGGTCTGAAAAGATACAAGGTAAAATTTCAATTCTTTTGATTCTGTTGATATTTGTTTTGTGTCCCAGGATATGATCAATTTTGGAGAATGTTCCATGGGGTGATGAGAAGAATGTATATTCTTTGTCTTTGGGGTGGAGTGTTCTATATGCGTCTATCAAGCTTAGTTGTTGTAGGGTCTCATTTAAATCTCTTATATCTTTGTTTAATTTCTGTTTAGAGGATCTGTCCAGCTCTGTAAGAGGTGTGTTAAAGTCCCCTGTTATGATGGTATTATCAGATATCATATTGCTCAGACTGAGTGAGGTCTGCTTCAAGAATCTGGGAGCATTTAAATTGGGTGCATAAATATTTAGAATTGAAATGTCTTCTTGTTGTATTTTTCCTTTGACCAATATAAAGTGACCATCTTTGTCTTTTTTGACTTTAGTTGCTTTAAATCCACATGTATCTGAAAATAAGATTGCAACTCCTCTTTTCTTCTGAATTCCATTTGCCTGAAAAATTGTCTTCCAACCCTTGACTCGGAGCTTTAACTTGTCTTTTGAAGCCAGGTGTGTTTCTTGCAGACAGCAAATGGATGGCTTGTGTTTTTTAATCAACCAATCTATGTCTCTTCAGTGGGGAATTCAAGCCATTAACATTTATGGAGATAATTGATAAGTGTGGTAGTATTCTATTCGTCTTATTTTGTGAGAGTCCATTGCTTAGTTTTATCTTTTGCATCAGTGTGGAGGTTAGGTTCTGTCCTTTGATTTCTGAGTTCTTACTTTGCTGCTGATCCATTGTGGTGGTCAGTGTGCAGAACAGGTTGAAGTATTTCCTGTAGAGCCGGTCTTGTTGTGGCGAATTTCCTCAATTTTTGTATATCCGTAAATGATTTGATTTCTCCGTCAATTTTTAAGCTTAGCTTAGCAGGGTACAGAATTCTGGGCTGAATTGTTCTGTTTAAGTAGATTAAAGGTAGATGACCATTGTCTTCATGCTTGGAAAGTTTCATTAGAGAAGTCTGTGGTCACTCTGATGGATTTGCCCCTGTAGGTCAACTGGCGCTTACTCCTGGCAGCTTGCAGAATCTTTTCTTTTGTCTTGACTTTGGACAGGTTCATCACAATGTGTCTTGGAGAAGCTTGGTTAGAGTTGAGGAGACCTGGGGTCCGATATCCCTCTGAAAGCAGTGTGTCAGAATCTTTGGTGATGTTTGGGAAATTTTCTTTTATAATATTCTCTAGTATGGCTTCCATTCCTCTGGGGCATTCTTCTTCCCCTTCTGGAATTCCTATAACTCGTATGTTGGAACGCTTCATAAAGTCCCATAATTCTGACAGTGAACGTTCTGCTTTCTCTCTCTTCTTTTCTGCCTCTTTTACTATCTGAGTTATCTCAAAAACTTTGTCTTCTACCTCTGAAATTCTTTCTTCTGCATGGTCTAACCTGTTGCTGATACTTTCCATTGCATCTTTAAGTTCCCTGATTGACTGTTTCAGTTCCTTCAGCTCTGCTATATCCTTTTTATATTCTTCATATCGTTCATCTCTTATTTGATTCTGTTTTTGGATTTCCTTTTGGTTATTTTCCACTTTATTAGCAGTTTCCTTCATTGTTTCCATCATTTCTTTCATTGTTTTCAACATGTGTATTCTAAATTCCCTTTCTGTCATTCCTAACATTTCTGTATAGGTGGAATCCTCTGCAGTAGCTACCTCATGGTCCCTTGGCGGGGTTGTTCTAGACTGGTTCTTCATGTTGCCTGGAGTTTTCTGCTGATTCTTCCTCATGAGTGATTTCTTTTATCTGTTTCCTTGCCCTAATTTTCCTTTCACTTCCTCTTGCTCTTTAAGTTCTCGTGCCTGTGGAAGTTGTGGGCGGGTTTAGACGGATTGAACACACGCGACCACTTGCCAGTTTTCCACAGTTTTAGTCCTCCTCTTGGGGTCCAGAAGTCTCTCGCTGACTCCTTGTATCCTCATAGGAGTGATGCTAGGCAGTTCCCACCAGCCAGAGATGCCTGGAGTCCTATCTCCCCAGATTCACGGTGCCCAGATGCAAGGAAGCTGTTACTCGGCTGCCATGTTGCCTGTGCAGGAGCTTTTTACTTTGATCAGGTCCCAGTAGTGTATTTTTGAAGCTGCTTCAATTGCCTGGGGGAGTCCTCCTCAGAAAATAATCACCCAGACCGATTTCTTCAAGGGTTTTCCCTGCACTCTCTTGCCTTATAGTTTCATGTCTTAAGTTTAAATCTTTAATCCAGTGAGAGTCTATCTTAGTTAATGGTGAAAGGTGTGGGTCCAGTTTTAGTCTTCTACAGGTTACCAGCCAGTTCACCCAGAAGCATTTGTTAAATAGGGAATCTTTTCCCTACTGAATGTTTGTAATTGGCTTGTCAAAGATCAAATAACGGTAAGTAGCTGGATTCATGTCTTGTTCTCTATTCTGTTCCAGACATCTACTTCTCTGTTTTTGTGCCAGTACCATGCCTTTTGATCACTATCGATTTATAGTATAGTCTGAGAACTCAAATTACACTAGCATGAGTCTTCCTGCTTTGTTTTTATTTCTGAGTAATGTCTTGGCTATTTGAGTTTTTTTCTGATTCCATATAAAACGAAGTGTTATTTTTTCAAGATCTTTAAAGTATGACAGTGGAGCTTTAATATGGATTGCATAAAAATTGTATATTGCTTTGGGTAGTATGGACATTTTAACAATGTTGATTCTTCCCAGACTTGAGCATGGTATGTTTTTCCATTTGTTAATATTTTCAGCTATTTCTTCTCTTAGATTTTCATAGTTCTCTTTACAGAGATCTTTCACATCCTTTGGTAGATAAACTCCCAAAGATTTCATCTTCTTTGGCACTACTGTGAATGAAATAGAATCCTTAACTCTTTTTTCAGCTTGACTATTGTTGGTATATATAAAGGCTACTGATTTATGAATGTTGATTTTGTAACCTGAGACATTGCTGTATTCCTTGATCACTTCTAAGAGTTTTGTAGTAGAATCCTTGGTGTTTTCCAGATATACATTCATATCATCTGCAAAGAGCGAAAGTTTCTGACCATATATGGATACCCCTGATCTCTTCTGACCCTATATGGATACCCTTGATCGCCTTTTCTTCCCTAATTGCAGTGGCTAAAACTTCCATTACAATGTTAAAGAGCAGTGGAGACAATGGGAAGCCTTGTCTGGTTCCTAATCTGAGTGGAAATGATTTCAGTTTAACTCCATTCAATATGATATTGGCTGTGGGTATGCTGTAGATGGCCTCTAACAGTTTAAGAACTGTCCCTTCTATACCAATTTTCTTAAGTGTTCTGATCATGAAGGGATGCTGGATATTATCAAAAGCTTTTTCTGCATCAATTGAGAGAATCATATGGTCTTTGTTTTTTCATTTGTTTATGTGCTGAATTACATTTATAGATTTACTATATTGAACCAGCCTTGACACCCTGGGAGAAAACCAACTTGGTCATGATGTATAATTTATTTGATGTGTTGCTGGATTCTGTTTGTTAGGATCTTGTTGAATATTTTTGCATCTATATTCATTAGTGATATTGGTCTATAATTTTCTTTTCTTGTTGGGTCTTTTCCTGGTTTGGGGATCAGGGTGATGTTTGCTTCATAGAACGTGTTGGGTAGTCTTTCTTCTTTTTCTACATTTTGGAACGGGTTGAGTAATATAGGTACTAATTCCTCATTAAAGGTTTGGTAGAATTCTGACGTGAAGCCTTCTTGTCCTGGGCTTTTCTTTTTAGGGAGATTTTGTATGGTTGATGCTATTTCAGAACTTGATACGGGCCTGCTCAACATTTCCACTTGATTCTGGCTAAGTCTTGGAAGGTGATGTGCTTCCATGTATTGGTCTATTTCCTTCAGATTTTCATATTTCTGAGAATAAAGTTTCTTATAATATTCATTAAGGATTTTTTGAATTTCTGAGGAGTCTGTTCTTATTTCATCTTTGTTGTTTCTGATTGATGAGATTAGAGATTTTACTCTTTTTTTCCTGGTTAGGTTAGCCAAAGTTTTATCTATTTTATTGACCTTTTCAAATACTCAACTTTTTGATTAATTGATCTGTTGTATAATTCTTTTGTTTTCAATTTCATTTAATTCTGCTCTAATTTTGGTTATTTCTTTTCTTCTACTGGGTTTGGGATTGGAATGTTCTTCCTTTTCCAGTTGCTTGAGATGTCCCATTAAGTTGTTAACTTCTTCTCTTTCCATTCTCTTGAGGAAGGCTTTCAGTGCTATAAATTTTCCTCTTAGGACTGCCTTTGTGGTATCCCAGATGTTCTGATAATTCGTGTCGTCATTGTTGTTTTGTTCCAAAAATTTGGCAATTTCCTTCTTAATCTCATTTCTGACCCAGCTATCATTCACCATAAGGTTATTTAACTTCCATGTTTTTGTATGAGTATGCAGATTCCTGTTGTTACTGCGTTCAAATTTTATTCCATGTTGGTCCAGGAAGATGCAAGGAATAGTTTCTATTCCTTTAAATTTACTGAGGTTAGACTTGTGACCTAGGATGTGATCGATTTTGCAGTATGCTCCGTGGGTTGATGAGAAGTATGTGTATTCAGTTTTGTTGGGATGAAATGTTCTGTAATGTCTGCTAAATCCAAATGTTGGATGGTTAAGTTTAAATCTAAAATTTCTTTGCTCAGCTTCTTATTGGAGGATCGATCCAACATGGCCAAAGAAGTGTTGAAATCTCTGACTCTTATGGAGCTGGAGGGAATCAAGTTGCTCATGTCTGTTAGAGTTTCTCTTATAAATTGAGGTGCATTCTGGTTGGGTGCATAGATACTAATAATTGAAATCTCATCAAATTGAATATTACCCTTAAAAAATATGAAGTGACCATTCTTATCCTTTCTTACTTTTGTTGGTTTAAAGCCTATTGTGTCTGCAAATAGAATTGCAACACCTGCTTTTTTCTGATTACCATTTGCCTGAAATATGGGTGACCATCGTTTCACACTGAGTCTATATTTATCTTTTAAGGTAAGATGTGACTCT
The DNA here is from genome assembly GCF_027406575.1 of Nycticebus coucang. Lineage (NCBI taxonomy): Eukaryota > Metazoa > Chordata > Mammalia > Primates > Lorisidae > Nycticebus > Nycticebus coucang. The sequence continues at coordinate 107,825,407 of NC_069783.1, read as the reverse complement.
TGTATGCAGCAAATATCTGGCCTGAGTTTTTGTGTCCATTCAGCTAACGTGTGCCTCTTTAAAGGACAGTTTAAGCCGTTCACATTAATGGAGAATATTGATAAGTCTGGTAAAATTTTGGGTATCGAGTTTTTCGAATGTCCAGTGGACATTTTCAATCCTTTCCCTACTGTGGAAGTTGGAGTTTGATCAAAAGTTTCTGAGTGAGTTTACTTTTGTGGTAGAGGATTGGGCTTGTCATTATGGAGGATAGGTCGGAGAATATCCTGAAGAGCTGGTTTGGTTATGGCAAATTTCTTCAACATATGAATGTCATTAAAGTATTTAATTTCTCCATCATAAATGAAACTCAGTTTAGCTGGATACAGGATCCGGGGTTGAAAGTTATTTTGCTTTAGGAGATTAAAAGTCGATGACCACCCTCTTCTGGCTTGTAAAGTTTCAGCAGAGAGATCTGCAGTCATTCTAATATTCTTCTCTTTGTAGGTAATGGATTTCTTACATCTGGCTGCTTTCAGAATTTTCTCCTTCCTATTAACTCTAGTGAAGTTAATTATGATATGCCTGGGGGATGTCTTATTCAGGTTGAGTCATGCTGGGGTTCTGAAACTGTCTGCTATCTGAATTTCAGAATCTCTTGGCATGTCTGAAAAATTCTCTTTCATAATTTCATGGAGAAGGGCCTCTGTGCCTTGCAAGGCCACTTGATCACTTTCAGGGATTCCAACGAGGCAGATATTACCCTTCTTCGAATTATCCCAGAGCTCTCTGAGAGAATGATCCGTTTTTGCTCTCCATTTCTCTTCCTCTTTGAGAGTTTGGGAGTGTTCAAAGGCTTTGTCTTCAATGTCAGAAATCCTTTCTTCTGCTTGCTCCACTCTGTTACTGAGGGATTCTATTGTATTTTTCAGATCTTTGAGGGCTGCAAATTTTTGCTTCAGTGCTTCAAAATCGTTGGTGGTTTTGTCTTTAAATTCATTAAATTCTTGAGAAAACTTTTGAATTTCTCCTCAAATTTCTAATTCCGACTTTTGAATTGCTCCTCGAATTTCTAATTCCAAATTTTCTTCCATTCTATTAATCTTGTTTTCAATCCAAATTCTGAATTCGATTTCTAACATCTTAGCCAGCTGTTTATGAATGGGATCTTCAGTTACATTTGCCATATCTTTCCTTGGGGGGGTTGATCTATTCTGGTCATTCATGTTACCAGAGTTTTTCCACTGATTCCACCCCATGATTGCTTTACACCATTTGATTTTTTCCCTGGAGCTTTGTTGAGTATCCATACAGTGCTATGGCCTGAGAAACTTTGGACCTGTTTGATGTGGTGGGGCTAAGTGGTTCTGTCTTGTTTTTAGCTGGTCTTTGTTCAACCCTACTGAAACAGTTACTCTGGGTTGAAGTCTCAGCTGTGGAGAAATACCAGGAATTAAGTCACCCCACCCCCCCACAGGCAACAATTGGAAAAGGAAAATCAAACCTTCCTACAACCACACACCCAGGGCACCACCTGAAAAGTGCTCAGGTGATTACCTCAGTTCAAAAGGTCTAAATCAATTGTCTCAGTCAGCACCTGTCTCAGGTGGGAGAGTTTAAAAGGTCTCTGGCAACTGGATCACAGGGGTCTGGTGACTACTCAGATATGGCTTGCTCCAGTGCTCCATGGAGTCAGGAGGACCCACCCAGCAAATACATCAGTCTGAGAAGGTTGATGCCTCCTTCCCCACCTTGCACCTCTGTCACACCCAGTCACTGATAACCCTGCAGGGCTGTGACCTTGTTTCCTGTAGTGAACAGATACTGCAGGGATTTGCACCTCCCTGAATCACAAGGAAACCTATTTCTGCTCAGCCATGCCACTGTGCTCTGCCTCTATCTAGCAGGGGAAGGTGAGGCCTGACAACCTTGGGCACTTGATGGAGGCTGAGGGGTGTTCACTCAGTTCCAGCCCTGCCTCTGATTGATGTTAGTGACAGAACAGAACAGAAAAACTTTGCGGGAATTTGTTTCTGTCCCTGCTAAATTCCCCTGCAGAAGAGAAGCTGTTTTGAGTTCCCAGAGCCTGTGCCTCAGGCCTTGTCTTTGCTGATGCAGGTTTGTATTCGGTTACCTGTCAGTTCTAACCTCCTGTCTTCCTTTGTCTATAGGCTGATGATCCCCTGAGGGCTGGGTGTGTCTTAGGCTCAGTAAAGCAGTTCTCTGGGTCAGGCCCGCCCTGGGAACTTCCTGGCTCTGCGCATGTGTTTCTATTCCCTGCGCTCCACCTAGGCGGGTACCACTTCCAGCACACCCTTTACTCATGGGGCCTGTGTTTCCATCCCAGATCTGTTTCGTGATGGTTGCCACCTGAGAAGATGCCCAGCCTCCTCTGGTTGCCCAGGGAGACAGGGGGTGTGGCTTTGGAATATCCGGGAGTGAGCCCTATTGTTGCCAAAAGATGGCTGCTGCTCTGCGCCTCAGGGCTTCACTGCTCCAGTGTGGTTCCCTTTCAGCCCATCATCCTCTCCTCACTCCTATGTTGCAGAGTCAGCACTGACCAGCTGCAGTTTAGGCCCTGTCCACACCCCTCGAGAAATCACCCACAAACCTGGACTCCTGGGGGACAGGCCACAGACCTCAGAGTGAGAGTGGAGGGGAGCGCTGGGAGCTCAGAGTTGCAGGTAAAGAATATATATAGTTTTATACAGTTTTATGCCTGGCAGGAGAATGCAGTGGCACCCTAATAGGGGAGGTAGGTCCAGTTTTTAGAGGGTTTCTCCCGTGGAGTATAGTGGGAGGATTTTTGAACTCTGCTCATTTGTTTGTGGGGCACTTCAAGCCGTTCTTATGGAGGAGGGGACTCCCGTCCGCTTGGTGATGGATTTTGTACCTTTTGTTTGTATCCTTGGGGTCACAGCTCGCCTCAGCGGGGTTGATGTGCATTCTTCAACCTTCTCTCTTGGTGCAGCTCTAATCTACCAGGTTACTTGCTAAATTTGTGTCCTTTAACTCTCCTTCTGGACGGGAGCCTCTGTAGACAGCTGGCTTCAGTCAGCCATCTTGTCTCCACCCCTGCCTTGATTTATTATTTACCATTTTTCTTCCTGGACCTTTATCAGCTCAAATAGTTTATTAGTGACCTGAGGGTGAAGAGGATATCTTTTTTCCCTTTGTTATATCCTCCTCTATTCTTATTGGTTTACCTGAGGAGTCTGAAATAATGAGGCAGGGTGAGGATGAAGGCAAAGGAAGTATGTGAGGCAGGAATGGAGCAGGGTGAAGGGTAAGCCTCAGAACTCCAGAGCAAGGAGAACATGGAACCGTGTGCTTGTCACTCTGTGGCAGAGATTACATTAGTGGCCCCAGTAAGACACACCTGCCAGGATCCAGACCCCTTCCATGTTGACTCTGGGTTTAATGTCAGCATGATTTCCAACTTGCTTTGAGAAATATGACGTCAGAAAACATGATACAAACAGGGGCTTGATGAAGGCTTGTCCTTTTGGACTTCAGGTGCTGTGTGTCGAAGTCCAAGCAAAGCTCACAAAGGAGAATGAGGCCCCTAACCTGACAGCCCTAGCTGACTGCCAGACATGGGAATGAGGCATCTGGGACCATCCAGCCCTGGATGCACTTCCAGATGACTTTAGCCACTTGAGTAACCTCAGGGGAGACCAGCCCAAATTGTAGAATCACATATACATCCATACACACGTACACACAGGGTGGACATAAAGTTCATGTGTGATTTAAAATAGTTTAACATAGTGCATTGCACACAAACTTTATGACCATCCTGTTTGTATAACTATAATTTGATAACTCAAATTACACCAACAATTGCAGACACATTTGTCTGTGTGTGATTGTTTATTATTTTAAGACACTTTGGGTAGTTTTTCATGCAGTAGTCATCCATCTACACACAAATTTACAAATATATGTATTCGTGTTTCTATATACTGAAACATATATTTGAACTATTACATTTCTTATTTTATTTATAGGGTGTTCCAAAAGTTACCTCTAAAGTCATGATACATGAGGAAAATGGGAAAGTATAGCTAAATGTACATTTACTTACAAATATTCATGCAATTCATGCAGAATTTTATAAAGAGGTGGCCAACGCATAGAGAATATTTTGTAAAATTATATAATGAATATTTTGTAAATAAAGGCACATTTAACTACAGTTTCCCATTTTCCCTGTATGTGGTGACTTTGGGGACATTTTGTATTTCTAGGCTGAAACATAGCACACATATATATGAACGTAAGTTAGAAACAAAATCAAAACATGATAAAAAGCAAGACTTTCTTGTGCTACCTGCTATGTAGGGTAATGTTTTCTATTTCTTTCCTTTTCATTTCATTCCATTTTCTTTCTCATTGCTTCCCTTTCTTTTACTAATTCTGGTTAATAACCTACTACATTTACTTCATCACTTAACGGTTTGTTACTCACAGCCTGAAAGTCTCTGATCTGGAGTGTGGGTTTTTAAGTTGGGGGGGGCATTCGGGGATGGGCTTCAAGGAGTATTTCCTTAGTTTTCTCTACATTGTCTGCCTGGGTGTGGTGTTCATGGTCAAGCTTCACAAGCTGTCAGCTGATGACCCTGAATCTCTATCTCCTGCCGAGATCCTTTCCCTGAGCTCTGGACTTCCAGCTAACAACGTGCTGGACACATCCATCTGGCTGTCCCAAAGACACCCTAAACTCATTAGTTTCTAAATTTTTTCTTTTTTTTCTTTTTGTGACTCATACCCCCTACCAAAAACACAGCTTTTTACGCCATTTTTAAAGTCAAAAGCCTGCCAGGTCATCCTTCCCCCTCTTCAGCTTTATTAAGGTATAATTGACAAATAATTGTACATATTTATTGTATACAATGGGATGCTTTGATATTTCTATACACTGTGAAACGATTATATAAAATAATTATCCATCACCTTACATACTGATTTATTTTGTGTGTGAGTGTGTGTGTGGTGGAAACATTTGACAACCACTCTCTTAGCAATTTTCCAGCATTTTATATGTTATTATTAATTACAGTCACCTACTATACAGTAGATCTCCAAGACTTATTCCTTTTGCATAACTGGGGCTCCCTCCTCTTTTATTTTTGATGGCTCCTCATCACTCACTCAATACCTACAACTAGCCACCCAAATTGTGCTAAATTGTGTTCATTGTACTGATTCTACTTAGGAGATATCTTTCAAATTCTTTCTTCTGATGAATCCCTTCTGCAATTTTCTTAGTTCTACTTCTCTTATTTCTTTCCTGAACTGTCACTGGAGGACCCTTCCTGGCTTCCTGGCAGGCAATTTCCATTTGTCCAATTCTTTTTCTACTATGGCCATCAGAGTAGTCTTTGAAAATTATAGATTCAAACCAAGTATTCAATACCATTTTGCAATACCTATAAAGAAAATAAAATATCTGGGAATATATTCAACCAAGGAGGTAAAAGATCTCTGCAAGGAGAACTATAAAACACAGATAAAAGAAATCATAAATGATGCAAACAAATGGGAAAACATCCCATGCTCATGGATTGGTAGAATCAACACTCCTAACATGTCCATGCTGCTCAGAGTGATTTATAAAGTCCTTGCAATCCCTGTCAAATTACCAATGTCTTACTTTACAGATATAGGAAAAATAATTCGAAGCTTCGTTTGGAACCAGAAAAGACCCTATCCTAGCATGTGTTTCAAGGTGGAGGATGCCAGAATGTGCTCTCTGAGGTCCCAAGGGTAGGGGTGCAGAGCCCAGCAGCAGCTATGGTTATAACGATGGGCAACATTGACTGGGCACCCAAGTATGCCAAGTATTTTGGAATTATTTCCACAAATAATTTTTATGTGCATTTGTATTGTTTTAATACAAATAATTAAATGTATCATTATAATAATTTTATACTTTTTTATAGACTAGTTCATTTGGTCTTCAGGAGAAAAAAGCACAAGAGAAAGGTTATATCATTAGCCCCATCTTACAGGAGCGGAAAAAGAGGATCCATAGGGGTAAGAAAACCTGCTGAGGCTGCTCAAGTGGTGGAAAAGAGATTCAGATGCTCAGCCAGGCAGCCTGATCCTGGAGCTTGCAATCTTAACCCCTGCTGAAAGCCAGGACACTGAAGCCTGGAGGGGCTCAGGGGCAGAGAAGCGGGCAGGCTGTTCCTGTAGACAAGTCTTTGTTTCTTTAATTTAATATCTGAGCTCCTTCCCTTCTCCTCTTTTCCCTGTTTCCATGGCAGGCTCCACTGTGGCCTTGGACTGAGGTGACAGGTAGGATTTGGCATCCCAGGGCCCTGAGGGCTCACTCTGTCTCCTGTCTGCCCCATCCCAGGAGCCTGCCCATTCCTCTGCCCTGAGTAGCTGCAGGCTTGCACCTGTTTCTCAGAGAATCCTGGATCCAGAGCTGCTTTCATACATGTGATCATGTCCTGGGTTTGCAAATCACAGGTCCCGTTCCCTAATTGCACCAGAAGCACAAGCCACGGAGGACCTACAATTCTCCCCTAAAGGAGAGGCTGCCAAAGCCTTCATCCTAACCTGGACAAATGAGCAAACACCATCTGCCTCTCCCATAGTGGTCCAGAGGGATTAATAATGGAGTAGTCCCAGGTCCCAAACAATGTGACTCAGGTGGGCAGGCCAATACCCCCTCCAGCTGCCAGCTTGGCTTCCGAGGAGATGAGGCTGACCTATGTTGGGACTGTCCTTATTCTAGATTAGAGCCCCAGTGAGCACAGTCAACTGAAGAGAGCCCTGAGACAAGGACAAGGGCTGGGAGGGGCTGGGAGATGCCTTCTGGCCTTGGCACCTCTGGGCCTGTCCTGCTTGTCTGACACGTGTCATTTGCAACCTGCTGTCAGAATGTGTGCTGCACCAGGGGTGACATCTGGCTAAAAACACCAATGTGGCTCTGAGCCACTGTAATATTCTGGAATATTGTATACTAATAGGCAAAGAGGCACAGCCTTAATCTTCCCTAGGACTCCACCCACCTCCTCAACTCCTTTGAATCCTCTTCTGGGACACACTTCCCATCACCTGGCAGCAGTGGGAAGAGCAGGGACTTTCAGGATTATGCTCCACACCTGCCATCTGCCTCTGCCTTGACTTTCCTGTGTTCCTCTGGCACCTTTGTTAATATTTTTACATCACCTAGACAAATACATGAGCATCAATACCATTATTTCGTTATTAAATACCTCATGAATCAACTCACTTAAAACAAGCAATCAGGAAACTAGGTTTCCATGGACAGGCTCAGGATCCTCCTCTCAGATCTTCCAGACTCCCCTGTGCTGGGGGACAGAATGATTCACAGAATGTTTCTTCATCTCTCTGCAAACCTAAACATTCTCCTGGCCAAGGTTTCAGCCAGGCAGAGCCCCAAACTATTTCATCTCCAATTTATCTTTTAATCAATATCCACAGAGGGGCAATAGTGCCTTTATCTCACCATCTCGGAACCTTCCTACATAGAGAGTTGGCAGCATAGAATGCTACTCGAATATCCCCCAGATTTTTTTTTTAATTGAATCAAAGCTGTGTACATTAATGCAATCATGGGGTACAATGTGCTGGTTTTATATACAACTTGAAATGTTTTCATCAAACTGGTTGACATAGCTTTCACGGCATTTTCTTAGTTATTGTGTTAAGACATTTATATTCTACACCTAGTAAATTTCACATGTACCCTTGTAAAATTCACCTAGGTGTGGTCCCACCAATTATCCTCCCTCCACCCAGCCTCCCCCCTCCTTTCTCCTCCCTCTCCCTTCCCCCAGATTGACCTGAAGTGAGTCTGGACTTGAGTTCGAAGAATTTGAATAATGGGCAGTTCTCCTGAGCTGATGGCCCTTTCCACAATCTGCAATCACTTGTGAGGTGTTTTGCTCACCAGGAGGTGAGAGACATCCCCCAGAGGGCACTGGTGAGCAACCCTGGGGAAGGATCTGTGGTCCTGGACGGAGGCTCATCTCACTCTGCAGGCCCTCAGAAGGGCCTTCCTAGCATGCTGGTCATTTTGCCCTCACGGTCACTCCCCTCCCCTTGCCTGCTGGGCTTTGTGAACTACTTCCCAGGCTTCCTTGTCAACTTCCTGTCCAGGTAGGGGCCGCCAAGTGGAGGCACTGGTGAGGGGGCAGGTTAGCAGGACAGGGGCTGCCAGGTGTTTCTCTGCCTCTTCCTTTCTGGATATGTCTTTTGGAGGCTGGGTCCTTTCCATCTTTCCAGTTCGCACTGGACACCTCCTACCTTCTGAGCTCTGGCAATACCACATCCCTCAATCGTCTTTGCGCCCAAGCATTGGCTGTAGCTTCCTGCCATTGTTGATGTCTCTCTTGTCTCATGTCCCCTCTTTGTCCTTTCACCCACCCACCACTGGTTCTACATCCTAGATTCCCACCACCGAGTTCTTTTCTGTAGTTTCTGTTGTCCTGGATGGACTTTGCACAGTGTGCTCCATGCACAGCCCTGGGCTGTGCCCTGCGAGGGAAGGATGGGAGACAGCAGGTGCAAAGTAGAGAGATTTGTATGGTATTATGGAGACATAGCACTCACCAAACACAGAATTTAAATGTGGTGCTGCTGGTGGAATACAAAGGTTGAAAACAGTGGAATCAGAGCTTGCTGCCTTAAAAAAAAAAAAAAAAAAAAAAAGACAAGGAAACAAATGCTCTGAAGGTTTCACCATCTCCCCATGAGGCTGGGGATCAGTGATCAGGTCACAGAGAAAATGTCAGAACACTCCAGGCTGGGCTGTGAAGATGGAAGGGGAGCTGTACATACTAAGTATTTCTACCTACCGCATTTTCTGTTCCTCTCAATGATTTTCAGAAGCCGACTACATGAGGCATTTCCATACTCCAAACAAATATAACATATTCCTCCTGAAAAGTAAGTAAGTGCTGTGCAGAATGCCAAAATCAAGAAGGAAATGGCTTTTCCTAAAGGCCATAACTCAGCTGCTTGGGGATCCCCTGGCAGTGAGGTCAGGGGTTCCTGGGACGGCTCAGCGAGACTCAGTGACAGAGGAAGATGCAGCAGGTGGACGTTCCTGTACAGGCCTGGGGGGTGATGGTGGTTCTGCACTTTTCTCCTGGGTGTCCTGGATACTCTGGCTCTCATTTCATCGGTGAATCCTTCCACAGCTCTGGAAGATGACCCCCAAAATGCACTTAGCAGGAGGGAGGCGTTTTAGACTGTGGGAGCTGACACGCGCTGCTGAGACCAGGCAGGAGCACTCAGGACATTCATTCAGCTCCTCTGACTCTTTCATTGACAAAACCTTCTTTGGAAACCGTAATTAATCTTATACTTAAAATTTGTGAAACATGAAGTTTCATCGCCTTTGCTTTCGCCGTGGCAAACAGCTTGATAGGTTGATGCTGGTGCCCAGATCGCATTTGGAGATGTTCTGAAGTTCCAGTGTGTTGCGGGATTAGGGTAAAGTGTACAGAGTTGGAGTGGCAGGTGGGGAGAGTGTCCAGAGATGAATTAGGCACCCGGGCTACGTGTGTCCACTCATATCAAAGATGCTGCCTCACTCGTGTTTTTAGAAAACATAGGAAATATGCTCAAGTGTCCCACATTTTGTAATTTAGGGAGCTAGGATGAGAAGACATTGATTTATCCATTCATTCCACAGTTCCACCCATCCTGGTATGACTCTCTGCACTGTGGAAAAGATGGATTCTGCTTTCGGGTACCCTGTCTTCAACATCTGGCATCCCAATGGGTGTTCGGTAATTAGATACCAATCATAAATTTATAAATAAGCCATGCTATTTTAGAACTTAATAGTAATGATACATTACCAAGAAGGATCGGATTGTTTGTGATATTTCCTCAAATTTCCGTCTGGTTCAGTAATAGATGCTGCTGCCCTAAGCCAGTTTTCTCACCCATTTGGCTCCTTTTCTTATTCTATCTTTATTTATTTTTCTAGTTAGAACTTCCTGATTCCTTAGAGATGGCAGTGAGAGTTTGTGGGGGCTTACCAAGTGTTCCTGAGTACTTGGTGTGGCTAACTGATTTCCAGAAGTTACGTCATTGCTGCCCATTTCTCCGTGCCTCCCCCCTGAAAACACACCTTCTCAGTATAGTTTTGATCATCTTTACACTTTTCAGACATCACGGCACAAGACCAGTGGTACATTATTGACTACAAAATAGCGAACAGAACGTAGAATCATCTAGTATCTCACCCTCATGCCCGTACAGCATAGTACAGGGATCTGTTTGTGTAAAGCACACACATCAATGATTCCTTACAATCGCAAAACAAAACATTTGCAAGAATACACAGATGCAAGTAATTGCTTTCCCCCACAGAATGCCACGTGATGAAGGAACCCGCCGGCACCAGGCTGCACTGTCTCTCCGAGCATCTCCGGCGTTCCGCCTGCACCTGGCTGCAAGCTTCTTAGAGTGAGTGTGACTTGTTCTCATTTTATGCTACCTGCATCTTTGAGGGTGATGATGTAGCTTTGTTTCCTTTACCTTTCGCCACAATATTAGTTTGGTATAAAAAGCATTAGTTTTGTTCTTATTGCAATAGGTTTTCTTGGGAAATGTTGTAAAAATTTTCGTGACTTTTTATCCGTTTCATAAAATCCAGTTTTCAGCAGAGTCATTATCTCTCTTCCTGTTCACCCTGGCTTGGGCCATTCTGTGTTGCTATAACAGAATACCATAGACTGGGCAGTTCACAAAGAAAAGGAACTTGTCTCTCACAGTTCTAGGGGCTGGGGAGTCCAAGGCACTCCTAGCTAGTGGGGGCCTTTGGGCTGCATCACCCTATATAGCAAGGTGGGAGGACCAGAGAGCTTGAGATAGTAAGAGAAGATGAGAGGACAGGGGCCAAACACACTCTTGTGATGACTACCTGCCTCCTGAGACAAGGGCATAAATTCACGAGGGCAGAGCCTTCATAACCTAACCAGTCTTTAAGGTCTCACATCTTACCAGTGTTGCATAGGGTATCAAGTTTCTAACTCAACAACTTTGGGGAGCACATTCAAACCATAGCACAACTTTCTGTTTTCTTGAATTTCAGATTAATATAAGGGTACACACAATTAGGTTACATTGTTTGCATTTGTTAGTCAAAGTCCAAGTTCAGCCCTTCACCCAGAAGGAGTGCTGTACACCCCTACTTTGTGCTCATTAGGTGAGAGCACACCAATCCCTCTTCCTCCCCCCTTCTCCTACCTCCCTTCTCCTGCTCCTCTCTACTTGATTTTTTTTTTTTTTTTGAGACAGAGTCTCACTTTATCACCCTTAGTTGAGTGCCATGGTGTCATAGATCACAGCAACCTCAAACTCTTGGGCTCAAGCGATTCTCTTGCCTTAGACTCCTGAGTTGCTGGGACTACAAGTGCCTGCCACAATGCCTGGCTATTTTTAGAGATAAGGTCTCACTCTGACTCAGGCTGGTCTCAAACCTGTGAGCTCAAGCGATCCACCTGCCTCAGCCTCCCAGAGTGCTAGGATTACAGGCAGGAGCCACCATGCCTGGCTTCCTCCCTCTTTAAATAGAATTGTTTTTTTTCTTGTGTGAGTGTGGCATCTACCCAGAAGAAAAATAACTTTTTATCATAAGGACAATTGCACTAGAATGTTTATTGTAGCTCAATTCACAACCACTAGAATTTGGAAACAACCCAATGGCTTATCAACCCACGAATGGATAAACAACCTATAGTATATATGTATACTATGGTCTACTATTCAGCTATAAAGAAAAATGGAGAATTTACATCTTTTATATTTACCGAATGGAAAAGCAAGTATCCAATGTACTCAGCACTAATATGAAACTAGTAAATGAACTATTACGCCCTTTTCTTTTTAATGTTTGATCATCTTATTTGTAGATTCCCTTTCCTCAGTATATCTGCTTTACTTGTGATATTTATGTTAATACCATCATTTGGGCTATACTGCTGACTTTCCCATCCCAATCACCACGTTTTATGCTTTGGTTAACCTGTGTTAAGCCATTGATCTATTTTTATGAATTGGAAATGATGCTAATGGAGAAAATAGACATTGCCAACTTCACAAATGGAAATGAAACACACAAATTACATAAAAATTACATTAGCTGTTATTAATTTTAGCCTGATAACTGAATGCGAACTGAAAATAAAAGCACAGACCATCTGGTTTTCGTAATGCCAACATAACTTAAAAATAGTCACGATTATTAAAAATATAATGTGGCTTCTTGGATAATCATAGTTAATCTTATTTTTCAAAATCTATAATATATTTCCAGGCATTTGGGATCTCTTATGTAACTGTTAATGAGTAAGAAGTTAGATCATAATCCTACCCTTTCCTTTCAGCTTCTAACCAAGCACTACTGCCTAGAACTTGTTAGATGTCATGGAGAATTACCAAGTTTTCCCCATATTTACCTCCCGCTGTTGGACAATACATTAGCTGTAATTTGTAAATCAACATTTTATGATGGATGTTTATTTTCAACAGCCGCAGCCAGCTATTTCAAGATTTTTGTTTATGAGATAGCAAAAGCTTTCAGCATATTCCTAGAAGAACCTTTCATCTTTGATACGCTCAAAGTCATATCCCCTAGCTTTTGGTGGTTGTTACTGCCTAAGTCCCCCAGATCATAAGTGTCTCTTTGCATTTCTTTTATAATTTAGGATGATTCTAACCCAGTGGACCCTAGTTAACATACATCACCTGTTCCAGTCACTTGGCACCTAGGTCACTCTGAAAATATGAGCTGTTTTTTAATGCCACCTTTCCTTGTTAGGACACAGCTACACAATGTTCTGTTCTCTCTTCTCTCCTTAGGCACTGGAGCTAGGAACTTCACAGTTGGATTAGACAGAAAACAGCCTAATGAACATCAATAACAAACTGATTCAATAAATTGTGATATATCCATGCAACAGAATACCATGGAGCAGTTATAAAAGCATGAGGCAATTCTATGTCTGGCTCCAAGGTAGAGGGTTCAAGTGGACAGAGAAAGAAGCAAGACACTAGGAACAGTAGAATCCGTTCTGTGCACCAGAAAGGAGGGGCATAGATACACAAACGCCTAGAATATCACTGGGAGATTGACACAATCAGCATGGCTGTCTCCAGGCAGATGAGCTGGGCACCTGCATTCTGGAGTAGGGAGAGTTACTGTCTTTGCACTGTTTCCCCGTTTCGAGGGTGTTAACGTACTAGCCTGTCAAGACTGCCTGTGTTCTAATCCTGCTCTCTCCTCTTACCATTTGTCACCACGGCCAAGTTATTGAACCTCACTGCACCTCAGCCTTTTCATCCTATAAGTAGGAATAATCATAGTATTTAACATACATGGTTGTTATAATGATTATGTGAGTTCAAATATGAACAGTAACTGGTTTATAGTAAGTGCAATGTAAGTGTTAATTATTTTATTGTTGCTTGTTGGAATGCCTTACCATGGACATGTAAAGCCTTTTGCAAATTAGGGGCAAGATGTGAAAAATAGAAGCAGGAATATAAGCAAAACATTTTATGTACAGAATCTCATTTGGTCTAAGAGGTCCCCTTCTCAAGTGCAGGAATGCTGCCTGTCACCTCAGCGTCCAGCATGATCAAAGCTGTAAGCAGAGAGCAGCGTGGGCTGTATGGAGAAAAAGACAGCAGTTTTGAAAAGGATGGAATCACTGACCCCGGAAGCAGCTCAGCAAATGCCAAACTTGATGTAATCCAGATGTTTCTATGTTGGGAGGCTCCAGGAATCTACCTTGACATTAACATTCAGTTGAACTGGCTTGAGGCTCCACTGAAGCTCCCTCCTATCATCAGACCCTTTCCAGCTGCAAGAAATCTGCAACTATCAAGAGTGTCACAGCCTTCCTCATCACTTCTTGGTCATAACATGCTGCTCTCGTGCCCAAGTCACGTCTGCATAAACAGTGCCAAGTTCCTTTACCCATCCTCCAGAACCCCTTCCAAACAGGGCACATACAAGATACCTTTACTGATGGTTTGGGAGGAACTTAGGAGTTTGTGGGCAGATCAAGTTTGGCGACTCCAACACTTGCATGCTGGATTTTGCTGTTGGAAGAATGAAGCCCTGTTTCCTGCCATGGGGAAGTGCCCACCACTGATTGGGCTCCATCATGTCTAAATATTCTTCTTCTCTTCTTCTTAAATGTCAATCCCCAACCTTCAATTATTGTCACTTTTCTCATGTGGCATGTTACAGGATTGCTTTACTTTCATCCTCTTCTTCCTAACCATGCTTTATTGTTAGGTGTCGGGGTTCCCGTGCACCCCAACCTGGGATGGTGATCAGCAAGGGAGATGGTGCTGGAAAAATCAAGAGACTTTACATCAAACTTACAAAGCCTGGAAGCCTGAAAGGGCATAGGCCGTTTCATGTGCCAGGTGATAGCCTCAAACAATGTAGCTGCCGGTTCTGCTTCACAAGAGTTTTTATTGGGTGCAGACACAGAGCAAATGTGCAAGAATTCACAGCAGTCAAGGTTAAAAAATGAGAGAGGGAAGATTACAGCCCCCTAGGAAGGCTGGGGAAAGGGTGATGGTGGGATAAACAGGGATATAGGATAATGGAACATCTGAGGCGGCCATGGCCTGATCATATGTGTAAGGAAGGGGTGGGGGAGAGCAAGTCCCATCTCTTCAGGCAGACGTCTTAGCCTCCCTGATCTAAACTAATTGATGGTTTCTATCCACCTGTACTGCTGATTTCCCCATGCTCTAGTCATGCAGACATTCCTCTGAGTGGACAGCATTTAGAGCCCTTTCTTCCCAACAAGGAGTATAGAGGTGGCTTGTTTGCATGCTTTACCCTGTCTCTGAAGGGCCCATGGGGAACTCAGCCTACCTCCCTCCCACAGTTAAGGTTGCAGGTGGCAGTGACGGGACACATGGGAGGCATGGAGGAGGGTACTGGCCTACTTTTTGTACTCCAAAGAAACTTCCAAAATCGATCAAAATGGTTTCCTAAACCTATCTTCTCTGATAATGGCTTTTACCCTTTCTGGTTCCCTCTGCTAGGTTACTCTGGAGACTCATTGAAATAATTACCCAAACATACCAGCCTCTCCTATGTCCAGGTACAGTAGCCACAGGGCCCCTCGAGGTTGACCTACTTTGTCATGCCAGAATAGCTTATTATAAAAGTGCAGTGTGAGCAAGCATCTATGTCCTGAGAGAGGCAAGTCCTGAACGCTGCTGTGGTCTTCTGACACAGCAGCATCCTCCCAGCACCCCTTTGTTGCTGTGGGGTTGGTAGATTTTTCCGCTTTTTTTTTTTTTTTTTTGAGACAGTCTCACTCTTTTGCACTGGGTAGAGTGCCATGGCATCATAGCTCATAGCAACTTCAGACTCCTGTGCTCAAGTGATCCTCTTGCCCTAGCCTCCCAAGTAGCTGGGACTATAGGGCACCTACCACAATGCCTGGCTATCTCTTTTTGTTTGTTTGTTTTAGAGATGGGGTCTTGCTGTTGCTCAGATTGGTCTTGAACTCCTGAGCTCAAGCAATCCACTCTCCTTTGGCCTCCAAGAGTGCTGGGATTACAGGCATAAGCCACTGTGCCCAGACAGGAGGTAAATTTTTCAAATTATATGAAGGTACTGACTGACCCAAAGGTGGGATCCACCAGGAGGGCAGGGCAAGTCTGCACTGGAGACTCGAACTTAGAGAAAACCCAACAGTTTTGTTGACAAGCATGTGGCTCCACTTTCTGTAAAGTGTCACACTTTGTAGAATAAGGGGCTCATGTTATAGACTTAATTGTCTCACTCAGATTCCATATGTTGAAGCTCTAACCCCAATGTGACTGATTCAGAGACAGGGTCTTTAAGGAGGTAATTAAGGTTGAATAAGGTCATAAGGATGGGGCCTTAATTTGATAGGACCGATGTCCTCATAAGAAAGGAAAGAGATACCAGAAGCTCACTTTCTCCAGGCACAGAGGAAAGCACATGAGGACACAGTGAGAAGAGGCCATGTGTGAGCTGGGAAGAGGGGTCTTGCTGGAAACTACCCCTCCTCTTATTTTGATCTTAGACTGCCTGTCTCCAGAACAGTGAGAAAATAAATTTCTATTGTTAAAGCCCTCCAGACTACAGTATATTGTATGGCAGTCAGACAGGAATTGTTAGCATTAACACCCCTGATAAGTCATCCTGTAGTCTTGGGCTGGGCGCACAGCATCATCACCACCACATCATCCAAGTGCCACTGGACTGCTCAGAACCAGCTCTCAACAGTGACACCATGTGGCTGCAAGGTGACACGGCAGCAGGGAACCCAGGTGGCCCTGTTCTGTGGCTGACTTTCTGGTCTCACTTGCATCTTGCAAGCCTCTGGAGCTCTAGGATGAGAACTCATAAAGCAGTGGGCCTTGCATAGAAGATGCTAGATATCCTGATAATAAGGAAGGTATGTTCTTAAGAAATTAGTGTCCAACAATACAAGATATAATTGTATTTGGGTCTCAAACTGGTGAAGCATTTCATGAAATAACAATGCAAAAGCAGTTGCAGTGATTGCTTTTTAAACAGTGTTTTTAAACATTTCTCCCTCCTACATTCAAACAACGGCTATTATGAGGTAAATGAGCTTTGGGACTGTGTTTTATTTTTGCCAACTTTCTAACCTTCTTTGCCCTTCCCTGTCTCTTTCCTCCCCACGGAGGTGGACCTTGAGGGGTTACATCACTACATCTTCTCTGCCCAGTAGATCCACACTTGGATTTGGCCACGGAAGCCATTGTGAGGGAATTGTCCTGGGAGGTAAAGATTGAGTCCTTAATGTCACCTATATCCTGGTATAAAGGACTAACAAATGTCTAAGAACTTTGGGTTAACTTTACCAAGTAAGAAGACTAGATATCTTGAGATGTAAAATGTTCACGTTTTCTACTCTTTTTTAAATAAAAATATCAATATTAAAAAAAGAAGAAAGACTAGCATATTCATTTCCTCTTTTTCCTCACTGCTGGGTTGCTGTGGGTCCGTGGCAGGTACCTTTACTTCCCTATGGGTATAGCTATTTGGGGGGCCTCCTTCCTGGCCCCCACTTTCTCCAGGCCAGCACCAGCTCTCTCTCTGTGCCCTATCAGGCCTGCAGTGTTAATGGTTTCTCGCTGTTGTTAATTTCTGGGTACTTCATCATCCTTGCACACCCTCTGAAAATGCCCCTTTATTTCACTCATTCCCATTACCTCTGTGATACAGGGATGATTGGACACCTCATTCTGTCCCAGATGTACCTTCTTCACCCCTTAGTCCTCATCACCTGGAATTGCAGTCTGTTCTTCAGGGAAGAGAAATATTTTGGAGCCCCAAGTGCATGGAAGCTGGCACAAACTATTGCTTTTTCTTTGTTTAAGCACTCAGCATCTATGTGGCACTGAGTGGCTTCCTACCACTTCCTGGGCTGGGGCGTGGATCTCAATACATTCCTACTACTTAGGAAATTGCTCAGTGGGCAGCTCAATTTATTTATTTATAATTTTTACAGAAATTTATTTAAATTAAGGCTGATAGACTGGAAAGATTTTTGACCAAGTGTTTACATTTCGATGTCAACATTTCCATTATTATAAAATAATAAGGGAAAAACACGCTGTTATTTGATTTCCAAAAATTTTCTTTCCAAGCTGTTATCAAGTAAGGATGAGACCTTGGAAATTTATAACATCAGTTAACAATTTGAATCAAATTAGACAGCATTTAGGAAGCAGAACAACGGGCTGTAAGACAAAAAAATCTGAAATTATTTTCACATCTATCATTAAGGATTGGGGCAGAATTACCTTGGATTCACAGACCAAGCATTTCCAGCCAACATCATTTTCCCACTCAGCGTGGGGGTATTTGTGTTTTCTTTCTTTCTTTTTTTTTTTTTTTTGCAGTTTTTGGCCAGGGCTGGGTTCAAACCCACCACCTCCGGTATATGGGGCTGGCACCTTACTCCTTGAGCCACAGGCGCCACCCAGGGTATTTTCATTTTCTAACCTAACCTACTTTCTCTGCTCTGGAGCTTTCTTTGATCCCACTCAGTAAGTCAGTCACATCAATATGATGTTCCAAGCCAGAATTTTGTCACCATCCTCCACACTCCACCAATTATGCCTTCTTCTCAGCCTCCTGTGACCCTGAGGTTTGAACTTGACTTTCTTTTTTTTTTTTTAAGATGTAGTTGTAGTCTCCCTTTGTTGCCCAGGCTAGAGTACTATAGCCTCAGCCTAACTCATAGCAACCTCAAACACCCAGTTTGATGTAAACATTCCAAATTGTTTATAAAATCAATGCAATAATGTACATAGTTATGATTGAATAAAGAAAAATGAAGTCAAGTTCAGGGCCTGCAAGTTGACTCATGCCTATAATCCTAGCACTTCAGGAGGCCAAGGTGGGAGGATAGCTTGGGCCAGCTCAATATATGTAAGCAAATTATTTAGAAAAAAAAACAACAACTCATTCTTGGGGTCTGGAAGCTGGTGGGAGATCAGTTCAGCTCCCAGCTTTGTGCAGCTCAGGAGTATGTTTCCTAGTCAACTCACAGTAAGGGCTGAATGTGAAGATGTTTCTTCTGAACTGAGTCGAGTATTAGCATTGCTAGTGTCTGTAGCTCTACACAGGCCTGGTGGGATTAAGACCGACTTGTCCCACCAGAGGAGCTGCAGTGAAAATGTCTAAGATAATCAAACGTTGGGCAAGAATTTGGAGCAACTGGAATGCTCAGACTTCAATGGCATGAGGTCTGGCAGTTTGTTGTAAAGTTAAGCATATATGTGTACCTAGTGTAGGACCCAGACATTTAACACAAAGGTATTTTTCTAGAGAGTAAGGACAACACATGTCTGCATAAAGACCTCTACATGAACCTTAACTCCAGCTTGTGAGCTGAAAACTGGAATGCTCTTAGAAAAACAGACAACTATCGATACGTTTATACAATGGCAAACTACTCAGCCATGAAAAGGGAGGAACTATCGATTCATGTAATAACATGAATGAACATCAAAAACAGTGTGCTGAATGAAAGAAGTCTTCCACACATACTAAATCATTTCTATGAAATTCTAGGACAGGCAAATGAATCTAATGGGAACATGTCAGGATAGCAGTTATCTCTGAAAAGCGCAGGATGGACCAGGAAGGGAGATGGAACTTTGTGGAGCAGTGGTTGGGCTCTATGCCTGGGTATTTCCTTAAAGCACAGGTGTGTGCCTGTCTCAAAATTCATCACAGATTTGTGCATTTAAAATTTTTTTTTCCTTTTATTAAGATTTGTGTATATTATGGAGTGTAAATTTTACATAAAAATGAGCTGAAAACAAGCACTGAATGTTACTTAATGTTAGAGAAACTGAAGTGTTCATAGGCAAAGCATGCTGATTTCTGCAACTAACTTTGAAACAGACAAAGAAATGGATCCATGGTTGTACAAATAATAGATGGATGTGTGATAAAATGAGAGTAGCTAAACATTAATTACATAACACCGTGGACCCATCTCTACCCAGTTTCCTCAACACCATTTTCCATACAGCAGAGGTGTTCTCCCCTACCCCCAAATTGAAAATTGACTAAGGTTAAAAGGAAAAATTTGGCCACAGGCAGAGCAGAGTCAGACCTTTCTTCCTTTTCTTCTTTTCTTGTTCCTGCAGAAGAGATGCTCTGCCATGTTAAAAACGAAGCATTGTGGGAAGTTAAATAATGTCACCAACTTTGCCATCTCAGGGAACCTTGATGCCTTGTGGCCGGACTTTTTCTAGATCAGTGATTCTCAACTTGTGGGTCACGACTCACAGGAACTGTATTAAAGGGCTGCGGCATTAGGAAGGTTGAGAACCACTGCTCTAGATTGTCTTTCTTTGGGTAAGTACAGAAAAAAATTAAATCTCAGTAGCAATGCCTGCTAATCCTAACCCCTAGCATGGCTGATGTGACTAACGGTGGCTACTCGGGTAGTCTTTACTATATGCCAGGCCAAGTTATCACATTTTATGTGTCTTGACTTAATTTTAATTCTTACAGCTGCCATTTGAAGAGGCAGCTATTAGGATGGCTGTGTTGTGGATGATGAAAGCCAGGTTCTCAAGCCAGGTTATGTAAGTCACCTGGTTGCTGGACAAATCATTAGGAGACCTGGGACATGGTCACCGGTCTCTATCATTATCAAACCAGGCATCACAAGCTAAAGTGCCCAGTGGGCTCAGGGAGGTAAAAATAAGTGATGTGGACTTTGTGAAGTTGGGTTCAGCTGCTGGGACCTGGTTGCTCTCATTTGACTCCAAGTCAGGGCTGAAATGGAGAACACCTCTCTGTCCAGAGGGCCAGACATACTTCAGTTCTGCCTGATGTCTGAGGAGCCTGCATGTGGGCGGGGTGCTGCAGGCTTTTCAGTATTTCCAGGCAAGGCCAAATTTAGATTCTAACTTGAAATATCTAAGTACTTAAATGTTGGCAACCAATTTAATATTTAAACACCATAAGTTAGCCAACGCTATGTGATTACTAAAACATAGAAACGCAACAAAACCAAATGTGTGTTTAAGCAGATTGTGCCACTTTCAATACAGAGCTCAGGATACAACTGTTACGCAAACTGTCCGGGCCATTTCAGGAGTATGCAAAGGACCCATTTTTTTGGTTTTGTTTTATTTTGTTTTTGTTTTAGCTGTCGACTCCAGAGACACAAGTGCTAATTCTGGGCTCCTTTGGCACCTTAGCAGCCACTCCTGTGCCCATATAGTAGCAAGTGAACCTCAGGAATTCTCTGTGTTTCCTGGACAGCAGACTTGCTGGGACCGCTGTCTCTGTGCCTCACATGGAGTGGGGTACCTGCTCTCCCTAGCAGGAAGGACAGCAAGTATCCACTACCCATACTAGTGGCTGCTGGCTCTGCATGCAGCTCCTGCAAAGAGCTGGCATCTCAACCCAGATCATTGGTACCAAGGCAGGTGTTGTCCTCCAGCTGACAAGGATGCTTTCTCACCTGCCAGGTGCACCAGCAGCTGCAGGAGTCAGGACCCTTCTGCAAGCCTCTAGCAGCCACTGATCTCAGCTCATGTCTCCACGGAAGGATGAAAAATCTCAGGGCCTTTGTCTTTTCTTGCCCCATCAAAGCCTATTCCCTAACACATATCATGTCAAAGTAAAGATTTTGCTTCAACCCACTTTGCACAATAGTAGATATTATATACAAGTCTTTACTATTATAATAATCTAATCATGAATCCAAATGTCAAATTGACCAAATTGAGAGCCAGCTCAAGCTCCAAGTTCAGTGTTTCTAAGTCATGGGAGTTCTTGGAAGTGCAAAAGGCTGTCCTTTACCCAGAATACAGGCAGCAACACGATTGAGTGTTAGGGCTGGTACCCTGCCGCCATCAAGAGATATTTGTGGATGGACGACGTGAACCCTGTAGAAGAAAGCTGTTGAAAATAAGTCTTTTTTCCCGAGTCTTCTATGAATAGTTTTGACAACAATCAAGCTTTTGCAAAAGGTAAAAATTACAGCCATATTCACTGAGCTAAAATGACAAATTCAGACTTAATAGAAGGAAAAGTCATGATGATTCTTGGAAAATGTGTTCTCTTTTGAAAAAAGTTAAGGTATTAGCCCTGGAAAAAATTGCAGCTTTCTCTGAGGGTTATAAGTATGGTTTCCACTAAGGAGTCTTCTATTCAGTCTCCTTGATCCATATCCTTCTGTCCCCTGACAACAGCCTCCCCGAGATGTAATTCACATACCATAAAAATCACCCTTTAAGAGGATTAAGTGATTTCTAGTATATTCACAGGTGCGACTGTCACCACTATGTAATTTTCGCCACCCTACAAAGTAACCCCATATCTATTAGAGATCACTTCCATTCCTTTTTACCCCAGCCCCTGACAACCACTCTTCTACCTTCTGTCTCTAAGGATTTTCCTATTCTAGAAATTTCACATGTAAGAAATCATACAGGGTTTGGGTTTTGCATCTGGCTTCCTTCATGTAACATGATGTTCACATCTGTGCTGTGGCATTTCTAGACCTGTGATGGGCCCTTAAGGTCGTCTAATGCAGGGTTCTCCAACCTTGACTCTACAGAGACTTAGAGTCAATTCTTTGTTCTGTGGGTCTGTTCTATGCTCAGCCCCCTCCCTGTCCTCTACCTGCTAGATTTTGGTGGCAACCACATAGGCATCCAGACACTGCCATATGAACCCTGGGTGAGGAGTTGTCCTTAGTTGAGAACCGTTGATCTAACAAAGTCTCTTCTCAAACTATACTCTACTTCCATCACCACTGAAATAAATGAAGTCTGGGAAGGTTAATTTACTTCCTGAAGTCACACAATTAGCTAGTGGCCAAGAGAGGGACGAGAGCCCTGACATTTGATACCCAACCTGTGTCCTTTTAGCAACCTACCTTTCAAATTTACATTTGTTGAAATCGGGTTGTTCTTTACCTAAACCATATTTTCTTAAAGTGGTGATTTTTAAGCTTCAACAAGCAACCAAGTCGTGAAGTGTTTGTGAAAATACAGATTTCTAGGCGCAGACCGCAGAGTTGTTGATTTGGTAGGTCTGGGGTGGGGAGCCTGAAAATCTCCATGTATATTGAATTCTCAGTTGCTGCTGCCCATCTGGGGTTCCTTCACTGGTTCATTCATCTTATACTTCTTCTGTGCAGCAGGTGTCACAAACATTCACTGCTATGGCCAGGCAGAAAACATAATCGGAATATGTGATGGTGTGAGGATGTTGTGGCTGGAGCTATGGCAACTATTCTGTGACATTAAGCCAAGCATCAAGATTGTTGCTGAGCAGCCAGCCTGGCCCTGCTAGTGTGGAGCAGGACATAGCTGCATCTGGAACTGGCAACTTCTTGCTTGATGTCAGGGAGAGGGGACTATGATGCCTATTCTGAACCACTTCCTCTACTAGGTATATATCCAGAAGACCAAAAATCACATTATAACAAAGATATTTGTACCAGAATGTTTATTGCGGCCCAATTCACAATTGCTAAGTCATGGAAAAAGCCCAAGTGCCCATCGATCCATGAATGAATTAATAAATTGTGGTATATGTACACCATGGAATATTATGCAGCCTTAAATAAAGATGGAGACTTTACCTCTTTCATGTTTACATGGATGGAGCTGGAACATATTCTTCTTAGCAAAGTATCTCGAGAATGGAAGAAAATGTATCCAATATACTCAACCCTACTATGAAACTAATTTATGGCTTTCATATCAAAGCTATAACCCAGTTATAACCTAAGAATATGGGGAAGGGGGAGAGGGAGAGGAAGGAGGGGGGAGGATGGGCAGAGGGAGGGTGATTGGTGGGATTACACCTGCAGTGCATCTTACAAGGGTACATGTGAAACTTAGTAAATGTAGAATATAAATGTCTTAACACAATAACTAAGAAAATGCCAGGAAGGCTATGTTAACCAGTGTGATGAAAATGTGTCAAATGGTATATAAAACCAGTGTATGCTGCCCCATGATCGCAGTAATGTACACAGCTATGATTTAATAATAAAATTAATAATAATAATACTAAAATAAAATAAATAAAAAACATTAAAAACAAACAAAAAATGCTACCTTCCCCTCTTATCATATAAATGCAATAGCATAAGCTACTTCATCCATTTCTTATTTTCCTCAATATTTCTATCCCCTAGAAATATTCTTTCTTTCTCATCTCCCTCACTGCCCCCTACCTTTCCCCCCAAATACTCTTAACTTTCTTCTAAGCAAAATATTTGCAATCCTAGTTTTGATATATCACTGATGTTTTTCTTCTAAGGCATCACATTGAACGCATGACTATTCTATTTTAAAAAGACCCATTTACCACGCACAATCCTCATGTTTGCCACAGTTGTGGTCATATCTAAACTATAGGATGCCATGCTGGACACAGTCAGCACTTCACTGTAATCTTTTTCTGGTGGAGGGTCTTGCCTCAATGCTGATGGCTGCTGACTGACCAGGGTGGTGGTTGCTGAAGGCTGGGGTGTCTGGGGTAATTTCTTAAAAATAAGACTACAACAGAGTTTGCTGCAATGCTTGACTCTGCCTTTAATGAATGATTTCTCTGTATACGTGATGCTATTTAATACCATTTTATCTAAAGTAGAACTTTTTTCAAAATTGAGTTCTCTCAAGCCTTGTGGCTACTTTACCACCTAAGTTTATTTACTATCCTAAGTCCTTTGAGGTAATTTAAACAATGCTCACAGCATCTTCACCAGGAGTAGATTCCATCTCAAGAAACCACCTTTTTTTCCTCCTTGTTATTCATTTATAAGAAGCCTGCCTCAGCTTTTCAAGCTTGATCATGAGATTGCAGCAATTCTGTCACATCTTCAGGCTCCACTTCTAATTCTAGTTCTCTGGCTATTTCCACCAGGCCTGCAATTCCTTCCTCCACTGATGTCTGAACTTCTCAAAGTCATCTAGGAGGGTTGGAACTTATTTCTTCCAAATTCCTGTTCATGTTACTATTTTGACCTCCTCCAATGAATTATGAATGTTCTTAATGACATCTAGAATGACGAATTCTTACCAGAGGTTCTCAATTCACTTTGTCAGATCCATCAGAGGAATCACTATCTAATGATGGCTACAACCTTATAAAATGTATTTCCTAAATATAAGACTTGAAGGTTCTTGATCCATGGGCTGCAGAACATATCTTAAGTTATCCAGCATGAAAACAACATTAATCTCCTTGTACATCTTCACTGGAGTGATGATATTTTGAAAGGAATATTTTTTATTTTTTCCTGAGCAGCAGGTCTCAAAAGTGGGCTTAAAATATTCAGTAAATCATGCTACGGTGTTACTTAGGTTCTGTTATTTTGTTTATAGAGCACAGAGTAGGTTTGAAATAATTTTGAAGGGCCTCAGGATTTTCAGAATATCAATGAGCACTGGCCTCAACTTAAAGTCACCAGCTGCATTAGCCCCCAACAAGAGAATCAGCCTGTCCTTTGAAGCTTTGAAGGTAGATTTTGGATTTTCTCTAGCTGTGATAGTTCTAGATGGCATCTGCTTCCAACAGAAGGCTATTTCATCTACATTGAAAATCTGTTGTTTAATGTAGCCACCTTTGTCAATGATCTCAGCTAGATCTTCTGGATAATTTGCTGCAGCTTCTCCATCAGCACCAGCTGCACCTTGCACTTTCATGCTATAGAGACAGCTTCTATCCTTAAACCTCAAGAACCAACTTCCACTAGATTCAAACTTTTCTTCTGTAACTTCACCACCTCTCTCAGCCTTCAAAGAATTGAAAAGACTTAGCTCCTTGGTTTGGATAAGACTCTGGCTTAAGGGAATGTTGTGGCTCATTTGATTTTCTACCGTGACCACTGAAACTTTCTCCATATCAGCAATAAGGCCATTTTGCTTTCTTAGCGTGTGTGTGTTCAGTGGAGCAGCACTTTTAATTCCTCCAAGAGCTTTTCCTTTGCTTTCATACTCTGGGTAACTATTAAACTGGCTTTTGGCCTGTTTCACCTTTCCTTTTTTTTTTTAATTATTAAATCATAGTTGTGTACATTAATGCGATCATGGGGCACCATACACTGGTTTTATATACCATTTGACACATTTTCATCACACTGGTTAACATAGCCTTCCTGGCATTTTCTTAGTTATTGTGTTAAGACATTTATATTCTACATTTACCAAGTTTCACATGTGCCCTTGTAAGATGCACTACAGGTGTAATCCCACCAATCACCCTCCCTCGCCTATCCTTCCTCCTCCCTCCCCTCCCTCTCCCTTTTCCCCATATTCTTAGGTTATAACTGGGTTATAGCTTTCATGTGAAAGCCATAAATTAGTTTCATAGTAGGGCTGAGTATATTGGATACTTTTTCTCCCATTCTCGAGATACTTTGCTAAGAAGAATATGTTCCAGCTCCATCCATGTAAACATGAAAGAGATAAAAGTCTCCATCTTTCTTTAAGGCTGCATAATGTTCCATGGTGTAGATATACCACAAATTATTAATGCATTTGTGGATTGATGGGCACTTGGGCTTTTTCCATGACTTAGCAATTATGAATTGGGCTCCAATAAACATTCTGGTACAAATATCTTTGTTATAATGTGATTTTTGGTCTTCTGGGTATATACCTAGTAGAGGAATTATAGGATTGAATGGCGGGTCTATTTTTAGATCTCTAAGTGTTCTCCAAACATCTTTCCAAAAGGAATGTATTAATTTGCATTCCCACTAGCAGTGTAGAAGTGTTCCCTTTTCTCCACATCCACGCCAACATCTCTGGTCTTGGGATCTTGTGATATATCTAATCTTACTGGAGTTAGATGATATCTCAAAATAGTTTTGATTTGCATTTCTCTGATGATTATGGATGATGAGCATTTTTTCATATGTCTGTAGGCCGTGCGCCTGTCTTCTTCAGAGAAGTTTCTCTTCAAGTCCCTTGCCCAGCCTGCGATGGGAATCGCTTGTTCTTTTCTTGCTTATATTTTTGAGTTCTCTGTGGATTCTGGTTATTAAACCTTTGTTCAGAGACATAACCTGCAAATATCTTCTCCTATTCTGAGGGCTGTTTGCTTGCTTTACCTACTGTGTTCTTGGCTGAGCAGAAGCTTTTTAGTTTGATCAGGTCCCAGTAGTGTATTTTTGAAGCTGCTTCAATGGCCCGGGGGGGTCCTCCTCATAAAATACTCGCCCAGGCCGATTTCTTCAAGGGTTTTCCCTGCACTCTCTTCTAGTATTTTTATGGTTTCATGTGTTAAGTTTAAATCTTTAATCCAGTGAGAGTCTATCTTAGTTAATGGTGAAAGGTGTGGGTCCAGTTTCAGTCTTCTACAGGTTGCCAGCCAGTTCACCCAGCACCATTTGTTAAATAGGGAATCTTTTCCCCATTGAATGTTTTAATTGGCTAGTCAAAGATCAAATAACGGTAAGTAGCTGGGTTTATCTCTGTTCTGTTCCATACATCTACCTCTCTGTTTTTGTGCCAGTACCATGCTGTTTTGATCACTATCGATTTATAGTATAGTCAGAGATCTGGTAGCATGATTCCTCCTGCTTTGTTTTTATTTCTGAGTAATGTCTTAGCTATTCGAGGTTTTTTCTGATTCCATATAAAATGAAGTATTATTTTTTCAAGATCTTTAAAGTATGACAGTGGAGCTTTAATAGGGATTGTGTTAAAATTATATATTGCTTTGGGTAGTATGGACATTTTAACAATGTTGATTCTTCCCAGCCATGAGCATGGTATGTTTTTCCATTTGTTAACATTTTCAGCTATTTCTTTGCTTTTCTTTTGTAGAGACAGAATCTCACTTTATGGCCCTTGGTAGAGTGCCGTGGCCTCACACAGCTCACAGCAACCTCCAACTCCTGTGCTTAAGCGATTCTCTTGCCTCAGCCTCCTGAGTAGCTGGGACTACAGGCACCCACCACAACGCCCGGCTATTTTTTGGTTGCAGTTTGGCGGGGGCCGGGTTTGAACCCGTCACCCTCGGTATATGGGGCTGGCACCTTACCGACTGAGCCACAGGTGCCGCTCCCATTTTCAGCTATTTCTTTTCTTAGATTTTCATGGTTCTGTTTAGAAAGATCTTTCAGGTCCTTTGGTTGATAAACTCCCAAATATTTCATCTTCTTTGTCACTACTGTGAATGGAATAGAGTCCTTAACTGTTTTTTTAGCTTGACTATTGTTGGTATATGTAAAGGCTACCGATTTATGAATGTTGGTTTTGTAACCTGAGACGCTGCTGTATTTCTTGATCACTTCTAAGAGTTTTGTAGTAGAATCCCTGGTGTTTTCCAGATTTATGATCATATCATCTGCGAAGAGCAAATGTTTGATCTCTTCTCACCCTATATGGATACCCTTGATAGCCTTTTCTTCCCTAATTGCTATGGCTAAAATTTCCATTATAATGTTAAAGAGCAGTAGAGACAATGGGCAACCTTGTCTTGTTCCTGATCTGAGTGGAAATGATTTTAATTTAACAACATTCAATACGATATTGGCTGTGCATTTGCTGTAGATGGCTTCTATCAGTTTAAGAAATGTCCCTTCTATACCAATTTTCTTAAGTGTTCTGATCATGAAGGGATGCTGGGTATTATCAAAAGCTTTTTCTGCATCAATTGAGAGAATCATATGGTCTGTGGTTTTTACTTTGTTTATGTGATGAATGATATTTATAGATTTATGTATATTGAATCAGCCTTGAGACCCTAGGATAAAACCAAGTTGGTCATCATGCATAATGTGTTTGATGTGTTGCTGGATTCTGTTTGTTAGGATCTTGTTGAATATTTTTGCATCGATATTCATTAGTAATATTGGTCTATAATTTTCTTTTCTTGTTGGGTCTTTTCCTGGTTTGGGGATCAGGGTGAAGTTTGCTTCATAGAACGTGTTGGGTAGTATTCCTTCTTTTTCTATATCTTGGAACAGGTTGAGTATTACAGGTACTAGTTCCTCTTTAAAGGTTTGGTAGAATTCTGACATGAAGCCATCTGGTCCCAGGCTTTTCTTTTTAGGGAGATTTTGTATAGTTGATGCTATTTCAGAACTTGATTTAGGCCTGTTCAACATTTCCACTTGATTCTGGCTAAGTCTTGGAAGATGACGTGCTTCCAAGTATTGGTCAATTCCAAATTTTCCTCCATTCTATTATTCTTGTTTGCAATCTAAATTCTGAATTCGATTTCTGACATCTCAGCCATCTGTTTATGAATGGGATCTTCAGTTACATCTGCCATATCTTTCTTTGGGGGGGGGGGTTTGATCTACTCTGGTTATTCATGTTACCAGAGTTTTTCCACTGATTTCACCCCATGATTATTTTACACTGTTTGACTAGATGACTGGATAAAGAAAAGTTGGGTTTGGGGCTCCAGCCCTTTGACCAGCCCTTTGCCTAAAAGCTGTGACTGGTGTCTATACCTTTTCCCCTGGAGCTTTGCCAAAGATCCGTACAGTGCTACGGCCTGAGAAAGTGGGGACCTGCTTGGTGTGGTGGGGCTAAGTAGCTCTGTCTTGTTTTCAGCTGGTCTCTGTCTGACCCTACTGAATCAGTTACTCTGGTTTGAAGTCTCAGCTATGGAGAAATACTAGCAATTAAGTCACCCCATCCCCCCACAGGCAACAGTTAGAAATGGAAAATCAAACCTTCCTACAACCACACACCCAGGGTACCACTTGGATAGTCCTCGGGTGATTGACCCAGTTCAAGAGGCCCAAATGAATTGTCTCAGTCAGCACCTGTCTCGGGTGGGAGAGTTTAAAAGGTCTCTGGCAACTAGATCGCAGGGGTCCGCTGACAACTCAAATATGACTTGCTCCCGTGCTCCATGAGGTCAGGAGGACCCACCCAGCAAACAGATTAGTCTGGGAAGGTTGATGCCTCCTTCCCCACCTTGCACCTCTGTCACACCAGTCACTGATAACCCTGCAGGGCTGTGACCCAGTTGCCTCCAATGAGCAGATACTCCAGGGGTTTGCACCTGCCTGAATCACAGGGAGATCTGTGTCTCCTCAGCCAAGCTGCTGCTCTCTGTCACAATTCGGCAGAGGGAGGTGAGGCCTGACAACCTCGGGCACTTGATGGAGGCTGGGGTTGTTCACTCAGTTCCAGCCCCACCCCTGATTGATGTTACTGACAGAACAGAACAACCTTGCAGAATTTGTTTCTGTCCCAGCTAAATTCCCCTGTGGAACAGAAACTGTTTTGAGTTCACAGAACTTGCGCCTCAGGCTCTGTCTTTGCTGCTGCCTGGTAGTTTGTATTCGCAGCATGGTTAGCTGTCAGTTCTAGCCTCCTCCTCTCCTGTGTCTAGGCTGATGATCCCCTGGGGGCCAGGTGTGACTTAGGCTCAGTAAAGTGGTCCTCTGGTTCAGCCCTGCCCTGGGAATCTCCTGGCTCTGTGCATGTGTTTTCTAGTCCCCACGCTCCACCCAGGCCGGTACCACCTCAGGCAAACCCTTTATTCACGGGGCCTATGCTTCCGTCCCAGATCTTTTCTGCCAGTGGCTGCCACTGGAGAAGATGCCTGGCCTCCTCTGGTTGCCCAGAGAGACAGGGGGTTTGACTCCGGAATATCCATGGGTGAGACCTATTGTTGCCAAAAACGGCTGCTGCTCTGCACCTTAGGGCACCGCCATTCCAGTGTGGTTCCCTCTCAGCCGACCGTCCTGTCCTTACTCCTGTGCTGCAGAATCAGCACTGACTCGCTGCAGTCCAGGCCCTGTCCACACCCCTTGAGAAATCACCCAAGAATCTGGACTCCTGGGGGACAGGCCTCCAGACCTCAGAGTGAGAGTGGAGGGGAGTGCTGGGAGCTCAGAATTGCAGGTAGAGAATATATACAGTTCTATGCAGTTTTATGCCTGGCAGGAGAATGCCGTGGCACCCTAGTAGGGGAGGTAGGTCCAGTTTTTAGAGGGTCTCTCCCGTGGAATATAATGGGAGGACTTTTGAACTCTCCTCATTTGTTTATGGCGTGCTACGAGCCAGTCTTATGGGGGAGGGGACTTCCGTCCACTTGGTGATGGATTTTGTACCTTTTGTTTGTATCCTTGGGGTCACAGCTTGCCTCAGCAGGGTTGATGTGCGTTCTTCAACCTTCTCTCTTGGTGCAGCTCTAATCCACCAGGTTACTTGCTAAATTCGTGTCCTTTAACTCTCCTTCTGGATGGGAGCCTCTGTGGAAAGCTGGCTTCAGTCAGCCATCTTGTCTCTGCCCCCTATTTTACCTTTCAATATGCCTTCCTCACTGACCTTAACTATTTCTAGCTTTTCATTGAAAGTAAGAGACAATTGATCCTTCCTTTCACTTGAACACTTAGAGGCTATTGTAAGGTTATAAATTAGCCTAATTTTAACACAAATTTTCATCCCCTCTTTGGGACATGTGTATTGTTAACAACATGTCTCAGGGCATACGGAGGCCTGAGGAGCCCAAGAGAGCCAAGAAACGCCTGGTTGCTGGAGCGACCAACATTTGGTTGAACTCACCCAACATTTATTGATTAGCTTTGCCATCTTCTACGGAACACTTTGCAGCAAATTACCCTAATAACATGAAAGATCACTGATCATATATCATCATAACAGATACAATAATAATGAAAAAGGCTGAAATATTGTAAGACCTACCAGAATATGACAGAGACGCTAAGTGAGCACATGCTGTTGGGAAAAAAAAATGGCTCTTGACTTGCTCACCACAAGATTGCCTCAAATCTCCGATTTATAAAAAGTGCAATATTTATAAAGTACAATAACATGAGGTATACCTAAATAGGCTTAATGAGCCCCGTCTCCAAACTACGATAATGTGAAGTATGCCTGTGTAGGCTTAATAAGCCCTGATTTTGTCTTCAAAATCAACTGGTTTAAGAAAAACCACCATGGAGATATTTCATGCTCCCAGACACTTCTTATATTGTACCTAAAATTTGTAAAACAGGATGTTTCCTATTTTAAGCTATTTCCCATGTAAGCTTAAACAGCCTCTATATAGCTGAATCTTTTCATCCAAAGCCTCACTTTTTCTCACCAAAGATTTCCAGCCTAAAGGACTGCTCATCAGATGAGTGGATGATCTTTTTAACACCTTCGGTTTCCGACTCCCATATTGTGCTAAACCAATCTTCTTTAGTGATTTATGTTTAAACCCATATTCAATTCTATCACCTTTCCCTCTGTTCTCAATTTCCTCCCAGATTCTTTTTGTCTTGATTGCATCATTTTTGTATTTAAGTCATAGGCTGTCATTTGCATTTGTGAACTGAGACATAATGCACGTGATTATTTTTATGAATGTCCCTTGTGACTAATGCATTGATTCCATCTGTAGGATGGAGCTTTAACTTCTGCCTAATGGACTGCTCCCGCTTCACCCTCCATGTGCTCACCATTTTTAACAATCTGCATGTGCTGAGGAGGTAAAAAAAAAATTGGTGATTCTTTTTCAGGGTTTTCATATGTTCTGAAGAGAGGTCATGATATCTCCAAATTGCTTGAAATTTGAAGTAATTTTAAGTTGTGGTTCAAGACAAGAGGGAAATACAAATGTATTTTAGTAAAAATTAGACCAAACAGAGTGAATAAACTTAACCTGATTACATAAATGCTCACTCAAAGTAATAATTTGGTCACCTGAAATAATGATGCCCTGCTTTTCCAAGGGAAATGTAGCGTGTTGGAATAA
This sequence comes from Nycticebus coucang, assembly GCF_027406575.1. NCBI lineage: Eukaryota > Metazoa > Chordata > Mammalia > Primates > Lorisidae > Nycticebus > Nycticebus coucang. The sequence goes on along the minus strand of NC_069783.1, from coordinate 107,793,159 downwards.
ATGAAGCCCAGGGCTTTACCAGGAACCATGATTTGATGCCACTACTTAATTGCCCATCTGATATTGAGGATGTCACTTAACATTATATATTTCATTTTTTTCATCCATCTTATAAATATTTTAATTGGAAAGGTTATATAAGAAAATTATTCTAGCCAGGTGTGGTGGCTCACACCTATAATCCTAACACTCTGGGAGGCCAAGGAGGGTGGATTGCTTGAGCTCAGGAGTTTGCTACCAGCCTGAGCAAGAGTAAAGTCTCTACTAAAAATAGAAAGAAAAACATACTCCTGTAGTCCCAGCTACTTGGGAGGCTGAGGCGAGAGTATCACTTGAGCCCAAGAGATTGAAGTTGCTATGAGCTACGATGATGCTGCGGCACTCTATCCAGGGCAACAAAGCAAGACTCTGTCTTAAAAAAAATTATTCCAAGTCATGTGATGTGCTAGGTATATGAAATCATTATACCAAACAAAGGCATCTTGCCATTGAACCTACTTAGTTCCCTTAGTTGACAAAATTTATTATTCTTGCAGAGGCAATGGTACTTTATCCACCCAACTTGTTGGAATTGGTATCCTTTGCTTGTAATACTTAGTGTTATCATGTCCTAAAACCTGTAGTATTAATGATTAGGACATAAGGCAACATCTCTCAGAGAGTCCACATTACCTTTGCAAGGTTTTTAGGAGAGCACCATGTTGGAGTAATTCCAACATAGGCATACTTCCTCCTAGAGAGTAGATAAGTTGCATTTACTTTTGTTGAACACTGGATCCATAGAGGAAGCTTATATTCATGGATCACACAATGTAGGACTAGACATCTTCAAATGCAGGTATGGTGAGATGCTCACACCCTAAAAGGCATCTGGAAAGGGAGATTGTCAAGGGGAGACTAGATTCCAACTCTCTTCTTATTTTTGCCACAAAGTAGCTCCTCAGTATATGAAGGCTAGATGAAATCTCCCTGATTCTTTAATTATTATTTCATTCTATATATTTTTATCTTGCAAAGCTTAGGTAAACAATTGGATTTCCATTACAACTTCACATACAGTACACTATGCCTCCATTAGACTGTGCAGAACAGAAAGTGTGATTACTTTGTAGAAGAACTGAGGGATGCGGCCCCCTTTTGGCCTGCCATAGGCAGTCCTTGAGACTCAAAACTCTAGCTCCTGGCTTGGTGCCTGCAGCTCAGTGAGTAGGACTCTGGCCACATACACTGGGGCTGTCGGGTTCGAGCCTGGCCCAGGCCTACTAAACAACAACGACAACAGCAACAAAAAAATAGCCAGGTGTTGTGTCTCAAAACAAAAATGAAAACAAAAATAAAAACTCTTGGAATCTCAAGAAATCTTCCCTTCACTTGGCCTCCAGTGGAGAGTTAGAACATGGAGACAGGGAGGGCCATCTTTTCTTCTCTACTGTAGAGAAGGCACATTCCCTGTCTCCCAGGATTTGCAATATCCTATCTCCTCTGCTTTGATGACTTTCTCTAATATACCGCACTCCAGAGAACACATTTATTTTAATTAGAGTGAATTAAAATCCATTTTGGGACTTTCTCCATGGCCTCTAAGAGTACATGAAACATCTTCTTGTTGGTAATTAGCTTTGCTGAAGGGCAGCCCATCACCATGGCAGGCACTGCTCACTGCAGGTGCAATGACCAAGTTCAGTGATTAACTCTTAAGAAATAGAACTATTTCCATGACATGTGTCTTGGGCATTGCCCAGTGACAGCTGTTAGGAAGTAAAGTGGAGGGCATGGAGGAGAATTTAGCCTGAGAACAGAAGCTGCAACTTGGGGAATACTTGGTCAAGTACTTTGGAAGAGAAAATGCAAATCCAGCTAAGTATGGCCCTCAATTGTCTTGACTGAACTATGGTGACAGCCTTCTTTTCCACATAGTGTATGGTTTAGAAATTCCTCATTGAGTGAGGCACATATAGTCCTGAAATGTACCAAGTCAGCAAAGTCATAATGGGCAAGCTAAGTTATAGGAAATGAGAAATTAATTGAGTAAAAATCAAAATGATATTAAATACTTACAAGTAAAATCACAAGTATGAATATCTCTTTCTCACTTGTGAGTTAGATTCTAAAGTCAATGTACTTATTGATTACAAGAAAGCACCAATATTTACTGGGGTCTCATGTGTGCCCAATGAGATATATCTCTAGATGGGCTCTGTCAGTCAATAGCATAAACAAATAACCCTGCTCAAATGGGGCTCAGAGATAACAAATAATCACTATGATAAATAACAAGTTAGATCACATGCTGGAAAGTGACAGGTGATATGTAAAGAATAGATCAGGATGTGGGGTTAGGAGTGTCTGGATATTTGAAAGCACATGTGATTTTAAGAAAGATGAGCAAAACAGGCCTCTTTGGGTGGTGCCTGTGGCTCAGTGAGTAAGGCGCTGCCCCCATATACCGAGGGTGGTGGGTTCAAACCCAGCCCCGGCTGAACTGCAACCAAAAAATAGCCGGGCGTTGTGGCAGGCGCCTGTAATCCCAGCTGCTTGGGAGGCTGAGGCAGGAGAATCGCAGAAGCCCAAGAGCTAGAGGTTGCTGTGAGTCCTGTGTACATCATGGCACTCTACTGAAGGCGGTAAGGTGAGACTCTGTCTCTACAAAAAAAAAAAAAAAAAGAAAAGAAAAATGGGGGTAGTCAAAAATTCAAGGTACCAAAATTATCTTGAATTACTTTTGTAAATCATAGTATCTATGGTGTGGCCAGTTGCAAAAAGGGCCACAGATTCTTATATGCCTCTGTGTGTGTGCATTTGTAATGAAGGGGCTTTGCTGTTTCACCAGGAGGCAAAATCTATGTCTCCACTCTTTGACCCTGAATTTCGTCGGGTAGCCGTCACTGGCCAAGGAAGTATTAGTGAATATGACACCCCAGAGATTCACAAAGCACATGCTCAATGGGGCTTTCTCTCTTGTTACACTTGGGGCTCTGGGGACACTGAGTGAGTGGCTCAAGCTAGCCTTCTTGATGATATAATACGTTCATGCATCACACCACACCTGAGTTGCTATTGAGCCAAATGTCAGATGTGCGAACAAGGATATTAGCTGCCTGAGGACTGTAGCCCAATAGACTGGAGCTCAGCTGGCCCAGGGAATTCAGAGTAGAAGAACTGTCCATCAGCACAAAGAATTGTGGATGTGCAAATTCTCCTGCAAAGTGCTGTGGTCTCCAGTGGAGGACAGAGAAACCATTGGCAGAAGTAGGATGAAGAGTGAGCAATGCATTACTTCAACAATCAAAAACTGTACAACAATGAGAAGCTCTAGGCTTAACCCACAATTTTGCAGATGGGGGGAAGGTGGTCCCCGTGGAGACAACTTTTTTTTTTTTTTGGATAAGGCAAAGGCATGAAAAATTACAGCCACAAAAATTCCCAGAACATCCCCAGTTTGGGAGGCAAGAGTTGGGGTTCCTTTGTGTCTTCTCTGTGTGAGACAAGGAAGGTGGAACAATTCCTTCCAGCCATTTCATATTCAGTGTCACAGAGCAACAGTGCTGCTGTGCTCTTTTCCACTGGGGCAGGGAGGCAACTGAGCTCCTCTATGGACAACAGACAAAACCACAAGAATCAAGCAAAATCTCAACTTTTCTATCAATACTTTGCAGTGCTCACAGTGGAGCCTGCTTAATTGTTATTTTATGAAACACAAACTTGAGCCGGATGAAGATTTGGCAGCTTTAATGTTTCACCAGGATTAAGGAAGTGACACCACAGACATCAGAGCCACCCATCATAATTGATAGCATGTGGCCTACTGGATATCTGCCTCATGCTGGGATTTTCTTTCTTTTTTTTTTTAAATGTTGGGGATTCATTGAGGGCACAAGAAACCAGGTTACCCTGATTGCATTTGTTAGGCAAAGTCCCTCTTGCAATCGTGTCTTGCCCCCCAAAGGTGTGGTACACACCAAGGTCCCACACCCCTCCCTCCTTCCCTCTCTCTGCTCTTCCTTTCTCTACCCCTCCTTCCTTCTTTCTCTCTCTGCTCTCCCCTTGCCCAACCTCCACCATGACCTTAATTGTCATTAATTGTCCTCATATCAAAATTGAGTACATGGGATTCATGCTTCTCCATTGGAATAATGTCTTCCACTTTCATCCAGGTTAATACAAAGGATGTAAAGTCTCCATTTTTTTAATGGCTGAATAGTATTCCATGGTGTACATATACCACAGCTTGTTAATCCATTCTTGGGTTGGTAGGCATTTAGGCTGTTTCCAAGTTTTGATGATTGTAAATTGATCTGCAATAAACAGTCTAGTACAAGTGTTCCTATGGTAAAAGGATTTTTTTCCTTTCTGGGTAGATGCCCAGATGGGATTGCAGGATCAAATGGGAGGTCTAGCTTGAGTGCTTTGAGGTTTCTCCATACTTCCTTCCAAAAAGGTTGTACTAGTTTGCAGTCCCACCAGCAGTGTAAAAGTGTTCCCTTCTCTCCACATCCATGCCAGCATCTGCAGTTTTGAGATTTTGTGATGTGGGCCATTCTCACTGGGATTAGATGGTATCTCAGGGTGGTTTTGATTTGCATTTTTCTAATAGATAGGGATGATGAACATTTTTTCATGTTTGTTAACCATTCATCTGTCTTCTTTAGAGAAGGTTCTATTCATGTCTCTTGCCCATTGATATATGGGATTATTGGCTTTTTTCATGTGGATTAATTTGAGTTCTCTATAGATCCTAGTTATCAAGCTTTTGTCTGATTCAAAATATGCAAATATCCTTTCCCATTGTGTAAGTTGTCTATTTGCTTTGGTTATTGTCTCCTTAGCTGTACAGAAGCTTTCCAGTTTAATGAAGTCCCATTTGTTTATTTCTGTTGTTGTTGCAATTGCCATGGCAGTCTTCTTCATGAAGTCTTTCCCCAGGCCAATATCTTCTAGTGTTTTTCCTATTTTTTGAGGATTTTTATTGTTTCATGCCTTAAATTTAAGTCCTCTATCCACCTTGAATCAATTTTTATGAGTGGAGAAAGGTGTGGGTCCAGTTTGTCTTTTACATGTGGATATCCAGTTCTCCCAACACCATTTGTTGAATAGGGAGTCTTTCCCCCAAGGTATATTTTTCTTTGTTTTATCAAAGATTAGGTGGTTGTAAGATGTTAGTTTCATTTCTTGGTTTTCTATTCAATTCCAAGTGTCTATGTCTCTATTTTTGTGCCAATACCATGCTGTCTTGACCACTATGGCTTTGTAGTACAGCCTAAAATCTGGTATGGTGATAGCCCCAGCTTTATTTTATTTTATTATTATTTTTTTATTTTTTGTTTTTTTTTGGCCAGGGCTAGGTTTGAACCTGCCACCTCCAGCATATGGGACCGGCACCCTACTCCTTGAGCCACAGGTGCCACCCCCCCAGCTTTATTTTTATTACTAAGAACTGCCTTCGCTGTATGGGTTTTTTTCTGGTTCCATACAGTTAGGCAAGACAAGGAAATAAAAGGAATTCAAATGGGAGCAGAGGGAGGTCAAACTCTCCCTCTTTGCTGACGACACGATCTTATACTTAGAGAATCCCAAAGACTCAACCACAAGATTCCTGGAAGTCATCAAAAAACACAGGATATAAAATCCATGTCCACAAGTCTCAGGATATAAAATCCATGTCCACAAGTCAGTAGCCTTTGTATACGCCAATAACAGTCAAGATGAGAAGCTAATTAAGGACACAACTTCACCGTAGTTTCAAAGAAAATGAAATACCTAGGAATATACCTAACAAAGGAGGTGAAGGACCTCTACACAGAAAATTATGAAATCCTCAGAAAGGAAATAGCAGAGGATATTAACAAATGGGAGAACATACTATGCTCACGGCTGGGAAGAATCAACATTGTCAAAAAATCTATACTTCCCAAAGCAATCTACCTATTCAATGCCATGCCTATTAAAATACCAACATCGTACTTTCAAGATTTGGAAAAAATGATTCAACATGCTGGGATTTTCACCAGTCTCTCTGGACCACAATACGAGTAAGCACAATTCCAGGGGTGTCCAACTCATGCTTAAACCGCTGACCCAGGGAAGAGGAGGAGATGCTCTACTTAATATTTCTTCTCACTATGCATCTCTTCCTGAGCAGTTCATCCACTCACAGGGCTTCTGCAGCTGACTTACAATCGTGGCTCCCAGGGGAGCCACTGCGTCATTCCCCAATAAGTCCCTGACTTGTCTCTATGTTCTCCTCCGCATTTATCCACATGCTCATCCATCCACTCACTTGTGTTCAGTTCAGCATTTATAAACTGAGCACCTGCAGTGCTATGTGCCCTGTAGTGTTCTAGGCCTCAAGAATATGACGAATATGAAATAGACATGGCCCTTGTTTTTACAAGTCTTTGGGGAGGAAAATTTCAGATAGTATCAAGCTCTGTGGGGGAAATGAATAGGAACAGTTAAGGAGAGGAGCTGAAGATTGGGGGCAGAGGGTCCAGAAAAGGCCTCATTAAGAAAGTGATGTTTAGACACAAATGATGAGAAGTCCATTTCCAGATCTGTGGTAAGAATATCCCAAACAGGAAATTAGCAGGGCTAAGTCCCTCAATTTCTTCTTCTGTCTCCTCTTTTATTAAGAGTTGGCCTCTGTTATAACCTAAGAATATGGGGAATGGGGAGAGGGAGGGGAGGGAGGGGGAAAGATGGGTGGAGAGAGAGTGATTGGTGGGATTACACCTGCGGTGCATCTTACAAGGGTACATTTGAAACTTAGTAAATGTAGAATATAATTGTCTTAACACAATAACTAAGAAAATGCCAGGAAGGCTATATTAACCAGTGTGATGAAAATGTGTCAAACTGTTTATAAAGCCAATGTATGGTGCCCCATGATCGCATTAATATACACAGCTATGATTTAATATTAATTAAAAAAAAAGAGTTGGCCTCTGATAGAAACAGAAAGAAGGCTAGGATTAGGACTAGGATTAGGGTTAAGTATTAGGGTTAGGGGTCAAGGTTAGGGGTTAAGATTAGGGTTTAGGTTTAGGGGTCGAGGACAGGGTTAGGGTTACAGGGTCACAAGGGTTAGAGCTGGGGTTAAAATTATGGGTTAGAGTTAGGGTAAGGGTTAGAAGTTGGGGTAAGGTTGAATAAGAGGAATATGGTTTGAGTTAGACAGGCGCAGAGGCCAGATGATGTGGGACCATATGTGTCAGGGAAACGGGTCTAGATTTTTTCACGGTGGAATGAGAAGGCTTTGGAAGGTTTCGGCAGAGGCAGAACATGACTTGATGGAGATTATGGAACTAAGAGAGGAGATTTGGAAACCAATCAGGAGGACATTGCAGTTGTCCAGGTAAACGAGGATGGTGGCTGGACCAAGGAGCGGCATTGGGATGAGGGAAGTAAACAGATACCAAAACAAATGATCTACGCACCTCTTACTCCATTCAAACCAAACTAGGTTGCATTTTTCTCTCTGGACTCATTTCTTTTCTTGCTATGTGGCAGGTGCTGATTTCCACCCTGCCTCCCAAGGCAGGATTCCAGAAGCCATCTGAAATTTCTCCTCCTTCACTTCCAACATCTAATCAGCCATCCAAACCTGCAGAGTATCTTCCTAAAGCTTCTAAAACATGCCCTCTCTGTGCCTAGTTTATCATCTCTTGTCCACACTATTATCCATATAATAATATCCAAATTGGTCTCCCTGCCTCTTGTTTCTGCTTTGATTCCTTCTCCAATGTCAGAGAGACTTTTCTGAAATGAAACCCTAGAGATGTTCCACTTCTCGAAACCATTCACCAGCACTGCAGTTCTTATAGGCTAAAGTCCTGACCCTGGCATGGCACCACACTATGCTTCCTGCATGAGTCCTTCTGACCTGTCCCATCAGTCCTGCCAAGGTCCAACCCCTGGAGAACCTTCCCAACACAGAGTCCAGACTATTTTTCCCCATTTGCCTTCATAAAATCTGCCTCCTCTGACAAGAATATGGATATGACCCTACTCAATCCTAGAAAATTCAGTGTCCAGGTCATCTTCTCTGAGACATTTTTCTTGATCACCCTCTTCCCCTACATAGAAGTGACTATTCCCTCTTGTGTATATTCATGTTCTATCATCTCCTATGTAATATTTTATTGCATTGATTTAAAAAAACTGTTTTTTTTTTTCAGTAGAGAAAAATGTCTGTTTTCTTACAACCACAAGCATCTTCCTCATCTCAGTGTTCTTAGCACTCACAAAAGTATCTGAATATATTCAACAGACAACAAGGGCTGCTGCAGACAGGAGTGAAGGGAGGAAGGAACTTCTCCTGAAATGTCTCCTCCTTCTTCATTTGCAAATAAAAAGTCGCGAACATTACAAGTAAAAAGCAAAGCAATGGGCAGTTAGCTTTCCCATCCAATGGCTCATCCTGCACCTGGAACAAAGGCAAGTTCAAAACTCTAGCCTGAGTTTCAATTCTTGTCCTGTTTATAAGAGCTTGACTCACCCTAACCTGCACCCCCATATACTTCATCTTCACACACCTGAGATCATAAACTGTAGGATTTCTAGAAGGGATCTTGCTAGTTTTCAATTCTGAAGTTGTATATTGATGACCTTTCAGTCAAATTTGGTTCATAGGACTTTTATTTTTCTTTGAGGCAGAGTCTCAAGCTGTCACCCTGGGCAGAGTGCCTTGGCATCACAGCTCACAGTAACCTCAAACTCTTGGGCTCAAGTGATTCTCCTGCCTCAGCCTCCCAAGTAGCTGGGACTACGGCACCCGCCACAACACTCAGCTATTTTTTGTTGTTGTTGTCACTGTTGTTTGGCAGGCTCAGGCTGGATTCAAACTTGCCAGCTCTGGGGTATGTAGCTGGTGCCCTAGCCGCTGAGCTGCATGTGCTGAGCTGGTTCATGGGATTTTTATATTTTTTTAAATATGCATTTTATTTTTGCCACCATTGAAAAGATGAGAGATTTTTGCCTAAACGTCTGGGTTTCTCATTTCTCTTGATGAGCCCCTAGCTCTGGCAGCGTTGGGTCAGCTGACAAAAGGATGATTCTTTGGAGCTGGGCAGTGGCTGTCCCCTTAGGTGGGGACATGCTCTCAGTTCACTGGAGATCCAACCAGTCCTGCTTGAAACTAAGGTGGTACCCACTGATTTTCTTGTATCACTGGGCTCATGTCATGTTTTGTTTTGTTTGTTTTTTAGCAGAGGCAAAAGTGTCTGGGACCATGTTTTTATCACAAGAGAGAAAACCAAAGCCATGCTGGGAGGACAGTGTGTTCCTTACACATGCCCCTTAGCACCCACTCACATCGCCCACTCTCCTGCTACCACTGAGTCTGCAATTCCCAGCAAGACAGCATCTGAACTAGGCCAGGCGGCTGCGGGTGGTCTCCAGCAGTGATGGCAGGCAGAGGGATGTGGGGAGTCTCTCCTGCTCATATGCTCTTTGCTTTCAGAATTCTTTACCCCTTGTAAATTACCACATCAAACCCAGAACCTGGCTGTCTCTGAGGGGGGCCTGTCTGCAAGTGCATTTAAATAGAAGATGGAACTTGTCATAGCTTGTCATTGCAGGGCATCCCTGGTGTAGGTTGCCTCCAAGCAAAAGCACCTGCTTACAGGGTTAGGCTAGTTCAGGACCGCCCAGCTGATCTCAGCGCCGTGTTATTCCTGGGCACATTTCATGAAGTTCCCATAACCTCCAGGGCAGCCCGGATGGATTCAGGCTAGGGGGGGATTCTGGCTGGGGCAAGCAGCTCACCCTGGATTTGGTCTCTCCCTGGCTCTTAGAACTTGAAGCTGGAAGTTCACACAGCCTCAAGCACAAGGCAGCAGTTTAAGAGGTCAGAGTGTGTGATCCTGTGCCTGAGGCTGTCTTGTGTTTTTGATGTTCCTGTCTTTCCTCCCTGTTGTCTGGAGACAGTTAATCTCATTGAGGGGCTGAGCTCTGGGCACCCTTTCTCTTTCTCACACAATCTCCTTTGGCTGTTTCTACAGAAATGTGATGAGCTTGATTTAAAACTAAATAAATAAATAAAGGATGAGTGTTTGGGAGGGGGGGAGGTGGAGGATGGCAGTGTGTGTTTTTGCTCTGGGTTTAAGAATCACAACCTGAGGGCGGCGCCTGTGGCTCAAGGACTAGGGCGCCGGTCCCATATGCCAGAGGTGGTGGGTTCAAACCCAGCCTCGGCCAAAAAACCAAAAAAAAAAAAAAAAAAAAAAAAAAAAAGAATCACAACCTGAGCTGACCCAAAGCCAAGTCCCACATGAAAAGAGATGGAACTAATTTGCTAAACAAACCAAACTGAAGCCGGGTGGAAATTATTTCACTGAATCTCAAGTCTAAAACCAATTATTGTGAGCAGAGTTGAACCCAGGCTGAACCTATTTGTTTTCTAAAATTACAGAATATTCTCTGAATTAAACTTGAAGCTGAACTTAAAGGTTAGAATTCCCAGTACTACCTCCAAGAGCTCATTGTCACGACCTCACAGAAGTAGACCTGAGAGGTCCAGGCCCAGTGAGGCACGAAGGACCACGCAGGTTTGGAGAAGCATTTCTTCTCAAAGAAAGGAAGAATTCTGTTATCTGTCATTGCCAAAAGTAAATATGCAGTGGTAAAGAGCAAAGAATCGTGTGGTCAATTCAAAAGAACTTTTGAAAGCAACAAAACAAAATAAAACAAAGACTGGGGAAGACAAGTTAACACATGTTAAATTCCTGATTAATTTGCCCACTCAGAATGTGAATGTTTTTTCCAGTTGTTTACAAAACCATCAATCATAGATAATTTAGTATGTCCAATATAGTAAATGGCTTCTTAAAGTTGGTTGATCTAAGGTTTCTTCAGAAAATGCTTAAAGTCTTTCTCTATATTTATCTATCCTCTATCTATCCATCATCTAATCCATCATCCATCATCTCTCTTGCTCCTTAGCACTAAATTTAAGCAACATTGCTCTGAAATTTAGTGCATCTGATAGCATCCAGAGGCTCTGGAAATGTCCTGGTCTTCGTGTAGTTAATTTACTCTGATGTCACTGTGGAAAATCTTTAAACTGAGTTGCCAAAATCCTACTTCTTCAGACCTGCTGGAGGGTGGCACTTAGATCCTGGACACCTGCTGACAGCAGAACTTAGAGAGGTTTGGAACTAGCCAGACTCTTATTTCAGGGGCTCTCTCCAAGAAGAACTTGGCTCCACGTGGTATCTGCTCATCTACTGAGAGTTCAGAAGTCTTTGTGCGTTTGAAATGCAGGTGAGCAAAAGGCTCCCTTGGTGCATCTCCACCTCAGGCCCTGCTCTTCTGGGTTCCACTCTTTATGCCCAGGTTCACAGCTTTGTCTGCAGACCCTCAGCACGTTCCCTGCTGTAGCTCAGCTTGGCTGTGTCTGCATCTCTGTTGATGCAGGGACTCTGACTTCCCTTCCTCCCAGGCTCACCTGGCTTCTCTTGCACTCTCCTTGGTCAATTAAAGGGTCTTGGGCTCACCACCCTTCATTTCCTTACCACTTGACCACTTGCTCTGGCCCTCCAAGCAATCCACAATTTCCCTGTGCCCATGTCTTGGTTTTCCTCTTTCTGTCTCCTTTCATCAGGAGTTGTGATGAACTCTGGTGAACTCTGGAGCCAAACCCTGGCATACAGCTTAACTCCTTTGTGCCTCAGCCTTCTCATCTGTCACACAGAACTTACATTCTAGAAATCTTATGAAGATGAAATGGGCCCCCACACACAAGTGTTTAGAATAGGACAATTGATAAGTAGGAGTTAGTGTTCTTACCATTCCTTGCCAAAACATAGTAACTACTGCAAATCCACTGAGAAAAGGACAATTTCATTTTAGAATTGATTTTATATAGCACTGTTATTTCATGGATGTTCAGAATTTGCAAAATGAAAAATTAAAACTAATTATATTTAATTTAATACATGCTAGGTACAATATTTTTATGTAGTGTAAAAATGTTAAGTAAATCTTAACTTTATAACACAATGCATATTAAACAACCATTGTCAATTTGATGTAAATAATTGGCTGCTCCAAGGTCTACTGAATGCCTCTTTGTCCCACTTCTTCATGGGCATGTCTGCTTTTCCAGCCTCCCTTGCAGCTAAGACCATGTAACCATGTTCCAGCCAATGGGCATGGGGAGTGCACAGCTTTCAGGCCAGGCTGTCCAACTCTATGAACAGAGTTGGCAACAGAGGAGTCCTGGGGATGAAGTAGTCACAAGGTGGAAAGGGCTTGAATCCCTGAGTTACTTTTGTAGAGGAACACACTGTTGCACTGTTATGCAAGAGAGAAATCAACTCTAATTGTGTGAAGCCAAACACAAAAATTAGCACAGTTTCTTTGTTACAGCAGCAAGCTTTACCTTAACAAATATAGTGAGAGAAGAGGGGAGGGGAGAATATCAACTCCAGATACCAACCAGGAGCTTGGAGGCAAAGTGAGGCTGGGAGGACTTGGCTGAGGTGTCACAGATGTGTTAGAGGAAGAGCAGGGAAAAATTGGGAAGAAAGTCTGAAATATTATTACTGAAAAGTTACTTTAAAAAATCGGCATGGGCTATTACCCTGGATTACAGTGATTATATAAGAGCCACTTAATCTTTTTCAGATCATAATCTTTTCAGACCCAGCTGTGCTGAGGGAGTTTTTGTTCCCAGTGCTGTGGTATAGTCACAGTTGACCTTGATGGCCTATATTTCTTGCCTCCTTCTCAGAACTGATGAATCATCCTTGGGCACTAGAACATCCCTTGCCCCTTTGCCTGTGGAATCATGCTTCCAACTAGCACAAAACAGAGCAATCACAAGTTTCTACGAAGAGACTAGCCTGTGCTTACTGCTGACGGAAACCATTTCTCCACCCTGATGTAGTCCTGTGTAAAGTAGTCTTTTCTGGCCATGTGGGTGTAACCACCACTGTTTGCCACCCTATCCTCTATCATTCCTTTCTAATATGTTTCTGTATATCTTCTTTGCATCAACTACTTTTCAAATGTAGCCTGGCCCTAAGGAAAAATATTCATGAAATCACAGCTGGATGCATCAGATATATGTGATTCTAGTAAACATTAAAATAAATATAAAACTACTTAATAAGAAAAATCATTCACCACTAAAATTTTTTCATGTGTATTATCTCTTAGAAAACATTGCATTGAAATATTTAGGACATGAAGCTTTCTGAAAACCATAAAGCTCTGTGTGTGACCCCTGAGGACTTTCAAAACCAGAGCTATGGTCTTTCTAAGTCTAATCTTGGGAGCAACTTTTTCTTTGAAGACTGCATTAAACTTGGCTTCCCATTCGGGTTGACATGGCTTCAGGGCCCCTGAACTAGCTCATTGCTTAGTTCCTCTCTATGCTTGGACATTTCTCCCTAAAATCAGTCTCATTGCTGCGGGATGAAGTAGACCTTGCATGGCCCACTGGTAGAGGGACAGCATATCCTGGTTTGCCTGGGATAGGGCAGATGTATTCCTGGGATCATTAATACTGTCTCTTCTTAATCTCAAAAGTGAACCAGAGTGAGCAACATACTAAATTATTTTCTACCCTCAAGTAGCAAATAGGTTGCCCTAATCACAGCATCCCTTCAGCATCTGAAACCTAAGATCAAACACTTCTGTAGTATTTGAACTCTGTTTCTCCTCTTGGTCCCCATGAATCTGCCTCTTCTTTAAAAGTTTAGTATTTTGGTGAGTGAAACCCTTTTCCCCAAATCTGCCCAAGCCCAGAGAGTGGGGGCCACCAAGAAATAGCATTAACACCTCCTTCCCTGCTTATCCTCAGCATCTAATTGGTAACAAGCACCAGCTAGATCTCCTTATTATGTCTTCGATCTTGTGGCTTCTTCCCATCTCTGTCAGCACTTTGGCTTACAACTCATCATCTCTTGCCTGGAATTTTTTAAACACTTGGTCCTTGTAGAGTCTATTCTCTATGCTGAGGCCATAGGGATCTCCCTATAATCTCTCTACAACACAAATCTGACTTCGGCACCAACCCTAGCTTAATACCCTCACCTGTAAGGTGAACCCCGAATGTCTCTGCATAATGTAGTAATTGCTACCATGGCCACGGTTTTCATCTCTCCACCCACCTCCATCTGCTGCCCTTTGCAACAGGACCTTCCCACTTCTCCCATAGAGAACTGAAGTCTGTTATCTACCCCTTGAACCTGGGCATTGAGAGATATTTAGGTTAAGAGAATTGTGCCAGCTCTGAGATTAGGCCTGGAGAAGTTGGGAGTGTCTTAGCTTTCTTCTAGGACTCTGCCACTGCCTTAGGAACAAGTCCATATTGGTCTGTTAGAGGACACAACTCAGAGGGCCCAGTCCCCTCCCACCCCAGCCAGCCAGCCAACTGCCGGACACCCACCCTGGATATGCCAGCTCTCAGCCAATGTCCAACTGACTGCAGATAAGTGAATAAGCCCAGCTGACCCACAGACTTCTTGGTGAAATGAATGCTCACTGTTTTAAGCCATCAGTCTTTGTGATTTTTGTTATGTCACATTATGATGGCAATCAATGACAGTGGCACACGGGCAATATGGCACACTGGTTTCCTACACTCTGACTCATGCATCTCTCCAGTCCTGTGGTTTCCAACTAGGGGCAGTTTGGGTCCCCAGGGGACAACCAGAAATGTCTGGAGGTGTCTATCAGTTGTCACAACAGCAAAGAGCTCAGGGATGCTGCCAGACACCCTGTGGTACAATGAACAGCTCCCATCCCCCACACCCAAATACAAAGAATCATCTCACTCAAAACATTAGTGATACCAAAGTTGAGAAGCTCTGTCCTTCTTGCTTTTGCTGCTCAATTGTGGGGCCCATGTTTCAGGAGCACCATGCACAGCAGTCCTCATGTGTTGTCTCTCATGCCCCCACCCCAAGGGCAAGACACTTCCTGTGCCTGGGAATTCCCACCCATCATCCTTTCCTCCTTCTACTCGGAAGTCTGATACTGCTTCCTCCAGGAAGCCTTCCACTTCCCCACTCCCTCATCTATCCTGGGTGTCTGTACATCCTCTGTGAGTCCCAGGACACTCATCTCTATATTTCAATGACTCGTGTCTCCCAGCACTGCGCTACTCCTGTGGCTGTGACGTCTATACTCTGGTACTAAGAAAGCAGATGGACAGATGGATGGATATATAGATTGGATATAGATGGATAGATAAGAGAGAGAGAGAGAGAAGAGCCTCTCTGAACTTAATGAGATGAAGCAGTGTTCTATACTAACGGGGACTCTATGTTCCTTGAACTGGTGATTAAGGCCACAGCTGAGTAAGAGTTTCTTGGGTGCATATTGTTTTAACATCTAAGAATGTGAGTAGCTGGGACCACCCACTTCCATCAGGTTACAACAGGACAGACACTATCTACCCTCTCCTCGTCAAGAAGAGTAGGGCTTGAGGGATAAGAGAGGTTATCTGATGTGGAAGGGAGAATTCCTTAAGGGGAACCATGTCTGACCTTCAGCTCCCCAGGAGAGAGATGAGAAAGTCCTTGAGAAGTGACTTTTTATGAAGCCATTGGAAGGAGGTCCTAAAGATTCATTTGTACTTAGCTTTTGGGGCTGTCCAAACTGCCACACCCTCTAAGCCAGGGGCAGGTGACTGTTTCTAGGTTTGGGAGCCCCACCCTAATATAAGGGCATGACACTGCTTGAAGATAGTGCCAGTGAGAGTGAAAGGTGGTTTTGATATGAGAACATGCCTTCAAGTTTCCAATCCCTGAGAAAGGAGGAAGATGCTTCTGCTCAGATTTCAGAATTAGAGTCAAGAGATTAGTTGATTTGGGTGGAAGGGGTGGGGAGAAGATCATTCTTGCTGGAAACCATCACACTGTGGGGAGAGAGGGACACACAGAATCTGGATTATGGCCACACACCAGGGCGGTTGTCATTGGGCTGGATGTGAAAATCCATCTTCCCATAGAGGTGAGTGATGTTCCTTCTAGGGAAAGTCACAGGAGGAAAATGCATCTGATTTGAACCTGCCTGTCTCCGGCTTCTCCAGTTCCTAAATCTCACCCTTGAATGGACCTTGCCTAGACCTAGAATGGTTCCTTCTACCCTGACCTGTAAAGAGTTGGCAGAGAAGTCTGGACCCTCCATCCTGGTTGATTTTCTATGAGAAATATTGCTTAGGAACATGAGAATAGAAAGAGGGTTCAGGAACGCATGGACTCTCTTCAATGACTATATTAACACCTCCAAAGTGGGAACTTTCTCATCACCACTTTCACTTGGAACAGCCTTGAGCTTTGTTTGCATCTTGGTTACCAACACTCATTATACCTGGTAGTTTATCTCTCTCTCTCTGTTCATCCCTTCCCCGTCTCTCTCCTTAGATCAAATACTAAGGAGAATATTTTTCCCCTCGGTGGAAAGATGGCAGAAGATTCTGTAACTGATGTAAAATGAAATCAAGACTTTTGGGCAGGTTTTTATAAGAAAGAAACTTTAAAGCCCTAAAAGTCTAATAATGAAAAAATACTCCTTTTGAGTACGTACAATCTCTAATTTACGGCTGTACACATACTTTTTGCCATTTTTCTCCTATGAATTTTAACTCTCTCATATCAGACGACAGAGGCAGGTTACTAGATGGGCACTAATTATCTACCACCATCTCCATTAGTGAGATTTTCCGATGTGGGTTTGAATCACAGTGCATATATGATACACTCAGATACATTTTAAATGCAATGAGTGAGGTGGTAGCTGCCTGCCTCATTTTAGCACCAATAGAAGTTTGACTCCTAAATCATTATATAAAACACTACTATTCTAGTGTTGGGCCTCAACAAATATACAACAGCTTTGTGCCAATTACATGCATTCTATAAATGATGTAGTATTGAATTGCCTGAATGTTTAGTTAGAAGTTTTCAAGTGACTTACAGCATATAACTCATGCCTTAATGCAACTTCTGCCAATATGTTTTCTACTTCATATATAAATGTATTTTTGTAGTCACAGAACTAAAAGTCCAAAGAATAATTTCCATCACAGAAACGGAGAATTAGCAAGGTTAGCCCTGTTAGGAAGACAGGTGTATGCCTGCAATTTGGGATGCTGCCACCAGGTGGCACTTGTTAAGAAACCCTTGGGCTATAGTGAGAGTTTTGGTTGGTATCCCTCAGACCATTTAGCAAGTAATACCTCTAAAATCCAATTTGACTAAAGGAGTCCATTAAACACAAGGTATGCATTAACTTCAAATTCAAGTCGATTTTACTTGAAATACTACAGAAAGGAAATGAAATTTCCTGGATGTTTATCAATTTTTAAGACAAAACTGGGTCTATTTTGTTATTCATTCATTCAAAAAAATATTAATTTATTAAGCAACTGCTATGTATCAAGCCTTTCATTAAGTCACAAATATAGAAATGAGTAAGACATGTCCCTAGTCTTAAATTCCTCCTAATCTATCACAAGTATCCACACATAACTAACCAAGGACTATAATGTTCTAAGTGAAATCACATAAAAAAAAAAAATTTAAAGTCTAAGGAAACATAAAGATCCCTCACAGTGAAAATTGCTCTTGCAAATCTCTAACACTGAAGCTCTTCCAACCATGTCTATTGTTTGATCTCCAAAGCCTGACTTTTGTTATTGTGATCTTTAGGGTTTTAGAAGTAACTGTTTATAATTTTCATTGCTTACTTTAATTACTGAGTATATGTTAAGGGAACCCTTGGTCCATGGATGCTTGTTTCTCTTGAAACTGCCAAAGAATTCTAATTTACTGACCCATTTTTTTTTTTCTTTCCACACTGAGAATAGGAAATTTGGAGCAACCATTAGAGGTGGGTCCCTTTCTTCTTAAACTCATTTCTTGCTTTTATGGCCAGGACATTAGCTCTACATCCATTCTCACCATATGCTTACCTTTTCTGACTGGACTAACAAAGTCATTTTGATGTGACTCTGAACATTATCCATCAATTCAGGCCTTGAAACTTTATATGTTCCCCTGGGCCTGGTGGGAGTTCCACCCACCATCTGTGGCATATTTTCATTCTTTTACATTAAGGTTCAGGGAAAATCCACCATAGAGTAAGGACACATACATCTTCTTACCCAAGTGAGTGGAATATTTTTGTGAACTGTTTATATATATATATTTTTCCTATAGAAGAGAAGAGTCCTCTATTCCCCTGTTAACAGAATTCTCTGTGTGACAACCAAGAGAGACAGCCCCCTCCATCCTCATCTGCTGTGACTACTTAGGTAATACCTTTTCTTTCACAAATGTTGATTGAGAGAGCTCAGTCGGCAAGGGGAACTGTTCCAGGAACTGGGGATCAGTGATGATCAAAACCAAAATAAGTCCTTGTCCTTGTAGAAGCAGAAAGTGAGCAAATAAACAAGTAAAAAATGTAAGCAGGCTTCAGTGGTAAGTTCTATGAAGACATATAAAGCAGAGACAGAAGATGGGACATGCCAGTGGTGACACACTACTGCTGAGCCCGCAGAGATTCCAGCCAAGCCCCAAAGGTCGTGAGGGAGTGAGCTGAGTGTGCACCCAGCAGCTGGGGAGAGGCAGTAGGATGAGGTATGGATGTGAGAGCATGGCTGTGGAGGCTCCAGGAGTCACCCAGAAAACCATTCTGACTGGAGGGAGAGTCACAGGAATGAGTTCAAGGCAGCAGAGCAGGAGTGTGGGTAGGCTGCATGGGGCTCAGAGGCAATTGTGAGGAATTTAGCTTTACCTCCAAGGGAGATGAGGAGCCCCTGGAAAGATTCTGAGTGCAGAACTGATGTGATGTGACCCATATTTTAAAAGGATCACTTTGACTCCTGGGTAGAAAACAGATTTGGGGGGTGAGAGACAAGATCAAAAGCAACAGCACCAGGGAGAAGCTCATAAAAAATTCATTTTCCTTTCTAACCTTGACCCACTTATTGAGTTCTAAATAATTAAACCTGGGAAGGACTTGAGGAGATACTCTTGAAATTAAGAATATAGCTAAAGGCATATTCCTACTGATAAGTGAATTAGCACGTGATGGCAGTGACTCAAATAGATTAATTTTACAACACAATGGACTCAAAATTTGTCTTAAGAATCATATCCATTTGGCAATTGAAGAAACTGAGGAACAAAAAGTTTATGTTCCAGGGAAGTCTTGCCCTGTATTTTATTGTTTTCAATATCAGAGCCAGGATTTAAATGCATGTACTCTTTAACAGTAGGTCCTGCCTTTTTCAGGCAGCAGCAGTCAAGCAGGATGCTGTGGAGTATGTGCCTCCAAAAGGGCATGTGCTTCCAGTATGCTACGGTCTCCACCTCTCCCTATTGTATTTACTCATTCAAATTATCTCCTGGTTCTTATATCCTTCTGGGCTTATGTTCTCTGGTCTAAATTTTCTCCCATATCCTTTATGTAAATTCTATGTGTGGGGAAGTTTTGTGGTTTCTTCCTATCTAGGTCTGAGATGACAAAGAGGTTTCATCTCTTATGCCTGTGATTAAGGATGATACTGAGAAGGATGGTCATGCCTGAACATGATAGAACTTTGTGTTATGTTTGACTGGTGATGTCTGCTATGGGTATGGTGCTAGACTGAGTATCTTGTGTGAGATGTTTTTGCTAATGCTGTTCTAGCCTAACCCAGGTTCTAGCTCAAGGATGGTTCAACTTTGACCCATTTTACCTCATTTTTCCAGGTTTTCATATTTCCCCAGGTGGCATACTCAAGGCGTATTTGTTCTGATCTTGCCTATCAAAAAGAAAAACTATCTAAGAAGTTTATTATGAAATTTTTTTTCTAGGAATCAATATATACAGTCTCACCTAGAAATATATTCACTTTAACCAAAGACTATAGGGAGAGATCCATGTTTAACTTAGCCTGAAGTCTTGTTGAAAGGATGCTTTTGGCTGGAGAAGTAGGGTTTCAGTGTTTCATGTAAATCATCACTCACGGAGAAGGGGCCCATGAGAGTCTCTGAGTAAGTGTTGGCAAATTTTGTCTATAAAGGGCTGGATCATAAGCCTATTCAGCTTTGAAGGCCATATGATTTCTCTCATAATCACTCAGCTCGGTGGTGGCCTTAAAAAATCTGCCATTGATTGATAATACATAATAAATGGGTGTGACTGTGAGCCAATAAAACTGTATTTATGGATATTAAACTTTGAATTTTATTTTTATTTATTTATTTATTTTTTATTGCAGATTGATACGAGGATACAAACTATTAGGTTACAATGTTTGTGTTTATTGTTAGGCGAGGTCCCTGTTGTAGTTATGTCCCACCCCCAGGAGGTGTGCCCACAGGGATAAAAATAAAACCTATTTCAATGGAACAGAGTAGACAGCCTAGAAATGAATCCACTCTTTTATGTTTACTTGATTTGCAACAAAGGTGCCAAGAATACACAATGGGGAAAAAATAGTCTCTTTGACAAATGATGTTGGGAAAACTAAATATCCACATGTGGAAAAATGAAATTAGATCCTTATCTCACGCTTTATACAAAAATCAACTCAAAATGGATTAAAGACTTAAATGTAAAACTAGAAACTGTAAAACTACTAGAAGAAAACGCAATGGAAACACTACATGGCCTTGGACTGGGTAATGTTATTTTTGGATTGATCCCCAAACACAAGCAACAAGAGCAAAAATGGACCAATGGGATTGCAGTAAACTAAAAAGTTTCTACAGAGCAAGGGAAACAACAGTATGAAGAGACAACCCTAAGGTTGGGAGAAAATGTCTGTGAGCTATTCATTTTATATGGGGTTAATATCAAAATACATAAGAGATTTAAACACATCAATCCCAAGAAAACAACAACAACAAAAGATTATAAAATGGGCAAGAAATCAGAGTGGATATTTCTGAAAATAAGACTTACAAATGTTCAACAGATATATTTAAAAAATGCTCAACATTGGGAGTTGGAGCATGACAACAGTAGGGAAGGGCGTTTAGCTCAGGTCTCCTGGAACAACAGGTGAGAGTGAGTGGGCTAGCTCATTCCCAGCGTGGAATATTGGTGTGGAGTGGCAGTTCAGGGTGTGCAGCGAGGTGGAGATTTGCTGGACTTTGAGTATAATCTGCAGCTGCAGAGTCTGCCAGGGAAAGGTTCTGCCCCACAGCTGCAGTGGCTGCAGGTGGCAGCAATGGCAAACAGCCCCCTCCTCCCCCAGAGGATTGCAGTTCCCAGTTTGTTGGGGAAACTAGGTATTGCGTAGAAAGATTGGTGAGATGTGGACTCCTGAGCTGAATTAGGCAGCCAGAGTGGGGTGCTTTTTGGTGCGGCAAAGGCAGCAAGAGAGACACTCAGAGGGGAAAGATCCTGGATAGGAAGAGGCCATTGTTTTGGAATTTGGGAAATGGCAGTTGCCACAGGCAACTTTCCGGGCAGCCAGGTGCAGTGATTTGAGTCTCACCCGCAGACAGTCGTCCTACACTCAGAACTGGCCCAGGACATCCCGCACTTCACGGGAACTGTTGCAGAGAGAATTTGGGGAACCTGCCTGTGAAGTTTTTTTGAGATTGGTGGAATCAGCAGTTTGGCAGGGTCTGGACACTAAACGGGTAATTGTGGTGTTGCAGCTCATGGCAACCCCTAAATCTCTTGGGTTGAGCAGTTCTCTTGCCTCAGCCTCCCAGGTGGCTGAGGCTGCAGGTGCCCACCACAGTACCTGGCTGTTTTTTGGTTGTGGTTGTCATTGTTGTTTGGCAGGCCCTGGGCCGGATTTGAGCCTGCCAGCTCTGGTGTGTGTGACTGGTGCCCTGGCCACTGGGCTTTGGGCACCAAGCTCTCCCCTTCCTCTTTGGTTGCTGAGAGTGCTTACATCAGGCTATACGGGTATTTTTATGTGTGTGTTTGTGTTTTTGTTTTTGATTGTTTGTGTGTCTGTTTTTTTTTAAATTTGTTTGTTCATTTTGTTTTAATGTGCCTTGTGTTCTGCTAAAACCTCAGACTGGCTATTTTCCCTAACTCCAATTTTCACATGCAACAAGAGCAAAGGGGAGTAGAGGATGATAGCTAACTGAAGCCAGCTTTCAAGAGAAGCTCCCATCCAGAGGGAGAGATAACGGCCAGAAAAACCCAACAAAGCTGAAGGGTGGGAGCCAAACTAAGAGAAGGGATTGATAACTTCACGTTTTCTCTGCTGAGGCAAGCTACAACTCCAAGGAAATAAATTTCAGGTACAGAACCCACCCCAAAGAGGATGCGTGTCCATCCCCTTCCCCAAGAGATTTGCTTGCTTGCTTGCTGTGAGAGCTCTACTAGTGAGTGGAGAATATGAGGTCCTCTTCTGTCACCCATGGGAGTGAGTTGCTGGAAGCTAGGACTCCTTCTCCAGAGAGTCCCTGCTATGAGCCTGGGCATTCTCCTATCAGGCATGAAAGTTGAACAAATATTTTCCCTGCCACTTTGAACTCCCAGTCCACCCTCCCCCCGGCCTGGTGGTTTAGAAGCCCAACACCTGCAGAGACCAGAATGTTTGCAGTTCTTTGTTAAGACTGGGCATTGCATGGTCTGAGGTAGTGCAGCTACACTGTAACTGTGAATCCAGTAACAGTGCAGAAAGGCACAGGGAAGAAAGTGTCTGGCTTGGCTCTGAGAAAGAGCAACTCAGCAGCGGGAGGAGGCTTGGGTCTCTGTATGACAGGGTGAGGCTCCGGAACCACTGAGGCATGAAAATCCAAGTGGAGACACCTCTCACCTAGAAGCAGCATTAATAGAGCTATCCTGCCAGGGTCAAATTTTAGAAAGACACCCCCCCAATTCTGTGTACTGCCAGAAGGAGCTAGATCTCACAATGCAGGGGTACCAGAGGAGCAGAGTGGCAAGGGGCAGAGGTACGATCTGTGAGGGTGAAAACATTGACTGCTTTGTTAACCTCTGGTTTGGAACGAGCTCAGGTGGAATACTCCCCAGTTTCCACTGAGCATCTGAGGTAATCAGATTTCAGCTCCCCCAGCCAGCTGGTGGCAGAGTGTGGTTGCTTGGCTGATGAGGCATTGATTTCCCTCTGACTCTAGCAGGCCCAAATCCCTGGTGCATTTGCTCATTGGAGGGAACTGGGCCACAGCGCCGTGGGGCTACCAGTGCCTGGGTGTGACGGAGGTACAAGGTGGGGAAGAAGACACCAGCCCCCCTGGACTATTTTGCTGGGCGGGCCTTTCTGACTCCACAGAGCACTGAAGTGAGTTGTACTTGAGCTGCCAGTGAACCTCTGCTGCCTAGATGCTGAAGACATTTTGAACTCTCCCACCTGATTGGTGTTTGTGTTGACTGGGACAATTGGTTTGGAACTCTTGACCTGGGCCGATCACCCAGGGATCCACCAAGGTTATACCCTGGTTGTTTTGTTGGGGGAGTGTGGGATTCTCCTCTTCCAGTTGTTGCCTGTGTGTGTGGGGTGGTGGTGGTGGTGTCTTAGTTGCTTATATATCTCCACAGATGAGATTTCAGTCCAAATCCACTGATTCACTAGGATTGGACAGAAACTAGCTGAATACAGGTCAGAGCCATCTAGCGCCACCACACCAAGCAGGTCCCCAGAGTTTCAGGCTGTAGTACTGAATGGGACTTTGTAAAGCTCTAGGGGAAATGCCATAATCACCAGGCCCAGTTCTTTGGTAAAGGGATGGTTAACTACAACTCCAGGAGCCCTCAATTCAATTTCACCTTACCAGCTTCTCTAGCCAAACAGTGAAAAATAAACATGGGGTAAAATCAGTGGAAAAACTCTGGCAACATGAATATTCAGAGTAGATCAACTCCCCCAAGGAATGACAAAGGAGACACAACAGAAGATTCCATTCATAAACAAATGGCTGAGATGTGCAAATTGAATTCAGAATTTGGATTGCAAATAAGATTAACAGAATGGAGGTAAAGATGGAATTAGAAATTCAAAGAGCAATTCAAAAGTTCTCTCAATAATTCAATGAATTCTAAGACAAAATTAGCAAAGATTTTGCTACATTGAGAAAAAAACTCACAGTCCTCAAAAATCTGAGAAATGCAGTAGAATCCCTCATAACAGAATGGAGCAGGCAGAAGAAAGGATCTCTGACATTGAAGACAAAGCTTTTGAATGCTCCCAAATGCTTGAAGAGGAAGAGAAGTGGAGAGCAACAATGGATCATTCCCTGAGAGAACTGTGGGACACCTCCAAAAGAGCAAACATTCACCTTATAGGAATCCATGAAGGAGAAGAGGATAGTTCAAAAGGCACAGATAATCTACTCCAAGAGATAATTGAGGAGAACTTCCCACACATGGCAAGAGATACTAAAATTCAGATAGCAGTTTTGGAACCCCAGCACAACTCAACCCAAATAAAGCATCTTATAGACACACTATAATTAACTTCACCAAAGTTAATATGAAGGAGAAAATCCTGCAAGCAGCCAGACATAAGAAAATCATAATCTACAAGGGGAAGAATATTAGAATAACTTCAGATCTCTCTGCTGAAACTTTTCAAGCCAGAAGAAGATGGTCATCGACCTTCAATCTCTTAAAACAAAACAATTTTCAGCCCAGGATCTTGTATCCAGCTAAATTGAGCTTCATTTATGACAGAGAAGTTAAATACTTTAATGACATACACACATTGAAGAAATTTGCCATAACCAAATAAGCTCTTCAGGATATTCTCAGACCCATCCTCCATAATGACCAGCACAATGCTCTACCACCAAAGGAAACTCACTCTGAAATTCTTGATCAAAACCCAATTTCCACAGTGGTGAAAAGATTTAAAATGTCTGCTGGACTTTCATAAAACTTGACATCCAAAATATTACCAGGCTTATCAATACTCTCAGTTAATGTGAACAGCTTGAATTGTCTTCTTAAGAGGCATAGGTTTGCTGACTGGATAAAAAAACTCAGGCCAGATATCTGCTGCATGTAAGAATCTCATCTGACCTTAAAGGATAAATATAGACTCAGGATGAAGGGATGGACGTCAGTAATCCAGGCAAGGGAAAACCAGATAAAAGCAGGGATGGCAATTTTATTTGCAGATACATTAGGCTTTAAACAAAGTAAAGTAAGGAAAGACAAGGATGGTCACTTCATATTTGTTAAGGGAAACGCTCAACAAGATGAGATTCAAGTATTAACATTTATGTGCCCAACCAGAATGCTCCTCAATTTATAAGGGAGACCTAGCAGACATGAGCAATTTAATATCTTCTAGCACCATAACAGTTGGAGATTTTAACACCCTTTTGGCAGTGTTGGATAGATCCTCCAATAAGAAACTAAGCAAAGAAATTTTGGACTTAAACTTCACCATACAACAATTGAATTTAACAGACATCTACAGAACATTTCATCCCAACAAAACCGAATACACATTCTTCTTATCAGCCCATGGAACATCCTCCAAAATTGATCAAATCTTAGGTCATAAGTGTAACCTCAGCAAATTTAAAAGTATAGAAATTATTCTTTGTATTTTCTCGGATCATCACACAATAAAAGTTGAACTCACCAATAACAGGTATCTGCATACTCATACAAAGTCATGGAAACTAAATAACCTTATGCTGAATGATAACTGGGTCATAGATGAAATTAAGAAGGAAATTGAAAAAATTTTGGAACAAAACAATAGTGAAGACATGAATTATCAAAACCTGTGGGATACTGCAAAGGCAGTCCTAAGATGGAAATTTATAGCATTGCAAGCCTTCGTCAAGAGAACAGAAAGAGAGGAAGTCAATAACTTAATGGGACATCTTAAGCACCTGGAAAAAGAAGAACATTCCAACCCAAACCCAGCAGAAGGAAAGAAATACCTAAAATTAGAGTAGAATTAAATGAAATAAAAAACAAAAGAATTATTCAAAAGATCAATGAATCAAAAAGTTGTTTTTTAGAAAAATTCAACAAAATTGGTAAAGATTTGGCCAACCTAACTAAAAATAGAAAATTAAAGTCCACAATATCATCAATCATAAATGACAAAGGTGAAATAATAACAGACACCTCAGCAATTCAAAGAATCCTTAATGAATACTACAAGAAACTTTATTCTAAGAAATATAAAAATCTGAAAGAAATTGGCCAATTCTTGGAAGAATACCAACTTCCTAGACTTAATCAGAAAGAACTGGAAATGCTGAGCAGACCTATACCAAGTACTGAAATAGAATCAACTATACGAAATCTCCCCAACAAGAAAAGTCCAGGACCAGATGGCTTCACATCAAAATTCTACAAGGCTTTAAGGAGGAACTAGTACCTAAACTACTTAACCTTTTCCAAAACACTGAAAAAGAAGAAATACTTCCCAACACATTCTATGAAGCAAATGTCACCCTGATACCCAAACCAGGAAAAGACCCAACAAGAAAAGAAAATTATAGACCAATATCTTTTTTTTTTTAAAAAAAATATTCAATAAGATCCTAGCAAACGGAGTCCAGCAACATATCAAACTAATTATACACCATGACCAAGTGGGTTTTATCCCTGGGTCTCAAGGTTGGTTCAATATATGTAAAATTATAAATATAATTCATCACATAAACAAACTAAAAAACAAAGACCATATGATTCTCTCAATAGATGCAGAAAAAGCTTTTGACAATATCCAGCATCCTTTCACAATCAGAACACTTAAGAAAATAGGTATAGAAAGGACTTTTCTTAAACTGATAGAGGCCATCTACAGCAAACCCACAGCCAACATCATATTGAATGGAATAAAATTGAAAACATTTCAACTCAGATCAGGAACTAGACAAGGTTGCCCATAGTCTTAGCCATTGCAATCAGGCAAGAGAAGGCGATCAAGGGTATACAAATAGGATCAGAAGAGATCAAACTTTCACTTTTCGCAGATGATATGATTTTATACCTGGGAAACCCCAGGGACTCAACTATAAAACTCTTAGAGGTGATCAAGGAATGCAGTAGCGTCTCAGGATACAAAATAAATACTCACAAATCAGTAGCTTTTATATATACCAGTAACAGTCAAGCCAAAAAAAACCCCAAAAAAACAGTCAAAGACTCTATTCCCTTTACAGTTGTGCCAAAGAAGATAAAATATTTGGAAATTTACCTAACAAAGGATGTGAAAGATCTCTATAAAGAGAATTATGAAACTCTGAGAAAAGAAATAGCTGAAGACATTAACAAATGGAAAAACATACCATGCTCATGGCTGGGAATAATCAACATTGTTAAAAGGCCCGTATTACCCAAAGAAATTTACAAATTTAATGCAATCCCTATCAAAGCACTACTGTCATACTTTAAAAGTCTGAAAAAAAATAGTACTTCATTTTACATGGAACCAGAAAAAGCCTCAAATAGCTAACACATTACTCAGAAATAAAAACAAATCAGGAGGAATCATGCTACCTGACATCAAAGTAAACTATGAATCTGTAGTGATCAAAACAGCATGGTGTTGGCACAAAAATAGAGAGGCAGATGTATGGAACAGAATTGAGAACCAAGAGATGAACCAAGACACTTATCGTCATTTGATCTTTGATAAGTGTCTATGTATGTGTGTGTGTGTGTGTATATATATATATATATATATATATAAATTGGGGAAAGATTCCCTATTTAACAAATGGTGCTGGGAGAATTGGCTGGTGATTTGTAGAAGACTGAAACTGGACACACACTTTTCACCATTAACAAACATTGACTCCCACTGGATAAAAGATTTAAACTTAAGACATGAAACTACAAAGATCCTTGGAGAGAGTGCAGGAGAAATACTTGAAGAAATTGGCCTGGAAGAATACTTTATGAGGAGGACCATCTGGGCAACTGAAGCAATACCAAAAATACATTACTGGGATCTGATCAAACTAAAAAGCTTCTGCACAGCCAAGTACACAGTAAGTAAAGCAAGCAGATAGGCCTCAGAATGGGAAAGGATATTTGCAGGTTATGCCTCTGACAAAGGTTTGATAACCAGAATCCACAGAGAACTCTAACTTATTAATAAGAAAAGAATAAGTGATCCAATTTCATTGTGGGCAAGAGACTCGAACAGAAGCTTCTCTGAAGAAGATAGGTGCATGGCCTACAGACACATGAAAAAATGCTCATCATCTTTAATCATCAGAGAAATGCATATCAAAACCACTTTGAGATATCATCTAACTCCAGTAAGAGTGGCTCACATAACAAAATCCCCAAACTACAGATGTTGGTGTGGATACGGAGAAAAGAGAACACTTCTGCACTGCTGGTGGGAGTGCAAGCTAATATGTCCCTTTTGGAAAGAAGTATGGAGAATACTCAGGGATCTAAAAGTAGACCTGCCATTTGATCCTGCAATTCCTCTACTAGGTATCCATAAGACCAAAAATCACTTATAACAAAGATATTTGCATCAGAATGTTCATTGCAGCTCAATTCATAATAGCCAAGTCACGGAAGAAGCCCAAGTGCCCATCGACCCATGAATGGATTAACAAATTGTGGTATATGTATACCATGGAATATTATGCATCCTTAAAAAAAGATTCAGACTTTACCTCTTTTATGTTTACATGGATGGAGCTGGAACATATCCTACTTGGTAAAGTATCTCAAGAATGGAAGAAAAAATATCCAATGTACTCAATTCTATTATGAAACCAACTTACAATCACTCACACTTTCATATGAAGAATAGATCACAACTATGGGCCAGAATGAAGGAAGGAAGACGGGGTATGGGAGGAGAGGGAGGAGGTCAGATCAAGAGAGGATGAATGGTGGGATCACACCTATGGTGCATAATGCAAGGGTACATGTTGGATCTATTAAGTATAGAGTATAAATGTCTTAACACAATAATTAAGTAAATGAGAAGAGGTATATATTAACAGGTGTGATGTAAGCGTTTCTAATTCTATATGAAATCAGCATATTGTACCCTATATATGCATTAATGTATACATGAAAAAATGCTCAACATTCGTAATCATTCAGAAAATGTAAATTAAAACCACACCTGTTAGAATGGCTGCTAACAAAATGTTGATGAGGATGTGGTGAAAAGGGAACCTTTTACACTGTTGGTGGGATTGCAAATTAGCATAGCCATTATGAAAAACTGTACAAAGGGTACTCACAAAGCTAAAATAGAATTACATTATGATACAGTCAGTAAGCCTACTTCTGAGTATTTAGCCAAAAGATTTGATTCAGTATATTTAAGAGATACCTGCACTCCCATGGTCACTGTAGCACTGTTCACAATAACCAGGACATGGAATCAATCTAAGCGTCTATCAACAGATGATGAAGAGTGTGTGGTATATATGCACAAGGGAATGTCATTCAGTCTCAGGAAAGGAGGAAATTCTGTCATTTGCAACAACGTGGATGGAATTACAGGATGTTATGGTAAGGGAAATAAGCCAGGCTCAGAAAGATAAACTCTCCATGTTCTCACTTATATGTGAAATTGAAATCTATTGTTCTCATGGAATCATTGTAGAATTGTGGTTGCAGAGGGTGGCGGGGCAGGGGTGGGGGGGTGAGGGCAGGGAAAAGTCAGTATAAGCCTCAGTTACACAGGAGGAGTAAGTTTTGTTTTTTTTTGAGATCTGTTGCACAGTGTGGTGAATATAATTATTAATAGTACCTTGTACACACATTTAAAAATTGCTAAGAGAATAAATCTCAAGTCTTCAGTATAAAAGTAATAAATAATTAAGGTGAATAATATGTTAGTTACTTTGATTTAATTGCTTTGCATTATATTTATAAATCATAAGATCACATTCTATCCCATAAATATAAACCATTATAAATTGTCAATTTATGGGTGGCGTCTGTGGCTCAGTGGATAGGGTGCCAACCCCATATACTGAGCGTGGCGGGTTCAAACCAAGCCCTGGCCAAACTGCAACAAAAAAATAGCCGGGCAACCGTAGTCCAGCTACTTGGGAGGCCGAGGCAAGAGAATCACCTAAGCCCAGGATTTGGAGTTTGCTATGAGCTGTGATGCCATGGCACTCTGTGTCTACAAGAAATAAATAAATAAATAAATAGTCAATTTACAATTAAGTAAGAAAAAATATATTAAACTATAAATGATAAAATACATTACCTAGTCAATGTGGTTGTTGTGAGGATTGAAGTAGCAAATGTTTACCTGCTCTGAAGTCAGCATCCAACAGCTATTAAATTACTACTATTTCTATTCTTATTATCACTGTAACACTTCTACCTGCCTTTAATCTGCACCAGGGGTCTAATGACTCACTAACAATTGAAAATTGCACATTAGATTTGGATGGATTGATACAGAAGAAGAGGACCCTACAAGATCGGCCTATGTATGTATGGGAATCAGAAATCTTGTTTCCTATAAACTAAAACATTCACTTCCAATCAAGCCATTAAAAATTCCAACCTTAGCAAGTCAGTTCCAGGAAACAAACATTACTATTTTCTGTCCAAATAGAATGTTGTGATTTTAAAAAAGGAAGACTAGATGTATGTGAAAAGTTTATGTGCTACAGTTCAACTTCAAAAACCTCTAAGTCTCCTCGAGAGAGAGATGGTGACAAATATGGCCAATCTCTGTATCTAGAGCAACTGTTTTTTGCCCATTCTGCACTGACAACTGCCATCCTGATGTTGGAGATTCACTTTCAAAGTGACCACCTTTTGCCTCTGTGACAAATTGAAGGAAGTGACTGCTGGAGGAAGGCTAACCCCACTCCTGCAGAATCAAAGCCTCCAAGAGGCACCTGCTCCTGGATAAGCAGTGAGTCTCTGGCACCCGTGTGTCAAAGGCATTGTGCTCCAACACGGAGGGCGCGACTGTTATGTGGTCAACCTGCTTCCTGAGAGCTCTTCCCTGCAAGTGACATAGGAAAAGTCTTCAAAGGAGGCAGCAGGCATCAGAGAGAAGGAAAAATACCTGCAACTTCTCCATTCCTTAGCTGAACATTTGAAGCCATTTGGCTAAATTCTTGGAGTAAGGGGAAAAAAGCTGAACAGGGGCATGGGATCTACAGACTAGGAAAAAAGAAGGGGCTAATTAGAAATCCACTGCCCAGGGCTGTCTCTGTGGCCATCTAGGTGATTGCTGAAAGAGAGCTGCCCAGTGTGTGGTCTCCCCACCCACCATGCCCCTCTCCTCCCGACCTGTCCAGCCCCCAACACCAAAGCGCCCCACCAGGGATGCTGAACAAACACCCAGAACTTCTTAGCTTTCCCACTCTTCTCTTCCTCTCAGTTATTTACTCAGCTTGTTAAGTGTTGTTCTCCCAGGCCCGAAATTACACTCCTTCCCTTCACTGCTGTTTGCTACCATCATGGAAAAAAGAAAGAAATCTCTGCTTTGATCAGCCTTCAGAGAACACATCAAGCTTTATTACACCTGATTTCCAGCTGGTGTATCTCTGGCAGAGAAGCATGGATGGCCCCTGATGCCGATGACATATTAAAGATAAAGCAACTTCAACAGAGTCCAGCCCTAACGAGGTAGGCACTAAAGCTTCCTTTGATCATCAGTGGATAGTGCTGGGATATTAGGCAGACACTGGCTTATTTAGAACCTGTTAATGAACACTTAAGCCCATGAGTGGCAAAACCACCACCAACAAAAACCTGAGCAAACAGTTCAGGAATAATTCTTGAGCACAAATCCATCTTCTTCCCTGTGTATGAAGTGTGGTTAGCTTTAGTATCAGGCAGCTGTCCCACCATGCTTTTGGGGGGCTTCTTAAAAATTCCCCAACCCCCAAAGCTCTCCAAATCTAAGTCGTTGCAGGAGATGAATGTGCATTTTATGGCAGAGAGTTCATTGCCCTATTTTGTGGTAACCAAACACAGGTCAAATCTGGGGGATTCCCCCTTCCCAAACTCCTCATTGAGTTCATATGATTTGAAGTGGTTTAGGTTGTGGACAACCAGTGCATTTGGGTCCTGGGGTGTAGTGCTTGGCTCAAGAATAAAAAGGAGATCTCAGTAGGTCTCCTAAGAACATATTTGAGAATTTATACAGGAATGTCACAGAAAGCAGGTATCTTTTCTATTGGGTTTGAGCAGTTCTGAGGGATTCATGCTGCTCCCACAGGGCAAGCTCTGCCAGAATGAAAGGCATCCTCACGAAACAGAAGAAAGAGTCCCTGTGAGTAGGAGGGCAGAGAAGGAGAGAGACAGAGAACGTTCTGGCGATGTATTTTGAAGTTCTAAATAAAACCTTAAGCTAGCCCCAACTCTGGACTTTTCAATCATGTGAGACAATTTCTTTCTTTCCTTCTTTTTTTTTTTTATTTAAGTCAGTGTAGGTGGGATTTTCTGTTTTCCAATCCCTAAGAATTGCAACTGATATTATGGCTCACATCTGAAATGCTTCCACTGGGGATCAGTTGCCTTAAAATAAACAAGCATCCTAGGGAGGCATAAGATAACATGCCTTTATGTAATTTGCAATTCAGTGTGAATGAGCTCTCCAGTGGATTTCCTGAGAGGAGGTTTTGATATGGGGGGTGGGTTGTGGGGGGAACCATACAAGCTTCTTGGGTCTCTGGCTGGGTAAAGAAGAGAAAGCAAATAAAAATAAATAAGACTGGAGGCTTTAAGGGCAGGCCTTCTCTGCTGTAGTGGTTCTCAATCTGTGGGTCGCAACCCCTTTATAACAGAGAAAACACATCGCGACATTAGGAAAGTTGAGAACCACTGGAGAGGCTTTCCAGGGGCCTGCACAGGTGGCTGTGATACTTCTCAAGGATCCCCGGGCTTTCTTTCTCAAGGGCCTGTAAACGACCACAAAGTATCACATGCACCAGGCAGCTCTCTGCCAACACCTGTGATTCACGGAGCTGCAGCGTGACAGCCGTGTAGGCTGTAGGTTTCAATTTTTAAGTTGTGCACCAGGCTGCGAGGCTTACTGATTGATGTGGAACCCGAATGCTGTGAGGTTTTCCTAATTTCTTTGAATCTCTGTGTTTCTGGGGGTGGATGTTCATGAGTCACCCTGGAGAACTAAGGGGAAGAAAATGGTTCTTTCCCCAGAGTTTCGCTAAAGCCTCAGGGCCACATCTCATTGGCTCTGATTGGATGCCGTGCCCATCCCTGAGCCAATGGCATGTGCAGAAGGATGAAGTGCTCTGACTGGCTACCCTGAGTCACGTGGCCACTAGTGGAGCCTGCGCCCCAGGCACCAAGAACGTCTCCCTGAACTTCGGTTTCTGGTGTTCCCTCTGTCTGCAGTGTCCTTTTCTGCCTTGACCCTCTGGCAGACTGGATGCCTCTGCATCTTTCAGGTGCTGTGTCCCCTGAGAAACCCTTAAGTAATTCAGTTATGTTTGCTCTTCTGTTTTCAGTTCATGACTACATTGCTCATTCACTCAACAGACATTTGCTGGGCAAGTACTATGTGCCTAGTGTTAGGTTTAGATTCAATGTGCCACCTGGCATTTCTAAAGTTCTGCCTAATGGGTTCTCTGTACACAGTGAATTGTAACCTAACTAGAGGTGTAGGGGGTCTGTGACCTGCGCTTGGACCCATCACCGATAGCCAACTATTCCAACTCTTTTGAACTAGGCAGACGCTGAACCTTAACCTATCCAGCTGCTTCTTTACCTCATTTCCTTTCTGCTCAGAGATCCTGTCTGACCAATCAGCAGCCCTGAGGGTAACCTGAACCTAATCTGGCTCTGGGACTGTCCACTTCTCAAGTTGCATTTGCTCAATTAAATGCTGTTAAAATTTAATTTTTTCTTTTAACACTAGTGTCGTTGAAAGTGACAGCAATACGGCATTGAACAAAGACAGTCAAAATAGCACCACTCCATGGAGCCTATCGTAAAGATAGTCAAATCACAAATATAATAAATAAATAATGTGTATATATGTATATATATCATATAAAGGAATGAATAAGCATGTATGGTATGTATGAGATCTGTCTATCTTTCTATTTATCTATCAACAGAGGGTGTAAAAAATGTGTATACATTTTAAGAGATGTTATCTCTTAAAGATGTGTGACCTTTCAACAGTTGAATTGAGGGTACCGGTATTGGTCAAGTGTACCTAGACATTCCACATAAATCCATTTAACCTGCAGTTTGTACACGTTTTGGAAATGATGGATTTTACTTCCAACAAGATCTCTTAAAATATGTATACATTTTTTTGGCACCCCTGGTATATATATGAATGAGAATGAAGCAGGTTGGGGAAGGCAGTCCTAGGGGTATGAAGATTTCACAACCGTTGCTCAGGGAAGTCCTCCATGAGCAGAGATAAGAGCAGAGGACACACATGTCTGGGGAGTGAGAGCGCTAGGATGAGAGGCAGGAGATGGGCACCTGCCCTGTCAGAGGAGTGGCAGAGACTCCAGTGTAGCTGGAATTAGGAGAATGAGAGGAGCCATGGTGGGGAGAGGTCAGAGCTATGGCAGGTGTGGCCACTGGGGTTGGGCTCTGCTTCTCTTTGTCAACACTTTGGCTTTTCCTATCAGAAGAGGAAGCCAATGAGTATATTTAAATTTTTTTAAGTTGATACACAATCGTTGTACATATTTTTGGGATACATGTGATAATTTAATACATTTGTGTAATTTGTAAAGATAAAAATCAATGTAATTGGGATATCTATCACCTTAAATAGTCATAGTTTCTTTATGCTAAGAACATGTGAATTCTTTCTTTTTCTATTTTTTTTTTTTTTTTTTTTTTTTGTGGTTTTTGGCCAGGGGCTGGGTTTGAACCCACCACCTCTGGCATATGGGACCTGTGCCCTACCCCTTTGAGCCACAGGCTCTGCCCTATTTTTCAATGTATAATGGATTATTGTGAACTTCAGCCACTTGACTCAATGATCAAACACCAGCTCTTATTTCTTCTATCAGACTGTGTATTTGTGCCTGTTTAGAACTGTGGGGGTCATTGTGCTCAGGGCAGCAAGTAGCTTTGAGCAGAGGAATGACAAGCTCACATCTATGCTTTAATCACCTTGGCTGGCACATTGGAAATGGATTATGGAGAGGGAGCACTCGAGCAAGGATGCTGTCACTGACTGAGGTGGTGCTGTACCGGGGGTCAGGGTGGGGGCGGGGCCTACGGGAGGCAGGCTGGATCCCAGAAGTATTTCTTTTCTTTTCTTTTTTTTTTTTTTTTGTTCTTTATGTTTTTAATATATTGCTGGGGATTCACTTATGGTACAAAGAACCAGGTTATACTCTTTGCATTTGTTGGGTAAAGTCCCTCTTATAATGGTATTTCGAAGGCATTGTCAATAGAACCTGCTGAGGGACTGGGCATGGGGGAAGGGAGAAAGAACGAAATCAAGGCTGAGCCCAGTACTGTCTTGAGACTCTAGGAGTTGCCCTGTGCCAGTGTGGAGAAGATCCTGGAATAATCAGGTGGTGTGGCATCTGGTGTCCCAAGTCCCACTGCCTTGTTGTGTTCTTACATCTCTGCCTTCTCTCTGAGCTCCTCAAGGGCAAGGAATGTCTCATTTGTGTGGCCCTAATAGCTTGAACAGCACCCGGCACTTAGCAGAGATTCAGTCTGCGTTTGTTGACTGCTTTCTAAATGGGCAGAAATGCTCCCTAGTGGTTCACTTCTGAGTAGAGAGATTAATGCAGCTCCTGCTCAGAATGCAGACTCTGTGCTCTGTTGCTGGGACCCATGATAAAGGAGGTGTGTGGCCCCTTGAGGAGCCTCCCTTGCTGTCCTGGGGCGTTTGCTGGAAGATTTGCAGAAGACAGAGGTGCTGGCTGCACCTGCCATCACCACCCTGGCTCTGGAGTGGGTGACAGCAGCTGGAAAAGCCCATGTTCCTCCTGCTGACTGGAAGCTACAAGGTTCCCCTGCCTGGCACACCTCTCTCTCAGCCTGCCTTTGTGTTGAATCATTTTTTTCATTCAATTTAAGAGGAGAAAGAAGAGGCCAGAGGAAGGAAATAGGGGCGAGAGCTGTCTGTGGGCATCCCTAACTCACTGAGAACTTGGTGGGCTGGGCAGGGGAACGGAGAATGATTTCCTCCCTCTCTCCTTTGATGGGTGCGATAAATCAAAGCTGGTGCAGCTGTGTATTTTGCACCGCCATCGATTGTACACAGATGCTTTGTGCTATAAAATCATCTGGAGACTTGGCAATATACTCAACAATGGAGGTTCTAGTTCTCCCTTCTTTCCCCGTCCAGGCCTGGGGGTGGCTAGAGAGGAAGCTTCATGTGGGTGGGGGTCTCCGACTCCCACCATGACCTCCCCAGAGGGTAGGGCTCGGAAGAGGCCAGAGGCACTGGTCAAGCACACAGTGTCAAGAGACTGCACCCCAGACCTAGCGTCATCATCGTCCAGAGAAGTTTTTCATTGTGCTCATTTCTGTGCTGGGGAGAATCTCCTGATTTAAGTGGCAAGACAACCAGAAGGGATCTGGAGGGATCCCCTGGGGCCCAGAGGTCCTGCCGGTCAATGAACACTGCAGCAGGCCAGACAGCAGCTCCTGCAGGGGCGGGGAGGTGTCCACTTGCCTTAATCACGTCTTCGTCAGACGATCTACACTCCACGGACTCTAGCAGGTCGGTCACGGTGCCGTCATCCTCCACTGAGACCACCTTCACTGGAACTGCCACCGTCTTCCCAGTGAGGATGGCTGTGTTTAGGATTTCTGCCTCCTGGAAGACCAAACACACCTTCTGTCACACCCCCGCTGAAACGCCCAGGCCGCCTTCCCTGTGCTGCTCTGCAGCCAGCACCAGGTTTTTAATCAGGCTCAGGTCAACCTGGCACAAGACACCTGCTGAGTGTCTGTGACAGCCAAGAAAGAATCTCTGTCTTCACCCATATTCTGCAGGGAAACCTCACGCTTCATGCTTGTCACCCTCTCTGTCTTTCAGAACCTCTTTCCATTGTCTAGTCTGTTACCAGGTCCTGGTTGTTGGCACATCTGGTTTGACTGAACCCCAAGAACCAGCAATGACACCCATACGCCACTGCCATGACACACGCATGCACAACACACAGGCACATGTACCCAAAAATGCCTTCTGCTGCCAACTCTTCCCTCACAGACCAGGTCAAGAGCTGAGTCTTTGGGGGCCCAGCCTGCCCTGGCAATTCCCTTTCAGAGCTGGGAACACCCTGGGCTACTCTCCTTGGTAGCTCCAACTCAGTTGTTATTTTAGTCTTACTTACAGTTAGCTAATCACTTTGCTTCTTTTCCAGACTGGAACCCCCATGGTGCCATGTCTACTTGCTGCTTCCTTAGCACACTGCACAATGACAAACATGTAAACATATGTGCCAGGTGCATGGATGAGGCCCCAACAGGGAAATGACCGTGATGCACATCATCACCCTTTGCTCTCCGGCACCATGCTCTAAGCATGAATCCCTTTCTCCTGCATACCTGAGCCTCAAGCAGCCCTTCCTAGACTCCGAGCCACACCCTGCCTTCTGTACCTGTCCATCCAGTGCACCAGCTCTTGTCCTGACTTGCTCTGATGAAATTCTTGTGATTTTTGAACAGGTGGGGACCTGGCAGAGCATATGAGCCCATTTCCAAGATAAAGAAGACTGAACCCCAAGAACCTGCAAGTGCATCTCATTCTGCCTGGCACAGGTTGTCTCCTCTGGCACGGGAAGCCGGAAGTCCCAATATAACCTGCATCTCCGTATAACTACAACGTCCAAGTCCCACCCCAGGCCATTATTCTTTGCTCAATTCCAGCTCATCACTTGCCAGTGGTGTTCCTTCAGGGTGTTGGATCAATTTGCCGCATTGCATTTATTCTGTAAGTTGAACTTGTCTATCCTGTCCTTGATAGAAGAACAGCAAAATGTCTGGGTGGGGGCTAGGAGCTGGTTAGGGCCCCTAACACAGTTGTCATTTTACTTCCACTTAAAGTGATCCGATTGCTTGGTCTTCCTCCCAAACGCAAGCTCAATAAGGCTGTATCTGCATCACTTTGAGAGATGGGCTTGTGATGGACAGATTGTTGTCACTTTGATTTTTTTTGTGAAATCCAAAATGCTTCTTAGTAGCATACCAACAGAAGGAATAGAAGTTTATCATACTAAAATTACATAACTATTTTCCTTATGTTAACTTTTTATTTCTTATTTAAGATCTTATTTTTCCTTCATTGTATGAGGTTCAGCTATAGCTAGCTCATTTGGTTTAGCTGTTGGATATAATATATATATTGGATATAATATATATAATTGGAGTCTTGTCTTTTATGATAGACATAGAAATGCTCCTAAATTTCAAAGACTATGTCTTTAATTGTCTGAATATGCATAAGCCTTCAAAAGCTGTTGTGTGTATACAGTTTTTGTTTTTTTCTCTGCTGTGGGTTCGCAGCCTGGTTTTATTTATTTTGGGTGAAACATTGCAAAAAATGGAGGGGAAAAATCAGTATATGATGTTATTTGCTGCTTCTGGGGAAGAAAAAAGCCCTATGTACTTTTTTACACTAAAGGGTGAGGATAAAAAGAACAAGTCGTATGTTGAAAAGGAGTGAAAATGCCCTTTAACTTCCTGGCCCCAACTGAATCATTGCAAAGGAAAAACACAGACTGGGGGTTGGGGTCATTTTGCCACTTCTGTCACCCATCTCAGGGGGGACAATCTTGCACATCCATGGTAGACAGTACAGAGCATCTCCACTCCAACAGTAAAAACCAAAAGGCCTTTAGTGTTTTTGCACATTCGGGCTAGCATCATGAGAAACGACGCTGGGTGTATCTGAGGAGCAGCTGCAAGCCCATATGTCTGGGGTGCTGTCTTTCACCCTGAATAGCACATATCATTCTGCCTACTGAGATCTCAGTGGGGAGGAGTGACTGAGCTTCCAGGCTTGGTATTTTCCTGCCTCCTCTGTGTATTTCCAATGCCTTGACATCAGGCATCTTCTCCCTTGAACAGCTTTGCTTTACCCAGGAGGTAATGATATGGGGATGACTTATAGAAGTCTTCAGACAGGGAGAACCACAGAGATCACGTCGATGGTGGAAGCTCCTGTGTAGCCTCAGTGTTGGCTGAGATGGGACCCATAACTGCTTTGATTATTGAACCTCATACAACCCCTGAAAGCTCAGCTGCCTATTGCTAGGGGGTGACCTTATCACAGTTCCTCAGGAATAAATAAAGGCCCAGCATCGCTTTAGGAAACACTACCTCCATCCCACTGACTAATCACCGTCCTTACTGGTCACTCCATATTCCCCTTCTGCTACCTGGGCATTCAGGTCTCTGACAAACTGAAGCTGAACTTTGGGCTCACCAGTGGCTGGGAGGAGGTGGGAACGCAGAGGGGAGCCTGGATGCAGCATTGAGGAAAGGGACTGCAGTGAAGCCATAGATCCTTTCTCCAGGAGCAACCTCATTGCCGTTCACTATAGGGGAACAATACCTGTCCCTGTTTTGCTGGAGAAATGATGTCCTGAGTCTTAGTTCGGGCTCCCCTTGAAATAGCTTGTGGGACAAAGATTTAAGAGCAGTTTATTTGGGAGAGACAGGAAACTTCAGTAGCAGAATGTGGTGGCAATGCAGGGAAGAGAAGGCAGCAACGTGTGTTTGTGGGGGGGCATGTGTGCACACACGTGCGTGCATGTGTGTGTTAAATCCATCAGCATAGCAGGTGCATGGGGCTTAATCCTGCAGAGATTGATCTAGATAATAAAATATATATTCTGTAGATGTCCCTTAGCCCATTTGTGTTTCTACAAAGAAATACCTCAGGCCAGGTAGTTTATAAAGAAAAAAGGCTTATCTGGTTCACAATTCTGCTGGCTGGAAGATTGGGCTTTTGGTGAAAACCTCAGGTAGCTTCCGCTTATGGTGGAAAGCAACTCTCATGCTGTGAGAGAGGAAGCAAGGGTGCCAGGCTCTTTTCACAATAACACTGAAAACTCACTAAAAGACTCCCACCCAGGTAGGGCATTAATCTATTCATGAGGGTCCTCCCTCCCCGTGACCCAGACACCTCTCATTAGGCCACCTCAACACTGGGGATCAAATTTCAACATGAGGTATTGGGAGACAAATGTTCAAACTACAGCAGTGTGTAAATGTCTGTATGTTTCAATACATTGAAATCCGCTGTGATCTATTTCCTTGCAGGGAAAGGTGAAGGCACCATTGCAAGCTGGGGGAGCTGGGGTATTTATACACCCCTCCTCAGAGCTGCTCCTGGGGTGGACCCTTCCCCCCCACACCCAGCCTGCTGCACGGGCAGGCAAAGGAGAATTTGACCACATCAAAGAAAGCTCCTGACAGAGGGTGGCATTGGTACTGGAGCATTGTGCCCTGGGCTGGTAGAAGGAAATGTACAGGGCCTGACCGCGTCTGCCACAGCATAACTTGAAGTAATTCATCGCGTGGAAGTCGGACAGACTAGAACCATAGTTAGAGTGTGTGTGTTTGTTTTGTTTTCCTTTGATTCCTTTTCAAAATTCCCTCATGCTTCCAGGTTCTGGATTTTCTGCTTCAAGTATCAGCATAGTCACTTATTCCTCTTCACCCTTGAAATTTAATTTTAAAATAGAGCCAAGGAAAAGAATGGAGAGAGAAAAACAATATATTGAGGAAAATTCTTGAACACCTCCAGGGCCGATCTCTGTGTCAGAGGCAGTTTGGCACCCCGTGTGCGTGCTTCCTAACAAAACCCCGGTTTTGTCTGTGACTGTAAGAGCCCAGATAACATGACTGCATGTGTGGCTGGCCTTAATTTTTGACACACAGTTCTGGTCCATGAGCTAGAAAGGGAAGTCACCAGGCAAGGCTTCCAAAAGTGCATGTTAAACCAGCAAACAGAAAAACTAAACAGATTTGGAAGCCCATTTCCTTTCTTCCTGTCCACGAGGCAAAGATAGCACCAGAGCGGAGCTGCAGCTTGACCCTTAAAGGTGAGAGTCTGTGGTCAAGGGCAGGGGCTCTCTGGCTGGACCACCCCAGGTTTGGAAACTGGGTTTCATGCTACCAGCTAGGTGACTTTAGGCATGTCACTTAGCTCTTGGTGTCTAATTCTGTAAAATCAGAACATCATATCAACAGTAGGTACCTCTTGGGTTTGGCCTACTTTAGGTGAGTTACTATTTGTAGAGTGTTGAGAACACTGCCTGGTATCTGGTAACTGTGTTCCCAAATGTTTGATAAATGAACAAAGATAAATGATCATGTAATGGGTGGAGTACAAAATTCACATCCACCTGGAATCTCAGAATGTGATCTTAGTTGGAAATAGGGTCTTTGTAGATGTCCTTAGTTGAGAGGAGGCCCTCATCTCAATAGACACTTGCAGGAAATGTCCAACCTTTTTTCTTTTCTGCCACACATGAGAAGAAGAGAGTTGTCTTGGGCCACACATTAAATGCACGAACACTTAAGAAAGGTTATGTGCAAAAAAAAAAAAAAAAAAAAATCCGTGCATATATGTTCCATAATGTCCAACACCACAGATAAGCAAAACAGTCCTTGAATTATCTGTATGTGGCCCAGGAGCCAGAGGTTGGACACCCCTGGCAAGATGAGGGTGGGTCCTAATCCAGTAGTCTTCTAGGAAGGGGAAACACCAACAGGTGCACAGGGATGGTGTGTGAAGGCGGAACCAGAGATCAGAGTGACCCACTCGCCAGTGGGGAACCACAAGGACTGGGACAACCAGGGGAGGCTGGATGAGGCAGGACGGACACTTCCTGACATGGCTCTCTGATGCCTTGATTCCAGACTTCCAGTCTCCAGAACCCTAAAGGAATGAATTCTCTTGTTCTTTAGCCACCAAGTCACATTACTTCATACAGCCCGAGGGAGCCGGCACACGACTGAGTCAAGAAGAGAAGAAAGCCGGATGTCATCGGCATCATCGTGGCACCCTGGCATTGCTACTTCCAAACACGTTTGGAGCGAGAATTAAATCTTGCTCATTTTCACCATTGTCCTTTGCGTTCTGTTACTCACAGATAATCACAGCCCTCACTGATGCAATCGGGAAGGGAGTTCTCATGATTTCTCATCAGTTCGAAGCTGAAGTGAGTAAGATAAATTGCCTTATTGTTGGTAATGAGATCAGATTTCTTTCCCTTTTTTTTCCTGTTTCTTGCCTCCAGTGTCACTACGGCCTGTTTGGAGATAACTTGCCATGTTAGTATATGGTTCTGAAAAGATCCTATATCTGTTACAGTAGACGAATAAGGTTGGAAGAAATAAAAGTAAATGTAATGTTAGCTGTTTCCTCCCTAAACAAAAGCATCGCAGGGATAACTTCTGAGCTCCCCATTAGAGGAGGGGAGAGGAGGGCAAACATGCCATAAAACTAATGAAGTGGAGCCCAGTGGCTCCCCAGCCCTCTCTGCACCCCGGGAGGGTTCCCCTGGGGGCCGCGCCCATGGAGCTGGAGGCTCGGCCAGTCCAAGCAGAGCCGCTTGCAGCCCGCCGCTGCCTGTTATCCAGTTCTGTGTGGGATGAATCTGGGAAAGGGACACAAAAGACTGGCCTGCTTAAGACTATTTCCACTTAGACCAGAATAAAGGTGGCATTTTTAATGAGGACATAGGACAGTAGGCACAAAACTTCAGACAAACAGGGTTGAAATAGCTCACATATCTGAGCTATTTCCTCACAACATTTTAAAGGAAAATAACGAGTCATGGGACAGATGACTTGTTTTTCCTGTCCCACCTTTTTTGGTGTAACAGAACATCCATTTTCCTTTGGGAAATGACCCCTTCTCCCTGAATGAGGCTAGGTAGGATAAAATGACTCCATCCTCTGGCCAAACAGTGGGCAGGTATTTCTGACACCATGGCCATCAGACTCTTCCCGAGGATCTGGACTTCATGCCAGAGGACCCAAGCCATGGGCAGGAATGGCTGGTGTCACTTGTCCCACTAGTGGCTCCTGACGAGTCTGTGCTACATCCCAGTCTCTCTGTCTCCAGCACCGTCCTGGTCCCCGTCTTTCCTGAGCTGCTTACCCACCTTTTTTACTCACTCTCTGAGATGGCCTACATGCTTCCAATGAATTCCTTTTTTTAAAACTTAAGGTGTCCAGAATCAGGGGTGTTTTTTGCCTTTTTTTGGGGGGGGGGTATAAACAACAGTCAGGTGGTGTTTATTTTTTCATTGTCTCCAGTTTCATCCAAATTGCTGCAAAAGACATGATTTCTTTTATTATTATTATTATTAAATCATAGCTGTGTACATTAATGCGATCATGGGGCACCATACACTGGTTTTATAGACCGTTTGACACACACATTTTCATCACACTGGTTAACATAGCCTTCCTGGCATTTTCTTAGTTATTGTGTTAAGACATTTATATTCTACCTTTACTATGTTTCACATGTACCCTTGTAAGATGCACCGCAGGTGTAATCCCACCATTCACCCTCCCTCTGCCCATCTTCCCCCCTCCCTCCCCTCCCTTTCTTCCTTCCCCCTATTCTTAGGTTATAACTGGGTTATAGCTTTCATGTGAAAGCCACAAATTAGTTTCATAGTAGGGCTGAGTACATTGGATACTTTTTCTTCCATTCCTGAGATACTTTGCTAAGAAGAATATGTTCCGGGGCGGCACCTGTGGCTCAGTCGGTAAGGCGCCGGCCCCATATACCGAGGGTGGCGGGTTCAAACCCAGCCCCGGCCAAACTGCAACCAAAAAATAGCCGGGCGTTGTGGCGGGCTCCTGTAGTCCCAGCTACTCGGGAGGCTGAGGCAAGAGAATCGCTTAAGCCCAGGAGTTGGAGGTTGCTGTGAGCTGTGTGAGGCCACGGCACTCTACCGAGGGCCATAAAGTGAGACTCTGTCTCTACAAAAAAAAAAAAAAAGAAGAAGAAGAATATGTTCCAGCTCCATCCATGTGAACATGAAAGAGGTGAAGTGTCCATCTTTTTTAAGGCTGCATAATATTCCATGGTGTACATATACCACAATTTATTAATCCACTCGTGCATCAATGGGCACTTGGGCTTTTTCCATGACTTAGCAATTATGAATTGGGCTGCAATAAACATTCTGGTACAAATATCTTTGTTATAATGTGATTTTTGGTCTTCTGGGTATATACCTAGTAGAGGAATTATAAGATTGAATGGCAGATCTATTTTTAGATCTCTAAGTGTTCTCCAAACATCCTTCCAGAGGAATGTATTAATTTGCATTCCCACCAGCAGTGTAGAAGTGTCCCCTTTTCTCCACATCCACACCCTGGGAACTCAAAACAGCTGAAAAGACGTGATTTCATTTCTTTTTGTGGCTGAGTAGCACTCCATTCTAAATGAGGGCACACACACCGGCACCAAGACATGTGAAGGACATTTGAAACCAAGGAGGGGGTGACTGCGTGGCAGGTGAGGGATAAAAACTTACCTATTGGGTACGATGAACACTATTCTGGTGATGGGCACACAGGAAGCCCTGACTGCAGCATGAGTGCCCCCAGGTAACAAAAGCATTTGGACTCTTTAATAGTTTGAAATGGAAAAAAAAAGAACAGTTGCATGTCCTACTCACACACGACTCCCAGTCGCGAGTCCTTACTGCACACCCAGGCTGTAGGGCACAGCCCACTGCTCCTGGGCTGCAAACCTGGTGACTGTGCTGAATGCTGTGGGCAGCTGTGACACGATGTGAGGATTTGTGAACGTAAACAGAAAAGTGCAGTGA
This sequence comes from Nycticebus coucang, assembly GCF_027406575.1. Taxonomy (NCBI): domain Eukaryota; kingdom Metazoa; phylum Chordata; class Mammalia; order Primates; family Lorisidae; genus Nycticebus; species Nycticebus coucang. The sequence goes on along the minus strand of NC_069783.1, from coordinate 107,748,523 downwards.
AAACACTATGTTAATCTGTGGGACCACTGCTTTGTATGCAGGCCACCCCTGATGGAAACATCATTATGTGGCCAAGTAGCTGTGCCCTAATGAATAAAGCTGACCGGGAAGTGATGAGGTGAAAGCAGACTGGTTTAGGAGGTTTTATTATTAATTCCCATTAAGATGAAAACTTAGGCATTTCTTTAACAATTATCAGTTTCAGTTCACGAACATGCAATTGGGATGTTTTGCTCGTTTGAATTCCTTCCAAAGGGAAGCCTAACTAACACAAAGGCTTGGATGCAGGTAGTTTATTTGCAGAACGCAGGGTTGAGGGACAGAGGCAGTGAGGGAGGAAAGATGCACAGAGCTGTGTGGTTGAGGTTGCTGCTGTGGGCCGGGGGGTTGAGCCCTGCAGAGGGCACGTGCTCCCAGAGTTGTCTGAGAAAGGCCAGAAGCCCCCATTCCCCATGTTACAGGTTTCCCTGGGCGTGTAAACTCCATGCTCAAGCACAGACTCCCATATCAGAAAATCCCTGAGCAAAATGTGGAAAGTCGTCCTAATGACTTGAGGTGGCATTGGGTCAGAGAAGATGCATCTTTACTCACGTGCAGCTCCAGAAATGGATGAGGGTGTTATAAAATCTCTGCCATGCAGGGAGAGAAACTCCCCATAACAAAGAATCAGGCAAGTATTTGACTTACTTTCTGAAAAAGAAGCACAATTGAGCCTTTTGATTTACATGGAGATGTACAGCGGCACTTACACCATTTAAATGGCAGGTTTCAGAAGTTATGCTTTTGCACTTGTGTTCTTATAATCCGTGGACAGACTGAAAGCTTGCTCAGTAAGACTGTATCAAATGCTCTCCTGAACCAAGGAGCCTGAAATGGTGGTAGCTCTGCAGGTCATCAGGTCACACCCTGGACCAAGGCCCACTTTGGTACTATGGGCACCACCAGGGACCTGGCTCAGCACCCTTTGGGAGCACCACTTAGATATGTGTACAAGTTACAGCATTCTTACTTTCTTCCTGACACACTGGCATTCCTAAATTGCTAATATATTTGTTTTCCATGGACCAGGGCATGGCCTGTTAGGAACTGGCCGCACCGCAGGAGGTGAGTGGCTGGAGAATGAGTGAAGTTTCGTCTGTGTTTACAGCTGCTCCTCAGGGCTGGAGTCACCGCCTGAGCTCTGCCTGTCAGACCCACCACTACTGATGAAGGAAAAACTGTGCTCCATGAAATTGGCACATGCTGCTCGAAAGGCTGGAGACTACTGTTCTAAAAGCTGCATTTTATTTCTCATCATATTTACTCGTTCTTTAAAATAAATTGTAAATCATGTTCAGTTTTTAAAAATGTCCTATCAGTCAGTGATCTTAGTTGCAGACAATAGAATCTATCCACTCTCGCTCATTTTAGGGGAAAGGGAATTTTTAGGGATTGAAGGAACAGATTTTAGCTGACTTCCTGAGATCAATACCTTGGGCCATAGAGTGGGCCTCCCAACTACAACCCACTGATTCTATCATGACTAGAAAGCTTACAAATCCGGCAGATGGCTCTAGAACCTCTTTGCCTTTATCACAATCTCAGCCAGTGCAAAGGATGCCCACACACTTCCTCTTCCCCTCCTTGGAAATATCACACAGGTGCATCCAGTGTCAGCATGTACTGACACTCTCACAGACACTTTGCTGCTTGCCTCTCGGGGAAAGCTGAGCAAAGTATAATTTTTGGAATTTACCTTGGGAAGATGAGATTTACACAGTGGGGAGCTATTAAAATGTAGCAAGGATATCTTTGGATAGTTACAAACAAAAGTTTCTTATTACATATGTTCAAGTACAAAAAGGCATATTCTGCTAAGTCTATTTATACTGCCAAATTAAAATTTTGCTAATATTGTCATTATTTACCTTCTACAATTGATGCCACCTTCCAAAGATTTAAAAACATGATACCTTATAAGATTTTTTTTTTTTGGTCCATGGAAAACTGAAAATATCACAGGGACATAAAAAGTGAGCATTTACATTTCATGGCCAAATAAATAAAATTGCTTAGTTAAAGATGGATGCCCAGATCAGGTTAAAAAACATTTTTTTCTCCTGTCATATCATATCCAGAGGTAATATAATGTGGTGTGGACACTGACCAAGCAGAAGAGGTTTCCTTGCCATGCAGAGGAAGCCCCGTCCATGGCAGACACAGGAAATCTCCATGGATATGCCCTTGGTTCATTCATACCCTCCAGGTCCTTGCCCTTGGGAAGAGATATGTGAGCACTTCCAGCCACTCAAATGTGAAGGACAATTTTGTTTATTACTCCTGGGTTGATGTGATAAAGTTTTCATGCTCAATTATCTACTCTTTCTTATCACCTACCATAGCAACCAAAGAGGCCACATGTTCCCGATGGAGCAGAGACAGGATGGTGGAGCCTCTGTGAGCCTGGTTCCCTGAGTCTCTACATGGAGAGGCGCTTCCCGCTGACTTTTGTGGGATGTGCAGCAGGAACCATAACTGTGCTTTCCTGCCGTAAGGTATGTGATCTGGTAATAACTTGTTACTACAGTGTCACCTAATCTATCCTGATTAATAGACACTTTTCAACATTAGCTTTAAGAACTAAAATACACACACAGTAGAATCTCCATAGTTGACCACCTCCCTACACTGACCATGTCCTTAAGTTGACCTAATTTTCATACACCCGACACGTACATAGGCTTAATTCCTTATGTTGACCACTTGTGCATGTTGACTGACTTGTCACTGTCCCCTGGGTGGTCAACTTACAAAGGTTCTACTGTCTATACAGAGGGTGCCAACAATATGTAGACACATTTTAAGAAAGAAAAAAACTGTATTAAACTTGTAATACTCAAGTCATGTTTGACTTCTGCAATTATAAGAAGTGCTTGATGTGACTTTTCTTCATTTTGTGTTATTGGCATACATTGAGTATTACCATTTTCATGTTTTCCTTTCTTAAAATGTATATACATTTTTTGGGACACTCTATATATTCATTGATTCTGAATTCTGTTTTTTATTATTTATTTATTTATTATTAAATCATAGCTGTGTACATTAGTATGATCATGGGGCACCATACACTTGGTTCATAGATCGTTTGACACATTTTCATCACACTAGTTAACATAGCTTTCGTGGCATCTTCTTAGTTATTTTGCTAAGATCTTTACATACCACTTTTACTAGGATTCACATATACCCTTGTAAGATGCACCGCAGGTGTAATCCCATTAATCCCCCTCCCTCCACCTACCTCCCCCCTCCCTCCCCTCCCTTTCCCCCTTCTCCCTATTCTTAGGTTGTAACTGGGTTATAGCTTTCATGTGAAGGTCCTACATTAGTTTCATAATAAGGGTAAGTACATTGGGTACTTTTTCTTCCATTCTTGAGACACTTTACTAAGAAGAATATGTTCCAGCTCCATCCATGTAAACATGAAAGAGGTAAAGTCTCCATCTTTTTTTAAGGCTGCATAATATTCCATGGTGTACATATACCACAATTTATTAATCCATTCATGGATCGATGGGCACTTGGGCTTTTTCCATGACTTAGGAATTATGAATAGGGCTGCAATAAATATTCTAATACAAATATCTTTGTTATGATGTGATTTTTGGTCTTCTGGGTATATGCCCAGTAGAGGGATTACAGGATTGAATGGCAGATCTATTTTTAGATCTCTAAGTGTTCTCCATATCTCTTTCCAAAAGGAATGTATTAATTTGCATTCCCACCAGCAGTGCAAAAGTGTTCCCTTTTCTCCACATCCACGCCAACATCTCTGGTCTTGGGATTTTGTGATGTAGGCTAGTTTCACTGGAGTTAGATGATATCTCAAAGTAGTTTTGATTTGCACTTCTCTGATGATTAAAGATGATGAGCATTTTTTCATATGTCTGAAGGCCGTGCGCCTGTCTTCTTCAGAGAAGTTTCTCTTCAAGTCCTTTGCCCAGCCTGAGATGGGATCCCTTGTTCTTTTCTTGCTAATGTGTTTGAGTTCTCTGTGGATTCTGGTTATTAAACCTTTGTCGGAGACATAACCTGCAAATATCTTTTCCCATTCTGAGGGCTGTTTCAATTCTGAATTCTGGACTATGCTCCAAATGAGGGGAACGGATCACTCAGGATGGAACCTTGAAACTCCCTCCCCATGCTGGGTGACTGCCCTCATTTCTGGTGTGATGAGCTTGGGCATTCCCAGCTGAATTCAGGATGGAGAGCTGACTTCCTCTGCAGCCGTACTCTTCCTCAGTGTGTTTTCTTAACTGTGATTGATTTTTAAAAATATTTTCCATTCAGTTCTCAACAAAGGTTAATAAACCGTCTAATGAGTTACCACCTTGTCCTGATCATTTGCTTGTGTGGCCAAACTCTGTTATCCCAGCCACCTCCTAAAGGAATAGCAAACTCTGCAATAGTGATGGTCTGTGAGTGTTTTATTTCTACCCCATTATACAGAAGAGCTATTAGATGACCATAGAAATACTAGATCTAATTAGCAATAATGCTCTGTCGCTATAAATAATCTATGTGCTTCTTTCAACAAGCAGACAACATCAGTCAACTTGGCACCTGCATTGCAAACAGATTTATAAACCACTCTGTTTCTTAAAGTATATCAGTTCCTGGGTTTAATGACTGTGCCGTGGTAAGAGAATGATCATATTTTAGAAGTCCAACTAAAATAAAATAAAATTATTCTTCCACCCTGGGGGAAGCAGCAAGACTTTATACTGCAGAGCCCACACTGGGCTGGTGGTCTGCTCATGTCTGCTCCTGGTTGAAGCCATTAAAACACACCCTTTACCTTTCACTGATAATGTGAATTTAAAAATCTTATCAAGCCTATGCAAGCTCATTGTTAAAATATTATACCTGCAAAAGAGTTTATAATGAAATGTCTCAGAAGGCATCCTACCCTTCCCTAACCCCATTTTCATTCCCTTTAGGCAACCACTTTCAACTCTTCTATGTTAAGAAGATTTTATTCCATATATCTAAATAATGTGCTATATTATTTCTTGATATAGCATTTTTAGACATTAGCTACTGATTTACTGGGATGATCAATGACACTGTATTTCTGACTTCATTCTACTTTCTCTCTTTTCTCAGTCGATATAATTATATCCTTGTTTTGATTTCTCTACTGGGTATATTTATAACTTTAAGGAAGAACACTTCTAATTGAAGATGATGTATTATATAACCGCATGATCTCACATACACGTGAAATGTAAAGAAGTTGAACTCACAGAGGCAGTGAGTTGAAGGTTGCCAGGAGCTGGCAAAGTGATTTTGGAACTCTTTTTCTAGAATGGCTATGAGAGCTGTTGTTGTATGAGGCCTAACAATTAAGTTTGTGAACTAATCCTAGAAAAAGTGCTTTGAAGGTTGGACTAGGCATTGGGTTGGTGTATGGCTTCCCAAGGGGAGTACTTCGAAGGTGACCAGAGTGATATTCAACATTGGGGTATGTAGCACTTTTTCTAGGATGAGTTTGTGAACTTAATTGTCTGATCTCCTACACTGCAACTTTGAAATTTGCTAAGAGAGCAGATCTTTAATTCTCTCACTACAAAAATATTAGTAACTGTGTGAGAGGATGGATATATTGATTAACTTGATCTTATTAATCATTTCACAATGCATATATATATTGAAACATCATTTTTTATACCTTAAATATACACAATTTTTACTAGTTAATTATACTTCAGTAAAGCTGGGGGTGGGGGTGGGGCCATAAAACCTTAGTCCCTGAATAGTGTGAAAACACATCTGCAGATTCTTTGACACTCCTACCCTGCAGAGGTGGAGGCTGTACCTGCCATCTGTACAGGCTGGCCAGAGTGACTCACGTCTGGAGTTCAGAATGCAGCAGAGATGATGTGGAGGCTGGACCCTAAAAGGCAATATCACTTCAGTCTAGTTTACTTGCCGGAGCACTTGCTCTTGAACCTCAGCCGGCATGCTGTGGGGAAGCCCAAGCTACACAGAAAGGCCACAGGTACATGATCAGATCGACTGCCCAGGTTGAAATCCAGCATCCACCCACACATATGTAAATGTGAGGCTTTCCATATGACACCCAGACTCCAGTTCACTGCCCTGAACCAGAAAGTCTGGGCAGGAACCGCGTGGCAGAGCCCTGTTGACCCCCAGAACCATGGCAGAAATTAACATAAAATGACTATTGTGTTCTGCTACTGCATGTTGGTGGATTCTCAGGCAGCAACAGATAACTGGTAACTCCTGCCTCGTTTTGCAAGATGAGAATATTAGTCCTGCTAAAGCTTTGGCTTACCTCCCATGATAACTTCCCAACTTCTCTCATTTCTAACTTTTACTTTTGAACTCTCAAGGTTGATAACATCTACACTGTGTTCTGAAACATAATGGAGTCATCCATGCTTTGTACAAAGATTGAATCTAAACTTTGAGAGCCACGGATGTGTCTATTATACCCGTACACATCTTGTTGTCAACCTCAGCCTTGACAGCACTGAGGTTTGGGGCTGGATAACTCTTTGTTACCAGGATATTCGGTGCACTAAAAGATGCACGTTGCAGCCTCTCTGCTTCTACCCACCAGACGCAGGGAGCATCCCTTTCCCTGCCAATCCTGAGTTGTGACAACCCAAAATGTCCCCAGACATTGACAAATGTTCTCTGGGGGAGAATATCACTTAGCAGGGCTGAGAATTGTATAAGGATTCTATTTCCTTTCACCACAATACTCTGTGTATCCTGAAGTTGCTAATTGCCTTTCTTTTTTTCTGTCTCTCACAATTTACTTTTATCATAACCTTAATTTTTACTAAGGTCTTCACTGATCTCAGCATTTTCCTGGGGATGAGAAAATACCTTTTGCTTTCTGTTCCAATGAATATATCCTCTACTGCACAGACCTCTTTTTACTAAATGCAGGGTTCATATTAATAAATATGCACACTAAAAAAGAGAAATTTAAAAAAAATGCAGAAACAGGAGGAAAACTGTTGATTTCCTTTGTGCCAACAGCAAGAACGAACCCCGTCATGCACAGGGCTTTGTGCAACTACAACTGGCCTTATGTAATAGACATATCCTTGAAAATTGAATATAAATACATTTTTAAAGTCAGATTTTATTGTACCAGTGGAGCTTGCTATTAAAAATTATCACAAAATAAGGAGCTCAAGGTTCATCTGCTTTGCTTTATTAATCTCTCAAGTGGAAACGATCAGTGTGTACTACAGTTTATTAGAGACATTATGCATGGAGGCAGGGTAGCTCAGAGGAGGAGTCAGATAGCCCCAGTTCCTACATCTCCTAGCTCTGTGACTCTTGGCAAACTGGTGACTGCACTGTCTCAGTTTTTCCATCTGTAAAATGGGGATCATAAAAATGTCCACATTATTGGGTTGATGCAAAGGATTGCATGTGCAAAAGGGATTTAAAAAAATAATTGGCGTATGACAAGCAAAAACACACGTTAGTGTGGTTATTGCCGTCCATTCTGCCTGACTTCAAGACTTCCCCCAGCTGTGCCTGGCATCCTGGGAGCAGGAGTGGAGTCAGGGAGGCCCCCATGGCTTTGCACAGTTAGCTACGTGACCTTGGCCACAACATATAGGCTCTCAGGGGCTGAGTTTCCCTAACTTAAAAGAAGAGTTAAATGAGATACACTAAAAATCCCTTTTATGGATTAGATGCACTGGAATCTGGACTCAGGCTACCTGTGTTAAATCCCAGCTTTGCTATTTCCTTGTTGTGTAACTCCGCAGGTGAAGGAAACTCTCTGCACCTTGTTTTTTTCTATCTGGGGAACAAGGGTCCAAGTAGCATCTACCCTGCAGAGTTCTTGTGAGGCTCAAATGAGTTCATGCATACAACGTGTTAATATTTCCAGAAGGTTGGTCATGAGTAGTGTCCTAATACATGCAGTGACATATATGGACTCAATATGTTCTTGGCAAAAGCAAAGAGCAAGAGAGAGAAGGAGGGCAGGGGAAGAAGCAATGATGGAGAGAGGGAGCAGGGGGACAGAACTCGTGCTCTGTCTTGCAGGAGACTAAGGTGGGCGGCAGGAATCACCGCTCCCTCCCAGCTCAGCGACCCCCACCCCCAGCCACGCACAGTGCGAGCATCTCACTGTAATGACAGCAGCATTAGCTTTAATACCCATTTTTCACACCCAGGATCCCTGATCACCAGATGACCGCACACAGTGCTCAACCAAGGAACAACAGTGTTTCAACACCAAAGGAAATCTGGAGCCATACAGATTGGGATTTCTGGAGCTGTACAGTCGGGATTTTATGGATAGTTTGTGGGATTTTCAAGGGCGATATTAGTGGCATGTTATTTTAGCATCATGGGTTTGCTTTGGAACCTAAATTCCCATTTAGGATGGGGCTCTGCTGCTGCCACATACAGTTCAGTGTTTAGAGCATCAGAGGCTGGCAATAAGAGTGGCTGAATGAAATATAAAATCACGAGATTGTGGCCACCTTCACTTCCATACAGATTTATACTAAGTTTATCTCTGGAGGGCCAGACAGGTGGGCAAAGGCCTTGAGCATTTGTCCTCATTTATGACCACCTAGTGAGGGGAGGGTGGGGTTTGGAACCTCCAAATGAGGAACCTTTAGATAAGGACATACCAGGCATCTCAGAGGACAGGAAAGTTCTCATACAATCTACTCCATCTGTAGTGGCACCAGGTCTTGGCCCAGACAGATGTTCCTGATGTGGCTTCCACCTGGGGCCTGGGTGGTGGAAATGGTAACCTAGTGATCCTGGATCTCATGCCTGCCCCCGTGTAGGCAGTGTCAGCTCTAGTGAATTGTTGCCTTATGAGAACGTGGACCAGGTTTGCCCATAAGGAGGAGCCAAGAATCAACATTTTTATGTGACATCTCCTGACTTTCACATCTGGTTCCCCTTTTGTGGAAGCCACTGTGAAGCCTGACTAAAACATGTTTATAGGGTACAAGGACCTGTGGGGCTCCTGTGACTTCATCTAGTAGGTAACAACCTCTAACTGGGAGGTCCCTTTTGAAAAGGAAGGTAACAAACTCTTGCATAGATGTCTGTACTCAGCAGTGAGGCAAGCATTTTCCCAGGACCTCAATCTCCAGGTCACCCCACGACCCCCACTATCTGGGAACAAGGCTGCCTTTGTTCGGTACCCCTCAAAGCAATCTCCTGGTGTCACAAAAGCACTTCTTAGTTTTGCATAACTAATTTCAAATCTTATTTAGCATCAAGTTTCAGAATTAAGAAGCTAAGTGACAGCTGTTTAATTAACTCCTTAAGCTGATTAGGCAGCATTACTGAAATCCCCTGAAGGAGGAATTTCTAACTCTGGGGAGACCTCAGGGCCATGTCACTGCCTCTGTTTAAATTCCATAAGCGGCTAAACCAATCAGCCTCACGTTGTTGACATCCTCAAGGATGTGGTCACATAAGGATTTTTATTTATTACATTAACTAAAACAGAAGATGCCAAATGATAATAATAACAAGGACTTCTTTGGATCTGCTAAAAACAAATATTGTCCAGAATTTTAGAAATACATGGCATCACAAGAAAGTTCCTTCAAATGCACCTGATGGTGTGTATGCATTCTGGATCTTTAGTTGTATTGTGTTAGGAGAGAGGTTTAGATTAACCTTCGGCCCCCACATAATGGGTTGTATACCCCCCTCCTGAGTAGTAAGACAAAGGTGCATGAATGGGTTTAAACCTTTAAGCCAATTTGCTTCTTAAGATGGATGTCTTTTTAAAGTAGAATTTCCTTTCACGTCCTTTGTTAGATAAACTAACAAAGTATTTCATCTTCTTTGGCACTACTGTGGATGGGATAGAGTCCTTAATTGTTTTTTCAACTTGACTATTTTTGGTATATATAAAGGCTACCGATTTATGAAAGTTGATTTTGTAACCTGAGACACTGCTGTATTCCTTGATCACTTCCAAGAGTTTTGTAGTAGAGTCCCTAGTATTTTCCAGATATACAATCATTATCATCTGCGAAGAGCGAAAGTTAGATCTCTTCTGACCCTATGTGGATACCCTTGATCGCCTTTTGTTCCCTAATTGTGGTGGCTAAAACTTCCATTACAATGTTAAAGAGCAATGGAGACAATGGGCAGCCTTGTCAGGTTCCTGATCTGAGTGGAAATGATTCCAATTTAACTCCATTCAATATGATATTGGCTGTGGGTGAACAAGGGATCCCATCGCAGGCTGGGCAAGGGACTTGAAGAGAAACTTCTCTGAAGAAGACAGGCGCACGGCCTTCAGACATATGAAAAAATGCTCATCATCTTTAATCATCAGAGAAGTGCAAATCAAAACTACTTTGAGATACCATCTAACTCCAGTGAGACTAGCCTACATCACAAAATCCCAAGATCAGAGATGTTGGCGTGGATGTGGAGAAAAGGGAACACTTTTGCACTGCTGGTGGGAATGCAAATTAATACATTCCTTTTGGAAAGAGATATGGAGAACACTTAGAGATCTAAAAATAGATCTGCCATTCAATCCTGTAATCCCTCTACTGGGCATATACCCAGAAGACCAAAAATCACATCATAACAAAGATATTTGTATTAGAATGTTTATTGCAGCCCTATTCATAATTGCTAAGTCATGGAAAAAGCCCAAGTGCCCATCGATCCACGAATGGATTAATAAATTGTGGTATATGTACACCATGGAATATTATGCAGCCTTAAAAAAAGGTGGAGACTTTACCTCTTTCATGTTTCCATGGATGGAGCTGGAACATATTCTTCTTAGTAAAGTGTCTCAAGAATGGAAGAAAAAGTACCCAATGTACTTACCCTTATTATGAAACTAATGTAGGACCTTCACATGAAAGCTATAACCCAGTTACAACCTAAGAATAGGGAGAAGGGGGAAAGGGAGGGGAGGGAGGGGGGAGGTAGGTGGAGGGAGGGGGATTAATGGGACTACACCTGCGGTGCATCTTACAAGGGTATATGTGAATCCTAGTAAAAGTGGAACGTAAAGGTCTTAGCAAAATAACTAAGAAAATGCTATGAAAGCTATGTTAACTAGTGTGATGAAAATGTGTCAAACGATCTATGAACCAAGTGTATGGTGCCCCATGATCATATTAATGTACACAGCTATGATTTAATAAAAATTAAAAAAAAGAAAAAAATAAAGTAGAATTTCCAAGAAACAGCAGAAACTACAGTATTTGTCTGATTTTAAATGTGAGGCTGAGGTTGGCTGGACATCAGCACTGGAGAAAGATACAAAATGATGGATTTTTTTTAAATCCTTAGCTGAGCAACATTGGGCAGATGGTAACAAAACATGGTGTGGTTGGAATGTCCAGAAAGATCATGTGATGTGTGCTTTGGAGAATCCATCACTGGCCTGAAAGTCTTAGGAAATGGTCTTGTAAGTTTAACTTTTGAATAGAGTTTTAGGGGATGTTTCTAGTAAGCTGGGGACGAGTTGTGTGGTGTGGTATCTATCCACAGAGTTTGGGGCTGATTGTGCTGAAAATTTCAGTTCTTCGTTCAACACACACAGGTTTTTCATTTTTTCAATAGTTTTATGGAGCTATAACTCATATGCCACACAATTCCGCCATTTAAAGTATGCAATTCAGCCTAGGAAAAGAATTTATAAAGAAGACCCCAGAAGCAATCACAGCAACAACAAAAGTAAATAAATGGGACCTGATCAAATTAAAAAGCTTCTGCACAGCCAAGGACACAATGGAAAGAGCAAATAGACATCCCACAGAATGGGGGGAAATACCCACATGCTGTACATCTGATAAAGGACTGATAACGGGAAGCTACAAAGAACTCAAGCAAATTAACATGAAAAGATCAAACAATCCCCTTAAAAAGTGAATAAAAGACATGAACAGAAACTTTTCTAACAAACACAGATTAATGGCCAACAAACACATGAAAAAAGCCCAACATCTTATTCATCTGGGAAATGCAAATCAAAACTACATTCAGATATCACCTAACCCCAGTGAGAATGACTTGCATCATAAAGTCCCAAAGCAACAAATACTGGAGAGAATGTGGACAGAAGGAACTCTTATACACTGTTAAACTTATACACTTATAAACTAGTACATCTTCTATGGAAGGTTGTTTGGAGACACCTCAAAGAACTTAAAACAGACCTACCATTTGATCCAGCAATCCTACTGCTGAGTATCTATCCAAAGAAAACAAAGGTCACTTTCTAAAAAGGACACTGTACTCTCATGTTTATAGCAGCACAATACACAATTGCAAAGATGTGGAGACAACCCAAGTACCTACCAATATAGGAATGAATTAATAAATGTGGTATATACATAGTATGGGGTACCACTCAGCAATAAAAATGTGGCAATCTAGTATCCTTTTGGACAACCTGGATGGAACGAGAAACGATTTTTCTATGTGAAACATCACAAGAATGGGGAAACAAACACATGTGCTCAGTATCAAACTGGAACTCATCAATCGATACTTGAGTGAACATATGGAAGTAAATCACATTGAAAATCATGCTGGGGGGGCAATAAATTCACACCTATTCACATAGTGCACACTTAGAACTTTGATTCAATCTTCACAAAAACAAAGTATGTAAACAAAGCGTGTGTACCCCCTAATATTTTGAAATTTTAAGAAAAAAGAGAAAAATGAAGAAATTATGTAAATTATTATAGATACTGTTTTATTATCACCTTTGGGTATATCATTAAAAAGGTCCCGTGTCAGTTTTCTAAAACTCATGGTTAACACTGCGTAGTATTCCACTGTATCCATACACCATAATTTATTTATTGAGACCTACATTATAGGACTGCCTTCCTTTCTTTCTCTTCATGCCCTCACATTTGTTTCATTGATGCTTAATTGCAAGAGATGTAGAGTTAAAAATGGCTACCAAAGTTTTAGTAAAACATGTTATGAGGAAAAAAATAAGTATGCAATTCATTAGTTCTTTATATAGTCACAGGTATGTGTAACATCACCACCATTAATTTTAGAACATTTTTAACACCTCTAAAAGAAATCCTCTATCATTAGCTACCCTCTTAGCCCCTGGCCAGCACTGATCTATCTGCTTTCTATCTTTACTGGTTTCCCTGTTCTGAACATTCTGTATGAATGGACTCACGCATGTGTGGTCTTCAGAGATTGGCTTTCACGTAGCTCTGAGTCTTCAAGGTCCACCGTGCGGCAGCCCCTGCCAGTGCTCCATTGCTTTCATTCCTACCTTCCCCTCATGGCTGGATCATATTCTCCAAGGCACAGAGTTTTAATGCTTTCTCTTTAATAAAAGCCAATTATGAGCCTTTTAAAATCAGAGTTTACAAACTAGGGTTGTGTGGACTGAATCCAGCCCAGAGGTATGCTTTGCTTGGACTGCGCAGATTTAATTATTTTTCAATGGATCATAACATTTAAGAGTTGAGAAATAAAGCATACACTCTGGACATCTGGTTTGTCCTGGGAAATCAGAAGTGCAGGGGATTCTGGGGCATCATTCAGTGAGTGTGGCATGTGACCTTTCTCCACCTCCCCTGGGGCCAAGTGTCCTTTGAATTGGGAGATTCATGATTCTGCAGGAGTTTTTGAATTGGGGACTCTTAGTTTAGGGAAGATCAGCACTGCCAGGATGCAAACATGGTCCAATCCTGACAACTAAAGCTAAAATTTGTAAGAAATGTGCAGAAGACAGGGTAGGCTTCTTTTATACTCGGCTTCATTTATAACATTTTTTTTTTAAGCAAGCTACTCTTTGTGTTGGGAATACTGAATCCCATGATTCACTGTCTTCCTTGATAAGAAAAGTCTGATGACAGGACAAAGATACTGTTAAGTACACTCAACATATCTCAAAGATTGACAACTGCGATGGTGATGATGGTTTATAAGAAACCTATACTTCATTTACAGATGCCCAACAGCAAATCCCTGAAACTCGGCATGAATATTTAATTTACAACTGTTGATGGAGTCCTCTTGCTATCATAAAACATTTGCTCTTTGAAATTAGGGGAGGTTTTGCCCCTAGCTTTTAAACTAAATGGGTTCTCAGCTCTCTGCTCTAGTGCTACAGAAAAATGCATGTCAAATTGTCAAAGGCTACAGAATTTTCTGCAGGCTCTGAGAAGCTATCAGTTTCATGGTACATGAAACTAGAGAATTAATTCAATTGGTACGGAAAGGACATACTAAATTAATAAACATCAAAGGGCCGTTTAAAGGGTGGATCTCAGAGTGGGTCTTCTTTAGAATCTCCACCCTCCAGAGGGTCCCTAAGTGGTCATACGTCCTTTTTCCGACCTGCAGGCCACAGGGATTTCAGCAAGACTTACCAGTGGGGCTTGGAGCCAACTCTTGATCATCTATGCTGATGAGGTTACAAAGATGTGGCTAATCCCAAATAGCATAAAGCCCAAAAGTCATTTGCAATTTGGCCCTCGAATACATTATGTGGTTTTTCTTTCCTTCATCAGGCAACTCCTTAATTATGTTATTCTTCGGCTAATGTAAAAATGAATTTATATGTCTTTAGTCCACACTAATTGAGATGAGGATGGATGCAATTAAGATTATTCTGGGAGGCAGGGTAAAATCAATCTGGGATTTTAAATTGGTCACAGTCATCCATGTGTCGACACAACATGCTGACTAAGGAAATGTGTTTGAGGTCTGCCCTTCCCTTTCTTGGGGAAGGAACAAATTTAGTATTCTGTGCTGCTCCACTGCCTCAGTCACCCCACTGCTTAGTCCTTTCTGGGCTTTTGGGCCCAAGATTCTGTGATTCAGCCTGTTAGCCTGCCCTCCCACCCCACTGAGCAAAAGACAAATGAAGGTCATGGCGTGAAGAAAATGAAGATGATTATTAGACTCTTCTTCAAAATGCAGCCCTGTGATCAAGGCTGTGGACACTGGTTTCACTCCCAACTGAAATGATAGAGAAATTCACGCTGCACCAAAGCAGTTTCTGTTTTCAGGGTGATTGTAAGGTGGGGTTTACTGTGGACTATAAATGCCAGGAGGTGATCCCATCCAGTCCCAGAGGGATTTATGTATGTTGTGATCATTTCTAGGTTTCTGCCTCTTCTCTGAGAGGTCCCACAGGGTCTGGACTCATATAACCCCTGCCTACTTGACATGGCCACTGAGGTGGCTCAGACTGGTTGGGTCCAAGACTGGACTCTTGCTATCCTGTCTCTCCAGTCTGCTCCCTTCTCAGTGTTCCAGACTCAGCAGATGGGACCAACAGTTCCCTGGTTGCTCAAGCCCCAACCCAGGAGTCAGCCTTCATTTTTATTTTTTGCCCTTTCCAGATCACACCCATGAAAACATCTAAAAGGATGATTGGTCTTGACAGAGAAATAAATAACAGACAAATACTTAACTCATGGTTTTTTCAGTAGGGCTACAAATCAAGTTCTCTCCCTGATCTCTGCCCTCTCTCGCTAGCAGCACCCTGTGGAGCTCTGCTTTCACAGCTAGTGAAAAGAGCAAACAAAGGGAATGTAAACATTACTCTTTTTTATCCACCAGTTCCTTGTGTTCTAGAGTCTGCTCTGTAGCCTTGAGGGTTCCTGAGTCAACCCTGGATGAATAATAGGCTGTGTTTGACCTCACCCCTGGCCCCAAATCACATCTCAATGGCAGGATCAGAAACACCTGCTGAAAAACATCTCCAAAGGACAGACAGCTGCTTATCATCCAGCTGTTATGAAGACAGACTCGCAGCACTCTTTGAATGGGCTACAATTCCTGATTTTTCTGTCCCACCCCGCTCTGAAATCACCTGGCCACTCGGCTTCAGGTGCTGGCTTTCCTCTTCTCTTTCTCTGGGATGCCACGGGTCTCTCTGCTCTCTTTTCTCTTTCCCTACTCACGTTCACTCTCTCACTCCCTCCTTCCTTCTAAGAAGATAAAGCAAATTTTATACCTTTATATCCTAATCTTGGTCTAGAGAAAATCTTTTCTTGACCAACAGAGCACTTCCTGAGCTTTCCACCCTAACAGTGTCCTATCATTATAATCACCGAAATACTGCAAACCTGCCACTTCCTTCCATTCTGTGGTGACCACCTTAGCCAAGCCATCAGGAGATACAGGCAGGGTGAAGCAAAAGCCTATGAAACTACCCATCTTCCTTATTTCCTCCACAGTATTTGTCACTCTAAGAAATCATCCTTTTTTTTTTTTTTAACTTTTTTTGTCTTTCTATGAATTTGCTGCCTATGTGACCACACCAAAATATAAGCTCCAGAAGGACAGGTCTTCAGCATCAAGCCTGAAGCTAAATTCAGGAGGCATCACACACGTGCTTATTGATAGGTCAGCCCTACATGGTCAGAACTTGGGCTTCAAAGAGAACCCTTGGAATCACGCTCAAGTCCCTTTCAGTCAGTCTCTATTTTGACAGAGAATTTGCATTGCAGCCACATTCCATTTGATATTTTTTCCATGGTGGAAGCTATATACATCATGGGTAAATCCTTGTGGATTTCTCTAGGGCTTTACATTTCCTAGCTAGAATTGGGAAGTCTTGATGGTATTAAATGAATCATGTGTTTGCAATGGCCAGTCTTGATCAGATTTTGCTAGAACTAGGAAATCTAGTCACAATCATAAAGAGATAAAAATGAGTCATGTGTTTACAGCAGCAGGTGAAACAGCAGTTTTCAACATTTTATCTAACTCAGATCAAGAATGTAAGGGACTGTTGTTTCATTCTCTGAGCTTTCCCTACTATCACCATTTTGTGTTACCATTATTATTTTTTATTTAATTAAGCTGGGCTTTGCTAGAAGCATTCTAACTGACCAGGAGCCAACAAAGCATCTGCCGCTGATTAGTTCAGCTGGTCAGAGCATGGCGTTAATGAGTCTAAGGTTGTGGGTTCAATCTCACTTGGGTATAGGTTCGCTCAGAATTAGCAGGCTGAGATGGTAACCCTAACTCTGGCCAAAAGTTTAATAATTACATGAGAAAATATGAACAGATGAGAGCCAAATTATCTATTCTTTTTAAGGCTCTAGGGCACCTGAGGTTGGGTCCAGAGGAATGGTTCTCAATCAGGGCTACAGAATATGATCCTATAAGGAGTGCTGACAAAATATCAATGCCTGAGACTTGCTTCAAATTACTGTAATTACATCAGAAACTCAGGGGAATGAGAGTCAGGCATTGGTAGTTTTTTTCTTTTTTTATAGCTTTATAGGTAATTCTAACCTAGTAATTATCTTTTTCTGTTGTTTTCTTTTTTCTTTTTCTTTTTTTGTTTGTTTGTTTTCTTTTCTTTCTTTTTTTTGTATCTGATCCAGTGATCCTCAAATTTAGATGCATATTGGAATCACCTGGGTGGGGGGACTGACTCTGGGTCTCACACTCAGAGTCTGAATCATTAGTTATGGGTTTCAGCCCAAACCTTGGGAAGTTAAAATCTAAGAGGCAGCAAAGTTTGAGCACCACTGCAAATGACCCTAGTGCATGAAGGATGCTCACCTTCCTTAGCAATTTCAGAGTGCATTCCATGCTGTTGGAATTATGAATACACAGATATGGCCCAAGATGGATGACTCAACGGAGTGTTAGGCAAGAGGTTTACTGCTCGATGTTTAAGGAACATTAAAAGAGAGTGATGGCGCCATAAAGTAAACACAGAAGTAAGGGGAAAATACTCTGCATAGAGCTCAATCAGGAAGCACCAGAGGAGCTCTGCCTTGCATGTCAGATAGCTTTCCGGTCCAAAGACCCCAAGCTGCCAGCCTGGGGCATGATCTCACCTCCCAGGGCTTCTCTGATCACTGGGCTATGTTTGCCCAAGGCCACTGGCTCAGGACCACCACCCTGTTCATTCCTGTAACAATGCCTCCTTTGTCATCTGTAGCAGCTGGGAATTCTCTTATTTTTATATGTATGTAGTTGCTTTTTTAAACCATCTCCTGTTCTAGATTATATGATGCTCCAGGAAGGGGACCTGTTATGTCTTGATTACATGCTGATCCCATTGAGTTACGAGTTACACGCTTTGGCACGTCATGGGCAAGCAATAATGAATAAATGAATGAATGAATGTTACCAAATTCTTAGAGAAAGGTTCTGGGGTTGAGCACACTAAAGCCCTGACTTCCCCATAATGAAATTCATCCATGTAACAAAAAACACGTGTACCCCCTAAATCCATTGAAAATTTTTTAATGCTTTTTCTCTCTTAACTTATTCCTCTATCCAGTACTTTTCTGACTCCCCAAATGATTATTTATCTTTTTAAAATTATGTTCTAATATACAGCAGCTTTGGAAGCTCTTCTATCCAGCCTCATTACAGGACACATTTCTGGGGAAGGAAAGAGTCTGAAATGAACAAATTGATAAATGGGCATATTAGAATGAATTATAAACTGACTGAATTAATTTTTTTTACATGACCGTGTCTCTATGTTCTTGAGGGTCAATGAATTTAAATAAAAAGAGTAAAACATATATTTTAAAAATCAATCATGACCTGGCTAATCTTGGGATTAGATATTGTAAGCAAAACAGAAAGAAAATAGCACGGAACATAAAAGCTTACTGTGGCTTTCAAAACACATCCTTTAAAGAGGTCTGTAAAGATTACTTCATTATCTCACCCACTGGGTCAGATACACGCAGAAACAGGTCGTGTCATGTAAAATATCCTTGATTTGTGGCAAAATATGTCTTTAGGAGTTTGGCATTAAGAAAACAATTATATTTGCCCACCAACGCAGGAATGGATTAACAAGCTGTGGTATATGTACACCATGGAATACTATTCAGCCATTAAAAAAAATGGAGACTTTACATCCTTCGTATTAACCTGGATGGAAGTGGAAGACATTATTCTTAGTAAAGCATCACAAGAATGGAGAAGCATGAATCCTATGTACTCAATTTTGATATGAGGACAATTAATGACAATTAAGGTCATGGGGGGGAAGGAAAAGCAGAGAGAGGGACGGAGGGAGGGGGGTGGGGCCTTGGTGTGTGTCACACCTTCTGGGGGCAAGACATGATTGCAAGAGGGACTTTACCCAACAAATGCAATCAGTGTAACCTGGCTTATTGTACCCTCAATGAATCCCCAACAATAAAAAAAAAAAAAAAAGGAAAGAAAAAGAAAACAATTAAAAAGTGATTGCAGAAAAAAATAAAAACACTAGCTGCTTTAATGTGATGCAGGAAGAATGTTCAGGAATGAAATTAAGAGAACAACCATGTAGAAAATGCTGCTGGTCATTTGTAAATCTCAGAAGGTTTGAAAATGTGAAATCTGAGAAACTATTATGCAGAGACATGACCTGTCTTGTAATAATATTCTTAGAAATGACATGCAAGTAAAGGATTCTGATTCATTTCCATTGTAGGCTGTACAGCAGCTGTTAAATAGCTAATCTTTTCAGACTGATTCCAAGAGAATTTATCTAAATACCTACTCTGTGTGCTCAAGAAAATAAATTGAGGCTTGATTTTAGCTTTCAAATCTTGTGACTCGAAAAAGGTACATTTCTCCAAAATCTGATTTATCAAAACCTGCAAGGTTTGTTCTCAACTGCCCCAAACACAAAACCAGTAATTTTTTTTTTTTGCTTCTTGTACAAAATGAAATATATTTCATGAAATTCGCTGTTTCTTTTGAATCTCTTTAAAATATTATAGGCACACAGAATCACAAATCCATAACAAATGCCAATAGTAATGACTTCTATATGTTAATCAGATAGGTTTTTAATAACTGATAGAAATGTAAGCACTATTATTGTGGGAGAATATAATGATTTTTATTCACAAAGGCAATCTATGTGGGTGAAATCCATTATCTTAAAAGTATTTTGATAAGGATAAATCCATGTAGAAAGGGCTATGCATCTCATATGCAATTGTTCAACTCCATTAAACATGCTTAATAATTAGTTGGCCAAAGAACCTCATTAGATGTACATTAAATGTGCTTAAGCCATATTTGAGACACTTCATTAAAAGTGATGCAGTGAGCTTTGCTGCATAACTTTAATAAAAATTCTAGTCAAATTAAAACTAGAATCTGTGTCCCTCTCAGTTTATCTTTGAGAGCAGATCACTCCACTGAGTATGTTTTTTTCTGAAAGGAACTAGTCTCTGACAGTTATGCACGTCGTAACTTCTTCATTGAGGTAAAATTTACATACAGTAAATTCACCCACTGTGAATGTACAATTTGCGGAGTTTTATTGAATTTATTCAATTGTGCAACTATGACTGCACTTCAGTTTTAGAATATTTTGTCACCCTCCAAAACTGTACTCAATTCTTTCTCTCAACCCCTGACTTTTTTTTTTTTTTTTTTACTATAGTTTTGCATTTTCTGGCAATTCTGTAGACACGTAACCATATATGAACCACATATAGTCTTATAGTCTTTTTTTTTTTTTTCTCTTTCTCTGTTGTCCCAGGTTTTCCCAATTGAGTATGAGGTTAGCTGTGAGCATATTACAGTTAGCCTTTATTACGTTTGGTACATTTCTTTTTTTTTCTTTTTTTGCAGTTTTTGGCTGGGCTGGGTTTGAACCCGCCACCTCCGGCATATGGAACCGGTGCTCTACTCCTTTGAGCCACAGGCGCTGGCCGGTACATTTCTTATAAGCCAAATTTTCTGAATACTTACCATGACAGGATGTTAAAGTTTGTCAAATGCTTTGTCAGTATCTATTAAGATCATATGGTTTTTGCCTTTTATTCTGTTAATGGTATATGACATTTATTGATTTACATATGTTGAATTATCCTTGCAACCCAGGGGTAAATCTCACTTAATCACGGTGAATGATCTTTTTAATGGCTGTTGAATTTGGTTTGCTAGTATTTTGTGGAAGATTTTGGCATCTCTATTCATCAGAGATATTGGCCTATAATTTTCTTTTCTTATATATCTTAACCTGGCTTTGGTATCAGGGTAACGTCGTTTTGTAAAATGAATTTGGAGTGTTCCATTCTCTTCAGGGGGGAAAAGTTTGAGAAGCATTGGCTTTAATTCTTTAAATGTTTGGTAAAATTCACCAATGAAAGTCCTGGGCTTTTCTTCACTAGAAAATTGTTTGATTACTAACTCAATTTCCTTAGTCATTATGGGTCTGTTCAGATTTCCTATTTATTCATGATTCAGTCTTGGTAGGTTGTGTTTTTTAGGAATCTAATTCTCCTAAGTTATCAAATTTGTTGGTGGATAATAGTTTATGGTAGTTTCTTAACAATCCTTTATATTTTTGCTGTAGCAGCTGTAATGTCTTCTCTGTCGTTTATAATTTTATTTATTTTCCTCTCTCTTTTTTTCTTGGTTAATCTAGCGAAACGTTTGTGGATTTTATTTATCTTTTCAAAAATCCAGCTCATAATTTTGTTGATTTTTCTACTGTTTCATTATTTTCTATTTTATTTATTTCTGCTCTAATCTTTATGATTTCCTTCCTTCTGATAAAATTACCCTTAGTTTTTTGCCCTTTTCTAATTCCTTCAGGTGTAAATCAGGTTGTTTATTTGAGATCTTTATTTTTTCTTTGGTATGATTTTATTTTTTAAATTAAATAGTTTTATTGAGGTATAATCAATGTGAAGCAAACCACACATTTTTAAAGTGCTTAATTTATTAAATGTTGTATTTCTACCCCAGCGACACTACCACTACAATAATAAACATAGCTATCAGCTTCAAAGTTTGCCTTGTAACCTTGGAAATCATTACTTCCCACCCCTGTGTTAATCCCACCTATCTTCCCTCCCTATCAGACAACCACTGATGTGCCCTCTGTCAATACTGTTAGTTTGAATTTTCTCTCTCTCTCTCTCTCTATATATATATATATATATTTTTTTTTTTTTTGTAGAGACAGAGTCTCACTTTATGGCCCCCGGTAGAGTGCTGTGGCAATACAGCTCACAGCAATCTCAAACTCCTGGGTTCAAACGATCCTCATGCCTCAGCCTACTGAGTAGCTGGGATTACAGGGGCCTGCCACAATGCCCAGCTTTTTTTTTGTTGTTGTTGCAATTTGGCTGGGGTCAGGTCTGAACCCGCCACCCTCAGTATATAGGGCCAGTGCCCTACTCACTGAGCCACAAGCGCCACCTGAATTTTCTAGATTTTTATATGAATAGAATCATTTAATATGTACTATTTTTGGCTGCCCCTAAATTAACGTAATTATTTGGAAGTTCCTTTATTTTGTGCATATTGACCATTCATTCCTTTGTATTATTGTATTCCCTTTAGGGACATAACACAGTATGTTTGTATAGTCAACTCTTGATAGGCATTGGGTTGTTTTCACTTTGGGGCTATTAGGAATAATACCACTATAAGTATACTTGTACAAGTTTTGTACACATAAATGCTTTCATTTATCTTAAATAAATACCTAGCACTGGAATGGCTCTATCACATGGTATTTGTTTAGCTTTTTAAGAAATTGCCAAATTCTTTTTCAAAGTGGTCACATCACTTTTTATTTCCGCCATAAGTTTACAAGGATTATAGTTCTTCCCTGTCTCTGCTGACACTTCCTATGGCTCGTCTTTTCATTTTTAGCTATTCTCATAGACGTGCTTTAGAATTTATTTTTCCAAAGATTAATAATGTTGACAATTATCTCATGTTTATTTACCATCCATATATCTTCTTTGGTGATTGTCAAAATCTTTTCTCTAATTTTTTTTTTTTTAAAAACGAGGTTCTTAGTTATCTTATTCTTGAGCTTTGAGAATTTTTTATATTCTGTATACAAGTCCATTCTATTGGTGAATTTGTTCCAAGCTGGTTTTGGATTGAGTTTTCCCCCCAGGGTGGCAATCAGATAACATGATTTATAGACAAATTATGCCAGTTTATGGCTGTCTTTTAATTCTCTTAGCCGGGCAGAGCCTATGGCTCAAAGGAGTCTGGCGCTGGCCCCATATACTAGAGGTGGCGGGTTCAAACCCAGCTCTGGCCAAAAACTGCAAAAAAAAAAAAAAAAACAAAACATTTCATTGGTCTTAGCCATAGTTTCAAGAAGTAGTTCTTAATTTTGATGTTCAAGTTATTAATTTTCTTAATTTTTTGAATCAGGCTTTGTGATGTCAAACTGCCTACACCAAAATCAACTACTGATTCCTTATATCCCATTTTTTGGTAGTAGGGTATTTGAAGATCTAATCAAGGTGATACTCTAGTCCAATCAATGACTGGTTCTTTTAAGAAGATAGAAATTTGGGAACAGACACAGAAGTGCAGAGAAGGCCACGGGACCACAGAGGCAGAGTCTGCAGTGATGCAGCTACATGCCAAGTGGTGCCAAGCATTGCTGGTGACCTTCAGAAGCCTGGAAAAGTCAACAAAGAATCTTCCCCTGGAGAGAGCCTGGCCCTGATGACACACTGATTTCAGACTTCTATCTCTAGATCCCACAGAGAAGGAATTTGTGTTTTTTCAAACCATCTCAGTTTGTTATGGCAATCCTAGGACATCAACTAACACAACTTGGTTTAGAACAATTTTGATTTTAGTCCCCTGGTCTGGGCCCAGATTTCCCGAACATACTTACTCTCAATGTCTAGATATAAGTGATCTTCTCTTAACAAGGAAAGAGAGAAGGTTAGGATGGCAATCAGTGATGTCTGCCTTCCAGTCCAAATAGATGGATATCCATTTTCTTGTATTAAGGATAAAAGTTAAATCAGATGCCATTTGGAAATTACACATAAACATAATGAAAACAGAAATGAGTATGAATCTCTCTACCCAGACAGAGTCACTGTTGTAATTTTATTGTCCATCCTAGAGGACCCTTCCTGACACATGTGTAGACTTGTTTGTTTTATGTATAAAATGACTGCTTTTCTTACTTTTATGTCACCATGCATATCTCCCATTTTCCATTCTATTGGTGAGTTTGTTCCATGCTGGTTTGGGATTGAGTTTTGCCCCAGGGTGGCACGATCCTTAAGTAGACAGGACATTAAAGATGGGCCGATATACCCGGAATATAGCATGGTCTTGACGATTTTGTTCAATGGCTAAGAATTGTTCCAAATAAGAATGTATCCACCCCCATCTGGTTTCTGAATTATGACATTATATAGCAGCGTAATAAAGAACATTATCAGGATCAGCAAACAGACTGGTATCTTTATTTGTGATTTAAAAACCATAAACAGCTTTGTGATTTTGAATGTGCAATGTACCTGTGTCGTATCTTTTCAGGGATGTTTTCTCCCCCAAACAGAACTCTTCAAGGCTGAGGCGCTGGGATGTATTTTTTACATTTGCATTTCATTTTTTTTAAGGTTTGCATTTCCCAAGGTTTTGCAATCTCGGGAGATGCATGTGTAAGCCCATGATCTTCCACCATAAACTTAGTCCCCTTCAGTTTTTCTGTCTTGGAGGAAGATAACACCTTCTGATCAAGGTGTTCAAGCCCTAAGTCTCAGATGTCTCCTCATCTCCCTGTCTGTCAAGGAATCCTGTTCATCCTACCTTCAAAATCCCCTTTCAGACCATGCTAATCCACAAACTGTCTCGTCCATGCTTCCCTTTTCTCCTGCCTGTGTTTGGGCCATAGAAACTGGCATCCCCCTTTCTAAATCCTATTCAATAATCTGTTCTTTATACTCTAGCCAAGAAAGTACTTCCCATCTCTCAGTCACCTTCCTTCAAAACAAACAAACAAAAAAAAAAAAAAAAAAAAGAAAAAAAAACCAAACAGACAAAAAAGAGAGAGAGTAAGAAAGAGAAAGAGTGAGAAATGTCAACAACTTTCCACTGCCCTGGAATAGCAAAATCCTTCCACCAGGCCCTGAAGGATAGGACCATTCCCCATTCTCCATCCTCCATTCCCTGGAGCCTCCAGCATTTCTGTGTGTATGCGTTCTCCTCCTGCAGATTCTTTGCCTGTGCTGTTTCCTCCTCCTCACACCAACCCCTAACCCTAGTTACCACCCATTAACCCTTTACATCTAGGATGAAGCCCCACCTCCCTGACATCTCCTAACAAGCCAACCTCCCAGTGGCTTACTATGGCTCTCCTTCACAGCACTTGTCATAGATACAATTTTGTATTTATTTTTGTAATTATTTGATTAAGATCTATCTTCCTCCCCAGATGCTAGGTGTCACAAGGGCAGAGACTGATTGTGCATGTTTTGTTTTCTTCTTATCTTTGGCTCCTAACAGAGTGCTTGGGAAAGAGTTGCTGACCAAAAATATTTGCTGAGTGGATGGCACATATCACAGGCCCGTGATTATAAGATGAGTGCATGGAAGGAAACCAAACTTATTTAAGCACCAGGTGCAGATAATCTCACCACTATGAAGGCTCTTTTAAGAGAGGTCCCTTGAAGACAAACCCTAAGAATTAGGGCAATGACACTTAGTGGCATTCATTCCAAGCTCTTTTGAGAGAGGTTCCTTGAAGACTGATTCCACTGGTCCTAGGAAATGGGCCAATGAGCGCTTAATGTTATTCATACCAAGTGTCCCCAAAGGTCTATTTTGAGACATTTGAGCCTTTTTTTTTTTTTTGCAGTTTTTGGCCAGGGCTGGGTTTGAACCCACCACCTCTGGCATATGGGGCTAGCGCCATTTGAGCCACAGGCACCACCCTATTTTGAGACATTTGAGTCCTTCAATCAATATTTCCAGTGTGATGAAAAGATGTCAAACTGTTTATAAAACCAATGTATGGTGCCCCATGATCGCATTAATGTACACAGCTATGATTTAATATTAATAAAAAAAGTTTCATTCAAAATGGTCTTAGGCCCTATTTTTTCTTTTCATGTTTCAGAATAATGGGGTTTTATACCTTCTCTCATGGACAAATTCTACAGTGCAATCCTCCATTCAGGGGGTTTACTTATGTCCAATGAAGTTGTTTTTCTATTAAAGAGAGAAGTAAAATTTTAGAGGCATATGATTTTTGGTTAAATATTTATGTATACAGAGAATGCAAGTATATGACTAGATAACTAAGTAGAGACTATTTTTATATCCACGCATACTTTCTGCTTTAAAGTCTATTTTGCTTGATAGTTATGTATCCACACCAACTTCCCTTTGCTTAGGATTTGATTAGAATATAATTTTCCAATCTTTATTTTCAGTCTTTTCATGTCCTTATTTTTCAGGGTCTTTTTTCTAACAACATTGGTCTTTTAACTACAAAATTTAATTCATTATCACTGGTTATCATCACTTCTATATTTGAATTCATTTCTTTTGTGCTTTATTTATTTATTTATCATTTATTTATTTTTGCTTTCTATTTTCCCAGGCTTTAAAAGCTTATTTTATTGCCTCTCTTTTCTGCCTTTTTTTTTTTTTGTGTGTGTGTGTGTGTGGATGAGATTTTTCTCCCTTTCAATTTTTCTTTCTCTTCTTTCTTAGGAATTCTATACTCTTTGTTTTCTGATTTTCAGTAATTATCCCAGAGATTTTATTTTTAATGAAGTCCACTGATTATCCTTTTAATCACATGTCATCATCATTGAGCTATTCCCAAATGCTAGGAACTAGGAGTGTAAAAATAAATGAAACCACATGCTGGAGGGTGGCTTAGTCTAGCAAGAGGCGAGCTAGAAGTACAGCCTAAGGGCTGTCTGCTTCCGCTTCTCGTCTGTCAAAGGCAGGGGTCATGGATTCTGTTTTGCTGCAAAATCTAGGCTTAGCTTCATCATTCTGTTAAAAACCAATGGTCTGAGTTAGTCCTTCAATACTATAAGGCAAAGTGAAGCAGACGTGTGCCCGCAGCCACACACACCCCCACCCACATGCTTTCATATATGTTGTTGCCTTTTTGGGTCAAAATAGATGAGCTGTGGTACCAATTGTTAAGTACCTTTTCAGATGTGATATAAGCAGACAGACAGTTCCATTTGTTCTGAGTAGAAACATCTTCACTTCATCAGTTATTTACTGCCGTATCTATTTTACACATGAAGATTTTCAACTTTGTATTTTAGAATTGGACCTTGCATTTATGAACAAGTTCAGTATTTTTTTCTACTGTACTGCCTTTGCAGGCCAAGCATAATTTGCATAGATGGCATCTGAACTTGGTAGTTGTGTATGTAATTTTGTGGGGGTTGGGAGCTTAGGGCGTGCGGATTCCAGCCTAACCTAGTCCTACTCTGGCATAGGCAAGTTGTTACTAAACATAATATTTTTGCAAACAAGGTGAGAACAACTGGAAGGAATTTGGCCTTGGACTGACTCTCTTTCTGACACAAGGCTTCATCTCCACAGTTATTTTGCAAGTTTCACTATTATCCTCTGGCGAGACTTGATTGCAATTCTTGCAAAGGTGAGTTTAATGGAAAGTAAATTAGATTCTTTAATGGGATTTTCTTTAGCATGAATGAGAAATATAAAATGTCAATATCAAATGGCAAATTATTCTTGATTCTTTTTTATAGGTTTAGCTAACAACTGATTGAATACATCGAAGATAATTATTTCTATTAATGTTACACCTCAGGATTTTAATTAACTATTCAAAGGTGCTCATTTTTATTTTTGATTGATTTTGATTTCTTTAGTAAATGAAGTGAGTACGTGGCTTAGGCTGATACCTGGAATCTTAACACCTTTCAGGGGGAGAAAGTGCTTGGGGATGCCTATGTGGATATTCACCTAAACAAATACTGGGGCAGCAACGAGGAAGATGAAGGAAAGTGCCCTGGACCCCTACCCAAAGGAGAAACATTCCACTGGTCTTTATGTGTCTGGAGTCAGATGTAAGAAATCAGAAAAGAGGAATTAGACACAAAGTAGAAAGGAGGAAAAACAAGAAGGTCCACTTGAGGTAGATTTGTTTATTATGCCAGAAAATAAAAATCTAAGGAGCAACTGAAAGGTCATCCCATACGAACAAGGCCACGTATGCATTTGTTCATTCAGGAGACTCCTACTGATGCTCCTACTATGTGCAGAGGAGGTGCGTGCTGCGGCTGGAAGGATAAATGTTGGCAATTTAAAACCCCTATTTGCAGGCCTTACAGGGCATTTAGTACTCACAAGTCCCACCAGAGAAGGCGGTGTTATTCTTTCGTGAGAACAGAGGCTCCCAGGATCTCAGAGGAGCTGAGTTTGCTTCAAATTCTAAGCCAATATTCTTTTATTTTAATTAATCCTTTCTTTTTAGAGCAGTTTTGGGTTTACAGAAAAATTGATCTGACATTATTAATAACTCGAGTCTATAGTTCCTATCAAGATTTGCTCTTCATGCTGTACAGTTCTCTGCATTTTGACGAATGCATAGGCTCATGTATTTCTCCCATTACAGAATCAGATACCACAGGTTCTCTACCCTGTAAAACCTCTTGGGCTCAAACTATTTATCCCTGCTGCCCCCTGGCTCCTGACAGCTACTGATCTTTTTACTGTCTTTGTAGTTTTATCTTTTCCAGAGTGTCATGCGGTTGAATTAGTACAGCGTGTAGCCTTCAGACTGGATTCTTCCACTTAGTAATGACTCTGCCTTTCCTCCAGGTACTTCCACGCCTTGATAGCTCATTTATTTTTAGTGCTGAATATTATTCCATTGTATGAATGTACCCCAGTTTACTCCTTCATCCATGAAAGGACATTTCGGTTGCTTCCAAGTTTCGACGATTATGCATAAAGCTCCTATAAACATCTGTGTGCAGCCCATATTCTCTCGATTGTATTACACCCCCTTCCTGAGTGAAGACTGCTTTCTCCCTTGTCTCCCTCAGCAGACTTTTGATGCCAGCTGATGAATCAATACTTTCAATTCTCCCTATTTTTAGGGGGTTGTGTGTGTTTGTAAAGGGCTGGACCCAACCTTGCTGTGGCTGAGGAAGGAGTGGGAGTGATGCAGAGGGAGAAGGAACCAGATGTAACATCACATAAACAGGATGTGAAAACAGGTGGCCCAGAAGCCAGACCGTCCTGCAGATGTGTTCTGTTTTCCCTGCCTGGTGTTTTAAAAGAAACAGGACTAATTTGCCAACCTTTAAAAACCGAGACATTTCATATAAAAATATACGAGTCTGGCTTTTGTTGAAAAACTGGGTAATCTGCTGCCCCCGAGGGCCATTCTGGGGTGACATCATTTGTCTGCGCTGAGAGGAGCTGTCCCTGAAACAGAACATGCTCTTGCTGGTGTGTTGTTTTTCTTTACCTGGCCCACGTCATAGCACCCAGTGGCTCCTCTGCTCATTTGAAGTTTTTCCTTTCACAAAGCAAGTCACTGTGTGCATGGAGACGTTACCCAACACAGACGGTATGAACGGGACACTGCTGACGCCTCCGTTCCTGCACGGGACCTGTCCCCTCCTACGCTTGTGCAACACCAAGCAGGCGGATGTGGTTTACTTTACTAAGTGCTTTATAGGAGATGAACATAAGACACAGGGAAGGAGAAGCAATACTTGAATTTATCAGGGGAACGTGCAGGAGAATGGATAAGGCAGAATGATACGTCGGGGCCTATCAGTGCCAAGAAGAACCACAGGGCTGCTTTTTCTTTCAGATGAGAGAGGCCAAAGCTGGTGGAAGAGAAACTGAAAGGGATGAAAAGGAATGGAATTATGGCCCAACAAGGTCACAGATGGAAGTGTGTGCAATGAGATCAAGATGATTTATACACATGACAGGCATCTTCCGTGGCAATGGGAACAAGTTACCCGCCAGCTACACTGTTCTTCAGCAATCTGCCGGTGCTGTTCATTTACAGGAATCAAAAGAGCTTTCTTTTAAAAGGGCACAATGTATTATATACTCATGCAAACGACTTTTTTCTGTTCATTAAACTGGTTATCAAAGCTACAAAAACTGTGCAAGGGATCCTATGAATTGTCTTGTTATGCTTCCTCCGCCTTAATGGAAAAGGTCTTTCAAAAGCCTTCTAAGTGGCTAATTTTATTTTCCTACAAAAATGTGTATCAGGAAATTGGTAAGGTGAAAAATCTGGAAGTCAGCGTACACATTTTCTTTGGGAAGTAGACAAATTGCTATCAATTTATATCTTGCTAACTCTTCAAATTTGGGGCTAGTCATCCAGTTTTTCTACGTTTCAGGCCGCAGAGCATGGGAATGAGCAGTCCTCCTGCCTGCAGCTGGCGGGTGGCAAGGTCTGTTTTTAAAATGATGACATTTATGAGGGGTGTCTAGACCAAATGCCTAACTCCTCCCTTTTTGGCTTTTGTCATTCTCAACATAAAGTATTGTATTTACCTTGGGAGATATTATTTAAACAGGCCATGCACTGGTGGTAGCAATAAAGTGACACTTTCCAGTGTTTGGGTGACTCAAAAGCCAAGTCATCAAGGGGCATTTCTCCTATAATATTGTTCTGTGGCTTTTTATTCTGTTTTCATAAAGACAGGAACCAAAATTTTAATGTTAATCATCCTAATAAGATTCACAAAAACGTGGAACCCCAGACAGATGCAATCCTATCTAGAACAGCTAAAATAGATGCTAGTCCCAGGAAGGATTCCCAACCCAAATCACACCCCGCTGTCTTTTTCTTCTGCAGTGGTAAGGGGTGGGGAGCTGGCTTCCCTTCCCTGTCCCAAGTGAAGTTTAGGTGAGGAGCTGGCTAGTGTAGAAGCAGAAAACAGTATGCCTCATATCTTTTAATTCTGCCTGGCTGGAAAAACATCCCTGAAGCTGGAGGCAGCCAGCCTTCAATGAGCAGTTTTAATGATAAAACTTCAAGAAACAGGAAACTCAGGTGCCTGGAAGCAACACAGCTCCAAACTGGCAATAACACTTTAATAGATAAATGAGATTGCACTGATTAAATATTCACATACCTTTCACATAAAGTTTAAGTCAAATCTATAATTATTCTCTATGTTGACAGCATTAACTCATCTTTCTGCAAAGAACAGTAAAGTGGTGTCACACAGATTTGATATGTCTCACAATCCTGAACAATTTTGACTTGGGATTTTGAGACTGAGGGTGATTGCTGAGGAATCTATATTTGTTGAAATGTTTGCTGAAACTGTAACACAGGCAGTTGATTTCTGAATCAACCTTGTGATAATGAACTCAAGATGACCCACTGATCCTAAGTTAATTAACTCAACTCTCATGAAAGGACTCTAAAGAAACTCTTAAAATTACATAACAGGAAAAGCAAACTTCCTTGCAAGTAAAATATCTGACAAGTAAAAAAAGAGAATGCTAATGGATTAACTTTAAAGTCCAATGCAGAATCTCATGGTGTTATAGCATAGCAAGCCCCCATGGTGCTAGAACCAAATAAATTGCTATTTTTTGCTACACGATGGACTTAGAAACAGGGGTTGCTTTTTTATTAGAATGCCCATTTTTAAATTTCTTTACAATGGTATCAGTTATTATAAAAGCTATCTCATCGTTTCAGATCCCATGATGTTGTAACATAGCTCATTAAGTAATCATGGGATCATCTTAGAGTGGTGTTTTTCAACCTTTTCTTTTTTTAAAAAATATCATGGCACACTTAAAGCTATAGTTAAACTTCTGTGGCATATTTAAATTATGTTGACCACAAAAGAAAAGAGTGAAAAAAAGAATATACTTGTTGTGCTTTGAAATACACATATAAGAACTATATGTGTCTTTCAAAAGTAATTTATTAGTGACCTTTAAAAATTTTTGTGGGGCACCTAAGATCCTCTCATGGCACACTGGTTGAAAGTCACTGCCTCAGCGGCCACACAGTTTGTGATTCTGGCTGCTCAGCCTCCCTCTAACCACCTCTGCTGGTCTTCTCCATATACCTCTTTCAGACTGACAGTCCCTCACTTAGCCCCTGGCTGGGTGGTCTGAGTGGTGACTTATATGGACATTAGTAACGAGTCTTTTGCCCTGTTGGCTTCTGGGTTGGTTTCATTCAATGGAAAGAGTCAGACAGGATCTGATGGGGGAGCAGCTTGTAATTGGTACATTTAGTACCTTGCCTGCCTTTTTGGCAGGGCTTCCCCTGACTCAGGGTCCATAGCACCCCAGCTGCCTCCTTGCAGGATTCCTTGGTTGGCTCCTTCCCAGAACACAGCCGTCTCGCACAGCCCTCTCTGTCCCCTAACTCTGGTGACCACTTTCTCTCTTTGCCCTATAAGGGCCCAGAGCCTGCTGTTTCTGCCCTTGTCACACCTGGCTAACATCTTTGTCAAGCTCTTTGTTAAACTCCCTTCAGATTATCGTAATTTAAGTGCACCATCTGTTTTCTGCTGGGATCCTGAATGATCCATTGATCCAATGATCCGCTTCCCAAATGTGATGTTCAGCTGTTCCCAGTGACTCTGCGAGCCCCTTGCTGTCTTTTCAGTTGCATTCTTCTTCTGCTTCTGTCAGTCAAGGTGAACATTCATTACTACAGCCAACAGCCCCAACTGACACAGAGGCTGATGAACTCCATACAAGCAGGGCCCGTCCTTCCTGTCTAGTGAAAACTGGCACTTGGTAGGAACTCAGTATGTATCTGCTGAATGAATGAAATAAGTGAAGGAATGAATGAAGAGTGGCTAAGCAATGAGACGGATGTTTCAACATATGCATCACCGTGATATGCAGATGCAACCAGGTCTCTCCAAAGTTGCCATCTATTTCTATGAAATAGAATATTATGAACTTATTTCATTGCTTGAAATATTCTTGGAAGTTCTTTCAGAATTACCTTCAGAGTAAAAGAGTTATTTGTGTAAATTGCATGGAGACAAGCACTGCTTTCAATGTGTTCAATAACACCAATGGTTCCTGACTCCAGTGCTCTTACACCTCCAGCAAGGGTCTGGGGTGGACCAGCCCACTCTTGTGCAGGGCAGACAGAAAGCCAGGAGGACTGTAACCTGCCCTCTGTCTTAGATGAAATGTTTTTTATGCCTAATACAATGAGAGATTCACTCTCATTCTAGGGGTTTGTTTCAAATTATATTTGGGACATGAATGCACTAATGCTAGTGGTTGATCCTGGGGAGATGACCACACTGTCCAAAGGCAAGAACCTGAGCCCAACTGGAGCCTGGCTCTGTCCTTCTGGGGGAGGAAGTTATACTCCTGTGCTCATGAAGTGGGAGAATATAGTGAGACACTCATGCTATTTCCAACACAGGTGTCATTACATAGGGGAACAATATTTTACATAGAAGGAAGTTTATGTCAGCAGTGAATAAGGTAGAATTGTGTATAATCAAAATTAGTGTGTAATCTACTTAATTGCCCATAAATTTCAGCTTACATGATTTAGTGTATACAGACCTATGAGCTAAAGCTCAGAAGCACCGAGCAAGACTAAAGAACAGGATAAAGGGGCAGTTCCCAGAGACCCTCGGTCACTGAAACTTGTCTCCCTTTGAGTCAACCACCAAATCCCTTACATGGGGAAGGGATAGCTGCAGAATTCCAAAGTGTTCATGCTTGCCTATAGGAGTTCCTTCACCCTACCTTATATCAAGCCTCTAAACTTCAAACCACGTTCAAATTTGTTTCTTTTTGAAAACTAAAAAAAGAAAAGAAAAAAAGGAGTTGCATGAGCATAAACTATTTAAGTCAGTGCTTTTGGCAGTGACTAAGGCTCTCACCAACTCTATTCTGCCTTCTTACAGGACTCAAATCTAGACTACATTTCCTAGCTTCCCGTGCTGTTGGGTGAGGTCATGTGACTAAGAATGGACTATGATGGAATAAAGTGTGCTACTGTGGCCTTTCAGAGAAGTATGTGTACTCCATGCTCTTTTTCTACTTCTGCTGGTTGGACCTTGGATATGATGACTTCCTGCTCATCCTGCTATTGTGGGACTGTAGAACCACAACATGGAAGGAACCTGGGACCCTGAATCACCCTGTAGATGGGAGCTCCTTGGCAAATGGAAAACTGACCCCAGACGGTTATGCATGTGAGAAATAAACTTCTATTGTATTTGAGCCATTGCATTCTTGAACTTACTACAGGGCAGTTTAGTTTATGTTAACTAACAAAATAGTATTGAAATCAGGCACATGTTTAATAATCATTTGTATACCTAGATATATCTGATGAGTACTTTAAAGCATTTCTGGATTTTATATTTTAAATTTTAGAAAACCAGGATTATTAAAAACAAAACAAAACAGAACAAAATGTAGGAGATGGAACATAGACAAAATATCTCAGCCCAGTGAAGAAGGAGAAGAATTGGGGCATATACAAAATGTTCTCTCTAGAAGGAGGGGATTAGATATTGCCTTTGTTCCTCCCACCTGATATAGAAAAGCAATTCTCTTGGATGTTGGAGAACAAAGAGAAGGGGATTTTTGCTTCCTGAGCTCCTTGGTGACACGGATAGAGAAGCAGCAAGAATCCAGAGAACTGGTTGGTGGTGAAGCCAAGCAGGCAATACCACAGACTATCTTGTACAAAAAGTCCAGGTACCTCAGCACCACCTGGAAACCAGCAGAGGGTTCATGATTCACATGACCAAGACGACTCAGGCAGTGATTGCTCAGTAGTGACCTACCGGCAGACAAGGACCAGATGGGCCCACCTTACCCTAGGCCTGCTCCGTGAGCTCATTTCACCTACGACCTTTTACATGACCTCAGACACAAACAAAAATAGACTGAGGTTAATTTCTTGCCAAACTATAAAAAATAGGATCTTGGAAAAGTAATTAAGTTGAGTTACAGAAAAACAAAGAAATAAATATTTCTTGACTAACTGTGCCTGTCTACTGAGATTTATAACCATGGTAGTCAGACTTTTGACCTTGAGCAAAAGGGGTACCTTGAGTCTACCAGCCAGAGATGAGATTTCTCTTGAGTGTCTCAGCTGAACTCAGCATCTTGCAAAGCAAGGGGAAAGCATTCAGGGGAAGTACAGTTCAGCTGAGTATTTCCAGTGCTGTTTGCTGCTGTTGCTCTCTTGTCTCTTCTTTTTGTGGGATGGAAAGGGACCTACTTTCACACAAAGTCAAATACTCCTGAGTTGCTGGGCTGCCAGGTGAGACTGGATCTTGTTTTTCCATAGTAATTAATAAAGGAGAAATAAATGTGGAAAATTTCCTACCAAAGCCATTTGAATCAAAAAACCTCTTTGAATAAAAATCATGAAATTCAGTGGGCAATGTAAAAGGCCGAAAGAAAACATTCAGAATCCTGTCATTGGATGCAGGGAAGCTGGCTTCCTCAGCTGACACATAGGAACTGATGTATCAAAAAGAGCAATGTCTTAATGTCCTGGGGGAGATGTCAAGCCAAAGAGGACCTGAGGCACAAGTTCTGCAGCAAGGGAATTCTCCCCATTTGGGGATTTGTCACCCAAAATGTCAGAAGGTTGCATGATGGAGGTGGAATCAAAATAGCTACAGAAGATTTGGAATTTTCCCAACATAAAGAAAAGGTAAATGGGGTGGCGCCTGTGGTTCAGTGAGTAGGGCCCCAGCCCCATATCCCGAAGGTGGCGGGTTAGAACCCAGCCCCAGCCAAACTGCAACAACAACAAACAAAAAGAAAAGGTAAATGTTGGAGGTGATGGACATCCCAATTACTTTGATTGGAGCATTACGCGTTCTACAGGTATCAAAATATCACATGTACCCCCCAAAATGTGCAACTATAATACATCAATAAAAGAATTAGAGAGGATCTGTAAAGTCACACCTGTGTTTCATGCTAAGCAGGAGGGCAGAGCTGAACGACCTGGGTTCAATCCCCAGATCTCCCACTTAATAGGACTTTGGCAAGTTATTGAATCTCTCTAAGCCCCAAATCCTTGAGTAATCAAAGGGGAACAAATACAAGTATCTAGATTACAGATCTGGGGAGAGGATTAAATGAGATTATGCAGGTAAAGAGCTTAGCACAGTGCTTGGGATGGGCAAAGACTCATGAGTGTTATTGAGATTTGCTTCTCCTGAGAGATATACACCTGTCAGGAAGATGAGGCTTTTCTAACCACTTTTAGAATAGGCACTGCCGAGGGATACATTTTCCTTCTCCCATCACTACCCTCACTCATCCCCTTCTGATTTAAATGATATTTCTTCACACATGTTGGCCAAGTGGCCGTCCAGTCCTCCTAGCCACAGATTCCCCCCTCTCACCCTAGGCTACTCATAGGCCCAAACAGTAGTCAGGACTGTTTTTGTTATAAGCCACAGAACACCCAACTGAAGCTCAGACTGAAAAGGGAGTTTATTATTTCTTGTTACTGACGTGTTCAGGTGAGGCTTGACCCAGTGGCTCAAACTAGGCGACCCAGTAAAACCCTGATTTCTCTCCACCTTTTGGTTCTGCCTTCTACAGTGTCAGCTTTATAGGGATGCAGATTTATTTATTTTTTCTTTTTTTAATTTTTATTAAATCATAGCTGTGTACATTAATATGATCATGGGGCACCATACACTTGGTTCATAGATCGTTGCAAATTTAGCCAATGAAAACACAAGACGCCATGTTAAATTTCTGATAAATAACAAATAAGTTTGTTTTTCTCCAGACCAACTGTCAGTGTGTAACAAATAATTTTTAAGAACATAGCTATGTTCCAAAATTGCATGGGATATATTGTATAGGTTATGAAAATATTTGTTGCTTCTCTGTATATTTGTATCTGGCGATCCTACAGCTGTATAAATCCTCGATCTCCACATATCCCTCACTCCACCCCCTAAACATTCCGTCTCTGTTCTGTGGGCTCAGCACTCTTGAGAGTAATACAGCTATAGCATTTTCAGACTCTATTTTCTTTCTTTTTTTTTTTTGGTAGAGACAGAGTCTCACTTTATGGCCCTCAGTAGAGTGCCGTGGCTTCACACAGCTCACAGCAACCTCCAATTCCTGGGCTTAAGCGATTCTCTTGCCTCAGCCTCCAGAGCAGCTGGGACTACAGGCGCCCGCCACAACGCCTGTCTATTTTTTGGTTGCAGTTTGGCCGGGGCCGGGTTTGAACCCGCCACCCTCGGTATATGGGGCCAGCGCCTTACCGACTGAGACACAGGCGCTGCCCTCAGACTCTATTTTCAAACAACACACTTGAAGGGAGATGGGGGAAAACAAAGGAAGAGGGTTGTCTTTTTCAAATGCACCAGAAAATGTCTCGTTGGCTATGACTGGGTTAAATGCCACTCAGGAACTAATGGAGCTAACTTGGAGGAATGGTGAGAACATAGACCCCGGGGAAGTTATTTGAGCTCCTGAATTCAGGTACACCTGAAGTCAGATTCCTGGACAGTACTTATGCATGTGAATTTACATGGGATGTAGAATTACATGAGTTTCTTTTGCCCAAGACATTTTGGGTTAGGTTATCCATCTCTTGCAAATAAAACAATCCCAACTGATACAATTCAAAGGAGGATGGAAACCCCACCACCCTCTGTATAAATAGGACACATTTGCTCATAAAACCAGAAACGTGCTGGAATGACTGACTCTAAGCCCTTCTGGCTGGCTGATCTTGGGCAAGTCATTTAAATCTGAGCTTCAGTGCCATCACTTATAAAACAGGGCTACTTCCTATGTAACTTACAGACTAGGTGAGATGGCCTATGTAAAGAGCTGACAACTGTGTGAACCATAGTCAGAACACGCCAGAAAAGGTAAGCATTATTATTAAATCACTATTTATGGTAATTGGAGTATCAAGCATGCACATTTGTGTAGTGACACCATACTTGATCTTTTGAAAATACAGAAAAGGCACAATTTATGCCTTGTAGTTGCTTATCCTCAAATTGAAAAATAAATCATCCCAGATATATATGGGCTTCTGGACATGCATAGGGAGAAATATTTTTGAGTGGAGAAGTTAAGTGACTGTCCTAAATTAATTCAAATTGACATCTGCAAAGGGAAGGATAACGACCCCGGCCATGTGTTCCCTTTTTACCTTTGTGCCAAAAGACAATCATTTTGTTTGTCATCACATAAATTATGCTGCCCGCATGGCATTAGCTTGATTATTCTTTTATTCTGTCATATAATACTTTTGGGCACCCACTGTGTACCATGCATGGCTTTGAAGGACTTTGGGTGTGGGTCACCTATTTTCCAAGAACTTACGGTGAGAGAAAAGGATAGAAAATAAGCAAACAAATAAACCTACTGGGTAAATTCAAATAATGATTAGTGCTGCAAAATAAAGAAATAGGAGGGCGGCACCTGTGGCTCAGTGAGCAGGGTGCCGGCCCCATATACCGAGGGTGGCAGGTTCAAACCCGGCCCCAGCCAAACTGCAACAACAACAAAAAATAGCTGGGCGTTGTGGCGGGCACCTGTAGTCCCAGCTACTCGGGAGGCTGAGGCAGGAGAATGGCCTAGGCCCAGGAGTTGGAGGTTGCTGTGAGGTGTGTGACGCCACGGCACTCTACCGAGGGTGATAAAGTAAAACTCTGTCTCTACAAAAAGAAAAAAAAAAAGAAAGAAATAGGAAAATTAGATGATCTGTGGGTCCAGTTTCCTGGGAGTGTGGTCTGAGTCTGGGATTCGGGGGTGCCTGCCTCATTGAGGAAGCTCCATTAGGAAACACCTATAGAGAATGAAGGGGCCTTGCCTGGTGTTTGGGGGCTCTGGGGCATGAATCACACAGCAGGTTTGCTGACACCGTGGACCCACACGTCACCTGTTATCGGCTGTGAGCCGCACACTTGGTAGGGGCATCCCTCCCAGGCTGAGTGTCTTTGGAACACAGAACACTGAACATCCTCCAGTGAAGGCAGGCAGCTGTGTCCCCTTAGCAGCACACACTCAGTGCTGAGGGACCAGACTAGGTGCCAGCAGCAGCCACACAGTGAGTTCTGGAAGCCCATCTGGTGACGATCAGCCTGGGTGCCTAAGTGCCATTTGAGCTACAGCTTCGAGGAGAAGGAAGCCATGTGAACACCTGGGGGGATGTGTCACAGGCCAGGGGGAACCCAGGGGAGCTCTGAATGAGCTTGGTATATTAGGAAAAAACCCACATGGCCAGAGCATAGTCAAGTGTAGTAAACGAGGTTAGAAAGGGAGGCGTCTCTGGAGCATGACTCAGCTGTAAAAAATGGTCTTTGCTAACAACCTTTGCTAACAACCTATGTAGAACTAGAGACCATTCTTCTAAGGGAAGTATCACAAGAATGGAAAAACAAATACCACTTGTACTCACTATCAAATTGGACCTAAACAATCATCACTCATGTCCACGTGTGGCAGGATGTGGGTCATTATGAAAGTTTGGAGACACACAAAATCAAGAAACCTAAATCTGTGTGGACGGAAACAAATGAAGCCCTCCTGGCAACACTGACTAGCTGAGCAAGTTGAAACTTGCACCACTGAATCAAAAAAGACGCTGTTGACTGTGCTTCTTTATGGGGGCAAGACATGATTGCAAGAGGGACTTTACCTAACAATTGCAATCAGTGTAACCTGGCTTATTGTACCCTCAATGAATCCCCAACAATAAAAAAAAAAAAAAGTAAAATAATGGACCCTAATGCAGTCTGCCTCAAAACTTTTGTAGTGACCTATATAAAATTCAATGGAAAGCAAGCACATGGGAGGCAGAGGACAGAGGAGTAAATTCACATCTAATGGGTATGATGCACACTATCTGGGTGAGGGACACACTTATAACTTTGATTCAAATTGCACAAAAGCAATTCATGCAACCCAATGTTTATACCCCTATAATATTTTGAAATAAAAAACAAAGAAAGAGCCTAGGATGCAGTGGCTCATGCCTGTAATCCTAGCACTATGGGAGGGCAAGGTGGGTGGATTACTTGACCTCAGAAGTTTGAGACCATCCTAAGCAAGAGCGAGACCCATCTCTACTAAAAACAGAAAAACTAGCTGGGAATTGTGGCATATGCCGGTTGTCCCAGCTACTTGGGAGGCTGAGGCTAGAGGATCACTTAATCCAAGGAGTTTGAGGTTGCTGTGAACTATGACTCCATGCCATTTACCCAGGGCAACACAGTGAGACCTTGTCTTAAAAAAAAAAAAAAAAAAAAATCAAACCAACAACAAAGAAAGGGAGACGGTATCCATATGGTATTTTCCCTATAGTGGTGAGAATGTGCTTTTTAAAATTTGAGTTGAAGCTTTTAAGCACAAAAGTGACATAACCTGACTGATATATTTAAGGAGGAAGAATAGCCGAAAATCCCAGAATGGCAGCTGGAAACCAAGTGAGAGGCTATTCCAACGGCCCAGGTGTGACATGCTCAAGTTTAGGCTAAGGAGGCTGCTGTGCAGATTGAGGGAAGTGGGCAGATTTGGGAACTATTTTAGGGGAAAGCTAATGTCACTGGTTCTGACGTCAGTGTGAGGGGTCAAAATCAGAGAAGTGCTCAGGGTGAATTTTGTATTCTGACTTGGGCAGGGGGCCTGACACAGGGGCAATTTGCTGAGATGGGGAAGATGGGAGGGACCAATGTGGGAGGGGGGACAAGGCCCGTGTGATTTCATCTGGCCACACCACATGAGAGATGTATTACAGAGTCAGACACCCCTAAGGAACTAGAAAATAAGCTATCGTACATGAGGCCGAAAGTCACAAGGAAGTCAGGGCTGGAGAATTTTAAAGCTTTGAAATGAAGGACAAGGGGCTACTGCAGAGGCTTGGGACTCTGTATACCTGGGGGCTTGATGAGGAGACCAGGAAGGAGTGGTCCTGGAGGAAGGAGAGGAAAAAGCCAGAGCATATGATGACACAGGAACTGAGGGGACGCGTGGGTTCTGAAGATGAGGGATTGTGCCCCGTCAGGGCAGAGTACCGTGACAGCATGCTGCAACCACTTGGCTTAGCACATCAATGTTGCTGGCGGCCCTGGGAAGGTGGTTGGGGCCATGGGTGGCCCAGGCAGCATTAAGGAGGAACAGAGGGCTGAGCGAAGAAAATGTCTGTAGCTGGAGGAAGAAGAGTACCTAAGGGACATTTTTATTGCTGTTTCGTTTTGTTTTATTTACCGAGACTGAGTCTTACTCTGCTGCCCAGGCTGGAGTGCAGTGGCACAATCATAGCTCACTGCAGCCTCAAACTCCTGGGTTTAAACAATCCTCTTGCCTCAGCCTCCTGAATATCTGGGACTACAGATGTTGCACAGGCTGGCCTCAAATTCCTGATCTCAAGAGATCCTCCTGTCTCACTCTCCCAAAGGGCTGGGATTATAGATGTGAGTCATCAGGCCTGGGGCTGTCTTGTTTTTTTAAAGGGACAGGTATTATCAGTTTTTGAGGGTTACAATAACAAATACCGCAGACTGCATGGCTTGAACAGTACGTATTTATATGCACCCAGTTCTAGAGGCTGGAAGTCGGAGATGAGGGTGTCGGCAGGGCTGATTTCTCCTGCGGCCCCTCCCTTTGGCCTGTTGATGCTGTCCTCTCCCTGTCTTCGCAAGGCCCTCCCTCTGCATGTCTTTGTGCTGATCTCTTCTTCTTATAAGGATGTGTGAGGTAGATTGGTTGACTTCTCAGCAGGGGCCCTGCCTCAATCCTGGGGCATCTAGGGGAAAGTGGCAGATGTGCAATCCCTGGGGGCTCATCCGAACCACGGAAGATGGAAAGAGCCCAGAGGCACCTAGACAGGGTGCAGTAGTGCCTTTGGGCGTCAACAGGTGGGAGGGGTTAAACTCTTCGAACTTTTTTTTTTTAATTAAGTCCTTGATGCCTTCATGGGGTACAATGTGCTGATTTTATATACAATTAGGAATGCTTACATCACACTAGTTAATATAGCCTTCATCTCATTTACTTAATTATTCTGTTAAGACATTTATATTCTATACTTAAAGGATTTGACACGTACCCTTGCAATATGAACCACAAGAATTGTCCCACATTTATCCTCCTTCCGTCAAATCTCCCCTTTCTCCTCAGATCCCCCTCCTCTTCCCTCCTTCATCTTGGGCTACAGTTGTGATTTATCTTTCTTATGAAAGTGTGAGTGATTATGAATTGGTTTCATAATAGCACTGAGTACACTGGATACTTTTTCTTCCATTCTTGAGATACTTTACTAAGAAGAATATGTTCCAGCTCCATCCATGTAAACATAAAAGACGTAAAGTCTCCATCTTTTTTGAGGCTGCATAATATTCCATGGTGTACATATACCACAATTTGTTAATCCATTCATGGGTCGATGGGCACTTGGGCTTCTTCCATGACTTGGCAATTATGAATTGAGCTGCAATGAACATTCTGGTGCAAATATCTTTGTTGTAAAGTGATTTTTGGTCTTTCGGAAATACACCTGGTAAAGGAATTGCAGGGTCGAATGGCAGATCTACTTTTAGATCCCTGAGTGTTCTCCAAACTACTTTCCAAAAGGAACATATTAGCCTGCACTCCCACCAGCAGTGCAGAAGTGTTCCCTTTTCTCCACATGCACACCAATATCTGTAGTTTTGGGATTTTGTTATGTGAGGCACTCTTACTGGAGTTAGATGATATCTCAAAGTGGTTTTGATTTGCATTTCTCTGATGATTAAGGATGATGAGCACTTTTTCATGTGTCTGTAGGCCGTGTGCCTGTCTTCTTCAGAGCAGCTTCTGTTCAAGTCTCTTGCCCACAATGAAATGAGATCACTTGTTCTTTTCTTATTAATAAGTTAGAGTTCTCTGTGGATTCTGGTTATCAAACCTTTGTCAGAGGCATAACCTGTAAATATCCTTTCCCATTCTGAGTGCTATCTGCTTGCTTTATTTACTATGTTCTTGGCTGTGCAGAAGCTTTTTAGTTTGAACAGATCCCAGTAATGTATTTTTGGTGTTGCTTCAATTGCTCGTGTGTGTGTGTGTGGGGGGGGGGGTCCTCCTCATAAAGTATTCTCCCAGGCCAATTTCTTCAAGAGTTTCCCCTGCACTATCTCCAAGAATCATTATAGTTTCATGTCTTAAGTTTAAATCTTTTATCCAGTGAGAGTCGATTTTTGTTAATGATGAAAGGTGTGGGTCCAGTTTCAGTCTTCTAGAAATCACCAGCTAATTCACCCAGCACCATTTGTTAAATAGGGAATCTTTCCCCCAATTTACATTTTTGATAGGCTTGTTGAAGATCAAATGACATTAAGTGTCTGGGCTCATCTCTTGGTTCTCTATTCTGTTCCATACATCTGCCTCTCTATATTTGTGCCAGTACCCTGCTATTTTGATCACTATAGATTGATAGTATAGTCTGAAGTCTGATAGCATGATTCCTCCTGATTTGTTTTTATTTCTAAATAATATCTTGGCTATTCAAGGTTTTTTCTCTGAACTTTTGATATGTAGTTAGATTAGGAAACCTGGCTTACTTCCCCTGAGGGATAGAGCTAGTTTCTCCCAGCCCCTTTTTCAATACACCATCAGCTGTCTGTTAGCAACCTCCCACTTCTTACCCAGCCCTTCTCTCTGTCCCATCTTCCTGGGGACTTGGGATTCTTTCAATCCTATCTTTTGGCATTTTTGCATCTTGCATATACATCTTTGTTAAAAATAAGTAAAAGCCTTCTGAAGAGGCCAGAGAGGGTCTGCATTTTCTCGGTTTACTCAGCCTGAAATATTGTAAGCCTTCTCCAGGCATTCTTAGACTTCGTGTTTGAAATTAATGTATGGTTTTCCCAGTCAGCTTTCAAACCAGGTCAGGGTTCAGGTGCAGAAACCCCCGATGTAAGGATACCAGTCATGTTGGATGAGGGTGCAGCAATATGACCCCATTTAACCTTAATCACGTCTCTGAAGTCCTCTTGTCCAAGCCAGTCGCCTTCTGAGGTACTAAAGGTTTTGAACAGCAGCATATGAATTTGGAGGAGATACACATTTCATCCCATACCTGGATTCTTTAACAT
This sequence comes from Nycticebus coucang, assembly GCF_027406575.1. NCBI lineage: Eukaryota > Metazoa > Chordata > Mammalia > Primates > Lorisidae > Nycticebus > Nycticebus coucang. Next base: position 107,704,682 of record NC_069783.1, on the reverse strand, counting down.
ATTTTCTCGATGACAAACAGGGAGAAACTGATAATATAAGAGATAGGAAGAAATCCTGGGTGGACTGTCCTGGGGCAGGTGAGCGGTGAGTCGCTCAGAGCACCTACAGAAGGGGTGGTCTTTTCCCCAGAAGTCTGCCCTCACATGTTGCCCCTGCCTGTCCCGGGCTGCTCACATACTATTTGTTAAAAGAACACACCAATAAAGCAGACTATCAGCTAATTTCTTATGGTAATATCCTTGATCAAGGCAAAAGACCTTAATTGAATAAGCAGTTAGCTTTGAAAATATTAGTGCACACAAAGGCATAACAAATGAATTTGCTAATTATTCTTTTCTACCAGAAACATCAGCTGTTTTTGTCTCTAGCAGTAACATTATAACCCTCACAGGTCTATCATTCGCTTCCTAGGCACCTACTGAGTTTTAGGCATTTTAAAGTTATAGGAAGGTGTCCCCACTCAAGTGTCTACTGGGCTGCCAAAGAGAGTGAGTGAGTACAGAGGGGAGGCAACAGGTGCCATGTCTGACGCAACAGCAGGCGTCAGGGAGAATGTGAGCTCAGCGTCCTCGGACAGCTTTCTCAGGAGATGCCACACATCTGTATTAGTATAAATGATCTGTTATGTTCTGAATACTGATGAGAAATTCAAACTTTTTACAAAGGTGACACAGCCCAAGAGAAAGGTGACTACCTCGTTGTGACCCCAAAGGGGGCTCTGGGTCTGTGTGGAGAGGGGTGGCATCATTAGCAAAGTCCGAGCGTCAGGACTCAGGATACAACTCAGGGCAGGACAGAGATGACCACAACACCTGGGCTCTGGTCATCAGCTTCTCCAGAGCCTTCCTGCCCTCTCCTCCTGGTCAGTGACTCAGGGCCCAGCAGTACACACAGCTGATGGCTCCCTTAGCCTCTGCCTTCTTGGTTTTGGCCCATGGGGAGCTCCAGTGATAGGGCGGAGAGAAGGGGGGGTTACATCTGAGGACATCTTCTCCATTTCCCTGCGTGCTCACTCTCGGTGGGGTGACTCTGGGCTGGCGGAACCCTTTGTCTAAGGGCTGTTGCTCCTGACCACACAGCAGGCCTCTTGGGTCGGAGTGTCCCTCCACTTCTTCAGGCTGACAGTTGGAGCTGTCTCCTTGCTGGTCCCGATCCTGATGCCCTGCCTGGTGCTTTCTCATTCCCCTGTATTCCTTTACCAGACTCTGTTCGGATGAGTTGGTTTGGGTATTATTTTTGTTCTCTGGTGAGATCAATGAGGTTGACAATGCTCCAAGTACTTGACTCATTTCATCAAATACTATAACACCACCTTTTTGCAGATGGTAAGACTGAGGCTCAGAGAATTCCAGTTTTCCCAAAGCCACCCCTGTGGTGAGGGAGGAGCTGGGATTTGAACCGTCGACCACCACACTGAGGGAAAGCAGGTGGAGCCAGAACAGAGCAGGTGGCAGGGATTGGGAGAACCATAAGGAACAAGAGAAAACCTCCTCCGTGTCCCAGGGGACGGGCGCTCAGAGAGGGACTCTGAGGACACGCAGAGGGGCTACCGAAGGGACTGTTGTTACTCAAGGGTAGAAGCCTTGGACGTGGGAAGACAAAGCAGAAGTTTCGTAGGACGTGGAGGGAGAAGGCACACAGGGCTCTTCTGAGTGTGAGACAGGATGTGTAAATAGTCAAATGCCACTGACGGAAAATCGATTAAAATAGATTAAGCAAGAGAAAAAAGGAGTTTGTCTGCTATCAGAACCGGAAGTCTGGGATGCTGGGGTCACAGCCAGCTGAGGCGTCGAGGCACACTTGGGTGTCTGACTGTTTCCTCCTGCTGCTGTCACCTCCAGGCAGCCCCACATGCCAGCCTGACACCACCCTTAGAGCCACTTCTCTGTGGAAAGAGAACTTTTCTTTTGCAATCCTGTATTTTGCTGAGCATAATAGGTACTTTTTTGCTCACATTTTGAGGAATAAATACGGATGTGCATTATACATGGACAGTACTAATTCCGTACCTATGTCGATTTTTTTTCTTTTTTTTTTTGAGACAGAGGCTCACCCTGTGCCCTGAGTAGAGTGCCTTGGTGTCATCATAGCTCATAATAACCTCAAATTTTGGGGGTCAAGGGATCCTCCTGCATCAGCCTCCCGAGTACCTGGGATTACAGATGTGCATCACTATGCCTGGCTAGTTTTTCTATTTTTAGTAGAGAAGGGGTGTCTCGCTCTTGCTTAGGCTGGTCTTGAACTCCTGAGCTCAAGCAATCCACTTGTCTCATGGGCTAGTTTTTCTATTTTTCGTATTGATGGGGGCTCACTCTTGCTCAGGTTGGTCTTAAACTCCTGAGCTCAAGCAATCCACCTGCCTCAGCCTCCCAGAGTGCTAGGATTACAGGCTTGAGCCACCATGCCTGGGCCTGTGCAAATGTTCTTAATTAGTTCATTTTACATGCATTAAAAGTATAACTCTAGAAAGCCATAATGACGTCCATATGCAAAATACCACCCTGGAATATGGTAATCAGTTGTTGAACTTACAACAAACTTGCAACAGAAGTATTTTTGGCCAGCAGACAGCAGCATACAGAGAAATATGCCGCTCTTTGCTGGCCAAAAGCCAAGCTTGTACCTTGTGTCTACTGTCGTGTTTTGTAAGTGTTTGTTAGGTAAACTTTCTCCTACCATAATATGTTAGAAAATAAATGCTAAAATTCCTTCGTAATGCAAAACACAAGTACCTAAATATAAGCTACCAAAAAATTTAACTTAGAGAAATTAAAACAAAAGATTTTTTTCCCTGAAAGTTTGGGACAAAAATGTGGATGCTCATTAGACATGGGATCAAATTTTACAGGGTGAAACACGGTGGCTCCTACAAAATCCAGGAATCAATCCCAAGCTTCCTAGCACAGGCTCATACACAGACTACTGTTCCTCTATGAGACTTGGGCCTCCCAGGAAAGGCCCAGAAACCAGGTGTCCTGCCCGCCCTGCTCCTTCCGATGTGATGTTCTCAGCGAGGTCTTCTTGGACCATGTCAACCTACACAGCTGTCCCTCTTACAGGCTTTGTTTTATTTTGTCTTTAGCACACATCACTGATAGAATACGCATTCTGCCTATTCATCTGGTTTATTATTCCCTCCCAACTACAATGTAAACACCACAGTGGGAGACCCTGGCTTGGTGTGCAGTAGGTGCCTAATAAACAGATGAGCAGAATGGCTGCATGAACTCCCTTCTCAGTCTGCTCCCTTTGGGATTTTTTTTTGTCTTGACCACTCTACTGACACCCCTCTTGTTCAGGTTACATATAGCTTTTTTGTTGCCATATGGGATGGTCATCCAGGATTCTTATCTTTACTGACCACAAAGCAGCACCAAGCACAATGTCTCCTGCCTCCTTGAAATATTTTCCTGACTTACACATGGATTTCCTGCAATTACACTGCTACTGCTCTCTCAGCCCCTCTCCTCTTCTGTTCTCCCCCTTTTCCCTGCCTTCTTGCCAGTGACCTCATCCAATTTACCAGATTTGAATGGGACCATTCTGCCAGTGAGTCCAAACCTGCTATCTCCTGTCCCAGCTCTCCAGAATTCTTATCAACCAATCACCTGTATCCCATCTTCAGCCAGGATGTAAAGACGGACCTCCCAAAGGTACTGCAGACCCATTCACCATCTCCATCTCTGGTCTCACCACCCCAATTCAAGCCATCCTCAGATCTTTCCTGGATGAACAAGCATCTGCAAGGACAGCTCTGCTTTGTCTCACTCTTGGACACCTCATCTCTAAGCTATTCTTCACCAGCATCAGGATGATCATACGCAGTTGCCACTCCCTGGCCAAAAATCCCCCAGGGCTTCGATCACACCTCAGAATCTGACCCGAGTCCTTGCAAGCACCGAGGCGCGGCCCCATCTTGCCTCTGGGCTCCCTGGGCTCCTTCTCCTGCTTACCACGCTCCAGCCTCACTGGCCTCCTTTCATTATTTGAACAGGCCCATCTGGCCTCTGTTTAAGATTTTTTTTTTTTCCCACTAGTTCTTTCCTCTATGGCTATGCTGTATCCTGATCTTTGCCCAACTATCACTTTCATTTTACTCAGATCTCAGTTGATACAGTGAATTGTTAGAGAAAACTTTCAGACTACGTGGTCTGTGAGGCCGGATCATTAAGTTTGTGAACTCATCTTAGGAAAAGTGCTACATACCTCATTGCTATGGTCACCAGATGGCCACGGGGAGTACTTTGACGGTGACTGTAGTGGTATTCAGCAATGAGGTCTGTAGCACGTTTTCTAGGGTGAGTTTGAGAATGTCATTGCCAGACCTCATGTGTCGGTCCATCTTGTCATATCCCCTTATGTTATTTCCTGGACAATGCTTATTCTGGCATCTTCTCACTCCTTCTCTCCTTTCCTCCTTCCCCTATTCCCTCTTTCCTTCCTTCCTCCTTTTCATCTCCTCTGTTAGATTGTCAGTTATCAAAAAGCAAGATTTTTGCAGACTTTGTGCTGTTTAAATTCTGTCCTAGACTAGCACTTGGAACTTGGTAGAAATAAATATTTGCTCAATGAATGAACCAATCCACCCATTCATTTTCTAGATGAGAGATGTGCTTGTGGAGATTGTGGTGGTGAGAGACAAAACGGGAACTGGCTCTCAAGAAAAGATGATCACAGAAGCAGAAAAGATAAGCCTGGAGATGGTTGCACTAACCCAAATCCCGCTACCCTTGTTTTAGTATCTGCTTTGCTTCTGTCCCTTCCCTCTCAGGCCCACTGGGAGCAGGTCCCTTGTGCCAGTTTTTGGGTTGGAGTTACACGGGACACCCTCAGATCTAATTGCTCATGGTGGATGCAGAAGTTGGCATCTTGTCAGTGACAATGTGGGAGTAACGGAGCTTCAGCTGTTGCCTCACAGAGAGTGATGGATGGGGATGCAACTGAGGATCCCAAAAGAAAAGGCAGTGATGCCAGCTTGGGGAGGGGGGGTCCCTCTTATTATGAGTGAGTGACACTGACAGACCGAAGAGAATGGGGAAATTGGACCTTTTGGGGAAAGCCAGAGGCTGAGAAAGAAAGGGTCTCCCAGGAATCTGGTAACTTGTGGCTTTTCAGAGACACAATTTGTTAAGTCTTGATTCCTCTGTCTGTTCCGGCGTCCTGTATGCAGATAAGATTGTCCTCGTTCTCCCTTTGTTCTTCCCTCATTTTTCTTGTAGCAATGATTTAACATGTGTGTCTCTGCCAGAAAGGTAAGTGTTGTCAAGAGCAGTTTCCTCTAACCGAAGCTACATAGCTGCATCAAGACCACAAACCCAGCCCCCACGCGTCTGGTCTGGTTACCATGGAAACCGCAGAACACCGGGTACCAGCTGACCCGAAATTCTCAGATGCAGGACTCAGAGCTGACTTCTAGAAAATTAAGGTATTTAAACAATTTGTTCTGGAAATGACTGCATTGTTACTCAGGATGGCATGGGTGTGTAAAGTCATCTCATCACCTATCGCCCTTGAAAACAGTGCCTGGTGATACCCCAGACACAAACACCACCAGCATCACAGCCAGACAAATCTCTGACAAATGACAGAAAGGGATGAAATGGCGTACTTCAGGAGTCTCCTTCTGACCTTCGGAGTGTGTTACATCCCTCGAGTTGAATCTCTCACTGTGTGTGCCTGTGAGGGTGTGGGTCATGTGAGAAGGTGTGTTGTGGGGCAGCTCGTGGCTGAGTTGGAGATGTATATACTTTTTGTTTCCCTATGCAACTGGGTTCTGAAGTGTTCCATTAACAAAAGGCTGAGGTGTTCTCAAATTACTACTCATCCTCAAATTTGGTCACATGTCAAAATATTACCATTTCTTTGGAATTCATGAAAGATAATTACAGTCACGACAAGACTCAACTCGACCTATTAAGAAATGGTTGTTGTTGAGTATCTTGTGATGATGGTTATCTGCGGTCTCTGCTTTCTGATAGGAAGGGGTGCCTGCCATTTGTGGTGGCTCCCCAGGATGGCTTCATTGTTAAGAGCAGAGTAAAAGGAAAATGTTTCTGTCTTATAAAGCCAGAGATATACATACAAAGACGTTTCTGGAGTGCATTTTTCCCAAAACAGTAGCTTTGAAATAACATTTATGAAACTCACTTGAAGAAAAAGACCAGAAGGTGTTCTATAGGGATTGAGTGATGTTGTCAGATAAAAAAAGAAAAAAAAGACATACAGAAAGTCTCCTCTTGGAAGACTGGAGTACTCCCTTCAATGGGATTTCAAGAAGATTGTTATTCTCAGCTTTGTGACACCAAAGCTGAATGTGGGAACAGATCCCTTTCCTGTGACATTCTGACTGGAAACCTTGCATCTCCCCTGTGAAAAGAGAACACTCAAGAGAAATTTTTCTTCCGCAGAGTGAGGGTGGTCAGATGCTGGGTAAAAACATCTCAGGAGTGATGTGACAGGGAAGAAAATACCAAAGCCGTGTCATACTTAACTTCACAAAGTATGGTGTTGGCACAGCACAGAGGGATCATATCCGCTGGAAGCTTACCAGAAATGCAGGCTCCCGAGCCCACCCCTGGCCTGCTCAATATGAGTCTGCACCTTAACCAGACCACTGGGGAGTTTTCCCTGGTCTGAGCATTACTCCTCTAGAAGCCAGGGAATGAGTTAACCTTGACTGTAATATTGGAGGATCCCCCACAAGCTTCACTGGATGAATTCACTGAAATGGTGATTAATTATTAAGTTCCCAATCTGAAATTCCACAACTTTTAACAATTTGGTCCCATGACATTCTTGACAAATTGAGTGTTTCTTTAGTCTTCTGATATTATTATTATTATTTATTTATTTATTTATTTTTGCAGTTTTTGGCCAGGGCTGGTTGTTTTTTTTTCTGTTTTTTTTTTTTTTATTAAATCATAGCTGTGTACATTGATATGATCATGGGGCATCATTCACTAGCTTCACAGACTGTTTACCAAGTTTCACATATACCCTTGGAAGATGCACCACTGGTGTAATCCCACCAATCCCCTTCCCTCTACCCACCTCCCCCCTCCCTCCCCTCCCTTTCCCCCTTCCCCCTATTCTTAGCTTGTAACTGGGTTATAGCTTTCATTGTGAAAACCCTAAATTAGTTTCATAGTAGGGCTGAGTACATTGGGTACTTTTTCTTCCATTCTTGAGATACTTTACTAAGAAGAATATGTTCCAGCTCCATCCATGGAAACATGAAAGAGGTAAAGTTTCCATCTTTCTTTAAGGCTGCATAATATTCCATGGTGTACATATACCACAATTTATTAATCCATTTGTGGATCGATGGGCACCTGGGCTTCTTCCAATACTAGCAATTATGAATTGGGCTGCAATAAACATTCTGGTACAAATATCTTTGTTATGATGTGATTTTTGGTCTTCTGGGTATATGCCCAGTAGAGGAATTACAGGATTGAATGGCAGATCTATTTTTAGATCTCTAAGTGTTCTCCATATCTCTTTCCAAAAGGAATGTATTAATTTGCATTCCCACCAGCAGTGCAAAAGTGTTCCATTTTCTCCACATCCGCGCCAACATCTCTGGTCTTGGGATTTTGTGATACAGGCTAGTCTCACTGGAGTTAGATGGTATCTCAAAGTAGTTTTGATTTGCATTTCTCTGATGAGTAAAGATGATGAGCATTTTTTCATATGTCTGAAGGCCGTGCTCCTGTCTTCTTCAGAGAAGTTTCTCTTCAAGTCCCTTGCCCAGCCTGTGATGGGATCCCTTGTTCTATTCTTGCTAATGAGTTTGAGTTCTCTGTGGATTCTGGTTATTAAACCTTTGTCAGAGACATAACCTGCAAATATCTTCTCCCATTCTGAGGGCTGTTTGCTTGCTTTACTTACTGTGTTCTTGGCTGTGCAGAAGCTTTTTAGTTTGATCAAGTCCCAGTAGTGTATTTTTGAAGCTGCTTCAATTGCTCGGGGGGTCCTCCTCATAAAATACTCGCCCATCCCGATATCTTCAAGGGTTTTCCCTGCACTCTCCTCTAGTATTTTTATAGTTTCATGTCTTAAGTTTAAATCTTTGATCCAGTGAGAGTCTATCTTAGTTAATGGTGAAAGGTGTGGGTCCACTTTCAGTCTTTTAAAGGTTGCCAGCCAGTTCATCCAGCACCATTTGTTAAATAGGGGATCTTTTCCCCACTGAATGTTTTTAATTGGCTTGTCAAACATTAAGTAACAGTAAGTAGCTGGATTCATCTCTTGATTCTCTATTCTATTCCAGATATCTACTTCTCTGTTTTTGTGCCAGTACCATGCTGTTTTGATCACTATCGATTTGTAGTAAAGTCTGAGGTCTGGTAGTGTGATTCCTCCTGTTTTGTTTTTATTTCTGAGTAATGTCTTGGCTCTTTGAGGTTTTCTCTGATTCCATATAAAATGAAGTATTGTTTTTTCCAGATCTTTAAAGTATGACAGTGGAGCTTTAATAGGGATTGCATTGAATTTATATATTGCTTTGGGTAGTATAGACATTTTAACTATGTTGATTCTTCCCAGCCATGAGCATAGTATGTTTTTCCATTTGTTAATATTTTCAGCTATTTCTTTTCTTAGAGTTTCATAGTTCTCTTTATAGAGATCTTTCACGTCCTTTGTTAGATAAATTCCCAAATATTTCATCTTCTTTGGCACTACTGTGAATGGGATAGAGTCCTTAACTGTTTTTTCAACTTGACTGTTGTTGGTATATATAAAGGCTACCAATTTATGAATGTTGATTTTGTAACCCGAGACACTGCTGTATTCCTTGATCACTTCTAAGAGTTTTGTAGTAGAGTCCCTAGTGTTTTCCAGATATACTATCATATCATCCACAAAGAGCAAAAGTTTGATCTCTTCTGACCCTATATGGATACCCTTGATCGCCTTTCCTTCCCTAATTGCAGTGGCTAACACTTCCATTACAATGTTGAAAAGCAATGGAGACAATGGGCAGCCTTGTCTGGTTCCTGATCTAAGTGGAAATGATTTCAATTTAACTCCATTCAATATGATATTGGCTGTGGGTTTGCTGTAGATGGTCTCTATCAGTTTAAGAAATGTCCCTTCTATACCAATTTTCTTAAGTGTTCTGATCATGAAGGGATGCTGGATATTATCAAAAGCTTTTTCTGCATCGATTGAGAGATTCATATGGTCTTTGTTTTTTAATTTGTTTATGTGCTGGGTTACATTTATAGATTTACGTATATTGAACCAGCCTTGAGATCCTGGGATAAAACCGACTTGGTCATGATGTATAATTTGTTTGATGTGTTGCTGGATTCTGTTTGTTAGGATCTTGTTGAATATTTTTGCATCTATATTCATTAGTGATATCGGTCTATAATTTTCTTTTCATGTTCCGTCTTTCCCTGGTTTGGGGATCAGGGTGATGTTTGCTTCATAGAACGTGTTGGGTAGTCTTCCTTCTTTTTCTACCTTTTGGAACAGGTTGAGTAATATAGGTACTAATTCCTCTGTAAAGGTTTCGTAGAATTGAGACGTGAAACCATCTGGTCCCGGGCTTTTCTTTTTAGGGAGGTTCTGTATGGTTGATGCTATTTCCGAACTTGATATGGGCCTATTCAACATTTCCACTTGATTCTGGCTAAGTCTTGGAAGGTGACATCCTTCCAAGTATTGGTCAATTTCCTTCAGATTTTCATATTTCTGAGAATAAAGTTTCTTGTAATATTCATTAAGGATTTTTTTGGATTTCTGAGGAGTCTGTTGTTATTTCGTCTTTGTTGTTTCTGATTGATGAGATTAGAGATTTTACTCTTTTTTTTCCTGATTAGGTTGGTCAAAGGTTTATCTATTTTATTGACCTTTTCGGAAAACCAGCTTTTTGATTTATTGATCTGTGGTATTATTCTTTTGTTTTCAATTTCATTTAATTCTGCTCTAATTTTGGTTATTTCTTTTCTTCTACTGGGTTTGGGGTTGGAATATTCTTCCTTTTCCAGTTGCTTGAGATGTCCCATTAAGTTGTTAACTTCCTCTCTTTCCGTTCTCTCAAGGAAGGCTTGCAGTGCTATAAATTTCCCTATTAGAACTGCCTTTGTGGTGTCCCAGAGGTTCTGATAGTTCGTGTCTTCCTTGTTGTTTTGTTCCAAAAAATTGGTGATTTCTTTCTTAATCTCATCTCCGACCCAGCTATCATTCAGCATAAGGTTATTTAACTTCCATGTTTTTGTATGAGTATGCAGATTCCTGTTGTTACTCAGTTCAAGTTTTATTCCATGGTGGTCCGAGAAGATGCATGGAATAATTTCTATTCTTTTAAATTTACTGAGGTAAGACTTATGACCTAAGATGTGATCGATTTTGGAGTAAGTTCCATGGGCTGATGAGAAGTATGTGTATTCAGTTTTGTTGGGATGAAATGTTCTGTACATGTCTGCTAAATCCAAATGTTCGATGGTTAGGTTTAAATCTAAGAATTCTTTGCTCAGCTTCTTGTTGGAGGATCGATCCAACACTGCCAAAGGAGTGTTGAAATCTCCGACGATTATGGAGCTGGAGGAAATCAAGTTGCTCATGTCTGTTAGAGTTTCTCTTATAAATTGAGGTGCATTCTGGTTGGGTGCATAGATATTAATAATTGAGATCTCATCATATTGAGTATTACCCTTAACAAATATGAAGTGACCGTTCTTGTCCTTCCTTACTTTTGTTGGTTTAAAGCCTATTGTATCTGCAAATAAAATTGCAACACCTGCTTTTTTCTGATTACCATTTGCCTGAAATATGGACGACCATCCTTTCACCCTGAGTCTGTATTTGTCTTTTAGGTTAAGATGTGACTCTTGTATGCAACAGATATCTGGCCTGAGTTTTTGTATCCAGTCAGCTAACCTATGCCTCTTTAGACGACAGTTTAAGCTGTTCACATTAATGGAGAATATTGATAAGTCTGGTGAAGTTTTGGGTATCGAGTTTTTCAAAAGTCCAGTGGCCATTTTTAATCCTTTCGCCAGTGTGGAAATTGGAGTTTGATCTGAAGTTTCTGAGTGAGTTTACTTTTGTGGTACAGGATTGGTTTGGTCATTATGGAGGATAGGTCTGAGAATATCCTGAAGACCTGGTTTGGTTATGGCAAATTTCTTCAACATCTGAATGTCATTAAAGTATTTAATTTCTCCATCATAAATGAAACCCAGTTTAGCTGGATACAAGATCCAGGGTTGAAAGTCATTTTACTTTAGGAGATTAAAAGTCAGTGACCACCCTCTTCTGGCTTGAAAAGTTTCAGCAGAGAGATCTGCAGTCATTCTAATATTCTTCCCTTTGAAGGTAATGGTTTTCTTTCTCCTGGCAGCTTTGAGGATTTTCTCCTTCATATTAACTCTAGTGAAGTTAATTATGATATGCCTGGGGGATGTCTTATTCACATTGAGTTGTGCTGGGGTTCTGAAGCTGTCTGCTATCTGAATTTCAGAATTTCCAGGCATGTCTGGAAAATTCTCTTTCATAATTTCATGCAGAAGGGCCTCTGTGCCCAGCGAGGCCACTTCATCTGTTTCTGGAACTCCTATGATTCTGATATTTGCCTTCTTCAAATTATCCCAGAGCTCTCTGAGAGAGTGATCCATTTTTGCTCTCCATTTCTCTTCCTCTTTGAGAGTTTGGGAACATTCAATGGCTTTATCTTCGATGTCAAGAAATCCTTTCTTCTGCTTGCTCCATTCTGTTACTGAGGGATTCTACTGTATTTTTCATATCTTTGAGGGCTGCAAGTTCTTGCTTCAGTGTGTCTAAGTCTTTGGTGGTTTTGCCTTTAAATTCGTTAAATTCTTGAGACAACTTTTGAATTTCTCCTCAAATTCCTAATTCCACTTTGTTAATCTCGTCTGCAATCCAAATTCTGAATTCGATTTCTGACATCTCAGCCAGTTGTTTATGAACGGGATCTTCAATTGCATCTGCCATATCTTTCCTTGAGGGGGTTGATCTATTCTGGTTTTTCATGTTACCAGAGTTTTTCTGCTGATTCTGCCCCATGGTTGTTTTACTCCCTCTGATTTTTTCCCCTGGGGCTTTGTTGAGGGCCCGTACAGTGTTGCGGCCTGAGAAACTGGGGCCCTGTCTGGTGTGGTGGGGCTAAATAGTCTGCCTTGTTTTCAGCTGGTTTCTGTTCCACCCTAGTGAAACAGATACTTTGGATTGAAGTCTCAGCTGTGGAGAAATATCAGCAATTAAGTCACCCCGCCCCCCACTGGCAAACAATTGGAAAAGAAAAATCAAACCTTCCTACCACCGTGCCCCTAGGGCACCACCTGATTTGTCCTCAGGTGATTTGTTCAGTTCAAAAATGTCCAAAGCAATTGTCTCAGTCTGCACCTGTCTCGGATGAGAGAGTTTAAGAGGTCTCTGGGAACTGGATCAAAGGGGTCTGGTGACTACTCTGGTGTGGCTTGCTCCAGTGCTGCGTGGAGTCAGGAAAAGCTACCCAGCCTATAAATTATTCTGGGAAGGTTGCTGCCTCCTTCCCCACCTTGCACCACTTCACACCCAGTCACTGATAGCCCTGCAGTTGGCTGACCCAGTTGCCTGTAGTGAATCGGTACTCCAGGAGTTTGCACCTGCCTGAATCACAAGGAAGTCTGCCAGGCTGCTGCGCTCTGCCTCTCTCCAGCAGGAGGAGGTGAGGCCTGACAACCTCGGGTGCTTGATGAAGGTTGAGGGGTTTTCACTCAGGTCCAGTCTCATCCCTGATTAATGTTACTGACAGAACAGAACAGAATAACTCTGCGTTTCCCCTGCAGAAGAGAAGCTGAATTGAGTTCCAAATCAGCTTGTCTTTGCTCTTGTATTGTCTATAGGCTGACGATCCCCTGAGGGCCAGGTGCATCTTAGGTTTAGTAAAGCGGACCTCTGGGTCAGCCCCGCCCTGGGAGTTTCCCTGGTTTGCAAGTTGGAGTTGCCTCAGGCAAACTCAGAGTCTCTGGTTGCCCAGGGAGACAGGGAGTGTTGCTTCAGAATATTCTGTAGTGAGCTGTATTGCTAGCAAAAGAGGGCTGCTGCCTTATGGCTCAGGCAACTGTTGCTCTGGTGTAGCTCCCCTCCCACCAACCATCCTCTCTCCACTCCCGTATCCCAGAGTCTGCACCGACCGGCTGCAGCCCAGCACTATCTACACCCCTCGAGCAATTGCCCAAGAGTCTGGACCCCTGGGGGACAGGCCTCCAGACCTTGGAGTGAGAGCAGAGGGGAGCGCGGGGAGCGCTGGAAGCCTGGGGTTGCGGGCAGAGAACACACACAGCTTTACAGTTTTATGCCTGGCCGTATTGTCACCAAAAGACGGCTGTCGCACTGTGCCTCAGGGAACTGCCACTCCGGTGCAGTCCCCTCTCCGCCGACTGACCGGGACTGGCCTCCAGACCCCAGTGTAAGTGAAGGGGAGCACTGGGAGCTCAGAATTACAGGTAGAGACTATATACAGTTTATACAGTTTTATGCCTGGCAGGAGGAGGCCATGGCACCCTAGTAGGGGAGGTAGGTTCAGTTTTTAGATGTTCTCTCCCGTGGAGTGTAGTGGGAGGACCTTTGAACGCTGCGTGGTTGTTTGTGGGGCACTCTGAAACGTTCTCATGGGGGAGGTGACTCCCGTCCGCTTGGTGATGGATTTTGTACCTTTTGTTTGTATCCTTGTGGTCGCAGCTTGCCTCAGCAGGGTTGACGTGCGTTCTACAAGCTTCTCTCTTAGTGCAGCTCAAATCCACCAGGTTACTTGCTGAATTTTTTTCCTTTAACTCTCCTTCTAAACGGGAGCCTCTGTGGAAAGCTGGCTTCAGTCAGCCATCTTGTCTCCTCCCCCTCTTCTTTAGTCTTGAGACACAACTCTGTCACTAAGAATATTTGCATATGACTTCTAATTTAGGAGTCAGTATGTTTCTCATTTTGCTGTTTATAGATATGTAAAAAGTACCCCTAATTTAGGCATGCTCTGTGCTTACCACAGTAAAGAAGACCTACTCCATGTCAGGTGAGTCTCACAGGTGTGGAGTTAAAAACGGAATTTTCTTTTTCTTTTTTTTTTTTTATTTTTTTTAAGCCATATACACATAGATCATGAATACATTTATGCATCTGTGGGGTACAATGTGTTGATTTTTTTTATACAATCTGATGTGGTTACAGCAAACCAATCAACATAGCTTTTGCCTCCTTGACTTGATTATTGTGTTAAGACATTTATGTTCTACACTTGACAGATTTGACTTGTACTCTTGCAATATGCTCCATAGATGTGGTCCCACCTTTTACTCTCCCTCTATCAAACCTCCTCCTCACCTCCCTTCCCACTCCATTTCTCTCCTTCATCCTGGGCTATAGTTGTGTTCTATCTTTCATAAGAAAGTGTGAGTAAATATAAGTTGGTTTCATAGAAGTACTGAGTACATGGGATACTTTTCCTTCCGTTCTTGAGATACCTTATTCAGGAGAATAAAGGTCCCTCCTTGTAAACATAAAAGAGGTAAAGGCTCCATCTTTTTTAAAGGCTGCATAGTATTCCATGGTGTACATATACCACAATTTATTAATCCATTGGGTGGATGGGCACTTGGGCTTCTACCATGACTTGGCTATTATGAATTGAAAAACTGAATTTTAAATGACTGGTGTCTTCTACGAGAAACAGAGAGCTGAGTGTGATGCCAGAAATCTTACAGGCACACTGAGAGTTTGGAGGCATTGGGGAAGGGGGACTTTGTCTGTAGGAACTGAGGGCTCTTCAAATTGATGGAAAGCAGGGCAGTATTTGCCCCCAGCAAATGGGGTCCCTGTAGTGGCATTCTTGGATCTAGTGGGGTGATTTTCAACCGGGGTGCCAGGCCAAAATTTTAAAGATTATTAATTATTTTTGAAGGAAGTTCAAAGCACAGTAAGTAGACATATTTTCTACTCTATTTTTGATCAACATAATTTAAGTGTGCCATGGAAGTTTAACTATAGGGTCAAGTGTGCCGTGAGATTAAAAAAAGGTTGAAAAATACGGTTCTAGAGTTTCTCAGAATGGAATTAGGAGCAGTCTTAGCTCATGGGCATTTCTTTTTTTTTTTTTTTTTAATTTTTTTTATTAAATCATAACTGTATACAATGGTATGATTATGGGGCATCATACACTCACTTCATAAACCATTTGACACATTTTTATCACAGTGGTTAACATAGCCTTTCCGGCGTTATCTCAGTTACTGTGCCAAAACATTTACATTCTACATTTACCAAGTTTCGCAAATACCCCTATAATATGCACCACAGGTGTGATCCCACCGATTCCCCTCCCTCTACCCACCCCCCCCCTTTCCCACTTCCCCCTATTGTTAAGTTGTAGCTGGGTTATAGCTTTCATGTGAGAGTCCCAAATTAGTTTCATAGTAGGGCTGTGTACATTGGGTATTTTTTCTTCCATTCTTGGGATACTTTACTAAGAAGAATATGTTCCAGCTCCATCCATGTAAACATGAAAGAGGTAAAGTCTCCATCTTTCTTTAAGGCTGCATAGTATTCCATGGTATACATATACCACAATTTATTAATCCATTCGTGGATCGATGGACACTTGGGCTTTTTCCATGACTTAGCTATTATGAATTGGGCTGCAATAAACATTCTGGTACAAATATCTTTGTTATGTTGTGATTTTTGGTCTTCTGGGTATATGCCCAGCAGAGGAATTACAGGATTGAATGGCAGATCTATTTTTAGATCTCTGAGTGTTCTCCATATATCTTTCCAAAAGGAATGTATTAATTTGCATTCCCACCAGCAGTGCAGAAGTGTTCCCTTTTCTCCGCATCCACGCCAGCATCTCTGGTCTTGAGATTTTGTGATATAGGCTAGTCTCATTGGAGTTAGATGATATCTCAAAGTAGTTTTGATTTGCATTTCTCTGATGATTAAAGATGATGAGCATTTTTTCATATGTCTGAAGGCTGGGATCCCTTGTTTTTTTCTTGCTGATGCGTTTGAGTTCTCTGTGGATTCTGGTTATTAAACCTTTGTCAGAGTTATACCCTGCAAATATCTTCTCCCATTCTGAGGGCTGTCTGCTTGCTCTGCTTACTGTGTTCTTAGCTGTGCAGAAGCTTTTTAGTTTGATCAAGTCCCAGTAGTGTATTTTTGAAGCTGCTTCAATTGCCCGGGGGGTTCTCCTCATGAAATACTCACCCAGACCAATTTCTTCAAGGGTTTTCCCTGCATTCTCCTCTCAGGCTGGGCAAGGGATTTGAAGAGAAACTTCTCTGAAGCTCATGGGCATTTCATTGACCTAGCACTGAGTTACGTGGCAAGACATGGCCTGTCCTCGTATCTTCATGGAGATGACATTGGTCATCCACCTTTCAAACACTGCTCACCTCCTTCCTTTTTTCTTTTTTTCTCTTTTTACAAAGGTCAATAAGCATTTTCCTGGCAAGAGGATTCTCTGGGATTTCTTCTTTTATAATATATGTATTTTTACAGGCATTAAGTACAAGTGATAACAGTAATAAAAGTGATATAAAGTTACCTTAGACATAATATTTATTAAATTAAAACCTGAGTCTATTTAAAGAAGAGCATAAAGTTTTTTTAGCAGGAATAGGAACATGGAAACACCAAAAATCATGAGAGTTATACCCAAGTAACTGAAATTTGTTGTTTTTTTTTTTTTTTTTTTTTTTTTTTGTAGAGACAGAGTCTCACTTTATGGCCCTAGGTAGAGTGCCGTGGCCTCACACAGCTCACAGCAACCTCCAACTCCTGGGCTCAAGCGATTCTCTTGCCTCAGCCTCCCGAGCAGCTGGGACTACAGGCGCCCACCACAACACCCAGCTATTTTTTGGTGGCAGTTCAGCCGGGGCCGGGTTTGAACCCGCCACCCTCAGTATATGGGGCCGGCGCCTTACCGACTGAGCCACAGGCACCACCCAAGTAACTGAAATTTGGGCAAAGATGCCACAGTTAAACAATAATTTAAAGTAGACTTCTTTCTGTGCCACTTGCCAACATTGCAAAGGAACTAAACCATGAACCAAGTTACTCAGAAAATGTAATTCCCCTTGGAGTTGAGATACACAAAATAAAATCATTCTAGACAGATACCAGGCAGCACAGCTACCATAGTTCAGGGGACAGTAGAATAAGGAAACCCAGTTCAGTGTGATTTGTATTCCACGTTCATCCAGCAACCATTTTCTGACACCTGCTAGGTCCCAGGTCTCCTGCGATTTGCTAAAGCAACGCTCAAAAGCAGAGGTCTCGCCTGCCTTGGAGGAGCATCTGTCTAGAAGGGAGTGAGCAGGTCCCAGAAACAAAATGTTGAGACCCCCTTCTGTTATTGAATTACCCCACCATGCAAGCCAAGTGGGTGGTGAGAGGGAGGGGGGGATGGGAACTGTGTCGAACAAGCTGCAGCCCAGGTTCATTAAGCAAGAATTCAGTCTCTTATTCCACATCTGGCCTCCCACCCACGAGAGTACACACAGATCTTCTGATGTTAGTGTGCGGTAGCCCAATTCTCCCCCCAGTCAACGTTTTATTTTCCACACTCCCTAATCCAAAAGGAAATTTTCAGGACTCTGCCCCCACAGGAACATTATACTAATGGAGCTCTCACCATTCTTCTATGTGAAATTTCTCTTTGTATTATTACCTAAAGATAAAACACTTGCTTCCCAGGACACCATTCTCTGGGAGAGCCCCTTTTATGGGGACTCAGTTATTGGAAACGGGGTTATCAGCAACTCTGAAAACTACAGTCAAACTGTGTGGAGAATGTAGATTTTGTTTTCTTCAGATAGCTTTCAAGGACACTTACGATAAATCTATGAAAAGAGAGCTACTTATAAGCCAGGGATTTATGGAATTTGCTAGTTATTTGTGTCCCTTCTTTTGTCAATAGCATTAAGATTTGCTGTTGGTGCGGAATTATCCACTGACCTAAATCCTAGCAAGCTATCAAAATCTGTGTCTCAGATAAAGCCGTGCAGGCGTGTGACACATTTATCAGCTCCAGGCAGGCAGCCAGTCCACAGGGGTGGTTTTTCTGTCTTCTCTCAGCAGCAAAGGGGGAAAAATACAGATGAATCACAGCCCACTTAGATGGATAGTTTTAAACAATTACTAAGAGCTTATTGTTTAAAAAGTACAATAACCGATTCCCTGCCCCCTGGTTTCCTACCAACTTTTTAAGTGTCATGACATGCAATTTGTTTACCTAATGCACAGCCCTGAGAATGAATGACAAGGCCAACCTGATTTATGGTTCTTACATTATGCAAAATGCTCTAGGTAGATCATGCTTCATTATGCAAAATCAACACCACTGCTCTGCACCTGAGTGAGTCCCAGTGTGTCAGAGCCAGGTGCCCTCCATGACTGGCTGCGGGATTCGTCCGCATCCCACTGTCTATAACTTCAAAGCAAAAACATCGTTCAAGTACACTCGCGGGTGGAGATGCAAAGTTGGGCCAAAGGCTGGAGGGATTAATAATAAACAGGTGAACTTCAGGGTTTAAGAACATGGAAGTGAGCAAACAGTGGGTGTATGTAGAACAAAAACTTTGGGAAAAAGCCCAGCTTTCTCCCTTTATTTCATTTCGTTTTTCCTGGGAAAAGATATTTATTCTTGTGTACCTGTGTATCTCTTTAGGAAGAGAGATTTATTATCCCCGATTATGAGATCTACTAAACTCATTGTGTCAAATTAGGACCTCCTCATAATTTTGAAAAGTCTGATCTGAAAACACTCTATTCCATTAGAAGCTACTCACCCTACCACAAAGAACTCCAATATTCCATTTGTCATGGAAAGAAAAGGGTACAGTTTCAACTGTTGTACATTTTGAAATGCTTGTGAGAATTTGTCACCACCTACTCATCAATGCTATGAAAGGATCATTACAAAAGATTGGATGCAGCCATTTCAAGAAATAACAAAACCAGATATTTAAAAGTTATGCTCAGTCATGCATGCTAAAGTCGCTCGTGTTACAAGATTGTACTTGGGTGTTATAAACAAAGTTAGTATATGATGTTTTTCTGAATTGCTTACATGGTGTTTTTCTTATCAGAATCCGTCCACATTAAGAAATGAACGACTTTTCCAGGAAACCCTTGGCATCTACTCTAGAGACACTCGAGATGCCAGACAGGGTGATGCTTGGGAAGTGCTGACCAAGAGAATGACATGGTACCTGAAGGCGTCCCTTGTCCCTCTCACGTCGCCTCTCTGTAGAGAAAAGCGTCCCCTGGACCATCAGTTTTCTGGTTGCCCTTTTTGCTTTTGCAAACCAAGACCCCCAAGCCCATGTGAGAGATAAGAAGCTCAGGAACAGGCCAGGGGCAGCAGGAAGGGGCAGGCTCAGGAGGGATCCTCCCAAAGACAGGCCTGGTCTTATGCTAACTGGGGTCAGGTCCTACCTGCTCACTCCTTTACATGCACCCAAGCTCCCAACTCCCATGAGAAGGACAAAAGTATATTTATGTGGGCTCCCGTGGCCTCTCTGAGGAATGAGCTGCAGAGTGACAGACCTATAAGGTGCTAGGAAAGGCAGACCAGTGATGGTCATTCGTGTGCCTGGGAGTGACTCACAGGTGAACACACACAGCCCCCAGCCCTCCTGGGTCATGCTGATCCATCACAGCTGGGTGTGTCTGGCAGGTCACTGAGGTGAACTGGGGGAGGAATTCTCCAGAGAAGGGAAGAGGCTGGTTGCCAGAAGCAGGCTACGAGGAGGTCATCCCAGGTCCCACCTTTAAGTCCATCCTTTCCACCGGGTCTCAGCCACGCCTGACTTCAGGAGGTGAGGCCAGAACTCTAGACTTTCTGCAAGTCAAGGAGCTGATCGACTGTGTTCAAATTCCTCTTTAGTAAACACCAGACAACTGCTGTTTGGAGGAGGCTCCTTAGGCTGTAAGACCTATGCATTTTGATTCTGAGAGCAATGAAGACAATTTAGCCCTAGAAAGAATAATGATTTCCCTAGAAGTAAACCAAAGGGGTCCAAATAGCCCATTGCCAAATTGTCCAGAGGGTAAAAGAATGCAGAGAAATTTGCCAGAGACAGAAGTAGAGCATTAACAATTCACTTACTTTTGGGTAATATTTAGACATCAATTTCCTGTTGTTGTTTAGATCCAAGGTTACACACAAACACACACACACGCACACACGCATGAGTGCCTAGATGGCCCCAGGATGAAGAGGGCAGGGCAGGTGCTGAGTCCCTGAACTGCCATGTCTGAACAGAGCAGTTCTTCAAAGTGTCAGCTGATAGTCACTAAGCAAGATTCTAGCCTGTGTGGCAGTTTTTAGTTTTACCAGAGAGCCCCAAAATTCAGACTATGACATAAAATTTCCTGATGTTAAACTTAGCAATGAGATTTAATTAAAAGCAGACAAACAAACAAACAATAACCTGTGTAGTGCGGACACATTTCTGCCTCATGGGATGTGGGTTTGCAGTTTTCGATGTAAAAGAAGAAGTCAGGATCATGTAATTAGAGTTTAGGAAAGACACTCAGAAGACAGAATTCTTCTCTCCTGCGGGATAACAGTATCTAAAATCCAGTGGAGCAATACCAGATGAAATAAATGCGCCTCATAAGGGTACAGGTGAAACTCAGTAAATGTAGAATATCAATGTCTTAACACAGTAACTAAGAAAATGCCAGGAAGGCTGTGTTAACCAGTGTGATGAAGATGTGTCACACAGTCTATAAAACCAGTGTATGGTGCCCCATGATCGCATTAATATACACAGCTATGATTTAATTAAAAAAAAAAAAGAAAGAAAGAAAGAAATGCACCTCTAATGCACCTTGAAAAAAATACATGTTCTACCAAAGAATTCTTTCTGTCATTTCCTCTGCTTCCGAAAAAACCTTTTAAAGAATAAGGACTTATTCAGGAGACCATGGAAACAAAGTGTTCTAATGATTTGGGGCCTGGCCTAGGGGCACTCTGGGAGGCTGAGGCAGATGGATCTCCTGAGCTTAGGGGTTCAAGACCAGCCTGAGCAAGAGTGAGACCTCATCTCTAAAAATAGTTGGGCATTGTCGCAGATGCCTTTAGTCCCAGCTACTTGGGAGGCTGAGGCAAGAGGATCCTTTGAGCCCAAGAGTTTCAGGTTGCTGTGAGCTATGATGCCACAGCACTCTAGTTAGGGCAACAGAGTAAGACTCTGCCTCAAGAAAAGGAAAAAAAGATATGTTGAAGCATCACTGCTGAAACCGCAGATCTGGAATGGAAGTAGCAAGCCACACTTCTTGCTCTCCAAGGAAGGGGCCTGAGAACCCCCTGATGGGTGGCTACACTCTTGAATAATTTGCTCCCTTAACTTGATTTTTTTGGGGAGTAGAAAACCCAAAACCTAGAGAATCTTTCAGTAGAGAGACTCAGTAATGAATGATATCGAATCCTTTAAGGGTGTACATTCATAGGCAATCACATCACCCGCAAGTGTGGAGCTCTTGTTTTCCAGAGTGAAAAGTGGAAAATGTAAAAGAAACCATCCGCATTTTCCCCAGCTCTGCTGAACGACCAGGAAAGATCAATACCAGCCGCAGATCAGATGATGATCTCATTTTCTACGCAGCTGCGTGCAATTCACTTCTAAATGACACAACTTCATAAAGGACAAGTCAGATAATCCCATTGTATCTGAAGTTAAGTATGTTAATGCGGCTTGAATTAATTTTCTCGGTGTTAAAGTGCAGACTAGGCTAATAAAAGTGACACGTTGACTTTTCCAGAGAATGATGTTCTGGCGTGTAAGGAACGGCAGAGTAAATGAAAATTAGCCTCAAGACAATGTTAATTACACTTTATCCATTAGTAGGAGGGTAATGGAATCACTCATTTCACAGCAAAGAAAATCCTGCTGGCTTCATAAAGGGAAACTATAGTATTTAACGTTCTAATTAGAGCCTAACAATGTAACTGTATATAGAGGAAAGAAAGGAAAACATACATGAATAGCAGAGATGGAAAGGATGAGGGGCCCTTGCTGAGTTCTTTTTCTACTTTCACCATCCCTCTGATGTGCGAATAGATCTCTCATACAAGGGAGTACAGGCTGATGGGATAGAAAGGGGGTAATATAAAGGCTCTGATCTGCAAAACATGTGTTATCCATGTTTTATGTTGTATGTTTGTCCACCATACACATGCGCATTTATCCCGACAACACACGAAGCCCACCGTTACTGCAGATGGAGTTTACAACGATATAATTACGAATCGTGTTCACAGTGGATTCATAACATTAGATTTGTTTTTTTCACAGCAAATGAAAACCAGATTATTACGATTGTTTTACATAACAAACAGACGTTTCCTTAGGTCTATAATTTGAAAGCACCTGCTCCACCACGGAAAGGGAGAAGTGAGAAGTAACAGGTCCCCCCAGTACTGCCCATGGGTGTCCACTCTTGTCTCAGAGGCCCAGTCCTGACTTTCATCCTGAGAAAGGCACTGTCTTGCACTTTTTAGAATAATGTAGTTAATTCAGATTGTACTCACTGAGGACAGAATCTTCTTGATCTAGTTGCCTTCTAGCTACCTAGATAAACAGGACAGTTAAATTCTCCCCATGTGCTGAGAAGGCAGATGGTAACATCTCACAGCTCACGCATCTCCCGAGACTTGCCAACGGGAGCTGCCTCTATGGGTACTAAACGGAAGTCACACCTTTCCCCCAAATCACCCCAAACCACCGCCAATGCCTGGCTGAGAGGGACTCAAGGGGGCTCACCTCGGGGACGCTGTGTCTACTCCAGAGCTCCCTGGGCATTTCTGGGGCTGGACTTCTGTGGGACAACTTCTACACCTGGCTTCTGCCCTGCAGTGTCCCTTCCTTTTCTCCTTGAGACAAAAGTCAGATGCCTCACAGACAGTTAGGGCAGGACAAGGGCCACGGGCCAAGAAAGTCACAGGATGTGGATCTGCTTGGCTCAGATAAATGTCACCAGTAGGGACCCATTTGCTACTTTAGCAATAATAACCTTTTCGGTAAAAGGAGGAATTCCTTTAATCAGGGCAGGTGCACAGTGGAGGTGACAGTGTCTCTAAATGAACTATTGTCATTAACATAGTAAAACTCACAGCAACCAGCCCCATTACAGTTTGCAAATGCCATGGCAACTCCCACAAGTTACCCTAAAAGGTTAGGCTAGAGGAGGGTTCCTGGCTGTAGGGACTCTGTATTTTTCTCAGTGTGCACTTGTATATGGCATCATGTCCCAGAGAGGTGTTAAGGTCCCCTGTGCAAGAGGAACCAGCTGGTGCCTCATCCCAAGAGAGGGCCATCCTGCAGACACAGGTCAGCAGTATCCACCGTTCAGTCCCCAGAAGCAGGAAAATCACTCACATGAGAACTGCTGTTGGTATATTACTTGACTGGAGAAAAAGATTACAATAAAAGTAGAAGAACTGAAATTTATTTTCATCATTATTTTCTCAAATAAGCATCTTTTGATATAGTGCAGCAATTTACATTTAAACCAAGTTGCCTAAAATACAGGTGTGAAAAGTAACGTTTTTCTTTCTCCATCACTATAAAAAATATCCTTTCAGTCCACATCACTCTTCTGTCCAGGCCCCAAGAGTATCTGCCTCCTACGCCCCCAGCTGCTGCACGGGGGCTGCTTATCAGGGATGACACTTCCAATCCATATTTTCTCCAGTCACAGTTTGTAGAACTGACATTGCTTTATTAACTACTACTCACAGCCTCACATTTCCATTGATTCGGATGACACGCTTTAAAAAAATATGCTATTAAAGCCCGTGATTTTCTTCTTGCTAACAAGATTTATTTTAGGTGAATGGTTTATAGAAGGCTGCGGCAACCAACCTCCTCAGAGCCCAATTCTGGAAAGAAAGTTTCTCTAGTTTTAGGATCATTAGGAAGGAAGTTGCACTAAAAATAAGATAACTAGAATTTGAGTTTCCTACATGCCAGCCTGTCACAATCTACTTCAAATCATTTTACAGGAGAGATAGCTGATGGCAAACCAGAAGGAGAACAGAACCCGTGATGTATGTGGGCACCGGTGTTCTGTGGATGGTGCTTAATAAAATTCAGAAAACACACCGCAGCTATATCTGAAGCTGTCCTCATCTTCTTATAGTTCAGCTGAGATATTTCTTAGGGGCGGTGAGCATGGGTAGTCTACTGGGAATGTGACCAAGGAGACAGGTTCAAATGAGTACACTGCAGGACCGTTTTAAGCAGAAACAATCAAAAAACACAGTATGTGACTAAATAAACAGAGGGATTAGTCACACTCTGGGATTCTGCCGCAGGGGTGACAATGCTATGTGGCCATCCCACTGTGTGTTTTTTTTTTTTTCTGGTAACCTAGGAAGAAAGATTGCTCAGCCTCTCCTATTCTAAGGTCAGGGGTGTGTGCTAAAGTGTTGGCCACCAGGAATGTGAGTGGAGCTTGACACCATCCTTTCTCACAGAAGCCACTGAGAGCAGGTGTGTGCCCATGGCATCCAGAACTCAGAGTCTCAATAACATTCTCCAGTAAAAGGAGCCAGGGCTTTTTGGACAAGCAGATGGTTCCAGCCTAATGCAGAAAAAGTACTTGATGGGCTGGGGCGTCTTATGGCAAAAACATAAGGAAAGGGCTCAAAGAAAGGCTTGTGTAACAAATGGACAAATTGGGGATACTTTAAACAAGAATATAAATAATGGCAATGAAGGATTGTAGTCCATGAATTAGCAATAATTCAATAAAGCAAACACCCATGAGTTCAGAGTTGATGTAAGTACATAAATAAAATGCAAATTAATTTTGGTTAATAAAATAGTGGAAATGGTGGTAAATGAAAATCACAAGAATCATTCAGAGATGGTAAAATTTGTGGGTAACATGTGACGGTTAATAGGATATTTACATAGTCCCAAAGTATCTCCACATTTATGTAAAACGGAGGGAGAAGAGAAGCCTGGTGAGGTAGAAACATGACAGGGACCACCTTAACCAAATGCATGAGGCTAATGCCATCTGTCACAGGACATACTAATGCCATCTACCTCCTGGGGTGATACACTGAGAAATGCACAATGTAATTTCCACAGCTTTCATGCCAAAAAAGCATAACCTCTTACAGGTGAAAATCCAGTTTTCCTAGCAACATTTATCAAAGCGATTACTCTTTCCCTCTTGTGTATATTTCATATCCTTATCAAAGAAAAGTTGACTATATGTGTGGGAATTTATTTCTGGGCTTTTTATTCTGTCCCATGGAGTTTATTTCTAGGGTTTTTATTCTATTCCATTGGTTTATATGTCTGTCTTTATGCCAGTGCCATACTGTGTTAAGCACAGTAGTTTTACAATACATTTTGAAATCAAGAAGTGGGATGCCACCAGCTTTTCCTTCTCAAAATTATTGTGATTATTCAGAGTTCTCTGTGGTTCCCTATACAATTCTAAAACATGAATATCCACATCCAAAAGAATGAAGTTGGAGCCAAATACCACATGCAATAATCAACTCAAATGGATTACAGACTTAAATGTGATATTTGAAACTACAAAACTCCTAGGAAAAAACATAAAGTAAAAGCTCTGTGGCATTGGTGTTTTGACAAAGATTTCACGGCTATGACATCAAAACCATAGATAATAAAACAGAAAATAGACAAGTAGAATTACATCAAAGTGAAAAGCTTCTCCATAGTGAGGGGGGGGAAATCAACAGGCCATCTATGAGATGGAGAAAATATTTGCGGACTACCTAACTGACAAATGGTTAATTTCTGCATTATATTAGGATCGCCTACAACTCAATACCAAAAATAACAACAAAACACACCAAGACCCCAATTTAAAAATGGGGTTGAATGGTCATTTCGCCACAGAAGACATACAAATGGTCAACAAGTATATGAAAAGATGCGTAATGTCACTAATAATCAGGGAAATGCAAATTAAAACCACAATTAGATATCACCTCACGTCTTTTAGGATGATAATTATCATAAAGAAAAAGGACAACGAGTGTTGACAAGGATGTAGAGAAATTGGATTCTTTGTACTCTCTTGGTAAGAATGCAAAATCGTGCAACTGCCATGTAAACCAGTATGGAGGTTCTTCAAAGGAAATAAATAAAAATTGAACTACAAGGGTATTTATCCAAAATAATTGAAATCAGGATCTGGAAGAAAGATTAGACTCCCAGATTCACTGCAGAATGTTCACAATAGAAGACATGGGAATGACTTAAATGCTCATGGATGAATGAATGAAGAGAATGCGGTCTGTGTGCACAATGGAATGTGAGACGTAACAATATGGGTGAACCTTGATGACAGATATTATATTAACGAAAATAAGCCAGTCCCAGGAGGACAAATGCTATCTGATTCTACAGCTAGGGGGTCTCCAAAACAGTCAAACCCACAGAAGCAGAATGTAGACTGGTGGCTGCCAGGGGCTGAGGGTTGGGGGAAGTCGGGAGATGTTGTTCAGTGGGTGTGAAGTTTTAAGTTATTCAAAATGAACACATCATAGAAATCCACTATATGATGTTGTGCCTGTAGTTAACAATAATGGACTGTGCGCTTGAAATTTTGTTAAGAGGGCAGATTTCATGTCATTCTTTTTGCAATTGAAAGAAAAGCCAAAAAGCATCACCTAAAATTAATCACAAGAAAACATCAGCCAAACTCAATCTGAGGAGCAATCTTCTCAATAATTGGCCAGTACTTATTTAAAATGACAAGGCCACTCCAAATTAAGACAATGTAAAAGATTGCTCCAGATTAAGGGAGATTTAGGAAAACAGGGTCACCCTATGCAATGTGTGGCCCTGGACTGGATCCCTCATGCCAGAAAAGGGCATTAATGGGCCAATTGTGGATAGGCCTGTATTTATTAACAGGTTTGCATCAGTGTTTATTTCTCAGTTTTGATAATTGTGGTTATATAACATATTAACATTTATGGAAGCATAGTAAAGGAACTATGAAAATTCCTTCTATGATTTTAATAACATATTTAGGACTCAACTTATTTCTAAATGAAAAGTTAGCAAATCAGGGAGTCAATGTTTTTCTCATTTCTCTCCTTCCCTTCTGGGTTAATCTTGGAGGCCATGCATTGAAGGTGAGAACCAGGTAAGATGGGAGAGGCCTAGATCCCTGAGTCACTGCATGGAAGAGCATCCCCGCTGACCTGAAGCCACTTGTGCACAAGTGAGAAACATGTTTCCTCTGTGCTACTTACTGAAACTTCAAAGAACATCACTGCAGCACGAATGATGCTATTCTTTTCTTTTTTTCAGAGGAATATGAGGGTACAAATGTTTAGGTTACATTGTTTTCATTTCTAAGGTAAAGTTCAAGTTAGAGTTGAGCCCTCCACCCAGGAGATGGGTTGAACACCCTCACACTGTGCACGTTAGGTGAGATCCTGCCAGTCACCCTTCCTCCTTCCCTTTCCCCTCTCTCTTCTTCCCTCCCCCTTGCTAGACTATGCTTGTGTTTTTTCTTTTCTGTGGGTGTGTAGTTGTTTATATATTGGTTTCATATTAGTAATGAGTATAATGGCTACATTTTTTCCCATTCTTGAGATTCTTTATTAAGAACAATGTGGTTTTTAACTCCATCCAGGTAAACATAAAAAATGTAAAGTCTTGGATGGAGATTAAAGATGGTGGCCGAGTAACTGCTTCCCTGCAACTAGGAACAGCGAGTCTGGGGAGACAAGACTCCAGGCATCTCTGGCCGGTGGGATCTGCCTATAATCATCCCTTTGAGGATACAGGGAGCCAGCAAGGGACTTCTGGACCCCAAAAGGAGGACAAAAAAACAGTGGAAAACTGGCAAGTGGTTGCGTGTGTTCGATCAACCTAATCACGCCGGCAAACATAAGTACAAGCAGCAGTGAGACTGCAAACTGGAAAGGCCTTACCTGTGAACTATTTCAGTGTGCTTTGACTTGGCATTCAGTTGAACTTCCTTGGGGAGAGCTTGAGCAGGAGTGTGGAGAACTTTGGGCATTGTCTGGGGCCCCAGACTGAGCCACTGAGCTGGGCACAGGAAGCCATTGTGAAAGAACTGCCCCGGCAAGCTCCACCCTCAGGGTCTCAGAGCAAGGATTGCACAGGTCAAAGTAACCTACTGACTGAGCAGCCTAAAGGCGGGGACTGAGCTACCTTACAGCCTTAATCTTTAGGGGCAGAGTGAGACGGTTTTGGCACACTGGAGCCTTGGGCTATTGCCCTGGGTAGAGTGCTATGACGTCACAGCTCATAGCAGCCTCAAACTCCTGGGCTTGGCACCACCCAGACCTCAATAAGAGCTGTGCAGTGACCCCTGACTGGTGACCCGCACCCACCAGGCCTCCACATTCCCTGACCAGGAACTGTGGGAGCCACGCAACCCTGCGTCCTCCCTCCTGTGTCCTCCCAGCTTCCACACTAGCCCGTTCATCTGGACAGGGACTCTGGTAGCTGCATGCCCTTTGGAGCCATTCCTGCCTCTGCGCAGAGCTCCTGGCCACAGACTGCTGGAGCCTTGGGCTCTCTGTGCCAAAGTCAGTGGGTGCCTGGCACTCCCAGAACCGTGCGCATCACCTCCAGCCCTGTTGCTGGATCTGGGTGTGTCACAAACCGGAGCTGCTTCCACAACCAGAACTCCCTAGCTAGAGCAGCCCCAGAGAAACTACACAGGGTCACTCTCTACAAAGATCTAGCAACAATAGAGTGATCCCGCTGGGGTCTAATCTTGGAGAGACACCTCCCCAACTCTGAGGACAGCCAGAGGCAATGGTGAAAAACAATCATGAGGTGAAATCAACAGAAAAACTCTGGCAATATGAATAATCAGAGTAGATCAACTCCCCCAAGGATCAATGGGGCAGAAACAGCACAAGACCCCATGCACAAACAAATAGCTGAGATGTCAGAAATTGAATTCAGGATCTGGATAGCAAATAAGATCGAATTAGAATTCCAAAAGTTATCTCAAGAATTCAACGGATTCAACGACCAAAAGACCAAAGATTTCGACACATTGAGACAAGAAGTTGCATCCCTCAAAGATCTGAGAAACACAGTAGAATCCCTAAGTAACAGAACGGAGCAAGCAGAAGAAAGGATTTCTGACATTGAAGACAAAGCTTTCGAACGCTCCCAAGCCCTCAAAGAAGAAGAGAAATGGAGAGCAAAAACAGTCCACTCTCTCAGAGAGCTCTCAGATAATTTGAAGAAAATGAATATTCGTCGTATAGGGATCTCCGAAAGTGACGAAGTGGCTTCACAAGGCACAGAGTCTCTTCTCCATGAGATTATGAAGGAGAACTTTCCAGACATGCCAAGAGATTCCAAAATTCAGATAGCAGACAGTTTCAGAACTCCAGCACGACTCAACCCAAATAAGACATGCCCCAGACACATCATAATCAATTTCACTAAAGTTAATATGAAGGAGAAAATTCTGAAAGCAGCCAGACGAAAGAAAACCATCACCTACAAGGCGAAGAATATCAGAATAACTGCAGATCTCTCTGCTGAAACCTTTCAAGCTAGAAGAGGATGGTCATTGACTTTTAATCTCCTAAAACAAAATAACTTTCAACCCAGGATCCTGTACCCAGCTAAACTGAGCTTCATTTATGATGGAGAAATTAAATACTTCAACGACATTCACATGTTGAAGAAATTTGCCACAAATAAACCAGCTCTCCAGGACATTCTTAGACCTATCCTCCATAAAGACCAGTGTAATTCTCCACCACAAAAGTAAACCAACCCCCCAAATTTTTAATCAAATTCCAACTTCCACAGTCGCAAAAGGATTAAAAATGTCCACCGGTCTCTCGAAAGGCTTGTCAATACTCTCAATTAATGTGAATGGTTTAAATTGTCCTCTAAAGAGGCATAGGTTGGCGGACTGGATACAAAAACTCAAGCCAGATATCTGCTGCATCCAAGAATCGCATCTTACATTAAAAGACAGATATAGACTCAAGGTGAAGGGATGGTCATCTATATTCCAGGCAAATGGAAAACAGAAAAAAGCAGGCGTTGTAATCCTGTTTGCAGACGCAATAGGCTTTAAACCAACCAAAATAATGAAGGATAAGGATGGACACTTCATATTTGTTAAAGGTAATACTCAATATGATGAGATCTCAATTATTAATATTTATGCACCCAACCACAATGCACCTCAGTTTGTAAGAGAATCTCTAACAGACATGAACAACTCAATTTCCTCCACTTCCATAGTAGTTGGAGATTTTAACACCCCTTTAGCAGTTCTGGATAGATCCTCCAAAAAGAAGCTAAGCAAAGAAATTTTAGATCTAAACTTAACCATTCAACATCTGGACTTAACAGACATCTACAGAACATTTCATCCCAGAAAAACTGAATACACATTCTTCTCATCGGCCCATGGAACATACTCCAAAATCGACCACATCCTAGGCCACAAATCTAACCTCAGCAAATTTAAAAAAATAGAAATTATTCCTTGCATCTTCTCAGACCATCATGGAATGAAAGTTGAACTAAATAACAACAGGAACCTGCATACCCATACAAAAACATGGAAGCTAAACAACCTTATGCTGAAGGATACATGGGTTATAGACGAGATTAAGAAGGAAATCACCATATTTTTGGAACAAAACAACAATCAAGACACGAATTACCAAAACCTCTGGGATACTGCAAAGGCAGTCCTTAGAGGAAAATTTATAGCACTGCAAGCCTTCCTCAAGAAAATGGAAAGAGAGGAAGTCAATAACTTAATGGAACATCTCAAGCAACTGGAGACAGAAGAACACTTCAACCCCAAACGCAGTAGAAGAAAAGAAATAACCAAAATCAGAGCAGAATTAAATGAAATTGAAAACAAAAGAATTATACAACAGATCAATAAATCCAAAAGCTGGTTTTTTGAAAAGATCAATAAAATAGATAAACCTTTGGCCAACCTAACCAGGAAAAAAAGAGTAAAATCTCTGATTTCATCAATCAGAAATGGTAATGATGAAATAACAACAGACCCCTCAGAAATTCAAAAAATCCTTAACGAATACTACAAGAAACTCTACTCTCACAAATATTAAAATCTGAAAGAAATTGATCAATACCTAGAAGCACACCACCTACCAAGACTTAGCCAGAACAAAGTGGAAATGTTGAACAGGCCTATATCAAGTTCTGAAATAGCATCAACTATATAAAATCTCCCTAAAAAGAAAAGCCCAGGACCAGATGGCTTTACGTCAGAATTCTACCAAACATTTAAATAAGAACTAGTACCTATACTACTAAACCTCTTCCAAAATATAGAAAAAGAAGGAATATTACCCAGCACATTCTATGAAGCAAACATCACCTTGATCCCCAAACCAGGGAAAGACCCAACAAGAAAAGAAAATTATAGACCAATATCACTAATGAGTATTGATGCTAAAATACTCCATAAGATCCTAACAAACAGAATCCAACAACACATCAAAAAAATTATACACCATGACCAAGTCGGATTTATCCCAGGGTCTCAAGGCTGGTTCAATATATGTAAATCTATAAATGTAATTCAACACATAAAAAAACTTAAAAATAAAGACCATATGATTCTTTCAATTGATGCAGAAAAAACTTTTGATAATATCCAGCATCCCTTCATGATCAGAGCACTTAAGAAAACTGGTATAGAAGGGACATTTCTTAAACTAATAGAGACCATCTACAGCAAACCCACAGCCAATATCGTATTGAATGGAGTTAAATTGAAATCATTTCCACTTAGGTCAGGAACCAGGCAAGGTTGCCCATTGTCTCCATTGCTCTTTAATATTGTAATGGAAGTTTTAGCCATTGTAATTAGGGAAGAAAAGGCGATCAAGGGTATCCACATAAGGTCAGAAGAGATCAAACTTTCACTCTTCGCAGATGATATGATCGTATATCTGGAAAACACTAGGGATTCTACTACAAAACTTTTAGAAGTGATCAAGGAATATAGCAATGTCTTAGGCTACAAAATCAACACCCATAAATCTGTAGCCTTTATATATACCAACAATAACCAAGCCGAACAAATAGTCAAAGACTCTATTCCTTTCACAGTAGTGCCAAAGAAGATGAAATATTTGGGAGTATACCTAACAAAGGACGTGAAAGATCTCTATAAAGAGAACTATGAAACTCTAAGAAAAGAAATAGCTGAAGATGTTAACAGATGGAAAAACATACCATGCTCATGGCTGGGAAGAATCAACATTGTTAAAATGTCCATACTGCCCAAAGCAATATATAATTTTAATGCAATTCCTATTAAAGCTCCATTGTCATACTTTAAAGATCTTGAAAAAATAATTCTTCGTTTTATATGGAATCAGAAAAAAACCTCAAATAGCCAAAACATTACTGAGCAATAAAAACAAAGCAGGAAGAATCACGCTACCAGACCTGAGACTGTACTATAAATCCATAGTGATCAAAACAGCATGGTACTGGCACAAAAACAGAGAAGTAGATGTCTGGAACAGAATAGAGAACCAAGAGATGGATCCAGCTACTTACTGTTATTTGATCTTTGACAAGCCAATTAAAAACATTCAGTGTGTATTCACCCCTACTATGAAACTAACTTAGGACCTTCACATGAAAGTTATAACCAAGTTACAACCTAAGAACAGGGGGAAGGGGGAAAGCATGGGGAGGGAGGGGGGAGGTGGGTAGAGGGAGGGGGATTGAAAGGATCACACCTGTGGTGCATCTTATAAGGGTACATGTGAGCCTTGGCAAATGTGGAATGTAAATGTCTTGGCAAAGTAACTAGGAAAATGCCAGGAGGGCTATGTCAACTAATGAGATAAAAATGTGTCAAATATTCTATGAACCAAGTGTATGGTGCCCCATGATCATATTGATGTACACAGCTACGATTTAATAAAAAAAAAAAAAAACATTCAGTGGGGATAAGATTCCCTATTTAACAAATGGTGCTGGGTATACTGACTGGCAACCTGTAGAAGATTGAAACTGGACCCACACCTTTCACCATTAACTAAGATAGACTCTCACTGGATAAAAGATTTAAACTTCAGACATGAAACTATAAAAATACTTGAAGAAAGTGCGGGGAAAACTCTTGAAGGAATCGGCCTGGGTGAGTATTTTATGAGGAGGACTCCCCAGGTAATTGAAGCAGTATCAAAAATACACTACTGGGACCTGATCAAACTAAAAAGCTTCTGCACAGCCAAGAACATAGTGAGTAAAGCAAGCAGACAGCCCTCACAATGGGAGAAAATATTTGCAGGTTATACCTCCGATAAAGGTCTAATAACCAGAATCCACAGAGAACTCAAACGTATTAACAAGAAAAGAACACGTGACCCCATCTCAGGGTGGGCAAGGGACTTGAAGAGAAACTTCTCTAAAGAAGACTGACGCACAATCTACAAACAAATGAGAAAAAGCTCATGATCCTTAATCATCAGAGAAATGCAAATCAAAACTACTCTGAGATATCACCTAATCCCAGTAAGAGTAGCCCACATAACAAAATCCCAAAACCAGAAATGTTGGCGTGGATGTGGAGGAAAGGGCACATGTCTATACTGCTGGTGGGAATGCCCACTAATAACGTTCCTTCTGGAAGGATTTTTGGAGAACACTTAGAGACCTAAAAATAGACCTGCCATTCGATCCTATAATTCCTTTACTAGGTTTATACCCAGAAGACTGGCTCAGCGGGTAGGGCGCCGGTCCCATATGCCGGAGGTGGCGGGTTCAAACCCAGCCCCGGCCAAAAAAAAAAAAAAAAAAAAAGACAACAAAACTCACAATGTAACAAAGACATCTGTACCAGAATGTTTATTGCAGCCCAATTCATAATTGCTAAGTCATGGAAGAAGCCCAAGTGCCCCTCGACCCACGAATGGACTAGCAAATTGTGGTACATGTATACCATGGAATATTATGCAGCCTTAAATAAAGATGGAGATTTTACCTCTTTCATGTTTACATGGATGGAGCTGGAACTTATTCTTCTTAGCAAAGTATCTCAGGAATGGAAGAAAAAGTATCCAATGTACTCAGCCCTACTATGAAGCTAAATTATAGCTTTCACATGAAGACTGTAACCCAACTATAGCACAAGACTATGGGGAAAGGCCCAAGGAAGGG
This sequence comes from Nycticebus coucang, assembly GCF_027406575.1. NCBI lineage: Eukaryota > Metazoa > Chordata > Mammalia > Primates > Lorisidae > Nycticebus > Nycticebus coucang. Next base: position 107,670,482 of record NC_069783.1, on the reverse strand, counting down.
GAAGGGATGGGGGAGGTTTTGGTGGAGGGAGGGTCATGGGTGGGGCCACATCTATGGTGCATCTTAGAATGGGTACAGGCGATTGCACTAATGTACACAGCTATGATTTAACAATAAAAAAAAATGTAAAGTCTTCATCTTTTCTTATGGCTGAATAGTAGTCCATGGTATACATATGCCACAGTTTGTTAATTCAATGAATGATGCTATTCTGATGAACATAATTATGTGCCAGGTAACAAGAATAAGTTACTTTGATATGTACAGATATGGATGTATGTAAGAATGAATGTTGATCAAGGAAAGAGTAAATGGCAAAACAACAGCTACAGAATGAAATTGTTTGTGTTGCAATAAAATCACAAAAACTTGGTATAGGTTTTATGAATGCACAAATGTGTCAATAAAACCATAGGAAAGATTTGAAAGGATAATGTAACTCGAAATGGTGGTCATTTCTGATGGAGAGAGAAGGCAATGGAATGTGGGGCAGTCACGTTATTCACAGTATTTGAAACATGGTAATATATTCAGAAATCCTTTGTATAATTAAAATTCACAATAAAAGCAGTCTGTTAAGTTGTTGACCTCAACTAAATGATTTGTAACCCATGGCAAAGATACATTTTCAGTATAGACCTCATTAACTTAGTCGGGCCAGATTCACTATTTACATTTATAATGAAGTTGAATTTTCCCAGAGGATTCAATCCCAGAGGCGGAGCTAAAGGCAGAAATTGCATAAAGTTCATTACTTTAAAATGTTTCCTTAAATTGTCCATAAAGTAGAGTGTAGATGTTTCATGTGTCCAAAGCAACAAATTGGTTTTCATGGACTTGAATGTTAGAGAATAATTGGGTTGGACTGAAGAGAGAGGGCAGCTGAAATTTCAGTTGCATGTGTCTGGGCTAAGTCAACTCTTCTGATTTTAAGTTAACTATAAAATCCCTGTCAGGCAACGAGGCACAGCTAGAGAAATTCACCTCCAGGATTTGTTCTGCTTTGCTTTAATATTATGCAGCTCTAATTTTAATGCATGCTAATAGATGCATGCATTATTGGGGAATTAAGTTAAATAATGAAGTTTCATCTTTGTGGGGCTCATTTCTTGAAGGCAGCTTGTAAGTTAAGAGTAATTATGGTGCAACTTCACTTTACTAAGCTTTCTCTTTTTTTTTTTTTTTTTTTTTTGGTGGGGCCGACCCACTACCTCCTGTATATGGGGCCAGCACCCTATTCCTTGAGCCACAGACACCACCCCCTTTTACTAAGCTTTCTTAAGGAAAGTGCAGCCTGGCTCTATCTAATTTCCTCCTGGCTCTTCCTTAACAGTGATCTCAAATAATTATAATTCTATTGTCTTATTTTTGCCTTAGATGCCTTTTGCTTGAATTTGAGCTCCTAAACAGAGATTAAATCCCTCCTCTCTTCCTTCTCCACTTGGATGGACCAACTGTCAGGAAACTTAATTACATTGGAACAGGACAGGGGTAGGGAAGAAGATGCCCACCAACTTTGGGGCACAGGCTGTGGAGTTAGCATCCAAGCTCTCCTCAGAGTGATTTTGACTTGGTTATCCAGACAGCTGCTGGTCCACAGGCTTCTCACCAGCCTCTGGAGGGGACCCTGCCTCCCTCCTGGGTCTACAGTAAGGTCCAGGTCAGGGGAAAGTGTCACAGTTTGGTGTGATTATGGCATAGCTGTCATATCAGGATGAAAGCCGTAAGTATGAGCTGGAAGGACGTTGATAAGGGGCAACATTCACCCCTATTGACTCTCTTCACATTTCCCCACCAATTTAACAAAATAAATTCTCACCTGTAAGAAGACTCCAAAGTCTTCCTTTTTGTTTTACTGATAGATAAGAAGCCTGGCCTTCCTAATGCTGATTTCTCTCCTAAATCCTATTAGAGAAACCATGGAAGAAGCCTGTCATCTTACTGCTCATTAGTACAGAACGCAGTAACCACCTGACTAACCAAAGATCCTGACAAAAAGAGGGAGCTCTGTAAGCCCTTCATTGCTAATCAGATCACAGCCAAGAGGGCGGATGAGATTGATCCTTCCTTTATGGAGGATCCTTTAATTAGAGGAGGGCCAGGGTTAATGACCAAAAGAAAACAGACTAGCCCACTTCAACCCATTCACGAGCATCTGAGTTTCACTTTCAGATTTATACACCTGACCTCTGGTTCCTCACATTCTGCCATTACCAATTGTTACTGGTGCAGACAAGTATGAATAATGCAGGTATAAACCTAGGAAGTACAGTTGATGTTACTAGATATATTAAGATGATAAAAACTAATTTTTAATGATTACAATATAATTACAAATAATACAGATAGGTACATAGTTATGCCATTGTATGGGATAAGATATAAGAGTAGGAAGTAGAAAAGAGAGAAAAAGAGGTACATAAAAATCTTTTCCTGGCTTTTGATTTTCGAAAGTTGAACCATAATAGAAAAGAAAAAAAAAATAGAGAACGTGTTGAGGATTCGAAGGAAGACACAGTGAGTAACAGCAAAAGTTGCTCAACTTCTACAACTTGGTTCTCAAACTGAAAGCAGGGAAAGGGGACTATGGCGCAGTGAGCATGTTGGGTTTTCCAGAATGAGCTATTTGGAGACAGGGTCTGAGAGAGCAGAAACGTGTGATTTGCTTCTCATGGAGAATTTCCAGGGATGTGAAGAGTCCCCAGAGAGAGGAACTGAGGGAGACTGCACTAGCCTGCTGGGGCTTTGCATAGCACTGGGGAGATTTACCATGCCCTGGTGTGACAGGTAAGCTAGGATGGTTCCCTCATGCCCAGGAATGTTTGGAAATAGCCAAGAGAGGTCTGGACCTGAAAAGACACTTCACTATGCAGGTGGGGGCAAAGAGGTTATTGCTGTGACATGTAAGCAGTGGCTTCCATGAGCCAATGTGTGAGTGCTGGATGGACAGCTGCAGGCCCAGATGATGCCTGCATGGACTAGTTACATGCATCCAGATGTCCCCATCTCTGCATGCTTTGGAAGAAGGTTCTGAGGTCTTCCAGAACATAATACACCCCAAAAGGAAAGGGGGAGTGACTGAGAGGTAGTTTTTGGAAACTCACAGAATTTGGAAACTCAAAAAAGAAATTGAGTTGAGTTGGGACCCTATTCCCGTTACGTGGATCACCAGTGTCCATATAGCGAGAACATAGTGCGGTGTGTCGACAGAGGTTAGTATTTCTACTGTGATTCCAAATACCCTGCAAGATTTCTAGTGTCTTGAGAACAAATTATAGGTATTGCTAATCACTAGTTGGCAGGTCTGTATGTCTATTTACTAGTCTGTAAAATAAGGTCATCAGGTAAAAATATTTTACAAAGTGTAACCATATGATGAGGTTGTAATGACATCTCAGCTACCTGCCCAGCCTGTTGTGATCTTCAGTTTAGTTTGGTGGGCTTTTGGAAAAAAAAATCCTTTCCCACTGGGATGGTTCATTTCATTTGTTGACCTTCCTGGGCCGCACAGGGTGCCCTTGTATGTGGTCCAACATTATTCTGGGTGTTGCTGTCAGGGTGTTTTTGGATGAGATGAACATTTGAATTGGTACACTTTGAGTAAAGCAGGTTGCCCTCCATAACATGGGTGGGCCTTGTTCAATTACGTGAAAGGCTATAAAACAAAAAGACTGGCTCCCCCCAGGCAGGCAGGAGAGGGTCATCCAGCTGATGATTTTCAAACTTGATCTGCAACACTGGCTCTTTGTGGTTCTACAGAAGACGACCTTTAGGCTCTGGAACATTGGCATCCCTGAGGCCCCAGCTGGCCAGCCTGGCCCTGTACATTTTGGATTGCCAGGCTCCATAATCATGTGGGCCGATTCTTCATAATCAATAATAAATCTCTTCACACACACACACACTCCTATTATCAGTCATCCCTCAATATCCACAGGGATTGGTCCTAGGACCCTCACGGGTAGCAAAACCCAAGGGTGCTGAAGTCCCTCACATGAAGTAGTGTAACTTACACACATCCTCCTCTGTGCTTTATAACATCTCTACATTACCTATATCTAATACAATGCAAATTCCATGTCAATTGTCCTTACACTACATTTTTAATGTGTACTTTATCATTATTGCTTTGTTATTTTTTATTATTTTTCCTCCCTAACATTTTCAATACCCAGTTGGTTGAATCCACAGATGTGGAACCTGCAAATACTATGGGCCGACTGTTGATCTGTAACACTAACCCTAACCCATCTGCACACATCCCATTTATTCTGTTTCTCTGGAGAACCCTGACTACCACTGTCACCATAAGTAAACAATCCCTCAGGCTTAATTGGAAGTCTAGGTTCAACATCAACCATGTTCTTTTGGTTGCTTTTTCTGTGCCAGGTTTTTGGATGCATCATCTCATTTTACACCCCTCCCCCCCAATGGCATCGTAAAGAGATGCTTGGGGAGGGAGAATAGTTTGTAAAATGGGACATGGAAAAACAGGTGTTTTAATCCAAGCACAGTGTCCTGTCCCCTATCATGGAGCAGCCTCCCTCATCACGTCTAAATCACCTTTACCTTTCATTCCAGAAGCAACAAGATGTTCTTTGGGCTGAATCAAAGAACACTTTGTGTTAGGGACTTTGCCTTGTGCTTTTTACAATCGGCAGACAAATGTCAAGAGCTTCTGAACCAAACTCACTTCTATTCCAAGTGGCAGATCTGGAAAAGGCCTTCAATTCTGTTTTACTAAAGTTTCCTACATCCTCCCCCCGTGATATGAGGTACATTAAGGCATCTGGGAGAGAAAAAGTGCAGCTTCTTCTGACTAAATCGTAGAGAGGAGCCCCACATGCATTCCCCAGAAAGCAGAGCCCACAGTGAAGGCCACATGCTCTTAATGTGCGTGGACACCAAACCCCCTCAGCAGGAGGAAAAGGGGAATGAGATGAGCATGATGCTGTGAATTGTTGAGCGTCTGGGATCTGGTGCTCAGCATCAGAGACTGCTCAGTCTTACCAGCCTCTCCAGGCGACAGTGCAAAGAAATGCTTCTCACAATAGTCCATTAGGGAAGGAATTAATCTCCTGGTTTCAAGTTTTTTGTTGTTGGTGGTGAAAGATTTCCCCTGCAGGGTGCTAGTTCCTGCTGGCCCCTGGTTAGCATATATGTGCTTGTCCAGAATAAAGTTTTCTGTTTCAGAGTCAATAGGGAAGTCCATAGGCAGGACAGCCTGCCCCCACAGGAGGTTCCCAGTGTCCTTGGATGCCACTGAGAGTTTGTTGCTTCAGGTGTAGTGGAGGCTATAAAAACTGTCCATGGGGCCCGGAATGAGGCAGGTCTGAGAGGATCTGAAAGGTGCCAAGATGCATCTGATACAAAATCTTTAGTCTAGTTCTATTATCCTTTCTCCCACAGGTCACCTTGCGTGCTCTTGGCCTGTTAAGTTTCACATGGGTACAGGACTAGGCATTCATTGCAAGTGGCAGAAAGTGCTTTGGATAATTTAACAGTGTAGGGATTTATAGAGAAGATATTGGGGGGGGGGGTAAACTCCAATATTGAAGAAACTGAAAAAGTAAACCTGAGAAACCAGGTTTCCTGAAGGGCAAAACCAGGACCTAAAAGGGACCTCAGCTGCCTGTCTCTGTGCCATCATTAGTGAGAATCAGCTTCAAAGGACTGTAGGCTCTATACTTTCCTTTCACGTTAACACTCTTGGGAGATAATGTGGACAATTTAGTCTGGGTGTGGTGTCTTCCAGCCCTTAATTACTCACCCGAGGTCTGAGCTCAAGACTCTGAATGTCTTCATTAGAACCCTACATTCGTCTGGACAAGCCAGCTACACCGTGAGAGCAAAGAATCTTATATCCTTAGTGCTTAAACCAAGGCCTCTTTTTCCCTCATCCTAGACACCTACCCCAGGTTGGCTGGGAACTCTGCTTATTAGGACTCCATGTTCCAGGACCCAGGATATTGGAGCAGCCAATACCTTGAACGTGGTCAGACATCAAGCCACAGAGAAAGACTGCCTGGGTGCTTTCGACTCAGTAATTCAATGTTCTTTAGCAAGAACTAGTCATTTGACTTCGCCCAGTGACAGAGGAAAAAAGAAAGGCTAGTCCAACTGTGTTACCAGAAGTGGTGAGAACGAGAACAGTTGGCAAATAACATCAATTAACATCACCAGTTCATGAGTGTGCAGAATCAGGATCCTTTCCCACAAGAAGGTAAAGGGAGCACTGGAGAGACACAAGCGTCGCTGTCTAGTATAAGCAATGATGGGCTGAAGGCCAAGGTGTCTCTGAATTTCAGACCTCAAGTAAACCTATAGTTTACAAAGTTACACTCCTACTTTAAAATTGTTTATTATTTGACTGACACATTGTAATTGCACATATTTATGGGGTATAATTTGGTATTTGATGCCTATTACATTATATAAGGATGAAATCATGGTATTTAGCACATCCATCCCCTGGTACATTAATCATTCATTTCTCTGTGGCAAGAACATTTGCAAGTTTCTCTTCTAGCTATTGTGTAATAAATTAATATTCTACAAGGCCTTACTGTTAACTCTCCTTACTCTGCCATGCAATAGGTCACCAGAACTTATTCCTCCTATGTAACCTGAACTTTGTACCTGTTGGGGGCCTCTCCCCATCCACTCACCTCCTTCCCTGTTTCTAGTTCCAACAGGTCTACTCTCTGCTCCTGTGAGATCAACTATTCTTTTTCTGGCTTCAACATGAGTGAAGTCATGCAGTATTTATTTATCTTTTTGTGTCTGGCTTATTTCACTTCACATGATATTCTCCAACCCAAGGAAGGAGCAGGGCCATTGGGTGGGTCAATAACAGAGGTTGGCCCAAACCCCAGGTAACTAAAAGGGAAGTGCCTCTCTTCATGTGCACCTGTTACCAAGTGCTCTAGACAGAGCATGGGACTTTTGAGACACGGTCAAAGTCAAGTGTCTTTTGCCATGCAAACCATTTCTTTAACTCTGATGTCAGCACCTCATCTGTTCTTCAGCAAACCAACTTCACTGCACTTTCAAGCCACATGCCTTAGAAGCAAGTTCCAGATGTAGATATGTGTATATGGCTCCCAGGTGGCCCATCAGAGCCAAAGTGCTTCAGACACATTTGAATCAGTCAATCAGAGCCAGGCAATGTTGGCTGAGACTCTTGGGAGATGGGTCTGTTTTTTTCTTTTCTGCAAGGACTCTGATAAAAGAATGATATGAACCTGCAGATGGCTGGGGTCAGTCTGTGAAGGTTGACTATGCAACCATACAAGGGAATCCAGAACTAAAATGTGAAGACAGCAGAATCGGTGTGGATGGCGCTGTTGGCGCTCCAGGGTCAAGCCATACCTGAAATCTACATGCAGACATTTTTCTTACAGAAGTCAATAAACATCTCTTTTCTTATTGCATACTGATAAACTGGTTTGTCTGCCTCTTGCAACAAAAAGTTTTCAATTGTTTCACATTTGATCCATTTCCTTGCAAGAATATGTTGGTCCTTGAACAATTGGAAGAATCATTTAAAGACAGCTAGGGAAATTCAGAGACTATTTGATATGCAACAACCTATGAGAGTCTCATCCATCCCATTTCTAATCAAACTAGACACACTGAACACTCAATTTTTCTTAACTCTTGGAACATGTGGGCACTATTAATAAGAAAATATAATTTTCACTGCTTCATTTGTATTAGATTTAATTCACCCCCGAGACAAAAGAAAAACAGACTTGACCCTGTTTCCAGATGCCCTTCAAGGTGTTCTCACCATGAAGGTGAGGAAGAGGAAGAAGAAGAGGAAGCTCGTATTTCTATGAACCTTTTGTGCTGTACAGTCAAACAGGTTTCTTCAAGGAACCATACCAGGCTGACTGCTCTCCAATTGCGTTTAATCATTTTCCTGGGCAAACTTCAAATCTCAAGTATTTTCCTTGTGCTTTCAAAACCTGAAATTAGTCAAACACACAAAGATACCTTTAGTGCTTAAAAGGTTGATTAAAAGAGGTGTAAAAATGAGGAAATAAACCTCACACCTTTTCTTTCACGAGTTTCTGCACATTTGGAGTTTGGGCACAAAGAAGATCCATAGAATGGGGCTGTTGTAACAGGCCTTTCAAACGTGCATGGTGCAGGGAGGTTCATCTTACAGGAGACGGTGACTATTTGAACTGGCTACCTAATAAAGATGCAGAAGTGTGGGTCTGAATCTAGGACTCCCGAGGCCAGCCTGACCCACAGAGAAGCAATTAACCTGTAGAGCAAGGTGAGTCCCCAGATAGTTCCCTTATAAAAGGAAAGGAGAGTCATAAGAATGGGATGTCCATGACGCATTAAGGTAAAAAGACATTTGATGTCTGCTCAGGAGCCAGGGCTCCGGATGGAAGACTATGGCTGCAGGAGATCACAGGGTGCTGCCTGACTTCAGCATCCAGACCACACATGACTCACCTGTCCAGGTCCTTGCCCTGGCTTCTTATTGCCACTGTAATATGTTACCATTGTATGTTACCACTATGATACTTACTGGGTTAAAGAAACAAAAATGTGTCATCTCTAATTTCTGGAGATGAGAAGAATAAAACTGATGCCTTGGCATGGCCACGTTCCTTCTGGCAGCTTCAGGGGAGAATCTGTTCTCTTGTCTTTTCAAACATCCCAGGCTGCCTGCATCTCATCAAGCGCTGTCCCTTCCTTGCCTCACTCCAATCTGTTGCTTCCTTCCAACCTCCTCTTATCTTTATACTCCCTACTGCAGTTAACACTCCACCCCACTCCCTCTTACAAAGGGACACTAGTGATTTCACACACCTGGATGATGAGGGTAGTCTCAGCTCACATCCTGATCTACACCTCAAAATCCCTTTGTCCATGAAAGTCACCATCCGCAGGTTCCTGGGAGTAGGATGTGGACCCCTGGAGCTGGGGGAGGTGCATGGGTTAGCTTACCAGGGTCCTGAAATCAGAAACTGAAAATCAAGGAGCCAACTCTCCTATCAGAAAGGACTTTATAGAAGCCCAATGTACAATGGCAAAGATGGGGAAACAACCCAGTGCCCTTCCACACATAAATGGATTAATGAACTGTGGTATAATGTATACCATGAAATACTATTTAGCCACAGAAAGATGAAGATTTTGCATTCTTTGTTACAACTTGGATGGATTTGGACAAGACTCTCCTAAGTATCACAGAAACGGGAAAAGAAACATCACAGGTACTAATACTAATTTGAAACTGTAGATCAACAAAGATGTGCTCCCATGAGAGAAGAACTCAGTTAAATTTGAGAATGATGGGGGAGGGTTTCCACGGAGGGGGAACCCTGTGCAGTGTATGGCACACTTCCTGAGTGAAGGGCACAATTGCAACTTAAACTCTACAAATGCAAACAATGTAACCTAACTGTATGTGCCCTCATATTAATCTGAAATAAAATAAAAAAAGAAACAACTTTCTCACTGGCAAACCCCCACTCTTTGCTCTTCTACTTTATTTAAGCTTCTTGGTAATGTTCTACTTGTTCCAAAATTTGGTCTTATCTAGTCCCTGTATTATAAATGTCTGAATCCTTCCTCCCTGTAGGCGATGGAGTTCAGGGCAATGTTCTCTTACCTCCTTCTCTCCCTGTATTTCCTAATGCTTGCTCCAAAATGTTGAACAAAGACCACTGGGAATGGTTAAAGAAAAGAGGGACATAGGGACTTTATGTGTCCGTGGTAATTACTGCTTCATCGAACTTGTTTCAAAAGCACAGATGTCATTCTTGTTTTCCAGGCGGGTGACTAAGGCCCAAGCTAGGTCAGAACCTGACACCGTCACGTAATGACAGACGCAGCAATGGTCACAGCCACCGCCATGGAGGCAATAGCTGGGTCTTACTGAGTATGCACTCTGCACTAGGCACTGTGCTAGCTGATTTTATTTAATCACATCTGCCTTCCTCCCCAGGCATGCTGGGTGGGGGGTCAGAACCTCATCTTATAAATGAAAAAACTGAGGTTTGGGGAGATTAAATAAAATGCCCAATGCTGGGATCTAGGAAAGAACAGACACAGGGTTCAATATCAGCACAGGCTGATTTCACAGCTCCATTGCTTAAGAATTACATTGTATTATCTCAGGTTGCTGAGATGTTGCTGCGAGGGAACGTAATATTTTAGGTAGGTGCATTGGAAAAGACTCTCATGGCTCCAAGAGGTCTTTTTATTTCAACATAGCATCTCTTTCAAGGATATAAACTGTTGCTATTGTGAATCCTAGTGGTTCTCTGGGCTTAACACCTCTGTTTTAGAAAAGCAAGAAAAGAGCTTATCTGTGTCCATCAGCCTTCGCTGCATTTTCTGCTGCAGGGGTGGGACGCGTCTCTAAAGGGCTGTATCTTAGTCTGCCCCGCCATACAACGTGAAGCACCTGTTCCCTCCACCCGGATCTGGGAGCCAGCTGGTGACGCCCTGCTGCAGGCAGGCCGGGCTCTGCAGGCCAGCTGGGAGATTCAGGTCTGTTCCAAATGCTTTTTGTTCTTCTGGGACCAGCAGGCCTCAGGGGCATGTTTTTCTCATAATGAAGGCAGGAACCACAAGAAGGAAAACCCACCCAGCCCTGCATGCACATTCTCAGTATGTTCCCTTTTCATGTCTGCCAATACCATCTTTTTCTTTTTTCTGAAACATTTCTTAAGGTGGAGGACAAGGACTTGCTCTGTTGTCCACGCTAGAGTGCCATAGCATCATCATAGCTCGCAGCAGCCTCAAATTCTTGGGCTCAAGCAATACTCCAGCCTCAGTCTCTTAGGTAGATAGGGCTATAGGCACCCACCATGATGCCTGGCTAATTTTTCTACTTTTAGAAGAGACTGGGTCTCGCTCTTGCTCAGGCTGGTCTTAAACTCCTGAGCTCAAGTGATCCTCCTGCCTTGGCCTCCCAGAGGGCTGGGACTACAGACATGAGCCACTGAGCCTGGCCCAATAACATCTTGACCAAAGCAAGCTCAAGCTTTAAAGACACTGGGAGAGTAGGAAGCCCCACCCCCATGAGAGCAAGGCCAGGGCACAGGCACACAATAAGGGATGAGGGCCTGGGTGCTCCACAAATCTGCTGTGCCTTTCTAGTTTTGTTCTGCCAGCTACAATGCTCTCACTTTGACATCTGCTTTAATGGGGGAAGAACTGAGGCACGCAATCCAATGTCTTCTATGCCAGTTAGAAGCTCCAGTTCTTATGTGCTCCACCTGCACCCATACTTTCAATCCATTGCCAAGGGCAGACGGCTCTACAAGAGCACAGGGTGTGATGCTGTCCATTTGTCATCACCGCCATGCCCAGTGCAGTCCACCACCAGCACGGCTCACAGGGACTCCATGTCAGTCAGGGTTCTCCAGGGCACCAGAACCAATATGCTATATATATGATGCAAGAGGATATTTATTAAGGGAATTGGCTCATGTGATTGCAGAAACCTACAAGTCCCATGAAGTACCATTTGAAAGCTGAAAACTCAGGAAAGCCAAAGATGAGATTCCAAGGCAGAATTCCTGAGAAGTCGAAAGGGGAGTTGCTGCAGGTACAAATCTCAGCATCCAAAGTTACGAGAACCAGGAACTCTGATGCCTGTCAGCGGGAGAAGATGGAGAGTCCAGCTCATGAGGAGAGAGGAATTTTTCCCTTCCTTTACCTTTTTGTTCTCTTTGGGCCTCAGTGGGTTGGATGTCATCCACCATGCTGGTGAGGGTGGCTGCAGGGCTCATGTCTTCTGGAAACATTTCACTGCCACACCCAGAAATAATGTCTTAACAGGTATCTGGACATTCCTTAGTCCAGTCCAGTTGACACATAAAATTGACTATCATAGTCTGTAAGTACTGTCATTGACACCATGCAGTGGCTGGTGGCATCTTTTGAAATATAAACACCCTACCCTGCCATGGAAACTTCAGATCATTGCTTGAGCCATTCTGTCCTCTTAGCCCCTGCCCACCTGTCTGACCTCATCTTGTAACAGTTGCCCCAACACATCCCTGTGTCCCAAACACTTCTAGGTCTTATCACTTGGTGCTGGAACTCGATGCTCTCTTTCCCTGGTATGCCTGACCCCGGATCCTCACATTGCCAGCTCTTTCTTGTTACCTGGGCCTCATAAGGTCCTCAGTGAGACCGTGCTGACTGCTCTGTGTACAGAAGCATGGGCCCACCCCACACCCATCACTAACCAATGATTTTTTGTTACTTAGATAGTAAAAGTACTTCTCCCAGAAAGGAGTTCAATTGAGAGCAGGGCTTTCAACAGCCCAATTCACCAATATGCCTCCAATAACAAGCACAGTACCTCCTTATATTAATGGCTCCCCAAATGGTTATAAGCAGAGAAAAATGAACATGAACCTCAAATGCACCTCAGAAAGTTGAAGGAAGACATTACCCAAACCTAAAGAATAACGTTATAAGTATCAGCTGTTTATCAAATTGAACATACTCTGTATATATCTGTGTTATTTGGGGAAGGGACTCTGGATGGAATTTCAGGGAATCCAGGTTCCCTTCTTCTCCTGAGGCTTGACAAAGGGTCTCTGTAACCCTCACATAGTAAGACATCAAATTATGCATTGGTGACAAGGCAAAGGCAAAGGGTGTGAATGCATGACAGACAACAGACATCTCAAGTGATGCCTTGCAGTGTGGAGTCAGAATGCCAGAAATGTTTCTGAGCCTCTCTGAACCTCAATTTCACTACCATAAAAATGGGGCTAGTAAAAGGACATGCTTCTCGGGGCACCAGGAACGTTAAATGGTGTTCATGCAAGTTCATGCAAAGCCCTTTGTGAGTAGAGCTTAGTACATAGTAAGAATCCATCTGGGTTTGCTATTATTGGTATCAATAAATATTAATTTGGACCAAATTATAGATACAAAGCAGAGAGAGAGAGAAAAAAATTCATAATTAGAACTGTTAAATAACACTTGTTATAATTTCCCCGTGGTGCCATCTCAAAATAAGGTCCTCTGTAAATGCCACTTCAAATCTCAGAGCTCAGCAACCCACCCACCAGCCAGCTGTCAGGGGACGGGTTTAACTTGGAGAAATGGCTCTGTTCATCCCCTTCTTCTTCTCTGATGTGTTATCTCCGGGCTGCCCAGCTTATAATAACTGCAGCATAAACAAGGCCCGGGGTTTATATAATACCTCCGTTACCAAAAGCTAAAAAGGACATCCAAGTGTTGTAGTTATGTCTATTTTCACAACATCCATGCAAAATTAAGGGAGTTTGATAATATGAGCCCATTTATAGATGAAGAAATGAAAAAGAAATCAAGTGACTTCTTGGGCTCACCCAGCAAAGAAGTTCTGTAGTTAAAATGAAGTCTGAAACTAACTCTAGTATAACATGCCCTCTGCAATTTACTCAACATGGCACATTTCATACCCTTACTTATATTTCACCTCTTTGTGAAATTTCTTTTAAAAAAGGAATTGGTTTTCTAGTTAACAGGTCAAATAAGTTACTTAAATCATATTCTAGTTAATAGGGCAAATAAGTTACCTAAACCATATTCCCTGAAACAACCCAGATGTTGATTGTGTGGCCAGGACAACTAGGAGTTCCACTGGGATAAAGGATTCCATGACCAAAACAATCCTGGGAAACACAGTATTTTAATCATCCTCGTGTGGCAAACGATCATGATTTATGTTTCTGAGTGATCCTATAGCAGACAGGCCTGCTGACGTGGGTTAACCCAGCATTCCATGTTTCTTGGCAGAGCATTTTTAAAATATAAAATCAATCATGTTCAGAGCACTAGTATTCTGTGGCTCATCCACGTAGGAACTTCTGTCTTGAGGAAATCATGGTGCAGAGGACAGCTGGGACAAGGAGCAGAAGCCCAGGCCAGGTCAGCGGACCCCAGGCAGGCTGCAAACTGGGCAGCGGCAGTCTGCAGGACGTGGGGAGGCAGGGAGGGAGGTGGAACCTGCTCACGAACCACAAGTAAGCCTGGAAACATTTTTCTGGGGACTGGAGGAGGCTTTAACTCAAACCCTCAAACATGTTAAGATTCAACATAAGACAATGATCAAAAGACTGATTTTTCTGTCTTTCTTTTGCTTAAGCAAATTTAGCAATTCCAAATGTAACTCATGACATTCTTAGAGGTACTATTCAAATTTGCTTTAAAATTAGTGCTACTAGTTTCAAAACGGTTGTGCATGTTAATGCAGAGAGATTTGAGAGAGTTTCTAGGAGAATTCCAGAGAGACCTGAGCTCACTGTGGGACCCACGCCAAAGGCAGGGGCTGGAGACACATTGCAGAGAGCTGCCATCAGCAAGGTAGGGTCACCTGCCACATTGTTGCTGGCACTGCTTGTTCACCAACACAGTTTGAATTTCAGCCTGGTACATAGTTGCTAATTCAAACCTAAAGAATTTTTTTTCTTTCTTTTTCTTCTTCTTTTCTGTGAGGTGTATGAGTGTGGGTGTGAAGTGAACACACAATTTAAAAGAGGTCCATAACCTTAACCCTTCCCAGGTTTCTCAGAATGTACATATCCAAATCAAAATGCTTCAGTTCTTTTTGAAATCAACACACCCTCTTCTCTCTCTTATATAGCACCTGTGTACAGCCATTTGTTTGGAATCAGAGACAGAGGTGTCATCAGAAATTCTCTTCTTTCTCTCAACTCCCACACGACCCCCCAGGACTGAGGCTTGCGAGCTCTTTCTTATGACTGGGATGGCAGATAACATGAATCTGCTCTCTTCTCTCCGCTCCTGTCCCCCTGCCCCCATTTCCAACCCACCATCACTTCTTAGCTACACTCTGCAATGCTTTGCAAATGATTGCAAAGCATTTTTAAAACGATAAAATGTATGCATGTGTTATTTTCTAATGGGTATCTCTCACATTCTAACTATTGCATTTGGAATAAAATCCAGATGCTCTCTTCAGCCTCATCTTGAGACATTTTTCTCAAACTTGTTGCATTTTGGCCACACCGGCTACCTCTGAGCTCTTTCTGGTACCATTTTAATCCTTCCAACCTCAGTCTACATGCCGGTCCTCTCTGATCTCCCATACTAACAATCCTCCCTTCATCTATCTTTAATTCTCTAGCACAGCGCCCCGTTTGGTATCTCAGAGCACGCTGTGGGAAACTGGCAATTTTTATTGACTTGTTTCCTTGCTCCCTACCCGCATTCTACATCATTCTTGCTAACTCCATGGGAGTGGGATCCACGTTTGCTTTCCTTACCAAACCTTACACTTCACCAAATACAGTCAAGACATGATATATGAATATTCACAGAGTATCTGCATGAATGAATGAGAAAAACTGCAAAGGATTCTTTATGAGAGAGGAATCTAATTTGAATTTATGGTATATCCCATAAATAATTTACATAGCATCCATGAGAAGACAATTCATTAATTAATTCCCTTCCATTTCTCTGCTACAAAAAACTACTTTAGCCAACATATCAAACTACAAGCCGGGCTTGTTTACTCTCACTTGCCTTTAAAATACACAAGGACCCATTGCCTTGTTTAGGAATTATAAATTGAAAATAGTGGGGAAATAAAACGATCCTTTAGGAAGAGCAGAATAGCTCTTAGTTAGTTCTAAGATGGACACGAACACTCAATAAATACCACAAACCACTTAGGTGTTAGATGGATTTATTAACTAGAGGTTGGAAAAGAAAGAGCCGTCATAATTCAGCCATTCTTTGTGGGCTCTTCTGAGATACAGATATGCAGAGAAAATTAGACGGAATAAGAAGATCCTAGGTAAGAGGTCTTTATCTGCCTGAAAGAGGCAAATAGCAGTTATAGGTGGTTATTGATTAACTCAGCCTTGAAGATAGCTTTTAGTTGAAATTTGCAAGACAGTGTCTAAGAGTGAGCTGCTTATGTAAGTTAGTGGGAAGTCACAGACCCTTAGTCTTCAGGACATGTGGGATCGATCCTCTTCATAGCTCTATTAGCAGCTCATGCAAACAGAATTCTACCCTCCCTCTCTTTACACCACTTGTGTAACCTCCCAAACAAACACATTCAAAACTCACTTGTGTGACTGATGGTTGATAGCAAAACATATCGGGAATGTCTTCTTTAAAGAGACAACTCACCTTATCTTCGTAGGTTCTGTATTATACGTTCCCTCCGGTTCTTTTTTGTAAGTGTAGTGATTTTTAATTTTTTTTTATTTAATGGTTGTTGGTGACTTTTTGTTGTTGTTGTTGCTAAATGCAGAGGAAAGAGACTGCAGAGGAAAGAGGAAATTACCTATCTAATTATTGGTGTAATCATTGCCACTACTCAGGCACCAAATTATCCAAATAGCTTTGCTCCATGATGGGTCTATACCTTCCTCTTGGGTTTGTGTCTTTGTACTTTTGATCCTTTCTCTTGTTCTCTTTTTTAATACAAATATACTAGGGAGTAGGCAAATAAGCCATGGGGTGGAGAAGAATATGTCCTTGCTAAATGTTCGTACCCTTGAAAGCTGACACATGGAGGTCACACCATGTGACACACGTATCAGCTGTGAGGCATGTTGGCAGAAGAGACTTCCAGCCATTGGGAACAGCAAGCAAAAATACCTGAGGGAAGGACAATCATTCTCTGTTTAGGGGTAACAAAGGATATGGGTCCAAAGCTTATCAGCAAGGTAGTCGATTTTAGGACATCCCATCAAAAAGGTAGGAAGGGACCACACTGAAGAAGGGGTCTGTGGGCCGTAGTCAGGACTTGGAATTTTGTTTTAAGTGTGGACAGAATTGCATGCAATGGCCTTCATCAGGAGAGAAGGCTCACCTTGCCGCACCCACGGCATATAGCCGTAGTGAGGCAGTGCTGTCCGCGTTACAGAACGACGGGAAGGTGGTTTGTGCTCCCCGGAGCTTTGCCCCCAGCGCCCCCAGTATGCACAGCATCAGAAATGTTGCCTAGCATACTCAGTTACCCGCTTAAGTTTAAAGATTGTGGCGTCTACTCATGTGTTTGTCATCCTGTACCAGAAGTCTGTTTGTTCTGATAAATTGTCAATATGTACTTTCTTAAAAATGAGCACAATGCACTACTAATCCAGATAGAGCACAGCCTTGTGAGCTGCTAAACTCAGTGACACCAACAATGAGCACATAAAGATGTTTTCCCACCAGTGAGCTAAGACGATAAGCCCAAGGACATGAAATACAAATTATCTACATAAGTTACAAAGTCACTAAAACACATCCACCCACCATAAAGTCCTGTTCAGAACATCTTGTTTCACCAACTGTCACGCATAATAAAAATCAATAGGAAAAATAATACTTGTCAAGAAATTTACTCTAAATCAAAATTATAATTATCAATAACAATAAGATCAAATAGTAAATGTAAAATTAGTCAAGCATTAACATAAAGAAGATGTCAAGCTGTTCTAAAAAAATAATAAGAAACTGAGATAGGAGGAAGCGGGCAAAGTTGACTAATAACCGCCACCCTCCGGAAGCAAAACGTTAAAACATAACAATGCATGATAAATCACACTTGTAAACGCAAAGATAACCCGCACACGTAAGCAAAAAGATTGCATTATGTAAGCTCTATAAAAATGTATAAATACCAACATGTATACCCAATAAATTCACAGCTGCATACTTCACCCGTGGTGTGCCAGACTGTCTTTCCTGCGCCGACCTCTCAACTTTCCTGGCTCCTTCTCCCTGCACTCCCTCGAACTAAAGGCCACCGAAAAGGCTGACCGTTGCAGGTGGCGCCCAAACAGGGACCTGAAGGACAGGTAATCTTCTCTCTCTTTCTTTCTTTTTCAAGGTTGAGGGCGGCTCTCACCAGGGAGCTGCAGTCCCGCCGGTAAAGGCTGACCGGTTAAGTGTGAGCAATCAGCAGGTACCATGGGGCACGCATTAACCAAGGAAGAAAAAAATCTTGAGTACTATGTTGCAGCGTTTGTTGGCAAAGAACGGGTTCAATGTGTCCCTCAAACGGTTGGAGGAGCTTATACATTTTCTTATTAAGCAAGGTACGGAGGAGCCGTACCAAGACTTTATTTCAAGGCTGGAAGAAGCCATTAACAGAATGCTCCCCCCGTCTGAGGGCACATCACTGTTGCTCAAACAGTTAGAAGCATGCATGGATGCCTCACCAGCTATAGCCCAGGGTATGGCTTATGCTTATGCTGCAGCAATGCAAGGACAGAAATTCAGCGCCTATGTTAAAAATACCTTCAATAAGGGAGGTAAGGGGCCGAGAGCTCCTATTAACACTTACTATAATTGTGGCAAGCCAGGACATATGCAGAAGGACTGTAAACAGTCCCATGCCAATAAGCCGAGGGGGGAACCGCCCGGCTTATGCCCTCGCTGTAAGAAGGGCAAACACTGGAAAAATGAATGCAAATCAAAATTTCATAAGGATGGAACCCCCTTGAATGGCAAGGGTGACACTGATCCTGAGGATCAGGACGTACAGAGATCAAAAAACTAACAAAGGGGCATTCTCCCAGCCCGGACCCCAAGGGAGATCATGCTGCGGTGCAGGATGTGTAGCACTCATCTACTTTAAATCCTCAAGCCCCTGAATTTACTATTCATGACCTTTCACAGAGCACTCCTGAGAGCGCAGGTTTAGATCTTGCAAGTGAAAAGGATGTATTATTATCCAAATGGGACGGTGTTACTTTAATCCCCACTGCAGTAAAAGGGCAACTTTTGCCGGGGACAGTTGGAATTATTATTGGGAGAAGTTCAAATTATACTAAAAACTTTGAAGTTATTCCAGGAGTAGTTAACTCAGATTCGGAAAAAACAACGCAGAAGGAGGCGCCAGCAGCTGCTGCAAGATCTCACCCGCCACTTGAAGAAAATGAAAGTACACTCGCCGATAGCAAACAAAACCACCGGGCGCATTTCCACTGGCTCCAAGACAGCTGAAAAAGCCCAGCAGAGAAGGAAGCTGGGGGCCCCCCTGCCCTTCGTGGGGCGGGGCTACCTCCCAAGTGTTACAACCCCCAGACAGCAACACTGGCAAAATCCCAAGGGTGAGATTTAGAACCTTTATTATTAGCCCTTTGCCACTAGTAATTTGTATAAATAAGAAAAATATTTTTACAAACTGAATCTTTGTCAACGGATAAGATTCTTGCCTTTTAAACCTTCTAATTATCAGTTTAGCTGAGTGAATAGGTGACTTCATGGTAAACTGGGATCCTGTCTGGTGGAAAGTGAGCTTTTGAGAGTAAGAGAAATTAAACAGAAAGGAGAATGACATTGTGTAAAGAAAGAATCTTGTGTGATAAATTTTGTCCTGAAACAGAATAGTTATGTAAGAAAGTAAAAGGCAGGACAAAAGTTCAAGAAAGTTTAGAATGTTTGTAGATGGTCTGTGCAGGTTAAATGAAGCTCATAAAAGAAAATTTGTGAAAGAATTTACATGTGATCCAGTTAACTATGTATTTCCTTTAAAATCTTTTAACTTGTAAAAATAACTAATTGTATTACGTCCTTTAATATTCAACATGATAAACAAGTAAATGTTATGTTAATTATAAAAAAACCTTCTTATGTGATATTACCTGTAAATCTACAAAGCAATCCATAGTATGATAATACAGCATTACAAGTGTTAAAAACACTTAATGAATTAATTAGGCCTAAGAGATTTGTGACAGCTTTAATTTTAGACATTACAGCTTTAATTTCTATAATCACTACTTTTACTGTAGCTACTACAGCTTTAATGCAACAAATGCATACAACATACTATGTCAATACTCTTAACAATAATATAACTTTAACATTAATAACACAAGCTAATATAGATAATAAGCTTAAAACTAAATTAAATGTGTTAAAAAGGGTAGTCTTAACTTTAGGTCAAAACATTAAGTACATACAACAGAAACTACAAACAAAATGTCACTCAACATTTCAAGCCATTTGCATTACACCTTTACCATATAATGTATCTAACTCATGAAACAAAGTACAAACACATTTTCAAGGTGTCTAGAGAGACAATAATATAACACATAATTTACACAGCTTACAACAAGATATTACAGCCATGAGTCAAGCTCATTTACCAATAACTTCTCTTAACACATTGGCTCAATCTTTAACTAATGGGTTTAAAGCACTCAATCCTCTTAACTGGATCCAGTATATTGTGCTCATAACCATTATTAATTATTTGTTATTTTGTGTTATGTTGTTGTTACCATGTCTCATACGGTGTCTGTTTTCCTCTATTATCTCTATACGCCAAGAAGTCTTTAAACTGCGGTTTAAAAACAAAAAAGGGGGAAATGCCGCACCCACGGCATATAGCCGTAGTGAGGCAGTGCTGTCCGCGTTACAGAACGACGGGAAGGTGGTTTGTGCTCCCCGGAGCTTTGCCCCCAGCGCCCCCAGTATGCACAGCATCAGAAATGTTGCCTAGCATACTCAGTTACCCGCTTAAGTTTAAAGATTGTGGCGTCTACTCATGTGTTTGTCATCCTGTACCAGAAGTCTGTTTGTTCTGATAAATTGTCAATATGTACTTTCTTAAAAATGAGCACAATGCACTACTAATCCAGATAGAGCACAGCCTTGTGAGCTGCTAAACTCAGTGACACCAACAATGAGCACATAAAGATGTTTTCCCACCAGTGAGCTAAGACGATAAGCCCAAGGACATGAAATACAAATTATCTACATAAGTTACAAAGTCACTAAAACACATCCACCCACCATAAAGTCCTGTTCAGAACATCTTGTTTCACCAACTGTCACGCATAATAAAAATCAATAGGAAAAATAATACTTGTCAAGAAATTTACTCTAAATCAAAATTATAATTATCAATAACAATAAGATCAAATAGTAAATGTAAAATTAGTCAAGCATTAACATAAAGAAGATGTCAAGCTGTTCTAAAAAAATAATAAGAAACTGAGATAGGAGGAAGCGGGCAAAGTTGACTAATAACCGCCACCCTCCGGAAGCAAAACGTTAAAACATAACAATGCATGATAAATCACACTTGTAAACGCAAAGATAACCCGCACACGTAAGCAAAAAGATTGCATTATGTAAGCTCTATAAAAATGTATAAATACCAACATGTATACCCAATAAATTCACAGCTGCATACTTCACCCGTGGTGTGCCAGACTGTCTTTCCTGCGCCGACCTCTCAACTTTCCTGGCTCCTTCTCCCTGCACTCCCTCGAACTAAAGGCCACCGAAAAGGCTGACCGTTGCACACCTCACTTGTCACTTGTATTTTGAGATCACCCCAGATGATCTGGAAGAAGTGGGTCACATGGAGCAATGAAAAGAATGGATAAAGGCAGAGATTTTAGACAGGGCAAGAGATGAAAGTGTCCTCAACTTAGAAAACAGCAGAAGAGAGGCAGAGAAGAGGCCAAATTCAAGGGTGTACTTAGCAGACAAAACTAATAGGGTTATCAGTTGGCTTTGGTACACAAGAAATCAGGACCATGGAGAACTCCTACCTTGTTAGTTTGAGGCAGTGGGTGTAGGGAGGTGCAATTTACTGAGCTAGTGAAACCTTGGGAAGAAAGGGTTTAGGGGAGATAAAACATTTATTAAGTTTTAAAATGTGGTAAGCATAATATAGCTGGAATATGGGCCAGACATACAATGAAGTATCTTATGATACCTTTGTGGACAATAGGAAGTGACCATTATTAATCTGAATGAGAAGGTATCTATCACTTATTTATTAATTTATTTATTCATTTGAAAAAGCATTGCATGTTAAAATTACTTTAGATACTCAAAATAAAGCTGTGAGCGAAACAGATAAAAGTTTTTGCTACCCTCCCATAGATGTATGCTTTAAGGGAATAAAAAAAATCAGGAGAAAAACAAATAAAATAGATGGTTCTTAGAGGAAGGCTTCAGAGGAAGACTTAGACAAGGGTATCAGCATGAGAAATGGTCAGATTCTGAGTTTGTTGTGAAGGGAGAACTATTAGGATCAACTGAGAGATTGGATATTGAACGGGAGAGCAAAGAATTCCCTAGATGGAGGTCTGAGCATTTGGAATGATGAAATTGCCATTGACTTAAATGGGTGAGGTTCTAGGGAAATATGTTTCCCCAGAAACTTATGAATATCTGAATATTAGGAAAAATGTGAATATCAGGAGTGGAACATGCTGGTTTGAGATGCCTACTGGACAGCCAATGGGGATTACTGAACCTGGGTTCAGGATGCAGTTCTAGGCTCTAGACATGCATTTATTAATATCAGCAATAGATGATATATAATATCACAAGGAAGGGTGAGATCACCAAAGGACTCAGAGTGGGGAGAAAATAATTCTAAAGTCTGTTCTGCACAGCAATACAGTGTTTGTGGGATGGGTTTATAGGGGAGAAACAAGGAAAGGAAGTTAAGGAAAAGTAGTCCTTGAGGCAGGAAGAAAATCTGAAATGCATGTTGTCCCAGAAGTCTTGGAATTCCACAGAAGGTGCTGTCCATCCCTGTTGTGTGCAGAATTTCAGTTAATGAATTGAGTGAGGAGATGGATGGCATTCTAACTGAGTTATATTCAAAATGCTCAATCACAGATTAGGGATCCTAAAATATTTCAACAGGCTGGAATAGTGATGGACTATTTCCGGTAAGACTCTGTTTTAGAGGGAAATGCCCAATTCAGCTTCCAGGCTCGAAACCTTTATGATACTAGAACAGTCACAGTGAAGATGCTACTGAAAACCAGTAAAAAAGACAGAGGGATGTAGGCGACCAGGGGTCCGCAATGCAACGTGTTTTCCCAGGCAGAGTCACAGCACGTTGGCTGGCACTGATGAAAATGTGGTGCCTCAATGAGACCTTAAAGCCAAGCTGATACCTGGAACACCATGCTCAGTTCTGGAACTACAAGTGAAGTTCTAGACCCAAACTGAGTTTACGGGCAATTGAAAGCTGAAAAGAAAAAAGAAAAGCTGAAAAAGGAGATAAACCATCATCTGCTGAGGACACTAATCAATCCCATTCTTCTCTGCTAATCTGGAAAAGAATGCTGAGAATACTTAGAAGATAATATTGATAGAACTTAGGGGTATTGAGTCCTAAGGAAGAGACACATTGTGGGACGTTACCCTGGAGACCGTTCTGAGTTTACCAACTCTCCTCGAGGGTAGTTTTCCTGCCTACAGAGTGTAGTTTTCCTGTTGTGAGGAAAAGCCAGACGATGATAATGGCAGAGGTGTGAAAGGTAGGCAGGGGTTAGATCACATATGTGTGCCTCGCCTGCCGTGTTATATATTCTGGTGTCTCTTCTAAGAGGAAAAGCCAGTCATTGATGTGGTTTAAGAAGGAGGCAAATGACGTCATGAAAGGTGAAGATCTAAACCAGGCGTCCTTAAACTTTTTAAACAGGGGCCCAGTTCACTGTCCCTCAGACTGTGGGAGGGCCGGACTACGGGCCCAGTTCCCTGTCCCTCAGACTGTGGGAGGGCCGGACTACGGGCCCAGTTCGCTGTCCCTCAGACTGTGGGAGGGCCGGACTACGGGCCCAGTTCGCTGTCCCTCAGACTGTGGGAGGGCCGGACTATGAGCCCAGTTCCCTGTCCCTCAGACTGTGGGAGGGCTGGACTATAGTTTAAAAAAAAAAAACAAAACTAGGAACAAATTCCTATGCACACTGTACATATCTTATTTTGAAGTAAAAAAACAAAAACGGGAACAAATACAATGGATCACACCGCCTCACGTGGCCCGCGGGCCGCACTTTGAGGACCCCTGAAACAATAACCTTTGCAGTGAAGCAAGTAAAAAGAATGGATTAAGAGCCGATGAAATGTTGGTAATGATTCAGACTAGACATAGGAAAAGTTTAGAGGACAACAGGGCACTGGATTCAGAAAGAAAAGGGTAACTGTGAAAAACAGAAAGGGTGTAAAATCCACAGCACTTGGTCTTGAGTTGGACATAAGGATATGGGAAAGATAGAGAAAGAAAGAATAACTTGAGTGGGAAACAAAATGGAAGAATCACTCACTAGACATCAAACATCTGTACACAGCTGTGATTTAATAATAAATAAATAAAACATCACAGGTCTGTCCATATCTATCTATCAATCATCCATCTCCATCTACTTCTCTATACGACAATGGTGGCCATATTACCTTTCTCTCCATCATTGACAGCCATATCCTTCTTTTGCCCTTAATTTATCATCATCTATTTTGTCTATGTGTATAGAGGGGGAGTGCATTGTTTCCTGTCCCCAGAGAAGATAATAAGACAATTCCTTTGAGGAAACACTATAGAGAGAATTATTCCACATAATGTGGTAAACTCGTAGGCTGTTCCGAAACACATTACCACTGATCTTTCTAAGAAAATGTCAAGAATTCTATTAAACGGATGAGGTCAATGTGACATTATTTCATAGAAAAGAGGAGGCAGCTATCAAGACAGAAACTTACCAAAGTTACTGGAGATAGGGTGAAGAAACATGGGTTTTCCTTCTTGTGAGTCTTGTTTATTTTCTCCCATCATTCAGAAAGCTTCTAATACCCTATGTCTACCATGGAACTCTGCTCTGTCACCTTCCATTTTGAAGATTAATGTACCCAGGACCATCCTGTGAGGCAGACACTTGCATCCAAAAACATGTGGGTCCATTGTTTTCCTCCCTGCCTTGGGCTCACAGAGTCTGTGTGGACTCTGCACATCCTGCCAGGTATAGCTCATGCTTAAATCCCGGTGGTTTAAAATCATCAGCTTTGGAGTCAGATACATTCTTTCTAGAAATGTGACTTTCAGTAACTTATTGTTTAACCATGAGCCTCAGTTTTCCCACCTGAAAAATGGCCTCTCTTAGATGTTTTGTAAAGAGTCGACATAGTGAACCTGGTGGAGAAATACAATAACTGTTAGGTACTTAGCAAAGGAGACAGGATGTTAACCTTGCAGGTTCATTTTTTTTCTTAGTAGTTGAACTGTATGATTATCACTACCTCCCAATTTCATCACAACCAAGGGAATTCCTTTAAACCAAGAATAGATTTTTCTAGAAAGACTTGGGTTCCATCATTATACCTAGATTTATACACTGGCATGTTAAATTTGCCACCTGTCTTATATCTCAGAAAGGAGTTTAATCCTTTTTCTATGTTTTAAAGATGAATCTGTTATATACAATAAGCACGCATGAGACCCAACATTTTTACCTTAAGTAAATAATTAACTGGGTAGTCACATTTTCAGAATGGAAATGAAGGATTTCACATGCTTTGCACAATCCTTTTCTTAATCATTCTATTGCTTTTCCATATGT
Source organism: Nycticebus coucang (assembly GCF_027406575.1). Taxonomy (NCBI): domain Eukaryota; kingdom Metazoa; phylum Chordata; class Mammalia; order Primates; family Lorisidae; genus Nycticebus; species Nycticebus coucang. The sequence goes on along the minus strand of NC_069783.1, from coordinate 107,645,151 downwards.
TATCTTATTGTACTTGCATATAACTCCAAATTTATAAAGACTGATAGACTCCATTTCCATTTTAAAATGGTCAGGAAAACAGATCTACACGGAACACATAGAAGAATTTAAATCCTTCCTTCCACTCAGTGTGTTGCTGATAGGTTTAGAAAAAATAAGTTCTATAAAAAGTCACGTTTAACCGTAACTATCATATCCCCTTGGTAGTAATTCTCAAGAATATCTACTTCAGGGCGACCATTCTGTTGTTTTATGATATAACTATCCCTGAAGCATAAAATAGTCCCTTCTTCCTCTTACTATCTTTCTCATCTTTTTACAATTAAAAAAGCTTAAACAGCAACTTTTCCCATCTCCTCTGGTCTAGTCATCATGTTCTCTGAGACATGCCATCATTGCATTAGAGAAATGGATCTGAATCTACTCACCACGGCCTTAGGGATTAACACCAGGCTTGGTGAGCTTATTCCAAACAGAAAAACAGGAAAGATGTATCTAGTGTTAGATGAAATAACAAACCAAAAAAATCCCTGCTGGCAAGCCTAGGAAAATTAAATTGATTGTGAAGAAGAGTGCTGATTCTTCAGGAAAACACGATCAGAAGTAGCTTGGCCTTGAGGTTAAGATTATCCAGTAACTCTGATACATGTTTGATTATTACGTCCTTTTTGAGAGTTCACAAGTTATAAAAAATATATATATTTCAAAACTTCTAATCCTGGCTTAAGCCCAATAGTTAACGTCTAATATCATCACCCAAGCACTTTAATTTAGGCGTCGATGACCAGCCAGCTACCCCTGGACAGGCATGTTGGCTCACGGGGATCACAATGCCAGTGACATCATCCAAAGGAGTAACTTCTTACCTGCTGCGCACACACCGTTTTACAAAGAGGAATCATGGGTAGGCTCTTTCTTCACATGCCTCTTTTATATTCTCAAGCACAGTTTCTATAGAAATGAGGGTTTTTTTTTCAAGTGTTAAGATGAGTTTTGTAAACCAATTGGAAAGACAGTTACCTCCTGCACCCACACGCTACATAGTCAAAGTTGTCTTGCATTTTTTTTTTCTTCTTCTTTTTTTCTTACTTCTGTTTCTTCTTTTATGCTAAGAATTTTCTCGGCAATTTTCACGTCTCCTCTTCATTAGAGGATGCTAATTTTAGCTAGTCATGGCGATATCCCCTTAGCTGTGATAAATTTAGGAAGCCTGCTTTAGACTAATCAGGAAATGTGGTGACTGTTACCAGTTTCGGGTCAGTTGATAGCCTAATCTGGACGTCAACAATCTGACTATTCATATAGTCAAATGAATCCAACTTTTAGAGAGAACCAATGCATTCTGATTTCTGCATGAGCCTGTTTGGTTTGAATTTGAAAATGCCCTCACAGATACACCATGGTCATTTGACAGGAGAGGTAAGGTTTCACACATAGAGTATAGTCACTATTGCTTACTTTGTAAACTACCACAGATTCAGTTAGTCTTTTTATCCATCACAACATTCAAAGTTTATGTTTTCTTTAATTTCTTAAAAAAATTATAGAAGAAAAGAAATAACAGTGCTTCAATTTTTTGTGCTAATATCCCCAAACGTGAATTATTGGATGTTGTTGTCACTATTAGCAGTGGCAAGAGTATTTCTATTCAGCTGCTGAGTGCCAGACCCTATGCTAAATGTTTCACTGTTTGACTTTCATACTCATTACAATTCCCCTATGAAACAGAGCTACAGGCATCAGCATCATGACCACTTTACAGATGGGAAAACTGAGGTACAGAGAGGTCATTTAGCTTGCCCAAAGTCCGCATTGTTATAAACCCTAAGGCCTGGTATTAGCCGTGAGGTATGGAGACTCTGCTATGCACTGACCGCTGGCCCAACCATGATGGTACAGCATGAACACAACAGGAGATGCGCCTATTTCCTCAGTGCATGGACGCTGAACAAAAATCAATTGAATTTACCAGGTATGAGGAAATGCCACAGAGAGGAAGCAAATGAGGATAAGGCAGCACAGAGTGAGACGGACAGTCCTTAGAAGGTGGTCAGGAAGACCTTTCAGATGAGGCTGGATTTTGTGTACCACAATGTGAACCCCACGTGATAGACCCCAAAGTAAAGTCTGCCCTAAAACACAAGAAGTCCTAGATGATATCTTAAAATTACATGGGTCCTGAGGTTATGCAAAATTTTGAGTTTGAGTTTGGGCAATCTCTCTCGTGAGAAATACAAGGAATATACGTTTCACAGATAACAAGAGACGAATGTGGGGCTGCCATGGGCCTAAGTATCTGGAATGTGGAAGGATAATCTGTGCAACCCAGCCTATCTGAATGGTGTTTTCACCTTCTGGTAATAGTCGCCAAGATTCAGATGTTAGGGGGTGAGTCAGCCCTTAGAAAGTGATTCAAGAAGCAAGAAAACATGGGTTCTGAGCAAGCAGGACCCAGGGATTAGTAGCAAACTTGTTCTGAAGTCACTTTCTGCTTCTCTTTTCTGTATTGCCTTTAACTCCCTTTTAATGAGATGAATTCAAAGGTTATGGGCAGCTGCACAGCAACGAAGTTCTGATGCTGTCCCAGGCGTATCACCAGGGAGGAAGATGAGGAAGTTAATCAAAGAATAAGAAGGACATTTAGATAGATCCAGGATGAATAAACATCGTGTGTGTGGGTGGCCTCCTGTGACTCTGAAAAGATGCAAGGCCACAGTGTCGTAGGGTGCGCGCAGGATGGGATCAATAGGGTCTGAGTGTGACTGAGGGAAAATGTGGGTTCAGGTGGAACCCGGGTTCTCCTCAGGGTGGGACACGGTGGGAAATTCACCTCCGTTCACTGTGGAAAATACTCTCTTCTCATGAAAATGCTGCTTTTTAATTTATTCTTCTTAGGGACCCTTCACTCAAGGTGTCAGACCTTACACGTGTCATAGAGCCTGACTAGGTTCCAGAGGGGGCTATTTTCACCCTCTAGAAGCAGAAACTCAGACCAGATAAAAAAAGGCTGCACTAGCATTAGACCAGGGATCAAAAATTACAGGATGCAAGCTGTGGTTTCTGTATGGCATGCAACTCATAACGGTTTATACAATTATAAATGGCTGAAAGTCAAAAGAAGGACACTGTTTTGCGACACTTGAGAATTTTATCAAAAGTTCAATTTCAGTGCCTATAAATACTTCTACTGGAAAGCTGCTACATCTATTTGCCCATAGTTTATGGGCTGCTTGTGGGCTAGATACACTGATTGAATTGCTGTAACAGAGACCATGTGGCCTGCAAGGCTGAAAATATGTATTTACTATCTGTCCCTTCATGGAAAATATTTGCCAAGCCCATCATTTTCATGTATTTGAGCAAATGCTCCTTTTATATAACAGATATTTATGCACCAAATAAAGTAGTACTTGCTTTTTTGTCCTGAAATCAGAAACAATAAAATAATCTCACAAGGTGCATACCTAACAAAACAACACTATAATATTTTAACTGAATTCTAAAAGAGAAGTAAGAAAGCAAATAGCTTACAGTAAAAATAATATGTATTTGAATACATAAATTTGGGTGCGGGAGCTATGCCATAAGTCAGGATGGTGCATTCGGCTTCTTATAGAGGAGTGTGAATGAGACCACTGTAAGTGGAGATGGGTACAGGTGTTATGTTGGTGACAACAGCAGGCAGTGATACTCTTTGGCTTAATGAGTAACCTTACGATAGCTGATGCCTTTGGTAGAGGATTCCGCCATTGGCAGACTTGACCTGCCAGGGAAGGAACTTCTCTCTGACTCCCCCAGTGCCTTCCACTGGTTAATCCCAAGAAGGAATTGGTGGGCAGGGCGGCCCATGTGGGGGAAATCCATAAATGAAGGACTTCAGGAGTACAGAGCAGGTTGGAGCAGAATAAGCAGTGAGCAAGTACAGAATCTACAGATCTCTATCTCATTAAAGAGCATGACTGTCCCCTGAATCTCCTCAGCCAAAACTTTATAGTTGTACTGTTTAACCTGATAGCCACTAGCACTTACAGCTATTTAAATGTACAGTACATTAATTTTAAAACTCAATAAATGTATAAATGCAAAGTATATAACCAAAATGTGTGTACCCCTGTAATACTCTGAAATAAAAAATAAAACGACAATTAAAAAGAGTCAGTTCTTTAGTCACCCTACCCACTGTGGCTGCTGTGTTAGGTGGCTCTGATTATGGAACATTTGCATCATCTCGGAAAGTCCCACTGGGCAGTGCTGTCCTGTCTGGGCTCACGGCTGCTCTGTCCTGTTCACATGTACTCCATGAGCAGTCTATAAGGAAGTCCTGGTGTCTGCACCAAGGAAACACCTCCTGAGAACTTCATTAGTCTTAAATGTCACTGGCATCACCCCAGTGTCACCCGCACTGTCATCCTTCCCACCTGGACTATCAATGTGGCCCACAAAGAGGTCTTTCTATTTCCATTGCTGACCTCCCCTATATTTCTTTTCCTCTTAGTATTCAGAATGATTTCTTAAAGATAAGCCATGAATCAGGTAAGATTTAAACCTTTAGAGTTAAAAATTCCACTGCAAGTCCAATGGCTGAGGAAGGGATCATCCCATGTCCAGCTGCTCTGCGGCCCACTCACATTCTCAAGCTACCCTGGCCTTTCGCTCTGGGAGTTGGCACCCATGTTCCCTTCTGCCTGGAAAGTCAGATATTGTCTCACATCTGGCCAGGCTGGATCCTCCTTGGTGCTAAGTCTCAGCTCATACACGTGTCACCTCCCTGGTGACAGCTTGGTTAGAAGGAGTGCACCTCAGCCAGTCTTTCTCCTCCATAAGGCCCGGTTGCCTTTCTTTCCAAGCACATGTCTATTCTGAACTTAGCTCACTCAATTATTTTTGACTTACTCACCAGCCACTTTCCCCCCAGTGGAATGTGAGCTTTACTAAACCCTGCCCACGAAGGCCAATGGCTAGCACACAGTGGTGGCTCAGGAACCTCTTTTTGAACGGATAATTGTGTTTCTGTAGTGCCTGAAAAATCATATCACATTTGTCCTGAAATGAGTTATATCACATTTGTTCCCTTATAGCAACTGGTTGCGTGACGGCTGGGGCCATGATAACCACACAGCAAACAACAATGGCAGTAACTCTCCTGCGTTTGTTTTGCTCTATGTACCTTGAGAAGGGCCGTGGCTCAGCCGTGCAGCTGCCGCCTCGTTACACGTTCCCTCTGAGAGGACGGCGGCTCATTAGGGAGCATCGGAGGCAGCACAGTGGGCTTGAAAAGAAAAGACAGCGGCTTTGCGCATAATAAGAAATTCATTTTCAGATGAATTTCCCCATTTCAATAACACTTCTCAATTTTGAATTTTCATGAGTGTGCCTCTCTGCATTTGCATTTTCCAAAGCTCTTTTGCATATGGAACTGATCAACGGTCTAAACTCCTAGCGTTCACTTTGGAGAGTGGACTGGTTATGAGCAGGGACGCTGGAGCCTGTCATTCTAGAATCGAATTCCAGCTCAGCTTCTTTACAGGGTAGCTAGAAACTACTCTTCAAACCTGTACCCTCATCCATCCGCAGAATGGGGGGTCACAGTGGGTGGCAGGCTCCTGGGGTCATTGTGAGAATAAATGAGTTAATATACAGAATGAACTACACAGGGCCATACCTGGCTCTCGCAAACAGTAGGTATTTGGTAGAAGCATCGTGCATGCTGTGGAGGGAGAGATGGCCACTCAACAAGCACACAAAATCAAAAAGCGCTTTAAAGCAGAGAGTTTTCTCAAGGGCTGCTGCAGCATCTTAATTTGCACTTGGTTGAGAAAGTATAAAAATGAACGTGGTGGCGTGCTATGCAGTGTGACTGAATTTTCAAAAAGTCTGAGTAAAACAACAGAGGGTATCTGGCATATTAATTAACAGGCTGACACTGGACAAGAATACCATGAAAAATCAAATAAAAAGAGCTAAGAATCTGCTTTCATGACAAAAACAAAGAAAACATTTTTGTTATTGGAGCCAGGAAAGGGTGTTTACGTCCACAATTTGTGGGCCTTTCCTCAAGTGCCAGTCTCAGTGGGTGATGTTACTGCATGGGAGCTGTGCCAGATTCAAAACTGCTGAAGGCAGACGATCCTGTGCTGCCCTGTCTTCACAGACCTGTGCATGTGCCAGTGGGTGACAAGATCATTCTTTTACACGAGTTTACTGGGCAGCTACCGTGGGCTGGTACCTTCTGCTGGGTGTACAGTAGAAAGGGGACGTGTGTTGAAGGCACTGACAGGGAAGGTAACACACACAGGATGCGTGCGTGCATCCGGAGAATGAGTTCTGAAGATCCTGAAGATGAGGGGAGAGTTTGGCTGTGAAAATGTGCCGTACCCACGGCAACTGGAACTGCCGGCTTCCCGGCAAGTGGCCGTTGCGAGGCGGCGCTGTCCGCGTTGTAAAACGCATGGAAAGGTGGTTAGTGCTCTCGGGAGCGAAGCCCCCAGCACCTCCAGTGTGCACAGCGACAGAAATGTTGCCTAGCATACTATTGTATGAACGCAATCAGTCAAGAGAACTATGGCACGTTGGTAACAAACCTTTCTATGTTTGTTGAATACTTGTTTGTCTTGTCAGAATGAACTATGAGAGTTTAAACAAACACAGTGATTTACTGATCCAGGTTAAAACCAGCAAGAATGGCTGTGTCAGACTCAGTGGCTCCAAGAGAGCCTGCACAACAGCACGTCCCTACCATAAATGTCAGTGACTTGAGACAATGCAGGCACAGCAAACAAGATGTTCCAACATAACATACACTATCACCACCTGCAGTAAAACTTTACTTAGAAAAACATCTTACTTCACTAATTTTCATATGTAATACAAATCAATAGAGTAACTTAATGTTTAACAAACAATTAATTATGAATCAAAGTATAGTTACTAATAAGAGTAAAAATATATAGAAAATATATATATAGAAGTAGTCAAGCATTATACGTAAAAGAATATGTTCAGCTATTTTTAAAAGAAATTATAAGAAACTGAGAACAATTACAGAGCTAAGAGAAGTCACAAGCCTTGACATTCCTAGATAAGAGAAAGTAACCAGGTGTTAAAAATAAACCACCTCCCTCCAGAGAGCAAAACCTTGAAAAGATAAACCACCTCCCTCCGGAGAGCAAAACCTTAAAAACATGTAATGCATGATAAACCGCATATGCAGACACAAAGATAATTTATAAGCATAAACAAAATAAAGATTACATTGTTTGAACCTTGGAAAGAAAATGTATAAATACCAACATATATTCTCAGTAAAATTTACAGCTGCTTACTTCACCAAGTGCTGTGTGCAGTCTGTCATTTATCCTGCGTCGACCTCTCAACCAACCTGTACCGTTCTCCCTGAGCACCCTCGGACTGAGGCCCATCGACCGGCGGTCCGCGGCAAAAATGCAAGTTCATTTTACTTAAAGAGAGAATTTTACTCAGTTTAGCAAACCTTACTTGAAGTGTATTCCATCAGAAGGTTTACAATAATAATATTATATGGTGATAAAAATGAGGATAAGTTTTGCCTGCTAGGATTACAGAAAAGGAATATTTCTATTGAATTACAGATTTCAGAAAACATGCCTTAATCAGAAAGCATTAATAAGATGCAAGTGGGATGGGAAGAGACTCTTTAGGGGTTACTTATTGGAATTCCAAGGATGATGTAAGTGTCCGACCATGAGGGTAAAGGCTGCGGTCAAGCATAACCGGGTTATGGGGTCCTACATAAACTGCACTTGAGCATGAAATAGAGTCTGTCAGGTGGTGCACTGGACTCTGGCTGCTTCCACTGGAGAAGAGGGGCTTGAAGATAGGAAGGGTCCATGTGACTATTATGGTTGGAATGTCCCCTCCAAAACCCATGTAAAAACTTCACCTCCAATGTGGCAAGATGGACAGGTGGGGCTTTGAAGAGGTAACTGGGGCAGGAGGGCTCTGCCCTTATCAGTGGATTAATCTCTTCATGGATTAATGGGTTAGTGAGTTGTCATAGGAGTGGGACTGGTGGCTTTTAAGAAGAGGAGAAGAAGCCTCCACCTGAGGTTTCTGCCACGTTAGCATGCCTGGCACCTCCTTAGGACTCTGCAGAGCATCCCCACCAGCAAGACAGCTCCCTCCAGATGCGGCCCATGATGATGGACTTCCCAGTGCCCATAATTATGAGAAATAAATTCCTTTTCTGTGTAAATTGCCTCATTCCAGGTATTCTGGTATATGCAAGAGAAAACAGAAAATCCCTAATGCTTTGGGGTTCAATAATAAAATAAAATGATGATCGGGGGTGGAGCAAGATGGCGGCCAAGTAATAGCTTCCCTGCAACTGGGCACGGTGAGTCTGGGGAGATAAGACTCCAGGCATCTCTGGCTGGTGGGATCTGCCTATAATCATCATCCCTTTGAGGATACAGGGAGTCAGCAAGGGACATCTGGACCCCAAGAGGAGGACAAAAACAGTGGAAAACTGGCAAGTGGTTGCATGTGTCCCATCGACCTGATCCCGCCGGCAGCTGTAAGTACAAGCAGCAGTGAGACTGCAAACTGGAAAGGCCTTACCTGTGAACTGCTTTGGTGTTTTTGGACTTGGCACTAAGTTGAATTGCCTTGGGGAAAGCTTGAGCAGGAGTGTGGAGAACTTTGGGCATTGTCTAGGGCCCAAGACTGAGTCACTGAGCCAGACAGAGCTACAAGTGTTCGGTTGTGGGCTGCAGGGAGCCATTGTGAGAGAACTTCCCCGGCAAGCTACGCTTTCAGAGTTGCAGAGAAAGGATCAGGCAGGAGCTAGTAACCTAGTGACTGAACAGCCTAAAGGCGGGGACTGAGCTGCCTTACAGCCTCAACCCTCAGGGGCAGAGTGAGACTGGTTTTGACACACTGGAGCCTTGGGCTATTGCCCTGGGTAGAGTGCTGTGGTGTCACAGCTCATAGCAACCTCAAACTCCTGGGCTTGGTGCCGCCTGGACCTCCATAAGAGCTGCGCTGTGATCCCTGACCTGCGACTCACACCCCACTGGGCCTCCACATGCCCTGATCAGGAACTGCGGGAGCTGTGCAACCCCACGTCCTCCCTCCTGTACCTACCCTGCCTACACACTGGCCCACTCTGGCCAGGGACTCTGCTAGCCACGTGCCCTCTGGAGCCCTCCCTGCCTCTGAGTGGACCCATTCACCTGGCCAGAGACTGCTAGAGCCTTGGGCTCTCTGTGCCAAAGTCACTGGGCACCAGGCACTCTCAGAACCGTGAGCACCACCTCCCGCCCCATTGCTGAATCCAGGTGTGTCACACTCTGGAGCTGCTTCCACAACCTGAACTCCCTGGTTGGGGCAGCCCCAGAGGAACTACACAGGGTCACTCCCTACAAAGATCCAGCAACAATAGAGTAATCCCGCTGATGTCTAATCTTGGAGAGACACCTCCCCAACTCTGAGGACAGTCAGAAGCAATGGTGAAAAACAATCATGAGGCAAAATCAACAGAAAAACTCTGGTAATATGAATAATCAGAAGATCAACTCCCCCAAGGATCAATGGGGCAGACAAGGCACAAGACCCCATGCACAAACAAATAGCTGAGATGTCAGAAATCAAATTCAGAATCTGGGTAGCAAATAAGATCAAATCAGAATTCCAAGCAGTAACCCAAAAGATATCTCAAGAATTCAACAAATTCAAAGACCAAATGATGAAAGATTTTGACACATTGAGACAAGAAGTTGCAGCCCTCAAAGATCTGAGAAACACAGTAGAATCGCTCAGTAACAGAATGGAGCAAGCAGAAGAAAGGATTTCTCACAATAAAGACAAAGCTTTTGAATGCTCCCAAACTCGCAAAGAGGAAGAGAAATGGAGGGCAAAACAGATCACTCTCTCAGAGAGCTCTGGGATAATTCGAAGAAAACCAATATTCATCTTATAGGGAACCCCGAAAGTGATAAAGTGGCTTCACAAGACACAGAGTCTCTTCTCCATGAGATTATGAAGGAGAACTTTCCAGACATGCCAAGAGATTCTGAAATTCAGATAGCAGACAGTTTCAGAATTCCAGCATGACTCAACCCAAATAAGACATCCCCCAGAAACATCATAATCAATTTCACTAAAGTTAATATGAAGGAGAAAATTCTGAAAGCAGCCAGACGAAAGAAAACCATCACCTATAAGGGCAAGAACATTAGAATAACTGCAGATCTCTCTGCTGAAACCTTTCAAGCTAGAAGAGGATGGACATCGACTTTTAATTTCCTAAAACAAAATAAATTTCAACCCAGGATCCTGTACCCAGCTAAACTGAGTTTCATTTATGATGGAGAAATTAAATACTTCAATGACATTCACATGTTGAAGAAATTTGCCATAACTAAACCAGCTCTCCAGGATATTCTCAGACCTATCCTCCATAAAAACCAGAGCAATCCTCCACCACAAAAGTAAACCCACCAAGAAAATTTTGATCAAATTACAACTTCCACAGTTGCAAAAGGATTAAAAATGTCCACCGGACTCTCAAAAGGCTTATCAATATTCTCAATTAAGGTGAATGGTTTAAATTGTCCTCTAAAGAGGCACAGGTTGGCTTACTAGATACAAAAAGTCAAGCCAGATATCTGTTGCATACAAGAATCTCATCTTACATTAACAGACAAATATAGACTCAAGGTGAAGGGATGGTCACCTACACCCCTGGCAAATGGAAAGCAGAAAAAAGCAGGCATTGCAATCCTATTCGCAGACGTAATAGGCTTTAAACCAACTAATGTAATTAAGGGTGAGGATGGACACTTCATTTTCGTTAAAGGTAATACTCAATATGATGAGATTTCAATTATTAATATTTATGCACCCAACCAGAACACACCTCAATTTATAAGAAAAACTCTAAGAGACATGATCAACTTGATTTCCTCCAGTTCCATAGTAGTTGGAGATTTTAACACCCCTTTAGCAGTGCTGGATAGATCCTCCAAAAAGAAGCTAAGCAAGGAAATTTTAGATTTAAACTTAAACATTCAACTTCTGGACTTAATGGACATCTACAGAACATTTCATCCCAAGAAAACTGAATACACATTCTTCTCATCAGCCCATGAAACATACTCCAAAACTGACCACATCCTAGGCCACAAATCTAACCTCAGCAAATTTAAAAAAATAGAAATTATTCCTTGCATCTTCTCAGACCATCATGGAATAAAAGTTGAACTCAATAAACAGTAACCTGCATACCCTTACGAAAACATGGAAGCTAAACAACCTTATGCTGAAGGATAGATGGGTTATAGATGAGATTAAGAAGGAAATCACCAAATTTTTGGAACAAAACAATAATCAAGACCCGAATTACCAGAACCTCCGGGATGCTGCAAAGGCAGTCCTAAGAGGGAAATTTATAGCACTGCAAGCCTTCCTCAAGAAAATGGAAAGAGAGGAAGTTAATAACTTAATGGGACATCTCAAGCAACTGGAGAAGGATGAACACTCCAACCCCAAACCCAGCAGAAGAAAAGAAATAACAAAAATCAGAGCAGAATTAAATGAAATTGAAAACAAAAGAATTATACATCAGATCAATAAATCCAAAAGTTGTTTTTTTTTGAAAAGATCAATAAAATAGATAAACCTTTGGCCAAACTAACCAGGAAAAAAAGAGCAAAATCTCTAATTTCCTCAATCAGAAATGGTAACAATGAAATAACAACAGACCTGTCATAAATTCAAAAAATCCTTAACGAATACTACAAGAAACTCTACTCTCACAAATATGAAAATCTGAAAGAAATCGACCAATACCTGGAAGTATGCCACATACCAAGACTTAGCCGGAAGGAAGTGGAAATGTTGAACAGGCCTATATCAAGTTCTGAAATAGCATCAACTATGCAAAAACTCCCTAAAAAGAAAAGCCCAGGACCAGATGGCTTTACGTCAGAATTCTACCAAACCTTTAAAGAAGAATTAGTACCTATATTACTAAACCTCTTCCAAAATATAGAAAAAGAAGAAATATTATCCAACACATTCTACAAAGCAAACATCACCTTGATTCCCAAACCAGGGAAAGACCCAACAAGAAAAGAAAATTACAGACCAATATCACTAATGAGTATTGATGCTAAAATACTCCATAAGATCCTAACAAACAGAATCCAACAACACATCAAAAAAATTATACACCACGACCAAGTGGGATTTATCCCAGAGTCTCAAGGCTGGTTCAATATACGTAAATCTATAAATGTAATTCAGCACATAAACAAACTAAAAAATAAGGACCATATTTTTCTTTCAATTGATGCAGAAAAAGCTTTTAATAATATCCAGAATCCCTTCATGATCAGAATACTTAAGAAAATGGGTATAGGGGGACATTTCTTTTTTTTTTTTTTTTACTTTATATTATATTTTATTCTGGAAGTATTTTGGGATCAAACAGGTAGAATTCATGATCACAAAACCAGGCAGGTGAAGGCTGGCTTGTAGTTATAAATTCTCAGGGGAGTTTTTTTCGCTGCCATTACTCAGAGCTGTTTTCTTCTGACTCCTATAATAAACACTAGGTTTATTTGTCAGTGCTCCTTGTATAGAGGGTAGAGCTTGTTTGGGTCTCAGCATTATGGGGGAATACCAAATTAGCACTCCTCTGCACCCATAACCTCAGGTGTCCACTCAGAGCAGTTGTATGTGCCAAGGTTCAAGGTCTCTAGAATCAGAAAAATGTTTCCCAGGAACCTTGCTTTCCTGTCCTTGGCCTCTGGAGAATCCTTCTTTCGATTTCAGCCCAATGAAGCCTTAAACAGACGTTTCTTAAACTAATAGAGGCCATCTACAGCAAACCCACAGCCAATATCGTATTGAATGGAGTTAAATTGAAATCATTTCCACTTAGATCAGGAACCAGGCAAGGTTGCCCATTGTCTCCATTGCTCTTTAACATTTTCATGGACGTTTTAGCCATTGTAATTTGGGAAGAAAAGGCGATCAAGGGTATCCACATAGGGTCAGAAGAGATCAAACTTTCACTTTTTGCGGATGATATGATCGTATATCTAGAAAACACTAGGGATTCTACTACAAAACTTTTAGAAGTGATCAAGGAATACAGCAATGTCTCAGGCTACAAAATCAACACCCATTAATCTGTAGCCTTTATATATACCAACAATAACCAAGCTGAAAAAAAAAACAGTCAAGGACTCTATTCCTTTCACAGTAGTGCCAAAGAAGATGAAATATTTGGGAGTATACCTAACAAAGGACATGAAAGATCTCTACAAAGAGAACTATGAAACTTTAAGAAAAGAAATAGCTGAAGACGTTAACAAATGGAAAAACATACCATGCTCATGGCTGGGAAGAATCAACATTGTTAAAATGTCCATACTACCCAAAGCAATATATAATTTTCATGCAATTCCTATTAAAAGTCCATTGTCATATTTTAAAGATCTTGAAAAAAATAATACTTCTTTTTATATGGAATCAGAAAAAACCTCAAATAGCCAAAACATTACTCAGAAATAAAAATAAAGCAGGAGGAATCACACGACCAGAACTGAGACTGTACTATAAATCGATAGTGATCAAAACAGCATGGCATTGGCACAAAAACAGAGAAGTAGATTTCTGGAACAGAATAGAGAACCAAGAGATGAATCCAGCTACTTACCATTATTTGATCTTCGACAAGCCAATTAAAAACAGTCAGTGGGGAAAAGATTCCCTATTTAACAAATGGTGCTGGGTAAACTGGCTGGCAAACTGTAGAATATTGAAACTGGACCCACACCTTTCACATTAACTAAGATAGACTCTCACTGGATAAAAGATTTAAACTTAAGACATGAAACTATAAAAATACTTGAAGAAAGTGCGGGGAAAACTCTTGAAGGAATCGGCCTGGGTGAATATTTTATGAGGAGGACTTCCCAGGCAATTGAAGCAGCTTCAAAAATACACTACTGGGACCTGACCAAACTAAAAAGCTTCTGCACAGCCAAGAACATAGTAAGTAAAGCAAGAAAACAGCCCTCAGGATGGGAGAAAATATTTGCAGGTTATACCTCCAATAAACGTCTAATAACCAGAATCTAATAACAGAGAACTCAACATTAAGAAGAAAAGAACACATGATCCCATCTCAGGGTGGACAAGGGACTTGAAGAGAAACTTCTCTAAAGAAGACAGATGCATGATCTACAAACACATGAAAAAAAGCTCATCATCCTTAATTATCAGAGAAATGCAAATCAAAACTACTTTGAGATATCACCTAACCCTAGTAAGAGTAGTCCACATAACAAAATCCCAAAACCAGAGATGTTGCCATGGATGTGGAGAAAAGGGTACACTTCTACACTGCTGGTGGGAATGCACACTAATACGTTCCTTCTGGAAGGATGTTTGGAGAATACTTAGAGACCTAAAAATAGACCTGCCATTTGATCCTATAATTCCTTTACTAGTTTTATACCCAGAAGACCAAAAATCACAATATAACAAAGACATGTGTGCCAGAATGTTTATTGCAGCCCAATTCATAATTGCTAAGTCATGGAAGAAGCCCAAGTGCCCATCGACCCACGAATGGACTAGCAAATTGTGGTACATGTATACCATGGAATATTATGCAGCCTTAAAGAAAGATGGAGACTTTACCTCTTTCATGTTTATATGGATGGAGCTGGAACATATTCTTCTTAGCAAAGTATCTCAGGAATGGAAGAAAAAGTATCCAATGTACTAAGCCCTACTATGAAGCTAAATTGTGGTTTTCACATGAAGGCTATAACCCAACTATAGCACAAGACTATGGGGAAAGGGCCAAGGAAGGGGAAGGGAGGGGGGAGGTTAGAGTGGAGGGAGGGTAATGGATGAACCACACTTACGGTGCATCTTGGAATGGGTACAGGCGAAACTTACTAAAGGCAGAATACAAATGTCTACGTACAATAACTAGGAAAATACTATGAAGGCTGCATTGAACAGTTTGATGGGAATGTTTAAGATTGTATATGAAACCAGCACATTGTACCCCTTGATTGCATTAATGTACACAGCTATGATTTAACAATAAAAAAAAATAATTAAAAAAAATAGAGATTGTAGAAAAATAAAATAAAATAAAATAAAATAAAATGATGAAGGACATGGAGGGTAAATCAAAGGGACAAACTGAGCTTATATAGTTCCAAGCGTCTTGGATATGGCTCCAAGTTGGTATGGTTCCCAGAAGCATAATCTCAACCACCAAGAATAACTCAAGCGTGTCAGAGTCCCCAGACTTGCCCAGTGTCCTCAGTGTATACAAGAAAAACATGGATGCAAAGACAGAAGAGTTTACAAGGATCATGTCTTGCTATGAGGATCAGGGAAGGCTTCTTGGAGGAGGTGGCATGGGAGGTGGGCTAGGATGAGAGTTCTGAGATGCATTTGCATTTCCATTAGTGCCTTGTTTGAGAAAAAGCTCAGAATGTGACACTGAATTATACTCCACAAAGAACAGATGGCACATCTGATTGTTCATTTTTGTTTAAAAACCGTGGGCTTCCCCAGGGATCCTCAGGGCTGGGTCATGTGGACACATCTGTACGTCCCCTTACAACATTGTAAATAATACCACATAACACCCCCTCTGCCAAGTCCAGGGCTAGCATTCTCCTCTGATTATTTTCTAAAATGATACAGACATTTATTCTGATTGTGTCTCCTGATTTAGCTTTATGTGAAGTCCCAGATCAGTTCTAATAACTAAAACTTGGTCATCAAAATAGAGACACAAAGCAAAATGAGAAGCTGGTCAGGAGCGCAACACAGGAGGGCACATCCTTAAATCTCACAGGAGAGGAGGGTCACCCACCCCCTTTACCCACACTGACAGTAACTATCACAGTGACCACCCCAAATTGCGGCTCCCCCAGAGGAATGCAGAGAACATCTGCTTTATTTGAACATGAACAGGACTTGTTAATATGTTTGAAAGGACCAGCTGACACGGCACTCATGTTCATAAAGTGTGTCTCTGTGTCGTTATCTCTGTATCCTGGCATATGCTCAAAACACTTGGTTTAGCTAAAATTCAGGGGGCAGTTAGGAGAGAAGAATGCTGAAGAGCTGTGAGAACCTATAACCTTTCTCCTTGGGAAGATGTGTCATTGCAAAGACACCCCAACTGTTCTCCATATTCAGAGACAAATAGGTGGTTACAGATGTACAACCAATAGATTAGTGATAATGCACATTTAATGGCCATGTCCTCAGAATTTTCCTCCCTTAGACAAAAACATTGACGTACAACATAGTAAGGCATGATTTCCTGAACAGAAAATTGGAACATGATAGAATTCACAGAAATATGTGATTGCATTAAGAAAATAAAACAAGTTTTCAAGGCTCTGGGAAGGGAGGCTGCAGGGGGAGGGGAGGATGCAGAATAGTGAAGAAAACTTCAGGAAGAAATGCAAAATATTGAAGAAGAAGAAGAAGAAGAAGAAGAAGAAAAAAAAAAAACAATAACAACCACATCTTTTGGTAAAGTAGCTTTGAATGCAAGTGCTTAATTGCATCTCATTTTTGAGCTTTCCTGGAGTTGAAATTATACCTCACACAAAGAACAGAGAAGCTGTGAGCTTTGTCCCAAATTGATCTCACATCCTTAATCATAGTATAAAGGTGTTATAATTGCATTTGCTTTCTTCTCAGCATTATTTTTGGAAGACTGTAGATCTAGTTATTTAGGTTTGTCATGAGCAGATATTTTAATATTTGGAGATTTTATGTTTTTTATTCTTGGACAAAATTAAGGGGAGATGAGGGATTTTCATTAAGGAAAAAAATGGAAAGAAAAAACTCCAGTGAATTGAACTATGAAAAAATTAAACAAGCAAAACCCTCTGTATGCAAAACAAAAAACAAACAAACAAACAAAAAAAACGCTGTGGGTGAAATTAGAAAGGAAATGAATACTTGCCATAGGTCAGTCCAAAGATTACTATTAATAATAAATATAACACATATAAGTAGAAATAATATATAATTAATACATGTTAATAATATGTATTTTAGATAGGTAGATAGATAGATAAGACAGACAGAGAGACAGTAGAAATTCCCAATCTCTGGGAAGGGGAAATATTTGTTTAACTGGTAGAAAGTTTCAGTGTTGCAACATGGAAAGTTCTAGATATCTATTGCATAACAATGTGAGTATACTTAACACTGTTGAACTTAAAATGATTAAGATGGTAAATTTTAATGTTATGCATTTGTTACCCTATAAATAAAAAAGATTTATAACAAAGTAATAAGAACATGTTGAATTCTAAGTGGGAAAAGAACAAATATTTAATCAAGAAATTTAGAAAATATAAACCAAGAAGGGCAAATTTGGGTAACATCGAGATGTAATTTTTCCTTAATAAATTGTTCATTTAAAAAAATGTAATAGTACATGCTGGCAAAGTTATGGAGAAATTGGTATCATTATACACAGCAGGTGGAACTGTGAATTGGTTAAACTTTCTGGATGGCAGTTTGGCAACCACTGTAAAAATATAATATTGCATACCCATTGATTCACATTTTTGGATTCAAATTTATTTTTAAAGTTTATCTCAAGGAATCAATTAGAGATGTGTGCAAAGATTACTTACAAAAATGTACGCCATAGGATATTTTATAAAGAGAAAATCTCTTATATTATTCTACATGTGTGGTGCTGTCACAGGGATATATGGAGAACTTTTGTTTGGGCCTAAAAGTGGGATGCCTCCTTTATTCCCATCTTTCCTTCATGTTTACACCCCACACATCAGACAGTTTGATCATCTGAGGATGACACTGTGACCCCACTGCAGTGATCTCAGCACACTAGACAGTCTGGGGTGGCATCAGACTCTTCCTATATGGTGCCTTCCTTCTTCTGCGGCTGTGTACAGCCAGCTGGCTGAGGGCTAGGGCTGCCGGGAGGAGAGGTGACATACTTGGAGAAGGAGTGGTGCACACCTCCCCTCACCTGCTCCACCTATATAGTATTCATACTATCTGAAACATGGACATGGTTGTTAATTTGGGGTCATGAGACTGAGGCCAATATCTTTGGGGTCACCCAGTCACAGCACAGAAAGAGGCCAGAGAGTCTCTACCCTTTAGGGCCACCTTCTAAGTCCCAGGCTGCCCACATTCAGGCAGGAAATTTAGAGATGAGTAAATGTCAAGCTCTTTAGGTCTGCTTTATTGGGTCTTTTTATCCAGCAGTCAGAATACAGCCCCTTAACTCTTTGACAGCCCCTTGCTTTCTCAAATTCATTCTCCACAAACAGCCAGACTGGGTTTCTGAAAACATAAATCAGGCCACATGAGTCCTGTGCTGAGTGCCCACCACAGTGGCTTCCAGTGTCAAGGAAGGCCCTGTGTGACTCTGATCTCAACTCACAGCTAGGGGGCTGGATTTCTGTGTTTCTTTTACCTTTCAGAGATTTGTGACACCAATCAATAGATTGATCGATCGATACATAGATATCAAATTTCTTTCAAATATCTCTCAAACATACAAAAAACAAAATCAAAGTAGTTTCATGCTGGTACCTCCCTGCTCCCATGGCAACATCCTTTTACCAACCAAGTCAGTGTTATAATAAGGCCGCTTTCTCTGAAAAGAGGACTCAGAACACGCCTGATACAGAAGGTGGATGAGTCAGATCTCGGATTCCTCACTCTTAGTTCCAGAGGTTGCTGCTCAGAGAGTGTTACTAAAAACTAATTTCTCCAAGTGTGTAAGAACGATGTGCATCGTTCTTACAAAAGAACTAATTTCTCCATTCAGTTCAAGAACGATGTGCATCCCTACACTGCCTAGCACGCTTCTTACACTGCGAGATATGGGGGCTCTGGGTAAGCCCCTGTTGCATTCAGTAATTGAGTCATCATGATAATGGCTGACATTTCCTGCATGTTTGCTCTAGGCCTGGTAAGTACCCTTGAGTTACTGTTTTATCCTTCCAACAACCATCTGAGTAGGTATTATTTTCCCCTTTTACAGATAGGGAATCTGAGGCACAATGAAATTAAGCATGGTTGCATAGTAAATGGAAGCTATGATTTAGTGATGCTATTCTTCTCCCTTGGAGGTTCTAAAACACCACTGGAGAAAGGGAAACACTCCTGTACCAACAGGGTAACCCTCTGAGCCTCAGTTTCCCCAGGTGGAAACCGAGGAGGATTGCTGCAGATGCTGCTCATTGCTTTGGAACCACTGTTCTCCTCTTGTTCCTTGTAATGGAATCTGAGCACTCTGTCATGTTAAAAAACACATTTCTCAGCTTTCCTTAACCACTAAATGTGGCCACATGAGTAAGTGTTGGCCAATTGGTTGCAACCAGAGGTACGACATTGGATTCTTGTGAAGGTTTCTTGGGAAGGAAAAGATGCCCTACTTATTCTCCTGCAATTTTTACTTTTTCTGGTCTGTGGAATATAGATACAATGGCTGGCATTCTAGCAACCATCTTAGACTGTGAGGTAATCGTGACATGTACTTGACTGCAGAAGCCAAAATAAAGATGTGCCTGTGTCTCAGATGTCATGCAACACCATACCAGTAGACTACCAAGCTCAGGAATTTCTTTACATGAAAGGAGAAAACACATTTGTACTTAAGCCACCACTGGTTGGAGGGGCGGGTAGGGGGTATGAGCTCTCTTTCTTTCAGCCAAATTCAATTTCTAACTGGTGCAGGACTCAGGTAGGTCTTAGCTGAAATATATTTTTCCAGCCCTACCATTACGTCCTATGACCTCACAGCATTGCGTGTGGCACATGAAAGGATGCGGCAGAATGGAAAAAGGTTTCCGAGATCCGTGGAGGACAGACAGGGAGCTCTCGTAAGAGTGGGAAGAGCAGGTGGCTGGAAGGAGGAATGCTGTGTACAGAGAGCAGAGACCGGTCTGGGCGGAGCGCAGCAGCGCGCTGTTCAGACAGTACTGCTATGGCTCCTCAGGCCAAAGGTGTGGAAAAGGAGCAAATTCAGTAAGTACTTGTTTAAGACAAATGGCATTGCCATTCCCAGTAACAGACCACTAACAGTGCCCCAAACAAGGAGCACCAGGGAGGCCCGGTGCTGCTAAAATAAAAGAAATACACATGTCTAAGAAGAGCCCTTACCAACCGAAATACCCAGACACCTTTTCATTTCCTAATGAACAACATTGTCGGCAAGGCATTGTCACTAAGCAACTGTCTGTACTGCCTTTGACTGAAAGACTAATGTCCAGTGTTCTCTCTGTACCACCTGTCAGCGTTTTCTTATGGATGATCTGGGGGAGCACTGGGCAGTGAACTAGAAGCCAGCTCACACCTCTTCTGATAGCAAAAGTAAGTTCACTGATCCCCTCAGCACATCTCACCTCTGTACCTAATGGCTGCGCTGTGTGTGTTTGAGATCCTCTAACCAGCCTACCTTGTAGGATGCAAACACATGTCTCACACCATCACTAATTTTTACATAATGGCAGACCCAAATAGATACCTGGAGTTTTATTGTTTTCTAAATAAGACTTTAAGAATGTTACTTAGAAAATATGTTTTAGAACTGGCTATCAGCAGTGAGCGTGGCGGTCCAGTTCCTCCCTACCCAGGTTCTTTTTTTGCAGACATTTCCCCACCCAGCGTTGGTCCCTGTGCAGAGCATCCCTTTGCCAGAGATCTGTAGGAATAGCCCATGGCAGGGACTTCCTTACCATGGCCAGAGGGATGATTCCAATCACGTCCTTCTGGCTCACATAGATCTTGGACACGCCCAGGTCAGACGTGATCTCTCCTGGGTATTCCACCTGCCATGTGACCAGCTGCGGCGTGTCACCGGGCTCTTCTACCTCTACGTCGATCTGCATGACCTCGTAGGAGGCGCCCCCCGCACTGCAGAGAAGGAAAAGAGAACAAGTGTGAGGCTGGCCAGGCTTGGCAGGTCATAGGCAGCAGTGGGTATTTCTCCATGTACCTCCCCATGCACACATCTGTGCTCACGTCGTCCCTGCAATCAGAGATGCAATCCCCCAGAGGACAAACCATCCTTCCCACACTCAGGTTGGGACACCACCACTGCAGGGTCCCACCTCCTGTAGGGGGTGCTCCGCTGCCCTCCAGCAGGTGTTGGTAGATAATTATGGGAAACAGCGCTTGCATTCCTCAAATAGGTCCTTCTCTGTTCTCCGTAAGGATTCTTTCCCCCAGTCTCATAAATTTCTATGCCACTTATATCAGATTTTCCAATGCTACAGCCAGTTCAAGTTGGGTGCACAGAATTTTAAGGACATGAGAGGGTGAAGCAGCTCTGTTGTCTGGCAGAGCTAAAATAGGATGGTGGAGAAACAGGGACGAGGTGTGAAGCAGGCCTCAGGGCCAAGGGATCCCTGCCGACAAACAGAGGCGTGGCCACATGTTACTTGGAGAAAGGAGTAATTGTGACAAATCCTAGTTGTGGATGCCCCATGTTCCTATAGGCATGCATCTGGAAACAAATTCCACTCCGGTTCTCAGAATTATTTCCCCAGCTATTTAAGTTAGTTCAGTTAGCTGGCTGCCTCTTCCTAGCCAGTTTTCAGATAATATTTGCTCCTCTATGTGACAGGCAGAAAAGCCAGGTTTGGTGCTGTCACTTCCTGAGGGGCAGATGAAGACTGTGCAGGTGAGAATTAACACAGGAGCCTGCGGAGAGAGCGCAAGTGACCCAAGCAACGTCCACATGTTCCTACCTAAGTGTTTCTAAAGAGTCCAATTTTACATCTATGTAAAACCCGATATAAGTAGTAAAATTATCACTGGACTCTGGTGGTTAGGAGGATGTGTCCTTCTATATGCAGCAAAGCTATTGAAACATTTTTTTATCCCACCATCAAACCTATGCAAATTTCTCAGTAAGCAGGCTCAGAGATAAATGATAGGGCTGTTTCCAGGAGCTTTCTTCTTCTTTTCCTTCCTTCCTTTATTTATTTGGGCTAAGGCTAGAGTGCCATGATGACATTACAGCTCACAACAACCTCAAACTTGTGGGCTCAAGCCACCCTCTTGCCTGAGCCTCTAGAGCAGCTGGGACGACAGGCACCTGCCACCCTGCCCAGATAATTTTGTTATTTTTAGTAGAGACAAGTCTTGCTCTTGCTCAGGCTAGTCTTAAACTCCTGAACGTAAGCAGTCCTCCTGCCTCAGCCTCCCAGAGTGCTAGGGTTATAGGTGTGAGCCACCAGGCCCAGCCAGCAAGTTTTCTTCTTAATGTGAGGGATGAGATGGAACGCTGGCATAGGACCCCCATGAAAGGAGGGAGGAAGGAGGAAGAATAGAAAGGGGAGGATGAAAATAGGAGGATGAAAGAGAGGAAGGTGAGCAGAGGAAGGAGATGAGAAGAACTGTTGGAAGGAAGGACCCAGCTACAGACATCAGCCTCTGCTGGACCATTCTTCTCTGGCACGGCTGCGAGCGATCCATGAGAGAAAGGTGAAACCCAGCTTTTGAACCCTTCAAAACTCCCTCTCTTGGCTCTCAAAAGAAAGACATTTATCTCTTTGAGCTGCAGCAGGTGTGACAGGAATTGGAAGCAAATCATCTTGGCTGCTGTGGATTTTTTTCCCTCCCCGACATTTCTTTCCAAAGCCACACATAGTTGTCTTTCTGCAGACCCTCACGGGCATCATTCCCCACAACCAGAGGAAACCCGAGACTAAGAGCTAGCGCACGCCTTTGTTTTCATATTCAGAATTTATGAGAATTTTGGCATGACTTTCCCCTGGGTAAAATGGGATAATTTGTCTTTTGGCTGTGCTGGGCTTCACCTGCTATTTTTAGTCACAGGGAAAGGGAGATTTACAGAACAGAGTTGGGCCCAGTTGAGTGTGAGGCCATGGAAACATCCACATGGCACGGACTTCTCATACACAGTCAGTGACTCTGCTCTATCCACCCTATCTCAAGGTCTGCTCCTATTTCCTCTACTGTGTAGGCACCCTGGCCTCAAATAAAACTGAGAAATCTTCCTTCCATTGGAATATTGGGCTTCTCTTACCACCCAGCCCCATTTTTCAGAATTTGCTTTACCAGAAATATAAATCTCCCCATTTATTGAAGTTCCTCCCATTCCACAAGATCCATTTATAACACTACCAACAATAAGTTAATAAGTGACCTATTTACTTTTTGTAATTTTCCTTTTTCTGTAAACTTATGTAGTAATCTATACCATTTCCCTTTTGTCCCTACTTTCTTTCCTGGCAGAAATGGGACAGTAGTGCAGTCCCTTTTGACCTGACTGTCCCCTCTATGAAGTGGGGATGGAAACACCCTTAAGTTGGGCATTCATAACCTGAGGACGACAGCAGCCTTCAGGAAGACTTTGCATCTTGACCTCATGTGAACGATGTTGTGTGTATTTTCTCCAGAGATTCCTTGGCTTGCACAGACTTCCTAATATTCTCAGGCAGTCAGGGTGAGAGCTGAGTTCCTGACAATTTCTTCTGTACATTCTGCACGGGGTGATCTGGCTTTGAAATATCTCATCTCGTGATCTTGGTGAGTAAAGTTTGAATGTTTGTACCGTTTTGTAAATATTGAATACTTGAGAGCTTCCAGAACTTTTGCCTGTTGACAATGTTGATGACTTCCTCATGTTTAATGACAAAGACAGTGGCTTTTTGGTTTGATTGTCAGAGTGCGCATGTCCTGAGAAGACTGGCCATGTTCATCTTGTTCTTTTTGTGTTTATGATGGAGTGCAACTTCTGATACTCATCCAGGGGGAACCTGATGAATAGCGCCCTTCTGATGAATGACGGGAGTTATACTCCATCACAGGAGAGCAATGCAGTAGGTTAAAGAGGAGTTTATGTCGGGATAAGCAGTGATTTTCCACCTTGGTCACACGTCAGAATTTGCCTGGAGGAACTTTACAAATAAACAATCGACCAGGAAGTTTTTTGAGTGGGACAGGCATTGGTCTCTTTTTCTTCCTTCCCCCCTTCCTTCTATTTTTCCATCTCTCTTTTTTAACCGGGAGATGCTAACATGCAAACAGGATTGAAAACAACTAAGTTAGAGGTTTATAAAAGTTTAATTGTGTGGATACCTGTGCTCGTGGAAGTATTCTTTATATGATGATATTGGAAATAGAAAGTACTAAGTTGGTGGATTAGCATATGAAACAAGGAAAAGAACATTTTCAAATTGTAGCTGTCCCCAAGTAAGGAGGGGACAGAGTTCCAACCAAGGGGACATAGGGTCTGCATAGACTTGAAGTATTCAGACATCTGTTTTAGTGGCCCTAAACACAGCGCCACCTCACCAGCCTCCTACCTCCTTCTCCAGCAGTGAGTTAAAGAAGTCTGTGGAAACAGCCTAAATACCCACTAACCCAGGAATGGATTAACAAGCTGTGGTATATGTATACCAGGGAATACTATTCAGCCACTAAAAAAGATGGAGACTTTACATCTTTTGTATTAACCTGGATGGATGCGGAACACATTATTCTTAGTAAAGCATCACAAGAATGGAGAAACAAGAATCCTATGTACTCAATCTTGATATGAGGACAATTAAGGTCCTAGTACGCGTGGGTGGTGGGGGACGGGGAGAGCTGGGAAAGGGAAGAGGGGTGTGGGAACAAGGAGTGTGGCACACTTTTGGGGAGCAGGACACAATTATAAGAGGGTCCTTATCTAACAAAAGCAATCAATGTAACCTGGTTCTGGGTACCTTCAATGAATCCTCAACAATAAAAAAACTGAGAAGCACTTGATTTGTGAACCCCAAAGCATTGAGTTGGCAGCGTTGCACTTGAGTTCTGGCAGGATTTCCACAGAGGAAAGAGAGTGGTTGCCAAGGAAAAGACTGGGGTCAGATCAGACTTGTAAACTTGCAAGAATTCAAGGCATGGAACCTGCCCTTCGTTTTATTTTCTCCCACAGGTGTGGTTGCTACCAGCATGGGTAAGCCAACATCCCTGCCTTGTTTGCCATCCTATAGTATGAAAGACAACCAAAAGGGAAGCCAAATGGGGGACCCAGCCTCTCATGTACATCTCAAATACCTATGGTTGACCCCATCCGTGTGAATTTGGAGGTGTCCTTCCTCAGTCTAGTCGCTTGTACAGAGAAATGAATAATACCTCCTGGGTTTGGATAGCTCTTCTTATTTCTCAATAGCTTGCACTCATATGAACTCCTTTGTGCATTGGATTCAAAATCTAGACTCTTCCACTAGAAAGGGCTTCATTTGAACAGATAAAGTCAACACAACATTGCTGACCATCAGTGACAGCCTGACATGTCCTTTCAGAAGACATGGCACTAATCAGCTCAGGCTCAGACAATGCCCACATCCTCCAGGGCCAAAACTCAGAAATCCAAGAATAAAAACCAGACTCAAGGCTTTGTGGGACCTACGCAGATCTCAAGGCCAAGAAAGGACAATTTTTTTTTTTTCCAGAAGAATATGATGCATCTTATTTTAGGATTTTCTTGTATCTACTTCCAGAGTGATGCAACAACTAACCTTTATTGTGTATTTTTTTAATATGCCAAACACAATTTTAAGTTCTTTTTATGTCTTCATGTCATCATCACAGTTGAATAAGTTGATGATATTCATCCCTGTTTATTGAGAAGAAACCTGGTCTCTAAGAAGACAGACCTCTGCCCAGGGTCACCCTGCTAATAAGTGAAGCTGTCAGGAGATTCAGCGTAACATGCCCACTCCTAATTCTTGTGTTCACTGTCCTCACCTCTTTCATCAGTGCAGGGACAGGCCTGGCTCTGGGAACAAAGGCCAGTAAGGCAGCTTCTCGTGCCCTTCTGCAAACCCAGGTCAGCACATTCTACAGAGCTTACTTGAGATATGAATGCTGCAAATAAGTCCGTCAGAAGAAAGCTGGGATATTTTTGTAATAAGATACTTTGAAATTAGCTTTGTCTTTAGGGTCTTCTGCCAACTCTTCAGTTTCATGATGTGTCTATAAATCAAAGTAGAGATGTAGAGAAACTACACCATTAGATATGAAAGTTTACGGTGGGAGAGATCAAAATAGACATTGTAGACAGATAGATCAGCATAGACATTGACCAGTGAGCATGACCATGATTTAAAGTATTTGACATGTAAGTCAATGCAGCTTAAAGCTACCTGTGTTTTTCTTTTTTTTTTTCCCTCAGAATAAAAACCCAACATATTATGACAGGTCCTTAAAAAGCATGCCAACGATCGAACTTCCCTGCAACCACCCACATAGGCAATTGGCTGCCAGTGCCTGCATGAGTGTTTGGGGTAACGTGGAGGGGTGGGTGGGGGAAGCAGAGAGTGAAATTCCATTTCCAACTTAGGTTTTTCCAGATGGTACACTAAGGCATAAATGGGTAAAATTTCTGCAAACAAAAGTAAAGCCAGAGAGAGGGCTAACCTAGTATCTGAATGACCCTTTCCTTAGACAGTGGTCTCAATTGTCTTCTAAAGAATTCAGACCACTTTCAAAGGTCATCTGAACATTTATTTTTAAGTAGCAAATCATGGTGGATGACGCTGGCATTCCACCCAAATCCCCACACGTCCCTTGTATTGTTTCCATCTAGCTCAACCCTGGCTTCTGTGTTGCTTTTGGTTTTAACAAACTGTACCTGCAAACCTCCTCATGTGACTCTATTTGAGTTCCTGGAGCCACTTTGTCCACCAGTGCAAAGAGCTGAAAATGCTGGAGAATTTATGTCTGTGGGAATTTGCCCCCTAGATGGAGTCCATCAGAACTGGAGGATAGGAGCCCAGCTTCCCTGCCCCTAGTGGGGTCAAGGTCACTGGCACCACTCACACTTCAGTGTCCTCCATGGCACCTTCCCCCCCCGAATTCACCCATTGTACCTCCCCTGGGCTCTTACTGGTTCTCCAGGGAGCACGTTCTTCATAAATCAACTGCATACATCTTCATCCCAGAGTTGGCTTCTAGGGAAACTTACGGAATTTTTTAAAGAAGAAGGATACCAAAACTAATTAACAAATGAAATGTGAAGGACTCTGACAATGAAAGAGAAACTCAGACTGAGAGAACTGATAGGGATGTCACTATTCCAGGCACCAAGCAATGCTACCTCCACTTCAGAGGCATCCTGCAGGCCAAGCCACTAGTCACCTGCAACGGCATTTTGGAAACTTGCGTCAGGCATGGACAGGGGCCACCGAGGTCTCTGAAGCAAAAGAGCTACGGTCCTTCTCCCCCATGCCTTCCTTCACATCTCATTTCCAAGATTAAAATAAGGATATTACTCAAACAAATTGCCCCTTCTTAGATATTATCACAGTATTACGATTTTCCATTACTGACATCTTTTTTTCTGACTTTTTCATTAGCATTTTCAGTATAAAAAAACCTTTCATTATAAACTAAAATATGCATGATCCCTTGAATATATGTACTGTGTAATGAGGATTTTGTCACCATAAATTGGTCTTCTCATGCTGTCTATCTCTACCTTATGAGACCCCAAGGCTTGGTGACCAGAGTCATTCTGGAAAAGAGAAAAATGGAAAGGTGGCGGCCCAAGCTGGTCACGCTGCCATCCTCCCTTTTGTTCTTCTGCTTCCTTGTTTTGTATCCCAGTATCTTCCCCATTCATTCAATCATTCAAATGATATTTCTGGTTGTCTTATGTTTTGGTTGCTATTCTGAGCAATGGGGACACAAAAGTTAGGTAAAGAAAATTCTGCTCAAGTGGTGGCTGGGGCTGGCTCCTGAGAGCTCACTCTGCAGGTCTCTTTCAAGCCCCACACACAGCAGCCTCACTTAGCGAATTTGAACTTGGCCGGGGAGGCAGGGTATTTATACCATGAAAATTGGTAAATGGCCACAAACCAGGGCTGGTTCCCCCCAATTCCCAGAGAGTGCACTGCCAAAGACTGTTGATTTTTAGAGCACACAGTCTGTGGGAAAGACAGACATTAAATCAACAACTGTGTTAGCAAATATAAACTGGCACCTGCAAGAAAAGATGAGAAACTGAGTTCTGCAGTGAGAGAAGAGCCCGTTTCCGAGGACCTCAGGGAGGCCAAGGACCAATTCCCAGGGGGAGACACGGTTGGGAAATGATCTTGAGGAAGGATGAGTGGTAGGAAGGCAAAGAGGATCCCCAGCAGAAGGACCAGTGTACACACGGGCTCTGTCAGAGGACAAAGCAGAATGGGTGAGGAAAAGCCAAAAAGCCCCATGAGGCTGGATCAGCGAGAGGGCCGGGATTGGGGCATGAGATGATGAGTAGGGGAAGAACCAGCCAAGTCTTTTAAAACCACTCTGAGTGTGGGCGGCACCTGTGGCTCAAAGGAGTAGGGCGCCAGCCCCATATGCTGGAGGTGGCGGGTTCAAACCCAGCTCCATCCAGAAGACTGCAAAAAAATAAATAAAAACACTCTGAGCATCATCTTTGAACAGAGTCAGCAAACCGTGGGTGGTCAGTCAAATCTAGCTGTAGCTTGTTTATGCACCGCTCCTGAGCTAAAAACAGGTTTTATATTTTTAAATGTTAAAAAAAGAAGATTACATAGAACAGAAAGTATGGCTCACAAAAAGTCTTCCAGGAAAAGTTTGCCAATGTCTGGTCTTTATCATAAGAAAATGGGAAATCACTAAAACTTTAAAAATAAAATAACATTCATGTCAGTATGTAAATGCTTGGGTATATCTCCCCTAGAAGACATTACGAGGTGGTCAAATGCTTATTCTCACGGATACCGAGTGAGTCTAAATTGAAGACTTGACCTGAGACTATTCTGGGTAAGAAGAGCAAGAAAACAAAGGGCAGAAATAAGCAGAGGCACTGGAATGAGAACTGTGCTGGATCAGAGTTCACAGACCAGACTTTCAGGGGTCCTCAAACTGCGGCCTGCAGGCCACATGAGTCAGTGTGATTGCATTTATTCATAGTTTGTTTTTTAACTATAGCCCGGCCTTCCAACAGTCTGAGGGACCGTGAACAGGCCTCCTGTTTAAAAAGTTTGAGGACGCCTGAATGATAAAAAGTTCAAAATGATCTTAATTGAAATAAGGACCACAGGCAAGCCAAATTACGGATTGTGGCAGTAGGAGAAAAAGAAAAGATTAGTTATGAGTCCTAGAAAGACGTCACAGAACATTAGAAGGGACAACTGCTCAAGGGACAATTCTTCATTAAGCAGAGCCATCCGACAGGTCCCCCAGTCAGACCCCCCACCCCTTGTGAGGGCCAGTGGCAAAATTTAAGAACAGCTAAGGATACACCCAACAATCTCCAAAGAGAAGCTTGGCCCATGTCATGTCTGAGATCCTTGGGTCAAGTTATCTGTCCTTAGGGAGTCCTTCTCTGGAAGGGGTGGTGTTTCTATCTGCACTGGTCATTGCATTTTATTTAATTTTTTTCTAGAAGAAAACTCTACTTTTCCACACTGAGATCTTTTATGTAAAACCCAAGAGTAGGCTCAGTGAGGATGTAGCAGATGGGCACATTCTCAGTGGGGAGAGGGCAGCAGGTGGTGACTGCTCACTTCTCGCAGTGGGCAGGTGGAACAGGATCCACCTGAAACTTGTACCCACTCTCACCTTCCATCTGACTGCCTGGCTGAGGTCTCTGGGGGACACTGGTGGAAACACCAAAAGGAGGGCACTCCATCCAGTCAGTGTACATTGAGGTGGGGGCCACGGAGGGCTGCCAGATGTCAATCCAAAAATTGATGAGGTCTCCCCGGAAACATTGCTGCCACCTTCTTGGCCAAGCAGTTACTAATCCTGCACAGGGGTGGCCCCTGCTGTTTAGTTCTGGTTTTTTCCTTGCTCATCTTGATGACAAAGGTGGCTTGTAGAGCCTGTGTCTTTGCACATAGCTCCTCCTTGCACAGGGTCACTGCCAGGGTCTGGCACAGGGATTTGGTCTGCAAAGGTGCAATCAGCCTGAGAATGGGAGAGCCCTCACCCAGAAACATAAGTGCAGTTTCCTGTGCATCCCAGAGGTATACCAGGAAATCCCCTGCCCCAGAAAAGTAGCCCTAGAGTCCCCTATATCCCCTAAAGCCATTGAGTGGCTTTAGGCAAAGGGTTTCATGGCTTGAAAGCATCACTGTGGTTGGGGTGTTGAGAATGCATCAGACACAAATCACAAAACGTGTGTGTGGACCAGGGAGGAAATTCAAGTGAAATAAGGCCACAGGAGGGGCACAGGTGAGCTCGTAAGGACAGCAGGGACCTGGGCAGGACTGAAGTTCATGGTTTATGGATAGGAGGTTTTGTTTGGGTTCTCTTAAGTGCTTGTGGAGAGGATCACTGTCACCCTGTCTGGTGTCTATCTCCACTGGCCACAGGCCACTGTTCACTTCAGAGTTGCAAGGAGATAGACAGAACAGATGCATTCACCGTGCCTGCCCTGGGAATCACAATGCCGGTAAAGCACAGCTTCCCCTGCAGAAGAAAGGGAAAATGGAAACACTGGAAGCCGGGAAGATACCTGAGTAATTACAAGGGTTTCCTGCATCTGAATAGGAGCTCTGTAACACACCGCTGACATACAAGTTGGACCCATGGAATGATCTCTTCCCATTTAGCAGAGGCATCATAACTGTCACTGACACTGGTTGATGGCTGTCAGAATTCAGGATTCAATCACATGTAAATACCACACAAATCTAGTGCACAGGGATATTTCAAATCTCTTAAAAGATGTCATCTATGATGAAAACAGGGGTTGAGATCTTGGAGAAAAATGCTTATGTTACTTTATTCATATATGACGTGATTGACAAACAAGGATACGGTGGAATTAAACATCTCAGGGGTCAATAAAGAGAAAATCAACAAGGATGATGACAAGTTGGGCACTTCAAAAGCCTGTGCTGTGACTGACACAAGCATAAGATAAGCCCTTTAGAAAACTTAATGAAGACACACACAACTTTTTCTAAATTGATCAAAACCACGTGTTTTTTCCTGACAGATTACCTTTTCCACCCAATCAATGCTACCATAGTTTCAGTCTTTAAGAATAAACCCACAGTTCTAATTATAACTCTTGTTTATTTGAGATGAAATAACCTTATCTTTTCAGTTTGAAGCTTCACTTACAAAAAAAAGAAAAATCAGTTCCCAGTCAGACCTCATTTATTCCTGTTTTTATTATGACCTTTCAATCTCTATTTTACATAGGCTGACTTTAAAGATCTTTTCCAGGGTACCTGTTATCTTCCGTTCAAGATGGTTTTCCACATTCCAAAGTAAAATAAGGGAGGGACTACAGTGGGAGGGCAGAGAACCAGAAGCCGCAAACGAAAGGCAAAATTCTATTTATAAGTGAAATGTCCTTGAAATCCTCCCAGAGCTGCCCCTACCCACCCACCCTCAATCTGAAAGCGTTTTCCGCACGTGAGTTAGAATCTCTGCTACAGACGAATATAAAAAGAAAATAAAGCTAACTCTTTCATCTCCACATCATGACATTTAAAAAAAATAAAACATATTCACTTGGAGATGAAGAGATGTTTTATTTTTATATATTTCTTTTTGTTGGAAGATTTTTTTCCTATAAAAAAATCCAATTTGTACGCCACAGACACATTAGCATTCTTGCCAGGGCTGCAGACGGCTCAAGAGCGCATCTTGTCTGCATAAACAGGTATCTGGGTTGCCTGAAACTCTTTCTGCTCAGCATCTGTGATGAAGCCCTAGATGAGACTTAGGCAGAAAAAAACAAAATCAGAATAAGGTGGAACTGGCAAGGAAGGTAAGCAAAACAATTATACACAATTAGTTCCTGAACAGCTAAATCTCTTTCCTTTAGGGCTAGAAGAGGGTCTATCTTTCAAGCACCAGGTCTGCGTGCAGACTCCTTTGACCTTCTCACTGGAACGGACAATTGTACTTGGCACTACATTTCCCCCGACGCCTTGTTCTCAAGGATTCTTAATTAGCAATGTTTCATCTGCTGCATCTGGTAACTCAGGGCTGCCTTTTATACTTTTCCCTCTATTTTTATTTATTTAAGAGAAAAACCACTAGGAGGGATTTCTCTATACTCCAACTCAACAGGGTATGTTATCAGGGGAAAGGAAGACCCCTTTGAATGGGAGTCTCAAGTCTTAGGAGAAGTAACATCTTTGCTCACAGGTGATGCCAACCAGACTGTCTCCAGCAAGGATGCAAGGCTGTGTCCCCAAATGTTTATACCTGACAGCTAAATTGCAAATGGAATCCAAAGCACATAAAATCCAACACCATCAGCTCAGTACTGAAATAAATGATGAGCAAAGACTATGTTTATCTAGCCACATCTCTTGAAGCATGCAGTTGAATTGCTGGAGTACAAAGAAAAGCTCTGCTTTCACTGGAAAATGCAAACAGGATTGTTAATTGATAGTGCTGATCATTGCTACACCTACCACCAATGGTTTTCTCAATTTTCATCTGATGTGAGGAATCCAAATGTTCAGAGGCTTGGAATTTTATTCTTTTGTAATTACAAAAATTCAAATACTTCGTCTGGTTTATTCTTCATCTGAGAGAGATGATTCTGTCTCTACAGGCTTAGCTGTTCAAGTCCCAAGTGAAAAAAGTTATGCCATATCAACGATCAATACATAATTGTGTTCCAGCCTTCAAGTGCTCAAGGTCTGAGGTTGAAGAATTAATTTGATGGTTGCGGTTAATAGATTGTCAATTAATTTCTTGGTATAAATGTCAATACATTCAGTTAAGCCTTGTGATTTAAATATAATTAAAGATAAACTTCAAGTCAATGTTGCCTTTTTGGTGTTGAGTATGATCTGTGATTTACTAAAATCTCACAAATCCGCAGGGAAAAATAATTTGGTCGGCAAGTTTGCTTTTCTCCCACAGCCAGTTAGTATGTTTGTTATCAGTTCTGTGTGAGAGAAATAGAACTGAGTGTGTCTTCCTTTTTCTCAGGCTTCAAACACCCTTCTCTTAACCTTTTATGTCACTCACCAAGTGTTTTTGCAGCGTGGAGACTCATTTGTTTATCATGACACTCCCTAGCTAGCAGTAAAAGCAGCGGTTGAGAGAACAGACTTAGGAGTGAATTACATGAAGGGGGACTCTAGATGTGGTACTAGTTATGTTAGATAGTACTTAACTCTTTAAGCCTCATGTTTTTAAACTACAAAATGATCAACAATTATAATTATCTCTTTGAGTGATGACCTGGCCTCTGGACATGGTGTGTAGACAGAGCACTGAACAACTCTAGGTGGCATCATTCACGCCATGAATGTGGTGCATTTTAAATTGTGCAGTGTACAACCTGCACAACTGCATGAAGCAGTCCTAACACTGGCAGTGACAATCACATGAGATCATTTATGCAAAGTATTTAGCATGATGTCTGTGCAAAGCTCGCAGAGGGATTTAGTGAGATGTGCAATGAAAGCGTGCAGTTATTATTCAGCATCAAACCTGAAATAAGTGTTGTTTAGTGCTTATGGGGGGCTAGGCGATGTTAATTGCTATTTCCAGTAAAGTTAGTGATTTTATTTCACTTGGTTAAGCATTGGACCCTGACCTCTTACTTCACCATGAGGCCACATACAGGAATTGAAGGAGTAGACATCTTAAGCCTCCAAGAAGATCTATCATTCCGTGCACAGTTACTGGAGGTGTTGTTCCAGGTGCTGGAATGACCACAACCGATAGTGTCTCTGCTGCCATGGAGACCACACTCCAGTGGATGTGAGATCTCAGTGGGTGTACACAGAAGATCAAAACTCAGCCTCACCTGGGCTGGAGACAGCAGCTAATGACTGTCCAAATACTTTTCACATTCAGGTGTCATGTCAAATGAAATTTAAGAAAACTACTGGTCAATTTAGTCACGATCATCACTATCATAAAGAATCCTGTTTGCATTTTCCGATGAAGGCAGAGCACTTCTTTGTACTGCAGAGATTCAAGTGCATGCTTAAAGAAATAGTCTTTCCCATCATTTATTTCAGTACTGAGCTGGTGGTTAGATTTTAGGTGCTTTGGATTCCAATTGCAATTTAGCTGTCAGGTGTAGGTGTTTGGGGATACAGCCTCGAGTGCTTGCTGGAGACAGTCCAGTCCACGACTTGTGCAAGCTAAGACATTGCTTTCCCTGAGGCTAGGCGTCCCGAATCCTAGTCAAGAGGTAATTTGCCGTAAGAGACTTGATTATTTCTACACAAAGCTGAGCCTTTGAATAAAGTAATAATTAATACTTGTCTTAGGAGAGTTCCTTGAAAGCAGGACACTGGGGTAGGATTTTGTGGGTAAGATGTTTAATAAGGACAGTCACGTGTCAAAGGAAGAAAGAAGCAGCAGGACGGAGCAGGAAGAGAAGTGAAACCTAGAGATGAGCTCAGCACGGCCCCTGCAAACCTGTGGGAGCCCTGCAGGGGGCCTCACCAGGGGCTGAGAGGGACAGGCTGTATGCCCCACCCCCATCTGCCAGTCCTTGGGTGTGTGCTTCCTGGGGAAGGGCGTGACCTTGGACAAGGCAGTTCCCAGGACCACAGGCAGACTTTGGTCTGCATTGAGCTGAATGGAGGTTGCCTGCTGAGTCCATATCCCTCAGTGGGCAGCATGTCCTTTCTCAACAGGGAGTCTGGGCCCGTCTCTGCCCATCCCAGGCCTTTCCAGCACTAGAACAGAGGACAGTCCCTTGCAGTGAAGCTTCCTAAACTTTAGTCACATTAGGCTCAACATACTTATTATACAGTAGAACCTCCATAGCTGACCACTGCCTAAAATTGACCTAATTTTCACAGCCAAGACATGTACCACGTGTATGTGTCAGTACAGTGGGCCTAGTTCTTTTGTTGAGCACCTCCATATGTTGACTAGTCTGTTCAAGTCCCTTGGGTGGTCAACTTAACAGAGGTTTTACTGTACTTTTAAATAATACAAATGAAAATAATATTTTTTTACATAAAAATACTTATCCAAGTATTATCACGTATCATCATGCATATTTTGTTTTAGGGAACACAGTCTTAGGAAAAGAGCCCTGCAGCCCCAGGACAAAGCATGTCTGTGAGGCTCCTGTTACAAGATGCAACTCTACAGGACTCTTCTGTTGTGAAAGGAGACACAAATCTGGCGCAGCTGCAAGTGTGAGGCCAGGAGGGGGTCCACAGGAGGGGCTGTGAATTGTCATGCACAGAGCTAATGATGTAGTTTCTGGGCAAGTCACACACATGCAGAGATGGGACAGAGGCTTTATTGTGGAGTTGGCACTGTGCCAAGATGGAATGTCTGCCCACCTCATACAGGGCTGGGATCCCAGAGGAGACCCTTCATGGGTTTTCAGCCTTAGAGACGAGGAAAGGACCACGCCACACCACATTGACAGCTGCTGTAAATCAGCTGTGTGCAGAAGCTATCTGAGGGCATGGTGTCCTATTTTACAGATGTGATTAACAGAGAACCTGCACAAGATGGCCTTCAGCTGAAGGATAAAAACGGTACAAGGGAAGCCTCAGTACAGTTTTCCCTTGGATTTCTAGAGTGCAGAATAAAATGCCCACTGTTTGTGGGATTTATTTACTTATTTATTCACATACATCTGTCTATCTACACTTTCATGTGGCTCATATTCCTACCAAAGAAATAAAAGGCTCTGACTCTAGGTCATGTGTATATTTCTGGCCAATGAGCTGTAAGCAGAAGTCCATTTTACAAAATTACGAGAATTTCCACATGATTAACATTAATTGGAGGGCATATGCCTTTTGCTCTCCCTTCCTCTTCTTTCCCACCTGGAATATTGATGTGATGGCTGGAGGTACAGCTACTACCTTGTGATAATGAGGAGCACAGCCAGGAGGTGGAGGTGGAAACTCTACTGCACCATTAAGCCATTATACTAGCTGTGGGGTACCTACCTACCTCTCCTTGTTGTTTGAGACACACAAACTCCAACCTTTTTAAGACTGTTACATGTGGGCTTTTATTCCATGAAGCTGAGTGCCAGCCTATGAATACAGAGGGCACATTCCCTCTGTGTGTGTGTGTATTACAGAATATCTACATTTGTGTATAAGGGTATATCATGGTGTCTAAGGGTATATGTAGACCTGCTGGACTACAGAAAACGACACCAATGCCAGCATAATGATATTTGTCTTCCTGGATAGTATGTGACAAATGGAGAGCTCACAGCCCACCTCCCTAATCAAAAAATTTCACTTGATACAAATTATCTGTTCCTCATGCTGTTTTTTAATAATTAATTCATGTAGCAGCCCTGCTGTGTTAGCAGTATGACATTTGATATCATTTGTCAGGCGAATTAGGTAGGAAGCTGATGACACTCATCTCATGGGACACTGCATTAATCTTTGGCTAGAATGCTTGTGAATATAATCACAAGAATCTACCCGCAAGTCTAAGATGCTCACAGGCAGCTGGGTCCAACCAGGAGGAGCTGGCTGCCTATCTGTTATTTTTCAAATGTCCCACCTTGCTATGAGAGGCTGCTTGGGGTGCATCTGAATAGTCAGGGGCTCATCAGTCTGCCAAGATGGCTATATGATGCAAGTGACAGGAGACATGACAACTGAATTTTCCAGCAGTGAAGACAACAGCTGAAGGTGTAAACTGTCATTGGAAGCTACAAACAGAAAGGGAGGGGAGAGCGTTCTCTTAAAAAGAGATGAAAGCCAGGTGAGATCAGGCAATTTCAGTGTGCTTGTAAGCTCTATGGCTTGGGATGCATATAGGGGTGTAAGGAAAAGGAAAGGATCTCCATATTCAAATGCTGCAAAGGCCAGCAGGTCCTGCACTCAGGAGCACAGCTGGCCACAGGGCAGCCGGGGTGGACGGTCCGGTCCCTCCAGCCATCACATTAGGGACTGCCCTGACTCATGGGATACCCCCACCCAGATCTTGCCCATTGTGCTAGGAAAGAATACAGGACCAGTACCAAAACATCTTCTGATTTTTTTACCAAAAGAATTTTTGTTTATAGATGACACAATTTTATATACATTTCATTAGCAATTGTACACTGTAAATGAGCAGAATATAAAACTAACATGAAGATACCAGTTGGTTTCCACTCACTAACAACAAACTATCTGATAAAAAAGCAATCTCATTTACAATAGCACCAAAATAATAAATTTCTTAGCCATAAATATAACAAAAAAAGTGAAAATATCTTTAACCTAAAAAATACTAGATTTTTAAAAAACCTTTCAGATTACTATGGGGGTACATATGATTTGGTTACATAGTTTGCTTCATAGTTAAAGTCCAAGCTGTTGTGTCTTTCACCCAGGAATTGTGAAATATACCAGTACAAGGGGAACTTACCCATGCCTGACCTGCAATTTGAACTTCACTGCATTTTTCTCACGTGTGAGCATTAAGGTGCTAATCAGCTAGCTCCAGTTTGGTCCAGTTTGGTACACAGTACATGTGATGTTTGTTTTTCCATACTTGCAATACTTCACTTAGGAGAATGGTCTCCAGCAGTTCCATCCAGGTTATTGGAAAAGGTTATGGAATAATATTATTCCATAACCTGGAATAATAATTCCAGGTTATGGAATAATATTCTATAGCACACAGATAATGTGATTTATTATTCATTCATGTAATTAAAGGGTACTTAGGCTGTTTCCTCAACTTTGAGATTGTGAATTGTGCTGCTATAAACATTTGAATGTAGGTGTCTTTATGATAAAATGTTTTTTTTTCCCTTGGGTAAATACCCAGTGTTGGGATTGCAACCTGGAGAAGGTCATACATCCATTTTTAGAAAATTGAAAGCCCTGATTTTTAAACATTGTCAGTTCATTCACATTTTTTGCAAAATAACACACAGTTCAAACAAATATGTCTTCACACCAGATTTGGCACAAAGTGTTCTTGTTGGCAATGTTTTCAAAGAAACTTAGCAACTCAGCATTTCATCCTTTGTTGCCCTGGCACTACTATAATTAAAAGTTTCTGGAGAATCTGATTAGCTTTACAAATTCATGGTTTGTGGCAGGGGCTATACTTCTGTGGTACTTTTATTTGAATAAACAAATTGCTCCTTCGCTCTATGGCAGCAGGTCAGGCCTGGTGCGAATAAGGGTGAGGCTGGGTTTCAGCATCCCTTGTGCAAAGAACAACTTGATAATCAGCCTTGCCCGGGAGGGGCCTCTGACAGGTTCCAGTCTTAGTATTCGACATGTATTTTCTCCCCTCCGATTATCTGAGTTCATTTTTCTTCATAAGTGAGCGGTGTAGTCACAATAGCCAGAATATGGACTCAACCTCAGTGTCCATCAGTGAATGAATGGATAAAGAAAATGTGGTGGCCACAAAAAGAATAAAATTCCGTTCTTTGCAGCCACATGAATGGACCTTTCATGAATTTGGGGGGCACAATTCCACCCAAAGCAGATTCCTTGGGCTAGGAGTAGAAGGAGATTCAGAGGCAAATTCAGGAGAGACTCAGGGGTCTCAGAGTGGGAAGTCAGAAGACACAGCTGGCTGGAATAGGAGGGCCATTTCACAGACACTCAGTCTTGTTTTGAGAAAGACAAGGGACTGACCGAGGGCTGGGTGAGGCATTTTCTAGCAGCTGCCACTGAGTATTTCCTTTCAGTAGCTCAAAGGTGGCCAGCAAGGACACTAATGTTTGCCCCAAGAGCACTTACTCAATGCAAATAGCCTGCTGACCCAACAATATGCCAGGAAGCCTCCAAGAAAGGGGATGGAGGCAGGTCCGGGGCAGCAGAAGGTCTAAAAGCAGAGCTTGAGGGGATCCTAAGGACACTCCTTGGAGAACTGCTCACCTCAAAACAGGGACAATAGCAACATATTCCCCAGCAACTGGACATCAGAACACCTCCACCTGAGGCCCGACCTATTCTGAGCACTGGGGTTAATCATGTCCCTAGGTGGCACACCAAGGGAAGTTTCAGAGTGGCATAAATCTCAGTCAAATGGTCTGGCCCAGGGTGCTGGGCTGCAGTACAGCCACTTTGATCTCTCACAGTTTTTGCCACGATGCAGACAACAGGGATGTGCCATGTTATGTACAGGAGATGATACATCAACCTCAAATGTATTCTGCTCAACCTCACAATAATTCAATAAATTATTCAGTACAGCAGTTGGTAAACACAGAGCGATTTATAAACAGCCCGATCATGCAACATTATGGTTCAGGCTAAGCATCTGTGGTTGTATCTACACTGCAGATAAAATTGGTGTTATTTTAGAACATGAGTTTATGATGTTGGAATCACCTGTATTATCAGGTAATACTGATACCAGGATCCCATGCTCCACAGAGTCTGATTTAATTTGGAGCATGCTTTAGATATGCCTTGGTGTTTTAATCCCAGACGTGTTGATCCTATTGCTCTGGGATGTTCTTGGCCCTTGGGGTTCTAAAAGCATCCTAATGATGGCCACGTGAAATTACTGCTTTAAACTGGGGTTCTTAGCCCACTCGGCATATTAGAATCATCTGGGAGTTTTACAGAGTGATGCCTAAGCCCCAGCCCCAGAAATTCCAATTTTAAATGAATCTGGAGCTTCTCAGGGGATCCTTCAAGCATCTAGAGTTGGAAACAAGTAGCACAAACATTTTGGGGGGGGGAACAGTGATGCATAGTTGACAGTAGGGTTAAGATGTGAGATAAACAGGAGATAAACATCGGCATCAGGACTCTGGTTCCTGGAGAAACTTTTCAGGGGAACTACATCAACACTATTTTGAGTAAGGTGACCAGGGAAGGTCCTGTGGGCAGAATTGTGCCCTTCACCCCATGCAAATTTATACAGTAAAGTCCTAACACCCAGCATCTCACAATGTGATTATTTGGAGACAAGGCTTTTAAAGACATAATTAGGGATCAATGAAGTCATTAGGGTAGGTTTTTTTTTTTTAATTTAAGTAAATTAAACTGGAGACATGTCCCAAAAAATCTCTAAGCAGACAAAAAGGAGTTAGACTCCATAAGTTACCTTGACCTTGTGTTATTTGCAAATGTAAGTGAAACTTCACTTGAGCTATTTCTCATAAATCTATACCTTAAACAAAAATGGAACTTAAGCAGCCAGCAGACATATAATTGTGTAACTGAGGATTTCCAATGGAAGACAACAATAAGCAACTGTGTAACTGCATCCAATGATACAGTTCCTTTGCTTGACTTGTGTGTCCATCCTATAAGCCTTCTCCACACAATCCCGCAGTGTAGCTCCCAAACCATTTCTGGTTCGAAGCTGCCCAATTCATGAATTCCTACTTCTTCAAACTCTTTAAACATGTCCTTGTGTCTTAGTTTACTTTTGTAACAGGTCCTAATCCAACATGGCTGGTGATCACATAAGAAAAGGAGATTAGGATATAGACAGACACAGAAGAAAGACCACGTGAGGACACAGGAACAGGAGACCATCTGGCCATCTGCAAGCCACGGAGAGAGGCCTGCTGACACGTGGTTCTCAGTCTTCCAGCCTCCAGAACCATGAGAAAATAAATCTCTGTTGCTTAAGCACCCCCACCAGTCTGTGGTGCTTTGTTTTGGCAGCCCCAGGAAAATAATAATAGGCTTCTCTGGGGATTGGATATTTCAAAGGTGTCATTATTCAAGACAGGATGTGAGCCAAGGGGACATCTGAGGGAACAGCATATGCATTAAGCTCTCAACCTGCATTGAGAAATGTAACGGGAAAAGGCAGAATAAAATTAACCATTCTTTTTAACTGTTGGGATATTGTCAAGGGTACACTCTACTATATTCCAGTGTCCCTTCTGTGAGTACCAACAACAGAAATTTCATTCAGCCCTGTTATCAAGAGGACCTCTGCATCTCTCCAGGAGCTGGTTTGGTTTCACTTTGTGGTTACTGTGGACCTCAGATGCATTTGTTTTCTTTTGCCTGTTGATCACGAGAACATTTAGAGAGAACTATCTGGTCTACCCTCTGTAACTCTGCAGAAGCCCCTGCTGTGTGTTTCTGCTAGGAATCCTAACTTGATTTTTCTATTTTCTACCCATATTTTCCTTCTATGTGGACTCCCTTGATTAAATGTTTTTCTTTTCTGTGTTTAAATAGGGTAATCTTACATCATTTTTTGGAAGGAAGTCGGGATAAATGAAGTATGAAACATCATCTTCAGTGTTTTTGACCTATGATAAAACCATCTTCAGACAAAGTTGACACACCACATCATTTTTGTGGTGTTGTCAGTTTTGCCCTGGTTGGGCAATGCCCTGAAATTTTGCACATACCCCTTTTTAAAAACATTTAAGCACTGATGCCTCTTTTCGCTTTCAAAATCTCGATTATTTCACCTTGAAATAATCATTCCCTGAAAGCAAAATAGATTGGCAAACAATTAGGTTCCCTAAACCTCAAGCGGGTTTGTAATCAAGAGATGTGAGGAAGTTTTAAGGGTGAGAGTACGCACATCACAGGCCTGGTTTGCAGAGGCGGGCAAGACCAGCCTCTGAGGCCATCTTCCATGTCAAATTGATGTGGATGATCTGCCATTGATCAAAGCAGTGTCCCTGTGTCCCTCTTAGTCGTGCAGCTCTCCAGGGGCAGTTCTGCCACCCAGCACTCTGGAAACTAATTGAAAGCTATGGCCAGGCTGTGTTCTGACATGCAGACACTTTCAAAGTTCTCAATAGCTAGGAGTAGATTTCTCAGGAGCGAATCAAAGGGGGAAGTTGAGATGAATAATTTCAAAGATAGTTGAAAGCCAGAGAGCTTTGGTTGAAACAGAAAATTAAATAATAGGGTCTCTCCACACTTTGCAAGTCCCTTCTCAGGGCTGTCTGCCCCAAAGCACATCTGGCCACAGCTCCCAGCTGGTCCTACGTGGAAGAGTGCCGCCCCATTTTCCTTTCTACTACTTGCAGGACCCCATTCCCAGTTACAGAAGCTCAGTGAACTGTGGCAATGTCCAGTGAATGTAGCCATCACCACCACTATCGCTCAAAGGGGACTCAGAGGCCATGGGGAGGTTCAGGCAGCAGGAATGGGAGAGGCTGACGACGTAAATGTTGAAATGTCTTCAGCAGCTTCAGGGAGGGAAACAGCAAGCTCTGAGAGTTCCTTTCCATCACAACGTGCTTTGGGATGTTGTCAGGAGGTGATCACTCCGGAATGCCAATGCACTCCATCAGACAGGTCTCCTGAGTGTATGCTGTTAATTCAATCAATGGATTACACTTAATGAACCAGATTATGGGTAATAAACGATGAAAATGTGCTATCCTGGAGAAAGCTTCTGATTCTAATACATGATTTAATGTTGTGAAAATACCAGTTAGCCCTGTCTTTCAATACTATTTACTCCAGATTTGAATGTGGCCACAACCCTGCTGTCATCTACACACACACACACACATACACACAGAGTCAGATATATGTGGGCAGTGCAATCATAAGCCTAGTCATTTGTACTCAGTAAGAATAGACGTAAGAAAAGAGTCTCTGCACAGTGCTTAGAGAGCTACCTGTCTCCTAGGTGGCCACAATCACTAAAGAATTCTGAACAAATGGACAGGTGAGGTTGTGATAAAGGTGTCTACTTCCATAACAAGACCACACCTATGGTGCATCTTACAAGGGTACATGTGAAGCTTACTAAATGTAGAATACAAATGTCTTAACACAATAGCTAAGAAAATGCCAGGAAGGCTATGTTAACCAGTTTGATGAAAATATTTCAAATTGTCTATAAAACCAGCTCATGGTACCCCATGATTGCATCAATGTACACAGCTATGATTTAATAAAAAAAAAAAAAAAGACATCACACCGTGGAGGCTGTTTGAAATTTAATTTGGAAGCATGCATTCCCTGACATACCTGTGGTGGTAATAACACATGTCCAGTCTCCAGTCCTCTTAACCTGGCATGGCTGAGCTTTTCTGAGTTTTCTCCAAACATACATACATGAGGAAAATGGGAAATCATAACTAAATGTACTTTTATATACAATAAATTTATTATAAAAATTTTATAAAATATCTCTCTGTGTTGACATGTAAATATAAAAATTATTTAAACTACAAACTATAATACGGTTTGTTAATTTTTCCTATTTATGGTGTCCTTTGGGATATTCTATAGAAGAAATATACAGAAAAAAAGTATATTTTATGAGAGGTGTTTGACAGTAAGGTTTTGCATATAAATCAGGATGTTAGAAAGGGAGAAGCAGTTTGCCTACAGAGCCTCAGCATAGTCCATGTGGGTTGCTAGAACAAAATACCATAGTCTGGGTGGCTTATAAACAACCAAAGTTTATTTCTCACAGATCCTGAGGCAGCATATTTGGTGTCTGGTGAAGATTTGCTTCTTGTTTCACAGCTATCTTCTTGCTGTGTCCTCCCTTCACGTGGTCAAAGTAGGCTTTCTGGAGCCTCTGTTATAAGGGCACTAACCCCATTCCTGAGGGCGCCACCCTCATAAACTCTCAATGGCTTACCTAACACCATTACACTAAGCTAGACTTTACCACATAAATTCAGAGTGGGGCCATAAATAATTAGACCACAGCAACCCTGCTAAACTGTGTTAGTCTATTTTCTTCAGATGTAAGTAGCAAACTCTGGATGTCCTTATGTGGCTTTTTGACACCACTGTCTTCATGATATTCCCTTGACCTTAAGAGTGGCATGGCTCTTTTGAGAGAGGCTCTAGATGAGTGTTTTTTTTTATTTGTTTTACATGTGAACATCTTGGAAGTTGGCAGGACAATGTTGCCTTTGTGAATGTGTGAACTGTTTGCTTTTATTGGTAATATAACTAGACAACTACAGCCCTGTGTCACTTTAGTCAACAATCCATTCTGAGGACCATTTGGGAGAGGAAATTAAGTCCTGGTTTTGATCTACTATTGACATCTTCTGTTAACACCAAGGAAGTGCCAAAATATAATTTTTAAAAGGAGTGGCAATTGCTTGGAAGGAATTTCTGAAGATAATGGTTGAGAATACTTTCTATAAGACACTTGCCTCTTAAAGATACAAGGGTCATTTAGGAAAAATGAGTCATGATAATTTAGAGTTGATGAGATTCTGAAAAGTTATACTTTTTGTGAAGAGGT
The DNA here is from genome assembly GCF_027406575.1 of Nycticebus coucang. Classification (NCBI taxonomy): domain Eukaryota; kingdom Metazoa; phylum Chordata; class Mammalia; order Primates; family Lorisidae; genus Nycticebus; species Nycticebus coucang. Next base: position 107,601,033 of record NC_069783.1, on the reverse strand, counting down.
TGGAAATGACATAAGCAATTTATTTTGTTATTTTACTTTTAGGTATATGCAAGAGTAGTACATGATAAAAACCTGAGTCTCAAAGAGATTTTTCCTTAAATATAAAAAATTATGATAATGACATATGTCATAGTTTAAACAGAATAATTTTTCCTTATTAGTAATCAAAATAACAGAAAATGTTACCCTCTATGGTAATTTAGATGCAACATAAAAGTGATAAAAACAATATGCATTTACATGAGGTTGCAATTAATAAGGCCTATGTCAAAAAATATTAACAAATAAATAAAAACTGTTAACTATCTTTATGACTCACTAAGCAGACACACATGCAATCCAAGGAAGGTTCCCATTTCTTATAGGAAATGATTTTAAAATGATCAATACACAATGTTTCTACTTTTATCATATTGATAATTAAGCACTTATCATCATTTATAGTGATATGATTATAGTTTCACGTGCGGTCATAAGAAATAATAGAGGAAGGGCGGCGCCTGTGGCTCAGTGAGTAGGACGCTGGCCCCATATGCCGAGGGTGGCGGGTTCAAACCCAGCCCCGGCCAAACTGCAACAAAAAAATAGCCGGGCGTTGTGGCGGGCGCCTGTAGTCCCAGCTGCTCGGGAGGCTGAGGCAAGAGAATTGCGTAAGCCCAAGAGTTGGAGGTTGCTGTGAGCCGTGTGACGCCACGGCACTCTACCCGAGGGCAGTACAGTGAGACTCTGTCTCTACAAAAAAAAAAAAAAAAAAAAAAGAAATAATAGAGGAAGCACTCTTTACCTTTTCATCAGGCTCACTCATCTTGCAAGATTACAGCGCAGTGCTGCGGTTCAGGGCATGGACGGGGACGTGGACGCAGTTCAGAGTCCTTATTCAGATTTCTCAGTTGTTCTTGCACTCGTGTGTGTGTGTGTGTGTGTCTGTGTGCTCTAGAGCATGTCACCACATGCACTTGTTGGTGGATCCATCAACACAGTCAAACACTGGACAGCTCTACCACCACAAGAGCCTTTCATGTCGCCATTTTACAGTTCCTCTTGCCTCCCTGCCTCCACGCCTAATCCCTGGAAATCACTGTTCTGTTCTCCAATACCCAAACTGTCACCATTCCAAAAACGTCCTACAAACGGAATCACATCCTATGTAACTGGACTCTTTGTTTTCACTCAGCCTAACTTTCTGAACATTCTTACAAGCAGTATTGCCTGTATCATTTGTTCAATCCTTTTTGTTGGTAACTTAAGTATTTTTTAAAGAAATAAGATGGCTATTGGGTCATTTGAGAATTGTAGTGAATGGTTGCTCAGATGACTGTGTATAGACTGTCATTTCATGGCCTCCCTAAACAACAAAAGAACCCCTGTATGTCCTGTGGTTGCAACTTTGATATAAATCACCCCAGTCATTTGATCACTCCTGTGAAATAAGAAAGGGGAGGATGGAAACAGACAAAACATCTAGGCAACTCCTGAAGCCTGCTGTATTCAAAGCTTCCTCTAGACTCAGCAATTTCTTTTAAAGCCAAAGTCCTTACTAAGAGCAGCTATGCAATTGGTATTTAATTTCTTGTTTCTTTCCTCCCCAGGACCCTCATAGATACACAAATAAGCAGTGATAATGCTGCCAAAGAAAGCCTAGGGAAGGAGGGAGATTATGCACTGGATGCCTGAGGAAAGGATTATCTACCTTTAAAGATATTGGAAAACACTTCCTTTCACATTTCCAACTGCCCATAATTGTAATTTTTCCTTGCAATTAGGTTCAGGACATCCTGCCTGTCTTTAAAACTTTATTTAGCAAACACTTTTAGAGCATCTACTTCCATCTCTTAGGTAAATTTTTAATGATGTTCACTTTGCCTATGAGGAAACTTAAACACAGCCAGGTTAGGAGATTTTTCCCCCAGTTCTGTGTTGTGAGGTCAGAATCCAGTATTTGGTTCCAGGCAGCCCAGATCTAGAGTTGCCTGCATTTTCCTTTTCACTTCTCAAACTTTTTGTTGAGATAGGTGACGTCTACAGCAAGGCACACATGTAACCCATATGGGGCTTGACGAGTTTTCACAAAATGAATTCCTCTTACAGTCACATCTGCACCAACAAACAGGGGGTTGCCAGCGTCCCAGAGGTTCCTGCCTGGTTATGGCTGACAGTGAGCACTTGCTTGGCTTCTAAAAGCACACGTAGTTTAGGCTGTTTGGGAATTTCACGTAAACGGACCTTACTCTCCCATATCTGGCTTCTTTCATTTAACATGAGCTACTGCTGTGAGCAGTTGAAGATCATCAACTCTTCTTCTCAAAAGGCACTGTTGCTGGTGCAAGTACATATTATTGAAGGCTGCTAAATTTCAGTAGCAATGCAAATGTCTATTCTGCTACAAAAAAGGAATGTAAATTCAGCAGTCCATTTAAATATCAAACCCTCCCACTTCCATTTGGTAATCAAACATAAACTCAGGAGCTGGTTCATAGGTCTCTTTCTTTGAAATGTACTGTCTTTCAAGCCACTGGATTTTAACCAAGATTAGGACATCTGATGATAGTTTTTTGAGCACTTAAATTCCTTCCAGTCCATTAAGTTGACAAGGGACATTCAGTTACCATCCTATTAGGATCATCACTGAAAAAGCATCTCCAGGCAAGACTTACCGCTTAGCAACTTGCTCTGGCTAAATAATAATTGCTAGCTGTCTGTGGTGTTGAAAACCAGTGCCGGATCCCTCAGGTACAGCAAGGGGGTTTACAGCTAAGGTGATTTATGAATTGGAAAAGTGCAGCTCATCCACTGTTGCAATCCTGACCTTTGATAACAGACAACATGAAGTCCTAAACCTCAGGTGTAAAAGAAAATATTGATTTGGTTAAACCATTCAGAGAGAAACAAGGGAGACCCTAATTATTACCATGAAAGGCCAATTTTTACGCCATACCATCTCGTTCATCTACTTTGCAAGGGATTTAGAAAACTGGCCTCTTTTTTATAAATAGGCAAAGTTTTGAAAAATATAAAGAATGTGAATTGGGATGAAAACATGTAGATTCCGAAGATCCCTGACTGAAGCCAGCTTTCCACAGAGGCTCCCGTCCAGTAGGAGAGTTAAAGGACAAAAATTCAGCAAGTAACCTGGTGGATTTGAGCTGCACTAAGAGAGAAGGTTGAAGAACACACGTCAACCCCGCTGAAGCGAGCTGCGACCACAAGGATACAAACAAAAGGTACAAAATCCATCACCAAGTGGATGGGAGTCCCCTCCCCCATGAGAATGGCTCAGAGTGCCCCACAAACAATTGGGCGGAGTTCAAAAGTCCTCCCACTACACTCCACGGGACAGACCCTCTAAAAACTGGACCTACCTCCCCTACTAGGGTGCCACGGTGTCCTCCTGCCAGGCATAAAACTGAATAAACTGTATATAGTCTCTACCTGGAATTCTGAGCTCCCAGCACTCCCCTTCACTCACACTGAGGTCTGGAGGCCAGTCCCGGTCGGCAGAAAGGGGACCGCACCAGAGTGGCAGTTCCCTGAGGCACAGTGCGACAGTCATCTTTTGGTGACAATATGGCCAGGCATAAAACTGTGTAAAGCTGTGTGTATTCTCTGTACACAACCCCAGTCTCCCAGCGCTCCCCGCGCTCCCCTCTGCTCTCGCTCCAAGGTCTGGAGGCCTGTCCCCCAGGGGTCCAGACTCTTGGGCGATTGCTCAAGGGGTGTAGACAGTGCTGGGTTGGTCGGTGCAGACTCTGGGGTATGGGAGCGGAGAGAGGATGGTTGGCCGGAAGGGAGCTACACCAGAGCAGCGGTTGCCTGAGCCATAAAACAGCAGCCCTCTTTTGCTAGCAATACAGCTCACTACCGAATATTCTGAAGCCACACCCCCTGTCTCCCTGGGCAACCAGAGACTCTGAGTATAGGATTTGCATGAGGCAACTCCAACTTGCAAACCGGGGAAACTCCCAGGGTGGGGCTGACCCAGAGGTCCGCTTTACTAAACCTAAGATGCACCTGGCCCTCAGGGGATCGTCAGCCTATAGACAATACAAGAGCAAAGACAAGCTGATTTGGAACTCAATTCAGCTTCTTTTCTGCAGGGGAACCGCAGAGTTGCTCTGTTCTGTCAGTAACATTAATCAGGAACGAGACTGGATCTGAGTGAAAACCCCCCAACCTTCATCAAGCGCCCAAGGTTGTCAGGCCTCACCTCCTCCTGCTAGTGAGAGGCAGAGCGCAGCAGCCTGGCAGACTTCCTTGTGATTCAGGCAGGTGCAAACTCCTGGAGTACCGATTCACTACAGGCAACTGGGTCAGCCAACTGCAGGGCTATCAGTGACTGGGTGTGACAGTGGTGCAAGGTGGGGAAGGAGGCAGCAACCTTCCCAGACTGATCTATTGCCTGGGTGGCTCCTCCCGACTCCGCCCAGCACTGGAGCAAGCCACACCAGAGTAGTCACCAGACCCCTGTGATCCAGTTTCCAGAGACCTCTTAAACTCTCTCATCCGAGACAGGTGCAGACTGTGACAATTGATTTGGACTTTTTGAACTGAACCGATTGCCTGAGGACAAATCAGGTGGTGCCCTGGGTGCACGGTGGTAGGAAGGTTTGATTTTTCTTTTCCAATTGTTTGGCAGTGAGGGGTAGGGTGACTTAATTGCTGATATTTCTCCACAGCTGAGACTTCAATCCAGAGTATCTGTTTCACTAGGGTGGAATGGAAACCAGCTGAAAACAAGATAGAACCACTTAGCCACACCATACCAGACAGGGCCCCAGTTTCTCAGGCCACAACACTGTACAGGTCCTCAACAAAGCGCCAGGGGAAAAAATCAAAGGGAGTAAAACAACCATGGGGCGGAATCAGCGGATAAACTCTGGTAACATGAATAACCAGAATAGACCAATCACCCCAAGGAAAGATATGGCAGATGCAATTGAAGATCCCATTCATAAATGACTGGCAGACATGTCAGAAATCAAATTCAGAATTTGGATTGCAGACAAGATTAACAAAGTGGAATTAGGAATTCGAGGAGAAATTCAAAAGTTGTCTCAAGAATTTAATGAATCTAAAGAAAAAACAACCAAAGACTTAGACAAACTGAAGCAAGAATTTGCAGCCCTCAAAGATATGAAAAATAAGTAGAATCCCTCAGCAACAGAATGGAGCAAGCAGAAGAAAGGATTTCTAACATCAAAGATAAAGCCTGTGAACGCTCCCAAACTCTCAAAGAGGAAGAGAAATGGAGAGCAAAAATGGATCATTCTCTCCAAGAGCTCTGGGATAATTCGAAGAAGGTGAATATCCAAATCATTGGAGTTCCAGAAACAGATGAAGTGGCCTTGCTGGGCACAGAAGTCCTTCTGCATGAAATTATGAAAAAGAATTTTCCAGACATGCCTAGAGAGTCTGAAATTCAGATAGCGGACAGCTTCAGAACCCCAGCATGACTCAACCCCAATAAGACATCCCCCAGGCATATCATAATTAACTTCACTAAAGTCAATATCCTCAAGGATATTTTTCCTTGAGGAAAAATCCTCAAAGCTGCCAGGAGAAAGAAAACCATTACCTTCAAAGGCAAGAATATTAGAATGACTGCAGATCTCTCTGCCGAAACTTTTCAAGCCAGAAGAGGGTGGTCACCGACTTTTAATCTCCTAAAGCAAAATAAATTTCAACCCCGGATCTTGGATCCAGCTAAACTGAGTTTCATTTATGATGGAGAAATTAAATACTTCAATGACATTCATATGTTGAAGAAATTTGCCATAACCAAGCCAGCTCTTCAGGATATTCTCAGACCTATCCTCCATAATGACAAACCCAATCCTATACCACAAAAGTAAACTCACTCAGAAACTTCGGATCAAACTCCTATTTCCACACTGGTGAAAGGATTAAAAATGCCCAATGGACTTTTGAAAAATTAGATATCCAAAACTTCACCAGACTTATCAATATTCTCCATTAATAACTGCAGATGCTGGCATGGATGTGGAGAGAAGGGAACACTTTTACACTGCTGTTGGGACTGCAAACTAGTACAACCTTTCTGGAAGGAAGTATGGAGAAACCTCAAAGCACTCAACCTAGACCTCCCATTTGATCCTGCAATCCCATTACTGGGCATCTACCCAGAAGGAAAAAAATCCTTTTATCATAAGGACACTTGTACTAGACTGTTTATTGCAGCTCAATTTACAATCGCCAAAATGTGGAAACAGCCTAAATGCCCACCAACCCAGGAATGGATTAACAAGCTGTGGTATATGTATACCATGGAATACTATTCAGCCATTAAAAAAAATGGAGACTTTACATCCTTCATATTAACCTGGATGGAAGTGGAAGACATTATTCTTAGTAAAGCATCACAAGAATGGAGAAGCATGAATCCTATGTACTCAATCTTGATATGAGGACAATTAATGACAATTAAGGTTATGGGGGTGGAAGCAGAAAGAGGGATGGAGGGAGGGGGGTGGGGCCTTAGTGTGTGTCACACTTTATGGGGGCAAGACATGATTGCAAGAGGGACTTTACCTAACAATTGCAATCAGTGTAACTGGCTTATTGTACCCTCAATGAATCCCCAACAATAAAAATAAAAAAATAAAAAAATAAAATATTCTCCATTAATGTGAACGGCTTAAACTGTCCTCTAAAGAGGCATAGGTTAGCTGACTGGATACAAAAACTCAGGCCAGATATTTGTTGCATACAAGAGTCACATTTTAAAAGACAAATACAGACTCAGGGTGAAAGGATGGTCATCCATATTTCAGGCAAATGGTAATCAGAAAAAACCAGGTGTTGCAATTCTATTTGCAGATACAATAGGCTTTAAACCAACAAAAGTAAGGAAGGATAAGAATGGTCACTTCATATTTGTTAAGGGTAATACTCAATATGATGAGATTTCAATTATTAATATCTATGCACCCAACCAGAATGCACCTCAATTTATAACAGAAACACTAACAGACATGAGCAACTTGATTTCCTCCAGCTCCATAATAATCGGAGATTTCAACACTCCTTTGGCAGTGTTGGATCGATCCTCCAATAAGAAGCTGAGCAAAGAAATCTTAGATTTAAACCTAACCATCCAACATTTGGATTTAGCAGACATCTACAGAACATTTCATCCCAACAAAACTGAATACACATAATTCTCATCAGCCCATGGAACTTACTCCAAAATAGATCACATCTTAGGTCCCAAGTCTAACTGCAGTAAATTTAAAGGAATAGAAATTATTCCATGCATCTTCTCAGACCACTATGGAATAAAACTTGAGCTGAGTAACAACAGGAATCTGCATACTCATACAAAAACATGGAAGTTAAATAACCTTATGCTGAATGATAGCTGGGTCAGAGATGAGATTAAGAAAGAAATAGCCAATATTTAGGAACAAAACAACAATGAAGACATGAACTATCAGAACCTCTGGGACACCGCAAAGGCAGTTCTAAGAGGGAAATTTATAGCACTGCAGGCCTTCCTCAAGAGAACGGAAAGAGAGGAAGTTAACAACTTAATGGGACATCTCAAGCAACTGGAAAAGGAAGAACATTGCAACACAAACCCAGTAGAAGAAAAGAAATAACCAAAATTAGAGCAGAATTAAATGAAATTGAAAACAAAAGAATAATACAACAGATCAATAAATCAAAAAGCTGGTTTTCCGAAAAGGTCAATAAAATAGATAAACCTTTGGCCAACCTCATCAGCAAAAAAAGAGTAAAATCTCGAATCTCATCAATCAGAAACAACAAAGACGAAATAACAACAGACTCATCAGAAATCCAAAAAATCCTTAATGAATATTACAAGAAACTGTATTCTCAGAAATATGAAAATCTGAAGGAAATTGACCAATACTTGGAAGCACGTCACCTTCCAAGACTTAGCCAGAATCAAGTGGAAATGTTGAACAGGCCTGTATCAAGTTCGGAAATAGCATCAACCATACAAAACCTCCCTAAAAAGAAAAGCCCGGGACCAGATGGTTTCATGTCAGAATTCTACCAAACTTTTAAAGAGGAATTAGTACCTATATTACTCAACCTGTTCCAAAAGGTAGAAAAAAAAGGAAGACTACCCAACACGTTCTATAAAGCAAACATCACCCTGATCCCCAAACCAGGAAAAGACCCAACAGGAAAAGAAAATTATAGACTGATATCACAATGAATATAGATGCAAAAATATTCAACAAGATCCTAAAAAACAGAATCCAGCAACACATCAAACAAATTATACATCATGACCAAGTTGGTTTTATCCCTGGATCTCAAGGCTGGTTCAATATACGTAAATCTATACATGTAATCCAGCACATAAACAAATTAAAAACCAAAGACCATATGATTCTCTCAATTTACGCAGAAAAAGCTTTTGATAATATCCAGCATCCCTTCATGATCAGAACACTTAAGAAAATCGGTATAGAAGGGACATTTCTTAAACTGATAGAGACCATCTACAGCAAACCCACAGCCAATATCATATTGAATGGAGTTAAATTGGAATCATTTCCACTCAGATCAGGAACCAGACTAGGCTGCCCATTGTCTCCATTGCTTTTTAACATTGTAATGGAAGTTTTAGCCATTGCAATTAGGGAAGAAAAGGCGATCAAGGGTATCCAGATAGGGTCAGAAGAGATCAAACTTTCGCTCTTCGCGGATGATATGATAGTATATCTGGAAAACACTAGGGACTCTACTACAAAACTCTTAGAAGTGATCAAGGAATACAGCAGTGTCTCAGGTTACAAAATCAACATTCATAAATCGGTAGTCTTGATATATACCAACAATAGTCAAGTTGAAAAAACAGTTAAGGACTCTATCCCATTCACAGTAGTGCCAAAGAAGATGAAATATTTGGGAATTTATCTAACAAAAGACGTGAAAGATCTCTATAAAGAGAACTATGAAACTCTAAGAAAAGAAATAGCTGAAAATATTAACAAATGGAAAAAGATACCATGCTCATGGCTGGGAAGAATCAACATTGTTAAAATGTCCATACTACCCAAAGCAATACAATATATAATTTCAATGCCATCCCTATTAAAGCTCCACCGTCATACTTTAAAGAACTTGAAAAAACAATACTTCATTTTATATGGAATCAGAAAAAACTTCAAATAGCCAAGACATTACTCACAAATAAAAACAAAGCAGGAGGAATTACCCTACCAGACCTCAGACTATACTACAAATCGATAGTGATCAAAACAGCATGGTACTGGCACAAAAACAGAGAAGTAGATGTCTGGAACAGAATAGAGAACCAAGAGATGAATACATCTACTTACTGTTATTTAATCTTTGACAAGCCAATTAAAAACATTCAGTGGGGAAAAGATCCCCTATTTAACAAATGGTGCTGGGTGAACTGGCTGGCAACCTGTAGCAGACTGAAACTGGACCCACACCTTTCACCATTAACTAAGATAGACTCTCACTGCATCAAAGATTTAAACTTAAGACATGAAACTATAAAAATACTAGAGGAGATGCAGGGAAAACCCTTGAAGAAATCGGTCTGGGCGAGTATTTTATGAGGAGGACCCCCCAGGCAATTGAAGCAGCTTCAAAAATACACTACTGGGACTTGATCAAACTAAAAAGCCTCTGCACAGCGAAGAACACAGTAAGTAAAGCAAGCAAACAGCCCTCAGAATGGGAGAAGATATTTGCAGGTTATATCTCCGACAAAGGTTTAATAACCAGAGTACACAGAAAACTCAAACTCATTAGCAAGAATAGAACAAGGGATCCCATCGCAGGCTGGGCAAGGGATTTGAAGAGAAACTTCTCTGAAGAAGACAGGCACATGGCCTTCAAGCATATGAAAAAATGCTCATCATCTTTAATCATCAGAGAAATGCAAATCAAAACTACTTTGAGATACCATCTAACTCCAGTGAGACTAGCCTATATCACAAAATCCCAAGACCAGAGATGTTGGCGCGGATGTGGAGAAAAGGGAACACTTTTGCACTGCTGGTGGGAATGCAAATTAATATATTCCTTTTGGAAAGAGATATGGAGAACACTTAGAGATCTAAAAATAGATCTGCCATTCAATCCTGTAATCCCTCTACTGGGCATATACCCAGAAGACCAAAAATCACATCATAACAAAGATATTTGTACCAGAATGTTTATTGCAGCCCAATTCATAATTGCTAAGTCATGGAAGAATCCCAAGTGCCCATCGATCCACGAATGGATTAATAAATTGTGGTATATGTACACCATGGAATATTATGCAGCCTTAAAGAAAGATGGAGACTTTACCTCTTTCATGTTTACATGGATGGAGCTGGAACATATTGTTCTTAGTAAAGTATCTCAAGAATGGAAGAAAAATTACCCAATGTACTCAGCCGTACTATGAAACTAATTTAGGGTTTTCACATGAAAGCTATAAGCCAGTTACAACCTAAGAATATGGGGAAGGAGGAAAGGGAGGGGAGGGAGAGGGAAGGATGGGCAGAGGGAGGGTGATTGGTGGGATTACACCAGTGGTGCATCTTATAAGGGTATATGTGAAACTTGGTAAACGGTCTGTGAAGCTAGTGAATGATGCCCCATGATTATATCAATGTACACAGCTATGATTTAATAGAAAGAAGGAAAAAAAAGAAAAAATGTAGAATCCATTCCTCTGAGAGCCAAATTATCTGATGGCAGGAGGAGAGAAGTCTTAGTCTTTCCCTGGGCAATTCCCACGTGCAGGCAGAGGTAAGGAGCACGGCGTTGGACAGTACTGCGGTTGTGTGCGACCCTGGTTACATGGTACTGAGAAGGCCAGATTGACCCCCATCTTGCAAGCCCCATTTTCTTTTTTATTTATTTTATTTATTTTTTTTTATTGTTGGGGATTCATTGAGGGTACAATAAGCCAGTTACACTGATTGCAATTGTTAGGTAAAGTCCCTCTTGCAATCATGTCTTGCCCCCATAAAGTGTGACACACACCAAGGCCCCACCCCCCTCCCTCCATCCCTCTTTCTGCTCCCCCCCCATAACCTTAATTGTTGTTAATTGTCCTCATATCAAGATTGAGTACATAGGATTCATGCTTCTCCATTCTTGTGATGCTTTACTAAGAATAATGTCTTCCACGTCCATCCAGGTTAATACGAAGGATGTAAAGTCTCCATTTTTTTTAATGGCTGAATAGTATTCCATGGTATACATATACCACAGGTTGTTAATCCATTCCTGGGTTGGTGGGCATTTAGGCTGTTTCCACATTTTGGCGATTGTAAATTGAGCTGCAATAAACAGTCTAGTACAAGTGTCCTTATGATAAGGTCCCTGAACATGTAGGCCTTGCAGAAATGGGAAGTGTTAAATAAACATACCCTGTGGAGATAGGGCAGATTAGCCCAGGATGCAGGCCCTTATAAAACGGGCTCACTTTGTAACACCCTGCCCCTTAGATCTAACTTTGCCTTTGCTTCTGGAAACTGCTTTGTGTTAGGAATTCCAATCCCCTCCCCAACGGAAAGAAGGGTATAAAAAAAACCCTACCTCTGTAATGCAGGTGTAAGAGTTTGTCAGGTATGAACCTATTTTGGGGTGGCTCCTGTGGCTCAAGGAGTAGGGCGCCGGTCCCACATGCCAGAGGTGGCGGGCTCAAACCCAGCCCCGGCCAAAAACCACAAAAAAAAAACACAAAAAAAAGAACCTATTTTGGTCGGCCAGGCAATAAAGGACCGCGTACCTAATTTGAACCCAGTGTGCTGGCGTTTCCTCTATAATTCCACTTGCGTTGGGTACAACAATACTGATACGTTCTGAAAGCCAAACAACGCCTCAGAGACTGTAGAAGGGTCTCTCACTGAGCTCACGACCAAACTGCCAAAATGGATAAGATAGTGCGTGTACACACACACACACACACACAGATTGAGAGTGCACTCTGAAGGCTTGCACAGCACTCACTCATCATGGGCAGAGAGAAATTGCACCAAAAGTGTCGGGGGTGGGGGCATTTTAATTAGCAAAACCTTATGTAAGGAAAATAAAAATGGGGACTGCAGCTGCCAAGTTGACTACTGCAAATTTAAAAGAGCTTATTGAAACTAGGAGAGTGAATTAAACAAAACAATACAAAAGCAAGGGAAACAAAACAGCAGCCAACGACAAACTGCATCCCAGCAGGGTGGGCTCTACCAGGCTGTCTGTGATGAATCTCTAAGAAAACCACGTTAGGCAAAACCCCTGGGTAGTTAGACCACTTTTTCATCTTCTTTCCAGACCAAAAAAATGTCTCAAAAGGCAAAGCTACACCATGGGCTCCTGGAAAACAAATGAAATGACAACATTCTGCTGTTTTTGTTCTGTCTGTCAATTATGAGTGGCCTCAGATGGTTTGTACCCATATTCCTGTTACTTTAGAAGGGTTTCTTTGGCAAAGACAGACCCTGGCTACTCAACATGTAGTCTGTGAATCTGTATCGCCCAAGCTGGCTGGGAACGCAGACCCTCAGGGTCTGTACTTTATCAGCACTATCTCCAGGTGACTCATTCACGGGTGCATTATAGTCTAGGAAGCACTGGACAAGACTTTCCTATATTCCCCACTTTGGAAGACTGAATGTGTATATGCTGCTTTTTAAGATGTGACATCTTCCACAACTTTCTAGAAAAGAAAGCAGCTGCCCACTTCACCACAGTCGAGCTTGTCAGTCCTGTCGGAACAGCGTGTTTATTCACCCACACGGCCCGACGCAGTTCCAATCACTGCAAGTTGTGTATTACACCCAGCAGCCTCTGGACCTGCCTGTGTGTCCATCCCAGTCATCTCACAGACCCGTGAGACCAGCTGGTTTGGGGAATGCACAGCATTTAAATTGTTAAAGTGCTTCACAAACACACCAGATTACAGACTCACTCAGGCATTCGGGAAAAGACAGTTTTGCATCCAGGTTACTCCCAGAGACCTGAAATGAAACAGAGTGTTCCTAAACCGCCTGGTGACCAAGCATGCTCATCATCACCATATGACTGTCAGGTTGATTTTTAAGAGAAAACCGAAATTTCCTTCTTCCTTTAAATACGCAGCAAGAACGAGTTGAAAACACAAATCAAATCTCCCATGTTCTGACAAGGGAGTAGGGAGACAAGATTAACTGCTAAAAATGCCTCTCCATTTTATCTTCAGGTTTAATAATTTAGAGCTTGAATTGTTTGCTCAGAGGCAAACAATATCTTCTGTTGCATATTTCATGACTGTGAATTTCAGAGAGCAACAAGCCAGCAGCCAGCCCCCTCATCCACGCCTGTATGCACTTAACGGGCTCCCCAGAGAGAGGATGGATTAGGGAAGAAGCTGGGCACCAGCGCCAAAGTTCCACACAGAGGCTCGGGATGAACAGCCCCTCAGAGTGACTCTGCCATGTACAGCCCCCAGGTTGTCCCTGCCTCTCCTGTCTCGGAGGTTCTCTTTACAAACTGGTCATACAGAACCAACACTTTCTTGGTGGGTCATTGTGGCACAGACCCATGAGAGCAGCCGGTTTGGGGAAGGCACATGCTCTGGGTCCCAGGTCCACATTGGGATGTTTGACACCATTTAACATGACACTGCCTGTTGATGGGAACAGGGCCAGTTGCTAGCGTCCCATGTAATAAAAACATGTATTCTTGGCTTTCTCCTGGGGCTTCTTCTCTGGCCCAGGAGAATACTGACGCTAACACCAACACCAGTACAAATGACAGTAACACGAACACTGACACACAGACCAACATCAGCCAACACCATCCCTAACACTAGCAGACTAACACTGGGGCCAACATGAATATAAATACTAACATCAAGGCTAACGTGAAAACCAGGAGTAGCCAGGACACCAATGCCAACACTAACTCTGACTCTAGCCCTGATACTAACACTGAGCCCAGGGCTAACACACACTGACACCGTTCTATCACTGGCACCCACACTAATGCCAGTGCCTTGCTAATATCCAGGTAATTCTTTTTTTTTTGTAGTTTTTGGCCGGGGTTGGGTTTGAACCCGCCACCTCTGGCATATGGAACCGGCGCCCTACCCCTTTGAGCCATAGTCACCGCCCTGTCTTGCTAATATCATATCAGCACTAAGGCCAAGGCCAATGCTGACGTTAATGCAAATGCTAACAGTAATGCCATACTCTGCATACAAAGAATAGCCAGCAGAGAACGAGCGTTTACTAGGCATTTTAGGCAGTTTCAGTGTTGGCCATTTTGTTCCTCAGACAACATTATGAAGTAGAAATTGTTAGTATTTGCACAAACAGATGAAGACACTGGTGCAGAGAGTGGCAAGGTTTTTATCTAAGGTCAAATAGCTGATAAAGAGGGGTATAAAGATTTGAAAACAGGCAGTTTGAGTCCATAGTTGGGGCCCTTAGTTACCTGCTATTCCGGCAGTGTGAGCCACTCCCCACATGCCAACCCCCTGCACCCATCATGGGTCATGATGTGGGAGGACTGCTGGTCAGGAAGAGGCATGTGACAGAGAGGACTGATGGGCAGGAAGAGGAATGTGATGCGGACGGCCCGTCATGCACATTCCAACTGTCCCTGCACCTCCTTATCTTCCCTCTCATCAACACACTTCTGGAGTGCAGCATACGCCACACTGGCTAGCCATGGCCCAACACCAGCCCTCTCTGCTCCTGTACCCATTCTATGTTTGGGTTATTTATGGCCCCTTTCTTGTTACAAGAGGCCCGCCTAGTAGTTAAGGCAGGAGCCATGTGCCCCATGAAGCCAAAACACTCGCTCTCTGACCCGTTGCTGGACTGTAATCCCCTGTCTGAGGGTCTATACCCTCCCCTCCCTTGGCCACCTGAGCCCACACTGCCTGCCAGAAAGGGGTTTCTGAGGTTTCTGAATTTGTTACAAAACTTGTGGACAAATGACACAGGCAGTTTGACTTGAACTGGCTTCAACCATAAAGAAAATGTTTTGCTGTATGCTACTGAAAAGTTCAGGTTTGCTCTGGCTTTAGGTATGGGAGGAGCCAGAGACATCTGAGGTCCTCTGGCCTCATCTCCACATTCTTGGCGGCAAAGTGGGGTAGAGGTGCCGGGCAGGCAGCCAGCACAGCACCTGGTACCATCTCCCATCCACTCACTCAAAGGACTCTCCTGGGTCCTCTTCCTCCTTCCCACCGGTGACTCTGGGACTACCCACTGCCCCGGCTCTGTCAGGTGACCTTTCCTTGATTAACTCCTTCTATTTCAGGGTATCACATGGGGAAGAGTCACTCGTGATTGAGGATATGGCTTCAGGACTCAGGCTGCTTTCTAGTCACAGATGCTCACTATGGCTGAGATGCTGGACAAGTGACTCAGATAATTCTTGTTCTTAGTTTACTTATCTGCACAATTTAGATTTTAATATGTTCTCCCTCATAGGCTTTGTGTGAGGTTCAAATGACTGAACACGTGCCCATGCTCACATGCACACATGTACACGTGTCTGCAGCACATAGTACAGCACATACTGTGTGTAAGGCAGTAACCTTGTCTGTCCACTCAGCTGATCCTTATTCTTTCTATGGCTACTATTTCCACCACCACCACCCGCCCTAATAAAGTTATTTTCAGGGTCCTGTTGTTAAAATGCTTCTTGTAAAGTCTTTGTTGTCCATAAGTGAACTCATTTCTTCTGCAGGCCTCATTTTTACTCACACAATGATAAAAATGATATGGTAATGCCAACAGAATTATTAGCAGAGAAGCATTTATCGTGTGGTTGCAATACCTCTAAATGCCTTGAACGTATTAACCAATATAGTTCTTATAACACACTTTGGGAGTTGAAGGAAATGTGTAGAAAGAAATACTTGGAATAGGATGAGAGGGTCTGGCACACCTCCCGCCTCCCCTCAGAGTTAGAGAAGGGGAGGAGACACCCAAAGAGAGACTGAGTTGTCAAAAGTGATGAAATCCCAGTCTTCAGTGCAGACCAACGAGGGACCTTGGCCTAGATAGGCAACTACACAGGCAGTGTATGGCTGGGCCTCCATGAAGTCTCAGGATGCAACATTTCTCCTCTACCCTCATCATTTTATTCTCCTAATCCATCAGTTCTAAACCCTGGCTGCACATTAAAATCATTATGCCTGTTTTTTTTTTTTTAATTAAAAGATCCATCTTGGGTCTCACTGTAAGAGATTTTGATTAAATTGTTCTATGCTATTATCAATATTTTAAAAAATCTCCCAGGTAACTGAAAGCCAAGAATGAGCAAGTCAGAGCCACCTGCAGGCCATTTCCAGAAGATACGAGTTGGAGACCTTCCTTTTGGTTGTTGCTCTAAGAGGCCCTGATTTCACAGTCTGCGTGCTGTTGACAGGGCCCTCCCCCAGTGGGTACCATGAGCCAGTGGCAGCAGTCTTGCCTGAGAACTTGCTAGAAATGCAAACACATGGTGCCTACCACTTGTACCAGACCAACATTCTGGGGTGGGGCTCACAGTCCTTGACACAAGGAGTCACCTCCAGCCTCACCCCAGTGATGCTGGTGCACTTGACATCTAAGGGCCATCATGATGTGATGTCCTCATTTGCCAACAGCAGTGAAACACCAAATGTGGCAAACTCAAATGCCTACAAGGGACACACAGGGAACTGAAGAGATGGAGCCAGATAGAAGAAAAACCAAAGACAAGATGCGTAACAAATGCCACACACATGCTTGTCTCGATGTTACAAGAAGGAACTGTGTTAACCTGGAGGGCAACCCACCCAAACCCCCATGCATGTATAGGTTGGGATGCAAGTCTAGAGCGGACATTTTTCAAAATGCTAGGAGCCTAGATTTTTAGGTGAAAGCTGCTGATTTTTCACATGAAGCATGCAATTAATGTTATTTTAAACCAAGTTCAAATTACACTACATGGGCTGATCATAGCATTATCTGTGCAACCGATTCAGCCCATGGCTGCAAGTTTCTGATATTCGATCTAAGTGTTTTGAAAGGCAAGAACCAAACATTCCTTACCATTTTCACCCAGCATAAGTGACTGTGGAGGTTCAGAACACATATTTGTTGAACGAAAGAATGAGTGGGTGAATAAATAAATGAATGAAGAAACCAATGCTTGCCCTGCCCGGGCTATTGGTTACAATGTCAGTGTCTCTGGTGAGGCAACTTATTTAACTGATCGATATTCAGATTCAATGGCTTCTTGGTGATGTTTTCCTAATTTTCTTCCAGGACAAGAGTGCCTATGTCTGTGGGTCTTGGTGAAGAGAATAGTAAGAGGTTTTCTAAGGACACATAATCTTCTTTTCAGTTTGGCTTTCCAGCCCTCTGCAGCCTTTGTGTTTTCTTTCTGAGGGTTCACATAATTGCCCTCAGCTGCTTCTCAGAAATTTGGCTGCCTTGAGAACCACTCTCTGCCACCTATCCTAAGGAACTTTTCAAAGGTTGGTCCTGAGAAGGCTTGGGCATCTTCGCCAGCTCCGTGCACTCTTTCCAGATTAAACCCTTGAGCAAGGACCTCATGCCACAGTGATGTTTCTTTTTTCCCTCCTGCAGGTATCACACATCACTCGGAAATGCCCATCAGAACGTGCAGTGACCCATGTTCCACAGAAGGAGTGAAGCAAGGCTGTCAACGCTCTGCGGTCGAGCCACTCCCGGGAAACATAAACATTCCCCCTGAAACTCAGCCACTCATCTTTCAGGCTTCCTAGAAAAGACATCCATCTCACTCTAAAGTAGAAATATTTTTCCCGACAGCCTCATCATTTAAAATTAATATTTAAAAAAAGCAACGATGTTTTCTATTATCACCCCTTCCTCCTTAGGAAGGCAAAATTGCAAATTGGATTAAATAACTTCATTCTCAAAGTGGTTTTGTGGCATTGTGCATTTTTCAGTAACAAGCCGAGAAGGCTCAGCCATTGATCAAACAAACTGCAACTCTCAGACTGATTTTTTGTGCACACACATGCACACACACACCACTGGCCTCTGAGCGGGAGTTGTAGCTATTACTGTCAATTATAGTTTGTGCTGAGGAACATGAAGAGAGTTCATCCTGCTGGCGGCTGCCTCCCTCAGTACATTCTTGTAAGAGCTGGGAATACAAACTGTGGACATGAAAGGAGCCCATTATGAAAGCACTTGGCCCAGTTGCTCAATAAAATTACTGAGATCAGTTGGTTTGGAAATGACAATGAGTGTTTTCCTCACTAATCTCTACTGGGGGAGAAGCTAATGTCTCCGGGCCTGTGCCATTTCTTGGAAACGTTTGTGTGCAGTTCCTGCCATAGGTATGATAAAGTATTCTCAAACAGAGGCCATTCTGGAGATAGAGGGGACAGAGGTAGGACCCAAGGGATTTTGAGAAGCAGAATCTTGCAGCCTTAAGTCGATGCCTTGCTAGGCTTGGTGGTGCTGGCGCATTGAACTGGGCACAACTGATGCCCAGAAATGGATGCAATGCCATGTGACATCACGACAGCTCCAAACAGACCACACACCGTATGACATCCTTTACAGGGAACCACCAGTAAAGGCAAAGCTGCACACAGAAAGTTTAGCGGTTGGGCATAGAAGGGACAGACTGATTGCAAAAGCACCGAGGGATCTTTTTGAGGATGATAGAAATGTTCTAAAATTGGATTGTGGTTATGGTTATACAGCTTTGTAAATATACTAGAAGTCCTAGAATTGAATGCTTGACACAGGTGAATTTTATGGAGTATAAATTAAACGTTGATAAATCTCCTAAAAGGTAATGACACTGAGGCCTATACGTAATCCATCCACCGAGCCTGGGTGTAAATACTCCTCTGAGGACATTAACTGCTCTCAAATTACTTCGGGAATGGGAGGCTCAAAATAGAAATTAATTTTTATTATGGAAAATTAGAGATGCCATTTTACCCGTTAGACTGATGCAAATTGAAACATTTGACAATGTTAAGCGCGGTGAGAATGAGCCGTGGTACTCTGATTATGCACATATGTGTCTTATTATGGATATATCTCAAAAACAAATTCAATAAAAATAGTTGGATGACATAGTCACTGTCATTATTTATGTAAAATTTGAATAAACATGCATTTATATAAAAGAAAAAGACACACATCAAAGGGCAAAAGTGCCCAGCCAAACAGGGTGGAGGAGACTGGGGTTGGAGAAGGTGTTTGGGGGCAGGGACTCCGAATTATCTCTCGCTTCATTTTTCTTCCTCCTATTTAAAAACAAAAGCCCCCAGCATGTATATTGGGCACATGCCCCTTCTGCCCACGTTGCACCATGTGGTTAGGTTGAGCATGGCAGCAAGTCCTGGCCAGTGGAAGATGAGATCGTACCATCAGCACAATTCCAAGGTCACATCTGTAGAAGGAATTGCTTGTTTGCTGCTTCTGCGTTCCCTTTCCTACTGACGGGCAAGAGGATGGGATGTGGCTGGGCCATTTCTGTCTATGTGGGCAAGGACATTAAAAGATTATAGAGCGGCAAAATGGAAGAGACCAGGGTCTCTGAAGTCCATGAAGAATAGACCTGTCTTCCTTTCCTGGGTAGCTTAGCAGCCTGGGTTTCTGTAACAAAAAGAGGTAAACCTTTCATTATCTTCACACGGCACCAGTGTGTCTTTCTTAAAGCACCTAAACTCAACACTCTCCATGAAGAAATGGCATGTTTAAAGATGGCTTCATATCCGAATACTTCTTTTTCTTTACCAAAACCCATGAGCAAATATGATAAAACCACATTCTTGTTCATTTTCATGGGAATGAGATATGGCTATGCAGTTCTTGCTATGTCTTTGGCTTTTTTTATGTTTTCTTGAAACTTATCAATTGACTCAAAGAAATACAAAGATAGGCACATTGCTTTCACACTTGAAATTGGGATTTAGAATTTGTTTCTTCTAGCAATGGATTATGTAAACACACTTATTGGAGTACACGTAAATTGATTCATTGTCTTACCTCTTCTCCCAAACTCGGAGCAGAAAAAAAAATAGGCCCATTCCTAACCTTACAGGTATATTGATGGTATTCTCCTAGTTCTCTAGGTCAAAAGTAGAGATAACGAGTATACTTTTTATTTCTAAATTTAATTTTACACTTCATTTAATACTTTCAATTTCCCAATTTTTATAAGTCACCTGTCTCAGAACATTTCAGTGTAGAAAGCTCAATGGATGTTTTTAATTCTCTTCAATTTTATAAGCCATTCTTTGCCCTGTGAGCATCAGAAGAGGGGCTTACGTGTGTAGGAGATGGAGTTTGCCATGTCCGTTACTCACCAAGTGTATGTTTTGTCATGTAGGGTCAGAAACGAGATTTAATTGTGTTCATGATGAGCAGGGGTCTCTAAAACACACTCATCCTAAATCGTGGTGTGCATTTAACTTTTTGAGCAAACACCATAAAATTAAATAAAATATAGCTCTGGACGGTAATCAGAGTGGTAGTCATCAAAAACATAACAGTTTCTCATTTTGGTTCAAATGATTATATTAACCCCACCTTTGCACTGAGGATGAACAGAGAAAGGAAACTGGGAGCTGGGAATTAAGGATGAGACCTTCTTGTATCTTCCTCAGGGCCCAGAGATAGGTCTGACGTAATCGGTGGTCACTATTGGTTGATTGAATGATTTTCACAAATAAGTTCATTGTCCTCTATCTGTCAAAGCTTCCCCTCCCCACCCCCCCGCCAAAACTCTGCCTAGGACAGAACAGCCCTCTCACGCTCAGGATTCAGCAGAGAGCCCTGCACTCTGGGGAGGCTCATGATGTTTAAAGATTTGAATTGATCTGGCCAGGTTGGTCTGTGGAATGACCTGGTTTCTCTCCTCTCCCTGTGCTCACTGGCTCGGTGACAACAAGCACCCACATTTCAGTACAACCAGGGGACGCACAGGGAGGACAGAGCCTTCACAGTGAAGCCCAGACATGGGGAGCATTCCCATTCACTTCCACAACCTGAAGTCTCCAAAACGTAAAAAGCATCTCCTCTAAGCTGCCTAGGGTAGGGGAGGCGGGGGATGTGCTACTTGAAAGGTCAGGTTTCCTATTGATATATTTCTGATCAGTTTTTAGAACTTGATGCCGGAGAATGACAAAGGGAGAAAGATGGGAATCTCTTTTGAGAGTCTAGACAGTCAACTTGAACAGCTTTCCCCAAAGCATGTCCCTAAACTTTGCATTAAAGAAATCACATTCCCATGTATTCAAATGCAAACAATGTGACCTAATTGCATGTACCCTTATATTAATCTGAAATAAAGATAAAAAATCAAACTCAGGTGGTTGTCTGAGTCTGCATGGCTCAGGGGCAAAAAGGAAGTTCCTCTGGAGAGTGTCCGGGTCATTGCTTCTCACACAGTTCTGCAAGACTTCCTTACTTCAGTGCTCAACCAGAAATGCTAAATCTCAACTAAGCAACATGCTGTAGCCCTTTGGTGCAAGGATGGGTGCTATTTCAATTTGTTAACTGAAAGGGTAGAGAGATTCTTTCCTTCTCACTGTCTATGAGGTTGAGAGGATGGGTGGGGATGGGAATGAAGGGCAGCTGCCACCTGCAACAATGGAAAAGCTCATTTCCAGACTAGGGACTGCGTCCTGAGCACTCAGAGTCAGCTTTTGTCTTGAACTTCCACTTATGTAAACCAGTGTATTCAGCCTTATTTTCCTAGTTTGTGTTTCATTTTCAGTCATAGGCCACTGAAGGAGACCCAACCAAAGAAAAGTTTATTGGAATTGTGGTAGGTGCTTTATCCATCCAAACTCAGTGTAACTACAAATTACTGGAATTTTATTCTTCACTAAAACATTTCTTCCAAAGCAACTCAGTACCATGGGGAAAAAGTCCCATGACTACAGTAATTCCTTCCACTTGATGTCAAAGCCTTGTCAGGTAAGAGTTTTGCTCCAGCCCCACGAGGTTGGAACATTCAGGAGGAATACTGAAAAACAGTAGGTAGCTTTGGAGAATGCCCCCAGCATGTCTCTCTTAGGAGAATCTAGACACATGCTTTAGAATATACACCTTAAAGAAGGCAGCACAACAGGGCTCCATTCGCAAGAGATGTCTGCATGCATGGCAGAGCATTTGTGTGCAGCGAGAAATCTCAAGTAGAAAATGGAATCAGTTCATTTAAAATAGACTTCAGCTCACACACAACTTTTGAGGAACACATCTGTTGTGGAAAGTAGAATGAACTTGTAACGGGAAAAACAAATCAAACAAAAGCAAGCATCCCTCCTGAACAATATGTTAATATTTATGCATGTGGGCAATTACCATTTATTAAGCACCTACTTTATGCTAGGCAGGGGTTCTTCTGACTGGCTTGGGTTTAAGAAGTTTAAACAAACCCTAGCTCATGACAGTGGTACAAGCATGTGGAAGAAAGACGGTGGTGAGGGTGCTCTTCAGGAAGGTTGGCAGGACAGGCTCTCGGCAGTGTGAAGTCTGAGCAAAGAGCGGAATGAGATGAAGGGCCAGACAAGGGCTATTAAAGGAACCCTTGCCAGGCAGGAAGAATGGTAAGAGCTAAGATCATCAGGGTAATGTGGCTGGTGCGTCTAAGGGATGGCACGGATGCCCATGTGAGTAGGAAGGAATGAGCAGAGAAGGGATTAGTAAGTGCTGGCATCTGAGAGAAAATAGGCCAGAACTCGTATGGCCTTGATAAAGACTTTGGATTTTACTCTGGATAAAATGGGAAGTAATGCAAAGGTTCTTTCTTTCTATTTTCTTTTTTAAGCAGAAAAGATAACTGACTTGCATATTAAAAAGATCATTCATTTTTCTTAGGTGTAAAAATAAATGTCAAATAAGAATAATGTTACAAGAGCACCGTAGTGGGATGGTGAGGTAGATGTGAATGAAATGAGAGCAGGACTTGTCAACGTATGAGATGTCTTTTCATATCATTTTAGTCTCTGAAACTCTTTAGACCAGTGGTCTCAACCTGTGGGTCATGACCCATAGGAGCTGTATTAAAGGACCACGGCATTAGGAAGGTTGAGAACCACTGCTTGAGACGTACTCACTGCCTCATCAACCTCCGCTGCTATAATGAAATGCTAGAGTCTGGGTGGCATACACAACAGAGACTGGTTCCTCACAGTTCTGGAGGATGGAAGTCCAAGGCCAGTGTTCCTGGTGAGGGCTCTCATCCTGGCCTGTGGGGAGGAGCCTTCTTGCTGTGTCCTTGCACAGGGGAGACACAGAGGAAGCTCTCTGGAGTCTTCTAAGGGCATTATGGGCACGCCACCCTCATGAACTCATCTAAATAGAATTACCTTTCAAATACCACCCCCCAATACCATCAAACTGGGGTTAGGGTATCAACATGTGAATTCTGAGGAGACACATTTAGTCCATAGAAATTAGTTACTGAAACAATAAACATGAGGAAATCCCTGAGTACTATGGGAAGAGCAGGTTGTCGGGCTGGAGAAAGAGGCAAGGAGATGGGCGGGAAGGCAGCCGGTGGCCATGGGGACAGATGATGCAGCTTGGAGCAGGGTGCAGGCGAGGAAATGCTGACAAGTGGCCAGAGGCAGGAGGTCTGATTGCGGGACTAGCAGGATGTGCTAGGGGGGCTTAGGTCAAAGAGCAGAGAGGACAGCTCCTTCAAACACCTCCATCTTTCTCTAAGAAGATGAACCCCACTGCTCCAATCTGCCCCTTCCCGGGTTTATCACTTGTACGGATATAAAATGTTTATGACTTCTCTGA
Organism: Nycticebus coucang; assembly: GCF_027406575.1. Taxonomy (NCBI): domain Eukaryota; kingdom Metazoa; phylum Chordata; class Mammalia; order Primates; family Lorisidae; genus Nycticebus; species Nycticebus coucang. The sequence continues at coordinate 107,577,280 of NC_069783.1, read as the reverse complement.
AATTTTAAAAAATGGGGAAATAAGATTTCATAAAAGATAACAGGTAATTTTCATTAGTAATTTTCTTTGTGTCTGAAGGAAAAAGCATGTCTGTTTCACACCCATTTTTTAGACAAATTAATTAAAATCCCCAAACTACGATAAAATCCAATTCACTAATTCTCTGAGAAACCTTGCAAAAATAGAATTTTTCTTTCCTCATGATTATACACGTAGTTTCACGATGCTTAGGCTACAGTGAGATTTCATTCATGTCAAAACTATAGCCAGATATGATAAATGTATTAATATTTTAGAATAATTCAGCTTTAGCTTCATAATAGATACCTTTTGCAAACAAAGTGAAATTAGAAACAAAGTTTTACAAGCAAGCTTAAATATTTTTACAAACATATACACAGACTACCTGTGTGTACATTTATGTCTCTGCACAGTGTGAACACACGTGCATACGTGTGCACACATGTTTATACACATTCACACCACCTACTGGGCAGTGCACAGGGACTTTCACCAAGGACATGGCAGAAAATGGGTTCCCTCTATGACTCACAGGCTATGTGCTGTGTCGTCAGACCCTAGTGTCAACAGCAGCCCTGCCATCCCCACCCAGCTGTGAAAGTGCACAGCTGCCCTGCAGCCTCTCCCGTCAGGGCCAGTTTCCCTGGACAGAAACACACAACTTAGTTCTGTTTCCAGCTTCTTGACGTTTCTCCTTGTCTTGTATCTATCTGCCTCCAATCCTCCTTGCATGTTAATGACAGATTTTCTTTCCCCTCAACAATCATCCCTACTAGGTACAGCAGAGGTACTTGATCAAAGAATAACAGCTACAGAAAAGGCTACTGGGAATGGGATCCAACATTTCAAAGTCAAAAAGGAAAAGAAAAATTTAAAGGTTTGATTAAGATTTGGACTGTAAGAAGCTAAAACTATTAGTTTGTTTCACAGCACTTCACCATTTAGATTATAATGACAACTAGGAGCTAATTCTTAGGAAAAGAATGTACAAAGAATGCAGCTCAGCACAATCTCTAATTAATACAATTAACACAGACAATGTGAAATATTCACGTGTTAAGTATAAACCTTTAAATGTAACACAACACTCATAAACCCTCCTTGGCATACTTTTGCCTGTTAAGAATTCTGGGATCCTTAAAAATGGGAAGCGGCCCTCACATCAGTCTCTGAGAACCTCAGAGTATAGAGCATAAGGTTGAACTTTAACTTTATTTTACCAGAAGTGAATGTAAAAGTATACAATAACCTTGGTGCAATGATTTGAAATGTCACCATTAATGATGACAAATTATTAAAATTCATGGATCTGTTCCGGGGTTTGTAATATTTAGACCAGTGATCGGCTGTTCTGAAAGAGGCTTTCTGAAGGGAGTACACCTAGTCCTTCCCTTCCTTCACCTCTTCCCAACACTCTCACCCCATTCTGTAGTTGTTCCTTGGTTTCCCCCTATTAGAATGTAAGTGATCTCCCCTCAGCTACCTAGGATAGCTCCCGACATGGCTCAAGCCTTCAATTATCCAATGAATTAATTATTTAATTATCCAATGAATAGAATGTTTTTCAATCCCAACATCAACAACATGTTGTTTTAAGCAAGTTTTTCTTCATTACTTTTCTTTTAGAAACTATTTTCATTACTTTAAGCATTTATTCTTCTAGATGAATCTGAGAATGGTTATTTTTCTGAACACCTTACTAGAGAGTTCCAAAATATTAACAGTAACATTCAAATATTCAAACCTTTAGGATTTGAATGAGCATGGCATTGCATTTACAGATTACTCTGTGGTAAATCAACCACTTTTTGATGTCAATCTTTTTTTTCTTTTTTTTTTTTAATTTTTTTTATTAAATCATAACTGTATACAATGATATGATTATGGGGCATCATACACTCACTTCATAAGCCATTTGACACATTTTTATCACAGTGGTTAACATAGCCTTTCCGGCGTTATCTCAGTTACTGTGCCAAAACATTTACATTCTACATTTACCAAGTTTCGCAAATACCCCTGTAATATGCACCACAGGTGTGATCCCACCGATCCCCCTCCCTCTACCCACCCCCCCCTTCCCACTTCCCCCTATTGTTAAGTTGTAGCTGGGTTATAGCTTTCATGTGAGAGTCCCAAATTAGTTTCATAGTAGGGCTGTGTACATTGGGTATTTTTTCTTCCATTCTTGGGATACTTTACTAAGAAGAATATGTTCCAGCTCCATCCATGTAAACATGAAAGAGGTAAAGTCTCCATCTTTCTTTAAGGCTGCATAGTATTCCATGGTATACATATACCACAATTTATTAATCCATTCGTGGATCGATGGACACTTGGGCTTTTTCCATGACTTAGCTATTATGAATTGGGCTGCAATAAACATTCTGGTACAAATATCTTTGTTATGTTGTGATTTTTGGTCTTCTGGGTATATGCCCAGCAGAGGAATTACAGGATTGAATGGCAGATCTATTTTTAGATCTCTGAGTGTTCTCCATATATCTTTCCAAAAGGAATGTATTAATTTGCATTCCCACCAGCAGTGCAGAAGTGTTCCCTTTTCTCCGCATCCACGCCAGCATCTCTGGTCTTGAGATTTTGTGATATAGGCTAGTCTCATTGGAGTTAGATGATATCTCAAAGTAGTTTTGATTTGCATTTCTCTGATGATTAAAGATGATGAGCATTTTTTCATATGTCTGAAGGCCTTGCGCCTGTCTTCTTCAGAGAAGTTTCTCTTCAAATCCCTTGCCCAGCCTGCGATGGGATCCCTTGTTTTTTTCTTGCTGATGCGTTTGAGTTCTCTGTGGATTCTGGTTATTAAACCTTTGTCAGAGTTATACCCTGCAAATATCTTCTCCCATTCTGAGGGCTGTCTGCTTGCTCTGCTTACTGTGTTCTTAGCTGTGCAGAAGCTTTTTAGTTTGATCAAGTCCCAGTAGTGTATTTTTGAAGCTGCTTCAATTGCCCGGGGGGTTCTCCTCATGAAATACTCACCCAGACCAATTTCTTCAAGGGTTTTCCCTGCATTCTCCTCTAGTATTTTTATAGTTTCATGTCTTAAGTTTAAATCTTTAATCCAATGAGAGTCTATCTTAGTTAATGGTGAAAGGTGTGGGTCCAATTTCAGTCTTCTGCAGGTTGCCAGCCAGTTCACCCAGCACCATTTGTTAAATAGGGTATCTTTTCCCCACTGAATGTTTTTAATTGGCTTGTCAAAAATCAAATAGCGGTAAGTAGCTGGATTCATCTCTTGGTTCTCTATTCTGTTCCAGATATCTACTTCTCTGTTTTTGTGCCAATACCATGCTGTTTTGATCACTATCGATTTGTAAAGTCTGAGGTCTGGTAGTGTGATTCCTCCTGTTTTGTTTTTATTTCTGAGTAATGTCTTGGCTATTCGAGGTTTTTTCTGATTCCATATAAAACGAAGTAATGTTTTTTCAAGATCTTTAAAATATGACAGTGGAGCTTTAATAGGGAGTGCGTTGAAATTATATATTGCTTTGGGTAGTATGGACATTTTGATAATGTTGATTCTTCCTAGCCATGAGCATGGTATGTTTTTCCATTTGTTAACATTTTCAGCTATTTCTTTTCTTAGAGTTTCATAGTTCTCTTTATAGAGATCTTTCACGTCTTTTGTTAGGTAAATTCCCAAATATTTCATCTTCTTTGGCACTACTGTGAATGGGATAGAGTCCTTAACTGCTTTTTCAATTTGACTGTTGTTGGTGTATATAAAGGCTACCGATTTATGAATGTTGATTTTGTAACCTGAGACGCTGCTGTATTCCTTGATCACTTCTAGGAGTTTTGTAGTAGAGTCCCTAGTGTTTTCCAGATACACAATCATATCATCTGCGAAGAGCGAGAGTTTGATCTCTTCTGACCCTATATGGATACCCTTGATCGCCTTTTCTTCCCTAATTGCGGTGGCTAAAACTTCCATTACAATGTTGAAAAGCAATGGAGACAATGGGCAGCCTTGTCTGGTTCCTGATCTCAGTGGAAATGATTCCAATTTAACTCCATTCAATATGATATTGGCTGTGGGTTTGCTGTAGATAGCCTCTATTAGTTTAAGAAAAGTCCCTTCTAGACCAATTTTCTTGAGTGTTCGATCATGAAGGGATGCTGGATATTATCAAAAGCTTTTTCTGCATCAAGTGAGAGAATCATATGGTCTTTGTTTTTTAATTTGTTTATGTGCTGAATTACATTTATAGATTTACGTATATTGAACCAGCCTTGAGACCCTGGGATAAAACCAACTTGGTCATGATGTATAATTTGTTTGATGTGTTGTTGGATTCTGTTTGTTAGGATCTTGTTGAATATTTTTGCATCTATATTCATTAGTGATATTGGTCTATAATTTTCTTTTCTTGTTGGGTCTTTTCCTGGTTTGGGGATCAGGGTGATGTTTGCTTCATAGAACGTGTTGGGTAGTCTTCCTTCTTTTTCTACATTTTGGAACAGGTTGAGTAATATAGGTACTAATTCCTCTTTAAAGGTTTGGTAGAATTCTGACGTGAAACCATCTGGTCCCGGGCTTTTCTTTTTAGGGAGGTTTTGTATAGTTGATGCTATTTCTGAACTTGATATGGGTCTGTTCAACATTTCCACTTGATTCTGGTTAAGTCTTGGAAGGTGGCGTGCTTCCAAGTATTGGTCTATTTCCTTCAGATTTTCATATTTCTGAGAATAAAGTTTCTTGTAATATTCATTAAGGATTTTTTGGATTTCTGATGAGTCTGTGGTTATTTCGTCTTTGTTGTTTCTGATTGATGATATTAGAGATTTTACTCTTTTTTTCCTGATTAGGTTGGCCAGAGGTTTATCTATTTTATTGACCTTTTCAAAAAACCAGCTTTTTGATTTATTGATCTGTTGTATTATTCTTTTGTTTTCAATTTCATTTAATTCTGCTCTAATTTTGGTTATTTCTTTTCTTCTACTGGGTTTGGGGTTGGAATGTTCTTCCCTTTCCAGTTGCGTGAGATGTCCCATTAAGTTGTTAACTTCCTCTCTTTCCGTTCTCTTGAGGAAGGCTTGCAGTGCTATAAATTTCCCTCTTAGAACTGCCTTTGCAGTGTCCCAGAGGTTCTGATAGTTTGTGTCTTCATTGTCATTTTGTTCCAAAAAATTGGTGATTTCTTTCTTAATCTCATCTCTGACCCAGCTATCATTCAGCATAAGGTTATTTAACTTCCATGTTTTTGTATGGGTATGCAGATTCCTGTTGTTACTCAATTCAAGTTTTATTCCATGATGGTCCGAGAAGATGCATGGAATAATTTCTATTCCTTTAAATTTACTGAGGTTAGACTTGTGACCTAAAATGTGATCAATTTTGGAGTAAGTTCCGTGGGCTGATGAGAAGTATGTGTATTCAGTTTTGTTGGGATGAAATGTTCTGTAGATGTCTGCTAAATCTAAATATTGGATGGTTAGGTTTAAATCTAAGATTTCTTTGCTCAGCTTCTTTCTGGAGGATCGATCCAACACTGCCAAGGGAGTGTTGAAATCTCCAACGACTATGGAGCTGGAGGAAATCAAGTTACTCATGTCTGTTAGAGTTTCTCTTATAAATTGAGGTGCATTCTGGTTGGGTGCATAGATATTAATAATTGAGATCTCGTCATATTGAGTATTACCCTTAACAAATATGAAGTGACCATTCTTGTCCTTCCTTCCTTTTGATGGTTTAAAGCCTACTGTATCTGCAAATAAAATTGCAACACCTGCTTTTTTCTGATTACCATTTGCCTGAAATATGGATGACCATCCTTTCACCCTGAGTCTGTATTTGTCTTTTAAGTTGAGATGTGACTCTTGTATGCAACAAATATCTGGCTTGAGTTTTTGTATCCAGTCAGCTAACCTATGCCTCTTTAGAGGACAGTTTAAGCCATTCACATTGATGGAGAGTATTGATAAGTCTGGTGGAATTTTGGGTATCGAGTTTTTCAAAGGTCCAGTGGACATTTTTAATCCTTTCGCCAGTGTGGAAGTTGGAGTTTGATCCGAAGATTCTGAGTGAGTTTACGTTTGTGGTATAGGATTGGGTTGGTCATTGTGGAGGATAGGTCTGAGAACATCCTGAAGAGCTGGTTTACTTATGGCAAATTTTTTCAACATATGAATGTCATTGAAGTATTTAATTTCTCCATCATAGATGAAACTCAGTTTAGCTGGATACAAGATCCTGGGTTGAAAGTTTTTTTGCTTTAGGAGATTAAAAGTTGATGACCAGCCTCTTCTTGCTTGAAAAGTTTCAGCAGAGAGATCTGCAGTTATTCTAATATTCTTACCTTTGTACGTTATAGTTTTCTTTCGCCGGGCTGCTTTGAGAATCTTCTCTTTCATGTTAACTTTAGTGAAGCTAATTATGATATGTCTGGGAGATGGCTTATTGGGGTTGAATCGTGCTGGGGTTCTGAAGCTGTCTGCTATCTGAATTTCAGATTCTCTAGGCATGTCTGGAAAATTTTCTTTCATAATTTCATGTAGAAGGGCCTCTGTGTCCTTGGCAGCTACTTCATCAGTCTCCGAAATTCCTATAACCCTTATGATGTTTTTTTTCGAATTATCTGAGAGCTCTCTGAGTGAGTGATCCATTTTTGCTCTCCATTTCTCTTCCTCTTTGAGAGATTGGGAGCGTTCGAAGACTTTATCTTCAATGTCAGAAATCCTTTCTTCTGCTTGCTCCATTCTGTTACTGAGGGATTCTACTGTATTTTTCATATCTTTGAGGGCTGTAAGTTCTTGTTTCAGTGTGTCTAAGTCTTTGGTGGTTTTGTCTTTAAATTCGTTAAATTCTTGAGACAATTTTTGAATTTCTCCTCGAATTCCTAATTCCATTTTATTAATCTTGTCTGCAAACCAAATTCTGAATTCGACTTCTGACATCTCAGCCAGTTGTTTATGAATGGGATCTTCAATCACATCTGCCGTATCTTTTCTTGGGGGGGTTGATCTATTCTGGTTATTCATGTTACCAGAGTTTTTCCGCTGATTCCGCCCCATGGTTTACTCCCTTTGGTTTTTCCCCTGGGGTTTTATCGAGGGCCCGTACAGTGTTGTGGCCTGAGAAACTGGGGCCCTGTCTGGTGTGGTGGAGCAAAGTGGTTCTGTCTTGTTTTCAGCTGGTTTCTGTTCGATCCTATTGCAACTTCTACTCTGGCTTGAAGTCTCAGCTGTGTGGAAAAATCAGCAATTAAGTCACCCCGCCTGCCCACCTCTGGCCCCAGTTGGAAAAGGAGAATCAAACCTTCCTACAATCGCACACCCAGGGCACCGCCTGAAGAGTCCTCAGTCTATTAGCCCAGTTCAAAAGGTCCGAATCAACTGTCTCAATTGGCACTTGTCTCGGGTGGAAGGGTTCAAGAGGTCTCTGGGAACTGGATCACAGGGGCCTGGTGACTCCTCTGACACGGCTCACCCCAGTGCAGCGTGGAGTCAGGAGGAGCCACCCAGCAAACAGAGCAGTCTGGGAAGGTTGACGTTTCCTTCCCCACTTTGCCCCTCCGTCGGACCCAGTCACTGGTATCTCTGCAGATGGCTAACCCAGTTGCCTGCAGTGAACAGACACTCCAGGGGTTTGCACCTGCCTGAATCGCAAGGAAGTCTGCCAGGCCCCCGCAGACTGCCGCTATCTAGCAGGAGGAGATGGGGCCTGACATCTTTGAGTGTTTGATGCAGGTGATGGGAAGGAGGTGTTCACTCAGGCTTAGCCCCGTCCCTGATGCATGCTGCTAACAGAACAGAACAGAACAGACAACTTTGTGAGGTTCTGTCTCTGTTCTTGTCGTCGCCTACAGGAGACGGGCTGTTTTGAGTTCAAACGTCTTTGCTGCTGGAGAATTGCGTCTGAACACCTCTCTGGGTCGGCCCCGCCCTGGAGGCTTCCGGGTTTGTGAGCCGTGTCACCGGTGGCCTCCTCTGGTTGCCCAGGGAGACAGGGGGTGTGGCCTCAGAATATCCAGAAGTGAGCGTTCTGCCGTTAAAGAAAAAACGGCTGTTGATCTACCTCCAGGGAACTGCTGCTCTGGTGTGGGCACTCAGGCGACCCTTTTCTCCTCTGTCCCGCACCCCAGAGTCAGCACTGAGCGGCCGCAGTTTGTGCTGGGTCCACACCCCTTAAGAGATCCCCCAAGAATCAGAACTCTTGGGGGATGGGCCCCCAGACCCCGATTGGGAGTGGGGCGGGGGGAAGCTAGAGTTTCATTCAGTTTCACGCAATACTACGGTCCGGGGAGGGCTCCTGCACTGCACCGCAGGGAAGTGCCGCCAAGGCTTGATTTCCCCTCAGTAGAGTGCCCTCTCCTCGCTCACGTGTCCCAGAGTCAGCGCTGACCTGACGCAGCTCAGGCACTGTGCACTCCCCTCAAGAAATCACCCAAGGAGCCGAACTCCTGGGGGATAGGCCCTCAGACCCCGAGTGAGAGTAGGGGTTCTCAGCTCTCAGCGGGGAGGCCAGAGTCTGATTCAGTCTTGGGCCCCGTATGCCTGGGGAGGGTTGCTGCACTGCACCGCAGGGAAGTGCCGCGAGTCGTGACTCAGCCCGGTGCCCTCTCCTCACTTGCGCGCCTCAGAGTCAATGCTGACCAGTCGCAACTCGGGGACTGTCCACTCCCCTTGAGAAATCACCCAAGGATCCGAACTCCTGGGGGATAGGCCCTCAGACCCCGAGTGAGAGTAGGGGCTCTCAGCTCTCAGCGGGGAGGCCAGAGTCTGATTCAGTCTTGGGCCCCGTATGCCCGGGGAGGGTTGCTGCACTGCACCGCAGGGAAGTGCCGCAAGGCGTGACTCCCCCTCAGCCCGGTGCCCTCTCCTCACTCGGCGCGCCTCAGAGTCAATGCTGACCAGTCGCACTCAAGGGGACTGTCCACTCCCCTTGAGAAATCACCCAAGGATCCGAAGTCCTGGGGGACAGGCCTCCAGACCTCAGTGGGCGGGAGGGGAGCGCCGGGGATTCAGGGTTGCCGGCAAAGGATTCCCAAAGTTTTATTCAGCCCTATGTCCGGCAGGAGAACGCCACGGCACCCCAGTAGGGGAGGTAGGTCCAGTTTTTAGAAGGTCTCTCCCGTGGAGTGTAGTGGGAGGGCCTTTAATTTCTGCCCGCTTGTTCAATTGTGGGGCTCCAGAGCCGGTCTCATGGGGGAGGGGGACTCCCGTCCGCTTGGTGGTGGATTTTGTACCTTTTGTTTGCGTCCTTGTGATCACAACTTGCCTCAGCGGTGTTGATGTGCGTTCTTCAGCCTTCTCTCTTGGTGAGGCTCAAGTCCACCAGGATACTTACTAAATTCCTGTCCCTTAACTCTCCTTCTGGACGGGAGCCTTTGTTGAAAGCTGGCTTCAGTCCGCCATCTTGTCTCCCCCTCCAATCTTTTTTTTCTATTGTCATTTGTGAATATTAAATGCCATTCCAATTTCTTCAGTCTTTCCCTTTTCCCTTAGAAAAGTCTGGAAGTTCATAGTGTTCCCAATTGTTCTTGAATTTCTTCCTGGATACTTTAGATTTTTATACAAGGTAGTTTATGTATACCCTTGAGAGCTGTTCGGAAAAAAATACTAAAAAAGTATGCTCTGAGTCAGTGGCTTCTAACTCTTTTGAGTCATGAAGCTCCTTGAGAGTATGATGGTTTAAGATATTTATGAATTCTCTGAACAAATAAATGTATGTACTTATATCTGTGTGTATATATGTGTGTGTGCATATGTACACAGATGTAAGTGTGTGTATATTATACTGTGTTAGATCTATACACATGGAGCCTATATCTGTTCGTGGGTCACTGGTAACAAGCCTGCTGCAATACTTCCTAAGGAGAGAGCCTGGTACACATGTAGAAATAAATTATTTTATTCAAAGTGATTATTATAATAGGGTCTGCCTGTATTCCAATCTACTCACATCTCTTTTGGGAAAAAAGAAAAAGGCAGGCATAAAGGTAAGGTAAAAACTCTGTCTGCCTGACTCTATATGACACTACACTCTTGTGCACATGTGTGTGCACACACACCCACACACACCTACAACAGGATAAGTCACGGACGTATGACACAGCAAACATTTTACCCTGTTTTCCTGAAAATAAGACAGTGTCTTATTTTAAGGTGTGCTCCCAAAGACGCGCTAGGTCTTATTTTCAGGGGACGTCTTATCTTTCCTGTAAGTGGGTCTTATTTTCGGAGGATGTCTTATTCTCAGGGAAACAGGGTACTGGCTAGTCCTGGAGAAGATGTTCAAAAAATGTGTGAAAGCTTTCTATGTTTTTTAGTCACTTCTGTTCTATCAACAAAACACACCCTGTGAAAGAAATTTTCCTCCTGCGGTTGCTGAGAACCCGGTGGGTGAATCATTTGTATAAATTAGGAATTACCACTTTCAGCAATTTGGGAAGCTGATTTGTCACCAACATGACATTCTCCTATATTGTTTTAACTCCTCTTAAGTAAATAAAAACATTCCTTTACATATGGGGTGTGAAAACATTGGACACCTATAAATAGTAAGTACACACATTTGAACAGGATGTTACTTCTTATCTTATGCTACAGAGCTCACAGTGTGAAGCATAACGCATAGAAAGTAGTAAGCATCATTCACTCCATTTGATATGCATACAAAAACACAACTCAGATGCTTGAATGGCCCAGAAATTTGAGTGTATTTATAAATGCACAGATTGGAAAAATACTAGAGGTTTGTAAAATCTACGAACGCTAGTGGAGGGTGACACAATTTTTAGAATATATGTTTGTTTTCTTTACATTTTAAATGTTTTTGAGCAAACTTTCAAAGGATAAAATGTGTAACTGGAGAAAGCAATTCAGTTACTTATTTTTAGAGGTGAAAAAGTAAACTACCATAATCGTATAGAAATTCACATGAATGGGCTAACTTAATTCTAGAAAAAATATCTATGTGTAATTAGATCATCAGCCAATGTACTTTACATGAATAGAGCCAGATATAATGGCATTGCTGTGGCTTTCTTCAGGGTAACGAAAAAAGTTACCCACCATTTACACGGGGGCCAGACCCCTCAGCTGAGTGGACAGTAAGTTAGGATGGGGCTAGTTCTTAAAAAACAAACAAAAACTTCTTGGGCTGTCACCTTGCCAGTCAATTGACAGTGTCAAAAGATCAGTCTGTCCAAGTCCAACTCTAGTCTGAGCGAAATCAGGCTTGAAAAGACTGATGTTTGGGGCGGCGCCTGTGGCTCAGTCAGTAGGGCACCGGCCCCATATGCCGAGGGTGGCGGGTTCAAACCCAGCCCCGGCTGAACTGCAACCAAAAAACAGCCGGGCGTTGTGGCGGGCGCCTGTAGTCCCAGCTACTCGGGAGGCTGAGGCAGGAGAATTGCTTAAGCCCAGGAGTTGGAGGTTGCTGTGAGCTGTGTCATGCCATAGCACTCTACCAAGGGCCATGGGGTGAAACTCTGTCTCTACAAAAAAAAAAAAAAAAGAAAAGACTGATGTTTGCATAGTTGCTTTTTAAATTACCTTGTCATACTCAGATATATTGTTAGAAATAGTGGCTCCTTTCATCTGATACAAGATCAAAAAGAATAGGTGTGCACAGATTCTTTCTAACCAAGGGAAATCACGTAGCAAATTATATATTCTTTTATCATATATCTATGTATCACTATAGGTGTGCAAGTTTTAGTTTAAAAATTGAGTTCATCGCGTAGTGCCTGCGGCTCAAAGAAGTAGGGCGCGGGCCCCAATGCCAGAGGTGGCGGGCTCAAATCCAGCCCTGGCCAGAAACTGTAAAAAAAAAAAAAAAAAAAAATTGAGTTCATCAACTAATACAATTAACTATATGCTACTGGCTCCTAATAACAAAGATGCTATGAATGTATTAATATTATAGCTACAGGGATGGTACATTAGAATTTCCCAAAGACTTGCGGTTTATGTATAGGGATTCTAGTTCCAGAATCTTTTGATCCCTAGGCTGGATAACACTGTCATCCTTGTCTTTGATAGGGCCCAAATACATCCATCCCGCCCAGGAAGGAATGAATGCATTCCTACCCCTCTGAACGTTTATATTCCCATTCACCTTCACCCATGTGCTAACTTCCTTTGCGAACTCATCTCACTCGCACCCAAGCGGAAAAAGGCCACGTTGCCCACAGAGAACCTGGACTCCAATTCCTTATACTTCTCAGTATAATCTCTCGTTTTTTGGTCCTTAACCTCTGCATTTTCATATGGAGTCCTGAAATATGGAAAGTTGAACTCACCCCACATGTGAGTTGATTATGTTATTTTCCCAACATGACTGTGTCTCTAATTTATTTTTCAGGAACTTGGGTATATAGCCTGCAGGGTTATACAGGACTGCATCAAGTAGTCACTCAAATTTACACACGCATTCAAAACTGAACAACATATGCAAACACACCTTGATTTAGAAATACTCATTTTTTTTTTTTGGTAGAGACAAAGTCTCACTTTATCATGCTTGGTAGAGTACCATGGCATCACACAGCTCGCAGCAACCTCCAACTCATGGACTTAGGTGATTCTCTTGCCTCAGCCTCCAGAGTAGCAGGGACTACAGGCGCCTGCCACAACGCCGTCTAGTTTTTTTGTTGCAGTTTGGCTGGGGCCAGATTTGAACCCACCACCCTTGGTATATGGGGCTGGCACCCTACTCACTGAGCCACAGGCACTGCCCCAGAAATACTCATTTTTTTATGTGAGTTAATTTTTATGTCCAAACACAAGGATAATGAAATATATTTTCCATGCAAAATATTATATACATTAATATACAGTGGTAACAATGCAGTGTATGTTTCCTGGGAAACAGACTCTGTGATAGAAATATACAAGCAGGAAGTGTATTTATTGGGCAGTGCTGTCCAGACGAGGACCAGGGAGAGTGGAAGAATGAAGCAGGACAGACAGAACAAGAAGCTGAACTCTATCAAAGTCCCGACAAATGTCTCAGCTGATCCCTTGAGGATCCTCTGAAGTTGGGAAAGCCCCTCAAATATGTCTGAATTGAGGCAATGGCCAGTCTTTGGATATCTGCCACCCCACAAATATGAACCTTGAATGAGATGACTCTCTTTAGCCAGGGGCAATTTCCAGAGAAGAACTCAGCAGAAAGCAGCCAACTACCAATAGTCCCAGTAGCTGAGGGAAGGGGAGCTTCAGTCTCAGAAGGGTTGAGGGATTTGTGAGAACCTGGGAAGCACATCATAGCATCAACTGCAGATGATCAAAAAGAATAATATGCATTTCATAATTTACGGCAAAGTTTTGCCTTAAACCCAGATATAATTGAATGTGAAATTATGAAAAGGTAAAATTTTAGCAAGAAAACAAAGAAACCACATGAAATACCAGCTATTGGAATTATGGAAACTTTGATAGTAAGAGAGAAAAAACAGAAAGCAGAAAGAAAAATGAACAAAATAATGAGTTGATATAAACTGAGTAGCTTTTCTCTTTCAGCTTTCTCTAACAGCTTTTTCTCTTTCTTGGGGTTTGTTTCTTCTCTCTTGCTATTGAAATACTCATTTTCCCCCCATTCTCACAAAATAATTTTGCACAAACTGTCCACATGCTTTTTCAACGCATTACAGCTGTCCTTCTCATAGCCATCACTTTCTGTTATCATGGTGTCAGAGCACTTGACTGTCACTCCCACAGAAGTTGTTTGAGACACAGGTGTAACCATGTAAGATGTGGGCACAGTACTTTACTCCACACTGTGAGGACTCATCCACAGAATATTTGGACTGTTGGTTTTTTCATTTATCCAGTATTGATGAGCTTTAAAACATATCCACATACTACGTTTCTTTTCCTACTGTATATTGTAAGTCATGTCTATAATTATGTCATTTTTTTCAGGAATGCAACACCTTTCTTTTTTTTGAGGCAGAGTCTCACTATGTTGCTCTCAGTAGAGTGCTATGGCATCATAGCTCACGATAACCTCAAACTCTTGGGCTTAAGCAATTCTCTTGCCTTAGCCTTCCAAAGAGCTGGGACTACAGGCACCTTCTACAATGCCTGGCTAAATACACTTTTTTGTTAAACTCTATCCCCTCCTTATTTTGTTTAAAATAAGTTCCAAATCAAACTCTTTAAACACATGAAATCAGCATTGATTGAGGTTTACCTGATATTTTTTATTATTACCCTTTTATTTACTCACTAATAACTATTTAAGGAAGTAAATAGTTATTAGTGAGTAAATAAAAGGGTTTCACATGCCCATCCCTCTCTTTGAACTCTGGCTATGACACCACTGAGCCATATTTCATTTCTTTCTTTTCTTTTTTTGTAGAGACAGAGTCTCACTTTACCACCTTCAGTAGAGTGCCATGACATCACAGGACTCACAGCAACCTCCAGCTCTTGGGCTTATGTGATTCCCTTGCCTCAGCCTCCGGAGCAGTTGGGACTACAGGCGCCCGCCACAACGCCTGGCTACTTTTTTGTTGTTGTTGTTGTTGCAGTTTGGCTGGGGCTGGGTTTGAACCTGCCACCTTTGGTATATGGGGCTGGTGCCCTACTCAATGAGCCACAAGTGCTGCCCCATATTTCTTTTCTTTCTTTTTTTTTTTTTTTTTTTGTTTTGTTGTTTTGGTATGTGTTCAAAATAAAAGATCATGATGTAATAAGAAACTTCTTAAGGAGTTGGATATAAGGATTTTTCTTCTTTTCTGAAGCAGAATTATTTTGAGGACAATTAGCCTTATATTTGTGTAGGGAAGTATCAGATAAATGAATTAACTCCAGACTTCTGACTCTAAGACTTGTGCTTTTCCTGCTCTCTCATGAGGGAAGCAAAAAACAAACTCATACCTTCCCCATTCCACTCCAGATTTCTGGTTCAGGGCTTGGCATGTCTTTCCATTTCTAGCAAACATTTTCTGGACATTGGGGAGTGCTTTATAGTTTCCTGTATAAACTTTGAAGTTTTCCTTTGTTAAGCTTATGCCTAAGCACTTCACTGTTTAGTTTTTTTCTATTATAAATGGAGTCTTGCTACCTGTTTTGTTGTGGTTGTTGAGTGCAAGTACAAAAGCCACTCAGTTTACGTTGGTTTACATGAACTCATGGTTTTGTTAATTTTTCTTTCTACTTTTTGTATGTTTCCCATTGATTCCTTGGCATTTTCTGGGTGATGATGTCACCTTTAAGAGACAGTTTTACTCTTCCCTTCTCAATTCTTATGCATCTAAGAGTTTCAGTTGTCAGCTGGGCACTTGTAGCTCAAGCGGCTAGGGTACCAGCCACATACACTGGAGCTGGCAGGTTCAAATCCAGCCTGGGCCAGAAAATAGCCGGGTATTGTGGCGGGCGCCCGTAGTCCCAGCTACTTGGAAGGCTGAGGCAAGAGAATTGCTTGGGCCCAGGAGTTTGAGGTTGCTGTGAGCTGTGACGCCATGGCACTCTACCCAGGGTGACAGCTTGAGATTCCGTCTCAAAAAAAAAAGAGTTTCCAGTTATCTAATAGGTGAACTCATAGTCACTAACATGATGATACATGGTGGTGGAGAAAGTGGGCATCTTTGATGTTTTTCTGACTTCAGTAAATTCCTCTGTTTTAATCAATTTTTTGTTGACATCTGCTTTCAGCTAGGCTTGATATTTATGAGCAATAACTGTCCCTGGGCTTATGAGGACACCGAACACCTGGGCACCTGCCTTTCTTCACCCCACTGTGTTAACATCTCCAGTCCTCAGCCCTGCCGTCCACAGAGACTCTGAGATCTGCTCTTCCCTGCTGTTCTCACTCCCCTTCTCCTCACTGTGTTACGGTCATGGCTCTTTTCATTTCTTTCCCATATTTTATATGGTATCTCAGCAGGTTAGGATGTGAACAGGGTTGTATGACCCTCCCCTGGGTCGATGTGCACGAACCCCAACCTGGTTTGAAAGTTGGCTGGGAAAGGATACTGGAAATAACTAGCTCAACACCAGTTCTATGAGAAAACAAATCTGAGGATGCCTGGAGATGGCTTACACTAACTCGGACTGGCTAGACCTAGATAACACAGCCCCTTCCTGGCTTCTTCAGAAGGTTTTTATTAGTGTTTAACAAAGGGGAATATGCAAAAAAGAGGGTAAAAAAACTCAAGTTCCCCAGAAGACTGGATAGAGAGAGAGGCTGGGTAAGTGGCAAGGGGTTGGTAAACAGCCCATGGTCTATGTCAGTAGAGGGGAAGGGACACGTCAGTTCTGTTCAGGTAGGGCCCATCTGTTGACTCTGAAATGCATGGGCCTAGTCTGTCCTGACCAGGCAGGGATTCTCTGGATTCTTTTCCTCTTTGTGATTCTAAAGAACCCCCAGGAATTGCCTGCTTGGGACATTATCCCTGTCCCAGAATTGAGGCAGGGTGCTCTACTGAGGAGTCAACCTATCTACCTCCCTCACTCCCCCTTTAACTAGAAGGACGAAATGAAAATTTGACTACAGTACTCTCAAATCTGCCTGGGCTTTGTCATTGTTATTATTTCAAAAATTAGACTCTTCCCAATAATCCACATTAGAACAATTAGTCAAAATATCAGAAAATCTGATTTCAAAGCCATTCTTAAAAACCATGAAAGACGGGGCGGTGCCTGTGGCTCAGTCGGTAAGGCGCCGGCCCCATATACCGAGGGTGGTGGGTTCAAACCCAGCCCCGGCCAAACTGCAACCAAAAAATAGCCGGGCGTTGCGGCAGGCGACTGTAGTCCCAGCTACTCGGGAGGCTGAGGCAAGAGAATCGCTTAAGCCCAGGAGTTAGAGGTTGCTGTGAACTGTGTGAGGCCACGGAACTCTACCGAGGGGCATAAAGTGAGACTCTGTCTCTACAAAAAAAAAAAAACCATGAAAGATGTTTCTCTGTGCAGAGCCCAAATTCTTGTCCTAAGGGAAACAAGATTGGGCTCTCCCCCTACAACATGAATAGCTTAAACAGACTGATTTGTTTATTCACATACATATCCTTTGTGGAAGACTGGCTGGTTGTCTATGCAAAATCCATTTCCCCCCTTTCCCCCCATTAAAAGAATTTTAATTTTGTTTGGGATGGCACTGAGCCTCACCTTAGGAAAAACAAACAAGTACTCTTCTTGCATGGGGTGGAGGAAGGACATCGGTTTGCTTCATATTTTAAAATACAGGTGTCCACTAAGGATTCTGGAAACAGTTTGCCTTCCTGCTATTTGCATTGCTCCTTCCTACAGAGAAAGGCGAGGGAAGAGCCCTGTGGACACAGTGAGAAAGATGGCCACACTTGCAGTTGGAGGAGTGGAACGGAGAGCCACTGTCAGCACACCCAGGGCCAAGGGGCCGGGGCTCCGCAGTCTCCACCTCCACTACCTTTTGTGAGAAACATAAGCCTCTGTTAGGATAAACTACAGCAGTCGAGTTGCTGCCACTGAAAGACAAACTATATCTAATTAACACATTTTGCGGTTGTTATTCAATAGTCAATAGTTTGAGATTGAAAATTCCTATAGAATGCAAACTACATCATTTCCTGTAGTTTGGGCATAAAACTGATGATGGGGTGATTTTCTCACCTGAGAGGAATACAGGTGATCATGGAGAGAATCAGATACATTCTGTTTATAAGAAAGCACCCTTCTAACTAAAATGAGTCGTGTGAGAAAGATAATACATTCCCCAAGGTTTTGAGTTCTGCAAATGTTTACTGCATACCAAGTACTTTGCAAAATGAATAAGAATGTCTTACTTCGGAACTTAGGGAGGTTAGATTCTGCTCTAGGAGAAAATCCTATACTATGGTAAATTCTATAATAGAGGTTTGTACAGTGAGCTATTGAAAGGCACAGAAAAGGTAATTATTCCTTTCATGAAAAAGTCTTACGAATCATTAGAAATATCTTAGCTGCCCTTGACTTTACAATGTCTTATACTCAATAAGACATTGTACTCAGACAAGATTTTCTAAATGGAATAAAATTATTAATATTTTACCATAACTCCAGCCAGAACACACAACCTACATGTATCTATGAGTATACGAGCATTCTAGTGTTTTATGATGAAGAGACAAACTTAGGTCCCCAAAATAAAATTGTCTGCCTGGCTAACTCCTGCTCAGCCCCATCTGAGCTCCATCCTGCACCTCTCAGGACAATGTAGGATGTTAGTATTTCACCCAATAACATACACTTTTTTCCTTCTTGGCATTTTTTACAATTTGAAATTATACATTTCTTTTTGTGATTATTACTATAATTAAATTGAAACCTTCATGAGAAAAGAGAATGGCTCTTTTATCTCATTATGGTTTCCTAGCATTAAGCATATAACAAGCACTCAATAACTATAGGCTAGATAAATAAATTATTTTTTAAGTAGTTGTGAATTTGTGACAGTCATTTTTAAGCTTTATTCAGAAGTCACCTCTGCCTTCACAACTGGATCTGATTGGCATAGAGGCCATGTTTTCCAGCTTTATGAAGGTACTACTGGCGAATAAAAATTGTATATATTTAAGGTGCCAGCAGGATGTTTTGATATACACATTCATTGTGAAATGATTACCACAACTAAGGTAACATACCCATCGCTTATCACTTCACCTATTTATCTTTTTTTCTTTTTTTTGAGACAGAGTCTCACTTTGTTGCCCTTGGTAGAGTGCTGTGGCTCTTAGGCTCAAGTGATTGTCTTGCCTCGGCCTCCCAGGTAGCTGGGACAACAGGCGCCCACCAAAAAGCCCAGTTATTTTTAGAGATGGGGTCTCGCTCTGGCTCACACTGGTCTCAAACTCCTGAGTTCAGGCAATCGACCCATCTCAGCCTCCCAGAGTGTTAAGATTATAGGCATGAGCCACTGCACATGGCCTACTTACCATTTTTTAAAAAGTTTTTGGTCTGGTGGCAACACTTAAGATTTCAGGTACAGAATACATGAAAGACATTATTAAGAGAAGACTGAAATTGGACCCACACCTTTCACCATTAACTAAGATAGACTCTCATTGGATTAAAGATTTAAACTTAAGACATGAAATTACAAAAATACTAGTGGAGAGTGCAGGGAAAACCCTTGAGGAAATTGGTCTGGGCAAGTATTTTATGAGGAGAACCACCCCGGGCAATTGAAGCAGCTTCAAAAATACACTACTGGGACTTGATCAAACTAAAAAGCTCTGCACAGCCAAGAACACAGTAAGTAAAGCAAGCAAACAGCCCTCAGAATGGGAGAAGGTATTTGCAGGGTATATCTCTGACAAAGGTTTAATAACCAGAATACACAGAGAACTCAAACGCATCAGCAAGAAAAAAACAAGGGATCCCATCACAGGCTGGGCAAGGGATTTGAAGAGAAACTTCTCTGAAGAAGACAGGTGCACGGCCTTCAGACATATGAAAAAATGCTCATCATCTTTAATCATCAGAGAAATGCAAATCAAAACTACTTTGAGATATCATCTAACTCCAATGAGACTAGCCTATATCACAAAATCTCAAGACCAGAGATGTTGGCGTGGATGTGGAGAAAAGGGAACACTTCTGCACTGCTGGTGGGAATGCAAATTAATACATTCCTTTTGGAAAGAGATATGGAGAACACTCAGAGATCTAAAAATAGATCTTCCATTCAATCCTGTAATTCCTCTGCTGGGCATATACCTAGAAGACCAAAAATCACAACATAACAAAGATATTTGTACCAGAATGTTTATTGCAGCCCAATTCATAATTGCTAAGTCATGGAAAAAGCCCAAGAGCCCATCGATCCAAGAATGGATTAATAAATTGTGGTATCTGTACACCATGGAATATTATGCAGCCTTAAAGAAAGATGGAGACTTTACCTCTTTCATGTTTACATGGATGGAGCTGGAACATATTCTTCTTAGTAAAGTATGTCAAGAATGGAAGAAAAAGTACCCAATATACTCAGCCCTACTATGAAACTAATGTGGGGCTCTCACATGAAAGCTATAACCCAGTTACAACCTAACAATAGGGGGAAGTGGGAAAGGGAGGGGGGGTGGGTAGAGGGAGGGGGATCGGTGGGATCATACCTGTGGTGCATCTTACAGGGGTATTTGCGAAACTTGGTAAATGTAGAATGTAAATGTTTTGGCACAGTAACTGAGATAATGCCAGGAAGGCTATGTTAACCATTGTGATGAAAATGTGTCAAATGGTCTATGAAGCGAATGTATGATGCCCCATGATCATATCAATGTATACAGTATGATTTAATAAAAAAAAAATAAATGAAAATGTAATGTAAAAGTTTAAGCCCTCATATCAATCTAAAGTTTGCAAAAAAATAAATTTGTTTTAAAGCATTTTTTACCTAAAAAAAAAAAAAGAAAGACATTATTAAGTATAGTTACCACACAGTACATTAGGTCTCAAGAACTTATTCATCCTATAACTAAAAGTTTGTATCATTTGACCCAACATCTCCTTACATTCCCACTCCACCCCAATACCTGGTAACCACCATACGACGCTCTGTTTCTATGAGTTCAGCTTTTTCAGATCCCACATGTCAGTGAGCTCCTGTAGAGCCTTTCTGTACCTAGCTTATTTCACTTGGCATCCAGCCTCCAGATTCATCCCTGTTGTCACAAATGACAGGATTTTATTCTTATGTAAGGTGGAATAGTATTCCATTGTGCATATTATACCAGTTTATCTATTCATCCACCCATGGACACATCAGTCATTTCTGTATCTTGGCTATTGTAAATAACCCTGCAATGAACTTGGAAGTGCAGATATAACCCTTCAACAAACGGATTTTATTTCCTTTCGATATACACCCAGAAGTTGGATTGCTGGGTCCTATGGTAGTTCTATTTTAAATTTTTCAAGAAACTTACATATTGTTTCCATAATGGCTTAAACAATTTACCTTCACATCAACAGTGTGCAAGGGTTCCCTTTTCTCTGCATCTTCACCAACGCTTGTTATCTTAGCCTTTCTGATAATAGCCGCTCTAACAGGTGTGAGGGGTTATTGTAGCTTTGATATACAGGCCATTTTGGACAGGAAAAAAGTCAAAGCAGAAAAGACATTCCATTCCCGCAATTGGAGATACGTATAAGAAATGCAAGATATCTAATATTTTCTGCCAGGGATGAGATTCTTTTTAACAATATCTGCAGTTTGGATCCCCCCGATCTAACCAAAGTGAGCCTATAAAGTTAGAATTGTTAGAAATATAAATCTAAGACACATTATTTCATCTTGAAAGTTCACCCTTGGAGCTCAGGAATAGTGGCCGGGTGAGCTGTGTTGAAACATTCTGAGCACAGCCCGCTGGCAGGAGAACTGTGCTGTGGGCCATGGTACCAGCAGGGCCCTTACCATGGATGAAGTCCTAGACAGAAGAACCATACAGCCAAGATGCTAAATCTGTGCATGAGGTATCACAAACCACATAATAATGCTCATTTCAAATGATTACCTTTTTTTGCATTATCTAGACCACTGCCACTTGGAAGGATAACTGTCAATCATCTTCACACATCACCTGCTTCTGACAAGGTCTGCATGAGTTTACAAACAAGAACTGTCCAGTCCCAAACTGCCCCCGAAACAGCAAAGCCCAGTTTCCAGTCAGAGCATCACTGAAGACCTGTCAAATGAATAAAGAAAACAGCAGGGGAACAATTCCAGCCAACAAGACAGCCACAACAAGCAGACAGAAAGCTATTCCTCTCCCAGAGTTAGCCGTATGCCTTCTCACCAAACCCAAGCCCTACAGGAAGTCACAGAGGTAAATCAAGAACCCTGCTGCCATGGATGTGTCAAGCAGAACCACATCCCAGCAAGACTGCCAAGGATAAAACCCTCTGGTGGACACCAGAATTGTCTGCTCATTCTGAAATCTGTCTCCAACCAAAATCACATAAAATTAACTGCAACCTCTAACACCTTCTGTAGCACTGACTTATAACATGTGTTTGGGGTTTTTATATCTAATCATTAGGAATGGAGTTTGATAGAGGGTCTTTCACTTGTTAATTTCCATCTATTCCTATTTGTCTAACAGACTGAGCTATCTGTATATCTATTTTTAAAATAAAGACATTGGATTAAATGTTATGCGATATTTGTATGGAGTATCCATTGAGATAATCATGTTTCTTCATTCACTTTGCAAATCAATTACGTTAATCCAGTTATTCTCATTTAGCGGAGATCTCCCATCCCAAGAGATATTTGGCAATGTCTGTATCTATTTTTGATTGTCACACCCGTTAGAGGAAGATGCTATGATATTTAGTGGGGATTTAGAGACCAGAGATGCTAATGAACATTTCACAGTTGCCAGAACAACAACCTCCTCCAAGCCCTGACAACCAAGATTTATCTATTCCAAAGTGTCCACAGCGCTGAGATTGAGAACTCTGATGTGATAGACTTTGTAATATTTACGCTGATAGCCTAATGTTGAATTTCCAATGAGCAACTTTCCAAGATAAACTTGACTTGGTCATTTTTTTTTTTTAATAAATCATAGCTGTGTATATTAATGCGATCATGGGGCACCATACACTAGTTTCATAGACCGTTTGACACATTTTCATCACACTGGTTAACACAGCCTTCCTGGCATTTTCTTAGTTATTGTGCTAAGACATTTACATTCCACATTTACATTTCTGGATTCGATTTGCAAATATTTTAGATTTTTGTACCTATGTTTATAAGAGAAATAGCATACACTTTTCTTTGTTTTTGAACGTTGTTGCCATATTTTGTCATCAGGGTAAAGCTAACGTCATAGAAGAGCAGAGAATCTTTTCTATTCCAAAATTTATTTAAAAAATTTTTTTTAATTAACATGCAATAAAATTTACTTTTGGTGGACAGTTCTATGTGTTTGGATTAATGCACAGAGTTAGCAACCACCACCACAATAAAGATACAAAATAGATCCATCATCCCCCCAAATAATTCCAGTTTCCTATCCCTTCAAGATCAAATCTTCCCTACCTTTCCTTTTAGAAAAACTATACTTTAAATTATAAAATTAATTCATGCTTATGGTAATTAATCAAACCATATAGCAACATTTAAAAAATTATTTTCTACTTTTGTCCTATTTCCACACCCAACTGGTGCTAATGTTAATACTTAAGAGAATATTTACACATTTAGGTTTAAGGAAACTTTCTAAACAAGGTATTTAAATAAATATATATAATACTCATATAATTTAAAAATGTTTGTTAGTGAAAATTGCCATCAACAAAACCAACGGAGGGATAAATTGTTATCAGATAAATGTTGCCTACCCATAATAGGAAGAGAGCCCCCCACAAAGTGATAAGATAAAGGCAAAAAAGGTGGTAGAACAGAATATTAGCAATGCATATCAACAGGCAAGTCACAGAGATGGTGATGCAAAAGGCCAAGGAACATCTTCCTCATTAGCAGTCAATTAAATGCAAACTATCACCACCAAGATAACCTTTTCCCTCATCAGATTAGCAAGAATTAGGTTAACATCTAGGTCTGAGAAGGCTGTGGGTAAACTAATGCTTTTGCAAATGTTGTTGGACAAATAGATTGCTTTGACTTTCTGGAAATTAATCTAGTCATGTCCATCAACATAAAAGATTCACATAGTCTTTGAGCCATAAATCTCACTTGGGAAACTATCCACGGCAATGCAATAACCAGTAAGTCAATATGGCAGAATTATTTCTACTGATAAACGTTTTGGGAAGACACTACCTGTCCATAGGTGAATGTTTGAAACAATTAAGACAAAACCATTCTGTTAATTATTAGGCAGATATTTTAAAAAGAAATAATTCAATCTAGGCATATTCATCTGGAGGAAATTACAAGATAATTTTTAAATTTTTGTTTGTTTTTCAAAAGTTAATTTTTTTTTTGTTTTGTTGAAAAACAAAACCCACGTACACATACACACACATATACAAACACTCATTTAGACTGATACGTGTCTGACATTTTAAGTCTGAAATGAACCACTGGATAATTTCTTTCATTTTTTTTTTTTTCCTACACAAAAATACGACATGCTGTTCTGAAAACTAGAATTAAACTAAGGATAAAAATGAGCCACAGTGGAATGACATGATCAAGTGTCTTCAACAACGCACTACCTGTCCTCACTGGTGACAACTGTATCTTCCCTGACTTGCAACAGAAAGCCACTCTCTCCCTGGGCGACATTCTCATTAGGAGGTCCGGTTCTTCTAGGGATGGCTTGGCAAATGGATTTCATTTCAAGAGCCAAATTTGGCTGATTGGTAGTAGTTGCCTGAAGCCATGTCAGGGCTTGGTGTTAAAGGATAACACGATTAATCATCAATTATCAATTATCAATGATCAATGCCTTTCCCGAGAGGGGGATTTGTAAGAGGGTTGGTAAATTGCTAACCTTGCTCCAGTTGCGGTCCAGCCAGGCATTCTGGGATGGGAAACTGAAAACCTAGTGCCCACCAGTAGAAAAATATGCACACACTAATATGGCCAGACACTTACAAAATATTCTCAAAAACCTCGACTTCCAGTATTATTTATGGGAATATCCATCGACTTGCAATAGAAACAGGCCACAGCTCTTGACAAGGAAAGCTAACACCCACTCCATCTGCACTTTTTAAAAAATATGTTTTTCAATCACAGCAATTTAGGGCATGAAATTCAATTCATTAGAGACAAACAGCTCATAATTCTGAAATTACTTTAGTTCATAACCGTCTCATGGGGTAGGTCTCCCAAGCAGCTTTGGCTGAGAAAATATTTGACATTTTTAGGAAGCTACATAAAATTTTTCTAGCCTTTTATTATCATCTCAGAAAAGAAGCAGTACATTTATTTGATGGTAATGATAGCTGAATATTATTATTCATATAATTATAATAATTTATAATTCATATGAATAAAACTAATGAAATATAGAGGCATCTCTCTGTATGGCTGAGTTAGTTTTTAAGAAGCTATTTGTAGATTGTTCTGTTTGTGATTTAGAGGGACCTACGGCAGACCTTCCATAAGTGGAAAGCACAGTTTTCAACATTATGCTTCCCAAGAAAATCTTTATGTTCTCCTGAATTCACACCAGGACAATTAGCACCAAATATCCATGCTGATGTTCTAGTCACACTCTCAGCATTCCCCATTTCCCCCCCCACCCCACCCCCACCCCCCGCCATATCATCTCTGCCTTTCTTCTCCCTGATTTTGGCTTAGGAAAGACATTTTGCACTCACTGTATAAGACGCACTTTATCCCTCAAGATTCTCTATGTTTCCAAAGGACTCTTCTCAACATGCATGAGGAATTCTTCACTTGGAAAGTATTTGAGGACATTAAAAACCATTTTATGGAGACCTTTTGAATAGGATTGGACCCAACCACTTCAAGTGTACAATAAAATGATTTTAATTAACTTCATAAAGTTCGGAAACTGTCACTATAGATGCATTTTAGGACATTTTCATCCATCCCATAGAATTCTTAATGCTTATTTACAGTCAACCCTTATTTTCACCTTCAGCCCTAGGCAACCAGGAATTTCTGGGCATTTCATATAAATGGATCATACAATAATATGTGGTCTCTTGCGTCTCCTACTTTCACTTAGGTTACTAACTTGGAGAACCATCCACGTCAAAGCATGCATCGGCAGTCTGTTAATTTCTAATGCTGAGTACTGTCCCATTTTACTGATGTAACACATTTGTTTACCCAATCTTTAGTTGATAGACACTTGTGTGCTTTCCAGGTTTTGTCCATGGGGAATGAAGGTATTAAGAACAGTCAGGTGCAAGCTTTTGTGTGATTATATGATTTCCCTTCTCCTGGGTGGGTACCTAGCACTGAAATTGCTGGGTCATATTCTAAACTTTTATGTTTAATATTTTAGTAAGCTGCCAAAGTTTTCCAAAATTGCTGCACCCATTTTCCACTCCCACCAGCAATGCACAAGGGCTTGCTCTTCAAGTTTTTGTTTCTTTCTAATTCTTACTTTTGCTTCTACCACAATACAAACTTCCATAGTCCTGATAATTTTACACTAATTGACCTCATAGGTTTAACGTTCTTTACAGAAACACTTTGGAGACAGAATAAACACGTTTATGCCTGATGAACATGGTGGTTAAGAATATAGCAAGGACACACACCTCTAATGTGCTTTAATCCTGCCTTATGTTTTTGGAGTGAGGTTTGTTCCTATTTGACACAGTTAATTAAGACAGGTGATTCTGTAATGCTGCTATGGTAGATAGTACATGGTACTCACAGCTGACATATACTGAACACTTTCCAAGAACAGACTCTATGGAGGTCGTCACCTGCTTTGTTGTGTGTAATCAATAAAGACTGTGAAGCAGCTGTAACTGTCTGCAGACTTGGAGACTAATGTTTGGGAAAGCTGAGCAGAATCTCCAATGCCAGGCAGGCGTACATGGGAAGAAATGTCCTTCCTCATAAGATCATTAGTGGGAGAATGTGACCAGTGCCACGCACCATGAGGAAGAAAGAGCTGTTGCCATGTGCAGAGCACAGTGGAAGCACAAAAACACATTGAGCACATGCCTACCCCAGGGCCTTTGCACCTTCTGTTCCCTCTGTCCTCAGTGCTCTTCTCCCACATTTATGCAGATCTGTCAGGTCAGATGCACCAAAGCTCATGATTCACATCAGTTAGAGTTGTGTTCATCTGCCTATAACCAAAGCCACAGGAAGAGCTCATTTCTCCTGACTAGCAAGAGGTCTCATAGCAGGTGCTCTGAGGCCTGCATGAAATCTCATCTCTCCCCTCAGGTCCTACAGTTCTAAATGTGTGGCTTCCATCTAGGACTGCCTCGTGGGTACAGGATGGCTGCACCAACTCCCTCCCTCTGCCAGTCTCCCCTCTACATTAGGAGGGGAGATTATGAAGTCAAAGGCAACAAGAAGAAAATCCTCAGAGGCTTTTGGTTTTATCCAGGTTATGTGGATGCAGTATTCATCCCGGTTTTTGTTAGGAAAAGATGAAGCTTACGTGCACTTTAAAAAAAGTTTGCATTCCCAGAAGAGAGTACATCTAGTAAATTTCCTAGAGAAGAAAAACTTAAAACACACACAACCACAAGTCTTAGGATACCGCATTGAAATAGCTATTAAGCCTTTGATTTTACTTCAAGGGACAGATTTATTTTAATTGCCGTATTAACAGATTTTGCAGGTATTAAGTCCTGCTGAGTTGATCCCAAACAACTTCCCGTCTTATCTCTGCTCCAACTGCTCTATGCGTTCAATCCTCTCTCAGAACAGAAGTTTCTCCATGGGAAACCTACACTTCTGTAAAAATTCATATATAATAATAAATAACTTACCTACCTGATAAACCAGGTGAAACTGGGACAAGAAACAAAAACAACAAAGAAAATCAAAAAGATTGAAGGTCAGATGTAATGTAATCAAAAGACACAACGTCCATTCCATTTTTTAAATGAATTTATAAATTCATTTTTAAGGTGAATAATTTTAAAATCACTGTTTAAATTGGATAACCCAGCCTCCAGGTGTGCTTTGCAACAATTCTGCAACACAACGGCATCTTATTACTAGGATATTCCTAAACATCTTTTGTTCAAACAACGATAACACCAAGAAACAAAAATCACAGCCCAAGTGTGAAATTTAAATGATGAATGCCAAAACAGGGAAAACTTCAAATTTGCATTTTTCTATTTTGCCACTTTGTAGCTAATGTGATACTTGCTCAAGAATTCTTCATCTGTTTTATTACGTGAATGAGGGATTTCATTGCTTATATATGCTATAGAGAGAATTCAAACGAAAACCTTGATTTTTATTTGTTTATTTATACATTTTTAGCCCTGGGACAAAAATCTCGTTTTCCTTGGCAGAGAAACATATTATCCATGGTCAGTCCTCAATTTTACATATTCATGGTCGCTGATATAAAACAATATTAAGCTTCAGAAGGCATTAGGCTTTTTATATAAATGTTTGACTCGAGCATTTTTCCAAGGGAAAAGCTATTTCTTTCCATTACTTAGTCCTTACTCCATAAGAAAACACTTGAAGAAAACGGTGAATTTATATCACTACTGCGTGAGAGGGGTGTGCGGGGAAAATGCTTCAGCAATGGCTTGGGAAGTTTCTAGAATTTGGTCTGGGCTAGCTGAAGAAATGTCCTTTGGAACACAAGACTCCTTAAAAGCAGCTATTAATTTCACTATATGAAATTAAATTCACTATATGGTTTAAATTCACCATAGTCTAAAATCTTTCAAGATGGCCAAAGTCTTTGGTGATACTGTCCTGAACTCAATACAAGAACTTAGATTTAGGGTTAGACAAGCCAGATCTGTCAGTGAAGGTACAGCTGCCACTCACAGAAATCACTCCAGAGCTTGTGAGCAGAAAGGCATTTAGTAGAGGGGATTGCTTCTCAAAATTGTCAGTGATGAAGAAATAGGCTCCAGATGGGAATTCAGGAGTGACCTCCTGAATAATATCAGGAAACTGGCAAATTAAGAAACCTTTGTCCCACTGTTGCCTCGTAACACACATCTTAGTTGTCTGCCATCCGGGAGGTGCTGTCAATATTGCTGGGCCCAGGGTCTCAATGGCCCTTCTAGGTTCACACCAGAGACATGATGCTTCATGCACCACTGCTTTTCATCATCTCAGATCCCAGTGTGGATTGTGCATGAGGGCATATGATGAGCAGATCCTTAATCCTATCTGAAGCTCTGGCAGCTACGAGGTCTGGGAAGCTCTTCAATCTCTGCAGTTCCTAAAGAAGGTTGGCCCAGTCACTGAGTGAGTGGCTTTAATCCAGTTCTGCTGTTTAGCTGTGTAATGTTGCTCGATTCCACTCAGCCTCAGTTCGCTCATCTGTAGAATGGTGATACAATCAACCTTCACATAGGGTTGATCATGAAAGCTAAATAATCTCCATAAAGTCCCTGACAATAGGAAGATGTGCAGTAAGCATCGGTTAACTTTTCCTTCCCTGTCCTTGGTGCAATCCCCCAGCTGCCAACAACTGCACTCAATGAAAAAAGAAAAATGTTCCTTTATTTATTCCTTGGAGTTGGAGAGGGAGATAGAAAAGACCTCGGGAAAGTAGGGGAGATGGGCACACTTTTACGCCAGACTATCGAAATACCTGGATCATACTGGCTGGACTTTCAGGCACACACCTGGTGGAGGAACCGGCTCTGTGATTAAATGTCAATCATGGGCAGCTGAGCCCCCTTGGGTGCAATCCCAGAAACTGAAACTCATGCTCTTCTGTCTTGCACGGGGGACACCCAGAAGGGGAGACAAGACCTGTGCTTTGCCTGTGATGACCGCAGCTGGGATGTTTTCCTTCCAGGCTTGGTCTCTTTCACTCCTCACAGCACCCCTGGAGGTAGTTACTGCCTGTGTCACCTGCTTGTGGTCAAAGACACTGAGTTTCAGGGAGATTCAGGGACCCGTTCGACAAGCCCGAAGCCTGTCCTCTTCTCACTGCAATGTGCCACATCTCTGAATTCCCAAAGATGTTTCCTCTCTTCTCCAGACTTTCCAGAAGCCAGATTTCTTTCTGTTACTCCTTCACAGAAGATTGAGGGTAATGCCACATCTGTCACGTCTGGGCTGAGAGCCCAAGTATCCAGATGCCTGGGTGTCGCCTGTTTTCTCTAAAACTACACATATGGGGGAGGGGCCTTTGGGGCTCTGCCTTTCATACCATGGGTTATGCTGTATAAAGCAGATGTGGGTTCTCTCAGTACCACACCAGTGTTCTCCTCCCGCCCTGGTTTTTGCAGCAGCCAACTGGACACAGTGCTTCCACCTTTGACCCCTACGGTTGATTGTTCATGTGGCAGCCATACATGGATTCAGACCATGCCAGCACCACTAGAAAGCCCCACTGCCTTCTCTTCTCATGCTGGGCAAAACCTTAAGTACTCACCACAGGCTTGAGTCCCCATAAGGGCTGGTTCTTGCTCGCATCTTTTGCCTGCCTCCTCTCACATCCTGCACCTCTTCTGACTTCTTACTGAACACACTGAGCATATGCCTGCCCCAGGGCCTTTGCACTTTCTATTCCCTCTGTCCTCAATGCTCTTCTGCCACAAATATGCAGATCTGTTAGGTCTCTGTCTCAGATCTGTTAGGTATGACATCAGAGAGAAGCTCCTCCACTACTGGACATACCCTGACCACCATGATAGGGCATCAGTGTGCTTTGCTCACCTCTTAACTCTGATCACACCTAACATGTTACATATGTGTGCATGGATGGATGGATAGATGTGTTTGTGTATTTTATTTCCATTCACTTTAATATAAGTTTTATGACAGCAGTTTGCCTGTTTTATTCAATGCTGTATCCCAAAGTGCCTTGAGTCCTATCTGACACATATTCAAATATTTGTTGAAGGAATAAGCCAATCTTTCTTCACTGGCATAAGCCATAAAGACATGAGAGTGGCCCCAGACTTTCCCTGCTGTGCCCTGTGGGGTGAGCATCCTTTCTGACAGAATTATCCTTATCCAAGGACCAGCTGTTCAAAATGACCATTCCCGGACCAGCTGCTTTTTATTCATAAAAAAACCCGAGTCTCAATTATCCACACATAACCCAGGTAGAAGAAACATGCATTAATTCTGCATAGGCAAATTAAAGAGGAAAGATATTTTTTATGAAAACATTTTTTATAGCATCCATATAAATGTACAAATGCTAAGTGTGCAGATGGATGAATCAGTACAAGGTGAAAAACATCCTGGACCAGCGCACAGATCACAAGCTGAACTTTGCTAGGAGCTTGTGCCCCCCGGGGGTCACTTTACAGGCAGGACCCATCCCAAGGTCAGTCATCATCCAGACTCCTGGCAACCTAGCTTTGACTATTTTAAAGGTTCATAGAAACAGAATCACACAAAGTGTGTACTTTTGAATATGGCTCTTTGACTCACCCATCAAATAATGTCTTTGAGGTTCACCCATCTTGACTCATACCATTTATCCTCGGTCCTTGCTACCTACTATTTCACACCACAATTTATGTGTCCATTCTACCACTGGTGATGGGCTTGGAGTTCTTTCTTGGTTTTAGCTATTACAAATAGTGACGGGGCATCCTTGTCCACGTCTTTTGGTGAACACACACACACACGTACACACTTCTGGTGGGTAGATCCCTAGAAGTATGCCTACGTTTTAGCCTTTGTAATTATCACCAGTTTCCAAAATTTACTACCATGAGAAGCTGTCTGTGAGGATTCCGGTCATTACACATTCTCATTGAACTCATAATACGCGATATGGACTTGTTCACTTTCCCCTTTGCATTCCTTTCTTCCATGTCCTTTGATCCAAGGGAACGTCAGACACAGACCAAAGAAAGAACCGTGACCTCCAGTTTGAGCTCCTGTGAGTATTATACCTGCTTTCAGAAAGCAGCATCTAGAGAAGCAAGGATTTTTTTCCCAGAGAGTAAAATCACCTTCCCCAGGATGAGGCAATAGAGGGAAGAGGCTGGGTATCCAAGAACAGGGCAGTGTGGCTGCTGGGAAATGCCAGAGGGTGGTGGAGATCCTAGGGGGATGCTCTGCGGTATAACCAGGAGGCACAAGGGAAAGTGGCATACCCTAGTCTTGGACCACAGCTGCTCACTATTTCCTCTGTTGGTGTGAAGAGCTTTTTAGGTTGGTGTAATCCCAGTTGCCTATTTTCGCCTTTGTTGTCTATGTTTCTAAGGTCTTATAAAAAAAAAAAATTCCTGGCCCAGACCAATGTCATAAAACATTTTCTCTGTGTTTTCTTCTAGTGGTTTCATAGCTTCAGGTCTCACATTTAAGCCTTTAATTCATTTTGTGTTGATTTCTGAAAATGAGCAAGAGATGGGGTCTAACTTCATTCTTTTGCATGTGGTTATCCAGTTCTCCCAACACCATTTATTGAAGAGAGTAGCCTTTCCCCACTACGTAAGGGTCTCATAAGCTGGAAGCAACCCAAATACCCATCAACAGAATGGATGAATCATGTGTGGTGTATATGCAAGCAGATACCACTCAACAACAATACTCCTTCATACAACAACATAGCAGCAAGACACTGATAGCATCGTGATGAAAAGAAGCCGGACAGAAAGAGTATACATATATTAGCACCTCCATCACTGACCAACTCCCCACACTGAGCACCTCCTTAAGTTAACCTAATTTTCATAGACTGGACATGCCCCCCAAGGATGTATCAGGCCAGGAGGCCTAGTTCCTCATATTGAGCACCTCCGTATGTTGACCAGTTTGTTATAGTCCCTGGGTAGTCAACCTACAGAGGCTTTACTGTATGTTCATGAACTGAAATCCCGAAGACTTCATGTTCATCAGGTTCAATAACAGGAAATACTAGTCTCTGGCTAAAGAGGCCTGAATAACTCTGTTCCTTGGGTCGGGACAGGTACCAGTTGGGGAAGACACAAGGACATCTTTTGAGATGAGAGAAATGTTCTATGCTTAGATCTGGCTCCTGGGTATGTGAGTACATCATCTGTAAAATTTCATCACCCTGTATACTTAAGGCATTTGCACTTTTATAGTATAGGTTGTAACTCAATGATAAGTGGTTTTTAAACATGTTCTTATATCATCGGTTGACTAGGTGTTGAACAGAAATAAATTGACATCAAAAGGGGAAAAGGGTAACTCTGACCTAATTTCACAGAGCAATGCACATCGCATCCAATGCCACATGGAGTCCTCTTTGAGTGTGTGTTCCTGTGATTCTCTGTGGACTCACTTTTGCCGTAACTGCTGGCCGCTGCATCCTCATTGCATTTCCAGCACTGGATTAAACAGAGACCAGTGGCTACCAGACTCACAGCTTCCTTGCAGGGCCCTCCTCATGCAACCAAGGCTGCAGAAAGTTAAATGGAAAGGAAAGCGAAACAGGATTTGGGACTATGGGAATTACCTCAAATGAATGAAAATTAATACTAAATATTCAAAACTGAAACGCACACATTTAACCAAGTTTGCCTTGAGCAGCAGGTCCTCTTCGGGAGTTTTGGAAAGCAGTCAGAGAGTTTCCGTTTATGCTAAATGCCTGTAATCTGATAGCAGAAAAGTCCCACTACAATAGTTCCGTCCAAACCTCTGACAGCCAGTATTCTCTTTGCATGCTCTAATGAGTCAATATTTTTAAATGCTACCTTGGTTTTTCCCTGTAACCATTTTTTACCATCCGAGCATAAGCTATTCTCCGTGTTCCCATAAAGGCACACATAAACCATTCTCTCTAAGCACTAACATTTTTTAAAATGTGATAGATGATACTACTTTTTTTCCCAAATATGTTCCAGCTTTCTTTCTGGTAGGATTATTCTTTCCTGTCTCCTTGACATCAGACTTGGACATGTCCCTCGCTTTTAACCCATGGAATGTGAAATGTTGGTACAGACGTCTGAAGAATTGCCACATAGCTGCGCAATCTCTCTTTTCCACATTCCTGAAGACAAACACAGCCCTGATAGTGGGAGCTGCTTTGGTCTCATCTCAGAATGAAAAAGTGGTGCCAAACAGCTACACTCAGCCCAGCAGGGCATACCATCAGGGCACAAAAGGAAACTTCCTATAAGCCTCTGCAAGTCAGGGTCATTTATCACCTACATGGTTACCTAAACTCACCTTTACAAAATCTAGTCGAGATTACATTAGCAGAAAGGACTCATGTGCACAGAACAAGTGAAAGATTCTGGAGCACCCATTAAAATAGCAATCCATATCCAAACTCACATTGCTCATGCTTGGACAAGACTGGGCAAAGTTCAAAGGGATGAAAAGATGCTTCCACAAAGAGGAAGGGGGATATTTGAAAGCAAGGAATGGAGAGAGACTGTGAGTGTGTGAATGTAAGGCCAGTTCTATTTCCCTATGAGAAGATGCTAGAAACTTTGAAGTGATTTGGAGGATGAAGAGCCCAGCAGCCTGTGACTAATCTCTTATGTGGCAGTCAGAATTCAGAGGGAGCAACTGTGTGGGCGAGTGCAGGCAGAGGAGACCTTACGCCTCCAGCTTCTCCAGGCTCAGTGACAGGAGAGCAGAGCTGACTGCTCATGTGTCCCACAAAAGCACGAGTGTCTCTAACAGGTTGTTGGGTTTGGAGTTCGCTTTTACATAAGAAAGAGCCACAAGGTAGAGAAATCTGAACAGGGGAAGCCCAGCTGAGGTCAGTGGGCTGCCTGATGGCCAGATCCAGATGCCCCTTTCTTCTCCCAAACCCTTGCAATTGCAGACCACTCAGAACCTAGAATTCTACAAACAGGTTAGAAGCTAGGATTGGCAGGAGGAGGGTGTGAGAGAGCCTGAGCCAGCTGAGACTGATTGGCACTCAACTGACAGACAGGGGGTCTGAGAGGGAAATCAGGAATGACCAGGAAAAATAATGTTAAGTCCTACTTGTGAGATTTGAATCCAGCATTAATATATTTGCCAGTTGTGACTGAGGACTTCATTTGTCCAGCCTCGGTGAGGGCTTTTATGGATTCAATGACAAGTAGGTCAGAGTCCAGGCAGGAAGGCAGAGTTCTTGTCTGGAGTTTAATAGAGCAAATTAATCCAAGGAAGTAGTTTAGAAGATGGTAGATGTTCATGAAGGAAAATTCTGTGTATGTACTACATTTCAGTAGATACTTCCAGAGGCACTGGCATAACTGAAAACCACAGGAGGCCGTGCTGAGGAAACCCACGGATCAGTGGTTACAGGAAGGAACTCACGCCTCCATGGACGGAGGCAGCACAGAGGAGGTGGCGTCACCCAAACCAGAGCCACCTGGTAGGAGCCGCGGCCACAGCAGAAGCTGGAGGTACAGAGATACACCCGCAGTGTGAGATGCTGAGGGGCAGGGGAGGGGAAAGGGGAAGACAGAGGTGGGAAAGGAGAGAGAGAGAGAGATAGGAAGACAAGAGAGGGAGAGGGGGAGAGAGAAAAAGAGAAGAAAAGAGAAAGAACCAGGAAGGGGAAAGTGAGAAAGAGACAGGAAAGGAGAAACTGAAAGAGAGAGGAAGGTAGAGGAAAAGGGAGAGAAAGAGGAAAAGAGAGAGAGAGGGGTAGGAAGAGGAAGGAAGGGAGGGAGGGAGAGAGAGAAAGAGAGGAAAAGAGAACAGGAAAGAGAGGAAGAAAGAGAAACAGAGAAAAAGAGTGTGCAAGGAAGAGAGCAAGGAACTGTCTTCTTTCCCGCTCTCAAAACTCCTACTTTGCCTCTCCCTGGTCAGCTCTGTCCAGCACCCAGCGGAAGAGGAGCCTGAGGAATGGAGTTTGCAGGGATGAGCCCTCTGTTATTCAGAGCAGAGCAGAAGGCTGGTGGAGAAGGTGTGTGCGCAACATGCAGGAAGCACCTTGTTCTACACCTGCCGGGGTGAGGAGCACAGCTGTGCTTGCGAGAATGCGCCACACCTGTGCAGGCAGGAAGGGATGACCCTGGACTTCACAGGGCTCTTCCTCTTCCTAATGCTGCAGCAGCAGGCAAGGCCCTCGGGAGGGCCCACCTTCTGGGACTTGAAACAGAAATCTCAAGGGGGATGCTGGACTCAGAGCATGGCTAGGAGGCACAGAGTCTTCTGCGTGCACAGGCCCCCCCCACCCCCACCCCCGTCCATTCTCTTAGATACAGCGTGTCTGGTATGGGACAGGCCAAGTTAGTACGGATGGGGAGCTGAAAATTGTTGGGTCTCAAAGCTCAGCAAAACCTGAACACACGTTTGCATGATGGCTAATGCTAAAATGCTAAAATCCATACCCAAACACACATTGCTCATGCTTGGACAAGACTGCACATAGTCCAAAATAGGACCAGGGAGGGGTCAAGTGCATTTCGTTTATGACGCAAAGTGGGTCACACACCTTGCCTCTATTCAGCTTGGTGTCTGCAAGAGATGCTTTCCTAGATGCTATGCTGAGCTGCCCAGGGGGCAAGGCAGAGGCGGTCACTTAGGGTACTGGTGGCTGACAATGTCTAGAAAATTGCCCCTGGCTGGAAAGAACCATCTCTCTTGGCCAAGCTCTTCCAAGGGGAAGCATTATGCCATGACTTCTCAGTCATGCAATGACTTCTTCACCATTGCTTCAAAGATGCCCTGCACACTAATCCTCATCTCCTCCCTCCTCCCAGGGAGACCAGTGTGTACAACAGCCTTGGGACCCTCAAGGCCATCTGCCTCCCCACCTGTCCCCACACCTCAAAGTCTGTATAAGTCTGCAGGTGCTGAAAAGCTCTAGCATTTGAACTGTGAAGTCCCTTTCTGATATTGTCAGAAACTGCTTTACAGGCACTCTGAGCTGATGATAACTACGAGAAGATGGAGACGGAAGCCAAGCATGGTGAACAACGATTCATGCCCAAGGACCTGCTCACCACTCCTCTGTGTCCTTGGGGAGCCTCACTGCCTCCTGCCCTCCTCCCCACAGACTTGTCCTCACTCACCACAACTCTCTGTCCCCTTTCTCCCTCTCTCCATCCATGCCCCCATCTCCTTCCCTTCCTCGCTCTGCTTTTCTCCACCATTATCAACCTGCTTTATTTCCTGGGTAACACCCACACTCCCTTTTCTGCTCAGGCTTCCCTGCTCCTCTGCGGCACTGTCCCTCCCCTTGCTTGTGCCTCTAAAGCTCTGTGCCCTTCCTCAGATCCAGGTGTGAGCCCTTGCACCAGGCCTGGCCAGTAAACACGTTTCATGGGCTTCATCCACAGGGTGTGACCACGTGACCCCCATGATTGCAATGATCGAAATCACAGAGTTTAATTCTTTTCCTGAACTGACAAGCCAAAGACTTTCTTTCTTTCAGAATCAAAAGTAGTAGCATCTCAGCCCTGATTTCTGGGGACTATCCTCTCACTGCCTGGGTTGCAAAGAAAAGGGGAGTCAGAACAGGGGAAGGGTGAGGTTAGGATGTCAGCACATGAACCCCTGGATCCAGCCGTGTCTGAGGTCTTAATCCTGGATTTTCCAGTTTATGGGCCTTTCAGGCTTAAGCCAGCATGAGTTGGGTTTGTCACTTGCATAGCCCAAATCAAGGATGCATAGCCACAACTCCCAGGATTGCCTCCCCTGGAAGTTTCTATTCTTATTTGTTGCAGGTCAGGTTTGCCAAAGACCAGATGCTGAGATTAACTTACATGCAAGAAGTTCATTGAAACGTGTAACTGGGATAAACATCTGTAGGGGAATGAAGGAAGCAGACAAGGTAAAGGGGAAAATCAAACTGTGATGCAGACATAGCAATGCCTTGGAATCCCCGGGGAGGTGTGGGTCCCAGCTGGCCCTGCAGGACAGTTCCAGATTGATACAAGGGGCTAGGCCCTTACCAGCTCTGTTGACCAGTTACTGGGTTCAGACAAGGGGCAGGTGGTTCACTGGTGCTGATGGCAAGTTCAGAAGAGGGTCTCAGGTGACAGGTGCCAGCTCAGAGCCCTCCTAGTAGCTGGGGGTAGGGCAAGGATCTCAGTACTGAATGGGGTCTGGGGGGTACACCCAGGCACCCACCAACGGTGCAGTGAGTCCTTGAGGACAGCCAGAGATGGGGGTCATCTTAGATAGGACATGGTGTGACTTGATTAGCTTTTTCATTCCTGAAGCGCAGGAATATTGAGTTTTCCTGCAGAATATTGATGTTCAAGCTTGCACAGCCTGACTCCTGGGTGCTGTGAGTGGCACCCTCCGGAGCCATGCACTTAGCTCCCCTGCTAATTCCCACACAGGAGCATACATGTCTGTTGATTTGAAAGTATTTATTGAGAATACAATGTCTCAACAGCAGAGGGTTTAGCAGGGAACAAGGGAGATGATATCTCTGCCCTTCTAGCAAATAAATACATTAAATCAGTCCGCCATAAAACTGTGCTTATTATTGACATTCTGTTACATTCACATTTCTCAAATCTCTGCTCTTAAAGATCTCCGTCCCCCCTGCCCCTGGGTGGTGACGAGCAATGAAAATATTCACAGCATTGTGCTATGTAACGCTGATTAAAAGTGGAGAATTAAAAGCTGCTGTCAACAGTATATTTCAGGCTTTGATTTTTCACAATTTCTCCTTCTCTTACTTATGGGGGAAAAATGCTGCGGTGGTGATTTCTTTATTAGAAATAGCCATTGGGCCTGCCAAGTTTTAATCAACTCGTCTGGGCATCAGACCCACTGGCATTAATTGTCTTTAGGAAATAAATGCCTGGAACGTGGAGCGTACTGAGCATGGATGCGTGGCGAGGTCCCCACGTGGACTGCACACAGCATCATCTGACTACCATTTCTGATCTAAAACAGGCTGATCTGCGGTGACGGAAACCAGTGTGGGGCCTGCCCTGTATAGACACAAACCAACTTCCCTCTCTGTGGCCCTGTCCCCTCCCCTTTCCCGACATGGAAGTCTGACTTTGCAGAGTAGAACAACTTCGGTCACTCCCAAATTTGCTTTTCTAACTACTACCCCAAATCCAGCATTTTATCGACGTTATTTTTCCCCTTAAGAATTATTTCTACTTCAGGAAACAGTCTGGGTCAGGGGTCCTACTTGGGGCACTGGTATGCAAACATAACACCTCTTATGAAATGGCTCACTTTCCTTACTGACACACTCAATCTGAGAGAAAGCTTCATTGCATTACTGTTAAGTGAAAACTGGGATCATCTGCCACCAATAGAAGACAGCCATAAACATAACCAAGAAGGAAATAAAGCGATACTATTAATTCTGACCGCAGACAGCCTGCCAAAGGCTCTGTGTCTCGACTTGTTCTCTCCTGTGAAAAATGAGGTAAGCAAATATTAGAATTTAGAAACATCTTGGAATCAGACAGAGCCTTTCTCCTTGAGGCAATCAGAATAATTGGAGAAGAACTGAAAAGAGATGTTAATTTCTTACCATGAGGGCCACCGCTATATGTAAAACAGTGTCTCTGTCCTGGCATATTAACATCCTCTCTCTTGGGAAGTGCTAGGGTAGCGTAAGCATCCCTAGGTATATAATAAAACAAATACACCATCATCCCCCAAACGAAAGCATTCGGTGACATGGAAATAGCATTAGGATCAGAGGACGGTAGTTCTCCATTGACTTTGTCACCAAGGAGCTGGGTGATGCTGGCTTCAACATTTGCCCATCTGGGAACCATTTCCCTGCTTTGTTATAATCCATAAGGTCTTTCAGCCCCAACAGTCTGCTTCTTAATAACAAGAATTATGGTTTAAAAGAAATCTGTATCTTCAGAATAAGCATGAAATGAGATAAGGTTTGTAAAGCTTACAGTAAAATGCTTATCCTTACAGCTGCTCAATACATTT
The DNA here is from genome assembly GCF_027406575.1 of Nycticebus coucang. Classification (NCBI taxonomy): domain Eukaryota; kingdom Metazoa; phylum Chordata; class Mammalia; order Primates; family Lorisidae; genus Nycticebus; species Nycticebus coucang. The sequence goes on along the minus strand of NC_069783.1, from coordinate 107,537,931 downwards.
ATGCAGGATAGGGACTGAACGTGCAGCCTGGCCATGGTCTGCGTGTCAGGCTCCTTGACAAACATTTCATGCATTAACATTCTTCACGATTAAACAAGGTCGTGTTCATGATGCTTGTCCTACAGATGGGCAAACTGAGGATTAGCCTGGGCAAGTAACTTTTTAAGAACACATAATAAATTCTGAAGCATATTTTTTCCTATGTGAAAAAGTTTTTTTATTGTGAAAAACTTTGAGCCTATAGGAAAAGTAAAGAATGCTACAATGTACACTTGCATCAAGGTTTAAATAGTTGACTTTGCCATATTTACTTCGTCTAATACTCTTAAGGCTAAAGCATAATTTACATGAAGTATTATTAATTCCTATGCTACACTTACTATTTAACACAATGCCAATGACATATCACAAATCAAGTTTTTTTGAATGAGCCGAAGTAGGAAGACTTATCAAGTGTCTTGAATCTCTGAAGGAAGATAACGTATCATAGAATGCCATCCAGCCAGTTAGCAGTAAGAAAATGGTGAAGATTGTGTAGCACTCTGGTTTTTTTCATCTTCTGATAAAGTGAGATTTCATCGTCCACAATGAGAACTGAGTGTTGTAGGGAGGGAAGACCCTGTATGTTGGCTGTAGGAGATCCAGGGTTCGAAGCCTGGGTCAGTCACTTCATTAGCCTCTGACCTGGGGAAAACTCTGAAAATCCTCAGACTTTCACCTTACTCAACAGTAAGATTCATAGGAATGCTTGAGAGTAAGTTAGGGGATATCTACGGTAGGGCTTAGCCCTGCCTGAAATTAAGAAATGAATAACTGATCAGTTCAACTTCCAATAACCATGCAGAGACTGCCTTGTGAGTTTCTACCATACCCATCAGACCACCGTGGGCTTAGGAGCAGGAGCTCCAAGGTACCAAGGTATAACACGTGTTCCTATCTCCACCTTTCCACAGGACTCTCCTTGTTCATGCTAAACACCAGCACAGTACCCTGGCATCTCAGCACCTGAGCAGTTACTTATACACATTCAACTTCAGGTGGTTATTGAAAAGCAGGCTGGCTGTTAATCTCAGTCATTCAATGCCCAGGAATGATATGAAACAGAAGTCATGAACGTGCTATTTTCAAGTGTTTCATAGTATGAAAAATCTCAGCACACCAAATTCCAGTCCAATGCTTGAAAGCTCTTTTAAGTTTTATACCGTGTGGCCCTCCGTGAAAGCCTATTACTTCCTAAGGTATTCAACGGAAACAAAATGACCCCCTCATGACAGGAGTGGTCTGTCTGTTGAGGGCTGAAGGACAAATGGACATACTTGGTTAGTTGAAAGGAAACATGCTGGCCCTTTGCTGAGGGATTTTCAAAAATAATTTTGACTCGAGATGAGTTATGATGATGCTTTGATTTCACACTCTAATTCTCATGTAAGTTAGATTTTAAGTAGTGACAAAATGCACTTCAGTTTGAAAAGAGGGGAAAAAAGGCTCCACAAGAAGCGCTGTCTCAAGCACCTGTTACTACTGACGTACTGATTGTGCATTAGCAGGGAGACAGTGAGGGCAGGACTTGCAAGTTTGTTTGTGTCACTGCAATGGGGCACTTAGGAGAGCTCATTAAAGCAATTACTGAGCATCCAGAAGGGCATTTTGGCAACAGGAAGTTTCCATAACTTCTTACCAGGACTTCTTGGGCTCCAGCAGGAGTGTCGACTTTTCCCTCCTGACTCATGACATTCCAATCATGTCGCACAGATGATCTGCCCTCTCCTGAATGTTCACTTCCTGGGCTTCCTGCAAAGTGATGAAGCTCCCTAATATTGGCAGGGCACATAAAATGCACAGATGCTAACAAGGAGGTTTTCATAAACATACATCAGAAAAACCTCCCAGCTAGCAACATGGAACTCTGACAAGCAGGCAGCGATCATGGTGAAGTGTCTTTAAAAGCCAGACCTCTGTACTGCATGGTGCACCCCCTGGCATGTCTTGCTTTCCTCCGTAAACTTTCTGCTGCATACGTAGTGCATACAGAATGAGCATTAGTTATGGCTACAAGATGTTTTATTCACAAGCTTTGGGTAGCCATCACAGGGAAATAAATCATACATACCAGTGAAATATCAAGAAATGGGGGAGCAAGCATATTAATAACCAAATAAAACTCTTGTGCTAAAACATGTAAATACAAAGAGAGAATTTCATTCATGAAGCCTAGGGCAAGTGGATTCAGTAAGGACATCAACAGTTAGAAAACTGCCTGCAAAGGCATGCCCACATTAGGGTTTTTTTCATGTAACAAGGGAGAGAAAAGACATCCAGGACAGGTACAGCATGAAGGTAATGGGAATCCTGGCAGGAAGGAAAGGGCAAAGATTAAAGAAGTATGCCACTGGAAAATATTCTTCCAGAAGCTCCACCTACAAAATGCCACCTGCACTTGATTGGCAAGAACTGTGTCCTATGGTTACTCCTAGCTGCAAGGGAGCCTGGCAGGGGAGCTGTACCTGGAACCTCACTCCCTCAAACTGCTGGTAAGAAAGAAGAGCAAAGAGGATTTTAGGTGCAAATTGTAATATAAAGCTGGGGATAAATAGCATGTCTTGAATTTGGGTTTCTGGAGGTCAGTTTTTTAAAGACATAAAATATTATCCCTAAAGGCTGGTGAATTCTTCCTGGCTCCTCATTTCCTGCAAGGCACTATACAAGAATCATGATAGATGGATATCTCTGCACCATTCCATTTGGCCCACTTTGCAGAACAGCAAAGAGAATTATTGGATTTTGCCTGAGAAAAAATGTGTAACACTGCCTGTCTTGGAAAAAATAAACACCATGCCAAATGTCATAAGAAAAACTTCTCTGTTAATTGTGAGGACCACTACGCACAGACTTGGGTTTGACAGATTGAGAAGCAAATACTTCAAACTCACTTTCTAGTCGATCAATAAAGTTTTGAAGCCATCTCTGAAGAGGCAGATGCTGTTTTCATCTTCCATGTTTACAAAGTGATTTCAGGTCACTTTGAAATCCTTCCTCTTGCTTTTAGTGAATGTTGACTTAATTCTTAGAAAAAGCTTCACCCTCATCACAACTCATCACTGGTGCTGCAGGGCCCAAGTCTGCAACTGAGTTCTCCACTCAGTGTCGGGGCACATTAAAGAGGTTATCAAGTTGGCATTAACATGATCTTAAAGGAACATCCTGGAAATTTGTGAGGTGATAATATTCACTTCTGGAACCCTTGTTGGTCCATGACTTGTGGTGAGTACTTTCAGGAGAAAGGTAGAAGGAAAAGGAAAGAAGAAAATAAAGGTGGAAGAGAAAGAGAGAGTGACAGGGAGCGAGGAACTTGCTTATTCTCTGCCCATTTTGTCTTCTTAGTCTCCCTTACCCACCTCCCAACCACTCTCTGCTCTTGGCAATAGGGAAAAAAAATTTAGTGTATAGATTATTGTACAATATCTTAGGATCACCTTTGTATCCTAGCTCCCAGCACACACACAGGTACACACACACGCACACACATACATGCATGTTGTAGATGATCTAAGAAGGCATGTCTACTAAATGAAAGCCCATGTCTGCTTGTTCCTGCTACTGGCTTTTGCACACAGCGTCCCTTTGTCTGGAATTCCCTCCCACAACATTCTAGACTTTCTATATGCAAACTATGTTCAAAGAAAGTGCCAGGACACACCTTCTGGGGGCAAGACCTGATTGCAAGAGGGATTTTGCCTGACAAATGCAATCAGTGTAACCTGGCTTATTGTACCCTCAATGAATCCCCAACAATAAAAAAAAAAAAAAAGTAAGTGCCAGGACTGCTGTTTTCAACTAGACATGACCTTTCTTAGTAAGAACACATTTTTATCTCCGTTGGTAACAAATGACAGAAACCTCAAACTCACTGACATGTGATGAAACGTCTAGGCCTGGCTGGACCCAGGGGTTCCCATCAGATTGAGGCTGTGCCGTCTTTTCTCTGACTCACTAGTGCATAAGCACTGCCACTGCAGAGGTCTGGCAACTCCCGGCTCCCAGCTCCCATCCTCAGTGCTATGAAAGCCAGGAGACTGGAAATTTCTCTCCCAGAATTACTCCCCAAAGTCCTAGAATTGAGTCTCATTGGCTGTCGGTGACTTGGCTGCAGTCCTATGCTCACTCTTGAATGAAGCACTGTTTCTCAGTGTCAGTGTGTGCAAGTGTGTGTACACATGTGTGTTTGTGGGCACACATACATGCCTGCACATGTGTGTATGCAGGTATGTGCATGTATCCAGTGCACATGTCTGTGTACCCATCTGTGCATGCATGTATGTGTACCTGTGTATGTGTACCTGTGTGTGTGTACCTGTGTGTGTGTGCGTGTGTATGCGTGTAACTGTGTGTGTACCTGTGTATGCGTGTACCTGTGTTTGCGTGTACCTGTGTGTGTACCTGTGTGTGTGTGTACCTGTGTGTGCGTATACCTGTGTGTGTGCATGTGTGCGTGTACCTGTGCGTGTATGCGTGTACCTGTGTGTGTGCGTGTACCTGTGTGTATGTGTACCTGTGTGTGCGTGTACCTGTGTGTGTGCGTGTGTGTGCATGTACCTGTGTGTGTGCGCGTGTGTGTGTTGCCCTGTTTGGTTTCACCTTGTTCTCACGTCTCTCCCTGCAGCTGGCATGGTTTCATTTATCCCAGAACCACATGAAGTGAGAGTAAGGAAAGGACAGCTTCCTAGAGACAGCTGGAAACCTATTTTTAAAACAGTACCCAATGATGCTCACTATAAAGCACAGTCAGCCTACACCTTGCATTACAAATCTCTGTCTTGTCTGAGGTTGGGTCCTGTGTCTCGTGGAACTTAGTTTCCTGCCAAGTGCTAAGCAGAGCGCATTGGATGCTATATGCCTAACTGAGTGACAGCTATAAACAGTGCTGCTGAAAATACATTGTGGGACTTTGGAAAAGGTTAGACTTCAGATTTAGGGCTCTCAGCATCCAATGCGCTGCTCCCTACATTGACAGAGCAGTGGTGTAGTTCAGGTGAGAGGTGCGGGGCCAAGGCCAACGGGAGTAACAACGGCTAGACACTGTCATGGCAGGGGCTCCTACCAAGGGCTTTCCTTGTGAGAACACGCCCTAGGGGGCTGCAGCTCATTTTAAGAAGTCTCCTATTTTGTTTTCCAGGGGGGATCACAGAGTTCAGAGATGGTTATGACATCCTAGATGTAATACTTCACTGGCCAGTGAAAAATATTCTTAACAATATGTGAAACCAAATGGCCCTTAGGTTGGCTATGAAATATAAGTGAAGATTAAGAAGATGCATTTACATTTTGAAATAGTAAGAGTTCTCTCTTCAAAAATCACCTCTTCCATCATTGCACAAGCCAAGTACAGGACTGCCTAAAAAACAGCTGAGTCCACCGTGCGAGGACCCACTTCAGGGCCCTCTCTCATCTCTCTTCTCCTGCTTTCCAACACTTAGCTCTGAGCCACCCTCAACATCGTTACGTCAAGAGGGCAGGCAGGTGGGAGGGCTGTCTGCTCTCCTTGATGAGCTCCAGGCCTGTGTGTCCTGGTAGTGAGCTCCCATCTCCACAGAAAAATCTTAAGGGTAAGAAATCTTAAAGTTTGAAAAGAATCCAAAAGATTATGACCACCCAAAGCCTCCCCTGGTCTCTCAGAAACATAAGCAACCTGCCAGCAGCAGACAGATGCAGAGTTGCAGACTGGAACCTCTCAGGGTTCACCCCTTGACAGTCAGGTATCTGGGCCCCGGCTGCTGGTTCTGGAGGGGAAACTGCGTTTGTCCAATAAACACACACTCAGAGTCTTTTGGGTCCCAGCGTGATCAAAGTGTCGGACATTCAAAGGCATGCATCTAAAGCCACAGGAATAAGACACCCAGAATACTGAGGCAGGAACGACACCTCGGAGTGGCAGGAATGAACAGATGGTGTCTCCAGGATTCAAGCCCCATCGCCCACCACTCACGTGCTCATCAGCTACTCTTACCCCCAGACAGGGCACTTCCCAGTCTCCCTTACCTCAACTTTAAAAAGGATAATCACAGGGTTCATGTTACAGAGCGGTTTGAAGCACTCACTGAGATGATACATGTGAAATGACTGAGTTACTCTTTTAAAGATCACTGATTTGAGGGGGAGCACATGTATGTAATGTGACCACAATGCTTGTTGATGACAACACGTCAACAGTAGAGAGAACATGAGAGAGAAGGCAAGTGTCTTCAGAGGAGGGGGCTGGGGCAGGCTTCTAAGAAGAGCACCGTGTCACTGGTGGAACTGTTGCCAGGAATTCTCCATGGGGGGAAAAGAAAGACGGGAGCTGCAGGCAGAAGTTGCAGCACGTGCAAAGGCACAGTGGCCTGAGCAAATGCCACATGTTCTGGAGGAAGCGTGACACACAGTTAGAGCTCCAAGAGCAGAAAGGGCTGTGTCAAGAGATCCAGTACAGCAGCCGTTCTCAACCTGTAGGTCGCGACCCACAGGAACTGTATTAAAGGGCTGCAGCCTTAGGAAGGTTGAGAACCACTGTACTAGACCATATTACAGGGACCACTCCTGATGCCGAAGGGACGCTCACCTGTGTCCTTGGCAAGCCTGAGACCTGTAAATCTTCAATGCAGGGTTCCATCCTAACTCACTGTTCTTTAAAGGAGAACCCTTCTCTCTATACATGGAATGGATTCGTGAAGGGCAGAGGCAGGGAAGCTATGTCAGAGGCTACTGCCATAAGCTCCTCCAGGCAGGAGACAAGCCAGGAAGTGAAGAGCTCAGGAGAATGTTAATGGACCACCTGATGGGTTGGATGAGAACAGATGGACCACCTGATGGGTTGGATGTGCAGAAAGAATATTGTAGAAGTTAAAAGCAAAACCTGTGGATTAAAAAAAAATATCCAATTTCACACTGACTTTGCCATTTGTTGTCTCTGTATGTTTATATGTACATAGTATTATTATGGCCACAACGCTGTTTCCTTGTTTCTAAACTGAAAATAATTTCAGTGGCTTAGGATCATCACAAGGATTAGAGAACAGACTCTATGAGCGCGGCACCAGATACAGGAAAACCATGCAGTCAGTGTTACCTGCTGTCATCCCTACTATTGTTATTAACACACATGAGGTGGTCATGGCTGGACAGGTCCATTCCTGGTGCACCTGTCTTGTAGGTACCCTGGGTTGCTATTGAATAGCCCCAACATCTCTACTTCTTTCTGATCACTTTCCAATGCCCTCCAGGTTCTTGGGGCTGGGAGGCAGGGGAGCTGCCCTTCTATGTGACTCTCGGGTGTAACCGAAAATAGTTCTTTGTTCATGAAATGAAGAATTTGAGTTTGTCTCTGAAAACCAAAGTGGCTGGCTGAACTATCAGACATTCTCTTTTTAGCCACAGGTAACCAAATCCTATTCACCTGTTCACATTAGCAATAAATGGTTAACAGAGCTGTTTTCTCTACTGACATCCCTTCCCCCCAAAAGTGCACCCCCAAACCCACCTCCTGCCCTCTTTCTCTGTGAGCTACATCTCCCAGTGCTTCTTGCTTTCTGGTTTCTGGTTGGTTTTGGCCAAAGGTAAGTGCTAGCAGGTTTCTAAGGATAGAAGATGAAAGGGAGGGGTGCCTGTCTCCCACTCTGCCATCTCTGGCAGCAGCTGTGCTTTCCTGTGGTTAGAGCTCCTCCCCCAGGCTCCTCCCCCAGGTGTCCAGCTCTGGGGCAGGGGATGGAGGTTCTGATAGGACCTGGTCCCCTTACTAAATTTTCCTTAGGCTATAGGTGAGTGTCTCATCTACTCACTGCTGAATTCCTGACTGTTACAACAACAAATGGGGCAAAATCATAGTCTTCCCCCTCCACATAGGAAAAAAGAATTTGAAAAAATTAATAGTGTTAGTATTTCACAAGCTAGTATCTGCCTATATCAGATTAGGCAGAGATTTTCGGTTTTTGTTTATATGAATGGGGTTTGAGTCCACGGATAATGAGACTCAATCTAAATTCATCACAATTTGTTGCCTTTTCTACTAAAAGACCTTCTGCACTGGTTTAATCAGATACATCTGATAAGGATAATTACATGGTGTGACTCTGAGCATCACACACAGAGAGAAATAGATCTGGAAAAACTGCTAATGAACTGGGATCTAAGGGGATTTGAACTCACAACCTTCTGCAGGAATCAGCTAAGCCAGGGGACAAGCAACGGGCTACACAATGGAGCTCAGATGGAGCTCCTCGCCGGTGCCAAACTGCTCCCCTGAGCAGGCTCGTGTGAGTCCTGGCATTCAGCTGGCACTAGGAAGACTGGGGTGTAACATACACATAAATCAGTTCTTCACTTTCTCCACATGGGTGAATCATGTGGCGACAGATCGTATTCAGCTCAGGGTTGGTACACATAGCTAAGACCCACTGAACTGTGAATGTTGGAGCTGGAAGGCATCTCAAAAACCTCAGACTCCACTCTCTTCATTCTACAGAAAAGGAAAAGGCATGTCTTTTTTTTCTTTTTTTTCCTCAATTACTAAGAAAATTCCTAAGGCTAGCTTTTCTGTCCTAGGTTTGGCACGTCACAGACCTCCTGAATAAACACATCGGGACGCTGCGCTCAGCGGGTTGTAATGGCACCAGAAACATCATCTCCACGTTCCCTGAAGGTTTTGGTGACTTTCCCTTCACTTTGACTCACGGTGAGAGTCTGCGTGAAGAGTGTCGTGGGACAGCTCAGCTCAGCACCTGGAAATGAGGCCAGGCCAGCCCCGGGCAACCCCTGGGCCTTCATCAAAGGACCCTTTCTGAAGTTAAAATCAAGAAAGGCTTTGTTTTGTTCAATCACCAGGTTTAGAACACTCTCTGCCTTCTGCAATGTTTCCTTGAAAGCTCTTAATAATTGGTCAAGCAACTACAGTCATTGATCCAGCAAATGTTTATTGAGCTCCAATAACTTGCCAGGAGCTGCTCTAAGTACTGATGTTGCACAGGTGGCAAAAGGCGCAGAGCTGTTCTCACACAAAGCTTCCATCCCTGCGAGCAAGGCAGACCATAAACAAGACAATTTCCATTTCACACGGAAATACTTATTGCAAACAATGAGAAAAGTATGCCAACAGGGAGTCTAAAGAAGTGGCCAGGAGCGGGGCTCTGCATTCAGGATAGTGATTCTGAATTTTGACAGCTAGGAATACTTGGGGAAAAGAGAAATTAAAATCCATAGGAATTTTCAGGGGTTCCTGAAATCACAGGTTATTCTTAAAACATTTCCAACAGTCTTCATGTCCTTTACTTGTTATTGTGGATACATAATAAATCAGAAATACTAAATGTAGATGCAATTACAAGTTAACTTCAGGCTACAGTGAGCACTGAAAACATCCACACACATTACTCAGTAGAATTTGGATAACATAATATTAGGATTTCGTATTGATCAGTAGCAATGCAGAGTCAGATGTCAAAATCACCATTTTAAGGATTTACATTGCTCCTAAGGTATGCCATTTTTGATACATTGGAATTTGTATTAATAAAGCATAGTGCATATAAATGTATTAACATTTCTTTATCAGCAACCATGACTCACAGTCATTGGCAGCAGACAGGGCCACCCACAGACATCATATCATGGCCACAGCTACAAGCAAGACTGACCCATGAAATCATTACGGTCCTGCTTCGAGGTGCTCCAGCCCCACTGACCCCCAATCCAGCCTCAACCCTTGACACCAGCCTCTGTGTTCTGTGCCCTTGTTCTCTGACTTGACATCAGTGTAGTCTTCCAAACCAGGGACACTTCCCTGTGGACACATGAGAATTGTAATGTTTCCCCAATTTCTCTACTAGTCTCTTTTTTTTTTTCCCTCCAGAATTTGAGATTTGAAAAAGCAGATATGGAAGGAATTCCTGCGAGGGAACCGAGCTCACACCACCAGGGTCACCTGGCAGTAGTTTCATCTATGAGCACCTGATCGCTCTGGGATCACGGGTAGGTCATCTGTCTCTATGTAAATGCTCCCTCCTCTGCAGAATGGCATCATAATTAGCACCTGTGGCATGGAGTTGCAGTCAGATTAAATTCTTTACCTTGTATAAAAGTACCCTAATAGTGTTTGGCATGCAGTTAGCTCAGAAAAAAATATTAGTTCTTGTTAAAGAGGCCACCCTAAGGATAGCTAATACCATATCTGGATGGCCAGGGATGGACCTCTGAAGAATACACCACACTGTCAATGACCTATTTCTTATGTGTCTTTATGTGTGTTCGAGCAGTGTCTGTAAAACTTATCTTGACAAGGAAGAGGAAGTAACCAGGAGAGCCACATAAACGATGGCTGCAGGTGATCACACAGACCTTACTTCCCACTGGGCCACTGAAGAGCAGCTCTACTCTCCCAGGACTGTGGCCACAAAGGCAACCCAGACTGCCAGAGACAGAGACACTGAAGAAGTGACTGTGACTGTCCATCACCAGATAACAACTGTGCATTAGGTGGGTTAGGCTAAGTCTGGCCGGCCAGGTGTGGACGGCAGCGGTCCTCCAAGTGCTCTCTGGCTGTCAAACTCACCAGTGTAGGTCAGAACAACAGCGGCACAGAAGGTTTTCATGCTACTCTACCGAGAAAGGTTTCAGGTCGGGGCTGGAGGGGGTCAGTAGGAACGATAAGGAGCAGAGGTGCAGAATATGCCTGCTGGGTGGAGCAGGGGAGGGCAGAGAAGAACCTGCACTGGGACATTGTTCTCCAAAGTGAAAGGTTCAGTTCAGGAAGATGAAGCAAGACCTAAGGTGGATTCTGGGAGCCAGGTCCAGGTGCACAGTCCGACCTGAGGTTTTCAGTAGATGCTGGAGGAGAGATTTAATGCACAAGCTGGGGGACTGGACTAGAAATGTGGGTTGGGACACCACACGGAAAGGCTCTGTTAGTCCACTGGCCTGAGAGGTACGGGGAAGTGTTCTGTTTGTAGACAGGTGCAGGCTGACTGGCATAAAGAAGTATAGAAAACAAAGCCTGGAAAATGAGATAGATCATTTTTTTCTTATATTACATGGATAGAAAGAGCTATAGTTTCATCCTTCTTATTTATTTTACAGGTCTTCACATCAAAATGGAAAGATGGTGGAGGGTAATAGATGGTGTGAGGTCAGCCACAGAGACAAAGGGAAAAGAAGGGAAAGGGGACCAACTGAGGGGTAATTGACAGATACAGGTGGATAGGTCAGCTGAGAAACAGATGGATGGGTAGATGAGACAGAAAATCAGTAGACAGAATTGCTAGGTATGTATCAGCTGACTAATAGATGATGGACAGAAGCCACATAAACACACACAAACATACATGTGCATTCTTATCAAATACGGATAAGTTCAGGAAGACCAAGAAAAAAAAAAGGGAGACATTCCAGGACAGACTTTCCAAAAACTCTGAAAAGTGATTTATTTTGATGCTCTAAAATCCTAGGGCATAAGCAATATCATTTCACATTACAGATTTTAAAAAAGTGAGCAAAAAAGAGTTAACTTGCTCAAAACTACAGCTCCAACAGGCTGTGAGCTGTGCTTTCAGCCAGTTCCGAATGATATAAAAACTCAGGGTTTTTCTATTGCAAAGAAAGTCCTTAGGCAGCTGGGGTGAGAGAGAAGAGAAATAAACAAACTAAGGCAGAGTAAGTCTCTGCAGTGAGGTTACTGGAGGAGCTTCTTGTTCTGAAAGTTACTGAAGAGAGGGTGAGAGGATGAGGACGCACTTCATGGTAAGGGGCCCAGAGCAACACAGCGACAGATGAAGGAGGCAGAGATAGAAAATGAGGGAGAGACCCAGAGGAAACCTGAAAGGAAGGAGAATGGCTTGATTTTCACATTAAACTGGGAAAGGAGTTTTAAAAATTGAAATGGTGTAATAGACCAAAGGCAGGGGGGAAGTATTACATTCTGAATTGTAATTTTCACATTGGTCATATGGAAATTACACAGTACTTAGGACAGAATTTCATTGCTGCCCTTACAGGGGAAATTATTACTAAAGCTACGTGGTTAATAAACACTACTCACATTACTCCTTCCCTAGCCTCTGACTATGGTGGGGGTTGAGAACACACCTAATTTATTTGACAACGGCACTAAATATTCCTCTTTGTTAAATAGAAATTGCTTACGCAAACATGGCTCTGGCACTTAAATTTTGGCTACCTTTGGGACATAGTAATAAAGAATTATTATGTCTAATTAATGATTCCAAATTGATTACAAGCAGGACTTTGAGAACAGGAGGTCAAGGTGAGGAAGGATTAACCCGTGGGATTCCAGGTTCAGGGTGCGAGACACCTGCTGTGTGCTCCTGCCTGAGAAGCACAAAGGCAGAGGTGGCCTCTGTTGCCTTCAGTTGTGGACCCAACTTCAGAGTTCTCAAAGCCAACAATGAACTCCAGAAATCTCAAAGGTGACACACATTTGATGTTCCTAACTTTAAGAATCAGATCCAAAGGATGTTCAAAGGAAAGCCAAATCTAGCCAGCCTCACTTGTCTCCAAGACAGTCTATCAGCTTGTTTCAGACAATAGCTCTGAACCTGCACAGTGGGTCCTGCCTGGGATCCAACTCTGCTTTCTTCTCTTACTAGCTTTTGAGCAAGCATGTCTGCTTAGCAGGTGAATGAACTGGGCAGAGTTACATAACATCCTGTAGCCTCATTTCCCTCATTCATAATACCCCTGTCGCAGGGTCATGTGAAGAGCATCTAACACAAAGCAAGTAAACTGCTCACCACCCTCCCTAAAACTCAACAAATAATTATCAGTGATGCTTTTTGTTATTGTTATTAAAACTTCTCTGTGGGTTCTCTCCAATGCGATGACAAAAACTGATGTGTCTGCTCCTTCAGGCAAGTCTCCAGAAAGTTGGAGTCTCAGGGAGGATCCGTGTAACAGTGGCTGGGTGAGCAGACTGTTCCTTTTAAAATAATTTATTTAGCTGAGCCTCAATTCATCATCCCTCCTCGTAACCATTGTTATGAATCCTCCACCACCTATAATAACCTTGCTCATGATGTTCACTCATTCACTCACTCGCTGGCGGAACATTCATTAAATGCATTCCCCGGGGAAGACACTGTTCTCTAAGCACCTCAGAGTTCAGGAGGACAGTCTTCCAGTCGTGACGAATCTCTTGTAACTCCCCCAATCCACAATGCTTGCTCTTACTCGCACATATTATTGCCTTACCCTGGGATGTTATTTTTTTCCCTGTGGCTTGTTTAGGGAGCTCCTGTTTATCTTTCAACACTCAGTTAAATGTCACTGTCTCCAGGAAGCCTGCTCAGATGTATGGAGGGTTGTATGAACAAGGCAGGTTCTCCAGAGCAACTACTGACCCACTTTGCACTGTTCTCAAGATTTCTATCCCCTCCTTTGTTTAAATGGATGGTTCCTAAAGGCAGGTACTGTTCCTCAGTGCTTAATATATGACCTGACACCTATTAAGTGCTTAATAGAAATGTATGTGAAATGAATGAGAATGAAATTTAAAAATATGCATCTATAGTTACAATCTGGCAAAAAAAAATAAGAACTGATTTTGGAAGTACTTAGAAAGAACAGACAATAAGTTAACTCTAGCATAGACCAAAATAATAACAATAAATTAGGTTACACAACAGCGAAATTCAAATGGTAGGTCTGGATCCAGATATGGTTGAAACTCTGTCTTCAGGACATTCTCTTGGCCCTGCTTTTCTCCACCTCAATTTTATTTCCATGCATGTTATCATAGTTGGTGAGGAGCGGCTCAGTGCCTAAGTGATCTCAGCCCCATGTCCTCACCTAGAAGACAGCTGCCTTCCTTATAGCTCCAGCCAATGTCCCGGGATGGAATCTCATTGGCCATGCTTGAATCACACGATCATCCCTGACCAATCGCTGTGGCCTAGAAGTTGAACATTCTGATTAGCTGGGGCTGGGTGATGCACTTACAGGTGGTGCTGGGATAGAGGCTGGGAGGAGACTAAAAGGGAAGAAGTTCCCCAGCATACTCAGGATGCAGTTATCAGAAGAAGAAGAACAGACGTAAGAGCAGGTGCCCAAGAAACTCAAAACGGAAATGAGACACTATTAGAGGAATCTGAAATGATGATGGGGCAGACAGGTCAAGGTCAAGGTCAAGGCATATGAACTTTACCTGAAAAGCAGGTAGAATTTAGGCATGTGGAGGGGAGGCATGGCAGAATGAGTGGCAGGCAGCTTTATGCTTGACTAGTTATAATGAATTAAATATTTAGAAATGTAGGTTAGAACCAGGTCTCAGAGGACATGAACTGCTAGGCTGAAAGGTTTGGATTTTGTTCAGAAGGCAGTGGAAGGCCACTGCAGCTTTTCCTTTGGAAAGATGCAAGGCCAGAGTCATACTTCGGAAAGATTAATCAGGCAGCTGTGTGTATAGTGCATTGAATGAACGTTGAGAAAGTGTGTGGACAGCCCAGGTAGCAGATAGGGAAGGCCTCCACGTGCTGAGAGCCCACATGACAGCAGGATTCAGGAGCAGCTGGGGATATAATTGATGCTCCTGAAATAGTATTTTCTACCCAAGCCAGCCACTCCACTTCAGCCACTCTGCATCTGAGGCTGGCATTTAAAAGACAAAGCAAAGATATATTCATGGGCCATCATTACTGTGCATTACACAAGCTGCTTTGCTTGCCGCCCCCCAGCCCCCCCCCCCCCCCGCCCCGCTTCTGACTCAAAAGGATGGCTTTTTTCTGTCTTTTGCAGACAGAATTAGGGCAATGAGCAAATAAGGCCAAGCTCCTAGTCTTTATCTGCAGACTCTGACCCCGAGTGAGGAGACATGAAAGACATGGATGTAAAAACCACCCAGGCACCAGCTCTGCATCTATAGGAGAATGGACAAGCAAACAGAACTTGTCCACACCTCCAGCCTCAGAGAGGCTCCAAGGGGCTGGCCGGTTCACCTTTAACCAGTACGTTTTGGGTTTTGTTTAGTTTTTTACCTTTTTGCATTTTTCACAATAAAAGTCACAAGGAATTAATGAAAAATGCAAACCGATCCCGAAATAGTTACCATTTTTATCTCAGGGATTACACTTCTTCCTCCTGACACCTTTGGGCAGCCTTTTCTTTCTCTTGTTACACTTCATGAAATATTTTATGTAAAAGACTTTGAAAACGACACTCCCCTCTGACAGCCACATATTTCTGATTTTTCCCAGCCTAGGCTACTTGTTCCATTTTATTTTGCTTCGTTTGGGGGATTGGATAAATCAATTTTTATGTCACACCTTTAAAATCTGGTTTCTTCCAGATGGAAACAGATGTTTTGCTTTCTTGACGGTGCTTGTTCCAATGTGGTCTTCTCCGAAGGAGGCCCACGTGGCAACGACAGGAGGCTTAGTGAACGCTTGTCTCTTATGCTATGTTCCAAACCTACACATCACCGGTACATCACATTACAACAACAACAAACTTTCTTTCTCTGATGTAAGAAAGAAAACTGGTCTAGACACCAGTGACTCTAGGATCACAGGGAAAGCACCCTGTTCTGTCCTCGGAGATCTCCCGCATCTGGTCAGTCTCTGAGAAGGACAGGAGCTGCTGTCTCCATTAGTGCAGCAACCACCTAGTCACTGTCTTGACTCAAGAGATTACAAATGCCTCTCTTTGTTGGTTTCCATGCATGCCAGACATTTTTGCTTTTAATTCTGCAGACCCTTAGAACAGGTAACAAATAGGATGCCAACTCTGTGATAACAGCTCTCAGGTTTCCAAGGTGTGTCCCCAGTGCTGTCTGAAAGCTTGTTAAAAATGCAAATTCTCCTACTGAATCAGAAATTCTGGGACCGGGACCAGCAACCTATGCCTTAATGAGCCCTCCAGGTGATTCTGATGAATGTCCAATTTTGAGCACCACTGTGGTAGAGGGAAGGAGGATTTAAAAATTAGAGTATCCTTAGAACAGAACGTTCACCCCATCTGTCCCTTGAGCACCACGGAGCACTTGCTCTGTCCCAGGCACACAGCAATGACCACCTCACTGGGCACGGATAGCAAAAAGAGTAAGTGGTTGATACTGGAATGTTTCTGAAATTTAATGAAAAGCTTTTCCTTACAAAAAGCCCAACATCAGGCTCCCCACTGGGGCAATCAGATGTGAGGGGGGAAGAAGATTGTAGAAAGGAGAACTGACAAACTTCTGTCTTCACGTCACTTTGATCTTGTCATTTGTTGTCTCTGTTGAAGATCAAAACCACAGAAGCTCCTCCAAAGTTTCACAGAAAACGTTTTGCAAAGTGATGCCAGGGAACTTGAAACCCCAGGTCTCGGTTGGATGCGAAGTTTACTTCAGTAAATTGCCTGCTGCCTTCCCAGGGCTTTTCGCTTGGGGTCAAAATCCCCCTTAAGCCTTTACAAGGCGCACTGTGTGGAAAAGGTGTTGACTATGTAATTCTGCAGAAGGATGGCGTGAGGCTGCGGGGCCTGTGCGTAGTATGTGAATCAGCTGGAATCTACACACAGGGATATATTGGACTGATCAATCTTTATTCCTAGGCAATCAGCCAAGACAGTTCTCCAGGTCTCCCCATAGACAGCTCATAAAATGGGGGTATTGATCAAAAGATCTAAATTTGTAGTGTGGCCTATAAAACCGATTTATTTGGGGGGAACAGTCCTAGAAGATGAATGCATTTGGATGATTAACTTCACAAACAATTCCTTTGGAAAAGGCAAGATTTTGTAGCAGGTTTCTTTGCAAAGTTACCAAGCCAGTTTCCAAGTTTATTTTTTTAATTAAAAAAATTAAAATTTAAATTTAAAAATATGCAACATCATAGTTGTGTATCTTTAATAGAATAGATGTGATGTTTTGCTTCAGACACTCTATGTGAATTAATCAAATCGGGGTAATTGGGGCATCCACCACCCCAGGCATGAAGGATTTCTTTGAGTTAGGAACATTCCAGTTCTACTCTCTCAGTTATTTTAAAAGATAAGCTAACATGCTACTGATTTTCTTTTTGTGTACATATGGTGTCAATCATTTCAGGCAACTATCAACACATCTGAGGTGGAATCAATATCAAAGGTACTTTGAGGGCTCCTAATGACTAAGGCATGAATCACCATTTAGTAAGCCCTCCAGTGTACTAGGCATATACTAGTGGTTTTGCTTAGGTTTCCTAAGTTAATTTATTTATTCTACGTGGTAGGTACTTTTTTGCCTTTGTTTTTTAGGTGAGGAAATTGCTTCTCACAGAAGCCAAGCAGCTTGCGCAAGGTCCTGTAGCCAAGGATGGAGTTCAGGTCTATCTCCAAGGCTCCAAACTCATTCAGAGGTCACACATTTTGTGGAAAGTCTACATGAAGAGTCCCAGGTTGCATGGTAACATAAAATTATTTGTATGATCTATAAGCTGCTTCCTACCTAAGACATTGACATTTATTAAACTAGGGGCTTAAAATGACCCATACATTATCCCAGCAACTTTTGTCCCTAGAAAAGTAGAAGAAGATTATCAACCATTGTGAGAATTTTGAGGTAACCATGGTGGGTGAAAAAATGATCAGAAAACATGTTCTGTAGAGTAGAAGAAAGAGTAGATGGAGTAGAGATAACAGATCAGAGAGAGAGGCAGAGAGACTGTGTGTGCCTCAGCAGCTCTGAGGTCTTGGAGAGCTGACCAGCGTCTTCAAGTGATGCCTAGTACCTGGGCCATTGCTATGAATCTCCCATGACATAAGGAAGCATGAGTGAGTTTCTCCTCCGTGTGATCAAACGTTCACCTAATCAGGAAGCCAGCAGACCGCAAGCTGCAAGGAAGCAGACACGGGCCTATCTTGTTTCACTGCACTTGACTTTATCACAGGTTTTATAAATTGAAGATTTGTAGCTGCCCTGCATGGAGCAAGTCTATCAGGCCCATGTTTCCAACAGCACGTGCTCACTTTGTGTCTCTGTGGGATACGTCAGTAATTTTCACAATATTTCAAACGTGTTCGTCATCACCATATCTTCCACAGTGATGTGTGATCTTTGACGTTACCATTATAATTGTTTTGGAGCACCATGACCCACACTCATGTAAGGCAGCCACCTTAGTCAATTAATACTGTGTGTTCCAACTGTTCTGCCGATCAGATGTCTCCTCATCTTTCTCCCACTCCTTGGGGTTCCCTGTTCCCCGAGACACACCAGGATTGAACTTAGGCCATTAATAATCTGACAGTGGCCTCTGAGTATTCAAGTGAAAAGAAGAGTCTCATGTCTCTCACTTTAAATCAAAAGCTAGAAATGATTCAACTTAATGAGAAAGGCATGTTGAAAGTAGAGATAAGCTCAAAGTGGAGCAGTTAGCCAAGTTGTGGATGCAAAGGAAAAGGTCTTGGAGGAAATTAGAGGTGCTGCTCCTGTGAACACATAAATGACAGGGAAGCAAGACAGGCGGATTGCTGATATGCAGAAAAGTTTAGTGGTCTGGAGAAATCAAATCAGCGATGACATTCCCTTAAGCCAAAGCCTGATAAAAGTGCGAGGTGAAGCAGCAGGTGCTGATGGAGAAGTTGCAGCAAGTTAGCCCGAAGGTCTCGCTGAGATCCCTGATGAAGTGGCCACACTCAACACCAGATTTTCAGTGTATTAAGAAAGATGCCCCATGGGACCTTCATAGCTAGAGAGGAAAAGTCAATGGGTTGGTTTGAAGCTGTTTCTTCAAAACAGGCGGACTCTCTGTTCACAACTAATGCAGCTGATGACATTAAGCTGAGGCCAATTCTCATGTACAATTCCAAAAATCCCAGGGCCCTTGATAACATGCAGAATCTGCCCTGCCTGTGCTCTATGAATAGAACAACAAAGCCTGAATGCTGTTTATTTACAGCCTGGTATCATTATTCTTTTAAGCCCACTGTTGAGACCTGTTGCTCATAACAATTGATTCCTTCCAACATGTGGCTGCTCGTTGGCAATGCATCAGTCACCCGAGAGCTCTGATGGACAGAGGAGCATGGTGCAAGGGGACGGGTGTTGTGTCCGTGTCTGCTAACACAGCATGCACCTGCAGTCATGGATCTAGGAGTCATTTTCACTCTTAAGTCTTATTATTTAAGAGATGCATTTCATAAGGCCACAGTTGCCATAGACGGTAATTCTCCTGATGAATTTGGACAGAGTAAATTGAAAACCTTCTGGAAAGGAGCCACCATTCTAGATGCCATTAAGAACATCTGTCATTCATGAGAACAGGAGTTTGCAAGAAATCGCTTCCAAATATCATCGATGATTTTGAGGGGTGCAAGACTTCAGGGAAGGATGTAACTGTTGATGTGGTAGAAACGGCGTGAAGACTAGAATTAGCAGAGCCAGAAGATGTAACTAAATTGCTGCAATCTCATGATAAAACTTCAACAGACGAACAGTAGCTTCTTATGGAGAAACAAAGACAGTGGTTTCTTGAAATAAAATCTACTCCTGGTGAAGATGCCATGAACACTACTGAAATGACAATAAGTAATTTAGAAAATGACATAAACTTAACTGATAAAGTAGCAGCAGGGTTTGTGTTGCATGATACAGAGAAATCTTCCTTGAAAGGAACAACATGGCAAACTTCATTGCTATCTTATTTTCAGAAATTGCCACAGCCACCCAGCCATCAGGATCCTCCAACCACCCTGATCAACCAGCAGCCACCAACATCAATGAGACCATCCACCACAAAAATACGATGACTGCTGAGGGCACCAAAGTTTATTAGCATTTTTTTTTCTTTTTAGCAATAAAGTGTCTTTAATTAAGGTGTATGCACAGTTTTATTCTTTAGATATAATGCTATTACACACTTAATAGACTATAGCAAAGTGTTAACATAATTTTTATAAGCACTGGGAAAGAAAAAATTGTGTGACTTGTTTTATTTCAATATTTGCTTTGTATGGTGGTCTGGACCCAAACCCACAGCATTTCCACAGCTTGTCTGTGTTGGATGCTTCCTGTTCACCACGTTTGCACATGCCTAGCACAGTACCTGGTAGGCACTCAGCAAAAAAAGTACTGTTGAGAAAATTAAATAATTAAACACATGTTGTTGGAAGCCATGTTCTTGCACAATCAAAAAACAGGGCAACTCCAATGCCCTGGGTTGGGCTTTTTTTGCTAGAACTCTGGAGGTTTCAACCATGGGGTTTGGTCTTTAGAAAATGCAGAGATTGGGAACGTGCATCACTGCCTTCCAGTTTTTCTTTCTAAAAACCTCTTTTCTCCCCTTCAAATTGTTGCGACATCTATACTAATCCTGGTCAGTGGGTGACACTGCTGTTTCTCAGATGCTAAGCAATCACTTCAAAGTCATCTGCATAACAGGGGAGGAGAGGACGCAAGAGTCTCCAAAACCGGAATGGTGTTTTTATGATTAATAAATATGTGTGTGCTTATGTTCTCTCCTGACATGACATATTTACCAGTTTATTGAGTGCTTCCTTTGGGCCATGTACAATTGCCACTTTAAGTACTTTACTACAGTTTATTCTCACATCAACTCATTAACTGGGTGAAGTCAGTATAATTATTCTCAGCTTAGGGCTGATAAAATGGAAATTCAGAGGTGAGATGTTTCACCTAAGTTCACAGATAGCAAGTAGTGTCTCTGGCACTACTTGCTATCAGGGTTCACAGATAGCAAGTAGTGTCAGGTCCATGACCCCAGTGTCTGCAGAGCTGACTTCCAGCCCAGTGTCCTGCTGGGACCACATTTGCTGTTTCATCACTCATCATCAGAGCAGATGGGGTGCAGTGACTGAGCACCAGACTTCAGGCTCCTAACTGCTTCATGTTGACTGCGGAATATGCCCGGGCCCAGGTGCTCATCACTATCTCACAGCCCACGGGTCAGGCAAATTGGGGTAAGATTATAGTGAGGACTAAATCACAAAATGGCCCTACTGGCTCCATCCTCCCATCCACCTTGTCCAATTCATGCCTCTGATCATGGTGCCCAGAGATACTGTCTAGATGAAAGAGGTAACATCAACCTCCAGAGGATGACAACAGATTCTCATTTCTAAATATCTGAGAGACAGAGAAAGAGACATGGGACTGGTCATACAGAAGCCTAGGGCTTTGTGAGGGCTGCTCGCTGTGATCTAGTCACTATGAGGATATTTATTTGGCACCTACTGTGTGCCTGAGACAATCCACTAGATGT
The DNA here is from genome assembly GCF_027406575.1 of Nycticebus coucang. Classification (NCBI taxonomy): domain Eukaryota; kingdom Metazoa; phylum Chordata; class Mammalia; order Primates; family Lorisidae; genus Nycticebus; species Nycticebus coucang. The sequence continues at coordinate 107,516,719 of NC_069783.1, read as the reverse complement.
GTTAAAGCCCTTCAGAAGCTTGAACTTTGGAAGGCTTAACAGAAAACACACAAGGGGACAAGAATGTGTATATAATTTATATATAATTGAAAACTAGACAATAATTAGTAACAAACACTATTGAGAAAGAAAATATTGGGAGACACCCACTTAGCTAGGATGATCAGGAAAGGGCTGGTAAGCTGAAGTGTAAGGAAATAGGTAGGGGAGGGCCTGGTATTTTGTAACCACAAAGAAGGCCACTGTGGCAGGCCCTTCCTGGACAATGGGGAGAGAGGTGAACAGTGACCTCAGGCGTCCCCGGCCCTGTGTTTCCTTATTGCACCTGGGAGGCTATTCATTTAGAAGGCGCTAAAGAAAGGGACTCTGCCACACATTGCTTCCTCAACTTACGGAAGACAGGACTGAGCCACAGAGATGGAAAATAATAGGATCAGATCTGCTAGAAAAATAGATTTTAGTTATAACTTGTCTCAGACCTCATTTCTTAGACCAATCGGCTCCAGGGCTGCCTTAATGACAACAAATAGTTTGTCCTCTTTTTGTCTCTAAGAGGAAATTCATAGATAATATAATATAATTCACATACATAATTCAGAAGAAATATAATGGCTTAATCATACTATAATGAACAAATAAAAAGAAAGTGATTAGTAAACAAACTATGCAGATATACAGTATAAATGCTTTAAAGACGTAGTGAAGCCAAAGCCAGGGCAGGAATATAGTCTGGTGTAAAGCAAAAGAATTTTCTGGAAAGTTGAACAACTTCTGAAAATGTTCTGGAAAAAAAAAATAAAACCTTGATTTAACCAGTGACTACATTCCTTAGAAATTTGGTACCTATTAAAACTATGCAAAAATACAGAATAGTTATCAAGAGAATGATGTTGTTTTATGTTCAAGGAGGTTTTTCATCTACATCAGCGTCCTGTGGGACATCTGAGGACTGAGTGGGGACCAGGACTGTTCTCCACACTGCAGGGCATTTAGCATCTCTGTTCTCTGTCTACCGGGTTCCAGCGACACCACCCAACCAGTGTGCCAACCGCAAATAATACTTCACTCACATTAATAAAATGCCAGTAGGTTATTTGTCTATGTGTGTGTCTGTCTTTGTGGCCTGTGGTAAGCAGCGGGAGGCAACATTTTGGAAATTTGGAGGGAATCACTATCCTGAGAAGTATTACTGCCAGTGATCAGAATGAAGAGGGGACAAAAATACCTTCTCAAAACCTAGTGACCCACATCTGTATTTAAACACAGTGGTGGACCCATTATGCAAATGCTGTATAACCCCAGCAGGCTGTCTGTGACACCGCAGGGGCGCCACACCTTGCCCTAGTAACAGAGTCACCTGGGTGTGCAGGATGCAGCCCCATTCCTCCAGTCTTTATCTTCCCACAGCGCCTTAGGATCCAGGATGGCAAAGGTTGCTCAGTGTCACGTTGAAACTCATATCCTCTAAGAAAGGGCAGATACCTGACCTGGCCACAGTGTGAGAGCAGAAGGCCCTGTTTTTCTCGACCTTGACATTCTGGGCCAAATAATTATTTGTTGTAGGCAGATGGAGTGTAGTGCAGGATGTTCAAATAAATTAAATGAAGACCAGGCTTAAGAATTCCCTGAACAGACAAAACCAATTAGGCCCAGTAAGCAAAATTTAATCGAGCTTATATCTGGAATGCAAGGGAAACTTAGGTTATTTCTTACCAATGTCTCTCATAATCGGAGACAAGACTTAGGTTGCCTTCCATAAACTTTTAACCAATCATCGGTCATCTGAAAACCCTGACTGTAATAACTAATCATTGTAGAAAATAAGCAACACCCTCATGCCCACTGTGCAGCCACATCTCTGAGCGTCCTCCTACCACTTTCTCTTTGAAATCTGATTTGTATGCCCCAAATCTCTAAAAATTCATTCAATCTAATTTTTTCACTGTCCCATTTCCTTTTATTACTGTAAAAAACAAAAGCCTAGATTAATAAGCATATAGGAACGAACCTACATACAAAAAAAGTTGCCTTCCACAATAATTTATTCAAGCTACATATATATGTATGTGTGTATATGTCTATATGTCTATATATAGCATATGTAACTGATCTTTTAATACTGTTTAAAAATGTGATTTTATTTTCGATGGGCATGCTAGTAGCACCCCGGGCCTCTACCCTTTAGATGCTAGTACCGTTTCCCTGAAAATAAGACAGTGTCTTATTTTAAGGTGTGCTCCCAAAGATGCACTAGGTCTTATTTTCAGGGGACGTCTTATCTTTCCTGTAAGTAGGTCTTATTTTCGGAGGATGTCTTATTTTTGGAGAAACAGGGTAGCAACCCTAGTGCTGACTGCCAAAAATGTCTGCAGACGTGGCCAGATCCACACAGGCTGAGGACGACCCCTGTATGATGAGAGATCTGGTCTCTCCTGATGGTCCTATGGACAGAGAGTGAGCAGGCTCCCTGGGCTGGTCCTCTGCTTTGTAAGCTCAGCACATTGAAACCACAAATGCTCCTCTCATATAATACTCCAAAGCCACTGGAAGGAGGGATGACCTCAATGTTGTAAATTCCTCACCTTTTCTTCATTAGATCTCCATCTTCCATTCCAAAAATATCTCCTCCCCTTAAACCTTGCCTCTATTTTAAGATCTCAGTTTACAGAGAATCAGGTAATACACAGAGGGTGGCAAAACAAACCTGTACACATTTTAAGAAAGGAAAAAAACTATATCAACATTGTAATAATATATACCAATAATGTGTTATCTTGTATCTTGTAACTCTTTAATTAAAGATGTTAAATGTGACTTGAGTATTACAACATGTTAATACATTTTTTTCCTTTCCTAAAATGTGTATACATGTTTTGGCACCCTCTGTATACACACACACGCGCGCGCATGCACACACACGTGTATACATAAAGAGAGAGTTATGCCTCGCTTAATGACAGGGATATGTTCTGAGAAGTTCACCATTACGTGATCCCACTGTCGTGCAGACCTGATGGATGCCTTACACGTCCTAGACGGCACACCCTGGCTGTGTGGTGCAGCCCACTGGTCCTGGGCCACACACCTGTACGGGGTCACTGTGCTGGACACTGCAGGCAACTCTAACACCATGGTAAGGATTTGTGTATCTAAACACTTCTAAAGATAGAAAAGATACAGTAAAAATATGATATAACAGACAAAATGTGGTGCACTCAGACAGGGCACTGACCGTGAACAGAGTTTGGAGGACTGGAAGTTGCTCTGGGCTAGTGAGTGAGTGGTGAGTGTGTGTGAGGGCCTAGGACATGACTGGACACTGCTGTCAACTGTAAACACAGACCACTTAGGATGCACTAAATTTATTTTTTTTAAAGAAAAGTAATAGTGCTATTATGTCATGATGGCTAGAACATCAGTAGGGAATGGGAATTTTCTAGCTCCTTTATAACCTTATTGGACTGCCATTTTTTTAAATTTTTTTTCTTATTTATATTTTTATTAAGTCTTTTGAACATAGGTCATAAACACATTTATGCCAATTTCAGTGTGTTGATTATTTGTACAAATTGCAGTGTTGATATCATACTAATCAACATAGCTTTTACCTCATTTACCCAATTATAACATTAGGACATTTGTGCTCTACACGTGATAGATCCAACTTGTACTTGCAATGAGCTCCATAATTGTGGTCCCCCTACTATCCCTCCCACCCCTCCTATCACTCTCCCTCCCCTTCCCTCCTTCATCTTAGGCTAAAGTTGTGTTTCACTTTTCATATGCAAGTGTGAGTGATTATAAATTGTTTTCACAGTAGTACTGAGTACAATGGATACTTTTCCCCCCCATTCCTGAGATACTTTACTAAGAAAAATAATTTCCAGCTCCATCCATGTAAACATAAAAGAGGTAAAGTCTCCATTTTTTTTTTACTGCTGCATAATATTCCATGGTATACATATACCACAATTTATTAATCCATTCATGGGTCGATGGGCACTTGGGCTTCTTCCATGACTTGGCTATTATGTATTGAGCTGCAATGAACAATCTAGTGCAAATATCTTTATTGCCAAATGATTTTTGGTCCTTTGGATATACACCTAGAAGAGGAATTACAGGATCAAACGGCTGGTCTACATTTAGATCCCTGAGTGTTCTCCAAACTCCCTTCTAAAAGGAACGTACTAGCTTGCATTCCCACCAGCAGTGCAGAAGTGTTCCCTTTTCTCCACATCCACGCCAACATTTGTTGTTTTGGGATTTTGTGATGTGGGCTACTCTTACTGGAGTTAGATGGTATCTCAGAGTGGTTTTGGTTTGCATTTCTCTGATGATTAAAGACCATGAGCATTTTTTCATGTGTCTGTAGGCCATGCGCCTGTTTTCTTCAGAGAAGCTTCTGTTCATGTCTCTTGCCCACAATGAAATGGGATCACTTGTTTTTTGCTTAGTAATAAGTTTGAGTTCTCTGTGGATTCTGGTTATTAGACCTTTGTTGGTAGTATAACTTGCAAAAACCCTCTCCCATTCTGAGGGCTGTCTATTTGCTTTACTTAGTGTGTTTTTGGCAGTGCAGAAGGTTTTTAATTTGATCAGATCCCAGTAATGTATTTTTGATGTTGCTTCAATTGCCTGGGGTGACTTCCTCAAGAAGTATTCTCCCAGGCCAATTTTTTCAAGCATTTCCCCTGCACCCTCTCTAAGAATATTTATAGTTTCATGTCTTAAGTTTAAGTCCTTTAACCAGTAAGAGTCAATTTTTGTTAGAGGGGAAAGGTATGGGTCCAGTTTCAGTCTTCTACAAGTTGCCAGCCAATTCGTCCAACACCATTTATTGAATAGGGAATCTTTCCCCAATTTATATTTCTAATAGGCTTATCGAAAATCAAATGACGATTAAGTGTCTGGGTTCACCTCTTGGTCTTCAATTCTGTTCCATATATCTACCTCTCTATTTTTGTGCCAGTACCATGCTGTTTTGATCACTATCGATTTATAATATAATATAGTCTGAAGTCTGGAAGCATGATTCCTCCAGATTTGTTTTTATTTCTGAGTAATGTCTTGGCTATTCGAGGTTTTTTTCTGTTTCCGTATAAAATGAAGTACTAATTTTTCCAGGTCTTTAAAATATGAGAGAGGTGCTTTGATAGGGATCGTGTTAAATCTGTAAATTGCTTGAGGTAGTATAGACATTTTAACAATGCTGATTCTTCCCAGCCATGAGCATGGTATATTTTTCCATTTGTTGACATCTTCAGCTATTTCTTTTCTCAGAGTTTCATAGTTCTCTTCTCTTTAGCTGAAGAGATCTTTCACGTCCTTAGTTAGATACATTCTCAGATGTTTCATCTTCTTTGGCACTATTGTAAAGGGAATAGAATCCTTGATTGTTTTTCCTCCTTGACTATTGTTGGTGTATATAAAGGCTACAGATTTATGAGTGTCAATTTTGTATCCTGAGATGTTACTAAATTCCTTGATCAGTTCTTGGAGTTTTGAAGTTGATTCCCTGGGGTTTTCCAGATATATAATCATATCGTCTGTGAAGAGTGACAGTTTGATCTCCGCTGGTCCTATTTGGATCCCCTTGATTGCCTTCTCTTGCCTGATTGCAGTAGTTAAGACTTCCATTACAATGTTAGAAAGCAGTGGAGACAGTGGGCATCCTTGCCTGGTTCCTGATCTGAGCGGAAATGATTTTAATTTTTCTCCATTCACCATGATATTGGCTGTGGGTTTGCTGTAGATGGCCTCTATCAGTTCAAGAAATGTTCCATCTATACCTATTTTCTTAAGTGTTCTGATCAAGAAAGGGTGCTGGATATTGTCAAAAGCTTTTTCTGCATCAATTGAGAGAATCATATACTCTTTGTTTTTTAATTTGTTTATGTGATGTATTATATTTATGGATTTACATATATTGAACCATCCTTGGGACCCTGGGATGAAACCCACCTGGTCGTAGTGTATAATTTGTTTGATGTGTTGTTGGATTCTGTTTGCTAGGATCTTATTGAATATTTTTGCATCAATATTCATTAGAGATATTGGTCTATAATTTTCTTTTCTTGTTTGGTCCTTTCCTGGTTTGGGTATCAGGGTGATATTTGCTTCATAGAATGAGTTGGAAAGTATTCCTTCTTTTTCTATGTTTTGGAAGAGATTAATATAGGTACTAGTTCCTCTTTAAAGGTTTGGTAGAATTCTGATGTGAAGCCATCTGGTCCTGCGCTTTTCCTTTTGGGGAGATTTCTTATAGTTGAAGCTATTCCAGAGCTTGTTAAAGGTTTGTTCAACATTTCCACTTCTTTCTGGCTAAGTCTAGGAGGGTGGCATGTTTCCAACTATTGATCTATTTCCTTCAGATTTTCATACTTCTGAGTAGAGTTTTATGTAGTTCTCATTAAGGATTTGTTGAATTTCTAAGGAGTCAGTTGTTATTTGGCCTTTGTCATTTCTGATTGATGAAATTAGAGATTTTACTCTTCTACTTCTGGTTAGGTTAGCCAATGGTTTATCTATTTTATTGACCTTTTCAAAAAACCAACTCTTTGGTTGATCTGTTGTATGATTCTTTTCATTTAAATTTCATTTAGTTCTGCTCTAATTTTAGTTTTGTTTTTTTTTCTTCTGCTGGGTTTAGGGTTGGAAAGTTCTTCCTTTTCCAGTTGATTGAGATGACCCATTAAGTTATTGACTTCCTTTCTTTCCATTCTCTTGAGCAAGGCTTGCAGCGCTATAAATTTTCCTCTTAGGACTGCCTTTGCTGTATCCCAGAGGTTCTGATAGTTCATTTCTTCATTATTGTTTTGTTCCAAAAATTTGGTAATTTCCTTCTTAATCTTGTCTATAACCCAGCTATCATTCAGCATGAGGTTATTTAGTTTCCATGTTTTTGTATGCATGTGGAGATTCCTGTTGTTACTGAGTTCAACTTTTATTCCGTGGTGGTCCAAGAAAATTCAAGGAATGATTTCTATTCTTTTAAATTTGCTGAGGTTAGACTTGTGACCTAAGATGTGATCAATTTTGGAGGATGATCCATGGGCTGATGAGAAGAATGTATATTCGATTTTGTTAGGATGAAATGTTCTATAGATGCCTATTAGATGCAAATGTTAAAAGGTTAAGTTTAATTCTAAAATTTCTTTGCTTAGCTTCTTTTTTGAGGATCTATCCAACACTGCTATAGGAGTGTTAAAGTCTCCAACAATTATGGTGCTGGGGGAAATTAAGTTGCTCATGTCAGGTAGAGTTTCTCTTATAAATTGAGGCTCATTCTGGTTGGGTGCATAGATGTTGATAATTGAAATCTCATCATGTTGAGTGTTGTCCTTAACAAATAAGAAGTGACCATCATTGTCTTTTCTTACTTTGATTGGTTTAAAGCCTATCATATCTGCAAATAAAATTGCAACACCTCCTTTTTTCTGATTTCCCTTTGCCTGAATTGTAGATGACCATCCCTTCACCCTGAGTCTATGTTTATCTTTTAAGGTAAGGTGAGATTCTTGAATGCAGCAGATGTCTGGCCTGAGTTTTTGTATCCAATCAGCCAACCTGTGTCTCTTTAGAGGGCAATTTAAGCCATTCACATTTATTGAGAGTAATGATAAACCTGGCAGTTTGGGGTATGGAGTTTTTCGAACGTCCAGTGGACATTTTTAATCCTTTCACCACGATGGAAGTTAGAATTTGATCAAAAGTTTGAGTGATTTTACTTTGGTGGTGGAGGATTGTGTTGTTCATTATGGAGGATAGGTCTGAGAATATCCTGAAGAGCTGGTTTAGTTATGGCTAATTTCTTCAATATGTGAATGTCATTGAAGTATTTAATTTCTCCATCATAAATGAAACTCAGTTTAGCTAGGTACAGGATTCTGGATTGAAAGTTATTTTGTTTAAGGAGATTAAAGGTCGATGACCACCCTCTTCTAGCTTGAAAGGTTTCAGCAGAGAGATCTGCAGTCATTCTAATGTTCTTCCCTTTGTATGTAATGGTTTTCTTACTTCTTACAGCTTTCTAAATTTTCTCTTTCATATTAACTTTAGTGAAATTAATTATAATGTGTCTATGAGAATTTTTATTTGGTTTGAGTCATGCTGGTGTTCTATACTGTCTGCTATCTGATTTCAGAATATCTGGGCATGTCTGGAAAATTCTCTTTAATTATTTCATGAAGCAAAGCATCTGTACCCTTCGCAGCAAGCTCATCACTTTCAAGTATTCCTATAAGGTGAATATTAGACCTCTTTGAATTATCCCAGAGCTCTCTGAGAGAATGATCCATTTTTTGTTCTCCACTTTTTTTACTCTTTGAGTGTTTGGGAGTGTTCAAAAACTTTGTCTTCAATATTGGAGATCCTTTCTTCTGCCTGCTCCATTCTGTTACTGAGGGATTCTACTGTATTTTTTACATATTTGAGGGCTGCAAATTCTTGCTTTAATGTGTCAAAATCTTTGGTCATTTTGTCTTTAAATTCCTTGAATTCTTGAGACATCTTTTGGATTGCTGCTTTAAATTCTAATTTCATCATTTCCACCATATTGTTGATCTTATTTGGTATCCAAATTCTGAACTCGATTTCTGACATCTCAGCCATTTGTTTGTGAATAGGGTCTGCTTTATCATTTCTTGGGGAAGTTGATCTGCTCTGATTGTTCATGTTGCCAGAGTTTTTCCCCTGATCCTGCCTCATGATTGTTTTTCACTGTTGGCTAGGTGGTCTGGTAGGGTGAGATTGGATTGAGGTTTCCTGAAGTTGTGGTTAACCAGCTCTTTGTTAAGGATCTGGGATTGATGACTGCAACTTTTTCCCCTTTAGTTTTGCAAAGGACCTGTACAGTATTACAGTCTGAGGGTGGGGAAACCTGCTTGATGTGGTGGGGTTAGGTGGCTCAGTCTTGTATTCAACTGGTTCTTGTCCAATCCTGGTGGGTCAGTGATTCTGGTGAAGTCTTAGCTGAAGATTGTTGTCTTGGAGTCACAGCTTGTCTCAGCAGGGGTGACCTGGAGTTATCTCACTTCTCTCTTGGCTGGGCTCCCTGTCTTCAGTTTAATTGGATATTTTCTGGACGTTATCCTTCTCTCTGGACAGGAGCTTCTGTTGGAGGCTGTTTCCAGTCAGTCATATTGCCCCCCCCCCCACCGGACTGCCTTTTTTTATACATGGTCATCATTGATGAAAATGTTGTTATGTGTCATGTGACCACATATGTCTATTCAACAAAATGAAATTAAACTCACAAAACTGGCTGTTTGAAAGAGCTCTTCATCTTTGGGACAGTTCAGAACATGCCATGAGGAATTTCATTTGGAAAAAGACTGAGGCACACACAGTCTCTTCACCCTGTAAACTAAAACCTCTTTGATTTACTGAGAGAATTTTGGCAGGTGGAGTGTCTCAGTTTCACAATTGATCAGGTATGTTGATGCGTTCAACAGATCTTGTCTCTCTGTCAACATCTGAGGCTGGAAGACACTTCTGCCCACTCACCCCAACCCTGGGAGAGGGTCTTTGTGGGATGCTGATGCCCAATTTTAGAAGTTGAACTTTAGGAAGAAGAATTACTTGAAAAGGACTGAGGCTGGAATGAAATGTGAGTAACCGTTTTGCTTTTCTCTCTCCTCCCTCCCTCCTTTCTCCTTTCCTTCCTTCTTCCCTCCATCTCTTTCTCTCTTCCTTTCACTGTTTGGCATTTTGCCCTCCAAATCTTACAACAACTTTTAAAGTATGCTAAATGTGTTCAAAATAATTGCAAAACCCAAACGTGCAGGAAGATACATTTGTAGGGCACTGCTGGAGCAGGACTAATCGTCCCTGCTCTTTGTTCTCTATGTTCTGTGTGGGCTTCTAGTGCATTTTTTTCTTTTCACTATAGTTAGCTGAGACCTTCTGGAGTACGCAGTGCTCAGAGTGAGCCCATTAGAGACAAGCGCGTTCTCTAAATCATCTTTATAGTCCAAGAATCCAACAAGGTTCTCAGCACAGGGCCAATGCTGAATAAATGAGCATCAAATAATTTGATTTTCTTTGTGGAAAGGTGAGCTGAAAACAGTCCTCTTTTCGGTAAGGGAAGAAGAATGGGATGGTGCCACGTGGGAAGGCTTCGTTTCTTAAAAAATCCACTCTGCATCACATTTAAAGATGCTGAGCTATTATTTAAGCGTCTTGATTTCAGGGAAAGACAGAATGATCTTTGCTGGTTGAACATCTCCAGAGAGAAGATTGGAATGTGGAGTTCCTGGGAGTGGGGAATTCAGGTGGACACAGAATGCCTCCCATCACTCTCACAAATTTACAGGATATAGGAGGGCAGAAAACAGCAAAAAGTCACACCAAATAAAAAAAAAAATTGCCTGCCCTCATGTTGATTACATTCTATAGGCTTAGGGTGCACAACAGAACATAGTAAGTAAGTTAATTCTAAGGTATGGAGGAAGACAATTGTGTCCCGAAGAAAGCAGCATGGGAGGGTTTGAAGAAAGCCTCAGTGGTGCAATTTTAAGAGAGTGGTTTAAGGAGGCTCTTGCTGTGAACTGGATCTTAGATCAAGTCTCCTGGTGAGGAAATGTTAAGTGCAGACTCCACGAGCCCCAGCATGTGCTTGGGGAGATAAGAGGCATGTGGGGCTTCAAGAGCATGGACAAGGTGCAGGAAATCACCAGGCAAAGTCAGAAGGGAGAGAGGAACTCTCTGTGCAAACACTGTGGAGCGCTGCACAGACTTGTACCATGAGCACTGCCAGGAGCTGATAGGATTTTAGCAGCATCATTTGGCTGCTGAGTTGAGACTCCAAAGCAGAGGACAGGGATGGGAGGAGGGACCCTGCTAAGAGGGTCCCACTGTCATCCAGGCGGGAGATGCCCTGTGGACAGGCAAAAGCAGCAAAGGGCCCCAAGGAGAGCTTGGAGCAGCGCTGTCCAGCAGCTCTCTTGGTGATGCTAGGAATGTTTTATCACACCTGATGGTCTGGTTCTGAGCCTTATCTTCTTCAAAGGGCCATGTTCAGCCATTGCCTCAAGGACAACTAGAGGATAGAAAACCAGAAATTTTTTTTATAGGAACTAGAAAAATCTGTTGCAAACATTAGAAAGTTGGACAGTGCTAAGTGTAGGTGAAAACACAGGGTAAGCGGGAACCTTTCTTCACTGCCGGCACAACCTCCCAGAGAACAACCTGGAAGAACTTTCTCAAACGAAATGGACACATTGTTTAAGCCCAGCAGTCCAATTCTGAGATGTGTCCCAGGTGGTTCCCACACAGGACCAGCAGGGGACATGTGTGAGGACTTTTGTCACAACCCAGTTTGTGCAGCTTTGGAGACACCCTGGCTCCCTTGCTGGGGCACAGGTCAATGAAAAGTGGTGGAGGTGATAGCACAACAATAGTAAGTTAGTGTGTGCTCTAAAGTAACTGCAGGAGAGGAATTGGAAAGTTCCTAACACAAAGAAATGACAACTACCTGAGATGATGGATACCCTGACTACCCTGATATGATTAATTCATATTGTATGTCTATATGGGAAACTGTGTGCCCTATAAATACATACAAATGTTACAGACCCATGATCATAAAAAATATATAAAAAAAATACCACAGTGGATGAACACTACAAAATATTATATACAATTAGATGTAACTAACCAGACGTACACACAGAAATCCAGATCTGTTGTAAAAGCACATGGCCACATGAGCACAGCAGCCCATAGAGCATAGTCTAGGACACAGGTGAAGTTTAGAATTCTAGAACAGTGGTTCCTACCAAAGTAGAACTTCAGGAAGAACATACAAAATAAATCCTAAAAACTGTGACAAATAACCTTATAAACAAAAATATATATAAAATAATTTACAGAAGAGGAAGTATAATTTACCAACACGTCTCTGGAAGGATTTTAAATCCAACTATTAGTAAAGGAAATGGGAATAAAAAAATGATAGTTTTCAATGATAATATCATCAGATTAAAATAATTCACATTTTCTATGAGCATCTACTTAGGAAATGTGCTATCTCACACATTTCTGATAATAATGTTAATTGCCACAACCTTTGGGGAGAGTACCATGTGCAGTGTTTATGAAAATTAAAAGTGCATACATCCTTGCACCAAGGCAGCCTGTTCTTTGGTGGCTTCTAAAGAATCATGTCCCCACTATTCACAATATTACCTAACCACACATGCGTGTGCATCTGTGCACACACACACACACACACACTCTCTCTCTCTCTCTCACACAGACACACACACATGGGTGCTAGGCTGGGCTTAGCCAGTGAACCTGCCTTGACCAATGATCGAGCCTGTCCCCTGGGACCAACCCCACTTGGAAACCTGAGGCCACCACATTGGTAGGAACCCCAAGCCAGCCATGTGTAGAGGCCATCTGTCATAGAACCAAGGTACCCAGCTGATAGCCAGAAGGAGGTCCCAGACATATGGCTCTTGTCAAGCTGTCTGATCCAGCCTCTAGCCATATGAGCAAGTCCAGCTGAGCCCCCAGACATCATGGAGCATGGCTGAGCCATGTTCCCTGTGATTATGTATTTACTGCATCACTGCATGTGTAGTGTGGTAAACTGCAAACAACCAGAATGTCCCCCAATCAAGGAATGCTTAAATTAATCCTGCTGCCTTCAGAATCCTCATGTGAGGATTCCAGAAATGGAAATCTTCTATCTATCAATACAAAGGCATAAGCAGGCTACATGAAGTGAAAAAGCACATTGCAGCTCCATGTCAAATCCCAGTTCTGTAAGAATATGTTTGAAAACTGAAATAACCGCAAAATAAATTGTTGGTAGGAGCACAGCAAAATGTGGAAATCTAACAAGGTTATTTTACTGAAGATCACTGTATTTTCAAATAAGTTTTTAAAATCATTCCCTTATCACATATAGCACTCTGATGACTAAAGAAAATCAAATAAAGAAAACCATAGAACAAAATATTTACAAAAGATCAGCATTTGAAAACTTACCAATCAATTTCAAACAAACTCCAAGAATACATCCCAGGAGGGTTCCTGCAAGGTTCTTTTACTAATTTTAAATGCGACATCCTTTTGTGCCAACTTTAGATTTCAGTTAAGTCTGAAAAGTTTCATTAGCTTTTTTTACACCTGGGTTTTCAAGATCCTCTTAAGATGGTTATTTGGTTACTTTTCTGGTATGTTCCATTGAAAAGGGCAAACACCTGGTTTTATCTCTGAGAACATGTTTACGTGGGCGGGGGTTCAAGGGGCATGCAAATAATCAAACTTTCAAAAATTCTTTTTACTCTGAAATTCAAATGACCTGAAAGCATACAAAAATAAATATCATTCTCATTAAACAAATGCTTAAAAAAACATGCTGTCAGGAACCTGTATTTATGTTTCTTTTTTGAAAGATTCATCTGCAACAGAATCTGGACAGATTCATGCCAGTGCGGTTTCTTTTTCCTTCTTTTGTTGAATACCATAATTCTCACCTTTGGCTTCCTAGTAGAGTCATTTGAAAATTGGTAAAAAAAAAAAAAAATGCCATTTAATCTGAAAATCCAGTTACTTGGGGTCATCACTTTGAGCACAAACATCACAGGTGCATGGTTGGAATGTGGGGTTTCTTCCCCAAATACCGATGTCCATGCCCCACCTGAACCTTATGTCAAGTGTCAGTGCAGAACTTGGTGTTCCTCTCAGGGGTGTGCGTGGTTCTGTTAGAATATTTCAGCAGGTCCGTAGTGCTTCATTCACAAAATCCCTTCTGCAGGGTAGTCCTTGATAAGAATCTCTGCATTTTGCAATGATTTTGCTCTAATTTAGTTTGCACCTGCCAAAGCATATGTGTACAAACTCTATTTAAAATCTTGAACTTGCTTTGAATTGATCTTTATTTAGTTCCTTATTTTTAAAACCATGTCTTGAGCACTTGCTTTAGTGCATCAAATATCCCTTAACGCTCTGCCTGGACCATCCACTTCTCCAAGGGACACTTAATATTCTCTACAGTGCTGGGTGCACAACAGGGTAATTAAATGTCTGTTCCCTTGACTGATGTTTTTGTTCAGCAATTTTGTTTGGTATAAAATATTACCCCGTGCTCTAGAAAGGTCGCAAAGATTCTAGTGTATTTGAGGAAAAGACACCCAGAGCTCCAGGGATTTGACAGGTAGTGTATTGACACTCTCGGTGGTGAAATGGACTTTATGTCGTTGCCCTTCTCAAAAGATCTAACCTGCTTTCTTCCAACTCTTGATGTGCAGAAAACAATGGAATCTTCTCTCTTTCTTCTGTCCCCATTTTCTGGGGGCAGTTAGAGGCAGTTCAGCATTCTTAGCTCATTTAAAGAGTGATTTCCAAAGAAACTTCAAGAAAGCTTATTAACTAAAATCACACCTACACAAAGCTTTCTTCTATATTTTAGAAATAACTGGAATGTATCAGAATAATAAAGAAGCATTCAAAAAACCTAGTTTGTTTTTTTTTTAATGTCACGGTTACAATACAAGCACCATCCATCAGGTCCCACTAAGTGGCAGGTGGTGCCCTACTGGGCCAAGCCCCACGGGTTACAGAACTCTGTTCTGTTCCTCCCCCAACAAAGCCAAAGGGACACGATCCCCTGAAGTCCGTCACTCTCTTCCCGATGACACTCCATGTACTCAGGTATGTTAAGACTATGAGGTAAGCAGGTGATTACAAATGTTTAATTTAGAAAATAATACCATGAACGATGGCAGAGAAGTGTGGGAGTGAGACAGGGAGGGAAGGACGCTACCAGTGGTTGGTTACTGAACATGGCAGCCACTGTGGGTAACTGGACTGGGAGTCAGTGTCAACATGCCTCGGACAGCCCACCTGGGGCAGGAGGAGGACAGGGAACCTGCCCCACTCTCTCCTGTCAGTCAAGTGTTGAAGGACGCCCTGAGTGGCATTAACTCACCACACCTCTAGCCTGTCCACAGAAGAGTGGAATGGACTCTGTCTCCAGACAGAACCCCCAGGAAAAGTCCCAGGCACTTGCACTTGACACCTGCGAGCTCTGCCTGCAGGGCTGCTGTAAATGCTGTGAGACTACCAGTCAGCAGCACCAGCATCTGCTACAGCAAGACTCTAAAAGGGGCAGCCCCACAGGCCAAACCCACCCCCAGGGCTGCACACGCCCCGTCCCTGGGTCTGTTCTCCCAAGGGTCACCTCCAACAAAAAGATAATTGCATTCAAATGCTTGTCTCAGGGCCTGCTCCTAGGGGAATCCAAACCAAGGGGGAAATGGGTACTTTGCTCACGCACCTGCCCAGATACTACAAATGTTAGGGGCAGGCCATTGCTGTACCTCAGGGGTATAAACCATCCTTAGTTTCCATGGCTTGCTAAGATGACAGTGCTTGGAACTTCCTACAGAACCTAGCAAGACCACGCTTTGGCATTTCAATGTGTGCTGCCTCCAAAATTCATGCTGACACTGAATCCCCATTGTGGTGGTAGTAAGAGGTGGGGCCTTTTGGGAAGTGATTAAATCACAAGGGCTTTGCCCTCAAGAGTGGATTAGCAAACTCATAAAAGGAGCTTGTTTAGAAAAAGTCACCCCCTTCTGCACCCTTACTCCCATGTGATGACATGGCATTCCTCCCCTCCAGACCATCCCTCACCAGACACCAGGGCGAGCACTATGATCTGCAGGGATCCTCAAACTGTGGCCCGCGGGCCACATGAGGCGGTGTGATTGTATTTGTTCCCGTTTTGTTTTTATACTTCAAAATAAGATATGTGCGGTATGCATAGGAATTTGTTCATAGTTTTTTTTTTTTTTTTTAAACTATAGTCCAGCCCTTCATGGTCTGAGGGACAGTGAATTGGCCCCCTATTTAAAAAGTCTGAGGACGCCTGGCTTCCCAGCTCCTGAAACTATGAGAAATACCTTCTGTGCTTTATAAATCCCCTGGTCTGTGGGATTTTGTTACAGCAGCTCTGTGGACAGAGATGCTTTTGTGACTCACCCCAGCGCCCCTTTCCAGGCTTGTGTCCAGGGGCCTTACTTGTCTCCTTGAAGCCCCGGGAGCTTCCCATCAGGACTCCTGCATTCTAATCTCTGCACATCGAATTAGCATCATTTAGCTCAAACGCACCTCTTCTCCTCAAAGCACTTTGCACTGCCTGGCCCCCCTGCCTGGGTGACAGTGTCCAGCCCCATTGGCCTTGTTACATGCAGAGCAGAGTGGCAGCATGCGTGAAAGCTGAGGGTGTGATTACAGACAGCAGGAGACCCCCTGCTGCAAGCCCTCTGTGAGGTGTCGGGGTCCTTAAAAACATCAATAGTTATCAGTTGTCAATAGTCTTCAATAACAATCCAGCCAGAGGCCGGATTGAGAAACAGTAAGGTAAGCACCAGGGACAGAGGCATAGGCTCTAGGAATTTTTCTCATTCTTAACATTCCATGGAAATAAACATTATTTTGAAGGAGCGATCAAGTCTTGCAATCACGTAGGAGACAAGGCAAATCCACCTCCTTTAACTTCTGCCCTGCCTCTGCGACACCACGCCTGAACAATATCGGGGCGCTCACCCTGGGCTCAGAGGCAATTAACCCCGTGGAAATACCAGATGTTGGCATTCTTAGTCTGGAAGAATCAGTGGAGTCTGAGGAACACATCATCCCTCATCAACGTGTATGGAGTAGGGAATGGTATTTGAACACCGTATTGGGTGCTGAAACAAAACAGTGTGTAAGATATAATCATTTTCTCTCTTAGATCATAATCTGGAAATACTGTACTTGTTGACAATAAAATGATAAAGAAAACACTCATATGTCAGGTGACACACATTTACAGTACCCTGTGGTACCAACAACCTCAGCTGTAAACGTTATCTGGTCTTGGCTTTTTAAATAATGTTAATTTTATGTATTTTATTCCTGGGAGATGATTAGCAGAAGATGGAAATCATCACAGTAGAATATAATGGTCTCTTTTAAAACTTTCATTATTTTCTAAATTATACAAATAGTGTTTTTAAACAGGAGATGAGTTTATAATTACAGATAGCAAATGGATTTTAAAAATTGTTATTATATAATCTCACCATTTGGACATAATCACAGTAACATTTTGGGTACAGACTCTACTCTTTAGTACAGATTGTAGTCTAATACAGTCCTTTCCCAGACAGCTAGTTGGACTGCACCTCAAGGAAAGAGACGAAGTCCTCCTGTCTGTTGTATATCTGGTCAGTGCCTGGGAGGGGAAAGGGATAAAGAGAGGGAGGGGGAGGGGTTGAGTATGAGAGAGAAAGAAAGAAGAGGGAGGAAAAGAAGGGAAAGGAGGAGGGAGAGAGAGGGAGAAAGAGAAAGAAACAGAGGGAGGGAGAGAAAAAGGAAGGGGAAGGTGGGGGGAGAGAGTCCAGGCCACTAAACTCCCTTGGGGACAGAAATTAAACCCATATGCCTCGTGGGATTAGGGACTGTAATAAGCATTTTTTTTTTTTTTAATTAAAATGCCCGGGCTTAACCATTCATCATCCAAGTTGTCTTTCCAGATATCTATCAAAGCATCTAAGGGCCACACTGTATCCTGTTAAATGTACCTGTTACAATTTTCTAGTACCAAGCTATTACACGTAATCCTCAAAAATAAATAATCTGCATTCATCTCAGTGCACTTGATATAATTTGCCTAACTATTGGCTTTAGATCTCTCTTGGAGAATGAATTTTCACATCAGATACCATCACTTGGTTAGGCGTACCTGCACAGCACCAGTGAATTTCATACACGGTGACACATGGTGAACACTGAAAGATCCTTTACAAATAGGCAGTACACTCCTCTGCCCAGTGGGATCTTCCTACTCTACTGAATATGCACAGATCCACACAAATTTCATGGCAAAAACAAACAAACAAAACAAACCAAAATATCACCACCAATATTCCACTATCTCCTTTTATTCATGGTGCAGAACTGCTCCAGTCTCCCCCGCAATAGAAGTGGCCAGTGTGACCAATGGAATGTGAAGGGACACAGTCCCACCGCCTCCAGGCTTATCCTGAAGAGATTCTGCAGGATCCTTCCTCCTCCATCCTGTTCCTTCACTTGATGCAGACACATAGGTAACCTTGGAAACATGAGTTGGAGGCAATGGAACCCAGATCTGAAGGAGCCTGCCTGGGCCTTGAAATCTTTACTTGTTGGGAAGCTGTCTATACACAATACCTGCTCAGATTTTACACTCATTAGAAAGGAATTTCACTTGTGCATAAGCCACTGCCAATTTGGGGTTTGTTTGTGAAACAGCTACTATTACTTAACTAAGAATTTGTAATGTATCAAGAATGTCAAGTTGAAAAATTTCCCAAATTTAGTTTGAGTGTCTTTTCCTTTTTCTATTTCTCTCTTTCTTTTTTTAAGTTAAAATTAGTAAGAAAAATTAGCAAATGTCAGTTTCAAGCCAATTAAGAATAGTTTGGGTTATACATGCAGTACTTGGAAACTGACTGATTATGAAATACTTCCTGGGAGACACATCATCTTGCTTGCAGGGTTCATTGAAAAGCAATTAATTTTTATTTTAAGAAAACATGAGAAAGATTTTCAGCACAAAGCAATGAAAATCAAGCAAGAAATCTGTCTATAAAATGATAGAACATAAGTACACTTAAATATATAGCAGAGAACATCTAATTATACATCACAGCATTAAATTCACTATAATAGCATGACAACTGGTACACAGAATATAACTCTACATAGCCCCCACTTTTCTAAATCACATTGCACATTCCAGCATTTAGCATTACCTAATCCCATCTTATTATTTATTTTTACTGCTTTGCTGAATAGAAGTTCTGTTTTTTCCAATGTCCAGAGGTCGTACAGTACACATACAGTCAGAAATTGACTTTAGTCATCGTCCTTGTTGATTTTTGCTCTTTTATCTGTTGATAATATATATATTTTTCTTTTTCTTCTTTATTGGCAAGACACCCTAAATATTGTGTGGGAGATTTCTCTTTCCTGTTCTTTATATTCATGCAAGATTTCCCTATACAAAGCTTGGACAATCAGCATTTTCTAGACTCTAGGATTAAAGAGGGGGAGCATGCGATCCAACCCAGATCAGAGAGACTGAGGACTCTGGCTGGGATTGCTGTTAAGAAACAATCCCCTTTTCCTGAGACTAGTACCTAACTGGTAGGCCCAAGCCACCAGGCAGAACCTCCTGAGAACGGTAACACTGACATGAGGAATTCTGAACACAGATGTGGGGAAACCACACCCTCAAAGACCCATTTTCACCCATGTCCAGCAGCACCTGAAGCTAAACATGTTCATGTACTTGTCAGGTTCTTGAGCCAATAAACAATAAAGTCTCATCTCTCCTGTTTACTCTTGTTTGACTTGAGTGTCTGTAACTAACAACCAAGGAATCCAAACTCATCTAACAGTTAATGGAATATCTTTCCTTTTACCTACCATTACTGAGAGCCTATTAGATGACAGGCATCACCCATGGTAATTAATACTACTCACTTTAACATGCAAAACAGCATAGGGAGTGATATTAGTTAACACTGACTATATACTTTCTGTATGCTGGGGTATTGTTCTAAGGGATTGTTTGAAGCGACTTTTATACAATGTGTACATACATTTCTAACCATGGGTTAGAAATAGTAACACATACATATTGTACAAAAATTCCACCAGTACAAATCTATGTACAATTAGTAAATCTCTCCACTACCCCAGGCCTCACTTCCCAGGTCTGTTCCTCAGAGTCAGTACTATAATCAGTTACTCTGCATTCTTTCTGAAATATTCTCTGTACCTCAATATGCATTATAATACAATGTGCAGCCATATGTAGCGTGCATTTGTTTTTAACCAAGTATACCAGCTACCATTAACTGACTTGTTACCATGTGCTAAGTACAATTCCAAACTCAACACAATGCACCTGTTACTTTATTGACTTCTTAGTGCTTCTTATGATGTGGGTGATCCCGGGAAGAAGCCGGGATTGAGATGCTGACTCAGACCAGGGGACAGACCAGGCAGCCCACTTTGGCATGACTTCTGAGCAACAACCCTGCTCTGTTGACATGTCAGGGGATCAACAACCTGATTCTCTACCTGGGTTTGCAAGAAATTGAGACGTAGAGAAAAGAAGGAGAGAGCTGGAGCTCAGAGTGTGCTATACTGTGATATGGCCAGGCTGCAGGCTATCCCAGGTGAATTGCCAAAGGGGTGTCCCCTTCCAACATCCCATTGAGTTTGGAGTTTCCACCTGATGAAAAGTTAGTCAACATGCTCATCTGACATGCCTGCCTTACAGTCCTAGGAGGTGGGAGGGGAAATTAAGAGACAAAATCTCCATGATTCCAACATTTAAATAGAAGCTGGGACCAGTGGAGGTCAACTACCAAACATGTGAGTGAGCAGAGATGCTTCTCCTGTGCCTCTGTATGGAAACATGAGGGTGAGCTATTGGTGGTTTTTTTTTTTTTTAGCATAAATTGTATGTAGTTGACTAGGAATTAGGGATCAGAGAAATTAATAGATATGCCTGAGCTCAAATGGCAGGCTCAGAAAGTTTCTGGCTGCTCCACGTGTGTGTCCCTACTGCAGTGAGCTGCCGTCCAGAAACGCTCTGTGCTGGAAGCCAGGAGCCACCTGTAGGCACAAGTCTGGTTTCTGGCATGACTCCTGCATCTGATTCCCTTCACATTACAAGCATATGCCTGCCATGTTGACAGGGTACGTAAATTCTTCACATTTGCATATTAAGAAATGTATAAAGTGGTATAAATCAGCTTATATATAATAGATTTTTCGGCTTTGATCGCTGGCATTGCCCCAATTTCTATTCCTGTGCTTCTGCTGGTCTTTGGTATGACTCTACAATAATTACCACATCCTTTAACAAACAAAAAGAAGGGTAGAACAAGCCACATCCCTCCTCCAAATATTCCAGTATTTTGTGTTTGCTGAATAAAATCAGAAATCCTCACGCTGGCCTCTGAGTCCCCATGTGACTGAGTCCTTGCCTGACTTTGTTCTTCTCTGCTGCCTCCCGCCTTCTCTCAGCTGCAATCATCCTGGCCTTTTTGTGATCCTCACACCCTCTAGATGTATTTCCTGTACTCATAGTGAATGTCCAGGGTGTACAACAGTGCTTGACACACGGTCCCTGCTTTAATAATATCAGCTGACAAAATGAGTCAGGGACAAAGGGGCTTTCTGGGCAGTGCAGTGAGCCCACACAGAGGATCAGGCCCGGTGGGAGGTTCTGATTGCTAGAAGCAGCAGCTACCGGACAGGGAGGGGAATAAGGGGAGCAGCCGGCACAGGGAGGCTCTACTTAGATTTCGAAAATCCTCCTTTTCTTGACAAAGGTGGAAGGAGTTTAGTCTTAAGATGACACAACAGTTGGAATCATCTAATCAGATTCACACATGTAAGAGATCAATGATTTCAAGGGTACAAATAATCAGTTGGTACAGGCAAAGCCAGTGCATGGCCTTGTCATGATCTCTCTCCCCACCGTGTACACACCTGGCCCAGGTTGGCACCTGAGAACTCCCCACTGTGTCCACATAGTACACGTCATTTAGAACCACATGGTATATTATTAAGCATCTTCATTTTATATCCAGAGGGTAGAGCTGCGTGATTTTCCTAGGAGCTATGTCCCATAAATCCACACATTCCAGGCTTGCTTGCTATGGCTATCTTAGGCAAGCAGGTACAACCCACTAAAAGTGTGACCAAGGGAGGGGCACTCCTGCCAGCACACACCAAGAGGTGATGTCAGTGAGCTCACAGGAGGTGAGGCCGAGACACTCCGCCTCCTTTCCCTGAGCTGTTCCTCCCACGCCCCCCATAGATCAGGAGGAAAGAGACTGTAAATAATCCTTTCTTTCGCAAACCTAAACCTGACAGAGAGCTCAAAGGGCTTCGAGGGGAAGTGACATGGTCTTGCTGTGTTTTATGCAGATGCCCCATCCTTGCCTGAAGAAGGGGGGATGGGGTCACTTCCTTAAGCTCCTTGAGGTGAGGGCTGTGTCTCAGGTGCCTAAATCCAACTCAGTCTCTGGATTAAAATAGCAGCCTCTCCATAAATGTTTATTGATGTGATTACAAAATATTGAGTAACCTCATTTCTATTTTTACAAATTCATTATAACATTCGCTACAGTACCCCTCACGTTTACTGTACTACTTAATAGCATATGCATACAATTAGTGTTTTCTTGAATGAACTTATTGAGTGAATACCTGAAAATTTTTCAAAAAGCATACTTAGCTCTAAATGAGCGCTGCTATATTTTGAAGCATTCATAAGGTGGTGGCAGGAATGAGCCATAAGGTAGATATGTACTCAAAGAAATTACTAAGTCCTTCAGTGAGGAATCTTAAAAATCAGTAGAGACATCCTGGACTGGTTTTAAAGAGCAATGAAAAAAAATTATCACTGATGATGACAAAGCTGGCTTGTTGAAACAAAGAAAATTGTTTGGATGACTCAGTCTAGACCCCCCCCCAATGTTTGAACAGTAAGGGCTTAAGGAGATGGAAAGAAGGAAATTATAATAGTCATTGTGGAAAATGATTCAGGCATGAATAATGATCAAGGTAAGCATGAATTTTGGAAATGGTCCAAAGAGGGTAATAGGGAAATTGATAGCAAGAAATAGTCAAGTGGAAGGAAAGAGAAATATGGCTCTTAGTATAATACATACTAATAGCCTATAATACAATGTTGTTATATCAGAATGGCTCTCTCACAGTGAATGCTGCAAGTTGACCAGACCCCAAAGCTAGAAGGCTACTAAAAATTGGATGTGCTGACTAGTCTTTCTGAAATCCGTTCTTCTCCCTCTCTTGTACCCAGGACTACACTGCTGGGTCACTCCAAGGTGTGCCTTGGCCTCCAGTCTCCAAATGGACTCAGCCGGACAGTTCCTGGCAGGAGAATAGAGGACTGGGTAGTGGGTTTTCTTCCCACTTCCCTGCTCTGGTGCGTACTATTCATGGCTCCTATATTTCTTCCCCTATGGGAAGCGATGGAACCCTTCTCCAAGAAGCTCCCCTTACTGAGTCCAGGGACGCTGTTCCCTTCTTTTGTTCCCCTAGAAATCGCATCGGCTCTGAGCACTGGGGGTCTCTGGGTGCACCAACATTGCTGTTCCTCCCTCAACCTCTGTAAGCATTCTCTTCACCAGAGTCCCATCTCACTTGGAAATGGCAAATACCTATCTATGACTAAAAGGCAGAAACTAATCATCCATTGGCATTTGGAGAGCATATTGAAACAATCCTGTAAATTTGAAAAAAACAAAATGTTTTTCTTGTTTCATCAACAAAACTGACAAATTTCCCAACCTCATTCGTTTTCCCCCCTTTGAACAGTAAAAATGAAATGGAAAAAACCAAACCACACCAACAGCATTTCACTATGGCTCACTTTCTTAACTCAGAGAGTAAACAGGATACAGGAAACTCAATAAAAAGATGCTTCCGATGGCCTCTCAGGGGGACAAGTATCCCCAAGTGCTGTCAGGATGAATAGCTGCAGGGATGTGCTATTGGCCCCATGATGAGACATATCTGTCCACAGTCATGATGAACAGAAGCAGCGCTAATTGTAATTTCTTGTGTCTTTCTCCTTCTAGAACTGTGATAGTTGACTTGGGTCAGAAAGCAGAGTTTGGGCAATGCACACAATCCAAATCCTCTCTGGGGCAAATCAAACCTTTTGTTCCGTGTAGGTCAATGTACCCATGAAGATCCTTCTGTACACCTCTTCTTTGGTTGCAAGCAAGAGAATTCTACTCAACCCTGCTCAAGAGGAAAGAGATCTTGCATGAGACTAGAGGACTAAAGGGATCTAATGTGGGGATTTGAAGAAGAATTGAAGTTACAGCTCCAAAGGCTCAAGGATCTTTGATCTTTTTCCTCATCTCTGCTTCTCCTGGCGAATTCCTTTATTTTTCTCTATTTCTCTACCATGTTTTTCTGTTACTCAATTTTAAAATAATAAGGCTGCCAGATACAGTAAAGTGCCAACCTGTCTCCTTTATCTTTCAAAAATACTTATGGGCTGCTTATCACGTGCTGTGTACTATTCTATGAGCTGGAACACATGATTTTTTTTTTTTAAGGATACTATGTCATACAACATATCCTATTTAATTTACTGCCATATAAGTAAGTAACACAAAATTGCACATAAAACATTTAAGATTCAGGTAGTTTTGTATTTGTTAAACCAAAGTCCCTGAAATAAGTAACAGGCAGTGTTGGTCAGAACAGACACTGTACTTGGGTGTAATCATAACAGAATCAGCCATTTCAGTATATAAAATGAAAAGGTATGAATATGAGATTAGATGTGCTTCAGATATTTCCTGTCTCAATAGCAGAAATGCCACGTTCTAACAATGGATTTTGGCCAGTGTGAGATAAATGATGAGGACCAGGTGAGATGAAGAAGAGGCAGAATTTCTACCTTCTTGCAACCACAGCAACACACATGGAGAGCACAGGTGGAGCAGAGTCCACATGTGAGAGTCATTCCTGAGGCCCCAGCGATGGGCCTCTTCCTCATGCTGCTGACACCAAGAGGAAAACTAAATGAAGCAAAGGAATAGCAATCAGGTATTCTGTGTCATTGGAAATGGGGTTTGGGAAACTCCACGTTAGCTTTTAGGATAAATCTGAGAGTGGTATTTGAATAGGAAACAAAGAGAATGAAACCAGCTAGAGAACGTGGCAATCAAAGAGTTTTCTTAGGCACGATGGATGGCATTGCTCAACATTGCCCCTGCAGTAAGCTACAAAGGACTGCTAACACCAGTGAGGATGCAACCCACATGACGTCATCCGTCATACCCCTTGTCTCTGCCATGGCTTAGACAGACTCCCAGCCTGGGGGCAGCAGCCCAGACTATCCAGGCTTTGCTAAGCTGCCGGGATCTCCAGCAGCTGTGCAGTCTGTATTGGCGCTCACTTTCTCCACCCTAGACTGCTACTGCAGAGGGTGAAATCTGCCCAAAGGGAATCGGGGAGGGTCTATCTTAGGCAGAATGTGATATTTGAGTGTCCAGTTCAACCCTTGATAAATGGAACATGCTACTAGGTATTTATAGGCTCCACTTCAGCCACAGAGGTTCACTTTTCCTCTTTTCTCTGTGCTCATGGACAAAGAGGACTTCCACTACTGGTCTCCAGGGAAGTCCTGGAGCTGGACTTCTCCTCAGTTAATATAAACTAGAAATTCAGCTCCTGAACAGCCAGAATGACCCAAACGCTTAATTGTATTTGTGTTTTTATACATTTCATTTCCTGAACAGATGACCCCAGTCCTTTGGAGGTTCCCGATAAAACATCACACAGGGCGATAATAAGCTTTTGATGATGGATCCCAGTGGATTACAAGAAAACTGGGCAGGCAAAATGAGCTTAGCTTCACAACATTGTAATTTCAATTATAATACTGTTTGCTCCTTCCTTCTCTCTTTCTAGTCTCCACCCCGCAAATGAGATTATAGTTTGAGCACGTTTTTTCTGTCCCAAAGCCTAATGCCATACATAAAGAACAAGAATCTAGAAATTGTAGCATTAAGGCAAAATTAAAGTCCCAGGTTATAGGAAAAGGTGCAAAAATGAAGTAAAGCTTCCAGGATTAAGGGGAAATTCTTTAATATGACAACCAAAGTGAAAACAATTTCACAGAGATTGAAAGACTCAAGATCTATCTCCTCAGATTAGAAAAAAAAGAGGCAGGAAGGGAGGAATTAAAGTTTACTTAACAATTCTAAAATACAATCGCATGTCTCATGGTTTCTGAGGCTGCTCAGAAAAGTAGCTTAGGGAGCCACTCTGCAATTTCTTTCTAAAAAAATACAGAAAAGGAGGAAGAAATCTGATTCTATCAAAGAGATGTGCCTATTTCTCATTTTAAAACTTTCTAAAACTTCCAGAATATCCTCAAAAGAATACATAGGGCAAAACTTAGAAAGTTAGCAGCAGATTTGAAATTCAACAAGGGCTAATATCCAGATGGGGACTGCAGTCATCACTGCCTTGGATGTCATCAGAACTGGCTTCTAACAATCTTGGATCAGCACAAAATCCTCAATACATTGCAAATTCAATTCTTCTGTCTGTGGAATGTCTTAGGCTTTATAATCCCTACTGCTTATTTCTGTGATTTTCTTAATCCACATGAGATTAGGACCATCACTGAGATTGCACATCAAGCATCAGATAATGGCTTCGCCATTAGGCAAAAGATGTAAAATCACAGGATAACACATGAAAATATTTTCCACTTGAAGTCACAGATCAAGTGCAGAGGTCCTCAGAGGGCATTCTCCCAAAACTCAAAATACCCCAGTTATGACCAATGCCTGGCTTTAAAGCCCCGGTAATCTGAAGCTCTGTTCACTCAGCTATTACAAATAAATGCTTTTGCTAGTTGCTATAAGTGAAAACTGCAACATGGATTATGAAATAAAAGTTGAAAGTTTCATACTAATTACCATAATGTAGTCAGAACTGTAATCTGATTTATAGGACAGGTCTGCAAATAGCAGAAACCCAGCTTCAAGCAGTTTAAGCAAATAGATATTACTTAACACAAAAAGTGCAAGGAAAATATTGACTTCAGGAATAGCTAGATCCATGTGTGTATACATCCAGGCCATAAGGATTCCCAAACTCTCCTTCCATGGAGTTCTTTCCTCTGTGAGTATATTCTCAGCAGAGCTAGCCTACAAAATAGCACATTCACCCCTAGCAGCTCCAAATTCATAATCTACCAAAACAGAAAGAAAGCAAGCTTATTTCCTGAAAAAGTCCCAGTGCTGATATTGATTAGGCCTCCACACATCACTCACTCATCTACAGACCAATACAGGTGGCCAGGGGAATAGCTAGATTTGCATAACGCCACTCCCTTCCAAGAGCCAGACAATGGGGTTAGCTCTACCATAAGCAAATGAACTAAGAATTAGGGAGGGGTAGTTTACAAGCTTTTAAGACACTTGGCCTTTTGCTCTTGGAATATAATCCTCACAAGGGCAGGAACCTTATATTTCTCTATCTTTGGTACCTAAAACATTGCATATCAGATAATAAGGGCCTAAATAAATAGGCCCTGTATTTAAGGAATGAATGAAAAGGTGATGGTTGTTCAAAAACAACTGTAGACCAGTACTGCAGGAAATTTACAGCTTCATAGTAATATGAAGCACCTGGTTGCAGTCAAAAAATTTGTACTTCCTTCTAGGCCAGTGGTTCTCAACTTTCCTAATGCTGTGACCCTTTAATACAGTTCCTCATGTTGTGGTGACCCCCAACCATAAAATTATTTTCGTTGCTACTGCATAACTGTAATTTTTGCTACTGTCATGAATCGTAATGTAAATATCAGATATTAGGTGACCCCTGTGACAGGGTCAAAGGGGTCAGGACCCCCAGGTTGAGAGCTGCTGTTCTAGGCAATAGAGACAAAGTCAAGGTGATTCTATATTATACGTTATTTTCTAGCTTACCTTTAATATGTATATGCCACATGTAAAGAGTTTATAGAAAGAATCAAAGGAGTCCACACATTTATACATAGAAATAAAAATTCAAAGTGGTAAATGGATCATGATTAGAGTAATATAAGAACAAACAGGAAGGGTAAGATCTTCTTTGTTTAGGGAACTGGGGTTGGGGACTCCCAGAAATGGAGACATTTAAACGGAATAATAAAAGATAAGTATATTGAGAGAAAAAAAAGGAAGAGCGGTTTCGCAAACCAGCATGGAGAAGGAGAACCAACCAAAGTGGAAGTGGCGGGGACTGAGGAAAATACAAGGCAAGAGAAGACACAGAGATGAAAGATGGCATTGGGAGGTCTGACTGAGCTGATGGCTGCAGCCAGCACCAAAGCACAAAGTCAGCTTTTAACTTATAGTATCTCATCAGGGTTGTATAAGGGGAAGTAGCATAGACAATATGGGGAAGTAGCATAGACAAAAGGCATATCTTTTGTCTTACAGTATGATTGGAAAATGTAAATGACTTTAATAAAGACAAATCATGCTGTTAATGGTTTCTACTCAACTTTTTTAACATACGATAAGAAGTGAAAAGGGAAAGATCACAAGGAGCTCTGCATAGTTCCTAAAAATTAACTAGGCAAAGAAAGCTAGTGACTTCTGGTGGGGAGTGGGGGGAGCACAAAGGAAGGAATATGGTTGTTTTGGGAAAGGAGGATAAGCAGTTGGGGGTTCATTCCCTGAATGTTCCCCAGGTTGTGGGGGCCCCGCTGCCTGGCAACCAGCTTTCCACAGAGAAGGACATTCCAGGAAAAGAAAGCAGCATATGTAAGCACACAGATCCTTTCTAAAAACAATCTTAAATATTTTATTCACACACTTTTAATATAGAAACTAAAATCATTTTATAGATTGAATTTCACAGCACCACAATTTATTTCACACAGGTCATCCACTCCCTGAATGGTATCTGAAGTTAACTTTTTAACATATTTAATTAATCACAGCAGTACCATGGAGGGAGTTGAAAATGTGTATCGAGAAGGATGAGAGACAGGCAGAAAAACTGATACAAAGTTTCTGGAATGATTATCCTCTCAGTAGTTACATCTCAAAGTCTAATAATTATTCCATCTTTTGTTTTAATTTTGAAATATAATTTTCAAGATCCTCTCTTCCTTTTCCTTCTTCCTCTTCCTCATCCTCCTTCTCTTCTTATTACCATCATCATCACAACCACCACCATCATCACCATTATCATCATCGCTCTCACCATCATCACCACCATCAGTGTCATCATTACCATCTCACCTTCATCACCATCAAGGGTATCATCATTACCATCATAATCATCACCACAGTTATCATCATCACTATCACTGTCACTACCACCATCAGTGTCATCATTACCATCTCACCTTCATCACCATCAATGACATCATCATCACCATCATCCTCATAACCACGACCACCATCACCACTATCATCATCACTATCACCATCATCACTACCATCAGTGTCATGACTACCATCTCACCTTCATCACCATCAATGGTATCATCATAATCATCACCACAGATATCATCACCACCACTATCACCATCACTATCACCATCATCACCACCAGCAGTATCATCATTACCATCGTCACCTTCATCACCATCAACAGTATCATCATCGCCATCATAATCATCACCACAGTTATCATCACCACCATCAGTGTCATCATTACCATCTCGTCTTCATCACCAGCAACAGTATCATCATCACCATCATAATCGTCACCACCATCAGTGTCATCATTACCATCTCGTCTTCATCACCATCAACAGTATCATCATCACCATAATCATCACCACAGTTATCACCACCATCAGTGTCATCATTACCATCTCGTCTTCATCACCATCAACAGTATCATCATCATCATCATCATAATCATCACCACAGTTATCACCACCATCAGTGTCATCATTACCATCTCGTCTTCATCACCATCAACAGTATCATCATCACCATAATCATCACCACAGTTATCATCACCACCATCAGTGTCATCATTACCATCTCGTCTTCATAACCATCAACAGTATCATCATCACCATAGTCATCACCACAGTTATCATCGCCACCATCAGTGTCATCATTACCATCTCGTCTTCATCACCATCAACAGTATCATCATCACCATAGTCATCACCACAGTTATCATCGCCACCATCAGTGTCATCATTACCATCTCGTCTTCATCACCATCAACAGTATCATCATCACCATAATCATCACCACAGTTATCATCCCCATAGTCATCGCCACTATCACCATCATCATCACCAACATCAAAACCACCATATATGATTCTTCACCTGATTCTTCTCTTCTGTCTTTCTGGAGTTACAGAGTTTCCATAGCTCTTACAAATAAAACTGAAATTCCATTGATTTTGATCTTTATCACTTTACCATTATTCTAGTCTGAATATCCCACATATTCTATTTTGTCTACCAGAATCTCAGCATCATGGCCTTCACATTGTTCCTCTTCTGGGTATTCAAGTATCCAATTCCAAACCCATTGAATTTGTGATATGTCATTTATCCCATAATTTGAGAGGATGGAGATACAAGGGGAATTTCTCACTGGATTTAGGAATGGTGAGCAGTTACAGTGGAGTTTATGTGCAAACCATGTCAAACAGATAGGTAGAATGAAGGGTTTATATTATGCCAAAGAGTTTAATTTGTACTATAAAATGCTCTTATCAAGTTATACAATACAATCATAATATTTTGGAACTTTTTTAAGTGTCAGCATGGAGGAAATATTTGATAAAAAAAGAAATTGGGATTATTTGAAGAGAAAATAAATTCAGTTCAATGGAAAGAACAGCAACAATTAAACACTAGCTGAGCATTGGATAAACTAAGGCATGAAAACACAAAGAATGCAGACAATGACAATCAGCTCAGATTTTTTTCAATAATTGGTCTTCTATTCTCTTTCTCATTCTCTTTCATTAGGAGAAAGTACTTTGTAAAAGAAAGAGACTATTTGAATTCTATCCAGGACTTCCTAGTGAAGTAACCTAGGATAAGTTATTTCATTTCCTGACCATGTGTTTTCTTTCCTATAAAAAGGAAATAAGAACATTTATCTTACAGGATATTTTTTAAAAGGCAATGTTGCCTCCATCAAAGTGCTTGTAAACACATATACCAAAATTTTCATCCTGAACAAACTAAGAGTCTCCAAAAAAGAAAAGCTCTGCAAGGAGTAATCAGACAGTAAAAATGAGTGATGGCTGCTGGGTTGACATGAATGTGCACTGATGTAGTTTGCATGATCTCCCACACATGAGGTAGGGACCCCATTCCCTCTGATTGCTGCTATGAATGGAATAGGCCCAGTGTTGCTAATCTTAATTTTAAGAATCCAGAGCTCTACATTTGGAAGTGAAATCCACCAATTCTAAAACACAGTGTGTCTGAACTAGAACACATCAGTAGACTTCGAACAGCCTGCAGTTCCCTATGTTGCCCGTCCTTGATCACACATATTATTAAACCTAAAACTTCGAGCAACTGAACCAATTGAATGATTCAGAATGCCTCAGCTCATGGTGTGGCATGGATCAAGCCATATCAGCAGAAACCCTCTGAGGTCACTTCTAGAGGGACTTGTCCTCTTCTAGACACCTTCAAAGCGCCATTCTGAAATCTTGGGAGGTCAATGAGGCTATAGTTAAATGTCAATTTATTTTTAAGTTAAATTTATTTTACTTATTTGTATTAAATCATAGCTGTGTACATTATTGCAATCATGGGCTACAATGTGCTGGTTTCATATACAATTTGACATGTTTTCATCAAGCTGGTTAACATAGCTTTCACGGCATTTTCTTAGTTATTGTGTTAAGACACTTATATTCTATGCCTAGTACATTTCACATGTACCCTTGTAAGATATGCCGTAGGTGTGGTCCCACCAATCACCCTCCCTCCATCTAACCTCCCCCCTCCCCTCCCTCTAATCTTTCCCCTTCTTGGGCTAAAATTGGGTTATAGCTTCAATTGGTTTTATACTAAGACTGCATACATTGGATACTTTTTCTTCCATTCTTGAGATACTTTGCTAAGAAGAATATGTTCCAGCTCCAACCATGTAAACATATAAGAGGTAAAGTCTCCATCTTTCTTTAAGGCTGCGTAATACTCCATGGTGCACATACACCACAATTTATTGATCCATTCATGGGTTGATGGGCACTTTTTGGAATGGATGCACTTGGTTATAAGTTAATCATGAGTCATGGACCAAGTGCACGCATTCCAAAACTACAGTTGGATACATTTTGATAAATATATAGTCGTGTTAACACAATCACAAACAATATATAAAATACACCCACCTGAACCTTCAATTCCCAGCTCCTTCCCTGCTACCTCTACTTTTAACCTACTTTCTGTCACTACTGATTACATGTTCCTTCTAGAATTTCATAGGGATAGAACAGTACCACATATTATTATTACTCTGGCTTCTTACTCTCACATTTTTTTTTGTGGGGGGGGCAATGCATCTGTGTTCTGTGCACCAGTATGTCATTCCTTTTATCCTTGAGTCTTATTCCATTTATGAAAATATAAAAATTTGCTCATTGACTCACCTGATGTCAGACAGTGGGTTACTGTGAATACAGCTGCTATCAGTAAGGATGCATAATTCTTTGTCAGCCTTTCTAAACTCAGCCATTCTAGTCAATGTGAGGTGGCATCTCACCATAGTTTAAATTGATATTTATTTGATAACTAATAGTGCTGAGTGTCTTTTCATGTGCTTATTTGCCATCTGTTTATCTTCCTTTGTGCAATCTCTGTTCAAATATATTGCCCATTTTTTTTAACTGGGTCATTTGTCTTCCATTAGGGATATCCGCCCTTTGTCACCATTATGATTTGCAAATATTTTTCCTAGGCTACAAACTGAGTTTTAATGTTGAAAACAAAATTCTGTGGCTTATATATTATTTCCACATTCATCATCTCATTTTATCCTTAGAAAAGATCTGCCAAGGAGGGAGAAGATGTTTTAAACCTTAATGTTTCAGATAAGGAAAATAAGACTTAGAAGAAAGTGACCTATGTAGTGTCACACAACTGGTAAATAACACAAATGGGACCATTTGCTGGATTTACAGGGTTTCTGACTACCCAGAATTTATCCCCTGGAATGTGAGCTGTAGTGAAAGAGAAATTTTTGTTCTGTTGCTGTTTTGTCTGTGCTTGTAACTGTGCCTGACACACTGTAGCTACTCAAATGATTGTTGATTAAATTCCTCCCTTGTTTCATAGAGACCATGGTCTGAGTGGTAGAACACTGCCTCTTGCCCCATCTTTTTCTGGGATCCAGTGGCTGGGACCCTCTTCCTGTGCCTTCAGCACGTGACCCCAGTCCTAGCCACTGGGCTGCCCCAGGGAGCAGCACAGAACAAGGGCTGCTGTGATCAGAGTAAATCCCAAGATTGCTGGAGGAGCTGATGGAGAGTGGCTTTCCTGTGCCTTTTCTACTGAACTTGAACATGGGATGATTTGGTGTTGGAACTGTTGTATCCAATTTATCAACAAGAGAAGGGAGAAGACAGCCAGCATGGAGAAGAAGCAACTGATGGAGAGACACTAAGTATCGATCCTAAGCCACGAATCCACTGCACTGTGATGTCACAAAACAACAATGACTATTTATTAGCCTAATGATCTCTGAGGGTCAGGAATTAGTTGGGTTGCTTTGCCTCAGGGTTACAGCGTAGTATTTACTAGGCAGGACAGCAGGGTTCTCCGGTCTGAAGAACCTATGTCTAGGGAGGCTCATATCTGGTCAGCAGGTGCTCTCTGTGGCAGGTGTCCTCAGTTCATCCCCACCTGGACTCTTCCATTGTCTGCTCAGGAGCCCACATGTCTGGCAGCCGGGTGGCTTGTCCCAGCATGAGTGTTTCCAGAAGGAGCAAAGTAAAGCAGAAATGTGGCTTCTGATCTAATTTCAGAAGTCACATCCCCTCCTACTGGGCTCTGCTCATTACCAGCAAGTCACTAAGTCTGACCCACACTGAAGAACAGGGTTATTAGACTCCACCTTTTGAAGGCAGGAGAGTCAAAGAAGGAGAATGGCGAGGTGGATTTTACAACCACCATGGCAGCACATTTGATGGTCTATGTCATGGTCGCTTTTGTGTTGCTGAGTAAGAAGACTAGAGACTGGGTAATTTACAGAAAAGAGAGTTTTCTGAGGTGATGGCTCTGCAGGCTGAGCAATTTGAGGGCACGGCTCTGGCTTCTGGCCAGGGCTTTGGTGCTATGTGCTAACACAGTGGAGGTCTGAAGGGACGCAAACATGAGAAGAGAGGAGAAGTGGAGGGGCTTTATCACAACCCACTCTCTCTCGGGAACTAATCCACTCCCTCCAGAACAAATCCAGAGTTATGAAACCAAGAACTGACTCATCTCTGTAAGAAGAGCATCAAAGCTTTCACGAGGGGACCCCCTTCTGACCCAGACACCTGCCACCAGGCCCCGACACTGTCACACTGGGGGCCCAATTTCAACACAAGTTTCAGTGGGGGCAAACTATATCCAAACCACAGCCGCGTGCTTCAAGACGTTTTAGTTTTATGATCCAATCAGGCCACCGCCGCCTGCACTGTCACTAATTTATTTATTTTTTTTTTATTTTTTTTTTTTTTCACAGCAGGTCTCTATCAAATCTTTATTTATTTTTTTTTTTATTAAATCATAACTGTATACAATGATATGATTATGGGGCATCATACACTCACTTCATAAACCATTTGACACATTTTTACCACAGTGGTTAACATAGCCTTTCCGGCGTTATCTCAGTTACTGTGCCAAAACATTTACATTCTACATTTACCAAGTTTCGCAAATACCCCTGTAATATGCACCACAGGTGTGATCCCACCGATTCCCCTCCCTCTACCCACCCACCCCTTTCCCACATCCCCCTATTGTTAAGTTGTAGCTGGGTTATAGCTTTCATGTGAGAGTCCCAAATTAGTTTCATAGTAGGGCTGTGTACATTGGGTATTTTTTCTTCCATTCTTGGGATACTTTACTAAGAAGAATATGTTCCAGCTCCATCTATGTAAACATGAAAGAGGTAAAGTCTCCATCTTTCTTTAAGGCTGCATAGTATTCCATGGTATACATATACCACAATTTATTAATCCATTCGTGGATCGATGGGCACTTGGGCTTTTTCCATGACTTAGCTATTATGAATTGGGCTGCAATAAACATTCTGGTACAAATATCTTTGTTAGGTTGTGATTTTTGGTCTTCTGGGTATATGCCCAGCAAAGGAATTACAGGATTGAATGGCAGATCTATTTTTAGATCTCTGAGTGTTCTCCATATATCTTTCCAAAAGGAATGTATTAATTTGCATTCCCACCAGCAGTGCAGAAGTGTTCCCTTTTCTCCGCATCCACGCCAACATCTCTGGTCTTGAGATTTTGTGATATAGGCTAGTCTCACTGGAGTTAGATGATATCTCAAAGTAGTTTTGATTTGCATTTCTCTGATGATTAAAGATGATGAGCATTTTTTCATATGTCTGAAGGCCGTGTGCCTGTCTTCTTCAGAGAAGTTTCTCTTCAAATCCCTTGCCCAGCCTGCGATGGGATCCCTTGTTTTTTTCTTGCTGATGCGTTTGAGTTCTCTATGGATTCTGGTTATTAAACCTTTGTCAGAGTTATACCCTGCAAATATCTTCTCCCATTCTGAGGGCTGTCTGCTTGCTCTGCTTACTGTGTTCTTAGCTGTGCAGAAGCTTTTTAGTTTGATCAAGTCCCAGTAGTGTATTTTTGAAGCTGCTTCAATTGCCCGGGGGGTTCTCCTCATGAAATACTCACCCAGACCAATTTCTTCAAGGGTTTTCCCTGCATTCTCCTCTAGTATTTTTATAGTTTCATGTCTTAAGTTTAAATCTTTAATCCAATGAGAGTCTATCTTAGTTAATGGTGAAAGGTGTGGGTCCAATTTCAGTCTTCTGCAGGTTGCCAGCCAGTTCACCCAGCACCATTTGTTAAATAGGGAATCTTTTCCCCACTGAATGTTTTTAATTGGCTCGTCAAAAATCAAATAGCGGTAAGTAGCTGGATTCATCTCTTGGTTCTCTATTCTATTCCAGATATCTACTTCTCTGTTTTTGTGCCAATACCATGCTGTTTTGATCACTATCGATTTGTAGTAAAGTCTGAGGTCTGGTAGTGTGATTCCTCCTGTTTTGTTTTTATTTCTGAGTAATGTCTTGGCTATTCGAGGTTTTTTCTGATTCCATATAAAACGAAGTAATGTTTTTTCAAGATCTTTAAAATATGACAGTGGAGCTTTAATAGGGAGTGCGTTGAAATTATATATTGCTTTGGGTAGTATGGACATTTTAATAATGTTGATTCTTCCTAGCCATGAGCATGGTATGTTTTTCCATTTGTTAACATTTTCAGCTATTTCTTTTCTTAGAGTTTCATAGTTCTCTTTATAGAGATCTTTCACGTCTTTTGTTAGGTAAATTCCCAAATATTTCATCTTCTTTGGCACTACTGTGAATGGGATAGAGTCCTTAACTGCTTTTTCAATTTGACTGTTGTTGGTGTATATAAAGGCTACCGACTTATGAATGTTGATTTTGTAACCTGAGACGCTGCTGTATTCCTTTATCACTTCTAGGAGTTTTGTAGTAGAGTCCCTAGTGTTTTCCAGATACACAATCATATCATCTGCGAAGAGCGAGAGTTTGATCTCTTCTGACCCTATATGGATACCCTTGATCGCCTTTTCTTCCCTAATTGCGGTGGCTAAAACTTCCATTACAATGTTGAAAAGCAATGGAGACAATGGGCAGCCTTGTCTGGTTCCTGATCTCAGTGAAAATGATTCCAATTTAACTCCATTCAATATGATATTGGCTGTGGGTTTGCTGTAGATAGCCTCTATCAGTTTAAGAAAAGTCCCTTCTAGACCAATTTTCTTGAGTGTTCTGATCATGAAGGGATGCTGGATATTATCAAAAGCTTTTTCTGCATCAATTGAGAGAATCATATGGTCTTTGTTTTTTAATTTGTTTATGTGCTGAATTACATTTATAGATTTACGTATATTGAACCAGCCTTGAGACCCTGGGATAAAACCAACTTGGTCATGATGTATAATTTGTTTGATGTGTTGCTGGATTCTGTTTGTTAGGATCTTGTTGAATATTTTTGCATCTATATTCATTAGTGATATTGGTCTATAATTTTCTTTTCTTGTTGGGTCTTTTCCTGGTTTGGGGATCAGGGTGATGTTTGCTTCATAGAACGTGTTGGGTAGTCTTCCTTCTTTTTCTACATTTTGGAACAGGTTGAGTAATATAGGTACTAATTCCTCTTTAAAGGTTTGGTAGAATTCTGACGTGAAACCATCTGGTCCCGGGCTTTTCTTTTTAGGGAGGTTTTGTATAGTTGATGCTATTTCTGAACTTGATATGGGTCTGTTCAACATTTCCACTTGATTCTGGTTAAGTCTTGGAAGGTGGCGTGCTTCCAAGTATCGGTCTATTTCCTTCAGATTTTCATATTTCTGAGAATAAAGTTTCTTGTAATATTCATTAAGGATTTTTTGGATTTCTGATGAGTCTGTGGTTATTTCGTCTTTGTTGTTTCTGATTGATGATATTAGAGATTTTACTCTTTTTTTCCTGATTAGGTTGGCCAGAGGTTTATCTATTTTATTGACCTTTTCAAAAAACCAGCTTTTTGATTTATTGATCTGTTGTATTATTCTTTTGTTTTCAATTTCATTTAATTCTGCTCTAATTTTGGTTATTTCTTTTCTTCTACTGGGTTTGGGGTTGGAATGTTCTTCCTTTTCCAGTTGCTTGAGATGTCCCATTAAGTTGTTAACTTCCTCTCTTTCCGTTCTCTTGAGGAAGGCTTGCAGTGCTATAAATTTCCCTCTTAGAACTGCCTTTGCAGTGTCCCAGAGGTTCTGATAGTTTGTGTCTTCATTGTCGTTTTGTTCCAAAAAATTGGCGATTTCTTTCTTAATCTCATCCCTGACCCAGCTATCATTCAGCATAAGGTTATTTAACTTCCATGTTTTTGTATGGGTATGCAGATTCCTGTTGTTACTCAATTCAAGTTTTATTCCATGATGGTCCGAGAAGATGCATGGAATAATTTCTATTCCTTTAAATTTACTGAGGTTAGACTTGTGACCTAAAATGTGATCAATTTCGGAGTAAGTTCCGTGGGCTGATGAGAAGTATGTGTATTCAGTTTTGTTGGGATGAAATGTTCTGTAGATGTCTGCTAAATCTAAATACTGGATGGTTAGGTTTAAATCTAAGATTTCTTTGCTCAGCTTCTTTCTGGAGGATCGATCCAACACTGCCAAGGGAGTGTTGAAATCTCCAACGATTATGGAGCTGGAGGAAATCAAGTTACTCATGTCTGTTAGAGTTTCTCTTATAAATTGAGGTGCATTCTGGTTGGGTGCATAGATATTAATAATTGAGATCTCGTCATATTGAGTATTACCCTTAACAAATATGAAGTGACCATTCTTGTCCTTCCTTACTTTTGATGGTTTAAAGCCTACTGTATCTGCAAATAAAATTGCAACACCTGCTTTTTTCTGATTACCATTTGCCTGAAATATGGATGACCATCCTTTCACCCTGAGTCTGTATTTGTCTTTTAAGTTGAGATGTGACTCTTGTATGCAACAAATATCTGGCTTGAGTTTTTGTATCCAGTCAGCTACCCTATGCCTCTTTAGAGGACAGTTTAAGCCATTCACATTGATGGAGAGTATTGATAAGTCTGGTGGAATTTTGGGTATGGAGTTTTTCAAAGGTCCAGTGGACGTTTTTAATCCTTTCGCCAGTGTGGAAGTTGGAGTTTGATCCGAAGTTTCTGAGTGAGTTTACTTTTGTGGTATAAGATTGGGTTGGTCATTGTGGAGGATAGGTCTGAGAACATCCTGAAGAGCTGGTTTACTTATGGCAAATTTTTTCAACATATGAATGTCATTGAAGTATTTAATTTCTCCATCATAGATGAAACTCAGTTTAGCTGGATACAAGATCCTGGGTTGAAAGTTTTTTTGCTTTAAGAGATTAAAAGTTGATGACCAGCCTCTTCTTGCTTGAAAAGTTTCAGCAGACAGATCTGCAGTTATTCTAATGTTCTTACCTTTGTACGTTATAGTTTTCTTTCGCCGGACTGCTTTGAGAATATTCTCTTTCATGTTAACTTTAGTGAAGCTAATTATGATATGTCTGGGAGATGGCTTATTGGGGTTGAATCGTGTTGGGGTTCTGAAGCTGTCTGCTATCTGAATTTCAGATTCTCTAGGCATGTCTGGAAAATTTTCTTTCATAATTTCATGTAGAAGGGCCTCTGTGCCCTTGGCAGCTACTTCATCATTCTCCGAAATTCCTATAACCCTTATGTTGTTTTTTTCCGAATTATCTGAGAGTTCTCTGAGTGAGTGATCCGTTTTTGCTCTCCATTTCTCTTCCTCTTTGAGAGATTGTTAGCGTTCGAAGACTTTATCTTCAATGTCAGAAATCCTTTCTTCTGCTTGCTCCATTCTGTTACTGAGGGATTCTACTGTATTTTTCATATCTTTGAGGGCTGTAAGTTCTTGTTTCAGTGTGTCTAAGTCTTTGATGGTTTTGTCTTTAAATTCGTTAAATTCTTGAGACAATTTTTGAATTTCTCCTCGAATTCCTAATTCCATTTTATTAATCTTGTCTGCAAACCAAATTCTGAATTCGACTTCTGACATCTCAGCCAGTTGTTTATGAATGGGATCTTCAATCACATCTGCCGTATCTTTTCTTGGGGGGGGTTGATCTATTCTGGTTATTCATGTTACCAGAGTTTTTCCGGTGATTCCGCCCCATGGTTTACTCCCTTTGGTTTTTCCCCTGGGGTTTTATGGAGGGCCCGTACAGTGTTGTGGCCTGAGAAACTGGGGCCCTGTCTGGTGTGGTGGAGCAAAGTGGTTCTGTCTTGTTTTCAGCTGGTTTCTGTTCGATCCTATTGCAACTTCTACTCTGGCTTGAGGTCTCAGCTGTGTGGAAAAATCAGCAATTAAGTCACCCCACCTGCCCACCTCTGGCCCCAGTTGGAAAAGGAGAATCAAACCTTCCTACAATCGCACACCCAGGGCACCGCCTGTAAAGTCCTCAGTCTATTAGCCCAGTTCAAAAGGTCCAAATCAACTGTCTCAATCGGCACTTGTCTCGGGTGGAAGGGTTCAAGAGGTCTCTGGGAACTGGATCACAGGGGCCTGGTGACTCCTCTGACACAGCTCACCCCAGTGCAGCGTGGAGTCAGGAGGAGCCACCCAGCAAACAGAGCAGTCTGGGAAGGTTGACGTCTCCTTCCCCACTTTGCCCCTCCGTCGGACCCAGTCACTGGTATCTCTGCAGATGGCTAACTCAGTTGCCTGCAGTGAACAGACACTCCAGGGGTTTGCACCTGCCTGAATCGCAAGGAAGTCTGCCAGGCCCCCGCAGACTGCCGCTATCTAGCAGGAGGAGATGGGGCCTGACATCTTTGAGTGTTTGATGCAGGTGATGGGAAGGAGGTGTTCACTCAGGCTTAGCCCCGTCCCTGATGGATGCTGCTAACAGAACAGAACAGAACAGACAACTTTGTGAGGTTCTGTCTCTGTTCCTGTCGTAGCCTACAGAAGACGGGCTGTTTTGAGTTCAAATGTCTTTGCTGCTGGAGAATTGCGTCTGAACACCTCTCTGGGTCGGCCCCGCCCTGGAAGCTTCCCGGGTTTGTGAGCCGTCACTGGTGGCCTCCTCTGGTTGCCCAGGGAGACAGGGGGTGTGGCCTCAGAATATCCAGAAGTGAGCGTTCTGCCGTTAAAGAAAAAACGGCTGTTGATCTACCTCCAGGGAACTGCTGCCCTGGTGTGGGCACTCAGGCGACCCTTTTCTCCTCTGTCCCGCGCCCCAGAGTCAGCACTGAGCGGCCGCAGTTTGTGCTGGGTCCACACCCCTTAAGAGATCCCCCAAGATCAGAACTCTTGGGGGATGGGCCCCCAGACCCCGATTGGGAGTGGGGGGGGGAAGCTAGAGTTTCATTCAGTTTTATGCAATACTACGGTCCGGGGAGGGCTCCTGCACTGCACCGCAGGGAAGTGCCGCCAAGGCTTGATTTCCCCTCAGCAGAGTGCCCTCTCCTCGCTCACGTATCCCAGAGTCAGCGCTGACCTGACGCAGCTCAGGCACTGTGCACTCCCCTCGAGAAATCACCCAAGGAGCCGAACTCCTGGGGGATAGGCCCTCAGACCCCGAGTGAGAGTAGGGGTTCTCAGCTCTCAGCGGGGAGGCCAGAGTCTTATTCAGTCTTGTGCCCGGGGAGGGCTCCTGCACTGCACCGCAGGGAAGTGTCGCCAAGGCTTGATTTCCCCTCAGCAGAGTGCCCTCTCCTCGCTCACGTATCCCAGAGTCAGCGCTGACCTGGCGCAGCTCAGGCACTATGCACTCCCCTCAAGAAATCACCCAAGGAGCCGAACTCCTGGGGGATAGGCCCTCAGACCCCGAATGAGAGTAGGGGTTCTCAGCTCTCAGCGGGGAGGGCAGAGTCTTATTCAGTCTTGTGCCCGGGGAGGGCTCCTGCACTGCACCGCAGGGAAGTGTCGCCAAGGCTTGATTTCCCCTCAGCAGAGTGCCCTCTCCTCGCTCACATATCCCAGAGTCAGCGCTGACCTGGCGCAGCTCAGGCACTGTGCACTCCCCTCGAGAAATCACCCAAGGAGCCGAACTCCTGGGGGATAGGCCCTTAGACCCCGAGTGAGAGTAGGGGCTCTCAGCTCTCAGCGGGGAGGGCAGAGTCTTATTCAGTCTTGTGCCCGGGGAGGGCTCCTGCACTGCACCACAGGGAAGTGCCGCCAAGGCTTGATTTCCCCTCAGCAGAGTGCCCTCTCCTCGCTCACGTATCCCAGAGTCAGCGCTGACCTGACGCAGCTCAGGCACTGTGCACTCCCCTCGAGAAATCACCCAAGGAGCCGAACTCCTGGGGGATAGGCCCTCAGACCCCGAGTGAGAGTAGGGGCTCTCAGCTCTCAGCGGGGAGGGCAGAGTCTTATTCAGTCTTGTGCCCGGGGAGGGCTCCTGCACTGCACCGCAGGGAAGTGCCGCCAAGGCTTGATTTCCCCTCAGCAGAGTGCCCTCTCCTCGCTCACGTGTCCCAGAGTCAGCGCTGACCTGACGCAGCTCAGGTACTGTGCACTCCCCTCGAGAAATCACCCAAGGAGCCGAACTCCGGGGGGATAGGCCCTCAGACCCCGAGTGAGAGTAGGGGCTCTCAGCTCTCAGCGGGGAGGCTAGAGTCTTATTCAGTCTTGTGCCCGGGGAGGGTTGGTGCACTGCACCGCAGGGAAGTGCCGCGAGGCGTGACTCCCCCTCAGCCCAGTGCCCTCTCCTCACTTGCGCGCCTCAGAGTCAATGCTGACCAGTCGCAACTCGGGGACTGTCCACTCCCCTTGAGAAATCACCGAAGGATCCGAATTCCTGGGGGACAGGCCTCCAGACCTCAGTGGGTGGGAGGGGAGCACCGGGGGTTCAGGGTTGCCGGCAAAGGATTCCCAAAGTTTTATTCAGCCCTATGTCCGGCAGGAGAACGCCACGGCACCCCAGTAGGGGAGGTAGG
This sequence comes from Nycticebus coucang, assembly GCF_027406575.1. Taxonomy (NCBI): domain Eukaryota; kingdom Metazoa; phylum Chordata; class Mammalia; order Primates; family Lorisidae; genus Nycticebus; species Nycticebus coucang. Next base: position 107,474,431 of record NC_069783.1, on the reverse strand, counting down.
TCCAGTTTTTAGAAGGTCTCTCCCGTGGAGTGGAGTGGGAGGGCCTTTAATTTCTGCCCGCTTGTTCAATTTTGGGGCTCATGAGCCGGTCTCATGGGGGAGGGGGACTCCCGTCCGCTTGGTGGTGGATTTTGTACCTTTTGTTTGCGTCCTTGTGATCACAACTTGCCTCAGCGGTGTTGATGTGCGTTCTTCAGCCTTCTCTCTTGGTGAGGCTCAAGTCCACCAGGATACTTATTATTCCTGTCCCTTAACTCTCCTTCTGGACGGGAGCCTTTGTTGAAAGCTGGCTTCAGTCCGCCATCTTGTCCTGGCTCTCACTGTCACTAATTTAAATCTTTTTCTTTATTTCTTCTTCTTCTTTTTTTCCCCCTTGAATAAACTAGTTGGAGCTGGGTTTCCTATCTCTTTCAATAGAGAGAATCCTGGCACAGAAATGAAAAAAATTTACCTTTTCTCACTCAATGGAGTGTTTCTCCTGATACCCCACAGCTGACAAATTACCATTTGAGTTTTGACAGCGAAGAGCTAGATTTTTATGTTGTGTGTATGACATGGAGGAATCTTAGAATATCAGTTGTAAGCATACACATCTCTGGTCACATTGACCTTGGTTAAATGACACAATTTATCTCTGCATGTGAGCTGCATGAACGTGCAGGGCTGGGTTCCATCCCTCTGCGTCCTTAGCACCTAAGTGCCTGGTGTGAACTGGAGGCCTCCTACACATTCGCTGAAGAGGAGAGAACTGATGCCACTGCCCTGCTTGAAATGATCACTGATGTCTGAGATTCTCTTCTATGATACATTCTTTCCATAGCTACCATTTATTGGAAGCTGGAGCCCTGAAGGAGGACTGCAACAATCCCCCTCCCCCAATTGTCACACTGTTTCTATGGAAAACCATAGTTCAATATAAGACAATATGCACTGTGATCAGTGATGTTCCAGAAGGCCTAGTGAGGATGGAGAGGCCTGCCTCTAACTGCAGTGCTCCTAAGTCATTCCCAGAGACTCCTTTAATCAAGGCTTCCTAGTGTTAACTGCTGCTTTATAGAATAAACACATTAACTTGCATGTCCTCAGTCCCCCAAATCAGGATGTTTTCCATGAATATTTGCTACATAAGCACCATGAGTAAATTCCTACCCACTTAATTCCACTTAGCTCATAATCCAGATGCTACTGACATTCCCTGTAGGAAACCAGATGACAACGTACAGAACTCTCCCCAGAGGTCAGATTCCTGTCCCACTGCTACCAGTATGTGTGTTTTCAGCTCTTCACAGCCTTTGAACTTGTTTCAGCAAAGAGTTTGCACATGATTACTGTGCAAATTGCAAGGGTACATATCTAACATATTAAGAGTAGCGTATGAATGTCTAAACACAACAATTAAATGAGGTGAAGGCTGTGTTAACCAGTTTGATGTAAACATTCCAAATTGTATATAAAATCACCACAGTGTACCCCATAAATGCAGTAAGGTACACAGTTATGATCTAACAAAAAAATAAAATAAATTATCATTCAGTAATAAAAAAATAGTCTAGCAACCTTGAACTCCTGCTACAGAATTTCTAGGCTCAGATCATGTCCACATTTCCCCCACTTCATTTCACTTTCATTTTACATCTCTTCCTATAATATTTCTTGAAGAAAATAAATCACTGAATAGAAAAAAAATAAAAGAAGTATGAAAGAATGAAGAAATGTAACATGCCAACAATGTGACTGAAATTTGACATTTGAAACCCTTGTGGCCCTATAGAGTCTTGGAGTGATGTCCATGAATTGGATGTGCTCATGATGCCAGGCCCCAGATCACAGTCGCTCAAAACGCAGCCCTTTGGCAATTCAGAACACTGCAGAGGCCAGAAGGTCCCTCTGACCTTTATCTGTCTTTGTCCTCTGAAGCAGGTCTTAAGGGAATTCTCAGAACTACCTCTCCAAGAGCAGGTGATAAGATCCTCATTCCAGAAGTGCCCTGCCTAATACCTGGAAGCCACAGGAATTTGGACACACAGGCCTGGCTACATTCCCCCAAGCTTATGACCCCCAGACCATGCCCCTTTCTGTGTAATCCTACTGTCTCCAAACCTATCTCTTCTTCCTCACATCTAGGCACAAAAACACAGTCTTCCCTGGGCTTTTAGGTCTTATTTCTGATGGCTCCCATGTAACTAAAACTTTGGTCAAATACATCCACTATGCTTTCCTCTTCTTGTCTTCTGTTATAGGGACATTAGCACAAATCTTGCAGAGAGTGAGGAAAAGCTATTTCTTCCCCCGCCCCCACCATGGCATTGACAATGAGAACCATGAAAAGCACTGTTCATGCATGACTTTCCCCTATCCTCAGGACCAGCTGAAGTGGGACCATGGTTATGCCCATTTTGGAGAGCAAGGCTTGGGAAGCCATGCATTGTATCCAGTTCCACGTCTGTTAGGTATCAGGGTTTGAACCCAGGCTTCCACACGCTCTACCACTGTGCTTTCCTCCTTCCAGGGGATCTGACTGAGTCTGGAGACCTGTAAGTGCAGCATTAGGATGAGGAATCTGCCTCCTGGAGCTGTGAAACTTGGCTCCACTGTCACTACAAAAGTGTCCTTGTTTCCTATGGCTGTTGTAACAGATACCATAAATAATGAGGCTGAAAACAACACAGTTTGATTCCCTTACAGTTCCGAGGTCAGAAATCTGAAACTGAGGTGTTGGCAGGGCTAGCTCCTCTGGAAACTTCAGGGAAGCCTCTACTGTCTCAGCTTTTTGGAGGCTGCTGGCATTCCTTGGCTCCTGGTGCCTTCCTGGAATCCATCAGTCCTCTGATTACATCTGTGGTCAAATTCTTCCCTGTTTCCCTCTCCACGGTAACGACACTGATCCCACCAACAAAACCTTCTCATCTCAAGATACTTACCACAATCTCACCTGTCAAAGCTCTTTTACCATGTAAGGTAATATATTCCAGGTTACAAGGTTGAGACTTACACCTGTTTGGGGAGAGTGCAGTTGGGAGTCAGCCTACTGGAGGGAGTAAATTATGTCACCTGATATTTTGCTGGGGCTTGGTGTCATGATCCATGAAATGGGGATGATATTTTTGCCCTTTTCTAAATAGGAGAACCAAATTAGATAAATTTAGAGAAGTTACAGGTAAACTAGTCAGAGGAGGTTGGTACTAGTGAGATATTGGAACTCATATTATTGATTGGAGGATACTTTAGTGGCAGGGGGCTAGTCAGAGGTTCTGGGAATGTGCAGAGGTGATGGAGACAAGACAGACTCAGCCATTAGATATGGAAGGGCATTAGCCTCTGTTCTTGAGACTCCCTGGGACAGCAACTAATGACCCACGAGTGGGACAGATCTGAGAAGTATCTTTAAGGGCATCAAGCTGTTTCATTGCCTGATGTTAAAATAGCACTCGACAATAAATAGTAAATGAAATTTTCCTTCCCATGCAAAATTCAATTCACATCTTCTCATAAATCCTGCCGGAGGCTTCTGATACAATTTCTTAGGCTCATAACCCCATCACAAGGTCACTCCCAAATTAGTTTGGAGGCTGTTTTCTATGCGGCAGGCATGGTTGAATAAGAATGCGGAGAAATTATGCTCAGATTCTTTTTGATGGTATTTTTGCTTTAAAGAAAAATCCAACTTTTAATACTACCCACTCCTTCAGAATTTGTTGACTCCTTTTGTATAATTTTAATATAGGACTTAGGATAACTGTATAATAGAATAGATCTATCCTAATTTACCTGGCAAACAGACAGTCACTACACAGTCGGCTGCAAGAACATTTCAAGTATTTCTGTCACACCAGTCCAAGAGAATTTGGCATGGTGTTCTTAAATGTCAACACAAAAAATGTTTTGATGAATATCACTGCAAGATCACTGGAATGCAATAATTTTCCAATTAAGTTTTTGTTTTTGTTTTTTTCCAAGAAGAGGGTACAGTTTTATTTCCTAATACTGTCAGGGATCCCTTTAGGTCAACCCCGATTTCACACTTGAAGAAATGCATCCATCTCTCGATGGCAAGTTTGTAAGAACAACAGAAGAATTAAAATTCCTTTACATCACTTTTTTATAATTAGTAGAACTAATGCATGCATATTGTAGAAGATTCAGAACATGTCAACAAATGGAAAAATGTTACATTTCATTTTTTGCCTGTTACCCATGGAAAGTGTGTGTGTTATCATTTTTATCATTTACAAAATCAGGGTGCTACTCTACACATTTTATTCCACATCGTTTTTCCTACAATTTTCTTTTTATTTAATTTTTCATTAAAATCGTAACTGCATACATTTATGGGGTACAATGTGATGACTTGCTATACAGTGTGGAAGGCTTAAATCAAACTGATTAACATAACCATCATCTCACTTGCTTACTTTTTTGTGGTAAGACATTTATAATTTACTCTTAGGTATTTTGAAATATACCCATGCATTATGCACCATTCCATATCTTTTAACATATCGATATATGGAGAATATTTTCTTATGCCAGTAATTTATTTATTTATTTTTTATTTTTTATTTTTTTTGCAGTTTTTGGCCAGGGCTGGGTTTGAACCTGCCACCTCCGGCATATGGGGCCGGTGCCCTACTCCCTTGAGCCACAGGTGCCGCCCACCAATAATTTTTTTTTAAATACCCTCTTATTAGGTGGTTATAAAATGTTAGTTTCATTTCTTGGTTTTCTATTTACTTCCAAGTGTCTATGTCTCTATTTTTGTGCCAGTACCATGCTGTCTTGACCACTATAGCTTTGTAACACAGACCACCTAATCTTCAATAAACCAAACAAGAACATACCTTGGGGGAAAGACTCCCTATTCAATAAATGGTGTTGGGAGAACTGGATATCCACATGTAAAAGACTGAAACTGGACCCACACCTTTCCCCACTCACAAAAATTGATTCAAGATGGATAAAGGACTTAAACTTAAGGCATGAAACAATAAAAATCCTCAAAGAAAGCATAGGAAAAACACTGGAAGATATTGGCCTGGGGGAAGACTTCATGAAGAAGACTGCCATGGCAATTGCAACAACAACAAAAATAAACAAATGGGACTTCATTAAACTGAAAAGCTTCTGTACAGCCAAGGAGACAACAACCAAAGCAAAGAGACAACCTACACAATGGGAAAGGATATTTGCATCTTTTGAATCAGATAAAAGCTTGATAACTAGGATCTATAGAGAACTCAAATTAATCCACATGAAAAAAGCCAACAATCCCATATATCAATGGGCAAGAGACATGAATAGAACCTTCTCTAAAGAAGACAGACGAATGGCTAACAAACACATGAAAAAATGTTCATCATCCGTATATATTAGAGAAATGCAACTCAAAACCACCCTGAGATACCATCTAACCCCAATGAGAATGGCCCACATCGCAAAATCTCAAAACTGCAGAAGCTGGCGTGGATGTGGAGAGAAGGGAACACTTTTACACTGCTGGTGGGACTGCAAACTAGTACAACCTTTCTGGAAGGAAGTATGGAGAAACCTCAAAGCACTCAAGCTAGATCTCCCATTTGATCCTACAATCCCATTACTGGGCATCTACTCAGAAGGAAAAAAATCCTTTTATCATAAGGACACTTGTACTAGACTGTTTAATGCAGCTCAATTTACAATCGCCAAAATGTGGAAACAGCTTAAATGCCCACCAACCCAGGAATGGATTAACAAGCTGTGGTATATGTACACCATGGAATACTATTCAGCTATTAAAAAAAATGGAGACTTTACATCCTTTGTATTAACATGGATGGACGTGGAAGACATTATTCTTAGTAAAGCATCACAAGAATGGAGAAGCATGAATCCTATGTACTCAATTTTGATATGAGGACAATTAATGACAATTATGGTTATGAGGGGGGGAAACAGAAAGAGGGAAGGAGGGAGGTGGGTGGGGCCTTGGTGTGTGTCACACTTTATGGGGGCAAGACATGATTGCAAGAGGGACTTTACCTAACAATTGCAATCAGTGTAACCTGGCTTATTGTACCCTCAATGGATCCCCAACAATAAAAAAAAAAAATACCCTCTTATCGGCTCTGTTGCAGTTTGCTGTGTGAATATATGCTAAAGTTACTTAATTAATCCTCTATTCCTAGCATTTAAGAAATTCCATTGTTATTAATAACCCATTACTAATAACAACGTGAAGACCATGTCTGTGTATCATGCTTCTGGTTATATATTTAAAATCAATTCCTAGAATAAAGGGCTGCAAGGTTATTCAGTGTTTCACTGAATCTTATCACACACTGGTATGTTGCTTTTCTATGCAGGAGGTCCTATGAAGCTTTCCATTGTTGACATTTCTGTTCATGCAAAGTTTTAATGTAATATACCTTCCCAGCTGCAGGATAAAGACATATACGCTTTTCCATGTTAAAGACGCTCCTGCCCTCTATCTATGGCTTACAAAGAGATCACTTATCCCTTTTTAAAATAAACCTGAACTTCTTTTAAGGAAGGTATTATTGGTTTGGTGTGCATGGAGCTAGAATTCAGGGCTCTCTGAATTTACTGGGAAAAAATACATCTTTATTTTTCCTAGCCTTGAACTAAAATTTAGCTTGTCCTTCAATAATGAATCTGAGCAGCTACCAGGGTAGCAGTGACGGTGACTTTTCGCTGATAGAGGCTGCGGCAATCTTCATGTCATGTTGCATTAGGAACAGGCAATTCAAAATATCCTCTGCCCTTAACATTTGCTTGACATCGCAGCCGTTATTAGATGTGCTGCCAAGCTTTGTTTTCAGGGTTTTATTAAGGAAGCACATATAATACCCTACTGCAATTTAAGACAATATTTTGAAACCTTTATTTCAATATAATTGTATCGCTCAGTATTCCCATGGGTTTTCTTTGATGAAATTAAAAAGATTATTGTTAGTGCACGCTGTGTGCTCTCACAGCTGTGCAAGCCAGTATTAGGTGAGACCTGACTTAATTTCTGGTGGGTGTTTAAACAGACTGGACATTAAATACTTATTGAACCTACAGAACTCACAGAGCCCCCCAGTTCTGAACCGCACAATGCCTTGACTGCTGTGGGACCCAGCGGGCTACCTGTTTTCCCTGCAGACTTGAAACCAAGGCGGGACACAGAATGTGCTGGGCATTCCCAGGCACTGACAGATTGGTTTAGGTTTTTGTCTAAAACAACAAAAGATCAAGCATTTTGCTAAAAATGGAGAAAATAGCCCTGCCCTGAGCCATATTCCTTAAACCCTTAAATAAATCCCATCTTCTGACCCTTTCCCATAAGGGACACACCGGAGTAGAAAATCTTTCTCGATGACCATTGTCAGAACAGTCCTCTGCCCGTACGCTCTCATAATAAAGGCTCTGCACCGCCTGCCCTCACTTAGTACTCCTTTCTCTCTTTGCAATCTAAAGCAGCCCCATCTCAAGATGTTTGGGGTACCCCCTGGTGAGAACTCCCCTGCTGCCAATTTTGGAGTGAATCCAGCTGCACTTTCAGGTAGACAGATCATGCATACTGAAACACTCAATGCCATCCCATCAGTCCTTCGATCGTCTTATGGAGAAAGGCTCCGTCTGGGGCACATGGGTCACTAGCCCTTCAGTCAGACTTGCTGGCCATCAGTTCTATCAGAAGCGGGAGCTCAGGACCAGCGTCAGGCAACCGTCTCCAACCGGAATTCATGACGAGTGACTCGTTTCATTGTGCAATTTTAACAAGTAGGTTTGGAATCCAAGTAATCCTAGTCTTTCCATTTTTTTGTAAGATAACCTCCTTTTTGCAACAATTTTGCTAGCATTCAAACATGAAAGGAGTTAAAGGAGCACATGAATGAACTTGCAGGTCTGATATAGACATAGCAAAGATGGTGAAAATATTGTAATTGTCAGAACTTTGGGGAATCAGGATGGAGCCCAACCATTTTTACTCCATAAAATCTCCATCTTTTCAATGATTTGGGGCACAAGAATAATCTATGCATACAACTGCTATGCTGTGTTGGAAAGCATCTCCGTTTCTTAATGTTAAGTACCACAGCCAATCACCGTATCCAGATGACCCGTGTCTCATTCATCTTACTTGGGTTTCCTCTGGGTGAATAGGGAAAGCACCTCCAGATCAAAGTGAATCTGCTCTCATCCACACTCCCCTCTCCTCCAGGAGAGAGTGGTCAGAGATGCAGTTAGCACAGTTCCCAGCCTCAGGAGTTGCACGCAGACAATGCTGAGTTGTCACAGGCCAAGAAAACCCTATGACTGAAGTTGATGTGGGCTGAATTGAGAGGATAGCCTCTCATATTTAGAGAGTTCTAGTTGATTTCTTCTGTACATTTTGGAATTGATCTTGACAAAATTACATCTTATTTTGGCATTCTGTCTCCAAATGAGAAACCCATTTTGCTATGGAATAGTTTTGAATTCAGATTATGGTAAAGAGGGGGTCACTGGTCCTGTGATGTGAGCTGAGGTCGCCCCAGCATCTTATGTCTATGGCACAGAAGTCTGGCTCCACCTTTAAGACAAAGATGAGTATCCAGAATCACCTGTATTTTGTGAATAGACTAATTTGTTTGAAGAAACAAGCTTCTTCGTAATAATCAGATGAAAAAGCCGTTAATGCCACCTGTGACTAGACTGGCTTGTGAATGGGGCGTTTCTTTCATTTGAATTGAAGTGAAGCACTTCTTTAAGAAAAATAACAAAGGGCGGCGCCTGTGGCTCAAGGGGTAGGGCGCCGGTCCCATATGCCAGAGGTGGTGGGTTCAAACCCAGCCCCAGCCAAAAACCAAAAAAAAAAAAAAAAAAAGAAAAATAACAAAGCAAGTTTACATACAAATAAAAGCAGTTCAGAAAGAATTCAAGTAACCTGTTGCTCAATAATTTAGTGGATCCAAGTGAGAAGTTCAAAATAATTGATTTTAAATGGCATCTAAAATTGTGTGTGTATATATATACACACACACAGTTTTATAAATGGAGTCATAAAACATGGCTTTTCTTCTCTCTGCCTTCTTTCACTCAGCATAAAGCTTTTAACATTTATCTAAGTTTACAATGATCAGTAGCTTGTTCTTTTTCGGTATTGAGTAGTATTCCATCCCATCGCTAACACGGTGTGTTTCCATGCACACTAGTGGGAAGACATTTGGATTATTTACAGTTTGGAGTTATTATGGAAAAGGCAAAATTATAGATAGAAGAAAGACCATCGATAGCGTGGAATTGAGGTAGGCAATCTGCAAACACATAAAACGGCACCTTTTCAGTAATGGAAAACTGGATTGTAGTGATGGCTGAACAAATCACACTCATCTCCTAAAACTCGCTGAACTGCACACTCAGAATGGGCTAATTTTATATGATATACTTTGTAACTCAAGAGCTGGAAAGAAAAGGCTCTACATAGGAACATAAATTCACACGCCCTTATTGGGAGCTTCTCCCACTGGTGCCACAGTTAGTCACCAAGGTTAAAAGACTCAGTCACCAAAGAAACTTCCTGCGCTGTTCAGCACACATTGTGGAAGTTGAAAGCTGTCAGAAGAATGTTTCTTTTAGAATGATAAAAAACCCAAATCCTGTCCAAGAGAGCAATAACGAGAAGTTTGCGCACATAAGAAACAAAATGATCCTTTAAACAGGTGGACTGTAAATAAAGCTGCTTCAGATGGATCCTGGGAGTTTTCTTTTGTTTCTTTCTTTAATGTTCCGTGAACTACTATTATCTTTTTAAACTGCTCCCCTGGCCTTCGATAAACAGAACATCCAACGCGGCACTCATTCCACTGAGCTAAGTATACCAGGGACATCTGGAGATTCCGGGATGTTTGAAAAAGTGCTCACGGTAAAGGGTCGTCATGGGGAATGAAGGCACATGCCTGAGACCACAGTGACCCACAAAGCTAAATGCTCAAAGGCTCAAAAATATCCAAGGCTATTTAGGAGAACTGAAGAAATGTATTCACCTTTTTTTTGCAGTGAACACTTACCAAAATCAATTTGACTACAAACGTTTATGATCTTTAGCAAACAAAAAAACTCTTTTCGATTTTGCAGTATGCATATATATAATTAATACATATATAAAGATATAGGTAAGAGATAGATATAAAATATATAGATGTTGACACATGTAGAGATAGACATATTTTCCCCTATACGACAACTACTGATGTTATCTATGCTCAGAGAGGTCCCCAAGGGCCAGGCACATGTGTACACACACATACATGCAAACTCACTGGAGTTTCAAGTTCAGAAGTTTACATGAAGAAACAGCGGCACATGTTGCTTTTTTACATGGAATGTCATGTGTCTCCTTAGCTATTTCTGCGACTACAGATATTTTTGAAATTCCAATCAATGCAGAGTTCTCTGTCTCCTCAAAAGTGGCTTGGTAGGGCTCCGTGAAATCACAAACCCACAGCCCCCAAACGATTTATAACACTGGAGTATGTTGAGGAAGCTTTTTGATGAATACCAGCAAGAGGTATCATATGATCATGGTTGCTATTAGGTTATTATCTATACCACATTCATTACTTGTGTAGCTATAGCAAAAAAAAAAAAAAAAAAATTTTTTTTAAATGTGGTCAGTATTTTAGCATGACGGCACTCTGGAGAGCCTACCAAGAAGCAGTGGCAGCTTCTGCCAGCAAAGACGCTTAGCAGTAACTCACTGCTATACCCACGTGAAGTGGATGTTTAATAATTTAATGCTAAATCTGGTGCTTCACTTGGACATGGAAGACATTAAATGTCTAACGTATGGACATCAGAAAAATAAAGCAGCACAAAGGTAAATTAAGGTAAATCTCAGACCCTCCGTGCTACCACGCGATGGGGTTGAATGCATGTTGGGAAGTGGTGAGGAGTCGGCCTGAGATAACAATTTCACAGAGAACTGGGCTCACTGTTTCCCTGACCTTACAAGGCCGCAAGTTTGAATCATTGCTGCCTCCTTGCTGAGTCTGTATGTTTCAAACAGAGACCATGCAGATCGGCTTCCATTTACTAGGACAGTGCTGTCTTGGCTTCAGAGCTGTGTGAACCTCTCTCCTCCACCGTGACATAAAGACATCCCGTGTACCCGCACCTGAGCTAGTGTTCCCCCAACACTGGTCTTTCAAGGAGCAGCCATGTCTTGGCCCCATTAACACCTGTATCAACTCAGTATGTTTCTTTAAAATGACACATTTCTGTGGGGCTCTTTTTATAATCACTTGAGTGGTAACTTATTGTTCATGTTATGGCTCAAGTTTATTCCCCACACTCAAGATGACATTTTCAGATCAATCTAATATTGATACACATACACAGACTTAGGGCATTCTTCATAATTGCTGCTTAAGACTCCATTATGTGAATGTACCTTTTTTTAAAAAATCAATTCACCTCTTGATGAACATTTAGGTTATTTTCAACTGTTTGCTATTTCAAAAGATGCTGCAGTGGACATCTCTGTACACAGCTCTCCACATCCATGGCTAAGCTGTTGTCTCGAGCAGATTTCACAGGGGTCCTCAAACTACAGCCCACGGGCCACATGAGGTGGTATGATTTGTTCCCAATTTGTTTTTTCACTTCAAAATAAGATATGTGAAGTGTGCACAGGAATTTGTTCATAGTTTGTTTTTTTTTTTTTAAACTATAATCCAGCCTTCCAATGGTCTGAGGGACACTGAATTGGCCCCCTGTTTAAAAAGTTTGAGGACCCCTGAAAGGACTATAATTTCAGGGTCACATGGGTGCACATTTTAAATTTCATCAGCCAGATACTGACAAATAGATCTCTAAAGTAGATGCATCATTTTATAATTCCTCTAGCAGTATATGAGAGTTCCCTACTCTCCCTCATCAGAAAAACATCTTACTATTTTCATCTTTTGTTTTTTTCCAATATAATTAAGAAAAATGATCTCTAGTAGTAGTGGAAACAACACCTTGCTCTGTTATATCCCTAATGCAGAAGTTATTAAAACAAACTTGATTAGAAATGCTTCTGACAGATTGTTAAGTTAAACACAATGGGGAAACTCTGTTCATATTTAACACAGGCTCTGTATATAACTAATGTGATTCATCTCGTACTCTGGAAAATTTAAATTTAGATGCTGGAAATAACAGCATCTTTCATGGCCCAAAAGAACTTGAATACATGTGTTGTACATGCTAGATAGGCATTTTAACAACATAAAAACCATTAAGAGATGGTTTTCTTTTAATGCTGCTCTGAAACACTTCAATGTGTGTGTTTGCTCTTATAGGTTCATACCTAGTTCTTGCAACAGCTGTGCAAAGGCTGATGTTGTGATGCCCATATTACAAAAGAGGACATTTCTTTCCCTCCCTGGTGATCTGCCAGTTATCACTGTCATGAGCAACACACAATTGTGAGCTAAATGGATTCTCTGAAGCTCACACCTATCTTTTTCCACTCTCTCCCAGGGAGCTCATTCTGATGGTAATAATATGACTATGATAATCCACAGTCAGTGGTGAGGATATTGAAATTATTTAAGGCATCAAAAAAAAATCACACTTGCCCATGAAGAGAGTCGTGCCATTTTGATGGGTTCATTCCATTGCCTCAGTTTTTGTTTCTGGTGATATTCGGATTATGAACGTCAGACGAGGAGAATTGTTTTGCTCACAATGGGTTACTAGAAAAGAATTTCTAATCAATCACAATAGTAAAAAAAAAATATATATATATATAAGTTCAAGATCTTTCTATCCTATCACCTGGGTCATCTTGACACGGCTGACAGCAGTAGAGTGCAGTCATTAAGACTGCTTTCCTAAGCAAACCTGAACATTTTAAACAATAGATAATATCTCCAATATAAGTAATTTTTGCCTGAAGTAGAAGAGGCCATACCTTTTTGGCTTTGAATTTAGGCAAGCCACCAAAGCATCCAAAAATAGAGTCAGTATTCCAATCACCAGTTGTAGGACTCTATTAAAAAACAATTTTTACAGTCACGGTCCAACTTTTTATTTTCATATTGTGTCTTTTCCTAATTAAAAAAGCAATCCATGTTCACCAAGGGAATTTTCAGGATTACAAACTGAACAGATGAAGGGGCACCATGAATCACAAGTGATATCACCAACCAGTAGGAACACCGTGAGCATTCCAACTGGTATTTTCTCAGTTTTCCTGCCTTATGTGGATTTATAAACAAAATTGGTATTAGCTTGCAATCTCTTTTACAGTCTAATAAATTTTAGGGCACCTTTATAAAGATATAATTCACACACCATTAATGTCACCATTTTAAAGTGTAAAATTTAGTGGGTTTTAGTTTATTCATAAGACTGTGCAACTATCACCAATCTCTGATTTTACAATAATTGTATTCATCCCCCACCCCCCCAAACCCCATGTCTGTTAGTAATTGTAATTCTCCCCTCTAGTGGAGTCCCTGGCAGTTGCTCATCTACTTTCTATATCAATGGATTGGCCTGTCCTGGACTTTTCATATGATATGTGGTGTTTTAGGTTAAGTATATTTAGCTAAATGTGTAGTATTAGTATTTCTTTCTTTTTAATTTACTGGAAAATATTCCATTGTATGTTATGCCATATTTTGTTTATCTATTCATCAGTCAATGGAGTTTTGGGTTATTTCCACCTTTGCTATTTCAAACCCTCCCCCAAATTATGACTAATGATGCTACGAACATCTGCTTACATAAATATTTGTGTAGACATATGGTCCCAATTCTTTTGGGACTATACCTAGTAGTGGAGTGCTGGATGTGATGGTCACTCTGTTACCTCCACCTGTTACTATGGTCTTTGTTCCTTATTGTTTTTATACTCCTGTCTGATTGCTTTTCAGGCATTCCTCTTTCTGTCACTTCTTTCTCATTCCCCTTTCCTCCTAAACTTTTCATTCAACTGCCCTGATTCTATTTTCTGCAGCAGCAAACCTAGAGGCCCCTGTGTTTTCCAATTTCTGAACACTTTTATTAGCTGTGACGGCTTCTTCTCCCCAGGGTCTTCATCCATCTTTTATGATACAATTGCTTATTTTGAATCTGAGAATACTGACCAGGTTCTAAAAGCATCTCTATATCATGCAGGAAATTCTGTCTTTATCTAGTCATTTTAAGGTTTTCCCAAGGTTCTTTCTTGAAGTTATATTTTCATGTGTCTATGAGTTTTCCTCCGGACTGGGTAGCCCACTGCAAGAAGTCTTTCCCCACCCAGTGATTTAGCCTATCATAGCTACCGATGCAGGAAGGACACCACGCTGGCTTTGACATGTGCAGACCTACATATTAGCTATATTAGGATATGGTCTTTATTTTTTTCATGCCTATTTTCTCTACTCATATTCCAGGTCCCCTTCCTCTTTACAAAAGGCACACCTGAGTGTGGCTATCTTTGCATCCTCCTTCAAACTCTGTACCTTAACAAACATTTCTTTAAGTTTCTACCATACACACAATAACTTTCTAGCATCATGCTAATGGGAGTTTCCCCGCCCTTTTTACGTTACTGCACATTCTATGGGAACCTGGTAGAGTGAAGGAGATGGCTAGGTAATATTCTTTCTTCATCTTCCTATTGGAATCCTACACATTTATTCTTTATAAATTGCTCACTAGAGGATGTTCCTCTTCTTTTGCCCACTCAGGCTGCTCTTTCTTTAGAGCAAAACATTGAATCTGAACGGGGTGCATTGACTCTGATAATTTTTCCAACTTTCCCTTAAAGTCTAGTGTAGCCATGTGATTAAGTTCCTACCCAAGAGGTGCAAGAGAGAGAATTTGAATTGGCAGGATTTTCCAGGAAAGTTACTTAAGAAGAGTTGACCCAGCTAAAAAGACCCTTTCCTATCACTTTTCTTTTTCCTGCAATACCGATGCAATGACCGGCACTCCTGCAGCCATCTTACTCTATGAGGATGTAAGCCAAGCATTAGCAATGGTGTTGAAGAAAGACAGGTGCCTGGAACCCCAGTGATACAGAGTGATACCATGCTAACCCAGGCTAGCCTGCTTCATGGCTTCTTTCATGTAAGAGAGAAGACACTTCTATATTGTTTAAGATATTCACATTTGCTTAAAAAAATTAAACAATCACACCTAATCCTAACAAACATAGTTTGATATTGATGCTATCTTATCCTAAACTTCAGTATACTTTCTTGATTTTAATCACATCTGTTTACATTTGAAATATCAATTATCTTTTATTTATAGAAGCTCATGTATTACTTAAAACCTATTTGTCTTAAAATAAAATACGCCACCTATAATAAATATGTATAAAAGTGGTATTATGGAATGAACAGGTGATAATTATGTAAAAGAGATTAAATTCCAGCGACGTACTCACACCTGCCTATAGTCTATTAGCAAAGGATAGAGGCTTTCAAGGCATGCTAGCCCCTAAAGAAATGAACATCTCTTCAATCGGAAGCCCTGCTGGAGAACAGAAATAAATGTAAGCTTCTGTCATTTAACTTTATTTAATTTCATTTCTATGTACCACCTAAAGCCATCTACATATCAACTGTGGTAAGATCTGACAAACACTGATGTAGAGAGCTGCAAGGCAATGAAAATATATAGCTTTTGTTACATATTTATCTAAGTTGCATAGTACTATAATGAGCAAGATTCTGAAAATGCAAAATGGATCTTGACAGACAAAGCATGATTAGTGATTCTGTTTCTGTTCTGTGATATTTGCTGGTCGTGCTTAGTCAAGACAGATCTGATAGCTGCAATCATATTCACACATTAATACTGTCCTGGTAAGATCCTCAGCAACCAAACTTCTTCACACAAGGAAGGATGTATTTCAGCTTAGATAAGAGATCTTCGCTCATTCCTGCTCAGTTCATCACAAGCCCAAAAGTGTAAAAGTGTCTCCTTAATCCATAAAATTACACCTGTCACAGTGACTTAAACTTCATTAATGCAACTTCCTGATCCATGGTAAGTTTTTAGTAATACAAAATCTATGACTCTGCAGCTAATTAAGACAGACTCTTTTGCATGATGATGATGATCAGATTCTGACTTTTAAGAATAACTGGAAAACATTCAAGGGGAGTAGGAGGATGTGTGTATAAAGCAAAACAGCTTCTAAAGCAAAACCTAACACTGTTAAAACATCCACTCTAGGCTGGGCGTGGTGGCTCACATCTATAATCCCTACCACTCTGGGAGGCAGAGGCAGGTGGATTGCTTGAGATCAAGAGTTCAAGAGCAGCCTCACCAAGAGCGAGACCCCGTCTCTACTAACAGTAGAAAAACTAACTGAGCATTGTGGTAGGTGCCTGTAGTCTCACTATTGGAAAGGATCACTCAAGCCCAGGAGTTTGAGGTTGCTGTGAGCTATGATGAAGCCAGGGTAATCGGCCAGAGCAATCAGGGCAATGGAATGAGACTGTCTAAAAACGAAACAAAACAAACAAAAAAACCTGCTCCATAATACATTTTCCAATTATCCCTAAGGAAAATAAATCTCATCCAGTCCATCACTATCTGAAATAACGGAGCAAGAATTTTTCTTTATTTAATTCCCTAAAGACAGACTAAAATGAAACACTTTGAGCTGAGGTACATAAAAGTTGACCATATTAATGAATATATCGTATTCAAAAACTCTCTAATTGAATAGTTTCTATTAAATAGGTAACACATGCACACAGTAAAAAATAATCAAACTCCAGTGGTTCACTCTAAAAAGTAATTTGCATTCAGCCTTTCCCCCTAGCTTCCCATCTCTCCCCAGTAGGAATCCCAGTTGCTGGTCCCTTGTGTGGTCTTCTTGGGACATCATCCGCTCATAACAGTATAATAGAATACCCTTCTCTTGGTTTTCCCCAAAGGGAGTTTCATTATGCGTGCTGTAATGCACTTTACTTTTTGAACAGGTGTATCGGAAATCCTTCAGTACATGTACATAGAGATTTGTATCACTAGCCATATATAGTAATTAAGATAGGGTCTAATTCTAGAACTCATTAAAGAAATATTTACCCAGAGTTCTCATGGACCAGATGCTGCGGTCCACACAGCTGCTGAGAACACAGCTGCAGCCAAGGCCCAATTCACAGACTAAAATGCTTCCATTTCAGAGCTTGCTCATTAAGTAAAGCCACCCTAGCTGTAGTGTAAAATCTCTGCCTTGACGACACGTATGTGTCTACATCTCAAACCCTTACATGCATAGAGAGCATCTGCATCCCAACATCACACATCTATGTCCTATATACACACACCACATGTATGTATGTGCATGTGTGTGTGCGCTTTTCCCCTCATCTGGACCCACGGTAGTAAACAGAAAGCTGGCCTCAGAATCCGCAAAGCTAAGGAACATTCTGGTAGAGAATGGCAGTAGGCTAGTGGGACGTGCAAAGGAATAACTTCATATTCTAGTCAGGGTACCTGTGTCTTAAAGAATATACTGACACAAACAAAAGAAAAATACGTGCAAGCAGCATGTATGTGTGTGTTTGCGTGGACTCTAGATGTGCCGAGTTTCTGGAAGCCCTTGGATCCATAAAAAGTCAACTTTGACAAGAAGGTGCTACCCCAAGATGAACTGAACTAATTCTTAGTCATAAATTCAAAATTAAAAATCACATGTTTTACAACGGCTCCAATTCTTTTGCATTTTGTAGGTAGAACTACAAAACGACGACCCCTCATCCGCGAAAGTAGAAAAGCACACGAAAAAAATCAAAACGCATTGGTTGAGATTCTGCTGATCCTGTTCTGGTAAAGAATGAACTTATCCATCTGTCCATGTTTCTATCAATCTACCCATTCATTTGTCCGTGTGCCCATCTGCTCATTTCTCCTAACTTCTGCCAGCTACAAAACCCAAAATAAACCTTTCATCACCTCAGATACGAGCCCAGACGTATCTGAATGGTGCATATTCGCCAGTTGGTCACGTTAAGCAGTGCGGCACACACTATCACTACATGCAGATTTAGGGCAGGGCTCAAATACAGGTTTTCTCTATTTTCCTTTCATCTGTTCTACAAGCAAATCTTCAAGGAAATAATCTTCAAACATTGGTGAGCTGGTCACAGAAGGAAGAGAGGGAAGAACATAAACCACAGGTGCTGATGACCAGAGTTCTCAAACCCCCACGTTGAGCACGGGAGTACAGGAGAACCCAGATCAGATCATCTCCAAATCAATTTCAACTGCTCCTGGTAAAGGTTTGCATGCAGCCTCTTCCCCTAGCTTCCCATCTCTCCCCAGTAGGAATCCCAGTTGCCAGTCCCTTGTGTGGTCTTCTTGGGACATCATCCGCTCATAACAGTATAATAGAATACCCTTCTCTTGGTTTTCCCCAAAGGGAGTTTCATTGTGTGTGCTGTCATGCACTTTACTTTTTGATTGTAAAAGTTTTCAACCGAAAATCATGACCTCTCTATCAGAATGGATAATAAAAGCATGTATACTTTCCAAACCTTGAGCTATCATGTTTAAAAACGCACTCACATACCTGAATGTGTCCTTCAATTACTGTTCAATTTTCAGGAATATAAGGCGCAAAAAGCAACCTAAAAGTGACAAAACTATGTGACCAGACCAGGAATTCTCCAGAGCCGCAAACGAGATTTCAGCAAAGTGTCATAACACAAGAACTACTGAGTTGCCAGGTCTCTCTTTGGCCAGCTGTGAATTGATTGTTTCTAATTTGGTGGCTATCAGAGCCAGA
The DNA here is from genome assembly GCF_027406575.1 of Nycticebus coucang. Taxonomy (NCBI): domain Eukaryota; kingdom Metazoa; phylum Chordata; class Mammalia; order Primates; family Lorisidae; genus Nycticebus; species Nycticebus coucang. The sequence continues at coordinate 107,455,680 of NC_069783.1, read as the reverse complement.
TTCGAGTTTTAATTTCTCCCTAGAGTGACTCACAATTCCGTGCAATTCCATAGCTGGCAGTTCACTGTACTGTCAGAAAGCGCCTGCAAGACAATCGCATCCGTTGCATTCTAATCTAGAGGGCAAATGAGGAATGCATGCCTGTCGCAAAGAGAGCTAAGTGCTCTAGTTTTTAACACTTGCAAAATGGGGCACTTCAGAAGAGACAGCCGGACTTCCAGTTCACCTCATCATACAGATTAGGAAGCGGTCATGGTGGAGCAGAACATCCCTTGTGGATAAATTCCATCTGCAAGGAGCAGTCCTGGCAGGTGGCACGGAGCTGTGTTGTGTTTTTAAGTGGCTCCACTGTGAATAATAATAACCCACCTTTCCCAGACAAAGGATTCCATCCATGTCACCTGGAAGCACCAATAACACAGAGGACAAATGCAAACCTCCGGAAATGGTTGTGAGCAAATCTAGGAAGACCACACTTGCAGCTGATCTGAATATATTAAAGGCCAGCTGGGACTCACCTGTTTTCTGAGCCAGCAGATTTCTTCTGACAAATGATGACAGCTGGTGCGTACTTCCCAGTGTGATCCCTGCTCTCCCTGACGTCCCAAATGGAAGGGCTGCTGGCTCGCACACCCATGATGCTCACGCCTTTCTTCACCTTTGCCCTGGGGGAGACAGTAAGTGTAGTCTGAGTCAGCTCTGGGGACGGTTCTGGGAACACGGTGAACTTAATTGCGTATCATCGCCTTGCAGTGTGAGCTCATGAGTGAGAGGATCTGAACACAAATTTGCAATCACCTTCCAATCTATCTGCCCTAATGTTTTTCAGTTATTCCTACCTATAAACAAAGGAGTTAGTTACAGTAGACTGACAGAAAGCCAACACTAGTATCATTATACCTTCAGCAAAACCAAAACTAAACTAAAAACTACCTGAAAACCCTTAGACTGGCAAAACTAAAACGCGAAAAAGTAAAATTTATAGTAAGGATGTATATTCCTTGTCGACCTGCTATGTGCCAGGCACCGATGGACATTTTATCTCTGTGATCTAATTTTCCAGCCATGTTCCACGTTCCAAATGAGGAAGCTGGGTCTCAGGTTGGAAAACGACCACAGCCCCCCCATGAATGGAGGCCGCTAAGATTTTCACAGGTTTTAGCTCTTTCTATTCAGCTACCATTGTCATCACCATCACTAACACGTATTGATTGCTTATCACAAAGCAGACGCTCTGCTAGATTTGTTACGATTTTATCTCCTTTAATTCTGACAAATGCCTCACAAGGTCAGGACCATTTTAATTTTGACTGAGCAGATGTGAAGTGGCTCCCAGCCGAGATGCAGGCAGGATGTGCTCGGGGCCTTCTTGTATCTTATGGAACTTCCCAGTGCTGAGGCTGATTGATCTGATTCTATTTACTATCCCTGTTGCTCGACACTGGCCAGTTCCTGCCATGTTACCTAATATTTATTTAAACGTTTACAAAGGCACGTTTTCTGAAAAGCAACTATGCTTCCCATCTCTCTCTCTTTCACACACACACACGCACACACACACACACACACACACAAAGACACCTCCCTTTTATTCATGAGAGGGATAAACAATCGGCCCAGAGGTTTTTCTTCAAGGCATCAGTGGCTTTGCTCCTTGCAGAAAGCTAGCTCTGTGAGGAAGAAAGAAGCATGAGGGAACTGGTTTTCTCATATGTCTATAATTTACTTTAAGAAACTTTGAGTGAAAAATACATTTGCCATGGAAAGTATGTGGTAAAAGGACAAGACTATCCACTCGAGCAGTTTGATGTACAAACTAGCCTCGCTGCTTGAAAGAAATTCATATTTCTGCTTGTATTTTCTCTTCTTAGTTCCTTCCAAGAAAATAGAAAACAGAGCACTTTGCTGGTTTTGGCCAGAAGGTGATGGTGGGGATGTCCACTGGGGTTACACACCCCAGGTTTGTAATTGTTGTGCCTGTACAAACTTGCAGGGGAGGCAATGGCTGCAGAGTCCACCCTCTAGTAATGCTCACTATTATAATCACAGGAGGGGCAAGACTACCTCCTGTCATCAGCAACAAGGGTGTGGGGAAGACAGCACTCTTAGGCCCAGGGCTTGGAGAAAAAGGACATGCCTGTCCCTGACACCGAGCACACTATCTCCCAAGGACACAACTTTAAAGGAAGCCCTACTTGCAAAGGAATCCGGGTACTTGCATTCTGGAAGGGTTCTCCCCATTCTATGCTGAGAGGAGCTCACAGAGCCTAAACTATGCAAACTTTGTGGGTTATCCTAAACTATTCTGGGAGTCTGGAATTTTGGCACATGCTAGGCAGAGGGTGCCCACGTGAGACCAGTCCCCAGTTAGAACTCCCAACTCCTAGGCTTAGGTGAGCATCCCTAGTGGAAAGCCCTAGGGTTGTCACAACTATTGGCTGGAGGGATTAAGTGTGTCCTGTGTGACTCACTGGGACAGACTGTGGGGAGCTTGTGACTGGTTCCCTCCCCCATGTGCCCTTTCCCTTGGTGCTCTTTTGCTATGTTAATTTACCAATGATCATGATCATGACCCTGCACTGAGTGCTGTGAGTCTGCCCAGCAACTGGCTGCATTCTGGGGTGGTCCCAGCACACCTACCAAACTCACTAGTCCACAAAGAGAGAAGGGATATCGTTGTAGGGTTGACCTGGGTACAACGCTTAGCATTTTTAGAAAGTGATTATCATGCATAACAATTATTTCTATGGGAAAAAAATAACATGTCTTGTGCTTTAAATAATCATTGTGCAAGCAAACATTTTGAGTGCAGTCTTTTATAAATTGGGAATTGCATACGCAGGCCAAAAAGCCACCTGACTTTCGAGATACCCTGGGGAAACAGGCACATTGTTAGGACTCTTACCCTGCAGACACTCAATTACACTGCAGGCAAGCAAGGTGTGGTGGTGGGAGAAGGGACAATCGGTGTGGACAGGTGCTGTTATGCTAACAGGAGTTCTAAAGGCTGCCCCAATGCACTGGAATTCTATTGAATCAACTTTGCTTTAAATAAACAGGTCATGCACCTGGCTTTGGCAACCTTTTCGTTACACAGGCAATATCAGTACACAGGCCCTTTCTAATATATAATGGACTTACATTGTTCTGAAACTTTATTCATAGGTAGGCGACTTGGAATTCAAATGATGTTTCGCCAAAGAATTATCAAGTTTGTAAGAAAGGACATAGTTGCTTATTTAATTCACGAAGTATCCAGTATTTGTTGCTCATAATTTTACTATGGCTACATGAGGTTTGAAGTTCTATAGTATTATGTCTGTGAAATACACTTCTGCAGTTCAGTATAGCACACTGGGAATTGTCTTTGATAGACACAGAATATTTTCTTAAGAGAAGACGCATTTCTAGGGCATGTTTCAGATGTTCTAAAGTACAGTAGCGACACCAGCTCAGAAGATATCTTTGCCTAGGGTGTGAGTGTTGCGTATGAATATGTGCAAGAAACCGGATAGTGATTCCTGAGAGACGCGTTAGTGGTATTTAATGAGCAAGGCTCGTGTTAGGCTAATAATTTTGAAACACCGATCTCAGACCTGTAAGTGGCAGCATTTTGAAACCATTAAGGTAGCTGAACACACGCAGCTTGGCTCCACTGGGTCTGAACCAAATGCTAATTTCTTTCTTTGTTTATGACAACGGAGTTACTTACATTCATTAATGGAAATTTTATAAGCTACTTGTGGCTCCATAAATACGGGTTATACTGACAGCCTCATCATGCAGACATAAACATAGCACTTGATTTCTGAAGATATTCTGCTATAGATTCATACTTAGTAATGTATCTACCCTGGTGACAGGGGGAAAGCCGTAATTTTCCCCATAGTCTGCACATGCATTGTACACAAAACCCTCTTAGGCTGGGTTTTTAAAACATAACACAGCTATATATACAATGTGTGTGTATATGTAGAAAAATATATAATATACACTTATAATATATGCATATATTATATAATACACATAGTATGTACATCATATATAATTTACACAAACACATACACCCTTCCAAGTACAGTATCCGGTAATATAATGTAAACAGGGAATAACCTGGGTCTAGAGTTACGCACAACTGTTGTCTGTCCTCCACAAATTCAATCTCACCCTGAGTTTGCTTTTGTGACACACAGGGAGACATGTGGATACACGACCTACTCTAGTCCAACTGAGAGCCGGCTCACACATGCTCTTTCTCAGCAAAGGAAAAAAGTTGGAGGCAATTCACTCAGCGTTTCAGCTCTGATATTACTGTCTGTTGGTTCCCTAACATAGTTAATGATGTTGAATCTGGTTCCCAGCCTGTCCTTGAGGCCATGAAATAGTCCCCATCCTCCCATTCACTTCCTGGTTCTGTAACTAGCCAGAGTTGTTCATTATCATTTACATAATAAATGGAGGCTAAGCTGCTGTGACAAAGACCCCTAAGATCTGGTGACTTTGTGAACAGGAATTGTACTACTTTCTCCTGTGAAAGTTAATTGCTGGCTCTGTTCCACTCGGTCATTCAGGGATCAAGGCTGAACAGGGCTTTACTGCTTTCAGCCTGAAGTTGCTCTGTGCTCATGAGCATCGCAGCCAACAGGAAGAGGGAAGAACAGGGCAGCAGAGCCAGGGCTTTCCTATCAGGCAAGTGAGGTGGGTGTTGCCCACCCAAAGCCACTGAACTACCACTGGAGAGACCCCACTCTCAGAGCCACATATGGCTGCAACAGCTGTGGGTGCCAGGAAATTGGTCTTTACTTGATCAGTCATATCCCACCACAATTCTACCGTCACACACAGAGAGAGGTGGGTTTTTGTGGATGGTTCCACCTGCATCACACCCACCAAGGACTTCAACAGACGGAAGCTGAGGGCTTCTTGAAGACCACAAATTTGAGTTAACTTCTCCAGATCACCGTACAGAAATACTTAGACTGGTAACAAAATTGCTCCCAAGAGAAGTTCCCTATTTACGCACTCTACCAGTGAAAATACTTTTAATATGCAACCTTACTATAGGCATATTTACTCATGAATTTTACCCTTGGACTGTTGAACTAATACAATTGTATGCCACAAAACATGCAGAAAAATAGAAATCAAAATTGATGAGCTAAAAGTAAAGTGGGATAAAAAAGGAATTTCAGTGTTTTTCTTGTGAGATGTATTTAAGATTTGTGTGTGCACATATACCTGTGTGTTTGTCAGAATAAAGATAAGGGAGAGAAAGCAGAGGAGAGGGGGAGAGAGGGAGAGAGGAGGGGAGGATGGAGGAGAGAGAGGTTTTGCTAAGAAGTTCATTACAGAGTTTAAAGCTAGAGAAGAGAAACTTGGATTGTGCGTCAGTATCAGCCTACATACCTATAATGAATATACTAGTGTTTAAAAATACAGGGTGCTCCCACGTTTGCCATACATAGGAAAAATTAACAAAATCATATTGATATTATATTTTATAATTTTAATATTTATATATGTCAACATATAGAGAAATACTTTGTAAACTTTTACAGTGACTATGTTGTAAATAAAGATACAATTAGCTATAATTTCTCATTTCCCCTACGTACTTGTATGTATACATGTACACAGGGTACACTTTGGAATACCCTATATTATTGGCCAAACAGATGTTAGCAGACTAACCTGCTTAATCAATAAGCCACTGTAGGATTGTAGAGAATCTAAAAAGGGGAGATAAGAAGAGATTTTAACTTCTGAACTACTTTTCTTGGTTTCAAGAGGAAAAGACTTGCTTCCCCCCTGAACATTCAAATTGGCACAGTTTCCCCGTGCCTGGTCTCTTCGTAAATCAAATCCTGGAAAAATCTAACATCTCCATTTTGGAGTCCTTTATAAGGCTAAATCTATGGAAAAATACATAGCGTCTGGTCACCAAAAGATGCCTGCTCTCACACAGCTTGTAGATTTGGGGATGGCATCCCTCTCCATTCATTAATGGAAACACGAATTTACTTTGAACTGTCCTAGTTCAAAGTCAAACAAAAATCCTTTTGGGTAAAAGCAAAGCTCCTTTGAATTTTTCCCTCCTTAGACATTTTCTCCTATTAATTAGGGCAAACAATAAAATAAACCTCATTTTCTTACACGTGGTAGGTATATGAATGTATTTTGTAATCACTCTTTGTTTCTAATTTCTGGTTGACCAAAAAAAAAAAAAAAAATTATGATGATGGGCGGCGCCTGTGGCTCAGTGAGTAGGGCGCCGGCCCCATATGCCAAGGGTGGCGGGTTCAAACCCAGCCCCGGCCAAACTGCAACAAAAAAATAGCCGGGCGTTGTGGTGGGCGCCTGTAGTCCCAGCTACTCGGGAGGCTGAGGCAAGAGAATTGCGTAAGCCCAAGAGTTAGAGGTTGCTGTGAGCTGTGTGATGCCACGGCACTCTACCCGAGCGTGGTACAGTGAGACTCTGTCTCTACAAAAAAAAAAAAAAAAAATTATGATGACACTAATTTCCACTAAATCCATAGCATACATTTAATAATACTGTTTATATTAAGAACTATATTCAGCCCCATCTCACATGGTCTGTCTCACTCTCTCTTAATATCTTTCTGTACTGCACCTGCCCTTCTCGTGATGATGCGAGATGAGGAAATGTCTGCATGAGGGGATGGGGTGAGGAGAATGGCGCAGACATTGTGACGCAGCGTGAGGCTACTCCTGACCTTCTGAGGCTGCATCAGGAGAGAACCATCTGCTCCAGGTGGTCCTGGACCATCCAGTCCTGACGATGTCAGTGACTGGATGGCAAAAGCAGATGATATTGATAACTAGCAGGTGAGTATCCCACACAGAAGGGTGGTGTATACAAGACAAAGGGATGATTCACATCCCAGGCAGGGTGGAGCAAGATGTCATCACACTACTCAGAATGGCATGAACTTTAAAACTTATGAATCATTTCTGTAATTTCGCATTTAGTGTTTTTGGACCTTGACCTCAGTGGACCAAGGACAGTTGAAACCTTGGAATGCACAATCTCAGGTAAGAAGGGACTCTGTTATCATGCTGCTTTGATCACAAATCATCCTTATCTCTTTCTCTACCAGCTACAGAGACAAATAAAATAGCTTGAAGCCAGGAACAGGCTGGCCACCTGCCAACTCAGGAGAGCCTGGGGAGGAGAAATGCCAGAGCCACAGAGCTGGGCCCAAAGGGTGAGTGACGTGTGATGGCAGGTCTCTGGCTGGGCCTGCTGCCTGATTTAGGACCCTCTTCTTGCTCCTGGGGCATAGAGAAGCCCACCTGTTTCATTCTGTGGGCTTTCTCTGCCAGCACAGACAGGTAGGGTTCAATGACTTTTTCAAAGCCATCTTAGAGCTAAATGCTTTCTGCACATAATCTTTAGTATTTCCAAGTACCCACTTTTCCTCCTGACTCTCAGTGCATGAGGAGGGTCCACAGGGCCAGCCTCTCCTGCAGACACTAATTCAGGAGAAACACGTGCTTGGTAGACACAGCACAGAAGAGATTACCCACCTGCTAGGCACTGAGCCAGCAGGACGACCACAGGAAGCAGCGGTTAGAAGCTTTAGAGTGAGTGAGCCTGGCCCCAATAAAAACATGCATCAGTAAATAAATAAACCTCGGCCATCAAGGACAGAGGCAGATAATTAATAATACCAAGTGAGTAAATCAAACCTGCCTCTTTGTTTGTTCATTCATTGAGTCATTCAACAAATACTTCCGTGGTCCCACTTCTTCTCCACAGTATGAGAAATGCAGTTAAGAAGAAAACAGATACGTCTCGTGATAGAACTAGCATGCTGGGTGATACAGAACACACACGGACGTACATATTTATTATGTTGATAAGTTCTATGAAGAAGCAAAGCCAGGTGGGAGGACGAAGGCCCGTGAACAGAGTGGCTATCTTCCAGGGACTTAACCTTATTACCTGCATTCCTGACAAATAGCGAAGCTAGCAGTGCAAACATATGGGCAGGCAGGAGGGGAATGCACACATAGATAGACATCTTTCTAAATTTAATTCACCCTTCACCTTGTATGTGAGCCCCATCATAAAGACAAACTCTCCTGGTTCCTACTGAGGACAAACTGCCACCCAACAGTCAAGGATGCTATGTAAATATTTTACAGATTCTTATGCGAGAACATGGTTTATGGGTTCACAGGATCCATTATGACTTTGTGCAAATAGGTTTTCTCATTTGGAAAAACAAAACCTTGATACAGACAGCATCACTCAACTCAGCCACCCAGAAATGGATGCGTAAATTGGAAGGGACCCACATTAGCCCATTACCATAGTTCTAGAAAGACAGGTCCAACTGTTTGCCTCATTGATACTGAACCAATAAATAACAACAAACTCTGAAGTGCCCACGTGTCCGTGATTCGAATGGGGCAGCATCATTCTTCATGTTATTGAATATTCCAGCGTGGCCTCCTCAAATAAGCCAACAGACATTCAAATGAAGAGCCCTGCTCCTTATTGGACACATGAGCTCTGAGCCACGTCCAGTCCTTACCATGACATCTGGTGGAAAATAGACTTTTAGCTACCATTATTATTATTACCTTTATTTCTATTAGAAATAATGAATGTCTCTTTATGTGTAAATCTAAACATAGGAAAGGTACTGGAAAAAATACAGAGTTACAATCTTATGGGACCACTATTATATTTGCAGTAGAAACTTGAATGCCTCTTCATTTGAATAAATTTCCACCCTCTTTATATCTCATTCATATAATAGCCAACCAAAAGATTGGCAGATTTTTCTAAACAAAAAATTAAAAAAAATAATAAACACAACCCTTATATTCCAAAGGGAGATATTATATACAGACTCAAAGTTCAAGTCAGCCTTAGAGGTTCCAAATTCAGCCAGATCTGTTCCCAGCACAACCAGCAGGATAAATATTTGCAGACAAGCTTCTTGAGGGGCCCTCCCCACCACCCAGTGTTTGAGGACACCCGACTCACTCCCGTGTTCCCAGGGTATCGCAGTTCATGATGGTGGGGGACCCAGATGTGTCTGCTTTTCTGAGTTTGGAAAAAGACCTAATTTTATCGTATGCCAAGAGCTCAACCCTCTAATTTCATGACAACACATAATAGTACTGTATTGCTATTTGCTCCAGCCTTCCTGGTTACCCATGTTTTAGAGGAATTGCTTAAATATACTTCTTTAATTAAGGGAAACATTGTAAACCAACACCAGAACTATGGTGAATGAACTGAAATTTTCAGCTGAGAGGTTGTTAATTTTTTATTAACATTCTTTCATCGAAAAATAATACAGGCGTACTATAAATATTCAAATGGTTAAGAATGAAGACACAGGAAATTTTCTTTCCATAGACTTCTAGCCCTAAACTTCTCCCCAGTTACCTGTGTATTTTCGGGGAGATCAAGATATTTAGATATATTAATTTTAAGAGTATATAGCAATGGCAACATACCGTAGACACTGTTAAACTATATATGTGTGTGCGTGCATATGGACACATATGTATACATACAAGTGTACACACACGTGCCGCACAACAATATTTCGATCATCAATAAATTGCAAATACAACAGTGGTCCTGTAAGATTAAAATACTGTATTTTTCCAGTACCTCTTCTATGTTTACATTTACAAATAATAGTTGTGTTATAGTTGCCTACAGTGTTCAGGAGACTAAAATGCTTGTATAGGTTTATAGCCTACAATCAATAATAGATTGGTACATAGCCTAGGTGTGTGGGAGGCTATACCATCTAGGGTTGTGTAAATTCACTCTATGATGTTTGCAAGACAAAGGTGCATAACGACAACATTTCCTTTCTATGTACACACACAGAGATACATACAGATGTTCCATGACTTACATTGTGCCCACATTCCAATAAACCCACTACTATATGTTAAAAATACCCTAAGTCAAAAATGCATTTGAAACCCATGACCTACTGCACATTGTAGCTTAGCCTAGCCTACCTGAAACCTGCTCGGAACACTTACTTTAGACTACAGTTGGGTCAAATAGCCCATTTTATAATTAAGTGTTGAATATCTCATGTCATCTTTTGAATACTGTACTGAAGGTGAAAAACAGAATGGTTGTATGAATACTCAAAGTATGATTTCTACAGAATGCACATCACTTTTACACTATTGTAAAATCAAAAAATTAAAAAAAGAAATTTTGTCTTTTCTTGAGACAGGGTCTCTCTCTGTCACCTAGGCTGGAGTGCAGTGGTGTTATAACTCACAGCAGCCTCCAATTTCTGGGCTCAAGTGATCCTCCTGCCTCAGCCTCTTGAGTAGCTGGGGAGATAGGTGAGTGCTACTGCCCCCGGCTAATTTTTAGATTGTTTTGGTAGAAATGAGGTCTCATTATGTTGCCCAAGTTGATCTATGGGACACACAGACACAGAAGCAGGCTCTGCTGCTGGAATTTTAGACCTCACCTCACTCACCCTGAGTATTTAGCTGAAGGGACGTGTCACATTTGGTGGGAGCTTGAAGAGGTAAAGCTTCATTATGGCATCTTCCCTTTCTACCTGAGTGATTGTAAAATGTTCTAGAAGATTTCTGCTCTGTTACCCTGGGTTCTTGCTAAAGACACACTAAGGCAGGAACTCGGTAAATCTGCACCTGTGGGAGAGAAATACAACTTGGTGGCTTCAAAACCCAGAGATCTGGTGTTGTTACTGCAGCATAACTTGGACTCAGCTGGTGCTTAGAGAAAAGCTTCCCTGGCTTCTTTTCCTAGCAGGTTACAAACATATAAACGCAAAGCTAGTATAAGAATGTGTGGATGTTGCCCCAGCCCTGATTATATAAGTGACAAACTGACCTGGTAGTGATTAGAAAGATGTATTCTTTGAGCAGAACACAGAGAAGCTTCCAGATTCTTACAGCACTGGAGGAAAAAGCAAAGGGCACATCTATTTTTGATAAAGCTAATTATTACTCCACATTGATATTTTTTCCTATATTTTTATATTTAAAAGTCCTGATAGAGAAACTTGTTGATTTTGTGGCTTTGGGCGCTGAAGAGGAACATCCACTCCTCTACTTTCCCAACTTGGAAATGGGATTTACTTAACGAGGGTGGCTTGCTACCTTCCTCCTCCCCTACACCCCTCTGAAATTGCTCTTATGAATCTTAAGTCTTTCTGCATCTCCCTGGCCTCTTAACTGAACTCCAGACGCACTGCTTCCAACCCACTTCCGAGCCAGCTCCTCTGCTGACGCTGTGTCATGGCACTTAACAGCCCACATGCTGAAATGCTGTTATTTGTCAGAAGCCTGCTGTTCCACTCTCCATAATACTTAAGTAACTATTTCACAGCCATTACCAGTCTGTAGTAATGACACTAGTTGAAATCTAAGTGCTAAACTACAAAGAAAATCAAGGGAGGTGAAGACAGACTCTTGGGTAAATAAGAAGGGGCAGCTTGTACATTCCAACTGATTGGTTTAAATCTTCACTCAGCTTTCTTTCCACCACCTCAGTCCACTTGATGATCAGCAGATATGACAGATTGTTTTTCCAAAGATGACCACAATGGTATCTATCTCCTATCTATGATGCCTATCTTCCCATCAAGAAGGAGGTAGGCCTGCACCCAAGGTAGGAGTGATGCTATGAGAACGGTGAGTTGGGTATGCAAGGTGGATCTGCCTGCAACCTCCTCTTGTGATATCGCCTTCGGCGGTTAGACACCACCTTAAGAAAGCCAAGGCTACCATGTTGTGAGGAAGTGCAAACACAAAGCGATGGCATAGCCAGTGTTCTGTCTCCGAACCCCAGCTGAGGTCCCAAATGAGAGCTAGCAGCGACCATTAGACACATGTGGAGGGAGCCTTTGGAGGACCCCAGGCTTCAGTGGTCTGTTCACTTTCTTCAAGCCTTCTTGGCTGAGGCCATGACCATCATGGAGTGGAAACATCTGTCCTCACTATTCCCCTTTCCAACTCCTGACCCGTAGAATCTGTGAACATAGGGAAGTGGTTATTGCTTAGAGCCTTAAGTCTTGGTGATTTGTTTGTAACAAGAGTAAGTACAAAATTGTTGCCCACCTGCCACTGGTCTCCATCAGAGGCTAGACTCAGCACGGCAAGGGGTGTGCCTCCCTCTTAGAGGTCATTCAGTGGCACCTCATAGACTGAATTTGTCCTACAAATGTTTTGACTAAGGCAGTTTTATTCCATTTTAATCATTTGAGCCAATATTTAATAATTAAGATATTTCCTTTAAAAAAAAAATCCAGATTTTTGGCTTGTCTTGAAACACAACACAATAATACTTGACCTGTCCTTAATTAGTACCAGCCAACTGGGGCAGGCACCTTAACAGCACAGACGTTTTTCCATTTTTCCCAGTCCCTGCTTCTCCCTGGTGCATCTTCAAATACAAAATATCTTTCATATACACATCCTGCACTAACTCAGCCCACTTCATTACCCACCTGTCCCTGAGGGCAAGGGAGTTGGAGATCTCTGCCTTTGCCCTTGGAATTAGTCCAGGGCATCAGCAACCACAGATTCTAATGATTTAATTATTATTGTCTAATATTAAAAATCAAAGAGAACTCAACATTCTGGGATGTTTTGGTTGGGGTGAAGGATATGTCACTGGGGACATAACAGGTGAGTCTTCCTCTTATGGCTGGAAAGTCCTTACATGCCGATTAGGGAAGCTTCCTTCCCACAAGACTGGGAAAGCACATGCCTGCTGGGGCATGAGAACAAAGGAATAAACCGTTTTCAGGAAGAAACTTCACAAAGGAACAAGGGAGGTATATCCATATGCTGTCTGCATACCTCCAAGTGGAACTGTTTAAATATACTGTATATAAATCAGCAATTAAAGATTGAGTTGGCAACAAGAAACTAATACGGTAACTGTTTTGTCCCATATTAAAATCTATCTAATTCTATTATCTATTTAGATTTATTATCTACCTAGCATCTGCCCACCCATCTGTATATTAGTCTAGCACATCAGCCCCATTGTGGGATGCAGCCAAAAGCCTGAGGGTACACCGGGGACAGACCTGAATGCAACTTTCCATGATTTGTCAGCGACATGGACTCCAGTTAGACCAGACTCTCTGTCACCAACCTCATCCTTCTGAGAAATAGAATGCCTGGCATCCTTTGGTTCTTCTGCCCCACTCCTGATAAAGTTCCAGTCACTTGAATGATTCTCTCCTACATCTGTCCAAACTGTATATTTTCCTCACCTATTTTAGTGCCTCTCTCACCTTCTAAGACACCAAATATCCTGCCAATTCTTAGGCTGCCAGTAAAGATAATGATAATGATAGCAACTGCAGTTCATGGCTAAATCCTCAGCTATGCCTCCTTTTCCAAACTGGAAAGAGAAGCTGATTACAAAGAACTTCATCTCCTCTGCTATTAGTACTCTGCAGCCCAGGGGTATCCAGCCGGGGCTTGCTGCACGTTACCTATAATGAACACACAGGAATATATTTAGCCTATGATAGAACATCTTTTAATTTGAGAATACCCTAAGGAAAAGGCTGGTCTGTTTCAGGCAGGACCTTTCCAAGAACAAGCTTGCAAGCAGATGAAGGTTGGGTCTGCAGCCCCAGAATTACTCTGGAATGACCTCTGGGTGGCTTGAGCACAGCTGGATTACTTAATAAGCAGAATAAATGTCAGGCCTTATTATCTATAGATACTTCAAAGATTTTGAAATATAAAAAGACATTAGATAGTTATCAGAAGTCGTAAGCCTTTTCAAACTTATCTTGTGGTTCATATTGTGTTGTTTAGGGCGGCGCCTGTGGCTCAGTTGGTAAGGCGCCGGCCCCATATACTGAGGGTGGTGGGTTCAAACCCGGCCCCGGCCAAACTGCAACCAAAAAATAGCCAGGCGTTGTGGTGGGCGCCTGTAGTCCCAGCTACTGGGGAGGCTGAGGCAAGAGCATCGCTTTAGCCCAGGAGTTGGAGGTTGCTGTGAGCTGTGTGAGGCCATGGCACTCTACCCAGGGCCATAAAGTGAGACTCTGTCTCTACAAAAAAAAAAAAAAATTCTCATATTGTGTTTAGATTTCAAACTAGTCATCAGGAAAAAGTGAATGTGATACGGCCATCAGCGCCCAAGCCTTGTAAAGCCATTGATGTGATTCTGCTAATTCACAATGTATCATCCTAGAACCTGGGTGAAATAAACAAACAGCCTCATTCACTTGATTATTGTGTTAAGACATTTATATTCTACACTTGACAGATTTGACTTGTACCCTTGCAATGTGCTCCATAGGTGTGGTCCCAAAGTTGACTGGTTTGATGTAAACCACGTCAGATTGTATAAAAAAAAAAAATCAACACATTATACCCCACATATGCATAAATGTATTCATGATCTATGTGTATATGACTTAATAAAAAAAAAGCAAAAATTAAAAATGTGTTTATGATATACATGTAAGTGAATAGACATTCTGACATCATGGTTTTAATTATTGATTAATAATTATTGATGCTTCTTTGCAGATGATACAAATAAAAACAGAGATGAATGAGAAAGCTGGACATATATATCAAATTTTGATAGGTGAATCTTGGGTGATTACAAAGGACTTACATATTCTATTTTCTCCATTAAAAGACCAGTTTTCTGTCATTAATATGCATGTATTCTATATGAAGGCGAAGTATAGAAGATGCCCCATGATGTTTCACACTTTCTTTTTGCCTTCACCACATGCATCTCCAAGTAGCCTTAATACCGTCCTGAGAAATGTGCGGGGCAGAGGGAGGAAGGCTCCTTCAGTTCCACCCTGTGGCCGTCCATCCCAGACATTGGTTGTCCTTCACCAATACTGGAGGAAGAGGTGCTATTTCTGCCTTGGCCACCAGCCCTTACCCACACCTAACATCTGCCAACACCTAGCCTGTGGATTTGCACTGGGCAGAGACAGATTCTGACCTATCAGTCCAAGCTCAGCCCAAACTCTCAAATGTCCCTCATTACAACAGGTTCCTTCCTGTCTTCCTCTGGCAACGGAGTGGAGATTTATCTTCCAAGGTATTTTAATGTGAAGTAAAGGGCTGCCTAAATGGTGTTTGAAAATGGCAAAAAAAAAAAAAAAAAGGACTGAAATGCTATTATAATAGGTACCTTTCCTTGTAAAGCACTGAATTGAAATAACTTTGCAGTTTTACCCGGATCTTTTTTATACCTGATGGTCCAATAACCTAACGACCTTGTCTGCATATACCCCAGAAACGCAGTGTCCAAGGTGATAGCTCCTGGTCACATGAGTCTATTTAAATTTCAAATTAGTTAAAATAAGAAGAAATAAAAATTCAGCTCTTCAGTTGCACAGCAGCCTTTCTGGAAATCACACCCATATATGGATGAGGCTTCCTTAATGCATGGGGCCGTGACAGAAGACTGCCATCATGACAGAACCTTCTATTGATGGCAATGCTCTGGAATCATTTTGACAAAATTTCCCATCCCCAGGCACATTTTAAAGTTGACATTTAAAATTTTCCCTCCTAAGCTGCAAAGGTTGAAAATTTCAGTATATTGTAACTATTGACATTTTAAAATTAAACTGTTATATCCTTCTTTTAAAAGTAATCGCTGGAAACTAAATACCACAATGATTTGATACCCACCATTATTCATTTTAAAGGAATACACAGAAAACCACTTCTTTACCAGAGTTAATTTTTATATTGCTTTATTTTCCTCTTTTAGCTTTTCATTTCTATTTTATGTCTTCTACATAATTTTACTCTAACATGTTCTATTTTTATATTTGAATGTCTTTTATTGGTTACTCTATCATATTTCTTTGTAACAGAAATATTTAATATGTATATATAGATTCAATACCGTGTCCATAAGCTCTAAGTATTTGACTTGAAGAGTCAAATGGATAGAATGGTGGTTGCCAGGGGCTGGGAGTTGGGAGAAATGGGAAGATGTTAGTCAAAGGGCAAAAAGTTTCAGTTAGACAATGAATAAGATCTGGAGATCCAATGTTCACTGTGGGCGGCAATGGATGTGTTAATTAATTTGATTATAACAATGTATCCATATATCAAATCATGGGATATACCTTGAATACACAGTCTGTATCCATTAAATACTTTAAAATACAAAATAAAAATTCTACAGAGGGATTTCACTATAGTTACATTCAATACACACTCAAGCAAAAAATAAAAATAAAATACAAGCTTTAAGCAACAATTATGCAACATAAAACAAAATATTATCAGAAATGCATTGATATCAGGAATGGTATAGTCTCTATGTGCTGAAGGAACAGACAACCTCAACTCTTATTGACATAAAATAACAAAGATTTATTTTGGCTCAAACTTGATGTTCTATGTGACTAGGCAAGACTCCAGGCTGACAAAGCTCATCTTACGACATCACCATCGGTACAGAGCACTTTGGAATTTCCTGACCAAATGAACAGACAGCTTGAAACAGCACATTCTGGCCCGGAAATGCTTTTGCATGGAAGGGACACACATTATTTTGTGAGTTACAGAGCTCACTTGATGGGATCAGGGAAGTATAATACTCCTGTAGAGGCCCATCTGGGCAGAAAAACTAAAACAAGGCCAGATAAAAACTAAAACAAGAACAGAGTCTGAGAAATATGAGGAATCAGAAGCCAATGGGAACAGGGGAGTCAGAAAACAACAGTCCACCAGCCCATGTCAATGGACAGCTTCAAGCATTGGTTCCCACGCTGCTGGGAACTTCTGCCACACCATGAAGCCACAGAAAGAGAATAGTGATTTCTTTTCTACCCTCTAGAAGTTTTACCTCCCATTGGCAGAGCCTACCCCAGGACCATATGAGAAGAGGGCTCCATTGAAATGTAGGAGAGAATGTTTTGTTTTGTTTTGTTTTTGAGACAGAGCCTAAAGCTGTCACTCTGGGTAGAGAGCTGTGGCATCACAGCTCACAGCAACCTCCAACTCCTGGGCTCAAGCGAGTTGATGCCCTGCCTCCACCTCCCAAGTAGCTGGGACAACAGGAGCCTACCACAAAGCCCGGCTATTTTTTGGTTGGAGTTGTCATTGTTGTTTGGTGGGCCCGGGCTGGATTCGAATCCGTCAGCTCAGGGGTATGTGGCTGGTGCCTTAGCTGCTTGAGCCACAGGCGCCGAGCCAAAACGCAGAAGAGAATGTAAAGTGGGCTTCTGTCATGATGACTTGTTATCAGATCCGCTGGAGCAGGGACATTCTTCCCGGATAAGGACGTGTGCAAAGGATCAGCCAAGCCATGCCATGTACTGCAAGAATGAGATGGGCTAGCATCAACTCAATTCCCACATTTCAACTTTAGAGATATAGTCCCAAGGAATGATGAATTGAGTGCACTTTGTTACAGCAATGAGACTCTAGTCTTTCAACTCCTTATAGGACATAAATTACATTGTGATCCATCATCAAAAGTGATGTTTAAAGATCTGACAATGAGATCAAGGTCTCCTCCTTCTACTTTGTTGAAAGCAAAGAAGTAAAAATTATGCAGCTTGCAAGAGGACTTGTTGCCCAGTCATCAGAGTAACCTGCTTTCTCAAAGACATGGATATCACTAAATTACCTAGGCAGGCGTCCTCAAACTACGGCCTGCGGGCCACATGAGGCAGTGTGATTGTATTTGTTCCCATTTTTTTTTTTTTTTTTACTTCAAAATATGTGCAGGGTGCATAGGAATTTGTTCATAGTTTTTTTGTTTGTTTGTTTGTTTTAACTATAGTCTGGCCCTCCAATGGTCTGAGGGACAGTGAATTGGCCCCCTGTTTAAAAAGTTTGAGGATCCCTGATAGAGCATTGTTAGCACATACGGTTTTACAACCCAAGGCAACCCATCCTAATAAGATGCTAGCTGGGTGAACAAAATGCCTTTATTTCATAAAGTAGACACAGTGCAAAGGTGAAGCTGAGGATCGGCCTGTTTGCTTAGGCAGATCGATTCTAGGAAAGAGAATACAGGGAAGCAGAAAACTCAGAAAATAGATTCTCTTTAGGCAGATCCATAAACCCTGGATTGGGTTTGCATAACAACAGGCATACAGATGCTCCAATTTAAAGACCTCTGCAATTTAAAACTTCCCTCAGGGATGGAAAAGGAGACTAGAGGTCTGCTTAATTAATTGTCACAGCACAACTCGCCCACACAAACCCAAAGATACCAGCTATTTTTTTTTCCAACAGGTACAAAGACTGAGTCTTTTGCACATGCAATTTCTATGTTTGAGAGGTTCCATGAGTTATACCTGAGCGTCTAGATGGTAAATCTCTATTTTAATTTCATTCCTCTTCATCTAACACAGATGGTAGGACTTAACCTAGAATTCTTCTTATTCTCTAAATCATAAGGGTTTATTAGAAGACCTTCTACCTTGGCCTCCATAGCGGAATACACTGCCAAACGAGTCGGTGTGATGGAATCTTTGATACTGAATCCACCTTAAAAGACTTCAGTGTCTTGATACCATTTTTTGACGTAAAAGGACCAGTCATAACGTTGCTTTCAGTCACACGGGTCTTATCTAACTACAACTCTACAAGGAGTATTTTCATATAGAAAATCTACTGGTAAAATAACGCACAGGAGGAACACAGGTGCTGGCTTCAATAAAGAGAGAACCGTTAAGTGAAGAAGAAAGTGGTTGGTCAGCTGTGGTAGAGGCCAGACCCACATGTGAATGTTAAAAGAAGGTATATTTTAGCTCAATAGGAAAAGCGTCACTCAACACTCAAAGCTAACTAAAGCCAAAGTGGGTACGCAGGGAAGTGTGTAGCAATGTGTAGATTCTGATACAATCAACTAGCCACTGATGAGTAACCCTGTGAGAGATCCAGGGGTGTTACTGTGTTATCTTCTGGGTGTCTGGCACTAGCTCATTGCTAGAGACAGCAGAAGACCAAACACCCCTGCCTCATTCACTCATAGAGCTTATCACCCACAGTGGGAATGAATCAGGCAGATGAGGGGAGGTTGTGATGTGGTAACAAGCAACATCTGCAAAATTAATGACAGAAATTTATTTCCCATTTGGGTCCAAGCTTCCCCCCTTGGGGAGAGCCGAGTGTGGCTCTACCACCTGGAGTGCTGCCAGGCACTGCCCCCGGAGAAGGGAAGACAGAAACTCTCTTGCTAGTTTCACATACGTCCTTTGGGAAGTGATGTGTCACTTTCACTTATTTTTGCTTCATCATAGTTCTATGAGCACATCTAACTCTAGGGGCTGGGGAAGTAGGAATTGCTTCTCTGCCCAGTAGATACTAGTGAACGGCAGCAATGGACACCAGAGAGAGCCGGACAGTGAACAGAAGATTGTAGAATGACAGCTAGTGGCAAAAGCAAGAAGGAAAAGTCTGAGGTGCCACAAGGATTTGAGTCGGGGATGCAGGAAGTCCCTCTTTGAGGTGACGTCAGTTGAGATGTAAAAGTGCACCTGTTCTCACAGGTGACCTCAGTGACCTCAACATTCTCACTCTACCTGGATTCTCCATATCCCTAATTTAGCTGCTCTTCCTACCAATACGTGAGCACCTGCTCTGCACAGATATACCACCTGTTCACGGAAGCCTGGGTTTTGGAGCCTCCCTGACAACATGTGTTGCTTCTCAGTTTACAACAGCGCAGTGTAGTTTCTCCAGAACTAATCTCATTTATGGAGTGCTAGGCTCGGAAACTCTGCTGTTCCTCATAGCAGAGGGCTCAGAGTTTCTTCATGTCACACTGATAGTTTCCCTGATTGAAAATCTGCAGTGGACAAGAACTGGGAGCCCCTGAGATGCTGCTGGAGTTAGGATAATTTATGGGGAGCAGTCTAGCACAACATAAGCTATTTAAAGCTGCATAATATACCCACAAACTCTTATTAAGGGCTGCAGTTTTCAGCCCTATGAGACAGAAACCAGTTATCCTTATGCATTACCATGAAAGCAGATTAAAATTAAATCAATTTGTTTATCTCTGGGTTCTCTGCGCAATTAACATTTCAGAAAGAAAAGCTTCCTGTCCAGCTACAAGGACAACCCTCATCCAAATGGAGATATTAAAAATATAAATCTCAGGAGGTTTTCAGAGATAAATTTAATTATTGAAAGAGCAAAGACCAACTGGGATTCAGCTTATGACCTGTCTATGCCGTGTTAGAGGGACACTTTTCAGACCCCACCACTTGAACTGAAGGAAGGTGAAAGTTTCTATGTAAATTAATTCAGAGGATAAATGGATTTCTCTCTGGAAATAGAAACATTGCCTTATTTTTATGGCTTTTGTATTTTTTTAAACCTTCTTGAGAAATGTTTTACAGTGAAACATTGGAGTTTCCAGGTATCTGGCCCAAAAGAACACACCTCTCAGGGTGGCTCTTGTGGTTTTAGATGACTGTTAGGACAGGTCCAGCACCTTCTTGGGCTGGTTCCCAAATCATGTGTTCAGTGAGTGTTAAGGAAACTGTGGACTGTTCCAGAGTGGAATGTAGTGGAGCTGGGGCGCTGCCCTCAGTAAGGAGGAGAGCACTGCTGTAGGCCGAAGGACTCCGTCTGAAGATTACTCCTCGGGGAGGGCAGCTCTACTGCTCACTGAAGCTTCAAACACATCACTCATAGGGAGATGAGCCATCCAAGAGAGCAGATAAAACCAGGGTTGTGAGCAGCCCGAGTCCTTGCATCTACTCTGGAATCACATGGAAGAGATAAAACAACTCTGCTCTGGCAGAAGGAAGATCTAGATTCCAGATCAAGACCCAGCACTTGCCAGCACTTTCTCCTTGGAGAACAGCATCTGCAAACCTCCATGTTCTGATACGGGAAACGGTTATAACTCACTCAGCCCAACCGACAGGGTCAGCCAAGACTGTGTACACCAAAACTCACCCCCTGCACTTGGCCGTCTTCCAAATCACCACAAGCCCCCACAGGCATGTCAACATGCTACTGCTTATGCTGTTTCTTGGTCTAAACTCTAGAATATTCTTCAGCCTTGTTTCCTTTGAGACTCAAGAAGGTCCTCTTGGAAAGTCTTCCCTGATGTAACCTTCTTTGATTAAATCAGATACATATCCCCGGCCCCATTCAGTATGCTGCAGGTAATTCTGTTATGACAACCACCATGTACTATAATTAATGCGATGTGTAATTTCTCATCCTAAACTGTAAGCCCCTTTCCTTGAGTACTTTTCATCAAGATATCCCCAGCTTCCAGAAGAGCCTTGTGCACACTGCATGCTCATCAAATGTGCGAAATCACAGCATTTACATCAATTATTTTTGTGCAGGGTGCTTTTGTTTATTCCAGAGTATAGATTTGGGATGCTAAACGTAGGCAACAGAAAATAACTTCAAGGTATTTAGGTATAATAGCCTTCTAAAATAGCATTTAAATATATTACATAACATGGGTCTGTCCTTCCTTGTCCCTGTCTATAGAAGCTTCAAGATCTTGTTCAAGGGACATAGTGACAAAAATTTCTGCCTTTCCTGAAGGCATACAGCTTGTGTTTGTTCCTTTATGTATTTCTGATACTTGGCACTCTTGGTTTTGAGTATGCATGCGTCTGTGCACAATTGAGGATATATATGGATACTTTTCCCATCTCTTTTTCTTCTATCTACCTCTTAATCCTTCTGGAGATGGGAGTGGGAAGGCACATTACCGAGACGCAGAGTCAGCCTGCTTACCCGAGCACTACAGCCAACCTGTGAGGAAGGTTGAAAGATCATTCTGAAAAATACGGCATACCTGCAGCCTCTTCCTACACTGAACACTAGCGGTCAAATAAAGGTGTCCTTTCAGGCCAGATTCAGGACATTGGGGGAAGGACACTCTGGCTGGACCAAGATCTATGACTATGGGGAAGAGGGAGGGTTAACCCGGAGACAACAACCCCTCAGCTGAATGCCCATCTGAATCTTGCACCCAGTGGTAATATTCAAAATATTCATTAATCAGCACATGACGGAACAACTCAGGATGGCCATGAATACTGACATGGCTGCACTGGGGTATGCCAGGTAAACACCAGCCCTGACGTAACACAGAGTACAGGGTAAAAGGAAATGATGCCAAAGAGAAATTCAAAGCCCTCAGCTGATAAGAAGTGGCCTCTCTTTCTGAAAGTGGACCAGAGCTACTTTTATACAGTAAAATATTTCAGGAATAACTAAGATGTTTCACGGGACTCTTCACTTACTAGTCCCAGAGAATCGCCCATGCAACAATTTTCGTGATGACCTGGCTGGTCTGCCTCATTTTATAGGTGAGAAACGCAACACCAGGAGAGTGCATGACATGCCCAAAGTCAAGGTGCTAATTAGTGGCAGCTCCAGCCTGAGAATATAAGTCTCCTTGACTTGTCAAAGGTTTTACAATATAAGCAGGCACTTTTCTGATAGGTCATGTGGCACAGTTCCTGCAAAACGCATAGCAGACTATTACAGCATGGTCATAAGATCTGACAGAATTAACACACGAAAAGGAACATGATATGACAACCTGGTGCCTCTGGCAAGGGAATTATTGAATCATCTGGGACAAGGTTGGTACTTTAAATTTTTTTTCTCCTCTTGA
The DNA here is from genome assembly GCF_027406575.1 of Nycticebus coucang. Classification (NCBI taxonomy): domain Eukaryota; kingdom Metazoa; phylum Chordata; class Mammalia; order Primates; family Lorisidae; genus Nycticebus; species Nycticebus coucang. The sequence goes on along the minus strand of NC_069783.1, from coordinate 107,433,047 downwards.
AGAACTTTGGATGGAAAAATCTACAACCTCCTTGGACAGCTATCTTAAGCATCTGCTATTTTTGTCACCCAACTTTGTTTTACCCTTCTTTTGTTAAAGCAGCTTTCCTTTATTTTTCCAGAGAACGTTTCCTTTGCCTACTCTCAAGCCCTGTGGATGAGATGGTAATGACCCTACTCTTAGTTACAGGAATTTTCTTCATGGCTTACGTCAGTGTTTCTCTAACAATTACTTGTGAACCACTGGAGAAAGCACACAATATTTTTAGGGGTTCTGCAAGTCGAAACCATAGTTGAACCTCTGTAAATGGACTACCTGAGGAACTGCAACAAACCAGTCAACGTACAGAGCTGGTCAACCTAAGGAGCTAGGCCTACCACCATACTGACCTGTGCACGTGGTGCATGTCCGGTCTATGAAAATTAGGTCAGTTGAAGGACCTAGTTAGTGTAGGGAAGTGGTCAGCTATGGAGAGTCTACCATATTTTTGAAACAAAGCCAGTTTGTTTTTCACATTTTCACTGTGTTTTAATTAGTACTAATGGTGAAAAAGGAATGATGAGTAAAACTGCAGTCACCTTAGTATGAATCATGGCAGGGAAACAAAACCGCACTAGCAATAATTGTACACATATTGGAAACTGCAACATCCCCCAAATGCAAAAATGTCTGTTTTGCTTAAGGATGTCCTTAAGGATATTCTTTTCATTAAATATTTGTCCTTGAATGCACACCCTTTTAATAGTCTGCAGGACAAAAAGCATACAGCACGGCTACCGAATGCCGAATTGCTCTGTCTTAAGGAAAAGCATGTGTGCAATTTGAGTTGCCCACTGAACTAGCTATTTTTTCATGGAACACCATGTTCACGTAAAAGAATGACTAACAAATTATGGATATTCTGATTGTGTATTTTTAATTTCTTTTTTTTACAGATAGGATCACACTGTGTCAGCCTGGCTATAGTGTAGTGGTACAATCATAGTTCAATGAAACCTTGAATTCCTGGCCTTCAGTGATCCTCCTATCTCAACATCCCCCAAGTAACTGGGATTACAGGTGCACACCACCATGTCCAGCTAATTTTAAATTTTTTGTAGTGACAGGGTCTCACTGTGTTGCCCAGGCTGGTCTTAGACTCCTGGCCTCAAGTGATCCTTCCTTCTCAGCCCCCTAAAGTGCTGGTATTATAGGCAATAGCCATAGTATCTGGCCCTGATTGGATATTTGACAATTATTTCTTCAAAAATGAACAAAGTGAACCATCCACACACACACACTGGCATTATTTCTTGCCAATTATTAAATTACAACTTTGAAGCAAAAGTTGGAATTTTGGAAAACTGGTATCTGCAACTATGATTTTGAAAGATTCTCAATCCAAGATTTTTGATGATATCAATGCTGACATTCAAAAGAAAATGTACATTTTTAATGTCATATAATGAAATGAGTTAACATTTGGAAGTCCAGCATCACTAGTAAATCAATATATTCCAAATAACCAATTCATGATATAATGCAACCAAATGAGTAAGGGAACCATTCAAAATGTAGTACAGATCAAAACCACCCTGAGATTTCACCTATCCCCTGTGAGAATATCTCACATCACAAAATCTCAAGTAGTGTATCACTAGTAAATCAATATATTCCAAATAACCAATTCATGATATTATACAATCAAATGAGTAAGGGAACCATTCAAAATGTAGTATAGATCAAAACCACCCTGAGATATCACCTAACCCCAGTAAGGATGGCCCACATCCGAAGTCTCAAAGCTGCAGATACTGGCGTGGATGTGGAGAGAAGAGAACACTTTTACACTGCTGGTGGGACTGCAAACTAATACAAACTTTTTGGAAGTATGGAGACTCCTCAAAGAATTCAAATTAGATCTCCCATTTGATCCTGCAATTCCATAACTAGGCATCTACCCAGAAGAAAAAAAAATCCTTTTATAAGGACATTTGCACTAGACTCTATTGCAGCTCAATTTACAATTGCCAAAATATGGAAACAGCCTAAGTGCCCATCAACCTAAGAATGGATTAACAAACTGTGGTATATGTACACCATGAAATACTATTCAACCACTAAAAAGATAGGGACTTTACATCTTTTGTATTAATCTGGATGAGGTGGAACACATTCTTCTTAGTAAAGCATCACAAGAATGGAGAAGCAAGAATCCAATGTAGTCTATTCTAATATGAAGGCAGTAGATGAATTAACACAAGGGGGGTGGGTAGGGGAATGAGCAAGTGGGGAGAGGGGAGGAGGGAGGGCGATGCAGGTATCACAATGTATAGGACACCTCTCAGGGCTGGGACACAATTGTAAGAGGAACATTATCTAACAAATGCAATCAGTGTAACCTAATTCTTTGTACGCTCCATGAACCCCAAATAACAATAATAATAATAAAGAATAGTCTCTAGTTTATAGTAAAAGTTCAATAAATATCTAATATTTTTTTACAAGAAAAAGAAAAAAAATTCTTGAATCGTATTTAGCAGTACAACCTTCTTATGTTTGGTTCATTATTTTATTATTTTACTTATTATCTTACTGGTATCTCCAATTTGCCACAATGTTTTTGAAGAGAACCTGCTTTTTTGTTTGTTTTGTTTTATTATTTGGTTGGTTCAATACAGAAGAAAACAACACGGGTACATGTTCAACCATAGATCTCTCTAGCAACTGGTTTTGCAGGTCAGAAAGCTAAGGCAGCAAACTAAATAGGGTCATGATACCCACTTTTAAGGCCGCAGCTGTCGAACCCCAGCACCCACAAGAATCCCCTGGAAGGTAGGAAAGCACAGAAGGCTGAGCCCATCCCCTGCATTTCTGAGTCAGTAGGTCTGGACTAGGATGCCTCTGAAATTCTGCTGGCTTTGAGAACCACCATCCTCCAGTTCCTTAGCATTAGATGACATGGTCAGTTGTTAGCTACAAGAGCTTCTTAAACCTAAATTTGGAAAGATTTGAGCAGTAAAAAGAATTGAGCAGGATAGAAGGAGAACAGCCAACATCTTAACCTGATAACACGATCAATAAGATTGCAGATGGATACTCTTTTGCTTGCACAATAAAATAGAGACTTTCTGACTTAAGTGATCCATTTATCTATCATACCACTGCACTGGAAGTGCAAAAGTGCCCACAGAGAAGACAATGATGGGAACTGAACTGAAGGCAAACTCGGCCACCTGGGGAGAGTTTCATTACACAGGTACAAAAAAATGGACGACGCTTTCAGAACCACCTGCCACCAGGCTTCGCAATCCTGCAAACGCAGCCATCTTTGGGGTTTGGTCTGCGATTTATAATGCACTGACATCTTGGGCACTATATGAAGTGCAAAGTGACAGCAGAAGAACAAAAACTTTCCTCTACTCTACCATACTGTGAAATTAAGACATTTTAGTATTCAAAATGGTAAACACAAGTTTGCTCCCATTTTCCAAACTGAATTTGCAAAAAATGAAGCACAATATAAAAGTACCACTCAAGTTCACCCGCATGCTGATTTCCACGACACCCCTCAATGCTGGCCCTGCAGGCTTTATGAAGCAAGTCTACTGAAGAGGCTGCCTCAGGGTACCAAGCTCTACTGTGAGGGGACCGGCTTCTGAGAACTGGGATCTGGGCATGAAAGTCAAGGTCAAATATCACTCACCAGCTGCTACCAAAAAGCAGCAGGAAACTTTCATTTTTATATTTGGGGTTTGTTGGCAGGTGGCTGGAAAGTTAGACTGGGTGTTTTCAATTAAAGAGGACATATCATTCGACTCCAAATCCCTGCAAACGAGTTGGTGTGTGATTTTGACCAGATAGCAGCAAGGAGTATTGCCATCTTGGAACTCATCAACTGGCTTAAGATTTCTATGTTTTATTGTATGGAAATGTTACATTAAGAAGAACTATGAGCAAATATTAAAGTCTGGTTAATGATAAGCATGCTGAAAACTGTGAGTGAAGTGAACTTAACGTTTACAACTTACTTTGAAATAGATCAAAATAAAATAGTCATAGATGTAAGGAAGAGTGAAAAGATGTTATAGAACCAAGGTAATGGATATAGGGGTGTAACTGTAAAATTTAATCAACATAACTACAAATGTAAAATTTTTAATAATACAGTATAAGGTAACTACACATCAAAATCTTTGGGAATATTAAAACTGCAAAACTTAAAAATCTAACAATAAGCAAAGGTTTCATCTGCACCAGAATGTGTATTTCTGTTTTCACTAGGGGTGGAATGATGCTACATTCACAAAAAAAAAAAGACAATTTTGTGAGGATCAGAATGAATTTCAAAATATTGTCACATCCATCTAGCTGACAAGGGTAAGGTGTGCAGGGGTCAGATATCATTACTGCCTTTCTGAATATGGAGAAAACTGCAGCTCAGAGAACAAAGGTGACGCGTCCAAGTTCACATAACCGGTCAGCATCCGAGGTGGGATGAAAATCCAGGAGTCTAGCTCCGGGCTCTTTCCACAGTATCACAGTGGGTCCTGACATGAGCAATTTGGGATGCTGCGCGTGTGTCGCGCCTATCAGTATGCCTAGATAGCAAATGACAGACAATGGAACATAAAATAAACTAAATGAGGAAGACCTCCAACTAAGAGAGCAGCCAGGTCAAAATGATGGGCGCTGAGAAGAAGCACAAAGCCAGAAAAAAGAGGATGCAAAGGCCCAATATTCCACCCAGCTCTGCTGCCTGTTTATAGGGATGGAGCCAGAGAAACGATTCAGCCAAAACTCTTCAGGAAGGAGGCTCATTTTCTCATCACATCTGCTTGGTGTTGGATATTAAGTCTACGGAGTTCCTCTGGCACCCAGAATAGGGAAGGACATTTTCCAGAAGACTGAAATGGCTCCTCGCTTTCCCAGACCAAGCTCCTCATATCAGCTTTGCCCAGAGTGGTTGTCAGTACGTGCACAATTACGGGTCCCCAGCTGCTGTTTGTTGAAATAATTTGGCACCATTGGCTTGCAGGTGTTGAAATCTCTTCCTGAATAGCATCGAGATGATCCTTTATCGCAATGGTCGAAACCGAAGTGATTACAGGGGCTGGTTGTTAATGTAAGCAAACTCGGTATCAAAGAAAAATAAAAACAGGGAGTGGTGGGTGTATATGCCAAATTGAAAATTCATGCATTGCTAAAATCAGAAAATGCTGGAAAGCTCAGGCCCATTGTTGCCAAGTAGAAACGTGGAGCTGGTATTATCAGGTCTGGTTTTTTAACACAGAACAAAAATCTAGTTTTTATTGAACGACATTTTTCTTGAACAAAATCTGAAATTTTGTTAGTGGCTAATTCAATGGCACATATATACAGCAACAACTTTAAGGATTTTTCAGGCCAAGTTTTACATTTGCGTGTCAATTTCAGTCTAGGAGCTATTGCTGCAACTTCTGCTCTCTTCTCTCAGGGAGGATGTGTCATAGCCTACATCAGTGAACTCGATCAGACACCATGCTGCAAACAAAATTCAAAATTTTTCAGGTCAGGCTGAGGCGAGAGGATCACTTAAGACCAGAAGCTTGAGACCAGCCAGAATGAAGTGAGACCCCAGCTCTACTAAAAATAGAAAAATTAGTCAGGCTTATGGTGGGCACCTATAGTCCCAGCTACTTGGGAGGCTGAGGCAGGAGGATCGCTTAAGCCCAGGAGTTTGAAGTTGCAGTGAGCTGTGATTTTACCACTCCATTCTACCCAGGGCACAGAGCGAGACTCTATCTAAAAAAAAAAAGAGGAAAGAAAATAGTACTTTTTTCTTAATGTTGCTTAGGGGAAATACTTCACTATAACTTTTTACAATTAATAATAATCTGAATTTATAATTAAATTGAAATTACAGAATGTGTACCAAGGCATTGGGTACTACATGGGGGTTCTCCAGAGAAGCAAGAAGTAGAGGATCTATATAAACAGCTGATCCCTGAACAACTCAGGGGTTAGGAGCACTGGGCCCCATGTAATTGAAAACATGGGCATAAGTTTTGACTTTCCCAAAGGCTTAATGAATAGCTTGCTGTTGAGCAAAAGCCTTACCAATAACAGTTGATGCATATATACGTTGTAGGTTATTTGTATTAGACGCTGTATTCTTCTTTTTTTTTTTGTAGAGACAGAGTCTCACTATACCCCCCTCGGGTAGAGTGCCATGACGTCACACGGCTCACAGCAACCTCTAACTCTTGGGCTTACGTGATTCTCTTGCCTCAGCCTCCCAAGCAGCTGGGACTACAGGTGCCCGCCACAACGCCCGGCTATTTTTTTGTTGCAGTTTGGCCGGGTCTGAGTTTGAACCCTTACAACAAAGTAAGCTGGAGAAAAAGAAATGCTATTATTAAAACACCAGGAAGAGAAAATGCATTTGCAGCACTGTATTTATCAAGACTGTCTGTCAGTTTATTCTGCTACAAGATAAACTGTCTAAAACAGTGGCAACTGCAGCTGCCCACCTCTACAGCACGCATCACACAATTCAGCTTTTTCTATAATGTCGTAACTTGTCTCTGTCCCTTGGAAGCACTTCAGCATCACTAGTGGCACTTGGTATGGGTCCCCTGGTGTTATTCAAGGTTTACAGTATCGCACTAAACACAATAAAAAATACACAAGAACCTCTAGAGATCACTTTTACTGTGGCACACAATTTACCCGAGAGATGAATTGCTCTGCTCACAGAAAGAAGATTCGTGTTACACAACATTTCAAGTAGATACAACACTGGAGGCAGCCACAATAGTCACAGGAGGTGGCTGTGAACTTATTACAACAGGACAGTATTAGTTAATTTTTATGCAGTTAGGAGTCAAGACTGCACCTTTAAACTTGGTTACAAACAGTGTGCCACATGTACAGTCTGTGTTTAGGTGCATAAGTTTGAATACATTTTAAATTTTTATAATAGACTTCTGTATATTTTATAGTAATAAAGAATGGCATGGACTAGTATCTACATATATTGTATGCATTTGTGACATTGTCGGAGCTGCTCAAAGGAAGCAGGCAGGACGTGGATTGGAAATACAAGCTTGCAAGAGGTGAGGCCCACCAGAGGTGCAGAAGAGCCTGGAGCAACCTCCACAATGGCTATTTAGTGAGAGGATAACAGGTGTGGGGAGTACCCAGTAGTGACATACAAGAGCTACGTGGATTGCCAAGTACTCTTTCCCCATAACCCCCACAATGAAGCACCGTAAAATATTCAAGGTTTAACACCTGCTTACTAATGAGTGACCCCTCTTACCTCATACCAGAACACTGAGTCACCTGGGGGCTTGCCCTCAAGCTACAAGACTTCACCAGGAGACTGTCTGCTCTCAGCATTTCCTTGGATGTGTTAAGAACCGGTGACTGTCCTTGCAAGCATGGTATCCATTCCCCTACACAACATATTTAACTTTTCCTTCTTGTCCTTATATTTCTACACTACAAATTTTATCTACAAGTTTTTTCAAATTGTCACAAGTCTCTAAAATTTTTCCAGTATATTTGTTGAAAAAAAATCTGCCTGTAAATGGATCTAGCATTCTAACTTTTGCTGTTCAAGGGCCATCTCTGTAGGTGTGTGTGCATGTGTGTGTATATTGGAGGAGCTGGTGGGGGGAGCAGGGAGCAAATAGTTAATTGAATGTGGCAATTTGACTGGGCTAAGGGATACCCAGATAGCTAGTAAAACACTGTTTCTGGGTGCGCCTGTGAGGGTGTTCTCATGGGAGATCAGCATTTGAAACAGTACATTGGATAATCCAGATCTGCTCTTTCTAGTGTGTTGGTATCACCTGTCCTTGGAGGGCCCAAATAGAACAAAAAAGGCAAAGGAAAGGTGAATGTTCTGTCTTTCTGAGCTGGGGCATCCATCTTCTCCTGTCCTTGGACATCAGGGCTCCTGGTTCTTGGGCCCTCAGGCTCAGGCTGCACCACTGGCTTCCCAGGATCCACAGCTTGCCCTGCCTACACCATCATGTGAGCCAGTTCCCCTAATAACGTTCCTTTTATGTTTCTATCTTTATTTATAGTTATACCTATAGATATAACTAGAGTTAGGCCTATATCTATCCCATTGGTTCTGTTTCTCTGGGGAACCCTGAACAATACAACATATATTCAGGAAGAAATGTAATATAAGGTCTTGGCCCACACAATCATGCAGGCTGAGAAATTCCATGTTCTCCTGCTAGAGATCCAGGAAAGCTGACAATGTCATTTGAAGGCCTGAGAAGCAGGGCTGGAGGGTGTGCTGGTGTGGGCCCTGCTGGGCTGATGGTATAGTTTCTACCCCCTACTCCAGGTCTGAGGGTCTGAGACCCAAGACTGCTTAGGGCTGGAGACGTTGAGGACCCACCTCGAGCAGTCAGGCAGAGGTCAAACTCCTTCCTTCTTCTGTCCTACCCAGGCCTTCAGGGGGCTGGAGGACACTGCTGCACACACATTAGCGGGGGCGGATCTTCCTTACAATGTCCATGACTCAAATGTTAATCTCTTACAGAGAAACCTCTTCAGACACACCCAGAACTGATGCTTAACCAGCTGTGACAATTCAATGATGTGTAACCACGGCCCAGACATGTTGACACATGAATTAACCATCACGAGGTCTTCATCTCATTACACTGCTGAAGGCTGATGATTGAGAATGGGGCCTGGTAGGAGGTGTTGGATGTTGCTGAAAGAATCAATAAATGAAGGCCTTTCTAGTAATAAACAGCATTTTCTGATGGAAAAATGCTTTTTAACCAGGAGCCTATTCTATTATTTACCTTTTTAAAAGAAAGAGCCATTGAATTTATGAACAACACTACCAAAAGACCAAATTAGAATTTCAACTAAATTTACCTTCTTTCATATCTTCTGAAAATTTGCAGAGAATTTTTCCCCCCAATCAGACACATCAGCCTGGCTTCCTCCAAAGGGAGGGTCTGCCCCACATGGGCTTTTAACCTGCCACCTTAAGGCCATGTGTGGTATTTAACGTCCATAACTGTGGCCTGCAGAGTGAAACCCAATTATACATAACAAATTTTTTTGTTAAAAGGGGTGTGATAGAGAAAAATGAAGCTTCTCTTAAGTCTTTTGGTGCTTAAAAATGTAAAATCTTGAGATCAGAAGGCTGAAGGTTCCCTACCCCTGCCAAGGGCAGCTGATTTGGAAATGTGATCTCAGGGAACAGGAGGAAGAGACACAGGCACGAGCAGAGGAGTAGTGAATATTGGACGTGTGATCAGTCTGTACATCCAGAGAGACAGGTGACTATGTGCCCCGAGGGACTTTCCCACTGGTCTTATGGAGTCAGGAGAGACATCTGACCAAGGAGGGAAAGGAAGTGGACGTTTCTCTGTTGGCTCCAGCTCCCCAATCAGTCAAGGCTGCCCCAGGAGGCTTTTCCTCCTCCACATTTCAGGGACGAACACACCTGCATGCCGAGTGGTTTCTTCCAAGTGGGAGAAACCCTGGGGTCGAAAACAGGACACACATACATAACAAAGTTGTGGGTTACACATGCACCTTCTAGTTGAAGCCCCTGCAGGACTGGCCACCACATTCATGCATGGAATTAGGGTCAGACTTTGCACAATTTAAAAGAATGCCAAATGGTGTCCAACACAAAAATGCATTGTGTTATAAAAGAATGTTCCCCACAGACACAATTGGGGGGTAGTAGCATCTAGATCATCTTCACAGACATTGACTTTTGAATGTCACCTGACAAACTGGAAAGGCAAATATTGAGAGTCTTTAAAAACTCACCATTTGCTTTGAGCTTGATCCTGCTCATGTGTATTAGACTGACACAGTTCATCACTGAAGTTTAGAAATATCAAATCTTAGGCAGGATCCTGGTGTGAAAATGTACACTTGCAAATTAGCATCAGATAGGCAATGCCTAATAACGGATCACATCTGGATCTGGTTGTTCTGGACTTTTCCATTTCAGTTACTTCTTTCTTTCTTTTTTTTTTTTTTTTTTTTTTGAGATAAGAGTCTTACTGTGTCACCCTTAGTAGAGTGCTGTGGAGTCATAGCTCACAGCAACCTCCAACTCTTGGGCTTAAGCAATTCTCTTGCCTCAGCCTCCCAAGTAGCTGGGACTACAGGTGCCAACCACAGTTGCAGTTGTCATTGTTGTTTTAGCGGGCCAGGGCCAGGCTTGAACCTGTCAGCCTCGGTATGTGTGGCTGGCTCCTTACTCACCGAGCTACAGGCACCGAGCCCATTTCAGTTACTTCTTGATGCACTCTGAAAATGTTTGTGGTTGATACTGTCATTTGAATATTTGACCTTCCAAGCCTGATGTTGAATTCTGAGCCCCAGTGTTGAAAGTGGGGCCACACAGGAGATGTTTGGGTTATGGGGGTGAATCCCTCATGAGGGGGTTACACCCTCTAGTGGTAATGAGCAAGTTCTCCCTCTGTTAGTTCCCAGGAGAGCTGGTTGCTAGAAAGAGCCTGGCACCTGCCACCACTCCCTCTCGCCTCCTCTCTGGCCAGGTGATCTCTGCACAGCTGCCTTCCCTTCCCTCCCACCCTGGGCGGACACAGCCTGTAGCCCTCACCAGAGGGCTGGTGCCATGCTTCTTGGGAATCCTACAAAACTGTGAGCCAAATACACTTTTCTGTAGAATTTGCCCAGTCTCGGGTGTACCTTTATCGTAAGGTGAATAGGCAAAGACAATTAAAACACAGACTTTGCTGTCATGCCATCTGCAAGCCAGCCCACTTGCTCCGAACACCATCACAGGCCCTGGGCACCTATGCTGACGGTGAGAGCAGCAGCGAGAGGTGCCCGGCACAGAAGCCTGGGTGTCAGCTGCACTATGCCAAGCGCTGCAAGGTTTTCTCTGGTTTTATTTCTTTTCTTGATGAGACATGCCTGTTGTGGGACAGCAGCTTCCACCTCACAACTGACATGGCCAAGCCCATGTACTTCTGATAACGCTATCAAAGTTTTGACAGCAGCCAAATTCTTTCTTCCTTTTAGAAGACCGGGAGCATGTGGCTGTGGAACTTCCCACTAAGGTTGCTGGACCTTTGGTTTGTTTCTGTTTTTATCAGCTGGGCTGCAGTGACACTCATCGGACACTTGGTTTATTTAAGAGTGTAGCTCTGGAGCTAATCCCCAGAGGTGGGTTCATGGATTCTGTGTGATTGGTCACTTTATGGCTCTCGGTGCAGAATGCCAGGCAAACCTCCACGGGTTTTGCTGAGGCACCTACAACCTGCAGGCAGGGTGGTCAGGAGCTCCGGGTGAGGGCCAGGTGCTTGTGTTTACACATCAGCCTGCCTCTTCCTAATGTTGGGCAGTTGGGCAATTAGGATTCACACCAGCTGTGAGACCTGAGACTCGTTTTCATTACATACACAGTCATACAGAGGAGGGTTTTATAAGATTGCACATATAAAACATTTGAGATCATGTTTAACACAAAAACACCACAAATGTTATTATAATTGTGGCTGCATGCTGTATGATTGCCTTTATGTGAAGGTCTTGGGGTGGAAAGTGGATCACTGTGGTTGGGGGAAGAGAGCGAGAAAGAGGGAAGTTTCAGAATGATCACATAGTCTATATATTGATGATTGATGGCAGTGACTATAGAAATCTGCGTATTTGTGAAGATTTATAGAACTATACTCCAAAAGGAGGGATACTGTTTCTAAATTAAAATCTAAATGGATAAATAATAGTTGACGTTGCTATAACAAGCAGGTACCATTCCTGGCACTGTGGCGGGTACTCAGGTAAGCATGCATGTTTTAATGGAGCTTCACCCCAGTGTGGACAGGCTAGTAAACAAATACACACGATAAATGCCACGGATGAAGCAAAATGGGGCTCGTATGGTACAAAAGGATGGGGCAGGTATGAGGCTGCAAAGACCCCAGTAACGAGTGGCTGGAGACAACCATCCACACATAGAATTGAGAAAAGAATACAGCAACTTCACCAGACTCTTTGGATGTTTTTGTTTATTTATTTATTTCCTGACTGAACAGATATAGGGCGTGGGAGAAGGTAGCTTATTTTTAAGTTAACCTCTTTGATGACTAATCAGAGTATTAGACATCTTCTCTTTTACAGGTAAATGTTTCCATGGCTGAAACCTGCTGCCTTTTGTTCAATAAGGAGCACTTAATTTTCTTCCACTACCTTTCGTGAAACACGGCTCAAGAGTTAGGAATCTTAAATCACACTCGGTAGTAACAGAACAAGAAGGCTCACACGCTGGTAAAAGTCCATCCTAACTTTGAAAACTTTGATAGCTATCGTTTTTACTGAAGGAGCACTAAGTTAAAAAAAAATTAAAGTTGTTAAAAGGTGTCAAAGAAATGGAAAGATTTTTTTTCTCCTCTTCTGCCCAATATTTGACTTTGCATGCCAAAATGTACTTTCTGTCTCTGGTTTATTATTAACATAAATGATAGCTTTCTCTTCTTGCAGATAATTTGATTTATACTGATTATTGTTTAAAAGTAACCCTCCTTTTTACTCTCTCTGTAAAAGAAGCAAAATTTGCCACCTTAATGCAGTTTGGGCTCAGCCATGTGACTTGCTTTGGCCAATGGGACGTGAGCAAGTGTGACATAAGCCGGTGACTGGACTTTATTACACTTCTGCCATCACTGTGTAGGTCATTTCTTGGCTGTCTCATTGGACCAAGGAGGATGGGTGGGCCAGCTGGGCTAGACAGGGCTCTAGCTGGAGGTTGGAACCACTGCATTATTTCAAGTGATATTCTTAACCTATCAAAGACTGGGATGTTCCAGTATAGCGTGAGAAAGATCAAGGCCTTCTCCAGCCATTCAATAATATATAACTTAATAGCTAACAGTGAAAAGAAAGGATAATTCTTAATTTGGGCCTCAGTTTTGCTACCCAAAGACCTTTATCCTGCAGTGACAGGGACATGGACCCAGACCCAGGGTGTGGGATCTTGCACTTTGAATCTGCTGAAAATTGGAGAGACCTGGAAACAACTACCTGTGGGTCAGTTTCCTCAATTGCAAAATGAAGAAAATAATAGTATCACTAAGGTATGGCTTTGACACTACATTGATACAAAGACAAAGAGAGGCAATATTCATCCATATTAAAAGAAACAAATTGAATGATAGAAAATTTAAATATATGTCTACACATAAACAAAATGCAGGACCAGGTCGACATGCTACTCAGATGAGTATAACATTTTCCCCAGAGCCTTCTGTACAGTGAGGATGAGGTTTGTGAGGGAGGGGAAGAGCAGCCCCATGATGGGCTCAAATCGATCAGTTTGTTTTGGAGCCAGAAGGATTCAGGAATCCATAAAAAAGTATCAGCAGTTTTTCAACACACCTGAAAGTGGAGCACCATGTGGCAGGCCACGAGCTCTGTCATTTGTGGAGTGCACATTGGCCTCGTGTGTTCTGTGCTTTACTAACTGTAACTGCGGCACATCCCAAGATTACCAACATATTAGACACTGCCTCAAGTGATTCTTCACACGCACAAGTGACTGGTGAATTGTGTGATTTGCCGACATGGAGTTCTGAGTTTGATATGTATTTTAATTTCATAAAAGTAATTTGTACCCCATGTTCAATGTGCCTGGGATTCTTTCAAAGGATCTTCAAGTTAAGACTGTGGCTACTTTATTTGCTTTCAAAGTACAAGCATTTAGCATAAGGCTGAATGGCATACAAATATTGATGTTTCCTCAGAATGAAAGTATAACATCCTGCACTTCCAATGAAAATGCCAATGAGATTTCTGTGTACATGGTGGGCTAAATCTTGATCACTTCTTTTACAAATGAAATTAATTTGGCATGAGGAAATCCAAGAATATTTGGGAAGAAAAGGACATAATAGAGAAAGATTTGTCCAATTATATGTCAAAATGTACTGCAAAAATATAATAATAGTAATTAAAAGAGAATTATGCTAAAATGAGAATAGACAAATTGTTCTCAAATAAAATACAGGGTCTGGAAAGCAGAGTCCCTCACACAACGTGCCACAGCAGAGATATTGCTATGCATTCTCCACAGCTTTACACACTGTGTGAAGTCCCAGCCTCTTCGGCAGTTAAGCTGCAGACATCTACATGAGTTTGCCGCCTGAATTTGATGGGAAGCCATACCTAGCCATGGCCCTTAAAGTCATGCCGTCCCCTCTGCCCTGTGGTGACCACCTGAGGACCATCTGATGCAGATAGAATATGTCAGGCTGAACCAATGGCACCTCGGACTGTGCATCTGGGATGCGTTAGTTTATTATCATATATTATCTTTCTCAGTTTGGGCTAATAGAGCAAAATGATACAGACTGTGCAGCTTATAAACACCAGAAATTTATTTCTCACAGTCCTGGAGGGCTGCAAGTCTGAGAGTAGGGTGCTGGCAGGGTCAGGCTCCAGGCAGAGCCCTCTTCAAGGCTGCAGACAGCTGATTTCTTGTTGTGCCCTCACAAGGCAAAGAGCAGGAGAGTGCGCTGAAGTCTGCAAGACACTAATACCATGAGAGCTCCTCCTGATCACCTCTCAGAACCTCCTCTCTTGATGCCGTGACATTGGGAGTTAGGACGTCAACATATGAACTTTGGGGGAACACAAACCTTCCGTCTATAATTCACACTGATGATCGTCGAGGCGTATTTTCTACAGTGCCACAGCCCAGCCTGTCTTGACTAATGCAGGCACATAACATATGATGGAAACAGTATTTCAAATCAACAGGAAAAAATAGATGACTCAATAAATAGGTATGCGATTTGGAAATAAAGTGTGAGATAGATACCTCAAACTATACACAAAAACAAATTCCACTGGCTCCATACATTAAGGATGCTCTAACCCCTTATATGACAGCTGGGGATGGGTCTGCAGACCACGAAATAAGTTGGCAAATGCTAATAAAATATCAAGTAAAATGTAGGTTTAAAAATAGTATGCACATAGTCATTTCAAATAGAGGAAAACCTATCTTTAGAGAAGAATCAATGTGGAGACCTCAGACAATGCATTCCCCAAACTTGTAAATGTGGGAAGACGTGTCTTTGCGCAGATGCCTGGTGCCCTCCGGAATCACATTTCCACTAAGTTTCCTGTGCCACCTTGATACACACCATTGGTCTTTTCTGCTCTCACCATCCCACTTCCTTCTATTTAACAGGAAGTTTCCAGAAAGAACAGTTTTTATCACTGCAAAAGATAATGGCAACAAAACAAAACAATTTCACACACACACACACACAAAGCAAACATACCTTCCATGAGACAGAAATGCTGGTCAGTGGGTAATTTCCTAGTGCCAACGTTAAAAAATTCCACACACACAGTGGCTCAAACCAACACAAATTGATCACACTGCAGCTCTGGAGGTCAGAAGTTCAGAATCAGTCTCAGCAGATTAAAATCATGGTGCTGTCAGGGCTTGGCTCCTCCTGGAGGCTCCAGGGAGAATCCACCTTTGTGCCTTTTCCAGCTCCGAATGGCTGCCAGATTCTTTGCTGTGTGAGCCCCATCACTCAGACAGCTTTCTTTATCACATCCCCACCCCTAACTCTGACCCTACTGTTTCCTTGTCTAAGAAGTCTTATGATTTCACTGGATCTACTCAAATAATTCAGGAAATTTTCCTGATTTAAGATCCTTAATCACTTCTTCAAAACTATTTTCACCATATGAGGTAGAACATTCACAGATTCCCGGAATCAAGACGTGGTCATGTTTGAGGGTCATGGTCCAGTCAACCACAAGGTTCACTTGCTAACCAGCATGATTCTTTGTGCCTCAGAGTAACTCAAAAGTTTTATGCTTTCTAGACCCAAATCACTCATCAATAAACATTCACAATTATACATGTTAATTTTTCAATTATCAGGTATCCATGCTAGAATGTAAATGCTTTAAGACAAACACATGGAATGAAAGAAAATATGCCTTAACTTAATGAAGTCGCCAGAGCAGTTAAATGAGGGATGAACTGTGTCCTTTCCCCCCATTTTCATTCTTTTAAAATAATAGGTTACACTCATTTTATAAGGCCAAATAATATTTGATTTTAAATATGTCTCTAGAATCATACCCCAAATGGAAAACAGCTACAAAAATCATTTCTCTATTTTAGTCATGCATACATCATTGGAATGGCCTTCCACAACTGTGCCTTTTAATCTAAGACCAGTGGTTTAAAACAGAGAAAACCTTCCTGTGGTGGTTCAAATGGCTTAAAAAAGCTCATTTTTTTTTTTTTTTTTAAGTGGGAGACCCCAGGCAGCTATTCTTCATTTTTTAGGGGGTGGGGGGTGGGGGGAAGAATACTTAACCTGACACTTAACCTGGTTAAGTGTAATTACCCTGTACATGCAAGAACAGATGTTCCAAGTATGTAAATAAATATCTACTTCCAGTTTTCCTTTCTGGTATTTTCTTCCCATATTCCAAGTCTACATCCATTGCCCCTCGAGATTTCAACAACCACCTAACATCATGGGGGCAGGGGAGGAGACGCCGAAACAGGTAACTTTACGTTCTCCAGGACAACTGAATGTCGAAACAGATAATGTACATTCTCTAAGACAACTACCTCATTTCCTAGTTGCCTGCTAGATTTCTTGTGGGCAGGTGGACCAAGGTTATCTTCATGGCTAGTTTAATAAGTGTACAGCCACAGTCCCTTAGGGAGCAGAAAGAGTGATGGCATCTCAGCATAAAAGCATTTACTCTGCTCTTACTGATAGGATTAAGTCCGTAAGTAGTAAATCTTATGCTGTAAGATTAGTGTGCTCAAATGGGCTCAGAGTATGTTTCTCTTTTCTGAATTTCATTGTTCTAGTCATTCCCTTAGGTGACTAAATTGAATAGTTCCTTTTTGTGTGTCTTCTACCCTTTCAAATAGGTTATATTATCTTCCTATACATATTTAGCTCCTTAAAGCCTTCTTCATAAATCAATTCCTTCAGTATCTGGGCCGGGGTACTGCTGTTTTTGTTTTGCAATTTTTCCCATTCTCCAAATTCCTTCTAATTCCTCGGTGTCCTTCTGGTAATGAGGGACCTGGGAAAAAATGCATTTCTCCAGGGGCCATCTCATTTGTGAGGCCTGGATGAGCAAACTCCCTCCACACCACGTTGGCACTTTGCCTCTGAGACATAAAAGAGTGGCAAGTCAGGACAGCCACACTCAGACATAGTCGCATCCCAGCAGACCACATCAGCACACTCGCCACCACTGAGTGACAGCCACACTCAGACACAGTCGCATCCCAGCAGACCACATCAGCACACTCGCCACCACTGAGTGACAGCCACACTCAGACACAGTCGCATCCCAGCAGACCACATCAGCACACTCGCCACCACTGAGTGACAGCCACACTCGGACACAGTCGCATCCCAGCAGACCACATCAGCACTGAGTGACAGCCTCACTCGGACACAGTCGCATCCCAGCAGACCACATCAGCACACTCGCCACCAATGAGTGACAGCCTCACTCGGACACAGTCGCATCCCAGCAGACCACATCAGCACACTCGCCACCACTGAGTGACAGCCTCACTCGGACACAGTCGCATCCCAGCAGACCACATCAGCACACTCGCCACCACTGAGTGACAGCCTCACTCGGACACAGTCGCATCCCAGCAGACCACATCAGCACACTCGCCACCACTGAGTGACAGCCTCACTCGGACACAGTCGCATCACAGAAGATCACATCAGCACACTCGCCACCACTGAGTGACAGCCTCACTCGGACACAGTCGCATCACAGCAGATCACGTCAGCACACTCGCCACCACTGAGTGACAGCCTCACTCGGACACAGTCGCATCACAGCAGATCACGTCAGCACACTCGCCACCACTGAGTGACAGCCACACTCGGACACAGTCGCATCCAAGCAGACCGTGTCAGCACCCTCGCCACCACTGAGTCCTTTTAGTACCAATCACCACAGACGGCCCCTCTCCCTGCCAAGTACATGCTTTTCTCACAAGAACAGTTACATTGCAAATCCTTCCAAATGTTATTTCCCATTTTACCCCCCTCTCTCCCAAATCTTGTGAGGGTCTGGCAACATGTCCAGAAAATCGTGATGAAGAACATTGTTCCCATTCTTCTCTGCTGGCTGAGCAAATGAAGGATAGGTGAGACGTGCATCATTTTAACAAAGTTTCAGAAGCTGCAGCACAGACCAGACACAAGGTAATCCAATGGTTCCATAGAATCTGACATTGTCTTTCTTTCCATTGATCTGACTTCTAAGCATTGTTCATTCAGATGTATTTTCATATGTCAGAAATGGGCACAAGGATATTTTTTGAAGCATCATATGACATAAATTTTTGGAATGAGCTAAATATACCCTAGTAGGGGACTGGTTAAATAAATGATGGTACATTCACCCAATAAAATCATGATACATTCACCCATTCACCCACTATGTACCTATTAAAAAGAATAAACCACCTTTATATATTCTGATTTGGAAATGCCAAATAAAATGCTCTCTCTCTCTCTCTCTTAATAGATAGATCTTACTCTATCACCAAGGCTAGAGTGCTATGGCATGATCATAGCTCACTGCAACCTCAAATTTCTATACTAATGCAACCCTCCTGCCTCAGCCAAGCAAGTAGCTGGAGCTACAGGTGCATGCCACCACACCTCAGTGATTTAAAGATGTTTTTTTATAGAGACTTGTAGAGACGGGGTCTTATTATGTTACCCAGGCTGGTCTCAAACTTCTGGCCTCAAGCGACCCTCCCGCCTGAACCTCCCATAGCACTGGGATTACAGGTATGAGCCATCACACCTGGCCTGCAAGGTATATCCTTAATGGACACAAAGTAAGATGCAGAACAAACTGTGCAAGCTATGTTAATGTTTGTGAAGACAGAGCAAGAACTATACAGGCCCATATAGGTAAAAGCATTACCTCTGAAAGGAAGTATGAGCCAAGATCTGAAATAGGTTTCGGGAAGACACTGGGAAGACTTTTGAACAGTAGAAACTGTTTGTTTTCCATAATTTGTCCATAATCACGTATTGTCTATTTCATAACAATGCTAGGGATGATGATGATGAAGAAGAGAAAGAAACAACCGAGTAAATTCTCAAATTGTTGATGTTGATCAACATAAAGAATTTGGAGAGCCCTTTAAAGTTCAGAAGACCTTACTAGAGTCAAAGTCCACTTTCCATAAGACTAATTGTCATGGGCAAAAAAGGAGTGAGTGTTCAGAGAGAAGTGTATAGGAGAGGTCAGGGATGTTACGTGATCAGAGAGTCCCACTATCTGACCCCCATGTTCAGAAGCTGCCAGGAATCCTGGAAAGTTAAGTTTGTTTTTCTTCTAACACAATTGTGCTGCAGTACGGCTTCTTCACGGCATGCTAGTAAAACTATACCAACTCAAGGAAATAGAAGATAAAAAAGCTATGTGACCCAAGGTATTTTATGATGCCATCAAAATTGCATTACCAGCATAGAAGAAAAACAAGTAAAACTGGCCACACACACTGGCTGGATCCAAGTACATTTCAATATATCCATGACATAAACCAGGTCTCAGGTGCTTGCAAGGCCGAAAGGGCTTTTGACCGATTTTACTATGCTGGAAAGTGTGTGGGAGTGTGTGTGGAGGAGGCAGTGGTGAGTGGAAGAAAAAACACTGATGACAAACATTAAAATATCGTAGTTTTGGCTTTTTTGAGAAGACCAGCAATTGTCACCAAGGAATTAAGGCCACCTTCAGAGCAGAGGCTATCTTTCTTTTACTTGCTCAGCATTCAATATTTCAGGCTAAAATAAATTAGCACAGTGACAAACTTGAAGCCCAGGCTTTCAAAGCCTTGGGAGAAACAGACAGTTGGGGCTGGGATCATGTGTCATAGGGAGTGAGCTCCTACTTGAAGCTTTCAAGGTTCTCAGGCTTGTATGATTTCAGTTATAGTTCGCCAACAGGTTCCTCTTAGCTTTGCACGTGTCATCCTGATTTTAAGCAACCCCCAGTTACACATCATTTGGCATCAGACAAAGATAAGTCAGGGCTCTCACAACAAATAAAAAAAAAAGAAGAAAAGCAAAGCAAAGTGGGGGGCTTATCTGGAGGCTTTCATGGTTCATGTTTAGACATGTCCATGTTCCTATGTCTTTCACTTAGACATAAGTGGAAGACAAAGGAAAGAGAGCTGGCTTAACACTGCAAACGCAGGGTATTATTGAGTCCTTCCCTCTGATATTCAGATAGGGTTTTAAAAGCTGATTTCACAGAACAACCCCATAAGCCATGTGGCCTCATTTAAGACAATGACTTGTTTCTATGTGATATGCACATTTAAGGTTAGTGAAGAGGTTTTCTTGGTGGTTACGTTACATCAGAGCCCAGGGGAAGTTGCTACGCTGTCTTCCTGTCAGGGAGAGTAAAAATCAATGGGAGCCTCAGCAATGCACAGTAAGTTGCCTTTGGTTCTCACGGGACCTACTGCTCATTAAGTGAAAACATATAGAATATTCGAAAATATGGCATTTTATCAAAAGTGGCTAAAATAGTATTTCCCTAAGATTAGAGAACACACACACACACAATTGCAGCAATCTTAGTCAGTGTTGTACCAATGCATTCAGAGCTTCCCTGAACCGTATGCAAATTATTTCTCAGTGCTGCTTGCTCTCCCTTCGCATACTGATTTTCACAGTTGCCCCTCTTGTAAGTTCCTTGTCGCAGAGGCCTCGTCTCCCTGTTGTATTCTGACTTCTCCTTATCACCCCACATGGCTCACATGCAAGGCATCATTCACTATCTGGGATTACTCCTCAGTGTACAGACTCATCCCTTCCCATGGCACTCAGGAATGAAAGCCGTGCAAACGTACCTACTTCTACAGACTCAGGCTCTGTCATCACAGACAGGAAGGGCTGAGAGCAAGTACACTTCTGTACATACAGGTTAACAGGGTTATTTTACAGATGAGGAAGCCAGGTGAGAGAGCCAGGTAATGTGCTCTAAGATCAGATAATGTGAACAGCAGATGCTAGACTGGAAACCTCATTTCCACATTAATTCTAAGTGAAATCAGATAATATGCAAAAATAAATGTGAACAGAAACTGACATTTAAAACCATCATCTACTCCACAACTCTGCTTTGAGTGTTTGTCTTGAACCGACACTCTCTCAAATCCTGAAGGTAGATTTCTGAATCTTATGTTCTAAGGTGGTGGGAGGGGCACAGACAGTGCACATGGAAGGAAGATAATTTGAGGACATAAAGTACAGTGAAGTGACAGAAATATCATAGTGCAATGCTACGTCAAGACAGGCAGACCTTCTGGGTGGAGTCTCAAAGAAGCTACAGCTGGGTAGTCAGGAAACAGCCAAGACATGGCAGCTTGGAATATTGGACCCAGCACTCCATCTGTGACAGTATCTATAACCATTGTGATTGTGATTTTGTAATTCCTTCCACAAAAGAGGTAGGAGTTATTCCTCTGTCCCCTGAGTCTGAATTCAGTGCCCTAGAGCATGCTTTGCTGAACAGAATAAATCAGGTCAGACTCTGAGCTGATACCCAGGCAGTCTTGGCTATCTTTGCTGGTGCCCCTGCACTTTGGCTATGGCTGTGAGAACAGTCTGCTGACTCCAGGAGAAAGATGAGAGGTGTGCAGAATGAAGCTACTCCTGAAGAGCTAACTGGCTGCAGATGTCAGAGTGAGCCCAGTTGGGACCAGAAGAGCCAACTGTCTGAGCCCAACCTGCATCAGCCAGTCTCCATGTCACTCTCAACCTCCCAGAGACACAAGCTACAGAAATTATATTTTATTCTGCACGTCTATTGTGAATGTTTATTCTGCAGCATTTGTGACCACAGTTCACTGATGAACTAAGGAGAATTTGGAAGCAGGTCTTCCAGCAAAAGGTATCAATAAATTCAAAGGGTCCAAATGGAGTACAGATTAGATCTGAGGAAGTGAAAGAAGCCCAGTGTCACTGAGAGGCTCATTACACGTGTGATGATATGACAGAATATGATCCTAGACATGTAAACAGGGGATAAACAGGGCAGGCTCTGACAGATATTTTACCACAGGCACAGCATAAAAACATCAGAAAGTCATAAAGCAAGGAATTGGCATAACCTTGAGGTCTAGTGCAGAGACACTGGGCTACTTGGTAGAGCACAGGCAGGTGAGAACAGAGGCAGGTCAATCAAAAGAGGCTTTGTGATGGCTCCAGTGAGACAATACCCCTCTTCATTTCCTTCTAGAAGTATATGACATGTGTGTGTCTATGAGTGTGCACACACAGACACATATATATGTATACTTATATGCAATCAGATGTATCACATACCTTATATACAGTTGTCCCTTGGTAATTGTGGGGTTGGTTCCAGGATGCCCTACAGATACCAAAATCCATGAAAACCAAAAACTCATGGATGCTCAAGTCCCTGATATGAAATGGCACAGTATTTGCATAGAATCTACCCACATCCTCTTGTGCACTTTAAATCATCTCCAGATTACTTATAATACCTAATACCATGTATGTTCTGTGTAAATAGTTGTTATAATCTACTGGTTAGGGAATAATGACCAAAAATGTCTGTACATGTTCAGTTCAGATGCTTTTTTTTTTCTGCATATTTTTGATCCACAGTTGGCTGAATCCATGGATAAGGAGCCGACAGAAAAGGAGGGTCAACTGTCTATGATCAAGATACAGGATGACATTTTTGGTGATGTCAGAGGCATATATTTAAATCTGTCAAATGGTTTATGAAGCGAGTGTATGATGCCCCATGATCATATCAATGTATACAGTTATGATTTAATAAAAAAAAATAAAAAAATAAAATAAAATAAAACAAATAGCAATGCACATCTGCTTGCTTGATTTGTATACATTGTTGACAAGAATATCATGACTTTTAGGTCCTAAAGTGTTAGAAAGAAATTGACAAATATCACTACTTTTCTGGAATGAAAATCCAGAATTTACATAAAACAGGGCTATCCCACTTTCCAGCATGGTAAGTACAATGATTATAAAGAGAAACATCCCATCGGGACTCCCCAGAAACAAATAATCACCCACACAGGATGAGTGTTACCTCTCCAACCATCAGGCAACCAGGTTCCCTCAGGCAGTCGAAGGACTAAAATGCTATTCCCCTGAGTGAAACATGAAAGAAATCCTCTTAAAAATTAAAAAAAAAGAGAGAGAGCCAAGAAACTCAAATCTTATATTCACATTCTCACCTGCCTTTCAACCATGAGGTAGATTTGGAATGTGCAGGTACACTGGCTCACCTATCTCTACACTTCACAAATACCCCAAAGGTAGGCTCTTCCCATCTGGCTCGGACCACATGTGGAGCTCAGACAATCAGAGAATTCCCTACTGAGTTCAAACTGGGTCTTGTACCTAGAAATTTTTTATTGGGGGTAAAAGGGTGATAGGTATAATCAAGTATGACTTTATAAAAAGGCCAACTGAAAGAGATCAGAGGCATATGGAATTCAGTCAAAAGTAGTGAGTGGGGAAATATAAGAAAAAATTCAAAAGTAGACCCAGCCATGACATCCTTGCCAAAAAAAAATCTACAAAAGAATTCAATCATAAATACAAATTGTACACATTTGGGAGAGGTAGAATTCTAGCACATCATAAATCTGATTTTTCTAGACAGATTCTTATGAAATTCAGGAGTGTTTTCATGTGAGGAAAAGGCATCCTATCAAATGCACTTTGCATCTTTATCAGGAAACTGTACACTCTGCAATAACTCAGGGGATTTCCTCAAGAGGGCTGTAAGAATCAACATGCTCCAGGTCAAAGCCCGCAGCCATATAAACACACTCGGTGTATCTGACAGATCTGTCTGACATCCAGCAAAAGACTTCAGAGTCTAGATTTTCTAAGAGATTTTCACCCCTAACAGACTCCTCTTTCCTCCCCCAAGATCAGGGTCCTACCTCTTCTGCAGAGTAAAACATGACTGTGTGTTTGTCTTTTCTGTTGTTGCTGCTATAGTTTCAAGTTCTTATTGGCAATAATGGCAGAAAATAAGAAATAAATGCTATAATCATAATGAATATAAGCCGATGAAATAGCATCAAGAGAAGAGATTAAAAAACAAAAATAGGCATGGAAAAGTCACGCATTGTAGAAAAACTGAATTGATTTCTAAAGATCCATGATTTGGTATTAAACATTGGCTTTTCGATAATTCCTTCCCTCTTGACCTGGTGCCATAAGCTATATTTCCACCTGTTCCTCACCCAGGGTCCCTGTGGACTTCCCTGTTGAGTCTGCCCCGAGCTGGGCTGGGCATCTGAGGACACCCTGCCTGGTCAAGCCGTGCTGTGGCTTTGCCATCACCACTAGCTTAGAAACAGACATGTAAGGCAACCAAGCCAACACAGAAAATCCTAGACTTCCAAAGGAGACTGGAGACGATCCCCTTACCCTGGATTTTTGGAGGGATGGAACACAGGCTTAGGGCTTCTGCCATGTTTCCACCAAAAAAGGGACCCCACTGAGGGAGGACTGATGAAGGCAGCGCTGAGCAGTGGGAAAGGGTCTGTTGCCACAGCTCAGTCTAAATCCCCAAGTCAGTCATGCTTGGGATTTCCAGTTTTATGAACCAATAAATTCCTCGTTTTTCTTAATCCAGTTTTAGTAGGGTTTCTGTCACTTGCGATTAACATATCCACAGCTAATACGTTGTGCTGAATAGTAGAGCAATCTGCTGTTTATAATCTAAGGCAAAAGAAATAATAACTGTGTGATTTTGAATTATAGAAGTTTTAACTACCACTAGCTCTATATTCTCCATACATAAAATTTCCTCCCAGTCAAATAAAAGCGAATTTAAACCCAAACCATGACTACTGATATCACACGATTTGTTTTATCAGTTAGAATTTATAATTGCTCTGATGCTATCACATGTTAAGCATAACTTCAGAACCATAAAAATGTTGGCTGTCATGAATCAGCAGAATGCGTGTATTTTACAATTCATACATTTTAAATGCATGCCACCCACATCTGCATACAAATATGTCTCATACCTTTGGTTCCACATCACCTTAATAAAGCAAATATCACAAGAAAGCAAATTACACAAAAGTTTGTGTTTCCAAATGCATGTAAAAGCTACATTTACACTATACTATGGTCAAAGTGAGCAATAGCATTATGTCTAAAGAAAAACTATGTGGATGCCTTAATTAAAAATATAGAACCTCCACAGCTGATCACCTCTTTACATTGACCACCTCCTTAAGTTGACCTAATTTTTATCGGCTGGACATGCACCACCTGTACTCAGTGGAAGACTGACCTCTACACACTGACCACCTCTTTAAGTTGTATCTTGACCACTTGGGCTGTGACACACACATTTTTTTTTATTAAGTCATATAGACATAGATCATGAATACATTTATGCATATGTGGGGTACAATGTGTTGATTTTTTTATACAATTTGATGTGCTTACATCAAACTAATTAATATAGCTTTCACCTCATTGACTTGATTATTGTGTTAAGACATTTATGTTCTACACTTGACAGATTTGACTTGTACCCTTGTGATATGCTCCATACGTGTGGTCCTGCCTTTCACCCTTCCTCTATCAACCCCTCCCCCCTTCCTTCCCACTCCATTTCTCTCCTTCATCCTGGGCTATAGTTGTGTTCTATCTTTCATAAGAAACTATGAGTAAATATAAGTTGGTTTCATAGAAGTGCTGAGTACATTGGATACTTTTTGCTCCAATGTTGAGATACTTTACTAAGGAGAATATGTTCCAGGTCCCTCCATGTAACATAAAAGACATAAAGTCTCCATCTTTTTTAAGGCTACATAGTATTCCATGGTATACATATACCACAATTTATTAATCCATTCATGGGTTGATGGGCACTTGGGCATCTTCCATGACTTGGCTATTACGAATCGAGCTGCAATGAATAATCTGGTGCAAATGTCTTTTTTGCAAAGTGATTTTTGGTCTTTTGGATATATTCCTGGTAGAGGAATTGCAGGATCCAACAGCAGGTCAATTTTTAGATCCCTAAGTGTTCTCCAAACTTCTTTAGAAAAGGAACGTATTAGCTTGCATTCCCACCAGCAGTGCAGAAGTGTTCCCTTTTCTCCATATCCACGCCAACATCTATAGTTTTGGGATTTTGTGATGTGGATTACCCTTACTGGAGTTAGATGGTATCTCAAAGTGGTTTTGATTTGAATTTCTCTGATGATTAAAGATGATGGCATTTTTTCATGTGTCTGTAGACAATTCACCTGTCTTCTTAGAGAAGTTTCTGTCCATGTCTCTTGCCCATAGTGAAATGGGACCACTTATTCTTTTCTTATTAATAAGTTTGAGTTCTCTGTGGATTCTGGTTATCAGACCTTTGTCAGAAACGTAACCTGCAAATATCCTCTCCCATTCTGAGGGCAGTCTACTTGCTTTACTTACTGTGTTCTTGGCAGTCAGAAGCTTTTTAGTTTGATCAGATCCCAGTACTGTATTTTTGGTATTGCTTCAATTGCTCTGGCGGGGTCCTCCTCATAAAGTTTTCTCCCAGGCCAATTTCTTCAAGTCTTTCCCCTGTACTGTCTCCAAGGATCTTTATGGTTTCATGTCTTAGGTTTAAGTCTTTTATCCAGTGAGTCAATTTTTGTTAGAGGTGAAAGGTGTGGGTCCAGTTTCAGTCTTCTGCAAGTCCACAAAGTATATTGCAACATAAATGTGACACACAATATTAATTTACCTTCTGTAACAGTGGAGTCCACTCTACACCAAAGGGTAGAAAGCACGGACTTTCCCCCCGACCCCCAAGTGGTATTATTGTTTCTTTAGTGTAACTTCTTTTTCCATGTCTTATTATTACCACACGCTGGATTAGATCTGAGATCCTGCTGCTTATCATATGTTGCAGAAGATTGTTTCAATGTGAAGGACTGGCCTGAATTATAGGTACAGCCTAGGATTATGGAGAAGTTTTACAGTTAAAATTTTGCTGGTGGAGGGTCCTGCCCTGATGTTGATGGCTGCTGATTTTTTCAGGGTGGTGGCTGCTGAGGGCTGGAGTGGCTGTGGCAATTTCTTAAATAAGACAATGATGGAGTTTGCCACTTGGATTGATTCTTTCTTTGGCAAGACATTTCTCTGTTGCCCATGATGCTGTTGAGTAGCATTTTAACTATAGTAAAATTTCTTTTCAAAATGAGAGTTAATCATTTCAGATCCTGTTACTGCTTTACCAACTAAGTTTATGTAACATTCTAAATGCTTTGTTGTCATTCCATCAATGTTCACTTCACCAGGAGTAGATTTCATCTTCAGAGTCCACTTTATTTGCTCACCCATAAGAAGCAACTCCTCACGTGTTAAAGTTTGATCATGAGATTGTAGCAATTCAGCCCCATCTTCAGGCTCCACTTCCAATTCTAGTTCTCTGTTTCCACCACATCTGCTCCCTGCCCTGAAGTCTTGAACCTCTCAAAGTCATCCATGAGGGCTGGAATCTCAACTTCTTCCAAACTCTGTTAATGTTGATATTTTCACCCATTCTCGTGAATTACAAAGTAGGACAGGATACATGTGATTATTATAACCACACTGTAAGTTAAGAACGTGTGAATATCTACTCATATCTCAATATCTCATCTTTCCAAAAATAGTGTACGAAAAAAACCAACTATTCATAGCAGGAGATAAAAACAACAATATAGCCATCAACAATTTTGCTAAATTTTGCTCCCTACTCAAGAAGTGTGCATTTCAAAACTATTAAGAATAGAGTACAAATGTCCTACCACAACAAATAAGCAAGTGAGGTGATGGTTATGTTCATCAGTTCAATGGAAACATTCCACATTGTTTATCAATTCAGCACATTGTAGCCCATAAATGTACAGTCATGATTAATTAAAGAAACAAAAAAGTACACAAGAAGTGTTGCCTGGGAGTTCACTGGCTCATTTATATTGCAGCAAAAAGATAATGGTAAAATTAAAAGAGAAAAGAAAGAAGAATCCATTGAAGAGTAGAAAAAAAAGGACATCAGCAAGAAAAGAAGAATAAAGGTGAAACAGATGTTTTACCGCAATATTCTCCAAGTCCCATGACATCAATTCTTTGGGCATGCTATTAATTGTAGTCATGCGAGCATATGACATTTTCTTCCTTTTTTTTATTATATCATACCTGTGTACATTAATGCGATCATGGTGCATCATACACTGGTTTTATAGACCATTTGACATATTTTCATCACACTGGTTAACATAGCCTTCCTGGCATTTTTTTAGTTATTGTGTTAAGACATTTATATTCTACATTTACTAAGTTTCACATGTACCCTTGTAAGATGCACTGCAGGTGTAATCCCACCAATCACCCTCCCTCCCTTCCCTCTCCCCCTACCCCATATTCTTAGGTTTCATAGTAGGGCTGAGTACATTGGATACTTTTTCTTCCATTCTTGAGATACTTTACTAAGAAGAATATGTTCCAGCTCCATCCATGTAAACATGAAAGAGGTAAAGTCTCCATCTTTCTTTAAGGCTGCATAATATTCCATGGTGTACATATACCACAATTTATTAATCCATTTGTGGATCAATGGGCACTTGGGCTTTTTCCATGACTTACCAATTATGAATTGGGCTGCAATAAACATTTTGGTACAAATATCTTTGTTATAATGTGATTTTTGGTCTTCTGGGTATATACCTAGTAGAGAAATTAGAGGATTGACTGGCAGGTCTATTTTTAGATCTCTAAGTGTTCTCCAAACATCTTTCCAAAAGGAATGTATTAATTTGCATTCCCAGAAGTGTAGAAGTGTTCCCTTTCGCCATTCACATTAATGGAGAATATTGATAAGTGGTACAATTTTGAGTATCGAGTTTCCGAAAGTCCAGTGGACATTTTTAATCCTTTTGCCACTGTGGAAGTTGGAGTTTGATCAAAAGTTTCTGAGTGAGTTTACTTTTGTCGTAGAAGATTGGGCTGGTCATTATGGAGGATAAGTCTGAGAATATCCTGAAGAGCTGGTTTGGTTATGGCAAATTTCTTCAACATGTGAATGTCATTCAAGTATTTAATTTCTCCATCATAAATGAAACTCAGTTTAGCTGGATACAGGATCCGGGTTGAAAGTTATTTTGTTTTAGGAGATTAAAAGTCGATGACCATCTTCTCTGGCTTGAAAGGTTTTAGCAGAGAGATCTGTAGTCATTCTAATATTCTTCCCTTTGTAGGTTATAGTTTTCTTACGTCTGGCTGCATTCAGAATTTTCTCCTTCATATTAACTTCAGCGAATTTAATTATGATGTGCCTGGGGGATGTCTTATTCGGGTTGAGTCATGCTGGGGTTCTGAAACTGTCTGCTATCTGAATTTCAGAATCTCTTGGCATGTCTGGAAAGTTCTCTTTCATAATTTCCTGGAGAAGAGCCTCTGCGCCTTGCGAAGCCACTTCATCACTTTCAGGAATTCCAATGAGGCTGATATTTGCCTTCTTCAAATTAACCCAGAGCTCTCCAAGAAAATGATCTGTTTTTGCTCTCTTTTTCCCTTTTTCATTGAGAGTTTGGGAGCATTCAAAAGCTTTGTCTTCAATGTCAGAAATCCTTTTTTCTGTTTACTCCACTCTGTTACTGAGGGATTCTACTGTATTTTTCAGATCTTTGAGGGCTGCAAATTCTTCCTTCAATGTGTCAAAATCATTGGTGGTTTTGTCTTTAAATTTGTTGAATTCTTGAGACAACTTTCGAATTGCTCCTCAAATTTCTAATTCCAACTTCTGGATTGCTCCTTGAGTTTCTAATTCCAAATTTTCCTCCATTCTATTATTCTTGTTCATAATCTAAATTCTGAATTCGATTTCTGACATCTTGGCCATCTGTTTATAAATGGGATATTCAGTTACACCTGCCATATCTTTTCTTGGGGGTGTTGATCTACTCTGGTTATTCATTTTACCAGAGTTTTTCCACTGATTCTGCCTCATGATTATTTTACACTGTTTGACTAGATGAATGGATAAAGAAAAGTTGTGCTCGGGGCTCAAGGAGTAGTGATTAACTAGCCCTTTGCCCAAAAGCTGGGACTGGTGTCTATACCTTTTCCCCTGGAGCTTTGCTGAGGACCCGTACAGTGCTATGGCCTGAAAAACTGGGGATCTGCTTGGTGTGGTGAGGCTAAGTGGCTCTGTCTTGTTTTCAGCTGGTCTCTGTCCAACCCTAGTGAAACAGTTACTCTGTGTTGAAGTCTCAGCTGTGGAAAAATACCAGCAATTAAGTAAGTCACCCGGCCCCCCCACAGGCAATCAAACCTTCCTACAACCACACACCCAGGGCACCACTTGGATAGTCCTCCGGTGATTGGCTCAGTTCAAAAGGTTCAAATAAATTGTCACATTCAGCACCTGTCTCAGGTGGGAAAGTTTAAAAGGTCTCTGGCAACTAAATCCCAGGGGTCTGCTGACCACTCAAATATGACTTGCTCCAGTTTTCCGTGAGGTCAGGAGGACCCACCCAGCAAATAGATTAGTCTGGGAAGGTTGATGCCTCCTTCCCCACCTTGCACCTCTGTCACAGCCAGTCACTGATAACCCCACAGGGCTGTGACCCGTTGCTTCCAATGAGCAGATACTCCAGGGGTTTTTACCTGCCTGAATCACAAGGAGATCTATGTCTCCTCAGCCAGGCCACTGCTTTCTGCCACTATCCGGCAGGGGGAGGTGAGGCCTGACAACCTTGGGTGCTTGATGGAGGCTGGGGCTGTTTACTCAGTTCCAGCCCCGCCCCTGATTGATGTTACTGACAGAATAGAACAACTTTGTGGAATTTGTTTCTGTCCTGACTAAATTCCCCTGTAGACGAGAAGCTTTTTTGAATTCACAGAACCTGCGCCTCAGACCCTGCCTTTGCAGCTGCCCAGTAATTTGTATTCGCAGCATGGTTAGCTGTCAGTTCTAGCCTCCTGCTCTCCTTTGTCTAGGCTGATGATCCCCTGGGGGCTGGGTGCATCTTAAGCTCAGTAAAGCGGTCCTCTGGGTCAGCCCCACCCTGTGAGTCTGCCAGCACTGTGCGTGCGTTTTCTAGTCCCCATGCTCCACTCAGGCCGGTACTGCCTCAGGCAAACCCTTTACTCACGGGGCCTGTGTTTCCGTCCCAGATCTGTTCAGCTGGTGGTTGCCACCTGAGAAGATGCCCTCCTCTGGTTGCCCAGAGAGACAGGGGGGGTGACTCCAGAATATCTAGGGGTGAGTCCTATTGTTGCCAAAAATGGCTGCTGCTCTGCACCTTGGGGCACCGCCACTCCTTGTGTCATTCCCTCTCAGCCGACCATCCTCTCCTCACTCCCATGCCACAGAATCAGCACTGGCCAGCAGCCATCTAGGCCCTGTCCAAACCTCTCGAGAAAACACCCAAGAATCTGGACTCCTCGGGACAGGCCTCCAAACTTCAGAGTGAGAGTGGAGGGGAGTGCTGGGAGCTCAGAATTGCAGGTAGAGAACATATACAGTTTTACACAGTTTTATGCCTGGCAAGAGAGCGCCATGGCACCCTAGTAGGGGAAGTAGGTCCAGTTTTTAGAGGGTCTCTCCCATGGAGTATAATGGGAGGACTTTAGAACTCTGCTCATTTGTTTATGGCAGGGGTCCTCAAACTTTTTAAACAGGCAGCCAGTTCACTGTCCCTCAGACCATTGGAGGGCTGGACTATAGTTTTAAAAAAAACAAAACTATGAACAAATTCTTATGCACATTACACATATCTTATTTTGAAGTAAAAAAAACAAACCAGGAATAAATACAATCACACCACCTCATATGGCCCACGGACTGTAGTTTGAGGATCCCTGGTTTATGGGGTACTCCGAGCTGTTCTCATGGGAGAGGGGACTCCCGTCCGCTTGGTGATGGATTTTGTACCTTTTGTTTGTATACTTGGGGTCGCAGCTCGCCTCAGCAGGGTTGATGTGCATTCTTCAACCTTCTCTCTTGGCGCAGCTCTAATCCACCAGGTTACTTGCTAAATTTGTGTCCTTTAACTCTCCCTCTGGACAGGAGCCTCTGTGGAAAGCTGGCTTCAATCAGCCATCTTGTCTCCACCCCCGATATTTTCAATAGATTTTATTTTTTTGAGCAGGATAAGGGTCACAAAAAAAATGAATAGACAGTAGAGAGATTTCCCACCACCTCCCCCACCAGAGCAGTGCTTACTAATAATTGCTTTGTGATAATTGTAGACTTATCACCCAAGTCTACAATTTGTGTTAGGGTTCAGTCCTGGTGTTGCACATTCTCTGGGTTTGAACAAACATACAATGACACGTCTCCACCATTACACCACTATACAGAGTAGCTTCACTACTCTAAAAGTCCCCAGTGCTTTGCCCATTCTTACCACCTCCCCTCAATTCTACTGATCTTTTTGTGTCTCCACAGTATGTCTTTCCTGGAATGCCATATAGTCAAAATCAGACAACACAGAGCCTTTTCAGATTTGGTTCATTTGCTAAACATATTTAGGTTTCCCCCGTGTCTTTTCGTGGTTTGATACCTTCTTTCTTTTTTGTGCTGAATAATATTCCATTGTCTGGATGCAGCAGAGTTAATTTATCCTCTGCAAGAGACATAATTGTCTTTTCCAAATTTTGCCAATTGTGAATAAATCTGCTATAAACATCCCTGTGCAAGTTTTTGTGTGGACACAGTTTTCAACTTCTTTGGGTAAATACCATGGAGTGTGGTTGCTGTATCATATGGTAGCTCATGCCATTTCAGAACCCCACAGATGTCACCATTTCCAGTTCTGACTCAACTGTCTAGCCTCTGGTAATTGTTTTCAGTTGAATTAGGAAAGAAAAGATGCATTCAAATCACCATAATGCACCTAACTAATTGGAAAATGGCATAGACGGAAGAAAACTCCCTCCCTCATGCCTGAAGCATCATCATACTTAGATACTGAAGCATGAGATTTAATTATCATTATCGTTATCTAAGGTTGACTAGCTACAAATGAATTCCAACTTCCAGATACCCAGCCAAGACCCCAAATTAAGATGCTGTTAGCAGACTTAATATTAAACAACACAAATGAATGTCATCCTAAGAAAATAGTTCTAATTAAAATAGCCTTGGCCTTGGGAAGAGAAGGGGTGGTAGACAAGAGGAGGTGTGGAATATTAATTGAGAATAATTTTACTACTTTAGTAACCTATCAGCATGTTAATTTTAGTACTTTTCCTTTCGTAATGTAGACTCTTATAAAAATGAATCATTTACCCTTAAAGATATACTACTGATAGAAAATTGAGACAGCTTTGGTGTGGTTCACTCTTAAATGTTCTAATCACTGTTCTAGTTTAAGATTTTTTTCCTTCACATATTCCACAGTTTGTGTTCAGCCGTGCAGCATACAAAAACACACCAGTGTGTCCCTGAGTGCCTTCCAACAGGATGGGGAGGATCAGCAAAATGAAGGACACTTGTGGGGACATTATTTTTTATTATGTCTGAAATAATAAAAATTACAGTTGCTTCTTACTGATTCTGTCTGAAAGTATATATACAAAATGCCAAGTAAAAGGCAACTTACTCTCTGGAGAAGACCACCAAAGCTTCTGACTTTAAATCTCCAACATTATGTGAAGGTCCTACCATCTCTCTCATAGCCAGGAAAAAGTGGTTTGGGTACATGGATATCATGTTTCAGGCTTAAGTCAGGGCTTTCAGTGTGGCCACCGCCAGAATAATGTTCATTGAGCTGACAGAAAGATTTCTATCCCTCACATCTTCCATTCTCCATTCTTCTTGATTTCCAATGACCTGGACATCTTTTTGTGCCCATGTGTACCCAGCATTTACTTCCCAATTACTAGTGAGTACATGTGGTGTGTGTTTTTCCATTCCTGAAATACTTCACGTAGGATAATGGTCTCCAGTTCCATCCAAGTTGCTACAAAAGACATTATTTCATTCCTTTTATGACTAATACCGCATGGCATGTGTGAGTACACACACATTGTATAAGACACACCATATTTTCTTTATCCACTCATAAATTGATGGGCACTTAGGTTGATTGCATATCTTTGCAATTGTGCTGCAATAAACATTCAAGTTCAAGTGTCCTTCTAATAAAATGACTTCTTTTCCTTTGGGTAGAGGCCCAGTAGCACAGTGGTTCTCAGCCTTCCTAATGCCACGACTCTTTAATACAGTTCCTCATGCTGTGGTGACCCCCAACCATAAAATTATTTTCGTTGCTACTTCATAACTGTAATTTTGCTACTGTTATGAATTTTAATGTAAATATCTGATATGCAGGATGTATTTTCATTGTTACAAAGGGGTCATGTCCCATAGGTTGAGAACCACTGCAATAGTGGGATTGCTGAATTGAATGATAGGTCTATTTTTAGTTCTTTGAGAAATCTCCATATTGGTTTCCATACAGGTTGAACTAACTTATTGGCCCCCAAACAGGGAATAAGAGCTCTTTCTCTCTGTATCCACATCACCATCTGTTTGTTTCACTTTTTAATAATGGCCATTCTGACATGGGTAATGTGGTATCTTATCATGGTTTTAAGTTGCATTTTCCTGAAGATTAGTGATGTTGAACATTTTTCCAAGTGTTTATTGGTCATTTGTCTATCTCCTTTTGAAAAACTTCTGTTCGTGTCTTTTGCCAACTTTTTAATGGGGTTCTTGTTTTCCTTGCTGATTTGAGTTCTCTGTAGAGTCTGAATATTAGCCTTTTATTGGATGTATAGTTTGTGAATATTTTCTCCCATTCTATAGGTTGTCTATTTACTCTGTTGTTTACTTCTTTTGCTGTGTGGAAGCTTTTTAATTTAATTAAATTCCATTTATTTATTTATTTATTCGTTTATTTATTTTTTGTTGCTGTATTTTCCTTTGAGATCTTAGTCATAAATTCTTTGCCTAAGTTGATGTCTAGAAGAGTAAGGCATGAAACCATAACAATTCTAGAAGAAAATATAGGAAAAAATTGCATTTCTTACATACTTGAATATATCATCTGATTCAAATACCCTCCACAAAAATGCAGAGTAATTCTCAGAATGCAACTCTATCCCAAAGAATGTATTTGTCCACAGAAGGGGCAAGTGACATGTGGTAGGTGCATGCTCATTCCCTTGTATTTTCTGTGAGCATATAGTATGCTCTTCTGCGATTTTTAGTGCCCTTGTCTATCTGTTCAACAAAGAAAGAAACTTTGCTCTCACCTTTGTGTCTCCAGTGCTAGCTTCATTCCTGGTTTCTTGAGTGGTCACCCTGCAACTCAGGAGGGCCAAAATTCACCCTGTCAGTAACTGGGTGGAAGAACTCACAATATTCAGCAAAGCTATTATACTCACCATTGCCATTTATTATAGAGGAAGGATACGAATTAAAATCAGCCATGGGGATGAAAAGGAACATGAGGCAGGATGCCTGGGAGACCGGGTGTAGAACTTCTTGCTGTATCTCCCACTGGGGGCTGGGGTCATGCACAGAGTGTGTATTCCCTTCAGCAAGGATCTGTGGGCATCATGGGCTTAGGGTAGTGGGCAGCTCCCCTGAACCTTGGTGTCCAGAGATTTTATTGGGGGATGTTTCCATAGTCATAGGTCACCTTAATCTCCCCCAGAGATGAGTTAATGCTGTATGGATCAAGGCCACCATTTTTAGTACAAATTATCTCTCATGGCCCACTGTCCCCAGGTAAGCAAAGACTCTCTTAATGGGCAGGATATTCCAAAAGCTTAGAGGCCAGACGAGGAGCCAAAGCATTTTTAGGGCAAAGTTATTCTGTTGAATAGAATAGAATGCCCTCTTCTGCTCACAACAGAGTGCCCTATTCTGCGCACACCAAGCGTTCATTCTATACACAGAACAGCTGACTGCCGAATGAATGGATGAATCAAGACCAATTCCTAAATAAATGAAGTACATATTTTTAATGCCTTTTTCTGTGTTTGTGAGCACCTTTAGACACCATGCAGGCTTTCTCCCACCACCCTTCAAATTTTAGAAGCTGATTTCTCAGTTTTTCATGGCCTAAATCCAGCTTTTAATTCCCCCCAATCAGCTTATATTTCTTGAGCACAGATTCACTACTACTTGAGCAATTGTATCAGATAATGATACCGAGGCCCCCAGTGAATGTTCTGGCTGAGGTGGGCAGGAGCCGACAGCTGGGCGGCTGTTTCTGCTAAAGTCTGTGAAATATTGATTGCTGTGAGGGAAAAACAGATAACACACTGCAAGGAGAACAGAATAATCACCCACAAATCCCTGGCTTTTAAACTAAAATCACTGTGAAAGAACAGTGAACTGCGCCCTCTTCACCCTGAAGCTGTGGAAATAAGAACTTTGATGTTTATTCACTTGAAATGCACTGTCTTTTCAATTAACAGACCAGAAGAGTTTGCAAAGACTATCAAAATACCAACTTTTCTACAGGGAGTGGGCTCGGATGCCCAGAACACGAGACTGAGGATCTCTCTTTAGAAGCCCATTTTAATTCTGCCCAGACATGGAGTTGTTTTTCTATCCACAAAGATGAAGTATAAACATACAGATAATAGATGAGGACTCAGTTGTCACTAAAATGGTACCAAAGCTCACATTTGGCAAATCGCTCATGCTGTTCATGAGAGACAGGTCTGTTCCCTGGATGGAAATGCGATCAATTTTCTTTTTGAAATTTGTAAAGATTCTTCTTTGTATTCACTTTGTTTCTGAAAAAAGCATGCTGAGTTTACAGATAAGGAAACAGAAAGCCTATGTGTAATTTAGAAAAGCAGGTGGCCTCTACTAATGAATAAGCCCAAAATATCCAAGTCATTCAAGGCATTAGCTCCAGGCTTTTCCCTTTTTTTTACACCCGTCTTTTTACTTTCTACCCTACAAATCCCAAACAAATCTCCCCCTGATTTGGCTGCAAAGTAATCTGTTGGAACAGCAGTTCTCAAAGTTCAGGTGTTAAAACACAGATTGTTAAGCTTCACCTCAAGGTTTCTGACTTAGCGGGTCCCGACTGGTCCTCCCAAATTGTTCATTTATAGTAAGTTCCCAGATGATGCTGATACCTATGATGTGGGAACCACCCTTTGAGAACCACTGCAGTGGAGATTCTTTCATATATCACTGGAAATAAAGGGGAAGATACACACATAGTGGTAAGAGAAAGAAGAAAAGTGGACTGGTTCTGCTACCGGGTCTCACCAATGACTCCTCCCACCTTCTTCACCGGGACACAGTTGGCCTCCCAAAAGAGATGCTTAAAAAGTGACAGGAAAATTGGCAATGATGCAACGCCTCTGGCAACTAATCTTTCCCTGACAAGGCTTGGCCTCAGCTTTGGTCAAACCAGGAAAAGGGCTCCCTGGACCAAGGGCTCCCTGGTTGCTCCCTCACCAACCACAGATGCTGGGTTGGCAGGGGCAGGGTAGGGAGTGTGAATCCAGGTCCCACCACATCTCATCGTTCATGCTCTGGCCCCAGATCACACTGGAGGAAAGGCCACACCTTCCTCACCACACTCAAGTGTTGGAACCCTCTCCTGTAGTCTGATGTCCCAATCTGTTAGATCTCCGTGTGCTGCCCTAGAAAGCAAGAGGTTACAGGGACTGTGCACCTGTCACAGTTTGGACTTGACATTAATATATTTATATATCATAAAATATATGATTATATATATAAATATGTATATAATCATATATATATGATTAAGTCACAGTCCAGGATATCAAGAACATACTCTCCATCAGGAGTTTATCCCTCAGTCTTTGCCCTGGAGAGGAGTTTCAGTTACAGCTCACGAGGAACTAACCAAAATGACGGAAAGGAAGAAGCAATACATTATCAAATTGACACACACACTGCACTTTATTCTGTCTTAAACACGGTGCCTCAGTTTCCCTAAATATCTTCAGCAACTATATCCCTAATATTACATATTAATGAGTCTATTTCTTATTCTGACATAGCAGCATCACTCCCACTTTCCTTTATATTATTCAGTTCTACAAAGCATTAAAACAACTTGAGCTTCTTTTTGTAGAAGTCCGGCTATCCCCTGGCCAGAGGGAAGGGAGGAAACAGCCCCGGTTCCTTCCACAGGAGTGTGTCCAGCATTGCTTAACTTCTCAGATTTATGAATATGCAGTTTCTATTTCTTAAATTATAAGCAAGTAAGTAATTGATGATGTTAACAGGAAAAAAACTATTAGAAGGCCACTCTGTTCTTCCGTAAGTGAATTACAAACTTGTTCCTAGGACATATTAGGAAGTAAACAGCCCATAATCGGAGGGATTTACGGGGCAATTAGGTTAAGTACTGCAAAAGTGCATTAGTCTGACACCGCACAAACATTCTGATAACAGACAGATAAGGGCCCTGGTCCAAAGTGCCCCTCAGGGAGAAGTGAGCATTTACCTCCATCAGCGAGAACTGCAATATTCATTCATCCCCAAACTCATGATCTCAGCAGCACCCAAGAGTCCAAACAATCTGGCAGAATTCAAACCAGGATTGCCTGAAACACTGGAGGCTGGCTGGCGTGCTTTCCTTCCTTCCTTTCTTGTGGCATCTACCGTGTGTTACACACCATCCAAAGCTCTGTATGTGTGCATTATCTGATCCTTCCAACATGCTACAAGGCAGATGCCCCTTCTACCTCACGAAGCCACCATCTCAGCACTTGGCTTCCAAGTCCACCCCCATAACTGGGCAGGACTGAGGGAGATGACACTCTGATACTGAGGTTCCCTAACTAGAGATAGCTCATCGCTTATATTTGCATCTCCGTCTGCCAGAACGCTATCCTGGGCCTCAGCAACACCATGGGAAGTTTAGAGCTGTAGGGAGGCACACAGCTCTCAGAGGTGCACCAAGGTCAGCAACTCCCCAACTCTCAGAGGAGCATCAATGGTCAATAATTCCCACACAGCAGACACATCAGTCAGCCACTCCCACCTGTGCCCACCGTGAGGAACATCCCACACCCTCATCACCACACCACACCCAGCTCACAACCCAGAAATCTGTTCTTGGTGAGGAACAGTTGTGTTACCGTACCCAGGTGTGGCTTTTCTTGGACTAGTGACCCACTGTCTCAGGGAGACAACTTATCCCCACAACAGACTCAACATGCAATCATGGGCTAAGAACAGGTTAAGACACGCTCACTGCGAGTAACACTGGGATACACAGCAGACCACAGCCAATGATGCTCCTGACATTGTGAGGACTAGAGGGGCTCTTGTCCATTCCTACACCTCCACTAACTGGGAAAGCTCTATTACCTGTCACTGTTCCTAGCTTCTTGCTCTGCTCTCCTGCCACTCTGGCCCTTTCTATATTCAGGCAGGTATTGGAATCCACCTTCCTTAGCTGGTACGTAACACCCCCATCCAGCCTACCTCTTGAACCTCATCCTGGGGGTCCAAAGATTGTTTTACATCCCCAAACAGTCAACAGGCATTTTAGTCTGGGCTCAGGATTTCTCTGGCAGGGCAATTGTTTTAAAAATTTAGTAGACTAAAAAACATTTTATCAAAAAGACACTTGCACTTGACTATTTATAATAGCACAATTTATAGCTGCAAAAATGTGGAACCAGTCCAAGTGCCCGTAAATGCATGAATGGATTAGTAAAATGTGGTGTATGTACACCACAGAGTATTATTTAGACATTTTAAAAAATGGTGGTCTAGTATCCTTTGTAACAACCTGGATGGAAACTAGAGACCCTTCTTCTAAATCAGTGGTTCTCAACCTTCCTAATGCCGTGACCCTTCCCCTTATAGAGGAAGGATACAGATTAAAATCAGCTGGAGTTTTACTTTTTAGTAATTTTTAGTAAAATAATTTTATGATTGGGGGGTCACCACAACATGAGGAACTGTATTAAAGGAGCATGGCATTAGGAAGGTTGAGAACCACTGTTCTAAATGAAGCATCACAAGAATGGGAAAACAAACACCACATGTACTCAAAACTAAATTGGAAGCAAGCAATCAATACTTAAGTGCACATACGGAAGTAAAACTCAATGGTAATTAAGTAGGCGGGGGGAGGGATGGGTAAATTCCCACCTAAATAGTGCAATGCACCCTTTCTTGGTGAAGGGCATACTTATAACTTTGATTTTACAAAAGCAAATTATGTAACCAAAATCTATGTACCTCTGTAATATTCTGAAATCAAAAAAAAAATTAGTAGACTTACACTTAGCTTAAATTTTAGAAGATTTAAATGCATATTTGCTTCCAGTTGATTCTGTGGTCCATTAACTACCCCACACCTGTAGTTCCTTTGTTTGGACTGTAATTCTGAGATTCCTTAAATTCTTTCTTTTATCATCTCATACCTCTCTCTAATAAGTGAGAAGTTATACTGTTAACATGACCTTTGCCCCTGGTGGGGTGGGGAACCTGTGGCCCAGATCCCCAAATGTGTCTGGCCCCCTGACCTAATCCAAATTTACTCAGAACAAATCCCCTTATTAAGGGCCTCTGGCCTTTGTTGCCCAAAGGTGCTGGGATCTAATATTGTAATACTTGGTGTCTAAGTGAAGGCAGCATTTCAAATTGTAAAGACCTGAACTTCAGGGACAGTCTATTCTTGTTTCCGCCTACAAATTATTTCCTGAGCTCACCTATTCCTTTTAAGGATAGACTCTGTCTTAAAATAAATAAATAAATAAAGCTGCCAAAGAATAAAATACTAATGTTCCAAATTCCACATCTTCTCTGACAGCTGGGTTGGTTAGAAACATGTGCCCGGATTATTTAAGAAAACCGCTTACCCAGTCATTCTGTCACTTATGTGGCACCACCAAGTCACTGCCACAGGGCTTTGTCTTGGCAGCACCTGACTTCTATTACCAATTCCTGAATTAGTCTGGGCAATTTCACATAAATGCTACAAGAGATGCACCCCACATTCCTGGGTCTTACCACAGGCCTGGCATGAGGCAAAGGGTCCTCTGCTCTACCCATGGACCGAGAGATTGTTCTGTCCTTGTGCAAACTAACAGTAGACACTGCATGGCAACAAAGTGTCCTCCGTATTTGTTGTGGTTGGAGAAGGTAGGACTGGAGAAGGCCCCAGTTCTCTGTGCCCAGGACCAGAAGCGAGGGGTCATTTCGGTTCACATGCCTACTTGCCACAGGTCAGTCACACAACCCCGACTTAAACTAAAAAGGCAGCTAGACTACACAGGGGACATGACAGATGTGGAGACTAAGTGTGCCATGGTTGTCTCAGCAGCGTCTAGGAAGTCAAACCCGCACCCAGCTCCAGACCAGCGCCCTGAACACCACATCAGTGCCCCGTAAACTTAGTTGCAGATAACAGAAATCCAACTGTAGTGGCTTCACCAGATTTATTTTTCTCACATAACCGATGGCCCAGAAGTCAGCTACTTCTGAGAAAGTACCAACAGCTCAGTGATTTCAAGGCCAGCATGAGTCATCCCCAGCTGCAGAGGTGGGCTGAAGCTGCTGTGAAGGGCTGGGATCCACTGCAGCTCAGTGGCAAAGGGAGAAGATAATGGAGTGACTGATAACCGATAGAGTCGGAGGCGGTCACTCTGTGGTAATCTCTCTCGGTTCCAACACTTCTGTGCCTAGAGTTTAAATACTGTCATGTGTCTCTCAAATATCTCTGCCATTGTAAAACACAGTATGAAATTCTGCTAGAAAGAAACAAAGCCTTCTCTAGCAGTTATAAACTCTGGTGCTGCAGGGTCCAGATAAATAGAAGGAACAAGTGGAACCAGGCTGGGTGCAAACTGTGCAAAAGTAGAACACACACACACACACACACACACACACACACACACCCCCAACCTAGCTGCAGCCGCCCATCGTCATGTGAACTTGGGAATTCCATATCTCCTGGCATTGTAAATGACATCCAAAATTTTATATGATTTGTCCTAATTCTTAAAAGTTGGCCCTGTCTGGTTAACAATCATCTCTGGTCTCATAAGCTTCAATTTCTAACCTCAATACATCTATCCTGGCCGCCGCTTCTTATAACTTTTATCTTTTGATATCAAGAGCACACTTGAGTAAATTTTATAGATCCAATGAAAACACGTTTTGTTTAATTCTCCATTGTTGCCTAAATAAAGGCTTATCCTATAGCACTACAGTGGCTGTTGTGAGGTTGGGCACAGACACAAGGGACAGGGAAACGAGGATTTTGTCTGGGAATGAGTCACGGAATGATTTTGCTCCTACGTCCACAGCAAGTCCACAGCAACTTCACCATCAGGGCTGTGCCATCCACATCTGCAGGTATCTGTTAAGCTCACATCTGCAGGTATCTGTTAAGACTTAAGAATCAGCATCCAGGGAAAAGGTTACAAAGCATGGCTTACAGTTACCCATCACAGATAGGTTTGATTGGGGCCACGGTTTAATTTGCAATTACATTTAAATTAGAAAAAAAGTTACCAAAATCTGTATATGTGAGCTTCTTTACAGTTTAGTAGCAGCTGTTCTGGAATCTGTCCCGGGTTCTCCTCGGACATCCCTGCCACCTGCCTGGCCCCAGAAGGGACGCAAACGTGTAATGCCTGGTGTGGGTGAGCTGAACACTGAGCAGAGTCAGCCCTGACAAGACACATCAGGAAAGAAGAGAGGCTGAGGCCAGCACACGTTTCTTAAACCTTCTTGTTTTGTGAGTAGATGAAACCAAATAATGCCAACATTGTAATTTCACTGTAAATGGGATAGATCTCAAGAGGTGAGAGAACTCGTCTGCTGAGACGAACACCATGACTTAAGGGAAAGCAGAAGGGAAAAGTGCGGCCGCCTCCAGATTTTTCCTTGTGTCAGAGCTGCAACCTCATTGTTTAGTTTTTGTTGATGTGAAACCCAAAGCAGATTGGGAAGGAACCAGGGGAGGACAGACATTCTCTGGAGACACACGACAGCTGAGGGCCTTGGGTTTCTCTGTCACTGCGGGTGAGTGGGGAGTATTTGTCGATAGGAGTCATAGAATTATGTGTGTTGGGGGTTTCCTTACCGTTGGAGTCTATAAATTTAAACACTGTGTGAGCCAAAGTACATGTATGAAGACTGAGTATATGGGATTTTGTTAATGTTGTGTGTGTGTGTTTTTGCATCATTTGGGTTATATGTTCCCTTATCTTTCCCAAATCTTGGGGGCTGGATGCCAGAAAACAACTGACACGTTTCCCAGACCCCCTTGTCTCCAGGGCTCTGGGTGTGATTGTTGTCACCCCTGGGATTTACTTGCGGAGGCTCTGGAAGGCAGGAGGCAGATGTCAGCCACTTTGGTGCCCTCCCGCTGGTCTGTGGAAGCATCTTCATTCTCAACGCTAACAGGCTAGGTGCTGCTGAGGGGGTTCCCACAGCTCTGGGTCTCTGGGGTGCAGAAGCAGCTTTCTCACTCTCTGGACCACAGCTACAGAGGCAGCGACTTTGTGAGCACTTCATTCCTTCCATGAGAGAGATCCCTGCTCAGAAGTCTAGGGTAGTTCTGCGTCCCTGACCAGCAGCTAAGATGCTAAGAAAATAGTCCAAGGAAGTGAGGGCTGCTGGGATTCATCACGGGAATTGATTCTCAGCCTTGTCTCAAGACCAGGATCCCATGATGGGACCACGAGGGCAAGGCCAATCTGGGTCATAGAGAAGGAGGGGAGCTCGGCATTGGAACTAGAGCACGATGGAAGGACCTTGCGTAAGACAGCTATCCGAGTTCCAGAGCTCCTTGCAAAAGACCCATAAGTTTCAGCATGACTGAGGAGGGAAGCGAGCCCTGAACCCCAGGGGTGCAGGCTGGGGCCTGCAGGTAAGAACAAGCAGAGAGAAAAAAGGTCAGGGCATTGGCCATTCAGAACCACTGGCTAGCTTCTGTTTCAAGGTTACCCATACAAATGAAAAATGGAAAAGAATTAAAAAGAATCTACAAAGTGAAACCCCAGGCCCCAGGCTCAGTAAGTGAGGTGTACTCACAGGAAGGCCTTACCCACCTGCTCCACGCACAGGCTGACCAGGCCTCACGTTTTCATTTTGTACATCAGTGAGGTGCTATCTCAGTCTGTTCAGCCTGCTCCAATGGAACACGGTAGACTGGGTGATTCAAACAGCAGACATTTATCTCTCATTGTTTTATAGGCTGGAAGTTTAAGATCAAGGTGCATGTAGATTGGGGGTCAGTGGAGGACCTGCTCTCTGGCTCATCAATGGCACCACTTTGCTGTGTCCTCACACAGCAGGAAGAGCAAACTAGCCCCCAACCTCTTTCCTACAGGCACCAACCCCGTCTACAAGGGCTCCCCCACTCATGTGCTAATCACCTGCCAAAGACTCCACCTCCTAAGACTGGCTTGGGAGGGAGGACACAATTCTCAGTATATGAACTTTGTGTGTGTGGCTGGGACAGGACACAAACAGTCAGACCACAGCAGATGGGGA
Source organism: Nycticebus coucang (assembly GCF_027406575.1). NCBI lineage: Eukaryota > Metazoa > Chordata > Mammalia > Primates > Lorisidae > Nycticebus > Nycticebus coucang. Next base: position 107,388,509 of record NC_069783.1, on the reverse strand, counting down.
TGGGGCTTTGGAAGCCAAATGGCCTTATTTCAAATCTGAATCTGATACTTAGATACCTCCCAGCTCTGTCACTTTAGGCACATCTCTGAACCTCTTGATGCCCTGTGCAGTGTTGCTATGAAGACCAGAGTTGACCTAGGGAACCCTCTACACACAGCGCTCGGGGTTGGTAAGATTTAATTCACAGAAAGCACCTGAATGTAAAATATCACACAGGTGCAAAGGCCTTTCCCACTATGTTCTCCACAGACTGCACGATCTCTTAATCACTGGACCCACAACGCCGAGAGCTTTGGGGATAAGGGGCTATGTCTTTGTTTAAATAAAAATATCCAAACAAAATTTTTAAATTAATAAAGCAAAGGCAAATAATGGAGCCAGAGTCATAACACTTCAGTCATCATGGTAACTTGGACAGCAATCTGAACTCGATTCCCTGGCAAACATGACTGATGTGTCTGTTCCCTTACCAGATACTCGGTTTCCACCCATTTTGTGCTAGTCAGTGTTCCAGCCCATGGCCTGGCAAATATTTTCTGTGAAAGTCCAAACGATAAAGACTTTGGGCTTTGCAGACCATACAGCCTCTTGCAACTGCTCGATGCTGCTCATCCAAATAGTGACAATCAAATCCCTTATAAACTTTTACAGCCTTATGATAATTAAAGTCACCATAGGTGTAAAATATTTAAAATACACACCCATGTACTTAAGTACACATAAGCACACACATGCTGGAACAGAACATTCCTACAATCTTGTTGAAGTTCTCTTTTGCGTGGGGTATGCTATGAGCGGCACGTTTCACCACATGGTGACACCCACACCTCACCTCGCACAGATCTCCACAGTGACTACATCCTTATGCAGAAATGTCCCTGCCAGTGAAGGACTTATTACCTAATTAAATAAGGAAGCACTTAGCCAGTTTCCCTATGTCGAGATAATTTTGCAAAGTGTTCCTATTCCTAAGGCGTTCATTTGTCTTAGCTTATCTGCCTGGCTCCCATCACACATTTGATTTTTTTAACTTCAGCCAAATTGCCTTCATTTAAACTCAATTAACTTTTAAAAGAAAAGGTATCACTGTAATCCCATTTGCTGAACTAAATTCTCTGAACGTCCCCATTACTGATTCCTGTTTTCAATGTTTTACATATGAGGACCATCTGACATTTGGTGTAAAGGTCTCAATCAGCAGTATTAATGAAACTCATTAAACAACTTTCTCTGAATCAAACTGAATTTAGGTAATCATTTTCTTCTCAATTTAAACAGCGTAAGAAATTTTTTAAAAAGAACATTTCATTTTATAATGGAATATATGATCTTAACAGAACCAGAGCATTTAGGATATGAGAAGCAGAGCTTCTCTCTAGAAAGGCATCTGGTACTAGTCATATTAGATTATAGGGCCCGGAAATAATAGCCCAAAGCTACACAGCCCCAGTCTGCTGTGTATCCAAACTGTATAAATTCACTTTGGCTTTTTTCCCCAAACCTGCTTGTCCTATAAGAGCGATCTGCCAGATGTCACTGCCACATTTTTGGGGTCATCTTGGGTTCTGTGCAACCTTCCAAACCCACCACCAACCCATTGGCCCACGCTGGCAACTCAGACTTGAAAGCTCAGCACCAGCCTCCTGTGCCGGGGAACACCTCACAGCCACCAACTGGCCCGTGCACAGGGGACTCCAGTCTAGAATCACATCACAGCAGCCACCTCTTCACTGCTGTTGGCCTCAACTTTCACACCTTCCTGCCTGTTCTCTACACAGAAGCTGGAAATGTCCCTTAAAAACACGCCAGGCCGGGTCACTGCCCAGTTGCAAGCCAACATGGCTTCCTGTCTTCCTCCCAGGAAAGGTTGATGTCCCTCCAGTGGCTTCGGTGGCCTCTAGTGCTCACCTCACTGGAGCCACAATGGACCCCTTGCTTTCTGGAAGGTGCCAGCACAACTCTGCTTCACCGTCTTTGCCATGGCTGTTCTCTCTGAGAAGCAGGCGCCTGCCCCGGCTGCTTCCCTCGCTCCCCTCCAGCTCTGCTCCTCAGGGGGCTTCCCGGCCCAGACGGAGCACACCTGCCACTCTCTTCCTTCACTCCCCCTTCCACTGCTATGGTTCTCTGCAGAGCACCCCCTTGACATGCCATATATTCATAAATACACTTTCTCTGTCTCTCCTCTGGGGTGTTCACGTCACCAGGGAGGGGCGTCGTGTGTTTGTTCACTGCTGTAGCCCCCTGGCCAACACCGGGCTGGTACTGTTACGTGCTCAAGGAACGTCCTACACCAACATTCTCCTCTGTTCCTCTGCTTTAGTAACCTAGCAAAGTGAGCTAATGCTTCGGGCAGCAGGAGTGTGCCAGGGACTGTCCTAAGTGCTTTAAAAAATTAGCACAATACATCTTTCAACTACTATGTCCTTGCACTTAATGGACACGTAAATCTTTCAACTGAGGTAGATACTATTACTAGCATCATCTCCACAAGAGAGTCTGAGGCCCAGAGAGGCTAAATACCCTGCTCAAAGGCACACAGCTGCTTGGCAGAGGCAGGTGCTTTGAACCCAGGAGGTCCAGGACCAGAGCTTCTGTGTGTGAGACCCCTTCACTTCATGGCCACTATTACTCAACCAGGGTCTATGCCTTACGTTCCATTATCGGAACAGGGTGCTGTGAGGTCATCGCCTGGGGTCTGATTTTTCAGACAGGTCTGCCTCCTGAGGGTACATGTTGTAACGTGGTGTGTAGAATTAGTCACTGCTACAGATACTGGTATACTGGGAGCTCATCAAAAAGTCATGCAAAAAATTCAAAAATTTCAACCTCCAGCATAAATGGGTTAATGCTCTCCCACCTTCCCTCCTTCCTTCTCCTATTATTTCTCTTCTTCCTTCCCTCTGCTTTTCCTTCCCTCCTTCCTTCCTTCCCACTTTGCCGATGCTGCAGTCTTTTCCTCACCTTGCACCCACTAGATTTTTGGATAAGTAAGAAAGGTTATGTTCCTGTCTGGGTTGAATTCCTCAAGTGTCCCCCGCCCTAAGTGAGGTGGTTTCTCCTTTCCTCAAGGAGAGATTCATTAGACACCTGGGACAACTATCTCTTCTTAGGCACACTGAGTCCAGTGAAGGTGGAATGTTTGGAACGGGAAGAGAACAGTGAGGAACCCAAAGCCTGGGGGGAAGCAGAAGCCAGCAGGAGTCCACTAGGGCCTGGGAATAAGCGTGACCCGGAGAGACCAGGATGGCTCTACTTGTCACTGACCTCCAAGTCCTGGGTGGGGCTTGTAAGAAACCTTCACATATGTTAGAAAGGGCTCTCTGTGCAAATGTTGGGGCACCAGGGAATCTTCGAATATCTAATATATTAGGCAAGAAACTGAAATGTGGATAAATTTGGGAGAAAGCATACCCAAGTAAAGGTTAGAAGAAAGGCCAAATTGAATGACATTCTGACATAGTCTACATCCTAGGCCAAGTCCAACTTAGAAATACCCAGAAATACTTTACAAATAATCACTCATCTCCCTTAGGAAGACAACCATAACCACCTCAGCCACCAGGGCTGTCTCCCTCTTTTAACTTTCATACTAAATATTATACATGTCAGGAACTGTTTTCTGTACCTGCAGGGGAGTCACACTTAGTTTTCTCCACCAAGATCCTTTTGGGGGCCACCTATCACTTATTCATGTGGCCCCAGTGGGGCTGTCAATCATAGTGTCCCACCCAATAGCTATAGGAGTGGCCATGTGACACAGACCACCAGTTAGAGTGGCCCATCCTCGTTGCCATGGTGATTGGTTTAGACATGAGCAAACAAACCTATCAAAGATTTTAAGAGCTCTCATTTGGACTTTAGTTAAAACTATTGGGATAAACCTGGTTTTGGAGGTTTCTTTCTGGGCCATGTGAGGTAACAAGTTCATCGATGATAGAAGGAAATGAGAATGACACAGAGGAAATCAGAGCCAAGAAGGAGGTGGGAAGGAGAGAGAAAGAGACACAGACATTTCTAATGGTAGTGCCTGAGTAGCTGAATCCAGCTGCCCCGGAGGCAAGGAGCATGCTGCGTGCTTAAACCAGTTGAATCTGGGGTTTTCTGTTATATATAACAAGCAATTATTCCCAACTACAAATTTCACATTTTTATGTTATTGTGTTGTACCTGTAGTGGTTCTTTGCTTCTTTACAGTGAAGAAACTCAAAATTCATTTTTATATAACTTTCGGCCCCAACCCCTCCACACAGCATGGCGTCCCTCCTATAGGTCATGGCTAAACCAAATATTAGGTTGAATAAACCACTACTTGAATGGCTTAGTCATACGAGGCAGATTCCCTTGCCTTTGTTTATCCTGTGTTCTTGGAAAACCATATCCAGAGACTACATGGTTTTATGCTATACAAACATATCATCATCCATCTCAACTAACGGTCTCTGGATGGATACGTAGCTGGTTTATACATTTCCACCATTCCGCTACCATTATGAATATCCATCTTTCTCTGCATCTTCTACAGGGCTAATGCAGAAGTTTTGTTTTAGCTCTGAAGGAGTTCAAGGTTCCAAAGAACCACAGGCCTTCCCCTTTCTTTAGGAACCTGGCGGGAAAGAAGCTGGGACACCAAAATGAACAACTGTGAAGCATTTCAGGAATATGTGGGTGAGGGACAGTAGGTCATGCCAGAGCCAGGAGCTGTATGGAGCCAAAACTGCGGTAGGGACAAAGCAGTAACCAGAGTTCAGCAAGACCAGCAGGATAAGACCACTGCAGACAGGCAAGAGGAATCCAGAAAAGAGAGTGCCCACTGTCAAGGAGGCTGGGGCAAGGCGCCAGCACTCACTTTCCTCTCTCCTCCCGGGCTCCTGCCCGTCCTCCCATTGGCTGAGAGCACCAGGAACCAGACAGAGAGCAGGTGGGCCCGTGGGTGAGCTCAGCCTCGGAGGCACATGGCAGCGTGGAGAGGGAGTGATGGAGCAAAGAGGGGATACCCCCCAGATGCCACTGGGAAACAGCAGCAAATCTCCCTGGCAATGTGTAAGCTTCCATTGTGGGTATGGACAGACGCCTTCATATTTGCCCACCTGGCAGGTATGGACACTGTGTCACTGTCCCTAAGGTTGTTTATCTTTTCATCATCTCGTTGGCTCTGCCAGCGCTCTCTTTAAGACTGTCCATTCACACACTCTGCCCTTTGCCTTTGTAGTACCTATACTTTCCCACTGATTTTTGAGAGCCTTTCCATTCTCTAGATACCATTTCACCATTCTTTTCAATATTACCAAGTAATGGCACAGGTACTACAGTATTTTTTTGACATTTCAAGAAAAAGACACAAAAGCATCATTTTTTCCCCCCAAATCAAGTGTCATTATTCTTATAACATGTTTCCTCCTTTATAAATTATTGGCTTTTCTTTTTCCTCCCTTAGCACCTGTGTGTCAAAAGCGTTATTTCCACTCCCAGGGGAGCTGGAGAAAAGTAAAACCAGAGCTCCTCAAGCCAAGTGTTGCTGCTAGACTCACGCGTTCCACGGCTCTGATCTCCCCACCACGAGGCACTGTCACTGATCCAGGCTGACCTTACCCCTCTGGGTCTGCTCCTCCCTTCAGCCCACAGACCAGCAAAGCAATGACTATGTCTCCCACCGTTATGAGTGTAGATGAGATCTATAATGCTTTAGAAATACTAGTCAAACAGGTGATATTTTTTTTTAAAAAAAAAAGGCCTTATAGGAGTTTTATTACGTATAGGCAGAGTTTATTGCCTTTAACACAATTACTTTACACCTGTAGGTTTTTTTTTTAATCCCCTCGACCTGTACAGTTATTTGAAATCCCAATTTGAGATGTTTAAAAGTTGATTGCTGTTGTTGAAAATTACATAAATAATTCTGCCTAAATTTAAACAATTTAACTTCAATTTAACTTGGAGAACTCCTTCTTGAATTGAAGTTGACAGGTAGAGATAGAATGCACAGCAGCAGTTAAGTGACATATGGTTTTTATAAACTTATCAACTTACAGTTGTTTTCCAATTGTATCTCCTGGAACACTAACTTCTTATGGAATTTTATCCAATGTGAAGCTACAAAGAGAGTTTCATGGCCTATGAATTTTGAAAGACACTGGTTCAGTAAAGCTAAGCAGTAGGTTCTTCTCTGAACAACATCTCAGAGCTTTTGATAGGCCAGGCCTTTGGGACTCTCCAGCAGTCAGAAGAGTGCCCTGTTCTCCAAACTTGCCTCATGATGGCCTATTTGCGTTTGTTCTTGAAACATTTACTACCCAAAGAAACATAATCAAGAAAATGATACCTGATTATCTTAGAATTTAGAAGCATAATCCTTAAACCAATTTTAAGACTATTTTGGAAGAAAACATCAACATTTGATAGGCACACAAATTGAGCCATGAAAGTATGCTACTTATATGTACTTTTATTTACTTTCCAGTGCAACATTTCCTATGACAATTGTCATACTGGGTAATTTTGTTTTTAACTTTTTTTTTTTCTGAGACAGACTCTCACTTCGTCACCCTTGGTAGAGTGCCATGGTATCATAGCTCACAGCAACCTCAAACTTTTGGGCTCAAGTGATTCTCTTACCTCAGCCTCCCAAGTAGCTGGGACTACAGGTGCCTGCCACAACACTCTGCTATTTTTTTTTTGTTGTTTGTTTGTTTTAGAGATGGGGTTTCACTCTGGCTCAGGCTATTCTCAAATTCCTGAGCTCAAGCAATCCATCTGCCTGGGCTTCTCAAAGTGCTAGGATTACAGGTGTGAGCCTCGGCGCCCCACCTGTTTTTATCTTTTTAATGGCTCTTATTAGAAAGCTTTCTGTCCTCATTGTTAGGTTCATGAAACTAAGAGAACAGCATCCACACTCCCAAATTAAGTCCATTTATAGGGTTAGCTAAGTCAGCATTGGCTAAGACTGATATTACTATAAATATTTCTTTGCACTCAAAAGCATCTGTTTCAAATGAACAATGACTAACTGGGAAAGGAGCATGTGGAGTGACTATGATGTGACAGGGTCAAGCCAGCAATAATGAGCCAGGGTGATGGCGTTACCCACCCAAATTACAAGCTCTCACCTCCTTCAGGCGTGACAGGGACAGGAGAGAGAAATTCAGATGACTTCCTAGAACATAGTCACACACTGCATAACAATGTCTTAGTCAATGACATATATACACGATTGTCCCTTAAGATTATAACACTATATTTTTACTGTACCTTCTCTATATTTAGAAATGCTCAGATGCACACATGCTTACCACCATGTTACAACTGTCCACAAAATTCAGTACAGTCTAATGCTGTGTAGGATTATAGCCTGCACCACACAGCCTAAGTGTGCGGTCGGCTAATCCACATGTAAGGACATCCACAGTGTTCACATGAGAAAATCACCTAACATGCATTTCTCGGAATATGTCCCTGTCATTAAGCAATCCATGACCATATGCTACATGTCCCATAACACCACTTAATCCCAGTGAAAGAAACCCCAAAATGTATTCTTTTCTAAGAAGAATAAGAATAATTTATATCAAAGTTATCTTCCCCAATAAAAATAGAAATATTTCATTATTGGAAATGTTTTAGGACAAGACCATAACCTTTGGTTATTGTTCATATTATTTATAGAATCCAGCAGAAATAGCTTGGCAAATGAGACAAAATTTCAATAACACATGTGTTAACCAACTAGCAATTAAAAAGAATATTAAATATGTCTGAAAGAATTGTACAAAGATCATGACTTTAGAATATCAGCTTTCAACACTTTCAAGAAACTTTGATTAGGAAGGAATTGGCTATTGCTATCTGTACTGTGCGTAATGTGCAGAGTCTTTGTCAGAGAGACAGAGGGACATGGTTGGAAGCAGGAACGATGATGTAAGCCATTCACCTTGACACCAGGTGACGGTCCATTAACCTTGACACCGGGACACAAGTGGCAGAGGTACAGGTACACTACCTCAGGTACAGGTGACTTGGGAGGAGGTTTTCCCAGATGTACTCTTGTTTTTCCTTCATTCAATAAATATATACGAAACACCTGGAACTGCACTTGATCCAGGGATTCAGCATAAGCCAGAAGGACAAGGTCCCCACCTTTGGAGGCAGGACATGCCATCTACTTACCGGAACAAGCAGTGGATGGGAGGTAAATAAAGAAGGTAATTGTGCAGAGTGGTAGGTGTCACTAAAGAGAAGGACAGAGTGAGAGCATGCGGTGTGACGTCCACATTCCACCTCCCTCTCTTGCCTCCTGGAGAGCACCCTCACTCACTTCCCATTGGCTTAGAATAAAGCCAGAAGGTCTTTGACGGCAGACACGTCCCTGTGCCATCAGCTGACACCACGTTGCTGGTCTCATCAATGTCCTCTCCCTCTCCTTCTCTCTCTGTCTCTTCACCTTCCCTCTCTTCTCTGCCTCCCCTCTTCTCTCTCTGCTTCGTCTGTCTCCTTCTTTCTCTTTGTGTTCCCTTCCATCTCCCTGTTTTCCTTTTTCTCTCATCTCTCTCTGTCTTCCTGTCTCCATTTCTCATCTCTCCCTTTCCCTGTTTCTCTCTTACCTCTCTCTGTGTGTGAATATAATACAATGCAATATAATGTAATATAATATGTACAACATGTATAAATATATAAAAAATATATAAATATATACACCTAGGTGTCTCTATTTCTCATCTCCCTGTCTTCTTCTCTCTCTCTCTGTCCTGATCTCTCCCTCTCTCCTCCTGAGCCACAGTCCTGGGCACGGCCCCCTGTTCTCCCACTTGCCTCCCCCATCATGGTGCCTCTGCATGCACCTGCCGCCCCCTCCATCTGGCGCATTCTCTCGTCCTTTCCCTCTTCCTGGGCCCCCTCTTCTCTTTCCAATACTGTCTGCAGCATCTTTGCCTGGCTATCTTCACACCCCCTTGCACAGTCTCAGAGACTAGCTAAACTTCTTGGTGGCACTTATCCGAACTACTACTTTATATTTTTCTTAAGGTTTTTATTCACTATGTCCATTTCTGCTTAGCATTTTAGCCCTGGCACCTAGCCCAGAGACACAGAATTATATCAACAAACATTTCATGAATGAATCCTTCAAAGCTCAGGTCAAATATTTTCTCCAGAACATTCCCAACTCCCTCACCCAAGACACCTTCCGCAATCTAGTCACATCTGCCCCTCCCATGATGTCTGCCTGCCACGCTCTTTTGCAGAGTTACCCTTCCTTCCTGTCACTCTCATCATGGTGCTGTTTTACAAGAAATAAAAAATGATGCAATCAAAAATCATCCATGAAAATCCCCCGACAGCCCCTCAGCTCGGTACTCATGACTTTGTAGATGGACTTGCGACCATTCATTGTCTCCCCACAGGGCCACTAGGACAGAGCAAACCACTGTGTTTTGGTGGGCAGCACATGAGGCGGTTTGGCTTGTGTTTAGAACCTTTCATATTAAAAGAAAATTAGCACATAGAGTAGTTGAATTTGCAAAGTAAAATGTGTATCCAGTAAGTGCACAATCTGTATGAGATTAAATTTGTTTCATCTTCAAATTTACTTAGTACTTGAAATGGGGCTCTCACATAGCAGGAAGTTGATACACATTTGCAGGGGGCGGGGGCTGGTTAAATCGTTTATAAAAAGTGGTGCATATGAATATCACAGGATACACAGAGAGAGCTTGCTCAGGACCTCTGCATGTGGTTTTTCCAGATGCCCCAGTTGGTTGAAGAGCCCTGGTTCACTCTGTCATCTTGTAGTAAAAATGGGAGCTGCCCACGTTCAGCTCTAAAGTGGTCCAGTTTGGAACGTATATGATGTGTAATTTGTGTGTGAGAGAGAGAAAGAGACAGACGTGAACAGGGAGAATAAATAGCTTAAGTTTGGAGCTCAAGGCAACTGGACATGGATTTTATAAAGAGCGGAAAAACCCCATCACAGAGATTGCATAGGCCTGGAAATACCACTTCAGTATCCAATGACTGCTGAGACTGAAACAGGTCATTTTCATACTCCTTGTGAAGGACTGTCTTATAATAAGCAAAAGGGCTAAGGATTAGAGGTTTCCTGAACATAGGTCTCCCGGAGCATTGCTTAAAAGGGAAGAATTTGGAACCCAGAAAGCAAATAGGGACAGGATCAGTTGCCTGACCCTGTAATGGTCATAAAATTTATTCTTCTAATGATGACAGTCATTAATTACCATTACTAATTACTAAGCAGCATGGTAAATCCACTCTGCAAATTATTCTTTTAGTCCTCAGGATGACTATATGAGGTAGGACATTATAATTACTATTATTGCTCCCATTTTAAAGGCAAGAACAGTGGGGTACAGAGATGCTAATTAGCTTGCCTAGGGCCACATGGGTAGGAATCCTGGGACTTCATGACCCTCTTCCTCCTTCTGTGGAAGCGCTGACAGGTGAAAGTTCTGCACAAAACCACATGTGTCCTCCCCAAATTATCAGTCAGACCTACCTGATGACAAAGAGCAGAAAGCAGCTGAAGGCAAGTGTTAGCATAATAGGAAAGTCTCAGGTGGCCATCACAAAACAGAGCAGAAAGGATCCCAGGATCCTCACTTCACAAACCTCCAAAACAATAGAAGAAATGAATAAAGTTATGAAAACAAATCGCATCATGGCACAAGCAATTAAATGCTAAGTGAGAATTGTTCAGAGAAAGTTCTTAACCTCCCAACGGAGTGATTCATTTCTGCACACTCTTAGTAAGCAAAGAAGCTCTCGTGGAAATGGAGAGAAAAAAGCGGGGGAGAAAAATCACTACTGACAGTCCCTGGTGATGCATCCAGTGAATGGAACACTCATCTGGAAAACCACCACCTGGGGACAAAGCAAGACACTAGGACTCTGCAAAGTCTTACTACCTGGGCAGTTGAAATCATCATTGAACATTTACGGATTGCCAATATGTTTTTGACTGACAACCAGTGAGATGCAAATTTGGTGAGCCATTGGTATCTTAAAGAAGTATCCCTTGTCAATGGGTTGGAAACATGACCTTAGTTCCTATCCTCCCGAAATTGAATAGATCGTCAAACGTAACTGGATAATAATTTTATAATTTAAGACCATTCACACACACAAACACACAGGACCTATTCCAAGTGACAAATAAAGGCAAAGGAAATATAGGAAGATGTTCACGACAGCATTACTTGTAACAGGAGGACCTTAGAAGCATTAAAATACAGACTTACTAGGGAGTGATTCTAAGTATCCTGATGCTGATTCATTAAAGACTATTAAAGGGTGTTGAAAAACCATAATTAGAAATATAATTGATCTCCTTGGCAAATGCTTATATACAAATGGAAAAGCTGACCCTAAGCTGCGTCTATATAAAATTATGACTATATAATTATGACTGGGTAAAAATCCTGCCCTCGGTTGATGACAACTAAAAGACAGAGCAAGTGAAAACAGCTTGCTTGGTTGGAATGGCAGGATTGAGAGTTTTATTTTGATTTCTCTTGAAGTTTTTTAGCCAGTAAAACTAAGGAAAAAATATTATGCTTGGTTCTGATGAGATTAGTTCTTGGTTCAACACTCCTTTATGACTCTCCCTTTCTACCATCCCGCAGTATTAGATGCCATCTTTGGAGCTCAGCCTTCAAGACCTACTGGGAAAGTTCCAACCTCTCCTTTCATTCCCATAGCCTGTTCCTTCCTGGCTGTGTCTCATGGCATCTAGAGATGTCCCCAGGGCGGTAGACAAGGCTCTCCACTCCCTCAAGGGCACTCCACCTGCACGTTTCTCTTATTCTCAGCTGTGGACATCTGTTCAAGCTGTAATGTTCCAATTCCCTCTTACCCCACAATGCAGGCACAACCCCACTTCTTCTCGCCCCTTCCTGCAGCTTCTCATGTCCGGCAGTACTGACCTGAAGGCTGCCTCATTGACACAGCCTGTGCTACGCTCCATTATTTTACTTCCAGGAAACGACAGCATCCTTTCCAATTGACTCATCCCATTTGCAACTTGCTCGGCTTATCAGTATTGCTGGGAGGGGTTGATTTGTTTCCATCCCCACAGACTGTACATTTCTAGATTTTTGTGTATCTCAAAACTTTCATGATATCTCAAGTATAAATGTCATGATGACTGATGTCCCTTATCTTAGCCACTGAGGTTCATTGACTCATCTTCTAAATGGTGTTCTCTTCACATTGACTATCACCTGCCTCCCACCCTGGGTAGACAGCAAACTCTCCTGGGGCCATGGCCACGTCTGATTCACTTTGAATTCCACATAGTGGCAAGCATGGAGCTTGGCTCCTAACAAAATTTTTCTGTAGTTGACACTATTAAAATTTTAACAGAGCCATCACCTGTCCTCTGAACAGAAAAACAAACTCCACTTTACCACCACGTTATGGACAGAGCGAAATCGTGTACCATGATGTGAACATCCTCCCCACAGACGAGGACCAACTTTCCTTCCACATTCCTTCCCCAGGGTTTCGTAACACTCATGCATTATGGATCAAAACCATGCTGACACCCCATCAAATCCAAAGTTTTCAAGTTATGGTTTTTCTAATTCTTACAAAGAGTTTTTATCTCATTAAATTCAAAACACAATACAAACCCAAGGAGTTTACTTTTGTGAAAACTCCCTCTAATAACTATGACAGGTTGAAACCTGGTTACAGTTTTCATATGTGTCACCTGGGAATAAATTAGTGCCTAAGAAGACTGAATTCGGAGGGAAATGGAGCTCACAAAGGGCTTAGCAAACACAGACTCTGTGGGTTTGCATTTCTTTATCTGCGTTAACACCCTTTGAGTCAAGTCAAAGAGACCATAATTCATGCCTGCAGCCTCCTCCAATTGGATTCATTTTATCAGCTCTTAGGGAATTTAAGAACATCTTCATGACACCCCCCCTTGCTTGGTGAAAGTGTGATGGATGGTGGGAGGCTCCAGGCTGTCAGGGCACATCACCTTCCTCATCCATCTCCCATTTACCGGTGGGGGCCTGACAGCTTCCTTTCATATTGTTTCATTTTCTTATTCCCAAAGCCCACTAATGTTTTCTTCACAGGGAACTCAGGAACAATGGGAAAGTAAACACAGCGGCTTTGGAGGTTTTTGCCCCTGAAACTTAAAAATACTCAGCCCAAAGCAGTTTAGTCAATAACTTCTGAGACTTGGGTTCCTATCTAAGTTAATAGAACAATATTAAAAAAAAAAAAAAGAAAGCCCTTCTCCCCCAAGATCTATCTCCGTGTTGCCGAGGAAGCTGGGGAGCTTTGCTGAGACTTTTGTAGTTCTCAGAACACAGTATGTGCACCCTGTCTCCACGCCAATTAGCCCTGTGTCCCCCCTGAGTTTTTCAAATCTCTGAGTCCCACAATTGTTGCGTCCCTTGTTCTCAACTCAGCCCCCGTACATAGTGGGTGCTTAGGAAACTGCCCAGAAAGGCTTTGAATTTTAAGAGTTGTGAATTCATTGAATCATTTGTAGATGCTTAGTTCTATCTAAATCTTGGAAGTAAACCTGATTTTTTTTATACCTCTTTCTTGAACTATACTGTCTTGAACTAAATTATTCATGAGATCAATCAGTTTGTGTCTAGATTAAAATGTCAGAGACAAGAATAATGAAATCTTGGCATGTCAGAGTTTGAATAATTTATTGTAAAAACATAAGGTATTTTGTCTTATATAAAAAGCTGTATCATTTTTGCCTTCCTAGTATGCTCTTGGCTCATACACTAAAATTTTTAATATAAAAGGTATTGGCTCTTTTAAAATTGGTCGTACAGTTTCAGTTAACATCTAAAATATTGTGAAAATAAATGATTTTAAGCCAGTAACCTCTGCTTTATAATTTACTTACTTAAAAACATTATGGTGCTTTGGGGAGCTAGAACCGAGTTTGTGTAAAACATTTTACTTTCTGTGTGTCTTATACTACCTTACTATGAAGGTAGTGTTTGAGTTTCTAAACAGATTCTATAGTTACAATAAAATACTTTCCCATAAAACATCTATATTATTAACATTTACATATATGCACCACGTATAATCACAAAGAAGGACGGTTCTCAATGTAAAGTCTCATCTGACAATTCCACTTTCCCTCCCAATCCCCCTAACGGTGTACTTTTCCATGGCTCATTTGCCTTCAAAGATGTTGCTTTTGGCCTAAGGTCTTGAGTAGCCATGTAGGCGGCAAATGCCTCCTCTCCTTGGCTCTTTCTTCTCTCTCTCTCTTTCCTTACTCCCCCACCTTTTTTGTAGATCTGGCATCTGTTAACTTGATCTCTGCTCATATTTCTATAATGGCAAGTCATCAAATTGCACAAATAAAATAAATGGCAGAGGGAATCATGGAGAGGTGGTGGGTTGCTGAGCCGCCTTGCAGGAATCACCCTTGTTATTTTTTTAAGTAAATTTATTTCAGGTTAAGGTGAGAGTACAAACAACCAGGTCAGAATATCTGATTAGGCAGAGTCCTCTTGTGGTTTTGTCCCACACACAAAAGGTGTGCCAACCCCCCCACCCCATGCCCATTCAGGGAGATCACTCCAACCCCCTCTCCCTCGTTACCCTCCCCCAACTTGAATTGAAATGAGTTTTTCACTTATGTGGACATGCATCAGATCAGATCATCTACTGGAGTCGCCCTTTTTAAAAATCTCCGTGAAGCCTGATATGACACTGAATTGAGAGCTCTGGGCTCAGCAAGCATTGCTCCCTTCCCTCTGAGGTTCCCTCCTGGCCAGAGCCACATGTGAAACCAGCATTCCGGGGTCATTATTTAATGGTGGATTTCTTTCATGACTCTGAGTCCAAGGAGTTTTAATTTCAGGCAGAGATGACAAATATTTGGAGAAGTAGTTTGTCAAAGCAAAGACTTTTGTCCAAATTCCTGTGATCTGGTTACTCCCTGACATTTTCCCAGGTGGTGACCAAGTGACTTTATACAGACACAGGGCCTGTGTGGTGTGTGTGTGTGTGTGTGAGACTCAGCAAGAGAGCAAGAGAAGAGAGAATTAGATTCCAAAGTCTGCTGTGAACCCCCCTTTATTCAGAGAGAATTTTTTCTATTTTTTAGCAATGGAAGAACATAATGAGAAACTGAATTTATAGACCACCCATAATGAAGAATGATGATAAATAAATCACAAACACAATACTTCTCTCTCTCAGCCCCTCAGTGGAAATGCAGTACAGATGGTGGCCTCACAGGGTTATCAGCGTTAATTAGAAACAACACACGCCAAATCTCCAAGGCAAAGGTGACTCGGGTGTAGATACTTTATTCTCACTGCTTTAGATAAAATCCCCACATCACTCTATAACTCTTTTCCTTTTATTAAAAAGCCTTTTAAAAACTCTAATAGTCTTTGTATGTCAACTGTATTCCCTCCTTCTACAAATAAGTAACTTTTTTTCATTTACACCGTATTCAAATCTATACTTTTTCTCTAAAATTTACACTGAAAAATGAACTTAGGTATTTGCCTTTGTTTTGAAATTTCATAAATGAAAGTGTAGACTATATAGGGAAGACCCTTATTAAAATGAAAAGTTTTAAATACATAGGAAAGATCATTATTAAGAGACCTTTTTTAAGTGGGGAGAGATTCTTAGCTATAAAGAATCCATCCATAAGATGAATACTGACTGCTGAATTTATTTTTCACACACATCTAATACTCTGGTTCCAGGCTTGTGTAGCCTAAGGGCTAACAGTGTTGTTGTGTGTGCACTTCCCAGTGAGAGCATTTCCTGTGATCAGCAAGGCCTCTGCTCCCTGGGGCACAGGGCCTGGGACCTCCCTCCCACCTGACCTTGCAAACCCATCTGCCTAACCACAGAGGCCCCTCCCCTCCACCTGCTTAGAGAATTTTCTTTAGAAAATTGGGCATCAGGTACATTCTTTGTCTGCTCCTTGGAGAGGTAAATACACTAAAGGCCTCTTTGCAGTTTTATAACCCAGGACTATTTCCCAAGGAGAGGGATTCTCTTTGAAATGTAAGAATCCTGGCAGGTACATCTTCCTCCCCATCTCCCTGGGAGGCAAGGAGCTTCACTCTGGTGAGAACCTTGCTCCAAGCTGTCAAAGCCCTCCTGTCATAAAGACACATTCCTCTTTTCCTTTTAGCCTACGCAGATGGTCTTGGATTCTGTTCTCACCCCTACACCAAAACTCTCCCAAACCCGCCTTATTTGACTTAACATAAATAACATCTACTTGCTGAAAAATGGCAGGATTTCATTCATTTTTATGCTTGAGTAGTGTTCTATTATTTGTGTGTATCACATTTAGAAATAATAAGTCAGACACAGAAAGACAAACACTGCATGGTCTCACTCACAGGTGGGACGTAAAAAAGTTGATCTTGTAGAAGCAGAGGGCAGGGTAGTGCCTGCTAGAGGACAGGGAGGAGTGGTCAAGGGTACGGTGCTACCCTCAAAACACTTCACAGGTTCAATTTCTGAATTGTGATACTTAAGCAAAACCTTTCACCGGAAATGCTAGTGGTCACTTCTTTTCCTTTGCAAAAGCTGAAATTAAAAAATTAATACGAGCTATGAAGCTTGCATGCTTCTACTTAAAAGCGATTTTAAAAACTATGTTGCTTTTGGTAGACTTGTGGGAAAAGGCTGGATTGTTGCCCTGCGACCTTTCTCAACTTAAGTGGTACAGCTGAAATGGCACACAAAGTTCAAGTTCATCTCTACAGGTAACAGAACAAGAGACAATACAGAACCAGACATTCTTCCACCTACCCAGGGATATCTACATAACTGTTGCTTCCTTCATGCCTTTATTTTATGTAAAATGTAGATTTCTTGGGCCTAACAAGAAGGTATCCCCTACCCAATCAGTCCCTCCTCCCCCTGCCTTTTTTCTTCTCTCCATATGCCTTTTAACATAGGGAAGGTCTCCCCTATAGAAAAATCAGCCCACCAGCAGGGATTATAAGAAATTTTCTATCACCATTTTTAGACATTTCCAAGTGCCACAGTTCACTAACAAGAATATGGAAAAAATGCTGGAGCTACTTGGTTTATTAATTTTGTCTTGCACCATTATCTTGATTTCAGAAAAATGGAGAACTCTCCCTGAAACACTGAAACAGCTCCAGGACAAACTTAAAAACACAAAAATTATTTGTATTCACGGTATAAAGTTGGTGTCCAAGATAAAATCATATTTTTCTATATGTAACTCTGTCTATTCTAACCAAAATTCACAAATATAATTAAATACATTTTTGATATCACCGGATGTAAATAGCACTGTTAGAAAATATACTATTTAAGGGTAGAATGATATTCATTTATACGTTTTATGTTGGTTTATTTTTAATGTGTGACAATAGCATCCTAAATTAAAATGATTTTTAAAATTTGTATTTGCTACATAATAATTATAGATTTTGTAACACACGTACATACAATGTCTAATCAAATCAATGCAATTAGCAGATTTATAACTTCAACATTTTCCATTTGTGTTCAGAACATTCCAAATGCCCTCTTCTAGCTACTTAAAAATACACAATATGTATTAATTTGTTAACTACAGTCACCCACTGTGCTATAGCAGACGAGTTATTCCTTCTATCTGGCCATAGTTTTGTGTCCGTTAACAATCCTCTCCCTACTCTGCCTCCTTTTGAACATCTAGTGACCACTATTCCATTCTCTACTTTGGGGGCATCAATGTTTTTAACATTGGCATAAAAGTGAATCTGAGCCTCGGCGCCCGTAGCGAGTGGTTACTGCACCAGCCACATATACCCAGACTGGCAGGTTTGAACCCGGCCTGGGCCATCTAAAACAACAATGACAACTGCAACAAGAAAATAACCAGGTGTTGTGGCGGGCACCTGTAGTCCCAGCTACTCGAGAAGCTGAGGCAAGAGTATTAATCGCTTAAGCCCAGGAGTTGGAGGTTGCTGTGAGCTGTGATGCTATGGCACTCTACAAGGGTGATAGCTTGAGGCTCTGTCTCAAAAAACCAAACAAAGAGTGAGACTGGAGGACATTTTACTAAGTGAAATAAGCCAAGCACAGAAAGAACAATACCTCATACCTCAGGTCCTCACTCTTTTGCCAGAGTTTCTTTGTTTGTTTTTCTTTTCTTTTCTTTCTTTTCTATTTTTTTTTTTTTTTGAGATAAGGTCTCTTTCTTTTTCCCAACCAGGAGTGCAGTAGCATCATCATAGCTCACTGCACCCTCCTGGGCTCCAGTGATCCCCCTGCCTCAGCCTCCCAAGTAGTTAAGACTATAGGAATTAGCCACCACACCAGGATAATTATTTTATTTTATTTTATTATTTTATTTTTGTAGAGATGGGGCCTCTCTATTGCTCAGGCTGGGTGTAAGCTCCTGTCCTCACTGGTCCTCCAGCTTTGGTGTCCCAGAGAACTGAGATTACAGGTGTAAGCTGCCATGCACCCAAACTCAACACAGAAGTTTCAATCCGACTGCAAAGTTGTCTAAGACCTCCAGTTCTCCATTGTCCAGTTTTGTAAATTCCATGAAGATTTTGAAAATTATTCTAGAGGACAAAAAATCATCTGCCTGTAAGTATTATTTCTCCTATGATAGTAGGGACATAAGAGTAAACCTCTACCATACAAGGAAAACCCAAATGAACTTTCTACTGGCTGATCCCAAATATTGGCACATACTTGGGGGAAAAGGGCATTGTTTTAGCTCCAGCTCACTTAGTTGGATGATTCTATTAATGAAGGAATAGCAAAAGCCACAAATCCACAAATGACAATTTATATTTCCTTTCCTTACTGCGGAAAATGTATCACAAAGTATTTTCTTCCTGAATCTCTGAAAGCATTTTGAAAACGAATTCTCTCAGCAATTGTGGATATTATAGGTCTCTCTTTACATAGCATCTTCTCAGCTGTGACAGTGAAACGCATCAGTGACACAGGTGTGAAGTGTGTGAGCAAGATTCCCAGGCAGGTTGAATGCAGTGAGTGGTCCCTGCAGTTATGTATCCACAGGGTAATTAGCACCCAAGGTGTCCACACCACTTTCCCACTTAGGATGGCAAGAGTGAGAGCCCGGGAGATGAAGTGGAGACTCACAGAGCACGTGGAATGTCAGGCATTTCAAAGGCAAAGGCTAAAGCATTTCTGATGAGTCTGTTGTTATTTCGTCTTTGTTGTTTCTGATTGATGAGATTAGAGATTTTACTCTTTTTTTCCTGATTAGGTTGGCCAGAGGTTTACCTATTTTATTGACCTTTTCAAAAAACCAACTTTTTATTTATTGATCTGCTGTATTATTCTTTTGTTTTCAATTTCATTTAATTCTGCTCTAATTTTGATTATTTCTTTTCTTCTACTGGGTTTGGGGTTGGAATGTTCTTCCTTTTCCAGTTGCTTGAGATGTCCCATTAAGTTGTTAACTTCCTCTCTTTCCGTTCTCTTGAGGAAGGCTTGCAGTGCTATAAATTTCCCTCTTAGAACTGCTGGGCAAGGGATTTGAAGAGAAACTTCTCTGAAGAAGACAGGCGCACAGCCTACAGACATATGAAAAAATGCTCATCATCTTTAATCATCAGAGAAATGCAAACCAAAACTACTTTGAGATATCATCTAACTCCAATAAGACTAGCCTATATCACAAAATCTCAAGACCAGAGATGTTGGCGTGGATGCGGAGAAAAGGGAACACTTCTGCACTGCTGGTGGGAATGCAAATTAATACATTCCTTTTGGAAAGAGATATGGAGAACACTCAGAGATCTAAAAATAGATCTGCCATTCAATCCTGTAATTCCTCTGCTGGGCATATACCCAGAAGACCAAAAATCACAACATAACAAAGATATTTGTACCAGAATGTTTATTGCAGCCCAATTCATAATAGCTAAGTCATGGAAAAAGCCCAAGTGCCCATCGATCCACGAATGGATTAATAAATTGTGGTATATGTATACCATGGAATACTATGCAGCCTTAAAGAAAGATGGAGACTTTACCTCTTTCATGTTTACATGGATGGAGCTGGAACATATTCTTCTTAGTAAAGTATCTCAAGAATGGAAGAAAAAGTACCCAATGTACTCAGCCCTACCATGAAACTAATTTGGGGCTCTCACATGAAAGCTATAACCCAGTTACAACTTAGCAATAGGGGGAAGTGGGAAAGGGGGGTAGAGGGAGGGGGATCGGTGGGATCACACCTGTGGTGCATCTTACAGGGGTATTTGGGAAACTTGGTAAATGTAGAATGTAAAGGTTTTGGCACAGGAACTGAGATAATGCCGGAAAGGCTATGTTAACCACTGTGATGAAAATGTGTCAAATGGTCTATGAAGCGAGTGTATGATGCCCCATGATCATATCAATGTATACAGTTATGATTTAATAAAAAAAAAAAAAAAGGCTAAAGCAAACCCAGAGGGTGACGGGTTAGAAAGGCTGCATTTCTAGTCATAAAATGAATATGGAAATGTTCCAACTGGAAACGGGCTTTGATAGGGGTGCCAGTTTCTAATTCTTTGTGGGAGTATTAATTTTGAAGGAGTAAAAATAGGTAAATATTTATCTCAAGTTTCAATATGTACTTGAGCAGAATGTATGAATCTACTCCAAGGGGCTTCAAATAATCACCCCCTTGGAGTTCTTTTTAATACTAGAAAAGTCTATTTAACAGAAAGTTGACTATGAAAATGTTCACGACCTGATTCTGATGGCCTAGTGAAACAGGCTCACTGGAGAGGTGACGCGGCTTCTCTTCTGAACGGCCCCCTGGAGTTCTTATTGCCTTTCCTTCTGGGGACCCTTCAGTGTCAGAAAATCATCCCCAGGGGCCAAGATGGCGGCCAGGGAACCTCCCCTCCGGGGTCTGCATTTACACCTGGCTCCCAGATGTAAAAATGCGCACCATTTTTACACAGCTAGCAGCAAGAGACAGTTCTAAAAGCCCAAGGCAGGCCCTATCTCCAGCTGGGCAAAACCCTCCATTGGATTTTCTTCCTGCTGTGAATAATATCCAACCCCCCAACCACCCAGTCTGCCTGGAACTGTGTGACAGGCAGTGTGAGAACTTGGGTGCAAATGTCTGATTGGAACCTCCCTTTACTCAGAGCAAACCTTTTCTCCATTTTATTTTGACAGCTCAAGACCATGTCAAGATTTGCAATAACTTTGAATCAGCTAAAGTACTAATTTGCATGTATAAAGAGTCCACAATAAAGAAAAAGGCTATTGTTACAGACATAAAATTGCAATGTATCAAATCCTCCAGGATTGATGTATTGATGTAATCCAGAATGGTGTCATGCGTTCCTCAGCATGAAACGGAAATCAATCTCTCCCTCCCTCCCTCTCTCTCTCTCTCACACACACACACACGGGCACGTGGAACTTCCAAAGCAAAGTGACTGCCTATGTTGCCTACATGGCACAGCTTTCAGACCTCCTGTTCATCTCCTTTACACTTTCACCTTCACTTACTGCCCAGACCAGCAGCCTCTTCCTCGCCAGGGCCAGTGGGTAAATATCTCTGGCTCTTTCAGACACACGATGACCTGTGGAACTATTCAGCTGTGTGCTGCAGTGTGAAAACAGCCACAGCCACCACGTACAGGTGGGGCTGTGTCCTGATTAAACTTTTCCATAAAACCCACACTTAGCACATGGACAAGACAAAAACAACTGCACCAAAGCTCATCTCACACCCCTACCTCCCCAGGGTGGCCCCTTTGCCCCAGCAGATGTCTGCTCCACGTCACTTCTCCTGACTCCCTGGGCTACATTATCCAAAGCACCATCCACCAGCACCACCCTGGAGCTCCATGGCGAGCTGGCAGAGAAAGGACAGTGGACACTCGAAGGTGTTGCCCAGGAGAGGCCACCCCCCACCTCTCATCTCCAGTCCCAACCTGGTGCAGCCACTCCTCCCATCACATGCAGACACTATCATTTCCTATATGTGGCATGACTAGACTGTGACCAAGAAACCTGCCCTGCCCCAACACTCTTGAAGAGCTGACACTCAGGGCTCCTAGTTGTCTGTTTCATTCATGCACTCATCCTCTACCCAACTAAAGATGAGCTCCGTGAGGCAAGCGCCCTGTCACCCTCTCTGCTGCACATCGCAGTGTCCCCAGAGCTTGGCAGGATGCCCGTGGCAGGCTTGAAGTAAGACCTGAGCAGGTGGGTGGCTCCTGCAGCCGGCAGAAGGCTGGCATCAGAGACCACAAGACACTGTGATGGTGCCTCAACATGACCTCCCAAATCAGTCAGGGACCTCTCGTGAATCTCGTGTGATTTCCAAAGAAGCCTTCCAGGGACCCAGCAGGAAAATGTTGCCAATTACTTTTTGCCTCAAGGTAGTTTCATCTAGACTGTCCCAGATGGGACCGCTTCTCACATCCACCTGTTCAGTCAGTGCGGCTGCTTTGCCAGGCCCTGAGTGACACGCAGCCCTTAACTCCTGCCCAGTGGGCTATTGTTACCACTTCCAGAGCAGAGGGTACTGGGATAACTGGGCTCCGTGCCAGTGCCCTTATCTTTCAGATCAGTTCAACCACCTCCAAGGATGCTTTTCCTCTTACAATAACAAGTCCTGCAGCAATGCCTCTGAAGAGCCCATTATTCTATTTTCAGATTTTAACAGTGCAAATGTCTCATTGCGGCTCATTTTGTAGCTTACTGAGCTGTGTTATGTCATGCAAATTCTCCAAATACAAACGGAACACGTCTCAGAACACTTTACAGCTCCATCCCATCCTAAACCAAGCAGAAAATCCAGCAGTTCAGAGGTGTTGGTTTGGCAGTGTTGCCAATGGGCAGAGGGGACACTGGCCAAAAGGGCCAACACCACTTTACCAACTGGGCAGGTCTGAATGGAAGGGGCCTCTGCTTTGGGGAGTGGGAGGAAGAGACAGAAAAAGAGAGAGAATGATCAGATTCTATTATAGTCTTCGAACAGTTACAAGAACAAATGCATTAGTTCACCTTCTCTAACCAAACAAAATACTCTCAAAATTCTGCTCTCTGTGGTTACTAAAATTAATGTCACCAGATACTAAGCAAGAGAGGGCATGGGCCCTGGTAAGCAGCAACTGTCATTACAGGTGTTAGCCCAGGCTGGTTGGGATCAGTGTGTAAGACCCACAGTTGGATGTGCACTCAGCCACAAGCACAGCAAGTACCACCACTTCCCGACGGCGGGACCCGCCAGGCGAGCTCCCTCTTCTCATCTGTTCCCTCCGCTGTTTCCACTGCCGATGATGGATACGTGGTATTCAGCAGTTCCTTGGTCCTTCTTAGCATCCAAACTCAGCCAAAGCCTCCAGACCTTTCTTGCAGATTTATTTGTTCCTATTTGTCTCTGTGATTTGGGACAGGCCTCCTTACTCTGAGAGTCTTTTTCTTCATCTATCATAAAACATGGAAACTGGGCAAGAACGGTGCTTTTTAAAACTTCAGCTATTCAGTAGCCCCTTCATGATTTTCAAATTCATTTATTTTGGAAAGAAACCTCACATTATTACTGTAAACTAAATGTCGATACTAAAAGTCATTGAAAGAGAAGTTTGGTGCTGGTATGCTTTTAAAGGCATCAGAAATTACCAAAATGTTGAAATAACATTAAACACACGATGGCAGCCACTGAGAATGTCTCCAAGATGGAGCCAGAATGATTTGCTTTCTTCCTGTGGGCTTCGGCATCATTTATGCTGTGTTCTTGTAACACCTAAAGTCACTTTACACACTGTTAGGGCAGAGTTTGACAAGCTCTCGCCCACTCACCAGCCCATGGGTGCCTTCATGAGTGAAGTTTTATCAGGACACTTGTTGTGTATATTCTATGGTGGCTTCTGTCCACAACAACAGAGTCAAGTAACCACAGAACCATATAGCCTGGGAGCCAAAATAGCCACGTGTGGCCTTTACAGAAAAGCTTTGCTGACCACTGGACTAGTGGATGGACACAATTCTCAGAGGGTCACTGCTTCTTAAGTTCCCTGTCTAGGCTCCCTCCTTATGCTGCTTTAAGTCACCGAGGCTGTGGCACCTGTGACACCAGCCACAGGAGCGTGGCTAACACTTTACAGAAAGGTAGTGGGAGCTGGGCATGCAGTGAGCACCCCAGGCCCATTTACGTGGCCTCTGCCCATGGCCCCACAGTCCACCCACTATCTATGAGGGCAGCAAAGAACACAAGTAATAACCTGCATCCAAAATTTCTTTTCGACTTGAAAGGAAGAGAACCTGATGTTATTATGTTAAAGACTAAAATAAGTGCACGCTTTCTAAGTCAGGGAGTCAAGGAAGTTCTCCTGGGTGAGGGACATGAGAGTGGCACTCAGGACTGGCCTTGCCATGTGCAGAGAAGCGATGGGAGTTCCCAGCAGGAGGTCTTGACATGTGAATCCCTGAGAAGTCAAGGAATCAGGTGGTTTGACCACCAGGATGAAGGGCATTTTTGGGCCTATGAGGTAGAGAACAGGCCAGATGGAGAGGGAGAGGCAGGCGAGGACCACAGGCCAGGCCCATGTAGTTACATGCACAGCCGGGGTTTCAGTCTAAGGTGCCAGGAAGCCATGGAACAGCTGTGTAGGACGCTGACCTGAGCTCAAAGCCAGGAAACAATGTCATAGCAGGGAAGGTGGTTCTCAGTGAAGATGCCTTGCTATTCACCCTATTCTATTACATTTTCTTTAAAACTAACTGATAAAGGGAGACAACAGAGAATGGGTAATCTGGATAAGATAATTCATATCAGAAAAGCCAGCAGTGACTTCAGGACTGGAGCTGAGTCTCCAGCCAATATAGATTGTGCGGCTCGAGGATGCCAGGGCTGCCACCAGCTGGGCCCCTCTGCATCTCTTATCTACATCAGTGTTTCTCAGCCTTCATTGTTTGCATTATCGCTCCCTTCAGAGCCTTCAAAAAAATAAAGGTTTATTTAAGAACCATTTTAGGTTTACAGAAAAATTGCTAAGATAGTACAGAATGTTCCCACACCCTCCATGTGCGGTTTCCCTGCTGTACGTCACATATGTAAGATGGCAGATGTGTCACAATCCGTGGACCCTATTGGCACACCATTATTTACAGTCCAGATGTCATCAAAATTGTTCTTCCTGGATCCCACCCGGGGTGCCACTTTACGTTTAGTCATTGTATCCCTTATGATTCTCTGGGCTGGGACAATCTCCCAGACCTGCCTTGTTTCAGATGACCTTGGCAGTCTGAGGGAGAACTGCTCAGGTGCTCCAAACAGCATCTCTCAAATGGGATCTGTCAGGTTGCTTCTCACGAGCAGACTGAGGTTATGCAGGAAGACCATCCATGTAAAGTGGCATTGTCCTCTCATTCTACCAAGGGCACGAACACAGGCTTGGACAATGGAGCTCCTTAAGTCAGCATCTGTGTCCCTTGACACACCCAATCACTGTGTCTGAGTGCGCATGTGGGTGTGTGCCTGTGTGTGTGTCTATGTGTGTGTGTGTGTGTCTGTGCATATGTGTGTGCCTGTGTGTCTATGTGTGTGTGTGTATGTGCCTGTGTGTGTTTGTGTGTGTGTGCCTGTGTGTGTTTGTGTGTGTGTGTGCCTGTGTGTGTTTGTGTGTGTGTGTGCCTGTGTCTGTGCCCGTGTGTGTGTGTGTGTGTGCGTGCTCTAGTCCAAGAGGCTCTGGTAAGGTATTTTTCCCAATCACTTCACAAAATCTTAGAACATTAAATATACTGCACATCTATTATGTAACATAGTTACATCTGTACCATATCCATGAAGAGAGTAAGATTTTTTTTTTAGTTCCTCAACAATCAATGTTAGGCCTTAGGGACAATTTCAATACCACTGATAATTCATGATCTATATCTGTGTTTATATTTATACTTTTTGACAGACATCAGAATAGGAAGCCCCCAATAAAATCAATCCATTGTGATTCTGGGTCATTATATATAGTTTCCAGAGTCAGCAATTTTTTTGCCCCTCTCCTTGCTGAGTGTACACAATCTCTCAAGACTATGGGATAAATGCTTTTCTCTGACCAATTCCAAGTTGCTTCTACCCACTCTCCACCACCCACCCCCAAACAGCCCAAAGGGCTTACGATGCCTGATATCTTGTGGTGAAGAAAAGGTATATATCAAAAAGAAATGAAAGGGGTGCTCCTGAAATGGAGAAAGATATTCTAAAAAAACAAAACAAAGCAGACAAAAACACATACTAGGAAAAGGAAGCCCTAGTGCAGTCAATGGGGCTGGGGAAATGGGATAGCCACGTGCAGAAGAATCAAACTTGGATCCCAACCTCTCACTGTATACAAAAATTAACTCTTAATTAAAGACTTAAATGTAAGACTTGAAACCACAATAATTCTAGAAGAAAATATAGGAAAAAAATCTTATGAACACAGACCTATGCAAAAAAAAAAAAAATTTGAAATTGCCTAAGACCCAAAAAGCAAAGACAGCAAGAAAATAAATAAATAAGTAAATACATAAATAGGACTTAAACTGAAAAGTTTCTGCACAACAAAGGAAGTAATCCACAAAGTAGATAACCTATAGAATGGGAGAAAATATTCATAAACTATACATCTTACAAGGGATTCAAGTCCAGAATGTACAAAGAACTCGAACAAATCAACAAGAAAAAAGAAAAATAATCCCATCAAAAAGTGGGCAAAAGGGATGAACAGAGGTTTTTCTAAAGACAGATATATGGAAAAATATGAAACAAACATATGAAAAAATGCTCAACATCACTAATCATCAGGAAAATGCAAATTAAAACCACCAGGAGATACCATAGTACCCCTGTCAGAATGATCATGAGTAAAAACTCAAAAAACAATAGATGTTGGCATCGATGTGGTGATAAGAGAATGCTTGTAAGCTGTGGGTGGGAATACAAGTTAGTACCTCTATGGAAAACGCGATAGAGATTCCTCAAAGCTAACAGGGTAGACCTAACGTTCAATCCAGCAATCCCACTACTAGGTATCTACCCAAATGAAAAGAAGTCATTTCATCAAAAAGACACATACACTTGAATGTTTATTGTAGCACAATTCACAATTGCAAAGACATGGAATCCACCAACGGAGGAGGGGATAAAGAAAGTGTGGGGTATATATACCATGGAGTACTCAGAAAGCCTTAGAAAGAATGAAATAATGTCTTTTGCAGCGACTTAAATGAAACTGGAGATCGTTATCCTAGGTGAAGTATCTCAGGAATGAAAATGCAAATACCACAGGTCCTCACGTACAAGTGGGAGCTAAACAATGGGTATATATGGTCATAAAGTTGGGTAATGAACATTGGGAACTAAGAGGGGGAAAGGTGGAAGGGAGCATGAAGGGTTAAAAATTACCTAGTGGGTACAACGTTCACTATTCTGGGGATGGGCACTCTAGAAGCCCTGACTTCATGAACACACAATTCATCCATGTACCCCCTAAATCAAATGGCTTTAAAAGGTAATAAATAAAAACCCTGTTGTCCTAAAATACTTCCATTTCATTGGGTTCCTTTTCTACATGTGCAGTGGGAGATCGCTTCACCTATGGACACAAAGCGCCCTGGCTCCCGTCCTCCTGGCCATGGCAGCAACATCCTTCACTTGTTCTGTGATCTGCTGGAGAGTACAGATGAGCTACTGTCTGATGAACCAGAAAACGGCAGCATCTTACAAGCGCCATTTCTGAGAGGGGACCATATTTAGTCTCTTAGGATAATGCAATATTACGAAAGCAACACAAATACACAGAAGGAAGGGAAAATGTTGGTGACTACCTGCCTTCCGAGCCCCTGAGGTTAGAAGCAAGAAAGAAGCCTCGGAGTATTCTCATGGAGATAAAATCTGGAGTGGCCAAATTTCTTTCAGTTTCTCTCATCAAATTTATTAGAACTGATGCTACTTCACCAAGCCCACATCAAACCCATTTTATCTCAAGCAATATATTTCCCATTCTGTAATTATAGGGTAGCACCAATCATTAGTCACTGAGAAAGGCCACAAATTCCATTTACTCTCCAGTAACTCATGTTTCCCAAATTTGCCTCATGATAAGATTTACCTGGCATAATGGCTAGCAAGAAAAGGAAAAAGGAAAGAATGAAGATGGGGGTGAGGGGGAGGAAGGAAAAGGGAAAGAAAGAAAAGGGAGATTTGGGGGTCCTCCTGGCCCTGTGGGGTCAGAATCTTGCAACAAATCAGGCGGTTACATGACAGTTTAACACCGGGGTTTGAAAGCTTGACTTAAGCCATCTGCGTAGGATACACAACTCACTGAGTGTAGCTGAGCAGGGGTTTGCACTCAAGGAGCCTGGCTCCAGAGTGTGTTTTTACCTACACCAGGTTTGTTCAAAGTAGGGATCTAGCCAGGTACAAAACAGAAGTGAAGGGATGGCTGTTTGGATGTAGAGCACGTCCCACCTAAAAGTGGTGGTTACCACTTAGCTCTAGATGACTTCTGCCACGTGCAAAAGGAAGCCTGACATTGACATACAATGACCAGAACTAACTTTTGAGCATTTATTGTGCCTGTAGCACTTTTTTCCTTTTGCACATAATCCACTTACTATTCAACCACTCGTATGAGATAGAACCTATCATTTTACTAAAAAACATATAGGCTAGAGAGTCTAAGTAACTCGCCTGACATTGTTCAGCCCTGATGCAAGCTCAGGCACCCTGGCTGGCTGATCGAAGCCTGTGATCTTAGCCACTGCACTACACCATCTCTGGAATTTTCTCAAGAAGCCCCCAATTTGGCTCTTTTTAAAAGGTAGATTTAAAAATACCTGCTACCAAAAAAATGTACAACAGTGTGCACGCCCAAAAGACCATCTCTTTGGTGTTGCCAGTGAGCAATCTCTAGCTTAGACACACAGAAGTTAAAGCCCCTGGGGGTACACAAGCTGCTCCTTTCCAGTTCTGCCATCATGGCAAAGAGAATTCTCCTAAGACACACATGCTCACCAGCCCTCCAGCAACACACAGCTGCATTGCTAAGTGAAATGATGTCCCCATCATGCCAGCCTCTCATGCCTCCCTGTACAGACAGGCCTAGAAGCTTATGACTGTGGGTATGTTAGGGAACAATGGGCTAGGATGGTGCTAATGCCAGACTTCCACCATCAATGGGGATATAAAGTCTCTGAGCAGCCCTTTAACCATCAGTCAAACATTTTTATAGTTAAAATAAATATTGAAGGTCACTGTTTTAGAGGGCAGCCTCCCCTTCGAGGCCACAATGCCTTGCAGCCTATAAAACTGCATGGGTAAGTTAACAGCACATGTGATGGGCCATTGCCTTTCTCTCATTTTAAAAGCACTTGGCAACCAGTCATGGATAGCTGGGGTCTGCAGGAAAACATCTATGGCTAAAGCAAAGAAAATTTGTCAAAGGGTGTCCTTAAATATAGTCATTGACGATGTAAAATAGGCCGCTAAGAATATGTAATTTTCTGAGCTCCCAGATGAATCACATTTGTTTCTGGGGGGGGGGGGAAGGCTTGGTATCTGCATTTTCCTTCATGCATTCAACTAATAATATTAATTCGGGGTGAAGTCATGGCAGTCACTCAGGGGTAGGCTCTGAGGTGCAGAAGAACCGAATCAGACCAATCCCACTAGTGGAACTTACCCCCCACCGGCTTGGAATGGATGATCGTGGAAATCAAACACTCTACATAAATAACACAATTTCAGACAGTAATAAGTGCTGGAGAGAGTAGCCAGGGAAAGCTTTTATGAGGAGGTGACACTTAGAATGAGACTTGTTTATGAAGAAAGCTTAAACTCTGCAAAGACAAAAGGCAATAACCAGTAGCTCTCAGCCTGTGAGTCCCGACAGAGTAATTTAGAGTAATTTAGATAAACAATTTGTAATTTAGATAAACAAACTCTAATTTAGAGTAATTTAGATAAATAATTACAAATACGTTAAAGTAATTCAGAAATGTCTTAGAATTTCTTCTTTTATTTCTCCCATGAAACCCAACGAACACCCTTAGCCTAATGGTAGATTTATTCTTTCTCATTGCTAAATGACGCTCTTTGTGAAGATTACGCCATGTGGACAGGTAACAAAGGGTGAGAGGTGTGAGACAGACAGAGAGGTCACAGAGCACCAAAATGTCAGATACATGTCTGTAGGAGTCACCCTGGACATGGGACCTCTACCACTAGCTGCTCCAGTTGATGCCACCTGCAGCCAAGATGAACCACCCAACTAAGCCCTTCCCAGTGTCTGGCACAATAAACTGTCCACAGAGCTAATGGTTATTTTAAGCCACTAAGTTTGGGGTGGTTACTTATGCTGTGAGAGAGAACCAAAATGCATATTTTTAGTAAGAATTACAGCATTACAAAACCGATTCCTATATTGAGCTGTTGCTCATGAGAAAATTTCCCCAAATGTTTGGCATGAACACAAAGAACATCTGCTTCCCTATATTCCAACAACTTAGAAATTCTCAAAAGTGAGTAACTGTTGGGCAGCACCTATGGCTCAAAGGAGTAGGACGCCAGCCCCATATGCTGGAGGTGGTGGGTTCAAACCAAGCCCCAGCCAAAAACTGCAAAAAAAAAAAAGAATAACTGTTTACTTACACCTCTTGTACCTCCTCAGTATAAGGGAGAAGTCAGTTTGAAAAGTTGTTGAGAATTGACCGTTTTATTTCTTCTAATGGGGAAAATAATAAATAAAAACAAAAACCCTGCTACTTTTCTCTGTTAAATTTTGTGTAATTGGTCTTAAGAATACAAAATAACATTTTTGTAGATCATTTTAAGTTGCATTTGGAATATTATTGTATATGAAACCATAGATTCTGTTCATTTCCTTGTGAAATATAATTTACTAGTAAGAAAATAACAGCTATCTTAGAGAATGATTCAGCTGGGCTTATTTAATAGTGTTCTCTGTGTCTTTAATGTAGTTGCAGTTTTTATCTCATAAACAAAATTATTCCTATCCTTAGGTCAAGACCATGGAATTTTACTTAGACATATCTGCAAGTAGAGGGGAGGGTAAAATGGATGGTGTTACCAG
Organism: Nycticebus coucang; assembly: GCF_027406575.1. Lineage (NCBI taxonomy): Eukaryota > Metazoa > Chordata > Mammalia > Primates > Lorisidae > Nycticebus > Nycticebus coucang. The sequence continues at coordinate 107,357,433 of NC_069783.1, read as the reverse complement.
GAGCAATTAATGCAGAAGAAGGTCCTTAGAGGCTGGAAAGAGAGTTATGTGAGTTGTTCTGAGGAATTATTTCTGAGTCATGGATCTGAGCTCCTGTCTTCATTCCCAGGAAAGGGGAAGAGTTATGACTATTAAGGAGGGATGAGAGGAATGTCAAACAGGGCAATGCATAACAGAGGTCAAGGGCAGGAGACAGGATGAAATACATATCACAAAAGAAAAAGGAAGAGAGAGATGCCCCAATTACTGTAGGTAACCTAATATTGCTCTATCACTATATGGGGAAATAAACACTTTCAGACATCCTGGGATGCACACTACAGTTCATTATGTCTAGGACACAAGAACAGCTCCAGGGAAAGCTGCAATGATGTGGTTTTCTTATCATCCCTACAACAGCCTCTTCCTCTCTCCTCTGCTTCCTCCACTCACCTCTCATGTTTCTAATACTACCCTGTTTCCCCGAAAATAAGACAGTGTCTTATTTTAAGGTGTGCTCCCAAAGATGTGCTAGGTCTTATTTTCAGGGGACGTCTTATCTTTCCTGCAAGTAGGTCTTATTTTCGGAGGAGTCTTATTTGGGGGGAAACAGGGTACACATGGGGGTCTGGTTGAATTGGTCTGTGGCCACATAGTGTGGAGAACCAGGTTGGGTGGACTGTCATGTCTAGGGCTGTAACATCCTCACAGATGCATCCTCCCTTTATGTCCAGTCTGACTTTGGTGGGCTTCTCTGCTGACCCTAAACTCTGGGCCACTCAACTGTGGCCAGGCTAGCAAGCTTGGGTAGCATAAAGCCTGCACGTTAAAAAGTGGGTGTCCAGTAAAGGATGAGGAGTCACTTGTGTTAGGTGGCATAGCATCTGTGCACCCTCTATCCAAATCAGTCTGCTATTCCTTTTGTGTGTGTGTGTGGTGCTACTGATGTGCCTTATATTGGGAGCAGATGCACCTGAGAATTTGGCAAATGACTCTCTAAGATAGATGGTTTCTACCAGATTTTCTCCAACTGACATCTTCATTTTCTCAAACAGACACACCTGTCAGAGCATGGCTACTTTCCCCACTAGGAATGAGGGAGAAGGTACCCAGGTGATGGCTAAAATACACCACCAGCAACATCCATCCCATACTAACTTTCTAATTTATTCCTATACACAATACAATTCATTCCTATGCCCTGAGCCTCTGAATAAAATCAGAATCCTGTTAGCAAGGAATAAAGGGAACATGAATGTTGGCAACTAGCAGTTTATGACAGAGACCAAGAATTAATTCTGAATAATTAATAGCAAAGCAAAATGTAGTCCCTCCGTGACCATCCCACCAATGCTATAGCTAAAATATGAGCCACTGGTGTGGCAAACGTAAGTAACAGCTAAAAGAGGGGCAAACAGCCCCTTCTGGGAGAAGTGGTCTGCAGTTGTACTGGGCTGAGGAACTCTCCCAACAGTGGCCGTCTGCGTGTGCTTGGCTTTGAGCTGGGTGTGTAGAAAGCCATGGATGCAGGTGTACTCCTGTGAGTGGCCATGCCAGTGCCACTGCATTGTAATGGAAATGAAACTGCAAATGGTAGCAGTTGACTTCTGTTCTTCAGCAGCTCCTGAAGTTCAAAATAAAAAGAAACAAACTGAAAAACCTAATTTTCACAGACTGCAAAACACATTTCAGAAATGGAAAAGGCAAAGGCAGAAAGGTGATTTTATGTTCTGAAAATACAGTGCTTCAGCCGTTAGTCCCTGATGCCCCATTAGATGGGAAAGTGGGCGTCTTCTTTATTAGACCTCCATAAAGGCCGAGCTGTTGTCAACAGCTAAACAACTGAAGGGTGATTTGACGACTCTGATACTCATCTCAGATACTAGGTAAGAGCACAGCTGCACTTGCCCTTAAAATGTTCTGTCCAGTGGAGCTCTGCACTCTAGGACACATGTCCATCTGTGAAAATAATATGGGAAGGTTGTCATCCAAAGCAAGGAAAAAGAGGAATACCACAATGCGAACCTAGTAAAGCTGGAGCTGGCATTTTATCCCTGTTTTGCAAATAGGCCCCCATTTAATTGGCCAGATAAGACTGTATTGAATCTACAAATCAGTACTGTCCGGGTATGTTGTCTGGGATATTCAAGTTATACAAAAGGTAGCTGGTCATATCTTCATAGGCTCTATGAGCTAAGAGGCTAAACATGATTAATATTTAAGCAACAAAAGGGAAACATTTAAGCTTTAATCACTTAATTGATCTGTGGTGCAACTTAGAAGTATAACAGAAGTTTAGGTGAGTGAATATTTTGCTTGAATAAGAGCAGGTGGTGTTACCTCTAACAGGGTAGGGGGGTCTCACCCTTGAGACCAAACGTGATCTGGATAAGCTAAACATAAGTATGAACTCCCCCCACCACCACTGTTTTTTTTTCTAACCAGGACATAAATTCCACAGAAGATGAGATGTCTAACTTTGGGCTTAAATTCAGATGTCTTTTTCAAAGCAGTGAAAGCACTAATTCCCCTTCAGCTCCTGTCTGGAGGTATTTCTGCCACAGGCTTTACTGACTGGTCCATGTGTGGAGCCTCCTACTACCTGCCAATCACAAAAGCATTTACAGATCGCGACCAGGTTCAAGCATGTCAGTCTTGTTATTCAGCAAAGCTAATAACCTACACAGAGAGAATCTACAATCTAGGTTTTTTTGACCAAGGCTCAAATCAAATGATCTGCTAAGACATGGAGAAATATGAGTCCTTAACACTCAAGATTGCATTAGGCTGCAAGTGATAGATTCAAACACAGTGGCTTGTTAAAAAAATATAATTTATTTTTCTCATATAAAAAATATCCAGATATAAAAAGCGAGTAGACCTAGGGAGGTGAACTAAAAAAGCTATCAGAGGCCCAGGCCCCTCCTAGCCTCTTGCTGTTGTACCCAATTTAGATTGTGTCTTTCAGGCTCCCAGTCTCAAGGTATGGTCTCCCGGTCAGCATGGCACCATTCCAGGGAGAAGGGGTGACAGGCAAAAGCCACACCCCACCCATATCTGCCCATTTTTTATCAGAGTAAGATGAGGGTCCCAACAAATCCCTTTGAAAGACTTTCACCGAGATCTCAGCAGAACATACTGGGTCATACAACCAACCCTAACCACAAAGCACAGCACAGCAGGGTAAGGGCAGGGAATAGATCCAAAAGCAAACAGACCACGAGCCAGTGCACCTACGCTCATCTGCCCTCTTGCAGGTGAGGCTTACTGGTGACATTTTGCATAACTCTTGTTTACTTCCTTCTCCACGTATCTATTACTGCTTAGTTATACTAAGCAGTTACTAAGAGTTACTATAAAACTTGGTAGCTGAGAATGCCACTGCTTTATTCATATCATAAATTTGTGTATCAAGAATATGAACAGGGCTCAGTTGGGAGATTCACCTGCTCCACATGGAACTGATTTGGGTCACTCACTGGTACGTTTTTTGACTTGTCTGGTCTGGAGGATCCAAGAGCTTTGCCCAGCTTGACAGGAGAGGCTAGCAGACTGAGCTCACCTGGGCCCTCTCTCTCTTCTCCATATATCCTCAGAGCCTCTCATGTGGCCTCCCAGAAGAATAACTGGGTTTCTAATATGCTGTCTTGACAATCCAAGACCAGTGCTCCTGAAGACACTGGTGGAAAGTCACATCTTATGATCTATTCCCACCTCCACTACACACTGTTGGCTAACTGAGTCACTAAGCCAGTGCAAGTTCACCACATCTCTGGGTAAGGGTGTGAAAGAGCACCCACCCGCTTCTACTCTTGCACACTTGCCTCCTACCTCACACCAGGTTTCCAGGGAGAAGGGACTCTGCAGCCATGATCAGATGTACTGAGCTGATTTGGGGAAACATTAGTCTCACTCTTTAGCTGAACACATCCCCACAGGCTTTGTTTGTTAGTGCTGGTTTTTTTATTTTTTCTTCTTTTTAGAAAACTGGATTTATCTTTCATATCTTTAGATTTCACAAGAGTGGAAGCTCTACCATCTCCCATTAGAACAGACTAAGCTAGGTGCTTCCCTATATTACCAAAGAAAATGCCTCCTAAGCAGCTCAGAACATATTCTTTTTAAAAATTGATTTCTAGTTTAAGTCAGAAATAACCTGCTACTGTCTCAATATCAGTACTCTTTCTGTACTTCAGTACTCTTAAAATGAACTGATGCTGCTTAGTAGACAATAACCTTAAGTAATCTGCTTGCCTTTCAGCTGGACCCTGACACATTTTTGGGTTGACGGGATCAATCAGACATTGAATGCTAAATGTGGAACAACACAGAGTGATCCAGGTTGGCCTTGCTCTTTGTCTAAACCCCACAACACCTGGGTAAAGTAAGAGCCCAGAACCAGAGGCTCAGTGAGCTCTGACATCCTTCAAGGTGCACAGAGAGTGGACATGTCCAGACGGGTGTCCACAGCTCTGACTCCAGGCTCTGTGCTCTTCCTCACAGACCCCGTGTGGTCCTGAACAGGTAAACACCTTCCTTTACCTTTGAAAAAGCCGTTCCTGGTGACAATTATTAGTGTGCCAAGTGCCTAGAAAGGCCGCTGCAATTCGTGCAATGCCCTTTAGAGACCTTTTATTTGCAGCAAGAGAGAATACTTACAGATTTGGGTAATAATGGAGACAACTTCACCTGATCTACTCTGAAAAACACTGACTCAAGTTGGCGCCTCATCCTCCCATTCAAGCACCCAGTGCTCACTCTCACAGCACTGAGCACTCACGATTTATCCATGGCTGCTTACCCATCACCAAGCTTAATTCTCAACAAATACATGTTAAACAAGGAAAATATTTTAGTTAGTTCCTCTGTAGTACTTAAAAAAAAAAATAGGAATATCTGTGCTTGTCTCCCGATCTCAGATTTATGAAGATGAATTTTCCAGTACATATGGTCTGGGGCTATCTATCAGAGTAGGTACATTTCCAAGGTCTTAAATTCGACTCTGTTGTAAGCTATAAGACCTCTGGCCAATAGTTGAACCTGTTTGTATTTCAGTTTCCCCTTCTGAAAATTGTAGGCAATCAGAGCACCTACGTCACAGAATTGTTCTGAGGATGAAATCTGTTTAAAAATTTAAGCATTAAGAACAATGCTTGGCACCAACAGATATCTAGTAAGTGCTGGTTAACAGTCTCATCACCTTCAGCAATCTCACAAAACTTCCCAGACCCAGCACTTCCTAAGAGGAACCCAGAGTGGTGAAACAGAGAAACTAAATCTAAATATGCTAAGAAGACGGGGACACCGACCCCACCCTCATTCCCTCCTAGCCTTGACATCATACAATCCTCTACCACCTCCATCCCCTCACATCCCCCAGGAGGTAGCAACGTACCTGGGGGTAGAGAAGGAAAACTCAGAAATGGCTGAGACCGCATTTTCTCACCCAAATCTGCACATGAGAATTCACAGCAGCCATAAGAGCATTCAGGTGGATGCAGGGGTGGTTCCAAAGGAACCAGAGGCCCTTTCCCTGCAGTTGCTTCAGATTGGTTGAGATGCAGACCATCACGTGGTGCTACAGTGCAGGTGATGCTACAGTCCACTGCCCAGGCACAGAGAAAGGCCTCTTTAAGTGTGAATGGCAGTGATTAGAAGTTGGCATAGCCAAAGAAGAGCACAAAGAACTTTAGCTGTGTGAACCAACACTGTCCTTACATCCTAAAATAACAACAATAATAAGGACATTGAACAAATAAGGCTGACACGCTGACAAATCCCTTTTATAAAAACAGCTGGGCTGAACCTCGTAGTCAAAGAAGATAGTGACAGGGTGTTTTAGCTTCATAGCCTGCCAGGCCAACTCCTGAGAGCCTCTTACAGCCGCACTGAAGAGAGTAACGCAACCTGTGTTCACGTCCACTCATAGCAGAGGGTTGAGATTCTGCTTCCCAGAGGTCCCCATTAACGGCCCTATCCCAGCTCCTGGCAGGATTGTAGATGAAATGCTTCTGTGTGCTCTTGTGTTTTCTCCTTCTGGCTGTTTTTCAGTCGTATGGGTTCAGGAATCTCACTGCTTCAGCCTCTTTTAAGGTTCTAGGCTTTGAGGCAATAGGAGCAGCTCGCCCCTTTCAAATGTGTTCATCTCAATTTCCTTGCACAGTGTGACCTGAATCCTGTCTGTGTCATTTTGCAACATGGGGGGTGGGGGGGGCTCCCTGACAATGTACCGCTTCACTGCAGGGCCCTTCTCTTCTGAAACTACTGCCGAGGCTCCGGCAGCACAGAGAAAGTGGGGTCCCTGGGGATACTTGGGAAACATGGCATGGGGTTCAAGAAGGAGGAGCGTAGAGTCCAACTAATGCCGATCCAAATTCTGGATCTGCCTTCTGGGGGTCAAAGTGGTGCTAATTTCCTTCTCTCTACAAAAAAGATGAAAATCTCCTCAAGGAGTCTGTAGCGGACTTTTGCCACACTTGGGGCACTCAGCCTCTGTCCCCTCTCCCTGAAAGCACCCTGAGAGGCATCTGCTGTCCCCCACTGGACTGATATTGGTGAGATGGTGAATGCAAAGCCACTTGCTCCCGAGAGTCAGATTTCTATTTCCTTTCCTTGCTCTGGCACAACCAGAGAGTGGACATGTGACTTAAACTTGCCCTATAACACTCTGTCCTAGTGGTCTGAAGTTGGAGCCCGTGAGGAGGAAAGGGTGCTCCACGGAGCTGCCCATGGCTGCCACAGAGGCTTGTTGACTCTGGCACCTGCTGCCTCAAGACTGCAGAGCCAGCCTCCCAGCCATCCGGGGCAGGACGGGGTCCTGCTCAGTTCTGCGTCTTCTCTCCAGACCATCCGCCAATATCCGGAACTCCCAATAGTCCTAAAGTTGGACAGCGTGAATCTTTGTTGCTTAGTAACAATGAGCCTCCTGCCAGAGCATTGTGGGAAAATTCAGAGGAAGCCAAGTGCAAAAGGCCCAGCACAACTCCAGGTAGACACTCACTGGTGATGACGCTCCTTTGCCCTTCAATCCCCCTAGGAGGATCAGAGTAGTCAGTTTGTCTAAACAAACGCACTTGTGTGGCCAGAAGCCTTCCCTCTCCCCCAAAGTCTGATAGCTCAGAAGGAACCAGACCTATAAAATGAGGGAGGGAAGGAGGGATTCTTGAGGGGAGCCTATTGTGAATTAACTTCTTAAAAAGCGAAGTTCATGAAATTGGTACAAAAAGGCTATGCGTTGTTACATAAAGGAGTTTCCACATCCAGGCATTAAACTGTGTGAATCAATCATGTGAGAAAGAGAGAGAAGTATAAATAGTTCTTTAAATGTCGACCACCCGTTCTACTCAATAAGCATGTCTCCAACATGTGAAATACAGAAATGAAGCCAGTGGTTCTCACACCAGCTGCACGTTAGAACCACTTGCAGAGCTTCTTAAAAGTACTGACCACAGGGCCTCGCCCCAGACCAATACTGGGCCCATCTCATCCTAATGAGCAGCTGCTCTGGAGACAAATTCCTCAGTGCATCTCAGTTCCTGGGGTCCTTCAAGGGTCTGCCTTGGACTCTGGGTTATTTTCCATATGTGGCCTTGAAATGCAGACCAGCTATTTCATCTAACGTCTAACCCACAAGTCTGTGTAAATGGAAAGCAGGTGGGGCAGTGATGATCACTCACTACTCCAGTATTTCCTAAGTGACAAGGATATGCCAGGTGTCCTATTAGATATGAAGAAACAGCAGGGGACAGCAAAATTTCTGCCTCCTGGAGCGTACATTCAAGTAAATGTAAAAACATATGGTAGGTGCAATTTAAAGAATTTTCGAGGAAAATGTGACTATACAATGTTACCTTAAATGTAAACTCAGAACTGCCTTCTGAGCAAGAGTTGAGTTCACTCTGTGAATGTTTTCTCCAAAACCATAATCCAGTCCAGTACTTTCTAACCAGGGGTGATGGCGTCCCCAGGGATCTGGCAATACCTGCACGTGTTAATTGTCACAATGCAGAGGAGAGGTAGTTAACAGGCATGTAGCAGGTGAAGGCCGGGGATGCTGCTGAACACCCTGCCATGCACAGACTGCCCTCGAAGCAAAATACAGTCTCATCCACCTGTCAACACTGCAAAGTTGAGAAACCCATTCCTATTCTTTCTCAGCTAGCCCCTTTGAGGCTCAGGCTAACCCCTCTGAGGCTCAGGTTGGTCTGAGCCTCAGAGGAGTTAGCTGAGAAAGACAGGGCACCAAAAAATCCTGGACATGACTTAACTCTCTAGGATCTCAGAGGAAAATGCAGATATGTCCCCTAGAACACCCACGCTGTCTGTCCTTGTGAGGCGAGCATGCTATGCCTCGGCTTATGAAAACTCCATGCTCCCCAATGTTCCCTCCCATCCTCCAAATTTACTGTTGCCTCTTTTTTAAACTGTCAGTTTGGGGCCTTGGCTAAATTTCTCCTGAGCCAATTAAGTTCTAGGTTCCAGGAATGGGTCACTACTCATGTACCCTAAGGTTCTATGAGCCACATCAATGCCTTTACAATAAATTCTCATTTTTGCTGAAACTGATTCAAATTGTGTTTCTGTAACTTCCAACCAAAAGAATTCGAAGAACACACTCCTGGGACTCAACAGTTTCTACTCTGACATACACAGAACTTGAGGGTCAGCACATGTATTCTTGTAAGAAAAAGCTATAAAAAAGGGAAAAGTGATACATTTTCTTGGATTCATTGGAGAACTGAGGCTGTGGAACAAAGTGGTACTCCCAGATCTGGAGAGACAGGTGCGATAAGGGAAGAAACAAATAAAAGTAAAATAAAATATTTTCTTTTTCCTTTACTTAATCAATCAAAAGATACTACTCATGAGAAATAATATTCTGGTAATAATGAATTACAACAATATCCCTGGGGATACAAAGGAGTAATTGCAAAACTTCCTTTTAAGTTACTTGTATTATGTGTGAAGCACTCTGGTATTATAGAAAACTGGACCTGGATTAGTGAAAAATGTGTATTAAAAATTTTAGAGAAATAAGTAATATTTCTAGCATCCTAGATAGAGAGGATTCAAAATGGAATCATATAAAATATTAGAACCAGAAAGGACAGAAAAAGCGGGAAGTGATGTGAAGCAAAAACCTAACATAATTAATAGAAGCCACTTGTAACCCTAAATCTATAAAAATTATTTAAAAAGGCATTCTTAGCCTTCTTTGTGACACTGACTTCTTTGGCACTCTGGTGAAACCTATGAGCAACCACCTTCTCAGAATAATGTTTAAAATTAAACACATACACATAGAATTACAAAGGAAACTAATTATACTGAAAAATACATGGTCAATATTAATACAATTATATAAGAATTATTTAAATATAGCTGAACTAAATACAACAATTAAAACAGAGAGATTATTAAAGTGAATTAAAAAATAGTATTTAATTACATAATGTTTACCAAAATCCCACTTTAGCAATAAGGAGTCTTACAGGTTGAAAGTAAGGAAATGGAAAATGATAAAACATGCTAACAATAAGTTTTAAAAAACCTTCAGTATTTGTATTAATTTTAGACAAAACAGATTTTAGAGCAAGGGATATTATCGTGGATGAAAAGGAAGCATTATGTAATGACAAATGGGTTTATTATCCAAGAAGCTATAACAATCCTAAATGTTTATGCCTCTAACACACACATATCAAAACATCCAAGGTAAAAAATTGATTGAACTGAAAAGAGAAATAAACTTTCTATTGTAGTTGAAAACTTCAACACTCCTGTGGGTAATTGATAGCTCCAGCAGGCAGAAAATCAGTAAGGATATTGTTGACCTGAGCAGCTATATCAATCAACTTAATCTAATTGACAATTATGGAATAGTCCAACTAACAGAAGTAGAATACATATTCTTCTCAAGGTCACACTAAATACTTGCCAAAAGTGATTATATTCTAGGCCATTCAACCTTAAATTTAAAAAACAAATAGAAATTATACAAAACATAGTCTCAGGCCACAATAGTGTTTAAACTAGAAATCAATGCTAGAAAGATAGATGACAAATCCAACAAATGTTTGGAAATTAAACATCACACTTCTAAATAACCCATGAATCAAAGAAATCTCAAAAGAAGTTTAAAAGTATTTTAAAGTATGTTGAAATAGCTCAGTAGTTAGGGTGCAAGCCATATGCACTGGGGCTGGCAGGTTTGAACCCAGCCCGGGCCTGCTGAATGACAATGACAACTACAACAAAAAAACAGCCAGGTGTTGTGGCGGGCGCCTGTAGTCCCAGCTACAAGGGAAGCTGAGGCAAGAGAATCACTCAAGCCCAAGAGTTTGAGGTTGCTGTGAGCTGTGACACCACAGCACTCTACCCAGGGCAACATAGTGAGACTCTGAAAAAAAAATGTTAGAATGAAAATATAACTTATCAAAATGTCCTGGATACAGTAAAGCAATGCTTAGAGAAATATTTATAGCATTAAAACTATGCACTGCATTAGAAAAAGAAGATCTAAAATCAATAGCCTAATCTAAAATTAATTTACCTTATCTTAGAAAACTAGAGAAAAAAGAACAAATTATAGCTACATCAAGCAGAAGAAAGGAAAAAATACAAATCAAGAAAGTGATCAATGAGATTGAAAACAGAAAAAGATAAAGAAATTAGCAAAATGAAAAGCAGATTCTTCAGAAAGGTCAATGAAATTGGCAAAAAGCTAGCTAGGTGAATAAAAAGAGAAAAGAAACAAAGTATCAATAGCAAACATAAAAGAGGAGCCAATAGGACTGATCCTGTAGAAATTAAAAAGATAAGGGTGTTTTTGTTATCGTTGTTGAGAGATATTGCACAGTCTTGTGAATAGCGTGATAAGAACATATCATATAGTTAAAATTGCTATACGTTTCAAATATTCTCACCACAAAAAATAATCATTTGAGGTGATGAATATGTTAATTAGCTTGATTTCATAATTTCACACCAAATTCCTAAATCAAAACACTTTTTAGTGATAAATATATACAACGATAGTATATATAGTTGCATGGTATATATATATATATATATATATATATATATATATATCCTGTTTCCCCCAAAATAAGACAGTGTCTTATTTTAACGTGTGCTCCCAAAGATGCACTAGGTCTTATTTTCAGGGGATGTCTTATCTTTCCTGTAAGTAGGTCTTATTTTCGGAAGATGTCTTATTTTTGGGGAAACGGGGTATATATAGTATATATAATTGTTTATATTTAGCATAAATATATGCAATGATTATCTGCCAATTTATAATTTAAAATAAAAATTAAACAAAACAGAATAAGATAGCGAGTCACACAGCAGCCAACTCCAGATCAGGGATAAGGCAGGACAGCCTTCCCCCCACTTCTGTTCTACATCGTACTAGAGCCACATGAAACAGTGCTCCAAAGCCAAAGTGGAGAAATTTGAGCCACAAAACAAATAAAATAAAATTGGATTATAATCCAAGTATACAGTGAACATCCAGGAGCCCTCACTGTAATAACTACATTATTAAATAAATAAGTGAAAATGAACAGATGTCACCCATGGAAATGCAAATAATTTATAGAGGTATATTATCCTCAAGGAGATGGAATATCATGTCCCTTCCCTCCAAAGAATATGCTGTGAGGAGGCATGGGAGAAAATTAACTTTACAGTGAACAAACCCAACAAGCATGACCTCAGCCAGGGGCACCAAGTTAACACCCACACAGATGTCATGTGGGCTATACATAGCCTTGGAACGATGTCATGAAAATGGCACTGTACCTCTGCAGTTCCCCTCCCAAAAACCCATTACCCCAACCTGATTATGAGAACTGATATCAGGCAAAGACAAGCTAAAGGAAATCCCACAAGTCAGCCAACGAGTAGCTCTGAAGACTGTCAAGGTCATCAAAACCAAAGGAAGTCTAAGACACAGCCATAGCAAGAGGAATATAGTGAGAACTAAACATAAGGCAGCCTCCTGGATGGGGAGCTGAGGACCTCAGGTAAAAACCAAGGGAGGCTAAAGTATGAACTTCAGCTAATAACGTCTCGACACTGGTGCATTAATGACGGCAGATGTGTCATACCACTGTAACACATTCACGGAAGGGAAAGCTAGCTGTGGGGCACATGAGGACACTCGGGACTGATATCACGGCTTCTTTGTAAACCTAAATCTATTCTGAAATAGAAAGTCTGCCTGACTCGCACTCCTTTCTCTGCTTGAAGTAAGTCCTCCAATCCCCACTAGATGACACAGATGGGCACAGACCAGGTGTCATGACATGGGTGGGATTTGGAGAAACCAACACCCATCCTCTTTGCAACAGCTCCTAGTTCTCCATGCCAGGGAAACATCCCATCCAGAAGGATGTGTTCTTAAAGGAACTCATCTCCTCATGGAGATGAGACAACTAGAAGACCCGTGAGGCAGTGGGAGCTTCCTGGAAATGGTCACGTCTTATGTGCGTGTAACAAGAATAGGGGAAACTGTGGCAGGGGTTTGCTTGGGTGCTGCAGGTCTGCTGTGTCCACACCCGGCATCCACCCTCCCTCAGACTCTGCATCACTGAGCCAGGTCCCTGGTCTCTTACTAACTCTTGAGACCCAGGCTATCCATCAAATAACCATTTGATTCATTATTTTTTACTTAAATCAGCCAGAATGAGATTTATGGAGTGCAGCACAGAATATGGTTGAATACACCATATAGAAATAGATTAAGGAGAGTTCCTCTTCTGGGCCAAGGCAGGTTCAAAGATCATGTCATTGAAGTGACAAACTCAGGCCCCTCTCAAACCACCACATCATTTCCTAACAAGCTTAAAATCTTCTGCAAAGTAGGCTTCCCAGACCACTAAAAAATGTCCTTTGTGTGTTATCCACCCCAGATTCACTCTGTTCCTTCTCAAACATTCTTGTTTTACTTTCTCGCTTCTCCCTTATACTTCTCATCTTGGCAAGAATATCACATGGTTATCAATGTCTTACTCTGGCCGGGTCTTAAACCTAGGGAAGGCATATGGTGCTTAACAAATTCTTTATTTATTTATTTATTTATTTTTATTAAACCATAGCTGTGTACATTAGTATGATCGTGGGGCACCATACACTTGGTTCATAAATCGTTTGACACATTTTCATCATATTAGTTAACACAGCTTTTGTAGCATTTTCTTAGTTATTTTGCTAAGACCTTTATATTCCACATATACTAGGATTCACATCTACCCTTGTAAGATGCACCGCAGGTGTAATCCCATTAGTCCCCCTCCTTCCCCCTCTCCCCCCTCCCTCCCCTCCCTTTCCCCTTTCTCCCTATTCTTAGGTTGTAACTGGGTTATAGCTTTGAGCATTTAAAACTGCAAATGCTCACTCAGCAAAGTATACGTATTGATTAACCATCAACAGTTTGTTCATTCATTTAACAAATTTAAGAATGCCCCTGAATTTAAGAAAAGTTTTTATTCTTCTGAGTTTTGTCTCACTGTTCTACGCCTTCCACCTGATCTCTCTGAGCTGGGAGGTTCCCAAGCTGAAGCCACACAAATATCTGGCTGGAGCCTCCCGTTCAGAGCTGAGGACCAGAGCTCCTTTGAAACTGATTTGCCATGGGGAAAAGGAGCTGGAGAGTAGATGTGAAAAAGAGCCCCATTTCTTATCCTCTTCCAGACTCATTCAGTCATTTACAGACCAGGATGCTTGTGAATGTCCCTTTCCAGGGAGGAGGGACATAAGCTAGAAAAATGTGTGGTAAGAAAAATATGGAAGAATGGGCTCAAATGCTGAGGGATGCTTTAGATGTTCACTTGAAGAAAAACATTTTCTGAAATTAAAAGGGATCCTTAGGTGTCTAAGGAATGAAAGCATTTGCTTTTTTTTTTTTTCTGAAGATGTCAGCTTTGAAAGAAACAAAAAGTAAGGTAGAGCAGACTTTGTAAGGTGACAAATAGCTGAACATGAGTTTTCTTGTTCTCAAAGTGTAAAACACACACACACATCACTCTGCCATCACAGTCACACAAATAACCGGGCAGGTGTGCGGTGGTGGCCAGTCACTATCAACCAAGAATTCAAACTGCAGCTGATGCTTCTGTCCATAGTTTACAAATTTGGATGGGATCCCTCCTGGTTATCCCATTCAGTGGCAACGGATGTCCTACTGGTACTTGACCTATAAAAGAGGAGGCCACTCTGGACTGCATTAAGACGGCACAGAGCATCTAGAAACAAAAGTCATAATTCAGAGAAGCGCACCCAAGGATATTTGGCTAGATCCTTCAGGGTTATTTATAGCAGATGGCCAGACAGAACAGACGCATGCTAATTCTAAATATTTGGAAGCAGAGCTAAATAAGTGTCAAATTGACTTCATTTAAAAAGATATACAGTTTTATTATTTTCTAATTATGGGAATTCAAACTAAAGCCTAATATTAATATTGCCAAGTCCTAGTTTACCTCCAGCTTTTTCCATATGTGAATGAGATTCATTTGTAATTAGAACATTTTAAGCATGCAGAATAATGTGCAGAAAGCACATTATTAATGCAAGCTCTTAAAGAAACAGAGTATAACATCTAATCAAGCTAAACATATAATTCATGAAATATTTATTTCACTATTGCCTTATCTGGAAAATTGATTTTTTTTTTTTTTTTACAAATTTTAATTGCTGGGCTCTGAACAAACATACTTTTGCCTTCTACCCCCAATTTTCCAATCTGTGACTTACAAATGGAACCACTGAATTGAGATGCGTCAAATGAACTTGCAAAGGTTTGGATCCTTAAATTGTGTAACTCTGGCAAAGTAAATTTCTCTTGTTTTTGTCACAGATTGCCAAAGATAAAAGCCACCCTCGGGTCCCTAATGGACATGTTTAGTGTGCAATAAATAGTCATAATCATGGGATAACAAAGCTTTTTGTGAAATTCAACACCACACACACAACTGCTTCCGAAAAAAGTAGAATGTGGACCTCAGTCAAAGCTGCAGAGGATTTTGGTTTTAAACCCTGGGTCCAGGAAATCAACAATCAGTATTTGGCAAACGTAAAGGATGGACAGGATAAAATGGTGTAAGAATGTAGCTCCCCTTATTCAAAACCTTTGGTTTCCATGAGCAAAATATCTCTCTGCATAAGCCACCATCTCTACAGAGAATATTATATAAAACTGCTGAGCCTAGAAAAGCAAAACACAAAGCTTTGCTTTGTGGACCTATGACCAGCAGAGTTGAGATCCGATTTCCAGAGAGGAACAGAAGGCAGAGCTAATGAGCGCTCAGCCCCACAGATGTGTTTATGCGCCCTAAATCCCCGGGGCTAATCCCTGCATGCACGTCAACCCAAGCTAAAGGTTTTTACCTTGGAGCACTTACTTGAGTTCCATCATTAGATTAACATCGTCCATTAGTTTCTGCTTCTTTAGTTAAAACTGAAAAAGCATTCCTTATACTGGGTCACAATCAACATAACGTAAATGCACAGAGTAGAATCCAAACCATGATTTATTTTCTTAAACCCACTCACCCTTTACAAATACAAAAGGCAAGAGAAAATAAAAACACAGAAAGAAAAAGCAGCCAGAAGCCCAGATTGAGGGGTAAGAGAGAACTGTTCGCTCTTAGAGGAACTTTAAAAACCCAGATAGAGAAAGTATCTTCCATACAGTAGCACTCCTGTTTTCGGGAGTTACAACACACATTTTCTTAGATTGCACTTCAGGTCAAGTTGTTGGAGTATGTAGCAACATCAGGACAATTTTAGTCGCCCAATCACACGTATACTAACTAGCTGTTATAATCGACTTTGCCTGTGTTCAAAACAAAACAGAACTAAAACTCTGCAATGAAAATACCATCAAGCCAAGGCAAGTAGCTTCTCTCCTATATAACATTCCAAGAAGAAAACCTGCCCATATTTATTCTAAAGTACACAGTAGTTATTTTAAATGTCTTGTCTTTGGTATGTTCTTATATAAGAAACTCAACAAATTCTACTGTATATTCTTCACACGTTATGCTCATTTATTTTCTTGAACACTAAGTTCTATTTCCAGAGAGAAACAAAACGATAACTTTGAGGTTGGTACCATATTATACTTAGAGCTTACAGATTTGGAATAGCTTGTGAGTTGGCAAAACCATGTGCTCTATCCTCTCTGACAACTGCTGCGATCCTCTTTGCATTTCAACTGTGAGGCATTTAACTATCCAATTCTAAATGGCTCCCGTTGGGTAACTTTGAGCATTCTTGAAACTTGCTGATAATACCCGAAGCTAAGGCAGAAGACATCACATCACAATCCCACCCACCCACCCAGGAGCTCCTGGATGGCCTGGGAAAATCTAATAATCATAATATTTTCACACCCAATTTCCAACCCCACAAGATTACACTGGTTTCTCGCCTATTTTGGAAAGAAGATGGAGTTTGTAAAAATGTGAAGTCTCTGCTTTGGAAAGAAATGGCATAGCTGTTCGGATCAAATCATGGGCTTCTCGAAAGCACCCCTCTGCGTTGAGAAGCACAGGCAGATGTTCTGAGCCAACTTACCTCAATGTGAAGTGATCTTCGGTGGAATTTTTGGAGATGGAAACAGGGAAAGTCAGCACGTCACCTTGTCTCACTGTCTTTGGTAGGTAATGAATGGCCACGTTGCTGTCCAAACGCAGTTCCCTCAGGGAGGGCTGGCTGCGGGTCTGGTAAAGGAAGACACTCCCAATTCTGTGCAGAGGGGGCCCAGACTCATCGATGTCATTGTGGCCCATCTGGATCCCACTGCCTCTCCTTGCGTCCGTCCTGACACAGTTCCCTCTCTCATCCCCCGGATGCACCGTGTAGTACAGCTCCACAGGACTCCCCTCCGGCTGCTCCACCAACTTCTTCCTTCCAGTGACCACTGTTGGGGGGCTGAACCAGCCGGGCAGCAGCCCCAGCTCAGCCACACACAGCCCCAGGTCCCCCTTCAGCCGGCAGCTGCCCCTCACCTCTCTGGTCTCTCGGAAAGCAAAGACCCTGAGGCAGGGCAGCTTCTCCCCGGCGCTGTGGTCGTCCCAGTCTCTGCCCACGATGTGGAAGAGGACCTGCACCTTGGGGCTGCTCATGTAGATCTTATCCCGCAGGATGTGGGCCTTCAGTTTCCAGTTAAGAGAAAATTTGTTGGTAAATCCAAAAGGGTTGGAAGGGAGCATCAGGTCCTGGGGTACCACCTGCTCGATGGAGAAGGGCCCATAGCTGGCATTCAGAACAGGCAGCCGCTTGGATTTGTAGATGAGAAAGGATTCCACCCGGGACTGCAGGCTGGAGTTCCTCATGATGTCCTGGTTGGCCTCCTTCAGGAAGAAGGAGACGTCTGCGTTGTTGATGTGGTAGGTCACGGGGAGGTAGGTGGGCAGCAGGGAGAACCTCTGGACGCTCTCAAGGATCCCTCGACTTTCCGTCACTGTGGGTAGGGAAGCAGAGCGCGGGCATTAGCAACTCTGGACATCTGCCTGCCCCCTCTATAATGGATCACCCCCATTTCCTGCTGACTATACAATTCTCTACCCACTATTTCTTATTTAAGCCAATTGGTTTAATAATAAATACATTTGTTTAGTAGAAATTAATGCCACTAACATCAGCAGAAAACTATCACCTGCCATATGTAGACGGTGTGCATGCAAATAAAGAAAATTCAAACAAAATAATGTTTTAAAATTTCAGCAAGTGATAATGGTGTCTTTGGTGGGTTATGCCTAAGACTCACCCTCTTTTTGTTAAAAAGGGAAATTAGCAAGTGTTAGATTTTAAGAACCCGCTGAAATCAACTGAGAGGCACCTTCCCTTTCAGTTGGCCACGCAGGCTGCTAACAGGAATAACTTCACTCAGGCTGACAATCTTTCACCTTCTGCCCATACATACAGGCTACACACCAAGGACACACCATCCAAGGGTAAAAGGATAAGGATTCTGTGCAAAGAAAAATTCGCACTGGCAATTGTAACTCACTTGAACATTGTACACGCCCCTTGGAGTTAAGCAGAGAGATGCTGGGAAAAGACTCTGGAAGGGTATGTTGTGAACGGTGAGATGACACAGCCCTCAGGGCCAGGGTCAAGCATATAAAGCACCTGCTCCAAGTCGCTTGTGCAAACTTGATCCTAGAACCTAAAAATCAAGAGCAGTGCTCACTTGCATTATATCCTCATCCTGTGAAACTACACTGTTACCAACGAGCGAAGACCTTTTTTTTTAAATTTTCTCTTGCTGAACATAATCTCTCCCTTAGGGGGAAAATCCAAATGTTATTTTTACAGGTTTCCTACATTCTGTAAGAAAAACACGGATAGAGCAATTACATAATCCAAAAGACCAATTTAAGAAGTTTTAGAAAAGGAAATTATTGGCTCTGGGAACACTGACTTTCTAGGCAGAGCTCTACGAGTTGTGCTGAAGCCCTTCTCATCAGGAGCCATGTAATTATCTTTGATTATCCTGACATTCATTGTACCACCTGTTTCAAAGGCCCACATGAACACAGTTTCCCAAGTACAACGCCTACGTTAAGTCTGGACCCCTCTCAGCAGGTTCTGTGACCAGCAAAGAGAGCAAAGAATTTGGAGACAGGAGTCCTGTTCCTGCTTGTCAGGTAACAAGCAAGTCATCGACCCTCTTCACTTCCTATGGGCTCATCTGCAGAAGGAGGGGGCTGAGCAGAGAACTGAAGCCCCAGTCCAGCTCTGACACTGCAAGGGGCCAACCTGCATGCAATTTAATTTCTACACAAGCAGCTAGTTGGACACACACATTCAACTTGAGTTTATACAACAAACTGTCCCCAGTGAAGAAATCTCTGCATTTAATGGCATTACCAAACTCAGGCCAGGCTGAGCCCTGATTTAACAACTGAAGCTTGAATTGTGCTGAACCTCTGGGAACTGCTGATATGTGAGCAGTTTGTACTGACCCAAAGACCAATTTCACAGGGTCCAGCCGAATAAGTATGGATTTTTTTTATACAAAATCAAAATATCCTATATATAACAAGAGATTCCTTTCCTTAAAGACTACATGATTTTAATTTTTGGAGATCACTCCTGGTTTGTATTTTCTATAAACTTGTATCTTCACTTCTGAGTTTCAGTGAAAGAAAAGAGCAGATAGCAACTTTTTTTGCTCATGTTCTGGGCTGAAGCTTTAGGCTTCATCCCTTCTCCGGTGCCCCCACCCCATGTGCCTAGTTACCTTCTTATCCTCCCTCCAGATAAGTTCTCCAAGTCACTTTCCTAGAATATTTCCTTGACTGCATGACTGGGTGTGATTTTCTCCACCTGTGTTTTTCCCTAGCACCTTGTACTTCCTCTATCACAGAACTTCATACTTTGCTGAAATTCCCAGTAGGCACCTGTGTGTTACGTGCCCGCAGGCAGAGATGACTTGCAGGCCTTTCTCTCCATCATATTCATAGTCTTTAGAAGACCACCCGGCTGGTATCAGGCCCTCCATAAATATTTAATAGATAAGTGACCAAATGAATCAATAAATGGATTACGCTTTTTATGTTACAGAAAGCAGATTAGTTTTTACATTAGGACTGCATTTGCTGTCTTCTTTTCTATAATCAGAAATTTTGATCCTTTTATCCCATTCAGAGATCCGTGTAATCTCAGTTCCACAGAACTGAAGAAGACGGGGTCTTCCCCTTGCAAGGAGATTCCTGGAAGAGCTATATCCGTACTAATATGAAACTAGTAGGTGAACAACTACATGCCCACCAGAGAGAAGAACACAATGAAACACAAGCGGGGGAGAATGGGGAGTGAAAAGGGAAAGAGTGAGAGGATGTGGTAAACTATCACCTAAAGACAGGATGTATGAGTATACGGCACGCCTCCTTGATGAAAGGCTCAGTGACAACTTGGACTTTACCTAACAAACGCAAACCATGTAACCTAATCATCTGTACCCTCATATTAATCTGCAACTTAAAATAAAAAAACAATATCAATTACACAGGGCCCCTCTAGTTAAAAACTCACCTTGGCACTTGCTCAGAACAACTACCTCAAGCTGCCTTCGTACAAGCTCGACATTCATTCTAGAATCTGCCAAGGCCAAATAAAATTATAGATGGTTAAACATGAACACTAGACACCAAAGGTCTGTGAACTTCCCAGCTGAACATCTGACCCCTGCCACTTGAGAACACAAAAGCTAATTGTGCAACTAATTACACATTCCCAGGGCAATGGCTTGGGGTCTTCTGACTTTATTCAGGAAAGCATTAAGGCCACACAGGGTCACTAGGAACATCATTTGAAGGGAAGTAACTTCTTAGCTTTATTCCACAAATGGCTTAATTGTCTTCTTGCCTGGTATCTGACCCAAATGTTTCTTGTTTTAAAATGTTCCATATTGACTTGAAGCTATAGTTTCTTCTTTTTTAAATATATATAAACTTTTAAAAAGTACCAATTATATTCCACAATGCACAGAATGAACGAAGTAAAACTCATTATTCTCTAATCCCCATGAGGTGGTCTTGTAACCAGAGGACACCATTTTTATTCCACATAAAAATGAGCCAAGTGCCAAATGACAAAGAAACTATGCACAGTAAATCTCAGTGAACAGCCCATTAAGAAAAAAATTTACATTTTATTTAGGTGCCACAGCTGTAAACATTTATTTCAAGAAAAGTGACATGTTCGCATGTTTAAAGCAACTCAGTAGTTTTGGAGAGATTTCATATTAATTTTAACATTTTTAAAAAGATAATTTTTCCCTAAATAATACTTTTAAAAAACACAAGAGAGATGGGAATTTGAGCATAGAACTCTTATTTCCAGCCCAATCCAAAAGCAACAATTATGAGACTATGCAATAAATAAAAAAATCTGCATCTATGCTGAAAATTAGTTACAACCTGGACACATGCACTGCTGAGAACTGCTGAGAACTCAGATGGGACTCAGACACCTCATGCAGAAAACACAGCATGGTTAATGCTGCCAGATAAAACACGGAAACCCACTTATGTTTTGATTTCCACTAATCAGAGATATTCCACATATATTAAAAATCAGTGTTTTATGAGATTTAAATGTAACTGGGCATCTTGTATTTTATTTGCCAAATGTGGAAACCCTCGGCATGGTGTAATTGATAGAAAACAGTTGTCACCTTGAAAGAATGACACTGATATTTGTATGAGCAAAGGGTGTGGACCACAAGAATGCTCCCTTACCTGGTAATATTTGCAGTGCTGACAGCCAACAAAAAATTGCATGAGTTAGTTTGGCCACTGCACAGAGGTCCTAACAAGTCAGAGTGTCTTGCTTCAGTTTTCCTCCTAACAGAGGCAGTGATGGGGGTGGGTGTGCACAAAAGGTCTGACACAGCTACCACACTGGGGTCCAGCAAACAGTCCAGGCCAACTCTGTAACAATTTACAGGACACCAGTACCCAGCTCACAGTTTCACCAGCCTCATAGAAGACACCTGTAGCCATGAGTCTCCCTTGTTGGGAGTGTCAGCAGCCCCAGCAGATGCACCCTCACATTCCTGCTGCATGTGGTCCCATGGTCACATGTAATTCCAATGCAAGACAGACTGCCCCTCAGTCAAGGATGTTTAAATTAAAAAAAAAAAAAAAAAGTCCGAAGGAGAACAGGACCTAGTGATAAAAACTGCAAAATAAAAGAAAAACTTCAGAAAGATATTCAAGAGGTAGAGGAATAACATACCTTTGAAGAGTACTGACCACAGAAAATTAAAGTACATTTTACATGGAAGGACTTTCGAGCTCACAGTCATCAAGAAAAGCAGGCCCTTTGTTGTTTTATAGTGAAATAGGACACAGATGAAAGAAAACCTAGCAATATTAAAAGCAAGGAATTTAAGACAGCTTCAGATGTAATAACACAGATAGATCTGAAAAGGCAGAAAATTTAATTTATGATGTGAGAAGAGGGACTTTTGAAGCTTTCCCTACAGCTAGATGGAAAAAGCAAGGAAATAAAAATGGTCAATAAGAGGGTGTAACCATGTGAGATGCACATTGGATGATCAATAAGAGGGTGTAACCATGTGAGATGCACATTGGATGATCAATAAGAGGGCGTAACCATGTGAGATGCACATTGGATGATCAATAAGAGGGCGTAACCATGTGAGATGCACATTGGATGATCAATAAGAGGGCGTAACCATGTGAGATGCACATTGGATGATCAATAAGAGGGCGTAACCATGTGAGATGCACATTGGATGATCAATAAGAGGGCGTAACCATGTGAGATGCACATTGGATGATCAATAAGAGGGCGTAACCATGTGAGATGCACATTGGATGATCAATAAGAGGGCGTAACCATGTGAGATGCACATTGGATGATCAATAAGAGGGCGTAACCATGTGAGATGCACATTGGATGATCAATAAGAGGGCGTAACCATGTGAGATGCACATTGGATGATCAATAAGAGGGCGTAACCATGTGAGATGCACATTGGATGATCAATAAGAGGGCGTAACCATGTGAGATGCACATTGGATGATCAATAAGAGGGCGTAACCATGTGAGATGCACATTGGATGATCAATAAGAGGGCGTAACCATGTGAGATGCACATTGGATGATCAATAAGAGGGCGTAACCATGTGAGATGCACATTGGATGATCAATAAGAGGGCGTAACCATGTGAGATGCACATTAGATGATCAATAAGAGGGCGTAACCATGTGAGATGCACATTAGATGATCAATAAGAGGGCGTAACCATGTGAGATGCACATTAGATGATCAATAAGAGGGCGTAACCATGTGAGATGCACATTAGATGATCAATAAGAGGGCGTAACCATGTGAGATACACATTAGATGATCAATAAGAGGGCGTAACCACGTGAGATACACATTAGATGATCAATAAGAGGGCGTAACCACGTGAGATACACATTAAATGATCAATAAGAGGGCGTAACCATGTGAGATGCACATTAGATGTTTAATATACAGATAATGGCACTCATAATGGAGATGCTGGAACACTGCAAAAGAAGCATCATTAAAAGACAACAAGAAAAACAAAAGAAAGTATTAGTGAGTGAGTCTGTATACAAATTTTTAATTATATGTTTATTAAACATTATATCATACAATATTATATATATTTTAATTAAAATATTATATAGTTCACCAAATTTCAGAAAAAAATGAAAACACCATCTTTTACATATTTACTAAAGACGTGGTAATGTCAAGTGTAAAAAGTACTTCTATAACCATCTATTTAAAAACTAAAAGAGAGAGAGAGAAAGAGAAATTAGGTTGGCCTCAGTTGTGCCCACTATGCAAAATTAGATATTAAAAAACAATAACATTTACAGACTTATGATGAAGGATGTTCCAACTGAGTGATTATCTATCTACTCTGAATATTTCCTTGGTAATTGTGAGGGTAAAAGAAAGGTACAAATGTATAACTTACCTACTATTGATGAAAAATCACTGAAGCATATTACCCAGTTCACCAGAAGGTGAATCACAGTGTAACATTCAAACATAGGAAAGTCATGTAAAAAAAGGACCAAGGAAAGAGTTTTAAAAACAGGCAAAACCTAACAACCTGCAACCTCCAGACTAATGGTATGACGCTAAGAACTCAGTTAAAAGGGCATTCAAGACTACAGCTCAGCATCAGAGTTCCTAACTGCCTCAGCTCGCCCCACGTATTTCTTCCAACTTCTCTAGAGTCTCTAGAAGGAAGGAGTGCTGCCCTGGGGACCAGCTTAAACATACTGGCCTCATTGAATTTCTATTTTAATAATTAGAAGTGTCATTTCTAGTATTTTATATTACTTGCTTCCTTTTATGGGTAAGGAAATTGAAGGGCAAAGGGATTAATGACTCAACCAAGGTTGTACAATTAGTAAGCTGAGACAGTGGGTGAAGACCTACAGGATGCCAAAAGTCATGCTCACAGACTCAGAGCTGATTCTACACATCATGTCTTTCCAGCCCCACATCCACTGGCTTCAGGTGGCAAAGCTCAAACTGCGATGGGAGTATTTATACCATGGAAATTGGTAAACAGCAGTGATGTCCTTCCCATCTCCCCATGGCCAGTTGTTCAACATTTACTCTGTTGGCTGGATGCCAGGGAGTTTATTCACCACATTCCACTGTGATACTATCTCTTCTTCTTCTTCTTCTTCTTATTATTATTATTGATAAAAAGCCTTTCCTGGTTCTCAGCATTCAATACCTTTCAGTATTTATGCCTGTCATTCCAGCTCAGGACCATGTTGTTCCCCTCCACCTAATGCTCTGACCATTCACCAGATGCAATCTCTGCTTTCACTTTTTCAACCTCTCTGAGTTGTGATGGGCTCTCCTCTAAATCAGATAATCATATCTCTAGCAGACAAACTGCCACCTATCCCAGAAGTTCACATATTACCCACAAGAGGTCTTCCCCACTTAACACAACCTAATGGGCTCTCCACACCCATGCAATATTTTGACTCTTTTTTTTCCTTAGTTATATAGCAAATGATACATTGTATTAGAGTTCAGCATTCATTTAATAATTATATTCCAGACACTGTTCTGTACATTCTATAATGATGAATGAACTTAATCCTTTCAACTACTCTATGTATTAGGCACTTTTTAATCATCCTCATTCCACAATGAGGAAACAGAGACTCAGAGAGGTTAACTGACTTGTCTAAAGTCACACAGTTGGTAGGCGGCAGAGGCAGGATTCAAACCCGACAGTCTGGCTCCTTGATGACTATGCAACACGGCACTCAAGGAGTGATTTAAGGATCTACCTTGTTTTGTTCATCTTTCCATTTTAAATGATGTTTTTATTAAAATGCAGTATAATGCATGTAGCACCACACCAGATAATTCCCCATGATACACAGAAAAACATACAAACGCAGCTCAACTTACAGTGGAGCTACCTCCCAAAAAACCCATAGTAAGTTGAAAATATCATGAGTTGAAAATGCATATACCTCCCATACTGAATGAACACCATAGCTTAGCTGCCTACCTTAAATGTGCTCAGAACACTCATGTCAGACTACGGCTGGGCAAAGCCATCTGGCAGTGCAGTACACTGTGGAGAATCAGTTGTTTATTCTCATGATCATGTGGGCTGAGCGGCCTCTGCCCAGTCTTGGGAGACAGCATCCTCAGGCATGTCGCTAGCCCAAGGAAAGACTGAAATTCAAAGTACCTATGTATTTTTAAATTGTGATTATTTGTGCATCTCTTATAAATTGTGGAAAAATGATAATTCATACACCAAGCCCAAGATTTGTGGATATTATTGCTTAAGTCGAGGCTGAAGGGGGAACTTCATGGTCATCTGTCTATACCAGCTACAGGAGTTACAAGTGCAGACTTGAAAGGGCAATGAGCAGCTGCAAATGTCATAAAGACGGTACAAATGACAGCCCCAGGACAGAGCACAGAGCTAGACCTATGTAGGGGGCATATCATGTACGCTTTAACTGAGAAAATATTAACCCCCAGTGAACAGGTCACTTGGGGGGCATCCTTATCAAGGTAAGGACACCCCTAGAGGACCGTGAAAAGCATTGCATGTCCCTTCCCTGACATTCGCCGCATTTGGGGTACACTCGCCCAAGATGCAGAGCAGAACTTGCTATATACAGTGTTCTTAATTTGATCTTAACACCCCACCTCTGCTGTTTCAGATATTCCTCCAGAAGGGGGTTTGTCTTCATTTCTCAGACACATTTCCAAACCTCCAGTGATACAAGAAAATAGTATTTTAGTGCCGCTTCCCAAAGGCGCATGACAACTGTAAATGTAACTGGTAGCGAACGCAGCACCCCTCTGTGCAGATTTAAGTGTAAGAAGCTCTAGAGCATAAAGAATAATTTGTGACAACGCATGTGTTTGAAGACTGCGAAGTTATCTTTGATATATTTCTGTCTTTATTCATTCATGGGTCATTCCTGACCCAAATATTTAGGCCAGAGACTGCTCTAGGTGCTGAGGAATCAGGGTTTACCAAGACAAGCCAGGTCTCTATCTTCCTGCAGTTGATAATATTCTCGTGAGGGGATGGACTGAAATACAGGTAAACACATAAACACGGGGAGTGTGATTTCCACACAGTGGTAAGTACAGTGAAGAAAAATGAAACCGGGGTTGAGGATGGTAAGTATAATAATACAGCCAATCCAAAAAGCCTCTGGTAAGAAACAGGAGACAGCAGAAGGGGAGTTGAATGTTCCCATCTACACAAATCCTATTTAGCTTGTGACTCTTCACATCTCTCTAGCTAAAGACAAAAGCTTGCAAATTTAAGCAGAAATTCACACAGCTCTGATCAGGGATTCTCCACCGCAGGCTGCATGGGCTACCCTGCATGTTGCTGAATATTTTCCAGCACCCCTGAGCTCTGCCCACTAGAAGCTAGCAGAGCACCCTGGCCCAGTGGTCACAGCCAGAAACATCTGCAGATGATGCCAAATGTCCCCTCCCCATAGAGGTCTGGATAAATACAGGGCACTCATTCAATGTGAATGTCAGGATAAAAAAATAATACTTTGTATTTGTAAATGTGCCCTCAGCGTTGACTAGAGCAATCATTTTTATCTGAAAATCACATTTTATAGGACATCATGAGGTTTCATTTGGTACATCTGGCAACCTCACTCAGGCAATAAGACCACTCAGGGAACAAGACCACGCTGGCTTGAAAACCAATGCCTGAGTTTTGCAGTTTAGGAGACAGGTACAAATTAATACATAAATGATATGTCACAGACGATATGCTGAGAGGCTGCAGCGAATGCTCTGACCATGCATATTAGACCCAGAATGATTGGAGCAGAACTTCCAGATGAACTGGGTGTGGAAGATTCACTTAAATCTTCAGGTGAAGACCAGGTGCTGGGACTACCAGACTCTGAAAATAGAGGCAAAGGTCACACCAAGCTCATGATGACCAATTTCTTCCTTAAAAAATTGACCAAGAGTTTTGCGACTAGTAACAGCAATGCTCTCCAACAGAGCTCCCAAGGGATCAAAGTCAAGAGCCTATTTCTGAGAGCGGATTTGACAATATGTAAAAGAGGCTTGAAATTTCCTCTCTTCCCTGTCCCGCTCATTGTATATCTGGGAATCTATCCTGACAAACTACAGAAATGTCCAGGAAAGTTTATGTTATAAGAATGTTTAGTGCTGTGTCAGCTACAAAGTTGAAAAATTAGCTACAAAGTATAAATCCGGTGAAAAGTATATGTAACCATTTATCAGAACAGCCAAGGAACTCTGTCTCTTGGCTGAAAATGAGCTCCAATTTCTGTCTCCTGAAACTGTGAAAAACGTTGTTCAGCTTCCTCTTAACTGTCACTCTCTCCTCAGTTTCTGAATTTCTTTGCTTTGCACCAAATGAAAACAAGCAAACGTCCCCAGAGAAAAACATCTCAGAATGTTGAGTTCACCCAGTGTGGTGCCTCGTCTCCTGATACCGTGACTACTTAGATCCCGACTGTCTCCAAAGCTCTTTAATACCACAAAGCATATATTAATACTTTTTTTGTATTATTCAGCTTTTCTACTTGTTCTCCGTGGGAAGTATGGCCCAGCAGCCTGCAGCAGATATCACATAATTTATCACTGATTGAATAAAAGGAGGATGTTTAGCTTCTAACACAAAAGTGCATATCATATTTCATAGAATCTAATATCCCATTAATTTTAAAATAAACCATGATTTTATGAACCCCTGAGAGGCTGAACTATACCACAAGACTTTTTATCACTTTTACTTTACTCTTATTGAATTTTTACTTTACTCTTATTGAAAAATGTATTCTACAAGCATTTACATAGAGAAGTGATGAAAATATGAACATTTCCGACCACACCTAGTCATGGGAACTAAATCGCAACTAATTTCAGGACAAAAGAAATGTTAAGACGCCGTCAATTGTAAGATCCTGACTTCGGAGATAACACAGATGAAAAAGCCTCAGAATCAATGAAACACAGTAAAACCTCAGAAAAGGAAGGCTGGGATTTGGGGTACACATTTTCTTCGTTAGAGTTTTTGTTCCTCTAAATGTTCACATTATTTGTAATGGTCATTTATTATGTTTTAATTAGAATATGGCATTATGCACGAAATCTCTTGCTTATTCTTAATACATATTTAAGTGCATTTTGAAACACCTTTTTGGGGATTACATTTACAACCTGAAGGTCAGGCAGGGCTCCAGAGAGAGGACTGGGTCCTTGGAACACAACCCTTCATGTTCCTCTCTGCTGCCTGCCCTCCTCCCTGTCCCAGCCGCTCAGCGTCATTCCCTGGGTGACCACACCTGTAGTCTCAGCTCCCATTTGCATCTCCAGACTGCCCTCTCCCTTGAACCCCCACTCTTTCCTCTCAGCTCCTTACTTGGAGATCCAATAAGCACCCCAAACTTGACCTGTCACTCTTTATTGACACTCAAATTTATTATTTTATTGCCCCCATAAACCTCTCTTTCCACAGTTGCCTGTCAGAAAAGGCCATGTCCCCATTCCTGTGTTCCACGGCAAAGCCATGGTGTCATATCGCTCCTCTCTGCCTTTCCAGCCCTGCCTTCACAGCAGATGCAGACTCTGAACTCACCTCCCATCCCCAGCACTGACGTCTACCAGGTTCCGTGCAGAACGCTCGGCCACTCAAGTTGTTTAAAAGTGAGATTGTGTAAAGGATGTGGGCAGAGGTAAAGCAGCCACCTGAGCTGGGGACAATCTTGAGTTAAAAAAACAAAAAAAAAAACAACAAAAAAAAACACTCCTGGGTCTGCAAGGGCCAGCAGAAAGAGCAAGTGCTGGAGGTGGCCACGGCAGTGGCAAAAGCCTCCCTGTAGGGCTGAGGTCTAGGCACTGAAGCACCATCTCTGCCAACCTCTGCCCTGGCCTTGGATCACCTGCCAAACCCAAGAGGAAGCTGGAGAGCAAGGGGGCCAATTGAAGTTCATGTTTAGCATTATAGGACACAGAATGAGGAGGAAGAGGGTGAAGAATTGGGCTATAGAGATGAGAAGTGAAGGGGCACTACAGCCACCTTGAACCAAATGGCCACCGTAACCCCCGTAAGTTACTGCAACAGCCTCCTAAATGGTGCCTCTGCTCCATCCTTGGGCCCTTACAGCATATTTTATATAATATCCTACAGTATATAATTATATTATACACTACTAGACTATTACAATGTACTACAGTATATAATTATACTCTACGATACCATTATAATATCCTGCAGTACATAATTATACAACACCATTATAATATCCTATGGTATATAATTATGCTATGCTATACTATCATAATATACTACAGTATAAAATTATACTATAATTTCTAATAGTTAATTGTAACACAGCTTCAGGCAGGTTTATTAGGGGCTACTCTAGAAGGCAGCAAGGTTCACAGCAGATGACGGCTGCATGTGTGTTATTAACCCTGAAGACCTTCCAGGGGGACAAGACCTGGAGGTGAAAGACTGATACCGATGATTCTGACCCTGTGTAGGCCTATGTCATATCTTATATTCTACAGAATGATATAAAAATATATTCTATCCCAGAATTGGTCTAAAAACTTTGTAATTATGTGAATTATTTTTTTCTCTTTTGTGATATATTAATTGTAATGAGATAAGTGTTCTTATAGTTTCTTAGTAAAAATCTCCTATCATAAAATATATATATATTCTATACCTTGTTTCCTTTTAAATTTGTATTTACACCCTAAAGCTAAACACCATTTACATAACACATGATATGGCCTATCATATGCCCTGCAGTCCATCATATACTCCAGACTATACGCCTCATTGTGTAGCACATTATAAAGCACACAGCACATTACCCATCACACAGTATGCTACACAGTGTACCATATATGGTATATGTGAACATGCACATTCACCAGCATAACTCCATTAAAACATAGGGCAGCCAATATGTCTCCTGTGGAAAATCTCCAACAACCCACCAAGGCAAGACTATGTTCTGAAGGCCTCGGGGCATCCCAAAGGCCCCGCAGGTGCACCCTGCCTCACCCCACCCCTCAACCTTGCCAAGGGCCACCTTGCCCTGCTGCCCCACACACCTGTTTGCTCCAGCCTTGGGTCTTCGGCCTTGTTGCTCTGTGTGCCTGGGGTGACCTCCCCTCTGCAGGCCCTGTCCCCTTCTGACCCAGAGGAGGCATCCTTGGGCTCTGCTCCCAGAATCACAAAGTCCCCTCCTGGCTACTCCTTTTCTCCCACGCTGTCCTACTGCTGCCTTTTAAACCTCCATCGCGTGTCACCCTTCCCTTGTTAACACTATACCACTTTCTTCTTTTACCCATTTTATAGGTCCAGTCATGTCCTGCAAAATACCACTTTGGTCAACAATGGGCTGCATACACAATGGTGGTCCTAGGAGATTATAACAAAGCTGAAAAATTCCCATCACCTAGTGTTTATTATACTTTGCTTTTTATCACTATTTTAGAATGTGCTCCTGCTTATTAAAAAAAAATAGTTAATTATAACACAGCCTCAGGCAGGTTTATTAGGGGTACTCCAGAAGGCAGCATTGTTAACACAGCAGATGATGGCTGCAGCATGTTACTGCCCCCGAAGACCTTCCAGTGGGACACAATGTGGAGGTGGAGGACAGTGACACTGGCGATCCTGACCTTGGGTAGGGCTAGTCCAATGTGTGCATTTGTGTGTGTCTTAGCTTTCCACAACCAAAAAAAATGTTTACCAAGGAAAAACTTAAAAATAGGCTAAAGCTTATAGAATAAGGATATAAAAAAAATACGTTTGTGCAGTATATAATGTGTTTGTTTTCAAGCTTGAGTATTATTACAAAAATGGCAAAAAGTTTTAAAACATGTGTCTTCTTCCTGGAGTAGCTAGTTAGCGTGGACCCTGACTGCACACATGTATCAAAATCCATTTGCAGAAGAACGTTTTGGTGTTGAGTGGAGGTCCTTCTTATTTAATTTTTTTAAATAAAAATGGCAAGATTGCCTCATGTAACATGCGCAAAAGAGCTTTGTGTATCTGAGGAAGACAAACCAAGGATAAATACAATGTAACTATGTTCTGTGGTTTTGTTATGCCCAGTAGCCATCCCAGACAGTCAGATCGGCAAGTGTGGCCTCGTGTTCACCCAGGAGGCAGGTTTCACTCGTGCGACCTCCTCTGATAACTGCAGGGAAGGGGGAGGTGTGCCCATTCTGGCCACAGTCAGTTAGAGTGGGGAGAAGCAGACACAAAGGGACCAACCCCCTTCCCGCTGGTGAGGGCAGTGCTTCTGAACACTGGCCGGTGTCAGAATCCCTGGGCAGGCTTCCTGGCCAGGCCCACTCTCCATGCTTCTGTTCAGCAGGTTCAGGGCAATTCAAAAGTTTGCCTTCTCTCAGGTGATGCTGATGACTGGTGGACAGAGCCTGCTCTGAGAGCCACTGACCTGCTGCATGGTTATGCCTGGAAACTCACCACAAAACTGCTGAGAGAGTGTGGGTGGAGCCAGCGGCACCTCTAGGAGGACACTCAAGGTGACAGACACGGTCCCTGAGTGAGGCACCTGCGGCATCTCTCCCTTGAACTCTCGACTTGCCCAGCTCCCTCCAGCCACGTTGCCCTTCATCCTCCTTCTCGTGTGCACTGACCTTACTCCTGCCCCAGGGCCTTGGCACTGGCCCTATCTCTGCCTGGCCCTGCGTAATGTCAGTGCTTTCACATCATCTAATCTCAATACGATGGAACTCTGGCCCAGACCATTCCCCCAACCACAGGAATGGCCTGAACAGCCCTTCCTCATGGCTGCTATATGCACGTCACTTACCTCACCCCTGAAATTGTCTTTTCTATCTTCTTGATGAAAATCTGCAGACCCTGCTTTTAGTAGGTCCTTGGAGTCAGAGAATGGCATTGTCTCCTTCAGGACTGTCACTCCAGGCTCTGGAGCAATGCCAGGGCACAGAGGGACATTGGGAAAGCCGAGAGATGTTTGTCACGGGGTAGAAAGTTCCATTCTTGCAGGATGCATAAGTCTTAGAGATCTAATGTGCAGCCGCTGACTGCATCACATAGCCTGAGACTGGATCATACACTTGCAGTTTGCTGAGAGCAGATGTAACAACAAAAACAAAAGGTAACTGCAGGAGACGATGGGCATATTAACTAGCTTGATAGTCATTTGTCATTGACGAGCTTGACTGTAGTCCTTGTTAATCATTTCACAATGTATACATGTAACAAAACATATTATACATCGTAATAGAGGACAATTTTTATTTGTCAATTATACCTCAATAAAGCTAGAGAAATTTTTTTTAAGAAATGGAAAATGAAAGGATAGTAAAAGAAATAACTCGAAGCTGTATCTCCATCACCCATGACCCTGCACTTGGGATTGTCATTGATCTCAAACTCCCCCTAGAAGCCCATAAAGACAAAATCTAGTGAGGACGATGCAGTTTGGATAAAGCACTGGTTTTACTGTTAATCTCCAACCTAACAATGCGTAAGCCTCCCCACCCTCCCACCCTCCTGCAAGCACTCAGTATGCAGGGAAAGAACTTCATTAAGTTGCTTTATATTAAAACTAGTAGAGTGTCACCTCTTATAATTTTTTTAAATTGCTTATTAATGTTTGATTTGTTCAGGGATTAAACAGCTTTTAAAAAAAACCCTGCAAACAACGTTTTTCCTTTCCATTGTTGGAGGGCTAAGTCATTCTGAGTGATAAAATCAACATACCATCATTCCTGAAAGAGAACAAAAGAGAGAAAGGAAAGAGGAAGAGGAGAGGAAAGGAGGAGGAAAAGGAAGGAAGGAAGGAAGGAAGGAAGGAAGGAAGGAAGGGAAGGAAAACACAGTGTCAGCAGAAATGAGAACAAACTGCCAACTTCCTCATGATGTCAAAAGGTATCAAGGAAAGGTCAAAGTGTCAGCAATTTAATGGGCTGTTTAGAGGAGAGTTTGTTTAACATGAGGGGATTAAAGGGAAAAATCTGTGTCTCAGTGGAAAACTATACACATCCTTGCAGATTTTCTAATTCTAATGTTATGGGAGCTATTTTATAATGTTACAGATACCTGATAGTAATTCTAAATAATTCTTGTCCACAGACATGCAAATCAGGTCTATCTGGTGGAGAAGTGATCTCATCCCGACAACTGAGAAAGTCCATTTTGTGTGGACTTGAACACTAGAGAGTCAACATTCCTTTAGTCCATAGGAAAGCATGATTCCTTGAAGTTTTTCTCCCTTTGAATAGGTGATAACATCTGCTCAATATATACCACCAATGACTTAAATAAAAGCTTTCAAGATGTGTTCATTTTATATCTATATATGTGATCGTCATGATTTTACCTTTGTGTGAAAATTACCTTTTAACAAAGAAAAAGAGAAGATTCTGGTACTGTCTTCCAGGTGCCACGCCTGTGAGGATGAGCAATTCTGAGTCTCACTCAGCTGGCCCCTGCCGGCCTCTGCACCCTCACATCATTACCACCCTCAACATGTTAGGGGCATCTAGTTAAGGCCTCACACCTTATCAGACAGAGAGAGGGAATTATTCAGCAAGGCATTGGTACTATGCTATTAGACTACCTAAATGGGAGGAAAATACCTCTGAAGAACTGAGAGGTTTCTAGGTGAAAATGGTAGTTACATCTCACATCTTGATGTGTCTAATCCCAGAGCCTCCTATGTCCAGAATGGAAATTATAGCAAGCTAACCTCCAAGCAGGAGCAGCTTCAGAAATGATGTCAGGAGTCCGTTCTCTGTCCCGAGCAGCCTCAAATGTGCTATCAATGTAATTCAAAAAAGGATGAAATTTAGACAGATGGAAACCCAAACAGTTCAGAAAATGGCCTGTCTCTGT
This sequence comes from Nycticebus coucang, assembly GCF_027406575.1. Taxonomy (NCBI): domain Eukaryota; kingdom Metazoa; phylum Chordata; class Mammalia; order Primates; family Lorisidae; genus Nycticebus; species Nycticebus coucang. Next base: position 107,323,495 of record NC_069783.1, on the reverse strand, counting down.
ACCAAAGGAAGCCCCTAGTGATAAATTAGATTCTCCAAAGCAGATGTTCCAACCCCGTTACCTGGTAAATGAGGCCCTGGTCACCACACTGCTTGATCACCAAAGGCCTTCAGCGGTCAGGAAAGCAAGCAGGGATGCCTGTGAGGGGAACGCTGACCCTTGTGAGCAAGTAGTCAAATTAGAAACCATTGCTGAGCTACCAGGTGCACTTACTTTAGCCCAGAAATTAGAAAACACCAAAATGAATTCTAATGTAATTGACCAAATTTCCTAAGGTAGGATAATGGCCTCCTGAAGATGTCCCCATTCTAATCCCTGGAACCGGTGAATAAATTACCTTACATGACAAAAGAGATTTTGCAGATGTGATTAAGTAAGAGCCATAAAATGGAAGGATTATCATGAATTAGCCAGGCAGGTCCACTGTAATCATCAGATATCCTTAAAAGTGGAAGAAAAAGGCAGAAGTGGACGCTAGATCTACAGAATTTGCAAGATAATAAATTTGTGATGTTTTACACCATGAAATTTGTGGTAATTTGTTACAGAATCAATAGAAAACACAGACGGGTTGTAGCCATGAACTAACAGTGACACCAGTCTGCATGATCATGGGCTTTATCTTGCAGAGGCATTTAGCATCTGTAGATAGGAATGGTGCAGGCAAACATGAGGCCAGACAATTAAGTTCATGAACTCCTAGGAAAAGTGCTACATACGTCATTTCTGAATAGCACTATGGTCACCTTCTAAGTACTCCCTTAAGAAGCTCTGCACTGATGCCAACACCTAGTCCTCCCTTCAAAGCAAGCTTGGAACCCTTTTTCTGGAATGGCCATCAGAGCCGTTGTCCTACTGCATACAAAACCAGGCAGCAACAATATGAACACCACTCAGAGAGACACCACCACTCCCACCGTTGACACAAACAGAGCTGTGAGACACCAATATACCAAGGTTATGAAACCTTACTAAGTTCTTTATACAGTGCAGCCAACATGAGTGCATGTGGCAAGTTTGTGAACTTGACTGTGAGATCTTCCTATGACAACAGTTCTGAGGGCCATTCCAGAAAAAAAGTTCCAAAATTGCTTTAAGGGTGGGCTAGGCAGTGGAATCCGTGCCCAGCTTCCCAAGGTACTTCACTGGTGATGGTAGTGATATTCCGCGATGAGGCATGTAGCACTTTTTCTAGGATGAATTTGCAAACTTTATTGTGGTATGTTTCATTCTTTCCAGGCCAGTGTAATCTCATGGAGGCTGCACTGGCCACTTAAGTGGAAAACAGACTGGCCAACAGCAATACCAGTCCCCTCGCACAAGGAGCATTTTTGCAGTGCACAACCTGAACAACCATCCATGACAGCCCTTAGAGGGAAGCATGTCTATATTATTTAAAAAGGGCCTTTTCTCTCTGTACAAATGAGAAAACTTTATCTGCATTCTATAGAAAATAGGATGTTTGTTGTGCTTTCTTAAGTGCTTTTCAAATGAAAAGATAATTTTTGTTTATTATGCCACGCTCCCCACAGTATTTTAATATCCCCACTTCACAGGTAAGAAAATATAACCCAGCACAGCCATTTGCGAGCTGTATAACTTTTGGCAAATTATTTAATAATGCTTATCCTCAAGTTCTTCATCCAAAATATGAGATTAATAGCAGTAGCTGCCAGACATTGTTGTCACAAGAACTGCAGAACTTATCCCATATAATGTTCAATACAAATTAGTACACTGTTAATATTAATATTTTCAGAAATGGCTACTAAGACTCCCAACAAAAACCCACCCAAACCTGCCTGCATCTTCCAGAATGCAACCTAAAAAAAAAAAAAAATGAAGAGATGAAAATTATCAGATTCAAGTAAGCTCAATAATAGAAAAATACATTTCCTTGAATTAAAAAAAAGCTTTAGAACCTAAATCAAGGCATACTTTGACCGCACAACACAATAACAAAACAACTCATCTTTTGGTCGCTCCCTTGTGTAACATTCTGAATTCATCTGAGTGACAGATGCGGGAAAACCTTAATTGTTTATTTTTCCAGTCAGATATTTAATCACATAGGATGCATGTCTGCGAGCCTCAAGAAATATTCAGTCATATCCCATATGAAAAGCACTTCTTTAGGAGCTTAATTCCATAAACCTCAGGTAGCTCAGACACTTTGAAGATGATTCAGTAATTTATTCTACCAGAAAGTGCTTATTTCAGAGCTGTTTGGTTCTGCAGTGGAGTATTTGCTTTAAAAAGTAACCATCATCACTTTAAACTTTTGATTAAATGTTATGCTTCTCCCTGACAAGTTTATTTCACCCTGACAAAGGAAATTTCTGGTTCCAAAGCTATGTGAGTCTTTTTAAAATAGGGCTTTGTGGCTTCTTTCTTTGTTTGCTGCCTTCTTCAAAGCTATTTAATGGTTGGAATTTGCCCTTCAAATTTTATAACCAGTGATCTGGGTGCCTTATTTCATCATAAAAAAAGCATCAGGTAAGCCATTAAAGATTCAATACAAAGACTATAGTAAATGTTTTAATAGGACTAAATCTTGGAGTTGCCCTAAACATGAAAATGCTTCCCATTAGCTATGAAATATACTCTTATTTAAAGACATGGTTTTAGTTAAAATGTCACACACATGAATGGTGCCTTTCCTTGGTGTCAGGCTAATTACAATGATCTTCTACATCAAAATAAAATATTGGAATGACTCAGCAATGTTCCTATGAACTCGCAAGTGAATGTGTTAAAATGCATTACTCTTATATACTCTACTTTTGAATCATTAGGCAAAAAATTCATGTAGAGGCAGAAATTCACATGCTGACGGATTCCTGAATATTCAACGTTTACACAGACTTACGGATTCCGAATCTGCCTGATGTTGCTTGGTTGGAATATTTTTTTTTCAATAAGCACCAGAAAAAAAATTGAGTCTGATACCAATAATTTGGCCAAGCTTTTGAAAGTGGGAAAATTCTTCTGACTGAATTATTTTCAAAGACAGCCTGTCCCTGTCCATCATTCTGTGGAAATTAAGTTACCAGAGTTGTCTTTACTTGCTCTGAAATGATCCAAGTGCTGAGCTGTGGTATCTACTGAACTTAGAGAAGGAGGCTTAGGTATGCTTGCGCACCAGGCCTCCATTCCAGACCCTCCTTCCGGTGGTCTGAATTTTTGCCAACAATGAGCAGAGAAAATCTTCTTAATAGACCCCTGTGAAGCTGCCTTATGTCTACATCTGGAATTTCACAGGGGCAATAGTTAATGCATCCAGATCATCAATAATCAGTAATCTGTAACATCTCCATAATTAATAAGCAACTCATCTAGCCAATCTGAACTAGTAGCAGCATACCAGTCTCAGGCAAGGCCATCTTCCCAGCTGGTGGAAACAGAAAGATATTCTAAACCACCAATGCTGCCCTCCAAGAGTTAACAACTGGGTGATGACTTCAGAAGTGAGGAGCCTCTTCAGAGGAAGAAGGGGACACAGGTGTAGAAAAGGTCCCCAGAAGACATGGCATTTAGGCGGGTCCTTGGCATCGAGTTAGGACACTGGAGTCTTCTGGGGAGTTGTTTTAGACTGGTATTGGTGAGTAAAGGAGTAAATTCCGGGATATGGGACTTGTGTTTTCACCCTCCGGTACCACCTGCGACTTCAGGAGGCTACCTAAGCTGTAGGCACCACACTCTGCTGATGGCGCTCATTGCCAAGTTATCAAAATCACACCAGGACTGCTCTGTCCCCTGGAGGATCCAACCGAAAGGGCCAACATCTGGATGGTACTTCGCATTGAATGTCACGGGACACAAAAGGAGGGTGGAGTGCCTTAATGTTCTTTCTCCTGGTGCCAAGAAACACCCATGTCACTGTGATTTAAACAAGAACTCAATTAGGGTCCTGCTCAGAGAGGGCTCACCCATTCCAGCAGGCCCTTCACACTAACTATCGGGGTCTAACAGGAGGGACCCAGGGGCAGGAGATGTGCCACCGACACTCCTACATGACCAGCTTGGCCATGCCTGTCCTCTCCTAAGCCTTCTGCACTGATGTCCTCCAAGAACCCAGGGCCCCAGATTGCCTGCCTGGAACCTTAATGACAGATTTCCATGGTGGGGGGTGGGGAGGGGGCACCTGCCACATCTGTGTCTAATCCCACATTAGTTTGTGGTCTACAAGAAGCTTTTCCGTATCTACCCCTACCACAGAAATAGTGACATGAGAAAACTTAAGAAATGTTTCATCTTCCATTTCTGGATTTGAATACTCAACACCAGAAGACAGACCTGAATTATTTCTTCCACTGGTGTTAGGTGGAGCTTGGTCTATCGAGGCCCTGTTGTTGCTCCCTGGTAGCAAAGCTAGCTGGGTCACCAGGGTGAGGACTGTGGCTCTCTGAATCTGGGTAACAACCATACACCCAGCTGAACCATAGGTCTTGGCTATTTCTAATAATCTGCATCAGATAAGTGAAAAGGATATAGGTGATTTGAGGAAATAGCATTTGGAGAAAGGAACCGCTCGAAAGAAAAAAGATCCCTTTTCAATCACTTTGTTTGTTGTTTTAATAGCAGACAGTTTATTCAGAAGAGTGGAACATGTTTCAATTACTTTTCAATCACTCTGTTGAACTAGAGGAGAATGTTACAGTTTAGTGCTAATATATCTTTAACGCTTCCCTGACATTTACTAATCTTTCATTTTATTTAAGATGGAGAAGCTCAACATTTTGTCTAGACAGCAGATCCAGCTCTGTGAGACACGCTTTGCAGTCATTGACTGGTTTCTGTGACTGTGTGGGTGGATCTGGTTCTGTCTGTCCTTCCAGACCATCCCCCAACCCCTCCTCTGCACCCGGGAAATGGCCTCCTGCTAATGTCATCCTGGGCCCCTTGCTCTCTGGCTTCTGGCTGGACTTGGCCTTGGAGAGGAAGAACCAGGCTATCACAAGGCTCAAGGACAAAGGGACCAGAGCCTCTCTCCCTTCCTCGGTGATCTCAGCTCCATCTGCACCAGAGTCTGCCACCCCTGCCCCTGACCTTCTCCAGGTTTGGGTCACTGGCTCCTAACAGCTTGCATTGTTGCTGGTATCCAGATACCTCATGATCTTCCTATTTTTCTCGAATTCTGTCAATATCTCTCAGAATTGAAGCTGCAGCTACCTCTGTCCATGCCAAGACTCAGCACAGCAAAGTCATCATCTACTGATGACAAACATGGGCACAGACACCAAGTGCTGTTGGATTTTCTCTCCTAGTGCAGTACACTGAATAACACCTGTCACCACTCCCACGATGTCCACATCCCAAAGACTTCCACAATGTATGGCTACGTCACCTTATATGAGAGCAGGAACTTTGTAGATGCATTTAATAAAGGATTTTGAGATGTTTGGTCGAACACCATCAGAAAGGTCTTATAAGAGGGAGGCAGAAAGGTCAGAATCAGAGGAGGTGATGAGAACAGGGAAGCAGAACGCCAGCCAGTGGGAGGGATCTGGATGGCAACACTCCGGGCTTGGAGGACAGAGGTCAGGACACAGAATGGGCATCGTCAGAACTGAAGGAAATGGGTTTTCCCCCAGAGCCTCTGGACAAACACATTCCCCTTGATACACGGACTTTGGTTTTAGACTTCTGGTCTGCAGAAGTCTAAGATGATACATTGCATTGTTTTAAACTACTCTATTTTTGTGACAATTTGTTACAGTAACAATAGGAAGTTAGTGTAGCTAGGCACATGGGAAGATCACCTCTTGAAGTTTCCCTTCTAGTTTGGTTGGGATCACATGCCTGACTTCTAATCAATGAGCCCTCTATGAAAGTGATAAAAGACTCTGCTTCCAAACCTGGCTGAAGAGCCCCTAGGGACCCTCTCTTGATGTCTTTTCTCTACTCTAAAAACTGCCTTTGAGATGAGATGGATGTGTCAGCAGCTCTGGGACTCTGTTCCTGTGCAGCCAACTATCATCGGATACGTTCCATGAGCAAGTCCACTGCTTTTCATTTACTGTGTGGCAAGTGTTCCTTAACAAGCTGTCTGAAGTTTAAAATGAAGCATCGATTTAATGTAACAAAGTAAACAACAGTACAAGAAGCACATCATTCATTCAATAATGTATTTAGTATGAACCTACAGGCAGTGTGCTGACAAACCTGCACTTCGGAAACAAACAATAACACCACAAAAAATAAAATCCCACGGATCTTTAGTGTCTTCCAATTTCTGTGGTGTAAATGCTCCCACTATGACTTACTTGGATCAACACTGGTGGTGCTGCTGAACTCGGCTTTGGCAAGAAATGTGCACAATCAACACACCAGCGCAAGCCAGGTCTGAGATGTAAGGGACTGTGGGGGCAGAAGTGAATGAAAGCAGCTCTTGCCTTCCTGAAGCTTACAATGCAAAAAAATGTTAAATGAAAAAGATGTTTGAAACGTGTATTTATGTGTGTACAAGTGTCAGTACATATACATGTGCACACACATGTCCATATACCAGGCAGTGGTCAGTGTCAGGAGGAAAAGATCTGGAGAGCTGTAGGGAAAGAGAGCCCATTCTTATTCCCAACGGATGAACAAGGCTCAGTGCAGCAAAGAGTTAACAGCATGGATCAGAAAACCGTTTTCCTGGGAATTGCCCTTGGCTGGTGTTGGGGAATGCGACTGGTAAACATTTCTCTACACTAATATAAAACTCTTCCCTAAATGATAAGAATGCCTCCCTATGCCTAGGCTTCTTGTACAGTGTGGTTTATGCTGAAGGCCTGCTTCCTTTTGGGAGAATGAAGTTTTAGTACATGCTGGGCAGAGGCAATCAGCCCCGAGTAAAAACCTAGGGCTCTGAGTCTCTAACCAGTTTTTCCAATAGATAATATTTCGTGTGTCCTATCTATTTGCCAGAGGAATTAAGCACGTCGTGTGTGACTCCTCAAGGAGAAGACTCTTGGGAGCTTGAACCTGGTTTTCCCTGGATTCCCCCATGTACCCTGTTTCCCCGAAAATAAGATAGTGTCTTCTTTTAAGGTGTGCTCCCAAAGATGCGCTAGGTCTTAATTTCAGGGGACCTCTTATCTTTCCTGTAAGTAGGTCTTATTTTCGGAGGATGTCTTATTTTCAGGGAAACAGGGTACCGGTTCCCTTTAATCTTTTCATTGTAATAAATTACAGTTGCAAGTATAGGTTCCAAAAAGTCCAAGAGCATGGTCCTGGCCAGGTGCCAGCATCAGAATGTGGCAAAATGGAGAGAAAGATGAGGCTGGCCTCAATCATTTTATCAGGAGCCCAATCTAGAGGTAAACAGCTCACTCCTACAACAATGGCATTACTCCATGCGTGAAGGCAAAGCCCTTGCTACCTCATCACCTCTTAACACCATCATGATGGAAACTGTGTTCCCACATGAGTTTTGGAAGGGACATTCAAATCATAGAAATGATCCAAACTGCAAATACATAAATTTATAACTAAATAAAAGAGATACTTTCCAGGTCACAGAGAGGCCATGAGGAAGAGTCGGGATGCACGTTAGGCCCTCTTCCCCCTACCCATTAGTTTCCCCCTGGCTTACATTACTGAGATCTGCTTGGCCAGCATGAGACTTTTTTTTTTTTCCTGAAGTGATTTACAATTAAATTAATGATTCAAACGTGGAATGTTAAGTGTGGGTGGATTAATAGGTATCACTAGAAGAAAATTTGAAACAGCAACCTTAAAAGCCTTACATAAATTTTGAATGATGAAAAAAAAAAAACCTAATCTTACAGAGCAAAAGCAAGGAGACCCCTATTAACATCACAGACAGTGAACCCCGCTGACGTCTACACAGTCTCCTTACACTCCCACTGCCATCCTTTTCAATCAGGAAATGATGTGCCTCTCTGATGGCAGGCTGCGTGCAGCTTGTCAGCATTTCCCTACCAGCTCCATTATGCTGTCTCTATTTCTGCGTCTCTTTTGTATTGTACATTAAAAGGATGTTAGGAAAAGACAGAGGGAGTAACAAGAAAGATGGTGACCCACTGAAAGTTCTGGGTGGGGAAGGAGAGAGGTCTCTGAGAAGCCCACCCCCACCCCCCCATCATCACATCATAAAAAAATGAACACAGATACTAAGGATAAAGAATACCATCTGAAATGAAACCCAGGGGAAAAATTCATTAGCACAGAAAGCGCCTTCAAACCACAACAGAAATAAAATCACTGGTGCCTATTTAAAGTGCTATCAACAACAGAAATTCACAACTAATATTTTTCCCTTGTTTCCTAATTTGTTTGCCTAAAAATTTTGTTTCTGAGCAAGAACAACATATTTTTACACATTACTATGAGGAGTTATACTTAGCGGGAGGTCCACTTGGTTTTACCTGCAAATTCTTTCTTCTAGAGCAGCAGTTCTCAACCTATGGGTCGCGACCCCTTTGTAACAATAAAAATACATCGTGCATATCAGATATTTACATTACGATTCGTAACAGTAGCAAAATTACAGTTATGAAGTAGCAACAAAAATAATTTTATGGTTGGGGGTCACCACAACATGAGGAACTGTATTAAAAGGTCGTGGCATTAGGAAGGTTGAGAACCACTGTTCTAGAGCAATCAGCTGCCTTCTCCTATGAGAACTCCATCAGCTTGACATCACACAGTGGAGAGCAGAAAGGAACCAGGGAGGGGGACAAAACTCCCACAGTCCCCAAGGTTTGATCCTCATTCAGCATTTCTGAGGGCTGAGAAGGTTTGGCCCTTTTCAATTTTTGAAGTAAATTATGTCTATGCTCTGGCCATGTGGAAGAGAAAAGAACTCCTTTCAAATCCTTCTTTGTCTTACATTGTAATGGTTAAACTCCAAGGTTTCCTTCACCTGGTCAAGGAGCTTCCAGAGCCGTGAAGAAGGAAATAGGGGCAAAATAGGTACCTTGGTTCTCGGCAATTCCTCGAGGAAATGGTCATTCCCCAAACTTGGCACTCAGAAGGAAGCGAGGCAGATGGTGGCAGAATATGACTCCCATAGGTCCTCAGCACCCTTTTTTGAACCACTGCCCCCTGCCCCACACCAGACATTGTAATCTGATGCCACATGTGCAGAATGTGGCTCTAGTTTTATTTGATTTTGCGTGGTATTATTTCAATTCATCCCTAGTTTTTAATGCCAGTATGTATAAAACAGAAGATTTCACATTTAAAAAAAACTTGATTGAGTCTATTTTTTAAAACATTGCAAGAAAAAATAAAATAAAATAAAACATTGCAAGATTTGTCAAATCCGTGAAGCCATGACCATACTGGAATAATCACCTTTGTAATAGGACATGAACTCAGTAGTTCACCACAGTCTCCACCCAGCCCTCATGCCTTATTTTATCATCCAGTCACCTCTACAGTTATTTCATTTTTTAAAATCTTTACTGTGGCATCATTTACAAGACCTTTAGCCCAATAGTACACAGTTCCATTCCTTTGAGTAAGTTTCATAGCTCCGTCCAGGGTGCCTCAACCTCAGTACTACTGATGTTTTTGACCAGAGAATTCTTTGTTGTAGGAGGGCTACTCTGTGCACTGTAGGAAACATAGCATCATCCTTGACTTACACTCAATATATGTCAGAAGCATCCCTAGTCATGACTATCAAAAATGTTACCAGACATGACCAAAAATACCCAGGAAAGCAAAGTTACTCCCAGCTAAGAGCCACTCATCTTGCCATATGGAAATAATTTTACTTCTTAAAAAAAAACTGTATTTTTTTTCAACTCTGAGTCTTTGTAGAACCCCCTCATCTGCCTGAAAAACTCCAAGTCATACTTCCAAACCCAGCTCCATAATTCCCTGTAATGCATATCTTTCTATTATACATGGTATTTGTATCTTTGGCCATCACTATAACTATCATGGTTATATCATGATATATGCATGGTGCTACCATTTCCAATGAACTTGTTAGGGTATGCACTGCATATTGTGTATTGCCATTCAAATTATCTTAAAGAGGTTCAATCAACATAAAGATAGCATTTTCCCATGTTCTGTGACTATTTTTCATGAATTATCACACTGGATCAGTTTGGGGAAGCCCCGAATTGTAGCTGGCTGAGTGACAATGTGGGTGCCTTGGGGCACCTGGAACTTGTGGCTGCCATCTGAAAAGTCCTGTGAGAGGGGTCTTCCCTCAACTTGCATGTACGGTCTGTGCCAACTCTACACAGTTAATGTCAGAAACGAATTGAGTTTTAGCTCACCAAGGTGGTGATGCAGAATTAGGTTCAGAGACTAATGCCCCTTTAAGGTCCATGGGCGTGAATGGGACTTCAGATGATTCCAGCCACGGAGAAATACAATCAGAGAACTAGGAGACAAAGACATGGTGTCTCTTAAACAGGTTGGTGCTAAGAACATGGGTCCCTTACAACTTTAGGACAGTATTAGCCAGCAGGATAAGACCAGTCCAGATCCCTTTGAAAAATAAAAGATTATGATACTCAATTAGCCTACTTAGCTAAATTGCGCATTATATTTACGCTGTGCCAGCATTTGACCTAAGGACAACGTGAGATGTCGTGGATAGAGAACATATTTACAAAAGTCATCAGCAAATCCCTTCACCTCCTGTTTGTGGTGTTCCAGCAACACGCAGTGACTTTCTGCCCCTTTAACCAAAATCCTATTCATCTTTCAAGAATCAAGTCAAATCCCACCTCCTAAGTGAGGCTTTTTGTCTGACCACCCTCATCTTTGATCCCATTTTTCTCTAAATTTCTATAGCAATTATCATTCATTCAGTTCATTGTTTAATTAGCCACAGAGTTCTGGGTACCATTCCTTCTATTATTGTAGGACTGCTATTTAGATTACTAATTCTTACCAACACAATACTTGATCAAATTCCTAACCCCATGAACTCAATCAAAAGTTTGCCCAAACTGAAATCTTACATTATTACGGCTGAACCCACTGATTGCCATCAAAACATTTTTGCATATTAACAAAAATGGAAATGACTCTGTTAAATGTATAATTTCATTCTAGCCTGCATGGTTTGCTTCAGGAAGGAAAAAAAAAGAGATTAAACTTTAAAATGTTGAAGAAGTTGGTTTCTTTAATCACAGAAAGGCAGTCTCACACTGAAAACACTACTTAAATGTCTGAGTTAAATAAATACCCTATTTCCGGTGGTGATAATACACAAAGCTCAGGAGACAATCAAATAACAAAGTGAATATATGAAAGGAAGTTAACTTAATAATCATAGGAAAAAAGTATCAAGATTCAATGTCACTTCCATAGTCCCTAAGATACCGGATATGAAAATAAATATGAATCACCCGTTTTATGGTATGAGAGCAAAAAGAAAGCACAGAGAGACGAATCTTGCATGTTCTCATTCATAAAAATTAAAACAACTGATCTCATGGAGATGGAGGGCAGAAGATTGTTACCAGATACTGGGAAGGGTAGAAAGGACGAGGGGACAGAATGGGGATGATTAATGGGTGCAGAAATATAGTTAGATAGAATGAACAAGATCTAATATTTGATAGCACAAGGTAAAAACAGTCAACAATAAGTTACTGTACACCTTACAAGAAACAGAAAGAGGGCGGCGCCTGTGGCTCAAGGAGTAGGGCGCCAGTCCCATGTGCCGGAGGTGGCAGGTTCAAAACCAGCCCCAGCCAAAGAAAAAAAAAAAAAAAAGAAACAGAAAAAGTGGAACTGGGATGTTCCTAACACAAAGAAATGATAAATGCTTAATATGATGGATACCCCAATTACCCTGATTTGATTAACTTGCCTTGTAAGCCTGTATCAAAGTACCACATGTACCCCATAAATATATGCAACTATTACATACCCATAACAATCAAAAATTAAACCTTAAAAGTTAGAAAGACCTGAAACTTAAATATTCAACATACTATGATTAGGAAAAAAAAATACACAAAATTCATAGTAATGAAAATGTGTTTCATTCCCTGTCATAGTATTTATCACATTTTGCGTGGCTGTTCACTTACTTACCTGGGAATGGAACACCCAAAGGGCCAGGGCTTTATCTATCATGATCAACATTTATTCCCAGCTTCCAGCCTGACATTTAGGAGGCCTTTATCCAATATATAATTGTTAAGTAAAGCACTATCATTATATAATAAACATATAATTAAATATGTAATAGAGACATATAATAAATTAGGAAGCTGTTAGTTAAAATGATACATTACAAAAAACTTAATAGCATGGCAATAATTTCATATGTGTACAAATATATAATAATACTGTATTTTTAGAAACAAAGACAGGATCTTATATGCTTAATGCAAATAAATATTTCTGAAAGATCACTGTTGTGACAAAACTAGAAAACCCAATAGTAAATTAGGCAAAAGACTTGAACAGGCAAAACGGCTCTGGATGAAACTCCTGAACATAACATAATATAAAAGAAGAGTACATTCCATAGGCCACCACTTACATAAAACTCCAAACTAATGGACAGTCATGGTAATGGGAGCCTTTAGGAATGAGGGGTAGTGAGGAAAGGTTCTGGCATCAAGAATATTCCATCTACTCTATCTCTTGATCATGAATATGTTACTTTTAACCATTTATTCATCCTGTTTCTTTATAGATGCTACATTTCAATAAATACTATTTTAAATTCCATACAAACTTTATGGCCACCCTGTACATTTATTTTAAAATATTAACATGGGTTCTCGTGGGGTTCAGAACTTGTGAATGATCACTGATTTCCTATTTTTCCTCACTTTTCTTTTCTATTCCCTGCAGTGACTAGGTATTGCTTCCATGATGCTTCCATAATGTTGAAAAAAAGTATTTTTTACTTTCACTAGAGGATTTGGGACCACTACTAAAATCTCATGGATTAGCGTATCAGGAAAGATACACAACACTCCAACTGGCTGGTTGTGGAGAGTTTAGTGCAGTGAAATCTACCAGGGATCTTGCAGTTATTCCACGACTAGCATGCTAGGGAAGAATCATCGCCCTAGGAGGGACCCATTCCACTGTGATGCCCAGAGGAAAAAACCTGGGGTCCCATTGTCATCCCTCCTGCAGCTCATAAAGGTCACTGTCTTGAGGCACAAGGCAGGGTGAATGGATGTGGGGCGGCACAGGAAAGGTGACTGTCCCACTCTGGAACCCCTGCTCTCCCTCCTCCATCTCCAGCCCTACATCCTGAAAACCTGGCTCACCAATTCCACACACTTTGCTTCTCCCTCTCCCTTCCCGCCCTGAGAATGTACACCATCATCACTCCCTTCTCTAGACACCCACTCCACAACAGTGCTTTCCTGTTATTTCCATTATTTCCCTTCTTTTAGGTAATAGACAATCTCAAAAACAAATTGTATTTATTACTATTTCTCCAAAGAGGAACGTGCCCTACAAAAGTCATCTTCTTTATAGATTTTTCAGTTATAACTGTGTGACACTTCTTCTTTTTTATGGTACATGGAAACTATTTTCCCTTGATGTTGGTTTCGCACAACAGAAATAAATATTATTTTACTGGCTATAGAAATACAGCTCACATGGAGGAAAAAATGTATCTAAAATATTGCTCTTCCAAAGTGTTTTGATAAGCACTTTACATATAATATAAAATGTTGAATAATCCTGAAACAAATATACCATGTTCCAGGGATTGCAAAGAGATTAACGTGGAAAGGGATCCTGTAATTCAGGAACCATTTATTGTTCAGTGACTCAGGGGTTGACAACTGAAAGTTGAAGCTACAGGGCTTCTTGAGGAATTACTACTTCAAAGAAAAACAATAATAAGTTTTATAGCATTGAAAAAAAAACTTGTAAACTTGCCACATATGAACTTTAAGATAAAAATGTTTCTAGGAGAGACAAAAATGCCCTGATTCACTGCTTTATATAAAAATGAGTTTGTACTTTTTTAAAAAAGAAAAGTCTTAGCATCAATCTTTTTTTTTTCTTTTTATTGTTGGGGATTCATTGAGGGTACAATAAGCCAGGTTACACTGATTGCATTTATGAGGTAAAGTCCCTCTTGCAATCATGTCTTACCCCCAGAAAGTGTGGCACACACCAAGGGCCCACCCCCTTCCTCCTTCCCTCTTTCTGCTTTTCCTCCTCCCCATGACCTTAATTGTCATTAATTGTCCTCATATCAAAATTGAGTACATAGGATACTTCATTCTTGTGATGCTTTACTAAGAATAATGTCTTCCACTTCCATCCAGGTTAATACAAAGGATATGTCTTTGTGTATCAGGCATTAAATCAACCTAAGATGTAGTTTCTTAACTCAGTGCTACTGATACTTTAGATTGGACCTTTCTTTGTTGTGGGGGCTGTCCTGTGTCTTGCAGAATGTTTAGCAGTGTCCCTGGCCCCTCTACACAATGAATGCCAACAGCACACATGCAGGGATGACAACCCAAAATGTCTTCAGACACTGCCAGATCTCCTTTGGGAGAGGGCGACAAACAAACAACCCTTGGTTGACAACCATTGATCCAAAGAGAATACTACTTAACTAGAGAATAATGCTTAATAGCATGGTGTTTTAATCTTTCCTAATTAGTTGACAACACTGAAGACTTGGGATATTTCACACTGAAATCTTAATTTCTTCTACCTCTTGAGATAAGGAATCTCTGAGCTTACATTCTCCCATTGTATAAATTGGCTAGACTCAAATCACAGCCCCATTTCAAAAGCGCATGCCACCCCATCTACCTATAGTCCACGGCATTCTATCTTTCAACCATGTCCCCTGCCCCCGTACCACTTGGCTGATGCAGGTCCTTTCCCCTTACACCTGCCTGTCTCCTTCATATTTAGATCATCTCTGGACTCTATTAAATTTGAATTTACAGCATCTACTTCAAAAGCAAAAGATCTAGACATTTCTGCTATGAACAAAAAGACAAGTTTTTGGCAAACAAAATGCAAAGATCAGTAAAGGGAAATACTCAAAGGTCAATATTAGAAGACTCTCATCATGATCCCAGAGAGGCCCAGGATAGCTTCCCATTACCTGATTTGCTAGGTGAAAATTAGCACCATGCTCTCAGCAATGGTGGGTCAACTCGCTGGGGTTAGCATCCAGATTGTGGCAATGCGCCAAAGACTCACCTGCAACCAATCGAATGGTAATAAAATAATCTGCTGCCCTCTGATAATTTACCAGGGTCATCCATCACCAAACACAGTCAACAGCAATTCTGTAGCCAATAGTGCACTATATTGATCGGCTATTACTGAACAAGCTAAGTAGATTAAATGAATCTTCCACTCATTTTTCAAAACCTTATTTAAAATGTCTACAGAGAGTATTATAATACAGAATGTTAGAATATAAAATATTATGCTACTCTACCAAATATCAGGAAAAATCAATGAGATTAGAAATCTCGCTGCTAAACCTAAGTGGACATATTATTCCTGCTACATAACAAACGGAACTAAAATAATCATTAGCTGCCTCCATGGTCCATACTTTCCACCAAACATATAGAGTAGACTCTACCGCAGGAGAAAAGAAGGGAGAGCAGGAGGGAAGAAGGAAAGGAAGGGGGAGGAAGCAAGAGAGGGGAGGAGAAAAGGGGAGAAGAGAAGGGAGGGGAGGGAAGGGAAGAGGACGGAAGGGAAGGGAAGAGAAGGGGAGAAGAGAGTGGAGGGGAGAGGAGGAAGGGAAGGGAAGGGAAGAGGAGAAGAGAGAGGAGGGGAGGGGAGAGGAGAAGAGAGTGGAAGGGAGAGGAGGAAGGGAAGGGAAGGGAAGAGGAGAAGAGAGAGGAGGGGAGGGGAGAGGAGAAGAGAGTGGAAGGGAGAGGAGGAAGGGAAGGGAAGGGAAGAGGAGAAGAGAGAGGAGGGGAGGGGAGAGAAGAGAGTGGAAGGGAGAGGAGGAAGGGAAGGGAAGAGGAGAAGAGAGAGGAGGGGAGGGGAGGGAAGGAAAAAGGATGGAAGGGAAGGGAAGGGAAGGGGAGAAGAGAGTAGAGGGGAGAGGAGGAAGGGAAGGGAAGGGAAGAGGAGAAGAGAGAGGAGGGGAGGGGAGGGAAGGGAAGGGAAGGGGAGAAGAGAGTGGAAGGGAGAGGAGGAAGGGAAGGGAAGAGGAGAAGAGAGAGGAGGGGAGGGGAAGGAAGGGAAGAGGACGGAAGGGAAGGGAAGGGGAGAAAAGAGTAGAGGGGAGGGGAGAAAAGAGTAGAGGGGAGGGGAGGGGAGGGAAGAAAAGAGGAGAGGGGAGGGGAGGGAAGGGAAGAGGAGAAGGGAAGGGAAGGGAAGGGGAGAAGAGAGTGTAAGGGAGGGGAGGAAGGGAAGGGAAGAGGAGAGGGGAGGGGAGGAGAAATGGAGAGAAGAGAGGGGAGGGGAGAGGAGAAGAGAGGGGAGGGAAGGGAAGGGGAGAAGAAAGGAGAGGGGAGGGGAAGGAAGATAATCAGGTAATGGACAGCTGTCCTGGACCTTTCTGGGATCATGATGAATATTTTTTGATATTGACCTTTAGGTAATTTCCTCCGTGAACTCTGTATTTTATTTGCCAAAACCTTATTTTGTTCACAGCAGAAATTTCTATGTCCTTTGCCTTGGAAGTAGAATGAGAAGAGGAGAGGAAGAAAAAGGGAAGGGAGGGAGGGGGGGAGAGACGAGAGTTGAGTTGTGTGAATGCAACACCACGCATCAAGCATTAGCTGCACAGCCTTATGCTAAGGACTGCAGACATACAGATAGGAAGAAAATCCCAACACATTACAGCAAGACATGAAAACATTCCTATGGCAGGATACATTGTAAATCTTTTCCTTCTTCTGTTGGGAGAAGGAATTGGAAATCAGAAGATTTTTATTTAGAGACAGTGCCATGTGCCCTAAATGATGAGCCAGATCCATTCTCTTTCAGGCCAATTGTCGCCGATTTAGGGTCCTTTGTAAAGAAGGCCCAGGACAGAAGCAAACACTCCTGGAGCACAGTAGTACCAGAGATTTTCATTCCCAATAGCGCAGGGTCAGTGCCACCCGAGTAGCAGAGCCTGCTTGCATCCTCCAAGGCAGCCTTATCCACAGAAGACAATTAGCATTTATCCTAATGAACTCTGTTCACTTAGGTGGCCCAGAAGGAACAAAATAACCACCACTGCTAGGGACACTGACTTGAAAGTGAACCTCTCACAGCCTTACCCCCAAGTCATGGGGCTGTCCTATTCCTGCTCAGGAGTGGACATAGGGCTCCATTTGCACCTGCTGTTGCCCTAGGGCCAGATTCTCAAGCCAGAAGAACAGAGGACTGGCCTCAGCCTGGCCTGCTGAGGTGGGGTGAGAGGCTGGTGGGTCCTGGAGACAGGCTCCGGCTTCTAGTCCTGCAGCCTGCCCCTCTCTGCTCTGCATACTTATGCAGCTTTCAGAACAAGATTTGCTTCCACTAAGGGAAACAGGTGTGGGTGGACACCAGGTGGGAGGCCTTCCTACCTCCGGAGGAGCTGGGGAGCCTCCCCGCCAAGACAGAAAGGCGGAGGAGATGCTAACCCCATCCTGCAGACACTGGCGAAGAAAGGACAGAGGGGAGCATGCTGGCCCATGTCAGCTTCTACCCACCTCTAATAAAATAAAGGGAGAACAATCCTCTACTGGGGACAGAAACGGAATTTCCTGGACTACCCTTTCATTGAGATTAACTTACAGCCAGCCGTGCTTGAGATGCAGCATTGGGAAACTGCGCGCGGGGCACTTAGCAATCACATCCCCAGGGATGAGAAGACAGCACCCTGTGTGTTCATATTTACTCCCCAGAAGAGTGGTTGCCAGGGGCTTTGCCAACTGGGCTTTGTTGTTCTCTGGCTTTTCGCTGAGCTCAGGCAGCAGACGGTACCAGCAGGAGATCAGAGAGAGATGGGTATTTCCACCTTGCTGATGCCATAGTGGCTGAGACCAGGGTCCTCCCATGGCACAGTTCCTCTCCTAAGCAGCATCGCCCTCCTGGTCTCAGTTCCCCACTCCCTCCCCTGTTCTTTTCTGCCAAGCAGTAGAGGCTCCTCCCCACCCATGCCTACCCTGGGGTCGGGTCCCTTAACCCTGACCGTACATTGGTAATAAGGCCCATCACCAAAATCTCACCCATCACCCCTTTGAGGTTGTTATCCATTTCCTTGTAGGGTTTTGATCACAAATGCAGAGCAACTTTACGACTTTCATAGTTTAAGCTTTGAAGATACTCAGGTCACTGTATCTTTAAAAACCTGCTCCAACTGGGTGGCGCCTGTGGCTCAAAGGAGTAGGGCGCTGGCTCCATATGCCAGAGGTGGAGGTTCAAACCCAGCCCCGACCAGAAACTGAAAAAAAAAAAAAAAAAAACTGCTCCAATTGATTCAATATCCATCCATGCCTTTAATAGTTATTACATACCGGGTACCACCGCTGGGGCCCTAGACATGCCTGGTATTTACCTGAACGTGCTCATGTCCTAGGCTGGAAATATTCTTTTTTGATGATGCATGTCTACCTCTGAGTAGCTCCGGAAATTTTCACCACTCTGAGCATAAGCACCTTGACTGCTCTTGCACATACTGAACACCCAGTTGAGGCCTAATCACTGACAACTAGAAAACATCTAGGAATTTTCCGAATCTCCTACGCCAGACATTATAGAGCACAGAGTAAAACGGGCATGGAAAAACACGTTATTTTCTAACTTGTGTTTCAAATCTTTTTTTGTACCCACTGAAAAAATCATTTCAAAATCACTTGTGTCCTAAATAAAAATAAATGGTGGGGGTCATCCTATGACAAGAGAATATAGGGCCCAGACAGATAAAGTCAGTTGACGGCATGAGAACACCGTCACACTTTCTGCCCCGTTCTGTCATCTCGGGGATTTACTCTTCACATTATGCAAGTACACTCAGGCCTTCCATGTAATTATGACATTAAAGATGTAATTTCAGCATTGTAGGGTCCTGAATTACATTCACTATAAGGCCTGATGGAGAGCTTTGGGAAAACTGTGATTCGTATCACATCAGCCAAGGAGTCATCTCTTGAAAAATGTCTCTGCTGGTTTTGATGTCGTGTCTCCCACGCGGCTTAGCACACACTCTTGAAATACTGACAGATGCCACTTCGTGGCCCATGAAGAAATACATAGAGGACAAATGTAGCAGGGTAACATTTTTAAATATTAGTGGATCGCCCCTCTTAATGCCTCAGACTCCATTTTCTCGTAGGGTGAGGCACCGTTTTCTCCTGCTATAAAAGGCACTGAAAGGTCTGAAAGGGATTTCTGCAAATGAGAGACAACTCAGCAGGGAACTGCCCGGATCATACATTAGAGAGGGAATATGCACATTTCAGAAGATGCCCCTGTAAGCAAACGACATGAAGCAGCAGATGCCACCCCCAGACACCTCTGGCACACTGCTTATGTTCCCAGAAAGGAGATGAAGCCTTGCAGACAGGGGGAGGCACTGGGCTGGCTGAGACCCTGTTTCTGCCACCTCGTGAAGGAAGTCTAGATTAGAAAGTGACTCAGGTGACAAGGAAGGTGTGTTGAGCTGTGGGCCATTGCATTGCACTGGGGTTCCATTGCCTGGCTTCCAATCTCGGCTCTAGCCCACATTTGCTCTGTGACTTGAATCACTTTCGTCGACGTCTCTAACTCCCAGTTTTCTCCTCTATCAGCTCTGGGTATTAACAGCAACTGCTTCCTAAGGTTGTTGCACATGATGTGTAATCTATAAAAATGAGTGCCTAACACATTATTTATTAGTCTTCAACAAATAGTAGCTATTATTATAGAATGATAAAAAAAATGCATTCCTTAACCACCTGCTACTCGTGAGAGAAAGCAGAGAAGTAGGAAAATCATAGTCTTGAAATACTCTCAAATAACCAATAGTGTAGTGAAGAACATTAATAAGTCAATGCAGAATAGCAACTGAGAAGGGCAATACTATCCCTGGACAGCCAGAAAATAAGAGGAGGAAGCCACCTCGACTGCGACTCTGCTGTTAAGTTCTGCAATGTGACATCCCAACAGCTGTAGCGATTAGGATTAGGGTCTTCTCCAATGGCCAGTGAGTTGGAAATGAGGAGAAATAATTTTAAGTGCTGTCTATGTGATGAGGAATGGATGTTTCAGGGGCTTACCACAGCTTATTTAGAAACAGAGAGCCAAATTCCAGCTGCCCTTTGAGCTTTGAATGTCTGAAATACTGACACATTAAGTAGGAAGTTTTGAAGTTTTATCCTTGGGAGAAAATGGCCCATAATCATGGCTGAGCTCAGAGAGTTTGTAAAGAATCCAGGATCTTTGCTAGGGTCATTATTTGCTCCTGAATAATAACACCTATATCTTTAGTGCACCACAAAGGGTGCAAAATAATGATCCTGAGTAAGAGAAAATGTTCAATGATTTTTTTAATGTATTGTCCTTATGAAAATTAAGTGCATTATAGCAGAATGTCTTCTAAGGAAAAAAAAATGTTTTACAGTTCAAATACGAAGAAGTTTCAATGACGGCCATCTGAAAAAAAAGTAGGCCATACAGAAAACACATTCCTTCTGGCTCCTTAAACAATTTAAGTTTGGCTCCATGTCCGGTTGTGGAAAATACATCGGTGCTCCCATAATACAAACATGTGCCCTGAGCCCAGCCTCCTGGTGCACCTGTGATCTTTCCTCCCTCAGAACACTTTTGAACAAATTGTTATCTGCATGCACCTGGTACAGACCTGCTGCCTTCCCACCCCATGACTCCATTGATTGACTCCATCCCTGTGACTAAAATTGATGAAAACCCAGTTCTTGGAAGGGCCAGAATGCAAGAATTTCATCAATTTCAATTGCCTTCTGGCTTCCAGAATAGGAACCCACTGGGAAGTTAGACCCAGCCTGCTGAACTGGCAAAATTGAGAAAATGAACACACTGCCTTCCTTTAAATTCACTGAAGGTAGACATGGGGGAATCACACCGTGTCAGTGTCCCAAAGAAAGTTTCAGGACGCCCTCCTCGACCTACAGGTGAGTGTCCGCTTCGGCCTGGGTCTTTCATCTCAATGTCTTTTGCATTTTGGGGGTTCAGGCACCTGCTTTCTTTGTCTTCTCAAATCTTCCCACATCCACACAGCCTCTCTCCCACCTCGAAAAATTTCTACTTTGTTCTTAGGGATTGTGGTAGACAGAATAATGCTCTCTTCCCTACCAAAAAAAAGAAAGTCCACAACCCATTATAATTCTGGAAACCTGCCAACATGTTCACTTATATGGTAAAAGGGACTCTGCAGATGTGGGTAAGTTAGAAATCTTGAGATGGCAAAATTATCCTGCATTGTCAGGGTGGAGACATAATGATGAAAGCAGAGGGCGGAACTCAGGCAGCCTCTGGACACCAAAACCAGCCAGGAAATGGATTCTCTCCCTTGGAGTTTCCAGAAGGCAGTGCAGCCCTGTAGAGGCTGGACTTCTCAGTGAGACACGTTTCTGACACCTGACATTCAGAAGTGTCATAAAAAAAAAAAGTGTGTTGTTTTTAGCCACTGCACTTGTGGTAATTTATTACAGCAGAATGGGACACAAACACAGTATCTGCAGCACCATGGCATCGCTCTGGAGCCACATTGGCTGTCCATTCTGGCCGACAGGCTCACTCGCTCCTGAGAGTCCTCAGCTCCCACATCTGTAAAATGGGGGTAATAGCTCTTGCTCTCTTGTGACCCATTTTCATAGTTATTGCCCTTAAAACAGTGCCCAGATTATACCATGTATAAAAGAAATGTTAGCTATTACTATTACACGTAATGTCAATTTTCAACCACTTACACTGCAAAATGTTACAAAGTTAAGATAGCTCCTGAGATGTGCTTTCCTCAGCTCATTGTTAAGAAATGTCCTCAGTGTCACTGTATGAACTTCCTACTGCAGGATCTCGTGTCAAAAATATTCCTACTCACCTACAACTTGAATGTTACCTCAGAAACACAAATATTGTAACCTAATCATTGATACCCTCATTATTAATCTGAATAATAAATAAAGTGGGCAGGGGAGGGAGAGTTCATATTGCTACCAGGCTGGAATGGAGCCCCGGGCAGATGCATGTCTGGAGGTAATTATAAAAAGCAGCACGGAGTGCAGGGATGATGTTTTGCAGCCCTCCCAGGGTCAGAGCCCATAATCTCTCCAGGCTTCCAGCCAACACGGGGCTGAGACCAGGGAGAGGGAGTAAGGCGGTCAGGGCCTCAGATTGAAGGGCGTGCTCTCAGGCACCAGGGCTGGAATGTGGACAGTGTGTACCTCCTTAAGTTTTGTGTCCTGGGGACCTCACTGGGATCACCTGCTATAGGTCCTGAGAAAACACAAATGAGTAGACAAGTCCTCAAACTACAGATGTATAAAGTCTCCTGGAGGAAAACAGGCACTGACCTCAAGGCAGGGAAGTTCTGTGAACTTCCTGTACAACGTGTCCTTCCAAACCTACCCTAAGGGACTAGCTGGAATGTTGGACAGAGTAAATTCCACCTCACTGTATCTGCTCATTTTGAGAACATTCGCTTGTTGTAGTAGCTCCTCCAGAACGGACACCCATAAAACCCCAGGAAGACCCGATCGCAGAGCCAGGGTGGGGGAGGGATTGCCTTCCAGATGATCTGGTCATCAATGCTGCCTCCTCACCACCAGCCCCCCAGCACTGTCCACCCACGCCAGCCATCTCCCAAGTCGATTCTCACCTATGAATGCCAGGGTTCAGAGCCCACTGGGTCTCTGATAATCCCTCACTTTCTTCATTTCCGGATGGAAATCATGAGAGCATACCACCATATCACAGGGCTGTTCAGAGTAGACAAGTTAATGTCCACATCTGGGGCTTAGGACAGGGTCCGGCACGTAAATAAGGACCGTGTAGTGTCAGCTGCTTGTATCACCATAAGAATGGTACCTGTTTTGTTCCTACTTGGAGTTTCTCAGGATGCAGAACACAGTATATGCTTAATGTGACCTTTGTTAAATAAATAAAACAAACACTAAATTAATAAACCTGAGGATCCAACTTCCAAAGGATTAAGGATGATGGAAATAGCCCCCGTAGGTAGAGTTAAGGTTTCTCATTCCATGGTAATCCCATGTATCAGTCTTTCCCATGTGAACACAGACCCTCCCCAACCCTACTAAGTGAGGACATGGAGAAACTCTTTGGTGACGCGGGGGCAGGGCTGGGGAGTCTCTTGGGAGGGTGATGTGTCTGTCCAGGGTCCTGGACTACAAGAGATAACAAAAAGTAAGCTTTCCAAGATGAGGAACATTTACCAGTGGATGACACAAGGCCAGCGAACCAAGCCCACTGGGCGGGAAGCCACACGCATGAAGGTCTGAGGAGAGGAAGGGTTGGAACTACCCAATCAGAGCCAGCGTAAACAGCACGATGAGAAAACAGGGAAGAAGGTGGAGGTGGGCGGCCCCCAGGGTGTGCAAGAACTTGTAGGTAGAGAGTCTATGTCTTATCTTGACTGCGATGACAAATTCTACCCTGCAGAGACTTGATTCTGTTTGCATCTGAAGTCCCTCTTGCTCTGTGAGTGCACTGGCTTGCAGGGCTGAGTTGGGAGGACCAAGCAGGGGGCCAGCAAGGAGAGAGCTGGCATTGCCCTGAAGCAGGCTGATGGATCGGGAGATAGGAGGATGGCATCTGACTCAAAACACACTCAGGACTTCAAAAGCGTTGTCAGGCGTGGGGGTGGCCGGTGGGTTGGGAAGCTTTGTGGTGTGGAACAAAGCACATTCTATTTTTCTCTCTCTCAATAAAGAAACTCTATTTTTTATACACATAAGAGCCATGCTTGGTAGGAGCAGAGAGATTTCATCGTTTATTTAAACCTTTACCAAGGGCCTCCCGAGGCTTAGGGTTCTGGTGATAAAGGTAAAATATTTTATGCCCTAAAGTATTTCCCACAGCAGCCTGCAGGAGAGACCTATAAGGAATGTTTACAAAACACTCCTGTCCTCTCTTAGTCCTGAATCTGCTTCTCCTCAGTCTTTCCCCGTGGACAGTAACTCCGTCCTTCCATCTGCTTTGAAGACCACCACTGACTCTTCCTTTGTCTCTGGGCCTCATCCAACGGGCCATTCACTCCAGCAGCAACACATTTGAAAGGCGTAAATCCCACCTGGAGTTCCCACCTGCAACGCTGCAACATCCCTCCCTAACACCTGCCTCTCCCACTACGCAGAGCTTGCTCTTCTGTGACATCTTCTTAGTTCATCCCAACACCCTCTTCAAGGTGCTGCCCTCCCACCATTTCCCACTTTCACATGCTTGGAAGGCACACGCACACACTTTTTTTTTTTTTTGCAGTTTTTGGCCGGGGCTGGGTTTGAATCCAGCACATGGGGCCAGTGCCCTACTCCTTTGACCCACAGGGGCTGCCCCACATGCACACACTTTACTACACCTCCCTGACTTGTTTTTCTGCCTTGCACTTATCCCCAGCTGACACACACTGTATATTCACTCATTGATTTGTGTGTTTCCTTCCCCTTCCCATTGGGCTGCAGCCTCCATGAAGGTCAGAGTTCCAGTATTTCCCATTTGGGGCTTGGTACATGGAACATGCCCCATAAATATTTGTCGAATAAATGGATGGCTGTTTAAAAGTGGTAAACGGTGTGATTGAAACAATGTAGGCAAATTACAGAATGGCCCCAAAAGGCATGTGGGTCTGAAGAATGAAGAAGAATCTTCCAATGCTACCGTGGGAAGGTAAGTTCCCAAGGGAGGGTGAAAGAGTCCAGACACCACCTGGGTGTGACCTAACACCATGGCAATGAGACTGAGGAGGGTGATGTTTGATTTTAATGAAAAACCCACCAGGCCTGGAGGACCCGCTTCACCTGCAGGACGTGAGAGAGGCAGCAGCTCAAAAGTTCAAGCCTGGCCAACCAGGCCGGGTGACACTACTCACAAGGAAAGGGACTGAGGATGGGAGGCAGGGTTCCTAGAAAAAGGTAAGGAGTTCAGAGTTCACCTTGAGTTCAAAGTGTCAGAGCAATATTCAGATCAAGACATCCTTCCAATATAGCTGTAAAGAAGGTTCTGAATTCAGGAGTGGTTGGATCCTCTGATGGAGAACACCATGCCAGGTGTGAAGACCACCACGGGCTCCCAGAGTGACCACAACCCACCTTCTCCTGCACTAGGGGGCTATAGATACAGGTTATATGAGGAGCATCTCACCTTTTAGTGTTACTCAAAGTTTGGGCATGGGCAGGTGTCTATCCATGACATTAAGAAACAGAAGTGAGTCCCTTGTCAGTGAGAACTTGAGAAGCCTGGTTCTCATGGACTGGACCCCACCAAACCCCTCACTCCTTGTACCTACACCTTCAGACCCTGATGTCACCTGCCTAGACCTTTGGGTATTTGTTTGTTTGTCGAGACAGAGTCTCACTATGTCACCCTGGCATTTACAGCTCACAGCAACCTCCAACTCATGGGCTTAAGCGATTCTCTTGCCTCAGCCTCCCAAGTAGCTGGGACTACAGGTGTCCGCCACAACACCCAGCTATTTTTGGTTGTCGTTTTCATTGTTGTTTGGTAGGCCCGGGCTGGATTCGATGTACGTGGCTCCGGTGTACGTGGCTGGCACCCTAGCCACTTTGGGTATTTGTGTTTATCACTTCCAAGATATAGAAACCACAGAAGAAAAGAGACTAAGAAAGAAAACAGACAAGGAGTGATCAGCAGAGAGGAAAGACTGAAAAAGAAAAGGATGATGGCTGCTGTTCCATCTGGGATTCTTTGAAGTAGTTGTTGTTAATCATTTTGTTACTATTATCACTGTCACCCATTTGTTTCTAAGAATGTTTAAACTTAGATTGATTATATCATGCACACATGTGGCACACCCACAGTGTCAGAGCTGGAGTCTAGCTACAGATGCAGTCCCAGGTAGAAGGTGGCAGGTGTGAGCAGGCATCTCACACATCGCAGCCTCCCCTCCCACAGCAGGGCCTCTCTGCAGGCGCAGGTTCCGGGGGACAGGTGCTCACTCGGAGGCAGACAAGTAAAGCCTTCATGAATTGTCGTCAACCACAGACAACAGTTGAATCTTTAGAAATTTTGTTCACAAATGAATCTGAAAGAATCTCTCTTCCTTCCCAATGTGAAACTTTCTTCAGGAGAGACCCACAGTATGTAGACCTGGCTCGTAGCATTTATACATTCTGAAGATTTTCTGTGAACACGATCCCATTGTCGGCTATTAAAGTCCATTTTAATGCATCTTCTTCCATCGCTGTGCCTTTTATTCATCATCTTTTCTTTCCTGCACTGGTTAGGACAGCCAGTAGCATGTTGAAGTGGAGAGAGCAGGCATCCTGTCCTTGTTCCTGCTCTTAGAAAGCATTCAGCCTGTCACTATTAAGGATGATAGCTGTTGCCTGTCAGAGAACGCCTTATTCTATTGAGAAAGTTATTTTCTGTTCCTAGTTTTCTGAGAATTTTTATCATAAATGACATAGATTCCCCATCTATTCATGGTCTTACCCTTTCATTCCATTGAAAGACACTGATGGATCAACATGGTAGGCTAATAGTATTTCCAAATAGAAGGCATATTCGCAAGTGGTAAGGGACTGAACTCGGGGCCATGAGAGCTATGCTGTGTCATATTTATAAAATTATATTCCTGGCTAACTTCTGAACAGCAAGAGTTTGAGTCTATGCCAGAGGATGAGAAAGGGATGGGGAAGGAGAGATGGGGAAAGATCAGTCATCAGGGACGAAGGGGCAGTTAGCCAGGAGGAAGAAGTTCTAGTATGTTTTTGCAAGGTAGGATGATGAGTTAAGTTAACAATACTGTACTGTGAATTTCAAAATGGCTAGAAGAGAGGCATTTGAATGTTCTCATTCTCAAGTAAAGCCTTCATGAATTGCCATCATGAAATGATAAATGTTTAAGGTAATGGATATGCTGAAATATACCCTAATTTAATCATCACACTGTTTACATGTACCAAAACATCATGTTGTACCCCAAAAAGATATATAATTATTCTATGTCAAACATAAATACATATGTATATGTGTGTGTGTATGTATGTATATATATATATATATATACACACACACACACACACACACACACACACACAAAGTAGCTGTGTGGCCAGGGCACCTGCCACTACCCTCAGAGCATCCCACCTAGCCCTTCCTGGGGCATCATGGCCAACTCCACCTGCCAATATCCTGAAGATACTGGTTCAGGACCATGCCCTTAAATTTTCGATTAAAACATAAAAGTTTCTTTGGAAGGCATTTGCTTTTGGACCTTTCCCCCCTAGCCAAAGCTATTGATGTTTTCATTATCACTCTGTGATAAAGTACAGAAAACGGCTTGGTTTTTGTGCATTAAATACGAATTCTCTGACAAGCCTGTGTTGTATAACTGACTGCAATTTGCAACCTCACTCCCAACACCAGGATGACCTCATCCTCAGTTAAAAAGGAGCCCTGGAAAAAGCTTACAGACCTTTCCCAATAGCTCTCATGTAATATAGCTGACTTTAATACAGTCTCACACCTCCCGTCACAATACTTTCTCTGCCCTGCAAATCTTAATTAAAACTAATCTCATCAGAGACTCTAATTCATAGGACGTTAATCTTGTATAATGTGTCATCAAATCATAACTATTATTTGCTTAACAAAATCCCAGTTCTTTAAGATGATGATGAGAGAAACATCAATTTGCAAACACTCTGCCTCCCACACTATTAGGAGAATTTTTTTTTTTTGTAGAGACAGAGTCTCACCCTATGGCCTTTGGTAGAGTGCCGTGGCCTCACACAGCTCACAGCAACCTCCAACTCCTGGGCTAAAGCAATTCTCTTGCCTCAGCCTCCCAAGTAGCTGGGACTACAGGCGCCCGCCACAATGCCCAGCTATTTTTTGGTTGCAGTTTTGGCCGGAGCCGGGTTTGAACCCGCCACCCTTGGTATATGCGGCCGGCGCCTTACCGACTGAGCCATAGGCACCGCCAGGGAAGATGTTTGTAATGAATTCTATCCCCAGCCACTCCGAGGGAGAGAAAACCCCAGATGACTTTAACATTTAATACAAGAAGAAATGCCAAAAAGAGGTTAAGGTTTTGCTGTATTTTAAATGCTTATGTTTACAACTTAATACTCCACCCCCCCCCTCCAAATGATGGATATGTAATATAATTGGAATATAACTCACACTGTCTAAATGTGAAAAAACTCTAGGAATGTGGGGCTTGGGTCAAATAGTCCTTTCTAAACACTATTCCCCTCTTACCCTCTAATAAAATGTTCTAATTCGCTCAACACTTTGAGAGCAGAAAATCTGGAAGAAAGATGTGGCGAATCAAATGTTCATACATCAAAACACAGAGTAAGATAGGCCTTAAGACCTCTGTGCCCAGGTAAGCTTTGTCAAATTATCCTTTTATTCTATTTGGGAATTTAAAATTTCTCTGATATTTCACCCATAGAGTTTTACTTGATAATCTACTGTTGAGGTCATACTCTTCACCTGCAAATGGTGCAACATCGTTGGCCAAGCTATGCAATTTGGGGCGTTTTAGGGAGCTTCAGTTATGCTATGAGAGTTGGTCCCTGAAACGAAACCAAACCTGAAGGACAGAAAAGAGCCTTGAGCAGCCTTGGGCATCCCAACAGGGATAATCTTTAGGATGCCCCCAAGGTAATAAATGAGCTCTCACCGTTACTGCTATTTCTGTGCCTGTCCAGTGGGGAAAGGCATCAGTGGGTCGTATCCAGCATATGAGACCATCTGCTTCTTAGCTAGAAGAAAAGTTTTGTAGTTGGTATTTCTACCAAGACTGCATTCAAAAGAGGAAGGGTGGTATCTCAAAGTAACTTGGGTAAGAAGCTACTGGAAGAAAAACAAATGGATATTGGATAGGTAAAAGCCACAGATCCCCTCTGCTCCATGCATAAGGATGTGACATAGAACTTCCAGAACCAGAGGGCTCATTTAGGGCAAGGAGAGTGAAACATCCTCCCTCACAAAGCCTGAGACAGTTGTTTAAAGGTAGGATCCCTTGTAAGCCTAGATTTCCTAAAATCTTGTGTCTGTGCAGCTGTCCTGACATTTAAGGTTTCCAAATTCCTTTTGATCTGCACCCAGCATTTACATCAGAACCTCCCATAAGTGAATGCCACAGGAGCAACATTCTTCCAACATCTTTCTCTAAAAATTGCCCAAGGGGCTGCAACATTGAAAAATTAGCAAAATGAAATGCAATGTAAAGAGCACTTTAAAGCCAATAGCTCTTACATTTATTCCAATCTGAAAGAAATCAGAACATGTCTTTTTCCCCTAAACTTAATCCAATTGATTAAAGTAAGAATTGTTTTATAAGGGCCTTCCAAATGTTCTCCAAATCACAAAGTGATTCCAGTAAAAACACTGCAGACCACATCCTGGACTTTCACAAATCAGTAAGCATATTTATTTAAACAATTTACAACAATTTAAAATGTGCTTTTTTAATCTCCTCAAAAATCAGGGTAGACTGACAAGTTAATTGAAAAAAGACATACACGCTCATACACATGATATTCAGCAAGTACTGGAAATGAAGCAATCCATCCATTTCAAGGAAAAGAAATTAAAATGGCACGTTTCCTGTGCGTTTCCTATTATACAAGGCACATTTGTCCACTCCGTGATTATTCTCTATACGAATCTTTATGCGCTCTGCTAATAGTACTGGGGAAATAGTTGTCAGTATTCCTCAATTTTTACCTGTAATACTTTCCTTGCCTTTGCCATAACCTTCTCCCCTCCATTTTTCCACTAGACACAAACAGCCCCCCACAAGGCCTCAAATCCCCCGTTAAGTTACTGCACAGATGTAAAGAATAAAAGCAAACTCCTGGCTTTTCGAATTTTAAAAAATCAAGATTCTCCTAGCCTTCAATAATAGATTTAAGACTAAGTGCATTATCCCAACTCTTAGAGGATAATTCTCCAGCCTAAGGGAGAGGAAGAGATATGAGAAAAATGAGAGCGAGAATAAGAAAAGAGCTTCTGAGAAAGGAAGGCCACTCAAGGCCTTCTGAGTCTGACCGTTTTAGAGACCTCACACGAGTGGGATCAATCCTCTCATTTGTGCCGCTCAAGGCCGCTCAAGGCTCTTACCCAACATCCTCCTGAGAAGAACCTCCCAGAGCAGTGGGGCAGAGGAACAGGAGATAGATCTCTCCCCACCCGCAGCCCTTCACTCCAGATATACGTATACTGGCAAGTCTAGAGCAGAAGAAATAATCTATGCCCTAAATTTCTATGTAGAATCCTAAGAGTTAAAATCTACCAGTCCCCTACTCCACCATGGCAAGATAATAAGAAAGCCGACAGTTCCTGTATTATTATTGTACCATAGGTGATATGTCTGGCTGCAAAGTCAGAAACTTTGAGAAACTGAGGTGACAGCACTAAGAATCTCATGACCAGGATGACTAAGAATAAACAGGGGAGATGCTGTTTATCCAGAAGCGTTCATGATCTGAAAGAGTCCAGGTGTCTGATGGAACTGGATCTGGACTGCACAGCCAGGGACCAGACAAGATGCTGGGACTGCCAGAAGATGCCAAGGTGGAGAGGCTGGGATGGCCGAGACCCAGATGGGGCAAAGAGGTAAAGATGTCTTCCCCAGACCTGGGACTTAGACACTTCCCAAGAAAAAAAAGAAGGTGGTTGGAAAATTCTAAAAGATGAAGCTTGAAATTCGAGTGCTTTTATGCTTAAGTAGCCTGTAAAATCACATCAATTAAGGGGATTAAAAGAAAGAGCAAAGGGATAGTGATTCTGCCTTCTCTACCATACTTCCTAGACAAAGACTTGGAGATTAAAATAGAGAAACATTTCAGCTTACACTCCCATGGAAGACTGCAGGCATCTTGTGTTATCTTTAGAAAGTCAAGCAGATATGGGCTTGGGAAATGCCACCACATTTCCCACCACTAACACACAGTGACATCTAAGCATTTTCCTACAGCAATTACATTTCCATAAAGAAATATTATCCAAAACTTGGAGACAAAGCAAGATGGTGACTCTTGTCCTTGCAATATCATTTTTTAATAGGCTTACCCAAGGACTTTTTAATTATCTAAGAGAATGCACCTGTGTTTGGCTTTGCTAATTACCATCGGATTTGTGTTCCTACATGGTCAAGCTCTATGTTAACTTGTAATCATGGCTTATTGCTTAATAGGACGTGAACCAATATCGCAGCTAATGAAACAAGCTCAATATTGTATTCTGTTATCACACTGTTTATAAACACCCAGCTCCTCAAAGGTTCTTTGCTTCTTTCTGGTTCCCTCCTTAATGAACAAGGTGCATAAAATCATCAATGCAAGTTCATGCTTATATTTTTATCACACTTTTGAAAATTATACTTTGAGATTACAATGGTGGATGCATTTCCAGATTAGTCCATTACATGTATGGCTGCTAGAATGGCTGCCCACACATCAGCAGGACTGGTCCAAGTCCCCAGGGCATGAAGCACTTGCCATCCAGTCACACTCATCAGGCAGTGGTTTCAAAGAAAGCAAATTTGGGGGGAAAGAAAGAAAGGAAGAGGGAGGGAGGGAGGGAGGGAAGGAGGGAAGGAAGGAAGGAAGGAAGGAAGGAAGGAAGGAAGGAAGGAAGGAAAGGAAGGAAAGGAAGGAAAGGAAGGAAAGGAAGGAAAGGAAGGAGGGAAGGAGGGAAGAAGGAAGGAAGGAAGGAAGGAGGGAAGAAGGAAGGAAGGAAGGAAGGAAGGAAGGAAGGAAATTGGTGCCACCAAAACTCATCATTTGCCTCTAGAGCACTGTACCCATCTCAGAAAAGGTAAAACAGGTCGCAAAGCCTCCCTCCACTCTCACCCCTTCCTGCCTGAAGCACAGACAGAACCCATCTCTCATCAAGGCCCCCCCCTCCTGCCACAGCCTAAGTTTCTCAGCCCCTATCCTGACCACAGAGCCTCCAAACATATGGAAAAAATTCCCTAGAGTAGTCAGGTTCACACTGTACCAAAAACCTCTCCTGGTTTTATTTTGGCCTAAGCCAAATCAAACCTGAATCTGAATAAAACTGAGAACCAGGGCTCTGGTTGAATCCCTGTAACATGCTTAGTTCACGTGCCACAAATGAGAGGATTGATCCCACTCGTGTGAGGTCTCTAAAACGGTCAGACTCAGAGAGAGCAAAGCAGGGCAGCCCGGGTTGCAGGGAGGGAAAGACAGGGAGTTGCTATTACAACCAGCTCAGAGTTTCGGTTATGCAACATGGTGAGTTCCAGAGATCTGCCTGCAACGCTGTGCGTAGAGTTGCTATAATCGCACTGTGCCGTGCATTTGAAAATGTGTTAAGTGGGGAGATCACATGTGACATGTCCCAAGCACAATAAAGAAAGCGAAAACAAACCCCCAATGCAGCATGATATCTACACGATGGGCTAATTATTCAACCACAGAAAGGAAGACACTTCTGACACATCCTACTATGGGGATGAACCTTGAGGACATTATGCAAAGCGACAGAACGAAGTACATAAGGAAAATATTGTACGATTCCATTCACGCGAGGTCCCTAGTCGAATTCACACAGACAGAAAGTGCGGTTGTAGGTCCCGGGTGGAGAGATGGGGGATGGGAGGGTTTTGTTCAGCGGGTACAGAGGCTCAGGTTCCTGAGAAGAACAGAGTTCTGCAGGCTGAATCCACATCGTGAAAAGTGTATGGTTCCACCCCTGAACCACACACTTAGAAGTGGTTATGATGGTAAACCATGAGTGGTGTACATTTTACTACAACTAAAAATAAGATATTAAAAAGAAAGAACGATGCTCTATGTAATAATTTACTCAGCACCAAATAATTAAAATCCAGCCTGTTCATCACTCACCTGGCCTTGGGGCACAGTTGTTCTGGCAACTCCCTCACTCAGCTGTCTACCACCCTACTGTCCCTCTGGGTGGAGATGGTCATGCTCTGACCTTTCCTTTTAAGGCGGAAGCTGTTGTCTTTCTCCTTCCCTTGCCTGTCTCCTCCACTCCTCCCTTCAACCTCCCTGCTCCGTCTTTCCTCAATAGATGCTACATCCTGGGATTTCAGATACATGGACTGAAAACAAATGGAAAGGAAAAAAAGCCTCTTTCAATAATTATGAAAAAGAATAGATGCTGGAGTCAAGGTCATGGGGAAAACGAGGTGAGCACTCTCCCATTTTGTTATTGGGTTCATCTTTCATAACTATGAAACATGCCTTAAAGTTTTAACATCAAAAGGAGCTTTCAAATGCAGACCCTGTCATTACTTCAAAAATTAATAGCATCGGTGGGATGATGCTATTAATTTTATGAATTCTCATGTTAAAGAACAACCCATTATGAGAGATCTTTTTTTTTTCTTTTAATCTCATGTTTTTGCAGAAGGGTCATTGCTTAAAGGTTGCCAATTTAGTTTGTTCTGATTACGTATTTATGGTTTCAAATACCATCTATATGTCAATGACACAAAAATGTGTATCCTTAGCCAAAATTCTGCCAACGAGCTCCAGACCCCTTGGATCCTGCTACCCACTCAGCACCCCACATGGACATCTTGTTGGCACCTCAAACTCAGCAAGCCCAGAGCCGGCTTCATGCTCTTTCCCTCCCCCATCTTCCTTTAGATATATATATATATATATTTGTTCTTAGCACACTACAGAATGTGGACACACCCTCAGTGCTTTCTCCAGAGTTGTCCCTCTCCTCCAACACCTCAATGCATAAAATCTAAAACTACTCAATGCATCCAGAGTCATTTTGTATTTCATTTAATGCAAATATAATGTTTCTGCCTTGCTGGAAAGCCTTCCACAGGATCACATAGCTTAGGAAAACATCTAAAATGAGTCCCTCTAGGACCCCTCTCCCTGCACCCCTATTCCCACCTTATTGGCCTTGTCTATTTTTTTTTTTTTTAATGATACCACTTTCCTGCCTCCAAGCCTTTGCCTGTGTTATTCCCTCTGCCTGGCATGGTATTCTTCATCCCTCTTCAATTTGCATAATTCCTACTTATTCCTCTGATTCAGCCTAAGTGGAAATCACTTGGGGAGATGCTCTATTATCCTCTGGATTAGAGCAGATTCCATGCTGTAAGCTCTGACAGCACTTATAACTCCTCCTTAATAAAAGTTAATTATTAATGCAAAATTGTCTTTTACCATGGTGTCTGTTTCTGACGTTGGAATATACAATCTTGGAAGAATCAGACTTGTTTTATTCACCTCTCTAGTCCCAGAGCATCCCGCAGGGCCCAACGATATGTTCCTAATACGTATGTGTTGTATGAGTAAGTGAACAAACGCACAGAATGTGTATTACGTGTAGTGCCAATTCCTCTAATAACAGATATGGAATTTAATTTATTTGGCATATTTTGTACTTGTTTCAAATTCTTCCAACCTAAATATTTTCTAGAGGGGTCCAGAATTAGAAAGAGTGATATTTTAGTGCCTTGGAAAATTCTTCTCATAATTATTGTTTTTGGAGGACATTTTTGGAACTTCAGAGCAATACTGTGTAACTTCCTAGCTTCAAATCTATTGAGGCAATCTACCAATTTTATAGATACACAAACTGAAGCAATCAAAAGGCAATGAATCCTAGGTAACAGCTTCGCAGTACTTGTTTAATTTCTTAGCCACTGAGCTGTGTTACCACATCATAACTATTAATTTGGGAAAAATTAAGGAACAATATGTAGAAGTTTAGCCTCCAGTCATTTTTATGTGCTGTTGATAGAAGAATAAATTAGTAAAACCTTTATGAGAGATAAATTGGCTCTATGCTCTGAAGGCCCTTTGAGCTGGTCACTGAGAGAGGAAGCTTGACTCTCAGGACAAAAACTCAAATGCTGGATCAGGCTTTTAGTAACTGTGAATGTGGGCAGGTCAGTTTACTGCTCAAGGTTCAGTTTGCTTATCTGTAGAAGGGAGCTATTACAATGCCTTGCTCATTAAATGAGACAGTATGTAGAAATCACTGCACCAGATATACTTAATAATTCAACATGTTGTAGCAAGTGCTTTTAGCAATCCTACATCTAGAAATCAATCCTAAGGGGGAAAAAAAATCAGAGATAGACAAATGTCAATGTGCACCACTGTGTTTACTGATACATTGCTCACAAGAGTTAAACATGAGAAGCAGTCACTTTTATAAAACAAAACCAGAAAACCATTGAGTTTCTAAACCAATTTGAGAAAGCAAGGCACACCATCGAAATCAGATTCCCAAAGGCTTTTGAAGATTTGGTGGTGCCATTCACCTGGCCATGTCCTCCTTCTTTAAAAACATATGGGAAGTCCGCCTTTCTTGGTTGCCAGGGAAATTCGCATGAGGTCGTGTGACCTGAGTGTTACTCAGTGGAACAGACATATATGAAGGAAGCCACTTCCAAGCCTGGCCCTTAAATTTTTGAAGCTCCACCTCTTCCCTATTCACACTGATTGTGGAAGCCATATGTTCCAACGATACAAGCAGCCTGGATCTCTGCATCAGGGCTTGGAGGAATTCCTCTGCAGAGGGAGAGAGAGCCTTCAACCAGGAATTTTAGATGAACAAGTCCTTGGACAATTAAGAAGTAATATTTGCTATATGAAATTACTAATATGAGGACTTTGTTATCACCACATAGCCTATCCTATCTTGACCAATAGTTACATGAAAACATACATAATAAAATCATCATAATTATTTACCATAATAGGAAGCCATGAATGTGCATAGAAAAAAGAAAGGAAGGGCTCAGTGCCTGTTGTAGCTCAGAGGCGAGGGTGCCAGCCACATACACAGAAGCTGGCAGGTTCGAACCCAGCCCGGGCCTGCCAAACAACATGACAATTACAACAAAAAAATAGTTGGGTGTTGTGGCGGGTGCCTGTGGTCCCAGCTACTTGGGAGGCTGAGGCAAGAGAATCGCTTAAGCCCAGGAGTTGGAGGTTGCTGTGAGCTGTGAGCTGTGACACCACAGCACTCCACCAGGGATGGTATAGTGAGACTCTGAAAAAAAAAAGAAAGAAAGAAAAGAAAGGAAGGATATTCACCAAAATGTTCACAGTGGCTATTTCAAATATGAAGTGAAATTTACTTTCTTCTTCATTGTTTTCTACAGCTTGATTGTAGAAATAATGCTATTTATAGCTTATGTAAGAAAATCATCTTTCATTTCACAATAAACTTTTAAGGAAAAATAGGAAAACACATAAAATCAAACCCAGCTAAATTCACTCTGGGTGTTTCTGGCATCTAATTCATCCAGACTATTGTGATGTTAGGACACACTGACAGGAAGTGTGCAGGGGGCTGTGACTATATGGTGGGGACGATGTACATTCTAAACATAGAAATCTGAGTAGTGGCACAAATACACCTGTTAGGAGTCCATTTCTCTGTGTATTTAATCAGATCTGGCATCGCACACTGCACAATGCAGGCATTTAGGAAACACTAATCACCATAGTTCATCAGGTTGGTCCATCAGGAGACAAATGTCTTAGGAACATTAAAAGAATAACTCAGTCAACGGGGGCTGAGGGTCTCCAATTACAATTGGAGGGTCCAATTGTAATCTCTAAATATTTGTTTCAAGTTGTATGCGTCCTTGTTTAACATTAGCAAGAACTTCGTTCAGAAGACAATACTGGATACTAGAGACAGTGCGGAAAACAAGGGATATAATGAGCACTGGTTTTATCATTCAAGTGCCACCCTCCTCATCTCAGAGTCACTTGGCCCCACAGGCCTTGACTATGTGCTCATTGCCTTGGTCACCAGCACCAGTCCCCTCATCTTACACCCCAGGATGAGGCTCTGGGCTGAACCAACCTGAAGAACTATGAAGGATGGAGTTTCCTCCTCCACTTCTGAGCACAGGTGTAGCCGGGGTGTACCTGACTTCCCTGCCAGCCGTGCAGAAGGGCCAATAATGGCCTGCAATTGCAGGAGAGTCACTGCCCACGGGGCTGCTGTCCAGTGATATTCAGGAGTTTAAGGGAGTTGGCAGAATAAGCCACAACCATCTTCCTTTAGGATATTTCCAAGGGCCTCTCTGGACAGACCCACAAGAACAAGCAAGGAGCTGTTTTTCTCTTGCCAGCTCCCCAGCACCACATTTTCCACTCTCTCTGCCCTCTGATACAAGCCTGTAAGCTGGAGGCTAAGCCACTAGACTATTAACTCTGCTGATTAGGAGTGACTGGTACAAAGTGAGCACATGACCAAAATGAGCCCTAACAGTGAATATTGAAATACTACATTCAAACGCTGGATTAAAGTGCTTACCTCACTCCAGGCCTCTAGTCAACACAGCAATTCTTCTGTTATGAGGAACCCCAGCCTGAGAACAAAGGTGGTTCATGGAGAAGAAGGGACCCTGGACAATTAGATAGAGGTGGAGCCTGAGCTCCCAATATATGATAAGCCCCTGGATCCATCTCTACCTGATGCAGACTTAGATCTAAATGTTTCAGTTATGTATGCCAAGAAATTCTTTCTATTGCCTAAACCAGTTTGAGTTGCCTTTTATGTTATCTGCAAAGAAAACACCCTAAATGAGGGCAGGGATGGATATGTGATTGACTAAAATACTGCAAAACTAATTTCAGCATCCCACTGGGAACCTGAGCTGACAACTTCTGCTTGCTTAAGATGGGCACATTTAGTCAAAATAAAATCATCTGATGCTTCTTCAAAAAGTCTTTTTTTTTTCTTAATCCCAGAATCTGGGCTGGGTGTGGTGGCTTATGCCTATAATCTTAGCACTCTGGGAGGCCAAGGCAGGTGGATCCCCGGAACTCAGGAGTTCAAGCCCAGCCTGAGCAAGAATGAAACCCCATCTCTATTAAAAACAGAAAACAAACTAGCTGGGCATTGGGACAGGTGCCCGTAGTCCTGGCTACTCAGGAGGCTGAGGCAAGAGGATTGCTTGAGCCTGAGAGTTTGAGGTTGCTGTGAGCTATGATGCCATGGTACTCTACCCAGGGAGACAGAGTGAGACTCTGTCTCAAAATTTAAAAAACAAAACGAAACAAACAAACAACAAAAAAAAAAAAAACAGAATCTGGCTGTAGAGCAGGGACTATTCCTTCAGTGTCCAGAGCATAGCTCCAAGGACAGGCCGAGGCTCTGCCGTTATGTGCAGGTGTTTTGATTCTGCCTCCCTGCCTCTCTCCTGAAGTCTCAGGCAGGTGTACTCTCGTTTCCAGGGCAGCATTAGCATTCTGTCTTCACAAGCAAGTGGGTGAAACAGACAGTGCTAATGGGTGAAGATGCGTCATCAAAGCTGCACACTCTGGGGCATTCTGTCACACACAACTTCTCCTAACACAGAGCTGGCCCAGTTCACTGGAGCCAGGCCATCTGTTTCTGGGGTCTTTTAGAGATTCATTGTGCAAATCGACCAGCTTATCTGTTTGGGGAGATAGATTGAAAGCTATTGTAGTCACTACGCCAGTCCCATGCATCGAGTAGCTGAACAAACTAAGAGGTTTTGTGCCAACTGTGCGAACACACGAGGGTGGGTGGAAATATAGCTGTTGAACTCTGCAGATGTTGTTCTTCCTACACCTTGCTTGAAATACACAAAAGCATGTATTCCATACAGATGGAATCAAGAGCCCACTAACTTGCAGCTCCAAGGCATATTTTTTAACATTTATGTTTAAAAGGAGAAGCACTCCTCATAGCTTTTAACTTGGAGATTGTGAAATAAATAGCCACCCAAGGATAGAACTGACCTATACTCTGTACTCCTGTGTGTGTGTGTGTGTGCGCGCGTTTAATTGTATCAGAAGTCATTTTTTTATATACTTTGGCTTCATTTCAGAAAATTATGATAATAAAAGAAAACATCTGATTGCCATTCCCATTCTCCTTGGAAAATGATTTTGACTACCCCTCGTAGTCTATTCAGACTTGCAGACACTATGTATTTATTTCATATTAATGTGAGGACACAATTAGGATATATAAATTGCTTTTGTAAGGCTAAAGTCTGAGTTGTAGCTGTGTCTTTCACCTGGGGAATGTGCCATATACCTTTGCAATGTACCCATCGGGTGGTAACTTACAAATCCCTTCCCCTCTCCCTACTTCTTGAGTTCAAGTTTTTCTCTCATGTGAACATGTAGTTGTTAATCTACTTGTTTCAGTTTAGTATTGAGTACGTGTGATCCTCGCTTTCCCATTCTGATGATACTTCACTTAGGAGAATGTTTTCCAAATCCGTCCATGTTGTCACACAAGATACAAAATCTCCATCAATTATTCGATCTTAAGAAATTTCAAGTAAGCACCTATATGTTTGGCTTTTCTCCTGAAGCATCAAAGCATCAAAGCATCAGCAGCTTCAGGTGTGGTACCTAGAATGCCAATAATAGCCTGATATTGAGCAACGAGCCCTATCTCACTCTGCTGTCTCACCTGAGCTTACCTTACCCCTGTGGGTAAGTGGCTCTTTAAAGTCTATCCTGTAAGTATTTGTACTATCGTTTTAGTTTTTTGGTTTTGGTTTTTTTTTTTTTTTTGGTTCCTTTATATTTATTTTTTTTTTTTAAAGACAGAGTCTCACTTTGTCAATAGAGTGCCATGGATTAGCTCACAGCAATACTGTTTTTAGTTTTTGAGACATTTGACTGCCCAGGAAATTCTTCTCATTAAGATAGTCTCATTTTTAAAGAAACTCATCAGTATTTAAACTGAAAGCTGTAATTATTTCATCATGTTAATTTTTCTTTCTTTTGCCTCTTAAGAATTAGAAACGTATGAAGATATAAAAGCAATGCGTGTTGACATCTGCTCGGCATAGAAAAGCAGGAAAGAAAAAATATGAAATCACAGAGCATCTTCTCTCCTCCGAAGTCCCATCCCAAATTCCAAGTATAATAAAAAAACAGCTGGGTCAAGTAAGGTTTGAAAGCAAAATTACTTCAACACAACAGGAAAATAATTCTAAAAGAGCTTCAGAAATTACAGGCTTTTCTCTCCAGTAGTCTATTCATCGATATAAAAAGGTTACAGATTTGGGGGCAACAACTAGTTTCTGAGAAATCAATGTTACAGTCCTAGTAGAAAAAAAGGTTAATGCGTTCCTGTGCATGTTTATGTGACAAGGTAATGTGGCAAATTTTATTCATTGCTTCCTAATAACCAACACTCACCACTTCCCTGAAAATAAGCACCTTGTTTGTTTAGGTAGTGAGAAAACATCAATGCTTGTCAGGCAGCACCTACAGGTGCCCCAGAATTAAATCTAATTCCATTTCAGGGATCCCACAGATCTATGCTTCAGTGACAAAGTGTATATTGTCTAGAATCTAAAGCACGTCTCAGTTATCTGACTCTGTGGAATAGATTCTACAACTCTGGAAATAATAAATAATAAACAGCATTGCAAATCATTTCTCTCTATAGATGAGAAAATTCTGTCCCATCTAGGAGAGGTCCCATCAGCTTCCTTCTTCCCACCCCCTTATAAGGAAATCCCAATTTGCTCCCTTTTACACAATCATTTCAAAATAGACTCAGGTCTATTTTTTGGATTCTCATTTGAACTGGTTATAACATCTGTCTAGTGTCCTCATAAGTCAAGTAAAATCTTTTAAATTTGTGTTCATGTTGATTCTGCATGAGATCCCTGATTTTGCCTTTCTTTGTAGATGATCTTCTAACATAGCCAGTGAGCTGTAAAGGTGCAGCTTGGGAAGGGCTCTGCGGTTGGCTGTTCTGTTTACTAATGTCTGCTCTCTGCTCCTTCTGGGAACCTGGTACCAACGCACTTCCTGATTCCCTTGGGGATGGGTGGAACCCTTGGACTTGCTCTGGCCAATGAAGTGAAGGCAGAAGTGCTCTGTGAGCTTCTGATTTGAAAGTTAAGCACTCCTGGACAATGTGCTTCCTTCCTCCTGCACACTGTCCAGGACTGCTCAAATGCTAGCTCCTTCCTTGACCTCTGCAAGAGCAGAGGCTCCCTGCCAACCCATGATGGACATGAAGCATAAGCCAGAATTAAACCTTACTTGTTTTAAGCTACTGCTATTTAAAGGTTATTAGTTAGCCCCAACTTATACTTACTGGAATCCAGCCCCCCACCCTCCAATAAAATGGCAAAGGCTTTTTAAGGAGAATTCTGTGTGTGTGTTTCTATGTGTAGGATTCAAATTCCTTGTTCTTGTGTTGATTTTTTTAAACTTATAACTGTGGTAAAATACATATAACATAAAATTTGCTATACAATAGCATTAAGTACTGAAGGAAACCAGAATATGTCATCCAAAATATGCCTCTTTAGCATTATTTTTGAACTGAGGGCACTCAATAAGGAACATTTGCAGAAAGGACTACACAAGCTGCCCTTTGTTACCCACAGCAAGCCACATATATTCCTGCTAGAATATATGGTCCATATATCCTTGGACCATCATGAGAAGATAACCCTTGTGTTCAGTGACCAGGAATTGAGAGAATGGATCTATGTAAATACATACTAAAACAACTCTTACCTTCCGCCAACTTGTATCCCCTCCATCTGTCTCCTGGTGACTCTCCAGAAATCTACTACCTCAAATGTGAACCCCTCCATCTCCTGATTTCTTCACAAAATTTATTATCTGTTTTTTTTTTAAAGTATAAAAGCCTTCTGCTTTGGCCAGTTCTTTGAGTCTCTGGTCTCTTGTGAGGGGCCCCATGCACATGTAAAATTAATAGGAGAAAAGCCTATAAGCTTTATCAATCTGTTTGCATTAATTTGGTTCCTACACCCAGCCTAAGAGAGGAGAATTAAGATGAGTAGATGTCATGTATAGCCTCCCTATGGTACTTCCACATTGGTGTGCAACCATCACCACCTCCCAATCTCCAGAACTCACTTTCCCAAACTAAACCTCTGTGTCCATTAAATAACATCTCCTCCATCCTCCTCCAGCCCCCCACAGCTTCCACTCCACTTCCATCTCCACAAGATTGACTATATTCTAGGACCTCATACCACTGACAGCATACAATATTTATCTTTTTGTGCCTGGTGTATCTTACTCAGCATAATGTCCATGTTCATTCATGCTGCAGCATGTGTCAGTATTTCTTCTGTTCTTACAGGTAAATAATATTCCATTGTATGGATGTTCCACAGTGCATCCAACCGTGCATCCATGGATCCTAGAGTTGTGTCCACCTCTTGGCTGTTATGAATAATGCTGCTATAAATATAGGTGCACAGAAGCCTTTTTAAGCTCCTACTCTGACTTTTTTCAAATACAGAAGTAGAATTGTTGGTAATTTCTTTTAATTTTTTTAGAGAACTGCCATATTGTTTACCACAACGCTGTACCATTTTACATTCCCACCAACATTATATAAGGTTTCCTTTGTTGTCACCACATCATTACCAACATTTGTTATGTTCTGGTTTCTGATAGTGGCCATCCTAATGGGCATGAGGCATTAGATATCTCATTGTGGTTAAGAGAACGTCTTTTGCTTCTTTTGTCTTCTGT
The DNA here is from genome assembly GCF_027406575.1 of Nycticebus coucang. Taxonomy (NCBI): domain Eukaryota; kingdom Metazoa; phylum Chordata; class Mammalia; order Primates; family Lorisidae; genus Nycticebus; species Nycticebus coucang. Next base: position 107,280,929 of record NC_069783.1, on the reverse strand, counting down.
CTGGAATGGGGCTTGGAAGTGCATCTGTCACCTTGAAGTCTCCAGGTGACAGAATGAGGAAGACAGAAAAGATGGCAAAGCAGACACAAGGACAGAGCTGGGGAGCCCTGTGGCCCCGCGGCAGCCACGCCAATGCTAATAGCAACTGTCCCCCTGCAGACGTCTTGTTAAGTTAGAAACATGCACTGCCATTCACTCAAGCTACACATAAATTGGGCTTTCTGTTACTTTTAGCCAAAAGCATTCTTAGATACATCAGGTAATGGAGATCAATTGTGGATTTTCAACAAACTTTTAGGATATAGTGGAATTGCATCTTATGTTGGCAGTTCAGTTCTAAAGTACCAGGTAAGGGGAAAACCACATTTGTTTCCAATTATCCTTGAAAAGCTCCTGGAACATGCATCAGGTTCAGTAAACACAGTATTTATAAGCAAGCCTACACCGCTGAGGTCATCGTGGAGAGAAAGCTCACAGACTCAGAGCTTGAAAAGATTTCATCATTTTCTAGGAACTGCACTATTGGGGATGAGAGAATACTCATTAACCAAAGCCAGCTCCTCTGCTAGGTCCCTAACAGCAGAATGTGAGCCCCTTTGAATACCTGAGTGCATGAGGCTACCCCCAAGGATGCCCTTAGTAATGGGAGGAATAAAAATCTCTCCTGACACTCAAGGAAGAAAGATAAAATCTTGGGGGAGAAATATCTTTTAGGTTAACCAATCCTCAGACGGCAATTAGAAAAAGGTACTGACAGAGTACATTTGAAAGAGGTCACTGTACTTACCTGGTAAGAGTTTTTTAATCTATTAAGGGGTATTTACCCTGTGAGTGAACTGCTTACAGTCATAAGGACTCACACAGTTGTCCAAGGAAGTGAAGCACTAAGGATCTTCTTGTGAGTTAGGGTTGAACCTTTCATAATGCACAGCATGGACTCTGATTTCATTTCAGCCACATTTATGCACAACATTGGGACAGCAGTTCTTCCAGCCTAACGTGGTGCTGGAACACATCCCTGGAAACTAGTGAAGAACAGAAGTTCCCTGACTTAACAATGAGGCCACATCCCAATAACCTATCATGAGTTGAAAATGTTGTAAGTCGGGGCGGCGCCTGTGGCTCAGCGGGTAGGGCGCCAGCCCCATATGCCGAGGGTGGCGGGTTCAAACCCAGCCCTGCCAAACTGCAACAAAAAAAAAAATAGCCGGGCGTTGGCGATAAGGTGAGACTCTGTCTCTACAAAAAGAAAATGTTGTAAGTCAAAAACACACTTACTATCCCTAAACTACAGAACATCACTGCCTAGCCTACTTCAAATGAGCTCAGAACATAGATTTAATGCATTCAACTACTCTTGGGCAGAATCATCTAATGCAAAGCTGATTTCATAATAAAATGTTGACTACCTCATCTGATTTATTGAATGCTATACTGAAAGTGGAAACCAGAATGGCAGGGTGGGTGCTCAAAGGACAGTGTCCATTGAACGAGTATTGCTTTTCATAGCATCGTAAAGTTGAAAAACTGTAAGCTGAACCACAGTAAGTTGGGACCCTCCGTAGTTGCCTTACATCTGATTAAATATTAAATACTTGCCTCTCACTGAAATCTGAGGGGCACGGGGAAACCTGGGTCCCTAAGGGCACAACCCATTCCTGCCCCTGCCTCCTTCTCCTTCCCAAGCTCCATGAGCAGAAGACACTGGGGTGTGCCCTGCTCTCTCTTCCCCAGGGCACATGTGTGTAGAATTTATGTACATTAAGCATGTTAAGATGACCTCCTCTCTACTGGGCTTTCCAGGTCCTTAGATGGGACTCCTTGCTTTTGCATATACTGTTCTCGAAAGGCAGCATAGACAGTGGTTCAAATCCTGGCTCTGACATTTACCAACTGTGTAGTTTTGAGTGAGTTAACTACTCTGCACCTCAGTTTCCCCATCTGTAAAATGTGGATAATGATAGCAGTTGGGGTTCCATGATGACTAAAGGAGGTGACGTATGCATGTTACTTAACGTGGGGCTTGGTGCTTAATAATTGCCGAGTTTGCTCCTGTCATCAGGACCTAAGACACAGCAACATTTATTTATTGCCATTTGAACTGATACAGCTGCCCCCTTGCCATAGTCAGGCTCACCTACTTGCACAAGAAGGCTGTGTATGTGTTTCAGAATAATTTCAGGTGTTTGTGTATGCCACAATAATCAAGTTCCTTAAAAGCAAAGGGTCTCGAGAGCAAGAAAACATTAAATCCTGTGATCCCTGCTACCCAGCACCAGTTACAGAGTCATTTCTATTAGGTAACTCCATTAACGACCAGATGTTTCCTCTAGTTCCATATTGAACACAGTGTGCAATTCTCTGACATTATAAATTGATTAGAATTAGGGTAAATATATCAATCACACACATACACAAACACATAAAACCTCAAGTCCTTTTCAAATTTCAATTCATCACTTCATATAAGAACTCTGAGACGTCACTATCTTTGCCCTTATTATAAAGAGAAGGAAACTGAGGCACATAAAGTTACACAAACAGGCACCAATGATACCTCCCCCCAAGAAAGCAGAGGTTTTGGTTTTCACCAATAGTTTAATTTCACATCCACGTAATTTACATTTATCAGGATATGTATCACAAATTCAATTTGTATAATTGGAGGTTTCTACGGTAAGCAAGCATAACTTTTTTAAGAAAACAAACAGTATTTTTTCAATTGACTCATTTGGATTCCTTATATAGTGAAGAACTTGAGCCCTTTAATTTGGAAGGAGAGTCACAGAATCATAGAGGGGGACAAGTTGCATATTTAGAAGAAAGTGAATGTGCACTTTTATTTGGACTATCTAAACCCAGCCCGCCACGCTGGGATAGGGCTCCCTATCAACATAACATCAGCATTCAATTTCCAATGAGTCATAAATCTGGCTGCATTGTCTGCAAGGGCCTCTGAAAACACAGCTCCCCCTGCAGCACACATGTCAGCAAACCCGAGAATTATTGCTTGTTGCCACATTTTTTCATTTCCCCTCATAACACCATGTTTCTAAATGCAGAATAGGAAGTCAAAAGACGGATCAGAACCTCAAAAGAGGCTCTTTAAGCCATCAGAGGCCCAGGACTGTGTCACTTCTTTGCTTACATTTCCAAAGCTCCAAGGGACCCGCAAGGGCGGAAGCTGCCCTGCATTTAAGCAAGTCCTGGCCTAGACTCCCCGGCATCATTTGTCTTTCTTAGCATCTTTGAGGAATGGAGAAGACACAGATGCTGACAGAGTGCACAAGATTCATTGCTGTACCACTGAGAAAAGGAAGCAAGAGCAAACAGAACTCTTTTCATCCCTGCAGGGCAGAAAATCCTGAGGGGAAAAGTCAGGGGTTTGTTAGAGCACAGGAGGAGGAAACACAGCCTGCTTTTCTCTGTACCAGCCACTTCTGGGTACCCGCGTCTCTTGGATACAAATGCCCTTTAGGCAGAGTAATCCCATTCCTGGGGGATTCTCCATGATGAAATAACTGAATAAAATAAAAAAGGTACAGTCAAGCACTTAATTAAGTATTCAACACGGAGGGCCTACTGTATGCTGTGCAGCACTCCAGGTGCAAGGGCTGCAGAATGAATGAGGCAGACGAGCTGCAGTGGAGGGAGACAGGTCGCCAACAGGTAGCAGCCAACAAGGTGAATGTAGAGGGTGTGAAGTGTCATCAAGACGAGAACATGAAGTGGGAAGGGAGCAGCAGACAAAGGTAGTGGTGGCCATTTCAAGACTCAGGACAGCCTTCACTCAAGGGGAGAAACTGGACTCGAGGGTTGGCTCTCAGGAAAGCATCGATTTGATAGTGAAGATATGGACGCTACAGATGTTCCAGCCAAAGGAGCAGCCTGTGCAAAGGCCCCAAGGTAGAGACAAGCTTCCCTTCTCCCAAGAAGAGAAAGCAGGCTTGTGTGTCTGGAGGGTACATGTCAAGGGCATCTTCATTCACTCCAAAAGATGTTCAGAGCAGGATCATTTTGACTAAGGGAGAATAAAATAAATATCTATGCATGTTTTTAAACAAAGAGCATATTACTGAAAAGAATATTTCTGTAATCACTAGGACTTTTTTTGCTTTGAAGTATCAACTTGAGCTGGCATAAAGAGCATGGTGTTGATAATGTTAGTAATGTAGACAGAGTGCAATTTATTCAAATCTCAACTCCACCACTTACTAGCCCTCAGGATCAGGGCAAATTTCTTCATTCCTCCATGCCCCAGCCATTAAACGGGGATAATAAGATATGTAGCTCTGTAAGTGACTGTGAGTATTCAACCGGATGATGCTTAAAAACATGGTGTGGGTGCTGGGAACACAGTGTGTACTCTGGAAATATCAACCAAGTGGGGACTGGGAGTATCATAGTAAACAAAGAGCAGGAAGGTATCAATCAATCACACATACACATGTACCACTGCACCTGTTACAAGTTCTGTGGATGACATTTGCAGGGCATGGTGAGGCCATGGAGAGGGTTACTGCCTCATCAAGAATGTATTACAGCCCCACCCCCCTGAGGGAGTGACAAGTTTCTCCATGGCCAGAGGGTCATACCTTATATACATCCACTGTGTATATCCCACTCTTTGGAGACTTAGATTTTATTCTTCCTCCTGAACACACCCAGCTCTCTCTACTCCCTAAGCCCACCCTGCAGCTCCCAAGATAACCTGTTTTGGGTGCAACCTCATGAACAGTGACTGTTCAGTGATCTGTCTTGGCTCTAACTCTGTGTCCACCATGAAGAGACTTTCACAGACACCTCCTAAATTGGGTATAATCCTAAGGTAAGGTTCACAGTCATCAGGCAGGTGTGGATCCCCTTGTATCAAATTGGTTTTTTGTTGTTGTTTTTTTTTTGCAATTTTGGCCGGGGCCAGTCTTGAACCCGCCACCCCTGGTATATGGGGCCAATACCCTACTCCTTGAGCCACAAGCACCGCCCTGAATTAAACTGGTTTTTGGACAGGGTGAGGAATAAGCAGGGATAAGTAACCAAAGACTGGTAAGGAATGAACTACAACCTGCACAGCTGCTCCAAATACATGATTGATTCGTACACGATAGCTACACAGTGATGGTAAGAAGAACAGAAACAAAGACTAATTTCTGCTACAATGTGATGTGAACAAAGGCAGAAAAAGACCTTTTATACACAAGGATTATGGCCACAATGTAGTATGCATAGATGTGGGCACAGACTGCAAAGGAAAGTGCAAAAATAAAAGGTAACAAATGCCATTGTCCCTGGGCCGGCCTCTAGACATGGCTGTTGGGATTCTAACCAGTCTGCCACTTAATGCAGCAGGGCCTTGGGCAAGATGCATAATTTCTCCAGGCCTCAGTTTCCCCACCTGCAAAAATAAGCTGACAGCACCTATTTCAGAAAAGTGTGAGGATTAAATTAGTAAAAGTAGATGAATAAGGGGTAGAAGATGACGCTGGGTATTCAGAAAGCAATGAATGGGTGAATGTCAATCACGATTGCTGGAGCCACAGATGTGGAGTGCAGCTTCCTTTCATCAAGTTTTTCTTTAAAAATATCCTGGTCAACAGAGTAAGACTCTGTCTCAAACAAAAATTAATATCACCTATTAAAATTAAAAAGCAAATAAAAATCATATTTAATCAACATAAAACGGTTAAATAAAATTATTTAAATAAAAAATACATAGTAGAACAATCTCAATAAAGGCTTCACCTTAATTCACACAAAAGTTGAATCATCTAAAGAGGAAAACAGTTATCTTCTTCAGCTGTTGAGTAACGGAAGGTGATACGATCAATTCTGGGTTTTTTTGTTTGTTGGTTTGTTTGCTTTTTTTTATTAAATCATAAAGAGGTAGATCATGTATACATTAATGCATTTACGGGGTACAATGTGGTTATGTGAGGCATCCCCTTCCTTCCTCACCTCCCTACCCCCACTCTTCTGCTACCAAGGCTTTGTAACAACAAGGACAACACAAAAAATCCAACATTTGGGCTGAATGCCACCACAGCTGCATCCAGCAAGCAGTGACCTTGCAGAGTCTCTTGCTGAAGCAAAAGTAATGACCACCCGAGTGAGGCACCGGGAAAGTCACGGGCACCCTGCAGACGGGTCCCTCTCAGGCCGCTGGAGAAAAGTACAAATCACCCCAGTTTGCTGTTCAGCAGCTGCAGGATTTCCCGGGCCATCACATTTCTGCCTCTGTTAGCAGTTCTGTGACAGAAACCGAGGCTAATTAACAAAGGGATGGAAAGCGACCAGCACACGCAGAGGGGCACTGGCAGGTAGATACAAACTGCAAAGCATGGGGCCGGAGGCGCTGAGGAGGAGACACAGGATAGAACCCCACAGATGGCATCAAGTCGCAAGCCATTTATGTTTCCCTCCCAGGGCCCCCCTCCTTCGCTGTGTCCTTACATACCATGTATCACATATTTAGGGGCATTAAACCTGTTGCACAGAAATGCCCACCTGGCGCAAATTCACAGTCACAATTATAGTGAAAATTTAAGTATTTATATGTACGAATCATCTCTCACCTATCTATTTATCATCTGGCATCAGCATTCCCCCAATCTGTCATCCAACTACAAAGCGTCTTACCCTTCTAATACTCAGTACCCAATGCTAGCCGGCTTCAGTAATAAAGAAAAAAAAACTTTCTCCTTTGTCTTGCTAAGAAACCAATATCTATACCTAATGAGCCTGAAAATGAGCTGTAATGAATTTTGTATTGTGCTTCTAATTCCAAAAGAATAATTCCAGGAAGTCTGGAAAAAAAGATATATCTTTAGCCACTTTGTTCCATAAAACCAAAACCTCGGGGAAGAAGCTTTGGGAAGAGATTCCATTCCTGCGAGAGGAATGTCTGACTGGCATCCTCGAAGCCCCTTACTCCTGGCTGGCACTGACTTGGATCCCAGGAACCAGTGCCACCCCTCCTGCAGCACTCACCATCCTGACACTGTCCCCCAGGCCTGCGTTCTAAGGCCGACCGCTTAAGCTTCTACGGTCACTGCCTAAGTCCTTTCAGAAGCTGAAACCGAAAAGCTCAGCCTCTCCCAACAAGGTTTATTTGTCAAATATTGCCCCCGAATTCACCCCCAGTTTCCCACAGTGTCCCCAGGTTTGTTCTTTCTCAGGGACCAAATGTTTACTCTCGTTCCTCATAGCACCCAAAGAAATGATCGCCTTACTTTGCTACTTGTATTTGGTTAGCTGTTTTGTAAAAATTGCTTAATCTATTTTTCTGAACAACAGCATACCTGGTATTTAAACTGAACACTTAAGAAATGAAAGACCCGAGTTCCTTAATCACGTATGCAAGTTCTAGCTTCTAAACTAGGAAAGTAGTAACAAGAAAGCCTCGCCGGGTCTGTAGCTACATTCTCAGATAATAGGCGTCAAAAAGAAAAAAATTCCTTCTTCCGAGGAGGAAAAAAAGACATCCTCTCGTGTCGTGAAACTCACTCCTTCTTTAGCTGTTTTTAATCGATATCTACACCCTGGGGTAGGAAAATAAATCTATACCCTTGAATAGTGGCATTTCCAACAACAAAGTAAGGGCTTGGGGAGGTGCTTTTCTGTATTAACAACGGTGTTGTTAAAATATCTTCACAACATACATTTGATTCAGTCACTTTAGAGACCCCTAGAGAGTGGCTAAGAGTTGTTACTAGCTGAGTCTATAAATTGTAAACAGTCTCCAGGGCAAAGTGCCATTTGTGATGTTTGTTACTGTTATTTCATATGACATTTATTTAACTAGGAGTGGGAAACCCTTCCTCCTAGAGTGGTGTTTCAGGGCTAGCCCAATATCAGGAGTCTGACAAGTGACGAAGCTGCAGAGAATCAGACCACATTATCGAAAACCAGACTCTTATTTTTTTTCCTAGGAGACATCACCTAGAATTTAAAAACTGGCAATTAATTCAAACTTTTAAAAACCTCTGTGTGGGACAAACAGAATGTATCTATGAGCTGGATTCAACCTGCAAGTTCCCACTTCCCAGCCTCTAATTAACAGTTTCGGGTTGAACCGATACAGCCACCTAGCCTGTTTCACCTCAGCTAGGTGGTGAAAGCGTAACCACTTACCAAGAAAGCGTAACCACTTACCACCCTGAAGATACAGCACCATTGTGGGGACTTACGAAACAGCTAGAAAAGTCTCTTATTCTCTTGTAACATGCCAATTTCTTATCATCCTTCTACAAAATACAAGATTCATCAGTTTTCTGCCAAGAGCACTCCAAATATCAAAACATCTCAAATATAAATAAATTTAATTCAAAAACAAAATTAAGAATGATAGGCCAAACATCACTCTATTGCATTCATATAACTTTTAACAATCTAAAAGAAAAAGGAAATAGTAACAAAAAAAAAATTAACAGAAGCCTTTCCTTCGTCCCCCATTCTAAAAAATTAAAATTAAAAATTGCCAGAAATTGTCCTCTTTAAATTTCAAAAAGTTTCCTAATTGTGCAAGCCAATTTCTCACATCTTACTAATTACACCATTCCCAAGCTTGATGTTCCAACAACCCCAGGTAGACTCTTAGCTCAATCCTATAAATGTCTTGATAATCTGCATTGATCCGGCTTCAACACAGTTGCCCACGCACGGATAAAATGCATCTGGAGAATTTGTCAGTAGTTATTTCCAGCTGTTTATTATTCCTAGAAGACTCATATGAACACTTGGCCCTGTCAGGTAGGCAGTAATATGGCTCTGTTACCCCATTGGGTGCAGTAACCCTGTACACTGTGGATGCTTTAGAAAATTGTTTGCAAGTTGTTGCTGCACTGGGATGATTTTAGACAATATGATTCTTTTACACTACATAAATGTTTGGAATTGGCAACTATAAAAAATAGTACCCTGAACATGGTTTTATGTTTACCTATTTGGGTACGAGGTAGCATGAAAGGAATTGCTATGGTCTCAATGGGGTGGAGTTTAAGCTTGGAATGTTACTTTATTTTTTTATCTTGGGAAGAGGGTTGTACGTGACAATGAACTCTAGATTTCTGAATAAAAGCACAATGATAAAGTCTATACGAATGAAAAAGAACTGTGACTTCAAAAACATAAAAGTTTATTTCTCTCTCATGCAAATACTACCTAGTGCTAAACATTCCAGGACAATAGTTAAGCCTCCATGACAAGGCGGGAGCCTGACCCCTTCCATCTTTTCCCATGGATGCCCTTAGAACATCCTCACATGACATGGCAGCTGCAACAGCTCCAGACATCACATCCAAAATCCAGAAGAACAAAAGGCTAAAAAAAGGGCACTTGCTTTTTTTGTCTAGTTGACATTTTCACATGCAGAATCTAATGGCTACATTTAGTTTTAAGAAATTCTAGGAAATGTAGTTTTATTACAGCTGACTATGTGCTCAGTTTAAACTGTGGTTCTATTTTTGAGAAAGGAGAACAAATATCAGAAGAGAAAATCACAAGGCTCTAACCATAATCAGGGTCCCACCTACAGTGCTGGCAAGTCTCATGGTTTATTATTATTAACAAAGTGCTTTTACATGCATTGGTTTAGTAATTTTTACAACCATCCTCCAAAATAGTCCCTGCCCCGTTTCACCAGGTGGGAATCAGAATCCCAGAAGACTGAACTAGCTGAGGCGAGAGTAGGTAGCACTCATTTATTCTCACCTGGAGGAACAGTTCACCTCAACAATTACTCTGTCCCAGTGTGGGCCAGGAGCTGGGAAGAGCTGTGGCCTTCCTCCCCTTGGGCATTTACAGGTGAGCAAAGAAGTCTCAAAGAGAAAGCCCAGGGTTTTAATTTAGCTTACAAAACTTTTGGCCTAAAATGTTTTTAAATCTTTTATGAAAATTAGATATTAACCTTTAAAAATGGGAGGTTTTGTGTAGAAATCTGGATGTCTGCCTTTTCTCAGGACAGAGAAAGATCCAGTCACCCTGGGCCCTCATTCCCCGATGACAACCATGTCAGAAACTAAGGCGCTGCTATCATCTTTAAGCTAGGGTGCATTTCCCTGGGGACCCTGCTTATACCGCCTGGCTTTGTGGGCATTTGAGTTTGTGACCTGTGGGAAGAGGGGCAAAGACACAGATAGCTATGCTGTAAGACAAGATTGTAATTGCTGAATTTCAGGCTACACAAGCCCCCTGCACCTGCTACATAGATAAATAACTGAAAAGGACCGCAGGGCTATTAATCCGGTACCTTTTTATCATCATTAAATTGAAGAGAAAATTGAAACAGTGGCTGGGATCTCACTTTGATCTACAGCAAAGGGATGTTAATAACCATGTTTCTGAGGAGAGAGCTGATTAACACGGAACTTAGCAGTACTCCAGTAACAGCCATTGTCAGAAACGTTGCTAGTAAATTAATTTCTACCTAGCTCCTGAATGCATAAATGAGAAGACAGGTTTGGCTGCTACAGCCATGCACTGCTGGAAGTGGCAGCTACTTGAGCTCTGTGGGCTTAACAGCATATTTGGGGGGTGCAAAATGAATGACAACAGGTTATTTAGTCAAAAGATTTGTTGCGAGACCCATTTTTAAGCAATCTATAAAATCCTAAGAGTAGGGTTTGATTTTAAGTCTTTTAACAATCCTGCAGATACCAACAATACAGAAATTGCCACTTTTTTGGGGGGGGGGCTTTAGGTGTAAATGTTTAAGTGGCTCATCTGTCTTAATCTATGGCAGTGTCACAATATTTCTGACTCGTGTGTCACAGAAATAGCTCCAAACACCAAATGAGACAGACTCTGAAAAGCAGGCTGAGAACATTCTCATGATGGTAACACATGAGGCGCATTTCCAAATGTATTATTTGGGGCACCAAAAACAAGCAACTCCAACGTATTTTAAAACATCATGTAGTACGTGATCAATATAATTTTTATTGTTTTAAAACTGACCACCTAAAATAATGGCTTATACAAGTGGTCCCTGATTTTTTGGCACCAGGGACTGGTTTCATGGAAGACGATATTTCCATGGATGAGGTGGGGGGATTAGGTGCAAGGATGCACTCAGTGGGGGAACAGTTGGTGGCTGTAAATACAGATGAAGTTGCTTCCTTTGATTGCCCACCACGGAGATCCTGCTATGTGGCCCAAATTTCCATGGAGGAAATTTTTCTGTGGAAGATTATTTTTCCATGGGAGCTCTGAACCTGGTTCCTAACAGGCCATAGACGGACACCAGTCTGCAGCCTGGAGGTTGGGGACCACAGGCGTATACGACACATATGTTTATTTTTTTCTTCTCATTTAGAGTTCTAGGCTAGTAGGGCAGTTCTGAAACTGTTAATACTCTTTCTAAAGGAAATGCCTAAGTGGTATGTCAATTGCTTCTCACGTTCCATTGGCAAGAGATTAATTAGATGGCTTCATTGAAATACATCACAGACTGAGAAATGTAGTCTTTAGCTGGGTATCTGTTGGGTCCAGTGAAAACATGAGAGTTGTATTATTATAGAAAGAAGGTGAGAAAGGATCCTTGGACAATTAGCAACCACATCCACACTGGAGAAGGGAGCTCTTCTTGAATTAAACAGAATAAAATTTCAAAATGCTCCTATCCTTTCTGAACACCATCTTGTATGTAAAGCAGTAACAACTCTTGGGGAAAAAGACAGGCATTCATGATGAGGTTAATGGATCCCATGTTCCCCACAGTAAGAATAAATATGTGGAAACATAGAGCGGAGTATCCCATACCCAAAATGCTTGGAACTAGAAGGGTTTTGGATTTTTTTTAAATTTTGGAATGTTTGTATTTTACTATACCAGTTCAGCAACCCTAATCCAAAACTCTTAAATCCAAAATGCTTCAGCGAGCATTTCCTTAAAGTCTAATGTCAGATTTTGGAACATTCTAGGTTTCAGGTTTTTGCATTAGGGATAATCAGCCTGTTCTTCAGACCACCGGCTCTGCAACTGAAAACCTCCCACCTGATGACGGCTTCTGCTACCTTGTAGCCGATGGCTCTTGAACAAGTTGTTTAGCCTTTCTGTGCTTTTGTTCCCTTGCAGAAATTGGAGGTGGTGGGCGTTCATTGCACCTTGCTCAGGGACCATCAGAAGAATTAAATGACACACACAGTGCTTGAAAAGGTCACAAAACAGTGCTTGGCATCAGTTGCCAGCATCCTGCCTGTGCACCAGCAGGTGACAAGAGGAGGTAAAGGGAACCTCAGGCTCACCTCTGGTAAATCCACTCACAGCTTTCCCTCACTGCAAGGGAGGCAGGGAAAGGCAATTGTGACACTCCCTGCCCTCAATATTCCGACAAGGAGAGAGGTTCTTCATACTATGGCTCAATGCATGTTCACAATAAACCCCAAATTCCATTTCCAGAGCTGCATTCCTGTTCATGTCTGTAATTGTTGAGGTGATCGCAGTAGGTTGGCAATGTCTTTGGTAGTGAATGTTGCTCTAAGCTCAGAAATCATAAATCTACAACAGTAGTTTCAATTTATAGGGCTCTTGAAGCCCTAGGATTTCAAAACTAATGCAAGTGCTTTACAGGAGGAACTGCCATGACATTAGATTCATGGGTCTCTTCTCAACCATCTTTAAATAAGAGAGTTCCATTGTAAGTTCCTGAGCATTCCGTTGTTAAGTTTAACTAAATTCAGAATCTGTAAATAAAAATGTTGAGTATCTATCTTGCTTCAGAGGGTCAAGAGTTAGAAATACACCAGCACAAGTCCTAAGTCAGAGACACAATGGCCAATACTATGCTTATAAATGTTGTATTAATTCTGTAAAGAAACTTACTGCTAATAAATTGCTTTCTGACACATAACCCCACAGTATTCTTAGAACAATCCCATGTTGTACTGTTTCTGGAGTTGTCTCTCCCTACTGGCTGGTGTTGTCATGAAGTTGAAGGAATTCATGGACCAGGAGAGTGAGCAGTCAAACCAGGAGTTTACTGATAGAGAAAGTTTCCAATACAGCAGAGGGGGGTCCTACAACAGTTGCTGTCATCAGCTTGGAGCATTAGGGTTTTTCTGCCTCCTCGGTGTCTTTTTGGCTCATGTCATTTTTGTCCTGTGCCTCAACTGTTCCCCTATCTCAGCACTTTTTTTGTCCCTTTTACCCAGCACCCTAAGTCTCCTTTAGCCAGGGTCTAGGGCAGCAGTTGTCAACCTGTGGGTTGCAACCCTTTTGTAGCAATGAAAATACACCGCAGCATTAGGAAGGTTGAGAACCACTGGTCTAGGTCATGTCTCACCTCATCCACTTCCTTTGTCTGTGCAGCTCATTGCCAACCACAGTGTTCTTAGTTGGGTCCCCAGATTCCAGGTGGTTTCAGGTAGGTTTGGGGTGTCCCTCCTGACTTCCTCTTGCTGTCTCAGTTTCTCTTTCTCCTGCCTTCAACTTCCCTATTTCCCTGCAGGTCCCCTCAGTCCTCCTTCCAGAAAGAGAGCCCTAACTGCTGTTAGGGGAATGGGAGACCACTCGGGCTGTTTCAAGCTGTATGGAGTAGCATACAGGGGCCCCTCTAGTTAGGGCCCTCCAGGAGAGGGTGATCCAGAGGCCTATAGCAGAAAGCATAAAGAGGTTCCGGGCTTGGGGGGGTTCTATTTCCATCACCATTTGCAATTTTACCACTTCTAATCTGGAGGAGACAAACTTGACACAGATTTAATAAGCACGGACCCAGGGTCAGAAGCATGATTAGTGAGCCCACAGGAGGAAGGAGTTAGGTCATCTGAGGGAGTTTGGTGAACCAGAGCCTCAAAGAATCTGACTTTTCCTGGGAGATTTTTGTGGCTTGATCTAGAAGCCACTTCACCCCATCACATACTATACCTGACTTATTGGCATATATGTACCATTCTTCTTCTAGGAACATGCAGAGTCTGCCCTTTCCAGCAATTAGGAGGTCCAGCCCTCTCTGGTTCTGCAGGACCATTCCTGCCAGGAAGTCTACTTGATCTTGTAAGGTGGCAAGCTGTAGGGCTAGGTCATCTAGATTATCTGCCAGTTCTTGGTAGAGGGCCCTTTCCTGCAAAGCCTGTCATCTGTGACTTTAAGACCAGTGGCCATGCTATCTACTCCCATTGGCCTACAGATGCCCAGGGTTTTGCCTCTTTGTGTTATGGAAGGACAGGACAGGATAGCAAGTGACAGGGGGTCCAGTTGCTCACCTCTTCTTAGATCCCAGACAAGCCCCCACAGATTTTTCTGGAGTTGTCTCTCCTTACCAGGTTCATGGTCGTGCAAAGTCAAAGAAGAGATTCATTGAATTTCATAACAGCTACCAGGAGAGTTAGCAGCCAAAAGCAGAAGTTTATTGATAGAGAAAGCCTCCAATACAGTGGAGGGGTTCCTGAACAGGTTGCCATTTTCGGCTTGGGGTGTTAGGGATTTTCTACCTTCCCCAGGGTCCCTCTCATTGGCTTGTGTCATTTTTGTCCTGTGCCTCAATTGGTCCCCTCTCTCTTTGGCAGCAGTTTTTTGTCCCTTTTACCTACCAACCACGATCTCCACCAGCCAGGGACCAGGGCATATCTCACCTCACCCACATCCTTTGTTTGTGTAGCTGCATTCTAAGATTCCTTGTGGTTTCAGGTGGGTTTTGGGTACTCTTCCCTATTCCCCTTGCTCTCTGTTTCTCTTTCTTCCACTAACCTCCCTTTTTCTCCATGGGTTCCCTCAGTCCGCCCTCCAGAAAGGATGAGTAGCTGGGTAGCAACCCAGACACCTGAGAAAGATAACACCCCTCAGGGAATGAGACACATGAAATACAGAAGACAGGAAAGGACTAGCAGATAAGTGCCCCTTCTCAAAGGGCTATTGCCAATTCAGTGTTTCCATGGAGTCCCTCTGGACCAAGCAACCAGGATGTTTTCTTGCGTAGCCATCGCCAGTGCAGGAATTAATCACCTTGTCCTGCTTTTCCTTTCTCTCTGCCTCATTTCCTCCACCTCCTCTCTCCTGCTGCCTGGGAACTTGCACACCTACCCTTCAAAAATAGCATATAAACTTTGCCTTAGAATTTCTTCTTCTAGAAATCTGGGCTCAGCCAGGTTGCAATATTATATTTCTAAACAGATGTTTCATAATATTTATATGTCAATAGGTTCCAGGCAGAAGGCAAAGACAAGTGACTCAAACTTGGTCCAAAAGAAAATAAGGACGGAGGGAGCTGCCCCCTGACCCACTGCCCAGAGGAGTCTCAGCTCTGACCTGTCTTGCCAGGAGGAGTTCTTCATCCACTATTGCCCATTTTTCACATAGAAAACAAAAATCCTGATGTTTATGTAAACTCTCCCAACTGTTAGATTTGGGAAACTAATACAAATTCCTAAAGCTACTGTGAGGACCAATGAAGCTTAACTAAAGCATTATGCCTCTAGGACTGTCTCCTAGACAGATTTCATACGGAGATCCAGAATGTTCTTGAGGGGCCTGGCTCCACTAGCAGATTGACTGGTCTTGGACCTCTCCAGCCTTTGTCACAAGAAGGAAAGTATCAGGACCTCATGTACTCCTGGAAAGATTCCTCCCCTGTTTCCATGCCTGTTCAATCTCTAGTGGCTCCTCAACCTCTGTGTGTCGTGAGCCAACCATCTCTTTATGTACCATGTCCTTGTTTATCCCCAGCACCCAGGGAACTCTGACCTCCCTAATGTGCCAGGCTCTAAGCATGTGCATCAACCTATGCATGAGAGATGAGCAGAGGAGACCACCCTTACCTCCTGGTCCCTCTCCCATGTCCTTCATATTTTACTTGCTTTTCTGTTTTCCTTCTCTAGAATGGTCTATTTTGTGCACTGGAGTACATCTGGCACCTAGCAGAGTGGTTGGCATATAGCAGGTACCCAAGAATATGGGCTGCTGAATGCATGAATGCCTGAATGTGCACCCTGGATGGTGTGTGGTCCTGAACCTGGAGTTGAGAGGCTGGTGCTTCAGCAAGGTCTCCAAGATTGGCCATTGTGACCAGAAAGAAGAGGAGGGCTGGGGGCTGGGGGATCATTGCCCCCACCATCACCCACACCTTCTGTTCCTCCTGCCACACTCTGGGGTTCCCCAGGAGATTTTATGTGAAGCAAAAACCCAACTGCTGCTTACATTTTTAAAACATGAACAAAGACTATCATAGAACATGCTGAGCAAAGTTTAAAGAGGAAAAGAAGTTACTAAAACACACATCCTACTGAATGCATGTCCTGGTGAGAAAGTCATAAATTACAGAGTCCATTGAGAGTGAGAAACCAAAAGACTCTGCGGCTGACCTGTCAGTAAACATCTGCTCCTCAGCCAGCTCCTTAAAGTTGTTGGAGGAGTTAGAAATGCCGATTGTGCCCCGATAGTCGTTCACATAACAAACCCCCCTGACATGTCTTTGTGTCTCATAGAAACAGCTCAGTGTCTGAATGCAGGCATCTCAGAATGGCCACAAGATCATTTTACTCTGTCTTAGCAAATCAGGGAGCCCCCAGGGAACAGGAAAGTATGTCCTGCCCCACACACCTTCAGTGTGTACCTAACATCTCTAGTAACTGGAAAGGAAGTTAATTTTCATTGAATTTCACGATAGCTTCATGGAATTTCATTTTATTGGCTCTATGTATTACATAGTTCCAGTACTGCCTAAGAATCTATTTTATCTATTCGATTTTAAATATGTGGGTTCTATGTTTCACTGCTGACACTTGTCAATCATAGCTGCCAATGCCCCCACATACTACTCAAATATGCCCTGTTGTCACTGAGGGCAAAAAAACCTACAGAAAAGGGACTTGCAATAATTAATCAGTTCCCTGACAGGGCAAAGATGAACCTTCATGGACATCACGTTTAATGTGTTTCTTCCTACACTCCTGGGGCACGACATGCTCTACATCCAACTGAATGGTTTCACGTCACCATGTAAGATATGAAGAGAGTGAAAAGCTCCACGTGCATTAGAATGTGGGAGGAAAATCACGGAATAAGATGCTGTGAAGCCACACGGCTCCTGGCTGGCCCAACAAGAGGGAGTAAGTAGGGCAGGCCTGGGGGGTGAGTACCGTGTGCTGCAGGTGGCTGTGGGAGCTGTGCCTCCACCCTCGGACCAGGTGAAATTCAGCCAAAGGAATGCCACTTCCCTTCCTCACTGTGATTTCTGCCAGGAAAAGGAAGGAACACTAACCATGTTACTCTGAAATCCCTTCATTTACTATGGCTTTGACCTTAGAGATATTAACAAGTTGGCTTCTAGACTCTGGTAAAAAGAAAGAAGTAGATGGTGATGAGAAAGGAGTGATGGAAGAAGAACCTTTTCTCTGAAAGGACCTTCCTCTTCACACAGATGGTAGTAGGACCTCTCGGGACCCCCACACAAGCTCAGCCAAAGACAAGTCTGTAACCTTGGGGGTATCTTTTATGCCTTCTGAGTCTGTTTCTCCGCAGTTAATGGGAGCATCCATGTAGATGATTTCTACGATTCTTCAGGTTAATCTCAGTGCCCGAAAGAAAGAAGTTTTATGTGCCCAAATGGACTAGAAAGTGGAAATAAAAACATTTCATTTTCCTTCCCTAAAACCTCAGCCCTATCCATTTCAAGAAGGGCCACTTTTCTTTCATTAAAGAAGGTACAAACCAAGCCTGGATAGATGCAAGGTAAGCCATGAGTCTATCATTGCTTCTTCCCCAATCCCACTACCAGGAGGAAACAGAGCAGAGTAGGGAGTAGACACAGCCAGGGCAGAGAGCATGTGTGAGGAGACAGCATCAGATGCACCATAACATTCTGGGGAAGAAGAATGCCAGTGAAGCAGTGACAACTGGTTCCAGAAAAGACTAAACAGCCCAAATGCTGCAGAGAAGAGCAGTGCTCAAGGACAGACCAGGTGGTCCCTGCTCAATCCCAGAAAGACTGAGGGAAAGAAGGAACATCAGTTGGCAGGGAAGGTGACACAAGGCAGGACCCTGAAAACAGGAGGCATCGTTAAACATCACACACAATTGCATCCAGGTGACCATTCTCCCTGGCCCAAACAGTTGGAACATGGAATTTACATGAATTTGAGTAAGAGGGAAATTATGGCATTGATTTTTACATCAGTAGCTAGTGGTCCAAAGCCATGGCAAAGGGTCAGCATGTTGATGGAAATGAGTATTTTTATTTTTATTCTCCCTATTATTTGCACAGACCTTCTGCACCTCGACTTTCTTGAAAGGTAGTCAATAGAACTCTAGAATTCTCAGTTTAACCTACTATTCCCTGTGTTCTGATGAATGCCCTTGCAAGCAACTCCAAACACTAGATTAGATGCTTTGTGAAAATGGGCATTTTGCCTTTTACATGTGTATATTTTCCAAATCATTTAGTTAAATAGCTTGCACATAGTTTTAAGAAATCTGAAGAATAAATTAATGACCCTCCAATTACCACTTAACCAATTTTTTGAGGAAAATCATTTTTAAGCAGAAGAGACAGATATAAAAACAGAGAGAGTTGTTATAGATCACCAGACTGAAAGCATAAGAAAGTCAACATGGACATCTCAACGACTCCAAAAGACCTTGGCACATAAAATATTTAAGCAAAACATGGTTAATCCTAGGAGAAAGAAATAGGAAAAATTAGTCACTCATTCATGGAGCAAACATTTTGAGCACGTACTTCATGCAACACAGTGTGTGAAGTTTTGATGACTCATCAAGGGAGGAGACTCACAGGGCTCTACTCCAGAGGCACTAACATTCTCTTTGAGGAGCTGGCATTTGACATAAACAAGGAGCAAAGCTACAGAAGGACCCAGGAAAAAGATCTTTGCAGTTTGACCAAAGAGCTGCTCTAATACAGGAGGTTGGCATGTCTGGGGAATACAGGGGAAGTTATTGAAGCTGGAATGTCCCGAGTGATGGAAGAATGACGGGGAAGTTAGAAGAACAATCTGGCTGCATAGTGAGTCACAGCACAGATTTTGGATTTTGTTCTAAATATGGTTACAAGTCACAAGAGGGCTTTAATCAAGAATCAATAATCCTCTGATTTTAATGCTTTCATTGCTGATTAGACAAGAGTTGAAGCAAGGAGACCAGTTAGAAAGCACTGGCATCAGCCAGGCAGGAATGCTGTAGGAAGTGCTAGGGTACAGACAGGGTCAGGAACAGAGAGAAGATGAGGACTGAAAAGTGCAGAGAAGAATCACGTTGTTCCTCTATGTTTGCCCTATAATCATAAAATAAGGTACCACACAACTTTTTTTTAATTCATGGAAAGTACTCTATATTCATTCCAAATCTACTAGGAAACAAATTACTCTCTCTTTCATGGAGTGGTCTATTGGGACATCACTTGTGTCCAAACTCCACAAATTAACATGTACACTATATTTTTGTCCTGGCTGCAGCACCACAGTCATAATTCTATATTCCCTGCAAGTAAACATCTTATGTCATCCACAGTAAGCACAGAGTCTCAACAAGAAAGATGTTTAATAGATATTGGTTGAAATTCCTTTTAACAACTTTCCAAATATTCAAGTTATCTGCATCTATAAAATTCTGCACTTGTTTTCAACAGGAACAATGTTAAAGCAGGCAATTGTCAAAAAGTCAAAAGAATTAAGGCCATTAATTTAGTATTCATTCCTGATATCTTTATTCTGACGACATATCTCCATTACATTCTCCACAGGAGCTGTTGTAAGTTTAATGTAAATTGCATGTGTTTCTTTAATTTCAATAGCTTGCATAAAGCTGCCCAGCAAGACACAGTCAAATTAGGACTGTCTGGTCAGAGAAGGAAGGACAGACAAGAGGAGCAAATCAGCAGGCCCTACCTCATTAGAATCACAAAGGCTTACTCTGTTAAGTGAGTTGTTTTAGGAGGCAAAGTCTGAAAATACAGTGATGAAAAATAAAGTGGGCGTGGATTTGTCATACGTGGTTTGTATAATTCTGAGATGTGCTCTTCCTATGCCTAATTTGTTGAGGGTTTGTATCATCAAAGGGAGCTGATTTTGTGGAATGCTTTTTCTACATTTAGTAAGATAAGCATCAGATCTCTGTTTTGGCTTTTGTTTATGTGTGAATCACATGTATTGATTTACATATATTGAGCCATCCTTGCATCCTAGGGATAAAGCCCTCTTGGTCCTGGTGACTTTTTTGTTTTTTTATGTGCTGTTGAATTTTGTTTGCTAGTATTTTAATTGAGGATTTTTGCATCTATATTCATGAGGAATGTTGTTGTTGTTGTCTTTTCCAAGCTCTGTTATCAATGGAGGAACGTTTGTTCCAGTTTTTTTCTCCATAAGAACTGGAACAAAACAAGGATGCTCACTGTCACCATTTCTATTCAACATATAGCATTCAGGGAAGAGAAAGAAATAAAAGGTATCTAAAACAGGAAAAAGGAGTCAAACTAGTACTCTTTGCCCATATTATATACTTAGAAAACTGCAAGGATTCTACCAAAGTGTCCTGGAATTGATAAATAATTTCAGTAAAGTCTCAGGAAACAAAATCAATGTAGACAAATCAGTTAGTAGCATTTATATATAGGGTGTCCATAAAGTTCATGTGCAATTTAAAATAGTTGGCTATTTTATGGATACCCTGTATACCAATAAGAGTCAAATCAAAGCTCAATATTATTCCTAATAATTACAAATACCTAGGTATATAATTAACCAAATAGGTGAAAGATCTCTACAAGGAAAACTATCAAATACTGAGAAAAGAAATTGCAGAGGACACAAACAATTGGAAATACATATGGTCAGGAATCAGTAGAATCAATGTTGTTAAAATGTCCATACTACCCAAAGTGATTCATAAATTCAATGCAATCCTCATCAAATAATCAATATCACACTTCACAGATCTAGAAAAAATAATTCTGCTCTTCGTTTGGAATCAGAAAAGAGCCCAAATAGCCAAGGCAATCCTAAGCCAAAAGAACAAATCTGGAGGCTACACATTACCCAAGCTCAAACTATATTACAAAGATACAGCAATCAAAACTGCATGGTATCAGTACAGGAATAGAAACATACAGCAATGGAACAGAACCCCAAACCCAAATATAAAACCATTTACCTACAACCAATACACACATATTTGACAAACCAGACAATACTCTATCTGGAGAAAAGAAGCCCCATTCAATAAATGATGCTGGGAAAACTGGATAGCCAAAGCAGAAGACTGAAACAAGACCCTTACCTCTCATCAATCACAAACATTAATTAAAGATAGATAAAAGTCTTAAAATCTAAGGTATGAAACCATAGGAATTCTAGAGGAACATACAAGAAAAATTCTTCTAGGTCTCAGCCTAGGAGAAGAATTTATGACTAAGACTCAATGGCAATCATGGAAACAACAAGAATTAGGATTTGATTAAACTACAAAGCTTCTGCACAGCTAAGGAAACAACCAACAGAGTAAACAGACAACCCACAGAATGGGAGAAAGTATGTGTAAGCTACACATCTGATAAAGGGCTGATATCCAAAACTTACAAAGAACTCGAGCAAATCATCAAGAACAAAAACAAACAACCTTATTACAAAGTGGGCAAAAGACATGAATAGAAGCTTCTCAGAAAACAAATGGCAAATAAACACATAAAAATATGCTCAACAGCACTAAACATCAGGAAATTAGGTTTGAGTTAAAACCACAATGAGATATCACCTGCCCCTGTTAGAATGGCTTTAATTAAAAAGCCTAAAAATAATAGATGCTGGCAGTGTGGATGCAGAGAGAAAAGAGCTCTTTGGGTGATGGGCACACCTGTGGTTAGGATCCAGTATTACAAAAGTGATTAAAATATTTGTACCCCCTTAGTATTTTGAAATAAATAAAATGGGAATAAAAGTAGGGAAATATCTCTGCAGACTGACAAAAGAGAAATTGTTCTTTAAAAATTATGTGGAACATTTTGTACATGCCTGCAAAGGATGGCATATCCAATTATGTAATCTGTTTCATCTTTTTGTTAAAAATTAAATATTGGTTTTAGAACTAAATAGTGGAGAAATGAATAAAATTACTCCTGCTATCAAGCAACAGAGGTAGTGAAAACATTTTAAACGGCTTAAAAACTGTCATTGCCTTGAACTCTGACCACTTTAAAACATAAAAGAAACATTTTAACTTAAGATTTTTCTCCCTCGAATCACTAACAATCCTATTAGCAAATTAATCTTTTACTTTCATCCCAGTTTTGAGGGTTTTAAGCCACTGATGCCGGAATCCTGGCTATAAAAAATCAATATGAAAAGCAAATATTCTTACAGCCATCAGTGGAATTAGGCAATCCACAGATCCAGTATTCAGAATGCTGCTAAACACACCCTCCTTGTATTTGCTAAGCACTAGAGCAAATACCAAAATAAGTATCTGGTGCCTCCTTTGCTGACACTTTCCCTGATGAGGCAATGTAAGCCACTGTTTACTTTTCCAGGGTGGTTTTGCTATGAAAAAGCTATGGGGATAAGGGGCTTGACATGTTAGGGTCATTCAGACTCCACAGCAGACGTTTGAATTAATCTGAGTGGGAAGCAAAAGCAATATATTACTGACTCCCAAAGACTAAACATCTCAGAATAAGAGACGCTCCTCCAGGTGCCCTCCCGCCTTAACATGTGTGTCTGTTACTCTGGTTGTTTCCTTTTTAATGTGTTGGAGATTGTATTACATAGTAGTTAAAAGCTCCATCTCTGGAGCTCATTTCAAATGCCAACTATGCCTCTCACCATTGATAATCACCTTGAATCAGCTATTTAATCTCCATGTGCCGCGATTCCCTCGCCTATAAATGGGATGAACAAGCGCAGGGTTGTTGTGGGAATACATAAGACAGAGTGTTAAATGAGTACATCAAAGTAACTCAGTAAATGTTGGCTGTTTTATAATCATCAAGGTTTATTCCAAGTAGCCAATCATTCTTCATTCAGTAAATACTTGCTGCAAATCCATGAGGCACCAGGCATTGTACTGATGTGGGAAAACAAGCCAGATGTGGTCCCTGATAACATGGGATTCATGGTTGGTGGAGGAGAATGGGCATTAAAGAAAACAAAGAAAACAGCACAGGGACAAGCACAGAGGTAGCGTCTGTACTAAGTGCTATAAAAGAAAACAAATGGGTCTCTAATTTAAATTGGGGTTTTTTGAAAAAAAGTTCTATAAGGAAGTGAGTGTAACAAAGATTAAAAATATCAAATAGACATTATCAAAGTGCAGAGCTAGGTAGAGCTCATGTTTGGCATTTTTTCTGACTATAATTTATTATATTTCCATTTAGATGGGATTGAAAATATAGAAAATACAGATGATTAATGTCACCCATAATCTCACAAAAGAGGAAAACTGGTGTTCAGTCCACCAAATCTTTCACTGGAGGACAATAAAGATATTATATATGTACACACTCATGCCGGTACGTAAGCATGTGCATGTGTGCATCAAAATAACCATTTTTCTTTTTTATTAAGTCATATACCATAGATCATGAATACATTTATGCATATGTGGGGTACAATGTGTTAATTTTTTTATACAATTTGATATGCTTACATCAGACTAATTAATATAGCTTTCGCCTCATTTACTTGATTGTTGTGTTAAGACATTTATGTTCTCCACTTGATAGATTCGACTTGTACCCTTGCAATATGCTCCATAGGTGTGGTCCCACCTTTTACCTTCCCTCTATCAAACCTCCCCCGCCCCTCCCTTCCCACTCCATTTTTCACTTACATCTTGAGCATTTCCTACTTGCTCATGGTCTATAATTTTTTTGATGTGTTGTTGGATTCTCTTTGTTAGGATCTTTTTTTTTTTTTAATAGCACTCAAAGTACTTTTACTGTTGGGGATTCATTGAGGGTACAATAACCCAGGTTACACTGATTGCAATTGTTAGGCAAAGTCCCTCATGCAATCATGTCTTGCCCCCATAAAATGTAACACGCACCAAGGCCCCACCCCCCTCCCTCCGTCCCTCTTTCTGCTTTTCCTACCCACCCATAACTTTGTCATTAATTGTCCTCATATCAAAATTGAGTACATAGGATTCATGCTTCTATATTCTTGTGATGTGTTTACTAAGAATAATGTCCTCCACTTCCATCCAGGTTAATATGAAGGATGTAAAGTCTCCATTTTCTTAATAGCTGAATAGTATTCCATGGTATACATATACCACAGCTTGTTAATCCATTCCTGGGTTGGTGGGCATTTAGGCTGTTTCCACATTTTGGCGATTGTAAATTGAGCTGCAGTAACAGTCTAGTACAAGTGTCCTTATGATAAAGGTATTTTTTTCCTTCTGAGTAGATGCCTAATAGTGGGATTGCAGGATCAAATGGGAGGTCTAGCTTGAGTGCTTTAAGGTTTCTCCATACTTCCTTCCAGAAAGGTTGTACTAGTTTATAGTCCCACCAGCAGTGGAAAAGTGTTCCCTTCTCTCCATATCCACGCCAGCATATGCAGTTTTGAGATTTTGTGATGTAGGCCATTCTGACTGGGTTAGATGATATCTCAGGGTTTTTTGGATTTGCATTTCTCTAATATATAGAGATGATGAACATTTTTTCATATGTTTGTTAGCTATTCGTCTGTCATCTTGAGAGAAGGTTCTATTCATGTCTCTTGCCCATTGATATAAGGGATTGTTGGCTTTTTTCATGTGGATTAATTTGAGTTCTCTATAGATTCCAGTTATCAAGCTTTTGACTGATTCAAAATATGCAAATATCCATTCCCATTGTGTAGGTTGTCTCTTTGCTTTGGTTATTGTCTCCTTAGCTGTACAGAAGCTTTTCAGTTTAATGAAGTCCCATTTGTTTATTTTTGTTGTTGATGCAATTGCCATGGCAGTCTTCTTCATGAAGTCTTTTCCCAGGCCAATATCTTCCAGTGTTTTTCCTATGCTTTCTTGGAGGATTTTTATTGTTTCATGCCTTAAATTTAAGTCCTTTATCCATCTTGAATCAATTTTTGTGAGTGGGGAAAGGTGTGGGTCCAGTTTCAGTCTTTTACATGTAGACATCCAGTTCTCCCAACACCATTTATTGAATAGCGTGTCTTTTCCCCAAGGTATGTTCTTGTTTGGTTTATCAAAGATTAGGTGGTTGTAAGATGTTAGTTTCATTTCTTGGTTTTCTATTTGATTCCAAGTGTCTATGTCTCTATTTTTGTGCCATTACCATGCTGTCTTGACCACTATGGCTTTGTAGTACAGACTAAAATCTGGTATGCTGATGCCCCCAGCTTTACTTTTATTACTAAGAACTGCCTCAGCTATACGGGTTTTTTTCTGGTTCCATAAAAAACGCAGAATCATTTTTTCCAAATCTTGAAAGTACGATGTTGGTATTTTAATAGGAATGGCACTGAATAGGTAGATTGCTTTGGGAAGTATAGACATTTTAACAATGTTGATTCTTCCCATCCATGAGCATGGTATGTTCTTCTATTTGTTAATATCCTCTGCTATTTCCTTTCTGAGGATTTCATAATTTTCTTTATAGAGGTCCTTCACCTCCTTTGTTAGGTATATTCCTAGGTATTTCATTTTCTTTGAAACTATGGCGAAGAGAGTTGTGTCCTTAATTACCTTCTCATCTTGACTGTTATTGGCATATACAAAGGCTACTGACTTGAGGACATTGATTTTATATCCTAAAACATTACTGTATTTTTGATGACTTCTAGGAGTCTTGTGGTTGGGTCTTTGGGGTTCTCTAAGTATAAGATCATGTCAACAGCAAAGAGGGAGAGTTTGAACTCCTCTGCTCCCATTTGGATTCCCTTTATTTCCTTGTCTTGCCTAACTGTGTTGGCTAGAACTTCCAGCACTATGTTGAATAGTAAAGGTGACAGAGGACAACCTTGTCTGGTTCCAGTTCTAAGAGGAAAAGCTTTGAGTTTTACTCCATTCAGTAAAATATTAGCTGTGGGTTAGTCATAGATAGCTTCAATCAGCTTTAGAAATGTGCCACCTATGCCTATACTCTTCAGTGTTGTAATTAGAAAAGGATGCTGGATTTTATCAAATGCTTTTTCTGCATCTATTGAGAGGATCATATGATCTTTATTTTTGCCTCTGTTAATATGGTGCATAACGTTTATGCACTTGCGTATGTTAAACCAGCTTTGCATCCCTGGGATGAAACCTACTTGATCATGATGAATGACTTTTTTGATGATAAGCTGTAATCTATTGGCTAAGATTTTGTTGAGAATTTTTGCATCTATATTTATGAATGAGATTGGTCTGAAATTCTCCTTTTTGTTTGGGTCTTTTCCTGGTTTTGGTGTCAGGGTGATGTTTGCTTCATAGAATGTGTTGGGGAAGGTTCCTTCTTCCTCAATTTTTTGGAATAATTTCTGCAGTACAGGAATAAGCTCTTCCTTGATGGTTTGATAGAATTTTGGTGTGAAGCCATCTGGACCAAGGCATTTTTTGGTTGGAAGACTTTTTATTGTTTCTTTAATCTCAGTGCTTGAAATTGGTCTGTTCAGGAGCTCTATTTCTTCCTGGCTGAGTCTACGGAGAGGGTGTGATTCCAAATATTGTTCCATTTTCTTCACATTGTCAAATTTCTGGGCACAGAGTTTCTGGTAGTATTCAGAAATGATCTCTTGTATCTCTGTGGGATCAGTTGTTATTTCCCCTTTATCATTTCTGATTGAGGTTACTAGAGATTTTACATTTCTATTTCTCATTAGTCTGGCCAATGGTTTATCTATTTTATTAATTTTTTCAAAAAACCAACTCCTTGTTTCATTAATTTTCTGAATGATTCTTTTGTTTTCAATTTCATTGATCTCTGATTTGATTTTGGATATTTCTTTTCTTCTACTGAGTTTAGGCTTAGATTGTTCTTCTTTTTCCAAATCCATAAGATGGTTTGTGAGATTGTTGATGCGCTGTTTTTCAAATGTAGGCATCTAAAGCGATGAATTTTCCTCTCAAAACTGCTTTTGCAGTATCCCACAGGTTTTGGTAGCTTGTGTCTTCATTGTTGTTATGCTCAAGGAAGTTAATGATTTCCTGTTTTATTTCTTCCTGCACACATCTGTTATTCAACAGAAGATTGTTTAATTTCCATGCCTTTGTGTGGGGTTGAGCGTTTTTGTTAGAGTTGAGTTCCACCCTAGTGCCTTATGGTCTGAGAAGATACAAGGTAAAATTTGAATTCTTTTGATTTTGTTGATATTTGTTTTGTATCCCAGGATACGACCAATTTTGGAGAATGTTCCATGGGGTGATGAGAAGAATGTATATTCTTTATCTTTGGGATGGAGTGTTCTATATGCGTCTATCAAGCGCAGTTGTTCTAGGGTCTCATTTAAATCTCTTATATCTTTGTTTAATTTCTGTTTAGAGGATCTGTCCAGCTCTGTAAGAGGAGTGTTAAAGTCCCCTGTTATTATGGTATTATCAGTTATCATATGGCTCAGACTGAGTAAGGTCTGTTTCAAGAATCTGGGAGCATTTAAATTGGGTGCAAAAATATTTAGAATTGAAACGTCTTCTTGTTGTATTTTTCCCCTGACCAATATAAAGTGCCCATCTCGTTCTTTTTTGACTTTGGTTGGTTTAAATCCACATGTATCTGAAAATAAGATTGCAACTCCTCTTTTCTTCTGAATTCCATTTGCCTGAAAAATTGTCTTCCAACCCTTGACTCGGAGTTTTAATTTGTCTTTTGAAGCCAGGTGTGTTTCTTGCAGATAGCAAATGGATGGCTTGTGTTTTTTAATCCAGTCAGCCAATCTACGTCTCTTCAGTGGGGAATTCAAGCCATTAACATTTATTGAGATAATTGATAAGTGTGATAGTATTCTATTCATCTTATTTTGTGAGAGTCCATTGCTTAGTTTTCTCTTTTGCATCAGTGTGGAGGTTAGGTTCTGTCCTTTGATTTCTGAGTTCTTACTTTGCTGCTGATCCATTGTGGTGGTCAGTGTGCAGAACTGGTTGAAGTATTTCCTGTAGAGCTGGTCTTGTTGTGGCAAATTTCCTCAATGTTTGTATATCCGTAAATGATTTGATTTCTCCATCAATTTTAAAGCTTAGCTTAGCAGGGTAAAGAATTCTGGGCGGGAAATTGTTCTGTTTAAGTAGATTAAAGGTAGATGACCATTGTCTTCTTGCTTGGAAATTTTCATTAGAGAAGTCTGTGGTCACTCTGATGGATTTCCCCTGTAGGTCAACTGGCGCTTACTCCTGGAAGCTTGCAGAATCTTTTCTTTTGTCTTGACTTTGGACAAGTTCATCACAATGTGTCTTGGAGAAGCTTGGTTAGAGTTGAGGCAACTTGGGGTCCGATATCCCTCTGAAAGCAGGTTGTCAGAATCTTTGGTGATATTTGGGAAATTTTCTTTTATAATATTCTCTAGTATGGCTTCCATTCCTCAGGGGTATTCTTCTTACCCTTCTGGGAGTCCTACAACTCATATGTTGGAACGCTTCATAAAGTCCCATAATTCTGACAGTGAACGTTCTGCTTTCTCTCTCTTCTTTTCTGCCTCTTTAACTATCTGAGTTATCTCAAGAACTTTGTCTTCTACCTCTGAAATTCTTTCTTCTGCATGGTCTAGTCTGTTGCTGATACTTTCCATTGCATCTTTAAGTTCCCTAATTGACTGTTTCAGTTCCTTCAGCTCTGCTATATCCTTTCTAAATTCTTCATATCGTTCATCTCTTATTTGATTCTGTTTTTGGATTTCCTTTTGGTTATTTTACACTTTATTAGCAGTTTCCTTCATTGTTTCCATCATTGCATTTATTGTTTTCATCATGTGTATTCTAAATTCCGTCATTCCTAACATTTCTTTATAGGTGGAATCCTCTGCAGTAGCTACCTCATGGTCCCTTGGTGGGGTTGTTCTGGACTGGTTCTTCATGTTGCCTGGAATTTTCTGCTGATTCTTCCTCATGAGTGATTTCTTTTATCTGTTTCCTTGCCCTAATTTTCTTTTCACTTCCTCTTGCTCTTTAAGTTCTCATGCCTGTGCAAGTTGCCAGCGGGTTTAGAACAATTGAGCACATGCGACCACTTGCTGTTTTTCCACTGCTTTAGACCTCCTCTTGGGGTCCAGAAGTCTCTCGCTGACTCCCTGTATCTTCACAGGGATGATTATAGGCAGATCCCACCAGCCAGAGATGCCTGGAGTCCTATGTCCCCAGACTCACGGTGCCCAGATGCAAGGAAGCTGTTACTCCTGTTAGGATCTTATTGAGTATTTTAGCATCAATATTCATTTGTGATATTGGTCTATAATTTTCTTTTCTTATTGGGTCTTTCCCTGGTTTGGGGATCAAGGTGATGTTTGCTTCATAGAATGTGTTGGGTAATATTCCTTCTTTTTCTATATTTTGGAAGAGGTTTAGGTACTACCCTGTTTTCCCGTCTTATTTTAAGGTGTGTTCCCAAAGATACGCTAGGTCTTATTTTCAGGGGACGTCTTATCTTTCCTGTAAGTAGGTCTTATTTTCAGAGGATGTCTTATTTTCAGGGAAAAGGATAGTTCTTCTTTAAAGATTTGGTAGAATTCTGGGCTTTTCTGGGCTTTCCTTTTTAGGGAGATTTTGTATAATTGATTTTATTTCAGAACTTGATATAGGCCTGTTCAACATTTCCACTTTGTTCTGCCTAAGTCTTGGTAGGTGGCGTATTCCTAGGTATTGGTCGATTTCTTTCAGATTTTCATATTTCTGAGACTAGAGTTTCTTGTAGTATTCGTTAAGGATTTTTTTGAATTTCTGAGGGGTCTGTTGTTATTTCATCATTACAATTTCTGATTGAGGAAATAAGAGATTTTACTTTTTTTCCTGGTTAGGTTGGCCAAAGGTTTATCTATTTTATTGATCTTTTCAAAAAACCAGCTTTTGGATTTATTGATCTGTTGTATAATTCTTTTGTTTTCTATTTCATTTAATTCTGCGCTCTGATTTTCATTATTTCTTTTCTTCTGCTGGGTTTGGAGTTGGAGTGTTCATCCTTCTCCAGTTGCTTGAGATGTCCCATTAAGTTATTAACTTCCTCTCTTTTTGTTTCCATGAGGAAGGCTTGCCCTGCTATAAATTTCCCTCTTATGACTGCCTTTGCAGTATCCCAGAGGTTCTGGTAGTTCGTGTCTTAATTTTTGTTTTGTTCCAAAAATTTGGTGATTTCTTTCTTAATCTTGTGTGTAACCCATCTATCCTTCAGCATAAGGTTGTTTAGCTTCCATGTTTTTGTATGGGTATGCAGGTTCCTGTTGTTATTGAGTTCAGCTTTTATTCCATGATGCTCTAAGAAGATGCAAGGAATAATTTCTATTTTTTTTTTTTAAATTTGCTGAGGTTAGATTTGTGGCCTAGGATGTGGTTGATTTTTGGAGTATATTCCATGGCTGATGAGAAGAATATGTATTCAGTATTCAGTTTTGTTGGAATGAAATGTTCTGTAGATGTCTGTTAAGTCCAGATGTTGAATGTTTAAGTTTAACTCTAAAATTTCTTCACTTAGCTTCTTTTTGGAGGATCTATTCAGCACTGCTAAAGGGGTGTTAATATCTCCATATACTATGGAACTGGAGGAAATCAAGTTAATCATGTCTGTTAGAATTTCTCTTATAAATTGAGGTGCATTCTGGTTGGGTGCATAAATATTAATAATTGAAATCTCATCATATTATTACCTTTAACAAATATGAAGTGTCCATCCTTATCCTTCCTTATTTCAGTTGGTTTAAAGCCTATTGCGTCTGTGAATAGGACTGTAACGCCTGCTTTTTTCTGCTTTCCATTTGCCTGGAGTATAGATGACCATCCCTTCACCTTGAGTCTATATTTGTCTGTTAATGTAAGATGCGATTCTTGTATGCAACAGATATCTGGCTTGAGTTTTTGTATCCAGTCAGCCAACCTGTGCCTCTTTAGAGGACAATTTATACCATTCACATTAAATGAGAATATTGATAAGCATTTCGAGAGTCTGGTGGACATTTTCAATCATTTTTGCGATCAAAATTTTCTGATTGGGTTTACTTTTGTGGTGGAGGATTATGCTGGTCTCTATGGAGGATTGGTCTGAGAATATCCTGCAGAGCTGGTTTAGTTATGGCAAATTTCTTCAACATGTGAATGTCATTGAAGTATTTAATTTCTATGTCATAAATGAAACTCAGTTTAGCTGGGTACAGGATACTGGGTTGAAAGTTATTTTGTTTTAGGAGGTTAAAAGTCGATGACCATCCTCTTCTAGCTTGAAAGGTTTCAGCAGAGAGATCTGCAGTTATTCTAATATTCTTGCCCTTGTAGGTGATGGTTTTCTTTCATCTGGCTGCTTTCAGAATTTTCTCCTTCATATTTACTTTAGTGAAATTGATTATGATGTTTGTGGGGGATGTCTTATTTGGGTTGAGTCATGCTGGAGTTCTGAAACTATCTGCTATCTGAATTTCAGAATCTCTTGGCATGTCTGGAAAGTTCTCCTTTATAATCTCATGGAGAAGAGACTCTGTGCCTTGTGAAGCCACTTCGTCACTTTTGGGGATCCCTGTAAGATGAATATTGGTTTTCTTCTAATTATCCCAGAGCTCTTTGAGAGAGTGATCTGTTTTTGCCCTCCATTTCTCTTCCTATTTGAGAGTTCGGGAGCATTCGAAAGCTTTGTCTTCAATATCAGAAATCCTTTCTTCTGCTTGCTCCATTCTGTTACTGAGGGATTCTACTGTGTTTCTCAGATCTTTGAGGGCTACAACTTCTTGTCTCAATGTATCAAAATCTTTGGTCATTTGGTCTTTGAATTCGTTGAATTCTTGAGATATCTTTTGGGTTACTGCTTGGAATTCTAATTCGATCTTATTTGCTATCCAGATTCTGAATTCGATTTCTGACATCTCAGGTATTTGTTCATGCATGGGATCTTGTGCTGTGTTTGTCCCATTGATCGCTGGGGGAGTTTATCTACTCTGATTATTCCTATTCCCAGAGTTTTTCTCTTGATTTCACCTCATGATTGTTTTTCACCGTTGCCTCTGGCTGTCCTCAGAGTTGGGGAGGTGTCTCTCCAAGATTAGACCCCAGCAGGATCACTGTACTGTAGCTGGATCTTTGTAGGGAGTGACCCTGTGTAGTTCCTCTGGGGCTGCCCCAGCCAGGGAGTTCTGGTTATTGAAGCAGCTCCAGAGTGTGACACACCCGGATCCAGCAACAGTGTGGGGGGTGGTCCACATGGTTCTGGGAGTGCCTGGTGCCCAGTGACTTTGGCACAGAGAGCCCAATGCTCCAGCAGTCTCTGGCCAGGAGAAGGGCTTGGCGCAGAGGCAGGGAGGGCTCCAGAGGGCATGCAGCTACCAGAGTCCCTGGCCAGACGAGCAGGTGATGTGGAGGCAGGGAGGGTACAAGAGGGAGGACGTGGGGTTGCGCAGCTCCCGCAGTTCCTGTTCAGGGTGTGCAGAGGCCCGGCAGGCGCGGGTCACAGGTCGGGGGTCATGGGGCAGCTCTTACCGAGGTCTGGGATGGCATCGATCGCGGTCGCAGCGCAGCTCTTACAGAGGTCCAGGCAGTGCAACCTTACGGAGGTCTGGGTGGGCGCCAATCTAAGGGCTTTGAGTCAAATACTTCTCTAAACTCTTGGCTCTGTATCTTCTTCCACCATCAAGGAATAAAAGTAGAACTTGACTCCACCAGAAATCTTCCAACCCACATAAAGTCATGGATACTGAACAGCCTTATGCTGAACAACAGCTATGGGCTGTTTTGGTTTTCTTGAACTTGGGCACTTGATTTAACTGCCTTGGGAGATCTTAGGCCAGTATGTGCAGACAACTTTGGGCATTGTCTGGGGGCCCGGTCTGAGCCACTGAGCTGGAAAGGAGCTATTGTGGGGCTGCCCACACAGCTGCTGCGGGAGAGCTGCCCCTGTGTAATAACACATTTCTTAATGTAATGCCATTCTGACCTGTGTGTCAAAACCATCTGGTGTCATTAACATATTACATCACTCCGTTTGGCTTATCAGTGTTTTGCTGAAGTTTTACAGACAAGTTTACTTGTGTGCTCTTTTTTAATTTGTTTTATTATTTTTTATTTCAAATTAATATGAGGGTACACATGTTTAGGTTACATTGTTTTCAACTCAAAGGTAAAGTTCAGATTGTATTTGAGCCCTTCTCCCAGGGGGTGTGCTGAACACCCTCACATTGTGCACATTAGCTGAGATCCTGCCAGTCGTCCTCCCTTCCCCCCTCTTCCTCCTTTCCCCTTCCCCTTCCTAGAATGTATTTGTGATTTATCATTTGTGTGGGCAAGTAGTTGTCCTTGTAACAGTTTCTTATTAGTATTGAGTACATTGCATTTCTTTTCCATTCCAGAGTACTTTACTAAGAAGAATGTGTTTCAACTCCATCTAGGTAAACACAAATGATGTAAAGTCTCCATCTTTTCTTATGGCTGAATAGTACTCCATGGTATGTACATACCACAGTTTGTACATATGCCACAGTTTGTTAATCCATTACCGGGGTGATGGGCACTTGGGTTGCTTCCACGACTTGGCAACTGTGAGTTGAACTGTAATAAATATTTGGGTCCAAATGTCTTTGTGGTAAAATGATTTTGTCCTTCTGGGCAGATACCTGTTTACTCTTACAGATAAGATTTCTCTCCCTTCAGTGTGGCTATGTGTCCATCCGCCATGTGCCAGTCAGCCTTCCACACCTTCCCACTTCACTCACTTTCATTGTCTACCTAGTCCTCATTAGCAAGTGTTTTCCATCTCCGCTGCAGAAGAATCTATAAGCCTTGATGTGGAGGAATAACAGGAAAACTGGCAGGATAGAGTCAAAGGACAGAGCAAAACTCTCCACTGAAGGATGTGAGTTGAGCCCGGAGCGACTGGTGTCCATCTGAAGGTCTTCTGACGTCAGCGAGCTCCTCAGCACAGGAGCACAGACTGCCCTCTTCCTAGGAGTCTCTGTCACATTCCTGCCAAAACTCATTCCATCCTGAGATGGTAGCACAAAAATACACTGGTCACAGGACGTATTGCCTTGAGCATGTGTGTACGTTCATTGTAGGAGTTTCAATGTTGAAAATGTTGATAATCACTAAATCCTAAAAAGCCTTCCATGTGACATGATGCCCAATCCCAACACACTGCCCCTGAACTTCTCCCAATGAGGAAGTCTTGCATCTAAAGTGCAGCTTGATAGAAATTTCTCCAGAATCGACACAGACTTAATCAGGGGATAAGTCTTGGTATAATCTTTCTAAGACTTTGAAGGGCAAGATGAAGTATTTAGAGAACAGGGTATGTTTAAAAACAAAACGGAAAGTCCTGAGCTCCTAAATTAAGGAGGTGGGGGTAGAAAGGGTCAAGTGGATGTTGAAAACAAGTTAATGCAGCAAAGAAAAACACAATCGTCTTGCAGCAAGTGCATATGCAGGGTATTATGAGGGCCTTGGGCAGGACTTGGGTCTCTTTGAGATCCTTATCCCCCATCATGGGGTTGCCTAGTTATGAATCCACATATTGACTATGTGATTATGTATTTATTAACATCACAAAAGGGGGACCAGCAGATATCACTGGGTTTTATAACAAGTGGGTAACCAATACACATCTCCTTTGAGCAACGTTACTCCGAAGCTTTACTTGACCATACCCAGAACATGCTAAGGCCTGAAACCCATAGATTTTTGTTTAAAGTAACAGCCAAATTAAAAAAACAAGTGGGAAGATTGTACATGAACACATAAATTTTCTGAATTCTCTTGCACTTACAAGACCACACTGGACGCTCACTCTTTTGTGACCATAAGTCTTGAGAGCCCTGGAGCTATCTCCTGTGGCCAAGAGAAGCCTGCTCCCCAGAAAGGGACCCCTCCCACATATGCTCTAACACCTCACTCTGGCCTTGAAGGGCTGTGAGCTTGTGAGACCCACTAGGAACATCCCCATGGTGGCATTCCCCAAAGAGGCCAGGCATGAAAGCTCACAGATCTGGACAAACTTCTCCATCCCAATCCCCACTACACTTGGAGTCTCCTAACCACTTTACTAAAAATAAAAGATAGAATGTTCTTTGTCCATTGGCCACATCCTGTAGTCCCGCTCTCCCCCTCAAGGCACCATGTAAAAACTGCTTATATTTGGCACCACTGGTGCTGGTTTTGACATTGTATTTTTGTAAAATTAAGTGAGAATATGAATACTGATTGTTCAAATCTGTCTCCTGGTTCACCTCGTCTTCTACCTGAAAGCAATTCCATGTGGTGTGAAAGGTAGGCAGGCTGGAGCAGTTCTGATTAGGTTAGCCCAATCTAGATGGAAATAGCACCATATGATTGAGGTCCAACTGCAGCTGATAAACAGTCAAATAGCCATTCACTTACAGCTAGCTTGCATTACTCCATTACTACTCCTTCCAAGCCCATCTGTCTGTCTTAGATAGGACCCTGGCTTAATATTCAGCATCATGCAAGGAGGTTTACTTAAGGGTGCTGGTTTAGACTGAACAATGAACTCCAAAGCTGCAGGAAGGCTTGGGAATTAGCATGAGAAAAGCCTAAAAATGTAATTATTTTTGCTAAGAAAACTCATACAGTAGGTTTTGTCTTTTTATATAATATCGTGTAGTTACAGAACATAGGACCCTATTTAGGAAGCAGTGATTTAGACTCTAAGCTGAAAGGAACTAGGTGCATGGTGGACAGTATTGTTAATGATAAAAAAATTTAAATCACAAATATTGTAGAGCACAGCTTAACCATACACCGACATACCACCCTCTCCAACCACTTATGTCTAATGAACTCTATTCTTTATCCAAGCTAGAGGAAGAGCAGAATTCAATACTGTTAGCTCTAGCATATAGACAGAATAAAAACGAGTACCCCAAGTTGTCATAACTCACCTAACTAAAAGAAAAACTCTCAGATTGGTTCAGAAAACAAAATCTACCTTTACATGAAACTCAGAAAGGGTAAAATAAAGACAGGGTACAAGTATATTAAGGAAGCAGGGGATGTAATAGCAATGAGAAGATGTTAAATTCAAGATCAAAAGAGCTAAACAAGACAAAGGCAAGTTGCTAATATGAATAAAGCAGACAATGAACATACAATGAATATTAGCTCATAAGGGTTTGCATGCATACACCAAAATACATAAAGCAAAAGTTGGTAAGAATAGGGTGAATGGTGGGATCACACCTGTGGTGCATAATGTAAGGGTACATGTCGGATCTATTAAGTTTAGAGTATAAATGTCTTAACACAATAATTAAGTAAATGAGACAAGATATATATTAACCAGTGTGATGTAAACGCTAATTCTATATGAAATCCACATATTGTACCCCATAAATGCATTCAGGTATACATGAAAAAAAAAATAAAATAAAAATAAAAGATTACCTAAAAAGAAAAAGAAAAGAAAAAGAATAAGGAAAAATTTGCCAGAATACGAAACAAGTTAGAGATATTTAATAAGCTACTTTCAGTTCTGATAGATCATAACAGGAGGCAAAAAAAAAAAATCCCTGATCAAAATAATACAGTTAATAGCTTTTTTACTTATAAAACAAAAACACTACAGGGAATATACTTTTTCAAATGTCCAAAACCATTTAGGAAAATTGGCCGCAAGAAATATCAATAAGTCTCCAAAGTACAACTGGTATAGAATACATTTTTGGCCAATTTTTTAATAAGTTATTTTAAAATAAAGAAATTAATAGCAACAAGCGAACTACTTAGAAATTTATAAACTTTTCAAGCATTTCTTAGGTCCAGTTGGAAATCAAAACTGTGATGCAGGTTGACTGATTGTTCCCACTTGTCGCTCTATTTGGAAGCTGGGGGTGTGGGGCAGACCTAGGGAGATGGCTGAGTCAGGGAGGGAAGGCAGAGGGAGTGTTCCCAGACACTTGCCTTGACTAGAAATTGATCTCTGGTCACTCCCTACAGGAAGAAGGGTAGATTGTGCTCTAAGATTTAGCCTCCAAATGAGTACATCATCAACATTATTGAGTCCTTTGTTTTTGTGAGTGTACTGACTTCAGTGTAGCTTATTTGAGGTTCTGGGGAAAATGACAGCTGATGTGCTTTTTTTTTTACAAAAAGAAAAAAAGGAGTCCTTTAGAAGGACTAATAATAAAAAATAAATAAATAAAAATGATGAGCCCCCAGTTACCCTAACTTAGGAAATATACATACAAAATATAAATGATGAAAATTAGAAATGAGGGAAGGTAAATAAACACAGATGCTCAGGAAATTTAAAGACATCATACTGCAAACAATTTGTTAATGCATTTGAGAATCTGGAGAAAATGGGTATTTCTAGGCTACTGTAAAATACAAAAATGCACTCTGGGAAAAATATGACTAAAATTGGGAAAGTAAGTGTCTATAATTTGTTAGAAAAAGTTATCAAGGAGCTCATCCTATGGAAAGGACTTATAATTGGGAGGGGGAAGAGGAGAAGGAACATCTAGCTAAGTAGTAACAGAAGGCCTGGACTCTACCAAAACTTAACAACAAAAACAGAAACATTAAATTAATTGTGCAGTATTACTAGGGTTTTTTTTAAATTAAGAACAAAAGCAGAGTATGTCTAATAATAGCACTTACCTTGGATATCTTAGTGAAAGAAAGAAACCAAGAAAAAATAAGATACATGGATTTGAAAGAAAAAATTATTTGCAAACAAAATGATTGTCTCTATGTAAAATGTTTTAAATAAGACACTCCACTGAAAAATATAAAATATTCTGTTTTTCCTTCTTTAAAAAAATCTAAAGAGAAAGAAAAGCAAATCACAAAATATTAACATTCCTTCACTTTGGATTGTCAATAAGTGATTGCTACATTGTTTCTGGTAGTGTGTGTGTGTGTGTGTGTGTGCGCGCACACACGTGTGCACATGCCCACATGTTTAATATTTATAAAAAACGGGGAATTTTTCAGAAGAATGGAAATTTTCCAGAGGCCCTGGTGATTCCACATGCAAATTATTTCACATATTCAAGAAATATATATACATTTAATCTGTCCCTTAGCATATACAAGGAAGAGCATTCTCCAAAATACCAATACCAAAAAATATATAGAAGATAGTACTTCAAGTTTTATTAAATCTAAATAAATCTCAGAACAAACTCCAAGCCTCGTGTGTAT
Organism: Nycticebus coucang; assembly: GCF_027406575.1. NCBI lineage: Eukaryota > Metazoa > Chordata > Mammalia > Primates > Lorisidae > Nycticebus > Nycticebus coucang. Next base: position 107,242,739 of record NC_069783.1, on the reverse strand, counting down.
GATAAGATGCCAGCCACATGAGTGACAGTGTTGTCTGACCTGGCAGAGTGGGCTCCGATATGATTAAGGCTACTGATGAACTGACCTCGAAATGGGGTGATCATCCTGGACTATCCAGCTGGTCCTGATGCCATCACATGGGCCAGGAGAGAAAGCCAGGCAGGTGTAGCTCTGAAGATGGAAGGGCCCCCGAGAGAAGAATATGGGTGACTTCTAGGAGTGACCTCAGCTAACATCCAGCTGCAGGATGGCACCTCAGTTCTTAAACCCCAGAACAGGATCCTTTCCCATAGCCTACAAACAGGTTCTCCCTGGTGGATCCAGGTAAGAACCTGCCCACCCACCTGACAGTGTGATGTTAGCCCTCGGAGAGGCCCTGAGTAGAAAACCCTGCCGAGCCTAGTTCTGCAAAACAGGGAAGGAACAGACATCTGCTGTTCTCAGCTGCAAAATGTGTGGTCAATTGTTAGGCAGCAAATGAAAACATACTTGAGAAAGCCCCTACTATGTCCCATTCCCACCCACTAACATCTTACTGTTGCTTCCTATGAGTTAAACGTCGTTTTTTTCCCTTTTCAGCAATTTTATTATTATGCTATACTTGGGTGTGACTTCCTTTGTATTTATCATGGTTGGACATCAAAGGACTTCTGAGTCTAGCTTGATGTTGTTCTGGAAAATTCTCTCCCTCTCTTTTCCTTTCTCTGTCAGTGGTATTTTTGCCAGAAAAGGTTCCATGCGATCATGCATACCAAAGATAATGCAATTTACAAAACCATTCTTTTGTTTAAATTTGCCAGAATGGATCATCACAATAGCATCTAAAAACCTGACTAACAGACACCCTCATGCTCTAGTATTTAACATCATTAAAGGAATTCACTTTGCCTTTTACACATTGACTGAACTGTCACTGGTCAGCCTTGTGGTCACACTTCTTAAAGAATCATCTCAGGCAGCTACTTCATGTCCTCATAAGTCTCCAAAACCCTCTGCCTATTCATCTGAGTCTCCTGGTCCAGCCAACAGTATCTGTCTTCTCTTGACCACTCAGCAGGATGTGAAACTATCCCTCTCTCCTGGAATCCACAATACCACAAACTCACAGATCACTCCTTCCCAGACTCTTTTCCCAAGACTCAGTCCATCTGCTCTCTCCATCCTCCCCCCAGGAGAACTTTTGTGTTCCTTCCAACCTTGATAAGACTTGCACGCTGTCACTACCCAAGTGTACCTCTCCAGGACAGTTCTGCAAAACCCCCGATTGAACAGAGTCAATGCTCTGTAATATCCCTTTGGCCAGCACACACATTTCTCACATGTGCAAAGCAAAGCTTGTGGTGCATTACTTCCCATCTCAGCACATGGCACCGTCAAAGCCATGTCCACTTAATGCAGACGCAGTTGAGTCATTCTTGACTCTTTCCGTCCATCCACTCTCCCACTTGATCCACTAATTAAATCTTATTTATTTCACTTGCTAAATATCGCTTGAATTTGTCCAATGGTGTCTAAATCCACAGCAGCCAAGCAACCACCCTATTCCATGCATCATCATCATTTTTTGTAGTTGTTGAGATCACTCTATTGCCCAGGCTAGAGTGCTATGGCCTTAGCCTACCCCACAGCAACCTCAAACTCCTGAACTCAAGTGATCCTCCTGTCTCAGCCTCCCGAGTAGGAGTAGCTGGAACTACAGACACCTGCCACAACTCCTGAGTAGTCTTTCTATTTTTAGTAGAGATGGGGTCCCGCTCTTGATCAGGCTGGTCTTAAACTCCTAAACTTAAGTGATCCTCCCAAGGAGGATCCAGAGTGCTAGGATTACAGGTGTGAGCCACCACACCTGGCCTATCATCTCTTTTGTGGACCACTGCTAACATTTGTCACTGGTCTCCTTGCTTCCTCCCTTACCTCCACAGAATGCAAACTTCAACAGTTATCAGTGTGACCTTAATAACACATAAATAAGGTCATCTCACTTCTCTGCTTAAAACCCTCCCTTGGCTTCCTATCTTATTGTGAATAAACTCTGATGTATCTAAGGCACTTGGCAGCTGATATTTTAAGTCAGAACTTGCACGTTTAAGTCAGAGTGCGTGCTGAACTCAGCTGTGACCTTCTCTCCTAACTAGAACCTGCCCACTCCCATCTACGGTCAGGTCCCATAACACTCAGCCACCCAGGGCTCTGTTCTCAAAAATCATGATACTTTCTCCTGCTATCCATTCATTTGCCATCTTCTCATCTCACATGATTTTCAAAGCTCATCATCATAAACACCACCACCCTGCCTGGTGGGCTCAATCAAATTATCTTCCTCATTTCCTTCTGAAAGGTGTAAGCCGCCCCAGAGACCAGGCTGCAGGGGAATGGAGAAGTTTGGGTCAGCGACCCACCTGGGCAGTGCTAAGATGGCATCTGTGCCTGGAGAGCAGTTACAGTCCCCTTTTATATGGGGCTGTAGGGGGTGGGAGAATTTCACAGCTTGCTTGAACTTGGGTATTTGACAAGAACTTCTGGGAGGTGGGGCTAGCCAGATCCTTTGTCTTTGGCTTAGGAGGAGACGAAGAGAAAGAGGAGGAGAAAGGGAAAAGGTCTATATGTAGCTGCCTTAGGCCCCCAACAAGTCTATAATTAAGTCTATAATTACTCTTTATCTGTTTGTAAATGTGACTTAAGTTTATAATTACTCTTTATCTGTTTGTAAATCTGATTTTGTCAATCTTCCCCCCTAGTTTAAGAGTTCCATGATGTTGAAGCTTTTACCTGGAAGATATTAGATGCCTAATGAATATCTGTTGTAAAAATATTCTAAGACACATTCAAGAATGTTAATTATAGTAATCAACCTCAGGGCATTTTTTTAAAATAAAGGTCTGTATACATGTGGTTGATTAATATGCAGCAATTAAGAGAATAATTTAGTTCTTAGTTCTACCAAAAAGAAAACTAACAAAAGTCACAGAAAGGAATCCAGAATGGATTGTTGAGTGACAATAGTAGCTTTCAAAATAGTGTATACATGATTCTCCCAGGCACTGCTTGGGAGCCTCATTAAGCAGCGTAATAAATAAGTCAGTCCCTGCCACTTCTCACAACAGCGCATCTACACAGAATCACACATGTGCACAGAAACAGCAGGCTCACCCCAGCCCACAGCTATTCTGGGCGGGGGTAGGGAGCTGTCTAATTGTTCCAGGTGCTACTCCACCCTGTAGGGGCCCAGACTGTGGTTCTAAAACCACTTGCAGCTGATATTTTAAGTCAGAACTTGCCAAGCATTTCTTTTAAATTAGATGCACATGCAACAGCTGTCAAGGACTTCATTTTTGTTTAGGAGTGAATGAGTGAGTGTGAGTGTGTGTGTTTGCACGCGCATATCTGTCTTTCTGTAGGACTATCTGAAAGTTCCCTCAATTAAAACAAGTAGTTTTGTTTTCTGTAAGTGGTGGATTCCAAGATTGTTTATATTCTGCTTTTGGCTTGTCTTCATTGCTTAAACTTTAATTACTTTGTATTTTTTTTATAATTAGAAATTACAGCTATTTTCCTTTTCAAAATACAGGCAAACTGTGGTATAGTTGTACAATTTCAGTATAAGTTACAAAGGCTTAGTTGGTCAGGTAAACACAGAGAGCTCAAGAAACATCAGGGTGGCCGCGGCAGACCAGCCTGTGGATGGTGTTTTGATTATTTTCTCTCTCCTCTCTTTCCCAGGTTGTGTGCAAGGCACTGGAGAGTGAAGTCACGCCCAGGAGAGCCATTCTGCTCCTGCTTTGCACTCACCTATCATTTTCTCCAACAATAAAACCTGCCATGCAGGCAATTAGACTGAGACTTTTTTAAATTGTCCTTACTTGTATTTCCACATTTCAAAATAAGTTTTCTAGGGCCATTACCATCTTTTTGGAGAATGCAGAAAAGGAAATGTCAGAATACAAACATTTGTGTGCATGTGACTGCAAATAAAAACCTGAACATCTTAGAGTTCTCATTTGTTACACTGTGTTAAAATATCTGTCATTTATAGATCCTAAATTGTGGTGGCATGAGACATGGAGAAGCAGCAGCTCCGTCTCAGATTGACTGGCCAACCCCAAGCCCTTACAGCAGACAGACCAGGCCCCCTTCCTAAACACAGCAGGGCTGTTTATTGCAGAAGGCCTCTCAACTTTCCCTCCTGCTTGCACTGAAGAAAAATTAAATATTAATTACAGGAAAGCAGGAGCATGGTAAAACACACAAATAGAAAAGTCAAAATAAAAGAGCAAAAAATTCCATCTTTGAGCATATAAAAAAAAGATAAAAATGATGAAAACCACAATTAAGATGAAACGGGAGAAAGGTGTATTTTGTAAACACAAGTCTTCCCAAGTCTCAGGGAGCAGGTCCATCTCTAAGGCATATGTCAGAGGCTTCTTGAAGCTCATCAGGGGCCGATTTTATTCTACGGTTTATGTGTCTTCTCTGCCATGAGGACCCTGATTACAGCATTTGCTAAGACGAATGCAGATGATGTCCTCATGCCTGCATGAGTATTTCTAAAACACTGAGATAGTTTTCTCAAAGATAAGAATTCTGGAATTTAATCACAAACAGAAACATAAATAGATACCATATTTTCCTATTCAAATAATGAGTCAGCTCTTCTTACAGTCATCTAATTTTATCCAAGAATAGCTACTTGGCTAATTAGACAGATGTCAGTTTAATAACTAGCTGACATTTATAAGAATAGAAATGGATTATACAAAAAAATGTTTACGATTACAAAAGAACAGTTAAAACTGGCATAAATGCATGAAATTGGAGCAATGATAAGTTAATGAACTTCTTATAAATATGTAATAGCTGACAATGAAATCTGACAGTGAAATCTTCACTGCACTTTAATACAGTCATGTATTTGGTCACTCGCTGTACATTTATTGAAGACACACTAAGCCCCGGACACTGTTAAGTTTTTCTGTAAATGATCTCTTTCCATAAGGAACAAGGAACTGGGCACTCTACCAGTGTCCAGAGCAGCAGACAAGGACAGAGTTTTGCTCCTTGGCCCTCACTGTGAACCCAAAGATTCACAAGTGACAACAAGAAGTTCCCAAATTTAGTCTCTGCACCTAAGAGCCTGGGGAAATAAAGTCTGGCTGGAGACCACCAATCGCCATCCATCCTTACTTCTCAAGGCTCTAACATCTTAGAATTTGCTCCTTCCATGGTCAGTTTGAGAAGCCAAGAAAGCCAAATTTTAGCAAACAGGGAGAACAGAAGGAATCTAGTCCTAAAGTAAAGGACATGTGTACTTTTTCCCCAGTATGACAAGTTGCCTTTCATAGGAAGATCTTACCAATGAGCGTATGTGCTTGTGTGCTTGTACATATACATGGCAGTCGCATCCGTGGCACACAAAGCAGAATGTGGTTGGGGTTGTTTTCATTCCTAAAGAGTCATCGAAATGCACATTACAGTCCATCTCTCTCTTCTTCCCCTGCCAAATGGCACAGGACTCCTACCTTGCTGGATAAAGACTTGAAAGGGAATGAAAACATAGATTCATTGCATCAAAGACAAGACCTCTTTCTCAGATTATTAAAAAAAGGCAAGGAAATTTGGTTCAGTCTTCTTCAGACCCACCCTGCCCTGCAGTGCCTCGCACAGCACTTGGCCTGTGCTACGATGCAAGCGCCTCCATGAAAGAGAACAGGAAGAATTGGAATCCACTTCTGTCTTTATCACCACAAAGTAACTGGATAAATGAATTATGCTAAAAAAAAAATACTGTATACAAATTAACTTAGATGTTGGACAGGGAATCGCTCATCTCTTGAGATCTGGCTAAGATCAGTACAGCCCCCCAAATCCACCAGGTATAGGAGTCCGACTCTGGCACTTAGCACAAAGCTTGCTTGGGTCCACTCAGTTCACTATGTAGACTCTGAAGCCAGTGGACTCCTTTCACATATGAAATGGGGATAAAGACAGCTCTTATCATTAATGATGAGCATGCATGCTTCGTGCACAGCCCCGCACATTTAGGTGCTAAGTGTTTATAGCTATCATTGCTGCTATGGGTGTTACTACTACTACCACTGTTATTATCATCCATATTACTTAAATAATATTTAATTATAAGTTTCCCTCTGACTCTGGGCAGGTCTTTCACCAGATTCAATTAAAAAGAACCTGCTCCCCACCCAAAGCATTATGAGTGTGACACGCAGCACTCCGGAGCTGAATTTGTGGAAGGGTATACTGCAGGACCAAAGACTCCATGTGCACCTTGGACACACCTTCTCCCAAGACTCCCTTTTATGGTACCTGAGGTTTCTCCAGCATTACCTTCATCCACTCCCTGCCTCTCCAGAGCTAAAGCAAGCCCTTTACCTCCCACCGGGGAATTCTGCCTCCATCTCTGGGCCTTACCACCACACAGACAAAGTCCCTCAAGCCCCCTGAATTCTTTTTAAGAGTTCTTCTCAAAGACCATTTTGCCCCTGTTAGAAATTCAGGGGCCAGCTGGTGAAAAGCCTGCATTTCCACTTCACTGGAAGTGTTTACAAAGCCATTTCCATCCTTATTTCATTTGGACCTTGCAAAAACCCTGTAGGACACTGGGGACCACCAGTGCCCTTTTCTGGTGAAGTAACCCAGGGAGTCCACGGGATTACTCAGGTAAGGGGCAGCTGGGCACACACCTCATATAGGCGTCTGTTCTGGATCTCAATAAATGTCTCAGAGGCAGCCACACAGTTCTTTTAATGAAATGTTCTTAAGTAGAGGTGTACCAGAAATCCATTTCATTCAAAATATATTTATTTTATTATTATTATTATTTTTTTTTTTTTTTGCAGTTTTTGGCCGGGCCTGGGTTTGAACCTGCCACCTCCAACATACGGGGCCAGCGCCCTACCCCTTTGAGCCACAGGAGCCACCCCATTCAAAATATATTTATATTTTACACGCAATACCTTCCATAACTTGAGGAACATCAATGGTCAAATATACACAATGGCTCCTCCATGAAGGAGCATATGTTTTGGGTATAAAAAATGATTTATATGGATGCAAAAGCTAGAGGAAAGGCAAAATTGACCCATCTGTTCCCCAAAGTTTTAATTAATAAATCCAAAAGGACCCAAGAAAGGCTCGGACCAAGTACTGACAGATCTGACCAGTAGCAGAGATGACGCGGCCTCTCCAGCCTGCCCCTCATCATCTCTCTTCATCTTCTTCCCCCTCCTCCCTTGCCTTTTCTAAATGTGTTTTGAGGTGACTCTGAAATTAACCACTTTAAAGTGGCATCTTCAGATTCCAATTCTGATTTTTCAGATTCTATAGTAAAATGTGTTCCATTCTCAGGCAGCAGTGTATTCAAGAGACGGAAGCAGATTTTCTCACTGCGGGAGTTCTCTGGCCCCTGACATGGTGACAGGTACTGGGAACTTGAGTTTCCCAAATACATTTGACCACAAAGAACTTACTCTCACAGAGATTGTGTGGGTTTAGTGTTCTCTGGAACCTACCTGCCAAGTGCTACTCTAGGTCAGAGAAGGACTGAAGGAATTCGAAGGATTGGCCTTCCAGGGCACTGGAATTTTGACAGGTGGCAAACCTGTCAGCTAAGTGGAATCTCCACCCTCAGGAAAGGGGCCCATGGGACAACTCTGAAGGCACCATAAGTCAGTTGCCAGCCCCCAATTTCAGGATATGGGAATCCTACCTACCCTCTCTGCCAAAAGTAAAGATCTCACAGGGGAAGCTGGGCTGCAGGTTGGCCTGAGGAAATAGGAAAATATCAGAACAGTATTTACAGGCAGGGACAAAAGTGTGAACAAAAACCTGAAGCAAGGACATATACAGCCCAATTTGCACAGTGCCTCTCACACTTTCAACACACAGGTGTGTCACCCAGGATCTTATTAGATGAAGACGGTGACTCAGCCAGTCTGGGAGGTGGGGACAAAAACATGAGTTTGCAATTCTACCCAGCACCCTGGGGATGCAACGCTTGTCCCTGGACTATATCGGAGCTTCAGAGATCCAGGAAATCATGGAGCCCACGGATCCCTGGAGGACGAGAGACAACCCTGTGGCTAAAGAGTCAAAACCACAGGTTTTTTTCTGATGAAGTATTTTTTGATCACCAGGCACCACACTAGCAGTGACAGTATCAGAGACAGATGTGTGGTCTTTGTGCTTGTGGAGCAAAGTCGTGGGGGCCGCAGAAATGAACAGATCAGACAGACAAAGTGAGGCATATGCTGGAGGAACAAAGACACAAACAATCCGCGGTATGGGTGTGGGGAGGGGGCCAGGAAGCTGGGTCTGAACACTGGCTTGAGCGGAGGCTGGAGAGGAGAAAGAGCCAGTGGCAAGAGGAGCTGGGTCATGGGGCCCACCTCCCCCCGAAAAGTCACACAAGATGTGCTTACCCTCTCCAGCAGCAAGTTGTGACAACACATGTGAAGTGTCTTTGAGCAGAGAAGCCTGGCAGAATCAGCACGCAGGTTTTCATTGGGGTCTGGTCACGTGGGTACCTCAGCCTGGCACGTACCAAAGTTCCAGACACCCAGAATGAAAGCAGGTGTTCTGCGTCAGCTAGATGCTTTGTGCAAAGACTTCAGACACAGTGATGCTCTGTTGTTAGTCGGAATGGTGGCCAAAAACCCTCCTGAATCCAAGCCCCCATCAGGGCTCTGTTGGCAGGGCAGTCACAGGACCACATGACTCTTCTACATGCAGGCCATCCAGCAGGGGACACCCCATGCCTGGGCCCTGGGGAAGGATCAGGAGTACAGCCAGTGTGTTTGGAGCTTGGTCAACTGCAGGAATGGCCGTGGAGGAAGAGACAGATGTCAGGTCTCTGGCAGACCTGAGATCAAATTCTAGGCTCCATCGCTTACTAGCTAGATTCTCTCCAAGCCTCAGTTGGCTAATCTATAAAATGGGAACAACTATTTTATAGGGCTTAATATAAAGTATTAAGCAGAGTGTCTGAATATAAAGAAAATCTCATAACAAATGGCAGCTCTTGTTGTTGTTGTTGGGCCCTGATTTAACCTCAACCTCATTAAATGAACTGATATTAACAAAGGCCTTACAGAGAGCCAGGTGCTGTGTTTACTCTGTTTGTCCTATGGCAACCCTGGGAGGTGTGTCCTACTGTGGCCTGATTTTACAGATGAGGAAACTGAGGTACAGACAATTGTGCCCATGGTCCTAAAGCTACTAAGGGATGGGGGGTGGAACTCAAACCCAGGGAACGTGCCAAAGTGTAAAAAAAAACCAGTTTGATTAAAGAGTGTCAACTCATGGGGCAAAGAAAGAAAGCACCTCTAATTTTTTTCTTTTTGCCAGTAACTACTCTGGACTGGATTCTGTCAAAGCTCTTTCTATCAGGTAGCAGGCTCCACTGTAAACATCTCAGACAATTCCACGATTCTTCAGCCACTTTTTGATTATTGAAAGTGTTTGTATTGGCTATGAAGACTCAGTCCTGTCTATTTTTAGGTTTCGATCATATTCTAATCCATGTGTATCAGCTGCCAACAAATGTTAGATTATGTTATAGACAGAATCCCAGGACCCTCCCCCACCCACCCCGAACATTCACAGATTGAAGCCCTCATCCTGAATGTGATGGCATCGGGAAGTGGGCATTTAGGAGGCAATGCAGTTTTAGACTAAGTCTTTAGGGTGGGGCCCCATGATGGAATCAGTGCCCTTGTAAGGAGAGAAAGAGATGTGTCTTCACCATGCGAGGACACAACAGAAGGTAGCTGTCTGCAAGCCAGGTAGAGAGCCCTCCCTAGAAGCCAAACATGCCAGCACCTCGACCCTGGACTTCAGCCTCCAGATGATGAGAAATAAATGTGTGTAATTTAAGGTACTCGTCTATGGTACTTGGTACAGCGGCCTGAGCTGATAAACACAGATTAGTGACCTGCCAGTCTGGATGGAAGCAAGAGAGTCCTGCTCCCTCATCATCCTTTCTCTACTGTTGGGGCAGAGAGGAGGGAGAGACAGACCCCTTGAGGGATGGACACCGGCTAGCTACCTCTTTGCTATTGACCTTTAACAACTATTCTCTATTTGTTCATTTTGTTCATTTAATACAGATTAGCAGTCATTTTCTTCTGTGTCCCCAAATGGCTTTCTCTTTGGGTTCTTTGGCATGCCCAAGAGGGACCCACCCAACACTACCTTCTCACTGGGGTAATCTGCTTTAGGCTCAAGCTCCTCCACCCTCCACTGGGCAGTGCACTCCAGAGCCCCTTGCCGCTGGTGTCTCTCATGTGTTCATCGAATTCTCTGTGGATGATACTATTTAAGAGGTCTAAGCCCCAGTCACCTTCCCCGATGTCCTCTAGACCCACTAGACATGAGTATCCCTGCCATGCCGTGGGATGCAGGTGCCCTCTCTAGGGCCCAAAGTCTGTTCTCTGCCCCTTCACATACTCCAAGAGTATTGTGCATGTTTTGTGTACACTGTTGAGTTTATGGATTTGCCACCTTCATGCCAGAAACAGTTCCCAGGGAAGAGCAAGACAGTGTGGGGTAGACGGGACCAACTGCATGTCCACAGCAGTCTGCATCAGGAATGAGCACAAATGTTTTTCCTTCCAATGCACACTTTACAGTGAGGGAAGATCATGAGCCCTACTGCATCTGTGAACTGTGAGCACAAGTTCTACATGACATTTTAGGGTGAAAAGGCCAAGGGCCTGCATGTGTCTAGTCTCCAAGGTGACTGTGGGGGCAGGTGCCAAGATGGTGCCTTCATTGACCTGAGTTCCTGAGGGACCCATCCTGCTGACCAGCCTTGGGCTCATGACCCAGGTGAGAAGTAAACCTTCTTCAGGTTAAGCCATTGAGAGACTGTGGGGTTTCATTTGACGCAGCAACACACAGTCAACTTCCATAAGGGAAGGCAGGTGACGCTGTACAAACCACAACTTCCCCCAATCATCTGTTCACCACTCCTGTACCTCCTCATGTTTCTGTATAATAAAGAGCACAGAATGAGTTCAGCCTGTTTTGCTCCTAGGAACATGAGAGCCTCTCACCAAGAAGAAAGAGGTCATCTTCAAACTTAACTTTATACTTACGAATAAAGTGTTGAGATCCCTGTACCATGAGGACAACTGGGTCAGAAAAACTCTCCGGGGGTCCCATGCCATAATGTTATGTAATGAATTCTGAAAGGCAAATTATAGAAATTGGACTTTATCTTGCAGGCATGGAAAAATTTTCTCCTGATCACAAGGTATGGAATAGAAGGGTCAGAGGCCCGACACAAGGACACCCATCCAAGGACTTCAAGAAAGAGAAGTGTCCAGTGTGCCAGAAGAACTTGCACTGTAAACCAGCAAAGGAAATGGAAAGAAAAGGAAAAATAGGAACCCTTCTGTGACCTAGTTGTAAAGAGTCAAGAGGAGTCAGAGGATGTTTTTCTTAGAAGCCAACTAAGTAAGTTATACATTGAACTGAAATGCAAAAATAGAGAGGCTCCGCTAATAACTCTATTATAAAAATTAGCATATGCTAAAACATGCAAAATATAAAATTATATAGATTTTACTGAATATATGTGTGATTTCTATTTGGTGCATTAAAGGGCAATTTTAACATTTCATAACAATAAATACTGATGATGATAATTAAAAACGGAGCACATCTCTGTATTTAATTTTCAGCTAAGTTCTTGCTAGCTTAACTGTCTCAAATTCTTACTGGTACCTCATGAGATACGTGCTATTTTTAGCTCCATTTTGCAGATGAAGAAACTGAGGCTTGAAGAAATTGACTAATTTGCCATTTTCACTTAGCCCAAAATTCATGGTGATATTCCTAGAATTCTGGAGTACTGGTTAAAAAAAATAGAAGCAGTTGATTATACTGGTTACTTCTCTATGCCTGGTGCTCATGTAAGCGAGGTAGAATTTACAAAGAACTTAATGGATGCTATTTTCACTTTGTGGTTTATTAGACTGAGTCCATAGTAATTTCTGTCCCTCTTAATTATTAGTTGTTAGAACCCATGTTCTGAGCAGGTCCCTCCAAGGAAATCTAGCATGCCTTGTTTCCTACTGTGACATTTCACTAAATTAAATTTTAAAACATTCCTCGCCGTAAACTGAGATGTCCTTAACACACAAATTACAGCAAGTCTCAAGTGTAAAAAAAAGGTGTCTGAGGAAGTTCTTATTTGTCACTGGAAGAGAAAAGTTAATTTTTAACCCCCTTCACCTCAATTAAGAGCATTCTGAGCTAACAGATGCAAAGTGCTTAAAATTATGGTTTTAATGTGACTGTGGAAACTGAGAAAGCACATCCATTAAAACATAAAATATGTATAAGCCTCCTGCTACATTCGCTAAGTGATTAAAAATGTAATCTTCCTGAAGAAATGTGCCACGTATTTGTTTATATTAATGTTAATAACTTGCTAACTAATGATAAATATATGATAATTTATTCTAAGTGAAATGAAGTGTGCCCTAAAGACAGACCCTGTAAATGAAAGCTTATGCTCACCCAAGTTTAGAGCAGGAACATTAATAACTATATTCCTTTACTATGGAGAAAATGACTGTATGCAAATTATATGCAAAGGTACCCATAGTAGAAAAATAAAGGCTAAGTGGGGGTCCTGGGAAGCAGGAATTACGAGTGGAGGTTCTGTGAGATGATCCTGCCCTCTCTGCTATAGCTCAGAAATTCATCTCACGCGAGAAAAAATTTTCTTTAGCTCGTTCTTTGGGCATATTTAAGATTCAGGGTTCTTAGTCTTTGCTTCCCCATACATAAATAGAATTAATAAACGCCGTCTAATGTTAGACTGCGTACATTTAGAAATCATTAAGCTAAACTATTTCTGTAAATTTAGAAATTATGTAATTATCATCTTTATAAACAATGCTCACAATTCGAATTCAGCTGCGCAGATAAACCCAAAATATCCATTAGCATTCACAGCAGTCTTCCTCCTCCTACCCAATATCACAGCTATCGTCAATTATCTTGGCACAACATGAACATTCAAATTAGACTCTTGTTATTGTATATAGGGCACACATGGTTGGTTGGCTACTAAAATATCTTTATCCTCTCTGTGGGGTAACGAGAAGGGAGAAAGGAGGGAAGGAAGGAAGAAAAGAAGGAGGGAGGGAAAGGGGGAAGAGGGAAGGAGGAAGATAGGGAAGGAAGGAAGGCGAGAAGAAAGGTAGGAAGGAGGAAAAGACAGGAGAAGAGAGGAAAAAGGAGGAGGGAGGGAGGAAAAGACGAAAGGAAGGAGTGGGGGAAAGGAAGGGAGAAGGAAGGGGCAGAAAAGGAAAAAAGGCAGGCAGGAATCTTCTAGGAATAAAAAAAAAGAAAAAGCCTTCCCTGATTGGAGAGAAACTTGGAGAACTCTCTATCGAAGATCACCTTCTGCTTCCTGTCTTTGAAAGAGGAGGGAGGATATGGTGTCACGATGAGAAGCAGGCCAAGGGAGCTGCAAGAAGCCAGCATGAATCCCCGAAACCACTGTGCTTCTGAACCAGGGATGCCTGTAGCTACCAACTTCTAGACTTTTGTTTACATATGACAAACCCAGAGCCTAAAACATCCCTGGGTTTGTCATATGTAAAACAAATGACAAACCTAGAGAAAAGCAAACCCCCAAAATCTCTGGGTTTGTCATACGTAAAACATTTCTTTGCATTTCTTGTTCCTTGCTGACACAGCATCCCTAACTGGTATGTTATTCCCATAACAAAGTGGTGGCATCAAATCACAATGAGACTGGAAAACAAAGAAACCAAGACTGTATTCTCAGTAATTCTCAGGAATGCAGTAAAGGGACCTATCACCCCCAGAAAACACATCACCCCTCTTCCTCTTCCTGGGAATATAGAGAAGGCGGCCAAAAAGCACGTGCGAATCCAATTCCACTAATGACTAATGTGCATTTTTAATACACTAGGCATTAGTGGAATGAGTTTTTATGGGATTAACAAGATGAAAAAAATTGTTAGAAAATATCCCCCTAAAGAGTGAGAACAAACTCAAAGCCTCATTGTGTCTGGAGAGTTCATTGTCTGTTCTGAGCTTTTTCTGGGCCGGTCCCAGGACCAGGAGTTACAGGTGAAATGTTTCCAGTGTTTTACACTTCTGCTAAGGCGGCAGTGCCAAGGCCAAAACCCAAAAAGAGCCTTCCCTTCTTCCTTTTGAGAAACCCAGGGCTTTTGTTAGCAATGAGAACGACACAGCATCACATCTTACAGGACTGTGTTAAGCCAAATCAAGATTTCGCCAAAACCGAAGGGTTTAACTTTGTCTCTCTCCTTTCAGGTTATATTTCATTTCTTACTTGTGAAAAAGAATCTAGAGCGTGATCTTACTAAGGTCCGTAGCTCTCAGACACAAAGTGGTTCAGAACTCAGAGTCTGAGCCACACACTAGGACCAGCTACCTTACAGCTGCGTACCTCCACCCTCCACCTGCAGATTGGAGTGATGGCAGAATTGCTCCATTTAGTTACTGGGAGAACTGAGGGACCAGACAGATGAACAGAGAGAGATGATAAACAGATAGGTTATGTACACATACATGTCTTTCATAAGAGCATACAGAACATAGAAAATACTTTATAGAAGTTAGGTGTCATTATTACAATGATTGTTATAAAGGGTGAAACCTGAGTGTTTAACTCAAAACTTTCAGTAATTGGTCACAGAATCGCTTCTCGGCCTTTTGGCTAAGATCAAGTGTAGTAATTGGTGACAGAAAAGTCAATTTCACTGGGCACACATCTGGAAGTGATTTTCACTGCTATATGCTGCTTGAATTTCTAAGTCACAAAGGATTCAAATGTTCAAGAGTTTTTAGTTCTCTCTCCCTCTCCCCACATCCCCTGCCTCCCAATCTTCCTCTCTCTCTCCCTCCTGCCTCCTAACTACCCCCCCTTCCTTCTCCCTCCCTCTCTCCCTCTTTCCATCCTCCCTTTGGACTCAGCCTAAGAGTCTGTCCCACCCATAGGCAGGCCTTCCCTTTCCAAGGTCTCTGACCCCAGGCTTACTTCTAAAAGTTCCACTATGAGCCCTGAACTTGCATCACGCTAGCCTGGAGTGGGTAAGTCCCCATCCTCAGTCATGTACCCACCTCTGAAGCCTAGAGCTGGGGCCCACTGTGCTCAGAAGCACAGCACTGAGAGTTAGAAAACACTGCATCCCCAAAGGGAAGTCCAGCCACTGGCACCCAAGGAGAATAGACAGCAGCAGGCACTACAGACAGATGACTCGCTCAGCGGCAGGCTCATTAGGGGTGTACGGTCACCGTCCTTTTCACACCTTTCACCCAAACATGCAAATAGGATTGTATGTGTCCATCATGAGGAACAACAATATTTTATACAGAAAGACCATGGTATTTGAAGCCAGTGAGTGTGGACCCAGGTGCCTGACAGTGACCATGTGCCCAGAGCCTCTGCTAGATCACTTGGGAAAGGATGACAAGGCAATGCCTGTGTGTGCTTTTAGAACACATGCCAGCAGTTTTCTTCATACTCTGCATTCTAAGGAGTATGCACTTTAAAACAGTCTATTGCTTTCCTATTTCTAGTTTCAGTAGAAGACAAGCCCTGGACTGTGAGCTAAGAGACCTCACTTCAGTACTCAGCACTGTCACTGACCAGCTGAAAACAGAGCAATTCACTCACCAGGACGCACAGCACACTATGGGGGTCCCAGCTAAGGATGGTGTTTACAATTTTTTTGTTGTTGTTGTTGGGGATTCATTGAGGGTACAATAAGCCAGGTTACACTGATTGCAATTGTTAGGTAAAGTCCCTCTTGCAATCATGAATTGCCCCCATAAAGTGTGACACACACCAAGGCCCCACCCACCTTCCTCCTTCCCTCTTTCTGTTCCCCCCCATAACCATAATTGTCATTAATTGTCCTCATATCAAAATTGAGTACATAGGATTCATGCTTCTCCATTCTGGTGATGCTTTACTAAGAATAATGTCTTCCACTTCCATCCAGGTTAATACAAAGGATGTAAAGACTCCATTTTTTTTGAATAGCTGAATAGTAGTCCATGGTATACATATACCACAGCTTGTTAATCCATTCCTGGGTTGGTGGGCATTTAGGCTGTTTCCACATTTTGGCAATTGTAAATTGAGCTGCAATAAACAGTCTAGTACAAGTGTCCTTATGATAAAAGGAATTTTTTCCTTCTGGGTAGATGCCCAGTAATGGGATTGCAGGATCAAATGGGAGGTCTAGCTTGAGTGCTTTGAGGTTTCTCCATACTTCCTTCCAGAAAGGTTGTACTAGTTTGCAGTCCCACCAGCAGTGTAAAAGTGTTCCCTTCTCTCCACATCCACGCCAGCATCTGCAGTTTTGAGATTTTGTGATGTGGGCCATTCTCACTGGGGTTAGATGATATCTCAGGGTTGTTTTGATTTGCATTTCTCTAATATATAGAGATGATGAACATTTTTTCATGTGTTTGTTAGCCATTCGTCTGTCATCTTTAGAGAAGGTTCTATTCATGTCTCTTACCCATTGATATATGGGATTGTTGGCTTTTTTCATGTAGATTAATTTGAGTTCTCTATAGATCCTAGTTATCAAGCTTTTGTCTGATTGAAAATATGCAAATATCCTTTCCCATTGTGTAGGTTGTCTCTTTGCATTGGTTACTGTCTCCTTAGCTGTACAGAAGCTTTTCAGTTTAATGAACTCCGATTTGTTTATTTTTGTTGTTGTTGCAATTGCCATGGCAGTCTTCTTCATGAAGTCTTTTCCCAGGCCAACATCTTCCAGTGTTTTTCCTATGCCTTCTTGGAGGATTTTTATTGTTTCATGCCTTAAATTTAAGTCCTTTATCCATCTTGAATCAATTTTTGTGAGTGGGGAAAGGTGTGGGTCCAGTTTCAGTCTTTTACATGTAGACATCCAGTTCTCCCAACACCATTTATTGAATAGGGAGTCTTTCCCCCAAGGTATGTTCTTGTTTGGTTTATCGAAGATTAGGTGGTTGTAAAATGTTAGTTTCATTTCTTGGTTTTCAATTCGATTCCAAGTGTCTATGTCTCTGTTTTTGTGCCAATACCATGCTGTCTTGAGCACTATGGCTATGTAGTACACACTAAAATCTGGTATGCTGATGCCCCCAGCTTTATTTTTATTACTAAGAACTGTTAGCTATACGGGGTTTTTTCCAGTTCCATACAAAACGCAGAATCATTTTTTCCAAATCTTGAAAGTACAATGTTGGTATTTTGATAGGAATGGCATTGAATAGGTAGATTGCTTTGGGAAGTATAGACATTTTAACAATGTTGATTCTTCCCATCCATGAGCATGGTATGTTCTTCCATTTGTTAATATCCTCTGCTTTTTCCTTTCTGAGGATTTCATAGTTTTCTTTATAGAGGTCCTTCACCTCCTTCGTTAGGTATATTCCTAGGTATTTCATTTTCTTTCAAACTATGGTGAAGGGAGTTGTGTCCTTAATTAGCTTCTCATCTTGACTGTTATTGGTGTATCCAAAGGCTACTGACTTGTGGACATTGATTTTATATCCTAAAACATTACTGTATTTTTTGATGACTTCTAGGAGTCTTGTGGTTGAGTCTTTGGGGTTCTCTAAGTATAAGATCATATCATCAGCAAAGAGGGAGAGTTTGACCTCCTCTGCTCCCATTTGGATTCCCTTTGTTTCCTTGTCTGGCCTAATTGTATTGGCTAGAACTTCCAGCATTATGTTGAATAGTAAAGGTGACAGAGGACAACCTTGTCTGGTTCCAGCTCTAAGAGGAAAAGCTTTCAGTTTTACTCCATTCAGTAAAATATTGACTGTGGGTTTGTCATAGATAGCTTCAATCAGTTTTAGAAATGTGCCACCTATACCTATACTCTTCAGTGTTCTACTTAGAAAAGGATGCTGGATTTTATCAAATGCTTTTTCTGCATCTACGGAGAGGATCATGTGATCCTGATTTTTGCCTCTGTTAATATGGTGGATAACGTTTATGGACTTGCGTAAGTTAAACCAGCCTTGCATCCCTGGGATGAAGCCTACTTGATCATGATGAATGACTTTTTTGATGATAAGCTGTTATCTATTGGCTAGGATTTTGTTGAGAATTTTTCCATCTATAATCATGAGTGAGATTGGTCTGAAATTCTCCTTTTTGTTTGGGTCTTTTCCTGGTTTTGGTATCAGATTGATGTTTGCTTCATAGAATGTGTTGGGGAAGATTCCTTCTTCCTCAATTTTTTGGAATAATTTCTGCAGTACAGAATAAGCTCTTCCTTGAAGGTTTGATAGAATTCTGGAGTGAAGCCATCTGGACCAGGGCATTTTTTGGTTGGAAGATTTTTTATTGTTTCTTTGATCTCAGTGCTAGAAATTGGTCTGTTCAGGAGCTCTATTTCTTCCTGGCTGAGTCTAGGGAGAGTGTGTGATTCCAAATATTTATCCATTCCCTTCACATTGTCAAATTTCTGGGCATAGAGTTTCTGGTAGTATTCAGAGATGATCTCTTGTATCTCTGTGGGATCAGTTGTTATTTCCCCTTCATCATTTCTGATTGAGGTTACTAGAGATTTTACTTGTCTATTCCTCGTTAGTCTGGCCAATGGTTTATTTTATTTATTTTTTTCAAAAAACCAACTCCTTGTTTCATTAATTTTCTGAATGATTCTTTTGTTTTCAATTTCATTGATCTCTGATTTGATTTTGGATATTTCTTTTCTTCTACTGAAATTAGTCTTAGATTGTTCTTCTTTTTCCAATTCCATAAGATCTCTTGTGAGATTGTTGATGCGCTCTCTTTCGGTTTTTTGAATGCAGGAATCTAAGGGGATGAATTTTCCTCTCAAAACTGCTTTTGCAGTATCCCACAGGTTTTGGTAGCTTGTGTCTTCACTGTTGTTATGCTCAAGGAAGTTAATGATTTCCTGTTTTATTTCTTCCTGCACCCATCTGTTATTCAACAGAAGATTGTTTAATTTCCATGCCTTTGGGTGGGGTCGAGCATTTTTGTTAGAGTTGAGTTCCACCTTTAGTGCTTTATGGTCTGAGAAGATACAAGGTACAATTTCAATTCTTTTGATTCTGTTGATATTTGTTTTGTGTCCCAGGATATGATCTATTTTGGAGAATGTTCCATGGGGTGATGAGAAGAATGTATATTCTTTATCTTTGGGGTGGAGTGTTCTATATGCGTCTATCAAGCATAGTTGTTCTAGGGTCTCATTTAAATCTCTTACATCTTTGTTTAATTTCTGTTTAGAGATCTGTCCAGCTCTGTAAGAGGAGTGTTAAAGTCCCATGTTATTATGGTATTATCAGATATCATATTGCTCAGACTGAGTAAGGTCTGTTTCAAGAATCTGGGAGCATTTAAATTGGGTGCATAGATATTTAGAATTGAAATGTCTTCTTGTTGTATTTTTCCCTGACCAATATAAAGTGACCATCTTTGTCTGTTTTGACTTTAGTTGCTGTAAATCCACATGTATCTGAAAATAAGATTGCAACTCCTCTTTTCTTCTGAATTCCATTTGCCTGAAAAATTGTCTTCCAAACCTTGACTCGGAGCTTTAATTTGTCTTTTGAAGCCAGGTGTGTTTCTTGCAGACAGCAAATGGATGGCTTGTGTTTTTTTAATCCAGTCAGCCAATCTGTGTCTCTTCAGTGGGGAATTGAAGCCATTAACATTTACTGAGATAATTGATAAGTGTGATAGTATTCTATTCATCTTATTTTCTGAGAGTCCATTGCTTAGTTTTCTCTTTTGCATCAGTGTGGAGGTTAGGTTCTGTCCTTTAATTTCTGAGTTCTTACTTTGCTGCTGATCCATTGTGGTGGTCAGTGTGCAGAACAGATTGAAGTATTTCCTGTAGTTCTGTTCTTGCTGTGGTGAATTTCCTCAATGTTTGTGTATCTGTAAATGATTTAATTTCCCCGTCAATTTTGAAGCTTAGCTTAGCAGGGCACAGAATTCTGGGCTGGAAATTGTTCTGTTTAAGTAGATTAAAGGTAGATGACCGTTGTCCTCTTGCTTGGAAAGTTTCATTAGAGAAGTCTGCAGTCACTATCATGGATTTGCCCCTGTAGGTCAACTGCCACTTACTCCTGGCAGCTTGCAGAATCTTTTCTTTTGTCTTGACTTTGGACAGGTTCATCACAATGTGTCTTGGAGAAGCTCGGTTAGAGTTGAGGCGACCTGGGGTCCAATAGCCCTCTGAAAGCAGTGTGTCAGAATCTTTGGTGATGTTTGGGAAATTTTCTTTTATAATATTCTCTAGTATGGCTTCCATTCCTCTGGGACATTCTTCTTCCCCTTCTGGAATTCCTATAATTCGTATGTTGGAACGCTTCATAAAGTCCCATAATTCTGACAGTGAACGTTCTGCTTTCTCTCTCTTCTTTTCTGCCTCTTTAACTATCTGAGTTATCTCAAGAACTTTGTCTTCTACCTCTGAAATTCTTTCTTCTGCATGGTCTAACCTGTTGCTAATACTTTCCATTGCATCTTTAAGTTCCCTAATTGACTGTTTCAGTTCCTTCAGCTCTGCTATATCCTTTTTATATTCTTCATATCATTCATCTGTTATTTGATTCTGTTTTTGGATTTCCTTTTGGTTATTTTGCACTTTATTAGCAGTTTCCTTCATTGTTTCCATCATTTCCTTCATTGTTTTCATCATGTGTATTCTAAATTCCCTTTCTGTCATTCCTAATATTTCTTTATAGGTGGAATCCTCTGCAGTAGCTACCTCAGGGCCCTTGGTGGGGTTGTTCTGGACTGGTTCTTCATGTTGCCTGGAGTTTTCTGCTGATTCTTCCTCATGAGTGATTTCTTTTATCTGTTTCCTTGCCCTAATTTTCCTTTCACTTCCTCTTGCTCTTTAAGTTTTCGTGCCTGTGGACTAAGGGTTACAGGACCAGAAGGGTGAGAAGGTTTAAGAGCAGAAAAGAGATGAAAGAAAGGAGGACCGAGTGTTAAGAAAAATAGAGAAAGGAGAGGGGGTGGGCAAAAGGAATACTGACAAAAAGAAGAGAGGCACAGAAAGAGGGAGACAGAGCAATATAGGTGTACAGTAGGGTACTTTGACACAACCTTAAAAAAAAACAACCTTCTGGGGGTGCCCAGTTGGGTGGTTCCCATGAGGTCAGCAGCTCTTTGCTAACCTGATCAGACACAGTACCCCACCTCCACCAAGTAGAGAGGAAAGACAAAAATGCTATAAATCAAACCAAAACAAGCAAACAGAAAACTTTACGGGATAAAATTGGGTGAAAAACCAAATAATAGCGGTAGAAACACTAGCAAAAATGAAGTTCTAGTTATTGAAAAAGGAAGCAATGGGAAATTATAATTAAACTAGAAAATTTGAGAAAGAAAAAAGATCTGTATGGAAAAGGTTGAAATTAAAAAACAAAACAACATCACCAACATCAAAATAAACAAAAAAAAAAAAAAAACAACCAAACCAAAAAAAAAAAAAAAAAAACACAACCAAAAACAAAGCAGTATGTATATGTTATTGAATATTGTTTGGGCAACACGTGGTCTTCTGGGGTATGAGATGTTAATCACTGTTCTGATACAACTGGAGGCTGCTGATTTCTCAAACACCAGCAGGTAGACCCCCTAAATCTCTCTTCAGCCCACTTAAAAGGCACTTTGAACTTGTAAACTTGCTGAGCAGAAGCTTTCCCAGGAAAGTGCTTGTTGCTGGAATCACTGCTGAAGTGGCTATCCACTTACCCAGTGTGCCAAAACCGGTCTCACTCTGCCCCTGAGGATTAGGGCTGCAAGGCGGCTCAGACCCCACCCTTAGGCTACTTGATCGCTGGGTTACCAGCTCCCATCCGATTCTAGCTCTGCGACCCTGAGGGCGGAGCTTGCCGGGGCAGATCGCTCACATTGGCTCCCTGTGATCCACAGCCAAACACTATTAGCTCCATCTGGCTCAGCGGCTCAGACTGGGGCCCTAGACAACAGCCAAAGTTCTCCACACTCCCGCTCAGGCTCTCCCCAAGGCAGTTCAACTGAGTGCCAAGTCCAAAGCCACCAAAATACTTCACAGGTAAGGCCTTTCCGGTTTGCAGTCTCGCTGCTACTGAACCTACATTTGCGGGTGGGTTTAGACGGATTGAACACACGTGACCACTTGCCGTTTTTCCACTGTTTTAGTCCTCCTCTTGGGGTCCAGAAGTCTCTCGCTGACTCCCTGTATCCTCACAGGGGTGATGATAGGCAGATCCCACCAGCCAGAGATGCCTGGAGTCCTATCTCCCCAGACTCACGGTGCCCAGATGCAAGGCAGCTGTTACTCAGCCGCCATCTTGCTCCGCCTCCCCGGTGTTTAGAATTTTTTAAAGGGGAGGAGGAGGAGGAGGAGGAAGGGCAGGAAAGGAGGCGGGAAAGAAGAGGGTGAGGAAGAGGAGGAGAAAGAAGAGGGGAAGAAGAGAAGGAGGAGGGGAAAGAGCGAGGAGGGAAAAGAGCGAGGAGGGAAAAGAGCGAGGAGGAAAAAGAGTGGGGAGGAAAAAGAGCGGGGAGGAAGGGGAGGAGGAGGAGGAAAAGTACAAGGGAAGGAAGAGAAGAAAAGAAGGAAATGGAGGAGGAAAAGAATGAGGAGAATATGTAATAGAGACCATATGTGATTTGCAGATACAGGGTGTCCATAAAGTTCATGTGCAATTTAAATCTAAATTGAAAAGGACACCCTGTATATATGGGGTATTTTCTGTAAAGACCAATAAAGTAAATATTTATTGCATATTACATACAATATATAAAATTATGTTTGTATTATGTTTTATATTTCTATGTGACATATTTACTACCTATTGTCAAAACAAAAACAAATAAAGCTTACTGACCCCTGCACCACATCACAAGCCTGTTTATAAAGGAAATGGGATTGTACCTGCACATTCCCCATAGAGCTCTCAAGAGCATCAGGCAAGGAGGATGCTGTCAGAGTGAAGTTGGTGACTTCTGTGTCACTGGATGTGCAAGTGCATGATCATCTCCACTGCCACCAGGCCTCTGTATTGTCCCCTGAGGGATGAAGGGCTGAGTCTGGTAGGTTTGGAGTTGGCTGGATTCTGCTGCTGGGATTTCTTCAGCTCTCCTGTCACTGTTGTCCCAAACCTGACCACAACCCCAAGGAAGTCTTAATTGGGGGAACTGTCACATCTCTGAGACCTGGGGAAGTCTCTTAAAGGAATGTCTCAATAATCCCACTTTTACCTGTCCGAGAGCAGTTTTGAATTTCGTTTCAACACGTTTGATCTGACTTTCAACTTACAAGACATTGACCAAAATCACTGAACTCTTTTTAGCCTTCTGCGTCTAGTCCCTGCCCTAGCTGGTCATTGTCACAACATCACGTGCGATAGACTGGATTCTTCACTGTGAGGCATCTTGCAAACTATAAAAATTTCAAGGCTCTGATCTTAAAAATGCTCAAACTTGAGTTTAGGTTGTCCTGTGGTTTAGGTATGTGTTCACAACACAATTTCACATGGCATTGATAGACCCTGAGATGTCTTTCCAATTAAACTGCCCTGGCATTTGTGTGTGAAATGTGTAAGTGAACTGTTTTCAATACAGACCTTAAGTAAATGATGCACACACATGCAAACCTGTTCCCTTTTAGACCTTCATTTCACCAGTAAAGGACAGTCTGTTTTGATTCTTTTACCTTTTTTAATCTGCATTTGTGTTTTTTATAAAACATAAAGCACTACCAGCATGAAATATCCAGCCCTTCCCCACAGATACTGTCCCCAACTTCAGTGCTGGGTTCTCCCTCCCTCCATACAAGCAAGGTGTTCCACTGTTCAGCTTGTGTCTATAGGAAACACATCCCAACAAAGTAAAAAGAATAAGTTGTGGGGAGCTCAACTGCTTTTCTCAAATGCCTATTACCTAAAACTAACAGGGGAATTAATAAAAACCCCTGCACATCACATAAGGTGGTGCCCAGATCTCCAGAAGAGTCTGATGCCACCTGGTCTGGGAGATGCCAATCAATTCTTTCATCCACCCCAAAGGGCCTTGGAACACTAGTCAGAGGACCTAGACCTGCTTGCTCTACAAGGGATGAGCGTTTCTATGACAAAGCCATCAGGTGGCACAGGTTACACCTGAGATCTGCACTTGGAACCCAGCCCACAGAAGGGCTGAAGGCAGCACAGCTATCACACGTGGAAATCTCATGTTCTGTTCCCTACAGGCTAGAGCCAGGCCATTTACTCACCAGGGACTTAGGGCACAGTGGGTAGAACCTATGAGCTTTTCAGTATTCTACCAGGACCTCATAAAGATGGCACAGGGATGCTACAGAAAATTGAACAGAAGTTAAATAGATAGCAACATACCCAGATCTTAGAAAATACAAACTTCCTGAAAGAATTAGAGGAAAGAAATAGAAGCAAGAATAGAGTGTAAATACCGGCTAACTACACTAAAACTCACACCTACAAAGCAACAAGTTCTCCACAAAGATACGTAAGGCAGTCTGATACTTGAGTGTGGAAATTCATCCTAGAAAAAGGAATATTACCATGGTCACCTTTGAAGCACTCCCCTTGGGAAGCTATGCACTGATGTCAGAGTCAAGTCCATCCTTCGAAGCAATTTTAGAACACTTTTTCTGGAATGGCCCTCAGAGCTGTCATTATAAGAGGTCTGACAATGAAGTTCACAAACTTGCCACCATGTGCTTAATTTGCAGCACTGTACAAACAACTTGGTAAGGTTTTGTAACCTTGGTATATCAGTGTCTCACAGCTGTGTACATGTCAACAAGTAGCAGTGTCTTGCTGAGTGACATTCATTACTGTTATCGCGTGGTTTTTTTGGTGCCATATTATGACAGCTCTAATTGCTATTCCAGAAAAAGAGTTCCAAACTTGATTTGAAGGGTGGACTAGGCACTATTATTGGTGCATAGCTTCCCAAGAAGAGTGATTCAATGGTGACCATAGTGATATTCGGCAATGAGGTATGTAGCACTTTTTCTAGGATCAGTTCTCCAACTTAATTGTCAGACCTCATACATATTTGAGACTCAATATCAAATGCAGTAGAATAGGTGCCCACAGGAGATGACAAATGAAGAAAAATGAAAAGTAAAGCAAGAAAATCTTTGCCGGGGTTAATAACAGTCAAACTGTGAGGTTAACTCAATTTTCTACATATGAGGGTTTTTTAAAAAATCGTTCAAAAAAGACTGTGTTGGGAAAAATCGCTATATTGGCTGGAGAAATGCAAATGCCCTGAAATGTACAGTTGTCTAATTGGAGGTGGCAGGGACATCTGCACCCCTCCTGTCACGTGCACCCCCATATCTTCCCAGTGCCTCCGTAGTCCAATGATGCCGTGTGACCACTGTGCTTCCACTGGCTATGTGGAGATAGCCAAGCCCCTTCGCTACTGAAGCCCTTTTGAGCTGGGTGGCACAACTCCCAGATGTTCACATTTCCATGAGTCTGGTCTCTGAGCAGGCAGACTCAATCATTCTGCACAAAATATGTAACAGGAGTGAGAAAACTCTCGTTGCTCTAAGTCTTGAGACTTCACAGGACTCAGAATATCCTGATACTGTCCATTTATATAACTGTGTCAGTGTACTGACTGCAGTTCACTTACTACAGATCTCCCTGCCAATCATATTGAGTACAGAGCCTGAGTGCATTTCACCTGTTCAATATGACTGTGATGGAGCTTCTCAAGCTCAGGATGCTTAGGTCTTACAAAGTCCTCAAAAGAGCCCTGCCTTCTCCAACTTTCACTTTATATCTGCTTCAATCTGCTGGTCTATCTGAGCTTCCCAACATCTGCAGGCATTTGGCACCATGGCCTGGTGATCTTGGCATCCTCTAAAGACACAAAAGGGAGAGTCTTCCATCCACTGGGTCTCAATAGCTAGACACGGTTTCATATTATCAGTAGAATTGTTGTTTGTTAGCTATGCCATCCTTATAATTAAGTAGATTTCTTGTGTTTCCAGGAGTGGAGACTGTGGGTATCTGTTTGTGTATACACATGCAAACACTGATTGAGAGAATGTGCTATTATACAAGTACATTCTACATTCCATAAATGTAAAGACATATACGTTAGCTCCTTATCAAGTAGAAGTTGTGCTTACATAACAACAAAATGACGCTGTCTTCTTTTACATACCAAAATGACACTGTCTTCCTTCTATGTGCATAAAATGAACATTTCCCACGAATCATTAAATTATAAAAGGGTCCCTAACACCCTAAAAAAAGATAAATTACTGCAGTAAAATGCCTCCTTAGCTATCTATGTTTACAGACACTGTTACCTAAATACAGCAATCTGAGGCAACAGTTATTATTATACAGTACTTACATCTTCACAAATTTAAGGATTTGAGACTTGTAAAAAAAAAATATTTTGTAGCTGTAGTCATTAAGAAACTAAGGCAACATTAACAAATCTATCCCTCTAATTGATTACTAATTTTGCACATCAAAGAAGAAAAAGGAGATGAAAAAAATCTATTCTTAACCCACAGAGGAAAGGAATTTGTTTCAAAAACACTTGTTAGGAAACAGAACAGCTGATTGTCAATAAACATCACAAACACTTAAAGGAATGCAGTCTAGAGAAAATTATATGATATATGCAACAACAGATGGGCTACCTAAGTCCAGTAATTTTTTTTTTTTTTTCCAGTTTTTGGCCAGGGCTGGGTTTAAATCTGCCACCTCCAGCAGATGGGGCCAGTGCCCTGCCCCTTTGAGCCACAGGTGCCGCCCAGTCCAGTAATTATTTTTAAGAGCTGCTCCTTATTTCATTTGAAATACTCACATTTGTGGCAAGTACTTTGGACAATTTTCTCATTGGACATCACTCAAAAAGAATCTTTTCCCAAGGATATTAGTTGGTTTTGTTTGTTTGTTTTTTGAGACAGCATCTCACTATATCACCCTTGGTAGGGTGCCGTGGTATCGTGGCTCACAGCAACATCACACTCTTGGGCTTAAGCAATTCTCTTGCCTCAGTCTCCCAAGTAGCTGGGATTATAGGCATCTGCCACAACACCTGGCTATTTTTTGTTGAGGTTGTCATCACTGCTATTTAGCTGACCCGGGCCGGGTTTGAACCCACCAGCCTCAGTGTATGTGGTGGGCACTGTAACCACTGTGTACTATGGGCGCCAAGCCAGGATATTAGTTTTCAATAGGAAATAAATCTAGCAATACCCAAACAAAAGATGCAGGTCCTGGGTGTTACTCGTAGGCAAGGACTATTGTATTGAAAACTTTAGTATAAAATTCACACATGCGTATTACTTTTAAGAGAACTGGATATTTTTTTCTTCCATCCTGGAGATACTTTACTAAGAAGACTGTGTTTCAACTCCATCCAGGTAAACATAAAAGATGCAAAGTCTCCATCTTCTTTTATGACTGAATAGTACTTCCTGGTATACATATGCCACAGTTTGTCAATCCATTCCTGGAGTGACGGGCATTTGGGTTGCTTCCACAACTTAGCGATTAAGAATTGACCTGCAGTGGACGGCGCCTGTGGCTCAGTGAGTAGGGCGCCAGCCCCATATGCCGAGGGTGGCGGGTTCAGACCCAGCCCCGGCCAAACTGCAACCAAAAAAAAAAAAAAAAAATAGCCGGGCGTTGTGGCGGGCGCCTGTAGTCCCAGCTGCTCGGGAGGCTGAGGCAAGAGAATCGCGTAAGCCCAAGGGTTAAGAGGTTGCTGTGAGCCGTGTGACGCCACGGCACTCTACCTGAGGGTGGTACAGTGAGACTCTGTCTCTACAAAAAAAAAAAAAAAAAAAGAATTGACCTGCAGTAAAAAGCAAGATGGCAGCCGAGTAACAGCTTCCCTGCAACTGGGCATGGTGAGACGGGAGATAAGACTCCAGGCATCTCTGTCTGGTGGGATCTGCCTATAATCATCCCTTTGAGGATACAGGGAGTCAGCGAGAGACTTCTGGACCCCAAGAGGAGGACAAAAACAGTGGAAAACTGGCAGGTGGTTGTGTGTGTTTGATCGGTCTAATCCCGCCAGCAGCTGTAAGTACAGCAGCAGCAAGACTGCAAACTGGAAAGGCCTTACCTGTGAACTGTTTTGTTGTTTTTGGACTAGGCACTCAGTTGAACTGCCTTGGGGAGAGCTTGAGCAGGAGTGTAGAGAACTTTGGGCATTGCCTAGGGCCCAGACTGAGCCGCTGAGCCAGATGGAGCTAATAGTGTTCAGCTGTGGGTCGCAGGGAGCATTGTCAGAGAACTGCCCTGGCAAGCTCTGCCCTCAGGATCACAGAGCAAGGATCAGACGGGATCTCGTAATCTAGTGACTGAGCAGCCTAAAGGCGGGGACTGGGCTGCCTTACAGCCTTAACCCTCAGGGGCAGGGTAAGACTGGTTTTGGCACACTGGGTAAGTGGATTGCCACTTCAGCAGTGATCCCAGCGACAAGCACTTTCCTGGGAAAGCTTCTGCTTAGCCAAGTTTAGATATTTGAAGTGCCTTTTAAGAGGCCTGAAGAGAGATTTAGGGTCTCCACCATGTGGGGTTTGAGAAATCAGCAGAGTATTCCAGTTGTATCAGCATTCTGATTAATATCTCATATCCCTGTTGCCCAGACAATATTCAACAAGGTATATATACTGCTTTGTTTTTGGTTGGTTTATTGTTTGTTTGCTTTTTGTTTATATTGTTGTTATTGTCTTGTTTTTTTTTTTTTTTTTTTTTTTTTGTAGAGACAGAGTCTCACTGTACCGCCTCAGGTAGAGTGCCGTGGTGTTACACGGCTCACAGCAACCTCTAACTCTGGGCTTACGCAATTCTCTTGCCTCAGCCTCCTGAGCAGCTGGGACTACAGGCGCGCACCACAACGCCTGGCTATTTTTCTGTTGCACTATGGCCTGGGCTGGGTCCGAACCCACCACCCTCAGCATATGGGGCCGGCGCCCTACTCACTGAGCCACAGGTGCCGCCCTGTTGTCTTGTTTTTTAATTTCAACCTTTTCCATACATACTTTTTCTTTTCTTTCTCCATTTTTCAAGTTTAAATAAAATTTCCCATTGCTGCCTTTTTCAATAATTAGAACTTCATGTTTGCTAGTGTTTCTACCCCTATTATTTGTTTTTTCACCCAATTTTATACCATCAAGTTTTCTGTTTGCTTCTTTTGGTTTGATTTACAGCATTTTTGTCTTTCCTCTGTACTTGGTGGAGGTGGGGTACTGAGTCTGATCAGGTTAGCAAAGAACTGCTGAACTCAAGGGAACCACCCAACTGGGCACCCCCAGAGGTTGGGATTTAAGGTTGTGTCAAAGTACCCTACTATACACCTATATTGCTCTGTATCCCTCTTTCTGTGCCTCTCTTCTTTTTGTCAATGTTCCCTTTTACCAATGCCCTCTACTATCTCTATTTTCTTTTCTTTCTTTCTTTCTTGCTTTCCTTTTCTTTCTTTTATCCCTTCTTGCTCTTCAACCTTCTCATCCTTCTGGTCCTGTACCAAAAGGACTCATTGAAACCTTAGTCCTCAGGCACGAGAACTTAAAGAGCAAGAGGAAGTGAAAGAAAAATTAGGGCAAAAAAACAGATAAAAGAAATCACTCATGAGGAAGAATCAGCAGAAAACTCCAGGCAACATGAAGAAACAGTCCAGAGCAACCCCGCCAAGGGAACATGAGGTAGCTACTGCAGAGGATTCCACCTATAAAGAAATGCTAGGAATAACAGAAAGGGAATTTAGAATACACATGATGAAAACAATGAAGGAAATGATGGAAACAATGAAGGAAACCGCTAATAAAGTGGAAAATAACCAAAACGAAATCCAAAAATAGAATCAAATAAGAGATGAATGATATGAAGAATATATAAAATATATAGCGGAGCTGAAAGAACTGAGGCAGTCAATTAGGGAACTTAACGATGCAATGGAAAGTATCAGCAACAGGTTAGACCCTGCAGAAGAAAGAATTTCAGAGGTAGAGGACAAAGTTCGTGAGATAACTCAGATAGTAAAAGAGGCAGAAAAGAAGAGAGAGAAAGCAAAACGTTCACTGTCAGAATTATGGGACTTTATGAAGCATTACAACATACGAGTTATAGGAATCCCAAGAGGGGAAGAAGAATGCCCCCAGAGAAATTGAAGCCATACTAGAGAATATTAGAAATGAAAATTTCCCAAGTATCACCAAAGATTCTGACACACTGCTTTCAGAGGGATATCGGACCCCAGGTTACACAGGGGCAAATCCATCAGAGTGACTGCAGATTTCTCTAATGAAACTTTCGAAGCAAGAAGACAATGGTCATCTATCTTTAATCTACTTAAACAGAACAATTTCCAGCCCAGAATTCTATATCCTGCTAAGCTAAGCTTTAAAATTGACAGAGAAATCAAATCATTTATGGATATACAAACATTGAGGAACTTTGCCACAACACCAGCTCTACAGGAAATATTTCAACCTGTTCTACACACTGACCATCACAATGGATCAGCAGCAAAGAAAGAACTCAGAAAGTAAAGGACAGAACCTAACTTCCACACTGATGCAAAAGATAAAACTAAGCAATGGACTCTCACAAAATAAGATGAATAGAACACTACCACACTTATCAATTATCTCAATAAATGTTAATGGCTTCAATTCCGCACTGAAGAGACACAGATTGGCTGACTGGATTAAAAAACACAAGCCATCCATTTGCTGTCTGCAAGAAACACACCTGGCTTCAAAAGACAAATAAAAGCTCCAAGTCCAGGGTTGGAAGACAATTTTTCAGGCAAATGGAATTCAGAAGAAAAGAGGAGTTGTGATCTTATTTTCAGATACATGTGGATTTAAAGCAACTAAAGTCAAAAAAGACAAAGATGGTCACTTTATATTGGTCAAGGGAAAAATACAACAAGAAGATGTTTCAATTCTAAATATTTATGCAGCCAATTTAAATGCTCCCAGATTCTTCAAACAGACCTTACTCAGTCTGAGCAATATGATATCTGATAATACCATCATAACAGGGGACTTTAACACTCCTCTTACAGAGCTGGACAGATCCTTTAAACAGAAATTAAACAAAGATTTAAGAGATTTAAATGAGACCCTAGAACAACTGTGCTTGATAGACACATATAGAACACTCCATCCCAAAGATAAAGACTATACATTTTGCTCATCACCCCATGAACCATTCTCCAAAATTGATCATATCCTGGGACACAAAACAAATATCAACAGAATCAAAAGAATTGAAATTGTACCTTGTATCTTCTCAGACCATAAAGCACTAAAGGTGGAACTCAACTCTAACAAAGATTAGACCCCACCCAAAGGCATGAAAATTAAACAATCTTCCATTGAATGACAGACGGGTGCAGTAAGAAATAAAACAGGAAATCATTAACTTCCTTGAGCATAACAACAATGAAGATACAAGCTACCAAAACCTGTGGGATACTGCAAAAGCAATTTTGAGAGGAAAATTCATTGCTTTAGATGCCTACATTTGAAAAACAGAGAGAAAGCGCATCAACCAACTCACAAGCCATCTTATGGAATTGGAAAAAGAACAATCTAAGCTTAAACACAGTAGAAGAAAAGAAATATCCAAAATCAAATCAGAGATCAATGAAATTGAAAACAATTATTCAGAAAATTAATGAACAAGGAGTTGGTTTTTTGAAAAAATAAATAAAATAGATAAACCATTGGCCAGACTAACAAGGAATAGAAAAGTAAAATCTCTAGTAACCTCAATCAGAAATGATAAAGGGGAAATAACAACTGATCCCACAGAGATACAAGAGATCATCTCGGAATACTACCAGAAACTCTATGCCCAGAAATTTGACAATGTGAAGGAAATGGATCAATATTTGGAATCACACCCTCTCCCTAGACTTAGCCAGGAAGAAACAGACCTCCTGAACAGACCAATTTCAAGCACTGAGATCAAAGAAACAATAAAAAAGCTTCCAATCAAAAAATGCCCTGGTCCAGATGGCTTCACTCCAGAATTCTATCAAACCTTCAAGGAAGAGCTTATTCCTGTACTGCAGAAATTATTCCAAAAAATTGAGGAGGAAGGAATATTCCCCCAACACATTCTATGAAGCAAATATCACCCTCATACCAAAACCAGGAAAAGACCCAACAAAAAAAAAGAATTTCAGACCAATCTCACTCAGGAATACAGATGCAAAAATTCTCAACAAAATCCTAGCCAATAGATTACAGCTTATCATCAAAAAAGTCATACATCATGATCAAGCAGGTTTCATCCCAGGGATGCAAGGCTGGTTTAATATATGCAAGCCCATAAACATTATCCACTGTATTAACTGAGGCAAAAATAAAGATCATATGATCCTCTCAATACATGCAGAAAGAGCATTTGATAAAATCCAGCATCCTTTTCTAATTAGAACACTGAAGAGTATAGGCATAGGTGGCACGTTTCTAAAACCGATTGAAGCTATCTATGACAAACCCACAGCTAATATTTTACTGAATGGAGTAAAACTGAAAGCTTTTCCTCTTAGAACTGGAACCAGACAAGGTTGTCCTCTGTCACCTTTACTATTCAACATAGTGCTGGAAGTTCTAGCCAATACAATTAAGCCAGACAAGGAAATAAAGGGAATCCAAATGGGAGCAGAGGAGGTCAAACTCTTCCTCTTTGCTGACGACATGATCTTATACTTAGAGAATCTCAAAGACTCAACCACAGACTCCTAGAAGTCATCAAAAAATACAGTAATGTTTTAGGATATAAAATCAATGTCCACAAGTCAGTAGCCTTTCTCTATGCCAATAACAGTCAAGATGAGAAGCTAATTAAGGACACAACTCCCTTCACCATAGTTTCAAAGAAAATGAAATTCCTAGGAATATACCTAACAAAGGAGGTGAAGGACCTCTATAAAGAAAATTATGAAATCCTCAGAAAGGAAATAGTAAAGGATATTAACAACTGGAAGAACATACCATGCTCATAGATGGGAAGAATCAACATTGTTAAAATGTCCATACTTCCCAAAGCAATCTACCTACTCATTGCCATTCCTATTAAAATAGCAACATCGTACTTTCAAGATTTGGAAAAAATAATTCTGCATTTGGTATGGAACCAGAAAAAAACCCCGTATAGCTAAGGCAGTTCTTAGTAATAAAAATAAAGCTGGGGGCATCACCATACCAGATTTTCGGCTGTACTACAAAGCCACAGTAGTCAAGGCAGCATGGTACTGATACAAAATAGAGACACAGACACTTGGAATCAAATAGAGACACTGGAAAACCAGGAAATGAAACTAACATCTTACAACCACCTAATCTTTGATAAACCAAACAAGAACATGCCTTGGGGGAAAGACTCCCTATTCAATAAATGGTGTTGTGAGAACTGGATATCCACATGTAAAAGACTGAAACTGGACGCACACCTTTCCCCACTCACAAAAATTGATTCAAGATGGATAAAGGACTTAAATTTAAGGCACGAAACAATAAAAATCCTCATAGAAAGCATAGGAAAAGCACTGGAAGATATTGGCCTGGGGAAAGACCTCATGAAGAAGACTGCCATGGCAATTGCAACAACAACAAAAATAAACAAATGGGACTTCATTAAACTGAAAAGCTTCTGTACAGCCAAGGAGACAATAACCAAAGCAAAGAGACAACCTACACAATAGGAAAGGATATTTGCATATTTTCAATCAGACAAAAGCTTGATAACTAGGATCTATAGAGAACTCAAATTAATCTACATGAAAAAAGCCAACAATCCCATATATCAATGGGCAAGAGACATGAATAGAACCTTCTCTAAAGAAGACAGACGAATGGCTAACAAACATATGAAAAAATGTTCATCATCCCTATCTATTAGAGAAATGCAAATCAAAACCACTCTGAGATACCATCTAACCCCAGCGAGAATGGTCCACATCACAAAATCGCAAAACTGCAGATGCTGGTGTGGATGTGGAGAGAAGGGAACACTTTTACACTGCTGGTAGGACTGCAAACTAGTACAACCTTTCTGGAAGGAAGTATGGAGAAACCTCAAAGCACTCAAGCTAGATCTCCCATTTCATCCTGCAATCCCATTACTGGGCATCTACCCAGAAGGAAAAAAATCCTTTTATCATAAGGACACTTGTACTAGACTGTTTATTGCAGCTCAATTTACAATTGCCAAAATGTGGAAACAGCCTAAATGCCCACCAACCCAGGAATGGATTAACAAGCTGTGGTATATGTATACCATGGAATACTATTCAGCTATTAAAAAAAATGGAGACTTTACATCCTTTGTATTAACCTGGATGGAAGTGGAAAACATTATTCTTAGTAAAGCATCACAAGAATGGAGAAGCATGAATCCTATGTACTCAATTTTGATATGAGGACAATTAATGACAATTAAGGTCACGGTGGGGGTGGGGGAAGAGGAGAGCAGAGAGAGGGAAGGAGGGAGGAGGGTGGGGCATTAGTGTGTGCCACACCTTTGGGGGGCAAGACACGATTGCAAGAGGGACTTTACCTAACAAATGCAATCAGTGTAACCTGGCTTATTGTACCCTCAATGAATCCCCAACAATAAAAAAAAAAAAAAAGAATTGAGCTGCAATAAACATTCTGGTGCCAAAGTCTTTGTATTAAAATGATTTTCCGGGCGGCGCCTGTGGCTCAAGGAGTAGGTCGCCGGTCCCATATGCCGGAGGTGGCGGGTTCAAACCTAGCCCTGGCCAAAAACCAAAAAAAAAAAAAAAAAATGATTTTCCTTCTTCTGGGTAGATACCGATTAGTGGAATTATGGGATCACATGGAGAGTCAACTTAATTCTTTAAGAATTCTTCATACTTCTTTTCATAAAGGTTGTTTGAAATCCCACCAGCAGTGTAGAAGTGTTCCCTTCTCTCCCAGATGAGTATTTTTAATGTATGCTTTTACTTGTTTTTTATAATCTATATATAATTATAATGTAATAAACAATACTTTAAAGTATAAAAAAGTTAAGTGCAGTGGCTCACACTTGTAATCTTAGCACTTTGGGAGGGTGAGATTGGAAGTTTGCCTGAGGCCAGGAGTCCAAGTTTCTACATGAATTTTTTTTTTTTTTTTTTTTTACTTTTTTTTTTTGTAGAGACAGTGTTTCACTTTATTGCCCTCGGTAGAGTGCCATGGCATCACACAGCTCACAGCAACCTCCAGCTCCTGGGCTTCGGTGATTCTCCTGCCTCAACCTCCTGAGTAGTCTACATGAATTTTTAAAGTTGCTAAGTTTACAAACAAAATGCTTTTTAAAGCTTTTAATACTAGCATCAGGTTTTTAAAAAAAATAGCACCTTTATTTTTTCTTCTTCGATGAGGCCTCTGCTCTAAATAGTAGCATTTATGCTTTAAAAGAGAAAGAAACAAAGAAGGAAAAATTTATTACAACTCCAAACTCACTCATACCTTACGAATACTGTCTTTTTCCATGAAACAGAAAGCTTTTATCGTATTGTTTTTTATTTGTTAATATTTTTATTTATTATTAGTATTGTTTTTTTTTTTTGCAGTTTTTAGCCAGGGCTGGGTTTGAACCCACCACCTCTGGCATATGGGGCCGGCACCCTACTCCTTTGAGCCACAGGCGTCGCCCCCTGTTGTTAATATTTTTAACACCAAACATAACAGATAATTTATTTGCCAACCACATGTGCATGTCTCCCTGAGAATGAATGAGCTACAACATCACAATAGTTCCTGGACTTCCTGCCTCCTCAGAGCCCATGAAATATACATGAAACTGTTTCACGCCACCTGCAAATGAAAAAGTCAAATAAAATTTACAGTTTGGAGGCAGAACTCCAAAAGCCCTGGTAAGGCTAATTTAATACATCTGTCGTGTACAATTACATGCAAAATGGAATCCAAAACATCTATTTTTTCCTCTCTTCAGATAAAAATAAAGCCATTGCCTAGACTTGGAATTAAACAGCTATCCCACCAACGCCATTAACCTCTGACATGTTTATGAACCAATAAAATTTGATCATTCACCATGTTTTTCAGGGCAGTTGCTCTGTCTATCACAGAAATTGCTGTATTGGATTCCCAGTCTTAAACCATGGCCATAAATCAAGGTTAAAAACAATGGGTGAGTTATTATTAACTCAAGGATATCCACATTCCCTTTCTTAAATCACTCATCACCCCAGGTAAAAATAAGACGGCCCTGAAGTATGCTCTAGAATAGGAAACCCTTTCTAACTTTTGTCCAAAAATAATTCAACGTGAATGACTGCATGTGTGGTCAAGACCAAGGATATCCAACCTGTGGCCTGTGGACCACAAGCTGATTTTGTGAGGACTTTTTTTTTTGCTTTATCTGTGGTGTCAGCTATCACGAAAATCACGCACAGACCTTTTCTTTGGCTAATGAGTTTTTGTTAGTGTTTGTGTATTTAATGTGTGGCCTGAGACAGCTCATCTTCTTCCAATGTACAGCAGAGGAAAAAAAGGGCTGGACATGACTGGTTTAGACTTTGAGTGAATTCAACAGTTCTTTGGAGAGAGGCCAAAGCTTCACAGAATTCTGTCTGTTAGAATGGTGTGGAGTCTAGAAATTGTACTTTTCCTAGGTCTGATTCCTTAGTTACATTTTAAACTGTCCCTTTTAGCAACTGTATGCAAAGGAAGAGAAAAAAGAAAAGGCAGGCTTACCACAGATGGGGCTCTGTAACTGTTTACTAAAGTTGATTAAAAACAAAATTTGTGACATATTTGATAAAGTGCCATCCTCAATACAAAATGAGCTCTTAAAAATTAATGAAAGAATGAACACTCCAATGTCTAAAATAGTGTTCATAGAGTATGAATAGAAAGAATGATTCTCCAAAGAAAAAATGTGGGGGACAAATAATAAAATGATTTAACCTAATAGTAATCAAAGATAAGAAATTTAAAAGTTTTTTTTAACTTTTTTTTATCACAATTCCCATTGTTGACAAGGGAACAATGTAACTAATATTCCATACGCTGCTACCAGCATTGGGGACGGTGATAACTTTTTGGAGGCAAGTTTAGAATAAGATTTCTTAAACTTAAATGTCTTTATAAAGTACCTACTCTTGGTCCCAGAAATTCCCCTTCTAGGAACGAAGACACCTTCAGAAAGACTGGGCATATTGTCCATTTAAAAATATGGATCTAAGGAGAGTTATTGCAACACAATATTGAAAATACTGCAAATGTTAAAGCAAATCACAGGTGGTCACCTAGAAGACCTGAAGCGACAGAGAATGGGAACTTAAAAGGAGATCTGGACCCAAAAAAGTCACATTACTAATGCATGGCTTTGTCAGGGGCCATCCTGAGCCAGCCGAGCAAAGCCTTCGCACGCTGGCTCACGTGCAGTGCAAACAAGTGTGCAAGCCCACTGACATCTACATCTGTCACCACTAAAATCAAATGCACCTCTGATCAGTAGAAAACATATTAAGATGCTCCCCCAATATATTTATATATAAAAATATTAATATATATGTACTTAGGTGTGAATTATATACATACCCTATTGTATTAATATATGTGCATTATAAAATATAACCTTCAAATTTTTAAAAAGACTGGTTGGGCTACAATTTAATTTGTAACTAAAAGCTCTCATATTTTCTGTCCACACTCTCCGGATGCACCATTGCTTTAGAAAGACCATCGCTCAGAGAGGCTGTGCTTCGTCTTCAGGGTGTATACCTGGTGGCAAGGAACCAATTAGGACTGATCACACACCCAGTGACCTTGGGCAGTAACCTCCCACCCCTTAGGGCTTCCAGCCTCTCACCCAGCCTGTGCAGCCTGTTTGAGAATTAACAACACTGCCTATGCCAAGTTTCTGGCACCTGCAGCTGAATTCCTCTATTTGAGTGTATGTCTAGCAGTCCTCATTATAAATTCTTGGTAAATAGCTCCCCCCAAATTAAAAAGTAAAAACTTTAAACTTCCAAGTTCAACCTACAAAACAACTTGGACTTAGAGAAAAATAAAATATTTCTTAGGTTTTATTTTCTGTGAAATGTATTTATTTTTATATTTAATTAATTTTTTAAAAATTATCTGGATAGGGGCGGTGCCTGTGGCTCAAAGGAGTAAGGTGCCAGCCCCATATGCCAGAGGTGGCAGGTTCAAACCCAGCCCTGACCAAAAACTGCAAAAAACAAGAAAAAATTATCTGGATAATCTGGACCTCCCCAAATGTACACTTTGAAAGTAAAAAGTCCACTTTCCTGGCTTGCTCGACTTCCCTCAGGCCTTCTCCCCAGGGAGGCAACTTACAGTGCAACCACTGGCTGCCACAGCCAACTGCCAGGCTCCTAATTCAGTCTGACCCTTAGGAACCAGGTGACCTGAGCAGATTTCTGACACTGTTAATGCCTCAGTTTCTCATCTATAAACATCCAACAATAAAGGTACTCATGTCATGGGATTATATGACAATTAAATAAGACGGTGCAATGGCTGACATGCAAACAATGCTTACTATTGTCAACTGTAACTACTACTACATTCAAGAATGGTTAGTGCAAGGTACGATGGCTCATGCCTGCAACCCTGGCACTCTGGGAGACTGAGGCAGGTGGAATCCCGGTGCTGGGGAGTTTGAGACCAGCTTGAGCAAGAGTAAGACCCTGCCTCTACTAAAAATAGAAAAAAACTAGGCAGGCATTTTGAAGCACATATATAGTCCCAGCTACTTGGGAGGCTGAGGCAAGAAGATTGCTCAAGCCCAAGAGTTTGAGGTTGCTGCAGGCTATGACACCACAGCACTCTACCCAGGGTGACAGAGTGACACTCTATCTCAAAATAATTAAAAATTTTAAAAAAGAGTATTTATTAGCCAAGTGGACTATTTGGTTGTAAAACTGGGGGAATCTATGGAACAGTATAGGCAAAGTTTATTCAGCTTTACCACAATGCAAGGAAGACCCAATTTGGATTCTGTACATGTATATACATTTACAGTTAACACACTACATATGACATCATATATGTGACATACGCATGCATGCACATATATGTATATAAAATTATAATTTTTTAAAGTCTCAATAATATAGTTACCTAAAGTTTTCAAAGTGCTCAGTCTTATGCTTTCCTTCTCAAATCTCAAAAAGAAGACAAAAAATACCAAGGACTTCTCGAAATCTATGTCTAAGTCTAAAAAAAAAGAAAGAAGAAATCACCACAGGTGGGTGCTTCAAAGCCCCCCATAAGACCGTCTAATTAGATCGAATGGCTTTTTATTTCATTCATTCAGGGCTGAGAGATGATGAAATCCCGGTTTAATCAACCCTTGTTCCCAGGGTTCCGCAGAGAATTTTTTCTTCAAAGCCGTGAACTTCTGCCAAGAGTGTGTTAATTTTACCTTTTGTATTTCCTTCTCTCCTCTATAAAAATAATGAGGTGCACTGGAATGTTAATGTTATTTGGGATTTTCACTTAAACTATTTCTTAAACTTTTGCCCTAAGTTCTCTTTTGTGAATAGACTAAGTTACTTTGCACTGAATGAGAGGCACAGATAGGGAAAAGAGATCAGGAACTGTGA
The DNA here is from genome assembly GCF_027406575.1 of Nycticebus coucang. Lineage (NCBI taxonomy): Eukaryota > Metazoa > Chordata > Mammalia > Primates > Lorisidae > Nycticebus > Nycticebus coucang. The sequence continues at coordinate 107,203,090 of NC_069783.1, read as the reverse complement.
GGAAATGGATGGGACTGCATCAGGGCTAAAACAGTCACTGTATTTAGAAGAGAATACCTCCAAAAGTACCAAAGCAAAAGTCTTAGGGATAGTCTACTGAATAAATAGGTATCTGGTCCTTTTAATAAACATCAAAATAACATACAAGATATAAAGAGCCAACTATTTTAAATGGCACATTAACTTTAGGGACACCCTGTATAACAAAATTAAGTAATCACGATAATGACTAATGTTCATTAAGCATTTAGGAAGAGTCAGACCCTGCTGTAAGCACTACATAATAAACCAAACCCACTGAATGTGGACCAGCACCAAATGACTCAGTGAAAACCATCAAATGCTAAAATGATCTTGACAAATCCCTTCATACAATCAAAAAGGAAAAAGATCAAAATTACCTGTGGCAACAAAAATGAGAATAATCTCGGGGGTCTGTGGGCAAGACACCAAGAAAGAGACAAGGTGAAGCTCAAATGTGAGAAGTCTGCCCTGGCCTGAACCTGTCAGCCTCTGCGTCCTCCATGCTTCTGGAAGGTGTAGCCAAATTCGAGTTGTGTTTCTGTTCTGAGCGGGCACAAGGCAGAGCTGAGAGGTGCTAACCCTTGCGTAAGTGTAAATGGGGAAGGAAGAATTACTGTGGCAATGTTTGTGTGCCTCCATGTGACTGGAGTTTTTATAATAAAATGTGCTGCATTTATAATGAAAAATGAAATCCCAACACCAATTACTAAAAGTATTACCACTGATAGGCTAACAAAATAGGATTTGAAAGATCTTTGATGACTATCTGACTGGTATTTACCTGAACCGATCAGAACTTACCAAGCTCCACAGAACAGGTGTTCCTATGACACGTCAAGAGTAAAATAAAAGCAAAAATCTTATTCTTGAATAGAGAAAAGACTGAATTTCCTAATTATAAGACCTAATACAGACAGCTGAAGTGTTAAAGAAGTCAGAAGGTGTAAAAGCTTGTCATTCCTATTACCATCATATGGAAGTCCTATTCTAAAGGAGAAAACTAAATCATTTTGTTGTATTAATGACAAAGCTAATTTTAATAAAATCTCATTTGGTTATTGAATAAAAAAAAAGAGTAGCAGTACATTAACACATGTAGACGTGGAATCCAACTTACAGCATCTCAGTTTTGATGAAATACAGTAACGGAAACCAGTTCGCCCTTCTCTGCTCCTAAAACCTGAGGGAAGGATTCATGGCGAAATGCCTAATTAGAGACATGGCTGGAGAGAAGGGAAGATTTCAGATGGGAAGACTGGGAGAGGGTGCTGGTGTATTTCAGCGAGAGAAGTGCTGCAGACTGCCAAGCACTCCCAGAGGAAATTGCAAAGAAGAGAAGGAAGAGAATGAAGGGGGGAAGGTATCTGTGAGGACCAAACCCAGGCAGGCTCAGAGCCCAGCAAAGGGGGTTTGCCCTGCGCACAGCCCTGAAGTAATCTATGGGCTATCAAGTTACTGGGAAGCCCAAGAGAAATGCAGGTGAGCTGGCAAATTATCCTGCCATGAGAGTACCTGTCCTGGGGCGTGTGGGGTGGGTTCTCACATCTGCTCCTCCCTCAAACCATCTGTACCTCTGTACCTCTCATAGTGCAAGTATTTTGCTGAAACAAGCAATCTCAGCACTTATGGATATCACTCCCTATTCAATAAATGGGTGTTGGGAGAACTGGATGTCTGCATGTAAAAGACTGAAACTGGACCCACACCTTTCCCCACTCACAAAAATTGATTCAAAATGGATAAAGGACTTAAATTTAAGGCATGAAACAATAAAAATCCTCAAAAAGAGCATAGGAAAAACACTGGAAGATATTGGCCTGGGGAAAGACTTCATGAAGAAGACTGCCATGGCAATTGCAACAACAACAAAAATAAACAAATGGGACTTCATTAAACTGAAAAGCTTCTGTACAGCTAAGGAGACAATAACCAAAGCAAAGAGACAACCTACACAATGGGAAAGGATATTTGCATATTTTCAATCAGACAAAAGTTTGATAACTAGGATCTATAGAGAACTCAAATTAATCCACGTGAAAAAAGCCAACAATCCCATATATCAATGGGCAAGAGACATGAATAGAACCTTCTCTAAAGATGACAGACGAATGGCTAACAAACACATGAAAAAATGTTCATCATCTCTTTATATTAGAGAAATGGAAATCAAAACAACCCTGAGATATCATCTAACCCCAGTGAGAACGGCCCACATCACAAAATCTCAAAACTGCAGATGCTGGCGTGGATGTGGAGAGAAGGGAATACTTTTACACTGCTGGTGGGACTGCAAACTAGTACAACCTTTCTGGAAGGAAGTATGGAGAAACCTCAAAGCACTCAAGCTAGACCTCCCATTTGATCCTGTAATCCCATTACTGGGCATCTACCCAGAAGGAAAAAAATCCTTTTATCCTAAGGACACTTGTACTAGACTGTTTATTGCAGCTCAATTTACAATCACCAAAATGTGTAAACGCCTAAATGCCCACCAACCCAGGAATGGATTAACAAGCTGCGGTATATGTACACCATGGAATACTATTCAGCTATTAAAAAAAATGGAGACTTTACATCCTTCGTATTAACCTGGATGGAAGTGGAAGACATTATTCTTAGTAAAGCATCACAAGAATGGAGAAGCAGGAATCCTATGTACTCAATTTTGATATGAGGACAATTAATGACAATTAAGGTTATGGGGGGGGGAGGAAAAGCAGAAAGAGGGATGGAGGGAGGGGGTGGGGCCTTGGTGTGTGTCACACTTTATGGGGGCAAGACATGATTGCAAGAGGGACTTTACCTAACAATTGCAATCAGTGTAACCTGGCTTATTGTACCCTCAATGAATCCCCAACAATAAAAAAAAAAGAAAAAAAATGTGACAATAATCCTTGATGCCCATCTGAGGGAACAGAGATCCTTTTCAGCTTTGAAAGAAAACCTTCCAGCGCTGGACTTCTTGGAGAAAGCATGCCATCCATCCCTCACACAGCCCTAACTGGTGACAAATGCAGCACTGCACTTTGAGAAAGGTCTTCAGTATGAGCAGAGGACTGAAGGCCACAGTGGTGAGCTCAATGCTTCCAGTCCAACAGAGGCAGGACCTCTCCCTTCTGCGGTTCCAGAATTCATCTTTTATGTTGCTGAGGGCTTAAATCACAGTCCTTTGGGAACTAATGACAATAGAACTCTGAGTTACAATGCACTTTCAATTTCAGCTTCAAGTGGCAGGAGTCACACAGGGCACTATCCTTTCGGAGAAGGAGCATCATCTAATTCACCAGACAGGAGGAACTCTGAAAACACCAGGCTGTTATCATGCTCTGTAATCAGCTAACACTTCTGCCTCCTTTGACACTGGGTGTAAGTACAGTGGGAAGGTTTGGAGCATCCTGATAAAAACTCCTGGGGAAGAGTAGCTGGTAAAATAAATGAAGGGCTACCTTTCCCCGTTTCCTCAAAACCACAAGTTTAGTGTTCAGAGAACTGATGAGATCAGGTACCTCCCCTATTTATTTTCTTTCAGTGTCTAGAAGGAAAAGAAATGTAAATTACTCAAGGGAAATAAATATGAAATTAGCATATGCATGCATGTATGTACGTATGTGTGTGTGTATGTATGTATACTTAAAATGTGCGAGTAAAATAAATGTGTTTTTTGGGGCTAAAAAAGGATCACACCTCTCTGCCCAGGAAATGTATGCATGCATGCAGGGCCACACAACTTGCTTTGCCACGTTAAAGGGAGTAAAGGTGACACATGTCACTTCAGGACTGAATCTGTAGGGTCAGAGCACACTCTGCCACCTGTTGCTTCCTTCTGCTGCAATGGTCAGTGCAGTTGCTCCCTCCAACCAGCCTGGGTTCTAAGATCAGCACCAGCTGAAACCCACAGCTGAAACTCAATGGACACACAGTGAAGAGACACAAATCTTTATTATTATAAGCACCAGAAATTAAGGCACTATTTGTTACCTGTGAATATCAGAGCCGGTGCTGACTGCATTGGGCCGAAACTTGCATGCTTATGACCACTGCCATAGGACAATGCCTAGTGCACAGAGTTGACCTTCAGTAGGGTCTGTCCATGATGAGCAACTTAGATGAATCCTCACCCCAATATACTTTAAAAGCAACTATGTCTTAGAGATGACAAATAATTCTCTCTGTGATATACTCACGCCTAAGAGCAGGATTTCATTGAAAATCATTTATCTTCTTGTTCATTTTAATCTTATTAGATTTTGTTGGTAGCTAAAAAATCCAAACTTAAAATTTTCACCAAAACAAGCCATTCACCTGCACTCATCTAAATTATCATGATTTTTGTAAATAAGAGAGAAAGACTGTCATCTTAAAGAAGGGTGTACCTGCTCTGAATTAAAAGTATCACATGTAATTTGTGGTTTGGCAATGGCTTCCGGTAATCTATTGACCAACCTATTCAATTAACTCAAATAAGGGAGCACTCCTATTTATTCCCATAGGATTTCCCCTCCAAGCTGTGAGTACCTCCTTTGCATCTGACATCTGAAATATTTAAGGATAATTTCCTAATCGTTCCTTTGGAAAGTATCACAATAATCTTGTAAAAATTTCAGGTGCACATGTTCCCTTAAGAATCTTTCCCGAAATGAAGCACGGAGAAACTGGGACACAGAAGTGACAATTTCTGTTCTTTGATATGTAATGAGAACTGTCTCCTAGTACATGAACACTTTAGCTTAGTCCTGAGATAAAGATATCTTGTTTAGATAAGTTGAACCTAGCAGTTAAAGAATTAAAAGAAAAAAAGAAAAAAGACTCCTTCTCCGATGGGGAAAAAGTAGAAAAATACATTAAGAAGGTAAAATAGTCTACATGACTTTTAGTAAGGACTGTCATGTACTCGGTAGAGGTGCAGAATAGTCATTTGTAAATTGAACATTTATTCTTAGAAAAATTTAGGTGCTTTGGGGTTTATCTCTTTGATACTTTCATGTCTTCTATTTATTGTAAAAATTTTTATATTTATTAATAGACATTAAATTATACTTAAATTTTTTTTTTTTTTTGTAGAGACAGTCTTACTGTACCGCCCTCGGGTAGAGTGCCGTGGTGTCACACGGCTCACAGCAACTTCTACTCTTGGGCCTACGCAATTCTCTTGCCTCAGCCTCCCGAGCAGCTGGGACTACAGGTGCCCGCCACAACGCCTGGCTATTTTTTTGTTGCAGTTTGGCTGGGGCTGGGTTTGAACCCGCCACCCTCGGCATATGGGGCCAGTGCCTTACTCATTGAGCCACAGGCGCCACCCTATACTTAAATTTTTTTAATTTCAAAATATTACAAGGATACAAATGTTTTTGGTTGCATGGATTGCTTCTGTTAAGGCTTGAGTCAGGGCTATAAGGGTGTCCATCACGCAGATAGAGTTCATTTTACCCAATAGGTAAGTTTTTTTCCCTATCTTTCCCCTCCCCCCTGCTTGATTTCCACTGAGATTTACTTCCCTCCGAGCAGAGGTGTGCTCATCGGTTAGTTACAAGTTAGTAGCAAGTGCTTGTGGTCTATTTTTCCATCTTAGATACTTCTCTTAGGAGGATGGTCAAGTCTAAAAGGAGCAATAGGTCTCTCTGGGCTCACACTGATTTTGGCAGTGGTCTGGAAGGACAGCAGACATATGAGAGAGACAGGAGGAAGACTCCAGAGGAGTTCTTCCCAGACTGGGGTGAAGAACACACCACAGTGCCCCTGAGTAACTCTGAACACTTTAATAAAGTTGTCTTTTAAATGGGCCACGCCTGCCACCACTAAGTACTAGTGACTTATTTTCATGAGGAAATTTACCTTGCAAAGATGAAACACATGAAGAGGATATGGGGGTGGGGCAAAAATGTCAGCCAAAGATGACACCCACCAGGATTCCAGTAAACATGAGGTTCATACTTCAAGGGGCTCAAGTGGGTGTGGGGGTTGATTGCTATAGTGGTAAATGTTGTTTTAGTTCAGTTTGTTTGTTTGTAGGGGTCTGGTTGTGCACAAGATGTTTTATACACATGTTCTCTGTAAGAATCAGAATGTTTTTTTAAAATACAGTAGCACCTCCATAGCCGACCAGCTCCCTAAACTGACCACCTCCTTATGTTGACCTAATGTTCATAGACCAGACATGCACCACATGTATGCATCAGTATGGTAGGTCTAGTTCCTTATGTTGACCACCTCCACATGTTAACAAGCTTGTTACAGTCCTTTGGGTGGTCAACTTACAGAGGATCTACTTTACTTCTCAGAATTGAATGAAGAGCTTGACAGATCAGAAATTGGTGTCATTCAACCAGAAACCTTTCGGCAGGTGTACCTGCACCTTCGTGTAGAGGGACGGGCTGAGGCTCCATGTTCAGCAGAAGTGCTTTGAATTGTTACCAATGATGATTTATTAATATTTATGCTGTGCCACACACATTGAGGACTCTTCCATGTGAAGACAGAAAATAAAAACTTTTCTTAATAAGATTCTTTCAAAAGACAAAACTCATCAAAAATAGCAGCAGCCAGACATTTTCATTGGTTCAAACAGATTCCACCATGATAAAAACCAATCTCGTAAGCATGTATTGGTGCATGTTGATCTGAGCCCTGAAATAAAGGTGAAATTGAGGTCGACATTTACTTCAGATGGAACATCTCAATATGTAAGCAAATATTAGCTCAGTTTGGAAGATAGAGCTTATATTCTGAATGCTTCTTCAAATATCCAGCACAGATGTAGGCAGGGGCATGTTGCTATCCAGAGGGAAAACTGACTTCTAGGAAGTTAATCAGGATCAAATTTGCATAGAGAGCTAATCCAAGCCCATGAAAAGCTATATTTTCTCTATGCTGAGTAGTTTCCCAATTATTTGGAAATCAGTTGACTTGCTTTACACATGTAGGATTTTAAAATCTCTTGACTCATTATAGACTTTTTTTTAAAACACATCAGAACAGATTTTCTTCTCTTGGCCTGCTTTATTAAATATTAAATTGAAAAATTGTTCATTTACCACAAGTCGCCACATTGTTGATTAAATTGTACACATGCCAGCATTAATGCTGTTCTCAGTCAGATATAATTGTAATGTTAGGAACATGCAAAAGGCTGTATGAAAGTACAAGGATGTTTGCTGCAGCATTATTTATAATCATGAAAAATTACAGACAAGTAAAATGTTAACAGCAAGAAAATAAATTACAGTATGATAGCATTGTTTTATTTATTAATTATGTATGCACGTGTGTACATAGTTCTGCCTCACTGTGGCTGCGCATATGGATGGGTGCACTTAGGCTAAAAGTATCCAATTTACTCAATACTACTACGAAATCACTTAGGCTAATTCCAGGGGAGATATTCATATCACAGTCTATGTCAGGGACCAGCACATTTTCTGTTATTGAGGGCCAGAGAGTAAATATTTAGGCTTTGAGAGCCATAGGGTCTTTGCCACAACTATTCTACCTTGGACTAACATATGAGCAAGGTGTGTTATAACAAAACTTTGTTTTTGGACACCAACATTGGAATTTCATACAATCTTCCCATCATAAAATCTTCTTCTTTTGGATTTTCTAACCATTTTAAAATGTAAACACTGGTTCTAACTCATGGGACATACACAAAACAGGTGTCAGACCAACACTGACCCATGAGCTATAGGTTGCTACCCCCTGATCTATATGAATGTCACCAACGGAAGTTGTGCCATCTACTATTTGCAAAACTTTAGCCTGCATCACAAAATCCCAAGACTACAGATGTTGGCGTGGATGTCGAGAGAAGGGAACACTTCTACACTGCTGGTGGGAATGCCAGCTAACACAACCTTTTTGGAAAGAAGTTTGGAGAACACTCAAGGAACTAAAAGTAGACCTACCGTTCGATCCTGCAATTCCTCTACTAGGTATATACCCAGATGATCAAAAACTATTTTACAACAAAGACATTTGCACCAGAATGTTTATTGCAGCCCAATTCATAATAGCCAAGACATGGAAACAGCCCAAGTGCCTATCAACCCATAAGTAGATTAACAAATTGTGGTATATGTTCACCATGGAATATTATGCAGCCATAAAAAAGATGGAGACTTCATATCTTGTATGTTTACCTGGATGGAGCTGGAACATATTCTTCTTAGTGAAGTATCTCAAAAATGGAAAAAAATGTATCCAGTGTACTCAATACTACTGTGAAATCAATATATAACCACCTACACACTCGTACAAATGGCAAAACCTAAGTATAGTCCAGAAAGTAGAAGGGAAAGGAGAGAGAAGGGAATAGGACAGAGAGGAGACGGGAGGAAGGATATGGGAAGAGGGAGGCTATTGGGGAGACCTCACCTAATGTGCATGATGCAATGGTACATTTCAAAACTACTAAGAAATGAGTATAATTGGGATGGATGTGTTACTTAGTTCAATGTAAGCATTCCACATTGTATATCAAAGCAGTACCATGAACCCCATAAATGTATCAGTGTACAAAGTTATGATTTAATAAAAAATAATTTTCAAAAAGACTTACAGGACCCCCTTGTACAAATGTGCAAAGTCAGGAAAACATTGTACCAAACTGCTAACAACTATCGTCTCTAGGGTTGGCAGAGGAGGGAGAAAGGATACGAAGAAGGAATTTACAAGTTTTACTTTATCTGATGTGTGTGTGTGTGTATATGTGTGTATATATATATATATTTCAAAATATTAAAGGGGTACAAATGTTTTTGTTACATGGATCACTTTTGGAGTGCTTGAGCCATGGTTGTAATTATGCCCATCACCCCAAAAGTGTTCATTATACCTATTAGATAAGGGTTTTACACACACACCTCTTGATTTCCACTAAGTTTTTCTCCCACAGTGCACATGAGGGCTCATCAGTGAGTTCCAAATTAACATGGAGTACATACAGTGTTTTTCCTTTCTTTACATACTTCACTCAGGATACTGTCCACAGTTCCCTCCAAACTGTTGCAAAAGGCCTTAATTTATCCTTTCTATGGCTGAGTAATACTCTATGATATACATATATCATATTTTGTTGATTCACTCATGAATTAATGGGCACTCTGGTTGATTTCACATCTTTGGAATTATGAATTGTGCTGCAATAAACATTCAAGTGCAAGAGCTTTTCAATAAAATGACTTATTTTTGTTTGGGTAGACACCAAGGAATGGGATTGCTGGATTGAATGTTCTACTTTTAGTTGTTTGTGAAATCTCCAAAATGTTTTCCATAGAGACTGTACTAATTTGAAGTCCCCACAACAATGTTTAAGTATTTTTTTCTCACGGCATCCACACCAGCATCTGTTGTTTTTGGACATCTTAATAAAAGCCATTCCTAACAGCGGCACGGCGATATTATCATTGTGGTTTTAATTTGCATTTTCCTGATGATGAGTGACAATGAGCATTTTTTCATATGTTTATCAACCATTTGGCTTCTAGGTAAAGCTCCCTGGGAGAGAGGGAGTGATGAGGCCCCACCCAGACAAAAATTCTGCTTGTGGAGGTGGGGCCGCCTGAGATTCATAATCTGGCTGTCAGGAAAGGTTTTGAATCTTCCCTGACTTCCCTTGCTGCCTGTTCCCAATGCCTATGTCTGCCAGCAAGCAGGAATTCTAGCAAGCTGAGCTCCCCATGAGGGTGATGACTGTGATTCTGGCAAGCAGCTTCCTTGTCCAGGATCCCAGCCTGAGGTGAAGCTGGGAAGGGGGTGCTCTGCAAATGCCCTGCAGCTGGGACCCACACTACATTATTTTATTTCTGCCCACAGGGGCTCCTTCACCTCCTTAGTTCACAAATCTTCCCACCATGCCCCCAAACAACAAAATTGATTGAGTCCAGGGAGTACAAGATATGGGCTATAGGCCTGTCCCTGGGTCCTTAAAGATCAATCCCTGACCATGCCAGGGAGAAGCACGCAAGTCCCAAGTTGCCTATGGGGTGCTCAAGCAGGTTTAATGTCCCTCCACTTTGGGGTGTGCCCTGCCCTGATGTAGCAGCCAGGTGAGCAGCACCAGGGAGGGCTGGTGAGAAGGGAGCTCACAATCCTTGCACCCCTCAGTCCCCTGTAGGTCTTGAAAAGAAAAGGTTTGAGACACCCTCTCTAATGTGGTAGATGCACCTACAGGGGGGAAGCAACAGCTTCCAAGAGCCCTGGCTCAAGCATCTCTCTTGGCAGCCACAGGTGGAGGAGGAGAAGGAAATAACAAGAATGTGGATGGAGGAAAACTGGCATCTGGTCATCTCTGTCCCTCTCTTCAGAAGAAAGCCCACCCAAGATGTCCAGGCTCTGGGGTTAAGCCGATCTCCAAGGACCCAACAGCCCTTATGGCTCCCTCTGTCTAGTCTGGAGTTGGAAATGAATAAGAAGAAAACAGAGAGGCTGAATCCCTCTGGGGTGGACAAAAGCACATGGTGGGTAGAGAAGCATTAGAGTACCTGCTGGCTTTGCTCAGGTCTGTGGTAACAGGAAGCAACCTTCAGGGCACTGGCAGCTTGATGTTCTTCAAGAAATTCCCAGTTCAATGGTGACAGCTGCTTTGGGGCTTGTGAAGGTAGAAAGGCTTTCTAGCAGCTCCAGAGCCTGCTGACTGCCAGAGCTCTGAGGGAGGGAGAAAGGAACCAACTCCACTTAGCCTTGAGCTCTGAGGGAGGGAGAAAGGAACCAACTCCACTTAGCCTTCTTGCTGGACTCCAAGCCTTTGGGGCAGGTTGATCTCTGCTGAGATCTTGCTCCTTCTTATAGTGCTCCATAACTTTATCCTGTGGAATCTCTGTAGGTTCTGGCACTTTTCCCTTGGAATGACACCTGATATTTGTGTTTCCCACCCCCTCATCTTTTCATCCAACACTTTTCCTTTTTTCTGAGATGACCTGGCAGCTGGTGTCTCTGGTCCACCATCTTATCTGCATACATTGTAATCAACAGAAACGTACAACCAATTCTTTTTAAATACTATAAAAATGAAATGGGTCTAAATCCCATTGTATATTTACACACAATAATCTGGCATGTGGGTGTCAGACTGTGAATCACCTCTGGAGATGGGGAGGAGCTGTGTTTCAGAAGCAGCATGCAGGGTAAGGCAGACGAGGTTTCAGTGATTGACCCATGTAGTTGTTACATGAGAAATGCTTTCTAATAATTTACTACACTGTTACTTATATTTTATGCAGTGGAAGGAGTTCCCAAAGAAGGTCTATGTTAGACTAATCTTCCTTTTTCATTCTTCTAAATATTCTCCAAACTTTCCTGAAGCTGAATCAGGAATCTGAGTTTGACCATTAAATATTAAAATTAATTATGTGGCAAAAAAAATCACATCTAAAATACTACTCCTTAATTCGCTTCACTGTCACAAAACTCGATATCAAACAATCAGCAATAGACTGATGGAAACATCCCCCACTCTAAACATCTTTTCTAGATCTAAAGAAAGATCTGAGACCCAAACACAGCTTTAGAAATGCCTTTGGTTCCATTAAAGCATTTCTTAGCCATATGTAGCACCTCCATCCAAGTTTGTCAGGGTTCACAGTTACAAAGGGAAAGGGGAAATACCAATATGCACAATCCTTTTTGGTTTAAATTTAACTTTGGAAGTCAATGTTGTTTTTAAATAAGAGAAAAGGGCTTCCTTGGACAATTAGGGGAACACCACCATGTCCTAACCCCCCAAAGAGAAGCACAGAAAGCATTAACCACAAAAAAGGGGCTGTTTCACCTGGAAGGACAGCATCATGAGGCAATGGGCAAAGTCCCCTAGATCAGACCTGCACCCCACTCAGAGATCTGAACAGCATTCAAAGGCTTCCAACTCACCCATAAGCTGCCTCCATTCCACTTGTTTTTAAAGCTTCGTTTCACGTAACCTAACATATTAGTGGATCTTCTTCCCAATAAGAGTCTTTAGGGAGCAATTGCATGGCCCCTGGCACATGGCAGGGAGTGGGTGAATGCTGCGTGTGGTCTTCGAGAAGTTCTGGAAGACAGAGCTCTTGTGCAGATGGCATTTATCACTGGGTCCCTGCAGAGTGCTTGTGCCTACAGGTGTTGATCCTAGTCTCCTTAGAAAGGCATCTTACCCCAGTAGAGAATGTGTTCTGAGAAGGGGGTAGTTTCAGCTCTAGCACCTAAGCTCAGTGTAATACATGCACCCTGCAAATCCACAAGTCCAGACAGCAAAGGACTGAGCCCACCAGGAATCAAGAAACACACAGAAAAACTTCCAGGGAAGAGAGTGCTGGCCAGGTTAACAGGCAGGACAGAAGCTGACAATGTGAGCTGGAAGGATAGTAATGCAACAGCATAAAACAAGGGAAAAGCCATCTTGGGGAGATAGCCCTTGTCACCTCACTTCCCATTTCCACTTCACATCACACACTGTGTCTGTGATACACCACCTAACGTGGGGAATAAAGTAGGAGTTGGTTGAAGTATACAGAGTAGTCCATCGGAGAACACAAAATGACCAGCCCTCACTGAGCTCTTATGCTCTGGACACGCCTCTGTGCTCTTTCCTCATCACCTGCAGCAATCCCCACCTAGCCTCACCGAGACAGGAGGAGACACAGCCCAGCGTTATAGTAACTGACAGAAGTAGAATTGAACCCTCACTCTCAGCATGGTATTCTATACCCTGAAAATGAAATGGGGACGTGAAATCATCACTCCCCGAAATTCTTACATACTTCAGAAAAACCACCAAAATGGATTGAATGAAAAAAAAATACGGTCTCATGAAAGTGTGGGGGAAAAAAACACTAACCTCATGAAACAAAAGCAAAATCCCAATGACAACTGTCCACCAGGGGAGAGTCTTAAAATTATTGTCCCCACTGTCGAATAGGTAACACTTATTGTGTGCCTGCTGTGTGCCAGGAGTCCCCCGAGCACCAACACAAATCAACTCCTCCTAAGTAGATGAGGTGGATGTGATGGAAAGGATGTTGAATCCACCTGTGCCTTGTTCTTGGACTTCCCAGACTCCGGGATTGTTTTAAATACATTTCTCTTATTTATAAGCTACCCAGTCTATCGTGGTTTCTTATAGCACCCCAAATGAGCTAAGACAGTATCACCTTTTCATTGAGCTAATTGTTCACATTTTAAAATTGAGACATTTCACATAAAAATTTCGATTCATACTTTCTGAAAATTTCTGAACCTCAGAAAATTTGAGGTTCTGGTCACAGGGCATTCACATTGCACTTGGCAGCAAACCCGTGGCTTGGCATAGCAGCCTCCCCCAGGCACCCACCCCCAGTCTACCATGGCCCCACCCTGCCTATTCTCTCACTTCCATTAGCCTTCCTGTCTCTGTAGGCATTCCAGAATGCAATCTTTTAAGAAAATTATGCAAAATTTGGAAGTGAGAAAAAAGGATCACTGCATGCCCTTTCAAACTCATGACAGAATTTTCAAAAGGCTCACCTAAATGTCACAGGGGACTCGGGGAAGGAAACTTTGTTTGGCTTTCTATTCACTATTGATTACAACCCAGACTCTGTAAATTTAGATGTTAACTCATAGAAGATTAAAAAGTTGGCCATTGACTTTTATCCAATATAGACAAGAATAATTTCTGATAGAAAAGAAAACCTCAAAGGTTATTGTTTTATTGCCCATAGAGTATTATTAACCTGTTCTGCGTCAGACTTCACAATCTTATTCCTCTGTGTATATAATTACTCATGACCTCCTTTAATATAGCTATGTTATCTGGTTGGTCTCCTCATTAAAAAAAAAAAAAAAAAAAAAAAAAAACTAAAACATTATGTTTTTAACCTTTTGAAAATGTTTAATGTTCTGAAAATTTTAATTCTTAGAAAATTATACTTTGGGGTTTTTGTTTCTTTGTTTTTGTTTTTAGAATGAAACGAGAAATGCTCTGCCTTATTGAGTGTTTTTGAAAGGCTGGTTTGGAAGCCACAGAATACAGATGCTCTAATCCCTAAATTTCTAGCTTCACATCAGGTAACGATCCCAAACTAGACATATTAGGAAAACCAGTTCTTGCTGGCACTGGCTGGTGATTTCCATGCCTGGTGATATAGGAGAAAACAGACCTTGCTTTAAGGAACCCAGAGCCCAGGCCTTCTCTAAAGGGCTATTTGCCATCACACTGCTGCACTGGCATCTCTGCATGGGGCAACCCAGCCCCTGCAATTCACTCTGAGCTCCAGTGCAGGCTGCCACCTGTGCTCTCTGAATTTTGTTTCCAGTAGGGTCAGACTAATTCACTACAGCCACAGAGGTTGGACTGGAGATGACTCTCTCATCACACCCAAGGCCTACATGTTGACATCCTTAAGAAAATTTAGAAATAAATCTAATAGAGGGCCTGTCATGCCAGAGAACTGTTTCTTTGAATTCCATCAGGAGAAGACAGAAGTATAATCAGAGAATGGGTCTGTGATTCAAAAGCACTTACCCAAGCCATTTACCCCATGTTGGAGCTAACCATTCCATTGTAATAAACTAAAAACACCATTGAATGTCGACACAGCCTTGGCTAAAAGCTTGATGCTTTGAGAAGCAGCAAGATGAGCTTAGTTAAAAAAGAAAAAAAGCGGGAGCAGTGGAGCTATAGAACAGAAGCATGGCACAACATGCCGTGCATCCTGAGCGATGCTGGCTGGTGCAGGGGAGAATTCCAGGACAGATTTAAATGGGAATTTAAGACCATTCATTAATTCATTCAGAGGACAGAGGCACTGAAAATTGGAGAGGAGCTTGGGCTTAGAATTGGAAGCAGGCTGGTTGTCAAATGTGGGCTGTGTCACGTGAAAGTGACTCATTTTTAGCTTGGGCAAAAGTAGAAATTACAGACCTTTGTGTCTGCCTTAGAACACCGTGAAACCTTTACAAACCAGACAGGAATGAAATCTGAACTGTTGCCAAAGGATCAGCCAGCTCCCCCTCCTCTCCAGATGAAAACCCATGGGTTCCCCGAAGCAAAACCACATCCTTCCCAAGGAAATCGCAAAGCGCACCTTGCTTCTTGCATGGTGATGAGTGCAGAGATGATGAGGGTGCAACAAGGATGGCATTTTATATAAAAGGAAGAGTCTGGTATGTGAACTCACCTGTTGGTTGGTTATTTTTTAAAATGAAGAATCTTTTATTTTACATGCCTTAATTTTTCTACTTTATAATGATGTATTTTCTTATATCAACTTTGCTAAACCAGGCCTTAAAAATTCACATTCAAGCAAGATGTTAGTAAGGCTTGCTAGTGCTGGCTTTAGTATAATTCTCATACCCTGAGAGTTAACAGAAAACAAGAGTCTAAAAATATTGGAATCAGTGTAAAATTGGCAGTCCTTCTCAAAAAAAAAAAAAAAAAGAAAGAAAGAAATCTCTGTATAGTCTTACACGTATATCCCCAGGACATTTTTTTTTTAATTATTGGTGATTCATCGAGGGTACAAAGAACCAGGTTACATTGGTTGCATTTGTTAGGTAAAGTCCCTCTTATAATTGTGCCCTGCCCAATTCTAGTGACATCTAGGGTTTTTTTTTTATTTTAGTTCTGATTGGGTTGAAGAGTTTGGATTTGAACCCAGAGCTACATGATGGGTGCTGGACTGGCCTTGTACCATTTGGGACTGGGGGTTGTTTTGCTGTTTCAGACTGAGTGCCCTAAAACATAAGATATTAAGATCTTGGCTTAGTTTGGTTTTCCTCCCACACTGCTGTGGTTTTATTGAACACACCCCTGGGTTAAAACATGTGTGTTCATTCTAAGAAGACGACATATAAATGGTCAACAGGCATATGGAAAAAAATGTTCAGTATCACCATTCACCAGGGAAACAGAAATCAAAACCATGATGAAATATCACCCCTCATACCTGTTAGGACACCAGCTAGAGGCAAAACAATGAGAGGTAACAGGTGTTGCTGAGAATGTAGAAAACAGAGAAGCCTTGCACACACGTACCCTGCTGGTGGGAATGTGAACTGGTAAAGCCATTATGGAAAATGGCATGTAGGTTCCTCACAAAAATTAAAAATAGAACTAGCATTTGATCCAGCAATCCCACTCTGGGTATAAATCCAAAGAAAATGAATCAGCATCTCAAAGAGATATCTGCACTTCCATGTTCACTGCACCACACTGTTCACAATTAGCCAAAATATACACAATGAGTCAACCTAAGTGTCTATCAGTGGAAGAGTGAACAAAGAAATGTGGTGCAGGTGTATGTGTGTGTGTACATGTGTGTATGTATGGAATATTATTCACTCTTTTAAAAGAAGGAAAGCCTATTTGTGACAGCATGAATGAACCTGAAGAACATTATGCTAAAAGAAATAAGCCAGGCACAGAAGGACAAACACCACATCATCTCACTCATATGTAGAATCTAAAACTGATAAACTCATAGCAGAAAGTAGAATGGTGGTGCTGGGGCTGGGGGGTGGCGGTGGTGGTGGTAGTGGCAGGGAACCGGGAGATGTCAGTCAGAGAGGACACATGCCAGTTATGCAAGGTTAATAAGTTCTAGAGATCCAGTGTACACCCTGGGGACTGTAGGTAATAATTCTATATCACATACTTGAAGTTTGTCATGAGGGTAGATCTTAGGTTCTCTTACCATACAACCAAAAAAAAAAAAAATGAAAATAATAACTGAATAAAGCAATACATAAGTTAATTAACTCAATTGTCGTGACCATTTCACAATGTTTACGTCAGTCAGATCAAGTCATACATCTTAAATACAGGCTGGACATAAAATGTGCAATTTAAACACACAAACTTTATGTCCACCCTGTATAATCAATTTTTTCAGTTTTATCTCAATAAAACTAAAAATAAAGTTAAAAATTTTTTTAAAGATATCTATGTAAGCTAAAACTAAGCTATAGCAACAAATGTGATTGACTGGGGCACAGCTCAAGTGAGGTTAAGGCAAAAGGAGCAGCAGGTGCTGCTGGAGCAACGGAAATATTCTACCTCTCGGGTTGTGACAGTGTTTATAGGGCATATGCATTCCTCCAAAAAGTCAATAACCATATACTTAAAATAAGTACATTTTATTATATTCAAGTGATGTCTCAGTAAAACTGATTTAAAATGTTTTTTAAAGTCTATATTAACTTCTAGTAAATAATTTATTTGGATTTGTGTAGGCATATCCTCCATGTACAATGAAAAAGGTCATCTTACAACCTCCAGCTAAACTCCTTACAAGGTCTAATCATGAGTAAAGACTTCTTGGGGCAGCCACATAAGTCAAGTCAAACCCCCTGTGCACAGGATTTCACACAGAACAGGCATTTGGGCTCATCTAACCTATCTCATCTCAATGCCCTGCACCCCTGTAAGCAGGTGCCATCTGCACACTCAGGGTGATTCAAGTAAAACTCAGCAGGTATTTCCAAAGGGGTGGGGGGCTGCAGAACAGGCTTTCTAGGGCTGCAACAAGCTGATCTTCCAGAAGTTCCTTTGTCCAGGTGCACAGGACAAGGCTGCCCCTCCATCTGACCCCAGGGTTTTCTGACTATCACATAGCAGAAGGCCTGAGGATCCAAGGTACCTCATCTGTCCCTGAAAAGGCAGGGAGTGGGCCAGGGAGACATCTAGTAGTAAAAAAAAAAAAAAAACCTTCACACAAAGAAACTCCCAAGAATGTGAACCCTGCTTAACTCCTCTGAGTTGCAAATTAGTTGGTTACTCACATAGAGCCCTGAGAACTACTTCCTCAGCTGTCACAGCATTTTTGTTTCACTTTGTTTTTTATTATTTTTTAATGCAGATGCCTTCAGGCTGGACAGAATTTTCAAGTCCCCAATGGCATCCCATTAGATCTCCTCTTCTGCCTGGCAGATTCCCAGATTAAGTGGCCTACTTGGTGCCTAAATATGACAGAGTTGGTCAGCTTTGGTTCAGAGCATGCTTCTCGTGGAGCAAAACCACCAGGCACCTGGTGAAAATGAGCAAGGTATTGGAAGCTGCCTGATGGCCTGTTGTTTCCAGCTTAATCCCTCAGTTAAGGGGACTGATTGCAGGACCCCTGAGGGTACCAAAATCCTGGGATGCTCAAGTCTCGGATACAGTAATAAAATGGTGTACTATTTATACACAACCTAGGTACATCCTCATGTGTACATTAAGTCATCTCTAGATTACTAATAATACCTAATACAATGTAAATGCTACATGAACAGTTGTACTGCATTGCTTTTGTATTTGTATTATTTTTGCCACTGTATTGTTATTTCTTTGGAATATTTTCAATCCACAATTAATTGAATCTTGGGATGTAGACTCCACAGATACGGAAGACCAACCATATAGTAAACAACAAAAAATAATTATTTTTCTAAGTAGTCATGAAAGTCTTTTTTTTGTCTGTGTTCGGAGCAATTATCTTGATATGCCTCTTGCGCTCTGTGATAGCGAGTGGAGATTTATGTAAGAGGGAGCTTGGATGTTTAATTACAAATTGTTCTGCCAGTGGCTCACAGCACAGTGTTAATTTGCATGCACGTCTACATCTCCATACCATTTCCACCTCCATGTCCACATCTGGTAGAATAAAGAATGCACCTGCTCTTTATTCCTGGCACAGAGGTAAGGAAATGCTTGGAATTTCCTGCGTGATGTGTTTCTGTCATTGTAAGGGACCCTTTTCTGCATAGCTGGGCTTACGCTAATGAGGTGACCTGGGGATGGGGGGGGGGTGGAAATCAACCCTTAGATAATGTCAAGGGAGGGGGTGACCATACCAGAAAGACCAAACACAGAGTTATAGGGCTGAAACTTTCCCTCCCATCCCCCAACCTCTGAGAATTACAGGGGACCAATGATTTAGTCCATCATGTATATGGGGAATGAAACCCCATATCAAAGGCACGCTCCAGGTTCAGCTTATTCTGTGAACACATTCATTACTAACGTGCTAAGAGGGAGTTGCATGTATTCCTGGAGAAGAGGAGCAGGGAGGATCCACTGCCCCTATCCTGCAACTTGCCTGAGACGTCGCCTCCATGTGGCTGTTCCTGGGTTGCCCCCTTCATAATCAAACTGCAGTCCTAAGCATAGCATTCTTTTGGTAAGTTCTGTGAGTTGTTTTAGAGAATTATTAAATGTAAAGGGGATAATAAAAACACCCAAGTTTGTAGCCTAGTTGCTCAGAAATACAAGTAGCCTGGAGAACCACCTGCAGCCAGCAAGTTAAGTGAAAGCAGCCTTATTGGGGACCTTACCTGTTAACCTGGGGTGGGGGGAGGTCTACACTAACCCCGGGTGGTCAGTGTCAGAACTGCACTGAGTCACAGGACACCCAAGTAGTAACAGAGGTGATATCAGAACACTACACTGACGTTTACGCTTACAGAGAGACACAGATGGCAGGCAGAGTTGTTCAGTTGCCACTGAGACATCTCCCAAATCTTGACCTGATGAAACACACCCATGTCCCTTTTGAGTTAGCCCATTAACCTGGAAGTAGCACAAATCTGTTGTTGTCCACCCATCTGCACTTTCAGCGTGGGTGTTAGCCCAGAGAAAATTAATCCTAGAACTGAACAGTGACTCGTTCAAGGTGAGCCTACGATCCATCACAAATTCAGTGAGAGTAAAGTCTGAAACTCTTTGGAAACTCTCCAGGAAAAGAAGCATTCTATTTCTTTTCTGCTAAAGTTGCTGAGAGGATAATTTGTGGGCCTGAAGTTCACAGTCACCTCAATACGATGAGGACAGGTCTGCCCAAGAACAAAATCAACAACACCAAATAAAACAAGAGCCGAGCTGTGAAAAGAGTTTGCAACCTGATGATGTATTCTGCACTATGTCCAACTCAGTTGGAGGGCAGAGTACTGCTGGCCTTTAAGTTTAAAAAAGGCAATAAATCTTCCTTTCAGCCAGTTTGAAGTGGGTTTTCTGTAACTTGTATCCAAATGATTCCTGAAAATACACCAAATTCAAATGTGCTTAAAATTTTCCAACAAACAGAAGTAACTTAGGAAGCCTCTAAATACTGGTTGCATTCTGTGGTATGCTGGAACCAGTTCATACTGGCTTACAAGAGAGTTGTTAAATCTTTAGGAATTTAGCAAGTCAGTTGCTAAATTCTTGGTAGCTTAAAATTACCCATTGGTGAGTGCTGAAATAGCCAATTTTTATTAAATCTTTAACAGCATATCAAGAGTTCTAGTTCTAAGGTCAAAAAACTATATTCAGAGGCCATAGGGGAATTTGAGGCCAGTCTCAGAACCTCAAGAAAAATCACCCTTCACCCCTTCAACTTAGGTGTGGACTGTTCACAGCCAGCCTTCTGGGCTACAGGACTGGAGGAGGAGGGGGTGAGTCATGTGGCTTCCCTGGGATGCTTGTGTGGGCCTATAGTCTCCCATCTCCAACAAGCTGCCTCCCTTTATTTACAGGCTTCATGTATGCAAAGATACAGGCTCCAAAATGTCATCAAATTCTTCAGTGTTCCCAGGGATGTACCCTGCCAAGCTCCTTCCTCTAACTTCAAAGGCCAATACAAAATGATAACTTTCTAACTTAGTGACTTCTTGGTGTCAACAGCAGGTGACACAAATAGGATTAAATGCCTCTACTGAGCTCCTAAAGAGATGAACAGCAGAGCCTCTTTTAGGACTCAAGTCTCTATTTCCTGATATGAGAAAATCGCCCCAAGAAAAAGAAGCTCGGAGGCAACAGAGTCCCTAATCCAGTTTGCACAGGAGGTGGAAAACGGAAGACTTTTTCAGCATCATGAACATGAACTTCCTAATCAAACACCTTTTTTGATCTCCAGAATGAATGTCACAATGCACCGTGATACCCCTTCTGCTTGGGGGGCTCTTCAGACTGCAATGTTATATTCTCAGCATTAGCTGTTCAAAAAGACTTCTGGTTTCACTGCAGAGTAACTTAAGAACAAATTTTCCTACAAGTCTAAAAGTCATTAAAGGTCAAACTTGTCCCTCCCCCACCCACCCAAGGAAGAAAATTACTAAGGACATTGTTTAAAAGCATAATTGCAAGAGGGACTTTACCTAACAATTGCAATCAGTGTAACCTGGCTTACTGTACCCTCAATGAATCCCCAACAATAAAAAAAAAAAAAAGCATAATGTTGAGCGTCTGTGTCTACCTAAAAGCTATCAACAAATTTGGTTAAACTTTTGGTGCAAAAGCCGGAGACAATCTCTCAGTAGACTGTTCTCAAACACCTTTGTATCAAGGAAATATAACCTCAAACGAAAGGTTCCAGGTTAAATACTGAACAGTCCATGCTTGACTGAGTAAGGTAATCTCCACCATGTCAACAAACTCGTTAATAGTTATACTTTAGGCATGATTCAAATACACTGCTGCTGAACAAGAACTTGGAAATCATTCTGCTCATACTTCATGCAATCAGATAAAGAAAGAGAGGCCCAAGTGGCTCTCAATAAAAATCAAAAAGTATTATTCCATCGTGAAACACGCCTTCATTCAGAATGAAGCAGGCAGCTCTCCTGGGAAAATCGAAGTCTTATTCTTGGCTTCTGGAAAGACCCCAAGCAAGTCACACGTCTGGACGCTGGTAGTTCCATGACGAAAGGAAGGGAGGAAGATAAGAAGACACACGGCATTGCCATGGTTGCAGAGGACATGCTATTTTGAGGGAATCGTTCAGTTATTTTTCTTTTACTTCATCACACCAGACACATGCAACACAGACTATTTATCTTCAGATCTCTTTGTCTCATGTTCTAAGATCTGGCAGAAGAGGGGGCCTCCGAGCAGATGCATTATTCCGATTGTGATGAATAAAATGGAAAGGAAGAGCGCACGCCAAGGGTGGGGAAGCTGTTGTGATTGTCATAATCACACCATTCCCCTGATTTGCTACAACGCACATAAGGACAGAAATGAAGACAATTAGAAGAGAACCAGACTGCTGTTGCCTACATTATTATAAAAACAAACAATAGGAATTTAAGCTGATTTGTCAAAAGCAGCAGGAAATTTCAGCAACAGAATTTTTTAAAATCCTGGCTCTTGGTGGCACCATGTCCATGGCGAGACATTGAACCAGTGTGAACTCCTGCGCCAAGAATGGATCTGTCTTGCTGGGAGTCTTTACCAAGTTTCAAATTATCTCCTTTATACAGAGACTGAATGAGCACATAGACCATATGAAGATCAAACCCACCAGAAGTAAAACTCCCAAAGGCCTCACCTCACAAAAGCAAAACTGTGCCCTTTGTCTTCATTTTTGTGAGGGGGAAAAAAAAAAACACAAAAAGACAAAAAAAAAAAAAAAGACTCTTTTCTGAAGACAAATTTCATATAATTCACAAGAGAAAAGTATTCTAGGCTGAACTGAGAGTTAATGAGATGGTAAATTTTAAAAATCACATCATAACAAAGATATTTGTACCAGAATGTTTATTGCAGCCCAATTCATAATTGCTAAGTCATGGAAAAAGCCCAAGTGCCCATCAATCCACGAATGGATTAATGAATTGTGGTATATGTACACCATGGAATATTATGCAGCCTTAAAGAAAGATGGAGACTTTACCTCTTTCATGTTTACATGCATGGAGCTGGAACATATTCTTCTTAGTAAAGTATCTCAAGAATGGAAGAAAAAGTATCCAATGTACTCAGCCCTACTATGAAACTAATTTAGGGTTTTCACATGAAAGCTATAATCCAGTTATAACCTAAGAATAGGAGGAAGGGGAAGAGGGAGGGGAGGGAGGGGAGGGAGGGGGGAGGATGGGCGGAGGGAGGGTGATTGGTGGGATTACACCTGCGGTGCATCTTACAAGGGTACATGTGAAACTTAGTAAATGTAGAATATAAATGTCTTAACATAATAACTAAGAAAATGCCAGGAAGGCTATGTTAACCAGTGTGATGAAAATGTGACGGTTTATAAAACCAGTGTATGGTGTCCCATGATCGCATTAATGTACACAGCTATGATTTAACAATAAAACAAAAAGAAAAATATAAATTGAATCATGTGACTCTTTCTTAAAACCTTCCCTGACTCTGCTATGGATTTGCCCTACAGGAACTGTTCTCTCCCCATCTTTGATTCCGTTGCCACCATTCTCCCTCTTATTTGCTATGTGTCACCTCCAGTGCCCTTAGAACAAGGGAGTCAAAGGTACCACCTTTCAGATATAATGAATAATTTCTGAGGACCTAATGCCCAGGATGGTGACTACAGCTAACAATGCTGTGCTGGATACTTGAAATTTACTAAGGGAGTAGATAAGAGAGTAGATTCTTAGTGCTCTTACCACAAAAAAGAAATCAGTATGTGAGGTAATACATGTTAAGTAGCTTGACTTAGCCACTCCACAGCATGTACACATATGTAAACACCTAGTGTACACCATAAATAGGGAACTTTTACTCATCAATTAAAAATAAATAATTTTTTAAGAAGTAACTATGTGAGGTGATGTTAAGTGTTAATTAACCTGATCGGTAATCATTTCATGCTATGTATATCAAATCATCACATTGTATACTTTAAATACATACACTTTTATTTGTCAAGTAAACCTCAATAAAACTGTGGTGGGGGAGAGGACAGGGTTCAAAAACCTACAGCTCCTGAACTAAATCTGAACTGACCCATGGTACAGCCCAAGGAGTGAAAATGTTTTTTTCACATTTTAAAATGACTAAAAAGATAAATCAAAAGAAGACTAGTGTGTGACATATAAAAAGGATATGAAAGTCTAATGTTAGTGTTCATCAATAAAGTTTTATTAGAACAGAGATATGGCCATTTGTTTGCAAATAGTCTGAATTTGCACTGCGTCGACAGAATTGGTTGAGTAGCTATAACAGATACTGCATGGCCCAAAATGCCAAAAAAAAAAAAGCTCATGCTAGCAAGTCCTGTACAGAAAGAGTCTGCCTTCTTCATGGCCTTCACACTGCTCCTTAAAAAGTTCTGCTCTCAGACATCCTCACAGATGCCTCAGAGACTGTCTCAGTCCCTTCAAGGGTATTGTCACAAACTACCAAAGACTGATGGGTTATAAACAACAGACATTTGTTTATCACAAGTCTGGAGTCTGAAATTCCACAGCCAGGATGCCAACATGGTCAATTCCAGGTTGCAGAGATCTGGCCAACTTCTAATCATATCCTCCCATGGTGGAAACAGGAAACAAGCTCACTGGGAGCTCTTGAGGGCACTAATCCCATTCCCAGGGCTCCACCCTAATGACCTCATCTAATTCTTAACCACCTCCTCAAGGCACCCCTCTTAGTACCATCATGTGGGGGTACAAGGTCGCTACATACAGATTTTTGGAAAGATCGAGACATTCAGTTCACAGCAGGTCTTGGCCTAAATACCAGCTCTACAGCAAAGGCCTCCCTAACCATCTCATCCAACAGGTACCCCCCTCACTGTCCATCCTCTAATTATCTCCTTCACAGCACTTAGAACTCTCTGAAATTATTCTATTTATCATTCTTTTATCACATGACTCCCCATGTACACACGTTCCCCAACCTCACCCCTGCTCACCGCAGGGTCCCCTCTCTCTCAGTGTTCACCAAATAGCAAATCAATGATATATGATGAAGGGGTAGATTTATAGCAAAGAGAGTGCTGGCTTTAGCATTCTATTCCTAAAGGAGCCCACAGCAAAAATAAACATTTAATATTGTTTATAAATGAGATCTTAAAGAGCCCTCACATTTGCATGTGCATGACAAGCATTCATGAACTAAACATAAATGTTGAACACATATCAGAAATTTTGGCAGCTACAACTGGGGCATCTCTTCTATTTCCCCTCTTCTTCCATCATCTTCTTCTTTGTAAATATAATAGCAGTAATGGAACTGGTGCTGCCCCAATTCAATGTGAGAAAGGCTTGGTATGTTCACATTAGGACAAGGGTTAAGAGAAGACATTCTCATGGATATCAGTGGGCATAGCTAGAAAAACAGACACGGCTGTTCTCTGGCCCAGGGCTGCAGCTCAGGGGTCTGGGTGAGGCTGGCTTGGGGCCGTTGTGGGGTGAGAAGGACCGAAGAACATGTAGATCCAAAGAAGCAGGGATCCAATCAGCTGCCACTGATGAGAGCCCCTGGGAATAACAGCCCTGCCAGGGCTTGGACTTTCCAAGTAACGCCAGAAATAGAATTCATGTTAATTTTCTTGATTTAAAAAATGTTGACAATTCAATTAAGAAAACACCACCAGCGACATTCTATTGATCAAACACACGCGTCCATCGGCAACGTTTGGCCTACCAGCTTCCATCTTGTTAACTCTGGCCTGGAGATTTCCAATTTAATCAACATTGCAGTATTCATTCATCTATCCATTCATTATTTACTAGGGCTCGAAAGTACTGTCAGGCTATGTTCTCAGCACTGTTAAAATGCTGAGACTTCATTCCAGAGACCCACAATGCAGTCTCTCATCTCCAACAACTCAACATCTAGTTCCATAAAGAAGGCAGACAAGTAAAATACATCAGAAAATTCAACACAGAAGAAGCCCCTTGGTTGTATGTGCACTCTCACAGCTACTGAAGAAGCAAGAGGTGAGCCAATAAGGGTTAATTCCATTCCTAATGCAGTTCCTTGTTAATCTAAGCTCAGTCCTTAGCATCCCCATCACTATATCCTGTCACTTAGAAAGAGGACTACCAATGTTTTGGTGACCCTAACAAAATCCAAGCAGAAGAGTGCACAAATCATGATTTCCAACCCAGCAATCCTCCTCTGCTCAGAAGCTTTTTTGGCAATACGACAGGAATTCTGGCTGAGGTAATGGGGTTCTGGGGTAATGGGATTCACTGCCACTGCCCTGTGATCACTCCATGGCTACCTTTCTACTCCTTTCAAGAGTATATTAGTACTTGGTAAACGGTCTGTGAAGCTAGTGAATGATGCCCCATGAATATATCAATGTACACAGCTATGATTTAATAAAAAAATAAAGAGTATATTAGTTACAAGTAATTCAGCAACAAATGACATGAAGCTAAATCAGATTAACTTAAAAAAAAAAAGATAATTTATTGGCTCATATAACTGAACAGATCTGGAATAATCCTCATGGCTTCAGGTAGGGCTGGATCAAGCTCAACAATGCCATTATGTTTGGCGCCTCTCTGTGCCTTTGTGTTGGCTTCATTCTCAGGGTCTATAAGGTGGGCCCCAGCAGCTCCAGCCACTATCCTCCTGACTGCTATTAGTTCCCATATATGAGACCTTATCTCTTCCAAGGTTTCCACCAAAAGTCACAAGGCTGTCTCTCCCTTACTGGAATTAGGTCAGGTATCAATCTCTGACCCAATCACTGAAGCCAAGTGAATATGTTGATTGTCTCTCTATAAATGCTCCACCTCAGGAAGTAGAGATGGACTGAGCCCAACCCCACCATGTGAAAGGGTAGAGAGGAAGAGAGTTCCCCTAAAGAAAATAAGATGCTATAGTGAACGGTGGAGTCAGAGACTAAGTATGCAGATGTAAATTTGTTTCCATAACAATGAGAGTAGATTGTCCCTGAGTGAGGTAAATACTTATGAAGAAATAATCTCCTCTTAGGCCTTCTGAAGAAAAGAACAGGAAACTATTAATATCATCCCAAAGCTGAGACAGAATGAGACAGAATGTTCACCATGGCTGAGGGGAAAACACATTTAGAGACCCATACTACAGTTAAGAAGAACATCTAAGAGATTTGTGCGATCTTTCTTAATTCTTAAGCATTTCATGTACCCATGCCAGACCAAGAATATGGCTGATCCACAGCTGACTCTAAGGCATTTGCTAGCAGAGGGAAGCATTCATCCCTATTTGTTCAACTAAGCAACATCCTTAAATGTGTAAAACAGGTAAGGTCACAAAGAATCTCATTCATCTGGCATCCCATGGTCACCCCGCAAATAGACATGGGTCAAAACAGCAGGTACAGCCATTTGAGAACAGTGGGTTAATACCACCCATTAGCCAAACATACACATATGTGTGTTTGCACACCCACACACCCCACACACACACAGCTACAAGCTAAAGCCTCATTTTGTAGCCTCTCCACAGAGCTCTTAGACAGTAATGACAACTCATTTCAGAAATCTCACTCCTGGGTGTCCGTATATTGGCACAGGGGTAGCTATTTCTCTGCTAATCGTGCCAGAATAAGTTATTCTAATGTCTTCACATTAACCACTCCCTGTAACATACACTTGAGAGGCTGAATGAAATCATCTTCAACCCTAGAACAACAACTAAAGGGTACAGGCTATATCATAGACTGCGGTTGGTTTCTGGCAATTTTGCCCTGAGAACTGAAGCCATCTGCATTCACAGAGTTTAATGACCAGGTTGAGAACTAAGACCATCTATACCAAAATGATTTTACTATCTATTACAAAAAATTCCTTCCCAAGAATATAAGACTGTGGAATAACAAATGAGCTCACTATTTGCTTCAGGAAATTCCTGAAAACTGATTTATTTAAACAATATATTGCTCACCTGAGCTAAAAGCTCACTTATAAGAAGACTGTATATCAAGATTTGCCTCAAGCCCCCCCACCACTTTGCTGTGTCTACCTGATAAGGATTTGCCTAAAAAGCTATCTGGGGTAAAACCCTAGACCTCCTTACTGTCTATTCTTGACCTTTAGACGACATGTTGAGATTCACAGGTGGTGCTTTCCTTTTCTGCAGTGGGTAGTAAAAGGAGTTTTGCTTACTTAAGAAGTTAACCCTAGTCATTGAGAGACAGGCAGCTGCCACCCCAGAGCATCTCCTTGAACTTCTCTATCCTGTGTGATGGGTGGACTGACCTCTACAAGTTACATTCCAAGGATTCCTTGTCAGCTGGTTGTAGGCTGGGACAGACCAATAAAACCTCCGGCAAGATACTGGGGGATAAAGAGGGGAGGCCAGAGCTACTGCCTCCCTTGCACAATGCCTGGGATGGCCACTCACATGTTAGCTGCATCTTTTTACTGGGAAGCTCCTACAGCATTCACTTTGCTTGGCACCTAGACTCTGGGAACACTACCTCCTTGCATTTTCCTTCAGCCTAGAGGGGTCGTCAACTCCCTATTGTGGCTAATCTCTGAGTTTTGTCACCTCCCCCTGTTTAACAATCCACTTCTCCATTATTTTCAAAACCAATGTATTTTACTAACATCCCTATGCTTGAAGTATTTAAAATGGTTTCAGTTTTCAGACCCTGAGTGATATATAAAGTAACTCCACAAAGAAAATAAATAATATGAAATAAATCTCAAACCAGAACATGTGCCCCACCCCAATGTAATTGTATCATTTCCCCACAAAGTCTCTGCCTCAATCCTGCACAGTTGAATCACCTGAGAGAATTTTTACACTAGACCTGGGCCCACCTCAAATCAAATCAATCTGAATCTCTAAGTTCACTGACTAAAAACAGTATTTTCTAAAAGTTTCCATTTAAGATGTAGAGAATTGAAATAAGTATTTCTCTCAACAACAAAAACAACAAGCTGGATAAGCTACAAAAATAATAACGTTTCTGGAACACATCAAAGAACTACTACTTAGCATGAAAGCATGAAATCCAAGGAAAGACAGGGTCCTTCAAGGAGGGAAAAGACATAAATAAGGTTTAGCAGCAGCAGGAAACAGGAGGAAGATACGCCAGGTGTCATGTCAGCAGACTATAGGGGAATATGGACAAATGCAAGACCAGATGGGGGATTTTGGAAAAGAGATGGAAACTAAGCAAATATGCTAGAAATAATATAATAATGAAACCCCATTCCATAAGATGAAGAATGTCTTCCATGGACATTTTTATAAGCTAAAAATTACTGATGGGAACATAGATGAATAGAAATTGCTGAAAGTGAAACACTAAGAAAAAAAGATTAATGAGAAAATAGAACCAAGCATTCAAAACCTGTGGGACAATATGTAGCACTCCACATACATATATCTGAAAGTCCTAGAGGAGAAGACAGATAGAATAGAGAATAGGTGCTATCTGAAGAAAGAGGGTGTGATGATTTTCCAAAAATAATGAAAGACATCAATCCACAGACCCAAGAAACTTACAGCATCCCAAGCAGGATAGATAAATTTTAAGGCACATCTAGACACATTATAGTCAAACTTCTAGAAAAGAAAGATAAAGAGAAAACTTTGAAGGCAGCCAAAGGAAAAAGACACATTACATACAACAGAACAAAAAAAAGAACTTCAGTAGACTTCTTGTCAGAAGTTATATAAGCCAGAAGACAACAGAGTGATGTAATTAAAGTACTGAAAGGAAAACTATCAACCCAGAATTCTCTACCCAGTGAAAACATCTTTCAAAAATAAAGGTGAAATAGAAATATTTTCAGAAAATTAAAAGCTGAAATGCATTGCCATCAGACTCTGATATAAGATACATTAAAGGAGATTCATCAGACAGAAAGAACACATTCCAGGCAGAAATGTACATCTACACAAGAACTAAAAACTTTTGGACATAGGTTAATATTAAATCCATTTCTTGTTATCAATTTCTCTAAAAATTATATAAATAAAAAATAACAATATATTATGTGTTTATGGTGTGTGCAAAACTAAAATAAATGACATCAATAAAGTGAAAAATGGGAGGGAGGAATTGGAAATATAAGTGCAGATTCTTACACTATATGTGAAATGGTAGTATTATTTGAAAAGTAAATTGTGATAAATTAAGGTCTAATTAATTTAGGATAACCATTGCAGTAATGTTTTTAAAATGCATAATAACAATGTAAATTACAAACCATACTCCATTAGCATGAAGAAAAAGGGGAGGCACAAAGAACAGGCCAATAGAACATAACTAGGAGGGTGGTATTTTTAAATCCAACCATATATAAAACTATATGAAATATAGTCTAAGTACACCAATTATATGAAATACAGGATAAGTATACCAATTAAAATGCATAAATTGTCAGAATGGGCACAAAGTAACACTCGTGTACTGTCTACATGAAATACACTATAAATATTAAGATATTATCTGGTTTTTTTAAAAAAAGGATAAGGAAAATACACTATACAAACAGCAAGAGTAATATAAGCTCAATAAACTTCCCAATAAGCAATAATATCAAGAAAAAGGGGATATTACATATTTATAAAGAAATCAAATCACCTAGAAGGAATAACAGTTCTATATGGGTATGTGACTAAAAATAGAACTTCAAAATACATTCAGCAAAATTGCACATAACCACAGGAAGAGACCAAAAATATCCATAACTATTAGAGAAATATTGAAGAGGTCAATCTTCAACATTCCTCTCTCAATAATGAAAATAACATGTAAACAGAAAATCAGTAAGGATATAAAATATTTGGACAACACTATTAACTGACTAATAAAATTGACATTTACCCAGCACTAGACACAACTACAGGAGTATAACTTTCTCTTCAAGAACACAGGAGCATTAAGCATTAAGAGTAGAAGATAGACTATATTCTGAAACATTTAAAAAATACCCAAAATATAAGTGCATCAATATCCTACAAAGTATGTTCTTTGACCAAAATGGAATTAAGCTAAAAATTGAAATCAGAAAGGTATCTGGAAAATCCCCAGATATTTCAAAAGTAAATAGCAAACACCCAAATAATGTAGAGATCAAAAAGAAAGTCACAAGGGACATTAGTAAAATTAATTGAAAATTGCTATACATAAAAGTATAACAGAAATGTTTGAAGGGCACAGCTAAAACAGTGCCTACAGGAAAATTTATAGCACTAAATGTTTACATTGGAAAGTAGAAAAGTCTCAAAAAATATTCTGATCTTCCAGGTAAAGGAACTAGATAAAGAGGAGAAAATTTAACCTAAATCCATAAAATAAAGAATATTAGAGCAGAAATAAATTTTAAAAGGAAAAAGGGAGAAAAAGCAATGATAATGGAAATCTGGTTCTTTCAAATGACAGATAAAATTCATAAATCTCTAGCCAGACTGACCAAGGAAAAAAGCAAAAAGAAATATATTACTAATAGCAGGAATGAAATAAGGAACATGTCTATATACCTGAAAGTATAAAATTTTTAAATATGCAAACAGCTTACATTGTCCACCTGTTTGACAATTTATATAAGATAGACTAATTCATTAAAAAACACAAACTACCAAAACTCATCCATTCTGAAATAGAACATCATGCATCCAGGGCTCCTCTGCTCCCAAGCCATACACCTGTATATAATACATATCTTTTTCCCCTCAAAAATTTGGGCAAAAAGTGTACATTATAAATGGCAAAATATGGTAATTTCAAATAATTAGAAGAAGGAAATTGACTGTTCCCTTGACAAAAAATGAATGTTTGATATGATCAATATCCTAATTATCATATGTATTGAAACATACTATATATACCCTATAAAGATGTAGAATTATTATATGTCAATTAAAAATTATACATTTAAAAAAATCACATAATCATGGCAATTGATGCAATAAAAGTATGTGACAAAGTTCAATGTCCATTTATGTAAAAACTCTCAAAATTAGGAATGGAGAAGAACTTTATAAGAAAATCTGTAAGAAACCTATAACTAACATCATGCTTAATAGTTTAAAATGCAATGCCCTTCCCCTAAAATTGGAAGCAGAGCAAAGACATATCCTCTCACCTTTCTTATTCAATAATATACAGGGGGTCCTAGCCAGGGTAAGAGAGACAGGAAAAGAAAAAGAGGGGAAAAGACAAAAATACAGAATAGTAAGCTGTATAGCAGAATAGAAAACTGTATTCACAAATGACATGACTGACCAAGCAAAACATTCCCGAAAGTCTGGCAATAAGAATTTAAAAGTTACTAAAACAAATAAGGGAGTCTAGGATATAAAGTTAAAGTATAAAAATCAATTGCATTTTTACATATTTTCTATATACAAAACCTCCATAGTTGACCATATCCTTAATTTTCTTAACAAGCCATGCAGCACAAGTACTAAGGCCTAGTTCCTTAAGTTGACCACCGCTGGATATTGACCAGTTCATTACAGTCTCTCAATCAACTTATAAGGGTTCTGCTATAATTGCAAATAATACATAAATTCAAATTTTAAAAAGAATGCTATTCCCAATAGCACCCCCAAATCTGAAACACTTTGGTATAAAGGCAGCTATATCTAAAAACATGTGCAGCATCTATATACTAAAAACTACAAAACAGTGATGATAAAAATCTAAATAAATGGTCAGATATACCATGAAATAGAGATGCGTCAGTATTAAAATGGCAGTTCTCATTACTACTAAGGCAGATTTTCTGCAGGCTCAATGCAATTACAAACAAAATCCCAATAAAATTTTTTTTGTTTATTTTCTTTGGAAATTCAGAGGTTGAGTTACTTTTATCCCATGATAGTCTGAGAAGATACAAGGTATAATTTCGATTCTTTTACCTTTGTTGAGGTGTGATTTGTGCCCAAAGACATGATCAATTTTGGAGGATGATCCAGGGACTGACAAAAAGAATATATACTCAAGTTCATTAGGATGAAAGGTTCTGCATATGTTTGTTAAGTCCATTTGCTCTAAGGTCACATTTAAGTCTATTGTTTCTTCAGTTTCTGCTTGGAGGTTCTTGTAAGTTTTGTCCAGAGGGATGTTAAAGTCCCTAGTTATTATAGTACTGGAGGATATCATATTGTTCGGTTCAGTTGGTGTTCATTTTAAATATCTGAGAGCATTTAAGTTGGGTATATAGATGTTTAGGATTGAAATGTCTTCTTGTTGTATTGTTCCTTTGATCAATACATAGCATCCATCTTTGTTTTTATTTTTCTTGTTAAATCCAATTGTATCTGCAAATAAGATTGCAACCCCTGCTTTCTTCTGATTTCCATTAGCCTGAAATACTGTTTTCCATTCCTTCACCCTGAGTCTTGCTTTATCCTAAGAGATTACATGTATTTCTTGAATACAACATATATTTGGCTTGTGCTTTTTTTATACGGTCAGCCAGCCTATGCCTCTTCAGTGGAGAATTCAAGCCATTCACATTTATTGAGAGACTTGATAGGTATGGTGGACTTCTGTTCCTCTTTGTTTGAGGAGATCCGTTGTTTAGTTTCACCTCTTGTGCCAAACTAGTTCCAACATTTATATTGCAAATAAAAAAATTTAGAATAGCCAAAACTGTTTCAGAAAAAAATAAAGTTAGAAGATTCACATTATCTAATTTCAAGATTTATCATAAAGAACAGTAATCAAGACAATATGGTAGTAGTAAAAAGACGGACGCATAGATCAGGATCAATATGGAAAGTCCAGAATATATCTACCACAAAGGGTCAAATGACCATGACAAAAATGTAAGGTCAATTTAAAAGAGAAATAACAAACCGTATAATAAATTATGCAGGAACAATTGGGGATCATTTATATGGAAAAAAAGTGAATACTGATCCACACTTTGCACTATACACAAAAACTAGCCAAAAATTGGTCATAGATCACAATGTAAAACCTACACTATTAGGATAGAACACATAAGAGAAAAGCTTTGTGACCTATGGTTTGGCAAAGTCTTCTAAGATACTACAACAAAAGCAATTTCATAAAAGAAAAAAAAAAGAATGAATTCGATTTCATCAAATAAGTCTTCTCTGCAAAAGACAAATTTAAAAAGTGATATGCAACAGACGGAGAAAATTATTTTCAAATCAGGTATATAATAAAAGACATCCATATAAATAAACAATTCTCAAACTGAAGAGTAAGGCCACCCAAATTAGTCATCCATTTTAAAATAGCAAAGGATTTGAGCAGTTAGCCAAAGGAGAGCCACAGATGGCAAATAATCACACTGAAGGCTGCTCAACATCATTAGTAATTAGGGAAAGGCAAATTAAAACCACAATGAGGTACCATTACACATGTATTAGACTAGCTAACATAAAATCACAATGTGAAAATATCAAGTGTTGGCAAGGACATGGAACAGCTGGAAACGTACACTTTGCTGGCAGACATGCCAAATGGTTCGACCATTTTGCAAAACAGTTTGACAGTTTCTTATAATGTTAAACACACACTTCACACAGGACCCAGCAATCTCATCCCACAATTTACCAACAAAGAAATGAAAACATATGTTCACACCAAAACCTGTACACAAATGCTTATAGTGGCTTTATTCATAATATCCAATACTATTGACCACTCTGGTGTCCTTCACCTGGCAAATGAATAAGCAATTCTGGTATACCCGCACCATGGCATACTTCAGTAAGAAAAAGAAATAAACTACTGATACACTCAACAACCCGTAAGAATATTAAATGCTTTATGCTAAGTAGGATAAGCCTAAATGAAAAGGTTATATACTATATGACATCATTTATATAATATTCTGGGGAAAGCCAAACCATAAGGACAGGAGACAGATGAGTAGTTTCCAGGGGAAAGAGATGAAGGCAGAGCCCAACTATCCAGGGACAAAAGGAAACTTTTGGGGGAGATGGAAAGGTGTATCTTGATTGTAGCAGTGGTTATAAGACTGTATTTGTCAAGGCTCAGCACCTGTAGCTCAGTGGTTGGAGCGCCGGCCACATATACCTGGGCTGGCGGGTTCTAATCTGGCCCGGACCTGCTAACAACAACTACAACAAAAAATAGCTGGGCAGGCTTGGCACCTGTAGCTCAGTGGTTAGGGCACCAGCCACATACACCCAGGCTGGCGGGATCGAACCCGGCCCAGGCCTGCTAAACAACGACAAAAACAACAACAAAATAACCGGGCATTGTGGCAGGCACCTGTAGTCCCAGCTACTTGGGAGGCTGAGGCAAGAGAATTGCTTAAGCCCAAGAGTTTGACGTTGCTGTGAGCTGTGACACTACAGTACTCAACCAAGGGTGACATAGTGTGACTCTGTCTCAAAAAAAAAAAAAAAAATAGCCATGCATTGTGGCATGCATCTGTATTCCCAGCTACTTGAGAGGCTGAGGCAAGAGAATCACTTAATACCAAGAGTTTGAGGTTGCTGTGAGCTGTGACGCCACAGCACTCTACTGAAGGTGACATAGTAAAACTGTCTCAAAAAAAAAGACTACATTTGTCAAAATTCATAGACCCATACCCCCAAAAAGGTGAAAACTTTACTCTATGCAAATCACACTTCCCATCTCAAATACCTTTTGACATGACCTTAATGTGCAGCCACAGTTCTGAATCCCTGCCTCCATCATTACACACATAGACAGCCTCCATTGAGGGCTTTGCTCCAGGGTTGTCAGCCTTGATTGCCCATCAGAATCACTTGAGAAGCTTTCCAAAATACTACTGCCTGGTCTAATCCTGGAATGTTCTGATTTCATGGGACTACACTGTGGCTTGGGTACTGGAATATTGCAAAGCTCTGCAAGTGATTCTGAAAACAAGGGTCTTTCAACATCACTGCTCCTGTAACTACATATCTACTTGCGCATTTTAAGTTGACATCTAATATTTTTCATTGGAGTTTCAATAGTTGCTAAGGATGACGTTTCCAGTGTATATTGTAAATCTTGACATTTTAAAATTAAAATGTCACATCACTCTTTTAAACGTGTCCAATGGAATGTAAATAACAGAATGGCTTCACACCCACCACCCGCTTGTAAAATCCATGAAAAACTCTTCCTTGATAATCAGAAATATTACTGTTTTTTCCTCAAATTCATATTTCATCTCAGTTCCTTCACCACATCATCCTCTAACATATAAACTTTTAACCATGAAACTTATGTATCTGTTACCCAACTACATTTTCCTACAACAATGTATTCGTATATTGTGTATAACTGCGGCCATATATTGACCTGAAACCTTTTACGGTTTCTTCTCACTGTAAGATTCTCAGTGTTCAAAAATTTCTTCAAATTGGCATTATTTGAATGGATTACTTTATAATCAAAACAACATAAATATATTACACATTATAATAAATTGCCTTTTAAAAATAAAAGGCAATTTTTACTGTGAATGCATCTTTTAATGAGCTGTAAGATGTAAGTGCTAGGCTTCCTTTGTTAAAGGAATTTTCTAACTGTACTTTTGGAACTGTGGCGGTTTTTACATCTGGGGAATGAAGCGTAGTAAGACATTAGATATAAAAAGGGTGCCTCTCCATTGAAAAAAATCAAATAAGAGTGTGTGTGTGTGTGTGTGTGTGTGTGTGTGTGTCGGGGGAGATAAACAGGTACTTGATAGTTAATCTGGACAGATCAAGTTAAGAAAAAAAATACGGAAGTTGAGGATTTGAAAACTAATTCCCTTTAAAACACCCCTGCTCATGAACTCCTTGGAAAGTCTTTGTGTTCCATTCCTATAACCTAGTTTAAAGGCAATCGATCTATACAGATAACATAAAAACAAATCATGAAGCAAAATCAAGCAGATTCTTGAAATTAAAGGTAAATACTACACAGAAGCAATAGTACATATCTACATCACCAGCGTTAGGAGGTAATGCCAATGTGTGAAGCTTTTCAGATTCAAGAAACACAGAGCAGGCACTAGTCTGTTTCGCGTTTCCCTACATCTGAAAGAGATCTGACTGTAGAGAATGGTTTCTGCACTATAGGAAACACAGTAGTTAAAGCCCAGCCGTGGGTAAGGTGCGGGGATAAAGATGCCTTGCAGGGAGAGAAGACCCTGTGCCTACAGCTGGCTCCTCCCCGCCTATCAGTGGAAGCAGCCGCTGAGCTGGAGCTGATTATTCACAGACACCAGTCCCAGGTTGGTGCTGCTCCAACCTCAAGAGAAGCAGGGAAATCTGCATGTTATTGAAATCTCCTGATTTAGGGAAGGGGCAGGGGAGCGGAGGGGAAGGGAAGGGTGGAGGGAGGGTAATCGGTGGGACCTCACCTATGGTGCATATTGCAAGGGTACATACCAAATCTATTAAGAGTATAAATGTCTTAACACAGTAAGTCAGTGAGGTGAAGGCTAAGTTAACCAGTTTGATGTAAGCATTCCAAATTGTATATAAAATCAGCACATCGTACCCCACAAATGCATTAATGTACACAGTTATGATTTAATAAAAAAAGAGAAAAAATAATAAAATAAAATCTGATTTCAAAGTATTGATAAGACATCTATAGCAGAGCCCACATTAAATGTATTTACAGTCCACAGTGCAGCACTCAACATGCTCTGTCAATTGCAAGCCACACCTCCAACACCAAGGCAAGAAACTGGATGTCAAAATAGATGTCGTGTTTTTTCTTCACTGTCTATTGAAGACTCATTGCTCCATAGGCGCCACTGCTGTGTTATTTTATGTGCTTTACATCTTTTTACGTGGCCTGCTTTTAAATTTAAATCGTAAAAGGATAATACTAATAACAGTTTCCCTTCCCTATCAAAAAATCTCTTGACACATGCAAAGAAATACCGGGAAAATTACTTTCAGATGGTAAAAAAACGTGACATTTGGCCCAAATGCACACTGCAAGCTTTGGTCCTTTCCAAAGTTTAAATATTAGGCTATCTATAACATCTTAGAAGTTGTTTTCCTTTATTAAGGTTACTTTTGTCTGAACTACAGGCAAAATCCAACTCCCTAATGTGCCTTTCCTAATTAAGGAAATCAAGCAAAACACTTTACTGGAGACAGATATGCAGAACCTAAGGGGAAAAGGCGGAACTCATTTGTAAGCTGTCTTATTTTTTAGCATTTCTGTACATCAAAACTACTGTTTTTTCTCCTATTGTTGACACTGTTCCCCTGAAAAATGTAAATAATATTTGAGCTGCTCTCTCTCCCTCTCAATAGAATTCTCAGTAGTTGTAGTGATTTCACATTTCTAAATATTGAATGCTTGTAAAACAAGCAGTTGTCGTGTTTTGATACCGCTTTTAACAGCACATAATGCAAATATTTATTCAGAACAGTAATTTCCATTGTGCATAGTTTTTACATCTAATTAAGGACTCTGAAAAATTACAACCATAGAAAACAAAAGCTTATATTACATTTAAACAATCGCTCAAAGGACAGAGTAATTTCTCCAGGAGCGGAAAATTCTATACTCATTAACCGTCTAGGCAACAATACTATATTCCCTTCACAGTTAAATATTAAAGAAAATTGAATATTTGAATGTTAGCTTTAAAATTAAAACAACCCTAAGAGTGGAACGTTGCTGTTTTGTTAACCACCCAGCATCCATTGCCCCTTTTTGGCATTCCCAAACTGTTTTGTATAATCCCCTCCCCCACTTGATACCAAGTAATTTCAGTAGGTTCCTACTCCAGGTGTGAAAGGGAAAGCTTACTGTCTAAGCTTGAACCCATCTGTCTAAGCCCATCCCATCCTCCTAGGCACAGTGACTGATTCAGAGAAGGTTTATGAAGCCCTGTGGGCCAATAAAAAGCAGACTTAGAATTTTAATAGAATAAAAGAAATGTTTGGGGTTTTTAACTAATTTTAAGGCAAGAAGGCATAATTCTGAGGTAGGGGGTCATATTTCCTAAATAAGAGACAATGTGTCTAAATCGAACTGAGAAAGGAGAATAAAGCACCTGGATCAAGCCTTACCTGATCTCACATTTCCCCCAGAATCTTAGTTATATGAATCAATACATTTCCTTTTCCCTTCTGACAGAAACTACTGGTGTTTCCCAAATACCTATGTGTTATTCTATATTCCTAGGTCATTCTTGCAGTTAGATGGAGGTAATCTTTCTAAATGCTAACCAATGGGATATATGCCCAAGTCATGAAACCATTTTTCAATCTGGACCTTAAATGGATCCCACATGATCCCCTACCCCTTCTTTCTCCAGTTGTGCTGACCTCAAAGGCCACATGTTCTAAATAAAATAACAAGATAGAAGAAGGTTCAACTGGTCTTTAAAGGAACAAGAAATAAACCTTTCTCAAATTAAGCCACTGAGACACAGACATTTATCGATCACTTTAGCACAGTCAGCCTATTTTAACTTAATATATACCTTAGGCAATATAAGGTTATTTTTTATACCTACTATCAAAATATCATCAATAGAAAGTGCTTCCTTAAATCAATAAGGAACTTTTCTATTCTTGGGGATTCTCTTATACATTCCTTCATATTCTAAATGAAGATCTGCTATGATTTCTTCTTTACAGCAAGGCCTCTGGACTATTGTCCTCATAATTTCATCAGGATAATAAAACATGGAATAGTTCTTCTTGAGGGCCTCTGGTTTGAAAGAATACGGACACTTTAAAATGCCAGAACATTGAGGAACTATCTCAAAGAATCAAAATCAAATCAGCTATTCACCGAGTACTTATTTGCCAACAACATGAAAAGAATATGAGAAACACAAAATATTGTCCCCTTTCCTAGAATCCCTTTGGAAAATGAAAACAACAACAGATATGAGATACTCTAACATGACTTTTTGTGCCATCACTAGTATCAAAAATCAATTTTAACAAGATGAGAATTTCTCTAGGTACTGAAGACTGGCACATTTCACACCAATTCCAATTCCTTTCTGATGTACCTTTGTGAATTGAAGCAGCTGATGTCCTATAAATCAGACTTGAGGGAAGCTCTTAAAGCTAGGGTTCCCAGCCTGGCTGAGGTCCTGCTGAACAGATGAACATTTGGAATGAAGAGAGACAGGGAGTGATTTGAGGCCACAGCTATGCATGAGATCAGCCCTTCTTACAAATACAATGGTACCATGTTTGAGCATTTTGGGGTAGTATTGCCAGCAATTGTCATGACCAGGCCCTAATATCATAGGTGCTGAAAGGAAGGCCACAGTAATATGGGATTGGGGCCAAAATGGGAGCAAACTGTGGCTCATTGTCCTTCCTCGCACCTGAGCCTGGTGCCCTCCACACAGAGCACCTGTAGCTCCTCTTACACACTAATAAATCCTTCTCTTCCACACGGCTAAGAACATGGCCAACACGGAAGGAACAAAATCCAGAACAGAGTTCTAAAGGGTTAAGGGAAAGTCAATTCCTTTCAGCATGTAATCAAAGAATTTTTCCATACCTGGGTTACATGGCTTCCCATAGACATTTATAATTGTTCATGCTTCAGGTTTGCGCATTTATCCGTAATCTCATGAAAGCAGAGTTAATCTCATACTCATACAAGATGAGACAACAAAGAACCCATCCTAGAAAAAGTGCCACACACGTCACTGCTGAATATCACTAAGGTCGCCGTCACAGTAGTCCCCTTGGGAAGCTCTGCACCAACACCAGCACCTCGTCCACCCTTCAAAGCGCTTTTTTTCTATGATGGCTTCACAAACTTAATTGTCCAATCTCATACAATGACAGCTCTGATGACCAGTCCAGAAAAAGAGCCCCAAAATTGGAACTAGGATGGACTAAACACTGGCGTTGATGCATAACTTCCCACAGGAGTACTTCAAAAGTGACCATAGTGATATTTAGCAATAAGATACATAGCACTTGTTTTAGGATGAGTTTGAGAACTTGTCAGACCTCTATCCATATCTTCAGACCCTATCTCACTGCATTTACCTCTGTCCTTAGAAAGTAATTGTTGGATAAACAGAGGTATATTCTTAGTTCTTTATATCTGCGACATTCCCTACTGGAGATAAAATAGAATCAAGTAGACACTGGGACTGAATTTGAATAGTTTATGGATGCATTTAGGCAGCAGGCGGCTCTGAAATTCCATGCAAGTCAGAGACCTAGTGTTTGGGGTGAGTTTCCTAACAGCGATGCCCAAATAGCATGTCCTATGTAGAAGGGTTCCATCTTCACAGCTGACCAGATTGCTCCATATTAAATTGCATTTTCTTTTTTCCTTATAGCCTCAAAAGCCAAAGTCCCATTATCTCTGCATTGTCTGCTGATGTTCTCTCACTGCAGCCCACATCAGAAAGCACACCCTGGGAGAAACTGCTGCATGCCATTCTGGACCTTCATCACTGATCACAGACATTGTCGCCTTGTCCACTCCGGTCCCCCGCCCTTCAAAAGCCAAGCCATCCTAGCTCAAAGGACCACACTTTGAGCACAGAGTTTAGGTCACTGAGAGCCACACTGTCAAAGAGCAGCAATGTTCTTCGTGAAGACTTCTGAACAGTTTGAGGGACACAGGAGCACTCAGCAAATGCTACTGGGTATGGCAGAAATTGACACTGCCACTCTCAAGAGCATCAAGTTCAGAAAATATGATACTTTCACATACTGCTAGCATCTGTGCAAAATGGTGCTGCCCTTTCAGGAAAACACTGGGAAGCAAAAGCTCCACTCACACTTTTGGTCCAGTGAATAACTATCCATCTAAGAAAGGAACTCAAAACTAAAATTATACACAAAGATAATTATTTCTTATAATAGTGGAAAACTATAAAGTGTGTCCAGAAAATGCAAAAACTTTCAAACTATGATATAACATATTAAAATTATATTCATGACACGTTTTTTTAAACATGAGGAAATGCTTATATAAGCACATGAACTCAAAAAAAGCTGAAAACAAGTAGTATGTGCCCTACAGAGAGTGAACACAACTGGTTTAAAAATTCATAGAAGAACAACTAGAGGGAAATGCATCAAAATGTGAAGCAGTCACCTCTGGGTAGTAACACGGTCTCTTTTTACCTCTCATTTCAAAAATAATTTGAAGTCGCTTACAAAAAAAAAAAAAATGCAGTGGAATAAAATAGGTAAAAAAGCAGATAGAAAGAGAACAAGGGTAAGAAAACAAAGCCAAGGATTACGCTTATATACAGGATGTATGTCTTAAATGCCTGTGCTTATAAATAGCCAATTCAGCTCTGAGTGTCCTCGAAGTTAAAGCAAAGACAAACACATAATCATTCATGAAATTCACAATGTTCACAGGATAGAGTATATATTATTTCGCAGAATAAACATAGCTTATTTTCTCCTGGTTCTAAGGGCTAAAAAAATTTTTTTCCCAGCATCTCTTAGAATAGGAGGGGAAAAAATCTGTGATTTTATAAAGAATGTTCTTAAAACATCCCTACAACGAGGCATCCTTTAGCCTCAATACTGGCTAATAACCCAAGGCCATGTATAATTCAATCTAAAGAACTCTGAGAGTCAAATTGCCCAACTTTCTGCTTTTCTGGCTTGATCGGAGAGAACAGATGGGCCTAAGGATACTTCTTGTAATCCTTCTGCCCTTTCCTTCCTCCTGGTTTATTCTTACTATCTTTGTGGGCATTCCACGTCTTCCAAAAATGCATTTGCATTACTGTAAAATTTAAATAAAATTGTTTCCACTGACCAAATGAATTATTTAATCGAAACACAAACGTAATGTTTTCACACTCCGGCTCGGTCATTTCCCCATCATTTTGCTGAAGCCACAGCAGCCATGTGGGATGCTGGAATTTATTCAGAACCCTGAGACCTCCATCTGCACTCTCATCC
This sequence comes from Nycticebus coucang, assembly GCF_027406575.1. Taxonomy (NCBI): domain Eukaryota; kingdom Metazoa; phylum Chordata; class Mammalia; order Primates; family Lorisidae; genus Nycticebus; species Nycticebus coucang. The sequence continues at coordinate 107,160,618 of NC_069783.1, read as the reverse complement.
CGTTCTTAAGCTCCAGCTGTAAAATTCCTACAACAGGTCTTGTAGCCTTTGGTCAGAGACATTCGAAACTGACATACTCATTAAGTGGTCTTATTTGTCTTCAGACAGTAGTGCCTGGTTTCAGGACTTCTTTTGTTGACTTGGGCCAGTTATCTCAAACTCCTGTGCCTCAGTCTTCCCCTCTGTAAAGGGAAATCATAACCCTATATCATACTAACCCTAATCATACTCATAGGATAGTGATGAGGATTGAATGAGTGAACAATGGTAAAACCTTTAAAACCCTGCCTGGCACAAAATGAATATTCAATAAGCGATAATAAAATAACTACTATTATTTCTTTTGACTGAGAAGAGCCATCTTCCCCAAAGTTTCCATTCTCTCAGGAGCCCCTTCCCTGGTATTCTGGCTATACCCGCTCTGCCTTCTGAAGCCACACATATAGGCACAGCTTTCCTTAAAAAGAGAGACAGCCCTGTCATTAAAAGCTGTCATCCTTTTTCCAAGTCAAACTTTCCAGATTCCTTTCACATTCCTTGCTGCGGTAAGGGGTCTAAGTTTCTCATTTTCTGAATAAATTAAAATTTTCCATCCTTCCCCTTTACATAAAGAAGTCCAAATGTAGCACAATTTTCTGGATTTAACAAGGGCCAACGCAATATGGTGAAAATACTTTCTTCGTCCCATAAATTATACTTGTGTGAAGTGAGCCAGCCCGGGACGGCCACCTCATTTGCTCTTTAGCCTTCATGCACACATCGGGAAGCCCCACCCCTGTCCTCCCTGGTCCAGTCATCCTGCCCCGGAGTTCTCGATGCTTCCTGCAGACTATCCCACCCCATGGTGAACAGAAGTCAGGGCAGCGTGGTTTCCAGGCACCTTGGAGTTAATCCTGAGGCTCTCCCTACAGCAACAGAGAAGAAGCCTCCCCACTCTGGCCAGTGTCAAAGGAGGCCAGAGTGACCAGGAGGTCACTTGGCCATGCCAGGTGCCAGGCCAGTCAGTGAATAAAGCCGAAACAGGCTGGTGCCAAAAGGTGGGTTCTGGTGGTATCAGCAGAGCCTCTGAATCAGGCTCATCTAAAATCACCCCAAGCCTGAACTGTAACTCACTCAGCATAACTCTTTAAAGCTGCATGTAACATAGAGTCCTGAGGATGCCAAGATAAAGCAAGGTGATATTCTGCATCAGTGATGACAAAGATTATTATCATTAATTAGTGCCTCTGGCCTTCTGGACAGCAGGTTCTCTAAGATGTGGTGACAAAATAGCCCCCAGAGCTCACCTCTTACTTGTCTTGGCTTCTATTTATTCTTCTTGGGCAGTCACACAACTCTGTTGTGTATTAAGCTTATTTTCATACAAATCTCCAAGTCTTTCTACACAGGTTCCTCCCAAATGCCTCTCTCCTGCACGTCCATGGGCATGTATGGACCCAAGTTCAGGGTCTGGCACACGTCCCCTTTGTCTCACGTATTAGGCTGTCCTAACCTCAGGGAGTCTTTACGCGGCAATTCTGCCACACAGCTCCTCTCTGTACTATGGGTGCATCTGCTCTTCTGAGGTCTGGCCGAGCATCCTATCTGTCATGATGCCAGCCTCCGATACTCACATGCACCTAGGAAGGCCAGGGGACAGAACCCTGGGATCGCCCCAGACCATGCAGACATCACACCACCCACTGGCACTGAGCCCCTGAATCCTCCTGCACACAGCACCTCCAGGGCATGTTTCACCGTGGTGGGCACAAGAGTGCCAGAGGGAGTATAAATCGCAGTCCCCAGCGTCAGTCCCTGCCAAATATACATCTAACTCTAAACAGAGTTTCTATTTTCACTTCATGTTTCATCTAGTGGCAAAACAAAGGTTCTGGCAATACACCCCCCCACCCCCTTCCACCTGCAAAATTTCAGGGATCAAGTCTACCTTCTAAGAGGTTCAGAGTGACCACAACACCCAAGAGGGCTCTGCAAGTGGCCCGTGTGGCATCTGCTCTCCTGCTGTCAGTCCATCCAGACCGTGGCTGCACCTCCCTGGTCTTGACTGCAGGCCTCCTCAGCCAGGTCTGCCCCCGTCCTGGGGGCCACTATCCTGGCAATGTGCTGAGGCACGCTGCCTTGTCACCCACACGTACATCGCTTCTGCTTCCCTTCCAGATGACTGCATCTATGTCTCTCCAAACATACTTGGGCAACTGATCTAATAAGTGACACAAAGCATCTCAAAAGCACAACAGCATCTAAGCTGCCCTCTAAATTCTTTCCCCCAATAAAATAAAATTTAAAAAAGAGAGAGAGACAGAAAGAGTCTGCGAAACCACATGTCCATGAACATATTTTTCCAAATCTTTTTCCTCCTGTTAGATATCAGCTTTTGAAATCAAAAGTCAGGAATGTGACTTTGTTTGTACCCTCTGTTGCCGCAAGAGGCAGTGGCTGCCATGTGTTCACCTGCCCAAAAAGAGCAACCTACAGGGTGGCAGGGAATGTGGGCAGGCAGGGGGCGATGCCAACCCCAGATTCTGATACCAAAATACTCTACCGCCACATTATCCTAGGAGATGCCAGACACCCAAATCTCAGCGAGCTACTTGAGAGCTTCAGCACCCTCTCACCTTCCAAGATGGCTTCCTTGACCAGAAGGAAAACAAAAACCAGTGGCTGTGAAGGGGGATTCCCGTAAACACCAACACTTTATGTCACTCTTGTGAAAAAAATAACGTCACTAAAAGTTAACAGCTCTTTGTGACCTCTTGTCTTTTCAAACATGCATCCAAATCACTTTTCGTTAAATATACTTTACTTTGCAGGGGGCTAGACAGGGAGATACGGATATTTGATTCCTTTATCAAATGTTTGTTTTCTACATTGGTTACTAGTGAAAAACAGTCTTCCCTGTTTTAGAAATGGACTTGAATCTCGTCAAATATATGCCACACAAGTGAGGTTATTTTCTCACTTCCAAGGCCTTCCTCCCCTATCAATTCTTAAATTATTTCTGGGGGTGGCCATCTTAGGTAATGTTGATGTATAAATGGACCCCCTAAAACAAATGTTTAACAACAGAGGTGAAGTTGGTCCCTGGTCTCTGGCTACTCATCCCTTCTTACAGCAAAATTTTAAAAAATAAATGACAAAAGTCCTACTAGAATATTCTGAGTCTTTGGTCTCATTTCATATAAAGTCCAAGCTGGTTTCCTCTTCTGCTGCTAGAAGCCCCATATATTACTTTCATAATTCATTCAAGCTTGCTGTCCAGCATCAAAAGTCAAACTCACCAATCCATATGTTCACAGAATCTAGCATTCTCCTTCTGCAAACAGCAATAATATTTATTTGCCTTCATTCCACATGCTTCTTCCTCATTCCTTCCAATCTCCCAATGACCACAAAGGAGGCACCTGCTCTTTTGATTCTGGAAGACTAGAGGCCACATTGTGCATATCAGCAAAGCAGACAGATAAATGGATCATGAGCTAGACTCCACTGAGTACATGAACAAGTTCTTCAAGAAGAACTTCAAAGACCCTGACCTCCAAGACCACAAACACCTTTTACACCATGCAATAACCTCTTCAATCTTCCTTCCAGTCTTGGAACTAAATCTATATTTAAATATTCCCTTTCAGGTGTCATTCCTGACTGCCACTGGAAAAATCAAGGCTGAAAAAATTAAGTCACAAGACACTGATGTATGCCTTTGTTCAACAAATATCAAGAGTTATCCATATAGTAGGCTTGGAGCTAAAAACTCACATGGCCACCTCTCTACACTTGACCCTCAGCAAGCCTGGCACCATGTGTAATTCTTGCCTGACAGAGGGCTTAAGTTATAGATATTAAATATAATCAATGAGAAGTATGCAGAATGGCTAGTGGCATGGGCTGTGGCATTGGCATTCAGACCCTTCCTGAGTTGTTATAACTCAGACAAGTTCTTAAGTTCCCAGAGCTTCCATCTCTACTACACTGTACATCTCACCCACTGGGTTTATCTATATAATCACAAAAATTGTCTTCATAAATTACTTGGCACAGTATCTGCCATACAATAATTACTCAAAAAATTAGCTGATACTATTATTATCCAAAGTATTTCCTGCAGCACTTTGAATTATTGAAAAGGACAGCATCGAGCCATTTTACTGCCAGGTAAAGGTTCTTTAGGCAATATCTCACCCTCTCACAAGCACACTTAGAAATTTTATTGAGCCCCTGCAACATCCAAAGCACTATTCTAAATACTGGAGAGAAATCAAAGAGAGAAAAATACACATTTGTCTCCCCCGGAGGACCTTTAAATTTAAAAGAGAGAAAGAAAATAGTTTCAGAATGTCAACCTGTGGAAGGCAGAACAACATACTCCTCCAAAAGATATTCACAGCCAAATCCCTGGGATCTGTGAATTTTTGTTATCTTATCTGATAATTTTTAAAAAGTGAAGGGGAGTGACTTATCTAGATTATTTGGGTGGGCCCCAAATGTAATCACACATCCTTATAAGAGGGAAGAGGTGGGAGGTTTTATACACAGACATTCAGAAAAGCAGGTCATGTGAGGACAGCGCAGAGAGAGGAGGCCAGAGTAACAGGGCCACAAGCCACCAGGATCTGGAAGAGGCAAGGAGGAATGCCTCCCAAGACCCCCTGCAAGACCCTTTGATTTCAACCCAGTGACACCAACTTGGACATCCAGCTGGCAGAACTGTGAGGGAACAAATTCCTAAGTCACCACATTTGTGGCAATTTGTTACAGCAGCCATGGGAAACGTATACACACTCTGTGTACAAGTTAAAACGCATTCCTGTCCTCCCTGTACTTTCAAAATAATGACATGTCTCCTCAACACAGGCCAAGGAAGAGAGACATGGGATTTGTTACCCATCTGTAGTTTAAAGAGAGTACTGACCACTGCCTAGCCCTCGGCTCCCTGGCCATGTTCTACCCTTTCCCGTTATGCAGTACCATGACCTCCATGGCTCTCTCCCACCCCAGTTCCTCCTCTGACCCACTTCTTGCACACTCCCCCTCCCTGCCCACCCAATTAACACCAGCCCATCATTCAGATGAGGGGAAGGTTTCCCAACTGCTCTAAGTCAAATGCTGATGTCGCCACGTTCAGAGATGCTGGCTCTATGACCCAGAGCAGGAGTTACAGCGCTAAGTTCAGATTCCTTTGTATAATTAATTCCCTGAGGAACTGCAGGTCCCATGAGGGCAGGATCCACGTCTGTTTGAGGGTTTTTCTCTCACTGCTGCATCCCCTGGGCCCGCATGGTGTAGGCGCATCACTGATGCTCAGAAGGTTATAAAACAGCAAAGAGGAGGGAAAGAGAGTTCCAAGGGCAAAAAACGGAAGAAGGTAAATCAACATGGGACTGCCGTGTTTAGCTCACAACTTAACGTGATAGAGCTATGGTCTGTAGCACCATAACTGGCACTAAACAACCCTGGTCTAAGGACCCTCTAGCACCAATCTCTGTGTCCTCACGACGCTTGAAAATAGTTCCTGCAGAGTTCTCTGTCCACTGAAAGCATGTAGCCTTCAACGTCTGATGAAGGAGTAAATGGATGCACAGATGGAAGGATGGATGGACAGATAAATAATGGCTGGATGAATAGAATAAATGGATGATGGGTAAATAGACAGATGAATCAGAAATACAAGATAGTATTAGCTTCTACAATAATACATTTTTGGAGTTTCTGTGTTGTTTATTCATTTTTTCTTGACTTTTAGAATGAACCTAAATTAAATAGATCCTCAAATGTTGAACTATACCATCCTATTTTTTACTTAACTCTTTAATTCAGAGGAAAAAACTTCAGTGGCCTTCCATTCAACCTTTTAGCTGTGATAGAGTTTAAAGATAAGAAATAAATTCAGCTTCTCCCCCTCCCTCTCACAAACTCACATACCCCAACTTGCTCCCTTCCTGATATGTTTTCCTCCCCTGAAAAGCCCCTGACCCCTGGAGAAGGCATGATTATATCCAGCAGCTCTTAGCGCTACAGGCCTGCTGGAGAACAACATTCATGAGTTAGATGTGGTGCTCTGCTGCTCAGAAGCTTCACGCTGACCTACCAGGCCAGAAGCCCAAGGCTCAGCTGGAAGCAGGTAGAGCAGGTGGCCAGCCTGCCCTCGGTGCAGGGACCATGTCGCTGCAGCATCTCCTCAGCCAGTACTAGAGGTCTCTGGGTGCCTCTCACCAGCATTTACAAGAGAACATAACTAGGTGAGGGTGATGACAGGAGACGCACATGGGGCAACCTTCTTCATTCTGTTTAACAATCACCTTGCTCCCTGCCCATCTCCAATCTCCTTCTCATTAATTTTTCTTCTCTGCCTACCCTCTACACACCTGCCCCTCTCGTGAGGTTAAGAGCACTCAGTTAAAACTCACCTTCAGCCTGCCATCTCTGTGACAAGTTTCCAACAAAGATTAGATCTTAAATGTAAGACACAGGCACTCTGATGATTTGATATAATAAGGCCATTCTTCGGAAAAGTGTGGGACCATGTGACAAGGATGCTGGTAAAACTTTTTGTTTCATACCACAGCTTCAAGGTCCCAAGGGCACAGAAGGATAAGCAATAGAACTTTATTTTCATTATTTTAAAAGATCTATAATGAGGGTCAGTTTGTTCTAGAACCAGACATTGTCCACTCATGAAATGTAGACATGTGTAAGGCAGAAGGATATTCGCCTGGTACTAAAATGTGCACTTTATTCCATTTCGAGGATGGCTTTGGAGAAATACAGTACAGTAAAAACAATAATTTGCTGAAGCAGATAATTTAATATTTGATAATAATGAGTTTCAATGAGCTCTAAACAAATTGGGCACCTTGGATTGTGTGTGATTGTTTACGCCCAATTAAAATCCTTTAAACTGTAGTCCACACTTGGTTTCCAGCTGGCTTAGAACTTTCCAGTAGTCAAAGAATCTTAAAAGGGAGGGAATAGGAATACATTGGGAATATAACTTTATAACATAACTTATAACTGTATCTGTACCGTGAAGTTCCATCTCATAAAGGAACTTCATCTAATGGCATCAGGGTGTTAATTTTTTTCCCCGTTCTTTGACAAATTGTGAATAATCACTAAGTAACCTACCATGTGTTCAGTCTCTGTTAATTGCCGTAGAAAAGTCGCTACATGGAACTGATTGCTTCACTTTGGAACTATCTGGCCAAGTTCTCTAAATTCAACACACACAATATGTCATATGCCATGTTCACAGTATTATTTCACAAGTTGAAATTTGGTCACCTAGAAAATGGGCTTCCACAGCATAGAGTACCTCATTTAAGGACATTCTCAGTGTTTCCACTTGAAAAAGTTCAACTGCTATCAGGGGAAATACAGTTCTTTTCAACACTGCTCAGTCTAATAAAGAAGTCAGGAGCAGAATCATGCATATAACTAAGAAAACACAATAGGTATGTCATATTTACAAAGCTATCCTGTACCTTTCTTAATAAAACCTTGTTACTGCAGCATAAAAACAGATTCAAAACAGATTCTATACAGATTCAAATTCTATCCTGATTATAAAACTAAATGACAACCAATAAAAAAAAAAAAGCATGTCTGGTGGCAACATTCAAGTTGGCTGAGCAGTTGGGGCTGCGGATTTGGGGTTTTTTTAACCTCACATCTGCCTGCCTTGGATTCATTGAATCCATCAGCCTTTTCTTTGGTTTCTTATCTCATCATAAATCCTGGAAGCTCTGGCCTTTAGGATTATCCCAACTCATAATTAGGAGATGTGAGCCCATTTCAACCACACTTCAAAGATAGTAGTGTGAATATAAATTCCCCTCCCTAAATCATACTAGCACAAAAACCCAACAAGCGAACTGTTTGAATCTGTTATCAGATCCAAAGCAACACAACCTCAGTGATTCTGGAAGAACTCAGAGAAAGAAAATACATGTAATTAAAAGATTCTGTGCATGATAATTGGCTTTGAAGTTTCTAAGAGAGATCTCAACTTAAAAAGCTTTGCAGAAAAATATGTGTACCAGCTTTTTTCAGCACATGTTGGAGACTGTTGAGAAATAATCCACTTTATTCCCAGTATATTTCTCCATAAGAAAGAGGTGCTTGATGCTTGGTGGGGGAACGACACCAGATCAATAACCAAAAGGCATTGCTGGTCCTTTCTATAATCTCCTGTGCAAATCAAACAATTTGTCTTCAAGGAATTACTTGGGGGAGTGGGTCCAAACTTGCTCTTCCCCTCACAGGGATGTTGACAGAGGGGAAGAGGAGCCCACTGGGGAACTCCCGCCTTTACTCAGGGCTTCAAGTCAGGCCCTGCTGGGGGCCGCTGGTCACCAGTCACAGCTGAAACTCTACACGCACCCTCCGGGCTGACAACAGCTGCAGAGGGTGAAAGCTGACCCCAGAGCTAACCCTGCCTATTTTAGCCCCCTGTGAAATAATGACTAGCACCCCCCAAACTCCAGGGGCGCTCGGAAGGAAATCATCTCCCAACAGGTCAGTGCCAGCAGAGAAAGTCAAGTCCAAATTCCAGGAATCTTCCTGGTCATCTCAACCAACTCCCTTGAAGGCTGCCTCAGCCCCGCCCTCAGGAGGACACCTTTCTCCTCCGGGGTCTGCCACACTCCTTTCCCTTTATTTAAAAGGCCTTCTGGAAATAACTGCTTTCCTTCCTGCTTCACAGTCTCACCTAGGACCCCTTACCCCAGCCCTCCAGGGGAAGCACCTGCGGCCAAGGGGCCAGCGAGGACCTTGGCTGCCCCCGCGCGCGCGTTCACACAAGACACGCGCGCACACACGCGCGCCCACACACACACACACGCCGTCTCTCCCACCCTTCTACACACACTCCCACACACTCACTCCGTGCGAAGTTAGTACCAGGCCAGGGTGGCGGCGGCCCCCTCACCTTTGGAAAACAGGGCGGCCAGGCTGATCAGCACAGGGGACCAATGGTGCCACAACGTCCCCATCTCAGACGCACACATCCTGGAGACCCGGAGCGCAGGTTCTCTGCTCCCCGGCGCCGTCTAGGCGAAGAAGAGTCGGTCCCAATGGCCTGAGGGCTGGAGCGGGGCTAGCTGGCGAAGGAGCAGCCGGCTAAGGGCCAGAACAGCCCCGGCGCCCTGCGCCCTCCTCCCGCCAGTCCATGGCCGGGCTGGTAGGCGAACACCACGCGCGGGCTTCTGAGTTGCTCTCCGGAGTCCAACACACGCGCAGGCAAACCTCACCACCCCTTCAACACCAACAGGAATTTTTTTTTTTTTTAATTTTTAATCCACGATGGGTATTTTCTTTCCCGTTTACCGAAGCGAAGAGCGGCCCCAGGGTGTGCAGGAAGGGGCGCCTCCGGGCGCGAGGCTGGCGTGGACGCGGCTGGCGGCAGCGGGGCAGCCGGGCTGCAGCGCCCGGGGCGCCGGCAGAGGCAGCGCGGAGGCCCCCGAAAGGGTGGCCGGGAGCGCGAGGCGACCCGGGGCGCCCTGGCACGCTGCCCCCATCCCGGGAGGGCCGCTGCGCCCCGGGGCTCGCGCGCGCGCGCTTCTGCACCCAAAGTTTGGCGGGTGCGGCTGCTCCCCGGGCCGCCTCTTCGGCCCGCCGGCCCGGGCCCGGCTCGGGCTCGCGGGGCTCTACGCGCGCAGAGCGCACGGCCGGCTCGGTAGACGCTGGGCTCCCCCCTGCGCCCGAGGGAGGCGGGCCAGATGTGCGCGGAGGAGAACCCGGCGGCTCGGGGACGCGGCAGTCCGCCGCAGCTGCCGCCTGCCAGCCGGCGCTGTGGTCCCGCTCGGCAAGGACCGCATCCGGAACGCCGGCGCCCGCCACAGTGCCCGGAGCGGGTTGGGGTTTTGCCTTAAAAATTTGTCTGTTTTCAAAAAGCCCCACCCTTTCGGAGTGACAGCTGTGAGCCCCAATCCGCAAAGTAAATCCCACCTCCCCCTGGTCGGCCCCGCACCCTGTCTTCCTGCCGCCCCTCCCCGCGCGTGCGGATGGGAGGGGGCCTGGGGACGGCGGGTGGGCCCCTGTCCAGCTGGGACGAACCTGGAGGAGCTACCCACTCTCCCAACAGGTGTCAAGGGGGCCATTGGCCTCCCCTTCCCTTCAAAGCCTCGGGGCTAAGGGGAGGTCCTCTGGCCCGGGGGTGTATAATGCGCTGGGCCAGTGGGTGAGCGCACAGACCGCTGGGGAAGGGTCCTCCTCCCCGCACCGAGTATCGCCCAATGATCTCAGCGAGCCTCTGACTTGCTACCCTGAGGTCATACTGGCCCTAAGCCTCGCCCTAGAATGAACCCTAAGTTAGCGTCCCCGAAAGAATTTCCTCTGGACTGCCCAGCGGGCCTGTGGAATGGGGAAAGGATCTGCCCAGAGACAGTATTGCTTTGAGAAGATAAAAGACAAAGCTCTTCGAGTCCTCCTTCCTGAATCTCTAATTCAGACACCCCCCCACCCCCAACCAGGATCACGAAGCATCAACCTATGATTTTTAGCCCAAGGGCTGCTCTGCTCCCTGAAAGTCTTTGAATTAAACAAGATGAAAACTCAGAGCAAAAGAAAGCCTCCTGAATTTTTAAGCGATATTGTAAACCAACCATCACCAAATCAAATGAGATGAGTTTACCTCAGTAAGTAAAAATGGATCATTACGATCTGGCTAAGGGAGCAATAGATGTTTTACTCTATACGCCTGTGGTTGCAAATATATACTAACACTAAGTTTTGGGGTGGTGAGGTTTGCCTTCAAACTTTCAAAGAAGATCAGAAAAGCTGCTGTTCTTTCTGGGTTCACAGTCTTTGAGATGTGCATTTCTCCAATATCCCATGCTTTTCTGAACATCTGGCCTTTCTATTTTCCTTTTATTTCTTAGACTTTCTGCCTATTTTCTTTATATCTCTCTCCTATATAATTTTAGACAGATAAAACTGCAAAGAACCTAAAAGTTTGTCTATTTCGCTGTTTCTGCTGAGCAGCACCTGGAAAGGCTGATCCAACAGGATGGCTGGGCCCCTCCCCAGAGCTGACTCTGCAGGTGTGTGTGGTGAGGGGAACCAAAAGTTCTAAAATCCTAACAGGTTCCAGGTGATATGGATGGCACACACACTGGGGCCACTGGTGTACCCTGTCCATTACCTAAATGATGGTGTTTCTCCTTTGAACACCATCACCTGTACTCTGAACGGGCCTGCACCAGATGCTTCCTCCAGGTTCCTTCCTGAACTATGCTCTGCCAGAGCCCAGAGTGTGACCGAGTCTACGTCTAAGAGATTTCTCAAATTTACTGGCTAGAAATGAATGGTCTTTATTCTTGATTACACAAGCATTTTATAATTTTCTAAACCAAATTGAATATTTCCCCTGAATTTCAATCATCAGATACCTTTTTTTTTGTCATTTCAAAAGATTTCTGTATCCTTAAGATAAAAGGTGATTGACGAATTTTAGCTGCTGCCTAAAATATTAAACTATGTTGTCATTATACATAGTTCAGTAGACAAAGTTTTTTCTACTCTTCGGTGTGGAAGCTTTTTCAGCAACTCCAGACACCTAACAGCGGCTAAAATAAGATGTAAGAATGGCTTCTCACCTCCTCTCTCTCCAGTAATCTGTTCTCAGGAACACATCTAATCTTCTTTGGGTAATTAGCACAGCTAATTGTGGGGGAAGCAGTGTCGTAGAGGCACTTGGAGATGTGTGCTGAGGCCTGCCAGATCCTTAGCCTCGCCCATGCTTCCAGGACAGTGTCCTCTCAGAACCACCTGCCTGTTTCTCTCAAATTAATTGTAAGAAATGTGCTTTCCTTTAAGAGCTTGGGCCATAAATCAACTTGTAAGCCTGACTTTGTCGGTAATTAAATAGCACTAATTGTTCATGCTGTGTGGATGAGACTTTAACACCAAGCAGTTTTTGGTTTTGGTTTTCAATAAAACAAAAATGTTCCCTGTAGCAGTTTCAAGAGAAACGATTTTTGGTAGCTAATGAAGGTTGGAAAGGAATCTGTGCTATGTCTTCAGTGGATTAGAGAACGCTACACAGAAAGAGGACGTCTTGCAGCGCTGAGTCCTTCTCAATGTGGAATCTTTCTGAACTGACCCAGGGAAAAGGCTCTGGCCTTACCTACTCTGGAACAACCTTTGAACAGTGCCAATGTCCTTGTTTTTGAACCAAGGAAAGGAAATCTTTCTATGCAGAGTGACGATGTTCAGCTAGAAGTCATTAACATTGTTTCATCTTTACTTTGATTATTAATATTTTTGCTTTCTCACTCTCCCTTTGATTTGGTGATATATCTCTTTCAAAGTCAAGTTCTGTATGGTTTTGAAGAACAGAGACTTAAAAGTGGTTTAGTAATCACTACTGAGGCAGGGGCACACACCATCTTCTTGCCATGATGATACTCATGAAGATGGTGAGAAATGGAGTTTGGGAAACATTGGAATGAGACCCTTTTGAAACTTCCTTTCTTCCCAATTTCCCACATGAAGTGGCTGGGAAACACATGAAGTGGCTGGGAAACAGAAAGGCCTGATCCAATCATCTTTTTTTTTTATTTTTTAGAGACAGAGTCTCACTTTGTCACCCTTGGTAGAGTGCCGTAGCATCACAGCTCACAACAACCTCCAGCTGTTGGGCTTAGGCGATTCTCTTGCCTCAGCCTCCGGAGTAGCTGGGACCACAGGCACATGCCACAACACCTGGCTCTGATCCAATCATCTTTTTCAAGAGTAGGGAAAGCATTCTGATTTTGGGCACCCTGTAACTATTGGAAACACTGCACACCCCTCCTGGTAAGGCCAGGGGGAGCGCAGCCCCCCAGGAGGAGAATCTCCGCAGTGCTCATAAGATGCCTCTGAGGACAGCATGACAAGTGTTTGCTAAGATGTGTCCCCACTCTTCCCTTGGAAGCACATGAATGACTATTTCTCAGGTCCCTTGAAGGGGACCAGCTTGGTGTGAGCAGACAGATGAGCCCCATTTCCAAGCTGGGGCAGTTCCTCACCCTGTCCCTGCCCTGAGAGCTGAGTGGACTATGTGTCCAGGTGTTGTAGCTGCTACGAGGTGGGGGCCCCCTAAGCTGGTAGCCCAGCAAGTCCAGTGGGGCACAAAGCCTCCCACCAGTCCACTTAAGACATAGCAGGAGAAATTAATTTTTACTGTGTTGGATCACCAAACTTACAAGTTCTTCTTGGTTACCATAAATTAATCCAGAACGGGATTAATTCCACCTGCTTTTTCTTTTTCTCGGCTCCCTGAGCTCTTCCCCCTTACTCTTCTCCTCCCCAGTTTCCACAAGCAGATGTGAAAACCCAGACTATCTGAGATCCTGGAGTAACCTGTGGTGTATTGAGGTAGCCCCTACATGAACCTAGAGAACAGTCTCTTCCCAGAGATTGGCAGATAGTGCAACATTTGCCTTAAGTCACTGATTTATGGATCAATACAGAAAGTCTAGCAGGCCTGAATCGTGTTTTTCTACTCCAGCCTGATTAGTCCCTGAGTGTTCTTCCATCAGGGCCAAAGACTCTGCCAGAGGTCAAGGGGATGCTGCAGGCTGTCTCTGCAGCAAACCCACTGCTGGGCCTTTCATGAATTATCCACTGGTACCTGTGATAAAAGCTGCTTCCTTTAACCATTGAAGACACCCGGTGCAGGGATGCTACCTGCAAGCAACAGCACAGCTCAAACAAAGGCGGCTATGACATGCCATGGGCAGCCCGATGGCATTTGGGGGCTCAAGGTTTTATCAGCCCCTGGCATGCAGACCTTGTCTTCACTTTTCTCTCTAATTTTTGGTCTCTTCTGGCTTGAAAATACCTGTATCCATTCCTCATACAGCAAATGTCCACAGTGCAGCTCCTGAACAAGCCTGTGCCACCCCAGGCTGTCATTCTTTGGGCAGAAGAGAAAATTGTATGGTGGTGGGGTAGCCAACACCAAAGTCCAGGCCAGACTTGGAATCCACTTAACAGCATGCCACCAGCTGCGAGCCACCAGCTAGCTCTGTTTGGAGAACCCTCCTTTGCTGTGACCAAGGGCAGACACTTTGCAGACTGCTCACAGGAGTGGCCTTACCTTCCCAGGATCTTAGCTGTGGGCACAATAAGAAGGAAGAGAGATCAGTGAGAAAACAGACTCAACCCCCATCTCTAACAGGACCTTGCCACAAACCGAAAAGAAAACTGGCATTGATGTCCCATATGAGTCCATCTTGGACATGTGTCAAAAGAATCGATTTACTTACCCCAAGCTAAGTGTGCAGAGGGTTTGATTTCTTTTGCCCATTTAAAATCAGTGTTTCTAATGAACTTGAAGGGCTGGGTTCTTAGATGACAGAGACCTTTGTCAGGTTGAATTAACCCGTTGCATAGAGCTTTGGGTCAGATGGGCACATCCCAGTATTGTTAGTGAAGAAAATAGCTCACACCTACCCCTGTCAAAAAAAAAAAAAAGTATTTATTAAATGAAATGGATACCTAAGTAGTTAATCCTGCCCTGAAGGAGTTCTTAGTGGCCAACAAGGGAAAGGCTTTGTCCAGCAATTTGTCAAGTTTGCCAACATCAAAGAGAATGTAAACATTGCAAAATGTTACTTGTCAATGTAGCCCAGCTTCAAAGCCGAAATCTGAGGATATTGTCAATGGTCCAATTTAGACATTACTAAAGGGCACTTTGGGGAATAAACCAATTGAAATAATAAGGTTGGGGCTACTTCCGGCTTAGAAGAACACAATTTTTTCTTTTAATAAAAGCTCTATAAATATATCAGGTACACAATTTGTAAACTCCAATTTCTTCATGAAAATGAACTTTGCTGAACAAATTTCTCCATGTGAGATTTTGAGGATAGAAGAGTAAAGGTCCTCCTTTGTCCCCTTAGCTTCCCACAGGTGTCAGTCCAGAGATCATCCCAGGTATCATCCCAGAGTCAGGGTACAGAGGTGCCACCTTCACGTGGCACAAATGCCTTTGAATAGATTTTCTAAAGATTCTCAAATGCCAGTTTTTTACCTTATCATGTCTGTGTTTGTTTGGTATGGGATTAATTGACGGCATGGGATTAATCCAATGTGATTAAATATGACCAATTATTTGTAAATTGATGGTTGACTCATGGCATGAGAAATGTCGGCCTCAGAAAAAGTGACTGATGACAACTGTGAGCTCTCTGGGTCTGAAAATAAATGCAGTGGCGAGGTGGTGGTGGTGCATATTTGGATAGGTGGTTAAAAGATAATTTAAATGGTAAAATACATGACACTAGATTGATGTTATTGCTATTATTTTAATGGACCAAAAAGGTCGAGAGTAGGCGGGCACCTGGAGATGGACTCTCAAAACCCAAATAGCCATGCATCCCTGGGGGGGCCGAGACACAGGGAGCCGCGTGGTCCCGCTCCGGTGTGTGGCTCCCAGCATCAGTGGACCTGCAGTGACCCCTAGTGCTCTGGAGGTGGCAGCTCAGGACACCTGTTTCTCCATCCAAGAACAAATTGAGTTGGCATCTCTCGTTGCAGCTTACGTGCACCTGCTGTGATGTTTTCAGGAGTCAAATTATATTTTCCAAAACTTGAAATGTTTCTTTTGAGCTCATTTTAACAAATGAATAAAGTGACCAAGCCCATGTACTCCCATTCAGGAAATCCTGTGATTGCATATCTGCGAAAAGCACCTTGCACTTTCTAGGCTGCAAAAACATAAATTGAAACATCATGGAATTGACTTAAAAATTAAAACACAAGCATTTGTATCATGTGCACCTTCACTTGGGTCAAACTTCAGTTCTTTAAAATCTTCTAAGCAACTGATTACTTTTAAATGGTTAAAGGGACCTAGCACTGCAGTATTTTTATAATATTAAATTATGCAAATAAATCATTTCCAAACAAGAAAGAGGTTACCAGCAGCACCCTCCACTTTCTCCCTGTCCTCTGTCACCCCAATGCCTCAGTCTGCTTGGGCTGCTGTAACAATATGCCACAGACTAGGAGCTTAAACAACAGGAATTTCTCACAGGTGTGGAGCCTGGGAGTCAATAATCAAAGTTCTAGAAGATTCAGTATCTGGTGACAACCACCCCTGGTCCACTGACGGTACCTTCTTGACATAACCCCACATAGGGGAATGTCAGGGAGCACCCCAGGACTTCTTTCAAAAGGACGCTAACCTCATCTTAATGACTCTGCTGTTGTGACTTGTTCCCCTGCCATAGGCCCTACCCCTCAATACCATGACCTTGGGGACTGGGGTTACAATGTATGAGTTTGGGTGGGGGGACTCAAATTTGTAGCCTACAGCTCCTGTTATCCAAGATCAAAGGGGCCTCTTCCTTTGTGGGAAGCTTAAAGTGTGGCCCAAGAAGAAAGACCCGAGCCAGGATGCACGTTGCACTGACCAGTTGCAGTAGATGACCTTGGAGTTGGAGCATCCTGGCCACCACCTGAGACAATCTCCTCATGTTAGATTTGAGCAAAAGAAAAAGCCAAAGTGGGCACGTAATAGACTTACTATTACCTTTTCAAAACACTGCCAGGAGATAAACTAATTTAGAAAGAAACTAAGGACAAATCACTTCACCCAATTAAAGCTGACCCCTCCTGGTCCCAATGTTTGGTTTGAACTGGAAGTTGTGGCTCATGATTGTCTGTGGCTGTTGTTCAGAATGTTTCCAATGAACCAAAATCCACATGTTTGGGAGTTTTTTTCTCCCCTTGTCTTCATGTATTTCCCCCACCCATTGGCATTCCTGAACCAGGCCACTTTGGAAATGACTCCTAGAAAATCCATTTTAAGAAGTCTGTGCTTCAAACATATATATTTATCAATTTTTCAAAATTCTTTCCAGAGTTAGCCTTTAAGAAGAGACAGTTTGGTTAGACATTCCACACCAGCAGAACTAGAGTTGATCACAGCATCAGTGGGTGCTGACTAGTAAATGGCAAAGTCTCAAGTCACCTTCCCTGTTGCCCTCACTGGAACCACTGCGTCCCACCTTCAAGACTGCACAGCACTCAACAGTCACTGAAGAGTCATCTGGAGGTACCACCTAAGGCAGACCAGTCACCCATCTGACCCAGGACCCTTAGGCCTTTGGGGGAAAGGGAAAAGTCATCCCCCTTTGAATACCTGTAATATATGGTGCAAAACTTAGATGCCACTGGCCTGTCTGTATTCTCCACCACATGATGCAAGTCTAAGAGAGAATGATTGGCTGCCATCTGGTCACCTGTCAGGTTCCACAAAACACGTCCATTTCCAAATAATCCCCACTTTTTACTTAGGCTGGTCTAGAATGAACTGGTCTCCCACTACCAAAAGGTTGTCCTTCATCTCTCCTTACACTCATCCTGCTAGCTGGGCTCTAGCTTCTACCTTGGTTAAAGAAATTCTGAAAAAATATAAGTCAGATCTTGTCCCTCTTTGGTGCAAAACCCTCGCTGGCTTCCAGCTTCCATCCCCGTAACACCCTTCTCTGGCTGCTGCCAGGATCTCTCTCTTGTCCTGCCTTCTAGGCCTCCTCCTCGGACACCAGCACCTTTCCTGACACTGAGCCTTTGCACAAACAGCTCCCTCTGCTTGGATCTGCCTCCCATCAGACACCCATCAGATTCCCTCCCTCGCTTCATTCTGGTCTCTGCTCAGTCACCTCATTACAGAGGCCATCCCAGTACACAACATTCAAGAGCAACCCCATCTCTTCCTACCCCCCTTTCCTGTGGTGTATTTCCTGTCACATATAAACACCCAAACATTTTATTTATTGAACATCTATCTCACCAAGATCTAGGCTATAAGCTCCCCAAGAACCTTAGTATTGTTGGTTTTCTCCACAGCTCTATCCTCAGTGCCCAAGACACTGCAGAATAACCCAGATGCCCAGAATGTTGTTAAAATAATGAATTAATGACTTTTCTTCCCCACCTTCCCAGCTCCCTATTTGAAAAAGAGGCTACTCATCTACAATTTTTGGACAGAACAACTGTTCAACTTAGTGGACATTGAACACAAGTGTGATGTTCATTTAATCAAACCACCCGATGTCACTGATGGGGAAACTGAGAGAAGCAGCATGACTTGCCCTGCTCATAATTTTCTTCCCCAGGGAGGAGTGTTAATAGGAAACTCACAATGACTTAGTGTTTCCCAGTTCTTTCTTCACCCAATGCAATTTTGAGGCAGCCCTGCAGGGTGGTGAGAGAGAACCTTGGATTGGAATCGACAGCTGTGTAACCGTGGCCAAGTTGTTCAACCTTTAAGTTTCAGTTTCCCTATCTTAAAAACATGTAGACTCTATTATCACATAACGTGTCAGGCTGTTATACAGTGTATTGAGACTATCATAGAAAACACCTATGTAGCACTCAATACTGGTTACTCTTTTCAACAGGAATAGGCATGCCCTTTTCAAAATGTTACATTTTTCCTTGTTCAGTTCCCTTTTTGACTATTCACCTAATTTCGATTTGGTTCCTGCAAGGTCAAACTCAGGCCCAATTGTCTTAGTGTGAGGTCTCAAGGTCTCCATGGGGATCAAACTCTTAAGCCAGTGGTTCTCAACCTTCCTAATTGCCGCGTTGTTACAAATTTTAAAAAAGGGGTCATGACCCTCAGGTTGAGAACTACTGTCCTAAGCAGAGGTCTTGTTGGTAATAAGCTCACATTAGATCTCTAAAAACATCAGTACACAAGAAGTCACAGCAACAGTTCCCACTAATCAACTTTACTTATCCTGGAGCTTAAAATAAGAACCTTGATCTTTTTTGTTAAAGTTTTGTTTTCTACATTAAAAAAACAAACTCCAAGGCTTGACAAGAAAAAAAAAAAACCTTATGTAATTGCAAATTTTCCATGATGAAGAGTTTGCAGGTGTAAATTCTGTTTGTTGACTTCTCATTTTGGCGTACACAGTAAAAAAAAACTGCTGACTGGGGTATAAACCATTCTGTGGTGTAACATTTTCAGGTTTTGAACTGGAGTTGTTGCACCTATGAGTTCAAGTTGCGTGTCAGACTTACCATTTTAAATGGTGTTGCTGAAGTGTGTATATAATACATGCAGCGTGGCAGGAAGATGCGACAGCTCACTTGGGCTGGGGAGATGGTGCCCCTTCCTGACGTGCTCAACACCAGCGGCATTACACCACGATCAAGTGTCTCCAAAGCTAAAAGGAGTCTCTTTGTTCCCTTCTTCCCCTTCCTCCTCCAAAGCACACTTAGCCAAGGAGCTCTGCCTTCATGCTGGGTGGGGAATACCAAGACCACATGAATGAATGTTAATGATCATAATTCGTGGCTAATTCCAACAACTGAATTCATCCAACAATACCTCTCTCCCTCTGCTCTCTCAACGTCTCACAAGCTGACCATGGTACAATGTTACCTTTCAACCTTACACTATTTTCAATGTGATCTCACCACTCCCCATATAAAGGTGGGGTCTCTGTCTGCCTCCCTGGAGTCTAGATGGGCATTAGCCTCATACGTGATACCAAGTGGCTTCCAAGATTAGGTCACTGTAGGTCCCACCCTTCTTATAGGAGCCCTGAAGCACTACAGGAGACTGACCTACTGACCACCCCACAGAGGGGGCAGCTGAGCCACAAGGAGAGGCCATGAGCCATGTCCCAGTGACCAACCTCAGTCAATGCCCCAGCAGAAGCCCCACACATGTAGGTGCTGGAGCCTCAGAAAACACCACTGCCTGGCCAGCTGGACCGCCCCTGCTTCAGGTCTTCCCAGCTACTGCCCGACTCAGCATGGAAGAAAAATAGCCCATCTCCACAGTTTGCATTTTTGATCCACTCAGTCTGGGTGACCATTTACAAAAGTTGCTTTATGCCATTAATTCAGGTTTGTCAGATTCTCTTCACCCCAGTGAGGGTCATAGGCCCATTTCTTAAACAATGCCTGTGACCAGAACTTTGAAACAGTCCAGTTGGATTAGAGTTGAGTCACAGAGAGATGCTAACCCATAACACCACATGTACTGCAGGCAGGATGACCGGTTTCACCAAGGAAACTGGTGATGTGTTATGGAAACAGTCATTTATGGACTCCATAGCACCCAGAAGTCCTGCATGTGCCTGCCCGATTGGAGGGAAGAGTGAACGTTGGTGTGCCTGAGAACATTCAATAATGTCCTATCATAGGAATGTTGGAAAATTCTAGGGACACCTGTTCATTTTTCAAATGAATAAACCAAGATACAAACACTCAGTGACAGGTCAAGGTCGCGGGTGCACCGCAGGAAGGAGCTCCAGGTGCAGGTCCCATCTCCTGATACCAGAGCCCAGTGTCCCCCACTCTGCACAGACTCTCATTCCAAATACTCCTTGATTGCTGATCTCTGAATGGAAGAGACTTAGGCTCAGAAATTTTGACTCCAACTTCAGATAATTGGGATAATGAACCAGAAACAAATTCTGATAGTTCTGTTGAATTCTACCTCATCCAACTTAAATGTGAGATTCCCCCAAATCTTGTGTAGTATGAGGGCAGAGGTGTCTAATTCGACTGGGTGGCTCCAGTCCCTGTTCCTGTCAGAGAAACTAATATCATGGGCCAACATTGGCTCATCTATACCTTAGTTTCTTTTATTTTTAAAAATAATTTTTTTTCAGGATATTGCAGGGGTACACATGTTTTGTTACACGGTCTGTTTTTGTATATTTTAAGTCAAAGTTGTAAGTGTGGGCTTCACCCAGAAAGTGTGCAGGGTACCCATTAGGTATGAATTTAGCCCTCATCTCCACTCTCCTCCCACCTACTTGAATTGAGTTTTGCTTCCATATGTGCACATAAATGTTCATCAACTAGTTCTAATTTATTAATAATAATGAGTATATGGGGTGTTTGTTTTTCCCATTCTTGTAGTACTTCACTTAGGAGAATGATCCCCAATTCCATTTGGCAATCAGAGATTGGGGTTGGAAATGAGGCTTCTGGGCCTAAGCTAAGATATATTTTTGGATGCATGTGATGTATTAGACACAGCATTTATAGATATGTGGTAATTTGCACAGTGAGGTGAAACGGTAGGTAAACTTTCCTTTGGGGAGAAGTAGGAATCTGGTTGCAGCGAACTGTAATGGGGGTGTCTTCCCAGCCCTCTCCTGTAAGCCCTCCATAAACATCTGCCCCTGCCATGGGGTTGGGCATGTGGTCTACACCGAACCTCCTGTATCAGCTCACCCCCTTCCCTGGGCAACAGTGATTAGTCCAGGGAGTCAGCGTGAAACTCAGAAGGGCAACAGAGTCCTTCCCTGAGAAGGCTCAGACTGGATATGGAGATTGAGGCCCTTATTTCTCCCTGCTGAAAAACTGGAAGGATGTGAGGTCCAGAACCACCAGTGACTAGGCCTCCCCTATTAAAGGAAGATCAGAGAGAATTAAGTCAACATCTACTGAGTAAAGGGGAGCCAATTTTGAGGGAATTTGAGAGCTAGAGTCCTTGACACCAAGTCTGTGTTTTCATCTTGACACCAGATCTGTGTCTATTCTCTAAGCATTTTATAACGTGAAAGAGTGAATTACCAATTTGCTCAAGCCATATAGAGATGGGGCCCTGACTACTGGTGTCCATGCCTCCATTTTTTTCTCAGGAATCAGTGCATCCTGGAGCTATAAGGACAGATAGAATTAGAGAAGATATCTAAGCTTTTTGGCTCAAAAAAGTCATTCAAAAATATTCGCTGTCTTCTCTTATACTTAACACCCACAGAAGTAGCAGCTATTTGCATATTAATAATAGACCTCTTTCATAGGGTATTGAAATTTCATTGGCCTGGAAATCTATGGCTTCAACTCCAACAAATATTAAAGTTTGATCCTTAATTTTGTCATTAATGCATAGGTCTGGCTCAGCTTAAATCTTCTGAAGAATAGACGCCTCACTCATTAATTGGTCATAGAATACAAATAATTATTTGTCTTTAATTGTCAGATCTAAGATTTCTGTGGAAAATGTCTTTGATCTGCCAATATAAAATATATATTTCATTCTTTGGCCCACTGCCATTTATCTTTTTCCTATTAGTCTATGGAAACCATTCCCAACAATGTTGCAAGTTATCCAATTTTAAATCTCAAGGACAGGTTTAATTTCTCATCTGTCTTTTTTCTCTACAACATTTAACACTGCCTACTTCTTTGCTCCTGAGCCTGTGATGCCTTCGTTTTGTAACGATTATTTTTTTTCTTCTGCCTCGATGATTCATCCTCAATACTATGTGGTTTTCTTTTCATCTACCAACCTCTTAAATATTCTATAGGGGTATATTCTTTCTTGATCCCATAGCCTCTCTTCTGCCTCTTATTGACACCACAATTTCAAACACAATCCAAGAATAGATGGCCCTCATATCTATCCAAGAAATTGCTCCTAAAATCCAGACTAAATTCCAAGCTTCCTGTTGAATATCTTCTTTAGATAATTAAAATTTAAGGATGTGCTAAAATCACCAAAACACCAGCTCTATCCTCTTTTCCATCCTCATATCTGTGAATGCATCACCTGGTCCCCGTCAGCTCACTGCATTTGCAGATCTCTGGGCACTAGGTCCCTGCTGGTGTAACAACTCATCCACATGTCAGTTCTCCTGTCCTGGTCAGAGCACTGCTACTTCTCCCCTACAGCGGGGGTCCTCAAACTACAGCCCACGGGCCACATGCGGCCCGCCATGGACATTTATCCGGCCTGCCGGGTGTTTTTGCCACAGCTGCCTATCCTGCTTAGTAGCCGACTTGTCCTGGGCGCAGTGCGCAAGTGTGGAATGTGCACCAACTCTCCAACTCCATCCATTCCTTCTCTCTGTGTCTCCCCACTGGGTGTTATTGCCGTCCTACTTAGCAACCCACTGTCCTGGCCGCAGTACGTATGTGTGGAATGTGCTCCACACTCTCCAATTCCCCTCCTACTCTCTGACACCGCTCCTTCTCTCTGTCTCTCCCTGCCCCTCCTTCTTTCTGTCTCTCGACTCCTCGTCTCAGTCTCAGGTATAATCAGAGAAGTCACCAGGTTGCCTGTGCAGTGCCTGCTGCTGCCTAAGGACCAAGGTAGAACAAGTTAAAAAAAATTTTTTTTTGAAGTTAGGAGGTCTTTTTATTTTTTTTTTACTTTGCAGTTAGTAGGGCCTTTTTTTCCTGAAGTTAGGAGGTCTTTTTTCTTTCTTTTTTTTTTTTTTGCAGATGGGGGCACCTTTTTTGAAGTTAGAAGAGCCTTTTTTTTGAAGTTAGGAAAGCCTTTATTATTATTATTATTTGGCTTTTTTATTTTATTTCATTGCTTGTTTTTTATTTCTTTACTTTTTTTTTTGTTGCTGTTGTTGTTGTTGAGACAGGGTCCCGCCCTATGCCCCTGAGCAGAGTGGGCGTGGTAGCTCACCACAACCTCAGACTTGGACTGCAGGCACCCCGCTGCCTCAGCCTCCAGAAGCCGCTGGGATTACAGGCGCTCAGCGCCTGGCTGGGTTTTTCCATTTTTTTCATAAGTTGGTTAGTTGGTTGGGGGTAGTTACTAGGGGGGTTGCATCACAGTGATAACGCAAATGGTCAGCGCTCAGTGCTAACGCAAATTGTCAATGCTCAGAGGTAATGCAAATGGTCAGAGCTCAGAGGTAATGCAAATGGTCAGAGCTCAGTGATTTGATAATTGTAAGTGCTCAGTGTTAATGCAAATTGTCAGCAGTAAGTGTTATCCCAAATGGTCAGTGTTCAGTGTTAATGCAAATGGTCAGTGCTCAGTGTTTTTGCACAGGGGCCCCAAACTGGTAATCTGCCTAGGGCCCCGTGGGAACTTAATCCAGCTCTGCAGACAGCCAAGGAGTAGGAAACCCAATTTAATTGCCAGTAAGTGCATTTATATTCTGATTGCTATTCAGTTGTGTATGATGTTGTATGTTGTGTGCTGTGTAAGCCCTGGTTCACACTGTTGCAATCTCTGAGTAGTGCAAGTTCAGCCATATGCTTGTATGGCTGAACTTGCATTAGATTTGGAAGAAAAAAAGCAAACATGCCTTCTTTTTTCCTGCAGTGGAATCTGCTCACATGGGTCTTCTCACCCATGCAATCAGATTCCTGTGCGAGTTCACAGATCGCAGTGCGGTTCGTACAGGGTCGTGTGAACTGGAAAGGTGGTGGAGGAACCAGCTCTGTAATCGTGCCTGTTCCCACACCACACCAGTGTGAGCCTGAGGTAAATGCAGAGTTCCACCATATGGGCACTGATGAGGCTGAAATGATGTGGACTGGCAAAGGTGCATTGAAGGGCACTGATCAGACTGCATTGATGGGCAATGCAGTCTATATGTCTCTGTGTGGGCAAAGTTATTGCTGGCATATTGTTTTTGGAGCGCCGTATACATATATTGGTATTTTACTAATAGCAATTTGGAATCCCTAGGAAACAATGATATCAAGAAAGAGAAAAATTGACTCAGAGTGTAGGATATTCAAAGAACAGTGGACTTATGATTACTTTTTCATGCAGTACAAGGAAAGAGCTGTGTGTTTGATATGCCAGAATATAGTGTCTGTGTTCAAAGAATACAATTTGCATCGACATTATCAAACTTTACATAAAGATAAATATGATAGTTTGGTTGGAGAAGTGAGAAACGATAAAATATTAAAACTGAAATATACATTGACAACTCAGCAAAATACTTTTGTGAAGCAGAAACAGCTAAATACTTTATCACTGTGAGCAAGTTTTCAAGTTGCCAAGATAATAGCGTGCACTGGCAGACCATTCATGGAGGGAGAATTTGTTAAATGCCTTCTTTCTGTTGCCAAAGAGATGTGTCCAGAGAAGACCAATTTATTTAGTAAAGAGAGTCTTTCAGGACCTCAATTACATGAAAGATTGAAGAAATGGGAGACAATTTGCATCAGCATTTGCAAAACTCCACAAAAAACCTTTCCTATTTTTCCTTGGCACTTGATGAAAGTAATGATGTTCATGATTCTGCACAACTTCTATTCTAATTTTTATTCATGGTACGAATGACTATTTCGAAGTCACAGAAGAGTTTGCTGCACTGCAAAGCATCAAAGGAATAACTACTGGAGAGGATATTTATGAAAAGATTCACCAAACTGTGAATAGTTTGGAGCTGGACTGCGCAAAACTAGCCAGTGTGACAACTGTCGGTGCTCCTAGCATGCTGGGGTCTAAGAAAGGAGTAATTGCTCGCATTAACCAAGAGATGGACAAACATAACCATTCTCATCCAATAGCCATACACTGCCTCATCGACCCACAAGTGCTGTGTAGTAAATCACTGAAGTGGGACTCTGTTATGAAAACCATGGTATCTTGTGTTAACTTCATTAGAGGTAATACACTAAACCACAGACAATTTCAGGAATTTCTGTCTGAGCTAAATGTTGCCTGTGAAGATGTTCCATACCACACAGAAGTCCATTGGCTGAGTCAAGGGAGAATTTTGAAACATTTCTATGACCTACTTCCACAGATTACAGCTTTTCTGCTTTCAAAAAACAAGTAACAGAGCTCAATGATGCAGAATGGAAATGGCACCTTGCCTTTCTGATAGATGTAACAGAGCTACTCAACAATTTCAATGTGCAACTTCAAGGAAAGGGGAAGCTCATCTGTGATATGCAATCACATGTGAAAGCATTTGAAGTAAAATTAGGCCTCCTCATCAAACAAATGAAGGAGGAAAATTTCTGCCATCTCTCCACAACTCAAAATCTGTTAGCGGAAAATCCATTGGTTGCATTCCCAAATAAAACATTTGTGGATTCACTGGAAAAGTTGTAAACTGAGTTCCAATTTAGATTTAAAGAGCTTGATCTCCATGAACAGGACATACAGCTTTTCCATAACCCATTTTCTATTGACATTGAAAATGTGGATATGATTTACCAAATGGAACTGGCTGAACTGCAGAATTGTGGCTCTCTGAAAGATGCATTCAAGTCAAGCAGCTTTCCTAATTTCTATGCATCTCTCCCCTCTGAGACATATTCTAATCTCAGGAACCATGCACTCAAAATGGCAACCATCTTTGGTAGCACTTATGTCTGTGAACAGACTTTTTCCAGAATGAAACCTTGGAAATCTCCAACCAGATCTAGACTAACTGATGCACACTTGCATCGCTTGTTGTGACTAGCAGTGACAAATATGGAACCGAACATTGACCACCTCATTAGCCAAAAGCAGGCCCATAGTTCCCATTGAAATACTGGTAAGTTTATTGATTTAACTTTACTTGTTCTTCATTTTAAATATTGTATTTGTTCCCATTTTGTTTTTTTACTTCAAAATAAGATATGTGCAGTGTGCACAGGAATTTGTTCATAGTTGTTTTTTTTTTTTTAACTATAGTCTGACCTTCCAACGGTCTGAGGGACAGTGAACTGGCCCCCTATTTAAAAAGTTTGAGGACCCCTGTCCTACAGGATTCTCTAGATTCTCTCTCCTGTTTCCCCTCCTGAAGCCTCCACACAATCACAAAGTACAAACACGGTCATGTTCCCCTCCTGCCTGGGCTCTCTCATGACTGCCTGGACCCATCAATGTGAGCCTGTCTCCTCTGGGCATCACCCCTCATTGCCTGCCCCACTTCCACTACTCAAGATTTCAAACTCCCCCAAGAGTAGCCCCTTGGAGATGCCGAGCTCTTTCTCAGTTCCATCCCTAGGCAGACACGAGTCCACTTTTTCCCCCGTGAAGCCTACATGGGCTGATACAGATGCTACCCCCAGGTCTTGTATGGGTGTCTCCTTCTTGCTCTTCAAACCTCAGGGACATGTCTCTTTCTAAGGAGGGACTCCCCTGAGGGCTCCATACTGCTGTCTCCCTGCCCCCACATACTCTCCATCCTATAACCTTCATGATCTCAAAGCACATTGTTTATCTGTGTGTTTGTCATTGTCTACCAGAATGGTCGCTCTGTGGAGTCAGGGTCGACCTTGAATGAATAACCTTCATATCTTCAGTGGCCAAAATGGTATCTGTTGAAAACATTAATGAACAAATTACTGACCAAAAGCATGCATGAAAATGGAAATTTTTTTTATGTTTCTATAAAAGAATAACTTGGGACCCCATATGCAAGAAGAGAAGCAATAAGTCCCAGTTCTAGAACCTGAATGTTGGAGCCAGGCAGTTCAGACATTTGCCTGTTGTTGAGACTTTGGGAAGTTTACCTTTTGTCTTCCAGCCTCAGTCCCCTCATCTGCAAAGTGGTTATATTCAACTCAATGAGATTATGCATGTAAGGCACTTTGTCCCACCCCTGGAAGAGACTGAACTTACCACTCAGTACATGGTAAGTGTTTTTACCATGAAGCAGATTAGCAGACTAAAGCAGGCTCCCTGTGCTACATAGTCATTAAATAGTCTATGTCACCTGACCTAGGACAAGATTTCATTGGCCAGCATCCTTCCATCCATCCATTCATTTATTCTACACACACATATCGGACAGTTTCTATTAGGTTCTGGTTGAGGTGATGAAGTTGGAAACATCCTTTATTAAGAGACCATTATTTCTTTCCAAAATGTATTTGAGAAGTAGAATTTAATATAAATCTGGATTAACAGAAAAAGATTAGAATAATTCCAAGGTACTCAACTACAGTTGCGGACATCAAGATGGGAGTTCAGGAGGATTTGGTTTATGGAGGGACAAGTATGTCACATGTTCCTTTAGGAGACCCTTCTACAAAGGGTACATGGATGCTGGCACTACCAAGACCACACAGCACAAATAGAAAGAGGATTTATGGGTGAAAACTGAGAAGCAAAGAAGTAGCCTAATGTGTCTGATCCAGAGAGGGCAGTGGTTAGGTATTGGGGTCCTTGGAGACTTCAGCCTGGGACAGTGGTTGACAAGGGAGATGGCACTGGAAAAAACATGAGACTTTTTCTCAAACTTGGTGCATAAAATCCTGAGAGCTTGGGGAGACATACACAGCCTTTCATGCCTGTTGGCAGCTTTAGACAGTGCAGCCCTGGTCTGCTTCTCAGGGTTTTTTATTGAGTGCAGTCACAGAGTAAACATGCAAGAATGCATAGAAGTTAAAGCTAAAAGAAAGGGGAGCTAAAGGCCCCCAGTAAGGTTGGGTAAAGGGCAGCAGTTGGGTAAACAGGAACATAGGGTAACGGAACATCTGAAATTGCCAGATATCTTCTACAGGGAGAAAAGAAGGGAAAAAACAAGTTTTATCCCTTTGAGCTTTCTCAACTTAAAACTGCTGATCAAGAATCTAAAGGTCTTAGTCTGCCTGCACTGCTGAATCCCCATGCAGGCAGTAATGTAGAAATTCCCCTGACTAGGCACTTTACCCTGGGTTGGAAAGTCCCTGAGGAATTCAGCCTGCCTGCCTCCCACAATTAGGATGGTCTTTCTTGAACTGGAAGCACAGGAACATGCTCCAGTGGTGGGATGCCACCTCTGACATGCTCAACTTTCTGTGGAAAGGGATGGGACAGAGGCTCTGGGAGGGTCATGCAACATGATGTGGTGTCACCAGCAGGAGACTTCCCACATTCAGACTCTGATATTCAATTCACATGTTTTGCTGTTGAGCCGAATCAGCTCTTTGCAAAACTAAGAGAAGGAAATGAGCCTGAGGGCACATCTAGACTTGTCTCTCATCTCAGCACAGATGACATACATGCTCAGTAATCTGAAATACAATTACAGGGTGAAGGCTTCCAGAACTTATACATAGGACTGGTGCTCAGCAAACAGTCACAGCTGATATTGGAGGTTCCTCCCAGGTGGCACAAGTCCAGTGAGCTAATTCAGGTATATATGTGTATATTATTTACCATAATGGTTGAGTTTGTGTCATTATCACAAGGCGATACTTATTCCTGATGTGGTAATGTTCAATTCATCTGCATGTAGTATGACTCCCTCTCCTACTACCAATCACAGCACAGTGCTAAAAGAATCTAAAGTATTTCAAACTTTTTTCTTTCTGATTACAAAGGTCATGATAGAAAATTTGGAAAATACAATAAAACACCAAGAAGGAAAAACTAATTTCACCCATTGTTGAAGTTATAAAATATTTCCAAAAATTCTCTGACCATCTGTCCACCAAATAGTGGAGCCTAATCCTCTCCCATTCAGTGTAGGGTGGACATAACAACTCACTTCTGATGAGTGTGGCAGGAGTTACAGTGGGGTAACTACGAACACTAGATCATAAAAGGTAACCTATCTTCTTTCTTATTCTCACTTCCTTACAATTTGTGCTTTGAGAGAATCCAGGTGCTATGTCATGAAAATCCTTAAATGGTCCCATGGGAGAACTATTTGGCAAGAAAGTAAGGCCTTCTGCCAACAACATGAGTGTGCCCTTTAAAAAGTGGATCCGCCAGCCACAGCTGAGCCTTCAGATGAAGTTGATGAAACTGCAGCCCAAGCTGTCAAGCTGCTTCTTGCAACTTCATGAGAGGCCTGCAGCCAGAACCATCCAGCTTATTTGATGTGGAGTTCCTGACCCGCAGGATAGATGTTGCTTTAAGCCACTAAATTTGGAGCTTGTCTTATAGCAATAGGTAACTAATGTAGCCATATTCTTTCATCCAGGAACTTATTTTGATAATTGCTCTGGAAGTCTATATCTGTGTACATTTATACTTTGCTTCCCCATCCACCCCCACTCCCATGAGATCACAAACTAAATATTGTTTTATGGCTGGACTCATGCCCATTTGTCATGGTTTTTCATAGTTACAGAGATTCCGGCTTATGATGTTACCTTTACTATTAACTCCCTATCTTGGAGATAAAGTGATTTATGATCATTTACTGTTCTAAAAGGTCTTTGAATGTTATAATAGAAAGATTTTAGCATAGAAAGACATTTTCCTTAAGACAAGTATGGGCAGTACAATTGCTAGATAAAAAAGGGTGTACATTCCTAAGTCCTTTGATAAAAATGTCCAGCTTATCTTCTGGGAAATTTGAGCCACAAATATAGAAGACTCTAAATTTCCTTATATTCTACCAAGTGATTATTCACAGATGGCAATTTTGCCCCCAGGATATGTTTGGCGATGTCTGGAGACATTTCTCATTGCCACAGCTGGAGGGGAAAGGTGCTACCGGAGTGGGCAGAGGGTGCAGGACAGGACTTTCCCCAAAATATTAATAGTACTAAGGTTGGGAAATGTTGTCTAACCAAAGGGAAGAGGGCACTGCTCTTTTTAAAGGAGTTTGCCAATTCGCTAGGTGAAAAGTCATATCTCATTATTGTTTTAAATTATGGTTTTTGCTCTTTCTTGTTTTTGGTATTGGGGAGTAAAGTTTTTTTACATATTTTCATTCCCCTTTTATCAGTTGAGTACTCATTACCTTTCCATTACTTCAATAATGCACTAGTCTTTGTGGGTAGTTGGTGAGAGTCTGCCATACATTAGTAAATATTTTCCCACAATGGTCCAATAGTCTTTTAAATTTTACTTATGATTTTTGGTACATATAGAAATTTGTTTTTGTGTTTGGTTTTTATATAGTTAAAACCATCAACCTTATCCTTTGTGGTTTCTTCCTTTGGTCTTAGGCTTGGGCAGAATGATTTGGTATTGAGAAGTCATCATTAACTACCTGTATGGGCTTGGTTTCATTTTCTTAGATTTTACTTTTTAATGTGTCTGGAATTTATTGTGCTATATGGTGTGAGACAAGGATGAAATTGTTTTTTTGTTTTGTTTTTTTTTATTTTGGCCGGGGCTAGGTTTGAACCCGCCACCTCTGGCATATGGGACCAGCGCCCTACTCCTTGAGCCACAGGCACAGCCCAGGATGAAATTGTATTTTCCTACATGAATAACCAATTGTCCCAATACCAAAGATTATTTAATTTATTTCTCCGCTCTGAACTGAAATATAAACAGTATATTTAAACTTCAGAAAAGACTTAAGACAGCATTTGTTAGAGTGTGGCCATTATGAGGCAATAAGTCACAATTTTCATTATGCATTAAATTCATCTTAATCACAAGAAATTGTAATTATAGACATGTAATGAATGTATTTCATCTGAAACTGTGCTGCACATGAATGATTAGGAGTTTAATACTTGGCAGCCAACCCTAAACCAACTCTTTTTACTTTTCTAACCCTGTATCCTTAGATGTATAAAGTTACTCATTAAAAGTAATTGCTTCATTTTGAGTTACTCATTCTTTGCTACCATACAGCCCAAGTGCATAACAATGGAATATTTTTTTATTTCGCGGAGCTTTAATCAAAGCCATTTCATGCATAATGGCAGAAGTAAAGCTTTTTCTTCTATATCCCCATTGCAGAATTTTAATAGCCATATTTAATCTTAGCTTTACTCATAGTAATCCCTCCAAATTTACAATTGTCATCAAAAAGCACAGTGGGGTCTTGTTGCATTATTAAGGTTTTATATTGTTTGGACACATGGCTGGTAAATGCTGCAATAAAATAATTTCTCATTAAAATAAGGAGGTAACTCACAAGGTAAACAGGGTCCTATTGCCATTTTTATTTTATTTATTATGTATTTATGTTCCCAAGTGCACGTATTTATTCTTTGTTCTCTGGAAAATAAGATGGAGATGATGTTTGCTTCGGAGAAAAGTGGCCTTTCATCCTGGGAGCTCTTAATCCTCTGGAGAATGGCCTTGTGGACAAGGTGGTTAAATAGAACCGCGAGCATTTGTGAGCTGGCCACAGAGTCTCATGAATAATTTGGGCTGTGCTCTAACTCCCACTCCCACTGTCTCCAGATACTAATGAATGCAGCAGGCTCTCCATGCTACTCCCCACCCACTGAGAAGGCAGCGTCCCCCTGAAATCTCTCAGGCTCTACTCTCATCGTGGCTCTCCTTTGCCTTCCTTCCCTCTGCCACACTTCCACCCCACCAGGTTGCTGCCTCCCATGTCCACTGTAGGGAACATCTTTTGAAGAATCCACACAAGTGCAGTGATCCCTGTGACTGTCTGCAGTGAATTGCTCCCAGCAGCCAAGCATGAACAGCTTGAGACTTCTTTTGACCCCTTTTCATCGGGCCCTTAGGAAGCAATTGTCCCAAGCTGAGCAATCAGAGAGCTGGCCTTCCTGGGATTTGGAAGTGTCTGTCTTAGGAACTTCAGGCAGTGGTCTTCTATCTGCTCTGTGAACTCAGCAGCAAAGGAAGAAAAGCCAAGGAGAAAAATCTTGGGAGTGATGTACAGAGAGCAGTGGGCATAGGGGCTTCCGACTCCCTGTCCTATACCCCAGCAGGGCCTTTGCCTTTCATGAGAAATTCCATACACACATACTTCCAACTGAACACATACAAGTCTTCCCATGATAAAATGACTAATTTGGCTTATTTCTACTTAGAGATAACATCCTCATCCAGAGAGAGGATGATTGAGATCGTCATCAGACTTATATTTTACATATATTCTATTGATGTGCAAGAGACTATTCCATCATGATGTAGGTGAGTATGTACATGGACCTTTCCTTGGATTGGGTAAACTGTAGCACAGGAGACTTAGAGAGATGAAAGAAATAACAGATTAAAAATTAATTCTAAAGCTCATAGGTTAAACTGAAATTTTAAACAGCTAGAAATAACCTATTAGTAAGGAAAAAAGAAAAAGGGGCCAGAGCAGGGTGGAGTGATTGGAACTGTCAGACATTCACAGTAGGCTCCTCTTAAAATGGTCTATCCAGGTTAGCATAAAAAGGAAGGAAGCTCTGACATCTGCTACCACGTGGAAGAACCTTGAAAACGCGCAGAGTGAAAGAAGCCAGACACAAAAGGCCACATCGTGTGTGATCTGATTCACATGTAATGTCCAGAATGAGTAAATCTATAGAAATAGAAAGTGGATTACAAGTTGATGGGGGCTGTAGGGAGGGGGAAGGGGCTGACCGCTAATAGGTACAGGTTTTCTTTCGAGAGTGATGGAAACGTTTTAGAATTATTTATGGGTATATAATCTAGTGATGATCATACAGCCCTCAGAATACACTAAAAAGCCCTGAATTGCACACTTCTAAAGAGTGAATTTTACTTTATGTAAATTATATCTCAATCAAAAAAAAAGGAAAAGGAAAACAAAGGAATCAGGAAGGAAAAATAAATGCTACTTGCTCCTTGGACTGGGTCCTCCATGTCTGTCCCTGCTCTGCCGGCACCACATCCCTCCTGTGTGAATGAATCCACCTTCACCACCACAGAGCCTGAGCTCCCTGAGATCAGAGGCTATGTCTCGAGTTCCTGTACCTGCCTGCACTGTGCTAAAGCTAGGACATGGCATTTGTTTGTTGATTGTTGATAGACTGATTCTGTGACTGAGCCACAGAAGCCTTGTCCTTCTGAAGAGAACAGGAAATTTGTTTAGGCAAAACTGGAGATGAGACGGTAGATTCAGATGGAAGAATCATGTTTAGTTGGTAATCACGGTGAACTGTCCTCCCCACCCCCCCATAAAAACAGGTTCTTTGGACTTAACAAGAAAAAAACAGGATACATCGTTTAAAAAAAGAAGCTGACTTCACAGACCCAGATGGAGGTGGAGCCAGAGAAGAAACCGGTATTTAGAGAAAGGCAGAGTCTCCAAGCCTAAGGGATTCCCATTAAATGACTGCTGTTGTCATTGACTGGATACCTGCTCATGTGCTATGTCCTTATCAGCAAGAACACCTCCAGAGACATCTCTGTGTGCTCCCCTCACTCTTCTGTTCGCATCTTATCCCCAGAGAGACAGGTGCGAGGGAAAAAGAAAGGGTCTTGTCTCAGTGATGACAACTCCTTTTCTTCCCAGGACACCCCTCAAATCTGTAGTTTATAGCTGTAGAAATGCCAACTAAAATAAATAAATAAGTGAGCATCTCAGGTCTGGGGTTTTAGCTGGGGTC
Organism: Nycticebus coucang; assembly: GCF_027406575.1. Lineage (NCBI taxonomy): Eukaryota > Metazoa > Chordata > Mammalia > Primates > Lorisidae > Nycticebus > Nycticebus coucang. The sequence continues at coordinate 107,126,736 of NC_069783.1, read as the reverse complement.
TCACGCAACCATCTTGGGAATGGCAGCAGCAGTGAATCACAAGCAGAGCATAACAACCCGAAAGAAACCAGACAATTTTCCACCCACACCCCAGCCCTCCCATGAGGAGTGCAACACAAAGACAATGGAGAGCACGAGAATGTTTTGGAAGTGTGCATGAAACATTGAGAGCTTAAGATATAATCAGAACTGACAAACATCTTAAACACATTTCCCCAAACTCTAAAAGTGAACATGAATCTGTTTTGCTCACTTTGGAGTCATTCTTCCCTCTCCAAGAGCATGAGCCTCACTATTTTGTTAAGACCACAATGGCTTCCACCAAGCCCAGCATTTGGAGGGTGTTGGCTTCACCCTACCTTCTCAGGTGGGTACAATGACCCCCAGATGGCCAGTGGAACCTTCTCTGCCACAGGGATTGGCTGAAATATGAGCACCCATCAGAGCAAATAAAATCTGTTCCCAGGTCTCTTGCAGAAGCTTCCAGAAGAAGTAATTTCCCATAGTAGCTCTGGAGCTACTATGGGATTTGGAGGTAGGTCGGTTTGAGCTGCTCAGTTTGCCATCTTGGCATCCTGAGGGGTTGTGGTGCCTGCAAGTGGGAACAACTCAGAAGAATGGACAGCTTAGACATGCAATTAGGTGAACCAAATTGCCTTTTTTGCTTACGTCAGTTTGAAGTGAGATTCTGTCATTGGCAACAGGGTATCCTAACTAAGGAGTCAACACATTGCACATGGGAATGAAAACAAACTCCTTTGTCGATCGATCGTCAGGTGATGCCGCACCCTTTCTCTGGACTAATTCTGAAACAGATCGTTACGTCTGTTCATTCATAAAATTCTACCCAGCAATTGCAACCGGTAGTCACTATGCTAAATTCAGGGGAGGTTGTTAATGGTAGAAATCAGAGGATTTGGAATGGCCATTGCCAATCTAGACCTTGGACCTCTTTCTGAACCCCTAACTTGCAATTTTGTTCTAAGAATTGAATCAAGTCGGGCGGCGCCTGTAGCTCAGTGAGTAGGGCGTCGGCCCCATATGCCGAGGGTGGCGGGTTCAAACCCAGCCCCGGCCAAACTGCAACAAAAAAATAGCTGGGCGTTAGCCGGGCGTTGTGGCGGGCGCCTGTAGTCCCAGCTACTCGGGAGGCTGAGGCAAGAGAATCGCTTAAGCCCAGGAGTTGGAGGTTGCTGTGAGCTGTGTGAGGCCACGGCACTCTACCGAGGGCCATAAAGTGAGACTCTGTCTCTACAAAAAAAAAAAAAAAAAAGAAAAAAAAAATAGCTGGGCGTTGTGGCGGGCGCTTGTAGTCCCAGCTGCTCAGGAGGCTGAGGCAAGAGAATCGCGTAAGCCCAAGAGTTAGAGGTTGCTGTGAGCCGTGTGACACCACGGCACTCTACCCGAGGGCGGTACAGTGAGACTCTGTCTCTACAAAAAAAAAAAAAAGAATTGAATCAAGTCATAGTTGTAATTCACATCATACACATAGTCTATACCCCCATAAATTTTAATCAGTACTCCCCAAAAGAGGGTTAAAATGTGATCCCTTTTCTCAGGTAGCTTATAGTCTATGATACTTTTAAAGTAAGTATCACGAGAATGGAATAACAAGCATCCTATGTACTCAATAGTAAGTTGAAACTAGTAGATTAACAACTATAGGCCCACAGGACAGAAAAGAGAAAAACCCAATTAAATTCTAGAAGGGGAGAGCAGGAGGGGATACTGTAAGTCCCCACCCCTGGGTGCAATGCACCAGTATGTGGCTCACCTCCTGGGTGCAGGACACAACTACAACTCAGACTTTGCCTTACAAATGCAAACAATCTGACCTAATTGTATGTGTTCTCCTATTAATCTACACTTTTTAAAAAAGAAACAATTAAATGGTCATCTTTCATTGACTGAAAAGGCCACACATGGATTGCAAACCATCTGTAAAATCACTTACCTTCATAAAAGCGATTACCATAAGTGAAAAATAATCAAGAAAAAATAAAAATTGCAAGCCAAATAGTAATGAAATATGTGTTGTGTTTCATTTAGGGATGGCTAATTGACTCCTGGCAGTCTTAATAAAGGAAAAGAAAATGACACACAGCCTCAAAATAATTAAACTCCCCCCAAATTAAACAATCCCATGAATAATTCACTCTCAAATCTGTTTTATAGGAAGAAAAATGAAAACAAAAAGGCTTATTTCCCAAATGACATCAGACATGCACAGAAAGCTCCCAAGATGCCAAATTAAATAAGCACCATTAATAAATAATTTGAATTGCTTTGCCTAATGTGTTGAATAAACAGCATTTGCATCCCCAAAACTTAGGGACCCTCAGCTAAAGGAGAAAAAGAAGGAAATTCAGATTCCATGGGGCCTTGTTTATACTTTAATTATGTATGACCATAATCACTACATTTTCATTTTCAATTTTATTATTATCTAATAACAAAACATTTGGACACCAATGGGGTTTGTGAAAGTAATTTTTCTTTCTGGGTGTCCATTCCAGGCATGGCCGTGATCTTCAAGCAGAGAATGGAATTGAAGCCCTGGGGGCTGTGTGGTGTGTGGTCTCTCTCCCTTCCACCTCCTTCTCTCCCCGGCATCTCTACAGTGCCAGGTCCCCTGCCCTGTGGCCCTGTTGAGCATCAGAGACATGACCCTTCAAGTTTGCCTTTTCCAGGACCCCTGGCCACTGGCTCTCTGCTGGGCTGGTCAGAGAGCTGAGGTGAGAGAATGGAAGGTGGGAAGGGGTGCCTTGTAGGCTCCTGGAGCAGGGGAGGTGTCCGTGCTCCCCTATATGCCAAGAGGGCTCTGAGCCTGAGTTCCTGAAGCCCCAGGGTGGTGGCAGCTTGCCCGGGTCTCCTAATGATCCTTCATTTGTCATTTCGGCTCTTCCAACAATTTTAACTAGTGACCCAAATTATTTTCCCCCTAAAAGGTCCTGGGCTTGGACTCGCTTTTCCAAGCCAGACTCAGACTAACGCGCTGACACGCCTTTCCTTTGCAGGCGCACTTGCTGCCTTCCACCTCCCGGGGCTGGTTGAACACTGTGTTCACATTCTGCGCTCAGGAGACCTGGGTCCTCCCTGAGAACGCCACTTCCAGAGCAGTCCCCTGGGCTGGGGCTGCCCTCTTGCCCACCATGATTCTCTGCCCTTTTGGGGTTCTCAGAGGTCATCTTCCATTCTTGAGGCCAGGGTGATCTCCCCCAGGCCACTGCACTTCTGCACTCGACAGAAAGCTGCTTCTGCTGAAGCTCTGACCAGCACATTCCACGCCCGGCCTGGGTTGTCTTAGGTGTGGCCTTTGAGACTGCCCAGGGGTCTTCCAAGAGCGGGTCCAGCATTACTTCTTCTCTGACATCACTTCCACACCCGCGTGGAGTCTCTTTCCATCTGGATAATGCGTGTAACACCCCATCCTCTTTCTGTCTGCATCCTCACGCCCTTGAGGCTGTGAACAGGAAGAATTAGCTTCGGCTCAAATGTTTACCAGGTGTGTGATCTGGGATGAGTGGCCCAATCTCTCCGAGCCTGGCTTCCTCATTCTTGCACCAGATTGTCCTTGATTTCACAGAAGAAAAACCAGCGGATGAGGTGACAGAGACCACATCCTATGTGCAGTTAGTATTCTTAGCAGGGAGGTAAGCAGTGTTAGTTAAGGATACTTATGATGCTGTTCATTATGTAATTATTATTGTGAAAGTAAATACAAGGGAGAAATGCAAGGGCATATCATAGCAGAAAGAAGGGATTAGTTTCTCCTTAAAAAACCATTAAAGTAGATATTCTCACTTTCCCTTATACAAAGTTCTCAACCTATAGAAAAATGAAAGGTCACAAAGTCATATTTATATCACCCTCCACTCGACTACTTCCTACCATAGGCCATGTGGGCCCGGGGTTTCTTTTGGGGGGTGGGCTTCTGTCTGTAGGTCTGCAGCTCTGAGCTGAGTGGAACCTCCCAGAGCCGCCCCTGGGCCCCATACAGCAAACCACCTTTTTAAAAAGCATCACCTGTTTCCTACTGACCTTTTGGCAATGCAAGCAATTAATTTACACAATTTTCTGCACAATTCATCTTATAGACAGTTCAATGGAAGCGCATCAGCTTGTAGGAGGAAAAAGAGAATTTCTAAAAAAATAAACAAAATTAGCCTTGAGCTTCACATCTGTATATTTATCTCCAAACTCACTAAATTGTGTATGTAAAATATGTACAGATTTTTATGTATAAATAATACCTCAATAGAATGGTTTAAAAATAATTGTAAGAGGTCTCCTAATTTTTTTTCTGGAGACAGAGTCCCACTTTGTTACCCTTGGTAGAGTGCCATGGCGTCACAGCTCACAGAAACCTCAAACTCCTGGGCTTAAGTGATTCTCTTGCCTCAGCCTCCTGGGACTGCAGGCATCCCCCACAATGCCTGGCTATTTTTAGAGACAAGGTCTCACTCTGGCTCAGTCTGATCTCTAACCTTTGAGCTCAAGCAATCCACCCACCTCGGCCTCCCAAGTTCTGGGATTACAGGTGTGAGCCACTGCGCCTGGCCTGATGTCTCCTAATTTTTGATAGAAAATACATATATATTCCCCCCACCTAAGAAATAAGGAACTAGAGCTGCCACAACAAAATACCACAGACCAGAGGACTTAAACAACAGGAATTTATTTTTCTCACAGTTCTGGAGGCTGGAAGTCTCCCAGGTCTAAATAAGACAGTCAGGAGGCTTGCTTCTGGGGCTTCTCTGCTGACCCCCCGGAAATGCACCAGGTACAGTTCTGTGGGTAAAAGGGAACACTGAGCCACCAGCACGGATTTTTCCTTTACTTGGTTCCTGCACCATCACAGAACATGAATAAAAGAGTGCTTGTCACTGACAGTTGTCCTAATCAACCACCTGGACAGCTGGAAGCTGCCCTTGCCTCTTTGGTGGTTTTCCCGGGTTCCTACTCAGACTTTTTCCTCTTGTCGGTGGCAAAGAAGGGTGTGTTGGGCAGAGTACACTGAGTCTAGGCCGAGGGAGTTATGTGGCACTTACAGAGTCAGCAGGACGCCTGGACACATTCTGTGGTAGGTCCCAGTAGTGGAAACACTTGACTATCTCTCCAGAGTCTTTCTGGAGTGAAAGAATGCTTCCCTCTCTCCATCTTTTTATCACAGTGTTCAAGATAAGAGTTCCAGGGAACGAGCATGGGTCACCCACTAATGGACATAGGAAGAGCTGGTTTCTGGATTACCAGCCCACTGATATCCCATGAGAGGTGGGCTGCTCCTCAACATGGAGATGAGTACACTATTTCCAAAAGAAAGCAGGAAGATTCAGAGCAGCCAGGAAGGAAATGTTCCACTGCAATGAAACACCTAAAGAAGAAGAACTTCCGGGGGCTCAGAAGGGGCATCCTAGAGTGGGTGGAGGTCTCACCCAAAGCCCCATCCCTTTTAAGCCTGGAATAAATTAATGGGCGTCCAGACCTGTAGGTGGAGGGAGGCCATTAAGGTTGATGGAAAGAGAGGGAAAGAGAAGATATTAGGTCGAAGAAAATATACCTCTCTGCTGGTTTCAGTGTCTCCTTGGAAGCTGTGAGCATCCTCTTGCCTCACTCTCTCTGTCCCTGTTAAGGAAAACACATCCGCCATGCTGAGGGCAGAGATCCCCCTGCCTCCCATCTCCCAGAATCGCCATCTAACTGATGCCAGTGGAGAGTCCCCTCCTCCTGCATGGACTTGGCCACTGCACACCACCCACTTCCACCAAAGCTCTCCCTATCTGCCTTCTCTTCCATGGGGATCCCCCTTTGTTCACCCTGTGGGGCTCCCACTGTGCGGGCTCCAGTCACCCTGGACAGACACCAGGTGTCTTAACAGCTTGAATTTTTTAGAAGCAGCAACTTGGTTCTGAGTCCTGATTCCAGCACCTGTTAACTGTGTGACCTGGAGAAAATTAGGAAACATCTCTGAGCCCGTATGTCCCTGTGTATGAAACAGGGTTGATAACAGTCACTCCCTTGAAGTATCATGTGATGACTAAACAGAGACCACTAGTTCAACACCGAGCACATATTGTGTTGTTTTCTCAGGGTGCATTAGTTGGCAAGGACGTAAGGATGTAATGATGGTGTCCTGTGAACCTGTGCCAAAAGCAACACAAGAAAACAACCCAACACTCAGGACCACTTTCTTCCCCTGGGGGTTTCTAATAAATCACTCAGTTCCCAGTAAAGGACATAGAAGACTTTGAAGATAAGCAGGGAATTTCCTAATTTAACCACAAAGTAGAGTTACAACTCTTCAAGTCAGTTCTAAAAAGTGACCTGTGAGGCGGTGCCTGTGGCTCAAAGGAGTAGGGCTCCGGCCCCATATGCCGGAGGTGGCGGGTTCAAACCCAGCCTAGGCCAAAAACTGCAAAAAAAAAAAAAAAAAAAAAGTGTCCTGTAAACTTGCAATTATATATAAACACCAAATTACAATAATAATTAAAAAAAACAGCAATGCTTCAATAAAAAAAGCTTAAATCCCAGACCTGGGAGGAAAGACCCTCGTGTTGCCCAAGTTGGCAATCGATTTATGTTGGAACCAACAAAAACATCTGAAAAACAAACACGGTCCCCCACGCAGATTTCTGAACCGCGTGCTGCAGACTGCTACTCGGAAAGATAATTCATCATCATAAAAACAAACATCCATTTTATACTTGCAAGGCAATGAGGATGTTCTTATTTACATAATGATGGTGATTTGCATATGATGAAAATTTGCCTGAGTGAGTCTTGAGCTCAAAATACACTCAAATAGGATATCGTTAGTACAATTTTCTCAAGGATCCCAATTTAATACTATTTATCTAATGAAAGGAAAAAAATAAATATTGGCTGTAACATCCCATTATGCTTGAGAGTTGGTTTAAAACTACACTTGAATTGAGTGAGTGAGTGAGGGAGGGTGTGGGTCTGCCTTTATTTATAGTTTATGAACTATAAGAAAGCAAAGAGAATTATTATCTATCGGTGAGATTCTTTCCTCTTTAGCAGGTGCTTCAAAGGGAAATTTCACATCGTTCATGTGCACGATGAACTGAATGAACTGCTGTAAGTGTTGGGTCCATGAACACAACGCTTCTACCCTAAGTGAGGCACAAGTCAAGAGCAGAGGTTATGCCTTAAAGATAGATGTTCCCCCGGGTGTGGGGGGAGAGAAGAAAAGACAAGAAAAGAAAGACTTCCTCAAAGTAAGTTAAAAGGTGCAGTACTCCAAAACCTGCAGCACCCGCAGAAACAAAAGCTTGGGTTCCGTATCTTGAAAGATGTTATTGGAAACCATCTTCCATCTGGCTCAGCAGAATTGACAAAAATGTGCCACTTTGGGCGTGATTGTGCCTCCCCAGTTCCCCACGTGGATGTCTGAAATGTGCTGTGTGGCCTGGCTGCCTCCCCCACGGCTGAGAGTGGCCAGTTCTTTAGTTTCCTTCTCATAGGGCAGGTCCTTGGCCTTGGTGCCACCAAAGCTGAAACAGCATTTATCTCACGGCCAGGCTGATGACTGCACAAAGTTGCATCACTGTCCTTCCCACTGGAGCCGAGGCTGCTCTTCCCTCTGGCTGTGTACCTCCAGCTAGGGGGCTGGGTGGAGGGGGAGTGAAGGGTCCTGCATAGGACAGAGGCCAGTGGGCCAGTGTCTTCTAGAACTTCTTGACGGAAACCCACGTCAAGAAAAACAGTATTTGCCATTGCTAACCCACCCACCACCCCCCCACCACCCCATACACACACAGATACAACCGTGCATGCAGTCACACAACTGCAACAAAACTTCAGGAAACAATACTTCCTCTACTACGGGGGTGCATTTTGGAATTTTACACCCCATCCCATCTCTTCCTATATTAAAATATGCTGTGCTGTGCTTTGCTATGTTATGCGTTTTCATTTATTTTTAAATGATTTTGAGTCCAATACTCACTAAGGGGCTATAAAACGCTGATTAAGATTCTAAAGGACAGAAAAAAAAAAAGCAACAACTAGGATTTATATGATAGGAACAGGCAAATAAACCATGTTCCAAATGTTTCAAATGTTTCTGCTTTCCACTTGTTTTCCTTTTCCTCTGCCCTAAAAAGAAGCCCAATGCTTTGGACCTATTACCTGTAAATGGCTGGACTAGTTTTTATGGGAGGACCAAGGCTGAGGCTCAGAGAAGTGAGATGGTGGCCCTCTGAAGGTTTTATTTTTTTATTTATTTTTTGTATAAAAGCATTTCTGCAGCATATTTATTTATTTGTCAACTTTTTTATTATTATTAAATAATAGCTGTGTACATTAATACGATCATGGGGCACCATACACTGGTTTTATAGACTGTTTGACACATTTTCATCACACTGCTTAACATAGCCTTCCTGGCATTTTCTTAGTTATTGTGTTAACACATTTACATTCTACATTTACTGAGTTTCACATGTACCCTTGTAATATGCACCGCAGGTGTAGTCCCACCAATCAACCTCCAGCCACCCACCTCGCCCCTCCCTCCCCTCCCTTTCCCCCTTCCCCCTATTCTTAGGTTATAACTGGGTTACAGCTTTCATGTGAAAGCCATAAATTAGTTTCATAGTAGGGCTGAGTACATTGGATACTTTTTCTTTCATTCTTGAGATACTTTACTAAGAAGAATATATTCCAGCTCCATCCATGTAAACATGAAAGAGGTAAAGTCTCCATCTTTCTTTAAGGCTGCACAATATTCCATGGTGTACATATACCACAATTTATTAATCCATTCGTGCATTGATGGGCACTTGGGCTTTTTCCATGACTTAGCAACTATGAATTGGGCTGCAATAAACATTCTGGTACAAATATCTTTGTTATAATGTGATTTTTGGTCTTCTGAGTAAATACCTAGAAAAGGAATTATAGGATTGAATGGCAGATCTATTTTTAGATCTCTAAGTGTTCTTCAAACATCTTTCCAAAAGGAATGTATTAATTTGCATTCCCACCAGCAGTGTAGAAGTGTTCCCTTTTCTCCACATCCACATCAACATCTCTGGTCTTGGGATTTTGTGATATGGGCTAATCTTACTGGAGTTAGATTATACCTCAAAGTAATTTAGATTTGCATTTCTCTGATGATTAAAGATGATGAGCATTTTTTCATATGTCTGTAGGCCATGCGCCTGTCTTCAGAGAAGTTTCTCTTCAAGTCCCTTGCCCACCCTGAGATGGGATCACTTGTACTTTTCTTGCTTACACGTTTGAGTTCACTGTGGATTCTGGTTATTAAACCTTTGTTGGAGACATAACCTGCAAGTATCTTCTCCCATTCCGAGGTCTGTCTGCTTGCTTTACTTACTGTGTTCTTGGCTATGCAGAAGCTTTTTACTTTGATCAGGTCCCAGTAGTGTATTTTTGAAGCTGCTTCAATTGCCCAGGGGGTCCTCCTCATAAAATACTTGCCCAGACCGATTACTTCAAGGGTTTTCCCTGCACTTTCTTCTAGTATTTTTATGGTTTCATGTCTTAAGTTTAAATCTTTAATCCAGAGAGAGTCTATCTTAGTTAATGATGAAAAGTGTGGGTCCAGTTTCAGTCTTCTACAGGTTGCCAGCCAGTTCACCCAGCACCATTTGTTAAATAGGGAATCTTTTCCCCGCTGAATGTTTTTAATTGGCTTGTCAAAGATCAAATAACAGTAAGTAGCTGGATTCATCTCTTGGTTCTCTATATTCTGTTTCATACATCTTCCTCTCTGTTTTTGTGCCAGTACCATGCTGTTCTGATCACTATCAATTTATAGTATAGTCTGAGGTCTGGTAGCGTGATTCCTCCTACTTTCTTTTTATTTCTGAGTAATATCTTGGTAATTCGAGGTTTTTTTCTGATTCCATATAAAACAAAGTATTATTTTTTCAAGATCTTTAAAGTATGACAGTGGAGCTTTAATAGGGATTGCATTAAAATTGTATATTGCTTTGTGTAGTATGGACATTTTAACATTGTTGATTCCTCCCAGCCATGAACATGGTATGTGTTTTTCCATTTGTTAACATTTTCAGCTATTTCTTTTCTTAGAGTTTCATAGTTCTCTTTATAGAGATCTTTCACATCCTTTGTTAGATAAACTCTCAAATGTTTCATCTTCTTTGGCACTACTATGAAAGGAATAGAGTCCTTGACTGTTTTTTCAGTTTGACTACTGTTGGTATATATAAAGACTACTGATTTATGAATGTTGATTTCATAAACTGAGACACTGCTGTATTCCTTGATCACTTCTAAGAGTTTTGTAATTAGGATCCCTGGTGTTTTCCAGATATACAATCATATCATCTGCAAAGAGCAAAAGTTTGATCTCTTCTGACCCTATATGAATACCCTTGATCGCCTTTTCTTCCCTAATTGTGATGGCTAAAACTTCCATTACTATGTTACAGAGCAGTGGAGACAATGGGCAGTCTTGCCTGGTTCCTGATCTGAGTGGAAATGATTTCAATTTAACTCCATTCAATACGATATTGGCTGTGGGTTTGCTGTAGAGCCTCTATCACAGGAATGTCTGTTCCATACCCATTTTCTTAAGTGTTCTGATCATGAAGGGATGCTGTATATTATCAGAAGCTTTTTCTGCATCAATTGAGAGAATCATATGGTCTTTGGTTTTTAATTTGTTTATGTGCTGAATTATACTTATAGATTTACATATATTGAACCAGCCTTGAGACCCTGGGATAAAACTGACTTGGTCGTGATGTATAATTTGTTTGATATGTTGCTGGATTCTGTTTGTTAGGATCTTGTTGAATATTTTTGCATCTATATTCATTAGTGATATTGGTCTATAAGTTTCTTTTCTTGTTGGGTCTTTTCCTGCTTTGGGGATCAGGGTGATGTTTGCTTCACAGAACGTGTTAGGTAGTTTTCCTTCTTTTTCTACATTATGGAACAGGTTGAGTAATATAGATACGAATTCCTCTTTAAAGGTTTGGTAGAATTCTCACGTGAAGCCATCTGGTCCCGGGTTTTTCTTTTTAGGGAGATTTTGTATGGTTGATGCTATTTCAGAACTTGATATGGGCCTGTTCAACATTTCCACTTGATTCTGGCTAAGTTTTGGAAGGTGACGTGCTTCCAAGTATTGGTCAATTCCCTTCAGATTTTCATATTTCTGAGAATAAAGTTTCTTGTAATATTCATTAAGGATTTTTTGAATTTCTGAGGAGTCTGTTGTTATTTCGTATTGTCATTTCTGATTGATGAAATTAGAGATTTTACCCCTTTTTTCCTGGTTAGGTTAGCGAAAGGTTTATCTATTTTATTGACCTTTTCAAAAAACCAACTTTTGGATTTATTGATCTGTTGTATAATTATTTTGTTTTCAATTTCATTTAATTCTGCTCTAATTTTGGTTCTTTCTTTTCTTCTACTGGGTTTGGGGTTGGAATGTTCTTCCTCTTCCAGTTGCTTGAGATGTCCCATTAAGTTGTTAACTTATTCTCTTTCCATTCTCTTGAGGAAGGCTGCAGTGCTATAAATTTCCCTTAGGACTGCTTTTGCGGTATCCCAGAGGTTCTGATAGTTTGTGTCTTCATTATTGTTTTGTTCCAAAAAGTTGGCGATTTCTTTCTTGATCTCATCTATGACCCAGCTATCATTCACCATAAGGTTATTTAACTTCCATGTTTTTTATGAATATGCAGATTCCTGTTGTTTCTGAGTTCAACTTTACTCCATGGTGGTCCAAGAAGATGCAAGGAATAATTTCTTTTTTTTTTTTTTTGTAGAGACAGAGTCTCATTTCATGGCCCTCCATAGAGTGCCATGGCCTCACACAGCTCACAGCAACCTCCAACTCCTGGGCCTAAGCGATTCTCCTGCCTCAGCCTCCCGAGTAGCTGGGACTACAGGCACCCGCCACAACGCCCGGCTACTTTTTGGTTGCAGTTTGGCCGGGGCCGGGTTTGAACCCGTCACCCTCGGTATATGGGGCCAGCGCCCTACTGCTGAGCCACAGGTGCTGCCCGCAAGGAATAATTTCTATTCCTTTAAATTTACTGAGGTTAGACTTGTGACCTAAGATGTGATCAATTTTGGAGTATGTTTCGTGGGCTGATGAGAAGTATGTGTATTCAGTTTTGTTGGGATGAAATGTTCTGTAGATGTCTGCTAAATCCGAATGTTGGATGGTTAGGTTTAAATCTAAAATTTCTTTGCTCAGCTTCTTCTTGGAGGATCTATCCAACACTGCCAAAGGAGTGTTGAAATCTCTGACTATTATGGAGCTAGAGGAAATCAATTTGCTCATGTCTGTTAGAGTTTCTCTTATAAATTGAAGTGCATTCTGGTTGGGTGCATAGATATTAATAATTGAAATCTCATCATATTGAGCATTACCCTTAACAAATATGAAGTGACCATTCTTATCTTTCCTTTTGTTGCTTTAAAGCCTATTGTGTCTCCAAATAGAATTGCAACACCTGCTTTTTTCTGATTGCCAATTGCCTGAAATATGGACGATCATCCTTTCACCCTGAGTCTATATTTGTCTTTTATGGTAAGATGTGACTCTTGTATGCAGCAAATATCTGGCCTGAGTTTTTGTATCCAGTCAGCTAACCTGTGCCTCTTTAGAGGACAGTTTAAGCTGTTCACATTAATGGAGGATATTGATAAGTCTGGTAAAATTTTGGGTATCGAGTTTTTCGAAAGTCCAGGGGACATTTTCAATCCTTTCGCCGCTGTGGAAGTTGGAGTTTGATCAAAAGTTTCTGAGTGTGTTTAGTTTTGTGGTAGAGGATTGGACTCGTCATTATGGAGGATAGGTCTGAGAATATCCTGAAGAACTGGTTTGGTTATGGCAAATTTCTTCAACATATGAATGTCATTAAAGTATTTAATTTCTCCAGCATAAATGAAACTCAGTTTAGTTGGATAAAGGATCCAGGGCTGAATGTTATTTTGTTTTAGGAGATTAAAAGTCGATGACCACCCTCTTCTGGCTTGAAAAGTTTCAGCAGAGATCTGCAGTCATTCTCGTATTCTTCCCTTTGTAGGTAATGGATTTCTTGTGTCTGGCTGCTTTCAGAAATTTCCCCTTCATATTAACTTTAGTGAAGTTAATTATGATATGCCTGGGGGATGTCTTATTCGAATTGAGTCATGTTGGGGTTCTGAAACTGTCTGGTATCTGAATTTCAGAATCTCTTGGCGTGTCTGGAAAGTTCTCTTTTATAATTTCATGGGGAAGGGCTTCTGTGCCTTGCGAGGTCACTTCATCACTTTCAGAGATTCCAGTGAGGTGAATATTAGCCTATCTTCAAATTATCTCAGAGCTCTCTGAGAGAATGATCCATTTTTGCTCTCCACTTCTCTTCCTCTTTGAGAGTTTGGGAGCATTCAATGGCTTTGTCTTCAATGTCAGAAATCATTTCTTCTGCTTGCTCCACTCTGTTACTGAGGGATCCTACTGAGGGCTGCAAATTCTTGTTTCAGTGCATCAAAATCTTTGGCGGTTTTGTCTTTAAATTCATTAAATTCTTGAGACAATTTTTGAATTTCTCCTCGAATTTCTAATTCTGACTTTTGAATTGCTCCTCGAATTTCTAATTCCAAATTTTCCTCCATTCTATTAATCTTGTTTGCAATCCAAATTCTGAATTCAATTTCTGACATCTTGGCCAGCTCTTTATGAATGGGATCATCAGTTACATCTGCCATATCTTTCCTTGGGGGGTGGGGTGTTGATCTATTCTGGTTATTCATGTTACCAGAGTTTTACTGCTGATTCCGCCCCATGATTATTTTATACCATTTGATTTTTCCCCTGGAGCTTTGTGGAGGACCCATACAGTGTTATGGCCTGAGAAACTGGGGACCTGTTTGGTGTGGTGGGCTATGTGATTCTGTCTTGTTTTCAGCTGGTCTCTGTTTGACCCTAGTGAAACAGTTACTCTGGGTTGAAGTCTCAGCTGTGGAGAAATACCAGCAATTAAGTCACCGCCCCCCACAGTCAACAATTGGAAAAGGAAAATCAAACCTTCCTATAACCACACACCGAGGGCACCCCTTGAATAGTCCTTGGGCGATTGGCTCAGCTCAAAAAGTCCAAATCAATTGTCTCAGTCAGCAGCTGTCTCAGGTGGGAGAGTTTAAAAGACCTCTGGCAACTGGATGGCAGGGGTCTTCTGACAACTCAGATATGAATTGCTCCGGTGCTCTGTGAAGTCAGGAGGACCCACCCAGCAGATAGATTAGTCTGGGAAGGTTGATGCCTTCTTCCCCACCTTGCACCTCTGTCACACCAGTCACTGATAGCCCCACAGGACTGTGACTCAGTTGCCTCTAGTGAACAGATACTCCAGGGGTTTGTACCTGCCTGAATCACAAGGAAATCTTTATCTGCTCAGCCAGGCCTCTGTGCTCTGCCTCTATCTAGCAGGGGAAGGTGAGGCCTGACAACCTTGGGCACTTGATGGAGGCTGGGGTGTGTTCACTCAGTTCCAGCTCCTCCCCTGATTGATGTTACTAACAGAACAGAATAGAACAACTTTGCGGGAATTTGTTTCTGTTTCTGCTAAATTCTCTTGCAGAAGAGAAGCTGTTTTGAGTTCCCAGAGCCTGCGCCTCAGGCCCTGTCTTTGCTGCTGCAAGTTTGTATTCGGTTAGCTGTCAGTTCTAGCCTTCCTCCTGCCTTCCTTTGTCTACAGGCTGACGATCCCCTGAGGGCCGGGTGCGTCTTAGGCTCAGTAAAGTGGTCCTCTGGTTCAGCCCTGCCCTCGGAATTTCCCAGCTCTGTGTGTGCGTTTTCTAGTCCCTGCGCTCCACCCAGGCTGGTACCGCCTCAGGCAAACCCTTTACTCATGGGGCCTGTACTTCCGTCCCAGATCTGTTCCAAGGTGGTTGTCACCTGAGAAGATGCCGGGCCTTCTCTGGTTGCCCAGGGAGACAGGGGGTGTGGCTTCGGAATTTCCAGGAGTGAGCCCTATTGTTGCCAGAGAATGGCTGTTGTTCTGCACCTTGGGGCACCGCCACTCTGGTGTGGTTCTCTCTCAGCCGACATTCCTCTCCTCACTCCCTTGCTGCAGAATCAGCACTGACCAGCTGCAGTCTAGGCCCTGTCCACACCCCTTGGGAATCACCCAAGAATCTGGACTCCTGGGGGACAGGCCTCCAGACCTCAGAGTGAGAGTGGAGGGGAGTGCTGGGAGCTCAGAATTGCAGGTAGAGAATATATGCAGTTTTATACAGTTTTATACCTGGTAGGAGAACACCGTGGCACCCTAGTAGGTGAGGTAGATTCAGTTTTTAGAGGTCTCTCCCGTGGAGTGTAGTGGGAGGACCTTTGAACTCTGCCCGATTGTTTGTGGGACACTCTGAGCCATTCTCATGGGGGAGGGGACTCCCATCTGCTTGGTGATGGATTTTGTACCTTTTGTTTGTATCCTTGGGGTCGCAGCTCGCCTCAGCGGGGTTGATGTGCGTTCTTCAACCTTCTCTCTTAGTGCAGCTCTAATCCACCTGGTTACTTGCTAAATTTGTGTCCTTTAAGTCTTCTTCTGGACAGGAGCCTCTGTGGAAAGCTGGGTTCAGTCAGCTATCTTGTATCCACGCCCCCTCTGAAGGTTTTATAAAAATAATTGAATCAGTACCTTTTAAAACCAGAACCATGGTACATGCATAAGAACTCTACTGTGGACAGTAGGACAAATCCAAGCTTTAATCTTTAATGGAGGGTGTGTTTGGCACTTATCAATGAGAAATGTTCTTGTCTTACACCATATAAGTATCTGTATTAACCAAACCTACCGAGAAAACCATCTGGAACTGCCTAAGGTGTTAAATGTGCAACAACAGTGATCAAACTCAACCCAGCCTGTACTTCAGAATCCCTTTCAACACTGGCCACCAAGCAATATTGGTTAAAAAGAACATTAAATCAATTTGAACCTCAATCCTCTGCAAAGGCAGAAGTGAAGGCTTCCAATTAAACATCAAGATGTATGCCAAACCCTCATGTAAGTGAATATTTTACTTTTGGTATAGGAGATTCTAGCGTAGGATAATCATGGTGATTGTGCAAAAGGTCTTTTATTTAGAAGGAAACAAAACCTCCCTAAATGAGTAGGTATAGCTGCTCCTGCCCCAGGTGGAGGGATGGGGAAAGGGGTGCCCATGTCAGAAGATGGATATATTAATTCCTTCCACTACAGTAATCATTTTACAATGAATAGAATCTCATAACATCATGTGGTGTACCTTAAATATACACAATAAAATTTATATTTTTAAAACAGTGTGTTACTGCAAATTAAAGAAGAATTCCCTCAAACATGACTGGGAACTCTACAAACCTTATCTTTAAAATCTCTAGCTGTTTAAATCATTAAACCAAAATCAAAAACAGTGGTTATTTTGATTTCACAATATTCAATCATGGAGAAAATTTTTGCTTAGTCATGAGTGCAGGTATATATTTACTACTTTAAATCAATTCAATAACCATTTATTAAACACCTACCATATGGGTAGGTAGCTTTGCTGGGTAACAGTAATGGTTTAGGATCAGTTTTCTTTTTTATGGAGACAGAGACTATGTCGCCCTTGGTAGAGTGCCATAGCGTCACAGCTCACAGCAACCTCAAACTGCTGGGCTTAAGTGATTCTCTTGCCTCAGCCTCCCGATAGTCACTTTTCTAACGGCTAGATGAGGCACTTAGTTGAAGCCTCTGTGGAGTAACAACTTTTGATAAAAATATTTGGTGGGCAGCACCTGTGGCTCAAAGGAGTAGGGCACCAGCCCCATATGCTGGAGGGGGGGTTCAAAACCAGCCCCAGCCAAAAACTGCAAAAAAAAAAAAAATACATTTGGATAATCCAATGAAAAATGAGCATGAGCTTTGGTCTAAAGAATAAGAAATCACACCTGTGAAATGAAGTGGCACCCTCCTGTGTCTTTGTTTCTTTCCACATTTGCATAGGGGACCTGACTAAGCCGGGGGAGGGGACTTTGTTTGCCTGACACGTCCATTCACAAGCATGAGCTAAGCACTGCTCTGGTTTCTAGGACCAAACACACAGATTAGCCAAGTATGTTATTCCAAGCCTTCCAGGGGCACTTTCTCCCACAGGGACATTTTGTCGAGTCCATGTCAAACACTGAGATTGTGACACCATATCTAAGTCTTCAGGGACGATCATTCATCTCCGTAAGTGGCTAACATCGTGTCAGTCAGGGAAGGCCCGTTCCTGCTTCAGTGATGAACAGCCCCGAGATATGAGTAGTGGAAACAATAAAGGCAGATTTTTTTTCTCCCACAGGGTTCTCTACAAGTCTGAGTGTGTCTCTAGGATGGTGGCCTTCCAGGGAACATCTCACACCCGCCTCACAGAGGTTTCCAAAGTAGGAAGAAAGGAGGAAGAGAACCCAGAATTTAAATAACTGTGCTCTGTTGATTGAAGGAATCACAGAGCCACATCTAACTTCACAGAGGCAGTGGAGCATAATGCAAAATTGAGAAGTGGATTTTGGTGACACACAGTGATGCCATTGCCACTGAACGTATAAATTCAGAGAGGGTGTCTCAGATGGGTTTGCCTCCGGGTCACCCTTTCATTTACACTTTGCTCCTGTCACCGGGAGCTGCACAGAGATGACACAGAGACAGTCTTATCAGTTCATCCATTGATTTAACAAACACTTACTGAAGAAGAGCAGAGAGCTGCCCCCAGGCAGCTGACAAGAAATAAACAAATACAGAGGCAAATATGTACTGTATCAGCAGGTGACAAGATGAATTTCTGGAAAGGAGATAAAGAGGGAGGGGAGCCAGACATGCAGGTATCTGGGGAAGGACCCTGGGGCATCAGAGGAGATGGGAAGTGCAAACACATTGAGATGAAATATGGAGGGTGTGTTTAAAAGTGAAAGCAAATGCTGAAGATGCCAGGTGACTGTGGAATCCCTGAGGATGGCCAAGGTCAGAGACACTCATGTGGAATAGGAAACACATCACACAGGGCCACGCAGCCCAGGGAAGGGATTTGTCTGCTACTCTGAGTAACTGATGGGGTTGTTGGGTGGCCCTGAAGAGCGGTATGACGTGATCCGACATGGCCATTTGTGGAGTGCAGACTGTGGGAGGAAAGGGGTGGGAGTGTGGACCAGTTAGGGGAGGTGGCAAAGATCTGAGAGACAGGTGATGAGGGCTGGACCATGGCAGCCTATAGGAGTGCAAGTAGATGGTGGGTGGACAGGTGGGTTTACCTTATTATTATTTTTCATATAAAAGCACTTCTATGTAGGCATTTATCTTTTCAGAGAAATATACACTTATACAGGTAGGTATGAAGATGCTCATGACTTCATTGATAATAAATAATAATAATAATGAGAAATGAAATAATCTCAATGTTGATAATGGGAAAATGGCTAAAAGACACAAAAAATAAATAAAAACTATGGCAGATTTGTAGTATGCAATATTGGCAACACTCGTGATGAAAGCTCTATGTGTAATTACATCACCTGGCCCTGCTGTCTTCATGACCTGACCTCCTAGGATTCCCTGGATCCTCCCTGGATTCCCTGCTGACATCCCTGCAGCTGCCTTTCCCTTGGGAACCACCTCCACCATCCCTCACTCTCTCACCTTCCCCTCTTTGATCAAGGCCCACCCTGTGTAAACACCCTACTCACCTAGTGCAGCCCACCCAGCTTTCCTCCCAATCTTTCTCTGTAGACCTAGTCGCTCTTGGGCATTCCACATGCTGTTTCTTACTTCATCCCTTGTCTTCCTCCACTAGAATGTAAGTTCCATGAGGCCAGGGACTTTACCAGATGTATTTATTCCTGCCTCCCCAGGATCTAGAAACAAGCACCTCACCATGGCATGGGATTTGGCTTACCAGGCAATGGCTGCCCTCGCATCTTTTTGTTTGCTTGTTTGCTTAAGAGACAGGGTCTTACTCTGTCGCCCCAGCTAGAGTGAAGTGGTATCATCAAGGCTCACTGAAACCTCAAGCTTCAGGGCTCTAGTGATCTTCCTACTTCAGCCTCCTGAGTACCTGGGACTACATGTGTGCAACATGACGCCTGGCCAATTTTTCCTATTTTTTTTAAAGATGGGATCTTGCTATGTTGCCCAGCTTGATCTTGAACTCCTGGCCTCAAGCAATCCTCCCACCTTGGCCTCCCACAGTGCTTGAACTACAGGTGTGACTTGTTGCATCTTTTGAGCATCTGAGGAGGCCCTGGG
This sequence comes from Nycticebus coucang, assembly GCF_027406575.1. Taxonomy (NCBI): domain Eukaryota; kingdom Metazoa; phylum Chordata; class Mammalia; order Primates; family Lorisidae; genus Nycticebus; species Nycticebus coucang. Next base: position 107,107,477 of record NC_069783.1, on the reverse strand, counting down.
CCACAAATGCCCCCAAGCTGGCATCTGCAATCTACCCTCACACAATTCTCCTGTAGAAAAAGCTGCCTTCTCCTCAAGGCTTTGATTAAAATTTCAAACATTCTGAGCTGAGTGATACCTTTTTTAACACATCTTTTCCTTAACACCTCAACAAGGAAGAAAACAGCCCTTTCCCTTCCTAAAAGAGAAACGGGCATTGTTCCCACTGTGCAAGTGAGGGCTCTTAAGTTTTCAAGTTCAGTATATTTAAGAGTTGCCACTTTAAGAGTGGATTGTTGATGAAACTTCTCACATAAACTTTAAAGGTTATTAAGTCTGTGTATTAGTTTACTAGGGCTACTGTAACAAATCACCACAAACTTGGTGGCTTAAAACAACACAGATGCAGTCTCTCACGGCTCTGGAGCCAGAAGTTCACTGGGTGTCAGCAGGTATTGGCAGAGCAGCTTCCTTTTTAGAGCTTCCCTTGGGTGCTGCCTGCATATCGAGGCTTGCAGCCCCTTCCCCAAGACGCTCCAACCTCACGCTTCCATTGTCACACCTTGTAGTTCTGTTGCCAATATATTCTCTATTTCTAATAAGGAATTAGTGATTCCATTTCAGGTCCCTCCAGATGATACAGGGCACTGTCCACAGCCCCAAATCATTAATGTAATCAGATGTACAAAATCCCTTCCGTCAGGCAGCCCCAAATCATTAACGTAATAATATGTACAAAATCACTTCCGTCAGGTATAGTAACGTTCCTAGGCTCTGGCAATTAGGATTTGAACGTCTTTGGGCCGTTAATCAGCCTACACAGCAAGATTCTACCCAATGTGTTGTGGTAAATTTTTTTCTGTTGGCATTTTTGGTAGCTGAACCCCAAAACTGACAAGGGAGATTTAGGATTTTTTTAAATTTCAGAATATTATGGGAGAACAATTGTTTTGATTACATGATTTGCTTTTGGGCAGTTTGAGTCAAAGTGTGCCCACCTCCCAGACACCTTGCATTGGGCCTGTCAGGTGTAAATTTGCCCATCCCCTCCCCTTCCCACCACACCTTCTTGGTTTCCATTGAGTTTTTCTGTTGTGTGTGTGTGTGGGTGTTCCTTTTGTAACAACTTGGATGGAACTGGAGACCATTCTTCTTAGTGAAGTGTTGCAAGAATACAAAAATGAACACCATATGTACTCAGTATTAAACTGGAACTAATTGAGATTTTGGCTGTTAATTAAACCCAACATTATTCAGGCAAGGCAAGGTTGGGGGGAGGTAATTTTCAAATGGAAAAAAATGAAGGTGCCAAGTGAAGAGTTCAAGGGAAGAGTTGGTAAAGTAACTCCTCCTGAACATTATCTGGAAAGAAAATATTATTTGTAGCACTGGAAGTATCATTGAAATTATTATGAAGTCCCCCAGAGTGACTGTTCTAATGGGACAGTATCATTTATTTGTAGTTTATTTCTGATACAGTCTCCATTACCTTCCAGTCACAACTTTTATACCTAAAAAAGCCACTCAATTTTAACACACTGATTTCTTCAGTACCTTTCTGAGTTTCTTCCACTGTCTGTGTTTCAGGAATAGAAATCAATGTAATAAGAGGTTTCAAAATACAGTGTTAAATTTCACACGGACACTTGATAGGAATAGGCTTTCTGACCAATACCCTAAAGAGAGAAATCATAATATAAAAACATGGGCAGGGGGCGGTGCCTGTGGCTCAGTCGGTAAGGTGCCGGCCCCATACACCGAGGGTGGCGGGTTCAAACCCGGCCCCGGCCAAACTGCAACCAAAAAATAGCCGGGCGTTGTGGCGGGCGCCTGTAGTCCCAGCTGCTCTGGAGGCTGAGGCAAGAGAATCACTTAAGCCCAGGAGTTGGAGGTTGCTGTGAGGTGTATGATGCCATGGCACTCTACCAAGGGCCATAAAGTGAGACTCTGTCTCTACAAAAAAATAAATAAATAAATAAAAACATGGGCAGATTAGAATGAATAAAAACTAATTTTTCTGAATGTTAAAGCTCATAGAAATGCATATGCATATATGTACCAGGAAGGCAAATGACAACCTGGAGAAAATATGTGCATATGACAAAGGATTAATACTGTGAATGTATATAAAGAGTATTTGCAAATCAATAAGTAAAAGATGGATCCAGATTGTTAGAATTTCTGTAATTTTAGGGTGGAGGGTACTTTTATCAGTACATTTTCAGTGCTACCTCAAGTTGGTTGTGGTTTTTCAGTTGCTGATCTTTTGTTTGGCAATCTCAGATTAGTGTTAATTTGGCTTTGCTATCATCAATTTGCTTTACCATTGGGTCTTTGTTAAATTTCCCACATATATTAAAGCAAACTTGCATTTTTGGTTCATAGTTTTCGGCAACAGATGTTGAACTATTGTAGCTTCATCCATGACTCACTTAGGGGTTCTTTTTGGTCATCCATACCCTCAGACCCAACATAGACCTGTCGAGGGAGTTTTACTGATAAGATGGTTTTGCATTATTTAAATAACATTTTAAGTAAAAAAAAAAAAAACTTTTATAAGCCAAGTAGAATAAGATAAAGGCACAGAGCTATTTTTAAATGTCTGGGTCATAAATAACAAGCACTAAGAGTGAGGCACCATTGCAAGTGTTTGACACACTTTACTTGATTCTTAGAATTTGGTTCTTAAGACTGAGATAGCTAATGCTAGTTTTCCATTTAAAAATAAGGAGACTGCAATCACAATTGCCAAGTCATGGAAACAACCCAAATGCCCATCAACCCATGAAAGGATTAACAAACTGTGGCATATGTATACTATGGAGTATAATTCAGTGATAAAAAAAGATGAAGACTTTACATCTTTTATGTTTATCTGGATGGAATTGAAACATCTTATTCTTAGTAAAGCATCTCAAGAATGGAACAAAAAAAATCAATGTACTCAATACTAATATGAAACCAATGTATAGACAACTACACCCACACATAAATGATGAAATACAATTATAGTCTAGCGAGGGGAAGGGGAAAGGAGGAAGAGGATAGGAGGGAACAGGGAGGGTAGACTGGGGGAAGGAGGGAGGGCATTTGGCAGGATCTCACCTGATGTGCACAATGTGAGGGTGTTCAGCAGGCTCCCTGGGTGAAGGGCTCAACTACAACAAATGCCTACATACAGTAACTAAGAAAATGCCATGAAGGCTATGTTGAACAGTTTGATGAGAATACTTCAGATTGTATATGAAACCAACACATTATACCCCTTGGTTGCACTAATGTATACAGCTATGATTTAACAATGAAAAAAAAAAAGATGCTTTGTCATCAATTAGTACCATCAACTGTAGTTAAATGATAATACCCTGAACCTGAAAACCCTACCTTTAAAAGCTCTGAATTTCTGTTTATGTAGAGGGGAATTTGCTTTAAGATGGGAGGCTGACATTTGCCAGCAAATTAATAAATTCCTTTTAACGTCTTTAAAAAAAAAGAACCTTATCTTATAATTGAAAACAATGTAACCTAAAAATTTGTACATGCATATTAATTTGAAATAAATAAAAGAAAAAAGGAATAAATAAAAAAGAAAACTAAGAAGACTGAAGGACAGAGAGCTTAAATAACTTCCAGGGTCCTGGAAATAGAAAGTATCAGGAGAAGGATCCAAAATGGGCTTTCTGGCCCCAAAAGCCTGTTCTCTGAGCCTTTCACAGAGCACTGTCTGGTACTAGAGGGTGGCCATAAAGTTTGTGTGCAAAATTACACATGAACTTCATGGCTGCCTTGTATATTAATATAACCAGGTGCATGAGGTCATGATATTGTCATAGAACAAATAATGCACAGCTTAGGAAAGTCCCTCTTCATTTCTTTTTTTATCACTAAGTTCCCCATCTGTTGAGAAGCAGAAGTGGGCGAGGCAGGTACACCCACATCTTTGGCCTAACAGGTGAGTTGAGGTGTTCACTTCTCACCATCATGGGGCCCTGCCTCACTTCTGTGAAACTTTGATTTGCTTTCTTGAACAATAGCCAGTTTCCTTCTCATGCTTCCCTCTTCCTTGAAAGCAGTGGCCACAGGTTCCCAAGTTTTGCTGGGGAAGGTCCTGGGGTCCCCAAGAGCAGAGTAGGTGAACCTTGAGGTCCAGGCAGGTGGCTGCACCTTCTCACCTCTGGAGGCACATGGCTCTTCCGTGAACGAGAAAGAGAGGCATGGAGCCAAAGGGTGTCTCCACGTGTCACCACCTCACTGCCTCAGTGCCGATAGCTAACACAGCACCCAGAGCATCTGTCACCACCACAGATTCATCACACTCTTCCTTGTGGAGCTTGCAAGTCAACCGACAACTGAGCTTCCCCCAAATGTTCCCATTGCAGGGTCTCTCATTAGCCGGGATGAGATCCGTGCTTATTAGCGTAAAAGAGAGCAATCAGCTGAAACCCCGGCACCATCTGGAGGAGAATCGATGTCTCTGTATTTAGGCCAGATGGGAGCAGCGTCAACCAGACCTCCCAGCACATGTCTGCATGGGTATGTGCCAACAGCACGCCTGACACGCCACATCTCATTTCATTATTTACCAATTTATAAAAATAACATTCCAGCCAGTCAATGGGCAGGGCCCCTGTGTACAGGAAACCCAGAGAGTTGCCCATAAAAATAGGAATGTGAGATGTGTGAGCAAATGACACTGCTTGTTACTGCCGTTGGGGGGAATGCAACTTTTGGATTCTGCCCTGGGCTCTGTCTTAATCACTGAGCCCAGTGGCCAGTTCTTGCTTCCGCAAATGAAGGGATGTCATATGCCAGCCAGGATTGACCTTCTGGCCTTCACAGGGGTCGCTCAGAGGAAATATTTATCTAGGTCCCTAGTATTCTAGAGGAATTGATTAATTTATTGATTCAATGCAACAAATATTAAGTATAACTATGAGCAAGGCAAAGGCAAACAACTACGTATTTTTAGCGGGCAGCGGTGTTTTCTTTCTGTCCAATGCCCATTGGCAGTGCCCACCCGGCACAATGGTGAGCCAAGCTCTTTCTGATGGACATACATTGATCAGTATGTGGGGGTGGCTTTCTTCACCCCTTGCATCAGAGGTGGCTATTTGGTGCCTGGTCCATCAGAGCATCAACCTGCCTTAGCCACAATGGGGTTAGTCCTGTTGCATGGCCCAGTGAGAGCAGTGAGATGCAGTGAGAATTCTCCTTTCAGAAACAAGGCAGGTTCTTTCTTTCTTTGGCCTGAAGGGGGGAACATGGCAAGACAGTGGCTGCTGCAGCTATCCTGAGATTACAAGGAGAGTTGGGGCCACCAGACCCCAATGACATTCTTCAAGCTCCTCAATGCAGCTATGAAGATGTCCCTGGAATGTCCATTATATGAGCCACAAGAATCCCCTTTTCTGCTTATGCCAGTTCAAGCTGCGTCCCCTATGTAATGGAGAGAACTCCCTGACAGCCCTCAAACTTGTCCTCATAAACAAACAAAACTTTTTTCTTGAGATGGGGTCTAGCTTTGCAAAACCACATTGGACTGTGATGTGAAGGAGAAATAGATTTAAGTGTGTTAAGACACTGAGATACTAAACCAATGTTTTCCAACCTTTTTTTATCTAACAGCACATTTGAACCTATAGTTAAACTTGCATGGCACATTTAAATTATGTTGATTTTTAAAAATAGTAAAAAGAAGAATACACTTACTGTGCTCTAAACTTCTTTCAAAAATCATTTAATTAATGATCTTTAAAAATTTTTTTTTCTTTTTTTGGCCGGGGTTGGGTTTGAACCCACCACCTCTGGCATGTGGGACCGGCGCCCTACTCCTTGAGCCACAGGCGCCGCCCATGATCTTTAAAAATTTTTCTCTGCATGCCTAAGATTCTCTCATGGCACACCAGTTTATCTGTTTTACCAGCAAGAATTATTGTCTTTGTTAATAAAAACACATCATTTAAAGTAATCTCTTCCATACACCAAATGGTCACAGGATTACTAATGAATTCTATTTTCTGATTTTTTCTGTTTTCCAGATTCTTAATAAAGAAAATGTATTCAAATAAGGGGGTGGTAGTGGTATTCTTATAAAGTTGGTTATACCAACTTTGTAATGGCATAGAAGATTTTGAACTTGTAATGGCTAGAAGATACTTCATGGAATGTATCCATTGGCTACATGCCAATACCATATAAAACACCTATGATGGTTATGAGTGCACTTCAGATGGTGAGGAAGGGAATCCTACTCAAACCAGCTCAACGAAAGGGATTTAATGGAAACCATAAGTACTGCACAGAACCCAAAGTCAATCTCAGTAAAGGCAAACTGCCCCAGCCTCAGCAGCAGGAGCTGGTGGCTTCCACTCCAGTGCCCCACCATGAACTAGACTTGGCCGCCAACCCTGGCCACTTCCTCTCCCGAGGACTACAAGCTGTCCTGTGTCCTGCACCTCATATTGGGTCCTCCTCTTCCTGTTCACAGCCCAGATAACCACCATCTCCAACTACAGTAGCAGAACCTTTGTGTTAGCTCAAGTTCTCCAAGGAGGGGCCTTTATTAGCTCTGTCTCACCTAAAATTTAATTCCTTCTGGGTTTGGTGTCTGGCTGTGTTCTGTAGTTCCGTAGGTAAGATCTTACCTTTGGCTTTCAGGACTCACCCTCCAAAAGGGCTATTGGTGGGCAGGAGATTCCAGAGAAGAGAGGAGTCTGGGAGCAATAATTGATATGTCTAGTGCACATCTCAGCTAGAAGAAAATACACCAAAATTATAAGGAGTAGATGCTTCATGCTACTGTCAATACTACCACCTACTAATAGTTACTATATTCCTAACACCATCTTATGATATAATGGAAAAATAATCTTTAATAAAAATTTAAAGTGGGATAGAAAGAGGACCCCCCCCATAACAGGAATGGTATTTAGAGATAAGTTACTCGAGACATTAAGACATTCATCAAGATTTCATCAAGAAAGCATTAAAGTAGCATGATATAGAAATACCAGTCAGACGAGAAATGCTATGATTCTATTAAAATATTTATAAACTCATAAAAATGTCATTATGAATATCTACTAAAATGACTAAAGGCATTTCTGTAATATCCAGTGTGAACGGATGGCTTTGCTAGGCCAATACAAAAACAATCATCAATATTTATCAAACAACAGAGTACTTCACAGGCATTCTTATTTAATCTTTGCAATGCCATTTATTAAAATTCATTCCCAACTTCCCCTTCTGCTACTGCCTTCAACTAAGGATGGAAAACCAAATATCTCCTTCCCAATAGCAAGGGGAGGCCTCAATACAGAGCACTGGCTAGTAAGATACAAATAGAAATTTAGATAGTGGAGGCAGGTAGAGGAATGTCTGGTAAGGCTTGAGTTTTCTTATTTAAAGGTCACAAATGGGGGGATGGAAAAGAAAGAGCCAACCATGGCTACCACCATCCCCAATTATTACTGCCTTCAACACCACCATGATGGCAAGAGCTGCAGCAGCCATCCTGTGAGCATGAGGAAAAGATGAGGGACTCATTGACCTACAGCCCTGAGACATGGCTGAGCCACAGAACCAACATCTCAGAACTCTTTTGAGAAAAATGACTTCTGACACATATAAATTATTAGCAACTAGTTGGCTATAATTAATATAAATCTTGTGCCCATTATGACCAAGGACATGGAGACACAGGGAGATGATGTGACTTTCCCCAGCTAAAATCCAGATCTCATTCCAGAGTCTGTGCAATTAGTTACGACTCTACTTGATAGAAAGAATGAGTGGAAAGGCAAGAATGTGAGCATTTGTTCAGTCCTGTTTAGGGGTGAGTTATGTAATCATTAGATCAGTGATTTTCAATCTGTGTGCTGTGGTACACACACTGATGTGCCACCAGAGGATCTTAAGTGTGCCCCGATTTTAAAGATCATTAATTAAATTATTTTCAAAAGAAATTCAAAGCACAGTAAGTATATATATTTTTTTACTCTTTTTTATCAACATAATTTAAGTATGCCATGGAAGTTTTTTTTTAACTAATTCTATTTCTTTATTTCTTTATTATTTTATTTATTTTATTTTATTTTTTTAAGAGACAGAGTCTTACTTTATTGCCCTTGGTAGCATGCCATGTCGTCACACAGCTCACAGCAATCTCCAACTCCTGGGCTTAGGCGATTCTCTTGCCTCAGCCTCCCAAGTAGCTGGGGCTACAGGCACTTGCCACAATGTCCAGCTATTTTTTTGTTGCAGTTCAGCCAGGGCCGGGTTTGAACCCGCCACCCTCGGTATATGGGGCCAGTGCCTTACTGACTGAGCCACAGGTGCTGCCCTCTGTGGAAGTTTAAGTATAGGTTCAAGTGAGATATTAAGGGATAAAAAAAGGTTGAAAAACACTGCATTAGATCATTAGAAATCATTACTTATAGTGCAACAGGCAAGAGTCATCAAGCACTTGCTCACAGCTTGGTGCCATATCCTTCAGGACAGTCCTGCCCATCCCATCACTGTGTCCACACATCCTGGGCTTAGCTGCTGCAGAATTACCTGGGAAGCAGCAGGCAGAAATGTGGGGGGCTACGAAAGCCCCCCTGCATGTGAAGTCACGACTTGGCTTTCTGATGTGGGGTCACGTCCCTGGTTCTTATCAAAGCCAGGAAACAGAACTGGAGGAGAGAGATTCAGCTCATGTTGTTCACTACAACTGTCTGTCCACTTGGGCAGGGGTTCTTCTGGAACATTATGTTACTGGGACAACAGACTTAGACACAGAGCCACTCTCATACATATGGAGTTTGAGACATAATTCGACATATATTCCACCAATATGAAATAAGATTGGTGCTCAGTAGAGGGCCAGTAACCTTGGGTGTGTTAAATGGTTGGCTTCTCACATATCCTTTCTTGCTAAAAAGGCTGGAATTATCAAAGACCCCAGTGACCTCTTTGCCTTAGCCCAGGCAGATTCCAGAGATGAGAAGGTGCCACTCTTGCAGGAAAGATGTCACTGAGGACTCAGAGGTTCTTGTCATCCCTGGACCCACACTTCTGAGACAGGTGTTGCTGGAGTCACCGTCATGAATTAGTCAGGACTCCTTTCTGCAAAGTGGGAGGTTTATTAGTCCCTGGCACTTAAAGAAGCCTGGGTGGGTGAGTAAAGGCAGGGAGGCCGGGAACGTCAGGGGCCTGAATACAGCGTCTGAAGGCTGCCTGCCCTTCCCTCTCTCACTCCTCTCTGTGTTCCCCAGTTTTCTTCTCTTCCCCAGGGACCTGAACTCTTCTTTGAGTGGAAAATCTAGTTGATTACAGCTCCCAAGTCTTACAGGTGATGGATTCCCATGGGGAATCCAGTTCTCTTTCCTAATTCCAGTTCTCTGACATGCTTAGATGGGGTTCACAGGGTCCACCACAGACCATTGACATGTAGGAGACAGCGAGGCAAAGACTTGTGACGCCGTGACTGTTTCTCTGGGAACCACTCAGGTTTGCGGGTCCCAAGGGAGATGGTGACAAGTAAATAAAGTGCCTATTTATCTTGCAGGAGACAAGCAAGTTGACAGCCTTTCCCAGTGTTGGCTCTTTCTGCATCTTTCTACCTCGTAACCCTGGGTGCCTTTTTGCCCCCAGGCTATTCTCATGGGGGATGCTGGGTGTCATCAACTTCAGAACACCAACTGTACAATCCACAAAGAGCGGTGTCCACCACTTGCATCTATTGAACAGTTTCTAGGAAGCCCCTGGCCATCCTTTGTGTTATGGGATGGGGAACGCCTTAATCTCAGATGGGATGTCCAAACCGGAGTGTTACATCTTAATACTGACTACTGATGTTGCCATTTTCTCTCCCTGTCCCCCGCACCCCCATACACATACTCTTACACTATTTGGTTTTCTGATTTATAACAGCAGTATTATTTAATTAAAATTTAATGGCACAAGGAATACATAAATATTATCATTAAAATTTAAGAATAACATTGAAGTTCTCATCAGCTGCTCCCTCAACCCAGTTTTTCTTCCCTCTTCCCTGGAAATAGCCATTGACTTCCATTTGCTTTGTACCTTACTGGATGCCTTTCTATGAATTTGCACACCAGTGTTGGATCCAGGAGCTTGAGATGTTGTTTGTATGAATTTGTGTGGGTCTTCCGTGAAAAGTCAGCAACTAGACATCTTTGTGCCAACTTTTTATTCAACAACAGGTGATGCAGATTTTGTACGTTATTACACGTAGGTTAATTTTATCTTTTTAAGTGAATCTTCCCACTAATGAATGTTTTAAGCTGTTTCCTGTTTTCTTTTATTAACTTGTGCAGAACAATGACTCCATGGAAGTCAGGAATGACTCGGGAAGATGTTCTTCAGCGGAAATTTCTGAGAAGTGCAACTGGTGTATGCTTTTAAAATCTAAGTCCTGCTCCTAGCAGCAATGTAAAAAGACACCTGTGTCGGATACACTGGCCAATACTTGATACTAATAATTCTTTTAACTTTTATTACTGTTTTCTCAAGTAGAGGTTTGGAGAAATGAAATGGCATCCAGGAACACTGAGCTTGTATATTACAGATAGGTAATTGGCACTTGTAAGATATGAAGATAGTTTGAGTAAAGCACAGCATTTCATTAATAAAAGCTGACTTTTCAAGTCAAATGACCTACTATTTGCAGGATTTTAGCCTTTTGCTCATCCCAACAGTTACTTGCAAAATTGACCGTCTTTCTAAGTTGTTACCAAACAATATACACTTAGCTCCCAAACAAGATGCCATTAAGGAGCTCGACTTTCCATGCATGATGAAGGAGCAGCTCCTTCTTTGTCTTCAAAGGAACAGTATTTTTTCTGTAAATGGCCTTAAATTAATATCAGAAGAACATTTGCCAGCATCAGTCTGTAATGCATGGAACTTTGGATTCATATATTGGATAGAAAATTGAACCTGAAGAAGTTTAAAATCCTTTCCAATGTTGAGTGCCTGGGATTCATGTGGTGGTTCTTGGTCACAAAGATGGCGCATTCATTCAACAAATATTACTTGATTTCTTTCCAACTGTTCAGGATGTTGCAAATGGAGCAGAGGAAGACAGATGTGGATCTACTCTCATGATGCTTCCATCCTAAGGGAAGGCAGGGTAAGGAATGTGCTGGATGATTTCAGAGTGAGGGGTGCTCAGAAGAGATATGCACTGTCTCGGTTGGGGTGGACTGCAGGAGGAGTTGGATCACACCTTCAGGAGAGGACACTCCAAGCTGAGCAAGGACAAGAATTAAATTCCAGGTGAGGTCCTGGGGGAGGTTACGAAGCAAAGGGCTGTCAACCCTTGTGGGTAGGCAGAGGAAGAGCCTGGACGACTTTTACCATCCTTTCCAGCCTTTGCGTCTACAGCTTCTACATTCTTAGCAAATCTTAAATCCAAACCTTTCTCTCTGTAGACTCGGGAGTCCCTGATATGATGGATGGGAATAGCTCTCAGTGGGACTGGAAGGTGTGTTCCAGACTGGGAGGTGTGTTCCTGATTGTTGACAACACCGCAAACTCACATGCAAAATAAACCGCAAACTCACATGCAAAATAAACAGCTTTCATTTTGTTTCACTAGGTTTGTCTGGTTTGGTAAAGATCTTTAATTTCGGTTTCTGCCCTCGACAGCAGAGTGTACTGAGACCTGTGAACTACGTTGTCTGGGTTCGAACCCTGGCTCTGACCAGCTATGTGACCTCACTAGCTATGTGACCTTGGAAAATTCCTTGACCTTTCTGTGCTTCAGTTTCTCCATCTGTAAAGTCTTCATAGATTTGGAAAGAGTGAGTTACTTTGCATAAATAAAGCATTTGATGCCCGCCACATAGTAGGTGACCAATATGTATTAGCTCTCCTTACCTTGGGCAGCCCTCCCTCTGTGGTGCCAGGGCTCCTTGGAGGGGGATGGAGGTGGTAGAGTGGTATTTATGTCCCAAGTGTATTGTCCTTTGGTCTTGTGCTTGCAAAGCTGCCTCTGAGATGACCACTGAGATAGTGAGCATCTCACTCTGGATCCATCCTCAGAACACTCAAATCCTCCTAGGCATCTGCCCCAAGCTGTCATCTTTCTGGAAGCATCTTTCTCTGGGGTCTGAATTCCTTTGCGCCAATGCCAGGTGGCGATGTAGAGCCTGGCTTGTGGATAAGCCCTTTGTGCAGCACCCTACTCCTGAACTAGACAGTATCCAGTATTATCCCAAGTCCTCTGTGGGGCACGGATGTTTGTGGCAAACCCAGTAAGTTCCCTGGGATATTTTTGCTCCCTTTCCCCATCCTATCTAAGCCTAAGGTATTGAAGACAGAGCTGGCTTTCTGCCTGAAGGAGCATGAGGAGGAAGAAGGAAAAGCTGGGTGCAGAGTAATAAGTCACAAAGGTCACTCCTTCCATGTGGGACAGTGTGTCCAGGGATCATCCCCCAGGGCTGGGCACCTGTAGCTCAGGACTTGACAGTGTGCAGACGCCACACTCCAGAGGGCACGAGAGGAGACCTTAGCAAGGGCATCATTGACGGAGGTGGAGGCAGGATCCTAGGAGCCCATCTGAAAATGAGACTGGCAACAGTGAAGCCTGAGGCCACCCCAGGACCTGCAGGACCAGGGGAGCCAGTGCGATAGATAAGATAACCTCTCCCCTGCCCGCCGGCTTCAGCCAGTCTGTCGCATTGGCCACATCAAACCAAAAGGCAGTTGAACCTATGAGTGACATTTTTGAATGTCAGCCCGTAAGACACAGAGCAGTGGGGATGAATCTGAGGGACAAATAGGCAACATCTGGTACAAAGACCTTTGGCTACAATCTGAAATGGCCAATGCCAGGGTCTTCTGCACATTAGACAGTCTTTGGCTCCATGTAATGTATACATTTAAGGGGCCAGACTTGAGAACCCAACTTTCATCCACCCCCGAGGAGTCCTGCCACCGGAAAATTGGCCAATGAACAATGTATGAGTAGGAAAAACAAAATCAAGTTGGTGACGGTTACTGCTGCCCTCGCTAGTGGAAAAGGGGCTGACGAGGAGCAAAATGCATGAGGCAGAGCAGGCCCGAGCGTGTCTGTGGGATGGGCCCTCTACTCACGGGTGGAATTGCACTTAATCATGAGCTGCAGAGAAGATATCACTACCTTACATAACATCCATAAATTATCCCCGTGTACTTAAGAGGTGGGATCATTGATTTATAATACAGTTCATTTATAAAAACCAAACTTATTTCCCAGATGACAGCAGCGGCTTGGAACGCTCTTTGCAGTGAAGGTGGCCTACAAATTATCCAGAGGTTTCATCTACAGCAAATTATTCATGAGGAATGCAGTGTCAGCAGGAAGTGGGCTGCAGATTAATCCCTGGCAGGATGAGACCATCTCAGTATCTGATAATTATTTCAGCACTTCGAGATGGAAATGCGCTGATAAAATGAGGAATGTGGCATTCCCAGGGGGCAGAACAGCTATTGTCACAGAGAAATGTTATGCATGATTTATCGTCTAAAATATATATATTTCAGGGGCTACTGACTTTCTTCCTTTGAAAGAGGCAAATTGGGTGGATTAGCTATTGCCGTTGAACAAACCACCATGAACAGTAGCACCTTAAACAGCACACGTTGTCTCATAGTTTCTGTGGGTCAGGGGTGTGGGTGTGGCTTTGCTGAGTCCCCCGAGCAGTGTAATCGAGCTGACATCCAGGAAGGAGGTTCATGTGAGCGCTGGCAGGGCCTGGAGAGGCTGCCACCCTCACCTGGGGCTCCGGCAGGGCCTGGAGAGGCTGCCACCCTCACCCGGGGCGCTGGCAGGGCCTGGAGCTGCTGCCACCCTCACCCGGGGCGCTGGCTGGGCCTGGAGCTGCTGCCACCCTCACCCGGGGCGCTGGCAGGGCCTGGAGCTGCTGCCACCCTCACCCGGGGCGCTGGCAGGGCCTGGAGCTGCTGCCACCCTCACCCGGGGCGCTGGCAGGGCCTGGAGCTGCTGCCACCCTCACCCGGGGCGCTGGCAGGGCCTGGAGCTGCTGCCACCCTCACCCGGGGCGCTGGCAGGGCCTGGAGCTGCTGCCACCCTCACCCGGGGAGCTGGCAGGGCCTGGAGCTGCTGCCACCCTCACCCGGGGCGCTGGCAGGGCCTGGAGCTGCTGCCACCCTCACCCGGGGCGCTGGCAGGGCCTGGAGCTGCTGCCACCCTCACCCGGGGCGCTGGCAGGGCCTGGAGCTGCTGCCACCCTCACCCGGGGCGCTGGCTGGGCCTGGAGCTGCTGCCACCCTCACCCGGGGCGCTGGCAGGGCCTGGAGCTGCTGCCACCCTCACCCGGGGCGCTGGCTGGGCCTGGAGCTGCTGCCACCCTCACCCGGGGCGCTGGCAGGGCCTGGAGCTGCTGCCACCCTCACTTAGGACACTGGCAGGGCCTGGAGCTGCCTTGTCCTTTGCTTCCCTGTACTCCCAAAACGTCCACTTGCTTCATCCAGTGAAAAACAGAGAGTCCCATCTAGATGGCTGCGACATTACAAAATGTCAACATGGCCACTTCCTCACCTTTGCCCACTTCTGCTGGTTTGAGGTGAGTCTCGGGTCCTGCCTGGTGTGGCCATCAGCAGACTGGTGGTGGAGCCCACCAGGAGAAAGGCAATTAGGTCTCTTGGGAGAGAAAAGGAAGCTGAGAAGAGCAAAGGAACGATGGAACGGACACAGACGTGGAAGAAAATCTGCAAAAACACGCGAAAATGGCTCAAAAACATTTGTTATTTCCCAATATCTGAGTTCTCTGTGGAAAGAAAAGAAATGAAATTACACTCTGAGGACAAGCTAAGAAGAAAAGCTCTACCCTTATTTTATTAATATTTAGCATTGTAGATAGGCAGACACCCTGCAGCCAGCCGATGACGTTCCCGCTGACCGGAAAAAGGAAAGAGCTTTGGTCTCTTTTTCCCAACTAAGCCCAGAGGAAGGGAACGGGTTTCTCTGGCTGGTTCCCACTTGCATCTCAGATCTCAGGAAGGCGCCAGAGCTGTGTTCAAACAGATGCATTAGTTCTGATCTCGTTTCACAGCCGAGCGCTCCTGCCCTGGAGCAGCCCTGGGCAGCCTCAGAATGAAGCAGGGTGGACACGTCCGCTCCATGTTTCGGGGCTTTAATGGAGTTGTTGAAAAGGAGGTTTTGTTCAGCAGTTCAGTCAGCCCAGGGGCTCGCAACAGCCAGCCCGGCTGCCGATAGAGGAAAGAGGAGACAGAAATGATGTTGTAAATGTCCACGGAAAATGCCGAGAGGAAAAGGAGCGAGCAGGGGGCAGAGAGCAGCGAGGGCAGTAGAAATGCTCTTATAGGTGAGCGCCCGCTGGGGGGTGGGAGCCACAGAGGGGGCAGGGCTTTGGCTTAGAGCCCTTGGCCGACTACACACCCAATCTGGAAGGAATTAGTATTCATTGCAATTATTTCTTATTATGGTGGACTTCTATTTATAAAAAAGTTATAATGACTGTCCCATCAGTTTCTTTAAGTTTTAAACAGTGATGCCATGAAGCAGAAAAATTTAAATTGTACTAAATTAGATGTCATTCACTGTAAGATAAGCCATCACTTAAGGGACCACCATGCTTGGTGGGGTTTATTGCCAACTAGAATCCACCACCCTTCTGAGGGTGGAACCAAGTGCCCCAGACCCCCTTGCAGAGATAGCTCCAGAAGAGGGTAAGCTGAAGAAGCCCAAGAGGCAGAAGGGACAGAAGTTTGCATTCTTCAGAGCCGGGTGGAAACTGACACAAAAGAACATGAGAGATTTGGACACAGGAACCATGCACTTCACTGCAGCTGCCCGAGGCAGTTGGTGGAGTGCTGCAGAGTCTCAAAGTTTGCAATAGTGTCCCCAGATTCCTTGGAGAAACCCCAGCTTTGGTGCTTCCTTCCACTAGAGGCATTCCAGGTCAACTCTCACCTGCCACCTCCACCTCCCTGCCCCAGGAGGCAGCATCTGCCATCTCCACCTCTCCTAGGGGCTGAGCGAGTCCCCAGGTCTGCCTTTGCTAAATAGAGCAGCTGACTGATCCCTCCTGCCTGATACCACCACCGGGAAATGAGGTGCACATTGCCAATTAAGCCGTACCTCCATGAGTTCTTAAATGTGGAGTTTTTATTTTGTGCTTTATAGAAGCAGCTGTTTTACACTATTCACACCTATATATTTTGTCAGGTATTATTCTGGCTCACACATAAAAATGAAAATTGTAAATCCAAAACTTGGCTAATTAGTCCTAAACCTTCTTTATTTTTAGAGTCAGATCTTCCTGAATCACTCTTCAATTCCTAATTGTTAGTGTCCAAGGTGTTGTGTCATCAAGATTCCCAGGAGTGCTGGCAACACAGCATCTGTGGGGCTGTGATTGTCCATTTCAGCATCAGAAACTCAACTCCATTTGCCTACACATGGATGCTGACAACTATCCAATAATGATCTCAAGATGCCCTCAACTGCAGGGTGCGTTCCCATTTAAAGGGCATAAAAATACATTTCTTACAATTGACTAAATATGACAAGAGCTTGTAAAGGCGAAACTTCAAAGTGATAAAAACTATTACAGTAGAATGAAAATACCTGCTATTTGGGAAATGCTAAATTAGAGAAAGCGAACTTTGGTGTGTGACCATGGACCTGTCTATTAGATAAGAAGACATCTTAATGATGAAAGAGATTCAAGAGAGAAGTTGCAAAATCCCATTTAATTAAACAAACATTTATTATGTAGTATCATGGACACTGCCTGCTGGCAGGCAGGATGGCAAATATCTCAGACACACAAAGCATCATGGAATCATGGCAGAGGGTCGTGTGGTTGCCCCTGAGGTGAGAAGGAAGCCCACACAAAAGCTGGGACCTGGAAGGCTACACAGATCTTCAGCTCAAGGTCATGAGAGAAAGTCCTTTTGAGCAGAGGAAAGAGTATAAGCAAAATCCACTTGGCAGGAATTCAAAGGACAGTACATTTTCTGGGTCTGTCTGGAGACCTGGAGAACTGAGAATTTAAAGTACAGTAAGTTTGGTAAGACAGCCCTAAAAGCGAAGGTAAGAAGTTGGCACTTTGCCCTGGGACAACAGAGAATCTCTGAAGAATTCCACCTGATGGACAAGCTTAAAGATGAAGAGAAGCAGAGAGACAAACAAGGAGATGAATCCACATGTGCAGAAGAAGGGCCTGAGGACCAGGGACACGGCGTTAGGCCGGCCCTGAGGGGTCACAGGTGGATGGACAGGACCTGGTGAAGGAGTGGGTAGAGCAGTGAGGGAAAGAGAGGACCCAGATACATTCACCATGTTTCCACCATAATAGACTCGGAGGAAGGGAATGTTATGCACACTAAGTAGGAAAGGAAGAAAGCAGGGCAAGCTCAGAAGGAAGAAAGCCTCATACTGCTCCCCCAGGCCCACGTTAGGAACTTGCCACAGTTCTAACATTTCCAGAGGTCAAGTCTACACTGTTTTCCAGCTGGGAGTGGACAGCCCATGAGTGTGGTGCCCAACTGCCTGGTTCTCTGCCATGTGCCTGGAAGACAATGGATAAATATTAACTAAATGTTAACAGTTAGATCAGCATTTGTAGGATGCATTCAAGATTTGGAAGCACCAGAGATCAGTCATCTTGTAAGAGCAAACAATCACCTACCTAATTTTCACCAACTTCGCAAATGCATTTTTTTTTTTTTCCAGACAGAGTATCACCCTATCACCCTCAGTAGTTTGCTGTGGTGTCACAGCTCACAGCAACCTCCAACTCTTGGGCTTAGGTGATTCTGTTGCCTCAGCCTCCCGAGTAGCTGGGACTACAGGTGCCTGCCACAACGCCTGGCTATTTTTTTGTTGCAGTTTAGCCGGGGCTGGGTTCGTACCTGCCACACTCAGTATATGGGGCCAGAGCCCTACCCACTGAGCCACAGGTGCTGCCCCCCCAAATGCTTTTATAAGATAAAATGCCTTTGATCTTTTGACTCTCAAAATTAAGCAAGATATTCACTAGCGGTTTTAAAGGATGTAAAATGATTGAGACGGTTGAGTTAGGCAGTTATGATGGGATGTTAATGGGTCCAAGGTCCATCCTTATGCAAACTCATTTCTGTCATCACCTAAGTGACATGACACTTAGACACATGTCACGTCACCACGGGTCAAGCAGAGGCCTGACACACCGACCCCACCAAGGGTAAAGTGACTCTGAGCTCTTCCCTTTTGAAAGAGTGTCATTTTCATGTTATTGGATACAGAGAGCAGCCTAAATGCCATTTCAAGTTGGCAATGGCATAATGGACGTGCTGGTGCTGAGCGGCGGCTGTGAGGCTGTAGTGAGGTCCAGTGGGGGTCCTCTGATGCTGAGAGGTTGGGTCCTGGGGCAGCATCTGCTGAGTGGCAGGATATGAAGGTCAGGGGTCATGATCAAAGGTGACTTTCTATTGCTGTGCTGGAATGGAGAATCAAAGTTATTTAGACTGATGGTCGTCCAACTTTCCTGACTCCAAGAAAGAAATACATGTCACAGCCACCACCAGCATTCAGACTCCTGGTTTGCCTCTCAGGAACATGGTAGGATTATAGATATAGAACATAGTAGGAGGCCATAGATTCCTGGCCTCCTCCTGCTCAGGAGGTCCAGATGTGATTAGCTCTGACCCAGCACAGTTGCTGGTGAGACCCTCGGTTCTGTGTTTGCACAGCCAGGGTGACTGGCAGCTTTCTCAACCTGGGAGAGGGACCAAGATGAAGAGACCAAACCTCACTAATCAGTTACAAACATACAGCACAAAAAAGACACAGAAGGGTGTTTATGAGCTACCACAGTTTGGGCTGTTTGTTAGCACAGCGTGATCTAGCCTATCCTGCTTTCATAGGTATGTGTCTGTGTTATTTCAATGATAAACAAGGACTGATATTTTGCTTTCTATTCTATTTTATTCTATTTCGTTTACATTTAAAACATTGACTACAATACAATAGTCTCATGGTTCAGGAAAATATGAAAAACACAGGTGCAAATATGTATGTGTTTACAAGATTGGTTGTTTGCTGTCTTCCTTCCCACTTTGGCTATAGCCCTATGTGACAAAGGCCATGTCTGTCCTTGCTCTGCTTTGTACCACCAGGGCCTGGCACAGTGGTTGGTGGAATCTGACAAATGAAGGAATAAATGAAATTACTTTTTCTAGTTTTTTAAATACCTGAAGCTCAGCAATGATCCCTTCCAAATTGATCCATAAGCCCAGCACTGACCTAGGCAAGGATCACCACTCACCAAGTAGAGAATGAATAGACTTATCAAGGAGAACATGGACAGAGTGGGACAGCAGGACAGGGAAGCCCACTGAGAATAAGACCGGCACTAATTAGCTGTAATCCTCACTGTGATTTTTTACCAAATATCAAGAGGGCAGACTGCCTGTGTTGTTTTGTTGTCTGAATGAGACGCTCAACTTTGGAGCTTCTCTTGGAAATGAGCCCACACCACCCTGACTTATAGGAAAATGGGCTGAGATCCATGTTCACACAATAGGAAATTGAACATTAAAGTAATGTCACAGTAAAAGAGGCTCAGAATGAAATCCATTCAATTATTGTAAGTTCGTCTTTAATCCAAAAGAAGCTTCTTAATTGCCTTGGCTGGACTACCGGTAATAGGAAGGTTAAATTGGCTTTAAACTTTTATTTTATTCATTGTATTCATTGTGAGATAACTGATTTCAAATATTGAGCTTCCTTCAGAGGAACAATAATTCACTTTTGAAATATATATTATGCCAATAATAGATGAGCTAGATAGAATTGGACTTCTAACATCTTTGGAATATATTCCTGGGTATATTTTTTGCAGAAGGAAGAAAAGAGAGAGTTACAGTGGTGACATAGAACACTATCTTTGACGTAGTGTATGTTCTTTTAAGATGTATAGCCAGTGTGTTGGGCGAATGAAATGTACCAGAGTTTACGCACCCTCAAGAAGACAAATCCTCAGACTTTAAGATAAATGAAACCGTTAGCCTCTTTTTATTTATAAAGTAACAGAGCACTAACCTAGAATGTTAAAGGCCATTCTGTTTCGTGCTCTTCAAGATGTTGCAGAGCTAACAAGGTCCTAAGAAGAGCGAATGAATGGTAAAGTCAGTAGCTTCACAAAACAGTCATTCCAAAGTTGCCATTTTACTTTGTTTTCTAGAAAAATACCTTAATGGCATAAATGTATTTATGATCTATGTACAAATGACTTAATAAAAAATAAATTAAATAAGCAAGTATTGCTTATTGAAATAAATAAATAAAATTAATTCTGAACACACTCCCAACCCCCCCAAAAGAAAAGTACAGTGTAGATGTCTGAGATGACAGATATGCCAATTACCCTGATTTGACAATTAGGCTGTGTATACATGTACCAAAACACCACACCATACCCCACAAATATGTACAAGTTGTGTGTCAATTAAAAATAAAATAAAACTAAACTGAAAGAAGACATAGTATGTTAGAAGGCAATAAGCATTATGTAGAAAAATAAATTGGGAAAAAAGGACAGGGACTGTTTGCAAGAAGATACAAGAAGAATATATTTTTTTTAAAGAAAGGTACCTATACTTTTTCCTATTTGCAGAATTCATCTATGGAGTACACTCTTTTTGGGGTTTGGGGGTAACAATTGACCTTTAGGCAAAAGTGAAGTTCAGCCTCAGTTCTAGAAATAAAAGGTGGAGACAGAGGTGATTAACTATTCTGTATAAAAATTCATTTTATCCACCCCTGAAATATTTGAGTGCCTACTGTATTCCCAGAAGTTCTCTATACACTAGGGAAATGGACCAAAGTCAACATCCCATGGAACTTACCTCCAGATGTTAACAAAAAGATGTTCTTACCTTACCAGGGCCAGGATTTTAGGCATCAAAACTCACAAGTACAGACAATAAATGCAAAAGTAGGTAAACAGTATTTTAAAAGTGTTTGCACAGCAAAGGAAACAATCAACAGGGTAAAGAGACAAACTGCCAAATGGTAGAAAATATTTGCAAACTATTCATCTAACAAGGGACTAGTATTCAGAATATATAAAGAACGCAAGCAACTCAGTAAAAAACAAACAAGAAAAATCCAATCTGGTTAAAACATGGACAAAAGGCCTGAATAAACATTTCTCATTTCTCTTCTTGTAGAAGCCATACAAACAGCCAAAAGTTATACAAAAATGCTGAACATCACTAATCAACAGGAAAATGCAAATCAAAACCACAATGAGCTATCACATCAGCTCAGTAAGAACAACTATTATCCAAAAGAAAAGAAAAATCAAGTACTAACAGTGATGTGGAGAAAGACGAACCCTTATATACTGTGAGTGGGAATGTAAATTAACACAGATTTTAAGGGAAACAGTATGGAGCTTCTTCAAAAAATTAAAAATCGAATGACCATATGATCCAGCAATCCCACTACCAGGTATATACCCAAAGTGGTAAAATCATTATGTTTATTGCAGCCCGACTCACAATAGCCAAGATAGGAAAATGTAAGTGTTCATCTGTGGATGAATGGATTAAAAAGTGTGTTATCTATACACACTGGAACACCATTCTGCCATAAAAAGAAATAAAATCTTGTCACTTCCAACAATATGCATGAGCCTGAAGGGACATTTTGTTACATGAAATAAGCTAGGCACAGAAGGACAAATACTGCATGATCTCACTCAGATGTGAAATCTACAGAAGTTGATCCGTGGGGTAGAGAGTAGGACAGTGATCGCCAGAGGCCAGAAGGGCAGGGTGAGGATGGGAGTGGTTGGCCGAGGGGCACAAAGTTACAGTTAGACAGGAGGAGGAAGCACTGTGCTACTCAACACTAGGACGATACAGTCGACAACAGTGAATTATGTACTTTGAAACGGCTGAAGGAGGATTTTGAATGTTCTCACCAGAAAGAAATTATAAACATCTGAGAAGATGGATATGCCAATTACCCTGATTTGACCATTAGGCCATGTATACGTGTACCAAAACACCACACCGTACCCGACAATGATTATGTGTCAATTAAAAATAAAATAAAACTAAACAAAAAGAAGACATAGTATATTAGAAGGTGATGAGCATTATATAGAAAAATAAATTGGAAAAAAGGACAGGGACCATTTGGATGGGAGTGGAGAGTGGTCAGGGAAGGGTCTACCCGAAAGGTGACATTCAAACAGAGCCCCAGTGTGGAAGCAGAGGGCGCCACATAGACATCTGCGGGAATGGGTTTGGGGATGGATGAGAGATTTCTCAAACTCAGTACTCTTGTCGGGGACTGTGCTGTGCATTCTAAGATATGTAACAGCATCCCTATGTCCCATTCACTGGAAGCCAGTAGCACGTCTCATCCACTGTGACAAAGATACCTCCTGACACTGCAGAATGTCCCTGGGGAGGCAGCATCGCCCTGGGTTGAGAACAACTGAGCTGGAAGAAATATCAAAGGGGCAGGTGCTGAGTGGGAAACACGGTAGATGCTGTCCGGGAACAAGAAGGAGGCCAGTTTGCCTGGAATCAGGTGGGCAGGCAGGATCACAGGAGGTGAGGTCAGGGAGACGACAGGCCACGTGTGCACAGTCTTGGGGCCACTGTGGCATTGGCTTCTGCTCCAAGAAATGAGAAGATGCTGGGAGGCTTAGTCTGCAGTAGGGTGTGAGCCTGACCCTCCAGATGTCCCCTCTCTCTTCTCTGCCCTGCTCTGCCCCTTTCGAATCACATACAGTGGTTCCCACAGCTCCCTGGTGGCCTTGGCCATGCTCTCTGGGTCCGAGCAGCCATTTTCTCCCAGCACCTTCAGGTCTGAGCCCCAAGGCCATGCACTCCATCCCATTCCCTCACTGGTCTCTCTGCTCCTGCCCCCCCACCCCCCAGTGCATGTTCTGTGCCTTCCCTTTCTTTCTGGGGCCTTGACAAATGCAAAGCTCATGAGTAAACCTAGAAAAGAATGGAGACAGCAGCTTTCTCCCCAGGCTTCCCCAGAGGCAGTCCAGCTACAGGGCCATGGTGGCCTCTGCCTCCATCCTGCCCCAGTGCCTCTCACTTCAGAGCTGTCTCAAGGAAGCAGACAGAAGCGCACAACAAAGGAACACGTTTGGCTTTTAAAATAAACCTTGTTAAGTGAAAAAGCTTCAAACACACTTCATAGCTGGAGGCCTCCTGCCATATTTACAGGCGCTAGAAACACGGTGGCAACTGTTTCCCAGCGTTCACGGCCCCTCCGACTCTGGCAGGGGCTGGTGGCTTGATGACAGCTCGTCTGTCATGTGGGGGAGGATGGTGTATTTCCATCTTGTGCCTGTGGAGTTGAGTCCAAACACCACCACCCCCAGCCTCAAAAATAAATATATAAATGAAAGCAAGAACTCGAATGGCCTCACAGAGGCATATGACTTGGATGACAGAGTGGGAGGGAAGGTTTTTAATCTAATAGCCTAAAGTCCACTCAGGTAGAAATAGCCAATGCATTGTTTTTTTCTAAATTGTGCCACAAAGCAGGATGGAAGGAGAGGTAATACAATAATGATATAATCGGTGTTGAGGCCGGGGAAGTTTAGACAGGACAGAGCATGGAAGGGAATTGAGTTGTACTCCCTACTTGGTAATTTCTGCATGTTAGAATTCTAGACCCCACCTGGGAGAAGATGGAGTGGATGCAGCCTCCCAATTCCTCCTGCTCAGCAGAGCTAACATCCAGGGACCTTAAACATAAACCAAACATAGGAAGACTTGAGAACAAAGCAGGCAGATGGGCTGGGGACCTCAAGACCCAAGAACAGTAGGATGGCAACATTTGTGGGTTTTAGTTTTGCCTCATATGTCCCAGATGGTATATCCTAGATGACAAGAGAACCTAATGATTTAGAAACAGAAACAATGGGCACACGTGAAAAAGGACCCCAAGAAAAGCCCGAAGTCCAGGAAGGTTCACCTAGCAAGACAGAGAAGAGCTTTGCACCTGTGTGATGAGATTATAGCCCCACATACTGATTTGCATCTTTCCTGCACCTTCAGTTTTCTTATTCTTCTAAGTGCCTGTAAGTGCCAGAGACCAGCCCCAGAAAATATGCCCAGTCCACCTAATCTTTCACGCCCACTGTGCCATCATCTTAAAAAACCCAAAGTTAAATGGGTTATTTTCAAGTTGGCCAAATGCAGAGCACAGGATTTAAATCTGTTTTCCTCCATCACTGTAAAGGCAGAATGGAGGAATAAAGAAAAAACTATGCACAGCCAAGGTGGGGCACAGTCCCCCGAGTGGTGGACAGCAGTGACATGTCACCTCTCCGTGGGCCGGTGTGCATAATGCTCCACCACAGCACCAAAGCCCCCAGTCATCAGACAGCTGACTCAACTCTATAAAGCAAAGATTTGTAAGGGAGCTGCTTATTTCCACTCTCTTTAGCATTTTAGATGTCAGTTTTAAGTAAATACATCATTTCTCATCATTTAACATAATGATCAGCTTTTTGCTAACTAGGCCTTCTTTTCTACTTGCTTCTAAGTGATGTTGAATCAAGAAAGTGTGGTCAAAAGACCATGAACTTTGTATAGGATTCTCAAGGGTTTTTTCCCTGACTCTGCCACTAATGAGCTACCTTGCCTTGGGCACAGCCTGGCTCTTCTGCAAAATGATCTGATGGTTAAAAGGTCTCCAAGTTCTTATGCTCTATAGATCTGTTACAATTAGGATCCTTAAATACAAGTCTAGATTACCCAGGGTCATTCATTTCTGATTCCATAGATTCTATGCTTAGACCTCATGCATAGCTGTTGATTGCTTTTGAGACTATAACCAAAATCCTTAACCTCAGATTTCAAATCATATTGTGACCTTCAACTTCTCTTTACATCAATACCCCTATCAACGTGATCCACGCACACTCTTTTTTCCTTTCTACCTAAATGGATTTCCTCCTTTGCCTAATTAACTTAGCTGTTCTTCAGTTCTCAAGTCCAACATTCCCTCCATAAAAAGCTAACCAACTCTGCAGAAGGCACCGTTCCCATGTCACAGGCATTGTTGGCACACATCAGCACTTTTCTACTTTTGTGTTTTTGTGGGTTTCAGCATCTCTCACCCCAGACTGGTGAGACTGTAAGCTCTTGGGTAGGAGATGCATGCATCATGTTCAGCATGGCACCCAGCCAGGACAGCGCCTGGGGGAGGGGAAGGAACAGGGATGCTGGGGAGAGGACATTCCAGGTAGACGAAGCAGCAAATACAAAAGTCCTGAACAGGGAGGATGTTAGTGTGCTGAGTGCAGAATTGAAGAGATGAAACCCACAGATGGACAGGAGCCAGAGCTGTTTGGGGGCACATAAGTCACTGGTGGGACTTAGAATGTTTTGCTCAGTAAAATGGGCTTCCACCAGAGGATAGCTGAAAAGGACATGATTTGTGTTTCAAGGTCCAATAGCTGCTCTGGCTGTTGGTGAAGACTATATTAAGGGCACCCTTAGTGGAGCAGGGGGCTGGTGCACATGTCCACCTGAGAGACGGCAGCACAGGGGAAGGTAGGTAGCAGTGAAGGTGGAAAGAACTCGGTGCTTCAGGTTGTATTTTTGAGACAAAACCTATAGGATTTGCTGAAAATTTGACTGTTGGTGTGAGGGAAGAGCAGAGACACAAAAGAACCCTGAGTAACACCCTGACAGTGAGGAGGTTTATGGGGCCATTTACTAAGCTGGGAAAGATTGAATGAGGACTAGGCAATGGAGTGAATCGTGTCTCCCGTTCCCACTCAAATCTGTGCTGGAGCCCTCATCCCCAATGTGACTGGGTTTAGAGCTAGGTCTTATAAGGAGGGAATTAAGGCTAAATAAGGCCATCCATTGCAACCCTAATAAGATAGGGTGTCCTTATAAGAAAGACACCACAGGTGCACATGCAGAAGAAAGGCCATGTGAGGACACAGCAAGAAGATGGCCATCTGCAAGCCACAGAGACAGGCCACAGGACAAATCAACCTGCCCAGCCTTGACCTTAACCTCCTACCTCTAGAAATGAAACAAAATAAAGTTCTGTTGCTCAAGCCACCCAGTCTGTGGAATTTTGTTATGATGGTGCTGGAAAAATCATACATTTGGTCTTAGAGGAATGATTGATATCTGTTTTTAATATAATTTATGTAAACCATTTTTAGACAATCAAGTGGGGATGAGAGCCTTACCACAAGAGGGACACTCAGAAAAAGGTGTAGACTAGAAACAAATGCTCCATGAATGTATGTATGAACTATTAGTAAAAAGCACTAGGGTGACAGAGTATTGTTTTGTTTATAAACTGTGTGCTTTCAGTAACCAGCCAAGAGAAAAGAAAGTGAAATGGAGTCTCTCCAAGACCCAGTGAGAGCCAGATTTGAAAACAGAAACCAGAGGCTGCCTAGAGTGTCCGCACTGTGTCAACATTGCAGCATGCAGGGAACCCAGCCACCATGATTACACCCACCATCCCTGTGCCATTTCATGGTACCACCACCAGTCGGTCAGATGCACGACTGTCCCCAAACTTGGAAGCAATTCCCTGCTTTGTGACCCCTACCAAGGACTGAAAGATACAATATTACTCTAGGAAGTCCACTTGTATTAGAAACTAATTTGGATTAACTTCAATGGGAAGAGACTATATAAGGTGATAAAGCAACTGAATAGTTAAAAAGCTTGAGAACACAGTCCCACCAAGGCCAAGAACTAAGGAAATAAATCCAGGTGGCATCACCTAACAGCCATCTGGTTAGGATGCCACCACCGGACTGAGTCTTCATCACTCTGCAAAGGACAGGAGGAGGGAGCTGATGAGTCAGGGGTGGGTTGTGTGCTCATTTTTGGAGAGGAAGTGCTGGAATTTTTGACCAGAAGTCCCCCACACGAGACCACATGCAACTAGGAGAAAGTCATTCTTCAAGAAATGCGCTGGAGCACTCTGCTACCTAAAGAAATGGGGGGATGAGAGAAGGCAAAGACAGGCTGTGCATACAACCAGGAGACATGTAAATGTGAGTGGCCCGTCGCTCTGTGAGCCCCCAGGAGGCCAGTAGTGGGCGAGAGATGAAAACACTCGGTGGTTGAGTGCTACTCAGTGACCTCTGCAACACTGATGGTAGCCGTGAGGAAAGGCAAAGAGAGCAAAGGAATGGCAGAAAAACAGATTGTCTTCTTTCATGGGGAGGAGAGTATTCCAGTGGCAGAATGTAAGGAATCTGGTTTGTTGCTGTTCTTGTGGTTATTGTCCCAAACCATCAGGTGAAATAACTACTTTCTTCCAATGCTCTAAATCTCATGAGTTGAAGGTGGGTGTAGGGATGGGATCGGGGCTGAGGCTGCACTTGAAACTGCAGAAAATCAAAGAGAAGCAAGTAGAGAAGAAGAGAAGGTCGCGACAAGGCACACGTTTTGGTGCTGCCCTCCAGCCTCCATTTCCCCTTCCGGGAATAGAACCTGCGCTGGGCCCTCGGGGTTCTGGCAGGCACAAGCTCCGGAGAAGGCATCCAGCTCACTGCTGAAACCTCAACGCCTCGAAAAGTACCCGAAGCTGAACCAAAAGTTCTTAAACAAACCCCCCGAAGGAATGGCAAGATTTACAGATTGTAAACCACATGGATCACTAATTCTTAAATCACTCTTCTGCTGCTGCTTCCGTAGATCATGAACTCTTCTTTTGTAAGGCTGTCACCTCAGAGCCCATAGGACGATTCTTGCTGCCGTAGTTATCCCCACAAATCTGGTGACAGCTCTATCAGGGCTTGGTTCAGAAAATAATTACACGCTGGTTTGGGCTCCATGGAAATCCAAGGAAGTCAATTTGGCAGACGTCAGGGCCCTGTTGGGCCAGGCACTGTCACACTGTCATGGCTTCTTTCTTGAGTTAATCCCTCAATTAGCAAAATGCACTTCTTTGTCATTGGATTTACATTTATTTCATGAAGCTTGGAGGAGAGGGGCAAAGCCAAACCAGTTTTGTCCCCGCCTGACTATGAAAGGCGTCTGTATATCCAGCCTCCTGCGCCCCATCGGCCAAGGCTGTTCCTTGGCCTCTGCTTCTAGCATGTTCCATCATGGGCACAAAGGTTGGGTCCAGCCGTCAGCAGAGGGTGAGGGAATCTATTCATCTTCTCAGGTGAGTTGAAATTGAGGTCAGGCCAGGACACGAGGTGGCTAATTAGAAAGAAGCCCGGCTGCTGAGGAAAATAACCACTGAGGTATGTGGCAGCCTTGAGCGTGGGCAGCTGCCCAGAGTGCGGAAGGGTCAATGGACTCTTGCTGGCCATGAGCAGCCAGTTCCATCCCAGCCAATAGCTCTGACCCTCCCGGCAATTTTTTGCAAAGGGAGATTTTTCTTCTTCTTCCAGGGTCATTTTGCTCAGCAGAGTGGGTCTGCTTTTGTAATGCAAAACAGTTCCCCACTGCTAACTGCAGCCCCTGCAAACTCCTTCCAGCTCAGCCAATTTAAGAAATTAAATGAAGGGAACAAGAACAGGGGTGTGGGGGGTGGGGAGGAGAAATGTGTCACAAAGAGAACAAAACATAAGCATCACTTTTTTTCTCTCTCTTTGAATATCCTGAAAATTGCAAAAACGTGTTTTTATAGGTGTGTGAGAAGGAGGTGAGACGTTCTTCTCCCAGTAATAGGAATCCAAACAGCACCTCACTTTCAAGCCAATAATAGCCAAAATTTGAGGAGCCACAGCATAGGGATCTGTTTTAAAAAGACTGCGGGTATTGGGAAATGAAGGTGCCTCTGTACCATACGCCACATCTGAAACAATAAGGACAGATTCGAAAGCAACAGCCGCAGGTTGCAGGAGAGGCTGGCTGCAGCAAAGGTACTTGAAGCTCAATGGATGGATCTAGAAACCAAAACAATAGGGTTGCTCAGTGAATTCTGCCTGGCCTATGCAGATCGATACAGAAACCTCTCCGTCCCGCCAGACCCCACACTTTGTGGGAGATGGTAAAAGTCCAAGATTTTCAAAGGAAGATAAACAATTGCCTCTAAATTCAGTATCAACCATAAGCCAGGATGGCGAACATGTCTGGCACATTCTCATGGATCTCTTCTATTCAGAAAGCCTGGGACATTTTAATGGAGTCCCAGAAGAGAGAAAAAAGAACTTAAATCCTTAAGGGTTTCCTAAGAACTCCACTTAAGAGTTTGGGGATGGCTGCAAGGCTTTTTTTGTTTGTTTGTGATAGCGTCTCACTTTGTGGCCCTGGGTAGAGTGCTATGGTGTCATCATAGCTCGGCAGCCTCAAACTCTTGGACTCATGCAATCCTCCTGCCTGAGCCTCCTTAGTAGCCGCTTTATCACAACACTTGGCTAGTTTGTCTATTTTTAGTAGAAGTAGGGTCTCACTCTTGCTCAGCCTAGTCTGGAACTCCTGAGATGAAGCTATCCACCTGTCTCGGCTTCCCAAAGTGCTAGGGAAGAGGTTCTAAATGACTTTGTACAATGGGGGAGAGGGAAGGAAGAAGACGAAACAAAAATCTAGTCTTTTTAGTTTCTATTTTATTCTTTGGGTTCTCAAAGAAACCCTGCTCTCAAGATGAAGACAATTTCTGAGACAGAAACTCAATTACATTTATTTCCTTTGCAGGAAGAAGTGTGGTGGTCCTAACTCAACTCACAGAAGCATGGGGAACCTTTTCTGTAAACATTCTGATGAAAATAGAAGTGAAACTTCCTTTCATAGAAACATAAATATCAGATCTCAGTGACTACCTTGGTTCACTGTTAAATCCCCAGCACCTGGAACGGAACCAGAACTTCTTAAATAAATATCCCAAATCAATACCAAGATTAACACAGTTTAAACCTTGTGAATCACTTATTCTTAAATTATTTCTCTTTCCCTCTTTCTATATTTTCAATTCTTTGATAAGGCTTCTATCTCAGAGCCAACAGAACAAAGGCTCTTGCTGTTCCTTCTCCTTACTGCAGGAATTTCTCTCCTCCCCCACTAAATTAAAGACTGAGTTCATTAAAAGTTGAACGCATAAGTAAATAAATAAAGGTACATTTAAGTCTAACTTCACTCTCGTCATGTTAATTTCACTTTGCTCCCATTGGTGCCGCCCTCTCCACAGTGCCTCTGTTATCTCGTCACGTGCGGAACACAGACGAACAATTTTTTCATAGTATATTTTGCTATATTTCTCTTTATTCCGAAAGAACTCACGAAATAATTATTTCACTTCTACCATCAATGCATAAAATGTCCAAATTTCTCTGATGACCAATTGTATACCTATTTTAAAATCATAACAATGCTTATCACCCTTTATAGTTTTTTGGACTACTTTTAGCAGAATCGCTTTGAAATATTGCTTATTTGGATGAAGCAAAACCAAGGACAGGTTGAGTATCCCTAGTCCAAAAATTAGATATGTAGTACCTGAAACATTTCTGGTCCCAAATATTTTGGATAAGGGACACTCAATCTATTCTTCACAAACTTCCCTGCATGTACAGGACCACAGTAACATTTTTTTTTCCCTAAAAGCCTACAGCATATGCAAGTTAACTAGGGGACTCTGTGAAGTGAACAAGCTGAAATACTATCCGACAAATGGTGAATAAACCTTAACTACACACTCAATTATGGATAGCACAGAACGGCAGCATTTTATGGAGGTTATTAGCAAATGTGATCCTACCATCTTTAATTATGCTTCTGCTGTCTATTCCAGAATACTAACTCTTTAGGAAAATAATGTATGTAAATTGTTTATTAATCACCAGTGGAAGATGCACTCACCCAAAAGGTAGCTATAGTTTGTTGATGTGTTTACTTCCTAAGTCTTAAAAGCTGTTATAAAATCCACCCACAGGAAAACTCAATGACTGCCAAAATCAAATTGACTTTAATAATGGCAGAAAGTTTTGTGCCAGGGTATAGCCTTCTAAAAGATGGTAGGGGAGGGCAGAGAAGGCTAAATTCATGAAACTATCTGGACCTTGTCTTGGGTATCTACATTAATCCATTTCCCTGAGATGAACTGAGAGTATTCACAGTTGCTTAGATAGGCAGGTTCATGTTGGGAAGCCATGGGCTCTCTTCACACCTAAGATTTTCATCAAGGGTTAAATGGAAGCCAATAAAGGTGGAAAAATCAATGGAGGCTTCCCTATTCAGAACTTAAAAGAACCTTTTAAAGGCACAGCATGCATCAGAGAGGGGAAGAGAAAGTGGGAGGTAGGTAGAGCTCCTGGCAAGATGACTTTATTCTATCAAAGGAATAAGAAAAATAGTTCTCTCTGAAGAAGTAACACAATAGTAGATGACACAAAACACGACCATTAGATAATCAAGGTGCCCATGGTTTCTGTGCACAAGTCTCGCTGACTTAAGGCCGCCATGCTGTGGGGAAGCCATGTGCAAGCACCTTTATCTGCACTTGGAGTCTTTAAGTGCTCCCAGCCCAAGCAGCAGATGTGAAAGTGAACAGGTGCAAGATGATTTGATAACTTTATTACTGAGCTGTGAGTCTGCCCAGATGAGGCCCCAGACATCATGGAGTATAGAAAAGCAACCCCCATGCTCCCCTGTCTGAATTCTTGACCCATGCAACCCATGAGCATAATTTAAAAAAAAATTAAGATGCTCAGTTTTGTGGGTGATTTACTAAGCAGAAATAGTGTCTGGAAAACAAATACCTCAAGTCTTGACTTAAGGGAAGGAGCTGAGGTTGTTTTGAAGAAATTTGCAGGGGGGCATTCACGTCTCATGCCAGTAGCTTATAAATTCCAATGACAAAATTAAAAATGGAAAGGATAAAAAATGTGTTAGAAGGCATGTTTAGCACTTTAGAGATTCTTAGGGGTATTTGGGAAAATTTAAATACAGACTTGTTATTAGAAGATATGATGAAATTACTATTTGGTGAAGAGTGGTAATAATATCGCATATTATGGTTATACATGGAAAATATCCATCATCGTTCTTAAGAGATGCCTGTCGACAGATAAGACGTAAGGCTTCCTATGGCCTGATGTCTTCATTTACTTTCAAGAGGGTGAACATCGCAGCTAATTAGACAGAAAGAAAGAGAGAAGGAGAGATGGAGAGACAGAGAGACTGAGGGAGAGAGGAAGTAACGCAGCAAAGCATCACAAGGGTTGCTGAGGCTGGGCGGAGGGGTTGGGTGCTCAGTGTTTTGCTCTTTCCTACATTTCATATGTGAGAAAATAAAATTGGGGGAGGAAAAAAGTGGAAGAGGAGAAGTCCAATCTTAACCAATCTTCCAGAATTACAAGAAGTAAAAGAATGGAAAGGCTGCAATCGAAGGGAAGGCTGAAGACTCTCAGAGAATTCCCGTCAGCATGTTTGGAACCAAGATGACAGGCAATTAGCTATATTGATAATACCTGGAATCTAGCAACTGAGGCAATCAATTCGATGAGAGTGATCAAAACAAGGCCAGGGCTTTCTTGCTCCTGTAATGATTACCTGACTGCAAACCAGAACACCTTCAGGGGCCAAGAACATACTGTGAATGAGAGTGCTCAGTAGGTTCAAGGAAATGATGAGTGAAGAATGGTGTTCTGTCTCCAAGGGCAGCCTGGAGGCAGCTCCAGCCCACTGTCGCTCTTCAGGGACCTGAGCCCAGTGTCCTCTCATCTTCCAATTGTTTTTGAAGCCAAAAAATCAGGATTGTTCCATGGAATCTTATGGTTTTTAAATGCTGATGTGAAAATACAGTGCAGGCCAAACAAAATTCGCCTCCATGTCTTATTCAGCCCAGAAGTTGTTCATTCAAGACATGTGCTATATTAAGTCATGGCTGTTTGGTTGGTCACATTTGTCCCTCTTCAGGGCAGCTTTGGACATAGCTCAAAGGAAAACTGGGCAAAGATGGTGATTGCATTGGTGTTGTGCCCTACTCTCCCCTGGTTATGGTATCTGCCTCTCTGAGGGTGTGAAGGTCTGTAGCCAGACTCCTTGGGGGAAGGAGATAGGCCCTTTGTCGTTCCACTGTTCTTCCACACGAGGACACCATCTAGGAAGCAGAGAGCAGCCATCACCACTAATGTTGGCACCTTGATCTTGGACTTCTCAGCCTCCAGAACTATGAGGAATAAATTTCCATTGCTTATAAATTACCCAGTCTCTAGTATTTTATTATAGGCCATGAATGGATGAAGACATTGTATGTGGCCACACTGAGGTGTCTTAGTTCATTGATCCAACCAGTTCACACCTGGACTCATCAATCCATTTTGTGACGAATATTTTATGGCTTTGCTCCTGAAAGAACGTGCTACGTGGCAAACACAGCTCATGGGAAGTTGACAGGTCTGATCTAAAAACAAGAGTGGCACTGCCAGTTTAGGAGTGCAAGTGGCAATGTCTCTGTGAAGTCAGCTCGTTTAACATGGTGCAAGAATCAATAGGACCTTGACTTACTACATTCATAAGTAACACCAATGGTTTCCCTGTGCATTTTCAAGATTCTCTTCCCTCTAGGAAGCTACTGGCATGGGATAGGAAGGAGTATGCCCCCTGGTTCTCAGCTACTGAGCCCAGGGTTCCACTTTTCATCAAGCGTTTATAAACACTTATGAATTATTATTTTTAAAATAGATAGTAGGTTCCTTTAAGATGAATAGGTATTGTGGCTTCTTTCCCACATGTTGTTTGTTTTCTGCTTTCTGAAGCTGTTATTTAAAGGTCCACCAGAGCCATATTAATAGGCCTTTCCCTCTGCTCCTGTACAGGACATAGCCATCCTGCAGTCATGAATGAGCTGCTATCTGTCCTTGCTGGTCTCAGAACCGCCTCCTGGCCTCCTCTCCCCTCTGCTGGCTCTTTCTTTCTAGGCCCCTAACTCTCTGCCCCTGATTCAGATACTTGGGTAAGAACAATGGTTTGGATCCACCTCTCCAGATTCTGACTCCAAGCACAGGTACCCACACCCACCCTTCTCCAAAGCAGTCACTGAAGCACCCTTGAGTAGCCTGAGTGCAGCAACTGAAAATTATATTTGGGTAAAAAACTATACAAAACAAGATGTACAGAATTCATTTTATCTTCTAGCATTCTAAACACATACACACATTATTCCCCAGGTCCAAAGCTCTATCATCAATGAAAGATAATAAAGCTGTATATTTTAACACACACAAAGTTGAGACACTCAGGCTCTACCCCAGCTCAGGAGCAGAGTATAGGAAGCCATGTTGGGTAAGGGGAGGATATAGATGGCCATGTTGGGTGAGGGGAGGGTAAGGACAGCCATGTGGGTGGGAGGGAGAGTATGGGTGGCCATATACGGTGAGGAGAAGATTTGGGCAGCCATGTTGGGTGAGAGAGAGGCATGGGTGGTCATATTGGGTGGGGGAAGGGTACGGGAAGCCATGTTGCCAACAAGGGAGGGTAAGGATGGCCATGTTGGGTTGGGAGGAGGGGAAAGTTGGCCAATGTGGGTTGGGGGAAGGGATGGGTAGCCATGTTTGGTGAGAGGGGATGGGTGACCATGTTGGGATGGGCAGAGGGGGTAAATGACCATGGTGGGTGAGGGCGTGTCTTGGTTAACATTTACAATGTCCTGACCACATTGGTCTCATGATCCCATTGCCTTCTCTACCCTCTTCCCTCTTTTCCTCCCAAAGAAAAAGCTGCTGATGTAGCCTCCTTCTTGCAACCACGATATCTTTGCTTTACTCATTCTAGTGAGAAAAGTGTGTTGGGGGAGCCTCATAATGACAAAAGGCTCGCCAGAAATCATAATGCTCCAAGCACTTTCTTGCTGAGGGGCCTAATAAACCACTAAGTGGCTCACCCTGGCCTCATCTCTGAAGCCTATTTGTTGCACAGGTGATGAGAAAGTTTTGATATTTGTAGTGACAGGTGTTGACTCACAAGCTAATAGTGCTGGCTGATCCAGGAGCTCAAGGATGTGCAGCATATCATGTTCTATGACAATTAGTGGCTATACTCTGCCCCAAATAGAGAATGCCAGCCAAGGAAGTTTCTTCTAAGGAGTCAGCAAACTTTTCTTGTAAAAGGCCAGAAAGAAAATATCTAGGCATTAACAGGCCCTGTGGTGCCTATCACAGCTACTCAATTGGGCATCTGTGGCACCAGAGCAGCTATAGACATTAGGAAATCAAAGGGGCATGGCTGAGCACCAGCAGGACTTTATTTGCATGCATAGCCCATGGACCATATTTTGTCTGCACAGAGTTCACTGCCACCTGTTCTAGGTCTCCACTAACTTCAGTGTGCTGCAGAGGCAGATGTGGAAACTATATTTCCACATGTCACCCACATGAGCTGTATAATACAAACAGTAGACAGTATAGCTAGTGAATGTGTGAGAGGATAAACATTTTAATTTTTTTTCTTGTTTATTCTGTGACCCTCACTTTCTGAGAGCTTGAAAGTAAGTCATCTATTGTCTTACGTTGGATGGAGTACTGCAACAGAAATAAATAACAGAGATGCATTGCTAGTTTCTGTTTTCTTCTTCTTTTAAAGTTTAATATTGGGGAATTTTTAATGACAGAAATGATGGCCACTCTGTCCTCACATATGGCATGAGTGGTGGTGGCTGCTGGGAGAAAGGGCTAGGTCTCCTTGTCCTCCTCTGGCCAGGCATGTTTTGGGTGGAGCATAGAGATGTCACAGAAGTGCTGCCAGGACATTGGAGCTTCCTGAAATAAGATGAAAAATTTCCTCTGAAGGCTGAGCTGATGAGGATGAGGATTAAGATGGCCATGATGGGAGGCTAAGGAGAGTGACAAAAACATGAAGTATGTTTGTTTCCCACAATTAGAGCTGAATCGGGGGAGCATATTATGGGAGCAAAAGGACCGAGTTGTTTGTTAATGCTAAGACAAAGATCTCAGGATGGGTCATTAAAAAAAAAAAAAAATGTTCACTTAGCTACATGCTAGGATTTGGTTTTGTCTTATAACACAAGAATAAAATTTGGTGTAGAAAATAATTGTAAAAATAATACACATTTATTTTTAACATATGTATGATTTACATTCTTAGTTTTTAGGTTTCAAACTGAAACCTAGATTTTAGACAAAAGGTCTATAGACCCTATCAGAGACTTCTTTTCACCACCTTCCCTCTTCCCAGGCTAAATAGACGTCCCATGGGTTGGGCAGAGGGGATAAATGGCCATGGTAGGTGAAGGCATGAAGAGAAAGAGAAGAAAGGCTGAAGAGAAAGAGAAAAAAATGAGAAGTAAAGGGTATGTCATCGCCTCACCTGTGACTCATAGTTAGGAGAAAGAAGGGAGGCTGTTACCTCTACAGCATGTCCACTCTAGTTATTTTGGTTATTGGGAAGCCTGACTACAGAGTGGCCACTGTGGGGGGTTGTATCAGCCAGTTTGAGCTAGGTGATGCTGTGCTGACAAATAGCACTACAATCTGAGTGACATATACGAGTTCCTCCTTCATGTGGCAAGCACCCTCACTATCAGGCATGGCTCTGCCCCCCTATTCCTCACTCTGGGACTCAAGCTGAAGGAGCAGATTTTAAAGGGAGCATGGAAGACCCACAGTCTCTGTCTCAGGGTATCTCCTCCTAGATAGCACACTATTATCTGCTCAGATTTCACTGGCCGAGGAAACCACATGACTGCTTGTCAATAGTGGGGCAGGGGTGGTTCTTCCCACAAGGAGGGTAGAGAATATTTAGAAAACAATAATTATATTATTCTCTTTGTTATACCCATTTGTAGCCACAAATTCCTATTTTGAATTGATTCATGCTCTGAAGGTCTCCACACAATATCTGCAAGTCATTGATTTTCAACCTGCAAAACCAGATGAGGGTTTCAGACTCACAGTGTGGAAAGGTGGACCATGGAGATATCACAGAAGTGCTGCCAGGACATTGGAGTTTCCTGAAATAAGATGAAAAATTTCCTCAGAAGACTGGGGTCCACATCATGGTGGGAGAGCAAAAAACTTGGGCTCTCGAGGTGTTGGTAATCTACCCCATGTGCACCAGGTGCAAACTGCCCTGCAAACATGGATGCCTCCATCCTTCCAACAAGGATTGCATCCAGCCTGGCCGCTTAAGCTAATCTTATTGTGACAAACAGGAAATCCTCAGAGGAGGGACGCCTAGAAAATAGCAGTGCAGTTTTTTTGTTTTGTTTTGTTTTGGGTTTTTTTTTTTGGTGTGATTTGCTTATTTTATGAAATTAGTCAGCCATGTGCCTGTGTGTGTCACACTATAAGATGACAATTCACGAGAGAAAAATTGTCACTTTTCATAATTCAGAAGCTAGAATGATGGCACTATTCCTCCAAAAGATGAATATTCCAAGCCATTACAGAGGCATGATGGCATTTGACAGATGCACTGAACACGTCATGGAACCAAAGAGCTACTGGCACTTAGGTTGTCAGTGTCTAGGAGTTATGTTGGATCTTAACCTTTTGCTTCTGATTAGAAACAATGAAATGAATAGTGCTGTGTTAAAAGAAGTATAGATATCAATATAAATGTATAAGGTTCCCCCATTAAAAAAAAAAAAAAAGATGAGCCCAGAAA
The DNA here is from genome assembly GCF_027406575.1 of Nycticebus coucang. Taxonomy (NCBI): domain Eukaryota; kingdom Metazoa; phylum Chordata; class Mammalia; order Primates; family Lorisidae; genus Nycticebus; species Nycticebus coucang. The sequence continues at coordinate 107,069,923 of NC_069783.1, read as the reverse complement.
GGACCCCACTTTAGGCAAGAATTTGTTTCTGGGACTCAGAATTAGAAAGACACCCCCAGCACAGCCATGCAGACAAACAGAAAATAGTTTTAGGGAATGAATGTAAGGAGGAAAAGGAGGGAACATGGCATCACAAAAGGAACCTGGACTGAGGTTCTGGAGAACTGGGCTCCAGGATTACTTGATCCATTCACCATTTCTGTGACCCTATTCATTTCACCTAGCCTTCATTTCTTTATCTCAGAGGCAGAGGGTATAAAATTAAAACTTTGAAATAGGATTTATGGAATTATGGGATCCAAATTATTCTCACTGTAGGATCCTATAGGATCAGAGGAAAGTGTGTGGAAAGTGGCTAGTCATCAAGCATCTGGCGATGGTCACTGAAGCCACTAGCAAAGGGATGGGAGCTGAGGTTCATCAACATCTTACTTACCGTCATCATCACCACCATCATCATCACCACCACCACCACCATCACCATCACTACCATCATCATCACTGCCATCATCATCATCACCATCACCACCATCATCACCATCATCACATCATCCCCATCATCACCGCCATCATCACCATCATCATCACCATCACCATAATCATCGCCATCGTTACCATCATCACCATCACCACCATCAACACCATCACTGCCATCATCACTATCATCATCACTATCACCACCATCATCACCATCACCATCATCACATCATCAACATCACCATCATAATCACCATAATCACCATCACCATCATCGCATCATCAACATCACCACCACCATCATCACCGCCATCATCACCATCATCATCACTATCACCGTAATCATCATCATCATTACCATCATCATCGCCATCACCACCATCATCACCATCACCATCACTGCCATCATCACCATCATCATCACTATCACCACCATAATCACCATAATCACCATCACCACCATCATCACCATCATCGCATCATCAACATCACCACCACCATCATCACCGCCATCATCATCACTATCACCATAATCATCATCATCATTACCATCATCATCGCCATCACCACCATCATCACCATCACCATCATCACATCATCAACATCACCATCATAATCATCATCATCACCATCACCATCATCACATCATCAACATCACCATCATAATCACCATCATCACCATTACCACCATCATTATCATCACCATCATCACCATTGCCATTACCATCACTATCATCACCATCACCATCAAAGCAGAGAAGAGGGGAAACATTGACGCCCACCTTTCCCATAAATAACATTTCACCCCTAAACAGTTTTAAGTCCCCATCTTTCACAAACAACTGCCCAAAGATTAATCTTGGATCACAAACATATTTTATTTTGCTTCACAGAATGCAACCACCTTGTGGAGGGTTTTGATGTTTTATAATAACTGCAACTTTTTTTTTTTTTTGGTAGAGTGCCATGATGTCACAGGACTCACAGCAACCTCTAGCTCTTGGGCTTCCGTGATCCTCCTGCCTCAGCCTCCCAAGCAGCTGGGACTACATGCACCCGCCACAACGCCCGGCTATTTTTTGGTTGAAGTTCAGCCGGGGTTGGGTTTGAACCCACCACCCTCGGTATATGGGGCCGGCGCCCTACTCACTCAGCCACAGGCGCTTTTAATACTAGGAGATTTCCCATAAAAATTATCACTTCTCTCGAAAATTAGAATATTGAGCCACCCTGGGCTCTTCCACTTGGCAACAATTGGCTACAACTAAGAAATCATTGCCTCCTTTAGAGAACATTCTCTTTAATTCACTATAGTCCTCACCACACCCTACTGTAAGGACAGCCAGCTTATATAGTTTATATTGCCTGATTTTTTTCTTGTTGGTATATGGATATCCTACCCCTACATTTCAAAGTTATTTGATTTAAATTTTTCTAATTTGCCAAATTCTCCTTTGATGGAGTCAGTGCTATAAATAAAAATAACATTTAAAATTTTAGTCAATTTTCAACACAATCAGCCCACATACTTAAAGAATATGATTTTAATTGAATGGCATTCAAGATTTAAGGTTTCTGTTCTTTTCTGTGCCTCACAAAGGCAGAAATTTTTATTCCCATAAGCCAAATAAGCAATAAAACTTACAAGATAAGTTATTAATAATGGTTTTGAAATAATTGGATCTCCATGTGGCAAACAAATGAAACTGCATGGAAGGACTGATCCATATTCTCAAAGTAGAAATGGCCTTCCAAGGTTAGAAGGGTAAATTTGGTGATATAAGTAACATCAAAAAGCAAATGAAGAAAATAGAGGGAAATTTACATATCATAAATACAGAGATATGGCTAAATTGTCCATATATAAATATCTCCTACCAATAGATAATCAAAAATACCAAAATCCCAGTTAAACGGTTTTATAGTGATGATTTATGTGGAGAACATATGTACTGTTCAGGACTACACGTGTGCAATCAGGCAGGTGTTTGCATCCACATACACACAGGCAGGACTTGTCAGAGCTTTTCCTTGGGATCCATAGGCCTTTCTGTAGCTTGATCCATGATGGAGAAACTCAAATTTTTCTTCCCTTGAGGATGTTTGTGCTTTTGAACTTTTGGCTGTTCCATGTGATCACTGATCTCAGATGCAGAAATAACATCCTGAGACCACTGAAAAATTCAGATGCCAGAATTAGAATCCAGAAGGAAAAGCTTCAGCCAAACTGTTGATGATGTGTAATGTGCACCAGCTGACTCAGCTTGTCTCCTGGCTGAAAGCATTGGGTGGTCAGATGCTATAAATACAGACTTGATCTGCGCCCAGTGGGCAGAGCTGGGGAAGAGTACAGGGCTGGTGTCAAAGACAAAACCAGTACTTGATAGAAAGTGCCAGGAAGCATGCCCACTTGGTGTTTTCTACTCCTCAGTGCTCAAATATAATTAGTCTGCCCAAAATGCATCAGGCTCTGCTTCAACGTTACACCTTGATATGGCAGCTCCTCTGCCCAGAACAGAGCTTATTCCCTTTCCTCTCAACCTGACTCCAACTCATTGAATATTCATGGGGCAGAAAGATGTTCACTTCCCTGCTCCTGTTAGAAGCAGAAGCCAAAAGCTTAGCTGGGAGCATGGGCACTCTGCTCAAGCATGTTACTTCTCGCCTCCTTTGCAATTGGGTATTGCCATCTGCCAAGTTGTAGCCAATGGTATCCAAGAGATAACCAAAGTGTCATTACATTGAACATTTAATTTAATAATGGCTCAGGCTATACCTAGACTTTGTCACTGGAGAGGAAGGGTGGACACTTGATGTTATGGGCATGCCACAAAGATCTTCTCTTAGGTACCAAAGTCATTGTTCCTTGGCTGCTCTCTGACAACTAACAGCTGAGTTTCTCCCCAGGAATTACCCACCCAGAATTGCACCCCAGCCCCTATCCAATGACTGGTCAACACAGAAGTACAAAGGCCCAACCTGCCTCCCTAGTTTGGGTCATATCTGGATCAGCTTAGGACTTTGCTACACCTTCAACTATTCCCAAAAACCCCTGATGAACTTTCTACACTCAAAGTCCTAACTTGGCGTCTCTCCCCAAGAAACTCTATCTAAAATGAGGAATGTCTTCCCTTTTGCTTCTCTGCATTTGCCTCAGCACCATAACAATCAAGGTGAACCATCTTTGACCATAAGGAGATAGCAGAGATGGAAGGATCCTGAGTCTTCAACGCCATTGCCCCACCTACCAACTGTGGACCAGACACAAAGGTTGCACGTGAGGGGAACAAAATTTGCTTCTCGTTTAGTTCCTCTGTGACTCCTCAATGATACAACTGACCTCAAAGATAACCTGACCCCCATCCCCACATGCATTCACAAACTAAGGTATTTTGTATTTTGTAGGAATTTAATGACACGTGGCAACTCTTTCTGAGGCAGTCAGCTCATTTTGGCCGGACCCCTGTTTGTTCAACTTCTATAATCCTGGTTCCTACATTTCATAATCCTGGTTCCTACATTTCATAATCAATGCTCCATGAATGTTCATGAATGAATATATGACTTCCTCCATTTCAGGACGCCCAGTTCCTAAAACCCCCATCTAACTGTGCTATATCTAAGCGGAGATGTACATTGATCAGTATCTCACCACTCCCTGTCACTTTGAAGAAAAAAAATCCATAAACATCAATAGCCAAACATTTGCTAAGGGTACTTTATGAGAATGTATCTGGTTTCTTTCTTGTAACAATCTTGTGAGGTGGGTATGGCCCCATTTTCCAATGAGGAAACAGGCTTACTAAGAAGGCAAATAAGACTGAGAGGCAGGGACTCAGATCTGTCCGACTTCACAGCTCAAATGTATAATATTGGCTGTGATTTCACAAACTCATTTATCTATGATTATACTGCTTGTGACTCTTCCAAAGACATAAGAAATTTCCCATGCCAATGATTAAAATTTGAGGGCAAAAGTCTGAACAAAGAGCACTTCTAGTTACACCTGCCTGGACCTACCGTTAGAAGCAGTGTGGAAGGGAGAACTTCACAAGTCAGTCTTCCAATACACATCCAGTATTTAGTCCACACACATAATGATCTCATTAGTACTTACCACATCTTAATCCTAACCTCAGGGTCATTCATTCCAGCCACCGTAATAGGTGGGCCTGAGATCTCAGCGGTTTAATGTGATAAATGTTTATTTTGTGCTCACATCAGAGTCAAATGCAAGTTGCAGTTTCACAAGGACAGCTGTCCTCCAAGTTGTGACTCAGGGATCCAAGCTGCTCCTCAGGGAGCACACAGCTTCCCAGGCAGTGTAGATGGGCTCAAAGCAACTTGCAAAATGTTTTCAAGGGCCAGGCCTGGAATGGATTACATCACTTCTGCCACATCTCACTGGACAGGATTAGTCATGTGATGTCACCTGGATGGAGGCCAGAAAATATAGAGAAACGTGTGGACATTTGGTGTCTCCACAGTGAAACTCATGGAGAAATATGGGTCAAAGCACGTGGTCTCTGCTTCTTTACTTGTAAAGTTGGGGGTGGAGGTGGCTTCATAGAAGGTTCTTATTTGGGAATATGCATCAAAATGACACATAGAGCATTTTTGAAATCCAGACACCACCAGAATGCCACCCCAAAAATACTGAATTAAAATCACCAAGGATGGAGCGCTTGCATTTCTGACTTAAACTCTCTGCCCCATCCATTTCAGGTATAGTTGGGGCTCAGAACGATTGCGCTAGATGACTTCTAAACCTTCCTCCATTTTTTATTTCTTTAATTCTGTCATTTTCTGTGAAACTACAGGTAGAAAAACACAGAGAGAGGACCAGTGCCCACAGATATTTTAACAGCAACCTCTTTATTAACTGGTCCCCAAAAGATTAAGGTGAGTCTTAGGATTCTGTGTTCCTTCCTAGTAGAACCTCGTTGAGATTTCTGCATCAGATTTCTTTAATGACCATGTTCCTGATTTCATCCTGTTTTTGTATTTTGCTCAATTGACCAAAACTCTACGCAGCCTCTTGGTGCCAGCACGCTACTTGGAAAACCAGCCCCCTGTCTCTTATTGTCTTTGATAGGACCCTAAATCCACCTGCCTCCTTCATCCCTTTGAATAGCTCCACAATTATCAATATGCATTTACCCATCTACGCATAAAATACTGGGCCCTGGTGTGTGTCACACTTTATGGGGGCAAGACATGATTGCAAGAGGGACTTTACCTAACAATTGCAATCAGTGTAACCTGGCTTATTGTACCCTCAATGAATTCCCAACAATAAAAAAAAAAAAATACTGGAAGGTCAATAATGTTTTGTTCTCTAAAACACAGAGGTACTTTCACATCATGTCAGGGTTCATAAAACTTTACTGAAATTGATAGGTAACTAGCATAAAATGATAAAGGCGGCAGTGCTGAATCAGAAGAAAATTGTGTTTTGTGTATTGACCTGACACATCCTTTTCTTAAAGATATTGGCCTGTTCTCTTTGACATTGTGCTTCATTAAGTTAAATTGCAGCAAATAAATAAATGACCCAAAAGAAAAAATTAAGAAGGAGAGACAGAACGGGAAACTTGGGCTAATTTACAGCTATGTGAAAAGAAGCCTCGTCAGGTCCCTAGGTGCCAGGAAGCCGCCTCTGAGACATTTAATATGGGAACTAACGGGTAAGAGCCCATTAGCAAGGGGAGGGACTTGTGGGCAGGGAGGATGTGCATGATTTGCCTGTCTGATCTCACTCTTTCCCTACCTTTATGTATATATCTATATATCTTCTATATATCTCAGAGGACCTGAAAATGACATTCTCGAGTTTTCCTGCTAGTCCCTCCTGAGCAGAGGCAACACAGGGGACTGGCAGGGAGGGGAGAGAAGGTCTTTGCTCTCTGCTTCTCTTCTGGCTACATCTAGGCAGTCCAATGGTGGCAACCCTAATCCTAACTCTACCCCTACCACTACCCTACCCACACCCTACCTAACCCTATCCTTCCCCTACTTTTACCTGTACCCCAACCCCCAACCTGTACCCCAACCCCTACTTTTACCTGTACCCCAAACCCTAACCTTCTAACTATAACCCTACCCTAACTCACGCTAGCAATTTACAGGTCAGGTCAGGGTGGTTGAGCGAATGCCTCCTTTATGGACCCAGAACCAACTATGCTGTGGCCAAGGAGGAATGCAGGAGGAATTGGGCATTGTTCCATGATGGTGCACTTGTTTCTTTGGGCTGCCTTAACAAAGTCCCACAGACAGGGCGGCCTAAACCATGCTAATGTGTTGCCTCCCAGTTATGGAGGCTGGAAGTTCAAGACCATAGTGTCAGCAGGGTTGGTTCCCTTGAGGCTGGGTGGGAGACTGTCCCAGAGCTGTCTCCAGCTGCAGTAGCCTCGGGCACTCCCTGGCTTGTAGACCAGGTCCTCCCTGGTCCTCACATTATCCTCTCTCCACACATGTCTGTCTCTGTGTCTAAATTTCCCCTTTTTCTTAGGGCATCTGTCATGTTAGCTTAGGGCACAGCCTAATGTCCTCACCTTAGCTTGATCATCTCCCTGAAGACTGTATTTCCAAGTAAAGTCACATTCACAGGGAAGGAGTATTAGAATGTCAGCATCTTTTGTGGGAGGACAAAATTCAACCCGTTACAGATGGGAAAGAGGCTTAATCATGAATAAACAGAAACGGGAAGAAGTCAGTAGAGGTCAGGTCATGGACAGATAATCAGTGGTTACTAGTTTTAAGGATGGGAACCAAAGATTCGTATCCACAGGGGAGGAGGGATGCTGTCACCAGGGAGAGCAGGGGGTGCGGTGGGCAGAGCGAATACGTTTCTCCCCCCCCAGGTTCTGCTTCTCTGTGGAGGAGAAGAGAAGGGCATCTGCTGAGACTTACATGCAAGAGCTGCACCAAAATGACCCCAGGAGCTTTTGCAGACTTCAGGTTCCAGATGTCCCCGAGCATATTCATCATCAGGGGTGTCAGGGGTTTGTCTGCAGTGAACAGGCATGTGGAGGGGAGGATCTCCGAGGGTTCACTCCCATCCCATCCCTGCCCTGTTAACATGAGAAATCGTCTGGGCTCTGCTCAGGTGTCACATGTGGGAGACTTGAGTCCACCTCCTAGGAACTGCATCTCCAAACTGTGGTGACTGTGGGTCTCTTGGATGGGCCAGGAACCAGAAGCACTTGCCACCCTGAGCAGGCCAGGCACTGCCCCTACACCTGACTCAGGGACCCTTCCAGAGTCTTCCTACGATGGCCAAGGCCTTCTGGTTTGCTGTCCCCACAGGAGGCTGCCTCCTACAAAGCCCAGATGCACATCACACTTGACCGGGACCCAGCGTCCACATGTCCACACTCTTCAGAAACGGCATGGGAGGCACATACTCGGGCCAAAGGGGTTACTCCTCTCAAATCCAACATTGCCTTAATCTGCCACTAAAATTATCTCTTGCCTCTCACAGAAGATTCAGGAATGCCCCAGGCCAGTCCAGACAAGCCGGAAGTCATGGGGTCCTGCCCCTGCACTTGTCACCCCCCTGGGGAAGACAATTGTTTAGTATAGAATAGAAACTAAAGCATGCTAAGGAAAGCAATTCGTGTCAGTGAAAAGAGATTCATCTACTAAGGATGCTTTTGGCTGAAAGTGACAAGCCACCTTCCTCCTGATCCCCACTCCCCAAAAACTGGCATGGTAAATGAAATGAAAATGTGTTGTCTTGTGTCCTAAGAAGTCTGCTGGTAGGGCAGGCTCCAGGCTTGGTTAATTCCCAGCTCAGTAGACTGTCCTTTCCAGCCCCCCACCTCACCCTCCTGGGGGAGGTACCCTCCCTGCATGTCAGCACCACCCACGCCACAGGATATGATAGCGGCTGCAATTCTAGTTTCTGTCCGGAAATGACACCATCAACAGAAGAAGATGAAGCTATGTCCTCTGCTTGCCCTTCTGGGGAGAAGCTCCCCTCCTAGAATTCCACACACACCCCACATATCCCATTGCTCGGAACTTGGTCGAATGTTCCTCCTGACACGGCAAACAGGACCAAGACTGGCTTAACAAAGCAGCTGTCACACAGGATATCACTGCTACTTCCCATCCCGGGAAGCTCTCCTTGAACTCCGGGAAGGATTTTTTTTTTGTCTAAATCTAGCAAAGGTGGACAGAGGTGCTTGAATATTAAATTAATATGATTAAATATTAAAATTCATATTATTTTCTAAATTCTCAACTAAGTAGAGGTCATAAATGATATTGATTTTTTTATTGTGTGCATAAAAAATAAGGTTGGAAGAGAGATATCACAGAACCCATCTAACTCTGCTACAAAAGAATATCCTGCAGGAAGAGAGACATTCTACTCTCCTCTCTGGGCTCCAAGAACATCTGTAGACAATTCCATGTGAGTTCCTATTCTGGTGTGGCAGATGGCATCATCACCTCTGTCCAGACACAACAAGAACACGTCTCCTTGGACCTCTAGATAGATTCTTCACCCTTCTCCACCTAATCCAGGTTTCAGGAAGCTGAGCTCAAAGAGCTGAATAACCTGGACCCCCACTTGCCCTCGGGCTTCTGGAAGTCACTGGGATAGGACTTACCAAGATCAGAGGAAAGAGAGATGGGGGTATTTCCTTCCTCACCCCTGCTGCCAGATCAAATTCTCTGTCATCATCTCCTACAGCAGCAAGTCTTTCTGGGATCCTGAAACAGGTGCCTCCCCCAGCCTAGGGTGGGAGCAGCCCCGCTATTGCTATTCTGTGGATGTTTCCGAGTCCTCCTGGGATTTCATTAACCCTCTCGCTCTTTGGAAATAGTCCCTGCATTCATGTCTGGCCACTTAGCTCTTCAGGTGTGGGGTCCGTTTCTTCATGGGCCCTGATGAGACACGGCAGACACTGGCAATATTCTCCCTGGAGAGGTGTGAGGTAGGAAATACCTCTTAGTTCTTAGCATTGTTTTGCTACTAGGCACAAGTAATATCTGTTCAATTTAGAAAATAATCATGGATACAGGTAGAGGTGTGAGTGGAAAAGAAGAGATCAAGTTTAGGTGCTTCTAGTTGAATAAATTCCATGATTTTCCACTCCAGTCCCACAAAGAAACTTTCCCCCAAGCCCTGCTTTGCCTTACTGCTCGAAGTTTTATTACTGTGCTTCAACTTTTGGAGGAGCTCATAAGCATGGACTCAAACCCTCTGCCTCCTTCAAAAACTGTTTTATATACCTGGTGGAAAGAACACTCAAGACACAAATAGACATTTTCAGTGGTTGGAGAAAGTGCAGTTCTCAAGCCTAACTCCACCCCCGCCCCAGCCACCACCCACAGTTTCATTTTTCCATGCCTGGATTATTCTGTGTAGTATTAAGAAAACATTTCCTGAAAGGTGTCTCAAAATGAAAAAAATAGTGAGGACCGCCATGGACTGGGAGGGGCTGAGATGCATAGCAGAGCTGTGTGGACAGGGAAGAAGAGGAGACTAAGACACAGGGAAACCTGGCCTCTGTGAACCCCATTCCACATCTGCTGAAAGAGCAGATCAAACAGCCCACAGGACTATGAGGTGGATTGGATGTGGTAATGTGTACACAGTCAGGGACACAGCAGGTGCTCAGTGTGAGTTGATCTATAAACCTCTTTTAAAATAACTGAATATTGTTAAAAATTATTTGAGTTATACTGACTGAAAACAGCTCAAACTTCTTTAGGAGTCAGTTAATTGAAAACAGAAGGGAGAAGTGGGCTGCAGGAGCCACTTGATCCAGGTGCACCCTCAGCATCACAAGACTCAGTCTGCCATGTCCTCAGCTCTCTTGTTTGCACCTGGGCTTCATGCCAAGGTTCCACAAAGTGGCAAGGTGGCAGCCAGCAGCTCCAAATCAAAAGCCAACCAGGTCATGTTGGGGGGAGATGTGTGCAAGGTGGTTAAGTATAAGACTGTGTGTTTCTTTTACAACAGAAAAACAACAACAAAAAATATACACTTAGTGCCATGAGTTCCACTTAGTGCCATGAATTCTAATTGATTATATGCTTATCCCTGAGCATCCCCTAGGGGAATGTGATGCTCTGGCTGATGGAGCCTGAGTCACATGCCCACTCCTGGAGTAGGGTGGGGTCCTCTCCATCCAATGCACATAAACTGAGTGAGAGAGAGGAAGGGGTGAGTTCCCCAGAGATAAACCAACTTCCTCCTCCCTGGAGAAGAGGGAATAAATATCAGAAAACCACTATAACCACCATGAGTAACATCCACAGAACACTCTTCCCCATAGAAAGTGTTGTGTGATTAAATATTTTTGTCTACTTAGCAATTCCCTCTGCCTTTCTTCCACAAGCTGGCTCTCCCCTCCCTGTCCTCGAATCTGGCTTACACAGAAGCCATAGTGTTTCTGTGCAAACAGAGACACTTTGACAAAGAACTAAGCTTCAGTTTCCTCCTCTCTAACAGGAGATAAAAATAATCTTTAGCCCATAGGGCCATTGTGAAAATCAAATGAGATGATCTGTGTAGAGCAATTACATTGTATCGGCAATCTGGAAAGTGCTTGATCACCTTGAGCTATTTTAACTATGGTTAGATGGATGGAACTTGGAAATATTAATAGCATAGCCTGAAGATAATTCCAAGAAAGTTTTGAAACCTGTTCCAAGAAGCAAGGGAACTTTGGATCTCAAGAGCTTCCATGTTCCATCTCCCAAATATTTTGTAGTAGTACAATGTGATCTGTCTTAGACTCTTCAGGGTAAGATCATTTTTTTTTTCCTTCCTTTGGTCATCTGGTCCTCTTGAAACAGTTAAGAATTTGTCTTTTTAGTGACCCATGCTGTATTCAAAACCTTCCCAGGGAATAATCAGTGAAGTCTTCTCTAGGACCGTTATAGATCTGGAAATCTGCAGGTGCCATGGTCAGATAATGACTGAGGGATTTGTCATCCTTCCGCCGTTACAGATTCACTATCTATGCAAAGTGTGTTTCAATCCTGATCATGTAGTGTTGATTCAAGATGGACCTGCCCCCACCCCCCAGCCTTGAGTCTCTGATTTCTACCTCAACCGACCAAATCCAACCCAATCTTGCTTAACCCAAAAGCCAGTTTGTCAAAACAGACAACTGTGAAGTCTAGGGGACATCCAGCTTATAGTGGCTGGTTCCAGATTTCACCTAATTATCAGCAGGACGGGGGTCTTCCAGCGGCTCAGTTCTACAGATTGTGTGTGTGGTTCCGTTCTCAGAGTCTACTCACCTGCCTCTCCCTGCTCACCCTCACCTTCAGAGGCCTCTCCTCTCCCCTCCCAGACCCTCAGCAGGATTTTGGTGGGCAGACCTGCTGCTCTGGGCTGTGCACTCTCTGGTCTCATTTGAGTGGCCAGTGCCTGAGATTTCCAGAGACGGAGCTGTCAGGAACGGCAGGAAGCCCGTAGCCCAGGAGCAGGGGGAGAAACTGAGGCTACAACCACCAAAGAGCCTTTGTGTGACCTCACTCAAAACCAAAACAAGACGGTGAAGGGGGCTCCTTAAGGCTCCTCGCAAGAAGCAGTTAGAGGGCAGGAAACTGTAGGACATGGAGCTTGTACTAGGTACTTTAAGTCTCCACTGATTTTTGCACAAAAAAGGAAAGATGGAATCTTTTTAATACAGAAAATTGTGGTACCGGTCGTGTAAGGAAGGTGCATGTCTAAGCTGAGGCCACAGTCACGCTCGAGAGCTCGCCCAGAACCATGAACCAAAGGCGGTTAGCGATCCGAGCGGATGGCTGGGGCCTGCGTATCCCCCTTCCTCAGTGGCAGCAAGCCCAGCGGCCAGCACTTCGGAGTCCGGACCCCATCCGGGAGGGTCTGGCCATTGGCACCAGACCTTGGCAACAGCCCTGGCGCTGTTCATTCGCCTCCCACCCAAACTGACAAAAGGGAAAAAGCAAGACAGGAAAATGAACCTTCTCTGGAGACACCCCAGGCTGGAAACTGGAAACCACGTGGTAACACCAGAGCACTGTTTCCAAAAATCCCCAGTACCGAAAACACTCTCCAGAACACTTTCCTGCCAGTGCCCTCCTGGGAGGCACCACCCCACTTCCAGGCTCAGAGTCGGACTCGTGGGGAACGTGGCTTTGAATCCTTCCTTCATTCTACGCGGTTAGCTAACCCCTCTCTGCAGACCATCATCTCAATTTTTGCACTGTCTGCAGCACTGGGCTCTTAGCAACAGGGTGCCCAGACCTCCCCGCACGCCCAGGGTTGGTCAGTCTGTCACCTCAGGGTCACCAACAGGAGGGCTACCTCTGTCTCTCTGAAGTATTCTGCTTTGGACAAATTACGTGTTGCCTCAGTCATATCCCCGTGTTAGGTTTATGAGCACAGCACCCTGGTTTTCTTTAGGAAGCAGGGCCTCCGAGCTAAGAGCAGGACTTGGATGCAGAAGTCCCACTTTCTGGAAACGAGCACAGCCCAGGCCGGCCAGTGGGCATCTCCATGTGCTGGTCACCTGGTGGGAGGAGAGAGGCCAGCCCTGGGCTGAAACCAACAGTGGAGAGTGAGCCCAGAGAAGGGAGAATCCAATGGATTGTGGCCTCCATGTTTTCCTCAACCCCTGGCCTTCTCAGTACTGTGTGCCCCTTAATCCACCCCGTATTTGTTCTAAACTAGTTTGATTGGGTTCTGTATTTGAAACTGCAGATGCAGAGACGAACCTAGGGGATAAATGCCCCTCCTTGAGAGGCAGGCAAGAAGCCTCTCCCCCGGCCATGTGGGAGCTTCCTTGCTGGGGAGCACCTCTGGGGCATCCTGGCACCCATGCTCACAAGTGCCAGCTTTGCCTCTGGTGTCCGTCCAGCCCCGGCCTGCACCCACACACCCTGTGGCCAGCGTGGCTGCTGCCTGTTGGAATGATCTTGAAGGCTGGATGGAGCCCCGGATGCCCGCTGGCAGAGCACTGCGGGCTGACATGCCTGCCCGGGGCCCCTCTTCTCTCTCCCGCACGCCAGGTTTTGGCTCACTTAGCAGCGTTTGACTTCCAGAGGCAGCACAATCAGATCCCTTTCTTGGGGTAATAATGCTTCATTTTCTCTCTTTTTGTGCAGTGGAGATGGTCTCCTCCACCCTCCCTCGCACTAAGCGCATCATCAGAATTTAACTTCCGGCATCTGTGTGAGATAAATAGGGCTTGGCAGAAATGGGCTGCAAACCAATACTCATCTCCCTCCTCCGAGCAAGAGCAGGACGCCAGCCAGTGGTTTTCTTTCTACAGGGAAGAAGGCGCCAAGAGGCCAGAAGACAACGCGCGGCTGATCTGCTCTGGCCTGGGCCAAGGTCGGGGCGACGGGAGGAGGATAGTCACAGAAGCAAATCAGCGAGCGAGAAACCCAGGGCCTATTTTCTTTTCATGAGCATTGTTAAAATGAAGTAGAACATTTCTATAGGTGTTATGTAATTACTCAATACACTCCCACAGCTATAGAAAGGCCCTTCAGCATCATTTCCTTAAAAATATAACACATCTGATTTTTTTTTTGCTTGTTATATAAGATAATTTATTTTACAGGATTTAAATCCTACCAACAAAGTATTGATTCAAGATATGGAAGATATAGCCTCCAGATTGTTCAAAATGGTGCTGTTGGGATAATCCAGGAAGTACTGGTGACATTTCCAAGCAAAACAGCATAAAATAAATAATTCAGTCCCCCCCTCCACCTCCTCCATGTCCTATATCCCCCACTCCTACCCCACACACACTCAAGGGGATTTCTGGATTTCTCAGGACTATTCTATTAGGAAAGCTGCCTCCTGCTGCAGTAATCAGGTTAATAATGGCAGAGTTCTCCTTTCCCTTGTAGGACATGAGGTCACAGGTGGGAGGAGGAGAGATATGAAAGTGCTGGGCAGAGGCAGCCTGACCTTTAATAAACCCGACCCACTGCCCCTTCCACTGTGAGCACAGCCAGCAACGCCTCTTCCCAGCCCCCTAGGAATTATCCATCACTTCTCTCCTCCTCTTGCCAACTTTACCCTCTGAGGGCACCTGCTCGTACTGCTGGCTGAGTTAGAAAGCTCAGGGCTGTTAGGAGCAGCTGTTAAAACACAGGGGCCTTCCTGTCCCAGCAGCTGGTGTTTGCACAGCCAACCCCGGGCTGCCTCTTCCCCCAGCACATGTAAGTGGAACCTGTGGAATTTCTTCCTTCGATCCTCAACAGGGTACCCACAATTTAGTTCTGAAAAATCAGAAACATCTACAAAACCCTCTTCCATACAAATGTGTTTAAAATGATACATCCTGTGTCAAAGTCATCTTCCATGAGGCAGGAACAGTTGTGCAGGAAGCCTCGGAGTTCCTGGTGGGAATGTGACAATGTTCCTGAGTCAGCGGGTTCTCCAGAGAGGTGGGACCCAGAAGATACATGTAGGGGTGAGGAAGTGAGATGATGATGGTACCAGATGCAGATAATGATAGATAGACGATAAATGCACAGATAGATGGATGCACAGGTGATGGGTAAACAGAGAGAAAGAAATATTTTAAGGAACTGGCTCTTGACTATGGGCCAGAAACTCAGGCTGGGAACTCAGACTGGGCAGGCTTCTATGTTCCAAGCCTGGGGCTGAATTCCTCCTTCAAGGGAAACTTCTGGTTTCTGCTCCTAAGGCCTTCAGCCAAGCGTGAGACCCACATCACATAAAGTCTATTGGTTGTGACTGTGAATCACAACTACAAAATACCTTCACGTCTTGACCAACAACCAGACACCGCAGCCTCCTAAGTTGATGTGTAAAATTAACATCACAATGCGCTTCACAGCACTGTCAGCTCCTTAAACTGGTTGTGGCACAAACTACACAAAATTAAGACACCGAGTAATTCCACATCTCCCCCAGTCTGGTCCAAGGGTGAGAAACATGAGACTGGAGTTGGGTTCACAGCCAAAGAAGTGCTCAGTGAACACACCAGGCCTCACCCAGCCAGTGCCAGGGGCTGGGGGCATGAGGGTTCCTGCATCAATGTCCCAGGGTCCGGGACTCTGACAGAAGGTCCTCCTGCCGCTGGCTCTTCAGACCCTAAAATAAACAGCTGTGGGTTGGGGCAAGTCAGGATCGGGGGAAGAGGAAATTAAGGAGAAGGTAGAGGAAGGTCTTTTGAAAGATAAGAACACTCCAAGGTCAGGCCAAACCCAGGGAGCTTCAGAGAGTGCCCAGTGTGCTGAGGGCACCTGCTAGGAAGCGCAGCAGTGGAGCAGGGGCTGCGTGTGAGCCGATGCTGCCACCCTGTGTCCTCCGCGGGTACTGCCACGGGGAGGGTTTCTGTGCTCAACAGGCTTATCCAGCCAGCCAGCCAGACCTTCTCTGAGAGTAGTTCTTCAGATGGGAAAGAGACACATGACAAACTAAAAATGTAAGCATTCAGGAACAAACCAAGACAGCAATAAAGACACCTACATGTCCTACTGCTACCGTCCTATCCTGTACCGAGAAGTCAGCTGCCTTTACTGAGCGACACTCACATGGCGCCTTGTCATCTCACCGACTCGCTGAACCTGTGAGGTGGTCAGAACGAACCTGCACTGCAGGTGACCAGAGTGAAGCTCACAGACGCCCCATAACCTTCCCTGGACCCCGCACTCACATCTATCACCCATTTGTCACCCTCTCTGTTTGAGACCAGCGCTATCCATCAGAAATATAACTTGAGCCATATCTGCAGTGTTAATTTTCCAACAGCCACATTTTAAAAAGTGAAGAGAAGCAAGTGAGATGACTCTTTGATGTTGATTCCAGTATCCCAAATATAATCACATTGATGTGTCTCAGGAGTGGTGAGGCCTTAGGTGAGCTGGGTAGCCCATGCCCCATCTGAAAAGGGCCCAGTTTTATAGAATCTTCATGTTTTCCTAAGTGAATCTAGGCAGTCCTGAAGTTTTCAATGCTCTAAACTCATTCCAATTTTGCCCAGGTGAAATGAGCTGTTTGCATGTCCGTCTTGGCCTCTGCCCTACCAATTCACCATCTCTGCTGTCCAGTAGTCATGTCCCTGGAGACACTGACCAGCCGTCTCCTTCAGAGCCTCTGAGTGGGCCCCCAGGTTCTGGACTGAGACACACCCTTGACTGTGGACAAAGCACCAGCTCTTCCACAGTGCTCAAATACATTCCCTACTGATGATAAGAATAAGATAAGGCAAAAAAGGAAGATAAAAATAAAATATCTAAGAAAAAAAGAATAAGATAAGACATTAATTCCCATATTCTATTCAATTGCAAAGTTTCTCTTCTGCTCTGACCCTTTGCAAAACTGCCTCTATCTGTGAGCAATTAATTTAAAGGATACAGACTAAGAGTGGGAGTTGTAAATGCCTACAGGCAAAGCGATGACAGGACCAGATGCTCTTCTGTCTGCACAGACCACTCCCCACCCCACGAGTCAAACAGCAGAATTCTCTCCCCTTCCACAAAGAACTTTGCCATCTCAATTTTTTTTTTTACAACATTTGATTCTCTTCAACTGTAGCCCTTTTTCTTATTTTTGATAGAGGCTTGGATACAAAGAAATCTTATTCTCTTCTAAGAAGCGTTGTAGCACATGATAAACCACTGACACTTGGCCTTGGTACTGAAAGAACAGTAGGGCAGTAGGGGACAGTGGGGACCACAGCTCTTGAGTGCAGAAGCTGAGCTCCGGTTCCTCAGCAGAAGGTATACTCCAGAATGCCAGAGCTTCCCTTTTCCCCAAGGAAGCTGAAAATGGATTGCATACCCTGATTTTCAAATCTTGAAGCAAAAAGAAAACAATAATTTTTTTTTTTTGGAGACTGGGTCTCCCTCTGTAGCCCATCCTGGAATTCCTGGCCGCCTAGCAATCTTCCTCCCTTGGCCTCCCAAAGTTTTCAGATTACAGATGTGAGCCACCACACTCTGCAGAGAAAAGTTTGAAACACCATAGGAGCCAAGCAAAGCACATCTGCAGAATGGATCCTGCTTTGTGCAGACACCTTGAGGATTAAGTGACGTAATATACACAAAGCATTTAAAGGTCACAGCACCCTGAGAGGCCAAGGTGGGAGGATCACTTGAGGGCAGGAGTTCAAGAGCAGCCTAAGCAATAGCAAAACCCTATCTCTACAGAAAAACAGAAAAATTAGCCAGGCATGGTAGCAGGTGCCTGTAGTCCCAGCTACTCAGGAATCTGAGGCAGGAGGGTCATTGAAATCCAGGAGTTTGAGGCTTCAGGGAGCTATGAGGATGCCACTCTACACTACCCAGGGTAACAGAGCAAGACTCTGTCTCAAAAAAATTAGTTAATTAAAAAATAAATTTAAAAAATATTACTTTTGCACCAGTTTACTTTCAGGCATATTCAAATTACATACAATGCCGGGTGTCATTCTCCAGGTGATTGATTCTATTTAAAACAAGAAGCAGTGCCAGGCCGCAGGAACATGCTTCATGTTTTCAGTGGAGGAGTTACGTGTCCTCTGACTCATCTGACAAATGAATCTGTTCGGCTCAAAGAATAAGAACTGATAGAACAAAACCATCATACTGTCAGTGTGCCTTGCAATGGAGCGGATGGTGATGGCGGTGACAGTGATGATGATGATGATAAGGACACATGGAGGGCTAAAGATGGACCAGACATTGTTTTAAATATTTTGTCAGGGTAATATTAATTAGAGTCTGCTCACTCTGTGCCAGGCACAGTTCTACAGTACGTGTATTAATTCATTTAATTCTCACAGCTACCTAAAAGCCAAGTACTAGAATTACTCCCATTTTAAAGATGAGAAAAGTAAGGGACAGGAAGTGAAGTAACTTGCCTAAAATCAAGCAGCTGTTGTAGCAAGAGGCAGAGCCAAGATCTGAACGCAAGGATATGAGGCCATAGTGAAGGATCATAGCACCGTCCCCAGGAAATGCGCCCAAACAGCCAAGTGCCCATCCTGGGCAAGGAGCAGGGCCGGTCAGAGTTGCGGCTAAAGGAACGGCAGTGTCATGCCCATGCTGCACTAATGTGTCCCCAGCTTCTTAGTCTGCTGTGCTTTTTCTTCACCAGTTACATTTTTACTTTAATCCGGTCTTTAGCCTCTAAGCATTTCCCGCACATTTCAGGTAGGTTCAAGCCACAGATACTGACACTGAGAGAGCAGCTGACACATTCAGGAAGGATTTGGAGGTTCCCAGAACAGCCAAATGGTCGAGGGGGCTTCAAGGTGTCAGACAGCAAGAGCAGCAGCCCCCTTGCCCCTGCAGCCTCCCGCTTAGGGGGCAGTCACCCTCTGCCCTCCCGGATGTCAGTGGGCTGCACCCGTCTGCAGGACTCGAGCTGTTCACCCAAGGTTTAAAGTGAGAGGCATCCTCTGACCCTTCCCGGGTCTCCTAGGGAGAGAGGGGGGATCTGGCTCATCTGATGAACAGAGTGGGCAGCAGCTGGCAAAAGTGACCTGGCCACACCACTCTGCACAGTGGTAGGGACGGAGGGGCGTAAGCTCCCAGAAAGGAACCAGAGGGCTGTTACAAAAAGGAAAGTGCAGTGACCAGCCAGGAATGACCAGTGTCTGCTGGCACAGATTTGTTCACACCATTCCTGGTCCTGTATTGAGAACCCCGACAGGCCTCTACACGTGCAATGATTACCAAGCCATTGTCTGTAATGTAAGGGTGAGGCTGCCCGCCGGGGAGCTGAGGGCAGCCATCCCAGCTCGGCCTGGACACCGATGGGGGACACCAGGCTCCAGGGCCCAGGGAGCTTCCTTTCAATGTAACCTTTTTCCAGAAAAAAATACACTCTGTGAATGTTTAGCAAGAGCTCATTCACATATGCGTAATTAGAAAAAGAGATGGGCAAAATAGTCGTCAGCTCTTTGGTTAAATTACAGTTATAGATCTTGCACATGACAAACGCAGACGATTGTTATTTATCTGTTATAAATAGATAAATACGTTGTTAATGTTATGATAATCAATCTCACTAAATTACAGAGGATATTGACTCCTTGGAAATGGAAATCTTTGTAATGAATTTGCACAGAACAAAATTTTGTAAAATGGAATTTAACCAGCGTTATTAAATATAATTTCAAATCAAGCTGATCAACCAGCTTTGGCTTGGAGAATGGCCATCTGGAGACAGGGTTAAGGGAAGCTTTCTTCTAAAAACCCATACCAGCCCGTGGTATAAAAGCAATCAATTTTACAAGAAGTAGACAATGAACAAAAAGTTACTTTCTGTACAATTTCCATCGCCCTTTCTCCTCTTGGAGGCAAATTGGGCTTCCATATCCTTACATAGGCTTATAGAAATATTCCATACATGTTAATCTGAACCCAAGGACTCTTCCTCTGAGACCAGTGTGAAGGATCACAGCACTGTCCCCAGGAAATATATCTGCACATAGCTCCCTTTTACCAATAATTAGTGCATTACATGTTATGTGGGATCTGCTCTATTGATTTACAGTATTTCTTGGAGATCAATAGATCCTGCTCTGTTGATTTACATGTTCATGGATCTAGCAATCCAGTTCTTCATAACTACAGCCTGGTGTTTCATTTGCATGCCTCAAATGCCTTAACTGTCATAGAGTTAACCCAATCTGTATCGATGGCTATTTGGGTGGCTCCAATTTGCTACCTTGAACAAGACTTCAGACAATATCCTTTTACAGATATATGTGATTATGTCTAAAACTATTTGTGATCTAAATTTCTAGGAGTGGGACTTCAGCGACAAATTTAGATAGCGCAACATTGATCTGCAAAGATGTTGTCCCAGTTGGGGCCCCTGAGCCTGTAGTGTAAGGCGGTATACGTGCACCCTGCTCAACACAGCGTCTTTCTAACCTTTTGTACTTTGCCCTGTTGATGCGTGGATCACATTCCCACCGTTGTGAATGAGGGCGAAGAGGCTGGAAAATCTTCCAGGAGCAGGACTTGTTTCAAGTAGCCCAGAAGCCTTCTTGGGAGGGGCGGGGGAGCAGAGCTGAGCTGAGGTGAGGCAGGTCCGTGCAGCTCAGCCCCCTGGGGAACAGTGTAGTGGTGGGGGGGGCTGTGGAGACTGAGTCTGGAGAAGCTGACAGAATGCGCGTCACACATGAGCACACAGTGATAGGGGAGAGCGCCCAGACGCACAGGCACCACTGTGCTCCCACAGAATGAATTCCTGACTCTTCTTGGAGATATCTGGGACTCAGGAACTCAGGGAAAGCTGCCCAGAAGGATGAACTTCAGTTTTCTGATGAATTAAAGAGAAAATGCAGAAACGCACAGAGACCAACCCAGCCATTCTCTCGGCATGGAGGGAAAGCGGAGCTTCCACCGAGTCGGGCTGGTGTCCCTGATTCTCTCACCCATCTCCCAGGGACACTGGGCCATGCTGGAGACATTTTGCTTCTCCTCCTGCCAATGTTTCTCTCCATTCGGACCCCTTCTCCCACCTTGCTCATTCTTTCTTAGTTATTCGTACACAGCCTTCTTCCATACAAGCTTTAAGTTCATCCGTTTTCTCAAAACAGGACTTCCTTTTGGATTCCACTGAATGCACCGATTCATTTGAGGGAACAGCTTGTACTTTCTATTGTATTAATTATGTGCAAATCACAGAAGCCGAGCAAGATACACTCCTACTGCAAAAGCAAAGATGTCCCCACACTTCAGTCCTCCAGGAGCAATATGTCTTTGGAGGCCAAGCAGATGGTGCAGAGCCACAGGTGTAATGGGTGCTGGATAAATATTTGGTGTGTAAGTTAATTCAGTGGCCCGTGGCCTGGAGCCTAAGCTTGTCCCACGAGAATCTGAGGTTTCAGATCAACTCATCTCACCCCCTTGTCACTTCCTCAGAGCAGTCTGGCCTCTGGGTGTCATTGCACAGCCGGAGACTTGAAAATACAGCCCTCATTAAAGAAGCCATCTTAGAGAAAAATGAAGGGGAGTAATTTAGGGAGATGAAACGGGCCGGGCTGTGCACTCCTATCGTTCCTCCTGCAATGTTTCATCTCTGCATCTGAAAAGAACGTGGAGGTTCAGAAACGCCAGGACAATTCATCAGCCCTCAACGTTGACAAGAAATGAAATAATGTCGTTAGCCAGTAAAATATAGGATTTTGTTTTCCCTATATCTGTCCGTCTGTTTTATGGTTGGTTCAGCTCTGCCATAAAATGTGAAAGAATCAGAATAACTGCGGGATTCACTGCTCCTTCAATACACTCTCTGAAATAATAGAGCTTTGTGATACGGAGGTTTGGAGCCAGGCATGAACTTTTCAATGCAGATTGCACATTCCAATAGCTCCTGAGTTTATGAGCTTGGCCATGGAATGCTATCAGAAGTAGGTCTGCAAAGAAATCAACATAAAACCCATTAGGTGATGCCTTCAAGTGACCTTTTATAAATAGGAGATAAGCTGTTCAAAGTTGTCTGCTTCAGTTCTGCTTAAACAAAGAAGGAGGTTGCATGCCTGCATCAAATAAGCTGAAACCACCATTCTGAGCTAAAGATGGCAGGCCAAAAGAAAGGTATGTACTTTATGATTCCATGTATATACGATTCTAGAAAGGCAAATCTTATCTCTAAGGACAGAAAACTGGGAGATGTCTAAATTTAGGGATGAGGTGCTGAATAGGCACAAAACTTTGGGGTAATGGGAATGTTATTCCTCATCTTCATTGCTATGGTGGAAACTGTAGTGTGTATCTTAATCCAAACACAAGTAATTATACCTAAGATGGGTGAGAATTACTGCATGTGAGTTATACACCAGTGAAGTCTGTTTCTTAAAAATCGGTAAGTCTGATTAGGCACAGACTCTCAAGAGTTAAGTTGCCACATAAGCAATAAATAATAGTGGATATACTTTGATTTTTTTTTAAGTTATGCATTTCATTACTTGGTAGGGCACCAAAAATCCACAAACACTGACAGGTTAGGATGAGAGACTTCAGGCACCAACCAGCCATGTGCTTTAGGTTTAATGAAATCCAAACTATTTCCAATGACTCCACTGTAGTGTTCCTCTGAATTCCTAGGCAATGTTTGTACATATAAATCTCCTTCACCTCTTTGGATGGCTTTGTTAGTGTTGGTAACAACTAACTAGTCACCCAGACGTCAACCTGAACTTGTGGGCAGGGAGCCAGAGTTCACTCATTCATTCATTCTTCCATTCATTTGTTCAGTGGTTACTTCCTGAGTGTGATGAGGCCAGCTCTGTGTTCAGCAGTTTTATGACAGAAATCTAAGCACAACACATGGGTCGATTTATCACATACTAACTGTCTAATCGCCATGTGTAGAGAAATACTATAGTTCAGAACTGTCTCAGAGGAAACCCTTCTGGACCATCTGATGACAGTCTTTTGCCATATAATGGAAGAGTTGGGACAGAGATGGTAAGTCCCAGATGGCCTACATTTTTGACTGTCTGGTTCTGGACAGAAAAAATTTGCCAACCCCTGATCTGTGCTCACTACCTTCTACCATCAAGGTTCAGTGGCTGTTTCAGGTAGAATTTAATATAGAGAATTGAGTGCTGAGAAGTTCCCGGGACAATCCCACAGAGCCAGCCCACTAGGAGAGTCCAGACCTGTGCTATGTTTAGGAGTGGGGAAGCCAGAGACATTAGCACAATCTGGGACCAGGAAGCCACCCTGTGAGCCCCATAGCTGCCTCTCATCACTCAGGAACTTATCATCTGTGTGTTGGACACAGGTGCAAAAACAAATACTATCCACTCTGAGAGAATGCAGCTAGAAGAAATAGCAGAAGCATCAGAAGGGTGGCTTGTACTCGAAGGTACAGGACCTAAAGCATGTCCAGAATCCTGGCAGCAAGAAAACCTGGGGAAGGAGCTTCCAGCGGTGGTTCAGGGCGGCACACCGGGGACCTGGCTGGGTTCTCAGAGCTGATCCAAACATGGACCACCATGCCAGCTCCCGAGGTGTAAGCCCATGAGCTCTGGTGAGCAGGCACCCACACCGACACAGGAGGCACGTTCCCTCCGCTCGTCTCTGCCTCTATCAAAGGCTCAGAGCCAGACATTAGAAATAACGGATCATACTGCCCACCCTGAGCTGTGTCAGCAACACCAAATAGTACAGCAAAGGGGCGAGTTCCACATCCTTTTTATATTCATCCTAATGAAATTCACAAGCTATAGACTAACAACCAGCCAGAGGTGGAACTGAGATTACTCGCCTAACATTTTGGATTTGAATTTATTACCGTCATAACACATGGCTCACAAGCAACCAAATAAGTGTTATAATAATATGGGTAACAATAGGTTTAAGCTTAATGCCACAGGCTTTATAGAACTGTGTAATAGGAGCATATTTCAGTCCACCTCAGATCTGAACGAGGGCCTTTTCCGTTAGTGTCCCTGTTTACAGGTGCGTGGTCAAAGGACTGGCGATGCTGCCCTCTGGTGGCAATCCTCAGAACAGGCAGGTGGTGAGCAAATGCCAAGTTTGATCTTATTGGTAACAAAAACATAGGTTATTATCAAAGGTGACAAATAATCTTTGGTTTTGCCTTGATTCAAATTAATTTTAAACCTATTTTCCACAAGTTTCTAATAGCTTTAGAGAATATAAAATAGTATATGTAGGACTTACAAAGCCCTCTTTTTAAGATTAGAAGGAAAGTTAGTAAATATTTGCAGGTGACGCCTGCACAGTTTCCAGCACCACTGGTCCCAGTCAGGTCCTCAATTTCTGTCCCATGCCCTCTGTGTTTTCCGCTTTGAAACCCTCTGCAATTGTATTTATATATTAACATATTATTGATATATAAATTGATATAACTCATGTATATAATGCTACTTTGTGAAAGAGTTCCTGTTAAAAGAAACAGAGGAAATACTTAGGAAAAGAACTCATTTGCAATAACTATCTCTTCTCCTTCACTCCTTTGAATGGAATTTTAGAAGGAAATCTGGGAGGACCCACTTCTCAATACCTCCAGTGGGCATAATTGTGAAATGCCTCGTTTGAACTTCTTTCCTAGTGTCTATCCCAATCTTCTTCACATGTAAGACTCAGCAAAAAGACCCCTAAAGGCCCCTAACTGGTTCAGCCTGAGTCTCCGTCCATCTCAAACCCCCCCTTATTAGTTTAATTCTGAGAACAGGTTGCAAGGAAGTTTTCTCTGAGTTCCCTGGCTCCCTTGCCAAACAATAGTGAAAACTCACTCAAGCAGAGTTTCCCAGGTTCTGTAACCCCCCTGAACTTACCCTAACCCCCTAGCAGTGGCTAAATAATGGTGGAATTTCCCAAGCCAAGTTTATCCCATGCCAGCTGCCATGAACCCCCTAACTCGCTGTAACCAGTACCAAACCCCCTGACTTGCTGTACCCCCGCCCTAGTACCAACTGCCATGCTGCAGCCCCCGTGAGCCAACTCTGTCACCCCTCCCCTAAACTCACCAACCGCCACATTCTACTTCTGTGCTCACCAGCTTGCCTGCCAACACAGCACAAAAAAAGGTATAAAAGACAAACTGCTTTTCGCTTCAAGGCCGTTCGCCTTTGGGCAGTGGCCGCCTGCACAGGTGTAATAAATCACCATCTGATTTATACTTGAAGTGGGGTCTGAGTCTTTCTTACAGGTGGCAAATGAGTACAACCCATGTTGGAGTCATTTAGATGTGACATGCTGGGCAGGTCCCTCCGAAGCCTAGAAGGCCCCTAGAAAGTCCTTCTCTGCTCAGGGTAAAGCCTGGTCAGCGCCTAACTTGGCAGCTTTGTGCAAGACAGGCCCAATGAACATTGTTCTGTGATGAATGAATTGGACGTCTTATGGAATACCACCAGGGCTTGTGCAAACAATGTTCATTTTAATTAGAACATAACTGCAAATCAATATGTCCCTAGAATTCCCAGATTTCATTTTTTTATTTTAAGCTGAAACCCAGTAGAAGTGCCTGGTGCTTCAAAAGTGTGGACATGCCAATTTTGTGTGTGGAAGATGCTTGGAGTTGACCTTTCAGAGTGAAGGCCAGAAAGGAAGGGGCAGCTCAGTTGGACTGCTCAGGTCCCAACTTGGTGAGTGGTCACTTCTGGCCTCGAGTATGTCAACATTGTTGAGATGAATGCGGGAGTCCCCACCTCCATCCATAGTTTTATTTACCCATGACCAACCATAGTCCTAAAATATTAAACAGAAAATTCCAGAAATAAACAATTACATTTTAAATTGTGCAGCATTCTGAGTGTTGTGATGGGATCTCACATGGCCTCACTCAGTCTTGCCGGAGCCGTGACTCTCCTCGCCCAGCCTAGTCACACGGCTTATATCCCCTACCCGTTAGTCACTTCATAGCTGTCTGGGTTCTCAGACGGATGATCATGGTAGCATAGGGCTTGGGTTCCAGAAACCCTCATTTGACTTCCTAATGGTCCCAAAGTACAAGAGTAGTGATGCAGGCAATTCAGATACTCCAAAGAGGAAACATAAATTGCTTTTTAAAAAGCAAACAGGTGAAAGTTCTCAACTTACTAAGAAAAAAAATTGTATGCTACAGTTGCTAAGACCTATGGTCAGGATGAATCTTCCGTTTATGAAATTGTGAAGATGGGAAAAAAAAATGAGTGCCTATGAAATGCACTTTCAGGCATTTACTGCAGCTCTTGGGAGTGTCCCCAGACGGGAGGGCTCCTGTGGCCCTGCTACCCCCTCCTGCCCAAGACCTGGGCATCCCCACGGCCTAAACCAAACAAACAGACTCTGGGAACAGGCACTGGGCATACTCCCCTAAGTCACTCCTCATTTATAAAATTAACCAGTTTTCTCCAAATAGTCTCTATAAACAGTTTAAGCAATAGTCCCAATTATCACTCAGAGGATGTGATGCCAAGTGTCGATATTAATTCTACGAAAGTCTTTGCAAGCAGAGAGAAACTCCATGGAAATGCTCCCCTGGAAACCAGCATGATAAAAATCACATGAGCCCTGGGCCTTGACCTTGTTGCTCTGCTCCCACACGAGCCACTTCCGCTGTGAGCAGACCCCACCCACACCTCACAGGTGGAGCTCCAGGGGTCCTCGCTTTTTTGCAGCATGTGCAAGTCCTCTCTGAAAGGAGGATGATGAAAGAGGCGGCAGAAAGCAGCCAGGTTGTTGGCAGGTGTGGCCCCTCAGGAGAGATGGGTCGATGGTGATGATTGCAACATGAGGGAGCAGGGGTGAGCTGGGGATGCTGGAGGTGGACTTCCCTTACGGGGACCCCAATTGCCCACCAAGAAAGCTAATTAATTGCTTGTTTCTTTCCCAGACACAGAGAGATTGGCAGGGTTCCTGATGCTGACAGCACCCTTGTCTGGCAGTTCAGCCTCAGGACTGGGAAGGACTCTAAGGGGGCACTGGGGAATGAGGGAGGCTATTCCGGCACTGGACTCCCCTGAACTACCAGCCCCCAACCCCTGATGAGACAGACCAGACCAAGGCCAGCAGGACAACCTTGAGCAGGAGAGCTGTCTCAAGAGCCACACAAGCAGCTTAGATCCCTGCCCTCCCCCGCAAAAAAATCTACACTCCTGGGTCTTGGTTTTGTTAAAACAGGTCCTGGTGTGAGTATTTGTTTTGTTTTATGTTTTCACTTTGCAGGACACAACAAGTTTACCCAGGGACTATTTCTCTTCCTTCCAGTTGGTCAACCAGCATCTCACCCAGTAAGTGAAAAGAGCAATGTCTTCTTAGGGGATTGCCTATTCAGAACAGAAAGCGAAGGTTCTCTGTTTCCCTACGTTAAAAATGGGCTGTTTCAATAATAAATGTGGAGGAAAATCCTTTAGGATAAAGGAAGACATTTGATATGAATCCCCAGGGGGCAAAGACAGCTGGCAAGGAAGAAAAAAAATAGTAGCTGGGGAATCGATTGCGGGTGCTTGTTAATTTTTTGTGATTTTTTTTCTTTAATGTCGTCAGGTAGAATTTTCAATAAAAAACATTCTGAAGATATTTGTTGAAATTTTAGGTACACATTCCTAAATAAAGGAAGAGGAAAATAGAAGGATGATCTATAAAAGTGTCATACCCATTAGGATAGCTATTTTAAACAAACCAAAAAAAAGCAGAAAATAACCAGTGTTGGTGAGGATGTGGGGAAACTACAACTCCTGTGCATTGTTTTGCAGCCACTGTAGAGAATGGCATTCCTCAAACAATTAAATACAGAATTATCACAGATCCAGCAATTTCACTTCTGGGTATATACTCAAAAGAATTGAAAGCAGTGACTCAAACAGATATTTGTACATTCATGTTCATAGAAGCACTGTTTCACGAGAGCCAAAAGATAAAAATGACCCATGTCCACTGATGGATGGATGAACAAAATATGAGGTGTATATATACACACGCACAATGACCCTTAAAAATGAAGAAATTCTGGCGCATGCAGCAACATAGATGAACCTAGAGAACATTATGGCAGGTGAAATAAGTCAGGTACAAAAGGACAAACCCTGGAGACTTACATGAGGTCCATAGAGTAGTCAGTTTTGTAAAGACAGAAAGTATAACGTTGGGTGCCAGGAGCCAGGGGGAAGGCTGGAGAGGTCGTGCTTAATGGAGACAGAATTTCAGTTCTGCAAGGTGAGAGAGTTCTGAGACGGCTGGTGGTGATGGTTGCACGACACTGTGAGTACAATTAATGTCACTAACGTGTACACTTAAGGTCACTAACCTGTGCACTTAAAAATGGACAGTTATGATGGTAGATTTCAAGAATGCACATTTTACTACAATAAAAAAAAAGTCTATTTGAAGAAAAAAAGTGTTGTGAACTGAGCTAATTTTGGAGGATTAATCCTCAGCTGGATCTGAACCCAATTCCATCTCAGGTATGTAAAGAAAGAATCTACAGGGGGAAAGCAGAAAGAGGGACGGAGGGAGGTGGGTGGGGCCTTGGTGTGTGTCACACTTTATGGGGGCAAGACATGATTGCAAGAGGGACTTTACCTAACAATTGCAATCAGTGTAACCTGGCTTATTGTACCCTCAATGAATCCCCAACAATTAAAAAAAAAAAAAAAGAAGGACCACATATGGACAACAAAGAATGGACTTTGAAGTATAGATTTGGATGCGTAAGTGAGATTTGGATGATGTCATTGGGACTATTTTTTTCCCTATGAGACAGATTTTTGAAATCTTAATGAAAATTAATTAGAAATGTGATTTGATATCCAGAAAAAAAAAAGAAAGAATCTACACACACACACATATGTATACGCTTCTTTTTGACCTAAAATTGTACATGTATTGTCTTATTATTTGAGGTCAAAAAGAAGCAAGTATATAAGCAAAGGACACAGTATTGGAGAATGTCTGAGGCCAACTTAGTGAGGATTTCTAAACCACAAAGCCAGGCAGCACAGTCTTTTGGGAAGGATGGGGTTAGGGCATGGGTTTAAAAGGCCCTCCAGGCCTCCTTTCATCTGCCTTATTGTCCCACAAGCCACTCCTCACTACCCCGTGGGAGCGAGTGTGTTTTACGCTTCTTGCTCCATTCCTTTGGTCTTGGTCATGGGACTTGCTGTCTCCGGTGCCCCGTGGGCAAAGGATTTGTGAGCTCCCTTCCACCACGAAAAGAAAGCACCCTGGCTGGTCCCAGAATGAAGCAACAGGGAAGACCTGGACCCAAAAGCTGCAGCCTGGTGCCAAGTCCAGCCACACCCAGCAGAGATCAACCAAACTCCCAATAATCTGCAAACTCGGAAGCAAGAAAAACAATTCATGTGGTAAGCATCCTGAGATTTTGGTGACTGGTTGTTATACAGCAAGAGGTGACTGATACATCTCACATGGCACTTGCAGCAAAATCCAAACTCTTCATGCAACCCTGCTGTATTTGAGGCTACCTACCCCTCCAACTCACTATGCTATGACATTATCAGCCCTCTGCCTGCTGCTTCAGTCTCCAAGCTGAACCCTGCTTCAGGACCTGTGCACCTGCAGTCCTATCTTCCCAGAAAAGCTTTTACCCACCTCTCACAGGCCTCCTGTAGTCTTTAAGGTGCCAGCTCACACATTTCCCCCTCCAGAAGCCTTCCTGGCTTCTCTTACCAAAGGTGCACCCAAGTTCCTCTCTCGAATACGCACTGTGACATCTGTGACATGCCCCTTCACAGCTCTCAGCTTGGCGATTTTTTAAATGTCTGCACGTGTCTAATCTTCGCCATGTGTCTCCTCCCCGCAGACTCAGCATTAGAAGCCATGACACACATCCATCCTATCACTGCTGCTGCCTACCCCATACATTTTTGTTGAAATAGACCTTGGTTAATTTCCATCCCAAATAGATAATGGAGAGGAGATGGTTATCATATCCACAACTACACCTACCAAATTGGAAAACAGCCTAACATAGGCAGAGGGTGCCCATAGAACTACCACTTTAAGAAAGAAAAAAAAACCCCTATATTACATTTGTATTACTCAAGTCATATTTAATTTCTGCAATTACAGGTGGTGCTTGTGGTGACTTGTAGTCATCTTTCGTTATCAGTATACGTTAAGTATTACAATTGTAATACAGTTTTTATTTTTCCTTTTTGGCACCCTGTGTATACTTTTTTAAAGTCTGAAGAGATTAGAATTAAAACAAAAAAAGCCTCCATGAGAAGCAGAATGTGATGTCCTGGGGGGTGGGTTGGTGTGGGGCTCTGAGGGCGGACAGGAGCCTGAGCTCCTGGCAGGGCACCCAGGCCTGTTTTCCTGTAAACTGGTGAGGGACTTGAGCAAGCTTCTCAGACCTCTGGATCTTGCTAGAGAGCTTTGATGGTTTGGATCAGGCAAGAAAAATCTTTCCAGATGGGGAGCAAACAGACAAGTCAGCCTTCATCTCCCCATTCCTGCCCCACCAGTGCGGAAAAAAATGAGAACGCGTCCTCCCTTGGGAAGTAATAGTCCAGATAATAACATATCGGCCTGATACCATTCCTTTCATCTTAACATCTCAAAGCACTTAGAAACAGTAATGATTTAATAGGTGTCCCTGAGATGGGAAGGATTCTAAGGCAGCCTGGGAATGGGCTTACCATGGTCCATTATAATGACAACCCTGCAAGAAAGGTGTTATTAGGCAGTTTCGCAGCTCTGAGGGAGTGAGACACAGACAAAGTTAATAACACTGCCACCTCCTCTCTGCCCCAGGAATACCACGGGGGCCAGTCACACTGTGGGAGCTCCAGGCTGGGAGGGCCTCAGGAGGGCCTGGTCATGACCAAATGAGGAGGAGTTAAGGACTGGGAGTTCATGTGCAGACCAGCAGGGCAGAGGCAGTCCATTCACTCCACAAGAATAAACTGCACTAAAGACAACAACCTGATTTTAAAATGGGCAAATGACTTGAATATACATTTCTCCAAAGAAGCTATGCAAACGGAGTTCTCAGGGGCGTCTATGAATCCGTGTTCCCTGTTCCTTCCAAGTTTGAGCTGCCAAGAGTGTCGGAACTGTTTCCTTCACATGCACGAGCTTCAGGGATGGAGGGCATACCGAGACAAACTAAAGTTTTGGACCCATTGTGTACTGGCAACGTTGATTATGTTTACTGTATTCTCATTTTTTGCTGAGCAGTTAATCACACTTAGGAGGAAGAGATTTCCCAGGAGGAGGATACCCACAGAAGCTAGTCCCCATCGAATCAGGGTATAGAAGATCTTCATTTGAAAATCATCTACCTCAGCATTTACTGAGCGTTTTAAAACTCAGCATCACAGAGATAGCCTTGTAATGTGTCATTTATTAGCCATCTTGGCCTGAAGAAGGCCAAGATCCAGTACCATGCTGTTTTGTGTCATGAATATAACCCACTGACCGGAAATCATTCAGCTACTCTGCTGAAAACTTGCGCATTGAGCAGCTCTGAACTGGTTTTACTTTTAAAGCATTTGCTTGTGGACCTTTTTTATAAAAAGGCTAACTGACAAGAGACAGCTGCTAATTTCCCCGAGCAAGCATTGCAGACTCACGTTAATACGAGAAGCCTAGGCCAGCTTAGGAGTGATTACTAAGGGACCCCAGTCTTTGCATTTCAAAGTCTTCTGCTATAGTTTCACGCTCCCATTTCCCATTTTTAAAATAAGTAGTTACTAAGTTAACTAATTATTCTTACAACTTTTGAACATAACGAACTAGGATGTCTAAACATATTTTTGTAGATGTTATTTAAATAATGCAGTGGTATCGCCTCCTCTTGGCAATAGCTAAATTGTGGATTTTATTAATGTTGAAGATTGTATGTGGTCTTAAACCACAAATAACTGCTGAAGAGTTCAATGACTGCCATCTGAAACACTCTGTGCTTGTTTACTTCAGCCCCTAGGAATACTCTGATTTCATGTGCAAGCCTAATTACAAAGGGCTAGAGTCAAGTAGCAGTGCTACTTACCCGTTGTAATTATGTTTTAGAAATGTACATATTCAAACAGAAGTGCCTCATTTTAGAAATGAGTAGTGCTGATGGCACCGGCACATTACAGTGGTGGTTTAATACTCAGCGGTAGATCGTAGTAGCTCTCTCTGTAAAAGCCCAGATAGTAAAGAATTGTAGGTCACATGTATTTCTGTCACATAATCTTCTATGTTTAGCCGTTCATTTTCTGGTTTGTTTTTTTTGACTGTCTAAAATATGTAAAAACCATGTTTAGCTTGTAGCTGTACAGAAACAGGCCACCAGCTACATTTGACTCACACGCCCATGTTTTCTGATCACTGAGATTTGTATTGTTGTGTATAGGTAAATCCTGACATTCAGCTGTATTCTGTGTATATCATTATACAGTGGATTGTGGAGACCAGATTCCACACGTCCTTTTTGAACTCCAAGAGGTATTTTAGATCATGATTTCAACAGTAGTCTTTCAAAATGGCACCATCTTTGTAAAAAGATCTTGAAATGTAAATAGTGTGTTCTGTAAGAATTATGTATTTCAAAAATTGAAGTCTCATAAAAAGTTACATTTTGTCTGGAAAAAAAGAAGATATGCAAATGGATAATAAACACATGAAAAGCTGCTCAACGTCTTTAAGTCATTATGGAAATGCATATCAAAGCCACACTGAGATACCACTTCATACCCTCTGGGATGGCTATAATCAAAAAGACAGATAAGAACAAGTGTTTGGGAGGAGCTGGAGACAGGAGAACCCCAACGCTACTGGGAATGCACAATGGTGCAGCCACTATAAAAAACAGTCTAGTGGGACCTCAAAAAGTTAAACATAGAACTACCACCTGATCCAGCAGTTCTATGCCTAGGCATATACAGAAAAGAACTGAGAACTTGTTCTGAAACAAATACAACCTATTCACAGCAACACTATGCACAATATGGCAGTGCCTGTGGCTCAAGGAGTAGGGCGCCAGCCCCATGTACCACGGGTGGTGGATTCAAGCCCGGCCCTGGCAAAACTGCAAAAAACTCCACTATGCACAATACATGAAAGATGGATAAATGGGCATGAATATACTGTTCAACAGAAGAAAGGAGACCTAGTGTTTGATAGGCCAGGAAGGTGACTATAGTTATAATAATCTACTGTACATTTCAAAATAGCTAGGAGAGAATAATTTGAATGTTTCTAGTATAAAGAAAAGACAAATATTTAAGGTGGTAAATATCCTGAGTACACTGATTCGATCTTTATAAATTATATGAATGTTTTAAATGATCACGTGTGCCTCAAAAGTATGTACATCTATGCATTATGCATCAAAACTTGTTCAAAAAAGAAGCAGTGGATGAATAATAGACAAAATGTCATGTATCCACATAAAGGATGATAAGCTATAAAATTGAACAAAGTTCTCAAGCAGGCTGTAAGATTAATGAAACTGGAAAACTGGTCTTGAAAAGAACCAGATAGAAAAGACCACATATTGTATGATTTCCTTCATATGAAGGAAATTTAATAAACACAAATTTAATAAACAGCTAATATTTACTAAGCACTTACTATGTACCAATATCTGTGATTAGCACTTTTATTGGATTTTATTGGATTAACTCATTTAATTCTCACTCAACCCTGCCAGATGAGTCTCACTCACAGATGAGAAAACTGGGGCACAGAAAGGTAATAAATTGCCCAAGTGCTCAAAGTTTTTATGTGGCCTCGGCCAGCATGGAGCCAGGCGTCTGAACACCCAGAGGCCCTACCCTGTACCCCTCTACTCTGGAAATTCACAGTAACCACTTGAAGCCTGCTGGTGCTTAGGTTCTGAGGGTGGGAGCACACGATGAACTGATTGCCAAGAAAATAAAAGCCCCGCTTCAGGCTGTGAAAAGTCCTCCCATCTAACCCAAATACCAACTAAGTTCGCTTTGGAACAACACTCCTTCATTGATGTCAACCTGAGGTTGGCTGAGATTCAAGAGTTTGGTGAAAAGCATTCCATAGGAACTTAACAGTCTCTAGCGGAATGTATATTAAATATAAGTGTGTATCTCATTATTCTTCATAAATTGTGTGCTCCACAATCTTTATATTATAAACTGTATTCTATATGTGTATATGTATGTATGCAATAAATACACATTTCATATTCACATTTTCTGTCCCAGAGAACCTGTTATTAAACATTTTCCAGCAAAACTATAGGACAAAGCCTCTCACTCACATGGAATTTTCATTCTCCTGTCAAACTCCAGGATGAGCAGCATAGGGACGATGGAAGAAATTTAGACTAAAGAAGAAAACTTTCTGGATCTAAGTCGGAGGAAGGAGGCAGAGAGAAACTACTCTCTGAAGAAAAAGCGTTTCGCGTCAATCTGGGCCTGACTGCCATTCACCCAACATCGTGAGTTTAGACAATTTATTTAATCTCACTAAGCTTCAGTTTGCTCCTCTGCATAACAGGGCATAAGAGTGATTACGGAGAAGAGTTGGCACGAAGATTAATATTTGCTAAAATGCTCTGGCCTGACCCTGACCTGAGACTGTGGGGTCCCCTAACAGCTATCAGTCGGTTTTGAACGCAGAAACCGGCGCGGCAGGAGGCGAGCACAGTTTGCCTCCAGGGAGCAGAGCTGCAGACGGATCCAGGCTCCGGCCCACGGGTCCGCTGGGCGCCTGTGAGCACATCCAGCTTCCGAGCCGCACACAGGCATTACGCGCAGGCGGATTGCTCGCTTGCTGGGACTCTGCCGGGGGCCTCCGGGATCCGAAATCCGCAAAAGCACCGAGAGACGGGGGCAGTTCCGCTCCCCGCAGGTGCGCGCCCGCCGGGACCAGATCCTCCCGTCAGGCCCCGCGCCCGCGTCCCGCGTCCCCGCGCCTGCAGGGTGCTCTGGCGCCACCAGGGGGCAGTGTCGGCGCGAGTTGCCCGTGACCGCGCGTAGGGGGAGGCGGGGCCGCCGCGTGCAGAACCTGGCTCAGCCAGCGCCGGCTCCGGGGCGCCCTGTGCTGGGAGTGAGCCCTACCGGCTCTTCTAGCTCTTTGGTCTCCTCCTTAGCCTCCTGTGGGCTCGCTCCAGCCCCTCAGTGCTTAGCACTGGGCCATCTGCCTCCCCTTCTAGGACAGCCTGTGATAGGGCGCTTTCGAGGGCCGGAGAGGCCATAAAATAGGACCCCACACAGATACGCACATGGGGAACGTGCTCGTGCAGATGTGCATGCAGTGAGGGAATGCATACGTGCAGATGTGCACACCCATGCACATTTGCCCCTGTTTCTTTCGTCTGGGGTCGGGGAGCTGCTTTGCTGCCTTTGGCTGCAGCTGGGGAGCTCCTGAGGGAGCTATAGGAGGCTCAGGGCTGTGGCCCAGCTCTGAGCACTGCCGGTGTCTGGCACACAGCAGGCACGAAGAAAACATTGTGGAATTAACGAACAATCACAGGCTTCATCGTGGAGAGCTGAGCTGAGCTTTCTTCGCAGCAGAGCTTGAATTATGGGCAGAGACGGCACGGAAGAATCTGAGGCAGAAAGTCATGAGCACAAGAAGGGAGGTGGAAATTCACATTTGGGGCAAAGGCCAGACTGGTTTGGAGGCCTGGACAGAGGGTCATGAGATTAGAGAGGTTGTTGAGGATTGTCGGAGTGTAGTGGAGGCAGAGGCTAGAGTGGGTCTTTGCTCTGTTACTTGCCTGGGCAGCCTTGAGCTGACTGTGTCCCCCGGATTCTTATGTTGGAACCCTGACCCAGGACCTGTGATTGGAAATAATGCTTTTAAAGAGGTGGTTAGGGCAGTGGTTTTCAAGCTTTTTTATCTTGTCCACACTTGAATGAAACTATAGTTAAACTTCCATAGCACATTTAAATTATGTTGGTCAAAAAAAAGGAAGAGAGTTTAAAAAAAGAATACTTACTGTGCTTTGAACTTCTTTAAAAAAATAATTTAATTGGCTCAGCACCTGTAGGTCAGGCGGCTATGGCACCAGCCACATACGCTGGAGCTGGTGAGTTTAAATCTAGCCTGGCCGCCAAGCAACAATGACAACTACAACCAAAAAATAGCCAGGTATTTTGGTGGGCACCTGTAGTCCCAGCTACTTGGAAGGCTGAGGCAAGAGAATCGCTTAAGCCCAACCTTGGAGGTTGCTGTGAGCTGTGACGCTACAGAACTCTACCCAGGGCGACAGCTTGAGACTCTGTCTCAAATAATAATAATAGTAATAATAATGTAATTAATGATCTTTAAAAATTTTCCCAGCACACCTAAGAATCCTCTCATGACACACAGTGTGCTCCAGCACATCAGTTGAAAATCACTGGGTTAGGGTAACATGAGCCCATTAGTGAGGCCTCCTCCAATATGACTGACGTGTTTATAAGAGGTGATTAGGGCACAGATGCGCAGAGGATGACCATGTGAGGACAGAGGGAGTGGACAGCGTCTGCAAACCAAGGAGACAGGCCTCAGGAGGAACCAACCCTGCCCACACCTGATTTCAACCTTCTAGCCTCCTGGACTGTGAAAAGTAACTTTCTATTTTATTTATTCATATATTTATTTGAAACAGAGTCTCACTTTGTCACCCTGGGTAGAGTACCCTGGCGTCACAGCTCACAGCAACCTCAAACTCCTGGGCTCCAGTGATACTTTTGCCTCAGCCTCTCTAGTAGCTGGGACTACAGGCGCCCACTGCAATGCCCGGCTACTTTTAAAGACAGGTCTTGCTCTTGCTCAAACTCCTAAGCTCAGGCAATCCACCTGCCTCGGCCTCCCAGAGGGCTAGGAGGCATGAGCCACTGCGCCCAGTCTAGTAATTTTCTATTTTTTAAGCCACTTGGTCTGTGGTACCAAAGATGAAGGAACTAATCTTTGGCACAAAAAGATCTAAGATCCTCTGAAGTAACAGATAATGAAGTGACATCAGCATCTCTCAGGAGTGGTGCTGCCCAAGGAACCATGTGGTGTGGTGTCCGCCTTGTCCTACGAGACCTAACAGGTGATGCGAGCAGTGGGAATAGCTAAGGCCTGGCCCTTTCGTAGTAGTGTCAGGATGACCTGAGCCCCAGGTCAAGGCAGAGCAGGCAGGAGAGAGGAGTGGCCTGTTGGGAAGGAACTGATGCTGAGCTGTGCCTGCAGGAGGACTGGATGCCTCCCCACTTCTCCTGCTCCCCAAGGAGGCGGCTGAGAAGCTTCCAAGTGCTGGATGCAAAGGGCAGGAAGTCCAGGATCCTTTTAATGAGTTTACTCAGCCTTTGGAATATCAAGTATTTGTTTTCCTAAGACTGGAAAGAAAGGGTCAACAGCCCGGCCCCCTCCTGGGCAGCCCAGCTGGTTTGTCCTCAATTTGTTTGAGCCTCTAAAGAGCTCACGTTTATCAAAGGCCTTTTCGCACCTGAGGCCCCCAGTTACCCGCAGCCTGTAACATAGGGCTGCGGTAATCCGCTCAAATCCCCGGGCCAAACACGGCACCGAACAGATCTGCTCCAAAACCGCTTTGAACTTCAGTCCCAGGAGGCATTTTGACTTATGCAGGATAGTCTTTGAAGAGGAAGCTGCTCTCTGTCCTCTGTCCCCTGTGGGAGGTATGACAGAGGCTGTGCCCAGGCGTGACTAGGTGCAGACCTACTCAGCCTGCCCTCTGCATCTCCAGGGGCTCCCCGTCTGCCTGGGCTACCCATGAGGCCCCTTCAAAGGCTCCACTTCCTGGGGTTCCCAGACCACAGGCAATTGGCAGCCAACCTAGTTTATTGCTGTAAGGGGTTTTTGTGTAATGTTTTCTTCTGACACACTTTCAAAATTACAGAAAAGTTTTGAGAATGATACAGAGAATTCCTGGATGCTCTTCATTCAGACACCCCAAACAGGAGCACATTAGCACATTCACTCTCCCTCCTCTTTCTCTCTCTATATATACACAAACACGCACACACAATGTGCTTGCACACATACTTGTCATTTTCCCCTAAGCTTTTTTAATTTTAACCTTTGATGATATCATTAAACCCAGTTCTCCTGGAAAAAAGTGAAACTGTTCTAAGCAAGGGTAACTCGGACCCCCACCCTAAGAACACACACACACACTCCCCCTCGTGGACGTGTGCTATGCACGCTGGCCAGCGAAGGGCAGGGTTGTAACTGGAACCACGCCACTCCCCCCCCCCAGCTTGTCGTCTGTGTTGTTGCTATAGATCCTGCTGCCGGGTCTCTCACAGGACACTTTATCTCAGAGAGCTCACCAAACAGATACATAAAGTCTACATCATTCTTTTTTAACTGATGCCATTAAAAAAAAAAAGTTTTAAACTTTTTTGGCAAAATTATTGATGTTTGATGTTGTCAAGTACAAGGGAAGGTGTTAGGGAAACATTCTCTCTGGTAGGAGTGTAAATCAGTGGGGTCACTGGGGGGGCAATCTGTCACACCCATCGAAACCCACAGTGTGCTGACTACGTACGACCTGGCCATTCTGCTTCTCTGGATCTAAATGAGAACAACTCTCCCAGGCTGGCACAGGCACATCAGGGTCACAGCCACAGTTTGGAAGATGAAATGCACTATGATAGGGGGATAGCTAGGTTGATTTCTGCCCTCACAGGACACTATTCAGCCCTGGCTGTCATCTTGGGCTGCACGGGAGTTTTCTTTAAACCAGAAAAAACATGGATGCCCAGGCCACCTCCCTAGATTTTACTATTTATTCATTTGGTTTTGGGTGATATTCAGATATTAACATTTTTAAAATGTTCCCTAATAATTCTAATATTCAGCCAGGACAGAACTACTGAGGTCCCCTGGAGAGAAACAGCTCTAAGGTGACCTTAGCATGCAGCATGCAGCTTCCCCCTCAGCCTGCAGGTGGCACAAGTGAGCAAGACGTTGGTTATAAAAAAGAAAAAAAATATATAGAAAAACTCACTGGACCACTTAATTCCCCTTGTACTGCTCCTACTCTGGGTCTTGTTCATAGGGTTTAGGAGGACTTTGCAGAGCTCCTTGATTTAGTCCAAATCCCCACTGATCAGAGACCAGCACGGAGCTTCTTAATGGAGTGCTCACCCCGTCCCCTTGAACAGGTTGTACACTGCACAAAGACACCTAGTAGTTATGATGCTGAAAGTATATACTGTTGAGCAGGTGGCAGATGCTCTTCCGACATCTTTAAATGTTATTTCATTTATTCCATTTTAGAACCCTAAGAGAGAGGTGCTTATATACACCCCACTGGAGAAACAAGGTTGCCGAAGTAGCAATATGGTTACTCTGACTTACTCCAGAACACACCGTGAGTGAGAACACAGCCACAACTAGAGACTCGATGGCCTCTTAGATCCACAGTTCCTAGAGTGTGTTCCTGGGGTACACGGGGCACACAGTGGACGTATAGCAGGACCATCCAAATGTTTTAATTTTTCAAGGAAAACAGCAATATCTGTCAGACAGCCCAAAAATTACTTCTATTAGATTATTTAGACCTGACTACTCGTGAAAGAAATCATTATGTATTTTCTTATGGCCCAGGGCACCATGAAAATATTACTAACATGCTAAGGCCCTGGTGCACTGAGGAAGTTTGGGGATGTCTCTCTTAGATCTCACTATGACATTATGCTGTACACTGGTTGCCTCCTCCCTTCCTCCTGAAATACATTTGGTGGCTACCAACTGCTGGAGACTAAGGCCCCAGCCCCACATCCTGCAGCAGAATGACACTCAGAATGACACTCCTCCCACTCAGTGCTGCAGCAGAATGACAGCCCCACCTCCCACAGCTGACAGCCAGCCAAACTGGACCACTGGACATTCCCCTCCATGCTTGGCCTCTGCCCCCTCCTCCTGAAACAACATTCATTCTCTCAACATGCCAGGATCCACACCTTCTTCCTGAGGTCAACTCAAGGGCTACCTTGATTAAATTTTCCAAGTACCTGCCTTTGGGGTCCAAAGTGATTTACCTGTTCTTGGACCTGAAGGGCAGGGACAAGCCTCCTTATCTTGGTAATCCTGTATGTGTTGTGTATCTCCTATTAAAATGCAAGCTCCTGTGTCTAAGACCCTAAAGTATGTTAAACAGGTTGCTCACTGAACAAGACACCTTACTTAGCAGGAAGAAGAGACTGAAACATGCAGTTATCTATAGGGAAAACATCATATGACTAATCCCACAAAGGTCACCACAGACTGGAGTAGCCATACCTATGTCAAATATCCATGACCACCTCATATTTGTGGTTCCTGACAGCATAAACCCTAATACCTATTCATTGAAGAAAAAAATAAAACAGCATACATGAGCCCTAACCTGTGGAAAAACCTAGTCTTCAACAAAATGCCAGATCTTTTAATAATAATAATGGTTAAGTAGTATGTGTTGGTTAAGAGTACAATTTTCTTCATTGCAAAAATCCTTAAACCCATAAGTTAAGTACTGTTATTTTCATCTCCATTTTTAAATTGAGGAAATAGGTTCAAAGAGGTTAAGGAAATTTTCAAAGATCACACAGCTCATAAGTGTTGGAGTCATAAGATCTATCCAGGGCAGGCACCCTTAGAGCCTACCATGAATTTAGAACCAATCTTTGTGAGTTGGCAAGGGAATCCTTCTGACCCCTAGGTCATAGCAAAAGTGTTATCTTCTTTACTTGAACAGTTCTCTTGAGGGACCAGTGCCACAGGGGTCAGGGGGTCCAGGCCACCAGGCCTTCCAGAGAGAGTGAGCCCCAATCCCTTTGTTCAATGCCTGCCTGCTTAAGAGAGCCAGGGCAGTTTCTATTCCTGGAACTGAATCTTGACTGATTACACTTCCTCTCTCACCTCTCAAATCTCAGTCTTGCTGACTCTTCTCTGTTACCATGGCATCTGCCCTAATGCAGGCCTGCATCACTGCCCCCTGAAAATCCCACAGCACTTCTTATTTGAGTCACCATGGCTGCAGGCCTCCCAATTCCCAATGCTGCCTGTAAACCCCGTCACATTCCTCCCCTGAATGGGTTCAAAAATACTAGGGAAGAGGATCCAATTCACCAAGATTTCACCCCACAAAAGGTCAACAGTATCTGCAACACTGATGGTTGATGTGTGTCCATTACTCATTGTTGGACTTAAAGCCTTAAACAATGTGTTGTCCTAAGATGCTCCTGAGGTGGGAACAAGTATGATGCGACCTCTCCCCCAGAGTCTGAGTTTCAGCAAGGTCACCTAAATTGGATGTT
This sequence comes from Nycticebus coucang, assembly GCF_027406575.1. Lineage (NCBI taxonomy): Eukaryota > Metazoa > Chordata > Mammalia > Primates > Lorisidae > Nycticebus > Nycticebus coucang. Next base: position 107,028,839 of record NC_069783.1, on the reverse strand, counting down.
ACATACATTTGGTACAAGATGGGCCTGGAGTCAAGAGCTAGCAGGCTCAGAGCGCTTCATAAGCATTTTTGTCTGCTACCCCCGGGAAAGGAATTTATTTCCTATCACAACCTTCACACATCAAATGAGACAGAAGTATCCTGAACCAACACACTCACCTTGTATCCAGCGCTACGACAGTTTACATTTGAGTCTATTATATTCTGTGCAATTCTGTTCCAGGCCAACCCTTCTTGTCTTCTCTTATTTTATTCTTTTCTATTCCACACTGTCGATCTTATTCTAAATTATTTCACCCTGTCCTGTCTTAGATAACCGTTTTATTAATACATGGCGGGTGCTAAGATACTCTTTATTTTATCCTAACTTACTTGACTCTCTCCTCATCTTTTTCATCTCATCTTTTCTTTTCCCTCTCAGCTGAGAGGCCAAGAAAATTAATCTCGAATGTCCTCAGCCATCCACTGTACATAAATAATCAATATCTGAGGCATCGAGAAGGACCCTAGTTTTGTTCCATCCTTCTGAGATTTGAAACATAAGGGCTCAGATCAATTTGTATGTTTTCTGGTTCAGACAAGAAACTCTGGTTTGGAGTCTAAAATAATTTCACAACCACTAATGGGAAGATCATGAGATCTTCCTTTCCGCCTCTCTTGCAACCTCTGCCATACCCACGCAAGGTTGACATTTAAATACAACCTGTTTTTTTGAAACTCTATTTGGTATCGTTTGGTTGGTTTTTAACATAGGCCTCACCCTCCCTAAACCTGAAAGAAGCTCTGTTCCTGCTAAAATATATTTATACCTCCCTGTTTCTCATAAAGTAAAGTTTGGTCTCTGTATTTTAATGTTTTGTCTGTTTGTTTGTTTTTTGCAGTTTTGGGCCGGGGCTGGGTTTGAACCTGCCACCCCCAGCACATGGAGCCAGCGCCCTACTCCTTTGAGCCACAGGCACCGCCCCTGTATTTTAATGTTTAGGATCCTCACCCCCATGCTGTGTTGCCCCCACTCACCTCTCCTTACTACCCCTACTCACCTCTCCTCGCTGTCCCCTCTGCAGACTCTAGTCAACCTTCCATGCCAGGTCACTGCGGGGAGGAAAGGGCAATGTCCCTGTGTCCTTTGGAAGCCATTAGGCAATCACCCCTGGGCCCTGTGTGTGCCAGAGATTGTGCAGAGCACTGAGGTGCTGCTCCGTAAAATGAGAAAAGACAAAACCTAGTCTCTGTACTGTTGGAGCTCGGAGTCTCATTAAAGAACATTCATGATATGTGATATCTTTATACCACGTGTCAGATATTGTTCAAAGCACTTTACATACATATGCTCACTGAATCCTGAAAGCAGTCCCATGAAGCAGGTGCCATAATTATTCCCATTTTGCATATGAGGACAGAGGCACAGAGAGGGTGAGTTACTTGTCCAAGGCCACACAGCTTTCAAACCATTGAGCTGAGATCTGAATCCAGGCAATCGCACTACAGAGCCCAGGGCCTGGGACACGGCGTTAAAAGCTGGAGTCTGCACACACGACGAGAAGCACAGAGAACAGTCCTGTAGTCATCCATGGGGACTTGACTCGGCCTTTGGGATCCCCTGTCTCTGTTCTCATGCCCCAGCTCGATTCCATCTGTATTCCAACGACTGGCTCTTTTTCTTCAGACTCACCTGTGCACATGCTACCTCAGCATTCCCACTGAGATGTCTCAGAGTCTCTTAAAATTTTCAAGTCCCCGAACAAACTCATGGCCCCCCGCCCCTCAGGCTCCTGCTAGAACAGGGCTCAGAGAATGCCACCAGTCCTCAACTCAGAAGCCTTACATGTGCAAACACACACAGGTGCAGGAGCCCTCACGGCTGTGATATTCTCTCTAGCCAGAAGGCGGACACTGCCCTGTGTCTCCAGTGGATGAGCACGGTGTGGCCTGTCCACACTGTGGATACCAGCCTTTAAAAGGCGTGAAGCTCTGGCACTTGCTACAACACAGACGCACCTCAAAATCATCAGGCGAAACGAGAGGAGCATGACACAGCGCCATGCGGAGGGTGGTTCTATTGGTGGGAAGTGTCCGGAGCAGCAAAGGCGCAGGGTGTGGGGAGAGGGAAGCCGCTCAGTGGGTGTGAGGTTTCCCGTTATGGTAACGGAAATGCATCAGAACTGGGTGGAGGTGGTGCTTTTGCAACATTGCGAATACACTAAAAACCAATGAATGAGTCATTTTTAAATGGTTAATTTTATGTTACATGAATCTTGTCTCAATAAATTATTTTATAAGCCCTTCAATCCCCACCCCACCCCCTGTGGATCTCAGAGAGAAGTTCAAGTTCTTATGGTGCCCACAGGCCAAGTGCTGGGGATGGAGTGGAGCTCAGGAAGGCTGCAAGGTCCCTTTTTTCACAGTCCTCTTGGAGTGCCCCTGGGACATAAGGAGGTCGCCCCCACCACCACCTCCGACCTATACCACACTCTCCTGTCTGCCTCTGTGATCACCGCATCCTCTCAAAACTTCTGAGAGGCAGACGTCATCATGATCTCGGTAGACAAATGTAGAAACCGAGTCACAGAGAGGTTGGGTAACTGGCTCAGGATCACACAGCTTGTGAGTGGCCAAGGTCTCCTCCCTAGCACAGATCTCTCATGGCCGAGAGGGTTTGTCACAGACAGAAAATAAAAATACAGGACTTCCTGCTAAATGTGAATTTCAGGTAAACAATGAATAGTACTTTCATATAAGCCCCTCCCCATACAGTATTTTGGACATACTTATACTGAAAACATTTTCAACTGTTTATTTGGATTTCAAATTTAACTGGATGTCCTGTATTTTACTGGGCAATTCTATGGTCAGAGCAAGCCTGGGGCTCAGGTGGGGCCCGTAGTAGGTGCTGAGTGATGTGACGTGAGGACAGGACATTTCTCTGTCTGTCTGACTCACTGTACTGCCAATACCGTCAGTCGTGGGCGGGCACAGCCAGCCAGCGCGTGGGACTGCAGGGACACATTTCATGACCTGGATGTACTCATTAAAAAGAGGCAGGCTTGAAGGAGTCACCTGCTACCGTCCTGGGGGTGAGCCTGGCTGGGAGTCAGGTGTCCACTTTCCCCTGATTTCTCCATTTATTTCCCTCTGGCCATAGACCTGCCATTCCCCAGGCTCTATAAGAGAATCAGAGGCTTTTTTGGGTCATTCAGAGCCTGGTGTTCCCACCTACATGGTTCCTCCTGGCCTGTGTCCACCTTGTCCCTGACCAGCATCACCTGCCCAGATGACCCATCTGCAGACGCCATCGGGCAGCCAGACTGTGGCCAGGACTCGGGATGCATCCATTAAATATGTCATGGCCTGAAGAGCCAAAGGTCGTCTAGAAGGAGATTCCAGGCCTAGGTCCTGTAGAAACCAACTGATTCTTTCCTTTAAAAATGCAAAAAAGTGGGTTAACTTTCTCCTCAGACACCCTTGAGATGAACTGAGAACCACCCCAAAGATTATTAATGAAATCCATACTTTCTTCGAATGTTAGCTGGGAGCAGATGACATGCAGGTCCTTTGCGGGGAGATGTCTGGGACAGTCCTTGAACTTCAGAGCCCCTCCCCTTGATCCTGCTGTGCACCCTGTGGCCTTTGCACAGTGGTGATTCAGCTGTGCACAGACAGCAATAATATTTTCTAGGAAATTCTGGGGAGCTACCTGCTTTGTTTCTGCTTCTGTCTGTCCTGCTGATAAAAGTTTTGGTGACGTGACTTTTTCATCTGAACAAACTCCAGGTGAATGTTGCTGAGATGCTACATGCCAAGATAATTCAAAGACTATTTTAATGGAAATAAACAGAGGAAAAGTTAATTACCCTCCACGCTGGCCTAGACACAATATTTGAGGATAACCAAGGCAAAGGGACCCAGTGTGCTGCAGTCCAGGCTGTGGGGGAAGAGCGTGTTGTCTGGTTGGAGGCCTGCAGGACTCAGCATTGCCTCTCCCATTCGGCCACAGAAAGTCCTGTGGTGGGTTGAATAGTGTCCTTACGCCCACCTAGATTCGTGTCTTCCCCAAACCTATAAATGTCAGCTGATTTGGAAATAGCTTTGCAGATGCAATTAGGTAAGGATTTTTAGGTGATAACACTTGAATTAGGGCTGATCCAAAATTCAACAATGAGGGTCTTTGTAGGAGAAAGGAAGGGAGATTTGGATGCAGAAAGACCCAGGAGAAGGCCCCACGAGGACAGAGGCAGTGATTGGAGTGATGCTGCTATAGCCAAGGGACACCGGGGGCCAAGGAGCTGGACAAGGCGGGAAGGATCCTCTCCTGAGGCCTTTGAAGAGAGTACAGTCCTGCCAGCACCTGCATTTGGGTTTCTGGCCTCCAAAGAAACTCCTGGTGTTTTAAGCTACCTAGTCTGTGGTCAGTGTCTGCAGCCACTCTAGGAAGGACGCACGTTCTCAGTCTGGTGCTCAAGCATCTCCACAGCTGAAATGTCTGGTCCTGACAGCGCTGCCCAACTGTCCATCTCCTATTCACCTTTTTCTCCTGTGTCTCTTTATATGTTTGCCTGCTCGTTCTGCCAGAGAAAATGTAGAATCACTCTGTTCCCTGGGCAGAGCACTGGGGAGAGACCGGGTCGACCTGTGACTCCACCACTTTCGAGCCACTTGGGGTTGGGTCACTGAATTCATCACTGAGTCTCAGTTTTCTTATGTATACAATGGGCATAAAAATAGTCCCCAACTCATGGGATCATCTGAAGGGCTGCGTGAGATTCTGCATCCCAAGCAGATGAGTGCCCTGCACTCAGCAAGTGCTGTGAGAAGCTCTGCAGGTGATGACGGTAGCTGTCAATGGAGTGCTTCCATAACCATCCCCTCCTGTCTGCACACACAGTGCCAGGGGCTGTCTCATTCCACGGTCTGCCTCCTCCTCCTCCTCTAGCTATGTGACAAGATGAGGAAATTGGGCCCAGCCCTCCATGGAGGACTCTGAGCAGAGCAGGTGGGGACTCACTGCTGGGTGTACCCTTGACCCTACTGGCCTGGTCTCCTTGGCAGTGAGGCTGCCCCAAGCCTACACTCAGCGGGGCCCGGCTGATGTTGTCTTCTCCTGTCCCTTATCCCAGGGCCACTGCCAGCTGGGTGTGGTGCTTCTAATTGGCAGTTGGGACCTGCCCAGATTTTCAGGCAGAACTGGGACAGGCCACAGGCACAGATACTCATCTATGCTTTCAGACAGATAAGCAGGAAGGCTGGCAGCAGCCTGGCCCCTCATGCTGTTTTCACCAGGCCTGAGATGTTCAGAGGTGCCACCAGAGGTTCAGGGAACCCAACAATGAGGCCCCAGGCCGGCTCAGTGTCCAGCTCACAGGGGGAAAGAGACCAGAGGTGTCTGCATAGGAAACTCCAAACAGGGCAGGAGGGAACTCGGTAGCCTCTCCCGGGTCTGCCCTAAGGACACGGTACTCTAGAGAGTCAGGAAATACATCTAGTTCTACTAGACAGGGGTTCCGGGCTAGGGTGTGACACAAAGCCAGGGAACCCACAAATGGGGAAGCCATGGCAGATGTACCCCACCATTATCCAGCCTGCATCCTAGCTAAACCCCAATGTGAAACTCTGCTGGACTCAGAGGCTACCACCTGGTGTGGCAAGGAAATGACAGCCAGAGGGAAGGGGGAGGTTCTCTCCTGACTCATAAGGGACGAGGCTCTTAGGGCTCAGGGCACCGAGCCCAAATCTGAGGGCATGTCAGAGCCATGAGAATGAGAAGCAGCAGGGATAATTATTGTCGTAGTCACATCGTGGGCCTCCCGTGCATAAAGCACTCTCCCAAGTCTGTCTTCACTGAATAACCTCAATAATGTTAGGAGGTAAATCTTTATTTCACTACTGCTTTACAGATGAGGAAACTGAGGCATTGGGAGGCAAATTGACATGCCCCAAATTATCCAGGCAGGGAGTACAGAGCTGGACTCTGAAGCTAGGCAGTGTGTCCAGAGACCACATACTCAGATGTTCATGTGACACGGCCAAGAGACCATGGGGGCTGGGATGTTGTCACACCCCAGCCACGCAGCTTCTGCATGAGCCAAAACAAACACGACACTTCTCCCCCTCGGGGCAGCCCTGGAGGCCTGGCACCTTCTTCTCACCTGGCAGGTCATGCAGGGACCAACCTCACCCCTCCTGACACTTCAGTACCCCAAGGATATCCCAGAAGAGTCTGGGCCCCTGGACTCCACCAAGAGTGTGGATGTGAAGAGATGAGCCTTTGAGTTAAAATATGAAAAACATCAGATAAGGGTTCAATTCATTATTTTGTTTCAATCACCAAATCATTGGTCATAATTTTTAAAATGTTTTGCACAAAGTAAAATGCCGTCATGAGCGGCTTAGTGACGGGAACACATTCTGAGAGATGCGTTATTTGGCGACATAGTCGCTGTGTGGACATCACAGGATGCACCTGCCCACCCAGTGGCACAACCTCCTGCACACCCGGGCTGTGCCCTGTCACTCGCTGCTCCCAGGGACACACCTGTGCAGCGCCCTGCTGTGCTGGGCGTGTCAGCAGCTGTAACGCAGTGGGAAGCATTTGTGTAGCCAAACATATCTGAACAGAGAAAAGGTAGAGTGGAGATACTGAATAAAAGATGAAAAGTACCTGTACGGAGCACTGGAAGACTGGAGCTGGCGGGTCTGGACACTGCTCTGGGTGAGTCAGTGAACGAACGTGAAGGCTGAGGACAGTCCAGGGCACTACTGTAGACATCACACACGCTGCACATTTAGGGTGCACTCGATTTATTAAGAAAGAAAATAATGTGTTTTACAAGGTTACAATGGCTGCCATGTCACTCCGTGGTCGGGATTTTTCTGCTTATGGGACCAGGGTTGTACGTGTGGCCTGTTGTGGACAGAAACACACCTATGCATTATTGTGGAGTGAGGAGTCAGTTTTAATTTCAAAAAGGAATGTATTGTTTCAATTTTCAAGACCAGGTCAAAGGATTCCAAGTCCACTGAGAACACAGGCTGTCGGTTGGGTCACCAAGGGAGCCCTAAGGCATAGAGGTTGGGCCAAGCAGAGGTTGATTCCATTTCTTCACTGCAACAGTCAACAGGCGTTTGGAAAATCCCAGTGCACAGAGCTTGACTTTGTAACTGGGTATGAAGGCTTTCAGACTGATAGCCCACTTTGGGAAAGAGCTCACATTTAGGAAGCCCTCACCAGCACTGTGCCAAGTGCTGTACTTACAGTCCCCTACCCCAGGCCCTCCCCCATGTGCAGACAGATGAAGAGACTGAAGGTCAGAGAAGCTCAGCAACATTCCCAAGGTCACACAGCAAGTAAGCACCAGAGCCAGGACCTGAATTCAGGTCTATCTAACTCTACAGTCTGTACTCTCAGCCATGAACTCTGATGTCTTTACTGCCACACACAAAAGGAAGCTGGAAGAGAAAACACCCAACTGTACAAGTCGTGAGCTAGAGGCTGCTTATTAGCTTACATTACAAGAAGGATGGAACAGGCAGACTCAGTGGGCCCGTAGTCTGGGGAGCCGGGTTCTTCTCCCCTCCTATTGGCATCCTTAGCCTGCTGGCCCTGACCTCAAATTTGTCCTCTCCAGGTTGTGCGAAGGCTGCAGCACCTCCAAGTATCATCACCTCAACCAGCAGCACCCAGAGGTCTGCAGGGAGGATATCCGTCCTCGGTCCCTTTAAGAGTAAAGTTATCCCCTAGCCACCTGACTTCCCTTCCTCGCTCAAAATTATGTCATGTGCCCTTCAAACCCATCACTGGCAAAGGGAACTGAGTTACCGTAACTGACTTAACTAACTGAATTCAGCCCCGACGGAGGCTGGGGTAGGACCCAGCATCCCTCAAACAAGGCTGGGCTGCCTCAGAGTGCAATTTGGAGTCTGTAGCCAGGAGGAAGGAGAAGCTGAGGGCCTAGCGACTGTGTCTGCCCGATCGCCACAAGTACGTTCACAAATATGAGTTCATCCCAGCTAAAATCGAACCTCCCAGGTCCCTCCTGCTGAAAGTGGTTGCCGTGGATGACAAGACAGGAAGGAAAGAATGCAACTTGTCACCCAAGACACCCTCCCTGGCTGCGCACACAGGCAAACGACTCCCACAGGCTGGCTGCCTCACTTCCCGGGCTTGGGTTTCTGGTGACAACAGAGTTATTATGAACTTGGCCTTCAGGGGTTGAATCTGCCAGGGCAGCCCGGTCACGGAGCTGCCCAACTCTTCTGCAAACCGGTACAATTTGAGTTCCAGCACATGCGCTCAGGGAACAGACCTCAAACCCAAATCCCACTTTTGTTATGCATGTCCTTCACGTAGTGTAGTCTGCCACCTGCATTGGCCAACCAGGGATGACAAGAATTAAAGCTCTTGCCAGTTATATGGGAATTAATATCTGACAAATTGGAAAAATATCAGGTAACTAAAAAAAAAAAAACAAAAAGTCAGATTTCTCTGACCCTCGCTTTCGGGTGAGTTTAGATCATGTGGGCTGTTTCTCACACAGGGAAGATTTTGAAAGGCAACAGGGAAAGCCAAGTTGAAAAGTCAGTTGTCTTTGGGAAACATTAAGCTTTTTTTTTTTTTTTTTTTTTCAGTTTTTGGCCGGGGCTGGGTTTGAACCCACCACCTCCCGTATATGGGGCTGGTGCCCTACTCCTTTGAGCCACAGGCGCCGCCCACATTAAGCTGTTTTAATGTAATACAAGTAGCTATCCACGGTGAACATTTAGCGGTTCTTTCCTCAATTTTTCTCTTTATTCGTGAGAATTGTATTTCACTCAAGTCATGAAGACATTTGGGCTAAGTCCCAGGGTGTTCTGATAAATGTAGAGCTCCCGTTTACTTTCTTCAACTGTTGTGTACCCACTGCAGGAAGTAAAAGAAAGAAAAATAGGCAAGGAAATGGCCCCTGTGTCATGGCTGCAGAGCACCAACTCCATTTGACAGCCTCCTAGGTATTCTCCCTGATGGCACGCAAGTGAAATAAACAATCCCAGTTCACAATCACAAAATAATGTTCAGGGTCCCTGAATTATAACTGTGAAAAATGGGCATCATCAATACAAATTAAAAACAAGGATGGATAAAAGGTTTTCCAGAGGGATTCATATTGAGTGAGTCTAGACAGTAGCAGTAGTCTAAGGCTAAGGTTGGAAAGGTGTAGGGAGGTGGTTTCTGATGAAGAATAGGACTATGGCTATTTGAGGGGTGGGGAGTTCTGAGTATTTATTTATTTACTGTAGTAAGAACACTAACTTGAGATGTACCTTCTTGACAAATTTTTAAGTGCACAATACATTATTGATAATTATAAAGACCATGGTCATGTTTTTTCATCCTAATTGCTTTTGTTTTGTTACAAACGAGGAATTATTTGGGGTTTTTATTTTTATTTATTTATTTTTTTTGAGACAGAGTCTCACTATGTCGCCCTGGTAGAGTACCTAGAGTCACAACTCACAGCAACCTCCAACTCTTGGGCTTAATGGATTCTCTTGCCTCAGTCTCCCAAGTAGCTGGGACTACAGGTGCCCGCCACAATGCCCATCTATTTTTAGGTTGCAGCTGTCACTGTTGTTTTAGCAGGTCCAGGCTGTGTTTGAACCCACCAGCTTCAGTGTATGTGGCTGGCTTCCTACTCACTGAGCTATGGGCACTGAGCCCTGAATGATTTTTTTTTTTTTTGTTATTTCGCAGTTTTTGGCCGAGGCCAGGTTTGAACCTACCATCTCTGGTATATGGGGCCGGCGCCCTACTCCTTTGAGCCACAGGCGCTGCCTGAGCCCTGAATGATTTTTTAGAACTAAATTTGAATATAAAGAAAATTATAGGGTTGCTTACCTTTCTACAAGGAGGTAACTTCCTGAAGCCCTATTGCTATAATCCAAACTATGCCACTTACAGACCGTAAACCACAGGCAACCGTTGGTACTCACGCACTGAATACAGTCCAAAACTGAAAAAGTGCAGCCAATTGACTGGATGTTTTAAAAGATGTGAGTCTAGTGAAGACTCAGCATGAACCAGATGGGCCTCCTAGACCAGGCATTGCATGCAGTGGCCTTGATTAGCTCACCAAGTGCTACCAACAGCCCTATGAGGTTGATGCTCCTGCTACCCACGTTTTACAGATAGGGAAACTGAGGCAAAGTGGTCCATGACAGAACCACATTCTGAAGCCAAGGGACCAAGCTCCAGTCCCCCCACACACACACCAGGGTTGTAGTAAATGACTTAATTTTCAATCGGCATGACAGCATCACACAGCAAATGTGATGTGGGCATGTATCCAAATACAGCGTATGGAGTAAGTGGCATTGTGTATTGGCTCAGCTGGAATAAAAGGTCTCAAACTGAAGTCAGAAGCTCTGAATTCCAACCCAGCTTTGACAGCACTGGTTTGTAACTGGGAGAGTCATTTAAGCCCTTTGTATCTTATTTTTCTGGTCTCTGACATGAGCACAAATCCGATGCAGCCCCGAGGATGGCGCCCAAGCGTGCCATGAGGCTCAGTCTGGCGCTCCGGCCTGGCTCACAACAACGGCAAATGCTGCCCTACTTTTAACAGGCAGTGGCCCTGTCCCAGATACACACTCAAGCATGGAGCAGAAAGCCGGAAACCTCACCATGACAGAACCAAGCCCCTCCACATTTACCCGTAAAGAAACACTTATTCCCACAGGATAGCAAGTGTTGGGGCATAAAGATGGGGTGACATGGAGTTTTTAAAGTTAACTGAAAAAGTGCAGAATAAACCTGCTCAATGATCTACATTCCTCCATGGACTCTCCCCGCTGCTAGTCCAAGTCCACATGGTGACCCGTGTTCATCACAAGCTGTGAGTGGGCACCTGCCTCTGAGTTCAGACAGGTCTTGGCGTGCCCAAGAAAATGTCCACGTCCAAAATGAGTTCATTTCCTTAAGGAGTTTGGGGGAAAATGTAAGTAATGAAGATGAGAGTTTTGCAATGATGCTCCAGAAGGGTTATGGAAAGCAGCACTCAGTCCTTCCGGAGGTAACCGTGGAGACCGTGTCTGAGCACTGGCCGCAGCAGAAGGAGGCGTAGGGACCCAGGTGTGCAGTGAGGGGCTCAGCAGCTTGGTGGCCTTGGGGCTCAGGGTTGGCAGCACAGTCTGCCCGGCAGGTACTGGCAGTGCTGCCCGACAGAGGTCTGCAGAGCATGAAAACAGCCGTGATTTCAGTCACTTTCAGGGCACTGCACTAAGAGCTTTAAATGTATTATTTTAAGCTATTTCCCACCATAACCTTCTAGATGTTCTTATCCCCATTTTAGTAGCAATAGGACTCAAATGGAGCACAGAAATGTGGTGGGCACAGCAAAGCATGTTAAGAGGTGCTGAGTGGTCACCAAGGCGGGCATCCCAGAAAGTATTGATCTTTTTTTTGTGTGTGTGTGTGGTTTTTGGCCGGGGCTGGGTTTGAACCCGCCACCTTCGTCATATAGGACCGGCGCCCTGCTCCTTGAGCCAAGGCGCCGCCCGAAAGTATTGATCTTATGCTGGTCATCTACTGCTGAGGAACAAGTCTCTCCCCTGAAAACCACGAACATTTTCTGCTTGCTTCTGTGGGTCAGAAACTTGGGAGCAGCTGAGCTCAGGGGTTCTGGTTTAGGATTTCTTGTGAGGTTGGCCATGGCTGGGCTGGAATCATCTGAAGAAGGGGATGAAGATCTGTCTCCTTGATGGAGCATCACACACGGTGGGGACACGGAACTCTCCCTGCAGCTGCCCCAGCACCCTCCTGACTCAGCTCCTGGCTTCCCTTAGAGAGAGAAGGAGGGGGCCACCTGCTTCCCATGGTCTGGTCTCAAGAAACACACATCATCCCATCTGTATCTCCCACTGCTTAGAAGTGAGTCACCAAGTCTAGCTCATACTTGAGGAAGAGAAATCAGTTTCCAGCTCTCCAGGGGTGGAGCATCAAAGAATTTGCAGGCTTATGAGGAAGCCACCAGGAAGTGGGTCTCCACTTGCAGAATCTCTCCTGAGTCCATCCAAGTGTGATCATCCACACACGGATATGTGCAGACACCAGGAGTGATCGTGAACTGTGGTTTCTCCTCCTGCGCTTTGAGTGGTTTCTAATTATTTTGCCTGACACTATGGTGCTGCTGTGAACCCTTAGTGATGCCAAAACAAACCTCAGAAGCAATTCAAGTGCTCAGAGGGTTCAGGACCAGCGGAGGCAATGCAATCATAATAGTACAGACATTCCTCAAGTCCAGGAGTCTCAGGACAAAAATAGGTCACTGGCGCTTGCTTCGCCCGAGGAGCCAATGTGTCTCTCTTTAGTACATGAATGAATCAGGGCATCGTGGGAGACAGATCCAAGGGCCATGAATGTTCCCATTTCCTTGTTCTTGACTCTGAAGGTGTGTTAAGGTCACGTGCAGACTGACCACTGACAGCTCCTGAGCCACAACAGAATAGCTGCAGCTCTAAGGAGAGTCCAGAGCCCACGTGCTCTGCAGCAGGTACTTTGGAGCTGCTGTGAGTCATTCTCCCCCCACCCCGCAATCCTCATTGACACCTCTCATGAGTGATAAGAAGAATAAGTAACAATAAACAAATGGCAAGTGTGGGCACTGGGCTAGAAACAGCCTCATGGATCTGTGATAACATGTCAGGAAGCAGGAGGTACCCTGGAGGGATGGCACTGAGGACAGGGACAGAAAGTGCTGGATGTCCTTCTCATGGGATGGCTAAGGAAAGCCTCCTGCAGAGGAGACATTTGAGCAGAGGCCTGGCCCAGGGGTGTTCTAAGTGTGGTCAGGAGCTCAGCAGCAGTGGCAGCACAGCTTGCCCTAGGAGAGTAGCCGGGCGGGGAATCAGCTTTGGGCCAGGAATGAAGCAGGGACCAGGGAAGGGCAGGGTGCAGGGAAGAGGAGGATTCAGGATCCAGGCAGAGCAAGAGAGGATGGGTGTCCCTGACAGACCTCACAGGGAGGCAGATTCTGCTGGGGTTGCCCAGAGCTACAGATAGGAAGAAAGATTTCCAGAGGATGGAACCGAGGTGTTTTCAACCTTTTAAGTTACGCAGCAGGAACGGTGGCAAGAGCCGCAGTGTGCGGTATCTCGTTCACTCCTCCCCGTGTCCCCACCAGGTCGAGCCTGACGCATGCCCATTTCACACATTGAGACTGGAGAGTGAAGTGACCTGCTCCAGGTCACGGAACCCAAGGTGGCAGAGCTCAGCTCCCACGTGGGTCTCTCGGAGAACAACACTCAGTGTTTAAAAAAATTTAAAGGATACACTGTCGTGCTACTAACAAACAAATGAGACTAACATGAATGTAGTAAGGCAGGTTCCTTCCACACATACTGGGCGGTAAATGCAGCATGAAGTCCCATTTTTATCCTCCTCATACGGATCCCACAGTGGCCATCAGCAAACAAAGGAAAGCAACATGTTCACAGCTTCCTAGGACCCCTCTGAAACATCCCGTATTTCCTCTCACAATACTTTGCATCCCTGGTAAAGTAGGTCTGCTTTAAAGGTACTTGATTGTTATTCGCTCCTGACTATAAAAGTAATATACATTCATCCGAGAAGTAATCATTAGCAACAGCCAGTATGTTTCCTTCCAGTCTTTCTTCCCCGTGCACAAAAGTGCCTGTTTGTGCGCGTGTCCAGGAAGCGAGATAATGTCTCTGCAGACTCTGATGTGGCCCCAGGGCCCAGGCTGGTGTCTGACAAAGGTGGTCCCGGCAGCCCTTAAAGGTGGAGATCTGTCCTGCCTCCGGCTGCCCATAGCACATACAGTACCCGTTCACTTTTCCTCTTTAGCCAGAGAGATGACATCACTGTCCACTCACTCTTTGGTCAGTTGTTGTTACAGGTTGTTTTGAAACAGCTTCCAGATTTCCTTAGACTGCTTGTTTTCTAAACTCTCCTGGTCCCATTTTCCTCCCCTTGGATGAAAGGGGTCTGGACAATACTCGCTCTTTGTAAACCTCCTGCCACTGATTTTATTTAATGTGATTAAATATGTGATTCATGTGAAACAAGATAAAGACATGCAGATGAAAGCGATGTGATAACGATCATGGTGGTGGTGATAGTGCAGATACCAGTTTATGCGGGGGCAGAATTCAGAGGTTCGGAGCGGTCAGTCTTCCAATACTCATTACAATTCCCATTTCTCAAAGGAGGACACTGAGACTTGGTATTTTTTGTTTTTGTTTTTTGAAACAGAGTCTCTCTCTGTCACCTGGGCTAGAATGTCATGTCATCACAGCTCACAGAATCCTCAAACTCCTGAAACGATCCTCTTGCCTCAGCCTCCCAAGTAGCACGGACTATGGCACCTACCACAAGGCCCAGCTAATTTTTCTCCTTTCAGTAGAGACTGCGGCTCACTTTTGCTCAGGCTGATCTTGAACTCCTGAGCTCAAGGAATCTGCTCCTGTCAGCCTCCCCAGATTATAGGTGTGAGCCCGCACCCAGCGCTGGAAACTGGGATTTAGCCATTTGTCCAAGGGCATACAGATGGGAAGAGCCCAGTAACAAGTGCTGTCTCTGGACTCTCAAGCCCAAGCTCCACCTCACTTATCAATACTACCTCTGATGAGATAAGGAGCAAAAGAGACAGATAAAGGGAAAAAGAGAGAAGAGAGAGACGGTGATGGACACATAGGTATAGGATGTGTCTTGGGTAAAACAGTCATGAAACATGTGACATGCCTTCTCCACAGGCAACGTGCCAGGTAAAATAGAGCAGAGGGTGAACAAATACCAAATAAACGGATTACTCAGTGCCAACCCAACGTGTTACTACAATTACCAGGAGCGGAGAGCTGTGCAGGTTTGGAGTGCAGAGAAAAGGCTTCTTCTTGGAGGGTGTGTCAGTGAGTTAAGTCTAGGGGGACAACTGCAGTCCTCTGACGCTTTCTCTGTAGAGAGCTGGTGTCTTCATCTTCGGCCTTGGATTGGAGTTGGCTTGTGCTACAGAAGTCCGTTTAAAGAAATGATAGAAATAGGGGCAAAAAGGCCCCAGGAGCCTCCTGCACTCAGGCGTCTGTGCGGGGCAAACCCCTGCCTCCTTCTCAGACATCCTCCCACACTGAGGCTGAAGTACATTGCTGCTGAGAAGTGAGTCTTTGGAGGCTCGTTGATTTCACTCTTGGGAACACTGTCCTGACATCTGGCCTCAAGTTTCCTTTGCTTTCATCCCCTGGCTTGTGATAATGCCTCCATGGAGCAGTGAGAAGAAGGGCTTGTTCCAGTGGACACATGTCACTAGTTGAGTAGTTTAAGGCTTGCAGTGTAGGACCTCAACCCTCCCCAGAACCTGTGAAACTTCACTGGTGAGTGGGAAGCTTCCAAAAGTCATTAAAAATAATGGAGTTCCAGGTCATAAATACACACCAGGTAGGTGGCATTCTTCCCAACCACACAGAGCGCTTTGGGCATTAGGAGGTCTGGGGTCAGAACTTGGCAAGAAGGATGGTGATGACAAAACGTGAGGATAATGATGCAATTATGAACATGAGATTAAGGATCCTGTTTCATACACTGGAGGAGACCACGTGAAGGGGAGAGAGAGACAGAAAAGAGAAGCCTGTGTGACATCTCCTCGGAACACAACGGGACACAGAAACGCATGGATGTGGCCATCACTGTCTGGGTGTGCCCATAGGAATCATCTCTAGGGATTGCAAACCCCAACACCCAGTAACATGATCAAGTGAATAATTTGGGTGGGAGAGAAGGGATGCCCTGTCTGCAGAAAGTGCCACCACCCAGCCCTGCCAGGGGCCATCGTGAGGGCAATGAGGGTGCACAGTAGCAGAATCTTGGATTTTTCAAGAAAAACAAAAAGTTAAAAAGGTATAATTGAAACCCTTGGTTTAAAAATAGGATAAGTTTAAAAATTCAACACTTTGCAGGTCAAACAAACATCTGAAGACAAATTAGTTCATGTGCCACTGGCAGGCAACCCCTCAGAGGTGCTCGCTCACACCCAGGATCCACCTTGATTTAGTAAAAATGTGCCCTGGGGATGCCTTCCTACTCTAAGGATGATGGGATTGCTTTTTCTTTTTTGCTTTTGGTTTTGGTTTGTTTTATTAGTTCAGGTTCTGATTGAACCTACTGGTTTTACTTCAAAGTAAAATATCTTACATTTGTGCAACATTTGTCCTTTTTAAAATGTTTTAATACCTTTCATCATATTTGTTCTTCACAAAATTAGAGGTAAACTGGGTCATCTTACCTGCCATATGAAACCTAAGCAATTTTAATGGCTTGTATGATGCCGATCAATGCAAGCTCCACATTTAAAACAGAGGATCCTGATTATTCCTGAGGGTGGAATTCAGTGACCTACAAACTCCTTTCCAAGTCATTTCAAGACTTTTGTAATTCTCGTTCCCTTCTACTCAACCCCACCACCTCTCTCTTTTTACTTGTTCTCATGAAATAGACAAAAGAAGAACCAGGGAAGACCTGAACGTGGCACACAGAGCCCCCAGCCTGATTTCTATGGGCCTTGCACATAGCTAGATCAGCTCAGTCTAGATACCTTGGAATTCCACTCCCTGTATCAGCAAGCATTCTTGCTTATTGCTTGCAGCAACACTTTTGTCTAGTTGAAACACAAAGACCATCTACTGGGGCTGAATGAGAGATTCCCCATATCCAAGGGAAAGGCTGGCCACTGGAGTTGGGGAAAGGCAACTCCTAGGGGTCTCTGGAGCGGAAAGAACTCAAGGATCTCATCAGTTGCCACTGGGGTTCACCTGCTTAAATCCTTTCCTTAATCTGCCCTGGAAAGTGCCATTCAAATTCAAGTCATGGGAAGAAAAGTTCAGTCGGCCAATTTTGGGCCACACAACCATGCCTTGGGCAGAGAGGTAGGGCAACTTGATGCAAAGTACAGACCCAGACAGCCTGGACACTGAGGAGGTTTCTTGTGAGAGTACTTCTTCCAAAATCCATTCTCCCTTCCTCTTTCCTGGGAGACAGACCAACTGCCTTTCCCAGCCTCCTTTGCCATCAGGTGCAAATTAACCATGTTCCTGGGGCATGGCCAATAGGATGTAGATGAAAACAGTCAGACCTGGCCCACAAAACCCTCTTTCCCACTCTTTCTACACCTTTCCAAGGACTAGAACAGTGGCTTCCCCAAGGGGGTGTTGGAGGCAGCACATTAAAGATGGAGGAGACCCACTTAGCCTGGATCTCTGAATGATCACATGGAGCAGAGTATCTGACTTTCTTCTGTCTTGTGTTGCCACAAGACACAAACTTCATGGGGTTGAGCTATCACTTCTGCGGCTTACTTGTTATAAGAGCTTCATCAGTTTTAAATGGTAAGTGTTATTACCAAAATATGGGTGGGCAGTTGCTTGGGAACCAGAAAACAAGTGTCCACTCTGTTTATAGAGGAGAAATTAGAGTGAGCCTTTAAAGTATGATCCTTCATGATGTTGAGTGTGTGTGTTAGGAAGAATTTCACTAATTTGGGGAATTAGAACACCTGGTTTCTCCAGTGTCGTCTGTAGCAGGTCCTGTGTAATGTGGACAGGTGACCCTGGAAGGAATCAGGGGCTTCCCCCTTTCACACCCTGCCTCCTCTCCAGCTGGGCTGTGAATTCCAGCCAACCCTGATTAGCAGGGCTGTTACCACTGCCCAACATTCTGAATCCAGTGATAACAGAAACTAAAGGATTTGCACACCTTTTCCCTTGCCCTTGAGGTTACTAAGAAAACATAACTCAGGAAACTTGGCCCCACTGGGGAGATGACACTCTGACACAGAGACACAAGATCTTTTTGAAAACTTGTGGGAAAATCAGAAAGAGAAACGGCTGGCCCGTGCAAGCATTCCAAGCCCAAATACAATAATGAATTTTGCACACATCAGTGGGTTCTGACTCTGTTGCCAATTAAACCCTCTGTGGGGGGGATGCAGTCCACTTAATCTTCCCTGCCAAAGACACAATCCCCCCAAATACCACAGGAATGGGGGCGTGGGGGCAGGGGCGCCAAAAGCTGTGTTATGGAGACAGCCCAAATCCTGCCCCCTTCCCCAGAGTGTTTGCAGCTCTTGCTCTGTCGGCTTATCCCTGACTGCCCACCAGTCAGGGACAGCCAGATAGATTAAGAGAAGTCAGTCTCCTTTACCGCTATTGTCATAAGTAGGAGTCTGTGTATTACAAAATCCCTGAAAATGAATAGTCCAGCTGCCTAAAGGTTAGATGCTTTTGTGTCCTATGAACTTGGAGGAAGCTCCTGTAATGATGATAAAGGGGACTGGGAGTTCTGTAGGTTGTGGTGTCAAATTTTGGCCATAAATGTCATTCAGAATCTAACAATGGTTGTGTTTCTTTTCCTTCTTCCTTTTTATAAATAAGACTAGCCAAAGGATTATCAAGTCAAAACTATATTTAAAGTAATGTTCTCTAAAACTCCTGCTTTTGGCACCACGCCTGTAGCTCAGTGGCTAGGGCACTGGCCACACACCCTGAGGCTGATGGGTTTGAACCCAGCCCAGACCTGCCAAACAACAATAACAGCTACAATTAAAAAAAAAAAAAATAGCTGGGTGTTGTGGCGGGCACCTGTAGTCCAGCTACTTGGGAGGCTGAGGCAAGAGAATCGCTTAAGCCCGAGAGTTTGAGGTTGCTGTGAGCTGTGATGACACAGCACTCTACTGAGGGCAACATAGTGAGACTCTGCCTCAAAAAACTAAATAAATAAAACGCCCATGTTAAAAAACAGAACAAAACATTGGACCCAAGTTTGGTTCCTGCGCTGGACCAAAGGCAAAGTGTCACCATGGAAAAGCCTCAGTCACCCTGGGGCCAGGGCTCCAGCTCCATGGCCATGTGCCCGGGATAAGAGACTAGGGCTGCAGAGCCTCGTCCTGCTAGTCTGTAGAATAGAGACAGTAGTTTGAAGGTTTCATGACCTCCAGTCATATAGTAGGGCTTATTAATTGTAAGTTACTATTATTACTACGAGCAGGCGTGTCTAAACAAAGCTCACACTGCGCTTCCCACTAGGGCTTACCTATCTCCTTTTGCTTTTAGAGAAATTTGTATGCTGACCTGGCAAAGCCTGGTAGGAAAGAAATGTCTTAAAACATTTGTGTAGTACTGCTATTTATACACGTAGAGGAATCTGCAGCATTATTTAATTCATTTCTCATTATAATCCATGAGGAAGATAGAACAAGTGTCGTCTTCTTTATATTCTCCTTATAGAGGGTAAAACTGATTACATGTATTATGCATATGTGATTTTGCCATATACACAATTGTCTGTATTTTCTACGTGTATAAATGTATATAAATAAGTGCTAATGAGTGTGCCCAGTGTGTCTGTGTGTACATGTGTGTCTATGCAGGTGCACGCATGTGTGCATACAGCGCACACCATGCTCAAGAAAACAGCAGTCATCAGTGGCAAGCCTTTATTCATTGAACAAACGCTGCCTGAGCTAAAGTGTGAGGGCCGAGTAGACTGCATGAAGAGCATCCCGAAACAGGAGCTGAATGCAGAAGACGTACAACAGAAATGACCAGAAGTAATGCTCTGCACAACTCAAGTGACCACAGACAAAAGGCGAGTTAAAACAGGAAGAGGGTGCTTGAGGGAGCCTCCCTGGCAAAGGATCAGGATTCAGCATGCCTGACACACTCCAATGAGCCACTGAGAGAAGGAAAAGCAGCCCACAGTGAAACAGGAAAGGGGACAGAAAGGCAAAGCACAGAAGGGGAGGTGGCGATGTCCAACACGTGCACACAAGTGTGACACCCTGATCGTGCACAAGTAAAACGAAACATCAGGGAGCACCCATTTCCCACTTCTCAGATTGGGAGGCATTTGAAATTCCAGCCACAGCAAATTCCATCAACTCTGTTGGTGAGTTCGTGGGCAAATGCCCTTGTGAGGCCATGGGGATGGGCCCGCCAGACGCACTGCATAGGTGCACATTTAGAGCATTCTCATCCCGCAGCCCAGAAAGAAATCTTTTTTGCTAACTACCCCAGAGGAGTGCCCCTAAGGCTTGTACTTGGTCTTCTGCACCTAAGCAGGTCACAGAATGCCGGGCAGGGGGTGAGTGTGGAGGGAGGCATTCGGAATTCAGTGCGTGGAGGAGGGGAAGGCGGAAGTGGATGCAATCGTGTTTAGAAAGATCACTCTTGCTGCTCTGTGAAGGACATGAGAGAAGCAAAACTGAGGACCGGAAGAAGCTGAGGATGGTAGGGAGGAACTAGACCCAGAGGTATTTAGAGGCACAGAACAGTCTAGGTGGAGTCCAGCCCAGCCTTAATCAGGTTTCCTGGCTGCGAGCTGCAGAGTTACTTATTAAAATGATATTGGCAGAGCTGGAAAACCAGACCTTAAGCTAAGCTTCCCAAATCAATGCCCAGCCAGCCTCACAGAAGAGCTGGCCAAGTGAGAGGCCCTCCTCGCTGAGCCACCCCAAGAGCACTCAAGAAAACCTCTGAGATACTGGTCAGCAGGAACTGTACCCATCACTGCCCTGAGAGCTGCTACCTCTGCCCTCTCTGATGGCAAACTGCTCCCATGCTCACTTCCAAATCAAAGCCAACCACGGTGCACTGGATCCATGGATCCTAAGCCACGTGCCTGCATCCCAGCCAAAGAGAGCCTGGACCTTCCAGCGTCTTTCGGGGAGATGTGATTCAGAAGGCTGATGAGTTCTCAGATATATAGCACCTGAAGGAGCTGGGCATCCAGGGGACATGACAACTATCCTTTCCAGACTCCAGGAAGGAAGGCGGTGCCATGGGGCAATAGCATGAGGACACCAACTCCCATGACAAGTGTGGAGCCTGTGGAACACCCAGGTAGAGATGCTCAGTGGGTGATCTGAGAAGACTCACAGGTCCTAGGGACCACTGAGAGCCAGTGGTGGCTGAGGGTGGGTGTGGGTGAGATGGACCAGGGGTGGGAGGTGTTAGGGGGCCTGAAGGGAGGGTGCCGCCCTCTCCCTCTGTCCCACTGGGAACAGAAAAGAGGCTTGGAAGCTCCACTGCACACCAGATAGAAGCCCCGAGTCTTCAGGGACCCCTGCTTTGAGCTGGGCTGGGATAGGATTGCTGCAAGGCCTATAAGAGCTCTGCCAGGGTCTGCATGTCCCTGGGGCAGTCCCAGGCCACCTGTGCCAGGCTAAGGAAGGCTTTTGTTCAGTCATGAGAGGAGGGCGCCCTTGGATTTGCTTGGAAGCCCCTACCTGTCCCCAGATCTGCAGAGAAAGGACATACAGTGAATAGCCCTGCCTGGCCTGGGAAGAAAGCCTGAGTCACCTGGGGTAGGAAGAGGCAGCCCCCAGCCTCCCTATGAAAGCGCCCATTCTCTGCTCCTCCTCACTCACCCATGAATGCAGCCAGTGGGAAAAGCCTGGAAGGTTCTCCCAGCCCCACCCTACCCCAGGGCCCTGAACTTTCCATAGAATGTTGCTAAAGGTTGAGAAATCACTTTGCTTCCTTCCTCCCCATGAGCGGTGGGCGCCATTGGCCGTGCCCGCTCCGAAGCCGGGTGTGCACATCCCCGTTGCTGCGTTCAGAGGCCCTTTGCTTTTTTTACGCGCGTTTCCTGTGCTGCTCACATTTTCCTCCCTTTGTCTTTCATGTCCAAACTGCAGAGGTTTGCGGGGACAGATTATGACTTTCTTCCGAGGTGAGATCAAAGGCTCCATGAGAGGCCTGCTTGTCTTTTTCAGACAAAGCAAACTTCCCAACATCTGTTCTGGCCGCTCTCGGCTTGCAAAAAAAAAAAAGAAAGAAAAAAGAAAAAGCTATCAGGGTCTATCAGCAGTCAGGACGCCCTTCCGGGGAGGGTTTCAGGGCCTGCCCTGGATGTGGCAGTTCAGCTAAAGGGACCAGACTGCCCAGAGACCTGGAGGCTGTAGATAAAGTGAGGAAGGTGAAGGCAAACATGTTTTCACACTTCAGAGACCAAACCCCTGGGCAGGTTCCCAGAGAGAGGAGGGCCTGGACTCTGCCCAGCACTAATTGCACGTGCAAGCGCATTTTTGGACTGTTTACTGAACCTTTCTTTAACTCTTTATTCTATGAGTGCAGGTGTGTTCTGCCTGCACAGCCTGAAGAATTTTCACAGGGAGAACACACCTGCCTCAGGTGGAGTGTCACTAGTCCCAAGGAGGGGGGGCTAGTTTGTGATCTCCCTTGTTTATTGGGTGTTTAAATCAAATGGTCACCGATTTACGATGACTTTAGGGCCCTGGGGTGGTAACAAGGCCTCCCCATTTTGTTATTCCGACGAGCACTGAGGGTATCCCCAGGATCAGCTTTGGAATCTCTGTGAGGGAGCAGGTGTGCGTCTGCCCGTGTTTGAGAGGAAAAAAAAGGTTTTCCTCATTTTGTCTGAGAGTTGGGGCCAATCAGATCTTGTAGAAAGGGATTTGCATTTTCGGTGGCAGGCCAAGCCCCGGTTGGAGCCAGCAGTAGCTGCTGTACTGTTTTGACTTTCTCCGTGGTCAATCAATCACTGTAGGACAGAAAAGCCAAGCCTTCTGGTGCTTTATTTAGCACTTTTCTTTTAGCTTATTCACACCTGCCTCCTTATATCTTTGATCTGGGCAGTGTCCCTTGAGTTGGGCTGTTAAGGGCCCAGGGCAGAACCTACCTGCCACCCCCACACCAAGGAAAGCGCTTCCCACCCAGTCCCAGCCCTGACTTGCATGGGCCTGCAGGCTGGAGCTTCCAAAACTGCTGTCCAGAGCCAGTGTCTATAAGGAGACTCTTTAAACACTCTTCAGACTTTCCAGCAGAGCCCTGTAGTGGTCAAAGGATTTAGAATTTGGCTGAGAGCCGGCCACCAAGTGTTCGTTTTGTGCCAGATTCTTCAGAGTCTTTTCACATCTACCCTCCCAAAAACCCTGTGAGGAAAGGATAATGATCCCACTTACAAATGGGGAGAATCTCGAGGCTCAGAGAGGTGAAGGGACCTGATTAAGGCTGCATAGCAGCAAATAGCCTGAGAAGCCCATGGACATCATTGGTCATCAGAGGTCATCAGAGAAATGCAGATTAAAACTTCTGAGGCAGCGCTCCTCACACTGCAGGAGGACACTCAGCTTCCCCAGCTGCTGACCAGACACAATCGTGGTACGTTCGTACAACGAAACAGGTCTCAGAAGCAGAAAGAATGAATTGCTTGTTCACTCTGAAACACAGCTGAATCTCAAAGGCATGCTCAGGAAGCCAGACTCTCAGGAGGGCATGCTGCGTGAGTCTCTGTACACGAACTTCTAGGACAGGCAAACCCAACCTGCAGCAACAGAAAGGAGGGAAACCGGAATGACTGGCGGGAAAAGAGCAAGATGGAACTTTCTGGAATGATGACAGTGTTCCTCCTTTGAGAGGGTGTGGGTGACGTGAATATGCACACAGAAGGTGCAAAACAAAACCACACATAGAAAGAAAAAATTGTATTACATCTGTGATCCTCAAGTCACATTCGGCTTCTGCAATTATGAGGGGTATTCAGTGTGACTGGTATTCATCTTTTGTTATTGGTATAGATTGAGGATTACAATATTAATATGGTTTTTTGTTTCTTAAAAATGTGATTCCTTTTTGGTACCCTCCATATTTCAAAACCCATTGAAGTTCACACTTAAAATATGCATATTTCTACCTCAATAAAAATCATACCTTATTAAATTATGTCTCAATACAAAAACATGAAGAGAAAGTTTACACAACAGGTAAACTGGGTAAGGCTGGGATTCAAATTCAGATTAGTCTGTCTGCCTGAACACTCAGAGTTTGTGGCCTTTTTCGGTTTTTCTTTAGCTGGCTGTCTTGAAATAAAATACAGGACACAGTAGCCATCATCTCTCATAATATCTCCTATCAGCTTTCTGAGGTGAGCCCCTGGGACACAGGCATTCACTCACTCACTCAGGCAGGTAGGGGTTCGCTGAGTGCCCACTATGTGACCAGCAGGTTCCAGCACTTTGACAGTAAGGTAGGAAATATGGCCCAGGCCCTCATTCCCACAGAGCTGACATTCCCACCGAGACAGCAAGCCACACACCACTAAGCAGGTCAGAAGAGCTGCCAGTGCCAGCTGCCATGCCAAAGTGCCTGTGGGCCACAGGACAAAGCAGGGGTTCTCCAGCCTGATAATGGGCAAGGTGTGGAGACATTCTTGGCTGTCACATCTGGGGGCAGGGGCACTGGCATCTGGTGGGGAGAGGCCAGGGTACTGCTGAACATCTCACAGTGCAGGGCGCTGCTCCCACAAGGAATCACCTGCCCCAGGTGTCAGCAGTACTTGGCCTGAGACACTCACCATTTGCTCACCAGGTGGGAAGGAGTGGGACAGGAAAGACCTGGTGGACATCAGGGGAGGCTCCTTGGAGGGACTGACCTTTGAGCTCAGAGTTCTGCCCAACAGAGACCTGAAAGAGGAACATTCTGGAAGAAGAAGCTACAGCTAACTGCCTTAGGTAGGAGAGCTCTGGCCTCCCATAAACAAAACGGGGATGATAGACACCAGCTTCTGCACTCAGCAGTGTTTTTACTTGGGCCGATTTCAGACCCTTTCTCAAGTCCCAATTTTTTCGCTGGTGCTTGTAGGGAGGAAGTTTGAGAGTAAAGTGAAACAAACCAGGTGTAGAGCAATTAGCACAGTGCCTGCCAGGTAGGCAAATGCTCCCTAATGTCACTTACATTCAGCTCCAATCACCTTCTGCCCAGGGCTGCAGGATGTGAATCCAGCTGTAGTGGGTGAGTGGACTCCTTAAGGCCTGTCCGAGAACTGCCAGGGTTATGCCATTGCAGGCCCATCACAACAGGGCTAGCCTGCAGCCCCATGTGCCCAGGCGTTTGTGATATTGCTTTATGAGGGAGTCGGGGCAGAAGACCAATTTTCATTGAATATTTAGTCATCTGTCTCTTTCTGAATTACTGGTCCCAAATCTCAAGTTGTCCTTTGTACTCAGAATGAAAACATGTTCTGCCACTACAGGGATGAAACCAACCAAGGACCTGCACCCTCCCAGGCTCCCTGGTGGTGTGTGTGCTAACAGAAACCTAGAAGGGGATCTAAATGTGGGGAGGGGATGGTAACTGGAGAAAGAATTACAGTAAAAGGCTCCGTAATTGAAGCTGCTGTTAATACTCATTACGAAGCTACTGATAAATTCCTCTGTAGTGGGAGACAGATGTCAGTGTAGTTTTGTAATTTAAATGAGAACTTGGGCTCTCTCATCCAGGTCCTGGAAGGATTTTCCTTTGAAATAAGAACCTCTTGTAATACCAGTTTCATTTATTTTATTGTTCCAACGTGTGTGTGTGCGTGACAAGACCCAGAACGCCGCCTGATTATGACACCAGCCTTTCAGTGGAGGCAGAGAAACCAGCCCCAGGATTGAGAGACACAAGCTGGAAGGTCCACAGCCACATCAATGAACAAAACATTCAGAGTCACATTGAGAACAAATACTTTCTTCCCTAAAGGATAGACCTCAAGTCTGATCACGCCTCCCCTCCCCGCTTCCTGGACCTCTGGTCCTTGCGTTCACTGTCGTGGTGCTGTCTGTGACAGCTCACCTCAAATGCCTCTTCCCCACGCAGCCTCCCTGAATCCTGCTGCCGCAGCCAGGTCTCATCATCTGTCACAGACTCTTGCTCATTCACGTGTCTCTTTGGCTCACACATTATTTTTAAACTATACTATTTGCCAACATTTTAAAATTGGGGGATTTCACATTAAAAAAAAAAAAAACAGATTTCCAGTGTCTCTTAAAAAAATAGGGAAGATTTGGCAAGATCAGATCACATTGTACGGAAGGAAGTCCTGTCTAGATTGTACCATGCACCAGGCACCTTTCAACGCTTGAGTTTATGACCCTTGTAAGATTCCGACTACAAGCAAGGACTGTTGAAATCCCTGTTTTCTAGATGGGGCAGCAAGGCAGGGAGGATGTGAGTCTTCCCAGCTGGGGCAAGAGTAACAAAGCAAAGGGCCCCCGAGGCCTCCTCCAGGGCCTGTGGCCTTAACTCCCAGTGACTAAGCTGCTTCCTTCAAGGCCTCATCTGCCAATATTCTCTGACCTCTGGTCCCAGCTGCAAGACACTAGGAAAAAGGCACAGCCACCACAAAGAAATAGGATAGCAGTTCCTCAAAAATAAAAATAACATTTAAATTTAATATCATTCACCCTTAAAAAGGAAGGGAATTTGAAGACAGCTACAACATGCCTGAGCCTTGAGGATAATTGCCAGACACAGAGGACAGACTCTGTAGGGCCCCACTCACATGAGGTCACTGTGGTTTTCAGCCTCATAGACACAGACACAAGTGTCACCGGGGCTGGGGAAGGGATGGAGAGTTTGTGTTCAGGGGGAAAGAATTTCAGTTTGGGAAGATGGCACAGCTCTTGAGATGAACAGTGGTGATGGCTGCACAAGCCTATGAAGAAGCTTAATGCCACTGAACTGGACACTTAAAAATGGTTAGAATGGCTGGGTGCCCATAGCACAGTGGTTACGGTGCCAGCCACATACACTGAGGCTGGTGGGTTCAAACCCAGCCAGGGCCAGCTAAACAACAATGACAACTGCAACAAAAAAATAGCCAGGCATTGTGGCGGGCGCCTGTAGTCCCAGCTACTTAGGAGGCTTAGGCAAGAGAATTGCTTCAGCCCAAGAGTTTGAGGTTGCTGTGAGCTGTGACTCAACACCACTCTAAGGAGGGCAACGTAGACTCTGTCTCAAAAAAAAAAAAAATGGTTAAAATGGTATGCAATGTACATTTTAACAAACAACAGTGATTTTTACAACGGGGTAATAAAAAATAATGGCTCAGGGGAATGTATATTATAATAAAAATTAAAGGGAAAAATATATATATATACTGTGTGCCTAATTGATTTGTTTTCTTCTTAAAGTGTGTCAACGTTGAATAAAAACACTCTGACCTCATATTACTCCTTTTGTCCACTTTAATTCAGCACCTGTCTGAGGGGCAGTTTAAGGGTGGGTGTAGGAGTGCACACAAGGCAGGGAGAAAACTTAGAAAGGAAACTCCCTGAGATGCAGACCCTAACCCTCCATGATGAGCCTAGGAGCGCAGGCTCCACGCCTACGTAGAAGGAATTCCCATTTCTGCCAGATAGGATGACCTGAGGCCAGGGCTGTGACAGGCAAATCCTGGGGCAGGGGGCTGTCAGGCAGGGCCACCTTATGAAACATGCTTTACACAACATATTTTACCCAGTGGCTTGCAGAGGCAGTTCTTCTCCATGGAAATTTAGGAAGTGTTTTTGACAGCCACAATGATTGGGGGTAGCCACAGGCCCTTGTGGGGCAGATGCCCTGGATTTTTACAAGTCTTCCTATGCCTGAGGACACCCTTCTCCAATACATAATCAATGTCCCCTTTGCCACAAGGAGATAAGCCTGTTCATAATCATCTGACCCTATAACCAAACCCCATTTATAAATACAAACTGCATTTGCATAATTTAAATATACAGGAATTTTTCAGCATAGTAATTGCAAAGTGAGTGGAAGTGGGCACTTTATTTTGTTTGGTGGTTGATCAAGAATTGGCCACTATTTTGAAAAATATTATCATCCATTGTGATGCTCCGCATGGTATTAAAGTTCCTGATACAACACACCTGTATTATCTACGACAGGTACAGTACACCTGTATCATCTGCCGCTGGTGCAACACATCTGTATCATCCGCAGCTGGCGCAACACATCTGTATCATCCGCAGCTGGCGCAACACATCTGTATCGCCGGCCGCTGGCGCAACACATCTGCATCGCCTGCCTCTGGGGCAACACATCTGTATCATCTGCAGCTAGCGCGAGGCACCTGCATCATCTGTAGCTGGGAGCCGTTGTGCCTACATGACTCCAAATATGTAGAGACTCAAAAGTGCATATTTAGTTTTTACTTCAAAATGGCAAAGACAGAGTAGAAAATGTCTATTTTAGTTGAATTTTGTCATACTTACTTGGCGTCCAAACTTATTCATTCTCAGTATGTACCAGCTTCCTTTACATCTAGTGTGGTCATTTGGGGGGATGTATATATTGAAGTGCATACTTTCCCGTGTCACGTTCCTATTTACTTTGTATTACAGTCACATTAGGTAGGTTGTATTATCAATAGATCTTATTTCAAGATAGTAAACACAGTCACTTTTCTGTTATAAATAGCCTTGGATCTGATAGGGTTGGGATACCCTGGGTTCAAACCTCTGAACATCCACTGTGTCGGTCACCTGCCACAGCAGGGTAGGTGAAAACACTGGAGAGGACGCTGGGGAGCTTGTCTTCCCAGAAGGAGCCACTCAAGAGACTTTTTTTTTTTTTTTTTGTACAGACAGAGTCTCACTTTATGGCCCTCGGTAGAGTGCCGAGGCCTCACACAGCTCACAGCAACCTCCAGCTCCTGGGCTTAAGCGATTCTCTTGCCTCAGCCTCCCGAGTAGCTGGGACCACAGACGCCCGCCACAATGCCTGGCTATTTTTTGGTTGCAGTTTTGGCTGGGGCCGGGTTTGAACCTGCCACCCTCGGTATATGGGGCCGGCGCCCTACCTATTGAGCCACAGTTGGGGCACATAAAAAGAAAAAAAGAATGGACACATGGCAGAGATTTTATTTAACTCATTGATTAATAATGTAACTGATAAGATGATAACAGCTGATTCAAAAAGCATTAGAGAGTGTCAGATTTACCTAGTCCTTTAAATGAAGGCTTACAATACAATCACTAGGGTAGTTACAAAAGCAGTAAGAAAAATAATAACCGTTGGGATTATCTTTTCCTCTGGACAAAAATCATTTGCTTTTGACACAAATTGATGCATCTACATGTAAACTCAGGGAGTGTGCACCCTTAACTGAAGTGCATACCCTTAACTAATAGTTAAGTACCCAAATCACACATTGGTACTTTCTCTAAGAAAATCCTCCAGCATCCCCATGTGGGTTGTGAACATTGCAGCAATGACACCCCGAGAGGACCTGTGCAGCCTCGTGCCCACGTTTCCACATTTTGGATAACTTCCCTAACAGTTGCAATGTGGCTGTGGCTCTTTCTTTCAGCAGTTTTTTAGCCAGGCCAGGATCTCCATTCAAACAGAACTGGGTTTGAATCCCAGCTGCCCGACTAGCAAAGTCGGTGGCCATGGGTGAATTATTTAATCTTTCTAAGTCTCAGTTTCTTCCTAAATAAAATGAAAATAATAGCAACGTGGTCACAGGGAAGGTTGTTGTGAACAAGAAGTGAAATAAGAGATGGAAAACACAGTGCCTGTCACGTAAGATTTCACCATCATTATAAAGCCAAGTGAGTGTGAATAACCCGTTATTAATATGTAGCCTCCTTCTGCCCTCAAAAATGCCCCTTTCCAGGATTCTCTCCCCAGAGAGGTGCACTCCCATCTTGCTCTGCCCCGCCCTCCTATCCAGAAATAATTGTGGGCACAGCCCCCGCTACTGTCAATCTCTATATAAATCTGGTAATGTTTGATATCCTACTTTTTAAAATAAAAATAACTAATTAGAAGCAATAAGAACTAAATAAATAGCGATAGCAACATTTTCTCCCCACATTCTAGTGTTTCCTGGAGTGTGGAAAACCATTGCTTTAGTGGGGGAATGGCCCCTAAAATGCAAAGGAAAGCTCCCTGCCCAGTGTCCTGTCTGATGTTTGGCCTCACAGAGGCTGGTGGAGGGAGAGGACACGTGTGCGCCACCTGAGCTGCAGCAGCACCCTGCTTACTCCACTGCAGCTGGGCTGGCATCCAGGCACACGCCACGCCACTTACTAAGAACATCCACAGCCTCTTCAGGGCTTTTTTTTCCCTATGACCAGGATTAGAAGGAGCCATTTCATTCATGGATAACCAAGAGCTCACAGAGGGACCTGGACCTGCGCTAGGGAACGTGATGGGGTCATCAGAGAGCTGGTGCCTTGGGGAAGCCCAAGCCTCACCTTGCCTTGTAATTTGGCAGATGAAAGGAGATGGGCCAGGGAAAGGCTTCTTCTGAGAACCAACGACAGGCTCCTGAGCCCTCACCTGGGAATCTCTTTGGGTTCAATTAAGAGGAGTTAAGAGCTGAGCATGTGCAGCTGAGGTGTGAAAAGCATTAGTTTCTGGCCCCCTGCTGAGGCTGGTGAAACATTAGGACCCGGAACTCACTGGGATCATCAGTCAACAGTCATTGCCAAGGAGAAAAACGCACTTAGCACTTGCGCAGAGCATCTCTGCAACGCCGCTTGCCTGATCGCAGGAGCACATTTGCAATAGGGAATAGTCTGGGGTATGAAGAGCCCAAGCTTGGGGAGACTGCTGTGCTCCCCTAGTATTGAGTTTTCTTTCTGCCCTGGGGCAGCCATAGCAGGCTCTCAGCAGTGGAACAGGTGATGCCAAAGAAATGGCCAGGGCATGGGGGCAGCTTTCAGAGAGAGAGGAAGAAGGCAGGATTGTTATTCCTTAGAAGTTATTTAATGAACACGCACTTCAGGTACTTCCAGGTTCAGGAGATTCAACATAAACCTCTATATTTCTTTTCTCCTGAAAAATTGACACATGATGCTGTCCTGAGTCACCCTTCTCATGACAGCAGTTTGGCGGAGCCAGTTTGGCAGTGGTTGCCCCTTTAGGCAACAGTCCTCACCACTCCCAAATGCCAGCCACCCCTCTGGGTCCCTTGTCCGGACCTAGAAGCTTTTGAGTTTGCAACCCCTGGCCTAAAAGATGAATTAGCAACCCTGTAAAACTGACAATGATGCCCCAAATGAGACTACTTTATGTTAGTTAAGACCCATGTCAGACATGGGAAGGGCATGGCTCCGGTAATGAACTTTCACAGAACTGACATCACCACTGAATAGACCCACCCCCACCCCCAGTGTACCAGGGAACTGCCATCCTGACAAGGTGTGGAGGGGGGTCTGGAACCCCAATCTGCCATCACTCCCTGGTCCATGAAGTGATTTAGCACTGCTGAGCTGAAGCCTCAGTGTGCCTGTCCCTATTCACCAGAGTGCTGGAGGTTGGATGAGCTAACCCTTGAGGGACCATAGACCTGAGGGGTATTTGGTTCTGACCCAAAGACTGCACTGAGCCAAAGCATGCATGTTAGCTGCACGAGCAATAGCGGTCAATCATCAACGCTGTAAATGGGCCGAGAATCAGTGACCACGACATACCGAAGCTGCAAATAGAGCAGCAGACTTGGAGTCACCAGACTACAAATGGCACGGATGGTTCACGGTTTACACCCGTGGTTCACTCAGTCACTAACGACTCCTGCAAGAGTTACTGGCTGTCAGATTGAATACAAGTCTGTAACTTGCTTTCACTGGCCCCGAACTCTGGCAGTGCCCACCTTGGACTTTACCTGGGCTCTGATTGCCACCATTGGCACGTCATGAAATACCCAAATATTTTTTGTACCTGGAGTTGGTCAGACCCTTCCAGAAGGCATTTGATTCTAGAAGGTCTGGATTTTTCAGGTTCAAAGTAGGAGCCATCTCTCGTGAAACCCAAGTTTCCGTTTTCTTCCTTCTGGCTCTGTAGTTTCGCGTGTAGAAACAGCAGACTCTCTAGAATGAGTCCCTCCATCTGTTACAAGGGAAAGAAAAGTCTATTTGCTAAGGGAATGTGGAATATGAGAAAAATTCCACTAAGGAGTACATGAGAGCCACAGTCATCTCCCTGAAATCCAATCCAAATGCAGACGCTATTCCCAATTGCCTTTAGGCGAAATAATCCAAGTTGAAGGAACTGTTTGGATGCTCCCCCTTCTCTCTGACTACCTACAATCTGCCCCCCTTAAACCATGGATTCTTAAACACACCTTGGCAGTCAACTGTGACTGCCTTGTGATGTATCCCCACCAGCCTTCATGATTTTTACACATGCAACCAAACATGGTTCCCATGGCAACGGCCTGAAGAAAGTAAACTTTTAATTATACCACATTGAAACGGAGAGCTCTGTGAGCCATCTCAGGCGTTTTCTTTTAGTACAAATACAATTCCAGATTCCATGGGCGGTCTTGCTTTTTAAAAATCTCTGGATGTTCAAAGGAAGACGATCATCTTGCTTTATCTCTAAGTGCCTTAATGGAAAGTTTGCATCCAGCAGGTTTCAAAGTCCCCCAAAGAGAAACTTTCATATTCAAGAGCAAAGTAACTGAATTCAAAACTTTTATTAATAATGTAAAAGGCTTGAGTGACACATAGAAGCAAGGGGGAAAAAAGTATGGGGAAATCAGAGGAGATTTTGCTTTATCAAAGAATAGCCAAAATGAAGGTTGGGCTGGATTGGGCGGGGGTGGGGTGGGGTGGGGGGAGTGGAGAGATGGCCACATGGAGGAGAAGGTCAGTATCTTTTTCTCCACTTGAAAGTTAGTTAGTTCCTACAGATGGTGAGCTGAAGGACCGAGGACCACCAATTCAGTCCTGGGAATGCTTGGGGGTTTTACAAAACTACTGTGGGTGTCAGTTTACAATCCAGCTCTGCTGATAACCCCTCTGGGGTATCTAAATCAACTCTGGTGGCTGTCTAAATGATTTCCTGAATTTCCACAGCACGACCTTCAGTTTGTACCGGGAGGGGAAGGAAGCTCATCATTTGCTTCTTAAATTCCTAAAGCTGCAAATTACTCATCTTAACACCAGGCTGCTCACTGAACACTCCTTCCAGATGCCCAGACTTTCTTTCTCCAGAATCTTAATCTGGTTTTGGAAAATGTAGCATCTTTGATTTTTACCTTGTATGTTCCCGTATAAGAGATCAGTTAACAGGTTAACTCAATAACTGTGTTAAGTTACATCACTTTTCTCTTTTTCCCCAAACTAATCTCTAATAACTTAAATTCTAGGAGGTTTTTAAAAAGTCTTTGCATATAGGAAGAAAACAAAAAAGAAATCTCAAATATTATGTTGTTTATTTACATGGTTAGTCCACTTGCA
This sequence comes from Nycticebus coucang, assembly GCF_027406575.1. NCBI lineage: Eukaryota > Metazoa > Chordata > Mammalia > Primates > Lorisidae > Nycticebus > Nycticebus coucang. The sequence continues at coordinate 106,995,832 of NC_069783.1, read as the reverse complement.
GAAATTTAGATAAAGGCATGATTTTGTTTGATTGTTTTTAACCAAATTAGTACAGCATCATATGAGTAAGAAATGCCTAAATGTAGTCTCAGACTTTTTAAAGAATACATAATTTCTATGGGTACAAATATAATTCAGCCAGGAGATTACTTCTGGAGCCCCCAGGACTTTTATTCCTAGAGATTTCTCATAAAGGAAGGATAGGCACCTACTCAAATCTAGACACCTTTATTTCTAACTTTTTATGAAAATGAAACATACAGAGAAGTGTAGAAATCACAAGTGTGCCACACAAAGAATGTTTTCAAAGTGAACATGCCTGTGTCACCTACACCACCAAAAGAGGAGGTTACTTGCCAAGCACCTTTTAAATGTGTATGAACATTGTCAAGGTTACTCCTAAAGCATTTTCACCAATTTTGCAGCAGACTGGCTACAATCACAGTTCTCAGTCTTGCCAATCCAAGAGATCAAAAATGGTATGTCAATATCATCTTAACCAAGACTTTTAAAATTATGAGAGAAGCTAATTATAAGCAAACATTCTTGCATATATTGACTTCTGTAATAGACAACCTAGGTTGTTGTTTTGTTATAACAGTGAAAAAAAACAAAACCAATCTGTCCACCCATTAGAATCTGTTTAATGAAATATCTGAACATACCAACCACAGATGACATCAAAGTCACCTAGAAAGGATTGGGATAAGGTAGGAAGAATTTCCCAGTTATAGATTAAGTGAAGAAAGAAATGAAAAACATATAGTAGGATCCAATGGTGGTTTAAAACAGACAAAAAAAAAAGAGGCATGTAAATGAACCACAGAATTCTGGTATAACATTCCAGAAACTGTTGGCAGTGATAATCTCTGTCAAGGGAGACGGAATGGGGAACAGGAAAGAGAAATTTTTACTTATTAAATTTTTAAAAATTGCGTTTGTCCTAGCACTCTGGAAGGCCGAGGCAGGTAGATTGCTTAAGCTCAGGAGTTCAAGACCAGCCTGAGCAAGAGTGAGACCCTGTCTCTAAAAAACTAGCTGGTCATTGTGGCAGGTGCCTCTAGTCTCAGCTACTCAGCAGGCTCAGGCAGGAGGATCATTTGAGCCCAAGAGTTGGAGGTTGCTGTGAACTATAATGCCATGGCACCCTACCAGGGCAAGAAAGTGAGACTGTGTCTCAGAAAAAAATAAATTCATTTTGGAATAACTTTGTTGTATAGAAAATGAGTAAAGGTAGTATAAGACTGTGAACCTAAAACGGCTCTAAAATTTAGTTTGTTAAACCAAAAAGATAGAACAGTGAATTCCTGTATACCCCTCAGCCAGTTTTGCTCCCCAGACGTCCTCCTCTCACATTCCCACGTACTTTTGTCAAAGACTTTTGTCAGGAGCTGACCTGAGCACATCACCGCCATCCTCACTTCACACTTACCTGCCTTCCAGTTTCCCCACAAGGGTCCTCTTCCCATCCAGTCACACAGAGCTGCCCTGCCTCCCCTGTGGCCTCTTCTCACTCTTTTTCTTCTTTCTCATGATCTGTCATGACTGTTTGCAGGAGCCCCTCAATTTGCGCTCCTCTGATGGTTGTTCTCATGACAAGATGAGAACAACCATCTAGTCATGAGACATAGAAAGGACACCAGAAGTGAGTGGGGGCGCACACTGTGAACCGGGGCTGCCTGGTCAGGCGGGGTCTGCCAGGGGCCTCGCTCAGGTCTCTTGCTGCTTTAGCCTCTCCCCACGCTGTCCTTCAGAGGCCAATCAGAGTCACCAAGGGCACCACACACACATCATGGGCCAGAGAAGGGCTGGTGCAGCTCCACCTCCCAGAGAGGGGGCTGCCCATCTCCTGTACTATTCCTCTTTTATCTGAGTGTAACCTTTTTCCGTAGGATTATCCTTTGAACCCAGGCATACTTTAATTCTGAGATTTACAAACAGAGTTCCCCAAACAAAACAGAAACAAATGCAACGTGACTGAACAAAAATCAAGGGTAGGATTCCTCGGCCCTCAGCCAGAGGCAAGGCTTTCTGTTCTTCAGAAAAGAAAATAAACCTGGTCCCCTTTCATATCCAAGCCAGGGGAGGCTAAGATGACTCCATGCTTTATTTGGATAAGGACACTGTTGTCTCCAACCAGGGCCCTTTCTGTCCTGGCTCAGAGGGGAGCCACCAGCCTGCATTCCCGGCCTCTGTGGGTGCAGCCATGTGGTCGGCGGGGAGGAGGAGGCCTTGTCAACAGCAGGGAAGGACCCAGAGACTCATTAACTGGGACCCAGCTGAGACCTTTGCCCCAGCAATGACCTTGGAAAGGCCTCTCTGCTTCCCTGACCACTTCCGTGGTGGTCAAGGGAGGACTCTGAGTCCTGCCTGCCTGCGTGGAAAATACCTTTTGATGATTGATTAGCTAATGCTTGGAAGCAGCTCCGGTGCTGGAAGCTGGTTCCCCAGAAAGTGCTAAGCAGTGTTATTAAGGGATCAAACAGGAAGGCCTTTGTGTGTGATGCCAAGATGATTTTGTTAAATTATGAAACTTGCTTTGATAAACTGCCTGGAGGTGCCATCTGTGACATGCTTAATGTTTTTTTTCTTCCCCACTTCCCCGAGCTTATTGAATTATTTGTACACAATTTATTTTACTTTCATAGGGCATTAAATTACTCTGAGACCTTGAAATATTTTACAGCCAATTCAAGGCATCTGGATGCTGTCAGGAGAGTTTTTGATGGATTTTGTCTTTAGGAGTTGAAAAAGGGGGAGTTTGCTGCAAATGAGGGAGGGGGGCACCCATTGCGTGTAATAGTTGCTTTCAACTCTGTTTAACACGGGTGCTTTAAATTTTCAGCTGCGGCTGAAATGGTTTTATAGAATAGATGAAGGACTCGAGGTACATTTAATCATCTCTGTATCATAACCAGAACCATTTATCAAAACCTTTTGCTATGGGAAATTTGAAATTTATGCCCAGGGAGAAAGAAGAATACAATAAATCCTAGTGCCTGCATCACACAGCGTCAGTGGCCACCAAATCAAGGCAAACCTCTGTGGTGTCTACACCTCTCGGGACTGCAGTTCTATGGTTAGTGCAAAGTAGTTTCCGGATCACAGCATTTCACTTATAAATAGAAAGGTATTTCTGTTGTAAAAGGAGAGTTGTGCCCATGACTATAACATTGCTAAAGCTCTTCTCTGTCCCTTTCAGGGGTCAGAACTACTATAAGTGGGTGTTATTGGGCCAGTGGACACTGAAGGGGTTAAAATCCAACCCTGCCAAGGTCTTCAGACACGTGGGCAAAGGCCTGGATTGGCCTCCTCACTCCTGGGGAAGCAGGAAAGCTTTCCCTGAGTCCTGTGTAACAGGGAGTGTGGGAAGGAGAGTCACCAGTTCTCCTTGCCAGGCGGTGCTGTCCCATGCACCCTCATCCATTAGCATCTATCAGCAAACCTCCTCTGTTGTGGGTTTCCCAAATCTGACAGCAGCACCTTGCCCCAGCGTTGCAGTTCTCACACTTTTCCACATATCTGAATCTGCCATGCAGCTGGTTAATAATCTCGCTTGCTGTCATGTGTCACAGACAGACATGTGCACTGGCACAACGACCAGAGGGCAGTGAGGTAGAAACTTAAAAGTGCATATACCATTTGACCCCAAAATGGAAATCGGTCTCAGACAGGCTTGCCCCCATAGGAATGGTCTCTGCTGTGATATGATCATCACACAAGAGCTGGAACGTGGCCAGCAGCATAATAACATGAGCAAGGGTCCATCCAGGCAATGCAATATGATGCAGGTATTAAAAAGAATGGGGAACATCCCCCAAAGAGAAAGAAGCAAGGTGAAGAGCTATGGAAACGATGTAACTATTTGAGGAGGAAAGATAGAATAGCTGTGTATTTGTTTGTGTATAGCTATGGTAAATACCAATGCTGTGATGGTCAGTTTCATCTGTCACCTTGACAAGGTGCACTAAGGCTCAGGGATTCCCAGGTAGCTGGGAATTAAACATTATTTCTGGGTGTGTCTATGAGAATGTTTCTGGAACAGATTAGCATTGGAATCAGTAGAATTGGTGAGACTGCTCTCACCAGGGTAGGCTGGCACCATCTGATTGCTTAAGAGCCTGGACAGAACAAAAAAGAAGAGGAAGAGTGAATTTCTCTCTGCCTGGGTGGGGACGAGGGTCTCCTCCTGCCTTCAGTCATTGGCCCTCCCGGTTCTGGGGACTTTGGACCTGCACTTAGTCGCACCACGGGATTTTCTGGTTCTCCTAGCTATAGGGGTAATCCATAATCTCATGAGCCAATTCTTATAATAAATAATGTTATTTATATAATATATATAGCCTATTGGTTCTGTTCCTTGGGACAGCTCTGACTAATGGAGCTACTTCTGTGTCCCCATTCATAAAGGAGATCAAATATATTAACACAGAGAGATCATATATATCTACATTTTTATAGGCCCATACTCATGTATACTCACATCCATTTGTATTTAACCATACGCATGTGTATGCCTAAAATATCTCTGAAAACATCCAAGCAAATGAACCCATGTCCACTTACTTCAGGGGCCTGGGGGAAGCTCAAGGCTGTGGTCAGGAGGGCTAAGAGGAAGACGTACATTTTACTCTGTATTCTTTGGTACTGATAAACTTTGTACCCTATACATATACTCTCTTTCAACAAAAATAATTTATTTAGTTCCATTGCCTGGACTCTTGTCCAGACCTACTGAAGCAGTACATTCAAGCATGAGGCCCAGGCATCCATATATATATTTTAATATACTTGTTTTTTACTGCTGAGCCATCCAGTGTGGAGAATCTTTGCCTGCCAGACCTGCACTTCTGATACTGATGGCCTACATGTATGGACGATGCAACTAAAGATCCTGTGCTTTGTCTCCCCAGCCACCTGAGCTTGCCAGGGCAAGGATTGACTTACATTTAGGTAAGGGCGATGGGAGTTTTGAATGTATCAGTTTCAATACAGCAACACTTTAGCCAGACACTCAAATTGGAGGATATGGGGTAGATAAAAGATGACTGCAAATTTATTGCTGCCTCTCCCACTGAGTGTTGGAATTAAATTCCCTATCCCTCAACTATGAGCTGGCCTTGGCGATTTGCTTAACCAACGGAGTAGAGCAGAAGGAATACTCTGAGATTCTGAGACGATGTGCTAAGAAGCCTTGCAAGTTTCACTCAGGGTTCTTGGAATACTCACTCTGGGAGAAGCCCCAGACTACCATGGGATAAGATGACCTCTTCTGAGACCACCATGATGTGAGGAAGCCCCAGAAGCTCTGTGGAGAGGAGCAGAGACCTCTAGCCAGTAGCCCCAGCTGAGCTCTCAAACAACAGCCAAAACCACCTTGCCACCATGATAGTGGCCATTCAGGCAGGGGACACTCTAGGCCTAACGTTCCTTGAAGCCAAAATGAGCCCCCGACCCCTCCCGGCACAGCATTCCACTCAAACTGCAGATTCATGAGCAACATACACTAAGTTTGGGAGTAGTTTGTTATTCACAATAGATAAGTGGAATACAACTGGAATACGCTATGTAATCCAAGTGTTCCTTTATATTCTTTGGATCAAAAGGTTCTCTTAGTTCTAACTGATGAATAATTGCTACCACTTTTGAGCATTTACCATATGCAAGGCTCCACATCAAGTACTCTCATTGAAACCCTTACAATAGCTATTATCTGCACCTGACAGATTTTACAGAGAGAAAATAAATGCAGTAATTCCCACCAATATGGACGTTGACCCAGACCCCCTTTGCTTGAAATGGGGCTCTTCAACCAATGGTCGTGGCAACGGGAGGAACAGTGTGGACCAACATCCACACAGCAGCTGGTAGGACCAGGAAGGAACATTTTCCTGAAGATGGACTAGAGAATTTCTCTCCTGGGTGTCAGGAAGTAGAACGAAGAGGTCATAGGCTGTGTGTGACTTGAAGATAAGGGAGGTGCCCATGGCATTGTCATCCTGTGAGCTAAGAAACAGTGAGGCTCAGGTGTGGGCCGGCAAATATGTGCAGAGAAAAGTGAAGCAGGAACAAGGTAGACTCAAGGTCCAGGTTGCCCTGTGACACAGCCACATCCATCTTCTCAGGTTTCCATGTTAAAAGTCCCCATGGCTGGTCGCGGTGGCTCACACCTGTGATCCCAGCACTGCAGGAAGCCAAGGTGGGGTGGGAAGATCACTTGAGCCCATGAGTTTGAGACCCCCCCTAGATAAGTAACGTGGCAAGACCCCATCTCTACAAAAAGCTGGAAAAAATTAGCTAGGTGTGGTGGAGACCCCTTGTCATCCCAGCTACTCAGGAGACTAAGGCAGGAGGATCACTTGAGTCCAGGAGTTGGAGGCTGCAGTGAGCTGTGATCTCACCACTATACTCCAGCGTGGGGACAGAGAAAGACTCTGGCAAACAAACAAACAAACACTGTTTATCTCTGTTTATGCTGGCTCTGGCTAGTTTCTATTGATTTTAATAAAAAGGAATATGTTGAATTTCCAAGGGAGACGTTATCCCAAGGCTTCCCTGCTGAGCCAACTTGGGAACCCAGTCCGTCCTCTAGCCCTGAGGTCACTGCACTAAGTTGGCAGACTGTTTTTTGCTCTCTTCACAATTTAAACAAATATCAGCAAAATTCAAGTATCCACCAGAACACTTGACTTTTCCTTGAGTGCTAAAGGTGAAAACCTTCTCTCCATCCATCCAGCTAATTTTGGGATAAATTTTAGAGGTGGCAGGTATCAGCACCCTGCCCCTCAACACTCCAGCCTGCAGACCTGCTTTAATCTCCGTCCACTGCAGACGTAAACAACACTCACTCCACTACTGGGCACTTTACAATTCTTGCTGATTTGTCCAACCACATGAGTTGTAGGAATCTGTGCCCAAAGAATGTCACAAAAGATGAATGTCCTCTTCAAGGACATACAGTTACGGCATCAGATTCTATCTTCACAGTGTTTTATCGTAACAAATTATTGCACATTAAAGTTGAAAGATGTACACAGCAAATGTCCAGGTACCCACGGGACCCTGGGTAGCACATCCCCATACTCCTGTTAACATTTTCCTAATTTAATCCATCACATTCTCTCTCCATCTTCCCATCCCTGCCTCCACCCAGTGGCACATCTGATTTTTTAACATCATTTCCAGATCAGTCACAGACATCAGCCTCCTCTGCACCACACACATCAACAGCTACCTTCCTTGGATCATCTTCTGTCACAAAAACACCTCCCCAATATACTCCCGACCATCCCATCACCACCAGCAATTAAAAGGGGGAAGGGAAGATCAATTTTGGAACAGACACTGAGAAGAAACTGCACTGTTTGTAAACATGGCAATAAGGTCAGTGACTGGGTTACTGGATCTCTCCTTCGAGTTCCTCACACTCCCTGTCCCCACAACACAGCTCTGCCTCTCTGCCAGCACATGGAATTAAGCAGCAGATTTGATTATTTTTTTTTCTTTCAAAAAAGTTTAATACTCAACTAACCACTTTTGAAGTTTTTAGTTTTAATCGCTTTTAAATCATTGTTTTCTTTTTTTTCCTTTTCTTTTCTTTTTTTTTATTGTTGGGGATTTATTGAGGGTACAAGAAACCAGGTTACACTGATTGCATTTGTTAGGTAAAGTCCCTCTTACAATTGTACCAATGAATCCTATGTATTCAATTTTGATATGACGAGAATTAATGATAATTAATGACACAGTGGGGGTGGGGGAAGGAGAGAGCAGAGAGAGGGAAGGAGGGAAGGGGGTGGGTTCTCAATGCATGACACACCTTCTGGGAGCAAGGCACGATTTGATTGTTTTTTAAATCAACCTGTATTCCAGAAGCTCCACATTCTCCAGGCAACCCAGTATACTGTTATCCTTTTCTTCCCTCTAAGGAGGAGAACTTTATTAGTTACCAGACCTCTAATATGAAACATTTGCCAAAGAGAAGGCACTGTTCCTTCCCCTTCTCCTGACGCCTGACGTCTGCACCCACACACTGACAGAGATTAATGGGCAGTGGACCACGTGTGTTTTTTCTCCACTTCACACTCTGTAAGTTTTATTTTTCTTAGCAGTTGTAAACTTTTAGAGATCAGACACAACTCACAGACCCTTGCAGGACTGTGTTTAAAAATGGAATACATGAAATAAAGAGTTACAAATATCACGTATCATACATAATTGCATTACAGTGTGAGATTGCATCTCTTGTAAAATATGAATGATAGTCATTAAGATTTATTAGGCAATTACTATGTGTTCAGCTCTATTCTGGACACTTTGTATGTATAATCTTACTGATCCTATCAACAGTGCAATAAGTAAGCAAGCTGCTCTCTTCTGTAGGACATCAGGCCAAGCAAGGAAGCTGAAATTAACTTAGAAATGAGCATCTGTTGGGTGCTCAAGTCAAGTTTAGGACTTATAAGTGAACGCTTAGTGATACAGCTGACTCTGGAAAGAGAGATAGCATAATGTCCGCAGCACACTTGCCACAACCCAGGCATGGGGCTCAGGGTAGAGCTTTCTATTTGTCTCAGTTGACTTCTGTGAGCCTCTAAGGCAGGTCTTGTTATAATATTTGCCCCATTTTACACATGAGGAAAGTCAATTAGGAGAGAAATGATATCTAAATACTGCTGGAGAGTAATGTGCTAAAAACAGGCTATCAGGCATGTGGTTTGATTCAGACTCCAAGTTTGAAGAGGCCAGGAATTACGTCATTCTTTCCACGGACACGCACCTGTAAGGGTGTGCCGAGTGCCGGGCAGCTCCAATGTCCTCCTCTCTGTGTTCAGCAAAGCTCAGCAGGTTATGAAATATTCACCCATTTGTTCCTGCTCTGGCCAAGGGATACACCGTATCCCCAGCCAGTGTATGTAATTTATGTGTAATTTGTATGGATAGGGATTCTTTAATGTGTAGGTTGCTTCTTGTTCCCACATAGCATTTTTCACTCCTCCTTCTCTATAAATGAGCTGGTCCTGCCCAGTGCAGGGTCCCTGGAAGCAGAGCAGAACGCAGGGCATCTATCCAGGAGTGCTCTTAGGGCAATACTGGTAGCAGATTGTGTTTGCCAGAAATTGTCACAGCAGTATCTCCCTCCTGGCACCTCATGATTCCCCCCATAAACAGGTGGGGGTGTCTATGTTTTGTTAATTGTGTCTTTTATTTTCTATATCTGATGCTTTGACACTGGGGGCCAGTCCCCCCACCCCAACCAGGCTAGCCAATGCCTAGAATTAGTGAGCCATTTACCCACAAGTGCTATTTGCAAGTACAAAGCAACCAGCCCAGTGTCCACACCCCACCCCACTCTTCTGTGGGGCTCTCACACTCTGTGCCACTGGGCACCTGGCCCGATCACACCAGGGCCAAGCACCAGATCGTAACAGGAGACAGCCCCACATAAGCCAGTGATGAGTCTTCTCATCCTGCCTTCCCTGTTCCTTCCCCACAGAAACTTCCAGAAAGTCCCCTTGCCCGTCTTTCTTCCCTGTCCTTCTGCCTCCTGCCTGACCCAGCACTTCGTGGGGTGCCCAGCTTCATGTAGCATGGCATAGTCTAGCACGGCATAGCTAGCAAGGCCCAGAGTGCCCCGTCTTCTCAGGAACTGTGAGTAAAAAGAACTATCCTTCCAGAGACCACCACCTCCTGATTTGTGGACCTTATTGTACCTCAATATTTCTATTAATAAGCAATATTTTAAAACATGTGCCCTCTCCCCTTGAATCTGGATCTTCCTGCCTGTGCACCAAGTGCCTTCCAAGACTAAGTTTTGAAAGTGAAGCGTCTTCCACAGGGTGCTCTGAGCACACTTTGGACGTCTGAACCACCACTGAACCATACAGTGGGGGGGGGGGGGTCCCATGGAGAGACCAGAGAGCCGAGGACAAGCAAGTCTTCCAAGTGCCTGGCAATGTGTCCCCTCCTAGCCATGCAGTGCAGCGGAGTGAGGAGCACAGGCTCTGGCCAGGAGGCCCCTGCAAGCCCACTCTGCTGTCCCATGGGGGACCGGCTCACGGTTCCTCCATAACCACCTCACAGCCCTGGTTAAAGGAAGGTCACAGCTGATGACAATGCAGTGAAGGAGGAGCTGGATTCCAGCCAGCCTTCCCAGCAGACATCCTCTCAGACAGGAGCCACTGTCAGGCTCCCCATCCAGGGCTCAGGGAATGTCACTCTCTGCAGGTCTGGCTGGAAGCAAGGACAGGATTAGACCTGCCGAGCTGGAAGTCCAGGGACGGGGCCTTGTGCTGTCGCCACTCTGTACCCAGTGTCTGATCCTGTAGCCCCCATACCGAGGCCCCTGGAGACAAGCTGTTATTTAATGGGAAGTCTCCCCCCCAAAGGAAGATGCTGCCAAATGCTTCTCAGAGATCCCCCTGGGTTTCCGTGTGGCCAGCAACTCAGCTTTGATGGGCTGTGGGTCCTAAGTGCAGACTCCAGGGTCACACACCTGCACTGGCTCAGTGGACACAGCTGACCGGGTGAGAAATCAAATAAAGGCCACAGCCTTTCCACAGCCTGCTCGTAACAGTCCTTCCAGACCTGGCAGTGCTCTGGGACTACAGGACTCCCTCACAGAGGCAGCTTGGGCTGCAGGGTCTATGTCCCCCTCGCTGGCCCTGCCTGGCCTCTCTCCAGAGCTGCAGGGTGAGGCAGAGTGACAATGAACAATTGCTTCAAGGAGAAGTAGGTCCTGAGGGGCGCTGCTTACCTGGGGCTGGCCTCAGCACAGAGCAGGCCCCTGCCAGTGGGGCCGCTAAGCCTGGAGAAAGGACTCCTCCCCAGAGGCCGCCTCCTCTGTCCTGGGCCAGGACTCTGAGCTCTCAGGGCCAGTGAGGGAGGGTGGGCTGGGCTGGGATGCCCCTGGAGGGCACAGGGCCTGGGGCCATCTGTGAGAAAGTGACATTCAGGGTCAGTGTGAGGTTTCAGAGCTATAGTGTATGTCACTTCTCTGCATTCAAAATGAATAATGGATAAAATCATTTTGGCCAACTCAGAACCTTAGGATTTCTGCAGAGAAACTATGGCACTTTCTTAGGAAAGTCCATTGGGGTGCAAAGACAGCCCTCGGCTACTTGTAATGTGGAGATGGAGTTGTTTGAGGTGTCTGGTCTGAGATGTGACCACACCCCTAGGCGTCAGGTCTGAGATGTGACTATGCTGTTCGTAAGGTAACTATTGAGAGTTACTTTACAGATCCCTGGACAGCTGAGGGCAGGGGATTGGCAGGTGGACAACCCCTCTGTTTCAGGGGCACATTGGAGTGCAGGCGTGGCCTCTGTGGGGATGAGGAAGAGGCTGAAGAGGAGGACGGAGGCTCTGAACACTCCTGGCTAGGCCAACCTGGTCTCTATGACTACAGAAAATATTCTAGAAAGGGTTGGGAAGAGTTTGCCTTGGGGCAGAGGTCATGGTGGGAGTGCTGCCCACATAGTGACAGGGGATTCCCAGGAACCCAGCCACTAGGCCACAGCAAGGTATGGGGTAGAGCCCTGTCCCCCACCTTTGGACACCTAGGGGGATTGTTTGCTTGTATTTATTTTTCCTTAAGAAAATTGCTGTTTTCCAGGCAGCTTCAATTTAAGCCAGGGTCTTTTACCCCTATAGTTAGATTGTTTACATTGCAAAAGCCCCATCCTCCTGTTGGGCTGGTATTGCTTCTTGCTGGCTCCTTAATGAAAAGCATTTGCAGCAAATGAGATTCCCCCAAAACAGCTGGACTCTGAGAACAGGCCCATCTCTGTGGCTCCCTCATGAGTGCTGGGGACCTCCAGAGGGTCAGACTTGAGCCACTGGGGTGTGGCCGGGCGTCAAAGGCTAGCCCCCAAATTGCAGGGTAAGCACAGGAGGCTGCAGATTTCCCATGATAATACGCTGTTTGGGTTTTGGTTTTAAGTCCATGGTCCCCACAAAAGACCATGATCCCCCAAACCTGTGAATATGTGTTGCCTCAGACTTTGCTGGTGGGATTAAGTTAAGGGCTTTGAGATGTGGAGATTACCCTGGATTATGTAATTACAAGAGTCTTTATAGGAGGGAGATGGGAAAGCCAGAAGAGGAAACAAGAGGTCAGAGTTGTTCTCAGATGGGTCTCCAGCCCTCCAGAAACTACAAAAGGCAAAGAAACCCACTCTTCTCGCAGCCTTCAGAAGGAATGCAGCCCTGCCCACATCTTGATTATAGCTGTGCTGTGAAACTCATTTCAGATTTCTGGACTCCAGAGCTGGGGGAGAATGAAGTTGTGCTGTTTTAAGCTACCGAGTGGGTGGCTGTTACGGCAGCCACTGAAGGCTGCGACAGACAGAGCCGATCTCCTCAGCCTCTGTGCCTGGATGGCACTGATCTCACCTAATGACAGTCCCTTGGGAGAGCCATTGGCAGGCATGGTATTGGGGTTCCACCCAGTCCTGAGAGCTCCCTCACTGCCCCATCCAAGCCACAGTGCCAGACCAGGGTTTGGGCCCTTGCAAAGAAGACCAGGACCCTGCCTCTCCCCTGCCGCCCGTGACACCTGGGGCAGCTGCTTGCTGCTCACTCTCCTCTGCGGCCCTGGACGCTCCTGGATGGCTGCCCTCAGGTACAACTCAGCATGGAGATCACAGGCTGGTGTGAGGTGCGAGAGCAGCTCTGAGGGAGAAACCGAAGGAAAATCCCCTGGCCCTGTTTCCCCGAACTTCCCTTTGATTTTTTTTTTTTATTATTATTATTTTCAAAAGTTTCTTCATCACAAAATTCCCGGACACATCATCCCTGGCAGCTCACACAAGTTTTGGCAAAAACCAAAGTCTCATTTCTCGCTGGGCTGCAGCAAATTAGAGCAATCAGCCCCAGATGCCCAAGGGAACAAGCCCCCCTCCCCCAGCCCGATTAAGGCCTGGGTGAAGGATGAAAGGGATCCCAGGCTGTTGATGACTGTTTCTCTTTCTCACCCAGAAGTTGCAAGACAGAACTTGCTGTCCGGCTGGCTTGGGGGTGGGGTGGGGGTCTGGGCTGGGTTTGGAAATGTGGGCAAGAGGCTCCCAGCAGAGGCTGGAGGTGGTGCCCTGGGAGCCTTTGGCCTCACTGGACGCCCCCCTCCAGGTCACTCCTCTTAGTATGGCTCTGCCACGCATGGTGTGGGCTCTTGCGTCTACTCCAGGGAAAACCTTGGCCACTCTCTTCAGGCCCCACGTGTGGGCTTTACTCCTGGTTGCAAACTGGGGCATACCCCTGCTGGCCCCAAGCCTCCATCCTTGCATCTATAAAGTGAGGGTGGTGACACCACCTTGCTTTGGGCTTCCAAATGGCTTAGGGAAGGTGTCCCTGGAAACACATGGCGTTTGGCACACAGCAGGTACTTAATAATGGTTCCTTTCTTGGACACTGTGGGGTTGCTTGTTGTTGCCTGGTTGTAGTTACTGTTTTCATGGCGTCTTACAGAGCCACAATAACACATCCTTCAATTCGCTGTGCAGGTTACATGGCATCACATACTTAGGTGCCTGGTCCCTCTATAGCCCAATGGGAGCGGAGGGAGTGTCGCTGTGGCTATCGTGGTCTGCGTGCCATGGTGGGCTGCACCTCTGAGACCGTGCCCCTTATACTCACACACACAATCTCTCTCACACCCTCAGGCAGTCACACACTTCCACCCACTCCCAGCTTAAACATGTGCACACATGCTCACACACACCTGCACACACCCTCACACCCACACCAGCCCACATAAGTGTGCACACACTCACTCATCTGCAGGTCCTGCTCTCTGTCCTTCGCACAGACCTCAAAGTCCTGCCTGGGTGGGGACCCACAGGAGGTCCCCAGAGGCTGAGGGTAGTTTCCTCCATCCTGCCCACGGCCACATAACTCTGTGACCTCCAGTCTGCCCGTGGACCAGCCTGGTGCCTCCATTCCCTTTGCCAGGCCTGCAACCACCTGGGCCGGAAAAGCCAAAAGCAGCTGTGCCCAGCCTTCCTGCCCAGTACACTTGAAGTCCCCTGAGACCCCTCCTAGCCTGGGTTAAACCCCGACTCAGACCCGCCTGATGCAGCCGCTTTTCGTAAATGCAGTTCAGCAGGCACAAGGTCCTGGTGGGGCTCCCCCACCCCGCTTCCTCCCTCAGCATCTCCAGTCTTGCAGGTGGAGGAGAACTGCAAGTATGTGGACCTGGCAGCTGCGCCCTGGACGAGCCATATGGGCCTGACCTGGGATGAACCCTGGAGCCTGTGATAAGCCAGTCACTCCAGGGCAGGCTTGAATTATGCAGCTGCTCCTGAGGCCAAAAGGTAGTGCGAGGGTGGGGTGGCCACCAGGCTTCCGAGCACCGCAGATGCCTCTCCAGAAACTCCCTTGCCCCTGCCTCAGACGCTGAGGTCTGTGGGGAGAGCAGGGACTGGTTCTCTTAGCACCTCTGTGTGAACCCGATTCCCCCCTGCCCACAGCTCCTGAGCCCAGGGCGTTTTCCAGTCGCTCCTCAAAGGTGATCTCATGGAAACAGCTCAAATGTCCATCAGTGACTGAATAAATTACAGAATTGTGCACGTCCAACAACAGAATTGTATCCAGCCACAAATAGGGAGGACATGCCAATCCGATCCCTGCTATGATGTGGATGAACCTCAAAAGTGAAGATGGAAGCCAGACGTGAAGTCACACAGAGCATGACTTCATCTACGTGAATGCCCAGAGCAGGCTGGTCCAGAGACAGACTTGGATTGGCGGGGGCCTGGGGGCTGAGGCAAGAGGCCTGAACAGTGACTGCTGATACGACAGTTTCCTTTGGCGGTGATGGTAGGAAGTAGACAGGTAGTGATTGCAGTGTCGTGAATGCACAAAATGCTGCCAAATTGTGATCTTTAGAATGGTTAACTTTATGTTAACCCAATTTAAACAAACGCATTTCAACCCAATTTAAAACAAAAATGTGGCTTCAATTTTAAAGACTAGTTAATATTGTAAAAGCCTCAAATTGACCATAGGAAAGTCCATTAATTTATGGGCCAAGTGCTTGTACATCAAGAGCTCCATTCGTGATGGAAACTTCATACATAACTGGGCCTCGGGTAGCCAGGGCTTCACTTGGAACATTGAACCAGACTCCTTGGCCGTTACTTAGCGCTGTGTTGAGCACAAAGGGATAGGAGTTTCTAAATCATAATTTCATCACAGTGGAGAAAGTGAAGCCCTGAATCTTGAAATGAATGTATTAAGGCAGATCCCCTAGCTGTGCTTTTGTAGTGGGACATGGATGTAGGGCATTTAGTCTGCTCAAACACAGAAGAGGAAAATCCAGCTGCCCACAGTGGGGGAACAGGGCTGCAGGCACTGGGGTGACACCATCCTTATGTTGCAGCCCTGCACTGAGCTTCTGGACAGCTCTGCCTGCGTCTGACAAACTGAGGCAGGTCTGTAGCCTCCAAAGTCGCGGAGGAGGCCAGGCTTTTGTGTGCAAACTTAAGAGGATAATACCAAACAAATATCATGAAGTGCCCTCATGACAAATAATTTGCCTAATTCCAAATTGGTCTTGAGAAGACCATTTCTACTCTCTGAAGCCAAATTAAAAACATCACCCAAAGGGACAAGAAGGAGGGTGAGAGAATCAAGTGTGGAGGCCTCCAGGAAGCGCCAGACTTTGGGGAGGATGTAAAACTGGATGTCTGTCTATTTGGGCTGCTCTATCCAACACCATGAAGTCGATGCCTTGTTAACAACAGCAATTTATGTCACACAGTTCTGGAGGCTAGAAATCTGACATAAAGGTGTATTTTGCATCTGTGGATGAGACCTTGTTGCTGTGTCCTCACATGGAAGGGGTGGTACAGCTCCCCCAGGCCTCTTCTGTAGGGGCACTAATCCCAATCCTGGGGGCCCCACCCTCATGAACCAATCTCCTCCCAAAGCCCCAACCTCCAAGCACTATCACACTGGGGTAAATGAATTTGGGGGGGGACACAAAAATTCAGACCACAGCACTGTGCCCTCTGCAGACCTGGCTGAGCTTGTGAAGTGCAAAAAAGACCCCAGACAGAGACCTCACCCAATCTCCACTGGGGTGGAATCATTAGTGCAGCTTGGACAAGAAAAACATATCATGAGAAGCAAAAAGTCACTGGGTGGTGAGTCACGTTTGGCTGGAGACCAGCTGGGTGCGTCCCGAGGAGAGGTGGCTCTGTGAGCCCAGCCTGCCCTCAGCAGCTGTGACAGGGGTGAAGTGAAGCTGCACCTCCACCTCCCGGCCTGCCCTGCACCTCCAATGATTCCTGCTGGGCCTGGCCTCACACCAGACAGGGACACTGCATGTGGCAGAGCAGAACAGCCTGTTCATCCAGCATCAGGGAGGGGAGAGTGGGCAGGGCTGGAGTGAAGCCCAGGAAGCAAAGCTTCACCCCGAGGAGTCTCTGAAACTCCACCTGGAAGGAATCCCACTGGACTCTGCATTACTATGCATGTGTCTCTCGTAAAAGTCAATTTTAAAAAAGTGACTCTTGCTTTGGCTGTCAACAGAGAGCCTTGGAGTTGCCTACAAGTACAGGGACATCATTTAGTCACCCTTGGAATCCCCAAAACGTCACACCTTAACTTGTATAAACTTTCATGCCAGCTGTTGTACCAAACTTTCCTGTTCTTTTAAAATGTTTTTACAACCCCTTTAACCCTCAATAAATAGTGCAGTACACAGCAGGTGCATTATTATAACTGCCTTTATTTTATAATTATAATAGAAGTGTAATTACAATTATGTGACTGCGGTAGGCAGGATAACACCACCTCCTACCAGGGCACGTAGGCCCTAAATCCCAGGCCCTGGAACATGTCCCTTTATAGGACAAAGAGGGCTTTACAGATAGCAGTAGGGCGAAGGACCTTGAGGTGAGGAAATGGCCCTTTTTACAGGTAGACATAGTCTAACCATACAAGTTCCCAAAACTGGAGAACTGTTCCCAGGTGAGGGTCCTGAGGACACGCGATGCCAGAAGGGTCAGAGAGATGGGACGCAAGTGGCTCCCACTACTATGGCCAAAGAGACAGTGCCCTGATTGGCCAGGCCTTACTTATGTGACCATCCCTGCAGAAAGTGATGGGGAAAGGGTCCCTTGTAGAAATTTGGGATCCTGTTACCTGGGGATGGCAGAGATGGATGCTGAGTGTCAAAACAAACGTCCACTATAGGAATACTGGGAATCCACTGGTCATCTGGGAGATCAGGGAATCTATGCTGTGGCCTTTTGGGAGGATGTGGGGACACTGTTTGCAGAAATTGTCCTACCAGGGAGGGCTATGATGTACCACTCACGTTCACTCCACCACGAGACAAGTCAAGGTGCTGGCACCACCCCACGTTCCCATGGGAAAGTGTGTCTCCGGGGTCTGTCTCAGCCCTGGGTTCCTCCTGACAGTTCCCACCCTGCAGCTGCCCTCTTGGAACCCTCCTGACTGTTTTCTGTCCTGCTGAGACCAGGAACATTCGCTCTTGTGTTTGTTTTCACAGAGTTTGCAAACTTGAGCCTTGGCCTTAAAACAGGGGAATAATCGGCTTTTTCCATTCACCCACTGCTGAGCCCTGGGAACACTGTGAGCAGGACTTCAGGTCAGCTGGAGAGGGGGCCTTGCCAGTCACAGTCCCCATTCCTCAGCACCACCGCCAAGGTTGGGCTCCACAATTGGCACCCACGCCAGGGTTTTCCCTTCCAAGAGCAGGGATTTACACGCTTTAGGCCACCACAGCACCTTGTTCTGATGTCAGAAATGGCTCCAAAGGTGGAGATGCCTGTGGCACTTGGAGACCAGAGCCCACAGCCCTCCCTGCCCCATTCTCCCCACAGGTCTTGGTAATACCACCCCTCCTGCAAGGTCGGACATGACAGGGCTGAAGGCCAAACATGTGCACCAGGGGACGTCAGTCCTCCTGAGAAGCAGCAGAAGTGACTCACAGCTAATGGTGCTTAGGCTACACTAAACTGGCACAACCAGAATAAAATACTTTTGGCTAATTCATTTGGCAAGAGCATCAAAGTCCCAAGAGGATAGAGGCCAAGTTTTCTCTTCTTTTAAAAACAAAATAAAATAGAAACAAAAACAAATCCTGGCACGAGGAGAAGCAAAACTCTGATTATCTCTCATGTCCTGTGCTCACTGGAGTGGAGGCGCAGCGGCTGTGCTGACTAGTAATCCCCTGCACCTCCTGTTATTCCTGGCACATAGTAGGTGCTCAAGAAACACTTGCTGGACCATGTTCCAGTCCATATAGGGTGGACAGGAAGCTACCCTAAACTGAACAGCATAGAACAACCATTGGATTTTACTAAGTGGTTCTCCGGGGAAAGAGTCTGGGTAGGGCATGGTCAGGGTGGTTTTTCTCTGCTCTGTGGTGCCTGAGGCTTCAGCTTTGAAGACCCACAGCTGGGGCTGACCGCGGCAGTGGGAGTGAGGTCACCATCAGCCCCCAGGCAATTGGGCCAGGCAGTAGGAGATTGCTCCTCGGGGTCACTCTTGAGACTCCAGGACCACCCCAGGGAATAAACTCTGAGACACTGGGCAACATGTTAGGATTTGGAGGGTTGTCACCTGCAACCAGGAGTCCCCATGGGAATGATATGAGATACGTGTTGCTCTGTTCTAACCTGCACCAGCAGTCTTCCCTCCGAGACACTGGACAACCTGTCTACCGCACCTTCTGCCTGCTGTCCTCCTCCCACCACTCAGAGGCAGGTACCAAGTGAAAAAAATCTAATCAGGTTCGAACATCGTTTCAGCCAATTTTCCTGAAGAGAGAGAGAAGGCACAAATATTGTGTGATGTTTTAAGGAGTCAGATACCAGCCCTCCAAAATGAAGGCATAAGAGCAGCTTTAGTTGAAAAACAAAAGAGGCTCTATAGGCCCTCCTGCCCCCATGGCCATGGCTGTCCAGGATTCTACTGGGGCTGGCTCCTTGGAGGAGAGCTGAACCCTCCAGGGCTTGACAGTCTGCACACTAGGTCCTACTGTGCCCCCAGGAGCAGAGTCAGATGGCATTTTCACTGTGCTTGCACTTTTTCCTTAAATTTCTCCTCATGATGGAAATAAGGGGAACGTGGACAGAGCCCTGCACTGGCACCTGTCCTGGGCAGACTCTCAGCTGGCTGTGCAGGGCCAGGTGTTGCTCGTGCAGGGCACCCCCAGCCTCATGTTCCCAGCTGGGCCCCCGAGGCATTAGTGTCTGTGACCCTCCCACTCTTAGTATTTCACTCCTCTGTGTTCTATGTCTAGTTTTTTTAGTTTGACTAAGGAAACTATTTTTTTTTAACCATGGAATAAAATACAGTTTGGTACGGTGGGTTTGAGTCTGCCCCCTCCCCGAGGAGATACATGGAAGTTGTAAAACCCAGAACCTCAGAATGTGACCTTATTTGAAATAAGGTCATTGTAGATGTAATTAGTTAGGATGAGGTCAGGCCTGGTAGGTGGGGCCCCATTCCAATATGACAGTGTCATCCTAAGAAGAGCAGAGACACAAAAACTCACAAGGAGGGAGCCGTGCGGAGACTAGGGCAGAGATGGCAGGGATGCAGCCGCTAGCCCAGGGTTACCGCAACCAGAAAAAAGCAGGGAGAGGCCATGAGGGATCCTCCCCTGGAACCTGGCCCTGCTGACACCTTGATTTTGGACTTCTAACCTCCAGAATTGTGCAAGAATGAATTTCTGTTGTTTTACGCTGCTCGGCTGTGGTCCTTAGTTATGACAGCCCCAGAAAGGAAATACACTTGGTAAATAAAGTTAGGAGGGTTTCTCTGCTTGAACTGAGATGACGCCTGGCTCTGACAGACAGTTCACACAGACACCCAAAAGCAAACATTGTTCAAACCGCGCTAAGCAGCCTCCTTTTACTTCAGTGCAAGCTGCAGGCCAGTTTGTGAGCTAGAAACACTGTCTCTCGCTGGCACAGATCTGCAACCTGCTACAAGCCAGCGGCTCACCTGCAGCACAGCACCCACAAGCTGCACTCTCTCCACACCTCACATGTCACTGTGCGAGTTTAAAAAGCTTTGAAGCCAGGGACAGCTGTGCCCCAAGACAGCTCCCCAACGGTAAGAACTGCATCTGACCTCGTGAGAGCCTGAATGGCTGAATAACAACAATTGAACAAAAACAGGGCAGTCTCAGTGTTTCCAAATGTGTGTGCAAGCCTCACGGGATACAGCACATTTCCTTTCAGAGCCTGTCCAACCTGGGTACACAGCGAACCATGTCTGAGTGCTTATTGACACACCCATTGCAAGAAAAAAAGAAAAACTCAAACTGGCCTGGTTGCCAGTCCTGGGGCATTTCAGAGGAATCAGTGGGAAAGGTGGATGATTCAAACGCTCCAGGTCCCTGGCAATTAGCCGTATGAAATGTAGAGTAAGCCTCGTTCTCAGGCTTAGCCACCTGCAGCTTCCTGGGTGAACATGCTCAGAGGCCCAGGGGCCGGCGTACAGATGGGGTGGTGCAGACGATACCAAGGTCTTTGAGAGGGAGGTGAGAGTGTGACAGAGAATTTGTCTGAAACCTTGTCGGTGAGAGGTAACTCTGGCTATGAGCCATGCCTGTTTTGGGAGTGGAAACACCAAGTGAAAACAGAGAAGAGGTACACACGGAGGCTCAGATCCTCCCCACAGGCGACAGCACCTTCTAACAGGACAATGCACCCAGCCTTGGACTAGTGACACCTTTTGAAATCTTCTGGCCCCAGAGCTTAATTTCAGATCTCATGTGGCTGTGAAAGAAGAAAACAAACAAGCAAGCATGCTCTCTATTCCGTGGGCACATCACCATGGCAATTTTCATCTGAACAGGCTATGATCTACTTAGATGGGGCTCTTTACCCAAGCTCCCCTGCCTCCCCCACCCCCACTGTTCTCTGACAGTCACGGGCTTCAGGGAATTGGTTTGGTTTATGGTTGTCTGAAGTGTATGTCAAGCGCTCTCTCTCCCTCTTTTCTCTCTTTTTCTCTTTCTCTTTCTGTCTTAAATTGCCAGAAATCTCGAATTTGCCTAACTGAAAGAGTTCATTTGCAAGGCACAGGGACTATGAAAGTGGGTGTCCCATGTCAGCTTCTGGGGGTCTTGTCCCATGCCCCAGATGTGTGTGTTATCTAAGGGAGGAAAATGACCTGGGCTGATGCCCAATGTGCCTGGACACAGTGCTGGGTGTGCTGGGTGTTGCCCATGGATGGACTGGCAGGATTCTCGCTGCTGGTGTGCCAGCCAGGGCAGAGGGCCATAGAGGATGGTGTGGATGTGGTGTGAGTATTGATCTGAACGGATAGATTCGGATTTGTTGATTTCAAGACGCTGGCTCACATGGTCCTAAAGCGGCAAGTCTGGAGTCTATAGGGCAGGGGGCAGGCCAGAAACTCAGAGTTTCTTCGTCCTCAGAAAACATCAGTTTTTCCTCTTGAGACCTTCCACAGGTTGGTTGAAGCCTGTGCACAGGGCAATCTCCCTGCTAACCATAGATGCACCCATATCTGCAAAATGCCTTCACACCAGGGCTTTGATTGACACTCTGGGTGCTCCAAGCCTGGCCAAGTAGACACTTAAAACCAACCATCACACTCTGGGTTTCTCAGATGAGAAATGAGAGGCTCAGAGAGGTTGCCTGCTTTGCCTGAGGTCACAGAGCAGTTAAACAGTGAGCAGTTCGTGCAGCCAGGTCTTTGGGTCTCATCCCTTGTGCTGTGTGCACTCAGGAATGTACCTCCACCTCTCTTACGCCACCTGGCTTCACCTCTGGAAACCTGTCCATCCAGCTGGGGCACCAAGGTGGCGTGCAGCTCACCCCCTCCCACAATCTGATCCCAACCTGAAAACCAGACAAACAGCCACTCACACCATGACCCCAGAGCTGAAACTAGAGCTAAGTGTTTTGTGCTCTTGACAAACCAGAAGCTAAAAGCCAGCCAGCCTCCTACTCTGCATCTGGGAACCCCAACCCCCAAGCATTTTTGGAAAATAAAACCAAAGTAAGACTGCTTTTCTAGATGTTATATTACATTGGAGATTAAAAAATGATATTGAGAAGTAAAAATAAATTGGAAATAATTGGAAAAATCTTAATTTCCAATAAGAGGAAGACTGGTCAAAAATTATGAATCAATGGAATGTTGGGCAGTCATCACGTGATCTTTTTAAAGGCTATTTCATGATAGGGAAAGCTCTTCATGACATCACAAGTGAAAAGGAAGGTAGGTTACTGAAAGGTATATACAGTAAGGTCCACTTACAGGATTGCACGTAACCTCGGATTTTACGGCCTTTCAGAAATCAGACTGAAAGGCTATGCTGCCAAGAGCAGGGGCCCAGGGCTCTCCGGTGGCCAGCTTTCATGCGATTTCTACTTTAATCTTGTTGCTTATATGTAGCCCATGTTTTATGTTTTTTATATCTAATTAACATGTAATAATTTTGTGATCAGAAAAAGGTGGTCTTTTGTGTTGTGCGTGTTTATCAAGGCAGCATTATAGAGGGACTACGAGGAAGAATTGATCCCATTAGATATCTCAGAATCACAGAGGACTACCAGGACTACCATGGCTGGGAGTCAGTTTGGAGACAGACTTTTAATGACATCTGGCCACCTCCCAGAAACATGGCAAACATCACCCTTGGCCTTGATTCGTACCAACACCATCAGAACCTCAGCGTATCCTGTGGCACAGCGCCTGCCATGCAGGTATGCTGAGGACATGGGTGTTTCTGATATGGCAGGGGTGGAGGAGGCTCGATTTGTGCCATCCCCAGGCACCAACGGACCCCAGAGGGACACAGAGGTTGACGAAGCTGTTCAGTTCAGGGCATCCCTGGTAAGTCCCCATGTTAGTTCCTACCCTGCATTGAGGTCATCGGCTTCCTCAGCTGCCTCCCTGCAAATCATTCTTGTTCTTTTTTTAACCAACAGCTCAGAAGGCAAACTCCAACTGGTCTCTTAAAAGGTTTTTTTCTCATACTAAAAACCAAGCAGATGACAAAGAATTCGGACTCAGGAGGCAGCGGCGTAGGCTGCTGCTAGCTCCGCCCGCCTCGTCTCCATGATCTTGCTGTCCTCTCTGAGCTGTGAAACGGGGGCAGTAGGAACTGGAAGGACCTCTGGGAGTGGTCAGGAGGGTCATGTGATTAGAGGTAAGGGCCACGTTGGGCTCCGTGCTGCCATAACTAGGGATAATTTACAAATGGAACCAGCCATGCTCTGAACCTCCAGCCTACCTGTCTGTCGACCACTGATTCCATCACTACTCATCCCTGGTCTGGGTTCCACTGAGAGATGAAGACCACTCCGCCTCTCCTTCCTAAGAATGAAAAAGAGAAACAGAGAAGCTGTGTGTCTTCAAAGAGGCAACATCTGCAGAAGTCCAAGTTAAACAGAACAGAAAAATTCAGGCCAAATTTGAGGGCCTGACCCTGGCAGTGTGGACAACAGAATAGGCATGAAGCCATCAGCCATGGCCAGTTCCTGAGGGAGCACAGGGCAGGGAGCTCGGCAGTGAGCTTCTCCTGGGTGGAGGCACAATGCCCCCCGGGACAGATTTTTAATTCAGCATCACAGTGCTCAGGCTCAGCCTCCCAGCCTGGTTCCAGTCACCCTCCCCTGCTTTGCACAGGTAGCTTCCTGAGGACCTGGGCAGTGACTTAGCTGAGGTCTTGGGTCCTGCCTTCTTGCTGCTGCCTTTAATATTTGGCCTGAGGGCCACCAAAGATTGTCCCCTGGGTGCTCTGGGCATGGCAGTGAGGCAGGAAGGCCTTCCTGGCCCACCCACATGCCTCCCTCCCTGTTTCCATGTCAAACTCCTGGCTACTCTAATGTCCTCTACAGGCAGAATCAGCCCGTCCTTCTCTTCCAAGGCTCAGCCTCACAGCCTCACAGCCCTCCCACAGATGGGAGGGACGTATTTTATCTAAAAATGCCAGGGACACCCCAAGGCTGGACATCACCCCCCATGCACAGCCTGCCCACAGGGTCCTGGAACGCCTGCAGGACAGCCCTGGCTTTGGCCAGGAAGTGCCCCAGAGAAGGGAAGGCTCTGTCCAGCCTCATCCTCCAAATGGAGCAGAATCCCATCTGGGCTGCCCAGCTGGGCCATGGGCTTCAGTGCGGGATTCCCTTCCCTGCATTTCCCTCTGAAAGGTGCTGAATGATTCTAGGGCATGACAGTGACCTCAGTCTGGGCTCCTGGCCATCCTGGGAGACCTCACTGGTTAGTGGGCTCTCAAAAGAGAAGAGTATTTAAAGTGGGGAGTGTTAATTACTCCAATTTTGGCAAAGGGCCATGGCCCAGTGAGTTGGAGACACCCAACTGTGGGGCTTTGGGGCTGGCCCTATGGTAGAATCCAAGGGAGTCAGAAAACACCACATTACAGAGTCTGAGTCGGAAGCTTCCTTCTCTAACCTTGGCCGTCGTAGGCCCCTGGCACCTAAAGGGAAGATGCTGTCACAACTGAGAGATGTGTAGGAGCCACTCAGGCTTGTCTGAATCCCGCCAGGCCAGCCTTCACGGAGGCTGCAGCAAAACAGCCTCTGTTTGTGCTGGCTGGCCCCAGCACATCCCTTTGCCAGAGTGACTCACCTTCGCTTGGCTCAGGGCAAGAACCCAAAGCAAAGAGCTGATGAGAACCCTTCCCACAAGTCCTAATCCAGTCATCTCATGGGGCTTTGCAAGCAGCAATTAAGCTTTCCAGCTCCTGCCCTGTGTATATAATTACGCTGTTCACATGCAGGGACACTGAGGCAAAGAGACCTCACTTTCTCAGTTTTGTAATTGGGCCACCCAAACTCTCTTACCTCATTGTCTAACCCAGAAGCAAGGATTAGTTATCCTAGATGAATTGGGAAGTTTTCTCCTGAGCTGGCATCTGGATCAGACATCACCTGCTCTCCACTCAGAGGCCTCACAGGGCACAGAAGTGACGCATCGGGTGACAGCAGAAATCTGGGCAGAAGTCCTGGTCTGTGGGCTGTAGCAGCTCTTCAGTGCAGCCAGGTCTACACCTAGGTCTTGAGATTTTTTTTTTTTTTTTTTATTGTTGGGGATTCATTGAGGGTACAATAAGGCAGGTTACACTGATTGCAATTTTTAGGTAAAGTCCCTCTTGCAATCATGTCTTGCCCCCATAAAGTGTGATACACACCAATTTTATGTGAAACACGGTGATACTTTGAAGTTCACTAATAAATTCTAATTTCTTTAAAACACTGCACAGTCCATACAAAATGTGTGGTGTGGATTTGGTCCTAAGACACAAATGTGGACAATTCATCTAGGTCAGCACAGTCCTGTAGAAATATAATGGGGACCACACATGTGATTTTAGACTTTCTGGTAACACCTTTAGAAAAAAAAAAAAAGTAAAAACAGACATGTATAACAAATTATCATAATGTATTTTATGGAATTCAGTGATCCAAAATACTGCCCTTTCAAGGTATAAGCCATGTAAGACTATTAAGGAAACGGTCAGTCTTTGGAATCCTGGGTGCCTCTTCCCTGGCAGCTCATCCACCTCTGGCCTCGTTTTCACCCAGTGGGACAGCTGAGGACACCAGCAGACCCTGGTATACTTTACAGCCGGCAACCAGGCTTGAGCCTCATCTGCCAGATGGAGAACATTTTCAAGTGTCCCTCAAATGCACCATTTCTTTTTCCTCATTCTTTGTTTTCCTTCGTTTCCGAAGTCACTGCCTCCTGGACCTTGACCTACGCTGTCTCTGCGGATGCCCACTTTGCCTCTCCACCTTCTCCCCTCTCCTTTCTACAGCTGCCAGAATGATCTTTTGAAAACCCACATCTGATCTTGTCATACACAATCAGGCACCCCGTGGGCCCCTCTCAGCTCCCCGAAAATGCTACTGAGCTTCCAGATTCCACACCTTCTCCTTTATTCCGCCTAGGGGACCCCCGACCACCTTCCTGAACCTCTGTTCCAATGCTGCATTCTCTGGGAAGAGATGCCTCTTCTACCCCACAAAGCCAGAGGGACTATCCTCACCCTCAGCTGCGGTCCCTGCCTTGAAGCTCTCATCTCACCATCTGGGCCTCTCCTCCTACTTCCCAGGGTTAGGGTTATTGCAGCACAAGCAGGTACTACTGTGGTTTCCATCTGGAAGGTCTAGGTCAGCTGCACCTCTAGGGTTGCACCTCTAGGGCTGCTTGCTGAAAACTTGTGTTAAGTGGCGGATGTTACAGCCTTTCTGTGGTACTGCCCATGGAGTCCATAGAGCAACCTGTGACATAGCTGTGGTTATTACACCTATCATATTGTTAAGGAAACCAAGGTTCAGAGAGGTTAAGCACAGTCTTTTCCACAGTCGCACAGCTCCTCAGTGGCACAGCCATGATTCAAACCCTGGAAATATGACCTAACCATTCCAGTAGGCCACCTCTAAATCCTTGCATGGTGGTAGGCAGCATGATTTGTCAATATGCTAGTGCCGTGACTGGCACCTCGTGTGTGCCTACTGGGCAAATATGTTAGTAAAGAGCAACTGCAGGAGGGCGCACTCTGAGCCTCAGTCTTCAGCTCTCAGGGGCACATCACCTGCCTAGGGGCAAGCCCTGACCACTCCATGCCCGCAATCACTCACTCTATTTATCAATCAATCAATCAGTTAGCCCGTGTCTGCCAGCTGCTGTGCTGTCCAGTGAAGAACAGGTGCCTTTACTCATCTGCAGCTATCTCTGAAGTTCCCAGAACAGTACCTGGCACAGAGAAAATGCTTAGTGCATCGTGCTGAATAACTGAACAAGCGAGCCGATGGCTGCTGCTCAGACATCAGTTACTGGCCTTGGTCAATCAGCCTGGACAGAGCTCTCCAGACAGCTGAGGGGCGGCAGACAGAGGCCACCACTATATCATAGGCTTATGACAACAAAAGTGATGCAGAACTGAAAAATGTGCCCCATGGACAAAGGCAAATGGAATCATTTATCACAGGGATGAAACCCTACTCCATAACCCCACATTTTCTACAAAGATGTACATAATAAATACTTTAGACTCTGGGGCCAGACATTCTGTATGGCCAGTACTCAACTCTGTGAAAAGCAGCCATCTACGGAGCGTAACTCGTTGTGGGTGGCTGTGTGCCAATAAAACTTTATTTGCAAAAACAGGCATCAGGTCAGATCACAGGACACATTTGCTGACTTTTGTCTTCTCTAATGAAATAGGTCTCCCAGAAATAAAAGAACTGAACGCACATCTGGCACAGTGCTTAAATATTACACTGAAATATAGGGCAGAGACACTATATACAAAGGACTTGTTCATGAAGATTTTGCCTGTTTCAAACCTGCCGCATGCACGTTTCAAGGGTAACTTTTGCAAAGACATACACGTCAGTGAGCAATTTTTCAGTATTTCTCTGACCAACAGCACTGAAGTTAATGTCTGAGGGTGATATTAGTCTTCTCAATTTAAAATTACGTGATTTTTTTAAAAATTAGGGTGTATAGCATATTTTCCAACTTTGTTGAGTGAGTCTATTAATATTTGTTACATCACCCTAGTTCAAATTTCCATAATTTGAGTTTATAAAAAGGGCAGCCTCGTGGCATGTGTTGAGCCTATTGTCTCGCCCTGAGACCATGAGCTGCCCAGGGTCAAAGTGTGCTGTTCTGGTGGTCTCTGGGTTTGGCCCCAGTGCTTAGAACATAGCAGGCACCCAATGCCTGTGCATCAAACTCACCTGAACTGAGGATGTGTTTTACTTCTCATGGTTTCCAGGCGCCCTTGCTAGGGACAAAGCAGCCACAGCAATCAAAGTACTGCTATCCTCAGTGTATGTCCTCAACTCGGGGGACTGAAGGCCCCTGAGTGACAAAGGATGAAGACCCTGTGGATGTCCACCTGCCCACTGTCCAGTTGAGAAGGATAAGGTTAAAGTACAGCAGTGAAGATTACAATGAGACATCAGACAGCACCTTGGGATTATGAAGCATGTATAACTCTGCAATTTGCAGGTGGTTCTTCAGTCTTTTTCTCTGGAACGTCATTTGTTTTATACTAGCTATTCATGTGGAATAGTGTAGACCTAGTCCTTCGGGAAGCAGGAGGAGGGGGCAGAGAACATTCCCAACATCCTTCCAAACCATCCATCCTTCCATCCTCAGATCTAGGATCTGAGATATTCTTTTCTACAAATCATGACATCTGCTTTTTCATTTTTTCCCATGTACGGTACCAAGCGCTTAAAATGCACAATCTCTGTGTATGGCCTCATAGCTGAATAAACCACATCAAAAGCATTTTGCAATGATACTTTTTCCTCCCTGAAACCTGAGGCCCTAAGTGCACCTGCTATTACATTGGTAATTAAGCCACTCCCTGAGCCCAGTGGATATACATTAAAGCTGCCAAAATGTGATGAAACAGGTACCTTCTTCTCTGGGACCTTGGTGGCCTGACCCCTCTGTTCTCCCAAACACCTTCTTCTAATTCCAGCAGATTCACCTGGAACCTAAAGTGGGGTAATCTGTGTGTAGTCCCCAAGTACCAGCCTATGAAAGGCAGACAGTGAGCGGCATTGGAGCCTCACCTCTCTGGTTGCAAATGTACCCATTTGGCAGCTGTTGAGACAGCAAGCAGCTCACCAAATTGTGTGGTTAAAAAAAAGATGGTTTCCAGGCACCCTTACTAGGGACAAAGCAGCCACAGCAATCAAAGTACTGCCATCCTCAGTTTCTGTCCTCAACCTGGGGGACTGAAGGCCCTTGAGTAACAAAGAATGAAGACCCTGTGGACGTCCACCTGACCACTGCCCTGCCTCTTCCCCTGCTGGCTGAGGCCCAGCCCAGCCCTGAGTAAGTATCTGCCCTCCTTTGTGGGGCCTCAAGGGTGTGTCCTCTCTGGTCTAGGACAATCACAGTGGCCTCATTCGCTGGCCACACATGGACGTAGTATAGCCGCGATGCAGTTCTAGCCAATGGGATGAAAGAGGAAGTCTGTTGTGGGGTTTCTGGGAATAGTTCTCATTAAATTAAAAAAAAAAAAAATTCAGGCTGGGCACAGTGGCTCACACTGGTAAGCCCAGCACTCTGAGAAGCTGAGTCAGGAGGATCACTTGAACCCAGGAGTTTGAGGCTGCTGTGAACTAGACTGAGGCCACGGCAATCTAGCCTGGGCAACAGAGTGAGATTCTGTCTCAAAGGAAAAAATCACAGAGACACAAAACATGTGATTCCTCTTTTTTCCCCCTGAACAGATACCGATCACGAGGGCATTGGCTGAAACACAGGCAGCACTCTGGAGGGCATGACCGGGACCAAGCTGGAAGGCTGAGATGGATGAGCAGAAAGAAGAAACGCGTATCAATCCTCCATGAAGTCTGGAGTTGCCAAGTAAACCAACTCTGGAATTGTCCGAATGGTAGCCTCCTAGTCCTAGCAAAATAATAAATCCCTTCATGATTGATGGCATTTCCAGTTAAGCCTTCTGTTGCTTACAGCCTGCAGCATTCTAACAGAGAAGTAGTTCATGAGAATTGCTCAGAATCAGTGGCTTTGGTAACAGTTCAGCAAAAAATCCATGAACTCATAGAGAAACACCTTCCTAGGCAAAAAATCAAAGAAGCACCTGCTCTCTCCCTTGCATGCCTCAAACCCAACTGCTGTAGCCAAAGGGGCAGAGAAAGGAAAGTCATGCGGCAGATGGGGCCCACAGAGACTAGATGTGGCTCTGTCTGAATCCCCAGCACTACCTTTCTATAGACAGGACCAAACCCCAACTCCCAGAAGATTTGGGTTATTTTGCGGTTGCCTAGCAACCAGGGGTTGCCCTTCTTCTGGACTGCTGTGCCCAAGTTTTCTTTTGGTGAACCACCCCTCACCAATTCTTTTTTTTTTTTTTAACTTTTTAAACATTTTTTTTGAGAAAGGATCTTGCTCTGTCACCCAGGTTGGAATGCAGTGGCACAATCACAGCTCACTGCAGGATTGAACTCCAAGGCTTAAGGCACTGGTTCTCAACCTTCCTAATGCTACGACCCTTTAATATAGTTCTTCATGTCGTGGTGACCCCCAACAATGAAATTATTTTCATTGCTACTTCATAACTATAATTTTTGCTACTGTTATGAACCGTAATATAAACATCTGATATCAGGTGACCCCTGTGAATGGGTCATTTGGGTCACAACCCACAGGTTGAAAACCGCTGGCTTAAGGGATCCTTCTGACTCCTGAAAAGCTGGAGCTACAGGCCCTGGACCATTATCTCTCACACCATGCTCATTTTTCTACTTTTTTTTTTTTTAATAGAGATGGGATCTTGCTATTTTGCCCAGGCTGGCCTCGAACTCCCAGCCTTAAGAGGTCATCCCGTAGTGCAAGGATTACAAGCATGAGCCACCAAACTGGTCCCCTCCCAAATTCTCAGGACATTTAGCACAGACAGGGCTGATTTCTTCCTGGCCTAATCACGACAACTCATCTGTCTGGAAATACTGAGCAATCCAGAATTGGGCATGAGAACCAAACGTGGTCCTTGCAGACCGACTGTGAAGGCGAAGCCAAGAGCACAGCGAGACACAGAGCCAGGAGCTGTGGGGTGACTGGGCCTTGAAAGCACTGTGGGACTTGGGTTTTCCAGTTCCAGAAGCCAATGACTTTCTGCCTCCGTCTCTCTGTTTTTTCACCATCCAGTCTAGTTTGGTTTTCTGTCCTACATATCCATAAGCGTCTGGAGAGAGCTCCCCTGTGAGGAACCCTGCTTGGGGGAGTTGGTTCGGCTTTCATACTTCCCCAAATCACGCATTAATACTGAAGTGTGAGTATTACTTATTACCAGAGCAAGTTGTGATAGTGGTGACATTTCCCGTAAAATCACTTATTTTCTTCTGGGAACAGAGTTCCCTCTCTCTTCCTGGCCAGTCACACCTTGTACTGCAAATGAGGTTTTATGTGTTTTCCCCCAACTCCTCCTACAAACACCAACCCAAATACATCTGAGACCAAGGTCTGTCCAGTCAAAACTGACCCAGCCAGAGACCCAGCCAGAGCAACTGATTTAGGGTACATGAGCCATTCATACTGCTTCCTAGGCCAATGGAAAAAGGGTCTTTCTTATGCCTGAGTTCACCACTGCTGTCGCAGGGCCCTCTTTGCCAAGGTGGGGGACATCCTGAAGAAAAGGACACCACACAGAGAAAAAAGATGTGACACTTGAACCCCTGGATCCAGCCTCTGCCCGAAGCTTCACCTTTATATTCCCAGACATAGGAAACTTTTTCAGTTTAAGCCAATTTGAGCGTTTTTTTTTTTTTTTTTGGAACAGAGTCTCACTCTGTCACCCTGGGTAGAGTGCGGTGGCATCACAGTTCACAGCAACCTCAAACTCTTGGGCACAAGTGATCCCTCTTGCCTCAGCCTCCCAAGTACCTGGGACTACAAGGCGCCTGCCACAACACCTGGCTATTTTTAGCTATGGGTCTTGCTATAGCTCAGGCTGGTCTCAAACTCCTAAGCTCAGGCAATCCACTTGCCTTGGCCTCCCAGAGTGCTGAGCTGGATTTCTGTCACTTCCTGAAAAGACCCCTATCTAATGCAATCAATGAGAGCAATAATACTAACAAATACCAACATTTACAGGTGCCTCCATGGTACATGCCATAATCTGTTTTGTGGTTGTTGTTTTTGCAGTTTTTGGCTGGGGCTGGGTTTGAACCCACCATCTCTGGCATATGGGGCCAGTGCCCTACTCCTTTGAGCCACAGGCATCGCCCCCATGATCTGTTTTTTTCATGAGTGGTCTCTTAATAGTCTGCTGAGGACACACATCACATTTCACAGATATGGAATAGATGCTCAGAAAGATTCAGTAACACCCAAAGCTGCCCACAGGATAGCCACTAGCCTCTGTGTAGGTTAGGAAAAGATGCCCTCTCTCTGCAGAAGCAGCTGAGGGGCACGTGCTTCAGTGGAAAGGGATTCTAAGGTCTTTGAGTAAATGAAAGGAGGGAGCTCTCCCTCCTAGCAGACAGACACTCACGCCAGGGTGCAATTTCCCCCCACTCTTTCACCCCACACGTCCTTACCCCTTCTCAGCGGGGCCTGCCCAACTACCCTGCTTCCGAACACAGCCCCTGTTCCAGACTCCCAGATCCCATTGAACCCCTTACCTGCCCTGGGAGTCACTCATGTTCTAACACGTCCTCAGTGTAGACATCACAGTGTGTTTTCCCCTCCCACTAACATACGAGCTCCGGAGGGTGGGGATGGCTGGCTGTTGTGGTTCTGTGGGCTTCATCACTCTTTGGCAAAGAGTGCACATCAGTGAAGTGTTTGTCAAAAGGGAGGGAGGGAAGGAAAACACTAGTTCTAGGACTGCCATCCTGATGCATGTAAGTCAGTCAGATAATCCAATAAAGCATGGTAAAGGTGCAATGCACAGAATAACAGGGTGCAGCTCCTCTGGGATGTGGTGAGACTTAGTCAATCCAGGGGATGCTGTGACAGTGAGTGGTGGCAGCCAGCAAAGAGCAGAGCTAGGCAGAGCATCTTCCTCATCTTTTCTGTTCTGCTCTGAAATCAGATGTGTGTGTGTGTGTGCGTGTGTGTGTGTGTGTGTAAGAGAAAGAGAGAGAGAGAGACTATGAATGAATTGAAAATTCACTCCAGAATTATCTGATATAAAGAGAGAGAGAGACTGATCTACAAACAGATGTCTTCAGAAGAAGGCAGAGTATCCTTGTTCCTCAAGTTTTGTTTCTCAGCTATAAGAGCAGGGACAGAGACCTCCCCAAGCCTTACATTATGAAAAAGGCTGAAACGCATTCAGGGAGAGCAAAACCATCCTTCCTATCCTAGTTTGGATCTTCCTTCCCAAGAAACCAAATTTTCCATTTAAATTGTCATTGGGAATGAGGACAACAGACAAACAACTATTTGCATGGGAGGTTCTTTTTTTATTATAAAACATGAGACTGATACTTGAACTATCTCGGAAAGACAGCAGAAAGTCATAATTGAGTTCCAGATCCATGCTGGGGAGAAGGACAAAAGTTCACCCAGGGCTCCAGGTAGCATCTGCCATTAATGCAGCAACAGGAGCTGTCCTGGAGATGGGTTCCGCAGGAGCCGAGGATGCCCAGTGGGCCTCTCCTCTGCCTCACCAGAGAACCCTCCAACAGGGACAAGGCTGTCAGCTACTTGTTTGTGGTTGAATTCAAGGAACAAGGGGCA
Source organism: Nycticebus coucang (assembly GCF_027406575.1). Lineage (NCBI taxonomy): Eukaryota > Metazoa > Chordata > Mammalia > Primates > Lorisidae > Nycticebus > Nycticebus coucang. The sequence continues at coordinate 106,962,616 of NC_069783.1, read as the reverse complement.
CTACATGCATGTAGCAGCTGGGAGGAGGGGGGATGTAAGTGATGCTCTGAGTAAACCACAGCTAGAGAAGACAAATGAAGAATTTAACAAAGAAAAGTCAACTGACCAGAAAGTTTACAGAGCAGTTAATCCTACACAGCTAACATGTGCCAGGTACGGTTCTAAGATCTTTATATGAGTTACCTCACTTAATCCCTACCCCAAACTTTATAAAGTAGCTGTTATTATCCTCATCGTTCAGCAAACAGGAAGAAGCTCAGAGAGGTTAAGTAACTTGTCTGGGGTCACACAGCTGAGGCCAAGGGTAAACCCACACGCATTAACACCACCCAAATTGTGTTTCCTCCACTCTTTCCTTGCCATCTGTGACTCTAAAGAACATCTTCAAACATGAGGAGGCAGAATATCAAGACAATGAGACAGTGACAGACTCTTCTCAGGCCAGGAGGAATGGGAAAAGGCCAGAAACCAGGACTTGATCCTCCCGCTTGTTGCTGACGTGACACCAAATACGGGATCTCTCCCTGAAAGTCTTGGCACCACTGCCGATATTTACTGCACGTGAGCACATCTGCTGCGGAAGGGCCAGGCAGCACAGTGGCCAGTGTTGACTCTGCCCCTTGTTAGCTGGATGGTCTTGGGCTTCTGACATAAGACTTCCAAAGGCCCCTGTCTTATCCCACATCTCTGAAATGGAATCTTCTCCTGACATGCTTTAAGAGGGTACTGTGAGGATGCTGAGAGTTGTTTCATATCAAAAGCTTAAAATAGTAAGTGCTAAATGCTCCTTTGGCTTTAGCCCCTGTTAGATTGTTTATTATTTACATTATACAACTGATAGTGTGTATGATTGTGCTTCTAACACTCTCCAAACCCCTGCCCACAAACTCCATATGGGAGGGCCTCCCTTCACTGTGTCCTCACCTTCTGGTTACTTTGTATTTCAACAATCACAACAGCTACTGTTAACTGAGCACTTATTTTGTGCTTGCTATTATTAGCAATGCTTCCCAATGCCCTGTGAGGTCCCATTTTACAGATGAGAAAACTGGGGCAAAGAGATCAGGCGTTGCTCTTTCAAGGCCAGGTGACTAGAATGTGGAAGACCTAAGAGTCAGGGTCTAGTCTCTCACAAGTTCACCATGTGTTTGGCAGAGTGGCTTCAGACTCAGAGCCTACTTGAGGTCGGGAGCAAGAACATGGCTCTTCCTTGCCCTGTTTTGTCCCTCAAGGGGCAGTTTCTTTGTTTAATATCTCTTTCCTCCCTCACCTGCATAGGGGCCCTACGTGGGCTGACCCCTTAGCTACCACATGGTGGACCAGCAGCTCAGGACACATGGAAAACAGGGTCCCAGAGTGTGGGAAGAAGCCAAAAGAAAACAGATGGGAAGGTGAGTAATTAAATCAACACATCCCAAGCAGCTGAGAGAGAAGGATGCTTTGCAAAGCGTTTATGGCAAAGAATGAAGTTGGAACTCATAGAAGGGGCATGCATTTCCAATCAAGTGTCCACAGAGCTGTTTGGAATATAAACACAAATCAAAATAAAATACACACATACACATTCTCTCTCTCTCTCTCACACACACACACTTTTGTTCCATTTTTCTGAAATTATCCTTTTCTTTTTCAGATATAATTCTTCAAAAACAGCCCAGCCCAGAATTACAGATTTAAGTGCTTCTTACAGGGGCTAGCTCTGCCCCAGGTTAAGGGTCAGTTTGCCTGTGTTTCAGAGCTGGCATGCTAACTCTTCCTATATTTTAAACAGATAACCTCCTGGTCATCTGAAAGGACTTAGAAAGAAGGCTGGCTGTATCCCTTTAAAATATATAGATAGTATTATGTTTGTTGCTGCTGCAGTTGTTGAGAGAAAAAGAAATCGTGTATCTTCAAATGACGAGGTGTTGAATAACGAGGCTTGGGCAGCAAAAAGGCTAATACGCTGTGGAAGGGAAGGGGTTTAATCTAATTTAGTTGGAGGGTGTCTGTCTGCAGTGTTGTTTTTTGGAGTGTGGGAATAGAGGAGGGAAGCTGCCCCCTTGAATGGTCCCTCCTGCGCCAGAAGCAGTAGGGAGCCCATCTACGCCAGTGATCCAAAGCCCAGCCTTGAAAGAGGATTAAAGAAACGCTCTGATTTGCAATTCACACTAATGCACCCCACGGAACCTTTGGTAATATTTCAAACCACATTTCAAGAGAAGTGGCCTTAAAATAGCTGCCCAAATTGTACTCAAGCAACATTGGACACCCCACTCCCCCATTTTAGGATGCGGGTGCTTTTTTGTCTGTTTCTCACCTCCCTCCCCCCCTTCTGACATTGTACAACCAGTGTTTTGAGGTGTAATTAAAACTTTTGTGTCTGTTGAATTTGCTGCAACTTGCATTGGCTTTCTGGTGGCGCAAACTGTTTTCTTTGCTTTGAATCCCTTCAGATGAAGAAAGGTGTTTTCCATGGAGGCGGAGTGAGGGAGCCGACCTACTTGGTTAGAAAACAGAATTTTCCTTGCAGGCTTTATATCTGTTAAGAAGTTTCTGCAGAAACTTAATAGAAGATGAGGTCAGAGAAAATAATGCTCATCCATGTCAGACTCCTGCATGCCAAGCAATTATTAGTAAACGGATCAGTTTTCATTCTTACTTGAAGGGAGAATTGGAAAAGTCCCTCACTAAATATAAATATGGATGACATTAGAGGATGAGAGGAGAAACACAGGAATCATTTCACTGGATCATCAAACTTGAATGTGCCAAGAGAGATCATTCAAGTGGGAGACATTGAAAAAGGCATCCAGAGAGCCTGAACCACTTTCTATCTTAAAATTCACCACCATGATTTTATTTCTTTGCAAGCTTTGCTCATATTCCACAAGTTTATTCTTGTAATTAGCTTGTAACATGCTAAGCTTACGGTTTAATTTCTTTTTATTGCTGACAGTCTCAGTACGTTTTTTATCTTAAAGAGATTATTTGGGTTTTCTCTAATCCCATTTCAGAAAACCTTGCACAGAGCTCACAATTTCCATTTACCATCACATAATAAGAAAAGATACAACTTTGATTTTTAGCAATATCCGTGTCAAAGAACTTTATACTTTTGACTTTGTGAGTTTAAATGGAGTGAAACCAGGCCTCTCTTTCAATTTCCTTCGACTTCCAAAAATACTTAGTTCTTGTTCAAAATGCTTCCTGACTCCTGAAATATTCCCTTTCAAAACCCTTATACTTTCCCCAGCTAACATTTGCAAGAACTTGAAGGTAGATAATGTTTGGTGGTGGCTCTCCAGTATATACATACATATATATATATAGATATATAGATTTTTTTAGGTGGTTGGGGTAAAAGATATTCCTTGTCTTTGCCTGTTATGTGAAATCATGTTTAATTATAAAGTTTCATTAAAAACCTTTGCTCAAAATTTTAGAGGCCTAATAAGATTTCCATTAATTTAAACATATCACTATTCCCACGACAGCTCCAATGCTTTCTTTTTCCTCTTTCATCCATGGTTAAATATGTAAATAAAATGTCTAAAGTCATTCTTCAAAGAAGACAAAAGAAAAAAGAGCTGAGGGAAAGACAGCCATAAAATTCCTCCCAATTCTCCATAACATTTGCCAGAGGGGGGCCGGTTTCGAGCCAGGGCTGAGCAGCAGGGGACCGCTGCTCCTTAGAATCACACATCTCAAATCCCACACACAGGAAAAAAATAAAATAAAATAAAATATCTTTTCAGTTGGAGCCATCAAAAGACCCTTTTCATTTATTAGTTACAAAGTTATCTTCCAGTTGCTGATTTCTCAGAACGCTGGTTTTTCTATAATAATGTCTATTTGTTGGTTTCCATCTCAGCTGGACAGAGCGAAGCACTTCTGCAGACATTTTTATAAAAAGAAAGAAGAATGCAATCTGAAGTGGTTATAGCTAAAATAATGGGTCTGAACAGGGCTGAATTAAAATAGCACATAAAAGATCAATTAGGAAACACTTTCTCCAATAGCTCCCTCCCAGCTCCTGGTGTTTGGTGCTCTCTCTTACCCTCTCACTAAATATTTCTAATAGTTTCTGAGGGAGAAAAAAAAAAGAAAAAGAAGGGAAACGGTGCTCATGAAGGACCTTGGCAAGAAAAATTCTAGAAAAGCCAAGTGATGTCTGCTGAATGTTTAACTTAAAGATTTTGAAAATGTCATTAGACTAATTTTTAAAATCTCTACCATAATAAAAATGGCAGTCTTAAAAAAAAAAACAAACATGCGACTTTTCATTCAAGGAATAATGACACAGTTGAAGAGGGTTCTGACTGCATTAGCTTCCACCTTTTCCCACTTTTGCTGGCACCCCAACTTCCCCTAACACCGCCCAATAGGGTGCAGGGTACCCAGGACAGGGCCTGTGGGTGAGTGCGTGAACCTGCCTATTACTTCTGGGATGAGACAAGTCCCAGCTTAAAAGTCTGATGAACGAATGAATAAAGGAGAGCGCGAGATCGCCCAGGTTTCTTACAGTTGTACAATTGTACGACTACTTGTGTTAATTAAAAGCCCATAGTCTCAAGAGGAAGCAGTCCACTTCTGCCACGGCTGGCAGAAAGCTGGTCAGGGTAGCCCCGACAAAGTCCCCTTTCCCTTCCTGGGCGCTTCCTAAAAAGAACGGGCGACGTGCGCAGCGTCCCCCACTGCGGGGGTCTGGTGTCGCTGCTTCCAGGCCCGGTGGAGAGTGACCAGCCAGAGAAGGCCAGCACGTTCTCAGGGATGTGCTCACTTCAGCGGAAGGAGGGGAAAAGTGGCCGGTGTCCCAGGCCTACTCCACTAACCTCTCCTCCTCCAGCGGTGGAGGCCCCCAACTGCTCCCTGGGGAGCCAGCCGCAGACTGAATATACTATTCTGAGAGTTTCAGAAAAATTTAAAAAGAGCCTGACCTCGAGGGCGTCTGGGAGGAGCCCACCTCCTAGGAGAGCTGTTTATGTAAGAGTTAAATCGGGGTGCAAGGGGAGGCACCTGACATATTCCTGGGAAAGCCGAGGCATGGTGGGTAGGTGCCCACCGCGCACTCCCAGTGCGGGGCGAGGAAAGGGAATAAGTGACCTAATCACGGCCTGGGCCGAGTCCGAGGAGAGGGAGCTCAGAGGATGAGGGCCAGACGCTCCTTCTCCGCTGCCCATGAGGGCCAGACGCTCCAGGGGCGCGCGCCTCCGCCTCCCCGCCGGAGCTGGGGTCGCTCGGCCGGAGCTGACGCAGCGTTCTCCCACGTCCCAGCCCTACAGCACCCAAACTCCGCATCCTCTTAACCCGGCTGTAGCCCAGGAGGGCGCTGGCCAGGCAAACCACTCGCCAAATAATATAAATACCCGACCAGCGAATGACTTCCTATAATAAATAAACTCAGCCGCCTAGAAGGAGTCACCAGCCCGGTCTGGCGCGAGCCCCCACGACTCGACGGCTTTGGAAGGGGCGGGTGTCACCGCGACGCCGCCGAGCTCCCCTCCCCGCGGGGAGGGGGGTGTTAACAGTCCCAGGAAGCTCGCCGCCCATCCCCTCTCCCCGCCTCCTTAGAAGAGACCTCGGAAGAGCAGCCCTAAAATCTGGGCTCCCAGAGCCCCTCCCCCTCCCACAGCGTGTCTCTTTGAAATTTCAAAGAAAACCCCTGCCGGGAGCCTGGGGCTGGTAATTCCCCAGCCCCGGGAAGATGCCGGCAGGTTTACAAGCTAAGGGGCCACTTTATGGCCACGGCCATAAAACGCAAATCCCACCTCCCTTTGAAAGCGCCCTCTGCCCCGACCTACCATAAAAATAGGAGAAGAAGCGCCCCCAGCCCTCTGCCACGGACCACCTCCACCCCCTTCTCCCGCCAATCTCCGAATTTTCCGTAACCTCGGCGTCCTTGGGGTGCTGGGGACAGCCCCGGGGGTCCCCCAGGAAAGGGGACGCAGGCAGAAAAGGCAGCGGGAAGCAAAGTTGGAGGTCTGGCTGAGAGGGAGAAGAACCGGGCGGGACACCCCGGAGAGCAGAGCCCCTCACGCTAGGAGGGGAGTCCGGGGCCTGGCGGGACACTCGGGCTGGACGCGGCTGTGCGCCCCCCGCCGGCCAGGCGGCGGGCAGGGGGCTCGGCCCCCACTCGGCCCGGGAGCCGCCCGCAGGGCGGCGGGGAGGAGGCTGCCCCGGGCCACTCTGCTTTCTCATGCAAAGTAGCGGCGGAGGCGGGGCGGGGGCCCGGGGGCGGGGCCTGTCACAGCTCGGCTTTTTTCCCCCCCCTCTTTGCCTTTTTGAGAGTCTTCTCATCCCGGGACGCAAACCTTGGAACAGCTGCCGGCCGGGCCCGGCGGAGGCCGGCGCAGGGAGGGAGGAGCCGCCGGGGCCGCGGGGGCGCCGCGAACTGGCCCGGCCACCGTGCGCCCGCGCCGCCGGCCCTCTCCCGGCGCGCCACCTGGGCGCTCCAAGAAGAGGCCAAAGTTTACCGCGGCCGTGAGTTGAAGCCCGCGCCGGGCCGCTGCACTGAGAGCTCCGGGGGCTTCTCTTGCTTCCCGGTATTGTTTGTAAACTTTGCTTGGCTACCCGGCGACCCCCAACTCGGCGGCAGCCGGGCGCAGACCGCAGAGCCGGGGACGCTGTGCGCAGCGCTCGGGCCAGGCTGGGCGGGCATGGGCGGGGGCCCGAGCAGGGGTGGACAGCGGGGTCCAGCAACCCGTGCCCGGGAGCGGCGGCTCTGAGGGGCGCGGACCTCCCCGCCAGGGCACTCCCGACGCCACCATGCAGGGCCCGGGTCCCCGCCTGTGGCTGGTCCTGCAGGTGGTGGGTTCGTGCGCCGCCATCAGCTCCATGGACTTGGAGCGTCCGGGAGACAGCAAGTGCCAGCCCATCGAGATCCCGATGTGCAAGGACATTGGCTACAACATGACCCGCATGCCCAACCTGATGGGCCACGGGAACCAGCGCGAAGCCGCCATCCAGCTGCACGAGTTCGCGCCGCTTGTGGAATACGGCTGCCACGGCCACCTCCGCTTCTTCCTGTGCTCCCTGTACGCTCCCATGTGCACCGAGCAAGTCTCCACCCCCATCCCCGCCTGCCGGGTCATGTGCGAGCAGGCCCGGCTCAAGTGCTCGCCCATCATGGAGCAGTTCAACTTCAAGTGGCCCGACTCCCTAGACTGCAGCAAACTTCCCAACAAGAATGACCCCAACTACCTGTGCATGGAGGCGCCAAGCAACGGCTCCGACGAGCCCACGCGGGGCTCGGGCATGTTCCCGCCGCTCTTCAGGCCACAGCGGCCCCACGGCGCTCAGGAGCACCAGCTGAAGGACGGGGGACCTGGGCGCAGCGGCTGCGACAACCCGGGCAAGTTCCACCACGTGGAGAAGAGCGCGTCCTGCGCGCCGCTCTGCACGCCGGGCGTGGACGTGTACTGGAGCCGCGATGACAAGCGCTTCGCCGTGGTCTGGCTGGCCATCTGGTCTGTGCTGTGCTTCCTCTCCAGCGCCTTCACCGTGCTCACCTTCCTGGTCGACCCGGCCCGCTTCCGGTACCCCGAGCGCCCCATCATCTTCCTCTCCATGTGCTACTGCGTCTACTCGGCGGGCTACATCATCCGCCTCTTCGCCGGCGCCGAGAGCATCGCCTGCGACCGCGACAGCGGGCAGCTCTACGTCATCCAGGAGGGGCTGGAGAGCACGGGCTGCACCCTGGTCTTCCTGGTCCTCTACTACTTCGGGATGGCCAGCTCGCTGTGGTGGGTGGTCCTCACGCTCACTTGGTTCCTGGCCGCAGGCAAGAAGTGGGGCCACGAGGCCATCGAAGCCAACAGCAGCTACTTCCACCTGGCTGCCTGGGCCATCCCGGCGGTGAAGACCATCCTCATCCTCGTGCTGCGCCGGGTGGCGGGCGACGAGCTCACCGGCGTCTGCTACGTGGGCAGCATGGACGTGAACGCACTCACCGGCTTCGTCCTGGTCCCGCTGGCCTGCTACCTCACCGTGGGCACCTCCTTCCTGCTCTCGGGCTTCGTGGCGCTTTTCCACATCCGGAGGGTGATGAAGACGGGCGGGGAAAACACGGACAAGCTGGAGAAGCTTATGGTGAGGATCGGGGTCTTCTCGGTCCTCTACACCGTGCCGGCCACCTGTGTGATCGCCTGTTACTTTTACGAACGCCTCAACATGGATTATTGGAAGGTCCTGGCGGCGCAGCACAAGTGCAAAATGAACAACCAGACGAAAAACTTGGACTGCCTGATGGCCGCCTCCATCCCCGCTGTGGAGATCTTCATGGTGAAGATCTTCATGCTCCTGGTGGTGGGCATCACCAGCGGGGTGTGGATCTGGACTTCCAAAACGCTGCAGTCCTGGCAGAATGTTTGCAGCCGCAGGTTGAAAAAGAACAGCCGGAGGAAGCCTGCAAGCGTGATCACCAGCAGTGGGATTTACAAAAAAGCCCAGCATCCCCCAAAAACTCACCTGGGGAAGTATGAGATACCCGCCCAGCCTCCCACTTGCGTGTGAACCGGGCTTGCAGGGAAGGAGACCCGGCCGTGGGAGCTTGGGAGCTGAAACATGGTGCTTTTCAGGGTTGGTTAGTCAATTTTTTTATATATATATAAAAGAAAAAGAAATAAAAAGTGTTTACCCTGAAATTCAGGATGCTGTGATACACTGAGAGTAAAAATATGTACTGAAAGGTTTTTGTTTTGTTTTTGCTGTTTTTCAGAGAAGAGAAGCTCCCGGGTTCAGGAGCCTCTTGTGTAATCCATTTGTGGTAAAGTAATCGATTCAGCTCTGGAAAGAAAACTTTTATTTAGAACCTTCCATTAATATACATCTGTGTATATTGGAGTTGGCTTTGCTACTACCATTTACGAACAAGGGGACAGATAACTTCTTGGCGAACTAAAGAGCCTCCAATGGGTTAGCAAATGAGCTGGGGGGGGGTGGCGCTCAGGAAGGCTGGTCTGTGGGAGGCCGCTTCTGTGCAGACAGAAAGAAAGGGGATCCTGGGGCCATCACACTCCAGTGGATTGGAGTCATTTACAACAGCCTCCAGCCTCTAGTCTTCACAAATAGTCTTTCTCTGAGACAGAACCCTCCACCAAACCTAACATTGGTGAACTCAAACAATGTGCAATACATTTTCCCCCCCTTCCCATGAAAAAGAAAAACAAGTATTTTGCTTTATATAAAGACAACAAAAGAAATCTCCTAACAAAAGAACTAAGAGACCCAGCCCTCAGAAACCCTTTAGTACTACATTTTGTGGCTTTTTAATGGAAACCAAGCCAATGTTATACACGTTTGGGCTGATTTGTGGAAAGGAAAGGGGAGAAGAGGAGAAGGATCTTTCAAAAGTACCCAAAAGGCTTATTGACTTTCCATTGTGAAATAAATGATTTCCATGAACCCATCCAGAAGCACTAGGTCAGCAAAGACAAACTCTGTGTCATGTACTCTCTCTTACAAGACCAGGACAGAATGGTTTCTCCTTGTATATATTTGTAATATACAATATTTTTCATGCTCCACTATTTTATTAAAAATAAAATGTGTTCTTTAGTTTGCTGCTGGCCCCTCGTGTGTTGCCAGGTTGCCTTCTCTCTGCTTTCTCAACAAACTCTGGATGTGCACCTCCAGCTGGAACTTGCTGATTCTCTACACAAACTGCAGGGGGGAGGTGGTTCTAAGGCTGGCAGAATAATTCCACTGTGAGTTTTAGAGTAGTTATATGCAGGCCACGTGTAAAGTTGGAAATACTTTCTGTGACTCTTAGTAGGTGGATGCGAGGCTCAGTCCTAGACAGGTCATGGAAGACAGACTTGGCTATTAAGTGTGACTACACTCAGCACCCTGGATTAGCGTCTTCTAATATCTTGAGAGAGTAGAGCCAATCAATTAAGAGAATTAAGTCAGCAGTGTTCAGTTGATCTGCTGGGCTCACACTGTACCTAGACAGAGCTCTGGATCTCAGCCCAGAGCATACCGGCTTTACAACAACGCTGGGCCACAGGGACATGTTTATAAGTCAGATTTTAGGTGTGGACAGGAGGCTGTAGCTGCTAAGCATGGTGGGTCAGGAAGGGAAGACAAGGAGCATTGGTGCCTTACAGCACTCAGCTCTTCCCCAGTGTCTGCTCCAGCGGCCCAGGTCATCAGGTCAAATGCACAGTGGGGCGCAGTCTAGTCACATAGTAATGGGGAGCTTCTAGGACAAGCTATCCATGGGTCATGGTTTTGTCAAGCTCCAAGGAGAAACTCTTCAGAGCCTTGAGTATTTACTGAGCACTTGCGACAGAAGGCCTGGTTTTCTGAAGAGGAGATTTAGAAAGTAAAGGAGGAGGACATAAGACCACCTGCACTTCAGCAGCAGGGTGGGGTACAGCATAGGTTGGTCCTTCTGGGTTGCTTCACATTGGCTCTGAATGCAGGAGCAAAGAGAATAGTTGTTTAAGGTCGAGTTCTAGAAACCAAAATACCAGCTATGTAGGTGAAGCAAGTTACTGTAAATCCAGAATAGCTTTCAGTGCATTGAAAAAGAATGCAACGAGGTTTTAAAAATGCCCACAAACAAAAATTTATTTGTTGATAGTTTTCACCCAGGCCCTAAAAAGGCTATACAGCAATATTTATGTGTGTATATTACCAGAGTTTTAAGGAAAATGGAAATAACATGTTTAGAATAGAGCTTGTGAAAAGCCAAGAGAGGAAACACTGCCAGGGTGCTGCTAGGAGCATCAAGGCCAGACACAGCTCCAAAGACTTTAGGTTCTAAAATCCCTGGACTTATTACCTACTTTTGAGCAGCCTGTATTCAGGTATTAAGACTTTAAAATTTGACCTGAAGGAAAGACAAGTTCAACAACACACACCAGAGCCTTTGCTGTTGTTTAGCCCTAAATGTGTTTCCCTGGGCATCCCCGATCTTGTTAACAAATACCAAGGGATGTAATGTGGAGCAGGGCCTGGCGCAGAGGGCAGGGGGGCTGAACAGTGATCAGTGTCAGCCCCAGCTGAAGGACTTCCACACTTCCTGCTTCCAGATCTCTCCCAACACCCCTTTCTTGAACTGAAATCTGACCCTAGGTCACATACAGTGAATTTTAAAAGAAGCATCAAGCCTGAAAAGTTAGAAATCCCCGGGGGGAGTGTGGGGGAGTGAGGGGTGAAAAATAAATAAACAACCAACACAGCACAATGCCTTAGATTCTCTTCAGCTGAGGCAGGATTTCCAAAGGACTAGTTGCTCCCTAGCCTTCATTGGATTTCCTATGGCCTAAGTCTCAGGGAAAAGGCCACCTGTTGGGGGTGGCAGGTCTGAGTGGTGAAGTCATAGTTAGAAGAAGCCCAAAGAAGGTGACTGTCCAAGGTCACCTTCCATCCACACCCATTATTTCTTCATCCCTTCATCCAGCATTCAGCCACTCACCAATGGCCTCTGTGTTTGCCGACTGGGGACACAGACGTGGCCTCAGTCTTCGGCTCTGAGGAGGTCACTTCCTGGAGACCCTCATAGCCCATCTTGTATATATTTCTGTTATGTGGAGGGAGGCTGTCCCAAGGCGGAAGCATCTGCACTGTGGCTGTACATCCACGCCAAGCAGAAGGGTCCACTTGCCAGTCTCATGGCAAGGTGAAATGCACAGTCACATGTCAGTGAGAGTTAGGAACAAGGATAGAAAGCTCCCTGAGGACTAGGCTGGGTCTGGCTGGGGGGCCCTATGAGCACCTGCCCCCAGCAGAGTGCCCTGAGTGGTGACAGCAAAACTGCAATTCCCATTGAATTATCACAATGACCTATTTGGGCAGAGGTTCTGAGCAGCCACACTTTACATATGAAGACCCTGACACAAAGAGGTTAAGTAAGTCTGGGGGTCAGTCACACAGCAAAGGAATGTTAGAGCCAGAATAGGAAACAGGTGGTCTGATGGAATGATAGATCCAAGACCACCAATTCAGCAAGCAATTATCAAATGAATGAATGACATGAAGCTAAGCATTTTATGGCAATTACTGTGCTAAGTACTCCACATATATTCATTCCATCCTCTAGCAAATTTTGAGGGTACTATTCTTATCCCCATATTATAGATGAGGAATTTGGAGCACAGAGAAGTCAAATCACTCACCCAAGCAATGCCTACAAATCCAAACTTCTGACCTCTCTAGGTTCTCAGGACTTATGTGGATTAGATCATTTCATCGTCACAGCAGCACTGCCATGCCCTTGCTCCAACCAAAAGGTGCACAAGGTCACTTGGCAAGGAGCAAAGCCTACTTTGTCAGCATGGGAGAATGAAAGAGAGAGGCTGGTACAGTCAGGAGGTGAACCGCAGGCATGGCAGGGTGGATGGGGTGGATAGATTGAGAGGTGCCGAGCAGAGGAGCTGGAACCTTGGTTTGATTTAACACAGAGAGGAGGCAAGAGGAAATGGTCAGAGGGGGCCACACTGTGTCCCACTTGGGTGGCAAAGTGACAAGAGAAAATAAACAGAAGATGACAGGGAAAGCATGTTGGTGGGGAAGGAAGAGGATGCAGTATGAGGTGTCTGGCTGATTCCCAGGTGGAGACCATCCACCTTCAGCCTGGGCCACAGACGATGAACAGACTAGAGGAGGTCATGGTCACAGCAGGTGTTTGAAAAGATCAGAGTTGGAGCTGGAGGTGTTGACATCACATGGCGGGAGGTTCTCTCCAGGGACAGAGGAGGGGCCAGCTGGACAAAAGGGAGGCTGCAGAGGGAGCCTGGTATCTCAAGAGTCGTCCCTCAGCTACTTAGGCTGCAGTTTCTCATTTTTACAATAACAGAATTGATCCAAGGAGAGGATGTCAATGGTCTTGCCCAAAGTCAAAATATGTGCTCCAGGTAGAGACAACGGCCAAAGCAGCAAGGTCCTCACAGAGGAGTGTTAGAAGGTCCTCTTCTGATCCACCTGTGCTGGGGTATCAGCCTCTGTGTCTTTACCTTAACCTTTGGGACACCTGAACACAATTAAAAGTAGCTCCTCAGGCAGGTATTTTCAAATCTAGCACCTAGCACCTTTGGGGATGCTGCTTCAAGACAGAAAAACAAGAAAAATCAAGAATTATTTTTGAGGCAATAGATACTACCCTACATTGTAGATTATCTTCTCAGAAAGAGAGGGGAAAAAAACACAGAAAGGCATAACAGATTGGGGTATAAACTGGCATCTGTTATTGAAAGGATGCAGAGATATAATCCAGGACTGAACTATATCTTGCTTCCCTTAGGCCCTGGTTTCCACTTTGACTCATCATTTGGAAGGTGCTTTCCCTTGGAGGTATTAAAGCTTTCCTACCTTAGTTTCTTCATCCACAAAATGGGTGTAATAATGGCACCTACCTCATAGGGCCATTACTAATAGTTAATATGTATTGAGCAACTATTACCTGCTCAATTGTTTTAAGTGTCCTGCATTTATTAATCCATCTGTTCCTCCCAACAGTCCGAAAAGATGTGGTATGAGATCACATAAAATCCTATGTGTAAGTACGTGGAATCCTCTTTGGCATAGAGCAAATACTCAGTAAATGTGAGCTGTTTTTATGTTGAACCTCCCTCCCCTCAAGAAAGTTAAACCAGTCAAGCTAATGAGTACCGATCTGTAAAGAGAATGAGGGTATTTTTTCTTACAGAAACACTTTTTCCAATACCGTGTTCAGGTTCTGCAGAATACCCACCGATCTTTCAGGTTTAAAAGGCAGGCACGGTTCCTCTGCAGCAGTGAGAAACATTCTCTGTCTTTCCCTTTGAACACAATAACATCACAGCCGGCGTCCCGGGGCATCAGACCTCATGTGCAGACAGCTCCAAACGCAAATGGATGACGATGGCTGAAATATGGAAATGGGGCAAAGCGGTCGGACTTCAGGGAAGCTCTCGGAACAGCTCGGGCAACACAGTGCCGAGTGGTTTTTAATGTTTTATTAAGAGTGTGAAGGCCAAGCTGGAGGGAGGAGGGAAGGAGGTGTTTGAAATCTGCAAAGAATCGGTTCCAGTTGTAGAGGTGAGCTGCCGTAATTGGGGACACTCCTAGGAACATGATTCTCCTGGATCCGAACACCACATCAACTGCCCATGAGACTTCTCAAAAGTCAGCACATTTCGCTTCATCATTATAAGACCTTTTGAATTTTTTGATTTTTATGTTTTGGTACCAGGCTCCCCTCCAGGGGCCCTTTGGTTCGTATGAGACAGTGCACAGCAGCAACCCCGTGACACACCTGCGTCCTTCCCAGAGGCTGGTGGCTTCATGAGGTTCTGCAGATGGGCGAGGAGGTTCTCAGGTGGCCTCTTTCAACAGGTGTTCTCAAAGGGAGCACTCTGTGGCATCGGAGGGAATATTTGCACTTGAAGAAACAATCTGAAAACCTATCCCGACAATGTTTTAAGTATTTTAGGCAGAACTACTAAGTTGTCAACCTTGACAGATGATAAATCAGTGTCTGCTTTACAAAGCGGGCGATGGTGATTATGGGGTGCAGGTGCTGACTTTGATCAGAAATGACAAGCTCTGGGACTGGGATGGGGCAGCTCTTTTCCCTCCCTGCCCCTTCGCCCCACCCCGCCCCTACCCCCAGGGCAACAGCACCTGTTTGCCTTCCTTGATCTCCAAGCTCTGCTATTTCTGCCTCTCATAAAGCACTTGGATTTTGTTGGCTTTGAGGACAATTATTCATTTGCAAACTGTTCCTTTCCCTGCAGTGCATCCAAAGCAGTATTCTTGACATTGGATCAATATCACCTAGGTTTTTTGGATTTTAGGATCATAGCAGAATGGTTACATGTAAATCAAATTCAGAAGTAGTTTAGGCCCACTGAAACTTTTTTTTTTCCCTCCAAGGGACTTCAGGTAACAGGAAAATAAATGTCAACAGGCTCTTCCACACAGCACAGAGTGAAGGGAACATGATGTGCTGTCCTGATGATACTGGTGGATAAAACAGAAATAATTAGGAGGACAGAAAAAGCCTGATTGTAAACTCTGCCATCCTTGTGTGGTGGCTATGATTGCAACCATTTTTTATTTTCTCAATCAGTAAAACCCAACACTACAGCAGAGTTCTGAGTGCTGGAAAAATAGCATTAAAGAAGAAAAAAACAGAGGAAAGAGGTGTCGCACAAAGTTGGAAATGTGGTGTTTTTATTTCTTACCCAACTCTACCTTCTGAAGATTGTATTCTTTCTAACGCAAAATCTTCATACATGTCCCAGGGGATGAATCAAAACCAAAACAAAACAAAAACCCGGCTGGGCACCTCTGGCTCAGTGGCTAAAGTGCTAGCCACATACGCCAGAGCTGATGGGTTTGAATCCAGCCCGGGCCTGCCAAACAACAATGACAACTACAACCAAAAAACAGCCGGGCATTGTGGCGAGTGCCTATAGGCCCGGCTACTTGGGAGACTGAGGCAAGAGAATCACTTAAACCCAAGATTTTGAGGTTGCTGTGAGCTGTGATGCCATAGCACCCTACGGAGGGCAACATAGTGAGACTCTGTCTCAATTTAAAAAAATTTTCATTCAACAGAAAGAAAATGCTGGTAAATATTTTTTTATAAACTATCAGGAAAAAGCCTTCTTAGCATGACATCAAAGGCAAAACCATCTTTAAAAATCATGATTTGACTACAGAAAAATATAAAATTCTGTAAGGCAAAAATATCAATTAAAAATTAAAAAGCGAAAAATCTCCATAAACAAAATTCAAAAACAAAAACTGTACTTTTCTGTCTGAATCAATTCAAATGAGAACAAATAGGAATGACCCATAAACCTGTGGAAAGATATTTAACCTCACTTATAGTACCCAAAGGATGCATGCAGAAAAACAGGATTGTTTTTCTCTAAGAGATTGGCACCTTTTTTTGTTAAGGTTGATAATTCCTTGATTTGGATCAGGCCTGGAGAGACTGGAACTATGAAATGGATCTCCCTTTTTGGAGAGCAAGGCAATATATTCCTCCCAGTACACACATACTTTGACATAGCCATTCCATTTCCAAACAAATGCTGTACTGAAAATTGGGAACAGCTTAAATGCACACCAATAAGCTGACGGTTCAAATCAATTATGGTAAATCCTTCAAATAGAATATCATGTAGTCGTTACAGTAATTATGTAGAACTATGTTATTAACATGGGAAAAATGGCCACACCCGGTTACTGAGCAGGCTGACACTCAGCCAGGACAGGCTGGGACAGCCCTGCTGGTTGTTTATGTTTGGCGTGTTTTCTAATTGATCCAAGCCCTGTCCCATCTCGGTTGTTAAACATTTTGAGTATTTCCCCTGTTGTTAACCAACCAAAGCGAATCATATAATACAGTAATACAGGCTGGGAAGTACCACTCCATTTTTGTAAGATGTGTGTACAGCCTTAGAAAGATGTAAAATGTTTATAGTAGTTATCTACATTTGGAAGGATTTTGGATCATGTTTACTTTCGTCACTGATACGTTCTTGGTTTCAATTTTTGGCAATAAACATGTATTATTTAGATAAATAAATTAATGAATAAATGATAGGTAGATGGATGATATAGACAGATGAAAGGTAGATGATAGATAGATAGATAGATGGATAGAGCCAACCCATAAAAAAAATAATGGGATAATCACCTACTTCATCCAAAATCGAGGGCTGCAAATCCACATGCCTCCTAAGCCCAGGATGACAATGAGTGAAGCAGCTGGCATGGGAACATAACCAAAAGTTACGCACCTGCACTCCACGTTCCCATGAAGCATGCACGTGAATGGGCCCCACTGCTAAATCCCAAATTGCTGTTGCCACCACAGAAGTGGGTGCTGAAATTCGGATTTTCTTAATATAAACCAGAAATCTTGATTTGGGGGGTCAAATCCCAGGCTTTTCAATGGAGACATTTAATTAAAAGTTGTAGAAACACTGTGGAAAACACATATGTCGTGCCTGTTGGCTTCCTAGATAGTGGAAGTAGACCCCCAACCTGAAGGCCAGCTATTCTCTTAGCTTTGAGTGGGAAAGAATTCAAGAGCGAGCCAACAGAGTAAGGCAAAAGTGGGTGCCTTGAGCTAAGAAAAGAAGAAGGAGAGGTGGCTGCCCCATGGGTAGAGCCACAGCGGTCTCTCAGAGCAATGAGTGGTTTCTAGGATCTTATCTGATACCTTCTGTTTCAGGGTATAATAAGGGAGGGAGGATCATTCATAAGATTTCTGGGAAAGGGGTGGGGCGTTCCCGGAGCCAAGGGTCCTTCTCCTTCCTTAGCCATACAGGGTAAGTTCTGGGAGTTGCCGTGGTGTTTGTACACTGTCCTGGTGCTGGTGGCAGTTTCCTTTAGTAGCTAATGCATTATGCACAAGGTACAGTGAGCACTGAGGGTGACCTGAGCTTGTTTGTCGTGGTCATCCTGCTTCTAGCTGGTTCTGGTCAGTTTCTCCACCACCTCCTCTTTTAGCACAGACCTTGGTTTGGGTCTTGTGACTCTTTACCCAGCAGGGCCTGCCAGTTCCCTATTTCATTACCATTTGCAAACCAAATTCAAATGCCTGCTGAGCCCAGAAAAACAATTTGCAACCCCTATTTTAGACCCCAAACTTTTTTTTGTTTTGAGACAGAGTCTATCTCTGTCACCCTGGATAGAGTCCCCTGGCATCATAGCTCACAGCTACTCAAACTCTTGGGCTCAAGAGATCTTCTTACCCCAGACCCTGAGTAGCTGGGACTATAGGTGCCCATCACAATGCCCAACTAGTTTTTCTATTTTTAGTAGAGGCAGGGTCTCACTATAGCCCAGACTGGTCTTGAACTCCGGAGCTCAAGTAGTCTACCTGCCTCAGCCTGCCAAAGTGGTAGGATGACCAGCGTGAGCCACCACACCCGGCCTCAAACTCTTGTTAATGTGAGAATCACATAGGCTTCCCCTGGGCACATAAGGCTGCTGATTGAAACTGAGGTCTCTAGAGGGGGTGTGTTTCTACACCGTGTCTAAACCACGCTCCTCCTCCCGTTCTTAGAAGACTGCTTTCCCCTGCCCAAATGCAGACACCACATTCACCTCTGTTAGATGTCCTTTTGTTATTTTCCACTTCATTCTCTTGGTCCCTGGTTGGTTCTGAGCTGTCTCTACGCCTACTTCTGTTAGGCAGTGTCTGTGTGGTTCTTCCCAAGTGTCTGCCATCCAAAGTGTGCTAAGTGCTGCTAGTACCTCCCGACTTAGCAAATCCTTTTGTTCTCACTTGGTAAAGGGTGACCAGGTTTTGTAATAGTTGGAGTTTGTTGTTTGCAAACAGGTAATAGACCACAAACAGCAGGCAGCAGGCTGACCTCCTGGGCTGGGTTTATTTGCAACTTTGGGGTTCTCACTGGCATGAGAGCAGCTTAAGTCAAAATCTTGCTTCAGTTGAAAGAAGCTGGGAAGATTGCCGACAGTGATGGATCTCTACAGGAAATAATGCAGAGCAGAAAAACCAGCCTCTGCTTATTCCAGAGAAAGGGTCATGGTGGTGTCTGTTTCTCATGGGTGGGCCTGTGCAGGTGGCCATCCTAGGATTCCTCTCACTCTTTTTCTAGTTGAGGATCTGGCAGTTCCGGGCATCTCCATCAGTTCTTTCCATGGAGCTATCTACAGAGGGGCATGAGTTTCAGATGCCAGGTGGGCAGAGACATTCTTTCTTCCTCTGGGTCATAGCAGATGTAAGATTGGAAGCACCACTGCCACTTTTGCTATCCCAAGGGCACCCAAACCAAGGGCAAGGCTGATACGGGGAGGGAGCCATTCTCAGAGCCATGATGACATCATGAACCTTGTCTCAAACAGTGCCTGAATGAAACCTACCCTGGGATTTTCAGTCTACAAACTGCTTTGTAGAGACTGTACCGTAGGGGCTTCTCTTACTTGCATTTAACTGATGTAGGAATGTATTTGCCACAAAAGCAGCTTGCAGAGCTGGGCCAAAAACCAGCCAAGAGCAGAGAATGGACTCACCCAGGGTATGTATTCTGCTTCCTTCTTATTTTATAGTTAAGTTTGTCACAACTTAGATTCTTAAAACAACTTTTGCTTGCTCACGATTTGGTGAGTCAGGAATTGTGGCAGGAATTGCCTGGGTCATTTGTCCCTGACCATTTGGTGATGGCTGGGGAGGAGACACTTTTTACTTCGTTCTCTTATCTGGTGGCTTGATGCTCTCTTGTTTGATGTCTCTCTCTCTTCCCCCATATCTTTTTCTCTCTCTCCCTATCTTCCTCTCTCTCTCTTCCCTGTCCCTCTCTCTTCCCCTTTCTCTCTCTCTTCCTATCTTTTTCTCTCTATCATCCTCACTTTCTTCCCTACCCCTCTCTCTGTATTTCTGCCTCTTCCCTATCTCTCTCTCTCTCATTCTTTCTCTCTCTCCCTATCTTCTTCTCTCTCTCACCTATCTATTTCTCCCTCCCTATTTTTTCTCTCTCTCTTTCTTTTCCTTTCTCTCTTCCTCCCTCTCCTCCCCACTCCCTTGATGTCTCCTCCCCCAGGGCCTCCACACTCACCTTGAGCTTCCCTCTTCCATGGCGGTTGGCTCTACCCAAAGTAAGCCCCTTCTAAGAGAGGGAAAGCAGGGGATGCCCAAACCATCCCTCCCTTCTCGTTCCCATGCTCTTCTGACAAAGCACTTAGATTCAAGGAGAGGAAAATCAGTCTCCACCCTCAAGCAGAAGAGTGGCAAAGAGCCCTGTGGCCATCATTCCCACCCGGACAGAGTGGCAGCTGAATCTACAAAGAGAACAGAGCGGAAAGGGCTGCCTTTCATCTCCTGTCCCGGATGCCCCATCTTTTGTTTTCTCATAAAATGGCAACAGAAGTCGACTCTAGGTAGAATAATTTACTCCTTCCTGCCAGAGCCATCCTGCCCCCATCTTTGGTAGCGTGCTGACTTTTAAGTGGAAGACCTGCTCCTTGAAGAGGCTGCTGTGGAGCAATTTCATCAAATGTGCTGACAGTGTTGGGGCCACTTGAAAACTCCGGATCTGGTCTCCACGTGGATGAGGGACACTCTCTGTGGGCTGAGTTTGTTTACTCCTGGAAAAACCTGGCTTCCTGTGTCTAAGGGGGAACAGGTTTAAAAGGCTCATAAAGAAAGGGCTCAAAGGCCCCTTCACATCAAATGGCTCTTAGAGGACCGCGGTTGATGAGTTAAGTGTAAAGGAATCAGAAACATAAGGATTAAATTTCCTCGCAGATACACAGAGGTTATAAATTAAGGAGAAGAATCCGTCAAAACACACTTTGGCATTTAGCCAGAACTGAAAACACTTGAAAGCGGATTTTGAGATGGTGGCTGTACCTGTGTCCCTTCTCATTACCTCAGCCATCCTTCCCAGTTCGTGAGGTTTATTTATTTTTCGATAAACAGCAGAAGACCTGTGGACAGGTGGGTGGGGTGCTAATTTAGGCCGCAAAGTTTTAAACATTTTCTTCCTAAGGAACAGCCCCGGAAGGGGACATTGCACGTTCTTGTGCTGCGTTGGTTTTAATTGAGATTTCAAAAAAAGGGCCGTAGCTTTTACAGCTCTCAGTGTGTTTCTTATTTAGACCAAGGGCAGGAAGTACCCAGCTCGTTAAGTTCAGGGCTGTCTTGGAGAGTGGCTGCCAGGCCTTTCTGTCACCTGTTCTCAGGAGATTTATGTGTCCACCGCCTTCGGATTTGGTCTCGAGAAGCTTAAAGAGCGCAGAGTCTCTCGGCTGGGACGTGTACGCAGGCCAAGCAGCAACCACAATATTTAGGAAGTGAAGGAACACAAGAATAGGGACATATAAAATGACATTCCTGGGGACACGCGTAACAATCCAGGGCTTCAAAGATACATATGCACTTCTTCAGGAAAAAAAAAAAAAAAGATTTTCATTTAGAAAAACTTTCAAAATCCAATCGCTTTTCAAAATGGGCACAGCCATGCAGTCAGACATGGAGTTTGGAAGCAAGTCCCTTTATAGCTTGCTCACGTCATCTCCTGAGTCAGTGGAAAAGGGTGGTGAACTCTGAGCAGGCTGAAGAGCCCTCTACTAGAGGGGCCGTGCCAGAGACGTGTGTTTCCTATCCTTAAAACATACAGGTCACCACAGGAACGTTTCCCTAGGCAGCACCACCTACCAACCACGTCACAGCTACATCTGAGCTAGGCAGAAATGAGAAAGACTGGTCACTGGGAAGTGAAAAACAGCTTGAACCTGTCCCTCTGAGCCCCCCTTGTAGGGGGTTGAGTCCTGTCTCTCAAAAGATGCGTCCAAGTCCTCACCCTTGGTTCCAGAATGTAACCTTCTTCATTTGGAGAAAGGGTCTTTGCTGCTGTGATTAAGGATCTTGGCATGTGATCACTCTGGATTTAGGGGGGTACTAAATCTATAACGGGTGTCCTTATTAGAGAAAGGAGCAGGAAGATTCGAGACCCAGAGATGAAGGGGAGAAGCGGGCAGAGCCTAGGATGACTCAGCAGAGAGCCAGGGAGGACCAAGAGCCTCAGGAGCTGGGAGAGGCTGGAGGGACCCTGCCCACAGGTCTTTGGAGGGAGCTCAAGCCTGTTGACACCTTGAATTAAGAATTCTGGCCCCCCAGAACTGTGCAGAATTAAATTTCTGTTGTTTTAAGCCACCCGGTTTGTGGTGGTTTGTTATGGTAGCCCCAGGAAACCAGTACCCCTCTCCCAAAAGTGTTTTTCTCCAGTGGTGAACACACATTCTTGAGCCAGATAGGCTGAGTCCAAATCCAGCCTCCTGGCACCTACCAGCTGTGTGACCTTGGACAAGTTATTTAGTATTAGCATTGCTCATCAGTGAAATGAAGACACTGCAAGGACCCAGCTCACAGGGCCGAGAGGACAGACGGAACAGTATCTGCAGCCCAATGCTGGGCCCTGCCCGCAGCCGTGAGCCATTCCTACTCTCTCAGCCCGAGACTTTCTCACCTGTTCATCATCTGAACCCAAATGCTAGGTACCACTTTTAACCCACTTTCTCCTTGGATCTGGCACCCAAGGACATATGGTTCAGTATTGGTCTATGACAGCCCTCTCCTCTGCTGCCTTTTTCATGCCAACTGCCTAAGATCTCTGCCCATTTCCAGGTGCCTCGTTGGAGCTGCTGGACACCATCCAGTTGGCCTGAAGATCAGCAGCTCTTCCGCAGTATTCCTGACACTTGTCGTGGAGTGCACGTTTCGGGATTTCCATGAAGTTGATGGCCAGAGCCCTGGCTTCTTCTCAGTGTGGGATGACCACACTGTCACTGGCTTAAGGTGTTAAATCCCTGGGTGCAGTGACCTGAATAGGATGAGGCACGGGACGGGGATAGGATGAGAGGATGCTGCCTCCTCCAGCCTCAGGGCCAGCAGTGAGGATGCCACCAGGCACCTCTTCCTGTTTTCCCCAAACCCTCAGATGGCAAGTGACTTCATGACCCAGTTAGTTGGTTGTAGGTGCCTTCAGAGATGCAGGAGGCCAGTGCAACCAAGAGGAGTTGGGGTGAAGGTACATGTGCCTGTGGTCACCACACAGAATTGCAGGCACTTTGGGGAGCTGAGCATGGAGTCTTTTCACACATCAAAAGAAAACAGCAAACAGAGCCCCCTGGCTTTGGGATTCAGGCTCTGAGCTGTCACACATGTGGTTTGGCACAAGTCATCACCATCTTCCAGAGACAGGGCACCCACCCGCCAGGCTCTCCCATCTTAGCTGTCAAGATCTGCAGGGAGGGAGAGAGAACCCTGCCTACTGCGGGGAGGTTGATTAGCTGGTTCTCTCTGCACAGGCCACCTGATACTGGTAGATTAAGGGTGTAAAAAGATGGCAAGGACAGATCATTCCCAAGTCCTGAGTGGTTTCTCCAGGGAAGTGGCCTTGATAGTGACCTCAACAGGGTAGAGGGCAGATTCCAAAAGCCTCGGGATGAAGCTGTGCACTCCGCCCCTCCCCCCTTGCATCCTGGGTGCTGACTTGGGCTTTTGGGGCCAAATGGACAGAGACAACTGCACCTGGGCTGTAATGAAAGGCTTACTTCAAAAGGCTCGACAGCTGTTTTCTGGAACTTGGCAGCTTGGTTCCAAAGGCCTGGTGATGTTTTTTTGCCAATGCCTGACATGGCTGGCCACAGAGCAAAGTCGAGGCGGACATTTGATCATCCAGAGTCCAGGAAGTCAGGGACAGTGACCTTGAGTCACTATCATGATGTGCAGTCCCCTTAGCACCTCGAGTTCTCCCTGCACTCACTGCCTCACTCAGCTGTGTAGGGCAGGTTTCTCAGCCGCTCGGGACAGAAGCTTCCTCTACAGCCACCTCCAACAAGGGGGGCGGGGTGGCAAGAAACACCAGCTTGAGGGAGGAAGCCCAGCATTTGAAAGCAGGGACCTAGGGCAGATAGCATCTTGTTCCAGCTCTGTGTGGCTACTGTTAATGTAATAATTTCCAGTTGTCCCCGGCTCCTTGTACCACTTGCTGGAGAACCCTAGTTAAGAATGTCCAACTAGCTGAGCCAGCAGTGGAGGCCACATCCAGGCTGATCCGGGTAAGAAAAGGGAGGAAGCCTGTGTGTTTCTGCAGAGGGAAATGGGGTCTCCTTCCCAAGACACACAAGTCTGGCTGACATTTCCTTAGGAAGCAAGAACCAGATGGTGAGGACAGATAGCCTCTTCCCCCAAAGCAACAAGCACCAAGGATGTGATGATAACTCTGAAGTTCGGGGAAAAAATACCCAATGCTGTAATATCCCACCTACACTGTAGTAAGTCAGTGTAGACTGGCCCCAGCTATGGGCAGGGGGCCTTGTGATTCCAGGTTTCCCTGAGAAGCTTTGGGATGGCCTCTGCACTTAGTGATCATCTGCCCTCCCCTGCCTAGCTACACTCGGGGGCTCTACAGCGGCCAGCCAGAATAGGCAGCTAGCAGGAGCGCAGGTGAGGAGCTGGGGGCTGCTTGTGTTGTCATGTCTGGTAAGAGATGTCTGTGGGACTCCAGCACATTCCGGCTCTACAAGACAACAGGCAGCACAGTCCCCTTGGAAGGTGTTCCCAGGGGGTGTGGTGGGTGAGGGTGGGGAGTGTTACTCCCCGCCAGCTCCAACTGCAGCTGAGCAGAGGATTAAGCTGAGAGCTTTGACCTTGACACAGCCTTTCCGAGTACAGGAAGCCGGACACCAGACACCCGACCCCCCACCTCGGGCCAGGCATACAATGATGCACATACATACTTCGAGTGTGTTTCTATCCAGGGCCGGGTACATCACAGTAGAAATTTCCTCTCCGACTGGGGCTGTGTTACCTAATAGGACCACTAATGGCATGCCTGGGATGCTGGAAAAGCAGAGATGCCAGGAGTTTATTTTTAAGAAATTGGTAATCCAAAGGGAGCATCAAAGAGAAGTGCACCAGACAAATGTTGGATGTTTGCTAGACTACATGAAGGTGTTTATTTTGGAGATTCCCCCCCCCCCCATTACAAAGGCAATATATGTTTGTATGAAAAATTGCAGCACGGGAACACACCTATCACCTAATAACATTTCTAGATTTTTACTGTGCCTGTCTACATAGGGTTACTGTTTTTACAAACAGGAGATCATATTCACATTCTCTTTTATAATTTTTCTACTTGACAGTATACATTGTGACCACTGTTCTGTGCCAGCTACTGAGCAAACTACACCATGATTCTTCATGGCTTTAATTTATTCCATAGTTTGTCAGATCAGTTTCTCGCTAGTAGATGTGTAGGCTGTTTTCTCTCTTTTTTCTTTAGATATAAAGGGTATTATTATGTACGCAGCTGTTATGAGCAGTGGAATTGGTGGTTCAGGGGTCAGAACATTACTAATGCTTCCGATGTGAACTGTCAAATGACCTCCAGAAAGACGAATCATTTATACCGTCACTCCCCACAACCTCTTACGCTTAAGGCTTAATACTGGGTCTTATTTTTTTTTTCATGTTTCCCATTGTTAGTGGCATCCAACTTTTATTTTAATTTGCAAGGCTTTGCTCGATAATGAGGATGAACATCTTTTTGTATGTTTGTTAACATTTGCACTTCTGCTTTTGAATTGTCTGCTTGACTTTACTCATTTTCCCACTGAAGTGTTTTATGTTTTTTTGTTGTTGTTGATGATTTATAAAAGCTACTTACTTAAATATTAAGAACTTGACCTTTTCTACCCTGCACACTATAAGTTATATTCTTAATTTTCTTTCTTTTTATTTTGTTCCAGGTCTTTTTGATATGGAATATATCTTAGTTTTTGTGTAGTCAAATCAAGCGGTGTTTTTTCCCACATTAATTATACCTTCAATATAGAGTCCTCCTATTGCTTATATATTTTCTAGTATTTTAACAATTTTATTTTTTATATTTAAAATATTTTTGCAAGTTATTTTGGTGTAATTTTGGTGTATGTATAGAAAATGGAATTTGAATTTTTCCCAAATCGTTACTCCATTATTCCAAAATTATCTCCAGTAATTTGAAATGTTAACACAGTGAATATATATTTATATATAGTTTCTGCATTTTCCACTCAATTCCAATAATTTTTTTTTTTTTTTTTTTTGGCCGGGGCTGGGCTTGAACCCGCCACCTCCGGCATATGGGACCGGCGCCCTACCCGTTGAGCCACAGGCGCCGCCCTCCAATAATTTTTTTAACCACTGCATTAATACCTTGCTTTAGCTTTGTGACATCTACTTATTTTGGAAATTCAAGTCCTTTTTTCATTCATTTAGCAATCTTTATTTGGCATCTACCGTGTGCTAAGCTCCCCGTAAGACCCTTGAGTTGAAATCAGCAGATGCAATTTATCCTTCTTATTCTTCTTTTAAATGTTGTTATTATCCTCATGTCTGTATTTTCAAGGTTAAAGTTAATACTTTGTCAACTAATAATTTCATGGGATTTTTATATTGACACATGTAAAATTTGCCAATTAATTTGGATGACACTATATTTTGATCTTTCTCTTCAGGTCATTTTAATGTGTGCCTCCAGAAAATAGCTTGGTTTTGTTCCTGGTATATGTGTAGATTGTGTATTTACTAAGTATATTTATAAATTATTTTTGTTTATCAATTGCTTTGTTTTTTTAATTTATTTCCCCCTTTCTACTTTAATTATTTTTATAATTTGCATATGTTCTATTTAATACATTCCTTGGAGATATGTGCATATGTACATGGCTTTTGGTCTATTATTTGTTACATTTACTCTTCACTTAAATGCATGTCTCCTTTTCCTTTTTCTTTTTTTTTTTTTTGAGCTTGCTTCCTTTTTTTAAAATATTGAGCTCATTTGAAATGGTAAAACTTCCCAGAGGCATACCATGTCCTAAGAGTTCTACTATTTAGTATTTTGTAATCATTATTCTCACACCTGTAATTGAAATGTCTATTTCCTATATTTGTTTAGTCAGGAGACATTTAGAAGGTAAATTTTCATTATTGGAAAACTGCAACATTTCTTACTTAAAATTCCATAATCACGCTTGAATTGTAGTCAGAAAACATGGCCCATGCCATACACTTTTGAAATATGTTAAGGTTTTATTAGTGACTACATTATCATTTTGTAATTGGTCCACAGGTAGATTAATAAGGGATCTGTTTCCTTTGTGGTACCAAGTTCTGACTAAATTATGGTCAGACTTAGCTTTAGGCATTAGGTGTTTTCTCTTCTGCCTTCCAGTGTTTGAGCGAGAAATTTGGAAACATGCCTGGGGGCTGTGCCAGATGTGGCTTTGAACAAGAGTTGAGGAGGAAGTGGGACAGCTTCTGCAAGTGGGTCACACATCTGACCCCCACCTCACTCTGAAGGTGGACAGACAGCTGACATCGTCACATCCTGTTCTCAGAGCAGCTCCTGTCATCTCAACAGCTGCACCCATACAGTTCTGGCGCTGAGGGTAGTGACTGTGTAATGAGGCCAGCAGCAGCTGCCCCTACTTAGGGGGCACTTTATGGGGAGGGAGCTCTCCACCTAGACTAAAGCAAAAGTCAGACCTGACTGGTCTTTGTGTGTGTGTGATCTGTATATGCGTGTGTATCTGTGTATTTGTGTGTCTGTGTGAGCTACGTCTTTTGTGTATGTGTTAACATGCGTACATGTCGCCGTGTATGTGAATATGCAAGTGTATGCATGTGTGTATGTGTATGCTGCATGCATGCACGTACACGTGTGTGATGCGTGTGTTCACGTGGACACATGTGGCATGTATGTGGGGGGGAGGGGACTTTGGGGGTGGCACTGCAAGCAGAGTAAAGAGAATCAAAGGCTTTCTGGAGACTTTAGACTTAGAGCTGCCCTTTTCAAACTTTGGGTCTCAGGACCCTTTTTCGGGTGCAGTAATTACTGGAGGCACAGAGCGTTTTCGTGGAGGTTCTATCTCATACTGGGAAATTAAAACTGAGAGTTTTTAAAATATTTATTTGTTCAACAATAACAATACAAATACCCACTTGCATGCTAATACAGGTAACATATTTTTAATGCAAACTCACTATATTCTCCAAAACAAAAGTATTAAGGAGAGTGGCATAATTTCTCATTTTTGCAAATCTTTTAAGTATTTGGCTGAATAGAAGACAAATGGATTCTCTTCTCTGCCTCTGTCATGCTGTCACACATCACATGGGCTCTGGAAATCTCTGCTGCATTCACAAAAGAGTAAGAGTGGAAACATGTGTAAGAGCCCGTGATGTGGTTGCGGGGGATTCCCAGGGGTCCCAGATCACTCTCTGAAAAGCTCTAGGCCGGAGCTCACTGACATCATCATAGCTCACTGCAGCCTCCAACTCCTGGCCTCGAGCCATCCTCCCACCTCGGCTTCCCAGAGTGCTGGGATTACAGGCGTGAGCCTCTTTTTAAAACATTTAAAATACAGTAGAACCTCCATAGTTGACCACCCCCCTATATTGACCACGTCCTTAAGTTGACCTAATTTTCATAGACCAGACATGCACCACATGTACATATCAGTACAGTAGGCCTAGTTCCTTATATTGAACGCCTCTATATGTTGACCAGTTTGTTACAGTCCCTTGGGTGGTCAATTTACTGAGTTTCTACTATATTTTAAAAATTATTTTGGTGCAATTTTAGTAGGGTTATAGGAAGAGGAAGACCCAACAATCTGAATAGGCTTTATATAAGAGAAAACACAGTCTGAGGCATGTCGCAGCTGGTCTCTGCCATGGTGTACCGTATAAACATCACACAGGCCCCAGGTCACACGTAGGCAGCCAACCGTTTTTACTCTCCTAGGAGTGAGCAGAGCTTTCTGGGGCCATTCCTACATGGGTCAGGATGCAGGCAAAGGTACTGTAAGAGATACAAACTTACAAGGACTGATGAACACCTGGCTCTATTCTTTTTTTTTTTTTCCGTAGAGACAGAGTGTCACTGTACTGCCCTCAGGTAGAGTGCCGTGGCGTCACACGGCTCACAGCAACCTCCAACTCTTGGGCCTACGCAATTCTCTTGCCTCAGCTTCCCAAGCAGCTGGGACTACAGGCACCCGCCACAACACCCGGCTATTTTTTTGTTGCAGTTTGGCCGGGGCTGGGTTTGAACCTGCCACCCTTGGCATATGGGGCTGGCGCCCTACTCACTGAGCCACTCTATCCTTGTGTATAAATGTAGTGGTGCCGAGGTGAGGGGCCCAGCCTCACAGGTACCTCTTAAACTCAGGAGATTCTGTTACTATAAAGAAGAAGGGAAGGATAGATCTCAGGGAATGTCTGACACATTCTGGGACACATTGTATTTCTAGTTGTTCACCTTGCTTCATCCTTTTCACCCCAGTCCTTGAGAGCTAGCTTCAGGGGCAGGCAAAGTTTCGAGAACATGGGCATTTTGCCCTTGGAGAGACAACTTATTTACTTACCAGTATTCCTCTTGAGATGACTTTCTTCATCAGGAGTAAACAGAGAAAGACAACTGTTCAACAAGAATCTTCTAGAAGTCTCCTCATGGACCAGAGAATTCCTGTTTGCTCTGGTTTGACTGGACATGTTTTGGCTTCCTTATTTGGTCTCTGGGACCTTTCACTTGATGTAGCTAAAATGTTGGCTCTGGTGCAGTCAACTTCTTGTAAACCAACACAGCATGAATTTGGAAAGCAAAGTAAAGCAAACCCCAAAACAATGCAATACGAAAAAAAAAAAAAAGAAAAAACCCCAAAGCCTCAGAGACATGTTTGAAACCCTCGAGTGCTCTCAGTTGATTCACTTTTGATTTATTGTGTGGACTAACTAGTATTTCATTTCCAGGAGCTTCTTCAGAATTGTGGCTTCCGGTGTCATGTCAAAATGAATAGCCAGGTGCACACAATGCGACTGGCTCCAGAAGGCTATTTTTGTCACAATGAATCCGCGGGAGGCAGCAGCGCCTTCATCCTGACCCACTTCCTGTCTCCTGGCAGGTGCACGCACAGCCGGAGAGATGGCTGGGAAAGGTTTTCTATTAACATCCATCTCACCTTCCCTTTCTGCCCTCCTCTGCTGTCCAAGAGGGAGAAGCTGCTTGGGTTGTGTTTGCATTTGGGATTATTAGCCTTTCAGAAAGTAAGAAATTGGAAATACATTACTGATGTCCTTGGTACTTGAAAGTTGGGACAGCACTGCTGTCATCTGTACAGGTGTCCCTTCCCCTCCGAACGATGTTTCCCCATCTTGCACCCTTGCCTTCAGTTTAGCTCCTTCAATGAATTCTCAATTTCAACAAGCAGGATGCAGAATAATTATGAATGATGCGTTAAGGAGTTAAGAGGGAAGAGAGAGAACAGCCTACAAAGACGGGTAGCTCAACACACAGCAAGGTTCTGCCTTCCACAAACAGGTGTGCTTGGAGAATTTATAGCGGGGAACCTACGCACACAGCACAAAACTAATATTCTGATAGAAAACTCATTGTTTAGGAATTCAGATAAAGAATAAAATCTCAGAAAACATGAGAAGCCCCAAGACGTAGCTCCTGATGCTATCTTTGAACAAAACTATATGTGTCCTCCAAACACAGCCACTTTCTGGAAATGTGTGAAAGGCAGAAAACTCTGTAACTTACCTTGATACATGTGCTCCAATTTCTTGAGATGGTAAGTTCTTCCAAATGTAGGTTACCACCATTCCAATTTTAATTCCCAGTGATAACAAGAACCCTCTCCTATCCCGTGATTTCACCAGCTGTGAGACTGCATGACAAGTGCCCAAATCCTCACTATGAGTTACTTCCAGAACTTTTTCAATCAATGAGCTACTTCAGCAGAAGGAAAGAAGCCGCCCCACCGCATAGTATGATTAAAAAATAATTATTATTAATGGGAAGGTTGATGTTGTTTCTATAACGCGCACTTTATTAATCATAAATAAATAATTCATTCATGCCAGAACTGAAGGTGTAGAAACTGATGTAAGGATTGTCTTGTTGAATGTGCTAGCACATTGAGAAGAGCCCCAGGGTAGATTTGCATTCCATCTGAAGGACTGGCACAGTGCACTCTGGCGGATGCCATTAGTTGTCACATTGGAAATGATTAACAAGAGCCACACTCGGGTGGCACCTGTGGCTCAAGGAGTAGGGGGCTGGTCCCATATGCCGGAAGTAGCGGGTTCAAACCTAGCCCTGGCCAAAAAAAAAAAATAATAAGAGCCACACTCCACACAGCAGTGATTCCTAGCTCTCATCCTCCAGAAATAATTGCATATGTGCACGGCAACGCAAGGACGAAGGTGTTCCCTGCATCGTTTTTCTGTAATAGCACAGATTTTAAAAGAAACCCAACTTTCATGAGGGATTAATGTGCTATTCTGTATCTTGAAGTAGTTTGGAGCCATCATCAAGGACTGTGAGGGCTATGTGCATGCTCTTGGAAAAGTCTCCAAGACACATGTTAAGTGACAAAATGCAAAGAGCAGAGCCATAAGTAAAGCATGCTTGCATTTGTGCAAAAAGGAAGAATATGTTAATTCACCTGTCTCAATATTCAGAGTTGAAGAAATGGACGATCTCTTATTAATGAGGGACTTTGTGCCTTAATCTCCATATAATCCTTTACTTTCTTTTACGTATCATTTTTGTAATATGAAAACACAGCTTAGAAATGAAGGGAAAGTCCATCAACTTTTACAAAAAAAAAAAAATTCTGAGGCAATTGAGAAAAATTGAACATAGATTGGGGCTTATATGATATTGTGAATTATTGATGTGCGTTTGAATGTGACATGGTATTACTGTGTTTCAAAAATTCTTAATCTGTCATAAACACATACGAAGTATGTACAAGTAAAATGACATGAGGTATGTGGGTTTTAGGTTTTATTTTTAAAGATGGGGTCCTGCTATGCTGCCCAGGCCCGCCTCTGACTCCCAGTTCAAGGGATCCTCCCACCTCACCCTCCCGAGGAGCTGGGCTTGGTTTTTAAAAGCTATATAGCATAAGTGAAAAATAAATTTTGCAATTATTTAAATAAGTAATATTTTTGAGATGACCACATGACAAAATCTATAGTTTCATTATGAGAGGAGACAGAAATGCCAGAGTCTGCAGGAGCCAGGCAGATAATAAAAGTGGGATGGATGAAGCATGAGATCCCAGGCAGGGTGAGAGTCCATGCTTGGGGCGAGGGTCCTTCTCCAGCCAGTCCAGTCCTTGAGCTTCACTGGGGAGTGCTGGCTGGACGTGACCAAAGCTTCTGGGCGTTCTAAGGTGCTCACGTTCACACTTACACACACTCACGTGCAAGCACATGCAAGGATATTCCAGACATGGGGTCAGTCTAGGGGAGGCGGGAGCAGCCCCCTGGGCTGCAGAAAGTTAAGAGGAGCCACTCTTGAACACCCCACGTGCTCAGCCCCATGTGCTCAGCCCTACAGGGAGCTGCCACTCATACCAGGCCTACTTTCCTTTCCCCAAAGGGGCCTGTGCAGTATTTATTTCCCAAGTTGTTGGCAGTCAACAACTGTGTGTGTGAGTATGTGCATGTGTTAGCACACATGATAGTGAGTGTGTAGTGTGCGTGTGAGTGAGGGTGTGTGAGAATAGTGAGTGTGAGCATAGGCATGCCTGTGAATCTGAGCGCATGTGTGATGAAGGGGATGCATCTCAGGGCAGGAGAGCATCACAGCACTCACTGGGGCATTATTTATCATGTCTGAATCGCCTAGGAGCACATGTCCCGGCTGTGATTTCTGGTGTAAACGAGACCCTGCGAGAATCCTCCCCCTTAGCATTGGCTATGAGCTCCTGCAGCAGAGGCGGAGCCCTGCAGGTTATAGCATGGCCCAGGGGTCCCACAGCAGAAGGCCAGGAGAGGGCCCCTGAAGACACCCTGGAGGTGGGCTTGTGACATCTCAGGTCTCCTGAGCGGTGTCCTGCGCTGGAAAACAGTTTCAACAGAAAGTGAGTCTCAGCTGCACGGAGACCCCGCCCCATTCAAGCCACTCACGTTTGAACCACCTGAGTGGAGCCCCTCTTATGTAATCTTAGGCCTCATGCTCGACAAACCTCAGATGCACAGGGAGGACACCCAGCTCTGGAGAGGACACAGTGGGCAAGTGCTGAGTGGCTGTGGGACCCCTGTGCTGTTGGCGTCTTCTGTCAAACGCGGCCCCTGCTCCCTGTACCCCTTCTCCTCACCACAGAGCATGGGCTGCGGACAGTTGGAGTGCCACGGAGCACCCCATGCTTGCATGGAGACAGAGGTCCCCTAGCTTGATCGTCAGAATGTGCTGGCGTCCAGTTAAAGCAGGGGACACTGAGCTCCGTGTGGGAACTGCACCTGTGACAAGAGCTCGAGACACGCGTGGAGAACTGATGGCCTGGGGAGGATTTGCTTGGGCCTGGGTAGCCGCAGGTGCAGACGATGACGTTCAGTTTTCAGGAGAAGCGAAGTTTAGGTGTTCTGTCCCTTACTCACAAAGCACCAACAAAATGAAGGTTTCTAAAAAAATTGTGGTAAAATACCTGTCACACAAAATTTACAAGCTTGACCAAGTTTAAGAGCACAGTTCAGTAGTGTAACCGCATTCATATTGTGTGACATGAAACGACACCATCCCTGACTGGGATGCTTTCATCTGCCCACCTGGAGCTGCTCACGTGGTAAGTGCCCCTCCTGCCTGCCCCCCGCCCCCACCTTACAGCCAGCCCATCCCACGGCCCAAACCATCTTCTACTTCCTGTCCATACAGATTTAATTAGCAAGTAACTCACTGTGCTGTGGACAGAGTGGTGGGGACAATGACACCGGGGCCCAGGTCCACACAGGAGATGAGCAGGTGACCCTGTTATATGAGGGGAGCAACTGAGCATCTATCTCCTGAACTGGAGGGTTCTGAGACCCTCCGCCGCGGTCTCTTCCTGCTCCTCTCACTCCTCCACTCCAGGCTACGGAGATGTCACGGGTAGAGCCACTTTGGAAAGGTGGGAAGCCTTTTACCCTCAGGTTGCCTTGGTGAGAGGTTCCCGCTGCAGCACTTGAAAGCCCCCAGTTGACGTGTCTGAATTTATAATACACCCTTGAAGTATTTGCTCATAATCCTGGAGGGATTTTCAAAGCCACGGAAAGGATGGATAACTTTTGACTGGCTCAGGTATAGGGAAGGACTTCCAGGAGGGCTGTCAGCTCAGTGGTACTAAGCAGACTCTTTGCAGGAGGGCATCACAGCACTCACTGGGGGAATATTTATCATGTGCTAATCGCCTAGGAACACAGACTGGAGAGGAGGAAACACTTTGAGGTGCATGAGGCTCAGTCCCTGATCTGAGTTGAGAGAATGTCAGGTAACTCTTTCATTCACCCTGCATTCCAAGAGGCCCTTCTGTGTGCAGAGACCTCTGCTGAGCATGGTACCCTGGGCCTTCCCCACAGTGCACAGCTCTGATGATAAGAACTGCTACTGAGGGTGGCTGCGAGCCAGGCACTGCAGGGGTGGCTCACTCGGGTCCCATCTGGTGAGAAGATCATTACAGAAGACCAAGGTGTGTGAGTGGTAGAAATATGAATGAGGTATTATGGGAACACCAAAGAGGAATTCCTAATCTGGGGGCCTGGGACAGGTGGGCTGGAGCCAGGGAAGGCTGCTTCGTGGAGATGATGCTTGAGGTCAGAGGTCAGGGATGAAAAGACACAGGTAGAGCCGGGAAGAGCCTCGCTCCACCAATGTCCATCCATAGAGGCAAATTCCACCAATGTCCATCCAAAGAGGCATGGAGCATCTGCAATGCATCAGGCACATTTCTATACCCTGAGAGAGAAGCGAGCAGAACCTGCCATCACGAAGCTTGCATTGTTGGGAAGTCAGCAGAAGTAAACAAGAAGGCATGCAAAATATATGTGTTTTAAAATAATAAAAAAAAATTAAAAAAGAAAACATGATGAACCTAAAAAAATGAATAAATAAAATAAAATATATGTGTTCATAGTAAGTACTGAAACCTCCAGGAAAGGGGGGCAGGCAGAAAGCTAGGTTGGAGTGTTGTGTGTTTAAACAGAAATGTACACAGAGGTGTCACCAAGAAGGTGGGATTTGGTCAAACTCTAAATGAAATGATGACATGACTCATGGGCACACCAGGGAAGAGTGTTCCAGAGACCACACGTGCAAAGGTCCTGGGACAGGGGCTGCCTGGTGAATCCCAGCATGGCCAGATTTGAGTGAATGTGACAGAATGAGACAGGGGTATATTTGGGTGCATCCCTATGTTCCCTCATGGATCAAAGTGGGTCCTGGACCATGGGCTACCCCGCCAAGGACAGCCTGAGCAGGGCCAGGAGGCTCCACAGCTGGGGCCATCCTTGCTGGGGCCAGGACTAGAGACTCATCTGATGGTGTCCCTGGCAGCCACAGCAACATCCCAAGGTCCATCCCATAACCTAAAGGCTGGCCACGTGGGCTGTTCATAACCACAAATGAGAAGGAGTACAGAACAATGGGATTTCAGAGGTGGGCGTGGTAGTGGCCACCTGC
Source organism: Nycticebus coucang (assembly GCF_027406575.1). NCBI lineage: Eukaryota > Metazoa > Chordata > Mammalia > Primates > Lorisidae > Nycticebus > Nycticebus coucang. The sequence continues at coordinate 106,927,661 of NC_069783.1, read as the reverse complement.
TGGGCCCTCACTGGCATCCATTCTTTATTCTTATATATAATTTTTGAAACTCTTTTTTTTATTATGGTGGTAAAATATACACAACATAAATTCTACCATCTTCATTTTCAAGTGCACAGTTTCATGGCATTAAGCCTGTTCACAGTGTTCAACTATAGTTACCACCATCTGTCTCCAGAACTTTCTCATCTTCCCAAACTGAACCTCTGTCCCCATTACACACCAGTTCATTTGTTTCCAGCCACTTTATTAATAATAAAAGCATTTTCAGACTAGGAATTTTCCTCTGATTACAGGCTGGACCACATTTTCAGTTATATTATCATTGCTGTTGCTTGCTTTGTTGTTGTTTTTTTAACCTCCATTTTCTTTCTTTCTTTCTTTTTTTTTTTTTTTTTTGGTCAAGGATGGGTTTGAACCCTCCACCTCCAGTATATGGGGCCAGCGCCCTACTCCTTTGAGCCACAGGCGCCGCCCATTTTAACCTCCATTTTCAACACTGTTTGAATTTGTATAAAATATGCACATTATTAACAGTATCCAGGGCTTACAATGAAAAAAAACAGCTTCTGTCCCATTGTACACTGAATGTGGAAGAAAGTCTTGCCCATAAACATGAACCAGGTTCTTCTGCCTTTGAGCACCAGTACCAGTGAAGCTTCAACTGGATCCTGCAAGTGTGGACCTGGGGCCAGTGGAAGTCTGTCGGGGACACAGGCAGGTATCACAAATTTGGCTTTCACCCCACCTACGGCCTGATAATGTTTGTTTAGAGCTTCCCACTTGGAAGAACTCAACTGCTTTGTCTTATAGCTTAATTTGATTTCCTTTTTATTTATCATGGAATGTTTTCACTTTCCAAAGTGGACAGAAGCACACAGGCGGTTCCCAGGTTATGAACGGTATGTGTTCATAGTAATACAGTATAACACCATAATAATAATACCCCTGTACTACAGTAAATTACAGAAACTATTGTGCTTTTTTAATTCAAACAAACAGAATGCAAAAGTAAGCTCACACAAAAACTTTAGACAGGAGATAGGAAGCATTTCAAAGAGAATATTAGGAGTAAACACTCACCTAATGTTGCATCAGTGCTAGGCTAATAGGAGTGTTACACTTATTTTGATCTTCTAACCAAATCAATGATAACCTTTCCATTTCAATAATTAATCCACTATGCTGCTTAATAATAACTAAAGCTTTTGTTGGAACACTGTCTTACACATGTTCTATTTTCCTCACTTTATCCTTTACAATTGTTTCCACAGTCAAATCCAATGCTTTCCCAGTGAGTTTGGCCACTGGCCTTTCTCCAAATGCTTAATTATTTCTATTTTTGTTTCCACTGTAATCACCTTTGTCTTTGCTGCAGACTCACCTGGACTTGCCCTGGACTTTGGTTTTGGGGACGTGGTCATCAGGGTAAGCCCAGGCTCACAAAATTGAATAGAAAACATTAAGACAAAGTGTGAGCCACCATATAAACAATGAGACTAGACACAGCATGGTAAGGACGCTGCCCCCCGTGAACCACTCATGCCAGGCGGGTTTGTTTACATGTGTCGAAGAACCTGCTTCCTGAATCACCGCTTTAAATACTTAATTATAAATCAGCTTTATGGGGCGACTTGGGAGCTGTTTGCAAGTTCAGAATGCCGTGAGTTGTTCATCTGCAACCTGACTTCCTGTTTCATAAACACCTAGCTTCAGAGAGAGAGAGAGAAGAATGAAACCACTTCAAGAAGTACCAACTCACAGCCAACCTGGTATCATTCACTTTCCTCAGCCCTGCATTATTTGGAAGCAAATCATTATTTTGCTTTTGACTATTTTACCGTACATCTCTAAAGGATAAGGACTGTCTTTAATATAACCGTGATGTCATGATTCTAAAATAACCTTTAATATCATCAGAAATCCAGGCAGTACTCACATGTCCCGTTATTTCTCCAAAGCACATCTGGGTGGTCTCACTTTGCACTTGTTGGTTTGAGTTTGGAGCCCACAAAGCTCCACACGCAGTGGCTGGTTGTGCCGTCTTTAAAGGCTTTTTCATCTCTAGGGTTTCCCGCCCTCTTTCATTTTTCATCAATATTTGTGGAAGAAACTAGTTCTCGTTGTCCTGTGGTGTTTCTTAGTTTAGGTTTTGCTAATCATGTCCTAATGGGGTGTTGTTTAGTATCTTTCTCTGCCCTCTCTGTTTTTTGTAAATTAGAAGTTGGATCAATGGGCTTTATCAGACTGAAAACGTCACATGTGTACATGGGAGGCTCGTGCTGTTTGATTGCCTCTTAGACTCTGAGCGCAGCGCTGAACTACGTTATTTCAAAGGGAGCTCAAAATGTTGGTATTCTGTTCTGTTGTTTCTTCATACCTGCTCAGTGGAACAACTCTACAAAGCAAAGCTTCCCCTCAGCTACTATTTGGTAGTTGTTTGGCAATCTTTTAGTTTTTTTTTTTTTTCTCCTTAATTAATGAACATCAACAACAAACACAAGATTTGCTGTTTATCCTATGTGTGTAGAGAGACTGAGAGCTCCCAGTTGTCCAAGCCCCATGGAGCTCCGTAATGAGTTGGGATCACTCATTATCATCCGTTGAAGGCTGGGAGATAGTTCCCAGGCAGAGCCCTGCTGGGACCTTCCCTGCTGTCCAAGCCATGCTGCGTGGGCCACCTCAGCCCTCTGCTCCCTTCTCTCCTTACCAACGCTCACCCACTTGTACTATTTACCCAACAAGTCTAATTCTGCCACCACAAGAAAACCCCAAGAAGTGTGGGTAAACTGTCCACTTCCGAGTCTCACTGATACACAGGTGTGCCCATGTGACTCTATTATGTCCACTGATATCAGTGGAAAGGTGAGACAACTTCCATGAAAGCTGCTTTGAAGGTTGCTTTGCTAGCTCCTCCTTTTTGCTGCCTCTTCATGCTTGGAGTGCATGGGATGCAGAAGACATGGCTGGAGATCTAGCAGCCACCTTGGACTGGGAAGTCAAGGTCCATATCAAGCCATAAAGGAATTGCAGACATAAAGCCATAAAGCCCATGAGTGCCTGAAACTCTGGATGCCACATTCACCCTGAGCTGTCTCTCGCCCCCTGCAGATTACTTTTACATGAGAGATAAAGAGATATGTTTTTTGTTTTAAGATACTGATTAGGGGGAGGATTATATTCATCTGATGGGTGGAGTTACCAGTCTAATTCCCACCTTCTCTCAGGTGCCATGGCCGGTCCCTTCAGTTTGCAAACCTTGGAGACCTATCACTCTCCTGAAATGACTTGGAGAGGGGCTCAGGGACTGCACGGTCATATTCTCCTTTCATACTCTCGTCACTAGATCCAGCTCCTCATCCTTTAATTCAGATGAAGGATGACCCCACACGTATGTTCTGGTCCTGAAGTATGGTTAAATTTGAAGTAACATACCCTGAATATAACACTTCGATGTTTTCTCCTATCTCCTGCAAATATCTCTGGAGGTGCCAGCGCCCGCAGCATGGCCTCACCACTGCAGAGCCCTGCCAGCTCCATGGCCTCGCACACCCTTTTGCCTTTCAGTCATCCAGCACCTTCCCTGCTGTCCAGGCCACACTGCATGGGCCACCTCAGCCCTCTGCTCCCTTCTGTCCTTACCAATGCTCACCCACTTATACCATTTACCCAATGAGTCTAATTCCGCCACCACAAAAAACCCCAAGGAGTGTGGTTTCTCCCCCAGCATGACCATCTTCTCTAGAGAACTTGCTAGAATTCATGGAGTTAAGTAGAGAAGCTCTGCAGACAAGTGGAGAAGACTATAATTATGCACAATTTTTTTGATCAATGAAAAGACCAAGATATGCCTCCACCTCACTGCTTCCTGAGAATTTTACCCGAAGGAGTTCTAAGTGTCTAGATATCTATGATAAAGACATAGATGCCATCCACCCTATCTGACACTTGTGAGTCCATAAAGCCAAACGTCACTCTCTAAAGAAGCCCTGCTTGTTTCTTCTGATTGACGGAAGATGAACAGAGTTGTTTTTGATATTTCATTTGAGAGCTTGGTATTTGGATATCAACAAACATCGCAGACCAATTTTGATGTTGACAGACCCCGGTCTGGTCTGGGATATTTGCTGATATCCAATTACAAAGCTCCCAGATAAAATATTAAAATTGTGCTTTGCTCACCATCATTTCTACTTTTAGTAAATGGGGGTGGGGGGAAGTAAGGTGGTAGGGATAGAAGTGCATAGCAGGAGAAGACAGGACTGATTTGGGGCAAAATGGACTCGAACCTTCATTCTAAGTCTATGGAGATCACAGGATTATTTCCATTTTACGGTATGGAAACTGAGTTAGCAAGTGACGGCAATGGGATTATAATCCAGCTCTGTCTGCATCCAGAGCCCTCCCCTCTCTCCTGCCCTCCTGCTGTGGGTTTGGCTTGGCAGCTGGGGAACTAATCTATAGGAAGTCCCTGCAGGAGACTATCCAGATGGAAGGGGGAAAGGAGTTTATCTCAAAGTTGTGTTTGCACAGTAAGGTCGTTGCAGGCCTGCTGGAGATTATAAGGAGCCTGAATGTAAGGCTCCAATTCCAGCATCGCAAGGAACGCCAGAGAAAGAAAACGCAAAGCCAGGCACCCATGTGCGAAGAGTAATCAGTGCTCCCCTCCCAATTTCGAGAGCTGTGCTGAGGCTATGTGGTTTTATTTCATATTCTCTTCCTTAGCCTGTTACAAGTCAAATCATGAACCCACAGGGAAGTCTCTGACTCACCTGAACAACATTTACCCCAAACTTAATAAAGACTTGAGTTAAAAGAATGCTCTTAAGCGGTTTTGTCCCCGGGCTTCCCTCCTCGGCTCCTGGTCTCATTCCATAGCTGCACCCCAGCCTGTTCCCTCGAGCTGTAGTTCACTTACCTGGCGTCTGCTGGAGCCTCCACCTGGATGTCCCGCAGGCACAGGAGGAACAAGTCTGAATCTGAGCCCCTCTCCACCCCACGCCCGCTTCCCAGGGCAGGCACACGGTGTCCCCGCACACCTGGGCAGAGACCTTCCTTCTTCTTAATCCTCCCCCATTCAAATCACACCCTCCTCCCCCACCGGAACTGGGGCAATTACCCTTTCCTGGTGCATGTGTGAATATTTATCAGTTGTGGAGTGACCACATATTATACTTACCAACATGTGCATCTGTTTTCACAGCCAGACTGTGAGTACATAGTAAAAGGTTGATTTCATCTTTTCATCCAGATTCCCTCGCAGCACCTGACAGGAGATCTCCATAGGTATCAGTTGGGTTACTACAGCTGAATGACCGTTATCAGCAAAAGAGGCAGCAAGGGCGTGCAGAGAGAGGAAATTCACTTACAGCTTCTGCTTGTTCACAAACACAGCCATGAGCTATGTGCCTGGGTCCAGTAAAAAATGAGCAGGACCACGCTAGCCGCCTCCTAGGAAGACAGATGATGGGCAACTTAATAAGTTTGTAAAGAATACACAAAGAGTCCAGGCACGTGACGCATGCCTGTAATCCTAGCACTCTGGGAGGCTGAGACAGGAGGATCCCTAGAGCCCAGGAGTTTGAGGTTTCTGTGAGTTAGGCTGAGGCCATGGCAGTCTGGCCTGGGGGGCAAAGGGAGACCCTATAGCTAGCAAGCAAACAAACGAATGAACAAATCCTCACATACTAACACACTCTGATATGGGTTCTAAGGGCAACACACAGGGTGTTGTGGCAACAGGGGTGACCTGCCCTTCATGAAAGGACTCCTGAGGAAGTGAGTTAACACAACCATGAGAAGAGATACCAAAAGAACATTCTAGAAAGAGGGGTGGGCAGGCACAATGGATCTGCATCCAGAAGGGCAGGTGCTGGACATTCAAACTGCTGGGAGCTATGGAATTGGGATGTGGGAAGGGCCTTGTCCCAGAGGAGCCCTGCAAGCACAGTGGGCTGGGGGTTGTTCTCAGAACCAAGAAGCCAATGAAGGATTTCAGGCAGCTGTCGGAGATCACAGTGGGAACAGGGCTAGGGGCAGGAACAGGAGACCCTCAGGAGGCTGTAACTGCAGGGTCCAAGTGGGAGGTGGTGGGAGCTGAGATGAAGCACTGGCCACAGAGATTAAAGACTTGGACAGTGATGTGCATGTCAGTTTAGCTATGTGTCCAGTTAGAGGGGACCGTTCCACTTCCAAGTAGATGTGCCAAGCAGACAGTAAGATGCAGGAGTCCAGAGCTCAGGTTTGGGCTGGGGATGTAAATTTTGGACTATTTAGCAATTGGAAAACATGCAAATCTATGGGAATAAACAATCTTCCCTACAGGACCCTTAGACTGAAAGGAAATAAGGTCCAGGGATGGTCCCAGAAGCTCCTGCTCGGAGGCTACAGAGGAAAAAGACACACCATCAATGTGGCTGGGCAGGCAAAGGAAGACCCAGAAACAGGAGGCAGGGGAACTGAGGCAGAAGAGCATCTCAAGAAGCAGGATATGCTGCAGTTGTGTGGAATGTCGCTGGACTTGGAGTAAGACGATGCCCCCAAAGTGACCCCTGAACATGCAGACAGGAGTAAGCTCTCATGTTCCACAGCGGAGGAGAGTGACTCCAGTTAGCAAAAATATATTGTATGTCTCAAATAACTGGAAGAGAGGACTCGATATGTTCCCAACACAGAAATGATAGGTTCTCAAGGTCAGAGGCACCCCAGTACCTTAGCTGGGTCACCACAGAGTCTACACATATAACAAAATATCACACGTGCCCCCTAAATAGGTATACATGCTATGTATCAGTAAGATAAAACAAGGAAAAAAACAAAAATCGTTGGATTGGAAGTAACAGGAGTCCCAAGGAAAACCAAAAATCGTTGGACGTGGAAGGGGGGAGAAGCCAGACCAGTGGACCAAGGAGTGGACACAGGACAGGAAGTTTTATCAGTCACAGAGCCGACAAGGGACCTGGGAAAGATGCTGGATTTGGTGGTGGAAAGCTGGGTGGCCCCTTCTGCACATACCAGTCTTAGGAAACACCATGGGCACCATCTCATCTCCATCACCAGTTATTGAAATGTTTTGTCAAGTCAGGAGCCTCCTGGCATCTTCCAAAACTGCCAGCTGTGTGATGCCAGCAAGGACTGCACAGGCCAGGCTGTCGGCTTTCAGGCCACAGTGGCCAAGGGACTCTCTGGAATCAGAAAGAAGGGAGAGCCCCCTGTACCAGTAAATGCAGCATGGAGTCAACACCTGGTCAGCAGCCGGCCCAGTGAGCTCAGCACCATGGCAGAGTTTGCACACGTGTGATGCCATGGCCACACTCCAAGTGCCAGGCTGGCTGAAGGCTGCTCCGGGAATGATGTCTCCCACAGCCAGACCCCATGGACATGGATCCCAATTCAGTGGACATGCTCCAGGTCAAGGTGAAATGCAGCCCCTACCATGGCCCTCGGGTCTGTCCCCACATGATCTGGTCTGGGCAGTTAGGGTGACCCCCTGTCCTGGTTCAGTCAGGACCTAGGGGTTTCCTGACCTCACCCATGCCTACCTCACCTGCCTCATTGCCCATGCTCAGGCTCGTATGCCCATGCCCATACTTGGACTTTTTGTGTGTTTCTAGAACATTCCAGGGTCCAGGCTTTCGTCCTTGCTCTTCCTTCTATCCAGAACACTCTCACCCCAGATGTTCATGCATGCAACAGCCTGATCCCTGTCATTCTAGCTTCAGTTCCAACTTGGCCTCAGTAAAGCCTTCCAGGACCAGCCCTCAGCATGAACGCCCACCTGCATCACTGTTACCACAGCACTCATCTCTGTCCACAAGGCTTTACTGGGGGTTTGTTTGCTTGTTTCACATCTGTGCCTCCTCCAGGAGGTGAGTCCTTTGCTCATTCCCTCAGTGAAAGAATGAATGGACAACAAGTGAATTTTTTTGGCTGGTATTGAGGCTGGAAGGAAGAAATTTGGGAAGAAAGATTTCAGTTAAACTGAGCACACAAACACAAGCTTCCCCTGCCCTCTACAGCAGCCCGCACAGAGGGGCGCAGCCACCATGGGTCACCTAAACTGAGTCAGGCCGTGCCTGGTGGGGGGGGGGCGGATGGCGCTGAGTGTGTGTACCTCCCATGCGTTCCTCGGAACTGTCCCTCTCCCAGGTTAACCTTCCTAAAGTCTGATGCTATTATATTTTCACGTCAGAAACTGGCTTTCTGTGATCCTGTCCCGACGGGATTTTCATCACTCCCTCCACCCTCTCTGTTTTGCTGCCTCCCACTGGCAACCCCAGCTCCCCTCCCACTAATCACAGCTCTGTGGATTCACGGGGTCACCTCAGTGTTGGGTTTCCTTTTATTTCCTCCTCTCCTTCCCCAAATAACGGGATTCTATGTTGCTCCCACAGGGACCTCAGACCATTAAGTAGCCCTCCTCTGAGATTTTAAAATTTCCATCAATTTGTTTCTTTTTCCCTTTGAAATTGACTTTGTGATTTGTTTTTATTTAGAGCGGTTTCCAGTTCATAGCAAAACTGAGGAGGACATACAAAGAGTTCCCGTATCCTCCCCACAACGCACACAGCCTCCTCCAGCACCCACACCGCACCTGAGTGGCCCATGTGTCACACTGGATGGACCTGCTCTGACCCATCATTGTTGCCAGAGTCCGGCGTTCACATTAGTGCCCACTTATGCTGGGCACACTCTGTGAGCTTTGACAAATGCACAATGACATGTACCCAGCATTGCGGCATCACACAGAGACACAAGACACTTCCCTGCCCTAAAATCCTCTCTGATCCACCTGTCCCCACCCCAGCTGCAGTACCTTCTCCAGGACATCCTACCGTTGGAACCACACGGTATGTGGTCTCTGCAAACTGGCTGCTCTCACTTAGTAAAATGCATTTCTTCCATGTCTTCATGAATCAGTCCTGTTCTGTTGTGTTTTACCTACCATCACTTTCTCCTACAGCCCAGATAGCCACAACAGCAGAAGGAAGAGGTGAAGGGACAACCACAGAGCTCAGGAGGGCACTTGGGAGTCTGAGCCTCCAGAACAGCATCTCAGGGACTTGGTTCCCTGGCAGCCCTCTTCTGCAGGAGGCCTTCCCCCTCCTCACACTCTCCCCTACTCAACCCCTACTATCCCTATCAAGTCCCATAAAAATATCAAACAAGAAAGTAAAATCTCTCCCTGTTTTTCAAAAGCAAAACTTTAAGGAATGGTCTTTGATCCGCAAATGTAATTAGCATTAGAATTGGAGATGGAACGGATATTTGTCTAAAAGCATTAATTTAAATCCTGGCCCAGTTTTTTTTTTTCCTTATCAGTGCTCTAATTCTAACAGTGCCTGTGGCAGAATCAGAAATCAGAGGGAAAGAACAAGTGGGTGTTCATGCAGCTAGAACACAAGGGAAGACTACGGCAAAAATGTGTGCAAACTCAAGACGAAGGTAGTGGCCCAAGGAAGCGAGTTTCTTTTGCACATCATGAACTTCAACTTGCCAGCACAGTGGGAATTGAGGGACATTTCCACCAACTATAGTTTATCTTCTCATTTCCTCACTCAGACTAGAGAGCTCTGAAGAAGAGGAAGGGGAAGATGCTCAGAACAGAAGCTTCAAGCCCTTGGCCACCAATGTTATTTCCCCTCAAGATTCTGTCCCTGGAATTTTAGGAGTTGCTCTGACTTGTCAGAGAGGGCTTACAGACAATTATTTTACAGCCCAATGTTGAAGAGTTCAAATGATAGTTTGGGGGATGAAAGATCCTTTCACTTAAAATGGGAGGGATGTTAAGTTTAAATTCTTCTACTCATCTACTATATCAGTAAACTCCCAGATTGGGCGGCCTGAATAACAGAAATTCATTTTATCCCAGTTCAATATGGAGGTGTTGGCAGGGCTGGTTCTTCCTGAGGCTGGTCTCCCTGGCCTGTCGGCGGACACCTCCTTGTCGCGTCCTCCCCTCACCTCTGTGTGCATCTGTGCCCTAATCTCCTCTACTTGTGGGGATCCTGGATTAGGGCCGGCCCTATCGGCCTCCTCTGATCTGCATTAAACTCCCTGTCTCCAGGTACAGTCACATTCTGAGATGCTTAGGGCATGCGAGTCCCCCATATGAACTCTGGAGACATGATTCAGCTTGGAACACCTGCTCAGCAAACCACCCAGCAAGACCCAACTTCTAGTCCCACCAGCAGGAGAACCTCTATGTACACCTGACTCTGCAAGTTCAAGGTAGGGAAATGCAGCGTCCACAGCCACAGAGAGGGCAGAAGTCCCCTAACCCCGTCACCACCCGAATTAAGCCACCTAGTGGTGCTGCTGCGCTCTGCCCACTCTCCATCGCTGAGCCCTCCCTGTCAGGGGAGTTATGTAAATCAATGCCGTGTGTTTATCTCTGCTCCCCTCTGCTCCCGGCTCACCCCTCTCTCTCCTCTGGCTGGAGGATTAGTGGCTTTTTAAAGGTTAATAACTTGTTGGTGTTTCCCCATCCCCTTGAAGGTGTTGTCATCTTCCATCTTTTTTCATTTCCTAAGGAGGAAAATAACTTCAGCGGAACAAAGGCTGGGCAACTGCGCCAAAGGCGGCCCTCAGAACCTTATCAAAGCCACAGCGGAGTGGGAATAATTACTCATTCTCAGCTGGGGGTGTCAGAAACACCATCTGAGCACAAGGATCACTCGTTCCTTTCAAGGAGGAAAATTAAAAAGAAAATGCAAGAGAAGTTCTGGGGAGAGGCCAGCAACACAAAGACAGCCAGGCGGTGGTGGCTCTCTCCGCTCAAGGGCTGCTGCTCAAAGGGAACGGCGCGGTGGTTCTAAATGGTGTTTTTAAAAATTCTAACACAAGTAAGAAGAAAAACAAAACCTTTATCTTCCTTTCTGAAATGCAAAAGGGAAAAAAAAATGGGCTGATGAGGAAATCATGGTAGTTAAAATGAGGGCTTCCTTTTATTTAGCAGGCTGCTTTTCAGAGATGTCAGCGCTGATTCAATTTTTTATTTAATAATACACATAAACTCACCGAAGAGGACAGGAGAACTTCCTCTTGAGCTTGGGCTGTCCAGCCTCCAGGCTGAGCGGCTCAGCTGGAGCCAGGGTGATGCGGGCCCCCAACCAAGTTCTGAATGAAAACAAACACCGTAGACCCTCTGTAAGTGACCCCCCCACACACACACAAGGGACTGTGACAAACTGGTCAACAGATGGAGGTGGTCAACAGGAGGAACTAGGCCTACTGTACCGATGCATACGTACGGTGCAAGTCTGGTCTATGAAACCAGGTGGAGTTAAGGAGGTGGTCAGTGTAGGGAGGTGGTCAGCTACGGAAGTTCTACTGCTATTGGTTTATCGAATACCATTATTCCTTTAAATCCCTCCTGAGTGGCTCTGCTCCCCAGAAGAGCATGAGATAGGAGTGAGAACCCTTACCTTAGAGACATGAAGCATTGTGTTTGGAGAGGAAAGAAATTTAAGGGCAGGAACATGTGTGTGCCCAGGCCCGTGTGCACATGAGTGTGGGATAGTTGCATGTGCTGTGTATGCGTGCGTGCACGTATGTGAGTGAGAGTGTGTGCACGTGAGCACAGGTAAACATGTGTGCATGAGAGAATGTGCACATGGGACTGTATGTGAGATTGTGTGTGTGGGAATGTATACGTGAGTTTGTGAGTGAGAGTGTACGTATGTGGGTGTGTGTACATGTGTTTGCACACAGGTGTGTGTGTTGAGGAGGAAGGATTGGAGTGTCTCTCCCCACCTCCGTGATCACACAGGTCACTTCAGCAGATGCCCCCCGGGCTGAGTTCTCCACCCCAGTAGAACCCCAGGCCTGGGCTGCTGGAAACAGGAATCGGGTGGTCCTCAAGGCAGAGGGCCCGCAGCTCTTCCTTTCCCTCAATGCGCTCAGATCGTGACATTAGACAGCACACAGAAATGAGCCCATCAGCTGGCCGGAGCCCCCCTCTTCCGGAGATCACGGTGGTTTGTGGGCTGGACAAAATGGCAGAAGTGAGATGACAGTCAGAGACAGAACAGAGAGAAGAGCTTAACATACCTCCCAGGTCAGCGGGCTCGGGGTTTGCTTGGGGGAAATAGCTGTCACCTCACACACTTGCTAAAGGTGTATGTCACCACTGCCCTTGGAAGAAAGTCAAACAACAGGCCACCAGCATGGCCAGTATGACAAGAGAAGACGGCCAGCATGGAGTGTGGGCCATCTCAGCTCCACACAGATTGGGGGACGGTGGTTCCACGTTCAGAAGGAGCCACACCCTCAATAATGCACGTTCTGTTCGAGTGAGCCCCCCAATGTCCATACTCAACCTTACACAATGGCCATGAGGCTCAGCTGCTTTCTTCAAAACTAAAAATGCACCCACATCATGCAGCTGACATCTTGTTCGTTACAACAAAAGAAGGGAAGAATACTTACCTGTTTAATAATACATACGGAGTACCACAAACATGTCTTTGCTCTGATAAAGACAAGCAGGTAACTGGTAGTTTGAGAACAAGTAGATCAGAGAATCTCTGTCCCTTGTCCCTTTGCACACATTGAGGCGGGATCCAGTGATGGCTGCCATGATGGACCAGGCAGGTGGCAGACAAGTGGGAACCTTTCCTCTTAGCAGAGGAAGTGGGACGGGCCCCCATGGTCCTTCCTATGTTTTGCTGTGTGGCTCTGAGGGGACTAAACAACAAGGACCACCAGTTCCAGCAGGCGTCAGGTGGCACTTCAGAAGTGGCGTTCCTATAGAGGTTGTCACCAAGGACAAAGAACATGGGATCGCTAGTGGAAGGCCTATGAGGGAGGAAGCTTCATTCCTGGAATACACAAGCAGACAGCATCCCCTTCCCTCCCTGCCCCACACGCACACGAACCCACTCTCCTCTGCTCTAACTCTGCTAAGGTTTGATCTAATAAAATAGTCCGTGCGTGGTACATGTTCTCTGAGACCGGCAGACCTGTATTCAAAATGAGTTGAGTACCAAGGGAGAAAGCGCTTGCTTCCATTGTCAAAAAGAAATGGTTGGTAGGGCTTTGATTTTTTTTTCCCCCCCTTTAAAAAAAGCAGTAGCTACTTTCAAAGTCAGGAGAGGCAATTTTTTTTTTTTTTTAAACACAAAGAAAGAAATAGCAGCAGCAGGGTGTTGCCTTACTCTGTCTGCGCCCTTTCAAATTCCAACTTCAGGCCACGCTATTAATTTTCCCCTTTCTCTTCCAGTATGTGGTTTCGAAAAATGCCCATCCTGCTGTAAGTCTCTGGGTGAATTATTTTAAGATCTCTTGTGCCATTTGGGATGTGGGATGGGCAGGAATCCCTCCACCCACTACTCTGGCCCATGCACTCAACACCCCATTCCTACCCCAATAGCCACTGGTGACCACATGGCCAAAGTCCTACTGACTTTGCCCCAAAGCAAATGAAAACTGATAAGGTCTGTCTGCCTCCCCTGCCACATAATGCAGGGATGTGTGGCAGTGGTGACCCCAGGGCCAACAGTTATTGTTAGCAGGTCAAAGCGCTGAATATCAATAGATTCTCGCTCCTGAGCCGTGCCACGCACCCCTGCCTGGAATGTCAACTTCTGTAGCACAAGCCTCACCTTTACCCAGCCGTTCTCACTTCAAAGGATACTCTTCGTGTGAAACTGTGAAACTTGCTTTATAGGGGGAAAAAAATGGTCATAGCTACACAATTATTTTAGAAACTCTGCATTGTATTTTAACGGAGGGCAAATGCCCTGGCTCAAGTCTGGAGGGATTTCAAGATTAAGATCTAAACCCTGAGGTTTAGATATACAAACGTCAGAAGTACAATCAACCCAACATACAGAGCCCATTCTTTGCACCTTGAAATAGATTAAAGAATGAGTTGAAGTTCGAGGACTGACCTCATCATTTTCAGTGGAAGGTAACCGAGTCTCAGTGCTAATGAAGCCATTTTCTTCCAAAAGTAGAATTACTCTGATGATTATTTCATAGTTCGTGGAGCCTTCAAACCCACTTTGAAATGTTGACTGGGCCAGGCGAGAAGTCTCGTGACCTCTCCTTACCTGGATCTCATCTCTGAATTCCACATCACAGTGCTTCCCCCGGCCACGCACAACATGATGTCACGTGTTAGCCTGGCAAGAAGGGACCCACAAGCCAGGCGCCCTGAGAGCCCGCCAAGGTCTGGAGCACAGAGAAGGTGAATCACAGGGAATGGCAGGGACAGACAGCAGTCCACCAATGGGCTCTGACCCAGCGTTGCTTTAAGCTCAGGCACATCTTCCAACCACTGGGGGAAATGTCAGTGCAATAGGAGGGTGAGACAGAGGCTCACCCTACAAAGTGGGGTCCCAGAACTGAAGACCCCCAATTGTCACCTAAAAGATTAAAAACCACAGAGAAGGGGCAGCGCCTGTGGCTCAACAGAGTAGGGCACTGGCCCCATATGCTGGAGGTGGCAGGTTCAAACCCAGCCCCATCCAAAAACTGGAAAAAAAAAAAAATCACAGAGCAGCCAGCCCCTAAAGAGGCATGTTCCTCTTGGCACAATATCCATTTCTACAAAAATAATGTGCAAAGGACTCTCTGATTGGGAGTAGGGATGTCTGTGAAATGCTCCCATCGGCACTGACAATTTCCTGCGTGGGTTATCACTCATTCTTGGTTCACCAGAAGGCTCATGAGCAGTGGCTCAACTTCCCTGTTTTAAATTGTCCATATATGGGATGTGAGGGCTTGAAAGGGTGAACCTTGTCACCTGCATAAAGTGCTTAAACTTTTGGAGAAGGGTCCTCCCTGGAGTGAAACAGCACAAATCATCACTCGGACAACTACGTAGATCTCCTTCTATGGCTATTATTATGATGCCGATTCTCCTTTGACTTGAAGGGAAAGAAACAGAGCTAATTTTTGTGTTATTAAGAGCAAGAATTGCACAGCAGCCAGACAGACCAGGCCCAGGCCACCTACCAGTCACCCCGGCCATCTCGGGCACTCTTCCCGCTGGCTTGTTCCTCCTGGGGTACAGACAGCGGAGTCACACTGCACATTTCACATTCTGACTTCCAAGAGAGAGAAGTATGCTGGGTCACTGAATGCCCCAGCATAGCAAAACCTTCCTGGGCACTGGTCATCCCCACTGCTGGCAGCTGGCTGGTCCTTCCCTTAATGCTAATTCCTGATCCAAACAGACATGGGCAGGACACTGTGGGACAGGATTGACTTCTAACCCTTTATAAAATCTGTCCTGACTCTGAATCTTCCCCTTGTGTGTGCGTGGAACCCCCCAAGCACACCAAAGGCAGCACAGTGGTGCCCATGGAGGAAAGGAGCCTGTCAGGATGGCACTCCCTTCCCTCCTAGGCAAACCCCTGGAGAGCCAGGCCATCTGAGCTGCATCACTGCCGCTTCAGTCCTCACCGAAGCTGCGTAAGAGGATCTAGGACCTTCCATTTCCAAATTCAAAAAACGTTTTGCTCTTCTAGGTCTTCAGAGCAGTTCTTGAGGTGGCCCACACCCTCCTGAAAACCCTTCAACCACCTGTTGGGACGCTGGTCTCACGCGTGCTGTTCCCTCTCTCTCCTCAGTCTGCACTGTCCCCAAGCGGCATCGTCCATGATGGCTGATTCACAGCATGGATGCGTGTTGACAACTGCAGTGTGTGCCTCTCGCCAGGCCTCTCATGGGGCTCCACACTCAAAGACCAGTGTGAAAGGCATCTCCTGTTCCCTAATGGGAGTCTGACCCTCCCTGTGTTTCCTCAAGTTGGCCTTGTTTCAGTAAACAGCTGTCATGCGGACAGTCTTCAAGTCAAGTTCTGCCACTCTCCCTCCGAATACATGCGTCTCCATAGCCACCACCATCATAAAGGCCACCTCCATCTTTCTTTGAATCCAGGGACAGCATTCTAATGATCTTTGTGCCCCCTGTCAGCACTTGTGTCATCTAGCCCAGAGTGGATATTATTTGTTATTGTTGCTGTAAAAGCTGTACAAGTTCACGACTTAGGAAAAACTCAAACTATCTTATATCCTTAGGATGGTCGAAACAAAAACAGAAAGTAACGAGTGTCGGAGAGGGTGTGGAGAAACTGGAGCCCTTGTGCACTGCTGGGGGGGGATGTAAAGCGGCGCAGCTGCTGTGGACAATGGTATGGTAGTTCTATAAAAAATAAAGAATAGGGCTATCAGAAGATACAGCAATTCCACTTGTGGGCACATATCAAAAATAATTAAAAGCAGAGACTCAAGGAGATGTTTGTACACCCACACACATACCTGCATTATTCATAATAGCCTCAAGGTGGAAGCAACCCAAGCATCTATGGAGAGATGAATGAATGAACAAATCGTGGTCCATCCACACAATGGAATATTATTCAGCCTTCTAAGGAGGGGAATCCCGACAGATGCTGCAACTGTGAAGCTGTGACGCGGACTAAAATAAGCCCGTCACAAAAATACAAAGGGTGTGGGCTTTCATTTCTATGAGATCCTCACAGTCACCATCAGATTCAGACATGGACAGTAGAATGGGGGATACCAGGGGATGGGGGAGCAGGGTGGGGAGTTTGTGTGTAATAGGGACAGAGCTTCAGTTTTGCAGGATGAAAACATTCTGTGCACGAATGACGGTAACCGTGGTGCCATGTAAATGGATTAAAATGCCATGGGATTGCACTATTAAGAAAGGTTAATTCGGCAAATTTTATGTGTACTTTACTGTAATTTAAGTTTTGTTAAAATCAAACCTCACAGCGTAATATTAAACAGCACAAGGTAATGTTAATCTAATAAAATTTTGGTTTCACCATCAAACCCCCTTAATTTTTCCATCAATACTCATCCACTATGACCACCGCCCTAGAACTGACCCCCAGATTGCAGTACCCTAACCAGTGCTGAGTTCCCTGTGAATACTGCCTACCCCTAAAGGCCAGCCTTTTCAAAGATGGACAGAGTTGACACAATGCCCAGGGTGAAGGGAAGGACCTCAGGAAATTGGAAATTGCCCCCCACTCCCCGCCCCGCCCTTACCTGCAAGTGACCAACAGCATTTTGGAAGGTGGCAATATAGTAGAGGAATTTAAATTTAAACAGAGTGAACTTGCTAAGAAGAGCCTGGTTCCTTGAACCTGATTGAAATTCTATGCCCAGTATCCTTAGTTTACAAATAAAGAAATGCTCTGAACCGCTCAGAAGATTCACGTGTGTGTGTTTGCTCCTGGTGTGTAGTTACAAAGAATTTCACACTTGTCCCCAATCAGTCCTCACCAGCAACTGCCTTGGTCTGTCAAGGACCTGGTCCAGCTCTGCCCTAGGGACTCAGGAGAGTCTCTCCGGAGCAGACTGGGATCCCAGACTGGGATCCAGGCACACATACGTATGTCTATCAATCAATCTATCTATTGCCTATTGCGATCACTTTTATTTTTAGTTATTCTGGTAGTTAATGCTATTTCCTAAATGTCTGCACTGCTACAGTTTCTAGATCAGGACACAGGCTGTGCCGGTGGGCTTCCTGCCAGGGAGGTGAGGACTCCAGCCTGCTCATCATAGCTGACACCTCCGCATTCTCTCCCATGACTGTTAGTTGTGTTACTGTTTTCATTTCTCCATGTTTATCTCCCATGATGCCCTTATAACGTTGAATCATGCCTGTAACCCCCATCTCATGGGTCACCAACTTCAGAGAGCAATTCTCTCTCCACAGGATTCAAGGTGAAGGACGCACCTGCCCTCGCCCCCAGTTGCATCATAGCTTTCACATTGCTGGGGCTTGTCACATTGCTATTCCCCTCTGTAGTTAAGCATGCTGTGACTTATTTAGCAGGAAGTTCTATAGATAGAAAGTCCTTAAAGAACGGTAAAGTTGTTATGATGAAGATTGTCGTTACATTATTCCCTGAGGACCTGAGAATATGGCTGAACCTGCGCAGAAGACACCTAACCCCAGGCCGCGGAGGAAAGAAAGCTCCCGGGTCAAGTTCTTATTTCCCATCTTTTAGTTTTTCCAACCTACATTCTTGGTGTTTTCATGGTTTTTATCTTTCCAGCTTTACTGTTTAAATTTTTATAGCCAAAAATATACATTTCCTATTTATTCCTTTTTGAGAATAGCAATCTCAAACCCTTTCCCAGAAGTCATTCTTTGCTTAAATAATGCCTACTTATCCTGTCTCCTAAAATAATCAATTCCTCCAAGTGAGCTTTCTAAATCCTCCAATTAAACTACACATCTCTGATATACCACCCTCTCAAAGAACTCATGGAGCCATTTGTAGTCGCCTCTTTGAGTTACAGATCAAAAATCAACAACATTGTAACCATCTGTGCCTAGAGAGGCACTGACTGTGTGTAGGTACACATACGTATGCCTATCAATCAATCTATCTATCTTTAACCCTTCCTGACCCCTGAATTCCAGCTCTTGGGGAACGTGAATATATCTGTTGGGATCACCTTGGCCTCCCCAGCATCCAGCAGAGAAGTGGGTACCAATAATGTCCGTTTAATAAAAAAAATGAATTTAAGGTGTTTTCGACATTGGGTAGATGTAGCTTCAAATTCTGCTTCTAGCTGCGTATGTCCAGCAAGTTATTAAGTGACTTTCGGAACCTCAGTTTTATCTCTGGAAAAATTAGAATCGAGAAGTAGCTACCCCCTAGGTTTATGAATTTGACAAGGATTAGATGAAATAATACCTATGAATTCACAACAAGATGGCTGGACCATAGCAGACATGCAGCAGTAATAAGCATTATTATTATTATTAAAGTTATTGTTGTTAGTCCAAATCTGGTGATTCTTGCAAAATAGACAGTCCCAGCCTGCTTAGATCAGGAGGCCACAGAGAGAGTCAAATGATTGCGAAAAATTTTCTCAGGCAAATACTCCAGGGCAACTAGGGTCAGAGAATTCGTGCTAAGCCTTAAGAAGGAGAAAAGTCAAAGAGAAGGTGGTCTTGAGATGGGCAATTAAGGAAAAGGACTGTGGATCTCAAACTTCACTGTGCTTCTCCCCATAAGGGAGGCTGGTGCTCACTCCCGCTGCAAGTTCAGGGTGTCTGATTCAGAAAGGCAGAGTGGCCTGAGAGTTTGTATTTCTAGCAAGTTCCCTGGAGATGCTGATAGCAGGCCCAGGGAGCACACTTTGCGAACCACTGCAGTAGGGGACGGTGACCTCCTCATGAAATCCAGAAGAAAAAATGAGCACCCTTTACTCTGGATAAGAAGCTCGCCTGAGATCTACGAAGCCCTGGTGGAGAAGCACAGAGTGGCGCTGAGTGAGCTCCTACCCTGAGCAGCCCACCTGTGAGCTTCCCAGAGCCCCCAGCATCCTGAGGGAACCCTGCCCTTGCTCCGTAGCACCTTATTCACACTGCTACAATTTACTTTAAGGTGCTGGTTGGATGTCTGCTTCCCATCCTAGAATGTGAGATCCCTGGGAGTAGTGTCTTCATCTGCACCCAATACCCTGGAGATGTTCAATAGGTGTTTATGTTTGCTGAACGACTGATCAGTGGGAGAATGAAGGAATACACAGAAACCAGTGAAACTGGGGAAGGTTGCACAGGAAGGCGGAAAGAAACAAAATTCAGATTAAGACTTTGGAATGATTTTTCTGTCCAATCACAGTTCCACTTTTAAAATGTTAACGATCAAAATGTTGGGAGGTAGAGGGTGGGTAGTGGTGCCGTTATTAACTCTCAAAATGGCCCCCCAAAATGTATGGAGGAAACAGAAAAACTGAAGCCTCATGACAAAAATCTACAAGAAAACTGATGCCTCGGTATGTCCATGAACTTCAAAATATGATGGAGGATACACATGGCCTTGGACAAACCACCTGAAATCACCACACCTGTGTGGGCGTGGCAGCTCTGCCGGAGGAAGCAGGAGGACAGCAGAGCTTCTCACAAGCTGGGGAGGTGGCCCTGGAAGCCTGGAGTTCAGGCTTCCTAAGCAAAGGAAGCGCAGGAACACTACAATTACAATTCAATGAAAATGTTTCTGACACAGAAAAACCAATCAAGCCAGGTACAGTGGCTCCAGCCTGTAATCCTAGCCCTCCGAGAGGCTGAGCCAGGTGGATTACTTGAGCTCACAAGTTTGAGACCAGCCTAAGCAAAAAGCAAGACCTCTGTCTCTACTAAAAATAGAAATCTTGAGGCAAGAGAATCACTTGAGCCCAAGAGTTGGAGGTTGCTGTGAGCTATGACACCATGACACTCTATCCAGGGCGACAGCTTGAGACTCTCTCTCAAAAAAAAAAAGTCCATCAAATCTATATGTTTAAAGTTCACATCACATGCCTAAGAAATTTGACACAGATCAATTAACAACGCAAAGTATTCTAGTAAAAGTACTGATTTTTTTTACAAAAAGAATAACATATTTGCAGAATACAACTAAAATTATAAAATCACTTATGAAAGAAAGAAAATAAAACTGTCACCAAATTTTCATGCCACATTTCCTATTTAAGAATAGAAGTTGTAATCCAAGGATTTTATATCTGGCCCTACTGACTTTCAGGAATCAAGGTTGCCCCCAGTCTGTTATCAACCTGTGAGAACTCAGGGAATATTGCTCCCACGGGTTATTCTTGAGAATGGATAACATACCAAACTCAAACAACCAAAATGGCTCAAGAGAATTCAACATAAGACCTGGTGGTGCGCTCTGAATACGAACTTAATTGTAGATAAGGCTAATTCAGTGCTATAAGAAGGAAAAAGGATAGTATGAAATCACTATGTGCTCTGACAAAATAAACAGAGAGCAACTGCGTGGTGTCAACACTTGGAGAGCAGATGGAAAAAACATACGCCAAAGGTGGCGATTTGTTTTTGTTTTTACTATTTCTGTTGAAGTTAGTATTGGCGTCATTATTCTGAGACTGCGGTGTGTGCGATGTAGAAGGCAGCAAATGCACACTTAATGATAGATACTATTTCACCTGGGATACTGGCATCCTCTGTGCCCATGGGAACCAGGGTTTAGTGCGAAAGACAGCCCAAACCAATGTCAAGTAGAAATGTAACATTAAAAAACTTACAGCGTAGAATTTGAACTGGGAGGACCAGTATAAATGCATGAAATATTTATTTATAGCTGTAGACATGGAAACATAGTTATTTCTTAGCTCCATCCACTGAAAAGGGCTAGAATTCATGAAAGACCAACTGCCAGCAATGGACAGACTACGATAGCACCAAACCATGATCTTAAAATCCTCTCCCCAAATAAATAAAATGGGCCTTATATTGAGAAATGGCTGATGGTTGGGTCCAGATGAATGAGAAGTGGCTGACGGTTGGGTCAAGATGAATGAGAAGTGGCTGACGGTTGGGTCCAGATGAATGAGAAATGGCTGACGGTTGGGTCCAGATGAATGAGAAATGGCTGACGGTTGGGTCCAGATCTGGGTTAAGGGAAGTAGAAGATGAGCCTGGAGCCTCCTTTCAGGACACAGCAAGGAGATCATCGGAGACGTCTGCAGCCAAGAAAAAACAAATCCCAAGAGTCTCCCACTGACCAAAGATGAGAGAATGTGAGGATCAGTAAGAACACAACTGCAGTGGATGAAAACACATGGAACATGTCTAAATCCAGGTGTTTGTAATGATGCTACAAAAATGGAATTGATTGCCTTTGAACGTTGAACTCACTCATTAATTTGAAAACTGGTAGCAAAAGAGAAAGAATGGTACAGTGTGAGCTGTCATGTATGAACTGAATCACTAGGCAGTCAGATAAAAGTTGAGGGAAACAGCCTCTTTCTGAAATTAAACTAGCTAATAAAGAAAAATGAGGGAATTACAGCAAATTGCCATTTGCTGCTTCTAATAAAAATCACAGTTCTGGCCGTTGAGGACCTGCAGTTGCTAACATGATGAACAAGGGACACAAATCCTTACGCCCTCCTAATGGATGAATACACACTGCCTAGGACACAATCTCACTGGACATGACCTACTCTGCGACCAATGTACAGGAAATGTAAAGAACAGGGGAGCAGGCTAACCCACACCACAGGGATGCTTTCTGGAAAACCTTCGCCATGAGGCCAAATCAGGCAACCTGGTTTCTTCAACAAAAACATTACATAGAAAAGAATAAAGGGGTAAAAGGGGAACCTAGCAATTAAAAAAAGATTTAAAAGACATGTTAAAATAGGAAAACCAAACTACAGTGTTTAGAGTTGCACTCTTTTTTTTTTTTTTTTGAGACAGAGTCTCACTATGACACCCTGGGTAGAGTGCTTTGGCATCACAGCTCACAGCAAGCTCAAACTTCTGGGCTTAAGCGATTCTCTTGCCTCAGCCTCCAAGTAGCTGGGACTACAGGTGCATGAGAAATGGCTGACATTTGGGTCCAGATCTGGGTTAAGGGAAGTAGAAGATGAGCCTGGAGCCACCACAATGCCCAGCTATTTTTTTGTTGCAGTTGTCATTGTGCTTAGCTGGCTCGGGCCAGGTTTGAACCCAGCAGCCTCGGTGTATGCAACTGGCACCGTAATCACTGTGCTACAGGCGCCAAGCCTAGACTTGCACTCTTGCGTGGCAAAGCTATAAAGGAACCCATCGTTTACAGCCCTGGGGGATGGGGCTGTGACAGGGACAGCTTCCGGGTAAAGAGAAGTGAAGGGCAAAGGGGCTGACAACGTCCTGCTTCGTGCTTCAGATGACAGCTACAAGAGTTCGGTTATAATACTACAGTAGGTAGTACGTGTCCTTAATGTACTATACTGTGTATTATCTGATTTATAATAAACATTCATAAAGCATATGTTACAAAGAAAAAATTCTATACAACAAGCAATGCATTCAAATTTATTTCACAAACTTTATAGCCGCACTTTGAAAACAGTCCATGATTCCCTATTGTGTATCATTAGGGGATGCCCTTGGAATGTGTTTAAAAATAGACAGTTTGCAAGTGAAGATGCTGAAAAAGGAGCTAAGTATTCTATGCATGGTGTCTGCATGTGTGTGCACGTGAGTGTATATTCATGTGTGTCAGAGTGTCTGTGTGCATGTGTGTGGTGGGTGTATGTGCACCTGATACATGTGTGCAGGAGGCGCATAACTCTGGTTCAAGCCCACGCAGTAGGGGGAACAATTAACTACTGTGGTGCATGTACTTCTAGTCTCAAGACAATTTATTTATTTAAGGTGTTTTGTCTTGATCAGAAGTGTTATCACATGAGCATATGTGATGAGCCTGGTTTCCTGATGTACAGGGCAAGAGCTGTTAATATCAAATACAAATGCAAAATTTACATGGCTTCATGTACTAAAAGAAGAACGCTTTATTTAAATCAATATATAAACAGCTTTGGGAATAGAAGTATAACTAGAAACACAATCTGTGAATGTAAATAAATAAGAATGAATCAATGCCGTGAATATGAATTGGGGCATTTCTGAGGCTGGCTGTGGGGACTGAGACACATGGTGTTTGTACCGTTGGATCTAAAATATGAAGACCACCCTTGGATGGACATGATGCACATTTGTGGAGCACAAGATGAGCTGCAGGAAGAACAAAGCCCCACCTGTGTGTAGGCAGAGAAAGATCCAGATCCGAGAGACCGCAGAGACAAGGCTGGGCATCCCGTTAGTTAGGGTTAGGAGTTGGCGGGGTCATGGAACAACAGTGAATTTAACTTTAAACTTGCCCTCAGCTGGAGGTGCCTGAAGGCTATTAGGCATCAGGTGCTCGAGAAGAACCTGGGAAATGAAATGAGCCATCAGCTCTGGAGACAGTCCTAGTCCTGGACAGCACTGGAGTGAGGCTCAGAATACTATAGAAATGCTGGGATGGGTGGGTGTCAGGAGCGCCCGTGGAGGGAACAGCAGGCTGACTAAGGAGGACTCAGGGCAACAACCTCTGGGACAGGAGGAGATAGGCACAAGTTGTAGAAATCCAGGAAAGAGAATTCCAAGGAGTTGATGGCCAACTGAGTCCCGAGCACCCAAGAACTCGGGCAGAAGGGAACTGAAGCAACACAGGCATTTGATCGTGGCAAGTCCAAGTTTTCATTAGAGAAAACTGGGGATTGAAGACACTGAACTCCTCCTGGGTTTGGGGGTAGGCAGGGGACAGACCCTGAGCCACACTGGGCCACCCTGGCGAAAAGGGGACAGCAGCTCCCTGGCCTAAAGGAGGAGGATTCAGCGTGGGGGCGGGGATGGGGGAGGGGTGCCTGTCCTCAGAGGAACGGGAAGGGTGTGAATTTCAAGAGCACAGTGAGGGGGACAAATTGGGGGAAGGAGAAGACTTTGTGTGTCTGCAAAGAAGACATGGGTACCCTTGTGGATTTGTTTATAACCAGAGGGCCGGGTTATGGGGGACCATTTCAGCTTGATGGTCTACTATGGAAAGGAAAGCAAGATAATGGACTGTGCCGGTGGGAATTTTGCGCACACTGTGGGCAGCCCCAAGAAACACACGGTGAAATTTTGCTCATCTGTGGGACAAGCTCTATGCCTTCTTCCTTAGGAGATGAGAATGGACATTAGGGCCCTGGGGTCCTTTCACCTCCAAATTTGGGGCAATGCCTTCTAAGAACTCTCTGGAAACAATAGGCTTACAGAAAATGGGCTAGCATCTTAGGGGCACTTGGTGCCTTACAAATTCCACTTCTGAAAATACCAACATCAAGAAAAGGAAAGCATTTGTTGACAGAACTGATTGTTGGACGCTTTAATTTGAAAACTATTTTGGAGTAGGGATTTCCTTTCAGGTCCCCTAAGAGGTAATAGAGACAGATCTAAAACATCTTCCCCCATGTTCTATAACAAGGCTAACATGCTTTCCTCCTTAATTGGATTGTGGTTGAGTTAACAAAGAATGCACTGCAGTTTCTCTGCCCTCCTGTGTGTATGTATGCGCACACTTCTTTCTCTCTCCCTCTTTGGAAAGAGCATATGGCCCAGCTTTATTATTCATTAAACATCTTGCCTCATGCACTAACTTTGCTCATAAAACATTTTTAAGATTCTGCGATAAGAGGGACACACACATTTCCCCGCAGCCTCCCCGCCCGGCCCCACCGAGTGTCTGCAGTTACAGGGTCCGGCTTCTTGTGGGTGAAGCCTGCCGGCCATCCTCTTCCCTCTTCAACCTTGCGGTCGTTTTCTTGCTAGAAAAAGGTAAAGGGCTCCAACCTGAATTCAACTCGGAGGCAGATGCCACTGTTTAACAGCTTCTGGGGAGACACTAAAAAGACTCGGTATTCCTACAAAAAGAAGAGAGGGTGAAAATGAGTCAGACAAGGAGAAAGGGCTGCCACACCGCACAGAGAGGCGGAGAGGGAAGGGGAGGTTCCACCCAGCAGGTTCTCACAGAGAAACTCTTCCCGGGTCTTCACCACTGGGAATGGGAGCCGAGGCCAGGAGACAAACATCTAGTACCCCCATAATATCCTGCCACTTCCTGTTGCTCCTCTGCTCCATCCCTTTCAATAACTCCCCACCCAACTCAAAGTCAAGGCCATAATGCTCACAGGTCCACAGGGCTCTCTGAGCTCTCGCTCTCGGGCTCATCTGCCACTACTGTCCCCCGACTGGCTCTGCTCCCATCCTCACAGATGCCTTGCAGCCCAGGCTCACCCTACCCTGGGGCCTTTGCACTTGCTATTTTGGCAGCCAGGAAGGCTCTTCCCTCTGACCTCTGTCTGGCTTTTCCCAACCTCCTTAAATTCTGTTCACACGTGCCCTTCCCCAGGAGGCCTCTTCTGGAGTCACTGTTCAGAATTCCAGCCTGTGGCCCTGGTGCTTCTTGTCTTCCTTCATTGCTTTTGCAGAGGCAGGGGGTTTTGTATGTCCTGTTCACTGTCACAGTCTCAGTGCCTTGAACAGTGCCTGGCACATAGTAGGTACTCAGTAAACACCTGATAAATGAATGAAGTTATAATTCATAAGTGGGTTTATAAACACACTAGGGTCGTGATGACAGATCAGAAGATTTCTTTTTTTAGGATAAAAGAAGAAAGAGATGATACATTTCACTGGACTTTTGTGAGCTTAGCACCACAGCATGCCGAAAACCCAAATAAAGACATGCCCTTATTCCTTTACATAGAGTCCTCTTTTAATGTATGATCAAGAATTGTGTTATTTGGGGAAGCTGAAAAATTCGAGCCCTTTGATCATGATCCATTCATTGACTTTTCAAGAGGAACTTTAGGTGGGATTTTGAGTGTGTTTGATGTACCTGATTAGAAAGCAAAGCCTAAATTTCTGTTTTAAAAGCCCAAGTCTCTATGTGGGTGCTCACAGAAGTATATCCTGCAGACTTCAATGAGTTCATCCAAGGAGCAGGTTTTGTACATTTGGAAGGAAGAGCAGGATTTTAAAGTTCAGTACTACTGGGTTAAAGTACGGGTGATATACACACCCACTGGAATGTGCACCCCTTTAGTTCTCAGAGCGGGAGGTAAGCCATGCTGCTTCCAGCCCCCGCTCCCACTTGTTGGCAGAATTAACTGTGGAGTCGACCGTTTCCGATCTTGGGAGTCTGAGAGAGTCTCGCTTAGCTCTGCTCCTGATAGAGAGCTCTGACACAGGGTGCACCTCTCACTGCCTCATGCAGACTGATGTGGCCAGTTAGCAACTGCACCCTTTCTCCCTCCCACCTCGCTGTGTTGCTTACTCTTCCTGGGCTGAGTGCCCTAGTTACCTACACAGTTTCCAGGAGCCCTCCCACAGAGGACAAGGTCAGACAATTAAGTTCAAGGACTCAACCTAGAAAAAATGCTACATACCTCACTGCTGAATATTATTGCAGTCACCTTCAAGGTACACCCCTTGGCCATCTGGGACCATAGGGATAGGCACAATGAGGTATGCAGCACTTTTTCTAGTATGAGTTCACAAACTTAATTGTCCAGCCTCATAGGGTGCTTTATAAGTGCATATTAGGTACTGTCAGGTCATTCCAATGACTGCCCCCAACACCACATTTAGGAGGAATCCAAATGCAATGAAGTCTTCATAAATAGTAATACTCACAGCAGCTGTGATTTGCCAGGTATCTACTCTGTGTCAGGCACGATATGCCGTGTCCCTTTAAATCTGCCTGGCAACATTAGCAGGCATGCTGTACTCCAGCTTCCTGGATGAGGAACCCCAGAAGCCCCTCGGCTGTTGAGAGGAGGAGCTTCGAAGTGAACCTGGACTCTGCCTCCAAGGGTCAGGATCCAGCCCTTGCCCCATACAAACACGACCAGCAGCCGGCACCTCTGTGAGGGCTCCTGTGTGTATTATCTAGGTTGTTCCTAACAAAGATGCCGTGAAGGGTTATTAGTTCCCTACTGTAATAAAGCAGCATAAACTTGGTAACTTGAAAATAATAGACTTTTATTCTCTCATAGTTATGGAGGCCAAAACTCCAAACTCAATGTGATATTGGATTTTTTTTTTTTTGAGATTCTGAAAGACAATCTGTTCCCTGTCTCTCTGCGGTTTCTGGAGTTTGCCATAACCCTTGGTGTTCCTTGTCTTGGCCGTGCATTTCTCCAGTCTGTCACATGGCATTGTCCTCCGTGTGTCTCTTCATGTTCAATTTTTTTCTCTTCTCATGAGGAGACCAGTCACTGTATTATAGGCCCACCCTAATCTCTTAGGACCTCATCTTAACTACATCTGCAAAGACACTCTTTCCAAATGAGGTCACATTCTGAGGCTCCGAGCGGACGTGGATATTCAACCCAGGACAATTACTATCGCCATTTTACAGATAAGGGGAATTCGGGGAAGGAGGGCTGGACTTTCACGAAATCACTTTGAAATCAGGCATTCTAACCCATGGTCCAGACTCCTTCCTTGCCACTTCTCTCAAAGACAGCAGCACTCCTAGGAGCGGGCAGTTGGCAAGAGCACCAGATGTTACTGAGCAGAAACTCAAGAAATGCACTTGCAGCCCTGAGCTGGTGGAGAAGGCTTTGTGATGTGCCTTTGAGAAAGTCTCGTATCACCTCTCATGCAGCATGAACCACCATCGCTGTACCTTCTGCCACTCCATGGGCTATCCTACACAGGCATGCCCCATCCAGAGATACTCTCTGATTCAAATGCAGACCGGAAGATATTCCCAAATTACAGCATTCCTTGGGACACTCTCTTTTCATAAGAAAATCTGTCCTTTGGTCCAATCCCTAATTTCACAGAGTAATTCCATAGGGATGATTCCAGCATATCTCTTACCTTTACCAAAAAAGCAAGCAGGATTCCTCTCTCATGACCCACAGGTGTTTTCTTTGAGGAGCTTGAAAAAATGGAAGCTGGAGTCCCCTCAGACATCCCAATTATCTCTAAGTCCTGGTAGGAGTATCTCCCTGCTCCCAGGCATGGATTTGCATGCTTTGCCTTTGTGAACAACCTTACTGCTTGCTCACTTTGAGATGATATTGCAAAATCTTCTTTCCATGCACAGAATCCCCAAAATAGAACTATGTTTTAAGATCCCATGAGTAGGGAGCTAGTAATATTGGTAAGTATAATGACAACACTAACAGCTCACCTTGATGGGATATTTCCTATTTATCACCATTCCAAGCGCTTTAGAAATATTGTTTAAAGCAATTTTCAGACAATCCCTGTGAGTCAATTACTATTTTTATTTCCAATCCAGAGATGAGGAAAATGAAGTTCATAAAGTATAAGGGACAAGCAAAGACCATTCAGCTAAAAAGTGCTAGAACCCTGAAGTGAAATTTGGTTTCTTAATGCACAGTCACACTGAAACTGGCAAAATCACCATCTGGCAAATCCTCCCATAATAATTGTTTCAGACAGCACTCATCAAGAGATGATAAAATTAGTGAGTGAAAGTTTGATGAGAAATAGGATATTTGCATAGTTTGGAATTATTTCCCTGTAAGATACTTACAAAGAGAAAAATAGTCACTTTACAACAAAGAAATCCGTCAACCCCACCTTAGGGAGGAGCAGTATTTTTCTTTTAGCCAGCATTTACCCTGTGCCTCAGAGAACACAACGCTGAACAAAACACTATACTTGACCCTGAATTATTTAGAATAGCCATCGTTCCCCACATTTCTTCTGGTGTCAGGGACATTTCAGGTTAAGCTAACTTTTATGGTGTGTTGAAAAGATTAAAAGGCAAGGGCTCCTGAGTAAGGGAAGAGGCAGCACAAGGAATATGTCCTACACCTGTCCCACCAGGACCACATCACAACCTGGACAGAGGTCCAGGGAGGTCGTGTCTGTGTCAAGCCCTTTTTTTGTGCAGAGCTGAGCAAACAGAGCTCCTCAGTCAAGGAAAGAACTGCCCACCCACCCCGCAGGGGGACTTATACATGCAGGAAGGATGCCACGTTCTCCTCACTGTGAAATGGAAAAGTGCGGATAACAGGGACTATATCTGCTTCATTTCTTTGTCCTGCACTGCCCAGAATATTTGGTATCCTAGAGATATCAGCTAATTCACAGTCATTGGAAATACCTTCATTTGGATATAAGCTTCTTAATAAAAACCCTGTCGTGGTAGTCATGCCATTGTTGGACATTTAGAATTTAAAAAAAGATGAAGAAAAGTTGAGTTTAGGCAATAGATTTGTATTAAAAACAAATGTACAGACAGAGGCTTCATTATACTGGTAGTTAATATAGAGCAAGATGTTTTATTAAATGTAGGAGAACATTTAAATCATACTGTCAAAGTATTTCACTAGTGAAATTAAATTTTCATATTCCAGCTTATATGACAACCCAATTTCTACTTGAGTTTTGTTCTTACCTGCTGTCTTTGAATTACATCTTCACTTTTATATTGTAGTACTTCGAAACATGCATACATAAGCATCTACAAAGCACTGATTCATTTGTTTACTTAATGAACATTTACCAAACTCCTACTCTGTCCCTGGCATCTACAGGACATTACGGAGAACATTAATAAACAAATCTGCACAGAGGAAGCTGAAAGTCAGAAAAGACGTAGAAGATGGACATGAATGTCGGCGTCAGGTTACGTAGTCGGTACAGGAAATGCCTTAGTTACAGAAACTGGTCCCTGCGCTCTAAGGGACTCAGTGTTTCCTCAGGGATAAAAGTGAAGATGATAACAGTGATGATGATGGTGGCAGTGATGACGGTAATTGTGGTGGTGACGGCTATGATATAGGTGATGATGGTGACGGTTGTGATATTGCTGGAAATGGTGAGGATAATGAAAGGAGAAGGAAGAACAAGAAAGAAAGAGGCGGAGGAGGAGGAAAGGGAGCTTCTGCCATCTGTCAGAGCAGAAAGAAAATGAGCTTAAACATCAGACAGACCTGGGTTTCAGCAGTCATTTTTCTCTTTACCAAGAGGGGTATCTTTACACAAATTAGTTAATAATGTCTCTAGGCCTTAATGTTATCATCTCCAAAATAGAGATTTTAATACCTATTTTTCAAGGCTATTGATAAGGGATAAGCAGAAGGATTAATTATTTAAATTTTTTAAAACCAGCAAAAAAAATGCTTCATCCAAAGAATGTGTTAACATCTGCCTCTTCTTCTTGCTCCAAATTCCCAGAAACCGCAGAAAAATATAATGATATATTTTAAAGATCAGTATATGTATGGAAAATGATAATGGTGCCATCAGTAGAAGAGTAAAATTCCAAAACTCTTGTAAATGAGAAAACATGTGGTTTGGTGTCTAGAGCACCCCCAGAAGCTCAAGGCAGATCAGAACACACCCTGAGAGCCCACACATAAGCAGGGGGCCATGGCTGAAGAAGGCCAGGGAACCGAACATGTGCTTCCACTCCTGTTTGTTTGGTGGGTTGCAAGTATTGATTAACATTAGACATTACTAAAGGCAAGGTGCAGTGCCTCACACCTGTAATCCTAGCACTGTGGGAGGCCAAGGCAGGTGGATCACCTGAGCTCAGGAGTTTGGGGGAAGGATGAGCAAGAGTGAGACCTCATCTCTACTAAAAATTGAAGAACTAGCCGATTGTTGTAGGGGGCACTTGTAGTCCCAGCTACTCAGGAGGCTGAGGCCAAGAGGATCACTTACGCCCAAGAGTTTGAGGTTGCTGTGAGCTAGGCTGATGCCACAGAACTCTACCCTGGGCAACAGAGTAAGACCCAGTCTCAAAACACAAACAAACAAACAACAAAGAAAAACCTCAAAAACCAAAAATGTAAGGTATTAATAAAAATGTGAAGTTGTACATGAGGATTAAAAATTTAAATTACTTCAAAAAAATTTTTAAAAATTTAAATTAATTTATAATCAGTATGTATAACTGCCAAGACAGTAGTTTTAAAAAGGTACCTAGCATAAGTAAATCTTGCTTAGCTCAATTTAAAAAAATTAAAAAGCATGAAAAAGAAATAACAAAAACAAAAATAAACCAAGCAGGTAATGACATCATAATATAATAAATGTCATTCAGTGAATTCCTCCTAAAAAATGAAAAATACCTTCAATTTGGGTACAAATAGAAACTCAGCTATATGTTTACAAAAGGCACATTAATGACATAACAAGCTTAAAAATAAAGGGACATGGAACAATCTTAATGTTAGAAAAGTGAATTCAAAATTAGAGGCTAAAGAAGAATATTAAGTTTGCTAAGGGTATAATTATTAAGAAAATATGACTATTGGAAAGTCTTATGCCCAAAGAGTTATGGGCCAGTCTAACATATGAGTATAAATGTAAATTTCCTAGACAAAATATCAACATAAGGAGTCTAGCAACACATCAAAAGGAAAACATATCATGTCAAAGTTTATCCCAAGTCTTTAAAATGATCAAAGAAAAGTAAAGGAAAAGATTGAAAACTATGAAAGAATAGGACATCTTAAAAAATATGTCCTTTCCCAAAGGAGTATATGGAAATTCTAAGTGGAAAAAATATATTTGAAATAAAACACTTAATGGGTTCATTGAAGATTATATCAGATATAGCTGAAGAAAGAATTATTGGACTGGAAAATGCAGCTGACAACAGGCAGCACATGGAAATGAAGCAAAGCGGAACTGTAAGATCTGCCAACATTTCTACGTGAACTGGTGCTTAGATATGAATATTTCTTTTTTTATTTTTGTTCCAGCCAGCACTTTGCAGCCTCACAAATTTCTATGTGCTGTTCCTACTGCCTAGACCTCTTATTTCCTGCCTCTTCACAGGAATCGTTTTCATCTTATGGGTGTCAGCTCAGATACTACTTAATACATTCAACATATATCTATTGTGTGTTATGTTTCCACTTTGGCCTAGACACCATGGATACAGATTAAGACAAAGTCCCCATTTTCAAGGAGCACATATTCAAGGCATGGGCAAATGGGTAAACAGATCATAAATAGGATCCACCTCAAGAAGCAAGTTTTAAATTGTGATGAGTGTTATGAAGGAAGTAAAACAGAATCTCTTCAGGGAGGTCTTTCTTGGCCTTCAGATCTAAAGAGGCCCCATACTCTCTAACACATTAGCCAATTTATGACACCTGTTGAACTTTCATCTCTCCAAGAGCAGAAACCTCACCTGCCTTGTTTATGATTGTATATCCATTGTATACATGATTGTATATCCAGCATTAGCAGAACCAATGCTGAAAAACACAAAATGTGTTGGAAAAAGATTTCAAATGAACAAATGATTTTTATTGACTCTCTGATGCAGGTGCTGACCTCACACAGCTAATCTGAAGCCCAAGTTTCTCTTGACTTTCATCCACCTCCACCCTCACCCTCCACAGCTAGTAGTGTGCTGGTTAAGTGTTTGACAACCAACTTTTCAGGTAAACAAAACCACCATCACAACAAAACAGACTAGATTTATGTTTGCCGATTTCCAAGGTGTAAATATGGTCAATTTCAAGCTACCCACATGACTCACCAAACTGCTCAGAAAATGCAGTCACTCTCTCTATTCACTAGTATTTCCTTTGTACAGATAAACCAGGTATGATTAGCCTGCACAGAGCATAATGAAATACAGGAAAACTGAGCATTTTTTACCTTTGTTTTAACACACCTTACTAAAATGCAAATTCATCTCATTTAATTTTTAATAGCACTATGTTTAACAACTGGTTCACAAAATTCCTGAGAATGTAATAATCAGCAATCATAAGACCAAATTGACTCCAGTGCATCACTACCCAATGCTGAGAATTACCAGAAATTTAAGAGGGTTGAAGAAAAGCCAGGTAGTTAACTCCCAAGTGCCTTAACACAAAGCAAGAAGTTCCTTTATTCCCCAGCACACAAAGTCCAAAGACCCAAAAGACAGGTTCAAGTGCAAAGGAGGGGTATGAGATGCGATTTGATTGTGCTAATGGTTCTCAATTTGAAAAACCTCCTTTTGTGAGAGAGGACGGTATTCTCACAGTGTCTGGGATAAATGGGTTCCTCACTCCAGAATCCCAGCTAATTCTGCTAATAGGAATGCAAACATAGATCTAAACTGAGGCCCCAGAACAGTCTCTTACATCTTCCTTGCCCCAGGGGGGATGAATGAGAAAGATTACTTGTGGATTATAATTGCTTAAAATAGGTTGTGATGTAAAAATCTAATCCCTTCTCCTCTTCAATAGTAAACTTCTACAGACAGAGAAATTATGCTTAATGCCAGTGTATTGAAGGTAAAAAGAAAATTCCGTTCTCCCTTTGGGGAAGAGGAAGGACATCTTTTTAGAGCTGTCAGAATACACAAGCCATAATAAATTATTCTTTTTCATTACTGATTTATTAAGCAGGCTGCTTGGTGTAATGGCAGAAAATTCTGTTTAATTTTCATAGTGTTAGACTACTGTGATTCCTGATCTGAAATCAACTTGAGTTATTAAAAGACGGGAATGTATTTAATGTCATGCATCAGGGTTTATCTTCATTAAATCCTTCCTAGTACAGGGTTTAAGCATTTATGTAACATGGCCATTGTTTGGCTGTAAAAAAGACAACAGCTCTGTTCTTGGGACAGTCTCCATTGAGTGTGCACACCCCAAGTGGTCTTAGAGTGATTGGCAGTTATGTCAGCCATAAAATGCTGAAAATGGGCCTGGAAATCTCAAGCTAAAGAATCTCTATCACACATTTTCACTGGAATTAGAGTTTTTCAAACAGCAAACAACCAACCAAAACATTAGAATCATGAATGTGGCAAAATTGGGGTGAACCTAGGATGTTTCAGAAAACTTTCAACAGTATGTCTAAAATTCCAGTTATGTGATCAGTCTTTGCACCCACGAAGGGGCAAAGCAGCTGTAGTCTGTTACCTTTCTCCCATCTCCTCTGCTGATGAGAGAGTCTTAAGCTGAGCTACGGAATTTCTTCCTTCCATTCACAAATCTTCAATAGGCATTCACCAAATTCTTACTATGGGATGGTTAAGACTCATTTGCAGCCCTAGAGAAGGTTTTAAAATATTCTGGGGAAGACAACTATCCGTGGAAGGTCCAAATGAAAGATGAGCCATGTAATTCAGGTCTGAGAACAGCAGGGTAGCCTGTGGCCCTCCCACCTAGGAGGTCTGGGTGGCCTTACCAGCCGGGTGGCTTTGCAGCTGAGCCTTTAGGGGTCTTTTGGATTTTATCTGAAATAGAAATTATGAATAAGTGTATTATTTCATTGCCTTGAATAATGCTATATCACTGTATTTTATTGAATTAGCAGAACCAGTGAGTCAATAGGGGCTGCCCCATTCTGGGTAATACAATTTCCTGATTGTTCTACTGGGTTTCACCCAGCAATTGATCTCAACATTTGCAGAAACAGACCAGACACAAAATAAATGTATGATGATATCCAGCTGAGTGAGTTCAGGACTTCTTACTACCTATTAAATATCTCCTTTGTATATCCACACAGATATCCCCTCTTCCCTGATTTTGTCAGCCAAATAGTCAAGGCCGTTTCTGAAATCCTCTGCTATTAAAATGTACTTTATTCACAGTGCTTTTTATTTGTAGGGTCACCATACAGGCAAATGACACTTGCTCCCCGTGGGTAGAGGGAGATCATCCCTCTGACTGCTGGCCCCACCCAGTGGTGTCCCTGGCACAAGGGGGCACTCAACCAATGACCAGTGGGCAGGTGAGACCAATGGGGTGGCCACCTGCCTGGTGTTTGCATTCCCATAGAAGGACAGGATCAGCTGTAAGTAAGTGAATCCAGATAAAAGTGCACATTTAGAAGAAAAGACAATAGAGGTGGAGAGGTCAGCCCAGGGAGGTGGGGAGACAGCTACAGGGCTCGTGGATGGGCATATCTGCAGGTGCACGTCACTGAGGCCAGAAGACCCAAGGAATAAATTGTTCAGGGAGGTTGAGGAAGGGGTGAGGCTGGGACTGGCATATGCCCAAGGGAGGACGGAGGCCCATGCAGAGCCAGTGAGAGCTGGGCAGGAGCTGGACCATGCAGCCTCACAGGCCCCCCACAGGGAGTTTGGTTCTTCTTCTAAGAGAATTGAGAATCCTTTGGCAGTTTTAAGCAAGAGAGTAGCATGATCTTCATCTCAGAAAGATGATGCTGGAAGCAGAGTGAGACAGGCCTGAAGGCAGGATGGGAAGCAGGGAGAATTAAGACTCCCACTGTCTTGCCGGTCAGAGGTGAGTGGGCATTGCTCTGGGCCAGTCTCAGCATGTACTTTGGAGGTTGAGGCAACAGGTCTTGCTGGTTGGCTGAGTGTGGGTGGGGAGGCTGTGTGAGGGGGTATCAGGAATGACACCAGTGATTTTGGCCCCCACAGTTGGTGGCTGGAGCTGTCATTTAGAGGCACAAGGAAGACAGGGAGGAAACAGGGCTTGTAAAACACGGTGGGCCAGAATAGGAGGGGACCTCTCATTTATTTGTGTGACGACACCCTCCTGCCTCCCCTCCGCACGGTTCCCCAGGCGTGTGATGCGTGATGCCACCTGCCAGCCTCCCAAGAAGGTGCTGGAAAACACCACATTGATGCTTCAAGGAAACAAGCCAAATCCCTGCCAAGGCAGTCCAGCCCATCTCAAAGGAGGTGGGGTTTGTTTGAATAAAATCCAGTTCTCCTGGGCCACCACCCACCTGCTTGCTCACCACAGAGCTCCTCCCTGGAAGACACCTGGGTGTTTTGGACCAGGAGTAGGTGACCCAGCTTGCAGATGGTGTCAAAGGCGCAGGAGCTGTATTCACAAAACCCACTGATCCAGAAAACCATTACAGGGACGGATTTTCAATTTCAACGGCAGGGGTGGTGAGGGTGGAAATTAAAGCTGGGGGAGAGCAGAAACAAAAATAACAAGGCCATTAATCTTTCATTAAGTTAAAGGGATGAAAAGGAATCGCTTAAAGTATCATTCTTTCCTCGCACCACAAGCATGCCACCCCCTGCTAACTTCAAAGCCTCAGCAGAGAAGTTGGTTAATACAGTTGGCACAGTATCAGGCCGTGGTTTACTTTTGCTTAAGTAGGATCTTTTTTTTTTTTCTTTCCAACAAAGAAAGCATAAGGGTTGGGCACTCATTGATAGGAGGCCCACAACGTAAAAGATGCCTTCGTGTTTCATGCAGAGGCCTTTTGAGACTGCCCTGCCGACACAGTGTTTGCAGGCTGTTTGTCACAGACTCACACGAACACCACAAAAAATAAAAAAAGAAAAAAAAAATCTGCCAGAGAGAGAAAAGGGTCATTGTTCTTTCTCTTCCTTCCCTACTTTCCGCCTTTGTAGAGTCAGATGTAGCCCCTGACTCGGCATCTGGGCTCATGGTAGCCTTAGAAAAGATGCTATTTTCAAGCAAGAAACCAAAATGTCCTGCTTTTCAGGCAGAGGGCAAGGAACCAAGCATCTCTCACCTGTCTAGGGGTAGGAGGCAGGAACAGCTCAGTGCTTTGGGGGTGGGGGGGCTGTATTCTTCTTCAAGGCAGTGCTGTTTGTACTGAAAACAAAACTAATTGCTGGTGAGTGCAGAGCTTTGTGGTTGGGTAGGCGTATGGGGCAGACTGCACTGCCCAAGTGACTCGGGAGGGGAGCAGAGAGAGGGCTGTGTTTGCTGGAAGGCCTGGTGGCCCCTGTGGTGAGGCCAGGTCTGGGAGCCCACCTGAGGCTTGTCTGAAGGCAATAGGAAAGGCCATTATCCACGTCCAGAAGGCTGTTGCTCAATGTACTTTTTTCTGGATTGCTTTTAACAAGGAAGGCAAGATGGGCAGATGGAGACAAGTGTCGCCCCTGTAAGAAACATTCCAAATTTGATTTTCAGAACATGGGTGAGGTTGTTTGGCCTTGCTTGCTGGCTGCCCTAACAGGTAAGGGTTAAATTTTTCAGGCCCAGAACTAGAGTGACCAATGGTCCCAGGGTTCCCAGACCGAGTTAACAGTCTTGAAATTCATGATTTCTGTCTTTTTGTAAAAATCCTCACCCAAGCTAGTGAATATTTTGAGTCAAATTAAACCAGGTTGAATCCTAGCTCAAGTATGGCCCCTTACAAGCTGCTGGGCAAGCCACTCGCAGTATCTGGACCTGTGTCCACCTGGCAATAATGCTGTCCCAGGGACTTGCTGAGGACTGACTGAGACAGAGGACATGCATGGCAGCAGGCGCTCTACGACCACTTGGTCACTTACCATGTCGTCTACTGAAACTGTGGCATGCACAACAGAAGGAGGGCAAGAAATGGTAGCTTTTCCAAAAGGTATTTATGTTAGAAAAAGGGATGTCCTTGTTTCTTTAAAACACACACACACACAGACACACACACACATTTATATAGGCTTAAATAAATGTCTATAATAGCTCACCTCTGAGTAGAAAACCAAGAGGGCACTTCAGAGAAGCAGAAATAAGTTAGAGGGAAGAGGATTGGGGTGCAAAAGCTGGCCTCTGTTTGCAGAGAACCCCCATGGGGTTGAGGGGTGAGGTGCTTTGTCCACCTCCTGGTAGCTGTGGTGTGGGCTGGTTTCCCCCAGTGCCCAGCAGTGAATACGGTCAATGAAAAGCAGCTGCTACCATCATTGCCACAGCCAGTAAGGAAACCCGTGACTCGGCTTCAGGCCCTTTGGAACAGAGGAACTGTATTAATTGAATAATTTAGGGTTGCATTGTAGACCCAGGCTGCACCCAGCAGCAGGAAGGCTCGGTCCTCGTCTGGCAGGTCCATTTGTGCAGCACCTCTCTCTGCAATCCCCACCAGGACATGCCACCATGCCCAGGTGGGCTGCTCTGGCTCTCAAGGCAGGGTCAGGAGTTGCCTGGGGTTCACAGGCATAGTGACTTCTGACCTGCTACACGAGGCTGAGCCTTGGTCTAATGCTAAGGGTTTCCATAATTACGGCAGCACCAAGGACAGTGTGCACTTCTCGCCTGGTGGTAAGTGGGGCAACCAATAGCAGCAGGTAGGAATGTAGGTAGGTGAGTAGACAGGTAAGGCTATGCATATAGCTCAGATACGGATGCAGATGACGTACAGGACATTAGGATATAGCTACAGATACAAGTATAGGCACAGATACAGAGATACAGTTTAGACGGAGGTATAGGTAATATCAGTGGGGGCTGGTAACAAAAATACCTTACACTGAATGTCTTTCTTGGAAGACATTTATTTCCCACAGTTCTAGAAACTGGAGAGTCCAGCATCAACAAATCCTATAAGTTCTCTCTTCAAAATATCTAGAAACTCATCTTCCCCTACTACTAATGCACTGGTCCAAGCCATGGTATCTTTTCTCAGATCATCACAATAGCCTCCTACTTAGTCTATTTCCACCTTTGCACCCTTCAGTCTAATTTTCAACATGGCAATGAGATGTTCTTTTCTTTTATTTCAGATTCATATGAGGGTACAAATGTTCAGGTTACATTGTTTTCATTTCTAAGGTAAAGTTCAAGTTGTAGTTGAGCCCTTCACCCAGGGGGTGTGCTGACACCCTCGCAGTGCACATTAGGTGAGATGCCGCTGAAGGGTGATCGAGAAGATGTTCTTTTAAAA
Organism: Nycticebus coucang; assembly: GCF_027406575.1. Lineage (NCBI taxonomy): Eukaryota > Metazoa > Chordata > Mammalia > Primates > Lorisidae > Nycticebus > Nycticebus coucang. Next base: position 106,888,730 of record NC_069783.1, on the reverse strand, counting down.
GATAAATCAAATCCAGACGCTCCTAACCAGGCCCAGTGGCTCATGCCTATAGTCCTAGCTCTCTGAGAGACTGAAGTGGGAGGATCACTTGAGCTCAGGAGTCTGAGACCAGCCTTTGCAAGAGCGAGACCCTGTGTCTACTAAAGATAGAAAAACAACAACAACAAATTAGCCAGGTATTGTGGCAGATGCCTGCAGTCCCAGCTACTCAGGAGGCTGAGGCAGGAGGATCTCTTGAACTCAGGAGTTTGAGGTTGCTGTGAGCTATGATGATACCATGGCACTCTAGTCTGGACAACACTCCTCCTCCACTCAAACGCTCCCAAGGCTTTCTATGGTCATCGGAATACATGATTCTGAGTTGACAGTGGCCTTCAAGGCCCTCAGTACTCTGTCTCCCATTGTCTCCTTGAAGTCTTCACTTCCCTCTCTTTCCTCGCAGCCACTCTGTTCCTCCAGGTACCTGGCATTCAGAGGCTGAGCACACAGACCATCTTCTGCCTAGCACGCTGTCTCCCCAGCTATCACCATGCCATCCCTCACCTCCTTCTGGTGGTCAGTGCACATTTGACGAATGAAAGGATATTTGTATTTGCAGGTAGGTAAAGCCTGGGCCATGTGACTTACATTTTTAAGAGTGAGGAGTAGAAATACTAAATCTTTTGAGAAGCACTAAATATTTGCCAACAATCCCTCAGGAGGGGACAAGTGATTGTGCCACCTGAGCCCCACATTGGAGAGGGAGGAGCTGAGCAGGCTCACACATGCCTGGGGCATGGGGCAGCCCAGGGTTCTGCCACCCCTGTCACCTAGCTTTTACCCAGCAAGAGACTCTTCTTTACCGCTGGTGAAGCCAGTGGCCAGTGATGGAAGGCAGGGGTCTCCAGACAACCTCTCTGCTCCATATGGAGAGAGGGAAATGAGCATTTCCTGGTCTTTTCTTGGGGCCAGGCTGTGCTGTAGTGTCTCTGATAATGCAGCTTAAGGTGGGGAGAGGGGCAGGAGGCATAGGCTGATGATAGTGGCGGAGGAAAGATTGGGCAACACCAAGAGGGAGGTAGTTGGATGGGAAAGTGAAAATTTTCAGTTAAACAATTGCGTTGAGAGGTTTTTTTTTTTTTATCAAGCACACACTTTCAAAGCCACAGAAAGCTCATTTATGGGTTTATGTCAGCAGAAAACGAGAAGTGGTAATAAAGGGAAGTGTTTTTGAAAGAAAGCCTCATAAGAGTTTTAGTTCAAGCTTTCCTTGGCCTAATTTTCTCCACTGGCATAAGATTTTGCATGAGAAAGGCCCTCGGAATGCAGAACAAAAGAAATGTCTTCTTTTGTCCTGTGAATTTAGCTACTTACACATTTCTCCAATCCCTCTGTAGCCCATGTTACTCACTTCAGACTTCCCCCCCCCCACCCCTTTTACAAATGTTAGATCTAAAAATTGATTTGAAATCCTGGAATCTTTAATTCCCAGTCTGGCCACTGTATTTTAGAACATGACCTTCCCCATGATCAGGAAAGTATGCTTTGAAATTGTCACCTTAGAGAGTGGACTCGCACGAGAAGAATGGTGCTCACACCTACCTGGCTGGGAAACGCACTAGGATGTAGAAGGAACATTGTATTAAAGTAGCACCACGGAGTTGGGGTGGCTTGGAAATCATGGAATCGAAGGAAAATGGTCCAATATTTCAAACAAAATCACGTCTCGTGTATTTCTGCTCCATTACAATAGGGTAAGTTAGATCTCGTCTTGTGGGAACTGCGATCTTAGATGTGGAACTCTCTAAGTGCTTAGAATGTCTTCTATTTTATTACATATACAAAGGAGCTCTTTACTGCAACCATAAAGAAGTGTGTGACACCGAAGTCATATCTCCATTTTCTTTGTCGAATAAAACCACTCTAACCTAGAAAGCTACACCACTACTGAAGAATTTATCTTACTCGTGTTCCCCAAGGGGGAAAGGGCACTATACATCATTCAATTTTAAAAGGAAGCTGTTCATCGACTAAATTACCGAAATAGTCCCCTTTTATTTTTTTCAATTTAGTTTTCATTGAGGTAAAATATACATTTATTTTTAACTATACAGTTCAGTGGTAGCAAACACATTTATATTTTTTCTACCTGCCTTATATCGTCCAATATTTTTAAGATTTTTAGTACATGCAAAATGTTTTCTTTGGGGGGGGCATAAAAATTGAGCCTGTGAAGTACTTTCTTTTAAATTGAAAAGTCCTTCGTAATTATAACTAGATTTGGGGTGTTTTGGTTAGGCTGTGAATAAATTCACTTAATCAACGGTTTTAGAAAATAAACTTTCTGCATTGTAATTAAATATCTCGTCCATGAACATACTATCATGAAGTCTCACTGTATATTTCATAAACACAAATCTAACATGCAAAGCTAATGAACTCCATAATTGTATATAACTCTAAGACTAAGTTTAGAAGACATACAGCAGATTTATCTTTATTTTATAAAAGACTAGTTTTATGCCCAAACTGCTAAAGATTATGGTTTCTATTTATGAATCCGTGAAGTCATGTGCAACAGCAAACTGTAGGCAGAGGCTGGTTAGCTGGAAAAAGATAGCACAGAATCTCAATTTTTCGTAGTCCGTCGACAAATGCTTATTGAGAATCTACTCTGTGCTAGGTGTAAAACTATCTCTGTTCTCATGAAATTAGCAATCGAGGGGGACATACAAATGAATAAACAGGCACAAGAGATAAGAAGGTCCCACATCAAATTCTTCTTCTTGGGAGTGCAGAGACGATCATCTGATTGGGAGGTTGGCAAGATTTTTCATAGAAATGACACCTAAACTGGTTATCTGAGGAATGAATAGGAATTAGCCAGACAAAAAGTAAAAGTCACTTTCACAGCTCCAGAAAGAGGGAACTGCATGTACCAAACCAGCTGTGCCAGTGGGAAGAGCAAGTTCAGGAAACTAAAAAAAGTCCATGTGATGGAAGTGAAGATCTTGAGGGTCTAGTAACAAAGATGATGTCAGAGCAAAAAGCAGAGACAGGGGTGGTGCCTGTGGCTCAAGAAGTAGGGCGCCGGCCCCATATGCCGAGGGTGGTGGGTTCAAACCCAGCTCTGGCCAAAAAAAAAAAAAAAAAAAGGCAGAGACTGACGCTGAAGGACTGAGACGGCAAAGCAGAGCAGTGGCAGTGAGGATGGGATAGGTGGCCTGGCTGGAGGCACTGGGGTGGGCGGAAGAACCAGACGTTCCCTGAGATGGAGGGAGGAAAGGGAAGGTTGAAGGACGGTCTGCATTTTACTGTGAGGACCAAGTCAGCAAGCCAGGTGCAGGGCTGCAGGCAGGTAAACAGATGCACTTTGGACTCGTTGAGCTAAGATATCTGGAGATGTGTAGGAGAAGGCTGGACACCTGCACGGCCTTAGAGCTTAGAGACCCACCGATCCAAGAACGGAGTCATCCCCAAATGGGCAGGATCCGAAACCACTGGAAGAGCCATTTGCCAGAGAAAAAACAGAAGAGGACCCTTGGATACCTGTTGTTGAGTGGCGGACAGAAGAACACTCAGAAGACACAGAGATCAGGAGAGTATAAAATAAGACAAGATGGCAATGGCGGGGCACGAAGACAGGCAACAGTCAGCAAATGAGTCAGCAAAAGAAACCAGGAGGGAGAAGCTGGAGGAGCTGGAGAAAAGCAGAGACAGCAGAGCACTGGCCCCCGCCACGGAGCTGGCAGGGCGGAGGGGGCCTGAGGACAGCCGCTGGCTTTCTTAGTGACTGGGAGAGGGTGCTCACTCCTTGGGGAGGAAGGCAGCCCTTGAATAGTGCAGGCAGGCTGAGTCAACACTGGAAGGGGGGGGGGCTACACAACTTCCTCAAGGGGAAGGTTGTCCAGCACAGGTTGGACAGAGAGTGTGCAGGGAACTGTAGGCAGGAAGGTTTGTGTTGAGATGGGAAGGACTATTTTGAAGATCCTTCAACGGATATCTGCAACAGTCCACAGGGCAAAGATATTTTAGACATACATTTCATCTACTCTGCGTTTCAGATTATGTATTTACTTTACAAAGCCATACATAATGAGGTTACACCTCTCAAAATGGAAAGTAATCTTTTTATTATTCAAATTAAGTTACTACAAAATCCTCTGCATAAATATCTGGGGAATGAAGACATTAAATACGCTCATCTTGGTCCCTGGGCATAGTTGCTGCTGTATGTGTTTGTGGGTTTTTTAATTTATTTTGTTAAAACCATGGGTTTTCTACCCTCTATGAGAACCACAGAAAGCTGGTTTTGAATGAAACCCTCAATGCTAATCTTACCACCAAGTTTGTTCTTGCTTCTTTAAGTATCCTCGACAAAAGGTTATTCAGTCTCTTCTGAGGACCAGCAATTCATGATTTCAGAGACAGAACACTTTTGTTTTCTAGAACATTCTCCCTTATATGGAATCCAAATCTGTTTGCCTGTACTTTGTCCTGCCTGGTGGTGATGAATACAAATTTTGAAGTCAAACTTCTCAAGTTCAAATCCCTGCTCTGCCACTGGCAAGTCATGTAACTTGGGTGAATCACCTGGTCCACCTGCTGGATAATGCTGACCCGGCATCATGGGGCCACCACCTGGAGCCATCAAGGTGGTGCCAGCAAAGTGTCTGGACTATGTGCTCAGTAAATATTAGCCATTATCTACCCCACCCTGCTCTACTCCAGGGGTTTAGACAGGGAAAAAAACACAACATTAAAAATAGAGAGAGAAATCTAATAGTCTTGACATGTTCTAACCTCTCGAAAACTTCAAGGAAACTCTCTTGTTTTTCTCTTCTGAATAGCATAACTTCCTCCTCAGCTTCTCATCTGTCAGGACTTTAAATACCTTTGCCCTCTTGCTTATACTCCTTTGAACATGGGTGTATTCGTATCTCCTTACCCAATTTCTTTATCCTCTTTCTTTAGAAGTCGGGTGCCCAGAACAGGACTGAATGCTCCAGTGAGGTGCACCCTGAGTAGACAGGACTTGTCACTCCCCCACCTGCCACATGGGGGAGCTCCATGAAGGCTCAGACCCCAGAGCTTTCTAGCTGCCCTCCTGGTCCCAGCACCTTGCAGATGCGCATGGGACTCTGTGTGGAACACAAGACCACCCCTGGGCCTTTGCTCAAGGCTGCTGCTGTCAAACTCCTGGAGTCAAATCCCAGCTCCATCTGGCCAATCTCTTGGTGCCTTAATTTCCTCACATATAAAACGGCATCATGGTAGCCACACCTACCTCAAGGAGGTAGTTAAGATTAAAAAGGTATAATATATGCAAACGCTTGGCAGTGTGCTTGGCATGTGATAAGCCTGATACAAACGGTAGCTACCGTTTTATTCTTGCAGTATGGTTTATCCCAAGCATAGGATGTGACGCATTTCTGATGTAATGCTTGCTTTAAAAATGCACATTTGTTCCAAGGCGATTGATCTATTAGAGGACAAGTTGAGCTCAGCACAAAATTCCTGTTTGCTTCTGGGCAATTCATCTTGGATAAATGCTAGGGGAATACAGAAAATTCCTCCACACACACACTGGGTTGAAGTAAGCAGCCAAGGAATTCACAAAACATAGCATGGCCCATGCCTCAAACATCCCCCGACCATTTCATTTCACTGAACTTTTGTAAGCTGATCCACACACATCCCTTGACACGCTTCTGATTTCAGATAATACTATCTCCACCACTTTATGATAGCGCATGAGCTATGGTGCTTCCAGGCCCCACTTTTCCAAGCAAACCTCAGGGGTTTCCCCGGGGGAAGTGGGTGAAGTGTCATATCCATTTAGTACTCATGTATCAGTTTTCAAAAGCCATAACTATTCCCACTCTCTCTACTCGTCTTAAAAGCTGCCGACCGCACAAAACCATCATTGTGGTAACAAGTGGGTCTGGCTCTGGATCAGCATTAGTGTTACTACAAGGACATAAAGTTGTACAACATACAACCTGGGAGCCAGGCTGGTGTCATAAGAGCAGCCATGAACTGGGGAAACTTGGCTCTGACAGCAGCAGATGGGCCGTCTTGGCAAGACGGTTCATTTCTGAAGCCTCATTGATTGATTTCTACAGCAAAGCCACTGGGCTAGAAAACTCTTTAAAGAGCCACCCAAAGCCCAGAAGCCCCTCATTTCTTAATATCTTCTTAAATAAAGATTTCAATAAGGGAGAAAAAGGCTTTTCTTTCTTAAGCTAAACTGGAAAATACCTTATTAAGTTGATAACATGACTTAAAATTTGTTATTATCCTGAAACCACTTTCTCCCACAGGAAATGCCTTTTTCATTTTTTTGTAAGACTCTTCTCCAGAATACAGCCTTTCCCTCTCAATGACTTATGGATATTTAGCGTTATATTCTCATCAAATTCATGGAACATGAAGATTAGAAATGCCAAATGTTATGAATAACAGAATCAGGATCAAAATACTCTGAGAGTCTGCAAAACTTAGCAGAGATAATTACAGTTGGTTCTGCTACATATGTGACTAAAAAAAATCACTGTGCTGTGCAAAACTGTGCAGTAAAAATCACACGGTTTATGAGAAAAATGAGGACTTGCAACACTCAAAAGGCATGTCAGTGACACATTAAAAAAAAAAGATAGAAACCTAATAAAAATTACAGCATGTTTTACACACGTTCAGTGGTGTAGTTTGAGGTCATCCTTCTTAGGTTCAAATCCCTGCTCTACAGCTAAGATGCTGGGTGACTTGGGCAAATCACCTGATCTCAGTTGCTTCACTGTCCTCATCTGTATAAGGGTCATTGCTGGGAGTAACCCGGGTGACACATGCAAAGCATCTGGAGGTCAAGTTTGCTGGCTCCCAGTTCACAGCTGTTCTTAGGACACCAGGCTGGCTCCCAAGTTAAATGTCATACAACTTTATGTCCTTGTAGTAATATTATCGCTGATCCAAAGCCAGACCCATTGTTTACGCTTTGGTTTTGTACAGTTAGGAGTTGTTAAGAAGGGTAGAGAGAGTAGGTATGGTTGCAGCTTTTAAAAAATTGATACATAATATTTATCAGCTTTAAAAATTTTGATACATGATACTTATCTCCCATCTTGGAGGTAAACTCCCTGGAGTCAAATCCATTAATATTTTGTTACATGTGATATTTTGTTACATGCATAGACTGTGTAATAATCAAATCAGAGGACTGAGGGTATCCATCACCTTGAGTATTTGACATTTTTATGTGTTGGGAACCTTTCAGGTTCTCTCTCCCAGCTATTTTTTTTTTTTTTTTGTAGAGACAGAGTCTCACTTTATGGTCCTTGGTAGAGTGCCGTGGCATCACACAGCTCACAGCAACCTCCAACTCCTGGGCTTCAGCAATTCTCTTGCCTCAGCCTCCCGAGTAGCTGGGACTACAGGCGCCCACCACAACACCCGGCTATTTTTTGGTTGCAGTTTGGCCGGGGTCAGGTTTGAACCCGCCACCCTTGGTATATGGGGCCGGCACCTTACCGCTATTTTAAAATACATACAACACATTGTTGCTAACTGTAGTCACCCTGCTCTGCCATTGAGCATTAAAACTTAACTCCTTCATCTAACCATATGTTTTTACCCACTAACAAGCAGACAGATTTTAAGCTAGGGGTGGGCATGGGGTTGGGGTGGGGGGGTAACTGCCAAGCCCATGACAGTACAGCTGAGTAGGCTGCCGGATACTGCTCTCCATGTCGGGACAGGATACTGGCCAAACCCTCCCCTGGCACATGGGGGCAGCTGCCCCAGCAGAGGGCTTCTTTCTGCCTGGCAGGGCAAAGGCTAGCATTACAGACTCCGACCAAGAAAGTGAGGACAGACCCTGCTCCTTCAAGAAAGTGTCTTCTCCTCTGTGAATGACTTTGAGGACTTGGATTTATCCAGTGGAAAAACAAAACCTAATGATCTATTGGTGTTGCTTATAATGATAAAATAAAATCAGAAACGGAAACACCCAAGTCACTGATACACATGTATAAACATTTACTTTTGTTTTCATTGGAAGAATTCTGATTAATTCTATACTTGTCTCATCAGCATCAACTAGTTAGTTAATTTGTGCAAAAGTATAGAACATGTAAGGGGCCTCCTCCATCCAGAATCTTACTTATCCATTCATGTATTTGCTTTATTTATTAATTAATTTAGTTTTCCATTTATTTATCTCAGCGAAAGCCCCTGGTTTGAATTATTTGTCCATTTGTTCATTTGTGTTTGCTTAGTACAGGTGATACACACATAAGCCGCACAATATAAAAGTATAAAAAGGTAAAACAGAGAAAAATGAGTTATCATTTATCCTGTTCTCCCCTTCACCTAGGAAAGGAAATCACTCTTTATCAGAGTGTGTGTTTTTTTGAGGATGGTCCATGTGTTCACAATCATGCACGTATAGATGAAAAGCCTATATGCCTCTGTGCCCCCCATTCTGAGAGTGAGCAGAGACAACTTCTTACTTTGCACAGCCAGGCTGAAACCAGGGCTGAACTCTAACTAGGCCGTTAAGCCTGAGTGCTTTGGAGGTAAAAGTCCAGTGCTCAGAAGCTGGCCATGGAGCTGAGGCGTGCAAACATGCCATCGGTAAGTCCTAGGAATCTCTGAGCTTTGGTTTTGTGAGATAAGGTCTCTACCTCCAGGTGATTTTGGCTTTCAGAGAGCAGGAGAACAATCAACTTTTCCCCCCGCAGCGGTCTTGTGACTTAGCGGTTTATGGAAAAAATGGCTAACAGCACATTTTTCCGGGACTATTATTTTTAAATATAAGAGAAAGTTTAGAAGAATGAGTATCAATTGATCAGTAAATTAGCAGATTCCAGGAAAAGGTTAATTTGTTTTTATAATATACCTATGAAGTGATTGTGGGATTATTGATTAACCGTGTGTATGTGCAGAATTGGCTATTTAAGCTGGTCAGAAATAAAGAAGTTTGCTACATACCACCAGAGCTTGTAGTCCTCTTTGCCTCATACTATTTCAATAAGCAGGTCTAACCGCCGCGTCATCGACCACCCAGATGGCCATCACACAACATGTATGTATCACACAAATGGTAATATAATATATGCACAGTGGTTCAGTCACTCTCAACTGGGCATGATTTTGACTCCTAGGACATTTGGCAAAGTCTGAAGGTATTTTCAGTTGTCACAACAGGAAGGTGGGTGCCACAGGCACCTGGTAGGTAGAGGCTGGGGGTGCTGCTAAATACCCCCCAGTGCACAGGACAGTCCCCCCCACCATAGCCCAAGGAATTATCTCATCAAAAATGTCAACAGTGCTGAAGTTAACAATATCTAGCTTTTAATTTTTTTTCACTTCTTATTATTCCTCAAGCAACTTTGACACAGAATTCTTAGATTATGAAGAGAAGTAAGTTTGAAAGTTATGGGCAAGTCAGGGCTCCATTTTATTTCCTGGTATCCCAGCACCTACCGGAGGGTGTGGGGCACAGAAGCCACTGGGTTAGGATGCTTTGAACGCATAGGCAAATAGTTAATTACAGGAAAGAGGCATTTCAGCTGTTCTTTATTCTTCAAATCCAAACTCTCCAATTGTTCTGTAGCACAGATTAGAATTTGACTAAAGTGCTACCGAGGAGGTACAGCTCTGGCTTTTTTTGGACCCAAAGGAAACAAGGTAAATTCTGAAGGAAATTTTCCATTTTGGAAACAAATGTAGAAATGAGCTGCCTGAAACAGGACCCAGGTCCTCCCCTGTCCTCAGTTAAAAACAAGTTATTAAAACAAGCAAAAGGCTTGCCTGGGCTTTTAAATGATGAGGTCAGGCAGTTACCCTGAATAAAAGACATTATAATACACATGACTGAGAGGGGGAGAAGGTGTTTCAACTTCATCAAAAGCCTTAAAAAGGATGACACTCTTTGGATCTGCTCTTTCAGGGAGTTTTTTAGAGCTGATATTTATTTTAAATCACAACGGCTCACAAAGCAAGCCCCTTTACAAAACGCATCCCGGGTAGCGATCCTAGAGATAACCTCTACAATTCTGGGCTGGGCGGAGATATTACTTTTATAGGAAAAAAAATAGATCTCTTTAATCAGCTTTAAAAAAACATCGTGAACAGTCACTTCTCTTATTTAAAAGTTTAACTTTACTTTCATCAATTTATAATCAGAGTTCCTCTGGTATGTTTGATTCCTGACAAACAAGGATAAAAGTCTTGTGCCCCCATTGCTAATGAGATGATAAAACAGCAGGGATCAAGTTTTTAATTACTACAGGCGATGCACTGGAGAGGTAGTGATGATATTTTCTATTGCATGTCTAAGTTGTAACTTCAGGCTTGTGACAGTCCTGCTGAGCTCCGCTGCCTTTGATGATCACTCATTTTTGTCTCCTGAGAACATACAAAAATTTCTGAGCTAGAATCCTGGGGGGCTGGCAATTATTGGCGTAACCTGGCTCAGGTTCCCCCTCTTCCACCATCACCGCTCCGTGAGGATCTGGTTTCTTCATAGCTGCCCTTGCACTGAGGGGGAAATTGGACATCTAAAAAGTCTATGAACTTTCCCACTCCAATGACCCATTCTCTCTCAACCAGCATAAGCTTTTCATTAATAATAAAATGCTCACTTGAATTGGGAGATTTCTAGCATTGACTTTTTCATTTCTTTTCAAAGTCATGCTGAAAATGTTTTTTAAAAACCTTATTTATAGACACGTTTGTAGATATATATTATATTTAGTATTCTAAGCTAGCTGAATGCATGTCTAACAATAATCCTTTTGTTATTGTAGACAGTTATAAGTGAAATTTTTACAGGTGCCATTATGTGTCATGTGGAAAGGTCAGGTGCCTTGAACCTATTGGAAATGGAAACTGGGGGTGGATTTCATTAACTCTGATCTGCACAAAACACACACAGACAGACACCCACACTCTCACTCCTCACTGGATGTCCAGAGTTCTCAACAAATAAAACCTGCTCCTGGATCTCTTCTCAGCTATTAAATATGAGAATTAATCTGATTTGTTCAAGATACCAACACAGTCTGAATCCAACTACTCAACTCATCTACCAACATATCCACCAGCTACCCAATTCATCAACCAACTAGCCAATGAACATAAACACAGTCTTTTAGAACTCAAGTAATTTCTAAATTATAAAGTCAGAGCCCAGTGTCAAAATGACAAGCATTGATAAGAGTCTGTTGAGTGTTTTCAGTTTCTAAGATTTTAGATCATAAACATAAAAAATGCTTTGTCAGCTACTACACTGGGAAAAGTGCTCAAATAAAAAGGTATTTACAAATAGGGAAGATAAGCAAACCTTTTTGTGCCCAACCACTGCCCCAGAATCTGCGTTTACAATACTCATTAGGAAATTGCTATTTTTATCAATATATCTTTCACGGAAGGTAAAAATATCACGTATGTGAAATATAAAAACCGGGTTCTCAAAGTTTATTCATTGTTTCTTTTTTTGGAGACAGAGTCTCACTATGCTGCCCTCAGTAGAGAGCATCACAGCTCACAGCAACCTCAAACTCTTGGGCTTAAGCGATTCTCTTGCCTCAGCCTCCCGAGTAGCTGGGACTACAGGTGCCCACCACAACACCTGGCTATTTTTGTTGTTGTTGTAGTTGTCATTATTGGTTAGCTGGCCTGGACTGGGTTCGAACCCGCCAGCCTTGGTGTACGTGGCCGGTGCCCTACCCACTGAGCTATGGGCACCGAGCCAAAGTTTATTTTATTCTTAACAAAGGGCATTTAAAATGGTTTAATTGTGCAATTTGTATATAATAGAGAATTCATATTGCTTGTATTCATCAGGATAGAGGAATTGCTGCAACAAGTAGTCCAGAACCTTGTTTTGTAGCAAAACCCCCAGAACAAAAAGTCCAGAAACTCATCTACTTCTTGTGCGTGGAAGTCCGTGTCCTCACGGACCAGCTCCTCGAGTCCAGCAGCTCCCTCTCTTCTTGGGTGGCAGAGTGTTCCCTTGGCCTCTCCACATCTTGCTGGTTGACAGGGGCAGAGTCAGTCTAGAAGCTCTTCACCCTGGCCTGAAAGTGTCTACTTCACTTTGCATCCCATGGCCAGAAGGGCAACAAGGCCACATTTAGATGTGCTGCAGCCTGGGAAGAAAATGAATTGGTTTGATAAGCAGCTTAGGTGACTTTCCTGCATCAGTTATCATGCTGTACACATCTCGGATGCTTTATAGTTCTTGAGTGTTCTTAATATCATCTTACTTTGTTCTAAGAGTCTTGAAAATTGGACAGAGATAATAATTTACAGATAAGGAAACTAAGGTTCAATAATATTATTATTATTGCCTTCCTAGAGGTGAAAGAGTTACTGCGAGCCAGACCAAATGCTAGTTTCTTATTTCTCTTCTCTGATTTCTATTGTACCGCATGATGTGTGAAGACTCCTTTCACCCCAAGTCCATCCTTCACATTATTAAGGCTCATTGGTGTTGCATACTCAGTGGGTCTACACAATGTGTACTAACAAGTATCCACCACTATGGCATCAGAGTGTCATTTCATTGCTGTAAAAATCCTCTGCGCTCTGCCTGTTCATTCCTCCATCTTTGCCAAGCCCCTGACAATCACTGCACATTTTACTGTGGCCATGGTTTTGCCTTCTCTGGAATGCCACCCAATTGGAATCAGACAGTATGCAGCCTTTCCAACTGACTTCTTTCTCTTTGAAATATATACTTAGGTTTCTTCCTTGTCTATTCATGACCTGATAGTTCATTTCTTTTTAGCATGGATTCATAGTCCATTGTCGTTTTAATTCACAATTTCCTAACGACATAGGATATGAAGCATCTTTACACGTGCACACTTGCCGTCTGTCTATCTTGTTTGGCGAAATGTCTATTATAGAGGTCCTCAAACATTTTAAACAGGGGGCCAGTTCACTGTCCCTCAGACCATTGGAGGGTTGGATTATAGTTTAAAAAAATATATAAACAAATTCCTATGCACACTGCACATATCTTATTTTGAAGTAAAAAAACAAAACGGGAACAAATACAATCACACCACCTCATGTGGAGTTTGAGGACCCCTGGATCAGATCTCTCTCCCATTTCTTAAACTGGGTTGAATTACTGTTGAATTTTAAGAGTTCTTTGTCTATTCTGAATAACGTCCTTTATCAAATGTATCTTTTGCAAATATTTTCTCCCTATCTGTGGCTTATCTTTTCATTCTCTTGACACCATTTTTCACAGAGCAGAATTTTAAAATTGTAACCAAGTCCAGCTTATCCGTTCTCTCTTTCCTGGACTGTGCCTTGGGTGCTGCATCTCTAAAGACATCAGTACGCCCAAGTTCATCTGGACGTTCTCCTGTGTTTTCTTCTAAGTGTTTTGTAGTTTGCATTTTAACATTTAGGTCAATGATTCATGTTGAGTTACTTCTTGTGAGGGGTCTAAGGTATATGTCTAGCATTTGCTTTTGTTTGTTTGTTTGTGCCTATGGATGTCCAGTTGTTCCAGCACCATCTGTTGACAAAACTATCTTGCTCCCTCGTATGACTCTTGTTCGTTTGTGACAAGCCAATTGACTGCACATATGTGGGCTTATTTCTGGGATCTCTCTTCTGTTCCATTGATTTCTTTGTGCATTCTTTCACAGTCTTGATTACTATAGCTTTATAGTAAGTCTTGAGGTTGGACGGTACAGTCCTCCTCTAACTTTATTTTTCTCCTTCAATATTCATTGTGTGGGCTATTCTGGGTCTTTGGCCTCTCCAGATAACATTTAGAATGAGTTTTTTGATAGCCACAAAATAACTCCCTAGGATTTTGATTGCATATATAGATGAAGTTGTGAAGAACTGACATGGTAGCAGAGTTGAGTCTTCCTATACATGAACATTATATATTTAGTTCATTTTTCACATCACATTTTATAACAAAAATGTTGACAGCAAAGACAACTGCTGCTGTACTACTGAGTGGCACAGAGCTCAGGGGCGAGTCCAATGATGCCGGACTGCTGGGTTCTTGGACAGGTTACTCCACCTCTCAAAGTGTCCTTTTGCCTATTTATCAAGCAGAGATGATCATGGCTCCTCACTCATTGTGTGGACTAAATGGGGAGAATATATTTACCAGGCACATAGGAACTGTGCTTTCTTATTATTCCTTTCAGCTTACTGAACTTCCTCAACAGATAATGAGTCATTTTAGGGACATAGTCCAAGCACCAAAACCAATGGTCACATTGGTACTTAAAAGTCTGAGAAAAGATGCCTCTTTTACTTCATTACTAAACTTACATTTCAACAGAAGGAGGCATCCTCGTGGTTCCTCTAAGTAAAAGCCAACTCTATCTTTAACAAGCATTCTATTCCATTAGAGGAGTAATTACCAAAATCAACTCAGGACAGTAGAAAGAAAACAAGAGAGGGAGGCACCTGTGGCTCAAGGAGTAGGGCACCGGCACCATATGCCGGAGGTCGTGGGTTCAAACCCAGCCCCAGCCAAGAAAAAAACAACTGAAAACAAGAGATACAATTCTTCCTGCAGAGGAAGCTGACATGCCCTGATTCTCCTAGTTTCTCCCTGCTGCGGGCCAGGCTCTGGACTAGTCAGCAGAACCCAGAGGGTTGAGAACATTCACATTTCCTGACTTCCCACTGACACAAGGCAAGAAGGAATGAAGGGTTCACTGATGCTTGGTGCACTTGTGATTTCTATTTTTTTTATTAATTTTTTAATTAAAATCATAACAGTGTTTAGGGGGTACAGTGTGATGATTTGACATACAATGGGAAATGCTTAAATCAAACTGATTAACATAGCCATCCCCTCACTTACTTTTTCTGGTAAGACATTTAAAATTTACTCATAGTTATTTTGAAATATACCCTTGCATTATGCACATTAGGTGATTTCTATCTTTCTTTTTGAGACAGAGTCTCACTATGTTGTCCTCAGTAGAGTGCCACGGCATCACAGCTCGCAGCAACCTCCACCTCTTGGACTTAAGTGATTCTCTTGCCTCAGCCTCCCAAGTAGCTGGGGCTACAGGCACCCGCCACAACACCTGGCTATTTTTTATTGCAGTCGCCATTGTTGTTTTAGTTGGCCCAGGCTGGGTTTGAACCCGCCAGCATTGGTGTACGTGGCTAGCACTGTAATCACTGTGCTACAGGTGCCAAGTCGCAATTAGGTGATTTCTAAATGCATTTCAAGGTTTGCCTCTTTTACTAGTGAAAAGGACTTTGGTTGGCCTGATGGTCTTTAGTTTCTCTTCTTTAGACTCACAAACTGAGCACTTTCATCTCCTTCTTCCCATTCAGGAAATGAGTCAAAGCAACATGCAGTTTTACTAAGAATTGACAACAAACTAGTCATCTGGTAAATGAATGAATGAATGAATGAATGAATGAATGAATTGAGGCTAAAGCTGAAGGCCAACATTTGAACAGTCTAAAAAGCAAACAGACACATGATTTAAAAGAGAATCTGCTTTGTGCCCATGTCAAAAAGAAAATATGGAAAAACCATCTCCTATGAACAGGAAGAAAAGGGTTAAGCTGTTGACAAATAAAATCTTGGCTTTCTTTACAGATATGGTCTGTGGTTTGTAAGACATCAACACATTCTGGATGGCAGATTATTTAACAAATCCAAAAAAAATTAAATTATCTAGTTAGCAAAAGGTCTGGTGCACAGACGCTGGCCGCTTACCCCAGGGCTGGCAGATGAAAGCACTTTGACGCCGTTTGCTGCTGCGGAGTTAACACATTAGTGCTATCTGCCTGTGCCCACAGAGATTCCCACACTGCAACACTCAGGAGACAAGCACCAAGCATGTGACTTCCCTCTGCTATGTTAAAAATGCATCTCTATTTTTTCAAGCATGCTTCCATTAAAGAGGGCACATCTGTTTTAAGTCCCCTTTTATGAAAATTACTGAGCTTCCTCGGCATACTTATCTTTTAATTTCGAAATTCTTTGTAGCAATAACTTGAGATAATAACCAGCCATATTTCTGCCCTCTTTAAAAAATAAAAGGGGGGAGGGAAAAGAAGGCGCCAAAGAGCCATTTGAGAGCTTAGAACTCCCTTTTCTAATCCCTCCCCCTTTGGGCCTGGGCAGGAAATGTCATCTTCATTTGCGTTTAGAATGGCTAAGCAGGGATTGTCAGCCCAGCCTCCAGGCCTCCAGAACATTCATCAGCTCCCCTGGCAGGGGGGAGCTGCCTCCCACTTCCACTGCTCAGTAGCAAAGTGTTCGCATCCCAGTTCAAGTCTCTATTCTCCCATCTCCAAACTCTTTATGCGAAGGTTCTTACCTTGTCCCTTCCTCAGGAGGGGTTCCTTGGATGTACAGGACACTAGATTACTTTTTAACACCCCAACCTCCCACCTGGCATTTTTGTTCTGCTCAGCAGCAGAACAGGCAGGGTTTTATTTACTGTTTGTCTTTCTGTATCTAAACTGCTGATGAGGCTCAGGTGTTTCTCTCACGCAATCAGGGGATTGAACACAGAGTAAGAGGTGCAGTTAGGTTCTGTTTTCCTTCCCATAAAATGAGAAGAATGGCATTTTCAACAGTCTTCAGAATCATCTCAAGAAAGAGATTCCTGATGGCCTAACCTTTAACTGTGTGCTGCGTTTACAGGCTAACAGTGACAGGAGAGAAAAATCATGATAGTTGGTGCCTTCTTACATACCTGCTTGTGAAGCCCAAATGCTTCCATCCTGAAAGCATCTGATCCCCTGGCCACATTCATGTCTACAACAATTTCCCTGGAAATTCCCTGAATAAATAACCACAGAAGGCAGGAGATGATAATCCAATGTTGAGAAATTCTATGGAGTTTTCTTTTTCTCTCCTACTGTACAATGCCACAATCTTTCTGCCTTTATCTTGGTGTCTCAGGTCAGAAATAGAAGTGAAATGTAAAAGTATTAGTTCTGCTTTAGTTAGAAGCTCTGATCATTAGTGTCTGAATGGGACCCAGGGAAGTAACAGGTGGCTTCCAGTCACGGTGCATACTCTCCCTTACCATAGAATATAGGATGCTGGCTTTATTTACTGTTTTAAAAATAAACTGAATCAAACAATCTTGCTCATTATCAACAAGTATTCCCTTTTTTTATTGTTAAATCATAGCTGTGTACATTAGTGCAATCAAGAAATACAATGTGCTGGTTTCATATACAATCTGAAATATTCTCATCAAACTGCTCAACATAGCCTTTATGGCATTTTCTTAGTTATTATATGTAGACATTTGTATTCTGCCTTTAGTAAGTTGCACCTGTTCCCATTCTAAGATGCACCGTAGGTGTGGCCCACACATTGCCCTCCCACCCTCCTAACCTCCCCCCTCCCCTCCCCTTCCTTGGCCCTTTCCAAATAGTCTTGTGCTATAGTTGGGTTATAGCCTTCATGTGAAAGCTATAATTTAGCTTCATAGTAGAGCTGAGTACATTGGATACTTTTTCTTCCATTCCTGAGATACTTTGCTACGAAGTATATGTTCCAGCTCCATCCATGCAAATATGAAAGAGGTAAAGTCTCCATCTTTCTTTAAGGCTGCATAATATTCCATGCTATACATGTATCACAATTTGCTAGTCCATTCATGGGTTGATGGGCACCTGGGCTTCTTCCATGACTTAGCAATTATGAATTGGGCTGCAATAAACATTCTGGTACAGATGTCTTTGTTATATTGTGACTTTTGGTCTTCTGGGTATAAACCTAGTAAAGGAATTATAGGATCGAATGGCAGGTCTATTTTTAGGTCTCTAAGTATTCTCCAAACATCCTTCCAGAAGGAGTGAATTAGTGTGCATTCCCACCAGCAGTGTAGAAGTGTGCCATTTTCTCCACATCCACGCCAACATCTCTGGTTTTGGGATTTTGTTATGTGGGCTAATCTTACTGGGGTTAGGTGATATCTCAAAGTAGTTTTGATTTGCATTTCTCTGATGATTAAGAATAATGAGCTTTTTTTCATGTGTTTGTAGATTGTACATCTGTTTTCTTTAGAGAAGTTTCTCTTCAAGTCCCTTGCCCACCCTGAGATGGGATCACGTGTTCTTTTCTTGCTAATACTTTTGAGTTCTCTGTGGATTCTGGTTATTAGACATTTATCGGAGGTATAACCTGCAAATATTGTCTCCCGTTCTGAGGGCTGTCTGCTTGCTTTACTTACTATGTTCTTGGCTGTGCAGAAGCTTTTTAGTTTGATTACGTCCCAGTAGTGTATTTTTGATACTGCTTCAATTGCCTAGGGAGTCTTCCTCATAAAATATTCACCCAGGCCGATTCCTTCAAGAGTTTTTCCTGCATGTTCTTCTAGTATTTTTATGGTTTCTTGTCTTAAGTTTAAATCTTTTATCCAGTGAGAGTCTATCTTAGTTAATGGTGAAAAGTGTGGGTCCAGTTTCAATCTTCTACAGGTTGCCAGCCAGTTCACCCAGCACCTTTTCTTAAATAGGGAATCTTTTCCCTGCTGAATGTTTTTAATTGGCTTTTCAAAGATTAAATAATGGTAAGTAGCTGGATTCATCTCTTGGTTCTCTATTCTGTTCCAGACATCTACTTCTCTGTTTTTGTGCCAATACCATGCTGTTTTGATCACTATCAATTTATAGTACAGTCTCAGGTCTGGTAGCGTGATTCCTCCTGCTTTGTTTTTATGGCTGAGTAATGTTTTGGCTATTTGAGGTTTTTTCTGATTCCATATAAAACGAAGTGTTGTTTTTTCAAGATCTTTAAAATATGACAATGAAGCTTTAATAGGAACTGCATGAAAATTATATATTGCTTTGGGTAGTATAGACATTTTAACAATGTTGATTCTTCCCAGCCACGATCATGGTATGTTTTTCCATTTGTTAACATCTTCAGCTATTTCTTTTCTTAAAGTATCATAGTTCTCTTTGTAGAGATCTTTCACGTCCTTTGTTAGGTATACTCCCAAATATTTCATCTTCTTTGGCACTACTGTGAAAGGAATAGAGTCCTTGACTGTTTTTTCGGCTTGGTTATTGTTGGTATATATAAAGGCCACAGATTTATGGGTGTTGATTTTGTAGCCTGAGACATTGCTGTATTCCTTGATCACTTCTAAAAGTTTTGTAGTAAAATCCCTAGTGTTTTCCAGATATATGATCATGTCATCTGTGAAGAGTGAAAGTTTGATCTCTTCTGACCCTATGTGGATACCCTTGATCGCCTTTTCTTCCCTAATTGCAATGGCTAAAACTTCCATTACAATGTTAAAGAGCAATGGAGACAATGGGCAACTTTGGCTGGTTCCTGATCTAAGCGGAAATGATTACAATTTAATTCCATTCAATACGATATTGGCTGTGGGTTTGCTGTAGATGGCCTCTATTAGTTTAAGAAATGTCCCTTCTATACCAATTTTCTTAAGTGTTCTTATTATGAAGCGATGCCGGATATTATCAAAAGCTTTTTCTACATCAATTGAAAGAATCATATGGTCCTTATTTTTTAGTTTCTTTATGTGCTGAATTACATTTATAGATTTATGTATATTGAACCAGCCTTGAGACCCTGGGATAAATCCCACTTGATCATGATGTATAATTTTTTTGATGTGTTGTTGGATTCTGTTTGTTAGGATCTTATTGAGTATTTTTGCATCAATATTCATTAGTGATATTGGTCTATAATTTTCGTTTCTTGTTGGGTCATTCACTGTTTTGGGGATCAAGGTGATGTTTGCTTCATAGAATGTGTTTGGTAATATTTCTTCTTTTTCTACATTTTGGAAGAGGTTTAGTAATATAGGTACTAGTTCTTCTTTAAAAGTTTGGTAGAATTCTGACGTAAAGCAATCTGGGCCTGGGCTTTTCCTTTTAGAGAGATTTTGTATAGTTGATGCTATTTCAGAATTTGATATAGGCCTGTTCAACATGTCCACATCGTTCTGGCTAAGTCCTGGTAGGTGGCATACTTCCAGGTACTGGTCGATTTCTTTCAGATTTTCATATTTCTGAGAGTAGAGTTTCTTATAGCACTCATGGAGGATTTTTTGAATTTCTGAGAGGTCTGTTGTTATTTCATCATTACCATTTCTGATTGATGAAATTAGAGATTTTACTCTTTTTTTCCTGGTTAGGTTGGCCAAAGGTTTATCTATTTTATTGATCTTTTCAAAAAACCAACTTTTGGATTTATTGATCTGTTGTATAATTCTTCTGTTTTCAATTTCATTTAGTTCTGCTCTGATTTTGGTTATTTCTTTTCTTCTGCTGGGTTTGGGGTTGGAGTGTTCTTCCTTCTCCAGTTGCTTGAGATGTCCCATTAAGTTATTAACTTCCTCTCTTTCTGTTTTCTTGAGGAAGACTTGCAGTGCTATAAATTTCCCTCTTAGGACTGCCTTTGCAGTATCCCAGAGGTTCTGGTAATTCGTGTCTTGATTGTTGTTTTGTTCCAAAAATTTGGTGATTTTCTTCTTAATCTCATCTATAACCCATCTATCCTGCATGGGTTGTTTAGCTTCCATGTTTTTGTATGGGTATGCAGGTTCCTGTTGCTATTGAGTTCGACTTTTATTCCATGATGATCTGAGAAGATGCAAGAAATAAGTTCTATTTTTTTAAATTTGCTGAGGTTAGATTTGTGGCCTAGGATGTGGTCGATTTGGGAGTATGTTCCATGGGCTGATGAGAAGAATGTATATTCAGTTTTGTTGGGATGAAATGTTCTGTAGATGTCTGTTACGTCTAGATGTTGAATGGTTAAGTTTAAATCTAAAATTTCTTTGCTTAGCTTCTTTTTGGAGGATCTATCCAGCACTGCTAAAGGGGTGTTAAAATCTCCAACTACTATGGAACTGGAGGAAATCAAGTTGCTCATGTCTGTTAGAGTTTCTCTTATAAATTGAGGTGCGTTCTGGTTGTGTGCATAAATATTAATAATTGAAATCTCATCATATTAAGTTTTACCTTTAACAAATATGAAGTGTCCATCCTTATCCTTCCTTATTTTGGTTGGTTTAAAGCCTATTGCATCTGTGCAATAGGATTGCAATGCCGGCTTTTTTCTGCTTTCCATTGCCTTAGTATACATGACCATCCTTTCACTTTGAGTCTATATTGTCTTTTAATGTAAGATGCAATTCTTGTATGCAGCAGATATCTGGCTTGAGTTTTTGTATCCAATCAGCCAACCTGTACCTCTTTAGAGGACAATTTAAACCATTCACCTTAATTGATAAGCCTTTCAAGAGTCCGGTGGACATTTTTAATCCTTTGTGACTGGAAGTTGGAATTTGATCAAAATTTTCTGGACAGGTTTACTTTTGTGGTGAAAGATTACTCTGGTCTTTATGGAGGATAGGTCTGAGAATATCCTGGAGAGCTGGTTTAGTTATGGCAAATTTCTTCAACATGTGAATGTCATTGAAGTATTTAATTTCTCTGTCATAAATGAAACTCAGTTTAGCTGGGTACAAGATCCTTGGTTGAAAGTTATTTTGTTTTAGGAGATTAAAAGTTGATGACCATCCTTTTCTAGCTTGAAAGGTTTCAGCAGAGATATCTGCAGTTATTCTAATATTCTTGCCCTTGTAGGTGATGATTTTATTTCGTCTGGCTGCTTTTAGAATTTTCTCCTTCATATTAACTTTAGTGAAATTGATTATGATGTGTCTGGGGGATGTCTTATTTGGGTTGAGTCGTGCTGGAGTTCTGAAACTGTCTGCTATCTGAATTTCAGAATCTCTTGGCATGTCTGGAAAGTTCTCCTTCATAATCTCATGGAGAAGAAACTATGTGCCTTATGAAGCCACATTGTCACTTTCGGGGATCCCTATAAGAGGAATATTGGTTTTCTTTGAATTATCCCAGAGCTCTCTGAGAGAGTGATCTGTTTTTGCTCTCCATTTCTCTTCCTCTTTGAGAGTTTGGGAGCGTTCGAAAACTTTGTCTTCAATGTTAGAAATCCTTTCTTCTGCTTGCTCCATTCTGTTACTGAGGGATTCTACTGTGTTTCTCAGATCTTTGAGGGCTACAACTTCTTGTCTCAATGTGTCAAAATCTTTGGTCATTTGGTCTTTGAATTTGTTGAATTCCTGAGATATCTTTTGGGTTACTGCTTGGAATTCTAATTCGATCTTATTTGCTATCCAGATTCTGAATTCGATTTCTGACATCTCAGCTATTTGTTTGTGCATGGGATCTTGTGCTGTGTCTGCCCCATTGATCCTTTGGGGAGTTGATCTATTCTGATTATTCATATTGCCAGAGTTTTTCTATTGATTTCACCTCATAATTGTTTTTCACCATTGCCTCTGGCCATCCTCAGAGTTGGGGGGGGTATCTCTCCAAGATTAGACCCCAGTGGGATCACTCTATTGTTGCTGGATCTTTGTAGGGAGTGACCCTGTGTAGTTCCTCTGGGGCTGCCCCAGCCAGGGAGTTCTGGTTGTGGAAGCAGCTCTGGAGTGTGACACACCCGGATGCAGCAACATGGCGGGAGGTGGTGCACACAATTCTGGGAGTGCCTGGCACCCTGTGACTTTGGCACAGAGAGCCCAAGGCTCCAGCAGTCTCTGGCCAGGAGAAGGGCTCTGTACAGAGGCAGAGAGGGCTCTGGAGGGCACGCAGCTACCAGAGTCCCTGGCCAGATGATTGGGCCAGTGTTGAGACAGGGAGGGTATAGGAGGGGGGATGCAGGGTTGCACGGCTCCCGCTTCTCCTGGTCAGGGCATGCAGAGGCCCAGCGGGCGCGGGTTGCAGGTTGGGGGTTGCGGCGCAGCTCTTATGGGGGTCTGGGCAGTGCCAATCTCAGGAGTTTGAGATTGCTGTGAGCTGTGATGCCATGGCACTCTACCCAGGGCAACAGCTCAAGGCTCCAGTGTGCCAAAACCGGTCTCACTCTGCCACTAAGGGTTAAGGCTGTAAGGCAGCTCAGTCCCCACCTTTAGGCTGCTCAGTCACTAGGTTACTAGCTCCTGCCTGATCCTTGCTCTGTGACCCTGAGGGCAGTCAACAGGTATTTCTTACACACCTGCTACCTACAAGAGGCCTCCAGGCTCGGCACTCCAAAGAAAGGCCAGTCAACACAGGGATATTTTCTGAACCTCACCGGAGAGAGGACATCTACAAAAGAAAAAGGGTGCACCTAATTCAGAATATTCATTGATAAACATTAAAGCATCACAGAAGCATTTGCTCAAAAATTAATGGATAATGTTATTCTTGGTGCTGGGACTATAACAATACATAAGACAAGCAAAGTGTTTGCTGTCATGGATGCTACTCACTGGTGTGAGAGGAGACAGAGGACAGAAAATAAAACTGCAAAGAAACACAAATGTAATTTCAGAGAGTTATACGAGCTATGAAGAAAGCAGAGCAGGGAGACAGGCTGGGAGAGGACACCACCACCAACTCTGGGGCATATCCCAAGAGGAAAGAGTCCCAGGGAGGCAGCAGTCTCAGGAAGGAAGAAGCCCCAGGGAGGGAGGAGTCCCAGGGAGGAAGGAGCCC
The DNA here is from genome assembly GCF_027406575.1 of Nycticebus coucang. Lineage (NCBI taxonomy): Eukaryota > Metazoa > Chordata > Mammalia > Primates > Lorisidae > Nycticebus > Nycticebus coucang. Next base: position 106,865,222 of record NC_069783.1, on the reverse strand, counting down.
CAGGGAGGGAGGAGTCCCAGAAAGGAGGCGCTCCAGAGATGAAGGGGTCCGAGGAAGGAAGGAGCCCAGGGGAAGGAGGAGTCCCAGGAAGGAGGACCCCCAGGAAGGAGAAGCCCCAGAGAGGAAGGAGCCCCAGGGAAGAGAGCCCCAGAAAGGCGGAACCCCAGAGAGGAAGGAACCCCAGGGAGGAAGGAGTCCCAGGAAGGAAGAGCCCCAGAGAGGAAGGAGCCCCAGGGAGGAAGGAGTCCTAGGAAGGAGGACCCCCAGGAAGGAGGAGCCCCAGAAAGGAAGAAGCCCTAGGGAGAAAGGCAAAGGTTGGGAACCACCTGAAGGCTGAGAAGGTGAAGCTAAAAGTGGGGAGAGGCTATATTGTATAGAGTAGAGTTTTACATGCATGATGTACGTGTGGGTCAGAAGGCAGAGTCTGGTCCAGCAGGTGCATACCCAAGTGAGAAGTTCTGCATGGCCGACGAGGTGTGGAAGGCTATCCTATCAGACACACTTAGAGTATCATGGGGCTGGAGCCTTGGTTCTTAAACCTGGACATGCTTGAGTCACCTGGAGAGCTTTTACCTATCACAAAGGCTGTGGCACTGTTTCAAATGGTTCTAATGTCTATTGAAGGCTGAGAATTACTGATTTAGCATCTTGGCCATGGTTAGTGGTACGGGTCATAGTATCTCTTCCTTTGTAGGGGGTTAAGAGCTTTCAGTTGGCCTTCAGAGGCAACTTTGGAGGGTAAACCATGGCTTGGACGTTGGTGTGTATCAAGTTCACAGAGATGGACATTCAAAGTGATCCATTTGAGATAGATAAAAGGCACGTGCCTTGGGACTATGAACATTTCAGGCGCTAATACTTTGTTGTGGGGGCCACAGTGTACTGTAGGATGCTGTCAGCAACCCTGGTCTCTACCCGCTAGGTGCCAGTAGAGCTCTCTCAAGAATTGTGACAACATTAATATCTCCAGACATTGCCACCTGTCCCCTGGGAGGAAAAGCTGAGAAGTGCTGGCATAAACAAAGATGAGATACCAGGAAGGTCAAAGACACATGTATTATAAGACTAACATGCATTCAATATTGGTGGTTAAGTATTCTGGACTCCAGTGAGTTTTGAGGAGAGGGTCCCCTCTCTGAACACAGAGGAAGCATGTGCTTGGAGGCACCAGAAAAAGCATACATTTTTGAAAAGAAGAAAATTCAATATTGAAGAAAGAAAAAAGGGGGTGGCACCTGTGGCTCAAAGGAGTAGGGCACCGGCCCTATATGCCGGAGGTGGTGGGTTCAAACCCAGCCCTGGCCAAAAACTGCAAAAAAAAAAACAATGAAAGAGAAAAAAGAAAAAAAGCACCCAAGTAGACATAAGAAGATTCAGGAATTCTGTTAGTCTTCTTTATACTATTGTATGGTTTAATATTTCCTTCTTTAAAGGAATGAGCCACTGCTGTATTCAACAACATGAATGAATTCTGCACACATGAATAAGTTTATAGTATTCAATCTCATTTACATGATGTTGGAGAGTGGGCAAAATGAATCTAGAGTTTTCTGAGTCAGATTTGAGATTCCCCTTGTGGGATGGGTGGTGTTGGCTGCAAGTGGGCTCCCTCCTGGGCATCTGCTGGAAACACTACTGACCTGGAACTGGGTGGTGGTTACACGAACGTGGGCAGATGTAAGAAGTCAGTGCGTTGAAGACTTGAGATTTGTGTGTTTGATGGATGTTTTATGGACCTGAAAGAGACCTTTACATTGTAAAGAGCTTAGAGGCTCCAAAGCCAAGTCCAAGCCTGCTGTGGGCACACCTGGCTTGTTCTGGCTGAATGATGAAGTCTGCATTGTGCTTTTGTAAGCTGGGTGTGAATCCCAGTCAAGGAACCTTATGAGGAAAAGGCAGAAGTCAAGACAGGAAACAGCATCCAGTCCTCCCTCAAGGGGCTGGACTTCCACTACCACATAAACTGCCCCTTTTACATTATGTAGACAGGCCTGATGGAGAGGGAACATCGAAACCCCACCCTGAGAGGGAACCACGGACAGCGCAAATTAGGCCCCCCAGCAGCAAAAAATTAAGACGGATTGATGGACGAGTGGAGGGAAGGACAGACAGATTGAGGATCAAGCAGCAAGAGCAGAATGCCAATTGTGCAAGCCTCAGGGGTGGGTATTAAGTATCTTCTCTGTAGTTCTTTCCGTTCCCCTCTCTGTTTGGAAGGTCTTGTAATAGTATAATGTTGGGAGGGAAATCTTTCTGTTTCTGCTGAGCTAAAAATATGGTGAGAACTTATCTAACAGAGCAAATTTCATTTTAAAGCTCTTTAAAGTTACTTTTAACCATTGCCCTAAGTTATCACCTTGCTCGTAATGAGGTTATCATGCAGGAATGTCATCACAGAAGTATGTTTATGGAAGCAAGTTTTTTTAAATGTTGAGATGATTTCTCAAGAAAAAATTTTTCATACCTACATTTAGAAACTCTGTAGAATCTTTTAAATTCAGATGTTTAGAAAAATTTCCCAGCAATCCTTCTTACAAGTGACCAATTAAGGATGGGATGAATGAGTTTTCTTTCCTTGTACCACTTTGTCATAAATAGCTGGCTGGGAGCGCAAGCCCTGTGCACCAGCTGTTGGGAGCCCGTGAGGTCTTCCAGGAGGGCAAGTAGAGTGGCTGGCTGCCCTCATGTGTGGGGAGCCTTGTCCTCCTGGGGGAGGGATTTAACAAAGAAAAACATTTCAAAGTAGACGCTGTGTTTTCTATCCCTTTTCTGAAGTGTTTTCAAACACACTCTGAGCTAAAAGTGCTTAGAAGTTAGAAAAGAAGGCATATTTCAGACAACCCCTGGAGCAGCTGACTATCCAGAGAGCAAAAGAGGGTCAGATTAGAGATGCCTGAATTCCAATATGTCCTCACCGTGGGAGGACTTGATTTATTTTTTGCTCCTCCCACTGGGTCTCAACTTTGAAACGAGCAGTACAAACGATTTGGGCTAATACCCTATTTGCATGCAAACTCTCCTAAAATGTGACATGTCTGATTCCAATCTTATTGCTAACCAGTATGCAGTTAAGTCTTTGTTAAAGGATGTTGCATCTGCTTCAATTCTAAGGTTGCTGTGAAGGTAACATAAAGCAATACAAGATAGGGCTGTTTCTTTGTTTCTTTTCGTGTGTGTGTGTATGTGTGTGTGTGTGTGTGTGTGTTATATTTGTAAGTATACACATCTCTATCAAAAGAAATCAAGTCACACATTTTAAAAGTAAAAAGTTCTATTTCCCTTTGACCTTTTTTCACCTTCATCTCTCCCCTGCAGGTAATAGTCTGGTAGGAATCTTTCAGGGTAGGTAGTAAGGGAAATTAGTTAAATTGAATTCTGTGCACATAAATAAGACTATTTTGAAACAAATGTTCGTAAAGCTAGTGTCACAAACAACATTTAAATTAGATTTGGGGATAAAAATACCAAATTTTACTATATCCTTTAAGAATGTCAAGGTAACATTAAAGATTTGTGATATTACTAATTTTTTTTTTTTTTTTGCAGTTTTTGTCTGGGGCCAGGTTTGAACCCACCACCTCCAGTATATGGGGCTGGCGCCCTAGATATTACTAATATTATCAAGCCAAAGAAATAGCCTAAAATATTTAGACTTAAAAATTTCTCAATTTCGAAGTAATAGTTATAGCTGCTTATGTAAGGAACATGTATATAGCTGCCAAGGTAAGCATATTTTTTTGCAATAAAATTGTCTAAAAATTGTACATGAAAGGACAAAGAGAAAGCCTCCAGTAAACTTAAACAGCCTCCTTAAACTTTTTTTTTTTTTTTTGAGACAGAGTTTCAAGCTGTCACCCCGGGTAGAGTGCAGTGGTGTCACAGCTCACAGCAACCTCAAACTCTTGGGTTTAAGTGAGTCTCTTGCCTCAGCCTCCCAAGTAGCTGGGATTACAGGGCCCCACCACAACGCCCAGCTATTTTTTGGTTGGAGTTTTGTTGTTTGGCAGGCCTGGGCTGAATTCGAACCCACCAGCTCCTATGTATGTGGCTGGCACCCTAGCCGCTTGAGCTATAGGCACAGAGCCAGGTTAAACTTTTTGCACAAATAAGATGAAACTTGTAGGGCTGGTACAACTTGTTGGTGATTAGATTTCCCAGAGTCCCATGGCTCCACAGGCCAGACTGTTTTCTTAGAATAATGGGAGCATGAATCCTATGTACTCGATTTTGATATGAGGTCAATTAATGACAATTATGGTTATGGGGGGGGGGAACAGAAAGAGGGAAGGAGGGAGGGGGGTGGGGCCTTGGTGTGTGTCACACTTTATGGGGGCAAGACATGATTGCAAGAGGGACTTTACCTAACAATTGCAATCAGTGTAACCTGGCTTATTGTACCCTCAATGAATCCCCAACAATAAAAAAAAAAAAAAGACAATCATATTCTACATTTACTAAGTTTCACATGTACCCTTGTAAGATGCACCATAGGTGTAATCCCACCTATCACCCTCCCTCCGCCCATCCTCCCTCCTTCCTCCCCTCTGTCTCCCCATTCCCCATATTCTTAGGTTATAACTGGGTTATAGCTTTCATACGAAAGCCATAAATTAGTTTCATAGTAGGGCTGAGTACATTGCATACTTTTTCTTCCATTCTTGAGATACTTTACTGAGAGGAATATGTTCCAGCTCCATCCATGTAAACATGAATGAGATAAAGTCTCCATCTTTCTTTAAGGCTGCATAGTATTCCATGGTGTACATGTACCACAGTTTGTTAATCCATTCGTGGATCGATGGGCACTTGGGCTTTTTCCATGACTTAGCAATTGTGAGTTGGGCTGCAATAAACATTCTGGTGCAAATAAAAAAAAAAAGAAAAAAAGAATAATGGGAGCAGAGACTCAGGCCAGACTGACTCATTGCCTGAAATTTTCACCAAGTAGCAGAGGCATTCTCCCCCAGAAAATTACTCATATGAGCTAAGATGTTATTTCTGGAGGATCCTTGCTAGAAATGCAAATGTTCGTGTAAGCAGCTGCAACAAACAAAATCATCACCTGCTGCCCTTTCAGCTGTCCAAAACAAAATCAAAATAATAGTCTTGATTCTTAGAGACTGTTTGAATGAGGTTAGAGGACAAAGTGTGGGAGAACAGACTAGAACGAGCAGCTATGTATCCGTCATGTTTCTTTAAGTCTAGCTCCCTCTATATGTATCTTTCCATATTTTCTGACTAGTCCACTCTAGCGAACCCTACACAGCATGTGTTACAAGGTAGTGTTTAAGTTCCTCAACCCCCATCTGAACTCCGTAGGATCAGATGTGTTTTGAAGTTTGGGCAGTGTCCTGTAATAACACAGTAATATTTCTACAGTGAAATTTTGTGTGCTCAGATTGTGTCATATGAATAAAACATAAATAGCCTCACTTCTTGTTGCAAAATGTAGGGATTCCAGAGTTTCCTGGATGTAGGCAGAGAAAGGATCATGGACTTGGATTAACTCAGTTAAGTCTTGAATAAGAGATAGATAATATTAACATTATGAGACAGCTATTACTTCTATTTTATAGAGAGAAAAGGGAGGCACTAACAGGTGAGTTATATGCCTGAGGTCACGTGGTGAATAACAGGCAGACCTGGACTTTGAGCCAGAGTACAGGACTGGACCACTACACTAAGCTGCCTCTCTGGGGAGCTTTGGATTATGCTCAGCTGTGTTACATTCACTCAAGCACAAACCTAAATGTAAATACAGCACGAAGATAGCACACAGACAAATCTGATGATGCAGTGGCAGCCTATAGGCTCAGGGTCTCTCATCCAAATTTTCATAAACTTGGTTCCATTTGTCCTTTGAATTCAAAAGTACATTTATGACAGTGTTGCTGTAGATGAGTCTGAGCATACCTGGGGAGACCACCATGGCTGTATAACCAAAAATGGCTTTGTCATACACACACACACCATATACATATGTGTGTGTGTATATATATATATAAAACATATAAATAAAATTTATGTACATATATGATGTGTATATTACCTATATGTATATATATACTACCTGTAGTCTATATAATGTATAAATACTATATATATAATATGCATAATATATATCTTCCTGGAAGAAAATGCCTTGGTCAAAATTGCTCATATTACCTATATGTATATATATACTACCTGTAGTCTATATAATGTATAAATACTATATATATAATATGCATAATATATATCTTCCTGGAAGAAAATGCCTTGGTCAAAATTGCTCTAACATGAGGCCATATGCTTTTAAGCTACATGTACAACACCTCTAGTCCTCAGTCCTTACCCGTAAGATAAGAGCAGTACATAAAACTTTCCTCATCAATCCTGAACCACTTGTCTAATTGGAAGTGTACTTACCTAAGAGCAAGTAAGGCCAGACCTGTAAACGTCAGGCTGTTCCCACCATCACGCACTTAAGATAGATTGTGCCGCGCGAACCTAGAGGAAGTTCTCACTGGTAACAGTTTGTCAATTTCATTCTAAATTGAGACAAAGCGGTCATTGAAAGCTGCTGTTATTACTGCTATGACTAATCCTCACATTGAACCCAAATTAATCATTTGGAATAATGAGAAATAACATACTACTCAGCTGACTTTTCTAATAGTTTCCAACCAACAGGAAGCTTCCATTGTTGTTCAGCAAACACTGTGACTCAGTTGGGCTCCTGTATCTGTCAGGATGGTCTAAGTCAGGGGTCCTCAAACTGTGGCTCGTGGGCCACATGAGGCGGGGTGATTGTATTTGTTCCTGTTTTCTTACTTCAAAATAAGATATGTACAATGTGCATAGGAATTTGTTCATAGTTTTTTTTTTTTTTAACTATAGTCCGGCCCTCCAACAGTCTGAGGGACAGTGAACTGGCCCCCTGTTTTAAAAGTTTGAGGACACCTGGTCTAAGTTATGCTGCAGTAACAAATAAGTCCCAGATGCCAGTAGTTTACAAGAACAAATAATCTGTCTTATTTGTGTTGTGAGTCCACTGAGAGTTGGCTGTGACCATGCTGGGACCCAACTGGGCATCCATCATCAGGATTGTGGAGGCATCTCTCAGGCAGAGGGAAAGAGAGAAAACTATATATTATTTATATTACATATATGTATGTACAATATATTATATATTCTAATGTATAGGGCTGGTTTGAAAGCACCCTGCCAGAAGTTTCACCAGCCCCTTTCACTTACACTTCACGGACCAAAGCAGGTCACCTGGCTGCTCTGGCTCTCAGAGGAATAAGAAGTATACCCTACCACATGCAAAAGAAGGGAAGTGAGAATATTTAGTACAGAGTGCTGATAAATGCCACAGTCACCCTGTTCTCAACCCCTCTCTCAGCTCTGCGGAATCTTCCCCATGACACGCAGAGCCTGCCTCCCTCTGGAAGTGCCATCTATGGCACAAAAAAAAAAAAAAAAAAAAACCATCCCTACACTGTCCCAGTGCTGCCTAAGGCAGGTGACACAGGCTGTGACAATCAACGAGAGGCAGAGTTGCTTTGCTGGTGGTGCCACCAGGATAGACTACCATATCTATTACTACTGATGCAGCCCACACTGTGCTCCTGCTTCTTGTCCTAGAAATTCTATTCGCTGCCCAATGCCTCTTATTTTAAATTGTGTTAAAATACACATAACACAACATTTGCCATTTAACATGTTAGAGGCATTAAGCATGTTTCACATAGTTGCACAAACACTACCACCATCCTGGAACTCTTCGTGCTGCAAAACTGAAACTCTGTTTTATTTCCATTAAAAATAAGCTCCCCATTCTCCCTTCCCCCAGTCCCAGCAACCACCATTCTGTTTCTATAGATTTGCCAATACCCTTTTTTCTGTTTAAATTAGCTAGAGTGCTTACTGTTGCTTGCAATTAGGAGCCCTGACTAACATTGGCAGGAGCAATTTAGAGGGCAGGGTTACATCTCTGTCCTATTTGTATTCTCACTGCCTAGGAGATGACTATTGAACTGAGCTGTTGAAATGATTAAAAACCCATTGCTTAAAATGAGGCTGCTTAGATGGGACACTGAATAGCATGCTGCAATACTGAACACATTTCTTTAGGCTCTGTCTATAGGATTAAAAAATTTCCTTTTTTTAATCAAGAAAGGCAAAGTAAAAAATTAATAAGAATTCAGTTTTCTGAAGAGATGATACATGAGAAGTAGAGAATTTATGCCCTTGTGATGTATTAATGCTTTTAAGGGACTTCAAAATGAATCTGTTCTGCAGAATAATCAAGAACGTGGGTATGAACAGCTGGCATATTGCCTCATCCCAACTATTGCTGTCAGATTCCACACTTGCTCCACAACTAATTGAATCTGCAGGGAAATTTCATTTGCTCCATGATGCATTCTTTTGTAGAGGTTAGGGTATCCCAGAGAATCACTCTAACAGCTAAAGAAAAAGAAATGAGAAGAAAACTGAAGATGTTATTCCATAGAAATCAGTGAGGGAAAAGAGAGCTTACTCTGAATTGAACTATGTTCCCTCTGCCCTCCAATGTGGTGGTGTCAGGAAATGAGGGATGAGGTCATGATGATGGGGTCCCCATAATAGAATTAGTGCCCTTGTCAGAATAGAGAGCAGAGAGTTAACTCTTCCTGTCTTTCTCTCAATTTCAAGCCAAAAAGAGAGATGTAACCAGAACCTAACCCTGCTGGTCTTGCCAACATTCAGAACTGTGAGAAATAAATTACTGTTTGTTTTGAGCTTGCAGTCTGTGGTATGCAGGGAGCTCATATATCTGTTTATGTAAAGTTGGGGTAGTTTGTTAAAAAAAAAAAAAAAGACAAGGCTAAGAGGCAATAAAGAATGACAGAGGGGTATTATTATAGGCCAGGTAATTAGGAAGCCACTTTGCAGAGATACCTCTTAAGCAGCGCATTAACCTAAGTCCACTCACTTTGACAGAGGGCATAACAGGAATTTCAACAGAGGGAATTTAATACAAGAAATGGGTAACACAGGTGCTGATGGACACAAGCCAGAAGAGAACATGAAAGAACCGAGCAATAGTAACTGCAAAAGCGGCTACCACTCTGGGGCTGGGGGCCAGGGGTAAGGAAATGAGGGATCAGACCCAGAAGCCCAGGGGGCCCTTGGATCTGGGACTTGGGTCTCTGAATGGAGGAGTGCTGTCTAATTGGTGCAGGAGCCTCGAGCCTGAGGAGGGACCCTGCTGCTCTTCCACCTACATGTTAAGGGAAGCTGAGGCTGGAGCCAGCAGATGCTCTTGGGGTGAAGAGGACACAGTGCGACTGCTGGGCTGACTGTGGTGAGGACAGCAGGCAATTAGGGAGGAGTGAAGCCTGTTTTTTTTCCTGGCCGTTTCTTTCTGGCACTGAGCCTCTCCCCTTTCTCAGCAGAACACAATATAATGGGTTGGCCAAGAAGAATGGAGCTCTGCCAAGGCACAGCCCAACAAGGCTGAGCATAGCATAGCAGGGTGAGTTTGGAGCTGAGAGACCATAGGTCAAGGCCCAGCATAAGCCGAGATTCAGAGGAAGCTCGAGAATGAGCCACACTGACGCCCAGAGCAAATATGTCTTTCAGACACGAGGGAAAGTGCACACAAGGGCCTGAGATGAGCATCTGCGTGGTCCATTGACGCTAATGCAGAATGAACAGGGAGAGTAATAACGACTTTTCTGTTTAGCTGATGGCTCACAATCACCTGAGATAAATAGCCAGATTGTATCTTATATTCCCCAAGTAAACAAATTGAGCCTTGTCCTGCTAGTGTCTGACCCCCCAAACTTTCTCACAATCTGGCATTAATCTACCACTAATCTCCTACCTTCCGCGCTCGGCCCGAAGCTGCTACACACTGCCTTAAAATTTTTTTCAAGGGCAGCGCCTGTGGCTCAGTCGGTAAGGTGCCGGCTCCATATACTGAGGGTGGCGGGTTCAAACCCGGCCCCGGCCAAACTGCAACAAAAAATAGCTGGGCGTTGTGGCGGGCGCCTGTAGTCCCAGCTACTGGGGAGGCTGAGGCAAGAGAATCGCTTAAGCCCAGGAGTTGGAGGTTGCTGTGAGCCGTGTGAGGCCACGGCACTCTACCGAGGGCCATAAAGTGAGACTCTGTCTCTACAAAAAAAAATTTTTTTCAAAAGGTCGTAGAGGCTGTCACAGTCATACACGTTGAGTGTATGATATAATCTTGTCTGGGATTTTCTTTCTTCTTCTTTCCTGGAACAGGTGTGGCAGCCATCTAGTAACCAGGAGGTCACCGTGGATACAGAAGCCTAAGATACACACTAAGGATGGTGGAGCAAGAAGATGGGAGGATGCTCAGGGATATGGTTTGGCTGTACTTCCCCCTCCAAGTCTCATGTTGAAATTCAGTCCCCAGTGTTGGAGATGGAGACTGGTGGGAGGCGTTTGGGTCATGAGTGTGGATTCTTCATGGCATTCTGTTTCTCTAGACAAGGTCTACAGAGTGACAAAATAAAATAACTGCTTATATCAACTGTGTATCTAATTGTCTTTCTTTGTTTTTTTTTGAGACAGAGTCTCATTATGTCACCCTCGGTAGAGTGCTGTGGCATCAGTGCTCACAGCAACCTCCAACTCTTGGGCTTAAGCAATTCTCTTGCCTCAGCCTCCCAAGTAGCCACCACAATGTCCTGCTATTTTTAGGTTGTACTTGTCATTGTTTGGCAGGCCTGGGCTGGATTTGAACCTGCCAGCTCTAGTGAATGTGGCTGGCACCATAGCCGCTGAGCTATAGGCGCCAAGCCTCAACTGTGCATCTTCAAGTCTTAGATGCCATCAAGCTTAAGATCCAACATTAATTTTGTATCACTACTAATTATGTTGGCAGTTTTAAGACAAAATCCTGAGTATTTTGACACCCTTCTGCATAAGACGTGAGAATTGGGGGAATAAAAAGGCTTCTAGATAGGAAAGGAAGTAGCAAAACTATCTCTATTTACAGATGACATGATCTTGTAAATAAAAGATCTACAAAAATACTAGTAGAGTTCATAAATGATTTCAGCCAGCTTACAGGATAAAATGTCAATATATAAAACTCAAATTTCTATACATTAGCACTGCACGTTCCAGTGCTAATTGGGAGTGGATTGGCAGTGGATTCCTGGACATGACGCCAAAAGAATATGCTGCAAAAGAAAAAAATAGATACATTGGACAACATCAAAATTAAAAACATTTGTGCTTTAAAGGACACCAATAAGAAGGTTAAAAGAAAACTCACATGAAAATTTTTTGCCAATAGTATTTCTGATAAGGGACTCATGTCTCAAACTTATAAAGAACACCTGAAATTCAAGAATAAAGAGACAAATAACCTGATTAAGAAATGGCCATATAGACAGTCCCAGTGGCTCATGCCTGTCATCCTAGCACTCTGGGAGTCTGAGGTGGGAGGATCACTTGAGCTTAGAAGTTTGAGACTAGCCTAGGCAAGAGTAAGACCTTGTCTTTACTAAAAATAGAAAAACTAGCTGAGTGTGGTGGCATATACTATAGTCCCAGCTGCTTAGGAGGCTAAAGCTGAAGGATTGCTTGAGCCCAGGAATTTGAGGTTGCTGTGAGCTAGGCTGATGCCATGGCACTCTAGACTGGGCAACAGAGTGACACTTTATCTCAAAAAAATTTAAAAAAGGAGAAAAAAAAAGAGAGAAATAGCCATAGGATCTGAATAAACATTTCTCCAAACCAGATATAAAAATGACCAATAAGCACATGAGAAGATGTCAACACCCTTAATCATTATGAAAGCGCAAATCAGTATCACAATGAGATGCCACTTTATATCCATTAGAAAGCCTACATTCAAAAATACTGATCATAAATGTTGGCAGACTTGTAGAGTAATTGTAATCCTCATACATTACTGGTGAGATTACAGACTGGCTCAGCCACTTTGGAGAAGAGTTTATCAGTTCCTCAAAAATGTAAACATAGAAGAATTACTACACAACTCAGCAATTTTACTTCTAGGTTTATATACCCAACCCCAAATTGAGGACATGTTTACACAAAAACTTGTATATGAATTTTTTAGCAGCATTATTTGTAATAGGAAAAATGTGAAAAGCACCCAAATGTTCATCGGTTGATGAGTAGATAAACAATATGTGATAAAACCATACAAAAGAATGTTACTTGGCCATAAGAAAGAGTGGAATAATAACACATTACAACATGCTGGACCTTGGAAACACTGTGGCCACATGTTGTATGATTTCATTTCTATGAAATGTCTATAATATGCAAATCTAGATCTAGACGACAGATTAACATTAATAGTTTCCAGGGGCCAAAGGGAGGGGTCAGAGAGGGGTTACTAACGGATGTGAGGTTTCTTTTTATTTTTTATTTATTTTTATTTATGTATTTTTATTATTAAATCATGGCTGTGCACATTAATGCAATCATGGGGCACCATACACTGGTTTTATAGACCATTTGACATATTTTAATCACACTGGTTAACATAGCCTTCCTGGCATTTTCTTAGTTACTGTGTTAAGACATTTATATTCTACATTTACTAAGTTTCGCATGTACCCTTGTAAGATGCACTACAGGTGTAATCCCACCAATCACCCTCCCTCAGCCCATCCTTCCCCCTCCCTCCCTTCCCTCTCCCCTTCCCCATATTCTTAGGTTATAACTGGATTATAGCTTCCATGTGAAAGCCATAAATTAGTTTCATAGTAGGGCTGAGTACATTGGATACTTTTTCTTCCATTCTTGAGACACTTTACTAAGAAGAATATGTTCCAGCTCCATCCATGTAAACATGAAAGAGGTAAAGTCTCCATCTTTCTTTAAGGCTGCATAATATTCCATGGTGTATCTCTACCACAAATTATTGATCCATGAGCACTTGGGCTTTTTCCATGACTTAGCAATTATGAATTGGGCTGCAATAAACATTCTGGTACAAATATCTTTGTTATGATGTGACTTTTGGTCTTCTGGGTATATACCTAGTAGAGGAATTGTAGGATTGAATGGCAGATCTATTTTTACAAACATCTTTCCAAAAGAAATGTATTAATTTGCATTCCCACCAGCAGTGTAGAAGTGTTCCCTTTTCTCCAGATGTGGGGTTTCTTTTGGGCGATGATAAAAAAATAATATTGAATTAAATTGTGGTGATGGTTGCACAATCTTATAAATATACCAAATTTTATACCTTAAAAGCACAAATTTTATGGCATGTGAAATATAAATAAATATTGTTTTTTTTTTTTTAAAGCAAGGACCTATGACTTGATACTGGGTTCTATGACCACTTGATCATGAGAATATGGACAGGACGCCACCAGTTTCCACTTCCCATCTCTGGGGACACTTGCTCTTACATCCCTGCCACCATATGGTAAGGAAGGTAAGGCAGAGGTTGAGAGGCCTTTGCGAATAATTACCAAGGCCACCAGGGCTCAGCACCAGCCCAGCTCCCACCACGCTCGGAATAAATCCTTCAAGTGCCGACAAGCGGTCCCCACTGATGCTACATGTAACAGAGACATGCTGTCACACGGAGCCCCACCCAAACTGAAGCTCCGTGAGCAAAATAAGTGATTATTGTTATTTTAAGCCACTCAAATTTGGGGTTGGTTAGATTGCAACAGCAATGAAACCCAGTAAGGAAAAAAAGTCCCTGCCAAATAAAGTATGACACAATGTCTTAATGATAATCTCCTGTGACACATGAAACGACCATCCCATCCCATCTTAGCTGTGAAATTTCTTTCATCTCTTCAGAGGGACTTGGAAATCCCTTTTGCCATTAGTTGCACTGCTTGGCATGTGGGAGCTAATCTTTTTGCTTGTATCTCAGCTTCATCTATTTGTGGGTGTCTTTTGGATTCCATAAAGCACTTGAATGTTGCTTTGGAAGAAAAACGTGAAATTGGCATCATTCCTCTTAAGACAAATACTTGCCTTTGTGATAGCCTATCAAGGCCTGCTTTTCCAAACAGAACCATAGCCTAGTTTTCCTGATAACACGTTGATGACACTATACTCAGCACATGTCATGCTGATTGCTACATAAATCACCAAGAAACAGCTGTGACCACGTGTGAGCTGGGAAGGCAATGGTGACAGCCATGCCACCAGGGCTGCCTGCACTACAGGCACTACAGACCATCTGGAACAAAACCAGTGTTGATTTCAGAGATGAAAAACGCAAGTCTGAGAAACAGGGAAACATGGCTGAGGTCCTTAAGGAAGGTAGTAACTGTCCTTGCTCCTGTTATCATTACTTTACCTCCACTAAGGACAGCTATGCTATGTCGCGGCCAAATTTGAGATGTGCTTAAAAAGAAAAACCAGAACTGAGTTTTTAAAATCTAACCATTAACCTGTTAATTTTGTGGTTTTCTTGTTATTGTTTAGAGCCAGGGACTCAGCCCAAAGTTGGGTGCATTAGCACAGGTCACAGTTCCCTACAGCCTCTAACTCTCGGGCTCAACCAATCCTGCTGCCTCAGCCTCCTACATAGCTGAGACTACAGGCATGTACCCCCACCCCTGGCTCATTTTGCTGATTTTTGTAGAGACAAGGCCTCATTATGTTGCCAAAGCTGGTCTCAAACTCCTGGCTTCAGCCTATTTGTTTTTAATTAGGAAGTTCACCCCCCAAATTAGGCATAGGATCAGGCGGTACATGTATTTACTTAGGTAAAATAATGCCATCCATCATGGCTAAAACTGTTCTCTAAAATAACAAGTAAAGCAAACATTTCAGTTGGTTACGTGGCTCTAGTGGAAATTTGGTTTTTAGGACCTATTTTGTTGTGCAGAGAGAAAAGATCGTTCTCATATCAGTCCCATGAGCTTTATGACTGATCTCTTGTACCTGTCTTCCCCCTCCCCAGTCCCCATGTTCTTGGGAGCTGCATCTATTCAAGGACAAGGCCCAAGTTTATGGGACCTTCAAGGTCCTGGCTGCAAATGCCTGGTATGCTGTGCTGTCTGCCATACCTATGCTACGGCCTTATTTGGAAATAGGGTCTTTTGTAGACAGATGATCATGTGAGGTTGAGGCCAATAAAGTGGATCTTAATCCTGAATGACTAGCATCCTTATAAAAAGAGAAAATTTGGACTCAGAACAGACACATAGAGTGAAGACACAGGAAGGAGAGTGCCCGAGGCTACCGGGAGCTGGAGGAGACACCTGGGGCAGATTCTCCCTCCTTCCTTAGAAAGAGTCAACCCTACTGACGCCTTGATTTCAGATGTTTGGCATCCAGAAAGTGAGAGAATATATTCCTCCTGTTTAAGCCACCCGGGGCATAGTACTTTGTTATGACAGCTACAAGGAACAAAAACAGCAGGATGTCTCATTTGTCTTTGCTAAGGGCAGTAGCAAAAGCCACACATGCCAAGCTGTGCCAACAGCAAAGGCACATGGTCGGTGTAAATGCCTTATTTAATGCCTAGGAGTACAACTCTAGCCTCAAGTTCTCTGGCTGTGCAATCAGCTGTACCTCCACCAGCCACTGGGCCTTCTGGCCATGTGCAAGGGCAGGGTGCATTCTTTATCCAAGCTCATGTGGTGTCAGAAAACTGCCACCAGGAGACCATGATATTCTGGGGCCTGGGCAATTTTAATCCCACATGGTGATGGGTGTAGGGTACCTCAGGGGAAGCTTTGTGTGTTTTCTATGTCATGAGACTTTTTTGCACACTATTAGTAACTGTGCTAGAGAATCAACAAAGTCAGAGTCTTAAGACCTTGAAAGGAAAAAAGACAAAGTTTTACTGGATGTCATCACCATCTTTCAGTGGGAGATGGGTCACATCTAGATAAAGAAGCAAGGACAGGAAGTACATGCAGAGGTTGGCCGCAGATCCTGACAGCAAGAGGTGGGGGTTCTGTGGCTCTGGAAAGAAGGAAGTGGGACAGACCTCACCAGCAGAGGACTGAGAAACTCTCTCTGGAGAATAGGCAGGAGTTTGGTGGAGGGGAGGGAGGAACATTCCAGGCAGAAGAAGCAGCTTGTGCAAAGACACCAAGGCTGGAAAGAGCAAGGTGAGTACAGTGAGCTGGGAGAAGGTGGATAGGGCTGAACTAGAGAGGAGAGAGCAAGGTGTCATGTGAGGCTGAAGAGTATTGTGTCAGTCATGGTATATTTTAGGGGAAATAATCCCCTTCAGTGATTTTATGCAGGAGGGAGTTGAATACAGGGGCTTAGGTTAGCAATGGCTGAATAAATGGGCTGTACGCTGAGCCTCTTAGTTACCCCTTGGACAGAACACAACTGCCTACCATGACAGCTGTCACCCTAAGGCCACCATGGGAATTAACTGCCATGGAGAATCTGCAGCTCTTGCCTTCAGGACAACAGCCTCCCATCCTCTAGGAAGTTGGAACGTGGGTACTGGCACACATAGCAGAGGGCCATGTGCCCGTTCCTGTGCTGCACAGCAAACAATTACAGGAGCACGGGGACCCCAGCTTTAGAGGGGGCTTCAGAATGCCATGGTTACCTCTGATCCACACAACCAGTAAGTGGGGATAGGAGAAAGAATAGACTGATTGGTCCACAATAGCCAGAATAGGTAGGTGTGAGCCCTGTCATGCAAGGCATCATAGGCACTATTGACAGAGTTTTGCATGTGTCCCAAAAGTTATGGGAGGCAAGTGGAGGGCTTTGGGCAGGAGGGAGTTCTGGGGAGGGTAAGATAGAGGGGCAGGGCAGCCAAGAGGACATGGATGCAATTGCGGTAGATGCAGGGTGGTGATAGAAAGGGGGACATGGCTGGATCTGAAAGATACATGCAGGAAGTTCCTAGATAGGACTGGTCTATGGGGCACCTTTGCAATATCCATAAGGAGGTATCAACTAAGCAGGCAGTGAAGGATCTGGAGGCCAGAACAGAAGTGTGGACTAGAGACGTGAATCTGCAAGTTACCTACACATGGGTGTTGAGTGAAGCTGGGTGGGTGGATAAGATGGGAGGGAGTAGAACGTGGTGGTCTAGGGCCAGGCCTGTAAGAACCTGAATTGAAAGGTGAGTTGCAAAGGAGACAGAGAGGCCAAGGAAGAGGGGTGTCTGAAGAGGGCGTGACCACTAGGCAGGATCCTCCCAGCCGGTTACATACAGCTCCTCACCCTAGATAGAGAGGCATCCACCCCACCAGGTTGCTGTGGAAAGAAGATGAAAAGCATGTCACATACAGTGTTAGAACGATGCGGGGCACATATGGAACAGCTGCACACGGAGATGATTCTCTGACGGGAGAGTTCCCCAGGGCTGCGATGGCTCTGCATCCTGGTTTGTTCAGACAGTCCTGGCTCCTACCTGCTGACCTGTGTGATGATGAATAGTAGCCTCTTCCATGCTCCAAGGTCCCAGTTTGTGCTGTAAGTTATATGAGCACCCAAACCCTGACATGGACCATTAGTGCAGGGTAGACTTACGACTGCACAACTTAGTGAGAGGAGAGTGGAAAGCACAAATCCTCTTACTGAAGGAAAGCCCCATCTGTAAGATAAACCACAGAATGGCCAGAGATAGATACGCAAGTGGGAGGGGACACGAAAAAGCCTGCTTTGGGCACAAGGGATTTGTAAGTATCAAAGACAGGGCTCCCAATGTGAGACATTCCGTGTTATTCATGCAACCAGTAAATTTTTTTTTTTTTTTTTTAGAGACTGAGTCTCATTTTGTTGCTCTCAGTAGAGTCATGTGGCATCACAGCTCACAGCAACCTCTAGCTCTTGGGCTTAGGTGAGTCTCTTGTCTTAGCCTCCTGAGTAGCTGGGACTACAGGTGCCTGCCACAATGCCCAGCTATTTTTTTTGTTGCAGTTTGGCCGGGACAGGGTTTGAACCCGTCACCTTTGGTATATGGGGCCAGCGCCCTACTCACTGAGCCACAGTCCAGCCCAACAACCAGTAAATTTGATTGTCACATAAAACCCAATGTCAAGGCTCGGCGCCTGTGGCTCAAGCAGCTAAGGCGCCAGCCACATACACCTGAGCTGGCCGGTTTGAATCCAGCCCAGCCAGCTAAAACAACAATGCTGGCTGCAACCAAAAAATAGCAGGGCATTGTGGCAGGCACCTGTAGTTCCAGCTACTTGGGAGACGGAGGCAGGAGAATCGCTTGAGCCCAGGAGTTGGAGGTTGCTGTGAGCTGTGATGCCACAGCACTCTACTCAGGGCAACAGCTTGAGGCTCTGTCTCAAAACAAAATAAAACAAAACAAAACCCAATGTCAAGATTTTGGAAAATATCTAACATTATTTTAGCCTAAAACCACCCACAGATATTTTTCCATACTAAATATCATTATAAACTGAACTCCATTGTGAAATGCAGCCTTAATTATTCTAGCCTTAAAGAAAAAAAGTCCTGTCATGGAGATTTCTTTCCACACAGAGTTTCTATTTTTAATTTATATTATTTTGGTAAGTAGCAATCTATGGTGACAAATATTCTATAGAGCCCCAGAGATCAAATCCTTATTATATAATGTGATATTATAGATCATTTTACACCAAAGGATTAATTCTTAACCACAAGTATGAAAAAAAGATTTACAGTATGTAAGCAATGTATTTTTTTTTAAAGAGTCTTTATGTTTACAAACAAAAATACTTCATTTCATTTCTGAAAGGTGGGAAAAAATCAGGATGCCAAGGTATGTAGAAAACAAGAACCGATGATAAGAACATTATCATTCATTTTAAAATAATTTATGATGTTCCCATAAATATGGCATGAAGAGATTTTACCATCGTGCAAAAAAATAAAAAAGAGCCTCTGTCCCCTGTTAAGGAAGCCCCACAGGAAAATAAACACAAGTGACCCAACTTAGAAGATGATCAATTGCGTAGGAAGAGAGAGTAATACAAGTTGATTCTCATGGGAAATTCCAAGACCTCCAAATGATTTTATTAAAATACACATTTTCTAACAAAGATCTTGCCAAGATCACAAAAATAAATTATTTTTAAGGGGATAGAATTTTTAAAAATTTTTATTGCACTCTAATTCACATTTAATAAAAGTTTCCCTTTTAGAGTTTACAATTCAGTGGTCTCTAGTATATTTACTTAATTGTCCAAGCATCACCCAACTCTGATTTTAGAATGCTTTTATCACTATTAAAAGAAATGGTAGATCTATAAGTAGTTACTATCCATCCCCCTCTGCCAGGCCTGGACATACTTCATTAACATATTTCTGTCTTTATGGATTGGCCTATTCAAAACATTTTGTATAATTGGAATCATGCAAGAGGACTTTTGTGCCTGGTCTATGTTGTAGCATATGTAAGCATTTCGTTCTTTTTCACACTAAATAATAATCTATTTAATGGATATACTATATTTTATTTATTTGTTTGTCCATTAATGAACATTTGGGTTGTTCCCACTTTTTGGCTATTATGAACTTTTGTGTACAAGTTTTTAAGCCTTGGCAATAGGCTTCCGATTCTCTTGGGTCTGTAACTTGCTATCAAATTGCTAGGTGGTACGGTACCTCTATGCTTATGTTTTTGAGCAACTAATAAATTGTCTCCAAAGTGGCGGCACCATTTTCTAGTCAGAGCAGGAACGTATAATGGGTTCAATCTTTCCATGCTCTCACCAACCCTTGTTATTGTCTCTATTTTTTTTATAATAGTCATCCTAGTGGGTATCAGAAATATACACTGTGATTTGGAAATGCGTTTTCATAATGACTAATAATGTTGAGAATTTTTTCGTAAGATGAATGGCCTTTATATCTTCTTTGTGAATGGTCAATTCAGATCCTCTGCCCATTTTCAAAAAGTTGTGGGATTTTCTTAATGAATGAATTGTAAGAGTGATCTATATATTCTGGATACAAGTTCCTTATCAGATACATAATTTACAAATACGTTCTTCTCTTCTATACATTAGCTTTTCACTTACTTTACAGTATATTTTGAAATATAATTTTTAAAAAATTTTTGATGAAACTCAATATTTTTCCTTTATCACTCATGTTTTTTGTCTTATTTAAGAAACAATTGCCTGAGGCTAGGTCATGAAGATATACTCCTATGTTTTCTTGTATGTGTTTTATAGTTTCAGCTCTTTATTTTAGGACTTAGTTCCATTTGGTGTCAATTTTTGTATAATATGGCATAAGATAGGGGTGCAGCTTCATTCATTTGCATGTGGACATGTAGTCCTCCACCACCACTTCTTGAAAAGACTATTATTTCCCTTCATTGAATTTCCTTGGTGCCCCTGTGGAAAGTGAGAGACCATATATGTGAGATTTATCATCTGGGCTCTCAATTCCTTTCATTGAGCTATGTGTCTATATTTACCGCAACACCTCCCTGTTTTTGTTATTGTAGCTTTGCAATAGGTTTTGAAATTGGGAAATGTGAGCCCTCCCCCTCTGGCTTCTGGTGGCTCTTATTGTTCCTAGGCATCCTCTGCCTCATAGCTGCATCACTCAGACCTTTGTCTCCACGTGGCCTCTTTCTCTGTGTGACTGTGTCTTCTCCTCTCCTTCTAGGGTCACCAGTCACTGGGTTCAGGGCCCACTCAATCTTCGATTTCATCTCAAGACTCCTCTAACTAATTACACTTTTACAGATCCTACTTTCAAACATGAGTTGGGACAGATCCTCCTCAACCTGCTTCAGATGATGTCACTCACTGTCACTCCCTTGCTGATGGGTCTAGAGTTGGCTTCAGGGTATGAGAGGCACCAGCCAGTCACCAGAAAGCAGGGAGAGAGACAGGCTAGGGGATTTCTTTCCACCCCTGCCATCATGGCATCCAGGTCTTGGCCATGGCTGTGTCCCTGACCCTCTGCAGCACCCCCCCCCACCCCCCACTGAACCCACGTCCAAGCCCTTAAGGGTCTCTGGTGAGTCCACTTCCTCCTTGGCTGCCCAGGTCTTACTGTGGTCTAGCACTGGCACCTCAGTCTCTTTTGTTGTTTCCTTTAACCTTGCCCACCTTTGGAGGAAGTCCCTTTATTAAAACATCCTTCCTTGAACCAAATGAGATTCTTTTTCCTGCTGGGAGCCCATCAATAATCTCTTGATTCAGAGATTATCATTTACTTATTTGGCTCCGTATAAGTGATAAAGATGCTCCTTCCTGGGATGAGTGACTTTTTCATTTTATTTACAAAATAGCAAAAGGGGAAGATAGTGGGCTCATCTCAGCACTCCAGCAATGCTTCTAAATTGAAATTAACTTTAACAAAGCAGGAGTCATAAAGGACAGATGTCTTAGTGCAGTCTCCTGGTGTTTGTGCACCTGTATCACAAGGCATCTTCATTCTCTAGGTCTCTTCTAGCCTGTAAGTGTGCTCCCTGCTGCTTCTTTTGGTTCTATTACCAAGCACTTCTCATGTCCCACCGGATAACATTCCACCGAGAGACCAATCCCACAAACAGTTCCATTTGCCATCACTTTCTGCTACTCCCATTGAGATCAGAAAAGGAAAAGAGTCCTGTGATCCTGGTCGTAAGGTCTGGTTGCTGGAGCTGGGAGCACACCCATCTTTGGGAGCCTCAGACCTTTCTGAAGGCAGAGGGTCTTCTATTGTAACCCCCCATGGAAGGCAGGCAAGTGGTGGTCTCACCAGCAGATGGAGCCATTCCATCTCTACCAGAAAAGTCAATACAGAAAGACACAGCCAAAACCAAGGACCTCTAGAAAGAAGCCCCTTTCTTTATATGCTGACAATTTGATAATGGCCTTATGATTCCCCTTAAAATAACTGAATGTTTTAATCTAATAATTGCATATAATTCATACATATGCAATTTGTGCTTACATGCTATTTTTTTTTTTTTCATTTAAAAGGTAATGTAGGAGGGAGGGGCAAGATGGCCGACTGGAAACAGCTTCTGAAAAAGGCTCCTATCCAAAAGGAAAGATAACGTCCAGAAACAGCCCAATTAAGCTGAAGACTGGCCGAGAGAGAAATGATAACTGCAGGTCATCTCTGCTGAGACAAGCTGTGACTCCAAGAAACCAACCTTTGGGTACAAAATTCATCTGAAAGGAAAAGTGTCCATCCCCTCCCCCAAGAAAGCTGTAGGTTTTTTTGTTTTTCTGTCTCCTTTCTTCTTTTCTCTTCATTTGCTCCTGCGGGTTTTCTACAGACAAGTGGTGAACTGTGGACCACTTGTCTCACCCTATGGGTGAGTGCTGTGGGAAGTGGGGACTACTTCCTCAGAGGGACCCTGCTGTGACTCTGAACACTCTTTTGCTAGGCAGAAAAATTGAACTAAAATCTTCCCTGCCATTCTGAACTTGCAGTACATCCTTCCTCCCCTTACCTGACAAATCAGAAGCCTAACCCCTGCTGAGACTGAGGGAAGAGGTCCTTGAGCAGTGCCCCCCTCCCTGTCTCCTGGACCAAGCGCCCCCCCCACAAGAGACTCTGTGGCTGCGCCAAGTTGCACCCCACCCCCGGCCAGGGACTCCATCAGCAACCGTGTGGCCCCATGCCCCGCACCCGCCTCCCAACAGGGACTCCAACAGTAACCGCACGGCCTTGTGCCTCACACACTGGGCCTCTGCCCACCCTGGCCAGGAACTCCGGGAGCTACACAACCCACATCCTCTCTCCCATACCCTTCCTGCCTCCACACCAGCCCCACCTGCCTGGCCAGGGACTCTGGAAGCCCTGCAATCCATGCCCTGCTACCGGACCCCTCCCTGCCTCTGCATGGAGCTCTCCTCCTGGCCAGACACTGCTGGAGCCCCAGGTTCTCTGTGCCAAAGTCACCAGGTGCCAGGTACTCCAAGAACCATGTGCACCATCCCCTGCCCTATTGCTGGATCCGAGTGTGCCATACTCCAGAGCTGCTCCCATAGCCAGAACTCCCTGGCTGGGGCAGTCCCAGAGGAGCTACACAAGGTCGCTCCCTATAAAGATCCAGCAACAATAGAGTAATCCCACTGGGGTCTAATCTTGGAGACACACCTCCCCAACTCTGAGGACAGCCAGAGGCAATGGTGAAAAACAATAATGGGGCAGAATAAATGGAAAAAAATCCAACAATATGAATAATCAGAGTAGATCAACTCCCCCAAGGAACAACAAAGCAGACACAGCACAAGATCCCATGCATAAACAAATGGCTGAGATGTCAGAAATCTAATTCAGAATCTGGATAGTAAATAAGATCGAATTAGAATTTCAAGCAGCAATCCAAAAGATATCTCAAGAATTCAACTAATTCAAAGACAAAATGACCAACGATTTTGACACATTGAGACAAGACATTGCAGCCCTCAACGATCTGAGAAATACAGTAGAATCCCTCAATAACAGAATGGAACAAGCAGAAGAAAGGATTTCTGACGTTGAAGACAAAGCTTTCAAATGCTCCCAAACTCTCAAAGAAGAAGAGAAATGGAGAGCAAAAACAGATCACTCTCTCAGAGAGCTCTGGGATAATTAGAAGAAAACCAATATTCGTCTTATAGGGATCCCCGAAAGTGACAGTGTGGCTTCACAAGGCACGCAGTCTCTTCTCCATGAGATTATGAAGGAGAACTTTCCAGACATGCCAAGAGATTCCGAAATTCAGATAGCAGACAGTTTCAGAACTCCAGCACGACTCAACCCAAATAATACATCCCCTAGACACATCATAATTAACTTCACTAAAGTTAATACCCTATTTCCCCAAAAATAAGACATCCTCTGAAAATAAGACCTACTTACAGGAAAGATAAGACGTCCCCTGAAAATAAGACCTAGTGCATCTTTGGGAACACACCTTAAAATAAGACACTGTCTTATTTTCGGGGAAACAGGATATGAAGGAGAAAATTCTGAAAGCAGCCAGACATAAGAAAACCATAACCTACAAGGGTAAGAATATTAGAATAACTGCAGATCTCTCTGCTGAAATCTTTCAAACTAGAAGAGGATGGTCATTGACTTTTAATCTTCTAAAACAAAATAACTTTCAACCCTGGATCCCTACCCAGCTAAACTGAGTTTCATTTAGGATGGAGAAATTAAATACTTTAATAACATTCATATGTTGAAGAAATTTGCTATAACTAAACCAGTGCTCCAGGATATTCTCAGACCTATCCTTCATAAAGACCAGCATAACCCTCCACCACAAAAGAAAACTCACCCAGAAACTTTTGATCAAATTCCAACTTCCACAATCGCAAAAGGATTAAAAATATCCACCAGACTTTTGAAAGGCTTATCAATATTCTCAGTTAATGTGAATAGTTTAAATTGTCCTCTAAAGAGACACAGGTTGGCTAACTGCATAGAAAAACTCAGGCCAAATATCTGATGTATACAATAATCTCATCTTACCTTAAAAGATAAATATAGATGCCAGGTGAAGGGATGGTCATCTATATTCCAGGCAAAAAGAAAGCAGAAAAAAGCAGGTGCTGCAATCCTATTCACAGATATAATAGGATTTAAACCAACCAAAATAAAGAAGGATAAGGATGGACACTTCATATTCATTAAAGGTCATACTCAATATGATGAGATTTCAATTATTAATATTTATGCACCCAACCAGAATGCGCCTCAATTTATAAGAGAAACTCTAACAGACATGAGCAACTTGATTTCCTCCAGTTCCAAGTAGTTGGAGATTTTAACACCCCTTTAGCAGTGTTGGATAGATCCTCCAAAAAGAAGCTGAGCTAAGAAATTTTAGATTTAAACTTAACCATTCAACATCTGGATTTAACAGACATCTACAGAACATTTCATACCAACAAAACTGAATACACATTCTTCTCATCAGCCCACGGAACATACTCCAAAATCAATCACATCCTAGGTCACAAGTCTAACCTCAGGAAATTAAAAAAAAAGAAATTATTCCTTGCATATTCTCAGACCATCATGGAATAAAAGTTGAACTCAATAACAACAGGAATCTGCATACCTGTACAAAAACATGGAAGCTAAACAACCTTATACTGAAGGATAGATGTGTCATAAATGAGATTAAGAAGGAAATTGCCAAATTTTTGGAAGAAAATGACAATGAAGACACAAATTATCAGAACCTCTGGGATACCTCAAAGGCAGTCCTAAGAGGGAAATTTATAGCACTACAAGCCTTCATCAAGAAAATGGAAAGAGAGGAAGTTAAGAACATAATGGGACATCTCCAGCTACTGGAGAAGGAAGAACATTCCAACCCCAAACCCAGCAGAAGAAAAGAAATATTCAAAATTAGAGCAGAATTAAATGAAATTGAAAACAAAATAATTATACAACAGATCAATAAATCAAAAAGTTAGTTTTTTGAAAAGGTCAATAAAATAGATAAAACTTTGGCCAACCTAACCAGGAAAAAAAGAGTAAAATCTCTAATTTCATCAATCAGAAATGGCAAAGATGAAATAACAGACCCCTCAGAAATTCAAAAAATCCTTAACAAATATTACAAGAAACTTTACTCTCAGAAATATGAAAATCTGAAGGAAATTGACCAATACTTGGAAGCACACCACCCACCAAGACTTAGCCAGAATGAAGTGCAAATGTTGAACAGGCCTATATCAAGTTCTGAAATAGCATCAACTATACAAAATCTCCCTAAAAAGAAAAGCCCAGGACCAGATGGCTTCACTTCAGAATTCTACCAAACCTTTAAAGAAGAACTAGTGCCTATATTACTAAACTTCTTCCAAAATATAGAAAAAGAAGGAATACTACCCAACACATACTATGAAGCAAACGTCACCTTTATCCCTGAACCAGGGAAAGACCCAACAAGAAAAGAAGATTATAGACCAATATCACTAATGAGTATTGATGCAAAAATTTAAATAAGATCCTAACAAACAGAATCCAACAACACATCAAAAAAATTATACACCATGACCAAGTGGGATTTATCCCAGGGTCTCAAGGCTGGTTCAATATAAGTAAATCTATAAATGTAATTCAGCACATAAACAAACTAAAAAATAAAGATTATATGATTCTCTCAATTGATGCAGAAAAAGCTTTTGATAATATCCAGCATCCTTTTATGATCAGAACACTGAAGAAAATTGGTATAGAAGGGACATTTCTTAAACTCATAGAGGCCATCTACAACAAACCCACAGCCAATATCGTATTGAACGGAGTTAAATTAAAATCAATTCCACTTAGATCAGGAACCAGTCAAGGTTCCCTATTGTCTCCATTGCTCTTTAACATTGTCATGGAAGTTTTAGCCATTGCAATTAGGGAAGAAAAGGTGATCAAGGATATCCACATAGGGTCAGAAGAGACAAACTTTCACCCTTCGCGGATGATATAATTGTATATCTGGAAAACACCAGGGATTCTACTACAAAACTTTTAGAAGTGATCAAGGAATACAGCAATGTCTCAGGCTACAAAATCAACACCCATAAATCTGTAGCCTTTATATATACCAACAATAGCCAAGCCGAAAAAATAGTTAAGGACTCTATGCCATTCACAGTAGTGCCAAAGAAGATGAAATATTTGGGAGTTTATCTAACAAAGGACGTGAAAGATCTCTATAAAGAAAAATATGAAACTTTAAGAGAAAAATAGCTGAAGATGTTAACAAATCAAAAAACAAACCATGCTCATGGCTGGGAAGAATCAACGTTGTTAAAATGTCTATACTACCCAAAACAATATATAATTTTCATGCAATGCCTATTAAAGCTCCATTGTCATATTTTAAAGATCTCAAAAAAATAATACTTCATCTTATATGGAATCAGAAAAAAACCTCGAATAGCCAAGACATTACTCAGAAATATAAACAAAGCAGGAGGAATCACGCTACCAGACCTGAGACTGTACTATAAATTGATAGTGATCAAAACAGCATGGTACTGGCACAAAAACAGAGAGGCAGATGTCTGGAACAGAATAGAGAACCAAGAGATGAATCCAGCTACTTACCGTTATTTGATCTTTGACAAGCCAATTAAAAACATTCAGTGGGGCAAAGACTCCCTCTTTGACAAATGGTGCTGGGTGAACCGCCTGGTGACCTGTAGAAGACTGAAACTGGACCCACACCTTTCACCATTAACTAAGATAGACTCTCACTGGATAAAAGATTTAAACTTAAGACATGAAACTATAAAAATACTAGAAGAACGTGCAGGGAAAACACTTGAAGGAATCGACCTGGGTGAATATTTTATGAGGAAGACTCCCCAGGCAATGGAAGCAGTATCAAAAACACACTACTGGGAACTAATCAAACTAAAAAGCTTCTGCACAGCCAAGAACATAACAATTATAGCAAGCAGACAGCCCTCAGAATGGGAGAAAATATTTGCAGGCTATGCCTCTAACAAAGGTTTAATAACCAGAATCCACACAGAACTCAAACATATTAGCAAGAAAAGAACAAGTGATCCCATCTCAGGGTGGGCAAATGACTTGAAGAGAAACTTCTCTAAAGAAGATAGGCACACGGCCTTCAGATACATAAAAAAAATGCTCATCATCCTTAATCATCAGAGAAATGCAAATCAGAACTACTTTGAGATATCACCTAACCCCAGTAAGAGTAGCCTACATAACAAAATCCCAAAACCAGAGATGTTGGCACGTGGATGTGGAGAAAAGGGAACACTTCTACACTGCTGGTGGGAATGCACACTAATACGTTCCTTTTGGAAGGATGTTTGGAGAATATTCAGAGATCTAAAAAGAGACCCGCCATTCGATCCTATAATTCCTTTACTCGGTATATACCCAGAAGACCAAAAATCACAATATAACAAAGACGTCTGTACCAGAATGTTTATTGCAGCCCAATTCATAATTGCTGAGTCATGGAAGAAGCTCAAGTGCCCATCAACCCACAAATGGATTAATAAATTGTGGTACATATATACCATGGAATATGATGCAGCCTTAAAGAAAGATGGAGACTTTACCTCTTTCATGTTTACATGGATGGAGCTGGAACATATTCTTCTTAGCAGAGTGTCTCAAGAATGGAAGAAAAAGATGATGGTGGACAGGACGGACGTGTAGCCCATCTCTCCCAAGCCACCAGGTGAGAGGAAAGGCGGTCTGGACCTTCCCTGTGTGTGGATTATTGGAGTGGACAGACAGCTGGAGATGCCCAGCGAACTGGTGGTTTGCTATATATGAGGAGTAATTTAAAATCACAGACTCTGTTGTAGAGATTCTTCCCTGCTCGGCCATGCCAGCCAGCAGGCCCCTCCCCTACGGAGGTCAGCAGCTTGTAAATGCTGACAAAATCCAATTGACAAATAATTAATCCTGAACTGAGGGAGGCTTCCGAAAGGAGAGCCACTCAAAAGCACAGGGAGCTGGGCAAACTGTTGGACAATTGAAGGGAAGGGATCCTGCCCGGGAAACAGACATTTTGAACTACCCAAAAGGGCAGGCACCTTTCCCCCAGGCGTTGGAGGGGGCTGGCGGTTCATGCTGCGCAGCGAACTGGCGGGCGCCCATCCAAATGGGAAACTCTGATCCGTAAAACTCAGAATAGGTCCCCCGAGCACTCCAACCATGGGAACCGGCTTGAAGCCTAGGACCCAGCTTTGGCTTCTGGAGCCGCAAAGCTACTGAAGCCATGGACTGGCTTTGGTTGCTGAAACTGCGGGAACCAGCTACAGGAGATAGAGCGGGGAGCCCGCCAACGAAAGCACTAACTCAGCACCGCTCCCCTTATGGCAGATTGCAGTCGCCAGTTTGCAAGGGAACCTGGGAACAGAGTGGAGGGACTTAGGAAGCATGGACACCTGCACTGAGTGGGAAGGTCGGTCACAAGTGCTGTCTGGAAAAGAACAGCCGAGGTTGCACAATTCTTAGGAGACAATCTTTTACAGAAACTCCAAAATGGCGATCGGCCATGGAAGTTGGTTACCATGGTAACGGTATAAACTGTAAATAAGATATAAGTCTCAGAACCACTCACAGCGCCACCTGGTGTCCAGAAAGTATATCACAGTATGAATATATTCCTATGAAAGTTGATCCCTACAGCAGACATATAGATATTTATAGGTATATTTCTACACACAAGAATATTTTTGTAGTTGGTGCCTTTTGTTTTGTTTTGTTTTGTTTTCATGGGTTTTTTTTTGTTTTGTTTTGTTTTTGTCTGTTTTTTCCTCACCATTTTCTTAGAGGAGATTTCAATAATTTTTTATTATTACTTTTTATATAGATATATCTTTTATTTCTATGTCTTCTAATTTTAATTTCTTCTTTCTTCTCATTTAACATTCCTTCTAACACCACTTTTTTCTCTCTTTTTTCCTTTCTTTCAATTATTTTACGATTATCACTATTTTTATTGCAGTTGTTCTTATATTGCTGTTGTCGTGGCTGTTGCCTGTATGTCTATGTTTCTCCATCTGTCTCTGTATCTATGGGCCCATGTGCCTGGTAACCTTTGTATCTGTTTAATTGTTCATTTGGTCTCAATGAGCTTGGTGTTACGACCTGCAACTCTGAGCTCCTAACACTCCCCTCCACTCTCACTCTGTGATCTGGAGACCTGCCCCCCCAAGAGTCCAGATTCTTGGGTGAACTCTCTAGAGGTGTAGACAGGACCTGGACTGCAGCTGGCCAGTGCTGACTCTGTATCAAAGGAGCGAGAAGACGAGGGTCGGCTGAGAGGGAATTACACTGGAGCGGTGGTGCCCCGAGGTGCAGAGCAACAGCCATCTTCAGCAATAACAAGGCCAACCCCCAGATATCTCATAGCCTCTCCTCCTGTCTTCCTGGGCAACCAGATGAGGCTGAGCATCTTCTCAGATGGCAACCACCATGGAACAGACCTGGGACTGAAACACAGGCCCCGTGAGTAAAGGGTTTTCCTGAGACGGTACCGACCTGGGTGGAACACGGGGACTAGAAAACATATCCGCAGAGCCGGGAAATTCCCAGGGTGGGGCTGATCCAGAGGACTGCTCTACTGAGCCTAAGACGCACCTGGCCCTTAGGGGATCACCAGCCTATAGACAAAGGAGGCCAAGAGGCTACAGCCAACAACTGATTGTGCTGAGAATACAAACCTGCAGGACTAAAGACAGGGCCTGAGGCACAGGGTCTGGGAACTCAAATCAGCCTCTCCTCTGCAGAGGTATCTGGCAAGGTCAGAAACAAACTCCCACAGGGTTGTTCCCTTCACCCAGTAACATAAACTAAGGGTGGGGCTAGAACTGAGTGAACACCTCCAGCCTTCATCAAGTGCCCAAGGTTGACAGGCCACACAACCCCCTGCTGTATAAAGACAGAGAATAGCAGCCTAGTCGAGCAGACACAGACTACCCTGTGACTTAGGCAGGTGCAAACCCCTGGAGTATCTGCTTACTGCAGACAACTGACTGGGTCACAGCCCTCTGGGGCTAGCAGCGACTGGGTGTGACAGAGCTGCAAGGTGGGGAAGGAGGCATTAATCTTCCCAGACTGATCTATTTACTGGTGGCTCTTCCTGACTCCACGCAGCACTGGAGCAAGCCATTTTAGAGCAGTCACTAGACCCCTGTGATCTAGTTGCCAGGGACCTCTTGAACTCTCCCACCCGAGGCAGCTGCTGACTGAGACAATTGACTTGGAACTTTTGAACTGAGTCACTCACCTAGGGACTATCCAGGTGGTGCCCTGGGTGTGTGGTTGTAGGAAGGTTTGATTTTCCTTTTCCATTTGCTGCCTGTGGTGGGTGGGGTGACTTAATTGCTGGTATTTCTCCACAGCTGAGACTTCAACCCAGAGTAACTGTTTCACTAGGGTCACATAGAAACAAGCTGAAAATAAGACAGAACCACTTAGCCCCTCTACACCAAACAGAGCCCCAGTTTCTCAGGCCACAGCACTGTACGGGTCCTCAACAAAACACCAGAGGAAAATCAAAGGGAGTAAAACAATCATGGGGCAGAATCAGCGGAAAAACTCTGGTAACATGAATAACCAGAATAGATCAACCCCCCCAAGGAAAGATACGGCAGATGTAATTGAAGATCCCATTCACAAACAACTGCCTGAGATGTCAGAAATCAAATTCAGAATTTGGATGGCAAACAAGATTAACAAAATGGAATTAGGAATTCATGGAGAAATTCAAAAGCTGTCTCAAGAATTTAACGAATTAAAGACAAAACCACCAAAGACTTAGACACACTGAAACAAGAATTTGCAGCCCTCAAAGATATGAAAAATACAGTAGAATGCCTTAGCAACAGAATGGACCAAGCAGAAGAAAGGATTTCCGACATCAAAGATAAAGCCTTTGAACACTCCCAAACTCTCAAAGAGGAAGAGAAATGGAGAACAAAAATGGATCACTCACCCAGAGACCTCTGGGATAACTCGAAGAAGGCAAATATCTGTCTCATAGGAATTCCTGAAACAGATGAAGTGGCCTCACTGGGTGCAGAGGCCCTTCTGCATGAAATTATGAAAGAGAATTTTCCAGACATGCCTAGAGAACCTGAAATTCAGATAGCAGATAGCTTCAGAACCCCAGCATGACTCGAACCCAATAAGACATCCCCCAGGCATATCATAATTAACTTCACTAAAGTTAATATGAAGGAGAAAATTCTCAAAGCGGCCAGGCAAAAGAAATCTATTACCTTCAAAGGGAAGAACATTAGAATGACTGCAGATCTCTCTGCTGAAACTTTTCAAGCCAGAAGAGGGTGGTCATCAACGTTTAATCTCCTCAAGCAAAATAACTTTCAACCCTGGATCTTGTACCCAGCTAAACTGAGTTTCATTTATGATGGAGAAATTAAATACTTTAATGACATTCATATGTTAAAGAAATTTGCCATAGCCAAACCAGCTCTTCAGGGTATTTTCAGACCTATCCTCCATAATAACCAACCCAATCCTCTACCACAAAAGTAAACTCACTCAGAAACTTCTGATCAAACTCCAACTTCCACAATGGCAAAAGGATTAAAAATGCCCACTGGATTTTCGAAAAACTCAATACCCAAAATTTCACCAAACTTATCAATACTCTCCATTAATGTGAATGGCTTAAACTGCCCTCTAAAGAGACATAGGTTAGCTGACTGGATACAAAAACTCAGGCCAGACATTTGTTGCATACAAGAGTCACATCTTAACTTAAAAGACAAATACAGACTCAGGGTGAAAGGATGGTCATCCATATTTCAGGCAAATGGTAACCAGAAAAAAGCAGGTGTTGCAATTTTATTTGCGGATACAATAGGCTTTAAACCAACAAAAGTAAGGAAGGACAAAAATGGTCACTTCATATTTGTTAAGGGTAAGACTCAATATGATGAGATTTAAATTATTAATATCTATGCACCCAACCAGAATGCATCTCAATTTATAAGAGAAACTCTAACAGACATGAGCAACTTGATTTCCTCCAACTCTATAATAGTCAGAGATTTTAACACTCCTTTGGCAGTGATGGATCGATCCTCCAACAAAAAGCTGAGTAAAGAAATTCTAGATTTAAATCTAACCATCCAGCATTTAGATTTAGCAGACATCTACAGAACATTTCATCCCAAAAAAACTGAATACACATACTTCTCATCAGCCCATGGAACTTACTCCAGAATCGATCACATCTTAGGTCACAAGTCTAACCTCAGTAAATTTAAAGGAATAGACATTATTCCATGCATCTTCTCGGACCATCATGGAATAAAACTTGAGATGAGTAACAACAGGAATCTGCATACACATACAAAAACATGGAAATTAAATAACCTTGTGTTGAATGATAGCTGGGTCAGAGATGAGATCAAGAAGGAAATTGCCAAATTTCTGGAACAAAACAACAATAAAGACACGAACTATCAGAACCTCTGGGACACTGCAAAGGCAGTTCTAAGAGGGAAATTTATACCACTGCAAGCCTTCCTCAGGAGAACAGAAAGAGAGGAAGTTAACAACTTAATGGGACATCTCAAGAGACTGGAAATGGAAGAACACTCCAACCCCAAATCCAGTAGAAGAAAAGAAATAACCAAAATCAGAGCAGAACTAAATGAAATTGAAAACAAAAGAATAATACAACAGATCAATAAATCAAAAAGCTGGTTTTTTGAAAAGGTCAACAAAATAGATAAACCTTTGGGCAACCTAATCAGGAAAAAAAGAGTAAAATCTCTAATCTCATCAATCGGAAACAACAAAGATGAAATAACAACAGACTTCTCAGAAATCCAAAAAATCCTTAATGAATATTACAAGAAACTTTACTCTCAGAAATACGAAAATATGAAGGAAATTGACCGTTACTTGGAAGCACATCACCTTCCAAGACTTAACCAAAATCAAGTGGAAATGATGAACAGGCCCATATCAAGTTTGGAAATAACATCAACCATACAAAATCTCCCCAAAAAGAAAAGCCTGGGACCAGATGGTTTTACGTCAGAATTCTACCAAACCTTTAAAGAGGAATTAGTACCTATATTACTCAACCTGTTCCAAAAGGTAGAAAAAGAAGGAAGACTACCTAACACGTTCTATGAAGCAAACATCACCCTGATTTCCGAACCAGGAAAAGACCCAACAAGAAAAGAAAATTATAGACCAATATCACTAATGAATATAGATGCAAAAATATTCAACAAGATCCTACCAAACAGAATCCAGCAACACATCAAACAAATTATACATCATGACCAAGTCGGTTTTATCCCAGGGTCTCAAGGCTGGTTCAATATACGTAAATCTATAAATGTAATTCAGCACATAAACAAATTAAAAAACAAAGACCATATGATTCTCTCAATTGATGCAGAAAAAGCTTTTGATAATATCCAGCATCCCTTCATGATCAGAACACTCAAGAAAATTGGTCTAGAAGGGACTTTTCTTAAACTGATAGAGGCTATCTACAGCAAACCCACAGCCAATATCATATTGAATGGAGTTAAATTGGAATCATTTCCACTCAGATCAGGAACCAGACAAGGCTGCCCATTGTCTCCATTGCTTTTCAACATTGTAATGGAAGTTTTAGCCACCGCAATTAGGGAAGAAAAGGCGATCAAGGGTATCCATATAGGGTCAGAAGAGATCAAACTCTCGCTCTTCGCAGATGATATGATTGTGTATCTGGAAAACACTAGGGACTCTACTACAAAACTCCTAGAAGTGATCAAGGAATACAGCAGCGTCTCAGGTTACAAAATCAACATTCATAAATCGGTAGCCTTTATATACACCAACAACAGTCAAATTGAAAAAGCAGTTAAGGACTCTATCCCATTCACAGTAGCGCCAAAGAAGATGAAATATTTGGGAATTTACCTAACAAAAGACGTGAAAGATCTCTATAAAGAGAACTATGAAACTCTAAGAAAAGAAATAGCTGAAAATGTTAACAAATGGAAAAACATACCATGCTCATGGCTAGGAAGAATCAACATTATCAAAATGTCCATACTACCCAAAGCAATATATAATTTCAACGCACTCCCTATTAAAGCTCCACTGTCATATTTTAAAGATCTTGAAAAAACATTACTTCGTTTTATATGGAATCAGAAAAAACCTCGAATAGCCAAGACATTACTCAGAAATAAAAACAAAACAGGAGGAATCACACTACCAGACCTCAGACTTTACTACAAATCGATAGTGATCAAAACAGCATGGTATTGGCACAAAAACAGAGAAGTAGATATCTGGAACAGAATAGAGAACCAAGAGATGAATCCAGCTACTTACCGCTATTTGATTTTTGACAAGCCAATTAAAAACGTTCAGTGGGGAAAAGATTCCCTATTTAACAAATGGTGCTGGGTGAACTGGCTGGCAACCTGCAGAAGACTGAAATTGGACCCACACCTTTCACCATTAATGAAGATAGACTCTCATTGGATTAAAGATTTAAACTTAAGACATGAAACTATAAAAATACTAGAGGAGAATGCAGGGAAAACCCTTGAAGAAATTGGTCTGGGTGAGTATTTCATGAGGAGAACCCCCCGGGCAATTGAAGCAGCTTCAAAAATACACTACTGGGACTTGATCAAACTAAAAAGCTTCTGCACAGCTAAGAACACAGTAAGCAGAGCAAGCAGACAGCCCTCAGAATGGGAGAAGATATTTGCAGGGTATATCTCTGACAAAGGTTTAATAACCAGAATCCACAGAGAACTCAAACGCATCAGCAAGAAAAAAACAAGGGATCCCATCGCAGGCTGGGCAAGGGATTTGAAGAGAAACTTCTCTGAAGAAGACAGGCGCACGGCCTTCAGACATATGAAAAAATGCTCATCATCTTTAATCATCAGAGAAATGCAAATCAAAACTACTTTGAGATATCATCTAACTCCAATGAGACTAGCCTATATCACAAAATCTCAAGACCAGAGATGTTGGCGTGGATGCGGAGAAAAGGGAATACTTCTGCACTGCTGGTGGGAATGCAAATTAATTCATTCCTTTTGGAAAGATATATGGAGAACACTCAGAGATCTAAAAATAGATCTGCCATTCAATCCTGTAATTCCTCTACTGGGCATATACCCAGAAGACCAAAAATCACAACATAATAAAGATATTTGTACCAGAATGTTTATTGCAGCCCAATTCATAATAGCTAAGTCATGGAAAAAGCCCAAGTGCCCATCGATCCACGAATGGATTAATAAATTGTGGTATATGTACACCATGGAATATTATGCAGCCTTAAAGAAAGATGGAGACTTTACCTCCTTCATGTTTACATGGATGGAGCTGGAACATATTCTTCTTAGTAAAGTATCCCAAGAATGGAAGAAAAAATACCCACTGTACACAGCCCTACTATGAAACTAATTTGGGACTCTCACATGAAAGCTATAACCCAGCTACAACTTAACAATAGGGAGAAGTGGGAAAGGGGGGGGTGGGTAGAGGGAGGGGAATCGGTGGGATCACACCTGTGGTGCATATTACAGGGGTATTTGCGAAACTTGGTAAATGTAGAATGTAAATGTTTTGGCACAGTAACTGAGATAACGCCGGAAAGGCTATGTTAACCACTGTGATAAAAATGTGTCAAATGGTTTATGAAGTGAGTGTATGATGCCCCATAATCATATCATGTATAGTTATGATTTAATAAAAAAAAAAAAAAAAAAAAACAAAATCTCCCCAAAAAGAAAAGCCTGGGACCAGATGGTTTTACGTCAGAATTCTACCAAACCTTTAAAGAGGAATTAGTACCTATATTACTCAACCTGTTCCAAAAGGTAGAAAAAGAAGGAAGACTACCTAACACGTTCTATGAAGCAAACATCACCCTGATCCCCGAACCAGGAAAAGACCCAACAAGAAAAGAAAATTATAGACCAATATCACTAATGAATATAGATGCAAAAATATTCAACAAGATTCTAACAAACAGAATCCAGCAACATATCAAACAAATTATGCATCATGACCAAGTCGGTTTTATCCCAGGATCTCAAGGCTGGTTCAATATACGTAAATCTATAAATGTAATTCAGCACATAAACAAATTAAAAAACAAAGACCATATGATTCTCTCAATCGATGCAGAAAAAGCTTTTGATAACATCCAACATCCCTTCATGATCAGAACACTTAAGAAAATTGCATAGAAGGGACATTTCTTAAACTGATAGAGACCGTCTACAGCAAACCCACAGCCAATATCATATTGAATGGAGTTAAACTGGAATCATTTCCACTCAGATCAGGAACCAAACAAGGCTGCCCATTGTCTCTATTGCTCTTTAACATTATAATGGAAGTTTTAGCCACCGCAATTAGGGAAGAAAAGGCAATCAAGGGTATCCACATAGGGTGAGAAGAGATCAAACTTTCACTCTTCGCAGACGATATGATTGTATATCTGGAAAATACTAGGGACTCTACTACAAAACTCTTAGAAGTGATCAAGGAATACAGCAGCGTCTCAGGTTACAAATTCAACATTCATAAATCAGTAGACTTTATATATACCAAAAATAGTCAAGTTGAAAAAACAATTAAGGACTCTATCCCATTCACAGTAGTGCCAAAGAAGATGAAATACTTGGGAGTTTATCTAACAAAGGACGTGAAAGATCTATATAAAGAGAACTATGAAACTCTAAGAAAAGAGATAGCTGAGAATGTTAACAAATGGAAAAATATACAATACTCATGGTTGGGAAGAATCAACATTGTTAAAGTGCCCATACTACCCAAAGCAATATATAATTTCAACGCAATCCCCATTAAAGCTCCACTGTCATACTTTAAAGATCTTGAAAAAACAATACTTCATTTTATATGGAATCAGAAAAAACCTTGAATAGCCAAGACATTACTCAAAAATAAAAACAAAGCAGGAGGAATCATGCTACCAGACCTCAGACTATACTACAAATCAATAGTGATCAAAACAGCATGGTACTGGCACAAAAACAGAGAAGTAGATGTCTGGAACAGAATAGAGAACCAAGAGATGAATCCAGCTAATTACTGTTATTTAATCTTTGACAAGCCAATTAAAAATACTCAGTGGGGAAAAGATTCCCTATTTAACAAATGGTGCTGGGTGAACTGGCTGGCAACCTGTAGAAGACTGAAAGTGGACCCACACCTCTCACCATTAACTAAGATAGACTCTCACTGGATTAAAGATTTAATCCTAAGACATGAAACTATAAAAATACTAGAATAGAGTGCCTGGAAAACCCTTGAAGAAATTGAGTTGAGCGAGTTTTTTATGAGAAGAACCCCCGGGCAATTGAAGCTGCTTCAAAAATACACTATTGGGACTTGATCAAACTAAAAAGCCTCTGCACAGCCAAGAACACAGTAAGTAAAGCAAGAAAACAGGCCTCAGAATGGGAAAAGATATTTGCAGGTTATGTCTCCGACAAAGGTTTAATAACCAGAATCCACAGAGAACTCAAACGCATTGGCAAGAAAAGAACAAGGGATCCCATCGCAGGCTGGGCAAGGGACTTGAAGAGAAACTTCTCTGAAGAAGACAGGCGCACAGCCTTCAGACATATGAAAAAATGCTCATCATCTTTAATCATCAGAGAAATGCAAATCAAAACTACTTTGAGATATCATCTAACTCCAGTGAGACTAGCCTATATCACAAAATCCCAAGACCAGAGTTGTTGGCATGGATGTGGAGAAAAGGGAACACTTTTGCACTGCTGGTGGGAATGCAAATTAATACATTCCTTTTGGAAAGAGATATGGAGAACACTTAGAGACCTAAAAATAGATCTGCCATTCAATCCTGTAATCCCTCTACTGGGCATATACCCAGAAGACCAAAAATCACACCATAACAAAGATATTTGTACCAGAATGTTTATTGGAGCCCAATTCATAATTGCTAAGTCATGGAAAAAGCCCAAGTGCCCATCGATCCACGAATGGATTAATAAAATGTGGTATATGTACACCATGGAATATTATGCAGCCTTAAAAAAGATGGAGACTTTACCTCTTTCATGTTTACATGGATGGAGCTGGAACATATTCTTCTTAGTAAAGTGTCTCAAGAATGGAAGAAAAAGTACCCAATGTACTCACCCTTATTATGAAACTAATGCAGGACCTTCACATGAAAGCTATAACCCAGTTACAACCTAAGAATAGGGAGAAGGGGGAAAGGGAGGGGAGGGAGGGGGGAGGTAAGTGGAGGGAGGGGGATTAATGGGATTACACCTGCGGTGCATCTTACAAGGGTATATGTGAATCCTACTAAATGTGGAATGTAAAGGTCTCAGCAAAATAACTAAGAAAATGCTATGAAAGCTATGTTAACTAGTGTGATGAAAATGTGTCAAACGATCTATGAACCAAGTGTATGGTGCCCCATGATCATATTAATGTACACAGCTATGATTTAATAAAAATTAAAAAAAGGAAAAAAAAGAATGGAAGAAAAAGTATCCAATGTACTCAGCCCTACTATGATGCTAATTTATAGCTTTCATATGAAGGCTATAACCCAACTATAGCACAAGAATATGGGGAAAGGGCCAAGGGAGGGGAAGGGAGGGGAGGATGTTGGGGTGGAGGGAGGGTAATGGGTGGGGCCACATCTACGGTGCATCTTTGAATGGGTATAGGTGAAACTTAAATGCATACATGAAGGCTATGTTAAACAGTTTGATGAGAATATTTCAGATTGTATATGAAACCAGCACATTGTACCCCTTGACTGCACTAATGTACACAGCTATGATTTAATAATTAAAAAAAAATAAAAAAGAAAGAAAACCATTTAGGACATATACAGCTGAAAGAAAATAAAATAAATAAATAAATAAATAAAACATAATGTAAATTTTTCACATGCTGGTAAGATTCTTTTGTGATTTGATTGATAAATGCTGCACAAATTTTCATTCCGTGCCTTTCATTCATATTAAGTCATTCATCTATTATTGAGAATTTAATTTGTTACTTGTTTTCAATATTATAAATAGTGCTATACTGAATATTCTTGTTTATAAATGTTAGAGCTCATTTTGACCACTTCCTTCAGGCAAGTTCTTCATAGTAGAATTCCTATGACAAAGATTCACATATTTTGAAGAACTTTCATACGTATGGCCAAATTATGCCCCAGAGAGGCCACATTCATCTGGATCTCACTAACAGGCTATTTCTTTTTTTTTAGACTTTATAATTAGTATGTTGCACAAAAAAATGAAATGCCTTTGTTTTTGCATGTCTTCAACTAGTATGAGCTTTACTGCGTTTTTATAAAATATATTACTAACCATTTATGTGACTAGTTATTCTTTGCTCATTTCTTAATTGGCCACGTTAACTATACTTTATTGCTTGTAAGGTTTCTTTATCTACAGAGGGTTCTAAAAAAGTATACACATTCTAACAATGCAAAAAACTGTATGAAAATTATACTTGCCATGTCTGACTTCTGCAATTACAAGAGACAAAAGATACAATATATAAGATAACAAACATCAGTATATATATTATAATTTTAATACAGCTTCTTCCTTTCTTAAAATGTGTATATATAATTTATGTAATATGATAAGCTATAATATAACATATAATAATATCTATAATAATATATAATCTTTAGTCATCATTTTACACCTTTACAAAAATATTTTTCCTAATTTTATCATTTGCATTTTAAGTTAGCTTTTGAGACTTTATGGAAAAGTTTAATCTTTTAAGGGGTCTGCCATTTTTATTTTTATCCTTGGAAACAAATTCTTTACCATAGAAACATATATATATCCATGTAGTATTGTGGTATAGCATTCCCATGATTTTATATATATATATATTTTTTTTTTATTGTATTGTGGTCTAGTATTCCCATGATTGTATATATATATATATATATATATAATAAATGTGTAGAAGTATATATTTTACACATTTAAGCCACCTAAAATGTATTTAGAATAAGTTATAAATTAGGGATTTAAATGAATTATGTTATAAATGATTAGTTGTCTCGAGATAAGTTATTAAATAATCCATCCTGTTTCTCTGATTTGAAATGTTATTTTTATTCTTATTTGGTTTCCTTGACTTTGTGTCTTGTTCCAGTAATCCATCTGTTTATACTTTGCTAGTCCCCTCTATTTTATTTACTATACATACATATATATACACATATATGTATATATACACAAACACACACATTTGGCTTTAATTTTTGAATGTATTTTATCAAAATATAATTTGAATATTATACAACATTTGCGGTGTAAGTACTTCCTTGTTATTCTTTTTTCAAAACGCACTTAACCTGTTATATTAGTCTGGGTACAACGAAGGGACAAAAACCGTATCGTAAGCTAAACAAGGAAAGTCTAATGTAAAGAATCATTTATGATGACAAAAGGTTAACTATAAAATACAGGGTACCCAGGATTGAGAGAGAAAAAACAAGGAAGGGTACACTGGCAGACTCTCCCCAGGCTGGGCTCAGGCCTCACTGGAGAAGGCGACGTTGGACACCTAGACAGCAGAGAAGTTCTCTGGTTTGCTCAGCCAGAGGTTCTTCCAGAGAAAGAGCCAGCAGGAAGCTCCTTCTAGGGCACAGGTGAGCCGCAGCCAGTGACCAGGTACATGGCATGCAGCAAGAGGGAGGCACCAGCGCAGGGAACCACAATTTCTGGGTATACGGCTTCAAATACATTTTGTTATGTATATCTCCTAAATCTGTTTCTGATCTTCTTGCATTAGCTAGAAGATGATCAAACAGGAGTAATGGTATTTCAATTCCTTGATTCTGATTTTTATGGGAGGGTCTCTACTTATTACTTTTAGGGACAGCGTTGACTTTTAATTTATGGTAAATATTCATTCTCTGGCTAAGGCTGTGTCTTTACATTCCCAGCTTTCTTCGTGTTCAATAAAATGTCTCCATAGCATTTATCAAGCCGGTCATGTGGCTTCCTTCTTCAGCCAGTTCATGTAAGAAATTATATTAATAAGTTTCTAAATGATGAGCTATCCTTGCATTACCAAAATGAACCTTAATTGGCCATGCTGCATTATCTTTTCAGCATAGTACTGAATTTGATTTTTCTAGTATTTTGTTTAGGATTTCGAGATCTTTAATTATACAAGAGAATAATCTCTATTTTCTTTCTTGAACTGTTAGGTTTTGGAATGAGGATTAGGCTGGCTTTATAAAACAAACTGGGAAGGATTCCATCTTTCT
This sequence comes from Nycticebus coucang, assembly GCF_027406575.1. Taxonomy (NCBI): domain Eukaryota; kingdom Metazoa; phylum Chordata; class Mammalia; order Primates; family Lorisidae; genus Nycticebus; species Nycticebus coucang. The sequence continues at coordinate 106,823,548 of NC_069783.1, read as the reverse complement.
CCACGTGTATAAACTCTATGTTTCCACTCTATGTTTCAGCTTCTACACCATCTTTCCCACCTATACCTCTCCCCAGACCCTCTGTATCTGTCCTTGTGGTAGATTCCCACCCAGTGCCCCAGCCTATAGTCTCTCCCTCTGCAAAACCCACGGCAGATGCATGGCTCAAACCTGCCATCTGGCTTCAGACCTGTGTCCTCATCACTCTCCTGTATCAATTCCACAGTGGACTCCAACTGCCTGAGAACAAATTTTTAGCCCTATCACTTGTGTGACCAAAGGCAAAGCTCTCTGTGCCTGTTTCCTGATCTGCAAGAGAATAATGATAACCCCCTTGTCTTAGTTTCATGGGGCTAATGTAACAAAGTATCACAAACTCAGTGGCTTAAACAATAGAAACGTAAAACCTCACAGTTCTGGAGGCCAGAGATCAAGGTGCAGGCAGAGTTGGTTTCTGCTAAGGAACACTGTGTTCCAGGCCTGTCTCCTGCCTTCTGGGGGTCCGCTAGCCTTTGCTATTCCTTGGCTTGCAGAAACATCTGCTTCCTTCTTCACCTTCTCCACCCTGTGTACATGTCTGTGCCCAGACTTCCCCCTTTTATCAGGACACCAGTCACAATGGCTGAGGGTCTCACCTAATGACCTGAACTAATTACATCTGCAAAGCCCCTATTTCCAAATAAGGTCACATTCTGAGTTACTGGAATCAGAACTTCAGCGTATGAATTTGGAGGGAGTTTAATCCACACTGCCCTACTAGGCTTGTGAGGATGAAGTGAGTTAATGTGTATAAGTCACTTAGAATAGTGCTGAGCATACCGGAAGTGCCCAGAAAGGCCAGCAGAGCTGTTCATTTTAAAACTTCTCTCAAACATCCCCTTCTCCATGAAAGCTTTCCTGACTCCTCTGCAGTAGCTGCCTACCTTGCCCTTGCTTCTTTACAATACTCACTGTGGGGTCCCTTCTCCTCTGACCTCCAGAGGAGGCTACAAGCTATGAGGCAAAGATGAGCATCTGGTTTCTTTTGCTTCTCTGCGCTCTCTACCCATCCCCAATTAGCACACAAGATACTGAGCTCTGAGTAGTCACAGCTGACTCCAAAACAGGTACTGCTGCTATTTCTTGCAAAGGAGAGGATGCTCATTGGTTTGTGCTACAGTTAGGATTAATACTCTGTCCCAGAAAATCATGTCACTGTGCTGGCTGCAGATGGTCTGTGAGCTCTTTGTTACCTCAGTGGAGGGAGATATGCACAGAAAGCAGGAGAGGCCATCACAGAGATTTGATGTATTGTTTACTGACTCTGATTGTTTAAATTAGCTTGAGTTTCCCTATCATTGTGTTTTCTCATTTCACTTTTTACCCTAGAAGTTTATTTTTATTGTATCTTAGGAAATAGCAGGTTGTAGGACAATGGAGGTAAAAACAACAACAAAGGTTTCCCCCTGGCAATTTGGGAAGCACAGCTTCAAAGCCCCTTCACATTCCAGCTGTGCAGGCACTGAGGGGTCTACACTTCTCACACAATGTCAAGACCAGCAAATGGTCTGTGACGCCTAAAGATGGTGAGAGAGGACTGTGTCCACACCAAATACACACTGAAAGTCATATGAAGGATCATTTAAGAGACCCAATATTCCTGGAAACAAACAGGTTTATGAAATTGAATAAATCACACAAGGGCAAAGATCTTCAGAATTCAAACATGGAGGTCTACATCCTGATACTCTCTACCATCTTAGTCAAGCACAATGGGGTAGGTTCCTAGTCTGGTCACAATAAACTCATAGTTTCCTATTTTTCTTTTTTAAATTCGAGCACTTTTTCAGATTTTAAGTTAGAAGCATCAGCTGATAACTGAAGCACCAGAACCATGGTAGCTCAAGAAAGCAACTTTTCACTTTTTCAAACCTTACCGTAGGCTACTAGTCATCTTTCTATTTCTTGGAGAAAATGACAAAACGTAGCTCAAACATCTAGTATTTCCAAAGCTCAGGTTCATCTTGAGCGGCAAGACAATATTTTCTCAAACACAAGCCTGTCTGTGGATTAAAGGCAAGCATTTCAAAAATTATTCTGTAGCTTAAGAAAACATACTTCAACAATTACTGTTTCCTTTTCCATGTAACCAAATTCACTGTACATTACAACTTTAAAGCTGAGATCTAAGGGTTAGATCAACTCTTTAATCCTGGCTGTGGCTTTGGGTACTTCCTGCTCTTTATGAGAAGGGCTCTGGGCCCGCAGCTGCCTGTGAACAACAGCAAAAAAAAAAAAGGTTAAAAAGAACTTAGCTGACTGCAGCCTTACAAAGGTTAAGCTAGGGCATTTTTAAATCTGACACTTGAAGAATACATGACTTAACAACACAACTCAACCTTTGTGCTCTTCAGAAGGCTTCATGTCAAATAAAATAACTTAGGAGAGAAGTGACATGTAATACCCTTCTCGTCAACCATTTAACTTAAAAAAAAAAAAAAATGTATTCATCCCAGGAACACCTAACTCTGTTTTTCTAAACTGAATGCACTTGTATCTTAATTTTGTATACTGCTCTCCAGATTTACCCAACTTTGTTTATTCCTTGGTCATCTGTATCACCTTAATTTTACTCTGTCACAGGTAGGTTAAAACAAAATGATGCATTCATGGAAGGAAGTCGAGCAAAGATGGCCAGCTCTGAAATGGGACTTCATCATTCCACACAGAACCTCATCAAGTGCTGGTTCATGCATAAGAGTTAAATGGCGGTTCTGCAACATACCCGCATGGGGCCTTAGCAAGTGACTTCATCTCTTTGGGCCATCAACAGGGCCATCTGCAAACTAGTCACAAGACTATGTAGGCGTCAGGGTGTTGTGGGAACAAAGAGAGATGATAAACATAAAGCTTAGAATACTTAGCGCTTAGATTTTACTTATATATTGCTCCATACGTCAACATGCTGCTACTAACTTGATTGTCACTAAGGTGAAAATGTTACCTTAGAAGCTCCTTTGAGGACAGAAAGACTTACATAGTCTTACCCTCGGGGGAGTGGGGTGGAATAAAAGGAAAATGCCTTAGTTCCGCATATGTAAAGTCAAAATCTATTTTAGGGATGAAAGAGACATCATTTTCAATTGCATCACTGAATGAAACAGGAAGTTCAAGTTCAAAGATGTCATGAGAATTTCCCTTTCCTTTTCCTTTATTCTCCTCCCATTTTTATACCATTTGCTTTTGCCAGAAATGCTTGCTTCTTTTTCTTTCTTTTTTTTTTTGTTTCTTTTTTACTGCAGGAAAAAAAGTCTCTTTCTTCCTCAAAATCTTTTAGAATGTTTTAACACATTATCAGAGACACTGCTGTCTCCTAATAAAAATCAAGTGAATAACAGGCTTATGGTTGCTATGCAAAGCTACTGGCATGGTGATCTAGCCCTGGCTCTGTCATATATTTTATTAAATAAAACCAGGCTGTGTCAAACCCATGCTTGACTACAGCCCCAAATTACCATCAACTGGACCCTGAACAGCCTGGAAATGCCGTCCACTCCACTGCCTCTAGAGTTAGGTCTGAGTCTTCCCACATCACAAATGTTGGAGAGATGAAGTGTCTGGATGCTTTCAAATGTCTGTTCCTATATATTTGAACTAATTCCTACTGGTGAAGGGGCAGATGCTTCCTCAGGTCTGCTAGTACAAATGTAACTTGCAATAGCAGGAGAAAGGCTAAGTCCCCGCACCCTCTCCTTTCCTGTCCATCCTTCCTTTACAAGTTCACAGAGGGCCGCATGTCCCCAAGTGCTGCTGACAACATGCTCTAACTGCCTTCGACAAGAGCATTTCTGGTGCCCCCAGCATCTCATTCCTGTTTATACTTGTACACAAAATGTGTTTTTAGAAAATTCCCTGATTTCTTTTGTCTTGTTTTCTTTGTTCTGTTTCCATTTAGAGACAAGATGTTAAGGGAAACAACTTACAGCAACAATGGGACATGACAGGAAAGGGAACCAAACACACAAGCACACCCCAGAAAAAACAAAACAACAACAAAAAAAAAAACAGAAAACCACAGGCAAAGAGAAAGCAAATGTCAAAGCCAAACCTTTCCAAATTACCACTGGCCTCTGCTCCTATGTAGGATCCGGTATGCTGAAATAGAGATTTTCCTGGGGGAAATTTTATATAAAGAAGCATATCACCAACTTTCCTGGAAGGTCAGCTAGGTTGTGTCTAAATACCAGACACTGCCCACAGGACACTGATCCAGGTCTCTTTGGGGCAACTGGCCATGAGCTGGTCTGTGTCCATCTCACGTGGGCAGCACTGAGGCTCAGAGAAGGACTGCTTGGGGATGCGATAGAGGTTAGTCTCTATCCAAGTTGCCCCAAATGAGCATAAAATTAAAGTAAAAAGGGCTTCTTGATATGCCACAGAGGCATCCCCACACCCCCTAAATCAACAGCCACTGCCAGTCCCTTCCAGGAACTGCAGCTGTCCCTGCTCCAGGCCTGTGACAAATGAAACACCCACGGAGAACAGCATCCACAGACATTGGTTTTAATTTGTACTATTTAATGAAGTGGGGAGAAACCAGGAGAAGAAACCTGGAACGATTTCAACCTGAAAATAATCCATGTCCATACACATAACATTTGGAGTGGGGGAGGGCCTCTGTCATCCTCAATATTTCATGAAAGTGATACCAGTGTTTATAGGTTTGGTTTCTATTAGACGTCCTCTCCCAGCTCCCCTTTCCCCAACCCATTGCAGAGAATTTAAATAACATTATAAAGAGGCTTTGATAATCCTTCTGTTTATCTTCCCAACAAAGCTGAGCTCAGATGATTCTCAAACCATATTTCTGTAGCTTTAACCCCCGACCCACAGGAGCGCTCGGCAGGCTACTCTGTAATAAAATTCCCCACTGTGGGGAGAATGCCCAGGGCAAGTGCAGCCGCTATCAGGGGAGAGCACGTCTGGCATAACTGCACTCTGTTTTGATGAAATATTCATCTATATTGATATTGGAGCAATAAAAATTATGGCTGAAATGTTCTGTACCCTCTTCAGGAGCTCAGTCTAGACATGCTAACTGTCACTCTTTCAAGCCGTCACAGAGATTCCAATTTGGAGAGGTGGGTTCCTTCCCTTTACGATGAAAACGAAAAAACAACTGAAACTTCTCATTCACTAAGGTTGCCATCAATAGCATATGTGGCATGATTTTTTTCATGGAAATAGCTGTTGTTGTTTTTTAAATGATTTAAAAAGAAATGTGTATCTATAAAAACTAAAATGGTACAAAAATACATAAAATAAAAACCAAAAGTGGCTAATACGGCCACCATCCAGCCTATCTAGTCTTCCAGATCTATGGATTCATGAGCAGCGTTCGTGGGTCCACTATACATGGAAGAAGCGAGAAATACATTGTGATTTTCCTCTAGATTCTATGTTATTGTACCAGTTATTGATTAAAAATCGTATCTTTTTCCTGCTGAATTCAAACATCACGTCTATTATATCAAAATCTCATTTATGCTAAGATCTTTTCCTTATCTGTCATTCTCTACTGGTCTATTTGTCTATTCCAAAGTCAATACCATACTGTTTTGAATCTGGTGTTCATACTTGGTAAGGAAGATAGAGCCTTGTCATCATTTTCCTTTTTTATAACTGCTTGGTTTTTCCACATAAATATTAAGGTAATTCTAAAAATCTCTCCAATAGAACATTTAATTGAAATAGCCAGGGCGGCACCTGTGGCTCAAGGAGTAGGGCACCGGTCCCATATGTTGGAGGTGGTGGGTTCAAACCCAGCCCCAGCCAAAAACCACAAAAAAAAAACAAAACAACAACCATTAATGGGAGGCGCCTGTGGCTCAAAGGAATAGGGTGCCGGCCCCATATGCCGGAGGTGGTGGGTTCAAACCCAGCCCCAGCCAAAAAAACCTGCAAAAAAAAAAAAAAAGAAAAGAAAAAAAGAAATAGCCTTTCATTTGTAAGTTAATTTAGAAACGACCTTTTAAATAGCTGCCTTCCCAGCCAAGAGCTTGATATCTCCTTCTGTTGGTTCAGGTCTTGTCTTGTACCCTTCCATGGGATTTTAGAGCTCTGTACACATAGGTGCTATATATTTAGCATTATCTTGCTAAATGGCAACACCCAGAGCTAGATAGGATGCAGTGAAACTGCTATACTTACTTACTTAGTGACAGAGTGAATTAGCACAGTGCTTTTTTTTTTTTTTTTTTTTTTTTTTGCAGTTTCTGGCCGGGGCTGGGTTTGAACCCGCCACCTCCGGCATATGGGGCCGGCGCCCTACCCCTTTGAGCCACAGGTGCCGCCCTAGCACAGTGCTTATTCAAAAACAATTTTACAAAGTACAAAGTGCCATAAAAATGAACATTCCCCTAGGAGGGAACATCATACTCAGTAAGTTTTTCTTTAAAACAAAGAAGTTTGGAGAACACTCAAGGAACTAAAAGTAGACCTACCGCTCGATCCTGCAATTCCTCTACTAGGTATATACCCCGATGATCAAAAACTATTTTACAACAAAGACATGTGCCTTAAAGAAAGATGGAGACTTTACCTCTTTCATGTTTACGTGGATGGAGCTGGAACATATTCTTCTTAGTAAAGTATCTCAAGAATGGAAGAAAAAGTATCCAATGTACTCAGCCCTACTATGAAACTACTTTATGGCTTTCACATGAAAGCTATAACCCAGCTACAACCTAAGAATAGGGGGAAAGGGAAAAGGGGAGGGAAGAATGGGGGGATGGGGGCGGAGGGAGGGGGATTGGTGGGATTACACCTGCGGTGCATCTTACAAGGGTATATGTGAAACTTAGTAAATGTGGAATGTAAATGTCTTGACACAATAACTAAGAAAATGCCAGGAAGGCTACGTGAACCAGAGTGATGAAAATGCGTCAAACAGTCTATGAAACTAGTGTATGGTGCCCCATGATTGCATTAATGTACACAGCTATGATTTAATAAAAAAAAAGAATGGGTACAAAAATATAGTCCGGTGGATAGGATGAGCAGTGTCTGATAGCACAACAGAGTGATTATAGTCAACAGTGTTATGGTATACTTTAAAATAACTGCAAGAGAGGAACTGGAATATTTCTAATGTAAAGAAATAATAAATGCCTGAGGTAATGGATACCCCAATTACTCTGATTTGATTAAAACACATTGTATGACTATATCAAACATCACATAAACCCTAAAAATAAATACAATTGTTATTATTATGTACCCATAATAATTAAAAATGAAAACAAATTAAAAAAAAAAAGACATTTGCACCAGAATGTTTATTGCAGCCCAATTCATAATAACCAAGACATGGAAACAGCCCAAGTGCCTGTCGACCCATGAAGGGACTAACAAATTGTGGTATATGTACACCAGGAAATACTATGGAGCCATAAAAAAGGATGGAGACTTCACATCTTTATGCTTACCTAGATGGAGCTGGAACATATTCCTTACTAAAATATCTCAAGAATGGGGGAAAAAGTATCCAATGTACTCAATACTACTATGAAATCAATATATAATCACCTACACATTCATATGAATGGCAAAACATAACTATAGTCCAGAAAGTAGAAGGGACGAGGAGAGAGAGGGGAGGGTAGGCGGGATAGGGGAAGAGCGAGGGTATATGGGGGGACCTCACCTAATGTGCGTGATGCAATGGTACATTTCAAAACTATTAAGAAACAAGTATAATTGAGATGGATGTGTCACTTAGTTCAATGTAAGCATTTCACATTGTATATCAAAGCAGTACCCCTGAACCCCATAAATGCATCAATGTACAAAGTTATGATTTAATAAATAATAACAATAAAATAAAAGTAGTAATAATAATCACCAAAAATAAAATAAAATATTTCTAAAACAAAGAAAAAGCTACATATGGAGCATGGCATTGTTTATAATGTTAAACATTTAGAATCAATATAAAAATCTAATCAAAAGGAGACAGTTTTTCAACCTGGGCTAAATCCACGTAACAGCATAAGTCTTTAAAATGGTGATGTGAAAATTGTATAACAATTGTTATGTATCAAGAGGAAAGGTGGGATGCAAAATTGTATGCATAAACTAAAACTGAAAATATATAAAAAATATAGCAAAAAACCTAGACAAGAATATGCAAACATGTTACAAGCCTTATTGACTTTTTAAGATGATAGATGACCCTTTTCTCAAACTCTTTATTATGTCACTTACTTTGACTATTTTAAAAGGCATAAAGTGTTACTAATCAGGATTAAATTGAAGGGCAACCGGTTTGATTTTTGAAAAGAGAAAGGAATTTGGAATATTTGCTCTAAAAAGCAATTTGACTAATTTTAAATCTACATGGCAACAAGGACAAACTGCTAATGATGAGTTTACAAACAGAGATCAACTTAAACACATACAAGTATTTCACAATTGACAGTTTATGTGCAACACAATATGCTATTTGTCTGAGAACTGTTTTTCTCTGAAGTACGTTAAATCTGTCTCCAATCTTGTTCCCAGGATTGATTTGCATCTGAAACCCTCCTGGAAGTACAAAGATAAACTTCAACCCAATTAAGATTGTGTTCTCCTGTATTCTCCTTAACAAATTTAACATGGTAAAATTTTCCTGCCTGCCACCACTCCACTGCATATCATGTGAATAAGGTTTTGTGCTCATTGAAATAAAAAAAAACTGAAGTAACTGACACTTTCTCTACCCATGACTCAGGTTTACAGAACCCCATTCTTAGCTTCACACATAAGATTTATTACACATCGCCTATATGCTGGGAGCAGTTAGAAGTTTGTGAATTTCATCTCATTCAATTTTCTTGATAATTCTTAGAAGTTGGAACTAGTGGTTCTAATACAGTGATAAGAAACAAGATGCCAGAAAGTGATGACTTGCTCAGGGTCACACATCCAAAGATATGGGTCAATCATATACTCATTCAACAGACAGTAAATGAGCCATTATTTTGTGAGAGACACCAAAGGTGGTAGCAAGTAGTGAGATCTGGGGAGGCAGGAGCTTCCAGACAAGGCCATAGACATCCTTTCATGCCACTACCTTCCCCATTCCCACCCTCCTCACCAAAAATGCTGAAGATATCACTGGGCATACGCTCCAAAAATACCTGGTGTGGTCAGCCTAGTCCAGCCACAACCAAGGTCTTGCAGCCGTGACTCAGTAGGTTCTGGCACATCCTGGTAATATATGGAAACCTGAGCAAATGTTCATGGATGCTGGTCCTGAAAGCAGGGCCCACAGTGTCTAAGGGCTAGGAATGGTCTCATAGACTCAATCCAAGTTTCACCTCACATCGTAGCCAGATTCTGCTTGCTACATTGCAGGTACAGTCTCAGAGTTACATTTTCAGTGTCATTCTTTGTGACGCTTCTGATCCACACAGGAAGAAAATCCTTACCACCTGCAGTGGTGCCTCAGGTCAAATAGACCTATGTAACTTATGGCAAATAAAACTGCAAGTGTTTTACTTTTGCTCTTTGTATTTGGAGAACTGAAGTGAACACGGAAGAAATCTCAAAGGCATCAAGATGTAAATAGCTAAATAGCAATATGGATTTGGTTGAAACAGCATGACCCAAATCATTTCTACCTCTACTACTGGTCTGTTCATATATGTAACAAATTTCCAAAACAGACTTACTTTATACCAGTTAGAAATCCAGAGTAGCTGGGGCAGTGCCTGTGGCTCAAAGGAGTAGGGCGTTGGCCCCATATACTGGAAGTGGTGGGTTCAAACCCAGCCCTGGCCAAAAACGAAGGAAGGAAGGAAGGAAGGAAGGAAGGAAGGAAGGAAGGAAGGAAGGAAGGAAGGAAGGAAGGAAGGAAGGAAGGAAGGAAGGAAGGAAGGAAGGAAGGAAGGAAGGAAGGAAGGAAGGAAGGAAGGAAGGAAGGAAGGAAGGAAGGAAGGAAGGAAGGAAGGAAGGAAGGAAGGAAGGAAGGAAGGAAGGAAGGAAGGAAGGAAGGAAGGAAGGAAGGAAGGAAGGAAGGAAGGAAGGAAGGAAGGAAGGAAGGAAGGAAGGAAGGAAGGAAGGAAGGAAGGAAGGAAGGAAGGAAGGAAGGAAGGAAGGAAGGAAGGAAGGAAGGAAGGAAGGAAGGAAGGAAGGAAGGAAGGAAGGAAGGAAGGAAGGAAGGAAGGAAGGAAGGAAGGAAGGAAGGAAGGAAGGAAGGAAGGAAGGAAGGAAGGAAGGAAGGAAGGAAGGAAGGAAGGAAGGAAGGAAGGAAGGAAGGAAGGAAGGAAGGAAGGAAGGAAGGAAGGAAGGAAGGAAGGAAGGAAGGAAGGAAGGAAGGAAGGAAGGAAGGAAGGAAGGAAGGAAGGAAGGAAGGAAGGAAGGAAGGAAGGAAGGAAGGAAGGAAGGAAGGAAGGAAGGAAGGCCAGAGTAGCTATGCTATTAAACATAGGGAGAAATGAAAATTTCTACCAACAAGTTTAATGATATATATGTGATTTCAGAATAGCTAGGGCAGTGTCTGTGGCTCAAAGGAGTAGGGCGTTGGCCCCATATACTGGAAGTGGTGGGTTCAAACCCAGCCCTGGCCAAAAACTGCAAAAAGAAAGAAAGAAAGAAGGAAGGAAGGAAAGAAAGAAAGAAAGAAACCCAGAGTAGCTATGCTACTAAACATAGGGAGAAATGAAAATTGCTACCAACAAGTTTAATGATATATATGTGGTTTCAGAATTGCTATTTGAGACAATATGAATTGCTATTTGAGACAATATGAACCTTATTTTAAATATTTTTCAAAGTTCTCTCTCAAGTGCATCCTTTGCATACTGCACTAAAACTTTCTGATCATTTCTTGTAACACTTGATTTCACTATTTTAAAAGGAATAAAGTGTAACTAATCACTGTATTTAGGGTATATGTTTACCTCAAAACAGTCATCCTTGAAGCTTACCATGGCAGATTGCATATTTGTCCAAACTGAACTGTGTCCCTAAGTAAACTATGAATTTCCTTTCTGCTTCAAAGCATATTACTGAAAACATAACTTGGCAGTGTTTCTCAGAGTTTGATCTTGACCTACTGACATATGAATCAACTAGAGAACCTTTTACAGAGACACCTGTCTCTGTGGACTTGGTCCAGAAGTTTGAGCTGAGGTCTCAACATCCCCAGGTTTGATAAGCTCCCATGAGGTTCTCATCCACATCCCAAGCTGGGAACAATTGAACCTCTAGTCAGGGTGCCTTGGGCTACAGCAACAGAAAACCCTGGTTTCACTGACATAACCAATAAAGCAAATTCATCTCATGTAATTTTGTTCAGAGTCACAGGAGGGCTGTAGCAGCTCTGGACATTGCATGCTTCAAAGTCCAGAGGTAGGAAGAGACCATCTCTTTGCTATGCCCCATTTTTTCCCTTTTTTTATTTTTATATTATTCTATAGTAACCCCAGACAACATCCTCTCCGGTGTCTTTGGCTGGGATCATTTCACATGCTGAGGTCAAAATCACACCATGCATCAGCCAAGGTTTTGGGGCTGCCACAGTTAATTTGGACTAATTTAAAACTAACCCCGAGTCATGTGAGGAGGGGGATGGAGCCCCAACAAAACACTGGGTTCTGAGAGCAGGGCAGGCAGTGAGCAAACAATGGAGGTGATAGCTATGCCAATTACCCTGATTTGATCCCCAGGTTGCATACATGTACCAGATATCACAGGTACCCTTCAATGTGTACAACTATGACATATCAATTTTTTAAAGGAAGATAGTAAATGGCCTTGGGTGTCTCAGTTACCAGGAAATCGTGTTCAGTCTAATTATTACCATTCCAAAATAAACCACCACAGCAAAATACAGCACAAAATAAAAAGCCCATAGCTAGTCGGGGGCAGGGGAAGTACTCAATATTGGAGGGAGAAACAAACGCATGCATTTAAGAATTAAGAGTGCCAAAAGGCAAGTGACTTCAGCCCCAGCCTGGCTCAGAAAGGCCCACAGAATTGGGCAAAGTGTGTTTACAGTTGAGGCATTAAGAAGAGCTAACCTCTGTATGTTATGTTCATGTATTCCAGAAACATCTGAGTGCGTGTGGGTGCTGGGAACCAGTCGAGTAAGAAGAGGATCCTGTCCCAGTGAGATTTTAAAATAACTAAGGAAATGGGTAAGGATGTGTATATTTACAACCACAGCGTGATAAGTGCTGTTGTAGCACAGAAAATGCTAAGGTAGCCACACCTAACAACAGGGACACTAGTCCACAGAGAGGAAAAATTAGGGAGAGAAAACCCACTGGCAGTATGCCCTGTGAGCGGAATTTTGAAGTCCTCTGTGGCTGGATCCTGAAAAGAGCTGTGGGAAAGGAGCCACACTGGACAAGCCAGCTGAGGGCGGGCTGTGCCACACCCAGACCTGCACCTGACCTCACACGCAACCCAGTCGTCTCCAAACGGGTTTGATCATGCACCCAGGACAGCCTCAAGTAGAGCATGGCACCCAATCAATTTATAATCTACCACCACGTAGAGTCACAGTAGACTGCAGTGTTGGGCACATACACTCCAAATTAAAGATTAAAAATAAGATCAGAATGAAATAAATACTTTAAACAGTCTTAGTTGACAAGAATTTTTTCTCAATAAACTCATTATTAGTGATAATTATTTTTCAGGGTTACTCTTTCAAATCTAAATAAATTCAGCCCTTAGTTCTACCAAAAGCTTGCAGAAGGGTTAGAGAGCAGCACAGGTGTCGGTCCTGTTTCTTGAGGTCTGCTGTGTTTGTGGTTTTTGTATTTTCCCCCAACCCATGATTTCTTTACAGAAATCTTTCTAAGCCATGTTTTTGTTTTGTGAAGGTTGGTGTAGAGTGAAAGAGTTGGCTCTGTAATCTGAATTGCTGCCTATAGGGCCCCAGGTAAATTGCAGCAGGTCAGGACAGGTGAGCCTGAGAGAGGGGCGGGCGTCTCCAGTCCCTCTGCAGGGTGGGGCTCTCGGCCTCCCTCCTGGATGCATTAGTCACTCCAAGAGGGCACCAGTGTCACCTGCATCTTAAATATCATTAAAGCTTCATTTCTTTTCTCATTTTCTGAAAACCCTAGTGATAAGAAGTGTTTCCTGTATCTCCTGCAGTTGCCTTGGACAGCACATCCAAGAGACCACAGCCAAAGCCGTGGGGAACACTGCTAGTCAGGTGAGAACAACTGCACTTAGAATCCATATGGGAGAGAGGCAGGGCTGGAAAACTGAAGAGGCTACTGGAAATGGTGGTGATGAGAGTAGGGAATGTGTAAAGTTTAACTCCCGAGCTCAGTGGTTTTCCAACCCAGGGAGAATCAGAATCAACTGGAATCCCACTCTGTTGGCTACTCACAGATGGCTGGCCACGCCCCCCGGAGTTCCACATCTAACAAGTGGGGTGTGGGACCCAAGAAGTTCCCTTTCCAGCTGGCCCGAGGCGATGCTGATCCAGGGGTCACACTTTGAGAACCTCTTCCTTGGTGCATCCGCATTTAAGGAACAGAAAGAAGATGGAACTCCTGGAGAGCATACTGAGAAGAACGGGTCAGAATTGGAAGAAACTCTGGATCAGAAGGTAAGCAGCATGCCATTGGGGTGGGTGGAGAGAGTCACACCAGCAGACCACCCGGAGGACACAGGTAGGTGCCAAAGGTAGCCCCTGGATTTAGAAACAAAGATGCTTCTGGAATCCGTGCAGAGAATCCAAACCAGACAGTGGTAGGTTGAGAAGTGGATGGGAAATAGGGAGGGATGTGTTTTTGTTTTATTTTATTTTACTCTATTTTATTCCCAGTTGGTTTTATTGTGGCAAAAGATACCCAAAATAAAATTTACGATTTTAATCATTTTTAAGTGTACAGTGCATGGTATTTGACATGCTCGCAACCTTGTAATGTTGCACCACTATCACCACCATCCACTTCCAGAACCCTTCTCGTCTGGCGAAACCGAAACCTGTCCCCATTAAACACCAACTCTGCTCCACCTGCACCAATTCCTGGCATCCCGATTCTACTTTCTGTCTGTTACTTTGACGACTCTAAGTATCTCGTATAAATGGGATCCTACAGCATTAGTTCTTTTATGATTGACTTATTTCACTTAGCATAATGTCCTCCAGGGTTATACCCACTTTGTAACACATGTCAGCGTCAGCGTTTCCTTCCTTTTGAAGGCTGAAAAAGATTCCATTGTATGAACAGCCTGCATTTTGCTTCTCCATTCATTCGTTGATGAACGGGTTTCCTCCACATATTAGCTATTTTTAATAATGCTACTAAAACACAAGGGAATTGCTCTGCAAGACCCTTGTTTTGTTGTTTTTTAAAATGAGGATGGCTGGACAAGATTGACAGGCTGAGAAGCCCCAGTGGAGAGAAAAGGTGAGGGAGACAAATTTTTGAGGAAGCAAGAAGGGGAAACCCAGAGCAGAGACAGAGGAAGCCAGCGTGACACAGTGGGAGGGGGTGTGACACAGACAGCTCATGATACGTGGCCTCAGCTTTCTCAGGGGTGACATCAGGGTCAGGGGCTTGGGGACTGTGAGGTCAGCAGTGGCCTTGAAGAGCATGAGAGACGGAATTAGCCAGGCAAGAGAGGAGAGAAGGGTGACCATGGACCATCTGCCCCTGCAACACCCTGCAGTGTGGGACAGGCCACAGGATGCCTTTGAGTATTCAAGATCAGAGCCAGGATCGCAAAAAGACCTTGTGCAGAGATGTGAGTGAGGAAGGAAGCAAGTGTACCAGTGTCCGGTTAGCTTTGGAGTAGAGGGGAGGGTTGCAGATGGAAGTCATTTGTCCTTTCTTCCCTTGGCGCATACTCTTAGGAAGCTTGTTACCTTCACATCTCTAGGCTCTGCCTCCAAGAGATTCAATTTAGCAGGGCTGCGGGAGTGGGGGGGGTGTGGCCTGGTAATCTACATTTCTATCAGACTTCCAGGAAAGACTGATGCTGCTGGTCCACAGGGCACACTTGGAGAAGTGCTGGTCTAATTCACCAAGCTCATTCCCACTTAGTGAGAAAGACTTCAGGTTGCTCAGCAGAATTGGATAGAGCCCAAGACCACAGTCCTCTGAGCCTCCACCACCTCAGACCCCTCCCCAGCACATCCCACTTGCAGCTACTGGACTGTGAGTTTCAGAATTAGACTCACACTTTGTACTTCAAGAACAGATGAACTCCAGCCTCACTGACTGCTGCTTCCCTTCGGATGAATATTTCTGGATAAACTGCTGGGTTTGCTGCCTTCAGGTACACATGCATATTGCCAATCTGTCCCTCTAGTCAGCGCCAGGTATCCATGGGGCAGGTGAGAGGCTAGGCAGTTCTTGATCAGCAGAACCAGAACAACATAAATATGCAGGAAGGGAGGGCGGCGCCTGGGACTCAAAGGAGTAGGGCGCCAGCCCCATATGCTGGAGGTGGCGGGTTCAAACCGCCACCTGGCCAAAATCTGGCCAAAATCTGCAAAAAAAAAAAAAAAAAAGAAAAGAACATGAAGGGAGGAGGGAATTGTTCTGAAAATTACATTTAAGGGATTCATAGGAATTGCCTTGATCTCCCCCACCCAACACCATCTATTGCTTTACAAAGAAAACCTGGATCATGAATTTAAAGGAGTTTTGAGATCTTTTAATAAAAGAAAGTAGGGGAAGGCTTGCTCTTAATTGTGTGGTTTTCTGCTTTAAAAACTTCAAAAGCTGATCGGTTACAGAACATAATCAAAATCCCTGAATGTGGCACTCTGGGCTCTGGACAACCAGGCCTCAATTTTTTTCGTGTTTTTTTTTTTTTTTTTGAGTATCACTATGTCACCCTCAGTAGAGTGCCATGGTGTTAGAGTTTACAGCAACCTCCGACTCCTGGGCTTAGGCTATTCTCTTGCCTCAGCCTCCTGAGTAGCTGGGACTACAGGCGCCCGCCACAATGCCCAGCTATTTTTTTGTTGCAGTTTGGCCGGGGGCTGGGTTTGAACCTGCCACCCTCGGTATATGGGGCGGCACCCTAATCACTGAGCCACAGGTGCCGCCCCAGTCCTCAATTTTCTTTTGTAGCCAGCAGTTTCTGTCATCCTCCACCACTCTCTGTCAAAACTGCAGCATTAGCTCTACCTGGACTAACTTGGAGGAGTTTTCTGTTCTCTGGATTTCTTTTATTCTATTTCCTAGTGCTGGAATGTTCCTCAACACAACCTTCAGAAACTCTGTGGCCGTGGGCTAAAAATGAGTCAGGAATGTCCAAGCTCTCTGCTCCTCTTTAAAAAAGTTACAGCTATCGATCGATGCATCAGTGGATAAACAAAATGCGGGCCACGCGCACAACAGAACATCATTCAGCCAGAAAAAGGAATGAAACACTGATGCGTGCTAAGGTGTAGGTGAACCTTAAAAACAGATGCTGAGTCAAAGAAGCCAGACACAAAAGACCACGTATTGTACAATGCGGTTTACATGAAATGTCCAGACCAGGTAAATCCTTAGAGATAGAAAGCAGATTAGTGGTTCCCAGGGTACCAGGGTTGGGGGGTGGGGAGTGACTGCTAATGGGGATTGGGGTTTTATTCTGGGCTGATGGAAATGTTTTGGAACCAGATAGAGGTAGGATTTTCACAACATCATGAACACACTAAATATCACTGAATTGTTCACAGTAAAGTAGTTAATGTTATGCGACATTCATCTCCATTAAAAGAACAAATAACCAACCAACAAAATAACATGAGACCCATTATTTCTGAGACTGCATTCCCTCATGGTAAACACTGGCTAGGACTGAGCAGTCATTGGACCCTGCGGTACCACATCCATGCTCCTGTTTGTCACAGTCCTGGCTTCCCTTCTTGGGTCATCACAGAGGACAGAGAGTGTATTTAAGAGGGTGGGCTCACCAGTCTAGACACCCATGTTTTATTGCTAGTTGACTTCTAGAATCTGTTCCTCCAGCGCCATCACTTGCTACCTACTCCCCTGCACTCACCTGGCATTCCTGCCGAGCTAAGGTCACTTGCAGTTCTTTAAACACCCTACACCCCTTAGACCACTATGCGTGGCCCTACTTACCCCTCAGGACTTCAGCAGCATCACATTGTGACACATCTCTCAACCAGGATTTACAGCCCTCTGCTCCCTTTCCTTCCCTGATGAGTTCTCCCACCCTAGAGGCAGCTCCTGGAAGGAGAATCTGTATCTGTTCATTTTCTAATTTCTTAAGACAGGGGCAGAGTTGTACCTGATAATCAATACCAGTAGTGTCCTGGCTGTGCCGTCAATATAGAAGCTTTTTAAAGTCACAATTCTTTCTGTAACAGACTACCCAGATTTGGAGAGCACTCTCCTAGGTGTTCTAAGAAAGGGAAAACAAGCATCAGTTGTACTCAATACTAATTTGAAACTTGTGGATTAACATTGGCATGTTCACATGAGAGAAGAATTCAATTAAATTCAGGAAGGAGGGAGGTAGGAGGGGTTCACCGGGTTCCTACCCAGAGGGAACAACGCATGGGTATATGGCACATGGCCTGGGTGAAAGACACAACTATAACTTCAACTTTACCTTGCAAATGTGAACAATGCAACCTAATCTTATGTACTCTCACATTAATCTGAAATAAAATTAAAAAATATAAAGTTACCATTGTTCCTTGAATGTCTCTCTGTATCTTTTCTTTTCAATTTTTAGGTGAGCTCTGTATTTGCATCATCAGCCTTAGAGGGTTTGCCTAAATCTTGCCTATGTAGTTACTTCTTAGGTCTTTAGAAACCATTTCATACAGAGAACACCAAGGCATTCTGCTGGGATAATGTTTCACATGAGTACCTATCTTCAGCTGTTACAAGGAGTTTAAGCATGTAGAGAAAATAAATACAAGGGGAAAGTGTTACTTCTATCCTCTGATGTCCATCCATATTTATCTCCAAGTTGAGGCAGTGAAGATTTATTTCTTGTTTTACGGCTCCATCTGCTGGCAAGATCTGGAAACATCTTTCTCACCAACATGTTATCCTTCTAGACGAGTTCATGCTTTATTACTCTAAAATGCTCCTTTTAGATTTTAAAAAGTGAAAACTTTGTGAAGCCATTTCTCCCCCAAATGACTCAATTCAATTGTCATCTTTTCTCATAAATTCTCAAAATATGTATGACATCAAAATAACAAGAGACTCTCCCTGAATTTCTGAGATTTTCTCCAACATCAGAATAACTTGATGTCATTTGTTAAAAGAAAACTCCTTGCTCCCATCCCAAACCTACTGAATCAGGATTATCTGGGATTCTGTATTTTTTGCAAGTTCTTCCTGTAGAGTTTTACTCTGAAGTTAGTGTGGGAAGCACTGAAATCTAGCCCGTTCCTTTTATTGCCCAGATGAGATTATAGGACTTGGGGTGTGGTTTGGGGGACCCTTCAGCCTTCTCAAGCCCCCCACCTACAACAGTATGTTTGTTGTATAAATGCAGCCTTAAAAAAGTCTGTGGAGATGACCGTATTTCTGTTACCACCTACACTTCTGTGGAGCATAACTAATTAAGCAATTAATTAATGAGCATGGGTCCACCCCTCAGCTTGACAAATAATCCTGTTCCTTTGCACAATATTTCCCACTGTTTTATTGCTGTTGGTTTTGTCTATGTGAGGAAATCAGCCCCTATTGAGGACATCTATTTCGGCCTGGAGGGGCTGCATCCTCACCTGCAAGTCCTCAGAAATGCAGCCAGCGGGCTGCACATGCGGAGGCCGCCGCCCGGAGCCTCGGGAAGAGAGGCAGAGCAGCCTGCAGGCGCCTCCGATGCAGGTGAAGCCTGAGAATCGCTGCTGGACGCATGAGAATGCTTACACAGATGCTCATTCATAGATTTGGTTTTCAGGCGTACAGGCGCCTGACAATCTAGTCTTGGAAGACAGTTTTATTGTTTTGGGGGACAAAATTCTACCTCCATGCCTCTGTTGAATGACGTAGTTTCTGATTTTAAGGGCCAGCCCCTAATCGAGTCCACTTTTTTACAAAAGGGCTTTTACCGCCCAGCTGGACACAATGCAAAGTTTATAAAGGGCCTCCTACACTCACCACCCTGTTCACTAGCTGGGAGGGAACCAGCCCGACCCAGTGTCATTCTGCAAATGGGTCAACTCGGGGAACTACTGGAGCGGTGGCGGTGTTGGGCGGTGCAGGGGCCAACCAGGGGGCGGGACCAGGAAGGGCGGTGTCGTGGGGGGCTGGTGGGCGGCTGGTGGGCGGGGCCAGGACTGGCGGAGGCGGGGCTCGTCTTGCCCAGTCCCCCCGCCCCATCATAAACCGCCTCCGCGCGTCAGCCAATGAGGGCGCAGCGCGCGCCGCCGCCCGCCGTTAGCTTGGTGTCACGTGCGCAGAGGACAGTGCCCTCACACCTTCGAGAGTGTGTTCGTCCGCTAGCCGGCCCGGAAAAAGAGGACCAGAGTCTCTGGAGCCCGCGTACCCCTAGCTCTCAGGAGGAGCCCAGCGCTAAGAGCGAGGTGGGCGTGACGGTGCAAGTGGTGGCGGGGTCCGGGGCGGGCTCGCGGGGCGGGCGTGCGCGGAAGGATCGCCGCGGGAACCGTTGGAGCTGTTGGCGGCGAAGCCGAGGTGCGAGGGTGGCGAGGCGGAGGGGCCGAGGGCGGCGGGGCCGAGGGCGGCGGGGCTGCGGGATTGAGGGTCGAGGCCGAGGTGCGAGTGCGGCGGGGCTGCGGGGCGAGGCCGCGGGGCGGGAGCGGGACTTCCCGGGACGCGGACGCCGCCCCCTGCCTCAGCCTTGAGGCGACGGCTGGGCGGGCGGCTGCGCACCGAGCCGGGGTTGGGCCGCGCCGCGGCGGGAGCGGGAGTAACGAGACGCGGCACCGGCGCCGCCCATGACCACTGTCTTCTTAATCCTGCCGGCGTCTCACGCCCGCTGCGGCAGTACGCAGACTGCCCCTTGTGGGTTCTTGGCTTTTTGTTTTTGTTTGCTTTGTTTATTGTGGCAAAGCAACGTGAAATTTACCATTTGAACAGTTTCTTGGGTGGAACAGTCGCGCCCCCAGTGCGGGGCTTTGCAGTCTGTGTTCATTGTTAGATGAAGGGGACTTTGGGCACAGATGTGTTCCCGCTAGTGGTGGTTATCAGAAAGGCAAATTCATTTTCGGACTTGAGAGCGGTAACGTGGTATATTTTGGGAATTGAAAGGGGGCAGAAGTGTGCGGGGCAAACCTGCGCCGGGGGTCGCCGTGGCAGCACGTGTTTGGTTACGATCGGGGCGCTGCTGCCGTGGGCTCACCCTTGGGTCATCATCAGCATCACCTGGAGGATCGGTGAAAACCGGTTTCTAACTCGGTGCGTCTGGAAGCATCCTCCCCCATACTCACCCCCCCACCGATCATTGGCAACAAGTTTCAGATGCTGCCAGTCAGAGGTCACAACAGTTTGAGAAATCTGCTGGTACTGGGCTGTTTCCTGTGCGAGGTGGCGGGTCAGCTCATCGCTGTTTGCCTTAATTCTAGGGTCTCAAGCTCTGGAATAGGTGCAGGGACTAGTTTGCGATTAACAGCCTAGGTAGAGGCGCAGGCGTGGAAATGAGAGGCGCGAGAAGTTAGCACGCAATAGGGACTGCTAGAACAGGTGGGAACGAGGCTTTGAGAGAAGCGTGCAAGGGTACCAGGAGAGAAACCGGAGTCTTCTGGAGGGGGGTGTAAAAGAGCCATGCCACAGTGTAGGGTGAGTCATGGAACTGATTGTCCTGGTGGCTGGACACAAGTAGCGTTTGCTGGAGTCTCAAATCCAGAGGCTTCTGGATTTGATTTTGTGTATCACCGGAGACTCAGGCATGCATCGCCAGTATGCCCAACGTGCGAGTTAAATGTACATGTATAGCCATTGTCATGGTTTATGTAAACACAAATACAAAGTAGTTTAAAATGCGATTACAGTTATATACGTTGACATGATAGCACCTCAGCAGATTATCTTGCTTTACCTTACCTATTTTGGAAATTGTTGATTTAGAGATGAATTGTAAAGGGTTTCACGTGGTATTTGCTTGTAGTCCTGTAGAACACAATAGGAAATAGTCAAAGAGGTTTTTGAAACTGGGGAATGCCATTTGTCTTTTAAGGAAGATCTTCATGGAGCAAAGAATTTTAGAAGCTGTTAAAAGCTATAAAAGATGATAACCTCACTTAGAACAGAGTGATGATAAATGTAAATGATGTCATAACTTGCCACTGTTTAGAAGCGTCAATGATTTCTCATACCTTGAATCCAAGCTCCCTAATTTTGCTTACAAGGCCCTATCCAGTCTGATCCCTGCCCATTTCAGAGTTCCTCAGCTGTCCTCATTCATTACACTTGAGTCACACTGGGCATCTTTCAGTCCTGTGTCCATTCCAAGCTCTCAGCATTTAGGCATAGATGATTTTTAGCTCTTGTCTGGAAAACTGGTACCACCTATGTTCCAGTTCCTAATTCTTTTACATCTCAGTTTAAATGTTATTAGAGGTAGGCCTCTTTAGCATATACATTAATTCCTCTTTTTTTTTTTTTACATATACATGTGTTTATGAGGTTTCCACTTTATGCCTTCACAAAATTAAAAAGGCTTAAAATTTAATAACAATAACAATGTTTAAGATAAGAACTGGAAACAAAAACCTCATAAAGAACAAAGATAAATACATTCAGAAAAGAAATCAGATGATTGCTGCATCAAAATATTAAGCAATAATAATGCAAAGTAACATTCACATTGTCAAATAAGAGTATGTCTATTATAGAATGTTTTGACTGAGGTTCAGTATGGAGTCATCAGTTAACTTTTTCTTATTTTTTTTCCAAAGTCTCAAAAAATAGACAACTAATATTTATAAATAAAAGTAAAAGATAATTTCAAAAACAGAGCATGCCAAATCTTATAGACAATAGACAAAGAAGAAATACTTCAAAATCATTCTACTTAATCTGGATACACCTGATATTAAAATTGGAGAAATATATTATTATAAAGGGGAAATTACAAACATATTTCACTTATAAAAGAGGATGCAATGTCCTAAACAACATATTAACAAGTTGAATTAAAAATTAATGTTTAAATAATGTACTTTGGTCAAAATTAAATCCAATTTATGTGAGAATTAGTCACTATTTTCCTTTTTTTTTTTCTTCTTCTTCTTTTCCTTTCCCTCACCTCCTCCCCTCCTTCTGTGTCTGGTCTCCCCCTCTCCCATGCCCCACCATGTCATTGTCATTAATTGTCCTCATATCAAAGTTGAATACATAGGATTCATACTTCTCCATTCCTGTGATGCTTTACTAAGAATAATGTGTTCCACCTCCATCCAGGTTAGTACAAATGCTGCAAAATCTCCATTTTTTTAATGGCTGAATAATATTCCATGGCATACATATACCACAGCTTACCAATCCATTCCTGGGTTGAAGGACATTTAGGCTGTTTCCACATTTTAGCAATTGTAAATTGGGCTGCGATAAACAGCCTAGTATAAGTGTCTTTATAATAAAAGGTTTTTTTTTTTCCTTCTAGATAGATGCCCAGTAATGGGGTTGCAGGATCAAACAGGAGGTCTAGGCTGAGTTCTTTGAGGTTTCTCCATACTTCCTTCCAAAAAGGTTGTATTAGTTTACAGTCCCACCAGCAGTGTAAAAGTGTTTCTTTCTCTCTGCATCTGCGCCAGCATCTGCAGTTTTGAGATTTTGTGATAACAAAATCACAATCTGATCCCTGCCCACTTCAGAGTTCTATATGGTCGTATACAGACGGTCCTATCCAGTCTGATCCCTGCCCACTTCAGAGTTCCTCAGCTGTCCTCATTCATTACACTTGAGTCACACTGGGCATCTTTCAGTTCTGTGTCCATTCCAAGCTCAGCATTTAGGCATAGATGATTTTTAGCTCTTGTCTGGAAAACTGGTACCACCTACCTTCCAGTTCCTAATTCTTTTATATCTCAGTTTAAATGTTATTAGAGGTAGGCCTCTTTAACATGTAAATTAATTCCTCTTTTTTTTTGAAAACATTCTGCTATTTTCATCATTACCCTTTTTAAAATTAGTACTTCTAATTTTCCATTAGGGCTTTCCATTAGGGCTAATATTTGTTAAGTGCTCAATAGGTGCCAGGTACTTTTTAAGCACTCTGTGTGTTTGCATTTGCTCCTCACAATTGGCCTGTGCAGTAGGTTATTCTAAGCATTTTACAGACATAGACAGGAATCACAGGTTATTGTGGTTTGTTTAGTTACTTGTCTGAAATGTGAAGGAATTGGGTTCAGGCAGCAGAGCTTTGAGGCATCTACTCTGAGGTGGATGACACTGCTTTCTTCTCCATGGTGGGATATGTGAGTATTATGCCAAATGCTGATCCTGGCCAACAGTAGGCCCTTGAAGAATTGGAGGAAATTGATGTAGCAGATGGTAGAAGCAATAAAGGAGTGATTTCGATAAAGATCAATGACTATCATTTTTCTTTAGAGACAAAGTAGATAGTGTTGCCCCTCACCAAGAATGAAATTATGGGACATGGGTAATGAGGTAGAAGAGCTATTCTTAGTTTGGTGTGTTCATTTTAAGCTGTTCTTGGAACCATGGGACTATCCAGGTGGACACCCTATGTATGTAGAAGGATTATCTAAAGGGCTTATTGAGAAACTTGCTACAAGTGCCAATTCACAGTAAATGTTATCATGTATAAATATATAAAATCTCCAAATGGGAAAGAATGAACTAGTCACCAACATCTCAATTCTATTATCATCGTTTTCCTCCTATATCAGTTTGTTTATAGTAAATAAATTGAAAACCTACATTAATGTAAGTTTTCTCCTTTAGCCCTAGCACAGTGCCCAATCCACAATAAGCACTTAAGTTTGTTGTATGTAGGAATGGTTGCTTTAAACCATGTCAAGAAACATTAGGAAGGTATATAATTGCCTGGAAGTTTATTTTAGAATCTCAAGTAAATTTAAACGTAACATTGTAGAAATTATCAAATGTGATTGTGTATGCAGAGTATTTTTTTATGATTATTTCTTCTCTAGGAAAAATAAAAATGACTGGGCGAGCCAGAGCCAGAGCGAGAGGAAGGGCCCGAGGTCAGGAGACGGTACAACATGTTGGTGGTGCTGCTGTGAGTGCTGTATCATTTCTTACTATGGAAAATTTCTTTGAACTTTAAAAGCCTAGACTGTTGGAAATAAATTTAAAACAGTCCTGTTACAGAGATAGGAAGTGACCAGGGGAGATCATGTTCATTATCTGAGGATATTAGAAGCTAATTCTTCACTTTATTTGGTGACTCTTCTCTCCAAAAAATTTCTTTCTAAAAATATTTGATTACTAACTTAGGTGTTGGTTGACTATCACCACCTGACATAAAAAGAATGCTATTCTTTATTTGCCTGTTAACTACAGAGTCAGCAGCCTGGTTATAGTCAGCCTAGACCCCAGCAGCCACCGGCAGAGGGGGAATTAGTTGGCCGTGGACGACAGAGAGGAGGAACAGTAGGAGCAACAGCCAAGTCACAAGGTGAAGGGAGAGTAAAAACAGTTTGCGCATGTGTGTAGTATTAAACATGGAATAGTAAGTAGCGTATAGACCCTTTTTATGAGAGGTCCTATAGAATAACTAATAAGAGGATCTGTTTTAACTGTAACAGACTACTGTGGGTGGAGTACGACATGATTTCTTTTCTCCCTGAAAATTAAAAACAGCTTTGACATGCCAGGGCCCCACGTTATCTAATTACAGAAGCCATTTATAGAACTTTTTCTTGATATCTTTAGTAATTTTATTAAAAGTTGTACAAGCTTTAACATAACTTTGATATAAAACACCTTGTCACATGTGTTGGTTAGCCAGCCCTGTTTCTCAGTTGCAAAAAACTGAAGACAAAGTTCTGACAACTGGTAGAGTCAGAACATTGGTCTGATTCTAGAAATTGTAATTTTTTTCACTGAATTTTTACAAAAATTAGTTATTTGGATTCTTGATGTAAGAATAGTTATTAAGTTTGTTTTGTATATAGGAAAAAATAAAGAAACAGACTCACAGTTACGTAAGGAATTGATTTAATAAAGTTATCGTTTTGACTCGGGTGGTTGGAGGAAATGAGCTGTTCAATAGTGTTGGGGCAAATGACTATTCAGAAAGTAAAGCTGGGTCACCTTATTCCTTATATTAAGTTCCTTATATTTAGCTATAATTAATTCATAAATATTAAGATAAAGGATAGATGCTAAGATAATCTTGAAGTAATATAAATTGAACTATGATAAATATAAATACTGTCAATGTCAAAAGATGTACAATAACATGAAAACTTACTGAAATGATAAAAGAGTAACTTCCTCTTGATACTCAGACCATTCTCAGTAATCCATAATATTAACTCACTGGTGGAAAAGTGAACAAAGGCAATGAAAAGACAGTGCAGTGAAAAATACAAAGGCTAATGGAAATGTTAAGCCTCTTGATTAAAGAGATGTAAACTAAACTGGAACATTTTTTTACCTGCCTCTTTTCCATTATTGTATTTTTTGCTTATGTTGGCACTGGCATTCGTGCTGATGGCATTATATAATTTTATTGGCATTTCATAATATATAGCAACTGTAATGGGACCCTCTTATCAGCAATTTGACTCTTGGAATGTGTCTGGCAGAATTGGAGATAAGTACAACATGATGTGTAAGGATGTTAAGTACAATACTTAATACCAAAAAACTGGAAGCACTTAACCAATAACAGTCAGATAAAATCACTACTTAAACAACAAAGGACCATTTGGCCATTTTTAAGAATGTGGGAACCTGCCTAAACTATGCCAAATGAAAACAACTTGTAAAATAGCATTGTCTTTGTGTTTTTAATAACTACATGTATATGTGTATTTTCTGTATTTATAGAAAATTCTAGAAGTTCTTTAGAAACTTTGATTTATTTGCCTATGTTAACATATAGAGCAAAATTTTACTAAATTAAAACTTGGTACAAATATATATAATGAAGCTGTTGAAGAAACATTTTCTCATAATGCAGCCTTAAAATGCACATACATTTGTGGGAAATACTTAAATCTCATATCTTAAACATTTTATGCATCAATCTTCATTAATAATGACTTTTTTAAAAAAAATCATGATCTTAAATTTAATTATATGAAACTCAATTCCTTGTCTGTAAAAGGGTAGTATCTACTATTAGAGGTAAAGATTACTGTCAGGATTAAATAACACCTGGGATGGCAAATGAAGTTCCTATTTTGTTACCTTTCACTGCTCTCATGGGGATTATATCTGAGAATTGCTTGTCACAGTAAATGTTTAAGTACCCACCATATTTTAGAAGTTAATATGACAAGTTTAACAGATTATTATTGAGACATTGGTTGAACCCTGATTTTCATTCTGTAAAGGATGTGGATACATTGACAGATTCTTAAATAGCACAGTGGCAAGGTCTGATTTGTATTTGGAATAAAATCACTCTGGCAGCTGCATAAAAGGGGGAATTAGCAAGATTGCCAAGCTTACCCATTCTGAAATCTTTTCTCTTTGTAGAATGACAGTTAATCAAATAGCAGTACTATACCTAGAAATGGGAACAGATTTTATCATTGTTTATATTCAGAAACTTACAATTGGGTTTTTGCATCCAGAACTGATTTTTTTAAGACAAGTCAAAAATTTTCAGGGAAAAAATTCTAAACAAAATTTTATGACCCTTTATCATCATCAGGGTGGACTTGTTTTCACCTAGTGCCATAGATGCTTTAAACTGGAAGTCTCTGGGATGAAAAGCTCACTGAAGGGACATATATATGAACAGTTACATATTTAAATGATTTTTAAATAGTGTGAGTCCCTGCAAATCATGAGGTATAGAAACTAACACAGAAGGTATTAAAGTGCTTTCTAAGTGATATTTATTATCATACATGCCTGTAAAGTTTATCCTCAATTTTTCAGGTGAAGAAACTGAAGCTCACATCAAATAACTTGTTTCTAAAGTATATCAGGAACTGAAATATTTTGTTTAAGCCACTGTTATTTCTCAAATGAAGAAGTCCAGAAGTAGGGAGTTGTGGGTTCTGGTGTTTGTGATCAGAAGAAAACTAGACTCATGTTTTTGTTCATTTGTACTGAATCCATGACTTGCATCATTAAGACCTGTGCTTGGTTCAGAAGGGATGGTTAAACCCTCCTGCTGCTCTATTCAGATTCCAGGCACTGTGGGCTGGGCAGGGCAGGGCAGGGCAGGGCTAAGATGGAGAACACAGAAGGCACTAATCAGCTATTGGCTCTCCTCAGGCATTTTCTGAAAAAGAACATCCTACAATTTCTGCACAAGTCTCTTAGGCCATCCTTAACAGCAGGGGTGGTGAAAATGTTAGTTTATTTACATATATTATTCCCAAAATAATTTTTTTTTAAAGAAAGAATGAGAGATTGGTTATTGGGTAGTCAACTGATAGTCTCTACAAGGTTACAAGTCTGCTGTTGACAGCTAGAATTTTAACACTTTGATGGCAAAGCCCATATTCATTCTTTGGCCCACATCATACTGTTGATATACTTAATTACATTCTGAAAATTGAATGACTTAATAATGTAGGTTCTTATAGCCACAGCTTTTGGAACTAAGCATGAGCTGATCAATATAATCAGTGTGTTATTACCTGTCCCAGTATGAAATGTGTATCATGGCCAGGGGATATGCACAGGTGCATACATCCAGTCTTTCGATTCCCAAGGGAATTAAATCGTGAGTACATTATATATTAGGCTTAGGTTTTCTAATCAAGATTTTAGATTCAAACCCTTAAATTACCAATTTTTGTAGCTATTATTGCATCATGACATTGTCAAATACTAACATTGAGGCCCTTAGGTAATTATCAGACTTAAAGAAAAATTATTTCTTGGTCAACAAACACATGCTCCTGAGTTCTTCACAGTCTAGTTGTTATGATTTTTTAAGTATATGTATCTCTTGAAAGGGAGTAATTGTTTGCCTTTTGACAAAGTCTTTATGAATGAAGTATATCTAAGAAACCCTTCTCCTGTTTGGCTATCAGGATAACTCAAGCATTTTTATGGTATTGCTATGTGTTATCTTCAATATTCTTTGGGCTACATGTAGCATTATGGGAATTAATATTATTATTTATGTTTTGTATTTCCCAGGTATATAATTTTCTTTTCTTTTTTTTTAAGAACTTCAGATATCTGCTGGATTTCAGGAGTTATCATTAGCAGAGAGAGGAGGTCGTCGTAGAGATTTTCATGATCTTGGTGTGAATACAAGACAGAACCTAGACCATGTTAAAGAATCAAAAACAGGTAGGTTGGCTCGGCACCCATAGCTCAGCGACTAGGGCACCAGCTACATACACCGGAGCTGGCGGGTTCAAATCCAGCCCGGGCCTGCTAAACAACAGTGACAACTACAACAAAAAAATAGCTAGGCATTGTGTCAGGTGCCTATAGTCCCAGCTACTTGGGAGGCTGAGGCAAGAGAATCGCTTAAGCCCAAGAGTTTGAGGTTGCTATGAGCTGTGATGCCATAGCACTCTACCAAGGGTGACAAAGTGAGAATCTGTCTCAAAAAAATAAATAAAAGCAAAACGGGTAGGTTAATTAAGAATATAGTTTCATGAGTTAACCTTCCAAGTACACAGAGCAGTAAATTGAGGTACTTTATTTTTCATGTTTATTTGTGTGATGTGTTACTAGGAAGAAAAAACACATTAAGTCAAGGATCCTGCATGGCTTTTCCATTTTCTTCTCTCTCTTGGCTTTGATGAAATAGGTTGTAGGTGTTTTGTTTTGTTTTTATAAGGAGACAAGGTATTCATCTGTGACCCAGGCTGGAGCCACAGCTCACTGCAACCTCCAACTACTGGACTCAGGTGGTTCTCCTGCCTTAGCCTCCCAAGTAGCTGGAACTACAGATGCCTGCCACCATACTCAGCTAATTTTTCTTTTTTTTTTTTTTTTTTGGTACAGAAGGGGTTTCGCTATATTTCCCAGGCTGGTCTTGAACTCCTGGGCTCAAGCAGTCATCCCACCTTGGCTTCCCAAAGTTTTTGGAATACAGGTGTGAGTGCCCAGCCTAGAGGTGTTTTTAGTTGCATATTTTAAATGTCTCATTGAATATTCTATACATCATTTTTCTTCTAAAACTCTTTGCCCTAAAGAGTTCTAGAAAAACTCTTTGGTTTTGTTGTAAATTAAACCAAAATTTCTTTAGTTTTGTTGTAAATTACTTAGTCTAAGGATAATTTATTCCTAAATGTATGATTCTTTAAGAATTCACCTGAATAGATAGGTTAGTGGTCCCCAAAGTCAGATGTCTGAGAACTGTCATATTGTCTGCTGCACTTAGCTTTGTGTTTACAGAACTATCTGCCTTGTCATGATAGGAAAGATTTCAAAGAAGAATAAACTCAATATTTTGTTAATTGACTGTGAATTACTTTTCAGGTTCTTCAGGCATTATAGTGAGGTTAAGTACTAACCATTTCCGATTGACATCACGTCCCCAGTGGGCCTTATATCAGTATCACATTGACTATAACCCACTGATGGAAGCCAGACGACTTCGTTCAGCTCTTCTTTTTCAACACGAAGATCTAATTGGAAGGTGTCATGCTTTTGATGGAACAATATTATTTTTACCTAAAAGACTACAGCACAAGGTTATTTCAAATGTCTGGATGGGGAGAGGGAGATGAGGGATTTCTACTTCAAAGCTAAATTGCAAACATTGTAACCTAATTGTTTTTACTCTCATATTAATCTGAAATTTAAAAGAAGCAGAATTACTACAAGATGAGGTAGTTCAGATAGATTTTACAAAGACCCCAGGGGTCTTCTGTCTGATATGACTTGTCGTAAACAAAAAGGGTATTTTGGCATTACTTCGTCATTCTAAAATAACCTGAGTTACTTAATGATACAATTGAATTATGAGACACTTAGCCATTCTTTTCTCATAGCCATTTTTTAAAAATTTCATTTAAAATTTTTATGTACTTCTCATTGTTTCTTTCTTAAACAGGTACAATATGATTAAGCTTAGTTTTCCTATAAGAATTAAGTTTGGTTCTCTACCTCTCTGGCTTTAGGTTACTGAAGTTTTTAGTCAGACCCGAAATGGAGAGCACGTGAGGATTACAATTACTTTAACAAATGAACTTCCACCCACATCACCAACTTGTTTGCAGTTCTATAATATTATTTTCAGGAGGTATGTCAGTAGCTTTTTCCAACATTTTATTGAGAAAACCTTAATTTAAAAATTTTTCTCAATAAAAAAGGAATTATAGGTTTAATTGTACATGTGATAAGCTAGATTTTGCAGTGTTCATTACGATTGTTTGGTTTCTCTGTATTGTAATATTAATTTAAGGTATGGTTCATTTATTTGCTTTAAACAAGTATTCTGCTTTTAACTTCCCTGTTCGTGTTGACATCAGATCTTTCAAATAACTATTTGTAGTTTTTTTTTTAAGACCACACATATCCTCAGGTGCGTATTGCTAACTATATATTCCTTCTCCCCACAGTGGGTACTTGATCAGGAAGGGAAGGGGCAGGGTTAGGGCTGTTCAGGTTACTTGATCCACCACAAGGGACACAATACATGCTTGATCGTTCGTTTTCAGTGTATGTACCAGATTTTCCAAATCCCAAATCGAAACATATGCTCTCTATAAAGAATATTTTTCATGTGGGAGTGAATGAGAAACAGTTTGAATGAGGCTGAAACTTGCATGAGAATAATGGATTATAATACTGGGATTTGTGATTTACCTTTAGAGTTGGTTATAAGGTAACTGTCACTGATGGGACAATTCATTTTGATACTTATTTTTTATTAATATAATTGCTAGATTTATTTTTCTCTAATGAGAGGTTGACAAGCTTTTCTTTGCAAAGGCCAGATATTAAATAGTTTAGGCTTTGCAAGCCATGTGGTCTCAGTTGCAGCTTTCATACTGTAGTAGCAGAAACAGTAGACAATATGTAAATGAACAGCCCTGGCTGTGTTCCAGTAAAACTTCTGATGGACACTGAAATTTGAATTTCATATCGGTCGTGTAAAATGAAGTAATCTTTTGGGGTTTTTTTTTCCTAACCTTTAAGAAATTTGAAAACCATTATTAGCTCATAGGCCATAAAAAGACCAGCAGTTAAGCTGAATTTGGCCTAGCCAAAGACCATAGTTTCCCAACTCCTACTCTAAACAATATGCCATTCCAGGGCGGCGCCTGTGGCTCAGCGGGTAGGGCGCTGGCCCCATATGCCGAGGGTGGCGGGTTCAAGCCCAGCCCTGGCCAAACTGCAACAACAACAAAAAAAAAAACAATATGCCATTCTGATTGCAATATTAGAGATACTTGTTAATATTCACTTTTCTAACCATTCTGATCTTTCAATTTCTAGGCTTT
This sequence comes from Nycticebus coucang, assembly GCF_027406575.1. Lineage (NCBI taxonomy): Eukaryota > Metazoa > Chordata > Mammalia > Primates > Lorisidae > Nycticebus > Nycticebus coucang. The sequence continues at coordinate 106,792,071 of NC_069783.1, read as the reverse complement.
TGAAAATCATGAATTTGCAACAAATTGGACGGAATTATTATAACCCAAGTGATCCCATTGATATTCCAAATCATAGGTTTGTATGAAGTAGAAAATTTCATATTCCTTAGCCTTAATCATATACTTTGGAAATGATAACTCAAAATTGGAAATGATCAGATTTGCTGCTATTAATAGTATCCATCACAAATGAACATTTAACTTGGCTTGAATAATGAGACATCTCAGAATACTTGGATTTAAAAAAATTCACATAATTTATCTATCATTGGGGAAGCATATTAGTTGTCCAATGCTAAGTTCATATTTTGCTCTTAGGTAATAAAATTCGTCAATTAATGAGGTGTATCAAGATGGCAGCCCAAGTTGTTTAGGTTTCTTATAATAATTGTAGGTGCTTTCAGTTAGATTGGGAGCTTTTTCAAGTCTTAGGCCAATGTAGCCAATAGTTTAATAAAGTTAATGTACTTATATAAAATGTGACTTAGTACTGATGTTGAAAATCTTGAAAAGACATCTTTATTTGGAACTATTAAAACCTAGAAATAAGTAACACATTCAAAAACTCTACACTTTATATTCACTTAATAAAGGTGAGAAAATACAAATATGTACAAAACACATTTAGATATTTACAGAGGTTACTTCATGACTTCCATTTTATTTGACAGGTTGGTGATTTGGCCTGGCTTCACTACTTCTATTCTTCAGTATGAAAACAACATCATGCTTTGCACTGATGTTAGTCATAAAGTCCTTCGAAGTGAGACTGTTCTAGATTTCATGTTCAACTTTTATCATCAAACTGAAGAACATAAATTTCAAGAACAAGTTTCTAAGGAACTAATAGGTTTAATTGTTCTTACCAAGTAAGACTGCTTTTATAATATGCAAAATAATTTTTTTGCAAGTCTGAAAATACTGTGTCTTTCTAGCTTACAATGTTAGAAAGAAATAGGATTTAAAGTTGAGTGGTGAGAATGACACAGAAAAGGGGGAGGGATATTTGTCACCTTTCTCAAGATGGAAGTTTGGGGAATATAACTTATGTGGAAAGGACAAATACCTAATAATTGTTAGCCTTTCTAGTTTTCTGATGGTAATGTAGTCATTTCCCCCATCCATCTGGCATAGTCTGTAAGAACTCCTTTTCCCTTTCTCTTTCCTTAACATTGAATATAGCCAGATGACTAAATTTTAGAGAATGCATGCTGACTAGTCTCTGTTAACATTAGCTCTATCAAATGCAGTCAAATCTCAATTGTTCCACAGGTATAACAATAAAACATACAGAGTAGATGATATTGATTGGGACCAGAATCCAAAGAGCACCTTTAAAAAAGCTGACGGCTCTGAAGTCAGCTTCTTAGAGTATTACAGGAAGGTAAGACACAAGTACTGATTTATCTTTTTCATCTGAAGTATTTAGCTCTTGATAGAAATCTGAAATGTTCTCAATAGATTTTTCCAACACTTGTTGCACCATTTAATAAACAAGTTGTTTTTAAGGCTGTGTTTAAGTTTCATAGGGTATTCACAGCAGAATTTATTTTAACTCATCAAATTATTAAAATTTTATTTTGTACAGTTCACATAATGAGAAGTTCCCTTTTCCAGTTCCCTTTTAAGTATAATGAAAACTGACCTTTGAATTGAAGCATGGGGAAGAAAGTAGGTCTGGTAACAGTTGGAAAGAGGAGTAAACAGCTTACCATGTTGTCTGTCACTCTATACTTAACATTTTGCTTAACTTCACCCAAACAGTGAACCCTCCATATCAGTTGTACTAAATCTGCTGCCTACAGGTTAACTCTTTTGATTACATATTGGCAAAATTCAGACAAGCTTGTTTAGTTCACATAGGCTAGAACAGTTTATTGGGTGATCATCAAACATAGTTTTATATAAAGATTCTAGTTTTTGGCACTGTAATCACCAAATTGAAAAGATAGAGGCACATAGTAGCAAGACAGAAGACAGCAAGACTGACTAGAAGAAAATTATTTATGTAGGAATGCATGCTAACATTTCAGAGACCACAGATCTGGCCCCCAAACCCTCAGGGATTTAGGAGGTCACATTTTCTGAAGGTGACATTCCATTTGATATGCTCTGTTAAAAGTACGGGAAAATTATTTCTAGAAAATGATAGCAATTAAAATAGTAAAATTTGTCTCTAGAGTGGTAAAGCTCATCCCTTATTTTCTACTTTTAGTAAAATATTTCATGTTTTTTAAAATTGGGATAAATGAGCTATTGCATATTTATATTTTGTGGGAAAAGTACATGTCTTTCTAGTGGTCTTTGTGCTGCTCTTCAGCTGCTCTGCCATGACTGAAGAGGTCAGAGTTCATGACGGGGAGGGATTCTATGAGAAGTTGCATGAAGGGCCAATCTTACTCCTGGCCAAATGAAAACAGGCCAGGGGTCATCTCAGCTTGATTTTCCTACCACTGTTTTCAACCTCTTTACTTCTTTAGGACTCCCAACCATGCCTAACCTAGAATGCTTCTGGGTGTCAGAGGTCACTATGAAACATGAGTTGTAGCATTTTTCTGTGTTGAACTTGAATAATCACTGTTGGGGATGGGAGGAGTTGGTATAAGTCAGCACCAAATTCAAAGGAAACATCAGTTGAAAATGGTGATTTAAACCTGAAGCAAGATGAGGGAAAATACTCCCCTTCCCTGACTAATATTGAACATCACCTGTGAGCCCATTCTTCTGTAAGTAGCTTTTTGTGTGTCTGCCTCAGGACCCTGAAACTGTGTATATAGTCCCTAGATGAATCTCTGTCTTGGCTGTGCCACACCTCTAGCATATGATATGCTAATAATGCCCATATTTCTAGCTCCAGTCCAGACATGTCTAAGCTCAACTGCCTGGTGGTTCTAGTTCTAAGTATCTGGATGTCAAAGATAACCTCCGATGTTGCCAACATTGAATGGATTATTTATATTCCCCTAACTTGGTCTCATTCTGTGCTCTTAATCAATGCAGGGAAAATAACTTCCAAACGGTGGAGATTTTGTACTTTATATAGCCCTCCAATGCCTAAGTAGGCACTCAGGTATTTACATAAACAAATACATGGTACACAATTAAAGCCTCAGACCTTACGGCTTGTCTAACTCACTGTTTGTCAAATACTGGCACTCTGCCTTGCTATCTGAAATACTTCCATTCTTCTCCTTTTCTAATGGACTTTCATCTTCTTCCTGGGCCTCATTTTCTAATTCATTGAACTGATCTCTTAGTATTCATCTGCTTTCTGATCTATTTTGAAACTTTTACAAATCTGATGTTATTTTTCTTTTACCTAAAAGAATTAGGTGACTTCCCATTCACTGCTCCTGCATCCAGTTAACTATTTGGTCTTTATCCAGTGAACCTCTGCATGAGGCAGCCCCTGCTGGTGCTTTGTCCTTGCAGCTGGCCCCTGCCCTGCCTAGCCAGCCATCACTGTCTTCCCATGCCCTCCTCTATGCCGGACACACTCTGCAGACTTGAGTCTTACCCTTATGCTTTAGACCTCAGCTCAGGTTCTTTCTGTGGGGAGGACTTCTGTCACAACCAGGGATGATCAGATGGAAAAGGATTGGGTTGAAACATTTAAAACAATCAAGGCATTATTAGGACTTCCTAGTAGAAGTGCAATTTTAATAGTAAGTGGTGGTTTAGGATCGAAAATAATACATAGAGAATACAATAATACAATAGAGAACATTCAGCAGAAGAGAGAAGGGCCTTTGGAAGTGAAGATCAGTCAATGGTTATAAGGAAAAAAGATTTAATGATAATGCTGAACAGAAATGAAAGTGCTGGTTTTTAGATGTAGAGGAATATGTTAAAAAAAATTGTTAGGTTTTTTGTTTAGGTCCTAAAAGTATAGAAAGGAAGGATCCCTGAGTTCTGTGGTAGGAATTATACACTTATGTGACAGAGGGTGAGAGGAGGAACACTTCTGAAATTACTGCCACGTGTGTTCCCAAGTATATGATGTGACATGAGGAGGGTAACTGCTGCCAGAACCCGAATAAGGAAAATAATATGATAAAACAAGTAGTATAGCTATGTGAAGCAGAAGTCAGATGTGAATGTTCTACTTAAAATTTTTTTGTTTGAAATAAGAAAATTAACTTTTTTTCTTGGCTAGGAAGGAAGTCAAGGACAGGCTCTAATTTGTGGTTTCTTAATTCACAAGGGTTCTAATAGGTGGCCTACACCTTGCCACGTGTTAAGAACAGAAAATAGGCAGGCATGCCTTACTCCAGTGATGAGAGTCTGAGACAAAGGACGTGGCCATGATGATGCTCCACTTGTATTCTCGTGGAGATGTGATTTTGTTAACTAAAAAAGCCATATCTGTATTAATCAGGGCATTAAAAAGATCTATCATTGAGGTGTACAGGAGAAGACAGGTAGAAGGCTCTTTAAGACACAGGACAGAAACTCTGGTGAGGATGACTCAATCCAAATCTGTTGTGGGTCTAGAAGAGCAGAGCTGAGCTGGAGTTCAGAGAGCTTGTTTTGTAAGGACGTTGAACCACCAATGTCATTATGTTTTGTCACTTCACAAATTGTGAAAGCTTGTTTTAGGCAGTAAAGCCATATGGGGAATCTTAATTCTGCTTAATTAAAATTGAACCTCTTAAAAATATGAAGATCCTGTAAGAACTTTCCTGATTAAAGTTCTGTAGCATAGAACCTTTTCCCTTTCCCTATTTATGCTTATTATTAGACTGATTTTATTAGTAAGTTCTCACTACAACATGTGGTTTTAGAGGAATTATGTTGTGTAGACTCAACAGCTTCTAAGCCAAAAAGTTATAAAAAATAGAAATAGGACTAAAAGTCAAGACTCAAAACCTGTCCTTGACCATCCCAGAGGTCCTCAAACTATGGCCCGCTGGCCATATGAGGCAGTGTGATTGTATTTGTTCCTGTTTTGTTTTATTTTTTTTTTACTTCAAAATAAGATACGTGCAGTGTGCATAGGAATTTGTTCATAGTCTTTTTTTTTTTATAGTCTTTTTTTTTAAACTATAGTCTGGCCCCCCAACGGTCTGAGGGACAGTGAACTAGCCCCCTGTTTAAAAAGTTTGACGACCCCTGAATTAAGCCTTTAGGGGAAAAAACAAGGTACTCAGTAGAGCATATATTTCATAATCTGTTTTAGGAAAATTTTAAAAATGCATTTTTAAAAACCTAGGAGCTGTTATCAGCCTTGCTATTGGCATCAATTCTTGTACAAACAAAAAAAACCCCACCTGTTTGCCCACTGAGATATGTTACTCAAGGCATTTGGTATGAACAGTGACGCTTTCCTCTTGTGAGCAGCAATATAACCAAGAGATCACCGACTTGAAGCAGCCAGTCTTGGTCAGCCAGCCCAAGAGAAGGAGAGGCCCTGGGGGCACATTGCCAGGCCCTGCAATGCTCATTCCTGAGCTCTGCTACCTTACAGGTACTATTGAAATTTATTTACTTCAAAGGGAGCCAGTAGATTATTTACCCATTCTTTTCTAGAAGTCCTTCAGAATTCTTTGCCCCCTCCCTCAGCCCCACCTGTAAAGTCCTTTTGTTAAGATTGCTTCACACCCTACTCTTCAAATACTTCTATAAGAACCTCTGTAAGTTGACCACCCAAGGGACTGTAACAAATTGGTCAACACATGGATTTGGTCAACTTAAGGAACTAGGCCTTAGTATTTGTGCTGCATGTCTGGTCTATGAGAATTAGGTCAACTTAAGGAAGACATCGACTAGGGAGGACCTACTATATTATTTAGACTGATCATCATTTCTTCAATCATATGCCTTTATGTGTTTCATTCGAAGGTCTGACTGATAAAATGCGTAATGATTTTAATGTAATGAAAGATTTAGCTGTTCATACAAGACTGACTCCAGAACAAAGGCAACGTGAAGTAGGAAGACTCATTGATTATATTCATAAGTAAGTCATCTCTTTCAGTTTTTTCTTTAGTATTTTACAGTGGGTTTGGGGGATGACTTCCCATGAGAGTGCACTTTTTCCTTTTGTATTTGCAGTTTTGGGGGTGGGCTTGTGTTCTTTAGGACATAATGAAGTTAAGCTCTAGCCTGTGGCCTTTCTAATTGTCCTTTTAGAAAAAAGTAACAGAACAGAAACAAAGTGCTTTTGGATAAACCTTTCTGGTCTTTGTTATATCAAGGGGGTTACTTTGAGGGGAAGGTGGTTTGGGCATCAGAATTCTAAATCAAAGAATGTCCTGAGAAGCAGCACAGAGGTGGTGTTTCCTAGCATGCTCACTAGGATTTCAGTCTGGAGATAAACATTGAAATTTGTTGTAAGTTGGAGTACATCTCTATTTGCATATGTCTATTAATTTTTGCTGTGTTTCTTTTAAGTTTAGTGGCATGTAAATATGTTAAATTTACAGAGATGATAATGTGCAAAGGGAGCTTCGAGACTGGGGTTTGAGCTTTGACTCCAACTTACTGTCCTTCTCAGGAAGAATTTTGCAAGCAGAAAAGATTCACCAAGGTGGAAAAACAGTAAGGCAGTTTTTAAAGTTGTCAATCAAGTGAAATTTGGGTCAGATGGCAATACAGCAAGTAGGAAAAACCTGATTATGTGTCATAATGGTCCTTTTCCTCACCTTTTTCTTCTCCATTTCCACTTCCACTCTCTACCAACAAACTCTGGAGAAGCAGCCCAGGACTTCAGAAATGGGTATGCTCAGAGAGGAGAAAAGGGGGGAAGCACTGGAGAATATGGAGCCTGTAGTTCAGTCCTCAAAATAATCTGTAAGACTTAGCTAAAAGGTGGCTTAACTTCTTTACAATAACCTTAAAATGTAGAAGAATTCTGACTATCTGATTGGTTTGCTGTTTTACCACTGAAGTAATCTTGTACAAGGAAAACTCTTGATTTGATTGGTTTCATTTTTGCCTGGACATTTATTTGTAGAGATAATATATTAAATTACATGTATTAGATGCCTTTTATATTTAATCATCAGAAAAGGAAAAGCAAGTATTCTAAAATGTTTTTTATGTAATTGAATCACTATAAGTGCCAAAATTTTAGAAAATAATTTATAGTAAACTGCCCTTTCTGCCTTCTATGGATAGCAATTTAATAATATAAATTTAATATTTTTGATTGTAATTTTTATCTACTGTAGAAATAATATATATGTGACATTATATTATATATATCCCTATATTAGGAGTTAGAGGTAGACACTGGGTTTCTCTGTGATAACTGGCACAAGATTGCAGTGCTTTGTTTTTGAAGCTTGCTTTTAGCATCTAACACCTCAGTCAAGTTGCTTAACTTTCAAAGCCTTATTTTTTATATCTTCATCATAAAGAAAACATAACAGCTATTCTTAAAATATTTTAGAAAAGATTAAGGAGACTGCAACTAAATACTTAGTACCTGCTACAAGTAAACACTCAAGTAGTAGCTGTCAATATGAAAATATTTTAGATGGAATTGCCATATTCCTTTGGATACATTTTTACCCCACTAAATACATTTTTGTCTGTCACTCTATGAATATGTAAAGTAGTACTACATTAAGTTTCAAAATATGCCATGGTATAATTACTGAAGACTTTTTGGCTTGATTGTTGAGAATTTACAATGGAATTTAAAGTGTCTCTGAACTTTTTTCTAGTTTGATTACAATCCACAATTTGCAGATTGGTCAAAAGAAACAAGAGGTGCACCATTAATTAGCGTTAAGCCACTAGATAACTGGTTATTGATCTATACTAGAAGAAATTACGAAGCAGCCAATTCACTGATACAAAATCTATTTAAAGTTACACCAGCAATGGGAATACAAATGAAAAAAGCAATAATGTAAGTTTACCAAGTTATTTCTACTCTGAAAATTGATTTGTAGTCATTTGGAGGGTGTGGGAACTCAAAAGCAATGGAACTACTAAAAACAGTAACTAGATTACCTTAGTTTAAAGATTTGGTATGGCTTCCTATAATGCTAACAGTTATATTTTAATAACTAAAATGGGTGGGAAAAAATATCAAATATAAGATTGTCAAATGTATGTGCTTAATTGCCTTTGTTTGTGTGAGAAACAGCCTTTTGCCTAAATGGCTATTCTCAGTGTTAGATTTTACATAGAAATGTTTAATGTGCTATAATATATGGGAAAATATTTATGCGTGGTACATTTTTTGTTGCTTTTCCTGAATGTTGGATTATTTACTTTCATTCTAGGATTGAAGTAGATGATAGAACTGAAGCCTATCTGAGAGTCTTACAGCAAAAGGTTACATCAGATACCCAGATAGTAAGTAGCTAATTGATACATAGACAGTTTTTAGTGAATGAGCTGTTTTAAAAGGACATTTGTAAATCTTGGAATTTGAGTTCCAAGATTATGTTACAATTAGTTACGTTGCCAATTTGGCCACAAGATACATTTTGTGTGCATCTGTAAAGTAGCTAAACTAACACTAATTTTAGTCCTGTGCCTAGTAGCCTATTAATTGCATTCTGCAAAAAGAAAGGGACAACTGTAGAAAAGCCATCCTCAATTTATTCAAACTCAAAGGCTTTAATTCTAGAAGATATGGAAAAAACAGAAAGGCATAAAAGTAAAAAATAAGCTCTTAGTTCTTCAGCACACACAGAAGAATAGTTGTATAAAGATAGAAACTTCCTAAACATTCAGGTGTGAGAGCTGTCTCCGTGAGTGGGCTAGGCCTGTTAAACAGGCAGCTTGGCAGCTTGCAAACTTCAGTGTCCATCACATCTGAAGTGTTTAAAAATACAGATAGAACCCCTCTCCTAAGCTCTGTCATCTTCTGTCTTATCTTTGTGCTGATTTGTTTTGCCCATTCCCCCAAGGTGAGTGAGGGATGACTTGGAGCAGCTGAAAAACAGACACTCCTATCTGTGGAGTCTTGTTGTGAGTTTGTTATTACTATTACAGAAGGTACAAAGGGCTGGGGACTGTAGATAAGGGCAGCCAATTAAGGTGGATGATTTTTTTTTTTGCAGTTTTTTGACCAAGGCTGGTTTGAACCCGCCCGTCTGGCATATGGGGCCGGTGCCCTACTCCTTTGAGCCACAGGCACCACCCTAAGGTGGATGATTTTTATCTATAATCCAAAATTTTGGGTGTTTAGGTCTAGTTTTTGGGTTTTTGTTTGTTTTTGTTTTGATCTGTCAAATCCCTGCATTTATATCCTGGCTTAGCCATTTCTGTGGTCTGGGGCAAGTTGTTTTTGGTTTTATTTTCCTTAACTGAAAACAGTTTGGTGGTAATAATAGCAGTAACAGTGTACCCTCATGACACTTGTGCAGTGAAATGGCATTGTCACACCTAGCACCTCTCTTAAGGACCAGTAAGTCACTGCTTCCTCCAGGTAGCCCCTCAAACTCTTCGTTTTTCTCTAATCCCAGTACATTTTTTGAATTATCATTAAAAGAAAAATCATTACACTCTTTTCAAACTAGGTTTTTAGGCTGTCAGGCACTTCTTACCTGTTTGTCCAGATTTATATTAATTCTTAGTTGGTTGCTCTAGGTTGCTGTGTTCAAGTGCAGGGTCATCTGCCTTACTTGTGTTCTGGCCCCTCCACTGAGAAGAGTGCCCTTTATGCTCTAGGCACTAACATAGGTGTAATTGCAGCCAGGACTCACTCTGAGCTGGAATGCCTTAGCTCTTGCCATGTTGCTTTCCTGCCCAGCACCTTTCTCTCACACATACTCCAGACACTTTTCCTAAATCTTACCTCTGCATTTTCTAGCAAAGCTTTCAACTTTAAAAATTTCCAAGTTATATTTCCTTTCCAATATTCCTTTCACCCTGAAATGTTATCAGGATTGAAATGGTATGTTTTCTCTTTACTGTGCATCTAGAAGGCAGCCTTGTAAACATGAGAGACAACGCCTTAGTCTTCTTAAGTCTGCATGCCTGGCATAATAGAGCAAAAAGGGGTCGTACACTTGGTGTCAGGAAACTTAGGAGTTGTCCAAACCTTTATTCACATTCAGTACAGAATCTCCTTTGCACTCACTCTTTGCCCAAGAACTTCATAGCCTCAAGACTTCCTGGTCCATAGTGGAAGAAAATGAAAGGACAAAAAGGCTTGGGAATGTACAGAGGTAGAAGCACAGCTGAAACTGAGCGCTTTCCCTGTACTCTTCCTCCTCCCCTTCCTTCCTGTAACATTCCCTGCCTGTCCTGCACTGTTCCTTGCTGTTGCTAGCCCCTGGTGTGGGGTAAGAGGTCCCTTGCAAGTGATCATTTTGTTCAGGTCTCTTCAACTTGTCCAGTTTGAATGTTCCTTCTATTTTGTTGGGCCCCTACCTGATAAATCTCTAAGACAAGTACTTTAGCACTCCTCATTCTTAGCAGAGCTGGGCTTCTGGGAGAAATCTAGCTGGTTGACTTCTTTGCTTTCACTTTTGTCTGTCAGTTTTGTGACCTGGAACTGTAGTGGCTTACACATAGTGGTTCAGCAGACTACTATTGTTTTTTTTTTATCTGTAGCATAAAATTGCCACACATCTGATGAGGGAAACTGTAAGTTGTAAATGATAGAATGACAGTATGAAATTAAAACATAAATAGGAAAAAGTTGCCTGTGATTGTGATAGAAAGTAGAGCAGGCAGAGGAAGTAACTATATCTGCATGTGAATAAATCAGCTGTTTCACTGATCATAGTTATTAGGGGGTTATATCTTTGCTTTTAAAAATTAATTAAAAGTATATTTCTAGTTTATATAGAAACATTCTGAAAATAGCAACAAGACATGGGGAATTGAGTGCTAGAAGGAATTTCTTCTGCCCCCTTGAGTTTTCCCTTTTCATTCTTTACATGGTAATGAGTTGGCAAAGACGAATCAAATGATAAACAACATATCTCTGTTTTTTGGGAAATGAATTGGCTTCATCTAATCTGTTTTTTTTAGCCTTTCGTCTCATACTTAGATGCCAGAGGTACATTACTATATTATGTTGTCTGGAATATTGGAGGTACCCAAGGTGGGAAATTGTTGTGTTGAATGCTGTAAAATAGAAGAAAGACAAGAATCTGGAGAATATGGAAATACATTGAAGAATATGGCAATGAATTGGAAACTGGATGCAACTCCAGAAACTTAAACTTATATTCTAGAATTTTGACAAGAGTATATTTAGCTCAGGCACTCCCATTTTGTACCCAGAATTGTCAATGAACTTCCTAGGAAAGTTCATAGTTTAATCAGATTCTCAAGCCAGAGCTTTAAAGTTAAAAAGCCATCCTCCTAACTGAATCATAAATTAAAACTATGGAAAACCTTGTATTTGTCCACTTGTCAGTGATCACTAACTTGTGTTGCCCTGTGCCCTGTTCCCTATCTCTGAATTATTCCAAGCTGGGTGCATAGAGCGTATGTAACTGAATTCTCCAGTTCCACTGGTATTCAGTTTCAAGTGCCATGGTTTGCTTAACATGATTTATTTCCTTTGTGAGCATTTATCATTTGGTTGAATATAATGAGCAGTATCTAGAAGTTGTTAACTGTCATACCGATTAGCTATATGGTAGAAACGAGTCATGAAATAAATGACTGTGTTTTGGAGTTCATACCTCGCAGGTGGGTCTGGTTTCCTGTCCTTAACTGTCATTACCAGTCCCCTAATTCTTTGTAATGATGGCATTTTGTTTGTTTTTAGGTTGTTTGTCTGTTGTCAAGTAATCGGAAGGACAAATATGATGCTATTAAGAAATACTTATGTACAGATTGTCCTACACCAAGTCAGTGTGTGGTAGCCCGAACCTTAGGCAAACAGCAAACCGTCATGGCCATTGCTACAAAGATTGCCCTGCAAATGAATTGCAAGATGGGAGGAGAGCTTTGGAGGGTTGATATGCCTGTGAGTTTCAATTAACTGGTAGATACACTTTTAAAAATGATACTTAAGACAATGAGTTTACTTCTTAAATGTTGGTAGTACTCTGTCATATCTAAAATTGCAATATTTGTATTAAAGCTGAAGCTAGCAATGATAGTTGGCATTGATTGCTACCATGACACTACAGCTGGACGGAGGTCAATTGCAGGATTCGTTGCCAGCATCAATGAAGGAATGACCCGGTGAGTGAGACAGCTGTAGGTAAAGGTGAGACAAAGGCAAGAGAGGACATAAAGCTGTGGCTGGTGTCTAGGGGGGTTGGGAGGTGCAGGAGTGGAGTTAATTCTTCATTTTTATCCTACAAGTTTCTCTGTTATGCCCACCAAAAAACTTAGAAAGACAATTATTACCTATGTACCCCTTCATTGACCTTAATTCTGTAGTATTCAAACAGCATTTCAGATTATTTTTTAAATATTGTATTAGAGGGTATATCTCATTAATGTGACCATCTCTAAAAACTTCTTTAATAATTTTTATTGGCCACTGAAATGTAGTTTCAAGTTTTCATGTAGAGAAACCACTTTAGTTTACCCAGTCACTTATATTTCAACACACTGAAATTATTTTTCAATGATTTTCCTGGAACTAAGGGAAAGAATGAATGAAAATTGGTAGGTGTAGTTAGTATTACTATTGGGTATGTTTCAATGTCTTTCAGAAGAGTGAAATGTATGTTGAATAGTTTTCTAAAAGCATACAGTGAGTATAATTCTTTGTGTAGCTAGATGTAAAACTAGGCAGCACCTCTGGGTATTGTTTACATTTCATTTTCTCTCCAGCAGATGGGATCATAGTATTGATCTCTTTTTCTTTTTTCTTTTTTTTTTTTTTTTGAGACAGAGTCTTACTATGTCACCCTCGGTAGAGTGCCATGGTGTCACAGCTCACAGCAACCTCAAACTCTACTCAGCCTCCCAAGTTTTGTTGCAGTTGTCGTTGTTCAGCAGGCCCGGGCCGGGTTTGAACCCACCACCCTCAGTGTATGTGGCCTACGCCGTAACCACTGTGCTGAGGGCACCGAGCCATATAGTATTGATTTTAATGAAAGAAAACTTTGTTATGTTGATAAAGAACTTGCTATGTCTTGCTACTTCTATTTAAGGTTTTATAAAGTATTTGGAGATATTAGCAGGTGTCTTTAAAAGAAGTTACAAAGATGACAAATTGCAAACAGTGAAATATAGAATAATTCAGAAAGGAAAAACTTGCAGACAATGGCATTTTCACCCTAGTTGTATTTTTCTCTGAATAGCTGGTTCTCGCGATGCGTATTTCAAGATAGAGGACAAGAGCTAGTGGATGGGCTCAAAGTCTGCTTGCAAGGTTAGTTCCCTGAAACTTTTCCCTTATGATGTCTAAACTGGGATCTTCGAGAAATTATCCTAAGAGTTATGTTACTAAAAAATGTGCCCAGAATTTGGGGAAAGCACACCATTTATGTTATAAGTATGAATTCATTTAAAACTTTTCTGGCTTTCTTCCAGCTGCTCTGAGGGCTTGGAATAGCTGCAATGAATACATGCCTAGTCGAATTATTGTGTATCGGGATGGTGTAGGAGATGGTCAGCTTAAAACATTGGTTAACTACGAAGTACCACAGTTTTTGGATTGCCTAAAATCTGTCGGTAGGGGTTACAAGTAAGCATGCAAATTATAAAGCATTTTCTCGTTGTAAAGTTTCACCTTTTTATCTTTCAAATTAGTGTCACAAGATGAAAAGGTAAGTGAGATCCAAACTTGAGGTAATGTCAGGGGCAGGGGAATGTTTTTATTGGGGATTTGTCCATAATGGAGAGGTTGGGTTGACTTCTAGGTTAGTGTCATTTCTTCAAGGAATAGGACATTAAGACCACCTTACAAATTGTCTGTCTGCCTTCATTCTCACCTAAACCATTGGACTGCGTATATGATGATTCTAGAAACACATAGAATTCATTGTTGGGATAAATATTCCACATAGTCTTAATGTTTTGAAAGTTTGTATCACTTTCTTGTGGACTTGACTCATAATATGCTTCATCAGTAAGACCATATACGAGCATCTTCTCTCATAGGAGATAGTCTCACTTTTTTCTCCTAGATCAGCAGTTCTGAACCTGTGGGTCGCAACACACAGGAACTGTATTAAAGGGTTGCGGCATTAGAAAGGTTGAGAACCACTAGATAGTGTGGACAGCCAACAACAGCACCATCTACATCCGAATTCTGTACTTGTCCTTTGAAACCCAAAGTGGCTTTTGCCTTCCTCTGCTCTCCTGTAGACGACCATCAGTGCCAGCAGACAATAAAATGCATACCATCTCTAGACAGCTGTTCTAATAAGTACATTGTTTAACTTTTTATTAGCTCTTTGAGGAATTTGAGATCACAGACTGTTGAAGTAAAGGCTAATAATAGATTAAAGATTTGTGATTTTTTTAAAGATTATTTTGAAAATCTTGGAAGCTTTTTTATGCTTGCACATGCATATTTAAACACTGATAATTCTTGCCAGGTCTTTTTAGTTAGCATTTTCTATTATTAACGAAATGGGGAATTTTGAAAGCCTTTGGCCATACCTGGGGCTTGGGTGGTGTGGGATCAGCATTAAGAGCTTATTTCTTACTTCTAGCTAACCAACCAGAAGATGCTTCTGCATCATCTCTGGCCAAATCCTAAAAGACCTTCCAATAACTTTATCCTAGACTTTTTTTTTTTTTTTTTTTTTTTGTAGAGACAGAGTCTCACTTTATGGCCCTCGGTAGAGTGCCGTCACCTCACACAGCTCACAGCAACCTCCAACTCCTGGGCTTCAGCGATTCTCTTGCCTCAGCCTCCTGAGTAGCTGGGACTACAGGCGCTCGCCACAATGCCCGGCTATTTTTGGTTGCAGTTTGGCCGGGGCCGGGTTTGAACCCGCCACCCTAGGTATATGGGGCCGGCGCCCTACCGAATGAGCCACAGGCGCCGCCCTATCCTAGACATTTTTAAATGAGATTTTATGCCATTAAATTCTCAGAGCCCATTGGGGTGTTTCTATCATTTTTGAAATAATTGTGTTTCAGATTAAAAAGCAAAACATTTTTTAATATTTTGAAAAGGAAGGTCAATATTCTTTTTTATCTCCTGAAGTGTTAATGCTTGTATTTTTCTCAATAATGGTATTTTTTTGTTTTGAGATTTTGGAAGCCTTATGCTGTTCTCTTAGGTCTTCTGTCAGTGTGGGTAGGTGTGGAATGGCCTCAGGGAGCAGAGGCAGGTGTGAGATGAACATCTGCTTTCTTAGTCTTTTTTCCTGCCATTTACTACTGCAGTACTTAGCATTTTCTAGTCTTCACTGCCTTTTTATCATACCCAGAGTAGGAAGGAAATTTTCAAGAAGTGAAGAACAGAGGTATTAGTGCAAGTTCATCTTACTCCCTTGAGCTGAATGTGTGGACTAGTGGGAGTGTGCACTGTTATTGGTTCTCTGAGTCCTTTGGCTTTGATTCCCAGAAGGATTGGTACAAGTTGCTCCTGAAAAGGATATCCTAGCCCCAGTGCGTGAGTCCCTGGAAATGTCATTCTTAGTGTACATGGTGAGCCTGGTGCAGGTGGTGGAGTGTACCTGCTGGCTCCTTACCTAATAGGAACACACTGTTGCAGGGTAGGAGAGCTAAATTGATTGCTTGGACTAACACATAACTATTGCACAGAAGTTTCAGTACTTTGTGAATTGTACTGTTACTTGGTGGCAGTAGAGATTCATGGTCAAGAGCAGCATGTCTTAATATCGGAGTTGAGTTAATTCTAGATCTGTCTTCATTTGTGGAATAAGAGAAACAATTAACAAAGATGTTGAGAGGAATAAATGAAAATATGTGTAACATACTTTACACGGTATCCAGTAAGCAATCAATGGTAGGTAGTTCTTCTAGAAAATAACTTCAGGTTGTATATAAAACACCTCACTTAAGAAATGCAAAGTTTGGATTAAATTTTTGTAGTTGTCCTTAGAAGCACAATGTGTGCTTTTAAATTGAAATATTGATTTATATCTTTTTTTTTTTTTTTTTGAGACAAAGTCTCACTTTATTGCCCTTAGTAGAGTGCTGTGGCATTATAACTCATAGCAACATCAAACTCTTAGACTCAAGCAGTCCTCTTGTCTCAGCCTCCCAAGTAGCTGGGACTACAGGCAACTGCCACAATGCCCATCTATTTTTTTTGTTTGTTTTTTTTTTTTGAGACAGTGTCTCGCTCTTGCTCCGGCTGTTCTCAAACTAGTGAGTTCAAATGATCTGCCCACCTCAGCCTCTCAGAGTGCTAGAATTACAGGCGTGAGCCACCTAGCCCAGCCTGACTTTAATCTTTTATAGAGTGACAACACAGGTTAGCACAGAATGTTTGATATAAGAACAAGTCACTTCAGCATATTTGTGATTTGTCTTTCTGTTACCACGTTTGTTATTTCTTGTGATGTTACAGGATTAAAATTATCTACCTTAAGTCTTTCTGTTCTGGAGACTGATACACATTTTATATGCTGTCATTAAGCCCTAACAAGTAATCACTTTCCAACAATAACCATAATCATAGACCCTAATTTGAATTTAATCTCTGTAAGTGGGAAAGTGTTTGAAACTGAGGGCACTAAGGGATTTTGATCACTTCTACCAAGGCATTGTCATATTCAGAGTGATTGCAGCTGGGCAGCAGTCGATCTTCATAAGCAGAGAAATCACTTTCCTGTTCCCTCCATATTTTGGTTACTACTACCATGAAGGAGCTGAATTAGATTTATCATTGTATAGAACTTCCTATATGGGACCTTTTGACCAGTTGTCCAGGTACAATACTCTGAACTATCTACCCTGCTTAATTTTCACTCAGAAAACATCAGCAAAATTACTGAGTCAAACATTAGTAGGTCTGTACTCTGTGTGGAACCCTTTGCCCACAGTGTTTGGAATCAAGTGTGTACTCTTAAGCAGCTATTAATAATGCTGTAGTTGGAGAAATGGAGGCACCAATACTTCTGATATTTACCAGGTACATAATCACCTGCCAGTTCTGTTCTGGGTGCCTTACCTGTGCTAATTCTTGGATTCCTAAATGGATTGTGGGCATACAGGTGTGATTGTTGTGATTGTCTCAAAGGGACTTGAAATCTTTAAGAGGGGCGCAGAAGACAGTGTGGAACATGCCCAAACAGACCACACGTTGCTGATTCCAAGGCCATTCTGGTAGGCCAAGGAGGGATATTGCTGCTCTGGGGTCTGTAAAAAATGTCTTTTGAGACTCCAGTGAGATATTAATCAAAAAAATCAACTTATTCTTCCTGAAAAGGTGTGTTCATACTTTACATGTAAATATTCACACACACACACACACAATCTCCCCTGATATATCGTAAACTGGTAATTTTGAAAAGCACTGAATAAGACTTTGAGATGACTCAAATCAACGTACCTTTCAAAGAATTCTGAGTTCATATTATATTTTCAACACAGTAGAAAATGCCTCTGTAGAGTGTTTTTAAGTTGTGAATTTTGAAAATGTGCTGGATTTAACATTTTGGCATGATAGGTATGTAATATATTTTGTCTGTAAATAAACCATCTGCATGACCTTGTGTCATAGGGCACATTTATGCTGTTTTTCTTTTCTTTTTTTTTTGTTTTTTTTTTGTTTTATTGTTGGGGATTCATTGAGGGTACAATAAGCCAGGTTACACTGATTGAATTTGGTAGGTAAAGTCCCTCTTGCAATCATGTCTTGCCCCCAGAAGGTGTGGCATGCACCAAGGCCCCACCCCCTCCCTCCTTCCCTCTCTCTGCTATTTGGTTTTAACCTTTCCGGGTCCTTAACTCCTGTTGAAAGGAAGATTTGAATCATTTCCTCCACAACTGGATCAATGATATGACTGAAGAGAGATATTCCTTTTTAAATGGGGTATATGAATGTCTGAATGATTGAGTGCTTTGAAACTATGACTGACTGACTAGTTAACATTCAACATCATCATCTTTAAGCCCAAGACTAACAGTAATTGTGGTGAAGAAACGAGTGAATGCCAGATTTTTTGCTCAGTCTGGAGGAAGACTTCAAAATCCACTTCCTGGAACAGTTATTGATGTAGAGGTTACCAGACCAGAATGGTAAGTTCTGTATGAGATGAAAATTGTTTTCTTTTTTCCCCCTTTTTTATTTTGTTTGAGCATGGTGTGTGTATTATTTTAATGTTTACTTTTTAATTGTATTTCTGATGAATTCTAAATTCTTCAACTAACTTGATCTAACATTATTACTAAAGTCCATGAATTCTTAGTGTCTGAAGCTGAACAGAGGTTTCTGAGGTTTTCTTTGGGGGGAAGAGGATTATTTTCTGTAGTATCAACTACGCATTTAGAAGTTAAGAACTGCCTCTGTAGATTGCTGTTTTCCAGTAAAAAATTTTAGATTTGTAATGCTCTTAGTTAACCAAGGTCAAAAAGTTCCATCTGAGATACAGTTGCAGATGAGAAAAATGATTCTGAGCAAGCAAAGCTTTTGTGTGTAACCTGGAGCTACCCTGTGCAGTGAGAAGATGAGAAAGCTAACAGGAACTTGCAGGGCCCCTGATGGACACACAGTCATGGTCTTAGTCTCACACAAGGGTTCAGTGGTAAAGCCAGGAAATTTGTTTCCTTTATAGTGAGTTTCTCAAAAACCCTTTTGCACAGGGAGGGGTCAGTGCAGTGAGCTGTATTCATGATGGCAATTCATCGGACAGTCTGTCAGTTGCCACCTTATGAGAATGAATAGTTAGGATGATTTCTGTTTTTATGTGCTTTAGAACCTTGGGAAGAAGGCAACTTTAATCAGGATGAAGTGTTAGATGAGGTGCAAAGTTTATATATGGAACATTTTTCCCGTATGTGCCTTGGCTAAATGAGGCATTACTGTGATAACTTTATGTGACCAGATGACAGTAAAATACAGATCCTAGTTTTATCTAGTAACTCTGTCATCTGACAGTGGGTAGAAATTTTTATTCTGAAATACATTATCTTGAATTTCTGTCTTTCGGACTTATGGTAAGTGGTTATGGCAGTGGTTCAGAAGGATTGAGGAAAAATTGGATAGGAAGAGAAAACAAGGCACTAATTCTTTTCAACCCCTCAAAATGACTCCCAATGCTTTCTGACATTACCACTATCTGGACTCCAAAGCCAAGATATATTGTTGACCTGACGACAACTGCCTTAAACAAATTGAGTAAAATCCAAGTTGAATTATGAAATATGAAACAGTGACTTATTACTGGATGCTATTTACAACTTAACAGCTGCTGATACTATTCAAACCCTTGGAAAAATCTTTTACTAAATACCAGAGTCATTTTCAACTACCAGTACTTTGCATGATACGTGCTTTAATTGGGAATTAGGGTTACATTCCAGCTTTACTATGATTTCTCCATTCTTTTTGGACAAATCATTTAACATTTCTGATCCCCTTATTCTTCTAAAAAATAACTGTAGAGTCTGTTAAAGATCAGTTCTGATTTTCTGATTTTGCTGGTCAATGGTCATAATAAATTGCAGCATTAATTTCCTTATATCTTTACCAAGTCAGATTACAATATTTCTGCATCAATGTTCTATTCATACCAATAAAATGAAAATTATCTAACATTCTATTCTTTAATGTATGTACTACAGTTAGCCCTCCATGTCTGTGGGTTTCCCAACTGTGGATTCAACCAATATTGGAAAATATTTGGGAAAAAATTGCATCTGTACTAAACATGTACAGATATTTTTCCTGTCATTCTGTAAACAATACAGTAAAATGACTATTTACATAGAATTTACATCGTATTAGGTATTATAAGTAATCTAGAGATGATTCCTTGTATGAGAGGATTTGTGCAGATGCCGTTCCACTTTACATCAGGGACTTGAGCATCCTGGATTTTGTTATCCACCGGGGTCCTGGAGCCACTCCCTGGTCAATTCTGAGGGATGACAGTACTTGGTTTTTGTTCTTCCATTTGGTCCTATCTAGTTCTATTTATATTAATGTTCTCTTCATTTTAAAGGTTTGCTTTAAATCCTAATGATTAAAATTATATTTTTGTTGAATAACAATGGGAACAGCAAGAGGGGAAAATCTTCTATGGTAAAAGCATATTCAGAGAATAATGGTCCAAAAAGATAAGGAATACATTCTCGTATTTTCTGTAATTCCAGGTACGATTTTTTTATCGTGAGCCAGGCTGTGAGAAGTGGTAGTGTTTCTCCCACACATTATAATGTCATCTATGATAGCAGTGGCCTGAAGCCAGACCACATACAGCGGTTGACTTATAAGCTATGTCATATCTATTATAACTGGCCAGTAAGTACTTTCGTTAAATTTATTCACTTCAGTGAGATTTACTTTTCAAAATGAGTTTAATATAGTTTAAAAGGCTTTAGAGTTAGTACTGAGATTTTCGTTTAAAGAAGCTAAATTTAGAGTAATAGAGCCTTTTTTTTCCTTCCACCAAAGGGTGTCATTCGTGTTCCTGCTCCTTGCCAGTATGCGCACAAACTGGCTTTCCTTGTTGGCCAGAGTATTCACAGAGAACCAAATCTGTCGCTGTCAAATCGTCTTTACTACCTCTAACCTACAGAAGAAGACAAGATGTAACTGTCTTTTCTTAAAATTATAACTTTGGGATTTTTGTAAGCTTTTATTTTTTTAACTGTTATCTTTCTAGATGAAACTTGGGAAGGGAATTAGAAGATCTCAGAATTTTATTTGTAAGATTGCTATTCACTGACTTCTTATTTTATAGGTAAAAATTAAGATTTTATATTTTATCTTGTTTCTCATAAGTCATGAGGATTTTTGTTTGTTTTGACAAAATGGAAAAGTACTTTGTATTTATAAACAGACTCTAAAAGTATTTGAAAAGTGTTTGGGGGTTTTCTTAACTACTTCAGTAGTTTTCTTTCACTACTTCCAGGAGTGAGCAAGTCCTACTTACAAACCTATATTAACTTTATTTTTTAAATATTTATTTTGAATTTAAAGGAGAGAAGGCATAAAGTACAATGGTGGGTAGGGTTTTATTTGAGTATTTGATACCTCATATTTTAAAGATAGAAACTACCAATAAATAACCTATACATAAGACAGAGAGGGAAATATGCTCATTTTTTAATTTCTTTTCAAGGGCTAGATGATATGGGGTAAAAAAAGATAGTTTTTAATTTCTGTTCAAAGAAACATTTTAAGACTCTTTAACAAAAGAGGCCAATATTGAAGGTCTATATTATAATATATTACTATTTATTTTGTTTTGCCATTAGGACGCCATTCTATTTGTTACAAAATAAAATTGAAGTGATTGTTAACCTTATTTGAATAACAGTGTAGTTTTTGTTTTTACTGAAGTATGTGCATTTTCTTTGCATTTAATTTTTAGAACTCCTGGAGAGCATACACAAAAGAATAGGATTCCATTTATATAAACTAAATTAGTGTTACTTATGAACTTTAATGTCAGAGTAAAATTTTGTTAGGAAATGCCACTACCTGCAATATTTGCAGTATGAAAATGGGTATCTATACTACTTCCTTGTGAAGAGATGCAGACCAAGAAGTCTGTTATTGTGAAGAAGGTAATTGTAGCTATTGACGTCTACATATTTATAGAAATTCTCAGGAACTTTTGCAAAAAGCAGGCTTGAAAATTATTGAATTATTGTAAGTCATGAGAACATCTTTAAATATTGCTTACAAATGTACTGAATGTAAGCACTGATTGTGATACACCAGCCCCTGGGACTGTGATTAAACTAATGCAGCTTAATAAAGTTGTCTTACATTATTGTACTTAAGTCTCATTGTATAAGTACCTTTTGGATTTAGCCTTTTTAGCATATCTTGAGTACAAACCATTCTATTTCCCTTTAGTTCTTTGAAAACTGTTGTTAATGTTGCTCTGGGCTAGTAGCTTATGTTCCTTAATCTATTTAATTTAGAAGGATTAGAAGGAAACACAGAATATGACCTTTCAGAAGAATATGAAAGGTATTGCAAAGATAAAACTTGCTAAAGGTTGCCACAGCTTTAAGGAATATAAGGAAATCTAATACAACTGAAAAGATTAATTTGTTATATTAGTTTTTTTAATGGCCAGTCAGTAATTTAAGTCATTAAAATCTCTTAAGCTTTCCCTTAAAGGGCTTAAATGTCTTTAGAATCATAAATGTGATAATTCTGAAAAAGTTGCAGCAGTTGTCCAGAGGCTCTCTCTATAATCAATAAAGACCTAGTTGGAAGGGAAAGAAAACCACAAATTATTTTAAGCCAAAGGAGTTATTGATTGGCTTTCTTATCATACTAGGTAACGTTTCCCAAATTTAATCTGTTAAATAGCACTGGTTGGTTTTGTAATAATACACACTACTGGGTTCCAAACCAGACCTAGAAATCAGGCTCTTAGAAGAGAGGCCAGGTTTATTTAATACGTCGCATGTGATTTGTCAGGAGATTTTGGCAACTGATAGTTGAAAAGATAAATAATATTGAATATCTATCCTGGTTCTGCTCTGCTTCAGTTTTCATCAGATAGACTTCCTATGTACAGTGACAAAGATGGTTACCACAAAGTACAGGTTTATGTCTCAGCCTCTCTCCTGTGAAAACACCACTTTTACAATGGGTGTGACGCAATTCAGGCCATCTGTGCATCTTGAACCTGAAGAATGCCCTGCTCTGATAGGTTGGACCTGACTGAGGTGTGCAGCATGCCTTAGAGTACAAACCATTCTATTTCCCTTTAGTTCTTACCTAGAGTCCTAGGTAAGAAGATTGGGCTTTTCTGGAGTTGGTAAAGGAATGGCTTGCTCCCCAAAGGAAATGTATGTGCTGCAACCAGAAGACAGAATGGACAGGTAAACACAGTGGGTGTCTGCTGAATTTGTTAAGCAACTTAACTTGTGGGAAGAAGTGACAATTCCCCTTGTCCCTAGGACAAGTACATAAAGGAATTCATTGCAGTATTCACAAAGAACAAGGCAAAACAAAGTGAAACCCAGGTTTCTTCCTTAAAGTGAGAAGTGTGCAGACCTGAATTTGACTTCTGATTCTTTGTTTATTGGCCACAACATATTTCTTCTGTGAAATATAATTCAAGTCTTTTTCTGTTTTTTTTTGTCTTGGGTTTGTTCTTATTTATTTATAGGATTCCTTTCTATATCCTTGATACTCATCTTTTGGCAGTTACATGTATTACAAATACCTCCTCCCACTTTTAGCCTATCTTGTCATTTGATGAGTAGAAGTTCCCAATTTTTATACTGTATGTCCAAATTTGCCAGTTTTTCTTTTATAGGCTATATTTTCTTTTATAGGCTGTGTTTTAAGATTTTGGTCTAACCCAAAGTCAGAGATAATTCATCTATATTTTCTACTAAAAGTTTAAAACTTTAAATGTTTAGATCTTTAATTCCTCAAGAGCTGATTTTTGTGTTGCTCTAAAATAGGGATACTCTTTCGCATTTTCCCACATGGAGAGTCATTTTCCATCTCCCTTTAAGAGTGCCGCCTTCTCCACACAGCAAAGTCCCATAAACGTACAGGTCTACCTGTTTGCAGTCAGTTGATTTGTCCTAGTATCAGCATCATGTTGTTTTAATTACTTACCTAACTCCTGATATCTGGTAAGGCAAGTTTCTCTCATTTATGATTTCATAAGAATTTTAAAATTTATGACATTGATGAAAACTTTTAAGATTTTATTAAATTGCATGGAGTCTATAGAAATATGTAGGGAGAAAATACATCTTCATGACTTTATGACTTACCATCTTCCAAATGGTTTATTGTCCTATTTGAGTTGTTAAAATGTTTTTCATCACAAAGTTCATAATTTTCTGTGTACTGGTATTGTACTTTTTGGTTTGGCTTATTCCTAAGTGCTTTAGAGTTTTGTTGCCATTGTACAAGTTTTTCTTTTAAAGGTTATATTTTCTAATTTTTTTACAAGTATATAGAAATGTAATTGAGTTTTTTATATTGATATAACATTTGACCACTTTAACACACTTACTACTCATGATTACCTGTATACGCTTTTCTTTGTAGATGGTTGTATCCGCTGCAGACAGTGATAATTCTATTCTTTCCAATCCTTATGTATTCACTTTTGTTTTTCTTACTGCACTAGTTAAGATCTCTAGTCTAATGCCAAATAAAAGAGGTGAGAGTATTCATTCTTGCTTTAATTCTACTTTTCAAATTAATACCTCTAATTTCTCATTTAAGAGTATGCCTATTACAGGACTTTTATAAATACTTTTTACTGGGTTAACACTATTTCTTTCTATTCATAGCTTTCTAAGAGTTTTTACAGGGAATTTGTGTATTGAGATGATCATATGGTTTTTATCATTAATTTTTCTGTATTGAGGCAATCAAATGGTTTTTATCTTCTCTTAGATATCCTTTTCAGTTAATGTGGTGCATATTAGTTTAAGATTTCTAAGATTAAACCATCTTTGTATTCCTGATATAAACTAACTTGGTTGTTTCTTTTATGTGCTGTTTGGCTTTTGTTTAACCCTTTGTTTAAAGTTTTTACATCTATATCCATAATGAAATGGGCCTATAATTTTACATTTCTTTTCTGTCTTTGAATTTTGTATCCAGGTATGCATGTCTTTTAAAATGGGTTGAAAGATACTGTTCTTATTTTCTGGAAGGATTTATTTAAGACAGGGATGATTTCTTTACTGAGTCTTTGGTAGGATTATTTGGTAAAACTATTTGGGCCTAAAGTCTTCCTTGTTAAAAAAAAAAAAAAAAAATTTAACCATTACTTTGGTTTCTTTCATACTTTTTTTTAAGGCTTTTTTTTTTTTTATGGAGCTCGGGCAACTGCTGAGTCTTAGGTTATCCAGAAGGAAAAATGCCTCCCTTCAGAGCAAAGTATGGGTGATGCAGATGTGGGAATTATTTGGGGGGTTTCAGTCTTATTCCTTTCCCTTACTGTGGGTGGAGATTATTCCCAGAAACTGACATAATTTCAACAGACTTCACAGTTATCTTATTGGAAAATTGGAGACAGCTGTTTTGGTGATAGCTTGCCAAGTGCTGTTGAAACTAGAATTGTTCTTTAAATTCTTCGTCTGTCCTCTTTGCCTACTCCATCCCCAGCCGAAGGCTTTTAAGCAAAGAAATAGGAGAGAGAAAGGTGTCATCATTTGTCATTTTATATTTATAGGTATATTTCTTCTAATCAGTCTGGTAAGCACATGGGGATGAACTGTGACATGGTGAATGACAGCTGAACTGGAGGCCATGCAGCACTTCACCAGCTGATGTAGCAAAGTGGGTTTGAGTGACAGAGTGGGGAGGAAGGGCCAGGAGCTGAGCGTACAGCCTGGCTGACACAACCTGGTGGGACAGGTGTCAGGGGTCCTTCCACCTTAGTGGAGACACTGCTTCCCATAGGAGCAAGTGTCTAGGAGAGATTTTTCTCTCTTACTATATATCAAGATCATATGTCAGTTGTCTCTACATTTAGTGTTTTAATGAATAGCTCTCTAGTTTTATTTAAACCTCTATGGATATTTTTAATTTACCACTTTTCACTATTACAATTAATGTAATAGATGTGTTAATGCTTAAATCCTTGCCTACATCTCTTGGATTCCCAGAAATGAGATTCAGTTAAATAACATGAACACTTTGAAGCCTCACCCAAACAACTGGCCAAATGTGTAAGAAACATTGTATTGACAAGCAGTACCACCAAGGCAGGAACTTACATCATTGTGATACATTTGGATTTTGGGTCACTTAGAAGCTGAGAAATGTTGCATTACTAGTTTATAATACAAGCGAAGCTGAGTTGTTTGCCTTATGTACATATTTCATACACGTATCATGATATGTTTTGGGTGAGGCTTTAAAGGTACAGAAGAGGTACTTCCCACATGCCTTAGTGGAAGGTCTCTACTTCGGATTTTTCAGAACTATTTATACATAGCTCATCCTCATCTATGGAATACTTTACATATTGATTTATTTTGCATTCTCGTATTTCACTTTGACACTTGATTTATGTTCTTTTTTAGATATTTGATTTTTGTCTAACATAAGTTACATATCCTGGTTTCATAACCCTAAACATAATTTCTTTATTGTGAGTGGGGCTCTAAGAAGTGGCAGAAACAAACTGACATGTTATAATACCCCTATGAGCACCAGAGTCTGCCATGTTCAGCTTGCAAGCTAAGGCACATATCTGACCAGTATGTATGTGTTTATTCTTCCCTACTCATATGAAACTGTGCTTTTTTTTTTAATTAAAAATTTCTAGAAGTGTATCTTTTTTTTTTTTGTAGAGACAGAGTCTCACTTTACTGCCCTCGGTAGAGTGCCGTGGTGTCACACGACTCACAGCAACCTCCAGCTCTTGGGCTTATGTGATTCTCCTGCCTCAGCCTCCCAAGCAGCTGGGACTACAGGTGCCCGCCACAACACCCGGCTATTTTTTTGTTGCAGTTTGGCCGGGGCTGGGTTTGAACCCGCCACCCTCAGTATATGGGGCCGGCGCCCTACTCACTGAGCCACAGGCACCGCCCCTCTAGAAGTGTATCTTTAAAAAAAAGCCGATAAAGTTGTAAATGTAGCTTATAGTTTCTTCTTCCATAAGCTTTCATTGCATTCTGGTCTTTGCCTGCAAACAAGCATTACTTAGACATATGACAACTTTCCCCAAGAACCAAGTCCAGCAGTGTCAGACTTTGTATACCTCAGGGCCATAGGACAAAATACAGTAGGAGTTTCTGGAAAGTTACTGCTTTTGAGTGTAACTTTACATAATTTTCAAGATTGAGAAAATATAGTATAGCTCCTTGGGCAGAACACAGAAGAAGAGATTTGAGTTCTCCTTTTAGAAAAAAGTAAAAAGCACTGTTTAGAAAGTGTTATCAATAGACTAGAAAACTTACAAATGAGAAGCTGGAAAACAAAATTTGGGGGAAGTTTTCCATTTTGAATTTAGGTAGGAACATACAATTAGCTAAGAATTTTAGTTGTTGTTAAAGGAAACTTGTATCTGAAAGGATCAGAATGGGAAGGACATTCTGAGTAGGAAGTTCTGCCTGTTTCCTCTTGGGGGAGGGGTGAGTGTTAGACAACAGAGGAGGGCGGTCACTGTGCCCTGACTTCGCCAGAGCCAGGAATGCTGAAGCCCATCCACAGTAAGATAACATACATTTGGTTCTTTTGAGTATTTTGTACATCTTGGGCTTAACTTTGACTATTGGACTAATCTCTTAAGTCACATTGGTGATGAAGAGTCTCCTAACTTGTTTTGGTAGAAGTGTTGACCATTAAAACTGATGGTCCTCTCATCTAGCACCTGCTCTCAACTAGCACCTGCAAAGGGTGCTAGTTGAGGTGATCAAGGGTGTGCGCCAGGAGCCACTCAATGTAACTTGAGGACTTCCAGGCTGTAGGTGCTGTGGTTTAAGAAAACTTGTTATCTGTTAAATAGGGATAAAAAAATAGTCCACTTTGCTATTGCTTTGGATCTACCTACATTTTCACATTTGGGGCAATTTGCAAATATTTTCAAAAGATTTAGGGAAACATTAGTCCTAGATACTTTTGCAGATTTTTTTTATTGTTGAAGAACTTATGACAAGGTCTCCAAAACAACTTTGTAGTAGATGAAAAAATAATTCAACATGAATGACAGCAATTATAATTTTTGTACTCATATATATTTGCATTTGAATTACATTTTCATCTTGCCATAAGCATATGGGTTTTAACTTCACAAATTCTAATTATATATGTGTTGGAAGTTAATTTGTATTTTATTGTATTAAGTCAGTGTAGCTCTTTATTTCACTTGCATTCTAAAGTTGCCAAAGGAAAAATGTTAACAAATTTGGTTTAAATTCACCCTGGAAGTGTTTATTGTAGTTTTCTCACATAATACTACAATGCTACTTACCTTTGCTTGCCACTGAGCAAACTGTTATTAATAATGCAACAGTGTCTCCTAGAAGTTTGTAAATGACTTCCAAAAATAGTCAAAATTATTATTGAAAAAAGTTCCCCAAAATGGTAAGGTTATGGAATTTTTGTAAACCCATGAGAGGAATTCAGTTGTCCATGTATAATTAAAGTGTTTAAAACAAAAATACAGAATGATATTGTATAAAATAACAAATTTTATTTCTAGAAAATATTTTACACTAACTGTACACATGCACACACCCACACAGAGCTTAACCACATATTACAATTTATAATAGTTTTGAAGACACAATGGGAAAAGCTTTGTCATTCATTTATAAACCATCCATAAATTACAAAAGAAAGGCAGTCTGAAAAGTATGTATAAAGAGTAAAAACAATTTACAAGTGGACAAGAATTACAAAATAGTAACCATCAAATACATCTGCCAGCAACTTTGTTAAGTCTTTTGTTCAAATGCCAATGATGGGTATGGACTCATTTTGAACAGATTTAGGGTGTTTTTGGTGTGGCTTATGCATTATGTGGATTACTTTATGTGTGTGTGCTGTTCATTGCTGAGTATTTGGGTATGGCATTTAGACAAATAATGAAAGTAACAGAAATCCATCCATATGCCACAAAATATAACACTAAAAGCAATGAAGTGTATCGCCTTTCTGGCAGGTTGGAGGACTGGTACTTTACCAAAGTTACTTTCTCTTTTGAATGATTGAATAAGTAAACATCTTCTGTGTGTTGCCTGGCTTGCTTTGAAAGACTAAAACCAGTATCTTAAAATGCACAGCCTGTACAACTTGATTTCAAGCCACTGTGTCAGTTGAGGATGAAGACCACTGAATGCACAACACATACAAAGTATACACTGCATTTTTTATTAGACAGTACAAATCATTGTGCATTTATAAGGCAGAACATCAAGGCGAATGAAACTAGGAATTTCAAGACCAGAGTTAAAGTGAAAGTTATGCATTATGAGGCAAGCATTTTGAAAAGGGAGAAAGGTTGAAAATCATTCCTTTAAGAGTGGATGACAAATGCACAAAGACTGGAATTACAGGTAGGGAGTGAGCTACAAATAGCTATTTGTCCCCCTGTTTTTAATAAGACATCCCCTCCCACCTCTCAGATCAGACCTTGGACAAAGAAGATTGTCAGCGGTGACAGAGGGAGCAACAGCTCCCCTTTGTTCTTGCGGTTGGTTTAAAGTGGATGGTAGTGCAAAAGTGCATTTCTCTACTGATGTCAGGGGAGAAGATTGTTTTTTTAGGAAGTACTTGAGTCATGAAAGCCCTAGTTTGGAATTAAAGAAAATTACATAGATTTGGAAGTTGTCCATGAGCACATGAATCATTTCACTGCACCCAGCTTTTTCAGCAGTTTCTTGCCTTTGGAAAGCAGCCCCTTTTTCTTTTTCGAGGACATTTCCCTGCCTCTCCCAGGACTACCAGAACCCAAAGATGACGGAGGTGACCCCGAATGGAGATGGACTGTGGGGGATGGAGCTCTCCTTGCTGTCCCTGAACCCTCAGGAGGAACCTAGTAGGTACATTGTGACAGTTTATTGAGTGTGTGAGCGCCAACAACAGCAATTCACTTGGTAACATTGCACTGTCCCCATTCCCACCAGGAAAGATAAATGGGGTGGTTCATTTCTTCTTTCAATTTTTAAAGTATGCCATGAGAAGCAAACACCCTCTCCCAGAGCATGTCAGAGAGGGTCTAGCCAGAAATGTTTGATTTTCAGTTTGTCTTGGGGGAGGGGGTGGCCATTTTTGGCAAAATGGAGGTAATAATTTACTTTATAAATTAGGACCAAAAGCAAAAGTTCTTAAAAGGAATTTTGTTGTATTTGAAAACTATTTGGTTATATAAAAATCCTGATACTGTTAAAGTGCATTTTTGAGTTAGTATATTATAGAAATATTGGAGATGGCACACTGGTTGAAAGAAAAAAAAAACTAAAATGAACCTTAATTACAATCAAAGAAAGCTTAAAGGCCCTTATTGAATGCTTGTTATTTCCAATTCATTGAAGATGAATTTATCGCAATGTATATAGCACATGGCAATATTTTAGTGTACTCTAAGTGCTTTAATAAACAGTGCTTCGGAGGGGTAGAATTTTATTGTACGTTGAGTGATGGCTTTACCTCACTTATTTTTGCAGTTGAGTACATGCCTGAGCCTATAGCATATTGTTAGTCCTCTAGTTCCCTTACCTCTCCGGAGCAAACCGCTCGCTAATGTGAGTGTTCATTATGCAGCAGGCAAATGATATAAGCCAAGGGGCTTCAAGCTTGCTTGGATTTAAAATCAAGGTCTAATTCTAATGGAAAACACCTAGGAAAGCATCCCAAAGTACACCTGAAGATACCAGCTATTCCATCTAGAGCAATCATCTGAGCTGCATGTTTCATAAAACTTAGTATTGCATTGGTACACCAGCAAATTAGTCTGTCACCAACTTCGTGCATGTTCAGAATGGTTGTGCTTTGAGAAGGCGCATGGCTCTCCTGTAGGTGGAGGCCACTTAAGGAACACACACACTGGCAGTTCAAGCCAGCATTAGATCATCTTTGTTCACTATAGATCTGCTTGATCTTGAATTTTTCTTCTAAGTAAAACTTCCTATAGTAAACAGTTTTTAGGTTGTGCTTTTTTCCAAGAGTGGCTAACAATGCAATATGCAGCTTTAATTATGAGTAGACATTGGAATACTCTCTATGTAACAAACAGCTTCTTAAGAAATATGTTCCCAATGTTCACTTTGCAAATATTCTTAATGTAAATAGTAGGAAATTATTTTTAAAGACTGTTTCACTATAAATTCAGTTGCTTTACAACTGAGACCAAGTAATATCCTAATACTTTAGGTTCAATAATTGTTTGAGACATATTTCTTTTTTTTTTTTTTTTTGTCTTTTTTTAAACCCACAGTGAAGGCTTAAGTCTACCACATTGGTCCATTTAAGGTAGCTTAAGTTGGTATCTTTATAGGTAACTTCAGTTGCTCACTTACGTGAAGGCTACATTGCCTGATTAAGGTGTGAAATGAACACTCTTCTTCTGTTTCCAAGCAGATGAGCAAAGAAATAAAAATATATATATATAAAAATGTAATATATAAAAACTTGCAGTGATGAAATAAAATAAAAATGAGATACTAAACATGAATGTAATCTAACAGTTAAATATGCTTGGGAAGCTCTTTGATCTTTGCTAAGAGGACTAAATCCTAACAGAGGGCAAATAACCATTCTTGCCCACCAAATCTGGAAGAGCTATCCCCTTTTCACTCTTAGACTGAAACGTGTATCTAAAATATAGGATGAGAAGTTCCTTTGTGAATAAAGGCAGATTAGAGTTTAAAGTGGTTATTTTTTTTTTTTTTTTGTGAAATGAATAAACTTAAGATTTAGAATTAAGAATTTTTAGGCACAACCCCCATAGAAGGGCAGAGAAAAAATTCAGGGTATATGCTTTTCGGCCCAAGATAGAAAAATATCAATGTCAAGACTGTTAGAGCATGTGTGGCAGAGCGGGACAGAGATAAAAAGGCTAAGTCAGTCTGCTTACCCTTTTTGCCTTGGAACGCGCTGGAGCTTCTTGAGAATAGTGGGAAGGAGCATCAGAAAGGTAGACTTCTACGTCATCAGGCACTTCTTCCAGGAAGTTTGAAGGTACAAGGCCTTTCTGCCCATTCAGCTCCCCCTAAAATTACGAGAGTAAGTCAGAAGAACTATTTTTCAAGAAACCCACTTACTGCTTTAGCTAAAGGAATACAGCTCAAAGTAAAGATGCATGCTACATTTATTCTGGTTCAAAAGAGATGGGATCAGAAGGTATTCTAGACTACCCTGATTATAAGCATGACCTCCAGAACAAGAGGGGCTGGGCCCCTGTCTGAGGCACCGAGGGATGTGCTGCTTTGACCAAGGGGCCTCAGTGGTTCTTAAGGCTGGCTGACCTCAGAGTTGCTACAGGGCTTTAAAAAACATCCCCCAGGCACACCAGTCTGGAAAAATTACAACCATCTTCAAGGCGTAGAGAGTTGGAAAGGTGCTGACCTATTTGCCACCCTTTTTTCTCCTCCCGCGTGGATGCATTCTCACTATTTAGGTGTCCGTGGACACCCCTCAGTTACTGCTCCAGGAGAGTATGTCCTTCCAGACCTTTCCTCTTATGTACATATCTGTGCCTCTGCCCAGTTAGAGTCAAGATCCATAAATCCAACTGCCTGCTGGTCATCTGTATTGAGGGCCTCATAAGCCCACAGCCCCCAACACTAACCTACTCCACAAGTGCCCAAAGTTCAAACAGACTGACCCCAAACAGTATAGGATTATGTTTCTCTGTTTACCAGGTCAAGAGAGTGACAACATAGGTGTGCACAATGCAAGGGTCTACTACAAAGTAAGAGTAATTTTTAAATGTCTTACCATAAAAAACAAGTGTGGTGATGGCTATGTTAATCAGTTTAAGCATTCCACATTGTATATCAAATCATCACATTGTACCCAATAAATGTATAGTTATTTTAATTATAAACTTAAAAAAATTAAAGAAATATATAGAAGTATCATGTATTATGTTAGGAAGTCCACACTAAGGGTAGAATTGGAAAGATGTACCAATGATTGGTATCTGATATACCATAGGTACCTAAAGATACCTATGAACATTATTTATAGTCAGATATCATAAAAATATTTACTGAAACAGAATCCCACTCATAATCTCATTCAAAATCAATAGCATTTTTGATGACTTTACTTATATGCAATATTTATGTTTGATTTGGGGCAATGTAACTTATAAGTGATTTTTTTATTCCTCAAAAATTGCCTCCCAAGTGTTTTTGATAAAAATACGCACATTAATGTTGACAAAAATATTAAATTTAAAAAAACAAAAGCCCTGATGTTATATCTTGTTCTTTTCCCTTTTTCAATATAGCAAGGATCAGGATTCAGAAGAATTTAAAATTCAAAACACTCTCTGTGGTTCCAAGGTTGGTCATTTCATTTAGATAAAAACAAACTTGTAATAAATGATATAAATCACTCTTTATCACAGAATTAGCTGTTATTTTTGGCACTCTAATTCACCATAGTTCATTCACATAGTCTTTCCTTTGAAAGGGACTTGGAATCACCCATGTAGCATTAATATGATCCTAGAGAATCAAAGTCACTGAAATTTTGGTCCCACAGTTAATTCTCTCTTCCTACATTTTGCTCTAAATGTGCATTCTTCATTTAAAAGTTTGTTTTCCTTTTTCCTTTAAATTCAAAGTTACAGTTTTAAGGAATATAAGGCTGACTTCTTGGGGGGTTTTGCTGCTACAGCACATCTGAAAATACTGCTAAATATCAGCAACTACAAACCTGGAGACAGGCATGAGAGCAAACAAGCCGTCTAGAAATAAACTCCAAGAGCTTTTAAGACAATGAGAGTGTAACATCTGGCATGAGTAACATGGCAGTTTAAACTCCTTGACCCTTCATCCAACTTTGTTTAAAACTCAAACAACTGATTACTGAAGAAAAAAGTCATGTTGTATTCATTTATTTTTGTGCCATAGAAACTGGAAAGAAAATGTAGTTAAAAGGTAGCAATGCAATGTGAAAATAAAAAAATTCTAGTCTCTTGTATAATATGCTTAGATTTATGCAAATCTTTTCTAGTTAGGGAAGAATAACTATTTGGTTAATAATTATGCATTTCATTGATTCTATAATCCATCAATTATGCAATGTACTATGATTTCCTATGCCATTAAAAACATTCTATCATTTAAATTTAAGATGCTGTTGATTTCAAGATGCAGCAGTTTCAGAAATCACAAAATGTTGTGAATTGATGAAATATATTAAAATTTAATAAAAACTATGCATCAAAGGACACAATGAACAGAGTGATAAGGCAACCTATAGAATTGGAAGACATTTACAAATCATCTGTGAAGGCATTGCTATCCAAAATATATAAAGAACTTCTACTCAACAAAAAGACTTTTTTCCCGACTATGCTCAGTATCACTAATCATTAGAGAAATGCAAATTAAAATCACATGATACCCCCTCATACCGTCAGGTTGGCAACTATTAAACCAAAAATAAGTCAGTGAAATGTGAAGAAGTTGGAATCCTTGTGCAGTGCTAGCAGGAATGTAAAATGGTACAAATGCTATAGAACACAGCATGGTAGGTCCTCAAAAAATGATAGAATTAACGTATGATCTAACAATTCCACTTAAAATGCATACTCCAAAGAATTAAAAGCAGTGTCTAAAAGAAAGAGATATCTGTACATGTTTGCTCACAGTTATTTGCAATAGTCAAAAGTAGAATTCCAGGTGTTTACTGATAGGCAAATGAATAAAACATGTTACAATACATACAATAGAATAGTATTCAGCCTTAAAAAGACCATTTTGATGTACCCTACAATATGGATGAACCTTGAAGACATTATGCTAAGGGAAGTAATAAGCACAAAAGGATAAATACGGTAGGATCCCACTTATATGAGGTCCCCAGAGTATCAGATTCAGAGAAAACAGAATGGTTGCCAGGGTCCAGAGAAGGGAACAAGGAATGTAGTGTTTAACGGGCTCATAGTTCTACCGTGGGAAGATAAAAGAGTTCTGGAGATGAACAGTAATGATGGGTGCACAAGGTGAAGGTACTTAATGCCACCAAACTATATACTTACAAAATGGTTCAGATGCTAAATTGTGTGTAGACTTCACCCCAAATGCCTACCCACTGCCCCATCCACTCTTCTTTGACCTTGACGATCCCATCTCTAATTTACCTTTGGCCAGCCCAGTCTCTCTCTGCTGGGGGACTTACAAGACCTGTCCCAGTCTTCTGTGCTTTTAACTGTGCACATGCCTCTGAAGAGTCCCTCCTCTCAAGAATTGTCAACACTATGTAGGATGACATACGAATGTATGTCCAGTCCTCTCTCAGTGGGTCCAACACAGCCAGATTTCCCTTCAGCTTTGGAAAAGACTGCCTTTGGGTAGAGCAGCAGATGGAATGGTTGGCTTGTATTTAGGGACAGTTATATGAAAACCCACAGCATTATGCACAGATACCTACCAGTGTCATGTTCCCATCGAACAGGCCTGTGCGAGTGAGCTACACTGAGTCCTGTGGCTCTAGCTCGGGTGGGCCTGCTCTAGCTCATGAGAGAAAGTGTGAGGGGGCTTCCTGTGAGGTCACTGTGTGCTGTGGTCCTTTGCACCAGCCATGCACAGTACTATTAAAACATGGGCAGAAGAGCACAAAGACCACATTGTGGCTTTCCCCCAGGCTGCCCTCCTTGTGTGCCACCACTAAACTCTGGTGACCAGAATACACACAGGTCTGTGGCACAGCCACTTCTCCATGAATCACATTCTGCAAGAGGCTCAAGTGTCCTAGTCACAGCCCTCAAGCTTAAGAGCATCTAAACCACAGTTTGTGTTCAATGCTGTCCTTACCCCTGTGTTCCCAAGGGGGCGAGCAAAAGTCTCAGGATATAAAAATTAATGTACACAAATACATGGCATTCCTATACACCAGTAATGTCCATCTGAGAGCCAAATGAAAGACTCAGTGCCATTCACAATAGCTACAAAGGAAACAAAATACCAAGAAATATTCATACTACTTAACATCAAGGAAGTGAAAGATCTCTAAAAGAAGAACTACAAAATGCTAAGAACTTGGAGATGATGCAAACAAATGGAGAAACACATCCTGCTCATGGATCAGTAGAACCAATATTATTAAAATGTCCATACTCCCCAAAGTGATTTACAGATTCAATGCAATCCCTACCAAAATACCAATGGTATATTTTATGGATCTAGTAAAAATAATTCTACACGTTGTTTGCAACCAGAAGACAGCCCAGATAGCCAAAGGAATCCTAAGCCAAAAGAACAAAGCTGGGAGCATCATATTACCAGACTTCGAACTATTCCACAAGGTGATAGTAACCAAAACAGTGCAGTATTAGTACAAAAATAAAGACATAGACCAATGGAACAGAACAAAACCATCTACCTACAGACAACGGACCTTTGACAAAAGACAGCAGTGCACACTGGGGGGAGGAAGACATTTAATAAATGGTGCTGGGGAAAGTGGACAGCCACGTGCAGCAGGATGAACAGGACCCTACCTCACACCACTTACAAAAATTAATTCAAGATAGATAAAAGACTTAAAGCATGAAATCATAAGAATTTTAAAAGAAAATTCCTTGTATTTCTTACTTTTCCTGTAAGAAAATTTATTTCTTACCTAGGCAATACATGTAAAAAAACCTAGAAAATTAAATTGTCTTGTAAATGTTTAGATGGGAGCGATTTTTAAGTGTAAGAATAAGAACACATTTATTGTGTTTACAGTTTATACACATTTGAAAATACCATTATTAGCAAAGAACAATATCACCTTACTGTCTTTCTATATTATATGTAACTCAGTGGAGACAAGCAAATTAGGCAAATTTTTCAGCAAACCACAAAGTTAAGAGAATGGACAAGGGAAAAAAAAACACAAAATATAATGCTGCCTCTCCATGTTTCAAGAACTTACATAATAAAATCCATCTTCATCAATTTCACCAAAAACAGTAATGATATCTCCCGTGCAAAATGTAAGTTCAGCCTGTAGAAATGGAACATAAAGTTAATGCTATTTTCCTACACAAAGTAGTTTTAAAAACTTAAAACTTGGAGACTCAGAACAGGGAGGGTGGGAAGAGGCTACAAGATGAGAAATTACCTATTAGGGACAATGTGCACCATTCAGGTGGGAGGTGTATTTATTAACAGCCTAGAGTTCTCCACTATGCAATGTGGCCATGTAACAAAAAAAAAAAAAAAAACTCTACCCCCTATAGACTTCTATTTAAATTTTAAAAATACATTTTTAGTTTTAAAAAAATTTTTTGTGATCCCTTTACTATTTGAGAAATTTTGATATTAATCTACCCTTTCAATCAAATAAAGACTATGAATGGCTCTATTCACAGTCTTTAGAAAGCAAGTACCAATCCAGATAATGTCCATCTAAAACAGCAGTTCTCAACCTGTGGGTCATGACCCCTTTGGGGGTCTCCTGCACATCAGATATTTACATTATGATTCATAACAGTAGCAAAATTATAGTTATGAAGTAACAATGAAAATAATTTTATGGTTGGGTGTCACCACAACATGAGGAACTGTATTAAAGGGTTTTGGCATTAGGAAGGTTGAGAACCACTTATCTAAAAGAAAAATGCTGGGTGCTTTGATTTTTGGCTGAAATTCAAGATTGTTACCACTGGCTGAGTGCTGTGGCTCATACCTGTAATCCTAGAACTCTGGGAGGCCAAGGTGGGTAGATTGCTTAAACTCAGGAGTTCAAGACCAGCCTGAACAAGAGTGAGACCGTGACTCTACTAAAAATAGAAAAAACTAGCCAGGCATGGGTGGTGGGTGCCTATAGTCCCAGCAGGTTGAAACAAAAGGATCTCTTGAGCCCAAGAGTTTGAGGTTACTGTGAGCTAGGCTGACTGACACCATAGTACTCTATGCAGGGCAAAGAGCCAGACACTGTCTCGAAAAGAAAAAAAAAAAAAAAAACTTACCATTTTCTATTGGTAATACTTTTTTAAAAATGAACTTATTTTTTTTGAGACAAGAGTCTCACTATGTCACCCTTGGTAGAGTGCTGTGGCGTCACAGCTCACAGCAACTCAAATTCTTGGGCTTACACAATTCTCTTGCTTCAGCCTCCCAAGTATCCGGGACTACAGGCACCTGCCACAACACCGGGCTTTTTGTTGTAGTTTGTCATTGTTCAGCAGGCCCGGGCTGGGTTCAAACCCGCCAGCCCTGGTGTACGTAGCCAGCACTGTAACCTCTGAGCTACGGCACTGAGCCAGGTAATACATTTTTAACACTAGTGAAAGAGTTAACTTTAAACAGGTGGGACATCAGAAAAGAGGACCATTATATAAGGATCCTTTCACTGAGTATTGAGAAGTCACCTCAATTATTGTCTATCTGTGCCAGGCACCAGCCTCAAGGCAGGGGCATGATGTTAAATCAGACTCCTGCCCTCAAGAACCAGTCTGTCCAAGCACATTGTGGTCCACAGTTATAGAGTAGAACATGAAAACAGAAATCTAGTACAGCATACTTAAAAAAAATAAAAAAGGATTTTCTTTCTAAACATGAAAATGAGAAAGTATCTAGGCAGGTAGCCCCTAGGCAGGGGTCCTCAAACTGCGGCCCGCAGGCCACATGCCACCGTATTTGTTCCCATTTTGTTTTTTTAATTCAAAATAAGATATGTGCAGTGTGCATAGGAATTTGTTCATGTTTTTGGCTTTTTTTTTTAAACTATAGTCCTGCCCTCCAACAGTCTGGGGGACAGTGAACTGGCCCCTGTTTAAAAAGTTGGAGGACCCCTGTGAGGGAAACCCTCCCCTCCCATGTCTGAAGGCAGAAATGAGACTCTCGGTTGCGTATAGCCAGGGAGCCCCAGCAGCACCGGGCCACGTACACCTCACATCAGCGCTGTCCTCTCCACTTTCCTTCTAATATCGGGGCCTATTGCTGTGCTTTCCTTCACTGGCCACCTGCGGTGGGTTCTGCCTCTCTCCTAGAGATGACCCTACGGTGCCACCCCCATGAGACATGCATCACAAATTGCTCTTTCTGTAACAGTTCGAGACAATCTGGGCCCTCCTGTCCTCTTGGCAGTCTCACACTGGCCATTTGTTGGTTTGGTAGCCCCTCCTCCTTCCCCTCACAGAGGAGGGAAGAGATGGTTAAGGGGCCTGGTGTCTGCATGGCCCCCAGAGCAGCCCTGCCAGTGCAGTGCGGGGTGTGGTCCCGGATAGTAGGGAAGGAATATTCGGCTGTTACCTCGACATCCACATTTGGTGAGCTTTCTCTGGGGTCATAGTCATACAGAGCCACCATTCTGCGTGTGGACACCGTGTGATGCCTGCCACTCCTTCTGCTTCTCTCTGCGTAAGTCACAAAGGGGACAAGAAAGCCACCATAAAGTTATTCCAAAATTAGCAGCGTCCACTGCGATCCTGGGCCAATGTGGCTAAAACCGACCATCATCCGACAGCCCCATGTTCCCGGGCACAGTCCTCAGAAATCGTGTCTGCCTCAGGCCAGTGATGTGGGACTCTGCGTCCTTACACTCTTGCTCTAGTATGCTCCTCACAGAAACAAGAGCACGTCCTTTCTCCAGGATGTCCACTGACCAAAGAGACTCAGGTGACACGGGATTCTCTCAAGACTGAACTGAAAGGTTTGAGCCAGTGCAGGTGCCTGTGGCCGGGAAAGGCCATGGCTGTGGCTTACTCCAGGAAGTCCCCCAAACAGCCTGAAAAGTGCCTGTCCATGTAACTATGATGATGCCACAAAGCCAAATCATTCTCCCCCAGAGCCTGGG
This sequence comes from Nycticebus coucang, assembly GCF_027406575.1. NCBI lineage: Eukaryota > Metazoa > Chordata > Mammalia > Primates > Lorisidae > Nycticebus > Nycticebus coucang. The sequence continues at coordinate 106,752,671 of NC_069783.1, read as the reverse complement.
GACAAGGAACTATCATCAGGACATAAAGGGGGACACCTGCTCTCCCTGCCTCAACGATGTCTTTCATGGTGTCCCGTATGTTCTTTCATGGTGGCTTTAAGAGTGGCATGGGAAGATGCCACTCAGAGGTTCACTGCACGTTCATCATCTGACCTGGCTGCCACAGACGGCACCGCAGGCATTGTCTCAGTATACTCGGAAAGCACAAAAGGGCCACAGAGGAACTGCCCTAGGCCCTGACAAGCCCAAGAGCCTCACGCACCTGGCATGGGAATCCTCTCAGAAAAATGGGAGCTATTTAGCATGCACAAGGGGGTCGGTGAGGCACTGTGGGTGTGGCCCAAATGACAGAACCCTCTATTGCTGGGGTTGCAAAGAACGATGTCCAGGAGAAAGGTGGCTTTTACATGCTTCTTCTAAACATAGCCACCTTTTGCTTACATTTAATTTGGGAGATCCAAACATACAAACAAAAGGTATCAAAGGCAGGTGTCTTAAGGCCACTAAAGTAGGTATGTGGCTTTTCAATGGTTTTCAGCAGTATAGGGTCCAGTTATTAAACATGCAAAGTTCTAGAGACGATCCCACCACTGGGTTGTGGTTGAGCTTTAGCGTAGAGGAAGCAAATATGCCTGTGTAGGACCACACATGCATGTCTCCTTGAAACAAAGTACAGCATTATTCCAGAGGCTAAATGCACTGCTTCTAAGCATTGGTAGTGTGACATGGAATGCTACATGCATGAATTTCAAAGGGCAGCATAACGATGTATGTGTACTTCTTACTGTGGTAGAACTTTTATATCCAGTGCAATTCCCTTTCACTAGCATATGGTTCTGCAAGGTGTGGCAAACATACGTGGCCCTGTGACCCCCAAATAGTCGAGACAGATAACGGTCATGGTGCATTGCAGTCACTCCAGCCCTTCCCAGAATGCTGTTTAAGTGGAATCACACAGAATGCAGCATTTTGAGAGCAGCTGCACTCATCTGTGTGATGCGCAAGGTCACCCACACTGCTGCACGAGCAAGGGTGCTGTTCCCGCTGCAGTCAGGCCCCACTGTGTGGACGCAGCACAAGTCTATCGTCCATTCAACGCCTGAAAGCACTGGGGTTGTCTCCAGTCTCTAGTGATTGTCAAACCATTAGAATAGTCACATGCAGCTTCTCTAGTGATTGTCAAACCACTAGAATAGGCACACGCAGCTTTTCTGCTTCTCGCAGAGAAGTGCACAGAGGCGGAACTGTCAGGTTGTACCGTTCGTTCAACTTTCTAAGAAACTGCCCAACCATTTGCAAAGTGGCCATACCCTTTCACACATGCCAGCAGTGCAAGAGAGATGAGGTTCGTACACTTTCTTGCCCAGACTTGGGATGGCCAGTAGTTTCGATTTTAGCCAGACTCTAGTGGGTGTGGTTGCTTTCAGGTGGCAGTTTTAGTTCACTAATGCTGCCGAGCATCTTTTCATAGACTTATGTGCCATCCATATACCTTCTTTGGTGAAAGGCCTCTTCAGATCTTTTATTGGGCTGTTTTCTTGTTGATGAAAGTTCTTTGTGTATTTGGATGAAACCTTAACATTGGCTGTTTTATCTATCATGTTTCAATACCTTATCCAAAGAAATCTTTGCCCAGTTGTTGCTAAGTTTTTCTCTTGGGTTTTCTTCCAGAAGTTTTATAGTCTTAATTTTTAAACTTAGAACAATGCTCCGTTTTAAGTTTTTAATATGAATAGAGTATAGCTTGAGATTCATTTTTGACATATGGATGTTCAGCAATTCCAGCACCAACTATTGAGAAGACTATCCTTTCTTCATTGAACTTAGTCAAAAATCAGTTTGACTCTCCATGTGTTGGTCTGGGTCTGGACTCGACCCACTGATCTGTGTTTCCATCTCTTCTTCAATGCCAAAGTGCCTTGATAAATGGACCTCTGTAGTACACTCGAAATTATACGAGTCTTCCAAGTCTTTTAAAAAGTCGTTTGGTTATTCAGTTATTCTCTAGTTCCTTTGCCTTTCCATGTAAATTATAAAATTTGCTTATCAGCTCTCTATAAATCTCTGCACAGATTTTGTATTTCATTGAATCTATAGGTCCCTTTGGGGGTATCTGACCTACTAACAATATTAAGTCCATGAACATGATCTCCATTTATTTCGGTGTTCATTAGTGCCCTGAGGTTTTTAGCACACAGATCCTGCACACATTATGTTCTAATTAACACTAAATATTTCGTGTTTTGTTGCATTAGTATATATAGCACTACTCTTTAAAATGTCAAGATTTCCATGGCTAACATGTGGAAATACAATTGATGACTTTCGTATATTGACCTTGCATCCATCAACCTTGCTACACTCGCTTCTAGGAGCCCCTAGTTCTAAGAGTTTTTTGTTCTGTGTGATTTTTTTGAAATTTCCTTTTTTTTGTAGAGACAGAGGCTCGCTTTATGGCCCTCGGTAGAGTGCCGTGGCCTCACACAGCTCACAGCAACCTCCAACTCCTGGGCTTAAGCGATTCTCTTGCCTCAGCCTCCCGAACAGCTGGCACTACAGGCGCCCGCCACAACGCCTGGCTATTTTTTGGTTGCAGTTTGGCTGGGGCCGGGTTTGAACCCGCCACCCTTGGTATATGGGGCCGGTGCCCCGCCAACTGAGCCAGATTTCCGCATCATCTATGAATAGAAAAGGTCTTATTTCCTCCTTTCCAGTCTGTATCCTGTGTATTATTCTCTCTCACCATATCGCGCTGGTTCTGATCTCCACGGTGGTACTGGAAAGGAATGGAAAGGCCTGATGCTCGTGCATAGTTGTCTTAGGAGGAGTGTTCAGCCTTTACCACTAAGGTTGGGCATTTCCTGGGATGGCAGCAGCATGTAGATGTCTAGGCCTACTTCCTTTGACTAGCCACATTTATTAGTAGAAACAATGGCATGGAATTAAAAGATATTTAATCTAATTGATGACAGAAAGCTGGTCTGCCTCCCTCATCTGTGGTGTGCAGAGCCCTTTTCTCTCTGTAACAGCCACAGTTGACCCGAGGGATGAGCTCATCGGCCCGAGAGGGAGGAGACGGAGAAGGGGCTTAGAGATCTTCAGTCTTGTGGACTTCAGGGTGCAATATAGTCACATTGAACCTTGACGAGATGTGCCTTTCATCTTGAGCCAATGTGTTTAGTAATGCCAAAAAGACTGAAATGTTTTATTTGATTTGCGAATATCCTTAAAATTATGTATATGCTCTGAACTATTGAAGTTTGTCTTAGAAATCTGATTTAGAAGTTAATCCAATGTTCTGAAATATTAAACCTTAAATATGAGTAATATAGAACTGATCTTTCTCTCTACAGCTATTTATAAATTTTTAATGAGGAGCTTGCACTTAGGACAAAAAAGATCACAAAGGTCATGTTTCTTAAAATGCCCTGAAAGTCACTGTTCTGTTTTCTCACTGGTGCCCGCAGAGTGGTTCAAGATAAATGAAGTTTAGCATCTATCCCGATTAAAGGGTGAAGAGTATGTGTGCCTTGTTAGATAAGCAAAATTCACCTGAAGGATGAAAGGCGTAACACTACCCCATCTTCCTCTGAAACTTACTCAATTCAAAGCATATAACCAAAAAGCAGCTAATCATTTGTTTTCTAGATATGATAGATTTCTAGCTGCACATCATCTTTCATTAGAAGATCCTCTGTGTTTTCCCAGATATTGAGGTGTCCATGTGTCCCTAAATCGTGCAGGACTGCTTCAATCCTGGTTTGTAAAGTGGCTTTTGCCTAAAAACTCAGTGGCTAATTTTCACGTGACTTTACCATACTTAGACAACGCAAATTGCAGCCTCCTGCTCTGAGCTACCGGTGTTTTTGTTCTGTGAAACGCATCAACAAAGGCTGTGCAGCACTTTGCTCTTACCGATCTTCTCCACGGGTGTATTTAGAGGGAGAAAGCCTTGTCTAAGAAGCTGATCCATCATCTCCTCATCATCAGCTTGAATTTCAGAGACCATGTTACAAGGAATAAGGCCTATCCGAGCACAGGTTTCCCCACGGTAAAATCCATCAGCATCTTTATCACCATAAATCTAGAGCCATGGGGAAAAGACCAAAACATATCACAATGTTGGTTCAGAAATACATCATCCCTACTTACAATGGAATCATGCATAGTCAGAAATATACTTGAAGGCCACAGATTGGTCACTGACACGCTATGGGTATGGACATATGAGCCCCGACTTGAGAGCCAGTGCTTCCTCCAGGGCTGGGGCAATGTGCTGAGCCTCCCTTCCTCAGGCAGGCTCGGAGGAATCAGGGGCTGGAATTCGTGCCGAGCCAGCAGCATGTGGCAGGGCCTCTGTCTGCTTGAAACGGCTCCTCCGGGAGGAGCCGGTGCCCATGTCAGGCACTCTGACCACTGTCACACCCCGGTCGTCTAGACCCTTTCTGAGGTTGCAAACTTAGGGATCAAGGCCCCCTTTCCTCCTCCTGCTAAGCAGCACACTCTCTCCCATTTCCCTACTTGGAGCTTGTGTGTCTCCTCCCTTGCCAGGTGGGGTGGGTGGAGTGGTCTGCCCCATTGCTCTGTCAGGCTCTGAGGTGTGGCAGCCCCAGCCTCTGGCCGTGAAAGCTCACTCCCTCCCCTCTTCCTCCTTCCCTGCAGTTTTGGTCTTGTGCACTAACAAGTTAAAATTCGGAGCCTGTAGTATTTTTCTTAACACAGGGCCTAATAGAATCTACAGTGCACAGGACATATTTAGGCATGTCTGTGTGCACACGTACACATATATATGCACCCACCCTATACAGCTAACAGGGCAAAGCCACTGCCTCTTCCAGCAGATGAGCAGACTCTGGGGCAGTGATGCCCTCGAGGCAGAGGCCCTGGGCAGCCTCCAGACCCAGGCTGTCTGAGCTGGCCCTTGTTGGCAGGCTCTGTCCTGCAAACCCCAGACCCCTTGGACACTGGAGCTGCATCCCCTTTGCGCCCACCTTGATGATCTGTCCTTCTTTGAAGGGAAGCTCCTCCTCTGCAGCATCTGGGTTTGGGGACATGGTGAGTGGGTCATAGTCAAAGAGAGCCACAAAGATGCGGGCCTGGGGCTCCTCAGCTCCAGGGTCAGTCTCTGACTCTTCGTAGAAGTCTGGGGACAGGCGGTCTCGCCCCATGTACTCATCTGGCAGCATGTGGGGTGAAGACAGCGACAGTGGCAGGTGAGTCCTCCAGCCATGTTAACTTTGTGGCTTAACATATGGGCAGGAGGAGATCAGGAGCTCCCCACCTGGTGGGCTGGAGAAGCCTGTAACTGCTACGAAGCACGACCACACCCTGAGCCCAGCTGCGGGTCTCCACCCCAGAGGGGGTGGGCCAGGCACAGAGAGGACAGGGATCCCAGCAGACAGCACTCGGGCCCTTCACAGCACCCACATGCTCTGCATAGACCTGATCACGGCCCTTGGGCATCATATATATGTAAGTTGGACAAAATCTGTAGAGGTGGCCAAGTTGTTCACTAAGCGCTAAGATTTAGTAAATACTTAACTGGCAACAAACACATTCTTCATTACAGTAATTAGCAATTTCCTGGCAGAACTGGGTTACAACTCTACCATCCTGCCTCTAAAAACAATTCCTTTTGAAATCCTCATATATGTGTGCATATATACAATTAGATGGTATTAGAGCTATGTATATGTACATATGTCTATGTGTACAGAGGGTTCCAAAAATGTATACACAGTGTGAGAAAGGACAGAAAGAACTGTATGACATTTGTCACACTCATGTCACATTTGACTTCTGCAATTACAGGAGCTGCTCAACGTGACCTCTATTCATCTTTTGTTATTGGAATATGTAGAATATTACGATGTTAACCCAGTTTTTTCCCTTCTTAAAATGTGTGCACACTCTTTGGCACCCTCTGTGGTATAGAGAGACAATCAACTGACACGTAATATTATTCTGATCCCACGAGCAGGTCTCAGAACCAGCAGGGAAGCAAACAAGAAAAACACAAGTCAGCAGCAGAGAAGGTAGGGCTGGGAAGAACGGCCCAGTCGGAAGTTCTGTCACCAGCACAAGGAACACAGGCATGGGATGGGAGGACACAGGTGTGCAGAAAGGACAGGACGGGTAGTAGAGAAAGAACCAAGCAATCAGCATCTTTCACCAGCCAAAAACAAGAAAGAAAGAAAACATTTAGCTTAAAAATAAAAGCACTTCAGCTGCAGGGAAGGTTGATCTTGAAAATGTAGTGACTTGTTGACATTACTGACATTCAGGATCTTTTTAGAATGCCTAAATAATCTAAAAATTCAGTAATTTAACTTCTGCTAGGGAACAAAACCTTTCCACTGCAGGTGTCACTCATTTCTTCACACTACTTTTATTGATACTCAGAGGAAAAACCCAATGACTTTTTCCTAGTTTCACATGTTATCTCCGATAAATACAGAGAAAAGCTGGAGCGAGGCCCTGCGCAGCCTGTGAGTCCCGTGTGAGCAGCAGCGCGACCCCTTCCGCTCACAGACTGCCGCAGAAAACCCCACTGCCACTGCATGAGGAGGCGGCTTATTTTCGAGTCAGGCAGGCATCTGTGGGAGGTCTGCAGCAGGAGCCGAACTACAATGAGGTGTGACCTGGAGAGCGCAGCTCCGGCTGTGGACATTGCCCACATAGGACAGCTGCTGCCTACAGCATTTCTCTGGCTGAGTTTATGTGGCAAGACTGTGGTGTCAAAGCACACAAGGGGGTCAGATGCTAACGTCTGAGCCTAGAGAGCTGGGTTTGGCCAGCATCTTCCTTTGAAGAATCCCGTAAGTCACTTCCGTAGTCAATCAAGGACCGTGTTTTCTCAGTAGATGGCTTATGTTCAAAGACCATGATCTGTGGAAAACTGTACTTTTACATCTTCAAGCCTCAAATCACATGGACCCTGCCAAGAGGCCATACTACAGGAAGCAGTGAGGTACAGAGACCCATCCTGAGGAGAACTGCCCACACTGAGACATTATCTCCTCCCGGGTGTTTTGTGGGGTGGTGTGGCTGAGGGTGGAGGTGATCTTGCAATTGAAAGTATGTGAATACAAGTCTGTGGATGAGGTAACCCCGCTGCATGTTCTCCCAGAGAGGGGGCTGTGTATCTCCTGGGCACCTGACCTTGGTGGGGAGAGCCGGGACTGTTGGGGGATGTATCTGTGGAAATCCGACTTCACTAGAGATGGGAGTGAGCAGCTGGGGCTTGTCCTTCTCCAGTGCCTTGTCCAGTGGCAGGCTGGGCTGAATGGGGCAGTTACCTGCACTGGGGCTGACCCAGGAGGGAGTGGGCGCTGCCCTGCCCTGCTGTAGAAGTGTCCTGGCCCCGGGGGTTAGGGGGTCTTTGCCAGGGAGGAAGAGGAAAGGCTGCGTACCGTGAGGGAGGGCAGGCAGGTCAGGGCTCCTGACCCGCCGCCTGGGTCGGCTCTTGAGTCCCCCGGTGCTGCGGGAACAAGCACCGTCTCGCACAGGCGGGATGTGGCCCTCACTACCTGACCGAGACCAACCGCCTTCACTGCTACTGTCCACTGTAATTTCTACGGAGAGAAAGGGAATCATCTATTAAACAGACTTCATAGCTTTTCGGTTTTTTCCTTGTGGGGAAACCTATGGAAAAGAGTTCTCCATTCTCTCTCTCTCTTTTTTTAAAGGACCAACCTTTGTTGATGATGAAGTTATTAAATTTTTAATTGTTCTTCTCTGGACACAAAAAGAAACGTGCTATACTTCCTCATTCTGTAAGCCCAGTAGCCAAAATAACAAAAAAAATGAGAGAAAATAGAGGAAATTTTCAGAGTCTGTGAGAATAGAATCCTCACAACTGTGGTAAAGTTTTAGAAAGGCAAACCTCCAATCCTCCCGTCCGACAGGTAAATAGCTAGATAAATACAAAGACCCAAATCTAAAGGGAAGGCCCAATGCGGAGGCTCACGCCTATTATCCCAGCACTCTGAGAGGCCAAGGTGAGTGGATAGCTTGAGCTTAGGAGTTCCAGACCAGCCTGAGCAAGAGTGAGACCCTGTCTCTACTAAAAATAGAAAAACTAGCCAGATGTGATGGTGGGCACCTGTAGTCCCAGCTACTCAGGAGGCTGAGGCAAGGTCAAAAAAACGGGACAAACCAAACCAAATTAAATATCTTTGGACATGTCTATCAAGGTTCAGATAGACACCTTATGCTAATTATATGCTTTACAATTTATTAGATGTGGAACTATAAAACTTTTGTTTTTAAATCACGAAGATTTAATTTAATTTTCCTTTTTCCTTTTTTTTTTGGAAACATGAGAATATTAAAAGTTACAGTATTTTTATTTAACTGTGGAACCATTGCTTATTAAAAATACACTTAGGAATCATGTGGTTTACACACTTGATTTCCCCTAAGAAAGAAAAGTGATACTTTTGGAATATAGCAAATTTCTACAATATTTTCTAATATTTTCACAAGAACAGTAGAACTAAGTGAGAACAAGAGGAAAATACTGTCTGTTCACACATCACTGACCATTCAAACATCAGGGCCAGTCACCTTATACTCCTCATCCTTACAGTAGGTGACAATTTCATTTTGTCTTCTTCTGAAATAGAATATGTACTATGGTATGCATATGTACAAATGTGTACATGTAAATTGTTTTCATTTTAGTTTGTGTGTGGCATATAAGTCTATACACTTAAATCTATAATGGATTTATTACTTAACATTGTTTTGAGTTACATTATTAAGAGGCTTTTTCTTTAAGGGGTTAACACAGAATTGCTCTCTCTTCAACCAATTTAACAAAAGTTCTTACTAAAATCAAGCAATGTATGTACCCTTTTGAATTTCTTACCTTAAGAGAAATCTAACCGCAGCATTGTCTGAGGCTCTCTGAAGACAAGGCTCAGCGTGGCAAGACTGCACGCACAGAGGTTTGTCACCTTTGCTTTCTTGCTCAAGTGGGAATGTGTCATAGCACATGTTCAGCTCCCAGCCCAGGAGACTAGAATGGAAGGGCTGTGCCTCTGTGAAAGGACACCCTTGCCCACTGCCCACACCGCTGCCTATCCCTGGCTTGAACCTCAACAGTGTATTTAATGAGCAAGGCTTGCTTGTCTTCACTCACTAAAATTACACTAAAAAGAAAACTCGAAACCAGCTTCAAGAACAGAACAACAACATGGAGCCCTGGACAGAAAGGCTGCCCCTTCACCTACTTGGCTCCTCCCAACAGGAAGTCTCCAATAGGTCACATGATCAAAGAGCCGGAAGAACCTACGTAAGCTCTGTAGTTGTTACAGAAGGATTTATACACCACATGAAGACACGAGAGATGGGGCTGTAGGTTTGGAATGCTCCAGAGGAATTTAGGCTCAGCCTATCATATATATATGGAACTGCTAATTGATCTATAATAAGCAAAATCAATGTTTTGAGTCTGTGTATATTTTGTTATCTTTCAGTTAACTGAATGTACTGTATAAGGATCTTTAATATTCTATGGAATTTTTATTAATGACATTTTAGGGCTGGGCATAGTAGCTCACACACCTGTAATTCTAGCACTTTGGGAAGGCAAGGCAGGAGGGTCACTTGAGGCCAGGACTTTTAAACCAGCCCGGGCAACACAGCAAGGCCCTAATCTCTACAAAAAAGTCAAAAAATTAGCTGGCTGTAATAGCACATGCCTGTAGTCCCAGCTGCTTTGGAGGCTGAGGTAAGAGGAGTGCTTAAGTTCAAGAGTCAAGGCTGCAGCGAGCTACTCTTGCTCCAATGCACTCCAGACTGGGTTATAGAGCAAGACCCTGTCTCCAACAATAAATAATAGCACTACAAAAATGGCAATTTTTTTCCCTATTGTTGAATTATATAAGAAAAATATGTATGAAAGAAAACAATTTTAGAGGATCTGTTTTGCTTTATAAGGTCTTTCTTCATTTTGAGTTGCTGGGAAAGATGACAAATTGTCTTTTACATTTCAACAATTTGAATATGATGGCCTAGACGACCTGGATATTGTTTTCCTCTAGCCCTGTAATGCCAAATCTGGACGTTTAGTTTTCATCTATTTCTGTTAACAGTTCTCATCGCTGTGTTTCATGTGCATGTGTGTTTTCACAAGAGGCTAGTTTGTGTTGATTACCAGCTTCCATTATCTTCTGCATAGTACTTTTTGGAATTGCTGCTGCCACGATCCATTTCCAATAATTTGAGTATTACCATCCTGCCTTTGGCCACATGGCCCCTCTGAACAAATTGAGTAGGATGGCTGAAATAACTGCTTTCAGCATGCATGGCTAAATTCCAAAAAGTAGTTAAGAGAATGGAAACAAGGCCAGGTAATGGCTCAGGAGTGGGAAAGTGACCAGACACATGAGAGCGGCATACATTCAGGGCCATGTTTGGCTGCTGGCTGCCCACATGTCCTACTCACACAGACAACTCTCAGTTATTCAGGGCCCACTTACCTTGGGCTTTGGCCCCAAGCATTTCAGGAGAGCTCAGCCAGGGTAAGCAGATGGCAGGAGGCCACCCCATCAGCACTTACTCTGTGAAGTTCTCCAATGAAAAGTGGACAGGGAGAAGACTGACATAAAAAGCCAATTTATGATACGCTATGAGAATATTTATAACAGAGTTTATTTATCATGCTGTGCTGTTACCGCCTCCTAGATACAGTAAATAACCGAGAGTTTTCTGTATTTAGTTGAAAATGCTACTGCTAAGAAATGTTTTTCACATGTTTGAATAGAGGACCAAGCAATCATGTGCTCTGAGGTGGAAAGAGAGAAGCAACTGTGAGGCCACTGACCGATGGACGGGACAGGCCTCATCCGGGACCGCTGTGGACCAGCACTGCCTCGGGGAAACCTCCGTCCTACGTGAGCCACCCTATCTGCCCGTCCTGCAGACGCTGGGTTTCCTAAGATCTAAAGATAAAACAACATGAAAGTCGTAAGTTGTGCCAGCCCTGGAACAAAAGAATTCAGTTAGCCAAATCAGTTCGATTGAGAAGCAGAAGCTCTAAAGGCAACTAAACTTAGCTTTTAACTGAAAGGTTAGCTGAATGACCTGGAAGAGAACAAAGCTGTCACCCGGCACCCCATTTTCTATGTCCACTTAGCAGTTTGACATGCGGTAAGGCAGGGGCAAAAAGTAAATATTGAAGAGGTTCCTTTTGTTGCTGCTACTGCCGCCGAAGCCAAATACCTTGCACCAAAGTGCCAATAGTTTTCACACACCTCATCCTGCCATGGGCACCTCTGACCACTTTCACCCCTGCCCAGTTTCCATGTGCCTGCCCCCCTCCCCGGCAGCTGTCACAAAAGTGGGGGAAAATTCTGTAATTCCAAACGTCCTGCCTGGATAAAAGTTGCATGAGAGGCTCTAAAAATCCAAAGATGAAATCTTTGAAACTCAGGGCAACCTCTTAGGGCTAATCTGAAGATGCTGATGAGATTCTAGGGCCCACCTGGATAGCCTCTCTGGGTAAGCTCACCTCTAACTTAGACCGAAGGTTAGAATTAAAGCCCCAACCCTCTAGCTCACTAGTCAGTCAACTGAGTGAGGAAGTTCTCAGGAACACAGGTGTGAACAGTGCCCGGGTGTGCTGGCTGCAGGCGGCTGGCGGGGAGCCCCGGGGTGTGGGTCAGCGTCTCTCGTAGACCCATCCCAGAGCTCATGGGCTCAGACTCGAGGCCTGGCACCACGTGGATGGCTCACCTGTGTTTGCAATGGAAAGGTCAGCATGACAGGAGCAAATGTTCTGGAAAGAGGATGCAGTGTAGAGATGAATGACGCCGTGAATGAACCCTACTCTCCAAACCCACTAACAGAAGACAAGGCAAGAGACGGGGGTGTATTTGCATCCACAGGTGAAGGCTGACAATGGAAACTTCATTTTGGAAACTGGACGCAGAAAAGAATCAGCAATAAAAAAAACAACAAAAATACCTTGGAAACAATATGCAAAAACAGACTTCTTCAATAATTGTTCTCTCTCTTTTTTTCAGTTATAAAGACCAAAAACAAGGGAGGAAACCTTCATTAATATTAATAGGTAAGTCCCTTTGGATCATTTTGAAGAACAAAAAAAGTTGCCAAGCTTTTAAGAAGATCATGGTTCAGCTAACCCTTAATTAAAATTTAGATTCAGTTGTCCTTTAATTAAAGCAGCCACAATCATCATTGATTCTGGGGGCGGGGAAATCATCAGTCTAAAGCAAAGTAAAGAAATCTTCAGCATGGTCCAAAGACTGGGAAGCAGATGGGACTTAATAAATCAAAAATGCAGGGAAAACTAAAAAAAGCCAGCAAGGATTCCCCAAGGATGGACACCAGAAAAAAAAGAAGAAGGAAAAAGAAAGGAAAAGAAAAGAAACAACCAAAAAATTAATTAAAGTATGAAGAGGATTGTTCTGGCAAGTGGAGGTGAAAGGCGGTTTACGTCACACACCAGCGGGCCCTGCGCCGCTCTGGGAGCCGGCTTTGGGCGCTGGGCAGCGGCCCTACTGTCTGGCATCCCGCTGTCGGGCATTGCTACGCTGTTCCTCCGGACACCCCGCAAGTCCGGGCGCTCTGCGGGCTCGTCCCAGCCGTGCTTGCTGGGCGCGGGCCTCTCGGGGCCAGGCCGGGTGTCGTCGCCCCTGAGCACGACGCTGGGGTCCTCCTGCTCCCAAAAGTCCTCCTCAATGCTGCTCTGCCGGGTCAGCGTGCGCCGCCTGGCCAGCGAGGGCCTCGGGCTCCGAGCGCAGGGACAGTGCCCTGGGGGGCAAGTGGCCTTGGTGCTCCCCAGGCCAGGGCGCAGCTCTTCCTCGCTGCCACAGTCCAGGCCACTGTCTGGGCTCCTGGCGGCCGAGCGGCTGAGCCGGCAGCCTCTGTCCTCGGAGAGCCAGGAGCCCCGTGGGGCCTCGTCCCCACTGCGCAGCCTGGCGCGCCTGGGCTCTCCAAGCAGTGGCACCCGCGCCCTGGTGGCCGCCCCAAGGCCCTGCTTGTGCAGCTCGCAGCACTCGGCCTCCTCCTCCGCTACTTCGGGGATACTGAAAAGCCTCTTCCCGCGTGGGGGCTGCTGCTCCGAGAACACGCTTTCGGAGGTCCTATGTTCGGAGCACTCCTTGGGGATTGGCGTGGTGGGGTGAGTGCAGGGAGGGCAGGGCGTGACCGTGACCGCACATGAAGGGGCGCAAGGGAGAAAACACACAGGAGTTAGTCTCTGAGGTGGGGCGGGCGCAGCCTGTACGTCCATAGGGCCAGCATGCTCCAGCAAGGTGCGGGGGACGTGTGGGATAGCGGAGGGCAGCTTGGGGGTTGCAGCAGATAGGTGGAACAGCGGCAAGCAGCAAGCTGGGGCGGGGCTGCGGCGCTGGGCCCTGTTGTGGAGGTGAACCGTGGGCGTGCACCCCTGCCCTGCTGTGTCCTCAGAACCAATCGCCATCGGATGCCAACCGACTGAGCTGGCTTCGTGGGGAGCCTGGCTGGTTCCTGCCTGTCCCCTGGACTGTTTTCTTCCTTGCCCCCAGAGCACCCTCTCAAATCCATCCTTCTTGTTCTCCTGACCTATCACCTTTCTCCTTGGCTAAAATATAAGCTGCATGAAACCAGGCACCTTGTCACTTAGTGCCCCAGAGTACTGCCCACATGCAGTGGTGCTGGGCGGCATGGACAGAGGCCTGAGGTCTGCCCACCTGTCTTCTGCATCCTGTGCTTGGAGGCCCCCAGAGGCACAGAGTATCAGAGCCATCATGGTCTCCAGCGCCAGGCACAGAGCGGGCCACACTCAGAGCTCCGTATAAATTCAGGGGAATCACACTGGTGTGTCTCCACAGGTGTCCTGCTCTCTGCTGGAAACAGCCCTCAAACTCACCCTCTGGCCGAAAAACGAGTCCTCCTGCTGATGGCCACTCCTAACTGCCTCTCCTTGGAGTACCCTGGCTGACTCTCCAGGCCTGGAGTACCCCTGCCTCCCCTTTGCACGTGCACTGGCTACCTGCCGGCTCCCATCGGGGTTGCGCTGGTTTACTGGCTGTGGGGTCTGCCATGCGCCTAGACCTGGCCACTCACTCTGCAGACTTGTTGATGTCTGTCTTCCTCCTTTGCTAACCATGTGCTGGGTGTACACTCAGGGATGTCAACCAACATCACCAAGATGGACACCAAGAGCGAGCCATCCATGAGCACAGGGATGGTCACCACAGTGCCTCCATAAGCAGCTGGGTCTTGGTATCAGTGAACTGGGCTGGCGGGGACAAACACGTGACCCTTCCCATCAGGAGACCAGTAAATTGATGCAGGTGGAACTGTGAGCCAGGCCAGACCTCTAACCCACATCTTGGAATTTCTCAGAGAACCAACAAGTTCAGACCAGCCTATAACAGCTTCTGATTGTGAGAACAAGGCAGTGAGCCTGCCACCCTCCTGCCTGTGTCCCCTGCACTGGGCCTTGTAGACAACGTGCTTGCTCTCTGGATCTCCTCCCAAGGATGCAAAGTGACTTTTTATTTCTTTGCTAAACTATTCTCAGAAAGCACCACCCTAGGATCTTCCTCCCTCAACAGAAAAGCATCAGACACATCAGAAGAGCAGGTGCATGCCTCGCCCCGTGCATGAGCACTTCCAGGTAGCTCTTGGTTCTGAGGCACCGTGTGGGGAGCCACAGGGGGGTTAGGTTGGACCTCTCAGGAAAGACCAGGTGCATCCTGCTCATTGGTGCTACCCAGGGAGCTGGTGGGTAGAGAGGAGCCACTAGGAATGGCACAGGAGCTGCAACCATGCAAGCTTTGCATAGGGATCTGGCATGTTCTTTGGTGACAAGACATCCCCCAAGGCCCTGCCAGAGGCCTCTGCTGGGAGAACATAGGTCAGTCTGTCTATGCAAGTGGCTGCCAAGAGGGTCAGATTTGGATGTGCCTCTGTCCACCATTCAAAGTGCACGGCTCTGTGTTCCTAGAGAAGTGTGCTACCGGAGGCTTCACCCCCAGCAGGAGTTTCCTCTCCAAGACCTCTTTCATTTTGAAAACCTGAGAAGATCCTACTAGTGGCCTGGCCCTTTGTCTGTCTCCCTCACCAGATTGGGAGCTGCTGGAAGGCAGGAGCTGCCCCACAACCTGGTGCAGGGCCTGTGCACAGAGGTGGTTGGGCACTGTTGCTCCATGGAGCTGGAACACATTGCCCATCAGCAGCAGCAGCAAGGAAGGAAGGAAGGTCACCAAATCGAGAGGAACCCAACCTGCCAGGCTTAGGGTGGCCTCCCCGGGGAGGGGGGCATGCTAGGGTCTAGTGAGAAATGGTCTTAGCAGGGCAATGGACTCACCAGCCTGGCCATGAGTGGCTCATGTGACTAGACTATGGGATGACCGTCCCAACCCAGCCCTCCCTTGACCTCACCAAACTTGACCTGTGCCTGCCTCCCTCTGAAGGGACCTTGCACAGCTCCCCAGCCCCCCCGCCCCCCGTTCCCTGTCTCAGTACTGACTCAGAGGTTACTTCTCTCTAGGATGAGACCCACTGCTGGGGTGGAGTTGCCTTTGTTCTATTCCTCCCACTTCAACTCCTGGCTGGGCCCCCTGGAAGGCATCCCAAGGACTCCTCCAAACTGGGAGATACAGCTAATTCCTGAATGCAAATTCAATAGTGAGCAAGAAGCAAATCCAAATCCAGGGGCTTCTGGTTGGGACGCGAGGCCCTCTGGAGCCAGCCACACCAGCCCCAGCAAAGGGACGAGGATGGAACTGCTCTGGGACTATGTGGAGGGTCCTGAGTGCCCTCCCCTTGGCCACTGACCTTGAGGGCATTGTGGGATGTGCCGCTGGGCCGCCTCCGACCCCCATCTTCCAGCTGCATTTCAGAATAGAGTTCCTCCTCATCTTCCTCCATGATGTCTGAGAGGTCAGACCCCCGGCTACTCTCAGTGTGGTAGTCATCTCCATGGCAACAGTGGGGCTGGGGGTCAAGAAGAGAGAATGTCAACTCAGCTCCACAAGCTCCCTTGTGGTGTCCTGGAGGTCCCTTTGTTCTTTTCTAGCTCTTGGAGCTCAATGTCTAGAGACATGTACAGGTGTGTGTGGGCACCACTCATCTTGGGTGAGGAGAATGAGGCCTAGAAAGAGGATGTGCCCCTCTGAGCCATGCCATGAGTTAGAATGGCAGATGGACAGATGCAGTTCCTAATTCCAGCAGGCACAGAAGCACTTGGGCTCTGGAGAAGACAGAACGCCCAGTGGGCCTCATGAGACACGCAGGCAAAATGCTCCACTTCTGGGCATCCTCAGCTTCTCTAACTTAGTGACTGGACAAAGGCTTGAGCCAGAAGTTTGCGACTCAGATAACAAGAAGGATTATCAAGCACTGTATGTGAATGTTGGTGGCTGGGCACAGTGGGTGGTTACAGTGGGTGTATGGACACCACGACCAGGCATTACAGAAAGAACCAGGCACCCATGGACTCAGCCTGGATTGGTGGGGAGTAGGAGCCCCCATGAAGGTTGTGTGGCCCCCCCCCAACACCAGAGGAAGGTGGTGCCAGGAGGAGGCTGAGACAGAGTAAAAGGTTTCACCAAATGTGAGTTTTAAGATTAAGAGGATACTTGCTAACATGCCACCTTTGAGATCCTGGCGGCAACCTTGGGAGCCCAGCAGTGATGGTGCCACTTGAGTTCAGCAGCCATTAACTCGAGTGTTTAAAGCAAAATAAGTTCAGGCAACTCAAACTACACCCTCTGATGAGCTCAGATTTATGAATGTGACACATCCATAAAGATACTCTGGTTTACTCCATGGTGCTGATTAAGAACAATTTATTTTGCTGGTAGGCACAAGACAAATGGAGTTAATAGCATTCTGTGATGCATTCATTAAAAATACCGAGGTTTCAATGACTAATCTCAGTAAAGATGTGTAAACGCTTGGAGTCACAGCAAGTTGGTTGGCATCTGCTCAGGAACGTGCATAAGCTTGGCAGAGCATTCCCCTGCTCTGCATCCACAAGAAGGTGGTCAGAGCATCTCAGTTGAGCAGTCCACAACCTTAGCATTTGATCTGCTTGGCCCTAATCTTCTCATTTAGGTGCCAAGTGGAAGATATAAAAGTGAACTGAATTTAAACAAAGATCAGACTGGCTTCAATCAGGTTTTCCAAGGCATACGGGGTAGAACTCCCCTGCATAAGAACATAGCCTCATCCTGTTCAAATCCAATGATGACTTAAGGATGAGCTCGTGGGATAGAAGGGGGTTAGAGACACCATGTCAGTACCACGTCCTTAGAAGGGTGCTGTATACAACAGGTGATCACCATATTAGTAGGCTGTCCAGTGCTTGCTTAATGTGACCACCTGGTAAGAGATGCAACTGAGGCCTGGGGTCAGGTCTGGGAGGCCCCAAGCTCACGTGCTCCCACTGCCTCTACTGACAGAGGACATGGCCTTAGAAATGCCACCTAGAATGTGATTTTCCTTGGGGACATATGGCTTTGCCCTTCAGTCCACAGTTGAGATGCTAGCAGATAGATACCCTTTCCTGGGACTGGCACCCAAACAGATGTACTCAGCCAACAGCCAGCAGGGGCTGAGATAAAGGCATCCCACGAGATTTAAACATCACTATAACAAACTTCAGTCTTGCCACCCAGCAAACCACTTTTTCCCTGGCCAGAATAAAAATGCCAAATGAAATCCCCCACCTAAAAGCCTCTTTCCTTTTCTTAGACTTAACAACAGTACACACTTTTAGTTACAAGATAAACAAGTTCTGGGATCTGATGTTCTGTGGGTGTTGATGGATGTGCTGGTGAATTCGATGGCAGTGTGTACATATACCCAGTCATCACATTGTACACCTTGAACATATACGATCTTGGTCTATAAAATGCTTTAAAATAAAAATTGGAGAAGTATCCAATGTACTCAATATGAAGCCAACAGACAAACTAATACACGCCCACATAAGAGAAAAACTCAATTCCAATTGTGGGGAGGGGGAAGGAGGGAGGAGGACGGGTGTGCTCCCACGTAATGGGCACAATGTAAGGGTATATGGCACATTCCCGGGGGTGCCCGGACCTTACCTAACAAATGCAAACACTGTAACCTAATCATTTGTATCCTCATATTAATCTGAATTTTTTTTAAAAGGGGAGAAAATTAACAGATAACTATATTATATATTGGTATATCAAGCATTTCTCTTTGTTGTTATGCTATGAAAGTGCATTTGAAATATTAGGAGAATTAAGGTAACAGCTAACTTCTGCCTTCCTTCCTTCTTTCATTCATTCAACAAATATTGGAGCAACTCGTAATTGTGAAATGCTAGAGACACAGAGGTCAGGTGAGGCTCCTGCCCACAAGGAATGTCAGGCTTGCTGAACTGATGAGATAAAACTAGTAATGGGGAGTGGCTGGGAGGGGGTACTCAGGGAAGGCTCTCTGGGCTGTGAAGTCTGGGGTCCATGTACATGCCCCTGGGGCAGTTACTCCTCTGCCACCTCCACTATTTTGAACCTGGCCCAATTTACCACCTGTGCAATTTTTATATGTACAGAATTTCTCCATAGCTGACCACCTCCCAGAGTTGATCTAGTTTTCACAAACTGGACATGCACCACATGTACATATCAGGACAGGAGGCCTAGTTTCCTTATGTTGACCACTTCCACGTGTTGACCAATTTGTTATAGTCTCTTGCAAAACACCTCTGGCTCTGAGGGCCTCTGTTCCCCTATGTGTTAATACTGAGAGTTTGCTGTGAGCCAGGTAAGTTGGGTGGTCAACTTACAGAGGTTCTATTGTTTGTGTGTGTAAAGTGTGTATATTTATCTTGCTATTTAATTACAGCATTTTAAAGAGACCATATCAACTGTAAATGGAAAACAAATGTTTTTCATAAAAATATAAAAACTAAACAATTGGCTCAGTGCCCGTAACTCAGTGAGTCAGGCACCAGCCACATACACCGAAGGTAGTGGGTTTGAGCCCAGCTCGGCCTGCTAAACAATGACAACTGCAACCAAAAAATAGCCAGGTGTTGTGGCGGGTGCCTGTAGTTCCAGCTACTCCAGAGGCTGAGGCAAGAGAATCGCTTAAGACCAAGCATTTGAGGTTGCTGTGAGTTGTGACGCCACGGCACTCTACCAAGGATGACATAGTGAGACTCTGTCTCAAAAAACAAAACAAAACAAAACAAAGCAATGCTACTACACTGAAACTGGAAAGTTGAGACCTGTTTGCTCTTTGTTAAAAATGGAAATGAAACACGTCCTAAAGAAATGTTAATTACATATTAGACCCAACTACAAAGTGAAAAGAATGACCTGAGTATGTCTCTACACTCATTTATAACAATCATCTCTTGTAGCAAGTCCAGTCATTCAGAATTCGGTGTCCAATAACATAGCCACCAGCCATGCGTGACTGTTTAAATTTAAACTGATCAACATTTAAACTAATCTGCAACTCATTTTACAAAAGTAAAAATTGTATGCCCTGGTTGCAAATGCCATGTTCCAAGGGCTGAGTGGCCCCGTTACTGTGGCTGGCATGTGACAGCTCATCTCAAAACACAACTGTGTTGTGGGTCCCATCCGCAGAGAACTGTGCTCTAGCCCCTTCTCCAGACTGACCCTGAGCAGCGTGTCAGAGAACATAAGGACCCACACTCATGCAGGCAGAGGAATCACAGTTACTGGAAAAGGCACAGAAACAGGAATCCTGTAGATAGAGCCTTTGATCTAATCCTAGCTCTATCATAAAACCAGCCATGCAAAGTTGAGCAACATACTTCTGGCTCTGAGGGCCAGTTTCCCTGTGTATTAAATACTGAGAGCTCACTGTGTGCCAGGTGTGTGCCAGGTACTCTATTGCACATACAAAGCCGAGTCCAGTCAGTGTTACAGCGGCAGACAGTGCTGGTCCACATTTGTTCTGGGCTGATTCGCACATGCCTCTCTCACTCCCAAAAGTCGTATGTTGAAACCCTAACTACTGATGTGACCATATTTGAAGTTAGGCTCTTTAAAGAGGTGATTGAGATTAAATAAGGTTATGAGGTAGAGCCCTGAACCAATCCGTTTTCCTTAGAAAAAGAAGAAAAGACACCAGGGATGTGCACAGAGAAAAGGCCGTGAGAGGTCACAGGGAGAAGCCAAAGAGAGGCCTCAGGAGAAAAGCACCCTGCCAGCACCTTGCTCTTGGATTCCTAACCTCAGTACAGTGAGAAAAAATTCTGTTGTCCAAGCCATCTGGTCTGTGTACAACAGTCAACAGAAAATCTCACTTTTCTTCCTGTATTACCAGACGTGGGTGCATCCGGGTGCCCAGCACCAAGGGAATGAGTCTTCGTAGGTAAGGCCTTGGCAGGAACCCAGTTCCCATGGGAGTAGTGGGCATGTGACCTCAGTCTGTTCAGGGAGAGGCAGTGGGATATCTGACTGGATGGAAGCCTGACTCTCCCCGCCTCCACTTCCTTTTTCCTTGGGGTGCTGTCATGTAAGAGTATGATTACTGGGACTGCAGCAGCCTTTCTGACCATGAGAGAAAGGCCGAGAGAAGGAAGAGACAGAAGCCCTGACACAAATGAGCAGCTGAGTCCACCTTGCAGCCTCCTAGTGCAGACTTTGTGTGCATTGGGGGGGGATTAAGTATCTTTGTCATCTTAGTCATGGTTAGCAGAACATTCTGCTTCTTATGCTAAAATTAATGAAAATAGATTTAGCCTTACGATGAAGAACCTCACTCAGAGGAGCTGGGTGGCCTGATGACATGTGGTGCTGGGACCAGTAGGGGCAGAGCCGGGAGATGAGTCCAGGTCTGGGGGACCCCAAGCTCCCTCCCGGTCTGGCCGTGAAAGTACCCTGCTGTAGAAGTAAGTACCTCCAAGTAGGAGGGCACTGGCTATTCCAATCACTCCTTTGTCCAATTTCAGTGCTTCCCACCCTTCAGGGGCATTTCCATTGTAATATACAGGATCAGACAGCCTCCAGATCAGCAGAATGTGTGACTCCTGGGCCTCCCTCTGATGGGAGGATGCCAACTGTTTAACTCTGAATCTCCCATGATGAGAGATCAGATGTCCAAAAAACATCTGCCCAATTCACAGAAGCAAATACACAAATGGTAGGTTTTGCCTAAATGGACAACAGGTGGTACCTGGGGACTACCCAGAACTAACCCACAAAACTGGCCCCCACGACTGGACACCAGCAGGGAGGGGTAAGGGAGGGTGGAAGCCTCACATTCACAGTTTTGAAATCATCCCCAAACAAGGTTATATACACAAGCATAGTTAAGCATAAACTTTAAAAATCTAGTGTGAATGTCGTGACCCAGGTTTACATTTCTCCACCTCTCTCATGCACTTAACAGTGCCCAGGAAGTTCCTTTTTCTCTCCATTTCCAAGAGACCTGTCCCAAGCAGCTGTCCAGCAGGACTTGATGGTGTGGGCCAAACAGTGCTCACCTGCTTGCCGAGTTCAGACCCTTTCAGGAAGTCATCCACGGAGGCCCCTCTCCTCTTGACGTCAGGGGAGTCGTAGCCATCCTCCTCGTCTGAGGGGGCGTAGTGCCCTGCGCTGCTCCCTTCTAGGAAGATGCTCCTTTTCTCTAACTTGGAAAGAGAAAGGAGATGCAGGGCTGAGCATTTAACAGAGGCCAGAAGAGCCGCCAGAGTCCCCTCAGTCATGCCAGCCCCACTGCTGGGCACAGTTCCTTCCACTCGCCAAGCCCAGCAGTGCCGCCCCCCAAGCTGGCTGAGCACCCACTCCTTGTCCCAGGGCATGGGCTCCCCACTCCATTTAGGTAGGTGTGAGATACCAGGCACCCCACACTTAGCCAGAGTCATTTTTGCTCAAGGTGATACATGGAAATGAAAATCCCACCCCCCTCCATTCATCACCTTGGCCCAACTTTTAATTTTATCAATTAACATTTTCTGGAAACTCCGAAGTATCTGCTTTCTCTCCAGTCCTCTGCAAGGGACAGCACTGTGCTGTCCTACCCCAGGGCCTCTGTGAGGGCCTAATGGGGAGGAGTAATGGCCACACGTAAAAAGGCAGAGCAGCAATGCCTCTGCCACCCCCTTCTTCCCTGGGGCTCCCCTCAAAAGCACCAATTCCCAAGATCAGGGCCTGGGGCTCCAGTGAGCCTATTAGACCCATGACGAATTTTGTACATTCTGAAGAATTTCCTCTAGTCAAAGGTAACAATTTCATGTTGTTCATTTTAGGTACTAGTGGCCAATGTTGAACAAATTCAGAGATTTCACAGAAAAGTCTGAATTTTTGATTTTTCAAGGAGCGCTAAGGCACTGCCTGTCCAGATGCACCCAGAAGGCCAGGGCCAGGGCCCAGGAAGCCCCGCTCAGCCGCTGTTCACTCTCTGTCCTCCCTGATGTCACCCACGATGCTTGGCTCCATCCTCTTGGGGTGTGGTGCCCAGAGGAGGAGTGTTTCCCAGCTCAACCTCCAGCGGTCACCATCCTGGTGAGGCCCCACAGGCTGCCGAGGGGTGCTAAGGGGCTGTGCTGCTGCCTTTGGGGTAGAAACTTGGGTTCTCCACAAATGAGAGGAAGGAGGCTTTTCCCAGGCATGAAGAGGCACATGGTCTGGCTCAGGTCCTACCCCGCAAGTCCTGGGTGGGAAGCATCACTTTATAGGAGATTTCTTAAAATTTCATGTCTCATTTTACACATCAGGTTGAATATGGCCCTACCACAATCCAAATGTTCCCGCCCTGCTTGACCTAGAAAATCTCCCATTACAGGCATGCGGGTATGCACATGTGTATCTGTGTACACTTCTCTATAGAGCCAAGTATGTATTCAGATACATATATCTACATGTGTCTGCATACATATACACGCACCAGCCAGGACTCTAGAGCGTCCAGTTCAGGAAGACAGGTCCTTCCCTGGTAGTCCCTCCCTGACAGAGCCTCAGATCCCACAGCACCAACCACAGCCCCTCATGGCTTTGTCTCACCTGCTGTCTAATCCAGGCCCTGGCGTTTCCTCAGCTGTCTGGGACTAAACGCAATTCAGTCCATCCAGGACTAGGCACAAGACATGGTCCCAAAGGAAAGTCCAAGAGAAGGGTGCTCAGCCCCTGCCCCACAAGCCTGCAGGGCAGCTCTCATGCATGTAAGGTTGGCTGTCCCCTGGGTTCAAGGACAAAATCCAGTTCCCACAGCAGAGGGGCCACCAAAGGGGAAACCCAGCTTACCCTGCTGCTCTCGGCCACTCTCTGAGCAGCTTCCCGGGCCATGGCCTTGGCAACAGAGGTGGACACTGGGGCCCCCTGCGGCTGTGGCAGGATCCGGCTGGGAGAGGGTGACCGCCTCCCTGAGCCAGGCAGCCCCGGCGGCGGCTCCAACATGTGCCCATGCACAGGGGCGTGCGTGCGGCCCTGCTCCCAGGAATCATCCACTGCGGCGTAGGGACCCAAGTGTTCATCTTTGGTATCTGGGGCCCTGGCACTGGCTAGTGGCTTTGCTGCAGGAGCAGTCCTTTGGTGCAGGGGTGGGGACACCAGGAGGCCAGGGGGGATGGCAGCAATGCAAGAGTCCACCGACTCCCCCTGCGCGGAGAGGGTGCGCACAGTCACGCCCTTGGCCTCCAGGTTGCGCAGTCGGGTGAGCTCCACTGCTGTGCTGTCCGCCGTGGGGAAGATGACTTCAGCCACCTGCACAGAGAGAGCCACTCACAGCCTGCTGGCCAGCCCCCAGCCAGGCCCTTTGGCCAACTGGGCCAACTCGGCCAGCCACAGCCCAGTGCAACCACATTGCATGGCGTGGGGGCCTCAACTGGCTGGAGGAGTTTGGTACAGCTGACCCGCAGCATCATTCATCTCCCATCTTCTAGACCCACTCACAGTAGATGCAGGGGCCACAGAGGCGTCGGACATTGAGTTTACCACCCTGGGCAGAGACTGACATTGGCCCTGAGGGCTGAGGACTGAGGCCTGTCCTGGGGACTTCCTACGTGGCAGGGCACAGAGGGAATAGCCAAGAGCCAGCAGGAGGCAGTTGGGATAGCCAGTGGCCACTCAGGGGCACTGAGATTCTTCCCAAAGGGGAGGCTGGGGGGACCAAGAGGCACAGAAGCTTTCTCAAGTCTTCCCCAGGGGTGACGCTTCTGCTTCCAGATAGGCAGGAATGGAGGACTGGCATGTGGGTCCCCTCCACTGAGCACTGGGATGCCCCTGTTTCTTGGCATCAAGGCCTAGTCACCTATTCAAACTCTGAAGTGTTTCCAAGGAGGGACCCATGTTTGGCCATCAGTAACATCTTGCTAAGAACTGCTCTGTTGAAATTAATAAGCCAGGCACTGATGGGGGAGGCTCTGATATGGGGATGCTTGAGGGAGGTGATTTTTTTGTTTTTTGAGACAGATTCCCACTTTAATACCCTGGTAGAGTGCCGTAGTGTCATCACTCACAGCAACCTCAAACTCCTGGGCTCCAGCAATCCTCGTGCCTCAGCCTCCTGAGTAGCGGGAACTGCAGGCACCTGCCACAATGCCCGGCTAGTTTTTAGAGATGGGGTTTCGATCTTGCTCAGACTGGTCTCGAACTCCTGACCTCAAGGGACTCACCTGTCTTAGCCTCTCAGAGTATTAGGATTAGAGGTGTGGGCCATATTGCCCATCCCTGTAGATGAATTTTTAAATACTGGATAGAGAAAAAAAATGCCAGGAGCTCAGCAAGAAATCAGTAAGGGGAGAGAAATAGAAAAAATGCTGGAAAGGAGGAAGGGGCCCAAAATGGATGGAGAAACCCCAACATACAGATGTGTTCTAGCTGGGAGGGTAGGGCCTGATGCTCCAGCAATCACCCCTCACCTGTCTCCCCTGAGCACACATCTTCAGACCCTGCTGCACTTAGATGCTAAGTGCTCCCACCCACCAGAGCCAGACTTACCCTCTGCCCCTTTGCGTACACACCATAGCCAGTAACATTGGCTCCGTTGGACAACCCAGTGGGAGTCAGCACAGGTGGTTTCCAGGAGACCTGGATGGTGGCCGGGGTGGCCCCAGCTTGGATGGTGACATCTTGTGGGGGGGCTGGAGGACCTGGGAGAGGGCAGAAAGGAATGGATGTTTGCAGGGTCTGGCTCTGCAGACAGGCTGTTACTGTGCTCTGCCTGTACCCCTAGTATGAGACCAAAAGAGTCTCCAGGGAGGAAGAGGAGAAGAGATGGAGATCTAAAGGCTAGCCAGAAATGGGGACGGGAGAGCATCAGTTACCAGGGTGCACAGCTGTAATTTTTTTAAACTCAGCATTTATTTATCCTCCTTTTCTGGAAAATGGATGATAATTAACCACATTGATCACAAATTGTCTCTGTGGAGCCACCTCCTCACCTGCTCTCAGTCTGTGTGGCTGGACCACCACCCCAGACCTGCAAAACACACATTCTTTTCAAACGTCTTAAATATTCACCAAAGTAGACCACAGACAAGGTCAGTGTCAATGCATTTCAAATGACCGAACTCATACAAGGTAGGTTGTCTGATCACAAAAGAATTAAACTACATATCAATAGTAGTAATATATTTTAACCCTCAAATATTTAGAAATTAAGTAACCTATTTGTAAATAAAGTTGTTTTTTTTTAAAGGGCTTCGAAGGGAAATTAGAAACTATCTTAAATTGAATGATAATGGAAGAGAATAGATTATAGATTGTAGAAACTTACTAGTTTAAATATTTATATTAAAAGGACAGCTAGAGTAGCTAGAAAAGTATGTTGAGTCCAAAATAAATAGAAAAAAATATAAATGGAAATCAAGATACAAATTAATAAAAAATTCAACCAAAAGATATCTGAAAACATTAACAAAATAATGCACACAAGTCTCATCAAAAATAACAATGCATAACTTACAAATAAGAATTCAAAAGGAAACCTAACTATAAATCTAAAGAAATTTAAATAATATAGTAATATTATAAATAATTTTATAAGAATAAGAATAAGAATAATTTATAAGAATAAGAATAAGAATAATTTATAAGAATAAATTAGGTAATTTTGTTGAAATGGAGACATTCCTTAAAAAACACACCAAACCAGACAAATGAGGAAACAGAAAATCCCAAAACTTTATATCTATTAAGTAAACTGAACTTGTAATTTTAAAACATTTCCACAAAGAAAACTCCAGGTCCAGACGGTTTTACTGGTGAATCATATCAAACATCAGAGTTGAGTAATACTGATACAACTGAACTCCTTCAGATACCAGCCGATGCCAGAACATCCCAATTCATTTTATGAGTCCAGCACAGCCCTGTTACCAAAACCAAAAGTCATTGTAAGAAACATTAGAGACCAATATTCTTCATGAATGCAGATGTAAGAATCCTCAATAAAATATTAACAAGTCTAGTCCAGCAATATATGTATGTATACAAAAATAGAATACATCAGGATTAAGTAGGCTTCAATCTTAGACATGCAAAATTGATTTAGAATTTCAAAGTAATATAATTAATCACATTAATTGAATAAATACAGTAGAATCTCTAAATTGACCACCCAAGGAACTGTAACAAGCTCCTCACATATGGAGGTCAACATAAGGAACTAGGCCTACTTACTGATACATACATGTGGTGCATATCTGGTCTATGAAAACTAGGTCAACTTAGGGAGGTGGTCAGTGTAGAGAAGTGGTCAGCTACGGAGGTTCTGCTGTACTTACATCTTGATAAATAGGAAAAAAGTACCTGCAAAATTTTCATTTTTTTTTTTTTTTTAAGAGACAGAGTCTCATTTTATCCCCCTCAGTAGAGTTCCATGGCATTACAGCTCACAGCAACCTCCAACTCCTGGGCTTAGGCGATTCTCCTGCCTCAGCCTCCCAAGTAGCTGGGACTACAGGCACCCACCACAACATCTGGCTATTTTTTTGTTGAAGTTTGGCTGGGGCCAGGCTTGAACCCGCTGCCCTCGGTATATGGGGCTGGTACCCTACCCACTGAGCCACAGGCACCGCCCTTCATTCACTCTTGATAAAAACTCTCAGCAAACTAGGAATAGAAAGAAACATCCCTAATCTAATAAAGGGCATTCATGATAACTCTACAAGCAACATCATAGTTACTGGTGAAATAGTAACCATTTCCTCCAGATTCTTTATTTGTAAACAAGTCAATAGAACAAAACATAAATCAACTGTGTTTTCTTACTATGAAATTCAGTAATGAAAATCAAGAATTCTCTGTGGCTACCCAAGACAGTGTGGACCCCACGGTACATTTCTGGCTGTGTCTATGCAGGTGTTTCTGGGAGAGACTTGTGCATGAACTAACCATTGGAGACACAGATGGTCCTTCCCAAGGCAGATGTGTCTCCTCCTGGCTCTGTTACTCTGGGGGCCCTGACCAATAGGAGACCGTACACCAGTGTACAGCCACAGCACACGTGTCCTATACCCTGGTGGTACCTAAGGTCTTCTGCGGGGGGAAACCTGAGATGTGACTTGAGCATAAACTCTAGCAAATGCTGGCTCCTCTCTGACACTGGCATGTCCCTCCAGGTCACTTCCTACCCTGGACACCCCATGGGACCTGCCCCCCACTCCCTTATGCCAAAGACCTTCCCTTGTGCCCAGTTCCTCCCTATCTCAGTGTCAGCCTCTTTGGGAGCCTCTTCTACTGCCCCCAGGGATGTGCTCCTCTGCTCCTCCTGAGTCCCTGTAGAGTTCTTGTCCCCAGCACTGAGCACAGGCTCTACAGTCAGCTCCAGTGAACAGAAGGTCCTCCCCATCCCAGTAGCTGGCAGTCAGGCAGAAAATCAAAAGTCACTGTGTAACACACGTGTACTGGCCCTTCAGACTTTAGTTTCTGCTCAGACAAGCCTTCCTGCTGGCCTGTGACTCCAGGGGCTTGGGCCTAAGCACAAGGACATACAATATGCCTTGCACACTAACAAGCCAGCCTTGCGTTAGATGAGTTAATGATTCACCTATAAATGATGCTGGGGGAAACCTGAATTATTTGTAAAGTAACTGACAAATTCTTTTGGGGCTGGGCTGGATAAATTATCAAACATAAAAGAGACATCTACCCAGGAGAGTGCAGGAACAAGTGCTACCAAAGGGAAGTATGTGACTCCCACATGGCAAGGAAGGGCCTTAGAGGAGACCAGCTGTGCCCTGGAATACACTCTCCGAAACGACCTCTCCTCTTCCACAGGGGGTTCAGGCTTCAGTCCCTGCCTAGAAAGGCTGTGAGTTTGGGGCCCAGCAATGATCACAACAGACAATCAGAGAATGAGGCCATAGCGGGGTCCACACTTCACCCTCTCTCGGTACCACTTTCCCCAGTAGAGATGGGGATTACGGTTCTCATTGTCAGAGTGCCCAGGCCCCCGGGTCACTTCTGTAATGGGACTTCATTTCTTCTAGACAATCCATCTAAATGTGCTTTAAAAAAAAAACAAAATAGAAAGAATGAGAAAGAAAGAATTCTGAGAGGAGTGTGGGTACCCTTATCCCCCTCCTACTCCAGGAACACATGTCTAAGGGACAACATGGTATAGAAAATGTCACTTTTCTGTCCTCCGGGAGGGACTCATTTTCCCCATCTTTTATTGGATGATAAAAGTGCTGAAAGAAATATGCTCACCCCTCTGTCCGGTACTCCCCCACTCAAACACAGCTGCACACCCTGACCAGCTGGTGTGCTTCCTGGGTGCTCCAAGGCATTCTCAAGGGTGGTATAGGAGACATGTGGGTCCTCTGTGTGCTCTCACCCCCTCTCCCTACGTGCAGGGCAATGCCCAGTCTCCTGTCCCTCGGGGGACCCATGGAAGGACACAGGCTCACCTGCGGGCAATGTGGAAAACTCCACGGAGGCCTCCTTCTTCTCCCTCTGCTCCAGGGGCAGCTGCCACGGCATCTGGTGGGGCTTGGCCAGAACCCGCACCTTGTAGGCCATGTTGGGCCTGAGGTTGGAGAACTGGTACTTATAACGTGCAGCCTTGACAATGTCGAACTCCTCCTCATTGAGGAAGATGACGTGGCTATAGTTGCTGTTGGTGGGCAGCCAGGAGAGCTGGGCGGAGACCTGTGTGACATCGTCCACCCGCAGGTGGGAGGGTGCCACCACCACATCCTTGCCCACGAGCAGTGTGCACCGCAGCTCGTCAGAGTTGCCCCTGTTTGTGACACACTGCACAGAGATGCGGTAGGTGCGGGCAGCCGTGTCGAGCTTCTCAATGAGGGCCTTGGTCCTGCTCCCCAGCATGAGACTCATTCGCGTCTCCTTGTCTACCAGCACGTTGTAGCTGCTCACGGTTCCCCACCCCGGCGGTACTGCTGGGGGCTCCCAGCCCACAATGACACTTTTGGCGAGTTGTTTGATGAGGGTGATTTTCCTAGGGTAAGGCACAATGTCTTCTCCAACGTCATCGATGTTCAGGTCCAGCGTCCCCGCACTGTTGTCTGTGATGCCCGAGTCTATGTGAGTGGGCGAGTGGAGGTCCAGAATGTTCTCCCCCTCCAAGCTGATGCCGGAATGGTTGATAAAGTTCTGATCCTGTTCATTCCCCAGCGTACTTCCCAACCGAGACTCGTTGTCCTGGACAAAATCCACGAAGTTGGAGGGCACCAAACCCCTCTGCCCATCAAGGAGTTCTCCTGTTGGGTAGAAGGACAGGGTCACTACCCAGGCATCAAGGCAGGAGCCTTGACCCTGGCAGCACACTCCCCACCTCTCCCTGATAGGACCATAAGGCGAAGCAACAAGACTGTCCTGGGATTCCTCAGCTTGTCACAGGAATCCACCCAAATGTCACCTCTACACCCAATCTAAAATAACCTCATCCACCTTCCTCCATCACCTAGTTTGGTTTTCTCCACAATGCTCATGGTGGTCTGAAACCATCTTGTTCATTTATCCGTGTACGTATGCTAACTCCCCCATAGCAGGAACCTCACAACTTGGATGCCCGTCCTCAATGTCGCCTCAAGCGAAGAAGGTGACAACAGGAGAGGCCTTTTGGCTGGAGGGCTTGTGTCTCCTGAATTCACATCATGAGAGGGGACCCAAGAGAGTGATGAGGCAGGACACAGGATTGACCCCTAAGTTAACAAGAGAGCCTCACAGCCACAGGTCCTCTCTCTGTAACTGCCAGAAGCCACTCTTGTGTGAGGTCCCCTGGAGTGGAACTTGGCCCTATAGGATAGGACACTGAAAAGGAGACCCCAAGGGTCTGGGGCTGTAAGATGAAAGCAGGAGAGACCCCCTGGGAAGCAGAGGGTCCGTCAGCCCCGCATATCTGCAAATAGCTGCCGGAAAGCTCTGCGGAGACTGACATGCCAGAACACGCACGGAGTGTCAGAGTCTGCTGGCAGCTAGAAATTGGAAATTCTTCTCAGCTTTCTTGCTGGTCATCTAAAGGGGAGGGGGACCCAGGAACTCTGGAGAGTGGGCAAGGAGCAGAGCAGAGGCCCAGGAACCCAGCACATGTCAGGGCCCAGCAGAGACCTTCATAGAACCCATCCTCGTCCATGTCCCCATAGACGTAGAGGTACTTTCCCGCCGTGAGAGGCAGCTCAGCTTCCGGGTTTTCATTGGGCCCATCGAAGGGGTTGTAGCTAGAGAGAAAAGCACAAGGTCTACATCAAGGGAACTGGGTGGAGACGCCCGGGACAGTCTAGCAGAGTGCCGGTGGGCACCCAGCGGCTCCCATGAAACCCTCACAGTAGCTCGGGGCCAATCAGTCCCCTGCACACTGAAAATGCAGCCACTGCTGCTCACACAGACTTGAAGTAAAAGTATAATTCTCAGCCCAAGTCACATACTCAGCGTCCCTTCTATCAGATGACAAATTTATGATTCTGACACTTCGTTCACACTTGTCTCTTCTACTGTAAATACACATTTCCAAATTAATAAGCAAATACTAAAAAGATTGACCCTGTTATCTTTCAACATGTATCATTTAGTAAAGGCAAAATTACATGGTACCTACTATTTACATATTTCTTCAGCTCATGATATGACATTCTATACTTTTACCTTCAGAAATCCCACGTCACTTCCTTTCTGATGGGTGGATAGTATCCACCCAATAGGTTAACATACTTTTTCAAACCTTTGTCCTAACATTGGGCATAACATTGGTGTTGCTTCTAGCTTTTGACTATTACAGTCAGTGTTGCATCAAACGCCTTTACAAACCTATCTTTGCACATCTTCATGATTTCTTCCTAATGTCATCCTAAGAATTACATTTGCTTCTCAAAATAATGCACATTTTTAAGGTCTTGGGATAGTCTTAGAACTATCAAAATGTTCTAAAAATTTACTATCCACCCATCAAAAAGGAAATGACACGGGATTTCTCAAGGTACAAGTATAGAATGTCATACCATGAGCTGAAAAAATATATAAATACTAAGTGGCATGTAATTCCGCCTTATTAAATGATACATGTTGAAAGATAACAGAGTCAATCTTTTTAATATTTGCTTATTGATTTTGAAATTTGTGTAATTATGGTAGAAGAGACAAATATGAACAAAGGGTCGGAATTTTAGAGAGAGTCATGATTTTACCCTACTCCGCTCTGCCCCCGGGAGTACGTATGTTCAAGTCCTCAGTGTGTTGGAATTAACATTTTTTAAAAGTCATGGCCGACATGGAAAAGCAAGCACATAAAACAAATTCAGATAAATTTGGGACTTTCTAAATAAAAGGCTAAAGAATGTAAAATAACAGCAAAGTCCTCAATTAAAAAGATAAAACATAACTAACAGTTGGAGAAGATAGCCAGAAACTGTGCCATGATAATACCAACAGAATAATGATTCACACATTAATAGTACTAGGCACTTTACTCACACCTTCGTGTATATGTTTTATTTGATGGCCACTAAATCTTAGGAAAACAGAGAAGATAGTATTCCCAATTTTAATGGCCAAAGAAAATAAGAAAAGTCAAAAGCTATAAAGTGGATTCCCCATTTCATGCAATTTTAACCACATCAAATCACTGGGGTCCCTCACTACCAGAGTCCAGAGATTTATGAACAATCTGACCACATACGCATCAGCATAGGTGATAATCCACGTAAGGAACAGACTCAGATAAGCCTGGAATGCAAAGCTCGGGGTGACATATAAGGGGACAAGAGTTCCCAAAGTGGGAACAGCACGTGCAGAGGTCCACAGGCAGTGATCAGGGTCCTCTAAGGGAGCTGAGAAGATAAAGGTGCAGGTCTATAAGGGCAAGTTTGGTTTGGATCTGATCTCAAGAGCCAGCAATACCACAAAATGGACACTATACTTTCCATGTGGCAGCTCCACTGGCCCAGTCCTGGGATTAGGAAGAGAGGGGTATGGCTCACCCAAGCCCAGCCTGGAGCAACCTTTGCACCAGCTCAGAGGGCACCAGCCTGGCCTTGCCAAGGGCATGGTGCTGGGGCCTTCACAGACAGCAGGGAAGAGCCTCCCCACGGCCATGCCCACTGGGACCTGTGTGCCCAACACTGTGATGCTGTCCCTCAGGACGGTGAGACAGAGGGACATGTGATGGGTGAGGTCCACTTAGGTGCAGCCAGCATTCATTTGGGGGTGGGCCAGCCCTGTTATCAGTGGCCACCAGACACTTTTGTAACCCAAATGTCAGAAATGGGCTTGCGCTGGTGGAATGGGTAGATGGTGAATCAGCAGAGGGACATCTTCTCATCAGCATCTTGGCTACTAGAAACAACGGCTTCTAGAGTCAGCTGTTGTTTGAACCAAGGCATCAAGTGTATTTGATTTGACAGGAGTGTGCAGGGAATAGGCCATGTGAGGACAGAGGTGGGCAACTCCACTGCACGCCCAGGAGCATCCAGAGCTCCAAGAAGCTGGGAGAGGCAAGGAAGGGTCCTTCTCCAGGTCTTCAGACTTCCACCTCCAGAGCCAGGAGAGGAGAAACCTCTGCTGCTCCTGCAGCCTCCAGAAGCTGACATGTGACCCGCAGTCTGCCCACCAGAGTTCTCGTCCTCCGGGGCTCAGCTGAGATGCCTGGACAAGGGACCCTCTCAGCTCATGGCACCATCTCACACTTAACACCTCATCTGCTCCAAAGTGTCCCTGCTCACAGGCACTAGACAGGTGCAGAGAGGGGCAGCGTCCTCACCTGTAGCGGGCGACACACAGGTGGACCTTCCCCGAGTATCTCTGCTTTGAGGTATTGGAGTTCCGTTCATTCTCCATCTGGGGGGACACAGAGGAGTGTTGGGTTATTGATGATGAAAGGGTTACATCTCACGTCTGCAACCCACAGGGAAGCCCTTGGGCAGTCTCCCTGGACTTTAGGGGGAATGGCCTCAGATTGTGGAGTACCCCCAGATGCCCCCACACCCCCTTGGTCACACAGAAGGGCACCGCAAAGAACCCAGTCCCCAAGCACCAAGTAAGGCTTGCGGTGAGGGCCACATCCAACCTAATTTAAGGCAAGAGACGTGGGCAGTGGCGGGCTCATAGGACACACGCTGTTCTGCCTGCTAGGAGACCACACGTGGGCGTCTAGGGCTCCTAGAAACTGCGGGGACTGGGAGGACATGGCCAGAGGAGCTTGTCCCCTAGGCCACCATCCCCTCAGGGTTTATACAGTGGGAACAACACCCACAGGTGACTCCTGCAGTGATCTTGGGAGCAGGAGTGAGGCTGGGTGACAATGTGAACCCTCCCCTCACAATTCTGGTCTCTCCCTCTCCCTGGAAGCCGGAGACATCTTTCTAAACAGAAATTAGACCATGTCGCTCTCACCTTCAATCTCTTCAAGAACCCGAATATGTTCTCTGGCCCACAGCCTCAGCTCCTTTCCTACCCTTCCACCTCCTGTCCAGACACATATGGGCAGCTTCTGGGTCCTTCTCACCCACAGAGCATCACCCACGCACCCATAGCCCAGCAGCCCTCAAAGGGACCATATGCGTCTGGACCCCAGCTCATCCCAGATGCAAGGTGTCGTGCTGTGCTAGCTTCACACTCAATGTGACACGGTTTTCACATGGTGACTTGCTGGTCTGCCACCCAACCCTGCTGGAACACCACCTCCACAGGAAGAAGGACTTTGCCTTTATGATCATGGCAGGGTCTCCACATCCTGGCATCAAAGCACGGCTCAGGAATGAATAGAAGTGAAGGGGAGAACCCAGGAGGAAGAGAAGGGGGCGGGGGGCAGGGACAAAAAGTGGGTCAAGTCCACCAAAATATACAGGATGGCCCCTGCCAGGACAGGACTCACGTTTGACTCAAATCTGCATCTTGGGCTGCCGGATCTTGACAGAAAGGTGGGCTTGGTGGACAGAGACTCTGGCTTGTCAGCAGGGAGTGGGAGAGGCGGGATATATTCTCCAATTGCAGAGCCACTTCTAATAGTGCTCTCCTGGCCTGGCCACGGACATTGAAATAAGTGGGGGAAAAAAATGAGAGCATTAGTCATTCACCTTCCCAGGGCCTCCCTTGTCTTTGGCAAAAGCCTTTGATTTTCAATTTGAGGACCACCCCCCTTATCTTCTCTTAATCTACAGAGGCCACTCAGACCCCACCCCAGCTCTAGACCTGTGTGTCTGGCAGGGTCCACCCTGGCTGTAACAAACTGTGGTGGTAGCACGTGACAAGGGAGGGCCCAGGCAGAGTCATGGGCAGAGGCTTGTCCTCTCCTTGGCTTACAACCGAGTGGCTGCAAAACTTGGACACACAGCTGGAAACAGATCGTGGTCACTGGAGGAGCCTGAGACAGAGAAAGCCGGTGCCCCTGGATCACGTCATACCTTCCTCTGCTCTAGACGACAGGCAAGTGCCTTTCTGCTTGCACCAGTTTAGGTTGCTTTGCTGTCACTTATGACCAGAAGAGTCCTACTAGCCAAAAGGCCAGGTTTGGGGCTCAAAACTACTTCTGGCGAGACCTTCCAGGACAGAGCAGCTCTCTTCTATCCCATGTCCTTGGGGTCTGTGTGGTTGCTGCCCCATCCTGGTTTTCTGAAAGGGAGAAGTGAGTACCTGATGCCAGCCTAGACTGTCCTGGTGAAGGTGGGTGTTGTAGCAGGATACAGGCGTGGGAGACAGAGGCCTCAACTCCCTCCTCAGACTCCCCCACTGAGGCTGTTTTCCCCGGGCCTTGTCTAGTCTCTCCACAGCCATCCCACCTAAAGGACAGCCATGCTGAAGGACGTGGGCCATGGAGGCCAAACCAGGAAATACAAGTAATGTGACCAGCACTCCAATTCGGCTGCTCCACGGCCCACAGCACCAGGGGGTTAAGTGAACGGCAAGACAGTGCCAACGTGACAGGTGTTTGTGCCAAGACAGCTCCACCCCCACGTCCCCTGCAAGAACATCAGATTGAGGTGGTCTGGGGCTTTGTTTTGTTAACCGCCACAGACCCTAGTGCCTATGACAGCGTTTTCCATGTAGCAGGTGTTAAATGTTTATCAGACAAGTCATCTCCCAGAAGGCTCAGAAACCTATGGAGCCGAGAGTTTGTGCAAGGGTCTTCAGTGCTTCAGATGAGGGACACCGCTGCCCTGCCCCTCAGCAACAGCAGAGTGTGTCCCCTGCCACATGCCTCCTGTGGACCAGTGAGCTGAGAGGGGAAGTGACATATCCCACTTTGGGGCCAATGCCACGTTTCCTCTCCACACACAGTGTAGAGAACATTCCAGTGAGAGGAGATCCCTTCCTCCAGTATTCCTGAAGCGGTGACAACATGGAACCCACTCCCTAGCCTGAGAGGACTGCAGCACAATCAAGACAGGGACCTGAGGGTGGGAGTGCTGGCTCACACCTTAATCCCAGCACTCTGGGAGGCCGAGGTGGGCGGACTGCTTGAGATCAGGAGTTCAAGACCAGCCTGAACAAGAGTGAGACTCCATCTCTAAAAATAGGCATTGTGGTGGGTGCCAGTATGAGGTAAGAGGATTGTTTGTTTAAGAATAAGAGACTGAGGTTGCTATGAGCTCTGATGCCACATCACGCTACCCAGGGTGACAAAGTTAGACTCTGTAAAAAAGATATGGACCTGTGCCGTGAGTGTGTGACTGCTTGTCGCTGCAGGACATTGCCCATCCTGAGCGATGGCACAGCTGATGAAGATGAGATGTAAGCACATGTAACCTGCACCAACCCAGTTTTCTAGGTTTTTTTCCAAGAAAACCATCTGATCAGCATGGCAGATTTCTACCTGCCCTTATTCTTGATGAGTAAATATAAGATTAGAAATAAAACTCTGCAGTCACTGCCTTCAGGTAGGAGGGGTTCCCACACCCTTCTCAGAATGTGAGTCTAACAGGGGCCCATGCTCAACCCTTTGTGGCCCACCCACGACAAAGCAGCCACTCGCCCCAGGCAGGGGTCGGGGAGGGTGGTGAGCGAGCAGCACCCGCCTGGGTCACCTCCTCTGACCTGAGGCCAGCCCTGCATCTTCCTACCACCTCCACTGCAGAGACAAGATCCCTGATGAATGAAGGGATAAAGAAAACACATACATAGATAACAGGATATTATTCAGCCGTAGAAAAGAAGGAAATCCCGCCCTCCTTGGAGGACACTATGCTACGCACAATGAGCCAGACACAGACCCATAAAGCCTCAGGGCTCACTCACACCTCGACCTAAGAAAAAGGAGGTGGTGGTTCCCCAGGGTTCTCCAGGAGGGTGGGGGCAGGGACATGTTGATCAAAGGGCACAGAACTTCAGTGACACAAGTCCCAGGGATCTAGTGCACGGCAATGTGACCATCGTTGATAATACCATATCATACACTTGACGTTTGCTAAGAAGGTAGACCTTAATGTTCTCACCCCAAAAGGAAAGCTACCCATGTGAGTAGGCAGATGCGTTAATGAACCCCGATGGCGGTGGTCATCTCACGAGGCGTGTGTGTATCAGATCATCAAGTGGCACACCCTCAATACAGTGGGACCTCTATAGCTGACCACCTCCCTACACTGACCACCTCAAGTTGGCCTAATTCTCATAGACTGGACATGCACCACACGTACTTATTAGCGCAGTAGGCCTACTTCCTTATGGTGACCACCTCCATATGTTAACCAGTTTGTTACAGTACCTTGCATGGTCAACTTACAGAGGTTCTATATATAACATTCTAAATTGTCATGTATACCTCAGAAAAAAAAAAAGTACAAAAATAAACACTGCGGGTATGGGGAAGGCTTAAGCAACAGCCTGTGGTGTGGTGGGGGGGGGGTCCACAGTTGTTTGCAGGAAAGGATGTCTAAGATTTCAGGTCATACAGAGACAGCTCTCTGTAGGCGCTGGTCCCACACAGCAAGGAAGACACAAGAAGGTGCTAGGTGAGATGGGGTCCTGCCAGTGGGCCCTTCTGGGATAGGTGACACCTCATTAAACCAGCTAGGTTAATGAGGATGAGGTACCCTCCCTGCAGTTGTTAAACAGAAGTCAGAGTGCAAACCTCTTCTAGGATCTGGCCCCCTGGCTTAGTAGAGGCACAGGTCATGTTGTTTTTTTGGTTTTCTTCAGTGTCCATTTTCCATTGTCATTAATCGGACCCTTTTACCAGATTCATCTCAGGTAAACCACTGCTCCCACCTCCTCCAATGGGGGCCTCACACACACATGCTCATCAGAGATGGATGGCCTAGCAGGCCAAGCCTGCTGTTCTCAGAAGGGCAGCTCACAGGACTGGGCCCCGGCTGGTGTCGGGAACCCAGCTTCCAAAATGCCCTCAGCTAATCAAGCCACTCCCCTGGCGGGGAACACTGCCTCCCTGCCAGAAATCTGGAGTGTGGCACATGCAGTGCCCACGAAGCCCCAGCCCTGGGTCTCTAAGGGGCCTCCTGGAGTGGTGACACCGTCCTCCTCGCTGAGCAGGGCAGAGGCTGGCAAATCTGCATAGCGGTCATCTCTGTCCTCTCTTGGGAAGAGCCCAGACCTTCTCACCCCTGCCACCTTCTGAGTGGCCAGGCAGCTCTGCCCTGACACTCCTAGAACAGCCAGAGTCCCTCTCTGCCTTGCTCATCTGCAGTGTCTGTCTACACGGAGGCCTCCTGGTTACCTACTGTCCATCCCCACCATGTGACCGGAGGCTCCACCCAGAGCCCCCAGTGTCTGGGCTCAGGTGGAGGACACTCAGCTTCCCCCTCATCTTATTTCTCATGGCCACAGGCTCCACCCAGCACCCCCACTGATGTCTGCACACAGGAGTGGGGGGATGAGCAAGAAGGGAGGGATGTCACCCAGCAGGATTCCAGCAGCATCATCTTGTTTTAATTAAAAAAAAAAAAAGCACCAAAAAGTTCATATCATACAGTCTGACAAGAAAAATTTAGAACACTGAGAGAAATTTGGAAACACTGTCTTATGGAATTCCACAGTGGGGGTCTAACACTTATCTCCTCTGAATTTCAAAATCAACTAAGCTGGTGGTCAGACCTGGTCAAAAACTCATTTTAAGAGTTTTCATCTCGTGAGCAAAGAGGTGACACCTGCAACGAAGTCTGATTAAATGACAGCTGTGGCCAGGACACAATCCCACACACACAGGCACACTTGAACCATGTTGCTCCTCACTCTGCTTCCTAAATGGAAGCGCAAAAGTAAACGCTAACAGTCATTGCTGCCTTTGCTGGAACAAAATTCCAAGAGCATCCTAGTGCTCTCCTTGGGTTGTAGAAGTGAGAAGAAAACCCACAGCAGAGGACCAAGCTTTACAGGGCACTGGGGGTGCCTGGCCAGCAATTCACACACAGCAGTTGCCGGCGTACCCTCTGCAGCCTAATCCTTGCTCAGCTTTTCATCAACGGACACCCCTCACGTGCCTTGGTTTTCCTCCTCTGTAAAATGGGCCTAAAAATATTGTCTCTCAACTTAGATTTGCTGATGCCTGTGAAGTGCTGAGAGTGAAGTGTTTTGAGCTCCCTGTGTGATCTCATCCTAGGGACAGCTATGACAGGTCCCTGCGGCCCCTGCGGCCCCTGCCAGGTATGGGCACAGCCTCTTGGCTGGTCAGGGCTGCCTTCCCCAGCAGCAGAGGCAGAGGGAGGCCCAGGCACTTACCTTTGCTGATGGAGGTGGCTAAGCCATTCATGAATGGAGGGAAAGGCTTGCCAGGCGTTGTGGGGACATCCAGAGAGGCCACTGCGCTGCCACCCAGCAGGTCAATCTTGCCCGCGTGCTGCCGGAACTTCTCCAGGTCCCGGGACAGCAGGTTGAACTGCTCACTCTGAGTCCGGCATTTCTCTTCCAGCTCTCGGACCTTGGACTGCACAGCAGAGGCAGGATGGGGTGAGCAGTGGCATCTGGTGGGGGCACGTGTGTGTGCACACATTTACGTTGTGTGTATATGCATGTGAGTGTGGTGTGTGCATGCGTGTAACTGCCTCCCACCTCCTCAGGAGGTCAGCGGCATCTGATAACCCAGCTTCCCCACACAGCCTGGCTCTTGGCTAGCGAGAGACACCATGGGCACCAAGAAACTCTGTAAACACACAGCTCCCAGCCAACCGCAGCTGTTCTGGGCCCCATGTGCAGCCTGGGCACTTTGTGGTTGGCACGCCTTGCAGAGTTGTTTGAAACTGGAGTGTGAGGTAGTGACACAGCCCAGACTCAGAACAGCTCAGTTGCTAACTCACTGATGCATTTTTTTCTTCTCCTCGGCACCTGTCCCCTGGTATTGCAGAACCCAAAAGAACACCACTTTGAGCAATAAAAGAGAATTTCCACCTGCTGGATTTGGTTAGCAACATTGCTGTACTTGCCAGCAACACACACACACATCTCAAGAGCCCTAGGGAAGAGCAGGCGCTTCCCTCAGGGACACACATAGGACAGGGCAGCCCAGCGAAGCTCCCTCCTCTGGGCAGGACAGCCCAGGCTAAACTGGGGCTGGTTTGTGGGTACCTGTGGCCCCTGAGGGCTTGCCCCTTCTCAGGTCAAGTGGGCATGAGCAAAGCCGCTCTCTCCCCTGCTCTAGTGACTCAATGTCTAGGAGGCCCTGTCCTGCAACAAGGGCCCCAGCTCTGCTCACAGAGGTGCACTCATGGAGACACACACCCAGAAGGGCACATGGACGGCCTGCTCCCTGCCTCATTTGCACCTCCCATCACATGATCCCCACCTGAACGCTATAGCTGCCCCGACTACCTACTTCTTGTCACCTCCACTACCGAATGGCGAGCTCCAAGTCTATGCTCTGCTTCCTGGTCACTGCACATTTTCAGTGCTCAGCACAGAACCAGGCACACAGCAGGTGCTCCGTGTTTGCTGGGTCAGTGCAAAGAAGGGAGCCTCGACATGCAGAGTCACGTTCCTTATAGCAGTGGCTCGCTCAGGGCGCAGGCTCACTCAGTCTCCATGTCAGGCCTTAGTAAGATGGGTAGGAAGACCCTGCTTACCATATCACTGGTTTGTGTACTGGTGGGCTTCCCAGGGAAAGGTCAACTCCAGGGCAGCAGGACCCTTGCCTACTTCTGCCTGCAGGATCTCAGTATGGGGGTGGGGGAGGACACACCTCAGTACCACGTCAGCACTCAACAGACACATGCGAGATGTGGTCACATAGCCCACAGGACAGCCCGGTCACAGCAGAGCCCACGTGGCCTGGCTGAAACGCTCAACAAGGGGCACGCCCCACCCCCACCCTGCTCTGCACCCTCCTCTACCCAACTCCCTCCATAGTCGTTTGGTTTCTCAGCTCCTGGATCCAGAATGAAGTGCTATTTATGTCTGAGATCATGAATTTCTAAAAATAAACCTAACAAATATAAAGGCTATAATTTATTTCTTTGATTCATTAAGAAACGATCAGCAGGATTCTTTTTAAAAGCTGAATGGGCTTAGCCAAGCTAGCTGTGTCCACTGAGGAAGGCGCAGAACTGAAAACCAAGGGCCCTGGGCACAGGAGGGTTAGAGGAGAGTGCCCAGGGATCCTCCACCCCAGGGGCAGGATCCACATGTGGCTTGGTGACCTGCGCTTCCTCATAGCTGAGGCCTCTGCTCTGCCCTGACACTGGGCCTTGGCCCTGCTGTGACAGTGAAGTCACTTCCAGCCTGAGGACACCCCAGGGCCTCAGCCACTCCCTCATTCCTGGGTGCGTCTTCCTGCAGGGTCTGTGATCAAGGTACCTGGGGAAGGCCCAGCCTGTAGATGAGAAGGGTCAGCTCTCTGGGGGTAGACAGATGCAGGAGTGACTGCAGACCACGAGGGGGTGTGGTGTCCACAGAGGCCAGAAGAGGCAAAGCTACAGGAATTAGGGGAGCCGGAGCAGGGCCGCTGCATCCTGGCTAGGATTGTCTACTTCCCAGTACGTGCATACGTTAGTTATAGGCATTTCAAAACTGTCTAGGCTGACCCAGCCACATCTAGAGACTCATGTGGGCTGTGGCCACTGTGTTGTGCTCCTCCTTGGCCAGAGCACATGGGGGGGCAACCCTGCTGGGTGTGGGGGCCTCGTGGTCCTGTTGACACCTCCAGCTACACCTGCATCATCCACAATGTAAGACAATTCCTCCCTCAGCCCTAGGAGGTACTCCAGGATCTCTAACTTGCAATCTTCCTGGAGAGTACCAGGGAGGCGGTAGCCCTGGTCATCTTGCCATCCACATCTCTACAGGCCTGAGGCATGCTCGGTAGCATGACCGATATCAAGGGGAAAAAGGAAAATCACAGGCTTTTTCCGAGGCACAAAGAACGGTAGAAATAGGCATTTGTTGGATGTAATAAATCAAATACTGATGGCTCAAATATCTCAGTGCTGCTCTACCAGTGATGAATCAAGTGTGCACTGGAGAAGCCCTTCCCCTGCAGCCTTAGGGCAGCACCCACAGCTAGATGGCCACATGGTCCTGTATGCAGACGCCAGTTCTGAGGACAACAGGTGCCTGGGGCCCTGTGCAGGTATGTGTTTGCAGGCATGGCCCCCAGCACTGAGAGCTGGGACCTCACAGCCCAGACACAGAACAAACCTTTTAGCTCCAGCTTGTCAACAAGCATCTGTCTGCATCAGTGGGTTTGGAGTGAGACCTTCATTACAACGTACGATGAAGTTGAGGGAGAATGGCA
Organism: Nycticebus coucang; assembly: GCF_027406575.1. Classification (NCBI taxonomy): domain Eukaryota; kingdom Metazoa; phylum Chordata; class Mammalia; order Primates; family Lorisidae; genus Nycticebus; species Nycticebus coucang. Next base: position 106,710,617 of record NC_069783.1, on the reverse strand, counting down.
AAGCCTCTCCCACATCAAATTCCCACCAAGAGAAATCCAAGAATTGTACCTGAGCACACCTAATGTGTGTGCGCCTTTCCCTTCAGCTCCTCAACTGACTACACCCCTGGCCCTGTCACAGCTGGTGAAGGTGTGGGCTCTGGGGCTAAGTGCCACCAACTGCCCGAGTGTCGCCAGCAGAAGGGCTTGCTTCTAAGTTATGGGGGAAGAAAACAGCATGCCCACCATCCTGCCCCAGGCTGGGGTGAGATGGGTGTGCTCCCTGGCTCCTCCCCAGCCTCCAGGCCAGCACCTGCAGGCATGGGGGCACAGAGGGCGCTGCTTCATAGCAACTGTGTCCTGACCACGCAGGGACACATGGCACAGTCATCAGGCAAACAAATTATAATTGGAACAAATAGCAGAGGCTTGCAAACGTGGATATGGGTGTTATAAAGACAGCGGAACACACACCCAAAGCCATAACTGCCAGGATCCCCACATCCCTCCACGTGGCATCTGCCCCTGAATTCATAAAGAGGTGGTGGTGAGGTGGGCACAATACCCCAAGACCAGTGTCCAAACGGGATAGTCTGGGGAGAAGGGGTGGTGCTGCAGGCAAAGTCCAGGGGCCATCCAGGCTCCCAGTCACCCCACTTAGGTGCGATTAGGAAACAAACTCTGTGCCATCTCTGTATGGATTTATCATTCATTGAGTACCTACTATGTGTAGCCATAGTCCCAACTGTCAAGACTCCCTGGGTAGGTCAAGCTGAGACCGTGGCACCAGGGAGGAAGAGTCAGCCACAAGGGACTCAGAGACTCATAGCTGCACATCCAACGGGCAGGCCCACCCTACATCAACTTGGAGTTAGGTCTTGAGCCTTCAACCCCCCTGATAGAACCTGGAGGCAGCAAGTCACGTGACTTCAGGGGACTTAGTTTCTCCATCTATAAGTGAAGGCAGCCTTTTGGAACCCAGATGGTGAGATCTTTCATCTTCTGTGGCCAAAGACCCCAAACACCAAGGCTCCAGCTAATTAGTGACGTCACCCCGGAAACAAACTCTGTGCCATCTCTGTATGGATTTATCATTCATTGAGTACCTACTATGTGTAGCCATAGTCCCAACTGTCTTGGGTGATCTTCATTCACTCCTCAATATGACTAAAACCTGCGGTCAGCAGAGCACAAGAGTGTGCTTGTCTGAACTCTGCAAGCATATCAGAAGTCCCCAAAGGTGCTACTGGACCCCAGTAATTTCTGTGTGGGGATTCCTTGCAGTGGCAGTTTGGCACCAGTCCCCGCTCCGGATACCTGTCTGCCACTATCGCATGTGCAGAAAAACTGTGTGGACTCAACTGAACAGACTCCAAAATGTAGAATCCTGAAAGTAATTGCTCTGAATTCTAGAATCTTTATAGGATAACAAAATCTTAGTATGAAAATATAACCAAGTAGGAGCCAGGATGAGAAACTGGTGAGGACTCCTATGTAAGACTGCCGTGCTTTATCTGTGCAGACACAGCTCTGTGAGGGCAGGGCATCTTGCATGCCTGCTTCAGTGATGCGTTGAGATCATGCACAGGAAGCGCAGTGAGCTCCAAGCTGGTGGGCTGGGCCATCTCGTGTTCTTGCTCCTATGCAGACATGACAGCCGCACAGTGTCAGAGGCCCTGCACTACCCACACACTCTGGCGTTGGCCTTCAGGGTGCCAACCGGGGGGCAGTGAGGCATTAGGCAGTTAAAGAGGGCATCTGATTCTGTCCTGGGTGACTGAACTCTCAAATACAGAATCTGATGTGGTACCCCTGTCCCCAGTTCACCTCATTTCTCAGTGAGGATTTCATGGACAGGACACTATCTAGGCCACTTCCAGGGAGGGGAAGCTCCGTGTCTCCTTAGAGAACACACACAGTTCCGGAGGGTGGGCGGAGGAGATCCTTAAGAGATTTAGGGTATGAAACGTTACCTGTAAACCTTCTATATCTGTTCATTTCTCAGACTTTGAACTTGACTCATGTTCTGTCACTTTTAATGTTAGTGTTGTATTGCCATTTTGGTCAAAGACACCATCCAGAATGTCATAATTACTTCCCAGAATTCTGATGTGACAGAGACAGTGTCATGCGCCACCCCAAGTGGCTTTGCTCCTGGGCCCCAGGAGTCTGCATTTCCCAGCTTCCCTTGAAGTGAAGTTGGGCCAACTCTCCAGCAGAAGTGACCCGAGTCTGTCTGCAGCTGAGGCACAGACACCAAATGAGCCCTCCATGCTACGGGAACCAGGAAGCCATAAGAGACTGGGAGCATAGGTCCCTGAGTCACCACTGAGAGGGAGAGCACAGCCCTCACACATTAAGCATGATTACTATAGCACAACCCAGCCTGGCCCCACATGCACACCCAAGCCCAACCTGCATCCATTCATCCACCCCACACTCACCTGCTATGAGGTTAGTGACCATCTCAACAAGAGCCAGGCAGGCCTGGCATCTCCCATAGGCCCATCAGGGCCTGGGGCCAACATATGTTTAGGGATTACAGAAATGTTTTAATTTAAATCTTTAAAATCACAAGAAAAAAGTGATTAAGAACAAAACATCTTGGTGAATCTAGATTATATTCCTCCTCTCTATTCCTGGGCAGATATAAATTATAATTTTCAGTTTTTATGGGGTAAGGGATCCCTACAGGCACAGGTGCCCAGAGCCCACAGCGGCCCTGACGGAGACCCTCAAGGGGAGGTGGCCCATACGTGCCTGCAAAAGGAGGCATCCCATCCACTTTCATAAGTCTCCCAAACGAAACTTGGCCGACAGGAAACTGTTCAGGTGAAGAACATTTGGGTTCCTCTGAGGCCAAGATGAGCAGGGGCTGATGTTGTCTGTGGGTGACATTTTTGCTCCAAGAGAAGACCAGCAGGGCGCTGCAGAGAGATGACTCCAACTCCTCTAGGGGTGCCCTGGAGAATTGGCCAGGAAGTATCTTGATGGACACATTCGCAGCATAAAGCTCTGGGGCACGCCCATCGTAGGTACACTCCCCTGCCCAGGAAGCCCCTTTTCACTTAACTGGACACTGGTATCAAGGGCTATAATCCTGGCAGCAATTCTTCTCTGCAGAGACTTTTCTCAACGCACTGAGAGGATGTCCTCAGGCCCTTGGGACCTGCTCTGGCTCTTAGAAGCTCTATGTTCATGGGCGAGTGGCCCACTGTCTCTGTTCCTTGACTGCCTAAATGAGGAGGAGGAAGAGAACCACCTCACTGTTGGTTTCCAGGATTAAAGCTAATGGCACTTGTCAAAGGTCAGGTGTAGCATGACTTGGTAACTTGTGCTCTCATCCACCACTGCCATGTCCAAGGAAAGGGCAGATAGATCCAGACTATGCAGCCAGTGCCCCGGACTTTCGACTCAACCTTAAGGATGTCAGACAGAATGGCTGCCTGCACATCACAGAAGGGCAGGGTTCCAAGGTGGAAGGAAGCCGTGTCCTGGAGCTGCAAATAATTCTGAGTCAGATCTGCCCCTTACTGCTTGAAAAGCCTTGGGCAGGTCACTTCACCTGACTTGGCTTAGTATCCCCGAGTTGTGGTGAGGATGGAGTGACATGTATGACTCTCATGTTGGTACACGGCACATGCTCAATAAATGTTGAGGCTATTGTTTTTATCTTGCTTCTTTGCTTTAACATGACTTTCTTTAAGTGCCAAAGAAATTACTTAACTAATAGCATCTGGAATCCCCCTGTTCTTAGCCTCTCAAGTTTATCAAAAAAGTTCCCCATCCTGAACAGAGGAGAGTTCCTGTAAACCTCTGGTCTATTTTTAGTGAATTCTTGGCACATAACTTAGCTAAACTCCAAAACCAGCCCAGATGATTCTGGGAGTACTGGGACTTGTCCCGTGAGATATGACCAGGGATAAAGACACGCATATCCCCCACCCCAAGCATCCTGGCCACTCATTCACCAGAACACAGGGCTTAGAAATGTAGGTGGAACTGGGTTTGTGTCTGTGGGTGCACTGAGGATTTTTTATTGAACATGTGTTCTCAGGTAAGTCTTACCTAGAAACTATGTTAGGTCCAGCTGGGAGAACATGGGGGTTGTTCTTAGTATTATTTCTCCCTATAGAAAGGATGTACCGCCTTCTCCAAGGACATTAACACTTAGAAATGAAAGCTATGCCATGCACAGCAAGATTGTTCTTTGATGGATGAGTGGGTCTCCTGGTCCACACCCCTGGGGTAAGGTAAATCGGTACTAAGCTGCCAAGTCATAGATTGGCCAAAACCCCCTAGGAAAACTGCTCCTTAAAATATTTCCTCCTTCCCACTTCCCGGCCTCATAGTCTTGTGCTCTTCAGAATCAGCTGCGCCATCAACCCCTGGAGGGCAGGATAAAACAGTTTCCAGATCCCTCCTCTAGTTTCTGATTCAGCAGGTCTGAGAGGATGGGGAAAATTTCCAAGCCCTGTGCTGAGGGACAGCTCAGCTTCTCCTTGACTCCAGAGGTAATTAGAAGGGCTGTTGTCTGTTAAAGAAGGGACAAACATAGCCTGTTGGAGGGAGCTTGCTGTTTGCCCATGGCAGACACAGAGCAGAAAGGTGCCCAAGCAGGTGTAACGGGCAGGAGTAACACAGAGGTATGACACGCAGGCGTGAGGCTTGAATTCTGATGACCAAATAACTGAAGTCTGGGCTGTCTGCTGGTACTCTCAGCCATGTGGCTAACCCAAGGGCAGAATCAGCCCTAACCATCCTCCCCTGTGGTCATCTGAATTCAGGCTGGCCTCCAAGCCTGAACCTTACAGCCTTGGCAGACAGTGGGGATCATGTACATGTGCCTGCTCAACACCGCAGAGATGCCTGGATTAAGGTGACTCCCTCGTGGAGCTTCTGGAAGCAGCTCCTTGACCCTCCAGGTTAATGGACCCCGACCACCCCCCACACCACATTAGAAAGCTTTTGTTTGGGCAGCACCTGTGGCTCAAAGGAGTAGGGTGCTGGCCCCATATGCTGGAGGTGGCAGGTTCAAACCCAGCCCCAGCCAAAACTGCAAAACAAACAAACAAATAAATAAATAAATTTCTGAAAAAAAAAAAGAAAAAAAAAAAAAGAAAGCTTTTCTTTGGGTTGGCACCTTAAAGTGCCCTGTCCAGGAAGAAAAGGCAGATTGAGCAGGCCCAGGGACTCATGGCAGGGTGCATGCATGGGGAAAGCATCACCAAGCACGCCAGGCAGGGAAGTCGCCAGTCTCTAGATACCTGCATGCTGTCCAAGGTGTTCTGGGCGAAGGGCAAAGCAAGACACCATTACGGAAAGATGTTGTAAAGAAAAGAAGACACAATTCTCAGCACATCACATGGCCTTTTCTATTTGTCAGACCAAAGCACGCTGCACTGGAGCCATTGCCATCTTCAAAGCATGCACCACAGCAGCACAGTAACAGACCACAGCAGGACTGCGGCGGAGTGACAGCTCCAAGGCAGATTGAGACAACAAGGATGACCAAGTCGGTAGCCTCAGGGCAACTGGGGAATAGGATCCGCATTTCCAGCCAGGAGATTATACAAATTAAAATGCAGTAGACAACTAGGGTGGGGGAGGTGGGGATCAAATTACATTGCAGAGAGACATCTGGCCATTAGGGGGCTGTACACATCTTCCAGGGTACTTATGTCTGTCTGCTATTCATCACACACATCTCTCCAGATAGTAATTCACTGATGGACGCTTTCAAAAAAAATCAATTTCAATATATATAATGATAATGATGAAACCTTTCCCGTGGGAGAAATAGATTTTCAAAGGCAAAGTGAGAGCTGCACATGTTCTAAGTGGCAGCTGCTCCCATAGGGACAGGGAATAGGGCTCTCCTAAACAGGGCAACCTCACCCATCTCTGGAGACCTATCCCAGAAGGCAGCCAGAGTGACTAATCCCCTCTTGCACAAACAGCTGCTTCTGGGTGGTGAGTTGCATGGCCTCTGTCTCCAGCAGGCCCCCCTGCAGCCCCATCCATGGGGCATGGAGGATGCAGACAAGGCCTCAGAGCAGCCAGAGCTCTGTCCGTGTCTCTCTGTCCACTCCCAAGGAGGCTGGCATCAGACACACCACCCACCCTGACAGGACGTGGCAGCCATCTCCCTTCCAAGCCACTCATGCCGCATTTGTGGGGACTGTGCCTGCAACGGCACTGGCTTCTCTGAATCCTAGACCTCCTTTCTCTGATTCTGCCTATGCCTCCCAGAATTTGTGTCACACCTTCACAATGCACACCTACATCAGTCTCTAGGAGTGCGGATATCCCACGAATGGTCTGCCCACCCTTTTTCCAGCCAAGGGGAGCCAGTCAAGGAGTACACTCAAGATACACATGGTTCTGACCCTGCTGTGTGGCCAAGGGAAAACTGTTTAACCTCTCTGTGGCGCAGCTTCCTCACATGCAAACATGGAACTCCTCACAGTACCTATCATGTGCCCACTATGGCGACATAAGAAGACACGTGAACAACACGGAGGAGCTGGTGTGTGGAGAGCACGAGTGTGGCTCTCCCCAGCCTCACCCACCCAGACAGGGCCTGCTCCTTACCTCTAGCAGCTGCACAGCACCTTCATGCTCCTTCTTGGCTTCAACCTGAGCCTTTTTTACAGTAAAAAGAGAAAATGTTTAAAGGGGAGGGAGGAGAGAAGAAAATCAGATTAATTCTGAATCAACAGGGTAGCTCATTTATTTTTATTCTCCTAATAAGCTCCTGTATTCTAAGGATCTAAATAAGTTTCCAGTTTGTGTATGTCCCTTGGAGTGGATGGAATACATTCTGGTTGGGCTTGATGGCCATTGCTAAACTGACAAAGCTTCCTATCCAGCAGACAGCAGGCAGCTTGTGGGATTTGGCTAGGGCAGGCAGGTGGGAGGGGGCCCCAATTCTGCTCCTGAGAAGGGGCAGAGGGCAGTGAGCCCAAAGTGGCAGGTAATCCTTTCTGAAGCCCCCTCCCTGGGGAGCACCTTTGTCCCTAAAACATCTTTAACTGCTTCAGAAACAAAATACAATGCTGCAAATCTGACCGCCAACTAGCTCCTGGTCTCCTGAGACTTCACTGGGCCCTCCAGCAGGTGCCTGTGAGTGCTCTCAGCACCACAGCAAGACCATGTGCCCCACAGAATAAGATATGTTATAAGTTTTACTAAAGAAGTTTCTCAGGACGGCTGCTGCCTGAGTCAAAAGGCAAATTCATACAGAACTGAAATGCAACATATTTATTTCCTGTCCTCGCAGACCCAGAAGATCTAGCAACATGATGACAGCAAACACCTGTCGTCTTCTTCTCACCTGGGAGGAGCCCCTGGATTTGCTAGGACCTCTCCCTCCCTGATACCCAGCATGGGTCCTAACCCTCAGTGAGTGGTGTGCTGGGTGGCATGTGGCCCAAGAATAGCAGGGTAGAGAGAAGTACCTCTCCTGTCAGATTTGGCCCGAGAAGAAGAGGTATGGTTGGAGCTGCTGCAGCCACCTTGCCACCATGAGGATTTGTCCCTTGGTAGCTCCATCCTGCCACCAGGGTAAGGTGGTAGATGGTCTCATGAGGCCTTGGATTCTGAAGCCAGGTGGTTTGGGCCCTGGGCCCAGACATATCGGAAGTTAAAATTTCAGTTATGTGTACAAATAAAATTTCCCTTTTGGATTTTCTGTCACGTGAAGCCAAGGGTGCCAATGAAGATAAGTATCAACTGCTGAAGAATGTGAGGCTCCCCATTTTAAAGGTAGAGAAACATGTTGTGCCCCAGACAATTGGGAAAAGGTGTCTCCAGCTGTGGCCTATACCATACTGCCACAGTGTGCATCACTAAACTGGTTGGACACACCAACGAAGCAGGAAAATACCACTTTTTAAGAAGGATTATTTCCTGATGCCATGGTGCACCTACCTCGTAAAATACTGAGCTCTAATGATGAATCCCTTTTTACACTGAGACTCACATTCAGAATTCCCAGTTTCTAGAGAAGTATTTTTTGCTAGGTGCCTAGAGGATTATTAGTGATGGGCCATTCAGCATCATAAGCAACTGAACATTATCTTAACACTTTTTACTTCTTGCTCACAAAATTCCATGAGTTGGAAAGAAGGAAGAGCTTGGCTTCCCCAGCACAAACTAAAAATGAAAAGCAGTCTGAGATTTCTATAGAGTTCATTCATATGCATTTCATTTTCACATACTTCCAATGAGGTTTTTAAGAGCCGGGCAAGTGAATAGAACACAGCACATTAATCACACCATTCTTGAATTCGGCTCAATCGTCGAATGCTTAAAATTATTCCTTTCAAATCAAAAACACCAAGAGCAACAATAAATAACAAAATAGAAAAAGAGACAGACAGAGAACATACAGGGATTATATAAATAATGCCACCATTGAGTCAGTTGAAGCAAAGATAGTTTTCAACTGGCAGGATTAAAAAACAACAAAAAAACTTCACGGCAGGCTGCTAAAGCTCAGCCAAGCTGGCGGTAACAACTTAGTTTCTGGCTTTGGACGAAAATCAGGAGTTCATTTTTGCAGGCTGCTTGCAAGCTGGGCCATTTGGGCAATCAGAATAGATTGTTAAAATTAACAGTTAAAATTGGCAGTGCTGAATTCCTACAAAATCTAAGCAACGGCTTCAGTGAGGCTCATTTCAGGGGCTACTGCCAATTTGTGGGAAAGCATGACCTTTCCTCCGAGGCAACTTCCTCAGAACAGAGAAACTCGAGAGAAGACATGACTCTCAAGGTGCCCGCGCTCCTCTCAATGCCAGAACATCTGTAGTGGTGGGTCAACCCAGCGGCAGCTGCTGCTCCAAGGGTGGCATCATAGAGGGGACAGCAGGTCTCCTAACAACACAGTCCTGGGCCTCTGGCTGGCTGGGACCCAGCACACAACACTCAGAAGCATCATAGTCAGGATGGCAGAGAGCAAGAGTCAGTGGTCGGTACTGTTTACTGTCAGCTCCACAGAGAAGTGAGTGGGATGTGAACTGTGTTGAGGCTGCGAGGACTCTAGAGCCTGGCACTCAGCAGAGCAAGGAAGCTATCGAGTAGACACAGCACAAGACAGGCGGCTATGACTCAGAATTGACACAGAGGGTCCATCTACAACCTTTCCCTCCTGACCATCCACACGGTAATTAAAGCCAACATGTCGAGGGGAACACATGAAGTCGATCGCAGCATCGATTACACGTGGCATGGCCGATTCAGCTTCTCTTAGTGTTCATCACGCATTTCAGTAATAGCTTTGAAACTGAAAGCAATCATTTCACAAATGGGAGGAATTCTCAACCACAGTAAAATGGTCAGATCTGCAGATGAATTTTAAATACAGGAAAACCCTTTAGCTCACACCACTGGATTATCACAACTGCTGCTTGTCACAGGACAAGGACATAACCCACTTGAGGAACGACAAGTCTGAAGCAGCAGAGCACCTGGGACTCGAGGGTCCCCACTGTCCTGATGCCACCAGGGAATCTCCAAGTACTGTAAGGTGGCAGAATCCACCTGTCTTTCAAGGAAAACACACTCCTGCTTATGCCACATACTGCACATCAAGAAAAGGAATATTGTGGAATCTTGGAAGCAGAGGATCAAAGTCCCAGGAGGGGCAGAGGGAATTCCCAGGACCCAACTCTGTGTCTGTCCTTGGGAGCAGCCAGGATGGCAGGCAGTGGCCAAGGGTCAGGCAGGAGTCTCCACAGTGAAAATGGGATTACTAGTTCCCTGCAGCACTCAGGCCTTCCCAAGAGGAATTTTCCAGTTCCCACAAGGACCTCAGGAATAGAGGGGTACACACTCAGAGAACCAGGCAAACAGAGACAATTAACTCCAAGGAAAAGAAGAGTTGTACAAAACAAGACATGCTGCCATCTGCAGAGTTTGGAGAACTTGAGGGGGAGAGCGGGTACTGGTGGGGCAGAGGCCTTTGCTTTGGGATGTGGTGTTCCAGGTCATCCCAGAGGCCATGAAGAGCCAAGCTTGAATACGAGAACTGTGATTCAGAGGTAGCGGCTGACTGGAGACCCAAGTTTGGGTGCTGCCATACACCAGCAGTGTCCAAACCCTCGGATAAGCCAAGATTGCCAATGTAGTGAGTGTAGACCAAGAAGGGACACAGCTGAGGACTGACTCTTGGGATTGCTGGCCCAGGATGTGCAGAGGGGTCTGTGTATAAGAGGAAAACCAGGACAGAGTGGTGTCCTGGGAGATGACAATTGCAAACTGGGCCTCTGGGTGGAAGAAGATGAGCACAGAGAATGGACCCAGCACTAGGCCCACACATGGCGTGCCACCCACAGGCCCACATGACGAGGGTGGGTGGCCCACTGAGTGGACACTAGAAAGACCTGGGCTGTGGACAGAATGCAGGGCTCTTTGGGGTAGCTCCACAGTGCTCCCTCATGGGAACCACTTTTGGACCTCGGATGGTGCAAAAGACAACTGATGAGTTTTATGTTGATAGAGGGACAAGGACCAGTCTCAGGTGCTCCCTGGCCCTAGGGCAGAGGCATGACTGCCTGGCGGGTTACAGGCTCGCTCTGTGCCTGCAGTTCTGGAGTCAAACCCTCCCCCTCAAGGCCCGTTCCTGATGTCCTGCCTGATTCCTCTTTCTCTCACGCACTGAGCTGATTCCCACCAACGATTCTGCATTCGCTGCTCCCTGATCCCCACATCCACTCACCCAGCTCCTGACATGGTGGGCACCCTCTCCTCTCGTAAACCTTCCCCTTCTCTAAAGGGTCAACCTCCTACTCCGTACTATTTACTTCCCTCATGGTTCTTGGCACACACTTTCAGTCTTTCATTTCATTCTGCTCCCATGGGGCAGATCCCAGGCTGACCCACTTGTCCCACTTTCTGGAACAACAGCTGAGCAGCTGACTTAGGGGCAGGTGGCCAGAGCTTGCTGAATGAACCATGAGGGACCCGCCACCCATGCTGGACACCAGACAGGACAAACTGCAAAGAATCTTCCAACCTCCTTCCACTCCAGGTTCAACCTTCCTCTTCTCGTGCTTTTCTAAAAAGTCAGACCTTCTAAGAAATTACAAAGAGGACACATTGTCCAACTTCCCTTCCTCTGCTCCCCTCACTCTAAAGGCAGAGACAGTGATCAGTGTGCAAGGGAAAGAGCAAAGGAAATCGGATAACACACAGAAGCGATTGGGAAGCTGAACAACAGAGCTGGTCCCATTCATCTTCTGGTGTCACAAGCTTAGGAAATAGAACTCCGGGCTCCTGGAGAATGTTCTGCTAAGAGGACATGGACTGTCACCCTCACAGATGATATTTGCATCTCTGTAGACTTGTTATCTGGCTCAGACAGTCCCAGCCTGGAGATGTGGCTTCCAGGGCTGCACTGAGTGAGCACAGATACCATTCCAGCACCTCCAGCCGTGGCAAAAGTCCTTCGGGTGCAGCCAAGAGATGAGAGCAATATTACTGTCTGCACTCCCGCAATATCCTTCACGATAACATCTACTGAAATACTGCATCTCAGGGGGCCTGCCAACCTATTGTGACAGGCAGTAAGGACTGGGACTGTCCCACCAGCACTGACTTAATGAAATCTATCTTTACAGAGATTTCATGCTAAATGATTAAAGGAACAGCATCAGAAGTCATCTACCTGCTGCGACAAGCTCTGCTAATAAACTGGAAGAGAAAAGCCACTCTGACATATTGTTATCACCAGCCAGCTGGGGCAAGCGATTACGAGTCTTTTATTTTAAGATTTAAGACCTGAAGAGGCTATCAAATGGGGGCGGGGGGGCACAGAAGGCAGAGGAGTTGCCTGATGTCCACCCCAGTCTGTTCCAGGCTGGGGAGCCACAGACAGGCCTGGGGAGGGGTGGGCAGGGCTGGGACACCAGGCTTTGGAAGGAAACCAGAGAACCAGTCACAGTCAGCATGTTCCAATTTCTCAATGCAGGTATCCCAAGTCCTTTTAGCTCTGAAAGATGGACCTTGCTGCCATTACAGGAGAGACAGCAGGACCTGAGGACTGGGGGGGGTCGGTTAACTTTCCCACCCCCAGCAGGTGGCAGGTGCACCCTAAACCGCCCAGTCCTTGTCCCTAGGGCCTCTTCACTCTGTCAGCTTCTCCGCCCTTCTCTCTTCTTTCTCTGTCCCTTCTCCCCCTTCTCCTTTGGTAATGGGATCACGCTATGTATACTGCTCTGCAGTGAGATTTGCTCACTTAATAACTCATCATGTGACAGCCTCCAGATGGCAGGGGAAAGCACGATGACTCCCTTCACTGATGTCAGATGGGTCTGCGGCGTGGAGGTGCCACGCTGTACACAACCAGCACTTGGATGGTGATGTGTAATCTCCTATCCCCCTCTCTGATGCAGCATTACTGAGAACAATAACAATCCCCCCATTTGAATGTGTTCCTGAATTTCTTGCAGGGCAGTCTCAGGATGGGAGTTGGAGGGTCAGCATCTACGCACAGTTTTAGTTTTAATCAATGCTGCATTTTACTTCCCCCCAAATAGCTAATTTACACCTCTGCTAGCAAACTGTAAGAGCGTCCTTTCCCCTACGACCCCTAGTTTTCAATCACTGCTGCACTTTACCTCCCCCCAAATATTAGCTGAGACAATTCACACCTCCACTAGCAAACGATAAGAGCATCCTTTCCCCTACCACCTTACAGGCACCAGATATTAGAGCTCCTTTTGTTTTTGCATTACAGAATGTGAATATGGAAACTAGAAAACCTAGAGCACATGGGAGAGCAGAAATGACCAAATCTTTCTCTGCAGGAGGGGCTCTCCAGGCTGTGGGTGAGCTGTCCTCACCCACCCCTCCTGTGTGCCCCCCATGCCTTGCCCCAGCCCACTGCACTCACCTTCTGCAGAAGGTCGATTTCCCGCTGTTTGGCGCTGAGGACAGCCAGGGCCTGCTCATGCTCTGCTTCCAGCTGCTGCCGCCGTTCAGCGGCCTCTCGCATGTGCTGTGGGGACAAGGAAAGTCTGGCTGAGCTTGGTCACTGCCCCCAGGGGTATGCATCCACCCTGGGGCAGCCCAACTCCACCCAGCCCAGGGGTCTCAGCTGATCTCAGCTTCGCCAGGGAATAGCAAAATCAACAAGTGGGGGATAAAGACTGTGGAGCCAGCAGGTCTTCAGGTCTTGTTGGTCCTTCTCACACTGTGCAGAGTTCAAGTGAATTCCCTCTTCTCTCTTGTTTTGAAAACCTTTTTCCATTTTGACCCAGGTCTTTTGCAAATAGCAGCTGAGGTTTATAGATCTTCTCCTTACATGTCTCATACCACACCGAAGTCATAATCCTTGGATCAACCACAGGACGAAAACACTAACTAGCTCCAGGCTGTGAAGAGGGGAACTAAGGCACAGAGAAGTCACCCTTGCCCATTACAGGCTGGTGAGCAGGCATTGTTGGAGCTTCAGAATCTTGTGTTCTAGCCCCTACTACTAGGTCTAGGGACCCACGTGCTCAGCCCAAGTCCACATGCTCCTTCATTTACCCTCCAGGGAAGGTCTTTGGGAGGATCCCATTGGCCTGTTGCCTAGAGCAGTGTGAAGGGGCTGTGGTCCCCACTATGTCCTCTCCCAGAGCTCAGGGCTCAACTGTCACCTACTCACCTCTATTGGGTCCCCGCCCACCCAGAATCATCATCAGAACAGCAACAATGAGGATAAGAAGCCTCGGACCTATGAGGCTGGTAATAGTGAGCCACTGCAAACCTCAGGGCAGCCACACAAGGAAACACGTGAGAAAGTACACCGCAGAGCAGCAGCTAAGACACTTGGGCTCGCACCAGGAATCACCCAGGGAAACGTCTCACGGTGCCCAACTGGCAGCACCAGAAGGCCATGAGCAAAATGTTTGAATTTCATTGTCATTTTCTTGTAATGTTTTTATATTACTAAATATATACAAAAGGTGACTTTGTGGTCATTTTAAAATCTGTATCTTTTACATAAAAGTCCAGATTCCTTCGAAAATCGAAAGGTTCAGCCATGGCCAAGGGAAGCAATGGGGGCTGCTCCCTTCCAAGGGGCATGTGGCCTCCAGTGCCCAGCTGCCCATGTCACGCATGTCAGAGAGCTGCAAAGATGACCCACGTCACAAAGGAGCAGTCTCAGCATGGGGGGGTCCTAACACACCTTCCTTCTGGTTGATTTATTTTTATTGATTCATCATTTTACAGTTCTATTGATGTGTAGTCTTTTATGTTTTTAGTTAGTTTTGGAATCTTAAAAGATTGTAGCCTTCACACATCAGGAGGCAGGACACTTACGCGATGACATTGTTGCCTGAGGCTGCTGCCAATTCACACTTGAGCCAGAAAGAGCCCTGAATAGGCAGGAAGCCCAAGGGCAAAGGGGGTGGAGGGACCCTGGTTGGGGAGGCAGGGCCCTGTGGGAGGAGGGCAGAGAGGCAAATACATTCTCCTCGTCATTTCCCCACAGACAACCCACCCACACTTCCAAAATCTCCTTTCTTCTGGGAAATATCTTAGAGCTGAGCCATTTTTATTGAGGATGGGGAAGGTGTCTGTTTTTCATTTTGCAAAGTGAACGGTTGTGTGTTAATGAAGAAGATAAATCTCCCTTGGTCCTGTGTTCCAGGCATGGTGCCATCCTGCAATGGTGCCCCCACTGCCCCCTCTACTATTTCCTAAAGAGGCTCCCGGTTAACTCCGAAGCTGTGATTACCCTGCACCTCAACAGACAAGTGGTGGTTTTGCTGTTGTTATGGAAACTATCGTACAAATCTGAGATCCTAGGAAACAGAACCCCCAAAATATGAACAAACCCCCATAAAACATGGGTGTCTTGGTCAACTACCATAACCTGTTCCCACTGAGACCAAATAGATGGTTCACCCCTGTTGTGGACAGGACAGGTAAGGAAAGGGCACTCGGTCATTGCCTGGTGTCCACCCCTGCTGGAAGGAGGGCTGCCAGGAGCCAGGCAGGCTTCCCAAGATCCAGGCATGTTGTTCTCCTGGTCCCACCGAGCAGTTTGGGTCCAGCCATCTGGGGCTGGCAGTTTGTCTCTTCACAATAGCTCGATTCCCCTGCACCCACCACCAACTCACTGTGGTTTTATGAACCAGCAGCACATCTCACAAGGCATTTTAGGAAGGACGGAGACATGCCACCAAGGCACACAGACCCACGGAGACTCTGAGGATGTCAGGCAGCCCCTGAACTACTCAGAGGGCCTTCAGGAATGAACGTTCCCCAGCCCTGGCCCCCTAACTCAGGGCCTGTGACATCTCCAGCGTCAGGTTCTCTCATGAGGGCCCCAGAGCTCATGGACACTGCTTATTCTGAGGAACACAGAGCCTTTGTGAGGAGTGTCCAGTTCTAGGCCGGCATGTGTCTCTTCCATCTACTGGTTCATTTGTTCCTTGTGCTGTGGCCCTGGGATCTACAGTGGGTCTCTGTTAACAGCCTCGTAGGTCCCAGGCCTCTGGTCCTCATCGTCAGTTGTCCTGATGGTTACTCCAGATGGGCAGTGACCCATCGGAGGTAAGTAGGTCAGAGTCAAGCCCTGGGCTCCGGAAGAGGACAGGGCAGGAATCAGGACATTTGACCACCATTTATTGAGTGCTTACAAGGTCCCAAGAAGCTGGGCACACTGAACAAGACTGTACCTTCAGGAATGAATATCCCAAGCTTTAGGAACAGACGGTCAAGAAAGAGGAACGAGACAAGTCAGAGGTAATAGTGAATGTTGGATTAAAGCTCTAGGTTGATATTCAACCATTTTGATTTATAAAAACAGCTGTTTCATGTAGCCTTGTACTGGGTCCACAAGAACACAAAGATGAAATTCAGTCTACTGCTGTGATGAGAGTGCCCTTGCTCCTTCACCCACTCAACACACGTTCACCAACTGCTTATTCTGTGCCAGTCACCATGCTGGGTTCTGCAGGCAAGAGCAACATAAAACAGAAACAAAAACGAAATAAACCCAGTACCCTTGGAGTGATGATTGCGGGGGAGGGAGGGGTGCGTTGAATAGCATGCAGCACGCCCAGCAGTCCAAAGTGCTGTGAACACACATGAGGCACGGGATGAGACGGGGTGGTCCAGAGGCCAGCATGTTAGACCAGAGCCATCTTCTGGAGCAGAGACCCATAGCAGGAGGCAGGCATTCTGCGAGGCTACAGGTGGACAGGCCCCCAGGCGGGGAGCAGCATGGTGTTAGGAGGCCTCCATTCTCACCCAGACAGGCCACGAGGGCTCCACCAGTTCCTGCAAAGCCTTCATAATCTGTTCAGATGCTGGCTCACAGACGTGGACCATACCCCACAGGGAGGAGAGGCAGTGGGAGAGCAAGTCATTGCTCTTCAGCCCTTCAAGGGGTACCATCTCTCCTGAGTATGCTGCTGATGTTTGAACCCACCCTTACAAATTAATAAAAAGGTACAAGGCAAGAGTCATGGCTGGTAATTGCTACTTTGGAGTCACAGTGCAGGTAGTCATAAAGCTTCTTAGCTTCTCCATAGATAACGTCACCTTTTAGAAACCCAGGGGTTAGTTTTTGAGATATTTCCCAGGTCCTACATTCCAGTGGGACAGTGGGCCCGCCCAGGCCGGCAACCCCTACCAACAGCTCAGCCAACTGCAGCCTGTAAGTGCCTACCCTCTGCCCACTAAAGTGTCTTTAAAAATCTACTTGATCCGCAAATTCTTAAGAAGGCAGATTTGAGAAATTCCTCCCATACCCCACTTGGCACTAAGTGGAATATACCCTTCTCCACTAGAAACTTGCTGTCTCAGTGCAATGGCTTCCTCTTGGGCAGTGGGCAGATGAACCCGGCTGGGTGGAAACATTTTCACTAGGTCTTCCTTGATCAGAAGGGCCCAGATGTCCCGAGGCCAGCCTCTGGACACCAGCAGTCTGGACACCAGCAGCCTGAGAGATCTTGCAATGCAGAAGAAGCCCATCACCTCTCAGCTCAAAGCCCTTTGACAACCTTCACAGCCCCTAGTAAGTCCAGGTGCCATTATGACTGCAGGGCCCACACATTCTGCCTCATGCCTCCTCTCTGTCTACCACTGTCTGCCTCTCACACTCTGTTCTGGACACCCTGGCTTTCTTCCTCTCCCAAAGAGCTGGCAAACCACTGCCTCAGGACCTTGGTGTATGCTGTTCCCTCTGCAAGGCACAGTCTTCCCCTCAGCACTCCTCACTCTCCACAGGCCTCACCGTGCTCCATACACTCACCACCACCTAACGTGCTCATTCCCCAGGCTGAAGCAAAAACCTTGCACCTGTTATGTGTCCCTATCCCTGGACAGAGCACTTAGCATAGGTGCTGCTTCTGCCCATCACTGCCCTGTGACCTCTCGGGGTTCGGCTCCACCACTCTCCCACCCCCACTCTACTCTTGCCACACCTGCCTCTGCCCAGCTCCTGGAGCTTCCCACCGACACTGTCCACAACAGGTGCTTGCAGGGACAGCACAGCATGGGTGGAAAGGTCAGTGAAGGGCATAACACAGTGTTTACTTAAGACGCAGACCACGCGGGCCCACCCCCCAGTTTTGATGCTCACCAGCTCTATAGCCTTAGGATAGCTGCCTAACCTCTCTGGGCTCCACATTCTTCTAGATTATTCAACATCATTATCTTTCCCAAATGGCTAATAATTAATGATTAACTAATGATAATTATTAACAACCATGTCAGAGATGTTTTAAATTTTCCATGAGCTAAAATAGTATGTGGTGTCCACTAAGTTCTCTATTTTACATTTTAGTACACATCTAAGAAGGCCTCTTTTCGTTGAACTCACATAGCACTGGGTGAAAACTCCGGTGTGTGGCAGGAAGTAGAGCTTGGGTGGTGGCCTGGGGGCTCCACCAACAGCACCATGAGGAACTAAAACTATACTAGTGAGATGGAGATCAGGACCCAGAACACAGCCACTGCCATTTGCAAAGCATTTGCTACACGCCAGGCTCTCTGCCAAGGCTGCATGCTGCCTCATTTAATGCTGAGAGTTGGATGCTGTGGTCACTACTTTTTTTTTTTTTTTTTTCAAATTAATATCAGGGTGCAATTTTTAGGTTACATTCTTCTTGCTTCCAGGGTAAAGTTCCATTTGTAAAAGAGCCCCTCACTCAGGGACTGTCGTCACTATCTGACAACAAGGCAATGGGCTCAGAAAAGCTAAGCAACTTGCCTGAGGCCACACAGCTAGAATGTGGCAGAGCCTGGACACTGTCCCAAGAACATCAAGACTCCAAGCCTGCATGTTCCCAACCACTGCCCCATTTCTGGGTTGAAATACTTATAAACAGCCACCTTCGGGACCAGAGAAGCTGTGTCATATGCCCAAGCAGCCGACCTAGTTTGGATGAATGATTATGCAGCTGTTTAATTACACTATTGTTCTAGCTAATTTTTGTGCTTCTGTTTATTTTGGACGTGGGTACTGCCTGTGTAATCTTTATTTAGCTTTGGGAAGGAAGTTATTAGTGGAAGGAGGAAACCATTTTCCTCACAGGCACTCATCAGAAGCATTAACCAGACACAGAAATAACTCCGGGCGTGGTGCCGCGGCTTCAGTGTCGCTGGAGGATAAAGTGGTGATGGGCACTTGGTGAGCTTCTTGCTTCAAGGAGCAGGGAGAAGAGGGCTCATAGATCCAAGGGTCAGAAACAACAGGGATGAAAAGGCTTTTCAGTTTCTCAGGATAATGCATGAGTCCGAGAAATAGTTGTCAGAAAGGCACAAATTGTACCCCTCAAAGAGTATGTTTGAGGTTCATTATGATGGATGTGGGTGCCGGGAGGACAAGCTTAGGTGGGGACTTTGGTTGGTTTCCACATCCATTTCCCCAAATCTTTCCTGTCCCTCCAAAGCCCACATTCCCCAATGGCCACTGCCCACAGCTCTGCTTCCACTCTCAACAAAGCTTGGTAAAAGAGTGATTCTACCTCTCTCTCCATGGTCTCCCTGCCCATTCCTTCCTCAAGCCTTTGCAATCTGCTCCCTCCTGCTGTTCAACTAAAATCCCCTGCTAAGGCAGCACAGGGGCTCCCTGTTATTCAGGCCGTGGCCACCACTCAGCCCCAACTGGACAGTCTCTTAGCAACACCGATCACAAGGGCCCGCGTTCTTGATGCACCCTGGACTCTGGACACGCTTGCTGGTTTCCCTTGTCCAGCCCCTGCTTCTGCCTGATCCCTAAATCCTGGAGCAGCCACTGCTGTAGTTACTTCTCCCCTTGGGTGGCCCTGCTCAGTGCCACTATTTTAAGTGCCATGTAATTCCAAATTAAACCCTTATCCCTGCACCCACACCCAACTGCCTCCTCTTTATCCCACCTGGACAAAGTAGAGGAAGTGCAAATTCAGCCAATCTGAAATAGAGTTCTTGATTTTCTTTCTTGGACTAGGTCCTTCTTCAGCCTGCCCCATCTCAGCAAACACCACTGTGCCCTCAGCCCCCCAGCAGAGACCTGAGGATCCTCCCTGATCCCCACTTCCTGCCTCATTCAATAACCACATCTTTAAAAATTCTCCTATTTGCACCAAAATCTCTTCCCCTGTGTCTGCTGCTCCCACCCAGGCCAGTGCCAGCCCCTCCCTGGACCAGAGCCAGACTTCGCAGGTACTGTTCCTGCCCCTAAATAGCTGCCCCAGAGCAGCCTGCTCCAGACCAGAAGTGCGCCCTATGGCCATTCTCCTCCAAGGGCACTGTGGCTGCCAACGGCACTGAGAACAAAAGCCTGTCCTGGTGGCAGTGGCTCCTCTGGGATCAGGCCACTTCTGTAACTCAATCTCTCACCTCCGCCCCTTCTGTATCACACTTCAGCCATGCCACTCAAGTCATTCCCCACCCCTACAGATCTTAGCATGCTCCTTTCCCACCGCCTGGAACACTTGCGCTTGTATCATCTTATCAGAGATTGTTTTTATGTTTATTCTATGTCCCGTCCCATCCCCTACAATCTGTGGGAACAACAAGATTAGAGAAATGTGTGTCCCCATTTGCTGGTGCACCCCAGGGCCCAGGCAGTCTCTGGCAACCCAGATGAGGTCCCCACCTGGAAGCTCATACCCCACGCCCCAGCCCGCACTGCCCCTCCCTCTCTGCTCTCTGTCAGCCCGCACTGCCCCTCCCTCTCTGCCTCTGGCGTCCTTCTGCATCAATACTGAACCTTCTTGTACTTCCCAGGCCATCAGAGTTCTATTTCTTCCTGGGAACCCAAAGGGCCTGAATATTCAACTGAGAGTCTGAAAACAACTGGCTTTCACCCAACAACAGAATCCCACCAAATTCCTAACATTTGGCTTCCACATCCCCTCTAAATATTGTCCAAGGGCACATGTGACATTCCATGGGAAGATCTCACATCTGAAAAGTACTAGGGATTACGTGCCACAAGAAAAAGCGCTGTCTGAAGCACGCTGCCTATGGCAGGACTCATTTTTAGAGTGGGGATATTTATAGCCAGATGCTGACATTAACGCTGGCTCTTAAGTAGCCTACAAATGTCAAGGTGCCACTTCCCAAGGAAAGCTCGGATGTGACATGAAATGAACAAACGTGGAGCAAATTGAATTATCTCCTCAATGTTAGATCAAAGGTGGATTTGTCCTCTGCTTTGGGGCCTGCCTTGCCTGAGCAGAGAAATTAAGGAAAAAGCAATTTCCCTTAACAGGCGTTAATGGCAACACTTTGAATGTCACATTAGTGGGATCTGCTATGCACAGTAGAAACAGTGAAGCGTTTTTGTGCACACGATTTCTTTCCATCTAGCACCTGGTGAAAAGGATACCAGCTCTTAACGAGCCCATGTCTTCAGAACAACAGGAAAGAGGTGACATTTAAACCTGCTGTTTCCAATGGCACGTGATATCTGCCCCATCCACAGATATCAGGGTCCCCCTTAGTGATAACAGAGATGAGAAAGAGGCCTGTGATTTCTGGGAGCAGAGTGTATGTTTTAGCAGCAGCCCAAGCCAGTGTTTGCATAACTAGAGTTTTTGTGTGCTTTACCCTGAGAGGTTCTAGATGGGGCCAGACCATACCCATAGGTGCACACGCAGCCCAGGCATGGGAATCTGGGCTGGGGGTATAGGCCAGAGTTCACATCGCAGGCTAGAGACTACTCTTCTTGGCAAGGTCAGCCCCTTGGCTGATGTCCGGGAACTTAAATTTGGTAGAGTCCTCACTATCTCCTAAGAAGGGCTCAGGGTGCCTAGACCATGCTATCTATCTGCTCTCCTTCTGAAAGCCTGGCAGTTGGGTACATTCCAGGCACAGGTGCCCATGTGGCCAGCCCCCAATAATAATCCTGGGCGCCGAGTCTCCAGTTAGCTTCTGTTAGATGGCATTCCCTATATGTTGTCACAATGTGTTTGGGGGAGTCTCAAGTTCACATCAAGCCCTCTGAGGGCCTCTTTTCCCCCTCTGTCCTCCCAAAAGCAGGCTATGCCCCCAGTGTGAATACCTGTAGACAGGAGGGCATGAAGAGGACAGTTTGCAGGAGGGAGGAGGGCAGGAGCTCAGGTGTAAGCCTGGGCTGTCATTCCTGTGCAAGGTCCTAATGGTGAGGTTCAAACCTAAAGTCAGATAAGAAGGGCAGCCACTGTGGGCGAGGTGGGAGAGGTGAGAATCTTAAAACCCTGCAGTTATTAATCGGACCTCCTCTGACACCTATGGTGCCAGTGTGTTTGGTCCAGGGAGATAGTACCTGAAATGACAACCCCAAAGATATCCAAGTTCTCAACCCAGGACCCGGAGATACATTAACTCCCCTGGCAAGAGGGACTTTGCAGATATGACTTAGTTAAGGACCTTGAGATGGGAGATTACACTGCATCACCCAATGTCATCACCAGGGTTTTGATAAAATCCAAGAAGATGTTGCACCACTGGCTGTGAAATGGAGTAAGGCCATAAAAAGCCATAAGAACAGACCCTCCAAAGCCTTAGGAAAGAAAATACAGCCACGCCAACATTGCCATGTTAACTCTGTAAGACTAGTTTTGCCCTATGACCTCCAAAATTGTTGTATGAAGCCGCTAAACCACTGTGGGTAACTTGTTTTGGCAGAAACAAGAAATGAAGTGCATGGTTTCTGAACCTCATTTGCGACCAGCTGATTCTCTGATGCAGGGGGCTGCCCTGTGTGCATTGTAGGAGGCTTTAAAGCAAGGGCGTTCAATTTTATTTTTTTCCTCTGCCACACATTAGAAAAATAAGAATTATCTTGGACTACATGTTAAATACACAAATAATAAAAAAAGCTGATTAGCAAAACAGGTCCGTGCATACTTTTCTTGATATCGCACCTGGCCTATAGGCCACAGATTGGACACTCCTGCTTCAAAAACTCTCTGACCTCTCCTTCCCCAGTCATACCAATCAAATGTCCCCAGGGGAGCAAACTGCACCCACTGAGAACCACTGGTCTAAACTATCCTTCCTGCTTACTTTTAATCTCACAGACTTTCAGTTACGCCCTTAACATTGCGGCCCATCCTCCACTAAGTTCAACAGACATCAAACATGATGCAAACAACTAAAGGTTGAATAACTCATTGTTCATGCCCTCAGAAAACTCAGTCAATAGTCAAGGCAGTTGCTTATATAATTATGTGGTAGCAACTCCTCTCTTTAGGGTTGTGCCCTAAACTTAGAGCAAATAGCAAGAAGCAGTATCATCAGTGCTCATCTCAGCTATCCCCGCCAGGAACTAGCAGGCCAAGCCACATGGTGCTGACCATGGCCTTGCTCCTCTGCGGAGAACCATACCACTAGCTTGGCTCACATTTAGGGTCAGCAGTGAGAACAGGGCATCTTTACTTTTTAACTAACATGTAATTCATGTGCCCTAAAGTCACCATTTTTAAGTGTACAATTTAGTAGCTGTAGGATATTTACAAAATTCTGCAACCATCAATGATACTTAATATCAGTCCACCAGGGTTCATTCCCCTACCCTGTCACTGGTCACCATTCATTGTGGAACCTCAGAGCAGCAACCATTGACTCCAATAAGCTAGAGCTGGAATTAAAATCTCTTCTTGATTTAAAGTATATCACTAAGGGCAACACAATCTCCTTTTCTATACTTGTGAAACGCCAAGTGATCCAAGTAGCGCATGTACTGATTAATAGGACTGGAGATGATTATTCTTTGATTTTTCATTTAAATTCTCACCATGAGAATTCAATAAAATTTTAATACTCAAAGAAAAAAAAAACTAAAGAATTCATTCAGCTTAACTCTGTGACATCAATAGCAAATCAACCCACCCATTAAATACTGAAGGATACCCCCGCTCATCAGAAATGCATGAGGAGTATCTAATTACCTACACCCTGATAGAGCGATTTTCTGATTTATCTATTCTCTTTTTAACAAAGGTCATTAAACATCTGAGGAACAACTTAAAATTCATGAAGTTTAAAACACTACTGCAGCCCCTGCCCCTGGTCTTCAGTAAGTGAGCTCCATTCCCATTCCCGAGCCGCCCGTGCCCTCAGCTCAGCTGTGTTTAACATGCTAAGAAATGGAAATGCATAATTGCTTTTACAGGACTGCTTCCAAAAACACTCAGATTTCATTAGTTATCGCTTTTTATACCACAGAAAGGATAAAAACAGTCCCAACAGCCCTGAATTTTGATGATGGCTCCAAAAGAGTGCCTCCACTGCCTCCCGCCCTGGAACCCACATCCCTCCTCCGCAGCTGGAGGACAGGGCAGCATCCTACCTTCAGGACCTGTTCCAGGTTCTCCAGCTTGGCTCGGGGCTGGCGCTTTTCCCTCACGGGCGAGTTGTGTCCCCCGGGAACTGCGGAGAGCGCGTGGCGGAGCAGGGCATGCTCTGCCCTTACCTGCAGGGAGAAGGCAGGGCAACAGGGAGGTGGTTATAGCACGCTTGGGACCCAGGGTGTGCGCCCATCCGCAGTGGGCAGCCACAGCCTCCTCCTTAAGGGCAAGAGCTTCCATTTCCTTCCTCAGAGCCTTCTCCGTCCTCGTCCTCCATCACGGACCTCACTAAGGGGCCATGACGCTGGGGGTGGCCGACGTGACTGACAGCTGGCCAATCAGCAAATGACCTCCCTCTTCATCCCGCCTGCTTTCACCACAGCCTCAGGCATTGGTTCAGGACCTGGGCATGTTCCCTATGCCTGGCCAATCAGTGTAGTCTTGCTGCCCTGGAAGATAATGATTGGTTGGGGAAGTTACACAGCTCCATTGCATCCTCAGAGAACATGCTCTTAGACATGTGTACGAGCCTGGGAAGATGTTCTCTTTTTCCAGCTAAACTTGGAAAGGTGAGGACAAAAGGCCAGTGCTGCCATGCCATTTGCCATCATAAGGAAAAAACCCAGCTGAGGACAGAACCAATGAGATGAAGCCAGAGAAAAGCAGGATCTTGAGGGATCTTTTGAGCATCTAAATCAAGCTGTGCCTGAAGCTAATTATCTTTTCCTTTCAAGATAGTTGGGCCAATGGATTCTCTTTGTTTATATCAGTTTGAATTGTCACCAGTCCCTTAGTAACCATGAGAGTCCTATCAGATACAGAAGTGTTACCCAAATTGGGCATAGTGATTCTTCTGCGTAAAACTTTCCCCTTATTATTATTTTTATCTATTTATTTTGGGACAGGGTCTCAGTCTGTCACCTGTCACCCCAGCTAGAACACAGTGGCATCATCATACCTCACAGCAACCTTAAACTCCTGGGCTCAGGTGATGTCTCCACCTCTCAAGTAGCTGGGACCACAAGTGTGTGCCACCAGAGTCAATTTTTTCTCTGATGCACAAAATCTCACTCTTGCCCCTTGTTTCAATAGTGGATAAAAATGACAACAAAATTACACATAGATTATAGTTAATTCCCCTATAAATTCAGAAACTGTATCAGTTTTATTCTTAGGACATGACCTCCAAGGCCAAGTTATTGGCTTATTTAGGAGGCACTGCTTCTTCTCAACCTCTCCTATGGCTTTTGTGAGACAGGTGAGGACATGCTGTGACGAGAGAAGTTACCACGATTTCTTTCCTACTGATTCTCCTTGCAGAAGCAACATCTTTGAACCTAACAACAGACTTGTAATTTTTCTCCCCCAGTGTTATGACATGCAGTATGGCTCCAGTAACAGACTATCATAAAGTCACGTTTTTCAGGGGCAGAAGCCCTGTTTCAAATACTTTATGTACTGAGTGTTAGTTTAACCTGATGACTTCTGTGGCACCGAAAGAAAGGAAGGCACCCACTTGGCTTTCCTAAATGGGAGCAGAGTCACAGGAAAGCTGTTATTAAGAGGTCATAGAGAGGTTTGATTCCAAGGAGTACTTTAACACCATTTGCCTGCAACGTGATGCATGAGGCAATGAACTTAGTAAAACATCCAAGTGCTCCTAGTGCAAATGTCATGACCTATTTGAATTAAATAGTCCTTACTTCTGAAGCTCAACACCCAGGGTACAGTCTTGCTGCAAGCCATCACTTCTCACTCACATTCCTAGGTGGGTTTTTTTTTTTTGGCCCCTCTAAATCCAGGCCATCCTACTGCATCCCCTGAGAGGCCCATCTTTGCATCTGCTTCTCCTGTTCCATCTGGCTTTAAGTTAGCCTTGACCAGTGGAAGAGACCAGCAGGAAAGACTGAGATCAGTGTGCATCAGAGATCCCTTCCTGGACACTTCCCATCAGCCCACATGCTCATCTGTGCAGGCCCAAGGCTACCCTCTTCAGAAAGGCTACTAGTCAGCTGAGCTTGGCTGGTGAGCTGGGAATTGTAATTTCAGGTAAGGTTCCCTCCTCCCTAATGAATAAGGGTAGCACACTGTATCAAGGCTCATTACACAATGTAGCGTCTTCTGAACACCTACTTTCTTTCTGGGCATCTAAAATTTTGTTACATGCTGGGTACAGGTACCCAGGTGACTAACCCCCAGTAAAACCCTGGGTGCTGAGACTTTAAAGGGTTTCCCTGGTAGATGGCACCTCACACATGCCACAACTTACTTCCATGGGGGAATTAAGTGCATTCTGTATGGTTCTTTTTTTTTATTAATTTATTTTTATTGTTAAATCATAGCTGTGTACATTAGTGCAATCAAGGGGTACAATGTGTGGGTTTCATATACAATCTGAAATATTCTCATCAAACTGCTCAACGTAGCCTTCATGGCATTTTCTTAGTTACTGTATGCAGGCATTTGTATTCTGCATTTAGTAAGTTTTGCCTGTACCCATTCTAAGATGCACTGTAGATGTGGCCCCACCCATTACCCTCCCTCCACCAAAACCGCCCCCTCCCTTCCCCTTCCTTGGCCCTTTCCCCATAGTCTTGTGCTATAGTTGGGTTATAGCCTTCATGGGAAAGCTATAATTTAGCTTCATAGTAGAGCTGAGTACATTGGATACTTTTTCTTCCATTCCTGAGATACTTTGCTAAGAGTATGTTCCAGCTCCATCCATGTAAGCATGAAAGAGGTAAAGTCTCCATCTTTCTTTAAGGCTGCATAATATTCCATGCTATACATGTACCACAATTTGCTAGTCCATTCATGGGTCGATGGGCACTTGGGCTTCTTCCATGACTTAGCAGTTATGAATTGGGCTGCAATAAACATTCTGGTACAGATGTCTTTGTTATATTGTGATTTTTGGTCTTCTGGGTATATACCTAGTAAAGAAATTACAGGATTGAATTGCAGGTCTATCTTTAGGTCTCTAAGTATTCTCCAAACATCCTTCCAGAAGGAACGTATTAGTGTGCATTCCCACCAGCAGTGTAGAAATGTGCCCTTTTCTCCACATCCACACCAACATCTCTGGTTTTGGGATTTTGTTATGTAGGCTACTCTTACTGGAGTTAGGTGATATCTCAAAGTAGTTTTGATTTGCATTTCTCTGATGATTAAGGATCATGAGCTTTTTTTCATGTGTTTGTAGATTGTGCGTCTGTCTTCTTTAGAGAAGTTTCTCTTCAAGTCCCTTACCCACCCTGAGATGGGGTCATGTGTTCTTTTCTTGCTAATACGTCTGAGTTCTCTGTGGATTCTGGTTATTAGACCTTTATCGGAGGTATAACCTGCAAATATTTTCTCCCATTCTGAGGGCTGTCTGCTTGCTTTACTCACTATGTTCTTGGCTGTGCAGAAGCTTTTTAGTTTGATCAGTTCCCAGTAGTGTATTTTTGATACTGCTTCAATTGCCTGGGGAGTCCTCCTCATAAAATATTCACCCAGGCCAATTCCTTCAAGAGTTTTCCCTACACTTTCTTCAAGTATTTTTATAGTTTCATGTCTTAAGTTTAAATCTTTTATCCAGTGAGAGTCTATCTTAGTTAATGGTGCAAGGTGTGGGTCCAGTTTCAATCTCCTATAGGTTGCCAGCCAGTTTACCCAGCACCATTTGTTAAATAGGGAATCTTTTCCTTACTGAATGTTTTTAATTGGCTTGTCAAAGATCAAATAACGGTAAGTAGCTAGATTCATCTCTTGGTTCTCTATTCTGTTACAGACATCTACTTCTCTGCTTTTGTGCCAGTATCATGCTGTTTTGATCACTATCAATTTATAGTATAGTCTCAGGTCTGGTAGCGTGATTCCTCCTGCTTTGTTTTTATGGCTGAGTAATGTTTTGGCTATTCGAGGTTTTTTCTGATTCCATATAAAATGAAGCACTTTCAAGATCTTTAAAATATGACAATGGAGCTTTAATAGGAATTGCATTAAAATTATATATTGCTTTGGGTAGTATGGACATTTTAACAATGTTGATTCTTCCCGGCCATGAGCATGGTATGTTTTTCCATCTGTTAACATCTTTAGCTATTTCTTTTCTTAAAGTTTCATAGTTCTATTTGTAGAGATCTTTCACATCCTTTGTTAGTTATACTCCCAAATATTTCATCTTCTTTGGCACTACTGTGAAAGGAATAGAGTCCTTGACTGTTTTTTCAGCTTGGTCATTGTAGGTGTATATAAAGGCTACAGATTTATGGGTGTTGATTTTGTAGCCTGAGACATTGCTGTATTCTTTGATCACTTCTAAAAGTTTTGTAGTAGAATCCCTAGTGTTTTCCAGATATACGATCATATTATCTGTGAAGAGTGAAAGTTTGATCTCTTCTGACCCTACGTGGATACCCTTGATTGCCTTTTCTTCCCTAATTGCAATGGTTAAAACTTCCATTACAATGTTAAAGAGCAATGGACACAATGGGCAACCTTGCCTGGTTCCTGCTCTAAGTAGAAATGATTTCAATTTAACTCCATTCAATACGATATTGGCTATGGGTTTGCTGTAGATGGCCTCTATTAGTTTAAGAAATGTCCCTTCTATACCAATTTTCTTAAGTGTTCTGATCATGAAGGGATGCTGGATACTATCAAAAGCTTTTTCTGCATCAATTGAAAGAATCATATGGTCCTTATTTTTTAGTTTGTTTATGTGTTGAATTACATTTATAGATTTACATATATTGAACCAGCCTTGAGAACCTGGGATAAATCCCACTTGGTCATGGTGTATAATTTTTTTGATGCGTTGTTGGATTCTGTTTGTTAGGATCTTATTGAGTATTTTAGCATCAATATTCATTAGTGATATTGGTCTATAATTTTCTTTTCTTGTTGGGTCTTTCCCTGGTTTGGGGATCAAGGTGTTATTTGCTTCATAGAATGTGTTGGGTAATTTTCCTTCTTTTTCTATATTTTGGAAGAGGTTTAGTAGTATAGGTACCAGTTCTTCTTTAAAGGTTTGGTAGAGTTCTGATGTAAAGCCATCTGGTCCTGGGCTTTTCTTTTTAGGGAGATTTTGTATAGTTGATGCTATTTCAGAACTTGATATAAGCCTGTTCAACATTTCCACTTCATTCTGGCTAAGTCTTGGTAAGTGGCGTTCTTCCAGGTATTGGTCGATTTCTTTCAGATTTTCATATTTCTGTGAGTAGAGTTTCTTGTAGTATTTGTTAAGGAATTTTTGAATTTCTGAGGGGTCTGTTGTTATTTCATCTTTACCATTTCTGATTGATGAAATTAGAGATTTTACTCTTTTTTTCCTGGTTAGGTTAGCCAAAGGTTTATCTATTTTATTGATCTTTTCAAAAAACCAACTTTTGGATTTATTGATCTGTTGTGTAATTCTTTTGTTTTCAATTTCATTTAGTTCTGCTCTGATTTTGGTTACTTGTTTTCTTCTGCTGGGTTTGGGGTTGGAGTGTTCTTCCTTCTCCAGTTGCTTGAGATGTCCCATTAAGTTATTAACTTCCTCTCTTTCCATTTTCTTCAGGAAGGCTTGCAGTGCTATAAATTTCCCTCTTAGGACTGCCTTTGCAGTATCCCAGTTCTGGTAATTCGTGTCTTGATTGTTGTTTTGTTCCAAAAATTTGGTGATTTCCTTCTTAATCTCGTCTATAACCCATCTATCCTTCAGCATAAGGTTGTTTAGCTTCCATGTTTTTGTATGGGTATGCAGGTTCCTGTTGTTATTGAGTTCGACTTTTATTCCATGATGGTCTGAGAAGACGCAAGGAATAATTTCTATTTTTTTAAATTTGCTGAGGTTAGATTTGTGGCCTAGGATGTGGTCGATTTTGGAGTATGTTCCGTGGGCTGATGAGAAGAATGTGTATTCAGTTTTTTGGGGATGAAATGTTCTGTAGACGTCTGTTAAGTCCAGATGTTGAATGGTTGAGTTCAAATCTAAAATTTTTTTGCTTAGCTTCTTTTTGGAGGATCTATCCAGCACTGATAAAGGGGTGTTAAAATCTCCAACTACTATGGAAGTGGAGGAAATCAAGTTGCTCATGTCTGTTAGAGTTTCTCTTATAAATTGAAGTGTGCTGTGCTTGAGTGCATAAATATTAATAATAGAGATCTCATCATATTGAGTATTACCTTTAACAAATATGAAGTGTCCATCCTTATCCTTAATTATTTTGGTTGGTTTAAAGCCTATTGCGTCTGCGAACAGGATTGCAATGCCTGCTTTTTTCTGCTTTCCATTTGCCAGGAATATAGATGACCATCCCTTCACCTTGAGTCTATATTTGTCTGGTAATGTAAGATGCGATTCTTGTATGCAGCATATATCTGGCTTTAGTTTTTATATCCAGTCAGCCAACCTGTGCCTCTCTAGAGGACAGTTTAAACCATTCACATTAATTGAGAATATTGATAAGCCTTTTGAGAGTCCAGTAGACATTTTTAATCCTTTTGCGACTGGAAGTTGGAATTTGATTAAAATTTTCTGGGTGAGTTTACTTTTGTGGTGGAGGATTACATTGGTCTTTATGGAGGATAGGTCTGAGAATATCCTGGAGAGCTGGTTTAGTTATGGCAAATTTCTTCAACATGTGAATGTCATTGAAGTATTTAATTTCTCTGTCATAAATGAAACTCAGTTTAGCTGGGTATAGGATTCTGTGTTGATCCTGGTTGTTTTAGGAGATTAAAAGTCGATGACCATTCTCTTCTAGCTTGGAAGGTTTCAGCAGAGAGATCTGCAGTTATTCTGATATTCTTCCCCTTGTAGGTAATGGTTTTCATTCATCTGGCAGCTTTCAGAATTTTCTCCTTCATATTAACTTTAGTGAAATTGATTATGATGTGTCTGGGGGATGTCTTATTTAGGTTGAGTCGTGCTGGAGTTCTGAAACTGTCTGCTATCTGAATTTCAGAATCTCTTGGCATGTCTGGAAAGTTCTCCTTCATAATCTCATGGAGGAGAGACTCTGTGCCTGGTGAAGCCACTTCATCACTTTCGGGAATCCCTGTAAGACGAATATTGATTTTCTTCGAATTATCCCAGAGCTCTCTGAGAGAGTGATCTGTTTTTGCCCTCCATTTCTCATCGACTTTGAGAGTTTGGGAGCGTTTGAAAACTTTGTCTTCAATGTCAGAAATCCTTTCTTCTGCTTGCTCCATTCTGTTACTGAGTTATTCTACTGTGTTTCTCAGATCTTTGAGGGATGCAACTTCTTGTCTCAATGTGTCAAAATCTTTGGTCATTTGGTCTTTGAATTTGTTGAATTCTTGAGATATTTTTTTGGGTAACTGCTTGGAGTTCTAATTCAATCTTATTTGCTATCCAGATTCTGAATTCGATTTGTGACATCTCAGCTATTTGTTTGTGCATGGGATCTTGTGGTGTGTCTGCCCCATTGATCCTTAGGGGAGTTGATCTACTCTGATTATTCATATTGCCAGAGTTTTTCTGTTGATTTCGCCTCATGATTGTTTTTCACCGTTGCCTCTGGCCGTCCTCAGAGTTGGGGAGGTGTCTCTCCAAGATTAGATCCCAGCAGGATCACTCTATTGTTGCTTGATCTTTGTAGGAAGTGACCTGTGTAGTTCTTCTGGGGCTGCTCCAGCTAGGGAGTTCTGGTTGTGGAAGCAGCTCCGGTGTGTGACACACCTGGATCCAGCAACAGAGCAGGAGGTGGTGCGCATGGTTCTGGGAGTGCCTCGTGCCCAGTGACTTTGGCACAGAGAGCCCAAGGCTCTATCAGTCTCTGGCCAGGAGAAGGGCTCTGCACAGAAGCAGGGAAGGCTCCAGAGGGCACGTGGCTACCAGTATCCCTGGTCAGATAAGCGGGCCAGTGTGGAGGCTGGGAGGACACAGGAGGGAGGACGCAGGGTTGCACGGCTCCCGCAGTTCCTGATCAGGGCATGCAGAGGCCCAGTTGGTGCGGAGTCACAGCACAGATCTTATAGAGGTCCAGGCAGCGCCAAGCCCAGGAATTTGAGGTTGCTATGAGCTGTGACACCACAGCACTCTCCCCAGGGCAACAGCCCAAGCCTGCAGTGTGCCAAAACCGTCTCACTCTGCCCCTAAGGGTTAAGGCTGTAAGGCAGCTCAGTCCCCGCCTTTAGGCTGCTCAGTCGCTAGGTTACTACGTCCCACCCGATCCTTGCTCTGGCACCCTGAGGGCAGAGCTTGCCAGGGCAGTTCTCTCACACAATGGCTCCCTGCAGCCCAGCTCAGTGGCTCTGTCTGGGGCCCCAGACAATGCCCAAAGTTCTCCACACTCCTGCTCAAGCTCTCCCCAAGGCAGTTCAACTGAGTGCCAAGTCCAAAAACACCAAAACAGATCACAGGTAAGGCCTTTCTGGTTTGCAGTCTTACTGCTGCTTGTACTTACGGTTGCTGGCGTGATTAGGTTGATCGAACACACGCAACCACTTGCCAGTTTCCCACTGTTTTTGTCCTCCTCTTGGGGTCCAGAAGTCCCTTGCTGGCTCCCTGTATCCTCAAAGGGATGATTATAGGCAGATCCTACCAGCCAGAGATGTCTGGAGTCTTATCTCCCCAGACTCACCGTGCCCAGTTGCAGGGAAGCTGTTACTCGGCCACCATCTTTAATCTGGTCCCACCTTTTTTCTGTATGGTTCTTGAGAATCCTCCTGGTGGGGATACTTTGGGATCTTGACCCTGGGACTTCTCCCCACACACCTTCTCCTTTTGTCAGTTGAGATTTGTGTCCTTTTGTGGTCACCAATCCTCACCATGAGCAATGCTATGCTGAGTCCTATGAGTGGCCTTAGAGAATCAGCGACCCTGGGCCTTAGGTACCTGCCCCATGGGGATGGGAGTGGCCCTGGCTGCCAGTTTCCCCCCACCCCAACACCTTTGTTAGGAGTTTCTCTCTCAAACTCCACCCCTTCCCCAGTTTGCAAGTGTTATCTATCTGCTGCTGGGACTCTGATGAATAAAATCTATAAGGAAAAAAATATTCTACCAGTCCAGAAACCAGAGAAAGGGCTCAGAGTCTTCGTAGGAAAGAGTTTCTATGAAGCAGAGTGTAGACTCACACCTCGCAGGGAAGCCGCCTTGTGTCTCAAGCTCTGATTACAGAGCCCAAGGTAAGAGTGTGATCCTGCCCCACAAGGGCAAGGATGTGGCCAGGAATGAACGCCTCCCCGCCAAGGGCACTGACCAGGGCTTTGGTCAAGAACAATCCCCAACCCACAGGCAGGCCCTAGTCCAACACAAAACTGGAAATGGGTTGCTAGGCACCAGGACCACCCTCACCTCCAAGAATTTACAGACAGTGGCTGGGGCAGGAGTTCAGGGATCAGGCAGCTTGTAAACCCTATTTGTCCCATAACAGAGCTGAGATGGAGCTAAATTTAACATGCTGAAGTGGAACCCTGCATTTCTGCAGTAGGAAATGCTATGGTCATTGCAGTAAGTGGTAGAGGCAGTGATGGTGGGAATGGGTTTGTTGAAGGTGATGCTCCTGAAGAAGGTAAGAGAACGGAAGGAGGAGGAGAATGCCCACACTCCACAGAGCACTGGAGCACGGCCATGACACTGACTCTTTAGAAGACCTCATCTCGTGCCAAGACTATGGCTTTGCATTACTTTGGCTTGAAATGTTCCAGAGCATCATCTTTGTGGTTCTCAGAGTGATCCCAGCCAGTGCTCTGCAACAGCAAGGAGTGTGTGGATGAGGAGAGGGGGACAGAGGACTGAGGCAAGCCAAGTAGTGACCCCACAAGGATGCCCACATCCTAATCCCCCAAACTTGAGAATAGGTCACTTCATATGGCAAAAGGGATTTTGGAGATGGAATTATAAGGATCTCAGAAGAGCAGGTGACCCTGGGTTATCCAGGTGGGCTCAATGTTATCACAAGTATTTACATAGAGTTAGGAGAGAGAGAATCAGGGGAGAAAGATCAGAAGATACTCCTGTGCTGGCTTTGAAGACAGACAAAGGGGCCATGAGCCACAGGGTGCAGGCACCTCTAAAAGCTGCACCCTGTGGAAGAAAAGGAACAGATTCTCCCTGGAGCCTCCAGCAGGAACCAGCCCTGTTGATATTAGGATTTTAGGAAATCTAACCTCCAGAGCTGTCAGACAATAAAATTTGTGTTGTGCAAAACACAATGTTTGTGGCAATTTGTCAGAGCAGCAATAGGTGACTAATATAGAAGCCAACTAGATAATACTCATAATAATCATGAGCACTTTTACAATTCTCCCTGCAGGTCAGCACCTGGAAGAGAGTCCCTGGAAAACCTCAGTCCTGGGCAAGCTGGGACCATGCACTGCCTTGCTGTCCCTACTCCACAGGGCAAGGTCTATAAATCCCCGGACACTCCTGCTGGCTCCCTTACCTCTGCCCACGCCCTCTCAAAAGCCCTCTGTAACCCTCCTTGGTCACTTTTCTGGAGTGTGCTGTCTCTCTCCTATGGAGACCCAGACTGAAACCCCATGTGGTATTTCCTAAAAAATCTGAAACCCCATAGGATTTCCTAAAGAATCTCTGGAGGGTGGTAGGCTTTCACAAATACAAAGCTTCATAAGAAAGGCTCTGGCTCCTCTTCTTCCAGCCAGTGAGGAGATCCTTGGAAATGGAACAGCACCTGTCACAGTGTGACAGAAGCGGCCACCACACATGGCAGAGTATGATAGGTGCAAGGTACTATCCCATTCCTCTGGCCCAAGCTCCCACCACTGGACTTCCTGAGCTCAGGCTTCTGTTAAAGCATTGGAAATAATCCCAGTTCATGCACCCAGAGAAGATGACTCTAAGTTGGAGCAACCAATGGTGCCTGGGTGAAAGGCTCATGCCTCTGAATTAAAAATACTCTAAGTGTTGGCTTGGATGGGCCATTTGAATGCTGGCACCTCAGGGGCCAGTGGCCTAGAACAGTGCCAAACACAGTCTCTTCTCTGCCCAGCTGGCCACTGCAGCCCAGAGCATGCCAGGGGCCTTGGTGCACAGCCCACCACTGAGGATGCCCTGGTGCTCTGGCCATACACGCTTCAGGGCCGCACGATCCCTGTGGTATCCATGTGTCTGTCTCAAATTCCATCACTTTCATGACCAGAGAACAATCCCTTAGAGCCAGACCCACAGCCCTATCACACTGCACTTGGACTAGAACATTCTCCCAGGATCTGAGCCCAGTTGTTCTCTTCCTAAAGGAGAAAGATGACTCAGAATAACAAAAAGGACTTGAACAGATTTTCAAGAAGGCATACCAAAAAAAAAAAAAAATTTCCCAGACGTTCAAAGTTGGAAACCCAGACAGTTCCCCCTTTGTTCTGATTACAACAAAGAGAAAGCAAAGACTAATTCAGTCTTGTAAGTTTTTTCTTTTTTTGCTACTAAGGCAAAACAAATAATGATATTCAGGTACAACCCCGGTCTAAACACTTCCTTTTTAGCCAAAACTTAGCCTCCAAATCCCAAATGCCTATGTGTTTCATCCTTATACATATAAACTTTTGTCATTTTCTCGTTTAGAAATAAAGCAAAGGGGGAAATCACCATAGGTTGCATGACCATCGTCACACAAGTGGTTTGTGGCTTTTGGCAGACCTTTGATTTCTAGCCGGCAGATAAGCGGAGATCATAAGTCACAGGTCACTCACCAACCTAGGCAGCACCTGGCACCAGAACTCCAGACACTGGTAGGTTCTGAGTCCTTCCCTGAGCCCTGCCGCTGCACACTGGCACAACAGCACATAAATGACCTGGAGCACCAGACCTGGCCGCTTGACTTATTTCTATTTCAAACTGCAGATTTTTGTGGCAGCAACAGGGATACCAAGTAGAAAAGCTTAAAATATTTGGCAGCAGCAACCTCAGATCTGGTACAGGGAGAGTTGCCCAGGTGGGGGAGGGGGAGCTTAATAGGCACCTTTAACCCAAGGGAATAAGAAATTTGGATTTTGTTTTTTTAAATCAGTAAAAGGCTGGGTTCGCAGGCTTCAAAGTCATTGAACACATTCTTTGCAGCACATCCTGGGTCCTCAGCTCATTAGTTTCCTTCCACAAGGCTATCTGCCCCTGCCTGAGGGAATTCATCCTAATGCTCCAGACAGCCCAATATCACATTCTACACCCAAGAACTAATCGCTTCTGCAGTGCTGACAATGCAGTCTCCTGGCATTCATAATTAAGAGTTCTGATAATTAATTTCACTCTGTCAATCAGGGTTAACAAAAAGCAGATTGCAAATCCAGCCAAGAATCAGATGAGGGAACTGGTAGTCCCCAAACGTCTTCCCAGAAACCAGGAGGGTCCCTTGTGCTTCTGCAAGTTTGTGCTGACAACCCTTCCTGTGAGTCTGGGGGGTGCAGCATCAGGCAATGGCCACACCATCCATTGGCCGAGTGGGTACGAGCAGGTCTGTTCTGGCCTGTTGTAAGGCTATGGTACCTAACAGACTTCCAAGTTGAGACGACTAGAGACCATGGGCCAGATATCACTCGTCTCTTTGTGTGCTGGTCCTATAAAGATGTAAGAGACCTGGGCCAGGGCTCAGATCATCTTGACTTTGGGTGGAATTCAGTGATTCCTCCCTATTCTTCCCCCAGGGCATGGTGGTGGTCAGTTACCTCATCATGCTGACCGGCCCTTCACAGGAAGGCTTGCATGATGGGATCTCAGGCAACGTTCTCCCAGGGCAGCATCCTTCAGTTGGTTTTCCTAGGACAAAAGGAAAGAGCTTGTGAGTTGATGCCCAGCATTCATGGACTTGGTACAGCATAGGGGCTAAGAGTTGATTTGGAAATTAGACCCAGAGCTGGGCACTGCTTCTGCAATCCATGAGCTGCATGTGAATCAAGACTAATTTCTTCCTTCTTTTCAAGTCATAAGTTTCCTGATCTATAAAATGAGGTTAATGATACTTTAAAATGATGTTAGAAGAAAATATAATAATATATATTAAGCACTTAATGCAGTACTTGGTAAGAATCACATCCGACTCATGGCACACCTGCCTATATTGCATGTTTATGTCCCAAAGAAGCAATAAAACTCACTGACTGTACTTGTTCAAACATTGACCTGCCCTTTTCCCCATGAACATTGCTCCGAACATAGCTGTACTGAGGAATAGAGAGAAAACTGTAAAATATTTAGCCTGCTCAAAAGGACTAAAAATGGATAGAATACAATGTGGTATTCATAACTTTTAGAACCTTCTAGATCTTGAGTCAGAAAGAGGTAGAGAATTAAGATATAATTAAGATTAATTTCAAGATATCCAAGACACAGTGTGTTCCACGTGAGGCAAGATACCTGAATTGAGGTCACCACATGATCCTAGTTAAGTTCCCCCCTGAGAAGGATGAAAATGATCTATGACTTTTACCCAGTGCTATGGCTCGGGGAAGGTGGTGCATCCAGAGAGGCAGGAAGGAGTGGGCCCCTTGGCCTTATGTCAGTAGGACTTGTCTTACTTCCTAATGTCACCACAGTGCAAGAACTCTGAGCTCCAATAACAACATCTAATTTGAGACTGGAAATACCCTGTAAGGTAAATAAAAATAGGAGGACAGGAAGAGTGAGCAGGGAGAGAGTGAGAGAGAAACTGTGGGGGGGGGGGTAAAAAAAAATCCCGTTCAAGAAGAGTCTGAAAAATAGAAATTCCAAAATACATAAAGAAAACTAACCCTACTAAAGAGATCCCACAAAAATCAATAATCAGGATGAACTTACTCCAGAGGAAATAAAAATAATAAAACAGCCTGAAAATGACTTCAATAATGAAGTTGAGGATTCTCTCAGAGATAAAATAAGGAATTACATTCCTCTGAAAAGATTAAGAAAGAAGTGACAGGGGTAATTAACTACCCACGGTGGAAAGCCTGGGAACTATACCAGCCGCCACAGCCAGGCTGCTGTGCCAGAACCTTCAAGTTTGTTCTCTGTTCACACCATAAATGAAATCATGTCTGTGGCTAGGAATTCACTTACATCTTGAATTGATCTGGTTCATCTCCATTATAACATTCCAAGTGCTCACAGTCTATGTTCCACTCATACTCACAACAGAAAATGGGAGAAAATCATGTGGTTTCCAACACTTCCCACAAGGACAGAGGCTCCTCCAGACTATTTTCAGGTTTGTATGTCTGTCAGTGTTCCCTTCGTTTCACCCACAATCATTATGAGCACTGCCACCGTTTGGCGCCTACCACAACGATGAGACACAGGGACAGAACCTAAACAGAACTGACCCATGGTAGTCTGTTCCTGGGAAACAGGGATTCCACAGCCTATGGGAAAGGACATGGCAGTGGGGTGATCCTCTTCTCTCCTCTGAGATGTCCCCAGTAGCACATATGTGTGGTTGTCTCTGTCAAGTAAAGCAGGTTGTGATATGGGCCCATGTTGGCTCCTTGAGAAAACAATAGACTTTCTGACACATCCCAAATGTGGGACTCTCTGGAGGTCTTAAGGAGGTGAATTCATTAATCAAAACACTTGGCTACAGATCTTGGAGGCCTTGAATGCCCCAAGGTAAACTGAGCCATCAATATCTCCGAGAACTTGAGAACAGGAGTCACTGCAAATAGGGGCAAGATGATAGGTTCTGAGGCCAAATTTCCCAATACAAAGTAGAGCTATCCCATGATTTTAGACAAGCTGTCGGGTTTTCCTGTCGGGTTTTTAGCTGTCAGTTTTAGACAACACACTCTATGATCTAAGGGTGTAAATGGGCTAATCCAACCTGATTTTGTGAGGATTCAAGGACACAGTTCTCAGAGCACTGACCACACTTGGCTGTACACAATCAAGTCTCAAGAAGGTGGGGCCCCTTCCCCCTGGAAGGCACCACTACCACTGCCTGCATCTTCCACATTCTGCCCCCAAACAGCCACCTGGTTCGTGCCACCCACCTCTCTTTGCCTCTTACTCAGGAAGTATGAATCATAAGAAAGGAGCACTGGGAAGAGAAATTGGACTGGTCTTTCAGGCAATTTTCTGATGGTTATAGAAAAACTTACATCCATTTATTTTATTTCTATTCTATTTCAGTGATTCAAGGCCAGTTGCTTAACCTAATGAAATCAACCTTCCCAAGCAAAAAGCTCAGGACCTACACCCAGTCCAGGAAACACAAACCAATGACATCACCATGAGAGAAAACCACCACCATCTCTTCCCAATGCAGTTCCGAAAATGAGCACAAGCATGAATGGGCACTTAAAGTACTGCTAACCATCCCGGGCTCCCCAGCCCTCCAGCAGCCAGTCACAGAGAAAGCTAAAAAGCAAGGTTGTCCCAAAGCTAACAGTCCCCACACTAGCCTCAAGAGTCACAGAATAACTAGCAGGGTGCCAAAGCCCTCCAAATGATGATGTTGAATGAAGCCCACTGACAGACACACCCAGGGAAAGGCCCAAAGATGATGTTGAATGAAGCCCACTGACAGACACACCCAGGGAAAGGCCCAAAGAAAATAACAAAGGCACCCATGTCACCTGCTCAGATGGAGGGACTCATTCACCAGACTCTTGCACCCATCTGCCTTTGAAGAAGCCCAGCGTCAGGCACGTATAGTTTCACATTCAGTTCTGCAGTGAAGC
The DNA here is from genome assembly GCF_027406575.1 of Nycticebus coucang. Taxonomy (NCBI): domain Eukaryota; kingdom Metazoa; phylum Chordata; class Mammalia; order Primates; family Lorisidae; genus Nycticebus; species Nycticebus coucang. The sequence goes on along the minus strand of NC_069783.1, from coordinate 106,671,282 downwards.
AGACTTAGATCCCTGCCATTCCCCATGAGGACGGGGGGAGGATTGTACTCTAACACGCGTGTATTTGCAGGACTTGGGGGGAAAATCAGACAATCCCTACTGCTCACCCTTCTGAGTCTATTAACACACTGAAAAGCAAGAACACTTGCCCTGGAAGGCCTCATAGCTGACACAAGAGCTGTCCAACCAGGGAAGTGGTCACTGCCCCAATTAAATCAACCCTTCTGAACTAATCAACACCACTGAAGAAATGTCAGCAAGCAAAATAGCGATCACTTCATGTGCTATTCACATGCTTGAGACCAGAGGCCTCCAAAAGAGAAGGGCTTGCAGCCGCAACACAACAAAATGAGTCTCCTGACAGCCAGAGCAGGTGGCACCAGTTTTGACAATCCCCAGGGGGAGAGGAGAAGAAGAGGGCTGGGAGGATCTGATACAATCTGACACTGCTGTCTGCAGAGCAAGGTTCTCTGCAGCCTGGGGAAAGGCAGCCAGTGCATTGGGACATCAACCGGCATGTGTGCGCACAGTTCCATGCCGCAGTATCACACAACCCCCACTGGGCCCCCCGTTGTGGGGTTTTGACGCTACTGACTGCCAACCTTATCCGAGTGCCCCGCAATTGCGTCTGACGACACACGCCCACAGCCCAGCAACGGGCTTGGGGAGCTCGTGACTCACGCTCTGCCAGGACTGTGTGGAGGAGGAATGTTCCCAACAGTAGCTGTATGAAGCCACCCTCAGTCTCTGTCTCCTCGACCTGAAATAACAACCGGAAAGCAAGAAACACCAGGTCTGGCATATCTTTTTGACTCTTTGGAAATGTAACCACTTTCTCTTCCAGGGAAGGATTCTGGAGCATTGCAAACAAAATGATTTTAGCTTTGATCCTTTAAGTTCAAAGCCCTGCCAAGTGAGAGCGTTTAGGGCTTCCCAGGTGCATAAGCAGACAGAGCCTTCCCTATAAGGATGAAAACATGCCATTTGTTGGCTCGGACCATCTGTAGCCACAGACAGAAAGGGGCCATTCCTCACTCCCATGTTGCAGGGACCCTGTCAAGGTGTGGGTCAGCTCCAAGTGTGCTGGACTGTGCATTCTGGAGTCAGATTTGAAGACCACTAGGACTGTGTATCCCTAAAGTCTCCTTCACAGGACAGCCACAAAAAGTGCTAGTTAAGATATTTTAATCCACCAATACCCACTAAACACATAAAACAGGAGTGGCCTTATTTGATTTTCTAGCTGCCATGTAGCAAAATTATAGGAAAAAGTAAATTCTGACCAGAACAAAAGAGGAGAAAGGCTAAGACAAGAGTTTCAAACTCCACTGCCCACGAGGGGAGAGAGAGTAACACACATGAACAGACAGAGCCAGATGCAGGAACATTCTGAAAGGAAAGAGAACGTGGTAAATAGCAGGACCAGCGCCCCATGCACAGAGGTCAGCTAAGGACGGGAACAGCATCACCACCTGTGTGTTCAGGAGCTGGTTTCCATCTGAAATGTCCCTGTTCTGATATGTGGCCTACTAATTCAAATGAAAACACTCACCAAGCACTCCTTCCCCAAATAAACATGTCTACAGGTTGAATTTGGCTTAAAAATGGGGCAGGTTGGAGAAGAAGTTAGACCTGTTTACAGAATCCAAGTATCAGTGGGGAGAGGCAGGAGTACGGAAGCCCTGGGGCAGTGAGACTCCTGGGTGCATTTTTTTCCATGAAATCTAAAAAAATGTTTATGTCCATAATCTGTACCATATTCAAAACTGAAGGCCAATGCCTGCATATAGGTTCCTGAGCTCTGGCATGAAGAATCACATTGTGACTGCCCTGACAGAGTGAACAGATGACAAAGGCTAACATGAATGGTGCTTTTGTGCAAAACAAAAGTCAAGCAACTTCACAGGAGCTAAAGAATCAAAGATTTGCAAGAGTGTGACAGTGACCAGTGGTAGAAATGTGGACCCAACTTCCAGCCAACTGTAACATGGCATTCTCTTTACTTACAAAAGAAAAATCGAGGGCAGCGCCTGTGGCTCAAGGAGTAGGGCGCCGGTCCCATATGCCAGAGGTGGCGGGTTCAAACCCAGCCCCAGCCAAAAAAAAACAAAAGGAAACTTGATGTAAGTAAAATAGTATCATCAAACATGCTGAATTATAGTGAGTTTGCATTTTGAACTTTAGTGGCCTCTCGCATTTGTTTCTTTCTAATCTGCTAATTCATTTTAGTCTCCTGGTTTAGAAAAGCTATAAACAGGTTATAACAAAGTTTAAAGCCTGGACATATGTAATTACACTATGAACTATAAATATATAATCATGTTTTGCTCAAACATAGATCACATCGTTATAATATGCAAATCTGGTATAATAATATTGTACGAGAATGATATAATTACCATCAATTATAATAACATATAATAAAAATAATTAAAGTCAATACTGGAGTGTGCGTAGTAATATTTTTTCTTTCTGAAAAGACTTCCTAAGTGGTCCCAGCCTGAAGGCATGGGCAGGGAGAATGAAAAGAGGAAGGGAAGGCAGGGAAATGCAGTGTGGAAAGCCTGGAAGAGAACAGAAGGAACTGTGCGTCCTGGCGCTGTCCGTGGTGCTGACAGTCACCGCACCCATGGGTCAAGGCCAAGGACAGTCCTGGAGTCATCCTTTGGTGTGAAGGAACCACTGGGACTCAGAGGACCTGAGCTTGAGGCCCAGTCCTACCACCAACCAAGTGTGAATTGGGGCAAGTATTTAATCCTTCTAAGGATTCCTGGCAACTTAATCGAGATAATCATATAAATATTGAGATATTATAATGGAGATAATCCATTTATTTAAACATACTTTACAAGTGGTAAGGGGTAACCTGAATGTGAAATGTTTACCAAGCAAATAAAGGAACTGCTACCCAAACCACTGTGGTAGTTTCCTATAGTGGAGGTGGGGGTGGGGGAGGATGGAGAACAATTCCAAACCTCTTGATTCCCTTCTATTTCTAGAAACTTGCTTTGACTATATCTAATACACCCCCCATTCCTAACCTGTTCAACACCTAGCATCACACACATGCCAACAATGCAACTGTTTTGCATTGTTGCCCCATGAGGGCATTTCAAAACTATTTTCCCAACAAAGGTTAGAGACAAGTTCAAGTGGAAAAATATAACATGCAAAGCAGATGCTAATGCAAGCTCATGACATTTACATTTGCACTTTAAATAAGACTTCTCTCAATGACTGTACTTCATAATTTACACATACCTGCAGTGCATACTCTGATTTACTAGTTAAGTTTATAGCTAATGTTCGGTTCACATTGATATCATTAGAATACAGGCAGCCCCAAAGGCAATGGAGTTAAACTGAGAAGAGAACCATTAAGATGCCACATAATTGAGAAGGTAGAAAACTTGGAAGCTTCACACATTACTAGGGGAGATGTGGAAAATGGGTTAGTGGGATGGTTCCTTAAGAAGTTAAACAGAATTATCATATGACCCAGTAATTCCACTCCTAAGTGTACACCCCAAAACAGTTGTTCAAATACATGTACACAAATGTTCATGGCAGCATTATTCATAATATCAAAAATGTGGAAACAGCCCAAATGCCCATCAGCCAATGAATAAGTCAACTGTGGTATATAGCCATAAACTAGAATATTATTTAGCCTAAAAACAGAATGACACACTCATTCATGCTATGACAAGGATGAGCCTTAAAACCATGATACTAAGTGGGTGAAGTCAGACTCAAGAGGTCACATATTGCATAAGTCCATTTACTCGACATATTCAAAATAGGTAAATCCATATCTTAGTGGTTGCCCGGGCTTGGGAGGATGAGGGAACAAGGTGTGACTATCTGATGCATCCACAGCCTCCTTCTGGTATAGTGAGAATGTTTTGGAGCTCCATAGAGGTGGTGATCATACAATGCCATGAATGTACTGAATGCCACTGAATTGTTCACTATGAATGGGTTGTTTTATGTTATATATGAATTTTATCACAATTTTTTAAAAGATGCCATTCAGCCCTCAAACAGTCTAAAGTGCCATATGGAAAAATAGATAGACCTATGTCTCCACCAACAGCATGCCCATGTTTCCATCTGCTATGGAAAGAACCTCACCTTGCTGAGGGCCACTGGGTGCGTGATGTCATCCACGCTTTGGAAAAATGGACCTCTAAATGCAACCAGCCACTAGGTCTGGTCCTCCACCCATCAGCAGCAATATCCTCCAATGCCAGAGGGGAACCACTGTCCAGGGGACCTTACAGAAACTTGTCATGGTCATCTCCAATGTGGCTCCTGCATAAGGGAGTTTCAAAGGTAATTTTTCTACTTGTGATTTTGGCACAACCTGTTGACTTCAGAACCAAATCCCTGAATAAAACTCAACTCTATCATATACATGTTCAATATACATGATGCATAGTAATTCATATACTATATTCCCCTAACTTCCCCCAAAAGGAAGGATGCCTGCCATAAAGATATTTATGCAATAAGATAGCTAATCCTTCAAGTCAAAAGGAATATGTAGAAAAATGTATACCAGGAAACCACATAAAAAGGGCATTTGCCCAGTGACTGACATCACATTTGTGCTCCGAGCTTGCCAGCTGCTAATGCAAAAGGGGAAACTTATCAATTATAGCCTTGTTAATGTAAAGGATGAGCCTCCTAGGATTCTTCCACAAATAACAAAGCAATGAAAAGTATTTAAGTGCCTTTTTAAAAAAGCATTTGCTTTTTCTAGAGATGATGTATGGGTGTTGCTCCCTGAGGAGGGCCAGGGAGGGCCGGGGAGAAATGTGTCCTTACTCAGGCCAAATCTATCTTCTGCTCATCACATGGTATGTCTAAGGAAAGCAGATAAAATCTCTTTCCACAAGGATATTTTCAGATATTTAACTTTTAAAATTGAAGTAAAAGATACATATACAAGAAATTATAGGTGTGCAGCTCCATTCATTTTTATGAAGCATACATATTCATGTAACCATGAGCCAGATCAAGAAATCGAATAGTCTGGGAGTCCAAAAGCCTCTGTCTCCTGCCTCCTCCAAGTCAAGATTTTCCCCAAAGGTTAACACTATGCTGATTTATAGCACCATAATTTTGCCTATTTGTCAGCACTATGTAAAAGACATTTAAAAATATCTTCATGATGTCTGGATACTTTTCTTGACATTTGTCTAGGATCCTTCCCTGTGTGTGTGAAATAGAAGCTTGTTCTATTTTATTGCTGTGTAGTATACTCTTGAATGAATATTCAAAAATCTAACTATGTTCAACTTGCATTGAACACTGGAATTGATTCCAGTTTGGGGCGACACAGTGAGACAATATCTCTTTAAAAATAAGAAAAATTAGCCAGGTGAGGTGGCACACACCTGTAGTCCCAGCTACTCAAGGGGCTGGATCCTTGAGTCCAGAAGCTGCAGTGAGTTATGATGACACCACTGCACTCCAGCCCAAGTAACAGAGTGAGACTCCATCTCAAAAAAATTAAATAAAAAATAAAATAAAAATAAAAAACAAGATGACAAAGAACATTTTTGAACATGTCTCCTCATAGATACGTGTGTTTCTGGTTAGTACTTAACTGAGAATGGAACTGTTGGGTCAGATGATGAGCATATGTTTAGCTTTTGCCAGTTGTGAAAAGTGGAAAGTGTCTACATCCCTATAACTCGTATCCTCACCAACTCTGCTATCATCATTCCTTTTCTACAGGAGCCATCATGGTGGGACATAATAGTATCTCGATACATGAAGATAGCAGTTTACTTATGCCATAGATTCTGTCTTCTAGAACCTAAAGGGTAGTGCTATCCGAGGTTCCTGCAGGTTTCCATTACATGACAGATTCTAAACCCAGACACCTCTAGGAGTTACATCCAAGTAAAGCAGATTGGGTCAAGATCACAGATGGAAGTTAGGATTGAGGCAAAGGGAACAGTATCTTCCCATCTCAGGGAAGGATCCTGCCCTCCATGACCCTGGACTGTCATTACCAGATCTTTTATTTTAGAAGAGAAACCAGGAATCAATATTTTTACATACAAGTCTCCACTTGAAGATGTTGGCAACTAAAGAAAACCTCTGCTTGGGGCTTTTCAGCTGCCATTCTGCAACCTCAGCTGAACGGTTTGTGTCCAAACTCACGTTCATACCTCTGCTGGCCCAACCTCAGGCAGGCTCCCTCCAGTGAGGGTCCATGTGTTTTCCAGCCTACTCAGGTTTAAATGCAACTGAATTAGTTTTGTGCTATCTGCAGGCATAGCAGTCTCCAGATCCAATGCTAGGTGGTACTTGTTTCAATTCCTCAAACTTCATAGCTCGACATTGCTCTAAATCAAGAATTGTAAAGTGAGTACCCTGAGGCTCTGATTCTTACCAAATCATATCCCATCCCTGCATTGGTCTGCCTGGAGCAAGCACACCCATTGTGCAGATGGGAAGACAGATACATCTTGGTGACAGCCAGAGTATTTGGTGAGTGTGGACACACGGTCTGGAGCCTTTTGCTCCCCACAGCCTGTAAAACCTGAGTGTGTCTGCAGTGCCAGCACAGGGCACCTTCCCTGTGCTCCTGTCCATGAGCCCCAGCTCAGGGGAGGACTAGTAAGTCAGCAAAGTTGCAGAGCCACGTAAGCAAAGCCTTTCCCAAATGTAACCATGCTTCTCAGGTCAGTTTAGGTGGTAGATGGACCTGCTCTTTTTTGTTGTTGTTGTTAAGCAGCTCATATCCTGAGACAGTTATTCCCCTTCCCAACCCCTCAGGGACCTTACACAGTATCTGGCCCCCTCCTCTCTGGTTCATTTCCTCACTAAGCAGATACAGAGCTGGCAGAGGCTCTGGGCCCTGGCAGGCCAGCACATCCAGAATTTCAAAGATTGCCTTCTGCCTATGTTTCTCTAGTTAGAACAAATACACAAGAAGTGATAAGGGTTTCCATTTCTTAATATCAAGGTTCTATTTACAGTTGTATTTGAGTGAAATGACGAACATATTGCAGGCTGTCTCCAACTGACATACAACTTGCACTTACGAACAGAGGCCATTGCAGGTAATTGGTAAATGAACCTGTTACAAATTACATACAAACTCAGCTTAGAAGCCCATCTTGTTTGTAACTCTGGGGCTTCCCCTAATCAGTACCTACTCCTTGATGAGGGTTGTGGTACTGGAACAAAAACAGTGTCTCTGGGCCTGCTGGATCAGTGGGAGGAACACCAGAGCCCAGTGAGAGTCTGGACTCTGAAGGGGGAGCTGGGAGCAAATTGCTTAGGGTTTGTGCAGCTCCCTGTCTGAGGGAGACGAGTCTGTAGTGCGCCTATCACAGGCCATCGTGAAGCTGGAAATGAGTGCCTCGAAGAAAGAACTCGAATGATGATCCCAGCACAGTTGACTACCACCCTGCACTACTTTTAATCTCCCATTTTACAGATGGAAAAAGTGAGGCAAAGGTCAATTAAGGAACATTGGAAGAAGCACTATGAAAATCAGAGACCAGCAAGGAGACGAGACTGGCTGGTGGAGTTGGGGAAGGTTCTCACCCACAGACATAAATATTATCTGAGGTCAGAAAGCTTCATCCGGCTCAGCACTCATAGCACAGTGGTTATGGTGCCAACCACATACACCAAAGCTGGTGGGTTTGAACCCAGCCCAGGCCAGCTAAACAATGACAACTGTAACAACAACAATAGAAATAGTCGAGTATTGTTGTGGGTCCCTGTAATGCCAGCAACTTGGGAGGCTGAGGCAAGAGAATCACTTAAACCCAAGAGTTTGAGGTTGCTGTGAGCTGTGACGCCATACAACTCTACCAAGGGCTACATAGTAAGACTCGGTCTCAAAAGAAAGCTTCATCCCCAGGTTGGCCCCTGCAAACTATTCCAGAATACATGGGCAGGTTTAATCCCTATTCTTAATAGGGACTGACTCACTTTAGCCCCAAAGAACCGAAGCTTATGAATGAAGACCCTCACTTCTCAGCCCTTTGGCTAAGATCAAGTGTGAAGAATGAAGACCAAACTCTCACTGATTTTAGGAATCTTCCCCTCATAGTGGTTTCCAAACGGGCTTAGAATCTTTTTTTTAGCATCAAGAAATTTTACCATCATGCCACAATTACAGAATCAGACTTTTACTTATTTCAGCTATAATCAGTCATTGGCCACTTATGAATTGGCTGACTTTGGTAATAATCTGTCCCCAGGGCCCCCAACCCTGAAGCCCTAATACAGAAGTTGCTCCAGGTCTTCACTGTCCAGTATGGCAGCCACCAGCCACATCTGGCCATTTAAAATAAAAATTCCAGTTATGCAGAGTTCAATTCCCTTCCTTTCGGGTATGGGCTGACTTGGTAATTTGCTCCTAGAGCAGTGGTTCTCAACCTTTCTAATGCCACAACCCTTTAATACAGTTCCTCATGTTGTGCTGACCCCCCAACCATAAAATTATTTTCGTTGCTACTTCATAACTATAATTTTGCTACAGTTATGAATTGTAATGTAAATGTCTGATATGCAGGATGGTCTTAGGAGACCCCTGTAAAAGGGTGGTTCGACCTCCAAAGGGGTCATGGCCCACAGGTTGAGAACCACTGTCCTAGAGACTAACATGTGGAAAAAGAACAGTAACTTTGCCATGGAGAAACCCAGCAGAAACCACCTTCACCAAATACCCAAGGTTACCACCACCAGCGTTATGCCTGTCGGTATCACGGACTCCATGACGTAGTGTGATGAGGAGGCAACTTCTCCTCTGCAGTATTTTTTCCCCTAAAACCTATAAAGTCCATCTAAACATGAGGAAAAACTAAGACAACCCAAACTTGGGGATAGTCTACAAAATATCTGGTCAGTACTTTTCTAAAATGTCCTGGTTATGATAAACAATGAGTGACTAAGGAACTGTCATAACTCTGACAGTTTTGGGACCCTGGAGCAGAGCAATGATGCCACCCAGGCAGGACACATTGACCAAAGCTGTAGATTTGCAAACACTGGGATTGGTTCAGTGGAACACATCCCTAGCGCACCCACAAGGCCATAATTTATTTTACTGGCATTGCCCAAAAGTTGTACCTTCTGCTTCTATAACTAACATTCATAAGAATGAAAGTTATTTTCCTTGAATCCTGTTTTGCCATGGGCAGTGCAGGATGTTGGGAGGAGGGCTGGGGACAAGGTGGTTCCATCACGCCAAAGTATGAGGTCAAAGATGATCTGGCCGAGGGCCCTGGGGGCTCCCAGCTCACCCACTTGCTGGCTGTGATGCTGCCAGCACGTAACTTAACCCAAGTCTCACTTTGCTCTCCTGCAGAAATGAGCATCACCATCTGTACCCCAGCAGGGTCACAGGGAAGATTAAAATAGCCAGCCTGGGGCAAAGATCCCTGGTACATACAAGAAGGAAAATTTATCTCAAATTGCAAAAGAAAATCTCATCTTATCGTAAGTTCATCAGCCCCAGAGAACAGAGTGACACATGTGGATTGCCTGTCTACCCCACACAGAGAAGTCATTAGAGGGGCTGTGGCAGTGCTTAGGACAAAGAATCCCTCAGGGTGGGAACACAAGCAGGGCCTACAACCTACCGACCCCGCATGGTGGCCCGGGAGGAAGGTTATTCAGAATGTCGGCATATGACTGCATTTGGGCCATGGGGTGTTTTATGTGGTCTGAGGTACCTAAATAGTTGTCGACATTTAAAAATAGGAAATTTAATGCCAAAAATGAGGATTTACACTGTCTGGTGAAAAGTCAGAAAACCAAATACTGGGGTGGTGTTCCCACGTGGCCACAATTAGCTGTAAATATCCACGTTTATCTCTGGTTCTTACTGCCCTAAGTGGTCTCTGGAAACTGCAGCTCAGGGAGGTGAGATGCTTGACCAAGGTTGCTGAATCCGGTCAGTGTTGTCCCTTCCTGCCCATGCACGTGGTCAGCCCTGCACACACGCTGATTTGTGCTGCCATGAGAAGTGTCCCTCTCTGTGCTGCCCGCCTGCGTGCCAGAGTCTGCACACTTAGCTTTTGAACATCTGAGCTATAATAAGCGAGTGTGTTTTCTAAAAGGGCAAAATGGATTTTATAGCATTTGCATCAATAGAATGAGTCATGAGCATCACCGATTTGCCACAAGGCCCGGGTGGCAGAGAACCCAAAACTGTGTGTTTCCAGACCAACTTCACCTGCTGTCCCAACGAGGCTGTCATAGCAGGGACAAATGTGGCTACTCGTGCACATTCTTCTTTCATCAGGTGGCCAGGGCACTGTGTGGGGACTCATCTCTGCAAAGTTCTAACAGCAAGTGAGGTGGAGAAAGCTGGCGTCAGGAGCTGGGCAGGTACACTGCTCTCCAGGGCTGGTTGTAGACAATCTTCTGCAGCTTTCAACACCCAGCTTCAGCAAATGATGGTCCACAAGCCAAATGGATGTATTATTTTTATATTATTTCTTTCTTTAATTATTTCCCTACATACATATATTTTATTTATTTAATTTCTTGGACATTATTAAAATTTACTTTAATACTTCTTTGGGGAAAAGAATATCACACTTCTAGTGAATTAACAAGAAACATTTTTTACAGTAGCAGTAGGCTATTATTTTTTTTATCTACCATGCCATGAATTCATAAGGAAGAGGTTCCAGTAGCTCAGGGAGGCACCTTGCCATTGAATGTACAAAGTGTTGATTGACTTTTGAATTTATGGGGAAATAGGTTCCAGCACCTTATATCACTGTTACATGGGGTCTATTGGTTATCCTGTGTGCTATTCCGTACACCTATTATGCCATGAATTCATGGGGAATAAATAGGTTCCAGCACCTAAAAACATGGGTCCACTGGTACTCCTGTGTGCTATGTTATATGCTTATTATGCCATGAATGCATAGGGAATGGGTTCCAAGAGCTCAGGCTCCTTTCTGTTGGTTCTCACAAAGTGGGCTTCTCTGGGTAGTGCAGGCTGGCGCTTCAGTTGAACCCAGGTACCTTTCTCTCTCCTTTTTCTGATCATTTTCCTTCACACATTTCAGGAAGCTATCTCGGCTCTTAGAGTGCTTAATATGCTCAATACGAACATTAATCCTCTTGGCAAGGATCTTGCCCTTAACTTTTGTTTGTTTACAACAGTGCCAACAGCATGCTGGGTAACATTGTAGACTCTTCCAGTTTTGCCATGGTAACATCTGTGTGGCATGCCTTTTTGAACAGTACCCATTCCCTTGGTGTCTACAATATCACCTTTCTTGTAGATTCGCATGTATGTGGCCAAAGGAACAACTCCATGTTTTCTAAAAGGCCTAGAGAACATGTATCGGGTGCCTCTCCTCTTTCCCTTTGTGTTCGTCATTTTGGTGAATTACTGGAAGATGGCGTCTCTGGCCAAAAAGCCATACATATATTTTCTATGTAAGTGTCAGTAAGTATAAATACGAAGCATATATATCACGTTTGCATAACATGTATACATGTAAAAACTAGCATCAGTGAGATCTATGTAGGGAAATGAGACAAATGCAGAGATTTCTAGAAAGCATGGTCAGGGCAGATATTTGAGGAGGGGACATCTGAGCATAGCTCTAAAGGGACAGAGGGGTGAGCATGGTGGCTAGCTCATGGGTGGCCATTGCAGGGAGGCAGAGGCACGAGAGTGAGATGGGCAACCTGGGGAAGAGAAGCCGGGTGGTGAGTGCAGTGGGGGAGGCTGTGGTGGAAATCTGGGGTTGCTCAGGAGTTGATGGAAAATGACAAAGGCCTGACGGCAAGGGGTGGCCTTGGGGGAGAGAATGCAGAATGGACAGAGGACAGGTGGGCTGCAGAAGGAGAGGGAGAAGCCAGGCAGGTCTGCAGGAAGCTGGCACTGCTACAGAGACAGGGAGATGGGGTAGGGGAGGGGTATTCGGGATCTTGGGAGACGATGTGGGCAGACACAGCTCTTAGATACATCCCAGAGCTGCTGTCCAGGGCCCAGAGGATGGGCTGCATGTGTGGGCAAGAGGAAGGAAGGAGTCCGGAGTTTCTGTCCTGAGTTCCTGTTCTGTGCTGTGGGCGACATGTTGGGAGATGGAAGGGGAAAGGCCTAAAGGCCAATCCAGAGGGTGACGCTCTCAGCAGCTCAGAAACAGTGTCAGCTGGTCCCTACAGGGTGCCCATAAGGCAGTGACAGCCCTGCTCGATTAGAGCAAGAGGAGTGGGGGGCCCACACTGTTTACATTGGCAGAATTAAAATCAGAAAATGAAAATGAGCACAGCGTGCCACATGCCTGTGGAGCTGACATAGCTCCCAGCGAGGACCTGCCTCGCGTCTCATCTCTGTCCTGCGTTTCAGCTGCCTGGACACTCTGAGGTTAGAGTGACTTTCACCCTCTGAATTTTTCATCTCCGGACGAGCAGGCCTGCCGCCTGGACTCCACAGGGCTGCTGTAAGTCACGGCTTTCTCTCCCATCTGAAGCTGGGGCATTTGCAGAGCTTCTTCCTCTTCCACCAAAATAAATGAAGACAACTTATGGATGATACTGAGTAAAGACCATTAAATGATTCATTATCTAACTGCAAATGCTCAAAACACAGCTGTACTCACTAGGCCTAAGAAAGTGACTTCCTTCCTGCCATTGAATATAGATTGTCACACATCAGCTTATTTTTTTTAATTACTATTAAATCATAGCTGTGTACATTAATGCAATCATGGGGCACCATACGTTGGTTTTATAAACAGTTTGACACATTTTCATCACACTGGTTAACATAGCCTTCCTGGCATTTTCTTAGTTATTGTGTTAAGACAATTGTATTCTACATTTACTAAGTTTCACATGTACCCTTGTAAGATGCACCGCAGGTGTAATCCCACCTATCACCCTCCCTCTGCCCATCCTCCCCCATTCCTCCCCACCCTCTCCCCATTCCCCATATTCTTAGGTTATAACTGGGTTATTAGGTGGTATATGTACACCAGGGAATATTATGTAGCCTTAAAGAAAGATGGAGACTTTACCTTGTTCATGTTTACACAGATGGAGCTGGAACATATTCTTCTTAGTAAAGTATCTCAAGAATGGAAGAAAAAGTATCCAATGTACTCAGCCCTACTATGAAACATCAGCTCATTTTAAAATGTGATCTCAATGCCACGTTGATGACAAAAGCCTTTTGGGTCTGTGGTTTCCTCGCCAAGGGGAACTGGAAATATTTTGAGGTGCTTTAACATAGGCATTAGCTGACTGTGGAGTTGAGCCAGGAGCCTGACATTTATGTCATGCCTTCAAGGTGCCAAACCATGCTGTAGACTCTGTATATGAATTACTGTGTTCATTCACTCATCTGGCAAACGCCTACTGAATCCTTAGTAGGTGCACTACCTCATAAGACGCCTTCGGGCAAACTAGACAAAGGTTCCCTTCTGGGTAAGACACAGCTCACACCCCATTGGGCTGAGTGTTGGGCAGGTGACTCTTTGCACAACCATACTCTGAATTCTAAGTGCAGGCAATAGGAGACACAGAAGGCAAAACCCTTCCTATCACAGAGCACGTACCCTGGCTAGGAAGACACAAGGGAAAAACAATATGTCAGATGAAAACATAGTCTATGAAGACGACAGAGAAAGATAAGGGAAAAGAGAGGAGGGGGAAGGGTTCTAGGTAGCGGACATCTGAGCAGAGGCCTGAATGATGTGAATGAGAGCCTCCTGGCTGTCCCAAGGAAGGCCGAGGGAAGGGTGTATGCGAAGGCCCCAAGGAAAGCAAGGTTTAGGGTTTGGTAGAAGCATCAAGACGAGACTGCAGTCTTGTTAGTCAGGAAGATAACAGTGGAGACGTGGCATCGGGAAGAGAGCATAGGACAGCGCTGTTCAGTGCTGAGACCCTGGTACCCAGCTGCAAGCAAATGCTACATTGTTAGGGGTTCAGTCAGGACTGCCCAGCTGCAAATCACAGTGCATGAGATCTTTTATATATTGAGGTCTCAGCAACTTCTTCCTAAGGATGATCCAGGATCTCTCTCTCACATACGAAATGCTTATTAGAAATAAACAGAATATCTGAGTCCTAACCAGTTTCTTGGGAATTTCAGAGGAATCCCTGAGTATTTTCCTGGCCTCCTTCCCCTTCCTGAAGCAGGCCACTCCAACAGGTGAGAAGACCCCCACACCGGTGCCTTTTCCACGAGATGTCACACCAGGTCCAAGACGCTCTTGCTGACCTCCAAACCAACACCATCAGTTCCCTAACCTCCTTACCCCTGATGTAGGTTTTCATCACAGAGTATCTGTTTAATCCCTTGCTTTGGAAAACACACATAATTCTGTTGCAGAAAAGAAAACAGTAACTGTGAGAAAAAAGATTCATAGATGAGGGAGGGCTCCTGAATCTCAGTGTCAAAGAATTATTAAAGAAATAATCCTGTTCTAAAAGGATTCACTCTGCATGACAATAATATTCTAATATCCACATTCAGGCAATAGCCCAAGACACAGGCATCTGATCACCCCCTAAGGCCTCCAGAATGCCATCCACTTAACTATCACTACCCAACCTCAGAGGCCGTGAGTTTCATCCAACAGACCCTGGGTTTTCCATGGATTTGTTCAAACTGGAAGTCGGAGCAAATTCGATTTATAAGAACACTTTTTCAAAAGTAGAAAATCACAGTGTGTGCCGTCATTTCTCAATAATCCATTAAGACAACGTCCCTGCGGGTATATTCAGTTGGTTGTTAGACACATGACCTGTCACCAATCTGTGGGGGTCTGGCTGGTGAGTGTGCGATGTCCCAGATATAAAGTAGAGCTGGCACATCTACCCTTCCCGTCTCCCAGGACTAAGGTCCACAAAGGAAGAACCTTGTCCTAAAGGCTCCCTAGTGCTTAGCACATGGTGAGCACAGGGGACCCTGCGGACGTCTGTATCCTGCCCACATCTGTGTGGTCCCTTGAGGGAGATTCCAGCAGTCTCTAACTACTGTGCACTTGGAATGCGGCTCCTCTTAGCTGAGCTGTGCATGAAGCAAACACCAGACTTTCAAGACATAATAGTCCTCCAAAAGTAAAAAATAAAGTATTAATGATTTTATGCTGATATCACATCGAAGCAATCGTATTTAAGATAGATTGGGTTTAATAAAGGTATATTACTCATATTAATCTCACTTGTTTTCTCTGTCTGCAATGTGCCTGCACCAAAATTTAAAATTACCTTCCAGGCTCACGTTCAAGGCTTCTGTGAGGCAGCATTCCTCCGGACCCCAGCTGGGACAAAATGACGGAGGAGCAAGCCCCATTGGGAGCAATCACAAAATGTCTCGTGGGCCAGAGGAAGGCGTCAGCGTATAGTTCCTCCAAAGAAGCATCCGTGAAGCCAGTGAGCCTGCATCTTTACCCACAGCTGCTGCCGCTGTGTCACCACGGTGGCACGTGAGAGTGGGGGGCATTCTCATTTTTTTATACAGATGTTAAAAATATTACATTCTGTTCCATCATTGTTCTTCTGTAGTTTACGACATCACAAAACCAAGCCACAGGGCTTGGGGGTCACAGGAAAGGACTTAACTTTCATTCTTAGCACGGTAGGAAAAACACATTTTTAGTAGGAAAAAGAAAAATCTAAGCACAGCTGGTGTAAAGAAATAACCGGGAGCCATACACGCAACAGGTTCCAGCATGACACGCACTCACAAGTATGGCGCCCCATCCCCTTTGGGGTCACTGTTGAGCACGTACAGAAATAACTGCTTGTTCCTTTCTGTCAACTTTCTTTGGGTGACAATTAAGAAAATATGATCATTATTTTCTTCTGCTCCAGGCGCCACCTCCTTCGTGGCTATAACCAAGTCCCCTGTGTCTAGAGTAAGGCTGGTTAACTTTAGCCCACCAGCCACACAGTGATTTTTCCAAAACTGATTTGTTTTTTAACTTATCTGCGAATATTTCAAAATCAAAACAATTCACAAACAGTATCTGGATTTCTGGCCTGGTCCCCTGTAACTGCACCTGCCAGGGACAGAAGGCCAGCCCTGGGAGAGGTGACATCTGCAGCTCTCCCTGGCCACACCCCTCACCACTCCCTCTTGTCTCCCTAGCTCTGAGGAAGAGAAGGGCAGATGTTACTCATCATGGCTGATTTATCTCTCATGGTATGGAAACGTTTCCCTATAGCCCTAACTTCCGCAGAGTGTGAAAATAAGATGCAGACTGGGAGATCAGCTCCTTCTGTCTTTGAATGGAAAATGCTTCCGTATGTTTCCATCTTACATGGCAAAGCTCAGAACCACCAAGGCTCTTTATATTATGGACAATAAAAACCACTTATGCATGCATGTATTCACATGTAAAGAATACTCCAAGCCTTGAGTTTATGTAATATTATGTAGTATAGTTGATTTTCTGGCAAATAATAAGAAAAAAAAATCTCTTGGCCATAGCTATGTGAGTTATTTAGAAACACACATCCCTGATTGTTAACATAAACTTCAGTTGCAACATAGAGATGGAAACAGACTATTTTCTCACTATCATACTTTATCATCTATTAGAAGATGTATTATAATGTTAATCAAATGTTTAACATTCGTGCTAACTCCAGCTGCAGAGATTGTCTTTGAATAGTTTCCATTTTGAAGCCTTGGGACATCATAAAACCCAAATGAAGCCATCCTGGCCCGGCTACAAGGTGTGGGAGATTACATCGCTCCCTCCTGCAAAAGGAAATGAAGCTCCTGCTTTATTCTCTCACGTCAACCCCAAGATGGGAAAGATTCAAGATGTGCGCTGTCGGCCCTCAGTAACTCTGACCCAAGGCCAGGGGCATCCTGGAGAAACCCATGACCACACCTGCTTTAATTTCCTTTGATTTCCTTCTCAGTGAAGATGGATTAGGGAAACTTATTATAGTCAAGAAAAACACTTGTAGGCTTCTAAGCAGGAGGTTTCTACCAAGAAAGAGACAATCCCTCTCTTTTATCTCCTCCTTTGTAATAAATATCCTTTAATTCTGCGGCTGCAATGTACAGATATCCCTGCGGGGGGGCTGAGGTTGATTACATCTCAAATCGGTGCCACCCTTAGCAGAACTTGCCCTGTCTCCCTCCCCAAACCATCAGAGATTGACAACCACCCTCAGGCCGAACACGAACGGCAGTGACAAAAGACCAGAGCCCTATGACTTGTTTCACTCATGCTGTAAAATTAATAGTTGGAACAAAAGTCATAGCCCTGATTCTGAAACATGAAATAAACCAAAACAAAGTAAACTGAGGCACAGAATGCTGAAAAACCTGCCTTACCATTATAATTTCTCATCTTCCACCTTTGCCACCATTTCTGGAATGCTCCCAAAGTTCTGTCTCTGCGGGCAAAATGCAGCAGCTGGTTTAAGAGTTCCATGTTATATTTCAATGCCTTTTATTGCATTTCCACAGCTGAAGCTAAAATTTTTTTGAGATGGAGTCTCCTTGGAGTGCAGTGGCATGATCATAGTTCACTACAGCCTCGAAGTCCTGGGCTCCAGGGGTCCTTCCACCTCAGCCTCCCTAGTAGCTGGAACCATAGGCACTTGGCTACTGAAGCTAAGACTTTGATCTTTCCAGCTGATTAGACTACAAAATGTTTTCAAGTTATCTATCACTTCTGCAAAACCCTTAAGATTGCATGTCCAATCTTCCTTGAGAGAGATACTTATATCCTTATCCTTGTTCTTTGTTTCAACCAGGTAAGACCCCTCTTGCAATAACCACTCTTGCTTGGCAACTGCATGGTGAGATATTTTTCAAAGGACTTTTACAAAATTGACCCAGGACCAATGATTCTGCAAAAGTATCTCTGAGAAGACTTCCACATCAATGTCAATAATTTTATTTCCCCACCTAATTAAATAACCCCAGGAAACTAGTGGAATAAAACACTGGCACAGAGCATTTTATTCAATGTGATCTCCACGGGGGAGGACTGGCTAATCCAAACATGTAACCCTTAGCTGGGGGATATTTTGTTCATTTCCTGTAAACCTGAACCAACAGCAAGCATCCTCAAATCCAAATAAAAGTGCCCTCAGATATATGGTCTAAGCTGGCACCTGGTGCCCAGCCTGGGGGATAATGTGGCAATAGTTCTAAATAAACATGAGAACTTTTAATTTACTGATCTATGGCCAGAGATAAGACAGTACACACTGACGTTCATGTACTCTGGACTAAAGGAAGGGGAAGGGTACACGCATGTGTGTTTATCTGGGGAAGGGATGTCAGCTACCCCAACTGCAGCTTTTCTACACTGCCCACGTATTGTTCCATTTCTTTCTCAGACTCCAGGGACTTCCAGCTCACCCTCTGGAAAATATTTCAAAGACATGGATAAGGAAAAAAGTGATAACATTCAGAAAGCTCTCTTCTGCAAAAATAAAAACAGAGCAGGAACATTTTTATTTGAATAATAGTAAACATGATCACACAGTAAAGATCAAAGTAGGTTGAAATTTCGAAATTCATTTATAAATAATTCTGAATAGCTCTATAGTTTCACTAATGATATTGTACCAGCATTAATGTCCAGGCTTTGATCACTGTACCAATGTTATGAATGACGTTTCCACTGGGGAAAGCTGGATAAGGGTATATACGTGAAAACTCTGTGTACTATTTTTGCAATGTCTATGGAATCTAAAGCTTATTTCAAAATCTATAAAATGCGAAACATAACATAGATTGTTCTGTTTAATAATTCACCTGTTATTGAAAACAAATACACTTGGTTCTCTTACTGTATCTAAGCCTCAGTATTAAGTTCTGTGGGAGATTGTAAGAGTCATAAAATGTGGCCTCTGTTCTCAGGGAGCTTAGGGTCTACTTGGAAAAGCAAAAGGCATAAATTCAAGGTAAGTAAAACAAAATTCATGGAACATGAGCAACTTTACAAACCTGCAGGTGAGTAATCACAAAATTACTGAGATGGAAAGTGGGTGCAGCATGCTCACTGGAAAGAAAGCCCATGTGTGCACCTGATGGGGTGCTGCATGAGGACCTCCTAGGAGGGGGTGTCATGTGCTGACACCTGACACATGTTCAATTTTTATAAACAAATGAAGATAAAACTTGATCTAACTTTTTTTATTGTCTGGGATTCACCGAGGGTACAAAGAATTAGGTTGCACTGAACCATTTGTTAGGTAAAGTCCCTCTTATAATTGTGTCCCACCTCCAAGACGTGCCCCATACACCATGATCCCCCAACCCCCTTCTTCATCTCTACCCCACCTTGTATAAGATAATCTACTGCCTTCATATTAGAATTGAGTACAGGCGGCGCCTGTGGCTCAGTGAGTAGGGCGCGGGCCCCATATGCTGAGGGTGGCGGGTTCAAACCCAGCCCCGGCCAAACTGCAACAAAAAATAGCCGGGCGTTGTGGCGGGCGCCTGTAGTCCCAACTGCTCGGGAGGCTGAGGCAAGAGAATCGTGTAAGCCCAAGAGTTAGAGGTTGCTGTGAGCCGTGTGATGCCACGGCACTCTACCCGAGGGCGGTACAGTGAGACTCTGTCTCTACAAAAAAAAAAAAAAAGAATTGAGTACATTGGATTCTTGCTTCTCTATTCTTGTGATGCTTTACTAAGAAGAATGTGTGCCAGCTCCATCTAGGTTAATACAAAAGTTGTAAAGTCAACATCTTTTTAATGGCTGAGTAGTATTCCATGGTATACATATACCACAGCTTGTTAATCCATTCCTGGGTTGGTGGGCATTTAGGCTGTTTCCAAATTTTGGCAGCTGTAAACTGAGCTTTGATAAACAGTCTAGTGAAAATGTCCTTATTATAAAAGGATTTTTTTCTTCTGGGCAGATGCCTAGTAATGGGATTGCAGGATAAATGGGAAGTCTAGTTTGGTTCTTTGAGGATTCTCCATACTTCCTTCCAAATGGGCTGTATTAGTTTGCAGTCCCACCAGCAGTATAAAACTGATCTAACTCTTAAAGGGTTTGCATGGTCTTGAGCACAACAGGAATTAGAAAAGGTGGGGGGGGGACCCCAACAAGAGCCCCAGATGTAGAAGTCCAAGCCATATTTGGGAAATAGAATCTCTGCCAGTTGGCCTGGCCAGTCATGTTGAGAGAGATAAATAAGAAGCTGACATCAGACCATGGACTGCTTGAGAGGGTCACAGAAAGTTTCCCAGGTTTAATTCACCAGCTATTTCTGACTTCATCTGTCCTACCTATATTCATATGTACATGGCCATAGGCACCCAAATGTTACATGAAAAAGAAATGTCAATTTAAAAAACAAGTTTTGCTTAGATTATTTTTTCAAAAATGCAAATAATGACAATTTTGTGCTTCTTTGCCTATTCTTACATTTCTTAACTGTTTTTTCTTATTTTATGGCTTTGGTGAGGACTGCTAGTCCAATAGTAAATTGCAGGGGTAATGTCATGCCCAGTGACTAGTTATCTATGTACAATTTACAGCAGTATGCATTCTGGACAAGAGATACACGGATGGAGAAGGAAGATAGGGACCAGAGAAAACGGAGCTGGGACTCAGTATGTAGTGTTTCAGTAAGCACTGCTAGTGCTGAAAAGATCTAGACAACATTTCAAGTGAGATTTCCTTTTGGAAGTAATTCTTTTCCACAAAAGGACCTTCCAGTTATCCTACAGAATTTGATTCCTACATTAAATCCCCCAAACACCAAGTGGCCTGCTAGTTTCACTTCATGTTAATAGTCAATGATGAATTATGAGCTTGAAAGAAGAGGTTTCAATTAGCAAGCTGCCTCTGGTAATTTCAGATCCCATGTTAACTACGTGAATCATTAAATTAATGTTAAAGTAGTTTCCAAGGCATTGGGCTAAACCATGTATCGTGAGTTGCTTGTGTCTATAATTGTTTCAACATAAGATGTGCTCACAGGTCTGATGTGAAGACATGGCAGGGACAGGAAATCAACACAAGAGCTCCTCATAAATGAAAGAATATCAATTGTTTCATGTGTTTTAGTAGGAAACTCATGAAGTTTGCATTCTCTAGAATCTCAGCTGGGCATAGGTGTATAGGCTAGGTCAAAAGCAGCCAGATTTCCTTGATGGCATAACCACATAAGCAGAGCTACCTTCCCAAAAGTAACTTTGAAAGTAAGTAAATTCATAAAAGAAAATTAGCTCAATAGATTTTCCAATTCAGTTATACAACTAAAGTAGGTTAGGACAAGATTTGTCTAAAACATAACAGGAGATAATGACAATAAAGATAATGGCTAAAGTAATAATGAGAGCATTTCTTTCCCAAATAGTACTCTACTAAAACATGACATCTTAAAAGCTGCTGGAGAGTTGATAAGAAAATGAACATCATTAATCCTGACACTACAAATTCATATAGCAAGGAAGATTAGGTTTTCATAACAAATCCACTTGTCGGTTCCACCAGTTTAATATAAAAATTAGTAGACAAACCAGTAATTAAAAAAAGGGGGGGGGGCAGCGCCTGTGGCTCAGTCGGTAAGGCACTGGCCCCATATACCAAGGGTGGCGGGTTCAAACCCGGCCCGGCCGAACTGCGACAAAAAAATAGCCGGGCGTTGTGGCAGGCGCCTGTAGTCCCAGCTACTCTGGAGGCTGAGGCAAGAGAATCGCTTAAGCCCAGGAGTTGGAGGTTGCTGTGAGCTGTGTGAAGCCACGGCATTCTACCGAGGGCCATAAAGTGAGACTCTGTCTCTACAAAAAAAAAAAAAAGAAAAGAAAAATGAATGCGTTGTATTTTGTGCACAGGTTATTGAAAGGAAGCTTGTATGCACTGTCCATGGTTCTGATTATAAATAGTCAGGGTCATTCTATTTTGTGTCAGGAGTTACGGCAGAGTAGATCATTCTTTTATTTCAAAACATTAAGGAGTCACAAATATTTCTGTAACATGGATATTTTATAGAAAGCTTAAGTTGGGGCTTTAAGTGGGCCCATCACCAGAATAGTGTTCAATGTGCAAGATCTTTGATCGATCACTTCTATGAGCTTTAGTTTCCTCAATTCTGATCCACCTCTTTGGGCTCTTCTGATGCCCAAACAACATAATTCAGATCAAATTCTTGATAAAATGCTTAGCACAGAATAAGTGTCCAGGAAAAGGCTAGAACTTACCAGCATTCTATCCTATCATTCAAGTATGTTTAATGACTCTCCTGGGACCCAGCCAAAACCAGTGAAAAAAAGATATGAACTCGTTGTGAAATCTCATGTTATGAAAATTGATATAATACACAGCCATCGTAAAGTGACCATAGTAATGTCACTGCCATGATTTGGTGACAGTTACTTAGGATTAAGAATACAGACTAGAAACAAGAGAACTTGTAAGGAAAGTATTTTGAACATTCCTAAATATTTATTTAACACTTATATGTTAAATTCATGTACGTGCTATTCTAAACATGTTAAAAACATTAATTTATTCAACGCTCAAAGTGATTCTGACGTAGGTGTCGTCACCGGATGGGTGACGGCAATCTATAGAGCAGTAGCCCCACTTTACAGAGAGGAAACAGAGGCAAAGCAAGGTCACACCAGAAAATGAAAAGTAAGACTATCTTTGAACCCTGTGGTCTGACACCAGAGTTTGGGCACTTAACTACTCCCCTATGTCAGTGTCCCTTGGCGAATTTCTGCCTCTGTTAAGATAAATCAGAAAACAGTCTCTGCAGAACAGAAAACTCTGGCAGGAAAAAAAGGAAATATGTTCCAAAAGCCCACTTTAGTTTCCAGTTATGGCACCCCTTAGTCACAACCAGGGTGTGGGCTTCACATTACACACTACTCACTGGCCCGACACAGACGACCTTTAGTGTTTGTAGTTAAGCCTCTGAATTTATTGCTCTTAATGATCTCAAAGAGTAGAAAACTGTGAGCACAACCACCACATTTCATTTGAGGGAAGAGGTAAGATAACACGATAGAAAAACATGAAGTAGTAACAACAAAAGCGTAGATATATGTGTTTCCCAGAAATACATTTAAATGATTTAAAAATCTATAAGAGACCTATGTGGGAAGTGATGGGGGGTGGGGAAGGCGGCTATTCAGCAATGGCTTCAACTCTGATTATAGAAGCCATTGTTGCAATGTTATGACTTCGACCTTGGAAGTATTTCTAGATAAAACAGCTAAAAAACACACATGAAGCAGAGGAAGGAGGTTGCCAGAGACCTTGAAAAGAATGCTCCATGTCTGGGAAAATGTAATCATCATCCAGTTCCATTCTGAGCGATGATCATGAGAGGCCACCGTGCAGACTCCCAGACACACATCTCAATGAGCCAGGCTTGCTGCCGTGCACAAAGAGGAAGTGGCGCCCGCCAGGAACACCAGTGGTTGTCATGGTAACTGTGTGGCAAGGCAGGTGAGTCTCTCTGCCCCCTGTACTCAGGAAAGGAAGAGAGAAAATGAACAGGCAGCAGCTTTGTCTGAGATTCTGACTGCGGGTCAAGGCCTACTGCTCAACAGCTCCAAGCTTCAAGCAATTCCATGATTTAAACATAGATGATTTTTTTCCCTTTTAATTAGCCCAAGCAGGACTGCCCTAGTGACATGTGACATGCCTGGATCTTCATTAACAGGCTGAGAGATGAGAGGCTGTACGGCCAGATCTGTTTGCACAGGACAAAGTCATATCCAGTGGATTAAGGTGGTCTCAGAAGCCCTGGAGACCAGCAACCATCCTAACTGCTGGCATAATGTTTACCTTGCTGCTTGTCTAGGACAAGTACTGGGAACTCAGGGAGCAGCATCAATCAGGGTGCTGTCTGGAAACAGATGGCACCTCCAGCTGGGACTGTGAAAAGCTAAAGAAGGGTCTATCTAGAAGAGGGTGGGTAAAATCCAACCAGGAAGGCCTGGATAAGCAAGTGAGCGCCCGTGGGAAGCCGTCACTCCCCTGAGCCCGAAGGGACCAGGGGCAGCTGATGTCATGGAGGGCGGGCGGCCTGCCAGAAATGCCAGGCCGGGAAGGACAGGAGGGAGAGAGACTCTCCCCCTTCTCTCCTCCTGCCTGGGGAAATCAAGGTGGCACCACCTACTAGCCCAAGGCCACCGGATAGCAGTGAGTTGCAGCCCAAGAGGCTCCCTGGGATTTGGGTGGAGAAGGCCAGCCCAGCCCCACAAGACCAGTAATGTGCAAGACCATGGCAGGAGGCCGAGAGACAGGTCTCATCTCCAAGTCTCAGTTTCCTGAGTGCAACTAAAGTCCCAACCTTGTATCCTGCTCCCAAACACATATGTCGAAGTCCTAAACCCTCAGTTCCTCAGAATGTCACGTTTTTGGAAATAGGGTCTTTGCAGAAGTCATCAGAATGATATTATGATAGAGTAGGATAGGACCTACCCCAACATGCCTCATGACCTTATAAAGAGGAGAAATGTGGACACAGACATGCACACGGGGAGGACGCACATGAAGATGAAGGCAGAGGTCAGGGAATGCTTCTGCAGCCGAGCGGCACCACAGATTGCTGGCAAAGCACGGAAGCTGGGGGAGGCCTGGGACGGGCCCCTCACAGCCTCAGAAGGAACTGGTCTTATTGACTCTTGGAGACTGGACCTCTAGCCCTCAGAGCTGTGAAAGAATAAATTCCCGTTGAAACCCTCAGGTCAGTGGTGTCGTCCTACAGCAGCCAGGGCAATGCTCACACACCTGCCTGCCCGCAGCTCTGTGGGCAACCCAGCCTGGGTTCCCTGGCAACCCACAGGGAAGTGGGTCACCTGCTGAGTGAACTCAAGAGAAGAACCCCCTCTTCAGCTGCCTGCAGTCCCAAGTGACACCTCAATGGCAAATGAGAAACTGACCCTAGGCAGAGGACCAGCTGAGCTGTGCCCGAGCTCTGACCCACAGGAACCAGCATTGTTAGAGCTACCAATTTGGGGGTAATTTACTGCATAACAGTGAGTGACAAACACAGCTACCTTGGGAGAAAGATTATTAAGAAGTACACTCTAATCAATCCCCTTTTCTCCCTGCACTTACCTGCGGGCAATACTGGTTCACTACCCCCACCCCCACATCTGAGGACAGTGCCAAACCACCTCCCTCCACCCCTGCCCTCTAAGTCACTGCTTCAGCAAGTTTGGTCCTAGCTCTCTGACTCAGTTTTCCCATCTGAGAAGTGAGGGTGATACCAGCATCTATCCCATCAGTTGCAGAAAATAAATAAGCAGATAAGTATAAATAGATGCCTAAGATCATGTTCAGAGGAGCGTCTGGCACAGAATAAACAGTGAATGATTATTAGCTATTATCATTACTGTTGCCATGACAATGATGATCTGATTCTGTTCACCCAGGAACTAAACAACAACAAAACACAACGGCAGCCTGATTTTTTCCTGGGTCTGCTTTGAGTGTTTCTCAGCGACAGTGTCCACCCAAGTTCTCCCCTCGCTGTCTCACAGAAAATAGCTCACCAAAAGCACAGTGACAATTAGCACCACAGATAAATCTGAAAATAGACATTTCCACAGTTATGATCAGTGTGGACATGTGGGATCATAATATTTTGTGATCACCAGCAGACACACCTCTCTCGGCAAACAAACACAGCTGCCAGGGTGTGGCTGTGCTTTGCACATCTCAAGGTTGAACCAGCAAATTTTCTTTCTGACAGTGACAGTGACAGACAAAGCAGCCACCAGCTACTTCTATGCTGATCAGGCCAGGGCCTCCTAAGCATGTAGGCAATGGTACAGCTCTGTCCAGCCCTAAGGCCCCAAGTGGGAACAAGGAATGACAGTAAGTTGCTGTGGAAAGTTTGGAAGATGAGGAGAAGGGACGGAAGATGTCAATCGCATGATTTCACTCCCTGGGTGGGGGGCTCCTTCAAAGGGCAGGCAGGTGGCCTCTTTTTGAAAGGCTGGCCCAAGCAGCACTTCTAAATTTGGACAGGCACCTGAACTGCTGGTGAAAAGGAAGCTTCCACCCTCCCAGGTCCAGGGAGGAGCCTGTCATTTTTTTTTTTTTTTTTCAAGACAGTGTTGCCCTCAGTAGAATGCTGTGGCGTCATGTCTCACAGCATCCTCAAACTCTTTGGGGTTAAGCAATTCTCTTGCCTCAGCCTCCTTCGTAGCTGGAACTACAGGCACCCACCACAACATCAGGCTATTTTCTTGTTGTAGTTGTCATTTTTGTTTAGCAAGCCCGGGCTGGGTTCAAACCTGCTACCCTAGGTGTATGTGGCCAGCGCCCTAACCACTGAGCCACGGGCACTGAGCCCATCCTGCATTTCTAACAAGCTTTTGAGTGAATACTTTCCTTGCCTAAACATTAAATTACATTTTGCTTATTAATGCTACCTATTTTTCAAATTATTTGACTTGGTCATGAAACTGAAATTGCCAAGTAGGTTAGAACTAAAGGTTGTTAGCGTGTACTTTTCATGATCTCAACTACTTTCTCTTACGCAACACCATACTGTTTATGTTTTATTTTTAATTGATAAATAGTAATTATATACATTTTAGGGGTACAATGTGATGATGTGATATATGTGCATATTCTGGGATGATTAGATCATTCTATTTTTTTTTTTTATTAAACTATAGCTGTGTACATTAGTATGATCGTGGGGCACCATACACTTGGTTCATAGATCGTTTGACACATTTTCATCACATTAGTTAACATAGCTTTTGTAGCATTTTCTTAGTTATTTTGCTAAGATCTTTACATTCCACATTTACTAGGATTCAGCCAGTATACCCTTGTAAGATGCACCGCAGGTGTAATCCCATTAGTCCTCCTCCTTCCCCCTCCCTCCCCCCTCCCTCCCCTCCCTTTCCCCTTTCTCCCTATTCTTAGGTTATAACTGGAATACAGCTTTCATGTGAAGGTCCTACATTAGTTTCATAATAACGGTGACTACATTGGGTACTTTTTCTTCCATTCTTGAGACACTTTACTAAGAAGAATATGTTCCAGCTCCATCCATGTAAACATGAAAGAGGTAAAGTCTCCATCTTTCTTTAAGGCTGCATAATATTCCACGGTGTACATATACCACAATTTATTGATCCATTCGTGGATCGATGGGAACTTGGGCTTTTTCCATGACTTAGCAATTATGAATAGGGCTGCAATAAATATTCTGATACAAATATCTTTGTTATGGTGTGATTTTTGGTCTTCTGGGTATATGCCCAGTAGGGGGATTACAGGATTGAATGGCAGATCTATTTTTAGATCTCTAAGTGTTCTCCATATCTCTTTCCAAAAGGAATGTATTAATTTGCATTCCAACCAGCAGTGCAAAAGTGTTCCCTTTTCTCCACATCCACGCCAACATCTCTGGTCTTGGGATTTTGTGATATAGGCTAGTCTCACTGGAGTTAGATGATACCTCAAAGTAGTTTTGATTTGCATTTCTCTGATGATTAAAGATGATGAGCATTTTTTCATATGTCTGAAGGCCATGCGCCTGTCTTCTTCAGAGAAGTTTCTCTTCAAGTCCCTTGCCCAGCCTGCAATGGGATCCCTTGTTCTTTTCTTGCTAATGCGTTTGAGTTCTCTGTGGATTCTGGTTATTAAACCTTTGTCGGAGACATAACCTGCAAATATCTTCTCCCATTCTGAGGGCTGTTTGCTTGCTTTACTTACTGTGTTCTTGGCTGTGCAGAAGCTTTTTAGTTTGATCAAGTCCCAATAGTGTATTTTTGAAGCAGCTTCAATTGCCTGGGGGGTCCTTCTCATAAAAAACTCGCCCAACTCAATTTCTTCAAGGGTTTTCCCTACACTCTCTTCTAGTATTTTTATAGTTTCATGTCTTAGGTTTAAATCTTTAATCCAGTGAGAGTCTATCTTGGTTAATGGTGAGAAGTGTGGGTCCAGTTTCAGTCTTCTACAGGTTGCCAGCCAGTTCACCCAGCACCATTTGTTAAATAGGGAATCTTTTCCCCACTGAATGTTTTTAATTGGCTTGTCAAAGATTAAATAACGGTAAGTAGCTGGATTCATCTCTTGGTTCTCTATTCTATTCCAGATATCTACTTCTCTGTTTTTGTGCCAATTCCATGCTGTTTTGATCACTATCGATTTGTAGTATAGTCTGAGGTCTGGTAGCATGATTCCTCCTGCTTTGTTTTTATTTTTGAGTAATGTCTTGGCTATTTGAGGTTTTTTCTGATTCCATATAAAACGAAGAATTATTTTTTCAAGATCTTTAAAGTATGACAGTGGAGCTTTAATGGGGATTGCGTTGAAATTATATATTGCTTTGGGTAGTATGGACATTTTAACAATGTTGATTCTCCCCAACCATGAGCATGGTATATTTTTCCATTTGTTAACATTCTCAGCTATCTCTTTTCTTAGAGTTTCATAGTTCTCTATATATAAAGATCTTTCACATCCTTTGTTAGATTAAACTCCCAAGTATTTCATCTTCTTTGGCACTACTGTGAATGGGATAGAGTCCTTAATTGTTTTTTCAACTTGACTATTGTTGGTATATATAAAGGCTACCGATTTATGAATGTTGATTTTGTAACCTGAGACACTGCTGTATTCCTTAATCACTTCTAAGAGTTTTGTAGTAGAGTCCCTAGTATTTTCCAGATATACAATCATATCATCTGCGAAGAGCGAAAGTTTGATCTCTTCTGACCCTATGTGGATACCCTTGATCGCCTTTTCTTCCCTAACTGCGGTGGCTAAAACTTCCATTACAATGTTAAAGAGCAATGGAGACAATGGGCAGCCTTGTCTGGTTCCAGATCTAAGTGGAAATGATTCCAATTTAACTCCATTCAATATGATATTGGCTGTGGGTTTGCTGTAGATGGCCTCTATCAGTTTAAGAAATGTCCCTTCTATACCAATTTTCTTAAGTGTTCTAATCATGAATGGATGTTGGATGTTATCAAAAGCTTTTTCTGCATCGATTGAGAGAATCATATGGTCTTTGTTTTTTAATTTGTTTATGTGCTGTATTACATTTATAGTTTTACGTATATTGAACTAGCCTTGAGACCCTGGGATAAAACCCACTTGGTCATGATGTATGATTTGTTTGATATGTTGCTGGACTCTGTTTGTTAGAATCTTGTTGAATATTTTTGCATCTATATTCATTAGTGATATTGGTCTATAATTTTCTTTTTTTGTTGGGTCTTTTCCTGGTTTGGGGATCAGGGTGATGTTTGCTTCATAGAATGTGTTGGGTAGTCTTCCTTCTTTTTCTACCTTTTGGAACAGGTTGAGTAGTATAGGTACTAATTCCTCTTTAAAGGTTTGGTAGAATTCTGACGTGAAACCATCTGGTCCTGGGCTTTTCTTTTTGGGGAGATTTTGTATGGTTAATGATATTTCTGAACTTGATATGGGCCTGTTCAACATTCCCACTTGTTTTTGATTAAGTCTTGGAAGGTGACGTGTTTCCAAGTAACAGTCGATTTCCTTCAGATTTTCGTATTTCTGAGAGTATAGTTTCTTGTAATATTCATTAAGGATTTTTTGGATTTCTGAGGAGTCTGTTTTTATTTTGTCTTTGTTATTTCTGATTGATGAGATTAGAGATTTTACTCTTTTTTTCCTGATTGGATTGGCCAAAGGTTTATCGATTAGATCATTCTAATTAAGATGTCCATCTCACAGATCATTTCTGTATGATGAGAACATTTGAGATCTACTCTCCTGGCAATTTTCAAATATATAAAACATTATTACAATGATCATAATGCTCTGTGGTTGATCCTCAGAACTTTCTCCACCTTTCTCACTGAAATTTTGTGTCCTTAGACCAATGAACAACTCCCAATCCCCAGCCACTGGAAACCTCCTAGTCTCTGCTTCCATGAGTCTGACTTGAGGATTCCACCTCTTATGCAGGCCTGTGTCCTTCTGGGCCTTGTTTATTCTACTGAGCATGGTGTCCTCCAGGTTCATCTGTCTCGCTGCAAATGACAGGATTTCCTCCTCCTTCTGAGTAAATCGGACTGTATTGCACTGCGTCATGTTTTCTTTATCCACTCCTCCGCTGTGAACACTCAGGTTGATCTCTATCTTGGCTATTGTGAACTTTGTGTTCTTTTAACAACCACAATTCCCATATTTTGTGGGCAGACTGGCCACTGACCAATGTGGCTAATTTACATTAGATCTTCAAATTTTCACAGCTCTGTAAGACCCCATGTTGTAAGGACTAAGGATACTGGCTTGGAAGTGACACGGCCTGGGAATTAGTTGGTATTTAAATCACAACTCCAACACTTTGTTTCTTTTTTTTTTTTTTTTTTTAGAGACAGAGTCTCACTTTATCGCCTTCACTAGAGTGCTATGGCGTCACACAGCTCACAGCAACCTCCAGCTTCTGGGCTTAGGCAATTCTCTTGCCTCAGCCTCCCAAGTAGCTGGGACTACAGGCACCCGCCACAACACCCAGCTATTTTATGTTGCAGTTTGGCCAGGGCTGGGTTTGAACCCACCACCCTCGGTATATGGGGCCAGCACCCTACTCACTGAGCCACAGGCGCCGCCCGCAACTCCAACACTTTGAAATCAGATGACCTGGAGCAAGTTACTTCCCTGCTCAGTGTCCCTGACTGTTCATCTGTAGAAGGAACAGTGGTAACGCCCATCTCCCTCCTAGGGCTGCTTGCAGACAATCCATGTGGAACACTTGAAACGTGGCCTACACCTATAAAGCTGAGTTCTTATCACTATCTTTGCCCCCGGTTTCCAGAGACAGAAACTTGTAAAGAGCAAGATGGAGTGAATTGCTTAAAGACCATCAGCTGGTAGGCAGCAGAGCTGAACTTAAACCATTGGTAATCGTGTTGTATTCAACACAAGATGTGGGAACTGTTACTCTCTCAGAGCTAGAAAGTTCTTCTAAAGACAAAGCATTATCACAGGTAGAATTTCTATTTTCCCTTCAATGTCCTGTTTGTGCATAAGAGATCGTAAGCTTTAGATTCCAGACTATCTTTCTTGTCAAATCTCCTCTGTAAGTTCATCTTCCTTTTTATAACTTCATCACAAATTTAATTTGTCAGTAGTGACAACTAAAAATGTCTCCAGACATTGCCCAAATTTCCCCTGGGGGCGGGGGTGAATCTGCTTCCCTCCTGTCTCCCCACCCACCTTGAAAACCTGATCTACAGTGATGACAGCAACGCTGATTCTTCCCCTCGCCAACTGCTCTTTCCCACCACTCACTTTAACAAGTCATGAGAGCAGCTCGTCGAATGCATTTGTCTAAAACAAATACAAACCTACTTCCAAAAGCGTGTTCAACTGCTATAAATCAACCTTTTAAATTCTGCCAAAAACATTTCATCACAGATTCCTGCCCTGTGCTCAAGAGCCCCTTTTGAAATTCCCTTGTAACCAATGATCATGGGTAGACTTGTGGCCCCAGCCCTCAATTCCTGTGCAAAGTTCCTAACACCCAGAACCTAAGAATGCAACATTCTACAGAAATAGAGTCATTGCCCATGTGATTAGTTATGTCTAGTTAGGATCACATCTAGTTACCACAGTCCAGGTGAGGCCATACAGGAAGCAGGGTGGGTCCCTGATTCAATACCACGCTGTCCTTATGAAAAGGCAAGTTTGAACACACCGACCCCCACAAGGGGAGAACACCGTGGATGCTTCTGCAAGCCACAGAATGCCAAAGACAGCCAGCAAACCACAGAGGTGAGGGAAGAGGCCCAGGAGTCTCCCTCCCAGCCCTCAGAGGGACCCAGTCCTGCTGACACTTGGATCTCTGACTTGCTGTCCCCAGAACTGCAAAGGGCACATTTCTATTGTTTGAGCCACATACTGGCCTGACATACTTTAGCCAGAGGTCCTCAAACTTTTTAAACAGGGGGCCAATTCACTGTCCCTCAGACCACTGCTGGTGGGACTGCAAACTAGTACAACCTTTCTGGAAGGAAGTATGGAGAAACCTCAAAGCACTCAACCTAGACCTCCCATTTGATCCTGCAATCCCATTACTGGGCATCTACCCAGAAGGAAAAAAATCCTTTTATCATAAGGACACTTGTACTAGACTGTTTATTGCAGTTCAATTTACAATCGCCAAAATGTGGAAACAGCCTAAATGCCCACCAACCCAGGAATGGATTAACAAGCTGTGGTATATGTATACCATGGAATACTATTCAGCCATTAAAAAAAATGGAGACTTTACATCCTTCGTATTAACCTGGATGGAAGTGGAAGACATTATTCTTAGTAAAGCATCACAAGAATGGAGAAGCATGAATCCTATGTACTCAATCTTGATATGAGGACAATTAATGACAATTAAGGTTATGGGGGGGGAGCAGAAAGAGGGATGGAGGGAGGGGGGTGGGGCCTTAGTGTGTGTCACACTTTATGGGGGCAAGACATGATTGCAAGAGGGACTTTACCTAACAATTGCAATCAGTGTAACTGGCTTATTGTACCCTCAATGAATCCCCAACAATAAAAAATATATATATATATATATGAACAAATTCCTATGCACACTGCACATATCTTATTTTGAAGTAAAAAAACAAAATGGAAACAAATACAATCACACCGCCTCATGTGGCCCGCAGGCCGTAATTTGAGGACCCCTGCTTTAGGCAGAGTATCTCAAACCAGAGGTCAACTGAACATGTTTAAGGAAGGTTGGGCCAGGTCAAGGTGGTTAAAAGAGAAGTATCAAATAAACCACTATTTGGGAGCCTGACCAACAGGAACCAGGTACCCCCAAACCTAATTATTAATTTCCCCTTAATTCCAGGAGTTTTAAAGCCTTTTCTTCCTTGATTCAGGGAGTCTTGGGGCTAGTCCTTCCTGCGTAATCAGTTTTGATTTTTCTAGAGAGAGACGTGCAAAGACAAGCTTTTATAATTCACAACTACCCAGTAAGTACATGTGGATATCAGGTAGCTCTAAAATGTATCTCAAATCCCATTTTTTTTTTTCAGTTAAAGGATGAACATTCATCAAATACAATTTTTAAAAGCTTCAGAAAGCAGTGGCAGCAATACTACTAAAGCTTTGATTATTTAAAATTTAAAACTAAAACTTATCTGCATAACCTTTGGTAAACAATGTGATCTTTGATTCTCTAGGATTTGGGAACAGCCTTAAATTTATCTGCAATTATCTTTTATTAATGATTTGTTTATTCAGTTATTGTAATATATGTTAACTGCAGAAAAAAATTTAAAAATAAAAAAATACCAAAAAGGAAAGCCATCAAAATCTGTAAAAGTGGCTATAACTTTTTTTTTTTTGAGACAGAGTGTCACTACGTCATCTCTATAGAGTGCTATGGTGTCATAGCTCACAGCAACCTCAAACTCTTGGGCTTAAGGGATTCTCTCGCCTCAGCCTCCCAAGTAGCTGGGACTGCAGGCGCCCGCCACAGTGCCCGGCTATTTTTTTGTTGCAGTTGTAATTGTTGCTTAGTTGGCCTGGGTCAGGTTCAAACCCGCCACCCTCAGTGCATGTGGCCAGTGCTGTGGTTGTAACTTTTACAGATCTATGAAATAAAGGATGAAATCAGACACATAGGCAGAGAAGATACATTATTAAGCTTTTAAACTTTGCTAAGTTTTAAAATATATATATATGGAGGGGCTTTTTTAGTCTGTTCTTTATCTAATAACCAACAAACAAAACATTCGAGTCTAACTTAAAATTAGATTTTATCAAATTACTTCCAAGCCACCTTCCAAGAAACTTAGAACACTTTATCCGTAAGGAACAATAATTCTACAAAATCCTTGATAGAATGAGGTTTTTGTCTGCAAAAAACAAAAAACCAATTTAAATCAGCTTAACTGAAAATTATGAGTTTACCTAACTAAGTCCCAAGGTGGTGTGGTTTTCAGGAATGACTTGATCCAGGGGCCACTGTGCAAGTCCCTGGCTTCTATTCTCTTTCATGTAGCAAACAGAACTCTCAGGCTGGAATCATGCGGGTTCAGCAGAGCTTAGTCATCTTTGTAACGAAGATGTTCTCCTGAAGCTCATGCAGAAGAAAGAAAAACCTTCCCTAGAAGCCTCTTATAAGTCTCTCCCCTCACTCCTTGGTTGAAATTGGATCACACACCCTGTCTGGGATGAACCCCTGGTAAAGGCTGAAGTTTTCTCCATGACCAAAGAGCTCAGCCCTGGCTACAGGGATGGGACACTAGGAAAAGGGGTGGATAATCTATAACAAAAAATGGGGTACTGTTTGGCAGTAATAAACAGAAAAATGGATGTCAACAGGTAACCAAGTGTCTTCTTAATTCTGAAGTTGTATCTGACAGATTGTCAGAATTCCACTGGGAACTTTCAAGAGTGAAGGAAATTTGAAAGGCAGAGGAAAATCACTGAGCCAGGAGTAACTCGCTGTGTGATTAATAAAATCTAAACAGAATTCTCTGACAGTGTAGCTCGCCATGACGGATGGCTGGCTGTAGACAACTTTTTGCTTTACTGATCTAATCTTTTTGTTTCTAACCAAGGACTAAACAAGAAGCTCTAAGCCTATTCACATAGCATAAAATGTATCTGCTAAAATATCATTATCCAGAGTTTGGTTTTAAACCTAAGAGGACTTTTCAAAAACCATTTAAAATTCTTAAGCATAAGTGACACAAAAGGACCCATCTTGTCAATTTCATATTCTCAGGACCCTTTCAACCAATCTATATTTTTCTTCCACAAACAAATGAATTGCCAGACACTCAAAACACATTCATATTCCCTGCCAAGTCTTTTCCTCAACAAGACATCTGGTGGCATCCCCAGCTCAAAGTCTAGTAATTAACCCGAACACGAGAAAGCTACTAAATTGGTTCAAATACAAAACGGAAGGGGAGATCAAATGGTGTGCCTGAATGTCAATGAGGCTGGATTTCCAGATCAAATGTTAATAGGAAAAGGTTTGGGGTTCTTCTCCAATTACTAATGAAGTTGTTCAAAGGAACATGCAAACTACACAGGGAATAAAATACGAAAATGGTAACTCACAGTTGGCGACTATACCAGGGGCTCTCATTTTCAATGCCCATTTCCTGTGAAACAAATCTACCCTCTTATAGCAGTTGCTTTATTTAAACGCAATTATTTTTTCAATGATTATTCAAACCTGAGTTGGATCAGCTGTTTAAAAGTCAGGCATTAAGTCAGATGCCGTGTGCACACTGACTTGTACACCTCTACCTCTTCCCAGTAATGACCTCCCTGCCCCACCACCTCAGCAGATGCACGCTCCTTTTCATGGTGTAAGTTGGCTTGCATGCTTCTTCCACCCAAAACCCTGCCATGGTTTTCTCTTTGCTCCCCGGGGCCTGCCAGGCTCTCCATGATCTGACTCCTTCAGCCTGTTTGTGGCTACGTCTCCCCTTGCTCCACCTGCACTGGCCTCAGTGCTGCCCTAAAACATGCCAGCCGGTCCCTGCCCCAGGGCCTTTGCACCAGCGTACTCTCTTCTCCCAGATGTCCATCTGGCAAACTCCCGCACCCTTCGAGTCTTTGCCCACGTTTCCTCTCTTCACTGAAGCCACCCTGACCACCATTTTTAAAACTCCCCTCCTCCTCACCTTTGAGTCCCTGTCTTAACACTGAAGTTTTTCCCAAAGCATTTCCCATTTATTTGTGCCACATCTTTTAACTCTTTTAGAAAGCATGTTTTTCAATTGAGGTAAGATTTACGTGACATAACAATAACCATTTTTTTATTAAATCATAGCTGTGTACATTAATGCGATCATGGGGCACCATACACTGGTTTTATAGACCGTTTGACACATTTTCATCACACTGGTTAACACAGCCTTAAAATTAACCATTTTAGAGTGAACAATTTGCTGGCAACAATGGTATAGTAACAGCCAATAAGTCAATATCCTAGTGGTAAGGGAAACACAAAGATGTGGTATAGACATGGAAAGGATGTTGTTCAGCCCTAACAAGGGAGGAAATCCCATCACTTGCAAACAGCATGAGTGGACCTGGGAGACACAGCACTAAGTGAAATAACTCCGTCACAGACAAACACCGTGTGATTTCTCCTCCATGAGGCATTTAGAGTAGCCAAAGGTATAATCCAAGTAGACAATACCACGGTGGTTACCGAGGACATGGGATGGGGCTTTGGGAGTTGCTATCCAATGGGTTTCAAGTGACTGTTATACAAAGTGAGCTGGTTCTGGAGATCTGCTGTGCAGATGGTGCCTGTATTTAGTAAGGTACCATGCACTTGAAATTGTGTTAAGTAGACCTCATGTTAAGAGTTCTTAACACACACAGGACAAAGGGGCACAGGAACCTTTTGGGGGTGATGAATGTGTTTACTACCTTGATTGTGGTGATGGTAATGCAAGTGTACACATAGACCACGTTCATCAAATTGTATAATTATGTACAGCTTTTAGTATACCAATTATATCAGTAAAGCCACAGAGGAAGAAACATAAATCAAACCCACAGTGCACTATCACTTCACAGCCTCTATAATGGCTAAATTAAATAAATAAATAAAAGGGAAATCAGAAGTGTTGTCATGGATGAGGAAACACTGGAGCCCTGACCCTTGCTGGTGGATATAAAATGGGGCCACCAATCACTCTGGGACACGGCGTGTATGGCTGTGTGTAGGTGTGTGCACCGTGTGTGCATGTGTGCACCGTGTGTGCTTACTAGAAACCTAGCTGCACTGAGAAAATGTGCTGTATAAATTCGTGACCCTACAGTCTCAGTCTAATTAGATGTCAGTAATGGGTCAGAAAAGGCTCTTTGCAGCCTGGAGAGGTGGCCCTAGCACAGGTCAGGGGCTAGCCCTAGCTGGGGGCAGATGCTGCTCCGTGCCTGTGATAAGTGCAGCTGAGGACATGGGGCATGGAGCTGGCGGGGGTGGGTGCCAACCGAGAAACACGAAGCCAGGTCTGTTCAATACGGCAAGGCCACCACGCTTTGAGACGTGGGCGATTCAGGAGCTCTCTGTGGCTGCTCCAGACCCAGAGAGCAGCTGTTCCCAGCAGAAATCCCCACGGTGGCAGGTCTCCCCCGCACCGGCTCCCCTCCTCCCCAGCTCACTTTCCAGCCTCCACCCACATCTCTGCTGGGTGCGCAGCTAATTCTCAAGGAAGAGAAAAATGTTGCCAATTCCAAAGGGAATGAAAATGGCAAGCAGAGAGCGAGGCGAGCGGGATCTCGCAGAGAGATTATCACCATGCCATGGGGGTGCGTGTGCAAGGAGCACAAGCTGTAATCTTTCTCCTGTAGGAAGGATTTATAGTTAAACATAACCAGCAAACAAGGAAATCTCCAAAATGAAAAAAAAGAATCCACCGACTAGGTTAAAATAAAACCTCATCACAAACACCGTACTGTGCAAGATGCAGCATTTTGGAAAAACAAGAGCAGGTGCCTTGTGTAGGGGGGTGACGTTCACACCACCCCCATCTTCAAAGACGACACCCCGCGTGGGTGAACCTCCTCTCTGGGAACACAGACTGAGGAGAAGAAGTCCTCTGCCCTTGCCAATTCGAGAAAATCCCCACACTGCAGAGTCAAATTTTCATCTAGTTCTATTCCCAAAGATACGAGAGAATTCTGAAGCAAAGCATTTCCTTTTAAAGAATTTCTGATATTGCTATCTTTTTGTGTAAATAAAAATTCCCGGTAAGAGAGAGCCACCAGGATGAGCTGCTCCACTTAGAATGCACCTCCCACGTGTGCCTGAGTTCAAACCTCGGCTCCCTAAGCCCCAGGCACATTGGCAGCTCTGCCTTTCTGCTCTGAAGTTTCCCGAGCTCCCTCATCTACAGCGCATGGGGATTTAGACTACAGGGACATGAGGAGGACTGCAGCTCAGTCTGCGGCTTTCCTGACAGGTACAGGAGCTGTCCCATCTACAGCCGGAAGACCTCACGCCGTGTGATGCCACCTGCCAGCACACAAGCCCCTCAGACATGTGCCTGTCACCCCTGCTGCTCACTGAGCTTGGCTTCCCTCACTGAGTGGGACCATGCCCAGTTCTGACCCATGAGTTATGAGCAAAAGGCCCGAGTACTGGTGATCTCTCCAGATACTCTGAAGTGGCATCCCCTGGCAGGACCAGCAGCGCTAAAGACGGTGGTGCCGGACCAGCTGGGGTCCTTGCGGAACAAGAGAGAACAGAGGCTCCTGCCAACCCAAATGAACATGCCGCTGGAGCAAGAAATAAGCTTCTTGAGGTTGTTTTAAGCTTCTGAGGTTGAGGACTATTCGTTGCTACAGCATCATCCAAACTTCCCAGACCAGTGCCGGAGAAGATGTCCTTCCCTTCCTGTTTTCTAAGCAATACCTGCAGGAAACTCCGAGTGAATATACAACTTATTTCCTTTTTTTTACTGTAACATCAAGGCTACATTAGAAGACACAGAACATTATGCATAATCATGCATAATTATTTATGCATAACAACCATGTTATCATTCCTTAAGATGCCTGTGTTTTGGGGCCCTGTTCTAGGCATGAGGGGTCCAGTAGTGAAGAAAACATGCAAAGCCCCTGCTGCCATTTTGGTACAATCAATGTGCTGCATGGTGGTACATGATATATAAAAAAACGAATAACAACAACAACAAAAAAAAAAAAAACATAAAGGAGAGATAAGGAGTAGAGGGAGTGATCAGAAAAAAACCACAGCAGGTAAGGGCGTGCCAGAGCCAGTCAGCCTGTCAGAGCCAAGGACAGGCATCTCTTCCCAACTGTGTCCACTGAAAGTAGGGGGAGAACCATGGGGGAGAATTCACCCCGCAGAAATGGGCACAGGCTGCCCTACAGAAGGTGGTTTTCCTTCCCCAGAGATCGGGTCCCGAATGGGAATAAGGAAGGAGGGGGGTTAAACGCCTCTCTGTGGTGAGAAGGAGCCTTTCAGACAAAAGAGATAGCAAGTGTGGAGATGCTGCAGAGAAGCCTCGACAATCTGTCCAGGGCCAGCCAGGAGGCTGCAGAGAAGCCTCGACAATCTGTCCAGGGCCAGCCAGGAGGCTGCAGAGAAGCCTCGACAATCTGTCCAGGGCCAGCCAGGAGGCCGCAGCAGCAGCTCAAGAAGGAAGAGGCTGCAGATGGCATAAGACCTGTGGACAACGGTGAGACCTAGATTTTATTCTGAGTGTGAGAAGACATCTGTTTGACCTTTCTGTATCTTCTATTGTATATTGTAAAAGCACAGGCCCAGAGCAAAAACAAAAAGGAAGGGATGGAGGGAGAAAGAAGAGAGGGAGGGAAGGTGGAGAGGGATAGGGAAAGGGGAAGAGGAAGAGGGGAAGAGGGAGAGAGGAAGAAGGAGAGCGAGGGAGAGAGAGAGCCAGTACCAAAGCCATCACCCAGGGAGGAGAATCCAGCCAAACCATCCTCCCAGCCAGCTTGATAATCCTATGTCCCACTGGGTCTGGGAGGGGAGAGAGATGGGGATTAAGATGGAGCTGGCAGGGCCGGAGGACAGCAGGGAGCTCTTTAGCACAGGCTGCTGGAAGCAGCAGGGAGGAGCCCTGCTGGAACTGAGAGGCATATGTACACACTGCAGGCCACGAATGGAAGCCCCGAGTCCTGAATGAATCACGCCAGGGCAGAGACTGCAAAAACAACGTGTTTCCAAGGCACTCGGGCAGGTGCAGTGCCCAGAAGCAAAGAGCTTCATGTAGAGCAAAGCCTGCCAGTGGGGCTGAGGTGGGTGGGCAGGACAGAAACTCTGCACAGGGACAGAGTGAAGGATGGCCAGGACCTCTGTGAAGGACAGGAATGTCCCAGCTCCAGCCATTCTCTTTTCCAGCCTGTAGAAGCCCTATCCCTTCCTCCACTGGAGCCACTACCCTGAGCGTGTGCCACAGTCTCAGATTCACACCTTCCCTGCCTGACCTTGAACGAGGTACTCAGGCTCTGAGAACCTCTGTTTTGTCATCTGCAAAATGGGGCTGATAATGGCACCTGACTCAGGGGACCAACTATGGTGACAGATTTGACTGAATTAACATCATGTGGCTCAATGAGAATAATTGGAAAGTGGTGCTTAATGAGTGCTGGCCGTGATGACGCCTGCCGTCCTGCCAAGTTACTGCCAATGTTATATCAATGTCATCATCATCACAATCAGAAAACCTCAAAAATGTCTTTTGGTGCAATGCCTGGGAAACTTACCTCCCCCATCGATGTCTTTGAAATTCAATCCCTCCTACCCCACCAACCCTCAGAGCAGTTTTTAATTATCTTCTCACATAATTACT
Organism: Nycticebus coucang; assembly: GCF_027406575.1. Taxonomy (NCBI): domain Eukaryota; kingdom Metazoa; phylum Chordata; class Mammalia; order Primates; family Lorisidae; genus Nycticebus; species Nycticebus coucang. The sequence goes on along the minus strand of NC_069783.1, from coordinate 106,631,036 downwards.
ATTTTCTAAGAGGTAATAAGCATGTAGGTTACATAACCTATATAATCTCTAGGTAACTATATGCTAATTAACTTTGTATATGTACATCAAACGCTATGATGTATGTATATGTACATCAAACATTAACAATGTATATGTACATCGAAACGCTATGTTGTATACCTTGCACATACGGAGTGTCAAAGAACATATACACATTTTAAGAGATGTTATCCACGTATTACTTTCCGGAGCTGAATCATAACAAGGCATGGTATGATGTTTGCTCAAAAGATAATCAAATGTGTGCTATGTCAGCATGCGACAGGCAGAACAGTCAAAGAAAATGACAGAAGCATGGTGTCATCGGAGAGTGCAAGACCATTTTGAAGGGGTACCTGCAATTTGAGATCGTAGTGGAGGTGTAACTGAGGTGTGAGTGCGGGGTGGGAGGGATTGAATTTCAAACAAGTTGTTGGTGGGGGGATGTGAGTGTCCCATTTCTTGCTCACAACTCACAGGACAGAGCCTTCAGCACTTCTAACTACTGCACATGCTCACGGTAAGTCTGAGACTCACCGAACTGTGAGGACAGCACAGAGAAAGAAGCAGGCGCTTTGGTCAACGTTGCTCAAGCAGCAGTTCCCCAGAATCGGAAGAGTCTGAGCACCTCTTGTAACTGCAGAAGTCAGACACGACTTGCATTCATCTTTTGCTCTTGGTATATATGGAGTATCACACTGTTAATACGGTTTTTTCTTTCTTAAATGTGTAAACGTGTTTTGGCACCCTCTTCATATACACAATTTTAATTTGTCAACCCATTTCAATAAGGCTATGAGAAAATGTCTTCTATGAAAGATAAATGTCACCTAGACGGTTTCTTGTTAAGTCATCATCACCCAGTAGCACCTTGTGGTGAACTATGTACAAAATTCATAAATTCCAGAAAAACAATGGTGGGGCAGGCCTGGGTGGAGCCAGAGCAGGGCAGCAGCAGGTGACTGCATCATTGAGCCTGCCCAGTTACTGCCTCCCTTCCTCAGGTCCATTTGATCCTTCCTGCTGCCACAGCATCTTTCTACAACATCACAATGGGTGTCCATTTCTCTGCTCAACAATCCACAATGGCTCCCAGTTGTCAACAGTGAAGACTGCAAGCCTGCCTGGCATCTAAGCCACCTTACCTGCCCGGCCTCATCTTGACCTGCCTCTCCATCTGCACACAGCCTTGTTCCCCTGGCCCCACCTTTGTTTGTTTGAACACAACAAACTTGTTCCAGCCCCAGGGCCTTTGCAGTGTGCCTTGCCCCTCTGCCCAAGTGTTTTTCCCTTAGATCTTTCTCAGGGCTGGTGCTGTCTCAACATACAGCTCTCAACACAAATGTCCCCTTCTCAGAGAAGCCATCCTCCCTACCAGGCTCCTGGGCCTTCACTCCCACTTCTCTTTACCCTCTGCCCTGCTCGCATCTCCCAAAGCACTTCCCACACTGAGGTCCTAGGACCACAGAAGCCTTGGGGCCAACTGTGGACAGGAATTCATGATGTCTTTCTATATGATGTCCATTAAGCACAATTAACACTCCCAGCAGTGTCTGACACAATCTTTCATTATTAAATGCATTCCTATTTCTGCAATGAAATACATGGACACAAGTGGGATTTAAAAAGATAAAAAATTGTCTCACATCTGTTGGTTCCGATTTTAATGCCAAGTAAGTTGTTTCCTAAGATTTTTTGTTTTTCAGAACTTTTTCAATATCAGAATTGTGAGAAAGGGGTTGGGGCATCGTAACTTGTTGTAACGTTCACTGTCTTTCTGGGCAGAAAAGATCTCACAGCAGGTCTGAGACCATCCTTATTACAAAGGGCTGACTGCAAGGCTATTTGCCAGGTGTCTAAGATTGGGGTTTCAGATGGCTCAGACTATCCCCTCACTGACAAGAGGGCCTCATGGTGCCTGGAAACTGTGTGGTTTAGGCTGGCCACCTACTTTCCTTCCGGGAGTCTAGAATTTTGGTATGTGTGAGGGAGAAGTACATGCAACCAGCCCCCGATGAGAACTCCAGGCCCTGGCTCTAATGAGCTCCCCTGCTAGGTGACATTTCACACAGGCTGTCACATTATTTATGCATTAAGTATAGCCTGTGTGACTCCACCAAGAAAGGACTCTTGGGGACTTGTGCCTCATTGCCAATGGACTGTGCCCTTCTGTGCTTTTTTCTTTGCAGACTTTGGAATTACGCAAACTCTACCTTTAAGGCAGATGAGAGTGAGGTGCGGGGTGGGGGCCGTCCTGGAAGATGCATTAAACCTGGTGATCTTGGGGACCACCACACTCCCACATTTGAGGAGAAAGCTCAATGAGGAGAAGGGCTTTGTCTATCCTCTTTAATAAGGCCATACCCTGGTAGCCCACTCAACAAATACTAGACGCATGGATGGAACGAGGGCCGTGTCTGCCGGCTTCCTGATCACAAGTAGAAGAACCAGCAGCAGAGGCCGATGGGGGAGACAGCACCTACCCTTTCGATAAAGATGGGGCCAGTATCACTGGGGACCATTTGCTTTAATTTTGATATTTTAAATATTGCATTAGAACCTCACCTACGGAGATTCCTGAGGTTTTGGTGTCACCCTCACATTGTGCGCTGAGGGGAAACACCTCTCTGGCAGGCATAGAGAGTGGGATGGCTTCCAAGCCAAGCAGGTCCCTGGAAGAGCAGTGTTTGTGTCTTTCATATGAGAAATCAAGGGCGGAAGACTCTGGGTCATAAATTCAGATGCCAACTGGTCCCAGGTTACGCAGAGGAGTGACAAGTGTGAATGCAATAGGGTGCGTGGGTGGGGGCACCCGGAGAACTGAGGACCACACAGGGGCCAGTCACCCTGCATCTGAAGGTGGCCCAGCTCACTGTTAAGGATCATGTCTATCATGGAGGTAAACAGAACATAACCCCCAAAGTTCCTTAGCTCCACAGATGCCCAAGCAGCAGTCTGACCACTGACACGGGCTTATTCAGGATGAGATCGGGCTTCAGATCTTGGCCCAACCTCCTGGTCTTCCCTCATCAGGCAGATGGCAATTCCATCCTCTAGTTGTCCTGGAAAATCTGTACTCATCTCTACTCTCTTCTTTTTGTCCTGTGGACTCTCACCTCAAAAATGCATCTAGAATCTGCACCCTTTCCCCACAGCTACTGCTACAGCCCCAGCTGGCCATCATCCCCTCTTACCTGGTTGTGATAAAGGCCTCACAACTGATTTTTCCTGGTCTATTCCTATCCCCCCTTAGTAAACTCTCAACACAGTGGCCAGAGGCAACCCCAGGAAACAAATTAAAGAAGTCATGCATTATTCTTTCGCAGAGAATCTTTTTTTTTTTTTTGAGAGTCTCCACTTTGTTGCACTCAGTAGAGTGCTGTGCCATCATAGCTCACAGCAACCTCAAACTCTTGGGCTCAAGCAATCCTCTTGCCTCAGCCTCCAAAGTAGCTGGGACTACAAGTGCCCACCACAGTACCCAGCTATTTTTTAGAGACAGGGTCTTGCTCAGGCTGGTCTCGAACTCATGAGACCACCTGCCTCTGGCTCCCAGACTGCTAGAATTACAGGCATGAGCCAACACACCCAGCCAGCAGAGAATTTTTTAATGATGTCCCATCTCAGAGTTCAGCCAAAGACCTTAGAGACTCCCAAGAGTGCTCAGCCTCTCCTCCCTCCCCCACCCAGACATTCCAATGAATTCACCACTGCCTGCCTCAGGGCCTTTGCACTCACTGTGACCTCTATGTGGCATGGTGCTCTCTTCCATGAACACCATGTGGATTGCTCCCTTATCCACTTATTTATTCAAACAGCCTCTTTTCAGAGAAGCTTTTCCTACATATCCAATTAAACTTATAAACCACCCAATCTCCTTACCCCCACTTCTCTGCTCTATTTTTCCAAAGCATTCCCTACCTCAGAATATACCAGATATTTTTACTCTCCTTGTTGGCCTGTCTGTTCCCACTAAAAGGCAAGCAATATAGGAAGGGGATTTTTTAAATCTGTTTTGTTAACTACTGTATATCCTGTGACTGATGCATACTGGACCCACAATAAATTTATGTCGTAAATAATGAATCTTACTTCCTTCATTGCAAAGGCAAGGAAGCAGGACCTCAGAGCAATCAGGCCACACCACCAAGAACATCTACCCTGAAAGGTGGGAGATGCGGACTCAAGTGTAACTGGGGCCATCGGTCCCAGCAGGCTGCTCCTGCCACACCTGCTGCCCGAGGTCCTTCAGCACCCACATCCCTCTGATGGGCGAGACACAGGGAAAAGCAAGTAACTCCAGCAAGCACAGGCACCTGCCAGCTGGTGACTGGCACAGAAGTGGCTGTGGTTTTTTCAAACCATAAAATCTAATTTATTACTTCACCATCCTAGGCCTTTATCTAGAACAGTGAATCTCAAAGCGCCACCCAAGAACCTGAGAGAAATGCACATTCTCCGGCCCCACCCAGGCCTGCTGACTCCGAACCTGGAAAAGGGGTCCAGCAACCTTTCTTTCAGGACTTCAAGATGGTTCTGATTTGGGCTCAAGCATGGGAACCAATAACCTAGATGTTCAGTCTCCTGTGGTGAAGGCATTGTCTAGTTCATCCATCTCAAAGCACTTAACACTGTCCTACCAAAAAGCTGGCGATGACGATGTGTTGAATGAATGAATGAACTGAACACCACCTCCATCTCAAGTGATTGCAAACAGTCAATGTCTGGTGTTCTTATTAAGTTCATTCCTGTACTTAATGTGCAAGGGGCAGATATAAAAGAAAAAAGAATGACTACTTTTGTTTCAGAATTTAGAATTAAGGAATTAAATCAAACATATATTTGAATTAGTCTGGTTTTGCTGCTGTAAAGAAAATACCTGCAGCTGGGTAATTTATAAAGAAAAGTGGTTTGTTTGGCTCATGATTCCGCAGGATGTACAAGAAGCATCATACTAGTATCTGCCTCCCATGAGGGCTTCAGGGAGCTTCCAATCAAGGTGGAAGGTGAAGGGGATTAAGTGCATCACATGGCAGGAGACAGGGCAAGAGGGAAGAGGGGACGCCAAGCTCATTCAGACAACCAGCTCTTCTGTGAATAATAAGGTAAACCTCACTTGTTACCATGGGGAGGGCACCACGCCTCTCCTGAGAGATCTACCCCATAGCCAAAACACACCCACCGGGCCCTCTTTCCAACACTGGGGAGCAAATTTAAACATGAGATTTGAAGGAGCCACACATGCAAAGCATATATATTTTTTTTTTTTTTTTTTGAGACAGAATCTCACTATGTCGCCCTTGGTAGAGTGCCCTGGTATCACAGCTCACAGCAATCTCAAGCTCTTGGGCTTAAGCGATTCTCTTGCCTCAGCCTCCCAAGTAGCTGGGACTAGAGGTACCTGCTACAACACCTAGCTTTTTTTTTATTGCAGTTGTCATTGTTTAGCAGGCACAGGCTGGGTTCAAACTCGCCAGCCTCAGTGTATGTGGCTGACACCGTAACCACTGTGCTACAGATGCCAAGCCTCATCCAGACCATATTAATGTTAAATATCAAATATTGCCATCAGTGAAGGATACACAGCTTTTCAATGATTAAGTATGCAGACTTAGTGCCAGGCTAGCTCAGTCCAGATCCAGGATCCAACACCGGGGCTGAATGGCCTTTGGCAAGTGGCGTAATACCTGTGTCTTCAGTGTCCTCATTTGTATGGAGGAGGACAATAGCACCTTCCTCAGGAGGCTGTTAGGATTAAATAAGGTAATGAAATGAAATTGCTTTAAAAGGCCCCTCATACCTAGTAGGCATTTTGTAGGTAAAGTTATCATCATCATCATCATAACCATCATCACCACGGTCACCACCACCACCACCACGGTGGTTACAAGCTGTGGGTGTGGCCCGAGGTCAGAAGCAGGGAGAGTCCTCCGGTTTTTTTCACTCTGCTAACAGGACTTGGTGATGGAGAGACTCATCCGTCATGTCTTTTCCAGCGGCTGGACCACTGGGGAATAAAAAGGGAATCAAAGACTTTCATCTAAAACTGGGCAGGGCTGGCGTTCTTTCTCTCCTTGGGATACCACCCTATTCTCTCGCTCCTTTCGTCTCCCTGCCCCCACCCTCCCTTCTTTCTTCTTTTTCTCATCTCCCCCACTTCCCTTTCTCTAATGCAAAATAAACTTATATTTTGTATTCTAAAATAATAATAAAAACCAGGTAGGAAAGCCACAGCACAGACACATTTTGTTTGAGCTGCCCTGTTTTGGCACACCTGAAAACTGAAAAGAAATAAATGTTTTAGAATTAAATAGCCATTTTAAAAATCAGAAGATTCTATGTGAGAATCTGGCTTCCAGCTTTTCTTTAAAAACCAAAGCTCTGTCACTTCACTTACTTATCAATGTACAGTTATGATTTAATAAAAAAATGGAGAAGACAAAAAGAAAAATAAATAAATTTGCTCTGATATTTCACCTGAAAGAAAAAAAAAAACAAAGCTCTGGCAGCACTGAGCACATACTGCTGAGCTGGAGTCAAGGCCCAGCCGGGCACTGCAGGGCAGCCAGGCAGCAGTGGCCCCGTCCCCACCACTCCCAGGTGGCCCTGCACGTCTCCTGGTCCTCCCTCTCTCTCTCTCCCTCCCTCTCTCTCTCCTCTCTCTCTCTCCCTCCCTCTCTCTCTGTCTCTCTCTCCCTCCATTTCTCTCTCTCCCTTCCCCTCTCTCTCTCCCTCTCTCTCTCTCTGTCTTGCCCATTCCCTCCTCTCACTTCTTGACAGTTTCCTGAGTTTATAACCCGAGACTAAGAGGAAATGGACTGAATAAAAAGTGTTAGAGTGGCTATCAATGGGCAAGAGACATGACTAGAACCTTCTCTAAAGAAGACAGACGAATGGCTAACAACACATGAAAAAATGTTCATCTCCCCTATAAATTAGAGAAATGCAAATCAAAACCACCCTGAGATATCATCTAACCCCAGTGAGAATGGCCCACATCACAAAATCTCAAAACTGCAGATGCTGGCGTGGATGTGGAGAGAAGGGAACACTTTTACACTGCTGGTGGGACTGCAAACTAGTACCACCTTTCTGGAAGGAAGTGTGGAGAAACCTCAAAGCACTCAAGCTAGACCTCCCATTTGATCCTGCAATCCCATTACTGGGCATCTACCCAGAAGGGAAAAAATCCTTTTATCATAAGGACACTTGTACAAGACTGTTTATTGCAGCTCAATTTATAATCGCCAAAATGTGGAAATAGCCTAACTGCCCACCAACCCAGGAATGGATTAACAAGCTGTGGTATATGTATACCATGGAATACTACTCAGCCATTAAAAAAAATGGAGACTTTACATCCTTCGTATTAACCTGGATGGAAGTGGAAGACATTATTCTTAGTAAAGCATCACAAGAATGGAGAAGCATGAATCCTATGTACTCAATTTTGATATGAGAACAATTAATGACAATTAAGGTCACGGTGGGGGTGGGGGAAGAGGAGAGCAGAGAGAAAAAGAAGGAGGGAGGGGTGGGGAAAGGAAGAGCAGAGAGAGGGAAAGAGGGAGGGGGGTGGGGCATTAGTGTGTGACACACCATTTGCGGGCAAGACACGATTGCAAGAGGGACTTTACCTAACAAATGCAATCAGTGTAACCTGGCTTATTGTACCCTCAATGAGAGTACACTAAAAAAAAAAAAAAAAAAAAAAGTGTTAGAGTGGCTAATTGTTTTTCTATTATTGATTCCCGCAATAATACTGAAATGTGTTTTAATAGCTTAAAGTTATTTCAAAAGTAGTTATTAAAATGACGACAAGCACTTCGTATGATCAACCAGGGAATTTTCAGTGGACTGCCTCTGACAACATCATTAGATTTTATACCTTTGGCCCCCAGGGACTCTGTAAATTAAGATGAAAAAGAGATGGGGGAGGTAACTGCTTCTACCTTCTGCTTCACACCCAGATGAGTGGCAGCTGACCAACACACACTGGAGACACTAATAATCTCTGTCGTTCCTCCCACCCTGACAGCTCAGGCCTCTCACTTCTCAGAATATCCCATTTGCCCCTCCAGTCCATCTGAACTGTCTCTTTTCCTCTCTAGCCCCCCAGTCCAACTTCTGTCCAATCCTCATAACCCAGCTCCCGCCTCCTCCAAGAAGCCTTCCTGTCCTGCCCTCCAGCCTCCAGCCCCTCTCACACCCTGAGCTCTACCACCCGTTTCAAGCTCAGACAAGCAGGTTTCCCTCCATCTCTGTGCCATATCCACATGCTGTCTACTCCATTCATTTTGTTATGTGTTTATATTTTGACCAATTTACTATCTCTTAACATTTTCTCAAATCGACTTATCTTCAAGGAGACTTGATTTTACTATGTTGAAATGGAGAACCACTATCATTCCGCATAATAGAGACCATAAAAATCAACAGGAGGAAAAGCAACCATTATGAGATCTTAGCTAAAGGCACCTGAGACCCTCCTTTTCACAAGAGCTGCCAGGAGATTCACTACCACAGAGGGGCATCAGCACCCACCAGAGACACCTGATGATGATTTTGAGAGACAAGAAGTCGAATACCATGTGATACAATGGCACCTAAAACATTTGGAGACATGGTACTGGAGGACACATTCATTTGCTCACCTAGTATCTATCCAATTGTGCTGTCACCTGTTTAACATATAAATCTCATTTCATTCCCAGGCTGAAACCCCATAAGCTCCATGGCTTCCCCACCAAGGTTGAGCTCATAGGAGATAATCAATGTATGCTATGATTAAACTGCTGCCCCCAACATGATTAAAATTCTTTTGGTAGCTGCAAGTCCCAGGGAGGATATGTGATGATAGAATCGGGAATTAATTCTGAAGTTAATCTCCTCCTCACCTCCATGCTGAGCATTGTGGATTAGAGGCTGGGGAGACAGGCCTTCTGTCCTGAGCTCTGCTGAGAAAGCTGGCAACTCTGGGTGCTGATCAGACTCGCTAACCAGTAATGGAAAGATCAACACGCAGATCTCCAGTTACTGTACCTTTAAATTCCAGCCAGAGTAACAGCCGCGATAAAAATGATCCCCAGGAAGGCCTGGACACGAGCTATCAATTCCTGCAACATAGCTCAACCTTTTAACTGAAAGATCCGTGCAGCCCAGACACATACACACACACACACACTTTGTTCTGCTGTGTTCTGTTTTGCTTTCTGCTGAATTGAGTAGAAACAGATTCATTTGTTTAACAAAGAAGAAATCACTCTTGGTGAGTAGCATTCACTTATGCATGCAGTAAGTGGTTTTCCTTTCTGCAAACAAAGCTCCTCCTTGCTCCCACTTGGCTGCTCTGGAATCATGGCTGGAGGACAGGCTCAGCCCTGTGATGAGATGGAGCCTGTGCCTTTTGGCTCCTGCCACACAGGCTGCTATTCCTGACCCTCCAGAGCACAGGTCATGTGGTTCCTGCGTGGTCACCATGCCCTTCAGCCAGGCAAGCTGGCTCCTGCCCAGGAAAGGAGATAACCAACCTTCCTGGCTTGCTGGGACTATGAGGGTTCCCACATGTGGGGCTTCCAGTGCTAAAACTAGCAAAGCTCCAGGAAACCTGGGGCAAGTCAGTACCCATGGGGTAGGAACAGCTTCCACCTGCAACAGCCCATGTGCTCCTCTGCCCCCACCTTCTCCTTGCCAGACCCCAGTTGTCTGCAAAACCCCAAACCACTAATGGGCCTCCCTCTGAACTTCTCAGTGGACACCCTATGTGTTGCCGGCCACCTCTTTATGACTCTATGACGCGTGCTCCCAGAGCTCCTGGAAGTCAGGGCCAGGCTCTGCTTTGAACATGGAGAGTCAGGGAACAGGCCTGAGCCTACCCAGCCACTTTTACCTCCTATTGCACCATACTCCGATCACATTTTCCTTTCTGAAAGAAACGCCCCTCTGCATTCCGTCAGCATTTTATAGGTTTGAGGGTCTATTTTGTGCAGTCAGACCTTTAGTCCATCTGGAACTTGTGCTGGTGTAATAAATGGGGAAGGTTTCCAACAGCATGTTTTTTCAAATCAGCTAGACAGGTGCTGACGCCCCACTCCATGCACCAAATGGTCCTTTCTCCCACTAGTGATTTAAAATGGGAAAAAAATTTCAACTACTAAAATTCTTGTGTGCAATAATAACCCAGTGCTGAACGTGCACAACACACCAAGCACTGTGCTGAGTGCTTGGCATGAGCCTCGAGGCAGAAGAGCAGGAGTTAAAGCAGCAGTTCTCAAAGAGGGGTCCTTGGGCTGGGGGCAGCCACAACATTAGAACTTGTTAGAGCAGATTCTCAGCCCCCACCCCCGACTCACTGGATCTGAGACTGGAAATGCTGGGCCTGGCCCCCTCATGACTGACACGCAAGTCTGAGCACTAGAGGTTTAAGGAATTTAAAGTGTCACTCATCTTATTCCAGAATCCATGAGCATAATCACCATGTCACATCCCTTCCCCCAGAAACACATGACCACTTTCAGGGTTCTAAGCAAAGCCACTGACTGATGTGTTCTCTCTGACAAGAGAAACTCACTGTTATGTCCATCGATGCTGTAAAATCTCGGAAAATCCAGCCTAACACTCCATCTCATTACCAGCGTCCCTAAACATTATTTCTCCCACCTGACTATAAACAGCAGAACTGAGAGGTAAAGAACGGTAATAATATTATGGAATAATAATTCTAAAATGATCATTAAATAAAATAGCTTGCCCTTGCTGAGTGCGTACCAAGTGTCAGAGCAGTTTTCCATATTTTATACAGAGAATTCACACACGCACAGCCCACAAGGGCAAACCCAGGACCCCAAGCTGGCTGGCCTGAGTCTCCAAACAAGACTCTGGGGCCAGCAAAGGACCTGGGAGGAGAGAAATCAGAGTTTATTCATCTCCTGACACCAGCAGTGGCCCAAGGTCCGGGAAAGAGGAAGCAGGAGATGGCCTCATACCCCATGTGGCTCAATTAGCCTGGTCCGGGTTGTTCTCACCACAGGAGAATAACAAATGGGTGAGAAGATGGATATGTTAATTAGCCTGATTTAATCACTCCCCATTATTATAATTGTCGTCATTGCGATTGTTACTGCTATATCCCATTATATTGCCGTTACTTCAGGAGGACAAGGGACGGCAGCATGGGGACCCGGCCACAGCGTCCTCTGGGCTTCCACGCTCCACCTCTTCCTTCCTGCTTCACTGCGGCCAGAGGCAGCTTCAGACACACCATCTGCTCATTTCATCCTTCTGGTTAAAATCCTCCAACAGGTCCCTGCTAGGACAGAACCCAAATTCCCTCCGCTCAGTCCCCGAATGAGCCACTGGCTCTGGGGCTGCTGCTCTGCCTGGAAGATCCTTCCAGTCTCACCGCCTCCGGGGCAACCCCTCCTTGTCCCCAACACCTTAGCCCAAGGGTGGCATCCCAGGGAGCTTCCCGCCAATTGAAAGCAGTCTCTTGCCTTACTAACCCTCCTGGCAGCCTGCCCTTGTCACCCAGCACTTATCACATTTACAAAATAGTGCCGCTTAGTGCTGCTCACGGCTGAGCCACAGGCTGCCAGCTTTGTGTATCTGCTTTGACTTCACTAGTACCCCGACAGGCAGCGCTCAGCACACGGAGATACTGAAGAACACCTGTGTCTGTGATTAAGCAACCAAGCATACCAGCCATGGCATCGTCCAAAACACAGAACATGAGGTCACCTTCCTACTTTTCCAACATAAATGGCAAAAAAAAAAAAGAAGAAAAGATCAGCAGGAAGAGGGGTTCAGTACTGAAGAGGTTGGTGCACCCTTGGAGATTTTGAGAGGAGCACAATTTGGAAGCACCCCAGGCTAGATGCCCAGGTGAGACTGGCAGCTATGTGCTCCCACGGGCAATTCTATGCCCTGTGTGTCAGATAGTCTGATTTTCCCAGAAAAATGGGAAATCCTGACTTTAATGTGGATTTTCTCAATTTCTAAATGTTAGCAATGATTTTTTAAAATACTGTGTTCCGAACACAGCATGTTTCTCTGACGTCAACAGTCAAGAGGATGGACAGCTCATTGAAAAGCCCTGGGTGTGTGTCATGGAGAGTCAAAAAATAGCCACTGATTTGTCAAGGGTTGCTCTTTTTGGTATCTCCAGGGCACCTTCTACCTTCCTTTCCCAGTCACTACTTTTGGGGTTTCCATTTATAACTTGCTTAAGATGTGGAGGGTTCTATCTTAGTGACTTTCATTAAAATCTCCTCCAGCTACACACCACTACCCCAATATTGTCATTGCGATCCTAACACCACAAAGCTATGTCTTTATCCACGAAAGCCTGGACACTAATGATTTCCTTTTGCCCTCATGTCACGCTGGTGGGTGTATGGAGGTGTAAGTTGTCCATTGTAGACACCTGAGAACATGTCAGCCCCATTTTCCTTTTCTCATTTTACCAAATAGAAACGAGTCTCAGTTCTGAGAGGATCAGTGCACAGACATTACATGCCAAGGCTGTGGCTGATATGCTGGCTCACAATCCAAACTTCTCACCCTAGACCAGTGGTTTTCAACCTTTTTTATCTCATGGCACACTTGAACCTGTAGTTAAACTTTTGCAACTCACTTAAAATTATGTTGATTAAAAAAAGAGAAGGGTAAAGAAAAAGAATATACCTACTGTGCTTTAACCTTCTTTCAAAAATAATTAATCTTCAAAAATTTTCACGGCACTCCTAAGATCTTCTCACGACACACTGGTTGAAAATAACTGTCCTAGACAGATTTCTCTGGCCAGGCTCTTTCAAAAGACATGGCCTTCAAAGTGTGGGTCACAATTCATTACTAGATTGTTAAATCAATTTAGAGAGGCACGATCAGCATTTTGTACCAAAACAAAACAGAATAACAGATATACTTTTATGAAACTTGTCTTTTAAGGTGGGTGTGTTCTAAGTAACAAACTCCCAGAAATGTCTTGGATTTTTTTTTTGCAGTTTTTGACTGGGGCCAGGTTTGAACCTGCCACCTCCGGTACATGGGGCCGGCACCCTACTCACTGAGCCACAGGCGCCACCCTCTTGGATTTATTTTTAATCAGAAATCATTTTCTGTCTCAATTTGATGTGGGACTATAATGCCCCCAGCAAAAAAAAAAAGTCAAACTACTGTTGTCCAGAAATAATAATATAATGACAAGTAGCAATAACTATTAATATAATGATAGCAGTGCACATTTTTAAACTCGTTTGCCACATCAGGCACCATTTCAATGCCTCACCTATGTTAGTAAGGCCTTTACACCTGTCACTGCCCTATAAGGTGGGCACCAGCAGGTGTTACTTATAAGCAACTGAAAGAACAGCCACTTTACATCATGCACCCCAAGACACACCACCAAGTGTAATCAAAGCCTGGATTTGAAACCCCGGAATCCAACTCCAAGAGCCTGTGCTCCCTACCACCAGACAGACTCAACAACCTCTCACCGCAAACCATACCCCAAGCCATGTCAGCATCCTTCAGCTAAACTATTAACATTTCATCCCTTAGCAAAGGTTTCCAATTGCTGGGAACCACTAACAGCTGCAATTGCTTTTGCAATGGCAAAGAGCCTTGTGTTAGTGGCAGACGCACATGTCCATACACCAAAGGAAAGGGTGGAAAACGCCACCCCTGGAGACTTTTACTCCTACTCTGCGCTCCCTGGCCGTGTGGAGGGTGAATGCCCCTGTGCTGGGGGCTGGGAGGTTAAGCAGAGCCGTGACTTCAACGAGTGGGGAGGAGTCAAGAGCTGGGGCTCCAGGAAGAGTGTATGAGGGGCTTCAGATAGGACTCAACAGGCACAGTGTGCACACTGGTGGCATTTCCCAACACAGACAGAAGGCTAGTGTTGCTGTCATGATGTCCCCTCTTTCTGAAAGTCTGCTTCACAGTTACCTTCCTGAACACACGGCTTCAGGCAAGTAGTAGACTAGCAAGGCCACAGAGAAACCGAAGTAGCTGCAGCAAGGCTGTCGCCCCCGACCTCACGCGGTCTGCCTTCTTTTGGGCCCCTCTCTCAGCACCTACTCACTCCAAGTTTGCACATAGTTCTAACTAGTCAGCTGATTTAGTTTTTAAATTCACAAGTGAACTACAGGTAGGTAGGCAGGCAGACTGAGCCACAGAAAATGAATATATAAAAACCAATTCATAAAGAAGCAACAAATAATGTTGACAGCCACATTTCCTGAGTACTGTGGGTCAGCCATTATGTATGCCAAAGGCATTACTTTCCTTAATATTCACAAAAGCCAGACAGCAGCATGCTACAGGTCCCCATTTCACAGGCAAAGAAACCAGGCTCAGGGCACCTTACCACAGGTCACATAGCCCATAAGTTGTGGAGCTAGGATTTGAATCTTGGCTACAAGGCTCTAAAATTTATGCTCAGCACCAATATTTCGTAGTACCCAGCTGCAAAGAGTGAATTTACAAGTACACGAAATGCAGACGTCTGGAACAATTTAATATGGAACAAAGATGTTCCTGTTTTGTTTGTTGCTATCATCACAGTTATGGGTAAAGCAGTGATGGAACAGAGCAAGTGCTCAACAGATAAGTTAAGTGAAATGTGATACACATTTCAAGAAGCCCTAACTACCCACTAATACTCCTGTGCCATCAGGACATCCAGTGTCCTATCAGCCTGCTCTCCTCGGGCCCTTCAGATGCCCAAACTAAAGAAACAAACCTGATATTTCTACAGAAAACCTACACTGAGTTCATAGATTCCTTGCCAGACACAGATGACTAGAATCCACTCAAGAACAAATAGATAACTTGAACAGCTCTATATTTATTAAAGAAATTTAATTTGTAGTTAAAAGATTCACACAAAGAAAACTTTAAAGATAGCTTCACTGGGAAATTCTTATATTTAAGGACAAAATAATATAAACTTTGCACAAACTCTTCCAAAAAAAAACTAAAGAAAAGGAATACTGCCCAACCCATTCTTTGAGGCCTGCCATTACCCTAACACCCAAACTAGACAAAGACATTACAAGAAAACGATAGGTCAATAGACCTCATAAACATAAACACAGAAATTATAAATACAATTTAGTTGAATTCAACAATATATAAAAAGGATAACAAATCTCAATCAAATAAGTTTATCTCAGGAATGCAATTTTAGTGTAAAATTTGGGAAAAGATTACTGTAATTCATTATACAACTAGAACAGAAAAATCATAAGACTTTTTAACCACACAAAAACAAAATATTTGAGAAATTGCAACACCCATAGCTGACAACTATCATTAAAGTGGCATAGAAAGAAATTTCCCCCACCTGACAAAGACCAGCTATGAAAAACCTACAGTTATACATAACGGTAAAAGATTGGCTGCCTCCTCCCGAAGGCTAGAAATAGAGTAAGCCTGTCCACTCCCACCACTTTCATTTAAAATTTTACTGGAGGTTTAAGCCAATGCAACATGACAAGAATGAGAAATAAAAAGCATCTGGATTGGAAGAGAAGGAAGAAAAAGATATTTATTTAGACAACACGATTGGCTATGTAGAGAACCCAATAGAATCTACAAAAAAACTACAAAGAGCAACTCAGTGAATTTGGCAGGGTGGATCAACATACAAAAATTAATGTATTGCTATATGCTAGCAATAAACAAAAAAGTAAATTTTAAAAAATACAGATTAAAATAGCACTGAAAATATTAAGTACCTATGAGTAAAAAAGCTATAAATTGAAAACTCTAAAACCTTGCTGAGAAAAACCTGAAGAAGGCCTAAATAAGTAGAGAAGGATCTATATTAAGATGTCAATTTTTCATAAATTGATCTACAGATTCAATAGAAGTGATTAAAATCCAACTATGTTGCTTTTGTAGAAATTGATGAGCTAATCTTTAAAATTCACATAAAATGCAAAAGATGTAGAACAGACAATGAAAAAGAACAACAAAGTGGGAAAGCTAAAATTGTTTTATTTTAGGCTTATAAGAAAGCTATCATAATCAAGATAACAAGATATTGGCACTGGGATAGATGGGTAGTTCACTGAAAGAACTGACAGCCCGTAAATATGCCCACAAATGCATTAGCAACTGATTTTTAACAAAGACACACAGAGAATTCAATGGAGAAAAGAACTGTCTTTTCCAAAAATAGTGATGGAAAAATTGGATATACACATGCAGTAAATAAACTTCATACTTCACATCATATGCCAAAATTAACTCAAAATAGATCAAAAACTCATGCTTTGGGGTTAGAGCTGACACAAGTACAAGCCATCAGAACACATTGATAAGTTGTCACGAAAAGTACAAGCTTCCACTGAGTGACACTATTAAGAGAATGACGATAAAAGCTACAGATTGAGAAAAGATATTTGTAGATTATATATCTGGCAAAAGATTGTATATACAATATCAGAAGAACTCTTGGTATTCAATAATCAGAAATTAAGCTATCCAAGAAGAAAAGAGACAAAAGATTAGAAAACACCTCAGCAAAGAAAATACACAGATGGAAAATGAGAACATGAAAGGTAAATAAGAACACGGAAAGATGAGCAACCTCACCGGTCACTGGGCAGTGCAAAAGAAGACCAAAATATAGTAATACCCAACTTACCCATTAAACTAGCCAAAGTTATAACACTGGGCATACAAGTGGAGCTGAGCTGGAACTCCTGTACTGCTAATAGAAATATAAAGTAGCCCAGCCACTTAGGAAAATAGTTGGGTAATTAACCAGAATATATAATATTTGTAAATATTAACAGTTTTAGAATTTCTTAAAATGTTACACATATACCTACCTATAATAAATCCAGACCTTCTACCTGCAGGTTTTTCACCTAAGGGAAAGTAAATGGCCCTGCAAGTCTTGCACATGAATGTTTGTAGTAGCATCATTTGTAATAGCCAGAACTGGAAACAATCCACATGCCCATCTATAGGTTTGTTATATTCACACAAGGGAATACTACTCAGTGAGGAAAAGGCTATCAGTACAAGCAGGCGTGAATCATAAAACAAGCACGGTAAGTGAATGGCTCCATTTATATGAAACTGTAGGAAATACACCATCTATAAATGACAGAAAGCAGAGCAGAGGCTGTCTGTTGACAGGGCCAAAAAGGACGGATGACAAATGGATGTGAAGAAACTCTGCTGGACGTGTTCACTTTCTTGATTTGGGTGTCCTCGGTGCAAATAAAGTATATAACTTGAGAAGTGTTATGTTTAAATACCTACTGTTTGTAACTTGACAATTATTTTAAAAAGTAAGAATAGTTGAAGGAATTCAAAAGTGTTCTTGAAATTATACATCTAATTTTTAGAAGACTAAGGCTTTCACAGCTAACTGACACAGCAGTTCCTCTGAACACAAACTCAACCAGAAGTTCTTCCCAGGAGTCGACGACCCCTTACAAGGCTGCTTCTTCCCCTTGCCATGTCAACATCTTCCCGCTATTGCTAGACCCTGGAGGCACCATTATTTCCCACTGTTTCCCTTAACCCTGCCCATCGCCCCATAAATTGTCCCTTACAACCTCCTCAAGATCCCAGCTGAGAGCACCCTCATTCACTTCCTGCCCAGATGCTGAGATATTTATTGCAAGACCATTGTCAACCTGTGGTGAGTATTTGATATACTTTGTTGAGTCTGTTTAGGAATTAGGGTTGGTTAGCCCCTTTATCATTAAGGCTAATTCTCTTTGTGATTTAATCAACCAGAAGGATCACCAGTGATCAATAGGGCCATACCTAACACACAGTTCGTTCGGATGACCAGAACTCCACCTGAGTAAACTGGATGAACAGTACCAACTGCCTGAAAGCCACAGGCTGCTCTCGTCCTGGGGAGGGGGGCTGGAGTAAGGGTGGGGGTCTGGCAAAGGGGGAAAAACACTCATTGGCAAATGTGATTATCCTTTTTACTTCTTGCTGGATTGGCAGCCTCTGCGCTGTAGCACATCCATCATGTTGAAAAGCTAGCTACATCCATGGATTAAAAATTAATTTACTGCCCAGCCTGGCTTCCAGCTTGATGCCTTAATTGAGTTTGTTATTACAGTGGTGCTGGGCTCCAAGGCATAATTTAGCCTGGTCTAGAGACCTCAGTGTTTGGGGAGAGGTTTATGAGCTCTGTAATGCAATTATCTCCCAGCTCACATAGAATGCTTATCTCCAAAGTCACTCTGAATTCATCCCGGGTTCTCTGTGCACATGTAACTAGGAACAGAGTTATTGATCTATGTCTTCAAAGACATGCTCGACAGTCTTGAGTCTCAAAAAGGAAAGATAGAATGTGATCCTATTGCTGAGAAAGTCTTTGATGAAGCATATTAATTGAATTAAAGATTTAATTGAGTGGCTACTATGTATTTATATGCAAATGAGTACGGCATCCTCTTTGTAGAATCCTACCATGAAACCTCATCTAAATGGAATGTCCATGAGAAGAGAGAAAGTGATAGCTCCTTACTATGCCCCTGGTTCCTCTGGCCAAGAAAGTTCTCTAGAGATCTCCCTTTTTACTTTAAAAAATATGCATACAGTGCTAACTTGTGTCAGGCACCTAACAAACATTAACTCTCAGAGAAATTCTGTTCACAAACAAAAATGGTGGCTCAGTTGCACATCACTGGCAATAACCTAACCTACTTTAATCATTTTAGCCCTGAGTTTCCAAAGGCACATTCTGCCTTGAGTTGGGTTGGTTGTGACCCATCCATGCCCTCTGGAGTTATAAGAACGTCTCCTCAACGCCTTCCTTCATGAGGATGTTCCCTGCATTCCCAAGAACTGATTTGGTTGGTGTGCACATGGTTCCAAAAACAAGGTCACCCTTGTTTCTACAGAGCCAGAGTGTCCCGGGCCCTCTCAGTGTGGCATGCCCCCTTCTCATGCACTGTTGCCAGAGCTGCCACTGACTTGTTTCACTCTTTGGGTAGCAAACATATACTTTGATCATTGTCATATGGGTGTGCAAGAAACAGTCATCAAAGAACTGAACAAACAGATGTAGACAGCCATATGAGTAAACAGATGATTATGTGACACCACATTATGACAAATAATGCTAAGAACTGCTGTCCATTCTTAATGAGATTTGCTGTTCTTTTAGGATAAATAGAGAAGTGTTATTTTGGCTGCTCAAAAATGGAATCATTATATGATGCTTTCTAGCCATGGGAATTTTAGAATTCACCCAGGTGGTTTATCAGGAGAAATTTTTCCCCTTAAAAAGGAGAAGAAGGTATTTCTTATCTATACAGATGAGGTTTTCAGTTGTGGCATTATTCGATGAAGCAATACAATTTTATCTTGTAATTTAAATCCACAATTGACACTATTTCATATTCAGAATATATCACACAATCTTACTAATGAAAAAATAAGCAAAAGACAAATCCACATAAATAAGTACATCAAAATATGCTCAACTTCACTAGTAATCAAGGATGTGCAAATTTATTTTTTATTTTATTTTATTTTTTTTTAGAGACAGAGTCTCACTTATCACCCTCGGTAGAGTGCCGTGGCATCACAGCTCACAGCAATTTCAACTCCTGGGCTTAGGTGATTCTCTTGTCTCAGCCTCCCAAGTAGCTGGGACTACAGGTGCCCACCACAACACTCAGCTATTTTTGTTTGTTTGCAGTTTGGCTGGGGCCGGATTTGAACCCGCAACCCTCAGTATATGGGGCCGGTGCCCTGCCCACTGAGCCACAGGCACTGCCCTACAATTTTTTTTTTTTTTAATGTACTAGACATATTTTTTGGAGATGGTCACACTTTGTTGCCCTCAGTAGAGGGCTGTGGTGTCACAGCTCACAGCAACCTAAAACTTGGGCTCAAGCAGTCCTCTTGCCTTAGCCTCCTAAGTAGCTGGGACTACAGGTGACTGCTATAGGATTGGCTACTTTTTTTTAGAGAAAGGGTCTCATTCTTGCTCAGGCTGTCTCGAAGTCCTGAACTCAAGCAATCCACCTGCCTCAGCCTCGCAAAGTGCTAGGATTATAGACATGAGCTACTGCATCCAGTCAGATGTGCAAGTTTAAACGATGAGCTCCCAGCAGATATGCATAAATTTACTACTCTGACTATATCAGGTACTTATGAGGTGGGGAAACACATCTGCTCACACAGAGCTGGCCAGAGCACTAGTTGACTTGTCCACCTGTGGAAGGGGCTGGATTGGGCCTACTGAAGTAGACACGAGCACATCCTGCATCCTGGCAAGGCCAACCAACTCTTGCACACATGCCCCCAGACAGGCATAAGCGTATTCATCACAGAAAAATGGGAAAACCAGCAGAGAAGTGAACATGAAAATTCATCAATCAGAATACATCTCAAAGACATAATGCAGATGGAGTACAGAAGATACAGAATTATATACCCAGTATGACATGTTTATGAGAAAAGTCCATATAAAAAATACCACGTATTCTCTCTGTGAGATGGACACACACAGATATGTAGATACGTGTATAGTCAAGAGCTGCACAGGGACATGTCAGTTAGCAATAGACCAAATATACAATGGTGGCCCCAATTATAATGGAGCTGAAAAATTCTGATCACCTGGAGACGTCATAGCCACCCTAATGTCATAGCACAATGTGTTACTCGTGTCTGGGGTGAGGCTGACATAAACAAACCTACTGTACTGTTAGTCCTATAAAACCTAGCACACGCAATGATATATTGTTTTAGGTTCATGTCCTTTCTATGCACTCTATTATTTTTAAATGCACCCCCCACCTTTCTACCTGCCTCAGCAGGTCCTTCAAGAGATATCCAGAGAAAGGCATCATTATCTCAGCAGAGGACAGTAGTTCCTCATACGTTACTATCCCTGAAGGCCTTCCAGTGGGATAAGTCATGGAGGTGGAGGACAGTGACACTGATGATCCTGACCCTGGGAAGTCCTAGGCTGATGTGTGTTTGTGTCTCAGTTTTTAACAAAAAATGCTAAAATCAAAAAAAAACGAGGGAAAAAAGCTTTATAGAATAAGGATCTAAATAAAATATTTATTATTTTTTTATTATTAAATCATAGCTGTGTACATTAATGCGATCATAGAGCACCATACACTGATTTTATAGACCATTTGACATATTTTCATCACACTGGTTAACATAGCCTTCCTGGAATTTTCTTAGTTATTCTGTTAAGACATTTATATTCTACATTTACTAAGTTTCACATGTACCCTTGTAAGATGCACCATAGGTGTAATCCCACCAATCACCCTCCCTCCCTTCCCTCTCCCCCTTCCCCATATTCTTAGGTTATAATTGGGTTATAGCTTTCATATGAAAGCCATAAATGGTGCTGGGTGAACTGGCTGGCGACCAGTAGAAGACTGAAACTGGACCCACGCCTTTCACCATTAACTAAGGTAGACTCTCAATGGATTAAAGATTTAAACTTAAGACACGAAACTATAAAAATACTAGAAGAAAGAGCAGGGAAAACTCTTGAAGAAATTGGTCTGGGAGAACATTTTATGAGGAGAACCCCCTGGGCAATTGAAGCAGCTTCACAAATACACTACTGGGACCTGATCAAACTAGAAAATATTTTTCTACAGCTATACCATCTATTTGGATTTAAGCTAAGTGTTATTATTAGAATTTAAGAGTTAAAATTTTAAAAGTTAAAATTTAAATAATTTAAAAGTTAAAAATTTTGAAGTTTACAAAGCTGAAAAGTTACAGTAAGCTAAGGTTAATTACTGAAGAAATAAAAAAAATTATAAATTTAGTGCATCCTAAGTTCAGTGTTTATAAAGTCTAGACCATGCACAGTAAAGCATCCTCGACCTTCATAGTCACTCACCACTCACTGATTCACCCAGAGCAACTTCCAGGCCTGCAAACTTCACTCATGGTAAGTGACCTAAACAGGTGCCATTTTTAAAAAACATATTATACCATATTTTTACTATGCATTTTCTGTGTTTAGATACACAAACACTTACCATCATGTTCCAGTTGCCCACAGCATTCAGCAGTGTCAGACACCGCACAGGTGTGTAGCCCAGGAGCAATGGGCTGCACCATCCAGCTATGTGTAAGGACACTCCCTGCTGTTTGCAGGACACTGAAATCATGTTAACGACCAATTGCTCAGAACATCTCCCTGTGGTTAAGGAATGTGTGACTGTAAAAGTATATGTACACATATATTTTGAGACACAGTCTCACTTTATTCCCCTAGGCTAGAATACCGTGGTGTCACAGCTTACAGCAACCTTAAACTTCCTGCACTCAAGTGATCCTCTTCCGTCAGCCTCCCCGAGCAGCTGGGGCTACAGACGCCTGCCACAACATCCGACTAGTTTTTTTCTATTTTTAATAGAGATGAGGTCTCAATCTTGCTCAGGCTGGTCTCAAACTCCTGAGCACAAGCAATCCATCTACCTTGGCCTCCCAGAGTGCTAGGATATAGGACCTGGTACATTTTAAAACTTGGAAAGACACACCATATCCTAATAATATAGTGAATGCTCTGGGGGACTGGGGTGGGTATTCAGGCAGACTCTGTAAACAAAAGAATTTAACTTTATTTGCAATGCCTGACATATTTTTTTTTCCTTTTTTTTTTTGTAGAGACAGAGTTTCACTTTATGGCCCTAGGTAGAGTGCCGTGGCCTCACACAGCTCACAGCAACCCTGACATATTTTTAAAAGAAAATATACACAAATAATCTGGTCTCTTCAATGTATTTTCAGGTAAAAGAGACTAAAAAGATTAAGAATCAGTATTTTCAGATAAAAGAGGCTAAAAAGATTAAGAAGCATGAGAGGATCCTGGCTCAACGCAAAGTATAAAGATACCCTGGGGGCAACTGAAACATTTTTAATATGGGCTGAATATTAGATAATGGGTACTTTTTGTTAATTTCTAGGTATCACCGCTATGTAGAAAATAACCCTCCTTGGGCGGCGCCTGTGGCTCAAGGAGTAGGGCTCTGGTCCCATATGCCGGAGGTGGCAGGTTCAAACCCAGCCCCGGCCAAAAAAAGAAAATAACCCTCCTTTTAAATGATGAATAATAAAGTAGTAATGAAGTGGCACAATATCTGTAAACTTTGAAATAGCTCAGTTAAAAAAATGACAACAGCTGGACAGGCAGAGAGCAAATATGGCAACATTTTTAAACGATTGCATCTAAGTGGTGTGTAGGTGAAGGCTCAGTTACTATTCTTTCAATTTCTCAGTCTGCTTAAAATTTTTTATAAGTTGAAAAGGAAAGGTTGATATGTAACTCTTGAAAGAACAAACAGTAACTGGAAGCTAAGGTAGTGAGATACTGACCCTGCCTGAGATTCTGTGTGATGGGAGTTGCATGAGGGTATTTTCTTCTCTGTACATTTCTCTTAAAAATGTAGCTCTGTGGCTCAGTGAGTAGGGCGCCGGCCCCATATACCGAGGGTGGCGGGTTCAAACCCAGCCCCGGCCAAACTGCAACAAAAAAATAGCCGGGCTTTGTGGCGGGTGCCTGTAGTCCCAGCTGCTTGGGAGGCTGAGGCAAGAGAATCGCGTAAGCCCAGGAGTTAGAGGTTGCTGTGAGCCGTGTGACACCACGGCACTCTACCAAGGGCCATAAAGTGAGACTCTGTCTCTACAAAAAAAAAAAAAAAACGTAGCTCATGCCTGTAATCCCAGCACTTAGGAGGCGGAGGCGGGTAGATTGCCTGGAGCTCATGGGTTCGAGACCAGCCTGAGGAACACCAAGACCCCGTCTCTAAAAATAGCCGGACATTGTGGCAGACGCCTGTAGTCCCAGCTACTTGGGAGGTTGAGGCAAGAGAATTGGTGGAGCCCAAGAGTTGGAGGTTGCTGTGAGCTATGACGCCACTGCACCCTACTGAAGGTGACAAAGTGAGACTCTGCCTTGAAAAAATATATTCTCCCAAAACAACAGTGAGAGCATTGCATTCCTGGTAGGACCACATCTCACTATTATTCTACTACTAACTACCAAGGATAGATCAGTAAATAAGAACTGACTTTCCAACAGGGGCACAGCATGGTGCACGGGCAAGGATTCACCCGTCTACACCCTCCCCGCCAATTCCATTCAAGAAAGCAGGTCTTCGGGGGGCTTGATGGCACCAGGCATGAGGGGTGGGGAGGTAGAAGCTGAGTAAGCTCATTCCAAAAAGTATTCTGCAAGTGTCTCTGGGTGCCTTTATTCCTAGTGGCTCTCACCCAAACCCCATCTGAAAGTCTACACCTCCTGAACTCTAAACTCAGAGTAAGCTATGGATGGGTACCTACTCAACCTTCTCAACACCTTTGCCCTGGTGCGAGGGCCTTGCTTCTGCTAAAATAAACAAAGTGAAATGTTACAAGGCTACGCCAAATAGTCTCACCATGGCAAATGTAAATACTGTTTGCCTTAGCTAATGAGCCTAGGTTATAGAAAGCATTCTTTATTCAAGTTTAATCCCAGTACACAGACTCAGTCTAAATCCCATGATAACTGCACTCAGAGAGCATTTGACCATAGACCTATCATCTGAAAAAGTCTCATTAAGTGTTTGATGGTGCTCCTTGCAGAGGAAGAGAGAGCCCTACCCGAGACTGCATAGGCTCAGATCACAATTTAACAGGCTGATTATGTTTAATAGACTGTGCCTCATTTGCTTGATTTACTCAAATTTGCCACACACAGCCAGCTAATTGTCACTTCCTGAGCATTTGTAGGTTTCTCTTGCAGAGGGGTTTCTGCAATGTTGCCATACCCAGGACAGAGCTTCCACACAACCCTGAGGGAACACATTGCTCGTTCATGGCGCTTTGATCATCTCCTCTGAGTTCCACTGAGAGGGCCGCGGAAACATCACCTCCTGTGTCACTGTCATGTGACTTCCTCCACACTCAGCCTGACTCCCCAGCGAGGAGGAGCTTGCTTTGGTCAGAAATGGCACTGAGCTGATGTCAGCAGCAGTCGAGCCAGCAGACACCCAGCCAGGCCCAACTGAGTCTCCTCCTTTTTTCTTCTCTCCACCCTGACCAAACTGAAGCGTCTGTTCTTCCAGCAGCTCAATTCCAAATTGGGTGCAAGTGGTGAAAACACAGAGCATCACTGGTGTCAGAAGGTGGTGAGAGGCAGGCTCAGAGGGTAGACCTGCCCCTGACAGCCACATACGGACCTGCTAGAACAGTGTTCTCAACCTGTGGGTCGTGGCCCCTTTGTCACAATGAAAATACATCCTGCATATCAGATATTTACATTACGATTCATAACAGTAGCAAAATTACAGTTATGAAGTAGCAACGGAAATGATTTTATGGTTGGGGGTCACCACAACATGAGGAATTGTATTAAAGGGTCGCCGTATTAGGAAGGTTGAGAACCACTGTGCTAGAGGCTCCTATTCCCCACCCCAGGCCCTCGCCGCTGACTTGAATATACTCCAACTGCTAACTTTTTCCTTGTGCTCTTCAAAGACTCAGCATTCTAGGAGACAGTGTCCATTTGGCCTTGGCACCAGGCTAGGGTAGGGAAGAAATTCAATAGAAAGAGGCTCTAGAAAACTCTTTGGTTCCTACCATCAATGGGTAAGGGATCTGAACTTACAGTTGAATAAAACTATACACAACAGAATAATGGAAACCAAGACCCTCTTGGGAAAAGGGGACGGTGCGGGGCAGGAATGCCAAGTACACAGTGATGGGGGCCTGGATGACACTGTCAGATGTGGACACAGGCCCACTAGAACGTGCGGTGCCCAACCCACCCAGCCAATCGCAAGCAGCCTCCTGGCTACACTGGTGTCTCTCCTGGGGGCGAGGAGGGCAGTGTCAGCCCCCAGAGAGGAAGAAACCTCCCACATACACACACCAGGGGGGAGAAGACACATCTTGTCATGGGACAGCAGACTCAGGCCCTACAGGATGGAAAACTACCCGCCCGCCCCTCACCTGCCACTCACCCTAAGCAGGGCTCTGGAGATTTTAGAGTAGCTTTTATCAAATACAACGTGGTATTTTAAAGTTTACATCCATTGTGAACATGTAGCTAATTAACAAATGTATTACCTCACAAGGTTAGGTTATCATTTTTGTGGTGAGAGCACTTAACATCTACTCTTTACTTTTTTTTTTTTTTTTTTTTTGCAGTTTTTGGCCGGGGCTGGGTTTGAACCCGCCACCTCCGGCCTATGGGGCCAGTGCCCTCCTCTGTTGAGCCACAGACGCCACCCTACTCTTTACATTTTTAAAGAATGTATTGTCATTAACTATAGTCACCTTGGTGTGCAACAGCCTCTGGAAATGCATAATTACAGCAGGGAGGGCTGCATCTCGTGACCAACCTCTGCCCACCCCAGTAACCACCGTTCTAGTCTATGCTTCCAGGAGATCAACGTCTTTAGATTCCACACGAGTGAGAACGTAGGTTTTCTGTGCTCGTCTTATTTCACTTGATGTTCTCAGGGTTCATACATGTTATCAGAAAACTATATGGAGATTAATTGAAAAATTAGAAACAACTACCACGTGATCCAGCAACCTCACTACTGGGTACATGTCCAAAGGAAATGAAATCAGATATAGAAGAGACATTTGCACTCCTGTGCTTACTGCGGAAGAATCCACCATGGCCAAGGTGTGGAATCATCCTGAGTGCCCATCAGTGGGTACGTGGATAAAGACAAGGTGGTGCACACACACCATGGAATACCATTCAGCTATAAAGAAGAATGAAATCCTGCCACTTGCATTAGCAAGATCTTGATCAGTCCTCCTTGGTGATAGGGTCAGACAGACTCCACCGGGGGTGAGTCTCCACATGGCTGCCTTCGGTGGTGTGGCTTGGGCTCAGGAAAGACAGGGTCTGGGTTACTTTCTTCTGGTAGGATGGGGGTCATTTTAGTTTGGTTTCTCTGGAGAAGTAGAAAAAGTTCATTTTGGGAAGTTGGTTCACACAATTACAGAGGCCAAGAAGTCCCATGATCTACCTTCTGTGAGCTGGAGGCCCAGCTGGGCTGTGGTGTGATCTGTCCCAGCCTAAAGTCCTGAGACCCGGGGGAACTGACAGTGCAGCTCCGAGGCCTAGGCCGCAGGGCTGAGAACTGGAGGTGGCGTGTGGGTGCCACAGGGCCCAAGAACAGGAGCCCCAATGTGTGCAGGCAGGAGAGAGGGAAGTCCCAGGGCCAGAGAGAGAAACCCACCCGCCCCACCTTGTCTCCATCTGGACACTCAGGGATTAGCTGATGTTACCAAGGGGGTGACAGTGGGTCTTCCTTTCTCAGTCCACAGATTCCAATGCTGAGCTCCTCCAGAGATCCCCCCACAGGCACACCCAAGCATGATGTCACACCAGCTCTCTGGGCACCCTGAGCCTGGTCACACTGACACACAATACAGGGGGCATGAAAAGGCCCTATTGTTCTGTTCCTCCCACTCAGGGGCCCCAACCACCTCGACTGCTCTTCTTGTTTGACTCCTGCTGTGTCGAGTTCACAGCTGCATTTGGAGGGGCAGCTCTAGCCAAATTTGGATTTTTTTTTTTTAAACCTCTCCATTTGCATAATATTCACACTTTGACAATAAACACCTGTCCTTGATAAGCAAAAAAAAAAAAAAAAAAATAGAAACAAGATAATGTATCCTGGAAATCTACAAGATTTTGTGACTCATACAACCTTCCTCCTTTAAACTGAACGACTCCTCCCCCACTTTGACGCATATGATGCCTCAGAAACATGCCTTTGTCAGAGACGTCATCATCCAGCGAGCCCCAGGCCATGGTGTCAGAGTCTGCTCATTTTGAAAGCTCTGGCACAATCCACTCAGATGGTTTCAAGCGAAGGGCTGCGGGAGCCGTGGAATCCAACACCTGATTTCACAGAAGAGGACACCAAGGTCCAGAGGGGGAAAGTGACATGCCCCAGCCAGGCAGCCAGAGGGGCAGAGCCTGAACCCAGCCTTGGGCCACCGATGTGGGGCATCAACTGTCAGGAAGGATCTGCAAGTCTGGCTGTGCAGCACTGGAGGACCTCAGGGCTCCGTCACTCCACCAGAGCTCTATCCTGCTTCCACCCAAGATTCTGGGTTTAGAGAAACATTCAGAGCTCAGGTCTCTTGAGTTTATGGTGACACTGCCCCTCTGCCCTGCAGCCCAGGACAGACAATCCAGCGCTGATGCTTTCTTGGCTTTTTCTTCAGAGGATGAAGGATCCAGGGCTGCTTTATTCACTCTCAGCGCGGCCGTCTGCTCCTCAGTGGAGGACGCCGGCTGCTGGCCTTCACGGCGGGTATAAATGGCAGATATTAACTGCACTGGCAATGACAGCATCCCCCACAGAGAGGATTTACTGCCCTGGTAAGCACTATGAAGGATCAGCGGTTTGCACAGCCCTGATTTAGAAGGTCCTCCACCTCCCACCACACCCGGTCATGGCTTCTCACACAGCTTTGTCCAGCACCCACCCCAGACACCTCGAGGGCCTGTGTCCTTGTTCAAAATGCTCTTA
Source organism: Nycticebus coucang (assembly GCF_027406575.1). Lineage (NCBI taxonomy): Eukaryota > Metazoa > Chordata > Mammalia > Primates > Lorisidae > Nycticebus > Nycticebus coucang. Next base: position 106,602,486 of record NC_069783.1, on the reverse strand, counting down.
AATCGTCCATTTTACAAATAGCGCAGGCTTGGCAAGCAGGACACAGAACACATGTCTACCCTCTGTCTGACAAGGAGCTGCTCAAAGGCAGTGACTGAAAACATTGCCTGCTGTGCAGGGCCCCTCCAAGAGATGACTCCAGCCTGAGGATGGTCCCTTGCACGTAGGGAGCTAGAGAAACTACAATGGCTGCAGGTTTGACACCTGACACAGGTGCAACCAGCCTCTGAGGAGCCATCCCCTGCCAAGTGCAAGAAATAGTACAAGAGCTCTTGCCCAGCAGCGGCTGTGGGACCTGCAGCAGCCTGGACGGCACGCCCACGTCACCCAGAGAGACCGTGCTAGGCAGGTGTCACACGGCACAGCTGTGGGTGGCTTGTGGTCACTCTCGGGGCCAGAGAAGAGGCCCCCAAGTAGAACAACCGCTTGGAGTGACCTCTGGGTAGGCCCAGATTGGAGAACAGGCCACCTGCTAGAACCTTCCGCTTTACCTCCCGAACATGAACACAGACCTTGGGGAAGGGTTGCTGAGTGTGGCCCAAGAGGTGTTTCAGTTGGCCAGGGGATCAGGACTTTTTTAAAAAATCCACATTTAAATGACTTTTTAAGAATTATTTTGGAGGTATCCCCTGTCCTCAGATTTATTTAAGTTTTCCTGGCTTTGAAAAACCACCAGGTCAGGGGCTGACAGGTTGCAGGTGTGAGTTGTTCTGCTGGAGATTGACCTGGCTGACCAGCAAGTGAAAAGCAGCCCTGGGAAGGGCGTCCCCCCAGGGTCCTGAGCAGACAGGGAGAGCACACCAGAAGGAGGGGCAAGAGGAGGGGACTGTGTTTTCTAAAGTACTTTTTCAGATATGTTGTCACAATGGTGAAGATGGTGATGGAAAGACTTTAGGAAGCAGAGTGAACTTGGAGAAATTTACAAGGCACAGTTCCCTGCTCTGTACTACGACAATGCCAGAGTCACCACAGGCTCCCAAGACGCAGACCATGGTGCTCCCTCCCAGGCAACCCACAGCCCACAGGTTTGAGAAGAGCCCTGCAAGTGAAAACACCTTCCCCTGTCCTCCCCCATTCCCCCGAGTCCAGAACTTACAACCTGACTCTGGTCTGTGCGATTTCTACCTGCGCCAAGCCACTTAGACCCTGAGAGCTAACACGAGGCAACTTGAACCCTTTATCTCTCGCTTGCCCTTCTCTAGTATGAATTTCCCAGCAGCTCCCTGCAGGCAAGGACAACCACGTGACATTTCTAATCAACAAGTATGGACAGAAGTCCTTAGGAAAGCTGCCAGAATCTAGGAGAAAACTGATGCTACACTTAGGGAGTGCACAGGGCTTCATGGGGGCAGTTTGGGGCAGTGGAGACCGGGCAGGGAGCTGCCACACTAGGTGGCGGTGACCACCAGTGGGTGGCTACAAGCCCCAGCCACTCTCCAGTCTCTGGCCAGGACCTTCACTGGGCACACTCGCCTGGGAGCCAGAGGCCCATGGCACCTGTGTGATGCCATCCAGAGCGGTCAGGCTCCAGGGCAGAGGGGGGCAGAGGCTGGATCCAGGAGGCAAATAGAGACGCTCAGCGCAGATCTCTTCCTCCCTTCAACAAAACAGTCTCACCAAAAGGAACTACCCTCCCCCCCAGTCCCCACCTCCCTTTTCCTTTCTCCCTGCCAGGGATGCAGACACAATGACAGAAGAGGCAGTAGCCATCACACAAACCTGAGGACAGCAGAGCAGGAAGCAAGCTGGATCCTCAGGGATGGCAACCTCCAGGTCACTGCATGAGCACAGCTCACCCATCTCTGTGAGGCATGTGGTCAGACACACACTCTCTCTCACACATACACACATGTCCCAAGTCTTTAAAGAAACCTTCAGGCTGGCACTCTGCCTCCAAGAGCAAAAGATGTCTAATGTCACAGATTGTGATTTTCTATCCGCAGTGTCCCCCAACAGGGAGCTGTCCAAGGTACCCCACGACTTAGCCAGACATCTGAAGAGGACTAAGTGTGCACACATGAACACACGCAGATAGGCACACACACACACTCTGGCCTCCTCCCTTCTCCCTCTTGCCCTGCCCTGCTGTCTCCTCTGGCTCCTAAGCTCAGACAAGGCAGTGTCGCCTGAGCAATGCCCACAGCACAACAGGCTTTCCTGAGTCTCACTGTTGTGTCCTCAAAGGCATCTGCACGCGGAGGACTATCAGAAACCCATTCAACATGTGAGGAAACTAAGGCATAGAAAAGTCACCCAACCAACCAGATGTCCCCTAAGCACTCACGTGTGTCAGGTACGCACTTCACATTCTGGGAAGTGTGAACCACCCAGGCAGAGGTCAGGGACGTCCTCCAGCCTCCACCTCCCTCACTCATCTGGGCAGAGCCTGGAGCTGGCAGGAAGATGTGTCCCCCGAGTCTGGGTCAGTGTGGCACTCTAGCCCCTACCCAGGCATGGAAGTTTTCTTTTCCATCTCTGGGTGGCAACAGGCAAAGCACTTGGCTGGTAGTAGGACCACAGGACAAGATGAAGAAAGAGCAACATTACCTCCAGTGCAGAGGCCATGGAGAGCTCCTCAAAGCCCTAATCAGGAAGGACGGACGCAGGGGCTGCTTGTAGGGACCTCAGCCCCCCACACGCAATCCCCTCCTCAGCAGAGCCTTCTGCATCCCACTGCGGAGATCTCTATGCCATCACCTCTTTCTGGGACCCCCAACCCAGCTCCCCACGTCAGCCTGTTCTGAGCTCTTGCCATGTTTAACTTCACAAACAACAGCTCCAAGACAAGTGCTGATGGAGCACACGAGGCCGGGAGGGCCCCAGGAATCCGAGGCAGAGGCCCACATCCTCCATCTGGCAGGTGGAGGAGCCCAGATTGGGACGGGGCCACGTTTGAACAAGCATCCCCAGGCTGCTCAAAGGCTCTTCAGGAAGAAATTTGGACAAAAGGCCTTCTTTAGAAGGACTGAGACGGTAGTATTGTTATAGCCTTGTAAATAACCTAAAAGTCAAAATTCCAGCAATGTAAAGCCAAGGGAAGACTTTGCACATGGAAAGGAGAAAAGATTCTTTCTTTTAGCCATACGCATTTGTACAATGATTCTGCCGTAATGCAAGCCACAGTCCACTCGGAAGGAGGAAGGAAGATTATTTGGACTTCCAGACTCTCAGAGGTGGGTATTTATATAAAAGCCAGAAGTTGAACACGTCTTACTGATAAAATTTCCATGTTTAAAATTTAAAGGAAAAAAAAAAAAGCTTACTTTGTAGCAAGGTACCTTCTCATTATGACACCAAATAGGGAAAACTGGGGAAAAAATATGTTTTCCAATATGTTAGTATTCATTCATTGATTCAATCACCTAATCATTTATTCAGCAAGCTTATACATTCTGCATTCACTCCAGGTCAGAGCAATAGTCCATGTGCCGGGCACATGGAATGAGTGAGGCCAAGTCCCTATGCCCTGCAGCATCTGAGCCCTCTATAGACCACAGGCAAACAGACAAATAACACGGCGCAAGAAAGCCAGCACATACAAACCAGTAACTGCTTTGCCACTCAAACCACTGCCACTCGCTTGCCAGGGTTTTCATTCCTTCATCTCTTTTAGAACTGAAATAATTACACCATGCACCAATCACATTCTTATTGATTTTTCTGCTCCCAGGAAACTGATCCTTTCAATTCAAAGAAACTGAAAATTCCCAGTTTACAGCGCAGACACAATACACGACCTGCATGAAGTCAAGCAGGGTACTAATTTGAGCAGAGTGTTTAGAAAGCTGCTGGGATATTCACGTGGGACAGGATACACAGGAGCTTTACGATTATCTTACTCTGCACGGTGACCGGTCAGCACGTACCCTTTGTGGGACACACCATGTTGTCAAGGGGACAGCACAGATTCCACAGCCCCGTGTTAAAAATTAAGCTCCTCCTGTGGCAACATTCCCTTATCAAGGTCCCCTCCTCATCCAAAGCCCTTCTGTTCGTACTGGGGAGCTGCTGCTCTGTCGACCGCGTGTCAGCAGCAAGTGCTTCCGATGCCTGGTTACTCGTGGAGACTGGCCCGGCCCTGGGGGCACAGTGCACCAAGGTGCAAACGGGCTGGAGATGATGGCTAGATCATGTCAGCATGAAGGTGTCCTGGGCACTCTGGGGAGAAGACCAAAGGCCCACACAGAGCCTCACAAGGCACTGAGCAGGCTAAAGCCTCCTGCCAGCACTCAATCACAAACAGACACTGGGGTTCCCACCCACAAACACTAGGACTCAGTGGAGAGGCAGCTGCTACGGGGGCTACACAACAGTGGGGCGTAAAGGGCCACAGGGGCAGCCCACTCCAGCCAAAGCATCGGCTCTGCTTGGGAAATGGTCTGCTTAGAAGAGAGCGTATGTGTCCCTCTTCCCCAGCCAAGTATGGGCCCAAGACCCAAGTTAGGCCAGTTCAACAATCAGCCCCTTGGATGTAAATATTGAGCATAAGGTGCCAAAAAAAGTTGCTGGAGCAGCTCATCCTGAGGTTCCCTCCACTGACACCTGTTCCGAGAGCCTGAGACGCCTCTGGTCCTTCCTTCTCCCCGGCAGCTCTTAGCAAGTCCCCTTCCCCTAGAGACAGTCTGAACGAGGCTCTGCTGAGTACAACTGAAGACCTCTTGTTAGTGTCCTGGTAGTTCCCCAGGACACCACAAGGCAGTGTAAACCCAGCGGCCTAAACAGTAGGAAGTTATTGTCTCACAGTACTGGGACTAGAAGTCCAAGATCAAGGTGGCAGCAGGGCTGGTTTCCCCTGAGCTTTGGGGGACACATAGCTCCAGCTTCTCCCCTTGCTGTTTCCAAAGGCTTCTAGAAGCATCCCTGGTCTCTGCCTTCATGTTTATGTGTGGGCTCAGTCCTGCGTGCGTCCAAAGTCACCTTCCTATAAGGACAGCAGTCCTAATAGATTAAGTACCCTGCCCCCCAAATGACCTCATCTTACTCTGACTACCTTTATAAAGACCCAGTCTCCAAATAAGGTCACCTTCTCAAGTAGTGGGGGTGGGGTCTCCAGTACGTCCTTTGTGGGGACCCAATTCAATCTACAACAGCTACCTCTGTGATCTAAAGGCAGCTACTCCACACAGCATGGGCAGCACCGGGAGCCTGCCAGCCCGTGTGTGGCCAGGCTGGCTGCAGAGGCCTAAGAATGCAAATGAACACTTCTGTGAGGAAGAGAGATGGTCTCACAGGAGGGGTACATACCCTGGGGGCACCGTTACCCCCAAATGTTGTGTAACCTGATCACAGACTCTGGAGACGGGAAGATGAAAGATGAAAGAAAGAAGAGTATTAAAGTAGTGGACGTCAGCTGCAGCCTGCCCACGAGTGAGGAGTACGGAGCCCAAGGTGAGTGTACAGAGTTCTGCTGCCTTTTTGAGCCTATCTGTCGATGTATCAGTACAACTCAGAAACAGAACCAGGCCCACAAACTCGGTGATTAAGGGACTCAGATTAAAACTGAAGGGAGGGAAAGGATGGAGACTCTTCAGATCATCATTTGAGCTCCTGAATCCAGCCCTTCCTGACTAGAATCTACTCTCTGTTCAATTACACCAGTCAATTAACTCCTGAGGTTTTGTTTTTGTTTTGCTGAAACTAGCCTGAACTGGTCCTCCATCACCTACAAGCTAAAAACCCTGGCAAACATAACACTGCAGGGCAGAGCAAGCTCCAAAGCCCCTCTGAGTGCACAAGTGCCCCAACAGCCCCATTTCTCTATTCTGCACAACAGAAAGAACAAGTGAACTGTGTTCCAGGGCCTGGGTTTGCCAAGATTCGGGAGCAAGGGTGGCGCCTGTGGCTCAGTGAGTAGGGCGCCGGCCCCATATGCCGAGGGTGGCGGGTTCAAACCCAGCCCCGGCCAAACTGCAACAAAAAAATAGCCGGGCGTTGTGGCGGGCGCCTGTAGTCCCAGCTGCTCAGGAGGCTGAGGCAGGAGAATCGTGTAAGCCCAGGAGTTAGAGGTTGCTGTGAGCCGTGTAACGCCACGGCACTCTACCAAGGGCGGTACAGTGAGACTCTGTCTCTACAAAAAAAAAAAAAAAAGATTCAGGAGCAAAGCTGAAAATATCAAGACCTACATGCCACAGCCACTTTCTCGCTGTTTCCAAAACCCTTGCCCACCATACCTGTGCTCCCACTAACTTGCTACTGCCCCAGCAGGCAAACCTGGAGCCATCCCTGAACCAGGCCTGGCACCAAGGATGGCAGGCCAGTGTCACGTCCACTTCCCGACAGGCCTAGGATGACACTAATGAGTCCTTTGACTGTAATTGGTGCTGAGACTTCAATATCAACAGAGGCTGTTCCATTCTGACGTGTCTACTTAAGAAAAACAAAATGGAATTTAAAATACATAATTGCTTTAGTCATGAAGAGTAATAATATTAAGAGCCATTATAACTAGACATTTCCACACAAATAACATTAAGCTGAGACAGTGGGTTCTGGGGTCCTGACCAAACCGAGCCTTGGGATGCTGCAGGGCAGCACCGGGGACGCTCTGCTCTACATTTGGTCCTGGAAACAGGACATGCCCACAGCTCACTAGAACCACCACAGACCTTTCACCAGGTTGCATCTCTGGGGTTAGGGGGACGCAGAATTCTTCAGTCATCACGGGTTCTGCTATCTCTATGTGCCAACTTTTAGCTGACACAATTTCTTTAAACAAGTTTCAGTTTTACATAGTTTTCTTAAAAAAGGAAACTTTATGTGACTAACATGAAACCTTTGGTTAATGCGAGTTACGACTTTTTCTAAGAAGTAATTCTAATTGTTTCCAATACATGCATGGCTGTAACTAGGTTTTGTTGAGTGTGTGGTCTTTTGTTGCATGTTGAGCACTCAGGGAAATGTCCAGCTAGTCAGTGAATTTGCGTGATGCCTTCCCCAGGCTAACAGGCAAACTCTCCACAAAGGCAGAGGAGATAAATCTTGCTGCTCTCTGCCCACGCTCCATGGTGGTCTCTGTTCTCAGAGCTTGTACCACTGAGAGAATGATTCCGGCCCAAACACTGAATTATCTAACAGGGGAAATGAAGGAACAGATGGTGTCGGCTAAAGTTCCAAGATAGGGATAGGGCCATTTCCTTCCATATCAGTGATTCCTTATCTCAACAAATATTTACCCAGCACCTGAAATTCACAAGGCCAGGTTGTCAGACACACACACAGAGAACACAAGACTAAGAGGCACACCGAGGACCACGCAACTGTTAATTCCATGATGCAGTATTGAATATTAAGAACAGAGTATAGTACACTCACATATATTCCTTTAATTTTTTCTACTTATATAAATATTTGCACATTTGCACATATTTGAGGGTAATGTGTACCCAGGTAAACATGGACAAAGACGTTCACTGCAGCAGTGCTGGTAACAGTCACACATGGTCAGGGAACGGTTAATTTGTTGTGTTGGTTCTGAACAGAAGCACATGCCTTCAGCAGGTGCCAATGAGCAACCTGGACCCCTCGGTACTGAACTCCATACAAGCAACCTTCCCACCACCAGCGCCTGCATTTCTGTGCCTGAGGCTCAGTCTGGCTGAGGCCCAGGCCTGGCCTACATGCAGGGCAAGCAAGACTCGCCACAGTGTTGAGGCACCTGGAAGACCACTGCAGCCAACCAGAAGGGCGCTGCTGGACAACACCCCAACTCCCTTGCCTCTGGAGTGGGTAACTGCACAGTGAGCTCCACAAGGCCTCCCAGAGCTCTGCAGCAGGACTGGGGGCGGCTGGCTGGATAGCACACCCCTGCGGTTGACTTCCCACCCTCCCTCAAGCCTCCCAAGTCCCCAGGGTCAGCTGCCAAAGAAGCCCCTTTCACCTGAATCCTCACCTCGGGCTTGCTCTAGGAGAACACAAACCTAGACACTATGGCACAGCTGAGCTTCGGGATGACTCAGCAGTTCAGAAGGAAGAGGTGCTGTAAGAGGATCGGGTTCATGCACTAACATGGAATTATCATGGGAAGACCTCTGAGAAATAGTCTGCAAAGGAAACAATACTAATCTACAGAAAAATAGTTTTCTCTAAAGCATATACAAATTATATGATAGGGTTTCACACACACAGTAGAGCCTCTGCAAGTTGACCACCCAAGGGACTGTGACAGACTGGACAACATAAGGAAGAAGGCCTGCTGTACCAACACGTAGACATGGTGCATGTCCAGGCTATGAAAATTAGGTCAACTTAATTGACCTAGGAAGGTGGTCATTGTAGGGAGATGGTCCACTGTGAAGGTTCTACTGTATATCAACTTAATATTTGAGCAATAAAAACTAAAAGTTACAGACCAGATTACGTATATACTTGGATACACATACAAACATATATGTGTACACACTATATATAGACATCTCCTTTTGTATACGCACAATCATCTGACTTATACCACATATACATGAAGACATCATGTATGTATCTCGGCATGTGTAGGGTAAGGTCTGAGAATCCTGAAAAGAAACACCCACTGTCAATAAGTCACCAGTGGAGACTGGGGAAAGATTTATGGGTGACTTCAATGTTTTACTTTATACACCTCTGTCAAATGTGACTTTTTCAATGCATGTCTATTGCCCTTGAAATCTGTCAAGGAATGACACAGTCACATCTCTGCAGAAGTGTTATTGATGGTATAACTTACCCAGTCAGATCTGCAAATAAACATTCTAATGTTTTATTTATACTGAGGGGCCCTGAGCCCAGATTAAAAGGATGGAAATAATGATATTGATAATAATGATCATTACAGATTTATAAATGACATACTGCCCTCAAAGAGACAAAACTTTCACGACCACTGATATGTCCCTAAGGCAGCTTTAACTTCCTCCAGACTGAAGGTACTCTCAGGGAGCGGCCGCCTTGGAATCAAATGTGCAGCCTCTCTCAGAATTGTTGGTGAGACCTCTTGTTTCAGAAAAGTCATGAAGATGTATTCTCTAATTACTTTTCCTTCATGGTGAAGTAATTCAAACATTCCATTCCCTTCTAAAGTGAGAACAAGAGCTAAATTTAAATGCAATAACTTAATGATGCATCTGCAATTCTAAGCAGCCAACGGTATAAAAAAAAAATCAGCTCATTCCAAATATAGGAGAGATTCACATACAAGTATATCACCCTACTTGGTAGCTTTCAAACCCAGAATGACCAAAAGAAATAAAAAAGTCAATTCCTTGAAATAATCTGCTTGTGATCTCAAAGAGAATAGATTGACTTTTATATTCCATAGGCCATGTATAATAAATGCGCTTGAAAAAAATCACATACAAATAATAACCTACATCACTCAGTTGAGACCTCTTCTTCAAAAGTGTTCTTAATGACACTATTTGTCTTTTGGAGGCATGTAGATAAGCATCCCCTTGTTATAAATTACATCCATTGAAGAATTTGATATGATTATATTACAGAGTAATGAAAATTAAATGATTTAGAAATATGTTGCAGCAATCTCCCCACCTCCAGGATGCTGTCTTTACTCATTAAGTGATGATTAGTGACTGTTGTAATGAGAAATGGTTACAAAGTGCATATCCTACATCTGGAACAGCTGAGAGCATGACATACAGACCCTTCCTGCCTCCTTCTGGAGAAAATGAATGGATAAAATAGAAATCAGGATTAGATATAGGTTTAGGCCAACTGAACACATACTGGTTGGCTCCATTTCTACCACCACCATCATTTTCACCATCATCATCACTATCACCATCATCATTATGATTGCTATCCCCACCACCATGGCCACCCCCACCGCACTATCACCACCAGCACCATCACCGCCTTCTTCACCATGGCCACCATCCCCACCGCCACCCCCGACACCATGCTTACTCATACATTGGTTTCAACCAGAAGGAACTCATAACACCAAGCTCAGGCAAGGGCATCAAAGGCTTAGCTCATCCACCTTCTGCTTCCTGACCAAAATGCAAACAAGACAGTCATAGCAACCAGTGCAGGGTGAAGACCTTTGGCAGGAAGAAGCAGCTATTACTCTTTCCACCTGAAATCGTCCCACCAATCACAGTGTGAGCTGCTGCCTTGTATTCAGATCACACTTTCACACAGGAGGCTTCAAACCAAACGCTTTGCAAAGGGGTGAATGAGCCAGTCCAGACTTCACTCCTGAACTCTGAACCTAGCTGTCTAACTGCTAATCTTTCCCTGCGTTTGTTTAAGCGTCTCTCAGGTAACTCAAACTCAAAGCAGGTTTTCAGTGCAAACCTGAATGTGAATCACCCACTCTGATGCCCTTCCAGTCTTTCATCCTGTCAGGAAATGGCACCTTCCCTCTGCTGTGCTTCCCATACCAAGCCCTGAAGTTCATGCTCATCACCCCTCCCCACTCCCCTCAGCCCAGTCCATCACCATGGCCAGCAGGTCCCACTGTTCTAGTACACGCAGGGCCTCTTCCATGACCTTCACATCCACTAACGCCCCAGCGCAAATCACCATTGCAACTCATCTGGACTGCATTAGGGGCCCCTAATTCTCTTTGCTCCCATATAACTTCCTTCTCCATTCAGAATTTGCAGTGATCTTATTAAAGGAAAATGTAAGCTAGGGTGCCTGTAGCTCAGCAGCTAGGGTGCCAGCCACATACCCTAGGGCTGGCAGGTTCAAACCCAGCCTGGGCCTGCCAAACTGACAACTACAACAACAACAACAAAAAAAAAAAAATAGCCAGTGTTGTGGCAGGAGCCTGTAGCCCCAGCTACTTAGGAGACTAAGACAAGAGGACTGCTTAAACCCAAGGGTTAGAGGTTGCTATGAGCTTTGATGCCACAGCACTCTACTGAGGGTGACATAGTGAGACTCTGTCTCAACAACAACAACAACAAAAAGGAAAATGTGATCATGTCACTCTCTTACCAACTAGCCACTGCTTTGTTGAACATCCTGCCCAGCTAAGGGATACACACAACTGGTGCTTAATAAACACGTCTTAAATAATTTTCCAACAATGAAAAGACAAACCCTCAAGTGACACAGGAGACAGAGCTTCAGAAGGAAGAAAGGTCACTTACCCCAAAGTTCCACTGCTGGGTTTCTAGTCACAGGACACAAAGTGGGAAAGATGGGTCTTCCAAAGATGATAAAGCTCCTGCACCCACAGGCTTCAAGTATGGTAGGTCATTTCTAAATTGTAGGGAGAAGCATACAAAACATCTGTCACAAAAGAACAGCTTGTAAATTGGCTTTTCTGCCCCTCCCACCTTCCTCAATGCTTAAACAGCAGGACACGGCAGGGGTTATGCTTTCATTTTCCAGTTTAGCTCCCTGAGGGCTGGGCAAGGTGCAAATTTGAGACTTAAGTTACGGTTCTCCCAACCCAAGATTTCTCTCTCCCTTCAGCCGTCTCTCCTGGTGTAGAGCAATGCAAACACACACAAACCTTGACATAATGCTTTCATGACTCTTAGTAGACCTCCAAGTTTCTGAAATTTGCTAAGAGAAATGCACTTATGGGACAATTACCCAGATTTGACAGTAAAAGAATTGAGAACACAAGTCAACATCCAGGCTTGCTTTGTACACATCCTTAATTATCAAAACATGACTGATGCCTAGAAGATTCCAGAAAGTGTTATCATAGGTCAATTTATTATTAAAAGTCAATATGCAAACCAGTGATCATGATATACATAGAAAATTCTCAGGCAATTCCCATCTTGCCACCAAATGTTTAAAAACAAATTCCCTAACCCAGCACAGTGGCTCACATCTGTAATCCTAGCACTCTGGGAGGCTGAGATGGACGGATCCCTGAGCTCAGGAGTTTGAGATCAGCCTGAGCAACAGTGAGACCTGGGAGGGAGGGAGGGAGGGAAAGAGAGACAGAGAGCCACAGAGAGAGAGAGAGCACCAGAGAGACAGAGAGAGAGAAAAAGAGAGAGAGAGAGAGCTGGGCACAATGGCAGGTACCTATAGTCCCAGCTACTCGAGAGGCTGAAGCAGGAAGATCACTGAAGTCAGGAGTTTGAGACCAACCTGCGCAAGAGTAAGACCTTGACTTAAAAAAGAAAAAAAAAGAAAATTAGCCCAGCATAACAATGGGTGCATATAGACCCAGCTACTCAAGAGGCTGAGACAGGGGGATTGCTTGAGCCCAGGAGTTTGTGGCTGCTATTAGCGATGATAACACCACTGCACTCCAGCCTGGGTAACAGAGTTAGACTCTGTCTTTAAAAAAAAAAAAAAAAAATCCATGTCAAGTTGACATAATCAAAATATCAGTTCTTTTACTTTTTTAATTTTATTAAAAAGTTTTTAAAGTCCTTAGAATCATAGAATAAGATGACAAATGGAAATGCCTTAAGTTTTATCAGAAGTCTATAAGTGTCCTCTGTCTAAATTAGCCAGGATGAGTGAGAAGGAAGAACAAAGAGTAAGCCAGACTTTATCCTAGAATCTGGAACTGAAAGACAGTCTGCATGGTCAAAGCTCAATTTTAATTTAGCAAACATTTGCTAAGCACATCCAAGGTTGCTGGCAGGTGTTAGACCCAAAGATGAATAAGACTGAGTACTACTAGTCTGGTAGAGAAGGTCAGAACACACCTGTATGACTTTAGTCCAAGCTAGAATTTAATAAGGTTTAGAATTTTGTGCAGAAGAGATGCAAGGGAAAGACATCTAGACAGGAGTTTATTTTCTGAAAATTTAATGACAGAGCTCCAGACTCAAAGCTTTAAGGTAGAGTCATAACAGTGCCATATCGAAAAGAGAAATTAATAGAATCTTCCTGGGAAGACTTTTCCTAGCTCCACATGGACGATGCAAGTTGTTAGACATCACCCCACACCACTCTCATACTAGGCAGGAGACTAAAAATATCATTTTGGTAATGAACTATAAACCCAGAGCAAAGACCTCTGTATGCTGGCATTAGGAATTCCCACAACACAGTGTTCAGTCCCCTGAGTGAGCTCACCACTGACAAGCCCCCGACACCTGCTAAGCTGTCAAGACTTTGCTCTATAACCAAATGATCAACCAAGGATTACCTGCTACATTTTAAAAATCTCTAATAAGACTCGGTGCCTGTAGCTCAGTGAGTAGGGTGCTAGCCACATACACTGAGGCTGGTGGGTTCAAGCCTGGCCCAGGCCCGCTAAACAACAATGACAGCAGCAACAACAACAACAACAAAAAATAGCCAGGATTGTACTGGGCACCTGTAGTCCCAGCTACTTGGGAGGCTGAGGCAAGAGAATCACTTAAGCCCAAGAGTTTGAGGTTGCTGTGAGCTGTGATGCCACAGCACTCTACCGAGGACAACATAATGAGACTGTCTCAAAAAATAAACAAAACTTCTAATATGGATGACTATAAGAACATAAAAATAAATGTCAGAGAAAGATCATGCAGGCAACCAAAACAAACTTTAAAAAAATCTTAAGTATCCTCAGAAAGCACCTAAAAAATAAAGAACTAGATGCTAAAAAGAACAATGAAGGACAAAAAGAACTCTTGTAAATGAAAAAGATAGCATATTTGGATGATAAAGTTAAGGAAACCTCCCAAAGTGATAGAAAAATGTTAAAGTAGGGGGGGAACTAAGGATCAATCCAAGAGGTCAAACGTTGACCAATAAGATTTGCTGAAAGAGGAAATACAAATTGTCATTAAAATAAAAGAACATGTTCTAAATTGAAGGATCTCACGAGTGCTCTGCAAAATAGAGAAAAGAGACCTATACCAAAGAGTATCATGAGATTTGAGAAGATGCATAGTAAAGAGACCAATTATAAAGTACATTATGTTTCAAACAGTAACAAAATGAAGTATAATTTTGAAAAGGAAAAGAATGAGTTAAGCCATCATCAGATTTCTCAACAGTCTTGGAAGCCAGCAGAATGTCTTTAAAATTCTGACTGAGTATCATTTCCAACTTAAGATTCTATACCCACACAAGCTGTCAGTCAAGTGTGAGGACAAAGACAGGATTGCCATACATGCAAAGACTCACAAAATGTACCTCCAGTTTATCTTTTCCTAGAAAATGACTGGAAGAGGGGCTGCAGCAAAACAAGTGGAAAAAATAAAAATAAAAGGTAAAGCCACAGAGTCTAAGAAACAAATGCAACCTAAACAGCAATGGAGAAAAATGCCAAGATGACAGTTGAGCCTTTGTTGTAGAGCAACCAGTTTGAAAGATGACAATGGATTTTACAAGTATCTAGGTGGAGAAAGAGACTCAAGAAAAGCTTTTGATAGCATAAAGAATCCAGAAAGAGATTTTAACATGTGGATTACAAATGGCACAATTGAAAATGAGGCAATTAATAACTCCAGGAAATCTAAAAAGCTATACAATGAAGGAAATGTAATCACAGTCAGTAATTTGTTCTACAGCTATAGTAGCAATGTTAACACTAATTACTGACTTAACTAAAGTAGCAATTTAACTATATGTGTAGGCTGGAAGAAGGCAGCTAAGACAGCTAAGTCTTCATCTACCACAGGGCTTCTCGACTTCAGCAGTTTCACATGTGGGGCCAGAATATCCTTTGTGGTGGAGGACGTCCTATGCTTCACAGGGAGTTTGCCAGCATCTCTGCTGGCAGCAACCAGATGCCAGTCACATGCCCTTCCCCCCGAATTGTGACAAACAAAAATGTTTGCCAACATGACCTAAAATGAAACTATCATAACATTTTTTAAAAAATCTATATATCATCTAAAATCATCCAGCATAATGCCTTCAAATGCATGAAGAGGTCTCTAAGAAGGACCAGATGGGTTGAACGGACAGCAGTTCAAAGCAGAGACCTCCAGTGAGATCCCTGCCCAGCAGAGACGCTTCATAATTATTTGCCAACTACCACCTTTTAATGCAAACCACCCATGTCCTTATCTCCACCAACACACATTCTGCCCTGCTCCTCAGGGAATCACGTTCTCTAAGAGTTAAAAATGACATTAAAAATAAGATTATAGGAAGTCATGATCATCTGTAAGTTATGTAAATTGTTTCCTAGTTCTATAAAAGAGAAACAAAATTTAGGTGGGATAATAATTTGTAGGTTTTTGATGTATTTGTTGAATTTTGGTGTTGTGTAAAATAAGTCATTCTTTTCCACCCCCACCCCCCATTTTTCTGGGCTCCAAGGCTGTGCTTTTTCAAAACCTTTCAACCTTTGCTCTCTAGCTCCTCCTCCTCTCTGCCCTGTCTGCCTGACCATCAGAGAGGCTAGCGGCTCTGACATCTCACCAGGCCGGCTGGAGAGCTCACTAATGATTATGAGATCTGACGTCTCACCAGGCCAACTAGAGAGCTCACTAATGATTATGAGATCTGACGTCTCACCAGGCTGGCTGGAGAGCTCACTAATGATTATGAGACATGAAAAATTCCTCTATATGGTTACATGTGAAGAATGATTATTAATTCAAAAGTAGTCCAGCAAGATGATGCCTTTGGGTGGGCTGTGCATAACCAAGCCTAAGGACTCCCAAGAATAATTGGACACAGAGCTCAAAGAGCACTTTATACAAAGTTTTAATTAACAGAGCTGTTTAGGCCGAGGGAGAAACAAAAATGATCATTAATTGACGTACATTTTATCGCAACCATCAAATGCCAAGCACCATAAAACACCAGCCACCTGCTCTGCCCTATAAACATCATCATGGAGCATAAAACAGATTCCTCTACTATAAAGGATGCTCTGGTTCTTGCTCCTTCACCGTTGGGCATAGACTCTGTTCATTTGATCTTTCTGCCACACGGTTCTCACCACAAAATACAAATGCTACAATTATACTCATTGTCTGGTTATAAAAATCGTCACAAGGCTAAACCCAATTGCATCATTTGGGCTTAAAGAATTAGAAATGTCGGGCAGCGCCTGTGGCTCAAGGAGTAGGGCGCCGGTCCCATATGCCAGAGGTGGCGGGTTCAAACCCAGACCCGGCCAAAAAAAATAAATAAATAAATAATAAATGAAAAAAAAGAGAGAGAGAGAATTAGAAATGTCTCACAAAAGTCAAATACAAAGAGTAAAAATGTCCACTTAAGACATCATGACTTACCATACGTCTGTTTTTAATGCCAATGATGTGATGCCTAAACAAGACCAAACTCAGTTTCGGACAGAACATCCATTTCCTGAGGGAGGAAAGTTGAGTGGACGAATAATGGAGTGCCCAGCTCAGCACCAGTTAAACCCAGCAGCCTTCTGTCCCAAACTACATCATGCTCTGAGCTCCTGCCTGCAGCTTACCCAGTGACATGACCCCCAGGGTAAAAGGCCCTTCCTATCCTGGTACTGGCCTGAGGACAGGTCTGGAACTGAATGCCCACAAGTTAAGGCCCAAAGGTTTTGAAACCAGCAATTATCAGAACCTCTCACCCCTATGCTGAGGCTGGAAAATCCCTCTGCCACCCCTCAGCTGGGAGAGTTCTTCCTTCACTGCTGCACGGGTCGGTTTCCCATCTGTGTCTAAGCTGTATCTCTCTCACCCAGCAGCTCCTGCCTGAGAGTCAGCACTTACAAGACCAAGATGCTGGGATCGGTTGTCTAGGAGATCAGTCTAGACTAGGCCACCCAGCCAGGACCAGCTTCCATCCCCTGTGGCCGCCAGCCTGTCCAAGCCCAGCTGCTGATGTTTGTGCTCCACTCCTTATGAAGCTGGAAGACTATTTACTTATTCATGGACTGCCTGAGCCGGCCAGGAACTGCTTTGTGTCAGCTGAATAGGATGGTAATTCAATCTGCAAATGGGAACTGTTCAGCACACAGCAAGCCTGTCACAATGAGTCACGCAGACAAAAAGAGTATGGCTTTCTGAGCCACTGGGAAAACTTGTGTTTTGACAATGAGCAGTGTAAGACACTACCTTTTTTTCTTAATCACTCTCCCCCTGACCCTGCTGAATCTCTCCACCCCAGATAATCTCTCCACAATACAGAATTACTTGTGGGGGGTTGGATCCTTGGGAGAAGAAACAGGGTACAGGAAATGCCACATGCTGTCCTGGAAGAAGTGTGTACACTTGGACAGAAAAGGTAGAGACGTTTGGAAATCAGTGAGAAAAACGTAAGATGTGACAGAGCTGGAGGAAGCCAGTCTAGACCAGGAGTTTGCTGTGGTTCAGTGCTGGGACGGGTGCCGTCTTGAACGCCTCGTGAAAGCCCTTTGAGGTGCACAAACGGCCTCAGGAAGGTCATTTTGGGAGCACTCAAGCATGGCTCCTTCTCACACCACAAACCACATGCTGCCCATGGTCCAGCAAATCTCAGAACCCGTCTGAACAGACCTGCCTCTCTTTAAAGGTAACTTTCTGCTTGTGAACACATCCTTCTCCATCTTCAATAGCAATGTGCTCTCCAGCACGTGGAGCTAGCAGCATTAATTACAACGTCACAAAAGTCAAAGCACATTAAGGATGACCTGGGGTTCAGAGCTAAGCAGAGCCAGGGCAGGTGGGGGGCCAAGCTGCTTCTGCTCCACATGGCCAGAGATGATGGAGGCAGCCAACTCTCCTCACTCCAACAGCAGCTCGTGGACCCTGGTCATGTGTCAGGGATTGAAGACTAGCATTTCACCTGACTTCTTTGGCCCAGCCTCAGGGAGTCTGACTGCTCCCCTCAGCCTATGACCCTCCTATATTCACCTCACCTGTATGGCTTTGACTCTGCCCTTGAAACCACCCTCTTGCCAATATTCCCTGAGCTCTTTTCCCACCATTTTCTAGCTGCCATCTGCCTGGCAAAACACCACTCCTACGTCCACCCACAGTTGATCATTTTCCCTACACCTCCTTGTGGGCTGGTGATCACCGCTACATAAAACCCACAGCAGTCTACATCTGTCCTAGACCATCAGCCCCATTGGGATAGGTGACCCTGTTTTTAATACTCTAAGCACCCAGCAGCACATCTGACCAAAAGAGCTACTCAATCAAAGTCTTCAACTCTGCCATTGTCTCACAATATGCCTAAGTCAGGAGGAGCCAGGGAATGCTATGGTAATAAATAAGCCCCAGACTATAAGGGTTTAAAATGATGGAGGTGTCTTTCTTGCACTCGTCCTATCTGTGGAATGCCAGCTATAGCTCTGCTCAGAATCAGACTGGGACACAGACTGACTGGCTCCCACCATCCAGTCTGCTTGCTGAGAGGGAGGGGAGTTATCAGATTTGATCAAACTGACCCTCACATATGACAAAATGAGGCGCAGTTGTGATCACTTGGCATGAACATCCTTTTAGCAACACAATATCTTTTTTCCCCATTCAATGTCCATCCAGCAAACTTCTCATGAATTTGGATCCCTTGATCAATGACAAAGGAAAGGAGAAATGTCCAAATGCCTTTTGTCACTCCAGCTTTACTCAGTTTAGTTACTATTCTGGTAAATAAAGTGTTAACCAAAGTCCCCAAATAACTTGGCACTGACTGTGAAGATGGTTGAGAAAACCAGTCTCTTGGTAAACAAATTTAAGAACCATGGGTCACAATGAACACTGACACCCATTGCCAGCTTCCTTGGCACAATGATGTAACCAACATCTATCTGTCACGGTGAGACAGCAGTTGATGAATAACTTGCCCATTAGTAAATAAGGAACCTGTGTCTAGAGTACAGAAACCCCTAATGTCTCTCCTCCTTGGTTTCTCCAGGGTCTCCCCACAACAGCACATATTATTAAAGCTGCCCTGGTTGAGAATCTTCACTGATTCAGCTGTGCCTAAATGTGCCCACATGGGCTACCAAGATGCCCTTCCACAGTCGGCTGAAAAAATAAAGTGGCACATACAAGTATTGGAATAATTCAGCAATACTTAAAAATGAGCTCTCAAGACACAAAAAGACATAGTAAGATGCATTTAAGTCTCCTCTAAGTGAAAGAAGCCGGTCTGAAAAAGAATACAAACTGTCTGATTCCAATTCCAGAACTTTCTGGAAGGGCAATACTCTAGAGACAGTGAAAAGATCAGTGGTGGCCAGAGGGTGTGGGAGGGAGGAACGGGTGGAGCACGGAGGCGTCTGAATCATGGACATATTTGTCAAAACTCACAGGAGGAGTGAGCCCTTATGTGAACCAGAGACTGTAGTTAACAATACCCCCTTAATTTTTTTAAACAAAAAAATAAATAATAAAGCATCAGTATCAGGTCATGCCTTGTAACAAATGTACCACACTAGGATGCCAGTAATAGGGGAGACAGTTGGGGGGTGCACAGGAACTCTGTTCATGCCAATTGATTTTTCTGCAAACCTAATACTACTCTACTAATTCTTTTCAAAACTGACCTCACCCTTTTAAGCTGCTGGGTTTTGTTTTTGTTTTTTTTAAGTCTTTTTCGGCTACTTTTCTGTAAATTTTTTTTTTAGTAAATTTATTTCAGGTTAATGTGAGGGTATAAACAACAAAATCAATTACTTTGACCTGGTTAGGTAGAGTCCCTCTTGTGATTATGTTTCACACACAAAAAGTGTGCTAAACACCCCCAGCCTGTGCCCATTCAGTGAGAGCACCCCAACCCCCTCCCCTCTCCTTCCTACATTACCCCTCCCCCCAACTTGAATTGAAATGAGTTTTTCTCCTACATCAGCATGCATTAGATCGTCTACTGGCTTCAGATTACTATTGAGTATACTGGATAATTGCTTTTCAATTCTGTGATATTTTACAAGACAACCTTCAGAATGGGAAAAGATACTTGTGTATTATGAATCAGACAAAGGCTTGATAGCTAGGATTGACAGAGAACTCAAATTAATCAACAAGAAAAGGGCTAACACTATCAATGGGCAAGAGACAGAAATAGAACCTGTCTTCTAAGGAGGACAGACAAATGGCTAACAAACATGAAAAAATGCTCATCATGCCTAATCAGAGAAATGCAAATCAAAATCACCCTGAGATATCACCTAACCCTAAGTAAGATTAGCCCACATCACAAAGTCCCAAAGCTGCAGATACTGGCACAGACATAGAGAGGGGAACACTTTTACACTGTTGGTGGGACTGCAAACTAATACAGCCTCTTTGGAAAGAGGTATGGAGAATCCTCAAAGAGCTGCTATCCTTTTGTGTACAAGTGTCTATATCTCTCTGGTCCAAATGGTTTCCCTCATCACCATGTTGGGCCCACTGGAATGTGTTCAAGTAGCATATTCCCACTATTGGGTGACACTAGGGACCACTGTGCTGTGGGCTCTGTGACCCACCCCGGAAGTGGCACCCCAATCCCACGAAGCGCTCCACAACTATTTATTGTTGTTGAAAATTTTATTTCTTGTGTTTCCACTTGGCCATGAATGACAGAACATTAACAAGTGAAAATTAAAAGCAGAGATAAAAAACTTCCCCCAAGAAAGTAGGCAGGCAACTCCATTCTCCAGAGATGTAGATCAATAAAATAATCCCAGAGTGCTGAGGATGTGGGGACTGCCTGTACTCCTGGGCATGTGCGGGAACCTTCAGTCCTCCCATTTTACAGTCCAGGTATGCACAACCCTCTGGGCCTTGCTAGCTTTCTAATAGGTTCTAGTTGGTTTGAATTCACTGCTCAGGTCATGCCCATACATAGTGACATCTCATGACATCACTCTGTAAAAATGATTTTAGCCATCAAGGAAGATGGGGAAGTAACTTGCCATCTGAAACTACCCTGCTGCTCAAAGAAAAGAGCTCAGAGCACAAGATGCCCCCAGGAAACTGTGTACCTGAGTGCAATGACTAAGAAGCAATGCCTTGCATTTCATTAAATGCATTTATAGCTCAAGAGCGATTTCATCAGCTTCATCATCTTATGCGGAAATTAATTTTGCTGTCACTAAAAGCCCTGGAACAATTATGTAGAGAACATTCTCTTTTCAGATATGAAAGAAAAACCTAACTGTACTAAATGGGACTTTGGATATATTAAATCAAAAACTTTAATATGAGAAAACTGCTAGGAATGTTTAAACCAAAGAAAAGGCAGACATATAGCCCCCTGGTAAGGCCAAATGAAACCAATATAGCAGCCCTCCTGGTCCGCAGGTGTTTCTGCCAACAGGGAAGGACAAACTTTGGTCTTGCTCTCATCCTGATGATTATAATGTGTCTCTTGTAATTCAGGTGTGGTGGTTTATTCTCAGCCCTCAAAGAGGAGGTGTCACAACTAAAAGATTACAGAAGTGGCAGCTAGTTTTAATTCCTATTCTGGTTGCCATTTCAAAGACAGAAAGCAAAATAATTAGCCAGATCACAGCACCTGACCTATACCTTGAGAGGCAGGCCTCCCAGGGGTTGGAGGGAGATTTCCTTTGACAGACAACTTGCTGGACACTCAGCCCAGATCTCAGTGTGTGACTGTGACTGGTGCGCCCTCCCTCTCCTCTGCATCATAATTGCCACACTTGATGCTTCTCTTCTAATCAGCCTCACTGGCTAAGAGCACCTCATTAGTGCCAGGAATTAACTGGAGGACAAAACAAAAACAAGTGGTGACTGTTATTCCCGGAGTCATGGGGCGTGCAGACATGGTCATGCGGAGAGGTCCTCACCCGCTTCTCAGCCCCTTGCTGGAGAACAGCATGGCAGGGGCCGCTCTGAGTGACTATGCTAGCCCTGACCTACAGATCTGCAAGTGACGATGACAGTTCACCATTGCCATCCACATGCAAGGCCACATCTTAGGGCTGCAAGTCACTGATGTTCACCTAAGGCTAAGGATATAAGCCCTTATCCCAACTGTGCAGGTGAGAAACTGAGGTCAAGTGATGTGCTACAGTCATATCAGCTATAAATAGCACAGCCTAGAGTCACACTCACGTCTCTGGTGCCAAAGCATCTTGCACTCAGAGCCATAAAAATCTTTGCATTGGGCCTAGCATGGTGGCACAAGCCTGCAGTCCCAGGTACTCAGCAGGACCAGGCAGGAGGATCACTTGACCCCAGGAGTTCAAAGTGAGCTGTGATGACAACACTGCACTCCAGCCTAAGTGACACAGCAAGACCCTATCTCTAAAAAAAAAAAAAATGTAGGTAGGCACAGTGGCTCACACTTATAATCCTAGCACTTTGGGAGGCTGAAGCAGGTGGATTACTTGAGCTCAGGAGTTCCAGACTCTCCCTCCCTCTCAGCTTAAGCAATAGCAAAACCCATCTCTACTTAGAAAAAAAGAATAAACTAGCCAGGCATTGTGGCTGGTGCCTATAGTCCCAGCTACTCAAGAGGTTGATACAAGATGATTGCTCAAGCCCAAGAGTTTGAGGTTGCAGGTTGCTGTAAGCCACAGAACTCTACCCAGGGTGACAGAGTAAGACTCTGTCTAAAAAAAAAAAAAAACCTTTACATTGGGACCTGGAGCTTAGAGAATAGGGTATAAGAATGCAAACACCAATAGGAAAGAGGAGATGGCCTCCTCACCTGGATGTCCCAAAGAGTGCCCCAAGCTTCAGGGAGGCCACTGCTCCTCACACAGTCACTCAAGTTTACTGACATATATCCATGAACAGGAGGAAGAGGAAGGTAAGTCCCCATTCCAGTGGGAGAAATGTAGACAGTAAATAAACGAGGCCGGTTCAGCTCAGTGGGAAGGGTCTGCAGGGTGGCTATTTTAACAGCATGGTCAGGGTGGGCCTCTCCAAGGTGTCCTCGAGCGAAGATTAGAGTGATGGGAAGAAACCAGCCACGCTGAGACACGGAGAGCCCTAACACATGCCGAGACCCTGGGGCAGGAGCTGGCAGCCAGCAGTCACCCTCAGCACAGACACCACCAATAAACCTGAGATTCCAGCTCTCACTGGCAGAAAAGCTAGACTGGGTTTAGGGGCCTGTAGACTCCCCCTGAAGATAAAGGGCATGGAGAGGCAGACTAAACAATCAGGGTCTCACCACTCACACACCCGCTTTTAGACCAAGACGTGGAGAAGGTTGTGGGGAAACAGCAAGCCCTGCAGCTCCTAACCCATTAGCGCAGACACGTGCAACCCTGGCGAAGCACGCCGGAAGGTCCAGCCCTGCAGTGCTTGCTACGTTTAAACTGCAGTTGGTTATTGATTCAGACTCTACCTGTAGCCTTATTCATTATCTAGGCAGATTAACCATTAAAAAGAATCCCTACAAACGGGATAGGAAGATTAAAAGGATCATTATTTCAAGGAGCGTTAACATCAAGTACAAATCAATGTCTGCAAGAGACCACACCTGTATCTCACCTAGCATTTGGATATAACGCACAAGAATTATTGGTGATTTTAAAAACCAAAGGATCCTAATCACAGCCAGCCTTAAAGGACAGCATGGCTAGAGAATGACATCAGTAAAACCACAGGACAGACCTTGAACCCTCAACGTATGTGTGGCCAAAGCCATCACATTACCACAGGGCCTCTGAAACAATCTTCCTAGAAGAGAAGGCACCTAGACCAGGTTTGGCACCTGCTAGTTCAGGCTCCATTCAGACTAACCGTTTTGACACGTTGGGATTGCCAAAACAGGCAGGTCACAAAGATCTTCCCCCAGTGGTGTGGCCAAGCCAGTTCCTATCCTCTCAAACTGAAATAACCAGGAATGTTGAGGCCAGCTACAAAACCACAGGTAAGCTTGAAATCAGCCCTTGGAGTATTTACAATCTGGACATAGGCAAAGACTACAATTCAGTGTCTTGTTTTTCTACAGGGTCCATTTACCAGCACACCACCCGCCCCCCCCCCCAAAAAAAAAAATCAGCCTCTATTATCCAGACAAGAACGTCAGTCAGGAATTGAAGTCCTTGTGTCACTTGTGCTGTGGAGTTCATGGCTCTTCTCCAACACTGGCTTGGTGTGATGCTGAGTTAACCACTGAGAACCTTCTACCCCTATCTGGTAATGATGCAGGGCTGGGCATATGACCCAAGCCAGTCCAAGTGAATTTGAGGATAGGGAAAAGCCGTGCCCTGGGAGAGGTGTTTGGAGCCATGTCATAGCTGGAGGATGAGGCAGCCTTAGCTTAAAGGACAGAGACTAAAAGAGTGTTAGTTGATAACACTGTCTCTGGATCAAGCCATGCCAGATGTCTTCTTTCTCTCTGGATTTACGTCATTTAAGTTTATACATCCATTTCATACTTCAGGACAACAGAGATACATTGGCTTCCAAAGGAAAGATTCTTTATCAACAGAAACCTGAAACCAAGTCTTTACAGTTTAGCCTTCCTTGCCTAACTAAATGGATTCATTAAAGTTCTTTTCAATTACTAAATCACTTAATAGCTTTGTCTGTACTCTCTCAAGCTTTTAAAGGAAAAAAACCTACCAGCGCCACCCAGGGAAGAGCACTTGGAGTTTCACTGGAGCATTGAAATCTGTAGATGCTGAGGCATGCTCTTGAATGTGCAAGTGTGAGCCGACAGCAGAGGGGATTAATGTGCTCCCCACTGCTCCCATCTCATCCCCCAGGTGCCATTTCAGATGCTTTCTGGCCCCAATCAAAAGTCACAAAAACACACATCTCCACAACTGGAGTGATGCCAGTTCTTAGGGAGTAAGAGAGAGCAGTTAACAAAGACTGTTGTCAGGAAAGGGGACACCCGGCCTAAAACATAACATTATACAAAGCTACTGCTGGGGAAAAAAACCTCAAGGTGCGGGCGGCACCTGTAGCTCAGTGAGTAGGGCGCCAGCCCCATATGCTGAGGGTGGCGGGTTCAGGCCTAGCCCCGGCCAAACTGCAACAAAAAAAAAAATAGCCGGGCGTTGTGGCGTGGCTGGTGCCTGTAGTCCCAGCTGCTTGGGAGGCTGAGGCAAGAGAATCGCGTAAGCCCAAGAGTTAGAGGTTGCTGTGAGCCGTGTGACGCCACGGCACTCTACCCGAGGGCGGTACAGTGAGACTCTGTCTCTACCAAAAAAAAAAAAAAAAAAACCTCAAGGTCCTCTACTCAAGAACAAGGGTAACAGTCTCCAGGGCATATGATTTATTGCGGGTCACACAACTCCCACTCAGTGGCAGGACCAGCCCGGACACCAGGGCCCCAGTGACCCTACACAGCACCGCAGGAGAACTGGGCATCTCCATGGTGAGGACCTCCAGCTCCCATGCAAACAAGCCAAGTGTTGGTTTGCTGGCAGTATCCCCTCCCCCTGCTCCTGGAGGACCATTCCCACAGGGCACATGCACGCCCACACACGTACACAGACAAGCACACTCACACGGTGTAGAAAGACCAAAGGCATCACAAAATGTAAGCAGTGATTATCATGAGCAGATATATCACTACTTATTTCTTTAATGTTTGCATTATCTTTATTTTCTAAATCTTCTGTAGTAACCAAGAGATGGGAAAACTTCCTCAAGGCCAAAATCAGGAACGCAGATCTCCCTGACCCTTGGCCAGCAGGGGAAGAGCACGTCTTGTGCATTGCTAACGGGAGAAGAAATAGACCAAACTCTTATTTATCAAACACTTTAAAAGCATGTAATCTTTTATAAATTTTATTTAAGGGATAATGATGGACATGACTGATTCATCTAGAGTTACACACAGAATGTATTCACTGTTAAAGAAAATTGATAACCATGAAGAAAATAAAAAACTACATAATACCAAACATCCCCCTAAAATACATTCAGTTCTAAACTACATGTTCTAAATACCCCAGCAAAATAAAATCAAGCTATAAACATCAGGAGGTAGTCATAAAAATTTGGGTGGGAAATGCTCATGGGTGGTTTAAATTTCTAAATTATTTCTTGCTCTTCTAAAATTTTTCTACAGCAACTATGTGTGACTACTAATCATAATCTAGTAAAAAAAAAATCTAAAATTACTATAATTTTAAAAAGAAATGGAACACGCACAGTAATTTCTGCCGTGCAGAGTTAAACCTGCTGGGAAGCTGACCAGCATCTTCCACACTGACTATGTGGCCGTGTGAACTCTATGGCAACATGGACTCTGATTCTCAGGGACCCTGTGACCTGAGAGCTGCAGGAACAGGTGTCCTGGCTTCCTGCCCTTCTCAACTGGTGGCTCAGCCAGGAAGAGGTGAAGAGGTAGGAGAAAGGGGGCCGTGTGTGAGAGTGTAAAACCAGCCTCCACACCGAGGAACCCAAGATTTGGGGTCTGCTGCTCTGAACATTCATTTCTTCCTCATAGGCGAGACTGATGCCGTGCTCCTAGCTCCCACCACTCCCCTCTGTGCAGTGACTTGGAAGTCCAGGCCCTTCTTTCAGGCCTGGGGTCCCTCTCCATTCCCAGCTGCTCTGCTGCTGGCCAGAATGAGTCTGTGGCCACCCAGCTCCAAGGGCTGCTGGAAACCGGCCCCTTGGCTGAAACATGGCCCCCACAGCCGCTCCATGCTAAGGATGAACTCCAAGGGGAATGGCCTGCTGTTTGCCGACAGAGAGCAAGCATGGGCCACCGAGCAAAACCCCAAATGATGGATACCTTTTACCAGGGTAATCAACGTCTGAAAGACGAACTCATCCTGGCTTGCCCTGAAAGTCCCCTCAGCCCTGGAAAAATCAGGAATGCAGATCTCCCTGACCCTTGGCCAGCAGACTGACCAAAACAGCAGCTATAAAAGGGGGGCCTTGAGGCCAAGCAACCCCTTCCCAAGAAGAGGACAGAGGTACCAGGAACCCCGTTTCCCTAGGAGAAGCCACTGTGTTCCCGTAACCCACAGTCCCAGGAAAGTCCAAGGCAAATCTAAGAGCAAAAACAGGGTGTACACACAGCAAACTGTTGGAGCTGCAAAAACCAAGCGTGAAGACACACCTAGTAAATGGGGGGTAAATCCTGGACTGATTCTGACTGCTTGTGCAGGGAGACCCAGTGAGGCCTGCAGGTAGCAGAGGCCGAGTCTATATGGAAAACCACCTTGGCTCCTTGGCTTGGCAGGCAGCATGCAAGGTGTCCATAGGGTATGTCTTTGCCCTTCACAGGCAGTGAGCTTTCACATACTCACCTCCCCCAACAGCTACTGGTTCCATTCTTAAAAACCTCCAGGGAGGTCTGAGCATCCTTCTGCAACGTGCCGCAGCTCCCAGTCTGGGGCCCTAAATAGAACTGCTCTTAGCACCACATCTGTGCTCCTCCTCCCGCACACAGCCTTCTGATGCTGCTGTGGCTTTGTCAAATGTGAGTGCTGCACAGCACGTGGTCCCCTTTGTACCTGTGGATTCAGCCAGGAGCCCTCCCACAGGCCCCTGCCCACCGCAGAGCTCCATGTCCTATCCTGTGGCAAAGCCTACCTGTTCCCCTGCTCTCCCATCTTGGCATTTGAAATTCATCATGAAGCCTTCTGAAAATGGTGCTTTCAAACAAACTCTGACCTCAGGGCCTTTGCCAGGAAAGCCCAAACCCACTCTAATTGTCTAAAGACCACTTTCAACAATTCAGTAAACAAAGAAGGGATTGAGTTGTTTTCTTAATTGATCCTTGTTTTCTAGGGGCCAAAGGGGCGTGCCAGGGGAGATATATTCCCCCTCAAAACAAGCAATCACTTCTGTAATTTAAATTAGGCCTGTGCTCTCAAAGAAAATTGCTAGTAATAAATGCAAGCCTGCTGACCTGGGAAGAAAATATCAAAGAGATTTCTCTTGAACAAAAATTTACACAGCCTTGTTTAAAAAAAAAAAAACTGCTTTGTAAATGTCATAGGAAGGATGCTAGGCAGAAGATGAGGAAGCTTCAGGACACACTTATTTCTGTTAAGAGAGGAAGGCTACAACCTGGGACATGACTGAAGTTCCACCCTTGGCTCCTCAGCAGCATCTCTCCTTCCAAGTAAAGCTTCTGGGGGATGCTTTTAGGAGGGGATTATTGGCATTACGGATCCCACCGAGCTCAGCACCTTCTGATCTCACTTTGAGGGAACAGAATGACAAATGGGCTCAGCAGGCCTTGCCTCCGGGCCACGTGCTTTGGGAGGCACAGCTGAGAACACTGCAGGGTGCTCAGAAAGGCTCCAGAACACAAATTGTTACAGTGAAATGAAGAATTACAATAACACAGGCGGGGCCACGTGGCACCAAGGGCAGTGGTCCACATTTACAGGGCTCTCCCCACATTCGAGGCAGTCCCTTTCTCCCCACTGCTCCCCTGTTGAAGCAGGTGACATAATCATTCCCTCCTCATGGATAGGTAGACTACAGCAATGCTGAGGTTGAGTTACTTATTCACAGTTGGACAGTTAAGAAGCAGACGAGCCTGTGCACTCAAACAGAGATGGTCAGCCTTAGGCCCCGGGCTCACTGGCAGCACCGTCCTCCCTAGCACAGCTGTTCCTAGGCTAAGAGAGAAATGCAACAGTGAAGCCAGAAGAGACATCATCATATGAATAAAATCTGGAGAGAGCTTGGGATCAAGCGATCCTCCTGCCTCAGCCTCCAGAGTAGCTGGGACTATAGGTACCACCACAAGGCCCAGCTGATTATTCCATTTTTAGTAGAGATGGGGTCTTCCTCTTGCTTAGGCTGGTCTCAAACTCCTGAACTCAAGAAATCCTCTACCGTGGCCTCCCAGAAACTACAGAAATTTATAGTCTCAGTTGTGGATACAGGAAGCCCGAGTCCGGGTGTCAGTAGAGTTATTTCCTTTGGTGTGAGAATCTGTTCGGGCCTTCTCCTGACTTCTGGTAGCTCGGACATTCCTTGGCTAACAGAGGACATTCCCCCATGATCTATTCATGTTGGATCAGGGCACATCCTAATGCCCCATCTTAACTTGACACCTGCAAAGACCTCATTTCCAAAAAAGGTCACATTCACAGGTACCAGGGGTTAGGACATCCACCCATGGGGGGAGATACAGTTCAGCTCATAACAGCCAGGAAATAAGGAAGAGGAAACCCCTACACACACTGCAGGTATGGCTGGGAGAGAGCAGAAACTTCAAGTATAGTGAGGTTAAAAGTGAGTGTGGATATTCTAATACCTAAACTAAGTATCTGGGGAACAAGACAGAGGGCTGTTCCTTGTCTGAGCAAAGTTGATGGCATCTACTTGTGCCCTCCTCCGAGGGGAAAGGGCTGAAGCAGCCTGCGGAGAGGGTTAGGCAGGGGCAGTGAGGGTGTGGGATAAAGTCTGATTGTCCCTGTTGCTCGCCCCGATAGCTTTAACTATCTTTCATGAAGTGTGCAATCTCCTATCTCTGGTGTTACTGGGAAGAAGCCACTCCATTTGTTGTTTTTTTATTTCCCCTTTTGCCATGTTTTCTATCTGGCTTTAAATATGACTGTACTGAGAATATTTAAAATTAGAGAATGGACAGCTGGACAGACATAGCCAAGCCATAGTCCACAGGTGTGTCTGAGCAGAAGCAGAGTTTAACAACATGATGCTGAGCCCCAAGGTGTTTGCTTTGTCCCTGTCCTCACCCCATGGCTCCATCTGACTTTCTCAGTGCTTAAAAAAGACTTCACTGACTAGGACAGAAGCCCTGGCTAGAGAGAGCAGCTGCGTGCAGGGAGGCCGCCACCTCTGGGAGCCTGCGGTGGGCTGGTGAGGTCAGCCCTGGAGGAGGGAGAACCAGTGCAGGCCCAGAGCTTGAGTTTTGACATCACTGGCTCCCTGAGTCCCACTGGGACCCATTCAGTAACCATCCTGGCCCCGCCTACCCACCACTGTGGGGTGCTGTCCAGCGCCTTCTGGTCCTGAAACTAAGGCATTTGGGCTGTCTCTGCCACAGCACACCCTGACTTCTGTGGGCAAGGACACAAATCTTACAATCTGCATCTGTATTTTTGCAATCAATGCAAACATTCTCACGTAGTCTCTGTCCTGCATTTGGAGAAGACGCAGCCATTTCCACTGTGAAAGAAAAAAGCCGACAGACAACATTTGGAGAAAAGGAGATGAGGAGAATCATATTTCACTGAGTAAATTGACAAAAGGTCAAAAAGCTTGATCTTGGCTGCTGATGTGCTTGGTCTGAAAGCTAAACTGCCACTTAAATATTTATAGTCAAGCACTATAACTGCAGCTACAACCGCTCTGAGTCCACAAGGCGCAAGGCTGGGCCCGTTTATGAGAAACAGCCAAGCTCCTTTCCGAGAGAGGCCGGGCGGCATTTCTACTTAGGAGGATTCTGCTCCTGCTGCTGAGTGTTCACTGCTGCGTCTTAATCCTCAAAGAATAGGACAGACAGTGCTTGTGCTCGGTGGGTTACGGACCAGAGAAGGTGCCAAGTACACATGGGAAAAAGGGCTTAAACTCTCTGGTGATAGCGCATGTTCCTATGGTCCTCACCCTGCTCAGCCTCCAACTCCCCAACATTCCACCACAGAGTCTCCCTCCCCCGAAACCATTCCCATCCCCCTCTGTGGGAAAAGGCAGAAGTTTTGTATACAGCCCAATCAGAAATGGGCTCACCCTCCAGACCTGGCACTGTCCAAGAGAAAATGATGCAGGCCACGTGCATGACTCTAAATTGCCTAGTAGCCACCTTAAAAAAAGTAGAGATTAATAGAATTTTAACAATAAACTAGATACATCCAAATTTTAGTTCAGTAAATAAGATAAAAACTCTTAATGCTATTTCGCATTCCTTTTCTCCTACTAAGTCTTCAAAAACCAGTATGTCCTTTATCGTTATGTATTTCTGTCCAGACAAGTTACATTTCCAGTGCTTGGTGGCCACCTGGACTCCTATTGGGGGGCAGGAAGGTCTAAGATATAGGACAAGAATGTGAATAGTGCTTTTTGGGTTTAATAAAGGGGCAGCTGCTGATATAAAACATCCAGAAGACCTCAGGAAGCACTGGCTCCTGGGATTTGGTAAGTGGGATGTAAACATGCCCACATATTTTGCTTCCAACCCCCATGTTCTACACATCTCCTCTCTGGCATCTCATGGGAACCCCCCACTCTCAAGGACTGTCCTCATGCAGGGTGCCACATAGACAGAGCTGAGGAAAACGGGGTCCCTGAGCAGGGGCATAAGATGCCAGTGGGAACTGTGTTGTAAGGAAAAGTGGGAGACAAGTGGGACTTGAAATGGGGATGTGAATATGTTCATGATCTCCAAGGAGGTTGGGAGCTCTGAGACTCTCAAAGCTCCAGGTCAGAAAACAGTCGTGATCTTTATAATGGTGAACGCGGACTTCAGCTGCCTCAACTCTGGAACCAGTGACAAAATCTCTCTCCCACCAAACTCTGGAGCCAGCAGGAAAGGAGTAACCTCACCTGTGCCCCCATGCAGCCCTCCACCCCAGGTTCATCTCTGGTGTGGCCAGGAGGGCCTTTGCTGGACCCTGTTTCTTTGATTGAACATTTAAGGTTAGGATGCCAAGAGCCCGTGTAAATCCATGTGCAACTTCCTGACAAAGCCCACCAGTAGTCTTTAAAATGTTGCTGTTGAACAAAACCACACACTGGGGAAGGGACACACTATACAATAAATGGTGCTGGGAGAACTGGAGAGCCACGTGCAGAAGGATAAAACTGGATCCCAAATCCCCATCTCTCATCATAAACAAAAATGGAGTGAAAACTCAAATGTAAGACCAGAAACTAGTAAAACGCTAAAAGGAAACCTAGGAAAAACTTTTCTGGACATTGGCCTAGCCAAAGAATTTGTGACTAAGACCCAAAAAGCAAATGTAACAAAAACAACAATAGACAAATGGGACTTAAACAAACAGCTTCTGCACAGCAAAAGAAATAAGAGTGAATAGACCACCCACAGAGTGGGAGAAAATATTTAAGAACTGTGTGTCTGACGAAGGAGACTAATATCCAGAATCTGCAAGGAACTGAGCAAGAAAAACAGAACCCCATTAAAAAGTGGGCAAAAGACATGAACAGGCATTTTTCAAAGGACATACAAATGGCCGAATATGGAAAGACATTCAACATCATTAAACAGAGAAATGCAAATTAAAACCACAATGAGATACCATCTTACTCCAATTAGAATAGTTATTAAAAAGTCAAAGAATAGATGTTGGCATGAATGCAGTGAAAAGAACACAGATCAACTGTTTGTGGAAATGTATGTAAGTACAACCTCTGTGGAAAACAGTATTGAGATTCCTCAAAGAGCAGAAAGTAGACCTATCATTAGATCCAGCAATTCCACTACTGAGTACACATGTCTAGCCAAAGGAAAGAAGTTACATCAAAAAGACACCTGCATTCATTTATCAGAGCAGAATTCACAATCACAAACATACAGACTGAATCACAAATCACAATCACAAAGATATGGAATCAAACTATGGATATATAGTTTGTATTTGAATTTAGCCCAATTACTGAATTCTGTGTTTTTCACCTACAACATTTGCAGGTGGCCCTCCTTTCTGAAAATATCCTGCAAGATTGCCTCCTACCAGAGCTTAAGGTATCTGAGCCCAATATCTCGTCACTTGAAAAGACAATGTCTGCCATCTACTGAGAGCCTTCAACTGGCATATATTGTCTCAAGGCAGATAGAAGATTGTCTGTACAGTATATATATATATTTGAGAATTTTCCCATCCTTTGACATCAAAACCTGGGGTAGTCTGATACCATTCTGATCTACATTCCTTTGCTGTGATTCATCTGGGAGATGTATAAACAATGAATAAAAATAAAGCAAACATCTCTGAAAACCTTTATGATCTTTGTCACTATTGAAATAAATTTCATAACAAATAAAGTTAAAATAAAAGTCATTTCTGGCTGCTGATAAAACACAAGCCTCAAGGTCAGGTAGACTTGTATTCAGATACCCTACCCACTCACAAACCACATGATGTCACATGAATTGAACATCTCAGATTCTCAATTTTCTTATCTTAAAACCAGGAATAAGTTACAGTGATGGCTGTTTGCTATCTGTATTCCAAATGCCTGGCTTCCTCTCTCTGTGGCAAGGACTCCTGCTTCTCCTCTGGGGACTAATCTATTGCCCCTCAACTGAGTCCAGAACACCTGGGTCCCCTGGGTGGTTAGGGTCAATCATGTGACCAGGCCTTAGCCAATCAGAGCATCTCATTCTCTTGGGCACAGTGACTGGCTCAGTAGTGCCAGGCACACGAGTTAGGCTGGTAATAACCTAAGATAATTAAATAACCTCAGCACTGCTGAGGGAATTGTATGAAGAGGCTCCTTTCCACAGACCTTTTGCATGGGAGGACATGAGCTCTCTGGCTAAGAAGCACAGAGATGCCAAGGGCCTTTGCATAGCACTTGAGCTCCTGAAGCATCGCAGGTCACACAACCCTTTGTATGGACTAGAAGGAGGTGCCAGAGTGGGACAGCCATCTTATAAGGTGAATAGACCTGCAGGACCTGAGATGGGCACAGCAGGCTTGACTGAGTACAAGGACCGAGCTCATGTAACCACACACAGCCACCCTCTCATGCCCAGCCTCTGGACGGGTCAGCCTCTGGACAGGTCAGCCTTATAACCAACAAATTTCCCTTCATGCTTGCTTACAGTTTGGGCTGGATTTTTCTGTCATTAACAATTGGATGACTCATAACTGATACAGTAACTACCATCTATGAAGATTAAATACAGTAAAATAAAAACCACAGCCTTGGACCTGTCAAAGTAATTACTTCATAAAGATTCATTTCTCATCACTATCACAGAAATGAAGGTTCTAGAATTCTGGAAGTGTGGTCTGTGCACCCTCTCCCCCATACTATTTATGTGTCAGGTAGGCAAGACCCTTAGCATCTCAGAATCTTACCTGCTAGGAACAAAATAATGTGGTCTCACCTGCTTGAGAAGAGAGGACTATGCCAGACGCTCCCCCTGGGTCCCACCAGCCCTCAGTCATTGCACAGACCATGCTAGCTCCTGCTGCCCTGGATGCTCCCTCTAGTCCTCTCACAAGATCTGGATTCTCTTTTCAGATGAATGCCCTAAACTCCATCCTTAAGCCAGCCTGGGGGTGACCTGTCACTCTTTAGGGAGAGGCTGGTCGGGAGCTATTCCCACAGTGTGACAGCCACGTGGGGAGCTTGCACAGTCTGAGCCCTCACATCTCCTACTTGGCCAGGCTACCCGCATACATTTCCTGGGCCAACTTCAACACTGAGCCACCTGGGATGATTTTACAAGCCTGGACATGCAGAGTATTCTATAGACCAACTAGTCAGAATCTCTGGAGTAGGAAAAAAAGCACTTACGTATTTTAAAACCATGCCAGGTGGCCCCAGTGTGCAACCAAATTCAGAATTTCTACCTTAAACCAGCAGATGCTGGCAAAGCAGGAGGAAGTGAGGGAGGGTTGGGTTCACCAGGTGCAAGAGGACAGCAGAGTAAAGGAGAAGGGAAGGCTAGAATACTGAGACTGGGGGTCCGGTGTCTCTCCTCCTGCCCTGCCACCCATCCTGAAGATATAGACAGGAGGTGGCCCTGTCAAAGCATGGTGTGACAGTTTGAGACAGAGGTTGGAACCTGTCAGCAGAATGTCTCTGGCCTTGGATAGATTCAAATCCACACGCCTAACCAAAATAATAACAACGACAAAAATAGTGACTTCAGTGGGGGAAGTTCAGCAAACAGTTCTCATCCCTTAAAATTGCCTTTTTCCATTAAAAATGGGCAGGAATTTACTTGTGTATTTCACTATTTCGGGTCAGTTTAGTTAATAAGCATTTATTTTGTGCTCATCGCATGCGAAGCATTTTGCTGGGATTAGAATTGTGTGTGTGTGTGTATCTGTGGGCATTAGTGGGGCCCCTCGCCCAGCATGGAGTAATGCCTCCCCCGCCCCCGAGCCTAGGTTTCCACCACCTCCTTGGGACAGGACGAGAAGGCACCAGGTGCCTTGTCTGGGAGGAGGGATAAAAAGCCCACTCATTCAGCAAACCCAGCCTCCGGGAGCCTTGGAGACAAGCAGAGAACATAGCTTTCCTTCGGGTGCCTCAGTTCTCAGACCCTGCAGAGTATCCTGGCATTAATTCTTTTTTTTTTCTTAGTTATTGTGTTAAAACATTTACATTCTATATTTACTACGTTTTACATATACCCTTGTAAGATGCACCGCAGGTGTAATCCCACCAATCACCCTCCCCCCCCCCACAAATTCAGCAAAAATTGACCACACTGAGATCAATAGGCATCTACTTCAAACTGAATGGAGCCAAAACTTTGTATGAGCTACTTCTAGTGAAAAGAAAATTACTTTTTCATTTCTCTTTGAGATTTCTTAGGCCTGCGTGCGTGTGCGTGCTTGGAGGCGTGCACACAGGCCAAAACTGGCAAAAGGCATCCCAAACCTTTATGCCCAATTTAGAAATAGTCACGGCATAAGGATCATGAAATTGCTCTTGTTTTTAAAAGCCAAATCTTGGTTATAGCCTCCCTTCTCTCAAATACTAAACAGCCACCAAAAGTTACATTGCAGGGGATAAAAATTACCAATGTGCTTTTAGCCAATTAGGCCTCTCTATAAAGGCATTAAAGGGCTTCTGAAGGCTGGACAACCCGAGGCCCCCTGAATGGGAGGAAAGAGGAGACTAATTTCTCCAACTCCTTTCCACGTTTGGTTTATCGTGAGTCAGGGAAATCTCCCTCCTGCTGAATTTGTCACTTACTTTAGTTCCCTTTTTGCCTACCATTCAGAAAAAGGAAAAAAATATACATTGTGTGGGAGGGCATCTCAGGGCACACTTGTGTTTCAAGGCAGTGGGACCTGCCTGCAGTAAATATGAAAGGTAGATTATGCCAGAAGGGGCTTGGTGCTAGGAGGGAAGACCCTGTGGCCACTTGCAGGGTCACCAGAACAAAGGTCACTCACTTTTCCCATCCGTACGCCCATCATCCCTCTTTTATGGAGAGGCCTGAGCCTCAACCCCTCCACAGGAGTTGGCCATAGGCACATTAATACTGGGATTCAACCTACCCAGGGCCTGTCTGAGTCTTTATCCCACCAATAGCCTGCATCGGCTATTACCTAAACAGAAATGAGCCATGATTGCTAATAGACCCACAATGTGACATCCCGGCCAGGGCTGGGTCCCCATGTCTACATCCCTTGTACATCTGCAATGATAGGGTAGCCCTAGGTCCAGTAAGGAAAGCTCACCAAACACTCTCTGTCCTTTGTGATGGCCAACCCTGGCCCCTAAACAATTTACACACCCTCAGACCTGCCCAGGAGCTGTTGTTACAAATGACTTCCTCATTTATAAATTATTTTCCACTCCTGAAAAAAAAAAAATTGGTCAGGAACATGACAGAGTGAAAATTAGATTTATAAAAGTAGTAAAATGTATCAAACAGATAAACATAATTCTCAAAAAAAAGCATAAAAATGCCCCTCAAAAAAGGAAGAGATATCCAACTTCACCTATCATACAAATTAAAACTACACTCAGATACTCGCAAATTGGTAAAAATTACCGAGTCTAGCAACATACTCCATGGGATAGGTGCTCTCAGACACAGGTTCTGCGGGATGGGCCGATGAAGCTGCCCCCTGCATCAGCTTCCCGACCCAGCAATCCCACACCCAGGCATTTACCCTCAAGATATATAAAATATATACACACGAGGTGGTTCCACACTATTTGCTTAGTAACTATGAAATATCAGAAAAGGCCTAAATCTGATACATAGAAAGTAGTCAAATAAATTGTGGTGCCAATTGAGGACCCTACAAGACACAAGAAGGGGGAAGACCTTCCTCAACAAGATATAGTTATTTCCAGGATATACTGTGGATTTTTATTTTTTAAATAATTTGTTTTAACTGACAAAAATTGTGTCTAACAAGTTTCTTTGTAATGGATATATACAATGCAGAATGGCTAAATCGAGCTAATAAACATATGCAGTACCCTGTATGGCATTTGTGGTGTGAACATGTAAAACCTACTTTTAGTGACTTTCAAAAATACAGTAGACAGGGGCGGCACCTGTGGCTCAAAGGAGTAGGGCGCTGGCCCCATATGCGGGAGGTAGTGGGTTCAAACCCAGCCCCGGCCAAAAACTGCAAAAAAAAAAAAAAATACAGTAGACGGGTATTTACTGTAGTCATCATGTAGTCCAGTGGACCCCTCGGACTCATTCCTCCTAACTGAGCAGGACATATTGTTAAACACATAAAACCAGTTAACACAAGACCATTTAGAACATGCTACTTTAAGTGTAAAAGAAAGGAAAGTAAGAAAATATGCATGGATATGCTCATTTGTGCGCAAAAGAACACAATGAAGGATAAGGCAGAAATGAACAAGACTGGTTATCCATGCACAGCAGATGAGAATGGAACAGGATGAGGAGATAGGAGGAGTCGAGAGAAGAGACGCTGCCCTGGGAATTGCTCCTAGAGAGCGCTAACCTGGAACCTTGGTCGTGTTTCAGATTGTATTTGTTATCTATTCCTGAGCAAAAAGTTATCCTGAAGACTTTGAGCTCAAAACAATGAACATTTATTATCTCCTACAGGGCCAGCAAGCCAGGTGTCTCACAAGGTGATAGTTGCCACAGGAGCTCGAGCATCTGCTCTTGGCAAGAATCTACAATTTCTCACCATGGAGGCTGCTCCATGTATCAGCTTGGGACGTGGCTTCTCCCAGAACAAGTGGGCTGAGAGAGAAAGGCAGAAGGTGGAAGCCACAGTCACGTTTATAAACCTAGTCCAGGAGATGACAGACCATTCCTGTTTCCATACGCTGGTGGCCATGCAGTCCAACCTGGCACAACGTGGAAGGGGCCCCAGAGGTGACCCACGTGTGTGCACCAGGGCACGGGAGCAACAGGATGGGGACATGGGCCCTAAAATGGGAAACAAACAGATGCAGATGAAGACATAACCTTTCAGTGAAGACATACCCACTCCCTCAGCCTAAAGACACAAAGAACTGTGAATATTGAACCCTACTGGGTGGCGCCTGTGGCTCAAGGAGTAGGGCGCCGGTCCCCTATGCTGGAGGTGGTGGGTTCAAACCCAGCCCTGGCCAAAAAAAAAAAAAAAAAAAATATTGAACCCTACTTACTAGAGTTTTTTTCTTAGAATTAAGCAGATAAATGCATACATTGAATAAAATGGAATCCAGGTTTCTCACTGTCAGAAAAGGGAGCTAGAAATTTAGAAAGGATAGGCTGGGATGAAGCCTGTAGAGTTAGATTGGAATTGAAAGCATCACACAGAGATAAGTAGATCCGTAGATAGACTTGGAAACAGAAACATCGAAATATAAATATACACAGACACACACACACCAGCCTGACTGTCTGCTGAGAGGTCCTAGGAGGAGTGACAGCCAGGTTGTAATGAGCACATGAACACTCAGATCTTGATTTCTAAATATTCTTCACCAAAAAAAAAAAAAACCCTTTCAAAAAATGGCTAATTCCGGAGCCATCACAGAGAAAGTACAAGATGATCCTGGAGCATCTCATTGTGCTAGAAAGTCAACAAGGATCGAATGACGCACAACAGCCACTTGTCAGAAAGACATGGGAATCCATTTTGAATGAGTTCCCAATGGCCCTTATAGCGTTAAAATGATCAATTTAAACATTAAATGTAAAATAAGGATGTATTAATCCATACTGATATAAAAGATAATATAAAAATTGGGAGCGAGGAAGAAGAAAGCTTTTCCTTGCAGAGGATAAGCCAACTAACAACTATTCAAGGAATGAAAGAAAAATTACCATTTTGTAACTATCACAGTAGTTACCAATCTGAACAAGAGTTATCAGTGGAAGCTAAAACAAACGTGTAAGAGTTTGGTGAGGAACAGTATCTACATGGACTCACTGAATCTCTGCACAAATTACATGTTAATTTTAACAGCAGAGAAATCCAACCACCTGACCAAAGTTAACACCCTCAGTAACCTGGCCATGTGAAATGTGTTTCCTGATACTTTAAACTGACACAGGCAAGTCATCTCTGCTGTATTCCCTACCGGGAGGGCGGGGGGGAGGGGGGATACACACACAATCACAAGGAAATACAAGATAAATCCTCCATGACAAACATTCTACAAAGTAATTGACTTATATGCTCCAAAATGGTCAAAAGATAAAGAAATGCCAAGGAACTGATGCCAGTTAAAAGAGATCAATGAGACAACTCAACCAAATGTGACAGGTGATGTTGGATTGAATCCTGTGGAAGAAAAAGCTCCACACAGCTATAAAAGACCTTACTCTCTCAAAATTTTCTCATTTTGATTATTTCACCATGGCTTTGGAAGAGAATATTCTTGATTTTGGGAAATGTAAACTAAAAATAAAGTCCTAAACCCCACCCACAATTGGCTGAGTGGACCCCCATCTTGGCCAAAACGACCCCAGAGGAAATCCTAAAACTGAGTTCTCAACCAGGAAGGGGAGGATGGACATGTCTCATTATACCCTGACTCTTTTGGAGTTTACACACAAAAATTGACCAGCATTACTGTTAAAATGAAGATTGTAAAACTGACAAAGGACCTAATGCCATCCAGGGCAAAGGTTTGTCACCTGCAGGCCATGATTTGCTCAACAGGTCACTGTGAGTGGGTATACTGTGGCTCATTCTAGGATTAACAGACTTCCTTAACCTAACTTAGACATTCGTTCCTGCTGGCTCCAAGTTTTTAGACAAAGCTTAACACTCTCAACCAATTGCCAATGAAACCCAGTTATGACTCATAAGCCCTCGCTTCAAGGTGCCCTTCCTTTTTGAGCTGAGCCATGTATTGTACCTGCCATTCCGGTCTCCCTAAAAAATATAAAACCAAGCTACAACCTGACCGTCTCGCACTTAATCAAGGCTTCCTACCCCGTTTCCCCGAAAATAAGACAGTGTGCTCCCAAAGATGCGCTAGGTCTTATTTTCAGGGGACATCTTATCTTTCCTGTAAGTAGGTCTTATTTTCGGAGGATGTCTTATTTTCGGGAAAACAGGGTAGGTTCCTGTATCTCCAGGCAGAGGTCACTCATATTAGTTCAGAATAAACCATTTAAGATTATTTTATAAAGTTTTTTCCTTTCTTTTACCGAAATATATGCTAAAGCACTTAGGGGTGAAGAATGTAGTGTGTCCACAACTTTCTCTCGGACCTCACTTGTTTCTCTCTCTCTTTCTCTGAGCCAACTGAGATTGAGTTGTAGGGGAGAGAAAGAAGGATGGCGCTACCAAGCCAAGCCGTGAGTAGATCGTCACAGGAGGAGTGCAGGTCTCCTCTCACAACTTTCTTGTAAGTTTACAACTATGTCAACACAGAAAGTATCCACCTTCTCCTAAAACTAATACTCAAGGCTTTACAACAAATGAACCCAGAAGCACACCTGGCAAACTGTTATTTTATCAGGACTCTGCTAGGGATGTGAAAGCAGAGATTCTCACAAAGAGATTCTGCAAGGAGGCCCCTGGTGTCCAGCGGAGCTTGGCATTAGTCAGGAAGCCCTGGAGGGCTGTTTGCCTACCAGCCAGCATTGTCCTAAGCTGCTCAGCCCCTTAAGGCTCTCTTATTTTATCCTAATGTTCAGACAGAACTACTTTTGTAAGACAATATTTTGGTCCAAAATACCAAATTGTCAATAATATCCAAGGAATCCCAATTTCACTG
Source organism: Nycticebus coucang (assembly GCF_027406575.1). NCBI lineage: Eukaryota > Metazoa > Chordata > Mammalia > Primates > Lorisidae > Nycticebus > Nycticebus coucang. The sequence continues at coordinate 106,561,975 of NC_069783.1, read as the reverse complement.
CTGACCACTGTGGTCCAACTCTGTCCTACGTAGAAGAGGTGGCACGTAGAAGTCAACTCAATAATGAAAGAGAGGGAGGAAGGGAGGGAGAAAGTCAGAAAATTCAAGGCTACTAATGAACAGAAAACGTGGCTGGCCTGTGACCCATTCCTGGAGGGAGCCTCTAAACCCCACAGAAGTTCCTTGTTATTCACAATGAGCCCCTTTTGGCCACACCTGATTGTTCACTAATGAAGGGATCACAGCAGGCCCTATGCGGCCTCAGGGTGGGCTGACCAGGAAGGAATGGCTGAGGGTTGGCACTGGAGGTAGGTGACATCAGCCCCCCGTCAAAGGGAGAGGGCAGGAAATGATGTTCATCCTTGTGGGTAAAGAGTAAGTCAATCACACCCATGTAATTAAGCTCCAATAAGAACTGAGTACACAGAGCCTTCGTGTTTGGGGCCCTGCCAGACCTCACCCTGCCAAAAGTGATGGTAATGACACCAGCTAACATCTGAGGAGGCGGCACTGGCCAAAGGCTCTACAAACAGCATTCCTCTCAGCCCCTGTGGGCAGCACTTCCTTAGTGTCCTAACTTTATAGATGTGGAACCAGCGTCTCAGGAGACACAGATCTGAGATTGGGGTCCACACAGCACAGATCCAGAGGACAGACACAAAAGTGGGAACAGTCTTGTGCTCGGTGGTGCCATGGCTGGGTCTGAGACACATGCAGCCTTGGAACCACTGAGGACCACAGGGAAGGGCATTCTTGGGGGAGGAACAGCCTAGGCCAGGGCCCAGAGGTGGGAAGTGGCACAAGAACATGGCAAGATGCACTTGGCCGAAGCAGGGAGAATGCACCCAGGCTGAGGTGGTGCTCAGAACAGAATGCACACACAGCACGTGCTCAGTAAATATGTAATAAAAACATTTAAAATCTGGAATATTAGGTCAGACATAAAAAGCTAAGACCCAAGGGGAGATGTACCAAGAATATTGGAAGCCTTTCCTCAGTACCTTGGGATCAGAATAAACACATTTTAACAGGATTCTTTCTAAACAGTATAGACAGACTAGAAAAACCATTCCAAAAATGTGCTGCTCTCTCGCCTGAGGTACCTTCCTCAGGTGTTCAGAGGGCCAGTTCCTCATCACTGGGATCTCAGCTTCAGTGTCACCCACGGCCAGTGCCATAAAGCTGGCTGACCTGACACCAGTTCAACACCTTTCTCTCATGCTGCCCCCACTAGAGCAGTGGTTCTCAACCTTCCTAATGCCTCGACCCTTCAATACAGTTCCTCATGTTGTGGTGACCCCCCAATCATAAAATTATTTTTGTTGCTACTTCATAACTATAATGTTGCTACTGTTATGAATCGTAATGTAAATATCTGATATGCAAGATGGTCTTAGGCGACCCCTGTGAAAGGGTCGTTCAACCTCCAAAGAGGTTACAAACCACAGGTTGAGAACCGCTACACTAGAGGGACAAAAGGATAAGGACTGAATCCCCCTCTCTCCACGTGGCTCAGATCTAGCCACCAGCTTAGTCTGAAGAACTTTCTAAAAATTTCTGACTTCCTCACAGGAGGGCTAGATGGAGCTAGTGCCATCTTTCCCACCATGAGCACAGATGTGGTGCTAGAGCTACAGCAGCCATTTTGTGACCTTGAGGGTAAACTACCATGAGTCTCTGGCCCTGCACCAATGCCAGTGGCTACCTGCTTTCAGATTTCTTATTAAGAGACAATTAAGGGCGGCACCTGTGGGTCAAGGAGTAGGGCACCAGCCCCATATTCCGGGGGTGGTGGGTTCAAGCCTAGCCCCAGCCAAAACTGCAAAAAAAAAGGGGGGGGGGTAATTAAATCCCATTGTGTGTCACAATGAGTCAAATTTTCTTACTTGAGACTATAATTCCTAATTAATCTATTTCCCCACTCTAAAAGACATCCCTAAGGACTAGTCTCAAGCTCTCCCCTCCAGACAACTCTACCATGTTTCTCTAATTTTCCTTATTCAACAAACTAAAACTGTCTTGTTAATTTATTGGCTCTCCTCCCCCCACCACTAGGACATAAGCCCCAGTGTCAAGAAGACACTGTCTTATTCATCATCACGTCGCCAATGTCTAGAACTATGTGCATGAAAAGGGGGACCTGCCACATACTACCAAAACTCACATCTAGATGAGTTATTTGCTACACAGGGTTTTCCTGGGCATCACAGGACGTTCTGCAGCACCCAGCTTCTACCCCCCACCCCCAGGTACGATAACCAAAAACGTCTCCAGGTGTTACCAACGGCCCCTAGGGAAAAAATAACCCAGTTGATAAATGAGTTTAATGACTGAATAGCCTTCTCCAAGTATGTGCAAAAATCATGCAATACTGAAATTTACTAGCAGATGAGAAACACTGGCAAAAAAAAAAATCCACTTAGAAGAAAAGCATTTATTGTCAAATGAAATCACATGACATCACAGTCATGGGGGCAGCATCTTTGCTTATTTTTTCTCAGGCATAATTTGAGATATGATGTGATATGACTTCAGGGTAGAAAACAGTCATGTTCTTAATTTCCCACCTCCGATGGAAGCTTAAAATTCCACAGATTAGTGATGGCTGGACAACTCAGAATGTGCCTCCAAGTCTCAGCCGATGCTCTGAGAGTTCTAAGATAATTCCTTTTAAACCCTCAAATCCCTCCCTAAAAATGCACTGCTCTAATTCTAAGGAAATTGCCACAGATGGAGACAGAAATAAATATGTGCTCTTGGCCAGGTCTGGCTCTCACAATACGACTCATTAAATCAATTAAATCACTTGCTTGGCAGGATTATTTATGGAAATAAGAAATCGTTTTCCATCAGCAAGTTTGAGGGTGGCTAAACACCATCTTCAAATTGGTGGGCTGAATCAAGCTCATGTTCACATATTTTGGATGAAAATTAAATCTCAAATTCAATTAAAACCTTAAATGTTAGGAGAGATCTTTAACTCTCCCAAGTACTTGCAAATCTACTCAAGACCTTGCTGCTCCAGGAGCAGCCGTGCAGTGTCTCCTTTGCAGAGGGAAACCTGAAGCACGTGGCTCTCCCAAGTTGCCAATTAAGCAAGAACCAGAAGTCCAGATGTTGACCGTAAAACCTACGCAGGGGTCAGAAACACAGAAGCCAAGATGGTTGGCAGGTGCTGTAGAAAACAAAAGCTGCACTTCCATACAAGCTGGCTGCAGCCACTCAGATAGAATGGGAGAGCCTCACTCTGTCACAAGAACCTCTATTCTATCAGAAATCTGAAATATCATAAGAAATCTTCGTGCTCTTAGTTTTTAACATGGGCAACCAATTCAAAATTGAAAACACCCCGTGTTTGCAGGCCTTATGAGAGCATTTAGAGCAACACTCAGGCTCCACACTTTCCTCTTCCCACATGCGTTTGTTCCTAAAGAGGTTGTTTCAAGTCACATCTGTCTTCTCACTTAGGGATTTGTGCTGCACGTTTCTCAAGTGACCTCCTCACAAATCTTTGTGTCACTTGGGCCAGACCACTGGTTAAGAAACATCTCCACCTGGGGAGAGGGCCAAGGAAGGGGAAGGGAGGGGGGATGTTAGGGCGGAGGGAGGGTAATGGGTGGGGCCACACCTACGGTGCATCCTAGAATGGGTACAGGCGAAACTTACTAAATGCAGAACACAAATGTCTTCATACAATAACTATGAAAATGTCATGAAGGCTACGTTGAACAGTTTGATGAGAACATTTCAGATCGTATATGAAACCAGCACATTGTACCCCTTGATCGCACTAATGTACACAGCTATGATTTAACAATAAAAAAAAAAAAATCTAAATGCAGAAAAGCAAAAAGAAACATCTCCACCATCTTATTGTCCCCCTCTGCAAAGAGCAATGACGTACACCCTGCACCCCTCATGGGGCTGTCAGATTGCAAGAAGCCACCAACCGGAAGGCACGGAATGCCAGCAGTGTGGCCCAGACAGAACCATGAGACCATCCTGCATGAGGAAGACAGACAAACAAGGGCCCGAATGGCAGGGTCAAGTTGCTCTGCTGGGCCTAATGGTTGGAAAGATGGAGAAGGAGTCATACATTTAAATCACTGACGAGGTTACAGACCTTTGCGGTGCCAGGAGAGGGACCAAGCCTGCCAAGACCAGGACCCAGTGACAGACTAATGGCTGGCACAGCCTCGCTGGCCCGGGACTTCTGCATACAAGGCCAGGGCATTTAGCACGCAGGCCTCCGCATCAGCAGGAGCAAGGCTGTGTCTGCCAACACCATCGACAAGTGTGAGCATTACCTGCCAGCACTGTCAGGGGCCCAGGGAACCATATGGCTGAGGAGGAAGGGCTGTGAGCAGATAAGGGTAGTGAGGGGAGAAGGGCACAGCCGGGGGTGGGGGGGGAGTAGGGGAGGCTGCGTGCAGAGGAGGAGGTGGGGAGGCAGCAGCACAAGACACTAGGGGTGATTTGCACCCGCCCCGTTGCTAATGGGTAACACACTCACACCAGTCGTGAAGTACTGGAGTGACCAGAACACCACACGAGATTAAAGATCAGCTTTCAAATGAAATTGCCCTGGAAAGAGACAGCATGTTCTTTTCAGCTAATCCTTCCCTTTCCTTACCCTTTTAAAGTGAAAACGTCATTATGGTTTTTTCAGGTTGTGAAATAACACATCGGCACATGTTTGGGTTGTAGAGTTTCTCTGTTTTTGTCTTTTTTTAATACACAAAAGGAAAATTGAAGAAGACATGGGAAAAGGTAATCTCTGTGCCTCTCTTCCACATGGCTCTGTGTTTATTTTACTAGATGTTTATTTATTTTGCTAAAGCTCCCAGATGAAGGACCACTGAACAAAGACAAATAAGAGGTATGCTTTCACAAAGGAAAACACTGTAGACAGTGCAGAAAGGTATGAAGGAAAAAGATTAAACATTAGAAACTCTGGGCCTGGTCTGGTGGCTCATTCCTAAGTCCCTACACTTGGGGTGGCTGATGTAGGAAGATCTCTTGAAGCCAGAAGCTCCAGACCACCTGGGGCAATATAGCAAGACCCCATCTCTACAAAAAATTAAAAATTTAGCAGAGCTTGGTGGTACACTCCCATAGTCCCAGCTACACAGGAGGCTGAGGTGGGAAGATTGCTTAAGCCCAAAAGTTGGAGGCTGCAGTTAGCAACGATGATGCCACTGCACTCTAGCCTGGGTGACAGAGCAAGACACTCTCAAAAAAATAATAATACATATACATATGTACATATATATATAGGCTCAGCACCCATAGCACAGTGGTTATGGCACGAGCCACGTACACGGAGGGTGATGGGTTTGCTAAACAAATGCAACAACAACAAAAAAATAGCCGGGCATTGTGGCAGGCAGGTATAGTCCCAGCTACTTGGGAAGCTGAGGCAAGAGATTCGCTTAAGCCCAAGAGTTTGAGGTTGCTGTGAGCTGTGACGCCACAGCACTCTATCAAGAGCAAGAAAGTGAGACTCTGTCTCAAAAAAATAAAAATTAAAAATAAACAACATATAATATATATGGAGAGAGAGACAGACAGAATTTGAGACATTTTTCTACCATGGAAACAACTACATAATTTTCCTAAGAAAGTATACTCATGGCTTATTTTTAATTCATTGGTTCAAGCAAATGTTTATTAAACATATAGCATGCTTCAGGCATGAGCCTGGGGGAATGAGCCTCCACCAAATGATAAACACCAGCAATTAGCTCTCCAACATGTACCCACAAATGAGTTAAAATGGCACTCAGCGATACACAATTTTAGAAATTATTGCCATGAGACCCAGTGGAATGAACCCAAAGACCCAATGATCTGGCCAACAGATCGGGTCATCCATTTTAGTGATTATCAACCATATGTGCCATGGTGCACTGGTATGCCCTGAGAGGATCATAGGTGTCCCGCGAAAATTTTTAAGGATTATTTTCCAAAGAAGTTCAAACACAGTAAGCATTTTTCCACTCTTTTTTGACCAACATAATTTAAGTGTGCTGCAGACATTTAACTATAGGTTCAAGTGTGCCACAAGATAAAAAAGGTTGAAAAACACCATTCTCCTTGCTATGATTCACACTGAGGGAAGGAGAGACACGCCATCGGGGCTGCTAGGCGTCCTGCATCCTGCACATTGCCGTCGGCTCCCACACGGGTCAGTCCTGGCTCGCAGCATCAGTGGCCACTCTGTCATCACTGCCCAGATTGAAGCCCACAGTCACATCCCAATTTCTTGCCTCTCATCTCCTCTTCCCCACCTTGCTCCTTTCTAGCCTCACTGGTCTTGGGGAGGTGCTGGAACATTCTAGAACACTCTGCAATGCTCCTTCCTCTCATCTCCGCATCACTGCTCAGCTCTCACCTCCCAGAGGGCCCCCACACACACACCAGCCCTGACCTGTTCCCCTGCACCCCATCTGCAGGGCGTTCATGGCTCCCTAAAGCCACCTGGACTCGGGGTGGATCTCGTCCAGCTCCCCCTCAGGGATGTCTGATCCAGCTTATCTGTTTCAGTCACTATCAGCCTCCAGTGTATTGCAAAAAGTGTGGCACATGGGAGTGCTTAGAGCATAGTGAGTGGCTAGACAAGTGAGCGTGGCCCCATAGCAGTAGCTGTGTGGTGAGAGCACTGGCTTCTAGACACATCTCTTCATTGCCCATCACTTGTCTCAGGTGATCCCCAAAACTCTGCAGGGAACACACTGGCACCCTCAACCCTACAGACTTGGAGTTGGAGAGGCTGCCCAGGGAGGGCATGAAGGCCTCTCTTGTCACCCAGAGGCCGGTGACAGGTTCAGGCAAAGAGCACTAAAACCTCACAGTCTAAGGAAAGACCCACATCCCATCTCCCAGCCTCATCCGCCCTCCCCTTTCCTCCCACTGCTTGTTCATAAGGAAGCATCTTAATTGCCCAGTGCTGAGCAGCAAAGAATGAAGAAAGATGTGATGAGTCTTTTGTTCGCTTTTTTATTTATTAGATTTTAATTAAAAACCATTGAAATCACCCTACCCCATTTCATAAAAATAAATCTCGCCAAGACCCATGAAACCTCCTTCCAGCCAAGACTGGGCGGTCCCTCCTCTCATGGGGTCCCCAACACACCCAACCCTCCTCCCTGGAGCTGCCAGATATGGAATTCTAGGAAAGGTCAACCAAGCCACAGGTCATGACCCACCAGACTATGAAATCGATTTGGTAGGTCTTAACAGGATTTAAAAAAATAAACTATGAAATGAGACAGAATGGACCAATAAAGTGTGCGGGACAGAACAGTGCACACATGTGAGGCCTCCCCACATCCCTCTCCCAGACAGGAGCCAGAGCGGGACACATTCAGAACACAGAGCCTCCTCCCATGCCCCTCAAGTGTGCCCCCACATCTGTTCTGTCACTTCTTGGAAAACACTGTCTCCCCTTCCCGCCTGCAGGCCCCATGTGGAGAACTCTTACTGTGGCTGAGACCACCACAACTGGAAGAATAAATGAACAGGTGAGATGTGAAGGAAAATACAGAGGGCTATCTCTAGATAATTTCTCAGTACACAGGTGCGCACGCACGCACACGCACACACACAAAATCAATGCCCAGTGTGGAAGCACATGCCTAGCATTCTATTAGAATACCAAGGCCAGAGGATAGCTTGAGCCCAGGAGCTCAAGGCCAACCTGGACAACATAGTGAGACTCTGTCTCTAATAAATAAAATAAAAATTGTAAAATGTAATTCTAGGATAATGCCACCTATGAAAGAGGGGATCACCCCAATGACATTAGGTCAGTCACATAAAGACACAGCCACGGATCAAATCGTTTGAAGGGGTGACCCTCAAAGCCAATGAAGTACAGAATCATGTCGAGGCCCACCCAGGAGAGGCCCTAGGGCCAGACAGTGAATGTACACCAGGAGAGTGCAGGTGCCATGGAGATCACTGTGGCCCATCCTGTGTGCACTGCAGCATTCACTTCCTCCAACTTTCAGAGGTGGTATGTCCCCACTAACTAGCTGTACTTCCCAGCTTGTTACAATCTTGGGTACAGATTGGGTGGAATGTCATAGTTCTGACCAATGAAATGCAATGCAAGCAGAAGTCATTGAATGCCGTCTCCAAGAAAGCTCTTTACAAGAGGATGACTCAGCTGTCACTCACTTTTCCTTGACCTTCATCATCCTTTCCCTTTTCCTGCCCAGAATACAGGCTTGCCGGCTGGAGCCCCAGCAGCCATCTTGAGACCATTAAGATAGGATTGTTACCATAGGATGGCAGAGCAATCAGAAGGAGCCCAGGTCCCTAACGATTCAGTGGTACCAACACACCAGGAAGCTCTAGAATTCCTGCATCTGAATTTATGTCATGGCACAGCTGAGCATAACCTGGATGATACATCCAGAACATTATCCTGCAGACATGGACCAGAGGGGCTGATAAATGTCCAGCTGTGCCCCAGCCGCCCCTGCCAAGACAATACATACACCAGAAATGCTGAGCAAGACAGTCCTCTAGAGGGTGACTGTACCACCCTACCCTCCAACCAGATGAGCAAGCTAAGAGTCTAGGCTTCAGTGTTGACTCAGCTCCTCTTCATTCCATCACTGAACCCCATCAAGTCTACCTCTTAAATAACTCCCCAGTCTGTCCACTCCCTTCCACCCGGGCCCCCTGCATCTCTCACCTGTCGTTCCCTTAATCAGCTGCTTCCCAGTACTTCTCCTCCAGTCATGCCTCACCCAGGAGCCAGAAAAACCATTTGAAAATAGAAATCTGACCTTGATGCTCTACTCACAGAATCTCAGAGGCAACCCATGGCCATCATGCTAACGCCCAGTGACCTCACTGTCATTGGCATCCACCTCCTCAACCCAACTGCCCTCCCTTAGCCCCACGAGACTGAGCCCCTCCTTGGGCCTTCCCAGTCCACCTGAGGTGCTCCCCCACATGCCCTCCAAAGCCTTCCTGGGACAGGCCAGCCGCCCACTGTATCTGCTGCCGCTGCCATTGCTTGAGCAGATTTTGACAAACATGATTACAGGGATCATAGGGTAGCAGCCACTTCAGACAGCCCCAGAGAAGACACACAAAGGAGAAGAGCCACAGGGGACGTGTCTGGGGGGCGGGGGGGCGTCCGCCATCCTTGGCAGCACCCCACATGCGGTATACACTCCACACACACAGCCAAGTAAGCAATAAGCACATTTCAGCACCTGAGCTGGGAAGCTTTGCCCAGGCCAGGGATTACTGCCAGGAAGCAACATACACATCCATAGACCATCGGCTGGAGTGAACGGGTGCCCCCAGGGACGGCTGAGACACTGCCTGAGGGCACGTGATGAGTGCAGGCCTAAGGGCAGCCTCAGGGCAAAAAGCATTTCTTTCTCCTGTTGCCATGTTCACCTAGTGATCAAATCCTCACTGAAAAATCTGGACTTGCTTGTATGCCTGACCCGCACATATTGAGTGCCTACTGTATACTGCAGCTGAGCATTGGAGACCAAGTCCTGCTCTCCAGAGGCTCGTGCTTTCACTGGGGATGCAGAGAAACCCACAAACTAGTGAACACGGCTTCTGAGAGCAATGCTTGTGCTAAAGATGACCAAACAGATGGCAGAGTGATGGGGAAGGGTGCGGGGTAGGGTGCAGGGAGGGAGTGGTATCTGCTCTGAGATCTGTACAATGAGGAGGAGAATTGGCCATGGTTAGATCTGTGGGAAGAGCTTCCAGGCACAGGGACAGCGAGTGCAAAGGCCCTGGGGTGGGGAGCTGGGAGACTGGTACAGTTGGAGGCCAGGAGAAGGTGCGGAAGGGGCACAGACAACATGAGCTGGTCACACAGGACTGAGACTGGACAAAGTATGGGCTGCATTCTAAGGGCAATCGGAAGCCCCAGAGGCTTGGAAGCCCGGAAGACACATGACCTGACTTGAGTTCCTGAAAGGATCTGTCTGCCCTGGGGAAACAGAAGGAAGAGTAAGTCAGACCAGGGAACGCCTGAGTCAGTGAGGGCAGGCATCACCTCACTCCTCACTCCCATGTGGACTTTCTCCCTGCCTGCCCTAGAGCGGCTGTAAAGTGATGTCTAGGAAGAAACCTGGAGGGATTTGTTTGTTTTATTAACTAAAGCTCTGGCTCCTGTTTCTGAGGGCTCTGAGGACTGTCAGGAGAGCCCACTCAGGGTTTAGCCTCTCCTAATGCTCCTGCCTATCCCATTTCTCCATCAGCCATCTGACCCTTCCTGGCTGAAATGCTTAAATCTGGATCTGATGGGCAGTGTCTTATGAGTTGAAGGTCACGATCTGCTTGGTGGCCTCACTAGGTGATGCAAGTGGCCACTGCTGCCAACTGTCCAACAGCCCTGGGTGCCTCCACTGGCAAGTAGTGTCTCAGGCCAGAAACTATAGCTCAGAAATCCCGAGAGCAGGTGGTCTGCTGGGTTGCTAATCCTGATAGGTGTTCTGACAAATATTCCTCCAACGCTGAGCACGGGGACAGAGTGGTAGATAAAACTAGACCAGAAAGGAACCTTCCATTCTAGAGGGGAAGGTTGATTAACAAGTAAACATGTTATGCAGGGAAAGATATGAAATAAACTTCAAAGGCCCTTAAAAGAATACAAAGTGATAAAGAAAGAAAAGGAGTGATAAGGGCAATCAGGGGAGACCTCCCAGTGGTGGGGAAACTCAAGTGAAACCTGGAGGTGAAGGGGCATGGCCCTGCTGACACCTTGACTCAGGCCTCCTCTGGGAGAGAACGTTTGTCTGATGTTCCAGCCACCAAGTCTGTGGTCGCCGTGGCCACCCTGGGACACTGATGATGCAGCATTAACAAACACCAAATGTGCTCTCACGCAGCAGACACTTGCAAGGGCCTCCTGTGCACACTTAGTGCCCACTTCCCAGGCCTGCTGTGTTTGGCTTCATTAGCAGGACTCTGAGCCATGCCCAAGGGTAAGGGGTAAAGGGGTGAGGGGTGGAGTCACCTAGGGACGGGAGATGAGTTGGGGCTCCTGCTCATGCCCCTAACACCGGTGCTGACTCTGCCATCCAGCCCTGCAGTGATGCCCCCATCACGTTTCACAAACACTAGACAAGCAAGCAGGTGTGGTGGTTTACAGAAAGAAAAACACAGCACTTCTATCTTAGGCTTGTCTTGCTTCACATGTTTAACCGTTGTATTGGAGTTCACAACCCTTGAAGAAACAAGGGCTCCCAAGAGCAAAGAATAATAGCAGCTAAGAAGTGACTGCAGTGTGCTTGGCAGATGCAGCCAGGTCAAAATGTGGGGCGTTTCTGAGAGGGGCGGCTGAGACCAGGGGCTGCACACCACCACCCAGGCATCGCCTCGAGCTCCCCACCCCCACAGCAGAGCATTGGGACTCAAGTCTTCCTTGACTGAGCATAGGCAACTACAGGAAATAACAGGTTGCAACTGACCGTCTGCCCTAAAAATCAAAGCTGAGGACAGGGTTGTTGTGGCCCAGGGATATTCCCTGCCTGGCATGCATCCTTCCGCCCTGTGAGCAAAATGTGTGACCCTCACACCCCCACCCTGGAAGAGAAACAGCCTTAGGAAAGAGCAGCACAAGTAACAGACCTCCCCAAGAAACAAAGCAGCATGGATGAAGTCTCCCCGCCCACACCACCAACTCTGTAACACAGTATAAGAATTCCTACATGCCCAGTCCCCAAACAACTGTTCATCATAACAAAAGAATGAAAGTATCAGTTGTTAACCTTACAGTGCACAGGGAAAAAATCTAAGCTTATCTCTGGCTGAACCCTTTGCAATGATTTTGGGTAAATTCTAAACTTGCTGCCACCACTGAAATAACCAAATGTAAGAACGTGGTGAGACAGAATGTACATAACCCCTCCTCTCTGTCCAGCTATTAATTTCTCCCAGGAAGAGCCACTGCAAGTGCTTAGGACAGAAGGGTCTGGAATCAAATGATCCAGATTAGAATCTGGGTCCCTCCCCGACCCTCAGTCACAAATGATGCAACTCTAGACAAGTTGCTTAATTCCATGATGCCTCTTTTCCAATCCATAAAACTGGAATTAACAGGGCCCACTGCAAGGAAAGTCTAACCCTTCAAAATAGAGCATTTGAAAAGTTCAGACAGCGCCTGTGGCTCAATCGGTAAGGCGCCGGCCCCATATACCGAGGGTGGCGGGTTCAAACCCGGCCCCGGCTGAACTGCAACTAAAAAATAGCCGGGTGTTGTGGCAGGTGCCTGTAGTTCCAGCTACTCGGGAGGCTGAGGCAAAAGAATCGCTTAAGCCCAGAAGTTGCAGGTTGCTGTAGCTGTGATGCCACAGCACTTTACCGAGGGCCATAAAGTGAGACTCTGTCTCTACAAAAAAAAAAAAAGCTCAGACAGGACCTAGCTGAGACACGGATACAGAGTATCTACTTTTCACCTAAGAAGCACCCCTACAGTGAATCTAAGTGTCCTTTATTCCCGGGCAACACGATGAAACTGATTTCCCACAATTTAGTCACGCCAGGAAAATGCTGCCGCCCTTTAGATGCCAGGGGACATTCATTACAACAGGATTTTCCCAGCAATCCCTCCCGGTCACTGGGTCATCACAACAGCCAAGCCTGAAATAATTACAGTTACCAAAGTGGTCCAGCCTCATGCCATCAGGGCCACCAATTAACCAGGAAAGTCACACTGATCCCTGATGCCCTGGTGTCCCCTGCACTTTGCACCCACCCTTGATCTTAAGGCAGGCTCCCCTCTCTGCCCAGAGCATTTTCAGGTCCCTGCACTTGTTACACGCACTGCCCAAGAATCCTTCATTCACTAACAGGAAAATCGCCACCTAACATTGATATCTGGAAATTATCTTGTTTTAAAACTCAGGCAGGAAAAGCACTGTACCTTAAAATGATTGTTGCTTTTAAAAAGCATGATGGGGACATTCTGTTTGCCCTCCGGCTTGCTCTCCCGCAGCCCCTGGCCCGGGCTGGGGTCTGAGGTCCAGCTGTGGCTTCATCAGATCCTTTGTAATCGGATCCCAGGTGATTTAGCCTCATGTGACAAGGCTGCCACCTAACTCTGATTAGCAGTCCACAAACAAGCTACCACTGGCAGCCGCCTCTACAGTCAGATGGCATTTTCACAATTTCAATAAGAGTTAACAACTTTAATATGTGGCATATTGGGGGTTTGTTTTGAAATGGAATTTCCTTAGGGAGAAGAAACAGCATCTCATAGATGAGCTTATGAAACGCAGATGGGTGAGGAGGAGAGAGGGACGGGAAGAGAGATCTAGAAGCAAGGAGGCAACTCACTACCCAAACCCTCCACCTGGGGCAGAGCTCTGGGCTAGGACGCCACCTGCACTCTGGTGGGGTGAACCATAGCACTGTCATGTTATTTCAAGGGCACCAGCAAAGTGCCCCCTCTTTGTCAACAATGCCATGATTGCAGCTTCTCCCTTCTGGATTAAGCAGCATATTAAAGCCTCAGTCACTGCCAGAAAGCACGTGGGGGGGGCGGGGTATAACCGTGGCCAGGTTGCTTTCCCTTCCGGGCACTGGGAAGAAGGTGGGAAGGAGGGAAGGCCGTGGAGTGAGTCAGCAGAGAGGGCACTCACAGCTCCTGGTGACCGTCAACCCCCTTCCTATAGCCACCAAAGCGAGGCTCCTAACCTCTTGTTTAAAAAAATAAGAGTATGTCTACCAAATGGCAGATTTCAAACCCAGAAACAATCTTCCCTCGGGTGGCACTTTGCATCTTCTAGCGTGGCTCTTGCAAGACTTCCCTGGTGGTTCTTGTGACTGAAGAGCAGTTTCCCAGAGTGAGGGACGTACATCAGGGACCACTTACAAGATGGCCCTGGGTGTGCAGCGTTGTGTAATGATGTTTAAGATCCCCAAACTCTGGAGTCCAGCCTCCCAGGTTCAAATCCCAGTTGTGCTACTTTCTAGCTGTGTGACCTCAGGCTAATTGCTTACCCTCTCTGTACCTCAGTTTGACTACACAATAGGGGACAATAGTAGCCTACTTATTAGTCTCATGTAGCTGTGACAAACTGGGCAGCTCAAAACACTTTATTCTGTCATGGATTTGGAAACCATAAGTCTGAAATCAAGTTGTAGGCAGGGCTGGGCTCCCTTGAAAGGCGCTGGGGCAGATCTTTCCTCTGCCAGTGCCTGGTGCCTGCAGAAACTCCCCAGCCACTGGCCACTTCACTCTAATCCATGTCCATGGTCACCTGGCTTTCCTCTGTGTAGGTGTCATTTCTGCTATGGGTCTGTCCATCTCAAAGACCCCTCCGCTTCCCTCTTCCATGGACACAATTGCGTTTCAGGCTCACCCGGGCAGCTCAGGGTAAGTCCCTCGTGCTTATGAAATGCAGAGGGGTGAGATCCTGACTTTGCTGGGTGGACACGCCAGGGTCTGGGTGGGCAGGGAAGTTCCGCATCCCCAGCCCATCTGTCTCTGGCTTGAGGCAGCACTTCTACTTGGCTGTTCCTGATTTGTAATCTTTATAATAAACCAGGAAATGTGAAAAATGTAAAAACTTTTAAAAGATCCTGAACTTAATCACACCTCTGGCCTTGTAAGAAAACATCCTCAGTTCCAGGGATGGGGGTGTGGACATGTCTTCTGTGGAGGTCTGAGGAGGGGATGCCATGGTGAGGTTACCCTGTGTGGGCACGAGTGTGCACCGTTGTGGGCTATTTTACAAAGTTATGCACCACTGTTCTTGTTATTCAAGGGTAGTGTTAAGTAACATGGAGAGAGAAATTACTTTCTTCTGTCTTCCAGAAAAGAGCCCCTAGGTTGGGTGCTGGGTGTGGCTAACACCTTACTAATGGGCATGAACCGGCCTCCCCTGCATCACAAAAGCCGGAGGCCTCGGGCACAGAGCAGGCAGGCGGTGGGGGCCTACACTTAGGGTGGCCAATGTTTTTATCACCACTACTTTTGTTTATATGTTTACTTCATCTGTGATGACAAAGTTTTCATTTATAGTAATCACATAAAATTCTGTTCTTAAACCTGAATAAAAGTCTTTAAAAAGGAAAACAAGGTCCCTGACTAACAGGTGTGGTCAGCGATAGCACTGGCATAAACCACCAGGATGCAAAGGGCCCACCACAGATGCGAAGGGAGGGAGGGGCGTCCAGCCTACTAAAGGAATAAAACGGGCGGTGAGGTAGCCAGGAATTGACTCTTTCCACAAATCTGCAACAGTCCTACACGCATGCGTCAAGGAAAAGATGCCATGTAACCCAATCTTGGGGTGACTGATGGGACCTTAATATCTCCACCTTGGAAACTCAGAGACCAAACCTAGGTGAATGGCACTGCCCCCACGAGGCCAGCTGACCACAAACAAAGCCAGAGCTCTGGGCTGCTCAGACCGCAGACCTGCGCCGCCTCCTGCGTCAGGTTTGCCAATCCCACGACCATGACGTGGGCACGGCTGTCCTGTCCTGACCCACGCAGCAGCCTGCCTGCTCCATGAAACTCACTCTGCTGTGTTCACACCTGCCGGGCCAGGACCCTCCTTCCTGCTCCTCCTTTTCTTCTAGGACAAGCCCAGGAACCCAGGCCGCAAAAAACATCCCAGGGCAAGACAAGGTGGGGCTGTACTTCCCACAGCAAACTCCTACTGGGGGGCCAGCAGGTTAATTGAATCCTCACTATACACCAGGCCCTATTCTCAAAGCTTCATACCAGTTAAGTTGTTGGGCCCTGCCATGTGCCTGAGGCCTAGTGCAACTTCCCGAGCTTGACTAGAAGTAGATCCATCGAGCTACTTCCACGTAGCAATGACTCAGCAAGGCCCCCCCCCAGCCTGAAACTGCCTCTACCTAGATACAGCCAACGTGATACCATGCCATTGGCCCAACCCTGTTATACCACCCATCACACCATTTCACGTACCTCATCCCCCACTTCCTTTCCCCGCCCCTTCCCCATGCTCTATATAAGCAGCTGCTTGACGCAATAAAGTTGAGATCCTGCTTCAACAGCCTCCCGGCTCCGTGTGGTTTTCTTCGAGCCGCCGACACTCGCCATCCCGCTCAGCCCCTGGGACGAGGTCAGGCTGGCCCCAGTCTTCCCTCAACTGTGACTGCCAGAGGACCCGGCATTAAGTCATTTAATCACCAAAACACCCCTTCTGAAGTCCTCCACCTTGATGGGAGTAAGATAGCAGCTAAGGTCTGAGTGCTTGCTATCGGCTAAGTACTTCTGCTGTATGAACACATCAATAACTATACTTCGGGAAGGAGATGAACACTGTTGTACTCTCCCCATTTCACAGACGAGAAAACGGAAGCCCAGAGAGGTTAAGAGATGGACCCGTGGTCTCACAGTTAGGAAGTAGCAGAGCCCAGATGAGAACCAACCAGTCTGGCTTAAGACTCTGCCCTCTAACCATGGCTACTTCCACTTCCTGAAGGTCATTCCAGACTGGCATGCCCATGGAGTGGCTTCTCTTGTAGATGCCCTAAGCCATAGATAAGTCCACACCCCCATGGCAGCCTGGCATGGAGGTTAGGGACTCCAGTTGTGGCCAAAGTGCTGCAGTTAATCTCAGCTGCTCCCCTCACCTGGCAGTGCAAGGGTTTGGGCAAGAGTCTGAACCTTTATGTGTGGGTCCATCATCTGCAAAATAATAGCATTTCCCTTACAGGGACCTTCTGACAATGAAATGAGTCCACTGATGTGAGGGCTCTAGGACAGAGGCTAACACAAGTTGTGGGTGGAGGGAGTGGCTATCAGCACCAGCCATTGTTATCACCGCTGTGGTTACAGGACTATAGACCAGTTGTCAAAATGATAATGGAATTGCTCAGATAATGGAATATGCGTATCATATTCTGGCATACTGATGGAGACCTACTCCCCACCTCTTGCCTGAGGTGGAGTATTTTACACACACTTGGCTGGTGCCAACTTCTGGCCCTGCCCAGCCACTCCTCCCCCATGGAGGATGGGGAAAAATCCTAAGTCAACTTGGAAACATCCTGAAATGGCTGAGAAACACCAAGCAAGTAAATTTACCCTCAAATGACAAGAGTTACTTTTTTGCTCTGGAGAGCAGCCAGGGCTCGAGTAAGAGTCTGAACCTTTATGTGTGAGTCCATCATCTACAAAATAATAGCATTTCCCTTACAGGGGCCTTCTGACAATGAAACGAGTCAACTGAGTTACAGGTAGGAAAACAGCTGCAGGGCCCACAGACCTGAGCGTGAGGACATGATCTGCCCCAAGAAGCCACACAAACACTCATCACAGTGCCTCTGCCCTGTCGGGGCTGCACCCTGCAAGAGACACTGGCACCTGTCCTCTCCAGGAAATCTCCCAGCACAGAGGGAGGGAACGCACCCAGGAACAGAGTAGATGCTGCAGCAGGAGGGAGTAGAGGCTGCAGAGCAGTCAGGGAAGGCTTCTCGGAGGCAGTGACCTTTGAACAGAGCCTTGAACAACTTGACCAGTGAGCAGAGGGGAGGCTGAGTGAGCAGAACCACCTCATGAAAGGCTGGTGGCCATCAGAAAACCCCAGTTGAGAATAAAAGCAACCAGAAGCTTCCACAGGAGGACACAATCTGAGACATGTCCAACAAGATCCCTTTGGCTGCCATATGGAGAACAGACACCACAGCCCAGAGATGGATGCAAGAGGCCCTCAGGGCTAAGACGGTGGGTCTCGGGCCCCAGAGCGGCCACAGTGAGGAGGGCAGACTCGAGGTGCAAAGGGGAAGAGAGAG
This sequence comes from Nycticebus coucang, assembly GCF_027406575.1. NCBI lineage: Eukaryota > Metazoa > Chordata > Mammalia > Primates > Lorisidae > Nycticebus > Nycticebus coucang. Next base: position 106,544,209 of record NC_069783.1, on the reverse strand, counting down.
ATGTTGGTGGACCCAATGTGGGAACAGCCAGTACAGTTTGGGAAGAAAATTGTTGAGGCGAGAGGAAGGCTTCGCTGAGGGAGAGACACAGGGAAAGATGACACGCACCTTCTGTGTCTCTGTGTCCAGCAATGGTTCTCAGGCCTTTTAGAAGTGACTGACATCTACCGATGACCGCATGGTAGAGCCACACAAATATTATTTGGCCACAAAGAGGAATGAAACTGTGACACATGCTGCAAATGGGAGGCCCCTTGAAATGTAATGCTGAGAAGCCAGACACAAAAGGACCTTATGTCATATTATTCTATTCATATAAAACATCCAGAAATAGGAGATCCATAGAGACAGAAAGTAGATTATCAGTTGCCAGGGGCTGGACGGCAGGATGGGGAGTGGCTGGTGACAGGACTCGAGTTTCATCCAAGATGATGAAATTTCTCTAAAACTGACTCTGATGATGACTGCATGACTCCGAATAGACTAAAAGCCATTCAATTGCACATTTTCAATGTGTGAATTGGTGTGTCAATTATATCTCAAAGCTGTTTGAGAACCGCTGCTAGCCATGCCCCATCCCAGTGCACCTGCTCCACCAAGCAGATGGGCCCTGAACACGGGCACTTCTCACAAGCTCCCAGGGATTACAACAGGCCTCTGGGCCAGGACCAGCTCCATCGCATGGACATCAGAGGCAGGGCAGTGCTGTGGTCATAACCTGGCCCAGCCTTCCCCAGCTGTGTGATCTGGGGTCTCAAAGACTATTGTTTCACCTGTAAAATACATCTACAAGAGCCACAGTGCCTACCCCACAGGATGGTGTTTTGTGTACAAAAAGTGAAGGCACCCACTGGTGGGCAGTCAACCCCGGATGGCGTCACCATATCTGAGCTGAAACAGCTGTCTATACAAGTTTATTTAATTCTCATGATTTAAAAAAAGGGGCGGGGGGCGGGGGATCCAGGCCTGGTGGTCTGGAGAGAAGGGAGGACAGCAGGAGAAATGTCCAGTCTGGAGTTGACAAGGGCACCCAGCCTATCGTAAGGACCCCACGCCACTTTGCTCCATTCAGCCTTCTTGAGACATGTTTATTGAGCAAGGACCAGCTGCATGTAAGCCACTCGCCAGGCACTGGCAATTAGGACACAAACAAATTCAAATAGGTTCAAGACTTGGTGCCCAAGCTGCAGGCTGGGGCCTGCCTCTGTCTGAGTGTCAGTAGAAACCTCCCCTACCCCCATGCCTGGTGTGAGGGCAGCTGAGTGCCATCACCTACCACAGAGCTGACCAATTCCTGGGCCCCTGAAAACCCAGCTCTTTACCAACCCTGTCTAGAGGTCTTTAAGGTAAACAGTTGAAACATTTCCTGGTGCTTCTAGAGGCGGGGAGTCATTTCTCCAGCCCATCTCTGCGTGAGGTGATAACTCAGTAATGTGATGGGGTGTGTTTCTCAGAAACCACCAGTCGATAACCATTAATAACACCCTAATGAAAACCAACTCTGTCCAATCAACCACAGCAGCCAATCCTAAAAATCATCATCTCAGCACACACGCTGGGTCCTGGCACTAAGTATTTCATCAGAGGGACTCTTACCAAACAGCCCCACCCCCGCGAGACGAGGCATCCCCAGGGTCCACTCAGAAGACCTTTGTTTCCAAAGCAAACAGACAGGTTCTCTTTTCGGTAACTGTGGGTGGAGGCTGTAAGAGGGCAACAGAGGGAGGAAAGGAAGTGGGGGACCTAGGCACCCCGACAAAGGTATGTACATGGCCCAAGTCCCCAGATGCCCCTGGAAAAATACTGATACTGAGGGTCTCTGGGAGAGGGTAGGACATTGCATCCCTCATAGTCCCAGCCACTCCAAAAATATCCCTTCTCAGCCAAGATGTTACATGTCACCTCCTCTCAGCCAAGATATCACATGTCACCTCCTCCCTGAGGTCTTTCCAGATTACCCCGCCATGGAGTCCCATATCCACTGTCAAGTTGGCTGTCTCTAGTTATTCCTTCACTTGCTGTTGTCTCTCTCAGAGGGCCACCTTCCAGACAGTGGGGACCACCCTATCTTGTTCACTGCTATGTGACCAGCACCTAAAATGTGATTTGGTATTTAGCAGATACTGAAGTGTTTGAATAAATAATGAACACTGCCTTTGTCACGGGACATGTGGAGATAAGGTGGTCACAGGCGCTGCCTCTCGGGGCTCAGCTCCATACAGGGACAGCTGTCACAGCCATAGACAGCTGCACATGTTGTGGCCGGAAGAGCAGCCCATGGGCAGCCAGACGAGAGGGGTCCTGGCCCTTTCTGGGGCCCTATGTGTAGTGCTCCATTTCCTTCATCCTTTCCCAGAAGTATCTGCTGGGCACCTACTACACGGCAACTGCTACAAAACATCCCCATGGGGTGATGTTGTTAGGCCTCCCTGTCCCTGCTGTCACTCCACAACCCCACTGCTCCAACCCTGGACACACACATGGGCTTCCCATGTGACACCTCCAGCCCCGGAGGCTCCCCTATCTTTCTCATGCCTGTGAACATTAAGAATAGATGATCCAGCTTCTCAGAAGTCCAAAGAAACTCTGTCTCTTCCATCTCCTGAGTCTCCTGATCCAGTGAAAAATTAAGAAAGAGCAACACCAATTTGAATTGAGTGTTGCAGTTCAAGTATCCAATGAAAAATTAATACACTGTACCTAACAAGCCTAGTTCAGTATGATTGGCCTATTCGAAGATAGTCACCCACCTCTCAAAGACAGGGACACATTCTGAGAAATTCAACGCTGGGTCAGTTCATGACTGTGTGAACAGCACAGGGTGCGTATACACACACCTAGATGGCACAGTCCCCGGGCCACACACCCCCACAGCAGGTGGTCATGCTGAATACTGGGGGCGACTGTAACACAATGGTGGCATCTCTGTAAACACAGAAAAGGTATAGTAAAAATGAGATGTAAAAGATGAGATACGATGCACCTGCACAGGGCACCGACTATGCCTTGAAGGACCCAGACTCGCTCTGGGTGAGTGAATGTGAAGGTCAAGGATATCCCTCTGCACTGCTGCAGACTCTGTACACTCGACATCTATGATGCTCTACATTTATAATTTTTCCTTCGATAAGTTAACCTTAGCTTACTGTAACTTTCACTTTATAAATGAAATTTTAACTTTTAAGCAAAGTTAAAACGTCAAAAACATTTTATAACTGTATAAAAATATTTTCTTTCTTTACAGCCTTATTCTATTAGTTCTTAACAAAACAAGTTTACAAATTAAAAGAAAAAGCTAAGACACAAACACACCCACCAGCCTAGGCCCACACAGGTCAGGATCGCCAATGCCACTGTCGTCCACCTCCACGTCTTGTCCCACCAGAAAGTCTGCAGGGGCAATGACACACACGGAGCCACCCTCTGCTATGATAGGTCTGGAAGACCTGAGGGCCCAAGGCTGTTCCACAGTTAATGTTTTTTATCAGTAGGAGCACATTCAAATAACTAGAAAAGGTATAGTAAAGACGTAAACCTGTAACAAAATCATTATCGAGAATTCCGTACCATACACAGTTGTAAGCGCCAGACTTCTCCAGGACTGGCTTGCGGTAGGTTTGTCCACAGCAGCCTCACCACACACATGTGAGCAATACCTTGGGCTACAATCATAAGGTGGCTATGATGTCACCAGGGGATGGAAATTTTCTGGCATCATTCTAAGTTTATGGGACCACCATCACATACACAGTCTGTCATTGACTGAAACGTTTTGCAGCACATGACTGTGTGATGTCACCCTGAGGAAGCAGGGGTCCACAGGGGGTGGCCTAGTTAGAGGGCACAGGTTATGTGAGAAATGTTTTCTTCACATTTGCTCAGTGGTTCCTGGTGATTGAAAATGTACCTTTAAAAGCCAAAGAGTTACACCTGAGTCTCCATCGCTAGAAGGTGGCTCTGAGATGGCCTCCAGAACTGCACCTGGAGGTGTTGTCAGCATCTCAAAAACAAAGACCCCAGCATATAGGGCAAACACAGAGTCCAAGGGCCCCCCAGAACCTGAGGAATGACTCTGACTGTGCTTCCCCCAGCCCCTATGCCCAGCCCTGTCACTTGGAAACTACCCCATCCCAGACTCCCACAGTCTGCCTGGTTTGGAATTATAATCCCTTCTAAACTGGAGAGGTGTGGGCCTACAGGGCTGGATAGAACAGCAGGAAGCTGGGCAGCACCAAGTGCTCAGAAGCAAGTGGGGAATTAGGAGCCCTTTGGGGCTACCACAGGTGCAACTAACTGTAAGAACCTGCTCCAACAAAATAGACACATTCCAGGACCACCCCCCATGCACTTCTGACATGTGCCCCAATGTGGTTCTCACACAAGACCACCCTGGACAAGCCAAAGACTTTTCTGCAGCATCATTTGTACCAGAGTTTTGGAGAGAGCCTGGGCACCCTCCCTGGGGAACAGGTCCATAAACCAGGGGTAACAAACTCTATAGGAAATTATGTAGCAGTTAGAAGTAACTAACCAGAAATACACAAGGAAACTCAGATTATGAATGCACAGGACCACAGGATGAGAGCAGGAAACAGAGCAAGTCAGAATACCCTGAAATATCACAGCCCTGGAAGTTTTACACAGATGCAAATTGATGATCACACATAAAACCTATTGAAGGCATGGCCCACAAAGGCAGTTAGGATTGGGGTAAAGGGAGACAGAAAGAAAAGGAGAAAAAAAGGAAGGAGAAAGAGATGGAGATAGAAAAGGAAAGAAAGGAAGCAAGAAGAAAGGGAGAGAGAAGGAAGGAAGAAAAAGAGCGAAAGAGGAAGACAGAAGGAGGGAAGGAAGGGAAGCAGTAATGACAGCGAGGCAGGGGCTGAAGAGTCCGGCCAGGCAGGGGCCGAGAGTACGGCCAGGCAGGGGCCGAGAGTCCGGCCAGGCAGGGGCCGAGGAGCACGGCCAGGACAGCCCTCTGTACCCAAGAAAGAGCGCAGCACCAAGGAGGGGGCAGGTGCTCCTCTGCATGAAGCCGCCTTCCTCCTCCCACACCATAACGAGATTGGGCAGCTTTTCAAACAAGTAGAAGCAAAAAAGAGACAAGTCATGAACTATAACAATCTAATCAAATGGGATCAGAAGAACGAAAAACAGGTTTTATTGGGGTTGGCGTCAGCCTTTATGCTGTGGGTTCTCCACTGGGCTCCCGGTGCCTCCCAGCAGCCACGTGAAGCCCTGAGAAACTTCAATGTCACATCTCCCACCCGCCTACACTGGTTCCCGTGGTGGTGCCACAGGGACACTCTTGGCACAGAGGAAGTTTAAGGGCTCCACTGGCCCCTTCTGTTTGGATATTTAGGGGTCCAGACAGACCTATAAGGCATGTCCTCAGTGACAGCCGTGCTTCACATATAACCTGAGTGAGAGAAGAGACAGTGCTCTCAGGGAACGCTAAGAGTGCTAGGGTCACCCTATAATCAAGGGTTTTCAGAGTGGGTCCTTGGGCCAACAGCATCAGCCACCTCTGGGAACTTGGAGGATTTGCAGATTCTCAGCCCCACTCCAGATAGGCTGAGCCAGAGACAGAATGGGAGGGGTGGGTGTCCCACCAGCAACCTACATTGTAACCTCCCAGGCCATAATGCCAACACTCACCAAGAGAGAGGATCACGGTTGCAATCAACCCTCCAACTGGACTACACAGACACAAAAGCAGAGTGGAGGATGCTTAGGAGAGGACCAATCTGCTCTTAAACACCAGCCAATCCAGAAGCAAAACTGAAGCAGTTAGAACCTCATCGCCCACGGGTCTGAACAGGCTCCCTGCTTGTTGTGTTTAATGGCTAGTCCTGGGGGAGCCTTCTGACTGCTCACGTGCCCCCCTCAGCCCTGGGGGATTGGGTCTCTGCGGGGCTTGCAAGGCAGACACGCCCCAGAGAGGCTGCAGGTGCCCCGGCAGGTCTCATATCCTCCCATCTCCCCTGCACGTGCGTAATGCCAACCTCTCCCTGACCCAGTTTGCCATCCTCAGAGGGGTGGGCAGTGAATGGCAGCAGCCAGCTCCTTGCCTGAAGTGACCTGGAAGGACCCTGCTCTGAGGCCGGGTTGGAAGGCTGCATGGCCAGCAGTGCAGCCCTAACCCCCGGGGACAAGCCCAGCCACCCCACACTGCAGAGGGGGGCTCTCTGCCTGCCTTTGGGTCACATCACATCCCATGGAACCTTCTGGAGTGAGAGCTGGGAACGAGATCACACCCTGTCCATCCCAGCTGGAGCTCCCCAGCAATCCCCAAACACCAGGTGCCCACTGGTAGGACCAAGTGGAAGCAGATTACAGGAGATCCAAAGCCTGGGGGAGGGGTCCAGGGGAGGGGAGGAGATTTTTTCAGAGCCCCCCTGGACTGTTCACCTTAAACCAAGGTAAGCTGGGATGCCTCCAGCGCTCCCCACCCTATCCTGCTCAGACGCAGAGCCTCCTCTGCCCACCTGTCCTGGTTTTCAGAGGGAGCCGCCGGGGTGTTCTCTCTCATCAGCCGAGTCTCCTTCTGGGTTCCCGTGAGGGAAATGTTGAGTTGGACGCGGCGCCTCCTGACTCAGCCTCCATCCCTAGACCAGGCAGGAAGGCACGCGGCCCTCTGGCCCAGGTGAGGACCGAGTGGCTGGAGAAAGCACTAATTACCTCCCGCCTTCCTCCTCCCCCTACCCTCCAGGACTGTCACCCAGACCTGGCCCGCGTGCGCTCTGGGGACAGGAACCTGCTGCCCCCAGGCCCCCTCCGGGCCAGACCCCGGCTGGGTCCTGGCAGGCACTGCATCCCGGGCGAACGTGCGTTGTGAGGGGAGCTGGCCCCGCACACGGTCTGCGGGCACACGAGCATACGCGCAGCAAACACGCACACAGCTCTGCCAGGGACACCCGTTTGACACACAAATCAATCGTTCCAGCCGGTCGGCGGGACATGCGCGGACAGACTCCTGCGCGCAGTCTCTGGGCTGGGCGCGATCCCCAGCGGCCCTGTCTCCCCGCACGCGCCCCAGCCAGGATCAGGGGCCAGCCCAGGCCCTGAAGCCGCCGCCCACAGCGTCCGGCGCCCCGCGCGGGGCGAACTTTGCCTGGAGGGGCCTCTATGGGGGCGCTGGGGGTAGCTGGGAGGCGGCAAGGGTGGCCGGGCCACAACGCCGATCGCTCAGCCCGGGCCACCGGGCGCGCAGGGCCCTCAGCCGCTGAAGGGCATCCTGCGGCCACCGAGATAAACTTTGGGCAGGGAGTTCCCAGCCAGCCCCTGCGCCTGACCCCGCGGCAGCTCGGGATGCGGAGTGTCGAAGGGGACCGGGAGCTATTTTTAGGAGAAAAAAATAAATCCCAGCCTACCTTGGAGGCGAGCAGTGCCAAGGCTCCGGAGGCTCACCGCGGAGACAACTGCAGTGCCCTGTGTCAGATTACAAACTGGGGGAGGAGGACGGGCGGAGAGGCAGAGGCGGTGCCCCGTCAACATCGCCCGGCATTGGTGTGTTGGCGGCTTGGGTTCAGCTAGACATGATTCATTAGTTTTCCGCAAGCAGAGAGGAGGGAAGAGAGAGAGAGGCAGAGAAGGAGAAGGGGGGGTGTAGGGAGTCACCCGCCATGCAGCAGTACCCGGAGCCTAGAAACGTCAGTGTTAGGACACGCGCCCACACGCACACACGCCAAGATGGCTATATCCCTCGCTGCCAGTTTCTTCTCCACAGAGCTGTGGTCAAAAGCTGGGACAAAAATGGAGGCGAAACAGCTCTCCTCCCCTACGCTGTCCCTAGCACAACAGTGCAAGGTCCTCCCCTGCAGGTGGCGGGGGGGCTCCTGCCACAGAAGCCAGCCTCTACCAAGTCAAGGTAGAAACTGTCCTCCTCTCTACCCAGGACGCTCCAGAGATCCAGCACTGCGTGGAGCTCCCCAAGTGCCTGGGTCTGTGCTCTCTTTGGGCTCCCCACCCCATCCCAAGCCCCCTGAACACCCTGTGGAGGGACACCCACACACAGAACTTGGGGCTGTTGCACAGATGGACCAGCTACCTAGCAACGGAGTGGTGCAGGAGAGAAAACCACAAGGAAACATGCATGGATATCTCCCTCTCTCTCATCCCTAAGCTAAAACCCCATTGTATGTTATTTAAAGACGCTAAATAATTTAGCTTCTGGAAAGGTAAGCCCCTTGTGCTGGGCCCCACATACTCTTAACTGGGGCTCTGAGACTATTAGTGACAGCCCACACAGCACAGGACTCAAGTATAAGGACACAAGAACTCCAAGGAACAGCTCATACACCTGCGGGTCCTTTGTACAAAAGAGGACTTCTGTTGAGGGGCTTTCTGTGATTCTCCAATTAATAGACTTAACTTGACAGGTTTTATTTAAAAAAAAAAAGAAGATTCATTGGTTAGACCTGGAACATCCTCAACCACAGTGGTTTTGCTGTTCATCTTAAATCATTGGTTCTCAACCTGTGGGTTGCGACCCACAGGAACTGTAATAAAGGGTTGCAGCATTTGGAAGGTTAAGAACTACTGTCTTAAATGAACCACAGTGACCTAAAAGCTAAACAAGCAGAGGAAACCCTTTCCCAAGGCAACTTTCCCATCAGCATGGCAAATGCCTCCAGAATATGCCCCTGAATTTGCATGCCAGAGTGAAAGCTGCTTGTTCACTTGTCCCAGCCTCTGTATGTCAGAGAGAGAGATCCCTGAGGATTATCCAGGGTTGGGGAGCAAACTGACCACCACTCCCCAATTATTCTGCTGATGGGGCTGTCAAGTTCCAGACACCATGACCAGAAGAGGAAACAGTGGAGGGAGCTGAGACTCAGACAGACTCATGTGCACACACGCTCTCACAGCAGCACCACCTAAGGGAGCCAGAGGTAGAAACACCCCAGGCGTCCACCAGCTGATGAAGGGATAAACAGACCATGGTCTGTCTATACAGCGGAACATCACTCAGCCAAGAAAGGGAGTGTGGTGCTGGCTTGGGCTGCGCTGTGGATGACCCTTGACAGCATCATGCTGAGTGAAAGGCCACCTAGGAAATGTCAAAAAGAGCCAAATCCATAAGGATTGGAAGGAGACTGGTGCCCACGGGGAGTGGGAGAAGGAGTGAGGAGTGACCACCACCCCCCCCCCAATGAAGCAGAGATTCTGTTTAGGGCAATGAGAACATTTTGGAACTAGGTGGTGGTGGTCACACAACATGTGAATGTGTTCCATATCATTGAATTGTCCGCTTTAAAATGGATAATTTTATGTGACGTAAGTTTCACTTCCACAAAGGGAGGAAGGAAGGGAAGGAAAGGAGGGAAAGAAAAGCGAAAGAAGACTGAAAAGGAAACAGCCCAGCTCTAAACCCCAGCTCTGAGTGACCTTGAGCAGGGCAGTCTGCTCCATGACCTACAGAATTGTCATGCCTGCTGATAACATGGCATCTACTCCTTTGGGCTCTTGTGGGAGACAAATGAAATATTTGACAGAAGAAAACAGAGCTGTTCCCCTTTAGAAAGGACTTACTCTTTTTTTTTTTTTGTAGAGACAGAGTCTCACTTTATGGCCCTCGGTAGAGTGCCGTGGCATCACACAGCTCACAGCAACCTCCAACTCCTGGGCTTAAGCGATTCTCTTGCCTCAGCCTCCCGAGTAGCTGGGACTACAGGCGCCCGCCACAACGCCCGGCTAAGGACTTACTCTTTTAAAAGGTCATTCACTGGTATGAAAATGGCTTCCTACCCCCATTCTTTTAGGAGGAAGGGAATGGATTTTTTAAAGTACTCCCAAATAGGCCCAAGGTCCCTGATTCTGAAACAAGCTGCCAACGTATTTTCTTTTCAAGATACCGAATCTTCCCCATGTGAGGCCACCACTACTTGAACTGGCTCTGTCACATCTCATGTGACAGTCACAGCATCACCCTCAGGTATCCTATGTGGTCGGGGTTGCCCACTCATGGGGCTGGGTATGAACGGAGCCCATTTAACAGCTTGGACAACTTGAGGCCTGAAACTGACTGTAGATGCCTAAATAAGAATAAGAATGCAGGAGTCTGTTTCTCCACGTTGTGAATTTTGTGCATGAAATACTAAAACAATGTAAAAAACCAGACAAGACTTTCCTATGCACTGAGGTAACTCATGATGCCGATGAAGCCGTTCTGCTGCTGTGAAGAATGAGGACACGTTTGGCACAGTGAAAAGTCACCCAGGTCTGAAAAGTGAGCTGCCATGGTGGGGACCAGCCCCCAGGAAGAAAGCTGAAGAGCTAACAGCCCTTCAAAGCTTGTTATAGGCAACCTGCTGGCTTCTGAGCAGAAAACAGCCTCCATAAAGAGACTGCTCTTCCCTGGGTCTCTTGCACTGTTAAAGACTGCTATAAATAACATGCAATGTGTTTATCGGGTCCTGCATGCAACGAGTGTTTGCCAGATGTCGGAAAAGTGGCAGGTGCAAAATTGCATCATTGCCATCCAAAGTTGCCCAGCCCTACATGCAGAGAATGCAAAATGGGGCACTTGAGGAGCCGCCTGAGAAAGAGCCAGTCATTCCAGTGCAGTGCACTTCTGAGGGCTCAGCACTGAAATGGAGTGTCCCACTGCTGTGTAGCTAATAATTGGGCTGATGCTGAATATCAGCACTTCTGCAGGCCTGACATTCACAGCACAGCCTGTTTCTGTTAGGCCAAGTCCAAAGCCAGTGGCTAGGTGCGGCCACCTAAGTCCCGTGGAGCAGCAGTTTGAAAGTGGGTGTTGTCCATAACTTCAGCACTCAGCTAAGAGTCCTGTCTGCAAGTACTGGGTCGCTCAGAAAGGTCTAGTGCTGGGGATGACATGTTCTACCTGGAAACCCATGAAAGCCACCAAAGAACACCGATTACAAATAAGAATTGGGTAGGATAGGAGAGCTCTACAGATATTCCACGATCGAATAGGATAGTATGTTATTGTTTCCAGGAAAAATATGAGTCTTTGTATTTGCATATTATTTGTATATTATTGCATACAATTTGGGGTGAACAAAAATAATACACAAAAATCAATGGTTTTTCTACATAGGAACAATAACTAGTTTGGAAATGCAATAGAAGGAAAAATTCCATTTATAACAGCATACAAAAAGAAAGAAATGCCTGCAACTGATTTAGACCAGAAACTTGCAAGATAATATAATGAAGAAAATGGAGGAACAAAAAAAAGGAAAATTGAATAAAAAGAAAAGCATACCCGACACTTGTAGAAGGTGCACACATTTCATAAAATTCTCCAAGTCAACCTTAGCATTTAATGTGCTTACAATAAATATAAAGGCAGCATTTTTTTTTTTTAGAGACAGAGTCTCACTTTATCACCCTTGGTAGAGTGCTATGGCGTCGCAGCTCACAGCAACCTCCTGCTCCTGGACTTAGGTGATTCTCTTGCCTCAGCCTCCTGAGCAGCTGGGACCACACGTGCATGCCACAACGCCCGGCTATTTTTTGTTGCAGTTTGGCCGGGGCTGGGTTCGAGCCCGCCACCCTTGGCATATGGGGCCAGTGCCCTACCCACTGAGCCACAGGCACTGCCCTAAAGGCCGCATTTTTTTAGACCTCTGGAAGCTGATTCTAAACTTAGTATGGAAATATAAGCACAAAAATATAACCTGGACTTTTTTTTTGCAGTTTTTGGCAGGGGCTGGGCCTGAACCTGCCACCTCCGGAATATGGGGCTGGCACCCTACTCCTTTGAGCCACAGGCGCTGCCCTAACCTGGACTTTTTTTTTAAGGCAAAAGAAAGAGTAATGAAAGAAAAATAGCCTTATCAGACATTAAAATATATTATAAATATATAAATAATATCGTGCATGTTCCTGGTACGTGAACAGATGGATCAAGTGAACAAACATGCCAGTCCATCAACAGATTTAATTACATATAAGAATTTAACATGCAATAAAGTGGCACTTCTAATCAATAAGAAATATGGATTATTAGTAAATTATATTCAGGCAACTGGATAATTAAGGTAAAAAAATTCTTACACAAAGTCAATTCCAGATGAATCAAATATTTAAATGTATAAGGGAAAACTTAGGCATTCTAGGAGAAATCATGAATTTTTTTTCATTATTTTGTAATGAAGAACTTTCTCAGCAAGACAGAAAGCCCAGGAGCAATGAAAGGAAAGGCTAATGACATTTAACTGCATGGAAATGTAAAACTTCTGCACTGTGGGAAAATGCCGCAAATAAAACCAAGAGATGAATTACAACTGGGATACAATATTTGCAATATAGATTTTAGACTCCGTTGTGAGTCCAGTTTTGAGGCCTGGAGTTTGTTCAATCTGGGAGCCCTGTTTAAGAAAACTAAAAACACGAAAAAAACAAATATAAAATTCTCCAATTTTAATATCAGGTGTATCCAGATTAAGTAGAATGATTTTGAAGTCTTTCTTCTTTTTCTATTGTTTATAAGATTTGGCATGTTCTGTTTTTTTGAAATTATCTTTTACTTTTATTTATAAATATTAGTTGTCTATTTTTTGAGACTTTGGAACAAAAAATAATAAGAAGTTAACTGATGACTCCATACTGAACCTCAGAGTCAAAGCATTTTATAATAGATATACTCTTATCTAGCAATTTGAATGTTACTTTCTTTGCAGTATTATTATTGCTTAATATTTCGATGCAGCAATCCTCTGATTTCTTTTTTGAATGTATTGTTGTTCATTCTTTACGAGGTTTTTGTTTCTGGTTCTTATCTCAAATGTTATTGTTATTAAATTTTAAGCCTTTTTAATTCTGTGAAGGCAAAAGTGGAAACCTAATAAACACATGTATATGTTAAAAAAATTAAATAAAAAATAAAAAATGGCACAAAGATGATCATTTATAAAAAATGAGAAAGCAAGGTGGCGCCTGTGGCTCAAAGGAGTAGGGTGCTGGCCCCATATGCCGGAGGTGGTGGGTTCAAACCCAGCCCCGGCCAAAAACTGCAAAAAGAAAGAAAAAAGAGAAAGCAAATCACAGCAAATTCCAGACTTTAAAAAGCTGAAAAATCCCACAAATAAGACAAAATTTAGACAAGCAGCATACATTTGAGGTAATTAACTGCCTGACACCCTCTGTAATACATTTTTGAATTTAACTTGGCTGCATCATCTTTGATTACCTCTCCAGATGACAATTATTTTGTAACATTATTTTTTAAAGAAAGAACAAGAAGAAAATAATTTCCTCTAGTATGATGATCAAAATTATTTTAAGTGATTGTTGAAGGTTTAAAAATTTTCTTTAACAGATTTATTTCAGATAGAATTGTTACAAAAATGGGCTTGCTGTTTGAGTAACTGTGAGTTACTGTGACAGGTGTGCCCTATAAGCCTACGCACAAATCTCTTCGATTTGATTACCGTGAAAAAAATCAAAATAAATTTGAAACGGTTTATACTGATGTTTGCCCTGATAATGAGAATATTCTCTTTGTACCACACATTACTGAGGAGCCCAGCCTCCACTTATGGTTTGCATTTGAGGAATGGAAGAATTTTCCCCAGACTAGCTTTTGTCTCCATATACTGCAAACCTCCTTTCTTACCCACTACTCATAGGCATGTGGTTCCAAATGTCTTAAGATATGCTATATAATGATATGATCTTTGCTTATACAGGGTTATGAATAATAATTCAGTATAGAGAACAGGAAAAGTATTATAGGAAGCCGCACTGTGATGGCTAGTGATAATTTATACCCAGAAATAACAAAAAAACAGTTACAACATATCCCACTAAATCCAAATTAAATAGAATGCTAACTTGACTTCCTCTTAGCCAGGTCCTCCAAAACGCCCACAGCTTCTCTTATACCACTAGCATCAGAGAAAACCTCAGTGGAAAGATACAATTGTCTGCAGTTAAAATATCTTACTTGAATACATTTTGTGAACACATTACTCAGGTCCCCGTGGAGGTTTATGCAACTGACAACTCTGAAACTTAAATGTCATTGGCTTCATGATAAATATGCTTCTTGATAAGTTAAAGACTACATTGCTTAATATATAAAGAGCTCTTACAAATCAATAAGAAAAATATCAACAATCCAATAGAAAAATTGGCAAACAATGTAGATACATAGTTCAGTACCCCTCTATGAGATGTTGCTACAATATACTCTCTGAAATAAGGGGGGGAAAGCAAATAGTATGTATGTAGTCTCTCATTTGCACATTAAGAAGGGTTGCTTGTTATATGTGTTTCAGAAAGTTTACACTGGGAACAGTAGCTGACTTGAGAGAGGGGTTAGGGACAAGAAGTTCAAGAATGAAATATCCCTTTTATATTATTCTTTCTTTTTTTTTTTTGAAACAGAGTCTCACTTTGTCACCGTTGGTAGAGTGTCATGGCATCACAGCTCACAGCAACCTCAAACTCTTGGGCTTAAGCGAGTCTCTTGCCTCAGCCTCCCGAGTAACTGAGACTACAGGCGCCTGCCACAACACCTGGCTATTTTCAGAGATGAGGTCTTGCTCTGGCTCAGGCTGGTCTTGAACCTGTCAGCTCAGGCAATCCACCCTCCTCAGCCTCCCAGAGTGTTAGGATTACAGGCATAAGCCACCGCACCTGGCCCCTTTTACATTATTAGTTCATTTTTACTCAAAGCACTATTATTTGCAAAAACTCATTGAACTGTAAGCCTCGGAAGGGTAAACGTTACTGTATTCAAAATAAAATCTTATAGATATTTTTAAACACTAGTATTAAATAGTATTAAATATATACTATACATCTCAAAAATGTTATACACACACACACACACACACATATGTATCTCCAAAGACACAGAAGCCTAAGACAAAATGGCCCTTGGTAATACAACACAATAACACCTCCCATGTGAGTAGGGTGGTTGATACCTAGTTCAGATCTGAAATGAATCTATGTTTCGGGTCCCCCCACCCCTGGGTTCTGGGGCAGCGGAAAGAGCTGTCCCTTCCCACCCACCCATGCTCTTCAAGAGTGGGCACCACACTCATGTAGGTGATCCTTCAAGGCACAGTGAGAGCCAAACCACAGGGTCCAGGTACTCTGGCAATTTGCCCATGCATTCATGACACTAGAGGGAGTAGCTTCCCATCGCAGGCATGTACTTGCTGTGCGCCTCTGCTGGGGACACAGACCTCACTCCACATGCAGCAGAAAGGGAGAGAGAGAGAGAACGTGCTTGGTTCGCAGACTTATTAAATGTCTGCTCAGTTTCTTTAGTAGACATGAGCCTTTTTGGATCGTCTACTACTGAGTTTTGTAGTTTGCATCTGTCAAAGAATTGATTCATTTAACCTGTGGGCATACTTTTATCAGAAACACAATTGAGTTCGAAGAAGAGGTTTGTGGCTTACATTCCCACAACATCCCTGACCCAGCAAGTGCATGGGACAGTCTTTTCTTTTACAGCAGGGGTCCTCAAACTGCGGCCCGTGGGCCACATGAGGCGGTGTGATTGTATTTGTTCCCGTTTTGTTTTTTTTTACTTCAAAATAAGATATGTGCAGTGTGCATAGGAATTTGTTCATAGTTTTGTTTTTTTTTAAAACTATAGTCTGGCCCTCCAACAGTCTGAGGGACAGTGAATTGGCCCCCTGTTTAAAAAGTTTGAGGACGCCTATTTTATAGTATCAAGGTCTATTTTATAAAAACTTGTGTTTTAATATGTGTACTATGTCTTGAAATTAACTCAATATTTTACTATGCCAAAAAAAACAATGTGGGCATAGGGCAGCACCTGTGGCTCAAAGGAGTAGGGCGCCAGCCCCATATACCAGAGGTGGTAAGTTCAAACCTGGCCCCAGGCAAAAACTGCAAAAATAAATTTAAAAAAATTAAAAAAAAAAGAAAAGAGTTGTTCCTATTTTTTTATTAGCCTTTGCCGGTTTTGAGCGTTTGATGTGATCTCTTAGCATTTCAACTATGTATTTTTACTTTGGTGAGCCTCTCTTTTCATTGGACATTTTTACCAACACTGAGGACCTTCCTGTCACACTGCATCACACGTGAGGGCAGAGTTCTCACAATAAAGAGTCCAATTCCTCTCTCCCACCCTGTGACACTGTTTATTTCAACTGTCAACTATAATCATCCAACACATCATAACGTACCACGCTAAGTAAGCCTTTATATGAACACTTTAGATTGATTAATAAGAAAAATAAAAGATTTTCTTTTACCGTCATTTATTCTTTCTCCAACACTCTTGTTTCTACAGATCTAAGAGTCTGATTTACATTATTTTCTTTCTCCCTCAAGAACTTCTTCTGACATTTCTTGCAGGGCAGTTCTGCTGGTGGTGAATTCCTTTAGTTTTTGTTTGTCTGGCAAAGTCCTTGTTTCTTCTTCTTCTTTTTTTTTTTTTTTTAAAGACAGAGTCTTACTCTGTCACTCTGGGTAGAGTGCTATAGTGTCATAGCTCACAGCAACCTCAAACGCTTGGGCTTGAGCAATCCTCTTGCTTCAGCCTCCTGAGCAGCTGGGACAACAGGTGTGTCTGCCACTACACCCGGAAATTTTTCCTATATTTAGTAGAGACAGGCTCAGGCTGGTCTCGAACTCTTGAACTCAAGCAATCTGCCTCCCTATCCTCCCAGAGTGCTAGGATTATAGGTATGAGCCACCGCACTCAGCCTCTCCTTCACTTTTGAAGGGTAATTTTGGTGGATATAGAATTCCAGGTTGACTATTATTTCTGGGTTGGTTTGTTTTCCCCAACGCTTTAAATGTTTCACTCGTCTCTCTTCTTGCTTAAATGATTTCTCCTGAGAATTTTGCTGGAATTTATGTCCTTGTTCCTCCACAAGTAAGGAATGGCTTCTTTCAAGATTTTCTCTCTGTTTTTGGTTTTCTGTGGTGTGACTCTGACATATCTAGGCCTGTGTCTTCTAGCATACGTCTTCCTTGGTGTTCTCTGAGCCTCGTGGAGCTGCGGTTCGAGTCTGTCATTAGTTCTGGACGTTTCTTTTTTTTGTTTGTTCAGTTTGTTCTGTGTTTGAGACAGACTTTCACTCTGTCACCCTGGGTAGAGTAGCCATGGCATCATCATAGCTCACAGCAACCTCAAACACTTGGGCTCAGGCAATCCTCTTGTTTCACCACCTGAGTAGCTGGGACTATAGGTGCCGGCCACTGTGCCCAGCTAGTTTTGGGGTCTTGCTCTTGCTCAGGCTGATCTGGAACTCCTGAGCTCAAGCAATCCACCCACCTCAGCCTCCCAGAGTGCAGGGATTACAGGTGTGAGCCACGGTGCCCGGCCTAGTTTTGGACATTTCTCAGTCATCATTATTTCAAATACTTCTTTTGCTTTAATCTCTTGTATTTTTCTTCCCTCTAGTGTTCCAGTTATGCATTTATTATATGTCTTGATACCATCCCACAGTTCTCGAATGCTATTTTGATTTGGTTTTGTTCGTTTTCTCATTGTATCTTCTTTTTTCATTTCAGTTTGGAAAGTTTCTAGCAATCCACTTTCAAGTTCACTGGCTCTTTCCTAGGCCATGTTCAATATGATGATGATTCCACCAAAGGCTCTGTTCATTTTTGTTTTAGTGTTGTTGTTTTTCTTTTTTTCTGAGACAGAGTCTCACTCTGTTGCCAAGGCTAGAGTGCCCTAGTTCACAGCAACCTCAAACTCCTGAGCTCAAGCAATCCTCCTGCCTTGGCCCCCAAGAGCACTGGGATTATAGGCATGAGCCACCATGCCTGGCCAACTTCCAAGCCTTTCCCAGAAATCCTCTCCTGCCTCTCTTTTGTTTTATTTGCCTTCTGTTCATCCACTACTGACTCCTAGCTTTAGATTGGCCTTTTTTCTTTTTTGAGTTTTTATTTTTTATTTATTTTTTTTATTAAGTCATAGTGCTGTAGCATCATAGCTCACGGCAATTTCAAACTTGGGCTCAAGCGATTCTTCTGCCTCAGCCTCCCAAGTAGCTAGAACTACAAGCACCTGCCCTGGTGCCTGGCTAGTTTTTCTATTTTTAGTAGAGACTGGGTCTCACTCTTGCTCAGGCTGGTCTCCAACTTCTGAGCTCAGGCAGTCCACCCACTTCAGCCTCCCAGAGTACTGGGATTACAGGCATGAGCCATTGCTCCCAGCCTAAATTTTTCTAATGATAAGATTTTAGGTTGGTGCCTGTAGCTCAGTGGGTAGGGCACCAGCCCCATACACCAAGGGTGCCAGGTTTGAACCCAGCCCCGGCCAAACTGCAACAACAACATCTTAATTCTCTGATTTTACCCTTTTCGTTTATCCTCTAGCCTGTGTTTTCCTTTGTTTTTATATAAGGTCACACAGTAACTCATTCATTTAACAAACATTTGTTGTAGGCTGGAAGCTGCTGCAGGGCACATGGGGGAGAACACCACAGGCCACTACTTTCGCCTGCCCATGTTCTCATCACAGGAGCTGTAATTGCAAACTCTAACAAACTGCATGGAGGAAAATACCTTGAATTATGACACCACAACACAGAAGGGCCTGATACATTCTGGTGGTGACAGAAGGCATTGTGAGAAAATGCTACTTACACTGAGATCTGAGGGAGACACAGGAGGTAACGGACAGAGGGTGATGGGAAGGCCTGCAAGGCCATTATCATCACTGTTTTGGGTGTGTTTGTGGTGTTTAGAATTCCTTAGGAAGAGTGGGGGGAAGGGTATACCTGCAGTGACACTCAGGCCTAAGCCAGGACAGGGCTGTGTTCTGTCCCTTCTCTGGGTCCAGCATGTCCCTCTACTACTTCTTGTCATATTGCCTCTCTCTGAGTGTGGAATTCCTTTTCTAAAGACAAAGTTAGATGGTGCATAATGTTTACTCTTACAGCCTCCTCAGTAGCAGAACCCATGTTTAGCTGGACACTTTGCTGCCCAGAGTCCTTAGGTCCCTGCACTACAGCAAGGTTGTGTGTCTAACTTGCATCTATAAATTGCCTGGTGGCTCATGCCTCTAATCCCAGCAGTCTGGGAGGCTGAAGAAGGAGGATCCCTTGAGGTCAGGAGTTCAAGACCAGCCTGAGCAAAAGTGAGACCCCATCCCTACTAAAAATAGAAAAATTACCCGGGCATTATGGTGGGTGCCTATAGTCCTAGCTCCTCAGGAGACTAAAGCAGGAGGATTGCTCGACCCCAGGAATTTGAGGTTGCTGATGAGCTATGCTGATGCCATAAGAGCTCTGAGATTTCTCTTTCTTTCCTCCCCCTAGAATGTAAACATGAAGGCTGGAACTTCAGTCACCACCTTGAGCTATGAGGTAACCTTGAGAGTGAAGTTTTCACCCCAGGGTGATGGGTCAGAACAATAAAACTGGGTCCCTGATAACCTTGGAGCTGCCAAACCAGCTTCTGGACTTCTATCTGAGAATAGTCACTTCAAGGCTGGGCACAGTGGCTCATGCTTGTAAGCCTAGCACTCTGGGAAGCCATGGTAGGCAGATTGCTCAAGAATTCAAGACCAGCCTCAGAAAGAACAAGACCCCATCTCTAAAAATAGCCAAGTATTGTGGCAGGTACCTATAGTCTCAGCTACTCGAGAGGCTAAGGCAAGAGAATCACATGAGCCCAAGAGTTTGAGGTTACTATGAACTATAACACCACGGCACTCTACCAAGGATGACAAACTGAGACTATCTCAAAAAAAAAAAAAAAGAATAGTTGCTTCTGTGTTGAGGCCACTCTTATTTTAACATGATGTAAGGGTAGCACCTGCCCCAAACAATACACCTTAACCATTCTGCAAATCCAGATAGTGGCGCATCCTGCAGCGTGGTGATGACCACAGCCGCTGAACCTGCTGGGAGAATGGGGACTGAAGACCCCATTCTTGGCAAAGGAAAGCACCCCCAGAAAAAGAGGAAAACTAAACGGAGTGATTTGGAACAAAGAAAAGTCAGCTAGCTTACATTTAAACTAGCCATTGCTAGCAAGCTTCTTGCCTTTTCTGAAATTCTAGCCTGTGGGGATATAGCTTACAAACATCCTGCTGGGTCTGTGAGCACTCTGAGGAGAGTAATGGTCATAGAAGAGGCTATGATCAGATACTTGGGAGGCTGAGACAAGAGAATCGCTTAAGCCCAAGAGTTAGAGGTTCCTGTGAGCTGTGACACCATGGCACTCTACTGAGGGCAACAGGGTAAGACACTGTCGAAGAAGAAGAAGAAGAGGAAGAGGAAGAGGAAGAGGAAGAGGAGGAAGAGGAAGAGGAAGAGGAGGAAGAAGAAGAAGAAGAGGCTACGACAAGTCCTAGAAAAAGATACATCTTCTAGGGCGTTTCCTGCCCATTAAACAGGCAAAGCAGATACCCATTGTGGAGATTTGTACTTGCCTAGGGCAGAGACCAAGGGAATAGTTCGAGCTCTGAGATATGGGCAAAAGAGCTTATATCCCTATAGCAGAGGAAAATCCTCTGTGATGGTAATGGGAGGAAAATGCCTCCCTCCCACCGATCCCTCAGAGGAGATTAACACTGATGGCGTTTTACTCAACAGAGAACTAGTGGAGCTTAACATCTCCGTAGAAATCTGTGTGTGTGACCTAACACAAGGAGGTTATCCCACTACAAGGCTCAGATTTCAGATTACTGAAGGCCACCTTTAAGATTAATTATGATAACAATAGAAGCTGATATGATCAATCCAACAAACTGCTCACATCTTTGTCCCCTCCCTCACCTTACCCTCTGGGCAAACAGACTCCAATAAAAGCAGAGTGGAGGGGGAGGAGACAAGATGGCTGACTGAAGCCAGCTTTCCACAGAGGCTCCCGTCCAGAAGGAGAGTTAAAGGACAGAAATTTAGCAAGTAATCTGGCGGATTAGAGCTTTGCCAAGAGAGAAGGTTGAAGAATGCACATCAACCCTGCTGAGGCAAGCTGCGACCCAAGGATACAAACAAAAGGTACAAAATCCATCACCAAGCCAACAGGAGTCCCCTCCCCATGAGAATGGCTCGGAGTACCCCATAAATAAACAAGCAGAGTCCAAAAGTCCTCCCATTATACTCCACAGAAGAGACCCTCTAAAAACTGGACCTACTTCCCCTACTGGGGTGCCATGGCGCTCTCCTGCCAGGCATAAAACTGTGTAAAACTGTATATATTCTCTACCTGTGATTCTGAGCTCCCAGCACTCCCCTCCACTCTCACTCTGAGGTCTGGAGGCCTGTCCCCTAGGAGTCCGGATTCATGGGTGATTTCTCAAAGGACGTGGACAGGGCCTGATCTGCAGCTGGTCAGTGCTGATTCTGCAGCACGGGAGTGAGGAGAGGACAGTCAGCTGAGAGAGAACCACACCAGAACGGCGGTACCCCGAGGCACAAAGCAGCAGCCGTTTTTGGCAACAATAGAGCTCACCCCTGGATATTCTGGAGTCACACCCCATGTCTCTCTGGCCAACCAGAGGAAGCCAGGCATCTTCTCAGGTGGCAGCCACCCGTGGAACAGATCTGGGATGGAAACACAGGCCCGTGAGTAAAGGGTTTACCTCAAGCGGTACTGGCCTGCGTGTAGCGTGGGAACTAGAAAATGCACGCGCAGTGCCAAAGACTCCCATGGCAGGGCTGACCCAGAGGACCACTTTACTGAGCCTAAGACGCACCTGGCTCCCAGGGGATCATCAGCCTAGACAAAGGAGGCAGGAGGCTAGAACTGACAGCTAACTGTGCTGTGAATACAAACCTTTGCAGCAGCAAAGACAGGGCCTGAGGTGCAGGTTCTGTGAACTCAAAACAGCTTCTCTTCTGCAGGGGAATTTAGCTGGGACAGAAACAAATTCCACAAAGTTGTTCTGTTCAGTCAGTAACATCAAAAGGGGCGGGGCTAGAACTGAGTGAACACCCCCCCAGCCTCCATCAAGTCCCCAAGGTTGTCAGGCCTCAACTCCCCCTGCTGGATAGAGGCAGAGAGCAGCGGCCTGGCTGAGGAGACATAGATTTCCTTGTGATTAAGGCAGGTGCAAACCCCTGGAGTATCTGCTCATTGGAGGCAACTGGGTCACAGCCCTATGAGGTTATCAGTGATTGGATGTGACAGAGGTGCAAGGTGGGGTGTGACAGAGGTGCATCAACCTTCCCAGACTAATCTATTTGCTGGGTGGGTTCTCCTGACCTGACTGAGCACCAGAGCAAGTCATATTTGAGTTCTCAGCAGACCCCTGGATCTAGTTCCCAGAGACCTTTTAAACTCTTCCACCTGAGACAGGTGCTGACTGAGATGATTGATTTGGACCTTTTCAACTGAGCCAATCGCCCGAGGACTATCTAAGATATGTCCTGGCTGTGTGGTTGTAGGAAGGTTTGATCTTCCTTTTCCAGTTGTTCCCTGTGAGGGGCAGAGTAACTTAACTGCTCGTATTTCTCCACAGCTGAGACTTCAACCCAAAGTAACTGTTTCACTAGGGTCAGACAGAGACCAGCTGAAAACAAGACAGAGCCACTTAGCCCCACCAAATGAAACAGATCCCCAGTTTCTCAGGCCATAGCACTGTACAGGTCCTTGGCAAAGCTCCAGGGGAAAAGTCAAATGGTGTAAAATAATCATGGGGCAGAATCAGCAGAAAAACTCTGGTAACATGAATAACCAGAGTAGATCAACCCCCACATGGAAAGATATGACAGATGTACCTGAAGATCCCATTCATAAACATCTAGCCAAGATGTCAGAAATTGAATTCAGAATTTGGATCGCAACAAGATTAATAGAATTGAGGAAATTTTGCAATTAGAAATTCGAGAAGCAATTCAAAAGTTGGAATTAGAAATTCGAGGAGAAATTCAAAAGTTGTCTCAAGAATTCAACAAATTTAAAGACAAAACCACCAAAGATTTTGACACACTAAAGCAAGAATTTGCAGCCCTCAAAGATCTGAAAAATACAGTAGAATCCCTCAGTAACAGAGTGGAGCAAGCAGAAGAAAGGATTTCTGACATTGAAGACAAAGCCTTTGAACACTGCCAAAGTCTCAAAGAGGAAGAGAAATGGAGAGCAAAAATGGGTCTTTCTCTCAGAGAGCTCTGGAATAATTCAAAGAAGGCTAATATCTGCCTCATTGGAATCCCTGAAAGCAATGAAGTAGCTTCTCAAGGCACAGAGGCCCTTCTCCATGAAATTATGAAAGAGAATTTTCCAGACATGCCAAGAGATTCTGAAATTCAGATAGCAGACAGTTTCAGAACCCCAGCACGACTCAATCCACGTAAGACATCCCCCAGGCATATCATAATTAACTTTTGCAGACACAATAGGCTTTAAACCAACAAAAGTAAGGAAGGATAAGAATGGTCACTTCATATTTGTTAAGGGTAATACTCAATATGATGAGATTTCAATTATTAATATTTATGCACCCAACCAGAATGTGCCTCAATTTATAAGAGAAACTCTAACAGACATGAGCAACTTGATTTCCTCCAGCTCCATAATAGTCAGAGATTTTAACACTCCTTTGGCACAGTTGGATAGATCCTCCAAGAAGAAGCTAACCGAAGAAATTTTAGATTTAAACCTAACCATCCAACATTTGGATTTAGCAGACATCTACAGAACATTTCATCCCAACAAAATTGAATACACATACTTCTCATTAGCCCATGGAACATACTCCAAAATCAATCACATCTTAGGTCACAAGTCTAAATTCAGTAATTTAAAGGAATATAAATTATTCTTTGCATCATCTAGGACCACCATGGAATAAAAGTTGAACTCAGTAACAAAAGGAATCTGCATACTCATTCAAAAACATGGAAGTTAAATAACCTTATGCTGAATGATAGCTGGGTCATAGATGAGATTAAGAAGGAAATTGCCAAATTTATGGAACAAAATGACAATGAAGACACAAATTATCAGAACCTCTGGTATAATGCAAAGGCAATCCTAAGAGGGAAATTTATAGCACTGCAAGCCTTCCTCAAGAGAACAGAAAGAGAGGAAGTTAACAGCTTAATGGTACATCTCAAGCAACTGGAAAAGGAAGAACATTCCAACCCCAAATCCAGTAGAAGAAAATAAATAACCAAAATTAGAGCAGAATTAAATGAAATTGAAAATAAAAGCATTATACAACAGATCAATTAATCAAAAAGTTGGGTTTTTGAAAAGCTCAATAAAATAGATAAACCTTTGGCTAACCTAACCAGGAAAAAAAGAGTAAAGTCTCTAATTTCATCAATCAGAAATGACAAAGATGAAATAATAACAGACTCCTCAGAAATTCAAAATATCCTTAATGAATATTACAAGAAACTTTATTCTCAGAAATATGAAAATATGAAGGAAATTGACTGATACTTGGCACCACATCACCTTCCAAGACTTAGCCAGAATCAAGTGGAAATGTTGAACAGGCCTATATCAAGTTCTGAAATAGCACCAACCAAACAAAATCTCCCTAAAAAGAAAAGCCCAGGACCAGATGCCTTCATGTCAGAATTCTACCAAACCTTTAAAGAGGAACTAGTACCTATATTACTCAACATGTTCCAAAATAGAGAAAAAGAAGGAAGACTACCCAACACGTTCTATGAAGCAAACATCACCCTTATCCCCAAACCAGGAAAAGACCCAACAAGAAAAGAAAATTATAGACCACTATCACTAATGAATATAGATGCAAAAATATTCAGCAAGATCCTAACAAACAGAATCCAGCAACACATCAAACAAATCATACATCATGACCAAGTTGGTTTTATCCCAGGGTCTCAAGGCTGGTTCAATATACATAAATCTATAAATATAATTCAGCACATAAACAAATTAAAAAACAAAGACCGTATGATTCTCTCAACTGATGCAGAAAAAGCTTTTGATAATATCCAGCATCCCTTCATGATCAGAACACTTAAGAAAATTGGTATAGAAGGGACATTTCTTAAACTGATAGAGGCCATCTACAGCAAACCCACAGCCAATATTGTATTGAATGGAGTTAAATTGAAATCATTTCCACTTAGAGCAGGAACCAGACAAGGTTTCCAATTGTCTCCACTGCTCTTTAACATTATAATGGAAGTTTTAGCCATCGCAATTAGGGAAGAAAAGGCAATCAAGGGTATCCATATAGGGTCAGAAGAGATCAAACTTTCGCTCTTCACAGATGATATGATTGTATAACTGGAAAACACCAGGGATTCCACTACAAAACTCTTAGAAGTGATCAAGGAATACAGCAGCGTCTCAGGTTACAAAATCAACATTCATAAATTGGTAGCTTTTATGTATACCAACAATAGTCAAGCTGAAAAAAACAGTTAAGGACTCTATTCCATTCACAGTAGTGCCAAAGAAGATGAAATATTGGGGAGTGTATCTAACAAAGGCCACGAAAGATCTCTATAAAGAGAACTATGAAACTCTAAGAAAAGAAATAGCTGAAAATGTTAACAAATGGAAAAACATACAATGCTCATGGCTGGGAAGAATCAACATTGTTAAAATGTCCACATGACCCAAAGCAATATACAATTTTAATGCAATCCCTATTAAAGCTCCACTGTCATACTTTAAAGATCTTGAAAAAATAATACTTCGTTTTATATGGAATCAGAAAAAAACTCAAATAGCCAAGACATTACTCAGAAATAAAAACAAAACAAACAACTGGCTGAGATGTCAGAAATCGAATTCAGAATTTGGATGGCAAACAATATTAACAAAATGGAACTAGGAATTCGTGGAGAAATTCAAAAGCTGTCTCAAGAATTTAACAAATTTAAAGACAAAACCACCAAAGCTTAGACCCACTGAAGCAAGAATTTGCAGCCCTCAAAGATATGAAAAATACAGTAGAATCCCTTAGCAACAGAATGGACCAAGCAGAACAAAGGATCTCCGACATCGAAGATAAAGCCTTTGAACGCTCCCAAACTCTCAAAGAGGAAGAGAAATGGAGAGCAAAAATGGATCACTCACTCAGAGAGCTCTGGGATAACTCAAAGAAGGCAAATATACATCTCATAGGAATTCCTGAAACAGATGAAGTGGCCTCACTGGGCGCAGAGGCCCTTCTGCATGAAATTATGAAAGAGAATTTTCCAGACATGCCTAGAGAACCTGAAATTCAGATAGCAGACAGCTTCAGAACCCCAGCACAACTCAACCCCAATAAGACATCCCCCAGGCATATCATAATTAACTTCACTAAAGTTAATATGAAGGAGAAAATTCTCAAAGCGGCCAGGTGAAAGAAAACTATTACCTTCAAAGGGAAGAACATTAGAATGACTGCAGATCTCTCTGCTGAAAGTTTTCAAGCCAGAAGAGGGTGGTCATCAACGTTTAATCTCCTCAAGCAAAATAACTTTCAACCCCGGATCTTGTACCCAGCTAAACTGAGTTTCATTTATGATGGAGAAATTAAATACTTTAATGACATTCATATGCTAAAGAAATTTGCCATAACCAAACCAGCTCTTCAGGGTATTCTCAGACCTATCCTCCATAATAACCAACCCAATCCTCTACCACAAAAGTAAACTCACTCAGAAACTTCTGATCAAACTCCAACTTCCACAATGGCAAAAGGATTAAAAATGCCCACTGGACTTTCGAAAAACTCAATACCCCAAATTTCACAAAACTTATCAATACTCTCCATTAATGTGAATGGCTTAAACTGCCCTCTAAAGAGACATAGGTTAGCTGACTGGATACAAAAACTCAGGCCAGACATTTGTTGCATACAAGAGTCACATCTTAACTTAAAAGACAAATACAGACTCAGGGTGAAAGGATGGTCACCCATATTTCAAGCAAATGGTAACCAGAAAAAAGCAGGTGTTGCAATTTTATTTGCGGATACAATAGGCTTTAAACCAACAAAAGTAAGGAAGGACAAAAATGGTCATTTCATATTTGTTAAGGGTAAGACTCAATATGATGAGATTTCAATTATTAATATCTACGCACCCAACCAGAATGCACCTCAATTTATAAGAGAAACTCTAACAGACATGAGCAACTTGATTTCCTCCAACTCTATAATAGTCGGAGATTTTAACACTCCTTTGGCAGTGATGGATCGATCCTCCAACAAAAAGCTGAGTAAAGAAATTCTAGATTTAAATCTAACCATCCAGCATTTAGATTTAGCAGACATCTACAGAACATTTCATCCCAACGAAACTGAATACACATACTTCTCATCAGCCCACGGATCTTACTCCAAAATCGATCACATCTTAGGTCACAAGTCTAACCTCAGTAAATTTAAAGGAATAGAAATTATTCCGTGCACCTTCTCAGCATCATGGAATAAAACTTAAGATGAGTAACAACAGGAATCTGCATACTCATACAAAAACATGGAAGTTAAATAACCTCATGCTGAATGATAGCTGGGTCAGAGATGAGATCAAGAAGGAAATTGCCAAATTTCTGGAACAAAACAACAATGAAGACACAAACTATCAGAACCTCTGGGACTCTGCAAAGGCAATTCTAAGAGGGAAATTTATAGCACTGCAAGCCTTCCTCAGGAGAACGAAAAGAGAGGAAGTGAGCAACTTAATGGGACATCTCAAGAGACTGGAAATGGAAGAACACTCCAACCCCAAATCCAGTAGAAGAAAAGAAATAACCAAAATCAGAGCAGAACTAAATGAAATTGAAAACAAAAGAATAATACAACAGATCAATAAATCAAAAAGCTGGTTTTTTGAAAAGGTCAACAAAATAGATAAACCTTTGGCCAATCTAATCAGGAAAAAAAGAGTAAAATCTCTAATCTCATCAATCAGAAACAACAAAGACGAAATAACAACAGACTCATCAGAAATCAAAAAAATCCTTAATGAATATTACAAGAAACTTTATTCTCAGAAATACGAAAATCTGAAGGAAGTTGACTGCTACTTGGAAGCACGTCACCTTCCAAGACTTAGCCAGAATCAAGTGGAAATGTTGAACAGGCCCATATCAAGTTCAGAAATAACATCAACCATACAAAATGTCCCCAAAAAGAAAAGCCCGGGACCAGATGGCTTCACGTCAGAATTCTACCAAACCTTTAAAGAGGAATTAGTACCTCTATTACTCAACCTGTTCCAAAAGGTAGAAAAAGAAGGAAGACTACCCAACACTTTCTATGAAGCAAACATCACCCTGATCCCCAAACCAGGAAAAGACCCAACAAAAAAAGAAAATTATAGACCAATATCACTAATGAATATAGATGCAAAAATATTCAACAAGACTCTAACAAACAGAATCCAGCAACATATCAAACAAATCATACATCATGACCAAGTTGGTTTTACCCCAGGGTCTCAAGGCTGGTTCAATATACATAAATCTATAAATGTAATTCATCACATAAACAAATTAAAAAACAAAGACCATATGATTCTCTCAATCGATGCAGAAAAAGCTTTTGATAACATCCAACATCCCTTCATGATCAGAACACTTAAGAAAATTGGTATAGAAGGGACATTTCTTAAACTGATAGAGGCCATCTACAGCAAACCCACAGCCAATATTGTATTGAATGGAGTTAAATTGGAATCATTTCCACTCAGATCTGGAACCAGACAAGGCTGCCCATTGTCTCCACTGCTCTTTAACATTGTAATGGAAGTTTTAGCCACTGCAATTAGGGAAGAAAAGGTGATCAAGGGTATCCACATGGGTTCAGAAGAGATCAAACTTTCACCCTTCGCAGATGATATGATTGTATATCTGGAAAATACTACAGACTCTACTACAAAACTCTTAGAAGTGATCAAGGAATACAGCAGTGTCTCAGGTTACAAAATCAACATTCATAAATCAGTAGCCTTTATATATACCAACAATAGTCAAGTTGAAAAAACAATTAAGGACTCTATCCCATTCACAGTAGTGCCAAAGAAGATTAAATACTTGGGAGTTTATCTAACAAAGGACGTGAAAGATCTATATAAAGAGAACTATGAAACTCTAAGAAAAGAAATAGCTGAGAATGTTAACAAATGGAAAAATATACCATGCTCATGGTTGGGAAGAATCAACATTGTTAAAATGTCCATACTACCCAAAGCAATATATAATTTCAACGCAATCCCCATTGAAGCTCCACTGTCATACTTTAAAGATCTTGAAAAAACAATACTTCGTTTTATATGGAATCAGAAAAAACCTAGAAAAGCCAAGACATTACTCAAAAATAAAAACAAAGCAGGAGGAATCACGCTACCAGACCTCAGACTATACTACAAATTGATAGTGATCAAAACAGCATGGTACTGGCACAAAAACAGAGAAGTAGACGTCTGGAACAGAATAGAGAACCAAGAGATGAATCCAGCTACTTACCGTTATTTAATCTTTGACAAGCCAATTAAAAACATTCAATGGGGAAAATATTCCCTATTTAACAAATGGTGCTGGGTGAACTGGCTGGCAACCTGTAGAAGACTGAAACTGGACCCACACCTTTCACCATTAACCAAGATAGACTCTCACTGGATTAAAGATTTAAACCTAAGACATGAAACTATAAAAATACTAGTGCAGGGAAAACCCTTGAAGAAATTGGGTTGGGTGAGTTTTTCATGAGAAGGACCCCCCAGGCAATTGAAGCTGCTTCAAAAATACATTATTGGGACTTGATCAAACTAAAAAGCTTCTGCACAGCCAAGAACACAGTAAGTAAAGCAAGCAAACAGCCCTCAGAATGGGGGAAGATATTTGCAGGTTATGGCTCCGACAAAGGTTTAATAACCAGAATCCACAGAGAACCCAAACGCATTAGCAAGAAAAGAACAAGGGATCCCATAGCAGACTGGGCAAAGGACTTGAAGAGAAACTTCTCTGAAGAAGACAGGCGCACGGCCTACAGACATATGAAAAAATGCTCATCATCTTTAATCATCAGAGAAATGCAAATCAAAACTACTTTGAGATATCATCTAACTCCAGTGAGACTAGCCTACATCACAAAATCCCAAGACCAGAGATGTTGGCGTGGATGTGGAGAAAAGGGAACACTTTTGCACTGCTGGTTGGAATGCAAATTAATACATTCCTTTTGGAAAGAGATATGGAGAACACTTAGAGATCTAAAAATAAATCTGCCATTCAATCCTGTAATCCCTCTACTGGGCATATACCCAGAAGACCAAAAATCACATCAAACAAAGATATTTGTATTAGAATATTTATTGCAGCCCTATTCATAATTGCTAAGTCATGGAAAAAGCCCAAGTGCCCATCGATCCACGAATGGATTAATAAATTGTGGTATATGTACACCATGGAATATTATGGTATATGTACACCATCAAATATTATGCAGCCTTAAAGAAAGATGGAGACTTTACCTCTTTCATGTTTACATGGATGGAGCTGGAACATATTCTTCATAGTAAAGTATCTCAAGAATGGAGGAAAAAGTATCCAATGTACTCAGCCCTACTATGAAACTAATTTATGGCTTTCATATGAAAGCTATAACCCAGTTATAACCTAAGAATATGGAGAAGAGGGAGAGGGATTGGAGGGAGGGGGGAGGATGGGTAGAGGGAGGGTGATTGGTGGGATTACACCTGCGGTACATCTTAGAAGGGTACATGTGAAACTTAGTAAATGTAGAATATAAATGTCTTAACACAATAACTAAGACATTAGGAAGACTATGTTAACCAGTGTGATGAAAATATATCAAATGGTCTATAAAACCAGTGTATGGTGCCCATGATTGCATTAATGTACACAGCTATGATTTAATAAAATAAAATAAAGCAGAGTGGAGTAAACACTCAATGACACTGGCCCTCTGCCCTTGGGCCCCCTGCTCTCCCAGTCCCTCTGGGCTGGCTGCCCTCATTTCTCACACCTGCCTGAATCACACGCTCTGAGATGAACAATACCTTGTAGATCAGGCGTCCTCAAACTTTTTAAACAGGGGGCCAGTTCACTGTCCCTCAGACCGTTAGAGGGCCGGACTATAGTTAAAAAAAAAACAAAACTATGAACAAATTCCTATGCACACTGTACATATCTTATTTTGATATAAAATAAGATATTTTATTTCTTATAAACAGGAACAAATACAATCACACCGTCTCATGTGGCCCGCGGGCCGCAGTTTGGGGACCCCTGTTGTAGGTACACTGATCATAGGTACAGCATAAGAGCCCACCCGGGAGAGGCCACCAGGCAACCCTACTCCTTCTGAGAGAACCCCAGGCAGGAGATCAGGACAGGGCTCTTTGGTGGAATTCAGCCTCCACCTGGCGCCAGCTCTCCAGTTCCAATCTAGCTTCTTCCTAAGGGCTCCTGGCTCTCCTGAAGAGAGGACAGAGTCCACGGTTGGATTTTTTAGTGGAATCAACTAAAATTTTG
This sequence comes from Nycticebus coucang, assembly GCF_027406575.1. Taxonomy (NCBI): domain Eukaryota; kingdom Metazoa; phylum Chordata; class Mammalia; order Primates; family Lorisidae; genus Nycticebus; species Nycticebus coucang. The sequence continues at coordinate 106,512,853 of NC_069783.1, read as the reverse complement.
CAGAACTATTGCAAAAACCCAAAATGCCACAAATGTGCCACAGATGTGAGGATAAAATAGGCATTTCAACTTTTTTTTTGCTGTAAAAAGAGTTGTTTTTCTATTGTTTCCATTTTAGGCAAAATTATTTGAGTGGATAAGTCTTATACCTCTCCCGAGGAAAACACAGCGGTACATAGTTTTACGGCATCCTGCAGAGAACTTTAATATCTGATCACAGCATTAAGAGCTCTTGGACATTTCAACTTTTGAAAGTAACTTTCGGGTCAAGACCAGCCTGAGCAAGAGACCCCATCCCTAATAAAAATAGAAAAACTAGCCGAGTGTTGTGGCAGGCGCCTGTAGTCCCAGCTATTCAGGAGGCTGAGGCAAGAGGACCACTTGAGCCCAAGAGTTTGAGGTTGCTGTGAGCTGTGATGATACCATGGCACTCTATAGAGTAAGACTCTGTCTCAAAAAGAAAAAAAAGTAACTTTTAGTCCTTCTTGGAAGGGAAAGGAAATCTGAAGTCCGAGGGATGGTTGAAGATGTGGGTCTCACCAATGCCCCTGCCTGCTAGTCCACAAGGGGATCTTGATGCTCTCCTGCACAGAATCACACGCTCAAGAATGGAGGAAAAAGTATCCTCCATAATGGAGGTTCCAGGCCTCCTCATGTCACACAGGCTCAGTGGCTGATGCCCTCACTTCCCCTACTGGAAATCTAGGAGTGAAAGGCCACTGTCAGCAGAACCTGGCAAAGGATGTCACCATGGCTGGACGATCATCTCAGTCTGGTCCCACAGGAGGAATCTTTCACTAACCTCCCTCCCTAGAAAAATAAACTAACTGCTGTCTTCACCCAACAGCATGTCGCCTGTCCCCAGATAAGCTCCTTCCCTCAGCTCTTGACTCCCTGGCACCCATCCCAAAGCACTTGGGACTAGGAGCTTGGGGTGCATGTGCCTCCAAGAACTGGCTCTTGGTCTGATCCCAGTTATGTTTCCCAACCTGCAGGACCAAACGGAGCTAAACAAGTTAACAGTCACATCCTTCCAAAGTGGTTGGATTCCCTGGAGTGTGCCTTACAGTGACAGAGATTCTTTTCTTGGAATGTGGCTAATTGGGGCACTAAATATAAACTTCCTGACTTGGTGAATTTTCCTTCTGGGATTTAACATCCTATGGCTACAAGAGATAGGAATTCTAGAAAGTGATTCCCTCATTGTCCATTATCTCCCAAGGGGTGGAAAATAAACCTGCTCTTGGGGTGAAGCAGAGCCCATGAATGTGGGGAGGGACAGATATGAGTGTGAGTGAGGACAAGCGGATAGCTCACACCCCACGAAGAACAATTTGGATTGATTTTAAACTGTGTAGACCAAACCAAAACAAGACAAAGCACACACACGTCCCATGGTTGGTGTCCTTCACAGTTTCTAGGCACAAATCTCTTCACAGAGGTAAAGGGGACCCAGCTGTCCTATCCCATGGCTGCTGTATAATCTGATTCCTCCTTTGAAAATCTATGTGCCAAGAGTTAAGACCTAAAGCTCAGACCCTAGGGAGTGTAGGAAAATCACCCCAAAGGGAAAATTTTAGGGACAGATCAGTTGACAGCAGTCTAAAGTATAGGTCCACAAGCTATGTTATAGCCCATGAGTCAAATCCGGCCCACCACTCATTGTTGTAAATAAAGTTTTATTGGAACCTTGCACACCCATTTCTTTACATGTTGTCTATGGCAGCTTCTCCATGATCATGGCAAAGTTAACTAGTTTTAACAGAGACTATATGATGTGGTTGAGCCTAAAATATTTATTATCTGGCCCTTTACAAAAAAAGTTTGCTATTCTCTGGTCAAATTTTTTTTTGATTATTTATTTGGTTCTGATCAAAGATTTCCAAATTTCTTAATAAAAGTTTTCTAAACTTTAGCTATCCCTGCTAATTAAAAAGTTATGGAACATACACCTCTAAGATATGGAATATCCCTTCACAAATGACTTCTTAATTCAAAGGAGAAATGATAACTTTACAGTGAACAATATCTGACAGCCACCTTAACCAGGTGACCAAAGTCATCACCAGAAGCAGAACAAACCCAAATCACATGCCTCCTGATAGGAGGTGCTGAGAAGAGCACATCATTTTTGTGGTAATCCTGTCAAAAGTGCGTAACTAAGCTGAATCATGAGGAAACACCAGGCAAGTCCAAATTAAGAGACAGCCTACACAATAATTGGGCGTGCCCTTCAGTCACATCAGGGAGAGCCCAGGGACCATCCCAGGGAAAAGTAACACAAAATAAGACATGCACTAGGAAACAAACTAGTCATTTAGGACATTAGTGGGGCAATTGATAAATCTGATTAAAGGGTTGTGAATTATTAGATAACAGTATCTTATTGTGTCAAATTTTCAGATTTTTTGGTTTTTTGCAGTTTTTAGCCGGGGCTGCGTTTGAACCTGCCACCTCCGGCATATGGGGCCAGCGCCCTACTCCTCAAGCCATAGGCACCACCTGAAATATTCAGATTTTGAACGTTGTATTGTGATGGTGTAATAGTCTCCTTTTTCTTAGAAAAAAACACACTCAGCGCCCGTAGCACAGTGGTTATGGCACCAGCCACATACACCAAGGGTAGTGGGTTAAACCCAGCCCGGGCCAGCTAAACAACTGCAACAAAAACAAATAGCCGGGCAATGTGGCAGGTGCCTGCAGTCTCAGATACTTGGGAGGCTGAGGCAATAGAATCACTTAAACCCAAGAGTTTGAGCTTGCTGTGAGCTGTGACGCCACAGCACTCTACTAAGGGCAACATAGTGAGACTCTGTCTCAAAAAAAAACGGGGGAAGAAAAGAAAAAACACAACAAAATATTTAGGGGTTAGGCAAGGCACAGTGGCTCACACCTGTAATCCTAGCATTCTGGGAGGCCAAGGCTGGTGGATCACTTGAGCTCAGCAGTTGGAGGTTGCTGTGAGCTGTGACACCACTGTATTCTACCAAGGGCAACAAAATGAGACTCTGTCTCAAAAAAAAAAAAAAGAAAGAAGAAATATTTAGGGATAATGAGGAAAGATATCTACAATTACTTTTCAATAGATGGTTCTTGGGATATCTCTCCCCTTTCCCCTTCCCTCTCTCTCTATAAACAGATGGACAGACGATAGCAGACGGACAGTACAGATACAGAACAAGCACTCCAGGGTAGCAATTTATTACCTAACTTGGCATGTCCCTGCTCCATGGAGGCCTCCAGCCACAGGGGAGCCAAGCCCCACACAGAGGATGCAGAACCTGCCAGATCTCCGGTGCAGACAGGACAGCAGAGCTCTGGGGACTTCACCCAGGGCCTGGCCGGCTGGCAGGTGCAGCCTGAGACAATCCCTGCCCTCTGGTGCCACCTACCGGCACCCTTCCTCCTCAGGAAGGGAAATCAGGAAAAAAGGGAAGACTCTGAGCTGGAGACCATCTCTTTTATAAACACTACGTGAGTGGAAGGAGGATATTCTGACTCCTGAGGTAATAAGACATTACTGTACACATATAAGCATTGTGGAAAATTCATAAAAATCCCAAAGCAAAATATTCTGCCCACACCTTGGAGCCCCTCTTGAAGACAACCATTCCTCCTACTTTGGGTACCTACCTTCCTGTTGAAGTTACTATTTTACTACATGTATGATATGTATAGTATATTATATGTATTTTATATACATGTATAACACTATGGGAAAGTTACCATTATTTTGTCTTCCTAAATTCTATTTTGTAACCTGATTTGTTCTACTGAAAAAACACTTTCTAATATTTTTTAAAAATCATATCATTTAGACCTGGTAATTACAGAAACATTCCATAATATCCATCTCCTGTTGTTTGACCTGTTGTTTGATTCTCTACTGGGTACCCTGGGATATGACATGGGCTCCAACTGTTGGGCTATTTCAAAGCAATTTTCTCCTAGGAACAAAACACCTGAACTGATAGGTGCACTTTTGTGGCTCTTGACCTGCAATGCCAAACTGCCTTCTAGAAGCATCTATTTACATCCCATAAGCCTTTCTCCCTACATCCTCACCAACATTGAGCTTTGTTCTTTATAGATCACAGCTAACTTAGAAAGACTAGAATAGCACCTCCTTGCCTTAATTTGTTTGGGAAGCAGCACCTGGTGCCGACAGGTGCCCAGGCTGTGCAGCCAGAGCTCTGGGCTGTGTTCAAACCCCAAAACAGCCACTGGCCAACAGTGCGACCATGGGGCAAGTCACTTAAACTCTCCAGGCCTCAGTTTCTTCACCTGTAAAATGGGAACAATGAGAGTACTGATGCCACCGTGATCTGTGTGAGCCCAAAGTGAGTTAGCACATAGAGGGAACCAGGAATGGTGCCTCGTACACAGGGGTGTCCATGAGCACCCTTGGGGACTAAAGAGAGTGTCAGTGCATTTCTTCAGTTATCTGTTCAATCGGACAGATTTCATTGCCCAGAGCTCACAGTCACTCTCTTTTTTTTTTTTTTTTTTTTTTTGAGGCCTGGTCCTCAGGACATGGCACACTCCCCACTCCTGCGTGGAGAGGGGGCAATGGTCTTTTTAAATAGATTTATGGAATTATAATTAACAGACAAAAAATTGATCTGTTGAAAGGGTAGAGTTGGACAGTTTTTAGTAAGCAATTGGCACCAAAATCCAGTTCTAAAATGCCTCCACCCCTCAGCAATCACTGCCCCAGGCCTAGGGAAATGACTGACCTGCTTGCTTTTTGTCTCTAAAGTTTTGCCTTTCCTAGAGTCTCAGTTTGTCACCCTCAGTAGAGTGCTGTGGCATCACAGCTCACAGAAACCTCCAGCTCTTGGGCTTAGGTGATTCTCTTGCCTTGCCCTCCAGAGTAGCTGGGACTATAGACGCCTGCCACAACGCCCGGCTATTTCTTTCTTTCTTTTTTTTTTAATTGCAGTTTGGCCAGGGCCAGGTTCAAACCTGCCACCCTCAGTATATGGGGCTGGTGCCCTACTCACTGAGCCACAGGTACCGCCCCACAGTCACTCTCTTGAAATGATAGTATTTGTTTGTGACTAACATTGGTTTCCATGACATTCACCATTAGAAAGCTTTGATCTAAATTTTGCCTGAGGGAGTAAAAGAGACTTCAGGATGCTTATCACGAGGTGGGAACTTGCAATTGTACAGCATTTTAGAATCTATGGAGATGCTTTTGATAAAACCAAATAAATACATAAATAAATAAATAAACAAGACGGATTCCCATATGGATACAGTGAAGGCAGATGGATACATGTTGTTAAAGTTAGCAAAATGCTAACTGTAGAACTAACTGCATTTTGCGAACTGCGAAATCTGGGTGTTGGCTCATCAGCATTCACTGTACAATTCTTTCACTTCTCTTTTTGTTTGAAAGTTGCCATAAAAATTGTGGATGGGAGAGCTTATTTTAATATATGTTATTTCTTCATTCTCTGACCACAGAGAGAAACTGAGGATCTCTCAGTCTTGTCAGCTAAATCTGTCTTCCTTGACTGATTCTTTAATATTTCTCCACATGGTCTTGCCTTTCACACTTTTCTGTTACAAATTTACATCCTCCGTGAAGCCTGCGACCAGGCTTAGGGCGTGGGCCGCCACTTCTCCTCTCCACCTGCAGCTCAAAGCATTTTTGCGAGCCACACCTGCAAGGACAGCAGTCCACAGGCCCTCCCTGACATGTCTGGGCAGCATCTGAAATTTGACAAGATCAGAACCAGCGTCATCATTATCTTTGTACTTTTCCAAACCTCAGGTCCCTCCCAACCCATCATGGACACCCCACCATCACCACTGGCTCACAACTCAGAGCTGGCATCTGGACACTGCCCAAGTTCTAGACCACTTCCCCTGGGTCACAAGAAAATAAAACAACCCCCTATTTCATGGCAGCACTGTTAAGCTGTGAGGCCAACCCTTAACAACACCGCTGAAGAAACAGGCTTAAACTCCATCCCCACCTGGCTGACCTCATCTTATTAAGAGAGTCTTATTAACCAGATGACTATTGGGGCCATGAGTACATTTATACGGTGCAGGTGTTTTCTTCTTTTTGTTTTGTATTGTTTTTAATCTTGGGAATTCCAGAGTGGCTCCAGCTCCCACAGTGCTCAGGGCTGCCACCAAGTCATTGTGTCCGCCCGGGCACCTCTGTACCCCACTCCCTTTCTCCCTAGTAGCAGTGGGATTACTGGAGCCTCTGAGCATTGTGGGAAACTCCCTGGGGTCCCCTTCTCAGGAGGTTCTTGTTTATTAAAGCACTCGCCAGCATTTCATTCCACCTATTGACCGCTAGAATCCCCCTGCTGTCTTGGGATCCTTCACAGGCCTTGAATAGTCTATTTTACAAAAGCATTCACGGCAGGGATCCTTTAGGGCGTGACATCCTACAGGTAACCATTGTCTGTGGATTATTCACGTAGGGGCTGGCTTTCCAGACCTTCAGAAGCAATGATAAACAGCTCTTAAAGGGTCGCCCAGGTCAACAGACAGAATAGCATTTGACTGACACAGATTCTATTGACCCAAGGTTTTTAAGAAAAACAGTTGCCAGGGAGAAAAAGCACCCACATGCCGCAGCTGGCGCCTAGCGCAGCCTTGGGCTGTGGCGGAGCGCCCTCTGCTGCCCACTGCTGCCTTGCAGGCCCTGTCCTCAGGACGGGGCATACTCCTCACTCCTGCGTGGAGAGGGGGCGATGGTTTTTTTAAAAATAGCTTTATGGAATTATAATTAACAGACAAAAAATTGATCTGTTGAAAGGGTAGAGTTGGATGGTTTTTAGTAAGCAATTGGCACCAAAATCCAGTTCTAAAATGCCTCCACCCCTCAGCAGTCACTGCCCCAGGCCTAGGGAAACGACTGATCTGCTTTCTTTTTGTCTCTATACTTTTGCCTTTCCTAGAAATTTCTTGTATGTGAAATCTTGCAGTATGATCAATATTTTAACATATTTTTAACATTTTTTGAGGTCTCCCCATGCCCTGGAACCCATTTCCCTGTATAGCTGGGTAGAGTTTAATTCCACAGCTTCACAACTTCTGCCTATTCTGTCACCTGCTGGTGGGACATTCGAGTTGTTTCCAATTTTTTGCTGTTATGTGGTTAAGAACATTAGTATACAACCCTTTGTGTGAATGTATGTTTTTATTTCTCTTGGTTGAATACCTAGATGTAGAATTGCTGGGTCACATGGTAAGACTAGGTTTAACCTTTTAAGAAACAACCAAATAGTTTTCCAAAGTGGCTGCACCATTTTACATTTCTGCCGGTAGTGTAGGTGGCTCCCAGTGTGTCCGCTTGTCCAAGGGTGTGACCCTGGCATTCCTGCTTCTCCCTTTCCTGAGGAGTCCTGGGCTCTTTCCCCACTCTGGACACTAAGCTCCTACTTAAGAGGCTGCCCCGTATCTGCTGCCCCACATTTAATCCACATAGGGAAGTTTCGAAAATTAAATTAGTTGCAACATTTAAATGCAAGGAAGGCTTGGGTTAAGATCCAGATGTTCAGCTATTCTTGAAAACGTGGAGGTGCTGGTCATCAGTGGTGCCAATTTCTGGTTGACAGCAGGCAGCTGCTGCTAAACAGCGTATGCCCTAGCCCTCCCATGCCCACCCCATGAGCCACTCCCTCCTCTCTCCTATCACTGAGGTTAGTGCTAGTTGCCATTTGCCCCGCCGTTTGAGCATTAGGTTAGAATAAATAAAACATAGTTTTCATTGATGTATATTAGTTGTACATATTTTGGGGGTACTGGTGATATTTTGACATTGTATAATAATCAAATCAGGATGACTAAGCAAGAGTGAGACCCCATCTCTACTAAAATAGAAAAATTAGCCAGGAGTTGTGTTGGGTGCCTGTAGTCCCAGCTACTCAGGAGACCAAGGCAGGAGAACAGTTTGAACCCAGGAGCCTGAGGTTGCTGTGAACTGGGCTGATGCCACTGCACTCTAGACTGGGCAACAGAGTGAGAGTCTGTCTCAAAAAAAAAAAAAAAAAAAAAAAGAATGAAGAAAGGAAAGAAAGAAAAGAAGAAAGAAATTCCACTTAAGAAAAACTCTGAAAGAAGATTAAGAATAGAGGACAGATATCTCAAAACATGGTGGGAAAGGACTTGCCCCCACCAATAAATATTAATGAGAACACATAAAATTTGCATAAGAATTCAAACCAACTGACTTTGAGACACACCCCAAATTTGTTGAATTAGCATTTGTTATAAATAGCAAGAATTCAGGTGAGTTCCTTATCACATGGTATTGACACTTGAGCCATGAACAACAGAAACTTATAACAATAATTTAAAAATTATCATTCACTCATATTATACACAATGTCAGCCACGCAAAAATTTTCTTAGTGTGACAATTTATTAATGGATATGCAATAAAATATTTCCCCAAAAGTCTTTCCAGAAATGACAAGGCAGAAAGTAAACTTCTTTTTTGCTTCTCTGGAAATTTTTTTAAATGTAAACATGAAATATTTGAAGAAATGATTTTTAAAAAGTAAAAAATGAATCTGTAAATACATTCTTAAACTCTGATTTAACATAGTAGGTATATGAGGTTAGACATACAGATGTGGCATTTTGATAACTGACTTAAATATCTAAATATAAATCAAAAAACATTTCCATAACTTTAACTATAAAAACACAAGTTCAGTAAGTACTTCACACCTAGGAAGAACAAGGTTTTATTTTTATTTATTTATTTATTTTTTGAGACAGAGTCTCAAGCTGTCGCCCTGGGGAGAGTGCTGTGGCATCACAGCTCACAGCAAACTCAAACTCTTGGGCCTAAGCGATTCTCTTGCGTCAGCCTCCCAAGTAGCTAGGACTACAGGTGCCTGCCACAACACCTGCAGTTGTCATTGTTGCTTAGCAGACCCAGGCCAGGTTCGAACCTGCCACTCTAGGTGTATGTGGCCAGTGCCCCTGCCGACTGAGCTATGGGCGCCGCCCAGAAGAACAATTTTTAAAAACACAATGAGAAGTATTAGAAGGTGAGGACTAATAAGATTGGATTGAACTTGAAGTGGGACACAAAAGCAGACATGATCATGCAAGTAAACAAAAATATCAATATAAGCGCCATCTTTAAACACTTAAATATCCTTCAAGACAAGTTATACTTTCAACTTAATCACAAAACAGTGAGCCACATACCACCAACAGGCTATTTGAAGACCAAATATATATGTACAGTAGCCACATACCACCAACAGGCTATTTGAAGACCAAATGTATATGTACAGTAGAACGACTAAGTTGACGACACAACAACAAACCGGTCAACATACAGAGGTGGTCAACATAAGAGGCCTACTGTACTGATACACATGTGGTGCACGATGGTCTATGAAAATTCAGTCAACTGTAGGGAGGTGGTCAACTGTGGGGGTTCTATTTGTGTGTGTGCGCACATGTATATGTATGTGTGTGTGTCAGAGCCAGAATACTCCTATAGTAATTCTGAGTGCAGAGTGATGACCAGCAAGTAATGAAATGCTAAATACAGACTGGGCCTAAGCTAAGCAGCTGGATTTGTAAGTCATGAACAAGTGAAATTCATAACAGTATTGAATAAGGAACACAGTTTCCAAACTGCCCAATATTACTCACACTAATTGTTTGGAATCAATCACAGCTACTTTAGTTTCAAACCAAACAATACTAAAATATAGTCATATGCCTCTATAATTACACAAAGGAGTAACAAAAACTAACTATTTGGGGGGTATCCTTCACATATTCACTTAGAATTCTGACTAGTTACTATGTTAATAGATGACCATTTTCTAGTTCATACATATTATGAACTAAAAATAAATCATACTATCATACTAAAAACAATATTGAGCAATAAAAACATTATTTTAGAACCCTACAAACTTTGGGAATTAACTTTTAAAGTTTAGCAGAATATTAGGTACTTAACAAGAACGTTTAAGTGATCTGTACAATAGTTTAAATTTGTAAGAATTACTTAATGTCTAAGAATAATTCCCTTGAGTTTAGAGAGTACTAAATCTTGGTTCATCACCATCGTAAATTCAGACTTTGTTAACGTAAACAGAGAAACATAAATCTTATATTTAGTGAACAAAGAAGATGCCATTGTCTTGACAGTGCAGTAATGAATTACATACTATCCTGGGTGATGGGACAGGTAGAAACTGGAGCTAAATAAACATGACTTTTTAAAGGGTATTAGGTGCAATTAAACTTTATCGATCAATATAAACAGAAGGCACTTGCAAGGATCTACGCAGGGCTTTCCAATCAATGTTTTCTATGACAATAGCAAACTTTGTAAACAACTGTACAAAGATGGTTCTAACCTGAACCGTCCTATTTTTTCAAAAGGCAATATTTAGTATATAAAATGGTGTAAATTAAGGATGTTAATATATTAAATAATTTATAAACATTTAAAATTACAGATATCTTACAAAACAGTTCTGTGATAAAAATTATTCCTGCAAACAAGAAGTAAACAAACATAGTACAAAAGTTTTTTATTTACCATATATTAGCTAGGAGAAGGGGAGGAAAGTAAGTCTGAGACCTGAAATCTAATAGTTTCATAACACAAAGTATTCCTCATTAAATTTTAAATACATTTTTAACACTGAAATAGTTTAAAAATTGAAATTTTCAATAATTCCTTATTTCTCAAGGCCATGGAAACAAGTTTCACATCGTTAAGGTTTTGTAGTGTGTTATTTAGAATCCAGGACATTTAAGTTCACTATCAAATCCATTCTGTTCAGGGTGTTTTCACCAGACAAGACATTCATTCTATTGTGCTTTCTCCTCGGATTCATTAATTAAAAAGTTAGCACCTAGCGCCAAGCCACAAAGTCTAAGATTCATTCATGAAGCGACAGGATGTTGATTTTGTTGCAGGCGTGGTCTGTGTCTCCAAGGGTAAACAGCTCTTGGGATATGGTTGCTATGACAATGTTGTTGCCAGGATAATTCCAAGGATCACGAGCAATATAATTACACAAATAATAATGAATATCATTTTCTGCAAGATTAAAAATATATTAATTTGCAATGTATCGAAATCAACTATATCATCTGCTAACAAAATCCCTCTGGAATTTAAGACAGTTTAAAATAAAAGCCCATTATCAAGAAAGAACCTCTTAAGATCACAGAAAAGGAAAGGGAACAGAAAACTCCAAAGGCAAAAGTTAAGTTCTAGATACATGTATATTAAATTAAATTACTTTAACAAATTATGTGTCATTAAAACAACTATTTGCTCCTGGAAGGAAAAGGCACCATGTGAGCTCATAATAAGCACTTTCCTTGATCATAATAAAATTCCAGAACTGCCCCAACCCTCACATTGTACCCCTTGATTGCACTAATGTATGTACACAGCTATGATTTAACAATAAAAATAAATAAATTAAAAAAAAACAAAACCTTTAAATGAAACTATTTCTCATTGGCTGAAAAAACCCTATCTATCCCTTTTCTTACATTTAAGCATGATGAAGCTATATATGTAAGAAACCAACAAGACATTAGCTCAGTCTTTCACTGTGTTCACAATATAGCATTAAAATTTTTTTTCAACTAACAAGCATCGTCACACAATTGAAAGTTAGATCTTTGGTTTAAGAAATCTAGGCTCCATTTAAGTTCACAACTCCAGGTCAGTTGTCTGAAACAAAAGGGAAGAAAGATACAAAAATAGGCCAAGCACCGCGACTCATTCCTGTAATCTTAGCACTGTGGGAGGCTGAGGCAGGTGGGTTGCTCAGGAGTTGAGATCAGCCTGAGCCAGAGTGAGATCTCATCTCTAAAAAAACTAGCTGGGCATTGTGGTGGGCACATGTAGGCCCAGCATCATTTTACATTACAGTTACAAAACATGCCACATTTTAATCTAAGAAATCCTACATGCTGAGCCAGAATCAGCAAACTGAGAGGAGCAAGGCCAGGCCCCACAGTGAACTCAGGGAGCCTGGCAGCTGCCTTTGGGACCCCCTGCTCCTTTGAATCCTGTACTCCCAAACACTCCCTGGAAAGCCTCAACCTTCTACTGTCCTCCTTCAATGTTTACTATAAACCTTTCTTAGCACCTTTCTAGGGGAATGTCTTTTCCTTTGGCTGGTAATACCTCCCAGGATGGCAACAGGTGCCCTCACTCTTCTTGGAGTCCCCTTAGAAAACTGCCTGCCCTAGATGTGTGCTCTGGTGTCTGCCAAGCACCTGGCTGCTTCATATGTGTGCTCTCCTGCCACCTCCGGCTTTCAGATGATCACTGACTGACTGTAAGGCATTTGGAGTACAGGAATCAGGTGGCGTCTAATCTTCGGGTGACAGTTCTAACCAAAGCTTGGTCTTCTCCTTAGTGATGGAGAGAGTATAGGCTGGAAGTCAAGCCAGTTTGGAGCTGAAGTCATGGTTCTATCACCAATGTCTATAAATCTCCACCTGTCTCCTCACATATGAAACAGAGCATCCCCCCATGTGATAGGGATCAGGGTCACCTCTGTAAAATAGCCATGCACCCTGCCCATCCTGCAGGGCAGACGAGGGGGGTACAGTGCCCAACCTATAGGAAGGCAATTTGCTAAAGGGTAGAAAAACAAATTTAAGCTTTTTTATTATTAAATCATAAGGCATTTATGGGGCACAAGGTGCTAATTTGATACACAATGTGGAAAGCTTACATCACACTTGTTAACATAACCATCACCTCACTATTTGTTGTGGTAAGACATTTATACTCTACTCTTAATAGTTTTAAAGTGTACCACTGTATTATGCACAATAGATGAGGTACCACCAAATACCTTTGTATACGGTACTGATCTGTTTCTTATGAATGAAGATCATTTCATGTCCATTCTTTCGAAGTAGGTTGAAATGGCCAGCCAGGCCGGCACACAGGCGCAAGCCCCACTCTCCAGAGACCACGGAGAGGAGGCTTCTTTAGTCAACATCAATACTCAGCTGCACCCGAGAAAAGCAGTGCCCTTCACTGCATCCATGCTAAAAACTGTAATTTTATCTTCAGTGAAACCACATTAAACTAACCATATTATGACCACTAGGTAAAAGAAACTGCATATTTTAGAAAGAATTACAAAAATATTCAAAAATTCCATTATACCAATGAAAAAAATCACATAGTCCATTTTGTCAGCAGAGGAAAGAAGATAGATTTAGGAAAGACATATAAACATTCTGCCTAATAAAACCAGTGCTCAATCATATCAATGTACACAGCTATGATTTAATAAAAATAAATAAATAAATAAAACCAGTGCTCAGAGTGCTCTCTGCCTTCCAAAGACTGGAAGCTTACAAAAAGAATGCCCCAGAGCTTGCCACTGAAATAATTTCAAGTGCCATCTGGCTCACATAAACATCAGGACACTGACTCAAAAGCTTCTCACGTGAACTGGTAAGTGTAACAGAAATACATCTTAGAGACTGAAAAGCAGTCTTGAAACTTGCACTTGCCATATGCAGTCTGTAGTCGCATCCACACACAAGAACGAAATCAGGGACAGCCTGTCCCAATCCAGACACCCTGGGACACAGGGCAGTATTCTTGTCATAATGATTACTCTGACAGACACTTACAAAGACATAACTGGTACTTCCACATTTAATATACCTGACAGCATTCCAATTTAAGTGCTAAGCCCCACGCATAAGAAAATCAGAAGGAAAAAAAAAAAAAAAAGAAAGAAAATCAGAAGGAAAACTCAACATCAATTGAAGTTTGAGGCAAGGTGATACTCACATAGCAGACAAAAAATGATCCTTGAAACAAACTGAAGATCTTTTATATTCAGAATCTTTTAATTAAGAATTGATAACTATACTAACCAAAAAAATACATAGTTTTTGTTTCAGTTGTTGCAATTATTCTAAAAGTTAAAATCTGAGAGAGAAATTATCATATGTTAGTTTTTCAATTGAGAATTAATCTTTGCTGCTACGGCTGCGGCATTTAACAAAGGGAAGGAGTGAAATGGTCTCCCCACACTGAAAACAAAAGGTCGAAGAGACCAGAGCACTGTTGCTGGCCACACTGTTACCCTGAAGTGATAGGAGTAAAATTTTATTATTTTTAAGTCTATTTAAATTGGGCAAGCACTATTATTGGTTAATTGTGAGAGTTAGTAAGTAAATGAATTAATTAGTTACTTCCTGCCAGGCCGGCAGACAGGCATGCACAGTGACGCTCTCTACACCATCATCTGCCAACCGACCACCCAGTAATCAGAGCGATTATGCCAACCAGAACCACTGACACCAACCGACCACCCAGTAATCAGAGCAATTACGCCAACCAGAACCACTGACACCGCAACAATTATCCACTTTTTTCTGTCAAAGAAAAGCAAGCTGATTGTATCATGGTTAATTGGTTAATTTCACCTGGCCACATTAAAAGACATCCTTCACTTAAAATAAAACGATCCATAACTCATTGTAAAGTCTAAGTTATAGGACATATGCTTAATCCTGTTTGGCAATTTTTAGTTCTCAAAAAGAGCGACTTTTAATAAAGTCAGACTAGTTGGAGATAAATTGCTATCTAACCCTTAGAGCAGTAGGTTTCATCCACGGGGAGAAGCACGATCATTTATCTTGACACCTTCTGATGGACTGAGACACACGGCTCCCCATCTGCTACGCCCTCGAGGCGGCCTGTGCCTCTGATTTGTGTGCTGCTGGTGCTCCTAACACCATATAGGAGGCAACCTTCCGACTGGCGCCGCCTGGTCCCTGAGGCCACAAGCAGCTCCACTGGGCCCGAGCACAGGACATGCTGGAGGACCAGTGTGTGGGGCAGATGCAGTAGGCACGCGTGCGGCAGTGGCGGCACAGGAACCAGCTGGTGGCTTCGGTTACCAGGCATTTCATCAAACAGACGGTGATACCCTCTGAGGCAGGCATCATGTCTCGGACCAGGTTATACGCTGGGGATGTGCAGACTCCAAGCGCCCTCCAAAAAGCCAGTGGGGTGAGAGTGAAAATGTATCATATCCACCATCTTTCTTCTTAGTAAAACCAAAGAATTTTTACTAAAATTTTCATTGGATTGACATGCTTAGGTCATGGAAAAAGGAAAGGGAGCTGCCCTTTTTAATGAAAGTCAACTTTGTGCCCAGAACTAAGCTTAGCATCAGATACAGGTTATCTTATCACTATCCCCTCAACTTACACCAAGAATCAATATTTTAAGAAGCAATCACATAAAATAATGTGAGAAACGATGACTTATACTTTACTTAGATATTTAGATATGCCTAAGGCCACACGAAATGTGCTTCTTGGGCGAATGTAACAGCCCAGACACGCGTCCTAGCTGAGAATGCTCACGTGCAGTTTGTTACTCACGGGTGAACACGCACATACAACCCGACTCTGATTTTTCCTAACACCTTGGAAACATCCCCTGATCTGCACTGAGCCATCAGCCTCTAAGAAAGGCACAGTCCTCTTCAGGAAGGAGTGGGTGACAAGCACTCCAGAAGCTACTTGGTGGCACATGTCCGTCTTCTCCACACTGCAGGGAGAACGAAGGACTTTCAGGCAAGGACACATAAGATTCCCAGAGAGTTTCCTGGCCCCTTAGAACTTAATTTGTAGTTTCATAGTTTTTTTGAAAGAACCTTCACTCACACACCACATTCTTAAAATTCAGATAAAGACACTGAAGGTCACTCACAAAGTTCACACCATGCTCAGCATCCCTGCATATTAATAAAAGGAGGTGACGATATGAAAAACCTCTCTCTCAAGTTTCAGAGGCAATAGGATAAAATGCCTAAGTCAAAATAAGTTTTAAATTTTGGCCCTAATTTAAAACACATACACACAATTCCCTTAACTCTTTTGAAAGCAAAGTGTGTGGACCTTGAGCAAGACTCCATTCTTTCGAGAATCTCTCTAAGTGGATGCTATGGAAGGTTTTAGGTCTACAGTCTCAAATAATTCTCTTCTTTCCACCAAACCAAAGAATTCACAAATAACCTAAATAAAGAACTTAAATGTGTAACAATTTTATTCAATGAACATTCTTGGTTGGAAATTTAGGAGAATTTCCAATCCCTTTGGTTTTTGTAACTCCCTCCACATAATGGCCCAAGGAACAAAGCTTGAAGTTCAAACTCCCTACAAGGACAATAGCATGGACTTGGGGCTGTGAGGGCCTTAATCACTTAGACTATAGAACCATTTATACTCAACATAATTTTCTTAAAATATTTTTAAAATTTTTAGCAAAAAAAATTATTAAAGTTTTAAAATAAAACATTTACTGAAGGAATCCTTATTTCTTAAAATACCTTTTAGGCAGCCTTGAATTAACGTACAACTTGAAACCAAATGAAAAGAAAAACATCCTAATTCTTTAAAGCCAAACTCACCCTCCTTGCTTTGCTGCGATATTTAACAGCCTTTTTAGTTTCTTCTTTAGCATGTTCAACATAGTCTGTGGCATTCATAACGTTTCTTTCTATGTTGTTGATCATTTCACCCTTAAAATGAAAAGTTTCAAACTTAGAAGACATTTCAAATGACTTAATTACATATCCTAAGACAACCATGTAACAGGGTTTCTATATAAACACACAGTACACATAATGGATACTGAATTTTTTTCACATTTACAGAAAATAAAAAGTGAGACCACTTATAATACACCAAATATCAAAGTAATAAAAATTCAATTTATATTTTAAAAAGAACTAAAAGGAATGGGCAACAATGTTGGTAATTAAAGGCATATCCAGATGATTCTGTGATATGCTTTAATGTGAACACGTCTTACAGATGAGAACATGGCGGGAGGCAATGAGCTTTAGGTGAAACTAATATTTACTGTTATGCACAGACAGTAGACAAAGAATGATATCTAAGAGGTACAAAATTGTTATTATTTCGTTAATATATCAGCAAACTAGGGACAGCTTATATCTGCCACTAAGTTGACTAAATTAATGAGCAGAAATGTAAACTGAAGTGATAACAGTGAAGTATTAGGGAGAAAACACAGTACCTGGTCCTCTGTGCCCGGCAGACAGAGTCTGCAGCAGTGAACAGGAAAGCAGTGAAGAAGGACGGATAGTTAACTTACACATCCGCAAATGTAAACTTACTAGTAGGCTTTGGCTATTCACACACTTTGCATTATCTGAGTCAATGTAGCTCAATGTTAACAGCAGGCTAGACAAAACTATGTGACAAAGCTAAGAACACAGCAGTTGTTCTAATGGAACTTAATCCAATGCATTTGGTCTAGAACAATCATAAACTCTTAACTAATTATAAAAATAATCTACTATTCTTATATCTAGTTGATTTCTTTTGGAATACTTTCTGAAAGAAAGTAGAGTACTCTCTACTTCCTGGGTCCTCCATGGCAAGAGGCCCACTCCAGAGAGGAACGAACCTGTCCTACCCTGTGTGGCTGTCAAGTTTCCTTGGACAAATGCCCGGTGCCTGAGCTACCCACACACACTTCCACAATACAGCCCCTCACAGTCAAGCGCTCTTTAGATGGTGAGTGATGCCATGGGGAAGAGCGCCCTACCCCACCTGGGACAACTCAGCCAAGTTTGTAAAGTAGCCAACCAGACTGGAACCTTCCTAGAGGAAGGCCAAGGAGATGACTTACTGGCTGATTTGAGGTGAACGTTTCTACCCAGACACCAATGCCACAAATCATGGAGTCCTAGCCTCACACAGTGCTCGGGAAAACTCAGGAGGACCTATTTGGAGTCAAAGAGCAAGGGTGAACATGTCCACACACCTAACAGATATCCTTTATTTTGCTCTGAATTTTACATATGTTTTTTAACTTAAATTAACTCTTCAGCTCTCTCAGAAAGGTCTCCCCACCTCCTGACAGCACCATGTGATGTACGATTTTGTCTCAGTGTCACAGGTGAGTTCCTTTGGGGTATATTCTTTTAGATATTTCTCCTAATTACTACTGTAATATACACTTTTACAGAAAATTGAAAATACATATATTTAGAGAAGAAAACTAAAATTCACATAGTCCCACTGTTATACTGTTTATTTCTTTCCTTCTGTGAATACTATTTTATACAGCCCAGTTCATGCCACATACGTGTTTGTGTTTATTTATATATTTATACATATATAGATGTAAGATTTTTTTATATCTTTTACCTTAAGAATACCTTGTTCTAGCACAAATGTTCATACATTTCATTATAAATTCTTCACAAACAAAAATGTGTATATTGGGCGGTGCCTATGGCTCAGTGAGTAGGGTGCCAGCCCCACATACCATGGGTGGTAGGTTTGAACCTGGCCCCGGCCAAACTGCAACAAAAAACTAGCCGGACATTGTGCGGGCACCTGTAGTCCCAGCTACTCAGGAGCCTAAGGCAAGAGAATGGCCTAAGCCCAAAAGCTGGAGGTTGCTGTGAGCTGTGACACCATGGCACTCTACCAAGGGCAACAGAGTAAGACTCTGTCTCAAAAAAAAAAAAAAATTGTGTATATTGCCTTATGTCTGCCCCAAACACTGACCTATAAGACACCAAGACACCATAATTTAATTATTCAGGGCTAGGCACACAGTAGCTCATGCCTAAAATCCTGGCACTTTCGAAGGCTAAGATAGGAGGATCACTTGATGCTTGAGGCCAGGAGTTTGAGACCTGTCTCTACAAAAGAATTATTTTAAAAATTAGCTGGACATGGCTCAGTGCCTATAGCTCAGCAGCTAGAGTGCCAACCACATACACCAGAGCTAGTGGGTTCAAATCCAGCCCAGGCCTGCCAAACAACAATGACAACTACAACCAAAAAAAATAG
Source organism: Nycticebus coucang (assembly GCF_027406575.1). NCBI lineage: Eukaryota > Metazoa > Chordata > Mammalia > Primates > Lorisidae > Nycticebus > Nycticebus coucang. The sequence continues at coordinate 106,493,983 of NC_069783.1, read as the reverse complement.
GTACTGTGGCAGGCGCCTGTAGTCCCAGCTTCTTGGGAGGTTGAGGCAAGAGAATTGCTTAAGCCCAAGAGTTGGAAGTTGCTGTGAGCTGTGACCACTATAGCACTCTACCAAGAGCTACAAAGTGAGACTCTGTCTCTAAAAAAAAAAAAAAAAAATTATCTGGGCATAATGGCTCATGCCTGTGGTCCCAGCTACATGGGAGAAGGATCACTAGAGCCAGAAGTTGGAGATTGCTGTGAGCTATGATTGTGCCACTTCTTTCCAGCCTAGGTGACGGAGCAAGACGCTGTGTCTAAAAAAATTAAAATATAAAAATATTTTTAATTATCCAGACCAGTCCCTGTTGAAATTTTAATGTTTCCAGCATTTCAAGTATTACATATAATGCTATATCAACTTTTGAATTTTGAGTTGGATCTAAAATAATGGCTTTCACAGATACAGTGGGATCAACACAACGCTTCACATGACTGGCCGCATCTCAGGCAGCGGAGACGCCTGTAGTCACCTGGGTCTCCACAAACATGGCCATATCCATGAACATGTCATGCAACTCCCGGATGCTGGTCTCCAGCTTCATGATGTCCTTGTGACGAGACTCAATCTCATTGAGAGCTTGTCTAGTAATTTGTGAATCTGATATAATCTTGGAAGACAAAAATAGAAGGGAATATAAATGAACTCATGACTGGTTTGGAAGGAAGGATAAATGTCCCTACGCAGGAGCACACAGCACACTCACGTCAGAAGTGAAGACAGAAGGCTTCCCACTCTCCAGCATCTCCTCCAGCTCCTCATCCGTGGTGGTCCTCCCAGCTGGAAGAGCAATGACCAAAGCCCTGCTCAGAAACGGCCAACTTGAAAATAAGGCCTTTTCAACCGTAAGTTGGCAACTAAAACCTAATTAACTTGTTCACATTTCTCAACAATGTCTTTCTACGCTTTCAAGTCTCTTCTTAAAGCAGGTGTTCAAGATGACAGAAATGAACCTAAGACTGAGAAACAGGAAAACTGAAAAAACACTCAGGAAAACTTCATAAATGCGATAAATAATAACATCTCATTTTAGTACTAGTGAGAAACAACTATTAAAAGGAACTGGATGATAATGTTTTGTCACATCAGTTTTCTTACAAGTTTAGCTCTGGTGTATGAAAAGGTGGTTGCGCGGACATCCACTACGCAGACACAAGCAGAAACCACGTGATTAGCGTCAGCAGCTGTAACACTGCCCAGGTTTCGGTGGTTAATATTTTCCTTTTAAGTAAAATGTGTTAATGCCTTCTAAGAGACATGTACATAAGCTTTTGGAAATTATAATTACAACTTTTCAGGGTCTGTGCCACAAAACACAAAATTAAATGGATAAATGTTGTAATAATTCAAGTATCATTTACTATGAATGTTCAGAGCAGCATTATTCATAATTGCCAAAAAGTGGAAACAATCCAAATGTCACCCGGCACCCGAGGACCCTGGATCAGAGAAGACAAGGGCACGGCAGGTGGCATACGGCTCATAAAGTGAGCCTTTTGGGATGGGGGGTGCTGAGCAGCCTAGGTGGAAATTGTTCCTAAGGGGCATTTGTGTCACAGCTGAAGAGCCTCGAGCTTAGGCAGCAAACCTGACTGACCTTCATTACATACACAAGCCACCCTGCCTGAGGGAGACACTATCTCGGGCTTCTAGGGCTGACAGCTACACAGACACTTGAAGAGACAGTCTGGAGCCCAGGGTAGTGACAGGAGAGACCCCCAGAGACATCTCCCAACCACGACACAAGGGTAGAAACACACTAAGAAAAAATAAACGAAAATTTTCCAAATCTGGCTAAAACTTTAAAAGCAGAGGTAATTAGAATGTAATTTAAAGTCCACTCAGAATTTTCTGAAAGATATAAATAATAGGCTTGGCTGATTCAAAGAAAAGGAAGCTATACAAAGTCTTCAATTTTAAAATATTGGTAAAAACAGAAATGAAATTCCTCTTTTGAACTTTGAAGTGAGACTTCAGGGAAGACAGATGTAACAAAAGCAGAATCTTCATTTACTCACTGATTTCCAGCTGGCGCTGGATGCGCCCCTTGCTGCGCTCCCGGAACAGAGTCTGGGCTTCATTGTACTCGGTCATGACCTCCACAAACTTTCGAGACAGCACCGAGTGCTGCAACGCAGAAAAACATCACACTGACATGGAAGGGCCACGTCCTCTACTGAAAGTGACATGTGACAATGGAACATTTGGAGACACAAACTGCATCATACTCCTCCCTCCAATGGAAAATACAACAACAGCACCGTCCTAGGACGGAATCTGTGCTTAGAATTTACATACATTATAGTGTTCAGTTCTCACAATACCCTACTGTATTATTCACATCCCCATTTAAAGAAGAGAAAACCATAATCTAGAGAAGTCAACTGGCCCATGACCACAAGTTTTATTGATAAAGACTAATCCAGGCTGGACCCAAGCAGGTTGACTCCAGAGCCTGCAGCTTCATCACCTCTGCTAAGTAGGGATAATTGCTCTGGGCTCCTCTTGGCTGCTGCATAAATCACAAGCACTAAGTCCTATGCATAATTCTCTACTCTTCAGAATAGAACTCTGCTGATGGGCTGAAAATAAGGAGACACACTCTACTAACTATCCTTTTATGCAGAAATGTTATGAGGATAAACACATCAGTAAAGATGAAATTATTTTGGGTTTGAAAGAAGTAAAAAGACTCATTCTTTAACATTTCTTCAGTCTAACAAGGCTGATATCAAACCTGGGTTCTTCGTATCCGAAGATCCACTGAAGTTCGGTTCCCACTCTCATCCTGATCAAAACTTTGTTCAATGGCTGGAAACAAACAAGAAAGAGTTGCTTTTTTAATTAAAAATGAAAGTTTTTTGATCCAAACTTAAAATTGTTTTTCTTTCTTATTTTTGAAGCATATCTTCATAAAACTAAAGTTAATTACAGGTGTCCTTTTAGAATAAAACACTAAAAGGACCATCCATCAGGGGAGGCTGAGTCACTGCTCTTGATAAATATACATGTATCTACCCACACATATTTACACAAAGGAAGATAATGGAAAAGTTACTCTGCCATTAGGTGCCACCAGGGTTTGGGGGAAGAAAAAGGGAGGAGGGGGAGGCGGAGGGGGAGGGAGGAAGAGAAGGAGGAGGGGGAGGGGAAGGAGGAAGAGCAGGGGGAGGAGGAGGGGGAAGGCGGTCACTAGCAGGAGTAAATGCTCCACACAGAGTCATAGCTCACAGCAACCTCAAACTACTGGGCTCAAACAATTCTTACCTTAGCCTCCTGAGTAGCTGCGACTACAGTAGCCACAACACCTGGCTAGTTTTTCTATTTTCGTAAAAATGAGGTCTCACTCTTGCTTAGGCTGGTCTCAAACTCCTGAGCTCAAGCAATCCACCCACCTCCCTCTCAGAGTGCTAGGATTACAGGCATGAGCCACCAGGGCAGCCTCAAGTGATTCTCTTGCCTCAGCCTCCCAAGTAGCTGGGAATACATGCGCCTACCACAACACCCGACTATTTTTAGAGAGTGTCTTGCTCTTGCTCAGGCTATTCTGGAACTCCTGAGCTGAGGCAATCCACATGCCTCAGCCTCTCAGAGTGCTAGGATTACAGGTGTGAGCCACCACGCCTGGCCTCAGCTAGAAACACGTAACTGGCACCTGTCACAGGTTGTCTTCATTTTGAAAGGCTTAAAAAGGCTTCCCTCTGACCCTCCCACGAGGAGCTGGAGGAGCTACGCTTGTGATGGTCAGCCTTGGCAGGTCCTATCCCCAATGTGTGGTGAACAAGGCAACCTGAGGAGGAGGACTCACAAGCCAAGACCAAATCCTTGAGTTTCAGCTTGGACTCTGAAGGTAATTTTGAGACCCCTGAAGCTGAAACCCTCACTAAATCACCTCTCCAGGAATCCTGGGACTCACCACCAGGATCATTAGGAGCTGGGGCCAAAACCCAATCATCACAAGAAGCTGATGGAAGAATTAGAGCCAAAGTTGTTGAAGAACGTTCATCTGAGACCTGTTCTAAACCAGGGGGGTCCTCAAACTGCGGCCTGCAGGCCACATGAGGCGGTGTGATTGTATTTCTTCCAGTTTTGTTTGTTTACTTCAAAATAAGATATGTGCAGTGTGCAAAGGAATTTGTTCATAGTTGTTTGTTCTTTTTTAACTATAGTCTGGCCCTCCAATGGTCTGAGGGACAGTGAATTGCCCCCCTGTTTAAAAAGTTTGAGGACGCCTGTTCTAAACCTTCAGAAAAGGAGGGAATGGCCTCTGTGTCGTGTCCTGTGGTGGCAAGAGCCCCCATTGCGAATCAGTGAATCCAGTAAGACGGCCATGCTCACCACGATCAGAGACAAGACCATCACTAAAGAAACTGAAGCAAACAAAGGGAAGAAAAAATACGAAGAGACCCAGCAAGACATCGTGGAGATGAGGAAAACTGTGGCTGAGTAAGAGAGACTTTTGTTCAAATGACTGTAGATGAACAAACGATACACAGGACCTTTCTTTTTTTTTTTTATTTTTTTATCGCTGGGGATTCAGTGAGGGTACAATAAGCCAGGTTACACTGATTGCAATGTTAGGTAAAGTCCCTCTTGCAATCATGTCTTGCCCCCATAAAGGACACACAGGACCTTTCAAAAGAGCTTCCAGCCACTGACCATGGAGATAAAACAGACCTGGCTGGCCCTGAGCCTGTGGAAAGGACCCCTTACAATCCCCTGAGGATACATGAGAACTGGAAGACATTATGGAGGGCTCCAAGGAATAAAGAAGCCATGAACAAATGTGCTCAGGATCACTCAGCCAGAGGGGAGCAAGGGGAACAGGCCCTAAAAAGCTACACAGAAGGAAACTGGACAAAGCCAACGCAGAGTCCAAGCACAGCTCCCCGCTGGGCCTAGGCAGGAGCAGAGGCAGGTGGATCCCTGGAAAGCCCCTTCAGCAGAAGAACCAAGAAACTGAACAAGTGACAGAGTCCATGATGAGCAGACTGCAAAGCTGGAAAAGCCTGAAATTCCTGTTAGCGCAAGAGATCTGCAATTGGCTGCTTCTCTGGTGACCAATTATCTTATCCAAGAATAACTGTCCCTTTGCAGAAAAGAATTTTTTAAAAAACTAAGAAAAAAAAATAAAAAGACCATTCCACATGACAGAAGTGGGACTCCTTAGGAAAACAACTGAGCCCAGGTCTGGGGTAGGAAGTGTACAACGTGAGCATGGATCATCTTGTGGTGACAGACAGCAAGAAGGCCACCAAAGACCATGTGGTCACAAAGACGACTCAGAAGTCAACTGCTGACCAAGTCATCCTCTTGCCTCAGCCTCTCAAGTAGCTGGGACTACAGGTGTGCTCCACCAGCCCAGTATACATCTTACTGCAACCATAACATTGGTCACCAGATGCTAGCTCTTTGCTTTAAACACCCCACAAAAACCACCTGAATTAGAGCAAGTTTGGAGAAGACAGCAGGACCTATGAACACCACCATGGGGTAATATAGGCAGGGCCCAAAACATGGCAAGCTCTGCAGGAATCAAAAGGAAAAGTTCAAGAGGGAGAAAGATGGAGGAAGAACTGATTTTAAAGAGTCTAACAAGAATATCAACCAATCAAGGGTTTGCTGCTTATCTGGGATCCAATTCAAGAAAACTGTTCAAAAAAATTATTGTTAAGATTACTAGAGAGATATAACCTTGGATTAGATAGTTATATTAAGTCATTGTATTTAATTTTGTTTAGATATAATTGTTGTGCTTTTGCAGAACAATTATATCTAAATTGCAGAAAACCCTGGTGTTTCTGAAATATGCACTGATGAAATCACAGATGTCAGGGTGGGGTGGGCTGCAGAGCTGGGCACTTGTGGCAGCATCTCCAGCTCAAACATGTCTGAAGTTTCCAGAACAAAAGTATTTTATAATCTGTACAGAAATTGTTCTTGATTTCGATGCCATTCTGTAAAACTTAAGTATGACATGTCTTTCTACCACATTAAGAAAAAGGAATCTAAAAAAAAAAAAAAAAAAGGAATCTTGGGTTAAGCCTTGTACAAAAGCCATAAATCCCTTGGGAGGTAACGGCTCCTGAAGCTAAGGGTCAGGCACCACGAGATACGCTGAGTTAGACTGCGAATCTGAAAGAACCAACCAACTAAAAGAACCACAAATACCTGAAATTTAGTCCAAAATGTCCTAAGAAATAACAGTATAATAATTTATAAGCAAATGTACACTCTTACTGAATATGAATTAGAACTTTGAAATACAAATAATTTTAAGTGGTCAAGATTTTAATTTTTAAAAATGCAAAATAAAAACCCTATGCAGAAGAAAATAACAATTACCCATACCTCCACCACCAATAATTAAACATAAAACATTAAACTTACACTTCAACTTAGATCGAATTTTATTAGCTGTTTTCTTGATTTCTTTGTTCAGATCTTCAAGCTCTTCTTTTATTTCTTGAAAATTTTAAAACAAGATATCTGAGCTATAACATCCAACAAAAATAATGTCCAATACATTTAAATGAAATATATTCTTAGTAAATATTCAAGTTATTCTCCTCCAACCCCAGAAGAAAACTACTGCTTATACCAGTGGTTCTCAAAGTGTAGTGCCCAGGCTAACAGCTTCACCCTCAAGGTGACAGCTTAGCAAAAAAGCAAATTCTTGAACTCTTGGGCTCCATCCTGCACCTACTCAAAATCAGAAATTTTGCTAGAAATGCATCCCAGCAATCTGAATTAACAAGCTATCATGGTGACCTTTAAGCTTGAGATTTCCTAGTTTACACCAAGTAACTGATGCAATACCTAAGTCAATTGCTTAGACCTGAAAAAGGACTCTGCCTACAGAAACACATTTTGGAAAACATTCTTCTAGATCATAGATGGGCATCTATCGAAGCTCAAAATACTACCTTACAAGACATAGGACATGTTAAGATTTAATACTAAGTCCTTATTTTTTTCAATGTATGATTATATTAAATAATCCTCCAACAAAAAAACGTATTTGCTTTCAATTTTCCTCAGAGAGTGTGAATAAGGGCACTGCCCTTGCCACTTTAATACTGTATTGAAAGTCATCGAAATAAGTCAGTGAAGGATAAAAAGCTTAAGAGCTGAATGGAAAATTGTCATCACACAGATGACATGACTGGTATAGGGACAATCCAACAGAATTTACCAAGAATGTTAGAATAACTAATTTGGCAAGGTAATGGAATGCAAGATCAATATACAAAAATCACTGTATCTCTATATGCCAGCAACAGGCAAATAGAAAATGAAATTTAAAGCAGACAGGATTTACATCAATAGCAAAACATCAGCTTCCTAGGAATAATATAACAAAGGATGTGTGAGACCCTCAAAATGCACCCAATGCAACGATTTTTTTTTTTTGAGACAGAATCTCATTTTGTAACCCTCGGTAGAGTGCCTTGGTGTCACAGCTCACAGCAACATCAAACTCTTAGGCTTAAGTATCCTCTCGCCTCAACCTCCCAAGTAGCTGGGCCTACAGAGACCCACCACTGCACCTGGCTAGTTTTTCTATTTTTAGTAGAGACAGGGGCTTGCTCTTGCTCAGGCTGCTCTGGAACTCCTGAACTCAAGCAATCCACATGCCTGGGCCTCCCAGAGTGCTAGGATTACAGGTGTGTGCCACTTCACCTGGCCCCAGAGAAACACTATATTTTTTTCAGAGTCTCACTTTGTCGCCCTCACTAGAGTACTGTGACAGCACAGCTCACAGTAACCTCCAGCTCTTGGGCTTAGGCGATTCTCTTGCCTCAGCCTCCTGAGGAGTTGGGACTACAGGTGCCCGCCACAACACCGAGCTATTTTTTTGTTGCAGTTTGGCCAGGACTGGGTTCAAACCCGCCATGCTCAGTATATGGGACTGGCACCCTACTCACTGACCCACAGGCACTGCCTTTAGAGAAACACTATTAACAGACATTAAAGATACCTAAATAGTAGAGGAATAGATCATTTTCATGGATTAGAAGACTAAATATTGTTAAGATGTCAATTTGCCCCCCAAAATGATGTGTGGATTCTCTGGCATGTTCAGATTCATGTCCACTCAAAAGTTTTCAATATTTATCACTCCAAATCAATGAAACACTTCCTCATAACTACCAACCCCCTGATGCTGAGTTAATTTAAAATCACTTGCTCATATGCTATCCTCAGTAGACCCTGAGAACAGCACAATGCACATAAAAGCTTTCCTATGACTTAAAGACACCTCTCAGTCTGCCTTCATCTTCAAACCTGCTGCAACAAGTAATGTTTTCCAAATCAATCTCTTATTAACTGTGCTCTACACATAAAATTCTATCATCCTTGCTTAACTGTGGATATACTCCAGACTGCAAGTCTAATCACTGGTGGATTTTCATGTATTCTTGTGGATACTCCACACCAGTGGTCATTGCTGCACACTAGACTTTGGCTGAGAGCTCTGAAAAGCCACCTAAACCCAGCTCACCTCAGGCCATGGCCACAGAATGCCCAAGAGCTGCCCGGCATAAGTACTGTTTTTACGCACTCCCAGCTCCATCTAACATGGAGTGAGGCCTGAGACCTGAGCTGTAGATAGCAAGAGAAAGAGGAACACGGACAGAAAAACTTTTTTTTAAAGCCATCAACTTACTTCCTTCTGGGTTTGGTGCAGAAAGAATGATGCTGTGGTTTTTCTTTACTTCTTCCACATATTGAGCTATTTTACTGATATTGTTTCTAATCTCCTCAACCTAGGACAAATAGAAAGACTCATTACAAAGTGGCAAATGCAAATTTGCTACTTTTCATTACCTAAAAAGGGAAGAAAATAGGAAGGAAATCAATGAATAATTACCACCTAAAGAAATAAAAGCCTTTCCCATTCTTAAATTAGTATCACTTAATTTATAAAAATTTTTTTTTTTTTTTTTTTGCAGTTTTTGGCCGGGGCTGGGTTTGACCCCACCACCTCCGGCATATGGGGCCAGCGCCCTACTCCGTTGAGCCACAGGTGCTGCCCAATTTATAAAATTAAGAGAAATGTTTCACATTAATGTTTCTACATTTATAACAAAGGCATTATCAATCAATACTCACTGGAAAAACCTACTGAGTTATAAAGATTCCTACAATCAAGTCACAGTATCACCAGAGATTGTACCAAATGGAAGTGTTCCCCTACTGATGCCATCACTTGGTGCAGTAAACAGTAATGCACTCTGCAGAAGGAGCCGGCAGGACCCTCACGTGGGCAGGTAGCCAGCCTCCACACTCATTACCTTGGGCTTCTCAACGGCTCACACTATTCAGTATTTGTTTCCAGATGTAACGTACTTGCTAGCATATCCACAGGGACTCGTGACATTCTCTCCAAAGCCCTCTGCGATAGGCTGAATAATGGTCCCCTAACCCGGTCAGGTCCTACTACCCTAGAACCTATGAATGGTATCTTACATGGCAAAAGAAAATCTACAGCTATAACTATATTAAGAATCTTGAGATGAGGATACTATACCAGACCATCCAAGTGGCCTGAACAAGAGTGAGATCCCTTACCTGCATAGGTGTCCGTAGAAGACAGAGCAGGGGGAGGTTAGGCTACAGAGCAGCCGTATGACCACTGGGGCAAGACGTCTCACTGCTGCTGCTTCCTCCTCTCATTTTTTTGTTTTTGTTTGTTTGTTTGTTTGTTTTGAGACAGAGTCTCACTCTGTTGCTCTGGGTAGAGTGCCGCAGAATCATAGCTCACAGCAACCTCAAACTCCTGGGCTGAAGAGATTCTCTTGCCTCAGTTTTTCTATTTTTAGTAGAGATGGGATCTCACTTTTGTTCAGGCTGCTCTGAACTCCTATGCTCGGGTGAGCCATCTGCCTATGCCTCCCAGAGTGCTAGGATAACAGGCATGCCCTACCGTGCCTGACCCCCTCCTCTCATTTTAAAGTGCCAATCACAAACCCACTGCGTGTCATGGGCATGTCCACGCCCATGGACTGGGAGCACATGCATGTGTCATCTCCCACAGCAAAGGGACAGGAGGAAGTTAAGAGTTTGGCCATAGGGATTTCCCCAGATTATCTGGGGGTGTCCAGTGTACCCACAGAGTCCTTCAAAATAGACGCAAGAAGACTGACATCAAAAACAGAGAGTTGACAATGAAAACAGCAGCTGTATGCTGTGCTTTGAAGATAGAACAAGGGACAAGCCAAGAACACAGGTGGCCTCAAGAAGCTGGAAAAGACGGGGGAGACTCCTGAGCCTCCAGAAGGAACACAGCCCTGCACCACCGTGGCGTATGACCTGCATGACTCCTTTTAGAGTTCTGGCCTCTGGAACTATGAGATAATAAATATGTGATGTTTTAAGCCACAGTGTTTGTGCTAATTAGGAAACTAATACACATATTAACATGAAGGACATATCTTTATGAAAAAAACTTACCCCAGTAATTTAATCAGTAAAAACCAGGACCAGTGATTTACATTTTTAATAAACCATAATAAACCTTTTCATCTTCCTGCAGACACCCTGCTCTCATACATCCTTCTGTGTTCAGTGTGTTATCCCTGAGACACTGTCATTGTGCAATCTTGAAAGAGTAAGAGGAGAAAAGGCAAACAACATCTTAGTATTATTATGAAAATAGTTTTGATGTGATCCACTAGAAAGGGTTCCAGGGCCCCCCAGTAAGCCCTAGTCCAAGCCTCAGACCACATTTAGAAAGTCAGAGTATTAAAGGACAGTCGAACACAGAATCCTGCTTTTAGAAGAACATTAACCACCATTCCATTAAGCTTGGGTATTATTTCCATGTATACCCTATTTCCATAGGACTTTATATAATTCACATATATGATAAAACTGATTATTTTAAAAATTTTGTTATTTCATTATGAAGCCTTATCTACAGTAATGGTCTTTTGGGTTTAGTGCACCGATCAATATTTCATTTTGCCATCTTTTTTTTTTTTTTTTTTTTTGAGATAGAGTCTCACTCTGTCACCCTGGGTAGCTCTGGATAGAGCATCATGGCATCATCATAGCACACAGCAAACTCAAACTCTTGGGCTCAAGTGATCCTCTTCCTCAGCCTCCTGAATAGCTGGGAATACAGGCACTTGCCACCATGCCTGGCTAGTTTTTTTCTATTTATAGTAAAGATGAGATCTCACTCTTGCTCAGGCTAGTCTCAAACTCCTGAGCTCAAGCAATCCACCTGCCTCAGCCTCCTAGAGTGCTTAGGATTACAGGTGTTGAGCCACCAGGTCCAGCCCATTTTGCCAATTTTATCATCTCTAAAGTAATTCTATGCTACACAGAATGTCAGAAAATAGAACATATTTTAACTCTTGGAGAGTTCTGCAATATATTCCACTGATAGCTCTAGCAGAAGCCCCAGTGTGGCTCCAAAAGACAGGAAATCTCTGGGCTGCACACAACATTGAGAGAGAGAAGCACCATAACAATGGTGACAGCTACCATTTATGTCTAGGAATTAGAAGACACAAGGTCTCTTTCTATCCATTATAAATTATCTTTACAAAAAGGAGACTCCCTGGCCATCCTTCACAGCACTACGTTAGCCTTTAACCAAACTGAGGTCATGGGCAAAAATCCATTTATTTTGCAACATTCTATGTGACACTGAAGATATAAAGGCCATTTTCTAAAAATATTTGAAATTATATTAATGATATAATCATATTTGTAATTATATTTGTAAATGATATTTGCAATTATATTAACAAACATCACTTGCTTCTCTATCTAAGAAGTCATTTCACAGCAATCAACTGCAAAATAAATTATTTAACAAACAGAAGTTTGACCTTAAGTTAGAATCTAAATGAGGTCAATGAGGAACCTGTTTTGCACACATCCCTGAGACATTAACAGCAAAGAGGGGTTAACACCAAATAAACAGAGACCACAGCTTAACAGCATTCAGTGATTTACTGTATGCAATTCTGTTATTAAATACAGCAACATGGCTGGGCATGGTGGCTTCATGCCTGTAATCCCAGCACTTTGGAAGGCCAAGATATGAGAGTGGCTTAAAGCCCAGGAGTTCAAGACTAACCTGGGCAACACAGATAGCGAAACTCCATCTCTACAATCAATCAATAAAACAGTGCTAGGAGATTCTTTAAAATAAGAAATAAATTTTTACAAGGAATTTGCATGGAAGAGTTAAGCAACCAGGTATGGGGGTAAAATCTGAAAGATAATAATCTATCAAAATGAGTAGGGAAACCAAAGACAAAAAATATATAAAAAGAGTTTCATTTCCAAGAAGTAAAATTAGGGAATCCTGTATCTTAACTCCTTCATGCCTTAAAAGTACATTCTTGTACTAATCTCATTAGGAAACAACAAATACTCGAAAAGTAACAACTAGGCTTACACTAAGTTCCGGAAATTCTGGTTGAATCTGAAAAACTGAGAACTTTTGATGTATTTTGATCAACACATTACCAATTTTCAAATCCATGCATGGATAGACCAGTTTAGACTTTTGACTGAACTATTTGCCAGATTCGGCATAATCAAAACAAGTCCTGCAAATGAAATGTCCATCATTAAAAAATACACTGGACATGTATTCTTTCTTTCATCTTTTTTTTTTTTTTTTGAGACAGAGCCTCAAGCTGTCACCCTGGGTAGAGTACCGTGGCATCACAGCTCACAGCAATCTCCAACTCCTAGGCTCAAGCGATTCTTCTGCCTCTGCCTCCCAAGTAGCTAGGACTACAGGCACCTGCCACAACGCCCAGCTATTTTTTGGTTGCAGCCGTCATTGTTGTTTGGCAAGCCCGGGCTGGATTAGAACCCACCAGCTCAGGTGTATATATGGCCGGTGCCTTAGCTGCTTGAGCCACAGGCGCTGAGCCTCTTTTCTTCATCTTTAACAAAGTCAGATTATTTGCTCTGCAACTCAATTTCAAAAATCTGAAATTATGCAATGTGAGACCCACGTGAAACCAAGTGTTACTTGGGTTTGATAATTTATACTGGGCCTGAGCCTGAGAGCAGCACTGGGGAGGTCAGAGGGCAGAGAATGGCCTGGGGCAGAGTACCAGGGCAAGTCCACAGGACAGGGGCACCCGAGCTCACGCCAGCCACACAAGCAGTGGCACTGGCAGTATGTAACTGTAGGTTTCCCACATTTCAAAATGCCATCCCTGGATGACCACTGAGACTTGCCTGCTAAGGGTCTTTAAATAAGCAAATATGTATATTCTAAAATCAGATATTTTAGAAAATATCCAGGAGCTTTCTCTATGTCTCTAGCAGAAGCAGCAGTGCCCATGGGAGCCTTGCACACCTAACCCCCAGCAGTACCCCAAGGCCAAGCTCCACCTCTTCTGCCAGGATCACCACTTCCTGAGGATCACAGAGCCCTCCATCCGGAGAAACCATTGGTCTGATGGTGAGAACTTCTAAAAAATCTATCCAGGGGGTGGCAGGGGAGGCAGCCTATAAGGGAGGAAGGGCTGCCGAGTAGCCCTAACTCCAAGTCACAGAGAGATGTCTGAGCCAAGAGTAGGCAGAACTGCCTGGCAACAGCACCCCACCCTCACCCCAGGAGGAGGGCACTCGCTGCACTCTATACCCACAGTTCTACTACTAGCACCCAAGTGCCCTCCAAGACAAGTATGAGGAACAATGATTTGCATTTTTCTCAATATTAACTAAAACACTCCAGAGAATTTACATCATTCAAACACCAACTTTCAAAAATATTTATTTTAGCATTATTTCAAATATGACAAATGCACAATTACATTAATATAACTACATTTAAGGGGAAAAGTCTATGACTGGGTTTCATTAAATGCTCTTACCTGATGGAAGAAATCATCCATAAAATGATCCTTTTCAACCACAATGATTGTGTCTCCATCATCATTTTTCCTACACTAAAATGGAAAATATAAAATGTAAAATTCAAATTTGTAAAACTGTATGTAGGCACAAATAGTGAACTGAAAGACAAAAACAAAATTCGGTACCAGCAAGATCTCAACTCACTAGAGCACCAAACTGTGACAAACTAGAAGCACAGCACCACCGAGGACAACTGAACTCTGCAACAGTGCCAACACAACACTAAAGTCCAGCAGGGAAGGGCAGCAGGGAAGGGCAGCAACCCAGGAGAGAAATAAAGGTTGGATTTCTCAGAACCAAGCAATTTAGAATCATTCATTTTCACTATGTAAATCAATGTAACACACTCCAGTCCGATCTTCAGAAAGTGAAACTGTTTGTCATGTATATTTCCTATAAAGATTATAAACACTGACATCAGAGGTAAACTTTTCTAAGGCAATAATTTCTAAAAATCTTTCACATACATTAGCTTGTGGTCCTCAGTTTTTCCACCCAGGGTAGTAACTCTCCATCACATGCACATTAACAGTCAAGAAACACTTTAATAAGGAAAGACGTATTAAAGAAACCCTTAGTAAGTATAACTGAGGAGGAAAGCAACCTTAATCACATCAGCCAGAGCCAGCATAACACTGGTTTCTAGAAATCTGTTTAAGAGAATACTACATGGGGCAGTGCCTGTGGCTCAAGGAGTAGGGCGCTGGTCCCATATGCCGGAGTGGCAGGTTCAAACCCAGCCCCAGCCAAAAACCACACACACACACACACACACACACACACACACACACACACACACACACACAAAGAATACTACATGACAAAGAATGAGGAGATACATTAAGGCCAGATTTCTCAATCTTCCTTACATCACTCTCCTGGAGGGCCGGTCAGATCCCAGCTCACTGCCCTGCCCAGGGCAGCTGACTCAGCAGGCCTGGGGAAGGGCTGAGAATCTGCATGTTAACAGGTTGCAGGCTGAGCAATGCTGGGACCCCACCTGAAAGACCATCCTCGGCAGTCAAGAGAATCTAACAGGGAGAAGTCTAAACTAGGAAGAAAGAAATTTTTGTCCACAGCTATAGAAAGAGAAAACAATAAGATACCTAAATTACACAATGTGTATTAAAGACTTGTGATACCATGTCCACCAGTGAGACCCCCATCTGCCAGAAGGCACAGGGAAGGGTCCGGCCTCCATCCTCTCCTCAAGGACAGCACTATGGGTCAGCCCAACTCCACACTTCATAAACTGCCGTGATGACTCTCAGGGCTGTTGTAATCCTTACCCTGGGAAATCTAAAGGACAGCTTTACTGGTCTACAACCCAGGAACATTTGGAAACAAAATTCTACTCAAATTTAGCTAAGAAAAACCCGCAAGATTTAATAAATACGTTAAGAATGCACAACATATCCTTCCTCTTTACCGGAGGAATTTAACATCAGGAATACTCTCTTCCCATTCTTGAGGACAGCTCCAAGTGTCACCCGTGTTCAGCTCAGAACCTCTTCCATGTGCAGATAAGACAACTCAGTCAGGGTGGAGAGGAAGGTGCTGCTCTAAGATAGGCCAGTGACCTCGGGCCACAATGGAGCTGCCAAGACACTCTTCTAGGAGAAGCACCCGCAGCCTTCCCAGCCACATGTGGCCATCCAGATCCCCAAGTGCAGCCCCTTGACCAAATCCAAACTTCACGGAGCAAATCCTTTTAATAAAGGATTTAATAAAATTTGGATTCAGTCAAAAGGTTACACTCAGGGATCCAGAAGGCCACAAGTGGCCCCAAGGGCCCCATGAGTTCCCGACCCGTGTGATCTTCTCAGAGCTGTCACCTGCACATTCTGTTCACACTGACTCCCAGGCACCTGCTCTGAGTGTTTCTCCCAGTAGCTCTAAGGGACACGGAGCCACCACCCTGCTCTCACCAGATACCAGTGGTTGAGCTAGACGCCAGAATGAAGGAGCTCTGAAACACTTCTCTAGTGCTATGTCTACAAGCAAGGGCTATGGGTGAAGTCCTAACCCCCATCCCCTCAGTGTGTGAAGCGTATTTGGGAAGAGGATCATTGCAGATGCAGTTAATTAAGACTAGGTCCTACTGCAGAGGGGACACACAGGGAGAAGGGACGGGTAGACTTGTGACAAGGGAGGCAGACACTGCAACGATACCCCTAAGAGCCAAGGAATGCCAAGGACGGTGGGCCACCACCACAATCTCCAGGCAAGGAAGGACCCTCTTTTACAGCTTTCAGAGAGAGCCAGCACCTTTGCCTCAGACCTCCGTCCAGCCTCTAGAACTCTAGAACTTTAAAGGGATAAATTTCTGGGGTTTTTTTTTTGAGACAAAGTCTGTCACCCTGGGTAAAGTGCCATGGCATCAGCCTAGCTCACAGCAACCTCAAACACCTGGGTTCAAGCAATCCTCCTGTCTCAGCCTCCTGAGGAGCTGGGACTACCAGTACACCCACCACACCTGGCTAATTTTTCTATTTTTTAGTAGGCAGGGTCTCGCTCTTGCTCCTGTTCAGACTGGTCTCAAACTCCTGACCTCCAGGGGTCCTCCTACCTCAGCCTCTGGGGCCAGAACACAGTTAATCCTGACAAATACCATGCCTGCCATGTGTCATTCTATTTCATACACAAGAACACAAACTCCACGGTTAAGGAACATGCCACGTGGTGTGGCTGAGCTAAGTAGCTCTGTTGGCTCTACAAAGCTCCTCATCTTAACTGTACCATGCTGACCCTCTGGAAAACACTAAGAGCCACCCTTTACCACCAGCTCATGGTAGTAAAGCAATTTTGGAGCTCTTTTCTGGAATGGTCATCAGCGCTGTCATCATATAAAGTTTGACAATTAAGTTCGCAAATTCATCCTAGAAAAAGTACTTTGAAGGATGGACTAAGTGCTGGCATCAATGCATAGCTCCCCCAGGGAAATCCCTGAAAGGAGACTGTAGTGATAATTACCAATGAGGTATGGAGCACTTTTTCTAGGATGAGTTGTTGAACTTAGTCCTCCGACCTCATAAATCAGCCCTCAATGTCTCCATTATCCAGACTCAATGGTGACCACAACTTCCCACCCTACACCCCAAGGCCATCTTGAGGCAAATCCAGTGTGCAGACACTATTGTGTATACAACATAGCCAGAAGCCCAAGCTACTTCACCTGCTGTGCCTGGGAGAGACTGTCTCCAATGTCACACCTTCCTGAGGAAAGTCATCTTATCATAATTGTCCCATTGTATACCACCACACTCCACACAGTAACATCAAATAAACAATCAGAGAAACTCAATCCCTACTCAACTCTCTGAAATCCATTACACACCATTTTTGTTCAGAAAATCATTCACTTGCTGGTAAAAAATTTGTTTCTTGGCTCAGCGTCTGTGGCTCAAGCGGCTAAGGCACCAGCCATGTAATCCGGAGCTAGCAGGTTCAAATCCAGCCCGGGCCTGCCAAACAACAATGACGGCTGCAACCAAAAAAAATAGCCGGGTGTTGTGGCAGGTGCCTGTAGTCCCAGCAACTTGGGAGGCAGAGGTAGGAGAATCGCTTGAGCCCAAGAGTTGGAGGTTGCTGTGAGCTGTGATGCCACGGCACTATACCCAGAGCGACAGCTTGAGGCTCTGTCTCAAAAAAAAAAAAAAAATTGTTTTTCTACCTGCAGTCCAAAAATGAGCAATATGAGTACAAAGATACTTCTCGGATGTCCTATGTCTTATTCTTATTAAGCCTTTACTTATATTTCTCATTTCTATCTGGAGTTCTCAAAACTGTTAGATATTAGAAAAATAAACCCAGTAAAACTGTTTTGTTTTCCTAGTCATAAAAAAGAAAATAATTACTACCAAAAAAGATAGTTTTGGCTACGTTACTCCTATCTTCAATGAATGCCCCGTGTTCAACCTTTCATGCTGAGATTAAAACCTGTACAAGAGCCTTGAGCATAATGGCACATTCACTGTAAGTAATGGAACTATTTGTGGCAAACATTTATTAAAAGCACCAAGAATATTCTCCGGTATGAAATACTTGACTTCCAAAGTGTCAAAGAGCAGGATACATATTCAAATACTGACATTACTTTTCTGTTAAATGTTAAAAGAATTATACTTAAAAATAGCATTACAGTAAAAAACAATTTTCCCTGTGTGAATGCTGTTGTCAGGAACAGACAGCAAAAAGCTTCCTGGTACATATGATTTAACAGAAATGAATAATTTATCATGAAAATTTTCATCTGACCCAGAAGGCCAAGGTGGGAGGATTACTTGAAGCCAGGAATTTGAGACCAAGCTAAACAAAAGCAAGACCCCATCTCTACTAAAAATAGAAAAATTAGCCAGTTATGGTGGCGTGAGCATGTAGTCCCACCTACTCAGGAAGCTAAGGTAGGAGAATTGTTTGAGCCCAGAAGTTTGAGGCTGCAAAGAGCTGAGATATTACCATACTCCAGCTGGGCAACAGAGTGAGACCCTATTAAAATATTTTCTTTCAGGGCCACTATCTGTGGGATAGCTATTCCTAACATCTCATCACGCCTTCTTCACTCTTCCTCCCCAGGCTGTGTGTGGTGGCATGCACTCCACTCACTGTTGTGTCTCTCTATACCTCGCAAACTCCCGGATAGCAAGGAGGCACTGGAGTGTCTCTTGGATGGGTGGTCTTTTCCTTTCTGTAAATAGGAAATATCTTTCTGCATTTAGAATCTAGGAGATCTTGGGCAAGTCTTTTAAACTTTCTGTCCACAAATTGTTGCTCAAAAAAAGAACCATTGCAGTGGCTCCCACCTATAATCCTAGCACTCTGTGAGGCCAACGCAAGTGGATTGCCTGAGCTGAGGGAGTCTGAGACCAGTATGAGCAAGAGTGAGACCCTAAATCTACTAAAAATAGAAAAACTAGCCAAGCACTGTGGCAGGTGCCTGTAGTCCCAGATACTCGGGAGGCTGAGGCAAGAGAATCACCTAAGCCCAAGAGCTGGAGGTTGCTGTGAGCTGTGACACCACAGCACTCTACCGAGGGCGACAAAGTAAGACTCTGTCTCTAAAAAACAAAAAAAAAAAAAGTACCATTGATTAAAAGAAGCTGAATATGTCAATTCAAATTTCTAAGTAGTTGTCAGTGGTACCTTTTCCTCAAGAGGAAACATTAGCCAAGTGCAGAGGCTCACACTTGTAATAGTAGCACTTTGGGAGGCCAAGACAGGTAGATTGCTTTAGCTCAGGAGTTCAAGACAAGCCTGAGCAAGAGCAAGACCCTTTCTTAAAATAGCCAGGTATTGTGGCAGGTGCCTATAGTCCCTGCTACTTGGGAGGCTGAGGCAAGAGAATCACTTAAGCCCAAGAGTTTGAGGTTGGTGTGAGCTATGACACAAAGGCACTCTACCAAGGGTGACAAAGTAAGACTGTGTCTCAAAAAAAAAAAAAGGAGGAAACGTTAACAGCTAATAAAGTAAACTTTTCTGTCCTTGTAAGGTGGTGAGAAGAAAAAAAAAAGTAAACTTTCTGGAAGCATCACAAATATTTTATTCTTCTGGACATTTCAGAAGAGATAATAATAATTATCTCTTGATAATTTTAATAATTACCAAAATTAAATATTGAATTTACCTATAAAAAAAACACGGGCAGCACCTGTGGCTCAGTGAGTAGGGCACCAGCCCCATATACTGAGGGTGGTGGGTTCAAACCCGGCCCCAGCCAAACTGCAACAAAAAATAGCTGGGTGTAGTGATGGGCGCCTGTAGTCCCAGCTACTCAGGAGGCTGAGGCAAGAGAATCGCCTACACCCAAGAGCTAGAGGCTGCTGTGAGCTGTGTCACCACAGCACTCTACCAAGGGCAACAAAGTGAGACTCTGTCTCTAAAAAAATTAAAAAATTTAAAAAAAATACCAGTTATCCAGAAATATGGTTGTGAACAGACATTCAACTACTCCAAGAACTACTTGGATAGGACACATTTCCTAGAGGAAAAACATTTAAACTTACATCTGGTAACTTTCAGATGGGTTTTTAAATATTAAAAGCTGTTAAAACTTTTAGCATGTCAAATTCAATTTTGACTTATTATTTTATGCTAGAAAGAAGACTGCCATCATAGCTTCCTATAAACATAAAACATAGCAAATATGGACAGCACTCCTAAGTAGCATTCCTCTCTCTCTCCTGTCCCAGAGCCTCACATGCTGGGGAACTCTACGCTTCCCAACTTCCTCTAGGAGGCAGACAAGGAAGAAAGGATCATCCCTACTTTATATACAAGGAAATCAAAGTTTTGAGAGGTTTAAAATTTATTTGCCCAGTGGGAGAAACTGCAGAAGTAAAATCTCCTACTGATTTGCTCTCTGGCTACACGGTCTTTGCACCTAACACAGGAGGTAACTGGACTAGTCAAGGTGCTGCTGGCTCTCCAACTCTAAAACAAAACCACAATGTCTTCTCACTGTTTCAGGAAGGTGGGGAATATAGATTAGAGGGGTCCTCAAACTTTTTAAACAGGGGGCCAGTTCACTGTCCCTCAGACTGTTGGAGGGCCGCACTATAGTTTAAAAAAAAAAAAACTGAACAAATTCCTATGCACACTGCACATATCTTATTTTGAAGTAAAAAAACAAAATGGGGTGCATCTTACAAGGGTACATGTGAAACTTAGTAAATGTAGAATACAAATGTCTTAACACAATAACTAAGAAAATGCCAGGAAGGCTATGTTAACCAGTGTGATGAAAATGTGTCAAATGGTCTATAAAACCAGTGTATGGTGCCCCATGATTGCATTAATGTACACAGCTATGATTTAATAATAAAAAAATGGGAACAAATACAATGACACCGCCTCATGTGGCCCCGGGGCCGTAGGTTGAGGACCCCTGGATAGACTATAGCCTATAACATAGACTGAAAGTATAATAAATAATTCGCCTTATTTACTTCTTGCTAATCAAGCCAAGAAGAAAAGGAGCTTATACAGTATTCTACTGACATATCTTTCCTTTTTTTTTTTTTTATATATATCTTTCTTACTATTCTCCGATATTTCATACATTTGGCTATCTTTTGCTAAACCAGTCAGAGCAAAAGACATTCAGGGACATTCAAGATTTCTTCATTAAACAAATATTGGAGCTCCTACTATGTGGCACTGAAGGATAATCTATAGAATGAGATAATACAATAGGAGTTGGCTATGTTTAACATGATGGTCTGCAGGCTGCCAGGAAGGTAGAAATGTTTGACCATTAAGAAAAGAGGGAGGAAAAAAAAAAAAAAGAAAGAGGGAGGAAAGAAAATCCCCATGAAGAAACTTCCTTATTAGACTAAGTAGAAACATAACTCCCATGATCTTAAGGATGAATTCACTGTTTTTCTCCATCAGAGTTCCCCATCTGACCCACAGAACACAGATAATGATGTAAGTGGTTAAGTGGCTACTCTCTCTCTTTTCCCATGCACAGTACATAACAGCTCCATTCTAGAAGCAAAGGAGAGATGATAATTCATTACAAGCAATGGATGCCTAAGGGCAATGAGCCTTAGCAGCCCTGGTCTGAGGCTGCCAGCAATTCAGAGGGCAGAAGCCATTATCTGTGAAGTGGATAAAACAAAATAGTGAACACTCCACACAAAATAGTGCCTGTTACTGTTTATTTTAAAAAGTCATAATTACTTCTGCTGGCCTAAACTGTTTCACCTCTCAGACATTCTATAAACATCCACTACAGTTCCGTTTTTAATCAAACTGCTTTCCTCCTGCCAAAGTAAAATAATTTGCTGTTCCATCCGCTGCGTACCTACGCACTCCACTAGCTGGCTTGTTGTGTTCAGAGTAAACACACACAGTCCTAGTTCCCTAAGGCAAACTATTAACTATTTACTGAAGAACACAGCCGTGAGCTATTGCTGGTGGCTCACCCCACCACGTGTCTCGCATTGTAAGGCGCCCCCATTCCACACAGACCTGTTGATTCGACTTGGTACAGGATCCTGGATCAGGCCCTGCAGATGAAGCAGTGAGCAAGAGTACTCAGCCCTGCCCCCCCCCCAAAGGAATGACGTCACTGGGGCTGACCCCCGCCAGGGCGGATGACAGACAAGTGACCTATGACTGGGATAAGTGCTTTGGCCAAGAATCAGGACGGACAGACCGCGTGAACTCCGCGCAGATACCAGCCCAGGGCAGAAGCAAGCCCCGCTCAGGAAAAGGTCACCGCCCGGCCCCTTCCCCTTCCCAGTACCTCCAGCCCAACTAACTGTTCACACTCTCAAGAGTCTGAGTCCCCACCTGCAGAATGCAAGCGGTCAAAAGCCAGGGAAGCCACCAAGACTTCTGTTTGCCCTGGGCCCCCACCCAGAACCTCTACCCCAGGAAGCCCCGAGCCCCCGCCCTGGGGACCCCTCCCCAAGCCCCTGCCCAGGGTGCCCCGAAATCCCCCTAGGGACAACTACCTTAGCCCCTGCCCCAGGGTGTCCTGAGACCCGGCCCGGAGGATCCCTCCCTGAGACCCCCTCTCTGGAAACCCCGCCCACAGTCCCAGCCGAAAGTGACCGCAAGCCCCCGCCTTGGGGACACCTCCTGGGGAGCCCCGCCCCCATCGCTGTACACCGCCCGCTGCCCCAGCCCCGGGACGCCTTGCGCCCCGCCCGCCCTGGGGACCCCGCCCGGCCCGGCGCGAACCGCTACCCGCCGCCGCTGCTTACCGCCGTCAGGTCCGGCAGCCGGTCCCGCATCCCGGCCGGCCGGGTGACGCGCCCTGCCGCTCAGGCCTGCCCTGGGCTGCCTCTGGCCGGACCACGAGCTCTCGGGTCTCAGTGTCACCGCCTCACACCGCTGCGGTCCCGGCGCCGCACCCGCTGCCCTCGGCTCCAGCCGGCGCTGCCACGGCAACCGTGCCCCGCGCGCTCTGCGCATGCCCGGCCCACACCGCCCCGCACCCACTCACAAGGCAAGGAGCCTCCCGGGGGAATCCAGGAGCCGGGCGGGACCATTGGGAGAGGGGCGGGGTCGGGGGGGGCGAGGCGTGGGCAAGGGCAGTTCCGGCAGGTCAGATACATGTGCTATTTGTCTCTTCATGATTTGCTTCTGTGTTTTCACGCTTGTTATTTTATTTATTAAAAAATCGACCATTCAATGAATAGTGACAAACTTAGCAAAGCAAATAGTGACATACTTATCTGAGTACGGGGGTACAGCTTTGAATGATACAAACCTGAACCTTCTCTTCAACAGCCCACATCCAACCTAGCTCACATAATGCTTCAGTAACACAACAGAAAATGACCTGGGTGACCCACCCGGGTGGCAGCATGAAGAGCACCTGCCGGCCACCCCCTAGCATGCAGTGGGATAAGCAGGCAATATAGAAGTGAACAAGTCAGAAAAGAAAAGGAGAACTGAGAGGTGGCCAGGTCAGATAGGTGGACACGGAAGGAACGAGAGTTTAGGCTAATTACACAGTCTAGAGGAACAGTCACCAAAACAACCCTGTCAACCCCAACTCTAAGTTCTGGGGGCTCCCAAAACCACCCTCAGTTTGATAATCAGCCCGAAGGACTCAAAAAATTCACTGAAAATTCATAGTCACAGTTAAAAGTGTCTTACTGTTAACAGAAATGATACAGATTGACATCAGCTAAAGGAGGAAATGCGTAGGGTGGAGTCTGGGGATGTACCAACATGGAGCTTCCACGGTCCTCTCCCTGAAGAGTCAGGACTCATTACTTTCACTGCAAAGTATTGCCACCCGGGGAAGTTCACCATAGCTACAGTGCTTAATATTTCATAAATTATTAATATACATAAAAAAGCTGAACCACACTGGTAACATTTGCTGCAAATTTAAAAAATAGATTGAAAAGTTACATCTGCTTAGTAAGAGAAAAAAAACCAGCAAACAAAACAAAAAATCCCTTAGAAAACTAAGCTTGGGAGAAAGAATCATTAAAATAAAAATTAATTGTTAGTGAGTGTTCTTTGGGTGGTAGGACTATGGTTGATGGTTTTTCTTCTTATCTTCCTGCCTTTCTCATTTTCCGTAATAAACTTATTCTTTTAAAAAATAAAGAAAAATTAACGATGTCTAAACATGCATACTGCATAATTGGCATTTGCATTAAAACTTGAAACAGAATCAAATCTTAACAAACATTAGCTGTGCAAAGTGCACGCCTGGAGAAATGCACTGGGTAAGAAATCATTCACGTCCATCCACCTGCACACAAACTCCAGCAAATACTCTCGCAGACTGGAGCTGAGGAATGGAGAAAACCTAGGCTGTCAAAGTACATGGAAAGGAATTAATTGCTCCATCAGTTTATTATCTTTCAGGAGTGATAAGCAGGCTTGATTCAAGAACCCAAACAACTTCCACGACATTCAGTTTCTTCCAGGGCTGAGCCAGTGCCACATTCAGGCCCAGGGAAAAGAAAAAGAAAACAGACCTTCTCCGGTAGCCACCACATGATTCCACTCTGATTGGAGCGACTCATACTATTTGCATGCCACTATTTGCATGAACCAATCACTAGTGGGTCAGGGGTCTGTGCAGCGTGGTGATAGGGCAGACCGCCCCTGAACTCCTGGGATTAAAAGTAAAGGTGGAGGGAGTTTGGGTCCTGCTTGGAGAAGCAGAGAGCTGATGCCTGGAGAAGGACCAGTGCACTCTGGATGGCAGGAATAACCACCACAGTTCCATCTACAAAATAGAAATCTATGTGCAAAGAAGTGAGAAGGGAGGACATTGGGATCTGTGTACTGCGTTCTATAGAAAACTTGGGAGTTGTGGCGGGTGCCTGTAGTCCCAGCTACTTGGGAGGCTGAAGCAAGAGAATTGCTTAAGCCCAAGAGTTTGAGCTGTGATGCTACGGCACTCTACCAAGGGCGACAAAGTGAGACTATGCCTCGGAAAAAAAAAAAGAAAGAAAGAAAACTTGGGAGAAATAATCATTAAAATAAAAATTAACTATGTCTAAATATGCATACTGCATAATTGGCGTCAAATTACCCTAACAGTTATCTCCTAGAAAATACTTTATTAGTAAAAACTTATTGATGTCAGTATAAGTTTGATTAAACACACTTAGCCATAGTTATCCGCCTACATCCTGGATATGGCAACTAAATGTCCAATGTCTACATCTTCTTCAGAGAAATGGAGCCCCACTGTCAAAACCAAAAGTGATTCCAATTTTATTTATTTATTTAAGCAGTCTCATTCTGTTGCCCAGGCTAGGGAGCCCTGGCACCAGCCTAGCTCACAACAGCCTCAAACTCCTGAGTTTAAGTGATCCTATGCCTTAGCCTCCAGAGTAGCTGGGACTACGAGTGTGATTCCAATCTTTATTAAGGGATCCCAAAAAATATTTTAAAGCATTAATTTATAACTGATGGGATCACTCTTAAAATTCTCCTTCTACAATTTTCTAGTTTTCCATATCTCATACCCCACAGCTCCCACAACATCGTTTCTCCTCTCCAGACCACCTCCTAAACTTCCCTACCAGAAAGCCACCTCCAAGATCTCCAACTGAGAAAGCAGTTTTCCCTTAGCCAACATCATTTTTAGTCTTTCTCTGTTGTTTTTGTTTTATTTGTTTGTTTTTTGTTTTTGTTTTGTAGAGACCGTCTTGCTTTATTGCCCAGGGATGAGTGCAGTGGCACAATCACAGCTAGCCACAGCCTCAAATTCCTGGGCTCGAGCAATCCTCCTGCCTCAGCCTCCTGAGTAGCTGGGACTACAGGCTCAAGCCACGGGCTTAATCTCTCTTTTTAATAAGAGAATAGGATAGTTAGCCTATAGAATATATAATATATTATTATCCCTTTTCAAGGAATGTTACGAGTAAATAAATGAATGAATGACTAGGTGAAAGATGGTGACATCAATCTTTGTAGCCTTTCCTACCCACATAGCTATGTTTTTAATGGCCATGAACTGAATAAATAAAACATTCATTTAGTTGCCAAGGAAAGAGAAGTTTCTGTGTAAAGAGAAGTTTCTGTACAAAGCTTCTTTCTGTAAAAGAAGTTTCTGTACAAAACCAAATGCCTTCTGAAATCACAATAGGAAACAGATGTGAGAACTCCCAGGTTACAGACTCACGGTAGGGGCTATGCACACAACTTTTGTTAAATCTAACATACTCCAACTTTCTTCTGTGCAGTCTAGAATTTTCCATTAGACCTTTGGTTTTGTTTTACTTACCTGACTTACCCATCAGAAATAATTGTTTGCAGCCTTATTTCTGAAGTGCGCTAAAGTCTGAGCCAACATTCTATGGGTAGAATACATTGGTAACAAGGTGTACAGATTTATAGGATTCTTATACATGTTTGTAACCTTTGTTTTGTGTTTCCCAAAGCACAAGCCTAGCTGAACACCCTGAGTCTATGAAATAGTGTTTCAGGCAAGTAGGAGAGACCAGGCAGTTGGAAAGGGAGGAAGGAAGGGGAAAGGGAGAAGGGGACAGCATAGTTTTTATTTTTAAAAACATTTAAACTCTAAGAATATAAGCCCTTAGTTATAAGGAACAAGATTGCCTCATAGAAGATGACAAATTTGATTCATAAAATGGATAAAATATTTTAAAATACTCTTTAGTGCTCGCTACAGGAAATCTGAAAAAGTTAATAAACCATGAGCAAAGGAAATGATACTTCTGGTAAAGGTGGTTATGTCTAAGAAGAAATTACTTACACCTAAGATAATAGCCTTCCTTGTAAATTTATGTCGGTTAAATGACAATTCCAATGTGTCCAGAGTCCACAGACAGTGGAAGGGTTCAATGCTTAGGCTCTGGACTCAGCCAACTTTAGTTTGAACCCTGACGCTCTCATAAACTGTGTTACCTTAGGCATCTCATCTCTCTAAATTTTACTTCCCACTTCTACAATACTCAGATAACACTAACATGTATTGACTGCTCATTCTAGGTCAGGCAGGGTGCTAAGCACTTTTTATTATTTCCTTTATGCCTTACCACACCCTAAAAGGAAAGTCTTCATTTTATTTAGGAAGACACTACGAAGTACACAAATTTGCACAGCTAGTGTGAGTTGTATTAGACAGGGCTCTTCAGAGAAACATAACCAACAGGATGTGTATATATTTATGTAGCTATAGATAGATGCATATGTGTATATATATATATGTATATATGTGTGTGTATACATATACATACAAAACATTATATTTTTGTAATGTTTATATATTTTCAGAGACTTGGAGGATTGGTTGCTGGTGTCAATGGAAAAGAGATAAAATTCTGTAAAATAATTTTAAAAGGTTTATTCTGGGCCAAGTATGGCTGACCCTGGCCTGGAGCCACACCCCAGAATCCATGAACACGTGGACTCGCTGTGGCTGGGTTACAGCTTGGTTTTATACATTTCAGGGAGACAGGGATTACATGTCAAGTCATAAATCAATACATAGGAGGCATACATTGGTTTGGCCCAAAGCAGGCAACAATTTTTTGATTTATGATTGGCTAAAAAAATAAAGTTTTGTCTAAAGGCTTGGAATATTTTAACTTAAGATAAAGAAGTCTGTTAAGGAGTGACAAGTCACTGGACATATACTCAGGTTCATCAGATCTGTTGGGTAAATTGAGGACCTGCCAGTGTGCTTCAAGCCCTGCCTTGTCCAGCCTTAGGCCTGTTAATGAGTTAAAAGGGACAGGCTTTATCCTAGCACTCTGAGAGTCCATGGCGGATGGATTGCTTGAGCTCAGAGTTCTTGAAATGAGCCTGAGCAAAAGAGATACCCCATCTCTAAAACTAGCCAGGCATTGTGGCAAGTGCCTGTAGTCCCAGCTACTCGGTAAGCTGAGGCAAGAGAATCCCTTGAGCCCAAGAGATTGAGGTTGTTGTGAGCTAAGATGCCATGGCACTCTACCAAGAGTGACAAAGTGAGACTTTGTCTCAAAAAAAGAGAACATCTCCAAGAAGAGAGAGGGGATGAGGAAGCATATCTGACCTCCCTACTCATGGCAGTAACTCAACTTCAGGGTATTTCTGGGGTCCCCTTGGCAAGAGGAGGTCCATTCAGTCAGCTAGGGGGTTATGATTTTCTTTTAATTCACACTCTGGACACCAAGTGGGCATCTAACAATTCAATTCTGACCCTGTCTACTTGGAGTCAGTACTGGCCCCACAGGTTATGGGCTCAGGCTGCAACTCAGGAGCAACCAGAAGGAAGAGATAAGAGATTTGCAGGGAAAGGTGTGGATGGGAGGAGTGTTCAGGGCCCTGTGCCCTCTCTGTGTGCATCACCCCTCCGAGCATCCCTGTAAGTCCATCAATCCTGAAGTTCCAGTACTCAGTGGTTTAGGGTTTTATTATTTATTTATTTATTTATTTATTTTTGAGACAGAGTCTCACTATGTCACCCTGGGTAGAGTGCTGTGGCATCACAGCCCACAACAAACTCAAACTCTTGGTCTTAAGTGATTTTCTTGCCTCAGCCTCCCAAGTAGTTGGGACTACAGGTGCCCACCACAATGCCTGGCTATTTTTTCATTGTCATTGTCATTGTTGTTTGGCAGGCCCTGGCTGGGTACAACCCAGCCAGCCCCGGTGTATGTGACTGGAGCCCTAGCCTCTGAGCTATAGGCGCAGAGCCCGGTTTAAGGTTATATGGAGGTCCATTGGGCAGGCATGATTGATTAAATCATTTACCTCTGGTGATTAACTCAATACCCTGCTGACCTCTCCTCCCAGAGATCTAGGTGGGGTTGAAAGTTCCAACCCCTTGATCCCGAGGTGAGTTCCTCTCACAGCCAGCCTCACTCAGAGGCTGGCAGGACCTCACCTCCTTAGAATAAATGCTGGAGTGGTGGTTGGGGCTTGCCCTGAATAACAAGGCACTCCTGTTACACCTCCCCCACCCCTCAGGAAATTCCAAGGATTTCAGAAGCTCTGGGTGGGAAACCTAGAGAAAAGCTAATAGTTGTTGTCTCGCACCTTCCCTACCCTGCTCTGGTTTTCCCCACTGCACCTACTGCCCATGAACACACCAGTTACAGGCTGACTATTCCATTTGCTGCTTCTTACACAGCTTCCTCCTCCAGAATGTAAGGTCAAGGGTTTTTCTGCTTTGCTCACAAATTCAAGAAACTTTACTCTCAGAAATATGAAAATCTGAAGGAAATCGACCAATACTTGGAAGTACGCCACCTACCAAGACTTAGCCAGAATGAAGTGGAAATGTTGAACAGGCCTATATCAAGTTCTGAAATAGCATCAACTATACAAAATCTCCCTAAAAAGAAAAGCTCGGGACCAGATGGCTTTACGTCAGAATTCTACCAAACCTTTAAAGAAGAACTAGTACCTATATTACTAAACCTCTTCCAAAATATAGAAAAAGAAGGAATACTATCCAACACATTCTACAAAGCAAATATCACCTTGATCCCCAAACCAGGGAAAGACCCAACAAGAAAAGAAAATTATACACAAATTATCTTCAACACTTAGAATGGTGCCCAGCACACATGAGGTATTTAATACTTGTTGAATGAATGAATGGAAAGGTTATGCTGTAAAATTTGCTCAGTACATTTATCTATTCAAAAATAATCCTTGGCTGGGCATGGTGGCTCATGCCTTTGACCCCAGCATTTTGGGAAGCCAAAGCAGGAGGATCCCTAGAAGCCAGGAGCGCCAGACCACACTGGACAACTTAGCGAGACCCTGCCTCTACAAAAAATTAGCCAGGCATGGTGGTGCATCCTGTAGGTCCAGCTACTTGGAAGGCAGAGGCAGGAGGATCCCTTGAAACCCTGGAATTTGAAGTTAAAAGTGAACAATGATGATGTCACTGCACTCCATCCTGGGTGACGGAGTGATTCCCTGTCTCTAAAAATATTTTTTTGAGTGAACTTTATTACTGTTGGAGGCCTAGTGTGGCCCCACCAAACCTCCTCCCCTTCCTAGAATGAGAGACTACGAAGGGCCCAGCTAGCCCTATCACAAAGGTTGGTGCAGAAAGGACACCAATCTACCAGAATCCTCCTACAAGCAGTGGAATCTGTTCACCCACTAAGGCCCTATATAACAAGAAGCCTCCAACCACCCTCAGTGCAGATACCATCTTTACCCTGATCAGGCAGGTCTCTGTCCCTTTCATTACACCTGGCCTGAACCTCTCCATTCTCTGGTCTCATCTCTGGGTACCCTGTTATCCCTTTCAATTATGCAAGTGAGTGAGCAAACTACAAGTTCATGAACTTTACATTCTTCATTTGCAGAATGAGTAAATGGGTCAGATTGCTAATGGCTTGATTTTAGTGAGTACTCACTCTGTGCTACACGATGTTTTGACTCATTAAGCCTTACATCCCCCCACCCCCACCCCAGGAGAAGGTCCTGCTGATATCACTTGTGGGAAATCTCAAGCAAAAGATTTTGAACAGCTCACCAGGGTGACACTTCTGGTCAGCAGCAGAGGATGAATTGTAACCCAGCATGTTTCCTAACTTTTAAAAAAGTCTGTGATGCTAGGCTGGGCATGGTGGCTCATGCCTGTAATCCTAGCACTCTGGGAGGCCAAGGCAGGTGGACTGCCTGAGTTCAGGAGTTTAAGACCAGCCTAAGCAAAAGTGAGACCCCGTCTCTATAACTAGCTGCGCATTGTGGCAGGCATCTATAGTCCCAGCTACTTGGGAGGCTGAGGCAAGAGAATCGCTTGAGCCCTAGAGTTTGAGGTTGCTGTGAGCCATGACATCACAGCACTCTACAAAGGGGAAAATGTGAGACTCTGTTTAAAAAAAAAAGGATCGGCACCCTCCCAGACCTCCAGAAGAGCTGTGCAGGGACCCATGATCAGCACCCTCCGGGACCCCGGTAAGAGCTGCGCCAGGACCCTCTCAGACCTCTGGAAGAGCTGAGCCCTCCCGGATCCCGGAAAGAACTGCACAAGGACCCACTACCCAGCCCGCGGGGCCTCACTATGCCCTGACCAGGAACTCAGGGAGCGGCGCAACCCCATGTCCTCCCTCCAGTACCCTCCCTGCCTCCACACCGCCCGCTCATCTGGCCAGGGACTCTGGTAGCTGCATGCCCTCCGGAGCCCTCCCTGCCTCTGTGCGGAACCCTTCTCCTGGCCAGAGACTGCTGGAGCCTTGGGCCCTCTGTACCAAAGTCACTGGGAGCCAGGCACTCCCAGAACTGTGTGCACCACCCACCGCCCTGATGCTGGATCTGGGGGTGTCACACTCTAGAGCTGCTCCCACAACCAGAACTCCCTGGCTGGGGCAGCCCCAGAAGAGCTACACAGGGTCACTCCCTACAAAGATCCAGCAACAATAAAGTGATCCCCCCGGGTCTAATCTCGGAGAGACGCCACCCCAACACTGAGGACAGCCAGAGGCAATGGTGAAAATCAATCATGAGATGAAATCAAAGGAAATACTCTGGCAATATGAATAATATTCAAGGATCAATGGGGCAGACACAGCATAAGATCCCATGCACAAACAAATAGCTGAGATGTCAGAAATCAAATACGGAACCTGGATAGCAAATAAGATCGAATTAGAATTCCAAGCAGTAACCCAAAAGATGTCTCAAATTCAACGATTTCAAAGACCAAATGACCAAAGATTTTGACACATTGAGACAAGAAGATGCAGCCCTCAAAGATCTGAGAACAGTAGAATCCCTCAGTAACAGAATGGAGCAAGCAGAAGAAAGGATTTCTGATATTGAAGACAAAGCTTTTGAACACTCCCAAACTCTCACAGAGGAAGAGAAATGGAGGGCAAAAACAGATCACTCTCTCAGAGAGCTCTGGGATAATTCAAAGAAAATCAATATTCGTCTTACAGGGATCCCCGAAAGTGATGAAGTGGCTTCACAAGGCACAGATTCTCTTCCCCATGACATTATGAATGAGAACTTTCCAGACATGCCAAGAGATTCTGAAATTCAGATAGCAGACAGTTTCAGAACTCCAGCACAACTCAACCTGAATAAGACATCTCCCAGACACATCATAATCAATTTCACTAAAGTTAATATGAAGGAGAAAATTCTGAAAGCAGCCAGACAAAAGAAAACCATCACCTACAAGGGCAAGAATATTAGAATAACTGCAGATCTCTCTGCTGAAAACTTTCAAGCTAGAAGAGGGTGGTCATCAACTTTTAATCTCCTAAAACAAAATAACTTTCAACCCAGGATCCTGTATCCAGCTAAACGGAGTTTCATTTATGATGCAGAAATTAAATACTTTAACGACATTCACATGTTGAAGAAATTTGCCATAACTAAACCAGCTCTCCAGGATATTCTCAGACCTATACTCCATAGAGACCAGCATAATCCTCCACCACAAAAGTAAACCCACCCAGAAAATTTTGATCAAATTCCAACTTCCACAGTTGCAAAAGGATTAAAAGTGTCCACCGGACTCTCGAAAGGCTTATCAATATTTTAATGGTTTAATGTGAATGGTTTAAACTGTTCTCTAAAGAGGCACAGGTTGGCTGACTGGATACAAAAACACAAGCCAGATATCTGCTGCATACAAGAATCACATCTTACATTAAAAGATAAACATAGGCTCAAGGTAAAGGGATGGTCATCTATACTCCAGGTAAATGGAAAGCATAAAAAAAGCAGGTGTTGCAATCCTATTCACAGATGCAACAGGCTTTAAACCAACCAAAATAAGGAAGGATAAGGATGGACACTTCATATTTGTTAAAGGTAATACTCAATATGATGAGATTTCAATTACTAATATTTATGCACTCAACCAGAATGCACCTCAATTTTTAAGAGAAACTCTAACAGACATGAGCAACTTAATTTCCTCCAGTTCCATAGTAGTTGGAGATTTTAACACCCCTTTAGCAGTGCTGGATACATTCTCCAAAAAGAAGCTAAGCAAAGAAATCTTAGATTTAAACTTAACCATTCAACATCTAGACATAACAGACATCTACAGAACATTTCACCCCAACAAAACTGAATACACTTTCTTCTCATCAGCCCTCGGAACATACTCCAAAATCGACCACATCCTGGGCCACAAATCTAACCTCAGCAAATTTATAAAAATAGAAATTATTCCTTGCATCTTCCAGATCATCATGGAATAAAAGTTGAACTCAATAACAACAGGAATCTGCATACCCATACAAGAACATGAAAGCTAAATAACCTTATGCTGAAGGATAGATGGGTTATAGATGAGATTAAGAAGGAAATCACCAAATTTTTGGAACAAAACAACAATGAAGACATGAATTATCAGAACCTCTGGGATACTGCAAAGGCAGTCCTAAGAGGGAAATTTATAGCACTGAAAGCCTTCCTCAAGAAAACGGAAAGAGAGGAAGTTAATAACTTAGTGGGACATCTCAAGCAACTGGAGAAGGAAGAACATTACAACTCCAAACCCAGCAGAAGAAAAGAAATAACCAAAATCAGAGCAGAATTAAATGAAATTGAAAACAAAAGAATTATACAACAGATCAATAAATCCAAAAGTTGGTTTTTTGAAAAGGTCAATAAAATAGATAAACCTTTGGCCAATCTAACCAGGAATAAAAGAGTAAACTCTAATTTCATCCATCAGAAATGGTAACGATGAAATAACAACAGACCCCTCAGAAATTCAAAAAATCCTTAATGAATATTACAAGAAACTTTATTCTCAGAAATATGAAAATCTGAAAGAAATTGATCAATACTTGGAAGTACGCCACCTACCAAGACTTAGCCAGAACGAAGTGGAAATGTTGAACAGGCCTATATCAAGTTCTGAAATAGCATCAACTATACAAAATCTCCCAAAAAAGAAAAACCCAGGACCAGATGGCTTTACGTCAGAATTCTACCAAACCTTTAAAGAAGAACTAGTACCTATATTACTAAACCTCTTCCAAAATATAGAAAAAGAAGGAATACTACTCAACACATTCTATGAAGCAAACATCACCTTGATCCCTAAACAAGGGAAAGACCCAACAAGAAAAGAAAATTATAGACCAATATCACTAATGGATATTGATGCAAAAATACTCAATAAGATCCTAACAAACAGAATGCAACAACACATCAAAAAATTATACACCATGACCAAGTGGGATTTATCCCAGGGTCTCAAGGCTGGTTCAATATACATAAATCTATAAATGTAAATTAGCACATAACCAAACTAAAAAATAAAGACCATATGATTCTCTCAATTGTTGCAGAAAAAGCTTTTGATAATACCCAGCATCCCTTCATGATTGGAACACTTAAGAAAACTGGTATAGAAGGGACACTTCTTAAACTAATACAGGCCATCTACAGCAAACCCACAGCCAATATCATATTGAATGGAGTTAAATTGAAATCATTTCCACTTAGATCAGGAACCAGGCAAGGTTGCCCATTGTCTCCATTGCTCTTTAACATTGTCATGGAAGTTTTAGCCATTGCAATTAGGGAAGAAAAGGCGATCAAGGGTATCCACATAGGGTCAGAAGAGATCAAACTTTCACTCTCCGCAGATGACATGATCATATATCTAGAAAACACTAGGGATTCTACTACAAAACTTTTAGAAGTGATCACGGAATACAGCAATGTCTCAGGCTACAAAATCAACACCCATAAATCTGTAGCCTTTATATATACCAACAATAGCCAAGCCAAAAAAACAGTCAAGGACTCTATTCCTTTCACAGAAGTGCCAAAGAAGATGAAATATTTGGGAGTTTATCTAACAAAGGACATGAAAGATCTCTATAAAGAGAACTGTGAAACTTTAAGAAAAGAAATAGCCGAAGATGTTAACAAATGGAAAAACATACCATGCTCATGGCTGGGAAGAATCAACATTGTTAAAATGTCTATACTACCCAAAGCAATATATAATTTTAGTGCAATTCCTATCAAAGCTCCATTCTCATATTTTAAAGATCTTGAAAAAATAATACTTTGTTTTATATGGAATCAGAAAAAACCTCGAATAGCCAAAACATTACTCAGCAATAAAAACAAAGCAGGAGGAATCACGCTACCAGACCTGAGACTGTACTATAAATCGATAGTGATCAAAACAGCATGGTACTGGCACAAAAACAGAGAAGTAGATGTCTGGAACAGAATAGAGAACCAAGAGATGAATCCAGCTACTTACTGTAATTTGACCTTTGACAAGCCAAGTAAAAACATTCAGTGGGGGAAGGATTCCCTATTTAACAAATGGTGCTGGGTGAACTGGCTGGCAATCTGTAAAAGACTGAAACTGGACCCACACCTTTCACCATTAACTAAGATAGGCTCTCACTGGATAAAAGATTTAAACTTAAGACATGAAACTATAAAAATACTTGAAGAAAGTGCAAGGAAAACTGTTGAAGGAATCGGCCTGGGTGAATATTTTATGAGGAGGACTCCCCAGGCAATTGAAGCAGTATCAAAAATACACTACTGGGACCTGATCAAACTAAAAAGCTTCTGCACAGCCAAGAACATAGTAAGTACAGCAAGCAGAGAGCCCTTAGAATGGGAGAAAATATTTGCAGGTTATACCTCCGATAAAGGTTTAATAACCAGAATCCACAGAGCACTCAAACGTATTAGGAAGAAAAGAACAAGTGATCCCATGTCAGGGTGGGCAAAGGAGTTGAAGACAAACTTCTCTAAAGAAGACAGACACACGATCTTACAGACACATGAAAAAAAGCTCATCATCCTTAATCATCAGAGAAATGCAAATCAAAACTACTTTGAGATATCACCTAACCCCATTAAGAGTAGCCCACATAACAAAATCCCCAAACCAGAGATCTTGGCGGGGATGCGGAGAAAAGGGCACACTTCTACACTGCTGGTGGGAATGCCCACTAATACGTTCCTTCTGGAAGGATGTTTGGAGAATACTTAGAGACCTAAAAATAGACCTGCCATTCGATCCTATAATTCCTTTACTAGGTATATACCCAGAATACCAAAAATCACAGTATAACAAAGACATCTGTACCAGAATGTTTATTGCAGTCCAATTCATAATTGCTAAGTCATGGAAGAAGCCCAAGTGCCCATTGACCCATGGATGGACTAGCAAATTGTGGTACATGTATACCATGGAATACTATGCAGCCTTAAAGAAATATGGAGACTTTATGTCTTTCATGGTTACATGGATGGAGCTGGAACATATTCTTCTTAGCAAAGTATCTCAAGAATGGAAGAAAGCCCTACTATGAAGCTAATTTATAGCTTTCATATGAAGGCTATAACCCAACTATAGCACAAGAATATGGGGAAAGGGCTAAGGAAGGGGAAGGGAGGGGGGAGGTCAGGGTGAAGGGAGGGTAATGGGTGGGGCCACAGCTACGGTGCATCTTAGAATGAGTACAGGCAAAACCTGTACTCATTCTACGGTGCAGAATACAAATGTCTACATACAATAACTAAGAAAATGCCATGAAGGCTACGTTGAACAGTTTGATGTGAATATTTCAGATTGTATATGTAACCAGCACATCGTACCCCTTGATTGCACAAATGTACACAGCTATGATTTAACAATAAAAAAAAATAATATTATAGTGAAAATGTCTGCTGTAAGATGAACACACAGAGGTAGAAGTGATCTTCTAATTTTATAAACAAGAAAACTAAGTATGAAGGGGGTTAAATAAATTTTCAACCCAGAAAAAAAAAAAAGAATCAAGTCATTAGATCTGCTTGGATAATCCAGGATAATCTCCCCATATGAAAATCCAACCCCTAATCACATTTGCAAATTCTCTCCTGCCATGTCGGTGTCACACCCACAGGTCCTGGGGACCAGGGGCCGGGCGTCTTTAGGAGCTCTTCTTCTGTACCCTCCATACACTCTCAGTTTACTTCTCAGATGTATTCAATGTATCTGTGCATTTGAATGAACGGGAAACTGGGTGATAATCTCTGCACATCATGATTTTAGTTTTAGCACTTGAAAAAATAAATTTGTGGTTGTGGTACACCTCTAGAAAACTTTTATTTTTAATTTATTGGGAAGTCATTATGGTAAGATGGCTCTGGTGCATTGGGTTCCCAGCAAAACCTAACTCAGCAAAAACAGTTAAGATGAAATTTAAGAAATTGCCAACGAATCCCTAATTGGAGACTTTCCCCTTTAACCAATCATTTTCTATTTATGTAAAACAGAATTTAGAAATTAAAACCACAGTGTGACATTTCCCCAACTTCTAGAAAAAAACAGAAATGGAAAATACCCCTTTTAACCTAGTGATTCCTCTTTAGGAATGTATAATTAAAAGCCCCAGCGTGCACATGTACATGTTTAAGGACAGTAACTGCTGCATTGTTTTGGTGGGGAGACAAGCCTAAAATTCCTGAGTGTCTATTACCAGTGGAAAGTTTGAATAGCCTGGGCTTCACCAGTGGGTCCTATCATACAAGGCAGATGGTAATATGAGACAACCCAATAGTGTTCCCACTTTACCCACCTCCATCCCAGTGAGGTCATGCACCTGTCAGTCATCAGGCAACCTTAACCTTGTGTCCCAGTTCTAAGCCATTCTACCACAGCATTATGTATATATATATACACATAACGTTCTGGGTTGAATTGTGCTACCCCAAAAGATACGTTGAAGTTCTAAAACCCTGTACCTGTGATAAGGATCTTTTGGGGAAATAGGGTCTTTACAGACGTGATCAAGTTGAATGTGCCCTGATCCAGTGACTGGTGCCCTTACAAGGAAAGAAGAGACCCAGAGATAACGTCGCAGTCACAGGTGATGAGAAGACACACAGGGAGAAGACAATGTGTGTTTACAGCGATGTGTCCACACACCAAAGTTAAGAGAAAGGCACAGTGCAGATTCCCAGGAGCCTTCAGGGAGAGCATGGCCCTACAACACTTTGGTTGAGGCTTCTAGCCTCCAGAATTGTCCAAGAATAAATTTCTATTAGTTTAAGGTAACCAGTTTGTGTATTTTGTTATTGCAGCCCTGGGAACACCTGCCTCCATGCTTTTCTGATAACTCCAGGCAGCCTTCCACCTCAGGGCTATTGAACTTGCCACTTCCTCTCCCTCCTCTTGTAGGAAGAATTATCTTCCTACAATGTCTGCCTGCAATTATCTTATCTTGTAAATAGCACAGTTATGTTTCATTGGCTATAAGGTATGTCTTAAAAAGTCAACTTGTTCAAAGCAAGAATTTAAAAGGTACCACAATTTTTGAAAGCCTATTTAAAAAACTGAGAATTTAAATATATTAGAAAATTTAATATGTGCACTTTAAAATTTTTATGTCTATCTATGAAGTGCCCCAGGTGTCTCTTAACTTTGGAGAAGTCCTGTTTTATTCATGTTTTTCTATGGCTTTTTTCTATCCTTCTTTCTTAGATTCCCCTAAAATGACATAGGACACTGAATGGAAGTGTCTTTCATAGACTGTCCTATTGTGGACTACCAGCAATCTGCTTGTAAAGTCTCCTTGCTAAAAAAATGCCACTGCGATTCCTAATAGTGGAGGCTGCCTTGGTCCACTCTGGCTGGTATAATAAAATGCCATAAACTGGGTGGCTGGTAAACAACAGAAACTTATTTTTCACAGTTCTAGAGGCTGGAAGTCCAAGATCAAGGTGTGGCAGATTCAGTGTCTGGTGAGGACTGGATTCCTGGTTCACACACAGCACCTTCTTACTGTGTCCTCACGTGGGGGAAGAGAGGAGCTCTCTGGGTTTCCTTTTACAAGGGCACTAATTCTGTTCATGAGGGTTCCACTTTCATGACCTAATGACTTCCAAAGACTCCACCTCCTAATACCATCACCTTTGGGGTTAGGATTTCAACATGTGAATTTGGGGGGAATGTAAACATTTAGACCATAGTGGAAGCACTCATCCTGAAAACTTGTTTACACAAAAATCGTGCCAAAATATGAGTCCTGCTGGCCTCTCTGAGCTATCGTCTCCTATTCTCTTTTACACACCTGCCCCTCCAACACCTGCCTCCTTGCTTTTCTGATAACTCCAGGCAGCCTTCCACCTCAGGGCTATTGCACTTGCTACTTCCTCTCCCTCCTCTTGTAGGAAGAATTATCTTCCTATAAATGTCTGTATGGCACCTTCTTTCACCTTTGGGTCTCTGTTCAAACATCACCACCTTAGGGAAGGCCTATTGGTTACCCTACCTACAGGACCACCTCCTTCTTCTGACATCCTATATCTCTTTATCTGCTTTATCACCTTAGCAAGAATCACTATCTTCTATATTTTAATACTCACCAAGTTTATTTTCTGTTTTATTCATTGCACCAGTCCCTAGAGAGTGCCTGGTATATAAGAGATGTATTATGTAGATGAACTAATGAGTCTGTGTTTTTTCATCATTCTCTCTCAGACTCACTAGAGTTTGGGAGCGCAAACAGTTCAGGGCTCAGGCAGATAAGCAGATGTCAGAGCAGACTGAGCATCAGATGACAAGGGACATATGGCTCCAAGGCCTCAGTGTCTGAGATACAATGGGGAGCAGCAGGGCTAGAGGCAATGGTAGCCTCTGCCCCATCTGTGCAGGCAGTGGCTGTTGACCCCCAGATGGTTGTGAACACTGCAAAAATCATTCCCAATACCTCCAAATCTTGTGATTTTTCAAGGAAATAAGGTATCTGGATTTTTATGTGAAATATCCTTATTTTTTGTTAGCTATCTATCATTATGTAACAAATTACTCCCACAGTTAATGGCTTGAAACAATAAACACTTTTTTCTTACACAGTTTCTATGGGTCAGGAATTCAGGAGTGCCTTACCTGGACCAAGGTCTCTAGACTTACGGCTTGACTGGAGCCAGGAGACCTAAGCCCAGCATGGCTGACAAGTTTGTGCAGGTCCTTTGTAGGGGACTCAAGTTTTTGTCACCTGAATCTGCCCACAGGGCTGCATTTGCCCTCCAAGGATAGCGCCTAGGTGTCCCCAGAGTGAGTGACCCAAGGCACAGAGCCTCTGGGACCTAGTCTCCAAAGTCATACATTGTCAATTCTGACATACTCCATTTGTTAGAAATGAGGCACCAAGTTCAGCCTGGGCTCAGGGAGAGATGAGTTATAATCAACCTTTTGAACGGAGGAGAATCAAAGAATTTGCAGGCATATTTTAAAATCATCAAATTACAAAATGCTGTCAATAGGCCAGGAACCATGTTTCAAGCCTGTAGTCCTAGCACTCTGGGAGGCCAAGATGGGTGGATTGCTTGAGCTCAAGAGCACGAGACCAGCCTGAGCAAGAGCAAGACCCCGTTGTCGCTACTAAAAAAAAAAAAAAAAGGCTCGGCACCTGTAGCTCAGCAGCTAGGGCGTTAGCCACATACACTGAAGCTGGTGGGTTTGAATACAGCCTGGGCCTGCCAAATAACAATGACAACGACAACCAAAAAATAGCTGGGCATTGTTGGGGTTGCCTGTAGTCCCACTACTTGGAAGGCTGAAGCAAGAGAATCTCTTAAGCCTGAGTTTGAGGTTGCCGTGAGCTGTGATGTCACAGCACCCTACTGAGGGTGACACAGTGAGACACTGTCTCAAAAAAAAAAAAAAAGTAGCTGGGCCTTGTGGCAGGCACTTATAGTCTCCGTTACTGGAGAGGCTAAGGCAAGAGGATTGCCTGAGTTCGAGATGGAGGTTGCTATGAGCTATGATGATGCCATGGCACTCTACCCAGGGTGACAGAGACTTCCTGTCTCTAAAAATAAACAGTGCTTTCAAACAATTCAAATAAAGAGCACGTTGTGATCAGTCCCACTACAACTCTAAATTTTTCTTGGATTTAGTTCCTGGGCCACCAATATGTAGACTCTGCACTTCTCTGATCTCTAGCTGAAAAAGATTGTTGCTGGGATGACTGAATGGCAGGAATATG
Organism: Nycticebus coucang; assembly: GCF_027406575.1. Taxonomy (NCBI): domain Eukaryota; kingdom Metazoa; phylum Chordata; class Mammalia; order Primates; family Lorisidae; genus Nycticebus; species Nycticebus coucang. Next base: position 106,453,151 of record NC_069783.1, on the reverse strand, counting down.
ACAAATCTCTCCATTTTGCTTTTAAGGAAAATAACATATGCTAATACAAAGAAGAAATAAGTATTGTTTTGTGAAGTGCTTCATATGGAGAAAACTGAGTGTCAGTTTTTTCAGTGTCAGATAAGGAAAATACAGGTATCTCATTTGGTAAGTTACTCACATTCATCAGCTGGACCAACCGAGTATTTAAGAATTGCTTCTTTATTGGTTTGCAAAGTCAACAAAGTTTATGGAAATGCACAAATAGAAAAGCCTTGCCCTGTATTTGTTAAATGTTTACTTGTTTAAGGATTAGTTTTCTTGTTTTTTGTTGTTGTTATTGTTGTTTTTTAAGAGTCTCACTCTGCCGCCCCAGGCTAACTGGCAGAGGCATCATAGCTCACAACAACCTCAAACTCTTGGGTTCAAGCAATCCTCTTGCCTCAGCCTCTCAAGCAGCTAGGACGCACCGTCATGACTGGCCAGCTTTTCTTTTTTTAGTAGAGACACTCTGTCTCACACTGGTCTCCTGAGGATTAATTAGTCTTTGATATGGAACAGCATTTTTAAAATTCTAATAAGCTTGCAAATCTAAATTACCATTATTTTCATTAGAAGATAATGCTGCTCTATATGATTCTTCTTATATCCTGAAGGGTTTAAGAACAGTTCATTCAATCATTCAACAAATATTTGTTGAGCACTCATTACAAATTATGAAAATCATGACAAAAAGTTATTTCACTTATTCTAGTGAGGGAAAGATAAAAACACACATGTAAATGATCAAGCAAGATGTTTTCACTTAAGTGCTCCACAGAAAAGAAAATGAGTGCTGAGATGGGGGAAGCCTGGAGTGGTAAAACAGGGTGGTCAAGGAAGGCCTCCCCAAGGAGATGCAGCCTGAAGAGTGAGGACCCAGTCAGGCAATGATGTGGGGAACAGCATTTTAGACAGTGGGACCAATAAGCGCAAAGGCCCTGAGGCAGGAACTTGGCCAGGGTAAGATTCTGAAAGGCTTGAGTAGCTATACCAGAGTTATAGACCGGGAAGGGGGGGGACAGCCAGACAGTGGGGGGGAATAGGCACGAGGTAAATCCCATGGACCTCCACAGCCACAGATTTCTTGGTTCTAAGTGAGACAGAAAACTACTGCAGGGTTTTAGTAGGGGAGGAAGGCCTCACATAGCTTAAAATGATTGCTCTGTGCCTTCTGATAAGGTGCACCCAGAAGGACACAACATCACTTTTGAGCTACCCCGTTTCCCCGAAAATAAGACCTACTTACAGGAAAGATAAGACCTAGTGCGTCTTTGGGAGCACACCTTAAAATAAGACACTGTCTTTATTTTCGGGAAAACAGGGTATTCCTACCTAAACTGCATAATCATGAGGAAGTTATCAGACAGATCCAAACACAGGGACGGTCTACAAACCTTCTGGCCTACAAAATACTCGCAAAAGTGTCAAGTTCACGAAAGACAAACTGAAGAGACTATTCCAGATTGAAAGAGAGGAGACCCAACAAACATTTGTGGCAGTATGTAATACCGGACTGGCTAAGTAACATTAGTGAGACAACCAGCAATTAAGGTCTGAGATTAGATACTGGAACTGTAAGTGTCAATTTCCTGATTTTTTTTTTTTTTTTTTTTTGAGCCAAGAGTCTCACTATGTCCCCCTGGGTAGAGTGCTGTGGTGTCAGAGCTCACAGCAACCTCAAACTCCTCAGCTTAAGCAATTCTCTTGCCTAGGACTACAGGCGCCTGCCACAATGCCCAGCTATTTTTTGTTAACAGTTATCATTGTTGTTTAGCTGGCCCAGGCCGGGTTCAAACCCACCACCCTTGGTGTATGTGGTTGGCACCGCTACGGGCTCTGAGACCAATTTCCTAATTTTAAGTATAGAGTGGTTACTTAACAGAATGTCCTTGGTTTTGAGAAATACACATGAAGTAGGTTCTTATTCTTAAACATTTCAGAGGGAAAAAACCAGACACACCTAATCTTGACTTTTAAAAACTATACATATTGTATATGCTGGTATGTGCACATATGTGTGGACAGAGAGAGAAAGAGAAGAGGGAAAGACAAATACAAAGCAAGAATGTTAACATGGGGAAATGTGAGGGAAAGGTATGTTGAAATTACTTTGTACTATTTTTGCAACTTTTTTGGCAAGTCTAAACCTATTTCTGTGTATTTGGCTGCAATTTTTGCAACTACAAGTTAAGCACAGGTTTGCAATCCATGTTCAATGGCAGAGAGTTAATTATCCCTGTAAACTGCAAAATCATTGACAATATGAGTTTAGACCGTTTCAGTGGAGCAAACATAATCTATGCTATCTTGTGTCTATTTTCCTGTTCTTTTCACTGTGCTCCTTTACATGATGTTCAGCATTTCTGAGTGTGACCAGTTCATAACACTCACAGCTAACAAACCAACCAGCCAGCAGCTCTACTTAGAAGACTGGGTGCTTAAACAACTAATACTGTATTTCCCCTTGAAATTTCTGTGGGAGAAAAATGCCAAAAGGTATACACGGTCACTACCCAGTATCGTACAACAGTTAATATGTTGTCACCTTTGCTTCAATTACTTTTTTTTTAGTTCTTGAGACAGGCCCAGGCTGGATGGAGTTCAGTGGCATTATCATAGCTCCCTGCAGATTCAATCATCCTGCCTCAGCCTCTGGAGTTGCTGGACTACAGGTAGGTACCACCAAGCCTGGTTAATTTTCAACTACCTTTTTAAACAAACAGGACATTGTTGGTAAAGTTAGTCTTCTCTGATCTCTTTCCACTTCTATTACACTTTCTATTCTCTCCTGAAGCAATACCATCAGAATACAATCTGTTAAGTAAATCTGAGAAAACAAACAAACATATATCCAAGAAAATGGTTTTAGGCATTTGTAAAAATTCACATAAACAAGCGACTCATACCTATTATCCTAGCACTCTAGTAGGCCCGAGGCCAGTGGATTGCTTGAGCTCAGAGTTGGAGACCAGCCTGAGCAGGAGCAAGACCCCAGTCTCTAAAACTTAAAACCTAGCCAGATGTTCCGGCAGGCACCCGTAGTTGTAGCTATTCCAGAGGCTGAGGCAAGAGGATGTTGAGAGCTATGACACACCCTCCACCGAGGGCGACGAAGTGAGACTGTCTTTAAAAATTATTTTTTTCACATACACAGCATTATACTATACTATATAAAACCTCTCTATGTAACAGCATGTAGTGTTAGCCTTTATAAAGTTACGATTACATCTCTCTCCAACTTGCTTCCCTTAATATTATCCTTTTGAGACCTCCCTGACCCTGCTGAAACAAACTACCTTCACTCTTCAAACGCTGTACCGCACTCAACATCCTGCTTAGGTGCGGGCCTAACTTCACGACATTGCCCTAGACTTGGTGATTCTTAAGCCAAGACACTCCGGTCTGTTTCTGCTTTTCCGCCAGCAGCATCTGAGTGGGCTCCGCTGAGCGTTCCTACAAGTGTCGCGGACCCGCTGTAAGGTGCCCAGGTCAGCGCGGCTACTCCTGGGGCGCTCGGTTCAGTCCCGAGAGGACTCTGGTCTTGGTTTTCCCGCAAGGTCTGCCCCAAGTGCGGCGACGTGAATCTGCACCCTCGGTCTTAGAACAGCCGCCCCCGCAATCTACACCCGTTAGACGCCTGACACGGTGTCCGCTCACAGCAGCACAAGCCCGCTGCCCCATTCACGTCCGTCGGACACCCCCCAGGGCCCCCGAGGCCCGCCGCCCAGTCGGCAACCCCCCACGCTCGCAGCCCCGGCTTAAGGACGCGCCCAGGCGGTCGACTCCCATATGCGGAAGCCGTGGCCGCCTTGGGGCCCTGCCCTAGGAGTCAGGGCCAAGGCATGCGGACTGAGCAGCAGAGACGCCAGGGCGCAGACTGGACCAGGAAAGCCCAGCTCAGGACTCATTCATTCCTTCCTTCTTGCTGCGCACACACCAGCGCCTCCCTGAGATGCACTGCCTCGGCCGCCCAGGAGGGAGCCGGCGCGCAGAGTCCCACCGGGGGAGGGCGCGAAAGGAAGATAGATCAGGCAGGCTGACTGCGCTTCACAACCGCCGCCAGTGCCGGCCCAAGAAATCCGGAGAGCTGGACGCCCGCCTCTCCGTCGGCGCATGCGCGCCCGGGAACCCGCCCTCCGAGCCGGCGCACACGAGCCCGCGGGCCGCTGTGCGCGCGCGCGCCATGCTCGGCCTCCCACGTGGCCCCGCCGTGCAGCCAGCCCAACCTATGCTCAGGGCGAGAGGGAGCGACCACCTGAGTCTCTCCGCTTGCGTGCGCGCACGCGCGGGCCACGTGGGCGGGCGCCGCGCCGTTGCCCCTCCCCGCGCCATCCCCGCCCCGTGCCGGCCCCGCCCTGCCCGCGCGCCGGCGTCGGCTGCGTCTCCGGCGTTTGAATTGCGCTTCCGCCATCTTCCCAGCCTCAGTCGGACGGGCGCGGAGACGCTTCTGGAAGGTAGCGGGTCCTGCGGGCCTAGCTGGGCCGGGCGGGGGTGGTGGGCCGGGGTCTGGGGGCTGAAGGCAACCGGGGTCCAGGCCGGGCGGCCAGAAGGTGGGCGGCTGCGAGGCGGTGGCGAGCGCGGGCCGGGGCCGGGTTGGGGACCTGGACGGGCCGGGTCGGGTACCCGCCTCACCGCTCTCCCCGCCCGCTGCGTCCGATTCCCGGTCTTCGGCCCTTCAGGCCCCGCGCCCGGGCCCGGCCGCCCGCGCCCCCAGCGCCCGGGATGTCTAGCCCGCCGTCCGCGGCCCAGGCCCGCCGCCATGGCGCCGCCGCGGGCGGGAGGCCTTTGTGGGCGGCACGTGGGGCGGCGGCGGGGGGCGCGGGCTCCTTGCCGCCATGTGCCCGCGGCCTGCTCGGCCTGCATACAGTGCGTTTTCTCCGCAGGACACCGGGATGGCCGCCCAGGGAGAGCCCCAAGTCCAGTTCAAGGTGTGCGACCTCGCGGGCGGCGGCCTGGGGATGGCCCGGCGCGCTAGGCTCTGGGAGGCGGCGGGGTGGGGGCGGGGACGCTGAAAGTCCCCCGGCCCAAGTCGCCTGCGGGGCGCAGCTGGGCCCGCCTCTCCTGCTCTGTGTGTCTGGGGTTACCCACTGGGCGTGCAGAGCTCCGCAGCGCGGGCGGATGGCTGTCCAGAGCGCTTTCACAGCGCCAAGATCGTGGGGCCCTGAGCCGTGCGAGTGTTTAGGGTTTATTTCTATAATCTACTCTCCGACAGCTCGTATTGGTTGGTGATGGTGGGACTGGGAAAACTACGTTTGTGAAACGCCACTTGACCGGTGAATTTGAGAAGAAGTATGTAGGTACGTGGGGAAAAACTGTTTTTGGAAATTTGTGTAAAATGATAAATTCAGCTACTGATGTGAAATGTTTCCGTTTCAGCCACCTTAGGCGTTGAGGTCCATCCCCTTGTGTTCCACACCAACAGAGGTCCCATCAAGTTCAACGTATGGGATACAGCTGGCCAGGAGAAATTTGGTGGTCTCAGAGATGGCTATTATATCCAAGGTGGGTATCTCATTTGTCAGTCTAACCGTATTTTGAGTGGATGTGTACTGGAGTCTCGGAGGTCATTTAAACATAAACAGATCTATTCTAGTAGACACCGTTAATACTGACTATAGTAGAAGTAGTGTAGTTTTCAAGTTAAAGGCTTGCTATATTCAGACACTTGCCCACCATTTGGGTGGAGGAGAAAATTTATGAAAGTTGTCTTTGTAATTTGTTTGCACGTTGGGCCAGCTTTTGGAAACATTATAAGGCTTTAAACAACTTTTTTCAAAAGGCTTGATTAAAAAAACTTGTAAGGAAATAAATGTTCATTACATCAAACAGGTGAATAAAGTTATCTGGAATCTTACTTTCTTGATGAAAGTTTTTGAGAACACTTCATGTCTTATGCATTCCTTGAATATATATAAATAAAGGGGGTTTTACCTCTAAAAATTCTTTGTAGTCAGAAAGCTGTGTTGGTGGTTAGTTGTTTTTGTTAGTTACAGTTATGTACTGTTCCTACAGGTCAACAAAGGCTTGATCTGGGTTTTTTTAAATAGTTGTAATTCCTACTATATTCATTTATTTAAAGATATTTTAAGGAGTATATTTCCAGGCTCCACCTTCAGAATGAGAGGTGGGTTCTCTGGAATGGTAATGATTTGCCATTAATATATTTTAGGGGAATGAGGGAGTATGATGAAGTATTTCAGGGGGAAAGATTTAACAGGATAAGCTGGATTTTCAAGGTCTCTTTTGAAAAGAAATGGCAAGCAATGTTGTATGTGCAATAATTTAACATTTTTAGAGTAGGAATAGACCTAGAGATTGCACTGAGGGGAGGTGGGGTATGTGGGAGATCTAGGTGACCCAGGGTGAGGTCTAAGACTGTAACTAAATTGTTGTCTATGGTTCTTACTCAGCATTGTTCATCCAGGTTGTAATTTCTTAGGTTTGTCCTAATTACCATAAATTTTTCTTTTCAGCCCAGTGTGCCATTATAATGTTTGATGTAACATCAAGAGTTACTTACAAGAACGTGCCTAATTGGCATAGAGATCTGGTACGAGTATGTGAAAACATCCCTATCGTGTTGTGTGGAAACAAAGTGGATATTAAGGACAGGAAAGTGAAGGCAAAATCTATTGTCTTCCACCGAAAGAAGAATCTTCAGGTATGTTAACATTTAAAGCTGCTTGTTTACTTATGGTCCATTGAGAAGGTTATATATAGGACCGTGAAATTTATTGGTCCTTTATATGTATGGATTGAAAGAATTTTATCTTTTAGCTTCGGGGGTCTTGAGAAGAATCATTATTTTAGTAATGGGTTGATTTTACTTTTCTTTTTAAACAGTACTACGACATTTCTGCCAAAAGTAACTACAACTTTGAAAAGCCTTTCCTCTGGCTTGCTAGAAAGCTCATTGGAGACCCTAACTTGGAGTTTGTTGCCATGCCTGCTCTTGCCCCACCAGAGGTGGTCATGGACCCAGCTTTGGCAGCACAATATGAACATGACTTAGAGGTATCATATCTACCTTAAGGCTGTTAGATTTGGTTTGTTCCATTTCTGATTGTTTTAATCTGGGATATTACCATTTTTCCTCTTCAGGTTGCTCAGACAACTGCTCTGCCGGATGAGGATGATGACCTGTGAGAATGAAGCTGGAGCCCAGCGTCAAAAGTCTAGTTTTATAGGCTGTCCTGTGATGTCAGCGGTGCAGCGTGTGTGCCACTTTATTACCTAGCTAAGCGGAACATGTGCTTCATCTGGGATGCTGAAGGAGATGAATGGGCTTTGGAGTGAATGTGGCAGTTTAAAAAAAATAACCTTCATTGTTTGGACCTGCATATTTAGCTGTTTGGAACGCAGTCGATTCCTTCTTGAGTTTCAAATATAAGACTGCTACAGTCACATCACAATATCCAGTGGTGAAATCTTGTTTGTCATTGTCATTCCCATTCCTTTTCGTTTAGAATCAGAATAAAGTTGTATTTCAAATATCTAAGCAAGTTGAGCTCATCCCTTGTTTGTAAGCATTTTAAAACTGCTAAAATAGGGAGGTTTATGCCATGTTAATATTAAAATCTCCTTGCTGATTTCACATAATTAGAAATCAGATTAATTTCTGCCTAGGTCTATCTGTTTTTTTTGGTTTTTTTTGTACATTTGAATCATGTCAAACGATATGACAGGTCAACAGGGTATCCTATTTGGTTAGGAGTTAAGTGGTGTGAATATTGTTAGTGCTATCAAGCTAAAATAATGTCTGCCCCACTTTAATTTTGGCTAGGGTCACCTGAGGAAGAACTTGCTTAAATTTTGTGACCTGTCATTAAGAATATGTAGTTTGTACATATCAAATAGATACTTTAAGGGTTATGCTTTATTTTATGGCAAAGGTAACCATGTTAATGTAGAACTTCAAATGGATGGAATAGCAGTTGATGGGTGGAGCTTTAGGGAATTCTTGACTGTTAAAAAATGAGTATAAGTTTTGAGCTCATGTTTTTAATGTTAGATGTTCAGTGTAAAGTTGATACTCCAGGAAGATGTTTCGTGTTTCTTGCTGCTTATCCCTAAGCTTTAAAGATGGATTCAAGCTGAGCATACAGCTTTGGGTAATTATTTTTTTTCAAAGGAGTTTTGTATGGGTAGTACAAGCAAAGAACTAGGAATACTGCAATGATGACAATGGGCAATATATTAAGTCAGAGGAAACAAGTGGTTAAACTTTGTCAGATTAAGCCTTTATCTTTTCCACATTTAAAAGTGAATTAAGTCTTAAAGTAGTTTGATTGCATCAACACTACTGTAGCACTTAGTAATCTTAAAAATAGGAACTATTTTTCTTGTACTATAGTCCAGTTTACCAAAGCTTCAGTTATCTTGCCTACTCTAAAAGAAGATAAAAGGTCACTTCAATATGTGGGAAAATGAAATAAGGGGGAAATTGAGTTCAATGCAATTTATGTATAAACTGGCATCAGTAGTTACTAAAAAAATCTGAATTGCTGTATATGCTGTGCTATATTCAGAACCAGACTTTAATAGTGTGTGTGAGATGTGAAGTTTTTTCCCCCCATAATTAGGATGAATCCTTTCAGATTTTAAAGTTAAGGTATATGTGTTGTTTTGTAACATTATGTAGAATGCAAGTATGGTGTTGACGTTCTGAATCTTACATGTAACAGTTAAAATATGGAAGCTGCTTCACTTACCTGTTTAATGTTGGGTGGGAGAGAATTTACAAATTACTCATTGGAAGAATAATTGTTGCAAAATACATTGCTTCTACTTTGCCTGGATTTTCTGAATCATCTTGAGTATTTGCTGTAGGAAATAGTCCATAGTTAGTGGAGATTATTATCTGGGGCAGGAGGTGGGTACAGTTCTGTACAGTTTGTATATAAGGGAGATAATTTTTTTTTTTTTGAGACAGAATCTCGCTCTGACATGGTGTCACTGCTAGCAAACAGGGACCTCAAACTGCTCAAGCAATCCTTCCTCGCTCTCACCAAGTAGCTAGGGCTGTAGGCATCTTGCCACAACACCCAGCTAGTTTTTTTCTATTAGTAAAGACCTGGTCTTGCTCTTGCTCAGGCGATCTACCTGCCTCAGCCTCCCGGAATGCTAGGATTACAGGCGTGAGCAACCACATCTGGCCTTGTTCTCTCTTTTTTTTTTAATCTGGCATCTAATTGAGAAAAGTTGCAAGCTTTGTATTGAACAATTACTGCAGACTAGTATTAGCTTATTAGAACAGAATCACCAAGAAGCACCACAGTTAATGTTTATACAGAGAAAATGTTTTTGAAGAGGTTTCATTTTGTACTGGACCCGAATGTTGGTTTAACATTCGGGGCCATCACACCAATCATGAAAGAGGAAAAGGAGTTGTGAAAATACGTTTAACTTCAAGAGAACTGATTTCTTAGCTGATGATATTCACCTGAAGTAACTTCAGGGGATCTCTTGGTTTCCTTTGTAATAACATCAGGAACACAAGAGTTACAAGTGTTGGAGCAAATGCATGATGCTTATTGGATGATCCTTTAGCCACGCTGGGGCTGCAGATGTCCTACCCACAAAGTAAGATTTGTTCTAAAATCTCCCTTTATGGGAGGCACACATTGTTAGGATGTCATTCCTCATAAGGAATTCCAGTACTTAACCTGCAAAACTGAGGTCTTAATGGGAAGGTAAAATGTGGATCTAACCATTTAAGATCTTGTCATTGCTTTAAAAAGCAAATAACAGCTGGTGCAGTAGTGGCTTAGGTCTGCAATCCCAGCGCTTTGAGAGGCTGAGGCAGGAGGATTGCTTGAGGCCAGGAGTTTGAGGCCAGCTTTAGCAAGATCCAGGGCTGATAACCCTGTCTCAAAAGAAAAAAAAAACTTCCCTGCCCCCAAGTTACCTACAAGGCTGGGTTCTACCTCTACCTGCTTTTAGACTAGCTCTGTTTCTGGGCATCCTAAGGCCACATGCCTGTTCATGTGCTGTTTTTCAGAATTCTCCCTTCACTGTTCACTGAAGTGAATCCTACTAGCTCCTTTAAAGTTTACTTGGTTGTTACCCTAAGTGGATCAAATATCCCTACTATAGGTACAATGCAGACTTTCACAGCCCTAGTCAAAATTCTAAGTTTGCTATGTGTCTGTCTTTTACTAGTCTGATTGCCACAAGGGCAAGAGTCACATTTCTGTGCTCTGGTATCTCCCTAGTGTTTATTTTTATTTTTTTGAGATGAGGGTGTCACTTTGTGGCCCCTGGTAGAGTACTGTGGCATCACAGCTCACAGCAACCTCAAACTCTTGTCTCAAGTGATCCTCTTTCTTCAACCTGAGTAGCTGGGACTACATGTTCCCTCCACAATGCCTGGCTATTTTTAGAGATGGGGTCTTGCTCTTAGCTCAGACTGGTCTCCCAACTCCTGAGCTCAAGGGATCCACCCACCTAGGCCTCCCAGAGTGCTAGGATTACAGGTGTGAGCCACCTCGCCCCACCTTCTCCTTAGTGTTTACTAACTGCTATGGGAAGGCTGAGGAGGAAAAGGGAACTTGGGGTGACAGATAGTGGTTGGATTGATGGCAGTAGGGTAGATAGGGGCCCAAAGAATAGTATTACACCATTAGTAGCCTTTGTTCTGAAGTCTTGAGTGTTTGCTCCATGGGGCTAGTGTTTGCTCCATGGTTGCCATTATCTTATTTGAAGCCAGCTGGGGGTTGGGGGGGAATTCACAGGATGGAACTGGTGCTGTTAGTAGGTGTTGGGTCTGTAATGCTTTGTGTTTAGCCCTGGGAATTGGAAGAGGAACCTTGGATTTAATTGATTTTCATCCCTTTTAAGAAAAGCAAAATGAGAACCATCCTGTGTTATAAACTGTCCTTTTATAATGTGGACAGTTCATCTCTTTTGTAAGTTCTGAGCTGTGCACTCAGGGGCCCAATGATGAGTCAGCTTTACTCCTGAAACCATCACCTTGGGAGGTGGGTGCCCTGGGGCCCTGTGGGAGTCTGGTTGGGAGGCCTGGAAGGAGGCAGGGTCTGAAGAAGTGAGAGAAGGTATAGGGAAGCCCTTAAGAGCACAGCATCCCTGCAGAGCAAGAAGAGAGGGTAGGTGGAGGCTGCTAAGCAGGTGTGCTTTTTTTGTTTGTAAAGACAGTTGTATATCTGATTATTTATTAATTTGAGACAATTTCACTTTGTCACCCTTGGTAGAGTGCTGTAGTGTCATTTAAAGATCTCTGCAGCAGGAGTGGGTGCCCAGAGATCCTGAGAATGAAACCTCACCCTCCCATTCATTCTCCCTGCATTTTGCAGTGTTCTGGGAGCAGAGGCATCACTCTAGGGCTACTGTTCCTTCAGCAGACACCTCCACAGATGCATCAATTGAGTGACAGCTACAATGATACTGGCCACCATCTCAGTCCACAAGTTTGCTACTTAGACGAGACAGATGAAGGAAGGAGCTTCCCCAAGTATTAGTTTTGAGATTTTTGAGCTGAATAAGTATTTGAAGTTACCGGTACACAAGATCAACATTGATAAGTTTACAGTGACAAGTGGTCATGTGAGTATGACAAGGTGGTTGTGAGGGTGACCTGCCACAGGCACAAAATATGGGAAACCAAATTGTTAGGGAGAATAATAACCTTTAGGAAGACAAGACAGGAAACCAGCCAGCCTGGCAACAAGAACGGCAGGCCATTTTTGCTTCCTCCCCTTCCCCCAACATCTGACCGTTTCTTCCTCCAAAGTGAAAAAGTCATACATGTTGTATATTAAAAGTTAGGGATTGACAAGTTAAAACATAGCATGTTTTCCTGTCACATTAGAGGTATCTTGTTGACATTTTGTCAAATCTTTTCAACTGTTTTCTCAAAAGTTGGGTTTATACCGTATACTGTTTCATAACCATTTTTCATTTTTTATTGTGAGCTTTTCTCCATCAGCGAGTTTCACACCACTTCTGATAATTATCTAGCGATCCATAGCATGGCTGGACCATCATTTAGTTTGACAAGTTCTTTGGTCCTTGTCAGATTGTGTTTCTGTCATCATCTGCTCCTCTTTGTGCTACTTTCAGAGTGGGCTTAACTCTCGCAGGGAAATAGAGAAATTCATTTCCAAATGCTTAGAATGTCCACGTTCTTTCCCTTCCATGTGCTACCAAACTTAAATGTTTTTACTTTTAATTTTGGAGGTGTGTGCTGTCTTATGAAATCCTAATAGAAGGAAAACCAAAATTATTTATTTTTGTTTATTTATTTTGAGACAGAGTCTCACTATGTTGCCCTGGTAGAGTGCTGTGGCATCACAGCTCACAGTAACCTCCAACTCTTGGGCTTAAGTGATTCTCTTGCCTCAGCCTCCCAAGTAGTTGGGACTACAGGCACCCAGCTGTAGTCCGGCTTTGCCCGGCTATTTTTTGGTTGTAGTCATTGTTTGACAGGCCCGGGCTGGGTTCAAACCTGCCAGCTCCAGTGTATATGACTGGTGCCCTAGTTGCTGTGCTACAGGTGCTGAGCCCAAAATTATTATTATTATTGTTGTTGTTTTTGAGACGTTATGTTGCTCTCAGTAAGAGTACTGTGGCGTCACAGCTCACAGCAACCTCAAACTCTTAGGCTTAAGTGATTCTCTTGCCTCAGCCTCCAAGTAGCTGGGACTACAAGTGCCCGCCACAATGCCTGGCTATTTTTTATTGCAGTTGTCATTGTTGTTTAGCTGGCCCGGGCCTGTTTCAAACCCACCAGCCATGGTGTATGTGGCTGCCACTGTAACCACTGTGCTATGGGTGCCGAGCCACCAAAATTATTTTTTAAAGTGTGTGTTTATTTTTGCCATGTGATCTTCAACTTCTTGTCCCCAGCATTGAACAGAATACATGATGCAGAGATACTAATACATGCTGAATAAATACATTTTATTCAATAACTCCATTAGTACTATTTGTCCTATAAACTGATGCTTATGTATTTGGAGATATACAAAGTGAGGCATATACTTTCACCCTTTTTCAAGTGTTCATGTTCTGTTATTCTTTAATTTGGAGCTCAGAAGATACTGCTGATGTTGGAGTTGGAGTTATAGGAACAAAATCGGGGGGGAAAAAATAGGGGTAAACCAAAGGAAAATGTCATGACAAGGAAATAGAAAGCTTAGATTGCAAAAACAAAGCAAGACAAACAGAAAACACATGGCCCAGATCCCCATAGGTCCAAATACAGAAATACATTAATATAGATGACCTAACCAGTTTCTTCGGTCAGCAATTTTATCATCCAAGGCATATTTTTTACCTTTTATTCTATGGACAGTTGCCAGTTAGTAACTAATAGAGCTAAGGTTACTTGTCCCTTAAAAGACAGCTTTTGGCCGTTTTCTTACTGATTAAGTCCCATCAGAACAGAATAAAAAAGGATAATCAGTGGATATAGGGATTCTTGCCACCCATGTTCTCATTATTTGAATCCCTATAGTTACAGGATTGTGTAAATCTGGTAATAACCCCAAACTACTACATCACTTAAACATTTAGTTCCCACCTCAATTGTCACTGAACATGTGGGGGTCTACCCCTAGACCCTCTGCCACTGACGTCTCTGGATTCCAGAATGGACATGGCTCTTCCCACCTGCAACCTATTTATGACTAACTCCTGATTCAGCGCCAGGGGTTGGGCATCCAAAAGCAGGGGCTCCACGGTCCTCTCCTGCTGGTTGCCGGTGTTACCAAACAGAGTCACTGGCGAGGGCTGGTGTGGCCTCACACCCATCATGATTCATCTCCAACATGGCCGTGACTGGGCACACTGCCACCCCAGTGGGTTCTGTTGGCACAGAGGCAGGGAGGAGGTGGGGAGTGGTTTGGGGAGTAGTCATTTAACTATCACACATGTTAAAAAGGATTATAGATTTTTCAAATAATTACTGTAAATAACGTATTCACTTTTTCATATAACCGCAATGAAATTTATTTTTGTACATATGATTTGAACATTTTTTCCCCTCATAAATAACAATGAGATTATTTAGTCAGAAGTTATGAAAATCATCATGTTTTAAAAGGCATTATCAAACTGTTCTTTTGGGGCCTTGATTGGATTAATTATAAGCAATTTGTTATAATCCAATAAGGTTTAATAAAGTAACAAGCACGCAGGAAACCACCACTCAACGTGGAAAGTAGGATGTTGATGCCAATCTATGCTGAGCTGTGTAATCTTCCTGCCTCATGCACAGCCTCCCTAGGTGACCATCTGGATCCCAAATGCCCTGTTCTCTTGCTTTCCTCCATCTACAGACTTCTCGTTTTATAGGTATTCCTAAAAAGTGGACCTTCTTAGTTTATTCGCTTCCTCCCATATTGCTGAGATTCATTCACATTATTACATGTGCATTCCTTGTAGCTGCAGCAAAATAGATTGCGTAATGGGACAGTGGCACATACCTGTAGTAGCAGCAATGTCAGAGGCTGAAGCCAGAGGATCCCTTGAGCCCAAGGAGTTCAGGGCTACAGTGAGCTATGATGTCACCACTGCCCTGCAGCCCAGGCAACAGAACAAGGCCTTGTCTCTAGAAAAATAATAAATAGCAAAAATACACTATGATTCACTTTTTGTATGAGTTATCTAGGGCTGCCATAACAAATTAGTACAAACTAGGTAACTTAAAACTACAAATTTACTCTCTTACTGTCCTGGAGGCGGGAAGTCTGAGGTCAAGGTCTCAGCAGAGCAGGGCTCCTTCTGTTCTCTTAGTTCCTGGTGTTGCCAGCCAGCCTTGGTGATCCTTGCTGGTAGACGCACCTCTCTAATCTCTGCCTCCTTCTCCCTGTGTGCATGTCTGTCTCTGTGCCTCTTCCCTCCTAACAAGGACACCGGTAATACCTATCCACACAACTCCAGTGTGGCTTCATCTTAACTAATTGCCTCTGCAATGACCCTATTTCTGAATAAGGTCACATTCTGAGAATAAAGCGGTTAGCATTCGAACATATCTTTTGGAGGAACACAGTTCAATCCACAACAGTCTCCTAACAGTGATCAGACTATCTCCAGGGTTTGTTTTTGTAACAGAGTCCCACTCTGTCACCCTGGGTAGAGTCCCCTAGCATCCTAGCTCACAGCAACCTCAAATTCTTGGGCTCAAGTAATCCCCTTGCCTTAGCTTCCCAAGTAGCTGGGACTATAGGCACCTGCTACAATGCCTGGCTAATTTTTCTATTTTTAGTAGAGATGGGGGTCTTGCTCTTGGTTTCCCAAGTCCTGACCTCAGGCAATCTGACCCACCTTGACCTTCCAGAGTGCTAGGATTACGGGTGTGAGCCACCGTGCCTGGCCTGTCTCCAGGTTTTTGATCTCCAGAAGTGTGTTGGTATAAACATTCTCCTTTATTTCTTGTGTTATACATGTGCATGAGTTTCTCCTGGATGGGCACACGCACACTCACACATCCCTGCCATGAAGTTGGATGAATGGATTAAAGGATGAGTGATTATTCAACTTCTTGAAGTAATATCAAGGACTTCCCGAGACATTCACTGCTATCAACAACAAATACATATCATGGACCTACTATGTCCTCTGTAACTCCTGGTAATGTCAGTTTTGTTTTTTTTTTCCTAGCTCACAACCTCAAACTCCTGGGCTAAGCAACCCTCCTGTCTTAGCCTCCCAAGTAGCTAGGACTACAGGCATCAGACACCACAACTGGCTAATTTTTCTATTTTTGGTAGAGAAGGGGTCTTGCTCTTGCTCAAGTTTGGTCTTGAACTCCTGAGCCCAAGCAATCCACCTGCCTTGAACTCCCAGAGTGCTGGGGTTACAGGCCTGAGCCACTTCACCTGGATAGTCATGATAAATTTTAAATGTATACAAGTTTAAAAATTATACATAAAAATTTGGATTTCGGTTTTCTCTTGAGAAATGAGATGATCTGACCACAACCCATCCCCCAGTAGATGGAATGAGTTCTCCAGATGCCACTGCTGGAACCACGCTGTTTGCTAACATCTGATCCTGGTGTTAGTTTGTAGGCATCTGCATTTGTGAATTCTTTTTTTTTTTTTCTTTTTATAGAGACAGAGTCTCACTTTATCGCCCTTGGTACAGTGCTGTGACATCACAGCTCACAGCAACCTCCAACTCCTGGGCTTAGGCGATTGTCTTGCCTCAGCCTCCCGAGTAGCTGGGACTACAGGCGCCCACCACAACGCCCGGCTATTTTTTGTTGCAATTTGGCAGGGGCCGGGTTCGAACCCTCCACCGTTGGTATATGGGGCCGGTGCCCTACCCACTGAACCACAGGCGCCACCTATGAATTCTTATTATAAGTTTGTACTTCATGGTTTTAAATTTTCAAGACCCATGAAGGAAACTGAACACGTCTCTTCTCTAACAGTGCTTGCATGTGTGTAGAGGGCTCAGGGTAATTTATAACATTTTTATATAATGTAGAAATCAACCCATTTTGAAATTTGTAATTCTTTCTCCAAGATATCTACCTACCTACCTTCCTTCCTTTTTTTTTTTGACAGAGTCTGACTCTGTTGCCCAGGCAAGAGTGATGTGGTATCAGCCTAGCTTATGGAAACCTCAAGTTCCCAGACTTAACTTATCCTCCTGCCTCAGCCTCCTAGAGAGCTAGGATCACAGGCATGAGCCACTGCACCAGGCCCTGGATTTTTTTCTTTTGATTATTTTCATTGTGCATAAATTGAATTGGGCTTGACTCATAACCTTCATTTTAATAAAAGATCAATCCAGAAAGAGGGGTTCTTGCATGAGTGAAGGTTGGAGTGGGTGGGATCTGTTGCCTGGCCTGGTCAGGAGTCTGGATTCTCAAACAACTGCAGGAACTGAAGCAGTTTGAAGGGTGCTATTGGCAGCAGTATTGTCACCGAGATGTTGAGAAAGATACACATTTTGTTAGCTAACGATTCTTCTAAAATGAAAAAACTATATAATCGTATTAAATCTTAACAAGACTCTAGTTTAATAAAGCTCTTTAATATATGTTATAGGCAGGGCTTGCTATCTCAAGATAATTGGTATCAAAAAGTAGTCACTTGAAATGAATCTACTTAAAGCAAGGACCAAAATTTCAGAGTGAAGATATGACAAATTTTGTATTTAATGCTATTGAGCTTATCCTTGATGAATAGTGTCCATTTGGAAAGGACATAATTTGTGTGGTAGAATTATAGTTTATTCCTACAATTCACACTTGATGTTCACAGGATAATCGTTAAAAAAAGATTTGTATAAAAATATTTGAGAGTGGGCGGCGCCTGTGGCTCAGTCGGTAAAGGCCCTGGCTCCATATACTGAGGGTGGCAGGTTCATACCCGGCCCTGGCTGAACTGCAACCAAAAAAAATAGCTGGGCATTGTGGCGGGCACCTGTAGTCCCAGCTACTTGGGAGGCTGAGGCAAGAGAATTGCTTAAGCCCGGGAGTTGGAGGTTTCTGTGAGATGTGTGAGGCCACGGCACTCTACAGAGGGCCATAAAGTGAGACTCTGTCTCTCCAAAAAAAATATATATATATATTTGAGAGCTTCCTCAGTTTCCTGGAGGGCCTTGCTTAGTCTCTAGTGCGTAGAGTCTAATTTTGAGGAGCTCTCATCATCCTTCTTGAGATTTGGGCAGTACTCCAAAGTGACCTTTATATCCAGTTTTGTTGCTTCTTTTGCAGGATTTGCAATGTCTCCTTTAGCTGATTATTATTATTATTATTATTTTTGAGACAAAATCTCACTATGTCATCCTTGGTAGAGTGCTGTGCTGTCACAGCTCACAGCAACCTCAAACTCTTGGGCTTAAGCGATTCTCTGGCCTCAGCCTCCCAAGTAGCTGGGATTACAGTCGTCCACCACAACGCCCGGCTATTTCTTTGTTGTTGTAGTTGTCATTGTTGTTTAGCAGGCCAGGGGCAGGTTCAAACCCACCAGCCCTGGTGTATGTGGCTGGCACCCTAACCATGGAGCTATGGGTGCCGAGCCTATTATTATTATTATTTTTTTATTGAGATAGAGTCTCACTTTGTTGCCCTGAGTAGAGTGCCATGGCATCATAGCTCACAGCAACCTCAAACTCTTGTGCTCCAGCGATTCTCTTATCTCAGCCTCCCTAGTAGCTGAGACTACAGGTGCTTGCCACAGCCTGGCTATTTTTGTTTGTTTGTTTTAGTAGGCCCGGGTTGGGTTTGAACCCGCTAGCCCTGGTGCATGTAGCGGGCACCCTAACCACTGAGTTACAGGTGTCCAGCCTCTTTTAGCTAATTATTGTTATTTTATTTTTTTAGAGACAGGATCTTACCCTGTTGCCCAGGCTGGAGTGCAGTGGCATCAGCATAGCTCGCTGGAGCCTTGAACTCTGGGCTCAAGCAATCCTCTTGCCTCCAAGTAACTGACACTACAGGTGCACACCACCATGCCTAGCTTATTTTTCTATTTTTTGTAGAGACGAGTTCTTGCTCCTACTCAGGCTAGTCTCAAACTCCTAACTTCAATCATTCTTCCTTCTTTGGCCTCCCAGAGTGCTGGGATTACAGGCATGAACCACTGCACCTGGCCTATTATTTTTTAAGAGACACGAGGTCTCGCACTGTGGCTTCTTTTAACTGATTTGACTACAACTCCACTCATTGGAGAGGGCCAGGATAACCAAAACTGGAGATGTGTGACTCATGCTCTTGGATGATGACAGATACCTGTGAGAAGAACAGAGAGATGTTTAGAAGTCATTTTATAAGTAAGTGATCATTAGTGAATACCGCATTGCGACCTTGGTAAGGAATATTTGGATGTCAAGCCCCTCCTCTGTTTCATTTGCTTCTTTTAATAACCCCACATGGATGAGGCTTCATTGCCCACTAGGTCCAGCACGTGGCTGTAGGTAGTCCCATGGGAAGACTGTAGGGCCTAATTTCAGATCCAGCAACAATGTTAACATGTGAATATATTTAAGAAGCCTTAAATATGGATTGTATTTTAAAGAGCTCTCTTTCTTTGATTCTAAAAGTTTAAATGGCTATCTCTTACTACTAGGTTTTTCTTTCTTTATTTTTTTTTTTTGTTGCAGCTGTTTATCTGTTGTTTAGCTGGCCTGAGCTGGGTTTAAACCCGCCACCTTCGGTGTATGCGGCTGGCACCATAACCACTGTGCTATAGGCGCTGAGCCAGGTTTTTCTTTTTCTTTTGTTTCATCAAACTCAAACAAACACAAAAAATTGCAAAAAGGACCAGAGCGTGGAATGCATTTGAAGATATTCAATTTAAAAAATGGATCCTGTGACTTTTACGACTAGGTAGAGAATCCCCATAGTCTTCTAAAAAATTATAACTAAGATAATTTGGTTTTGATTTAAGTATGCTATCAGTTTCTCCATGATTGGTATGTCTTAATGGTGATATTAGTAATATATATTTTAATAAACATTAGGGAGTTTGGGGAGGTTTCAGATAAGCAATGAATAAAACTAGATTTTGTAGCACATATACCAGACATAATGTTAAGTGCCTCACTGACATCTCATTTAACAGAATAGATCCAACTTTTGTTTCCCTCGCGGTGGAGATGAACAAGTGGATCTTCAGATGATATGTAGCTTGTCTTGTTATAAACCATAGAGCAGGATCTTGTCTTAAGCAGTATGCTTTGATTCCATACCACCCTGTGTAAAGAGTGTCTCAACTTTGCCATATTTATGTTATTATTATTATTGTTGTTGTTATTGTTCTTCTTTTGAGACAGGTCTCGCTCTGTTGCCTGGGCTGGCATGTGGAGTGGCCTCAGCCTAGCTCACAGCAACTTTGAACTTCTGGGCTCAAGCCATTATCCTATTCTTTATCACTTACAATCAGTAAGCTTGTATACAAGGTGATGAGGAACTTAGAGAAAGAGAGTACTTCAGATATAGAAAGACATGGGTTCAAAAACCACATGAAATTTGTGAGGCCGGCACACAGAACAGTTGAGAGAAGAATGAAATGGAACCCTCTGCAGTCCCGTCTTGTGTCAACAATTAACAGATACATTTATAAACCATTAATTTTCACAGTAGGCATTGTTTTATGACCCTATAATTATCTAAATGTTTCAAAAGCCTTGAAATTCTCTGGCATAAATAAAGGTTTTACATTTTCCTTTCTTGAGTGTCAGATGGTTTTGAAGGAGTAAAAAAAGTACAGGGTGAGACAAAAATAAAACCAAATTTGGAATTCAGTGTTTTCTGCTTACAAATATATTAAGATTTTTCCATTAAAAAAAAGATACCTTTCTTGAAGAAGATATCTATGTTTTATTTATTTATTTATTTAGAGACAGAGTCTCACTCTGTCATCCTGTGTAGAGTGTTGTGGTGTCAGCTTAGCAACCTCAAACCCCTGAGTTTAAGTGATCCTCCTGCCTCAGCCTCCCGTGTAGATGGGACGACAGTTTCTGGCCTAATTTTCCTATTTTTAATAGAGATGGGGGCCTCACTCTTGCTCAGGCTGGTCTTGAACTCTTGAGTTCAGTGGTCTCCCGGAGTGCTAGTCTTACAGGGGTGAGCCACCTTACCCCTGGGCTTTCTCCCACACTTTAAAAAGATGTTTTCTTTCCATCCACTTCCCACCCAGGCAACCAATGGTCACAGCCTGGTGGGTTATCTTCCTACAGCTTTCTCAAGGATCATACTGTGTGTACCAGTTTAATAAGTTTCTCATACTTTTAGTTATTTGGAGGGAATACTTAGACACTCACGTGGTCCACAAAGCAAGAAGTGGTAAGAGTCACAGTAGGGCAGGGGCATCTTCAAGGCCTGTGGTTGTCTGGCCCTGGTAGATGTTGGCTTGCATTGGCTTCAGATGTGTTCTCCCATCATTTTTTTAAGTATTATAAATAAGGATACTGACTTTCATTCTTCTACCACTTAAAAAAATTAGCTTATGGGCGGCGCCTGTGGCTCAGTGAGTAGGGCGCCAGCCCCATATGCCGAGGGTGGTGGGTTCAAACCCAGCCCCGGCCAAACTGCAACCAAAAAATAGCCGGGTGTTGTGGCGGGCGCCTGTAGTCCCAGCTGCTCGGGAGGCTGAGGCAAGAGAATCGCGTAAGCCCAAGAGTTAAGAGGTTGCTGTGAGCTGTGTGACGCCACAGCACTCTACCGGAGGGCGGTACAGTGAGACTCGGTCTCTACAAAAAAAAAAAACAAACAAACAAAAAAAAAAATTAGCTTATTTAGATAATTGCATTTTGCTTTTGTCACATGACAATATACCTTGGAGATTATTTCATAATGTATATTGAGATATCTCTTTTTTTTCTCTCTTTAAATAGTTGCATGGCCTTGCAGCTATATGGATGCATCAACATTTATTTAACCAGTCCCCTCTTGAAGGTATTTGGGTTGTTTATAATATTTTACTATTATAAACACCACTGTGAACATATACTTGTACATTTGTTATTTTGCATGTGTGCAAATATATCTGCAGAGTAAATTCCCAGAAATGGGATTGTTGGGTTACAGATTAGCTTTGACAGCGATTCCTTAATGGCCTCCCTTGGCTGGTGTGGGCTTACTTTCCCGCAGCAGAGCAGCCAAGTTCTTGTTCTCCCAAAGCTTCAGGAACTACACGTGCTGATAAACTGCTGGAATTTTGCCATTCTAATAGGTGAAAGATGGTAATTCAGTGTGGTTTTAACGTGCATTTCTCTTATCACAAGTTTGAATGAAATTTTTACCTTGTGTGAGACCCATCCCTGGTTCTTTGTAAACTATATGCCCAGATCTGTTCTCTACTTTCCTTGTCAGAGAACAGCCTTTGTAATGAGTTGCCAATGTTTTTCTCGGTTTGTTATTTATCTTTTGCATTTGTATTTTAAAAGGTAGTTAGATTTATTTATTTTTTCTTTCATAGTTCTGGCTTTTGAGTCGGAATTAGAAGGACCTTCCCCTTCCAAGGTTACAATGAAAGTTGTCCATAAAATTTTATGATTTGATTTTTTATTTTTACATTTCTGTCATTTGAAATCTATCTTGATGTAAGATACAAACTATGGCCCAATTTTATTTTATTTTCCTGTATAGTTAAACATATGTTTTGATATCGTTATTAAGAGTTGCCCATCATTTCTCTCAGATGTCATACTTATCGTATATCATATTCCCATATTACTATAACCTACAAGCTTATTCTTGTGATCTATTTTTATGTCAATGCCAGAAGATTTAAATTTTTGTGACTTTAAAATCTATCCTATTTTCATATATATATATGTATACACACACGTGTTTTCTTGCTACTCTTGCTTGTTTATTTTTCCTTGTGACTTTTATAATCAAATGTTTGCCTCATTCCAACAAAGCAAAACATAACAAAAGAATCTGCCTGTACTATTTTTATTAGCAACATATTTATAAATTAAAACAGGGAGAATGATCTCTTTGTGATGTTGAATCTTTCTTAAGGATGGAATTGTGTATTATCATCCCTCTGAAATTTATATGTTCAAGCCCTGAGCCCTGGTACCTCAGATGTCACTGTGTTTAGAGATGTGGGCCTTTAAAGATGTGATTAAATTAAAGAGAGGCTCTTAGGGTGGGCCCTAGTTCAATCTGACTGGTGTCCTTAAAAGAAGAGGAAATTTGGACATTTAAAGAGACACCAAGGATGGACTGACACAGAGGAATAGGCTATGTAAGGACACAGTTAGAAGGTGGCCATCTATAAGCCCGAGAGAGGGGCCTTTGAAAACACAAGCCCTGTGCATCTTATAAGGGTATATGTGAAACTTAGTAAATGTAGAATGTAAATGTCTTAATACAATAACTAAGAAAATGCCAAGAAGGCTATGTTAATCAGTGTGATGAAAATGTGTCAAACGGTCTATAAAACCAGTGTATGGTGCCCCATGATCGCATTAATGTACACAGCTATGATTTAATAAAAAATAAATAAATAAGTAAATAAAAAAAGAAAACACAAGCCCTGCTGACACTTTGATCTTGGACTTACAGCCTCCAGAACAAAATTTTTCTTTTTGAGACAGAGTTTCACTATGTAGCCCTCGGTAGAGTGCAGTGGCGTCACAGCTTACAGCAACCACAAACTCTTGGGCTTAAGTGATTCTCTTGCCTCAGCCTCCCAAGTAGCTGGGACTACAGGTGCACAGATGCCCGGCTATTTTTTGGTTTCAGTTGTCCTTGTTGCTTAGCAGGCCCCAGCTGGGTTCGAACCCACCAACTCTGGAGTATGTGGCTGGCACCCTACCCACTGAGCTATGGGCGCCGCCTCAAAATTCTTTTGTTTAAGCCTCGTAGTCGGTGGTTCTTTATTATGGCTATGGCAGCCTTATCAAACTGAAACCATCCTCTATCCCAAGCTAGGATATTTCTTTCTCTTTTCTCAATTGTTAAAAAGTAGTATATTAAAGGTTTTCTTCGCTCAGTTCCTGTATATTTCTTACACTCATTTCTAGGTATCTTAAATCTTTTGTGGCGAAAGGGGGTGCTTCTTCAATAACATGAGTTAATTTTACTTACGATTTTTAAATGATACCTTTTTGTATATGTGAAAGTTCACTACATTTGTATAATTAGCTTCTTTGACTTAGCAGTACTTAGTGGGGCACTAGCTTCGAGTCAATGAGTTTCCCCAGCTTTCACATACCTGCCACCTGGAGTCCACCATCCACATTCCACTGTGCTGGTTTTATCACTTATCTCTCTGTCTGTCTCTTTCTCAATCCATAAATTGATTCTTTTTAATGAGAACGTAATATTTTCTTGTTTGGAATGATCACAGTTTGTTAAACTGATAGTTCATTGATGGCCATTCTCTTCCTTTGCAGTTTTTTCTCCTGAGGGCAAATAGTTCTACACTATACATACTCAGTTGTATGATATGTTGATGCTTTTATTTCTGTAAGATAGATTCCCAGAATGCAATTGAAATTATTAAATAGATATTGTCAGGTTATTCTCCCAATTAATAACTCACATTTCTAGCTTTGTCTAAGAATACCCTCCTCTCTTGCAGCCTACAAAGCTAGTATCACACCTAAAAAATATTGCTCATTTAAGTTTTGAAAATGTATATAAAGTAATATTTTATTATTTAAATTTGCATTTCCCTGACTTCTAGGAAGGTTGAGCTTCCTTTCATTTGTACAGAGATCATTTCATTTTACTTTCATATATTTCTCCTTTGTATTCTTTGGTTCTTTAAAAAAACAGGTTGTGGCTTGGTGCCTGTAGCTCAGTGGTTAGGGCGCCAGCCACATACACCGGGGTTGGTGGGTTTGAACCCAACCCCAGCCTGCTAAACAACAATGACAACTACAACAGCAACAAAAAATAGCCAGGCATTGTGGCAGTTGCTTGTAGTCCCAGCTACTTGGGAGGCTGAGGCAAGAGAATCACTTAAGTCCAAGAGTTTGAGGTTGCTGTGAGCTGTGATGCCACTGCACTCTACTACTGAGGGTGACATAATGAGACTCTGTCTCAAAAAAAAAAAAATAATAAACCAGGTTATCTTTTGGTCATTATTTGGTAATGACCTGTAAGATAATTTTTGGTGTTTTATATACCTTCAAATATTTTCTTAATCTTTCATTTTTCTATTCATATTTTGGACTTTTTTGGTCATGCAATTGAAATAATGGTCAATAATGTTTATGTTTTTTTTTTTTTTATCACAGTCTGTGGATTTCTGCGGGGTCTAAATATTTCCCACAAATCTAAGTTGTGTGTGTAGTCTCACAAGCGATTCTAACACGTTAATTTTATTTGTTTATGTTTAAGTGTGACCCTGTCTGGAATCTATTTTGTGTCTAGTGATCGAGGTCCAGCTTTGCCTTCCTCCTTGGGTGTTGATAGCACAGTTGTCCTGGGGACATTGACTCAGGCCCCTCCCACTAGGCTTCCTCAGCAGCTTCCCTGCCGCATGCAGGGAACTGTTTCTGGGCTCTCTGGTCTGCTCTGCGATCCATTTCTCTGGTGCTAAATCCATACGATTCCCAGTGGCTTTTGATTGTGTTTTGCTCCCTGGAGAGCAAATTCTCCTTCTCATTCCCACAATTTCCTTGGCAAGTCTTAATTTTTTTGTTTGTTTGTTTGTTCTTGAGTCAGGGTCTCAAGCTGTTGCCTCTTCGTAGGGTGCCGTGGCATCATCATAGCTCACAGCAACCTGAAACTCTTGGGCTCAAGCGATCCGCTTGCCTCAGCTTTTCTATTTTTAGTAGAGACAGGAGTCTCCCTCTTGCTGAGGCTGGTTTCAAACTTGTGAGCTCAAGCAGTCCACTCATCTCAGCTTCCTAGTGCTAGGATTACAGGCATGAGCCATTGTGCCCAGCCTTGAGCATTTCTTATAGCAAATGCATTGAAATGCATTTTATCCAATTGAAAACATGATTCAGTTAGAATCTTAAAGTATATTTACAATAATCAGAGAAGCATCCATCTTTTCCAATTAATTTTTCTCATTCAAGGACACAGTATTTTTCCATTTCTGTAAATCTAGTTTTATGTCCTCCAATAAGATACTGTATTGTAAAATTCATCTTATTCTTTTTTTTTTCTTTCTTTTTTTATTGTTGGGGATTCATTGAGGGTACAATAAGCCAGGTTACATTGATTGCAATTGTTAGGCAAAGTCCCTCTTGCAATCATGTCTTGCCCCCATAAAGTGTGACACACACCAAGGCCCCACCCCCTCCCTCCGTCCCTCTTTCTGCTTTTCCTCCCCCCATAACCTTAATTGTCATTAATTGTCCTCATATCAAAATTGAGTACATAGGATTCATGCTTCTCCATTCTTGTGATGCTTTACTAAGAATAATGTCTTCCACTTCCATCCAGGTTAATACGAAGGATGTAAAGTCTCCATTTTTTTTAATAGCTGAATAGTATTCCATGGTATACATATACCACAGCTTGTTAATCCATTCCTGGGTTGGTGGGCATTTAGGCTGTTTCCACATTTTGGCGATTGTAAATTGAGCTGCAATAAACAGTCTAGTACAAGTGTCCTTATGATAAAAGGATTTTTTTCCTTCTGGGTAGATGCCCAGTAATGGGATTGCAGGATCAAATGGGAGGTCTAGCTTAAGTGCTTTGAGGTTTCTCCATACTTCCTTCCAGAAAGGTGGTACTAGTTTGCAGTCCCACCAGCAGTGTAAAAGTGTTCCCTTCTCTCCACATCCACGCCAGCATCTGCAGTTTTGAGATTTTGTGATGTGGGCCATTCTCACTGGGGTTAGATGATATCTCAGGGTTGTTTTGATTTGCATTTCTCTAATATATAGAGATGATGAACATTTTTTCATATGTTTGTTAGCCATTTGTCTGTCTTCTTTAGAGAAGGTTCTATTCATGTCTCTTGCCCATTGATATGTGGGATTGTTGGCTTTTTTCATGTGGATTAATTTGAGTTCTCTATAGATCCTAGTTATCAAGCTTTTGTCTGATTGAAAATATATAAATATCCTTTCCCATGGTGTAGGTTGTCTCTTTGCTTTGGTTGTTGTCTCCTTAGCTGTACAGAAGCTTTTCAGTTTAATAAAGTTCCATTTGTTTATTTTTGTTGTTGTTGCAATTGCCATGGCAGTCTTCTTCATGAAGTCTTCCCCCAGGCCAATATCTTCCAGTGTTTTTCTTTATGCTTTCTTTGAGGATTTTTATTGTTTCATGCCTTAAATTTAAGTCCTTTATCCATCTTGAATCAATTTTTGTGAGCGGGGAAAGGTGTGGGTCCAGTTTCAGTCTTTTACATGTAGACATCCAGTTCTCCCAACACCATTTATTGAATAGGGAGTCTTTCCCCCAAGGTGTGTTCTTGTTTGGTTTATTGAAGATTAGGTGGTTGTAAGATGTTAGTTTCATTTCTTGGTTTTCAATTTTATTCCAAGTGTCTATGTCTCTATTTTTGTGCCAGTACCATGCTGTCTTGACCACTATGGCTTTGTAGTACAGACTGAAATCTGGTATGCTGATGCCCCCAGCTTTATTTTTATTACTAAGAACTGCCTTAGCTATACGGGTTTTTTTCCGGTTCCATACAAAATGCAGAATCATTTTTTCCAAATCTTGAAAGTACGATGTTGGTATTTTGATAGGAATGGCATTGAATAGGTAGATTGCTTTGGGAAGTATAGACATTTTAACAATGTTGATTCTTCCCCTCCATGAGCATGGTATGTTCTTCCATTTGTTAATATCCTCTGCTATTTCCTTTGTGAGGATTTCATAATTTTCTTCATAGAGGTCCTTAACCTCCTTTGTTAGGTATATTCCTAGGTATTTCATTTTCTTTGAAACTATGGTGAAGGGAGTTGTGTCCTTACTTAGCTTCTCGTCTTGACTGTTATTGGTGTATACAAAGGCTACTGACTTTGGACATTGATTTTATATCCTGAAACATTACTGTATGTTTTGATGACTTCTAGGAGTCTTGTGGTTAAGTCTTTGGGGTTCTCTAAGTATAAGATCATGTCGTCAGCAAAGAGGGAGAATTTGACCCCCTCTGCTCCCATTTGGATTCCCTTTATTTCCTTGTCTTGCCTAATTATATTGGCTAGAACTTCCAGCACTATGGCCTGAGTGCAATGACACCATCACAGCTCACTGCCTTCTTGAGCTCCTGACCTCAAGTGATTCTCCCACCTTGGGCTCCCAAAGTATTGGGATTACAGGTGTGTACCACAATGCTCAGCCTGCTTTAACCTTTAAAAAAATTTTATTACCTTTTTTTTTTTTTTTTGAGACAGAGACTCATTCTGTTGACCTAGGCTAGAGTGCCGTGGCATCAGCCTAACTCACAGCAACCTCAAACTCCTGGGCTCAAGCAAACCTCCTACCTTAGCCCTAGTAGTTGGGGCTATTGGTGCTTGTCACACCAGCTAAGTTTTCTATTTTTATTTTTTTATTGTTAAATCGTAGCTGTGTACATTAATGCAATCAGAGGGCATCATACACTGGTTTTATAGACCGTTTGACATATTTTCATCACACTGGTTAACATAGCCTTCCTGGCATTTTCTTAGTTATTGTGTTAAGACATTTATATTCTACATTTACTAAGTTTCATATGTACCCTTATAAGATGCAACGCAGGTGTAGTCCCACCAATCACCCTCCCTCCACCCATCCTTCCCCCTCCCTCCCCTCCCTCTCCCGCTTCCCCTAGTCTTAGGTTATAAATGGGTTATAGCTTTCATGGGAAAGCCATAAATTAGTTTCATGTGAAAGCCATAAATTAGTGTCATAGTAGGGCTGAGTACATTGGATACATTTTCTTCCATTCTTCCAGCTCCATCCATGTAAACATGAAAAAGGTAAAGTCTCCATCTTTCTTTAAGGCTGCATAATATTCCATGGTGTACATATAACATAGTTTATTAATCCATTTGTGGATTGATGGGCACTTGGGCTTTTTCCATAAGTTAGCAATTATGAATTGGGCTGCAATAAACATTCTGATACAAATATCTTTGTTATGATGTGATTTTTGGTCTTCTGGGTATATACCTAGTAGAGGAATTATAGGATTGAATGGCAGATCTGTTTTTAGATCTCTAAGTGTTCTCCAAACATCTTTTCAAAAGGATGTATTAATTTGCATTCCCACCAGCAGTGTAGAAGTGTTCCCTTTTCTCCACATCCACGCCAATATCTCTGGTCTTGGGATTTTGTGATATGGGCTAATCTTACTGGAGTTAGATGGTATCTCAAAATACTTTTGATTTGCATTTCTCTAATGATTAAAGATGATGAGCATTTTTTCATTTGTCTGTAGGCCGTGTGCCTGGCTTCTTCAGAGAAGTTTCTCTTCAAAACCCTTGCCCAGCCTGCAATGGGAAAACTTGTTCTTTTCTTGCTTATATGTTTGAGTTATCTGTGGTTTCTGGTTATTAAACCTTTGTGGAAGACATAACCTGCAAATATCTTCTCCCATTCTGAGGGCTGTTTGCTTGCTTTACTTACTGTGTTCTTGGCTGTGCAGAAGCTTTTTAGTTTGATCAGGTCCCAATAGTGTATTTTTGAAGCTGCTTCAATTGCCCGGGGAGTCCTCCTCATAAAATACTCACCCAGACCAATTTCTTCAAGGGTTTTCCCTGCACTCTCTTCTAGTATTTTTTATAGTTTCATGTCTTAAGTTTAAATCTTTAATCCAGTGAGGGTCTATCTTAGTTAATGGTGAAAGGTGTGGGTCCAGTTTCAGTCTTCTACAGATTGCCAGCCAGTTCACCCAGCACCATTTGTTAAATAGGGAATCTTTTCTCCACTGAATGTTTTTAATTGGCTTGTCAAAGATCAAATAACGGTAAGTAGCTGGATTGACCTCTTGGTCCTCTATTCTGTTCCAGACATCTACTTCTCTGTTTTTGTGCCAGTACCATGCTGTTTTGATCACTATCGATTTATAGTATAGTCTGAGGTCTGATAGCGTGATTCCTCCTGCTTTTTTTTTATTTCTGAGTAATGTCTTGACTATTCGAGGTTTTTTCTGATTCCATATAAAACGAAGTATTATTTTTTCAAGATCTTTAAAGTATGACAGTGGAGCTTTAATAGGGATTGCATTAAAATTGTGTATTGCTTTGGGTAGTATGGACATTTTAACAATGTTGATTCTTGCCAGCCATGAGCATGGTATGTTTTTCCATTTGTTAACATTTTCAGCTATTTCTTTTCTTAGAGTTTCATAGTTCTCTTTATAGAGCTCTTTCACGTCCTTTGTTAGATAAACTCCCAGATATTTCATATTCTTTGGCACTACTGTGAATGAAATAGAGTCCTTAACTGTTTTTTCAGCTTGACTATTGTTGGTATATACAAAGGCCATCGATTTATGAATGTTGATTTTGTAACCTGAGACACTGCTGTATTCCTTGATACTTCTAAGAGTTTTGTAGTAGAATCCCTGGTGTTTTCCAGATATACAATCATATCATCTGTGAAGAGTGAAAGTTTGATCTCTTCTGACCCAATATGGATACCCTTGATAGCCTTTTCTTCCCTAATTGCGGTGGCTAAAACTTCCATTAGAATGTTAAAGAGCAATAGAGACAATGGGCAGCCTTGTCTGGTTCCTGATCTGAGTGGAAACGATTTCAATTTAACTCCATTCAATATGATATTGGCTGTGGGTTTGCTGTAAATGGCCTCTATCCAGTTTGAGAAATGTCCCTTCTATACCAATTTTCTTAAGTGTTCTGATCGAGAAAGGATGCTGTATATTATCAAAAGCTTTTGCTGCATCAATTGAGAGAATCATATGGTCTTTGTTTTTTAATTTGTTTATGTGCTGAATTATACTTATAGATTTACGTATATTGAACCAGCCTTGAGACCCTGGGATAAAACCGAGTTGGTCGTGATGTATAATTTGTTTGATGTGTTGCTGGATTCTGTTTGTTAGGATCTTGTTGAATAGTTTTGCATCTATATTCATTAGTGATATTGATCTATAATTTTCTTTTCTTGTTGGGTCTTTTCCTGGTTTGGGGATCAGGGTGATGTTTGCTTCATAGAACGTGTTGGGTAGTCTTCCTTCTTTATCTACATTTTGGAACATGTTGAGTAATATAGGTACTAGTTCCTCTTTAAAGGTTTGATAGAATTCTGACGTGAAGCCATCTGGTCCCGGGATTTTCTTTTTAGGGAGATTTTGTATGATTGATACTATTTCAGAACTTGATATTGGCCTGTTCAACATTTCCACTTGATTCTGGCTAAGTCTTGGAAGGTGACATGCTTTCAAGTATTGGTCAATTTCCTTCAGATTTTCATCTTTCTGAGAATAAAGTTTCTTGTAATATTCATTAAGGATTTTTTTAATTTCTGAGGAGTCTTTTGTTATTTCGTCTTTGTCGTTTCTGATTGATGAGATTAGAGATTTTACTCTTTTTTTCCTTGTTAGGTTAGCCAAAGGTTTATCTATTTTATTGACCTTTTTAAAAAACCAACTTTTGGATTTATTGATCTGTTGTATAATTCTTTTGTTTTCAATTTCATTTAATTCTGCTCTAATTTTGGTTATTTCTTTTTTTCTACTGGGTTTGGGGTTGGAATGTTCTTCCTTTTCCAGTTGCTTGAGATGTCCCATTAAGTTGTTAACTTCCTCTCTTTCCGTTCTCTTGAGGAAGGCTTGCAGTGCTATAAATTTCCCTCTTAGGCCTGCCTTTGCGGTATACCAGAGGTTCTGATAATTCGTGTGTTCATTGTTGTTTTGTTCCAAAAATTTGGCGATTTCCTTCTTATTCTCATCTCTCACCCAGCTATCATTCAGCATAAGGTTGTTTAACTTCCATGTTTTTGTATGAGTATGCAGATTCCTGTTGTTACTGAGTTCAACTTTTATTTCATGGTGGTCCGAGAAGATGCAAGGAATTATTTCTATTCCTTTAAATTTACTGAGGTTAGACTTGTGACCTAAGATGTGGTCGATTTTGGAGTATGTTCCATGAGCTGATGAGAAGTATGTGTATTCAGTTTTGTTGGGATGAAATGTTCTGTAGATGTTTGCTAAATCCAAATGTTGGATGGTTAGGCTTAAATCTAAAATTTCTTTGCTCAGCTTCTTATTGGAGGATCTATCCAACACTGCCAAAGGAATGTTGAAATCTCTGACTATTATGGAGCTGGAGGAAATCGAGTTGCTCATGTCTGTTAGAGTTTCTCCTATAAATTGAGGTACATTCTGGTTGGGTACATAAATATTAACAATTGAAATCTCATCATATTGAGTATTACCCTTAACAAATATGAAGTGACTATTCTTATCCTTCCTTACTTTTGTTGGTTTAAAGCCTATTGTGTCTGCAAATAGAATTGCAACACCTGCTTGTTTCTGATTACCATTTGTCTGAAATATGGACGACCACCCTTTCAACTTGAGTCTATATTTATATTTTAAGGTAAGATGTGACTCTTGTATGCAGCAAATATCTGGCCTGAGTTTTTGTATCCAGTCAGCTAACCTGTGCCTCTTTAGAGGGCAGTTTAAGCCATTCACACTAATGGAGAATATTGATAAGTCTGGTAAAATTTTGGGTATCGAGTTTTTCGAAAGTCCAGCGGACATTTTCAATCCTTTCACCACTGTGGAAGTTGGAGTGTGATCAAAAGTTTCTGAGTGAGTTTACTTTTGTGGTAGAGGATTGGGCTGGTCATTATGGAGGATAGGTCTGAGAATATCCTGAAGAGCTGGTTTGGTTATGGCAAATTTCTTCAGCATATGAATGTCATTCAAGTATTTAATTTCTCCATCTTAAATGAAACTCAGTTTAGCTGGATACAGGATCTGGGGTTGAAAGTTATTTTGCTTTAGGAGATTAAAAGTCGATGACCACCCTCTTCTGGCTTGAAAAATTTCAGCAGAGAGATCTGCAGTCATTCTAATATTCTTCCCTTTGTAGGTAAGGGATTTCTTACATCTGGCTGCTTTCAGAATTTTCTCCTTCATATTTATTTTAGTGAAGTTAATTATGATATGCCTGGGGGATGTCTTATTTGGATTGAGTCGTGCTTGGGTTCTGAAACTGTCTGCTATCTGAATTTCAGAATCTCTTGGCATGTCTGGAAAATTCTCTTTCATAATTTCATGGAGAAGGGCCTCTGTGCCTTGCAGGCCACTTCATCACTTTAGGGATTCCAATTAGGCAGATATTAGTCTTCTTTGAATTATCCCAGAGCTCTCTGAGAGAATGATCCATTTTTGCTCTCCATTTCTCTTCCTCTTTGAGAGTTTGGGAACGTTCAAAGGCTTTGTCTTCAATGTCAGAAATCCTTTCTTCTGCTTGCTCCACTCTGCTACTGAGAGATTCTACTGTATTTTTCAGACCTTTGAGGGCTGCAAATTCTTGCTTTAGTGTGTCAAAATCTTTGGTGGTTTTGTCTTTAAATTCGTTAAATTCTTGAGACAACTTTTGTATTTCTTTTTGAATTTCTAATTCCGACTTTTGAATTGCTCCTCGAATTTCTAATTCCAAATTTTCCTCCAGTCTATTAATCTTGTTTGCAATCCAAAATTTTTTTTTTTTTTGTAGAGACAGAGTCTCACTTCATGGCCCTCGGTAGAGTGCCATGGCCTCACCCAGCTCACAGCAACCTCCAACTCCTGGGCCCAAGCGATTCTCTTGCCTCAGCCTCCCGAGCAGCTGGGACTACAGGAGCCCGCCACAACGCCTGGCTATTTTTTGGCTGCAGTTTTGGCTGGGGCTTGGTTTGAACCCGCCACCCTCGGTATATGGGGCTGGTGCCCTTCCGACTGAGCCACAGGTGCCACCCTGCAATCCAAATTCTGAATTTGATTTCTGACATCTTGGCCAGCTGTTTATGAATGGGATCTTCAGTTACATCTGCCATATCTTTTCTTGGGGTGGGGGGTTAATCTGTTCTGGTTATTCATGTTACCAGAGTTTTTCCGCTGATTCTGCCTCATGATTGTTTTACACCATTTGATTTTTCCCCTGGAGCTTTGTCAAGGACCCATGCAGTATTATGGCCTGAGAAACTGGGGACCTGCTTGGTGTGGTGGGGCTAAGTGGTTCTGTCTTGTTTTCAGCTGGTCTCTGTTTGACCCTAGTGAAACAGTTACTCTGGGTTGAAGTCTCAGCTGTGGAGAAATACCAGCAATTAAGTCACCCCGCCCCTCCTATAGGCAACAATTGGAAAAGTAAAATCAAACCTTCCTACAACTACACACTCAGTGAACCACTTGAATAGTCCTCGGGCAATTGGTTCAGTTGAAAAGGTCCAAATCAATTGTCTCAGTCAGCACCTGGCTCAGGTGGGAGACTTTAAAAGGTCTCTGGCAGGTGGATTGCAGGGGTCTGGTGGCAACTCAGATATGGCTTGCTCCGGTGCTCCGTGTAGTCAGGAGGACCCACCCAGCAAATAGATTAGTCTGGGAAGGTTGATTCCTCCTTCCCCACCTTGCACCTCTGTCACACCCAGTCACTGATAGCCCCGCAGGGCTGTGACCCAGTTGCCTTTAGTGAACAGATACTGCAGGGATTTACACCTGCCTGAATCACAAGGAAATGTATTTTGCTCAGCCAGGCCACTGCACTCTGCCTCTATCCAGCAGGGGAGGTGAGGCCTGACAACCTCAGGTGCTTGATGGAGGCTAGGGGTGTTCACTCAGTTCTAGCCCCACCCCTGATTGATGTTACTGACAGAATAGAACAGAACAACTTTTCGGGAATTTGTTTCTGACCCTGCTAAATTCCCCTAAGCTGTTTTGAGTTCTCAGAGCCTGTGCCTCAGGCCCTGTCTTTGCTCCTGCAGGTTTATATTCTGGTAGCTGTCAGTTCTAGCCCCCTGCCTTCCTTTGTCTACAGGCTGATGATCCCCTGAGGGCCGAGTGCGTCTTAGGCTCAGTAAAGCGGTCCTCAGGGTCAGCCCCACCCTGGGAATTTCCCGGCTCTGCGCGTGTGTTTCTAGTTCCTGTGTTGCACCCATGCCCATACCGCCTCAGGCAAACCCTTTACTCATGGGGCCTGTGTTTCCATCCCAGATCTGTTCCGAGGTGGTTGCCACCTGAGAAGATGCCTGGCCTCCTCTGGTTGCCCAGGGAGACAGGGGGTGTGGCTTCGGAATATCCTGGAGTGAGCCCTATTGTTGCCAAAAATGGCTGCTGCTCTGTGCCTCGGGGCAGCACTGCTCCGGTGTGGTTCCCTCTCAGCTGACTGTCCTCTCCTCACTCCCATGCCACAGAATCAGCCTTGTCCAGCTGCAGTTTAGGCCCTGTCTACACCCCTCGAGAAATCACCCAAGAATCTGAATTCCTGCGGGACAGGCCTCCAGAACTCAGAGTGAGAGTGGAGGGGAGTGCTGGGAGCTCAAAATTGCAGGTAGAGAATATATACAGTTCTATACAGTTTTATTCCTGGCAGGAGAATGCTGTGGCACTCTAGCAGGGGAGGTAGGTCCAGTTTTTAGAGGGTCTCTCTCATGGAGTGTAATGGGAGGACCTTTGAACTCTGCTCATTTGTTTGTGGGCCATTCTCATCGGGGAGGGGACTCCCATCCACTTGGTGATGGATTTTGTACCTTTTGTTTGTATCCTTGGGGTCGCAGCTTGCCTCAGTGGGGTTGATGTGTGTTCTTCAACCTTCTCTCTTGGTGCAGCTCTAATACACCAGGTTACTTGCTAAATTTCTGTCTTTTAACTCTCCTTCTGGATGGGAGTCTCTGTGGAAAGCTGGCTTCAGTCAGCCATCTTGTCTCCGCCCTCAAGTTTTCTATTTTTAGTGGAGACAGGGCCTCACTCTTCCTCAGGGTGGTGTCAAACTCCTGAGCTCAAGTGATCATCCCACCCCAGCCTCCCAGAATGCTAGGAAAAAATTATATTGCTTTTGACCAATGAAATACTATTCTTTGTTTTTAAGTTTTAGCTGTTTATTGCTAATATTTTTTGTTTTCTTTTTTCCTTTTTTTTTTTTTGGAGACAGAGCCTCAAGCTATTGCCCTGGGTAGAATACTGTGGTATCACAGCTCACAGCAATCTCCAACTCCTGGGCTCAAGTGATTCTCCTGCCTCTGCCTCCCAAGTAGTTGGGTCTACAGGCACCCGCCACAATGCCTGGCTATTTTTTGGTTGTAGCCTCATTATTGTTTGGCGGGCCTGGGCTGGATTCGAACCTGCCAGCTCAGGTGTATGTGGCTGGCACCTTAGCTGCTTGAACCACAGGTGCTGAGCCTATTGCTAATATTTTTTAAAAAAAGTTTAAAGACTATATTCATCATGACCCCAACTGCCTTCACATACTCCTTTATTTGTTTAATTTATCTGATTAATTTATTTTACAAATTTTTTGCTTTTTCTGCATATGCAATCATATTTATTGAAAATAGTTTATATTATATTTCTAATATTTTTGCCAATTATTTTATTTTCTTATATTTTTGAAATTGCTGAAACTGCTCATCAATAATGAGTAATAATAGCAATTATGGATATCATTGTCTTACTCTTGGTTTTAATGAGAAAATCGTTAGTATTTACTGTTTGTTTATTTTTTATTTTCTTTCAGACAGAGTCTCACTATGTGTCCCTCCTTAAAGTGCTGTGCCATCACAGCGCACAGCAACCTCAAACTCTTGGGCTTAAACTATTCTCTTTCCTCAGCCTCCCTAGTAGCTGGGACTACAGGTGCCTGCCACAATGCCTGGCTATTTTTTGTTGAAGTTGTCATTGTTGTTTAGCTGGCCCGGGCTGGCTTCGAACCTGCCAATCTCAGTATATGTGACTGGTGCCATAACCACTGGGCTATGGGTGCCAAGCCAGTATTTACTGTTTTAAATGATTTCTTTTCTTGGGCATTGGCAAATAATTTTTAACATATTTAAGAAATTTATTTAGAAGTATTTTATTAGAATAGCTACTAAACTTTATCAACTGCCTTTTCAGCATCTATTCATATAATAATTTAGTTTTTTGATGTAACCTTTTAATATTGATAGATATTTGAACATTAGTCATTCTTGAATTTCTGAAATAAATACTGTTAAGGTTTAATGCTTGCTCATACTGTTTATTTGATTTATTTCTGTGTTATCTTTATTGATATATATTTTTTTGAGACAGAGTCTCACTTTCTCACCCTTGTAGAGTGCTGTGGTGTCACAGCTCACAGCAATCTCAAACTCTTGGGTTCAAGCAATTCTTTTGCCTCAGCCTCCTGAGTAGCTGGGACTACAGGCGCCCACCACAACACCCAGCTATTTTTAGAGACAGGGTCTTGCTCTGGCGCAGGCTGGTCTCAAACCTGTGAGCTCAAGCAATCCACCTGCCTTGGCCTCCTGGAATGTTAGGGTTAGAGGCGTGAGCCACCACACCTGGCATCTCTACTAATTTTTATGCCTATGTTTATTTGGGGGATTTATCAATGGTTTTCTAGTTTTTTATTACCATTATCAGGATTTTGTGCTAAGTACAAATAAAGCAGCATAATGCAGGAGCCCTTGTGCTGGAAACAGGCTGTCTGGGTTCCACCCTGTGGTCACCACACCCTGGTGGTGTGCCTTGGGGATTTGCCCTCCCTCTCCCTGTTCCTTTTGGTTGCTTTGTCTGCAAAATGAGGATAGTGGTGGGACTTTCTCCATAGGACTGCTGTGAGGACTGAGTGAATTCACCCTTATATGTTAGAAAAAGCTGCCTTCTAAAATGGAAATGAGGATCTTTTTGTATTTTCTATAGCCTGGAATCAGTTAAGAAATCTGTCTACTGATTTCAAGTGGATAGGTGAAGGAAGAGTCATCAGTTGCTGGTCTTAGACATTTTCAAAGCAGATGGGGAACCACCATGATTCTAAGTTTATGGGGACGGCACACAATGTTGTTTCCTCCTCTCAAAAAAGAAGAAAGATGGGTGTCCCAGCTTGGTGGTGTACATTCCTCTTCAAAACACTCAATTTCTTTGCAAAAACATTTGACTCACTGTATATCTCTCATCCTTTTAGACCCCATATCAGTTTGGACCTTTTGATGATAGGCTCTTAAATAACAATTTATGCTGGGAAGATGAGGAGTTTCCCTCTCTTTTCTTTATTGAGACCAAGAGAATAACTCTATAACTCTGGAGCATATGTGTGCTCTGAAAATGACATCTTACACTAAGACAACCTTAAACATAAAATTGTGTTTAAACAGGGAACTGAAAGTGGGGAATTAAGTTCCTAAGTTAGTCCGTGCATGTTATTGAACCAGGGGATAGCATTAGTTTTTAAAGAGAGGTCAAATCATGCCACTTAATCACTCTTAATGGCATCAGCGAACACTTAGAATAAAAAAGCTTCTTATCTTGACATTTCAGTTTCTTCTTATCTTAAATGATTCCACATTGCTCCAGCCCCATCCATTCTGTCTATTCCTTGGGTATGCTAAGCTCATACCCCTCGTGGGACCTTTGGATTTTTTCATTCCATCTGCCTAAAAGGGTTCTGCTCCACGATTTGGAAAGGTTGGTTCCTTCTCAGTGTTCAGATCTCTGCTCAGACGCATTAACTTGTCAGGAGCTCTAGAGGTCTGTGTTTGTTGACTCCTGCAGGACTGCGGCTGAATAAATTGACTGACTTGCACATACTAGCCTGTGTTCTTCATCCGGGGATGAAGGGAGGTTTGCAAAGGGTTGAAAATAGCATTTCATCAAACTATACGAAATTACCAACATTTTAATATTTTACCCTATAAGATGGCATGTCTTAGTATGTTTGGGCTACTATAACAAAATACCATAAAATAGGTGGTTTATAAACAATGGAAATTTATTCCTCACAGTTCTAGAGGTTGGAAAGTCCAAGATCAAAGCACCAGCAGATTCCAGGTCTGGTGAGGGCTGCGTCCTATTTGGTGTCATCTGTGTGTCCTCATATGGCAGAAAGGGTGAGAGAGGCCCCCAGGCGTCTTTTATAAGGACACTAATCTCATCCACAATGGCGCCGCCTTATGCCCTAATCACCTCCCACCTCCTAAAGCCAACAAAATTCAACATATGAATTTTGGGGGGGACATGATCATTCAGATCATATAGAATGGCAATTTCATGTGTTGGGTCCTAATAATTGGGCATCCTCCTGGCTTAGAACAAAGCTCTTGCTTTTCTCCACCTAGGTGTCTTATTCTACCAAAGCTTACCCTGTCTCTGCCCCAAATTCTCGACCTTTTCTCTCTTTACCCCCAACTAAAGTTTTCATTTTTAGTTTGATTGATCTCAGCTAGCTCTGGGATGGAAAGCAGTCAAAAACTATTTGTATTCTTTTGTGAAACCGTCCATAGTTCTTTGCTCCTACTGGGAGTATTAGTATTTAAAAGAGATTTCACCTAACCCCATATGAATCTTTAATTGACAACATTTAAGATACTTTAACAAAGTGAAATGAAACAGTTTAAATCAGATGACTGTATTTGTCAGTGTATTTTTTTTAATTGCACATGACAGAAAATCTAAATCAAAGTGGCTTGAGTATTTACATGTAACAACATAAACAGACTTGCTTCTAGCCACAAAGGAACAATAGGGACTGTAGTTAGTCTCCCACCTGAAACAAGGAAAAAAATGGACAAAGCAGGTCAAACAGGGGTTTTAAAGGCAGTGGACTTTAAGTGATGAAAATAGTGGTCTGGGGCAGCACCTGTGGCTCAGTGAGTAGGGCGCTGGCCCCATATGCCGAGGGTGGCAGGTTCAAACCCAGCCCCGGCCAAACTGCAACAAAAAAATAGCCGGGCATTGTGGCAGGTGCCTGTAGTCCCAGCTGCTCAGGAGGCTGAGGCAAGAGAATCGCGTAAGCCCAGAAGTTGGAGGTTGCTGTGAGCTGTGACGCCACGGCACTCTACCGAGGGCAGTAAAGTGAGACTCTGTCTGTACAAAAAAAATAATAATAATAATAAAAATAGCGGTCTAGGGAGGCACCTGTGGCTCAGTGAGTAGGGCACCGGCCCTGTATACTGAGGGTGGCAGGTTCAAACCTGGCCCAGGCCAAACTGCAACCAAAAATAAATAAATAAAGACAGAAAAGAAAAGAAAAAATAGTGGTCTCTGAGAGATGGAAAAACAAATGAGATGAGCCCTGCCAATTCTCCAGCTTTTGACTCACACTGAATTTCCAGGTCATGGTCCAGGGAGGTGACCCAGGTGGAGCTCAGTAGTTTCACTGAGTTGAGTAGATTGTCAGGAGTCAAGGGAGGCAGAAGGGACTAGAGATTGCAGGGTAGAATACAGGGGGAGAGCCACACAGGTCTGCAGTGTCTTAGGAAACTATCCAGGGTCAGGGGAAGAACCATCCAAAAGGCTTAGAGAAGATGAATTTCAGAGCACACACAGGCTGGGAGTAGTTCCTGTTCCCACCTGCCAGAATGAAAAACTTCATATTTGTGGGGATTAGGTAAAGTACACAAGGCTTTTTTTTTAGCCTCAGAAATTATATAAAATTGGACTTAGACATAAGTGTTGTTCTCATTTTGCCTAACAGCTTAAAATCAAGACCTAAAGAGATTAAACTATTTCCAAGCAACTGACATCCCAGTACAAAGTTAACACCCCAGGACAAAAGTCAAGAATATTTACAGGGATAAAAAATATCAGGCAATCAACAATGTAAAATTTATACTGATTAGCAACCAATAAAAAATTACAAGCATTGCAAAGAAGCAGGAAAATATGACCAATAATGAGGAAAAATACGGATCAACTAGACCAGTGGTTCTCAACCTTCCTAATGCCTCCTAATGAGTGATCCTTTCATACAATTCCTCATGTTGTGGTGACCCCTAACCATAAAATTATTTTTGTTGTTACTGTTATGAATCGTAATGTAAATACCTGATATGCAGGATGTATTTTCATTGTTACAAAGGGGTCGCGACTCACAGGTTGAGAACCACTGAATTAGTCAATGATACAGACAATAGAATTAGCAGTAGATGGTAATTTAAAGTTATTTTAACTACACTTGACATGTTCAAGAAGCTAGAGAGAAGACTGACCATGGTCAGCACAGACATGGAAGATATTAAAAAGACCCACATGATCTGTAGAGATGAAAACTGAAGTTCAGTTAAAAAGATCCAATTAATGGCAGATAAGACATGGCAGAAGAAAATATTAGTGAACTGAAGACATAGCAATAGAAAATATTCAAAATGAGATAGATAAAACGATTTAATAAAAATGATCATAGGATTAGTAATCTGTGGGACCACCACAAATGTCCTAATACACAGATGCTCCTTGACTTACATTAGTGTTACTCCTGATAACTCATTATAAGTCAAAAATATTATAAGTAAAAAAATGCATTAAGGCCCAGATAAACCCATGGTGATGATGAAAAATATTATAAACTGCACCATCATGAGTCCAGATGTTTCTTAGCCTATGATGGGGTTATGTACAACAAACCCATCATAAAGTTGAAAAATTTCAAGTCCAACCATTGTAAGTCAGGGACCATCTATGTTTGCAAAGGGAGAAAGGGTGGACAGATAAAATATCTGAGGAAATAATAGCTAAAACATTTCTTGCCTATGGGAAACTCACTTTAAATATAAAGACTCAGAGGGATTAAAAGTAGAAGATAGAAAAAGATATGCCATGTTAATGCTTATCAAAAGGAAGCTGGCTCACCATATTAATATTAGACAGAGTAGACTTTGCAGCTGCAAAAGTAGGAATAAAGGAGATCATTACCAAATGATAATGGGGGTCAATTCATCAAGAGGTCTTGACCACCATAAACACAATACATCTAATAAAAGAGCATCAAAATACACAAAGCAAAACCTGATAGGTGTGTAAGAAGTAGGAAAAAAATCCACAATTATAGTCAGAGATGTCTGCACTCTCAATGAGCAAAAGAATAAGTAGACAAATACTCAGTAATTGCAGAAAACATGAAAAATATTGTCATCCAAGTTGATCCAATTGACATGTGTAGAAAAATGTGCTCAACCATAGTAGAATACACATTCTTTCTAAGTGCACACAGAACATTTACCAAGAAAAACCATGTTCTGGCCATTAAACAAGTCTCAAATGTAATACTTCATGTTGTACAAAATATGTTCATTAACCACATGGATAGCTGGGTGTGGTGGTGTGTGTCTGTAGTCCCAGCTACTTGGGTGGCTGAGGTAAAAGTGTTGCTGGATTCCAGGAGTTTGAGGTTACAGTAAACTATAATTGCACTATAGCACCCCAGCTTGGGTGACAGGGTAAGACTTTGTCCCTAAAAAAGTAATTAAAAAAAACTCCACATGGAATGAATAATGGAAAAACTGAATATCAATATCAAAAATCTCAGCAAATCTTCGAGTATTTGGACCCTAGATAACAAATGTCTACTTATGAGTAAAAAAAGGAATCCAAAGAGAAATTAATCTTTTGAAATAAATGAAAACACAACATGTCAAAACTTACTAGAAGCAGTTAAAACAGAACTTAAAGGGAAATTTACAGCACTAAGCACCAATCTTTGAGTAGAAAAGAATCTCAAATCAATGACCTCAGCTTCTACCTTAAGAAACCCTTTCTTAACAGAAGAGCAAATGAAACTTAATATAAGCCAAAGAAAGAAAATGATTAAAGGTCAGAGTGGAAATCAACACAATAGAAAGATAACAGATAAAAATCATGAAAACCAAAAGCTGGTTCTTTGAGATAAATAAAATTGATAAACCTCCAGCTAGGCTGAAAAACAAATGAGAGAAAAGACACAATCAATAGTAGGAATAGGAGGTGACATCACTACAAACGTAAAAGGTAGTATAAAGATAACAGGAAATTAGAAATAATTTTATGTCAATAAATTCAAACCATAGATAAAATGAACACATTCCTTTACACATACACCCCACTCCACTTCGCTCCGGAAGTTTCATATCTATTAAAGATATATATTCTTATGCAAAGATATTAAAAATACATGTATTTGTAGCTAAAAATCTTCCTGCAAATAAAACACCAGACTCAGATGATTTTATTGGAAAATTTAACCAAATATTTAAATAACACAAATGCTACAAAAATTCTTCCAGAATGTTGAAGAGAAGGGATTATGTCCCAACTCATTTTATAAATCCAGAGTTATCTTGGTACCAAAATAAGACAAAGACATTATGAAGAATGGAAACTACCATCCAGTATCTCACAAGCACTCAAAGAAAAATTCTTAAAATTTCAGCAAATCCAATGTAACATGTGTGCATATGATAATACACCATGACCAAAGAGACATTTTCCCAGAAATGCAAGATTAATTTGACACCTAAAATCAGCGTAATCAAGCATTTCATGGACTCTACTGTGTGATGGTCTCAATAGAAGCATAGTAAGCATTTGACAGAATCCAACATCCATTTCTACTTAAAACTGTTGGGAAATTATGACTAGAAATTTCCTCATCCAAATAAAAGACATCTGTGGAAAATTCGCAGTTATTATTATTTTGAGACAGAGTCGCACTATTGTCATCCTCGTAGAGTTCTGTGACGCCACAGCTCACAGCAACCTCAAACTCTTGGGCTTAAGCAATTCTCTTGCCTCAGCCTCCCAAGTAGTTGGGACTACAGGTGCCCACCACAATGCCCGGCTATTTTTTTGTTGCAGTTGTCGTTGTTTAGCAGGCCTGGGCCGGGTTTGAATCCGCCTGTGCCAGTGTATGTGGCCAGCGCCCTAACCACTGAGCAATGGGTTAATATTAACCCATGGTTAATATTTTTACTTAAATAGTGAAAGACTTTCTCCTAAAATCAGGACAAGGCAAGGATGCCTTGATCTCGCCAAGCTCATCATTCCAGTCTTTGTTCAAGTCCCAGTCTCAGTTCAACGGCATTCCGGGGAGGGCCACGGCCTTTAGCATGCTCCCACCATCCCTAATTATCTTTGTGCTCATTTTCAGGACTTTGTTGATCACCAGTGCTAGGCCCTTTCTAGTTGCTGGGATATTGTTGGGGGAACAAAGCAAGAGGGCCCTGTCCTCAGGCGCTTGTTCGTGAGGTGCACATCCTCCCTTAAGTACAGATATTTGCTGTCCTGCTAGAATGTATGATCAGGGGCACAGGACCTCCTCTATGTCCCCAGCGCCGAGGACATTC
Organism: Nycticebus coucang; assembly: GCF_027406575.1. NCBI lineage: Eukaryota > Metazoa > Chordata > Mammalia > Primates > Lorisidae > Nycticebus > Nycticebus coucang. The sequence goes on along the minus strand of NC_069783.1, from coordinate 106,409,554 downwards.
CTGGACACTCAAGCTTCTTGCTGGGCAGTTAGGGATGGCGCCAAACTTCATGGAATATGTTCCCCTACCAGCCACGCGGGGGCACTCACGCTCCATGATGCAGCCACATGTTTATTTTTATGGGCATTTGTTCAAACGGTCCGTGGCAATCTTCCCTCCAGCTTTCCTTCCCAGAAAGGGGACGTGAACGAGTCCCTCCTTATTAATGACCACAATACGGGTTTTTAAGTTATTACGGGAGAGAAGCCACACCAGGTTTGTATCTGTTGGAACAAGAGAGGAGATTTGGCTTCCTAAGCTGTACCAAAGGATGGTGTCCTTTTCTGTGACACATTTTTTAGGTCGTGTAGGGCAGCTTTGTTTGCTGCTAATGAAACCCTACGGACTTCAAATCATTAAAACTTGGGGGAAGAAGACCAGTGTGTCTTCTGAGACACCCCTGAGAGGCACGGATGGCCAGGGGTGCGTGTGCACTTGGCCATGCGGGCTGATTGCCTGCCCCAGACAGAGGTGCATAAGACCCCAGGTATCCACACACACAGCCAGGGAAGGAGAGTGAAAATAACAGTGTCCTTGGGAAGTGGTATTCAGGCCGAGGCAGACGCTGTGCCCCTGGGTACTTGCGGTAGTTTAGATGCCCTTAATATTCAGGTTTTTAGGAAGACTAATGTGTACGTGCGGACCTGCATCCTGAAATAATCTAATGTTCTAAGCCTAAATGAATCATGCCTCTAGAAGATCAATCATTGAAAATATAAAATAAAACTCAACAAAACAAGCAGACTTTGTGACAGCCCCTACTGTGGCAGTTCTCCTGACATCTTCATTTAATTGTGAGGGGGGTAAGATACCTGATGTTAAGCTGAAAAACCCTCTGGTTTTTAGACTTGGGTTTGTAAGACTGCATGACTCTGTCAAGGGCAGTCACTGTAGATATTTCCAATATTTTAGATATATAAGGTTTCAGTGCTTGGACAGAAGAAAGGGGCATGGTTTTAGCAAAGGGACTTTTTCTTTGTTTACGCATGCTGGGCTGAGCCGTGTTGCTGCAGGGCCTTGCAACTTTGGTGAGCGTGTGGGTGTTGCTCAGGTGGGGACTCTGACTTGGCAGGTCTGGGCTGGGGCCTGAGATTCTGCTTTTCTAACCAGCTCCGGGTGGGTACCACACTTGGGTGAGAAGATGCTAAACAGCAGGTGAGTCTAGAACGCTGCTGTGAGGAACGACAGCCCGGCTCCAACCCTGTGGCCATCTGTGGTATTCATCTCATTCATTCATTCCAGAAGGTTGAGTCTGTGTCAGGAGCCCTGACCTATACCAGTGGCTGGAGAGAAATAGTGAGTTAAATCAAACTTGATCCCTGTCCTGTGTAGGCTTATTATTTTAGTTTGGAGACAATCACACGGATTGGAAATTCCCAACTTGCAGGTACTGTGAAGCAATTCAGCACAACAGAGGGCTGTGGACACGGTAACCGGGGCTGAGAGGGAAGACCCTGCCAGATGAAATTTGGGGGATGGAAACAGGTGCACTAGGGAGGGTCTAATGGGTGGGGTTCAGGGAAGGAATGGGAGAGGGATTAAGGAGAAGGAACCAGGTGTGCAGAGCCCTTGAGGCAGGAGGCCATGTAGGCTTGTTGGGAGAGCTGGCAGGTCTGTGTGGTTGGAACGCCAGTTGTGTGAACACCTGGGGTGAGGCTAGGGAAAGGAGCCAGGGGCCTGGTGGGATAGGACACCAGGTCATCCTGCCTAGTTGGATAATGGCAAGGATACTCCCCTTTTTTGCAGCAAGGAACAGTTTTATCTGACAACCTCACCGCCCTTTCTGAGGTCCACATTAACACTGAGGACATTCACCTGCCCGGAGGAGCTGCATCCACCAGGGGGCGGCAGAGCAGAGGCCTTGCAGGTCCTGAGTCTAAAACTGCCTGTGGCTCAAAGGGATAGGGCGCCAGTCCCATATGCTGGAGGTGGTGGGTTCAAACCCAGCCTCGGCCAAAAACCACAAAAAAAAAAAAAAAAAAGAAAGGTTTTGCGCAGAATTCCAGAATTGATAGTCCTGCAGACATAGTCTGGATATCTCAATAGAACCTGGCAACCCTAAGACACAGTCTGCATATAGCTGTTTAGTCACTTTCCTTATGTCAGTTTCTTTGGGATGGTCACTTTCCAGGTGGAGATGACATCTGAGGGGCAGAGCTCCCCAGGAACAGGGCATGAGGTCTCCCAGGGTCAACCCCCACGGTGCTGCACAGCCAGGGCCTGGCAGACAGACAGATCTGCCGGGGGTGAAGATGGGAAGTCCTGAAGCAGCTCTGAGGCAGAGCAGGAGCTGTGTTGACTCTGGGGATGGTGGGTGGTTTTGGGAACAGGTGGCCAAATTTGTTGACTGCTGTGTGGCTTCACGCCACTTTGCAGGCCCCAGGTCAGTGTTCTCTGCTCTGTGATTCTCCCGTCCTTTCTACACCAGAGGGAAGGAAGCGGCTTCCAGGTATTCTACTCCATAACACCAGAAATCAATTTTAGAATCATAAAGGAAAGTGTTTGACCAGGGCACACACGCATAGATGTTTTCTTTCTTTGTCTTTTGTTTTCATTTGTTTCAGTGGAGAGATGGAGGCAACACAGAGACTTAAGGTTCCCCCATAATCTTAGTGTTTGCCCATAGTCCAGGGCTAGCCAGTTTCTAGAGGGGTCTGGTGTGCTCAGTATGCAGACTGCCATTCTGGCATCTCTGATTTTCATTATCTTGGCACCTAAACAAAGACTCATGTATTTTCTCATGTGGAAATTGTAGAGGCCAATTGGGGTCATGCTTTTCCATCTTGTCCTGGATGTTAGACCAGATGGCATCAGAAATGCCAAAGCCCCAGGCCCCTGTGCTCTTTCCCTGTTCCAGGTAGAATCCCCTCTTGGCTGTTTCACGTGCCTTCAGACTGACTCTGCCCACCCTGTCCTCTGCCCGGGAACACAGTTGCACTGTCTGGGCACGGGGTCAGATGTCCTGGCCTCCCCAAATGGTTGGATGTGGCCAGTAGGGTGTGGTGGGACCTGACCCACAAATTCTTCCACACACTGTTGGCCAGTCCCTCTCCTTTCCGTGGCTTGGTGGAGATCAGCAAGGTGACCTTGACAGCCATGTAGTACACGTGGGTCCGCAGAGGGAAGGAACCTGGGGCTGTGCATCACCACGTGAAGGAACAGAGCAGCATTTGGAACTTGTGTGAATGAGAAATGGACACCTCTCCCAGAGAAGCCCTCATTTGTTTGGGGGTTTGGTTGCCACAGCAGTTGGCATTGTCTTACCTGATATAAAGAGTTGGATTTTCCTTAGATCACGGGACATGGTGGTGTGAGGAGAATCACAGACACAGGGGAAGTTGCCCAAATTGCCTGGCGGACCCTGGCATTGGTGACACCACAGCAGGGCCGACTGGATGTGACACAGCTGCGTCCGTCCTCAGGACATGCTGTCTTCCAAGGGGCATCTCTGTGTGTGCTCAGCATCTCTGAAGGAGGAGTCATCCAGACCTTATTCCCAGAGGATCAAGTTTTATCACTTACGCTCAGAAACCTGAGATTACTCTTGGAGTTCGGCACTGCCTTTACGGATCCTTCTCTGCTGATGTGTATTTTATGGCCAAATGACAACAGCACTGGCTGTTTGGACTGTTGTAAATTCATAAGACGTGTTCACAGGGACCTCGCCAAGGGTGTGGCTGCTTTGGCCATTGCGTCAGACCTAGTTGCAGGGAGGTGGGGGTGACCGTTTGGCGGGCAATGTAGAAACTATGCGTAAACATTCCTTCCCCACTGATATTGAGTTTATTAGTCAGGGTTCTTGGTAGAGAGCAGTAGACGGATTCTGGCTTTCTTGGGAAAAGGACATTTTTGAAAGGATGTTAGGGGTTCATAGAATTGCTGTGGGGCGGGTGGGGCTTGGACAGGCTGGACAGCAGGAGTTTCATCTGAGGCACCGTGTGAGTGTACATGGGCATCATTCCAGATTCAAAGTACTAGAGAGGAGGGCCACATTCACAGGACCTGAGACAGGCTTATGCCCAAACGTGCCAAAGTCGGGAGACAAAAGACCTTATTGCCTTCAGCTTCCAGAGGGGTATAAATGTTGCCTTCCATCACATCAACTTACAATGGCTAATTCCTGCAGAAATTTTGGGAGCTTAACAGGATGCAAGTTTATTGTCCATGTCAGAATCTGATGTAGGTGCTCCTAGATGGGGGATTCGGGGGTCCAGGCCCTTCAACTTGGGGCTCCACCCAGTCTCAGAGTCTTCTGTCTTTAAGCAGAAGAGCAAGACAGCCTGGAGTATCTGAGAAGCCCTGGCCTGGATGGTATAGGGGAGGGGAGGACAGCAGGCGGCACTTCCGCTCACTTCCTGAGGCCAGTACATCTTCAAGGGTCACTGGGAGACACATCAAAGCAAAGGATGCTGGTCAGCACTGACTGTCTCTGCGGTAGGGCACTTGTAAAAAGACAAGATGGCTGTCTCCTATACAGATAAAACAGTAACTGCTCAACACAAGTGGGTGGGGATCTAGAGAAGACAGCCCTTTCTCTCTTTCCTTTATTTTTTCCTTTTTTTTTTTTTCAAGCTGTTGCTCTCGGTAGAGTGCTGTGGCATCACAGCTCATAGCAACCTCAAACTCTTGGGCTTAAGCGATTCTCTTGCGTCCGCCTCCCAAGTAGGTGGGACTACAGGTGCCCGCCACAACGCCCGGCTATTTTTTTTGTTGCAAATGTCATTGTTGTTTTAGCTGGCCCTGGCTGGGTTTGAACCTGCTAGACTCTGTGTATGTGGCTGGAGCACCCACTGAGCTATGGGTGCCTTCCTTCCTTCCTTCCTTCCTTCCTTCCCTCCCTTACTCTGTTGCCCAGCCTACAGTGTTGTGGCATCATTCTAGTTCACAGCAACCTCGAACTCCTAGGCTTAAGCAATCCCCCTGCCTCAGCCTCCTGAGCACCTGAGACTACAGACACCACCAACCCCAGCAAATTTTTCTATTTTTTAAAGAGATAGGATCTTGCTTTTGTTCAGACTGGTCTTAAACTCATGAACTCAAGCAATGTATTTGCCTCGACCTCCAAGGGTGCTGAGATCACAGATGTGAACCACTGTGCCCAGCCGACACCTCTTTCTTAAGCTTGGAGGAGAGAATGGTAGGTGCTAACATTTCTTGAACTGAATGTGCTTTAGGAACTTTGCAAATGAAATCTCATTTACTCTGTAGTACAACCCTTGGGAGTAAATATTATTCTTTTCATCTTACAAATGAGGAAACTCAGAGAAAAGGCTGTGGCAGGATTTTTCTAGCAAAGCCAGATCTAGAATTCATACCTGTCCTTGTCTGTTCCAAAGCCCCTGCTCACATTCTGTTTTCCAAGTATGGATCACGGGGCTCCAGCCTAGACGTGAAACATTCCCTTTTGTGCACATGGAGGGTTTGGAACAAACTGTGCAATTTGGATCAATTAAGATAAGCCTCAGGCAGTAAAAGTAAACTGTGGGGCCAGAGGCTGAATTTCCCCATGGAAAGGGAATTTTGGGAAGAGAGGGCTTGGACAGGGAGGAAAAGAAGGGAAAGGGACTAACCTAGCTCTAGGGTGGGAAGTTATTCTCGTCAAATATTTCTCTAATTGCAAAAGAATTAAGGGACTGGGGTTTGCCAAGAAAATAAAGTACAAGTGTACTAGGCGTTGGCTCTTTTGGCAAAGCAAATTGGTCTGTAATCACTTTTAAAAAGATATAAAAGGAATTGCCTCACACACTGTGTGCTGGCTTTTATCTTTTTCTTTAGAAACATTGCATTTTGAAGGGAATCATATTAGCTGAAGATGGTGAATTTGTCTGGTAATTGCTTTCGATTATAAATCTAAGCAACATTTAACACCACTAGGGAATGTGAAATTATCAAGAAGGCTGAAAGAAGAAATAGACTTTTTCTGAGTTGAAAGTTCTGTTTTCCTACTTGAAAATGATTATTTTAAGGTTCACAGAACACCATATTGTATCACTTAGCAAAATTATGGGGCAGTGATTTTAAAGTTCCCCAAATCCCTGCTGGTTAATAGATCTTACAAAATGGCCTCTGGGGCAGATCCATTGGTCCACGGTGATGCTGAGAAATATTCGGCTCTAATAACAATTATTTAATAATGAGCGCAGGAAGGGGGTAAAGTTGCAAGGCCTCTTCTTGCTTTAGGCATTTAAACATCCGTGATGATCTTTTTGCTATGATCTGAATGTTTGTGTTTCCCCGAAATTCATATGTTGAAATCCTAACCTGAAGGTGATGTTACCAGGGGGTGGGGCCCTTGGGAGCTGATTAGGTCATGAGGGTGGAGCCTCATAAGGGCTCCCTTGCCCCATGCACCATGAGAGAGCACAGCGAGAAGGTTCATATGTCTGTGAACCAAGAAGCAGGTCTTCCCCAGACACCGAATCTGCCAGTGGCTTGATCTTGGATGTCCAGCCTCCAGAACTGTGAGAAACAAGTTTCTGCCGTTTATAATCTACCCAGTTTGTGATATTTTGCCACAACAGTCAGAATGGATTCAGATAACTTTTGACTCACTTGGTGTTCTTTCCTTTGTCAAATCCTTTTTGTAAGTTGATCAATACCACTCTCTTTATAGGGACAGAACACTGGTAGTCCCCAGGCCTTATCTGTTCATCTTTTCTGTTTTTCTTTCTTTTTTTTTTTTTTGAGACAGTTTCACTATGTTGCCCTCGGTAGAGTGCCATGGTGTCATAGCTCACAGCAACCTCCAACTTTTGGGCTTAAGCTTGCCTCAGCCTCCCAAGTAGCTGGGACTACAGGTGCCTGCCATAATGCCCCACTGTTTTTTTGTTGTTGTTGCATTTGTCATCGTTGTTTTAGCTGGCCTGGACTGGGGTTCGAACCTGCCAGCCTAAGTGTATGTGGCCGGTGCCCTAACCTACTGAGCTACGGGCACTGCCTGTGTTCATCTTTTCAAAAATTTGAATGTGAAACTTGGTAAATGGTCTGTGAAGCTAGTGAATGATGCCCCATGATCATATCAATGTACACAGCTATGATTTAATAAAAAAAAAAAAATTTGAATTGTCAATGTTGAAACACCAAAAGGTTTTACACAAAATTCTGAATTTCCAGCTTCTCTTAAAAAAACTCACAAAAATCAGAAGATCTTGCAAAAACGGAGTCCCATATGGCAGAGAGGACTGTATTCCCAGTAGCCCCAGACATGTATGGGCTGCCTCTAGAGCAGATGCTCATGACTCCTGGGCAGTGCAGAGGCCAAACGCACCCCCCTCATCAGACTGTGCTGCTCTGTCCCGTTCATTCCCAGTAGCGCAGGACAGGTTCAGACTCCTCCGTATCCTCACCAGCATTTTGAGCCCACAGACTTTTTTTTTTTCTTTGAGACAGGGTCTTGCTCTGTAACCCAGGCTGGAGTTCAGCAGCGTCAGCCTAGCTCACTGCAGCCTCAAACTCCTGGGCTCAAGTGATGCTTCTGTCTCAGACTCTCGAGTGGCTGGGACGACAGGTGCGTGTCACCACATCTGGCTCATTTTTCTATTTTTTGTAGAGACAGGGTCTCCCTCTTGTTCAGATATCAGTCTTTTTAAATTTTATCCATTCTTGGTGTGTGTAATGTGCACAGTGGGAAATGTGACTAATGGCGTTGAGCAATTCGTCAGGTGCTTATTGGCCATGAACTCTGCTATCATGAAATGTCCTTGCTCCAGACATGGCTTCCTCCCTGAGTCCTCCAGCTTCTTCCTGTCTTCCAAATCTCCACTCAGAGGTCTGAGCCGCAGCAGAGCAGCCCCCGCTCCTGGAGGTCTGGATCCCAGCTCCTTGGGGACCCCACTGGAAGCCACAGGGCAAGCCCTTGTTGCTGTGGTCCGTGAAGCGCAGCCTCTTTACCCACATAGCACAGGAAAAACACAACGTCAAGAGCTTGAATTTCATTTTAACTTTCCATCGGGTGACTCGAGTCTTTAAGTCTGGGATTGGGGCAAGGAGTGTGCTAGAGAAGATGAACAATCAGGTGGGTGAAATAAGACAGAGGACATAGGAACGGCATTCAAATGGATATTTCAACTATAGGCCCATCAAGGCACTGGGGCTCATTTGTCAGATGAAGTCCTTCACGAGCAATAATCCACAGAGCAGTGAGAATAACCTCTGCCCACCCAGGGCCGTTGCTTCATTTTTCCACTTACAGATAATCTATAGTGAGGCCAAGATGCCCTCGAGTTGACTGCTGGCTGCCTGGGGCTGCTAATCACATGTTGTGTTATGTTCTTTAGACTAAGTCCACGTGGGTCCATTCTGTCTCTGCAGCACAACCCTGAGTTCTTTGGGTCAGCGTTGACCCACTGTATGATCTATATTCCTTCTGGACCTCAGTGTGGAACCAGGTAGCATCCTTGGTACTTGTTTCTGACCCATAGCTAATTCCTACAAGCGCCAACGAGGCAGTGAAAAAGAAAGGACTTGTGGTTTTCCAAGCATAGGGTATTTCTTACTAAAGAAGGCGGCTGCTTCAACAGGTCAGCACACATTTCTCCCAAACAAGCAGTGATTCACAGCATCCAAAGAACCTCATGCTAAAGATAGAGGAAACTAGAGGTCAGACTCTTTAAGAACATAGGGTGTTCTTTCATCTGCTATTTTAAAGTCTTTAAATTAGTAAAGCACATTCTTTGTTTCTTGGTTCTCAGTGAAAGTAAGGGATATGTTTGGTTTCAATGGTGGTTTGGGAGGAGAAAATTCTTCTCTGCCACAGTTCTCTGCAAAAAAAAAAAAAAATTTTTTTTTTTTTTCAGAGACAGTCTTACTGTGTTGCTTAGGCTGGAGTGCAAAGGCATCATCATTGCTCACAGCAACCTCAGACTCCTGGGTTCAAGTGATACTCCTGCCTCAGCTTGTTGAGTAGCTGGGATGATAGGTTCACATGTCTCCCCATCCCCTGCTAATTTTTCTATTTTGTTTTGTAGAGACAGGGTCTTGATCTCCTGAACTCCTGGCCTCAAGCAATCTTCCCATTGTAAGGGAAATTCTTGTATGTTGTAAGGGTGAATTTCATAGATTTGGAAAAACAAAAGATGAGTGGAAAGTTGAATGTATGATAAAGAACAGTGCCACAGGCCAGTTTTTTTAAAAATGAAAAGCCTTCATCTGTGCTCTAAACTTTTATAACGGGGCATGGTGGCTCACACCTATAATCCCAGCACTTTGAGAGGCCAAGGCAGGAGGATCACTTGAGGCCAAGAGTTCTAGATCAGCCTGGACAACATAGCAAGATCCTGTTTCTAAAAAAGATAAAATTAAAAAAAATAATAAAAAAGATAAAATTAAAAACTTAGCTCGGGAGGCTAAAGCAGGAGGATCACCTGAGCCCAGGATTTTGAGGCTGCTGTGAGCTGTGATGACACCACTGCACTCCAGCCTGGGCAACAGAATGGGACCCTGTCTCCAACAAAATAAAACTTTGTAAACCAGAACTTTAATCACTTAAGTCATTGGTTAGATCCTTCTTGTAAAGAGGTAAAATGTTACAGAAAGGTCTGGGGGTCTCTGACTTCCAGCCCTTCCCTTCATCCACCAGACGTACATGCTCTCTGAGTTTTCAGCTTGTCCTTCCAGAAGTTTCCTAAGCCTTTCCATATGTGTGTCTGGGCTCAAAGAAAAGCTATCGAGTGTGTGTGTGTGTGTGTGTTGCCTAAATGGCATCACATTATACCAATGGCTCCCTAACTCGTTTTATTTTCCACGCAGTGTGTTTCTGAAAGCTGCTCATGTTAGCGCCTGTACATCTTATTGTATCAACTGCCACACAGCTTTGCAAAATGTGAGTGTGTGCCAGTTTATTTAGCTACTTCCAAAGCATTTGGGGCATTCTAGAGCCTCAAATTCATATAATTTGACAACTTGCTTCCATTACCTGGGAATTGGTAATCGTGAATTGCTTTAAGCTTCCTAAAATCATTATCATTTTAAGGATTTCCCCCAAATATCTGCAGTCATTAAGAGCTTCCTTTGGGGCTCCTCCTTTTCCTTCATATTCTCGATCCCCTTCCTTGATAACCAACATGAAAATCAACATTTTCTTTATAATGTTTATCAGAAAACTGGTCCTAAGAGCAAAACTAAAACGAGTCCCAGAAGGAGTGTGGGCCTGGAGTTGCTGGCATCTCCCACTTCATCACGCGAGTCTGAATAAGGCCAGCACTGGGGAGGGCAAAGCTAAATAGCAGGATATTAACCAAGCCCCTGGAACTAGCCATGCCTGCAGCCAGAAGCACCACTGGTCTTTCCTTCCTTAGACAAATCCATTTTCCTTTTGCTTCCACCACATGGGTTGGCAGCTGGCACAGCCCTGACCAACGGGGCCTTACTGTCAGATTTTATCACCATCTCCAAGTGTCTCTTTTCCAGTTTCAGTGGCCTCTCTGAGCTTCTATTTTCCCTCTGCCTGTCCTCACTACCTAGTCCAATCTCCCAGAGCACCAGACAGCACCAGCAATCTGTACAGGGCTCGCATCGTTGCTAGTTGGACCATGTTGTCGGGGGCCTTGAGCATTCGTTAACACTTGACTTCAGTAACCCCTAAGTGATACCTCTTATCTCTGCAGCGATAGCATCACCCATTTGGCAATGCATTTGCAATCATTTCAACCCAAGTGCACTGGAAAGTGACATACGGGGACATTTGGTGCCTCCTCGTCACACTGATGTTTTCTCATCTGCATTCGTCATCCTTGAGTTCCTGCCAAAGTTATATCTAACTGCTCCTATTTCATCATTATTTCCCCTCCAACAGAAAGAAAAAAAAGCAACAACAAAAAAACAGAATCCCGTAAACTCTTTTAAACGTTTTCCCTGCATGTTGATTTTGCTTTCTCATTCCACACAGACTTCCAAATTTGAAATTCTTTGTAAGGTGTCTCCAACTTCGTGGCATGTGCTGCTGTTCCTGGGTGATGAAGGCCCTGCTGGGCACCCGGGCACCTATTTCATGCTTTGTTTGTTTCAGGCCAATGAGAAGGCACTGTTGTTAAAAGACTCAAGTGATGATAGAATATGAAGGTTATTTTTTTATCCTGGGTTTAAAGAAAGCAAACCTTCCCCCATGAGGAAGATGCTGGGCGATGGGGGAGGTTTTCAAAGTCTTTGAACTGTCACATGTGAAATCATTATAAAAATTTAGACATAATCCCTTCAAGGTTTGCATAGTCTGAGCCCGTGTATGTCTCTGAGATGTGTGTGAGAGAATTGAGTGACAGGTGAGTACTAGTCACGTGTGTGGTGGTGGCAACTGTCTTTGTGCCCCACTGAATACAGTATCAAGGTCGTGTAAGCCTCACAAGGTCACTTCTTGGATATAACATATTTTTCTTTGGGGTATAGGGAGGCTGTGTGGCAGCATAGATGAGGACTTGGATGCTGTGGCAAGGCGCCCTGCCTTTGAATCTTTATTCCTCCACTCACAAGCTGACCCTGGGGGACGTGGTTGGCCTCTCTGGGCTTCAGTGTCCTTATCTGCATAGACATATTAAAAATGGCGCACTGGGGACCAGGTCTGCACATGATGATTTCCCTGCACGTTCTCCCTTTGAGGATGGTGACAACCTCCACACGATGACGGTGATGAAGATGCAGCAGGCAAAGGGGGTGATGATCTGGCTCCTCTACCAAGACTCCCCCTACCCGAAGCTCTGCCTGACCTGGGGGGCGGCTCATTATGAGTTCAGAGACACAACATCTAAAAACAACCTGAAAATACACTTGTTATTGACAATCTCATAAAGGTCATGGTTTCTGGTATATTTTCTCATCTTCTAGAATGAATTAAATAAAACTTCATTATGCCAATGCCAGTTCTGTGGCACGTAGAGATAGCTCAGCTGCTGCACGGCTTCAAGGTTGTTTTTCTACTCAGAGGAAACGAGATTGGTTATAGACACAGTAATAATTCTGGAGCAGGGTTAGATGCAGGGTTATTCCTCCCACTTACTCAAAGGCCATTCCTACAGGTCTGAGTAAGATGTGTGGCCGTTTTTGCGGCAACTGCCAATTTGCTTTCCTGGGTTATAATCAACGGTTCATTCATATTCCCCCCCCCCACACACACACACCCACAGCATCCAAGCACCCATCCCAGGGCTTTGTACTCCTATAATACTTTGTACTCCTGAATACTTCTAGGTGTTTTATTCTGATCCTTGTACATACATTTGAAATGATTTCCCTAATCTTGTCAGGACACAGATTGGGACCCCCAGTTCTCAAAGGGACTTTGGCCAATCCACAATCCACCCCCTCTACAAGGGACAATGAGGCTCCTAAACCAAATATTCCCAGAAGAATTTGCTATCCAGTAGCTTAATGTCATGAATTTCAGTAGATTATAAACTATTATTTTCTACATTTATAGTTATTGCCTGGTATGATCCTTATCTGCTAATCTCTGAGCACATGTGTAAAGGAAATAAAAAAAAAATGGATGGTTTTGGGCACTGAAGGAATAATCTGATGAAAGATCAGAGCAGGAACAATTTATATAAATGATACCCACGCACAGACGGCGTGTTAATATCAACACTAATAACCGATTCAAAGTGAGAGATTGTGTTTGGGTCCCAGGGTTCAGGAAATATGACCTTTAATGATTGCATAAATAGCATATTTTTCTCCAGTGATGTGGGACAACTTGGAATCAGTAGGTTTGAGGCCAACAGATGAGTTCAGGGCATAAAAACTTTGTATTTCCAAATTCCTCACATTCTGGATTAGATAATTTTTAAAGTCTGGTTTACAGACACTCAAAATTTACGCAAAAGGAAATAAATAAAATAATTCAGACACAGAAACATTAGCTATTTGGTATCTCCACCCCGGGATCTGGGTTATTGTACTCCGCAGAAGACACAGACGACGTTGAGTGGTTAACGTCACACGTCACTTCACATGTGTTTTCAGTTGTCCTCCCCTCCACCCCGGCCCAGACTGGGGGATTACACACAGTTTCCAAAGTAGAATTTGAGCATTGAAACCTTACGCTCTTCTTGTTCGCTTCCTTCTCCCTCCACCCCGAACCTACACCTTGGGAGTCTTTGGTCCTTGGAACCTTGCTCTCCCAACCCCAAACACTCCTCAGCAAAATCCTCCCAGGTACAGCATCTTTTTTTACTTCCTTTCTAATGAAAGAAGTATCAGACCCTTAGCCAATAGCAAATGTCTCTTTATTTCAGAGCAGCCCCACGTGAGATAACCCATCTCCTCTGGAACTTTTAGTATATTATAAATCTTTACGGGAAATGAGGTGGACCAGGAATGAGATGTAACAGCTGGGAAGCTTGTAAAATGATTTTATCCCAGTATTTCTAAATATTTCAGCACCAGAGATTCTGAAGGATGCCTTAGTTACATTACCACCTAAACCCCAAGGAAATAGTCTTTTTTTTTTTTTTTTACTTTATGAAAATGGAGCTACAGATGAAAGCAGAAGATAAACACATCAACCCTGATGAGATTTCTGTCAGCCAGAGAAAGCGAGATTCAGTAAATTCATTCCCCTTCTCTTTTGTTATACTGAGTAGCCAAAACTCTATTTATTCTATTGGCTTCCCTAGAATGTCATTAAAGAACAAAATTTGGGTGGGATTTCAGGGCTCCGGGATTGATAATGGGTCTAATTATGCTTCAGCGGTTCTCAACCCCTTTGTAACAATGAAAATACATCCTGCATATCAGATATTTACATTACGATTCATAACAGTAGCAAATTACAGTTATGAAGTAGCAACGAAAATGATTTTATGGTTGAGGGTCACCACAACATGAGGAACTGTATTAAAGGGTCACCGCATTAGGAGGTATTAGGAAGGTTGAGAACCACTGCCCTAGGGGTTCAGAGGTAGGAAGGTGATTTTTATTCTGGAAAGATAGTGATGGCTGAGAAAGGAAGGGAAACTGAGAGGATGATTCTTCCTTGTGTTAAAAAAGTGGCTTTTAAGCAAGGGGCCACACTGGTGGTGGCTGTCCGTGTCTGTTCCTTTCCAGTTTAGTTGGCAATGGAGGCGCATTCCACAGACACTTAGGAAAACAGCACATGGAAAACAAGTAAATATGGGTGAGCCTAGAGAAAAGGCGCAAGGAAATGTCCAAGGGGAAGTGAAAGGATCTTTTGTTAATAACTGCATGGCCAGGGGGCCAGGCAGGGCCGCTCCACTAACGGGGACCTGAACACACCTCAGGCAGTTTTGAGAAGTGGGTATTTCTGGCCCTTCCAATTACAAGCTAGAAAGTCAAAGAAACATTTTTAGTTGTTCAGGAGATTTCTGAAGTGGACCCTGTGAGCAGTGTGGGTCAGCCACACGGAGTGGAGCTGACCAGGGAATGGTAACACGGAACCCAGCTTGGGAAGTGAGGCCTCAAGGACCCCACGGGGCTCCCATGTCTTTTTTTGTTGTTGTTGTTTGTTTTTTTTGTGATTTTTTTGGCTGGGCCTGGGTTTGAACCCGCCACCTCCGGCATATGGGACCGGCGCCCTACTCCTTGAGCCACAGGCGCCGCCCAGGGCTCCCAGGTTGATTGCGGGTATTCAGCCTGTTCCCAGAATGACTTCTCCACTTTCTGTCTGGGTCTCCTCTAGGCCAGAACCAGGATGTGCCCTAGTCTGCTCCAAAGATTCACACAGTCACCATTGAGCCCACACAGTTCTGGGAGAGCAGGATTCCCATGGAATGGGGCTGTCCCCACTATCCTGCAGTCCGGTGGGGTCAGGGCCTTCTCCCTGGGCCCCATCTAGTCCTGTGCCCCCAACCTGCTCCTTTTCAGCTTCTCTTAGTCAATAGCACCAGCGTCCCCCCAGCTACCTACACCCCCAAGCCTAGGCACTGGTCTGCACTCCCAAGAGTCTCTCTCTGGATTCATCTAGTCCAGCAGTTCTCAATCTGTGGGTCGCGACCCCTTTTTAACAATGAAACTACATTGTGGCATTAGGAAGGTTGAGAACCACTGATCTAGTCCATCATTAAATCAGCTTGTCGGCTTAATTTCCAAAAATGTATCCTGACTTTACCTACTTCCCTCTGTTCCATTCCTGCCTCCACTTCCACAGGCCAAGCCACTGTCCTCTCTTGGTTGGATGTCCCTAAGAGATTCTCAACCGGACTTCCAGGCCGCCTGCCACCAGGCATCTGGGGACTATGCAGCAGCCAGAGCAATCTATTCAAAGTACCAATTAGCTAATGTGCTGTCCTTTCCAAAATCTCCCAGTGGCTTCCCGGCACCCGTTGAATCTGGCCCAGCCTCCCTTCCTAGATGCACGGAGCAGTTCACAGGCTGGCCCGTCCTGAGCACCTCCCTTTGCATCCCAGCTGTGTGGCTTCTCCAATCCTCATGAGCACATGGCTCATTCCTGCCGTGGGAGTTCGATGTTCTCCTCGCCTGCTACGCTCTTCTCACATTTTCATCAGGCCTTGGCTCAGGTGCCACCTCTTCGGCCAGGTCCTCCCTGACTCTCAAACTATAGTGACCCCTGTGCCCCAGTCATGAGCACGAAGCTGCAGTTTATTTTATGTGAAGCTCTAGTCACAACCTTTAATTTTTTGGCTTTCTTTCCTCATGTATATGTTACGTGTATCCCCCACTGAGTGGACTCTGAAGCTCCTCCTTGAGGGCAGATCCCTGGCTTTCCTTGCGCCACTGCTCTGGGCTTGGGAGAGTGTCAGCAGGCACAGGTGCTCAATGGATATTTAGTAATAGATGGGTCCTCTGAATGGCCGCAGTAGATGGACTGCAGAGGATGGGCTGGTGGCTGCTAAGTTGAGATGCTGCTGTGATGTGTGAGGTCCCTGCTGATCTCTGTTTTGTTGTTTTTTTTTTCTTTTTTTGAGACAGAGTCTCTCACTATATTGCCCTTGGTAGAGTGCCATGGCATCACAACTCACAGCAACCTCAAACTCTTGGGCTTAAGTGATTCTCTTGCCTCAGCCTCCTGAATAGCTGGGACTACAGGCCCCTGTCACAATGTCTGGCTGTTTTTTGATTGCAGTTGTCATTGTTCTTTAGCAGGCCCAGGCCAGGCTCCAACCCGCCAGCCTCCGTGCAGGTGGCTGGTGCCCTACTCACTGAGCTACAGACGCCGAGCCCCCAGCTGATCTCTGTTACCCAGCCATTACTGGAGCTTCTGCAGGGTACAGATGTGTTCTTACAGGTTTTGTTCTGGGGAGGGAGGCGGTGGGTGCAAAATAAAGCTGATGCTGAGCGTGATCTCAGGACACCAGTGCTCTCGGATTGTGGTCAAGCTCAGGGAATGTTTTCCACTGGATAAGGGTCAGCATCCTTGGAATGCTGAAGCACTCGGAGTGGCAGCCAGCGGCTTTGGTGCCTTGTCCTCCCTCCTCCACCCCACGAATATATAGTAAGCCTGAAGTTGATTCCGTAAAAAGTTAACATGGTCCGGTTTTTGTGCTCTGGGGAGCTAATAACTCTGATAAGGACACAAAGACTTGCAACGTAGGGGGAATGGGATGAGTGCCCTAACAAAGTATCTCATCTCATAAAGGAGATACTTTGGAAGTTCAGGGCAGGAAGCCCCAACCAGAGGTGGTTGGGGACATTAATTCAGGATGTGAGATGCTTGGGATTAATTACCTGCTTCCCTTTTTATTACTGACCTGCTCTTTCACAAGTTATTTAAGAGTTCTCCATCTCTGTACCCTTACTTTCTAACAATATAGACACTATTAGTACCTAACTCATAGAATGATCAGAAATATTAGACACCGTGATGCATGTGAACACATATAAAACAAAAATACTGAATATTAAATATTCCATATGCAGGCTTGAGGATGGAGGCATTATACCATTTTTAATTTTAACAGATGTAGGGTGTACAAGGTGAATTAATGTATCTACTGGATAGGGGTGAAGTCTGGGTTTTTAGTGTATCCATCACCCAACAGTGTATGTTGTAGCCACAGGTAATTTCTCATCCCTCACCCCCCATTCCCTCTCATATGAGCCTCCAATGTCCAGTATACCACTCTGTGTGCTCCTGTGCAGCCACAGTTGAGCTCCTATTTATGACTGAGAACACGTAGCATTTATTTTTGTGTTCTTGAGATACTTCACTTAGGATAATGGTCTCCAGTTCTATCCAGGTTGTTGAAAAAGATATTGCTTCATTCTTTGTTACGGCTGAGCAGTACTCGGTGTGTGTACGTATACAGTAGAACTTCCATAGCCGACCATCTCCCTACACGGACCCCTTCCTTAAATCCACCTGAATTTCACAGACCGGACATGCACCACGTGTAGGTATCAGTACGGTAGACCTAGTTCCTTATGTTGACCACCTCCCTATATATATATATTTTTAACTTTTTGTTGTTGGGGATTCATTGAGGGTACAATAAGCCAGGTTACACTGATTGCATTTGTTAGGTAAAATCCCTCTTGCAATCATGTCTTGCCCCCAGAACCACCTCCATATTTTGACAATGTTGTTACAGTCCCTTGGATGGTCAACTTACAGAGGTTGTACTGTAATACACACACACACACACACACACACAATGTGTCTTTGTCTGCTCATTGGTTGATGGGCACTTAGGTTGATCCCACAACTTTGTGATTGTGGATTGCGCTGTGATGAAACATACAATACAGGTGTCTTTTTAATATAATGATTTCTTTCCCTTTGGATAGATTCCCATTAGTAGGACTGCAGGATCACATGGTAGATCTGCTTTGAGTTCTTTGAGAAAGCTGAGAATGGCGGCATTTTATCTTAAAGTTGAGTAGAATTTGAGCTTGAGAAGGGGATGGGCAAAGGCAGTCCAAGTGGAGACACGTGAACACAGGCAGTGTAACAAGCGAGAATGCCTGGTCGGCAGTAGTTGAAATACTTAGTTGATTAGGACAACAAGAAGATGATAATATTGGGAAGTTATGTAGGACCATACCGGGAAAGGATATGTTAGTAACTATTCTTTTTTTGGTGAATGTCACTGAATTTTATGTCACTGAAGATGTCTAAGCAGGAAAGTTTTTTGAATGACTTAGTTTCTGCAATAAGTTTACTGCCCAGGAATCATTGTTAACACATAATAACTTAAAACTTATGTTTTTCTTCCTCTGCTTGATTTAGGTTTATTTTACCCCAACTTTTAATGTTAATTTCTTAACATTAAGATTCATTCCATCATTGATTTGAGGCTTTTATTCTTTTCTAATACAAGCATAAATTATATGCTAAAAATTTTCCTCTAAGTGTTGCTTTAGGTATACTCCACATTTTTTTTTTTTTTTTTTTTTTGAGACAGAATCTCACTCTGTCACCCTGGGCAGAGTACAGTGGTGTTACAGCTCACAGCAATTTCAAACTCCTGGGCTCAAGTGATCCTCTTGCTTCAGCCTCCCAAGTAGCTGGGACTACAGGTGTGCACCACCATGCTCAGCTAGTTTTTTCTATTTTTGGCAAAGATGGGGTCACACTCTTGCTCAGGCTAGCCTTAACTCCTGAGCTCAGGGGAATCCACCTGCCTCGGCCTCCCAGAGTGCTAGGATTACAGGTGTGAGCCACCTTGCCTGGCCTATACACCACAAATTTTTATATGTTGTATTTCCATTTTCATTTGATTTAAATAGTTTCTGATTTACCTTGAGAGTTGCTCTTTTACTTGTGGATTTGTTGAGAGTATATTTTTAATGGCCAAGTGATTAGAGATTTACCTGTCATTTTTCCGTTATTGATTTCTATCTCAATTTCATTATGTTGAGAGCATATTTTATATGGTTTCTCTTCTTTTAAACTGATTAAGGTTTGTTTTATGGTCTGTGATATGGTCTATTGTGGTGACTGTTTCATGTACACTGGAGAGGAATGTGTATTCTGCTGTCGTTGGGTGGAGTCTTCCATAAATGTCAATTAGATCCAGATGGTTGATTGTGCTGTTCATTTCTCCTAAATCCCTTGCTAATTTTCTGTGTCATAGTTCCATCTATAACTGGGTTAGGGCTTTTCAGAGACACAGAACCAAAAAGATATCTATCTTGGGAGGATTTCTTAAGCCCAGGAGTTCAAGTTCAAGTTCAACAGCTATAATTGTACTCCAGCCTATGCCACAGGGTGAGATCTTGTCTCCAAAAGGAAAAAAAAGAAGTTATGATTTTCCAATTATGTAGATTATCCAGCCTTTTCTCACTATTTTGTTGGGAGTAAGAGTCTTTGTAGCTTTCTATATTCTAAGACCTTTCCAAAAATCTTTATTGAATATACATTATGTACATTGTTCTAGGTGCTGGGAACAGAGTAGACCAAATGGATTTTTTTTTTTTTTTTGAGAGAGTCTCACTACTTGGCCCTTGGTAGAGTGCCATGGTGTCACAGCTCACAGCAACCCCAAACTCTTGGGCTTAAGCGATTCTCTTGCCTCAGCCTCCCGAGTAGCTGGGACTACAGGCACCCACCACAACGCCCAGCTATTTTTGGTTACAGTTGTCATTGTAGTTTAGTAGGTCCTCAAATCCTCTATCGTCAGTGTATATATGGCCAGCACCCTACTCACTGAGCTACAGGTGCTGAGCTGACAAAAAAAAAAAAAAAAAAACCAAAAAGATATCTATCTGTCTATCTATCTATCCAATTGATATGGAAATTGGCTTATGTGATTATGACAGCTGAGAAGTCCTATTGAGTCTTATTTGCAAGCTGAAGAAGCAGGAATCATGTGGGGGAGATTCATTCTGAAGGCCTGAGAACCGGGGAGAAATAGGGTAACTCCCAGTGCACGTCCAAAAGCCCGAGAACTCAGGAACCACTGTCATATGTCCCACAGTCTGAAGGCCAAAATTTAGGTGCTCCCATGCCCAAGAACCAGAGAAGATGGTTGTTCTAGCTCAGGAAGAGAGGGAGAGAAATTTTTCCACCGCCTTTCAACGAAAGGGCCCTCCCTATATTAGATGGTGCCCAACCACATGGGTGAGAGTGGAACTTCTTGATGTAGTCTGCTGAGTTAAATGCTAATTTTTCCCTCAAAACAGCCTCACAGCCACACCCAGAAATAATGTTTTGCCAGCAATCTGGGCATCCTAAGGAGTGCCTCATCAAATTTACACATGAAATTGACCATTACAGTTACTGAGAAAGGACAGTTGAAATCTGATTCTAATTGTGTATTTGTCTATTTCTTCTTCTAATTTTGTCGTTTTTTTTCTTCATGCGTTTTGGAGCTCTGTAGTCAGGTGCAAACATGCTTAGTATTATTTTGTCTTCTTGGTGAATCGACTCCAATGTATATATTATCTTCCTTTATCTTTATTTTCTTTGTTCTGAAGTCTATCTTGTTGCTGTGTTGTCCAGGCTGGTATTGACCTCCTGGCCTCAAATGGTCCTCCAGCCTTGGCCTCTCGAAGTGCTAACATTTTAAGCGTGAGCTACCACACTTGGGACATCATTAGAGCAGGTCTGCTGGATATGAATTTTTTTTAGTTTTTCTTTATCTGAGAATGTCTTCATTTTAAATTTTATTCCATACCATTCCATTCTGCAACTTTTCATTCTGTAACATTTCATTCCACAACATTTCGTTTTGTAACATTCCATTCTGTAACATTCCATTCAATAACAAATCATTGTGTAACACTGTATTCCGTCCCACTGTATTTCATTTGTAGTTGCCCAAATAGTGTTCACAGTACTTACTAGATAGATTTTTTTTTCTCCTTTCCCTGATCCTCACCTGGGTAATTTCCACTGAGTTTTATTTCCCCTCTGTGCACATGTGGGCTTATTGGTTAGTTCCAGATTAATGGTGAGTACATGTGGTTTTGTTTTACCATTCTTAAGATACTTCGCTTGTGGGGCGGCTCCTATGGTTCAGTGAGTAGGGTGCTGGCCCCATATACTGAGGGTGGCTGGTTCAAACCTGGCCCCTGCCAAACTGCAACAACAACAAAAAATAGCCGGGTATTATGGTGAGCACCTGTAGTCCCAGCTACTCAGGAGGCTGAGGCAAGAGAATTGCTTGAGCCAAAGAGTCTGAGGTTGCTGTGAGCTATGACACCACACAGCACTCTACCAGGGGTGACAAAGTGAGACTCTGTCTCAAAAAAAAAAAAAAAAAGCTACTTTGCTTGGGAGAATTGCTTCCAGTTCCATCCAGATTGTTACAAAAGATAGTATTTCATCTTTTTATACGGCTGAGTAACACCTCATGTTATAAACATACCACATTTCATTAATCCACTAATGAATTGATGGGCACTTGGGCTGATTCCACATCTTTGTAATTGTGCTGCAATAATCATTCAAGTGCAGGTGTTTTATTGATAAAATGACTTCTTTTCTGTTGGGTGGATACCCATTAATGGGATTGATGGATCAAACAGTAGGTCTACATTTAGTTCTCTGAGGAAACTCTATATTGTCTTCCACAGAGGTTGTACTATTTGCAGTCCCATCACCAGTAGTGTACATGTATCTTTTCCTGCTTCCATGCCAGCATATACTGTTTTTGGACTTTTTAATAAAAGCCCTTCTAACCGGGGTAAGGTTATATCTCACAGAGATTCTAATTTGCATTTCTCTGAAGATTAGTGGTGCAGAACATTTTTCCTATCTTTATTGGCCAGTTTTTTTCTTTTAGCTGTTGAAACTTGTTGTTGTTTTTTTTTTTCTTGTCTTCATGATATATGAGGAGAAATCTGCAGTTGTTTTGAATAGTTACATATTCTTTTTCTCTTATTGCTCTTTGGTTTTCAGAAATTTAATTGTGACGGATCTGAGTATAGATTTCCCTTGGGGGGGGGTTGTTCAGCTTCTTGAATATGTAGGTTTATGTCTTTCATCAAACTTATAAAGCTAACAGTTATGATTTCTTCAAAACATTTTTTAGCACCATACCTTTCTCCTCTTCTTTTGGAATGTCAATGACATAAATGTTAGACTGTTGTTGTGCCACAGGTCCTTAGATTGTGCTGTTTTTCTCCTGTAATCATTTTATTTCTATTGTTTAGATTGCTTAATATTTATTCATCTATCTTCAAGTTCAACATCATTTTAAAATTTCAGTGATTGTACTTTCTAGTTCTAAAATTTCCATCTGATTCTTCTTTTTTTCAGATTAATATGAGGATACAAACAAGTAGGTTACAATGTTTGTTTGCATTTGTTAGGAAAAGTCTCTCTTGCAGTTGTGTCCTACACCCAAGAGGTGTGCCATCTTGATTCTTTTTTTTTTTTTTTTTTGAAACAGAGCCTCAGGCTGTCATCCTGGGTAGAGAGTTGTGGCATCACAGTTCACAGTAACCTCTAACCCCTGGGCTTATGTGATTCTTTTGCCTCAGCCTCGCAAGTAGCTGGGACTATAGGTGCCCGCCACAATGCCCAGCTATTTTTGGTTGTAGTTGTTATTGTTGTTTGGCAGGCCAGGGTTGGATTTGAACCTGCCAGCTCTGGTGTATTGGCTGGTGCCTTAGCCGCTTGAGCTATAGGCACCGAGCCATATTAATTCTTTTTTATAGTCTTTCTTTCTTTTCTATTTTCATATGTGTGTGTGTTCAATTTTATTGAATGGTATCATAAAGTAATTTAAATTTTTCTGTTAAAGACATATGTTATGGTACAGGTATAGTTGATGTTATTGTGAAAACAAATGAGACTAAAAGAAGAATGGATTTTAATCCTAGAAGACTTTTCAACTTTCTACTTTCAACTTTCAACTTTAGTTTCGAGACTATTCTTGATTTTTCATGTAAGAATTTTCATAACAGCCACTTTAAACACTTTTCCAGATAATTTCAACATCTTTATCATCTTATTGTTGGTATATGTTGATTGGTCAGGCAACATTCTCTCTGAGGAAATGGCAACTGAACTAAGACTTGAGTAATAAGAGTGAAGAAAGGAGATTCTAGGCAGAGGGAACAAGGTGGACAAGGTCCTATCATGGTGCAGTAGAGAACAAAAGGCAGTGTTTTTGGAGAATGGTGAGTATCTTACCTTAGGCTGCTATGAAAAGGCATCATAGACTGGGTGGCTTAAACAAGATAAATTCATATTTACAGTCCCAGAGCCTGGGAAGTCCAAGATCAGGGTGCCAACACGGTCAGGTCCTGATGAGCGCTTTCTTTATGGTGTATAGACAAACACCTTCCTGTTGCGTCTTTATGTGGCAGAGAGAGATCGTCTCATGTCTCTCCTTATAAGGGCACAAATTCCATTCATGAGGGTTCCACCCTCATGGCCTCCCAAGGCTTCAGCTACTGCTACCATCACACTAAGGACTGGGAACAAAAATGTTAAGTGCATAGCCGTGAGCAAGTTGGAAATAGTAAAAACTGAGCGCGGATTAGATCAGAGGAAGACAGCAGATTGTGTAAATGTTTTGTAGGCTACAGTAAGGTGTGTAGATACCATTCAAGCTATAATGGGATGCTAGTGGAATGGTTTTAAGCCATAAGTGACATGTCCTCATTTAGATTTTGTAAGATCAAGGTTAACGTCAAGATAGCAACCAGGGAAGCCAGTTAAGTGGTTGGCACAGCCCTCCAGATGAAAGATGATGCTGGTTTGATGATGAGGATGTTTGAAGATGGGGAAAAATGAAGATGGAAACAGGCAATTATTAACTTAAAGAGGCTAAATTTGCAGTTATATTTACAAATACTGCCCAGAGCCCTACCATATAAGGCAAACTTGATGTGGAATGATGCTGTTCCATACAGAAGGGATTAGACTGAATCTTTAGAGGCACAGCCTGGAGAAACCACCCATGTTACTTGCTTTTTGGAACATTATGAGGTAGAATCCATTTGCTACAACTTCTATTAAAGAAGTTGAAATCAAGTCCACGCTCTAGGAAGGCTAGCTGGGTGGAGAATGGATTGAAAGCAAAAAAACCTCAGATCTAGAGACATATTAGAAACTGTTTTGTGGCAGGGATTCTTTAATTGAAAGTAAAAGAACTGATTTCAGACTGACTGGGCAGAAAAGGAAATTTATTGGTTCATACCACTGAAAAGTCTAGAAATAGCTGGCTGCAGGCAGCACCGGACCTAGGAGCACAAGCAGTATTGCTGGAAACTTGTTCCCAACCTCTCAACTCTGCTTTTCTCTTTTGATTTTGTTTATAATCAGGCTCCTTCCACTCCTGGTAAAGATGACCACAGCCCTGTGAACGTAACATCCTACCAGGTTAGCACGTGGAATAAAAGTGCCTTTGTCTCCTGAGTCTCGGGAGGATGCCACTGGGTGACCCTCCCTGTGACTGGCGTTGACCATGTGTGGCCCCGTCCAGACATCTGACTTGCTTTAAACACCCCTGCTCCCATTACTATCTTCCTCCTCAGGACACAGGATTTTTTCTTTTGTGCCTAGCAGTTTATCACTTTCTGTAATCTTACACACCATTTCTTATTAATTTGTTCCATTTTCTTTCTTTCTTTTTGTAGAGACAGAGTCTCACTTTATCACCCTCAGTAGAGTGCTGTGGCATCACACAGCTCACAGCAACCTCCAAAGTCATTTGGAAAACATTTTCTAGGTGCCTGCCATGTCACAGGCACTGTTGTCAACACCTCCCAGGTCACATAAGTGTTCAGAACAGGAAATACCCCTACTCGCAAGTAGCTGGGACTACAGGTGCCTGCCACAATTCCTGGCTATTTTTCTGTTGCAGTTTGGCTGGGGCTGGGTTTGAACCCGCCACCCTCGGTATATGGGACCGGCACCCTACCCACTGAGCCACAGGCACTGCCTTATTTTTTTTATTGTCTGTTCACCATTGAGAATCTAAGTTCTGGAAAGAAAGGGGTATCTCCTGTTCTGGACACTGATGTGACCTGGGAGGTGTTTAGAACAGTGCCTGTGACATGGCAGGCACCTAGAAAGTGTTTTCCAGATGATTAAATGATAGTCAAGAGGAAAAGGAATCCTCCAAAATAAGGATTCTGTTAAGAGCAGAAGCAAAAACAGATGCTGAGTGGGTCATCATCACAGTTACATGGCACTTACTGTGTGTGAGCCAGGCACTATTTGCATGAAATTGATAATAATGCTAACATTCAATTCAGTCCTACGAGATAGGCCCTATTATTGTCTCTGTTTTGTGGATGAGGAAACTGAGGCACGGAGACATAAGTAACTTGCCCATAGTCATGGGGCAGCTAGACCGAGGCAGAGCAGGGATGTGAGCCTAGACCGTCTGGTTTTAGAGATTTTACTGTCACCAGCTTTGCCTTTAGAGAAGCAATATGTCTCCTCTAGCAGTAAGGGTTGTCGTAAGTGTCCTTGTCAAGGATACGAAGGGCAGGAACTGTGGGAGAAAGGAGAGAGGGAGGAGGGATTCCCTGGACTTGGCAACTGACTGGAAGTTTCCCGCAAAGGAGAGTGGGGCGTGGAAGGCAATTCTGATGTTCTGAGCTCAGAGGACCTAATGAATGGCAGTGCCACAGCTAGGACTGAAAGATGGGAGCAGCTGCTCAGCGCTGAGTGGACACTGACCAGTTTGATATTCATTCCCCTTCTGTGAACCCCAGACTCTTTCTTCCCTCCTTCCCTCTTTTCATCCCTCCTTCCCTCTCTCTCCTTCCTCTTCCTCTCTCCCTTCTCTCTTCCTTCCTTTCTCTCTTCTTCCCTCTCTCACGCCTTCCTTCCCTTCTTCCTTCCTTTTCTTTCTTTCTTGATGAGCTCTCACTGTCTCCCAGGCTGGAGGGTAGTGGCATCATCATAGCTCATTGTAGCCTCAAACTCCTGCCTCAGCCTCCCAAGTAGCTGGGACTACAGGTGTGCCTGGCTGACTTTTTAATTTTTTTTAGAGATGGGGTCTTGCTTGTTGCCCAGGCTGGTCTCAAACTCCAGGCCTCACGTGATCCTCCCACTTCAGCCTCCCAAAGTGCTGAGATCAGAGGCAGGAGCCACTGTGCCCGGCCTGGGACTCGGATTGTTCTTCTAACCCTTATCCGCTGTATCCATCAGGATAGGGTAGTATATTCTACAGTAATAATAGTTTCGGCCTCTCAGTGGCTTAAAAAAACTTTTGTCTTTTTTTTCCCCTCACATTACATGCAAAGCTTGGGCTGCCAGATTTGGGCATATTGCAGTCACTCAGATGAAGGTTTCCTCTACTCACACGTGTCTGCAGTCACAGAGGCAGAGAAAGGAAACGTGATGATTTGTGCTCTGAATCAGGAGTGTGGCTCTTTCACATGGAAGTGACATGTGTTTCCTTTACTCATCTGTCATCAGCCAGTGAGGCACCTGGCTACACTAACTGCACATGGGCTGGAGATGCAATCCTTGTGGGTGCTTGGAAGCAGGACCAGAAACACCTGCTGGACAGCGCTAGTGTCTGTTCTTGTGGTCCACATGCAGCAGGGATTGAACACCCAAGTCAATTCTGCAAGTGCTGCCTCACTCAGCTCGTCATATTCCCCAGCCACAGGGATTGCTTCAGGGAGGGGCACACAACCCAGTGACCTGCTGTGGACATCTGCTGCAGATTCTAGAATGTAGGAAGATGCTTCAGCAGCCTTCTTGTGACAGTGAGGCATGAAGCTGGTGGAGCCAGCAGGGGCTAAGTGAACACTGAGAAATGGAAGGAAAAGTAATTCTTGCTGGCGTTGACAGAACCCTTCAGATGCCATCCTATCCTCCACGGAATAAACACAGGGTACCCCACTTTTGTTTAAGGCTGTCAGATTTTCTTTCAGCAGAGGGCACCCTGATTGGTACCTTCTTGGAAGAGGAGGCTTTGCAAAAGGGTCTCCTGAGACATTCTTTTCATGGCTGTGGTTTAAGTTACAGTAGCTAATAAATCACAAAACTGTGGTGCAAGCCAATTGATTTTCAGACCAGAAATCTTTCTTTTCTTGATTTCTAGTTTAATTCCCTTTGTAGAGTCTTTATGAAATTCGGTATTAAAACAAACAGCTGTTGATATAGGTTCTCGCCGGAATTCTGTCTTTGAAGGGGTTTATGGCGCTTGATGCGGAGACAGGAGTGAGGCTTTCCTTCATGGCTGGTGTTACGGCAGTGGTTCCACGTGATTTTCTGAAAGGGGCCAGGTGGTCGACTGTCTTTTCCCTGCTGTTGACTTCATTTCCAAGCAGCAAGTCATGCTGTTTGCAGGGTCATATGTTAATTGCTCCTGGGAAGATGACACTGGTGATGACAGATGGTGATTACCCAGGGCCTCACTGTCTTTTAAAATCCCAGTTTGAATATCTAGCCTTGTTTATTCCTCACTCACAGGTAGGTAAAAATGAAAACGGGCTTATAGGCAGTCCATGGAAACTATAGCAGAAATTATTTTTCAAGTGCTCGTAAGAGACACTGGACTCCAGTGGCTCAGCCATGGGCACGCGGGTATGGCAGTTTCACGATGCCATTAAAGACTCCAGCTCCTTTCAATCTTTCTCTCTGCCATTCTTAGCTTATGGGATTGGTGGAGGGGTGAGGGGTGCAGGTTTATTGAATTGTAATTCATACACAGAAAAAAAAAACACTTTTTAGAGTACAGTTCATTGAGTTTTAACAAAAACGTAGTCATATGACCTCTAAACTACATAAAATTGGCCCAACACTCCAAACGATTTTCCTATAAAGGAAAATATTTTATTTTTGGCAATATAATAAATGATGTTTTTAATATTTTAATTTCCAATCATTCATTGCTAGCTAGCATACCAAAATAAAATTAATTCTTTTCTTATTGACTTTGTTTCTGTGATCCTGCCAAACTTGCATATTAGTTGTAGTAATTTATATAGTACTATAAAGGTCACTTTTTTTTTGAGACAGAGTCTCACTATGTCACCCTCAGTAGACTGCCATGGCGGCGTCACAGCTCACAGTAACCTCAAACTCTTGGCCTTAAGCGATTCTCTTGCCTCCCAAGTGCTGGGACTATAAAACGCCCGGCTATTTTTGTTGTTGTTGTTGTTGTCATTGTTGTTTAGCTGGCCCAGGCCCGGTTTGAACCTGCCAGCCCCAGTGTATGTGGCCAGCGCCCTAATCACTGAGCCATGGGTGCTGTCATAGCACAATCACCGTAATGTAATTGTAGAACCTTTATCACCCTCACATCCAGTTATCTTTCTTTCGTTTTGATTTCTAGTTCAATTTCATTATGATTGGAGAACATAACTTTGTGTAATTCCAATATTTAATATGTGTTGAGGTTTGTTTTGCAGGCCAGAGAATGTCTCATGGATGTATGTTTTGTGTCCACTGAAAAAGGATGTCACTTTTCTGTTGGGTGGAGGAGTGTTCTGTGAATGTCATTGACCCCAGAAGGTATAGTTTTGGATAGATCTTCTGTATGTTCCCTGATTTTCTGTCTCTTATTTGATTGATCACCGAGCAAGGGTTTGTGTATTTCTGCTTCCAGGATTTTTTTTCCTGCATTTTGCGGTTCTCTTATCAGTGCCCTCCTAGCAAGAATGTTTATGTGTTGTTGGTGAAATCGCCCCATTTGTTCGTATGAAATGACCCCCTTTCTCCCGTTCTGAAGTCTGCTTTGATGAGACGGCACTGTGGTTTCCTTTTGTTTACTGCCTGTATGCATGTCTTTTCCTTCTGCTTGTACCGTTGGCCTACCTATGTGTTTGTATTTAAACCGTATTTCTTTTTTTTTTTGTAGAGACAGAGTCTCACTTTATCACCCTCAGTAGAGTGCCGTGGCGTCACACAGCTCACAGCAACCTCCAACTCCTAGGCTCAGGCGATTCTCTTGCCTCAGCCTCCCGAGTAGCTGGGATTACAGGCGCCCGCCACAACGCCCGGCTATTTTTTTGTTGCAGTTTGGCCGGGGCCGGGTTTGAACCCACCACCCTCGGCATGTGGGGCCGGCGCCTTACCCGCTGAGCCACAGGCGCCGCCCATTTCTTTTTTTTTTTATTGTTTGGGATTCATTGAGGGTTCAAAGAATTAGGTTACACGGATTGCATTTGTTAAATTAAGTCCCTCTTAGAATTGTGTCCCGTTCCCTTGAAGACAATATAAAATTGGGCCTTCCTGTTTTACGCAGGGAATCTCTGTCCTCTCTCTGCTGTGACCCATACCAGGCACGCTCAGGGCCCCCCCTGATTCTATTGGAATAAGCCCCACCATCTTTGCCAGCAACTTTTCTATTTCTTCCGTCTGCCCTTAATTACCTTTTCCTCCTCTTTCTTCTGTTTGTGGATTAATCCAGAATTTGTGATTCCTTTTCATGTCTGTTATTGGCTTGTTGTTTCGCCCTCGATAACAGTTTTATCCCAGTGATTGCCTGGGGCTTTCCACATGTTGTTCTCAGCAGTTGCCATGGGATCTGTCTCTTCAAACTATCTCCTGGTAATATTATGTCTTCTTTTTCTTTTCCTTTTTTTTTTTTTTTTTGAAACAGTCTCTGTTGCCCAGGCTACAGTGCTATAGCATCGGCCTAGTTCACGGCAGCCCTAAACTCTGGGTTCAAGTGATCCTCCTGTCTCAGCCTTATGCCTGGCTGGTTCTTCTATTTTTAATAGAGATGAGATTTTGATTTTGCTCAGGCTAGAGTGTCTTATTTCCTTACTTCTATTTCTGGAATTTTGATTACACATACCTTAGATTATTTGGTATTGTGACACTGCTCTTTCATGCTCTATTTTTTTTTTTTTTAAGAGACAGGGTCTCACTCTGTCACCCGGGCTAGAGTGCTTACTGCAGCCTTAAACTCCTGCGTTTGAGTGATCTTCTCACCTCAGCCTCTTGAGTAGCTGGGACTATGAGTGTGATCCACCACACCTGGCTAATTTTTTTTTTTTTTTTTTGTAGAGACAGAGTGTCACTTTATTGCCCTCGGTAGAGTGCCGTGGCATCACACAGCTCACAGCAACCTCCAACTCCTGGGCTTAGGCGATTCTCCTGCCTCAGCCTCCCGAGTAGCTGGGACTACAGGCGCCCGCCACAACGCCCGGCTATTTTTTTGTTGCAGTTTGGCGGGGGCTGGGTCTGAACCCACCACCCTCGGCATGTGGGGCCGGCGCCCTGCTCACTGAGCCACAGGTGCCGCCCTCACACCTGGCTAATTTTTTAAATTTAAATTTTGTAGAGATGAGGCTTTGCTACGTTGTTTAGACTAGTCTTAAACTCCCAGCCTCAATTGCTCCTCCTGCCTCAGCCTCCCAAAGTGCTAGGATTACAGGCATGAGCCACCACTGAGATTCTAAAGAAAATATGTATTTTTTCACTTTATGATTCAGTTTGGATCATTTTAATTGACCCACCATAAAGTTCACGGATTGTTTCCTTACCCATGTTGAGTGTTCTGGTAACTCCAGAGAAGGCATGTTTTATCTGTTATTTGTTTTTTTTTTTCTTTTTTTTTAGTGATAACATTTCCATTTGACACCTTCATATACTTTCCATCTCTCTGCGGAAAGTCCTCATTTATTCCTGAGTGTTGTCACTGTATCCCAGGAAAGCATTTCACATATTAATCATAGCTATTTAAATTATTATTATTTTTTAGTTTTGATTGCTTTGTTTCCTGATAGTGGGTTGGTTTTTCTTTGCGTGTGTCATAATTTTAGCATGACTGCTGGATGTCACATGTAAGACAGTGGAGATGGATAAACGGTATTTATGCCAGGAAATAGGGAGACCTCTTCTCTGTTAGGTCACTAATGTGAGCGTGCACATACCCATGGGTACATGTGTTTATGTATGTGTGTAGTGCACAGGTACATGTATGTGAGTGACATATTATGTATGTGAGGTGTCAATGTGTGTAATGCGTGTGTGCATGTGTGTGATATATCAGTGTATATGTATGTGTGTGATGTACCAGGGGTGTGTGTGCATGTGTGTGATGTGTCAGTGTGTAGACATGACACGTGTGTCTATGTGTGATGTGTGTGATGTGCACGTGTATATATGTGTGCAATGTGTGTCTGTATGCACATGTGCATGTATGTGTGATGTGTGTCTGTGTGCGCATGTACATGTGTGCGAGTCACTCCAGTCAGGAGTTGATCCAGGTTTGGCCTCTGTTGCTATGGTTACCCTCAGTGCCCCAGTGGCCCCGCATTCCTCTGGCAGGATCTTGGGCCCAGGGTGGGGTTCGGTCTGGCACAGGGTTTTCTTTTATTCCTGCTCCACTTTCAGTTTTTGGCTGCAGAACGTCTCTCATGCTTCGGAACATCGCCCTCTTTCCTCACGCTCCTGCCTGCTCCTGCTCCAAGAAATCAGGTTTTTGCAGCCTGGTGGGGGGGAGGAGGGGACAATGGAAGCTCTGCTGCCTGCTCCAACCTGTTTTTTGTGCCTCTGTGTTCTTTGTCTTGGGCTGGATTTTGGGGGTGACCTTACTCCTCCCCTAGCAGAGGGAACTTTTGTGACATGGGCCCACGAGAGTGTTCTGCCCCTTCCCTGGGAAGTGTGGGCTGTTTCTTTCCCCTGTCCCCACAGCAGAGGTCTTTGCTGGGCCCCAGGGCTGGCAGGCTGGCTGTCATCCCAGCAACACAGGGACTCTGCTCCCAGGGGAGCAAGGTCAGGGCAGGGCTTCATGCTTTTGCATGGTGGTGCCTGCAGCTCCCTAGCCTCCCGCCTGCCTCAAACATTCCTTTTGCACCAACTGGGCATCCAAGGACCCAGCTGAGTGTGGGGACAAACTTCCCTTTGGTGCAGCTGCCTTTTAAGATTCATTAAAAATTTTCACTGAGTTCTTCTTACCTGTTGGGCTCCACCTTCCTCCTGTGCTCTGCCACCTGTGAGACAACACTTTTGTCCCATCCCTCATTAGACCTGGCTGTCTTTCCTGATATTTCAGGCTGGGTGGTTTCCCCTTTCAGCTCTCTAGTGGGTTTATGAAAAGCTGTGATTTCATAGATTAGCTGGGTTTCCTTGTGACAGATGTGATGCGCTTCAGTGTATCATGACATTTTACGTGTTACACATGTTTTTCTGCACTCCAGGAGGAAGGCTGTGGTTTTTATGCTCGTGATGTTGAGATAGCTGTCCCACACCTGTCCCATTCTCATGCTCCAGGCAGAAGAAGGGGCCAAGGTCACAGGGCTTCAGGAAGAGAGAGATCAATGGGGTCTTTTAAAAATGTTTTTTGCAGAAGCCTGTTCAAGAGCCATCTGCCTACATCTCATCATACATACTTCACGTGGCTGTGCCTTGCTGAAAAGTCCAGCTGAAAGATCACTTCTAACTGAGCATATTGGCACCCAGCTATACTTGGGGTTCTGCTTAAAAGGAAAGAAGAGAATAGATTTGGGGGTAGGTAATTAGCAATGTCTATCCTGCATAGTCTTGCTTAAAACACCTCTTACTAACTAAGCAGTTTCTTAAGCTTTTATCCTTTCTCTCCTCCTCTTTGAAAGTTAGATGAGGCCAGATGCAGTGGCTCACACTTATAACCCCAGCACTTTGGGAAGCTAAGGAGGGGGGAATCACTTGAACCTAGGGATCTGAGACCAGCCTGGGCAACCCGGAGTGATCCTGTCTCTTTGAAAAATAAAAATATTATCTAGGCATGGTGGTGTGCCTATAGTCCCACTACTCAGGAGGCTGAGGCAGGAGAATCCCTAGAGCCCAGGAGTTTGAGGTTACACTGAGCTATGATGACACCATTGCACTCCAGCCTGGGTGACAGAGCAAGACTCTGTTTCACAAAAACAAAAAACACAGAAGCCAAGCTCAAACTTGCTTGCACTCAAACATGAAAGGACTTGGGACTGTGGGGGAGATGTAGCTTTAGGTACAGCAGGATCCAGGGGCTCAGCCAACATCATCAAGTTCTCTCTTGGCCCTCTCCATGCTAGGATGCTAGAATTTCTATGTTTGCCCTTCATTTTATGCTGTAGGCAATTTGTAGTGAGAAAAATGGGCATCAACGGCTTTCATTTAAGATCGTTCTGGGTTATCAACTCCAGTGGGGAGAGCAGTTTCCTCCTGAGGTCAGTCTATTAACCGCAGGGAAGACCCTGATTGGTCCCTGCAGTAGTAGTAGGTCACATGTACACCTTTGGGCCAATCACAGTGCCTGTGCTAGGAAGGTGCCAGGAATATTCCCACCATGTTTCACTTGCCACAATCCCTGACAGTTCCCTTTAAATTCATGGTGAAGGATGTGTTCTCCAAAAGGGAAAAGGAGGCTGTGCCAGCAGAGACAATGTATATTTTCGATCCGCAGGTGCTGTATCTGGAGCTTTAGACCATTGCATACTTCCTTTCAGAATGTTCTTCTTTCCCTTAGCCATTGAGAGAAAGAGCTTCCTCACTCCTTCACATCACTTCTTCGGTGAATTCACCCCCAAAGCTCTCTAACCCTGTTAATTTCTATAGCACCTAGTGCATCGCATAAGAATCCTGGCTCTTTGCTGTGTCCATGGCACAGAAATAAATGTGATGAGATCCACACGCTTCTCACAGACACGATGGTTTATGGAGGGCCATGGCCACAGGGAGGCGCGGCTGGGGGTGATTCAGGCATCAGGAACTCCTTGTGCTCACAGCTCATCCAGCTGTCTTCAGCCTTGGGGATGCTCACAGATATTTCCCTGCAGGCCCATGCGGTCCTCCTGGGATGAGGACACTTACTCAGGTTTGCATAGGCCACCACCTGTGTGAATAATTCAATTATGTCCCCATGGTCAGCTGGCGTCCCATTCTGCAACATCCTTGTGAAAATTCACTGAGTAGTGCCTTAAGTAGAACTTAAAGCCCTGTTGTAATGTTTAATTAGCATTTACTCAGCAGAAGCCTGATGTATTTCACCCAAGCACAACAACTTTTTTCAGCCCTGAAGTTAAGCCTGCATGTACTCACTCAAAAAATACTGTTTGGATATTGAGTGTTGGACATCTGCTAGGTACCGAGCCCTGTGCTTGGGCTGGAAGTCCAGAGAGAATGAGAAAGAAAGAATTCTCTGCTCTCTGGGGGCATTTTAGTGGGGAGAGACCAACAATAAACAAAGTAAGTGTTTAAGATAGGAAGGATACAGATACTGATTAGTGGCTTTGAGAAAAAATACAGCAGGTTAGGGCTTTGCAGGGAGTAAGCCATCAGGATGGCATCTGGGGATGACCTGAGGAGGGGATGGGTTGAGATGCTCAGAGGGCTCCAAGCTGCTCGATCCAGGGCCCGCCCAGCAGCCAGTGCCCTTCCCAGAACCTCCACTCCTGCTTTAAGTGAAGGTGGGCTCGCCGAGCACGGTGGCT
Organism: Nycticebus coucang; assembly: GCF_027406575.1. Classification (NCBI taxonomy): domain Eukaryota; kingdom Metazoa; phylum Chordata; class Mammalia; order Primates; family Lorisidae; genus Nycticebus; species Nycticebus coucang. The sequence goes on along the minus strand of NC_069783.1, from coordinate 106,375,342 downwards.
CACGCCTGTAATCCCAGCACTGTGGGAGGCTGGAGGAGGGAGAATCGCTTGAGCTCAGGAGTTCGAGACTCGCCTGAGCAACAGTGAGACCCCGACTAATGAGAAAAATGGAAAAACCCAGCCGGGCACCGCGGCGAGCGCCTGTAATCCCAGCAGCTTCCGGAGGCTGAGGCAGCCGGGTGCCTGCAGCCCAAGTCTGAGGTTGTGGTGAGCTACCACGCCCGCTGCACTCTGCTCAGAGGCATAGGGTGGGACCCTGTCTCAACAAACAAACAAAAAAAGTAAAGAAATAAGTGAAGGTGGGCTCTTCCTTGGGCCACTGAGTAAGGAGGACTGGAAAGGGAAGGATGCACAGTGGCATCTTCCCCAAGTCTGGGATGGAGATCCTAACTCAGTCTGGGGCGGGCTAGATGCCCATTTCCTACCCAGTTTTAGGATGACTCTTCTGTCATCTGATGACAATTTTATGACTGGAAAGAAATGTCAGCTTTGCTCAGTCCTGGAGATGAGGAAGGCCCCATATATTCAGAAATCTGCTTAATTCTCCTGAACTTAAGACTGGGTGGGCACAGTGGCTCACGCCTGTCATCCTGGCACTCTGGGAGGCCAAGGCGAGTGGGTTGTTTGAGCTCAGGAGTTGGAGACCAGCCTGGGCAAGAGCCAGACACCATCTCTACTAAAAATAGAAAAAATTAGCCAGGTGGATACCTGTAGTCCCAGCTACTTGGGAGGTTGAGTCAGGAGGATCGCTTGAGCCCAGAGTTTGGGGTTGCTGGGAGCTATGAAGTCACGGCACTCTAGTTCGGGGTACGGAGTGAGACTCTCCCTTAAAAAAAAATAGACTGGAGCTAAGGGTGCCTGTCCCTCCCTTCACCTCCTCCCAGAGGGAAGCAGTGAAAGGAGTGGAAAGTTGATAGAACACAGAGATAAAGGTTGTAAATGATCAGCCTCCTCTGGGTCTAAGGTCACAGTGACGCCTGAGCTTTGGAGGTCGCAGTTTATCAAGCTGTAGGAGGTGGGGATATTCTAGGAACCACCTGTCTCCTTGCTCCAGCTGAGCTGGGAGGTCCAGGCTATCGGAGAATCTAAGCGGCTGTCGGCTGCAGGCACAAGTTAAAAATAATCAGCTTCCCCCGGACATCACTTCTCTTTTCCTACGCATGCAGCTTGGATGTCGGTTACTTCTCCTCTTTAGGAAGTAGGTGGATTCAAGACTCCTAATTCCCATTTAAAGTCAGGATGATGGAGATAACAATATTAGCGAACATTTTATTGGGTGTTCTTTTCTACTTTAAAATAATCATAGCCAATGTTTATTGACTGATAAATTTCCTTAACTAAAAATAACATTTCTTGAGCGCCACACATTTTCCAAGCATTGTGATAGGAGCTTTAAATGTATCATCTCGTGTCTTATCATGACTCTGTTGAGTGGGGACTACAACCTCCCTGTTGCAGATGAGGAATTTGGAACAGAGACAGAGTGACTTGCCTAAGAGTGAGTTTTGGGTATTTCACAGAAAGGCGAGTGACCGTCAGATCACACAGTGAACATAGCTGCGGCTGTAATGACAAGGTGTGTGTATCTATGTGTGTATGCTTGTCTTTAGAGTAGATCAGATAAACTCTGGTCTTGGGGAAACTGAGGCATGGCTGGCCAACCGTCTGACTCTTTGTTATCACACTGTCCTGGGTGCTGGAGGGTGAGTTATGGTGTCTGGTGTAATCGCACAGGGTAAATAATTCTGTAGCTTTTGCTGACTTCCAAAGGAGTTACCGAGAAACATATGGTTAACACTTAAGGCGGAGGGCACAGTGTTTATTTTTATTTTTCATCCATATATCACCTTGTTCCTTCCTTTGGGCAAACCAGACTTAGAGCGAAACAGGTTTGTTTTACGTTTTATACTTTTTAATACGTGTGCTGATTGGAAGCTGTTTGACACCCACACCCCGTGTCTGGTCTGATCTGAACCTGAGGTCCTGAGAGTATTTCCAGCTGTTCTTAACAGACTGGAGTTAGGACCCAGGAAAGACCCGGTGGGATGGATATAAATAGAGGAGGCGCAGGACAAGGTTTGAGGAGGGAGGCTTACATCACTGCTCCCTCCGCCCAGAGACGGAATTGTAAACTTGAGCCAGACCAGGAGGAGTTAGCAAGTTGCAGGGTAGGCTCCAGCCCCAGGCAGGAGCTCCAGGGAACAGTCACTCAAGAAGGCTTCTTGCTTTCTCCCACCTCAAGAAAAAAGAGGAAAGTCCAATTCAGACTTGGATGGAGACAAATGAAGGCTTGTGAAGCAAGGACCCAGTCTCCCGGCGAGTGAACCGCTTCCACACAGGGCCACTGGGACTCGCGTCCCTCCTCCCCACATTCCACCGCTGCTCCAGTCCTCACAATGTGTTTATCGATCACCCAAGAATCTCAAGCTTTGAGACGAGGAGGAAACACCCGTTAACTCTCCAAGACGGCTGCATTTCATAAATTGTAAGGAAACAAAACTTTTTCCTCCCGGGAATCTGTGAACATGCCCCTCTCCCGAGGAAGTGAACATTGAAGAGGCACTTTCTCAGGGACCCTCAGGAACCACACACATTTGGATCAGGCTGTCCCTGCCAGGAAAACCATGAGGAAGCCGCTGCTTCTTCACTTCTGGTGCCCGTGGCTGCTGTTACTTCCCTGCAGCTTTCAGGTAACGTTCTCACGTGGCTGCTCTTGAGCATGGACTCGATTTCTGCTGTGAGGGTTTCCCGTGTGGTCTGACAGTGTTGTCTTTTGTGTGCAGGTGTGTGGAGCCCATGCCAGGTCGCAGGACCATCCAGGTGAGAGTGTTTTCTTTGTGCCTGGTGGCCGTTCTGGCGATGGTTTGTCTGTCTGTCTCTGAGGCTGTCTCCCAGGGTCCCTCGTTGAGGTCTCCAGTCCCCCTCCCTCTCTGCCCCATGCCTCCTCGGGATTTGAGCCTGGATGGACCCAGCCTCTGCTCTGGGTCACCTGGGACCTTGTGACTAAGGGCAGGCTGCCTCTGTGTGCTGAGCGCTTTGTGTCTCTTTCAACGTGCACTAAGTGTCTTCAGTGAACTCACTTGCGCTGATCTGGAGCTTTGGCCAGTCCAAGGCCCTCGGTAGCTGTCCCTGGGGCTTTCTTCCTCTGGTGCTGGGACTTGAGACACTGAGCAATTCCGGTTCCTATGTGGCCAGTGCAGCCTTCCTTTCACCATCACGATGCCTCAGCCTAGACCTAGAGGATGAGGCTTCCCTGGGTTGGACACAGAGGCACATGCCCGTCACTGGCTGGTGTATGGGACTTACAACTCCACTCCTGGCTGGCGAGGGGCAGGATGGGGTGAGACGAAGGTGTCCCTGGGGGCAGTTGGGTCACTCTCTGGCTGGAAGCTGGGGACAGTCAGTTCCCCCCATGGCTAATGTCCGAGCTATTGCTGGGAGCCACCTCTGACTGAGCCAGGAGCTGGCTCAGCTTCCCATGGAGTCTCACCCAGCAGCCCTGCCAGCCTTGGACAGCCTCTAGTGATCAGCCAGAAATGGGGCCAATAATAATATCAAACAAAATAGGACCAATCCCAGCATGACGTCCAGGCCTCTGAGAAGTCCTCAGATCGATGCCCCGGGAGGCGGTGCAGGGTGGGGTGGGGGCTCCACTTTCTGGCTGTGATGTGGTGCCCCCTGGCCTGCCAGTATCAGGGGTGCCATTTCTCTGCCTCCACATGTTCAAGGAGCTTCTTAAATTCTGTGTTCAGCAAGGTGTGGGAGCTGCGAGTGCCCACGTGTCCCTCTTCCCTCAGCCAGATTCCCAAGAGAAAGGAAAAGGGTTTCTGTGGCTTGGGCAGGGATGTGCACGTTTACCACAACTGCTGGTTTCTAGCTGAGGAGGAAACTGGGGTGGGGGTGTCCCTCGAACTGGGGTATGTGTGTGGGTCAGGCGGAGCTTCACACCCTGGAGGCAGCCCCAAGGTGCAGCCATAGTGTTCCCGCTGCTCAGCAATGGAAACCAAACCGCAGGGCACGTCTCAGATATCTGCCTTATGAGGTGGCATCCACACCTATCCACACGTGTCCACACACATGCTCACATGCTCACGTGTGTCCATATGCAAGGATTCACAACCATGTATATGCCCACACGTCTGTATGCATGCACACAACCATGCCTGCACGTGTCCACACAGTACGCAGTCATGTGTGTCCACAGACGCACACACTGCCACACCTGCACACCCCTTCACACACCCCCACATGCACCCACACAACCCTCACACATGCACACACTTCCACATTTGCCCACACACGCGCACACATGTCTGCACATGCCACATACATCCACACACACATGAACTGCCCTTTTTAAAAAAAATTAATTTATTAAAAAATATTTCACCTGTACTCACACACTGATTTTTTTAATTCAATGCACTTACAGTCTTTTTTTTTTAATATAAAGCAGAAGTCAAAGATTAATTTTATTAACATGTAATTGGTTTATCACATTGACTGGGATCTTAAATTTATCTTCTATAATCACAAAGTCATTAAAACATTCTCGTATAAATTGCATTATTGTTTGATATTTTATCAAATTTTTTAATTAGCCTGCAGACAGGCATTGAAGATGTACCTTAAAAATCCAGAATGAAATATCAAATGACAAAATTGTAAAAATAAACGTACAAACAGCACACATTTTCTTTGGGGCTACTGAGTTCAAGCCTTAACATGTTCCCTAACCTTATATGATGATGTAGGGAATAGGCTTCTCCTTCCCCATAAATAAAGAAAAATCATGGCATCTAGCTTTTATATGAAAGTGGGGAAAAATAGAAAACCATCTTAACTGAATGAAACACAGCCTCCGTCCATGTGAGGTGGAGAGGAGTGAGGGAATATCAGGAGAGCTTTTCTATCAGTGTGGGCCGGATTGCCCAGCTTGCACTTACATTCTTGACCCTGAACATCAAGTACCAGTTTACACTCAGTCTTTGTTGCTTATAGAAACAACACATCCCTCCCACATCCTGATTTTGGGTAGAAAATAATGTTTCTTGTTCCACTGGGCATCTGACAGTGTTGATTGTAACAGAAATGTCGCTGAAAAGCAGCAGTCACTCCCAGCCTGGATGGGGAGCACAGGGAGGTGGTTGTGCTTCCAGAGCCCTGGTGGCCCTTAAACCAAGTGCCTATCCTGGGATGCGTCCCTGTCCCTGACTTTCCTGCCACCGGCCTCCCCTTTCTTGTAATTCTCCCTTGCTCCCCCCTATTTTCAATTTTGTGGGGTTTTCTTTAATCTCTCAATTCCTCCTTTTCCTCTGCCTTCCGTTTTGTGGAACAGTGATGAAGGCTCCTATTTCCTGAGCACTGGGGGGTCCTGGGGGGTAAAACCACACTGCGTCCCTCCCCCCCGCCCTGTCCTGCCTCCTCCTCCCTCACTTCAGCTTTTTCCCATTTCCCCTCTCTTCACCCAGTCCAGTCCTCTCTTCCTGCCTTCTCTTGCCACATTTTGGGTGTTGCTCACCCCTTCCTAGGTCCCCTCCAGACCCGGCTCTCCCTTCACACTCCTGCCTGCCACCCGGGGCCTGTGATGCCTGGGTGAGGGGGCCTGGCGGGGGAAACCTGACCCTGGTGCTCACAGGTGACGTGGACACCCCAAACACACAGAGAGCCTGCTGGGAAGTCTAGGAAAGACTAGAAACAATGTGAGGGTCCATCAGCAAGGGCCCGGCTTCGCAGCGTGCAGCATTTTGTTCTCAGGAGGTCTGAGACCTGCCAATGTGACAGAGCCTTGGGTCCTTTCATGCAGTGCCATGTACTCTCACCACAACCCTTGGGAGCAGCGTGGTTGCTGCAGAGGAAGTGTGTCTTTCAGACAGTGAAGTGACTTGCTCAAAGGCACAGATCCAAGTCTTAGCATTAACCTCAGGGCACTTGCACCTATAAGGGTGTCGGGGAGACAGACACACGCAGGTGTGCCCAGGTGCAAGGTGAGCCTTATGGAGGAGTCCCCGGGACTGGAACCCTGGTCTCCAGAGCCTGTTTCCCACCACAACCTCACCAAACATTTAAAAAGGTTTTTCCAGATCCTTGTCACTGTCCCTGTTCTCTCACTCCAGCCCCCAGCAATGTCCTTATGCCCAGCAAGTGCTCAGCAAGTAGGTAAAGATTTGCTGGTTTTCTGAGGACCTGAGTCACTGCCAGAGGGACGGCCAAGCTGCACACGTAAGCCCCTGGGTGTGAGTGTGGCCTGCATTGGCCACTCTGCAGACACTGTTTAGTTTTACAAATAATTGCGAAGCCACTCGAAGCGGTTCTGAGCCTTTGCGTTATCCGTGTTGATCTGGGACTGTAGGTTGTGGTTTTTGAGGAATTGCAGCATGCTGCAGTTGGAAGGGAACTAGAGACTTGTACACCCACCTTCCCGTTTTGCAGGGAAGCCAGGAAAGGAAGGTGAGGCTCAGAGAGGACAGCGGAGCTCTAGAGACTGGACCCACCATGTCTGAAGCTGATCCAGGCAGCTTGGGGTCCTGCCTCTCCTCCCCAGGGACAAGGTCATGATTGATCTAGATCCATAAATGGCATTGGCCAAGAAATTTCAGGCCATTTATTTAAAAGTTTATAAACATGCAGTTTTATAGATAATTTTTATAGCGAGGAAAAGGGAACTTAAATAAAGAAAAAAACAAAACAAAACATGTCATTATCTAGAAGTTTGCTGGTCCTGGGGCACATGGTGCAGATGGTTCCAGTCTGTGTCAGGGAGGTTGGGCCGCTCACCCCACCAGCCCTATTTAGGGATCTGGGAGGCCCGAACAGATGATTATAGTAATTACAGTGCTTTATATTTATATAATGCTCTATAGTTTATAAAGGACTGTCTAACTTCGGGGTCATGGCAGGAACTTTATTCTTCATCTTCCCAGTGGGGAAAAAAGTGTGTTTATGATGGAATTTTTTAAAACAAACTTATACTCTATTGAACAAAGGGGAACTGGGCAAACAGAGATTTTCTGAGTTACCAGAATTATACCTATATAATTATATTCTATATTTATTCGTGTGTTTGTTTCTGCATTTCATCATTCATTCTCCCTGTAGAGTTATTTTTTTAAGTTATTAACATTAAAATTTGGGCGGTTTCAAGAGGAAAAATCGAAATTTCTGAAACACACCCACCCACCCGAGACCTCATTTCAGACCTGAGGGATACGGTGCAAGGAGAACAGTCCAGGGACAAAGAGTCCAGTATGTGACACAACAGACGAGTGTACTAACAGAGGAATCAAAATAATGGTACAGGTCACACAAAGCAAAACAAGGAGTTGGGAGAAGGATCAGCGGGTGGCGGTGACAAAAGCGTGGTCTGTGGGGAGGGTCATGTGAGCTGAGTTTTAGGGTCAGCCACACAAAACACATTCTAGGCAGAGGGACTAGCAGGCAGAGTCTTGGGGCGGGGAATGAGCTTTGTGTGTAGGAGGCAAAGGCAGTTAAGACATAGGCAGGAGGAGCTGGTGGCAGAGACAGCCTCGCCTCTGTGTGATGCAGATTTCAGGTGGATGGAGTGAACAGAATGCTGAAGATACATTTCCCTAAAGGAAACCAAGGGATGCGAGTTCCCTTGACTGACATGAGAGATCAATACTACAGAAAGGATAGGTATAGGGAAATCTGGAGGAAAAACTGAAAAGGGAAACTTTGCTTTTTTTTTTGAACCCACCACCTCCGGCATGTGGGCGCCCTACTCCTTGAGCCGCAGGCGCCGCCCAGGAAACTTTACTTTTTTGAGCATTCACACTCATGCTTCTCCTTGTTCTCCTTCCCTTCCTCTCTCTTTCTCACCGCTCCCCAGCAAACCAATGCAACATTACATATGGATGAGAAATGAATTCTGAAGATCTGATTTATCATTGCGCTGAACGTCTGTCCCTCTGTACCTTCTGCGAGTGCTGTATCTCTGCCTCCCCACCTCCCCCCACCCCACCTCACTGTTTTCCATTTGTGAAGTCTGGGCATATTTTGAAGTCCCCGGCCGAGCCACATTATTCCTTGGCTGCTATCTCATCTCAGTAGACGTCTACTCTTTATGAGAAGTTACCTGGTGAAAACTGAGGTGACTGTGCACTAGATGGTCTCATGTCACTTTGACGGGTCAAGAGCCATAGGGATCTTTTCTGTGACAGAATCAGATTTTCTTGTTCTGGTGAAACTTTTAGGACCATAGTTTGTTTTACTCCTCAGGTTGTAAAAGGGAGCCCATGGGCTAAATTCAGTCCTGTAGCATCACACAATGTTGTAATTTTTGAAAAACTGCTAACATTCAAAGTTGCGGAGATTTCAAATGAAAAATCCTGAATTTCTGACTTCTCTTTAAAAACTGGGATACCTGGCAATTCTGGGCAAACTCTTCTCCAGAGCAAAAGTTATTTGGCATTAGGAAGCAGCGACATTATTTGCATCAGGCACACATTGTCCTTTTTTCTGCAGCCTCCCCTGCTCTGAGACTCGGCTGGGACAGCTGAGAGAGATACAGGTGTGGGCCCAGCATCTGTTCTTAGCAGCAGTGCTGTTCTTTTTGGGTTGGTAACTGTGTGGGATATTGTCCCTGGCCTCTGTCCAGGCACCTCTCATGCCTTGCCTGCCCCCGCAGATGTTTCTGTTTGCAGCCTCTTCATCTGTTGCATGAAACAACCCTCCCCTAACCCCCAATGACTGATGAACACTGGCTGGCTTCAGAGTGAGTCTTCTGAGGTGAACAACACTCCATTCCATTTGTAAATGGAAACGATAGAAAGGATTTATTGTCCACAGGGCTTATTTTATGAAGATGCAAGTTCTGAAGATGTAGCATCTGTTCTTTGTGTAACAGATGTGATTTCCTTTTGTGACTTTTTCCCAGATGAATTGAATAACAAGTCAATGAGGTTTTTTTCTTCTTCAAATTGAATGCCCTAGATTTTAGGGGGGGAAATCAGAGTAGAAATAAAAATGATTATTTTTTGATTTTTGAATTTTAGATTCTCACTATCACTTTATAGCGGCAGAATTATTCCCACTGGAAATCGAGTGAAATCAGATGCTACTTTTTAACATGCAGGGGAGAGTTAGGTTGTTCTTTAGAGACTTCTCTTTAGCTTATATTATAGAGCAAGCTTTGCTCTTGGCTTACATTTTGGACTTGGGTATGTAACACTGAAGTGACAGATGCAAACAGAAAAAAGGAACCAATGATTTAGATATATGCAGATGTTTGTCACCCTATACACGAAAATTCAGATCTTAGGTGGGGTGCTTCGGTTCTATCTGAAAATGTAGTAAGCACACTACTTAGGGTCATTTTAATTGTGACAGCGGGTCTTAAAATATTTTTAAAGGAATACAAGACCCAAAATTCCAATAGAATAAAAGATAACATAACATAAATCTTCTTCTTACACATCACAGCCAGTTCCTCAATTTTTTCATGCCCAAAATACTGGCATCAATTTCTGGGGTATCAAGCCAAACATGTCTCTCTCTCCTCTTTCTTAACCCACCTCCTTTCCCTGCCCTGAACACCTGTATTTTACACAGATAGCTCATGGTATACGTATTTTTTTTTTTACCTTGAAAAAAAATTTTTTTTTTTGCAGTTTTTGGCTGGTGCTGGGTTTGAACCCACTACCTCCGGCATATGGGGTTGGCGCCCTACCCCTTCGAGCCACAGGCGCCACCCTCACCTTGAATTTTTAAAACTTGACAATAGGACGGCACCTGTGGCTCAAGGAGTAGGGTGCCAGCCCTATATACTGGAGATGGTAGGTTCAAACCCGGCCCCGGCCAAAAACTGCAAAAAAATAAAAAAACTAAAAAATAAATTAAACTTGACAATATCAGTCAAAGAACATCCTACATCAGTATTTTTATGTACCTCAGTATTTGTCCCAATTGCACAATGGTCTGTTGTATGGACATGGCATGCTCGTTCAGCCAGCCCTGTGATGATGAACTTTTAAGCTATTCTCAGACTTCTGATAGCAAATTCTGCAACAAATAAACCTTGTATGTAAGTCTTTGATCATATGCATGAGTATATCTGTAGAATAAATTCCTAGGAGTGGGATTACTAGATCAAAGACAATGTACACTTAGGGTGGCGCCTGTGGCTCAAGGAGTAGGGCGCCGGTCCCATATGCCGGAGGTGGCGGGTTCAAACCCAGCCCCGGCCAAAAAAACTACAAAAAAAAAGAAAAAGAAAATGTACACTTAAAATTTGGATAGGTTTTTCCAAATTGCCTGCCAGAAAGGCTTTACTGATTTGAACTCCCTTCAAAAATGTGGTAGACGTTGTCGATTGACTGTATCTAACTTTTTGTTTGCCGGTATGATAGTTCAGCTTTGATAGGCCATCTCATTGAAGTTTTAACATACTTTAAAAAATTACGAGCAAAGTTAAACATCATTTCACATATGTAGAAATAATTAATATTTCTTTTTCTTTAAACTGTTCTATTAATGTCCTTTGCCCCAATGTCATAGTAGGAGTTTTACTAATTTGACACATTTAGTACATCTAAAAAGAAATCAGTATATTTCTTTCATATGTATCATTTAAGTGAAATTCCTTCGTTTGATTTAGCCTGACTTTTTCCCCCTATGTGTACAGAAATTTAAAAAATCTATACAGTCAATTTATAGTCTGTTTTCCTCAGAAGCTTTTGTGTTTTATATTACAACAGTTAAATTTTGATCCATCTGGAAATCGTTATGGTATAAAGAATGAGGTAGGGATCTTAATTTTTTCCAGATGGCTAACTGGTTCCATTACTTCTTGTTGAATACTATTTCTCTTCTGATTTAAAATGCCACTTCTGATCGTCTGGGTAGATACCTAGTAAAAGAATGGCAGGATCAAATGGTAGGTCAACTTTTATTTCCCTGAGTATTCTCCAAACTTCTTCCCAAAAAGGCTGTATTAGTTTGCATTCCCACCAGCACTGTAGAAGTGTTCCCTCTCTCCACATCCACGCCAACATCTGCAGTTTTTGGATTTTGTGATGTGAGCTAATCTTACTGGAGTTAGGTGATATCTCAAAGTAGTTTTGATTTGCATTTCTCTGATGATTAAAGATGTGTGCATAATGCGATGGTACATTTCAAAAATACCAAAGGTATAATATAAATGTCTTACCTTGACAAATAAGTAAGCGAGATGATGGTTATGTTAATCAGTCTGATTTAAGCATTCCACATTGTATATATCAAATCAGCACTTTGTACCCCATAATTGTAAAAAGTTATGATTTAATTTAAAAAATTAAAAAATTCAACAGATAAAATGCCACCTTTATCAGAAACAAAATTTCCACGTGTACTTGGGAGTCTCTGTGGCCTTTCCTCGCCCTGAACTATTCATGTGTGACAAGTCATCTTCATTCTTGTAGCTTTCTTATCTCGATGTCTTATCTCAAGTGCTAATCCTCTCTCATTAAACTTTTGTCTTTCTTCTTTAGTTATTCTTGATTATTTTTGCTTATTTATTTTTCTCTATAAGCTCCATAATCAGATTTCCCTCTCAAAGAATTCTCTCAGGATTTTTACAGCAAATCTCTTAATATTTGTAGATTAATTAAAGAATGATTGATATTTTTATAATCTTGAGTCTGCTTTTCCAAGAATAGATTAAGTCTTTCATTTATACAAGAGCTCTTTAACATCTCTCAGCATTATTATTTAGTGTTTTCTTTCTGAAAATCTTGTACAGTTCTTATTCTTTTGTTCTGTAATGTTTTCTCTTTATTGGCTATGCTGATAAATGAGACCTTTTCTTCTATTTTTTAAGCGCTATTGTTAGAACACAAGAAAGCTATCGACATTTGTATATTAAATGGTATAAGCCTTTTGCTGAATTCTTTTATTGTTTGTCATAGTTTTTCACTTACCAAATTCTTTTCTTATTTGTAATAGTTTTTCACTTTGGTTATCAGGCATACATCATTTGAAAATAATGATCATATTATTTCTTCTTTTAGGGGTTTATTTTTTTTTTACAAAGAATAGCACGAAGATTACTTTATTAATTTTTATTTTTCTATGACTTAGCAGATGTTTAGGGCAGTTGGCTATTATTTAGTCATCTGGACCATTATTTCCACTTCTGAGAACTAATCTCAAAGGACAAATCCAAGAAAAGATGTTACATGTGTGGAGCCTGTCATGTTAGAGTTGCCTATGAAAATAAAAATGGGAAGCTTTTGATGATAGATACATTGGTAGGAGAATGATTAGGGATATCGTTAATGACGCAGCTACTCAGGGAAATATTATCCAGACTCCACTGTGAGGACAGAAATAATTCAGACACTATTAACTAAGAGCAAAGTAGAAAATATTACATCGGTGAAAGGTTCTGTCCGCTCCACATATAAGGTGCGGAAAGGAAACGTGGAACTGAGTAATTTTTAGTGTGGAGGAAACACTGAAGGATGACGGGAAGCCCAGGGTTAAACTCAGACTCGTACGTGGGTGTCGCATCCACAACTCGCAGCTTTGTGACCTGAGAGGTCTCCCAGTCCCAGTCTTCACAGACAGCTAAGAGCACAGTGGGCTTACAGGTCATCCTAGGATGAGGTGTTTAAGGACCTCAAACAATGTCTGGCAGGATATTGATGTTGGTTTCTTCCTCTTTTAAAATTATTATTATTATTATTTTTTTTTTTTTTTGCAGTTTTTGGCTGGGAATGGGTTTGAACCCACCACCTCCGGCATATGGGGCTGGTGCCTTGCTCCTTTGAGTCACAGGGCCACCCTTTACAATGATTTTTAACCTTACTTCTTTCTGTCCTCTGCTTGCCTCAGATCTTATCTCTACGGCGAGGTGAAACAGGAATAGGATAACGGGCATCTTGCTCCTTGCTGACGCTAATGGGCTCGCTGCTAGTGTGCCACCCGCCATTAGGCACGGTGCCTTTTCTTTCCATGAGTTAAGAGAGATCTATCTATTCCCATCTATTCTGTTTTGTCCAGTTAAGGAGCTATTTACCAATTTCTAATTTAAGCGTTTGTTTTTTTTTAGCTGAGAATGTGTATTGACTTTTACCTGGGGCCTTTTCAAGTCCTGCCGAGGTGACCCTGGTACTTTTGCTCTTCTCTCGTAAAGCACGTGCATGTGCCTCAGCAGTTCTTTAGCTTCAGTTGTTCACTCCCTAAGGTGATTTAACCTTTTCCTTCTTTTTTTTCTCCCCCCAAGGGTTTGAGGTGTTGGCTTCTGCTTCCCATTACTGGCCACTGGAGAACGTGGACGGGATCCATGAACTTCAGGATACAACTGGAGGTAGACGCCGGTGGTGAGGACCCCTGTGGTTGCAGGAAGCCAAGAGCCATTGGGGGCAGGAGGGGGCGGAATCTGCTTTGAATTGAAGAGATGAGTCAATCTTTGTGTAGTTTCCCCCTAGTAACTATTTCAAAGTATTTTACCAGAACTTTTATACATAGCACTATTATATACTGAAGGGCAGAATTTCTGATTCAAAATATGATTAAAATGTACAATTTCTCCCACCCTCAAAACAGAAGAAACTGCTATCATGGCTCCCTCTAATTATGAGTCCAGGTGTCTGCTTCCTGGGTTGTCAAAACCGGCACGCGCTGTATGCCTGCCATAGCAGTGGCCCGTCTGAGGCAGGTGCTGGGGTTGGGACAACTAAGACTGACTCTTATGCTCCTGGCCACTGGCAACGGTTCCAGTCCCCCCACCCCCCCAGCTCCCCACATTCAAGAGCTTCCCGTGGGATCCAAATAGTGTCTTTGTTTTACTTAACTCATCCATTTGCTAGTAGTGGAAACCCAAGATATCCCTGAGTATTTTTTTCTCCCCATCCGTATAAGAACCTTTTTCCAGCTGTAAGTTTTTGGGATGATTTCACATTTTTATTTTTATTCACTTATGGCTGTTGGTCATGTTGGATGGCAGAGGTACACAGCAGGGGGCTTTACGGTGCAGCAGTCGAAGCACCTGTTTCGGTCATCGACACACTGGTTCTTTGTAATGCATTTTTTTTGTTGTTTTTAGAAAACTCACATCTAGCACACCAGTATTTTCTGTGGTACGTTCTGCCTCCTAGGGATGGAAGGAGCCCTGTGCAAGTTTGTTATGTGACTGGCACAGGTTAAAATGTGCCACTTTCTCTTGTTATGATCGAATTTTCTTTTTAAAGGGGCTTTAATTTAAAGCCATTGAAAGGGGATCATTTCACCAAGTGGAAATGCGTTGTTGAAATATCTCCTTGTTTAGGACGCAGCAACTAAAATTTTAGGAGTGATTTCGAACAAGAGCTTGAATCACTATCAGCATATTTCTCCTTTCGCCTCCCCACCCTCATTCTTGTGCCTTAAATCAGTAACTGTTGGTGTTTTGAAAGCATTTACCTATGAAAAGTCTTCTCAGGAGGTGATAGAATTACTCACACATGGTTAAGATGCAGGGGAATTTTATTCACTGATTGTATTGACTGCTAGTAAAACTCTAATCCATCAGTGTTCTGAACACGGGGATTGTGAGCATTTCATGATTGGAGCCATTCTTTATGTTATAATGCTATGCTGGCATATTTCAGTTTGATTATAGGCTTCTTCAGGGCAAAAAGAAAAAAAAAACCCAAGAATAGGATTTTGCTGCTGGGGACAGTCCATGGACGTGCAGCTTTGTTATTTCTTGTCGAATCCTGTTGTTTTGTCCATTTGTCATAATCCCACGCGGTTCTCATGTTGTGTTCCTGTCTCATCAGTCCTTGTGACATCATAGCCATTAATCCTTCTGTTAGAGCTATTTTGTAAATGGCCTAGTTCAATTTCATATCTCTCAACTAAGTATCCATGCAGGAGTTGGAGCTAGCAAATTCGGAACTATTGCTCCCACCAAATTTAGCCGCGATCATGCCCTGGTGACTCTGGTGGGGGACCCAGGAATGAACCATCCTGTTGCCTGGAGGGAGGGCGGGAGAGAAAATGTGGGGTGCTCCTCAAACAGAAGGAGCCCTTCCTGACAAACGTTACAGGTTGAGAGATATGTCGGTTCCATTTGTTTTGTTTTGTTGTCTCACTCATTTTTTGTGCTTTTCTCTTTTGTTGTTTCACCCAGCGTTACGAACCCACAACCTCACTGTGCTTCCTTCCCATAATTCTACCTTTGTATATACCAATGACTCTGCCTACTCAAATTTCTCTGCAACCGTAGGTGAGCACTCAGATTTGTTTGTTCTTTGTTCGTCACGTTTGCACCTACAGTGAATTTCAGGGCCACTTGGATTTGGTGGTGTGTGAATTCGCTGTATCTTGGCTAGCAGAAGGACAAATGTCCAAGTCAGGAGCAGCAGACCCAACGTGTTAGAAATAACCACTTAGGGTTAACTCTAAAGGAATTACACATGGTTATGTCACAGGTGAATTTAGGCATCACAGATTGCAATACATGGAAGGTAGGTGTACGGGTTGGACAACTAAGTTAGTGAACTCATCCTAGAAAAAGTACTACGTACCTCACTGCTAAATGTCACCATGGTCACCTTCAAGGTGCTCCCGTTGGCCACCTGGTGACTGTAGTGATATTCAGCAATGAAGTATGTAGCACTTTTTTGAGGACGAGTCGAGAACTTAATTGTCTAACCTCATATTTGTTCAAGTCACTAAGATCTAAACCAGCTGCTTGTTTTCAGAACAAAACAGACACAAAACGAGACCCTTTTCTAAACACAGGAGTTGTTTGGATTTTTAAATGGATTCTATTCTTTGGGGTAGGAAAATCATGCCCTTTTAAAGTGAAGTTGATTTTAAAATGCCTCATTGAAAATTCGATCTGGATTTAAAAACCTGCATTTCTTCTGCAGCTGGATTTAAAAAGAATTGTTTAGAAGCTGTTTTACGAGACACACACCCACGCAAGTCACAATTAAATTACCTGATTTAATGACCGCCAGAGCCTACGTGGCTTGTGTTTTCCCACCCAACTCACTTTGCTGATAGTAGCCGAGGCATTTGTTTGGCCAGCGTGCGTGCCAGTTCAGATCCCGTGGGTTTGATCTTTTTTCAACACATAAACTGATTGCTCTTTCAACTGTGAGGTGTTTGGCTTCTCAGCATTAATTTTGCCAGTCACCATAGTGCGATAGTATTATGCAGTACATATCCATTTAAATTTATGCCACACAGCTGTCTCCTAACAACCAATGGGATAAATAAAAAAAGATGGGTTTAAAGACAGTAAGGAAGAACGCTGAAGCCCTCAGTTTGGTGACCATTGGTGATAGTGGTGGTTAGAAGACCTGAGGTGGGGCTGAAAGACTGGGTGGCTTTTCTGTACATCTACAACTGGTGACCTCGGCATCCTCTGCCCAGCCCATGTAGTGGCTGAGCTATCTGAGTGCCTGTGACCCCAGTTATTAATCAGTGCCTGATCACTCCTAGTTTTTATGGTCTTCACTTATCTACTCTGTAAACCATTTACCCCACGCTGTCAGCATCAGACTCGTTTGCTGTGGGCACAAGGTGGTTGCGTGGGGCAGGGCACATGTACCCACACGCATGGCCACCTGCAAGGGCAATTGGCAGGCTCTTCTTGGACTACTTAAAACGTGACTCTGGGTTTTCCTCCTAGAGTCTGAAAAATGGGAGTTTTTCTTAAAAATAAGAAGTCCCCAATGTATATGTCTAGGATCAGGGTTTCCAATCAGAACCCAAGAGGAGAGGGATTTCAGTGGTAGTTTTATGTTCACATTCGTACTAGAATATTTTCCTAGGAAAGTTCAGTGTGAGGGTGGGAGCTGGAAGGACATGTGAAGCTGTTGATGCACCCCAAGTTCAGGACAGTAGGAGGTTTGCATCTTGTCACCTTGGAGGTGCACCTGTCAGCCAATGTATAATTATAATATTATAATGCATATTTCATACAAATATAGCATTCATTAATGAAGTTTGATACTAATTTATTATCTAACATGTACATTATTTATAATTCAACGGTTAATGCTCAAACACTAATCCATTCTATAATAATTGCCATTACAGAGTAATGTAGATTCTAAAAACAAAATTAGGTAAATAACAGTGTACACTTATATATAAGCTGTACATCTGACATACGTCTTTAGGCTTTTAATCTCATAAGGTTATTGACTCGTGGCATCATTTTTCTTTCTCAGATATTGTAGAAGGGAGGGTCAACAAAGGCATTTACCTCAAGGAGGAAAAAGGGGTCACTCTCCTCTACTACGGCAGATACAAGACATCCTGCATAAGTAACCCGGCGCGCTGCGGCCCTGAAGGTGAGTGTTGGTGCCTGCGGTGTCATCACCAGGGAGCAGCTGCTGCTCTGGCTGTTGGCAGGTGTCCATGCAAAGGTCTCATCCCTTGCAGAATACATGGACACTTTGAGTATGGCCAGGAAGAGGCAGGGGTGGGGTTCAGGCACCTGCAACCACAGCCTTGTCCTGGAGGCTGAGAGTTATGGTATCGACTTACGGAGATGTGAGATCAAAATACTTAATCCTGTACAGGAGGGAAGAAAAAAAAATCCTCCTTAAAAAACAGACATGGTGATGTCACACGGGGATGCAGACAGGAGCTTGGCATTTGTGGGAGGAAATGGGTGGTGTGGCTCCCAAAACGTTATTCCTGGCTCTGGAAAGTGGGTGCAGGCTGGGCAGGCCTGCCTGTTAAGACTCACAGCACACACTGCTGCTCTCATGTCTATCAAGAGCAGCGGGGCAGCGGGTAGACCTTATCCTGAAAGAGGTTGCAGGCCTGTGGCTAACGTAATAGGATGAACAAAAGTTACATGTGCAAAAGAAAAATTAGGAACCTACATTTTTTTTTTTCACGTGAAAAGTAATTTGCTTTCTAGCATCTGGGCCACATTTGAAACTTTTGGAGAATTGTTCTCTGCCCTCCAAACCAGCTTTGAGCCTTCAAGTTCCTTTTCCCTAGGCAAAAGGAAAGATTTTTATTTCCAGAGAGGACAAAAGTTTAATGCAGGCCCTGTCTGAAGCTCCCAGGCTTTTTGGAGATCAGATGGCCTTGAGTGACAGGTTTGTTGTACACCATTCGAGGACAATATGCACTATGTTCCAAGAAAAATAAACAAAAGCTTAACGAGGCAAAAACACGTGGGAGGATGCATTTTGGATTTCGTGGAAAGTAGAATTTTGAGAAATGGTTTTGAGGTCCCAAACCACGGCCAGGTTTACAAATTGATAGCTCGAGCTGTTCCTGGGTTCAGAGAGCCCTGTAAACATACCCAGCTTATTTATTCCTCCAAATTAAAAACACCCCTGGGGCCAGTGACAGAGCAAGGAGGACAAACAGAAGGACGAAGCTGCCAGGCCAGCCCTCCTTCCCTGGTTAGATGGGCGGTGTCTCTGCTGTGCTTTCTCTGGGTTTATAGGGAGTAGCGGAGTCCCTGTGGCTGTGGCCACCACTTGGGAGCTGATCTCATTTGCAGATGGGAATGGTGTAGGCCCAGGGCTCCTGGTGATTGGGGAACCTCAGGGATCCCTAACTCAGAAGGGAGCCGGGCACAGAGGCATGGGCAGTGTGGCTACTGGAGAAGTTTCCTCTAAGCTCTGAGGTCACAAACAACAGACCCGGGAGCTGATTCTGGCCCGTGGTTTTATGTTCAGTTCAGCAGACAGAGGGTTAAACTTTTAAATTTGTCACCACCACTGAAAAATAGGGAATGTTTATGAACTTCCAGTTTTTCTTGAGGGATCCCTGCTGGTTCCGACTGGCTGGAGTTGAGCCCCTTCTCTGTGGGGTCTTCTATGTCTCCTGGGCGACCATCACAAAGCTGAGAAGTCTGAGGGCCCTCGTGGTCGTCGTGCAGGAGGCTTGGGGTCCAATCCCAGCTCTGATCCTTTTGAAGGTGACCTTGGGAAGCCACATAGCCTGTTTGAGCCCAAGTTCCTTACCTGTAAAATGGGTCAATGAGGTGACTTCCATGAGTTGTTACAAAGACTAAAAGAGCTGAGACCTTCCTGGCGCTCAGCCCGGCTGTCGAGAGGCCACCAGGTTATAACCTGTCTGTTAATGACTCCAAATTTCTCTCTTTTCCTTCTTCACTGGAGTATTTTTCCCACTGAGATGCCACTTTGCCTGTGCCCTTCTGACAGAGGGGCTATGGCAGTTGAAGGAATCGTAACAACCAAGAACCCCTTGCTACGTGCGGGCGCAAGTGCTGACTCATTTCAACCTCAGAAAAAAGGAGACAGACAAGAGCTTGGGGTGGCAGCAAAAGCTGGGAACTGCAGCTCCACATGCCACTCTGTTACCGGTTTCTTTTGTGTGGTAGGTTAAGTGGAACCTTTTATGATACTTTTCATATGGCCACTTTCTTTGGCACAGCCAGCCATAAAACAAAGCCAGGAAACCTAAAACCATCCTTGGCTCTGTGAGATGGTGCTGGCATAAGGCTGAGGGCGGACACAGAGGAGGGACTGGGCGTTGCTCAGACTGCCTCCTGCAGTCAGCTTTTGCCTTCACACACAGGGACAGGGCCACTGAGCCTATCTGGAGACCACTGCATGATTTCTCACTTTTCTTGCAGGGGTGGGGTAGGCAGAGTCTCACTCTGCCACCCAGACTAGAGGGCCATCACATCATTATAGCTCACAGCAGCCTCAAACTCCTGGGCTTAAGTGATTCTCCTGCCTCACCTCCAAGTAGTTGGACTACAGGTGCATACCGTTATCCCCAGCTAACTTCTTCTGTTTTGTTTTTTGTAAGGATGGGGTCTTGCTGTTGTTTCTAAGACTAGCCTCAAAATCTTGGGCACAAGAAATCCTCCTACCTCAGCCTCCCAAGTAGCTGGGACTACAGGTGTCCACTACCATGACACCTGGCTAACTTTTCCATTTTTAGTAGAGATTGGGGTCTCACTCTTGCCTCAGGTTGGTCTTGAACCTCTGAGCTCAAAGGATCCTCACCCCTCAACCTCCCAGAGTGCTGAGATTACAGGCATAAGGCACCTTCCACCTCCTGGACCACTTTTATTTACCCCTTTCTCAGCTTATATTTCTGGGTCCAAGAACAAGACACAAACAGGGTAGATCTGCATTTCCCAAATTAAAGATCACATAATGGATGGGGGGTAGTAGACAAGGCTTGTTTCAGGGACACTCGGAGCAATGAAAACAGAAATCAACAGTATGTTTGATTGTAATATAACTAGCTTGGCAGAGCTATGTTTTCATAGGTATTATTTAGGAGAAGACTTCAATAAGTCGCAAGCTTTAAAAATGGGTTGGTTTAAGGAAAATATTCTATAATAATAATTCAAGTGGTATTTGGGTCTGGTGGAAACCAGGAGTGAGTAAGATTTGGGAAACACTGAGTTCATCTTTTTGGACAGGTTGGGCTAACCCTTGTCTACATTCCTTATTTTTCTGGTGAGGGCGAAAACTTAAAACTCCTTATTGTTATGTCAAACACAAACATTTCAATAAAGAGAGAAACGCTCCCTACTCCCTGTCCAACAGGCCCACTGCCTTTTTATTTCCTATTTCCACATCCTCACGTGGTGTCTCTTTGTATCTGCAGCTGTTTTTCTTAAAAGAAAAGAACGTTTTAGGAGACAGGGTTGGGGTTTGAGCTTTTCAGAAAAAACAAACATCTCAGAAATGTCACTTTTCCCTCTCTGAGCCCCCCAGTGGAAGGCAGAGCCACTTCCCTGGCTGGTGTTCCGCTCTCCCACCAAGCTTGCTTCTTCCAGAAGTTAGCTCAGTCTGCTTGTCTGCCTCCCTTCATTCTAGGAGCTGGCAGACGGTGGCCCTGAGGGACATTTTCTCGTTGTCATCAGCTGCTGATAGAGAGGGAACTTGGGAGGAACTTTTAAGAGAACAGGGCTGTTTGGATCCTTGGACATTCTTTTTTTTTTTTTTGTAGTTTCTGCCTGGGGCTGGGTTTGAACCCACCATCTCCAGCATATGGGGCCGGTGCCCTACTCCTTTGGGCCACAGGTGCCCCCCGATCTTTGGACATTCTTGAATGTTCCTTCACATCCCACAGCCCTGGACACACATGTGAGAGAAACTAAACATAGGAAGGAAACTTGTGGGAATGTTCTAGCACTTTCTTTTATCTGTGCACCTTGAAGGCTCAGCCCAAGTGTGACTTCTGCAGGAATGGGCTCCAGACCAGGTGGCTCCTCTGTTGTAGGCACTCATGGTTCCTTCCTCATTGCCTCTTGAACTTGCATGATTCACAATGGCCTGTTATCATGTCTCCCTGCTTAGCGCCCGAAGGGCAAGGCCTGAGTCTGTTTTGGCCACTGCCAAATTCTCAGAGATTCAGCAGTGCTGGGCACATTGTGGATACTTACTGCACATTTATGAACAGGTATATAGTATTATACAACTACCTTCCCGATGGCCAAGTCTCTTTAATGCATTACCAACAGGGTTTGCTGGGCCTGTACTTGAATACGGAACAGGGAGGGCTGTTCTCCACCCTGAAAGGCGTCTGTCCTACCACAGTGCCCCTGCATTCAGCAGTACTGATTGTGAGGAGTGCAGGCCTCCTGTGGAGTGTCTGACCACAGTAAAATAAAGTTAAATGAAAGGAAATTGATGACATAACAGTCCAAAAAAATAGAAGGTCATTTCCGGCCCTGCGATGCAAATTACAAATCAATAGAATTCCCTCTCTCGATTAATCTCATCTCTGCATTCGATTTACTGCTACATTAGTTCGGATAATGCTTTTTGATACAAGAAATAAATAAAAACATGGATAAAGGCAGAAAAGGAAGCCTGTCCCATCGCGGGACTCTTCTGACTTCAGGATGTCTGAAGATGTTCCTTCTGAGGGTGGATGACATTCCAACTGGAATGACGTTCACCGGCGCTGTGGTCTCGCTGCTCTCAGGAAGGGCGTCTCCCTGTTGGACGCCCCGGCTTTACCCCCCTGGCCCTGTGAATGCCTCCTTCGCCTTTTCCTCTTGGGTGTTAAGAGCTTCCTCTGCTTATAAACACTGAAGAGGTGCTGAAGTTCCGCAGCAGGAGCTGGAAAATCTCCCCGTTTCCGTTCCCAGCTTTGATTTGATGTTCCCCTCCTCGCACTCAGTTGCTAAATTTAAAAAGCTGTCAGCAGGATGCTAAAAATTGCCTCAGGATGGAGTTTTAGGATAGAAACTTCCAGAGGGGTCTGGCGCGCCCAGGCCTGGGATGGGTCTAGCTGACGTCTTCCTGAGATGAGGTCTGGTCCCAGGACTCTGGGGGCCACAGTGGAGCAGAAGATCCTTAGAGAAGAAGTCACTCCACACGCTCATTTTATAGATGGGGAAACTGAGGCCCAGAGAGGCAGCAAGACGTGTTGAAAGCCATGTGGTCCAATGTGGTGTATCTCTGGGTGCAGCTCACAGCCCGAGGACCTCAGCCCTGGCCCTGCTGACTCAAAGCCTCATTGCACAAGGCCTGGGGACCTGCATTTTCATCCAGCCCCCACCGCCCTCAGTGATTCTCTGGCCGGAGCTGATATACCCACACACGTTCCGCTTGGGGGGCATCATGTTGGTCCTCTTAGTTTTTATATTAGTTTTATATAGTTTTTATATTTTAGTTTCTAAATTGTCTCCAGCCAGGTGGTGGACCCAAATAGCCTAGTCTACCATGTTTCCATAAATGGAGCTGCGTATAGTAACTTCAATATTTTTCTTTTAAAATTAGTATTCAATCCTGATCTATGGGAACATGTCACTTAAAAATCTACACTTCTGATTTCTCTTTAAAAAAGCCAGAACGTCCTGTCCTGGGCAGCAGTGTGTTAGAATGGAGAGGTGGCCGTCTCCTTAGACAGGGTCAGCGCCCTCTGATTTGCTCAGCTGCCAGCACCATCTGCCTCCCGCTGGGGCTGAAGGCCGGGGCCACTCGCAGGGATGGTTTGCTCTGTGGCTTTCCTGGAGGAGCAGTGATGAGAGAAGAGGGGGGAATTTCTTACACTGTGTTTTCTATCAAATGGGGAAAGAGAGAGAGAGAGAAGAGCCCTGCAGCATCAGGTGGTTCAGGAGGTGGTTAGAGAGCAGCTTTGGGCTACACACAAAGAACAGGTGCGTATTGAGAGAACACGGGAAGCAACCCGGTCATGGGGCATGTGGAAGTGGCCTTCCTGTCTGGACAGGCAATTGTGTCGCAGCCTCTGTCACATACACCAGTCTGGGAACACAGCCTGGTGGTCTCTTCCATCTGGCACCCATTCCATTTCACATCCCACAACCACCTGCTGTTGCTTCAGATTCACACACAGGAAGATGGAAATCGTGGTGTTCACCCGGGTCCACCTATAACCCAGACCTCCACCTCCCCCTTGCTGGGGCCTTCAGCTCAGCTTCTTCTCTCAAAGTTCCCTCCCGGTGGCCTCACATCTCCCTCCTTACTTGGTTGTTGGGTCAACTGGCTTCCCTCCTTGTAATGCTAACGTTGGAAAAAAAAATCTGAGGCTGCCGTGTTGGGGATTCAGCCATCTTCCCATCTCCTCCTTGCCAAGACAGCCGAGAGGCAGGTGGGAAAGAGCGTCCTCCCCAAGCCATGTGGGGAAGTTGGACGTGTCCAGTCTAAGGCAAGGTGTCATGTACTCACAGGCAGCCATGGACACTTGCTTTCTCCTCAACTGTCTTATGTTTTTTAGGCTTTAGAAGAAAGTCTTATGAACATTCTCTGTATTTTCAGCACCTGGATCTCCATAGTATTGATAATAGATAACAGATCACCTGAAAATTATGCTGGAGAGGCTTCTGCATCCAAAAATAATTCTATCCTTACAGTCCTAATGTACACAAAGAACAACCTGCTATCCCCCAAACCCAACCTGCCAGACATAGATGCTCAAGACAGTCGGGCAGGACATGTTTATGCCAGAGAATAAGCCTAAAGGTGGGTTGTCTATTTTAACTGGTTCAGGGTGAATGATAGATGATTTCTTGAAACTAGTGATTCTGAAATTTTAGTCAGTTTTAAATCATTTTTATAATTTTTTTTACCATATACATATCTCATCTGAACTCTTACAATACTCAGCATCTGTCTTTAAATTTTACTTACTTAGATTTAATTGAAAAGGAAACTTTACATCCCATTCATGAATAGAAAACCAGTAAAAACTCCTAAAAATAGAAGATACCTGTGCCATTAAATTTTGCCTCATGGGTCCCATTTCCCACTGATGACTCTGAGGTCGACATATGGGTATTTCTTTGTCAGAATGGGGATTAGCAGAACTGAAATACAGTTAATGAGGGAACGAGCTTTTCATACTGTGCGTCAGTATTATATGTGGTCATGTCTATATGTCACCTAAACTGTTCCTGGAAAAAGTGCCCAAGACTATAGGATGTAAAATTATTGAACGTTAAAAATGTATAGGTGGGAGTTGTCATACCAACCAGTTCTCTGCTGAAATACGGAGATCTAGTTAATAGTTTAGTGTCTTATGAA
Source organism: Nycticebus coucang (assembly GCF_027406575.1). Taxonomy (NCBI): domain Eukaryota; kingdom Metazoa; phylum Chordata; class Mammalia; order Primates; family Lorisidae; genus Nycticebus; species Nycticebus coucang. The sequence goes on along the minus strand of NC_069783.1, from coordinate 106,350,890 downwards.
CCAGGTTTTGGGACCTAGGTGGCCACCTCTGATAGCCAGTAGCTATGAGGTGTCTGGATATTTCTTAGCTTAGCCAGAAAGGCCACAGTCTCCATCTTACTCTGCTCCTGACAGGTGCATTTTTGTGCACAGGTGTAGGTGGTTACCCTGGGTGCAGAGTCTCACCTCCTCCTCTCTCCTGAACAGTAGTCTCACTGAGTGGAAACCCCACTGAGAATCCCAGGGTTGGGAGGCTCCCTTGACGTCACTTATTCATTTTAAAAATGAATCCAAAGCCCCAATTCTGGAAAGCGTCTCTTAACCAAAAGCTGGGAGAATGTCCAACTTCTGTGCTTGAGATGTACTATAAACTTGGACGTTGACTCAGCAGGTCAGATTGAAGGTCTCCCTGGAATGGGTCAGCTCAGCTCTCGGGCTCTCATCTTAGCAGTTTAAAACACAGCTCAGTATCCTCATCCTCCTTGCTCCATGAGACGATGGGAACAGCAGGCCACTGTCAGCCAGGCACTGGAGCGGAGGGCAGTGCGGGCGGGGGCTCGGCTGAGCCGGGGGCCTTCCTGCTTTCTCAGCACATGTCTCCGGCTGCCCCTCTGCCCAGTGTGGATTCTTTCTCCAGCAGCAGGACTTGGTCTTCTTCGTGCTTGGCTTAGGGCCCCAAGAGGTGGGAAGCAGAAGCCACTAGAACCCTAACCTGGCCCAGCGTCTCTCCTAGTCATTTGTTGGTCAGGTGGGCTTGGGGCCGGGGGTGGGGTGGGGTGGGGGACGGGCCACACAGCAGGCAGAACAATGCCATGGAGACATCTTTCCAGGGAGTGGCAAGGTGACAGTGTGTGAGCACACATAGGAGGGACAGTTGTGGCTGTCTTTGGGGAAGACAGGCTGGGTCAGTGCTCGATGGTGTCATCAGAACGTCGTGTCCGCATTGCCCCTGGTGTGAGCGCGATGTCCACCCAGAAGCTCCAAGTTTCTGTTTTGCCAGCTGAGTCTGCCCATTCCTGGACGGTGGTTCTGATTCTCCCAGCCTGAGTCAGCCTTCAGGTGTGTGGTCAGCCCCGCTAGAATGCAGGAAACAAGAGGCTTGGCCTCCCACAGAACGTGGAGCCTCCATGGCCACAGGTGACTCGCTGCTCCCTCTGCCTATGTTGAATCACACTCTCACAAGGTGCCGAGTCTGTGTGCCTGGGAAGAGCCCATCCTCCATGCTGTCTGCAAGGGAAGGGTGGCGTCGCACACTGGTTACAAACTCAAACCCAGGATCCAGGTTGCCTGAGTTCAACTCCAGACTTTGAAGACTAGCTGTGTGGCCTTGGGCAAGCTATTTAATCTCTTAACCTGTTTTCTTGTCTGTAAAACAAGAAGGATAATGACATAACACCTCCTTCGTAGGGTTGTTAGGGGGATTAAGAGTTCATCCGCGTACTAACTTCAGCACCATCTTCCTGGCCCGTAGTGAGTGCTCATTAGATGCTGGAAGTCATATTCTTCTTCCTAAAGTGTGCCTTAGATATTAAGGGAATTAAGGTTTTGTCTGTTAAATTTGTGATATTTTTCTACATTGTTACATGCCTTTTGACTTTGTTAATTTTTTTTTTTGGCTTTACAGAATATTGTAATATTTATACACCCAAATTTATCCATCTTTTCTTGTGATGTCTGGAGTTTTGCTTTTCTTTTTGTCTTGCGGAGAAAGATGTTTCCTCATTTTATATTTTGGATGGATTAGGATTTAATGCTAACCACAAGAAAATATATCAAATCAATTTGGCAATATTGTGCTTATTTCTTTTTCCTTCAGCTTGTTCTTTGTTTGCACTGATGGCCCAGGTTTGTAATGTAGATTCCTTAAAATGTTAAGTTGAAGGCACATCGTGGGTCTTTTAAGCCTGTGTGAAGACACAAACTGATGTTGAAATAGGAGCTTTGTTCTGTGGGTTGAGTTAACTAAATAAAAAACTCGGTTTGGCCCTGAGGATCGCCTTTAATCTATGCTTACCTACCACCACATGGAATTTTTTAATTTTTTCTTTTTCTTTCTGGACAGAAAGACATTTGGCCAAGACAGGATCATTTTGAGTTGAGTGAAAGGAATTTTTAAACGCAGCAAAGTTTTTGGAAAAAAATTAACTTTCATAAATCCTACTGGGAATTTGTTTCATAACAAAAATTTCACAATGGGCTGGGCTCATTTCCCTGTGAAACTGGTTGCTTCTGAGTGTGGAGAGACACTGCCAGAAGGTTTAGGGGTTTCCTGGCCTCTCTTTACCACCAGGGTGCATGGAAGACAGCAGTGGCCTTGAGTCTCCATCCTCCACCAGTCCTTGCAGCAAGCAGGCTTGGGAGGGGGACCTGGGAAGGACCAGCTGGGCCCTGGGACTCCACTGTCAGCTGCCCGTGGGCCTCTGTGCCACCCCCCAAAGAGGCATCCTTTTGTAGTGGGGACCTGCATCACAGGGCACTTTGGCGGGCTTTTTGCTTCTTTTCTCAGTAGCCCTGAGGACACAGCCCTCATGACGTTGAGTTCTACGGTGGAGCCTTGCAGGGGTCTAGAAAGGTCCAGGCTCCTGCCAGTGTTTTGAGGTTCCTTCTATTAAAAAATGAAATGGATAAATTCCAAGATTATAAAAACTATGCTGTTTTTCACGTTTATATCTGTGCAAAGGCACAATACAATTGTTGCAAGATATTGTCACAGTGCATTTGAAGGACCTGTAACAAGTATAGAAAAAACTCTGTAAGTTGACCACTCAAGGGATTGTAACAAACTGGTCAGCATATGGAGATGGTCAACATAAGGAACTAGGTCTACTGTACTGATACATACATATGGTGCACGTCCGGTCTATGAAAACTAGAGTGGTCAGTGTAGGAAGGTGGTCAGCTATGGAAGGGTTACTGTATATTAATTCTTAAGGTGTAGGATGGTTGGCAATGAAACACCAATGTATACATGAATGACAAATGTCTTTTAATTCAGTGACTCTCTAAGACTGTGTCTGTAACCTTACTTGAAGATTAGGTCTAAAGTCTAAACTTGGTTCCATTTATATACATAAGACCCAGGTCAAATGTCCCAGAGTCTCTCTCCATCTGTCCATGCACCCGCCTTCCATCATGGGACCATTTTGATCAGCCTGGGCATGGATCCTCTCTCAGCATCACTGAAGCTCTCCTACCACAGTGCCCAGGCCAGGCTGGGGGTGGTGAGGCTGCTGGGTTTGCTTCCAGCTTTTGAAGGCAGAGTCTAGGCAGGTGGGTGGCTTAGCCTGCACACATGCACAGAAACACATGCAGTTGATTACGCACAAGGAAAGGCCAGGTGGGCAAATGTTCTTGAGGGCAGATGATCAGAATTGGCATTCCGAGCACCATAGTGCAATGACAGAGAGGCCCTCAGCTCTTCGGAGTCGCTGGCCAGGTCTGAGCTGTGATGGCACCTTCAACAAGGGCCCCTCCAAAACCTGCGAGGGTGAATTCAGAAATTGAGAGCCACCATCAGAACCTGAGCTTTTGAGGTTGCTTTTACATTAAAAAATAAAATAGAGAAATTCTAGCCTGGGGTTATAACAATGATGCTATGTTTTCCATGTCTGCAGACATTTGATGGGTCCATCTATCTTTTGATGGAGGGATAGAGCTTATTCGCACTCACCCAAGAAGCAAGGCCCATTCAGACCAGGTGGAATAGTACCCTCACCCCGGCGTGGAGCCTGGGGCAAGAGTTTGTTAAGAACCTGTACAGGGGGACTCAAACAAAGCTCTAGCTGCCAGTGTCCCTGTGGGCACCATGCTATATTCATCTGTTGGAAACGAACAATCATAGGTATCAAAGACCTTCAAGTGTGCTTCCCCTTTGGCAAGAAATTCCCTGTTGAGATGTGCAAAAAAAGTTTTGCTTCAAGTTCTGTTTGAAATATTTCCTCAAAAAGTTGAAGAAAACCTTAAGACCTAGCAATAGGGGGTTGTTGTTTAAAAAAAAGTCATACCTGTTTAGAATGTAATGCTGTACAGTCATAAAAATGACAACGCAGACGTGTATTTATGGACACTGGAGGAAGTTCATGGTGCAATAAATTTTTGAGAAAAATGTTGTTTATAAACCAGTATATGTGAGATGGGTCCTTTCTTTGTGAAATGTATTTATAGAAGTGACTTTGGAAGCTACCACAACAGGGTGTGTTTGGGGGGTTATGTCTCTGGCTCTGCTTAATCCCCAGAAGATCTGTTGGGGTTTGCAGAGATCTGAACCAGTCACTAATTTAGCAACTTGGAGCAAAGTAGACTCATTTTCTTCATCTTTGTAATGGAGACAGAAACAGGCTTTTTGTGCTATTTAAAAGAAGACAATTCATTTAAACCTCTTAGAAAAGTGCCCTTGATAAATACTAGGTAATATCACTGTCCTTTTTTCAGAATTGAACATACATTGTCTTTAGAATGAGAAAAAAGTACGTTTTAAATGAAGACTAAAAAAGCAGAGAGAGTATCTGTTTCTGAAGAGCTATGTCCCTGTTTTCTGTTAATAACACAGCCACCTCCTTTCCTTTCCTCAGGGGTCACGTTTTCTTTTTTCTGGAAGACACAAGGAGAGCAGGCCAGACCGATCCCTTCTGCCTATGGTGGACAGGTCATCTCCGATGGGTTCAAGGTCTGCTCCAGTGGCGGCAAAGGCTCGGTGGAGCTCTACACTCGGGACAACTCGAAGACATGGGAGGCCACCTTCAGCCCACCGGGTGAGTGACATTGATGGTGTCGGCCCTGAGACTTTAGCGCCGAGGAGCAGAGAAGCTGAGTCTCCCTGAGAACGGATGCTGGAATCCAGCAGTGCAGGGAGACCACAGAGGCTTTGGTGACCTGAAAGGCCCTTAGAGGGTCCTGGGAATGGCCAGGCTATACCCTTTGCCCAGATGACCTCTGCACTGGGCAGAGCTGTGTTCCCTCTGCCCGTGGTCCTGTGATCCCTGTGAGTCACCTAACTGCTCTGGGCTGCTCCACTTGTCGTATCTGTGAAGCTCAGATGACATCAGTGGTACTTAACCTCATAGTCTGGTGAAATTAAATGGAATTTTTGCACCAAAGTGCATGCAGTGGCTACATTTCTCCTTTCCATTTTCCTTCCCTCTCTCCTCCTCCTTTTTAGTGGTATAGGCTTGTAACAGTTTAAAACAGGATGGGGAAAAGCTTTTGGGAAGAGAGGATGAAGCTTCAAAGAGCAGCAGGGTTGTCAAGGAGAGGAATGCAGGGCTGGGCAGGGGCTCTGTGGCGGAGGGTCCAGTGCGTGTGGGAATTCTCTGAACTTAGTGTTGTTTCTAAGGAGAGGGGCTCCAGTTTTTCTTAGAAATACAATAGACAGAAGAGGCTGGGTTGACAATAGGTGGGTGGGTGGGGGGCTGCCTCCTCTCGACATGGCAACTATCCTTCAATGTGCTGCAGTCAGCACAGAGACTGAGGCCCCTGGGAAAGTGGGCCCTCCGCAGGCTGGGATTGTGGTACCAGGGTGTGACTTTGTTGTTGTCGTTATCTTTAATAGACTTTACCTTTTCGAGCAGTTTTAGGTTCACAGGAAAATCGAGTGCCAAGTTCAGAGATTCCCCCTCCCCCCCGCCCCATGTACAGCCTCCCCCACCAAAGCGGTGCATTTGTTACAACTGAATCCACGTGGGTGACGTGGTCACCCCAAGTCCACGTTTTACGTTCACGTTCGCTCCTGGTGTTGCACGTTCGATGTGCTGACGAGGTGTCTGTTGAGGGGTTTTGCTCAGTTTTTAATGGGGTTATTTAAGGGTTCTTGGCATACTTTGAATAACAGTCCTTTGTCACGTGTCTTTTGCAGATGTTTTCTTCCTGTGTGCTCGTCTTCTCGTTCTCTTGACAGTGTCTTCCACAGAGTAGGAAGTTTTAGTTTTACAGAAGTTCAGCTTCTCCATTATTTCTTTCACAGATTATACCCTTAGTGGTGTTTCTAAAAAGCCATCACCAAACCCAATGGCCCCTAGGTTTTGCTCTGAAGTTAGCTCCTGGAAGTTTTACAGATTTGAGTTTTACATTTAGATCTATAATCCATTTTGCATTAATTGTTGTGACAGATGTAAGGTTTGCACTAGATTCATTTCTTTGCGCATGTGGGTGCTCAGTTGTCCCAGTGCCATTTGTTGAAAAGACTGTTTCATTGTTCTGCTTTGCTCATTTGCCAAAGACCGGTTAACTATATTTGTGCTGCTCTATCTCTGGCCTATCTGTTCTGTTCCCCTGGTCTAGCTGTCTGTTGTTTTTTCCCCTAGTACATGTGTACCACGCTGTCTTGATTATTGTCGGTTTATAGTAACTCTCAAGGTCAAGCAGGGTCAGTCCTCAGATGTGATTCATTGCCATCAGAACTAACAATCCTGACTGTCAGTTCTAAAGTTCTAAATAATTTGTTGATATCCACAAAATAACTTGCTGGGATATTGATTGGAATTGTGTTGAATATGTAGATCAATTTGGAACCTTGAGTCTTCCTAGCCATGAACATGGGATATCTCTCCATTTATTTAGCTCTTGCTTACTTTTTTTGTCAGAATTTTATAGTTTTCCTCATATAGATATTACACGTGTTTACGTGTTGTATTAGATTTGTAACTAAGTATTTCTTTTCCTGTTTTTTTTTAATTTTTTATTGTTGGGGATTCATTGAGGGTACAATAAACCAGGTTACACTGATTGTATTTGTTAGCTAAAGTCCCTCTTGCAATCGTGTCTTGCCCCCAATCTTTTCCTGTTTTTTTTTTTTTTTGAGTGCTAGTGTAAATGATAATTTAAAAAAATTTTAAATTACATTTGCTCATGCTGGTATACAGAAAAAGTGCTTGACTTTTCCAGCCTTCTATCTGGAAATTTTGCTATAACCATTTATTAGTTTCAGGAGATTTTCTTGTTGTTGATTGATTATTTAGGGTTTTCTACATAGGAAATAATGTCATCTATAAATAAAGTTTTATTGCATCCTTCCTAATCTGTATGCTTTTTTTTTCTTTTTTGCCTTATTGCATTAGTTAGAACTTGCAGTACAGTGTTGAAAAGAAGTGGTGAGAGGGGACCTTCTTGCCTAGTTCCTGACCATGTTGTTTTTTTCAGCTAGGTTCCTGTCTGACTGGCTGGTGCTTGTGGCCCCCCCACCCCCCACCTTTCTAAAAAGCATTTCATCACCTTTGCTTGTAGGCATTGAAATTTGTGAGTCCTGTGTTAGAATAACAAGGGGTCTCCTTGAATTGCTTTTGGATTTATGGGGATGGGGGTAAAGGGCAATTTCTTTCCTGTGCTCTGAAGGTCCAAGAAAAGTTGGATATATATGATAACCCATGTTAGGACTCACTGAAGTCCACAGTGGCTGATGGGAGAAGGAGAAAACACACTCCTGGGAAGCCCGTTCCCGTGGTGCTCAGGATGGGAATCTTCCCTCTTTTCCAGGTCCCTACTGGACTCACGTCCTATTTACATGGAAGTCCAAGGATGGCCTGAAAGTCTACGTCAATGGGACCCTGAGCACCTCTGACCCAAGTGGAAAAGTGTCTCATGCCTACGGGGACTCTGATGTCAACCTGGTGATAGGGTCTCAGCAGGACCAGACCAAGCGCTATGAGAATGGGGCTTTTGATGAGTTCATCATTTGGGAGCGGGCCCTGACCCCAGATGAGATCGCCATGTACTTCACAGCTGCCATTGGTCAGTGAGTGTGAGGGTCTGGGGCAGGTGTGGTGTCTGTCCCTGGGGTCCTCTTTCTGTCTTCCTCCCTCCCCAGCATTTCCCTTCTTCTCCTTCCTGAGCCCGCAGTGTGCAGCATGAGACTTGTCCTTGTATTATCTTGTAGGTACTTCTTAGAACACCTGTTCCTTGAGGCAGAGGAAGTTAATAATGAGCTAGAGGCACCCTGAAGCTAATGGTCTTCTGATGGTCCTCACCAGGTTTCACGTGATAGGTGACGGTAATGATAGAAGGTTTTGGAGAGCAAACATTCCAGTGCTTGCCTTGCACCTTCCAAGCTGTGCCCTTGGAGGGGTCCTTGGAGAGCCCCTGGGATTCCTCTTCCTGCTCTGCACAGGGTAGTGGTTCAGGGCAGAAGTCCTTGGGCAGGTGGACCTGGGTTCAAATCTTCCCTGTGCCCTAATGAGCTATGGGACTTTAGGAAGTTTTTTTTTTTTTTTTTGTAGGCATTGAGGCAAAATTCACAAACCACAGATGTAACCACTTAGAAGTAATAGTTCAGTGGCATTTAGTGCATTCTCAATGTTGTACAACCACCGCCTCTATCTAGTTCCAACCTCCCTCAAAGAAATCCCGTACCCAGTAAGCACTTTTCCCCCAGCAACCACTGACCCCTCTACCTCAATGGATTTACCTGTTCTGGAGATTTCATATACATGGAATCATATAATGTGCGATCTTTTTTTCTTAGTATCTCAAGTCACATTTTTTCTTTGTAAAATGGATAAAAATAATACTACACCTTCTCCTGGGGGGGTGTTGTGAAGAAACAATATGGAAAGGTATGCAATGCCCTTGGGCAATGCCTGGCACATGGCAAGTTTTCAATAGGTCTTAGCCATTTTTATCTTTACTTTTTTTTTTTACAAGACAGGGTCTCTGTCACGGAGTTGGGAGTGCAGTGGTGTCATCACAACTCCCTCCAGCCTCTATCCCCTAGCTTAAGTAATCCTCCTGCCTCAGCCTCCTGAGTAGCTGGGAATATAGGAGCACCACCACATCTAGCTAATTTTTTCTTTCTTTTTTTTTCTTTTTTGCAGTTTCTGGCCGGGGCTGGCTTTGAACCCACCACCTCCAGCATATGGGGCTGGCGCCCTACTCCTTTGAGCCACAGGCACCGCCCTATAGCTAATTTTTCTTTTCTGTTTCTTGTGGAGATAGGGTCTCACTATGCTGATCTTGAACTCTTGGCCTCAAGAAATAGTCCTGCCTCAGCCTCCCAAAGTGCTGGGCTTACACACCTGAGTCCCTGTGCCTGGCCTATTTTTTAAATTAATATTCATTTTCCTCCTACTATTGCATTCTCATTTTGCCTACAAGTGAATACAGTTTCTTTATGTCCACATAAAATAATGTGTCGGTAAACAATAGCCACCAGGTAGGCCCCCTGCATACCTTAGGCTGGCCGGTGGCAGGAGCCTAGGCTGGGAGGTGAAAGTGCTGCGCTCTTGCCCAGCAGCCTCTGCTGAGGCTCTGACAATAAGTCCCTCCATGGTGAAGACTCTGTTGATGATGTGTGAGAGAGCTGAGCTCAAAATAACCCATCTCACACAATGGGCAGTGCCGGGGAGGATTGCTTCAGAACTTGTGTGGTCCAGGTACTCAGATGACATCAACTGGAATCTCTGTATTCGTCCCTGCCTTTCTTCCTTCTTAAGGTGCCCAAATGGCTGGCATCCCTCCGGGGTTGCATCCTCAGCCCCCAGCAGTCTTGGCAGAAGAAAGGGTGCTTCTCTGTCCTGTTGCCTGCTGCACTAAGGCGGGGCAGGACTCACCTGGGGGCTCGTATCCATCCACGTGTCTTTCCCGGGTCAATTGCTGTGGCAGGGCATATAGAATACGCCAATTGGCTTAGGCCTGGGTCAGAGTCCACTCTTGAAAGGGCAATGAGGTCAGTTTCATCTGAAACACACGCAGGAGAGGTCCTCCCACAGAGGACCACTAGAGTGCTGATCTCGGAAGAAGGAGCAGGCTCTGCACGGGCAGGCCCTGCAAATGCCCACTATGGCCTTTGACTCTGTCTCCTGGCTCCTACCCAGAAAAATGGAATTTGTTCCCTTTCACAGAAGGGCAAAATACATTTTCCTTTGGAAGAAAAAAAAAATAATCAATCTACAAGATTTTATTGCCTAGAATTCAGAGTTGACACTTTGAAACCAAGATAGTACTTGCGTTTGTGTGATGAAAAGCCTGACACAAATCCCGCCTTCCCAATAGTCTATTATTTTAATGATATGGGAAAGAGGTGCCCTTATTTCTGGGCCTTGTAGCCAGCTCAGCAACCTGCCACCAGTTCATCTCTGGCCCTCCACACTTGGTGGGGGTGATGCCCACTTCTTCGAGGGATTCCCAGGAGATGCTGTACAAATGCTTGTATCTCTTGGGAGTGCATGCCCTGCACCATTCCTGAACCAGGCTGGGTCCATCAGAATTCCTTGTCACCTGGTGATTTGATTCTGAAGACAGGGTGTAGGAAGGATAACCCTGGTGGTCTCCCTCAAAAGCCCTGGGTGGGGCCTGACATGCCGTGTATGAGCCGTGGGCTCAGGAATAGGCAGGACCTACTCTTCATGTAAAAATCTGTCTGCACTTGGGGCTACGCTGGGGCTACAGGTGTCTCAAGGGGTGTTTTTCTGAGTTACCTGTCTGGAGGGTTTGCTCATTTCTAACCCCATGCGCCAAAGTAGGCATCATCTTCTGAGCCACCTGTCCAGACAGGGCCAGGCCCCCTGCCCCCACCCTGGGATGGACAGCAGATGCTTCTGTGAACAGAGGACCTGAGAAGGCTGCCTTTAGAGCCTCAGTATGTAGGATCCGAGAGGGCCAAGGAACCGGCAGTCTCCTCTCCATTTTGGTCTCGCAACTGGTGTGTCTTCATTGCTCTTCCCTTTGTTGTGACATGAGTTAAGCGTGAGCTTGATGATCCGGAACTTGCTAGCACAGAGGAGCGAATATCACTCTGACTTGGAGAGCTGTCCCAGCAGCATCATACCTCCTGCATTCTCCAGCCAGATGCCCAGCCCCACCCAAACCCCAGGGCCCAGTCACTGTCAGAGCCAGCAAGGTGAAGATGTCACTTCCTCTGGTCATCCCTAAGTGACCTTGAGAGATGTCCCATAAATGAAGCGGCACATCTAGTTACGTCTGTGAGCTTGTCAGGAGATGGTAGGGTTAGAAATCAGTGGTGGGGAACAGGCAGAGAACAGGCTGAGAACAGCAAAGCACAGCTTAGCCTTTGACCTGGACAGCTTCATTACCGGTGATTGTTCATTACACAGCCCATGAGGTGTGAGAGGAGGCGCTGATAGACGCCTCAGGGTGCCAGAGCTCAGGGGAGATGTTTCCACTGCTTTATTGAGGTCACTTCTCACTTTGTGCATCTCAGAGGAAAGCGCTCTCCAGTCCCCTGTGTCTCCGCCAACCCTCCCCACCCCACCCCACCTCCTGCCTGCATTTTATCTCTGGTCTGGATGCAACAAGAATCTATTTTCTTTGGTTCTTTATTTGAAATCAGTAATACCTTGAATAAAATCATCTTTTTAAATAATGACTTGCATGAAGGGTGTTCAAAAGCAATTTAGAATATAAATGGAAAAATAATTTGACTCAGGAAAATCCATACGGTCTACCCATTAAGCTGATGGGCCCTTTTCCCCGCCAGCAATGTCCCTGCTCAACACATTCTCAGGGGGTCTTCCATGTCCTGAAATTGGTAAACTTTTGAATAGGAACAGGTCTGCCTTGGGGTTAGAAAAGGTGGCCATGTTTTAGTCCCCATTTAAGCATTATTATTTTTTTCTCCAGGAAAGCATGTGTTGTTGTTGTCAACGCTGCCAAGCCTCGTTGTGACATCCACAGCAAACACCGTGGTGAGCAGATGCGTTTTCCTTGGCTTCCTGCTGCCCCCGTTGATGTCTTTTTGCTCAGACCGTTTGCCGAGAGGGATAAAATTCCACTCCCTGGCTGGGCAGGCTCCTGTTGGCAGGGGAACTGAAAGAGATGATTATGAAAAGCCAACTTGGATACTAATTCTTGGCTAAGAGATGGAGGAGAAACCCCTTCCTTCCTGTCACCAGGTGCCTAAAAGGAGTAGATGAGATTCTCAGCAGCGGCTGACGGCTCAGGTCGCCTCCCAGGCAGGGGCTCAGTGAGTGGGGAGTAGAGGGACATCTGCTTGTGCCCTTCCCTTCTGACTTTGGGGAAAATGATCAATTCCTATAGAAAATGTTACCCTCTGGAATAGTGTTTGGAATCACAGAACTTTCCTTTCCTGAGAACTTTAAGGTAATAGTGAGCGTGCAGACTCAGAACCGTCTGCCTGAGCTCAGTTCTACCTGTTTTGAATCCCGGTCCTACCACTTATCTTTGGGTGGAGCCCTCTGCGCTTAGCTCTGTCCATGAGATGATTGCTTCATGCGGTTGTCCTAAGGACGAATGGTTAGCCTATGCCAAATAGTCTCAAAAGTGTCAGCTGTGTAGGAGGTTCTATATCTTTATTTCATTTTATCTATTTTTGAGGCAGGATCTTGTGCTGTCACCTGGGCTAGGGTGCAGTGGTGTCACCACAGCTCACAGCAACCTCAAACTCCTGCGCTCAAGCCATCCTCTTGCCTCAGCCTCCTGAGTAGCTGGGACTATAGGCACCTGCCACAATAGTGGCTAATTTTTCTATGTTAGCAGAGATGGGGTCTCACTCTTTCAGGTTGGTCTTAAATTCCTGAGCTTAAGCAATTCTGCCCCCCTTGGCTTCCCAGTGTGCTGGGATTACAAGCCTGAGCCACTGCATCTGGACTGTATCATTATTATCATTGTATAAAAAGTGTTTGGCCCACAGTAGGACACATGGAACTTCTGTGGAGTATTTTGGGTTTGGTTCTTAGCAGGAACTCACGTTGCCGACCTCTTTCAGGTGCCCACAGATGCCTACCATCCCATCATAACCAATCTGACAGAAGAGAGAAAAAACTTCCAAAGCGCCAGAATTGTGCTGAATTACCTTCAAAATGTGTCCCTCACCTTACCCAATAAGTCCCTCTCAGAGGAAACAGCCCTGAACCTCACCGAGGTAAAGTCGTGTGATGTCTGTGCTGGGGCTGTGAGTCCTGGCCCAGACACGTGTTTTGTTTGACCTATATAGAGTTTAAAAGTCAGGAATTTTTACGTGAAGTTTGGATTCCAGGCTTCTCCTGGGCAACCGGAGGGTGTGTCCCTGGCTGGCTCTGCACAGCCCAGCAGCGCCTCCCTCAGGGGCCTGCGACTTCACCGTGTTTGCCTAGCACCCAGCAGAGGCCTGGGCAGTGCTGTATCCTTTAAAGGATGTCCATTTTGGGACACAGAACTCAGTGCAGGTCTACCTAGGAGACCTCCTACCCAAGCTCTGTGTCTCCCTCTCCCTGCCGCTCCCCTCTCTCCATCAGCTAGAGCTGAGTCAGGAGTCAGCTCTGGGGCCTTCCAGGCAGACAGATGAGGCAGGAGGATGCAGGGAAGATGCAGCAATAGGGAGGGGCAGAGACTGGGGCAACCCAAACCCATTCAGCTTGTGTGCAGGGAGCTGCCGCCACACAAGACCTCTGCATCTTGACCATGAGGGTTACCTCTTCCGATTTTGCAGGGAAAGACCTATACCTGGCTTTTTAAATGGAAAATCTCCCAATTTAAAAAAAATGGGTAGCAAAATGAAATATATATATATTTTTGAGACAGTCTCAATTTGTCGTCTGTGGAGTGCTATAGTGTCATAGCTCACAGCCACCTCAAACTCTTGGGCTCAAGTGATCCTCTTTCCTCAGCCTCCCAAGTAGCTGGTACTACCAGTGTCTGCCACAATGCCTAGGTATTTTTAGAGATAGGGTCTTGTTCAGGCTCATCTCAAACTTGTGAGCTCAAGCGATCTACCTGCCTCAGGCTCCCAGAGTGCCGGGATTACAGGTGTGAGCCATGGTGCCTGGTCCCAGCAAAATGAAATTTAAAAAGGAATTACATGCACACCAAATAAAAGCCATCTGCAAGGCAGAGTTAGCCCAGAGGTCTTCAGATTGAGGCCTCTGGTGTGGACCCCAACTCTCAGTGCCCTGGAATGAATCTGCCTTGTGCAGATTCACCTCAAACTCCAGCGATCTCTGATTTGATAAAAGCCCCTGGCACGTGCCAGACAATTCCCATGGGTTCTGGCTTCTCACCCCTGGCACAAGGGGCCACTCTGTGCTGTGCTGCGAGGTGGCTGTCAACTGCTTGCATCTCACCCAAATGGAGACGTGCAGGGAGTGTTAGGCACACACTGGGGTCTTAAAGCTTTGTGCAGAGACGAATGTAAACTATCTTGTTAGTAATTTCACATGGATTACATGCCAAAGTGATAACAGGTTTATTGAGCTAAGTAAAATATATTATTAAAATTAATTTCACCAGTTTTCTGTTTCATTTTTCAATATGGCTACTGGAAAATTTAAAATTACGAATGTGTTCATACTGTATTTCCACGTGAGAGAACTGTTCTGGATCAGGAGTCAGCAAACCATGGCCCTTGGGCCAATCCGATCCATTGCCCGCTTTTGTAAATACTGTTTTATTAGTTGCCCTCCTTGGTTTCTGTATTGTCTATGGCTGCCTTGGTGCACCTCTGGCAGAGTTGAGTGTGACCCAGCGGGGTGGCCTGTAAAGCCTAAAGGCTTTACTATGTGACCCTTTAAGAAAATGTTTGCAGACCCTGCTCCAGCCCAACAAGGACAGGGATCAGGATTGTTTTCCATATTATCAAGCTTTAAGGCCTTGCCCTTAGGGTCTGAATATATATTTATCAAATAAAGATAAAGGGTGAAGAGTTTTGATGATTTATTCTCTAAGCATTTTGTGTTTACAAGTGTGAGGAAGAACATGAGTATTCTGCAGATGGGAGTTGGTGGAAATATGGGTGATTTAGGTCAGCTTCTCAGTTGAATTCTGGTCCCTGTAGTAGGAGACAGTTAAACACCTACATGAATAATGTAAGTAGTGAAACAAATGAGGCGTGAGGCAGTAGGGAGTGGTGGGGACCTCGGTGAGCTGGGGAACACAGGCCCTCTAAGGGGGCAGCTGCTGCTCAGCTCAGGTCAATTGTGATTTTGTGGGAATGTGGGCCGTGTCCAAATGTCTGCTTTTTTTCAAAAGAAGCAGGAAATTCACATATTTTCATTTAGATCTTCTAGTTGGAAAATATTGGAAATTAATTTCATTATTTTTAGAATGGTAACAAGTCAACCAAACTTTTTTTTTTTTGAGATAGAGTCTCACTATGTCACCCTCGGTAGACTGCCATGGCCTCACAGCTCACAGCAACCTCAAATTCTTTGGGCTTAAACGATTCTCTTGCCTCAGCATCCAGAGTAGCTGGGACCACAGGCACCTGCCATAACGCCCGGCTATTTTTTGGTTGCGGTTGTCATTGTTGTTTAGCAGGCCTGGGCTGGGCTTGAACCCACCAGCCTCATTGTATGTGGCTGGGACCCTACTCACTGAGCTATGGGCGTTGAACCCCAAGGCGCCTGAAGACCCTCTGTTTTATAATTGGCACAGGTGTTTCAGCATCAGCTTGGCATACTCAGTGGGCCATGTTTTTTTTTTTCATTTCCCCACCCATTCATCCATCCAACAGGCATTTACTGAGGGCCTATTGTGTTCCCAGGTGCTGTGCTTATGGCTTCTGCCATAACCCTGCATTGTCCCTTCTGGCCTCTCAGTGCTTGTTACTGACTTTACAAATCAGCTAACTCCATCGAAGGGCTTTGTAAAATATAACCTGATATACTAACATGAGCTGTTTTTGTTTACTGCTGTGCTCAAAACTGAGTCGGTGGTTGATAGAGACCTTGGGGAATGTGAGGAAGGTCTTCAGACTTGAGGCACAAGAATATATGCTAAGCAGTGTCATTTTGTCCCCCTTTAGACGTTCTTAAAAGCGGCGGGACAGGTCCTTCTACTGCCCAGTTGGAACGATGTGTCAGAGGTAAGAGAAAAGAACATTCTGATCTTTAAAACTGTATGTACCTTGGGGACCATTTAGTCTTCCTGGAAGTGGCATAATATGGCCCAATTCACATCTATAAAAGGGTTGATGCGTCTCAGTTCTGACATCTGGGACATTAGAGCCCATTTTGACAGGATATGCAGCTGATTCAAAATGTCTTCTCTTCTCTCTGACTTGGGAATTGCGTGAGTAGCAGTAATGTGTTACTGTTCTCAGCACTGAAGAAGAAAATGATTTTTTTTTTAATGAGGAATATTTGTCTAGTCTTTATCCCTTTACAGAATATATTTTTTACTAGCATGTCATTCTTGAATGGTAACAAAAACCCACATTTGATGTTTAAAGATCACTAAAGCAGAACAGGTGACAACATGTACTTCATGATTAAAGCATGAAAGAAAATTTCTATTCTTCTCTGTGGTCAAAATAATTTGAAAGGAGAATGGAATAATTTTTTCTTTCTTTCCAAATGTAACTTAAAAAATACAATTTTATCTTTGTTTCTAAATATAACTTTTCTAATATGATTTTACTTGTTTAAAAAATAAAACAAATAAATAGTTGTGAAGAAGTTGGAAAATTCAGATAATAGAAAACATCAAAAATAAAGGCCTGAAATCCTAAGACTCAGAGATTATTATTAACACTCTTGTCTTATTATGTTTGTTACAATTTAGTTTTCAATTCACACACACATACATATATTCTGCAAACATATTGTATATCCAGTTTTACCTGTTTTTCCTGAATTGTGTTGAGAACATTTTCTAATGATGTCAAATACTTGTCTACAACACAGATTTAGTCAGGATGGGCTTGGCTGTGCTGCACTAACAAATATGCCTCAGCAGCTCAGTAGAAATTTACTTCTCACTGTGCAAAGTCCTGTGTGGGTAAGAAGAGCCTCTTCCCTGCTCATAGGCCAGGAGCTCTCTCCATCCAATTCTGCCTTTTTAACAAGTGGCCTCCAAGGTTGAGGGCAGGAGCAGAGATGGGTGAGGAGGACCTTTGATTGCCTTGGCCCAGAAGGGCCTAACCACACCAGCATGATATTAAAGGGCTCATCTCCGGAACCTGTATAAATATTTATGAAACATTTGCCAGATTGAGACATTCTCTCGTTATTAATAAGATTATATTATGGTTTACATTTGAAGAACTTTTTGTTTGAAAAAGTTCAAATGAAATGAGATTAGGTTTAACATTGAAAGGGAGAGAAACAAAGTCAAGAATGTAAGATCTAGAAATGAGTTCTTTTTTAAAAAGTATAATTCAAGGCTCAGATGTCCAGGGGAACTTGAGCATGAGACTATAGCCTGGAAGATGTCTGGGGGACACCCAAGAGGCTGCAGCAGACATATTTTGTGTATTGTTTTTTTCTTGTATTTGACTCCTGGGTAGAGTGCTGAGGTGTCATAGTTCACAGCAACCTCAAATTCCTGGGCCCAAGCAATCCTCTTGCCTCAGCCTCCTAAGTAGTTGGTACTACAAGTGTCTGCCACTATGCCCTGCTTTTTTTTTTTTTTTTTTTTCAGTAGAGATAGGGTCTTGCTCTTGCTCAGCCAGGTCTCAGATTCCTGAGCTCAAGCAATCCACCTACCTTGGCCTTCCAAAATACTAAGATTACAGGCATGAGCCACTGTGCCTGGCTTTGTGCATTGTTTTAAATTAGGTTTTTCTGAATGTGAAATATGCAAATCTGTTACAAAATATGAATAAGCAGGGAAGTGTTCAGACTTAGGCAGGCTCTAATATACATTAAAGAAAATGTATGAATTAGCTGCTACCCAGCAAAACCGAATGCCAGAAACACAGATTTCCTGGGGCTTAAAGGTCTTTGTGCCAGGGGCCTGACAGATTTTCAAAACTGGCCACAGCACCTTATTTCCAGCTCATCAGGCTCTCATGAGCATGGTTTGTGAGGGGTGATGACAGAGTCTCCTCTGAGAGGCAGGGTGGGGAGGTGTGGGAGAGGGCTGAGATCGGTGCATTCAGGGGTGTGTATCTGAGGGGTAGGGACAGGCCCTCGACTGGCAGGAGGGAGTTGCTTTCTAAGGGCAGTGTGCACAGGATCTTTTCTGCCCAGGGTCCGAATGGCAGCAGGGGGCACTGGCAGGAGAAGGGAGGCACTGGGCTTGCCAAGGACACCAGAGGGTGACGTGGGGTATGGGCTGGACCTGCTGGTGTTCTTATCCCAGAGGGGACCCACAGGCAGTCAGGCGCTTCCTTAGGAAGCACTCAGGGCCCAGGAGCAGGTTGAGGACTTACTAAAGGCTCCTTGTGAGTCAGGCCAGAGCTCAGGCCAGGAAGCCCTGACCACTGCATCTTATGTGCAGAAATGCATGAGCCTGTGGCCTGGGTGGCCGGTCCACCTTGGCCTGTGTCCACACTCCATGAACTCAGTTGTGTGGTCTCTTCCCGGTCTGTGAAACAGAGCAGTAGTGTGACTTCCCCATCCCATAGGGCTGTGGTGAGGCAGCCGGATTCTGTGTGATGGCCAAGTACAGTAGGTTTTCCCGGCCCCCTCACGCCTGTGTTTCTTCTAGGATGGCAGTGTGGTGCTGGGCTTGGTCAATACCATTGATACCGTCATGAGCCACATAGCTTCCAATCTGCAGGCCAGCGAGCCCCAGGTCATCATTGCGGGCTCTTCCTCCATGGCAGGTAGTGGTCAGCGGCATATGGATGGGGTGGGAGTGCCAGCTGCGGGGTTCTGCAGGGAGGGGCCTCACCAGCCCCATAACCTGTGCAGAGCCACATTTGGTTGGAGTCAGGGTAGGCATCCTGGGCCACGATGTACACATGGGGGCCATGTAAGTATCTCACCCTGCCCCTCCATCCCCCAGAGTGTCTGTGGGATGGAGAGGTAGGGTCAGCCTCCCTGTGTCAGCTGGTGTGGTTTGGTCTGGGTCCAAGTTCCTGGGTGATTGTGAGGTGATGGCTTTCTGTTACCTATGGAGAGCCATGGTGCTGAGCTTTAACCGAGGGGCATGCCGGGGAAAGGAGCTTAACTGACCCATGAGCTTTAGAGCATAGTGTCAGCTGTGACATACATACCTGCAGTGTGAATATCAGACATCTTCATTTTCTGTGTCACCCAGGGTTCCCCAGAGCCTGCAGGGCAGCAGCACCCTCAGCACCTGGGGTCTTCCTGTGTACTGGATCTCCTTAGGTGGGAGACCCAGATTGGCAGCCAAGGTTTAGCCTTCTGGTCACAATTACTTCCGGATGCTTACTGCTCTTTATGTTTTTTGGAGGGCCCTGCCTGCTAAGGGAATTGACACTCTCTAGGGGAAGTTGTTCTGTTAATAGCTCAACTATGACTTGAACTTTACCTTAGAATTGAAAACAATGTAACATAAACATTTGTACCCTCATATTAATTTGAAATAAAAAAAAAAGAAAGAGCAGATAGGTTCGAAGCCTGGTCCCAGGTCCCTGCCAACTGCTGACTGTGGCTTCCACCCTTTCTCCTTGCAGAGTTCACTGTGGCCAAAGTTCTGCTCAAGGCCATGAACTTCTCCCACTACCGCTTCCCAGCCCACGGGCAGAGCTACATCGAGATTCCCCAGGAGGCCTTCTGTGGCCAAGGTGAGTGCATCTGTCCCTGCCCCTGCCCTGGAGGACGCTGGTGTCCTCCCAGGTCTGCACGGTGCCAGGTCAGTGGAATACAAGTGGATGGGCTGGGGCCATCACCACCCTGGCCCTGCTCAGGGTGGCCGTGGGTCAGGTGAGGGGGCTCATCCACTCAGGGCTCCAGGTTCTACTATGAGGAGGCTCGTATTCAACCTTGTAATAAAAAACAAGCAGCGAGGACTGTGACTCTGACCAGGGAGTGCTGTTGGACTCAGGCACCTCTGTCTATCTTTGCTGCAATGACCACGACCTTCTCTTGTCCCTGGAAAAGTGAACATGCCCTTGCAGACGTCCCCTCTCCACTCCCCTGTGGGGGAGAACTGTAGATTCTCCTTCCAGATGCCCTGGCCAGAGGTCGCACCACCTTTCCCGGGCTCTGCCTCAGGGCTGGGGCTGGGCCAGCTGGGGTCAGATGTCTCCCTTCCCAGTGAGAGGCCAGCCTGTGGGAAAGGTACCCTGGCTGGTCACCTGCTGCACCTGCTGGGTGTCAGGGGTGCCTGCTCCTGGGGAGGAGCAGGAGTGCAGCTATCTCACGTATATCCCCACAGAGGCTGGGTGGAGTCCTATGGGGCTGGGGCTTGGGTTCCCACAGCCAACAGGCCTGCGGCCAATTCTGCATCTGGGGACTTCTCACACTTAGCAGCTGGGCTCACTGGTCAAAGGGCAAGTTACTGAAGCGGCCTGTGGCTCAGTTTCCTTACCAGAGGCGGGGACAGTATTATTCCCGTCTTGTATCACTGTGATAATTGAGTCGAGCACTCATGATAGTGCATCTGCGCTAAGTACACTCTGAGATGTTGACGCTCTACAGATGTCCCTGGACAACCTAGCATGTCCACTAGTCCCCTCTAGGCAGCCCTCTGGGGTGAACAGAGTGAAAGAACAAGGTGCCTCCTGCTTCACAGTGGTTATGTAATAGTGAGGTAGGGCCAGGTGGGACACGGTGGCATCCAGGGCTCTGCGGCCCTGTATAAACTGCACCTGTCCCCCACCCCCCAGGGAACACAGGAAGGCTGGAAGCTGCCACTGCCCCCTGAAAGGCCCGCACAGACCTTGTGATGTTTGTGGCTAGTCCGACTCTCTCCGGTGGCGTCAGCCTCTGCACATCTGGAGTTAGCAGAGGCCACGCAGTAGGAGTTGTCATTTTCATTGACACAGGGTTACCAGACTCAGAGTCTGCCCTGAGTGCTCTTCACTTCCTCCTCCCCAGTGGATGGAGCTGCCCCAAGTTTTTGGGTGCAAGAGACTGTGCCATGCATGGCTGCTCTGGGGGCTTCGTGTCTCTCCTGCTTGTCACATTGAATGCTGCTGACAGGTGTCTTTGGCTTGTGCTCTCTCCCCAGGCTGGGCCACCATCGTGGGGCTCCTCTACCACACTGTGCACCGTTACCTGAGCAGCATCCCACCAGCCACCACACGGTGAGTTTCTCGGGGCCATGCAGCTTGGAGGGAGGGGTGTGTGCCCTTGTTTGTGGGTGGCTGATTCTGGTGACATGCTCCCTGACATACATTCCCCCATACACAATGTCATGTCAAAGAACTCTGTGCAAATGCTTGGCGCTTCACTGCTAGAGCCAGAAAATGCCTTTTGAGCAAGACCCAGAGCTGCTACGCCAGGCGCTGCACCGGCTGCCGCCGCCTCCCCCTCTGAACTCAGTTTGCCCTCCTGTTGCAGGTGTGGGGGCTGTGATAGACACAGTGGGCAAAGCCACTGACAATAATGTAACCAGGAGGCAGGGACTACAGAGTCACAGGACAGAAGAAGACAGGAACAGGTGGGCTCCAGGCTTAGCAGGGCCCAGATGCATCCTCTGCTGGCTCCCGCCTCTGCTGCCCCTGTGCTGGCTCAGTCCCAGGAAGGCCGTGCAGCATCAGCTCCTGTGGGTTGGGCTCTGAGGTCTGGGAGGGGGGCTCTCTCCTGAAAACACAGTCAGAACCCTGTGGGTCCGATGGTCCCAGGAGACTGCCCTCCTCCAGGTGCCCTTACAATGAAAGAACCTGGGGGACCTGTCATTCTTTGGAAGTGTGTGATTTCTAAGGTTCTTCACAAAAATGGTTATACAAAAGTGCAATCTAGTTTCCTCAAAGAGATGCCCTCTCAACTATTTGGGGAAAATTTGCTCAAACCCAAAATCATGAATGAAAAATTGACCTCTCCTTGATCCTTCTGGGTGAAGGTTCTGCTATGAAACTGGCTTTTCAATGAAATACATGAAACGCACATCTGTGAGGCACAGCAGTGACCCGTGCAGGCCGAGAGGGGGAACCTGTGGGGATTGCACACCCCTTTCCCACACAGAAGAGTCAGAGGCATGGCCTGTAGACATCAGGGCGGGATATACAGCTTAGGGTCAACTCTATAATGAAGTAGACTCCTGGCTCCTGCTGGGGCTGGCCAACTCTTTCATAAAGGGCTAGATTGTGAATATTTGTGGCTTTTGGAAACTCTGCCCTTGCAGGGTGAAGGCAGCCACAGACAACATGCAGGGAATGGGGGCTGGCTGCCTTCCAGTTCAGCTCTGTTTTACAGAGCCAGGAGGCTGGCCTGGGCTCTGGTCTGTAGATCCCAGCAGACATTCCCTGTATCTGCCCTGGCAGTGATGGGTAAGGAGAGGCTGAGGTGCTGGCTCCGGGAGACCCCCAGCCCACCCTGAGAGATGGCCCACCCACAGAGCCTCAGTCTTCAGCCCCCCACCATCTTCACTGCCCCCGGCACCTGCAGAGAGGACATGGGAGCCTCAGGACCCACGTGTTTTGTCCTGGGCTCCTTTGGTCAACTCTCACTTCCCCTCATATCGAGGTGCCAGAGGTTGGACAGCAAGGCCCCCTGCCCTGACCCATCACTAGCATTGACATCCCCAACAGCAAGGCTTTTGTCAGTAGCACATTTAAATGCTGGAAAGCAGAACAGTGTACTCTGCAGGGAGGGGAAAATGTTTTTCACGTGTGCGGGGAAGTTGGATCTGGAGCTGGGCAAATCTCTTGAATCAGCACTTAGCACCGCAGGTCTCCCTGTCAGAATTGGCCTGTGAAGGGGACGGTTAGTGCTGCGGATCATGGCACAGGTGTGGGTGCAGCCTCCTGGTGTCGCCCTCCCAGCGATGGCCCCTGTTAGCCACCTAGACCCCAGCAAATGACTTGCGTCTGTACCTGGTGTGCCTCTCTGATGACGGGACTGATTTCTGAGGGTCACTGCGAGGATTAAATGAGTCACTTGTTTAAGTAGCGCTTGGCACCCCTGAACATGCGAGGGAGAATTGGCTTCCTTTACTGTGCAAGATGATTGGATGTTTGTGTCTTTTTGCCTTTAACATAATTTTCAAATTTCAAGCATGGCTAGGAGCTGATTAGCAGAGTCACCATGTGGGCAGCGCTGAGTGCTCCTGCCTGCCTGTGGTTGCAAGCTCATTCCCCAGCAGTTGTCATGGCCTAGGGATGTGGTGCTGATGGATCTAGGCCTGGACACCAGGGTTTACTCCTGAGCCAAGAAAGAGTCCCCTCCAGAGTATGTAGGCCAAGTGGACTGCGGGTGCCCTACAGGGAAACCGAGGTACCTTATCAGGAGAAGATCGAAGCACTGCTGGGGTCACAACAGCTGGTGTCCAACACAACATCATTTATCATCCCGTTTCACAAGTAGGGAAGTGAAGGTTCAGACAGAAGGAGCTCCCTGCCCAAGGTCACATGGCTGAGTAAGGGGGATCCCTGAGATGCACACCCCGTTCTCCCACATGCCCGGGTCAGCTCCCTCCTCTTACAAACTCTTTGAGGTCAAGGGCCCTGTCTCACCTCTTGGTCCTGGCATCAGATCTTCAGAGTGCAGGTGGATGGGTAGAACTCAAACCCTGGAACCAGGGTAATGAGTCACCGAATCCATCTGCAGGTTCCATGTTACCCAGAGCTGCAAGTACCGCCCAACAGAAATCAGAGTTCCACCTAAAAAGGATTCTGGTCTCAAACATTTTGGGTTTGACATTAAATTCTAAACCCAACTTCCAGCTGAGTGACTCCCCTCTCTATTTTTCATATTGTGATGATTTCCCATTTTCCCCCAAGGATCGCAGAGGCAGCTAGCTACAAAGGCTGTTTGCTGTCTGCTGCCAGCGCCCTCATCTCCCTGGAGGTTTCCCCGCCACCGACACTGTCCCAAAACCTGTCCGGGTCTCCTCTCGTCACCATCCACCTCAGGCACAAGCTGGTGAGTTTCAGCAGATTCGCTGTCCTTGCTGCCCTTCAATCTGGCTTTCCGCTGACAAACATTTGCCTGTCCATGGATTGTACAGAGAACCTCAGGTGAAATCGGTGCTGGCCAAAGTTGGCATTTTCTGCTCACTGGTATTGGTTCCTTTTCCTGAGACTCTGGCTATGAAATGAAATGGGAAGCCTCCCAGTGTCAGTGTTGGGTGAAAAGGCCTCTGAGGCCAAAGGAAGCTTCCCTGGACCTTCATCTGACTTATAGCAAGTGCCCCTTCAGGAGGAAGGGTATGGACCGGCCATCTCTCAGTTACCTGGTGTCACAGCCATTAGCAAGGTGAAGAACTCCATTCTGTCTGAGTGGAACAGCCCATGCAGCTCAGGAGAAACTGTTTCTAAGCCTCAGATTTTAAGCGATGTGCTGTTTGTCCTGATGCACCGCAACCTCAGGCCTCTCTGCAGGTCATTTGTCTTTGCTGGTGATAAGACTGATGGAGACATCAGCACAGGTGCACAGGTGCCCTTTAGAAACACACGCACAGCTTACCCAGGCAGGCTTGAGGGGTAGGGTACGGGGTTGCTGCAACATTCAAAAGTTGGGATTTTTCAAGGAATTGATCAGAGAGCTCAGAATATTCTGGTCGTTCAAAGGCTAGGATAGAATGTTCTGTGTCATTCACCCCGTCCTGTGTCGTTCTGCTTCATGCCACCAAGTTTGCTAAAGGCCGGCCCTGTGCCACACATGGATGGGCGCCCAGGGTTCCTTGGGGGTGACAGTGTTTTCTTTCCCCCAGAGGGGCCCACACTCCTGGGTGCAGAGTGAGCTGGGCAAGTCTAGAGACAGGTCGGCTGCCTCCCTCAGACTTCGCCTCGACCTGCCCCAGTGCTCCAGCCTCTGTGTTCCTGTGGTGGTGCCTCCCTCGTCCCCGTGCTTCTTGGCTGTGGTCTCCTTGTCCTTCCTAAAGCTCCTTGGTGCCACTTACGTCCTTACTGTGGTGTCCAGGAAATGCATGGCTCCTGCTTGAGTGCCACCTCCATCCCTGGTACCTGTCTCTGCAGCACCTCCTCCTGGACCTCCCTTGGGCGCAAGTCCTCCCTAGCGCTTGTAAACACATGTTTCCCTCCCTCCCAGAAATGCCAGACATGAGTGCTTCATTCGCGCTTCATTACAACAGCTGATTGTTTATGCAAGTCTCCTAAGACAGCCCACAGGCTTCTGGAGAGTCTAATGTGGAGTCACTTGTTTTCCTGCTCCGGTGCTATGATGGAGCTTGATGCAGCAAGAGGCCCGGGAGACGCTTGCTGACTGTGCTGCACTGGAGTCAGTGGGCACCCTGAGAGGCCCTGTCTTGGGGTTGTATCTGTGGGTCCCTCTGTGCATACACAGAACCCACATTGGTACTGAGTCTTCCCCCCACCCTGGTGGTGAGGACACTGCTAACTCCCCAAACTCCCCAGGCTCAGCCTGCGGGTGGGAAATTCAGCTGTGATGTGCAGAGGGAGACACCCAGCTTTCAGGGTGTTGTGATGCTGCCTTGAGAAAGTCTAGGCCCATAACTAGGAGTGTATGAGAGTGGAGAAGGCTCATTTACAAAGACTCAAGGACCTCTGTGTGTTTGAGGTTGAAGTTGCCCTTGTGACAAGGACCCTGGGGGTCACAGCAGATGATGTGGGGGTAGGGTGGGGAGTGAGAGTCAGTGTCAGGTCCAGGGGATGGGCAGGTCCTGGCAGGGAAGGACATGGCCGAGCTCAAGTGTCTGGGCTGCAGGGAGTCACAGTGCAAGTCACATGTGCACACATATACACAGCACCCAGAACATATACACACAAGCGCACAGCACCCAGAACATGCACACAATGCTCAGTACACACATACACATGCATATAGCACCCAGAACACACACACATATGCACACAGTACACAGAACACACACACACACAAGCACACAGCCCAGAACACAAACACACACAAGCACACAGCCCAGAATACAAACACACACAAGCACACAGCCCAGAATACACACACACAAATGCACACAGCACCCAGAACACACACACACACACAGCCCAGAACACAAACACATATGCACACAGTACCCAGAACACACACACACAAGCACACAGCCCAGAACACAAACACACACAAGCACACAGCCCAGAATACACACACACAAATGCACACAGCACCCAGAACACACACACATATGCACACAGTACCCAGAACACACACACACACAAGCACACAGCCCAGAACACAAACACACACAAGCACACAGCCCAGAATACACACACACAAAGGCACACAGCACCCAGAACACACACTCACAGCACCTAGAACACACAAACATATGCACACAGCACCCAGAACACACAGACCCACAGACCAGAACACACACACACACACACGCACACAGCACCCAGAACACACACACACACAGACACACAGCCCAGAATACAAACACACAAATGCACACAGTACGCAGAACACACACACACAGCCCAGAACACAAACACATATGCACACAGTACCCAGAACACACACACACAAGCACACAGCCCAGAACAAAAACACACACAAGCACACAGCCCAGAATTCACACACACAAATGCACAAAGCACCCAGAACACACAGACCCACAGACCAGAACACACACACACACACGCACACAGCACCCAGAAAACACACAACACACATGCACACAGCACTCAGAACACACAACACACATGCACACAGCACCCAGAACACACACAACACACATGCACACAGCACCCAGAACACACAACACACATGCATACAGCACCCAGAACACACACAACACACATGCACACAGCACCCAGAACACACAGACAGACATGCACACAGCACCCAGAACACACAACACACATGCACACAGCACCCAGAACACACAACACAAATGCACACAGCACCCAGAACACACAACACACATGCACACAGCACCCAGAACACACAGACACACAAGCACCCAGCACCCAGAACGCACAACACACATGCACACAGCACCCAGAACACACAGACACACAAGCACACAGCACCCAGAACACACAACACACATGCACACAGCACCCAGAACACACAACACACATGCACACAGCACCCAGAACACACAGACACACAAGCACACAGCACTCAGAATGCAGAATACAAATGCACAGAGCACCCAGAACACACACACACAAGCACACAGCACCCAGAACACACAACATAAATGCACACAGCACCCAGAACACACACACACACACACACACACAGACGCACCCTCACCTCATCCTTGTTAGATCGGGCTGGTGTGACCCTGGATTTTGGGAAGTAGAAAATGACTTTGTTTTATTGTCATAGATCCAGGGCATGTCAGGGGACCTCGTGCCTCTGTTCCCAAACTGGCAGCCTCCATCCTCCCTCAGAGCCCTCTGGCCCAGCTCCCAAGGAGGCAAGGAGGAGGTAAACTGAGTCACATGCCCATTGTCCTATTTTGGGGCCACATCCACCTTCCCCTGGGCCTCGAATTCTGCCTCACCCCTGCCACCCTCCCGCGATGCCACCTGAGTGAACTGCAGTCGCAGAGGGGTGGGTCCTTCTGGAGCTTTCCCTGAGAGACTGTCACCCAGTGAGACAGAGGTCACCTGTGCCTCAGTGGGAGGCCCTACAAGCTGCGTCTGCTTACCCGGTGTCCTCGTGACGCTCCGTCATCAGTCTGTTTCATGCCAAGCGAAGGGCATATAATCATGTTCTGTTTAACACTGTTCAATGGATTTAATGGCACTATTGAATCATTTTTGTTACAACAGATGTTTATGTTCTCATGGAACTTCTTTCTCAGAGAACTCTCTTAATCTCTGCATCATTTATAGATAAGCATACTCGCTTGCTTTCAGGACAGTCTAAGGTCAGTGAGGGGTTTTGCTTTTGAGCTGCTGCTGGTTCTTTGTGGTCCTGCAGAGTTTGGGGCTCTGGGCCAGGCAGTAGATGACAGGTGGCATCCTGGTGAGGCTGGGGCTCCATCTCTGTGGCCTTGGGCTCAGACCCACGAGATAGGTGAGTCCTCGAGCTCATGCCAGGCATCAGAGCGCAGCATGCAGGCACCATCAAATAATTCAGACTCAGACCCCAACTTTTGGCTGAGCTGCTGTGGCCTCTGCTGACCAGCTCCTGCCATTCCTCGGGTCTCCCTGAGGGCTGGCTGTCATCCTATCCAGGGGAGCTCATCAGACTGAGACCTTCTGCAGCTCAGACCCCAAGACCGGGTGGCAGGTGGCTGGTCAGAGGCCTTTCTGGCAGGTCAGCAGAGGGGCTGGACACAAACGGTGGACACACACCACCTGGGAACACTGGCCCAGGATGGCCCACCTCTTGCTCCCTCTGGTACATGCTGGTGTTTCCTGACATAAAGAGCCTGTCAGAAACTGCAGTGCTCTGTCAGTTGAAATTGCTCACTGCATTTAATCGAAATCTTAATTTTCAAATCAAATTGAGATGTCACCTTTCCTAGGTCAATGAAGATGAAACTGTTTTCTGAAGAAGAAAGTCAGACTTGACCAAAGTAGATACTTTGGCAAATTTGAGAATTAGAAAACCAGAAATAAATATGGCAGAGAGCTGAGTGGTGTCAGTTTCTATTGCCATTGTCAAAAATTCACTCCTGAAACAGTTTCAGCTCAATCCTGAAGGCAGGCCATGAGCCAGGCTGTCGTCAGGTTTGAAAGGGATCGGTTCTGGTGAGGGTGCTGAGGCAGCGGGAGTTGAGTGCTGACGGGAGTGGGCTCTGCCCTCTTGCGCCTGCCAACATCATCCAGGGCAGGACCAGGGCTGTGTGGGTGCAGCCTACGCTCCGCAATGGGCCGTGACTGGAGCACAGGCTACACCGTATGTGCTGCTGTCTAGGAGAGATGTGGCAATGGCTGTGAGTCTCTGATTGCTCATGTGCCTGTCATGGTCAGTCTGAGAGCGCCTGTGGCTGATAGTGCAGAAGGAGCCAGGCTGGTCTTGCTGTGGTCTCTGGGGCCGTGAGTGCCAGGAATTCAGTGTAGGAGCAGAAACTTCCCCTGGCTGCACAGACAGAGTTTGCTGGAAGGAAACCTCGGGCTCTAGGACAGGAGAGAAGTCCAGGGATTCTGCCCCAGGGTGTTGGGGCTGGGCACTAAAGGGGTGAAGCAACCACCTCTGTACTCCAAGCCCCACCCCTGCTCACAAGGAGGGGTGAGAGGGGCCAGAGGAGGGCGAGGGGTGGGCCACATGGGGAGGCACAGGTAGAAAAGTGGGGCATGTGTGCCAAGCCCTAGACTTCTGAAAACAGTGCTTGTCTGGATGGTGCAATGTGGCCCTCGCAAGCTGTGGACTTCACAGCAGTACCCTGGCCAAGGCTGTGCCTGGACATTGAGCTGAGACCCCAGCACATCCATGGACCAGGCCTGGGGTGACTGATGTGATGGAAGGCAGCCCTCAGCCTTCTTGGGGTATTACCATAACCTGTGACTTTTGAAGAGCAGCCCTAAATCTGGGCTTTAAATCTTATCTCTGGATAAATCTGTTGGGAGCTAATTCAAATTTGTTTCCACTGTTGTCAAACAAAACACATCCCTGGGTTAAATTTGGGCAGTAGGTCAACAGTTTACAAACTAAATTTTTTAAGCTTTTTATTCTGAAGTGATTTTAAACTCAGAGAAAAATTACAAAAATAGTACGGAGTTCCTATGTACCGTTTACGGATATTCCCTAACAATAGTGATTTAGAGCACAATTATTGAAACCAGGAAATTTGCGATGACACTAACTGACCTCCACAGCCCATGGTGGAGCTCGGGCCACACCAGCACTGTGTGGGTTCTCTCACTCAGGGCTTTTCCCGTTCCAGGAGCTGATCCAGGCTCTGAAGGAGTCCTTGGTTGTCACATCTCCTAGGCAACCTCAGTTGGTGATGGTTCATCAGCTTTGCTTTGTCTCCTGTGACCTTGACACTTTTGGAGAGCGCTGGCCCATTATTTTGTAGAATGTTCCTCAATTTGGGATCATCAGATGTTTTCTCCCGGCTGTGATGAGGTTGATGAGAAAGCCACAGAAGTGAGATTGTGCCTTTCTGATGACATGGTCAGGCTGGGGTAGTCTGCCTGCAGCTGCCACAACAACAGAAATTAATTTTCTCATAGTTCTGGGGGCCAGAGGTCCAAGATCTTGATGTTAGCAGGATTGGTTTTCCCTACGGCCTCTCTCTGTGGCATGCAGACACGGTCTCCTCCCTGTGAGCTCACAGCGGTGTCCCCCTTGCCATGAAGGCCTGTCTCTAATCTCTTCTTCCCAAGAGGACACTGTCAGATTGGATTAGGACCCACCCAATGACCTCATTCTAACCTCGTTGCCCCTTCAAAGGCCCTGTCTCCACATACAGGCGCGTTCTGAGGTCCTGGGGGTTAGGACATCAACAGATGACTTTTGGGGACAGTTCAGCCCTCGTCATGGGCAGCACAGGGAGTGGGTGT
This sequence comes from Nycticebus coucang, assembly GCF_027406575.1. Classification (NCBI taxonomy): domain Eukaryota; kingdom Metazoa; phylum Chordata; class Mammalia; order Primates; family Lorisidae; genus Nycticebus; species Nycticebus coucang. The sequence goes on along the minus strand of NC_069783.1, from coordinate 106,320,826 downwards.
TTATTATTTCTGGTGAGGCTTGAGTGAGTCACCTGGTTGAGTGGGATCAGCTGGGTTTGCCTATCATCAAGTTATTGTTTTGCCCTTTGCCAGTAATAAGTATCTTGGTGAGGGAGATACCATTAAACCACCCATGCGTCCTTTATCTCATCTTTCTGCACTGATCTCGAGGAGTTGATGGTACTAGCCTGCAGCTGCAAAAGTGATTGCTGTGTGTTCTCCTGATGGTGACATTCTGTTCCTTTCATTCCCCTCTGCACTCGTTAACTGCAATTCTATTACAAGGACAAACTGTTATTTATCTATTCAACATTATTTTTGTTTCAGTGACTCATGGATTTTACTTTATTCCATAGATCAGGCGTCCTCAAAGTTTTTTTTTTTTTTTTTAATTTTTTTAATTTTTATTTTTTTGTAGAGACAGAGTCTCACTTTACTGCCCTTGGTAGAGTGCCGTGGCGTCACACGGCTCACAGCAACCTCCAGCTCTTGGGCTTAAGCGATTCTCTTGCCTCAGCCTCCCGAGTAGCTGGGACTACAGGCACCCGCCACAACGCCCGGCTCTTTTTTTGTTGTTGCAGTTTGGCCGGGGCGGGGTTTGAACCCGCCACCCTCGGCATATGGGGCCGGCGCCCTACTCACTGAGCCACAGGCGCTGCCCCGTCCTCAAAGTTTTTAAACAGGGGGCCAATTCACTGTCCCTCAGACCATTGGAGGGCTGGACTACAGTTAAAAAAAAAGAAAACTATGAACAAATTCCTATGCACACTGCACATATTTTATTTTGAAGTCAAAAAACAAAATGGGAACAAATACAATTCACACTGCCTCATGTGGCCTGCGGGCCGCAGTTTGAGGACCCCTGCCACAGATCATGGTCCAGTGCTGTTCTTATTTATTTCATTGCTCACATTGTCCCAGCTGTGACCATGGGGGCTTTGTCCACTTGGTTCCCGTGTCCCTTTTGTACCCCCCCCCTACTTTTTGAGTCCTTCCCTACTTTCTGACAGTATAGACATCCTAGGCTCATGGACTCAGCCATTTTAGCACAGAGCCTGGGTTCATCCTATTGGAGAATGGTATTTAGAAACCAGGATCTGGGGACTGGATGTTCACATTTCTACTGGAGTGTCACAGGGAACTTAGCTGGGAGATACATGTATGAATGTTCACAGCAGCACACATTTGTGTCTGCATTTATCTGTATCTATCCATGTGCGCTTGTGCACGTGTGTGAGTTTGTGTGTGTGTGTCTCTGTGTATTAAAATATGTCATTTCAGACTTGGGGTGGTGCCTCATGCCTGGAAGCTGTGAGAATTACTCAAGACCAACCTGGACACCATAGTAAGACCCCATCTCTATAAAAAAAAATAGGAAAATTAGCAAAGTGTTGTGGCAGGCCCCTATAGTCCCAGCTACTCAGGAGGCCAAGGCAGGAGTATCCCTTGAGCCCAGGAGTTTGAGGTTGCTGTGAGCTAGGCTGCTGCCAGTGCACTCCAGCCTGGGTGATAGAGCAAGACCCTGTCTCAAAATCAAACAAACAAACAAACAAACAAACATAATTTAATTCTGTCTAGTCTAAGACCATAGGTTTCATTTTAGCCTTTTCTCATATGTCTTTTTTTTCTCCCAAAGCTAGAAACTCATCCCTCATTGTTCTCACTAGTCTAACTTGTTTAAAGGCAGTGCACACACATGACGTCACTTCACAATCGCCAGCCCAGAGCCCTGCGAGAAATGGATTTACTGACTAGAGGGTAGCATTTCTCACATTCTCTGGTTTTGCACCATACGTTTTAAATAGCACTTCCCAAAGTCACATGGCCTGGTTCTTTCCTTCTCCCCTCCCTTGGGTGTGGTGCTCCCATTCACCTGCGAGGCAGCCAGAGTCATTTGTCGTTTGTATTCCACCGTGGGTCCCCCATGCTGGTTGTTTTCAGTTACAGATTTATCTGCCCTGAGCGACATCACCGTGGGTCCTAAGTGGGATCTACGCTGCCTGTGCTGCCTGCGCATTGTCCTTCTGTGCAGCATGGTGTGTCCTGGACATTGCTGGTCCTAAACCAGCTGTAGAGGTCATCCCACTGCCCCACAGTTGGTGCTGCTCCACCACGTGGGTTTATCCAGCTGGCACCTGGTTCACTCCTGCTCTCTCCTGCTCACAGGCACACGGATTGTTCCCATATCTGGTCACTATAAATGATTTGTTGCAGTGAACAACCTTGTGCACCTACATGTCCCCACTGTGGGGGGCGTGGCCACCATCCTGGGAACTGAAAAGTCTGTGTCTGTTTGCAGATGGATCTCACCCCAGGCTGCCTTCTTCCTCCCCTTATTTCGAGTCTCCTGGTTGTTGGGGGCAATGAAGTGACACAGCAGAGAGATCGTCAGTCTCTGCTGAGGAGATAACTGGGGAAAAAAGCTCCTAGGTGCATACCCCTGGGTTCTCATCTGGATGATCCGAGTAGTGATTTTAAAAGCAGCCAAGTCTAGAATCAACCACACCAAATTACAGTGCCTTTCTGCCCATCGCAGAGCCTGGGAAGGAGTCAGTGCAGGAAACAGGTGGGGTGGCCCTGCTGGCTGGGATGTTCCCTGTGACATCGGGGCAGAGGCCTGTAGGAAGGGCTGGGGCCTGGCAGAAGGAAGTCAAGGGTGGCTTCTGGTGGTGCTAAAGCCAGGGGCTTGGTACTGCAGCCGACCAAGTCTAGCATTGCTGTGCATTTTGAAAACATATATTCATGTGCTGAGTAGTGACTTTTTTTTTCCTTTTGAGACAGAGTCCCACTTTGTCACCCTCAGGAGAGTGCTGTGGTATGACAGCTCACAGCAACTTCAAACTCTTGGGCTTAAGCGATTCTCTTGCCTCAGCCTCCCAAGTAGCTGGGACTATAGGTGCCCACCACAATGCCCGGCTATTTTCTTTTTGCAGTTGTTATTGTTGGTTAGCTGGCCTGGGCCAGGCTCGAACCCACCAGCCTCGGTGCATGTGGCTGGCGCTGTAACCACTGTGCAATGGGTGCTGAGCCGCGTAGTGACGTTTTGGTCAGCGACAAACTCATATACTGTCGGGGTCCCATATGATTATAATACAGTATTTTCATTGCATCTTTTCTATGTTTAGATGTTTTGACACACAAATACTTACCATTGTGTTACTGCTGCCTGCAGCTTTCAGTACAGTCACCTGCTGCCCAGATGTGTATCCTAGGGGGTGATGAGTTGCACCACCCCGGCTGGTGGGAGGGGTGCTGTGCCAACCCTTCATGATTATGTGCACTTTGTGGCATTCTCACATGAGGGAATTGTCTAATGACACGTTCCAAAGAACATGTAATTAGGCAATGCATGGCCGCATGTATACATTTTAAGAACACCATGGCAGTGTGTATACATGGGATACATGTGTATTTCTCAGCCCTGCAGACTCAGGAAGCTGAGAGCTCTGAGAAGGCTCGGGCAGTCTTTGGGCTGTTTCTCATGGTGCGAAGCTGCCGCAGGCAGAGGTGGGTCCGAGGGTCGGGGGTCTGTTCTGCAGAAGCCTCACTTCCCTCCTACTGCAGAGAATTACAGGCTCTGCCTTGGTGCCGTGGATGGAGGTTTTGCAGAAGATGGCATTTTTGTCTTCTGTGAAGTAAGAAAGGTGCTAGTTTGAAAACCAGAGAAAAAGAAAGGGTGGATTAAAATGCAGTTGCTGTTTTAATGGCTGGTTACTATAGTTATTTTTAAAAAAGGAAAGTGTTTGAATAAGGAATCTTGTCTTGAAGAGTGGCAGAGAAGAGTTTTTATCATACCAGAAGAGGACGGTAATTAAGGCTTGTCTTAGCCAAGTGTTCTCTGGGGGTTTGGGGATTTTTCTCATGAAGGTTGCTTTTATATTTCTGAGGACGTTTGGGAGGCGTGCTTTTCTGGATTGAAACGACTTGTCTGATGGGAACATTTTCCATGGCAGTCTGTGCTCCCTGACGGGCCCGTGAGATGAGGCTGACTTGGCAGAGAGCTGGGCTGTTGGCCTGTTTGTTCCCCTCGTCTTTGTGGGCAAAACATTGCCTGGAGGTCGCGGGAATTTTCTACAGCAAGTACTTGAGGCCTGAGGCTGGGGTGGCTTCTTTTCTTGGCATAGAGGGGGGAAGTGTTCTTGGTTGCAAGGGAACCCTGGAGGCTCCTAAGAAGGTACTTGGTTAACCCCAGGGGTGGGGAGAGAGCACTTGCACCTCCATCCCTGCCCATCGGACTGCAGCAATCCTTCCAGGGACCCAGGCAGGGGTCCTCCATTTCCCACTATGTGGGTTTTCTCTGTTAATCTGCAGGGTACAAATCGAGGTGGGAAAGTGATGAACCCAGGCTGTGTTCTGACCTCGAATCTGGGACTTCCACCTGCAGACAAGGGGTTGCACCAAGGGTACAGTGTGGGCGTGGTGCAGCTGTAGGCTGGGTGGGGCCCCAGAGTGTCCTGGCTCCCCACCTCTCCTGACACCCCCCGGAGGGATGGCTGGTCTTGCTATGCTTTCCCTCCCCAGTGAGACAGAATTCCTCCTCCTCCCAAAGTGCCTGCTGTAATGCCTTTGGGGGATAGTTCCTTTGTCACTGAAGTCACCAAACCAATAACTATAGACCCTACAACACCCTTTATGGCGGCATCAGTTTTAGGTCTGTCTCGGGTCTGCGCCCCCACCGGCGGCCTGTGCCCAGCCCTCTGCGCCCTTGCTCCCTTAGCTCTTTAGGATGACTTCTTAGAAGTGGAATGGCTCAGGCAAACGTCCACACATGCATTCCTCGTTTGAAAATTTAGTTTGGCATATCTGTATTTGCTTATGAAGAGACCAAGCAGAATTGTAGACTCCTATATTCAGAAGTCAGGGCTCAGAAATCAGACTGTTTTCATCTTCTCCTTGGCATGTTTTAAAGTAGGTTTTGTTGAAATACAACATACTTACAGAAAAGTACACACACAGGTGTATAGAACCGCAGCTTTCACCGAGTGGACATCCCCATGAACTGACCTTCAGATCACAAGACAGACGTGGCCAGAATCCTGGTCCCAGACATTGCCCCATCTAGCCATTTGGGCTCATGATAAACAGCACTGCTGGAACATTCTAGGGTGTCATATATTTTTTTGAATGTATGAATGAACGTCTTTCCTTCCGTCACATGCCCAGGAGTGGTGGGTGACTGGTCGTGGGGTGTGCGTATGTTCAACTTTGGTAGATTTATACCAAAAGGTGTTTCCACAGGGACCACTGGTTTACATTCCCCCTCATTGGAGCAGAAGACAATCGGGTCCAGTGTGCGACTCTGCCTGCCTCCCACATTTGTTTCCTGTTCCATAATGGCATCAATGGCCTGTTTATTGTTGGATATTATGATACCCTTAAAAAAAAACTCTATTCCATTCAAATTTTATGCCTGTTTTTATATTAGGTTTTCTGTTTTCTTCCTTATTGATTTTTTAAGGAGTTTTGTATATTTAGTGATGTGTTGGTTATATGAGGTTGGGCAATTAAGTTCAAGAACTCATCCTAGAAAAAATGACTACAAATCGTCCGCACTCTCTCTGTCTCTGTGTTCCCTGCTTATATCCCCAGCCCTGGTCCTCACTCCCTGCCTCCTCTCCCAGGACCCTCTGAATGTGTTGGGTTCACATGGATCATGCAGGGTCATCCTCCTATAAGATATTTAATTTAATTACACCAGAGAAATTCCTTTTGCTTGAGAAGTGACACTTGCAGGCTGTGAGGTTCAGGTCATGGACACCTTTGGCCAAGGTTGGGTACCCTGTCTGCCCAGCACAGAGGCCAGTTAGGGACCCTCAGGGAGCCCCCTGCAGCCCACACTACCTCAGTCTCAGGCCATGTGTTGTGTAGACTCTGCGCTCTAGTAGCTGCCTGTGGGATGGGCAGGCCCTTCCTCCTGGGCCCCCTGTAAAAGAGACCTCCTGTGTCCAGGCCACTTTCCTCGGCTGATGTGCTAGGTGTGGGGTCTTGAGCATGTGACTGCATTGCCCTCCTCCCACAGGGCAGGGCCCTGGGGCCCCTTCGGCCACACACCGGAGCAGGTGTGGTGTCAGCCACACCTCGAGAACTGATCAGTTCACCTCATGAACTGATTCCCTTCCCTGGGGCCTGTGCACCTGCAGCTTGGGTGCTGTGTAATTTAGGATGTGACACCTATGACATGCCACCATTACACTGAGAAGACACAGAAAAGACCTGTAATTTAACCCACTTCTGTAAAAGCTCATCGATTTAAGTGATCTGGCGCGTACAGAGCAGGGGCGGCCAGTGCGCACAGTTAAACACGGGCGCTCAGTCTGTAGCCTGAGTTATTCAGAGGTGACTGCAGTCCGTCTGTCATGATCCACAGTGTGTCTGGACTTTACTGCCCTCCTCCCACTGCCTGGCCCCTGAGGCCTCTGCCCCTGGACTACACTGCCCTCCTCCAATGACTTGTTCCAGAGGATGACTTCACGATGGTTCCCACACTGACAGCAGCAGCACCAGTGAGGGGATGCTCTTCTCACGGTGCACAGGCACCCAGGAATGCAGGACTAAAGCCTCCTCCCTGGTCAGCGCTCCTCCTGGTCAGCACTCCTCCCGGTCAGCACTCCTCCCGCACTCTCCTGGAGAACAACTGTTTCCCTGCACTTTGGCTGGGGCATCTACTCCTGCTCTGACCCACGTGGCCTCTGGGGACATGGGCCAAGGTGCTTCCTCAGGGCTCCTGCTCTCTGGGTTGGTGGACAGCACCTCAGAAACAGGGAGGACTCTGCCCATCAAGGATGGGGTGAGTCCTGTTGACCCTCAGTGTGGCCAGTTCTGTCCTTAGCTGAGGAATGCAGCCTATGGCTGGAGACCCTGCACCTTACCAGCACCTCTCCCACTGTTCAGCCCCACGGCCTCTGTCCCTGGAGTAACAGCCCATGCCCGTTGTCTACGCCTGTCCAGTCTTGCAAGGGTCTGATCAGGCCTGGCTGGAGTGGCCCAGGTGGGCGGGGTGGGGCTGCTGTGTGCCGATGCTCCTATGCTGGCCCTAGGACAGGAATTCTCATTTGTCCCCACAGCCCTTCCAGATAGGAGTCAGCCAGCAGCATCAGCACAGGGATATTACACCCTGTGTATGGCTCTGGGTGTCAGGGCAAGGGCTTCTTGGAAGACCATGAGTCAGCTGAAGACGGGGGGGAGTTTGGCCTTGCTAGAGATATAACTGTCAATAGCCACCCCTGAAGACAGTGGCCCACACGGTGGCCCGTTTCTCTCCATGAGCATCTGCAGACAAACCATCCCCATCCTGCAGCAGAAAGCCGTGGGGACCTCTGGCCCCCATCCCATGAGGGCGAGGGTGGCAGGCAGAGCACCAGCTCCTCTGAAGGAGGCTCCTGGGGCTTCTACTCAGCCTGTGCTGACACCTCACCAGCAGCAGTGTCCAGCAGCAAGGGCAGTGGTCTTCCTGGGTGGTCAGGTGTCCATCTGTCCCGGAGTTCTGTCTAGCCACTCCACAGCACACAGGCTGGCAAGCCCTGCTTTCTGGATGGGAGGCTGAGCATGGGATCAGCCTGGGGCAGCAGCCTTTCTGAGCCTGTGAGTGGGGCAATAGGTGGTACAGTGGGTCAGGGCCCTGGGCCGTCTCCCTATTCTCCTTTCCTGGGGAGAGTGCTTCCTTTCAGCACACCCTGCAGCTGGCCAGGGCGCTTGCCCACCCTCCTGCATCTGCCTGGCCCTCAGATGTGCAGAGAGGCCTGCATGCCCCTCCCAGCTTTGACCCATAGCCCCCACTCAGGGAATGGCCGCAGAGGGAGCTCCCAGTGACTTGGAGCTCCTCGGACTTGCAGGGTGGAGGGCCCAACTAGGCACTGTCCCAACTGACGTTCAGATCAGTAATTTGTTCCATGATGATAATAGGTTGTTGATCCAGTAACTTTTTATAGTTCACGTAAGAGACTGTTGTCTTCTGAGAAACCATTACTCATTTGCGGGCAGGGCAGGGGTCATTTTTAGATGTGAGCATGGCCTCCTTGTGCCCTGTGATGACAAACCCACACTCAGGGATCTGTGTCTGTCCTACGGGGCTAGAGTGGAAGACCCTGCCCTCCCCTGTCTTGAGACTACAGGGGAGTGGATTTTTCTCCAGAGGTGGCAGGGACTTGGCTGCCGAGTTAGCTTCTGATGGGCTATGGCTTTTCCTGATACTCAGGGGAAGACGATGTGGGAAAGAAGGAAGAAAGGAGAGAAACAGAGAACAAGGAAAAGAAGGGGCTTCCAGGGAAGGGAGAGAAGGGGTAGGGAAATAAAGAATGGATAACACTTTACACACTCAGTGCAGTGGGAGGGCAGCTCTGGAGCTGAGCCCACTGGGCCAAGTCCCCGCTCTGTCCAAGGTCCCAGGTTAGCCCTGTAGCTGTGGTCCCTGATGTCTCTGGGGACTGTCTGAGCAGTTACATGCAGCAGGCCAGGTGGCACTTGCTGGCCCTCCACAGGGAGAGATGGTGGGCCCAGCACAGCAGGTCGCCTGCACCCCACCCTCTGGTTTCTGCACATTTGTGCCCCTGCACTCAGGGCCTTTCTGTTGGTAAATTTCTGTCCAGCCTACACACCTACCTTCCTGTCATGCCAAGCAATCAGAGACAGAACTTCTGGAGTGAAATGCTCACCATATCCTTTTTTGATCTTCTTTAGAGTGTATATGCCACTAAGCTAAAGCGTTCATCCATGGACCACCCCAAGCAGCCTGATGTCTCAGAAGTGCCATGTGAGCATGTCCTGGTATGCGCTGATTGGCAGGATCAGTCCTGTCCTGGCTGAGGCCCGGACGTAACCATCACCCCTGATAGCTGCCTGTGGCTCTGCATGTGTGGGGGCAGCTAGGTGGGCTGTGTGGTGAGGGGAGCTCAGGGATCTTGAACGGGGCCTGCAGGAACTGCTTTTGTAGGACAAGAGAGAGGAAGCACCATGTTGCCCAACAATACTGGCTGCTCCTGCACCACTCGGGGTCAGTAGGGAGACTCAGGGCAGCCAAAGTTGCCACTTCTGGCTGGAGTGGGGTGAGGGGAGAAGATCTGAACTGAGCACGGGAGGACTGGACAATGTGGGATGATTGAGGCTGACATGTATCACACTGAGTGGTCAAGGAAACGTTTTCCTCTGCTTTGGCCTGGTCCCGTCCCTGTGAAACTGACAGAAACGTTTCGTTTGCAAAGTGTCTGGAGCAAGCATTAGCTCCCAGGGGTTCCAGGGGTGTGTGCAGAAAGCTAAGAACTCAGCAAGTCTGAGCTGGGACAACACTTCCCTTGTTGCCTTTTGGGGGCCTGTTATGTAACAGGCTGTCCTATCTTTTATTTTTATTTTTACTTTTTTGAGACAGAGTCTCAAGCTGTCACTCTGGATAGAGTGCTGTGGAGTCACAGCTCACAGCAACCTTCAATTCTTGGGTCTTAAGCAATCCTCTTGCCTCAGCCTCCCAAGTAGCTGGGACCACAGGCACCCGCCACAACACTCAGCTTTTTTTTGGTTGTCATTGTTGTTTGGCAGGCCTAGGCTGGATTCAAACCCTCCGGCTCAAGTGTATGTGGCTGGCGCCCTAGCCACTTGAGCTACAGGTGCCAAGCCTGTCCTGTCTTTTAAACAGAGATCATCGCTGTCATTACTGCCATCATCATTAGTGAGATTCCTCGTCAGGACCTACCTGTGGTGTTTGTAGCTAGGACGGGCTGTGTATTCTAGAATTACTCAAACTGAAATTTAACTTATTCTTTCAGTCAGAGTTCCCAGAGATTGTGAGCCTCTCTGGTTGTTGCTCCAGATGGTCACTGTCCCTGGTCAGCTGGAGAGGAGGACGATGTTTCCGGAGATGCTCACACTGGTGTGAAGTGCAGGATTATGCTGATTTGTCCCAACAGCAACAGGAACGCCTTATTTCTTTTGATTGACATTAGCAACAGCCAAGGGCACAATCAGTTTTGCTTTCTTTCCTGCTACTTGATTTGAAACAGGACTTGGGCATTTGTATTTAAATGGTAAATTTCCGTCAAAATTCCTCTGTTTGAACAAACTGGGAAATCTGAATAACAACATATAATTTTTTGGCCTATAAGACCTTTGGGATGGTAATAGATTATCTGTTTTCCTATAGCTTTCTTAACATTTTTCTTCCCAGTAGGCAATTATTTGAAGAAAGAAAGGAATCCTCCTGTCCAGGAGGCTGAGACAACAGGACTTTATACATAGAGGGCCTCAAGCTTATTTCAAAGGATTTTTTCCTAACTATCCTATCTGCCCAACCCCCTGCCTTTTAAGGGTTTATGTTGCCATCTCCTCTTGCTACAGAAATTACATCTTTCCTAATCCTGCACAGTGAGGTCTAATCTGAGAATTTCCAGACCCTCCTGGGGTCTGTCTATCCAGGACACCCCTTTAATAGGCCAGGAAAGACGAATGATCAAGTGAGAAGCTGCCCCAGGCAGGAGCCCCTTCTCTAATGTCTGGGGCTGGAGCAGGGGCCGCAGCAGGGAGAGCTCCGAGACCCTTGCCAAGTCCAGCCCTGAGGCTGGTGTGGTGGGCACCTGCCGCTTTCTGCCATTTCACTCTGACGTTGGTCACTTCATATTCATTTCTCTTCTCATCTGTTCCTGAATTTTTCACCGCATAGCTCCGATGTGGGCTAAAATCCCTGTTCTCCCTGGGGCAGCTTTACTGCTCCGGTTTCATGTTCATGGAGGAATTAACAATCAGATTCCAGGGCTCTCCTGGGGCATAACCGGAGCAAGGATTTGCTGAATGAACCTGGTTTCCCTCTCTTAGAGGTGAGCAGTTGAAACACACTGATTAGCCAGACCTGGGTAAGGTGGGATTGTCTATGAGCAGGGGCGGGGGATGAGGGACCCACTAGCTAACTGAGTCAGGGCTAAAGTGACAGAGGTCTGGAGAGATTCTAGGAGACCCACACATTCAATGTCTAGGACCTCATCCCTTCTCAATGGCTTTGCAACGTTAACTTGTTTCATGAGCTCCTTGGGAACCATGGTGATTTTGAAGGTGAGTGCCCGGGGAGGGAGCAGGTGTGAGCCATGACAATTGCACCTGCCTGTGGTGCAGCCACTCCTGACCCTCCCCTTGCAGAGGACATGAAGCCGTGTGCCGAGTGCACCCAGGAGCCAGGCCCAGGGTGCTTCTGCCCCAGTTTACCGCTCAGAGCACATCTGTGGGATTCTTTGGGCCTGGAAACCAGGAGCTCGCTGCGTTGTGCAGTAGGGCCAGAGTCCACTTTTGCACAATGCCTGGGCTGTTTTCTGTCATATCTGGGCCCCAGGAGCTCCCAATGCTGTACTGGTTTCCCAAAGCATCATTTGCAGTCTTTCCCCTCCTTCTTTCTCAGATAGTGTATGTGGAGTTGGCACCTGCCACTCTATGACAGAACAAAGGTTGGCCCGGGCCTCCACGCCGTCTCGTCCTGTCTCCTACCTCTGACATCTCTTCACAGGCACATGCCTGGCATGTGACGCTTTAGATTTTCCTGGGAAACCGTTTTTTGTTTGTTCAATGCTGGTTATTTCTGCTGAGTTGCTCTGCCAAATAAGGCAAACACACATACTTCAAGGAAGAGCTTTTCCGCAAAAGCGGTGATCTGGAAAGGACCCAAAATGATTCTTGTGGCCTGGGACCGACAAGTGATCATTTTAGAAGTAATTGGCCATCACCCCATGATAACCTCATAAACAAGATTGGTTTTAAGAATTTTAGACATTTTTAGACTTTCTATAACAGCAGTCAATGTAAATGAATTAGAACATCACTAATCAACAAGGATACATCTCCAAATAAAAATACCCAAGATGGCAGGGTACCAGTGTTTCATGGCCACACCAATTAAAATTAGCCACTATTCCATGGGCGGTTATTTATCCGGTTTAATGTGGGGACGGGGGAGCAGGGGCTGGGTCACTTGGTAAGAAAAGTTTCAGTTGTGCTCATGAATGTTGCTAGATGAAATTCCACTCCTCTGGTTGGTGTGCAGGGGTACCTGGTTGAGGATTTAACTTGTATTTCCTGGTTTCTGCTGAGCAGAGTATCTCTGCCATGTTTGCCGCCCTCCTAGTCCCCATCTCCCTGCCCGGGCCCTGAGATCCTACAGGGAGTCCCCAGCCCAGGCTACTCTAGTGGCTCACGGCAAAACAACAAAACATACTGAAGGCAAAAAAGTAAACCGCACTGATTTAAAGTGTTCAACATATAGACCAGCAAACCATCACAGTGGTGAACATGACGCTGAATGTGCACACAACCTGGGATTTCCTGACTCTAATTTTAATCCTTTCCTATCCTTCCCTGCCCACCCCCTACCCCCATCCTGAGACAACTGCTAGTCCTTGTTCTTTCCACTATGGACTAACTTGCATTTTCTAGAACTTTAGGGACATGGAATTGTGTAGTGTGTTTTTTTGTTGGGCATTTTTCACTCAGCATTGTCATTTTTTGAGGCTGTCAGTTGTCAGGCTCAGCCAGTTTTCACTTCCCTGCTGAGCCAGGATGCTTCTCAACACCCTGCCCATTGCTCTGTGCATCTGAGACTTCCTGCCCTGCTGGGTTGGGGCTGCTCCTGCCCAGATGGGCTCCAGCCACAGTCCCCTGTGCTCCTCTCAGGCTGCTCTTTCCTTCACCAGGAAGGCTCCTCACCACATGCACTGATTCCCTCTGTGCCCAGAGCTCAAGGAGACCCTCTGCAGACCTAGAGGCCCCCTCTGTGTGGCTCTCTCCTCTCTGGTCATCTGTCCTTGGACATCTAAGTCCTGGGGACTTTGCTGAGTCCTGCCTGTGTTTCCCTTCCTTGCTCCACAGTTTGCAAATTTTCTCAAGGCTAGAATTGGGTGCCATCACCAAGCTCACCTGTCCCCCAGCTGTCACTCTCTTTCACCACCTGATGTCCAGTGTCCTGAACAAACTCTTTGTGTTCAGTTGTTTCTGGTCGGCAGGTTGATCCTGTCTATTATTACATCTAGACCTATGTCTATTACAGACATAGGTCTAAGGGTGACGCTGAGGGCTTTGGCTTCCTCTGTGTGATGTGGGAGCCACCAGAGCATCTGAGCACAGAGACCAGGAGACTGACTAGGTGTCCACAGACCTCGTGCTGCGGAGAGGAGCCCTGCTCAGGATGGTGGGGGGAGTCCAGAGGCAGGTTATGTTCAGATCTGCCAGCAGGACTTGCTGACATTGTCAACATGGGTGTCTCCAAGATTTGACTACTCAGAAAATAGGACATTAACTGATATGGGCAAGGCTATAGACAGCTCCCATGTCTGGAGTAAGGGCAGGAGCTATGCGCTGGGCCTGTTAGGTTTAAAGCCCTGTGAACATCCCAGTGGGGATGTTGCATGGATGCTTCTAGACCAGCGGTTCTCAGCCCCTTTATAACAATGAAAATACATTGCAGCATTAGGAAGGTTGAGAACCACTGTTCTAGACTTTAATCTTGAGATGTAGATTTTGGAGTTTTCCAGCTGGGCACACTGCCACCTTGAGCAGAGCTAGCTTCGCTGGTGAGAAAGAACAGGAAAGTGCATGTAGGCCAAGTGCATGTCAGTGCAGGATCAGTGTCTGCTGGCGCCTGGGGAGGTAACTCCTGGGGCCACCTCTGGATCCAGTTTGAGCAGAGGCTGCCAGAGCAGATGAGGGGCTGCCCTCCTGGGGAGACCCATGCTGTCTCCTCCTCCTTTCTATTTCTGATCTCATCTGTAATCCATTTGGAGGGAGATTACGGCGAGGCCCCACCAGCCCCGAAACACCATAGCCACTTTCCTGAAGCCGCTAGAGCAGTCACCACAGGGACCTGGGCTGGTTCCCGAATACTATGGGAATCCTGAGGCACTGACAGGCAGAGGGAGCTGGTGCTGCGTGAAGCCCAGTGACTTTGGGCCGTCAGGGTCTGCTCTGTTCCAGAAAACCAGGTTCACTGGCTTTGGTGACTGCGTGCCCTGCAAGACAGAACCAGAGGACAGCTGTGTCTCATCGGTTGGTGTTTTAATTGTCAATTGTGGGCATCTGGGGTTTCTCTCCCTGCCTTTGGATTTCTTTGGCCTGACATTAAACAGAGCAGAACTTCAGCTGTTCCCTTAGAAATGAAGAAACAATATTTTCACCTGCCAAGTGAGGGGTGGGGAGGGAAGGTGTGGGGGTGGGCTTGGCCGCTATAGACAGTGGCATTGTGATGACTTTTCTGATATGGAGAAGGACCATTTGGCTGAGGCCATTTGGCTCTGTGCCTAGTTTTGACAAATTCCGCACATAGGTCCCTTTGCATCTCTTGACTGTTGTCACAGTAAAAGCCATGGCATTTCTTTTTTTTTTTTTTTTTTGTAGAGACAGAGTCTCACTGTACCGCCCTCGGGTAGAGTGCTGTGGCATCACACAGCTCACAGCAACCTCTAACTCTTGGGCTTACGCAATTCTCTTGCCTCAGACTCCCGAGCAGCCAGGACTACAGGCGCCCGCCACAACGCCCGGCTATTTTTTTGTTGCCGTTTGGCAGGGGCTGGGCCCGAACCCACCACCCTCGGCATGTGGGGCCAGCGCCCTGCTCACTGAGCCACAGGCGCCGCCCCAAGCCATGGCATTTCTATTTCTCTTGAAAAATTAAAGACACGCAGCCATTGGTAATGCTTTTCTATAACCATGGGCTTAATGACAAATCAGGGTATCACCCACCCTTATGATGAGGAAAGGCAGTGTCTGTCCCTAGAGAGATGAAGCCACAGCAGAAGCCTGCAGTGTCTGCCTGCAGCACAGTTCTGAACACTGAGAACAGCACCTGTGGAGATGACACTCCCCTGAAGAGCCTCCCCGAGCCTCCCTCTTGGTTCTTGGGGCTTTGGGCCACAGCTCTCTTAGCCTCAAGGGACCTGGCTCCTGCTGCGGGGAAGAGGTTCACCACCTGTGGATGCAGGACTCAGCCTTCAGGTGCAGACGGTTTGACAGGGGAGGCTCCCAAAAGAGACAGCTGATGCTGGTCAGCTTGTGTGACTGCAGCGGCAGGCAGTGAGACCATTTCCTTTTCTCAGGAGGAAAAAGTACACAGGGCCTTGCAAGAGGCAAGGAGTTTGCATTGAACTGGGGGACCCAGGGGGATGTGTAGCAAGTGAGGCAGTTGTCACTTACACATATAAGTGTACCTGTAGGGGGGTTGCTCGGTGGGGGCTGGGTAGAGGCTGCTGCTCATCCAGGTGGGACGAGCACTGGTGGCCCCAGCACACTGGGAGTGGAGTGGACACTGGGCCAACAGCAGGTCCTGCATGTCCAGGATGACCTGAGGAAGGAGCAGGGCCAAGGCCACAATGCCAGGGCTCCTGGTGCACACAGGAGTGCCTTTGTGGGGCAGTCCTGACCCACCTCCATTGTCAGGATAACCCACGTCCACCTCGTCCTCCACATGTTGGTGCCTCCTTTCTGCCTCTCGTGGTCTCTGTTTCATGCTCCGCCTTCCTCTACAGCCTCATCTCTGCAGGTTTCTCAAGACATCATGGCTGCTAAACGCCAAGCCCAGAGGTCAGCACGTGGGATCTGGTCTGGCTCACATTGCCCACTTTCTACCGAGAACCCTGTGACCAGGTGTTACCTAGGCAGGGATTTGAACATGCTTTCTGCTCAATTTTGAGCAGGCTGTAGTAATTCCAGATCTCCATGTAGTTTCAGTTTGTTTTTTTTTCTTTGGATTTTGAAACATCACAGCAATTTCCTCTCTGCTTGTTTCTCTCCCCCACCGTCAGGACTAGGCCCTGTGTGTGAGCTGAAGGGAAGGGTCAAAAGTCTGCAGGGTCCCCTCATCTCCAGCCAGATTCCTGGGGCTCATTAGAGGACAGTGGGACTTGGGAAACTGTGGAGGGACACGGTTTTGAGCTTAATTCATGCTGGACGAAGACTCTGTCCCCAGACCACAGAGTCCCACATTGCTGATGAATGAGCAGAAAACTTGAGTCCTTGAAGTTTTACAAACACCACATTTCCTGGAGGGTCTTGAGTGAGGGGGGTCAATGGGTCTCTCTGACCCTGGTGCATCTCAGGTGGCTGCGACCCCTGCTAATGTCTTGCAAGAGCCTGCCCTTCTACTGAGTGATTTTTGGCTGTATTTGAGGAAGACCGTATTAGGTCAGAAGGTTGGAGAGGTGACTGTAGCACAGAGGCATGGCTCTATAATCTGAAAATAACGATGTGCACATATCAGCACTACATGGAGGGCATTTGTGCATCCTGTGGTCAGGACTCGTCCCATTATGGGATGGAGCCTACTGAAGCCCCCTAAGGTCTTTTAAATCACACGAGTCCTCTGCTGGCTCATGGGCCTGGGGGGGCTGGAGAGGTAAGATCAGGGGTGCCTGTTTCAGTGTCCATGGAGTGTCCTGGTGGTTATCACACATGGCAGAAGGGTACCTGTGGTTCCAAAGCAGCCTGGGCTGAATACAGCATCCTGGGGCGTAAGCACAGCATCCATGGGTGTCCTTTGTGCTCACATGCAGACAATGTATATGGAGGGGTCACAGTGGCAAAGCCCTGGTGAGCCCCTGCCCTCCAGTCAATAGGCCCACTGTCATGCCTGGCCTGACCTTTCACCCTCAGCATTGGGTGATACTCATCAGCCTATCCTCAATTCCATGATTAGGGGCCTGCCCACATCCCAGCCTGCCCTGCCAGTGTAAAAGCCTGGCCCTGAGTGGCCTGTCTCAGTGTCCATCAGGCTGTGACTCTGTCAACCTCCTAGGCAGCGGGAGACATTGGAAAACACCAAGAGACTGAGGCAGTTTCAGGTTTCTTCTGGTCTCTTCCCTCCCCATCCTTCTGTTATTTCACTTTGCCTCAGAATGGGGCATCCCAGGCGTTCAAAGCCCCGAATGCTTGTCATGAGGTGAGCTGGGCTGGAGATGAGGGTGGCTGCACATAGCTGCCCTTGTCCTTCCATTGAGGTCTGCCTGTGCCTGCCCACTGCTCTGGGCATGGAATATTTTGGCCCATTGTACTGATTTGCTTAGGGTCAAATTTAAGGACTATGGTGTCATCTTCCTTTTGCATAGGACCATGATGGACAAGCATCTCCCTTTGTTATTTATAGATAAAACTATCTAATGACCTTTGTCCATTTTCTGTTGCTATAACAGAATACCTGAGACTGGGCAGTTTGTAAAGAAAAGCAGTTTATTTTGACTCATGGTTCTGGAGCCTGCCAAGTCCAAGATCAGGCATCTATATCTGATGAGGGTGGTGTGCTGCTTCATCTCATGATGGAAAAGCAGAAGAGAAAGAGGCTGCAAGAGCCAGCTAGGCTTGTGGTCATGTCCACCCAGGCTCGTGTTAACTCAGACACACCCATGTTAATGGCATGAGTCCATTCGTGAGTGCTGCACCCTCACAACCCACCCACCCTCACTGCTGCACTGGGAGTTAAGGGTCTAAGACAAGAACTTCTGGGGGCGGGGGCACATCCAGACCACAATACTTAAGTAAAAAGCAAACAAATTTCTAAATAAGGAACACTAACAGGCTATCGTTAAATACTATAGTTTTCTCTTCTCTCCCTGTGCGTCTCCCAGAAGGGGACACTTTTGTGTACCTGCATGACAGTGCTTTGAAGGGAGAACCAGACCTACAGGTGATATTCTTGAGGGTGTATGCAACACTCCCCTTTAAACACACTTAAATGAAGTGTGTCCTGTGGAAAATGAAGCCACTTGGGACAGAGCCAGCTTCTGTCCAGCACAGCTCAACCGGAGGACTCAGCGGGAAGCTCAAGGGTGTCACTTCCTCCAGCCTCGGTGAAGACTGCACTGGTGGGGCAGCCTCCCTTTCTCTCCCTTCGCATTTCCCTGCCTGACTGAAATGGCTTTTATCTCTGGCCCAGGCATCTGGGGGCTCACGGCTGCTGGAGCCTTCTACATTTCTCTGTGAAGTGTGGGCCCTGCACAGATGACTCACCTCTGTCCTCTGCAGTGTGCCTCCTGCAGGCCACCCCAAATCATGCTCCTGGGAACATGGGAGGCCTCCTTGTGGGGAGACTTGCTGAGCACCTTTGTTCTAGTTTGGCTGTGAATTCCAAACACATAAGGAAGCAATTTGCTTTTCCCATCCCAGCAGCCGGGCCTTTGATGGAACTTCTGACAATGAGGGAGGGTGAGTCGCCATTTCAGGGTGTGACCTTTGTCCCATACCCAAGTAAACACTCTCTGCCTTCCCCACCCTTCCGACCACACACACACTTGGCTTGTTGCGGTGCTGGCTGGTTTTGGAATTTCCTTTGAAGAGTGATTTAGAGCTGCAGTTGAAATGTCTGGGCTTCCGGAGGCCACCCCAGCCTCTGCTGCCCCCCAGGGGAGAGGCTCCTTCCCCAGCCCCATGGGTCAGGAAGGAAGGAGTCTCACTTTGGTCTGGAAAAGCCTCCAGTGCCTGCATCAATGTGTATGAGTCCAGCTGCCGGCTTTCCCCATTCATTGTTTGGCTTTAAGAATGTCTTTTAAATCACACAAATAACACACAGATGCACCTGCCTGTTAAAAATTTCACATGATGCTACACAGAGGCGGGTCTGGCTCCAGGGCAGCCTGGGGGCCGAGGAAGCCTCAACACCACTCCTCACTGAAGCCCATGGGTTTGGGGTTGCCGTTCCCTGTTGACCTGTCTGTGGCTCGGGGTGTTAGGGACATAGGGCTTTCTGTGTCTGAGTACCTGGTCCACAGTCAGTGTGTTGTAGCTTTGGGAAGACAGAAGAGAAAACGTCTTTTCCAGGTAGTTTTAAGAGACTCCATAATATATTAAACCTATGATACCAGGGAGTGGCAGCCAAAAGAGTGAAGATTCCATTTTGCTTGAGCAAAGGAGGAGCTCGAGCCCTAGAATGGTGCTAATTGGGTAGCATGTTGCTCTGGCCCGAAAAGGAAGGCTAGGGAGTGCAGAGTGTGGGGAGGAGAACGAAGTGTGGGGCAGTCAGACTTGAGGTGCTTAACTGATGGGCAGGGAATCAATTAGGTGCCATTAATCCCGGGAGCCCACTGGCGTCCCTGCCTTTTAGCCTCCCGCTGTAGCCAGCTGGAGTCTGTGCACCTTGCTCAGAGCATAGCCCTCTGCAGAGCCCCCAAGCTGGCCAGGAGAAGCCCAGGAGAGCATGCATCCCCATGGCCTCATTGTCCTGCTCACTCATTTATTCCTTTGTCCATTCATCTGACTATTGAGTAAGCATCTGCTGTATGCCAGCCACTCATTAGATTCTGGGACATGGCAGTGAATAAGACAGACAAAGTAGCCGGGCGTTGTGGCAGGCGCCTGTAGTCCCAGCTACTCGGGAGGCTGAGGCAAGAGAATCGCTTAAGCCCAGGAGTTGGAGGTTGCTGTGAGCTGTGTGAGGCCACGGCACTCTACCAAGGGCCATAAAGTGAGACTCTGTCTCTACAAAAAAAAAAAAAAAAAAGACAGACAAAGGATCTGTTTTTTGTTATTATACATTCTAGAAGGGAAGAGAACAAATAAGTAAATGTTCTCATATTATTGTAACTACATATTTGAATATATTAAATAATATGCCACATGGTTATCCATACTGTGAAAAAATAAATGAGAGAGAAGGGGATATGGTGAAGGGCTCTCTGAGGACTCATATTTCAGCAGAGACCTGGTGGGAGGAACCAGATTGTCTTTGGGAGGTACATTCTTCAGGGTGCAGCCAGTGCAAAGGCCCTGGGGTGGGGGGTACCAAGATGTGTGCTAGCATGAATGAAGGAGAGCAGGGAGTGAGGCGAGCCAGGTGTCCACAGGGACCACAGTAGGGATGAGGATGGAAAGCCAGTGGCTGTGCACATGGAAACCCCAGGTCACTGGCATGAGGGGCTGGATCCCACTGACCAATTCTGTGTTCTTTCATTTCAGACTCGTAAGCAGTACAGTGAGGCCACCAATGGGAGCAACAATGTCTTCCTATATTGTGCCTTCCTGGACTTCAGGTACTGTCTGTGTGGGGTCTGCAGGACAGGGACAGGGCAGGGCAGAGGGAGAGGGTGGGGAGAATGGGAGAGGATGGCAGCAGGTGCCCATGCCTGCCACGTGCCACTCAGGGGATGATCTGGTTGTGGGATAGGGCCTGGAAGGTGCTGGATGAGGCTCTCCAGACCACTATGGTTTGTCTAACAGATTAGTTAAACAAAGTCTCAAAGCCCAGGGTGACTTGTAAACCAGATCAGCAGAAATGCCAGGGATCTCATGGAGGCTACCATTTGAGTAGAGCAGGTCCTGACACCCAGTCACGGGGTCTTTTGGAAGGGGCTGGAGAAAGAGGCTGGGAGATAGCTCCTCCTGGCTGACATGTCAGCATTTTCCTGTTTCAAAACCTTGATGACCACACTGACCTGGGGTGCACATTAGCCCTGGTTAAAACTGGTGCCCTCTGCTGCTGGGCACCAGCCCTAATGTCCTTCTCCGCATCACCGCCTGTTGCATTCATTTCCCTCCCACTTGCCTCGCCTCTGCCCCACTCACCTCCGTGGCTCATGTGCCTGCTGCCCAGTTCTCCTCTGACTGTGAGCTCCCCGTGAGCGGCTCCCACAGTCAGAGCTCCCCAGAAGTGGGGGAGGGGCCATCAGTGAACATGTGGGACTGGCCCTGGTCTGGTGTCCCCAGATCATCTGAGCTTTCACAGCTGGATATTTCCATGAAACTGGATATTTCCCAATATTTAAAATGCTGCACAAACAGAGCACATCAGGGGCCTCCACTCACGACCCACCTGACGCTCCATCACTCTGTGTGTGTCAGAGCTCCCCGATAGGGCTCTTCCCTATGCCAGAACTTCAGGGCCCCTCCACTGCTACTTCCAGATGGGACCCACCCCCAGGCTGTACTGTCTGCTGGGCTCCACACCTCTGCTCTGCCCCGCCCCACTGCAGAGGCCTCTGCACCCTGCAGGCAGGGGACAAGGAGGTTGCAGGACACTGACCTGGAGGCATCTACAGAGGATTGGCTAAATCCCCCTTTCTCTCCGTCCTGTGAGCAGTGAGGAAAATGCAGCTGACCCCTTCTGATCCCATGGCAGGGCCTGGCTTTGGCTGTGACCATTAGCTTGTGCCTCTGTATCATGGACTAATGGCTTTGTAATTCTAGTGATGTCATCTTGGTTAAGCTTGGAAGGTTGTGGCTCTTTTCCCTTTACTTATTTGTGGAAAATTTAAAGCATGTTCTCCCAGAAATAGTTACCCCAATTGGAGGCAGTCTTGGAGAAAGAGTTATGATTAGAAAGGGAGATAGGGCTTTGGAAAATCCAGACTGGCACCTCAGTTTTTATTTGTGAAGAAGTTATAGCAACAGAGAACAGCATGAAGAGTAATGTAACAGATGCAGGTGTCTATTGCCTCAAATTTATAACTGTCAGCATGTTAATATTTTTATGTTTTTAAGAATGAAACAAGTGAAACGTCAAAAACGATGTTAGGGAACACTTTGCCTGCTTCCCCGCTTACCCCATCCCCCGAGGCAGGCACCAACTTGAGTACCATACGCGTCTCCTCGTCCATTTTTCCAATTCTTATTCATTCTTATGTAACTGATATTCAGAAAAATCCATACATTAAACAATAGTATGGTCCTGTGAGTTTTGAGGAACAAATACAGTTGTAATCAAGATATACAACAATCCATAACTCTCCAAGACACCCATGTCCGTTTGTCATCCCCTTGCTCTCCCCTGTCCAGCTCTGCAAAGGGTGGCTTGTGCTCTATCTCAAGAATGCCCTGTCCATAGAATCACAGCATGGACAGCGTCGGAGTCCACTCTGTTACTTTAGCATAGTGACATCCGTGTTGTTGCAGGTGCCCACAGTTTGCTTTTGTTTGTTATTGTCCCCTTGTAGTCTATTATCTGGATTTACCACAGTACATCTTCTTCCTTTCCTAGCAGAGGGACAGTGGGGTTGTTTCCACATTGGGGTCATGTTTTACCAGCTTTCCATCTCTCGGTTAAACCCCACTTGGTCATGATGTGGGGTTTTTGTAATTATTGAATTTAATTTACTAGTATTATTGAGGCTCTGTGCGTCTGAGTTCATGAAAGATACCGGTCTGGAGTTTTCTTTTTTTGGATAATGTCTTTGGTTTTTATATTGAGGTAACGATACCTTTGTCAAAGGTGCATTTTGAAATGCATTTGGAACACACGGAATTGATGTTAAGTCATTAATATTTTGGCAGAATTCACCAAGGAAGCCCATCACGTGTTGACGGACGCCTGGGTTGCTTCCATGTGTTAGCAATTGTGAATTGAGCTGTTTTCGTTGTTGGCAGGTTTTTAACTACAGATTTAATTTCTTTTATGGATACGGTACTATTTAGTTCATCTATTTCTTTTTAAATAAGTTTTAGCAGCTTGTGTTTCTTTTACAAGAATTTATTCATTTCATCACAAAGGTTTCTGGCGTAGAGTTATTTCTAGTGCTGCCTTATTAGCTTTTTCACATCAGGGGGTCTGTGGTGGTGTCTATTTTTAATTTTTTATATCTGTACTCTATACCTTCTCTCCTTTTTCTTACTCTTACTAGATATTTATTAATTTCATTGATTTTTTTTTCCTCAAAGATATAACTTTTGTTTTCACAGATTTTTCTCTGTTGCATTTCCGTTGTCAGTTTTACTGACTTATCCCCCGCTTTTAATGTACTTCTTTCTGCTTACTTTGAGTTTAATTTGCTCCTCATTTTAAAATGTCTTATAACATGGATTTAGAATGGTGTTGTGAGACCTTTATTATTTCCTAACGTAAATATTTAATGATCTACATTTTCCTATAAGCATTGATTTCTCTGCAGCCCACCAATTCTGATAGTTGTTTTTGTTTTCATTCAATTGGAAATGTCATCTGATTTTCCTTGTGACTCCCTCTTCCACCTGTGTTATTTTGATGTATGTTGTTTAATTTCCAAATAGTTGGGGATTTTCTGCTATTGGTTTCTAATTAAATTTTTATGATCTGAAAATATACTCTTTTTTTAAAATTCAGATTAATAGGAGGGTACAAATGATTAGGTTACATTGTTTGTGTTTCTAAGGTAAAGATTAAGTTGTAGTTGAACCCTTCATCCAGGGGTGTGCTAGGTAACTGTACCCTGTGCCCACTGGAGGACAGCTTACCAATCTCTTTCCTCCACCCCCCACTTGAATACATTTGTGTTTTTCTCTCATATGGGTATGTAGTTGTTTTCCTATTGGCTTCATATTAGTATTGAGTACGTTGGATACTTGCATTTACATTCTTGTGATACTTTACTAAGAAGAACGTGTTTCAACTCCATCTAGGTAAATACAAAGGATATAGAGTCTCCATCTTTTTTTATGGCTGAATATACATATATAATAGTATTTTAATCCATACATGTGTTGATGGGATGCTTTCTGGGTTACTTCCATGTCTTAGCAGTTGTGAATTGAGCTGCAATAAACATTCTAGTGCAAATGTCCTTGTGATAAAATGATTCTTTTTTTTTTTCTTCTGGGTAAATACCTAGTAATGGGATTGCAGGGTCAAATGGAAGGTCTACATGTAAAAGGTCTTTGAGGATTCTCCAAACTTCTTTCCATCGAGGCTGTCTTAGTCTGCAAGCCTACCAGCAGTGTAAAGTGTTCTCTTCTCTCCCCGTCCACGCCAGCATTTGTAGCTTCAGGATTTTGTGATGTGGGCTAGTTTCACTGGAGTTAGGTAATATTTCAAGGTGGCTTTGATTTGCATTTCTCAGATGATTAGAGATGATGAGCATCATGTTTGTTGACCATTCACTTCAGTTCTTCTAAATGTGTTCGAAGTTTTTATATGACACAGTGTATGTTCAATATTGGTGAATGGCCCAAGCATACTTGAAGAAAATGTATTCTTGGTTGAGTGTTGTATAAACGTCAATTAGATGAAATTACTGATCGATAGTTATGTTCAGGTTTTCTGTGTCCTTATTACTTTTCTCTCCACTTGTTCTGGCAATTAATGAGAGAGGAGTGTGAAACATCTAACTTCAGGGGTGGGTTTATTGACTTCTGCTTTAGTTTTGTGAGTTTTTCTTCAGTGCATTTTGAAGCTTTGTTGTTAGATGCGTGTATGTTTGGAAAATTTACCCCTTTATCATGAATGTAATGTCCCTTTTTAGTCCAGGAAATACCTGTTATTTTGAAGTTTGTTCATTCTAACTTAGATAAAGCTAGTGTTCACATGTTCTATATCTTTTCCTGTTATTTCGCTTTTATCCCATTTATATATTTATATTTAAGGTGAGTTTCTTTTAGAGTGCATATAACTGGGTCTTGTTTTTAATCCATTCTTAAAATTTCTGTTTTTAATTTATGTGCTTAGATACCATATACTTACTATAATCACTGATGTGCTTGGATTAAAATCCACCATGTTTTCTAATTTTTCTATTTTTTCTTTGATTTTTATGTAATCTTTTTCTGACTTCCTTTGAATTATCAGATATCTTTTATAGTGCTATTTTATCTCCACTATTTTAATCTATACCTTCTCTACTTTTTTTGGTAGTGGTTGCCCTAAGCTTAGAGGATGTAAGTTCAATTCATTCATGTCTACCTTCAAATAGTATTATTGTATCCTTTCAAATGTATGCCAGGTCACCTCATTAACACTTTCACACTTCCTCCTGCCTAGTCTTGGGGTGTTGTTGTCAAACCTTTCACCTTTGCAGATGCTGAAAGCCCACAAGGCATCTTGAGTATTTTTGCCCTGGATAATCGGTTACCTTTAGAGCCATTAAACATAAAACAACAATAACACATTTTCCTTCATTTATTCCATTTCTGTCTGTTTTATTTCTCTGTGTAGATCCATGTTTCTGTCTGGTGTCATCGCCCCTTAACCCTACTTATGGTGCCAGTCTGCTGGTAATAATTCAGTTATCGTTTGTCTGAGAAAGTTTTCTCTTTTTTTTTTTTTTATTGTTGGGGAATCATTGAGGGTACAATAAGCCAGTTACACTGATAAGATACTCTCTTTTGTTTTTGAAAGGTATTTTCACCGGGCTTAGAATTCTGGGCCACTTCTTTCTAGACTTATACTTTAAGAAAGTATACCATAATGTATCAATATGTTATTTTTTTAATGAAAACATAGGCTCTGTGCCCATAGCTCAGTGGTTAGGGCACCGGCCACATACACTGAGGCTGGTGGGTTTGAACCTGGCCTGGGCCTGCTAACAACAATGACAACTGCAACAAAAACATAGCTGGGCATTGTGGTGGGCACCTGTAGTCCCAGCCACTTGGGAAAGTGAGGCAAGAGAATCACTTAAGCCCAAGAGTTTGAGGTTGCTATGAGCTGTGATGCTATGGCACTCTACCGAGGGCAACTTAGTAAGACTCTGTCTCAAACCCTCCCCCCAAAATAAAAAAGCAAACATTCCCTTTGACTTTGACATCTTATCCTGATTTGCCCTTTCCCTCCTGGTAACTCTTGTGGGCTATTTTTTTTTTTTTTTGTATTTTCAATAATGTGCGCATACTGTATACTTCAGTTCATGGGATATATATGGTACTATTTAGTTTAAGGCTTCTTGGGTCGTTCCACCACATTTTGTTCTAGTATTTTGCTCGTATGGGCACCCCTTTCTTTTACTGTATTTGTATATTCCACATCTTATTTATGTGTGATGGTAAAATTATTTTTTTCAGCCTAGATGCAGACTTCCTAGGTCACAGGGCTGTGCAAATTGTTGATGGTATTTGATGTTTCTTGGAGTGGCTCCCTGGCAGATTTGCTTGCCCACAAGCCAGTGGCCTGCCTCCTTCTTTCCCTGACTCCCTTGAAAGGGGATCTGCACCCTCCTCACCTCCTCAGCTCCCTGGCTTACTAAAGTGCTGCCACTCCTTTCAGCTCCATCTGAAAAGTGTGGGGCTCACGGTTTCCATCTCACCCTTGGCATAGGTGGGATGGGCGGTCGCTCACCCATGAGCACATTCACCTGGTTCAGTGCTGCCAACTTTCCAGCCACCCTGAAATGGACATGCACGTTCTGCATCCAATAGACAGGCAGGTGCTTTGTATAACACAACAGCCGTATTTTCTGAGTCTCCGCAAAGTCCTGGGAAAGTTAGGCCAGAAGGGGTAGGGAGAACGTGGCCCCATCTTCCAGTCCCATCTGTTCTGAATTTATTAATGGGGTCTGGTCTTCTAAATTAGTGGCTCTGGCCTTGCTGTCTGGTCTCTGCTAAATGCCTTCTGCCTCCAGGCAGAGAGCAGATCATCCATTGTGAAAATCACCACTGCAGCTGCTGTCCCTGTGTTTCAATGCCACCTGAGTCCCCTCTGAGTGACCTTCCCCAGCCCCATTACCCAGGGCCAGCACCATCCCCACTCCCCAGGCAGACAGAAAGGCTGCCTCTGTGTGTTTCATGCAGTAGATGCTGGTGGCAGAGGTGTGATATTGGATTTTTGAGTCACGCCACAGTGACACATTTCTCATCTGCCACACTCAAGCTGACACCACAGTTAGAGCTAAATATCCAACAAAGACAAATGAGAGCCTTTGAGTTTCTCTAACTTCTTAAGTGCCTCCACCCAAGGGCCCCTGGCTTTTGCTGAAGGAAAGATTTGTCTTTGCTGACAACTCAAAGTGGCCAACTTCTAGGAAGAACCATTTAAAGCATCTTCTTTTTTTTTGGAAGTTAGAGAAGTTCAGAGAAGAAAATTGTAATCGCTGATCTTCCTCCTGTAAGAATTAACCACAGTTAACATTGGAGTATATTTACTTCGAGTCATTTTTGTCTAGGTTTACACCTCAAGAAATCATACAAGTAACAGATCAATGGATGATTCATTTAAAAGTAAACTTTCATAAGAAAGCAAAGGTCCCCTTTGAACTTTGCATCATATCCTGATCTCCCCTCTCTCTGGAAGGAACCATGGGGGGCAGTTTTTGAGTGAATGGCAAATACCAGTAACAATTTGCACAGCCCTGTGACCTTTTGAGGGACAAACATATGGTATTTGTTCCACACTCCTTGCATCGTTATCACGCATTATTCATTACGTTGGTGTTTTATCCACATTGATATGCATTGGTCAGGACGGTCTTCTTTTTTTTTTTTTTTTTTAATCAAAAACAATCAAGATCAGATTAGGAAGAAATGAAGAATAAAAAGCATGTTATACATATTTTAAAGAACCAGCCAATCTGCTGCCCACCTCAAACCAAAATTTTCTCTAAACATACCAACACATATCCATTAAGATGCTTAACCTTAAAATATTAGAATCTTGGAAAATTCAATTTACAAAGACATCATTAATCGCATTGTTATAATAAAATTAGTTCATTAAACGTGAAAACATCAAACAGCACCAATACCAGAAAGTTAAGAAGTTGAACGCACTGTTATTTAAAATAATGTATAGTCACTGATTGGGACAGAAATGAACAATAGCCAATAGCAAACCACTTAAAACAACTATTTGACATAAAGGAAATATGTAAAGACTGGTATATGCCTTTTTCCCACTGATAGGCCTGTGGCTTTCCATCCCAGCAGTGGGTCACATGGAAAATATTATTAAGATGCATTTTTAAATTGCTCAACCTTGAACCATGATACTACATAACCCAAAGTGTGCCAGTATAAGCCAATGGTTGCATTTTTGGGTATCCTAATTATTCTTATGTGTCCCAATTAAGAGAAAGCACAAAACAACTTCCTTATCAAGCACTAGAGCAAATGTTCTCTATGAAGCAGCAAGGCATTTACAAATGGGCTACTGACAGTGTATCAAAATGCTACTAAGGAAAAGACAGCAGCAAATACTCTAATAAGAGCACATTATTCCTCATGGAATGCCATATTATTCTTATCTCTAGTTCCTTAAATTCCTGGAAGACTAGAGATGAATATGTATGTGTATAAATGGGGCTAGAGAAAAAGAAGCTCTAAATGGCATAGTGTTCATGTTTTTAATCACCGAAGATGCTTACAGAGAAACTCCACCTACATCTAAACTTTTTTAAGCACACAGAACTAAGATGCTGGCAAAACTTTCCTGTTTACCCAAAAAAATAGCATTGTAGTTTTAAGTGAAAATGAAATAGGCATGGTTTGTTGTTTACACCACCCTCTCCCTGTTCCCTGATCCTTCCATCAGGTGATCTGAAGACTACCTAGTTTAAAATATTTGGTGATTCAGTGCAGAAAATTAAGGTCACAGACAATGTACAACAACTTTTAATACACCATTAATATTAATGATTAAAAATTATTGCATAGTCTTATGCATTTACCCTAAAACATTTTCTGAAAGTAAACGAATTATATAAAAGACAAATAACCCTTTAAAACATGGATGGCTTTTACTACCTCGATCGTCTATCCTTTTTCGTTTTTTCAGTACTTTTGTCCATTGTTTTCTCATTATCTCCTCTGCACTTTGGGCAATACCATTTCCCCTTTGGTTTATAGGTAAGTGAAACACATGAAAAGTGAAACCATTCAATTGGACACTGTTCATTGTCACATCCTATCATTTCTCCATAAGACACTTGGTTGCACAAACAGTATGTGGGTTCATTGGGATCTATTGCAAACTCAACAGGTGAAGCTTCTCTTTCCTGCTTGGCCTTGGAACGTTTCTTTTTCTTTGCCGACTTGGATTTCTTTTCCTTAGGTGGCTGATCATCACAGTCTTCAATCCCATTTGTCATGTGACATAAGTCTCGGCTTTCACTGGTTCGCTGTCTGCGGGGTCTTCTGGAAGATCTTTCTGGTTGGCTGGAATCCATCTTTGTTTTCTCTGAGGCTCGCTCACTTTCAGCAGGATCTTGGAAACACTGTGAATGCAATTCCATTTGTCTGGCCCGATTTTCCACCAATTCCAGCATCTGTGTGACAATCTGAATTTTTTCATCTCCCAATTCTTGACTATTGATTAATGCTCTCTGGAGAAGCTGCTGTAGGCGTTTTTTCTGGTTTAAATCATCTTCTTTCTTATATTTTTCATAGACATCATCAATTTCCTTTAATGTTTCTCAACAGAGATCAGTCCTACCAATCATACGAATTTACAAAACAAATTTATCGATACAAAAACAGAGATACTTAAATGTTCTAATATGCTACAGGCCAACGTTATCATTCCAGTAGTGAATTCCTTAGAGACTAAACCATAGGATTAGTAACGTGTTTACAGAAACAGAGAACCGATATAAAGGTTATTTTAAAAATTCATATGGCTGTTTCCACATTAGATTCAAGGTCTCTTCCTTGATTCGGGGTTATTGAACGCAAAACATTTCCTCATGTAAACTGCTCGCACTCTAGTAGTAGACAAAGATCCACTGACAGTACATGATAAACAACAGTCTGTAAGGAAGCTTGAGGGTCTGTCCTAGCTGTAGTGGTTTCAGCCGCATCACTTAAACTTGGCGGAGGATCGGGGCAGGGGTGAAGGGACGCCAGGCGGTTGCCCAGTCAACCAACTCACTTCCTCCTGGGGCCCGGAAGTGACACATGGCCCGGAACCTACGAGGTGCTAGGGTCAGCGACAGTCCCAGCAGCTGTGTCCTCCTCTTGATTCACTGGTTGATCAAGAGATTCGAAACATCACAACAAACATCTCGCAGACCCAAGCACTGACTCTGCTGGGGCCGAGCGGATGCCCTGCACGGCCTCGGCCCCTCCGGAGCGCCCAGCTCAGCCTAAGTCCCTCCGACCACCATTTTCCAGGATGGGGAGTGCCCAGGACGGTCTTCTTAACTAATGTGCAGTATATATCCCATATTTTATTTACTGGTCTCCCCCAGATGGGCATTAAAGTTACTATAATGACACTTTGCAACTCTCCCCAGCTGTGGTCCCTGTGCACATGTTTGGAGCAGGGCTGGAGGTGTGCACGTGCCGTGTCTTGCTGAATGTTGTCCCGGGGCTTTGTCTGGTGTCTCAGAGGGGCCTCGTCCCTGGCGGCCTGATGATGAGACCCCCGCCCCCGGCACTGTCCTGTTGTGCGAGCACCAATGGGAGCCTGCAGGGCCTCTGTGTGTGAGGGTGATGCTGTGGCCCCTGGCCGGGGTGCAGTGTTGCTACCATGATTGCTTTTCCTGTGTCCTCAGCTCTGGAGAAGGTGTCTGGTCAAACCGGGGCTGTGTGCGCATCGAGGGAAACCTTACCTACTCCACCTGCCACTGCACTCACCTCACCAACTTCGCCATCCTCATGCAGGTGGTCCCACTGGAGGTAAGTGGGGGGAGGGGTGCCAGGCTGCAAGTGGAGCACGGTGGACATGACCTCTCCACAATGCCTGTTTACAAATGGAACTTACTTCTTGGCTTCTGTGGTCCAGGGCTGTGAATGTTAGGCATCTGAAAATATTTGCTGAGCTCACGATGGTATTAGCTATGTGTGGCGTGGCGTTATTCCCATGGCAATGCCAAGAGTTACCCAGGACTGAGCTCTCGTCCAGCCTGCCATCCATTCAACCAGTTCTGACTGGACACCTGCTGGGTGCCTGGTACTGGGGCTCAGTTATAAACAGGACAGACAATATGTGCCTGTGTTTGAGGAGTTTGTATTCTAGCAGGAAAGACAAATAATTAATAATCTCAAAAAGCGATGACTGTACAAAGACCGTGGAAGAGAATGGAGTGGCAGGTGACACAGGGAACGGCTTGTCTCCTGCTGCATGGTCAGGAGAGGCGTCTCTGTGGACGTGACATATGACAGTGGAGGAAGCCGAGATCTCAAAGGCCTGGAAGGGGAATGCTCTAGGCTAGGACAGAGCAAGGACTGAGGGCAGGGAGTGGAGAGGGACAGGTCTGCACCAGAGTCCCCAGCCCCGGAAGGAGTGTGTGTGATGTTCTAAGGGCAGCGGAAGTCTTTGCAGAGCTAAGTGGGGCATGACTAGTGTGTTCTGGGTTTGGGGACGGGGCCAGAAGACTTGTGTGCGGCTGGGAACTGGGAGGGGAAGTGGGCTCCTTATGGCTGTTTGCACACCCCGCTGTCACCTCTGTGGATTCTGGGGTGACAGAAGAGTTGGCATGAATGGCATAGAAAACGGCTGCTCCGAGCCCAACTGGGTTTGGCAGATGCACTGGGAATACACATTGGGTGCCATGCGGAAGCCTGCAACTGTATTGGACATTTTGGCAGCTGAGAGAGGGTGAGGTGGGATGGATGCCAGGCAGGGAGGGAGTGAGCCCCAGCGTCACTGGGTCAGAATGGTCACAAGATTCGCCTTCCTTGGGGGGTCGTGAT
Organism: Nycticebus coucang; assembly: GCF_027406575.1. NCBI lineage: Eukaryota > Metazoa > Chordata > Mammalia > Primates > Lorisidae > Nycticebus > Nycticebus coucang. The sequence continues at coordinate 106,289,587 of NC_069783.1, read as the reverse complement.
CATTTCAAGCCAGTTCCTTCTCCAGGGAAGTGTTGGGAAGAGCCAGGGTGTCATGATGACAGCAGCTCCCTGGGAGGTGTGGAGAAAATGCAGGGCTCCTCAGATGGGCTCTGCTGCAGGGCTTGACCTGTGCCCACCTTGCTCAGGCCAACTTGCCTGCTCTCTGTGGTCTGGTTATCACTACAATGGACAGGCAACATGTCATCCAGGCCTGCAGTGCCATGTGGGGCTGGCGAGCTGAGCAGACCTATAGGCTGTGCATGGCTGTGCATGGGCCTGGCTTGTGTCAGTGACCAAACTTCTTCAAGGTCTAACTGAGAAGTGATTTGACCTTTGGCTTCCCCCACCTGGGGCGTGGCTTCTGATCCAAAAATAGGGCTCAGAGACATGACCACTCAGGTTGCTGTGGGCAGGACAGTTGACCACAGCACAGTGAAGTGGGCAGAGCTCAGCCCAGGCCCTGCCCTACAGAAGACACCAGTGAGCACCAGTGCCAAAGAGCTGAATGTGTGCAAAGTCCCAAGGAAGTGGAGCTTGTGCTACTGACTGGTGGAGACAGAGGTATCGGGACGGGTATTTTGAAGGAACATCATGATGCGGTGGAGGCAGAAATCAGTCATCCCCTAATTTTTAAACTCCATGGAAAACAAAATGTCAGAGCAACTTCATTTGAGTGGCAGTGTGTAGTCCTCTGAATCTCAGCTGTGGCTGAACCTCTGACACCCGGAACACAACCAGGTCCTTTGGGCATCAGCTGGGACAAATGATGCAGCTCACATTATCTGAAGGGCCATCACACACATCACCATGTGTGGGCCTCACTCTGCAGAAGGCATGGGAGGGGAGGCAGCTCGCCCTGTGTTTCCAGAGAGAAGCCCCTTTCCTTTTGCAAGATGCTTCTTGGGCTTCCCGTCCAGCCTATTGTGGAGACTCCAGAGAAGTGTCCAAGCTGGCTCCTATGTGGTCATGGGGTGGGGGCTCCTCGTGCACAAGTGCATGACCCACCTTCTGGTCATGTGTGCACAGGAGCCTAGACATGGGCCCTCAGCCCTGCTTTCGAAGGTGTGGGGTATGCAATCTATCAGTGGCCCATTCATTGGGTCATTAAGGAAAGGATGGACATGGGCTCCCAGCTCTGCTTGCAAGGGACTAGGGTATGCAGTCTGTCAGTGGCCCCATCCATCGGGTCGTCAAGGAAAGGATGGGCCATGCCAAAGCCGGATGGCACAGCTCTTGTGCATTGGGGCTTCCTGGTTCGGGGCTCCTTCCGGCCCTGAGTCTGTCATGATGCTCGAGGGGTGTGAGGCCCCCCTTGCCCAGCACCTCCAGAAGTACATCTTTTTCGGGCAGGTAGGGTGGTCTCCAAATAGTCCCAGGGGGCGTTTTCCTTAAGGAGCAACACTCTGCTAGCAGCTGCCTGGCCAGTGACTGCCCCTTCTGCCCCACTGCTGCAGCGTCCTCCCTGCACCCCTGCCCAGGCCTGCCCAGCATGGCCCAAGCCCCCAGGCTCGGGAGAGCCAGGCTGGGGACCATTAGCAGTCATTTAAGGGCTACTATGTGGAAGACATTAACATGTCCCACAGTGAGAGAAAAATGGGAACAGTAAGTGTGGTTTTGTGAAGACTTCATGTCACTCTCCCTCATGACCAGCCCAGCCAGCCGTCACATCCTGTTTCTTTCACTTCAGGCAGCACCTTTGTCCTGCCCTGTCGCCCATTCTGACCTCACAGGTAGTTCTCGCCACAGCCCAAGGGCTCAGTCTGAGGCGCCGTCCTCTGTCTCTCTTCTCTGCGGCAAGTCCCTTCTGCTGGCCTTTCCTGCCAGCCCGGAGGAAGAGGCCCAAAGCTGTCCGTGCATAGGAGACACGAGGTCTGAGTGGTTCTGAGGACAAGCCCCCTCTTGTCACAAGTTGAGAAAACAAGCCTGGGAGGTCCTGCTTCGACAGACTCCCGGCTCCGTGTGTTCCTGTTCGAGCTGCCGACACTCGCCATCCCGCTCAGCCCCTGGGATGAGATCGGGCTGGCCCCGATCTTCCCTCAACTGTGACTGCCGGAGGACCCGGCATTCTTCATAATAACCCAGACATGAAAACAACCTTGATGTCCATTAACAGTTTTTGGCTGGGGGCAGGTTTGAACCTACCACCTCTGGTGTATGGGGCCGGTGCCCTACTCCTTTGAGCTACAGGTGCCGCTCTCAGGAGGAGAGCAAGATGGCGGTCGAGTAACAGCTTCCTTGCATCTGGGCACCGCGAGTCCGGGGAGATAGGACTCCAGGCATCTCTGGCTGGTGGGATCTGCCTATCATCACCCCTGCGAGGTTACAGACAGAAAACGAGCCTGGGGCGTGTGGGGCTGGCCTGTTGCTATTTGTCATTCAACAGTGAATAACTGAATTATAGGTAAAGTCTTAGGCTGTTCAGGAAGCACCTAGGCCTAGAGACATAGCATGATAAGACCCTGGTGACAGTGGTGGCATGAAAGGAGGAGACTAGGAGACTAGGATGATGTGGGGAGAGACGGACTTCCCCTTGGTGTCCTTTCCTACTTGATGTCTTTTACACTGTCACGCGCAGTGGGGCACCCAGGCTCAGGTGGGCCATACAGCATCACTCCCACCCCTGCCCGGCTGTCTAGAGTGCCACTCAGGGAACCCCACTCTCTGCTCATGCAGGGAGAAAGTGGCTTCCAGAAATCAGTCCCCAAGAAAGAAGCTGGGTGTGGGGAAAGCTGGGAGTACATCTCTGAGGAGGGAAGCAGGACCGAGAACCAGGGGCCAGCCCCATTCTCACCACATGAGCTCAGTGCCAAAGAAACTCAGGCTACTTTTATTCATTCTCTAAATGTGCCACAGGTTTGATATCAGCCTTATTTTTTTTTTAATGTTCATAAGAATGTTCATTTTTAGCATGGATAATTTTAAAGCATTTTCAAATCAACCTTTTCTGGCAATGAATAGATTGTGATTTCTCCCACGATGACACCCACAGACTATCTAAATCTAGTGTCACCTGTGCTGAGCAGTGACAGACTTGTCATCATAAATGCTCTGTGATTCCACCTCTTCTGACTTATAGGATTGCATCAGCCCCCGTCCCCTCAACCACAAACATGATTTCCTATTGAGAGAGCACCAGCCCAGACCACAGCAGCAAGGCAGGCTGGTCTTTTGCTCTCAGCGTGCAGAAGATCCTGAGGAGGCAGCTCTGCTCCCAGGCCACTGGGATGCTGTTCCAGCCCCAGTGCTGGGGAGCTGGCCTAAGGCCAGGCTCTGCCTCCTGGTGTGACCCCAAAGGATCCAGTGAGTCTCACTGGATGATGCCCACAGTGGCAGCACCTCACTCATGTGGTCAGAACCAAAGAAGAAAGCAGATTCAAGCGTTAGCCCTTGACAGGTGGGGAGCACTCACAGGCAGGGAGCACCCACAGCCAGGGAACACTCCTTCCTCCTGGGCCTTCCTCATTGAAGTAGCACCAGCGTCACCACAGTCTTACATCTCCTCCCAGAATTGTCCTCTCATTTCTTGAAGTTTGTTCCCAGTGAGGCTCACACCTCTGCTCCATTCTCTGCCCAGCTGCGACATGAAGACTAGTGCCCAGTCCTGAGGGTCTTTGCGGGCACCTGCCAAGTGGAACTGAGGTGCTTCTGGTCTCTGCAGTGTCCAGCAGTCAGTGGTGCGTGGTCTTGTGCATTCTTCTCCATGAGTGAACTCTTGGCAGATGACTCTGTGGGCAGAGGGCACAAGTGTTTTTATCTCAAAAGAAGTGGCCACCTTGCTCGCCCTCTGGGGACCTTGTACCAACTTGTACCTCCTCTAGCAGTGGATAAGAATGGGCAGAAACATGGCCCCATCTCTTGGTGCATCTAACCTCTACAAACATGAGGTTTGACCTGGAGGATGAGCCCTTGAGTTGACATCAGCATATCTGAGCCTGGGTGCCCCCCTGCTTGTGCCAGCTGGCCAGTTCCTGTGGACTCACATCCTGTGCCTTTGAAATTAGCAACCCCAAATCCAGTAGGAACCCCAAGAAGTTGAGTTTTGTTTTTCTGGGGTAAAATGACCTTAGAAAAGCAGGTCATTGAAACAAACAGAGAATCAGTGCAGAATAGACCCTGACACTTCTCAGTGTGCCCACGAGAATTCATGTCAGAGAATTAGAAGAATCAGAAAGGAAGATGACATATGAAACTAAAATGTAAGGCAAAATTTGCAACATTATTTATAATAGAAATGACAGAATAACAGGAGCATTAATAAACATAGCACTCCTGATTACATAAATTCAAATACATCTATGCTAAGGAAGACCACCCATCTTTTTTTTTTATTGTTGGGGATTCATTGAGGGTACAATAAGCCAGGTTACACTGATTGCAATTGTTAGGTAAAGTCCCTCTTGCAATTATGTCTTGCCCCCATAAAGTGTGACACACACCAAGGCCCCACCCCCTCCCTCCATCCCTCTTTCTGCTTCCCCCCCATAACCATAATTGTCATTAATTGTCCTCATATCAAAATTGAGTACATAGGATTCATGCTTCTCCATTCTTGTGATGCTTTACTAAGAATAATGTCTTCCACGTCCATCCAGATTAATACGAAGGATGTAAAGTCTCCATTTTTTTTAATGGCTGAATAGTATTCCATGGTGCACATATACCACAGCTTGTTAATCCATTCCTGGGTTGGTGGGCATTTAGGCTGTTTCCACATTTTGGCGATTGTAAATTGAGCTGCAATAAACAGTCTAGTACAAGTGTCCTTATAATAAGAGGATTTCTTTCCTTCTGGGTAGATGCCCAGTAATGGGATTGCAGGATCAAATGGGAGGTCTAGCTTGAGTGCTTTGAGGTTTCTCCATACTTCCTTCCAGAAAGGTTGTACTAGTTTGCAGTCCCACCAGCAGTGTAAAAGTGTTCCCTTCTCTCCACATCCACGCCAGCATCTGCAGTTTTGAGATTTTGTGATGTGGGCCATTCTCACTGGGGTTAGATGATATCTCAGGGTTGTTTTGATTTGCATTTCTCTAATATAGAGAGATGATGAACATTTTTTCATGTGTTTGTTAGCCATTCGTCTGTCGTCTTTAGAGAAAGTTCTATTCATGTCTCTTGCCCATTGATATAAGGGATTGTTGGCTTTTTTCATGTGGATTAATTTGAGTTCTCTATAGATCCTAGTTATCAAGCTTTTGTCTGATTGAAAATATGCAAATATCCTTTCCCATTGTGTAGGTTGTCTCTTTGCTTTGGTTGTTGTCTCCTTAGCTGTACAGAAGCTTTTCAGTTTAATGAAGTCCCATTTGTTTATTTTTGTTGTTGTTGCAATTGCCATGGCAGTCTTCTTCATGAAGTCTTTCCCCAGGCCAATATCTTCCAGTGTTTTTCCTATGCTTTCTTGGAGGATTTTTATTGTTTCATGCCTTAAGTTTAAGTCCTTTATCCATCTTGAATCAATTTTTGTGAGTGGGGAAAGGTGTGGGTCCCGTTTCAGTCTTTTACATGTAGACATCCAGTTCTCCCAACACCATTTATTGAATAGGGAGTCTTTCCCCCAAGGTATGTTCTTGTTTGGTTTATCAAAGATTAGGTGGTTGTAAAATGTTAGTTTCATTTCTTGGTTTTCAATTCGATTCCAAGTGTCTATGTCTCTGTTTTTGTGCCAGTACCATGCTGTCTTGAGCACTATGGCTTTGTAGTACAGACTAAAATCTGGTATGCTGATGCCCCCAGCTTTATTTTTGTTACAGAGAACTGCCTTTGCTATACGGGTTTTTTTCCGGTTCCATACAAAACGCAGAATCATTTTTTCCAAATCTTGAAAGTATGATGTTGGTATTTTGATAGGAATGGCGTCGAATAGGTAGATTGCTTTGGGAAGTATAGACATTTTAACAATGTTGATTCTTCCCATCCATGAGCATGGTATGTTCTTCCATTTGTTAATATCCTCTGCTATTTCCTTTCTGAGGATTTCATAGTTTTCTTTAGAGAGGTCCTTCACCTCCTTCATTAGGTATATTCCTAGGTATTTCATTTTCTTTGAGACTATGGTGAAGGGAGTTGTGTCCTTAATTAGCTTCTCATCTTGACTGTTATTGGTGTACACAAAGGCTACTGACTTGTGGACATTGATTTTATATCCTGAAACATTACTGTATTTTTTGATGACTTCTAGGAGTCTTGTGGTTGAGTCTTTGGGGTTCTCTAAGTATAAGATCATGTCGTCAGCAAAGAGGGAGAGTTTGACCTCCTCTGCTCCCATTTGGATTCCCTTTATTTCCTTGTCTTGCCTAATTGTATTGGCTAGAACTTCCAGCACTACATTGAATAGTAAAGGTGACAGAGGACAACCTTGTCTGGTTCCAGTTCTAAGAGGAAAAGCTTTCAGTTTTACTCCATTCAGTAAAATATTGGCTGTGGGTTTGTCATAGATAGCTTCAATCAGTTTTAGAAATGTGCCACCTATGCCTATACTCTTCAGTGTTCTAATTAGAAAAGGATGCTGGATTTTATCAAATGCTTTTTCTGCATCTATTGAGAGGATCATGTGATCTTTATTTTTGCCTCTGTTAATATGGTGAATAACGTTTATAGACTTGCATATGTTAAACCAGCCTTGCATCCCTGGGATGAAGCCTACTTGATCATGATGAATGACTTTTTTGATGATAAGCTGTAATCTATTGGCTAGGATTTTGTTGAGAATTTTTGCGTCTATTTTCATGAGTGAGATTGGTCTGAAATTCTCCTTTTTGTTTGGGTCTTTTCCTGGTTTTGGTATCAGGGTGATGTTTGCTTCATAGAATGTGTTGGGGAAGATTCCTTCTTCCTCAATTATTTGGAATAATTTCTGCAGTACAGGAATAAGCTCTTCCTTGAAGGTTTGATAGAATTCTGGAGTGAAGCCATCTGGACCAGGGCATTTTTTGGTTGGAAGATTTTTTATTGTTTCTTTGATCTCAGTGCTTGAAATTGGTCTGTTCAGGAGCTCTATTTCCTCCTGGCTGAGTCTAGGGAGAGGGTGTGGTTCCAAATATTGATCCATTACTTTCACATTGTCAAATTTCTGGGCATAGAGTTTCTGGTAGTATTCAGAGATGATCTCTTGTATCTCTGTGGGATCAGTTGTTATTTCCCCTTTATCATTTCCGATTGAGGTTACTAGAGATTTTACTTTTCTATTCCTCGTTAGTCTGGCCAATGGTTTATCCATTTTATTTATTTTTTAAAAAAACCAACTCCTTGTTTCATTAATTTTCTGAATGATTCTTTTGTTTTCAATTTCATTGATCTCTGATCTGATTTTGGATATTTCTTTTCTTCAACTGAGTTTAGGCTTAGATTGTTCTTCTTTTTCCAAGTCCATAAGATCTCTTGTGAGATTGTTGATGTGCTCTCTTTCTGTTTTTCGAATGTAGGCATCTAAAGCGATGAATTTTCCTCTCAAAACTGCTTTTGCAGTATCCCACAGGTTTTGGTAGCTTGTGTCTTCATTGTTGTTATGCTCAAGGAAGTTAATGATTTCCTGTTTTATTTCTTCCTTCACCCATCTATTATTCAACAGAAGATTGTTTAGTTTCCATGCCTTTGGGTGGGGTCGAGCATTTTTGTTAGAGTTGAGTTCCACCTTTAGTGCCTTATGGTCTGAGAAGATACATGGTAAAATTTCAATTCTTTTGATTCTGCTGATATTTGTTTTGTGTCCCAGGATATGATCAATTTTGGAGAATGTTCCATGGGGTGATGAGAAGAATGTATATTCTTTATCTTTGGGATGGAGTGTTCTATATGCGTCTATCAAGCACAGTTGTTCTAGGGTCTCATTTAAGTCTCTTATATCCTTGTTTAATTTCTGTTTAGAGGATCTGTCCAGCTCTGTAAGAGGAGTGTTAAGGTCCCCTGTTATTATGGTATTATCAGATATCATATTGCTCAGACTGAGTAAGGTCTGTTTCAAGAATCTGGGAGCATTTAAATTGGGTGCATAGATATTTAGAATTGAAATGTCTTCTTGTTGTATTTTTCCCTTGACCAATATAAAGTGACCATCTTTGTCTTTTTTGACTCTTGTTGCTTTAAATCCACATGTATCTGAAAATAAGATTGCAACTCTTCTTTTCTTCTGAATTCCATTTGCCTGAAAAATTGTCTTCCAACCTTTGACTCGGAGCTTTAATTTGTCTTTTGAAGCCAGGTGTGTTTCTTGCAGACAGCAAATGGATGGCTTGTGTTTTTTAATCCAGTCAACCAATCTATGTCTCTTCAGTGGGGAATTCAAGCTATTAACATTTATTGAGATAATTGATAAGTGTGGTAGTATTCTATTCATCTTATTTTGTGAGAGTCCATTGCTTAGTTTTATCTTTTGCATCAGTGTGGAGGTTTGGTTCTGTCCTTTAATTTCTGAGTTCTTACTTTGCTGCTGATCCATTGTGGTGGTCAGTGTGCAGAACAGGTTGAAGTATTTCCTGTAGAGCTGGTCTTGTTGTGGCGAATTTCCTCAATGTTTGTATATCCATAAATGATTTGATTTCTCCGTCAATTTTGAAGCTTAGCTTAGCAGGGTACAGAATTCTGGGCTGGAAATTGTTCTGTTTAAGTGGATTAAAGGTAGATGACCATTGTCTTCTTGCTTGGAAAGTTTCATTAGTGAAGTCTGCGGTCACTCTGATGGATTTGCCCCTGTAGGTCAACTGGCGCTTACTCCTGGCAGCTTGCAGAATCTTTTCTTTTGTCTTGACTTTGGACAGGTTCATCACAATATGTCTTGGAGAAGCTCGGTTAGAGTTGAGGCGACCTGGGGTCTGATAGCCCTCTGAAAGCAGTGTGTCAGAATCTTTGGTGATGTTTGGGAAATTTTCTTTTATAATATTCTCTAGTATGGCTTCCATTCCTCTGGGTCATTCTTCTTCCCCTTCTGGAATTCCTATAACTCGTATGTTGGAACGCTTCATAAAGTCCCATAATTCTGACAGTGAACGTTCTGCTTTCTCTCTCTTCTTTTCTGCCTCTTTTACTATCTGAGTTATCTCAAGAACTTTGTCTTCTACCTCTGAAATTCTTTCTTCTGCATGGTCTAACCTGTTGCTGATACTTTCCATTGCATCTTTAAATTCCCTGATTGACTGTTTCATTTCCTTCAGCTCTGCTATACCTTTTTATATTCTTCATATGGTTCATCTCTTATTTGATTCTGTTTTTGGTTTTCCTTTTGGTTATTTTCCACTTTATTAGCAGTTTCCTTCATTGTTTCCATCATTTCTTTCATTGTTTTCAACATGTGTATTCTAAATTCCCTTTCTGTCATTCCTAACATTTCTGTATAGGTGGAATCCTCTGCAGTAGCTACCTCATGGTCTCTTGGCGGGGTTGTTCTGGACTGGTTCTTCATGTTGCCTGGAGTTTTCTGCTGATTCTTCCTCATGGGTGATTTCTTTTATCTGTTTCCTTGCCCTAATTTTCCTTTCACTTCCTCTTGCTCTTTAAGTTCTCATGCCCGTGGACTAAGGGTTACAGGACCAGAAGGGTGAGAAGGTTGAAGAGCAAAAAAGGGATGAAAGAAAGGAGGACCGAGTGATAAACAAAAAAAAATAATAAAATAAAAATAGAGAAAGGAGAGGGGGTGGGTAAAAGGAATATTGACAAAAAGAAGAGAGGCACAGAAAGAGGGAGACAGAGCAATATAGGTGTATAGTAGGGTACTTTGATACAACCTTAAAAAAAAAACCACCTTCTGGGGGTGCCCAGTGGGGTGGTTCCCTTGAGGTCAGCAGCTCTTTGCTAACCTGATCAGACACAGTACCCCACCTCCACCAAGTAGAGAGGGAAGACAAAAATGCTATAAATCAAACCAAAACAAGCAAACAGAAAACTTTACGGGATAAAATTGGCTGGAAAAACCAAATAATAGTGGTAGAAACACTAACAAAAATGAAGTTCTAATTATTGAAATAGGCAGCAATGGGAAATTATAATTAAACTAGAAAAATTGAGAAAGAAAAAGGATCTGTATGGAAAAGGAACTTAAAAAACAAAACAACAATCCACAACATCAAAATAAACAAAAAAAACAACCAAACCAAAAAAAAAAAAAAACACAACCAAAAACAAAGCGGTATGTATATGTTATTGAATATTGTCTGGGCAACACGTGGTCTTCTGGGGTATGAGATGTTAATCACAGTTCTGATACGACTGGAGGCTGCTAGTTTCTCAAACCCCAGCAGGTAGACACCCTAAATCTCTCTTCAGCCCATTTAAAAGGCACTTCGAACTTGTTCACTTACTGAGCAGAAGCTTTCTCAGGGAAGTGCTTGTCGCTGGAATCACTGCTGAAGTGGCTGTCCACTTACCCTGTGTGCCAAAACTGGTCTCCCTCTGCCCCCGAGGTTTAGGGCTGCAAGGCAGCTCAGACCCCGCCCTTAGGCTGCTTGGTCGCTGGGTTACCAGCTCCCACCCAATTCTAGCTCTGCGACCCTGAGGGCGGAGCTTGCCGGGGCACATCGCTCACAATGTCTGCCTGTGACCCAGAGCCAAACACTATTAGCTCCGTCTGGCTCAGCGGCTCAGACTGGGGCCCTAGACAAAGGCCAAAGTTCTCCACACTCCCGCTCAGGCTCTCCCCAAGGCAGTTCAACTGAGTGCCAAGTCCAAAGACACCAAAACAGTTCACAGGTAAGGCCTTTCTGGTTTGCAGTCTCGCTGCTACTGAACTTACAGTTGCGGGCAGGTTTAGATGGATTGAACACACGCGACCACTTGCCGGTTTTCCACTGTTTTAGTCCTCCTCTTGGGGTCCAGAAGTCTCTCGCTGACTCCCTGTATCCTCTCAGGGGTGATGATAGGCAGATCCCACCAGCCAGAGATGCCTGGAGTCCTATATCCCCAGACTCACGGTGCCCAGATGCAAGGAAGCTGTTACTCGGCTGCCATCTTGCTCCGCCTCTAAGACCACCCATCTTTATATTAAAAGAGAAATGACTAAATCAAAAAATATGTGTAATGTGCAACTATTAAAGCACAGGTTATAATCAGGCTAGCATATTTGGAAGGATTTCTAAGGTATCATTATGTGAAAAGGGTGAGGTGTAGAGCAGAGAGGTTTAATATCCCATGTTTATGAAACAACACAGACCCCTTTGTGTGTGAAGTGCATGTGTTCAAACACACGTGGTCAGATCTCAGTCTGTGATTGTCAGAGCAGAGAGCAGGCGCGTGCTGGACTGCTGGCTGGGGCAGAGGCAGGGAGACACTGGGCTGCAGCCCCGGCCTGCAGGGGTATAGCCATCGCTTGTGCGGATTGCACAGAATGGTTGCACAAAGAGCCATTTTCTAAGGCCTGCTGCCCAGGGGTGGTGTTTTGAGGGCTTGTCTTGTCACTGCTATGTCCTGACGTCCTGATGCCTAGGCACCGAGGGCCTGTGAGCTTCAGGAACAAGAGTGTGGACAGACAGGTCAGTTCCACAGGAGAGAGGGACTTAGGGAGATAGAGACACATGCTTTCTGGGAGCCACATGCATGCTGGTCCAGCCAGCAACTGGACTCACAAGAGCAGGTAGGAACTAGGATTTCCATCATCTCTGGGGACCAGCTGCAGGGGGGCAGGGAGGTGGTGCCTGCAGTGATGCTGTGGTGGACAGGCACAGTCTGGCCCCACCAGGGCTCCTAAGGACAGGCTCAGTTGTGCATCTCCACAGTGGCTGATGCAGAGAAGAAGCTTACAGGAAGGCAGTGAAGGGAAGCTGGGACAACCAGGATTTGGGGGACTGAGGGCTGAGGGTGCAGGATAGGGGCTGACATGGTGGCAGCCGTTAGAGCCCAGCCTTAGGATAGCTCAGCCTCCCTGCCTCTGTGCTTGGGTTCCCCACCCAGGTGGGAAGGCCAGGGAGCAATCTGGTTGTCTAAAGTGAGATGGACGTCCTTCTGGGTCTACACCCTGTGGGGAAGGTGATGCCTCATGGGTTGGTGGTGGGCACAGCCCCTGAGCTGGCGGGAGTGCCAGGGACCACTACCTTGGGGCTCCTCCTCCCTCCAGGGGACTGGTGCCTTCTAGGAGCCCACTGCTCGGCTCCTCCCCCCCGCCCCCCGGCTGCTCTAGAGGGTCCTTGGGAGTGGCCAGGGCATCTGCTGCTAGGTAGCCAGGACCTAGTGGTACAGGAGGCCTATGTTGGGACAGCTGCACCTGGGAAAAACTATTCCCTCAGGAGCCCTCTCCGGCAGCCAGCAAGTGTGAGAGAAAAGTATGTTAATGAGACAGTCACAAGCTGTGGTCTGAGGCTGACTCTGGCCAGTGGACGGAATACCCTTTGCCCACAGAATTTTAAATTCAATTGTCAATATTTCAAAACCCACATAGTTTATCTAAAACTTTGGATTTCTGCTTCAAGAAAATACAAAGGAGAAGATCCAGCCATGCCGAGAGCATCCTGGTTGGAAGCAGGAGACGCTGCCACCGTCCTGCCACACCCTGCGGCCCCCACACGAGGCAGTTATATGTTTGTGTCATTCAGCTTTTAGGAAAACAGTGACATGTTTCTTGTTGTCTAGGATGGCACAATGAAAGCTGCTGAGAGGGACTTTGGTAAGAACAGGTGAGAGTTTCTCCTTGGTGGCCAGTCCCATCTCTTGTGCAGGCCCCGGAGCCTCTGTGTGTCCTGCTCCTGCAGCACCAGAAGCAGTGGTGTTTATGTTCTTTGACTCAGGAATCCGTGTCTTGAAATAGACTCCTGACTTCTCTGGGCGTTTCTAAATCCAGCTGCAGGTGGGAAAGGAAAGGCACTGTGGGGGGACACCACACCTGGTGGAGGCAGGAACGACACTGCCGTCAGGTTGGGGGATTCTCCCTTCACACCCTCCACCTCACCCCCCCAATCAGGGTCTGTCTTCCCTGGGACAGAGGGTTCTTGAACCCACCCTTAATGGCTACCTGGCAAGGCACAGCCCTGACCACTGACACTGGCTCTGGCTGCAGGAAGGGCGTGGGTGGGCGGCAGCAGGGGCCTCAGCATTCTTCTCCGTGCTCCCCACTGCCCCTGGCATGCTGCTGACTGTGGTGGGTCTGATGAAAGTGTGTAGGGAAGATTTGATGGTCGATGGTGGGGCTGGTTGATGATAAGGTCGGTTAATGATAAGGGCACTGTGGGGGGTAGATGGTGTGGTTAGTTGACGGTACAGATGGTTGATAGTGAGTTCAGTTTATAGTAAGGTTGGTTGATGGTGGGGTTCGTTGATTATAAGGTTGGTTAATGGTAAGTTCAGTTTATGGTAAGTTTGGTTGGTGGTTGGATTTGAGTGATGGTAAGGTTGGCTGATGGTGGGTTGGTTCATGCTGGGGTTGGTTGATGCGTACACAGCACCTGTCACATGATGAGGACCAGAGTGGGTGCCGACCTACAATGGGGGCAGTAGCCTGCTCTTACACAGCATGTCCTGTGTCCCAGCCCTGCTCTGCGCACTCTGCACAAGTGAATTACCCGTGGCACCGTGTGAGGGGAGAGTGGTTGGTATTTTCCTTTCACAGCCAATCACAGTGTCAATCATCAGCTGGGGTGTGGCTGAGTGGGGACTTCCACTCTGCACTCTTCATTCAGGTGGCAGCACCTCCCAGCCGCCTGGGGGCCCACGGGCAGGGGCAGTGGTGGACAGGCAGGTGGCAGACGGCTGGGGTGGAAAGGAGTGGAAGTTGGAGAAGATGGAGGGATCCACAGGCGACTTCGGGTGTGGGCCACACGCAGAGCATGCAGCCGGGATTTGGGGAGGCCAGATCCTCGAACATTCCTGATTACACCTCTGCTTTGCTCCCCAGCTTGCGAGTGGACACCAGGTGGCACTGTCGTCCATCAGCTACATCGGCTGCTCCGTGTCCGTGCTCTGCCTGGCTGCCACACTGGCCACCTTCGCCGTGCTGTCGTGAGTCCCCTCTGTTCTCCCCAGGTGCTCCCTTGGCAGTTCTGGGTCAACTCCACTGTGACCCCTGCCCAGCTCGCCACACTGCTAGTATGGATGCCTGGCCCTATCTGCAGCCCGCCCACCCTATGTTCCACCTACTCCTCAGTTTGAGATCTGGAGCACAAGGGAGGGTCGAGGGCTGCTGGGTGGCCTATAAAAGAGCGAGAGAGCTGTGGAGTTGGGGACACTAAGCCCCAACTGAGCTGGGGTGGTCAGACACATGGGGAGTTCCGGGGGGGATCTGAGCCAGGCAGAGCTATCCTTGGACCCTTCCTGCTCCTGAGCTCCTAGCAAGGCCCCCAAACCCAGGCATGGGGTCACACCTGAGGAATCAACTATGCCCAAGACACATATTAACATCTTTGCATCTTCATAGTGGTGTGAGGAGGGGCTACTGCCCGGTGTGGCCAGGGCTCTCTCTAAGGGGAGGCATTTGAACTGCTGTGCACAGCCCCAGGCAGGTGGGTTGCCCCAGCTGGCACAGGGCCTCAATGCTGGGGTGAGCTGTGGAGCCATGAGGGACACACAGGAGCTTCATGAGTGGGAAAGAAAAGAGCTGAGTCAGAGCAGCCAGCTGGGCTGGGAGGGCTGTGGAAGGACCTAGGATCATACTGAAGAGCAGTGGGGAGCCATGGAGGGTCCACAGCAGGGAGACAGCAGCCAGGTTGGGTTCTGTGAAGTCCTTCTGGCTGCTCCTGGAGGAAGAGATCTGTGGGGGGATGTGGTGGAGCCAGGGAGCGTCACACCTGCCTTTGTCCTCAGCTCCGTCAGCACCATCAGGAACCAGCGCTACCACATCCACGCCAACCTGTCCTTTGCCGTGCTGGTGGCCCAGGTCCTGCTGCTCATCAGCTTCCACCTCGAGCCAGGCTCGGTGAGTAGCACGGCTGCTCACCCTGCGAAGCCCTTTCTGTTTCACTGTCCCCCTACGATCCACCTCCCCAATGGCTCTGGGGGAGTATCTTCAGCTGTGAATTCAGATTGTGTCACGTGGTCAGGGCTGTGGCTATTGGGGAGAAATGGAGAAGATGAGATTCATGAGCCCATACTTGTTTGTGGACCAAGGGCTGTGGCACCATCCTAGCCTCACAGCCCACATTGTCCTCCCTGCCTCTGATAGGGGGTTTGGGGCCCAGTGGTCACACTGGTAAGGGAAGCTGTGACCTGTGCTCACCAGGCATGGGTGCTGCACAGCAGAGGGGCTCTGAGGACCAGCTCTTTGCATGGGAGAGGGAATCTCTGGGACGCTAGGAAGTCTGAGACCTCACTGACAGCACAGGGCAGGGTCCCTCTAAAGCAGTGGTTCTCAACCTTCCTAATGCTGCGACCCTTTAATACAGTTCCTGTGGGTCGCAACCCAACCCACAGGTTGAGAACCGCTACTCTGAAGTGATGTGGCCTTATAAATCCAGCTGCTGGGGAGAGAGGTGGGACTTCCTGCCATGCCCAGGGTAGGGGCTGGTTCTGGCAGAGTCTGAGGGCACTGAGCAGGATAAGTCGGGGTCCTCAGGTGCAGCCAGGACCAGCCTGTGTAAGCTGTGTGCATGTCTGTCTATGATTCCTGTTGAGAGTTAACCCGAGGAGAGTCACTGTGTCTCCCAGGCATCTTTTACTCCTAGGTAACTAACTACAAATTACAACTATAAATTCCAGGGAACTAAACCTTTCAGAATCTAGGGGTTTAGGCCATGTGGTAGGGCCTGCTCTCCGTGTCTCTCAGCCCTTTCCCTCCTGGTGTTCCCCCTCCAGGTATCCAAAGGTCCAGGCTCCTGTCCTCACCTGAGTGGGGGAAATCCTCCCCCTTTGGCTCCACTCAAGCCCCAGAGCTGCCTGATTGGGCCAGCTGGGTCATGTGTGCAGCCCTGAGCCAGTGCTTTGGACATGATTCTGCTGATTGGCTGGGCATGAACCCTATGCCCTCTCCTAAACCCATGTCTGTACCTGGGTATGGCATGGTACAGTGACCAGCTGACCTTGGGTCATGGGCTGCACCCAAGTCACTCTGATGAGAAGTGAGAAGACACCTAGGGAGAAAAGTGGTCACGTGAACAGAGATGGCTACGGGCTGTAGGTGCTGAGACACTGGGATGACAGCTGAACCCCGTTCACAACCCAGTGCACTCTCATCTCCTGTCTGTGGTTGACCCTAGGCCTCCTGCCAGGTGATGGCCATACTTCTGCACTACTTCTTCCTGAGCTCCTTTGCGTGGATGCTGGCGGAAGGGCTGCACCTCTACAGCATGGTGATCAAGGTCTTTGGGTCAGAGGACAGCAAACACCGCTACTACTATGCCATGGGATGGGGTAGGTGGGCTGAGGAGGGTGGGGCTGGTAGGGAGGGGATGGGACACACGGGATGGGACAGGGCAGGTGGGAAGGATGGGACAGGTGAGGATGAACAGGTGAAGAGGGACAGCAGGTCAGGTGTGACTTCATCTTCACACAGTCCTTCTTGGTGCCTCTTAGAGGCCAAGATGGGAAGCAGAGTCCATTAGCCAATCAAAGGCAAAAATTCCACATCATTTGGAAATACTTCCAGCATTTGTGACGTGCTTCGTTACTTTTGATGGCCTTTTCAAAGAATCAACTTTTGGTTTTATTGATTTTTCCCTGCTATTTCTATTCTATATTTCATTAATTTTTGTTTTAATCTTCATTGTTTCCTCTTTTCTGTTTATTTTTGCTAATTTTGCTTTTCTAGTATTTTGAAGTAAAAGTTGAGGTTACAGAATAGAGCTCCTTCTTTTTTTTATTAAATCATAGCTGTGTACAATAATGCAATCATGAGGTACAATGTGCTAGTTTTATACACAGTTTGAAATATTTTCATTGAACTGGTTAACATAGCCTTCATGGATTTTCTTAGTTATTGTGTTCAGACGTTTATATTCTACATTTAGTAAGTTTCACCTGTACCCTTCTAAGATGCACGGTAGGTGTGGACCCACTAATTACCCTCCCTCCACCAATCTTCCCCTCTCCTCTCCCCTCCCTTGCCCCTTTCCCCATATTCTTGTGCTGAGATTGGGTTATAGCTTTCGTATGAAAGCTATAAATTAGTTTCATATTAGGGCTGAGTACATTGGGTACTTTTTCTTCCATTCTTGAGATACCCTAATAAGAAGAATATTTTCTAGCTCCATCCATGTAAACACAAAAGAGGTAAAGTATCCATCTTTCTTTAAGGCTGTGTAATATTCCATGGTGTACATATACCACAATTTATTAATCCATTCGTGAGTCGATGGGCACTTGGGCTTTTTCCATGACTTAGCAATTATGAATTGGGCACAATAAACATTCTGATACAAATATCTTTGTTATAATGTGATTTTTGGTCTTCTGGATACATACCTACTAGAGAACTTATAGGATCGAATGGCAGGTCTATTTTTAAATCTCTAAGTATTCTCCAAACATCTTTCCAAAATGAATATATTAGTTTGCATTCCCACCAGCAATGTAGAAGTGTTCCCTTTTCTTCACATCCACGCCAACGTCTCTGATCCTGGGATTTTGTGATATGGGCTAATCTTACTGGAGTTAGGTGATAATCTCAAAGTAGTTTCGATTTGCATTTCTCTGATGATTAAGGATGATGAGCATTTTTTCATGTGTCTGTAGGCCATGTGCCTGTCTTCTTCAGAGAATTTTCTCTTCAAGTCCCTTGCCCAGCCTGAAATAGGATCACCTGTTCTTTTTTTGCTAATACGTTTGAGTTCTCTGTGGATTCTGGTTATTAAACCTTTGTCGGAGACATATCCTGCAAATATCTTCTCCCATTCTGAGGGCTGTCTACTTGCTTTACTTACTGTGTTCTTGGCTGTGCAGAAGCTTTTTAGTTTCATCAGGGCAATATACAATTTTAATGCAATCCCTATTAAAGCTCCATTGTCATACTTTAAAGATCTCAAAAAAAAAAAAACATCGTTTTATATGGAGTCAGAAAAAACCTTGAATAGCCAAGACATTACTCAGAAATAAAAACAAAGCAGGAGGAATTATGCTACTAGACCTCAGACTATACTATAAATCAATAGTGATCAAAACAGCATGGTACTGGCACAAAAACAGAGAGGTAGATGTATGGAACAGAATAGAGAACCAAGAGATGAATCCAGCTACTTACCGTTATTTGATCTTTGACAAGCCAATTAAAAACATTCAGTGGGGAAAAGATTCCCTATTTAATAAATGGTGCTGGGTGAACTGGCTGGCAACCTGTAGAAGACTGAAACTGGACCCACACCTTTCACCATTAACTAAGATAGACTCTCAGTGGATTAAAGATTTAAACTTAAGACATGAAACTATAAAAATACTAGGAGAAAGTGCAGGGAAAACTCTTGAAGGAATTGGCCTGGGTGAATATTTTATGAGGAGGACCCCCCCCGCCCCAGGCAATTGAAGCAGCTTCAAAAATATACTACTAGGTCCTTCTCTTTTAACATGGGCACATACGGCTATGTATTTTCCTCTACACACTGCTTTAGCCACATCCTGTATGCTTCATTTGTGTGTTTTCATTTTCATTCATCTCAAAAATACTTTCTAATTTATTTTTCCATTTTTTATTTGATCCATTAATTATTTATAAGTGTATTGTTTGGTTTCCATATGTTCATGAATTTCTGTTTATTTTTTTCTGTTGCTGATGCCTAATTTTATTCCACTGGGGAAAAATAACATATTTTATATGATTTCAGTCTTTTTAAATGTGTTAAGGTTTGTTTTATGCCTTAGAAAATGATCTACCTGGAAAATTTTCCATATGCCCTTGAGAAGAGTGGGTATTCTGCTGCTGCTGGAGTGGCCTATAGCCTGTCAGGCCTAGGTGGTTAGTGGATGGTGTTATTCAAGTCTTCTATTTCCTTGTTGATCTTTTGTCTAGTTTTTCTGTCCATTACTTAAGTGAGTTGTTGAAGTCACCACTTGTTGAATTGTCTAATTCACCCTAACATTCCCTTGTTAGGTTTATGTATGTTTCTTTTTATGTCTTTCTGAAGAATTGCCCCTTTTGTGTTTATAAAATATCTCTCTTTATCTCTGCTATCATCTTTGAGTCCATTTGTCTCAAATTAGTATAGCCACTCCAGATTTCTTATGGTTGACGGTATATCTTTTTCCAGCATTTTGCTTTCCACTTACTCGTATCTTTGAATCTAAAGCGTGTCTCTTCTGGATGTTGTTGGCTTCTTATTTAAATCCAGTCTGGCAATTTCTTATTTTTGACTATATCATTTAATCTTTCCACACTCAATGTTAGGATTTGTATAATGGATTTATAACTACCATTTTTCTCTTTGTTTTCTATATTCTACTACCTATTTTGTTTCTCTAGTGCTCTTTTATTGCTTTCTTTTGAATTGACTGTTTTCTGGTGTAATAGTTTAATTCTCTTAATGATTTTTTTCACCTTTTGGAGCTATTTTCTTACTGGTTGCTCTAGTGCTTACCATATGCATCTGAGCATATTAGAGTATATTTCATATTTATACTAAATTATGAGATATAAATGTTACTTTTATATAATCCTATTTTCTCTTCCTTCTTTTTCCATGATTTTTATGATCCATATTACATCTGTATAAGGTACAAATCAAAAATATATTGCTGTAATTATTGCCTTGTTTAATCTTAAGTCTTTTAAAGAAGCTGAGATAAGGAAGGGGAGCAAATACATATTTATAGAGTTGGCTATATTAACTTTCTTATTTACTATTTTTGGTTTTCTTCATTTTTTTCCCTGTGAATTTGAGTTACCATCTGGCATGATTGCTCTATGTGTGTGTGTTCAGGTTACTATTTGAAATCACTTGTTTGCAGTCTGAAGAACTTTTAAAATTATTTCTTGTAAGACAAGTCTGCTAATAACAAATTCTCTCAGTTGTTGTTTATTTGGAAATGTCTTCATCTTACCTTCATTTTTATTTATTTATTCATCTATCTATTTATTTACTTATAGATGCACATTTCACCATCACCTTCATTTTTAAAAGATAGTTTTGTAGATAAAAGATTCTTTTCTCTTTTGGTAAGTCGATAATGTCACGTCACTGCTTTCTTGTTCCACTGTTTCTCATGGTAAGTCAGCTCTTAATCTTGTTGAGGTTCCTTGTACAGATCTGAACAATTGTTTTTCTCCTGATTCTTTCTAGAGTCTTCTCTTTTTCTATTAACATTTTTACCCTGGGTTGTCTGGGTATATACCTCTGTGTTTATCCTGTTTGTGCATGGTGAGTTTCTTAGGTATGTAAATTAGTACTTTTCATCAAATATGGGGAAATTTTATTCCTTCGAATTTGCTTCTCTCTCTCTCCTCTCTTTCCGATGCTCCCATTATGCATACGTTTGTGTGCTCAGTGGTCTTGCATGTTTTTCTGAGTCTCTATTGATTTTGCTTCATTTCTTTTTCTCTCTGTTCTTCAAATTGCATAATATTTATTGGTCTATCTTTAAGTGCCCTGATTCTTTCTTCTGCAGTTTGGATCTTTTGTTGAACAGCTCTAGCTGATTTTTCATTTCAGTTATACATTTCAATTCCAGAATTTCCAGTTGGTTCTTGTTTTTTTCTTTTTTTAGAAATTGTGATCTCTTATTGGTAGCCTCCATTTGATGAGATATGATCATTATGTTTCCCTTTACTTCTTCAAGGATGAGTTCATTTAGTTCTTTGAGCATATTTATAATGACCACTTTGAAGGCATTTTGTGTTAAATATGACATCTGGGCATCCTCACGGGCAGTTTCAGTTGCCTCCTTCCCCCCCCCCCCCCCCCGTGTAGGGGTCATGCTTACTGGTTTCTTTGTGAGTCTCATTACTTTCTGGGGGATTCTGGGGATGTGGTTGTCGAAGACTTGCCATTTTAGATAGTAGATTGTAGTGACTCTGGATCCTGACCCCTCTGCCCATGGCTTCTTGCTTGTCGCTTGTGTATTTGTTTAGAGACTTGGCTGAACTAGTTATAAAAGTCTGTTTCCTACCGAGGGTGAGGTTCCTGGTGTTACTCCCCAGAGGACACAGCCTTGAGCATGTGCAGTCACCTGGGGACATCGGGGTATCAGCAGAGTGGACTTTGACTGTCTCCCCCTCTGCTCTGAGCCATCTGTCCATGTCTCTGTCACACTATCTGTAGGGTCCACTAATTGCCAGCTGGTAGTTCTTTCAGTGCTGACAGCAGCCTGGGCCACGTGTTGCTCCCCAGTTTGATCTACTAAAATCCAGGGTGTTTCTGAGGCCAATAGTTGAGGTTTCTTCAAACTCAGGAAGACACTTCCTACTTGCCTCTTCCCTGAGTCTCTGTAGACTCACTGACATGAGGTTTAGCTTGGTGCTACCAGCCCTCTCATCATTGCTCACTCCCTAGGCCATACTCTGTGCCAGGGTCCTTAAACTTCCACATACTCTGAGCCAAATAAATTCAGTTCTTCTGGGGGACACTTCAAAGCTCACTATTCCAATGGCCTTCCTTCCCTGGGGACAGTTTCTTAGGTGCTGCTCCAGAGCTGGCAGCAGGGACAGGGGCCCACTTCTTCTGGGGTGACATGTCTTCTTTTGACACAGGGCACCAGGGGAGGCAGCTTCTAATTCTCAGTGCTCGTCTCTCCCAACACAGTGCCTGTACCCAGTGGGGTGTTGGACGGTCCCTGCACACTGTGTGTTGAGTCAGTGGAGGGAGAGAGCCCAGCCTCCTGGCTGCTTTCCCTGGAGCAGACCATCTGCAACATGGGGGTAGGGTGAGAGATGCAGGCTGCCTGCTCCTAGAAGATTCTGGGAGCCCAGGGGAAGGAGAGCTCATACCAGCTTGAAGCAGACCCCCCTCACATCAAGCCAGGTAGGGAGCAGGTGCCCCAGATTTTCACTGTTCTTAACAAGATTTAATAGATCTGTTTGAGTAAAATTTTTAAAATTTGCTGTATGCCCTTAGGGAAATTTGCAGAGACTTTAAATATTTAAAAAATAATTCTTATGTGTTTTCATTATCTCACCAGGAGTACAGTCATTTTGGAAGTCATCTCCCCAGGGATGGGACTGGTTGTTGGACTTGGCTCTTGCCTGTTGTGGGGTGTTCTTGTGGGCCTGGGGGGATCCTGCTTTCTGCCCAGCATCGGGCTGGCCAGGCTGCACACTAGCCTCAGCATTCCTGCATTTTTTATAAACTATTGGTCAGGCATTAGGGACCTGCTACCTGGTTCCTTTCTGGTTTTCTGCAAATAGGTTCAATTTTCACAGTCCTCATTATGCACGGAGCAGAAAAACATGCTTATTTTGTGGTTTGAATCAGAAAGTATAATTTATCTGAGAATGAAGTGGAGGTAAATTATGCAGCCCTCATGGCTTCCCTGGGGACCCTCCAGACTGTTGCTGGCCACGCAGGGAGCTCCCCAAGGCCACCATGGGTGTCTCACACTCAGCCTCACTGCTCAGGCCGGACCGTCACGTGGATGCTACTGTGCATGGGGGTCCTGCAGCTGGACATCCTCTGCTCTCCAGTCTCCCTGCCGTGGGCCCAGGTCCAGTGTGATCTGCCCAACCCCTACCTTCCTGACTCCCCCAGAGAGGAGCTTCCCTTCCCTGTGATCTCTGCCCTCACTTAGTGAGGTTCAGAGGACGATACACGAACAGCCGCCTTGAGATACAGTCATGTCATTCAGAGGTGTACACACACATACCCATAGGCACAGCGAAGATGGGGCAGGAATGAACAATGTGGTGGGGTTTGTCTCTGGAGGCAGAGAAACCTAGTGTGAGTGGTATATGTCACCTGTGTGTGTGAAAAGAGAGATAATCTGAGCCAACCCATCCATCCTCTAAGGTTGTTTCATTTGATTGGCACAATATTGGAGAAAAAACTAATCATTTACCAATATTAAAGTCATTGAGGGATTTTTACATAGAATCCAAGCACCTGAGTATATGCCCTCCTTGATGGCAGTGGCGGGAACTGTGGATTCTGGGGGATGCTGGGCCAGAGGCCTGCCCCATGCTGCCTGCACATCTAGGGCAGGCTGGCCCTGTCACTTCTGCAACTTCCATCTGTCTTCCAGCCAGCTTTCCCTTAATTAATTTCATCAGGAACCCATGAACTGCATACTTCATTCTGATGGGCTGGGCTGGTGCTGGGCCAGCCCCAGGAAGCAACTGAGCCCTCTCAGCCTGCAGTCACTAATCACAGGCAGGAGGCTTTCCTGGAGCAGCGAGGTCCCGCAATGGAGAGCTGTGGGCTGACAGTGTCTGCCTGTAGACGTGCCCTGGCCCCACTGCAACCTCTAAGCCAGTGTTTTTCAATCTTTTTTACCTCACAGCACACTAGAACCTATAGTTAAAACTTCTCAGCACACTTAAATTATGTTGATCAAAAAAAGAAAAGAAAGAAAGAAAAAGAATATACTTATCATGCTTTGAACTTCTTTCAAAAATAATTTAATTAATGATCCTTAAAACTTTTTGTGGCACACCGGTTGAAAATCACTGCTCTAAGCACTGTCCTTGTGGAAACCCAGAGATTGAAGCTGAGGTGGGGTGGGGGTGTCCAGCCAGTGGCTGCTCTCTTTGGGGTTTAGTTGGCCTCTGGGCCCTGTGCCAGGAATTGGGAGGGAGCAGAGGAGAGGGACACATAATCTCTGCCCATGAGGAGGCCAGGAGAGGAGAAGAATGACAAGAATTGGGAGTTCTCATGTTGACACAGCTGATGTGTGTGATCTGATCCCAAACTCAGTCGGGGGAGAAATGTAACTTGTTTTATTTTCTGTATTGCAACCTGATTTCTTTCCTGAAATCTCCCAGTCATCTGGGGATAAACTTGATCATAGTCAATCCCAGGCCCCATCTCCCGAAGGTCACAGAGGGCCAGGACCTGTGGGAGCTGTGTCCATCAGGGCAGGCTGGGCGATGCTGGGGCAACAGCCTGCCCCACTCAATCAGTTTTAAACAACACGTGCTAATTTCCTGTGGACACTAGGTGCCCTTGGTGGGTCAGCAGAGAGGATAGGGGAGGAGGCCAGAAGCCCAGGGTGATGGAGAAGTCACTACCTCTTGCCACTGCCAGTTGCTGTGTGACGGGAGGGCACATGGAGGACATTACGCCAGAGATAAATGCTCAGCCCAGCTCCAGTCCAGAATGAGCCCTGTGGCCCCAAGAGCTCTGGGCAGGAGCACGAGCTCCCAAGTGCATGGCAGGTGGTGCCAGTGACTTCTGCGTGCTCTGGTGGTGGTGTCCCTCTGCCCCATCTGTCGAGACACCTCCCCCCTGTACCTATCCTCACAGGTCTTTATTCTGCTGTCTTGGCCAATATTTCCAACACACACTCCCCACAGTCACCTGCCAATGAATGTTAGGAGGCAGGAGCCAAGGAAAGCACCAGCCTGAGCACCTTCTGGAAGTGACCACGTCCCAGAGAAGAGCACACTGAGTAAATGTCTGATGACAGACTGGAGAGATCCCAACTGTCCGCAGAGACCTGTTATGGTCCAGACTGGCTATCGGGCTGCGAGTTTCAGATGACAGCAGCAGTGGGCAGGGGCCTCGCCGGCTGATGATAGAGATGGCTGCAGGGATGTGCTTTGGATACTGAGGTCTTATTATTCATAGATAGTTCTAAGAGTCCTCACTGCAGTGAAGTGAGGGCCTTGTCATCTCCATTTCCTCAGTAAGAACACAAAGAGGTTCTGAACCACCCAGAGAGGTTCAGCCAATTCCCTGAGGCTACACAGCTGGCCTGGGTAGTGGTGTTGGCCCCAAAGCCCAGGCTCTTCCCACTTGCTATCTTCTGCATCCTGACGCAACACCCCTCTTCCTCTCACCTGGGAAATTTTTCTTCTTGAAAACCTGCACACAGTCACTCACCCTGACGCCTTGGAGAAAGCAGATGGGGGCCACTCTCTTCTCAGGGGTGGTGCAGGGGCAGAGAGGCAGAGGGACTGGCACATGGGAAGTGTAGAGCGACCACTGTGGAAGGCTGTCCCCACCTCCCAGGCTGTCCACCCAAGCCCCAAAGGCCACCTCGTCTCCTCTGTGGACAGCTTTATTGCCCAGACATTCTGTAATATTTCGAAACTATTTTGACATTTAACATAAAGTGCTTCAGAAATAGGCCTGTCTAGGGTGACACCTTTTCAGGGTGATTAATTAAAAAACAAAAACCCTGGTTCTCTTAAGGGGAGGTGTGGAGCTGATTCTTCCCCCAGAGGGCGCTAGTGAGCCACAGCCTAGCGGCAGGCTAGTCCTCCCTCCCCTTACCTGGAGCAGCAGGCTGGTCCTCCCTCCCCTTACCTGGAGCAGAAATCTCACACAGCTGTGCCACTTCAGCCACTGACCTGCCACCTCAGCCACTGACCTTGCAGAAATGCATTCTTAATCCCAGGGACCCACCTTTCTATCCCAGGGACCTGGGAAATGCAGCACATTCCCTTTGGGGAGAGAGTCAGTAGGTGGAGGGAGGCTCAGTCCTTTGCTTCCTTCCTCCCTTCCCTGCAGAGGGAGCAGAGGGCAGGGGCGGCCCAGCTCAGTGCGGCTGGACCAGACATAGACCCCATGGACAATGACCCACTTTCTGAGCATCTAGAAGTGTGTTGTTTTCAATTTTGAATCAGGTTCGGGAAGGATCTGCCTCAAAGTTCATGAGTATGTGTGGAGGTGGAGAATGTGTTTCCAGAATAAATTCCGTGGATTGGAGCTTGGGAAATGTTGCAGAATAGTCCGAGATACATTAGCACATGAAACATCTGAGCATCAAAAGTGGAATTAGAGGTTGGCTCACTGTTGGTTAGGTCAGAGTTTCTAAAAGTAGTGTGACCATAGAAGTTTTTCTCTGCAGAATGGCTGGAAGCACTGAGAATTGCTGAGCCAGGTTTTTTTCTACCTTAGTCTTAGAGCACTTCTACTCCCACCCTCCCAAACAAAGTCTGATATGGCTTTGTAAAATATTAAACACATTTAATTTGTCACATTCAGTTTCAAGTAACAGAAATCCAACTCAAACTGGTATAAGCAAAAGGGAACTTAATGGCTCACGTAACAAAATAGTTGTAAGGTGCTGGACTTCAGGCATTGATCCATGAGGTCAGGCAACCTGGCAAGGCTTTGCCTGCCTTTTCCATCACTCAGTTCTGATTTCCTCTGTGTTGGGGCTGAGAGCTCTCTCCCACATGGTACCAAGGTGGCCACCTGGACCCCAGTCTAACACTCTCAGCCCCTCAGGGGTCCAGTGGAGAAGAGAGATCTCTGTCAGCAGCCTCATAGAAAGTCTGATTACAACTCATTGATCCACGCAGGGTCACATGCCCATCCCCAAGCCAAAAGCTGTGGCTAGGGGATTGACATCCAGTTAACCAGTCCTGGGTCACTTGCCAACAGAGCCAGGAAGAGGCTGGCCCACCTGGATGACATGGAGTGATGCAGCGGTGTTCCCCATGGAAATGACAGGTTCAGACACTAGAAGCATGTGTACTATGTGCGTGTCACCCAGCCTCCCTTGCCACTCTAGATTGCTGACACTCACATGGGCTGGATAATTCCTGTTTGGAGGGTATCCCATGCATTACGGGGTGTATAGCAGAGTCCCTGGACTGTACTTACCAGATACCACCCCCTGTTATGACAGCCCAAAATGCCTTTGTCTCCTGTGGAGCCACCTTGGCCCTAGCTGGGAGCTGTGGGTCTGGACAGCCCCAGCTATGCTTCCCTTCCTGGAACCACAGAACCACATCTCACCCAAGCCATCAGCCTTGACCAGGCTATATACTCCCTCAGCTAACATGTGTGTCAGCATGAGTGTGAGGGCCAGGAGCGGGTGTGTGGACGTGTGCTGTCTTCTCTTGTTCAGACTGTAATTTCCCTGGGGATGGGGTCTGTTCTGTACCCCCAACATGGAGCACACTGTTCCCTGTCTGTACCAGGTATAAAGTGAATAATGGGCCAGGGAACGAAGGGTCCTGGAGGCCTCACCTGATGTGTCTGGTTCTCTGCAGGCCTCCCTCTTCTGATCTGCATCATTTCAGTGTCGTCCGCCATGGACAGTTATGGGACCAGTGACAAGTAAGTGAAAGGTGCCATCTGAGCACCCATCATTCTTGGCAGGCGGCCCTGGGGAACAGTACCTGTGAGGCCCCCGTGGCTTTGGCTCCCCTGGGCCCAGACAGTGAGGAACAACAGCCCAGCTCTGCTCTGGGCACTTCCAGCCTTGGAACTAGCAACCAGGTGTCCGGTGCCTCCAGGGTGGAGAGGTGGTTGGCAGGGGTCTCTGGTTGGACTTTGCAGACACTGTCCTGGTCACCTGTGGAGCCCACGCACGTGACCTGTGCCTTTTGAGGTGGCAGTCAGCAGGAAGCTGCAGTGGAGGGAACATGTGAGTGCTTGAAGGAAGGAGGTCTGATGTGTGCCAGGCACGTGGGCCATGAGGGTCCCAGGCTTCAGTAGTAGGGTTGGGAGCTTCATGTCCAAGGTCCCAAGTTCCACCTGAAATGCAGCTAATGGGCTCGTAGTGGAAGGAGGATGCGATAGTTTGTGGGGCCAGGTCATGTGTTCAAGTTCTAGAAACAGGGTTTTCCTTACAAGAAAAGAGGCTTTAGCCCAAATGTCTTTAGAAAGCAGCTGTTTCAGCCAAGCCGAGATACCAGCAAATGAAAACATGAAAGGGAAACATTACAGAGAGTACTTAAGAAGAGAAAGAGAGTAAGACTCTTTACAAACTTGGGATGAGATGAGCTTCCACAGGAGCTGTGAAGCTGGGAAAAATCCAGCCTTTTGTGTTTTAGCGCAACAATTTACTGAAGATGAGGCCCTTATAGGAAGCATTGTCTGAGAGCGCTTTGAAAAAAGAATGATTAAACAGACCATTGTTCTGGCCTGTTCTTTTCAATCCTGGATGCTTTTAGAAGCTGAGGCACTAATTAGAAGAAGAAAGTTCTTGAAAACACTCAATGGCATTTGTTTGATTAATCCATCTGGAGCATGTGGGTGCTGGGTCTACCCCCCACCTCCAGCACTGGGCTGCAGGCTCTGGCTCTGACCTGAGCCTCTCCTGCTCTCTGCCCGGGAGCAGCTGGCACCATCGGTGCCCAGGAGGCCACTGAGCATCTGAACAGAACCAGTGTCTGTTGGAAGCTCCTCATGGACGGAAAGTCCTGCAGGAAATGTTGGGAAGCACAATCTGTCTATTTGCAGAGTCATCAAAGGTGAGCATCACCTTTGCAGAGGCACATTCAGACCTGCTGTGTGTTTCCTCTTAACCGCTGCCTCTGCAGATAAGAGGTCTGTCCTCTCCGTATTGGGGGCTTCCAAGCATGAGTGGGCCTCTCGCTGTCACTTGTTTGGGACATTTAGTGTCTCCTAGTCCAGGAAGTCTCAGGAGGAACGGGGAAGAAAGGCAGTGGGTGTCCCCAGGAGAGACCCTGGGGGTCACGGAGCCTCCTGGGCCTCAGGCTCCTCCTCTCCAGGGTAGGAGTGACCCTAGCACTGCCAGGGGGCACCTAGGATGACACGAGATGACCGGGGACACCTAGGATGACACGAGATGACGCGGTGTGCAGGGTTTTGAAGTGATAGGGGGTAGACCTGCTGCTCAGTAAGTGGTCACCAAGAAAGTGAACTGTAGGCGGAGATGGCACGCTGTGTGCTACTGAGGGCAGTGGGGCATCCAGATACTCTTGGAAACACTTAGGGTCCCAGGTGAGCTGAGAAGTGAAAGCTCCCCGGGGGGTGTAGAGTGAGGCTCTAGAAAGAGATAGGCTTGCAAAGGAGCAGTCTTGCTTGAGTTCTGGTGAGGGAGGGTCACATCTTAGAGGCTGGATCCTTAAACTGAACCCTACATCCTGGGACATCAAAGTAGTCACCAGGACTCTCTGGAGCCTTTTCTCCCCCTTGGGAGCCACTGAGGGGGCATAAGTGACCAGGAGTTTGAGGCAGATGAAAATGGCAGATGCTGCACCATGTGACAACCCCCCATCCTTCACAGAAGATGCTGATTACTTCATATTTGAAATGCTCTGCAAGCCAGTCCCTGGCAAAGGCTTATTTATTTTTCATAATGAAATTAAAATCTCCTTTGGATTTTGGCTACATGCTCCAGAGGCTGCTGACCTAGTCTGCAAACCTGGAAAATCCTTTCCAAGAACGAGATGTGAGATCATCCTGGATAAAAAAGATCTGTTGGAATTGAGTGTTATTATGACTATGCCCCCGTGGGCCCTACCCTGAGAAAGACACCATCCTAGCAACTGCTTTGCTTTGGGCCAAAGGTGGTCCTAGCAGCCAGGGCAGGGGCCTAGGATGGCTGGAGTAACGGCTCTGCTTCCCTCCATAGCTGCTGGCTGTCGCTGCGGAGTGGCGCCATCTGGGCCTTCGTTGCCCCTGCCCTGTTGGTCATTGTGGTAAGTTCCCTGCCCATGTGGGTGCAGAGCTGGACTGAGCAGGGTGGGATGAGGGGCTGCTGGGCTCCCCAAGGTCATGTCCCCCACAGGGGTGCAGTGTCACCTGCTACAGCTCCTGGTAGGGCGGTGACTCAGTCTCACCTCCCTGAATGACTGGGGAAGCCTTGGAGAGCTTGTCCCAGCTGAGTCTGCAGGGGCCCTATGGTCCTGTGGCTGCAGAAGTAGTGTCAGCAGTTGCCTCCTGGGAGCCATGGCACAGCTAGAGAGCTGGGTGTAGGGGACAGGAAGCTAGGGTGCCAGGTTCAAGTGACAGCTTGAGTGCTGGATTCAGGTGACAGGGCAACTCAGGTCCTGCTAGGTGCAGGCAACAGTGCAGGGGCCAGGTGCAGGCAACAGGGCAGCTCGGGTTCTGGGTGTAGTACAGAAAACCCAGCTCAGAATGCCACTGTGCTGCCCTGAGTCCTCTGTCCCAGATGGACACCCACAGCCCCTGGGAGGCTCTGGGTCCCCATGGGTCTACCATCAATAGCTCTTGGAATGCCACTCTTGTTCCATATTCCCACAAGGCTTGGGCTTGAGTTTTGCCACTTCTGATGGCTCTGAGGAATGTGTCCATTATGAGTCACTGTGGCCAGCAGAGGGGATACTCTGATTGGCCTGGTTTGGGTCACAGCTCTAATCCTGGAGCTGAGTTGGGGGATCAGCGCTCCCCCAGCCATATGCAGAGGAGTGGGGAGGGGGTTCTCTGGGGAGACAGGCACTAGTAGCAGAGGAGGGGCACGTGCCTGGGGGGATACCAAGAGCTGCTGTGTGAAGGATGGCTGCTGGGCCTGGCCTGGGTTTCCTGCTGGCAGATCCTAAGGAAAACAGACAGGACCAGCTCCCTGGGCCAAAGGCAGCTTGAGCCAGCAGAGGCAGGGAACCTGTCCAGGTGAGCCACCCCTGCCCTGCTGGGTGACTCCCTGCAGGAAGGAGCCCTGTCCTCTGGTCTGGCACAGGCTTGAGTACAGGTGACTTGCATTTCTGCTAATTGCTCTGCTATGAATGTGGCATCTGTCGTGTTCTATGGAGCCTCTGAAGTCCAGGGCTGCGCTGCTGTCCCTCGGCCTCCATGGGGTCATCTGCAGTTGCCTTGCTAGCCTAGCCTTGTAAAGAATTATGGAGGTCTGTTCTCTCCTCCCTTTGGCTCTCTGGGGCCCAGGGGGACAATTTGTAGAAATTGTTCAGAACAGACTTCAGTCCCCCCAGTATCAGACTCCCGGTTAGAGCAGGGCCACCTGGGAAGGGCTTTGAGGGCAATTTAATGACAAAGGTGAGCAGGAAAAATAACTGTGCTGAGTATGAAGTTCCTTGCTGTCTCTTTCTCTGTGCTGACTGCAGGGCATGGACAGAGTCAGCCTGTCTCAGAGGTTTCCTGGGGTCTGAATTTCACATCTGCCTTTGGCCAATGACATGTGGTTTCCCAGTGTCCTCATGAAGTTTGTCCTGGAAAGGCAGGAATTTGGGTGACATTAAAGGTTTGTGTAGGGCCTGGTGGGCCTGGTATTAAGGAGATGTCCCTTCTTGCGACAATCTTGCCTGAGATTCTGAGGCTGTTCAACCAGGATCCTTCCTATCACCTGCCACAGTATGGGGTCTAGTCTTAGGCCCAGGCTTGCTACAGCCCCTGCTGTCATTGCTGTGGGGGTGTGGTGGGGGCAAGGATTGCCTCCAGGTCCCCACCCCCACTCCTGGTCAGTCCTTTCTGCCTGAGCTGCCACCTCCCAGAGGGTTTTGTCTCTTTGGACCTGGGCTTCAGGCCTTTACGCCCTCCCAGGTCTCACCAGCAGCAGCCTGAGTTGGAAAGGCTGAGGGCAGCCTCAGGTAGCCCATGGCCAGGCACAGGGGTTAGCCAGCTGTGGCCAGTTGGCTCAACGCCTGCCTTTGTAGATGGAGTGTTACCAGCATGTGGCCACTGCCCCCAGTTTATACACTGAGGCTCCTTTCAGGCTTCCACAGACATGCTGGATAGTGAACAGAGACTGTGTAGCCCGCAGACCTGAAACTCTCTAGTGATTGGCTCTTAGCAGAAGGCATGCTGAGCCCTGCTCCAGAGGGCACTGTGGAGGGTCCTGCCACCCCATGCCTCCCCCACTTGTCCTGCACCCTGGCCTGGGGTGGGGGTGGGGGACTTGTGCCTTTCCCTCTCTCAGAGGATCACATGGTTCATGCTGCCTTGGGTTATGTCTTCATTAACCCTCAGCCTGATCTCCAAACAAGAAAGTACGCTGCCAGATAACTAGTACTGCGCACCCCCTTTGTCATGCTGAAAGTTCCACATGGTGCACATACGATAAGGAAATGTGGACAGGTGCACAGCAAATCATGGCTCCCTAAGGGGAGATGTGGGAGGGGGAGTTCTGCTTCCAGGCCACATGCATCTAAAAATACCCACCTATTGCTTGCATGATTTTAAAGTAAAGCACTTCAGAAAGCTGAGTGTTTCTTTTGAGACATGTGGTTTCCCAGTGTCCTGGTGAAATGTGTCCTGAAGGCGCAGGAATTTGGGTGACCGTAAAGGGTTGTGTGGTCCTGGTGCTAGGGAGAAGGGGCACAATGAAGTCCCTTCTGGTGACATTCTTGCCTGTCATCTCAACTGCCAGATGCACACGGAGCCTTCTCAGGTTGTCCTCCATGATGCAGGGAAATGGACTTTTATTTGTGAGGTGTTCCAACTACGCCTAACACAAACATGCCCATGGGACCACAGTGCTGTGGTGGCTTAAACAAAGGAAATTAATTTTCTCAAAGCTTTAGAAGCCAGACATCCAAGATCTCAGTGTCAGCAGGTTTGATTTCTTTGGAGGCCTCTCCTGCGCTGTCTTCTCCTTGGGTCCTGAGTGGCCTTCCCTTCATGTGTGTCTATGTCCAGATCTCCTGTTCTATTAAAGAAACCATGTTGGATTACAGTCCACCCTACTGACTTCATTTTAACTTTTTAAAAGAGCCTATCTCTAAATATAGTTTGGTTTTGAGGTACAAGTGGTTAGGGCTTCAGCATGTGAATTTTGGAGGGGCCACAATTCATCCCATAGCACCTGATTTTACAGAAGCCACAGAGCCTGGACACCCCAGCACCACCACCACCGAGAGCAGAGATGTGACAGGCACCTTAGCCTGAGCCCTCAAAGTGACTTGTTCTGTGTTGGGCCCCCTGAAGAGAGGAAAGGGGAGGGGAGGGACCTCCAGGGGTGAAGAAAAGCTGAAATCCTTGCTTCCTTTGAGGGGAAGCCAAGGTGGGTGGGCGTCTATATAGAGGCAGATGCAGGTACAGTTATAGACACATGGTTAAAGATGCAGACAGGTACACAGATATTGATGCACAGGTACAAACAGAGACAGATACATAGATACAAATACAGGTAAATACAGATGCAGACAGGTACACTGATGCTGACACACAGATGCAAATGTAGAGAGATGCATGTATAGTTACAGACTTAAGTACAGAGACATAGATGCATAGTTACAAATAAAGGTAATTATAGATAAGTTACAGACACAAGTACATAGATATAAGTGCAGGCGGATTCACAGATACAGATGCACAGATACATAGTTACAGATAAAGGTAAATGTAGATGCAGTTTCAGACACAAATACATATAAATATGGACAGATACATGGATTATACAAGGATAGACCGACACAGACACTGTTACTCATACAGATATGTAGAAATAGACACAAACAGATATAGTTACAGATAAACATGAAGATAGATACAGATTCAGCTGCAGGTAAACACTAATACTCCTGGACTTATGCTGGGGTTAAGTCCCAATAAACCCATCATAAATTGAAAACATTATAAATTGGAAGTGCATAACCCACCAAATGCCACAGCATAGCCTGGCTTACCTTAAACAGACTTAGAACACTCCCCCTAGCCTGTAGTTGGGCAAAATCATCTAAGATAAAGCCTATTTTTTCTTTTTTTTTTTTTTTGCAGTTTTTGGCCGGGGCCGGGTTTGAACCCGCCACCTCCAGTTTATGGGGCTGGCTCCCTACTCCTCTGAGCCACAGGCGCCACCCCATAAAGCCTATTTTATAATAAAGTGTTAGATATCACATTAAATTTATTGAATATTGCATGGAAATTGAACAACAGAACGGCCGTGTGGGTACTTAAAGCACAAAGAAACTGTGTTTCTACTGAATGTATATCACTTTCTCACCATGGTAAGGCTGAAATTTGTAAGTCGGACCATTATAAGCTGGGGACCATCTATAGATCTGACACAGATGCGTACCACTGTGGCGGGAATGTGTCCCCCAAAGGGCGCATGTTGGAAAATATCCTCAGTGCACTGGTGTTGAAGGTGGAGCTTCCGGGAGGTGACTGATTAGTCCAGAGGCTCTGCCCTCATGATTGGACTGATGCTGCCACGTGAGAGTGGGTTAGTAATTGGGGCTAGGTTCCCAATGAAAAGATGAGTTTCACCTGCAGCCCCCTCTCTGCTGTTGCTCTCCTGATCTTCTACCGTCTACCATGGAAGATGTTTCAGGAAGGCCCTCACTAGATATAATCCCTAGACCTGAGGCTTCCCAGGAAGAAATAAAGCTTCAGGCTTCCTAAATTACCCAGCTGTGGTCCTCTGTCACAGCCTCAGAAAGTGGACTGAGGCACATAGTATGTGCCCTGCACATCTGTACACATGTGCAGGTGTAACCCTTACTTGGTAAGACAGTGGCATACATCCAGGGATTTGCCACATATAAATGCCCAGGTGACCCTGAGCCAGGTCAAGAGATAGGACACCAGAATCCCCTGGCAGTCATTTCCTTCTTCGTGGTATGTGTCGCTGTCACGGGGCACATCCTGTTCTCTCCTTCTGAAATGTGGCCCCTGCATTGCTTCTTCCACCCTGGTGCCTTTGCGGAATTGTAGTACAATAAAGGAGCACCGTGTGCCAGACACAGACGTGAGTGCCAGGAGTGAGGGGGCCAAGCCTGCTTCTGTTTTGTATTTTCCCAAGATGCTAGATTTGTGTCACTCGCAGTGGCCATCTCCCAGTGAGTAGCATTGATGCAGGATCGGAGGCTGTGGACGGCTGCCACAGCTGTCCCCATGAGGATGACATGCATGGCAGATGACATCTGATGGAAGGCAGAGAGACAGAGAGAGGGACAAAACCCAGAAAAATCCGTAGAGAAAAACGAATGCTGACAAATTATAGCCAGCTGGGTGGGAGTGCAATGTATTGAAGATGGCACCCTGCTCCCATGCTGCCCCCACCCGGTCTAGTGAGTGTGACCTTCTGGTCACTGAGGCACAGCTGACCAGTAAGGGAGGCCAGAGGGCATTTCCATGGTGGGCAGTCTCTGTGTGCAGATACAGCACTGGCTGGTTACTTAAAACTTCCTTCCTTTTGGCTGGCCTTCAAGACTTCTGTCATTAGCCTCATTTACAGATGAGAAAAATAAGGGGAATGAGGTATTCTGACCTTGGGAAGCTGAACTTGGGAGACGGCTGAGCTGCAGGTGCTAAGATGAGCCCAATGCAGGGTGACTGGTGATGTCCACTGACCGCAGCAGCACAAGAGGCTGCACTGAGCACCTTCTCCTGGGGCAGCACAAGGAGGGGGGCTGTCTCTCTGCCCTGAACAAGAGGCTCCTGCTGAAGTATGGGCCTGGAGCTGGAGGAGGATGAGGGGGAGGACTCAGAGTGGAAGGACACCAGGTGCTGAGTCAGAGTAGCACGTGGCGTGTAGGCACCAGGCCAGGAACACCCATGCGTGTGAGGGCGAGGGTGGTGAAGCGAGAGTCAGTTTTCCTGACACTCCCTTTGGAGACTACCGGGCTCTGGCTGTGCACCAAGGCTGCATGGGGACAGCAGCTGCTCTGGGAGGCCTGCTAGGTTTTGCCTTTACAATTGCCTATGGCCAGGCCTGAAGGTTCACAGAGAGGATTTGAGCCTGGAGCTAGACCCTCACTCAGGATTTTTCAAAAACAAGGGAGAGAGCCGGGCATGGCACAGCCCTGCAAATCAGCTGTGGACCACGCAGCAGAGGGAACTACAGACCTTCACATTCCCTCGCTGTCTACTGCTTTGTACCTGCCATTCAGGATGATGGAGAGCTGCTCAGGGGCAGGGACAGGTCATGCTGGAGCCTCACCAGTGATCACCCCCCCTGTCCCCCCCCAGACCCCCCCCCTACTATTCCCTCGTCTCGGCAGGAGACGAGAGCCGAGCATTGAGAGTGGGATTCCTCATCTCTGAGCCATGGGCATCTTACTTTCTCTTATCAAATGGGGAGTGAAGTCCAGAGGGCTGAGGGGCATTACCCTCACCCCCAGTGAACCCATGCTGAGATGAGGTTTAAGCCCCAGACTGAGGGCCTGGTGTTTGCGTGATCTGCCTCCTGCCCCAGCATGTCCCTGAGCCTGGATCATGTCTCCTCAGTCTTCTCTGCAGTGCAGGGGTGCTCAGAGGCAAGCTCTCTGTTGCTTGTTGGTAAATGGCCAAGAACTGGGGTTAGATTTGCCCCAGTGACATCCCTGGTGTCCTCGGGAGCCCTGGTGGGGCAGAGTGGCAGTGGGGAGGGCAGCAGCCAGGTGGCCTCAGCCCTGCACAGGTGCAGCCCAGCCCCCCTCACCGTTCCATTGGTCTCCTCATGCAGGTCAACATTGGCATCCTTGTTGCTGTGACCAGGGTCATTTCACAGATCAGCGCAGACAACTATAAGATACACGGAGACCCCAGTGCCTTCAAGTAAGTGACCTCTGGCCACTGTGGGCCTGTAGCCCTGCTGCCAAGGGCTGCTCTGAGGCCACTCTTGGACCCCAGACCCTCACCTGAGCCCTTGGCTTGCTCAGGGTCCTTGAGATCTCAGGGGCAGTTGCAGTGTTACATCCTCACTTGGCCCTTTGTCTGCTCCCCACAATGTGAGATGAGGACCTTGAGCAGCCTCGGGCCCTGTGTCTAAGCTGGGGGGTGTCTGCCAATGTTCTCGGGGGCTGCCCACAGGGAGAGAGGCAGCTGGAGAATCCTGGAGCCATACTGCTGACCCTCTGACCCTCTGACCCTCTGACCTTCTGCTGGGGCCTTGTAAGTTCTTTAACCCCTCAGTGCCTGGTCGTCCCCACCTGCAGAATAACATGAGGACAGGATCCACCTCGCAAGGAGGTCCTAGAGGGAGCAGCTCCCGGATGTCCTCCGGGCTAGTCCATCTAGAGGTGCAATGGGTATCTCTTGGGGGGACTCCGCCCACACATCCTGCTGTCATCATGGTCTCCTGACCCATATCTGTTGGGGCCCTCCTATGGCAGGTGACAGAAAAACCCATGCAAACTGGCATAAGCAGACAAGGATTTATTTATTCAGGGAACTGTGATGTCCGGACCTTGGATGTCCTGATGTTGCAGAAATGGTCTGGCAGTTCTATCCCTGGGACCCGGTTTCTCCTTCCTTCCCCTGGCTCTGTGATGGCTTCCTACCCAGATCAACTCTGCCCTTCCAGGGGCAGAATGGCTGCAGCTGGGGGCTGGCCCATCTGTGGGGAGAGTCTGTCCCACCTGCTCAGAAGAGGCCTTGCCTTGCCCTTCTGAGGAGGGCAGTGACTCAGGCTGGGATGGTGGAGTGGGCTTCACTGTCAACCTGGACCCAACCTCCTGGCCTGTCCTGGCTCTGGGTTGCAGTTGGCACCTCAACCACAGGGCTGAACATGGGGAGGCAGCTCCTCTCTGTGAACTTGGAGGCTTCTGTGAAAACCAAGCCATGGGTGCTGGGCAGCTGACATTCTGTGTGTTACTTCAGCTACAGGGCATCTTTTCTGATATGAAAGCAAGAGCAGTAAATTTGTCCCCAGCAGATCGATGAGATAATTACTCTGGAAAGAATTCCAAACGTTATGAGTGAGGCTGACAAATGGTGCAGGCTTCTTGGGCTTTTCAGTCCCTGGGAGTCCCTCAGCTGTGCTCTGGGGGAGGAAAGGGGCTCACAGGGCTGAGAGTCATGTTCTCCCTCCTCTACCACAGCCCAACTGGGGAGGGGCCTGTCTCTGCCTCTGTCCACCCCGTGGCTCCTGAGGCTATCCTGTCCAGCCATTCTTTCCCCAGCTCTCATCCCCAGCAAAGCTTGCTTGCCCCTGCCTGAGCCCTGGCACCCATGAGGCTCGACCCACACCTGTGTGCCCCCTTCCCTGTCTCTACTCCTCTGTTCCTCCTCCATCCCCCTCACCAGCACCCACCTGGGGCAGCCACATCTGCAACCTTTGCTCTATGTGGTGCCCAGGGAGTGGGCTGGTGCCAGTGCAGCAGAGGCATGGCTGGAGGAGATTCCTGGGTCTGTGCAGAGCCACAGCCAGGCGCTGTACCCCACCCACTGTGCCCCCCAGGGACGTGCCCCTCAGGCAGTACAGGCTGGCGCACCTCTGCACAGACCCCTCTGGGTCTCTCTGCCACGTGCCCAGCACATCCTGCTGCCTCCAGCTCCTCTCTCGAAGTGGCCAGTCTGGCCCATGGGAATCTCTCACTCTGCTGTCTTACCTGTCACGTGACAGCTGCCTCCCAGGGCTGGCGAGGCAGAGCCAGGAGCTGCAGGAGCCGGGCGGGAAGAGAGCAGTGACCAGTGGCATCCTCAGGACACCTCCCTGCCCCTGCTCAGTCCTGGTCTTCTGGTTTTAGTCTAGTAGCATGTTTGTGCCCAGCAGCTTGACGTCCGCTGGGTAACAGGATTAGGCGCTTCCTTCAGAGCCTCCGCAGGGCTGGCTCTCACTTTAGAAAATAATCTCTATTTACTGACCATGATTCCAGACTCCCAAGAAAGAAGCAGAGAACATTTAGGTTTTACAAGTGGGAGCCGGGAGTCTGCGGGTGGAGGAGTGAGGGTGAGAACCCCACAGAAGCAAACCCATGAGCAGGTGAACATGGTGGGTGCAGACTCGCAGGGGCCTGAGCTCCCGTGACAGGGACAGCCCTGGGGAGCAGAAGAGGACAGGTTCTGAATTGAGGACTAAAGTGGGACGGGGCCACAGCCCTCAACTTCCCAGGGCCTCCCCTGCGGCTAGGGACCCTTCTTCTTCCGCGGTGGCAAGGGGACACTGACAGCTCTGGCCATGTTCACAAGGGTCCTCAGGGAGCTTCAACTGGACATGTTTCCTTGAGAACTTCTTTCATTGTTTTATTTTTAAGGAAAAATAAACTATCACTTCAAAGGTAGCACATTTTGCTACCTACTTCTCAGTGACTGATCCTTTCAAATATGGTCTTCTGTGAACTAAGGATTGCAGCTGAATAATGCATGATATTTTTGTTTCCCAGAGACAGGTGTTTTATTTTTTTGGCATTAATGTTATGAGAACATATTGACTGCAGCTTGCCTGAAATCTGAAGCCTAGAACAGTTCTGGGTTTTATAGGGATTTGTTGCCAGGAGCTGTCAGCGCCAGAACCTTGGGCTCAGGACAAGGAAGCTCATTTTGGCCTTGTCTCGCCTCCTTCTGGGAGGGGCTGGATCCTCGTGTGGCACTTTTGTACTTTCATCCATTTGTTCATCATTCATTCGTTCGGCAATCATTTCCTGAGGGCCACTGAGGGCGGAGGGGTGGCACCTTGCCATTTCAGAGATGCAAAGACACAGTCCCAGCTTCAGGGAACTCACAGTCTAGTGAGGGAGACTGGCTCACAGCCACTGCACACAGTGATAAGGGTCAACCAAGGCATGTGGTAGTCGCTGACCTGAGCAGCTGGGCCCCTGTTAGAATCTAGACTTTTCTATAAAGCTCAAGATCAGAAGACCCTCTGTGGAAAGCCCAGATGTGGCTAGACTTCTGCAGGTGCACCATGACTGGCACATCAGAAATGACTTTGAGTCGGCCAGCTGGGCATTGCTCTGTCACTCAGCCAATGCTGTGGGTAGCTGACCCTGTGCCTGCTCTCCAGCTCTGTGCAGGGCTCTGTGGACCCTGGTCTGGTGGAGCTTGCTCTCTGAGGGTGCCTGTGAGAGACATGAGCCCACCGGGCTCCTTGGCTGTCCACATCCCCTGTCTGAATCCCCTGTCTAGTGTTCCTGAGGGTGCTGTGGTGTGGAGACAGTGCTGGGGACTGGGCCCAGAGTGGCCTGGCTGAGAATCAGCCCCTATGTCTCCAGGTGGCCTCAGCCTGTGCTGTCTCCCAACCTGCATTCTCCAGGAGGGTCTCCTGCCCAGATTGGACCCTCACAAGGGTGGGTCTCTCTGCACTTTCTGACTAGAACAGAAAACCCTGAACTGGGAGATCCAGAGCAGCTCACAGAATCACAGGGGAAGCCACAGACCAGGGCAGCTGGGGAGGCCTGAGCAAGGAAATGTCAGGTTGCCTTGCCAGGTATAAACTCAGGGAGGAGCCCCGGCTCTTCAGTTCAGAGACTCTGGCAGGAGAGGTGGTCCCAGACTCACTCTGATGGGCCCGTCTCAGTCACGAATCTCTTTGCTTTGGTTGGGTGGTGGGGCAACCTGATTGGTTGTCCCAGTGAGGCTGCAGCCAATGAGGAAAGAGTAGCCCTAGAGTGGCCCAGGATGCTGTGGAGCTGAGGCAGAGGGTGACCCTGCAGGGAAGGCACAGGCAGAAGTGAGGGAGCTGGGGGCTTCCTGAGGAAGCTCACTGTGGTCCATGGTGGGGGGGAGGGCAGGGTCAGGTTGGTGCTTATGCTGGCCTAGGTAGAGATGTCTGCCTACCCTCTGGTTCTGCCACTGATGAAATTTTGTGTCACCTTAGCCATTACTGGGGCCTACAGAGCCTCAGTGTCCTTATCTGCAAAATGGGGTAAAAATATAACCTGCCTCACCTATATCAAGAGGGCCTGTGGAACTTATGGAAGCAGATAGAAGCACATGCTGGTGGGTATCGTGTGGCAGGGGATGGGGCTGCCAGTAGCACAGGTCAGCAAGCAATGGCTTCATGCCTCCTCTGGGCCATGTCCAGGGGCCATGAAGATGACCAGTCAGTCCCAGGCTTCTGAGAGCTCACTGTCAGTGCTACAGAAGCTTAGGTGATGGGGAGGAGGCTGCAGCACAGTGAGGGCCAGGAGGTGTCCCTACCCTACCCTCATCACAGATGTGGCTTTTCATAGGCTAGGGCAAGAAGCCTCATCCCAGGGCCTTATCAATTCCCAGAGGTTCTGAATTATGAATGCTAAGGGGGGGGGTGGTGTCCCTTGCTGCTTCAATCTCCCTGAATCTCATCCCCTCCTGCCTGGGTCCTCCCACTTATTTGTCTTTACAAACAGCTCAAACGAAATCCCCTAGGCCTGAGTTGGCCTCTTTGCAGGTCTTGCCTCCATCCAGAAGCTCCCTCCCTCCAGGGCAGTCCTCCTGCCCCAGTCCTGCCTGCCCACTGCTCAAAGTGACTGCAGCTGCTTCTCTCTCAGGTTGACAGCCAAAGCGGTGGCTGTGCTGCTGCCCATCCTGGGAACCTCATGGGTATTTGGTGTCCTCGCTGTCAATGACCGGGCTGTGGTCTTCCAGTACATGTTTGCCATACTCAACTCCTTGCAGGTAAGAGCCCACCAGGACTGTCAGGGAGGCGAGGGGTCTGTCAGCTCTTACAAGTGGGTGTGTGGGGAGCAGGTTGCTGCAGAGGAAGGAGGGAGGTCCATCCTCTGTTCCCTCCACACACCACAAGCCCTTAGTGGGGGGGCACTCTGAGACCTGAGGACAGGTGTCAGGGGAGCACCTACCAGGGGTGCTCAGAAAACAGGGCTTGCAGTGTCCTCACCCTGTTCCCAGTAGGTCTGCTTGTGCTTCTGGCCAGGACCTGGGGAGGCCCCTCTGGGCCTGAGATGGAAGATAGTCAGCCTTCAACATCTCCTGAGGGGAGAGGGCATAGAGCTGGTGATGGGGGATCCTCAGGCCCTGTGGGTTACCACTCTGGAAACCAGAGGCTTGAGATGCCTGAGCCCTCAAACCCATGGGCCCCCCAAGGAAAGGCAGGTTCCCAGCACCGTCAGCAGCCCACCTGGCCTTGGCTGTGCTGCCCGTACGGCATCAGTATCTTCAAGGCCAGGGCTGCGTCCTGAGCAGTTCTGGGTTGCTTACTGGCAGTAAGTCCCGGTCCATGCAGTATCTCCCTCTGGCTGATCACAGTGAGATGGGGTATCCTGGCTGCAGGCCTACACACTCTAGGCCCTCATTTGTCCTCTGTGCCCCCTCCTGTTTCCTCCCTCTATAAAATAGGGACAATAACAGGACCCTAATGGGTTGGCACTGAAAGAAAAAAACCTGTGTGAAATTCTGGCCTGGTGCCCAGCATGTAGTGGTAGCCTCTGGATGTTTAGCGATATCCTCATTCTTGTGCTTGTTTTCATTATTGTCATCACTCGAGGACACCAAGGCTTAGCTGAGGTGTCAGTCTGATGTCCATCCCTCCCTGTGCTGGACCTTCCTGGGAATCCATCTGTCTTTGCCCCTTAGTGCCACTTCCGAACTCTGGTGGCAGCAGCTGCTTGAGTCTAGCTTACACTGCAGACTCCAGGAGGCCTTCTCTCCCCCATGAACCCAGATCACAGGATCCAGCGAGCCCTGCCAGTGCCACTCTCAAAGCCCATGTATGGAAAAAAACTTCAAAAAGTGCTTGTGCTAAAATGCAAATGGCTCTAATTCTGTGTTTTGCTTCTTTCCTTCCCAGGGACTTTTCATCTTCCTCTTTCATTGTCTCCTGAATTCAGAGGTACGTGCCCCTACTTCCTGACAACCTGAAGCTATTTTTTTTTAATTTCTAGAGAGGCACAGTGCTGTCCTGCCAGGCTGGTGTCTGGGAATGAGATCCTGGATCAGCCTTGTCCCTGGCGACAAGGTGTGTGAAACAGGCCTGCTTTTCAACGACACCTTCCCACACATCCTGGTTGCTAGGCAATGTCCAAGCATCCTCTCCTCCTGATGCTGCAGCAGGTGCTGCTGGCTGTGCAGAGGACCAGGAAACAGGGTTGGTGGGGGATAGCGAGCTGAACCAGAGCCTGGCACGATGGAGCGAGTAGGATGTTCATGTGCTCCCAGGGCTTTGGGGAGGCTACCTGGGTGTGTGGAGGAGGCTCTGTCCATGGGAGCTGATGAAGAACCGTCAGGGTGCTGGGGAAGTGAGTGGGCCCATTGCACCTGCCATGTGGGTGGCTGTTAGAGGTGGGCTGCTCTGGGCATGGCCCTGTCCCTTAGGACCCACAGTCCTGTGGCGGAACTCCTGCCCCTGCCCTGTGGGCTTGGCATTCTGCCCATTGTCATTGGAGCCCCTGCCAGGCTGCGGTTGTGGGGAGCTGGGCTGCCTCTGGATATGAAGCACCACCTGCTCTCTCAGCGGAGGTGCCCATCTGCAAGGACAGGATAGGCATGGTGGGGAAGAGAGGGATGCTAGGAAGATAGTTGCTAGGGTCAGACGTGTCACATGATTGCAAAGACAAAGGACTGGCCCTAGGAGAGCCTGAGACTGGGTGCACCTGGCAGGGCAGTATGGCTTCAGGACCATGCAGAGCCTTCCCAGTACACGCTGGGTTATGTATCTCTCGCCATCCTCTGCACCCATGACAATCATACTGAGCTGGGAGGAGCCCACCAGAAACCAGGCCTGGGCCTGGTGTGGTTGGGGCAGGATCTGCCACCACCTGTGACTCTGCCTTGATGGTGTCCTGGGGCCTCACCTGTGCACAGATTCCTGGAGATCACTTAGAAAGAGCTCTGGTTTTTGCTCTTTCGGTCTCCTAAATTGCCTCTCATGAACACTTCCTTCTGCTTTCCAAGGTGAGAGCTGCCTTCAAGCACAAAACCAAGGTCTGGTCCCTCACGAGCAGCTCTGCCCGCAACATCAATGTGAAGCCCTTCCACTCGGACACTGTGAGTGCAGGAGTAAGGGGGGGCATCCCACCTCCTGGCCCCAGGGCTCTTTGTATTGTGGTTGTCACCTGGAGGCTGCCTTCCTGCTCCCTGGGTGTCCCTCATCCAGAGCCCAGCCCCATGGGTGATTGTGCAGACAGGCACTGGGCCATTGTGGGGGAGGCTGTGGAGCCTGATTGTCCTCATCCCATGTCCTGCCTGCCCCATGCTGCCCCACGGCAGCATCCTGTGTCCTGACAAGTCCCCCCAGCCTCTCCCTGCCCCATTCTCAGGGCCATTCTTGTATTGAGTCGGAGGATAGAAGAACTTACAGGGCCACTGACCAAGAGGCAGACACTGGGCACAGGACTCAGCGGGTGCATCCCTGCCTTCAAAGATTATGTCCCCTGGACTAGGCCCCTCCTCCTGCAGGTGCCCAAGGAGTCCAGTCTCCATGCTCAGGGGTCTCAACAAGCCCCTCATCTTTCAGTGCCGGGCCTATCCCCCTGACCTCCAGACCCCCAGACGAGGGCCCAGGCGGGATCCTCAGGTGGCCTGGAGCAGATGCTGTCGTGGGTTCTCTCTGCCCCCTGCCTCCCACCTGCTGGGTCCTGGCTCCAGAGTCCACCCTCAGGAGGTCCTTCCCGCATGGTGCTCAGCGCAGGGGCTCTCACACCACACCCTGTCCCTGCCTGTGGTCGTTTTGATCACTCAGTGGCTTACTGACCCCGGCCTGCCATTGGGGTGGACACTCCACAGAGCTGCTTGGCTCTGTTCATGCTCTGACCCCATGGCCCACTGCGGTGCCCTGGCATGGTTGCTCCGTGGGTGAAGATGAATAAAGATGGGGTGAACGTATAAATGAACAGTGGATGGATGGATGAGTGAATGAGTAGGTGAGTGAACACACACTGCAGCCTAGAGGCAATGAGGAAGGGAGGTGACTGCAGAAGACTCTATCTGGGATCTCTTGGGAACAGTGGGGTCTCCTTCACTCTGAACTTTGCCCGACAGGGGGACCCCCCATGCACCTCTCTGGCCCAGAGCTTTCCACACTCATATGGGGTTTGAGTTTTCCTCCTGGGGCAGGATCTTCACTCCTTATCCCTTTCTGGTTTGCAGATGAATGGGACCCGGCCAGGCACAGCCTCAACCAAGCTTAGCCCTTGGGACAAGAGCAGCCATTCTGCCCACCGAGTGGACCTGTCTGCTGTGTGAACTGAGAGGCTGCTCACCAGCCAGGCCTGCTGCTCGAAACAACCCCCTGCCCCAAGTAGAACAAAGCAGACTCTCCACCTTCCCCCATGGGACCCTCTTTGCTCTGCTGTCTGGATGTGGAGGTGGTGGCCCTGAACTGGCATCCTCACCTATGCCTCTGTTTGATCCCACTGCTCAGATGCCCAGATGCTCAGAAGCCTGATGCCCAGACTGGCATGGTCAGCAGGGCGTGAGCCCCGCCTTTGGCCTGAGTGACTCAGTGACTGGCTTTTGGGAACCCCTGGACTGCACAGTGGCCCGATGTGGGGCTGTGCATGAGCCTCCCTGTGTTGTGCAAGTGCATAGGGAGGGGACCCAGTGGGGCATGAGCTCATGGGAAAGGAAGCTCCACCTCGGTGCCTCCATGGAGACTTGGGGACCCAGAGGTGGT
This sequence comes from Nycticebus coucang, assembly GCF_027406575.1. NCBI lineage: Eukaryota > Metazoa > Chordata > Mammalia > Primates > Lorisidae > Nycticebus > Nycticebus coucang. The sequence continues at coordinate 106,244,800 of NC_069783.1, read as the reverse complement.
TAAAGTCCCCACACACCGAGAGTAAAGTCCCCACCCTTGAGAGTAAGGTGCAGGCAGCTGGAGGCATGTGGCAAAGGTTCTCAGTCTGCTGAGTTCACCCAACAAGCTCCCAAAGGCGGCGCCACCGAAGTGCTTGTTGGGCTGATCTGGGCACCTAGGTTGGGTCCTCCACCCAAGCTCAGAGCTGCAGGCTGGAGTCACCAGCTGTCCTGGGAGGAGTGGGTGTGGCGACCCACCCCTGTGAGGAGCTGGGCAAGCCCCAGCCAGCAGCAGGGCTTCCTGGCTGCTGATGGCACCATTGCTCCCAGGGCTTTTCAGACCCTCCCTTGTGAGTTTCCACTCTTTGGGCCCAGGGTCAGCAGGAAGAGACCCCTGTCTCCTAGGACATGCCCTTCTCTATTGTTCACAGGCTGCAGGGTTGACTGCCTCCCTACCTTCACCTCTTCCTGTGTCTAAAGCTCTTGGTTTCCCAAGTCATCACTCCCCTGGAGCATTTCCTTCTCATCAGCACTTAGCTCTGTTTGCAGCGAGCAGATTTCAGAGCAGATTTGTGCTGCAGCTACATGATGGCTATTTCATATCGCTGCAAAGGCAGACCCCGCCACAGGCTGCTTAAGTCCCACGTAGCAGACCCACCCTGAGTCCTGGCTGGGGGTAGGGGGTGACAGCCACTGTGCCTTCTGTGTTGATGTTGAATTGTGGACAGGGGATGGCTGTTGCAGCTCTCATGGACAAGTCCCTGTAGGACACAAGGTTTAGGAGCATAGATGTGAATAAAGACCCCGTTAAAATATTTGGAAATAGGCCATGAAAGAGCAAACTGTGACGACAGCACTAACGGTGTTTGTGCAATGTGTGGATAGGACGTTGAGAACTGTTTTTAATACTGGAAAATCTTTTAAAACTGTGATCATAATTTCCTTAGGCCCTTTCCCCAGCTCACATGGCTGCTTCATTTCAGTTTTCTACATAGTTCTGTGGCCTTTAGCTCAACCCCGATCACCCTGAGAGTAACAGTCACCCCGAGACCTCACCTCCCTGCCATGGTGGGGGACGTGGGGCAACATGTCTGCAGGGTCAGTCCTGCTCTTCTGCCTGGGTTGGGCCCCACACACTGTGGCTGTACCCCTGTGGCCAGGCTGTGGGGGCTGGGGCTGCTGCAGAGACCACGTGTTCAGTGAGGCGTCCCATGTGCCTGCTGCACCCCCCACTCCAGGTTCTCCTGTGGCTCCAGAAACCGAGTCACAGGGAACAGTCTCAGATCCCTGCCACGCCCACGAGCACCGAGAAGTGAGAACACTGTATTCCTATGATTTATACTTGGATATGTTTTTCTTGTTTAGTTTCTGGTGAAGTGAGTCCAGTAAGGAACTGTATTTCAGATGGACTTCTGCGTTTGTTTAACTGTCACCATTTTCACTCTCTATAGCTAATATATCAAGAGAAACAATGAACAAAACCTGTCTAAACCTTTTATTTCTAATGAATGAAAGTCAGCACTTTATTTATAGGCTGTGTATGTTGGCTTCAGCAATACATTATTATCTACACGTAATTTGGCCAAAAATAAGAAATTGGAAGGAATTGTGTGTTTAGTTTGCAGTACAAGAAAGATGATGAATGCCACGTAGTGAAAATATGTTGTGATTTTTATGAAATAAAATCTTATTGTCCTTAAAATGAAGCGTGGTCTTTAAAATCTGTTGCTAGTAAAACGTGAGCAGGACTGTGAGTCTCTTAACATACATCTAAAGAGAAACACGCGTAAAACCCTAGGCTGGGATTTACTCAACGGACATTGATTCAGCACCTGCTATATACCCTGGGATTTACTCAACAGACATTGATTCAGCACCTGCTGTATACCCAGCGTGTCCCAGCTCTGGGGATGCCCTCTGAAGAGCCTCTGTCCTGGGGGTGAGGTGTGAATACAAACCTGGGGCAGACAGCAGGCGCGGGGAGGAGCGTGTGGGGGACATGAGGCTTTGCACAGCCCATTGTCTGCCTGGGTTACCTCACCACACGGAGCACTGCTGTTGCCTCGCTGGAGCCAAGCAGTTCAGGGACACACCACCCCTCCTCGGTGCATCCGGTCATCGTGTCCCTGCCTGGCTGTTCCATCCTTGTAGGTGGGAGACACAATTTACACAGCCCTGCATCAACTCTGCCAGGCAGCTGTCTGCATTTAAACCTAATGTGCTCTCGTAAACCACTTTCCACGTTGCCATATAATTGTAATACATAAATAAAGTGTTCGATTACACAATATTTTACCAAAGCCTGTCTTATTTTACAATTAGATTATCTGTGCTTCTGTGTTATATATCAACATTTATATATTTATCAGCATACAAAATTATTTATGTGTCTCTTATATAAATATATTTATTGTATATGTATTACACGGTATTTTATTCATGATATATATATTTTAATATATTTCATATCTATCTATAATATATAACAGGCGAATACATATTGATGTCTTTGTGCTTGTGGCTTTTCTCTTTATATATATTTTTTCTTCTATTGATAATTTTCCAGTTTAAAATTTTGAAATCGTTTTTGCATCAAAGCAATAAACAACCCCGACCCCCCTGAGAGTAACCGTCACCCCGAGACCTCACCTCCCCGCCATGGCTCTTGAAACATTTTGCACGTTGTTTGCCAAATGGTTACTGGGTCAGTCCTCACTAATACTCTTCTCACAAATTTTACCAGCAAAGAGTGTTACTAGTATTTTTGTTGCCAATTTAGTGTGTGTAAAACTGCTATAATTTGCATTTCCTTGATTACTACTGAGGTTGAGCAGTTTTTCACATCTCTTTCATTTTCCTTTTCTTTGTCTTAGGAGGATATGTGGAGGACTTACCTTTTGCCTGCTCTGGGATGAGCCTGGCAACTCTGCCCTGCACGGGTGTATGTAGGACCCTCCTGGTGCCCTGTCCATCCCCTGGACTTGCAAGGGTGCCCGTAGTTGGACTGAGCCAGGCTGCCCCTCTGTGCACTCCCCCATATCCCACTTGTGCCTCACCAGCCTAGGCCCCTTCCTTCAGCCACTGCCTTGAGGGGACCTCTCAGGCTGCTCCAAGTACAGCTGCCTGTAACTGCCCTGGGGGTCTCTGAATGCCCCCCAGCTCCTGGCCCACCTCCACAGCAAACTGCTCTTGCCACTTTTCCTTTGGAGAATGCCCAGAAATTAGAGCTCACACATGGAGGCCGTTATCTTTTGGTGCTCTGATAAGCCTGGGAAGATATTTGTCTCACCATATTCAGGGATTTGGGTGTGAGAGAGGAAGGTGTGGGCACAGTTTTCATCATTGGCCAATTCCCTGCTTTCTTCTAAATTGCATTTGGTTCCTCTTTACTCGGCCTCTGTGCTCAGCCTTCATGCCTAACAGGCGCATTATTAGACATGTTTACAAATTCAGCCTGAGGAGCTCTGCTTTTAATTGGGGAACTGAGATCTTTCTATCTATGTGATATGACTCTAACACTTGGGCATTTTATTACTGCTTTCTGTTTTGTTTCGTTGTTGTTCTCCATTCTCTCCCTTTTGTTTTGCCCTTTAGTATGTGGTTGTGATTCTTTACAATAACTCCTTTCGGAGCTGTCTGACCTTTGCCCCATACCATGACTGTATCATCATGGTCCCACCATGTGGTCCACGGGGTGGGTATGCAGCGTGCCACTTACTGAGGGCGGCCTTGCCTCTGTTTACTCTTTCTGCTTACCATTCAAAGTCAAATTTTCCTATGAGTGTTTTCTCTTAATTTAATCCAATTTTTCTGTCATCCACATACTCCCCACCTCATATTTATTTCAGGCAAGAAAGAGAAATGGAAAATTGGAAGGAATTGGGGGCAGAGCCTGTGGCTCGAAGGAGTAAGGCGCTGGACCCATATGCTGGAGGTGGTGGGTTCAAAATCCAGCCCTGGCCAAAAACTGCAAAAAAAAAAAAAAAAAAAAAAATTGGAAGGAATTGGAAGGAAAGAGTTTGGCAGATTTCTTATAATTAACCTACAGTTTTAAAAGAGAAAAACATAAATATGAACTCACCTGATGATTTTGCCATCTATTTTAGATTATATAAAGTATTTTTGTCTGACACAGGATCAGGAAATATTAAAAGGTATCCATATTCATGTTATTTTCATCTTATTTATAAATTAAGCAAATTTACAGTATTATCTACTTAAAAAAATTAACAGGCTTTATTTTTTAGAGCAGTTTTAACTCTTTTTAAATTTCAAATTAATATGAGGGCACAAATATTTAGATTACATTGTTCTCACTTACAAGGTATGAAGAGTCCTCAAAGCTCTAAAAGGTGACCTTCCAGCTTGGCGCCCATAGCTCAGTGGTTTGGGCGCCAGGGCTGGCGGGTTCGCCACTTACACCAGGGCTGGCGGGTTCGAACCCAGCCCAGGCCTGCTAAACAACAATGACAACAACAGTCACTAAAAAAAATTAGCCGGGAGTTGTGGTGGGTGCCTGTAGCCCCAGCTGCTTGGGAGGCTGAAGCAAGAGAATCACTTAAGCCCAAGAGTTTGAGGTTGCTGTGAGCTATGATGCCATAGCACTCTACCCAGGGTGACATAGTGAGACTCTGTCTCAAATAAATAAAAATAAAAATAAAAGAATAAAAGCTGACCTTCCATTTGATCACGCAATGCCATTACTAATTATCTACCCAGAAAGAATAAAAATCATTTTACTACAAAGATATTTCCACCCGAATGTTTATTGCAGCTCAATTCATAATTGCCAAGTCCTGGAAGCAACCCAAATGCCCATCAACCCATGAATGGATTAACAAATTATGGTACACGTATACCATAGAGTACTAGTCAGCCATAGAGCGATTTTAAGTATCCAGAAAAAACTGAGCAGGGAATGCAGGGAGTGTCCACAGAGCCCTGCCCCTCCCTTCCCGTCTCTGCTAAGAGTGGCTTCTTGCTTCAGCGCTGCGCGTGTGTTACAACTGATGAATTAGCATTGATGCGCTATTATAAACAAGACTGCGGTTTACCCTAGGGTGTGCTCTTGTTGTACCGTCCTATGGGTTTGGACAAAGGTATTGACTTACAACATGCATAGAACAGTTTCGCTGCCCTAAAAGACTCCTACACAGCATCTGATCATCTCCCCTCTCACTCCTATTAACCCCTGGCTACCACTGACTTAAAAAAATTTTTTTTTTTAGTTTCTTTAGTTATAATAGAAAAAGTCATGTAGTTGGAATCATACAGTATATATCTTTTTCAAATGGGCTTCTTTCGCATAGCAACCTGTGTTTAAGGTTCCTCCATATATTTTTATGGCTTAATAGATCACTTCTTTTTATTGCTGAATAATAGTCCATTGTCTGGAGGTACCACAGTTCGCTTATCCATTCGCCTATGAAGGACATTGTTATTGCTTCCAGGTTTTGGCACTGGTGAATAAAGCTAATATATACATCTGTGTGCAGGTTTTTGTGTGGAAATAGATATCCATCTCATTTGGGTAAATACCAAGGAGCATAATTGCTAGATTGTATTGTAAGGGAATGTTTCGTTTTGTAAGAAACTGCCTGGTAGCTGTACCCCTTTGCATTCCCGCCAGCAATGAATGAGTGTCTATTGCTCCACATCCTTGCCAGCACTGGGTGGTGTCAATGTATCAGATTGTAGGCATTTCTGTGTGGTGTGGCGATGTCCTGTTGTATTAATGTTCAGTTCCCTAATGACATATGACACTGAACTACTCTCTAAGTTTTGAGTGTTTGTTTCAGTTCAGTCAATATTTGAATAAGCTTTCTCTCTTTGCAGTTTTATCAGTGTTTACCTTCTCTGTGTATATATACTACATATATTCATATATATCTCGTTTGGGATTCACTGAGGGTGCAAAGAGTTAGGATACACTGATTGCATTTGTTAGATGAAGTCCCTCTCATAATTGTGTCCCACCCCCCAAAAGGCATGCCATACATGGTGACTCTCCCACTCCCTCCCTCCTCCCCTCACCCTGCTCCCTCATTCCCCTACCCTCACCTTGTATTAGTTCATCCACTGCCTTCATATTAGAATAGACTACATTGGATTCTTGCTTCTCCATTCCTGTGATGCTTTACTAAGAAGAATGTGTTCCACCTCCATCCAGGTTAATACAAAAGATGTTAAGTCTCCATCTTTTAGTGGCTGAATAGTATTCCATGGTATACATATACCACAGCTTGTTAATCCATTCCTGGATAGGTGGGCATTTAGGCTCTTTCCACATTTTGGCAATTGTAAATTGAGCTTCAATAAAGAGTGTAGTGCCCATGTCTTTGTGATAAAAGGGTTTTGTTTTCTTCCGTATAGATGCCCAGTAATGGGCTTGTAGGATCAAATGGGAGGTCTAATTTGAGTTCTTAGAGGATTCTCCATACTTCCTTCCAAAGAGGCTGTACTAGTTTGCAGTCCCACCAGCAGTGTAGAAGTGTTCCCTTCTCTCCACATCCACACCAGCATCTGCAGCTTTGAGACATTATGATGTGAGCCATTCTCACTGAGGGTAGGCGATATCTCAGAGTGGTTTTGATTTGCATTTCTTTAATGATTAGGGACGATGAGCATTTTTTCATATGTTTGCTAGCCATTCATCTGTCTTCTTTAGAGAAGGTTCTATTCATCTCTCTTGCTCAGTAATCTATGGAATTGTTGGGTCTTTTTTTATTGATTAATTTGAGTTCTCTACAGATCCTAGTTATCAAGTTTTTGTTCAATTCATAATATGCAAATACATTTTCCCATTCTGAAGTTTGTCTATTTTCTCTGGTTGTTGTTTCCTTAACTGTACAGAAGCTTTTCAGTTTAATTAAGTCCCCACTTGTTTATTTTTTGTTGTTGCAATTGCCACAGAAATCTTCTTCATAAAATTTTTCCCCAGCCCACTATCTTCAAGTGTTTTCCCCATATTTTCTTCAAGGATTTTTATTGTTAATGTCTTAGATTTAAATCTTTTATCCATCTTGGATCAATTTTTGTAAGTGATGAGAGGTGTGAGTCCAGTTTCAGTCTTTTACTTGTGGTTATCCAGTTCTCCCAACACCATTTATTGAATAGGAAGTCTTTCCCCCTGTGTATGTTCTTGTTTGGTTTAGCAAAGATTAGGTGGCTGTAAGATGTGAGTTTCATCTCATGGCCTTCTATTCGGTTCCAAATGTCAATGTCTCTATTTTTGTGCCAATACTATAGGCTTGGAGTATAGCCTAAAGTCTGATAGGGTGATGACCCCAGCTTTTTTTCTATTACTAAGAATTGCCTGGGCTATATGGGTTTTTTTCTGATTCCATACAAAACGAAGAATCTTTAAAGTATGATAATAATATTTTGAAAGTATAATAATATTTTAATGGGGATTGCATTTTTTCTGATTCCATACAAAACAAAGAATCTTGAAAGTATGATAATAATACTTTGAAAGTATAATAATATTTTAATGGGGATTGCATTGAATCTGTAGATTTCTTTGGGTGGTATAGACATTTTCCCAGAGCTGCTTTTTCCTGGCCATGAGCATGGTATGTTCTTCCACCTGTTAGTATCTTATGCTATTTTTTTTCTTAGAGTTTCGTAATTTTCTTTGTAGGGGTCCTTCATCTCTTTTGTTAGGTATATTCCTAGGTATTTCACAAATTCTCCCCGCAGCAGTTCTGGTGAAGTGCGGATATCCTGGGCCAGCTCCAAGTAGGACAACAGTCTGCAGGTGAGACTCAAATCGACTGTCTGCAGGTGAGACTCAAATCACCGCCCGTGGCCCCGCTTCTGTGGCGAGCGCCATCTCCCAAATTTCAAAACAATGGCTGCTTCTTATCAGAGATCTTTCCAATCTGAGTGTCTCTCCTGCTACCTAACAGCAGTGGTGCTGCACCAGATGGCACCCCACTCTGGCCACCCAGTTCCGCTCAGTAGCCCACACTTCACCAATCTTTTCACACAGCATCTAGTTTCCCTGCGAACAGGGAACCGCAATCCTCCCTGGGGAGGGAGGGCTGGTTGCCACCACCTGCCACCTGTAGCCGCCACAACCAACCAACAGAGCATCAAAATATACTGTGGCGGTTGGGGGTGTGCAGCGAGGTGGCGGATTGCTGCTTTGGAGTGTAATCCGGAGCTGTGGAAGAAACTTTCCTGGCCATCTCCACAGCTCCGGATTACACTCCAAGACCAGCAATCACCACCTCGCTGCACACCCCGAACTGCCACTCCACACTAATAATCCAAGCCAGGAATGGTCTAGCCCACTCTGTCGCACCTGTTGTTCCAAGAGAGCTGAGCTAAATGTCCTTCCCGTCTGCCATAATGCTCTGCCTCTTGCTCTTCCTAGGTATTTCTTTTTCTTTTCTTTTCTTTTCTTTTTCTTTTTTGAAGCTACTGTGAAGGGAATTGTGTCCTTGATTAGCTTCTCCCATTAGCTTATTATTAGCATATAGGAGGGCTACTGATTTGTGGACATTGGTTTTATATCCTGAGACATTACTGTATTTTTGATCACTTCCAGGAGTCTTTTTTTTTTTTTTTGAGACAGAGCCTCAAGCTGTCACCCTGGGTAGAATGCCGGGGCATCACAGCTCACAGCAACCTCTAACTCCTGGGCTGAAGCATTCTCCTGCCTCCACCTCCCAAGCAGCTGGGACTATGCCACTTGCCACAACGCCCAGCTATTTTTTGGTTGTAGCTGTCATTGTTGTTTGGTGGGCCAGGGCTGGATTCAAACCTGTCACCTCAGGTGTATGTGGCTGGCGTCTTAGCCGCTTGAAGCCACTTCCAGGAGCCTTGTGGTTGGGTCTTTGGGGTTTTCTAAGTATAAGATCATATCATTGGCAAAGAGAGAGTTTGACCTCCTCTGCCCCCATTTGGATGGCCTTTATTTCCTTCTCTGGCCTGATTGCATTGGCTAGAACTTCCAGCACTATGTTGAAGAGTAGTAATAATAGAGGACATCCTTGTCTGGTTCAAGTTCTAAATGGAAAATCTTTCTGTTTTACTCCATTCAGTATAATATTAGCTGTGGGTTTGTCATAGATGGTTTTGATCAGATTAAGAATTGTACCACCTGTGCCTATATCCGTAAGTGTTCTAATTAGATAGGATGCTGAATTTTATCAAATGCTTTTTCTGCATCTATGGAGAGGATCCTGTGGTCTTTGTTTTTGCTTCTGTTGTTATGGTGAATTACATTTTGTTTTGTATACTTTGATGCTCTGTTGGTTGGTGCATACACACTAAGGGTTATTACATCTTCTTGGAGAACTGACATTTCTATCATTAATGTCCTTCCTTACACCTCCATCCACTCTGTTCTCTGTATATATTCTGGTGATTTTGGAATTTGTTCTTCAGCAAACTCTGCTAAATGAACACTTGGCATGTGAATATTTAAAGTTTATGCAAAAAGATAATATCTTCTTTTCTCCTTTTGAAGTATCAGGGTGTCTAATTCTGATATCACAACCTCTTCCCCAGAAACATCTATAGGTGTAATATGATTGTTTATTGAAGAAGATAGAGTCAAAAGTCACACAGATTCATCTGAAAGTCAGCTTACCCTTCTCTGATCTAGTTGGGAAATTTCAAAATTCCTTTCTTTACAGTTTAACTTTTAACCAGATTATGTATTGATATTGTTTTTCTTCTTATTTTTAGTGGAATATGGATATGCCCCTGTTTCTAATTTCAGTTTTTGTTTTTTTTGAGACAGAGCCTCAAGCTGTCATCCTGGGTAGAGTGCTGTGGCATCACAGCTCACAGTAACCTCCAACTCCTGGGCTCAAGAGATTCTCCTGCCTCCACCTCCCAAGTAGCTGGGACTACAGGCACCCACCACAACGCCCAGCTATTTTTTGGTTGCAGCCGTCATTGTTGTTTGGCAGGCCGGGCTGGATTTGAACCTGTCAGCTCAGGTGTAAGTGGCTGGCGCCTTAGCCACTTGAGCCACAGGCACCGAGCCCTCAGTTGCTTTTCTGAGCACATATGTGATCTTTGTGGTCAGAGGCCTCAGGGACTCATACTACTCACCAGCTGAAAGTCTCTGTTGGGTCCTTTGCACTGGTTACCCTCGCTTATATTTTTCTTGATTTATTTTTACATTTCCTTGATGTCTTGAATACATATTATAAAACAATTGTTACTTAGTTATATATTTTTTGCAGGGTCAGTTCTCTGTTTTCTGCTTTCAACCAAGGTCTCACTTTGTCCGCTGCTGTTTTGATTTGCTCGCACAGCACATGTTATCTGGGCAGCTTCTGCTGTACGTGATGCAGTGTGTTTGTCTCCCTCGCTGACAAAATAGCCTCACTGTAAATCTTACTTGCTTCAGAGCAAAGTCATCTCCAGGAAGAATATTCTCCTCTCTTCATGACATTCTCTGTGTGGTGAATCTTTTGCAGTGCCAAGTGTTTTGTTTCTTATCCATGAGTTTACTTTAGAGATCAAGATTGTTTTCCTGAATCATTGAAGGATATTCCTGTGGCTTGGGTGGTTCTGGAGCATGGCGAGGGTGAGTGGGAATAAAAAGTCCACAGCAGAACTCCCTGGTATGGAGCAGTGGTTCCCAGCCCCGGTGGACAACAAAAGTGGTTTTGTCAAGAAATAAGTTATCTACTAACCAACACACACCCTAAACATCATCTATGGACGGGATAAACAATGAGCCTCCTGTGTCTAAGTGCCTGTTCTCCCAAATGTAGATTGTGCTATCGTTGATAAGAAGTTTACGTAAACAGCACAACCCCCTGGGTGAAGGGCTCAACTACAACTTGAACTTTGCCTAACAAATGCCAACAGTGTAACCTAATCATTTGTACCCTCATATTATTCTGAAAAAAAAGCTCATGGAAGGAGTCTCTGCAGTCACAACGGTGGATTGACTGAGAGGAAGGGATAGTTCAGCAGGTCTTTTTTATTAGCAAAATGTGGGGCCTTCTAGCATAAGCAACTAGAACTAGTTCTACATATATGGAAAAGTGAGACTCGACTAGGTATTGATCCCATCATTGACCAGATGGCTTCCTCTCCATAGAGAATCCCTACTGTCCACAGACTGGATCCCTGTGCTCTGATTTCCCTATCTCATGTTTTAAATAAATTTTTAGAACATTTTAGATTTACATAAAAATTGTGAAAGTAGGACAGAACTTCTCCACATAAGCTGCACCTAGTTTTCTCTATTACTAACACATTAATATGGCACATTAGGTGCGAATAATGAGCCAATATCAATACATTATCAACTAACATCTGTCCTCTATTCATATTTCTTCATTTTCCCCTTTGGTCCTTTCTCCAGTGCAGAATATTATTGCAGACCCACATGTCTCCTTAGATTTGTTTTGGCTCTGACAGTTTCTAAGTCTCTTCTCATTTTTGATGACCTTGACAGTTTTGAAGATTACGGATCAGGTGCATTGTAAAATATGCTTCATCTGGGATGTGTCTGCCGTTTTTCTCACAAAGGACTGGGGTTATAAGTTTGGGGGAGGCAGACCACAGAGGTAAAGTGTCATTCTCAACACGTCATATCAAGGGTACATACCATCAACAGAACTTTATGTTGACTTGCAGATCGGCACGTGACTTACATGATGATGTTGACCTCCATCCCTGAGCTGAGGTTTCTCCGCTATGAACCCCCCCTTTCCATACTGTCCTGCTTGGGAGGAAGCCACTGTGCACAGCCCACAGTAAAGGAGTACAGGGTTATGTTCTACCTTCTCAAGGAAGGAGGATTTACGTAAATCATTGGGAATTCTTCTGCATGTTTATTCTCTCCCACTGATTGTTTCAGCTATTTATTTATGTTAGAATAGATTCACAGATATTTATTTTATTTGATGGGTTATTATCCAAAACTACTTGATTGATTTTATTGTTCAAATTATTCCAGCTTTGTCCACTGGGGACTTTTTTAGTTGGTTTTTGTGCTCCTTTCACATACTGTGGTGATCGTGTGTGTGTGTGTGTGTGTGTGTGTGTGTGTGTGTGCGTGCGCGCGTGTATGCGTGTGTTTTGCCCTTCCTCTATTACATATGTGTTTTGAAAATATTTCCCCTGTCAGTGGCTTTTCTTTTCTTTCTCTTAACAGAGTCTTTCACAGAGCAAAGGTTTTATTTTGATGAAGTGCAATTTATCAATTTTATCCTTCATCAATTATCCAACAAAACCTAGTTCCAAAAGATTTTCTTTTCTATTTTCTTCTAAAAGGCTGCTTGTTGATACCCTGGTGGGGGGCGAGTCACGCCTCCCCATTACCCAGCTGCCAGCTCTCTCCCGCCACATCGCCAAGATGCACTTTAGCTGCATTGCGAAGGTTTTCTCCCTCCTCCATCCTCTGCCCTCTTTAATGTCTCTCTGGGGACACAGTGCAGAGCGAGGGGGGACCTGACAGCATGCAGACCCTTGGCTGCAGAACCAGAGTCTGATTCCCCTTGAGACTCTAGTGCCACATAAGCTCCCTGGAACCTGGATGTGGCTCTGGGCACAGGATGGAAATGAGGGTGCTGAATTCCCAAATCATTAAAAGTTAAATTGTCACCTGGCAGAATGGAGTCTGAGCCAGAAATCGGCAGTTGCTCCATGTCAGTTCGTGGACTAAATTTTAAGTTCCTTACCCTTCTGTTGGATGTTGTAAAATGAGCAGCTGCAGCAACTCTGCTGGCCCCAGCCCCACATGGCAGTGGGAGCATGTGTGGTGGATGCTGGACTGCTGTCCAGCCTCTCTCCCCTTCTCCTTGCTGAGAGAACCTCGAGTGCCGTGATGCCCTCCACCCTGTGCTCAGGCACAAATCCTGGCTGGTCCAAAATGGCTTTGTCACATTCTCTTTCCCAGGGATTGGCTTAGATAGGGCAACGGCAGCACCTCAGCCATGGCATGGGAGGGGCAGCTTTCCCAGCCTCTGCCCTGGACCCTGGGTGTCTGCTTAGGAGGCTGCAGACCATCGTGTGACACAGGAGATCTGGACAGGCTGCAGCTAAGCACTGAGGATGCAGGGGAGAGCGGGGCCCTGACTGTGGGCAGAGCTGCTTTATTTACTGGCCCTGGAGCACCCCTGGGGCCACTGCTGGGAGAGAATAGTTTTCTTATTCCCCTCACCAGTACAGCAGGGTTTCCTGTTATTCAAGCATGGGGGGAGGGGGTGCCAGGATGTCCCCCCATGGCAAGAAGGGCTTGTGCATGCTGGCCACATCTGGCCTGGGGCTGAGTGAGGGCAAGGGGCTATGAAGGCAGGTCCTGGGGGCAGCCCCTCCAGCAGATGTGTGGTTATTTCCTCCCTCCCTGGGCAGACATCCTTAGGGAAGATTTAATCAGGAAAGGGCATTGCCCTAATGGAGTCTGTCCAGATAAATGAGATAATGGCTTGACTCCCACGCACGGTTCAGCCTGCTCACATAATTGGACATCTTGAGACTCCTCTGCTTCTATTAGGTTAACAAGCAGCATTTGTCAGTTAGATCACAAATGGTGCTGTCTTCCTACACTAGTCCTAGTTTTTGAGAGCTTTTCTCTCTCAGTGGAGTGACTTTCTCTCTTCTCTACCTGGGGGTCCTATAAGTGGACACTGGTCCAGCTCTGTCCATGTGTGAGTTGGGAGCATGGAGCACATAGAATCCTCTTGCCTGGCCCAGCTGGGAGATTCTTGGACATTCCCAGTGCCCATACTAGGATGTAGGCTGTGGCAGCCATGGCTTGTGTGAAGAGGAGCCTGGAGGTCAGGAGAGTAGAGTCCAGGCTGATGGAATGTAGAGTGGGTGCTGGAGCTCCAGCAGCCATCATGGAACATGAGAATGCCATTCCTCTGTACTCTTTTTTCAGGAGAGAGAAGTTAATTTCTGTCTTGCCTGAGCTTGTGTAGCTTGTGATGTCCAGTCGTTCACAGCTGACTCTCCTAAGCGACGTGGCCAGAACAGGTACACTCATTTTTTTTCTTTTATTATTGGGGATTCATTGAGGGTACAGAGAACCAGGTTACACTGATTGCATTTGTTAGGTAAAGTCCCTCTCATAATGGTGTCCCACCTCCAAGACGTATGTCACACACCATGACCCCCCCCACCTCCTCCCTTCTTCCCTCTCTTCACTCCCCCATTCCTCCACCCCCCACCATGTAGGTGGGGGTCATCAATTGTCCTCTGATCAGAATTGAGTACATTGGATTCTTGCTTCTCCATTCTTGTGATGTTTACTAAGAAGAATGTGTTTCAACTAGAACAGGAGCATTCTTGACCCCCTGTGCAGTGCTGACTGGAGAGAGCTGCTTCCCTCCTGACTAATGGCTCAACCCCAGGCTCCTCAGAGCTCACTGTCCCCTGGTGCTGGCTCCCAGGGCTGGGCTGGGATCCAGGATTCTACATTTCTGATGAGCTCCCAGATATTCTGTGCTGCAAGTCCCCTGACCACACCTGGAGTAGCAGGGGCTTAGAGCACACCTGCCTGCTCGGCTCCCAGCCCAGGTGTCCTCACCTGCCACATTCAGGACACTTTCTGTGCAGCCCCTGCCTGTAAGTGCCACCTCCAGAAAAAAGCAATCAGCAAAAAAGGATTTCAATGCAGATGTGGCTGGTGGGGCTCTAATGACTATTATCCTGGAGGCTGCTCTGTCACTCTTCAATCTCCAGTGACAGGTAATATATTACCTCTCCTCACCTAGCTGCCCTGTGAGCTTCACTCTGCAGGAAATTGGGGCATCGCTGTGATAGCAGAGGCCTGGGAAAGATCCAGAGGACGAGTCAGTAATTTCTATCCATGCTCTTCTTAATCTGTGAAGTAGGCGTTATCAGCCATTGTGCTAGGTTTTAAGATTGGTGCCCCTTCTTTTTTCTGAAGGTTGATTAAAATTGGAGGCTGTGGCCCAGGAACTCCTATTTTTCCTGAGGATGCTCATTGCTCCTCAAGAGAGCAGGTCTCACTGAAATCAAAGGCTTCTCCCCACCCCCACCTCCTTCCTCCCCTTTGCTCCTGCAGACTGCTGTAAATGCTGCCTGGACTGGAGGGCTGGGCTCTGACGAACTGTCACCCCAGCCTTCCTCAATGTCCTTTCTTAGGCAGCACAGCTCTACAAAGAGCCAGCCTGGGCATCGTCTGGTTCTTGTGATGAACCTTCAGACTTTCCACCTGCTCCCCTAAAGTTTTCCCAGATTACTTAAAGATTTCTACTGCTTCCTGAGTGAGACATCTTCACTCATCGTTTTATTTATTTATTTACTTATTTATTGTGAATCAAGTTTTAGCCTTATTCCAGGAACCCATCTCTTTATTTAAGTTTGCATTTATTAATTTTTAAAGAGTAATTGCTTGAGCAACTTTACCAGAATACAAATTAGCTGGTGAATATTAGACTCCAAATACACAAATTTGTTTATATTCATTTCCACCTCTCAATAATTTCCATCAGTCTATAAAATCACTCATGGGACTTGGGGCTTTTCCACTTTGTGATATTATAATCATTATTATTATTAGCATTAGCCTATACATTATACATTCCAAAGTACCCAAGTGTCAACTGAGTTTGAAAGATTAGAAGCTTTTTAAAATTTTTTTATTATAAAAATATGCACTTATTGTGGAAAATGTCTTAATTATTGATAGCTAAAAGGAAGGATAAGAATTGCCTATAATTGTATCACTGAGAGAACCATGGGTAATATTTCACGGCTTTTCAGGTTACATGGATATGAGAGATTGTGTGTACACACATGCATGTGTATACACCATCTTCACGAAAATGTGTTCATTCTACAGTATATTGAAATGGGTTCTCTTTTTTTATTGAGACACATAAGAAAAAGGAATTATATATACTTGATGTTTTATCTACCTTGTAAAATGATCAGCACAATCAAGGTAATGAACATGTCCATCACCTCACAATTTCCATTTTCTTCCCTCCTTTATTCCTCATCCCTTTCCTTCTTTTATTTTTTTAATGAGATGACTTAAGATGTGCCCTCTTAGCAAGCGTAAAGTATAAAATACAGTATTGTTAACTAAAGTCACTAGGGAGATTTTTTAAGAAATTAAAAAATAGGCTTGGCGCCTGTAGCACAGTGGTTACGGTGCCAGCCACATACACCAAGGCTGGCGGGTTCCAACCCAGGCTGGGCCAGCTAAACAACAAGGACAGCTGCAACAAAGAAAAGCTGTGCATTGTGGCAAGCATCTGTAGTCCCAGCTACTTGGAAGGCTGAGGTGAGAGAATTGCTTAAGCCCAGGAGTTTGAGGTTGTCATGAGCTGTGATGGCACAGCACTCTACTGAGGGTGACAAAATGAGACTCTGTCTCAAAAAAAAAAAAAAAAGAAGAAGAAGAAATAAAATAAATTAAAAAAAGAACTCCATGTGATCCATTAGTCCCACTTCTGGGTATATATCCAAAGAAAATGAAATCTGGGTCTTGAAAAGAGAACTGCACTCCAATGTTTATTGCAGCACTATTCACAATAGCCAAGATATGGGTGTCCTTGAAAGGATGAGATGATAAAGGAAATGCAAAGTCTCTATGTGGATATATACACCTATCCACTCCACCCATCCATCCACCTATTCATCCATCTATCCATCCATCCACCCACCCATCCATCCATCCATCCATCCATCCACATCCACCTATCCACATCCATCCACCCATCCATCCATTCATCCATCCATCCACCCACCCATCCATCCATCCATCCATCCACCCATCCATCTGTCCATCCATCCACCAATCCACCCATCCATCCACCCACCCATCCATCCACCCATCCATCCATCCACCCATCCATCCATCCATCCATCCACCCACCCATCCATCCATCCACCCACCCACCCATCTATCCATCCACCTGTCCATCCATCCATCCATCCATCCATCCATCCATCCATCCATCCACATCCACCTATCCACATCCACCCACCCACTCATCCATTCATCCATCCATCCATGCACCCATCCATCCATCCAACCATTCACCCATCCATCCACCCATCCACCCATCCATCCATCCACCCATCCATCCACCCAACCATCCCCACCCATCCACTCATCCATCCATCCACCTATCCACCCATCCACCCATCCACCCATCCATCCATCCATCCACTCACCCACCCATCCATCCATCCACCCATCCATTGATCCATCCATCCACCCATCCATCCATTCATCCACCCACCCACCCACCCATCCATCCATCCACCCACCCATAAATCCATCCATCCACCCATCCACCCATCCACCCACCCATCAATCCATCCATCCACCCATCCACCCACCCATCAATCCATCCATCCACCCATCCACCCATCCACCCATCCATCCATCCACCCACCCATCCATCCATCCATCCACCCACCCATCCATCCATCCATCCATCCATCCACCCACCCACCCACCCATCCATCCATCCATCCATCCATCCACCCATCCACCCATCCATCCATCCACCCATCCATTGATCCATCCATCCACCCATCCATCCACCCACCCACCCATCCATCCATCCATCCACCCACCCATCCATCCATCCACCCACCCACCCATCCATCCATCCATCCACCCACCCATCCATCCATCCATCCATCCATCCACCCACCCATCCATCCATCCATCCACGCATCCATCCATCTACCCACCCACCCATCCATCCATCCATCCACCCACCCATCCATCCATCCATCCACCTATCCACCCACCCATCCATCCATCCATCCACCCACCCATCCATCCACTCATCCATCCATCCATCCATCCACCCATCCACCCATCCATCCATCCACCCATCCACCCATCCACCCATCCACCTATCCACCCACCCATCCATCCATCCACCCATCCACCCACCTATCCACCCACCCATCCATCCATCCACCCATCCACCCACCCATCCACCCATCCATCCATCCACCTGTCCATTCATCCACCCATCCACCCATCCATCCATCCATTCATCCACCCACCCATCCATCCATCTATGCATCCATCTATCCATCCACCCATCCATCCATCCACCCACACATCCATCCATCCATCTATCCATCCATCCACCCACCCACCCACCCATCCATCTATCCATCCATCCATCCATCCATCCATCCATCCATCCATCCACCCACCCATCCATACACCCATCCATCCATACACACACATAATGGAATAACATCCAGCCATAAAAATGACATCCTGCCATTTGTGGTAACATGGATGAACCTAGAGAGCATCCGTGTAAGTGAAATAAGCCAGATACAGAAAGACAAATCCTGTGTGATTCCTCATTTGCAGTGTGATCAGAAATAGTTAAATCCATAGAAGCCAGGAATAAAACAGTGCTTGCCAAAGTAGGGAGAGGGAAACAGGGAGATGTTCTCCAAAGGATACCAAATATCTGACATTTTCCCTTAATAAAATGTAGAGTATGACTTTATAATCATCTTCTCTCGTATATCTTGTCCTCTAGCTGAGCATCACAGTCCCTGAGGAGACTTGAGGAGCACACAGATGTCTGGGCTTCCCCAGGAGGCTCTGACAGATGAATCCTGACATGGTGGTAAATTAGTGTCTTGTCTTATGGATGTCTAAGTCCTGATTTAATCAATGCTATGCTATTGGAAATAGGTATTTTTGTCATTGTAAGTATAAATGGGGTATAATTGCTGTTGGAAGTATAGAAAATGTCTGTAGATATACCTTTGCATAAATTGAGTATTGTGGATACACCCTGGAGACTGGATCACTGAGTCATAGTACCTTTACTGAGTTCTGATGTGAACTGTCACTCACATTCCAGAAAGAAGGGTCCACTGAGGACTGCACAGGAGGGAATGGCAGTGCCCATCTGCCTGAAGATTAGCCAGCACAGAGTGTTACTATCTCCCATCTTTAGAGGTTTGGTCCTTTATTCACTTATTCATCAGGTCCAATTTGCTTAACCGCTCTGGTGCTGGCTCCTCTAGGAGTTGGTGCCTCCTCGGTAACTAAGGATAGATGCAGCCCCTCATCTTGTGATGCTCCCAGTTTAGGGCCATTCTGTGTGCTATAGCAACACAAAATGGACTAAGCCAAACTCCTACCTGCACAGGGACAGTCAATCTGGAGAGCTAGGTGACAGCCTGGGGGACAAGCTCGACATACAGGCCAGCTGTCACATGCAAACAGTGTGGACTCAGGGCTCTCGTTCCCTACATCCCTGGAGGCTGTTGTTGACCACCACTTGTTCATAACCTTTCCAACAGCAGTGGCAAAGGTCATGCGGACCCCATGGCAGCAAGAACACAGATGGGCAGACTGAGCCCCTGTTCCTCTTAAGGTCCCTCAGGCAGGGGCAGAGTGGAGGTGGTGCTGGGGAGTTCTATTTGGAAGAGGCAGAAGACGATTTGAGGCAATTTCATGGTCTTTGGGTTTGCGTATCCAAACTCACCGAGACCCAAGGGTCATGAAGACATCCCTGCTGAGGCAGGTGATCTTTCTCTGGTGGCATCTGCTTTTTCCAATTGTGCGTGACTGTGCCTTTTGCCAAAGGGTAAGGAGCCATCCTTTTTCCTCTCAAAGGCCAGGAGGCTGTGAGTGAGGTATTCTGTAATTGGGCAGTCTTTGAAGATAGTCCACCAGGTCTGAATATCAAGGGACACTGTTTTCATCACTGACAATCGGTGTGACTTTCAGGGAAACACAAGGCTCTGGAATCTGTCACTCACCTGCTTGGCTCAAATATCTCAGCTTCTATGGCATTTTCTTGGCTTCTCTCCTGAACTTCTCAACCTTACATTCTCAGAGATGCTTGTACTTTTCCTTTGTAATGTCTATGCTGCTGAGCTTCCTCAAGCCTTCTTGACCTTCCTCTCTAGACTGGAAGTTCCCTGAGGGCAGGGGCTGGCTCTGTCTTGCAACGCTTTATGCCTTCAGTAACACAGACAGCCTGGCTCACAGAAACCCAGTAGATGCGGGCTGAACCATGTGTAACAAAGCTCCCTCTGGGTCCTTTTTGGCCCCTGGGGTGAGTTACACAAACCACAAGACTTAGCAAATGAGCTGTAACAATCACATAATTATCCTCTAAGAGGGTCTGTGTCCTTTTTCCTTTGAAATGTATTTGTACATTATGAGCTTTTAATTACAACTAGGGCAGGTGTCTCTCTGTGCTAAGATCATGCATAACAAATGAGCAGATGGAGAAGGGACTTTAAGAATTTCTGGGTTTCTTTATAATGCAAGGTAATTGCAAGGCTGTTCTATGAAATGTCTTTTGTTCTTGAAAACTAAAATTGACTTTGATGTCTTTTGAGAGCCTTAATGCATTTTTAATTCACACAGAGCTTTCTTTCTCTATCTCCACTGGAAGCAATGGGACAGGTAACATTCTGGGTGGGAATCTGGGGGTGAGCTTAGGCAGAAATGCCAAATGAAATGGATCAGCTTCCAATACTGTCCTCTGGTGGGAAGCACTGGAAGCATCCGGAGTCTGCACCCACAGGACACCATCTCTGCAAGGACAGGTCATGGTTCCTGCAGGTCTGGGTCTTGCAGCAGACCTGGACTCTGGCCAATTCAGATGAACAGGATTCACTGAAAGGACCCCATCCTGTATTTGTTTATTTACCCTTATAACCACATGAGCAGGCAGGTATGATTATCCCCATTTTCAGATAAGGAAGTTGGCCCAGGTTACATAACCAAAGACTCCATATTTACCTGCCTTATGTCAAACATCTGAAAAGTTGGAAATACTTTGAAATTTAATATATTTCTGCTGAAATTGGGATTCTTTTGCCAATTCTGACACCCTATGTAGGTCTTACGAAAGAGAGAAAAGGGAGGGAGCTTGGATCAGAGCAGCCTCACGGGCAAACATCTGGGAAACAGCATTCCCCACTCATCCTGGTAGAGGGTTTTTTGAGGACCTGGTGGATGATACCACCTTCCAGGGACAGCTTCATTCCCCAGCCTCCCCTTGGCACATGCTGCGGCACTTATGAGCACCTACAGAGAGTGTACTCAAGTCCCTGGAAAGGAGAAAATATGAAACTGCTCTCAGGATGGAATTTTCAGGCGCAGCATCACTTTCCCTTGTTTCATTAACAAAATTTCCCCACTACCACCCTTGGCCTCATTCTTTCTTTGAGCTTAGGAGGTACAGTAAACATCAGCATCCCTTCACCTACCACTAGATCCACTGCAATTCTGAGCTTCCTGAGGCCACCGAGGATCTGGGGAGGTCTCTCCAGTCTCAGCTCAGCAGTTCTCACACCATGTCCCAAGTAAACCTACTTCCCGTAAGGAGCAGGGTGCTTGGGCAGCCCTTGGCAGAAGGACATAACCTGGAAATTTTATTAAGCAAATCAACAAAGAATGTCTGTGCAAGCTCTTTTTTTTATTTCTACTTCTTCTTCTTCCTTTTTATAATCTAAGAAATAAAGTCTTCACTGCAAAGTATTTACTGCACCAGTGACACGCCTGAGGATTATATTGTTTAAACATCTTGATGTTCTTTTCTGCCGATGATCTAAGGATAATGATGTAGAATTGTGATGTGCTGTACAGAGGAGGAGTGGGACCTGGGCACTTATGCTGCCATCTCCCTCTTAGAAACGTGCAAGAGGGCTCTTCTCTGCCCACCCCCATCCTGGTTTCCAAACGTGTTGCGTTTCCCAGAGGATGGGCGTCCATGCACAATAGAATATTGGGGCCATATCTTGTCCCTCTCCAAGCTTATGTCTGAGTCTGGCTCCAGAGTCAGCAGGTGTCCATATTACATACGTGCTGCCCTTGTTGGTAATCTGTGTGTTTCCTGTGGGGAGTGCCTGTTACCTGTCTAAGTGTCCTGTGTTGTACCAGCCTGGGTCTCCTGTAAATTGCACATGGGTGTGACTTAGGGACTGTGCTTGTGTGACGCTGTGTGTCACCTGTGTGTGCCATCTATGTGCTAATTCCCAGTGCTCTTTGTGCTGTGTATGTTCCTAGTTATCTGCGTTTCTCATACACTGCTGTCTGGTTATATCTTTGAATATACAATCTGTCTGCTACATTTATGCTGCTGTACCTTACCTGATCACACACTCCCTTTATGGTGGAAGTGAGTCCCTGGTTGCGTGTGTTACCGCTGGGCTGCATTTCACTTGGGGAGTTTCCATGCATTAACCGCACACTATCTGCGTGCAACCTACCCGTGCGCTCTCTTGGGCAGGGTGCTCACGTGTGCTGCGGTCACAGTGTGGGCTGCTTGTGTGTGCTCTGTGTACTACGCGGGTCCATGCTGCCTCCAGGATACCCGAATGTGTCACCATCTAGAGTCACTGGTTTATCCCACCGTGTGTGCTGGTGTTTGTGTGGCCATGTGAGTCTCTGTGTCCTATCCTACGTGTCCTCTGTGTGTGCACACTGCTGGCACATGCTGGGTTTGTTCATTTGCCTGTACCCAGCCCAAGTGTGCCACCTGCAGTTATCTGCACCTGCGGCTGGGTGTTAGCAGCCAGAAGCCACTCAGGACAAGGGCCCCAGAAGCTGGGCGGTTCCAGAGGGAGAAGCCAGCACCATCGTGGAGCCAGGAGTCTGGATCTGTGGACAGGAGTGATCGGGGCGCTCCTTTTCTTGACCCAGACAGGATTCGGCCCCCAGCTATGTCCATCCCTGGCCAGCCCTGCAGGCCCTGAAAAGAGGCTCCTGGGCCGTCAGGAGTAGGTTCTATCTTTAGACACCAGTGACAGTACCAGGCTCTGGGGGCCCAAGGGAGGATCCACTGCCTCTGCTGGGCTGGAGGCGCCGGTGAGCTTTGAGCTTTCATCCTGAAGGCCCAACTCACACTTTCAGAAGCAGTGGGCCATCCAGGGGCCGTCTGGGAACCGAGCTGTGGAGGATGCTCCTGTGTAGCTTTGGGAAACCAGCCTGGGGCTTCCACTTGGGGTGGAGATCAGAAAAGCAGCCCAGTGACATGCAGAGATCTGGTCACTGGGGTTGATGTGAGAGACTGTCTATGGCAGAAATGGCCCCAGAAAGTAAGACCGGCTATAACAGCACAGTGGTGACGGGTCTGTCCTCAGCACAGAGGGGCCAGACCCTGGCCCTGCAGTCCCCCTTCCTGCTGGGGGAGGGTCCACATCAGTCATTACCCACTTCTCTTGGCCTGTGAGGCCCCACAAGATCCTCCCTATTCCCTGAGTACCCGTCTTTGACTCCCCACCCCTGAACTGCAGCACCTCTTGGATGCTCTTCCTTGTCCTTTGCCCCAGGACCTTTGCACTTGCTGTTTCCTCTGCTTGAAAGGCCCTTTCCACAGCTAGTTGGTGTCACAATCAGTCTGGCTGAGTCACGCCTCAGGGGACCCCCTCTTATTCCACACAACCTCTCACACCATTTGCTTTTCTTCATAGCCAGAACCACTGTCCCCATGAGGGCAGAGCCCACGTGTCTCACTGCTTTACTGCAGGACCGAGAGGCATCGGCACACAGTAGGTGGTAACTAAGCATATCTTGGTTGAATCTGAACTGCCCTCCTGCACCATGCCAGGTCTCTACGAGGATGCTGGCCCAGAGGAAGGGGACCAGAGTCCCCTGGAGAGGTTGAGGAAGCCTTCCCAGAGGAGGGGGCTCTTCCTGAAGGGAGATTCTCCAGGCTGATGGGGGAACACGTTCCAGGGGAGGTCACCAGGGGAGGTTCAGCTAGTGAGCACCATGGGGTACGTGGAAACTGCTGGGGGAGGGGAGGGAGGGAGGTGGAGTAGCAGGGACCACTGGGGAGGAGGCAGGACAGAGCCTTCTGCCCCAGAGCTGGGTCCTGGGGGTGGGAGTGGGGTGAGGTGAATGGTCACCAAGATCAGATTCGATCTGGAGGCCTGTCAAGGAGGCACTGGTCTGATTTGGCAAATAAGAAGTTTTGCAGGGTAGAGACTGCAAATGGAGGAGCCACGCTAGACATTATCGTCAGGTATTTGCTTAACCTGATCAGGGATTAGAAATATTTATATTCGTGGCCAATGTTTAATAAATGAGAGGCTTTGCCTTAAATTCTGATTTCTGGTTTTTGAACACTCAGGACTCTGGTAACCCTGGCCCCCATTCCCACATAGCAGCCATCATCTGGCACTCAGCCGTGGACACTCCTTGTGGGGGCACGCTCTCTCCAGTTCACCCAGCCCCAGCATATCTGGTAGCCTCCTGCTGGAGGGTATCCTGAGGATTCCAACTCTGCATCAGCTCATCTCTGAATGGACCTTTGGAAGTTGTGAGATTGCTCTTGACCTTGAGAAGGTTTGACTTTCAAGTCAGATGGTGTGGACAAAGAGTTGACTACTTCACAGGACAACATCCTGTGTAGGGAAAGGAGAGGAAAGGACCTTGATTCCGTCCCATGATGATGTGGCTGGCAGAATAAATGCCTCCAAATATGTCCACACCCTAATCTCTGGAAACTATGAATGTGTTGGCTTAGGTGGGAAAGTGGACTTTGCAGATGTGATTAAAGGTATGCACTTTGAGGTAGGGACAGCATCCTGGGTTTTCCAAGTACGCCCAGTGTCATCATGTAACCTCTCCCAGCTGTGTCAGATGAGCCAGGAGGAGGAGAGACGTGACGTGTGAGAGGGGCTCAGCCTGGTGCTGGCTTTGAAGATAGAGGAGGTGGCACGAGGCAAGGGAGGGAATAGTGGGGCAGGCCCTCAGCTGACAGCCAGTGAGGAAATAGGGATCTCAGTCCTACATCCACAAGGGACTGAGTTCCATCAACCACCTGAATGAGACAGCAAGACAAGTCCTGCTAGGGTCTCCATAAAGGAACACAGCCTGCCAGCACCTCCATTTTAGCTCAGTTAGATCCATGTCAGACTTCTGACCTACAGGCTGTTAAGAAAATATATTTGTGTTGTCCAAGCCACTCAGTGGTAATTTTTTAGGGCAGCAATGGGAATCTAATGCATATAAAGAACAGCTGACCTTCAGCTTGCAGAGCCTGGGAGGCTGCTCCACCTGAGGCCAGGTGTGTGCACAAGATGTTGGGAGGTGGAGCTGACCTTAGGGTGGAGAGTAGACATAAAATGTGGTGAGAAGGATGTGTTCACATGACCAGGAGAGAAGCCACACACCCAAGAGAGACGTTGGCAGCATTCACCAGTGTCTTAAAAGGTAAAACAAGGTGAGTCACCCCAAACCACCTCCACTGTGAACTGGACTCCTGTAAGCTAATTACCTGCTTACCTATGCCATGTCCTGACGTGGCCATTTGCCTAGCACACTTGGCAGAGGATCAGTAGAATCACCTTTTAGAAATGATTGGGAAAAGAAATAAGTTTGGAAGAAATGCGTGATCTGCTGGAGTGTTTTTTCCTTCTGAAATTGTCATGTTTGCGCTTTTTGTGTCCTAACTGTAAAATGATACACCTAAAGATTGATTTTGTTAAGAAAAGTGCTCTCTGCTTGCTATGATTTTCTTATATCTTCTAAAGATTCATACAATGGAGGTCATTTTCCTTTCACTGGCAGGTCTGAATCATACACCATTATTTATGGAGTGTTTGGGCAATTTCTCTCATCTCTCCTTGTTATCACCAGCTGTACCAGCCCTGGCATGGAGCCCAGAATGTTGTCTGTGACCTGTGTCAGGTGACTCCCCCTAAAGAGCCCATGCTGAGTTCTTATGATGATGTTGAGCCTGTGCATGAGTCTGTGCCCATGACAAGGGATTGGCTGCATGGTCCTGGGAACTTCGCCCCCTCCCACACCTCCTTGACATTCATTCTGTGAACTGATCTTTATTGACTGCATGCTGTGAGCCAGGCCACCCACTCCATGCTTGGTGTGAGCCACAGTGGGAAGATGAAGTCCTGCAAATCAACTCACAAGTCAGAGATCTGAATACCAGCAGGGAGGTTATTTTGACTTCGCCCCAAATATTTTTAATTAGATTTTCAGAAAATTGATGCTTTCTCACCTATGTGGCAAAGCTCAGCTGTGTCCCATAGTCAGAGGACCCACCCCAGGCAGGCATCTGACTGACTCTGGGAAGCATCAGACAGGTGAAGCTCAAGCCCTCTCCTGCGGGCTGGAGCAAACAGCTCATCCTGAGAGATTTGTGATTTGAAGAGCATGTGTGTGTCAGTGTGGGTGGGGGGCGTGATGGGAGGCAGGAAAAGAAGCATCATGTGTGCCTGGGGGTCGGTGAAGGGGGGATATACAGCTGTAAGGCTACTGAAAGATTTTCTAGAGGGATTGTCCATGGTATTTTGGCTCATGTAAATACGTTTCACATGAGTGAGTAGGAGAACGAGAAGAAAAGAGAGAGGAACTTACTTTCAACAATGGATAGAAAATAAGGAACCAGAAGGCTTGAACGATACCAGCAGTAACAGAATACACATTCCCTTCCCCCCACGTACACGGAGCATTCACCAGGATCGACTACATGTTAAGCAACAAAACAGGTTTCAGTAGGTTTGAAAAGGCTGAAATCTTGCAAAGTCTCCTCTGCTCACAAAAGAATGGAGTTAGACATGAATGCCAGAAGAAAAAATGGAATTTAACAAATATATGGAAATTAAACAATGCTCTTAAACTACCAGTGAACCAAAGAGGAAATCCCAACGGAAATTAGCAAAGACTTTAAATCTCATGAAAATAATAAGGCAACATATCAAAATTTATGCAGTAGAAGCAGTTCTTTCTTACTGGCAAATTTACAGCAGTAACACTAACATTCAAAAAAGAAGAAAGATCTCGAACCAGCCAGCTAAAGTCTCACCTGAAGGAAGTAGAAAAAGAAGTGAAAGTTAAATTAAAACTATGAGAAAGAAAGAAATAATAAAAATTGCAGCAGAGGTAAACCAGAGAATAGAAATAATAGAATCAATGAAAAGTCGGTTCTTTAAATCTATCAAGTAAATTGGCAAAGCTTTAGCTACACTAAGAAATAAAGAGAGAAAATGCAAGGAAGTCATCATGGAAAGTGGGACTATTACTACTGATGTTACAGAAATAGGAAGGGTTATAAGAGAACGCTTTTACAAATTGCATTTCAAAAAAAAAACTAGGCTAGAAAAAGTGGTAAATTCCCTAGAAACATATAAATTACCAAAACCGAAGAAGTAGAAAATCTGAGCAGATGTATAAACAGGAAAGAGATTATACCTATAAATGAAAACCTCCCAGCAAAGAAAAGCCCAAGACCAAATAGATTTACTGGCGAATTCTGTCAAATATTTAAAGAATAATTAACACCAATTCTCAAACTCTTCCAAAAAATAGAAGAGAGCAACACTGCCAAGCTTATTTTATGAGGAGAGTATGACCCTCATATTAAATCTAGATAATCACACCAGAAGAAAAGATAACTGTGGATTGTTATCTTTTTTGAACGTAGATGCAAAGATCCTCATCAAAATACCAGCAAACCAGGTTTTGGTGGAGGGAGGGTAATGGGTGGGGCCACATCTATGCTGCATCTTAGAATGGGTACAGGCGATTGCACTAATGTACACAGCTATGATTTAACAATAAAAAAAATAAATAAATAAATAAATAAAAAATACCAGCAAACCAAATCCAAAAGCATAGTAAAAAGTTATACAGCATGACTAAGTGAGAATTATACCAAGAATGCAGTGGAGATTCAGTGTAATATGTGAATAGAACAAGAGGTAAGAAACCCACATGATCATCTCAATTAACACAGAAAATCATTTGACAAAATCTAACACACTGTCATCATAAAAACACTCAGAAAATTAGAAATAAAATTACTATGCTCTCAACATAGTAACAAAAGGCATTTATGAAAAATTCACAACAAATGATATATTTAATAGTAAAAGACTAAAAGCTTTTCTTTTACAACCAGAAATAAAACAGTTAAGGTCATTTTCATTACACTGGAAGTTCTGGCCACAGGATTTAGGCAAGAAGAAATAGATAAAAGACATTGAAATTAGAAAGGAAGGAGTCAAGCTATGTTTATAGACGGCATGTTCTCTTTACATATAATATCCCAAAGAATATAGACAAACACACACTATAGCTAATAATCAGACTCAGCAAATTTGCAAGGTAAAAGATCAACACAAAACCAATTGTGATGGTGTACACCAGTAAAGAACAGTCCAAAAAAGAAATTAATTAAAAATTCATTTTATAATGCCATATACACTCTAAAGGAATAAAATACATAGAAATAAATTTAACCAAAGAGGTAAAAGACTCGAATACTGAAAACTTTAAAACATTGCTGAAAAAAATGAAAGAAGACTTGATTAAATGGAAAGACATTCCACGCTCGTAGATTGGAAGTCTTAATATTGCTGAGATGGCATACTACGTAGATAACCTACAGATTCAATGCCACCCCTGCCAAAATCCCAATGATTTTTTTCAAAGAGAAAAAAAATCCTAAAATTTATATGGAATTTCAAGAATTTCAAGGGACAATGAATAGCTAAAACAATCTTGAAAAAGAACAAATTTGGAGGTTTCTTATTTCCAGATTTCAAAAATTACTACCAAGTTATACCAATCACAATGGTGTAATACCAGCATACAGACAGACATACAGATCAATGGAATGGAATAAAGAACCCCCAAATAAATCCCCACAGATGGGGTCAAGTGACTTTTGACAATAGTACCATTTGCCATTAGGAAAGTGCATTTTAAAACCACAATGAGATACAGTTCACACCCTCAAGGATAGCTACAAGCAAAAACTAAAACAAAACGGAGTAAGAACTGGAAAAGAATGGAGTTGCCAAGGATGTAGAGAAATTGGACTCTTGCATCTCATTGATTAATGTATAAAGTCATATAACTGCTGTGGAAAAGGTAAACAGGATTATCATATGGTTCAGCAATTCCACTCCCAGGTATATACCCCAAGGAATTAAAAACAGGCATTCAAAGAAATATTTGCATACAAATAATGATGTCAGCCTAATAACCAAAAGATGGAAATGACCAAAGTGTCCATCAAGGAATAAATGGGTAAACAAATTGTGGTCCATTCATACACTGGAATATTATTCAGCCATGAAAAGTAACTAAGTGCTGATGCAGGTTAGTGAAATAAGCCACAAATAAAAAGTCACATATTATATAATCTCATCTATAAGTAATGTCCAAAACAGGGAAATCCATTGAGATGGAATGCAGATTGCCAGTGCTGGGGTGGGGAAAGAGGCAATGGGGAGTGACCAAAGGGATGATGAAAACACAGTTGGCCTTCCATAGCCACAGCTTCCACATCCGTGGATTCAACTAACCTCCAATTTAAAATATTTGGGGAGGGCGGCGCCTGTGGCTCAAAGGAGTAGAGCGCTGGCCTCATATGCCGGAGGTGGCAGGTTCAAACCCAGCCGTGGCCAAAAACTGCAAAAAGAAAAAAATAAAAACAAAATATCTGGGAAAAAAAAATAATAGGACAACAACAAAAATAATGCAAGTTAAAAATGTAGGATAATAGGGCGGCACCTGTGGCTCAGTGGCTAGAGCACCGCCCCATATACCAAGGGTGGCAGGTTCGAACCCAGTCCCGGCCAAACTGCAACAACAACAACAACAACAACAAAATAACTGGGCGTTGTGGCAGGCGCCTTGGGAGACTGAGGCAAGAGAATCATCTAAGCCCAGCAGTTGGAGGTTGCTGTGAGCTGTGACACCATGGCACACTACCGAGGGCAATAAAGTGAGACTCTGTCTCTACAAAAAAAAAGTAGGATCACAACTATGTACATAGCATTTGCATTGTGTTAGGTGCTGTAAGTAATCTGGGGACGATTTAAAGTATATCGTAGAATATGTGTAGGTTATATGCAAATACTACGTAATTTTATTACATGTAAGGGATTTGAGCATCCCCCAATTTTACCATCTGCAGAGGGTTCTGGAGCCAATCTGCTAAGGGTACCAAGAAACTATATCTGGGAACCCGATAGAAGTGGTGACTGCACAGTATTGTGAATGCATGGAATGCCACTGAATTGTTCACTTTAAAAGAGTCATTTTATGTGAATTTTATCTTAAAAAGTAGAGAAAAAGAAACGATATTAGCTGACACAGGAGCCTAAGGGAAAAGGAGAAAGTTTAAGCTAGAGCAATTTCAGTTTTCTGTTAGGTGTAAATTAAAAATAATCTAAAGCGAGTTAACTGAAAATTCAGGGCAATGGTCTCCTTCGGGATGGCGAGCGGAGAACCGAGATATGAGGAACACGAAGTGACTGTTCTGAGCAAGGCATAATGACCACGGGCGGAGTGTGAAAGGCGGGATTGTATGAAATCTAAAAATGGATTTAATCTTAAATATAATAAATAGCAGACCGGTTCCTATTATTCTTCTAAAATGTAGCTTTAAGCATTAAGATTGAGGTGATAAGAAATATGCGTTTAAAAACGTAAATGTACATTTAATACGAAGAATGAGGCCAAGGCCCTATTGTGACAGAGATGGGAAAGTATCCGAGAAGACCCTTCCTTCCTCTCGGGCTCCATTCACCAATGCCCTGCAAAACAGCTTGGTGGACGTCTGTATTTTCTGTGCATCCCAGAATGTAAAGCACGTCATGTACACGTTAAGTCCATCATGACAGCATTTATTGAGCAGCTACTGTGTGACAGCACTTGTGCTAAAGCCTTTTTGGTTTCCTGGTAGAGTTTCCCTGTGTGGGCTGGAGTGCAGTTGCATCACAGCTCGCTGCAGCCTCAAACCCCAGCGCGAGCAGTCTGGGCCTGGGAAATGCAGCTCTGGCCTCAAGCAGGCCTGGGGTGGGGCTGGGCCCAAGGACCTGCAGGAAGCCCCAAGGAACTAGTCCCTGGGCAGGAGCGGGTGTCTCCCAGCCCCTCCCAGAGGGTCTGTTTACAAGTGGGTTTGGGAGAAGGGCAGAGACGTCCCTAGGGCTTTGGGTGACTGACAGGCTCTTGCAGGTTTGAGCAGACTGTGCGCTGGAGTTTGGGGAGCTCGGCTCTGACTGGCTCTTTCCTGCTCAGTCCAATGGAGGGCGGGTCTGTGCTGTTGATGGTTAAGAACCCCGAGGATGCAGCCGAGAGATGTGACCTGCGGAGGAGAAGATCCCCCCGCCTCCTGTCAGAGTCTGGGCTGCTGCTGGACTCCGGAGGCGGAGGGCGGAGGCCAGCATGTGGCCACAGAAGACGTGAACACGCGCGGGCCCTGCGAAGAGACCCAGGTGGCCACCTGCGGGGAAACTTCAGGGGCGTGCAGCTCCTCACACGCACAAACCCAGAAACGCTCCCACGTTCTCGCGAACACAGAGCCACAAAGACACCAGCAGAGGTCGGGCGCCTTCCCCTGAGCTTCCCCTTTCTCATCTTCCTACAACTGTGGGAAGGAAGGAGTCTGCCGGACTTTGGTCCTTCACTCTAGACCAGACCTTGAAAGTGAAATGGAGCATCCGCAGTCGCAGGCCTGTAATGAGCGCGGAGTCCAGGCCCAGTGAAATGCTGGCCTTCTAGCCCTGTCTGAGAGGGTGGCTGAGCCAAGCTGCCCAGCGCTGCAGGTGGATAAGCATGGAATCCTAATGGCTTTTCAGCTGAGCTCCTAGTGCCCAGCGCAGGACACGGGGCAGTGTGCGTGTTGGCAGTGGGCACCTTTGCTTTCCACAGGGCACTGGGCAGGCCATGTGCTGGGACCCAGATTGGGACCATGTAGCCGATGTCATTAGTGCAGCAGCAGAGATGTGGATACAGAGACGGTGGGGACATCGGCCTCTGCCCCTGCTCCAGATGTAAATACTGATTCACACCCAGGCCAAGTCTGTCCACTAATGCATTTCAAAGGAAGAAAATCACACCTGAGAGACAGTAGTTGCCCAATAAACTGCACTTGAAATTATAATTCTGTGAAATTTCATTATTGTGTCTAGACTAAAAGAAGTTGAGTTTTCATTCTTTAACATTTCCTGTTGCTCTTAGGAGGAATGATGTTTTGAGGGCCAACTGTCTCATTGATGAAGAGTGGTGTTTTCTGAGCTGCCCCATGAGGGAGTTCTAGAAGTGTCTGGGGTTTGCCCTGGAGGGCTGGTCTAGGGGACATCCTGTGCCCTGGGCCTTTTGTCCTCAGGCCCTTTCCTTCCCCTTTCCCTGCACCCCTGGCTAGAACTCTGGGGGCTGCATTTCCCAGGCTCTGATAGGGCTGATCTCCACCTGGATCAGCTGTGGGATGCTGTGGTGGAGGGTGAGGCAGGATAACCCAGTTTAGGATCCAGCCCAGGGTCAGGGACAGGTTGTGGTGCCAACTGATTGATGCCTCACAAGTCCCCATTTGCCTTCTCAGCTCTCAGCTCTCAGCTCTTATCCCAGTGTTATCACTTCCTGGTGAAAAGCATTTACAGTGATCCATGTTCCCCTGGTTGGACCTGGAGCACACACCCACCTCCCTAGGACAGTAGGGGCCCCATCCTCTGCCCACTTTATCTGTGTCTCATCCTCATGGACCCTCTGCTCCAGGATGCTCAGACTCCCCACTGTCTTCCACGTCAGTCCCAGAACCTTCGCTCCTGCTGCCTGCTTGTTTGGAGTCCCCACCTCAGATCCAGCCCCTCTGTGAAGTCCCACCTCACACACAGGCAACCTCCAGAGGTCACCAGTCCTGAGCCTTCCACCTGCAGATGGGATATGGTGGGTCCTTCCAGAACCTTTGTCTGTCTCCTCTTGAGTGCTTAGCAAGAATGTATCCTGGGGTGGTCACACGTGTTCACTTTTGTTCATTCTATTATTCAACATTTAGTCACCAAGTGTTCACTAATGCTGAGTGTTAACTACTGTGAATCAGAAGGGCAACCAAGACTTTTTAGTTGTAAATGACAGAAACTCCAACTCAAACTTCCTTAGGAAGGAACATTTTTTGACTCATAATGTTAATTTACCAATCCCTAGGTACATCATCTTCAGGCCTGGCTAGATTCAGGAGATCAGTTTACATCATCTGAAGCTGTCTCTTCACCCCTCTTGGCTCTACTTTCCTTCATGTGGATGCTGGAGCTACAGCACTGTAATGAGAATTCATTTCCAGTTTTAAATGACATGAATGCTAGCTCCACCTGGCTTCATTAAATGCATAGCATCTGTTAATCCAAATAGCTTAACCACCCAGGGTCGTTTATCTTCAGGTATGGCTGGATCCAGGAGATCTTTAGAATGCACTCTTCTCATTTTTTATAATGCTTTTTTTTTTTTTTAAATACTGGGGGGCATTCTTAGACACATTGCTTGTTGTGGTATCAAGCCATTGTGTAAGAGTGGTGAGGCTTGCATTCTAGCCTCTTGGGAACACTTCTTGAAAGGGAAACGCTTGACTTTTCCAGTCAGGTCAACAAAAGTTCAAAATTTAGCTGCCTTGTCTCCCAGTGACTTTGGGGTCATGCATTCATCTGTACCCCCATAACGGTGCCCAGGAGAATTTATGTTTTGATTGTGCCTGAGACACAAGTGCAGTGAGCCAAGGCACATACTTGAGGCAAGTCAAATATGTGTGTGTGTAAGCTATCAAAGATTGAATATATATATTCAATTTAAATTTTGATTTTAAGAGAATTATAGATTCATGTGCTGTATAAGAAGTGACACAGAGGTCCTGTGCACGCATTACTCATTTTCCCCCAGTGGTAACATCTGGCAAGAAAACCACGGCACAATATCACAGCCAGAGAAGTGCACTGAGGCCTTGTCAGGTGGGCAACACAGAGTCACCCTGACTCAAGATGTCTGCAGATTGCGCTCAGTTGTGTTATAACATGTGTCGCATGTCTCTGTGTGTGCCTCGGCATGTTTGTAAGAGCATCACAGAGTGGTTCATGGAGGTTACAGGGTCCAGGAGTTGTGGGAGGTGTGGTTTGGTTGGGAGGGGCACTCAGAGCCTTCATGAAGAGAATGTGCTGAGATGTGGGGCTAAAAGTTAATTTCCCAGATTGTCGAACTAGCAACCTATTAATGTATCACTTGTGTAATGAAAGGTTTTTTTTTTTTTTAGTGGAAATAAGTAAAGAAGCCATCATTTGTCTAAAGGCAGAATCTCATTGGGCCTGACAGGGTCACATGTCCATGCCTGAACCAATCACAGTGGCCAGAATAATAAGCCCCCTGAAGTAGGCTTAGGCACGTCACACAGTCCTGGCTGGAT
Source organism: Nycticebus coucang (assembly GCF_027406575.1). Lineage (NCBI taxonomy): Eukaryota > Metazoa > Chordata > Mammalia > Primates > Lorisidae > Nycticebus > Nycticebus coucang. Next base: position 106,210,698 of record NC_069783.1, on the reverse strand, counting down.
AATTATGGAGCCTGTGTGTTTCCCAAAACATGGTCTAATAGCAGCAAGGGACAGTTCCCCAGAGATGCATTGGTGTTAGCAACAACACCAGCAACACTCTGAAGAGCAGACTGAATTATTGCCCATAAACACTCACTGCCCTGTGTAGTAGGACGACACTGCCCTGCTGTTGAATCAGGCTGGGCCATATGACCTTCTTTGGTCATTGAAACGTGAGAGGAAGTGGTGGGTGTTCCTTCTGGGCAGAAACCTTAGGATTCAGGGACATTTGTCACATTCTTTTTTTTTCCTCGGCTACAGTCAACAACCTACAGAGATGGAAGAAAATCACAGTTAAGTGAGAGTGGACATAAAACGTGAGTGAGGAATAAGCCTTTATTTTATAAAGCGCCAAGATCTGCGAATGTTACTCAGCAGAGCCCGGCTCATCCTGACTGATCCACCAGCTCACAAACACAGTGCGTGTCTGCCGTGGGTCAGGATCTGGGCATCTGTGTGTCTTCTTTTCCCCACAGAGCCGAGTCCACAGCGGATCCCAACAAACAATCCCTGTTGACCGAGAGCTGTCGATTCCCGGGTGAGGCCTCTCCTGTTTACCTGGTCTCTGCGTGGTTCCCTTTCCTACAGAGTCTCTCACTGCCTGTGCTCCTTGCTCCAGCCTAAAGGGTACACACGGACCTGGCAGCTGGTCTGGAGCAGGCGACAGTTCAGCCTGCTGAACTGTGGAAATGAGTCTGTGGAAATGAGTCGATACTCCTCAGGGCCCCTGGGCTTGGGTGTGATGAATTTCTGCCCTGGGTAAAATAGCCATAGGGGAGAGGTTGCCATAGCTGGGTCCAGGAAGAAAACAAATGTCTTTTACTATTGTTCAAATATTTTTTTCTCTACAATTCAGGAAATACTAGTGCACTGGCTGGCAGCATGTTCCCTAAAGTCACATAAGGCCAGGGGTCCCATTTAGCATTTTCTCAGCTACAGACCCGTTTGGAGATCCATCAGCTCAGAGCCACTGTCCCTCCCAGAAACAGCCACTCCTCCCCCAGGGGCCTGGGTCTGTGCACTCTCAGTGTGAAGGAGGTTGCTCTGTCCCCCACCTGAGCTTCCTGAGATGCAGAGGCTGAACATGCCTCCCAGACATGCCTGGGCCTGTTTCCGTGTCCCCTACCCCACGGGCCTTCATTCTTCCTGATGTCCCCGCTCATCCCCAAGGCTCATGACCTCTCAGGTCACACATCTTCATGTCACATGTGTAGCTTTTCTGTTAAAATTCTTCACCCCAGGGCTGAGTAAGGGGCTGTGGAAGGTCAGTCCAAGTTACTTGGGTCCAACCCACGCCCCACCATTTCCTGAGTGTGGGACTTGGGGACTGAGTCTGTTTCTTCACCCGTGCAATGGGGAGGATGGCACCTTCTTCAGGGGATGTTGGAGGATTGCTTGGGACAACGTGCAGAAATCAGCACAGCCCCTAGGATGGATGGTGCTCAGATGGCATGGTGATGTCACCTTGTCCACCGTGAGATGGGAGGAGCAGCTGACCTACACTGGGAAGGAAAGTAAAACTCTGTCTCATGTGTCACTGCAGTTACCATCCCAATAACCTGGCATTTTATGTGGGGAGGGCTGAGCCTCTTCAAGGCCCCATTGTGATGGGGTGGCTGCGCTGGGTCTTTCACCCTTGGCCATCCCAGCAGATTTTCTTTTTTCTTTAATTTTGGTGAATATCTACTCAGAAAAACAAAGAATAAAACACTAGTCTCCCTGTTCTCTTATCAGATCCTCGTCACTGGAGTCTGTAGAGGGAATCTTGGGGCACGGAGCATGTGGTACAGACTGCCTGTGTCGATGGAAATTGAAGCAGATTCTGCCTCACAGCCATCAGTTCCAATTGTAGTACATGTATTCACACGGGAACAAAAATGTCCATTCAAATAGTTACTGGAACGTCGTTTGTAATAGCTGAAGACTAGAAAATCCCAGATAGGGGCCTGGCTCCACACTGAATGCCAGGCTCCAAACACAGTGTCACACACGCATGTCGGTTTGAAACAGTCATGGAGAGAAGCTAGTTGAGGGACAGCTTGTACTTGAGTCTCGTCTGTGTAGATGGGGACACACACGCACATACCTGCCCATGTGTCTGATCCCTGTGTCCCTGGTTGGTGTCCCAGCATGTGCCGTACACATGGCACCATCCACCATTGCAGGTGACTCAGGGACCCCAGTAGGCAAAGCCCTGTCCCTGCTGAGGTGGCTTCCTGATGGGCCCCTGTTGAGGTACTTGTGTGTGGTTGGGGGGAACAGAGGAAAGGCTCCCCTATCCCCTGCCTCACTCCTGAATTAGCCAGACAGACTGGTGGGGTGAAGCCTGGTGCTCATGGGATTCATGGACACAGCAGATGTGGGGACAGAAAATACATCCCTGCGCAGACCCCTTGGTTCTATCCCGAGATTCTCTTCTTAATCCCCAAATCACCTGGAAACGCTGCTCCTGCCGGGATGGCTCCCACAGTGCAGGCACGGACTGAGAGCCCCGTGCCCTCATCACACTTCTCCTCACCCCTGTTCATCTCCGACTGCATTGTGCAGACAATGCCTGTCCCAGGTCTGCATCTGCTCTGGGGGTCTCCTGGGGGTGACTGGGGTCGGTAATTCCCCTGGGAGGTTCTGGGCCACCAGAATCCCTCATCTCCTGGCTGAGATGGAGACGCTGAGAGTCCAGAGACAAATGAGGTGCTGGAGGGACCATTTGGGGGTCTGCAGCTGGGCCTGGGCCAAGGTGCTCTCTGGGGCAAAGTGAGGACCCACTGCCTGGTCTCCAGGGCCTCTTGGATCCAGGTCTGTGGCCACCAGTGGTACCGAGATCCCCACTGATCAGCCATTTCTTTCCCAAATCGGTAAAGCCTGACCTGACCTTCCTGCCAATAGCAGGTCAAAGGCAGGTCCTTTTGTGCAGAGACACTGGGTCCACTTCTGCTAGTTTAAGGTATGAGCCCTGAGCCGCTGGGTCCCACCTGTGGCACCTCTCTCAGCTGCTACACCGCTCCTGTGTCTACCCAACTCTGAGGCTGGACAAGAATCTGTGGGATGAGGCCTGTTGTCCCCATGCTTGTCCCCTAGTGCAACTGTGTAGAGCCAGCCACTTCTTTGTGCTCTGGTCCTCAGGGGACCTGGGACATGGACGCAGCAGTGGCAGGAGCACTCCCCAGAGGGAAATTCTGCTGTAGTGGGCCCTCTCACCCACACCATGCACAGCACAGACATGCTAATAGGGACCAGAACAAGTGTGACCTGCGAGGGAAGGACGCAGCCCCAGCTCCAGGCTCTGGGCAGGCCCTGTGCATCCAGCTCCCCGAGGACGGGCTGGGGCCGAGCCAGGTGACCCTGGTGAGGACATGTGTGGGATGCCCTGGTGAGAAGTCCCAGCCTTGCTGAGGGGAAGCATCTGTCCTGCGGGGGGTGGCTTTCACTCTGTGTGTTTGATTCTGCTTGTTAAATGAACCAAAGTCTAAATCATACTTGCCATGTCCCATCCCCACTGGCTGCAGAGGACTGGCTGCTAACCTCTGTGTTGGAAAGCACTCTGGGCATCAGGAAAACCTCGGTGAGCAAAATCAAGCAGGTGCCACAGCGTCCGACAACCAACTCCAGTCCTCACTGCTGAGCATTTAGGCCTCGCCTGTTTCACGAAAACTGGGAAATATTTGCCCCCTGTCTGCCCATTAGAAGGGGAGGGTGGATGAGCTAGTCTGGATGGAAGGAACCAGTTGGGGAGAGGAGGATGAAATCAGGAGCTAACGAGATACTGTTATGACGGCTGTGCCTGCCCACGTCCCTCTTGACACTGCAGGTGTGACACTCTGGTCCAGCTCCGTCTCTCCTGCATCCCAGGACACATGCTCCCCTTCTCTGTTGAAGCCCAGAGCTGACAAACCTCACCGTGACCTCATTTCCTTTTCATGCCTGGGTAGATTCCTTCCTCAGCTACATCTTGGTGCATCTGCATAACCTTCTGGGTCTGTATCTCGCCCAAAGCCCAGGAAACCTGAATCCAGTCCTCCCTTTCCCAGGGATATACTGAAAATATGTGAAAATGGTCTCAGAGGGAGCACCCGCTGAGAACACAGCAGCCCAGCAACGGGCTCTGGCCCTGCACCTGCCACCCCGCCAACACTCTGCTGTCTCCTGCGCGTCCATCCTCTGCCTCTCCGTCTCCCTTAAATACGCCTGAGGAGCTCCCATCTTAAAGGAAACTCTTCCCTAAGCCCATTTTCTCTTGAGTATGTCTTTTATCTCTCTCAAATTGCAGTCAATCTTTTCAGTTTTTCTAAATTATGGATTTTAAAGGTAAATTTATTGTCACTAAGAAGAATATGCTGTGATTTTAAATGAATGCCCTCTTCCTATAACTACCACTTAGAGCTGACCTTCCAAGGTCTCTCCATAGATAACCCTGTCTTTTATTAACCTTCCAGAGATACTTTAAATATATGCAAAACCATGTACAAGTGTATAATATGTGCTTGTCTATTTAAAAATTTTTCATTCTTTTTTTCCCTCTACTAGTTCTTAAGATATGCGTCCGGCATCTATTGTTGGTTACACAAATCTTTTAACATGTATATTTAATTTATTACTCTTTAATTAATACCTCTACCTCTTTTCTGGTTTATAGTTATTATTGTCTTTTTAAAATCAGCCATGTAAGTGATAATTACATGGCTGATAATTATAATTATTAATTCCAGTCATTTCCCTCTGGCCCTGTTTTGCTTTTTATTTCCTCTTTTGATATTATTATTACTTGGTGAATATTTACTGTTATACCAAGGGCACCATTTTCTTTGCTCAGTGTAACTTACGGTATTTCAAACTTTCTTCTCAGCTCATCATCTTCCTCCTTCATCTATATCCTTAGATGTTCTAGTACTGAGGAGACCCTGGAGTTAAACTCTTTTTTATATCTGTAAGAAAGCTCTAGAAGTTCTCACTCAGCATCCCCAAGATACTCCCATGAATATCATCTACCCGGCATGTTTTCTATTTTCCATCTGATCCATTACAGAAACACTAGGCTGGCCTCTAGCAGGGCAGGAGGATGGTGTCCTCCCAATAGTGTCACCTGTTCTCACACCTGCAAAGGCCTGTTCTGTTACTCACACCTCAGAGGGGGGACATACCTGCCCTTCTCCCACCACCATGTAAACTATGAGGGGCTGGGAGAGACCCCGCCCCTCCCCAGGGATACTCCCTCCCTGTAGAGTCCCTACCCACACCCTTCCCGTGGGTCTGAACCTGAGAGTGGCTCTGACACAGCCCACCTCTGATGCAGCTGGGGTGGCAGTGGGCTGCGTCCTCGGTCTTCTGCACGCACATCCCTGGATCCTGTCCACCCTGGAAAGGAGCCCTGGAGCAGCAGGGGAGAATGTTGTCTCCTGTGCTTCGAAGGCAGCAGGCTTTTGTGGGCTGAAGTGCTTTCAGACACTTAGCAGGTAATTTAGAGCCCACGGTAAACAGGCATTGCTGCTTATGGGGGTTTCTCAGTGCAGTGTGGGGAATGGGTCTCAGATCAAAAGACAAAGGGAAGAAAGACGGCCCCTCCCCCTGAACAGAGGTGTGACATTAGCTCACATTGCATTAGCTCACAGAGGGTGATGCACTGTAACAGGCTTCCGTGTCCAAGCCCAGGGGTTGGGAACTGCAGCTGTGGCAGCTGCAGGCCTGGGGGAGACCCTGAGGATGCAGAAGGAAGGCGGATGGGGACAGCTGTTCCCAAGTCATTGAGTGCAAGCGATGGCACACTGTGGACACAGTGGACATGCTGAGGCTTGTCTTTGCTTGGGGTGCCTGGCCAGGATGCTCTGCATGGAGTCAGCACTCTTTGCCGCCTGTGTCTGGGGCTGGGCGGCTGGGTGAAGAGCAGAGTGCACCTCCATGAACATCCTCCCAGGCAACTGTGGAGGGCACACATTATAGAATTCATAAGCTCAGTTGTGCAAAATGTAATTACTTTTATATAACTGGACTTATTTTCTATCATGCCCCGATATTCTGACTGATGCAGAAACATAACTTAGTCAATTCTGGGAAAACTCACTCAAATTCAAAGTCATGTGATAGAAGGCGTGGGTGTGGGGCGCTGCAGGAGGAGACAGGAGGGAGTAAGCAGAATTAAAATACACACATGCATCCTCATCTGCAGGGGATGCAACCAGGGTCCCTGTGCGGTGGGGACAGGATCTGTCCCAGCTTCAGGAGGTGGAGGGCCCAGAGAAGGGGCAGAAATACCCAGCCCCTCCTTGCCTCATCTCCCAGAAGTGCCTCTCACTGTCCAGACCCAGCCTAAGGCCAGCTGGCCTGGGGCCTTGGGAAACCCAGCTCCCAGTGTCCCCCTCTACCCGATCCTACTAATCCGCAGCAAAGCAGGAAGGGCCAGGCATGTGTGTGAGAACATCAGGGCAGCAAGCCCAGGACAGGCCGTTTTCATTCAGGGCATTTTCATGTACACTGAGGAGGTGTGGGAAGAACAAGCATTCACGCACCTGCTCTCCCCATCTCCAGCTCTACTGTAACCACTGTCCCCCTCCTTGCCTGGCCCAGGCAGGGCCTCTTCTGAAGGCTCTAGGCCAGGAATGAGCAGGGGCTCTAAGGACACCTTCTTCCGGGGTGACAGTCTGGGTTTTACACTTCCAAGTTCAGAGAAGACTGGGCTTCTCAGCTACAGACAGGAGAAGCACCCTGGAGATAGTAGGGCCCACTTTGGCTTCCCTGCTGGTTATTCCCACAACTGGCCTCCAGGTGAAGGTGACAGACCCCTGAGATCAGCTGTGCCAGGTGCTGAGTGGTCCCTACAGTGCTTCCTTTCCCTCCTGCACCCTGACCCCACCTGGAAGAACGGATACTCCTCACCCAGAGCAGCCACGGGGCCTTGCACAGTCTTAAGTCTGACTGCATCACACATTGCCTCAAAGTCTCCCAGTGCAGAGAAAGCATTTGATAAACCCAGTGCCTGTCACAATAAAAGCAGTCAACCAAGTAGGAATGGAAGAGATGATCTTCAACCTGAGGAAAGCATCGGTGAAAAGCCCATCAGACTCACTGGTGAAAGGAGGGAAGACCACAGCCACAGCCCTTCTGCTCTGTGGGGCCTGCTCTCCCTCAGCAATGGGGGGAAAATGAAATACAGGAATGAAGGGAAAGGAAGAAGTGAAAGTGTATTTATTGGTAGATGACATGATATTATGTATAGAAAAACCTAAGGAATCCACAAAATATTAGCAATAATAAAGGAGTTTAACAACTGTAGTCAGCTGTATTTATATACACTGTTAATGAAAGTCTGAAGTTAACTTTCAAAATCAATTCCACTTATAATAGCATGAAATAGAATAAACTTAAAAACAAATTTAACAGAAGAAGTCCAAGTTTTGTATCCTCAAAACCATAAAACATTTTTGAAAGAAATTAAACAAGACCTAAATAAGTGAAAAGATATCCCTACTCATGTTTTGGGAGACTTAACATTATTAAAATGGGAAAATATGCCCATATTTATCTACAGACTTGATGAAATTCCTATTAGAAGTTCCAGCTGTCTCTCTTTTTTTTTTTTTTGAGACAAAAAAGCTCAAAGCTGGGTAGAATGCCCTGAGTAGAGTGCTATTGCATCACAACTCACAGCGACCTCCAACTCCTGGGCTTAAGCGATTCTCCTGCCTTGGCCTCCCAAGTAACTGGGACTACAGGCACCTGCCACAATGCCCAGCTATTTTTTTGGTTGCAGCCGTCATTGTCGTTTGCCCTGCCCGGGCTGGATTCGAACCTGCCAGCTCAGGTGTATGTGGCTGGCGCCTTAGCCGCTTGAGCCACAGGTGCCAAGCCCCAGCTGTCTCTTTTGCAGGTATGGATAAGCTTATCTAAAACTGGAAAGCCAAGGGACCCAGAATAGCCAAAACAATTGTGAAAAAGAAAAAGAAAATCAGAGCACTCAGACTGAAGTGACCAAAACAATGTGGTATTGTCATGAAGCTAGACCTGTACTTCAGTCGAGCAGGATTGAGAGTCCAGAAACAGCCCCACACAATTATCCTCAATTGATGTTTGACAAGAGAGCCATGACTATTCAATAGAAAATAATAGTCCTTTCAACAAATGGTGCTGGGACAACTGAATACGGCCCACAGAGGGATAAAGTTGATCCCCAACCTCACACCACCTACCAAAACCAATTCAAATGGATCAAATTATAAGAGCTAAAGACATAAAACTCTTATAAGAAAACTTAAGTATAAATTTCATGGCCTTGGATTAGGTAACAATTTCTTGGATCAAAGCACAAGCAATCCTAGGAAAATACATAAATTGGAGTTTATCAAAATTAAAAACTGCAGTGCATTAAAGAACACAAAAAGTGAAAAGAGCTCTTTTTCGGAGGAGCTCCTCTGTTTCCTGTGCAGTAGCTCCCATTACGGCGGCTCCCGTGGCAGCCCTGGTGGACGCAGGAGCTATGGCAGTGACTGATATAGCTTGCCAGGTGGGTGAAGGTTGCCAAACTTTCCCTCTGGCTGGACATGTGGGGTTTGACAGCTTGCCTGACCAGCTGGTGAATAAGTCAGTCGGCCAAGGCTTCTGCTTCAACATCCTGTGTGTGGGAGAGACTGGTTTGGGCAAGTCCACCCTCATGGACAATCTGTTCTACACCAAGTTTGAAGGGGAGCCGGCTACACACATGGAGCCAGGTGTCCAGCTCCAGTCCAATACCTATGATCTCCAAGAGAGCAATGTGGGGCTAAAGCTGACAATTGTTAGCACAGTGGGCTTTGGGGATCTGATCAACACGGAGGACAGCTACAAGCCCATTGTGGAATTCATCGATGTGCAGTTAGAGGCCTACCTGCAGGAGGAGCTGAAGATTCGAAGAGTGTTGCACACCTACCACAATTCCCGAATCCATGCCTGCTTGTATTTCATCGCTCCAACAGGTCATTCCCTGAAGTCTCTGGGAATGACAATGAAGAAGCTGGACAGTAAGGTGAACATCATCCCCATTATTGCCAAATCAGATGCTATTTCTAAGAGTGAGCTAACAAAGTTCAAAATCAAGATCACCAGTGAGCTTGTCAGCAATGGGGTCCAGATCTATCGGTTCCCTACAGCTGAAGAGTCAGTGGCAGAGATAAATGGAACCATGAATGCCCACTTGCCATTTGCTGTCCTTGGCAGCATCGAAGAACTTGAAGATAGGCAACAAGATGATGAAGGCGCGACAGTATCCTTGGGGCACCTTGCAGGTTGAAAATGAGGCCCACTGCGACTTTGTGAAGCTGCAAGAGATGCTGATTCGGGTCAACATGGAGGATCTGCAGGAGCAGACCCATACCTGGCACTATGAGCTGTACCACCACTGTAAGCTGGAGAAGATGGGCTTCAAGGGCACAGACCCTGACAGCAAACCCTTCAGTTTTACAGGAGACATATAAGGCCAAAAGGAATGAGTTCCTAGGGGAGCTTCAGAAAAAAGAAGAGGAAAATAATCATGGGGCGGAATCAGCGGAAAAACTCTGGTAATATGAATAACCAGAATAGATCAACCCCCCCAAGGAAAGATATGGCAGATGTAACTGAAGATCCCATTCATAAACAGCTGGCCGAGATGTCAGAAATCAAATTCAGAATTTGGATTGCAAACAAGATTAATAAAATGGAGGAAAATTTGGAATTAGAAATTTGATGAGCAATTCAAAAGTCAGAATTAGAAATTTGAGGAGAAATTCAAAAGTTGTCTTAAGAATTTAATGAATTTAAAGAAAAAAACACCAAAGATTTTGATGCACTGAAGCAAGAATTTGCAGCCTTCAAAGATCTGAAAAATATAGTAGAATCCCTCAGTAACAGAGTGGAGCAAGCAGAAGAAAGGATTTCTGACATTGAAGACAAAGCTTTTGAACGCTCTCAAAGAGGAAGAGAAATGCAGAGCAAAAACAGATTATTCTCTCGGAGAACTCTGGGATAATTCGAAGAAGGCTAATCTGTCTAATTGGAATGCCTGAAACTGATGAAGTGGCCTCGCTAGGCACAGAGGCCCTTCTCCATGAAATTATGAAAGAGAATTTTCCAGATATGCCAAGAGATTCTGAAATTCAGATAGCAGACAGTTTCAGAACCCAAGCACGACTCAATCCCAATAAGACATCCCCCAGGCATATCATAATTAACTTTACTAAAGTTAATATGAAGGAGAAAATTCTGAAAGCAGCCAGATGCAAGAAATCCATTACCTACAAAGGGAAGAATATTAGAATGATTGCAGATCTCTCTGCTGAAACTTTTCAAGCCAGAAGAGGGTGGTCATTGACTTTTAATCTCCTAAAGCAAAATACCTTTCAACCCTGGATCCTGTATCCAGCTAAACTGAGTTTCATTTATGATGAAGAAATTAAATATTTTAATGACATTTATATGTTGAAGAAATTTGCCATAACCAAACCAGCTCTTCAGGATATTATCAGACCTATCCTCCATAATGACCAACCAAATCCTCTACCACAAAAGTAAACTCACTCAGAAACTTTTGATCAAACTGCAACTTCCACACTCACAAAAGGATTAAAAATGTCCACTGGACTCTCAAAAGGCTTATCAATATTCTCAATTAATGTGAATGGTTTAAATTGTCCTCTAAAGAGGTACAGGTAGGAAGACTGGATAGAAAAACTCAAGCCAGATATCTGCTGCATACAAGATTCTCATCTTACATTAAAAGACAAATATAGACTCAAGGTGAAGGGATGGTCATCTATACTCCAGGCAAATGGAAAGCAGAAAAAAGCAGGCATTGCAATCCTATTCGTAGATGTAATAGGCTTTAAACCAACCAAAATAAGGAAGGATAAGGATGGACACTTCATATTTGTTAAAGGTAATACTCAATATGATGAGATTTCAATTATTAATATTTATGGACTCAACCAGAACACACCTCATTTTATAAGAGAAACTCTAACAGACATGAGCAACTTGATTTCCTCCAGTTGCATAGTAGTTGGAGATTTTAACACCCTTTTAGCAGTGCTGGATAGATTCTCCAAAAAGAAGCTAAGAAAACAAATCTTAGATTTAAATTTAACCATTCAACATTTGGACTAAACAGACATATACAGAACATTTCATCCCAACAAAACTGAATACACATTCTTCTCATCAGCCCACAGAACATACTCCAAAATCAACCACATCATAGGCCACAAATCTAACCTCAGCAAAAAAAAAAAAATAGAAATTATTCCTTGCATCTTCTCAGACCATCGTGGAATAAAAGTTGAACTCAATAACAACAGGAACCTGCATACCCATACAAAAACATGGAAGCTAAACAACCTTATGCTGAAGGATAGATGGGTTATGGATGAGATTAAGATGGAAATCACCAAATTTTTGGAACAAAACAACAATAAAGACATGAATTATCAGAACCTCTGGGATACTGCAAAGGCAATCCTAAGAGGGAAAATTATAGCACTGCAAGCCTTCCTCAAGAAAACGGAAAGAGAGGAAGTGAATAACTTAATGGGACATCTCAAGCAACTGGAGAAGGAAGAACATTCCAACCCCAAATCCAGCAGAAGAAAAGAAATAACCAAAATCAGAGCAGAATTAAATAAAATTGAAAACAAAAGAATAATACAACAGATCAATAAATCAAAAAGTTAGCTTTTTGAAAAGGTCAATAAAATAGATAAACCTTTGGCCAACCTAACCAGGAAAAAAAGAGTAAAATCTATAATTTCATCAATCAGAAATGGTAAAGATGAAATAACAACAGACCCCTCAGAAATTCAAAAAATCCTTAATGAATATTACAAGAAACTTTACTCTCAGAAATATGAAAATTTGAAAGAAATCGACCAATACTGGGAAGTACACCACCTTCCAAGACTTAGCCAGAACAAAGTGGAAATGTTGAACAGGCCTATATCAAGTTCTGAAATAGCATCAACTATACAAAATCTCCCAGAAAAGAAAAGCCCAGGACTAGATGGCTTTACGTCAGAATTCTACCAAACCTTTAAAGAAGAACTAGTACCTATATTATTAAACCTCTTCCAAATATAGAAAAAGAAGGAATACTACCCAACACATTCTACAAAGCAAACATCACCTTGATCCCTAAACCAGGGAAAGACCCATCAAGAAAAGAAAATTAAAGACCAGTATCACTGATGAATATTGACACACAAAAATCTCAATAAGATCCTAACAAACAGAATGCAACAACACATCAAAAAAATTATACACCATGACCAAGTGGGATTTATCCCAGGGTCTCAAGGCTAGTTCAATATACATAAATCTATAAATGCAATTCAGCACATAAACAAACTAAAACATAAAGACCATATGACTTTCTCAATTGAGGCAGAAAAAGCTTTTGATAATATCTAGCATATGTTCATGATCAGAACACTTAAAAAAAAATTGGTATAGAAGGGACATTTCTTAAACTAATAGAGGCCATCTATAGCAAACCCACAGCCAATATTGTATTGAATGGAGTTAAATTGAAATCATTTCCACTTAGATCAGGAACCAGGCAAGGTTGCCCATTGTCTCCATTGCTCTTTAACATTGTAATGGAAGTTTTAGCCACTGCAATTAGGGAAGAAAAGGCAATCAAGGGTATCCACATAGGGTCAGAAGAGATCAAACTTTCACTCTTCACAGATGACATGACCGTATATCTGGAAAACACTAGGGATTCTACTACAAAACTTTTAGAAGTGATCAAGGAATACAGCAGCGTCTCAGGCTACAAAATCAACACCCATAAATCTGTAGCCTTTATATATACCAACAATAGCCAAGCCGAAGAAACAGTCAAGGACTATTCCTTTCACAGTAGTGCCAAAGAAGATGAAATATTTGGGAGTTTATCTAACAAAGGACATGAAAGATCTCTATAAAGAGAACTATGAAACTTTAAGAAAAGAAATAGCTGAAGATGTTAACAAATGGAAAAACATACCATGCTCATGGCTGGGAAGAATCAACATCATTAAAACGTCTATACTACCCAAAGCAATATATAATTTTAATGCATTTCCTATCAAAGCTCCATTGTCATACTTTAACGATCTTGAAAAAATAATACTTCGTTTTATATGAAATCAGAAAAAACTTCGAATAGCCAAAACATTACTCAGCAATAAAAACAAAGCAAGAGGAATCACGCTGCCAGACCTGAGACTGTACTATAAATCGATAGTGATCAAAACAGCATGGTACTGGCACAAAAGCACAGAAGTAGATGTCTGGAACAGAATAGATAAACAAGAAATGAGTCCAGCTACTTACCATTATTTGATCTTTGACAAGTTAATTAAAAACATTCAGTGGGGAAAAGATTCCCTCTTTAAGAAATGGTGCTGGGTGAACTGGCTGGCAACCTGTACAAGACTGAAACTGGACCCACACCTTTCACCTTTAACTAAGATAGACTCTCACTGAATAAAAGATTTAAACTTAAAACATGAAACTATAAAAATACTTGAAGAAAGTGTAGGGAAAACTCTTGAAGAAATCGGCCTGGGTGAATATTTTATGAGGAGGACTCCCCAGGCAATTGAAGCAGTATCAAAAATACATTACTGGAACATGATCAAACTAAAAAGCTTCTGCACAGCCAGGAACATAGTAAGTAAAGCAAGCAGACATCCCTTAGAATGGGAGAAAATATTTGCAGGTTATACCTCTGATAAAGGTTTAATAACCAGAATCCACAGAGAACTCAAACGTATTAGCAAGAAAAGAACAAGTGATCCCATCTCAGGGTGGGCAAAGGACTTGAAGAGAAACTTCTCTAAAGAAGACAGATGCATGATCTACAGACAGATGAAAAAAAGCTCATCATCCTTAATCATCAGAGAAATGCAAATCAAAACTACTTTGAGATATCACCTAACCCCAGTAAGAGTAGCCCACATAACAAAATCCCAAAACCAGAGATGTTGGCGTGGATGTGGAGAAAAGGGCACACTTCTACACTGCTGGTGGGAATGCACACTAATACGTTCCTTTTGGAAGGATGTTTGGAGAATACTTAGAGATCTAAAAATAGACCTGCCATTCAATCCTATAATTCCTTTACTAGGCATATACCCAGAAGACCAAAAATCACAATATAACAAAGACATCTGTAGCAGAATATTTATTGCAGCCCAATTCATAATTGCTAAGTCATGGAAAAAGCCCAAGTGCCCATCTACCCACGAATGGACCAGCAAATTGTAGTACATGTATACTATGGAATATTATGCAGCCTTAAAAAAAGATGGAGACTTTACCTCTTTCATGTTTACATAGATGGAGCTGGAACATATTCTTCTTAGCAAAGTATCTCAAGAATGGAAGAAAAAGTATCCAATGTACTCAGCCCTAATATGAAGCTAATTTATAGCTTTCATATGAAGGCTATGACCCAACTATAGCTCAAGAATATGGGGAAAGGGCCAAAGGAGGGGAAGGGAAGGGGAAGGTCAGGGTGGAGGGAGGGTAATGGGCCACAGCTACGGTGCATCTTAGAATGGGTAAAGGCAAAACCTACTAAATGCAGAATACAAATGTCTACATACAATAACTAAGAAAATGCCATGAAGGCTACGTTGAACAGTTTGATGAGAATATTTCAGATTGTATATGAAACCAGCACATTGTACCCCTTGATTGCACAAATGTACACAGCTATGATTTAACAATAAAAAAATAAATAAAAATAAAAAAGATGGTGAATTCTCTGAGCTGTGAATTATATCTCCATTTGTATGTACAAAAAGAATTAGGGAGCAGCTGGATACAGTTGGGTTGCTGGGGCATGTTCTAAGGCAAGTTCACCATCTGCCCTCAGAGGAGCAGAGGCAGCCCCCAGATCAGAGGCCCCTGTAATTGGGGGTCAGCACAAGGATGTCATTTCTCCTCTGCACCCAGGGAAGGTGTGGAGGCAGGGGAAGGGGAATCTTGGGCTCAGCCACCCTCCTGGTTCCCCAACCTTCCAACCCAGTGCCTGCCTCCCCCTGCAGAGCGTTCCTGCTGCCTAATTTCCCAGGCATCCCAGGAGCCTGATTTCTCCCCTGCTAAAGGGGCGCTTCAATCAGTTCAGTTCCTGTCTGGGACATCTTGCTCTGAAAGGTCCCCCAGTTCCCTCGTGCCCCCCAGTCCTGTGTCCCTCTTGGGCCAGGAGCCACCCGGCCAGTGCCCAGCCCTAGCTGGTGGTATCAGAGGGACGTGGCCTGCCCTGTCTTTTCCCCATAAAAAATTAACTTTCATGACATGTTCTCATTCTAGACACAATTCATTCTCATTGCAAGAAATTTAGAGAAAACAGAGAAGCAGAAAGAAAAATGTCCCCATGGCACCAACTCTTTGCCGAGCACTGAGCAAATACAGACAAAGTGATTATCTTTCCTTTTTAACTAAAAATGCAACCACACTGTCCAGGTTATTTTGTTTTTGCTTTTTATAAATAATTTATTTCTCTGACAAATAATAGGCCAGTGGAAATACTAGTGATTAACATTGAAAACTTTTTAAATTTAATAAATAGAACTTAGGCATTCAAAATTCTAGCTGTAACCCCTATTAAAAAACAAAACCAAAATAACCCCTTTACAAAAAAGAGGCAAGAACAATAGATCAGAAGGCATAAACCAACCAGTGGCTTCATATATATATATATAAATATATATATATATATATATATATATATATATATATATATATATATATATTTTTTTTTTTTTTTTTCAGTTTTGGCCGGGGCCAGGCTTGAACCTACCACCCCCAGTATATGGGGCTGGCGCTCTACTCCTTGAGCCACAGGTGCCACCCTTCACATTCTTTTTACAATAATATTGACAAAAAGAAGAGAGGCACAAAAAGAGGGAGACAGGGCAATATAGGTGTACAGTAGGGTACTTTGACACAATCTTAAAAAACCCCACCTTCTGGGGGTGCCCAGTTGCGTGGTTCCCTTGAGGTCAGCAGCTCTTTGCTAACCTGATCAGACACAGTACCCCACCTCCACCAAGTAGAGAGGAAAGACAAAAATGCTATAAATCAAACCAAAAGAAGCAAACAGAAAACTTTACGGGGATAAAATTGGGTGAAAAACCAAATTATATCGGTAGAAACACTAGCAAAAATGAAGTTGAAGTTATTAAAAAAGGCAGCAATGGGAAATTATAATTAAACTAGGAAAATTGAGAAAGAAAAAGGGATCTGTGTGGAAAAGATTGAAATTAAAAAAACAAAAGAACATCAGCAACGTCAAAATAAACAAACAAAAAAAACAACCAAACCAAAAAAAAAAAAGAAGAAAAAAATACACAACCAAAAACAAAGCAGTTTGTATATGTTATTGAATATTGTCTGGGCAACACGTGGTCTTCTGGGGTATGAGATGTTAGTCACAGTTCTGATACGACTGGAGGCTGCTGATTTCTCAAACCCCAGCAGGTAGACACCCTAAATCTCTCTTCAGCCTACTTAAAAGGCACTTTGAACTTGTAAACTTGCTGAGCAGAAGCTTTCCCAGCTTTCTCGCTGGAATCGCTGCTGAAGTGGCTATCCACTTACTCAGTGTGCCAAAACCGGTCTCACTCTGCCCCTGAGGGTTAGGGCTGCAAGGCGGCTCAAACCCCACCCTTAGGCTACTTGGTTGCTGGGTTACCAGCTCCCACCCGTTTCTAGCTCTGCCACCCTGAGGGCGGAGCTTGCCGGGGCAGATCACTGACAATGGATCCGTGTGACCCACCGCCGAACACTATTAGCTCCGTCTGGCTCAGCGGCTCAGACTGGGGCCCTAGACAACGGCCAAAGTTCTCCGCACTCCCGCTCAGGCCTTCCCCAAGGCAGTTCAACTCAGTGCCAAGTCCAAGGACATCAAAACAGTTCACAGGTAAGGCCTTTCTGGTTTGCAGTCTCGCTGCTACTGAACTTACAGTTGTGGGCGGGTTTAGACGGATTGAACACACGCGACCACTTGCCGGTTTTCCACTGTTTTAGTCCTCCTCTTGGGGTCCAGAAGTCTCTCGCTGACTCCCTGTATCTTCATAGGAGTGATGATAGGCAGTTCCCACCAGCCAGAGATGCCTGGAGTCCTATCTCCCCAGACTCACGGTGCCCAGATGCAAGGAAGCTGTTACTCGGCTGCCATCTTGCTCCGCCTCTCTCCATCTGCCTAGAAATGAAAACCCTTAATCAAGTCTACTTATGGAAGAACAAGGTGCAATGATCATCAACATTTTTGTAGCTCAAATAAAACAAATGAATGTTTACTTCAGGCAAAAAAGGTACAAAAGGTCTATCTATATGCAGCTGCATAGTCTTGTTAATGACTTACTAATTTGAAACAACATTCTCATTACACTATATTTAATGTTTCTTTTATATAAGAAAAAAATCCAAAATCTTTCCCCTTCATGATTAAATATATGATATAATCATATGGCAATATACTGCCCAAGGCATTTGGGGGCAAAGTTGAAAATTTTACTCTTTAAACTAAATAGTATAAGAGTAAATGAATTGTTAAAAACGAAAACAAATGAATTAACTTTGACTCTGAGAGCTACAGCTACTGACAGTTTCAAATTATATAGTCTGAGCATGGTTATGAAAAGTGCTTATGACCGTAATTACGTATCTACCATGATGGAACTCTACATAAGAGAATGCCAATATTCCAACCTGAAGGTGAGTGTGAGCTGAGCAATACTATGGAAAAATGTAGTCCAGGTTCTCAGCTACTATGTTATTCAATGAACTATCATCTATATTTAAAGAAATTTTCCCAATAAAGTAACTTTTTAGAAATATCCTCTAAGAGATTCCCATTAATAAATCTTGCACTATAACAGAATTAATTTAAAGCTCATTAATGTCAGAAATGTAAAATACTCATTTTAGCAATGCATTTCAGTCCTTGAGATTGTCTCTGTAACCGTCTACTGAAAGAAATCTAATTCAGTTTAGTAAGTTGTCACTACCAAAATAAATTTCATTAAAATATAATACTGTGAACAGTGGGCGGCACCCGTGGCTCAGCGAGTAGGGCGCTGGCCCCATATACCAAGGGTGGCCAATTTGAACCCAGCCCTGGGCAAAAATGCAACAAAAAAAATAGGTGGGCATTGTGGCAGGCACCTGTAGTCCCAGCTACTCGGGGGGCTGAGGCAAGAGAATTGCCTAAGCCCAAGAAATGGAGGTTGCTGTGATACCATGGCACTCTACCCAGTGCCATGGTGACAAAGTGAGACTCTGTCTCTAAAAAAAAAAAAAAGGACTGTTAATAGTAAATATTGAATTCTAGTTCAAATACAAAAAGGAGCCCTGATAAATTCAGGCATATCTTATAGTCAATACTTATGTCTTTTTTTTTTTTTTTTAATTAGTGGCCACTGAAAATTCAGCTAAAGTCTTCCTATTTTTCTGATGTCAAATGAAAAAGACAGCTCTTGTGCCTCCGATTCAGTGAATTTTATCTGCACAGGTACTTTGGATCTTTCATTCGGACAACTATTGCTGTATCCCTGCTGTAATGCCACTGAGGCAAAATAAGCTCGATTTTAAAACCCAAAGACTAATAATTATATTAATACTGCACGAGAGGCTTCCTAAAAGGACAAGCATTTACTTCACAACATCATAATTAAAAAGGTTTCATTATCTAAGGAAATTTTCCAGCAGATAGTCTTCAAATTTAGGATAATTTTCATTTCAGGAATATGTTGCTGCCGTAACTTCCATGAACAGCCTAGTTCAAACTGGGGTAAGACACTGTAGTGTTGATACTTGCCCAACTTATTTGGCCTAACAGTAAAATCTCTCTTTTCATTGTGATACTAGTATTATTACTGTTATAACACACAAGGGTATCTTGGGAAAAAGGAATTTTCAGAAAAATAACCAAAACTCAAATACTGACAAATTAGAATATTCCTAGTTTCATTTCACCCCCAAATTCTCTAAAGCTACGCACTTGAGACCCCTTTACAAACTCCAGATTGCAATTTTATACTTTATACTTTAACTATCACATCTTAACTCTCCTTTTTATGGGGAATACACATTTTGGAAACAGAAATGCATCAGCAGTAGTTTGATAATTTCCTACTAAGTTAAAAAGTGTTTTACCACAAGATATGTGAACTAAGTTAAATTCTTTAAGTTTCAGAATACTAACTAGAACAAATAAAAAAATATTTTATTCCAACTAAACCAGAAAACAAAAACATATTTACAGTAGATAAAAGCAAAAGCAAACCACAAAGTAATCACCATAAAATCCAAAGCACATACAAAAAACCTAGGATATATTTAACTGCCTACTGATCCACATCAGTGACTATTTGCCAATTCCTTGTATTATTTTAGGATGCTTTATTTCCAAACTCACTGGAGAGCTAAGATTCTATTTAAAAAGAATGTAAAAATGTTTATTGCACTTGTGGCTGATCTATTTTGGATGTTATTATCTACTTTACTATAAAAGGTCATTTCACACACGCTGTTTTTTGCAAGGCACAATTCTTCACATCAGATTTTTGGTACATATTTATTATTCCCTAATTGTCTTCAAATCATTAACATTAAAAAACAAATGAACCCTTAGAACGCCAGGCTCCTACCAGTGACTAAGACCCTCCTTAGGTTAGGGGCCTTGAGATGTGAATCACTACAATGTACTTATTTCTTAGCACCCAGATCCGAAGAGGTAAGAAAAGCAGAGAGGACTCCAGCACTGCACAGAAGGGAAATCTGATGTCTTTAGAATGTATTGTAACTGACTACTGACATACAACTATAAAACAATTTATTGAGAGTTGTATATAAGTCTGAACTGAGTATCTTCTTGGGTTATCTTTTTGAAGGCCTTGTCTCAAGTTATTACTGTTAAAAATATTTAAGAAAAATCTTTTCTAGGACGCCTTTATACCACTCTATAAGCCTGGCAAGAAACCAGGAATGTGATCTGCTCTGACCAAATTGGTATTATACTGCTTGAGTCACACCCTTTATCCTTTCACCTCTTATTTAGTCTTGACCTCAATGAGCCTTGGATGCATCCAGAAATCAAAACATTTTGTAAAGGCCATGGCTTTACCACAGCTAAGCATATTCAAAAAGATATAATGAATGCTCTGAAAGAAAGAAAATATATAGTCCTTTCAAAATACCAACTAAAACATGGACAATACTCATTGGAAGTTTAAATGACTGTATGTCTACTTAAAAAACAGTTGCATTTCATAGTAATACCCGGTATTCCAAATAAATAACTAAACTGGCCAAGTTCATATTCTATGAAAAACTCTGTTGTTCATATAGTTTGTCTAATAAAAGGAATTAAAATAGCTACCTTTAGATTTTGTCTTCTGCTAGTTTATTCAGCTATAAAGAATATGTGTTGGCTTTATCTTAGTTTCAAATTTAAAAGAGGTACAAAATTGTTAAAATGTAAACATTGCGATTTAGATAAATAAGTTACGATTCCAGAATCACTTGGTTAATCTTTCTTTTACAGTAATGATCGGAAGCTTTAGAAGATTTACATTAGTTATGTAAAGCTTTGTTTACATTGATATACATCAAATATAAATTAAAAATGATAAATAAAAAGGAACATTTTAAAATTCATTCAAATTATGTTAAACTTCCTTGTGATACATAAATTAAAATGCTAACAAAAAAAAAGATCATCACATCAAACTTTCACCCCTCTAAGGAAATCCACAACCTCTCTGGAGAAAGAGCTAACCTGTCTGTAGTACTACGTACTAAACTCAGCCCAAGACCACAACCTCATCATCTCAGCACAGTGGTTGTCCAAAATACAAATGGTTTTGCCTGCTCTACTACTATCAGAATACCAGTTTGGTGTTGAAAGTCTTGGTTAGCCGGCCTTTGAAAGCCCCAAAGTACAGCACAAGCTTCTATATGAAAGAAGTACAAGAATAAACAGTGTGTGCCTTTCTCAGAAACTTGGCTTTGACCCTAGAAACCCATATATTTTAATTTTGTGAACAAAGCACACACACCTACAAAACACACATTACATGTACATATAAACACAGAAAAACTATAGGATTAACAGAAATTCTGAAGGGCATTCTTCTCAACTAGTTTGAGAATACAGACTTAATCAGTCAGAATACAGACTTTTTTCTTGTATACTTTATCATATTTTTCAAAGGTAATTTGATTTTTTTTGGCCTGATACGCATTTTTATATCCACTTCTCCCTTCAATGAAACAAATTCACAGAAAAACAACCTATGAGCAAGCCATATGTCACTTGCTCCTTTCCATGATGGCTCCTACAGAGAAATATGAAGAACCATCACACAGCGGCATTTAACACTGGGTCATTATTGCTGTGGGGCCCACACTTGATCACTGGGTCACGCAATTGTTTCCCATGTCCTCAGCATAGCAGTCTGATATTGTAGTCCTTAACTGGTCAATGTCCTTCCATAACTGGTGCACATCGGACAATTTTTTAGTGAGTGATTCTTGACTATGGTCATTCTCCATCTCCTCAGCTGAATAATTCATTGATTTGATTCCCAGTAATAATGAAAGATCAGGCTCCTTGCCCTGAGCACGCTGATTAAGAATACTATACAATGCTTTCAAGTCAAACAAACAATGGGACATTTCCTTGAACAGCTGATCAATCACAGTGAAATCAAATAGAGGCTGTTGGGAAAGAAGTGTCTGCTGCCTCGATGGGTCTGCTTCCTGGCCCTGATCCACGAAAGAGCGCATCTTTTCTGTCTGTCTTTGGTTTTCAAGCAATGCTTTCGTTAATCTCTGTAGGCGTCTTTCTTTCCTTTCCAGCTCCTCCATCATATTTTGAGTGGCCAATTTCTCTTTAGAAAGTTTCCCTTGCATAGACTGAATTTCTAAAGTCATTCTGTCCGTCTCACCTTGTTGACTGTCTATTATCTTACGAGCAGTCTCGTTTTGTTCTCTGAGATTCTCGTTTTCATTCTGAAGCTGTTTCGCATCTAACATGGGGAGGCGAATTCCATCTTCAAGGCATCTTTCTACTTTTTGTTGCAAACTCTGAACAGTCGCTACTAACTCCTTTTCTTTCTTTTTCTGGCATATTAACTGTGCCTCTTTATCTTGACATTGTTTTTTGGCCTCTTCAAGCTTTTTTTCTGTAGCTATCAAAGACTCTTGCAAATTCTTATTTTTTTCTTCTAGAACCTGCAACTGTAGACTCTGACTCTGTACATCATCTAGAGTTGGAAGATCAGCCAGATACTTTTCCAAGATCTCAATTCTTCTTTGCTTTTCTTTGTTTTGTTCAGATTCCTTCTGGCATTTCTTTTTCAGGCTACTGATGTATCTATTTCTGGTTTTAAGCTTTTCCTCCAATTTCTTCTTCTCTTCGCTAAATTGGCTTATTTTTTGTTTGAGAAACTCATTGAGCTGTAAAACTTTTTTCTCAGTCGATGCAAGCTTCTGGTCAAGTTCTTCTTGCTGGAAATGGGATAATGATTCCTCTGAAAATGGAGACTGGAGTGAAGTGTCCTCATATTGTGGCTGTGAACTAGCCACATTAGAATCCTCACAATTTACATAATGTCCTAACGTGGCGTGTTGTGCCGGTAATTCATTATCCTGTATCCTCTCTTGTAGGTGGGTAATTTGTTGCTCCTGCCGATCAATTACAATTTCTTTCTGCCCTAGAAGTCCTTCCTTTACTTTCAACATTGATTCCCACTTACTGAAATCCTGATAGCCAGAAGGTGAATAACTCTGATGAGACGATCCAGTCAAAACCTGTATTTGGTGCCTCAGATCCTTGTCAAAACTCCTCAGTTTACTGTTGTTGCTAAGGAGCTGTCAGAATCTTTTGTAGTTCCACCTTCCAAAGGGTTTATCCACAACTGTTCCATAAGCCACATCTGAGTCCTCACAGACGGCTGAATGGGAACTCCATGTACTGCCGATTGACCAAGCATTAAGTGTTTTGGAGATTCAAAACCCTCTGAGTTCCTCATAATGGGCTTGCTTTCAGGTAAGGCACTCTATGTCACGTCTAAGGCCTGTCTCCTAAGAGTAGAGGAAGAGGCACTAAAGTCTTCTTTGCTGCAGCTCTCAAGTTTGTACTTGCATTCCAGAGTTGATGACTGTTTATTTCCTTGTCCTCTAACTCAAGCATCTCCATACTGTCATCTAAGCAGGTAGGCCCAACTGTCCTTAGTTGTGATATTAAAGCCTTGCCCCCCCACCCCGTCTTTTCCAAACCATTGCTTGACTCCTCTGAGTGTGCAGTGCCAGCCTGCTGCAGTTATTAGGGGTAATGTGTTTGGATAAAGATGACCATTTCAAAGGGGCCAGAAGTCCTATATGTCTAGTGAGGAGTCCTGCTCCCCTCTACTGTGGCTCCCCAGTGTCTGCATGAGGTTTGTACTCCATGTTAAGCCATCTGATGTCAAGGATTCCCTATGTTTAGAAATAGAATATGCCCTATGAAGCGCTGGAATTAGACGGCCTCACATGATCAGTAGGAAAAGTAACCAAGGATTAACTAGGCTTAAAAGATAATGTGCCTGGCTCGACACCCATTGCACAGTGGTTACAGTGCCAGCCACATACACCTTGGCTGGTGGGTTCCAACCCGGCCCAGGCCACCAAACAACAATGATACACAATCAAAAAATAGCCTGGGTGTTGTGGCGGGCACCTGTAGTCTCAGCTACTTGGAAGGCTGAGGCAAGAGAATTGCTTAAGCCCAGGAGTTTGAGGTTGATGTGAGCTGTGACTCCACGGCACTCTACCGAGGTGACATAGTGAGACTCTGTCTTCAAAAAAAAAAAAGATAATGTGCCACTTGAAGTTGAAAGTTCTGCAACAATCATGTAGACATTCAGAAGCACCAGCACAAGAATTCAGTTGGAAGCAAGCCACATGAGAAAGTGGACTCTGAGGAGCTACCATCTTTTGGCTGGTGTAGACAACAGCACAGATATTACTCTTCTGCAAGGGTGGTGCCAGAGGAGGCCCCACAGTGGCTGCAGAATCAAATTCCTAGCTCAGAAGTGGCACTAGTTAGGCAGCTTGGTGGGCAAAAGAGTAATAGTTCTCAGGTGTGATTTGAAGTATAACTGTGTCTAGAAGCTTAACCTTAAGTCTGGTTCTCTAGCCCTCCCACAAATTCTGTGAAGTTCCAAATATCCTTAAGTTCTGTGAAGTTCCAAATATCTGTAAGTTCAGAATCTGCTCAATCAGCCAGTCAGATTCTTCTGCTGATTAAGAACATTCAGTGATCCTGGGCAGCGCCTATGGCTCAAGGAGTAGGGTGCCGGTCCCATATGCTGGAGGTGGCGGGTTCAAACCCAGCCCCGGCCAAAAACCAGAAAAAAAAAAAAAAATTCAGTGATCCATGTATGAAGCTAGAAGAAAAACAAATATTCCATTTGTCCATAGTATGGAGTTAAGTGCCAAGAAAAGCTACTCAAAGTAATTCTTTTTTTTTTGAGACAGAATTTCACTATGTTGCTTGCCCTCAGTATGGTGTCATGGCATCTATTCACAACAACCTCAAATTCTTGGGCTTAAGCAATTCTCTTGCTCCAGCCTCCCAAGTAGCTGGGACTACTGGTGCCCACCACAACGCCTAGCTATTTTTTGTTGTTGTAGTTGTCACTATTGTTTAGCAGGCCCGCTGGGTTCAAAGCCCCCAGCCCTGGTGTATGTGGCTGGCACCCTAACCACTGAACAACGGGGGCCAAGTCTCTAGATAATTCTTGAAGGTAAATGGGAAGCAGAGTATAAATCTTCACATACTCTGCTAAGGAAAGAGCCTGGCCTTCATTTAGCACAAAATGTGCTATCTCTGACTTTCCAAACAAAGGAATGAGTGGCATGATCAAAGCTGTACGATTATTGCAGCCCAGGCCTAGTGGCTCAGGTCTGGAATCCTAGCACTCTGGGAGGCCGAGGCGGGTGGATAGCTTGAGCTCACAGGTTGGAGATCAGCCTGAGCAAGAGAAAGACCCCTGTCTCTTGGCTGGTGGGTTCCAACCCTGCCCAGGCCACCAAACAACAATGATACACAACCAAAAAACAGCCGAGTGTTGTGGCAGGTGCCTGTAGTCCCAGCTACGGGGGAGGCTGAGGCAAGACGATCACATGAGCCCAAGAGTTTGAGGTACTCCACCGAGGAGGACAAGTGAGACTTCCACACTGTCAGAACAGGAGGTTCCAAGGCCGGTGTCTCCGCTGTCAGAAGCCATCCTATGTCTCCTGAATGGTTATTTCGACGATTAGATGGAATAGTTGTGGCCTGCCTCAATGATTCATCTCCAGGTAATCATCTCCAGGTGACCATGCTGATGAGTAACGTGGGCCGGCCCGGAAGCTGCGCGCTCCGCAGTGGCTGGGGCCTGTCTGGGCCTCCTGCTCCAGGGCCGGGAAGCGCCCCCACAGCGCCGACGGGAGGGATGGGGCGCCCGACTCCCCACGTCGGTCCTCCCTCGCCTTCTCCTCCGGCTGCTTTGGCGGCAGAAACTTGTGTGTGCGCAGCCTGGGCTTGGGCGGCACCCGCGGCACCTGCGGGAGGAAGGGCGGGCAGGCGGGCTGGTGAACCGCTGCTCAGCGACGGGAGGAGAGCGCAGGAGCCGGATTCCCCGCCAGGGCTGCGGCTGCTGCCGGGCCCGCTGGGCTAAGGCCCCGGGAAGGAAGCGGCGGTAGGCGGTGACAGCCTATCCAGGTTATTCTTAAACCTGACTTTTTTTTCAAGGCAGTAGAGTAGCTCCCTGGGATTTGTCCTAACGGCTGCACAGTGTTCCCTAGCTCAGTCCCCACGGGGAGCTCCACCCCCACTTTGTTTGTCAGGTGGGCAACTCACGGAGTGAGCTCAGGGGGGCTCCACAAGGAAGCAGAGGGCCAGATAAAGTCAGTTCCAGCCCTCTTCACTGACCAGCCAAGGGAGAAACTGTGCCCAGGACTACCCTTCATGCAGAAGAGCCCTGGGAATAGGTCCAGCTGGGTACTGAGTGAGTGGACTTTGTGCAGGGCTGTCATTAAGGCCCAGGAGGGACCCTCCACCCCAGGCTGGCCAGCCCAGGCAATGATGATTTATTTAGTCTGTGCCATAGCACCCTGCACCCTTTACTTTCCCTTTGGCATATCAGGAAAAACTCCATACTCTGGTTCATGATGGACACTACTGTTCCTGCCCACACTGTCATCCCCTCTCCAGTTCCAGCCCTTGGCTTTGCCTTTATGGACCTCCCCACCCTGCACCAGGATGCAAATAAAAAGATGGGGGGCCTGCCCATCTGAGGAGCCAGAAGGGAGAGAAGCAGAACTCAGGGGCACAGAAAAGCTCAGAGTCATCTCTGAGCGCCTGGATCCAGCCATACCTGAAGGCAGCCGCCCTTGCACCTCTTAGTTAAGTAAGCCAATAAATTCCCTTTTGTTCTTAAACCAGTTTAGATTTGGTTCCATCCCCAACATGTGGTATCCTAGCTGATAACTTTCCCACCCCAGCTTCAGTCTTCTGGGCCTGGGAAAATTCAGGACATTGACCTAAGTGTGTTGCAGAGAGTCAGGTTCAGAGGCTACATCACCACAGCCCCTCCTGCCTCATTGAGGGGGCTGATATTTTGGAAATGATGCTTCCACCAAAGCCTTCAGCAGCACCCCAGTGCCCACTCACCCAGGCCTGAAATCCTCTCCCCAGATTTTCTCCTCTGATGAGCCCCTGAGCTGCTGTCCCCCCACATCTTGTGCCCAGCAAGACCCCATCTCTCTTCTGACATTGGGACTCCCAGCTGTGCTGCAGGGACCCCTTGTATCTTGGGCTTCTCAGCTCCTGGCAGAGCCCAGGGTCCTTGACACATGTTTGGCACCTGAGACACACTCTCTATTTACCTGCTGCCATAAATGACCCACTTACTGCTGAATTATGAGGGGCAAAGGGGACAAAGGGCAGGAATCCCTGTTCACATTCTTGTGCTTTGGAATGCAGGACTCTGGGACCTAATTAGGCTTATATTTCAAGCAGAGGCCATGCTGCAGAAATAAAATTAGAGAACAATTCTCCCACAGGAGGAAATGAATGGCTTTTCATTTGGTCTCAGCTGCTGTGCTTGGCAGGCAGGGAATCTCAAGTCTGTGAAGGCTCCTCACCCAGACTGGAGCAGCCCCAGAGATGAGGGCAGTGGAGAGAAATGCATTTGCCTTGATGTCAGTGCGGAGAGGCTTCTTCCCCCTCCTCCCTGACATTCTGTGTCTCTGAGCAGTCCTGCCTGGGGGTTCTGGGAAGAGACTGTGGGGAGGCAGGGGACAGAGCCCTACCCAGGTGCCGGGAGGGCAGGGTGGGGGAAAAACCCCAACCCTGTGGGGAGCAGAGCAGGTCAGTGGGGACCCCTTTACACCCTCCTGTTCCCGCTGGGACTCTCTCTGGGCAGATCCTCCCTGGCCCTCAATGGGGTCGCTGTTCTGGATGGGAAGCAGAAGGCAGACTTAACCAGCTTCATGTAGATTCCAGAAACGCCCAGAATGTTCTGCTTTCAGGGTCTGAAGTCACAATCTGATTCCCCAGCCGGCCACAAACGAGGATGTACACCAGGAGAAAATTGACCCTGAGAAATACAGCAGCACCAAGACACTGTGTATTTGTTTTTTTTTAATCTGCAAACCTGAGGTATTTTCCAGGGGTTGGGGTTGCGTTGATGCTATTGATAGTGTAGAAGTTACAGGTACCATGATGAGGTTGCTGTCAATCATACTCAAGTCAAATGAGTCTGGAATGCCAGGCATAGTGACTCACATCTATAATCTCAGCACTCCGGGAGGCCAAGGTGGGAGGATCGCTTGAGCTCAAGAATTTGAGACCAATAACAGTGAGACCCCATCTGTATTAAATATAGAAAAAAATTAGCTAGGTGTGGTGCTGGGCACTGGTGGTCCCAGCTACTCAGGAAGCTGAGGCAGGAGGATCACTCGAACCCAGGAATTTAAGGTTGCTGTGACCTGGGCTAAGGCCACAACACTCTAGTGTTGTGAGTTTGAGACTCTGTCAAAAACAATAACAAGAACAATAACAAAAGCCAATAGGGCAGGGAAGGCTGAATGGGGGCCCAGGCTGGGATCTGAGCTAAGAAGTGTTTCCAAAGACTTCCTAAAGCCCCACCAGAAATCCTTTCCTATCCTTCAGGCATCTCCTGCTATGCAGGGCTTTTCGTTTCACACGAACATGTGTTTTAACAAGATTTATCCCTAGATGGTCTGATCAGACGCTCCTGAAAGGGCACTTGCAAGTTGGTAATAGCCTCCGTGAGCTTCACCAGTCCCAGCCTGTAAACTCTGTCTCCAAGCCTCGTTCTCAAACTTCTCCCTTTTTGCCAATAAAACTTTCTCTTACTTTCTCCTCACCAGATGTACCTTTTGCTTGTCTAAGTGAGTCACAAATTATATTCTTCTTACCCTTCCCAAGCAAATTAAACATATTCAGAGATGTTTTGCTCTGATTTCTTTTTTTTCCTTGAGTTGACAATGGTTTATTCCATAACCATTAACAGCCAATCGTTTATTCCCACTGTGCTTTGTTAACTGGATTTATTTTTACAACTATTATAAGAAAACATTTATTTCCCTGAAAGACTCTGAAGCTTTGGTTAATGGATTAGTATAATTAAACTCCCCAGCTTCAAGGTTTGTTTAAAAATGATCTAATGTGGGGCATAAAAAACAGTATTTCTTTACCCTAATATTCATTTCTCATTTTTTTTTTTGAAAGCTAAGGACAAGTTTTAATGGGCTTTGACCTAAGATATTCAACTTTCATGCCACATTATTTGAGAACATAGTATCTGAACTTGAAATTTTAGCAAGAAGAAAGTCAAGGTTCACTTTTCACCTGCCTTTGGGTCCTAGAGACGTTGATCTGATTTCTGTTAAATGAACGATGTTTTTTCCCTCCTAGAGTTGAGGCCTCCAGTACTCAAATATAATAGGACCAGACCCTGAGAGCACTCCAACCCTCTGTGAGCCCTTTTGGCCCCAAGGCCACAGACAGTGGGACACTCACTACCTGTCCTCCCCACAGGGGTCTGGGGGACATTCCCCTGGGTTTCGTGCAGGATTACCCTTATCCCAGTTTGCTCCCCATCCCACTTGCAGTTCTCAGGAGTAAGTATCGAGTGCCCTGCCAATGCCACATCCTGATAGAGGGTCTGCTATCCCTCCTGGGGAATGTGACACCTGGAGTTAGGGAAGGACAGCCCAGGACAGCCAGTGCTTCACTTCTGTCTCCTCCAAGGCTTTGCCCAGTGGTCATGTGCCCCTTGAGGGTCTCTCAGCAGTGTTGCAGTGGGACAGTCATGATCTGCCCAGGGCAACTTTCCTGGCCTTGGGTAGTGTATCTAGTGAATCCTGGTGTATCTAGGATTCTGTTGTCCCTCGCTATCTGTTCCACAAACCCACTGCATAACTGTCGTGTCTGTCTCGCTGGACCCAGGCAAACAGGCGCCCAGGGTAGGATGGACGTAAGCAGAGCTGGGATGTAGTGGGCACATGGACTCATGCTCCAGAGGGCTGGCACACTGACTATGACTGTTGCTCCCCTGCAGTGGGTGGAGCTGCTGCCCTGAGAGCTAATTCCTGGTAAAATGCAGAATTCTGAAACATCAGTGAAAACTAAAAGGGAAACCATGTCTTCCCACTGTGAGAAGAAACCGCACATTGACTCTCAGCCCAAGACAAACATCTCAGGGCAGCTGATGGAGCAGTGATGACTGCAGGCTGCACATGATGGGAGGAAGGAGACCAGGGCTCCTCAGGTGCTCCCAGGTGAGGTAAGGAGGAAGCTGAGCACTTTGCTCCCTTAAGCCAGTGTAAGTGTGTGTGTCACATAGAACAGAATGATTTCTGATTAATGCAGCCAGTCCCCAAAACATTGCATTTAAGCATCATCTTCTCAGGAGGCAATTCCGCTGACTCTAAAGAGCCCTGGGGTGTCCTCCAGTTTGGCATCAGTACTATCCAGGTGTCCCAGGAGTCAAGTTCCTACACAGAGACCCATGACCAGGAGCATGAGCTCATGGTGATCTTGGGACCCGGTAATCAGAGAAGGAACAGCAAGAGGGAGGTGTCCCCACTGGGCTCATTTCTTCTTGGGACCTGGTTCTGCAGGCTACAGGAGCCTGGAGGGCAGGTGCATTGCACTGGACAAGGTACGGTGCCAGCTTCCATCTGCTCTGTGACTCCGGGGCAGACGTACATGTTCGCACTAGAGAGAAAAGTGGCCACCATGGGTTTTGTTGGTTGGGGAGAGTCAGCTACTCTGAACATTAAGGGATATCCTGGTGGCTTCTTTGGGCATGGTGGCTCCTCGGCAAAATGGAGGGGATTTTCTGAGCAGAGAATGTTCCCTGGGGACCTGGGTTGGATCTGGGCTCAAAGGGCATCTGTTGTGGGCAGTGACTCCCCTGTGTTCTTTCACTCGCTTACTCAAACATTCACATATTTATCCGTAACTGAGGCTACTCAGAGAAACTGTGGATAGGTGACCCCGAAGGTGCACAAGCCTGGCCAGTTCAGAGCAGGAATCTGAACCCAAGCTGTATGGTGGGACCTGCTCCCTACTGTCCTGTGTTTCCCTGGACAGCTTCCTGGACGTCTCTGTTTCCTTCATCTCCTCTACAAAGAGAAGCCAGCAGCAGCCCACCTCCCGCAGGGTGAGGGGGCTAGCGAGTCCTGGTGGGAAGCTCTCAGAGCAGGCCTGGCACATAGAGGTCCTGCAGCTCACAATGGCCGTCACTGAAGACTTGGCAAGTTGGACAATTAAGGCACTGCTGTATTCTGCTGATGTGACACTTGGCACCTGCCAAGGTCAACGCTGCCCAGAACTGCTTAGGCAGTGACTGGGCTGATTGGCCCTGCTGTGATTCAACAACTTTGGACTCTCACCATATCCACATTTAAGTTATGTGAATTCCAATACATGCCTTTTGCAAGAAAAAAAAATGAGAGAAATAATTCCAGCTGAATGGTAAAATTAAATTTAACACATGCACTATTCATTATACACTGTTCATTTCAGTATGTGGCATGCATCCTGAATAAATCTGCATCTGCTGTTTATATATTGTGAACAACTATTGGGTACTGTGCTTTTTGGTGATTTAAGAGATCTGTAAAGGGCAAATTTGGCCCAGCAGTTTCACCCTCTGTGAGGACGTTAGGCCTGGTGCACACAGTGTGTGGATCTGCCCCATGAATTAGGGCCCGGCTCCTATCTCAGAATGAACAAGCAGGTGTGAAATGAGACCTCAGCCAGCACCTCCCCACTCAAGGGCAGAGTCTCCACTGCAGGTCATTCCTGCCCAGCCCTGTGCAGACCTCCTGGCTCCTTTCCCTTCCTAACTGAGTCCCCTCCCCACTGTTAAGGAAATCAGAAACTGTGTTTAGTACCTTTAGTATTTCTACTGAATTTTTACCTATTTGAATGTATTTGTCGAGCGCTTTTCCCAAGACTTCCTTCATAGTAGAAGACTGAGCCGTGTATAATGACTACCTTTTTATTTGAATGTGATCTTGCAGAGCACCCACTGCTGTTTGGGCATATATTGTGGACATGTACACCAATGGCATTGTGTCACAAGCTTCGCTCTGTGTATTTTTTTTTTTATTTACCAATAATTATGTTTAGGAGCTGGGCTCATGTTGCTGAGTGTTTCGTCCCTACAGCAAGATTCTCCGTGTGCACGCACCACGTTTCCCTCCTCCTTCCCCCAGGGTATCTGCCCAAGTATGTCTACCTCCTGGCTACCACAAAATTGCTTGAAGTTTATCTGCGTGCCTGTCACCCTGGACTTTGACAGCGTTTCCCTGGGTGTCTCCACCAAGTGTTACCACTGGGTCCAGGGACATGTGGCCCTCCACCTTCCACCCCATATCCCCCCTCCCACTGACACAGGGCAATCACCACCTTCCCCGTCACTGCACGTGTAAAGGATGTCATAGCTTATTTAACATGCATGTCTCTGATCACCAGCAATTGTGGTCACCTTGGCACATGCTTGTCAGCATTTAGGAGTTTCCTTGTCTCTATGATTTCTACTCATATTTCCAGTCTATTCTTTGGGGTTTCCTGGCTTTTTCTTGCTGATTTACAAAGTTACATTGTATATTCTAGATACCCACAGAACACTTTCCAGTTTAATCTTTGCAAGCCTCTTCTCTCCTGTGTCAGTTGTGTAATAATAATTTTGTTCATGCTCTTCATGAAACAGACATGTATTGGATGTAATACAATGAATCTCTTTTCTCTGGTTTGTGCTTTTTGAATTTGTTGAAGAGTTTTTCCCAGAGGCAAGTTCACAAATACCTACACATTCTCCTATTTTTTTTTTTTTTTTTTTTGTAGAGACAGAGTCTCACATACCGCCCTCAGGTAGAGTGCCGTGGCATCACACAGCTCACAGCAACCTCTAACTCTTGGGCTTACATGATTCTCTTGCCTCAGCCTCCCGAGCAGCTGGGACTACAGGCGCCTGCCACAACGCCCGGCTATTTTTTTGTTGCAATTTGGCCGGGGCTGGGTTTGAACCCGCCACCCTCGGCATATGGGGCCGGCGCCCTACTCACTGAGCCACACATTCTCCTATTTTTTACTCTCACATTCAGGTTTGTAACCCACCTAGATCCCTCTTCATTGGTGGTATCAGCAGGGATCCAGTCCACCTTCCCCCATATCCTCCATCAGCTGGTTGTGGAGTGAGTTTCAACACAGTCTTAATCAGCATCATGTGAATGTATGACTTAGTTTGCCTGGTATTGCTAAAATGTTCTATTTTCTGTTGTCTGTGCTCCCTCGGGGAAAACAAATCAAACAACAGAGAATAATGAAAACATCCTCATCAGCACCAACACCTCCCCCAGCCCGCCCCAGCTATGCTGCTGGTTGAGGACAGAGCCCTGGGGTCCAGCACACCGCTGCCAGAGACCAGGAGCAGGTCCTGAGAGGAGATTAGGGAGCAGGTGACTCCAGGGCACACTGGGGCAGTTGGGGGGACAGGAGGAGGCGGGGACTGAGCCACACCAAGGCATGACCTTTTTGTCTCCCAAACTCCCAGGGACTCCTGCAGGGGCCCTGGGGTAAATCCTGCCTTAGCCCTCCCCCCTCCCTCCCTTGGAGCTGTGGGCTGGGCATCAAACCTCAACAGCCCATCAGGGGTGAAGACTCCTGGGGGTCAGGGAGGAGGCTTGCAGGGTGTTCTGCTGAGTGTTTAACAATGGGCTCTCAGCAGGAGGGGTATTTCATAGCTTTGCCAGTTTTCTGTGGTGTAAACATTTGCATCATGACTGATTAAGCCAGTAATAACTGGTTGACAAAACTCCTGAAATTTCAAAATGCAAAATCATCACTCACAAGCTGGTGGGGGTTGGCTCAGCACCCCAGCTCCCAGGCCAGACTGGTGTGGGGGCCTGAGGACAGTTGCCCATGACCGGTGGTATCCAGTGCCATCTTTGGGAAGAATGCTTAAGCCCAGGAGGAGTTCTCAGGAATGGCAAACCCTGGGGGCTCTGAATGGAGCAGCCATTGCGCCTACTGCCCTGCGTTCCAAAACCAGCCCCTCAGCCTCCTGGGAAGGTCCTCAGGAAGGTCTGTCAGCACCTGCAGCTGCCCCATACCAGCTTGTGAGAGCAGACTGTTATAATTTCAGAACTTTTATGAGCCAGTTGTTAAACTGCCAGCAGCCTGAAATTGGATGTGACGGAAATATTTATACCAGGATAATTGGCAATCTCTGTAAATCAGGGTTTTTTGATTTCCCAGAGAAGTAGCTGTTACATGTTACAAGCACATCCTATAATTACCTTCCAATGAGCCTCAATTTCCTCTTTTGTGTGATATAATCCTCCTGCCTCAGCCTCTCAAGTAGCTGGGACGACATGCCAGCCATGCCTGGCTGATTTTTCCATTTTTTTGATAGAGACAGGGTCCTGCCACATTGCCAAGGCTTAAACTCTTGGCCTCAAGCAATCCTCCCACCTTGGCCTCCTAAAGTGCTAGATGGACTTTATAGAAACCCATGTTGTTCCCACTCTATTCCAGTTAAGACAGTTGCTCCATCTTCGTTTCTTCTTGCAGGGGCCCATCTTTGTTAGATTTCAGGTAATTGGGTTTCCCTGAAACCTTGGGTCTCTAATGGATTTAAGGAAACTCATTAAGATTTTGTACCTTATCTGGCTTTTGCTTGTCATTAATATGAGAATGATGTTCTTTACAGCATTTTAATAACCTAAGTGGAAGCCATCTCTTTAAGGTTATTACTTTTTCTCATGGCTTATTGATCAGAATTTGTTCATTCTGCCACGCATAGCTGAAGAGAACTCTGGGAAATGTTGCATTCTAGATATCCATATACCTGCCAAAGTATTTTAGACTATAGAAGATATGAAGAATGATCACTGAGGTTTCAGGCATTGCTACATCCTATAGTCTTCTTAGTCTTCATGTTAACCTCTTAATTTTATAAACAGAAGTCCTGGAGTTAGGAGAGGTGGCATGTGTTGCCCCAGTCACATGGCTCTAAAGCATCAGAGCTCAAGCATAGAACAGAGTATCCCTAGATAGGAAAAACGCATCTATCCAAGAACCATTCCCTAAATGCCCACCCTGCAATGAGCACCATTTTAACATAAATGTGATGGGAATGAAAAAACCCTCAGCGCTGATGATGCTAAGAGAAGAAGGTTGTGGCGTTGGTGTTAATTCAGTGTTGATCTTACTAGGGGATCGTCCCTCATATTTCCCAAGTCTTTCCCAGGAGATAATTAACATACATAGCTAACAATTTCAGTACTGTAGGTAGTTATTGACTTTTGTTTGACACAAGACACAATGATCAATAGAAGCCGAACATCTTCAAATATCTTAATTAGTCTTATTGGATGAGGTATTTTAGCTGGAGCTATTTTAAAACATTTTACAAAAGATATCTCAAGTGTATAAAAGTCTGCTTAACAATTGAATTTTAGCCTGGAGTAGAAATCAAGGTTCAGGAGAAACTCTCCTGCCTATGCAAATAAGATTTTGCAATTTTTCAGTATTTCACTTCATTCTGACAGAGAGACATTTCTGGTCTATTGATCCATCCTAAATTCTTCTTAAATCCTGTCCAGGAGGCTGAATGGTAGGAGGGCACTTTGTTAGCTCTCCTTAAGAGGAGCCACAGGGTAGACTGCAGGGACCGAGAGAGTAGCCAGAAGGCACTGCCTGAATCACCTCTTATCCCCCAGCTGGGGACTACAACTCCCCTTCCCCACAGACTGCAGGCCACCCAGGGCAGGACAGCACTGTCCACTCTAGGCTCCAGGGGGGCTTGTTGTCCGTGGTTGTAGCCCCATGGTGAAAAACAAGTCCTGACATATAGTGAGTGCTCAGTAGATGTGTTAAGAGGCAGTAAGAAATGAATGCTACCAAGGACCAAATGCACCCGCTGCCCTGAGGATGCGGGATCTGGCTGGGGAGGCCCAGGGATGGCAAGTCCGAGCTTTAGTGTGGAAGCAGTTGCCTCATCAGGATTCAGCTATAGGGACAGGGAATTGAACAACAGAGGATGAAAAAAAGTGAGATTCCCCTGTTATCAACAGCTGGCAACAAGCTACCCAGGGCCATGTGCTGAACTCAGGCTACCCAGCCAGGGCCTTTCTATGTCCACCAGCCCTGGCTGAAGCTTCACCTGCTGGGACCCCAGAAGACTCACAAGCATCACTTCCCCTCCAGGAAGACCAGGAAAAAGGAGAGGACAGCAATAGGGCATGAATGGGAAGTGCTATATCCCAATCCTCACAGGTCCCATCAGCCATGACACAGTCTTGTGACCATGCCCCATTGCAAAGGATGCTGGGAATTGTAGTCTTTATCCTAGGAAGCCCTGTGTCTGGCTGAGGATGAACACAGGGCAACAGGCACCTCTCCAGGTGGGCCCAGGGCAAAGCCTGAGGGTCCTTCTCATTTCTAACCCTGAAAACTTGAGATGGACAAGGGAGAACTTGAGAGGGGCCTTCAGCCAGATCAGGGAACCAGCCACAGTGAGGGAATGAAATAAAACAGGAGATTTCAAGTGTGCTGGAGTTTCAGGTTTATGAGACTGCTTTTTATAGAAGTAATTAGATGATACAAATTTAAAAATTAAAAAGAAAAAGACAACAGCCAGCTCCACATGGGAAGGAGGTAGAAATTGCTTTCTAAAACATTTATGCCACAGCAGCCAGAAGAGCCCACAATGAACGCCTAACAATATGTTTAAGTTGCTTTTGTGCCACTGGACTGTCGGTGGCAGCCACTGCTTTTATTATTTGTCATTAGGATAAGTCATTTGATGCATTTTTATAAGATTCGTGTGTCAGCTGTGTTCCCTTTGCAATGTAAATATCTCTTCCTTTCCAGGAGCTCTGATGCCACTTGGGGAGCCCACCCAGGGTGGACAGGATGTGCCGCCCACCTGCCCACGGAGCTCTGATCTGCGGGGCGTGAGCAGCAGGGCTTCTCGCTGTGCACACAGCACCCAGACTCTGCGCGGGGAAAGTGCCGCCTGAGAGGAGAATTGGGATGCACAGCTCGTCTGAGCCTTGTCTTGGGGAGGCATTAAAAATGAACACTCCCAAAAAAAAAAAAAAAAAATGAACACTCCCGTATCTGTAAGCGCAGAAGTCAATGCCGCCAGCTGTGTGGGAACCAATCTCTCTCTCTCTCTGCCCGTCATTTTCCTGCACAATAGCTGCTAACTCGCCTCCTACTTCCTGGAACAATTGTCCACCTGAGTGTCAGATAGAGACAAAATTGTCTCGAAGATACAGTACAGGATCCTGATAACATCTCAGCTCTGCAGCTTTCTCTCCGTCCTTCCGAACGTGAGCAGACGACAGTGGAGTCTGTCCTCGGGAGGCGCCCCTGACAGGGCGGGGGAAGTGGGACAGGCTCAGGCACCCGCACCCAAATCTGGGCGATGATCCAGAAACTAAGCGTCCAGACCTGTTTCTAATTGTGCATTTCAGGAGCGCCGCCCACCTGATACTTCACTCTGATGTGACGGGAGGACAAAACAGAGCCAGAGATGGGTGATGTCTGGTCATCTCTCCAAAAGGTCAGAGATGTCAGAGAACTGGCAGGAACAAGCTGAGGCCATGTGAGTGCTGAGAGCGGCTCTGTGGTCTCCACGGGGATGGACCTGCAGTTGCCAGGATCCTGAACGGAGGCTGCAGATGGGACCACCTGAGCTGGCAGGGCGAAGGGCTGCAAGAGGCCCAGGCTTGGACAAATCAGCTCAGGGATGTTTCCAGGACCCCTGCAGCGAGCAGGGTGGGAGACAGCAGCAGAACGGGCCCTCCTGGACCTGCAGCCCATGGGCTCTTTATTATCTGTACTGACTCTACAACCATTAGCCAGACTGAGACTCCAGATGTCACCCAGGAAGTTCCCAAAAATTAATTGTCCCCATTGACCAGTTGTTTGCTGGACAATGTCTCCAGACATCAGCCAGCCCTGCCCCACAATCCTCAGAATCATTTCCCAGGAACTAACTGGGGCAGGAATTTAGCCTTAGCCAAGGCCACAGCCCGGACATCTTCTGGTCACCTCCCTTTTCATTGTCCTGGGTGGTCAGCTCTTTGGACAGTGCTTGGTCCTCCTATCTGAAGATGGCCCAGACTGGCCCTCCTGTGCCTACAGCTTTGGCATTCGGTGGCTGTGACCCTGACTCACACTGCTAGGGAGGTGGAAAGGAGAGACAGGTGGGGGCATCTTTCAGACAAAAGCTTGAGAAATGCCAGGAGTCCAGACACTGGGGCCCTGGTCCCCAGGGACAGTTATAGCTGTGTCAGGACAGGAGTATTGACTTCCCTCCAGTTGTATCTCAGCCCTTGAGCATGTTAGGACATCCTTCCCCATCCACCCAATTCCTGTGACAGAGTCATGCTGTTTTCTGTGGGATCCTTGAAGCCTGCAACCGCCCACAATCCAGACACTCAAGTGCAAGATCAGCAGTTCTGACCTGGCTCTGATTCCTTCTTCCTGTCTTTCATGTGTCAGGTCTGACTTCTCCCATGGAGGACTAAGGGTAGCTGAGCCCCAGCCCATGTCTATGGACATCCACCTCGAAAGACCCCCTCCTGTGCAGCAGGCAGTATGGTCCCAGCTCATCACAGAACCTGAGGCTGTACTGGGCTCAGGACTGATTTCAAGAGCTCTGGGCACTGGCATATCACTGGGAGGGCACGTGGCCACCAGGCAGTGCCCCTAAAGTCCCAACTCTGGGATCACACACTCACTACGCTTTCCTCTGGGCCAAGAGCTGAGTGGTGGGTGAAGCTCAGAGCTGGAGGAGGGCTGGGCGACTTAGGGAATGTGTCAGTCAAGGCCTCTCTGGGAAAAAGACAGAAAACCCAGTTCACACTGGGCTGGAAAATGCCGGAAACTGACTTACTTGTCCAACTCACTGGAATGCACAGAATCAGGAATAGTCAAAAATGTCTAGACCCAGTTTTCATGTCTTGGCTGTGTCTCATTTTCTCTGTTTTAGTTTATATGAGGACAGTCCCTGTGTTAGTTCATGTATTATTCAGCCCTTATATTAGTTTATATATAGCTGACAGTTCCCTGTTAGTTTATACAGTGGCAGCCCCTCTGCTAGCGTATATGAGGACAGCCCCTGTGTCAGTTTATATAACATCTGACGTGTCAGGTTCCCTAGGTGGGGCTCCATCTCACAAGTGCCTCTCTGTCTCCAGCTCATACTGAGGCTCAGATCCAGCAATAAAGGGGCTGGTCCCAGGATCGCCCACAGCATTCCTGACACTCCAATTTGGACTGACATGGGTCACATGCACATCCTGACGATCCCTGTTGAAGTGGCAAGTGGGGTCAAGGGATGGGATTGAAGTCAGGGAGGGGAGCAGGAGCGACACTGTCCTGCAGGGTCCCAGAGAACCTCCCAGACCCCTCCTGCCTGCTCTTCACCTTCCACCCTCTTGCCCCCAGTGACCTGGGATCTTGGATCCCCTAAACTGGGACTGACAGAGCCACAGAAGGCAGTGAAGTCACCTGTGAAGGGAGATGCCCTCTTGATAGAGGGCATTGTGTAGGCTTTGGGGAGCACTGTGTTCAGTGTTTGGAAGGATAAGTGGAGTCTTCAGGCTGGGCAGGAAGACGAATCTGGCAAAGCCTGAGCTGCCGTCATGGGACTGCAGGAGGGTTTCTGGGGCCCAGGCCCACACTGACCAGGGACCCTGCACAATGTGAGCAGTGCAAGAGGCGCAGCATCAGAGTTGGCAGAGCCTCACCATCGCCTGTAGGTGTCTCCACAGCAGGCAATGGACCCAGCTCTGAAAACAGCTTCTCCTCCACCTCTTGGATAGCTCCCCACAGTGGGTCTGGTTGTGGTTTGGCACATTCTGCTCGTGGGGCGGACACTCCCCACCTCCCCAGCAGCCCAGTGGTAGGGCTGGGGGAAGTCAGGTCTCTTGGGAGGGGCTAGGAAGAGAAGCACTCTTTATATCAAGCTTACCATTTTTAGCTTCTATTTTGCATAAATACTTTTGAATGCAAATTTTTCTTATAATTAAGCCAAATATTTTAAAGTACTGACTAATGTGCAGGATGCTGTGTTTGTCCCTTTGGGCTTTGAAAATAAATCTTTTCAAATTCCACAGCCTCCTCCTGCCATGTCCTACATGGCCCAAGCAGCCTGATGCCCCCTGAGAGAACCCAAGGAGAGTTTTCCGGGTGGACACAGGGGCTTTGTTGAGAAGTGAGGACATCTGGGATCTGGGGCTCAGCAGGGCACACGCTGCTGGCCTCTGGGGTCCAGAAAACAACCTCACGTTAGTGGAATTTCACACCCTGGCCCCATGAGTGTGAGGCATCATCCAAGCTCAAGGCTTCTGGGAAGACCTTGCCTGAGGCACTGCAACCTGGATCTGCTTTGGACCCTCCCAAGACCTGAGGCCCAGGTGGCCTCTCCCCAGCCCCACACTCCATCCCCTCCAACATATTGGCTTGACAATCCCCAAGGCTCAGCCCTAGCCCTTAGTTGTCTCTGATTATGTTCTCCTCAGGTGACTCTCTCCCATCTCTGGCCCTTCTGTGCCGACCTGAGATCTGCAGGGACGTTTATGCAGCATGTATTGGAGTGAGGACAGGAGCTGACTGAGAAGGTCTCACTTCCTGGGGCACTGGACACCCAGCCCATGGGACACCAGGCCATGAGGATGCTGTGTGAGGAGCAGGAGGGCTGCTGCACTTCCTCTTCCTCCAGGCTCATCCTCCAGCACTCCAGGTGGCAAGGAGCTAGGGACCAGCAGGAGTGCAGAGGAGTAGTGAAGGCTGCACACTGCCAGGCAGGATTTGGGAAAACTCTGAGCAGAAAGACCTTCCAGATCCTGTAGAACTGGGCCTGTGAGAGAGAATACATGAGGTGACGTTGGTGACACAAAGCCATAGAGGCTTGGGATATACAGACAAGGTAGAAGGCGTGGGTGGGGACCCCGAGTGAGGAGGTGTCAGGCAGAGCAGAGCAAGCCATGCCACGGCCCACAGTCAACAGTGGATGTCACGGTCTTGGCTTCAAGAGCCCCTAAAACTGGAGCCCAGCCAGGGCTACAGGGAGCCATGTGCACTTGCCAGCTGTGAGCACACTCAGGAGAGGGGCCACATGGAGCTGCTTAGGCATTTCAGGT
This sequence comes from Nycticebus coucang, assembly GCF_027406575.1. NCBI lineage: Eukaryota > Metazoa > Chordata > Mammalia > Primates > Lorisidae > Nycticebus > Nycticebus coucang. Next base: position 106,169,937 of record NC_069783.1, on the reverse strand, counting down.
CTTTGAGAGTGAAAGAAGGTGAGTGCCAAGCCACAGACGTGGAAGAGGAATGAAAGAGAAGGGGAGGGGTGGAGGGAGGGCATGTGGTCACCAGTTCTCCATGGGCCCAAAGAGTCAGGCTATTCCTAAGCCCCCTTGAATCAGAAGCGTAGGGCAGAGACACAAGGCTCAAGGAAGGAAGAAGAAAAGGGCAAAGAAAAATAAGTTGGCAGTGCTCGAGAAAGAAGAGGAAGGAAAAATTACCACATGACAGAAACGGAGGTTGTGTTATAGCAGGAGGGACCTGGATGCAGGCAGATGAGCAGCAGGAGGATATATCTGAGAAACAAATTGGGCAAAAAGAACTTCAAGAAGAATTAAAGAGAGAACAATTTAGACAGAAGCAGAAGGGTAGAGTACGCGTGATTTGTTTCTGTGAAGAGGAAAAAAACAGAAAGGAAATATCCAGAGATATAATTAAGGGAGCGTTTCCTAAAATGTAAGAAGGGCTAGAATCAGAAGCAGTAGTGTGTATTCCCGTAAAATCAATGTGGATTTATCAGCCTGCGATGTTCTGATTTTATTATACTAAACTTGAAGGAGATGTTGTTTCGGGCAACAGTACAACAAAAAACAGGTCCCTTTTAGAGGACTTGCTGATTCCTGAGTGTATAGGCAAACGTGGACTGGCTCAAACCTTCCCAAGCAAAATGAAACCCTAGAAATGAGCAACCACAAGCGCCTCTTGAAAAAAATCTCCTAGTGCCTCTAATTGGATCCAACCGAGGCAGAGAAGAAGCCACTCTGGAGAGCAGAGCTGGAGAGGAGGGGGCTGAACCCAGTGTGGCAATGGCAAAGGCTGTCACCTGGATGTTGTAGACATGTCACCACTGCCGAGACTCACGCTCACATGTGAATACAGACACATGTGCACTCACACGCATAAGGAACCCGGAATAGCCATTTGCTCATCCTCCCTTTTCATATGCTAGCTCTGGCCTCCCTGAGCCTCCTTTGGGTTTTCATCAAACCTCTGAGCTGTGCTGTGTCGTCTCTAGCTCCCACGACTTCTGGAAATCAAACCAGACTGCTGTGGCACCACCCTCCCCAGCTCAAGGAGCTCCCACAGCTGACCCACAGGGTGAGGAAGCAGGATCTGCCTAGCAGTGGAGGGGGCTGGTGTGTCCAACAGGGTGCCCCTTGCTCAGGGCTCTCCTGCAGCCCTTTGATTGGCACTGCTGTGAGAGTGCAGGACAGGGTGGGTGACAGGATGAGCTCACCAGGTCCCACAGCCCCTGCATTTCCTGCAACGATCAAGTGGGTGACTGGGCTTGCCCAGCGTGAGGGATGTCGACAGATTTGCACACCTGTGTTCATAGCAGCGTCATTCAGAGTGCCCAAGGGGCAGAAGCAGCACAGAGTCACTGATGACAAGTGGATGTAGCAACACGGTGTATGCACACAGGGTTATCATGCAGCCTTTAAAAGAAGGACATCCTGCCATCTAGGACAACATGGATGAAGCTTCAGGACAATGCTGAGTAAAATAAGCCGGGCAGGAAAGGACAAAGACTTTTGGTCTCACTTATATGAGGAATCTCAGATGCTCCAGCTCAGAAAGAAGAGTGGAGAGCGGAAGTTGCCAGGGGAAGTGGGAAGGCGTAGGCCAGAAGGTGCTGTGTTCTGGTCATCTGAAGTGAACACGCCCTGGAGATCTGTGTGTGGTGCAGAGCCCACAGTCACCAGTACTGTCCTGCACACTTAAACATCTGCTGAGAGGAGGGTCTTATGTGTTCTCATTACACTAAAAATGATAACCACAAATGCAGAGGGTATAAGGAAACTTTGGGGGGTGATGATACGTTGATGGCCGTCATTATGATTGTTTCCATGGCTGTATAGTTACCTCCAAATTCCATGTACTAAATGCCTACAGCTTTTTGTTTCTCAGTCATTCCTCAATAAAATAGTTTAAAAATGGTTAAGATGGCAAATTGGATGTTATATGTATTTTCCCACAGTTAAAAATAATTTCAGGGTGGAGCCTGTAGCTCAAGTGGCTAAGGCACCAGCCACATACACCAGAGCTGGCGGGTTCAAAGCTGGCCCAGGCCTGCCAAACAATGACAACTACAACCAAAAAACAGCCAGGCATTGTGGCGGGCACCTGCAGTCCCAGGCTGAGGCAAGAGAATCGCTTAGGGCCAGGAGTTGGAGGTTGCTGTGAGCTGTGACGCTACGGCACTCTACCCAGGGTGATAGCTTGAGGCTCTGTCTCATAATAATAATAATGATAATAATAATTTTAAAAATTGGTGTTTTCATTGTGTCTATGGTAGTATCACTTCATTTTATGTGTATAAGCATGTACCGGACTTTTAATGTATATTTTTTCTATACTTTTGTCTATTTTTTAAGCATTCTATAATGAATCGTTGCCATAAGAAAATAAAATGTGGGCAATATTTTTTGAAGGCACCTGGGAGGCGCCACTGTGTGCAGGAAGGGCTTGTGCTCCGTGCATATGGAGGCTGCACTGGCCGGCATGGCCAACAGCAGACAGGGCTCACCCGCAGGGTGTGGAGGAGAAAAGCAACATAACTGCGCAGATCCCATGGCAGCCCACAGCACAAACCCAGGCAACCTGTGAAACTGAAGCAGCAACTGGAAGAACAGAGCCAACCTGGAGAAGCGACTGGCCACAGCAGCCCTCTGAGCCCGGCCCTTCATGGCTAATCTCCCAGCTGCCCACACCTCTTCCTGCTCCAAGTCAGTCCCACAGGGGGTCAATGCTGGAGTGGAACCCTCGGGCACCTGCTCAGCCCCAGGCAGGGACCTGGAGAACCCTCAGGGTGCACTTGACACCAGGAATGAGCCCTCCCAATGGTGTAAAGCTATGTCCCCAGCTTCCTCCATCCTGTGCTGCCTTTTAGCACCCTGCCTGGGGTGTGGGCCAATGAGGGTGCCTCTCAGGGAGGCTGCTCTGACCCCATTGGGAGCCCAGGACTCTGCCCAAACATCTTCTCGATTTCTCAGCAAACGCCCCCACCAGGTGCTCAGAACCCCTAGGCCCAGGTCTGGGAAGAACCCACAGACCCAACCCTCACCCCTACCCCTGCAGCTAGGGAGGAAGAGTGAACATCTGTCCCCTGAGACAGATTTGTTGAATCTCCCTGAAATTTGCTTAAAAATGTTGTTTGCCTGGAGTTTACTGAACCCTCATCAGAGCAATAAATCCATGTGCTTTGCAGAAACATTTAATCTTAGTAGAAAATAAGGCTGCTGGAACTGGTACCGTCTTGACTGTTTCTTAACATTTGAGCTTAAATAATTTAAATAATTCAGTAGGTGATTATAGAAAAACCTGGAATGGTTTCTGCCTAAGGACAACACATCCAAAGACTTAGAGGTTATTTATTCCTTTAATTCCCCCTCAAATATAGCCATAAATCCACCTTATATGAATTTAATGAATATTTATTTCTAAAATGAAATATGTGGCTTTTCTGTGGCCAAGGGAAGAAGGAGATGGCATTTTGAAGGCTCCGAGACCCTGAATGCCCTGTGTCCCCAGCTGTTCCTGTCACCTGGTTCAGGAGACGATCATTCAGGGGCACAGGGGGCTCTGGAGAAAGGGGTGGCCCATTCCTACACCCCATGAGGAGCAGGGAGGAGCAGGGGAAGGTGGAAAAGGTGTTCCCACTGCCTGCTGGGATGCAGCGCTGCAGTTTGCGGGGGGCCATGCTGTATCTGGGGCACAAGGCACCAGCTGCCAGCCTCTCTTCCAGACCCCTGTGTCTCAGTTACCTGGAAAATGGGCCAGGTGTCATGGGGGCCCCCTAGGAGGAGCCCATGTACGTGTGGCCTCAGGGTCAGGGGCACAGGCTTTATGTTAGAATCTGGAGGCCACTTGAGGACCGTGCTCCTCCCACAGCATCAACATGATGAGATTTCAGAGAGGGAGCTTGAGATTTATGATCCTCTTTTTTGTTTTTGGCTTCCTTCTCCATCTCCCAACTCTTGGTTCTCTCTTGTCATTATCATGATGTCTCTCTTCTCCTTCCACCTCTGTACCTCACTCCCTATTCATGTAAGATTCTCCAAAAGCAGACATTATGGAGCAGAAAATTGGTTGTGGAACAGCTTCCCCCATGAATTTTCAGTGTGACTGCTACATCAAATGCCCGTTGGTAGAAGTGAAGTGCCTTGGTGTGCTTTCTACTGTTATAACAGAATACCACATACCAGGTAATTTGTACAGAAAAAAAAGTTTATTTGCCTCACAGTTCTGGAGGCAGGGAAGTCCAAGAGCATGGCACCAGCACCTAGTGCGGGTCATTCCATTGTAGAAGGGCAAAAGAGAGGGCAAAAGGGGCCAGGCTTGCTTCATAACAAGCCACTGTGAGATAACAAATCCATTCCTATGATAATGAATTTAATCTATTCCTGAAGGTAGGGCCCCCAAGACCTAATCAACTCTACAGGCCACACCTCTTAACACCACCACATACCAATTAAATTTCAACATGGGTTTCGGAAGGACAAATATTCCAACCATAGCATGGAGACATCCTTGAAGATGTCTTCCTGCTTGCTTCAGGTGCTGAATAACCCTGTGTCTCCTCATTGGGGTATGCAGAGGATGTACCCCCAGGTATCAGGCATGTTTTTATGGTACCTATTCCCTCCTGATCTTGGGGACAGTAGGAACATGAGAGAGGGTCTCCTTGGGGTTTCAGGTTGCTGGACCCTTGAGGTCCAGGTTAAATGTCCCTCTGGAAAGGGCAAGAACTCCTGGAGTCAGAGGTGACACTGTGTGGTGGTTAATGCCTAGCCTTCAGAGTCAGACAAACCTAAGGTTTCACCTTGGGTGTTTCTGGGGTTGTGTGGGTGCATCTGTGCCTGATTGGAGGATGATTATGGAATGGAATGAGATAACAAAGTTAGTAAGTGGAAATTCCTGGCAGCTATCATTTTGAGAGGTACAAGGACCAGCACCAGCCCCAGTGTGGGGTGTGGTTGAAGACTCTTATGTTAAACAGCCCATGCCAATCCCAACCTCCTAGTGCCCCGCCCCAGGCCCCTGCCAGGGATGGAGGACCAGATGTGGCCTCCCCCAACTGCCTGGTAACTGCACTGGTGGAGGATGTCACAGTCTCAGGGCAGAAAGGGAGCCTGGACAGGCCAGGGTCCCAGGGCCCCAGTATCACAGGGAGAAACAGGCAGCACGGGAGGTGGAGGCAGAAAGAGAGCCGAGGCTCAAGCCCCCAGGGCACGCTCCATCAGACTTCACTCACAAAGCACAAGGACAACCACAAAAATGACTGTATCATGAGTTTCAAAATTCTTATACCTTAAGTAAAGGGCACTTGTGGGCATAGGGGAAGTCACTGGTTGACCAGACCCCTGTGCACAGGACTCTTACTGGAGCGAGAGACAGGCTGATTACTATGATGCTGAGATTGGTAAGAGGTGCCCTGGCAGCATCACCCTAAACAGGACACACCACTCCAGAAACGCCCAAGGTGTTTAGGCTTACTTAGGTTTGCCTGACTCTGAAGTCCATTCTAGACATTTTAAACTGAAGGCACAAAAAGAAGAGACCATTCCTGGGGTACTCAGGAGGCAGATGGAGAGTTGCACTCACACCCTGGTGTCAGGCTCTGCTAAGGTCTCTGCTGGCCCCACAGCTCAAGTTTAGTCATTACAGCGTCATTACCACCATCCTGATGTTAGCCCTCGGAATTGACAAGTCCTCGCCTCTGGGCACTGGGAAGGCATTAGAAATGGCTCTTCCAGGGTGTCCAGAAGGTGAAGAAGCAGCTGTTATCTTTATGGTCATTATTTCCAGTTCGAGGATGACATAATGACAGATCAATGATATCTAACGTGCTGTTTGTGTACTTAGGGACACCCTATATGGCACAGCTGATGATCTGCCATAGAAGGACCAGTCCCAGGCTACACAGCTGTCCCTGCCATAGCTGGAACCTGGTCAGCTTGATTTTCCCCTTCCAGGAGGGGCATAGACCTCCTTGGGGTACTGAGGGGGCAGTCCTGGTCCTTATTGCATCTCTCCAGCACTGGGTGGTGATCACCTCCTGAGTGAGTGCTGGAATCCCAGGGGGAAGGAGCTCTTGCTTGTATGGATGGCACATCCCAGGCAGGAATGTCCACCCATTTCAGCTCTATTTGGATAAAGACTTAACATGTTCCAACACATATCAGGCTTCCTCTTCAATTCTTCCAAGATTTGACACTGATTTTTCTCATCTACAAGTTGAAGGACTGGAATCTGGAGCAGAGATGCAGAAATTGAGGAGGTGTCAGCTGACCTCTCAGGTGCAGGATAGAATCACCTGGAGCCCAAGGAGGTGGTGGAAGAGGTAGGGACACAGAGCCAGCCCTCAGGCCCTAACCCTGCTCACATCTTTGTGACTGGCACGTTCCTACAGGAACCTACAAAGACAGGGATTTCCACGTGTAATGTTCTGAAAACGAAGGGTGACTCCTGCTGATCCCTGGCCTTTGGTACAACTTCTGTCCCTCTCTAGGTCCAACCTGGGCTGTTTCCACAAAGCAGAGGCTGAGGAGATGTTGGGAGCTGAGGCTACAGACAGAATCCACAGGGACCGTCTGCCCAATGCGAGACATGAGAAGTGAAACTGTGAGGCCCATAGGACCACAGGGTCAGTTGGGGTGGTGGGCAGAAGGATGCCCTCCCCAGTGCCTTGGCACTAAGTGAGACCCAGGAAGGTGCCAGAGGGAGCTGGTGATGCCTGAGGGTGCCATCTGTGGGATGGGCTTGAGGGAGGTGACGGGTTAGCCAACCCAGGGTCAGTTTCCCAGAGTCTCCCACATAGCAGAACCCAGGGCGGATCAGAGGCTCTGGTCCCAGAGAAAAGCACATAGCTCCTCAGCTCTGGATGATCCTGGGACTCGGTGCTGGCCACAAGGCAGATGTGGAAGTTGGCAGGAAGAATTCCCCTTCTTTTTTTGGTATTTGGCCAGGGCTAGGTTTGAACCCGCCACCTCTGGCATATGGGACTGGCGCCCTACTCCTTGAGCCACAGGCGCCGCCCAAGAATTCCCCTTCTCAAGTGGAAGGCGGAGTCCTCTGAGGAGAGGGCACCAAGCCTCCCCCAACTGGACAGGGCAAGTAGTTCCTGGGAGTGAAGATGCCACCTGTCCTATGAGCTGCAGTGGAAGAGCCATGTGACCACAGGGGAGGACTTCGAGAACCCTGGCCTGGGCACCGCGTGCGAAACGGCCTGGATACCCCTGCTGGGCTTGCGGGTATAGAGGAGCACACTACCACAACACAGCAACACAAGGGTACAACCCCACACCCCATACACAACGTCATCATCACATCAACCACACACCACCAGCACACCCGACCATAACATGCAAACAACACGATAACTGTGCACACTGCCACAACAGGACAATAAGACATCAACATCTATACAATACTGACACCACCATGACACAGCACCATGACAACACACACCATAACACCACCACATGTGAACTTAACACGACAACAACCATACACCAGCACCACATAACATCACTGCAACATGACAACACAATATCAGCTGCATAACACCAAACCACCACAACACATCAAGGCAATACAACACAATAACACAATGACAACACTACACATGACACAACAACATAACCCAGAAACATAACGTTCTAAGCAATCAATGGACTCCCTGCCTGATGCACACAGAAGCCAACACCAGGGCTGCTGCCTGAAAAGCAGATAAGAGGCAAGGCTGAAATCTGTCTCCCTGGGCTCAGGGCTGGTGAGGTTTCCTAAGCACAGGGTAATGAGGTGTGATCCGATTGGCTCTGAGGGTGGGATGATGCCAGGGCTTGGTCTGTTTGGGTCCTGCCAATGGGGTGAGGCCAGAACTCCCTCTGATTGGATCCTGCCGTGAAGTGAGGCCAGGGCTCACTTTGATTGGACCCTGCCATGGGGTGAGGCAGGGATGTCCTCTGATTGGATCCTGCCATGGGGTGAGGCCAGGGCTTACTCTGACTGGGTCCTGTATCCTACTGTGAGTGTTGGCTTCTTAATTTAGCCCAGCTCCTGGTCGTATGGGCACACTGTGGTTGCAGGCTTGCTGCATCTGGGCATACTCAGGTCAGGTGACCTGCACGCTTGTGTCCTCACGCCTGATTAACAACTCACATCTTTGTTACATGAATGTGGGGTCTGGCCACAGAACTGCCATCACCATACAAGCCCAGCACCTTCTGTGGGGCTGTCACATGCAGTCCCAGCTCATAGGGGTTGAGTACAGTCAACCAGTTTATAAACTGGATGCCCTGGGCACCCCAGGGCCTCATCTCCCAGGGAGTCCTCAAATCCCACCCTTGGGATCACTCCTGGGCAGGTTTAGGCCTCCCTCTCTGCTCTTGTCCAGGAGCTGCCCCATCTGGGAGGCTCACTCATGGCAGGGAGCACCTGCCACTGTCTGCTTGGCAGTTTAGCACAGGCTCGGGACTGGGAAGGCGTTCAGGGGATATCTGCGGCAGAAGGGTAGAAAGCGCAGCCTGGTGGCACCTGGGGCAGTGGAAAAGGCCACTTTCAGCCTGCAGAGAGGGGACTCACTGTAATGATCCTCACTCTGGGTCTGCCCTCCTTGCAGCGTTCAGCTCCAAGGACAAGGCCATTTTGCACCAATGGATTGATTTTATTGCAATGTTTGGTCATGAATAAATATTTCCTAGATTAGGCACATTCCAAGCTCTATTTAAAATGCAATATGGTGAATGTAGCTTCCTCATCCACAGGAGAAATGACCACAGAGACCCACCAACCATGAGTGACCCATGTGCTCCAGGTCTAAGAAGGGGCTGATTCCCACCTTATGTAAGGAGGCTGTTTGATTAAACCAGCAGATTTAATAATTAGCACCCTGGTGCTAAAATACCCCATTGTGTCATCATTGTGTTTTGTGCTATTGTGACAAGTACAGAGGATGCCAAAAAAAGTATATATAGTTTTAAAAAGGAAAAAATTGTATTAAATTTTTAATATTCAATATAAACCGATTAAAAAAATGAATACAAGTCACATGGAGCACTCATAGTTGCAGAAGTGCAATGTAACTTGAGGATTACAAATTTAATTCACTTTTGTCCTTTCCTAAAACGTGTATACATTTTTTGCACCCTCTGTATTTTTAAAATGTAAATATCCAACTGTCATAGGTTGGTAATGTTTTACTTTATTAAAAGTAAAGATTCTCTGGAGAAACTGACAATTACTAAGAAATTTCACCCTTTCTTCATTCAGACATGCTGTCTCACAGGGAGAGGAGAGCAGGGTCACAGCTGGTGTGACAAATGCTTAGCATCCTGAGCTTGGCCATCCAGTCGGCAGAGAGCAGAGAAGCTGGGGGTAGTTTTCCACAGGAAGCATCAGAAGCCTTGACTCTCCTCAGGATACAGAAGGGAATTGTTAGCTCCCATAATAAAGCAACCTAGGTATTTTAGCTGGTTTCAGATATGGCTGTATCCTGGTCTCTAAAGACCTTATCAGGAAGTTCTCTCTCTCAGGCTCCTAGCTCTGCCCTCCTCTGTGCTGGCTTCAATCTCAGGCCCCACGTGTGTCCCTGATGGCTCCATGATCCCCTCATCAGTGTTGCAGCACCTCCCACCTCACATGCTCTTAAGAAAGAGCCCACGACTCCCACAGTAGCTTCTGCAATGGTCCTGATATGCTCTGCTTGGCCCAGGGAGGTCCCATGCCCATATGCCAAATGATGCTGTGTCTTGGGACGTTAAGTGTTTATTACTTGGACTCCAGTCACATGATTCACATGTAGAAAAAGGCAAGGACCCCACCTGGACTGCAAGACTGAGTGCAGGGAGGGGCCAACCTTTCCACTTGGGAAGCTGGGTGCATCACTGGAGTAGGAGCAAGGGGCAGCTGGGGAGGAGAGCCACCAATGCCCTCTGCAGCCAGCTCTCGTCCTCTGGTGTTGAGGAGCTGCTGTGTCTATTTACTCCCTGAAAAACCTTTCTGGGCTTGTCAGATCCTAGATAAGCCCCCAGGAGTGTGTCTGTTGCACATTTGAACAACATCCATCATGTCCACGCAGTGGAAAAGAGGTTGAAAGCCCTGGTCTGTTTCACACCTGAGTGAAAAATTAAGTTCCTTCATCCCTGAGGACTTCTGTTGTGGAGTAATGGCCCGGGAAGCTGGGCTGGATTCTTGACAAAGCTCCCCTCTGCCCTATCACTCAGGACCCGAGTCCCTGGGGTTTAGGTGTGGCAGGCCCTTATTTCTCATGTAGTGTGTTTGCTGCAATTATTGCCCCAGGATTAATGCCCAAGCAGTTTTCCTTCTTGTGATTTAGAGCGTGCAGAGAGAGACCCAGACAGAAAGGCATTTACCAGACACTGTCCGAGGTGGCTTTGCTCCCGGCCTCGCCAACTGGGGCAGCTGGGCCTGGGAGACAAGCCCTCCAGGCTGGGATTTGGGGTGAGGTGGCCCGGTGTCCCCCATGCTAGAGAGTTCCAGGGCAGCAGGAGGCCACGAGCATGAAGGGCCCAGGCCTGAGCAGGAAGTCCACGATCACTGACACATGGCCAGACTCGTATACCTGCCTGTGAAATCATCATGGGCACAGGGTCGTGTGTGAGGGGTGGGGGAGGCAGGTGATCCTGTTAAGACAGTGTGGATAGGTCATGGCACTGGGCAGTCGTGGAGGGTGCAGTTACGGTCATTGCCATTAATGTCACCATTGTTATTTCTGTTGTTATTTATGATGACCCCTGCAGGCTTCTTCAGGGACACAGGCCCTCTTCCTCCAGCCATCTAGAACACAGCTGGTGGCCCTGATGCAGGCACCCCAGCCGTCCCAGACCCCATTCTAGGAGCAGCCCCATCCCCGGGGAAGAGCCTTGGTGTGTTGTTCATCCATGACACGTTCTTGCTGGGCTGGCACCATGTGGCACTCTGGGCTGGGCAGGGCTAGTCAGTTTCCCCGCATGACCCCTCAGGTCAGAGCCGAGAGATGGGGCATCACCTGCCTGTCACCCATGATGTATGTGGGGAAATTCAGACAAGGAATATGTGTGTGTGAGAATGTCTGTTACAGTGTGTGAATGTGAGTGTGGCATTGCCAATGTCACCCCAAGAACCCTATTCAAGCATTGGCAAGCATTTGCATTGTTCACACAATGCGCATACAACTACATCTGACTCATGTTTTTAAAAAATGTTTTAGGCAATGTTAAGTTTCACATATTTTTACAGCGTATGTTATAGATTAAATCCTACTATCTAAGTCAAGTTAATATGAAACTTTATATCCCCAGCAGGGAGAGGGACTGTGCCCAGCTGGACAGGGGAACAGGGCCCTGCAGGTCCCCAAGCTGACCCAGGCTGCTGTGTGTCCCCATCACTCTTGGCCAGAAGTCATTTTGCTATCTTCAGAAGCAGACTGTCCGGCTCCAGAGCTGTCCATATAATTTTATTTATCATCATACACACACAGAATATCAATTTGACTCAGTCAGCAGGACACAGACGCTCAGACCGGAAGTGGCTGCTGCATAGGCATCCTAGGAGTGAGGATGGGAGCCCTGCAGACTACGGACAGACACACACAGGGACAGATAGATAGGTAGACACATGGACAGACAGATGAAGAGACACACAGACAGCCACATGAACAAACACAGACACACAGAGACAGACACAAGGACAAACAGATGGACAGATAGACACACACACAGACAGATAGATGAACAGACAGACACAGTGACACATGGACAGACAGAGGGAGTGCCAGACAAACAGATGGTCAAACAAACATGTGGACAGACACACATACAGATAGACAGATGGATGAACAGGCAGACAGACAGACAGACACCTGACTTTGCTTCCCATTAGCCACAAGGCCCTAAGTGGCTCAGTCAACTGCCAGGAGCCGTCCCTGCTCTCCAGTGAGGTACGGCTGGTGTCTTCTATCTTCTGACCCCTCCTCCTCCACCTTTCCATGGAAAGCCCTCCCAGGGTGCCGGAGACACCCTCTCCCTAGGGCCAGGCTCCAAGGATGGCCTGTGGTCCAGGCCTGGGAAACTCCTGACTCCACTTCCTGGCACAGGGACAGGCACAGCATCCAAGCTGTCCTGTCCAGGACATGGAATTCCCGGACATCTGGCACATTCCAGGGCTGGGTGGCCCTGAGGTTGTAGCTCCCTAGCTCTCGCCTTCCAGAGTGTGGCTGGTTTTGAAATAGAAATCCCAGAGCTGAACATGAAATGTGGGGCCATGAATTGGGCAGCCCCTGACCTGAGTCACACGGTTCCCTAAGTCAGAGCCCAGGAGGACCTCAGGCCGGGTTCTACATGGAGACCATGTGGCCCAGAGCTCTGATCTGAGCCAGGAAGGCAGGCGAGCACCATCCTCCAAGGTCCCACCACCACCAACCACCTACAGCCACCTGGCAAGGAGACAGCGGCCACTGCAGGGCCACTTAGTTCTGTGACCTTTATACAAGGACGACCCACAGCTGCTGCCTGAGCAGCTTCCAGATTCACTAGGTAGGTGGGAAGAAACTTATCAGGATCTGATCCCATGAGTGAAATCAGGGACATCTTCCCACGTCTACCTGAGGGTCAGTCTCTCTGCTTCAGACACCACTGCCCCTAACTGCCATACTCCTCAGAATCTAACACGCGGCTCAGAATGTTTGATTTCACAGAAGTCAAGCGTTTTCCAAAGCTTGCCTTTACCTAAGGGCTCCTTGGTACCTGCACAGCTATTCTGAGATGTTTGCAGATGACATCAGTCTGCTCCTTCTCTGAGCTTCACTTCACTGTCCCTGAGCACCTGCCACCAGGCCTAGCCACAGCCTTTCGTGAACAGGGGTCCAATAGGAACCTGGTTTGTGAGTCTTGTTCTGGAGCAAGCCCAAGACATTTATCTACAGGGAGATGTCTCTCCTGCCAGCTGGGGTGGAAAGGTCCAGCTGGAACAGGACTCCCCCAGCAGTAAGCCAGGCCTAACGCTGGAGCTGAAACTTACAGGCAGCAAAAGGGGCCTGTCCCAAAGTCAGTCATGGCTGAGTTAGAAGCTATGGGTCTCCCTGGTGAGATCTGGGGGTCAGCATGGCCCTAACTGTGAATATTATAACTCAGGGGTTTGGTCACATCTGAGTTTGGAATGATGCAGACAATGTACTAAGGAACAGGGTTTTTTTTTTTTTTTTTTTTTGAGACAGTCTCACTTTGTCACCCACTGGTAGAGTGCTATGGCGTCATAGCTCACAGCAACCTCAAACTCTTGGGCTCAAGCTAATTATTCCCTTGTCTCAGCCTCCTGAGTGGCTGGGACTACAGGTGCCTGCCACAACACCTGACTTTTCTTAGAGATGGGGTCTCACTCTTGCTCAGGCTGGTCTTGAACTCATGACTTCAGGCAATCCACCTGCCTCGACCTCCCAGAGTGCTAGAATTACAGGCGTGACCCACCACGCCCAGCCTAAGGAACAGTTTCCCCAAGAATAGCTGATATACCTTGTGTCTTAGGAAACCTGCCTGTGTCTCTGCAACCGTCTGTGCTATCCTCAGAGAGCAGGAGAATTGAAGCAAATACTCAGAACTTGGGGAGTGGAGAAAACAGGGTGACTTACTGTGATGATGTGGGATGAATTGATCTTTCATTTAATCCTTCCACAATGGCCTTGCAAATGCAGTTTTCAAAAGGACAGTTGGCTACAAATCCTTATTTCTCTGGCTTTGCCTAAAGGCAAACTCAGTTCAATACACTTTGAAAACCCTTATCCCTGCTCTGTTTGTGACAAATTGCAAAAGTCAGTAGAAATCTTCTTTCTGGATTCAAATAGCAAGTCACTAACCCGCCATCCTCCCCTCTGCTCACTTGGGGTTTGAATTGGTCATTGTCCACACAAATGACTATCCTTGCCTCACGAACAGTGATTGCCTCAATGCGTGGCCTATATGCATTTGTTCCTTCATTCATTCAGCAAGCGTTTGTTGGGGCAGCAACGATGTGCTGGGCCATTCTTGGCTCTGCAGATCCATCAGTGGACAAAACAAACAAAAATCTCTGTCTTCATGCAGCTCTCAGTCCAGACTATATGTGAGCCTTCTAGGCAGGGTCTCCCTAGTACTCCTCTGTTTCAGTCCCAACTCCACATGCCAGGTGACAGAAAAGCCCTGAGAAAAGAGGATGAGTTCATGGGACCCAGGAGCAGCCCATGACGCTCCCTTGACACTGAACTCAGAGAAGCCCAGAGACACAGCAAGTGTCTTCACCCTCAGCCTCCCAGGTTCGGGGGTAGTAGTCTCATCAGGGCCTTCAAGCTTCAGTACTGACATTGCCTGAATCCAGTGGGCTGAGGTTGGCTGCATGACCCTCTAGAAGCTGTCCCTGTGGCAAGGGGAGGGGACCCTCCAGCAGGCCAGCCCTGGTCATATGGACTGAGTGGACATGGAAAAACCAAAGTTCACCATGAACTAGGGGATTGGTCAGAGCAGACGCCTGGAAGGGCCCTTGCCTGAGAGCAGATGCCCACGGAGTCCCCCACACTTGGGCTCCAGCCCAGGGCTGCCCACTTCTGCCTCTGCCCCAGATTCCCCTACAGGACTCACTACATAATATTCTGATGAGGCTGAGGACTTGCTCTGCCACCTGCACCTGCCCTTAACTCATGACCCCACTGTCAGATCAGCTGTGGTTCCAGAAGTGGAGTCGTGATGGCTATTTTATGTGTTCCTGGGGATGGGCCACAGCACGCAGGTTGCTTGCGCTGACAGTACGCTGAGGCTTCCCAGAGGAACTTGTGGGTGAGGCCTGCAGTGACGCATATCACCCTCCGCACAGCGAGGGGCATCCCCAGTCACTCAGGACAGCAGGCTGTTCACAGAAGCCCAAAGAGCTCTGCAGCAGGTGGCCACCCTGGGTCTTTACCTGGCAGCTCCCGGGCAGACTTTGAACTTGACTGCTCTGTACCCACATGTGCCAATTTTCCGCAATAAATCCCTGTCTACACAACACACCTTCTTCTGTTTCTGCTCCTTGGAGAGCCCTGACTGACTCAGGGTCTGTGGGGGCTGGCTCCTGAGTGGATCCCAGAACCAATGTGGGGTCCCTGCACCAGGAATGATGTGGCCACATTTGCAAGGGGGCAGGGCTCACACAGGGTGGGGGCCTTCCTGACTGTCCTGGAAGTGTGAGGCCTCTTGTCACTTATCAACACCCCCAGACCCCTCCCCTGATTTGCCTGTGTGTTATGGAGCTCTAGCATCCTCTTAAGTCCCGGGTGATTAAGAGGGCCCTAGGGATTCTTGGAGTGCTGAGGGCCCCAGGGATTCTTGGAGTGAAGCCCCTGGACATCCTGGGACAGAGCTGGGCTTTCTTCTGGCTTCACAGCTCTGGGGAGAGAACACTTCAAAAGATCACAATTTTTTTTTTTTTTTGGGCAGAGTCTCATTATATCGCCCTTGGTAGAGTGCCATGGCATCACAGCTCACAGCAACCTCCAGCTCTTGGGGGTTAGGTGATTCTCTTGCCTCAGCCTCCCAAGTAGCTAGGAATACAGGCACCCACCACAATACCTGTCTATTTTTTTTTTGTTGTTGCAGTTTGGCTGGGGCCGCCACTCTTGGTATATGGAGCTGGCACCCTACTCACTGAGCCAAAGGCGCCGCCCAAGATCACAATATTTATAAGAAAAACTCCTTTCTAAAAATTTATGAGCCTGAGGGATACATTCATTTCTGTGACACAGAATAAAAGAAGGCATAAATTTTCCAAGTTTCAATTTCTCATTCATCGGGTGTCATGTGCCTCCCATTTCAGCACATCAAAATGTTTTAATTTGAGATTTTCTTTTTAAAAAGATATGATTTCCAGGGAATTGGGGAGGGCACCCCCTCCTGATAATAACCTTTCCCAAGGATTGCAGTGTTTAAACCCTACACCCAGGAGAACCCCAGGGTCCCCCATGGAGGTGGGGGGTGTGCAGGAAGGTTCCTTTCTGGGCAAAGAGGTTGGATTCTCTGCTCCAGGTGCTTGTTAAAGCTCTGGGATAAAGACTCTGCTCCAGGGATCATGGTGATCTCACATAACCAGACCATGGAATTCTTCAGAGGGACAGCTGGAGCCTGACCTGGACTCAGCAGGGTCAGGGGGAATTTGCAGCCTGGAGTGGGGTGGGTTCAGTGAGTGGAAAATCACTAAGAGGAGGATTCTGGCTAAACTGACCCAGCAGAACCTGTGGGCCCCTTGCTGAGGGTGGGTGGAGCAGACAACACCTGGGATGTCCAGGGAATCAGAATTGAGGTAAGGCACCTGCCACACAGGTGTGCAGGGCTCTTTGCAAAGGCTGATTTTAGAGGAAATGCAGGAGCCTGACCAAGGTTGGTCAAACAAAGACTATTCCACATCTGTGTCCCCAGACCTGGGCTCAGTGCTGCCCTTGGCTGCAGAGGCCCCTCAGGGAGCTGCCTGCACTTGCCAGGGGAGGACCAGCCTTGGGGACCCTCCTAAGGCCTCTCCCCACCCTACAGGGATTCCTGACCAGTGTGCCCTGCAGTCCTGGAACCCCACTGAGGCCTCAGCGTGAGGAGGGGAGATGGGGAGGCTCAAGGTGAGTCCATCCCCCATTCCAGATCCAGTCACCCCATCTTAGGCCCTCAGCCGCCCTGAGGGGCACACCCTGTCCCAAACAACTAAGCAGCTGAGATAAGTGGCAGCTCCAGAGACATGTTCAGTGGGGACCAGCTGATCCCATAGGGCCTCCATGCAGGGATGGGGTGGAGGGAGCCCAGGACAAAGACTCCAGCCATATCCACATGTACTTCAGGGCTTAGCACAGAGTGAACCTGCGGAGCTCTTGGTCACACATCAGGAAAAGTGCTATGAGAGGTGCTGAAACATGAAGCCTCTTTCTTCCTTGGTCAACTTGGTCACTCTTATTTGCCATTTAATGTTGTTTTACGTAAATAAAAACTAACATTTGAAGTTGTTAGCATGAATTTTTCCATGTCTTTATAAGGCCAATTTCCATGCAAATGTGAGAACATTTAACTGGAATAGGGAATCACCAGGTGACATGTTCACATTTGACAGCTTCCTTGGAGGTTGCCTGGAGGTGCCAGAGGTGGACATGGAGCTCTCGGGGTACAGGGTAGTTCACGGGGCAAGTGCAGCTCTCCCAGTGGGTGGGGAACACACCTGGGCTCTGATGGCTGCAGCCTCTGGCCTACTCCTGGACCCAAACCCCAGGCCTCCCACCCTCACCCACTTTCCTGCAGCATCCAGGGGACTAGGCTGCTCCATCAAGTTTGCCTAGGAGCAAGTAGCCTGCAGGTGGGTGAAGCCGATGCCTCTGTCTTCATCACAGACGTTGAAGAGATGTGTTCTTCACCTGTTGGAGAGGAGGGAGCAGGAAAGGCGAAGACAAGGATGTGGCTGCCTCAATCCTTCAGGCACCAGGCAGAGGAGGCTTCACGGGATCCTCGGTGTCCAGTGGCTACTCCCCAGATCCTCACTCCCAGCCACAGGGGCTGAGCAGGGGAACAGCTCCCTCTGCATGCTCCTCCAAAGGCCCACCTCAGACCTCCAGAGCAGCCCTGGGCTCTGTGGGCCCTTCAGGGGATTTACCAATCTCTCCCCTCCTACCCCTTAATCCACAATGGGAAGAGCTCAGAGAACCCTGGCAGGGAGGCTCCTCCCCACCTCTGAGTAGGGATCAACTTGGCCTCCAGCTTAAGTCAATCTCCTGGGGGAAATGTTTTAAAGTGGAAACTCTTCTAGGAAGATTGTTTTGCTTAGACTTTCTCCTTCTGGGTTTCCACTTTTATGAAGCCTTGACCTGAACTAAATTTAACCAAGAATCTTCCCTGGTTTCTGGAGAGCCGAGTGGATATTTAGGTGAGAAAACTAATTTCAAAGAACTGCAGGGAGGAAATCTTTTATCTACCTTCTTATATTCAGTGACTTTGTTAAACTGACAAAGGACAGAGTAATAGGGAAAACAGTGTACAAGTGTTTTAAGTTTTAACTGTACATGCGGGGTGGGGGGCGCATCACAGAAATAAGCAAATACCTGAAGAAGCAGTGAGATTTCAGGATTTATGTACAATATTATTAGGAGATGGGGAGGGGTGGAGGGACACTTATGGGAACACAAACAACTTCATTGCAAGAGCAATGAATCCTCAGGAGTCCTGGAGAGAGATAAGGCAGTTTGCAACAATGTCTGTCTGGGATCAATATTGGATTATGATCCATGAGCTGATGAAAAGAATGTAAGTGGGGCAGTGGGGCTGGCTTCTCACCTCCAAGAAGAGAAGATTAGTGGAAGGGATTTATGACAATTGAGCTGTTTGGGGAGGCTCTTCTTTTAGGCTAGTAAAGAATTTCAGGAATAAAAATGCCTTCAGTTCAAAGGAATTATGCCAAAGGAGCATATTTTATGTTGGCATTATCTGATCCCCTTTTGAGTAACTGTAGATCTCTTTGTGAAAACAATGCGAAAACAATGCCACAAACGAGTGAAAAGATATAGGTCAGATTGAGGAATGATCTCTACCTCATGTTTGGTAGCCAGCAGTTTGGCATATGCAATATCTAAGTGGTGTCCACAAATCAATAATAAGCAAAGAGAGACTTGATAGGAAAATGGGTAGACATTATGAATAGGAAATTCACAGAAAAGGAAGGTCAAAAGTCAGTTAAACATAAGAAAAAATACCCCATTTCAGCAATACTCAGCAAGACCCTGGATGCAGCCGGTCTGTGAGGTTTCTATCTGCTCAGTGTACTATAGGCTACTGTACTGTGAAGGATAGACCCTGCCTGGGAAGACCAGCCACACCTCCCTCGAAGCAGTAGCTCCAAAGCTTCACATGGAAGACTTCCCACAACATAGGCACAGGCAATAGCTATATTAATAAAACAATTCAGCACCTGCCATTTTCAGTTCATTCCTGCCTCCCTTAGCTTGTCACAGTGTCAGTGCCATTCATTGATCATGGCCCTATTGCAAGGAATCGAGTCCTTTAATGACTCTTCTCAGGATGCCAGGCACAGTGGCCCCTTGGATAACATTAGGGGACCTACCTGTGTTCTGTCCTTGTGTGGAGGATGCAATGTGCCCTCCACATATGGGAGGGGGCTGCTGAAGGGAAGTCCAGAAGGGAAGTTTTCTAAAAGGGAGTTTAGCTCCTGTCTTCAAAAGAGGGAGTTCAGGATGGAGATGTGGCTGCTAAAAGGAGGTTAGCTCCATGTATCCAAAAATGTGAGATGACAACGATAACATTTTATATGGCATTTATGGCGGGGTTGGCCCCACTCTGAGCCTTTCCATGATCTCATCCACCCTCTTCTCTCCCTAGTGTTAGACACCAGTGTTACCATCACCACCATCACCATCATCAATACCATCATCCTCACCAGCCTCCTCCTCCTCATCTTCATCACCATCTCCACCATCATACTCACCATCCTTGCCATCATCATCATAACCATCTTCACCATCATAATCACCATCATTATCATCACTATCACTATCATCACCATCACAATCATCACCATCACCATCATCACCATCATCAGCATCATTATCTTTATTATCATCATTATGTTCATCACCATCATAATCCCTACTTCACAGCTTTAGACTCTGACCTACATGAACTCGATTTTCCTCTCTCCAGTGTGATTCAGGGATGAAATATCTAGGTCAGAAAATCAACACCAGGGGAAAAGAGCTGAAGTGGTATTCTTCCCTTGCCCTTGGACAGTCAGAACTCCATGTTCTCTGGTCTTTGGACTTTGCAACTCACACCAGCACAGCCTCATTCTTGCCTCAATCATGGGCCTTCAACCTTGGACTGAAAATTACACCATCAGATCCTGAGGGCTTCAGACTTGGACTGAGACAAGATATTGGCTTTCCTGGTTCTCTAGCTTCCAGACATAGCCTGTTGTGGGACTTCTCAGCCTCTGTAATCATTTCTCAGTTTTGTCAAAAATCTTTAATGCAACAACCTCCCTGGGTTTTGCCTTCACTTGATGAGATGCTTATCCCAACATGGTACTAGGAGGGCTTTCCAAGATGGCAGACTAGAAACATCTCCTCATGAGCTGCTTTCGATGTGATTCAGGCAGGGGGACATCACACTCTTCTTACTGGACTATTCTGTAGAGAAACAGCATTGCCAAGGCATGGTGAGACAACAAGGGACTCTAGGAGACCAGGAGGTGGGGAGAGACAGAAAGCCAACACAGAAAATTGTGCAAAGGAGCATGGCATTCCAGGAACAAAGACTACACAATGACTCCAGAGGGATTAATCCATCATGAGAGTCTCCCCAACCCCTACATGGCACCCCAAGTTGGGGGGCCAATTGGGACTGGTCCAAGCTCCAGAGGGTTCATCTCTCCAGGAGAAGATAGTGGAGAGAAATGAACAGGGACTGAGATCCCATGGGTCTTCTGGATAGGCCTGAGCCTGGGAATGATTTCCAGAGGCACCAGGTGGGTGGGCTTCAGCCCTTTACTGGCTCTGTGACAGACCCAGTGATCAGGGCCCACCATCAAGACAGAACCATGGGGAGAAATGGGGAAGAGCAATGCAATATTTGTGTTGGTAGGTGCTGATAGGGCTCCTGTCTGGGAGCAGTCCAACAGGTTCTCAGCATGTGCAACCATCTCTGATTCTGTTGGGAGGCTGGACTTGGATTTCCTCAAAGACATGCGTAATTTGATCCCTCCTCGCAAGTGGTCCCTTTTGTGATCTAGGGAACGTTCTTGGAAGGTCAGGCTATGTAGCCCATAAAGCCTAGTGTAACCTTTGGTGTTCTGGCTACCTCACTTGAGCATCAACATTTGTATAATAATCATGCCCAGATTGAAAAACAAACAAAGCAGGAAATCAAGACAAGGTCTCCATGGCAACTATCTAATTACTTCCTCTCTTTCAGCACAGGCAGAACAGGAAGACACTTCAACATCCAAATACAAGGACGAAGAGAATTAAGATGAAAGAAGTGAAAGGAATAGTAGGGGAAGCAAGTAAACAAGAAGAAAACACACATGAGGGGGAACCAATACAAAAATCTGGCAAAATGAAAAACCAGAGCAGATCAAATCCCCCCAGGAACCACGAGGCGACTACCACAGATGATCCCACCTATCAAGAAATTATGGAAATGACTAAAAGGGAATATAGAGTATGGATGGCAAAAACAATGAAAGTAATTGAATGGAAAATGGATAACAACAAAAAGGAAACCCAAAAATTGACTCAAGAAATGAATGAAAGACATGATGGAATTAGAAAGATATATTGGATCTTATGAATGTGAAGGCGTCATTCAGAGAATTTAAAGATGCAATAGAAAGTATCAATAACAGATTAAATCATAGAGAAGAAACTCAGATCTATAAGGTAAGGCTCTTGAGTTAACTCAAGCATTTAAAGAGGCAGAAAATAAGAGAGTAAAAACAGAGCAATCCCTTAGAGAATTATGGGACCTCAAAAACATGCAAACATACAAATTATAGGTGTATGAGAAGGAAAAGAGATACCCAAAGGTTTGGAAGCTCTACTGGAGGATATCATAACTGAAAATTTCCCAAGCATCACCAAAGATTCTGACACACTCCTCTTAGATGGATATCGATCCCCAGTTTATACCAATCTCCTAGACACCCTGTAATTAACATGGCCAAAGTCAAAATGAAAGAGAAAATTCTGCAAGCAGCCAGGAGTAAGCACCAATTGATGGGCAGACCCATTAGGGTTACAGAAAACCTTTCAGCTGAAACTTTTCAAGGCAGAAGAGGGTGGTCATCTACCTATAAACATCTTAAACCAAACAACTTTCAGCCTAGGATTCTGTATCTCGCTAACCCATTGCATATTTGACAGGGAAATCGACTCCTTTACTTAACATTCAAACATTGAGGAAATTTGCTACAACAAGACCAGCTCTGCAGGAAATACTCAGACTTGTTTTTCACACGGATCATCACAACCCCTCACCAGTAAAGTAGATACCCAGAAACTAAAGGTCAAAATCTAGCTTCCACAATGGAGCAAGGGATAAAACTAAGCAATGGACCTCCACAGAACAAAATGACTATAACTCCACCATACTTATCAATTCTCTTAATAAATGTGAATGGCTTGACTTCCCCACTAAAGAGGCACAGGTTGGCTGACTGGATAATAAAGCACAAGCCATTTATATACTGTATTTAGGAAACACATCTAACCTCTAAAAACAAAACAAGACTCAGGGTGAAGGATTGGAAAACAATATATCAGGCAAATGGAAACCAGAAGAAAGGAGGGATCATAATTCTATTTTCAGATACAAGTGGATTTAAAGTAACAAAGGTGGTCACTACATATTCATCCAGGGAACAATACAACAAGAGAACATTTCAATTATAAATATATATGCACCCAATGGGTGGTGCCTGTGGCTCAGTGAGTAGGGCGCCAGCCCCATATACCAAGGGTGGTGGATTCAAACCCAGCCTCAGCCAAACTGCAACAAAAAAATAGCAGGGCATTGTGGTGGGCACCTGTAGTCACAGCTACTAGGGAGGCTGAGGCAAGAGAATAGCCTAAACCTAGGAGTTGGAGGTTGCTGTGAGCTGTGATGCCACGGCATTCTACTGAGGGTGATAAAGTGAGACTCTGTCTCTATAAAAAAAAAAAATAATAAAATAAAATAAATATATATGCACCCATCTTAAATGCTCCCAGATTTATTAAACAAACCCTAACTGGTCTGAAGCATACAATATCCTACAATACCATAATAGCTAGAAACTTGAACACCCCTCTGACAGAGCTGGATACATCCTCTAAACAGAAACTAAATAAAGAAATAAGGACCTTAAATGTAACCCTAGATCAAATGGGCTTAATAGACATATACAGGACATACCACCCCAAAATTAATGAGTATACATTATTTTCATCAGCTCATGGATCATAATCCAATATTGAGCCTATCCTAGGACACAAATCAAAACTCAACAAAATTAAAAGGACTGAAATTATACTTGCATCTTTTTAGACCACAAGGGAATAAAGGTAGAACTCAACTCCAACAAGAAGATTCATCCTTACACAAAGTCATGGAAACTAAACAACCTTATGCTGGATCAAGTAGGAAGTAAAGAAGGAAATCATTAGATTCCTTGAACATAACAACAATGAAGCCACAAACTACCAAAACCTGTGTGATACTACAAAAGCAGTCATAAGAGAGAAATTTATTGCATTAGATGCCCACATCCAAAAAACAGAAAGAGCACATATAAACAGCCTAATTAACTCCCTCAAAGAACTGGAAAAGGAAGAACAATCCAATCCAAAACCTAGCAGAAGTAAAGAAATAACCAAAATTAAAGGAGAAATAAATAAAATTGAAAACAAAAGAATAATTGAGAAAATTAACAAAACAAAACATTGGTTCTTCACAAGATAAACAAAGTTGATAAAACATTGGTCAGATTAATTAGAAACAGAAATTATCCTCAATTAGAAATATCTAATATCCTCAATCAGAAATGAAAAATGGAAAATAACAACAGATACCATAGAGATACAAGAGATTATCTCTGAGTACAACAAAACACTCTATGCCCAGAAATTTGACAATGTGGAGGAAATGGACCAATACCTGGAACCACACAACCTCCCTAGACTCAACCAGGAAGAAATATATCTCTTGAACAGGCCAATATCAAGCACTGAAATTGAAGAAATAGTAAAAAAGCTCCCTTGGCTTGGCAACCCTAGCACAGTGGTTATGGCACCAGCCACTTAAAGTTGGTGGATTTGAACCCAGCCCAGGCCAGCTAAAACAACAATGATAATTGCAACAAAAAAATATCTGGTGTTGTGGCAGGTGCCTATTGTCCTAGCTACATGGAAGGCTGAGGCAAGAGAATTGCTTAAGTCCAAGAGTTTGAGCTTGCTGTGAACCGTGACACCATGGCACTCTACGAAAGGCAACATAATGGGACTCTGTCTCAAAACAAAAAAAAAAAACTCTCAACAACAACAACAAAAAAAAAAAAAAAAAAAAACAACCCAGGACCAGATGGCTTCACACTAGAATTCTATCAAATATTCAAAGAAGAGCTAGTACTTATACTTCAGAAACTATTCCAAAACATTGAAAAAAAAGAACCCTGCCCAATACATTTTACAAAGGAAATGTCACCCTGATACCAAAACTAGTAAAGAACATGACAGAGAAAGAAAACTACATCACTAATGAATATTGATGCAAAAATAATCAATACTAATAGCAAACAGAATACAACTACATATTTAAAAAATTATACATCATGATCAAATAGGCTTTATTCCAGGGATACAAGGTTGATTTAACCTATACAAACCTAAAAATGTAACTTACCACATAAATAGAAGCAAAAACAAAGACCATATGAGCCTCTCAATAGATGCAAAAAAAAAAAAGCATTTGATAAAATTCAGCATCTTTTTCTGATAAGAACACTTTAGAAATTAGGACTTACAGCCAAAATCATACTGAATAGAGTAAAACTGAAAGCCTTTCCAGTTAGAATCAGAACCAGACAAGGATGTCCACTATTGCCACTACTATTCAACATAGTGCTGGAAGTTCTAGCCGATACAATCAGGGAAGAGAAGGATATTAAGGGCATTTAGATGGAGGCAGAGGAGGTCAAACTCTTGTTCTTTGCTGATGATATGATCTCATACTTAGAAAACCCCAGAGACTCAATCACGAGGCTCCTGGAAGTGATCAAGAAATATAGTAATGTCGCAGGGTATAAAATCAATATCCACAAATCAGTAGTCTTTGTATATGCCAATAACAATCCATCTGAGAAGCAAATCAAGGATGCAAGACACTTCACAGTACTCTCAAAGAAAATGAAATACTTAGGAATATATCTAACAAAGGAGGTCAAGGATCTCTACAGAGAGAACAATGAAACCCTGAAAAAAGAAATAGCAGAACACATTAACAAATGGAAGAACATACCGTGCTCTTGGCTGGGAAGAATCAACATTGTTAAAATGGCTTTACTACCCAAAGCAATCTACGTATTTAATGCAATCCCCACTAAAATACCAACTGCATACTTTGAAGAACTAAAAATTAGTTCTTTGTTTTCTGAGGAAACAAAAAGAAAACCCATATAGCCACAGCAATCCTTGGTAATAAAAACAAATCCAGAGGCATCACTCTACCAGACTTCAGGTCAAACTACAAGTCCACAGTGATCAAAACAGCATGGTATTGGTGCAAAAATAGAGACATAGATTTATGGAACAGAATTGAAAACCCAGAGATGAAACCAGCTTCCTACTGCCCTCTAATTTTTGATAGACCAGAAAACGTATACACTGGGGAAAGAATCCTTAGTTAATAAATGATACTGGGAGAACTGGTTAACCACATGTAAAAGACTAAAACTGGACCTGCACCTCTCACCACTTACAAAAATTGAAGATGGATAAAAGATTTAAATCTAAGACACAAGACTATAAAAATGCTAGAGGAAAGCATGGAAAAAACTCTAGGTGATATTTATTGGCCCGGGGAAAGATTTTATGAAGAAGACATCATCAGCAATGGCAACATCAATAAAAAGAAATAAATGGGACTTAATTAAGCTAAAAAGCTCTGCACAGCTAAGGATACAACACTAAAAGCAAACAGACAACCTTCAGGATGGGAAAAGATATTTGCATGTTACAAATCAGACAAAGGATTGATAACTAGAATCTACAGAGAACTCAAATTAATCAACAAAAAAAATGAGCAAACAATCCCATCTATCAGTGAGCAAGAGGTGTGAACAGCACCTTCTCTGAGGAAGACAGATGAATGGCTAACAAATACATGAAAAATGTTCATCATCCCTAATCATCAGAGAAATGCAAATAAAAACCATCCTGAGGCATCACCTAACCCAGTGAGAACAGCCCATATCACAAAATCCCAAAGCTGCATATGTTGACATGGATGTGGAGAAAAGGGAACGCTTTACATTGTTGGTGGGTTGCAAATTAATGCACCCTCTATGGAAAGAGGTAAGGAGAATCCTTTTTTTTTTTTTTTTTTTTTGTAGAGACAGAGTCTCACTTTATGGCCCTCAGTAGAGTGCCATGGCATCACACAGCTCACAGCAACCTCCAACTCCTGGGCTTAAGTGATTCTCTTGCCTCAGCCTCCCGAGTAGCTGGGACTACAGGCGCCCGCCACAACGCCCAGCTATTTTTTGGTTGCAGTTCAGCTAGGGCCGGGTTTGAACCCGCCATCCTCGGTATATGGGGCTGGTGCCTTATCGACTGAGCCACAGGCGCCGCCCAGGAGAATCCTTAAAGAGCTAAATGTAGACATTCCATTTGATCCTGCAATTCCATTACTAAGTATCTACATGGATGAAAATGAATCATTTTATCACAAAGACATTTGTACTAAAATGTTTATTGTAGCTCAATTCACAATTGCCAAGACATGGAAGCAACCCAAGTGCCCATCAACCCATGAATGGATTAATAAACTGTTATATGTGTATGCCATGAAATACTATTCAGCCACGAAAAAGATGAAGACTTTACATCTTTTTATTTACCTGGATGAAGTTGAAACACATTCTTCTTAGTAAAGCATCACAAGAATGGATAGTATGCAGGTGTCCAATGTACTCCATACTAATATGAAACCAATAGAAAAACAGCTACATACCATACAAGAGAAAAACACAAATATATTCAAGTTGGGGGGGGAGGAAAAGAGGGAAGGGATTGGTAAGCTCTCACCTGATGAGCACACTGTGAAGGTTTACAGCACACCCCCTGGATGAAGGGCTCAAATACAACTTGAACTTTACCTCAGAAACACAAACAATGTAACAATCATTTGTACCCTCATAATCAATCTGAATTTTTTAAAAAGAAAATCAATCCCAGGAGGGTGTGAGTTGGAGCACACAAAATTCCCTTCCATCTCCTGAGTCCACCTGGTCTGAGAATAGACTCAGTGACTCCAACCTGCACTGACAGAGAAAGGGGAGGAAAGAAGGCAGCTGTGCAGACAATTGGGAAAACACATCCATCCTCTCAAGAGCCTGGAGGACTCAGGCCACCTGGACTCAGCTGGGCAGGACCCTCTGTTCACCCCCGCCCCTGAATGCCTGCACAGGTGCTGGCCTGGGGAGCCCCTACTTGTAGAGCAAGACTGAGGATCCCGTCTTCCCCCAGGGGACAGCAGCTTGTCTTTCCTCCAACACAAACCCACCACATCTCTGCGATAAGCATTTACAGCCACTTTCTAATCGATTCAATTTGCATTTTAAATACACTAAGAACCTCTGGAAAGGAAGCAAAGTTTTTGGTGTTGTGAGATATGTTCATCAATTTCCTTGCATGTGAAGCCTGATCACACACCGCGACCCCCCCCTCAGGAGCAATGGAAAAGCTAAGACAACCCCCCTCCCACCCCGAGCTGACAGCTGACCTTAAAAATGTTGAGCATCATCGATCTTCAGTCTTCATTCCCTCATTTAGTCAAAACTGCATGAAAGGAGATAATTGTCGTATTATCTATGAAAATTTAAAACGCATTTGCCCTCAAAGGCAATTCAGTGGAGAAAAGAGTTTTTTCAACATATAGTGATTTAGCAACTGGTCATTCGTATTTTAAAAAAAAAGACCACAGCCTACACCTCAGACTTCATACAAAAATTGCCTTGAAATGGATGAAAGACCTAAATGTAAAATTATAATTTTTTGGAAGAAATCAGGAGAAAATTTTGTTGACCTTGGGTTAGGCAATGCTGAAAGGAAGATCCATGAAAGAAAATAAATTTGGCTTCATCAAAGTTTAAAAAAAAGTCTTTTGGTGTGCAAAAGACACTACTAAGAGAATGATAAGACCAGCCACAGACTGGCAAAAATATGTGCAATTCGTGTATCTGATGATAAACTTGCATCCAGAATACATAAACAACTCTTAAAAACAACAAAACAAAAACTCAATTTTTAATAACTGGCAAAAGATTCGCACAGACAGATGCTTTGCAAAAAAAAAAATACATACAGGAGATAGAAAAGCACATGCAAAGCTGCTGAAAATCAAGAGTTACTGGGAAAGTGCAGATTAAAGCCGTGGTGAGATTCCAATACACACTTATTAGGTTAGCTGAAATTCAGAAGGAAGGGAGGGAAGGAAGGAAAGGAAGAAGAACTGAAGGAAGAGAAAAGAAACAAAAAGAAAACAAATGGACATGGAACTCGATGACCCTTTCTGGACACAACCCGGCAGTTTCTAGTCTAAACACACACTCTCCACATGACTCAGCAAACTCACTCCCATGGACTTGCTCAGGTGGAGTCAAAACTACATTTACACAAAATCTGCACATAAATGTTTGAGGCAGCTTTGTCTGTAATTATAGACACTGGAAACAATGCGAATGTCCCTCAACCGGGAATGCACAGCAAACCATGGCATGTCCCTGCAGTGGAGGAACAGGCTGTGGGCACACAGCCGCATGGGAGGAATCGCAGATGGATCCTGCTCAGTGCAGGGAGCGCCCTGCTGTACGAGCCATTCACAGGACCTCGACCTTTGGAAAGAAAAGAAGACGGTAGCAGTCTCCAGTGTTAGGGCCAGGAGCGTGTGAGTGCAGGAGATGGGTGGAGGGCTTTCTGGGGTTGGAGGAACACTCCCAGTATGGTGCTTACACCAGGTTATGCATCTGTACCACCCCACAACACTGTACACCAGCAAGGGCATGTCAGTTAGAATGCAAAGTCAAAAATTCATTTCCTTCTCCCCCAGGCATGCCCTAGGAATGTCCTGGAGATGCCCCCATGAGTGTCTCAGCAAAGGATTAGAATCCTGTGAAATATCTGCAGGCAGAGGTTGAGTAAGCCTAGAGCATCCAGGCCATAGAATGTTCCATTTAGCAGTGAAGAATGAAGCTGGTGGTTATTTACCCAAAGGAACACTTTCGTCCTCCATTGTCAACATCATGGGAATAAGAGACACATCTATGTGCCTCCTTGCAAATGCACAGAATTCTCTGTAAGAACAGATACAGGAGGTAACACTGGGTGCATCTGGAGAGGGAGCTAGGGGCTAAG
Organism: Nycticebus coucang; assembly: GCF_027406575.1. Lineage (NCBI taxonomy): Eukaryota > Metazoa > Chordata > Mammalia > Primates > Lorisidae > Nycticebus > Nycticebus coucang. Next base: position 106,140,769 of record NC_069783.1, on the reverse strand, counting down.
GGGCATAGAAGAGGGACGCCTGCCTGTGGGCGAGTGTCCTTTACACTGTTTCAGCTTTGCCTGTTCAAAGAAACATAACACCCTAGGTCCAAGCATGGCAGCTAAAGTCACTGAGCTCTAAAGACACTTGGTTACCATGATTCATCTTAGGAAGAAGACCCACTCTTTGCCAAAACCTACTTAGCTCTACAGGTTCCAGGTAAAAGAGAATCCTGACTACATGTCATAAGAAATGACTAGCAGTCATCTCTCAGCATTCAGGGGAGAAGGTGAAGTGTGGCTGCAGGACAGCCCAGCAGGGGGCCTCTGGGCAAAGTGAGCCCTGACCCTGGATGGGGAAGCACAAGACTGCAGCATGGGACCACCCAGGGCTATTCCATCATGGCAGGAGAGAGCCACCAGAGCCAAGGTGGATGCTGGGACCAGCCTAATGATAATCTGGAGGAACAGGAAATATGCAGGTCCCCAGGGTGGGTCAGCAATCCCCTGGTCAGGTCAGCATCATTTATCCCTTGATCTGATACCCATCTATCCCATCTACCCATCCCTCAATCCTTCTACCCATTTTTCCCTCTTTCCATTCATCCATCCATCCTTCCATCCATCTATCCACCCACACCCATCTACCCATCCATCCACCCATTTATCCATCCACCCACCCAACAAATACCCACTGAAACATGCTGTGTGCCTGGCTCTGTGCCGGAGCTGGGAATAGAGCCATCAGCAAGGAAGACGAGGTCCCTCCCGGACTTAATGCAGAGTTAGGGAGACACTAACTTAAAAAAAAAACTATTCCCTATTGAAAAAAATATCAAAGTAACACAAATCTAGAATTTGTAAATCCCCTCCCCACCTGGTCAAGTCTATAATTTCATTTATTCTTATTATCTTCTAATATTTGTTCATAGGACTACTTGCTTTTTGAGCCACAGGCACCGCCCAGGACTACTTGCTTTTTAATAAATTTGTACCATGATCATAAATACATGGGGAAGGCCCCTAACTTAACATTTCTCAACTTTATAATGGTGCAAAAGTAATATGCATTCAGTAGAAACCATACTTTGGGAACCATGCAACCATTCTGTTTTTCACTTTCAATCCATTCCACAACTCACATGAGACATTCAACATTTTCCTATAAAACACGCTTTGCTCAACTTTAGGCCCGTGTAAGTGTTGTGAGCATGTTTAAGGAAAGTGAGGCAATATTATGACCTTCATTAGGTTAGGTTATCAAATGCATTTTCAACTTATATTTTCAATTTACCATGAGTTTACTGTCAGAGAGTGTCTGACATATTCTATATTCTATATTTTCACTTATTATAAAACTTGCTAAAGTCTTTTCTGTCTTATTCCATCTCCTTTTCTGACTTTCTATACTCCTGCCCAGGCTTGGTGGCCCCTGTTATCACCATCCTATGCACACGGCCTGCACACCCACACACACACATGCAACAAATATTATATAAAATATATAATATATACATAATATAAAATACAATATATCTCTATACATAAAATCTATATTATATATTTTAATAATTTATATTAATAATGTAGTTATAGCTCAATCCAGAGGAATATTTTAACACAGAGAACTTTTTAGAGGCAAAAATTGTTTTGTTGGTTAATTTTCAATTCCATACACGTGTGAAGAGCAAGAGAGAGAGCGATTTCTTATGGAGAAATGATGAGTAACAATGGGCAACAGAATTTCAAACATCTAAGTGCTTCGTAGGAGAAATGACTGCATTGAAAACATGAGCTCAAGGAGAAAAGGGAACTGGGCACATTTCTCTGCTGTGTCCCTAGGTGGATAATGTGAGAGTCAAAGCTCTATGGTCTCAAGACTGAAAAAAAGATGTGGCAGTTTTATTCTAAAATGTCAATAATGCAGGAGGAATTGCACGCGCTGCAATTATGTGTCTAAATTTAAAATGAAAATGTTAAATGTCAACTAAAATGTAAGAGGGCAGGTAGATTTTCCAAACACTCATGGGAGGTTCCTAAGTAGAACAAGGATGAAGCCCCCAGTATGTAGGTGGCCAGGGACTCCCCAGGCATAGGGGACACATCCCCCAGCCAGACCCTGGGGATCTTGGGGGCAGGGAAGGAAGACGGGGTGTGGGCCAGGCAGAGTGGGTGCTGGTGGGAGGTGAGCCACTCAGGGGAGCTCGCTTTGACCCAGACACTGGTGCATGGAAAGGGTGGGACTGGTGGGCCGGACCCTGGTCTCCAGGGGCTGAGTCCACCAGGTCTGCCCCATGTACAATTGACACTAAAAACAATTCCATATCCTAGAATAAATGAAGGAAGCTGGATGGAGTTTGGATTTTCCCACGAGCAGCATGCATTTTGGAAACCTGCCTTAGCCTGCCTTTTGGGCACCATTCTGCATGCTCCTCTGCATGTGACATTCTTGAGACATTACTAGGAGGGAGGTGGGGAGACATTATAAGCTGTGTAAGTAGGAAAATTGTGATGTATTGACAAGGTCATTGCCCTGACCGTTTGCAAGGTGGAGGATGAGCTAGCCCCTTGCCAAATGCCTGCTGTACCCTCTCCAGCGAGCTGACTTGGATCCCAGGCAGCAAGGGCTGTTATCAGCCCATTCTCCAAATGAGGAGACTAAGACTTGGACATGCTCAGGTGTGGTGAGTGCCATCTTCCTGTCAGGGTGAGCAGCCTGGGGCCCTGCTCTGAAGGGACGCAGCCTGCTGCTCATCAGCATTTCTGGAGTTAGGAAAAATGAACAAATGGCACTAAAGCTGCTCTGCCCTGGCTCTGTGCAGCAGCATCTGTGTGGAAGGGTCTAGCAGCTCCAGGGGCAGACATATTAACTTAATCTCCCAGAGATTCAGTGAAACCTGCATTAGCTCTGGTTTCTCCACAAAGTCTAGCAGCTTTCATTGATTAATCACCAGAAAAAAAAAAAAACAACACAGAATCAGAAAAGTCTTGAACTCCCAGACTTTGCCCTCGATATGACTTAATTCCTTTTTCACCTCTGGAGCTTAAAATCCCATTAACAGACTTTTGAGTTTGCCTTTTAGGAGCTAATTACAGCTGAGCCTCATTCATTAGCAAAAGCCCCTGGGCTGGGTCCCCTCTCTGGGCTTCAGGCTAGAGGAATGGCCTCTCAGAGAGGACACCAAGCGAGGTGTGCCCCACCTAGGACTCGGGAGGTGAAGTGAGACTGGGTTCTGCCCTCTGTGTGATGTCAGGCCCTGCCCCCTAGAGTTGTCTCCAGAGCCTCGGGAACTCAGTCTGACTACGCTGGGCCAACCCTGCTGTGGGTCCCTCTGAGCCCTGGGAGCCCGCAGCAGGCTGTCTGTTCTTGCCCTCCACCTCCCCCTGTGGGGTTGACACCAAGGAGCTGTGAGGGTCGGCAGCTGGGGTCGCAGACGTGCTTCTGCTGCACATTCTGTATGGTCAACAGGCACGTTTCTTACGCAGATGTGAGGACCTGTACCCAGAGCCCCTTGTTGTGTTTTGGGTTTTAGAGGTACCTGTTCCCATGGTCTGTCCTCCTTCTCTCCTTTTCCTCTGTGACACAGACTCCCTCGGCTCCTCTGTGGGAGGAAGGGGACACCTGCTGTCCTTGCTGACTCTGGCGCGAGCTGGTCTACAAGTGCCCCTACAGGCCGCTCACTCGTCCTCCTGACCCCCTGCCCAGCCCCTGCTGCGGTTTTCACTCCCACTTCACAGGGGAGGAGACTGAGGCCCAGAGAGGCTCAGTGGAACTGCCCACCCCACAGCTGTGCACGGAGAGATCTGAATTCAGCTGTGGGCAGAGCCTGCTGTTTGCCTGGCCCGGCTGAGTCCTAGGGCAGCTGAGCTCATCATGTCCTGATGGTCCAGGAACCAGGACCAGCACTTCACTGACAGAATGGTGCTCACTGCAAACTAGGAACCAGGGTCATCGCCAGGGTCACCCCGGGTGCTCATTGAGCCTGTCCCTGCTGAGTGTGGCCTCTGCTGAGCCCTGTTACGGACATCCAGGTACAGAGGGGTAAAGACAGAGGAGGTGGGAGTAGGGGAAATGGGGGTGAGGAGGCTGTAGGGGGAGGGGAAAAGAGAGGGTAGAAGAGAGTAGGGAAGGTCACAGGGGTAGACTGAGGCAGCTGTGACAAGGGTGAGCCTTAGATGAGGAGAGACACAGACTCTTCTGCACAGCACTGGGGAGCCACATAAGGCTGTAGGAATAGTCAGTCATTCTGCCCCCAGGGGAGCCACTAGGTCCCATTGAGGTCTCACAGCTGGGTCTTCCACCCCCTCTCACTCTGAGAACTGTGGCCTTTGCCTTTATTGAAGTCTCAGCTTCGGGTGGGAGTCAATGGCTCATGCTGCAAATAGCTCCATCCATGTGGGGCTGGAGGCAGAAGCTGGAAATAGGCCACAGTGACCCCGCCCAGCCACACAGTGCAGCCCACCTGACCGCAGCCCCGGCCCCACTTTCTGCTCACAGGGGAGGAAACCCCAAACTGGGGGATCCCCAAACAAAGCCGCTTTGTGTGTCTGTCTGAGGGCCTTTCATCCTCACTCTCCCTTCCTCCCTCCCTCAGTGGCCCAGCTGCAGGCCCCTCCTCACCACTGACCCTTTGGCCCTTCAGTTCAGGCCAGGGAAAAGGACAGCAAGCAGCAGTGGGTGAAGAGGGCCAGGGAGTGGGCCAGGCCACAGGGACCCCCAGCTGCTTGCCAGACCCTCATGGGCCTGCCCTGCCCCCAGCAATGCTGGGCTGGACAGGAGGCTTGGAGAGGGCTGGCCCTGCCTTCTCTCAGGAGCTGCCCCAGCTGCTGGTGACTTGGTGTGGGTTTTTTGTTGCAAAGATTGGACCCTGCTCTACTGACCCCAGGAAAGGAGAGGGAGACTCTGAACCATGGGGCAGCTACCCTCAGACACTGGTGGTGGGTGTCATGCACAGCCCCCCACCAGGGCAGCCTCCTCCCACCTCCCATGTCTCAGCCACATGAATTCTAGGTTCATCCCAGCGACCAATACATGGAAGGAACTATTGACTGGCCAGCTGAGTGACTCACTGGCTGGCCTACCCAGGGACTACACGCACATGGCCCAGGCCACTGAGGGGGAGCAAATTTGGACAGCAGAGTAAAAAGCTGCTTAGGCCAGTGTGTTCCCCTCATACCTGTCCCACCTCAGACACCAGCATCTGCAGCTACCTCCCGAACATCTCATTCTCTGCAATTAGTAGAAACTCTCTCTTCTGCAAACCTTCCAAGTGTAGGAAACAGGCTCCCAGGAGAGGGAGCTCCACAATTTCCCGGAAGGAACCGGACACCCCTGACCCAGACAGGACTGGCTTCTCAGAGGTTTGCTGAACAAGGCAGGTGTGGGAAAGCCCAGGGACGGGGAGAGTCCTTTCAAACCAGAGTAAGCAGATGGCATGGCGGTATAGGTGTAGGTAACGCCAGGCATGTATGTGTGCATTCATATCTAGCTGTGAGTCTGTCCCTCTGTGTGCACCGACTTGTCTGCACAGTTATGCATATGTGCATTCACGCGTGTGCCCCTTGCATACTTGTGCATACGCACGTGTCTGTGTGCTTCTTGAGTGCATGTATATACATGCATGTGTGCGTATGCATGCACATGTATGTGTGAGCATGTGTGTGTGTGTCTGCAAGTGTGCGTGTGTGTCTGCGGTTCTGTGAGTCCCCTGAGGCCTGGGAGGGGACGGGTGGGCTGACCGTGCAGTGCACTCTGCTCTCTTTCCCACACACCCTCCGCACAGGGCTTCTGCTCTCACACAGCCCCAGCCCCTCCTGTGCCCCGCCTGGGGCAGCACGGGGCTTGCATCAGAATGAGTCAGGAGTGAAAGGGAGGCCAAGAGGCCAACGTCCCATTTGCCCATGTCCACGCCCCCAGATTCACTGCCCAGTCTGACACCCCGACTCCCACCCCAGGAGTGAACAACGGCACGGAGTGCCCACACCTTCCCTGCTCTCACCGAGAGCCTCGCTCTGGGGATGTTTATTGTTTCTCATCCACTCTTCAGAATCATCCGTGTGGAGAGGAGCCCTTAGGAGCTTCCAGAACAGAGAAACAGGGGGCAGCACCCTCATTTGGAGCCTTGTGGGGTTGCAAATGGAACTCAGGGAGGGAGGAGAGTGGGGAACAGCCACGCAAATAATGAGCAATTTCCAGGAGCTCCTGCCCTGGAGGAGGAGGGGTTACTCCTCAGCCTTGCATGCACTGTTCTCTGGGAAGAGCGCTTCTCAGTTGGAAGCTGACTTTGCGGAGACCTTATCTGTCACAGCCATGTTAACTGCAGATTCTCGGGTCCCAGGCCAGACTCTCGGAGCAGAGTAGGAAGTGGGAGGGACCCAGGCTCTTGCACCTCAACTTCTCGGGTGATTCAGCCACTAAAGTGGGAAAGCCAGGCTCTGGGCAGAGCGGACGGCATGTGCACAGGGAGGCATTCATTTATTCCAGCCACTCATTCAGCAAACCTCGTGAGTCTCCACAGGTGCTGCGAGGAGCCAGACCAGGGCCCAAGCTTGCAGGTTTAGTTCCACAGAGGAGGTGACTGCATGGGTGGGGTCCTGCAGCAATCGGAAGGGACTCTGAGGTTAGTCAAAGAGGATAAGTGAAGGCAAACGTCAGGACCACGGGCGGTTATGGTCTGTAGATGGCAGCATTTGAGAATCCAGAGAATCCAGTAAATCCCGAAGCTTCTCAGGCTCACTGGAAGCAAAGCTGAATTGCTTTCCGTGCCCCTGGTCCATCAGAGGCAGAATCCCCTGGGGCCTCTCCACTCCCCAAGGGGCTATGGCTGCACAGGAGTGGTATGCCACCAGGTGCTGCTGGTCCTGCAAACACACTACCCCTTAGGACCAGTCACAGAGTATATGGCTTTCTTCAGCAGCATAAAGGGACCAGCTTGGTTGGGGCCCAGCTCAGGAGGTGCACAGCATGAGCTTGGTCCCCTGAATTCCTGAGGGTGGCCCCCACTGCCTGTCCTGGGACTCGTGCCCCTGAACCCTGGGCTTGGGGAGCATAGGGAAGCACAAGCCCTATCTGGAGTCAGCCCTACCTGAATCCAGGAGAACAGGGGCAGCTCCCACAGGAGAAGTGGGGGCTGATGCCCGGACATGCATGCTGGCTGCGGGCAAAGGAGAAGCCTGGCTCTCTCAGAGGAACTGTGGGCCCTGCGGCCCCGCTGCTGTTACAGGACATGGTTCGTCCTCCTTATCCTTTTCCCCACAGTCTCTGGCCTTGGCTGCTGCTCCTCTATGCCGCCAGCACCTCAGGGTGTCAAATGTGTCTTCTGGCCATGAGGCTCCCATGGACCTGCTCCTACCCAGCCCAGGAGTGTCTATTCCCAGAATCGTGCTGGCCCTTAGTTTAACCGCGATGCTGAGGAGTAGCTAGAGACAAACCTTCCTCACCACTGTTCCCACTCTGACTGGCCCCTGCCATGACATAGCCAGAAAGTCCCTGCCAGGCCCTGTGTCAAGACAGTTCCACAGGAACCAGGTGCAGAACTGGGAGTGATAGGACACCAGCAGGTTGAGTGGATGCTTGAGGGCAGCAACAGAAGGACCACTGGGGCTGGAGGGACACAGAGCTGCTCCAGCAGAGAGGAGAGGTGCCTCCTCCTCCCAGGCCTCTCACTGGCTGGTTGGCCTAGGGCAGGCTGCAAAGGATCCTGGGAAGTGTGGCAGGGCAGGAATGGAGCAGAGCACCGTGGCCAACATGCAGACCACCCTGTCCACACGTGCGCATGCACACACGTGCACACACACATGCATTTACACACTTATACACAAAGATGGGCAAATGATCAGCACAAAGGCCCTCTTCTCTCCCCCACACAAACACATGCGTGTGCACACAAGCACACAAACACACAGTCACACGGGTGGGTGCACACTCCTACCCCAGGGGGTTCTGTAGTGAGGGCTTCTGCAACAGAGGATGCTTTTCCCAAAGGAAGAATTTCAGGAGGAGCCTCTCCTGGAACTCAGGCCTCAGGTCCGGATGACAGGACCGTGGCCCTGGCTGGGAGCCGTGCACCTCCATGAAGGTTTCTGGAGCAAGGATGAGGAGGGACTCAGCCTGTCTTTTCTGTGGTGCTGCTGGGAGGACTCACCTCCCCCAGGACAGGGCATCTCCTTGGGGCAGGACCGGGCCAGTCCCCAGAGGAGTACCAGCATCCAGGAAGCCGGTGAAGTGAGGGTGGACACAGAACTGAACTGAGGACCTTCCCATGGGATTTCCAAAGAGGCACCAAGGACACAGATGAGTTTAAGACTTGAGGGATTCATTAATTCACCAAGACATACTCACTGAGCACCTCCTGTGTGCCCAGTACCGAGCCAGGTGTGGAGAAACAGCAACAAGCAGGCACAGGAACATGTACTGGTGGAGCCTGTGACCCAAGAGATGCAGACAATGGGATTCACAGCAGGGCTGGGGGCACAGGGACTCTGGCAGTTCAGCTAAAGCCACAGAGGAGATTGGCACCCTCTTCTCTGACAGGGAGACCAGGAGGAGGCGGGTCACGCATTTGCTCTGCAGATGGACTGGTAGGCTTGGTCCCAAGGCAGATGCCACAGTCACAAGGGTCTGGAGTGAATCCATCTCCTCCGCAAACTGATTTTTTATGATTTGATGCATCAAATTCTACTTCCCAGCTATTGAGAAATGGGTGGCTCAGGGAGAATGGAGCCCCTGTGAAGGCGGATGGAACCACACATCATTAGATCACCCTGAGTGAGGGAGAGCGCTGGGCAGAGCACACCGCCGGGGAGGACACCCGTCTGTCACTGGCCCTCAGGAGGATACCTGCCGGGCCTGGCCAAATGGCCACTGATTAAAGCCTTTCTCCCAACAAAGAGCTCTGGTGAGAGCTGGCACAATCAATGTGGCATTATCTTCAGGCTCTCACGGAGAGGACATTAGATAAAATAGCTACCAGGGAAAAAGACAGTTATTAATGAAACACTTTTATCAGTGACTTCACTCGTTTGCCAGGCAGAGAAATGCTGACATACAAGAGTGAGGTTGGGTGGAATCCAGAGGCCTGGGGTGGAGTGACTGGGAGGCGTCTCCCTCCTTCTCTCCCTCTCTCTCTGCTGTTGCTGGATCTGAATGCCAATGGCTCCCTCTCTGAGGACAGCACTGGGAATGAGGCTGGCAGGGTTTCATTTAATTTCCTTGAGGTCTTGGTGAAAGCCAGTGGGTCCCTTGAAGATGTCACTCTGAGGACCCAGAGTGGTGTCCTTCTCATTCTCTGCTGTGTGGAAATCACACAGCAGCCGCGTTCCCAGCCCTGGTGCCACCCTGCTCTGCCCTGGTGCCACCCTGCTCTGCCCTCAGGCCATAGGATTGCAGGGGGTAGCTCCCCCAGGGAGGTCCAGAGATGCCACCCCCCAAAGTGTATCACCTGGGCCCAGCCTGGCCCTACTAGAAGGTGACGTCCTCCCTCAGTCCTGGAGGGCAATATAGGCAGTTGTAGCACATGGAGGGTTCCAGGTTCAGGTCGACCCTCAGACCCCACCTGGCAAGCCCCACTGCCATCAGGGACATAGTCATTTTGATGTGGAAGGGAGGGCTTCAGGGAGTAAGATGCCCATCCAGGGAAAGAGGAGATGGACCTGCCTGGAGTGCAGGACCAGGGAGATGGAGTGCTGAGAAATGCAGGTGCAGAGGGCACCCGGCTCAGAGGCATGCAGGAAAGAGGCCTCAGAAGGTGAAATGGCCAGCACTGCAGAGGTGAATTAGTGTACAGAAAATGGACTTGGTCAGTGTGTAGAGAGTTGGTGTTGAATTAACAGTAACTAAGGAATTTTTTTTTCTAATTTATTAATACAAGGATAAAACAAAATATCTGGATGAGGAAAGCCATCACTGTCTGTCACGTCTCAGCCACGTGTGGGACTAAGGGAATGTAGGGACATCACTAGTGGGTCCTGGGGCAACCAGAGTCAGAGTGGGAGCCGAGGATGGGAAGGGGAGCTGGCTGGATGTAGTGTAGGGTGAGCTTCACATGGGAACATCTGGAAGTGGAAACTTGGGCTGCACCTTTGGATGTGTGACGATGACAAAGAGACAGCTCAGAGAATGGGTGGGGACTGGCTCTGGGGGAGAGCTGAGGACAGAGGAGAAACTACCCTTTTAGCTGTTGCATTAAACTGGGTGCAGGTTCAGTTTCTTTTCTAAGAGTAGACATGATAATATTAAATAAAAGAACTGCTTCATGAGCACTGTGGAAAAGAGTCTATGTAACCAGCCAGAGGAGGGAGAATTCACAACCGTCCTCTGAACCTGACTTCCACACTCAAACCAAAGTCTTTCTGGACCAGTTGCTGAAATTCATGTGTTAGTCTCTTTCTGTCTCCTCCCTCATGGCTCCTGTGCATGCAGGAGCCTTTGCATAAATTGTCACTATATAGAGGCTGCTCTCTGAGAGCAACATCAGATCACACGAGATATTCTGAGCACCTGGCGGTCTATAATGGCTGGAGAATCCAATCTGGAAACACAAAATGAGATAAAGCTTGGGGGAGACAAACACCAGAGGCCACATCTCCACCTCCATTATTCATGAAACTAGCTCATTATAATTGTGAGTTACCATGGTAACAGGTGGTAGGGACAAAATTTTACAAAGTTTGAAGAAGATATTTTGTAAGTTAGAACTTTCCATAGCAAATGACCGAAACTTGATTCTTGCTGGCTTAAGCAAAGCATTGTCTGCTTGTTGCTTGGCTTGCACTGTTGGAAAAGACCACAAGGCACTGACTTCTGGCCTACGGGTTCAGGGGTATGGAGACCACAGTCTCTTCCTGGTGGTTCTACCTTCTGCTCTGCCATAGTCATTGCTGGGCTCCATGTGGAGTCCTCTGCAAGCCTCAGGCTCAGCTCATCCCTAATATTAGCAGGACCAGACTCCAAAGAGATAATTCTTTGGAGATAATAAAAATGCCACAAAGGCAAAGAACTCTAAAGAGGAATCTGATAAAGTCTGTGGGGTGCAAGGAAGGTGTCCCTGAGTAAGTGACATTGAATCCAAGATCTGAAGAATAAATATGACCTGAACTGAAAATGGGTGCAGGGAGAGCAGTCCAGGTACAAAGAACCACAGAGGTAAATACTCCAGGTCTGGCAGGATCCTGAACCATTTGAATAACTGATGCCAGGTCTGGGGTAGGAAATGTATATGATGAGCCTGGGTTGTCTTAATGTCTTATAAATCATGGATGCTGTCAGGGGTCATAGAGTATGTTCAACCAAATATAGGAGCCATCTTGATGTATCTCTCATGGAACAGGAAGGAGTTAATGCAACATCAAAAAGTATGATAACTATAATGGATTAAAAGATACCAAGCACATAAAGGTCCATGAGTAAGAGTCAGAAATGAACATTTGGGAATTACTACTTCCCTTATAGAAATAAAAGAATTATAAGGTAATGTTATGAGCAATTGTATACCAACAAATTAGATAGCTTAGATAAAACAAAATCCTAGAAAAAGATAAACTACCAAAACTGACTCAAGAAAAAATAAAACATTCAAACACATTTGTAATATGCAAAGAAATTGAATCAGTAATCAAAAACTTCCCAGCAAAGAATAGCTCAGGACAAAGTTGCTTCCCTGGTAAATGGCACAACCATTTATAAGAACAAACACCAATAATTCTCAAACTCTTCTACATAGAAGAGGAAGAAATACTTCTGAACTCATTCTGTGAGGCCAGCATTACCCCGATACCAAGCCAGGCAAAGACATTGCAAGAAGAAACTACAGATCATTATCCTTTGTGAAATTAAATCCTTGACAAAATACCAAAAACCTAACCCAGCAGCATGGTAAAAGAATTAGACACTGTAACCAAGGGTATTTATTCCAGGAATGCAAGGATGGTTAAATACACAAAATTCCCTAATGTAATACATGAAATTAATAGAATGAAGAAAAAAATTATCTCAATTGATGCAGAAAAATACTTGACAAAACTCAATAGCCTTTCATACTTTAAAAACAAAAAAGGACACGAACAACCAGCCAACTTAAGACATTTATAAAAATGTACAGCCAACATGGTGCTCAGTGGTGACGAACTGAAAACTTCCCAGCTAAATTCAAGAACAAAACAAGGAGGCTCACTTTTTCCACTTCCATTCAACATTGTACTAGAATTTCTAATCATAATAATTCATCAAGAAATGTAATAAACATCCAAATTAGAAATAAAGAAGTAAAACTATCTTTATTCACGGATGACTTGATCTTATAACTAGAAAAGCCTCAAAAATTCACACACACACACACACACACACACACACACCCTACTAGGCTTAATAAAAGAATTCAACAGAGGTTCCTCAAAACCCTAAAAATAGAACTACCATACCACCCAGCAATTCAACTGCTGGGTATATATCCAAGGGAGGAGAATTCAGTGTATCCAAGAGATATCTGTTTACTGTAGCACTAGTCACAGTATCTAAGATTTGGAATCAACCTAAGTGTTCATCAATGAATGAATGGATAAAGAGATTATGGTATAGGCACACAATGAAGTATTATATAGCCCCATAAAACAATTAAATCTTGCTATTTGCAGCAACATAAATGGAACTGGAGAACATTTTAAGTGAAATAAGCCAAGCACAGAAAACAAATTTCACATGTTTTACTTGTATGTGGGAGCTAAATATTAAAAATTATTGATCTCATTTGTACATACCCAAAATAATTGAAAATAGAGGCTCAAACAGATCTTTGTACCCGAAAGCCCAATACTAGAAACAACACAAATGTCTATCAACCAATGAATGGATGACAAAATGTGGTCCATCCATAAAATGGAACTTTATTCAGCTAAAACAAGGAGTGAGACATTGGCACCTGCTACAACTTGGATACATCTCCAGAACATTGCTAAGTGAAGAAGCCAGAGGCCAAAGATCACATGTTATCTGATTTCATTTGTATTACATATCCAAAACAATTAAATCAATCATGACAGAAAACAGGTCAATAGTTGCCGTGGGTTTGGGGGCAGGGAAAAGGGGCTGAAGAAAATGCTTTGGCACTAGGCGATGGTTGCAGGACACTGGAAGCGATCTACATGCCGCTGAATCATGCCCTTTAAAATGGTTACTTTTATGTTATGTGAAATGAATTTCAACTTTTAAAGCTATGAGAAAAGAATGCGGTTACAGGGGGTGCTTATGAGAAAAAAACGTGTACAGCAAAACTCATGTACTCTCCCGGAGGTTGCTAGGATTACAACACATGACTCTGAAAATTTGAAAATTAATACATAAAGGGGAAAATTAAGCACTTATCCTGCCTTCCTGGTACAAATTAGATTTTATAATAAATCCATAGCCCTAGTGGATGAGAAATGGCTCTTCAGAAAAAAACGAACTCAAAGCAAAGAATTTCCAAAGGAATGAGAGAATTAAAAGTTTCAATACCTTATTTAAAAATTGACCAGGTTAATGTTGTCAATGGATGGTAAAGCTCCTAAGTGGAAAATCAATAGAGAAATTTACACTGAAGGAATCAGATTGCTGCCATCTGAACTCCCTGATCAATCTCAGTGTCGTAAAAAGTAAGATTTGCAGTCATTACCGGTCTCCTGATAGAAACTAATGTAAAGGACACAGCATCACTTCCCAAGGAAAAGCCTGGATCTCATTGGCCTTTGCATTTAATTTCAAGCCTGCAGCAATTCAGGAGGCGGGAAGCAATCAACCAAATTCCGGAGGTAAGTGTTCCCGTGGGACAGTTGAGTTGGTTTCCTCATTGGCATGAGGAAGGAAAAAGGGCATGGGGAGGAAGGAGACTAGTCTATATTCAGAGCCATGACATGCACAGCACTCACATACAACATGTAGAATTTATTTGGATCTGGAGTCAAATGCATCAACTATTAAAATCCAGTTTTTTCACATAATCGAGGGAATTGAATTAGGGGTAGAGTGTCTTGTTCACACTTCTGTGACACAGTCCACAGACAGGGTGGCTTGTAAACAGCAGATACTTAACTTCTCACTCTACCGGAAAGTCTCAGAGCTGGCATCTGCAGATTTGGTGTCTGGTGAGGGTCCTGCTTCTGGTTCATAGACAGCTCCCTTCTTGCCGTGTCCTCACATGGTTGAAGGGGACAAACTCATTCTCAGGGCCTCTTTTTTAAGGGCACTAATCCCATGCTGAAGCCCTGTGCTTACAACCTCAGTAGCTTCCAAAGACCCCACCTGCTGATCCGGTCACATTGGTTTTTAGTTTTCAACATTGAATTTCGGGGGACACAAATACTCAGTGCATTACAGAGGTAGATTAAATTAAGGAATTATTGTTTGTGTGTAAAATGTGATGATAACATGACTGTAAGGAAAGAGACTCTCTGTTAGGGTCCACATGAGGGTATGAAAAAGCACAATGGCTGGGGGTGTGCAGTTTGCTGTCTGGTGCTCAGCTGCGCTGCACCTGCCCCTCCTCCTCCTCCAGATCCTCTCTGTCTTCCCTGCCCAGCTCTCAGCCAGTAGAGTGACCATAATACCTGCAATAGAGGGACCTATTGTCCTCTGGCACCTTTAACCTGAGGCAAGACAGTGTTCTGTTGATGTTGGGTGATGGGTACATGGGCGTGGGTACCCTCTACCTGTGTGTACATTTTGAAGATTTTCATAAGCAGGAAGCAAATATAAATATGCACACACACTTTAGTTTTCCATTATTAATATTATACATTTACATTTCAATATGCATATAAAATTTTTTGGAAGGACACACACCAAATTATGACTGTGGCTATCTCTGAGAAATGAGATGAGCAGGTAAGCAAGGCAGGAGGGGCAGAGAGGAGAGAAGGCACATGTTTACTTTCTTCCTTTTCTTTTTGAGACCTCCCAGACCCTCTCACACTTTTCAGCACCTTTGTTGTACCCAGTGCGAGTGGAATCATACAGAAAACGCCAGCACACTGAGTTCAAATGAGGTATGGGGTCCTTTATTGGCTAGCCGATCAAAACGGATTCATATTCCAAATTCTCAGCAAGGCATCACAGAGGTAGGGGATTTTTTATACCCTTCTTTCAGTTGGGGAGGGGGTTGAGGGACAGGTAAAGTGGGGGGTGGGATGGGGAGTGCAAGATGGGGTCAGTCTGGCCTTCTCACATTTCTGCTCTGGGTGTTCCCTTCTTCACCTGACCACAGACCCCTTGCGCATGCTGTTCCAGATTTGCAGAATGCTGTTCCCTGCTCTGACTCACCTCTTCTCTGGCCACCACCATCTTCCACACACAGTGAAGTTCCATTCACTTTAAATCACAATTCAAGTATTTCTCCCTCTGGGAGTGATTAGATGGGGAGTGTTGAGAGCCAGCCCTCTTTATAGCCAACCCCTATGGCACATGCCTCATCTTCATAAAATTTATCTCAGCAGTCACTTTACCTTTATCTCAGTGATAATTTCTGAATTCTCCGTGCTAATTTTATAGTTATTGGTGTGATAATTTGTGGAGGCCTCCTACATATGAGCTCCGAGGAAGCAGAACTTTTCATTATGATTCCCAGCACTGAACACAGTTCCTGGCAAATAGCGGGTCCTCAAAAACATGCACTTTGTCATTTTTACAAGAAGGTATCCATTTTGTCACTTAAAACAGAAAATTTTAAATCTATATACATCTTTCAGGAAAAGGTAGGAAAATGATCTAAAATCCGCATAAATTTCGCATAAAATGTCAACGGAAAATAACAAACAAAAGATAGGGTAATTTGATTACATGAATTTTAAAGTTTCTGATTATAAAGACAAGACATAGAATGGTAAGAAAGGTAAACAGGAGAAAAGCATTTGAAGAAAATATGGCACTATGACAAACAACAAGCTGATGTCCTAAATAGTCAAATCAATATGAAAAAATGTTTAAGAGCTGGCCTGAATAAAAACTTGACAGAAGATGATCTGTCTACAAACAGAGCAGAACAGAGCTCAGCATCATACTTATCCAAGATTCACAAGTAAAAAGAAAAATATTTTTATTTGTTGGGTTAGCAAAAACTAAAGCTAACCATGAGGGCCCAGGGAATCGCTACCCTCACAGTCCTATGTGGGCTGGGAAAGTGTCCATCATATATTACTTCTGCAGGCGGTTTGGTGAAATAAAATCCTTCAGACTTTGAAAATGCTTGCTCCTCGAATAAGTTCCTACAGGGACAAGCTCCCAGGACACGTGAACAGAGATGTTCACCAACAACTATTTATGCTGTGGAGTATTGAGGACAAACAGGTTTCCAAGCAGGAGGTCAGGATACAGCCATGCAGTGAAAGAGAAAGTGTCCGTGGCATGATGGTAAATAATAAAGAGAAAGACTTTTTGTACATTAGGACCCCATCTTCTTTCAAAATACTGTATATGGATGACACTACATGAAAAACTTTAGAAGCTGAAAAACTGTATAACCAGAAGCATGTTAGTTCCCCCTCAAACATGCCCTGCTTTATGCAAAAAACCTATACATCGTTCCGGCTGGTTTTTTCTTTACAAGAAGCATACGCCCCTTTCATGGACAGCAAAGCACTGTGTTGGTTCTGTGTTGGGGAAGAGGATCCCTCCCTCTCTCTGCCCTCTGGACAGCCTAGGTTATCCCCAGCTGAAACAAGGTGGTGGGGTCACCATGTTGGGGCAGGCCTGGGGACAGACACAACCCCCTCCCAACAGAGGCCTCTGCTTCAAGGAGCTGTCCTGCACCATTGGAATGAATGAGGGGAGAAGATGGGGGCAGGGAAGCCTGGTCAAAGGACCCCAAGTTCATCTTATAGGGCAAGCAGTGTGGCAGGGGTGAGTGTGGGCCAGGAAGGCAGCAGAGGCACTGCCCAGAGCCACCTTCAGACATCAAGGCCCTTGCCTAGGAACAAAGGCGCCTGGGTGCTCCTGCTGTTAGAAGGCATGCTCAGTCCCCATGGCCCCCACCCTCTCCCACCGTGTCTCCAGCCCACCCTCTGCCCTCCAAGTCTGCAACTTTCCTAACTGAGAGCCATGCGTCATGAGGAGGAAGTCATAATCTCTCTCCTCAAACAGTGCTGGTTCCATTAAGCCCAGTAATAAAGAGGAAACGCAAAATAAATCTGCCAGCAGAAAACTAATAAGAAACGGGGCTCAGTACCTTTGGCAAAAAAGAGCACAGAAATGTCAAATATAATTTTTTTTCTATTAATGTGATATCCTTAGACTCTTGTCAAGGAACTATCCGATCAGATCCCAAAATGAGCAATTATGAGAGATTGCTGTTTGAGTGAAAAGCCTCTGGCAGAGGAATTTAATTTTTGAAAGCAAAGTATCTTGAAACTGGGGACCTGGCTGGCTTCCCAGGTGCAGGAGGCAACACCAGGAACAGATCCCTATGGCAGGATCACCCCTGGGCGGGTGTGGGGTCCAGGAAGCAGAATAGGCTCCCTCCCGTGTGTCCGGCAGAACTGGTGGGGACACCTGGGGTTCTGTGTGCAGTGTGGACAGCAGGACGTGGCCACTGACCAGACACTGAGGGAACCAGTTGAGGTGTGGCAAGATGGCATCTTGGGAGCACCCTGTGTATGAAGAACCAAGTGGAGCCCACTGGGATTGTTCATGTGTGAACCTGGGGGTGACCTGGAAGAGGCAGCTGAGGTCAGAGCACACGTGCCTGCTGGTCTGAGCGAGGCCCCTCACTGACTCCTAGTTTCCCCGGGTGAGCAGCCTCCTCTCCAGCAGCCCCAGGTCTGGCGCTAAGATGCCTACTGCCTAACCAGGGCTCACATTTCCCTCACGCTGACCTCTAGGTCAGACACAATGAAAATGGCCTATGGGGAGGTCTTCCTGGGCCTGAGGTCAGCAAAGTGGGTCCTCCCTGGGAAAACTCAGAAGGGACGGTATGTGGGATGTCCAATCCTGTGGTCACAGCCGGCCAAACCCTGGAGCGGAGCCAATGTAGGCTCCAAATGCCCATGTAAAGAAGTGCTTTGGGGAAATTGTGGAAAGATGCCTCAAGAGTTCACTTGGACCAACACTCCAGGGAAGTTTCCACAGGTAACCCTGATGTCTTGTCACCCACCCACTGTTAACTATGATTTAATCAACCCCTGATGCCTTCTGTGCTCTGGCAGCAGTCTGGGGGAATGAAAATTGCATTTCTCTGGTTCCTGCCTCCCTAGACTATGGATCTATGTGTCCAGTGGACGCTGGTCACAAACCAGAAAGATGACAGAAACACCAGTGAGCCCTCAGTGACGTCGGATTGTTCCTACTGTGAGACCTAGTTACTGTGACACACACAGAGCAATACTCTCAATCCGGATGGGGAGGCTGGTGGGGTGCCAGATGAGACAGGAGAGAGGGGCTATGACAACCCTAGCCTTCCCTGAAAGCAGAGTGAGAACCGGGCTCTTCAGAGGGATGCACACTACCAGGTTCCATGGGGCTCAGGAGGTGCGGCTGCCCAAAAGACACGGTGCTGTTAGGGAGGGTTCCTTACTTCTGGGGATGTCCCCAAGGACCCTCAGCCAACTTGGGGTCCCAGGGTTAGATGCAGGAGTTGAGACCCCCTCCAAGGAGATCTTAGAGTCCAATAACCCTCCGAACCCAGTCCTGGAGATGAGGCTCTGCTCAAGGTCAGACAGTGAATTTCATACTGATCTATAACCTGGAGCTCAGCTCCCATGTGCAGGACTATGGACTCTGGAGCCCCGGCCGGGCTCTCCCCTGCCCTGTTGTTTATGAGCTGTGGGAGCTAGGGCAGAGCTGCTTAGTCACCTGGGGCTCCACTTTCTTGCCTGCAGAATGGGCTGCTGTGTGGACAGAGTGTGAGTGGGGCCGGCACACAGCACCTGCTCTCTGTTAGTCACCATCTCACATGTCCACCCTTCTAGCTGGGACTAGTGGACCTCTCCTTTGTAAATACCCATCACTTCTGCCAAGAAGCTGTTCTGTTCCTAACCGCCTAGCCTGAGGCTCCATCTGCCCCAGAACTATAGAGAATTCCCCTC
Organism: Nycticebus coucang; assembly: GCF_027406575.1. NCBI lineage: Eukaryota > Metazoa > Chordata > Mammalia > Primates > Lorisidae > Nycticebus > Nycticebus coucang. The sequence goes on along the minus strand of NC_069783.1, from coordinate 106,121,746 downwards.
AGGCAGTGAAGTCCTTTGTAAAACTTGAGCCTTTCTTTATTGGAAAGGATGAGTCACATCCTTCTCAGAAATCAAGTTCTGAAGTCATGCATCGGGCGAAACCCTAAATAGTCACAATGACCCTCAGCGACCCCTTACGTAGCCCTGAAATACGTGCCAGGATGTGGTATCTCTCAGGGACCCAGGCAGCTCTCCCTGCAGCTGGGGCTGGATTCCACTTCCTCCGACTGAGCTCTGGGTGGGGGAGGCGGCCTGACTTTAGGGCCACGCTGTGTGAAAGATGTGAATCCCTACATGCCACAAACACACTGGCTTGGCAGAAGAAGACACCCACACGTGGCGACTCACAGGGCCACACATCCCACAGGGAGTGAGAGGAAGGACAGTGGGAACAGCCTGCATGTTTAGGGGCCTCAGGGAGCCACAATGGCAGGGAAGCCTGGGCCCCATGGAGGAATGAAGGGGGCCCTACATGGCACGCAGGGTCACTCATCAGTGACCCCAGCTCCATTGGGACAGTCCTTGGATCACTGTGGTGCAAAGGCCAACCAAGCTGGAGGGAGAAAAGGACGGTTGCTCTTGCAGAGAACATTCTGTGTTCAAAGGCTGGAGCGACCCTCTCACTGCGTTGTCACCCATTTAGCTGGGCAGCAGCAGTGTTTCCTCGTGAGCCTATTGGCTGAGTGGGGCAAATTCACTCCAACTGTGGCCTAGTCTAAAATCAGAACTGACTTGAGACATTTCACAGGGAGGAAAATTAATGCAGGGAATTTGTGGGAGAAGGTACAAGCCGAACACAAAAGGGTAAGGGACCAGAGTTTGGTGACAGCAGGAAGCCAGCCCCACTTGTCACTGTCTTGGGTTGGAGACACAAAGATGAGGCAAAGGCACCTCCAGAGAGGCCACCTGTGCTAGAGACAGACAGCTCCCCCCGTCCCCTCTCTTACCTGCCGACGATGTCCTGCTAACGATTCCTGGTGGCCAGCCCTGCCCAGAAGTAGGGGACAAGAGGGCCAGGAAAAGCAGCTCCCAGGAAACAAAGAGGAATGAAAAAGATCAGAAAATGGACCCAAGGACAGGAAAGCAAATGACCCACACATCTATGCATCTTTGGGGTCTCTGAAAAGGAAGTTTAAGTGTTTGCTGTTTGTATATTTTGTGGGGATTTTTTCGTTAATTTTTTCATTGTGCTAAAATACGCATCGCAGAAAGTCTGCCATTCTGACCATTTCCGAGTGTGCAGTGCAGTGGTACTGAGCACGTTTACACCAGCACAGCCATCACCAATGTCCTTGAGGCTCCTCTGCCCTGTGGCACATGTCTCAATGTCCTTCCTTCCCAGGACCCATGGGGACAGAGGGACTGCCTTCTGTCATCTTGGTGTTGTGTTCCAAGCACTGTAGGGGCTTTTTTTGCCCCTCATTTTCTGCCTTACTGCCTTCTTTTGTGTTCAGTTGATTTTTTATAATGAAATGTTTTAATTCTTTCCTCATTTCCTTTGCTGTATATTTGATAGCTGTTTGTGGTTGCCGTGGAGATTACCTTTAATACACTGAAGTTATTAGCTTCTAATTTGGATTTACACCAGCTTAACTTCAATAACAAACTCTCCTTCACGTCTCCTCTCCCACTCAGCTCAGGGCTCGATGTCACTAAATGACAACTTTCCACATGTCCAAAAACATAAACAGATACTTTTTAAATGCACAAATCTCTTAAATGATACAGAAAAAAAAAGTGGAGATGCAAAACCAAGTCACAACAACACTGATCATTTGGGCCATTCCTGTCACCACCTCTCTGTGGCCCCCAGGCCCATACACGGGAGCACTGTCTGTTACTGTCCCTTTCTCAGGGTCAGTGTTTCCCAAAGGACAGTCTGCAGACTGCCTCACTCCAGACTTTGAATCCGCAGAAGCTGGGGCTCCTCTGCGGACTTAGGACCTGAAGTCTGTGCCTTAACAGTTCCCCAGAGAGTCTGCCTGAGGCACCAGAGACAATCCTCACACAGACCCAGAGCCCCCAGAGATATCAATTCAGGAGGTCTGGTGGCCTGGGAACCTTTATGCCAAACACATGCTGCATTCCCGATTCTTAAACAAAACATCTGGGAAGCTGCTTTGGAAGATCACCCTTAGATGGTGCTGAAACTCTTCCACTTAAGCCACGAGCACACACCAGGGCCGTCACCACCAGCTCCTGGGGCTGGGATAACATCACAGCAGGTGCGTGACAGCCAGGCTGTGTGGATGGAGGAGCCAGACCAGAGTGCCAGCCCTTGCTCTTTATCTGGCCTGCCCTGGAGTGACGAGCAGAGTTTTGTGTCCTGCTGCACAAACTAGGGGATGGGCAGGTACCTAATTATTAGGAGCTCCAGAGAGGCCAGCAGGGAGCTGAGACACACTCGTCGCCCGTACACATGAGCAATCTTTCTGAAGTCCCACCCACAACCTCTGCTGGGCGGCTGTTGTCTCATCTTAAAAGTAGCATCCCAATAAAAATCATGTGGGCGTGAGCTTTCTCACCAGAACTGCATCAGTTATTTCTCTCACTCTTCTTTCTATTCTGTTTTCAGGGTGTTTTTTTTTTTATTTTTCCTCTTCCTAAAAGAAAAATGTTGTATAAAAGTTGCAAAAGATGGGCGGCGCCTGTGGCTCAAGGAGTAGGGCGCTGGTCCCATATGCCGGAGGTGGCGGGTTCAAACCCAGCCCTGGCCAAAAAGCACAAAAAAAAAAAAAAAAGTTGCAAAAGATTGAGTCATGCTAAAAAAAGTGGGAGTCTTCCTCTAATCCAGCCCCGAGGTGCTGTCCTGTTGTGGATGAGAGAATGGGCTCAGGACATGGATGTGTGGGTTCAAATCCAGGCTTGGAGATTTCCCATCTGAGTGGCTACTGTCTTAGTTCATTTCATATTGCTTTGACAAAGTACTTGAGACTTCGTAGTTTACAAAGAAAAAGAGGTTTACTTGGCTCACAATCCTGGTGGCTGGAATGTCCAAGATTGGGTATCTGCTTCTGGAAAGGGGAGCAAGTGTGCAGGGAGCATGTGGCAAGAGAGGAAGAAGAAGAAAGGACCCAGAAAGCTCTCCAGGGAACCTGGGGGGGCAGAACTCACTCACTACTCAGACCCTAACACCCACCCTAGCACCAGGACGCACCTCCCAAGCCGCCACGTCCAGATCAAATTTCAACGTGAGTTGGGTGGGAACAAACAACTGTATCTAAACCACAGCAACCTTGGACAAACCACTTAACTTCTCTGAGCCTCAAGTTTTCACTTGCTAAGTATGGAAAATAAGCAGTCTGGGTCCCTGCCAGCACTTACATGCCAGAGCTACTGTGATGAGTGATTAATACGCATCAGACATCTTAGGGCAGTGCCTGACTCATAGGAAGTGCTTGATAAATATTAAATATCATTTTTATACTTTGAGGATTTTTTAGTAAACACCTAGCCTTAGAATTTTTGACTAAATATGTATGTGTGTGTGTATGATATTCATCACCAAACCAAAACCAAAATGGCCCATTAATTTCATTGAGCATGACTGGGCCCCATTTCCCACTCACAATCTCACACACAGGAGACCCGCACACTGGCTAAAGTGGGAACGGTGGTTGGAGGGAGTGCAGGAGACAGAGGCAGATGTGAGGAATATTCAGAAGGAGATTCCACACTGCCTGATGTCACCATCTGCAGGAGTGAGAGGAAGAGAAGGATCAAGGTGATCTTATGTTACAATCTTGAGAACTTGGCATCCCTGAACAGCCTGCAGGAGGCTCTGGGGGTAGCAGTGGGGAGGAACAGAATAGGGTTTCAGGTGGATAAACTTGCCAGGCAGCACAGCATGGCTGTGCAGATAAAGGTGCAGACTATCCATCACGGGCAACTGTGCTCGGTGCACACGAGGGCTCGGTAATGTCGTTCTGGTGGCATAGATGTTACTGATCACTGTGGTGGGAATGGACCAGAGTTCTACAGACTGTGTCCCACTGGCTAAATCTGGTTGTCTGTCTGTTTGTAAATAAAGTTTTATTGGCACCCTGCCACACCTTCATTTACATATCGTCTGTCACTGTTCTCTACATGGCAGAGCTGAGTTATGGCCACATGGTGGCATGGCCCACAGAGCCTGAACTATTTGTGTACTATCCCTTTACAGAAAACCTTCCCAATTGTTTGAATTATATTCCTGAGTGAGAACATGCCCAGGGGTTAGAAGAAAGACAAGGTCTAAGACATGTGAAACTTAAGCACTTAGATTTGCTTGAAGAGGGGGAAAGAGATGCCAGCATGAGGTCCCACAGGGTGTGCAGAGAAGAGGAAAACCGGAAAGCTTAAGATAGAAAATCAAGAAAAGGGAAGTTTTTCCTTAAAGAAGGGCCAGCTCATCCCTGCTATGTTCTATATGGCAGCTTCGTTATTCTCTCTCTGATACCAGATTTCTCTGCCACCACATCTGCAGGCAGGTGAATTTCCCCAGCCACTAAGGTGCAAGGCCTCCTCCATTTAGAAGGCTCGGTGTGAGGCTGTCTTGACCTCTCTTGGCCCCAAGACCAAATGGCTGGGGAAAGGGCTCTGCATGGGCCGGAGTCAACAGTGCCCTGGCAGGGAGGGCCATGTTGCACAGTCTTGGCTTCTATGTACCTTTCCAGTGGCACCCTCTGAAACCCTGCCATTGGTGTCTTTAGTCTCAAGCCTGACCTGTGGAGAAGTGCCCCCAGCATTGTGATGCCACAAGACATGACACTCACTTATGCAACTGGTCTTTGGGAAGGTCAGATCTCAGCTACAGACTACCCTGTTTCCCCGAAAATAAGACATCCTCCGAAAATAAGACCTACTTACAGGAAAGATAAGGTCTCCCCTGAAAATAAGACCTAGCGCATCTTTGGGAGCACACCTTAAAATAAGACACTGTCTTATTTTCGGGGAAACAGGGTAGGTCACAGTCCATTCCCCATGCAGGAAGGTGAGCTGTGCTTGGTGCAGGCCAGCCTGAGGGCCATAACTTTGCTGCTAAGTCACTCAGGGACACATGGTCATGGGCACTGGCCTGACCGCTGCTCCAGACATCTATCTGCTGGCTATCTGGCATTGACTCCAGGTTCTGCCTTCTGGCCACAGAATTTCATAGGAGTTATTCACGCACACTGAGTCTGGCCAAGACTGGAGTTTCTCCCTTGGATTTTCTTTCCCATCTCTCCAATCAGATTCTTTGCCACTGTCCATTAGAATTCCAGGCATCTCTTGCTTGGTTGGACAAGAACAGAGACAAAGCTCTGAATCCTCCTAGAGGCCCATCATGGGACAGCCCCCTCTTAGTTGCTGCAGAGATGTGAAACTTTGCACCAGCCTGAGGCTCGAGGCACGCTGTGCTGTTCCTTTCCATTCTGTTCTGTTCCCCCAAAGAGTTTATGCAGAAGTTCCTGAGGCAAAACTTCAGTTCACCCGCCACGAAAGTGGCCTTAAAAAGACACTGTATAAGATGACTGTGGCTGGCTGAAGAGTGCTCGGATGTGCGTGGAAATCCACAGCTGGGCAGGAAAAGGCGTGAAGCACAAGGGCCTTGCATTAAGCACAAAAGCCACATGTTTCCATGGAAACAGCATAGAATCTCACCAAGGAAGTGCATGCTGAATGTAAAATATTTGTTTAATTTCAGTGTGGGTAGATTTTAAGCTGTGTATTCCCAGTGCTGTTGGAGATGCTTGTGTGACACTAAATGACTCTGATCTCTTTGTGTTTTTAATTAGTTTTTCCAGAGGACTGATTCCTTATGAATAAAGAGTGGGGGACACAAAGCAATGTACACAAGCCAGGATCAGAAACAACCTGAAGGCAAATGGAAACAGGACCCGGTGGAGTCTGTAATCAGAACAACTGGCTCCAGTGCTGGCCTAAGAGAGCCTCCTGTGGCGGTCAGCTCTGTGGTCCACTCCCCACCCCTGGGTTTCAGAGAAAAGGGAGGGGCAGGAAGGGTCTCTTCCTGTCTGGGCTGTAGGTGGCCCGGGCAGATCCCTGTGAGGATTTGCAGATGCACATTTCGACCAGTAAGTTCAATTTCAATGTCAGGGCAAGCTATAGGTTATTCCCTGAGATGACCGAGGAAGCTTTGATTTAGGAAAGTGACTGTGGAGAGTGGTGTCCTGGGTATCCGCTTCTTACCCTGGGAGAGGGGTGTGTATACTCCTCCCTGTGTAACTTGGCCCAGCCCAGGGCCCTGCTCTGACCATGGACAGGGGCTGTGGACCAGAGCCCTGAGGGTCCCTCTCCCCCTTCTTTCTCTCCTTCCCTCTCTCTTCTCTTTCTCCATCTCTCCCTCTTTTTCTCCTTCTCTGTCTCCCTCTCTCCCCCCAGAGAGAAGACTTTTGTACCCCCAAACTGTAAACTGCAGGTGGGGACTCTGAGGAGCAGCCACCTGGCAAAGTGGTCCTGACCTCTGCTGGGGCCACCTGCTCGCCTCCCCGGGGCATCCCAAGCCACCTTGGTGCTTGGAGCCATCTGGAACCTCAGATCCCACATAGTGACTCCTGCTCCCCTCTCTGTGAGGAGATTAGGCGCCTCTGCTTCCTGTCCCCTCTCCTCCCCCCACCAAGACACTTGCGAGAACCCCCCCACACACACACACTTTTGAATCCACGGGAGAGGCCCTGTGGGATCTCCTCACTCAGCAGGGACAACTGGGGCATCCCCTGGGTCTGGAGGGGCCTGATAGGCAGAGAGAGAGACCCATGGTTCATGTTGTCCTCTCTGAGTTGCCAAAAATCAATGACAAGACCCAAAACTCACTCCCAACCTGCAGAACGAATAGCCTGGGGGCTAATGGTGCAGCAGACACAGGCACTTTTACGATTAAGGCCAGGCAGCAACAGCTGGGATTTATGATCAAGGTTACATTTCAATTAGCCGAGCTGACAAGCATGAGCTCCTGCTCAGCGGCCTCAGCCAGAGCCGCCGCCCCCAGCCCTCCCACCTCAGGCCCCTGCAGCCCTTATATTCCCAATTCCTTATCTCTGCACTGTCCCCTCCAGGCCTCCCCACCCAGAAGCTACAGCCCTGAGCAGGGGGCCCTGGAATAGCCCCCAGCCCACACCCCGAGTCCAAGCCCAACAGAAGCCCTAAGGGTAGGAGCTCAGACTGCTGCCTCTGGGGTCTGCCACCCGGACAGAGCAGAAGGGGGTGCAGGTGTGGTGAACCTCGGCACTCCTCCCCCATCCTGCTTCCACCCACCTGAAACCACACTGGACAGGGGGTGTGCTTCCTTTCTGAGGTTCTTCTCTCCAGGATCCTCTAACTGGAGCATGGCAAGGGCCCTGAGATGGGGTGGTTGGGGTGGGGTGGTCCTCCTGGGTCTCCACATGCCCGCTCAGGGACACTGACAGTGTCTGAGCTTTACTGGAAAACAGGCACTCAGGTGAGTCTACACATGTCTCTCTTCACCACACTCAAGTGCCCATGGCCTCAGAGGCCTGTCACCCATTCCAGAGTCACCTGCCACCCCCAAGCCCAGAGAGCACCTGTCACCTCAGTCCCCCAGGGTGTGTCATTGGCTGACCCAGCCAGGCTGCACCTGCTGAATGGGTGCCACTCACTCTACTTCCCCAGGGAGCTGGTGGGCTGCCCACAGGTGGTGGGTGCCCCATTGGGAGCAATCAGACATCCTCACGGGAGTGTCTGGTCCACACCAAGCCCAGCATCGAGATTTGGCAACACACAGGCAGCCCCCACAGGCTCACATGGGGGCAGGTGGGGATGGGGACACCCTGACTTCTACGCAGTCGCCCTGGGGCTTTACACCTCCAATCACCTGCCTGCCCTCCAGTGTAGGAGCTGAGAACCCCATGCATGGCAATTTGTAAGCAGCACTGAGAACTCCAGCCCTTCCAGAAGCATCTGCATCTTTCTGGCAAGGTCATGTTCAGGGAAGGGAGACGTAAGTACAGGCAGCTGATAGCCAAAATGGGCAGGCCGGCTGCTGCTCCTGTGATGTGGATGGCCTGGCTCAGCCCAGGTTCTAGAGGCCCTGGGTGACCAGCAACTGGGCACTGGGAACCACCAGGACTCCTGTGTACACCTGTGGTGTGGCATCCTCTGGAGCGTGCAATGGGGGGGCCTGCAAACTGTGAAGTGCTGCACCCCAGCAGGCAGTGAGAGCACCTTGACCACCTTGCCCCGCTCCTCCCTGCTCCTCTCTCCTTTCTCCAGAGCCCCCTGCACCCCTAAGGGACCTGAGGGATCTGTCTCCTACACCAGATGTTCTGGAAGCAGCACGGCCACCAGGCAGGCAGGGCCACAGAGCCGGTGAAATGCCATCTCCTTCCTCCCTCAGCATTTTGTTAGGAATCATAACAGCTGCATATTTCATTTTAGAAATAAATATTCATTAAATTCATATAATGTGGATTTATGGCTGAATTTGAGGGGAAATTAAAGGAATAAAGAACCTGTAAGTCTTTGAATGTGTTGTCCTTAGGCAGAAACGTCTCAGCTTGGTGTTCACGCTTCCTACTGCATTATTTAAATTCACTTGACTCAGTTGGTAGGAAATAGTCTTAATTTTGACAGTTCTAACATTCATTTTTACTTTACATTTTTATGTAAAACACATGCATTTAATGTTCTACTGAAAGTTCAGTAAACTCAAGGCAAATAATATTCCTTAGCAACTTCTGAATGATTTAGCAAAGTTCTGACAAAAATCACCACCTCAGATGGAGGGCAGACTCTGCCTTTCTTCCCTAGCTATGGGGTGTGAGGGGTCCCCAGTGGTTGCAGTGTGGATGGGAGGATTCCTGGAGGCTGCACCTTTGAGGTACCTGAAGGTTTCTCCAAGGAACCAAGAGGATGTTTGGGTCGAATCCTGGGCTCCCAGTGAGGTCAGAGAAGCCATCCAGGGAGGGGCGGCCCTTGTCTGCAAACTTTGAGTGCAACTCCCACCCCACATCCTAGGCAGAGCACTGAAGGGCAGCACTGGGCCCCTCTGGCTGTGGCGCAGAGGTTCCCAGCATGGAGAAGAGAAATTCCTTCTTAGCCTCTGGAGGCAGAACTCTATCTCCCACAGCAGAACTGTGTTCCTCATTAGCAACAAAACCCTCATCAGAGCTACACTAGGGGGCTGAGTGCAGGGATAGGGGTGGGTTAACTTCTCAAGGGGGGATATTTGTTCTGAAATAGGTTTGAAGGGGGTTCTGGATGGAGGCGTGAAGACCTAAGTCTCATTTCTGTCCCCTGAATAGAGAACTCAAGTCCAAACAGCCCAACCATCCTACCTGGATTCTGTGTCACATTTTCATGTCATTAGAGGGTCACCTACACACTGGAATGGAAGGGTCACAGCAAAAAGATAAATCCTGCAAACCAAGGTGGTGGGTGCCTGAGCAGTCGGAGCAAGCAAAATGAGCCTTGACATAGAAATTCTCTCAGAAGCTCAATGTCACTTTGGGGTTCTTGCTCAGGAATCAAGGGACAGCCCTTCCCCCAAGGCCTGGGACAGGCTGAGAGCCATGGTAATCCTGGGTTCTGGCGTCTTCTGCTTCTCCAGCTTGAGGGACCAACACTCTTATTCCTTCTGAAGCATCTGCCCCTGGAGCCAGGCCTCTGTGCATCTGTCCTTCTATTGTTGTAGACACTGCCACCTGTAAGAAAGACTCGGACCCCACTTCAGGTATAAATCAGATGGTGATTTATAAATCAGGGGGCCGCTGCTGGGAAGGCAAAACAGCCCCGAAGTGAGGAGCAGGCTGACTTTTATACCATTTTTATTGCCATGCAAGTAAGCAGTAACAAAAGCAGAATGTGGCAGTTAGCTCGGAGTGGAGCAGGGGGCTACAACATGGTGACTGTGTGGCGTACACCGTGGTAGTTGGCACGGAGACAGCTTGGGAAACTCAGTAGCTTGGGAAACTTTGCTTAGATAAGTTTTCCACCACCGTTTAGCCCTTGCTAGGGGTTGGGGGAACTCGGAGAACTTCTCTGTTCTATTCTGAAACCTGTGTTTGAAATTAACCAGGGGGAACATGCGTGGGACTAAGGCTGAAACAGGCTGAGACAAACCTGGGTCTTTTAGGGGGCTGCTCTTTATCACACCATCTGCAGTTTCCCTTATGACCTTCCTCCCCAACACGAGTCGCAGGAAGTTCCTGGAGTGGGGCCTGCACTTCTGTGTTTAATAACTCAGGGCTTGGGCTTATGTCAGGCCAGCAATTTAGGAACAGTGGGGAGCTGGGGCTGCCTTGGCCAGTAGATCATGTTCTGCTTTGACGGCCAAAGCACACTCGCAGGCAAGGATGCTGTCCTTCCTGACAATGGCTGTGACTTTTACAAGGCTATTTAACACTCCGAGCTAATATGACCGCGTGAGGGAAATTACCTGTGATGATAGCTATCCCTGCCACCTACAAATCCCCAGCATGTCCCCCATAAAGTGCTAATGTCACTAACGACTCAGCCCACAGTACAGACACATGTGATACAGCGTAGACACACACAATTTTTTAAAAATCTCTAGAATGCATTTTGAATTTGGTGATAAATGGGACAGTCTTTTCAAGGACAATGCAAAGAAGTGGTCCATGACTGCCGAGAAGCAAAGTTATTTGGACAGCAATTTCCCCTTGTCCTAAGGAGCTATTGTTGGTTCCAAAGGATGCTTCCTCCTTAAAATGACCCAGGTGACAAATGGCCCCTGCGGGGAGCACCCTGCCATAGCAGCCCTGCACATCTTCCCAGCTTTGTCCAAAGAGGGAAACACCCAGGAGTGGCCCAGGTTGGGGGTCCTGGCCATGTTTCGTAGGTGTGGTTAGCAGGCCACCTGTGTTAGGAACAGCTTGGCGTGAAGGAAGGGGAAGGGCTTAGAGTGCACATGTTTGTCCCCCAGACCTTTGTCCTTAGCCTTTGTTCAGAGACCAGTGCTGAGAAACCCCGTATTTACCACATGCCCTAGGCGGTGTCTGGTTCTTTCTTATTTCAGGGCTTCTGACCCAGGGCAGGTGGCAGGGCTGGGACCCCAGAGACTTGGATCTGCTCGGTCTCTACAGATTCTTGCTCAGGCTGACGCCTTTCTCTAGGACTTATACCATTTTTAATTGTGACTGCCTTGTCAGCAACCACAGCTTTATCTCTGAGAATTCTGTGTCTGCGGGTTCAGATGACTCTGGAGCCCCTTCTGGGGAGGGGACAGCGGGCACTAGGCAGAGAGGAGGCTCTGGGGATGGGGCAGCTGTGGCCCTAAGCCACACGGCCTGGGGGTTTGTGCAATTCCCTGTGGAATCTCCAGGTACTCCCAGCCAATGCAGGGCATCTCAGTTGGGGCATAGTCTTCAGGGCACCCAGCAGGTTCCTATGGGAAGCAGAATCAGCTCATAAGAGACAGTTTATGAAAAGATTATCCTCAGAGCTGCTGCAGGGTACAAGGACCCACAGGACACAGGTGCTCCAGGGACTAACCTGGCAGGAGGCCACCCCTTCCCTTAGGCCTGTGGCAGAGGATGAGAGAGCATCCCAGGGCCAGGAGGGCTGTGGTCCTGGGGAGATGGATGCTGCTGACTGGCAGAAAGGGCTGAGGAGAAGGCCAGGGAGTGACTGCAAACCCTGCTGCTCAACCCGAGGCAGCCCAGTCCCTGGAAGGCTCCCCCTCAATCACTGTCCCTTCTTCTCTCCCCCATCCTGGGCTGGGCACACAGGAGCAGCAAGATCCGGACACTTCAGTATCTCTGCTGTATTTCCCCTGGAGCACAGGTGTAGTTAAGATGTGTACCTAAGCAGCAATTTAGCAAATAAGTATCTATTAAAAAATTGGGAGTAGTATTTTTAATTAGCAAATTTTCACTGCATGTTTAAGTAAAACATGGCAATGTCTTACATTTTCCTGGTTTAGTAAAATGCTACTGACCGATCCCAAATCCCCACCACAACCCAGGGTACTGAGTTCACTGGACTAAATCACCTGATTTCCTCTCTCCAGCGGCTGCTCCCCAGCCTTCTCCGCACTCTCCAGGTGGGCGGGAAAGTTGGCACTGAGAGTCCGGCCCCCTTGGACGCTCTGCTGGCCTTGGGGGCATTCACTGGCTCAGCTCTGCCCCCAGCACTGCAGGCAGGGCCCTGCCGGCTGTCTGACTCAGCCCAGCCCTGGCCACACACCTCCTCCCACTCAGTTTCCTCTGCCCTCAGCTAACGGAGTGGACTCCCCCACGTCTGCCTCCCTACGCCATCAAATGTCTTTATTCAGAGAGCTCTCCTGCCTGGGCCTGCTTCCAGAGCAGGATGGTACTGATGCCAAATCCATCATCTGGTGGGCCTGGGCAACTAATCAACGAGGCAGTGCAGAGCCCCAGGTGGCTCCAAGGCCAGGAGCGAGGGTGAGGTGAGAAAAGCATGGGGTGGGAGGGCAGTTTATTTTTGATCCTGTAACATCCAGACTCCCACCATGAACAGTCCATTCTGTGTCATGTTGGCATGCAGCAACATGACACAGCCCCCATGTCCACATATTCATTTAATAATGCCCACATTTATTCAACACGTATCTCCAACGTGAGAACATCCACCCAGGGTGCACAGGAGCTAACTTCAGTGGGGGACGCTCTGCTTGTTCCTACCAGACATCTGTCTCCATCCATTGCTATCAGCCAGTCCTACCCTCTTCCTTTGCCCCCCATGCATTATGTGGTCCCTGGAGGCTGACCCATCCTCCCCCAGCTCTAGGAGGGCCGTGGCCTGGCCTGGTCCATTTTGGCTTCAGCCCCCAGATTAGGGAAGGTTTAGAGGTGGGTGCCTGGCCCCTGCCAAAACGAGAGGCTCTTGCCCAACCTTTGCTGGGGTTCACAGACAGGGCGAGTCCTCTTTCCACAGGAGCTGGGCACCTGCTGGGGCATCGGCCCAGAATGACTCAGGGAGGAGGTCCTAGAAGTGCTGTCAGTAGCGGAAACCAGAGATGGACACTGAAGAAACACAGGGGATGGGAAACCCCCTAGTTCCTGAGATCTGACGTCACATGAAGCGGTACCTGCTTTTTATTTATTGAGATAGTTTGAGCTGTGTTTTGTCACTTGCCACAAAAAGGACACCCCAAAATGTAATTTAACAAGAAAAGTTGGAATTAGGAAATGCATAGCAAAAATAAAAAAGAAAGAAAAGAAAATATTCACCCTTTCAGTTGCCAGATTCCACGTTGCTGATGGAGTGAGAAATCCTCACTCATCCTGCCAAACTGTATCATTGCTCTGATGCCTACGGGGAATTTGGCAAAGCGCCCTCTGGGCCACCTGTGGGCCTCCTTGGGCACAGAGCTCAGAGGTGTCCCAGAGGATTTAGCAGGGAAGGTAAATGCCTTTTATTTCCTTCTTTTAATGTTCCCCCTAATGGACTGTCAACTCTACTGCTGTTGCATTTTTATTTCCTGCCAAGGTAAACTCTAATTCACAGGCTCATTAACCACGCGTGCTATTCTGGGCTCTTTGATGGGGATATCCTGGGGCTCAGGGTAGCTCACAGGGTCTAAGGTACAGGCCCATAGCTGAGTGCTGGGACATCAAATCGAAAGGAGGTTGGAACACACCCATTGCCACCAGCGCACAGGGCTGGGGCTGAGTCCAGAATCCCAGATCCCACCACCAGGGTCAGGGCCCAGCAGGGGCTGCCACCAATGGTCCCGTGGACATGGGGCTCAGGCCTCCTACCCCTCACCCTGAAGTGTGGCCAGGGTGATACCTTGGGGCTGCCTCCTGCTCTATCGAGGCCCTATGTCCTGTCTGCAAGGGTGGGGTCAGGCAGGCCTGATGGCCTCTGGAGCCTCTGGGTAAGGCCATCAGAGCTACTGTCTCTCTCAGGGGGCAACACAATGTGGCCACAGTGCTAAGCTAGGCCAAGCCTGCCTGACATGAGAGGGGCTCTGAAGTCAACTCGTCCAGAGTAGACACCTACAGAAAGGTACTTTCCCTGGAGCTGCTATGACGCAGGGACCCATGTCTGGGAGGCTCAGTAGTATGGGGAGCTGGGCACTTCCCAGGAGTCTAGGGCACTCCCCGCTTGCAGAATCCTGAGGGTGGCACATGCTGGGCTGTTGCAGTGGCAGAGGCAGCAAAGGGGACAGCCACAAGGCTGTCTGCACTGGCAGCTCCCCCTGTGAGTGGGACACCTGGGTTCTGAAGGCCCAGCGTCCACTGAGGAAACTGGCAGGGCCGTGGCCACGGAGGAGCTGCATTGTCCTCGGGGGCGGGATACCAAGGTCTGTTGGGGGAGTCTCCCAGGATGGCAGCTCAGCTAGCACACCAGACTGACCTTGCCCAAGGGGCTGGCATTAGGGCACAGCCACCCCAGCCACAGAGGATGCCCCACTCACACATCCCTCTGTCCCTTGCTCTGGCTCTCACTCTGGCCCTCACTCACCCATTCATCAGTGAATACTGGCTGGATGCCGGCCACACCCAGAGTTCTGCCTCCTGAGTCCTGCAGGTAACTGCCCATCAGTGATCCCATGATGGAGGGCGAGTTCCCATAGGAAAACAGAGCAGCTGTTTCTAGCAGCAGGTAGTACCTGCAGGGTGGGCTTATTTCCAGTGGTCACCAACCTCACACTGAAGTGTGGCCCCCAGGATGCAGTGGTCTGTCCCTACCTCCCTCCACTCCCCATCTGATCCCTCACAAACCTTCCCCTCATGTACCCAGAGGGCATCCCTTCAGCATCAGACATGGATTCTCCTATAGTCCTTGGAATAACATCCCCATCAAGGCCTGGGAGCCTGCTACTCCTCAGCCAGCCCTGCCCAATGCCCAGGTCCCCACCTGAACCCCCCTCACAGCCACCCCTTCCCCTCCTCTAAAGGTGCCCCAGGACCTTTGCATGTACTGTCTCCCATCTAGACTGTTCTTCCCCACAGCTCTGTGTGGCTCACCCCTTTCTCACTCAGGTCTGCTCAGAGACCACCCCCTAGAGTGGCTCCCTCCCCACCTGCCTGGCATCAACTCCTCACTGCCCTCTCTTCTGTGTCCTTACCAAAAGACCCTCCCCCCGCCCCTGTGGTGCAGCTCTTAGAGATCACCCAGCACAAGCACTGCGGCTGAGGAAACTGAGGCCTAGAGTAAGGTGAGAGCAAGTTGGGGGAGGCCCAGGACCAGAGCAGTGTCCTGGTCATCCATCCAGAGCCCTTTTTCTAGATGGTCAGGCTGGCTTTTGGGCAAGGTGGCCTAGTAAACTGAGGCCCCCATGTCTCCTTGCTCGGAGAGGCATTTTTCTGAGAGCCATCAGGCCGAGCGCTCTGGGGTCTGGGTCAGGCCCCGACCAAGCTGCCCCCATGTCTCTCATTCCTTGAATTAGCAGCAGCAGCAAAGTTTAATAAAGAGGAAGTTTTCACGGTGGGTTTGTTGTTTCTGTTTAAAGTTACATTGGTTTCCAAAATTTACCTTCAAATGCTTCCCACAAATCATCCCAAGATAAATGGTGCATCAGGAATGGGATTCAAGGGGTGCTAAGGCCTACAAAGGTTCAAGGACCAGCAATGCCTCATTAGGAATCCACCTTCTCAGTCCTTCCCCAAACCCGCCCAGCTCCTCAGGGCTCTGTGTACTTAATTAGCTTGAGAAGCTGCTTCGAGGAAGGCTTCTCACACCTGCCACACGTTGGCACCTCCTAGGGACTTCAGGAAAACTAGATGCCCATGCCCTCCCCCCCCAGAGAGGCCAAGCTAATTGACATGGAGGGGTTAAAGTTCCTGGATGACCCCAGGGTGTGGCAGAGCTCCAGAATCACTGACAGAGGGACATGGAAGGGTGGGGACAGGAGGACTTGTCACTTGGAAGCAGGTGGTCTTGTCTGTAGCCCACTGGGCTGTCCCTTGTCCTGTGATCCAACAGGAGAGGGGGGTCACTGAGCTTCCTGTCAGAGGTAACAGGCAAGGCTGGTGAGCAGACGCCCTGCACAGAGCCAGCTGGACCATCACGCTAATGTGTGGAGTCTTAAGACATCCTCAGGTCCCTGGGGCCTCTGACAGTGCACTTTTGCTGGCAAAGTCTTTTCCCTGTACAAAGCCACCTGCTTGAAACTCTGCCGTGGTGATGGTGTCAGACGCCCACTCCTTTGCCAATGTGACTCTGGCCTCTGGTCTCACCTGCAGTGCACAAGGGTAACACCTTAGCCTCCTCTCAGAACTGTCCTGCTGTGACAACCAGGGCATGGGATGGCCGAGTTAGGGTGATGGCAGCTGTAGATCCAATGCCGCCGCCACGTGAGAGGCTCAGCTGGTGAGCAGCACAGCACTCGCCAAAGCCCAAAGAGTGAGCCTCTGGTGGAGGGTGCGGGCTTCAGGAGCAGCAGGAAGCAGACCACAGTGTCCCCTTCATCCCCTGCACTGACAATATCTCTCCAACCGGGGACCAGCTGCTCCAGGTAGAAGAAACTCAGGTGTCCACAGCCCCCAAGCCTCATGTCATGGCCCCTCCTTTGGCCAATGGAGAGAGACACACTGTGTTGGCTCCAGCCTGGACATCTCAGTGGAGGACTCCAGGGACTTGTCTCAGGCCAAGTGACCACCCTGCATGAAGGACTAGTGGCTGTAGGAGTGGACTCATGTCCACTGTGAGATGAGTGCAGCACTTGGTGATGTGTGAGAAGCCTCTGAGGAGGAGGACCACACCCCAGTCATCTTTGTACCCTCAGTGCTGGCAGGGTGGGTGCCTGTGAATGAATGAATGGTGAATGAATGATGGGGAGGCCCCACAGAGGAGGCGATGCCCACACAGAGTCTAAGAAATGAGTAGGGAAGCCAGGCCCAAGACGGAAGTCAGTGAGGGAGCAGAGCGGGAATAGCATTGCAGGAAGGGCCAAGAGAAAAGTGAGGATCCAGAGGGAAAGGGATGCGGCAGAGCTTTGTTGGGGAACAAGGGGTTCGATGGCAAAGGGGTTCGTACCCTTGTGCACTGCAGAGAGTAGAACTAAGGGGGGATCCAGCATCCCTGCAGGAGATGTGCTGGCCAGGGAGGGGAAGGGAAGACAGGGCATGGGCAGCAAAGCCTCTGCCCCAGCCAGGGCCTAGGGGGCCCAGAGGGAAAGCAGGGCCCAACCTCCATTTCAGAGGCCAAGAGCAAAGGGACACATCAGGGCAGTGTCTTCACAGCACTGAGCCCACAGGAAGGATAGCTCAGGTGGTCTCAACTGTATCCCGGACCCCAGAAGCTGCCTGGACATCTGTTCAGACCTGGACATTTCCTAGGAGTGAGATCTTGAGTGGATGACTGGAGTTCCCTGTGCCTCAGTTTCCTCCTCTGCACAGAGGGGATAATAATGATGCCTGGCTCAGTGAGCAGCTGAGGACTCCCTTCTCCCCATGTGCTGAGTGAGTGGAGGAGGCCCCAGGCCTCCATGAGGGTAAAGCTGAGAGTTCAGGGATGGGTGGTGGGGAGCTGCCCCTATGGCCTCCTGGCATTGCGGGCATCACAGCCACAGTTACACGGCTGTCTTCGTGTGTCCTCTTACTCCCTGCACCTGGCGTGGGCTGCTCCTCACCCAGTCCCAGCCTTGGTGTCCCCTACACCCTGCTGCACTCTGATTTGTCCCCTGTGTGCCCCCTGGGCTACCTGTGGTGAGTCAGAGGACAGACAGTGACAATACTAGTCTAAGCCCCCTCCTCTCTAGCCTTCCTGGATTCCCTGGGGTCCCTGGAGTCAGCAGCTGCCACTTTCTGAAGGGCCCCAGAGAAGTTGGAGCCCTCCTGGTTTCCCAGGAGGATCACAGACATTCCTGTCCTGACCCACAGGGTGGTGGGGGTGGGCTGTGCAGCATCAACCCCTGACTAGGCAGCCTGCGGGGAGACCTGGCTGTCCTGGCTGACCTAGAGTCATGTGAGCATGCTGGACTGAGCACCAGGAGGGGCCCAGGACACCAGTTGACTGAGGGGAGCAGGCTCCTCAGGAGGCCTCAGTTGGCTGTCGGGTCTCCCAGAATGTACTCCTGCTGTTACCCGCATTCCTAAGGACTTGCGTGTCCCACAGAGAGGGTGCCTCAGGCACCAGCATTCCTTATGGAGAGCAGGATTCTATCTCAGTGTTCCTGTTGGAAAATCATCTGAGGGAGTATCTAGTGGGGAAGCCAGCGCTGTGCGAGGACATGCTGGAGCAAACAGGCTCTGTAACACCTTGGTGCTGTGACATCTAACCATTGGGGACCAGGGAGACACTCTGTGCCCTGTAACATGGCTGCAGGATCTTTGGGCATCCTGACTCACTTGTCTCTGGAGCCATGACTTCTGTGACACAGCTGATAGGCACAGGGCCATGGGCTGCAGGTCCAGGAGGGCCCGTTCTGCTGCTGTCTCCCACCCTGCTCGCTGCAGGGGTCCTGGAAACATCCCTGAGCTGATTTGCCCAAGCCTGGGCCTCTTGCAGCCCTTCGCCCTGCCAGCTCAGGTGGTCCCATCTGCAGCCTCCGTTCAGGATCCTGGCAACTGCAGGTCCATCCCCGTGGAGACCACAGAGCCGCTCTCAGCACTCACGTGGCCTCAGCTTGTTCCTGCCAGTCCTCTGACATCTCTGACCTTTTGGAGAGATGACCAGACATCACCCATCTCTGGCTCTGTTTTGTCCTCCTGTCACATCAGAGTGAAGTATCAGGTGGGCGGCGCTCCTGAAATGCACAATTAGAAACAGGTCTGGATGCTTAGTTTCTGGATCATCGCCCAGATTTGGGTGCGGGTGCCTGAGCCTGTCCCACTTCCCCCGCCCTGTCAGGGGCGCCTCCCGAGGACAGACTCCACTGTCGTCTGCTCACGTTCGGAAGGACGGAGAGAAAGCTGCAGAGCTGAGACGTTATTAGGATCCTGTACTGTATCTTCGAGACAATTTTGTCTCTATCTGACACTCAGGTAGACGATTATTCCAGGAAGTAGGAGGTGAGTTAGCAGCTATTGTGCAGGAAAATGACGGGCAGAGAGAGAGATTGGTTCCCACACAGCTGGCAGCATTGACTTCTGCGCTTACAGATACTGTTCATTTTTAATGCCTCCCCAAGACAAGGCTCAGACGAGCTGTGCATCCCAATTCTCCTCTCAGGCGGCACTTTCCCCGCGCAGAGTCTGGGTGCTGTGTGCACAGCGAGAAGCCCTGCTGCCCAGCCCCGCAGATCAGAGCTCCGTGGGCAGGTGGGCGGCACATCCTGTCCACCCTGGGTGGGCTCCCCAAGTGGCATCAGAGCTCCTGGAAAGGAAGAGATATTTACATTGCAAAGGGAACCCAGCTGACACACGAATCTTATAAAATGCATCAAATGACTTATCCTAATGACAAATAATAAAAGCAGTGGCTGCCACCGACAGTCCAGTGGCACAAAAGCAACTTAAACATATTGTTAGGCGTTCGTTGTGGGCTCTTCTGGCTGCTGTGGCATAAATGTTTTAGAAAGCAATTTCCACCTCCTTCCCATGTGGAGCTGGCTGTTGTCTTTTTCTTTTTAATTTTTAAATTTGTATCATCTAATTACTTCTATAAAAAGCAGTTTCATGAACCTGAAACTCCAGCACGCTTGAAATCTCCTGTTTTATTTCATTCCCTCACTGTAGCTGGTTCCCTGATCTGGCTGAAACCCCCCTCTCAAGTTCTCCCTTGTCCATCTCAAGTTTTCAGGGTTAGAAATGAGAAGGACCCTCAGGCTTTGGAGCTGCCCTGGGCCCACCTGGGGAGGTGCCTGCTGCCCTATGTCCATTCTCAGCCAGACACAGGGCCTTCCAGGATAAAGACTACAATTCTCAACATCTTTTTGCAGCAGGGCACCATCACATGACCATGTCATGGCTGATGGGACCTGGGAGGAAGTGGGGTAGAGCAGTTCTGGCTCATGCCCTGGAGCCATTCTCTCTTTCCTCCTGGTCTCCCTGGAGGAAAGGTGATGCTTGTGAGTCTCCTGGGGTCCAGGAGGTGATGCTGGTGGACATAGAAAGGCCCCACAAGCCACCACCAGTGGTCTGAGCCATATGTCCCTGTTTCCCCCAACAGGGGACTGAACCATTTGTTCAGTAAGTCTGGCACAGAAACAGCTGTAGGTGCACCCTACAGTCAACACCCAGCCTTGGGCAGCTTGTTGCTGGCTGTTGATAACAGGGGAGTCAGACTTTGTTTCTGCCTCTCTTGTTCGAGTCCCTGTACTTGCAGCTAAATCCTGATGAGACACCTGCTCCCACACTAAAGCCCCAGACTTACCATCCCTGTGGCTCCCCAGCCAGATCCCACATCCTCAGGGCAACAGGTGGGTTTGGTCCTGGGTACAGAGAGGGCAGGTCCCAGCTGTGGTGGCTCCAGGATGTCTCAGGGAGCCTGGTCCCAGTGTCTGACATTCACATCACAGAAGGCCAAAATCATGGAGTGCACAGACTTGTTCCTTTTGAGGGAGACCCCATCCTGTGTCTCTCTGAAGCTTCTAGCAGTAGCTGGAATCTTCACATTTCTTGGTATGTAGATATATCACTTCCGTGTCAGCCTCTATCTTCACTTGGCATTCTTATGACTTTTCACTTCAAATATTCCTGCGTTTTTCTCTTGTCAGGACACTTGTCATTGAACTTACTCCCTTAACCCAAGATGCTCTCTTCTTGAGATGCTCCTTTAGTCAAGTACATCTGCAAAGACTTTTCCAAATAAGATCACATTCACGGGTTCCAGGGAGAGGACATGGACTCTTCTTTTGGTGACCACTATATGCCGCCATCCAGACTTTCAGCCAAGGAGTTAATGGAAACATAGATGGGGTCCCAAGTATGGTCAAGAGTGATCTAAACTTCTGAATGTCTCCCCATCAAAATGATGTAAACTTCTTAAAAAATCTTTGCAGAGTCAAGAGAGTTCATCCTGAATCTCTATTTCTACAGCAGGCTCAAAGTAAATTGTTAATCAGACGTCTACATTTTAGCATAGATAGGAAAGTGAGACATGGGCAGAGGTAGCGTAAGCCAACAGGATACAGAGTAGAAAACACGCTGCAAGGTAAGCGTAGCCATTAAGTGTCACAAAATGTTAGAGGAA
This sequence comes from Nycticebus coucang, assembly GCF_027406575.1. NCBI lineage: Eukaryota > Metazoa > Chordata > Mammalia > Primates > Lorisidae > Nycticebus > Nycticebus coucang. The sequence goes on along the minus strand of NC_069783.1, from coordinate 106,100,743 downwards.
GAAAAATGAGACATGAGCAGAGGAAATACTACAGCAAGCGATGTAACCAAATGGGAGGAAGAGAATGCACCGTAACAGTAAGATGGGAGTCACCACAACTGTTACAAGAAACAGCAGAAACACCACCAGGTGGGTACGTTGTACGCTACAGTTTCTCCCCCTCCCCCTATGGGCTTTGGACACCATGACATACCTGGGCCTAACTGTATAAGGTGGTAACTCCCTACCCAATGGCAAGAAGGAAACAACATCCCCACTGTCAAGGAATAAAAGAGAAGAGACGAGGTCAGAAAGGAGGAGAGGCCAGATGAGAGGAAAGGGTTGGCACAGAGACCCCAGAGCCACCGTCCGCTGGGAAGTGTGCCCACTCTTAACCCCTTTAGTGAACTTTCACTTTAATAAATGGTGCTGCTCTCTGCTTCACAACTGTCTCTTTCTTTCATTCATCAATTGCAAGAAGACAAGAATCGAGGATTTCAATGGCCTGAATATATTCATTTGAAATCTCTTCATGTTTTTTTAACAGCCCCAACTGAAAACCCTGCACGAGATAAGATGAAATAAGGCTGGTGAAGAAGCTCAGCTTCTTTCAGTGGTTGTGTTTTACATGGACCCAAAGTCATCACGGATCATGCAGAACTGAAAGCACTCAGGGTGCATTTTAATTATCTCCAGGATAGATCTGGGGGTGTATGAGGAGTGACCCCCTGGTCAACCCAGGAGAATCAACACCATTGTCTCCAGCATCAACTGTCACCAAATCTCCACTAGCAGGAGAGTTTATCCCATCTTCACTTTGATGTTTCATGGGTGCTCGGCACCAAGTGGGCGCCCGCTGAGTGGTTCTCAGATGAGCGAGTTTAGCCCTAGGACACTCTGTGGCAGGCTCAGACAGCCAGGCTTTCCAGCCAGGTTTCCCATCCAGGCCCCAAGGTCCAAGGCTGCAGAGCTAATGAGACTCTAGCCTTCTGTCCCTCTCATGCTGAGATGGTTAGGATTTTGTGGTCATAAGCACAGAAACCAAAGGGGTGGGCAACTAGGGATCCATGAATAGGAACTGCCCAGGGAGCCCATCCAGGAAGCCCTGGAGTACCCACTCCATGAACTTGCTTCACCCTTGCACCCCTCACTTAGGATCCCAGGTCCTGGAGAGTCAGGAGCTGCTCCAGGACATTTTCACCCTGATTGCACTTAGTGACCTGAGTGGTCACTTCCCAACAGGAAGAGAAAGGTGCATGAGCAATGTCCATGCAGCAGCTGAGCTGATGGAGCAGTCCCTTCACTGACCAGATCAGTAGATTTGTGCAGAGTTAATGACGAGAGATGGCAGGAACTCAGGGACGAAGGACCAGGCTGTACTATGGCCGATGAGCTTGTGTCCATGGGTCTGCGGGGTATGTCCTCTTGAGTGATGGTGACCAGGGATGTGGTAGTGGCTGCTAAATGAGGGAGGATGTTTCCCTGAAGTGTTCAAACAAACCCTACCCTCGGCCCTCAACATAGGCCAGAGTAACCTTGCTGCCTTCTTTCTCTTTGCTCAAGTTAATCATCCTCCACCGGGCAGTAAATCCCACAGGCTTTCAACAGCCATAAACAGCAGCTGCTGAACACTGAACAGAATCTGCTGAAGGACAGCCTGCTTCCCTTCCTCTTGGCATTTGCCCCCGGCCGGTGCATGTGGGCTCCACACTGAGAAGGTGGGGAGGGAGTTCTATCTAAAGGGAGCCTGGGATTTGGGCAAGACGCATTCCATCACAATGGCTGATTCAAGATAAAAAAACACACTACATATGGGGCTCAGTCTACAACCTCTGATGTGCAAGAAAATAACTTTAAATAGATTTTCTACAAGTAAAGTGTGTTTCTATTTCTTCCTTCCGTCTGCGCCTTTGGGTGGAGGTATAGTCTCAGCCAGTTGGGATCTCCACTCACTCCCCCTCTTCCCCCCTACCCCCTCGTCCCCATTGCTCACCCCATCACACACACACACACACACCCCATCTCCGAGGTCTGTGCCACTCACCTGCCACAGGACTCAGTCCATCCAGGCACTGTTCAAATATCCAGGAGGGAGTATGGCTAACCAGAGGGCACGAGAGGAGCAGTGCACGGACAGAAATCTCTCAGGAGCAGGTGCAGCTGGCATCCACAGGCCACCACCAGTGGGCTGAGCCATACGGCCCTGTTTCCCCCAACAGAGGATTGAACCATTTGTGCACTAAAAGTCTGGCACAGAAACAGTTGTTGCAGTCCAACTGTTGGCTGCGGCTCAGGGAGACAGCCGCCCAGTGAAGGATGTTTAGGGGATGAAACAGACACAGCATCTTCCGGGGAAAAACAGGGAAGGCACAACTCCCAGACACACGCCCCTCTGATCGCCTGCTGGGTGGGCTGTGGGTGCAGCAGGCTCTGGGCACTGCACCTTTGCGCGGGTCCCTAATAGGGAGAAGATCATGGTGGGGGCTGCTGAGAGTGGGCTGACTGCAACAGGGTCTCATGGGGTCTCCCCTCCCCGCCTGCCAGAGATTCAAGAACAAGATGTGTGCACAGGCTGGTGTTGGGACATTGAATTAGGGTCCTTCTAAGTGGGGCCTGATGACACAAAGGGACCATGCTAGGTTCTGAGTCAACCGAGAGCAGAGGTCCCAGGGTGGTGATCCCCCTTGAGGAAGGGTTAGTGATGCCCACACACCAGGGCAATATTGTGAGAATTGACTCACATTTTTACCTTGGGGCCTCCTTTTATTCCCTGACCCCTCCCCTACCGAAGTCCAAGGGAAGTCCTCCAGCCAAAGCAGAGAGCACAGAAATAATATTACTGGTTTTAAAATATGTGTGTGTGCTCATGTACATTGCCCTGCCGCAGTGGGAGAATGTTTCCCAAGTCGGTTTTTTCCCCACTCCTAATATAGGTAAAAATAATCTCTGGATTGGGGAAGAAGAAAATAATCCAAGAAGAGCACCCAACACTCTCCAAAATTTCATCCTAAAATTAAAAGTGACACATGACTCTGATAAATTTGGGGTCTGAAAGCAGAGAAGGCTTGCTACCTGGGAACCTGAAACAGTGACCTCCCAGGTGGCCCCACACTACAGAGTAAGGTGGGTAGAGAGGATGTAGCTGTTGAGGCTTCAGGACACAGAGACCTGGGAGTTCTCTCCTCCCAATATGTGAGGGAGGGGTGGTGCACCCCAGGTCACACAGAGGGAGGAAGGATGTGACCTCAGGAGAGCTGTCCCAGTTAGAGGCTTCAACACCAAGCATACTGGGAATTACAGGCCTGATCCTCAGTAGTGACATGCACAGATGACAAGTGTCAGGCTGAGAGACTCAGCAACAGACAGGCAACCTAAGAGGGGAGGAAGAACATTCTTAATGGTGTAGAAAAAAAGCCTACTACCCTGAATTGACACTGTTCACCTGGAATTGAGTCTATTCTTTTCTGCCATTAGGCAGAGTGAGGGCTCTAGGGAGAAACTATATTTAGTTATAAAAGAATCAAGTTATTTTACACACCTGACTTGATAGCTTGGGAATATATACCCACTTCACTTAGGAGAGTGCTTTGGGGAACATGGTTAAATTCAGTGTAACAAATGTCAGATTTGTTTTAGAGCCAAGAAGAAACAAAAAGATTTTTTTGCTTAACCAGAAAGTAATATTGGTCCAGGGCCAAGAAATCTGAGCCAAGTCAGATACCATTTTGAGTTTGCAGTGGTGGGGTTCAGGGTGGACATTTCAGTGACTTTGCAGCGGGCAAATTGGCTACTCAACCGAGTTCTTGGTACAAGTGAGTGTGTTGGGAAAAGACAGGAGAAGCAGCAGACAGATGCTGGAAAGAGGAGAGAAACAGGGCTGGGCTGGAAGAAGGAGCACTGGATTGAGGAACCCAAGGTCATATCTTTTCCTCAACCTCATGACTTGGGAATGGCTGCCTCCTGAAAATCCAGGGAAGTGGGAGGAAGCCTTCAGATCAGAAGAGGGAAAACCAGCACCTTCTTAATAAGATTCACAAAAAGTTGTTTAATTCATTTATTTGTTTGTTCATCGATTTTTTTTCATTCCTCCAGGAGAGTTTTATTGATCATCAACTGTCATTGACACTGTCCAGACACTGTTGACAAATGAAGTTCAAAACCAATAAGATCCCTGCCCTGTTAGAACACAGACGATGAATGACAAAATGGTAATAGAGCAAGATATTTTTAGATAGTGATCATTGCTACAACAGAAATCAAAAAAGTAAGGAAATAGAGAAAAACTGGGAGAGGCCACTTCTATAGGGTAAGAAAAATTCTTTCTGAAATGACTTCCGTGCTGATAACTCAAAGCTGAGAAGGCATCAGCGGTGTGGTTGTATCATGAAAAGCATTCTAAACAGAGGAAGAGCAAACACTAAGTTCCAAAAAGGAGAAATTTAGTCCATTTGACAAATTGAAAGAATGAATCTACCATCTAGATTCACTCATACTCCAAACCCCAAATAAACTCCTATTTTAAAAAGAGGCACTCCAATTTCTGGGTATAAATACTATTTATTTCCACCTTTCAATTGAAAATTACGGCACCTGTGGCTCAAAGGGGTAGGGCACTGGTCCCATATGCCGGAGGTGGTGGGTTCAAAACTCAGCCCCAGCCAAAAAAAAAAAAACTACAAAAAATAAATAAATAAAATAAAATAAAAATTACAAGATACAGAAAAGAGCAAAAAACAATCCACTGTCAACAGACAAAGCAATTAACACAATAAAAGAGATCTGTCACAGTTATTGAAACTGTGAATTTAAAATAACTATGATATTAGCTTGAGCCATCTAATGAAAAATACAAAAAACATGCACGAACAGAGCATTTCACTGGAGATGGAAACTATAAGAAAGAAGCAAATGCTAATACAACAGAAAGTGACATAGTAATAGCAATGTAGATGACTTCCACAGACTTATCAGTAAACTTGACACAGCTGAAGAAAGAATAGGCAATCTTCTTTGTTTGTTTTGAAGGATTTTTTATTAATTTTTTAAATTTTATTTATTCATTTATTTTGAAACAGAGTCTTACTTTGTAGCCCTTGCTAGAGTGAAGAAAGACAGAGCAATAGACATTAAACAAATTGAATTTAAAAGGAGAAAGAAAAGTAGTAAAAGAAAGTAAATCTTTGCTTTTATTTTTATTTGTTTGTTTTGAGTCTCTGTTGCTCTGGTTAGAGTGCCGCAGCATCATCATGGCTCACAGCAAGCTCATACTCTTGGCCTTGGGAAATCCTCTTGCCTCAGCCTCCAGAATATCTGGAACTACAGGCATGAGCCAGCACACTCAGCTAGGTTTTCTTTTCTTTTTTTTTTTTTTTTTTTGGCACAGAGTCTCGCTTTGTCGCCTTTGGTAGAGAGCTGTGGCATCATAGCTCCCAGCAACCTCAAACTCCTGGGCTCAAGATATTATCTTGCCTCAACCTCCCAAGTACCTGGGACTATAGGTGCCCACCACAATGGCCGGCTATTTTTAGAGACAGGGTCTTCCTCTGGCTCAGGCTAGTCTGGAACCTGTGAGCTCAGACAATCCAGCTACCTTGGCCTCCCAGAGCGCTAGGATTACAGGCATGAGCCACCGCACCTGGCCAAAACACTACTCTCAGGTTTTCTATGTTTTTGTTGTTGTGGTTGAGATGGAGTCCCATCCTATGCTCCTGAGCAGAGTGCAATGGCATCATAGCTCACTGCAACCTCAGACTGGGACTGTGGGCACCCCACTGCCTCAGCGTCCAAAGCCACTGGGATTATAGGCACTCATCCCAGCACCCGGCTGGGTTTTTCCATTTTTTTAGGAGTCGGGGGTCTCACTCTCACTCTCAAAGGCAAGTCTCAAACTCCTGAGCTCAAGCAATTCTCTCTCCTCAGCCTCCCTCCTGCTGGGATGACAGGCGTGAGCCACCGCTCCTAGCCAGGTTTTCTATTTTTAGTAGAGACGAGGTCTATGCTCTTGCTCAGGCTGACCTTGAACTGCTGAACTCAAGCGATCCACCCACCTCAGCTCCCAAAGTGCTAAGATTATAGCCGTGAGCCACTGCTGCCCGGCCTAAATCTTTGCTTTAGAATGGGTCTCAGGAAAATCTGAATGACAGCAAAAAGTGTACAGCTATTTGCTTATACTATGCTTCAGAGATTTGAAAATTAAATTTAAAATGATCAGAAACAGAACAGGGGTAAAGCCTGGCGTGGGGCTTCAGAGACAGCTTTGAAGTCTATGATGAAAGTGCTACTTGCTTATCTCTGCACGTACTCGCTGTGAGTCATGGGCAAGCTGCTAACCTCTCTGAGTCTCACTTCCTTTGTAGAAAGGAGATAATCGTTATACATACCTCATTGGGATGTTGCAAGAATTAACTGACAGACTACAACAGTACCTACAACAATGTCTGGCACATAACATGTCCTTCAGATATGAAGATTACTTTTTTTTTTTCCTTTTGACAAAGACTCCCCCTGTGTCTCTTCCTTGGCTTTGTGTCTAACAAAACTTCAGTCATTTTAGATCTTTGCAAAGAGCCAGGAACCACTATAAAAATGTTCTCGGAGAGCAATGTATCCTGAGAGAGAGCAAAGAAACATAAAGGGAGAAGCTTAGCAATTATGATAATGACAATATGATAGCTAACATTTATTGAGTGCCTACTGTGAGCTAGGCTTGGTGCTAAACTCGGCGTATACACGGACTCGTCCCATTGACTTTATGTAATTGGTCCTATAATGCAGATGTAAAAACTAACTCCAAGAGACTGAGTGACTTCAGTGCTGCTCCAGGCCACCCCTGGTGAGGGTAGAGAGAGGGCTCCTCCAGCTGTCTGTCCCCAGGCTTTGCAACCTTCTACACGGAGCTCATACCTCTCAAGGAGGTACACGGTGACATAAAAGGACCTTCAAGGACGGCTGAAATACACTTGCACAAATGACACGGGGAATTGAAATGTGAAAAGATGTTTAGGATTCACATGGCCTGAAACAGAAGAATGTCTTTGACTCTTGGCAGTGATAAAGAACACATTCAAGGTGAGATCTTTCTATGCTCCTGGTCCTCAGCTTATTAAATTGTTTTCAGAAGAAGTTCACAGCACAGGCTCATGGAGAAACTCACCCCCAACAAAATTCACTGAAACATCAACTCACAGGGGCAGGGATTGAGACCATGATGAGTAACTCGAATTGTGAGCAATAAAGCTTTGGACTGATGGCATCGTTCACATTAACTGAAGATGGTGGCTCACATTATCAGCACTGAAGATCAGCAATGCCAGAGCTGCCAACTGCTCTCCAGCTGTGTGCGGCAATAAGCAGCAAGCCCGCCATCTTTAACAATACGGCAAGTCCTCCAAGATTGTACCAAAAAGAAACCATCCAGGACATCTAGATGACAAAAAACATGATATTCACATGACAGCATCTGCCATATTGTCCCTGAAGCAAAATACGACCAGGAAAGCACACGGAAAAAACGTGGACCCACCACGTTTTACAATGCGGCAAGAACTTAAGCCACCATCTTAAGTCACTATATGACTGCACATGTCCACTCCACGCTATGCACCCGAACAAAGCCTCACCCATCGTGATGTGGCCTTCCCGCCACTTGAACACTGCGGCAGAAGTGGATCCGCCATTTTGGACAATCTAACAAAGCATATCCTGCCATCCTGAGCAACGCTGCAATGTCAAAATCGCCATTTTAAGCTCTGCGCATAACTTCTGGAACTCTGGTTTTCACCTGTCCCCTGGTACTGGTAAGAAAATCTTGTTTTTCTGCCTCTGGATACAATTCTAACAAACACTAAATAAGTTCATTCAAACACCTTTAGCTCATGGAGCGAACGTGACTGCCTCTATCGTCCATCTGCTTCCCTAGCTTATATTTAGCACAAACCACTACCCTAAGCCGATTTATGTGGCAAGTAAGACGGCGGCCACTTTTCTTCCAGAACGTGAAGAGCGCCTCAGCGTAACCGCAGAATCCTTGCCCTGTCAAAGCCGTAGGAACATTCACACACCACCAAATTATCAGCAAAAAAAAAAAAAAGCATAGCTATTCTAGATAGTGCGACAACCCACAAAACCAACACTTTTTCATCCAGAAAAAGTGAGCCCCGATGGACGGTGGGAAAAAAAAGAATCAAAGCAGGTATCCGCAGCCCCGATGGGCCAGAAAAAGAAATGAAAGCAGGTATCCGAGGCCCCGATGGGCAAGGAAAAAAAATAATAAAAGCAGGTATCCGAAGCCCCGACGGGCCAAAAACCAAGTATTTTTTAAAAGCAGATATCCGTTGCCCAGATGAACCAGAGAAGGGTAGGGGAGTGGACACAGCAGGTATCCGATGCCCTGATGGGCTAACGAAAAAAATAAAACACAAAATCTGGTATCCGCTGCCCCGATGGGCATATTTTAAAAAAAGGATTAAAAGGCAGGTATTGACAGCCCCGTTGGGCAAAGAAAAAAACAATAAGAAAACTAGGTATCCGCAGCCCCAATGGGCAAACATAGAAAAGGGGGTGGGGGAGAGGGTACTATACCATCAAAATAGCAGGTGTCAACCAAAGTCATTCCAAAGCAAAATTTCTTGAAAATTGCCTAAAATATAACAAATAACTTGAAAAGTATGGAGGTGTCAGGAATTACTAGGAGAAAGTAAAAAGGTTTTAAAATAAAAAAAAAAATGACAATTTTAGTTCAATGATTCGATGGATCCTGAATATGTGCAACAGAGGCCTGGGATGGGGGTCTAGGTAAAGCCCATGAGGAGCAGGGGACAGAGGTAGAAGCATCCTGCTCCTGGTCCATCCCCTTCACAGCTTCTGAAACAGGCTATGCCACACTTGCTGTGCTTGGCAAGAATTTCTCATTGCAAAAAACAGGTCTCCTGTCAGTTTGGGTTCTGGGGACACCCAGGGCTCCGTGTCCCCTCAGCCCCTGAATGCTCAGGAGGAATAGAAGCGACTGTAGTATTCCCCTCCAGAGTGTCTCACACCAGCACCCACACTGGCCAGAGACAGGCAGTGTGGGAGAGACGCCTGGATGCTCTGCCAGCACCAATGTTGGACAGACACTCCTGGTGGCCCTCAGAAGATAGTCCAGGGGCAGCTGTTTGTGAGAGAGACAGGGAAGAGCAGGAGAACAAGAGAGGGACCAGTGAGGAGGGGTAGTGCTCACAGGAATGAGGAGATTTCCAGCGCAGCCAGATGCACAGCCACCCTCTACAGAGCCATAAATGCCTCTGTCTGCTGGGATGTGTCCACTGCCCTCTCCCCCAGAGGCATCTGGGAGTCTATGTGTCCCTGGGAAATGTCTACATCTTATGCATTTAACACAGAGCACCCTGTGGAAGCTACACCCTCTTCCTTATTCACCTGCAGTGAGGACATTTGCTGAGGCCTCTGAGGCCACAGGTCAGGCCAGGGAGTTGTCTGAAGAGAAAGGCAGAGAACAGGTATCCAGGTCAGAAAGGGGCCCTCAGACAGGTGACCAGCAAGCCCAGGAGATGAGGTTCAGGAGCCCACCTCCCACTGGGTTCATCCCAAGTGGAGAAACAGCCCTAAGTGACAGTGGCACCCCATCCCCACTCATGCAGACTTTATTGCAATGTTGGGAAACTGTCTGCTTAATTTATTTTTGCCGGAGAGCCCAGCACAGGGACTCAGGTGTGTGCTTGCATCAGCTGACTGCCCTGACTGTGGAAATGAAATGATCCCGAATCTTCCCTTCCCCCTGGGAGCATCTGGCTGGCATAGTCCCAGGTACAGTGCCCGGGCCAAGGAGAAAGCAATGCAGAGGTGTCAAGAGAACCAAGTGGGGAAGGTGAGGCTGCCCAAAGCACAGCTAGGGTTTTCTCACTGGCAACATGCAACGGGGTACAAGATCACAGGCCACGTGTGACACAGTGAGTGCACCAGCTCCCACTGGGCTGCAGACGGAGGCTGGGCGCAGGCCTGTGACCAGATGTGACTTACCCCTGAGCCTGAGGACAGCTCCTCAGAAGCAGCTATGGGTGTGGTCCCAACTGGCCAGGGCAGGGCTGGTGTGACTGTGGCATGGATGTGCACCTCACTGGAATAATCCCTTTGTTAAGTCACAGAACATGAATTAAGATAACAACTTGCCCAGAGGCACCCCAGGAACATGAGGGAATCAAAGATGGGAGCCATCCGAGTCAGGCTGGAGAAATTAATTTCTGCCTGTGAGCCCATGCAGTCAGGAAGGCTCATTAAAGCTGAAAAGAAATTAAGGCCTGACATTCCAAGAGGGCAATAAAGAGCCTAATGAAGAAAGGGGGAAGGGGCATGGTCAGGCTGCATCAACATGAGTGGCAGCTCACCAACTGCGGATTGGGGGACTTAGATCCAGGGACTCAGGGATGTTGTGTGGCAGCTCCTCCTCTGCACTGATCAAAGGCTCAGCTCTCCCAGTCGGTGCCATTCTTCCTGAAAGGGGTTCTGCGGTGTATCCACAGATGAGACCAGGAGAGTTCAGGCCAAGTTTAACAAAAAGGGACAGAAACCTGACTGAGCAAAGATGGCTGCTGCACTGAGAGTGGTTGAGGGCTTCTTTTTATACTGGGTGTAGGGAGAGGAAGATTTCACTGGCTGTTGGAAGGTTTCAGCAGTCTAGGGTCTTCCCAGTGGAAGTCTTGGGAAGGTGTTTTGTTCTGGGAGGCAAGGAGGGGGAAGGGTTTAGGCCCCTAACATTCCCAATTCTTGTTAAAAGGGGTGATGAGGATGAAGGTCAGTCTTTCTGCTTCTCTCTGGATAGGGCTGCAGTTGTCCTCAGTGGGATGAGTTGTGTGTTAGCAGGCCTGCATGGGTTTGAGGTACATTGGGAGAGGGTTCAGGGAGTAGTAGGAATTGGGTTGCAACTGGGGCTGACACCTTTTTTATCCTGTCTTGAATAAATAAGGACAGGAATTGGATAACACAAGGGACAATGGTTAATAATAGGAGAATTACAGGCTCGGCACCTGTGGCTCATGCAGCTAAGGAGCCAGCCACATACACCTGAGCTGGTGGATTCGAATCCAGTCCGGGCCCGCCAAACAACAATGACAGCTGCAACCAAAAAATAGCCGGGCATTGTGGCAGGCGCCTGTAGTCCCAGCTACTTGGGAGATGGAGGCAGGAGAATCCCTTGAGCCCAGGAGTTGGAGATTGCTGTGAGCTGTGATACCACAACACTCTACCCAGGGTGACAGCTTGAGGCTCTGTCTCAAAAATAAATAAATAAATAAAATAAAATAAAATAAAAATCTACATTAAAAAAAAAATAATAGGAGGATTTCAGTGAGGAGGCCAAGGGGGGTGAGATCCAGAGTCCCCATGGGCTGTCGAACCAGGATCCTTCATTCTGAGAGCTTGTTCCTGGAGTCAGACCAGACCAGACTTGTTGGCATAGCTACAGCAAGTCTCCTGTAACAAACAAAGACTCCCTTTCCCCCACCGTGAGCAGATCTAAGCCTCTACGATTGTGGAGAACTACTGATGCCAAGGAGTCCACCTAAGTGTGTATGAGTTGTAAGTCCACCTAAGTGTGTATGAGTTGACTTCCTGGGGGCTCTTGCCCAGTGCATTGGACATTAGTTGAAACTGGTGGGTAGCAATTCCTAGGCCTGCTCATTGCCTGGGAGGAGGGATATATCAAGGGAAAGTGGGACAAGAGCGCAGGTGCTGGTCCAGTTTGTTGGGAGGCATAGACAGGTGGAGGTTCCACACAGGAAATAGCCACCAGTGTCCTCTAGGCAAGGGGAAAAGTTGGAGGAAAGAAGCAATTCTGGAGTTCCTGTATGTTTTCTGGGCATGCTTTTAATGTCCCAGATGGAAAGGGTTCTTGCTAGAACTGCTCTGGTGAAAGATCAGATAGGTGGTGCTATACCAGAGTGTGTTTTAGGAAAGAAGTGGAACTTCGTTTGGGTTAGGTAATCAGTGAGGTTGTCAGTGGGTTTGGGGACCAAGGGGCAAGAGGCTTGGGTTTTTCCAGTGTTTTTAATTTAAGGGAGGAGTGAAGATTGGGCAGTAGGCTGTCCTTGGCAGAAAGGGAGTTCTAATTTGATCTAATTAATTTGTAATTCATTTGAAATTAATTCATTTATAATTAATGAGAGCGAGGAGAGAATAGAGAGTGAAAGGAGGGAAAATGGGTAGGGGAGAGAAAAGTATGAAATTTTAAAGAAGGAAAGGTGGAACGTGAGTCCTGAACTTTAGTGGGTAGCTGAATTTAAGGGGGAAAAATAGAGTCCTCGTAGCTGAATTCACAAAGCACCGTGAAAGTGAATGCTGTGTCCACTGTCCTTACGTAAGATTGAAGACAGACATTTTTCAGATGTGTCCAATCTTTAGGCATGACTATTCATCCATTCTGGATGTTCAGAAATTACTTGAAGCTTAAAGGAACAGATTTTAAAAGAGAATTTACATTTCTTTTTTATCGGTTGGGTTCCTCCCTTGTCTGTGAAAACAGGAATCCACGGGGATGGGGCGCTGCTGACAAGAGAAAGGAAGCAGGCAGAGAGACAGATTTGGGCCATGATTGAAAGACTATGAATTAATAATTTTCTATTATTTCACTATGAAGACTGATCATCCTTATATTTTCCTTTTTCTATTGTAAAATTCACATATCTTTTTGAAATGAGCTCAAAACTGGAGATTATGGATGGAATGCCTTTCTTCTGAAACTGCTTCCCCAGGATTATGAATGGAGGGATGCCCCTGCCTGTCAGAGTTCATTGGGATCACTGGGGGGAAGGATGGAAGGCAGATGGTCTTCAAAGTTAGGTTAGACATGGGAAGAGGTTTCATTGGAGAGAAATTGCTAGGGCCTGACTTTGATTCTGTTGGATGTTATTAGGCAACAAAAATGTAGGAGTCAAAGTGAGAACTAAAAGTAGAAATACAAGCGGTGTCATAGAGAGGCTAAGAGAACTATGACTATACATGAGTTCTTAATTGCACTAGTCCAATTTACTAGAAGCCGCCTGTTTATGAAGAGTAAGGTTAATTCAGCTTGTATTGTCTTTGACTGGTTAATAAAGAAACAATATTTTCCCAGTATGAATAAAGAGGGCTAGATCTGGTATGTGAGTTAGGTAGATGTATAAGAAAGACAAAAAGAAGAGTAAGATGTCTTAAACTACCACATATTAAAGTTCACAGTTTTAAAGTTTTTGTGGAGAGATTTGGAGTCTGGGGTCTATGATGGGCTGGCTACTAGAGAACTTACTTTAGGCGGAAGCAGGCTCTGAAAGGTCTGTGGGTTTCCAGAATCCAGAGAGTTGAATCCAGGACAAGATTTGTAGAAGCTCAGCAGTAGTGGTGAAAAATAGTAAGAACTGAAAGGATTTCTTTTAGGTTGATGTGGGCCTAGGCTGTCCTGGGAAACTTTAAGTACAGTTTAGTTTCTAAGCCATAAGTATTATCGTGTCATGGTCTCTTTAAGAAGTCATTAAGAGAGTTTGTAGGGGCCAGGTGGGGTTGGAAAATTAAGGAGAAAGATAAGGGAACTAGACACTTACTAGTTTCATCCCTTGAAATAGGCCCTTGGAACTTTATAGGCCTGTCTCTTTTACTGTAATCCCTAAACCTACAGTGGTGAATAAGGCTATCAGGCAGGAGTCAACAGTTTTCAATGATGGAGATATTAGATAGATATTTATCATGGCTTTGGAAAATAGAGCAAGAGAATTGGTAATGTTTTTTTTGTTGTTGTTAAGTTTTACCAATCACTTTATTCTTTTTTTATTAATATTAAATCATGGCTGTGTACATTAATGTGATCATGGGGCACCATACATTGGTTTTATAAACAGTTTGACACATTTTCATCACACTGGTTAATATAGCCTTCCTGGCATTTTCTTAGTTATTGTGTTAAGACGATTATATTTTACATTTACTAAGTTTCACATGTACCCTTGTAAGATGCACCACAGGTGTAATCCCACCTATCACCCTCCCTCCGCCTATCCTCCCCCTCCCTCCCCTCCCTCTCCACATTCCCCATATTCTTAGGTTATAACTGGGTTATAGCTTTCATATGAAAGCCAAAAATTAGTTTCAGAGTAGGGCTGAGTACATTGGATACTTTTTCTTCCATTCTTGAGATACTTTAAAAGAAGAATATGTTTCAGCTCCACCCATGTAAACATGAAAGAGGTAAAGTCTCCATCTTTCTGTAAGGCTGCATAATTAGTAATGTTTTAAATAAAATCATAAAAGAATATTTCAGCTCTTTCCATGACTTTTTAAAAGAAATAAATTATGAGCTATAGTTGATTATAAACTGTTGTTTAAGAAGACTCTAAATAAAATAGTCTGCAGATGGTAAAGATTTTATAGCAGTCATGATTACAGATGGAAAGGAGATTTGGTTATTTTATAGCATAGAAATTAGTATATAATTATTACTGATAATATATATCAAGGCCTATTAAACATTATAGGTTAAGACATTTGTTTTAGTAGAAACACAAGTTATCACAAAACACAGGCTTTCATTTAATTAAGAGAATAGTCTTAGATGACTAACGGCAATGTAGGAAGTTGTATGGGTACAAACTTTGACTTTTAATGTTTAGGGGCTTTTTAAATTTCATCATGAGTGAACTAACATTTTAAGAAAGCTTTGCTGTCTTAGCCAAACCTCATAAATTATAGCCATCTGGATCATATGTATTCTTTTATCACAAACAGGGTCACAGTTTACTATAAAGTTAGTTGTTCCCTTAGCTAAACTGATAATTAAAAGATTTTAAAAAGTAAAAACCTTCCTTGGGTAGACAAAAGACTCAGTTTTCCAAACCATCAGGCTCCCTAATATAGACAGCTGAAATATTATACAAGTCAAAAATGTATAAAAATCTTCTGTTATTCTTATTCATATCATATGAAAATCCCATTCAAAAGGAGAAAATCAAGTCATTCATTGCCTTAATGTATTAATGATAAACCCAATTTCAATAAAATCTTTTTTGGTTTTTCTCAGGTCAGTTACTAAAGAGGCAAAGAAAAACTTTTTTTGTAGTCTGACTGGTTTGTCTGATGGCCTCCTCAGATGTAGATACTTTTATTGATATATTACTTATGACCTTAAATCTTTAAACTTTAAAAACAATCTTAAAACTAGTTCCCTTTATCAAAGATTCCAAAAGTCATGTGAACTAAAAGGCATTTAAGTTCTTTCTCATGTTTTTGATAAAATATTTGATTTGATTCAAGCACTCACTTTTTCTTTAAGCCTATTAATTAGAGTTCTTTTACTCCGAAGGTGAACATTATATATTCATGACATATATGGACTAGAAACAGAAACATACAGGAGTAGACACTTTTAGGTGAAACAAGGCAGAAGTTTATAGTTTGAAAACTTAGAGCACATTAATGAAAGGAAAAAGTTGTGGCTTTTCAGAAGTCAGAGAAAGGAAACTATAAGGTCTTTTTTAGTGGTGGGGAATAAATGAAATATAATAAAGGGTGATCAAAAGAGCTTTATCTCCCAGTGAACCGAGAAACTGGAATAATGGGGGGGGGTTGTATTATTTTTATTATAATGATGAAGATAGGAGAAATAGAGGTCTCTAAAATTTAGGAAGAACAGAAGACATGGCACTGGTATTTATTAGAATTAATTTGTTTACCTTTGTGAGCAAAAGCCATTCTGGTGTGATGAAGTTGAGTCTATTTCAAAGTCTGACATGTTGGTCAGATGGAAGCAATTTTTGTCGATTTAGGGGACCACTGGTTTCAGAAGGCAAATATAGTCCCCTGTTCTAAGAAGGATACATACTCCCTTCCAGTATCTTTTTGTTTTGCAGAGAGGACGTGGTTCTGAGGTCCCAGCTGAGGATGTTTCTTGGGGAGCTTTGCTCTAGGGACCTAGGGTCATAGACAGGCAGTGTTTGGTTCCTGCAGAAGAGTGCGGTCTTCTTGCCTGGACATTTTGAGTAACTATCTCTGAAGAAAACTTAAAGTGGCAGCCACTATTTAAACATACTTTTCTGCCTTCCGGGCTGCTGTCAGTCCCGTTTTTCTCTTTTCCTCTATCCTCTCTCCATCTCTATGAAAAGACCACAAAGTCCAGGTTTAAAAGTTCCATTTGAGGAGCCTGAGGCTTCTTTTAAGTTTTGGAGTTTATGCCAAATATTGGGGCCAACTGGGAGATGATATACTTTCTCTCCGGTACTAAGATTTAAATTAGTAAAAAGTTGAAAAGGCTTTAGACAGGAAGAAAGGGTTGGATTTTTTACACTGGCTTTGAGAGATTTATATGCCTTTCGATGTCTAGAAATATTTGAAAGGGGGAGTTGGTATGCAGGAGAGAAGAGAGAGTAGCTAGGGAGAGAGGGTAACTGGGCAAGTCAGTCAGCAGGTGGGTGCAGCCAGTGACAGGGGGAGCCTTCTGGCAGAAGTTGATGGCACGTGGCCAACATGGGCTGAAAAGTGGGAAGTTGGTGATGATGGAAGTTGGCAGAGGATGGGTAGCAGTTGGCAAGGGAAAAAGGGAAGGGGGAGGGGGAGTCGAGGAGAAGCTAGTGATGTGGGTTTATCAGTATGGGGCAAGGTGGAGGGCCTTGAGGTTGGGGTGGGTTAGGAGGTGGAGCACTAGAAGCTTGAGGAATCCATGCAGAAGACTGAAAGAAGATAGAAGGAGAGGGGTTGGCTTGGCTCCTATAGCTCAGCAGCTGGGGCACCAGCCATGTACACCAGAGCTGGCGGGTTCAAACCCAGCCTGGACCCGCCAAACAACAATGACAACTGCAACCAAAAAAAAAAAAAAAATAGCCGGGCACTGTGGCAGGTGCTTATAGTCCCAGCTACTTGGGAGGCTGAGGCAAGAGAATCGCTTAAGCCCAAGATTTGGAGATTGCTGTGAGCTGTAACGCCACGGCACTCTACCAAGGGTGACATAGTGAGATTCTGTCTCAAAAAAAAAGGACAGGAGTTGAGCCAGGAGTATAAGATGGATGAGTATGATTTGCTTAGGGAGGCGCAAGATTGAAGGGAGAGTAAAGGCCTGAATATAGGGGATTTCTACCTATCTGCCATATCTGTGGAGGATAGTATTTAAGTCTATAAGATACTGAATTCGAAAAGTTCAGCTCCCAGGCCATATAGACCCAATATACAATTTGTGTTTGTGTTGCAGTAGAATATGAGGCACTTTGTCCAAATCTTCCCTTTGATGCCTAACTTTTTATATTGTCAAAAGAGACACCCCCGGGGGTATTTCCCTTGAGAGAATGGAAGGGCCTACTCCTACGTCTCAGATGGCCTTCCCCTACTTGGGCAGAATAGGAGGTGACCCCTGTTCTCCAAAACATAGGTCATAGAAGTGAAAAGCGATTCTCTGAGAGGCCGGGCATCCCTTGGTCCTCTCAGAGACTCGGGGCCCCCTGGGGATAGGAGCTTGAACCAGGGCCCAGTACTGCAAAAGAAAGTAAAAATCCTGTTAAGTGACAGAGAAGTGAAGGGGGTGTGAGGACATAGAGGCCTGGAGCGGGCTGAGAGGGGTTCTGGGTGAAAGTGTTCAGGAATCTTACTCACCCTCAAATGGCAGCTGGGACAAAATCCTCTAAAATTCTGTGACAGGAGGGTGAATGGAGATAGGTCTGGGCAACACCAGGACCAGGTTCTGAGGGCACTGGTGGTTGGGCCAGGCTGCTAGCCAACTGCCAGTCCTGGGTTTTTGGCACCAGATGAAAGGGGGTCAGCCGTGTAGCTAGAGATGAGACCAGGAGGGGTTCAGGCCAAGTTTAATGAAAGGGGACCGAGACCTGCCTGGGCAAAGATGATGGCTGCACTGAGGGTAGCTGGGGGCTTGTATTTATACTGAGCATGGGGGGAGGAAGTTTCCACAGGTTGATGGAAGGTTTCAGTGGGCTAGGTTCTTTCCAGAACTCTTGGGGCAGGACAGATAGGCCTTTTGCTCTGGCAGTGGAGGAAGGGGAAGGGTTTAGGCTCCAACACTTCCTAACTGTCCTCTCCGTGTATAACAAGCCATCCAAAACACTGCAACTTAAAACAAACAGTGATTATGGTTTCTCATGATTCTGTGGGTGGGATTTCAGGCAGGGCCCAGCCAGGTAGCCATTCTACTCCATGTGGCCATGGCTAGGGTCACTCTCCTGAATGTATCCAACTGGTGGCTGGTCTGAACTGGAAGGTTCTGGAAAGCTTTTGTGCACCTGTCAGCATAGTTTTCTCAACAATTGAAAATAGCTCCTCTAATCCACCATAAGGTCTCCATGGTTACCATGGAGATCATTTTATTACAAAAAGGAGAATTCAGAGAAGCATCTATTAATGTGTGAAGGCTGTCAGATGTTGGTTCCTTCCCAGTATGAGAGATGTTTTGACCCATGGGGCTTGGGGATGTCTTTCCTTGAAGTTTGAGTAGCCAGCACCTCAGGTAATGGTTCACCCTGAGTTTGAACTTGAGACTTGGATTAAACTTGTCAAATCTCCCCCCTGCGGCTCCCTGCTTCCTTTACTCTTCTTGATCTCAGCTGGGAAGAAAGGACATTTAAGATGCTGTGAAAAGTATAATAATCAATTACAAATTCCCAAGAAAGAAAAGTCAAGAAAAATTCCTTTTTAGGGACTTTCGGCTGAGTAGGTGTTGGCTCTATCCCAATGCTCCAAACTCATAGTGCAACTTGCAAATATTTGAAAGGGGCAGTTGGTATGCAGGAGAGAAGAAAGGGCAGCTAGGGAGAGAGGATGACTGGGAAAGTCAGTGGGCAGGTGGGTGGAGTCGGTGATTGGGGGAGCCTTCCAGTGGAAGTTGACAGCTGGGAGGGGCGGGTGGCCCACATGGGTGAAAAAGTTAGAAGCGGTAATGATGGAAGTTGGTGAAGTAACAGGTTTCACATGAGGGTGACTGTGACCTAACTGCTCTAACATTCACCTGGGAAACCTGTATCCATGTGGAGAGGAAAAACTCTCAGAGACACACTGACTTTAGGGGAGTTTACTATGCCCTGCAGAGGACAAACCCCAGAGGACCACACAACACTGCCTAGCCCAGTTTAAAACATAGAGTGAGTCACCTATAGTTAAAAACTGGGAGGTTTCATGCATTCATTCGTTACTGTTTATTTAGCCCTAGCTCTGAGCTGGGTCCTACTCTGGGTGCCAGGTAAACAGGGAGCAAAACAAAGGCCTTACCTGCGTGCAGATGCCCTACTCAGGCCCACATCCAAGCAGGAGTCCTGGCTGGAGCCAAGAGCAAGGTAAGGGCACAGGGCCCTGCTGGACGCAGGGTCAGTGGGTAGGGCAGCTGCTGCCCTCCGGGTGGGGCCTTCACTCTGTCCCCATAATCCCCACCATCCCCATGGTCCCCCAGGCAGAGGCTGACACACCTACTGTTTGTCCTCAGACTGAGGCAAGTCCTCCTTAGAACAGACTAACACAGAAAGGGAAACTTTTCTCATGTTTACCAAACAAAGAAAATAGAAGATAGGTCAAGAGGGCTGAGAGTGTCAAGAACGCCTGGATGGACATTTCTACATGGTTAATGAAAATTAGTAGTTACAAACTTGGACTCCAGGTGGCGCCTGTGGCTCAAAAGAGTGGGGCGCGAGCCCCATATGCCAGAGGTGGCGGGTTCAAACCCAGCCCTGGCCAAAAACTGCAAAAAACAAACAAACAAACAAACAAACAAAAACAAACTTGGACTCCAAGAGCCAGGGTGCTGGGCTTTCCTGCTGACTTGGTCCTGCTGGCTGTGTCGAGAGCAGATTCCTTGTGTTCATTGACCTCAGTCTTGTCATCTGTGAGACATGACAGCTCCTGCCTCTGGCACCTCTTGGGAGGGCTGAATTCACACCTGTAAAGAACTTAGCTTGTTAGGTCTCATCTTCCTCCCTACCCCCAGCGTTAGTTTAATATGCAAATAAAGACCCTCCCTCCCTACACGGCACTTCCAGAGCCCTGAGAGCAGCTTCCAGCTGGGAGCCTGCTGCAGACAATGACTGTAGCTCCTTTTTAGTAACCTCCTCCATCTTCATGTCACATGCTCCAACTACCTCTGATCATGGTAAGTGAGAAGGATTTTCTGCCTATGGTAGTGAAATGATGTTTCCTCTTTAGAGGAATTTAGTTAAGTTGAATGTGAAATGATTTAAAGAAAAATACTGAATAAGTAATACAGAGGGGATGTGTACGGTAGGAAGTTTGGGAATCCAAGAACTAGTCCAACTGCTTCATTTTACTGGTGGAGAAACTGAGGCCCAGAGGAGGGATGGGACTCACCTGGGGATGTGGGGAAGGGGAAGTGGGGGGACAAGAGGGGAGGAGGAGGAAAAGGAGGAGTTTGTGTTTCCATGCAGAGATTCTGACTTTCAGCAACAGAATCCTGGCATCCGGAGAAAGTTCTGTGTTCTCTTGATGGTCTGACTAGTCAGAAGTGGACACAGGGAATAGGGGGTCCATCCCTCCTAAGCCACGGGGACTGAGAGGGTTTCCAGGGGATTCCTCAAAAACTGCTGGGGTTCATTTAGCAACAGAATGGGAGATGGATACTAAAAAGGCAAAATAACAGACTTTTACACAAACTCCTCTGTCCAAGAGTTAACTATTGGGTACAGCAGTATTTTCAACATGTTCACATGTTGAGTTATACCCAGCATACATGACCACAGGGGAGGATGGACCCCACCACCTTGCCCCTCCGTGCTCAGGAACACAGCTAACCATGAGTACCCGCCCTCCCTGCCCTCGAGGCCCCAGACCCCGGCTTCTCCCACCTGCACTCATTTCCTGGGCTCAGGCTGCCCCTCCCCAGCACAGAGACCTGCCTGAGTGGGGCCACGCTGCAGACAGCCACAGTTCCTGCCACGCTCCCCGCACCACAGACTATACCTTGCTTTATACCTGTGGTGATGAGAAAGGTGGTGACACCAGTGTTGGGGAGAGATAGGGACACAGGGGTAGTGGAACGAAGGGCCATGGACCCCTGGACCCAGTGGTCACATTTGCAGGAGACACCCAGGGAGATTCGAACAATGTCTTGGGTGACAGGCACACAGATAAACTTCAACCATGCTTGTGGTGGCCATGAAGTGGACATACCTGAGCAAGCATCCTGGGGAAGGAGGAGGGAAACGTGGTGAGTGCACACGGAGAATCGTGCAGCAGGAAGAAACGCTCGGCAACATGAGCCCAGCTCCTAAACATAATTATTGGTAAATAAGAAAGTAATACGCAGGTGGTGCCTGTGGCTCAGTGAGTAGGGCGCCAGCCCCATGTACCAAGGGCAGTGGATTCAAACCTGGCCCCGAACAAACTACAACAAAAAATAGCCGGGCATTGTGGTGGGTGCCTGTAGTCGCAGCTACTCAGGAGGCTGAGGCAAGAGAAGGAATTGAAGGTTGTCTACCGGGGGTGACAAAGTAAGACTCTGTCTCAAAAAAAGAAAAAAGAAAGTAATATGCAAAGTGAAGCTCATGACACAATACTATTGGTGTGCATGTCCACAATATATGCCCAAACAGCAGTGGGTGCTCTGCAAGATCACAGATAAAATAAAATCACAGTTCAAATAAAAAAGTGGTCATCACACACGGCTCAATCTTCTACTATGAAGGAACTCTCGGGAAAAGTTCTCAACAATTACATTCAAATAGGTGAAAATTCAGTAGAAATACTAACATTACACCCTAAATACTGTTTCGTGATTTCCTTAACAGTGGAGAGGGGAATCAGTGAGGAAGGGGAAGGAGTCAGGAGCCAGAAGGTCTGGGCAGGAACCAACCTGCAGTGGATACCCTGCCCCCAAGTGCGGAGGGGCTGGCCGAGGTCTCATTTCACACCTGCACGTTCATTCTAAGGTAGGAGCGGGCCCATGCTTGTGGTGGCCATGAAGCTGACATAGCCAGGCGGGTATCCCTGGGGGAAGGGAAGGGTAAAACATGGCGAGTGCACACAGAGAACCAATGAAAGAACCAGACCAGTGCCATCTTAGGAGTTAAGTTTCGCTCCCCCCCCCCATTACACCCAGTAAGTTTAACTTTCCAGGCAATTCCCCAAAATCATGAGACAACAGCCCACCAATCAGGGACCCCTGCACCTGACCAATCCAGAAGCGCCCCCTTTGTTTCAAGCTGTGCACGCCCACCCGCTGCACAGGACCATAAGAACCCCCTGGTCCAGAGCTCGGGGCTCCTGGCTCAGATCCGTTGTAGCGGAGACCCCAGAGCCCAAATTCGAACTTGCAATAAACGGCCCTTTTGCTTTTGCATCGGACTCGGCTCCTTGGTGGTCTTTGTGGGGGATTTCAAGATCTGGGCACAACCACCATGCAGCAGGAAGAAACACTCAGCAACATGAACCCAGCTCCTAAACATAACTATTAGTAAATAAGAAAGTAATATGCAAAGTATTACTTACAGGACAGATCCACACACCGTGTGTGCACCAGGCCTAACGTCGGCACACAGGGTGAAACTGCTGGGCAAAATTTGCCTTTACAGATCTATTTTCTTTCTTTTCCTTTTCCTTTTTTTTTTTTTTTTTTTTTTTTTTGAGACAGAGTCTCATTTTGTCACCCTTGGTAGAGTGCTATGGCGTCATAGCACACAGAAATATGAAACTCTTGAGCTCAAATGATTCTCTTGCCTCAGCCTCCCTTGGTACCTGGGACTACAGCCGCCCGCCACAATACCTGCCTATTTTTAGAGACAGGATCTTGCTCCAGCTCAGGCTGGTCTTGAACTCTTAAGCTCAGGCAATCCACCCATCACAGCCTCCCAGAGTGCTAGGATCACAGACATGAGCCACCAGATCCAGCCCTACAGATCTCTTAAAACACCAAAAAGCGTGGTACCCAATGGTTCTGCACAGTATATACAGAGCAGATGCAGATTTATTCAGGATGCATGACACCGAAATGAACAGTGTGTAATAAATAGTGAATGTGTTACATTTAATTTTACCGTTCAGCTGGAATTATTTCTCTCATTTTTTCTTGCAAAAGACATGTATTGGAATCCATATAACTTAAATGTGGATATGGTGAAAATCCAAAGTTGTTGGATCACAGCAGGTCCGATCAGCCCAGGGCAGTTCTGGGCAGCCTTGGCCTTGGCAGGTGCCAAGTGTCACATTAGCAGAATCCAGCAATGACTTAATTGTCCAACCTGCCAAGTCCCCAGGAATGGCCACTATGAGCTGCAGGGCCTCTGTGTGCCAGGCCTGCTCTAAGGGCTTCCCACCAGGATCACTAACCCCCTCACCCTGCGGGAGGTGGGCTGCTGCTGGCTTCTCTTTGTAGAGGAGGAAGCAGAGATGCCCAGGAAGCTGCCCAAGAAAACACAGGAGAGAAGGGAGCAGGTTCCACCATGCAGTTCAGGTTCAGATTCCTTCTCTGAACTGGCCAGCACCTGTGTGCCCTCAGGGTTACCCATCCACAGCGTCTCCAAGTAGTCTCAGTTATGGATAAATACATGAATGCTTTAGTGAGTGATGAATGAATGAACAAAGGTGAGTCACTTTGAGCCCAACAGAAGTCCTTTGAGCCCAGCTCTGCCCCAGGCCTCAGGGAATATTCTCTGCTCAGAAAATTCCCTCTAAGCGGCCAAAGACCCACCATACCGGCAGAAGCCACCAGGATATCCCCTTTACATTCAGAATGATTAAGTTTCCCCAAGTCACAAAAAATGAACTCTGTGTTATGGTAACCGCCTGGTCTCCTTTTCAGATTTCATTGATGTTTCAAAATTCTGCTTTTCTTTTTTTTCAATTTCAGAATATTATAGGGGTACATACATGTGGTTACATATCTGCTTTTGTATACAAGTGTGCCCTTCACCCAGCTTTTTAACACAAACCAGTGCTCAAGGCAGCATGGCAAGGTGGGCTCTCCCTGCAGAGGTAACTTAGCAAGAAGAGGACATCCCCCCCCAAACCCCTGCGGGGAGTGAAAGAGGAAAGTGTCCCATGTCCACAGCCCTGGGGCTCATAGAGGGTCTTAGTGCCTACCAGGGGTGCGGTCCTAATCTGATTTGAGAGCTGGAAGCCTAGGAACTTGGGAGGAAGAAAAATGCCAGGAATTTAACAACAACCAAACCAAAGCCTCTAGCATGACTGAGAGCCCACGGCAAGGAAAGGGGAATGTGGGCTTTCTCCTGGTCAACAATTCAAGTTCACATTGTATGTTCTCTAATAATTCATCATATAGTTGGGTATCGTAGGTCAAAAATGTATCCTTAACATTCAGACAAAGATGACAAATGGCTATTGAAACAGGAAAGGCTGCTCCTTGCACCCTGACAAGGCACCTCTGAGAGCCAGGGTGCATCAGTAATAGCAATCAGTTTATCAGGCTGTCAGCTCCCTTAGGGAAGGAAGCAATGCTCCTTATGCCAGTTGTAAAAATAAATCTGAGTGAACAAGCACAGCAGGAATAAATGATCATCTGCTAATGGTCGGGAACTAAATCATCAATAGTTCCAACCCAATCCCAACCCCAGGAATAAATCGGGTTTACAATTAAACAAATCAACAAAAACGAACAAATACACAGTGTCTTGGTGTTGGTGCCTTTCTCATGGTCGACTTTATCTGGGTGTGTGACCGTCTGGGGAACCAGATCGTGATTTCAGACACTGAAGGCAGAAAATTCCGGGCATTTCTGGGGTCTACAGGATGCTGGCCAAGTCTGTCTTCTGCCTCCCATCCAGAGCTGAGACCTATTGAAGGGCTGGGGAGGACCTGCCCAGAGAGAGTCCCAGTGAGAATAGGAGGGTCTCAGGAGGTCCCCACCAACCTGTTCTACCCCCCACAGGGTTGGAGTAGCTCCCCCACCCCACACACCTGGCACCTGCCCAGGACCCTGCCCCCTTCCTTCCCGCCCCCCTCGTGTGTCTCCTCCCAGAACCCCTAGGTGGGGATGCTTCAGAGACACAGAATGTCAGGGAGGAGGGGGAAGAAGCCTCTCCGCACTGACATCCAGGCAAATGCATTTCTCTCCACTGCCCTCATCTCTGGGGCTGCTCCAGTCTGGGTGAGGAGCCTTCACAGACTCGGGATTCCCTGCCTGCCAAGCACAGCGGCTGAGACCAGATGAAAAGCCATTCATTTCCTCCTGTGGGAGAATTGTTCTCTAATTTTATTTCTGCAGCATGGCCTCTGCTTGAAATATAAGCCTAATTAGGTCCCAGAGTCCTGCATTCCAAAGCACAAGAATGTGAACAGGGATTCCTGCCCCTTTGTCCCCTTTGCCCCTCATAATTCAGCAGTAAATAGGGCATTTATGGCAGCAGGTGAATAGTTAGCGAGTGTGTCTCAGGGGCCAAACATTTGTCAAGGGTCCTGGGCCCTGCCATGGGCCGAGAAGCCTGCGACAGGAGGGGCCCCTGCTTCAGACCAGGTAAGCTGGGAGTCCCAGTGTCAGAAGAGAGATGGGGTCTTGCTGGGCACAGGATGTGGGGGGGAAATAGCTCAGGGGCTCATCAGAGGAGAAGATCGGGGAGAGGATTTCAGCCCTGGGTGAGTGGGCACTGGGGTGCTGCTGAAGGCTTTGGTGGAAGCATCATTTCCAAAATATCAGCCCCCTCAATGAGGCAGTGGGGGCTGTGGTGATGTAGCCTCAGAACTGACTCTCAACACTTATGTCAATGTCCTGAATTTTCCCAGGCCCGAAGACTAAAGCTGGGGGGGAAAGTTATCAGCTAGGATACCACATGTCAATGATAGAACCAAATCCAAACTGGTTTAAGAACAAAAGGGGATTTATTGGCTTACTTAGCTAAGAGGTGCGAGAGTGGGCTGCCTTTAGGTGTCACTGGATCCAGGTGCTGAGAGATAAGCCTGAGCTTCTCTGTGCCCCTGAGTTCTGCTTTCCTCCCTTCTGGCTCCTCAGATGGGCAGGCCCCCTTATCATTTTCATTTGCATCCTGCTGGGGGGAGCTCCATAAAGGCAAAGCCAAGGGCTGGAACTGGAGAGGGGACGACAGTGTGGGCAGGAACAGTAGTGTCCATCATGGACCAGAGTATGGAGTTTTTCCTGATATGCAAAAGGCAGAGTGAAGGGTGCAGGGTGCTGTGGCGCAGACTAAATAAATCATCTTCGTCTGGTCTGGCCAGCCTGGGTGGAGGGTCCTTCCTGGGCCTTAATGACAGCCCTGTGGCAGAGTCCACTCACTCAGTACCCAGCTGGACCTATTCCCAGGGCTCCTCTGCATGACGGGCAGTCCTGGGCACAGGTTCTCCCTTGGCTGGTCAGTGAGGAGGGCTGGAGCTGACTTTGCCCCACCCTCTGCTTCCTTGTGGAGCCCCCCTTGAGCTCACTCCATGAGTTTCCCACCTGACAAAGTGGGTGGTGGGGCTTCCCGTGGGGACTGAGCTAGGGAACACTGTACAGCCGTTAGGACAGCTGTCCCGGGAGCTACTTTACTGCCTTGAAAAAACACTTAAGGAAAATCTCATCATCAGGTTTAAGAATAACCCGGACAGTGTGGTTACATTTTTAGTTAAAAAAGAAAGACAATCACTTGTCTCTATTTGCTCAGTGCTCAGCAGAGATTTGGTGCCAGGAGGATATTTTTCTTTCTGCTTCTCTGCTTTCTCTAAATTTCCTGCAATGAATACGAACTGTGTCTAGAATGAAAACATGTCACAAAAGTTAACAGGGCAGGCCAGGTCCCTTGGACGCTGTTAGGTGGGGTTGGGTGCTGGCTGGTAGCTCTTGGCCCAGGATGGAGGCAGGACTTGGAGGCCTGAGGGGCCTTTCAGAGCAAGATACCCCAGATAGAAACTGAACTGAATGAGCACCCCCTGGAGCCAGGAAGAAATCAGGCTCCTGGGATACCGGGGAAATTAGGCAGCAGGAATGCTCTGCAGGGAGGTGCAGGAAGCTTGCAATGGCTGATTTACCAATGCCCTGACTTTTCAGAACCCCCGCTGTGGGAGGCCAGGCCCCAGAGACCCTACACCACTGCTAATACCGTTTCCTTCCTGGAGACAGCTTTTAAATAGCATAGCCTCATGTGCCCTACATCACATACACACAGCATCATTTCTAAACCTTTGGGGGAAATCCCACCCTTTGTCTCTGAACACCACTGGAGTGTTTTATAATCCTGTACAGTTGGTGACTTTGAAACACTCAAATTACCAGTTTGTAGAGTGCATTTCAAATCTGCTTTTTGTTTAATTTCTTGGCTTTTATAACGGGAAGCTGCTCTCCAAGCCTCCAACTCAGTGCTCAGTCTTCTGACAGCATCGCTTGTCATCCATTCAGAAATTACCTTCTCTGCGTGTTGCGTAGGATGGGTTGAGCTTCACCACTATGAATTTTAGTTCAAATTATAGAACGGGGTCTCTCTGTTAGATGATTTCAGGTTCTTATCATGTAATTATGGTGTGTTTACTAATGACATAATCAAGAGAGATGATTATTCATTAAAATATACTTTTCGCCAGTCTGAAGAAGCTGCTTGTGGACAATAACGAACATCCCGGGCCGGCTGTAAGAGTCGCTGAGACCATCCTGCACGGGCAGATGGGGATTCTCCGAGGCAAAGGGTTTCCCTAAAAACAGGACATTCTGCTTAGTCCTGGAGTGAGACAGTTTTAGAGTTAATACCACAAATATGGCCCTTCCCCTTAGTAATGTTTGGACCAAACAATTCCTTTTTAAGCTCATCGTTTGAATTATCTGGTTGAGATCCTGCGTAATCTTCTGTCTGAAGACTCACAATTAAGTTTCGATGACGTTGACCTGGCTGTGGCACATGCTGCCCTGAAATCCATAGGGGGACACAGAATGTGTTGGCTCCTCTGCACAGGGACACCTCGGGACTGACATACCAACAAGGACCTTCCTTGCTTTCCAGAGGTTCCTGCTTTACCCCCAATCCAAACCCAAGCAGAAACACACCCCCACATTCCCATCCTTGCCCCCGGTGACAAAACCCAAATTCTACCCAAGTTTGAAATGCTCCCCTCCAGTTATCCTTCTCCACCTCTGTCACATCTTTGGGGAGGGGAACCCCGGACAGCATCTGCATACAGGGTGTGAGCACCTTTGCACCCCCACCTCGGGGGTCTTCAGTTTCCTGCACAGATGCTGTGAGGCCATCAGTAGCCTGCCTGGGACTCCCAACAGTTTCCAATGGAAATGAAAGCTTAGGAAAAGAAGAGCAGTGATGGTGGATTTACCATTTTCCTCATTTTTTAACTCGATGACAATGTAATTACACCCTATGCAAGAACTCTTAGCCACTTTAACAGCCATCAGGCCACCTACAGTATAGCGGTCATGCATCTCAGAAAGGACCCAGCGTGGGTGCCAAGTTCCCTCTCAAGGGGACACCCGTGTCTTCCCAGAACTGCCCCAGAACCTGCCACCACTTGTCCTCCAACACCAGCTTGGAAGTGACCGATGCAAGAGGAGGTGACAGGACAAGGGAGGGGACAGGGATGTACCCAGGAGAGCTTGTCCTGACAATCCCCTTATCAACAGGCATGCAGGCACAGAGAGGACAGGTTTCTATGAAGAAATGCAAATGGTTTATTTAATTAATGATGAGAAGGAGCTTCCCCCAGCCTTGCCTGAACCTGACTTCCTCTTTTAATGATGAGGACAGATCATTTGATTAGATTTCATGACCTCTGCCTATTTTCCGTATTAAATTCCACAAAGGTGTCCCTTTCTGGGACCCTGCCATGTCGTCTGTGGTTCGGGAACATCCCTGCTCTGCCTGTGGGGTTTCTGCTCCTGGCAGGAGGCCCCATCCTGCTCCCCACCCCCCATCCCCTGAAATGAATTGAGGAGTCAGACACCAGTGTAATTCTCCAGGGAGGAAATTATTATTAAAAAGGGAATTAACTTATTCTGGTGCCAAATATACACCGCAAATCCTCTGGGGCTTACTCACTCTCTGATTGCTTTTCCCCTGGTGTTCTTTCTTCTGGGATGAGTAAATGAGGCAGAGGAAGGTGTGTGTGCAAAGTGTTTTCATAGTCTGAGCTCTGCTTTTCACCTTAAATGCTTTTCTGACAGACTCTTCTCTGGTCTTTGCCAGGCCAGGGAGTGCTGATATCCCCACTTTTCACAAAGTGGAGTACAATTAAGGACCCTTGTCACTAGGAGCCCTGCCAGGGAGGGAGGTGCCCGCCAGGAAACAAAGCCAAGCTCTAAAAGCTGCCCATTTGTTTAATTGCCTGAGTAATGTATATTCATTATTCATAAAGGCAGAGAAGGGAAGAAAGGTCAGAAAATGCTGACAAAGAGAGGAAAACATTAATAAAAAAAACCTTATAAACTTTTATTACCAGAGACAAACTATGTGAACAGTCAGGATCAAATCTTTACTATATTTTATACTTTCTCTTTAAAAAAGCACACTTAGGATGCATGTAATACACGTAACCTTGTTTATACCTAAATGGGGCCATATTGTAAATATTCTGCCACCTACCAATTTTGCTTAATAGACTGTAGGCACCATTGTTTATAATGAACACAGATCCACATGACGGTCTCATTTCTGCAGAAGCTCCACTGACACTGCCCTAAGGTTATGGACAGGCTTGGGTTCCTTAGGTTTTCCTAATGCTTTGGTGTCTTGCAGTAGGA
This sequence comes from Nycticebus coucang, assembly GCF_027406575.1. NCBI lineage: Eukaryota > Metazoa > Chordata > Mammalia > Primates > Lorisidae > Nycticebus > Nycticebus coucang. Next base: position 106,071,135 of record NC_069783.1, on the reverse strand, counting down.
CGTAAGCAGAGACCCTGGAGTGGGCACTGAACCTGGTGACCCCACAACCGCCCCCCAGGCAATGCCTACTCCCATCATCAGGCTGAGAGGGACTCCAGAAAGTTCCCTGGACATCCCCCCAACCCTCTGCCCCATGCCATGAGCCTCTTGCGAGGTTTGTTCCTAAATCCACGACTGGCTGGATTTAGGAACAAGGCCAGGGGTCTTCATACTGCAGGATGAGGCCCTGCTGTCCCGCATGTCCACGCTAGTCTATTTTATCACCTACTATCATAAAATATAACATATCTATTGTAAAAAGCTAAAATTTATCAACTCAAACATAGGCCAGATAGTATGTGTCAGCATTTGCAGTAGACAGAAAAGTAAACAAATAAAAAGGTGTGGTGTTGAATCATAACTGCATAAAATTAACCTCAGCGCATACTGTAGGGCCATAATGACTTCACCGCCTCCTCCTGCTGCTATTGCAGTGAGCTCAGGTGTCAGAGTATTTGGTTAAAACACAGTGCAACGCTGATCACCTCTAAGCAGGCAGTTTACCTGTATGGTAAACTACATTTTGCAGTAAAAAATAACATCTGATTCTCGTGTATTTTTTTCCATCATATTTAGTGCAAAACCACAGAATCCATTACAAAGTGTCACTGCTGATGCTAAAAGTGCTCCCAAGCAGTGAGAGAAAAGTCATGACATTACAAGAAAAGTTTGAATTGCTTATATGAGCCACATTGATTTCAGTCTGCAGCTGCAGTTTCCCACCATTTCAGCATACAAATATCCAGCTTAAGGAGCATTTCACAAAAGAAAAAGTTCAGGAAACCACCATTGCAGCTATGCCAGCAGATGAGAAAACCTTGCAGATATTGCAAAATGCCTTTTATCTCATATTGAAAATGCGGCTTTTCTGTGGATTCAGACTTGCTATATGGAACACTTACACACTCTTAACATGATTTGAGAAAAAATGAAGTCAATATATGACAACTTAAGCAGAAGGAATGGTAGGGTTAAGATTAGGGTAAATGTCTAAAGACTAAAGCAGGAGTACTTAATACAGCAAGGGAGGGTTTGATAATTTTAGAAAGAAGTTTGGTTTTAAAAGTGTCAAGATAACAGGAGAAGCAGCTTCTGCTGACTGGGAGATAACAGACGAGTTCCCAGATGCTGTGAGGAAACTCTTTGAGAAGTGATATATGCTTGACAGATTGTTCGTGCAGGCAAAAGTTCCCTATTCTGGAAAAAAAAAAAAAAGCCACAAAGAATATTTACCAGTAAGGAAGAGAAGTGAGTACCAGGCTGTAAGGCAGGAAGGGACAGGCTAACTCTACTGCTTGGTGCAGACATGGTAAAGTTTGTGGTCATGGCTGCCCTTATCTGTAAGGCCACTAACACCTGCTAAACACCAGCTGCCAGGCCTCTGGTTGTACAGGAAGATCTGGACATCCAGAATACTCTGGACTGGTCCCATCAGTGTTTTGTCCCTGAAATCATGAAGATGCTACCTTTTAAAGTTCTTTTGCACAATACAACAAGAAGACATTTCAATTTAAAATATTTATGCACCAGCTCAGTGCCTATAGCTTAGCAGCTAGGGCACCAGCCACATACATGGAAGCTGGCGGGTTCAAACCAAACAACAATGACAACTACAACCAAAAAATAGCCAGGCATTGTGGTGGGCACCTGTAGTCCTAGCTACTTCAGAGGCAAGAGAATCACTTAAGCCCAAGAGTTTGAGGTGCAGTGAGCTGTGATGCTACAGCACTCTACCAAGGGGGACACAGTGAGACTCTGTCTCAAAATAAATAAATAAATAAATATAAATAAATAAATAAAATATTTATGCACCCAACTTAAATGCTCCCAGATTTATGAAACAGACCTTGATGGGTCTGAGCAATCTCATATACTATAACACCATAATTGTTGGGGGCTTTAACACCCCACTGACAGAACTGAATACATCCTCTAAACCAATGGTTCTCAACCTTCCTAATGTGGCTCAGTGAGTAGGACACTGGCCCCTCAGCCTGGGCCAAACTACAACAATAACAACAAAAAAATAGCCAGGCAGGCGCCTGTAGTTGTGGCAGGCGCCTATAGTCCCAGCTACTCTGTAGGCTGAGGCAAGAGAATCGCCTAAGCCCAAGAGCTAGAGGTTGCTGTGAGCTGTGATGCCATAGCACCCTACCAAAGGAGACAAAGTGAGACTCTGTCTCTTAAAAAACAAACAAACAAAAAAAAAAAACAGAAGCAAAAACAAAGACCATACAATCCTCTCAATAGATGTAGAAAAAGCATTCGATAAAATAGAGCATCCTGGCTCGGCTCCTGTAGCTCAAGCAGCTAAGGCGCCAGCCACATACACCAGAGGTGGCGGATTCAAATCCAGCTTGGGCCTGCCAAACAACAATGACAACTACAACCAAAAAATAGCCAGGCGTTGTGGCAGGAGGCTGAGGCAAGAAAATCGCTTAAGCCGAGGAGTTGGAGTTTGCTGTGAGCTATGATGCTACAGCACTCTACACAGGGTGACAGCTTGAAGCTCTGTCTCAAAAAAAAAAGTACAGCATCCTTTTCTAATTAGAACCCTTAAGAATATAGGCACAGGTGGCATATTTCTTAATCTGATCAAAACCATCTATGACAAACCCACAGCTAATATTACACTGAATAGAGTAAAACCGAAAGCTTTTCCACTTAGAATTGGAACCAGACAAGGATGTCCTCTATTACTACTACTATTCAACATAGTGCTGGAAGTTCTAGCCAATACAATCAGGTAAGAGAAGGAAATAAAAAGCATCTAAATGGGGGGAGAGGAGGTCAAACTCTCCCTCTTTGCTGATAATATGATCTTATTACTTAGAGAACCCCCAAAGACTCAACCACAAGACTACTGGAAGTGATCAAAAAATACAGCAATGTCTCAGGATATAAAATCAATCTCCACAAATCAGTAGCCTTTGTATATGCCAATAACAGCCAAGATGAGAAGCTAATCAAGGACACAATTCCCTTCACAATAGCTTCAAAAAAAGTGAAATGCCTAATATATACCTAACAAAAGAGGTAAAGGACTTCTACAAAGAAAATTACAAAAAAAAAGAAAAGAAATAGCAGAAGATATTAACAAATGGAAGAACATACCATGCTCATGGCTGGGAAGAATCAACACTGTGAAAATGTCTATACCACCAAAGCAATCTACAGATTCAGTGCAATCACCATTAAAATACCATCATAGTAATTTTAAGATTTAGAAAAAATAATTCTTGCTTTTGTATGGAACCAGAAAAAAGGCAATTCTTAGTGATAAAAACAAAGCCAGGGTATCACACTACCAGACTTTAGGCCATATGACAAGGCCATAGTGATCAAAACAGCATGGTATTGGCACAAAAATAGAGACATTGACATTTGGAACCGAATAGAAAACCATGAGGTGAAACCAACCTCATATAGCCACCTGATCTTTGATAACCAAATAAGAACATACATTGGGGAAAAGAATCCCTATTCAATAAATGGTGCTTGGAGAACTGGATAACCATACATAAAAGAGTGAAACTGGACCCACACCTCTCATCACTTACAAAAATTGATTCAAGATGAATGAAAGATTTAAATCTAAGGCATGAAACAATAAAACTCCTCAAAGACAGCGTGGGGAAAACACTTGAAGATATCAGCTTGGGGAAAGATTTTATGAAGATCTCCATGGCAATTTCAACAACAACAAAAATAAACAAATAGGACTTAATTAAACTGAAAGGCTTCTGTTGAGCTAAGGAAACAACAACCAAAGCAAATAGACAACCTTCAGAATGGGAAAAGATATTTGCATATTATGAATTGGACAAAAACTTGATAACTAGGATCTATAGAGAATTCTAATCAACAAAAAAGGATCCAACAATCCCATAGATTACTGGGCAAGAGAGATGAATAGAACACTGACAGACGAGTGGCTAAAAAATATATCAAAAAATGCTCATCATTCCCTAATCATCAGAAAAATGCAAATCAAAACCACCCTGATATATCATCTAACCCCAGTGAGAATGGCCCACATCACAAAGTCTCAAAGCTGCAGATGCTGGCGTGGATGTGGAGAGAAGGGAACACTTCTACACTGCAAACTAATACAACCTTTTTAGAAGGAAGTGTGGAGAATCCTCAAAGAACTCAAATTAGATCTCCTATTTGATCCTGCAAGTCCATTACTGGGCATCTATCCAAAAGAAAACAAAATCCTTTTATCACAAGGACATTTGCACTAGACTCTTTATTGCAGCTCAATTTACAATCGCCAAAATGTGGAAACAGCCTAAATGCCCATCAACCCAGGAATGGATTAACAAGCTGTGGTATATGTATACCACGGAATACTATTCAGTCACTAAAAAGATGGAGACTTTACATCTTTTGTATTAACCTGGATAGAAGTGGAACACATTCTTCTTAGTAAACCATCACAAAGACGGAGAAGCAAGAATCCAACGTACTCGCTTCTAATATGAAGGCAGTGTATGAACTAGGGGGGAGTAGGGGAATGAGCAAGTGAGGAAAGGGGAAGAGGGAGAGTGATGGGGAATCACAGTGTATGGCACACCTCTGGGGGGTGGGACACAATTATAAGAGGAACTTTAACCAACACAATGAGTGTAACCTAATTCTTTGTACCCTCAATGAATCCCAAACAATAATGAAATAATAATAAAAATAAAAAAATGAAGTTCTTTTACTATTGGGCAGTGTCCCTGGCCACCCAGAACCCCCTGAGTCTGACACTGCAGGTATCAAAGGGGGCCACTTGCCCCCAAGCACAGCATCTCTGTTTCAGCCTCTAGATCAGAGGTATAAGCATCCTCAAGCTCCTTACACACGGTACTCTGTGGAAAGGATAGTCAGTGCCATGGAAGAGCACCAAAAGAGAGTGAAAACTATGAAAACCTAAAAGGATTGCACTCTTGAAGATGCCATCCTTGTCAGCCATGAACTATAACAAGCCCCAAACAATAAACTCCTGCTGGGGAAAATTGTCCAGACTCTTAAGTGTGACTTCTCAGGGTCCACTATGGAGCCAGTCATGGGTCACCAAGGGTATGTAGAGGTGGCAGAAAAGGCAGGATGAAGGGTTTCAGAATTTGGATCCTGGAGAAATTCAAAAGCTGACAGACACCACACCAGGGGAGATGGGGACAGCAGATGACTTGGTAAGGATGACAGCCTCTGAGCCAATGCCAGACCACGGGAAGGCACAGAAGCTGCAGTGCGGGGGGCAAATGGACACACCCTGGCAGAAGAGCTTGGATTGATTTCACTTCTTTTACAATCTGGATCCTTCTATGACGTGGACACGGAAGCTAAAAGAAAATGGTAGAGAAGGAGGACTGGTACCATATACAATCATGTTTGAAGAAATGGAAAGGCAAAAAAGTCAGACAGGAGTTATGATGTACTTCCGCAAGTTACACACGGTGAGCCTGAACTCCTGCCTTCCCTTCCACCCTGCCACCTCCCCTGCCCCGCCACCCCGGGGTAGCGAGACCAACCCCTCCTCTTCATCATCCTCCTCAGCCTGCTCAATGTGAAGACAATGAGGAGAAAGAACTTTAAGATAATCCACTTCCACTTCACGAACAGCAAATATATTTTCTCTTCCTTATGATTTTCTTAATGACATTTTCTTTTCTCTAGCTTAATTTATAGTAAGAATATAGTTTTAATATATAATACATATAACATACATTTATGTGTTAATTGATTATTAAATTATTGGTAAGGCTTCCAGACAACAGTAGGTGATCAGTAGTAAAGTTTGGGGGGAGTCAAAATTTACACATGGATTTTCAACTGCCTGGGAAGTTAGCACTCCTAGCTCCCAGTGGTTGAAGGGTCATCTGTACACACACACACACAAAAAAAAAAAAAACCCACACATGCATGCACACATATACACATACATTGACACAAACACCCTTACACACACATATATGCACAAACACATACACACACTTGACTCCCTCTTGATTTTTCTGGCAAAGCTTCGACTCACACCCTATCCACCACATTGCTAGGATCTTATCTGAGTTTCTTTAGAATTTAATAAATCATATTTTTTATCAGTCCTAATAGTAGTTTAAGATATATAATGCATCCATTTATAGGGAAAAAAGAAACGTACACTTAGGCACATCTAAGTTTGTGAACACAAAGTTTATCAGTGCACTTGGTATAATAGTAAATAATTACTGAGTAATAATAATACCAAGAAAGGAAATAAAAAACAAAACATGGTGAAGTGTCTAATGACAGGCCATCAGAGGGCAAACAGGGTCCACTATGGAACCAGTCACGGGTCATGACTGGAATTAATGATTATAATTCAAACCACTCATATGCCTATTTAAAAAAAAGAAAAAAGAATAATTACAAATCACAAGGGATAGAGATGTTCATTTAAAATACGCATGTTAATAGGTGTACCCTCCCACACAAGCTCACCTCAGCAGGAGCCTCTCGGGAAGTCAGCTCCGCGGATGGGACTTTGCCTGCCAGGGTCCAGCAATGAGGAATTAGGCCCCTACCTGGGATTTTCTACTGTTAAAGTGTTATAAGCAACATCCCAGTAACTGTTTTTGGATGTAGATTGTTGTTCCCATGTGAATATTTACTACAATTGGAACTGAGGGCTGTGAGGCAGAATTAGCTTCAATTTCCATCAACCCGGGCAGTTTGTACCGCATGCTCTGTGCCCCCAAGTTCCCTCTACCGACCCCCAGGCACAGGGATCTGATAAGAGAACAGAGGAACTCCGGTTTTACTCTTTGCTTTTCTAAGTAGATACTCATCAAAATTAAAGGAAAAAGAAACTCTACCAGGATAACAAAGGATGAAAGGCTGGGTGGGTTTAAAACCCTCGCCATGTCACACTGAGCTCAACCCATCATGGTGGGGCCTTGCAGAGGCTCAGCCATCCCCACATAAAATGCCAGGTTATTGCGACAGCAGCTGCAGAGGTGACACACGCACAAGACAGTAAGTCAGCTGCTCCTCCCATCTCACCATGGACAATGTGACACCACCACACTGAGCACTGCCTGACCCAGGGGCTCCACTGATTTCTGCACGTTGTCTCAGGCAATCTTCCAACAGCCCCCGAGGAAGGTGCCACCCCCCTCTTGCACGGGTGAGGAAACAGACTCAGTCCCCAAGTCCCACACTCAGGAAATGGTGGGGCGTGGGTTGGACCCAAGTAACTTGGACTGACCTTCCACAGCCCCTTACTCAGCCCTGGGGTGAAGAATTTTAACAGAAAAGCTACACATGTGACATGAAGTGAGAGGTCATGAGCCTTGGGGATGAGCAGGGACATCAGGAGGAATGAAGGCCCGTGGGGTAGGGGACACGGAAACAGGCCCAGGCATGTCTGGGAGGCATGTTCAGCCTCTGCATCTCAGGCAGCTCAGGTGGGGGACAGAGCAACCTCCTTCACACTGAGAGTGCACAGACCCAGGCCCCTGGGGGAGGAGTGGCTGTTTCTGGGAGGGACAGTGGCTCTGAGCTGATGGATCTCCAAACGGGTCTGCAGCTGAGAAAATGCTAAATGGGACCCCTGGCCTTATGTGACTTTAGGGAACATGCTGCCAGCCAGTGCCCTAGTAGTTCCTGAATTGCAGAGAGAAAAATATTTGAACAATAGTAAAAGACATTTGTTTTCTTCCTGGACCCAGCTATGGCAACCTCTCCCCTATGGCTATTTTACCCAGGGCAGAAATTCATCACACCCAAGCCCAGAGGCCCCGAGGAGTATCGATTGAACCCAGACTCATTTCCACAGTTCAGCAGGCTGAGCTGGAGCTTGTCGCCTGCTCCAGACCAGCTCCCAGGTCCGTGTGTACCCTTTAGGCTGCAGCAAGGAGCACAGGCAGTGAGAGACTCTGTAGGAAAGGGAACCACGCCGAGACCAGGTAAACAGGAGAGGCCTCACCCGGGAATTGACAGCTCTGGATCAACAGGGCTTTGTTTGTTGGGATCCCCTGTGGACTCGGCTCTGTGGGGAAAAGAAGACACACAGATGCCCAGATCCTGACCCACGGCAGACACGCACTGTGTTTGTGAGCTGGTGGATCAGTCAGGATGAGCCGGGCTCTGCTGAGTAACATTCGCAGATCTCAGCGCTTTATAAAATAAAGGCTTATTCCTCACTCACGTTTTTTGTCCACTCTCACTTAACTGTGATTTTCTTCCATCTCTGTAGGTTGTTGACTGTAGCCGAGGAAATAAGAGAGAATGTGACAAATGTCCCTGAATCCTAAGGTTTCTGCCCAAAAGGAGCACCCACCACTTCCTCTCATATTTTTTTTTTGAATTTTATTTTTCCTCTCACATTTTATTGGACAAAGAAAGTCACATGGCTTGGCCGGATGGCCAGGGAGTGTCCTCCTACTACTCAGGGCAGTAAGTGCTTATGGGCAATAATTCAGTCTGCTCTTCAGAGTGTGTCTTCCTTCCCTCTGGTAAGCTGACACCAGGGCACTGGGGAACAGTCCCTTCCTGCTTTTAGACCCCATCTTGGAAACCACATACGCTCCATAATTATTGAGGCAAGACCATGTGATGTGCCTAAGCTTGCACCAGTTCGGGCATTTATTCCCCTGGCCACTGTGTTTGACTCAGGCATGATTGTGTGACCCAGTCTAGCCCAATGAGATTTAAGGACATGCTTGCTGGGAATACTGCGATCAAGACAGGCGACCTCCAGTGGAACTGAAAAAGGTCCAAAGGATGTCCATCCAGACCAACCCTCCAGGATAAACCTGAGTGTCCCAGAGACTTCCAGAAGCCCCTCATAGGGCAGCTCAGAAAACATCACTCTTCATCAATGAGACAGTTCCCCCTCAAAACAGCATTCCTCCTAAGAGCAACAGGAAATGTCGTTAAAGAATGAAAACTCAATTTTTTAGTCTAGACACAATAATGAAATTTCATAGAATTATAATTTCAAGTGCAGTTTACTGGGCAACTACTGTCTCTTGGAAGTGATTTTCTTCCTTTGAAATGCATTAGTGGACAGACTTGGCCTGGGTGTGAATCAGTATTTGCATCTGGAGCTGGGACAGAGACTGACGTCTCCGCGGTCTTTACATCCACATCTCTGCTGCTGCACAAAAGACATCCGCCAAATGGTCCCAATCTGGACCATGCTTATCCACCTACAGCGCTGGGCAGTCTGGCCCAGCCACCCTCTCAGCCACCCGCGTTTCACTGGGCCTGGGGCTCCGCACTCATTTCAGGCCTGGGTCTGCAGAACTCGCAGTCCTGGGACTGCAGATGCTCCATTTCACTTTCAAAGTCTGGTCTAGAGAAAAGGACTAAAGTCTGGCAGAGTCTATTCCTTCCCACAGTTGTAGGAAGATGAGAAAGGGGAAGCTCAGGGGAAGGCGCCCGACCTCTGCTGGTGTCTTTGTGGCTCTGTGTTCGCGAGAACGTGGGAGCGTTTCTGGGTTTGTGCGTGTGAGGAGCTGCACGCCCCTGAGGTTTCCCCACAGGTGGCCGCCTGGGTCTCTTCGCAGGGCCCGCGCCTGTTCACGTCTTCTGTGGCCACATGCTGGCCTCCGCCCTCGGCCTCCGGAGTCCAGCAGCAGCCCGGACTCTGACAGGAGGCGGGGGGATCTTCTCCTTGCCAGGTCAGATCCCTCCGCCAGACTGAGCAGGAAAGAGCCGGTCAAGCTCTCCAAACTTCAGTCCTCGGCGGGGGACCTGCAGGCCGACTGGGCAGGCCTGGGGCGGGGCTGGGCGAGGAGCACAGGAAGCCCAGAGAACGAGCGGGAGCCCAGCAGGGCTGCTCTGCGGAAGGGAGTTGGCCAGACCTCGCCCTCCTGCGGCGGCAGAGGGGGACGTCAACCGCTCCCTGCCTTCCAGATCTCCGGGATTTCCCCCAGCCCCAAAGGGCGCCTGCCCAGGGGCCCTCGCCTTGAGAGAAGACTCATGGGACGTTCTGCAGGGTGGGCAGGGTCACATGAGAGCCACGAGTAACAGTCCCACAGGAGATTCTGATTGGCACATCTGGACACAAGACGGTCCGGGGTCATGTGAGGGGAGTGGCTACAGGGACCTTGGGAAGGGGGTCCTGGAACCTGAGCTGCACCTCGGGGGAAAAATACCCTGTTAAGAGCCCTGAGGGCCAGAAGTCGTGACGCACAGGCAGCTTCTCCGTGTCCGCAGAGCGCAACCCGCTCCTCGCCCACCTCTCCCAGCTGCACCAGCCCACCCCGCCACAGAGCAAAACGTTCTCCTCCCACCGCCCTGCAGGCTCCCAGCGTCACATCCCCGCTGGGCTTCTCCTCCGTCCTGCCCTACGTACGGCAGGGCCTCCCTCCCTCTCCGTCGCCTCAGCACTTGAAACCCACATCCGAGGCCGCAGGTCAATCACAGGCCTTCCCCTGCCTCGCTGAGGATTTACGAACACCTTCCCAGGCACAGCTCACCCAGACATGCGAGGCAGCGGATACGCCATGACCACCCCCAGGGCATCTTCCAAAGAAGTGCAGGGCCCCACCCAGAGGGGACCTTTCCGCTCCCATGATCTGTCCTGAAATTTTTGTTTGTTTCTTTGTTTTGGTTTTCAACTTTCTCTTCACTTCCATTGATCTTGTTTTCCACTTATTTTCTGAATTCTATTTCTGACATTTCAACAATTTCCTTTTGTTTGGGATCAGTTGGGATCTATTACTATTTGAGGGTAAGGAACTAGTTTTTTCATGTTGCCAGAATTATTTTGCTGGTTTCTTCTCTCAACCAAACTTACAGGTTTCCAGCACACCTGTTCTTTGTTGTGAGTTCTGCTACTTAGGAGGCGGAGAAATCCCAAGATAGCACATTTGTGTCCTCCTCTGAAGGATTAATCCAACAGGAGAAAGGCAGATGCAATCGTTCTGCAGCACTGTCCTGTTCCACCATGGCTGTCATATTCCATGCTGGTGCTGGGGACTGCGCATACTGATTGGTGGGTGGTTGCTAGGCTGCTGTTAAAAACTTAAGCAGGGGGCTTGGCAAGTTCCTCTCCATGAAGGCAGGTGGTGTGGCCTTGGCTGGCACCTGAGTAGTTTGTAGATCCTTGGAGGGCACACAGATGTATCATGGGGCTGCAGTTGGCAGCCAGGCATGTTGTAGTAACTTGGCAGGTGCCTGGGCAGGTCTCACGACCTTGGTGGGCACTTGAGTTATCACAGAAATTAGGCAGATGCCTGTGCAAGGCGTGGAACTTTGGCAAATTCCTGGGCAGGTTGGGCGTCTTGGGTAGCAGGATCACAGTCAGTAGAGGCAGGATGACACCTTCGGCCCAGAGCTGAGCCTCCCACAGCTGGCAGGGCCAGTGAGACTTGTGGCACTCTGCCAGGGAGTCATGGTGGTGGTGGCTTTCCCTCTGCCTAAGTCTAACTGTGGCAGATGCTGCGTTGTTACTCAGGTGGCAGTGGTGATGCTAAAAGGCAAGATGGCAATGGTGGGAGCCTGCTCTGCTTGGATCCCCAGGAGGCAGCTGAGGGGGGCTTTTGTGGGGTGCATGGCACCCAGTCACAGTGCACTGAGAGGGCCCACCCTCCACGTTCCCTCCCTAACCAGGCACTCTGACAGTACCAATTGGAGTCTCTTACAGAAGCTGCGACCAGAAGTTGGCAAGGACCCCACTGTGCCTGCTCTCTGGTGCAGCTCCCTGATCAGGTGGGAGGCCTGCTGTGGGGGGCAGCCTCCTGCAGCTTGGACTTCAGTGTCTGCTGGGACCTTGGGATCTCTTCCCCTGACCCTTCCCCACATGTAGATGCTTCCCCCACCCAGGCACCTTCCCATCTTGCTGAGCAGATCCTGCCTCTCTCTCCCCCGGCTTTGGATGTCTCTGGCCACTTCTCTGATGATTCACAATGCTCTTTCCCAGACAGTCCATTCACGGGAGAACCTCTCCACCCACAAAGTTTGATTTTCTTCTTCAGAGTACAGGCTGCTTCTAGTCCACCATCTTGCGATATCTGTTCTTGTTTTTAAGTAAAACAATTCAACCTACCATTTCAATACAAAATTCACTAATATTTTTTACCCAGTTCCCTACAGTTGCTATACTTAATTCAAAGGATTTTTTTGAATCTCTATTAAGTAAACCTACTGGGTGCAATTCAAGTTTCATAGAAATGACCCTATTATGCCCTCTTAGCTCATTGACTTTATTAAAGTACCTAAATTCAGTAACACACACAACCAGCATAAGCAGTTCTGGGGTCAGCCCACTGAGCCCTGATCAGTGACTGGGGATGAAGAGAGGCTGACCCTGCATGTGGTCAGCATGCCCTGGGCTGTGGTCCCAGGTGCAGAGGAAACAAAGTCAGCGGAGGGCAGTGTTTTTCCACCTTTTTTATCTCATGGAACACTTGAACCTATAGTTAAACTTTAAGACACTAAAATTGTGTTGATCAGAAAAAGAGTAAAAGAAAGAATATACTTACTGTGCTTTGAACTTCTTTCAAATAAAATTTAATCAATGCTCTTTAAAAATTTTTGCAGCACACCTCCTATCTTCTCATGGCACACCAGTTGAAAATCACTGGTGTAGTGAGTTCACTATGTGGATCTCAACTAAGGAGTCTTCCAGTGAGATACTACATGACACTAGTGGAATTCTGCCATAGCCATGAGATTACTAAATCCAACCATATAATACTCAAAAACAGAGAAAGCAAGAGCGAAGTGAGAATGTAATTTGAACTGTTTGAGTAATTCAATTCAAGGAGCCCAACCCCACAAATGAAGAAGAGTTGGGGATGGGGATTCCCTCATTTGTTTCCCCAGGGGACGAACATCTTACCACTCAGATCCCAATGTTTAAAATTACATTTTTCATTCAAAATGGCCCTACAAAAAAGAATCTACTTCATGTGATACTGGAAAGAAAACAAAAGCAAAAGTCCATGACCTATTCCAGTGCTGGGTAAACTGTAATTTTCAAAGGCCTTGAACTTAAATTTGAATCCTGAGTGATGTACAGCTGTAAAGCATTGTCATGATTTTTACAGCCCACGTGTTGTATGTCACCCCCATTCTATGCCACTTGCCAGGTTGCAAGGGCTGAGCTCTGAGTGGAACAGACTAGTGTGGGAATCTTGGCTCCCCCTAATCTTGACTCGCGCCCAAAGACGACCTCTGTCACCTGTGACTCTCTGTGCCTCATTTTCCTCCTAGGTAAAGTGTGGATGATAACAATGCCCACCCCACTGAGTGAGGATTAGATGAGCTAATCCATCTAAACCCTTAGCACAGGCCCAGCACAGTGAATACCATGGTTATGAATGTCACATTCATAAGACCTGCTTTGTAGTAAAGCATGCAGAAATGATTTTTAAATTTTTCATGCCTTGTTTCAAGGTGTTTTAGAGTGAAGCATGGGATTTGAAGGCTTTTATCAAATACTTTCTCATCTATCTCATTAGTAGGACTCTGGACTCAAATATTTCACGGCGAATGGATATTTTTATTCCTCTCCAAGCTGTACCAACCTGTGTTCCTTACCACATCAGCTCCAATGCCTCAACCTGGATTTAAGAAGAATAACAGGAACTGGAACTACGATTGTATATTTTTTTAGATTAAAATTGATTTTCTAATTTTATATCATTTTTCCTTTCACACATGCCTGTGGGTTATTAACATTTAGTCTGAACATCCGTTCCACTTCTTCATATCCTAGTCCCTGCCTACTAGTTGGAAGAGGAAGGTCTCCTGAGTTCAGTGAGCAGACTTTGGATGATTTTTAATTTATACCTGAGTAAGAGTTGAAATTGCTCAACCTTCCCTAGTGTTCCTTAGGGCTCTTGTGTCAGCCAATATCATTTTGCTCTCCCTCCCTCGCCTATACTTTCACGTACTGTACAAAGCAAACTTTACTGCAAGGGGACATCCCTCTAGGCTCTCTGTCTGAGCTCAGGCTATTGTAGCAATATATTGAAGACCGCAGGGAATAAACAATAGAAAATTATCTCTTACAGCTCCGGAGGAGAGAAGTCTCAGATCCGGCCACAAAAGGGTCAGGTTCTGGTGAGGGCCATCTTCTAAGAGGAAGCTTGGCTGTGTCCTACAGGGTGAAGAGGAGCACTCTGGGGCCTTTGAGGCATCCAACCTCACAACCTAAGGCCTTCCCAAAGGCCCCACGTCCTAATTCCTTGATGGTTAGAATTTCAATGCATAAATAAGGAGGTAGTCAAAAACTTCAGACTGTTGTAGAATCCAATTCATAGTGTTGGGGAAAAATCAAAACCTCCCTCCGGGTATTCAGATCTCCAACTTGTGAGTTGAATTGTAGGACTTGATCTGATCTTTCTACTGAGGCTCACACCAAGCACCAGGGGAGGTGGGCCCACAACATAGAGTTGATAAAGATCAGTTCACAGAGTGAATCTCAAGGAAGGATGGAAGGGGGCCAAGTTCCCAGGACCATTGAGCCAAGTCTTATCATGGGCACAGACTCATACACAGGCTCAACATCATCATTAGAACTCAGCGTGGGCTCTTAAGAGCTAGTCACCTGACACAGGTCACAGACAACATTCTGGGCTCCATGCCAGGGATGGTACAGCTGGTGATAACAAGGAGAGATGAGAGAATTTCCCAACTACTCCATAAATAATACTGCATGATTCAGACCTGCCAGTAAGAGGAAACTGAGCCCTCCCCGAGAACCCTGAGAAAGTATAAGATCGCAGCAAGCAAAGACCACTATTCTCAACAAAATAAATCTTTAGATGTGTCATTTCACAGTTAGGACACAAAAAAGACAAACCATGACAATCTCAATAGAAAATAAAAACACTTTAGCAGATCACACATTTTACAAACCTGTTTCTTTTCCCATTTCCAGTAGAGGATCTGCTGATCCTCTGCCAAGGTTACTAAGAAAATGGCCTCATCAGGACTCAGGCAAGTGGATAATTAGCTTACAGGAGTCCATTTCACAGTGGAGGTGGTTTGGGCTGACTCACCTTGTTTTACCTTTCAAGACACTTGGTGAATGCTGCCAACATCTCTCTTGGGTGTGTGGCTTCTCTCCTGGGCATGTAAACGCATCCTTCTCACCACATCTTATGTCTATTTTCCACCCTAAGGTCAGCTCCACCTCCCAACACTTTGTGCACACACCTGGCGTCAGGTGGAGCAGCCTCCCAGGCTCTGCAAGCTGAAGGTCAGCTGTTCTTTATATGCATTAGATTCCCATTGCTGCCCTAAAAAATTACCACAAACTGAGTGGCTTGGACAACACAAATATATTTTCTTAACAGCCTATAGGTCAGAAGTCTGAGGTGGATCTAAATGAGCTAAAATGGAGGTGCTGGCAGGCTGTGTTCCTTTATGGAGACCCTAGCAGGATTCATCTGCTGTCTCATTCAAGTGGTTGACGGAATTCAGCCCCTTATGGATGTAGGACTGAGATCTCTGTTTCCTCACTGGCTGTCAGCTGAGGGCCTTTGTAGTGCCCGGGAGTTCCACAAAGACCACACTGCCAAACAAGCCAAATTTACAGCAGAGTCCTTTTATTGAAGAGCCAGCTGGTGACCGCCTCCGTCTCCCAACATGGGGTTTCTGAGAGCAGCCCCGAGTGCTTAAGGAGTCAGGTCTGGCCTGCATCCTGGTTGGTCCATGCAGGCTGTCCAGGTGCATTTGGGTGGTGGGGGGAGTAGCAAGCAACCATTGTACAGAAGCAAAATTTTGCAGTTAGCTATACATCATACATCTTTGTTTTAATATGATCCCATACATCTTAGTTCCAGTACTTTACCTCCATATATCTTTGTCTCAGTATTCTCTCCACCCGGTATTGTTTAAAGGACAGTCTGGGGATAGTCAGCTCATTTCCCAGGCTCAGGAGTTAGTCAAGCAAGTAGTTAGTGAGTACTTTCCCATCTATCTTGGGAGTGAACCAGACTTACTCCATTTTGTTGAGGGCTTGCAGCCCAGGAATTTGTCAGAAGTTAACTGGTATTTTTCTACTTTAGCCTAGACCTAACACCTTCCCAACTTTTCCCTCCCTTGGCTGTGCCACCTCCTCTATCTTCAAAGCCAGCGCCAGGTGGAGCCCTTCTCACGTGACAAATCTCTCCTCCAGGCTCATCTCTGACACAGCTGGGAAAGGTTACATGATGACACTGGGAGAACTTGGATAACCCAGGACACTCTCCCTACCTTTCCCACCTAAAGCAACATATTCGTAGGTTCCAGAAATTAGGGGGGGGTACATATTTGGGGGCAATTATTTTGCCACCCACAATGTCAGGGGCTTGAATCAAGGTTCTTCCCTCTCCTTTCCCTTCATGGGATGTTGTCCTGTGATATGTCATCCACATCATCTGACTTGAAAGTCAAACCTTCTCAAGGTCAAGAGCAATCTCACAACTTCCAAAGATCCACTCAAAGAAGATGAGTTGAAGCAGAGTTGGAATCCTCAGGACACCCTCCAGCATGAGGCTACCAGATAGATACACTCAGGGGAGAGCGTGCCCCCATAAGAGGGGCAGAGTCCACTGCCGAGTGCCAGATAAGGCTGCCATGTGGGAATGGGGGCCAGGGTTACCTGAGTCCTGAATGTTCAAGAAAACCAGAAATCAGAATTTCAGGCAAAATCTCATTTATTAAACATTGGCCACGAATATAAATGTTTCTAATCCCTGATCAGGTTAAGCAAATACCTGATGATAATGTCTAGCGTGGCTCCTCCATTTGCAGTCTCTACCCTGCAAAACTTCTTATTTGCCAAATCAGACCAGTGCCTCCTTGACAGGCCTCCAGATCGAATCTGATCTTGGTGACCATTCACCTCACCCCACTCCCACCCCCAGGACCCAGCTCTGGGGCAGAAGGCTCTGTCCTGCCACCTCCCCAGTGGTCCCTGCTACTCCACCTCCCTCCCTCCCCTCCCCCAGCAGTTTCCACGTACCCCATGGTGCTCACTAGCTGAACCTCCCCTGGTGACCTCCCCTGGAACGTGTTCCCCCCATCAGCCTGGAGAATCTCCCTTCAGGAAGAGCTCCCTCCTCTGGGAAGGCTTCCTCAACCTCTCCAGGGGACTCTGGTCCCCTTGCTCTGGGCCAGCATCCTCGTAGAGACCTGGCAGTTCAGATTCAACCAAGATATGCTTAGTTACCACCTACTGTGTGCCGATGCCTCTCGGTCCTGCAGTAAAGCAGTGAGACATGTGGGCTCTGCCCTTATGGGGACAGTGGTTCTGGCTATGAAGAAAAGCAAACCATGTTAGATGTTGCAGGGGGGCCTGGAATAAGGGAGGGGTCCCTTGGGGGTTCTCTGAAGAGGTGACTCATCTAGGCTGGAATGATGGGAAAAGTGTGACACCCAACTAGCTGTGGAAAGGGCCTTTCAAACAGAGGGAACAGCAAGTGCAAAGGCCCTGAGGCAAAGGACAAGGGGCGGCACCCATAGCTCAGTGGGTAGGGCGCTGGCCACATACACTGTGGCTGGTGGGTTCAAGCCCAGCCCGAACCAGCTAAAACAACAATGATAACCACAACAACAAACAATAGCCAGGCATTACGGTGGGCACCTATAATCCCAGCTTCTTGGGAGGCTGAGGCAAAAGAATCACTTAAGCCCAAGGGTTTGAAGTTGCTATAAGCTGTGACACCACAGCACTCTATCAAGGGCAACATAATAAGACTCTGTCTCAAAAAAAAAGAGCTTCCAAGAGGTGCTGCAGGTCAGGGGTGGAGAAGTCAAAGACAGGTGCTGAGGAAATAGGGAGGATCTTGTGGGGCCTCACAGGCCAAGAGAAGGGGATAACAACCAATGTGGATTCTCCTCCAGCAGGAAGGGGGACTGCAGGGCTGGGATCTGGTCCCTCCGTACTGAGAATAGACCTGTCTGTCATCACGGTGCTATTGTGTCTGATCTCACTTCCAGGGGTCATTCCCACCACAGTCTCTCACTATCATCCCTAAAGACTTTAGTGCTCTGCATGTCACTGGGCTGCTTTTCTGGTCCCCAACCCAAGTAGAAGCCCCAGGCTCCTTTCCTGACATGAGACACGAGCATCTCAGCAGCCCGGTTCCCAGACCACCTGTGGATGGCCCACGGCTTCCAAGAGCCAGAGTTGGAACTCCGGGCAGAAAGCTCAAAGCCCACCCAGCACTTCCAGCCTTGCAGAGGCAGCCGATCCTCCCTTGGGGTCACAGAGCCCAGTGCTGCAGGCAGTGCCAGTGGACAGAGCCTATTCACAAGAGCCTCCCAGCAGGGCCTACAAAACAGGGCAGGGGGCGCAGACGTGGTTGTGCTGAGACCCTCCCAGGCCGGGAGAGGAGAGACCCCAGGCTGTCCCTCCATCCTCGTGCCCATACTGTAGGCTCCATGGATGGTGCCCACCCCTCCCTCTGGGACCACCGAGGCCTCAGTCTCCCCTGTGAAGCTGTCACTTGGTGGGCAAGAGGGAAACCCACTGCCGCCCAAGTCCATCCACCCCAGTGGGTAAAACTCAGAAGTAACATAGAGGTAGTGCTTGTAACAGCAACACACACAGGTGAGACAAGCATTAGGTAACACAGTGGCAGCACAAACACAGGTAATAGATGTCACATGCAGGTCACATAGAGCCAGTACATGTAAATAACCCACAGATGCACGTATAGGAACATGGTAGCAACGGCAGGCACAGGGAACACAAGGTGACACACACAGGTCACATATAGGGAACGTGCAGGAGAAACATACACCAGCAACATGCACATACAGGTGACAACCAGGACAGGGTACCAAGGAGACTCAAACAGGCACAGCACATACAAGTGACATGTGTAAGTGACACATCCGGGTACTTGAGGCAGCAGGGACTCGGGTCCCACAGTCTACCCTGCAGCAGTAACACACACAAGAAACCCAGTGCATGTGTGGTTTCCATTCAAACAGGCAACACACAGAGGCAGCAAGTTCAGGTGACAAACAGTCAGCACACCTGTATACCAACCACACGGAAAACAAAAGACGCAGCCATATGGTGCATGCACAGAGATCACCCACGTACATACACACCAGTTAGCACAGGGAGCATGCGCTCAGTTGAGACCGATGCAACCCATAGCACTGTAAATGTGGCATACAAGTTGTATTCACAGTCGGCAGGGCACTGCAAGCACAGATAATGCATTCACAAGGAGCACACATTAGCAGCACTTAGAACATAAGGAAAAAACTCATAGATGGCAAACACAGGGGACACAGCATTACACATATAGGGCATACAAAGGAGGCACATTGGAGCCCACAAGTACACCCATGCACGATACACACGGGAAGGCACACGCCACTCAGGCAGCAGAGACCTCATCTACGAGATGCACACCCACAGGTGACTGCCATGCTCAGCACACAGGTATCATGTACACGGGCCTATGGTGGCCCTGACCCAGAAGTCAGATTGAGGAGGGGGAGATCTGGGTGTAATATTCCTTCCAACCTGAAGATCAGATGCTCTGGGCAACACACATTTGGAAACAACAGTAAGGAGAAGAGAAGGGCAGTCTGCTTAGTCTGCTCGGCTCAAGTGCTTGGTCCTGAGAGAGAGACGAGGGCTTGGTTGAGCAGGTGTGACCCCCTCCTTTGTGTAGCACATCACATTTTAAATCATCATCCTTCGATCTTCCACAGAGAAGAACGCCAAAGTGTTTAAATAAAATAACTCTCCTGAGTCGATTTCTTTTCCAGCTTCATGGGTGCAGTAAATATTTTGCAGTGAAGCCTTTTATCTCTGAGATAAAGAAGAGCTTACATGGACGCGCCTCCTTGAATTGCTTCATAAATCTTCCAGGTTACATCCTGCTGACAAGTCCTGCTCAAACACCCTCCCACTGTTGGAAGTGGGGCTTAATTGGGATGTAGGGAAACCCTGAAATAGATGGCCTCAGGCAGCCTAGGAATGGCAAAGGAGCTGGTGTTAGACCCAGGAGCACTCGGCAGCGTTTACTTCATCCATCCTCAAGAGCTCAGAGAGAGGTGCTGTGCCCGTAGCTCAGTGGTTAGGGTGCCAGCCACACACACTGAGGCTGGCAGGTTCGAACCTGGCCCAGGCCTGCCAAACAACAATGACAACTACAACAAAAAAAAAACAGCCGGGGGTTGAGACGAGCGCCTGTAGTCCCAGCTACTCGGGAGGCTGAGGCAAGAGAATTGCTTAAGCCCAAGAGTTTGAGGTTGCTGTGAGCTGTGATGCGACAGCCCTCTAACAAGTGTGACACAGCGAGACTCTGTCCCAAAAAAAAAAAAAAAAAAAAAAAAAACAGGGCTCAGAGAGAAGACAAGGCCAAGGACTTTCATGAGGAGGCTGCTAATGAAAAGATGGAATGTGATGCTGCACCTGGACTTTCCATCATGGGAGTGTTTTCTATTCTTCACCCACAGTAACTTGGGAATGCTTTCCCTGCAGTAGATGAGTGCTCAGGAAGCTGTGGATAACTTACAAGGAAGGACAGATGGAAGATGTCCCTGGTGGTGGAGTCTTGTGCCAGGTTCAGAGGAACAATCCCCCAGGATGGGTGAGGATGAAGAGAGGAGGCCTACTCCAAACCAAGTCCCCTTCTCCCTTTCCCCTTACACTACATTCACAACATATCACAACAGTGGGAAAGACTCAAAGTTCTGAGTGAAAAAGTCCATGAAATGTCCAAGTGTTTCCAAGTGTTCTGATGCTTACCAGTGGCCAGGTCCAGGTCTGCAGCTTGGACTCAAAGAACCATGACCTGTTGTCACTGGCAGAGATCATACCCAGTGGAGTAGCACAGCTTTGGACTCAGGTTTCTTGGGAATTGAAAGGCCCTTCTGCAGACCCCCTGACTGTCATACTCAGCCATGATAGGACTTGCACCCCTCGCCCTTTGCACCCAGACTCCAGATGCTTCCCGTGTGGCCCACCATGGGATAGGCTTGAGAACCTCACCATCCTATCTCTGCCAAGCCCACATATGGTACCTCTGCCCCCAGAATGCTACCTGTCCCCAGTGCTCTTGAGAACTGAGAAAGTAGCCTCAGTGTGAATTAGAAATGCAATAAGGATCTCAAAAGACATTGAAGTCTTAATTTCAGTTTTCAAGGACAAAATGCTTTTCATGGAATAGCATTGCAATTACCTTGCATTGCAAACACCAAGCCCTTTTAGCGCTCTGTCCATCTTCTCATGCTCACACATGAGCTTAGGGCAGAGTGACCACCTGCCTTGCTTTTAATTAAAAGCTTATAATATGGGCGGCGCCTGTGGCTCAGTCGGTAAGGTGCCGGCCCCATATACGAGGGCAGCGGGTTCAAACCCGGCCCCGGCTGAACTGCAACCAAAAAAAAAAAAAAAAAATAGCTGGGTGTTGTGGTGGGCACCTGTAGTCCCAGCTACTCGGGAGGCTGAGGCAGGAGAATCGCCTAAGCCCAGGAGTTGGAGGTTGCTGTGAGCTGTGTGAGGCCACGGCACTCTACCAAGGGTCATAAAGTGAGACTCTGTCTCTACAAAAAAAAAAAAAAAAAGCTTATAATATATAAGTATATTAAGAAGGAAAAAGGGCACAGATCCTCCTTTGAATATAACTACGTTCTTGTGATAGCCCATTTACTGCACCTTCAAGGTGTGTGTAACTTGGCCACGTGCTCAGAGTGGGCTTTGCTGGAGCTTTGTCACCAGTTGCAGGTATTGAGTGAGTCCAGCGAGGAGCACTCTTCTCAGTGATTGATCAAGAATACGGCCCATCCACATACCTAAGACCACTATAGGGTGGACTTCATTGTCAGACCTCCTATTTAAAGAACAAACCTAGTCATGTTCTCAGGTTATTAAACTGCTCAAGAGCTTTTTAAAATTAAAAATAATAATACAATGTACTGTTGGCATTAATTCAAACTTGATTCTATACTATTTGGCTCAGGCAGCAGCAGTGATCTTTGAGCCGGCAAGGGAGACCAGATGGGCACAAGAGAGAAGGCTGAGCATGCATCACAGAAATCACGTGATGTCCAGGAAAGGGCAGTGTGGGGTGACAAGGAGAGGACACGGAGAACTGTAGGCCTCTACCAGAGAAAGGCTGGGGTGACAGTCCCTCCGAGCTGCCCCCGCAGCCTGGCCCAAGACCTTCCCCACTGGCATTTATAGAAAGTCTGTGCAGGAGCCAAAGGGAGGATGGAAGGTGGGGGCACCTTCTGATTTTGGTGAGCCCTGCTGACTTGAGAATGCTAAGCATCCTTGGGAAAGTCAGGGTTTCTGGGCCGCAGCCTTAAATTTCTAGCCAAGCACTGGAAGAGACAAGTGCAGCTAATGTTAAACCAGACCCCTGATAACCTGGCAGGTTGGGAAACCTGAGAATAGACTGTGAATGCATAAGCTGGATCCCTGCTGGGCCTATGCTATGTGTCACCCACTGATGCTCCAGCTTCTTGTCTTACATGTGCCCAAAGACTGTTCTGCAGAGGAGAGCTCACAGGGCACCTAGGGGAGAGGAGGTAATATATTACCTGTCACTTGAGGCTGAAGAGTGACAGAGCAGCCTCCAGGACCCCAGTCAGTAGAGCCTTCAACCCACCAGCCACATCTGCAGCATATCAAGAATGGAAAGAAAGTATCCAATGTACTCAATACTACTATGAAATTAGTATATTATCACCTACACATTCAAACGAATGGTAATACATAACTATAAACCAGAAAGGAGGGAAGAGGAGGGAGAGGGGAGGGGAAAGGAGAGGCCGGGAGGAGGAAGAGTATTTGGTGGGACCTCACCTAATGTGCATAACTCAATGGTACATTTCAAAACTATTAAGAATAGAGTACAAATGTCTTACCACGACAAATAAGTGAGGACAACACTTATAGAGTATAAATGTCTTACCACAACAAATCTGTGAACTGATTATGTTAATCAGTTCAGTGTAAGCATTCCACATTGTTTATCAAATCAGCACATGGTACCCCATTAATGTACACAGTTATGATTTAATAAAGGAAAAGAAAATAAAGAAATCCTTTTTGCTGATTGCTTTTCTCTGGAGGTGGCACTTGCAGGCAGGGGCTGCATAGAAAGTGTCCTGAATGTGGCAGGTGAGGACACCTGGGCTGCGAGCCGAGCAGGCAGGTGTGCTCTAAGCCCCTGCTACTCCAGGTGTGGTCAGGGGACTTGCAGCACAGAATACCCTGGGAGCTCATCAAAAGTATAGAATCCCGGGTCCCAGCCCAGGCCTGGGAACCAGCACTAGGGGACATGTGAGCTCTGAGGAGCCCAAGGTTAAGCCACCAGTCAGGAGGGAAGCAGCTTTCGCCGATCAGCACTGCACAGTAGGGTCAAGAATGCTCCCGTAGGGCCACATAGCTTAGGGGGAGAGTCAGCTGTGGACAACTGGACATCACAAGCTACAGAGCTCAGATAAGACAGAAGTTAACAAAAACAGAGTGCAGAGGAATGTGGTGTAGGGCTGGCACCATTGTTCACCTCTGTAAGGGAGGGAGGCCCCTGACCCTGCCTTGTCTCAAGGCATCCTCATGTTCCAGATGGCTGCTAGAGCTCCAGCACCCACTCTACATTCCATCAGCCTGGAACAGGCCACTATTCTTTTTGACTCTACTCTTCTGACCTCCGGTCACCTCTGAGCTTGGAGACCAGGGTCACACAAGCCACGGCAGTCATAGCAGCCATAGCCTGCATCCTGGACTGAGCACTAAGAATGTCCAAGGAATCTCCCCGCTGGGCCATGCAAGAGGATTCTGTGTGCCCTGTGCTCCCCACTCCCACATGGACAGAGCTTGAGCAGTGGCCACTTATAGGCCCCCCAAGGGAGAGGAGAGAGAAAGTCACTCTGCTGAGTGGGGAAAAGTCTCTCAAAGCCCAGGAGATTTATAAAAGCAGGCTAGAGCACGGGGGCAGTGCCATTTGCAATCTAACTGACAAATGCCACTTGTTAACCTAATAGAAGCAGAGGAGTCTCCAGATATTTAATTATGTGAGCAGGCTGAGCAGCACTCGGGCATTGGGCCATTATCTCATTTATCTAGGCAGACTCCATTAGGCCATTACTCCTTGATTAAATCTTCTTAAGAATGTCTGCCCCAGAGGAAGGAAAATCACACATTGGTCCAAGGGAGACTGGAGGGGATAGGAGGTATCCCCCAGGACCTGCCCTAATAGCCTCTTGTGTCCCCTCTCCAGGGCCCTGAGCCCACTTCACCCCCTAACCCCTGCCCCTTACCAAAGTGAGGAGCAGTACTCCTGCCAGTGGCCACTCCAACCAATGTTCGTCTTTGATTTTATTTTCTTCATTCTCTCAAACACTTCCTACAGCTGACTAGGTCCCCTATCATGAAAACCTATTATCAGCTATTTTCTCTGGCACTGCGTTTTCACCTTCTTCCTCCTCTCTGATTTCTTACCTGTCCTCATCATTGCCTTGGCCCACTCAGGAGCCACTAAGTGCAGACACTTCCAAGGCCCAATGATCTGCAGGCCTCTCTCTAGAAACTCTCACTTGGGACTCCATCTACCCATGGCTCCAAGTGTCCAGACAAATGGCTCCATCTCTGCACCTGCAGTCCAGACTCTTCCCCTAAACTCCATCTCCACTGACATTCTTCTGTGTACCATGCCTGGCGGGGGAAGGGGCATCCTGTCACCTGGCATCCCAAATACCAGCTCTCGCCATTCTCAATAGGGCAGCCCCATTCCTTCAACACCCAGAGCCCAATGTTGATGTCTTTTTTGACTCCTTCATGTCTGCTCAAGATCTGTAGCCAAGAAATAGGGGTCTGATGGACCTGACCATTGCAGAAAGCCCTGCTAACTTCCCCAGCATGCACAGACATGCCCACTCTTAACTGAAGGCCATGTCACGAACAACCAATCTGATGGTCATTGATGACCTGTAACAAGACCCAAAGCTAGAATCCTTTGTAGGTTGAGTCTCAATCTACTGAAAAGCAGAGCTGTCACTTGCCCTTGAGCATGTGTGGTTTCCTAAGAAAAGACATTGTGAATAGCTGTATGAAGTTCCATCCTGGGACTCATAAATATCTAAAACAATCCCCATGTTAAGAAATGTGATTAATGGGAGCCATGCATTAAAGGTCTCTGACCTTTCTTAGCCAGGTAGTCACATAGTAAATGCAAATAAGTTCCCAATACCAAGGCCTCCAGGAGATCCACATGCAAGAAATAGGCCTCCCCAGAGGGGGCTGTGCTTCTGCAAAGAGCAGTTTGGTTCTCCTCGGCACAGTTAGTCACGCTCATCTTACCTGGCAGGTGTCTGAGTTAATGCAGTTGGTTTTGGTAGATCTCTTGCAGCTAAAAAGTATCATGATACAGAACTTTACAAACAAAGCAGACCAACAGACCAGTTCTTGGTTGCACAGCCTCACTCAGAGTCTGCATCCATGCATGCTGGAGAAGTTTGCAGGGCTGGTGCTGGGTGATAGGAGATAAACTCCCCCACTAGTTAGTATTGATGACTATGGCCCCTTGTCAAAGAAATAAGTTCTCAGAATTGCAGGCAGAGCCGAAGCCATTTTTAGCAGGTGGAGCCTATATATCACAACCCTGGAGATTTACTTGTTTCCATACAGTAGAGTCTTTATTTCCTCATTCTAATGGCCCATTCCTCATTTAGAGGCAAAGGGGAAATGGTTTCCTAGAGAACAGACAAATGCTCTGTCTCCTGTGCCACTGTCTCTGTTACCTACCTGCTCATTGATAGGATTTGTAGAGAGGCCAAAGCTTCCATTTATTCTTCCATTTATTCATTTGACATTCCAAAGATGTCAATGCAGAATCTCGAAGAACCAAATTCCCTCCTCTGATGAGGCCAAAATGTTGCCAGCCCTTCCAGGGACTGTTCAGTGTCACAAAATATTCTAGGACTTATAGCAGAGAGTCTCAAATGTAGGCACACACAACAATCACCTGAAGGGTTTGTTAAGACACAGATTGCTGGGACCCACCCCCATAGTTTCTCATGGACAATTTGCATTTCCACCAAGTTCACAAGAGATGGTGATACCACTGGTCCAGGGACCCCACTTAAAGAACCTCTGAATTTAGTGGCAGAGGAGTATCATTCCAAGATGGAACAGGACCCAGTGCTGTGCTGCTCCCTATGGAAGGAGCAAACTGGCAGGACAGCTACTGATCTGAGGCACTTGTGAAGGTCAACACCAGGAGATGTGGTCCCAGTTAACCTGCCATCAGAGATGGCTATAACCATCGTCTCTCTCCCCCTACGTCCTTCACCAGCCCACACTCAGGGTCTTACCAGGCTGAGGCTGTCTTGAGAGTCATTGGCTTTACTTAGAGTTAGGTAGCAAGATTACCACATGTCAATGTGAGGCCACATCCTGTGGTTGCTATTCCTGGCATAGTCAGAGAATGAAAAGGAAGTTAAAAACACGATTATAAAGCTGGCACTAGGGAGGGTGTGTCTAAGGGAATAAACCCTTCCAAGCCTCCCTGCCCACAGACCTGGGCATCCCGCTCTGTGTACACTCCCTCTAGTGCCAGTGGAAGTGTCTCAGGCCCATATGCTCGGGGACGCACCAATAGTTAAATTAGCCCTGCTCTTGCTTTAATTAAGACTCCCATCTGCTTCACTTATTAGCCACTGCTGGTCTCTTCCTGCTTTGGAAGTTTTGTTTCATATTTTGAGGGAGGCTTGGCTGGAAAAGGGTCTTGGGTGATAGATTAGGCAGGGGTCCAAAGACAATCCCTCCCAAGTGGTTGGGCCCTCTGGGCTCCCTGACCACCATCACTCTCCCGGCGAGCCCCTTCCCCTCTGTCGCCTGAGTGAGGTCTTCCTCCCTGCCACAGGTGAACTCCAAGCTTTTACCCTCATCTCTGGGCTCAGTAGCTGTGAGCCTGTCTCCCTCAGTAGACTGTGAATTCCCTACAGCTGTGTCTGCATCTCTGCAACCGCAAGGTGCAGCCCCACTCTAGGACTCAGGGGCCCTCAGGTAATAATCGCTGAATGAATGAATGATGAACAAATGGATGAAAGTGCAAAGTGCCACACATGGATCCAGCCCCTCCCAGGAAGAGGCAAGAGAAGGCCAAAATGGAGACAAGGTCAGGAGCCCAAAGCCATGGCACTGACGGCTCCTGGCAACGAATCCCTATAAAACCCAGAACTGTTCCAGGCAGATCTCAGGCAAGCTGCAGCCAGCATGTTCTCATAACGTTGATGCAATCAAAATAAAACACCTGTCTCTGGGAAACAAAGATATCATGCATTATTCAGCTGCAACCCTTAGTTCATGGAGGACTACAAAAGGATCAGTCACTAAGAAACAGGCACCAAAATGTGCTACTTTTTAAGTGATGGTTTATTTTTCTTTAAAAATAAAACAGTGAGGTTCAGTGCCTGTAGCTCAGCAGCTAGGGCGCCAGCCACATACACCAGAGCTGGCGAGTTCAAATCCAGCCTGGACCTGCCAAACAACAATGACAAATACAACAAAAAAATAGCTGGGCATCGTGGCAGATGCCTGTAGTCCCAGCTACTTGGGAGGCTGAGGCAAGAGAATCACTTAAGCCCAAGAGTTTGAGGTTGCTGTGAGCTGTGATGCCACAGCACTCTACCAAGAGTGACATAGTGAGACTCTGTCTGAAAAGAATAAAAATAAAAATAAAAATAAAACAATGAAAGAAGATCTTTGAGGACCCTTGTGAATATGGCCAGAGCTGTCAGTGTCCTCTTGTCAACCGCAGAAGGAGAAGTGTTCCTGGCCCCAAGGGAGGCCCTGGGCAGGTGAGGGTTGTGGCCCCGTCCCACTTTAGTCCTCAATGCAGCCGTCCTCTTCTGCTCCCCAGGGCTGGCCCTGTCACGGGGGCTCAGGCCCCTGCGAGTCTGCACCCACCATGTTCACCTGCTCACAGGTTTGCTTCCAGGGGGTTCTCACCCTCACTCCTCCGCCCTTAGAGTCCCAGCTCCCACTTGTAAAACCTAAATGTTCTCTGCTTCTTTCTTGGGAGTCTGGAATCATGGTCAGTAAATAGAGATTATTTTCTAAAGTGAGAGCCAGCCCTGTGGAGGCTCTGAAGGAAGCGCCTCATCCTGTTATCCAGCGGACGTCAAGCTGCTGGGCACAAAGACACTACTAGACTAAAACCAGAAGACCAGGACTGAGCAGGAGCGGGGAAGTGTCCTGAGGATGCCACTGGTCACTGCTCTCTTCCCGCCCGGCTCCTGCAGCTCCTGGCTCTGCCTCGCCAGCCCTGGGAGGCGGCTGTCACGTGACAGGTAAGACAGCAGAGTGAGAGATTCCCATGGGCCAGACTGGCCACTTCGAGAGAGGAGCTGGAGGCAGCAGGATGTGCTGGGCACGTGGCAGAGAGACCCAGAGGGGTCTGTGCAGAGGTGCGCCAGCCTGTACTACCTGAGGGGCATGTCACTGGGGGGCACAGTGGGTGGGGGTACAGCGCCTGGCCTTGGCTCTGCAAAGACCCAGGAATCTCCTCCAGCCACACCTCTGCTGCACTGGCACCAGCCGACTCCCTGGGCATCACATAGAGCAAAGGTTGCAGATGTGGCTGCCGCAGATGGTTGCTGGTGAGGGGGATGGAGGAGGAACAGAGGAGTAGAGACAGGGAAGGGGGCACACAGGTGTGGGTCGAGCCTCATGGGTGCCAGGGCTCTGACACGGGCATGTGAACTTTACCCTGTGAGCCCCTTTCCTCTCTCAGGGCAGAGCCCTTCCCAGGGGCTGAAAAGCCCAAGAAGCCTGAGCCATTTGTCAGCTTCACTCAGTGTTTGGAATTCTTCCCAGAATAATTATCTCATTGATTTGCTGGTGACAAATTTACTGCTCTTGCTTTCACATCAGAAAAGATGCCCTATAGCTGAAGGAAAGCAGAGAATGCCAGCTGCCCAGTACCCATGACCTGTTTTTCACAGAAGCCCCCAAGTTCCCCAAGAGGAGCTGCCTCCCCACATTCAGCCCTGTGGTTGAGGTGCCAACCACAACCCTGCCAGGATGGGCCAGGAGGTTGGGTCCAGGTTAACGGTTGAAACCTATTCCGCCATCCCAGCCTGAGTCACTTCCAGCTCACCAAGGTACAAGCAGGTGGGACAGAGACTCTCCCCAGGGACAGACCCCTTAGCTGCAGCCATTCTGCCCCTGGGAAGGCAGAGTCGATCTTGGCGGGAAGCCAACATGGAGAACCAGGGGTGGGGAAGAGGAACTGGATCCTGGGGATAGAATTGTGAGACCATTCCTGCAATATCAGAGCATCCAAGGTTTGGATGTCACAGTCCCCTGAGTCAATAAACCCCCGTCTGCTTACACCAGTTTGCACGAGGGTTTCTGTCACCTGTAATCAGCAAGGCCTCAACAAATATGGGTCAGGAGACACTGAAAGCAGCAGGATATGTGGGTGGTCCCCTCCCCAGAGACAACCATTGTCTCCAGATGGACTGGCCCAGAGCTCATCAGGGAGCTGCTCTGACTTCTGAGGGGTTGAGGGTATACACGTACATATGTGTGACACGTATGCACACTGCCCTGGCCAAGTGCCTGGCTGTCATCTCCCACACCAGGCCTATACTGTGTGATCCACGGAGGCCACAGCAGAGAGGTTTCATCTTCCCCACCCCCCAGTTCCTGGGGACCTCTGGAAGCCCTCCCTGGGGACTCGTGTGGTGGGGTGGAGCACATGGAGTTCTCTGGGGTCCCTGGAGAGGTTCCAGCATGACAGATCCCCTCCCCTGGGCAGCTCCCCAGGGTCCTGTGGGGGGGACGTCGGGGGTACAAGGCAGGGGACAACAAGGAGACACGAAGCCCCCTGGTTGTCCTTTTGCTACAGGGTTCACAGCTGGGGCAGGGGCTATGCTAGGGCCAGGGCCCCTTGCTTCCTCTTTTAAAAATGCTGAAGTCATGTGACAATCAGAAGGGCCTTATTTACCTCTGTCCTGTGTCAGTGAGGTGAGGATGATAGTCTCTCTCCTAGGATCTAGAGCCCCAGGGCCCTCCAGCCTTCCCACAGGAATGCTGTGTTATGGCTACAAGAAGGACACATGGCCTGGCCTTTCCTAAAAGCCTGGCTGCTAAAGAGCAGTGACCAGAGCATGAATGACTAATAGAGCCACTGCCTTAATGAGTGAAGTTAATGTACAAGGGAAGTTTAATTACAGTGATAAGAAAATCAATGTTTATGATGCCTAAGGGGGTACAGCTCTCTTATATCAGACTGACCTCTCCCTGGTTAAGCTTTGTTTTTCTCTAATGCAAACAAGAGTCAAATGCAACCAGGTTTTGTCTAAATTGTCAGGAATGCAACACTGAAGAGACATATTTAAATGAGGATTATTGTACTTTATAGTTGCTCGTGGGGTCCCTCCCCAAACCCGCGTGGTCAAGCCCTGATCCCTCAACTTCCAAGGGCCCTATGGCTCTCAGCAGAGGTCTGAGCTGGGGCAACACCCACTGTTCCCACACCTGTCCCAGTGCAGAAAGAAGGCAGCCTCAGGTGCCTCCCAGGTTGCAGTTAGAACCTAGAATGGCAGTGTCCAGGGACATGTGCCTGGGCATCAGGCACAGGAGGCAACAGTTCTCCTCTGGAGCAGGTGTATTTGGAGGTCAGAACAGCAGGGATGATGTGCTCACCCTCCACATCCCCTGAGACCAGGTGAGCCTCAGCCGGTCCCTCACCAGACTTCCCAGCCCTCCTCCTGGCTCTCTTGGCCCCAGCCTCAAGGTCAGGGCCTTTGTGCTTGCTGCCTGCCACCTGGAAGACTTGACTCTCCAACCAGTCCCCAAGGCTCAGCATCACTCTCTCCTCCCCAAGAGTAAAATGCCGGCTTCCAGGCCAGGCCTTCCCTGGTCCCTCCTGCCTCTTGTTGTCCTGGGGTGGCCATCATCTTCCCCACTGGATACAGGCTCTGAAGGGCAGGACCTATCTTCCCCACCCTCCCTCAGCCTCCTCACCCATATCTCCCACTCTCAGGACCTGCTTCGGAACCATGATTGAGGCTTGTGGCCCCAAAGACACCAGGCTATTTTCTCAGCAGCAGGGTGACATGGCCCTCCCGCCAGGCCCAGGGTGCCTTGTGGGGCCACACAGAAGAGAGTAAGGAGAGAGAAAATCAGAAGACCCGTAGCACAAATGTGTGCTGCCCAGGCAGGTTGGATGGAAGCCAGTGGGTGTCATAGGTGTCTGCAATGGCCCTGGCAGAGAGAACAAACGACAGCAGCATGTTCCACAAGCACAAAAAAGTGTTTACGTGATGAATGGGAACAGCAGGCCCCATGTTGTTTCTTGGCCTCTGTATTTAAGTCCCAGAGGGAGGCTTCTGGTACTGATGCGGCTGTTCCCACATTGGCCAAGATGGACCATCATTGTGTCCCACTCTCCAGAGCTTCTGCTGAGGTCACTCACCTGGGTCTGTCAGGCAGCATCTGCCAGCGTGTCTCTCACACGGGCTGTGGAAGCAGCAAGAGCAGAGTGGCAGCTCTCTACAGCCTTGATCCTGCGCCAGTGCAAGGTATGGGGATGGCAGCACCAGTGACACAATCTGACATCTCAGGGAAACACAAAGCAGAAGTGGCCCCTCATCCATCTCAAAGCCTCATCTACTTCCCAAGACACATTGGAAGAGGCGCTGCATGTGGGCACAGGGAAGGTGGAGGTCAGGGAGCTCATCACTGGAGCCTCTGTCAGACATGAAGAGGCCACATCCCCAGATGAGGAAGACTGGGCTGGGAGCCTCCAGGCCTCACTCGGCTCTGGGCAAAGATGAAGCCGAGGAAGCTGGAGCATCACGCAGGCCACCGTGTCTGACCTGGATATTTAAGCTGGGTGGGATTCTTGACTCTTGTTTTTTCATCTCATCGAAAGCTATTTTTAACACCTTGTTCTGAACTATGGTTGAAGTTTAGGGAAGCAGAGGGCAGGATAGGCACCTGGTCCTGCCCAGACAACACGCAGAAAGTGAACAGGCTGCAAGTCAGAGACTTGCCTCAAACCTCTGAGAGAACTGAGGCTGCAGTGCAAATGGCTAGCCCAAAGTAGAGCAAGAACAAGAGAGAGAGGGGGAAGAGAGAGCAAGAGTGTGAGAAAGTGAGAGAGAGAGCATGGGGGAAAGAGAGAGAGAGAGAGAGAGAGAGATTGCAAAGAGAAAGGACAGATGCTGCCACATGAAGCTGTCTAGAAAATTAAAGTTAAAATGTAACAAATCCCATCATGGAAACCCAGGAAGCAACAGGCAGTAGGCTCCACACCTGTCTGCTTCAGGTGTCTCTCAGAGACCCACCTGGTGCCCACAGGGAGAATCCTGAGAAACCCCACAGTGGGGAGGGCCATGGCCACTGCTGAGACCTCACTCCCCCACCGGGCAGAGAAGACAAGCAAGAAGTCAGTGCCAATCCACACTGCAGTGGATGCCATTGCAAGTGGGGAGGACACAGGGAAAAGGCAAGAGCCCTTCCTTGGGGAGGGGCAGAGCAGTGGGATGGGCAGACCCCAGACCAGGTCCATAGCACCCTCCTGAGAGTGAGGACTCATTAAAGCTTCAGAGGATGCCCCACTCCATAGCCTGGTGTCATGATAAGATCATTGTGGATGCCTCTGCTCTCACCACTCAGTAGTGACAAATACAAGGTAGCACCAGAAGGGAACAGAGTTCCTGTGGAGTGAGAGTAAGCACAGCAGCAGCTCTTGGCTAAGTTAGTACAGACCCTCACCCAGGGTCAAGCACAAGGAAGAGCATGCTCATCTCCAGGCACAACCTCAGGATCTACTGACAGGTACACCCCACCCTGCTGCAGCAAACACAGGAGGCATCAACAAGGCAAATGAGACGGCCTGAATGAAGTAACCACCGGGCCCAGACATAGATGCAATGTTATATGTGCAGAGAGAAAATTAAAAATTAAAAAATAACATGTTGAAGGTTCTAATGGAAAAGGTAGTCAGGAGAGGATTAAAGATGGCGGCCGAGTAATAGCTTCCCTGCAACTGGGAACAGCGAGTCTGGGGAGACAAGACTCCAGGCATCTCTGGCCAGTGGGATCTGCCTATAATCATCCCTTTGAGGATACAGGGAGCCAGCAAGGGACTTCTGGACCCCAAGAGGAGGACAAAAACAGTGGAAAACTGGCAAGTGGTTGCGTGTGTTCGATCGACCTAATCACTCTGGCAACCATAAGTACAAGCAGCAGTGAGACTGCAAACCGGAAAGGCCTTACCTGTGAACTGTTTCGGTGTTCTTGGACTTGTCACTCAGTTGAACTGCCTTGGGGAGAGCTTGAGCAGGAGTGTGGAGAACTTTGGGCATTGTCTGGGGCCCCAGACTGAGCCACTGAGCTGGGCGCAGGAAGCCATTGTGAAAGAACTGCCCCAGCAAGCTCCGCCCTCAGGGTCTCAGAGCAAGGATTGGGCGGGTCAAAGTAACCCACTGACTGAGCAGCCTAAAGGTGGGGACTGAGCTGCCTTACGGCCTTAATACTTAGGGGCAGAGTGAGATGGTTTTGGCACACTGGAGCCTTGGGCTGTTGCCCTGGGTAGAGTGCCGTGACGTCACAGCTCATAGCAACTTCAAACTCCTGGGCTTGGTGCCACCCAGACCTCCATAAGAGCTGTGCAGCAACCCCCGACCAGTGACCCACACCCACCAGGCCTCCACATTCCCTGACCAGGAACTGCGGGAGCCACGCAACCCTGTATTCTCCCTCCTGTGTCCTCCCAGCTTCCACACTAGCCCGTTCATCTGGACAGGGACTCTGATAGCTGTGTGACCTTTGGAGCCCTCCCTACCTCTGCGCAGAGCTCTTCTCCTGGCCAGAGACTGCTGGAGCCTTGGGCTCTCTATGCCAAAGTCACTGGGCGCCTGGCACTCCCAGAACTGTGTGCACCACCCCCAGCCCTGTTGCTGGATCCGGCTGTATCACAAACCGGAGCTGCTTCCACAACCAGAACTCCCTAGCTAGAGCAGCCCCAGAGGAACTACACAGGTTAATCCCTACAAAGATCCAGCAACAATAGAGTGATCCCGCTGGGGTCTAATCTTGGAGAGACACCTCCCCAACTCTGAGGACAGCCAGAGGCAACGGTGAAAAACAATCGTGAGGCAAAATCAACAGAAAAACTCTGGCAATATGAATAATCAGAGTAGATCAACTCCCCCAAGGATAAATGGAGCAGAAACAGCACAAGACCTCATGCACAAACAAATAGCTGAGATGTCAGAAATTGAATTCAGGATCTGGATAGCAAATAAGATCGAATTAGAATTCCAAAAGTTATCTCAAGAATTCAACGGATTCAAAGACCAAATGACCAAAGATTTTGACACATTGAGACAAGAAGTTGCATCTCTCAAAGATCTGAGAAACACAGTAGAATCCCTCAGTAACAGAATGCAGCAAGCAGAAGAAAGGATTTCTGACATTGAAGACAAAGCTTTCGAACGCTCCCAAACTCTCAAAGAAGAAGAGAAATGGAGAGGAAAAACAGACCACTCTCTCAGAGAGCTCTCGGATAATTTGAAGAAAACCAATATTCGTCTTATAGGGATCCCCGAAAGTGATGAAGTGGCTTCACAAGGCACAGAGTCTCTTCTCCATGAGATTATGAAGGAGAACTTTCCAGACATGCCAAGAGATTCCGAAATTCAGATAGCAGACAGTTTCAGAACTCCAGCACGACTCAACCCAAATAAGACATCCCCCAGACACATCATAATCAATTTCACTAAAGTTAATATGAAGGAGAAAATTCTGAAAGCTGCCAGACGGAAGAAAACCATTACCTACAAGGGAAGAATATCAGAATAACTGCAGATCTCTCTGCTGAAACCTTTCAAGCTAGAAGAGGATGGTCATCGACTTTTAATCTCCTAAAACAAAATAACTTTCAACCCAGGATCCTGTACCCAGCTAAACTGAGCTTCATTTATGACGGAGAAATTAAATACTTCAATGACATTCACATGTTGAAGAAATTTGCCACAACTAAACCAGCTCTCCAGGACATTCTTAGACCTATCCTCCATAAAGACCAGCATAATTCTCCACCACAAAAGTAAACCCACCCAAAAAATTTTTGATCAAATTACAACTTCCACAGTCACAAAAGGATTAAAAATGTCCACTGGTCTCTCGAAAGGCTTATCAATACTCTCAATTGATGTGAATAGTTTAAATTGTCCTCCTAAGAGGCATAGGTTGGCGGACTGGGTTACAAAAACTCAAGCCAGATATCTGCTGCATCCAAGAATTGCATCTTACATTAAAAGACAGATATAGACTCAAGGAGAAGGGAAGGTCATCTATATTCCAGGCAAATGGAAAGCAGAAAAAAGCAGGTGTTGCAATCCTGTTCGCAGACTCAATAGGCTTTAAACCAACCAAAATAATTAAGGATAAGGATGGACACTTCATATTTGTTAAAGGTAATACTCAACATGATGAGATCTCTATTATTAATATTTATGCACCCAACCACAATGCACCTCAATTTATAAGAGAAACTCTAACAGACATGAGCAACTTGATTTCCTCCATTTCCATCGTAGTTGGAGATTTTAACACCCCTTTAGCAGTGCTGCATAGATCCTCCAAAAAGAATCTAAGCAAAGAAATTTTAGATTTAAACTCAACCATTCAACATCTGGACTTAACAGACATCTACAGAACATTTCATTCCAACAAAACTGAATACACATTCTTCTCATCAGCCCACGGAACATACTCCAAAATCGACCACATCCTAGGCCACAAATCTAACCTCAGCAAATTTTAAAAAAATAAAATTATTCCTTGCATCTTCTCAGACCATAATGGAATAAAAGTTGAACTCAATAACAACAGGAACCTGCATACCCATACAAGAACATGGAAGCTAAACAACCTTATGCTGAGGGATACATGGGTTATAGACGAGATTAAGAAGGAAATCACCATATTTTTGGAACTAAACAACAATCAAGACACGAATTACCAGAACCTCTGGGATACTGCAAAGGCAGTGGTAAGAGGGAAATTTATAGCACTGCAAGCCTTCCTCAAGAAAATGGAAAGAGAGGAAGTCAATAACTTAATGGAACATCTCAAGCAACTGGAGAAAGAAGAACACTTCAACCCCAAACCCAACCAAAATCAGAGCAGAATTAAATGAAATTGAAAACAAAAGAATTATACAACAGATCAATAAATCCAAAAGCTGTTTTTTTGAAAAGATCAATAAAATAGATAAACCTTTGGCCAACCTAACCAGGAAAAAAAGAGTAAAATCTCTAATTTCATCAGTCAGAAATGGTAATGATGAAATAACAACAGACCCCTCAGAAATTCAAAAAATCCCTTTTTGTACCCTCAATGAATCCCCAATAATAAAAAAAAAAGAAATTCAAAAAATCCTTAACGAATACTACAAGAAACTCTACTGTCACAAATATGAAAATCTGAAAGAAATCGACCAATACCTGGAAGCACGCCACCTACCAAGACTTAGCCAGAATGAAATGGAAATGTTGAACAGGCCTATATCAAGTTCTGAAATAGCATCAACTATAAAAAATCACCCTAAAAAGAAAAGCCCAGGACCAGATGGCTTTACGTCAGAATTCTACCAAACATTTAAAGAAGAACTAGTACCGATACCGGGAGCAAGATGGTGGCCGAGTAGCAGCTTCCTTGCATCTGGGCACCGTGAGTCTGGGGAGATAGGACTCTGGGCATCTCTGGCTGGTGGGATCTGCCTATAACCATCCTTGTGAGGATACAGGGAGTCAGCGAGAGACTTCTGAACCCCAAGAGGAGGACTAAAACAGTGGAAAAACGGTAAGTGGTCACGTGTGTTCGATCGGCCTAAACCGCCAGCAACTGTAAGTACAGTAGCAGCAAGACTGCAAACCGGAAAGGCCTTACCTGCGAACTGTTTTGGTGTCTTTGGACTTGGCACTCGGCTGAACTGCCTTGGGGAGAGCCTGAGCGGGAGTGCGGAGAACTTTGGCCATTGTCTAGGGCCCCAGTCTGAGCCGCTGAGCCAGACGGAGCTAATGGTGTTTGGCTGTGGGCCACAGGGAGCCATTGTGAGTGATCTACCCTGGCAAGCTCCGCCCTCAGGGTCGCAGAGCAAGAATCGGGCAGGAGCTGGTAACCCAGCAACTGAGTAGCCTAAGGGCGGGGTCTGAGCCGCCTTACAGCCCTAACCCTCAGGGGCAGAGCGAGACCAGTTTTGGCACACTGGGTAAGTGGATAGCCACTTCAGCAGTGATTCCAGTGACAAGCACTTTCCTGGGAAAGCTTCTACTCAGCGAGTTTACAAGTTCAAAGTGCCTTTCAAGAGGGCTGAAGAGAGATTTAGGGTTTCTACCTGCTGGGGTTGGAGAAATCTGCAGCCTCCAGTCATATCAGCACTGTGATAAACGCTCATACCCCAGGAGACCACGTGTCGCCCAGACAATATTCAACAACATATACATACTGCTTTGTTTTTGGTTGTGTTTTTTTATTTTTTTTTTTCTGTTATTTTGGTTTGGTTATTTTTCTGTTTATTTTGATGTTGCTTTGTTTTTCAATTTCAACCTTTTCCATACAGATTTTTTTTTCTCAATTTTTCTAGTGTAATTATAATTTCCCACTGCTGCCTTTTTCAATAACTAGAACTTCATTTTTGCTAGTGTTTCTACTGCTATTATTTGTCTTTTCACCCAATCTTATCCCGTAAAGTTTTCTGTTTGCTTGTTTTGGTTTGATTTATAGCATTTTTGTCTCTCCTTTCTACTTGGTGGAGGTGGGGTACTGTGTTTGACCAGGTTAGCAAAGAGCTGCTGACATCAAGGGAACCACCCAACTGGGCACCCCCAGAAGGCTGGGTTTTTTTAAGGTTGTGTCAAAGTACCCTACTATACACCTATATTGCTCTGTCTCCCTCTTTCTGTGCCTCTCTTCTTTTTGTCAATATTCCTTTTACCCACACCCTCTCCTTTCTCTATCTTTTTTTTCTTTTCGCTCATTCCTCCTTTCTTTAATCCCTTTCTTGCTCTTCAACCTTCTCATCCCTCTGGTCCTGTACCAAAAGGACACATCAAAACCTTAGTCCACAGGAACGAGAACTTAAAGAGCAAGAGGAAGTGAAAAGAAAATTAGGGCAAGGAAACAGATAAAAGAAATCAGTCGTGAGGGAGAATCAACAGAAAACTCCAGGCAACATGAAGAACCAGTCCAGAACAACCACACCAAGGGACCATGAGGTAGCTACTGCAGAGGATTCCACCAATAAAGAAATGTTAGGAATGACAGAAAGGGAATTTAGAATACACATGATGAAAACACTGAAAGAAATGTTGGAAACGATAAAGGAAACTGCTAAAAAAGTGGAAAACAACCAAATGGAAATCCAAAAACAGAATCAAATAAGAGATGAACGATATGAAGAATATAGAAAGGATATAGCAGAGTTGAAGGAACTGAAACAGTCAATTAGGGAACTTAAAGATGCAAAGGAAAGTATCAGCAACAGGTTAGACCATGCAGAAGAAAGAATTTCAGAGGTAGAAGGCAAAGTTCTTGAGATAACTCAGATAGTAAAAGAGGCAAAAAAGGAGAGAGAAACCAGAATGTTCACTGTCAGAATTATGGGACTTTATGAAGCGTTCCAACATACGAGTTATAGGAATCCCAGAAGGGGAAGAAGAATGCCCCAGAGGAATGGAAGCCATACTAGAGAATATCATAAAGAAAATTTCCCAAATATCACCAAAGATTCTGACACATTGCTTTCAGAGGGATATCGGACCCCAGGTCGCCTCAACTCTAACTGAGCTTCTCCAAGACACATTGTGATGAACCTGTCCAAAGTCAAGACAAAAGAAAAGATTCTGCAAGCTGCCAGGAGTAAGCGCCAGTTGACCTACAGGGGCTGATGGCAGAGTGGCAGAGTGACCGCAGACTTCTCTAATGAAACTTTCCAAGCAAGAAGAAAATGGTCATCTACCTTTAATCTACTTAAACAGAACAATTTCCATCCCAGAATTCTATACCCTGCTAAGCTAAGCTTCAAAATTGACGGAGAAATCAAATCATTTACGGATATACAAACATTGAGGAAATTCGCCACAACAAGACCAGCTCTACAGGAAATACTTCAACCTGTTCTGCACACTGACCATCACAATGGATCAGCAGCAAAGTAAGAACTCAGATATTAAAGGACGGAAACTAACCTCCACACTCATGCAAAAGATAAAACTAAGCAATGGACTCTCACAAAATAAGACAAATAGAATAATACCACATTTATCAATTATCTCAATAAATGTTAATGGCTTGAATTCCCCACTGAAGAGACATAGATTGGCTGACTGGATTAAAAAACATAAGCCATCCAACTGCTGTCTGCAAGAAACACACCTGGCTTAAAAGACAATTTAAAAGTCCGAGTCAAGGGTTGGAAGACAATTTTTCAGGCAAATGGAATTCAGAAGAAAAGAGAAGTTGCAATCTTATTTTCAGATACATGTAGATTTAAAGCAACTAAAGTCAAAAAAGACAAAGATGGTCACTTTATATTGGTCAAGGGAAAAATACAAGAAGACGTTTCAATTCTAAATATTTATGCACCCAATTTAAATGCTCAAAGATTCTTGAAACAGACCTTACTCAGTCTGAGCAATATGATATCTGATAATACCATCATAACAGGGGACTTTAACACTCCTCTTACAGAGCTGGACAGATCCTCTAAACAGAAATTAAACAAAGATATAAGAGATTTAAATGAGACCCTAGAACAACTGTGCTTGATAGATGTATATGGAACACTCCATCCCAAAGATAAAGAATATACATTCTTCTCATCACCCCATGGAACACTCTCCAAAATTGATCATATCCTGGGACACAAAACAAATATCAACAGAATCAAAAGAATTGAAATTTTACCTTGTATATTCTCAGACCATAAGGCACCAAAGGTGGAACTCAACTCTAACAAAAACGCTCAACCCCACAGAAAGGCATGGAAATTAAACAATCTTCTGTTGAATAACAGATGGGTGCAGGAAGAAATAAAACAGGAAATCATCAACTTCCTTAAGCATAACAACAATGAAGACACAAGCTACCAAAACCTGTGGGATACTGCAAAAGCAGTTTTGAGAGGAAAATTCATTGCTTTAGACGCCTACATTCGAAAAACAGAAAGAGAGCACATCAAAAATCTCACAAGCCTTCTTATGGAATTGGAAAAAGAAGAACAATCTAAGCCTAAACTCAGTAGAAGAAAAGAAATATCCAAAATCAAATCAGAGATCAATGAAATTGAAAAGAAAAGAATCATTCAGAAAATTAATGAATCAAGGAGTTGGTTTTTTGAAAAAATAAATAAAATAGATAAACCATTGGCCAGACTAACGAGGAATAGAAAAGCAAAATATCTAGTAACCTCAATCAGAAATGATAAAGGGGAAATAACAACTGATCCCACAGAGATACAAGAGATCATCTCTGAATACTACAAGAAACTCTATGCCCAGAAATTTGACAATGTGAAGGAAATGGATCAATATTTGGAATCACACCCTCTCCCTAGACTTAGCCAGGAAGAAATAGAGCTCCGAACAGACCAATTTCAAGCACTGAGATCAAAGAAACAATAAAAAAATCTTCCAACCAAAAAACGCCCTGGTCCAGATGGCTTCACACCAGAATTCTATCAAACCTTCAAGGAAGAGCTTATTCCTGTACTGCAGAAATTATTCCAAAAAATTGAGAAGGAAGGAATCTTCCCCAACACATTCTATGAAGCAAACATCACCCTGATACCTAAACCAGGAAAAGATCCAACCAAAAAGGAGAATTTCAGACCAATCTCACTCATGAACATAGATGCAAAAATTCTCAACAAAATCCTAGCCAATAGATTACAGCTTATGATCAAAAAAG
Source organism: Nycticebus coucang (assembly GCF_027406575.1). Lineage (NCBI taxonomy): Eukaryota > Metazoa > Chordata > Mammalia > Primates > Lorisidae > Nycticebus > Nycticebus coucang. The sequence goes on along the minus strand of NC_069783.1, from coordinate 106,030,202 downwards.
TCATTCATTATGATCAAGTAGGCTTCATCCCAGGGATGCAAGGCTGGTTTAACATATGCAAGTCCATAAATGTTATCCACCATATTAACAGAGGCAAAAATAAAGATCATATGATCCTCTCAATAGATGCAGAAAAAGCATTTGATAAAATCCAGCATCCTTTTCTAATTAGAACACTGAAGAGTATAGGCATAGGTGGCACATTTCTAAAACTGATTGAAGCTATCTATGACAAACCCACAGCTAATATTTTACTAAATGGAGTAAAACTGAAAGCTTTTCCTCTTAGAACTGGAACCAGACAAGGCTGTCCTCTGTCACCTTTACTATTCAACATAGTGCTGGAAGTTCTAGCCAGTACAATTAGGCAAGATAAGGAAATAAAGGGAATCCAAATGGGAGCAGAGGTCAAACTCTCCCTCTTTGCTGATGACATGATCTTATACTTAGAGAACCCCAAAGACTCAACCACAAGACTCCTAGAAGTCATCAGAAAATACAGTAATGTTTCAGGATATAAAATCAATGTCCACAAGTCAGTAGCCTTTGTATACGCCAATAACAGTCAAGATGAGAAGTTAATTAAGGACTCAACTCCCTTGACCATAGTTTCAAAGAAAATGAAATACCTAGGAATATACCTAACGAAGGAGGTGAAGGACCTCTATAAAGAAAATTATGAAATCCTCAGAAAGGAAATAGCAGAGGACATTAACAAATGGAAGAACATACCATGCTCATGGATGGGAAGAATCAACATTGTTAAAATGTCTATACTTCCCAAAGCAATCTACCTATTCAATGCCATTCCTATCAAAATACCAACATCGTACTTTCAAGATTTGGAAAAAATGATTCTGCGTTTTGTATGGAACCGGAAAAAACCCCGTATAGCTAAAGCAGTTCTTAGTAATAAAAATAAAGCTGGGGGCATCAGCATACCAGATTTCAGTCTGTACTACAAAGCCATAGTGGTCAAGACAGCATGGTACTGGCACAAAAATAGAGACATAGACACTTGGAATCGAATTGAAAACCAAGAAATGAAACTAACATCTTACAACCACCTAATCTTTGATAAACCAAACAAAAACATACCTTGGGGGAAAGACTCCCTATTCAATAAGTGGTGTTAGGAGAACTGGATGTCTACATGTAAAAGACTGAAACTGGATCCACACCTTTCCCCACTCACAAAAATTGATTCAAGATGGATAAAGGACTTAAACTTAAGGCATGAAACAATAAAAATCCTCCAAGAAAGCATAGGAAAAACACTGGAAGATATTGGCCTGGGGAAAGACTTCATAAAGAAGACTGCCATGGCAATTGCAACAACAACAAAAATAAACAAATGGGACTTCATTAAACTGAAAAGCTTCTGTACAGCTAAGGAGACAATAACCAAAGCAAAGAGACAACCTACACAATGGGAAAGGATATTTGCATATTTTCAATCAGACAAAAGCTTGATAACTAGGATCTATAGAGAACTCAAATTAATCCACATGAAAAAAGCCAACAATCCCTTATATCAATGGGCAAGAGACATGAATAGAACTTTCTCTAAAGACGACAGATGAATGGCTAACAAACACATGAAAAAATGTTCATCATCTCTATATATTAGAGAAATGCAAATCAAAACAACCCTGAGATATCATCTAACACCAGTGAGAATGGCCCACATCACAAAATCTCAAAACTGCAGATGCTGGCGTGGATGTGGAGAGAAGGGAACACTTTTACACTGCTGGTGGGACTGCAAACTAGTACAACCTTTCTGGAAGGAAGTATGGAGAAACCTCAAAGCCCTCAACCTAGACCTCCCATTTGATCCTGCAATCCCATTACTGGGCATCTACCCAGAAGGAAAGAAATCCTTTTATCATAAGGACACTTGTACTAGACTGTTTATTGCAGCTCAATTTACAATTGCCAAAATGTGGAAACAGCCTAAATGTCCACCAACCCAGGAATGGATTAACAAGCTGTGGTATATGTATACCATGGAATACTATTCAGCCATTAAAAAAAATGGAGACTTTACATCCTTCGTATTAACCTGGATGGACGTGGAAGACATTATTCTTAGTAAAGCATCACAAGAATGGAGAAGCATGAATCCTATGTACTCAATTTTGATATGAGGACAATTAATGACAATTATGGTTATGGGGGGGGACAGAAAGAGGGAAGGAGGGAGGTGGGTGGGGCCTTGGTGTGTGTCACACTTTATGGGGGCAAGACATGATTGCAAGAGGGACTTTACCTAACAATTGCAATCAGTGTAACCTGGCTTATTGTACCCTCAATGAATCCCCAACAATAAAAAAAAAAAAATGGAGACTTTACATCTTTTGTATTCACCTGGATGGAAGTGGAAGACATTATTCTTAGTAAAGCATCACAAGAATGGAGAAGCATGAATCCTATGTACTCAATTTTGATATGAGGACAATTAATGACAATTAAGGTTATGGGGAAGGAGGAAAAGCAGAAAGAGGAATGGAGTGGGGGGTTGGGCCTTGGTGTGTGTCACACTTTATGGGGGCAAGACATGATTGCAAGAGGGACTTTGCCTAACAATTGCAATCAGTGTAACGTGGCTTATTGTACTGTCAATGGATCCCCAACAATAAAAAAAAAAAGGAATCTCAAAAAAAAAAAATAGAAGAACTAGTAGCTATACTACTAAACCTCTTCCAAAATATAGAAAAAGAAGGAATATTACCCAGTACATTCTACGAAGCAAACATCACCTTGATCCCCAAACCAGGGAAAGACCCAACAAGAAAAGAAAATTATAGACCGATATCACTAATGAATATAGATGCTAAAATACTCAACAAGATCCTAACAAACAGAATCCAACAACACATCAAAAAAATTATACACCATGACCAAGTGGGATTTATCCCAGGGTCTCAAGGCTGTTTCAATATATGTAAATCTATAAATATAATTCAACACATAAACAAACTTACAAATAAAGACCATATGATTCTTTCAATTGATGCAGAAAAAGCTTTTGATAATATCCAGCATCCCTTCATGATCAGAACACTTAAGAAAATTGGTATAGAAGGGACATTTCTTAAACTAATAGAGGCCATCTACAGCAAACCCACAGCCAATATTGTATTGAATTGAGTTAAATTGAAATCATTTCCACTTAGATCAGGAACCAGGCAAGGTTGCCCATTGTCTCCATTGCTCTTTAACATTGTAATGGAAGTTTTAGCCATTGCAATTAGGGAAGAAAAGGCGATCAAGGGTATCCACATAGGGTCAGAAGAGATCAAACTTTCACTCTTCACAGATGATGTGATCATATACCTGGAAAACACTAGGGATTCTACTACAAAACTTTTAGAAGTGATCAAGGAATACTGCAATGTCTCACGCTACAAAATCAACACCCATAAATCTGTAGCCTTTATATATACCAATAATAACCAAGCCGAACAAACAGTCAAGGATTCTATTCCTTTCACAGTAGTGCCAAAGAAGATGAAATATTTGGGAGTATACCTAATAAAGGACGTGAAAGATCTCTACAAAGGGAACTATGAAACTCTAAGAAAAGAAATAGCCAAAGATGTTAACAGATGGAAAAACATACCATGCTCATGGCTGGGAAGAATCAACATTGTTAAAATGTCCATACTGCCCAAAGCAATATATAATTTTAATGCAATTCCTATTAAAGCTCCATTGTCATACTTTAAAGATCTTGAAAAAATAATACTTCGTTTTATATGGAATCAGAAAAAACCTCGAATAGCCAAAACATTACTCAGCAATAAAAACAAAGCAGGAGGAATCACACTACCAGACCTGAGACTGTACTATAAATCCATAGTGATCAAAACAGCATGGTACTGGCACAAAAGCAGAGAAGTAGATGTCTGGAACAGAATAGAGAACCAAGAGATGGATCCAGCTACTTACCGTTATTTGATCTTTGACAAGACAACTAAAAACATTCAGTGGGGAAAAGATTCCCTATTTAACAAATGGTGCTGGGTGAACTGGCTGGCAACCTGTAGAAGAGTGAAACTGGACCCACACCTTTCACCATTAACTAAGATAGACTCTCACTGGATAAAAGATTTAAACTTAAGACATGAAACTATAAAAACATTTGAAGAAAGTGCAGGGAAAACTCTTGAAGGAATCGGCCTGGGTGAGTATTTTATGAGGAGGACTCCCCAGGCAATTGAAGCAGTATCAAAAATACACTACTGGGACGTAATCAAACTAAAAAGCTTCTGCACAGCCAAGAACATAGTGAGTAAGGCAAGCAGACAGCCCTCAGAAAGGGAGAAAATATTTGCAGGTTATACCTCTGATAAAGGACTAATAACCGGAATCCAGAGAACTCAAACATATTAACAAGAAAAGAACACGTGACCCCATCTCAGGGTAGGCAAGGGATTTGAAAAGAAACTTCTCTAAAGAAGACCGACGCAAGATCTATAAACACATGAAAAAAAGCTCATCATCCTTAATCATCAGAGAAATGCAAATCAAAACTACTCTGAGATATCACCTAACCCCAGTAAGAGTAGCCCACATAACAAAATCCCAAAACCAGAAATGTTGGCGTGGATGTGGAGGAAAGGGCACACTTCTACACTGCTGGTGGGAATGCACACTAATACGTTCCTTCTGGAAGGATGTTTGGACAATACTTAGAGACCTAAAAATAGACCTGCCATTCGATCCTATAATTCCTTTACTAGGTTTATACCCAGAAGACCAAAACTCACAATATAACAAAGACATCTGTACCAGAATGTTTATTGCAGCCCAATTCATAATTGCTAAGTCATGGAAGAAGCCCAAGTGCCCATCGACCCACGAATGGACTAGCAAATTGTGGTACATGTATACCATGGAATACTATGCAGCCTTAAAGAAAGATGGAGACTTTACCTCTTTCATGTTTACATGGATGGAGCTGGAACATGTTCTTCTTAGAAAAGTATCTCAGGAATGGAAGAAAAAGTATCCAATGTACTCAGCCCTACTATGAAGCTAAATTATAGCTTTCACATGAATACTATAACCCAACTATAGCACAAGACTATGGGGAAAGGGCCAAGGAAGGGGAAGGGAGGGGGGAAGTTTTGGTGGAGGGAGGGTAATGGGTGGGGCCACATCTATGGTGCATCTTAGAATGGGTACAGGCGATTGCACTAATGTACACAGCTATGATTTAACAATAAAAAAAAATGAAAAACGACAACAACAAAAAAAGAAAATGCCAGGAAGGCAATGTTAACCAGTGTGATGAAAATGTGTCAAATGGTATATAAAACAATTGTGTGATGCCCCATGATTGCATTAGTGTACCCAGCTATGATTTAATAGAAAAAAAAAAAAAAAAAAACACTAACCATAAGAAAGCCGGGAAAAACAGTGATTTCAGGCAAAGTGGACTCAGAATGAGAAAGATGTTTGAGGACAAAGGATCCTTATCATGTAATGATAAAAGAGTGTGCCCTCCAGGAAGACAAGATGACCCTAAGTATCCATCACCTAATACAGACTCTCCTGTTACATGAGGTGGAAACCGATAGAACTGAAAGGAAAAATTGGCAACTCCACAGTTAGAGCAGGTGCCTTCAACACTGACTCCCAGTAATTGATAACATAAGTAGGCAGGAAATCAGTGAGGCTATGGACAACATAAGCAGCATTACCAGCCATCTTGACCTAACAGGCAGTGCATGGTGACAGCAGAACGCACTTCGCTCCAAGTGCACACAGGACACTCTGGTCACACCACATTCTGGGCCATAAATATGAAAGAATATAAATCGTGAAGTATGTTCTTCAACTGTTTTTGAAAATATATTCTTGAACAGCATTAAAGTAGAAATCAATAACAGGAAGACATCTGGAAAATCCCCAAATATTTGGAAATGGAACAACACGCCATGGGTCAACAAAGGAGTCATAAGAAAATTAAATATATAAATATACATAATAAATGAATATAAATGTATAATGAAAACATAGCACACCGAAATATGTGACTTGCTTTTAAAACAGAGCTTGGAGATTAAGACTATCTTGAGCAGCCAGTATAAAGATGGAACAGCCACAGTTCACGGGGTTTGCAAACTCAACCATCTGCCCAGCTTCATCCTAGCCCTCGGGAAGGTGTGGGGCTTGTTTACTCTCCAGGATCTAAACTTCACAATCACTCTGTTCTCTAAGGTGGACCTTCGAGAGTAAGAGTATAGCCCCCCTGTCAATGGTAACCACCTTCCTCCAACACGAGAAACCACACCCTGACATGCCCACATGTGGGGTCTAGGACTGAACACTTTACTGTGGAATTGACTCTTTATAGATAAATGAGGATGTGATCCCTAAAAAGCCAGCACCCCTTCCTCTGCTGCACAGAGGGGCTCATCTGCCACAGCTAGACCCTGGCTGAGGAGTTCAGGTTGTCCTGCTTTGCTGACCTTCCCTGACAGATGGTTGTCACTACATGGCACATCCTGGGGCCACCTGTGGTAACAAGAACACACAAACTCCAGAAAAGATAACAATTTAAAAAGTTCCCAAAAGGCTCAGTTGAACACAATTTATTGTCTGTTACAGTGAGAACAATGCACTTTGGAGGGAACTTGTCAGTACCATCTGTCATGGGAATAAAGCACCTGCTTCTGTCCAAAGAAAGAAGATGCTGGAAATCCAAAAGCTGAACCTCACCTATGGCAGAGCTCTCTCAAGTGTCAGACATACTTTTATGGCCTGAATCGTCTGCTTTAAGATTTCTTTGAGATTGTGCCAACCTTTAAGACCCAGACCTCAGGTCAAAGTCTGCATTTCTGGCTTCACTGGTGGATTCAGAAACCTGACAATGTTGAGCTGCTGAGCGGCATCAGCTGCTGTGCTGGGGTCACATGCAGCCCTTGCCCATGTTTGCCCGTGGGCCTTCTGGCCACTAACCAGGCAGCTAGAGTATCTCCTGTGCCCCACACACACACTGAGGTCTGGCCCAGCACCCTGCCCTCCTCACTGAACCATGAATCCCTGGAGGACACTGAAGCCAGGCTCTGAGTGGGCAGGTAGGGGCTGCTACACTGCCCTCCAGGCCCACATGGACTGGAGTGCTCCTGAGGCAGCTGGCCTGGCAGGGTAGCAGCTCAGCCTCCTAACGCCTTTGTGTGATAGAGACAGCGCCCCTGCTTCTACACAGGCACAGCCCTTGGATCCTATAGGGTGTGACTGGGGCAAACCCTACATGTATTGTTGCTTGCATTAGTGATGCTAGAAGTGGGTTTATAGAATGAAGTTATTAGTTTGTTATGTACTATTATAGGTTTTAGAAATGCACTCTTGATGAGGGGACACTCTTGGGGGACCACCATCCCTGCATGCACAGGGCCTGTACCCATGGTCCCCACACAGTTTGTGTTCTGGAAAGGGAGGCAGACTGATATCTGGGGATGGGAGCTGCCTCAGGCTTGTAAACATCCCCAGAAACCCCCTTGCAAATGAACCCATGGCTGCTGTCCAGGGTGGATGGACATTAGTGCAATGTGACCAAGTGTGATGGAGACCTGGAGGTAATGCCCCTTCAGGAATGACAACAGGGGCTCTAGCAGGCCTGGGTGACATGGGGGTGCTGGTCCCTGACACTGGACCCCACATGATGATGAGTGGTCTATAAAGAATGGTCCAGACTAAGCAGCCTCAGAACCCAGCTGTCACTGACCAAAGTCAAACACAAAACTTAGATTCCTAGAAAATGCCTGAGACAGGGAGGTTCTGCTGAGGATCCACAGCTTGGGAGGCCCATCTACTGAGCCAGAACCAGCCACATCGGAGCCCCTGGCCTTTACAGAATTTAAGCCTGTGTCTGCTTGAAGGAGTTGAAGCTGATGCGCTATTCTTTAAAAACTCTGTCTATAATTTTGTCATTTGGAGAATGTTACACAAATGGACACACATTTTGAGATCAGCCTTTTGTGCCCAGCATAATTCTCTTGGGATCAGTCCAGGCAATTGCATGGAGCCAATAGGAGCTGTCCTGGGGTCACAGCTAAGGAATGTCCACTCTTCCTAGAACATCAGTGTAGATGAAGCCACCTGTGACATGAAGAAGACAAAACCAAGAACACCTGTATCATATTAGATCACAGACAGACAAAAGCACACACTAGATCACAAAATGACCAAAGTCCATATGACCTGGCTGATAGGAGAGGCTGTAGCGCAGCTGAGGCCCTGCTCCATCCTCACCTTCAACCCAGGAATTGTTAGGATATCTGTTAATCTGTTCTGGACTGCCATAACAGAACACCACAGACTAGTAATTTATAGTGAACAGACACTGTAAATAGTTTGTGGCTTATGGTTCTGGAAGCTGGGAAGTCCAAGATCAAGGCGCTAACACCTGCCAAGTGCCTTCCTGTTGCACCATGACATGGTGGAGGGCATCCTAGGTGGAAGAGTAAAGAGAAAGAGAAAAAGAAGGAAACCCATTCTACAAACCCCCTTCCACAATGGTTTAACCTCTGTCCTGGGCACAATCTGTCATCAGCTGGTGAGTTTATAGCTGAATCCCTCACTGCAGAGCAGCTGCATCTGGTCAAACCCACATGTGCTGTTGCTTGCATTAGTGATGCTAGAAGTAAGTTTATAGGATGAAGTTATTAGCTTATTATGCACTATTATAGGTTTTAGAAATGCACTCTGCTTAGTGATGAGGGGACACTATTTGGGGGACCCCCATCCCTGCATGCACAGAGCCTGTATCCATGGTCACTACACAGTTCTGTGTTCAGCCCATGGATCAGAGAATGTGTGGGCCTGGCACTGACTAGGAAGTAAACAACCTGCCACTGAAATGTCCCCTTCTTTTCCTGCAGGTGCAACTGGGCCACATTTAAAGAAAGCAATCTGGGTTTTCCCAGCTTACATAAGTTTGCTATAAGCAATTCTGTGTCTGCTCCTAACAAACGTGTTTAATGAATGTCTGTATACACAGCAGAATTGGCACAGACTGATTTTATCACAACCAGGTAGGAGCTCTATACAAGAACACAGACCCATTGCCACCTCAGAATCTCTGAATGTAACTTCCACCCACCAAAAATAAGACTGGTCATCCGTGAACAAACTCACGTAGGTCGTCTCACAGCTCTCTGACTCCTGAGGCTTTCTGCAAGGCTGTTGCCAGCAGTTCGCCCCCGATCAAGCAAGCCACGAGCAAACCACATGAGGACACAGAATTATGTTGTTCCAATGAGGCTGGCTGCCTCACAGACTCCAAAAGAGATTTTTGGAACTGGGCAAGGATGGATGGCCGAGTTAGTCTGAAGTGAAATTGCCCTTAGCCAGCAAGTTTATGAGATGTGACTCCCGGAGCTCAGCAAGAAAATCAACTCCACCCAATCTCATTTCCAGAGCATCAGACCTGCAGAGAGCCTGGGGCCCCCTAAGGACATTTCATCCCAAAATCTGGGAATAGCTCCAGAGTGTCTGGGCTGTGGCAAGTGCCAGGCACTGTCCTCACTAGCACACACCTGTAGTTCACTCACTCAGTGACCGTTTACTGAGCAGCAGGTCTGCCCCACATCACATCAAAACCCTGCACACTGGCTCGGCACCTATGGCTCAGTGGGTAGGGCACTGGCCACATACACTGAGGCAGGCGGGTTCAAACCCAGCCTGGGCCTACTAAACAACAATGACAACTGCAACAAAAAAAATGGCTGGGTATTGTGGTGAGTGCTGAGGCAAGAGAATTGCTTAAACCCAAGAGTTTGAGGTTGCTGTGAGATGTGACTCCATTCTACTGAGGGCGACATAGTGAGACTGTATCTCAAAAAAAAAAAAAAAACAACAAACCCTGCATACTGTATCATCTTGAGTCATCCTAGGTGCCCCCTGGCAGTGCCCTCCAGAGGAGGAGCCTGAGGCCCAGGAGGCTCCATGACCCCCCCAGGGCCTCTTCTGGGCACACCCACTGCCTTTCTGCCCTGTTCCTCCCAAGACCTCCTGGACCAGTAGACACTAAATGCCCCAAACAAGTGACAGCGAGAGGCCCACTTGTGCCTGGAAGCCCACAACTTGTAGAGGATAGACCTCTCATCTGCGGAGTTAGCAGTTAGGAGGAAATATAGAGCAGGTCTGAATGTGCCTCTGCAAAGGTATAGCTCAAACCTGGGCTCTCAGAAGTTGATGACTCTGCAAATAGATTGTGCTTCCCAACATTTCCTGCAGGACTTTCTGTCCATGAGGAGCTTCTGATAGACACTGGTCCTGTTCAGATGCTCAGTGGCCTCCTGAGCCCCGCTGGTGCCAGCTGCTCCCAGGCAGAGAACAGGAGAGGCTCAGGTCAGAGCCGGAGCCTGCGGCCTAGTGCTGGGGGGAACCCAGCGCCCACATGCTCCAGACAATAAAATTGAACAAACGTCATCGATTGTGTTCAAGAAGAACATTCTTCTGCAGCAGCGCCTATAGCTCAGTGAGTAGGGCTCTGGCCCCATATACTGAGGATGGCAGGTTTGAACCCAGCCCCAGCCAAACTGCAACAAAAGAATAGCCAGGCGTTGTGGCAGGCACCTGTAGTCCCAGCTACTCGGGAGGCTGAGGCAAGAGAATTGGCTAAGCCCAACAGCTGGAGGTTGCTGTGAACTGTGATGCCACAGCACTCTACCGAGGGCGATAAAGTGAGACTGTCTCAAAAAAAAAAAAAAAAAGAAGAAGACTCTTCTAATTAGTGCCTCAGCTTCTAAAAGCATCCAGAACAGGCCAGAACAATGGTCTGTTTAATCATTCTTATTTCAAAGCGCTCTCAAACAATGCTTCCTGTACGGGCCTCATCGTCAGTAAATTGTTGCGCTGAAACAGAAAAGGCTGGATTTCTCCCATCCTCACAGCTCCTCTGGAAGATCAGCCATCCTGCAGCTGTGACAATGTCTGACTCCCCTGCTCTTCTCAAGTGCTCTCAGCATTTCCCTCTTATGTTATCACTCAGCAGAACCTCAGCTCTACAGAGACAAGTAACCACTTCCTAAAGATATTTGAGGTAAAGTTTTCTATTTTTCTGAAAGGAAGAGAGGTAACTTGGGGAACTTGAATGCCTGAGTTGAGCCAGCCCACCATGTCATCCGCTTCCTGATTCAGCCGCAGGTCTGGCCGCTGCAGTTTGACAGAGCAGCACACACCCTGGACTGCACAAATTCCCGTCTCCTCCTAGCCACACAGTGGGATTCTAAGGAGATAGGAGCCAGCAGGCCTGGCTCAATGAGGAATCATAAGACTCAAACCAAGGTCTCTGACAAAACAAGAGGCAGTAGAGAAATTGGTCAGAACCAGCTAGAACCCAAATGACCATAACAAACCACCTCAGGTCACGCTCACTGTTCAGGGACAGAATCTGTGTTTTGGGTTTCTAAAATACATAGTGCTCCCAGGAAACCCAAATTCCATCCAGCTTCCTTACCTTATTCTAGGATGTGGAATTGCTTTCTGTTTCAGTTACACGTGGGGCTGCCTGTACCTGGCAGACTCAGACCCTGGAGGCCGGGGTCCAGTCCTGGGCAACACTCCACCCAACCCCGGGGGACCTGCTCCACCCCCACCTGTCCCATCCTCCCTGTGTACCTGCATCTGGGCCAGAGTAAGCTCCCCACATCACTGCCTGGTTCACCTCCCACCAGCTGCCCACTGTGCCTAGACCATGCCCCACCTTCCTCCTCTGCCCCTTCCTGTCCCTGGGATCTGGCTGGAGCTCTCCGGTAGCCTCCATTACCAGAATCAGCTATAGGTGACCTCTTGAATGTTACATTTGATTAGTTACCTGGAAAATACCTACAAAGCAGTCCTGGCCTGGAAACATGCTTGCTTTCAATGTCAAACAGCACAACTATATTACAGAGAGTCTGGGGAACAGAGGAAATCTTGTAACCAAATACCAACACCATCACATGATAAAATGTCGTTCTGTGCATTGCTTTTCACTACTTTTTTCAGTATACACGTATTTCACAATTCCGATCCTATTTTACAAAAATGCAGCAACTTTTTTAGCTGCTTAACATAAAAGCATTTTAAATTTTATGTTTTTAACAACAGCATGATTAATGATGCCTATAAGTTCATTGAATGTATGCCACTCCACCTCAGAAAACATTAATAAATAATGTGACGCATAACTTTCCCAAACTGAAGGCCAGAGGAAAGCTCAGGATTCCCAGCACAGGGCCTAGAAGTGGTGGGGTGCTATGTGATCCCAGACTTTGAGGTCAGACTTCCTGATTCAAATCCAGCTTCTACTGCCACACATGGGGTAATGTTGAGTGAATTTGCCTCTCCAGGGCTCAGCACCTTATTTATAGCATGAGGATGACAACAGCTCTTACTCTACTTGGCTGCTGTGAGGACTAAATGAGTCATTTATCATTCTTGATTAACAATAAGCATTCACTAAGTGCTAGTGACTGAGGAAGAATTTTTATCACATGTATAGGATTTAAGATAAATAAGCTACAAGCCCTATTGATGGTTGGTGGGTTAACGAATTCATTCATTCAACAAGGGATTATTAGGAAGATTAAATAAGATAATGCATGCCAAGCTCCTAACCAAGCACTTTTCAAACAGAAGTGCCCAATAGATGTTAATTGTGAATACGATAATGACGGTGGTGATAGAGATGATGGAGATGAAGATGTTGTTGATGGTGGTGATATGAATAAAATTAAATTTAATTCTTTGAAAGCTTGACTTTTTTAGATTTAAGATTTTAAATCTTATCTCTTACAGAGGAGAGTATAAGGTTAGTAAGATTTTGGTAGACTCAAAGCATTCTTAGCGCACCTGTGCTATTCTCTGTGTGACCTCCATTCAAATAGGGCAAGTCCGGGAATGGACTTGGGAACTATGGAGGGATACAGTTTAGAGCTTAATTCATGTTGGAGGGTGACTGCCCTGAAGCAGCGGCGGAGGCGACCAGGGGTCCCAGTGCAGGCAAGAGCCTATCCTGGGGAGCCTTGATGCACACAGTGTGATCAGCCATCAGGTGGGGCATGAGTGGAGATCCTTGACGTGTTCTGTTTGTCTGTGCAGTGTTTTAAACTTTGGGAAGGTTCATGGAAAAATCCAACTATGAAACCTCAGATGATCTGGAGACGCTGGGCCTGTTTTTCCCACAGAACAAGCCATGGGGCCAGAGCCCAGCAGCAGCGAGGGGTCTGTGAGCACCCCTCACAGGCCCCTCCCCCTCAGTGATGCCTGGCCCTGGCCTCAGGGGAGCTCTGACCATGGGAGCCACTGATAGTGGGCTCACATCCAGACGGTTTCTCTCAACTCACTCTTATCCCAGAGCTCTTGGGAGCACATGTAAGACAACATGAACTCCTAAGAGATGCCAGGGCGGTGACACAATGAAGCTCGTGCTATTCTAGAAGCCTCTACACAGATCACACAGCTCCCAGAAACTCAGGTTTTCTCTGTCCATTCATTAGCAATGTGGGACTCTGTGGTCTGGAGACAGTCACCCTCCAGCATGAATGAAGCTCTAAACTGTATCCCTCCATGGTTCCCAAGTCCCACTGCCCTCTGATGAGCTCCAGGAGTCCAGCTGGAGAAGAGGGGGACTCTGCAGACTCCTGACCCTCCCCTTTAGCTCATATGCATGGCATAAGCCTGATGGTATGGGAGAGAAACAGGCAAAGAGGAAATTGCTTTGATGTTTCAAAACACAAAGAAAAAAACAAACTGATATTATGTGGGGATCTGGAATTACATCAGCTTGCTTAAAATTGAGCAGTAACCATGTTCAAATCACCACCCTTAATGCCCAGGTAACATCTGGTCATGGGGCTCTCAATGGAAAGTGTGTAGCATGAGCCAGACCAGATCCCACGCACTGATCTCTGGATCATTTAACAGTCATGATGTCTCCGAGAAACCTGCAAAGATGAGGCTGCAGAGGAAGGCAGAGTGTGGACCAGAGACTGTGACATGCAGAGGACAAGGCAACCATGGGTCATCCTGGAGAAAGACCACCCAACAAGGACACCCCCTGGGTGTTCCAAGAGCCCTGGCATTATGGTCTCAGCCCTGCTGCTTCCTCAGGACATGCAGGACCTGCTATTGCCCAGTGTCCACTCCACTCCTGGTGGTGCTGAGGCCACCTGTGCTCATCCCAGCTGGATGAACAGCAGCCTCTACACGGCCCCCACCGAGCGCCACAGCCACAGATGCATTTTTTGCCTCACTAACTACATACACCTGGGGTCCTCCCAGTGCCATCCAAACTCTGCCCACCTGCAGGACTATGTATATCTTTTCTCCTGGGCTGGGGACCCATGACCCCACCACTGCAGAAAAGAACAATGAGCATCACTCCCCATCTCCGCAGTGGCACAAGCCAACCAGTGTCAGTCATCACTCATGGGAGTCTCCCCTACCTGCCCATCTGTACCTGAATGCTGAGTTCTGCATCCACAGGTGGTGAGCCTTGTCCCCATCCCTGCCCGCAGCAGGAGCCAGGTCCCCTGAAGCTAAGGGAGCCGTGGCCCAAAAAGCCTCAAGGACTGAGAGGAAAGCTTGGGGAGTCTCTTCAGGGGAGTTTCCTTTCTATAAGGTGATGTTCTCATTCTTTTTTTTTTATTATTAAATCATAGCTGTGTACATTAATGTGATCATGGGGCACCATACACTAGTTGCATAGACTGTTTGACACATTTTCATCACACTGGTTAACATAGCCTGTTCTCATTCTTTAAAACAGTACTGCAGGCTGACCCCACAGGCCTCTGCTTGTGGGTTCATCTCTCTGGGAACAGACACTGCCAGCCTAACCTTCATTCATCACAAGGGTGGGTGATACCCTGAACTGTCTGCAAATCTGTGCACAGCAGGAGGTCCGTGATTGCTGGGCAGAAGGACTTTAGCAATTAAACTGCAACAGGCAACATATGTGCAGTAAAAATCCATAGTAACAGTTTTTTGTTGTCGGTTTTTTGTTGTTTTTTTTTGAGACAGAGCCTCAAGCTATCACCCTGGGTAGAATGTCGTGGCGTCACAGCTCACAGCAACCTCCAACTCTTGGGCTTAAGCGATTCTGTGGCCTCAGCCTCCCAAGTTGCTGGGACTACAGGCGCCCATCACAACACCCGGCTATTTTTGTTGTTGTTGTTGTTATAATTGTCATTGTTGTTGGCAAGCCCGGGCTGGATTCGAATCCACCAGCTCTGGTGTATGTGGCTGGCGCCTTAGCCACTTGAGCTACAGGCACCGAGCCCATAGTAATAGTTTTAAAAGTATTTGACAACTGTCAATCCACTTAATATTTTCACATTATTGCCTTTGCAAGGCTTATTGCTGAGTACAAAATGTAATAATAGAACCAATTCTGGAATGGCAGAGTAACAACCTCAAAATTCTGTTCCGCCATAAAAGCAATCAAAACACTAGAAAAACTGTAAAATGAATGATTCAGAGCTCTCAAAATTAGCTAAAGGCTTATAACAATCTGAAAACATTTATTCAAAATAATACTAATGTCTGGATCTTGATGAGAAGGGTGAGGTGTGCTGCATCTTAACATGCCTGCTCCAATCCCCTCTCCTAGCCCTCAGTTGCCTTAAAAACAACATTCAAGCTACCCCTGGAGGAGCACGTCAGGTCTGGAGGGCCCCACCAGCCCATTCTCAGGGAACACCATCAGCCAGCCAGCCATAGACCATGGAAAGTGCCTTACTCAGGACCCCTGTTTACTGGACCCAACTCAGAGATCGCTTTCTGTGACAGCCCCATCCTATCATGTTTTTCCTACATGATCAGTGAGAATTATTTATCATTGCAGCTGCCTGAAGCAGTGATACAAGCTGAAGCTAAGAGGCTGACCAAAAAGTATAAAAGAGAATATTGTAGAAAAGCCCGCATATATTCCTGATGACTTAGAAGGCCACATGCTTGTGTGGGGTGTGTGCCTGCCCAGGAAGGAACTGGCAGGCCCCGAGTGCTCATCGCCAGCTGGCCAAAGGCTCCACACCGGCATGAAGTGAGTGATAAGACAGAACTGCAGGTTGTCAGCCGGGATATTGAAGGGGTTCCCCAACACACCGTCCGCAGAGACCCTCAGCAAAGCCTGGAAGAATTATCATTTCAAGGAAATCTCTGTACAGTCATTAAGTGACCACTAAGCTAATCAAGCAGATTCCGTGTCTTTACACAAAAAACAAAACACACTATACAGAATTAGTCTAGTTAAATCACTAAAACAAAAAAAATAATAACAACAAGTAGCCCAAGTGACAAACACTGGAAGGATGGAAACCAATTCCCAGAAAAATATTTTTAAATAATTTAAATATATTAATTATATATAAACTTGCATAGTTTTAAATGTCCAGTTTTTTTTTTGTTTGTTTGTTTGTTTGTTTGTTGTAGAGACAGAGTCTCACTTTATGGCCTTCGGTAGAGTGCCGTGGCCTCACACAGCTCACAGCAACCTCCAACTCCTGGGCTTAAGCGATTCTCTTGCCTCAGCCTCCCGAGTAGCTGGGACTACAGGCGCCCGCCACAACGCCCGGGTATTTTTTGGTTGCAATTTGGCCGGGGCCGGGCTTGAACCCGCCACCCTCGGTATATGGGGCTGGCGCCCCACCGACTGAGCCACAGGCGCCACCCCTAAATGTCCAGTTTTAAAGAAAAAAAAAATGAGACATGTACAGGAAATATATACAGAATATAAAAGCAGTCAATAGAAAATGTCCCTATGGAAACCCGGACAAACTATCTAAACAACAATTTTAAGTCAGCTAGTATAAGTATGTTCCAAGAACTGAACAAAACCATGTCTATAGAATTAAATGAAAGCATGAATGTGTCAACAAATATAAAATACCACAAATATAATTTTTTAAGATCAAAATAGAAATTCTCTTGTTGAAAAGTACTGAAATTAAAAATTCACTAGAGTAGCTTAATGACAAGTTTGACCTCGCAGAAGAAATATTCTGTGGACTCAGAGATAGTTCAATTGAGATTATGGAGCCTCAAGAACAAAATAAAATAAGAATAAATAAACTGAGCATCGCCTCAAGAGAGCTGAGGCTCAAGCAAACCAACATATACATAAGGGCAGCCCTAGTCAGAGAGAAGGGAAAGGAGCAAAAGAATGTTGGGAGGAATGATGTCCAAAAACTTCCCAAAAGTGATGAAAACCATTAATCTTCACCTCTATAAATCTCAGTAAATTCCAAGTAGAATAAAATAAAGTATTCATCCATATATATATATATATATATATATACACATACATATAGTCCAACTGTCAAAATGCAAAGAGAGACTCCTCGAAGCAGCAAGAAAAAATTGACTCATCATATATACATAGAATCCTCCATAAGGTAAACTTAATTTATCATCAGACACCATAGAGGCCAAAGGCAGTGCTGAAAGTAAAAACAGTCAGCCAAGAATTTTATATCCAATAAAACTATCTTTAATAAACCAAGAAGAAGGCTCGGCACCTGTAGCTTAGTGGGTAAGAGCGCCAGCTATCTACATTGGAGCTGGCTGGTTCGAACACAGCCGGGACCTGCCAAACAACAATGACAACTACAACCAAAAAATAGCCAGGCGTTGTGGTGGGCACCTGTAGTCCCAGCTACTTGGGAGGCTAAGGCAAGAGAATCGCTTAAGACCAAGAGTTGGAGGTTGCTGTGAGATGAGACACCATAGCACTCTACCAAGGGCAACATAGTGAGACTCTGTCTCATAGAAAAAAAACAAGAAGAATTAATAAAAACTAAGAGAATACATTGCTACTGGAGTTTATAATGCATAGCTCTCTCCTTTCTCCTCTTAACTCATTTAATAAGCAGATGTATAAAACACTACATATGTAATCGTACTGTTAGACCTGTAACATATTTAAATGTAATATCATCACAAAAAAGGCAGATGGGAGCAAGGCAGTACTGGGTTAAGGAAATGACAACAGGTGGTAATCTAATCCACAGAAATAAAGTTAACCAGAAAGAGAAAATAATGAGGTTAATATGATAAACTCTACAGAGACACTTGCTCTCTTTCCTTATCTTGATTCATTTAAATGTAAAAATTATTGGGTGGTGCCTGTGGCTCAAAGGAGTAGGGCACCGGCCCATATGCTGGAGGTGGTGGGTTCAAACCCAGCCCTGGCCAAAAACTGCAAAAAAATAAATAAATGTAAAATTATTTAAACTTATATTTACAACATATCATTAGGACTGTAATATATCTATATATAATATGGATAAAAATAATAGCACAAAGCAGGGCGAAGAGAGGCTAGAATGGTATATGAATAAAGCTACTGAATTTTATTAAAATTAAGTTAGTATTAATTGGAATAAATTATGCTGAGTTTACAATATTGAAATACAATTTTTATCAAGCAAAATTGACCATAATTAAGCCTCAATAAATTTTAAAGTATTGAAATCATACACATCTCTAGTAAAAATGAAATTAAATTAGACATCAATAACAGAAGAAATTTGGGGAAATACCTAAATTCAACAATATAGTCCTAAATAACCAATGGATCAATGAAATCATAAGGAAATTAGAAAATATTTTGAGATAAACAAAAATTAAAATACAACATGCCGAAACTTTTGTGACACAGCAAAAGCATTACCTGCAGTGAAATGGATAGTAGTAAATGCCTACATGAAAAATGATGGAAGATCTCATATTAATAATGCATCGTTACATCTTAAGAAGTGTGGCTCAGTTGGTAAGGCACCGGCCCCATATACTGAGGGTGGCGGGTTCAAACCCACCCCGGCTGAACTGCAACCAAAAAATAGCTGGGGCGTTGTGGCGGGTGCCTGTAGTCCCAGCTACTTGGGAGGCTGAGGCAAGAGAATCGCTTAAGCCCAGGAGTTGGAGGTTGCTGTGAGCTGTGTGATGCCACAGCACTCTACCGAGGGCAAAGTGAGAATCTGTCTCTACAAAAAAAAAAAAAGAAAGAAACTAAAAAAAACAAAAGCCAAAGCAAGCTGAAGGAGGAAAACAATAAACATTAGATGAAAATAAATTATATAAAGAACATAAAAGCAATAGCAGAAATTGAGATGACCAAAAGTTGGCTCTTTGAAAATATCAACAACATTGACAAATATTTAGCTAGACTGGCCAAGAAAAAAGACTGATCAAATTACTAAAATCAGGAATGAAAGAAGGGACATCACTACTGATTTTTCAGAAATAACAGCAAAATTAATACTAGGTGATACTATGAATAACTGCATCCCAACAAATTAGGTAACATAAACATATTAGAAATAAATCTGCTGAAACTGACTCAAGTCAGTAGAATAGAAAATAAGCCTGTATCAAATAAAGAGATCAAATTATCAATTTAAAACTTCCTACAAAGAAAACTCAAGGCTCAGATGTCTTTGCTGGCGAATTCTACCAAATGTTTAAAGAAGAATTAACACCAATCCTTCACAAACTCTTTCAATAAATAGAATAAAAGGGCAAATTTTCCTATTTATTCCACCAAACCACATAAACTGATACCAAAACCAGACAAAGGCATCATAAAACTTCAAATCAATACTTCATGTGAATATAGATGTGACCTTAACAAAACAGCAAACCAAATCCAGCAACAAATAAAAAGGGTTATACACCATCAAGGAAGAGGGATTCATACTAGGAATGAAATGTTGGCTTACTTTCTGAAAATCAACATATATTTTAAACTACATCAATAGAATAAAGGACAAAAATACAACATGATCTCAAAATATGCAGACAAAGCATTTGATTAAAATCCACCATCTTTTCATCATGAAAACATTCAACAAAGTTGGAATGGAAGAGAACTTTCTCAACTTGATAAAGAGCATCTACAAACAAGCTAAAACTAACATCATATGTGCAATATTGAATGCTGTACCCCTAAAACCAAGAACAAGACCAAGATGTCTATCCTTACCACTACCTTTGACATTGTACCGGATGTCCTAGCCAGAACAATTAGTCCAGAAAAGGAATTCAAATCATACAGGTCACAAGGAAAGAAGTAAATCTGTCTCAATTTGTAGGTGATATAATCTTACATGTAGAAAATCCTAAAGAAACCTCTAAAAGGTGGCGCCTGTGACTCAAGGAGTAGGGCGCTGGTCCCATATGCCAGAGGTGGTGGGTTCAAACCCAGCCCTGGCCAAAAAAAAAAAAGGAACCCTCTAAAAATACTATTAGAACTCATAAGTGAGTTCAGCAAATTTCCAGGATACAAATCAATTTTTTCTTCTTTTTTTTTTATTGTTGGGGATTCATTGAGGGGATACAAATCAATTTTTAAATTGTCTTATTTACTTATTTTTAATTGATAAGTAAAAATTATATATGTTTATCATGTACAACATAATATTTTGTAATGGCTGATTTAAAATTTGTATTTCTGGCTCAGCACCTATAGCTCAGCAGCTAGGGTGCCAGCCACATACACGGGAGCTGGCGGGTTCGAATCCAGCCTGGGCCTGCCAAACAACAATGACAACTACAACCAAAAAATAGCCAGGTGTTGTGGCGGGCGCCAGTAGTCCTAGCTACTTGGGAGGTTGAGGCAAGAGAATCACTTAAGCCCAACAGTTTCAGGTTGCTGTGAGCTGTGACACCATAGCACTCTACTGAGGGTGGCATAGTTAGACTCTGTCTCAAAAAAAAAATTATATTTCTATATACTTAGCAATGAATGATCCAAAAATGAAAATAAGATAGCAGTTAATTCTATTTATAATAGCCTCAAAACAATAAAATGATTATAAATAAATTTATCCAAAAGAATGCAAGACTAAACTACTGAAAATAACTATAGAAAATGTTGAATGAAATGGAAATAGATCTCATGTTCATGGATTAGAAGATATAGTATTGTAGAGATGGCTATACTCTCTAAATTGATCTATAAATTCAATTCAATCCCCCATAAAATTTTGGCAGCTTTTTCATTTTTAGAAGAAATTGACAAGCTGATCCTAAAGCCAATTTTGGAAAGACAAGGAGCCTAAAAGAGAAACAAAACATTGGTTCTTTGAAAAGAACAATAAGATCGACAAACCTTTTTTGTCTCTACTGAGGAAAGAAAAGGAGAGAAAACTTTTCTTTTAAAAACTCTTGACAAACCCCTGGTCAAGTTGGAAGATTCACTTCCCCATATGGAAACTACTCGGCCTTAGTAATGAAGACCATGTGACACTGGCATAGGACAGACATACGCATCCATAGACTAGAATCCAGAATCCAAAATACGCCCTAGACTTACAGTCAAATGATGTTCAGCAAGCACACCCACACAATTAAATGGAGAATCATCTTTCAAAAAGTGGTATTGAAACAACTAGATATTCACATGCAAAGAAATGAATTTCGGTGCCTGTAGCACAGCGGTTATGGTGCCGGCCACATGCACCAGGGTGGCAGGTTCGAACCTGGCCCCAGCCACCTAAACAACAATGAAAACTGCAACAAAAAAATAGCTGGGCATTGTGGCAGGTGCCTGTAGTCCCAGCTACTCGGGAGGCTGAGGCAAGAGAATAACTTAAGCCCAGGAGTCGGAGGTTGCTGTGAGCTGTGACGCCGTAGCACTCTACCGATGATAACATAGTGAGACTCTGTCTCAAAAAAATAAATAAACAAAAATAAAAGAAATTAATTTGGACCCCTACGTTATCACACATAAAAATGTAATTCAAATTCGTTAGACCTAAATTTAACAGCTAAAACTATAAAGTTATTAGAAGAAAACACAGAGGGATCCTTGTGATAGAACTTCACCAGACCTTGATTCTAGTGCTCACATGAATCTACACGTGATAAAATGCATAGAACCAGAGAGAGAGAGAGAAATGAGTACATGTAGAAATCTGAATATGGTGGGGGGATTCTACTGATGTAAACTCCCTGGCTATGATGTTTACTGCAGTTGTATGTGATGTTCACATTAGGAGAATTCAGCTGAAGCATACTGAGATCCCTCGGAATTATTTCCAACAACTTCATATGAGTATACAATTATCTGAAAATATTAATAAGAAGTTTCAATATACACACAATATAATGTACCCACATGTAATTCTTCATATCTTTGTTTCTTTGTCTCCTTTCCATACCCTCACCTTGACGCATGCTCCCCTTATCTTTCCAGTAAACCACCTTTCTGCCCCAGAGAACCAGCATGAGTATCTGTTGCTGACATCCAACGACCTTAACACCCACCCCATGGCTGCTGGAAGTCCCCACTGAGACCCCATGGGCGAGCTCCCCAATGGCACTTAATCAAATCAATGGTTAACCTTTTCCTAGCACTTGTTCCATGCCAGCTCTTGTCCTAAATGTCTTACATGAACGGGATCATTCAGTCCTATCAGTGGCCTGCCAGGATTAATGACCTGCCTCACTTTACAAAAAGAGCCAGAAGCCACACTGTGGTTAAAGGGGCTCATCCCATGGGACAGAGTGGGGATGTGGACAATTCAGGATTCACACATCCTGGTTCTAGAGCTGATCCTGACTCCCATATTACTCATCAAAAGTGAGTTACATCTGAATTTTATCTGCCTTTTCATTGTCCTGGGGCCTGAATTTTTCCACAATGGCTGTGGGCTTCTTGCACGTCAGAGACCAGCGCACAGCTCTGCACTCGGACGCCCTTGACTCCAGGGACCAGCTGGGCTCCCCACTCTATCTGCTCCAGAAGCTGCGGGGTGAGTGGGATGACCAGCCTTGGAATCCATGTGCCTCCCAGAGCATGGAAGGCCACGGTACTAAAGCATCCAAATTCCATCTCATGACATTTTTCAGGAGCAAAAATGAGTGGCAGAACAGAAAATCCATAGAGGTGCTGTACACAGAATGTATAAGTTTTCATCTGAAAAGCATTTTCCCCTAATCTCAGTGCTGAAGTCAGGCGACAAAAATCAATATTTGAAAATACCTATAAAAGTTTTCCAGCTTTTCAATTTGGCTCCATAGCAATTTGAAATCTCATATAGCATTTAGAGTTTGGATTTTTCTCCCTTGTTCTTTTTGTCATTAAATTAGCCAAAGTGTTTGAGTCCATAGCACCCAATCCATTAGTGTTTATTTTCTTTTTCAGTCAAAACTGACCCCTATCCAATTTACAAGAGATACAAAGAAATTAATAAGATGGGAAGGCGGCCATTGTTAATGTACAAATATCTCCACACATTAAAGAGAAATAGATCCCCCTGGTGCCTTTCAACCTAAGGCTTGATCTAAGGAGTTAAGGTATTTGACAGGCAAAGACTAGTTTTCTCTAAGTAATATCAACAAGATGCAGCCCCCAGGTACACATGTACAACAGAAATGTCAACAGCAATCAGATAGCAAATCTTTACTAAAACCCAGTGGCCTCAGCAAAATGGTCCTCCACATCAGAAAAGTCATCACAACTCCAGTGTCTACAGTGGCCAAGTCCACCCTCCCCACACCTTCCTTCCTCACCCCTCACTTGAAACAGCTAAAGTTCTGCTCTGTCTAATGTCAGGCCAGAGAAATCCAGAGGCAGGGAGAGAAACCCAGATAACCAGAGTTGACAGTTAAAACACCAACCGATGAGACACAGTTGTCCTCTGGTTCTGTCTTGCAATGCACGCAGTCACCAAAGCCAGCGAACCTGGTTTTCTGGAACAGAGCAGACTCTGACAGCCCAAAGTCACTGGGCTTCATGCAGCACCAGCTCCGTCTGCCCATCAGTGGCTCAGGATTCAGAAACCAGCCCAGGTCCCTGTGGTGACGGGTTTGGCAGCTTCAGGAAAGTAGCTATGGTGTTTACAGGTTGATGGAGCCTCCCTGAAATCTCTTTCGAGATGGATTACAAACTGGATCAGAAGTAGAAAGGAGGAGGGGCCGGCATGGGTCTCCCCAGAAGGGCAGCCCCTCATCTGCTCTGGCAGCCTCTGCTCAAACCAGATCTGGAGGTGGCCCTGGGAGGCACCTCCTTGGATGCTGTCAGATACACACTGATGCTTCACTGACACTCACTTGGCCTATGGGCATTTTCCCGTTCTTTCTTACTAACAGAGCCAGCTCCAGCTCAAGGTGGCAATGAGGCTGGATGGAAAACTCCAAAATCTACATCTTAAGACTGGTGCTCTCTCCTAAATTCTAGAAGAATCTATGCAACTCCACTGAGACATTCACAGGCCTACCAACCATAGGTCCACCCACTCCACAGGCCTCACACTCTGGAGGAGGACTCACTGCTGTCTGAGCAGGACCAGCTCCTCATTCAGAACTCACTGGTTCTTGGAGATAACCCAGCCCGAGTCTCTGGGGATTTGGGGGGCCGTAGGCATCACACTGAGAGGGTGGGAGGCTTCCTGATGATAGGTCCTGACCCTACAAGCTTCAATATAATCAGGTAACAAACCATGTGGGATTTGTTCTATGCCCGTGACAGGGAAGAAGGGAGGAAGAATATTACATAACAGGTGACTCTAAGCTCGTTCACCGGGACAAGTCTCCTGTGACATTCCAGACCAAACAATGAATCCTCTGATCAAGGAACTGCATTCCATAAAACACATCCTAGGAGGAGGGGTCTTCAGGACTCTACCCGGTCCTCCTTCAGCCAGTTAACGTGGACAGGGTGGACTGAGCCTCTGACAGCCAGAATGATGCTTCCCATGAGTTCCACCCAAGGTCACATAGAAGAATGGTCAGGACGGACCTGAGCACCCATGATGAGCAAGGCAGCAAGATCACAAGTGATGTCATGTCTCATCCCGAAGTTTTCCACCAAAGGAGGAAACAGTGGCTCTTTGTAAAACAATTAGCAGGAGAGGGGGAGGGGTCCAGATGAAGAAGCATCAAGGTCAGGTTCGGGCATTACCAACAGCAGTGTGGCTGACCCCAGATTGAGACCAGACTATAGCATTTCCACCCTGGTGACTGGCTACTGCTGGCCTCCACGAACTCTGACTGATGGGCAGTGCATCCAGGGCCAGCATGGCCTGTGTGCGTGCTGTGTTGGAACTTTCTCACTGGGAGGTGTCCCCGGCTGCCAGATGTGGGGATTCCAGAGGCTGCCCCTCTATCCCAATTGGTATGTCTGTCTCTTGAGCATGAAGTCAGCAAGGGCAGGAAAGAGGCCAGCTGGAAGACTCCTCTGTCCTTCAAGCAGAGCCAGGGGCCTAACAAGAGGAGGGGGGACACACTCCTGTTCCAAATTCCACCATTGTTCCATACCCTTTGGACCCTTCTGTCTATCAAATCTGGCTTGGTGGTCAGTTCTCTTCTGAGATTTTTGGCCCAGAAGCATTTCTCAATCTGTGAGACAGCTCAGATACACCCCGTCCACTTCTGGAAGCCTAAGATGACCCCTGAAATGGGGACCAGGTGAAGCAAAGCCATCCCTATGGCAGGCTCATTAACTCGAAATCACGTAAGCTCTGTTGCCCTTGACTGTCCACTTACTGTGCCCTGGCCCCTGACACTGTGGCACTCACAGGAGTGAGAGTATGTGGCATCTGTCCCTCTGTGCTGCACCCTCTCCCTGCATCCAGCCCCACCACGCCCTGCCTGTTCTTGCACATGAGTAAGCAGCATCTCAGAGTGGCTGCTCCGTGCCACAGACTCTTCTCCCCAAGGCCCCTTGCCCACAGAATAAAGGAGTTCCTAATACAAATTACTAATCCCAGACACCCTGTCTTGAATGTCTCCAAGATCCTCTGCAAACTGCGTGTACCACATTATCATACTCGACACAAGAGCAAAGCACTCTACGGTGCATCTTAGAATGGGTACAGGCGAAACTTACTAAATACAGAATACAAATGCCTACATACAGTAACTAAGAAAATGCCATGAAGGCTACGTTGAACAGTTTGATGAGAATATTTCAGATTGTATATGAAACCAGCACATTGTACCCCTTGATTGCACTAACGTACACAGCTATGATTTAACAATAAAAATAAATAGATTTAAAAAAGTAAAATAAAATACAATGAATCTCCAACAATAAAAATAAAATAAAATAAAATCCATGTACAATGCTTAAAAAAAAAAAAGGAACAAAGCACTGAGCTTACAGCGTGCCCTTGGCCTCTCCTGCAGATCTTCCCTGCCAGGGCTCCTGTGTGGCTGCCTTGAGCTCTGGCCTCGGGGAAGACATTCCTTAAGACCATGAAGGGTGAGCACCAGTCTCTGCATCACTCTCCTAATTGAAGGCCACTTCTTAGGAGATGCAGCTTTCTACAAACAGGAAAAAAATCTTCGCTCTGGTTTATTAAACTGCTTTACAGATGCTAACCTCTGTCTGGCCAGGGCAGTTTATAAGCAATATGGGTAAATGATGGACCTGATTCTCTCTCTCTCTCTTTCTGTCTGGCTGTCTCTCTTTCATTCTCTATCTCTCCCCCAAATGTCCTTTAAATAGGAAAAATATTGTTTTAATAACACAAACTACAACACAGACCCCCCAAATTGCTCCTTAGGAGGATTTGCAGGTAATCAGATGCTCAATGGGGCCACCTGTGGGGATCATATCGGCACCTCCCAGGGAGCGCAATATTCTCGCTCCTGCAATATTTCCATCCTATCAAAGGCAGGATGGGTTTAAACTGCAGGAAGTGCAGATGCTTTTCAGTCTGGCTCCAGGGTTGTTGAGGAAAACAGCGCCCTGACTCCTGTTTCTGCTCATTCCTTTGTTTCTCCCCTTTCCCTACTGGGACTCCATTTGAGAATTTCACAAATCTGACAGCCCAGCCCAAACCTCCCTTATCCTTGAGCTCAGGAAAATGCCTTTCTTAAGTGTGTGGAGCACATAGAGACCTTCACTTCAGTTTCTCCTTCCTCTTTAAGGGGGATGCTTTAAAGGAAACCCCCAGCCCAAGAAGACCCTCTAGGTCCCCAGATCAGACAAACTTTTCTGGGGCCAGAGGGGTGGAAGCACATGGTAGGGAGCCCTGGACTCTGGCCCAGAGCAGGCCATGGACTTGAGGAGTTGCCCTCAGGGTGGTAGGACCCAGGGCTACAAGAGGGCCACCAGCCTGAAATAGGCTGTGAGTGCAAGATCCTCCCCTCACCCACAGCCAGGGAAGGACTGCATAAGTCTTCAGTGGATATGCTACATCACTCAAAAATTAAAAACCAAGTGTTGGTGCTACAATGCAGAATGACCTTGAAACTCTGGAGAATGATGTGGCCACTCTGATGCTGTGTGGCCCTGTGCCTGGCCACCCCTGCCCTGGGCAGGCACCCTGAAAACTTGCGTGTGTGCAGAGATACGCCCATGGCATTACTGTAGCACTGTTTATATTACAAAAATGAAATGAAATATTTGAAACTAGCTTTCTTCAGGAAGAAAATTACCAAATTAATGTGGAAAATACATATAATGAAATGCTGCCCCTTTTGGGGCAATGTATTTATGGGGTTTCACCATGTGGGCATACTAAGCAGTACTTTATTCATGTTAGCTGTTTGTAGTCACAGTTAAAACCAGAAAAGCAACTCTGTGTAGTTTATAGGCACATTCGTATATGATAGAAGCATAAAAATTTCTGGGAGAAAGACAGAGGCCAAACTGGAGGCAGGACTTACATCTAGGGAGGAAACTGAGGCAGAATCAAAGGAGGGGTGGCGCATACCTAGAAGTCTTTGTCTCTTGAAGATGTACATCTGATGTGATAACCTTGACTGTGGCGATGGTTTCCCGGGTGTATGCACTTGTCCAAACACATCAGAGTGAGTACATTGAACATGTTCAGTTTTGTGTATGTCAGCTATCCCTCAGAAAAAGCTGTTAAAAACGGTGTCTGGGGCCAGGCACAGTGGCTCATGCCTGTAATCCCAGGACTCTGGGAGGCCGAGGTGGGTGGACTGCCTGATTGCCTGAGCTCAGGAGTTTGAGACCAGGCTAGGCAAGAGCCTTTCTCTACTAAAAAAAAAAAAAAAAAAAATAGAAAAAAAAAACTAGCCAAGGGTTGTGGCAGGCATCTGTAGTCCCAGCTACTCAGGAGGCTGAGGGAAGAGGATTGCTTGAGCCCAAGTGAGGTCACTGTGAGCTATGATGCCACAATACTCTACCCAGGGCACAGAGTGAGACTCTATCTCAAAAGAAAAAAAAAAAAGAAAGAAAGAAAGAAAGAGTGTCTGGAGGAAATGTGGCCAGAGTAAAAGTCTGCTGGAGCTGAGTATCTGCTAGGACCCACTCTGCTCCATTCTGGGGTCCTTCATCTTCAGAGCACCGGTGGCCCCCAAGAGCCCAGGAAACCCCAGACATGTGACAAACCACGAAGGAGTGGCTTGTGGATGGCCACAGCTAGCCCCCAGAACTTATCCGCACTGTGGGCTTGAGCCAGCCGTGCCTCTTGCCTCCAGCCTCCTCCACCAGTGGGTGGGAGGTGGTGACTCCTGTTGGGCCAAGCAAGGGCAGTGAACAGAGCCGAGCTGGGGCTCTGGCCATGTCGGGCAGCCCTGACCAACCTGTACCTTTTGGTCAGAGGAGCCTGGGAACTTGCTGTCACTTGTCATCAATACCATCCTTACTGATGTGGATAAAAGAGGAGACAGTGGCGAGGAAGTGGAGCTAGCTCTCAACACCTTCGCCAGGCCTTAGGAGGAGCTGCCTGGCCACACTGCCCCACAGCAGCTCTGGGGGCGGCCTCAGTTTCCTCATGACCACAAGAGGAGCAATAACTCTGCCCTCTGGGAGGACAAGCTTTTGCCCAAAATTAAAGCTGTGCCCATTACTGTTACCAAAGAAGAGTTCACTTGGGTCGAGTTCAGGAACAGATAAGAAAAGAAACAAATGTGAAGTGACCAAGGTTGGAGTGAAAAAGCAGGTAACGGCTGGTGTCCACATCGCTGGCCTCAGGACTGGGCTACAGCCGGGGGCTCGGAGCCCTCTCGGCTGCAGCTGCTGCTTCACACCCCTAACATCAGAGAAGGGGCTTCTGCCCAGGGACAGCTTGGGAGCTTCTCCACAGTGCCCAGGGAAGACAGCAGCCCCCTCAGCTTTGCTCCTGCGGGCTCCTTCTCACCTGATCGTTTGTCTTTCCTAGTCTAATAAAGGGGAGTCCTGTATAGACAGACCTCAAGAGGGGCTGATCAGAGCATGCTGTGCAAAGTTAGGAAAAATGTGATTTTTGTAACATGAGTGATCCCGACACAAACCATTCATGTGAGTATGGAGAGGAGGAATAATAAGAGCTAAGGAAGACCCTGCCTTGAAACAAGTTTGAATTCCTGTAAAAATGAGTCTCAATCCATTGCTTCAGCTTCCCCCAGAAAGAAAATGTCACTTCTCTTCTGAGTAGTCACCTGCTGGCTAAGAAATGTTAAGATAACTCTAGAAGGTCAGAAACCCACTGCTGTCCCCAGAGCGTTGTAATCTGTACATTGTTACCAATACATCTGGACTTATTTACACAAAAGATTTCAATGGAAGCTCTCTGTTTACATATTAATGTCCAAATTCTATTCCAAATTGAATAATGTAAAAAAAAAAATACATGGAGTGAAATCTGCCACTGTCTGCAGCTGATGGCAGATGTGGGGGGTCAGTGGGTCCCAGGAGCTACTTGGGCTTCCTAGTATGAGGCACCATCCCAAGAAGGGATGGGCCTGAGTACCCCAAGTGGACACAGACTGGAATCACCTGAGGCAGAAGACGGTCAGGGGCTCAGGGCCTCTGGACATGCAGGTAGAAAATGCCAGTCACACCTGAGCTCTCTTGCTCCAGAACAGGTGGCCAACCACAGCTAGCAACTCAAGTATCTGAAACCATCACCACTATTTATTTCTAGAACTTTTTCATCAGTCCAACAGAAACTCTGTACCCATTAAACAATAGTTCCCTACTTGCCCAGCCCCGGCACCTGGCACCCCCCATTCTGCTTTCTGTCTTGGTGAATTTACCTCTTCTAAGTACCTCAAATACTGGAATCATTCATATTTGGGTTTTTGTGTGTGCACCTGACTTTTAACTCAGCATAATGTTTTCAAGATTACATGTTGAGTTCGATCGATAGCTGAAGCAGAGAGCAGACTCCAGAGAGCCCTGAGCAGCCCTCAGCTGCCGCCCTAGTTACGAACACACATCCAGAGGAGCTGAAGCTACTGCAGCCAGCCCCAGTCACCACCACAGCAACCATGAGCAGAGAGGCTGAGACCCAGCAGCCACCCGCTAAGCCGCCTCAGCATGGCCAACACCAAGCCCAGCACCACAGGCAGTGGCTCAGGGAGCGGTATCCCTGGTGGCCTCACATCTACAGTGCCTGCCAACCGGAACAAAAAAATCACAACTAAGTTTTTGGGAACAGTAAAATGGTTCAATGTAAGAAACGGATATGGTTTCATCAACAGGAATCACACCAAGGAAGATGTGTTTGTACAGCAGACTGCCATAAAGAAAAATAACCCCAGGAAGTCATTTCGCAGTGTAGGAGATGAGAGACTGGAGTTTGATGTTGTTGAAGAAGAAAAGGGTGCGGAGGCAGCAAATGTTACAGGCCCTAGTGGAATTCCAGATCAAGGCAGTAAATATTCAGCAGACCCTGACTAGTATAGGCACTATCCACATTGCAGGGGTCCTCCACCCAATTACCTGCAGAATTACCAGAACAGCTAGAGCCAGAGAAAAGAAGTAGGAATCAGAGTGCTCCTGAAGGCCAGGCCCAACAGCGCTGGCCCTACCGCAGGCAAAAGTTCCCACCTTACTACATGCAGAGACCCTATGGGCATCAACCACAGTATTCCAACCCTCCTGTTCAGGGAGAAGTGATGGAGGGTGCTGACAACCAGGGTGCAGGAGAACAAGGTAGACCAGTCAGACAGAATATGTATCAGGGTTATAGACCACGATTCCACAGGAGCCTCCTCGCCAAAGACAGCCCAGAAAGGACGGCAATGAAGAGGATAAAGAGAATCAAGGAGATGAGACCCAGGTCAGCAGCGGCCTCAATGTCAGTACCGTGGCAACTTCAATTACTGGTGCAGATGCCTAGAAAACCCTAAACCACAAGATGGCAAAGAGACAAAAGCAGCCGATCCACCAGCTTCGTCTGCTCGCATCCACTCCCACGGCTGAGCAGAGCTGGACTGAGTAATTGCCAACATGTCTACCATCTCTGTCATCCTCTGGTTTGGTCATCCAACAAGGAGAAATGAATATGAAATTTCAGAAATAAGAAATGATCAGAAGATTGGAGCCGAAGACCTTAAATGCTTGCTTTTTGCCTGTTGATCAGATAACTAGAACTATCTGCATTATCTATGCAGCATGGGGTTTTTATTATTTTTACCTATTTTTTTGGTAATAAAAATGTGTTTTTTTAAAAATCCCGTTTTTCTCAATACGCCTTTAAAAGTTTTTAAATTGTGGGCAGTGCCTGTGGCTTAAGGAGTAGGGTGCCGGCCCCAGCCAAAAACTGCAAAAAAAAAAAAAAAAGTTTTTAAATTGTTTCATATCTGGCCAAGTTGAGATTTCTAAGAACTTCATTTTTAATTTGTAACAAAATCTTACATCTTGATTTTTTGAAGTCAACAAGCTGCAAGCACCTGTTAATAAAGGTCTTAAATAATTAACAAAAAAGATTACTCCTGTTGCAGCATGTATCAGAATTTCATTCATGTTTATTGCCGAGCATTATTCCATTGTATAAGTGTACCACATTTTGTTTATCCATTCATCTGCTGGTATCAAACTTGTGTTGTTTCCAACTTTTGGCTGTTTTGAATAACACTGCTACAAATGTTGATGTATAAGTATCTGAGTTTTCATGCTTTCGATTATTTGGGGTATTTACCTAGAAGTGAAAGAACTGGATCATATAATAATTAAATGTCTTTTTAAGGAACCACCAAACTGTTTAACACAGCATTCTTACTAGTAACACCCAAGGTTCCCAGTTTATTCACATCCTCCTCAACACTTGATTTTTTTTATTAGTATTAAACCATAGCTGTGTACATTAATGCGATCATGGGGAACCATACACTGGTTTGTTTTTTTTTTGGTTTTTTTGTTTTTTTTTTTTTAGAGACAGGATCTCTTTGTCACCCAGGCTGGAGTGTGGTGGCCTAATCATAGCTCATTACAGCATGAAAATCCTGGGCTCAATAATCCTCCTGCCTCAGTCTCCCAAAGTACTGGGATTAAAGACATGAACCACTACAGATGGTTAATTTGTTTATTTTATTCATACACTGGTTTTATAGACCTTTTGACATATTTTCATCCCACTGGTTAACATAGCCTTCCTGGCATTTTTTTAGTTATTGTGTTAAGACATTTATAGTCTACATTTACTAAGTTTCACATGTACCATTGTAAGATGCACCGCAGGTGTAATCCCACCAATCACCCAGCCTCCACCCATCCTCCCCACTCCCTCCCCTCCCTCTCCCTCTTCCCCCTATTCTTAGGTTATAACTGGGTTATAGCTTTCATATGAAAGCCATAAATTAGTTTCATAGTAGGGCTGAGTACATTGGATACTTTTTCCTCCATTCTTGAGACACTTTACTAAGAAGAATATGTTCCAGCTCCATCCATGTAAACATGAAAGAGGTAAAGTCTCCATCTTTCTTTAAGGCTGCATAATATTCCATGGTGTACATATACCACAATTTTTTAATCCATTCGTGGATCGATGGGCACTTGGGCTTTTTCCGTGACTTAGCAATTATGAATTGGGTTGCAATAAACATTCTGGTACAAATATCTTTGTTATAATGTGATTTTTGGTCTTCTGGGTATTGGCAGCCATCCTACCAAATGGTACTTCACATTTTTTGCTATTGTTGTATTAATTTTTTTGAGACAGGGTCTCACTATATCACTAGGTTGGTCTTGATCCACTGGGCTCAAGCAATCCTCCTGCCTCAGTAACTGAGACCACAGGTGCTCCACTATGCCTGATTCACAATTTTCCTGGAGAATAATAATGTTGGACTTTTTTATGTGCTTATTGGACATTTGCAGATCTTTGGAGAAATGTCTATTCAAGCCCTTTGTCCATATTAAAACTGGGTTGTGTTCTTCTCGAAAAAAAGCCACTGAAGCATTCCCTCAGGGGCTGACTTCCATGTCCATCCAAAGTTGAGGTCACCTGCCGTGCAGTGGGTCATCATAAGGCACCTCAGGGCATGGGAATGGGGGTGCCATCCCATTCAGAAATAGGCAGTGACTTTGAGCTGCCAGCATCCTGCACAACCTCAGAACACCAGCAGCCAGTAGGTGCTCTGAGCACATGGAAAAGGGGCTACATTTGCCCCACTCTTC
Source organism: Nycticebus coucang (assembly GCF_027406575.1). Lineage (NCBI taxonomy): Eukaryota > Metazoa > Chordata > Mammalia > Primates > Lorisidae > Nycticebus > Nycticebus coucang. Next base: position 105,996,892 of record NC_069783.1, on the reverse strand, counting down.
ACAGGAATAGGACAGAGCCTAAGAGAAGTGGGGCATCCCCTCTGGCCACACCAGGGGCAGCAGCTACTACAGAGTGACCACAGACTTTGCTCCCTCTTTCTCTGGCTTTAGACTCTGGCAGAGCCCCCACTCACACCCACTTCCCATGCCACCCCCAAGGCTGGAGCCCCCGGGATGGTCAGTGTCCACAAAGGCAGCATACCTTGACTATAGCTTCAGGGGAAAAGCCCTGAGCAGGGAACTTCCCCACAGACACTGGGGAAAACAAATGACCAGACAGATGGCAGAGGAGAGAAGGGAACTCCACCCCTGGGATGATGAGGATAGAGTAAATTCCAGCAATAAAAAGACAAAGTAGATAAAAAACAATCAGGGCTGGAAGGTCAGAAGGAATTCTAAGCACAAGATGGCCACCTGCCTCTGCCCCTGGCCCTGGGCACAGTGCCCACAGAGCTACCTGTCAGTCTAGGCAGAAAGAGAAGTCGAGGGGCCTCCAGGCTGCTGGGTTATTCAAACCCACGGACAAGAGCTTGGGGACTTGTCCCCACATCTTAACAGTTGGAACAAAAATGACAGCAGAAAGGGGTCAAACCCCACATGATGGAGTTCATGAAGCCCTCTGCCCCACATGGAGGAGCAAGTGGTGAGCTCTGCCTGGACGTATTCCTACAACTCTAACATGACAGGGACAGCAACAGGCCTAGCTCAGACTTCACCCCATTAAATGACATGGTTTTAAATCACAAGCATTTTTACTAATAAGAAAAACAAATAAGGATATGGAGAGAACAGTCTTGGTGGTATAATTTAATCTGTGTGGTTGTAGTATGAGTAAATCTCCATGCAATAATCCTGTCATTCATAATTTTATTGAAAATAACTATGAAAATAAAAATTGTGTCTACATTATAATTACTGTTTCATAAAATGTAGGCATGCTTGTAACAACTAAATGGTTCAGTGTCTAGAAAAATGACTATGTCTCTCTTTGCTTCTATTGTGAACATTAATCTTGTTGTACAATTGCTTCTCAATAGATAATCATAGTCACGCACTTTAGGTGACTGACCTTTGCAGTGGATCCATCTTTCAATCTCTTAAAACAAGTAGAGGGGGGAGAGTACTCCAGGCATAGGGAAGGGCACGTGCCTGGGTAAAGAGAGGAAGAGGGTGGTACAAAGCAAGTCAGGGCTTCACGCCATAGGGAGGGGTATCCCTGCAGTTATCATGAGGGGGGTCAGGAAGAGTCCACAGGAGAGGAAGGTGATGGCTAGATCTGCTTCTTTAAAAGGTTGCTCATTAGTGGCTTACGCCTGAAATCCTAGCACTCTGGGAGGCCAAGACAGGCAGATTGCTTGAGCTTAGGAGTTCGAGACCAGCCCAAGCAAGAGCGAGACTCCATCCCCACTAAAAATAGAAAAATGAGCCAGGTATTGTGGCAAACACCTATAGTCCCAGCTACTTGAGAGGCTGAGGTAGGAAGATCTCTTGAGCCCAAAGTTTGAGGTTGCTATGAGCTATGATGATACCACAGCACTCAACCCCATGGTGACAGAGTGAGACTCTGTCTCAAAGAAAAAATTAAAAATAATAAATAAATAAATGGTCACCCATCCTGCCAGGGGAGGGAGGATCCCAGGGGCTGGGGCAGCATTGAAGGAGCTGGAGACCAGGAAAGAGGCTCTGCAGGGGGCAGAGGGCAGAGCTGGGAAGGAGGGGGCTGTGCTCAGAGGGAAGCTGAGACAGGGTGGCTAGGCACCAGTCTGGTGACAGGCTGGACATGCGGAGAGTGAAGTGGCCCTAAAGGCTGACCCCCTCTTCCATGCAAGTCTACACAGGGAGGGAAGCTGCTGCAGATGAGATGTGCAGGCCACTGGTTACGAGTCTGAAGCTGATGGAGAGAGCACGGCTGTCTTCTTCTGAAAAGAAGAAAATGAGAACACCTGGAGAATCTCCAGGGATTCTCCAGCATATGAACAATGCTGAAGTCCCAGGGAATATGAAATTAGGATAAAAAATACAGTAACCAGAGACAGCAACCCAGGACAAATCCTTGGACATTTAACATCAGGGTAGTGGAGGTGGAGTCTGAAAAGCAAACCAAGGTGGACAGTCTGAGACGTGGGAAGAAACTAGCGTTGCTCTGCCACAGAAGCCAACGGCAGAAGGGATACATCTGCCACTTGGGTTCAGTGATGTGCAGTTGGCAGTGACCTCAGCAAGCAGCGTGTGGCTGAGCATGTGGTAGGGGCCGCCTGGGCAGGTCCCAGTGAGGAGAGGATGAGAAAAGGGAGACAGAAATATAGACGCCTTCCCAACAAGGTTAGGAAGGAGAGAGGGGCCCAGGAGGAAGGCCTGGGTCCAAAGACCTTTCTCAAAAGTCTAGTAGTGCCAAGATGGAGCAGTGGGACACATGGAAAAGGGTGGGGCATCTCCTGCCCAGGACCAGGGTCAAACCCAGGGATGGAAGAGCCGAGGAAGTCCACGTGGAGCCAGAGGGCTACAGCTGGACGGTCCCCGTGGGCAGGTGCCTCTGCTGCCGCCAGCTCGCCCTCATCACCATTGGCAGAAGATCAGGGAACAGCCAGCAGGAGAGGGCCATGCTTATCAAGCAAGTGTTTTTCCAAAGTGCACCAAACACTATTTTTCTGAATTATAGAAAACAATTGTTAAATGTTAAATAGCTCAATAAGCCAAAGAACTCTCATTAACAATGAATAGACTCATCGCCCACACACTAGCAGGTCAGGAGAGTTTAATCGTCTTCACAGAATTTCTGCCTATGAGCTACAGGGAACCTGCCAGGAGGACAACCATATGCCCGACTCAGATGCTCCCGCCTGGAGGTCACATCTCTCAGCCTCGGGGAATGCTTGCTCAAGCCACACTGCTGGCTGCCGAAAAACTGGGTGCAGACCTCGCTTACGCAGACGCAAATGGATCATAATTGCAAAACCTGGGCACACTAATGTGTCATCAGTCAGACAGGCTGAAAAGAAGAAAATGAGAACACCACAACTGTTATTTCCCTTTCTGATGAAACTGCAAATGTAAAACCTGCTTTGGGTGGAAAGACCCAATCTACGGCTCATTATCCAGATTCAACTTGCGTTCATCAGTTTGGATCAATTTGTCTCTGCACATACTTCCGAGGCTTGTGCAAGTCTGAGTACATTTGTGACATTGATGTATGAATTCTCCTGCTTTGATGAAGACAAAAATAAAGATAAACTCTTCATGGTTTAAAAGGAAAATACTCTCCTCTATTGAGTCCAGCTTCTGGGTCCCCGATGCATCAGATAATGTCTGTGTTGAAATGGAAAGCTCATTACTTGGTGCTCCACTTTTTGCTTCATTCCTATGGGCTTCTGGTAGCCTTTCAATAACTGACTTAAATCAGCCAAGGCAGTTCTGTTGCGTGCAAACAAAGGATGATAGTGGTTCTAATTTAGGTTAGCATCTCTCATCATCCACTAATTTAGGTTAGCGTCTCTCATCATCCACTAATTTAGGTTAGCATCTCTCTCGTGCTGACCTAAATTTTCAAACGAAGAAAAGTCTTTGCTATTTCTACAATGCAGCTTTTCACTCCAAGAGCATGGGAATCAAGTGAAGAGGCTAATAGAGAAACTCCAACAGCCAATGGCTTAACCCTAAATTCACTACTGTGCCTGCCACTACTGCTAAAAAAAATAATAAGATTGACAGACAAAAGTTTGGTGTATGAGATTAATGTATGCGGAAGAACTTGTACATCACTAAGAGTGAGCTCCTCTGTAGTAACATGACTGTTCTGCCATCCCTCAAAATAAAATGATCAGGATAGTAAGTTGGAAATTTCAGTGAGGTGCCAACTTTGATACTTATCACATCCTAAAGCCCACTGTGAGACTGACTTGACCCGTCAACGGCAAATCTCCGCATCTTTATCAGAACCCTTTGGATGTCTCATGTCCCACCCTTCGCATGCCAGCCCCATGTAGATGAGACGTCCAATAGGTTCTGATAAAGATGCAGAGATGTGCTCTTGACGGGTCAGGTCAGTCTCATGGTGGACTTCAGGATGTGGACTGGTGAACTCTCGGGAGAAGGCTGTCTCCTGAGGCCACCATCACTCCAGGTGGGAGGGGAAGGGGCCTCAACTAGTAGTATGTGGACAGTAGCCCAGAAGGGGCAGTTTTCAAAAGGAACTGTGGAGGCAGGAAGTGAGCAGATTCCAGGGAAAATCTGGGAGGAAAATCAGCAGGTTGGAGACAGGGGTTGCTCAGGGGACCTCATGAAAACTGAAAACCTTCGTTCTGCAAAAACCCCTGTGAAGAGGATGAGAGGACAAGCTACAGACTGAAGAAAATATTTGCAAACCACATTTCTGACAAAAGACTAGTATCAATGAGATATGATAAAAACTCTCAAAAGTCAACAGTTAAAAACACAAACACTCCAATTAGAAAATAAGCAAAATGCACGAACAGATACTTCACTGAAGAGGACAAGCAGATGGCAAACAAGTTTATGAAAAGATGTTCAACATCACGAGCCATCGGTTAAATGCAAATTAAAACCACAATAAGGTATCACTATGCACCTATCAGAATGGCTAAAAGAACAAGTAGCAACAATACCAAATACCAGTGAAAATGTGGGATAAAATGGATCATACACATGTTGTTCAGGGGAATGTAAAATGCTGCAGCTACCCTGGAGAAAAGCTTGGTGTTTTCATATAACACGAAACATAAAATAATATGTTCTCTTTTGCATTTGCCCCCAAAGAGAAGAAGACATGCTCACACAAAAACATGAGTGTTTACAGTGCCTTGATTCACAACAGCAACCCAGAACTTGAAATGCCCCAGAAGTCCTGCAGTAGGTGAATGGTTAAACAAATTGTGGTATATCCATACCATGGCATACTACTCAACAGTGAAAAGGAAGAAACCATTGACATACACAAAAGCTTGGATGAATCTCTAGGGAATTATACTGCATGGAGAAAAAAGGTAGTGCAGAAGAGTGTATGATTCCATTTATGTAACACTTCTGAAATGGCACAATATTTTAATTGGAGGACCGAATAGAGGTTTCTAGGGTACAGGGATAGGATGGACGGGGCTATATAAAAAGGCAATGCTAAGTAACTTCTCAGCATTTTGACTGTGGTAGTAGGCACACAAGCCTATACAGGCAACAGAATTGCACAGTCATTATAAAACATACACAATATAAGTAAAAGTGGGGAATCTGAATAGTATCTGTCAATGTCTATATTCTGGATGTGTTTTACAAAATATTTTCTTGGAGAAAACTGAGGACAATGTACATGAGATGTCTCTGTATCACATCTCAAAACAGCATAGAATCGGTAATTATTACCGATTTTAAAAACAGGCACTCTTCATTCTGACTCATTCTGTTATACACTAATTTTTTTTTTTTTTGAGACAGAGTTTCACTCCATTACCCTGGGTAGAGTGCCATGGCATCATAGCTCAGTGAACTCATACTCTTGGGCTCAAGCAATCCTCTTGCCTCAGCCTCCCAAGTAGCTAGGATTATAGGACCCCTTCACAATGCCCTGCTAGTTTGCCATTTTTAGTAGAAATGGGGTCTCCCTCTTACTCAGCCTGGTCTCCAGCTACTGAGCTCAAGCAATCCACCCACCTTGGCCTCCCAGAGTGCTAGGATTACAGACATGACCCACCCTTAATATACACTGATTTTGACTCCCTTTAGTTAATTTTCACCAGCCCCCCAACCACATGGTTCAAGTTTAATTTACCACAGTACATTAAATGTAATTGACTGCACAAAATACAGAATTCACTGCTAAGTTCAGTCCACATATCACTACATCAAGAACAGAGACACATCTTGGTGGGTGATGAATCTTGTCACTTCTTCCAAAGTCTGTCAGTAATCGATCCTTGTGCCGTTGTTTAATTCACCCACACAAGGCAAAGTATATCCTTCAGCCGATTTCTTATGTCTTGCCAAAACACAGCAGAAAAAGAAGATCAAAATATGCCCAAAGCAAAAAGAAGGAAGAAAATAAAGAGCAAAAATCAATGAAACTATAAACAGTAAAACAATAGAGCAAATCAATAAAAAAGTTGGCTATTTTCCCCTTGGTTCTATTGAGATATAATTAACAAATAAAATCATATAAATTTATGGCTTACAATATGATGTTTTGATATAATTTAACATAAATGTATAATTTGTGGGGAGGAAAGTTGGTTCTTTGAAAGGGTCAATAAATTTGACAAATTCTAGCAAGACCAGAAAACAATAAAAAAGAAACAATTTCACCATCAGGAATAAAACAGGGAATGTCACTTATGGACCATGCAAACATCAGAAGGGTAATCAAAGAATGCTTATAATATACACAAATTTTACAATGTATGTAGGCCAATTCTTTGAAAAGAACAAATTACCACAATTCACCCAATATGAACTCAGCAATTTCACTATCTCTTCAATTGTTAGTGAAATTAAATTTGTAATTAGAAATTACTGAAAAAGAAATTTCCAGAGAAGATTCTTCCACTGGAGTCTTCTACCAAAGGTTTAAATGAAAATTAACATCAATTTAAAACAACAAAATGAAAGGTAAACACTTTCCAAATAATTTCATGAGGCTAGTATTACCCTGGGTAATGGGGTAATAGACAAAAAGACAGTATTAAAAAAACACAAGCACCAATGGAGACAAAGTACATATTAGCAAATAGAATTCAGCAACACCAATACACTGTGACTAAGGCAGGATTACTCAAGGTGTTAATATTCACTCAGTATTTGAAAGTATATCATTGTAATCCATCATGCTAATAAGTTAAAGAAGGACATAATCATATCAATTGATTCATAAAAAGTGCCAGGAATGGTATTACAGACCAAATGTTTGTGCCTCCTCCCCCCAAAAAATTCATATGATAAAATACTAATCCCCCAAGTGATGGGTGTCAAGAGGTGAGGCCTTTGGATGTGATTAGATCATGATGATATTGAGTGGTCTTAGAAAAGAGGGTGCTAGGGCGGTGCCTGTGGCTCAAAGGGGGTAGGCCGCCGGCCCCATATACCAGAGGTGGCAGGTTCAAACCCAGCCCCAGCCAGAAACTGCAAAAAAAGAAAGAAAAGAGAAGAGGGTGCTTCAACCCTTCCACCACATGAAGACAGAGAGAAAGTGGGTGCAGTCAACGAACAAGGAAGTGGGCTCTTGCTAGACGTGAAATCTGCAGGTGCCTTGATCGGGAACTTCCCAGTCTCAAGAACTATGAGAAATAAATGTTTGGTGTTCAAGCCACCCAGCATGTGGTAGTTTTGTTATTTAGCTGCCCAAACAAACTAAGACAAATGGATGGAATGGAATGAATGGAATTAAGGGGATGGATGGGATGGGACTGAAGACCCTTGCATGATTGCTTAATATCACTTCCATCTACAAACCATATTGGACTTTTCCTTAATAACTATCTTGGTAAGATTATAACCTTAAAGTCAAAAAATGTTTGATGAACATGAATACTGTCCCCATGAATTGCTTTTGCATTATCACAATTTCTGTGAGTACATTACTTAATAAATCAGGCAGGAGAAAACTTTTCTAAAAGCAAATAGATTGTTCACATCAATATTACCAGTAATTCTCATCCTTGAAAAATAGAAATTCAATGTAGAAAAAAATCAAAGTCACAGAAGACATTGCTTGACCCACCATCAACAATACAGAAGATAACCGATAAATGGGCAATTTATCCCCACTCCCCAAAAAAGCCCTCCTCCCTTAAACATACCCTCACTGTTCAGAGAAACATGTCCTGCTGCTGCACACAATATATGAAAGCTTTGATCTAACCTCAGATGCCTTTTGCCTGATGCCAATACTCTGAGACCAGCCCTCATTGCCACTGGTGGAGCTTCTCCCGTACAGGTCGAGATGAAAGAACCCCTGAGAGAGAAAAATATCAGCTGAGACCAGCACAGCCACTGTCAACGATTTTCTATAGGACCACATGGAAAAACAACTCAAAAGAACAGAAACTCACCTATTCACATGAGAGATGGCTGGTGATAAAGGAGGAGCCTAATAAATTCTGGGACAGTCAGTGGTGGTGATTCCTCCAGGGAAATAAGGTAACTAGTAGCAGACGAGAGATAGTCATTGCAATTCACTGCCTCAGCAATCTTCAGAAATAAAAGAGAAATTATTACAAAATGGAAAAAGAGGGCACTGTGGTAGAAACTGAGTTTGGAATTTAATATTATAGTTCAAATTACTGAGACAGTTATCTTTGGGGGATGAAATTTTCAATTCTATTATTGAATATCTGTTCCATTTAAGCTTCTGTTCCAGCACCTTCAAGGGATACCAAGGGAGCTGTGATACAATCCTTGACCACCAGTAACAGGCAATCTAACTGAGGCACAGCAAGACAGCCCAGGCAATTGTCAAATCACAGAAAGAATCAGAACAACTGGAGCTAGACTCTCAGCAACAAAGCAAACTTCAGGAAGCATTCTGGGACTTGCCAGAGAGAGAAGGCGTGTCCCACGGCTGTCCTTTCATTTGGAATTTGACTCGGCCAGGGCATGAGAAGAATCCCGGGCCCCTGAAAGAAAAACCCCTTCACCCAGCCAGAGGCCAGCCTGTTCAATAAACATTCTTCAAGATTAAATATTGTGGGCAGCACCTGTGGCTCAGACAGTAAGGTGCTGGCCCCATATACCGAGGGTGGTGGGTTCAAGCCCGGCCCCAGCCAAACTGCAACAACAACAACAACAACAAAAAATAGCCAAGCGTTGTGGTGGGCACCTGTAGTCCCAGCTACTCAGGAGGCTGAGGCAAGAGAATCACTTAAGCCCAGAAGTTGGAGGTTGCTGTGAGCTGTGTGATGCCGTAGCACTCTACCGAGGGCCATAAAGTGAGACTCTGTCTCTACAGAAAAAAAAATAATAATAATAAATAAAAATTTTTTTTAAAGATTAAATATTGTAACATAACCTCTTTGATGAGTTCCCATGCCAATATAAATTCTGCTAATGAACTGTCTGAGTTCAGGAACACGCACATTCCTTGGCCCCTGCTTTCATTCCCCTGGAGGGGGCAAGATCTCTACACTAAGTCCCAGACTGGCTTTAGTCACACCAGACGGAGGCACAGGATGCATGAGAACAAATTTAAGGATTTGTCCACCTTCCCCTGAAGTAGGTAATAGAACAAGCAGCATATACTGTGTTTACTATAGGCCAGGCTCTGGCTTCAGGACGACCACCTGAGGTGGGGCTCTCACCACCCATTTCTCGGTCTGGGAGGTGACTACAAGCCGGAGCGCTGACCCACAGTAACCAGACCTGCTCACCAAGGGGCTCTCTGGGAGCTGGGCCCTGCTCTGCCCCAACGTGGAAGTCCCTTTCTGGGAAGAGCAGGCAGAGGATGGCCCTGCCATTCCAAACAGAGCCAAGGCTGCTGTGGTTTGAGGCGCTGGTTTCTCATAGTGCCTAGTCCCTTCTAGAAGATTCTTTTTCACTCAACACCCAGCCTGCCCTCCTGGTGGAAGTCAGAATGCACAGGACACCCTGGACTCCCTCAAGAGCTCCTTCAAAATTACCTGAGCCATCACACCAAGGCTCCCCTTGAACAGTGATTGGGCACGGAGTGGCCATGTGACCCAATCGGACCAGTGAACTGTGAGGGGATATCTGCTAGGACCCCTGAGAAAGGTCTTCCCTAGTACAGAGGGCACCAGCACCTGTCTCGTTCTGCATGCAGGCAGCAGGTGTTGAGGGCTGTGGCCTTTGCGGTACTTTCTCCAGACGCAGTACTTCCTGTGCTAAAACGAGAATGTTCCAGACAAACTAGCATGTGGGCAGCCCCAATGGACATTCTCCAGCCAGGGAGGACTGCATCCAGCCTAACTGCAGGCACAGCCTCTGGGCTTCCATTTAGTGAAGATAGCAAAGGACCATAAGTCCAGGCCTGTTTTAACCAAGTGGTTCTGATGTTTGTGGTCAAAAGCATCAGACAGAAAGATGCCACAGTGATTCCGCTGACCTGAGAAGGGGAGAAGGGTTGCAAAGGTTGGATTGCCTGCCCAGGGATGGAGCGCTGGGCCTGGAACGAGGCCATACCAGGGCTGTTTGATCAGGACCGCCCAGCACACAGCTCCTGCAAGTCCTTTAGAACATGCTATCTTCACCCTCAGCCCGGAGCTTTTTGAAGGCAACGACTGGTGCTTGGATATCTTGAATTTCCAGACCTCAGCATGTGCAATTAACAAATTAAATCTGAGAAGTCTGACTTGCCTCTTTCATCTGGATAGGAAGGCTAAGGGGAGCCTCCCACTACTTCAGAGCCTGTGGAACACTTAGTTTGCCACATGTTTCTTTGGATCTGTCTTCAGCAAGGAAAACTATTTGTTTATTCATTTTTTTTTTTTTTTTTTTTGAGACAGAGTCTCACTTTGGTCATCCTCGTAGAGTGCCATGGCATCACAGCACACAGCAACCTCAAACTCTTGGGCTTAAGCGATTCTCTTGCCTCAGCCTCCCAAGTAGCTGGGACTACAGGTGCCTGCCACGACACCCAGCTATTTCTTTGTTGCAGTTGTCATTGTTATTTAGCAGGCCAAGGCCAGGCTTGAACCTGCCACCCTCGGTGTATGTGGCCAGAGCCCTACCCACTGAGTTATGGGAGCCGCCTAAGGAAAACTCTTTAAAAGTGCTTACTTACGTGGCAGACAATGTTCTATGCCTTTTACAAACGGATCATAGGGACCCATTTGATCATTTTACATGTGATAATGGCATGATGTTTGGAATTTGAGTGCATGTACACTGGTTTAGGAAGGGTGCAGGGAAAATGTTCTTTGGGAGATTAAATGTTAATAGAACAACTCTCTGGAGTCCTTGGTCTCCTTCACCAAGTAGTGGGACCAGGTGAACTGCATATATGATTTAGTAGCAGAGCCTTCTCGAAAGGCACCATGCAGAGGAGATTGATGCACCACATCCTTGAGCCCAGAGATATGCTGGTGATGAGGGTTTACTGTGACAGCCACAAGAACTAAAAACAATGGCCCCCCTTCCCAATGTTATTGAAACAGTAAACTATCAGGAAGCGATTTGTTTGAGGCTTTCCATAACACAAATACAAGTGATATCTTGGTCTCAAAGTGACAATTCTCTAAATCTTAGGTAATAAAATACGGGAGATCGATCGCCTCTTTTCTTTTAAGGACACTATATTTCGCCCTTGTGTCATTTCTCTGAAAGGGAATGAATTGTATTTTTCCCAGTGGAAGTTGCAAGATGAGAATGTCAAGGGCTGTGATGGACACATGCTGTTTTTGCCTCCTGGTGACTGCTCTCTTCTGGAACCAGCATCTCTCTAATGGATCTTTGGGGAGTCCCCTATAAACCCTTTCATTTTTTAAAGAGACAGTGCCTGGCTCTGTTGCTCAAACTGGATTACAGTGGCACAGTCACAGCTCACTGCCGCCTCAAGTTCCTGAGCTCAAGTGATCCTTCTACCTCAGCCTCCCTAGTAACTGGAACTACAGGTGCAAGCCTCCACACTCAGCTAATTTTTTTTACTTTCCTTAGAGATGGAGTCTTACTGTATTATCCATGCTGGTCTCAAACTCCTGGCTTCAAGCAATCTTCCCAGGGGAGCCTCCCAGAGTGCTGAAATTACAGGTATGAGCCACGACACCCATCCTTTATCCATATCTTTTGCATGAGCCTGACCTAACTGCCATGTCAGGGGTGAATTCTCACCCAGGTTTAAGCCAGTCAGCATATTCCATACCCTCTCTTATCCTGTCTTCCCAGACACAGTGATAGCTGACAGAAGATACATGGACCACCTTTGCCAGTAACACTCAGGCCCAGTCCTTTAAAGCAGCTTATGAAAGAAGAGAGGCTCTGTCTGCTGCTAAGGTTGCTGAGAAGTGAGGCTATAATGGGCATCTCTCCTGCACAGGGAGGTTGCCCCACCCGGACAATGCGGCCAACAGAGAGGAAGGAGAATTCCTTGGTGGTGTCAAGTGAATCGTCAGATTAAGCCATGCCTAATGCAACTCCTTCTCTACTCCTCTTACCTAAGTCCTTTTTCACATGGGTTTTCTGTCACTAGAAATCAAGAGTCATTACTCAGTGTCAAGGAAGAGAGTCAAGGTCAGAGCCTAAGCAAGAGTGAGCCAGGCCTGCTTTCACCTCCTGTCCTTGAACATCCTCTGTTGTTCTAAATGTCAGTACAGCAGCGTTTTTGACAGATAGTTGCATATGGAAATTAATAAGCAATAGCAGAGCTTTTTTAAAATATGCACTTGCTTGCTGGCAAAATAAAAATGGAACTGTAGGAGCAAAGAGACTGAAATGACAGAACAGCAAGCACTCATTGAGCTTCATGGAGTGCTCTGCTAAGGACCTGATGCATGTTGTCCCATGTATTTTCTCAGACCCCATGGTTGGGTCATCGGACAGCCCCTTTACTGATGGGGAACTGAAACCTGGAGAAGGGACCAATGATTTCCTGAGTCCCATGACACACAGGATGAGGATTTGAATCCAGGGCCACTAGCTCACAGGCCACTGCTTAAAACAACCACTCTGCACTGAGCAGAAAGCACATCCCCAGAGCTCTCCAAAGACCTGTCAGAGAGTCTGTAATTCAATAGGTACAGGGTAAATATTTGTTGATCAAATACAACAATGAACCTAGAATATTTGCAGCCTAAGCCTTCTGTAGTAATCCATCACATACTCCTTGAAACCCTATGATGCCCAGGAGAATATTCATCTTAGATTCTCTGGTAAATTGTCAATTCCTCCCTTTTACAGAACAGGTGCTCCAGAAAAAAAAAAAGGACTGTATTCGTGAAGTTTATTAAACACATTTCATGCCTTTAGTGCTGATGGCTATAGGAGAGCAGGGAGAAGGGAGATGCTTGGAAGGGGAGGCAGATGTGAAGGTGCCCTTGAGGGACAGACACTGGACATGTCCCCAGATCTTCACAGTCACTGATAAGCAGTGGTTGTAAAGTGCATGGTGATCTCATCCAGGGTCAGGGCCTGTCCTCAGATGACGAACTCATCCAAAACTCCATTCTCACAGCGTTTGGTCTGGTTCTTCCCAGACCCCTTCACGAGGTTGACATCAAGGTCCCCATGTTCCCACCTAGGTCAGATGTATTTGTGTCCCATTGGTATAGACTCTCAGCCCCTTGTGGATATCCATATGACCCGGACATGAGTCCAGGACAGACCAGGGGAAAAGCAGAAATCACATTCTGTGTGATGTAGGAATGAGCCCACAGATATTTGTGTTTCTAGATTTCAAGCACATTCTGCTTTCTGAAAAGGGTTGGTCACTGTCAGTTTTGAGGTGTCCTAATACAGCTTGTAACATAGGCCTGACTTTCTTCTGTCCTCGGGGCACAAGAAAGAAACTGCCTTTAACCCATGTCCCACGGACTTCAAAAGCATTTTACAGAGAGTCCTGGCTGTGTTAATATAGAGACACAAACTCAATTGCCAGCACACAAAGGTTCTCAAGTACTTGAGAACCTTCAGGGCATAGGCACTGACCAGTTACAGTGGAATCAAAACATCAATTCCCCTCACCCTAACCATGGAGAGAAGAATCTAAGAGAGAGCTCCGAGCTCCTCACCTACCTCTGCGGGTCACTACACCTGGACCATCCAGTCCCCTGCAGGTATCTGTGCCCACTCCCCTCCCAAAGGTGGGGGCCTCCTACCAATTTTCATCCACTTCTCCCACCATCTTTCTCTTCAGCCTCTAAACTTCTTGGCCAGATCTCTTTCTTGATCTGCATGTGCACACTGTCCCCCGGCCCTCTCCAAAGGGATACTCTACAGGCATCTCAGAGCCAACCTTTCCAAGATCAAACTCATCAACTCCTGTGCACAAACACGCAAAACTCTTCTCTCATCCCATCTTCTGCCAGGCCCTGCAACCTGGTCACATCTCTCTGTATCGCCTTCTCTCCATCCCTGGGACCACCACCTGGGTGTAATCCTACACCGCCTATCACCTGGAGCACTGTCACAGTCTCTACCCAGTGTTTCTCTGTCATCCATAATCTGTGTGGGCTCTGATTCAGGATTGCCAGGGCATCTGCCTTTCCAGCCACCCAGGCAAGGCCAGTGACACCGGTGCAGACACTACACGTTGAGCAGTAAAGTTCTGGATAATCCCCTTGCCTGTAGTGTCACCCACCTCTGCTATAGCCTGAGGGTCCTTCTCACATGCACACTGGTTCATGCTCCACCCCTGAGTAGAAACTTCCCACCCTCCCCATGCTCCCACAGATCCCAAAAGGAAGCACCTGCGCTGCTTCACTAGGACCCCCCGCAGCCCCTGAGTGTACTTAGTACATGCCCTGCCCTCTCCAGAACCCCAGTTCACCATGCTGTTGCCCTCCTCAGAGTGGGACTGACTTCTTTGTGTCCACAGGGCCTCTGCTGATCTGACCTCTGAGCCTCCCAGACAGATGCCTCTCCTCTCTGCCATGGCATTTGTCACATGGTGCTACAGCCATCTTGTTGTTTTGTTTTGTTTTTTAACAGCCATCTTGTTACTAGTCTTTCACTCTAAGGCCTAAGGGAGCAGGCGCTAAGTCCCTGGGACTCGACTCTCCATAGCAGAGGGGTCCTGCCACCAGTGTTCACTAGGGATCTTGAAAAGACAGAGGACAGCTTCCCAGGGCCTCTCTCATCCTTCATCCTTCCCCTGGTCTGAGAACCCACTGGAAGGTCAAATTCAGTCTTCCCTGGGGTACATGCACACAGCATTTTTAGCAGAAAGTAAACCATCCCTTTCCCTAATTAGCTGACAGCTGCAAGAGTTCCCCTGTCACTCTGCCTGCAGGCTTTAAGCTCAAAGGCTCAGAGTAATATCTTGTGATAGAAGTTAATACTGAATGTGGCAAATTACATCATCTCAGACTAATCACACTTAATCCCACTGTTTATTTTAAAACAAAGGAGCATTTCTGATCAAAAGGATGTAGATGTATAAAAAGCCCCTGAGTTTTCCCTCTTGTTGTGTAAGAGATATTTTCTGAGCTCTGCCCACATGTACTGGGAAGACTGATGAAGTGCTACATCTGCCAGGCCCACATCCTAGGAGAAGGCAGATGGATTGTCTGATAGCCTGTTGTTCCCTGGGGACCAGTGCCACTGCAGGGGTGCTGCTGCTCCATGACCCATCCATCTCATCTAACTCAGGCCTTCACAGCAATGTCCCCTGCCTCCAAAGCTGCCCCACAGAAAGCACACACCACAAATGACATCAGGTATATTGCAGGGCTCACTGAAGAAGGACTCTGAGGGCCCTCCAGAGCTTGTGGTGGTCCTGGGGAGGCAGGTATAATTCAGATGTGATAAACGTACTCCACCATCTCTGTCTGCCTAAGCCTCAGGGTTTATGGTACGATTCTGTGTTGTATACAAGTCATCACAATCTTGAGGTTTCTGCAGGTCTGAATCCTGGCCCAGCTAACCTGGCTCTCTGTTCTGTGTCTCACAAAAGCAGAAATCAAGGTGTTGTCTGGCCTTGTTCTTTTCTGGAGGCTCAACTGCAAGCACCACTCACAAGTCCCTTTAGAATGTCAGCAAAATTCACTTCCTTGTAGCTGTACAATTCACAATATCCTGCTTCTTCATACCCAGCAATGGGGAGAGAGAGACTGTTGCTTTTGAAATGTTGTGGAGCCAAAGACAAAAGACCATTCTGAGGCACAAGACGAAAGGAAAACAGAGTCCTAGTTTGTGCAATTAAAGTGGCTTTATTTCACCTGGGTACAAGTAGGATGAGATTTCCAACTGGGAAGAAATCCATATGTGGGTAATGGCAGACAGGGATTTAAAGGGCTAGGGAGACAAAGATTGGTCTGTCCACCACTTTCTGGGAGGGACATTCACTCCATTCTTCCTGGGCAGGTCAGGCCCACTTGGGTGGGGCAGGTCTATTTGGGTAAGTACACCAGATTCTATCATTCCAGCCTTTTTAGTTTATTATAGTAAGTGGGATGATGGGCGTGGTATCTCTTTGACTACATCCTGTGTCAGGAGGGGCTGCATGGGCTGCTTGTAAAGAGAATGGGAGGAGGAGGGGAATGGGGTAATGGAATGGTATAGGAACTCTTTGGATTTTTCAATCTGAGCTGGTTGGTATCCAGTAGGGTGAGGATATGAGGAGTTGTTTTCAGGTGACTGTCTAGTTAATAAATTGAGCCAAAACTGAGAATGAGAAAAATCATCATGTGACCTTATCAGACAATAACCAAAGAAGAAGATGGACAGTGAGAGGTGGGAACCAGTTGTAGTTGCCAGGGCTGCCAGCAATCCTAAGAGGACATCTAATACCCATTACTGAGATCTCTGCCCATTTTCAGAGGATTTTTACAAGGTGGCAGCATGGATAAGTTGCTCCCATGTTTATTAGAAAAGAGAAATAATTGATTTACCTTCTATAAGCAAAAATACCTAGAGTTCAGTTTTCCAGGACATTGTCCAGGAGGCATTCTGATTTTCCAGGGGTCATTGGTCTTCTGCAGCTAGGCTCAGGAGGGAATTTCAGCCACTTTCTGAGAGTGTCTGCACCAGATCTTCAGAAAGATCTTCAGCAACCAGAACTCTGCAGGCTGGACATGGTTTGGGGAGATTAGATTTGGGGCACTGCTTTGCCCAGAAGCCTTGTTTGCTGCACTTAAAGCATGATCCTGGGGAAGATTTTTTTTTTTTAATGCCTCATGGCATTTTAAGACTTAGCCAGGTTTTGCTTAATGGCAGAAGCCAATACTGGAGCTGTGAGAGGCACTGCCACACCTTGAAGGCCAGATCAATGAGCTCTCACTGGAAGGTCTGAGGACCTGAGGGAAATTCTCCCATTTTTTTTCTACCACAAGCAGCAGAGGGTGAGCGGGGTAGGGGGATGGAGTATTATTTAAGGGAAGGATGTGGGGCTTGGAGGGCAATAAGAATGGGTGACTAGTGGGAGGTTATAGATGGAAAAGAAGTGTCCCACACAGAGAAACTTCCCACATGTTCTGATCAAGAGAATGGAGGGATTGTAAGAGGTGGGTCAGAGAGGAGCAGTAGGGGCTGCAGCCGGGTATCAGCAACAGCAGCTGTTACCTACTCCAGGAGAATCTGAGAGGGTTCACAGGACAAGCATAGGGAAGGAATGTTTCGGAGTATGAGAAATACCTGGATATAAGAGATCTCTGACCATTTGCCTAATTTTTGACAATAATTATTGAGATCAATAAGAATTGAGAGATCAAAGGTATCGTGTTCAGGCCACTGCAAGCCACCACCAAGCTTGTACATAGGCCAAGCAGTATTACAGAAAAAATTAGACATTTTGGCTTCAGGTTAGGATAGAGTTTGAGAAGCTTGAGGTGGGTTAGAAGACAGCTTAGAGATGAACAAGGGGGAATCTGTGACTGAGTAGTGACCATATCAGAAACTAAAGGTAGAAAATAAATGAGATTAAAGCTAAGATATAAGGAGAACTTTCAAGGGGTGAAAGGAAGAATGAAATGATCAAGACTGCAGCCAGAAAGGACCTGGCCTCTGCATGTGGCTGTCAGCCAAAAATTGATTCAGACCTCTGGGAGGTCACTGGGTG
This sequence comes from Nycticebus coucang, assembly GCF_027406575.1. Classification (NCBI taxonomy): domain Eukaryota; kingdom Metazoa; phylum Chordata; class Mammalia; order Primates; family Lorisidae; genus Nycticebus; species Nycticebus coucang. Next base: position 105,979,230 of record NC_069783.1, on the reverse strand, counting down.
GGTGAGCCTGGCTCATGGAACTACTGAAAATAGCCCAGCCCACAGTAGGGCAATGGACGAACAACTCTGGCTCATTGAGTCATTACCTGGACTCCTGACCAAGGATTAGTTCATCCACCACTTCCTGGGAGGGACATACGCTCCATACTTCCTGGGCAGGTCAGTCCCACTTGGGTGGAGCAGGTCTATTTGGGTGGGTACACCAGATTCTATCCGGTGGTTTACCTTTGGTCAAAAGAAGGCCTGGCCTCTGCATATGACCTTAACCAGCCAGAGGGTTCTAGGCCCACACTAGGGCACCAGAGGAGTGAGGCTAGGGAACCAGCTGGAGCCCAGGCCTAGAAGAGGGCATCCTCAAACATGAGGCACTGGGCAGGTGGTCAAGCCTGGCTCACTGGGGTGGCCAGGGCTAAGATCAGGAAGGCATAGGACTTCACATGTGAAACCAGCCAGAAAAAATGAGGTTGGGGTAACCAGCCAGAGTCCAGGCCTACAAGAGAGCAATCCCAAACACTAGGCACTGGACAGATGGACAAACCTGGCTGGGGTGGCCAGGGCTGGGATCAGAGAAGCGAGGCCTCCACCTATGAAACCAGCCAGAAAAAAAAAAAAAAAAAAAATGGAGAAGGAAGTAAGAGATCCAGAGATGGCGGGAGAGGGAAAGAGGAAGTTAAGAGTAGAAGATGGGAAGAGAAGTTTTAAAAAGTTTAGAAAAGGAGTTCTAGACAAAATAAGCTCACCATTAGATGGATGAAGTTTAGAGAGTCAGAGATTTCCCATTTTCTTTTGTCTCACTAGAAGAAGAGTCCATTTATCTGGGTCCAATGGGGTATACTTCAGCCCCCCCAAAGAGGATTCTCCCCATCCTGGGTTCGGCACTAAGTGAAAGGTTGTGGAACCAAAGATGAAAGATTATTCTGAGGCGTGAGATGAAAGGAAAACAGGAGTTCTGGTTTATGCAATTAAAATGGCTTTTATTCCACCTGAGTGCAGGTAGGGTGAGCTCTCCAACTGGGAAGAAATCCACACATGGGTGATGGTGGGCAGGGCATTTAAAGGGCTAGGGAGACAAGGATTGGCCGGTCTACCACTTCCTGGGAGGGATATACACTCCATCCTTCCTGGGCAGGTCAGTCCCATATGGGTGGGGCAGGTCTATTCCGGTGAGTACACCTGATTCTATCAGCTTTGAGTCTCCTATTCAGGGAAAGTGTAGAGCCCTTTGTTCCCCTTTTTTATCAATCATCACTGTAGGTTGTTTGCTAGGACTCCCCCATGTTGTCTCTCCTAGGGCATGGATTTCCCAGGACATGGAGGCTGGGTTCCGGGAGCAACTGGATGACACTCTTTAGAGCAATCCTGAGCAAAAGCAAGAAAGCTGGAGGTATCACATTACCTGATTTCAAAATTCATTACAAATATATAGTAACCAAAACAACATGTGACTGCCATAAAAACAGATGTGTGGGTAAATGGAACAGAATGGAGAACTCAGATATAATCCATGCATTTACAACCAACTCAACTTACAATGGGGAATGGACAGTGCTGGGCAAACTGGACATCCATATGTGAAAGAAATTGAGTCAGACTGAATTAAAAGCTTGAATTTAAGAACTGAAACTGTGAAACTACTAGAAGAAAATTTGGGGAAGGGCTCCAGGACACTGGTCTGGACAAAGATTTCTTAGGTTAAGACCTCAAAAGCAGGGCGGCGCCTGTGGCTCAGTCGGTAGGGCGCCGGCCCCATATGCCGAGGGTGGCGGGTTCAAACCCGGCCCCGGCCAAATTGCAACCAAAAAATAGCCGGGCGTTGTGGCGGGCGCCTGTAGTCCCAGCTACTTGGGAGGCTGAGGCAAGAGAATCGCTTAAGCCCAGGAATTGGAGGTTGCTGTGAGCTGTGTGAGGCCACGGCACTCTACCAAGGGGCCATAAAGTGAGACTCTGTCTCTACAAAAAAAAAAAAAAAAAACACACACACACAAAAAAAAAAAAAAAAAAAAAGACCTCAAAAGCACAGGCAACAAAAGCAAGAATAGACATTTAGGATCACATCAAGCTAAAAAGCTTCTGTGCACAAAACAATCGCTAAAAAGCTTCTGTGCAGAAAACAATCAACAAAGTGAATATAATACATATAGAGAAAATATTTGGAGCTATCCAACAGATAAGAAATTAATAACCAAAATATAAAGGAACTTCAAACAACTCAATGGCAAAAAAATAAATAATTTTAAAATGGGTAGAAGATTTCAACAGCCATTTCTCAAAAGAAAATGTACAAATGACCAACAAGTAGATGAAATTATGCTCAACATCATGGCTTGGCGCTCATAGGGTGCCAGCCACATACACCGAGGCTGGAAGGTTTGAGCGCTGTCTGGGCCTTATAAACAACAATGACAGCTCCAGCTAAAAAATAGCCGGGCGTTGTGGCAGGTGCCTGTAGTCCCAGCTACTTGGGAGGCTGAGGCAAGAGAATCGCTTAAGCCCAAAGAGTTTGAGGTTGTGAGCTGTAATGCCATGGCACTCTACTGAGGAAAACACAGTGAAACTCTGTCTCAAAAAAAAAAAAAGTATGCTCAACATCACTAATCATCAGAGAAATGCAAATCAAAACAACAGTGAGATATCTCACCCCCAGTAAAATCTGCTTATCTCAAAAAAGACAGCCAAGAACAGATGCTGGTAAGAATGCAGAAAATTGGAAACTCTTGACAATTGGTGGGAATGTAAATTAGTATAGCCACTATGGAGAACAGTGATGGAGGTTCTTCAAAAAACTAAAAATAGGCTCAGCGCCCCTAGCTCAGAGGTTAGGGTGCCAGCTACATACACCAGGGCTGGTGAGTTCAAATCCAGCCCAGGCCTGCCAAACAACAAGGACAACTACAACGACAACAAAAAAATAGCCGGGTGTTGTGGCCCGCGCCTGTAGTCCCAGCTCCTTGGGAGGCTGAGGCAAGAGAATCACTTAAGTCCAAGAGTTTGAGGTTACTGTGAGCTGGGACGCCACAGCACTCTACCAAGGGCAACATAGTAAAACTCTGTCTAAAAAAAAAAGCTCACACCTGTTATCCTAGCACTTTGGGAGGCCGAGGTGGGTGGATAGCCTAAGCTCAGGAGTTTGAGACCAGCCTTAGCAAGAGCAAGACTCCTGTCTCTAAAAATAAAATAGCTGGGTGTTGTGGCTGGTGCCTGTAGTCCTAGCTACTTGAGAGGCTGAGGCAAGGGAATTCCTTCAGCCCAAGAATTCAAGGTTGCTATGAGCTATGATGCCCAGGGCGATTGAGTGAGACTCTATCTTGGAAAAAAAAAAACTAAAAATAGAACTTCCATATGATCTAGCAATTCCACCCTGGGGAATATGTCCAAAAGAAAGAAAATCAATATATCTAAGACATAATATCTGCACTATTATTGCAGCACTATTCATAATAGCCAAAATATGGAGTCAATCTAAGAAGCTATCAGCAAATGAAAAGATAAAGAAAATGTGTTATGTATACACAATGAAATAATAGTCAGCCTTAAAAAAGAATGAAGTCCTATCATTTGCAGCAACACAGAAGGAACTAGAGACCATTATGTTAAATGAAATAAGCTAAGCACAGAAAAAATCACATGTTCTCATTCAAACGTGGGAGCTAAAGTAAAAGTGAATCTCACAAAAATAGAGCAGATTACTTGTTACTAGAGACTGGGGATGAGAGAGGGCAAAGGAAAAAGGGAGAAAAATAACATGAATATATTTATTACCACTGACCTATACACTTAAAAGTGGCAAGGATGATAAATCACATATATTTTTACCTCAATAGAAAATAAAGGGCACACCCAATTAAACTGAGACCATCCTGTACAACCTCTATTTTAATTACCTCAAAGTCAGCTGATTAGCGACCTTAATTACATCTGAAAAGATACCTTCTTCTTAGCCAAAAAAGCCATAACTTATAATAGGAGCGAGTCCCTCCCACATCCAGGGAGTGATACGTCACAGGGCATGTGCACCAGGAGGCAGAAATCTTAGAGCCATCTCCCAGAATTCTTCCCAGCATAGATTCCTTCCTCCACAGCATTCCAGGGAAATTCGGGCATCATGAGCTCATTAAACACAGGCCACCACTGAGTCAGCTGTCAGTCAACCAAACAAGTAAGAGATCAAGAGCCACTCCTGCTACAGGAAAGAATTTGTGGTCCCCCTGGGCCCAATTCTGGAGCCCAAGATCCTTAGGCCACACTTCTATCCACCTGGTGCTTCTGCACTGCTGACCCCGTGACACAGCCCAGAGGCTTTTCCCTCCACCCTGCAGGGACCCAGCACAACTCACTGTGCAACTTTTCAGAGGGAAAAATGTCCCAGTGAGGTTCAGAGAAACTCAGCTGCATTTAAGAATTCCCTCCACACCATTCAAAATGACATTCTGTCTTGGCCAAATAGCCTGTTACCCAGGGAGAAAAATTAAATTTTAAACATGAGTTGTAGAGTAGGTGGTGATGGATGGCAAGTAATGGAATTGGCAAGTGGACCTTTATATTGTAGGCAGCCCTGGCTGCGGAGTAATTGCTTTCTGTGGAGCAGCAGTTTAGGTTTGGACATCAGAAGCAGTTTAGGTTTGGACATCAGCTCAGCTCTGACAGAGCCTAGAAGGAATACAGCATTGCCTCTATGATTAGAATTTTGAGGAACTTTGCTCCCTACACTTTGGAATTCTTTAATACAAAGAACAGGGGAAAAAAATCTGAGAGAAGGAGAAATAAGCATCACCTTCAGAATATTCTTTGATTTTTTAAATCATCCCAGTCCACCTGAAGTAAATGTGAGTTTACTTCAAAAAATGCAGAAGGCTCAGAAGAAAATATTACTATGTCCGAGTTCCAGTATCGGCTCTGCCCCAGCCTCAGGGAGTTGGGGCCTGTCCCCCACAGCCTTTCCATCACCTTAACCCTCAGGGGAAGGGGGTTCCATCCAAGGAGCCCACACTGTGTTCAGTCACTTCTTTCCTTCTCCTGCCCTACTGTGTTATTACAAGAGTGAGAGCTCAGAAACAAGAAAGCCAATTTTCAGCACCACCACCAACACTATTAAAAAGCAAAAACAACAACAGGGTGGCACCTATGGCTCAGTGAGTAGGGCGCCCGCCCCATGTACCAAGGGTGGAAGGTTCAAACCCAGCCCTGGCCAAACTGCAACAAAAAAATAGCCGGGCATTGTGGCGGGCACCGGTAGTCCCAGCTACTCAGAAGGCTGTGTCAAGAGAATGGCGTAGGCCCAGGAGTTGGAGGTTGCTGTGAGCTGTGACGCTACAGCACTCTACCAAGGGTGATAAAGTGAGACTCTGTCTCTACAAAAAAAAAAAAGCCAACAACAACAACAAACAAAAAAAAAAAAAAAAAAACCCTTCTTGCAAACAACTTCATCCCCTTCCTGGCAGGATTCAAAAACAAACACAAAATAACCACAATCACAACAACAAAATTATCATCATGTCCCAGGTTTTTGTGTTTTGTTTTTCATTATTTTCATGGAGCTTTCACGTCTTTAATATTTTTCAATCTCTTCTTTAAGGATCCCCTCCCCACCCCATGCCCCAGGGCAGAAGCAAGTAAAACAGTTGTGATAGGTCTTTTTTTCCAGAGGTATTTTTGGAACCACCCTGGTGTTTCTTTCCCCTCTGGGCCAAGATCTGATGCAGACACATAACTAGAAATCTCTGGGTCTGAGAAGAGTGCCCAGATGGGGAGATTTCTGACCTTGCTGCGCAGCCCAAGAACACTTCTGTGAAACTCTGTTCTTGTGTCATGTTCACCAAATGCACGAATTCACTAGCTTCTTCAAACTATAGTCATCCCTTGGTATCTCCCAGGGATTGGTTCCAGGACCCCCTATGGATACCAAAATCCCCAAATGCTCAAGGCCCTGATGTAAACTGGTTCTGGGTTTTTATATAACCTGTGCACATCCTCCTGTATGCTTTAAATCATCCCCAGATATGCAGTGCAATGTAAATAAATACTACACAAAGAGTTGCTATACTGGCTGGGCACCTGTGGCTCAAGTAGCTAAGGTGCCAGCCACATACATCTGAGCTGGTGGGTTCGAATTCAGCCTGGGCCTGCCAAATAATGACAGCTGCACCAAAAAAAAAAAAAAAAAAAAAAGGTTGCTGTACTGCATCATTTTTCATTTTTATTATATTATGTTTCATTTTTTGATCCTTACTTGACTGAATCCACAGATGTGGAACCTGAGGACACAGATGGCCACTGTATTTTTCCTCTCAGCAAATTATGCCCAATCATCATCTCAAATGCGCCAACTGGTACCATATTCCAGTTTAACTCTGGAGTACCATTTATGGACAAGCTAATCTTAGTGGAATCATTGGGGTACGTTTTGAATCAGACACTACCTGGGGTGCTTCGCAGGAGTTAAGAGGGAGAGAAGTCATTATCTGTACAATCCACTGACAGTCATTCGTGTATTGCCCACGCCTTTACTGCTCTGAATTTGTTTCATCTTCTATTTTTAGGCATGTCATGAGTCAATTGAAGATTAGCTGTCCTCCGAGGTTTCTTCTAGTTCTGAGAACCTATGATTTTATTTAATATTAAACAGGCTTGTGGACAAATATAATGGATAGGGAAGTATTTATGAACTATAAAAATACCAACAACTATATGAGATTATTATTAATAATTCAACCATCAGTGTGTCTTGTCTATTCGCCTAGAGTGTGAGGACCTCGGGGACTGTACCTTGCAGTGTCGGGTTACCAGTTTCAAGGAGTGTTCACTAGGACAATCATCAGATCTCACCTTGCACTTGATGGCTGCTCAGGTGCCAGCATTGGTGGATCATGCCAGCCTGGAGGCGGCCTTCAGGCTGCCAGACCCTTACAGAAGCAGCTTCCCTCCACACGTGCTTCCTCTTCTTCCTCCAGCCTTTGTCATGTGCTGCAGGCGCCAGCAGTGGTGAGGGGTGGAGCCTGGTCACCCAACCACACAACCACACTTTGTGAGCCACTTTGGGGAGGCAGGGGCTGTTGAAGGTCACTCAGTCTTCCTTAGATTACCTGTTTTTTCATGAGTCCCCTCAATATCAGTAGTTTTGTGGGGTTTGGGGCTGATGTTTGTTTCTTTTTCCACTTCTGGAATGTCTTTGTGGGGTTTTTCATATGTCTGGAAGGCCTGATGCTTTTGTTTTCTATTGAATGGTGGAAACTATAAATGGAGAACGTATTAGAAATGTTCAGTAAAGATCATTAATGTAGATGCATTTTAAAATTGAAGGTTCTCAATTAGTAGCATTGGCAATTTTGGTGTAAATTTTCCCTTAATTCATATCTGAGATGGGTTAGTTCTACTTAAAAATACCATCGAGGCTCGAGGTTATTATTTCTCTTCAATTGCATGCGATATAGATTTTGTCGTAATTGTTCTATTTGCATTTCTTAGCAAATCAATCCAATGGACAAATGAGATAGAAACAACACATAAAGGTATTCATTTTTGCCATGTGGCCATTTTAAGACAGTTTAAAATCTATTTAATATTGTTTAGAATTAAATACTTTATGTGTTGTTTCTATGGAAACACACATATTTATCATAAAATGCAATGCTATGATTCATTGCAACTTATTTATTCTTAAAGCCAGTTTTGAATATCACTTCATGTGTCCAAACACTTTCTTACTATTTTGTCTTTGGTATGGAGCAGGTGTTGGCTAATGCAGAAACATTATAAGGCAAGTTCCACCATCAATAATGCAAATATTTTGCTTGAGAAATTTCTGCATTTAAAATCTTTAACAGAACTGAGCAGAATGTCCCAGGTTCGATCTGATACGTGGTTTTTGTGATTTTGCTGTGACCAGAAACACACAATTCAATGACCACCCACCTCGTTCTCATGCAGCCTGCAGAGAACATCCTCAATGCTAACAGGCAAGACTACGATTAGACAGTTTGGAATCAGAGAGATGCCACAGGAAAATCACCACAACCAACATCATTTTAGAGCAAAGTTAGTACACCTAATCAATATCGATACATCTGAAATCTGATTTTGTGCTCTGTTGCCTCAAAAGGCAGAAACTGGAGTTGGGAATAGTGCAGCCTTCGGCGGATCAGATGGGAATCTGAGGACCAAGCCAAGAGGTCTTGGAGAAGGACAGGGCTGAGCCTCCCAGCTCACAAGTCACCCCAGGGGAGCAGCTGGTAACTCTGGAGCCCTTGTCAATGAGGGCCAGACAATGGGTCTGTCTAGGAGAAGCCTTGAGGAGCTTGGTCGCAAAATGCATTGTGTTGCTCTGAGTCCCTAAGGCCCTGAACTGAGAACAAAAGAAACAGCCCTGCTCACTCCCAACCATGCCTGAGACCTCGCAGTGGGCCCCGTGGCTCCCTGGCTCCACCATCTCTCCCAGGCATCACTACGACTTCTTTTAGTCAGAGATGGCAGATTGAACACGCTTTTCTCATGTGCCCTCCCGAAGACCCTTTGGAGAGTGAGGCATGTGCAGTGGGCACAGTCCCAAGTGGACAGAGTGAAGGGAGAGGAGCTTCCCACAGCATCTGTGGCTGTCACTCACTGAAGCCAGTGCCCAGGTGATCACAAGGTGGGGGGCCGGGAGTCTTATCTCTTTAGGTACCCAACCAAGATGTGCTGGAAGCCCACACACACCAATAGCAGGAGTCTCCCTGGAGGGACGCACCTCCCACAGCACAGGAAGGTGTATGGAGAGCTTCCTGCCAGTCTGCCCAGCCAGGGGCCACCAGAACATGAAAAAAGATGCCAAATAGATGCAAAATAAAACATGGTGTTTGTGGTGGGAAAAGAAGGCTTCAAAAGCACAACCACTAATGTCCTACAGGTGAGGAGAGATGGTGCAGCCAACCAGACAAAACGTTGTCATGAGCACTGAGAGATTTAAAGAGAGCATCCCACAAGTCCCCTATGGAATCCTCCATCCTGCCTGGCCTGCACCGGGGGCCTCTCTGTCCAGGGACCCTGTCTCATTGCCTTCAGGCTGTGGTAACAAAGCCATAGCAGGGTGGCTCACAGACAACAGAAATTCAGGGCTCTGGCAGAGTCCGTGTATAGCAAGGCCCCAGTTCCTGGTTCACAGATGCACTTTCTCCAGTGTCCTCATGCAGGAGGAGTGACTGTTGGTCCCTGGGGTCCCTTATAAGGGCTGTAGTCCTAATAACAAGGGCTTGCCTTCAGGACCTAAACACCTCCCAGAAGCCCCCACCTCCAAAATGCCATCACCTTGGGGGTTAGGAGTTCTGCAAATAAGAGACACTAAGGTTCAGACCACAGCAGTGTCCCTGATGGCAGCGAGGCCTGTCAGGACTGGGTATGAGGGACAAACTGAGCCCAGGGCCCTCCACCCCAAATGCCTATGCTGCCTTCCAGGACCAAGGGAGGATATCACCTCTGGGCCGCCTTGTCTGGGCCTCCTGGATGGAGCTGCCCCTGCAATCCTGCAGACTGAGGGCAGAGCAGTGTGGCACCCAGTGTGGCTGGGAATGTAGGTGCTATGTGATTTCCACACAGCAGAGAACTGGGAAGGAAGCCCCTCTGCATCCTGCAAGGGAGCCACGGGCTTTCACCAAGAGCACAAGGAAATTTAACGAAACCCCACCTAGTGGAGCCTCATTCCCAGCGTTGTCCTCAGAGAGGGAGCCGTTGGCATTCAGATCCAGCAACAGCAGAGAGAGAGAAAAGGGAGACGCCTCTAATGTCCCCTCCCTGAGAGCCTGAAGATAATGCCACATTGATTGTGCCAGCTCTCACCAGAGCTCTTTGTTGGGAGAAAGGCTTTAATCAACAGCCAGTTGGCCAGGCCCAGCAGGTGTCCTCCTGAGGGCCAGTGACAGACTGGCGTCCCTCCCCGGTGGTGTGCTCTGCCCAGCTCTCTCCCTCACTCCAGGTGATCCAACGACATGTGGCTCAACCTGCCCTCGTGTGAGCTCTATCCTCCCTGAGCCACCCCAGTTTCACAATAGCTGGGAAGTAGAATGTGTTGCATCAAATCATAAAAAATCAGTTTGCGGAGGAGACAGACCCACCCCAGCCCCTGTGGCTGTGGCATCTGCCTTAGGACCAAGGGCTGCCTCCCTGCCAGCCCATCTGCAGAGCAAATGCGTGACCCACCTCCTCCTGGCCTCCCTGTCAGAGAAGAGGGCGCCAACCTCCTCTGTGGTTTTAGCTGAACTGCCAGAGTCCCTGTGCCCCCAGCCCTGACGTGAATCCCATTGTCACTGTCTCCTGGGTCACAGACCTGCCAGGACATGTTCCTGTGCCCACTTGTAGCTGTTTCCCAACAACTGGCTCGGTACTGGGCACACAGGAGGTGCTCAGTGAGTATGTCCTGCTGAATTAATGAATCCCTCGAGTCCTAAACTCATCTGTGTCCTTGGTGCCTCTTTGGAAATCTCATGGGAATGTCCTCAGTTCAATTCTTTTTGCCCAGAAGCCCCTGTGTCCACCGTGATTGCACCATGTCCCTTAGACACTGCTACTCTTCTAGGCACTGACCCAGTCCAGCCCTAATGTGCTGCCCCCTCCTGGGGGAGGTGAGTCTCCCAGCAGCAGCCCAGGAAAGACAGGCTGAGTCCCTCCTCATCCTTGCTCCAGAAACCTTCAGGGAGCTGCAGGGCTCCCAGCCAGGGCCCTGGTCCTGTCATCAGGACATGAGACTTAAGTGCCAGCAGAGTCTCCCCTTGAGATTCCTCCTTAGGGAACAGCATCCTCTGTCACAGAGCCCTCACATACTACAGAACCCCCTGGGGCAGGAGTATGCACTCATTTGTGTGACTGTGTGTGTGTTTGTGTGCTTGTGTGCACACGCATGTGTTTGTGTGGGGGAGAGAAGAGGGCCTTTGTGCTGATCATTTACCCATCTTTGTGTGTAAGTGTGTAAATGCATGTGTGTGTGCACGTGTGTGCATGCGCACATGTGGACAGGGTGGTCTGCATGTTGGCCACGGTGCTCTGCTCCATTCCTGCCCTGCCACACTTCCCAGGATCCTTTGCATCCTGCCCTGGGCCGACTGGCCAGTGAGAGGCCCAGGAAGATGAGGAGGTACCTCTCCCTTTTCCCTGCTGGGGCAGCCCTGTGTCCCTCCAGCCCCAGTGGTCCTGTTGCTGCTGCACGCAAGCATCCACTCAACCTGCTGGTGTCCTACCACCCCCTTGACACAGGGTCTGGCAGGGAGTTTCTGGTTGTGTCACAGCAGGAACAGTGGTAGGGACAGTAAGAGTGGGAACAGCATGGAGGAGGGTGGGGACAGCATGGAGGAAGGTCTCCGGCTGTACCTCAGCATCATGGCAAACTTGGGACTGGCACAGTCCTGGGAAGAGATGTTCCTAGGACAGGAATTCGCAGTTCTGTGGGAGCCTTAGGTCCAGAAGACACCTCTGATGCCCTGAGGTGCTGGCCGTGTGGAAGACCAGCAACCAAGGCCCAAGGCTGTGGGGATGAGGAGGGAGAGCCCATGTCTTAGAGCAGCAGTGGGGCCCGCTGGTCCTCTGAGAAACTCAGGCCTTCCCTTTGTCCCCAGATAGTATAGATGTCCCCACATGAGCCCCCACTTCTCCTGCGGGAGCCACCCCCAGGGCTCCTGGCCTTCTGAATTCAGGTAGGTCTCATGACTCCCTGTGTACCTCAAACCCAGGCCTTCTGAATTCAGGTAGGGCTCATGACTCCCTGTGTACCTCAAACCCAGGAGCTCAAGTTCCAGAACAGCAGTGGAGGTCACCCTTGGTAATTCGGAGGGCCACGCTCTCGCTGTGCACCCCCCATCCCACCCCCTGGGCTGGGCCCTGGCTGTCCCAGGTACACTGTGACTGGTGCTAAAGGGTAGTGCATTTGCAGAACCAGCAGCGCCTGGTGGGACAGGGCCCCTGCACAACCACAGCCCCTCAGAGAGCAGAGAGTCCTCAGGGGATGATTCTACCTCTAGTGGATCAAGAGCATGGAAAGCAATTTGCGTTTGCTCCCAGCGAGCCTCGGAAGCTTCTGGATTTGCTGGATTCTCAGACACTGCCATCCTCAGACCATAAGCGCCCCTGGTCCTGACCTTTGCTTCCACTAATCCTCTTCAGCTAACCTTGGAGTCCCTTATGATTTCTGCAGGACCCCCACCCATGTAGCTGCCTCCTCTGTGGAACCGAATGCACAAGCATGGGCCCTGGTCTGGCTCCTCCCGGCACTTGAGGAGACTCATGAACATTCACTGCGTGAGTGGCTGGAATGAATGCCTCCCTGTGCACATGCCGTCCGCTCTGCCCAGAGCCTGGCTTTCCCACTTTAGTGGCTGAATCACCGGAGAGGTTGAGATGCAAGAGCCTGGGTCCCTCCCACTTCCTACTCTGCTCAGAGAGTCTGGCCTGGGACCCGAGAATCTGCAGTTAACAAGGCTGTGACAGATAAGGTCTCCGCAAAGTCAGCCTCCAACTGAGAAGCGCTCTTCCCAGAGAACTGTGCATGCAAGGCTGAGGAGTAACCCCTCCTCCTCCAGGGCAGGGGCTCCTGGAAATTGCTCATTATTTGCGTGGCTGTTCCCCACTCTCCTCCCTCCCTGAGTTCCATTTGCAACCCCACAAGGCTCCAAATGAGGCTGCTGCCCCCTGTTTCTCTGTTCTGGAAGCTCCTAAGGGCTCCTCTCCACACGGATGATTCTGAAGAGTGGATGAGAAACAATAAACATCCCCAGAGCGAGGCTCTCGGTGAGAGCAGGGAAGGTGTGGGCACTCCGTGCCGTTGTTCACTCCTGGGGTGGGAGTCGGGGTGTCAGACTGGGCAGTGAATCTGGGGGCGTGGACATGGGCAAATAGGACATTGGCCTCTTGGCCTCCCTTTCACTCCTGACTCATTCTGATGCAAGCCCCGTGCTGCCCCAGGCGGGGCACAGGACAGGCTGGGGCTGTGTGAGAGCAGAAGCCCTATGCGGAGGGTGTGTGGGAAAGAGAGCAGAGTGCACTGCACGGTCAGCCCACCCGTCCCCTCCCAGGCCTCAGGAGACTCACAGAACCGCAAACACACACGCACACTTGCGCACATGCAGACACACACATACACATGCACACATGCAGACACACACATGCACTCATGGTGCACAAACACACGTGTATATAAGATACAAGACACATGCATGTGAATGCACAGGTGTGTATCTGTACAGAGACGTCTGTGCACACAGAAAGAGATACACAGAGGCATACGAATGCACACATACACGCCTGGTGCAACACACACCGCTGCCACCACCACCGTGCAATCTACCTGCTCTGATTTGAAAAGATCCTCCCCATCCCTGAGCTTCCCCACCCTTGCCTCATTCAGCAAACTTCTGAGAAGCTGAATCTGCTGTCAAGGCAGTAGAGCTCACCTCCAGGGAACCCTCCTCTCCTGCTGCCGGTGGGGTTCACATGGACTTGGAATGGGGTGGGGGTCCCAGAAGGCTGCAGCCCCATGGAATCTGTAGTCTCTCCCGCCCCAGCCCTTGTCATGTGGCTGTGCTGGTGGCAAGTGGCAGGACAGTACTTGCACTGACCCACTTACCTGGGACACATGCAGAACAGTGTCTGCATGTGACGCAAACAAAATGTGATGGCACATTCGAACAGTGTCTGTCTGTCATGAATGGTGCCTCTATGAGCACCTAGAATGTGCCTTCTGGTGAACATTCGCACGTGTGTGTGTGTGTGTGCTGCACGGGCACGTGCATGGAATTACTAGGTCAGAGCAAGTGTACTTTGGGATCCAGGCAACCATGCCAGACTATCCCTGGGGATCCTCCACACCTGCCTTTCCCTGTCAGTGTGAGAAAGTTCCAGGTTCTCACACCCCTGGAGTGCTAACCTCCCACTGAGGCTGAGAATAACGACTCTCTACTGTGTAGACACTCACACACATATGTGTGCACGCACATTTTCTAAATTCACAAACACAGTATATGGCCCGGGCTGCATACACACACACACACCCCCCCACACACACACGATATGTGCCCAGGTTGTGCACACAGCAGGTGTCCCCACCTGTCAGGCAGGGGCCTCGCCCTCCTCCCCTGGCTCCTGACCAGCCCCCTCACGCTTGGTCCTCAAGGGCCTGTGTTCTTCGAGGGGAGGCTGTGACTGGAGGAGCTGGCCAACAGCTGAGGCCCCTGTGACGTGGCTCACTCCCCACCCCTCCTCACCCATTGCTGCCTGCCACCCTCCCCCGACTCAAGCTGAAGGGCCCAGGGGTCAGTGGTAAGGATGAGACTGCAGCTGGGCTGTTGGGGGAGGGAAGGAGGGTGAGGATGAAAGGCCCTCAGACAGCCACACAAGGCAGCCTTGTATGGGAATCCCCCAGCTCGAAGTTTTTTCCCCCTCCATGAGCAGGAAGGGGGGCTAGGGCTGTGGTTCGGGTGGGCTGCATTGTGTGGCTTGGCGGAGTTGCTGTGGCCTATTTCCAGCTTCTGCTTCCAGCCCCACATGGAGGAAGCTATTTGTAGCACAAGGCATCATCTCCCTACCCCCTGCAACTGTGACCTCAATAAAAGCAAAGATCAAAGTTCTCAGGGTGGGAGGGGATGGAGGGCCCAGCTGTGAGGCCTAGGGCTGAGAGGCTCCCCTGGCAACCCTGGAGGCAGAATGACTTTCCCTACAACCTTGGGCTCTGCAGTGTATGGGCTCCACCTTCTGTGGCTCCCCAGTGCTGTGCAGGGGAGTCTGTGCCCCTCCTCACCCAGCGCTCACCCCTGTCACAGCCACCCTCGGTCTGACCCCCTTCCCTGCCTCCTTTGACCTTCCTGTCCTCATTATAGCCTCCCCTCCCCCACCTCCTCTGTCTCCACCTCTCTGCACCACCCGTACCCAAAACAGGGCTTTGCAGGGGCTACACTTGGCAGAGATGGGCGCAGTGAGCACCTGGGGTGACCATAGAGATAACCCTGCCAAGGTCTGCTGTGAACATCATCCACCCTGTTTACTGGGACAGTATGAGCTCAGCCCAGTGAGGGACAGGACTTTTCTTATTCTCAGATGTTCCACATTTTTTGGATGGATTGATAGATGAATGGAGAAATGGATAATGTTTGGATGAATGAATTAGTGAATGAATAAGTGGATGGATGGATGGATAGATGGATGGATGGATAAATGGATGAATAGATGGATGGATAAATTGACAAATACAAACTTATGGAGCTCACATTGCCTTTTCAAATGGCTTTTCTGAGTCTTCCCATACTCACTAACCTTTGGTCACCTGCCTAGTGTCCTGTCTGGTATTCCCCCAACTCTGTGAGGACCTGTGATCAGAGAAGGTTTCTTGGGGGAGAAAGCTCAAGCAGGGTGTGGAGGAGAGGGCTTGGGAGTGGGGGGGAGCACTGCCTTTGGATAAGGGGAAGAGGGTGCTGCATCCCCAGGTCCCTTTGTTAGACCTAAGACAGTGCAGGCAGCTAAAAGCCTATGAATGCAAAAAAAAAAAAAAAAAAAAAAAAGCCTATGAATGCATCATAGAAATAAGGGCAGGTTCTCAGCCCCATGGGATCAGGCCAGGAATACAATGGAATCCCCCTGAATCTGTACTGTTCATCTGCATATCATTTACATTGTTCCCTCTTCCTCCCCCAGCCCAGTTCACAGGTGGGGCATGTCCCTGCCTCTGCAGATAGGGGACTTCACCACAAACACAGATGGGTCCCCAGTGAGTGTAGCATTTAGGAAGAGATGGGGACCTCCTGGGGCTGCCCCTGCAGACTCTGCCTATAGAGTACACTGTTAGGGTCCTGCTGTGGCCCTGATGAAACCTCTCAGCATCCTCCTGGGGCAGACACCCAGAAAAAGTCTCAGCCCCATCAGGCCCAGGAGAATCACTGGGGAACTTTCATACACTCCAGAGCCCAGGCTGCACCCAGATGGGTCACACTGGTGTCTCTGACAGGACCAGGCCTCAGAGCTCTTGAAGCCCAGGGGGTGTTAATGCACAATTGCATTTAAGAACTGGGCCTTATTTGCCCACCAGTCAAAATCTGGTCAGGCCAGAGGGAAGCTGTTTAGAAACAAGGTCTCACCCTGCCCCCTGAGCCTGCATTTCAATGGGGTCTCAGCTTTTTACCAGCCCCTTGCCCAGACACCTGGGGGCCGTCAGTCTGGGGCAAGCCTGGGTGTGAGCTGAGGAAAAGCTGGCCCAGCCAGGGTTCCCCAGGCCCAGCCAGGGACCCCACCCGTGTCAGTGCAGCTCCCTGGGTGGGAGCTGCTTCCCCTGATTTCCTCTGGTTCACAGGCTCTTCCTCACATAGTCCCAGTTCCTCAACTCCCTTCTACCATGATTCATTAACCCAAAGGCCTCCCTGCCTGTGGCCCAGCCCAGTCCATGGGCCTGACAAGTGCACACTGAGGGACCCCCCTATTCCACGTCCAGCCCCCTCCCTTTTCCTCTTCCTCTTCCCTGTGAATGTCCCCCCAGACCCCTCAGGCTCTGAGTCAATGACTTCAATTATCTCCACTTCCTGGTTATCAATAACTCCCACACAGCCAGTTAACCAGGAAGCTCAGGGACACTTCTCAAATTGATCCTCTAATTCAGAGACCGCAAACCTGAGAGCGCGGACCTCGTGGGGCCAGGCATGCAGGGGGTTCTGAGCACAGCAACAGGAGCCCAAGCCTGGGCTGCCTCTGCCCGCTTCCTGCTGGGTTTTGTTGTGCCATAGAGAAACTGCACTGCCCAAGCCTCACCACAGGGGCTGAGACTGTGACCAGACTATTTGAAGCTACTGAGTGTGTGGAATAGGCTGGCAGAGACTGAACCTGACCTTTGGGAGGGGGGATGTGGAGCCCTAGCCCTCTCCTATTCCCACAGTTTGAAGCCCATGGACCAGTGACACAGCACAACCCCCGCAGGACTGGAGCTAGGGACAAGGTCTGACATATGCTGCCAGAGGTCGGGGGGGGTCCACAAAACTGCCATGTGGGGAGCTGCTGCAGGGCCCAGGGCAAGCAGCAGCCAGGGGGACATCATTCAGGACCCAGAAAGAAAGTGACAGATCCTGAGGACAAATCCTGCAGGGACAAATCCCAGGAAAGCAGGGAAGGCTGAAGGTAAATAGGCTGAATACAGTCTAAAGGCAGAGCCTGGAGGTCACCTGAAACTGCAAAGAGCTCAGGTCTCAGAAAAAAGGAGCTATCCTTTCCTTGAATGGTGAAGCGCAAGGGTGAGGCAGATTCTAGATGAAACCACTTGCAGCCCACAGGCTTGGGGCTCTTGGAGGAGCATCTCAGAGCCAGGGAGCAGTGGAGCCTCCCAGGAAGGCAGGTCACAGCACTACACTGTGGCTCCCACAGTTTCAAGGGCTCCGGAAAGGCCACAGACCTCCAGAAGAGGTTCTGATCCTTCTTTCCTTTCCAGAAGGAATTTTTAGGGATAAAGGAGGAAATCATGCAGGAAGACTTGGAGTTTTAGTCAAGCTGAGGCCTGAGACAATCCAAGGTAAGATGACTATTATTTTAATTGGGTGCAATCAAATTTAATGTTTTATTTTAATTATTTGAATCTGAGGATGGAGATCTGTGAGTCATCTATTCCACCGTAGGCAGACCTCCCTGAGAGAAACTTGCCCAGTCACCAGTGACCACCTGATGCGCCCACAGCAAGGGAGGGAAGGAAGGGCAGGCTCTGACTCACCCACCTCCATGTGAAGTATTTCGGGGACTGGGGCCTCCTCTGGGGCTGCAGAGCCACCTTTGCTCACCTGGAGTTGAGTGGATTTGCTGCCGGTGGGGAGACAGAAGTGATAGGAATCTGGAAGGATGTTTGGAGAATACTTAGAGACCTAAAAATAGACCTGCCATTCGATCCTATAATTCCTTTACTAAGTTTATACCCAGAAGACCAAAACTCACAATATAACAAAGACATCTGTACCAGAATGTTTATTGCAGCCCAATTCATAATTGCTAAGTCATGGAAGAAGCCCAAGTGCCCATCAACCCACGAATGGACTAGCAAATTGTGGTACATGTATACCATGGAATACTGTGCAGCCTTAAAGAAAGATGGAGACTTTACCTCTTTCATGTTTACATGGATGGAGCTGGAACATATTCTTCTTAGCAAAGTATCTCAGGAATGGAAGAAAAAGTATCTAATGTACTCAGCCCTACTATGAAGCTAAATTATAGCTTTCACATGAAGACTATAACTCAACTATAGTACAAGACTATGGGGAAAGGGCCAAGGAAGGGGAAGGGAGGGGGGAGGTTTTGGTGGAGGGAGGGTAATGGGTGGGGCCACATCTATGGTGCATCTTAGAATGGATACAGGTGATTGCACTAATGTACACAGCTATGATTTAACAATAAAAAAAAAAAAGTGATAGGAAGGCAAGAAGAAGGATGTGAGGCAGCTGCACCAGGAGCTCCTGTGGCCGAGCCTTACTCTCTCCCCACTCTAGGACATATCTCTTCTTCAGACAGAGGAGCCCACGAAGGGCTAGGCATGTACCTGGCTCCTCCCGCCTGCTGAGCTGAGTGGTTATCAGAGGGATGTCCTTTGTCACTGCTGTTATGCCCATCGGGCAGGTTAATCAGCTATGTGGGGTTTTCAGTGCTTTTGTTTTCAAAAGTAGTCTAAACAAGTATTATTGGGCTTTGACCAAGCCTAGCGTTCTAATTAAAAGGGACTGCAGTCGATCAGCAAACAAACGTAAACAAACAGGCCGATAAGTGAGCACAGAGGTGACAGGTGCACATGGTCAGGGCACGAGCCCAGGGCAAGGAGGGTTGGGCGAGGGCAGCAGGTTGTCACTGGAGTGGCCTAACCAAGGGGGAGTGAGGGGAAGCAGGTCTAGTACCAACCAGGAGGCAGCTGTGGATTTGTTTGCCTCAGGGATCCTTCTCTGCCCTGTGACTTGGGAGCTACTATTCTCTCCTCATTCCCCTCCTCTTCCTGTAATGGAATGTCTGACCTCTATCGGGGGAGACCGGTCACATAGAGGCCCAGCATCCTAGGCCCTGTAGGACATGTCTGCCAGATGACCACCAGAGCAAGGGGATGGAGCCACAGAGAAAATTTGCAAACATGGGTGGGCTCGTGGCCTCAGCCAGGGGCCAGGAGCCGTCCCATGTTCCATGATGGTAGGGGCTCCCCCACCCTCTGTCGGTCCCTCCTGCTCCACAGTGCCCTGTAACTCTCCATGTCTTCACCTCCTCAAAGCCTCCAAATGCCCAGGGCAGCGTCATGTTCTGAAATGACAGCCCCTCTTGCTGACTCCACTCCTGCCCTGATCTCTGGTAGACCCTTTCTGCATAGCTCCCTCTGCTCTCCACAGCCCAAGCCAGGCTGGCCCTGTCCAGGGTTCTGAAACCCACCAGGAACCTCGTTTCTGTCCCAGCATGAGCAGGCGTGGGGTGCAGTGGCAGGACTAAGAGTTGCTCTGGTGTTTCCATCACAGCCCAAGTCCATCCAGAAACAGCCTGAACATACATGATGCAGAATGCTCTGCTGTGACATGCCTCTGAGCAGAGACATGGGGAGATGGCATCTGTGTCCAGATGTGCTCAGAGAATCTTCAGAGTCCAACACACACATCTCAGAGTCCACACAGATGTCTGCAGGCCACAAGATTTACGGCAGTGGAAACAATGCTATTGCAGTTGTCAATCAGTTCAATAAGTGTTTCTCTAATCATTTCAGAACATGACACTGCGCTGAGCATTTGGAGGCTTTGAGGGGGTGAAGACATGGTCTTTGAATCTGGAAAGTGACAGGGTCATTGTGGAGACACTGCAACTCCTCAGAGGAGGAAGAAGGAGTCAGCATCGGGTAGAAAGACACTGGAGATGAGAGAGATTATATTAAAACACTGCCATCATCTAGAGCCGTCTCCTGCAGCAGCCGATATACTTGGGGACTGTGGGGAACGCCCTGGCTGAGCAGAGCTTGTGACTGGGGCATGTCAGCGGAAGACCTTCATGTGGGTACAGTTTCCTATGATCAGGAAACAGAGAGTGTGACTCTAATGTGAAGTTTATTTTGTGTAAGAGTTTCCTGGGGCTTTGGAAGGTGTCATCACAGGTGGTGTGGCTCCTGAGGATACAGGAAATTTGTCTTAGGGCTCAGTTTCACTCTACAATGGCAGAGATCCAGCTCACATGATCTCACTTAGGTCAGGAACACCCACGTGGAAGAGAGAAGGACAAGGCATGTGGACACCGATGAGGTTAGAAGTGATGAGCTGGAACTCAGCCAGGTGTCTCTCTGTGTCTTTCTTTGTGCAAACTTTACTCCACCCCCCCCATACCACAGTGGCTCCCCCAGGACACTGACCACTGCAGAAACTCCTAACTCCAACATAATAGGTAAGTGGATAACAAATGAGATCCTCCCCACTCATGACTTAGCTCAAGTCTTTGTATATTTGAAAATAACTAGAAGGGAAGAATTTCAATGTCCTCAGCATGGAGAAAGATAAATATTTGGGATGACAGATATCCCAGTCACTCTGACTTGACCATTACACATTCTATGGATGTATCAAAATATCACATGTACCATGAAAACATGCACCTCTCTCATATGTTAATGAGGCATCTCTGGGAAGCTGCTCCACTTGGCCCAGCAGATGTCTGCAGTCCAGCCCTGCTCCAGCCACTATGGCCAGGAAAGGGCAACACCAGAGAAAGCTGGAAGAAGGTGGCAGGAGCAGAGGCAGGTCCACAAGTAGGGGTGTGGCATCTTGCTGTTCTGTGGGTGCTGGGTGGTGAACCTCTGTTGGCTTCACAGATGAACCTCTGCCAGGCACCTCCCTGTGCCCTGTCAAAGAAGTTTCGCACGTGACCTGTTTGATTCTGAAAACATCATCGCAAAGTGCCTTAACCATACAGATAAGAAAACTAGGATTCTGAGAGGAAAAGTTAATTTTCCAAGCTGAATCTTCCACTAGGTGGTGAGGCTGGGATTGAAATCCAGTTCTCATTCCCAAGGCCATCTGCATCTATGCCACCTGCTATGGTGACAAAAACACATGATTTTTTTTTTTTGAGACAGTCTCACTATGTCACCTTCAGTAGAGTGCCGTGGTGTCACACCTCACAGCAACCTCAAACTCTTAGGCTTAAGCAATTCTCTTGCCTCAGCCTCCCAAGTAGCTGGGACCACAGGCACCTGCCACAATGCCTAGCTATTTTTTGTAGCAGTTGTCATTGTTGTAGCTGGCCTGTGGCTGGTTTCGAACCTACCAGCCTTGATGTATGTGGCCAGCACCGTAACCACTGTGCTACGGCACTGAGCCCAAAAACACATTTCTGAAGCTTTTGCTCTTAGTCTTCCTAGGACACTTGAAAGTGCTTCATCTCTACAGAGCGGTTTCCTAGTTGAACTCAAAGCTCACCTGTAGGATCTGTCAGCTTCGTGTACTGATGGCCTGTTTGAAATCTTTACACGTATTTTTATAAACTACAGCGGAGGAAACACAGTGGCAACCACCTCTCATAAACCACTGCTCATCCTGTGTTTCTGCCACGTAAAAGACAGAGTGTGTGACTTCCATCTTTTGGGGGGAAGCGTGGTTGTGCACACTCACACATGCGTGCACATGCTCACACATGCATGCACACACAAATATCCATGCGTACCCTCTCACACATAACACACACACATACACACACACACTAACTCACACACAGTCAACTTGGAGCAGCCCCCCTCCACGCTCAGTTCCCCTTCCTGGTGAAGAAGCTTCTTCTCCACCCACATCTCCTCTCCAGCCTGGGCTCAGGCACCAGCCCAGAAGTGCCCCTTCACCCCTCCTCATCCCCAAATAATATGGTACGTAAGTGCTGAAATCTCACTGCTCCTTGGAGTATTTGCTTACTTCCGTGATTGCCACCCCCCCTCACGCCCGCCTGTGCATGTAAAGTTCAAACTTAAAACACTTGTATGCTGTTTTCCCTATTACTCTGTCCTTTGTCAGTTTAACCCAGTCACTGAATATAAGAAGGTAGATAAAAGATTTCCTCCCCTGCAGTTCTTTGAAATTAGTTTTCTCACCTAAACATTCACTCTGCTCTCCAGAAACCAAGGAAGATTCTTGGTTAAATTTAGTTCAGGTCAAGGCTTCATAAAAGTGGAAACCCAGAAGGAGAAAGTCTAAGCAAAACAATCTTCCTAGAAGAGTTTCCACTTTAAAACATTTTCCCCAGGACACTGACTTAAGCTGGAGGCCTTTGTAACCAAGTTGATCCCTACTCAGTGGTCGGGGAGGAGCCTCCCTGCCAGGGTTCTCTGAGCTCTTCCCATTGTGGATTAAGGGGCAGGAGGGGAGAGATTGGTAAATCCCCTGAAGGGCCCACAGAGCCCAGGGCGGCTCTGGAGGTCTGAAGTGGGCCTTTGGAGGAGCCTGCAGAGGGAGCTGTTCCCCAGGCGGGGTTCCCTGCCCAGAGCTGCCCTCCCTGCTCAGCCCCTACAGGGAGGGGTTGGGGTCTGGGGAGCAGCCACTGGACACCTGTCTGGATTTTCCTACAGATGTCATAGGTGACATTTAGGGTGAAGCCCCGTCTCGTGGCTCTGACCTCTGAGGGGCCATACTGGGAAACTGGCCCCAGCTCTCCCCCGCCCAGAGTGCCACATGTTGCCAGACCAACAAACTCATGACATGGATAAGGCTCTTCCCCTGGAGATGGGGCTGCCTCTGGGGTGGGGTCCATTGTGGCTTGGGGTAACTGCAGCAGGGCTACCAGCTGTGTTCCAGATGCCTAGAGGAAGAGGATTTAAGTAGGTGGCAGGGATCAACATCAACAGAAACACTGGGAGTGACAATAACAGCAAAAATCGTAACTGTACCCTCCGTTATTGCCCAGTGCCAGGATCTGTCCACTGGTCTTGACAGGATCACCTCAATAACCCCTCACATGCGACCCTGTGCCCATGACAGTTCTCTACGTTTGACAGGTGGGTGCACAAATTGCGTGGCCATGATCGTGGACTTCCTGCTCAGGCCTGAGCCCCTCATTCTCGTGGCCTCCCATTGCCCCGGAACTCTCCAGCATGGAGGGACACGGGGCCACCTCACCCCAAATCCCAGCCTGGAGGGCTTGTCTCCCAGGCCCAGCTGTCCCAGTTGACAAGGCCGGGAGCAAAGCCACCTCGGACGGTGTCTGGTAAATGCCTTTCTGTCTGGGTCTCTCTCTGCACGCTCTAAATCACAAGAAGGAAAACTGTTTGGGCATTAATCCTGGGGCAATAATTGCAGCAAACACACTACATGAGAAATAAGGGCCTGCCACACCTAAACCCCAGGGACTCGGGTCCTGAGTGATAGGGCAGAGGGGAGCTTTGTCAAGAATCCAGCCCAGCTTCCCGGGCCATTACTCCACAACAGAAGTCCTCAGGGATGAAGGAACTTAATTTTTCACTCAGGTGTGAAACAGAACAGGGCTTTCAACCTCTTTTCCACTTCGTGAACATGATGGATGTTGTTCAAATGTGCAGCAGACACACTCCTGGGGGCTTATCTAGGATCTGACAAGCCCAGAAAGGTTTTTCAGAGAGTAAATAGACACAGCAGCTCCTCAACACCAGAGGACGACAGCTGGCTGCAGAGGGCATTGGTGGCTCT
The DNA here is from genome assembly GCF_027406575.1 of Nycticebus coucang. Lineage (NCBI taxonomy): Eukaryota > Metazoa > Chordata > Mammalia > Primates > Lorisidae > Nycticebus > Nycticebus coucang. The sequence goes on along the minus strand of NC_069783.1, from coordinate 105,955,612 downwards.
CCTCCCCAGCTGCCCCTTGCTCCTATTCCAGTGATGCACCCAGCTTTCCATGTGGAAAGGTTGGCCCCTCCCTGCACTCAGTCTTGCAGTCCAGGTGGGGTCCTTGCCTTTTTCTACATGTGAATCATGTGACTGGAGTCCAAGTAATAAACACGCAATATCCCAAGACACAGCATCATTTGGCGTATGGGCATGAGACCTCCCTGGGCCAAACAGAGCATATCAGGACCATTGCAGAAGGTACTGGGAAAGTTGTGGGCTCTTTCTTAAGAGCATGTGAAGTGGGAGGTGTTGCAACATTGATGAGGAGATCATGAAGCCATCAGGGGATGCCCATGGGGCCTGAGATTGAAGCCAGCACAGAGGAGGGCAGAGCTAGGAGCCTGAGAGAGAGAACTTCCTGATAATGTCTTTAGAGACCAGGATACAGCCATATCTGAAACCAGCTAAAATACCTAGGTTGCTTTATTATGGGAGCTAACAATTCCCTTCTGTATCCTGAAGAGAGTCAGGGCTTCTGATGCTTTCCGTAGAAAACTACCCCCAGCTGCTCTGCTCTCTGCCGACTGGATGGCCAAGCTCAGAATGCTAAGCATTTGTCACACCAGCTGTGACCCTGCTCTCCTCTCCCCATTACACAGCTCAAAAAAGGAGATTAATAGGACAAGTGGGGAGGCCTCCATGCACGAAGCAGGCAAACAGATCTTTAGTAATGGCGTTTCTATGGAAACAGAAGAAAAATGAAAGTCAGTGTCTGAAGTAGTCCATAAACTAGATTTTTAGTCTCTGAAGTATCTTCGTATTACAGTGGCAACTGGACAGATGCCACTTGGATTGAAGTTTGGACCAGAGCTAAAGCAGACTTCCTGAGAAGTCTCTATCAGTCCCTGAGGGCTGTTCATACTCGAGTTACTGTGGTGACTTTTGAGGTTTATATCAAGTTGTCAGGCTTTAGTTCATAGGGTTAATTAAAGCACAGCTTTAATCTCTGTCAATTTCAAGTGAGAAAAATGGGGAGGAAATTTTGAAAACGTTAGCTTGGAGACTTGTAACCTGGAAAGATTAAGGATTTAGCCTAAACTGTACAAATAATAAAAACTTAAAAACAATGGACCACACTAAAATCTGGTAACAGGTGTATATATGTTCACGGTTTTTTTTGTTTTGTTTTGTTTTCAGTTTTTGGCCAGGGCTGGGCTTGAACCCACCACCTCCGGCATATGGGGCTGGTGCCCTACTCCTTTGAGCCACAGGCACTGCCCTATATGTTCACTTTTAAACATAACGTTTTTCTCTAGTTTTTTTTCTTTTTAAGGTTAAATTACAGGGGGAACATTTTATTAAATAAGTTTTAGTCTTATTATACTTGGCCTGATTTTTTTTTTTTTGAGACAAGTCTCGCTTTGTCACCCTCAGTAGAGTGCCATAATGTCATAGCTCACAGCAACCTCAAACACCTGGGCTCAAGCAATCCTCTGGTCTCAGCCTCCTAAGTAGCTGGGACTACAGATACCCATCATAACGCCCAGTTATTTTTTAGAGATGGGGTCTCACTCTTGCTCAGGCTGGTCTTGAACTCATGAGCTCAAGCAATCCACCCACGTTATTGGCCTCCCAGAGTGCTAGGATTACAGGTGTGAGCCGCTGTGCCCGGCCCTTAGCCTGATTATTTGTATAAAGTACAGCAAGAATAGAGATTGGTCATATAGGCTTTGTTAAAGCTGGCTTTGCTGGAATTTCAAGGAATTTTTAATTTTTTTTTTTTTGAGACAGAGTTTCAAGCTGTCACCCTGGGTAGAATGCTGTGGCATCATAGCTCACAGCAATCTCCAACTCTTGGGCTCAAGCAATCTTTTTGCCTCAGTTTTTCTATTTTTAGTGGAGACAGGGACTCACTTTTGCACCAGCGGGTGTTGAACTCCCGAGCTCAAGCAATCCACTCACCTTGGCCTCCCAGAATGGAGGATTACAGGCATGAGCCACTTAGCCCGGCATGGAATTTTAAAAATTTTTTTGAGACAGATTCTCACATTGTCACCCTTGGTAGAGTGCTGTGGCATCACAGCTCACAGCAACCTCCAACTCTTGGGCTTAAGCTATTCTCTTGCCTCAGCCTCCCAAGTAGCTGGGACTATAGGCGCCCGCCACAACGCCCGGCTATTTTTTGGTTGCAGTTCTCTTTGTTGTTTAGCTGGCCCAGGCTGGGTTCAAATCTGCCTCCTTCTGTATATGTGGCAGGCTCCGAGCCAGAATTTTAAATATTTTTTATTTATTTATTTATTTTTATTAAATCATAGCTGTGTACATTAGTATGATCATGGGGCACCATACACTTGGTTCATAGATCGTTTGACACATTTTCATCACACTAGTTAACATAGCTTTCATAGCATATTCTTAGTTATTTTGCTAAGACCTTTACATTCCACATATACCCTTGTAAGATGCACCGCAGGTGTAATCCCATCAATCCCCCTCTCTCCACCCACCTCCCCCCTCCCTCTCCTCCCTTTCCCCCTTCTCCCCATTCTTAGGTTGTAACTGGGTTATATCTTTCATGCGAAGTTCCTACAGAATTTTAAATATTTTAAAAAGCTTTGAGGCTGGCCAGGCACAGTGGCTCCTGCCTGTAATCCCAGCACTCTGGGAGGCCGTGGCAGGAGGATCGCCTGAGCTCACAGGTTGGCAACCAGCCTGAGCTAGAGCGAGACCCATCTCTAAAAATAGCAGAGTGGTAGGTGGCACCTGTGGCTCAAAGGAGTAGGGCGCCAGCCCCATATGCTGGAGGTGGTGGGTTCAAACCCAGCCCCAGCCCAAAACTGCAAAAAATAGCAGCGTGGAAGATGGCTGACTGGTAGCAACCCTCAGCAGAGGCTCTTGAGCAGAGGAAGAAAAACTGGACGGAATCGGACTCTGTGAAGCCAAGATGGGAAGCTGAGCCAAGAAAGAAGTTGGGCAAGCTGTAAGTCCAAGGAAGAGCATTCAATAAAACAAATTACAGGTACAAAGCCTATTGACTAGAGGATGGGAGACCCCTCCCCCAAGCAGGAGGCCTGCTGCAGCCTGCGAATGAGCAGGGAATAAAAGACCTCTCATTTTACCTCGCTGGAGAGAGCTGCTAAACTCTAGGTCTCTTTCTCCAGAGAGGCCCCACTTATGAACCTAGACACCACTCCGCCAGGCATAAAATTGAACAGATATTTTTCCCCACAAGTCCAAACTCCCAGTTCACCCTTTCCACCTCACATGGTGGTCTGAAGTTCTGCCCCCTGCAGAGCATAGAGTGTTTGGTCTTGTCCTAAGAGATCTGGACATAATGTGGGCTGCCAACCATCAGGACAGAATCTATGACTAATAAGGAAGAAAGAGGGTGTGGGAAGAAAGAGACACTCGGCGGGAGGAGAAGCAGTCCCCCGGTTATGACTATGCCCGGCCAGTAGTAGTGTTGACCCTTGGTTTGGGCTGTGTCTGTGCTCTGACCGCACCCACAGCAGGAGAGTCATTGCCCCATGTGGACTGAGTTCAGTAGACAGCTGGTTCCCAGCCCCTGCTGGGCCTAAGAGCAGAGGCTTACTGGGTGTGAACCAAGACCTGAGGGCTAGGGCATGGTCCACTGCCACCAGCAGGGATGGTGAGCAGAGGCTTACCAGGTGAGGACTGAGACCTGCAGGTGAAGTGCGGTGCCCTGACTCTAACAGAGCCTGCAAACAGAGGCTTGCCAAGGTAGTGGACTGAGACTGACAGGTGTGGGCGTGGTCCCCTGACTCCAACTGGTCTGGCAAGCAGAGGCTAGCTGTGTGTGGACTGAGACCGGTGGACAGGGGCATTGCCCCTGGCTCCAGCTGGGCCTGTGAGCAGAGAAGCAGATAATAGTGTGGACTGAGTCTGACAGGTTTGGAAGTGTGGATCCCTGGCTCCAGTTGTGCTGTTGGAGACCCTTGAATCCCTCTCCATTGGGCAGGGTTTGCATTGACTGAGACAATTTGGTTGGAACTCGTGTCTGGGGCTGTCCACTCAGGGACATTCTGAGGTTGACCTTCGAAGTTCTGTAGTGGAAAAGAACTGAAGAGTGGGGGCTGGGCACCACAGCTGTTTGTATCTCTTTACAGTTGAGATTTAAATCTAATAGTGTGGTTTCTTAGGATAGTGTAGAGGTTGGCTGATATCAAAACAGAGCTAGTTTGCACTATCTCACCAAGTAGGTCCTCAGAGGCCCTATGGAGGGCCAAAACTCTGAAAGGGGCCTTTGTAAGGTTATAGGAGATAAGCCACAATTATAAAGCCCCCTAAGGGGCTATCTCAACTACCTGGGAACCCCAATTCAGTCTCACCCTACCAGTTCTAATAACAAAACAGTGGAAAATAAACATGGTACAGACCTAACAGAAGAACGCTGGGAACATGAATAATCAGAGTATATCGACCCACCCCCCAAGAAAGGACAAAGGAGATACAACTGAAGATGCCATGTATAGACAAATGGCAGCAATGTCAGAAATCGAATTCAGAATATGGATTGCAAATAAGATACATAGAGGAAGAAAAGAATAGAAATTGAATCCCAAAGAGTAGTTCTAAAGTTGTCTCAAGAAATTAATGAATTCAAAGCTCAAGTCACCAAAGATATGGACATAATGAGAAAAGAGACAGCAGAGCTCAAGGAAATGAAAAAGTTAGTTAAGGAGCTCTAAAATACAGTAGAATTCCTCAGTAATAGAGTTGACCAGGCAGAAGAAAGGATCTCTGAAACTGAGGACAAAGCTTTTGAACGTTCCCAAACACTCAAAGAAGCAGACAAATGGAGAGTAAAAACTGATCATTCCCTGAGAGAGTTGTGGCATCACTCGAAAAAAATCAAACATTCATCTTATACGAATTCCTGAAGGAGAAGAGGATGGTCCTAAAGGTACAGATGCTGTACTCCAAGAGACTTTGGAAGAGAATTTCTAAAACATTGCAAGAAATACAGAACTTCAGATAGCAGACAGTTTCAGAACCCCAGCAAGACTCAATCCAAATAAAGCATCTCCTAGACACATTGTGATTAACTTTGCCAAAGTTAAGACAAAGAAGAAAATTCTGCAAGCAGCCAGATGTAAGAAAAGCATCACCTATAAAGGGAGAAGTATCAGAATAACTGTAGATCTCTCAGCCGGAATGTTTCAAGCCAGAAGAAGATGGTCATTGACCTTCAGTCTCCTAAAACAAAACAACTTCCAGCCCAGGATCCTCTATCCAGCTAAACTAAATTTCATTTGTGATGGAGAAGTCAAATACTTTAATGACATAGACATGTTGAAGAAATTCACCATAACTAAACCAGCTCTCCAGAATATTCTCAGGCCCGTCCTCCACAACGACCAGAGCAATGCTCTACCTCCAAAGTAAACTCACCCAGAAATTTTCAAACAAAACCCAACTTCCACAATGGTGAAAGGATTAAAAATCTCCACTGGACATCTGAAAATCATGACACCCAAAACACAACCAGGCTTACCAATTCTCTCAATTAATGTGAATGGTTTAAATTGTCCTCTAAAGACGCACAGGCTGGCTGACTAGATACATAAACTCAGGCCGGATATCTGCTGTATATAAGAATCTCACCTTACCTTAAAGGATAAAAATAGACTCAGGGTGAAGGGTTGGACTTGTATAATACAGGCGAATGGAAACCAGGAAAAAGCAGGGGGTGTGATTTTTGTAGCAGATACAATTGGTTTTAAATCAACAAAGATAAAGAAAGATAAGGAAGGTCACTACATATTTGTCAAGGGAAACACCCAACATGAAGAGATTTCAATAATTAACATTTATGCACCCTACCAGAATGCTCCTCAATTCATAAAACAGACCCCAATGGATATGAACAACTTGACATCTTCCTGCACTATAATAGTTGGCAATTTTAACACCCCTTTGACAGTTTTGGATAGATTATCCAAGAAGAAACTAAACAAAAAAATATTAGACTTAAACCTGACCCTAGAACAAATGGACATTACAGACCTCTACAGAACATTTCATCCTAATAAAACTGAATATACATTCTTCTCATCAGCCCATGGGTCATCCTCCAAAATAGATCATATCCTAGGACACAAGTCTAACCTCAGCAAATGTGAAAGTATAGAAAGTATTCCTTGTATCTTCTCGGACCACCATGGAATAAAAGTTGAACTCAACAGCAATGGGAATCTTCATACTCAAAGTCATGGAAGCTAAATAATCTTAGGCTGAATGATAGCTGGGTCAAAGATGAGATTAAGAAGGAAATCACCAAATTTTTGGAACAAAATGATAATGAAGACACAAATTATCAAAACCTGTGGGATACTTCAGAGGCAGTCCTGAGAGGGAAATTTATAGCATTGGAAGCCTTCATCAAGAAAACAGAGAGGAAACCAACAACTTAATGGATCATCTCAAGCAACTGGAAAAGGAAAAACATTACAACCCCAAATCCAGCAGAAAAAAAGAAATAACCAAAATTAGGTCAGAATTAAATGAAATTGAAAACAAAAGAATCATTCAGAAGATTAAGGAAACAAAAAGTTGATTTTTTGAAAAGATTAACAAAATTGATAAACCTTTGGACAACCTAACCAGAAATAGAAAAGTAAAATCTCTAATATCGTCTATCAGAAATGATAAGGAGAAATAACAACAGGCACTTCAGAAATTCAAAAAATCCTCAATGATTACTACAAAAATCTCTATTCCCAGAAATATGAAAACCTGAAGGAAATGGACCAATACCTGGAAGCACACCACCTTCCTAGACTCAATCAGAAAGAATTAGAAATCATAAATAGACCTATATCAACCACTGAAATAGCATCAACAATACAAAATCTCCATAAAAAGAAAAGTCCAGGACCAGATGGCTTCGCATCTGAATTCTATCAAACCTTTCGAGAGGAACTAGTACCTATATTATACAACATTTTCCAAAGCATAGAAAAAGAAGGAATACGTCCCAACACATTCTATGAAGCAAATATCACCCTGATACCCAAACCAGGAAAGGATCCAACAAAGAAAGAAAATTATAGACCAATATCATTAAGGAATACTGATGTAAAAATATTCAATAAGATCTTAGCAAACAGAATTCAACAACACATCAAAAAAATTATACAACATGATCAAGTGGGTTTTATTCCAGGGTTACAAGGGTTGGTTCAACATACGCAAATCTATAAATATAATACATCACATCAATAAAATAAAAAACAAAGACCATATGATTCTCTCAATTGACACAGAAAAAGCCTTTGATAATATCCAGCATCCTTTCATGATCAGAATTCTTAAGAAAATAGACATAGAAGGGACATTTCTTAAATCGATAGAGGCCATCAACAGCAAACCTATAGCCAATATCATACTGAATGATATAAAATTGAAAACATTTCCACTCACATCAAGAACAAAGCAAGGATGCCCACTGTCTCCACTGCTATTCAACATAGTAATGGAAGTCTTAGCCATCTCAATCAAGCAAGAGAAGGTGATTAAGGGTCACCAAAAATACATTACTGGTCTCCTCTGATCCAAACAGGGTCAGAGGAGATCAAACTCTCACTCTTCACTAATGATATGATCCTATACCTGGAAAATCCCAGGGACTCAATTTCAAAATTCTAAGAAGTGATCAAGGAATACAGCAGCATCTCAGGATACAAAATCAATACTTACGAGTCAGTAGCTTTTATATACGCCAACCATAGTCAAGCTAAAAAAACAATCAAGGACTCTATTCTCTTTACAATAGTGCCAAAAAAGATGAAATATCTGGGAATTTACCTAACAAAGGACATGAAAGATCTCTAATAAAGAGAACAGTGAAACTCTGAGAAAAGAAATAGCTGAAGATGTTAACAAATGGAAAAAAAGGGTGGCGCCTGTGGCTCAAAGGGGTAGGGCACCGGCACCATATGCCGGAGGTGGCGGGTTCAAACCCAGCCCTGGCCAAAAACTGCAAAAAAAAAAACAAATGGAAAAACATACCATGCTCATGGCTGGGAATAATCAACATTGTTAAAATGTCCATACTACCCAAAGCAATCTACAGGTTTGATGCAATCCCTATTAAAGCACCATTGTCATACTTTAAAGAACTTGAAAAAATAGTACTTAGTTTTATATGGAATTAGAAAAACCCTCGAATAGCAAATACATTACTCAGAAATAAGAAAAAATCATGAGGTATCACATTACCAGACTTCAGGCTATACTATAAATCTATAGTGATCAAAACAGCATGGTACTGACACAAAAACAGAGAGGTAGATATATGGAACAGAATAGAGAACCAAGAGATGAACCCAGCTACTTATTGTCATTTGATCTTCAACAAGCCTATCAAAAATATTCAGTAGTGAAAAGACTCCCTATTTAACAAATGGTACTGGTGAGCTGTCTGGTGACCTTAAGAACACTGAAACTGGACTCCCACCTTTCACCATTAACAAAAATTGATTCTCACTGGATAAAAGATTTAAACTTAAGACATGAAACTATAAAAATCCTAGAAGAGAGTGCAGGGAAAACACTTGAAGAAATTGGCCTGGGAGAATATTTTATGAGGAGGACCCTCTGGGCAATTGAAGCAATACCAAAAATACATTACTGGGATCTGATCCAACTAAAAAGCTTTTGCACAGCCAAGAGCATAGTAAGTAAAGCAAACAGAAAACCTTCAGAATGGGAGAAGATTTTTGCAGGTTATGCTTCCGACAAAGGTCTGATAACTAGAATCTACAGAGAACTCAAACTAATCAATAAGAAAGGAATAAATAACCCAATTTCTATGTGGGTGAGAGACTTGAACAGAAACTTCTCTGATGAAGACAAGTGCATGGCCTACAAACACATGAAAAAATGCTCATCATCTTTAATCATCAGAGAAAAGCAAGTCAAAACCACTTTGAGATATCATCTAACTCCAGTAAGATTAGCCCACATCACAAAATACCCAAACTACAGATGTTGGTGTGGATGCAGAGAGAAGGGAATGCTTCTACACTGCTGGTGGGAATGCAAGCTAATACGACCTTTCTGGAAAGAAGTTGGAGAACACTCAAGGAACTAAAAGTAGACCTACTGTTCAATCCTGCAATTGCTCTACTAGGTATATACCCAGATGATCAAAAATTATTTTACAACAAAGACATTTGCACCAGAATGTTTATTGCAGCCCAATTCATAATAGCCAAGACATGGAAACAGCCCAAGTGCCCATCGACCCATGAATGGATTAACAAATTGTGGTATACGTACACCATGGAATACTATGCAGCCATTAAAAAAGATGGAGACTTCACATCTTTTATGTTTACTTAGATGTAGCTGGAACATATTCTTCTTAGTAAAGCATCTCAAGAATGGGGGGGAAAGTATCCAATGTACTCAATACTACTTTGAAATCAATATATAACCACCTACACACTCATACGAATGGCAAAACATAACTATAGTCCAGAAAGTAGAAGGGAAGAGGAGAGGGGGGAAGGGGGGACATGGGAGAAGGGAAGGTTTGGGGGGGGGACCTCACCTAATGTGCCTGATGCAATGGTACATTTCAAAACTATTAAGAAATGAGTATAATTGTGATGGATGTGTTACTTAGTTCAATGTAAACATTTCACATTGTATATCGAAGCAGTACCCTGAACCCCATAAATGCATCAATGTACAAAGTTATGATTTAATAAAAAATAATTTTTAAAAAATAAAAATAGCAGAGTGTTGTGATTGGCACCTGTAGTCCCAGCTTCTCAGGAGGCTGAGGCAAGAGAATCATTTGAGCGCATGAGTTTGAGGTTGCTGTGAGTTCTGACACCAGGACACTGGGTGGGGAGGGAGGGGGGGCATGACAAAGAGAGACTCTGTCTCCAAAAAAAAAAAAAGCTTTGAGGCTAAGAAGACAAGACCAACACTCACCATCAGATGTGTCTAAAACACCTGTATGAATCCAGCAAGCTTCTCTCTTTTCTAAGTATTAAGATATCTTCAGATTCCTGGGCCTATCATAAAGTGATGTTTTTTACTTACCGTAAGGTTAAGAACCTTGTAAAGGAGCTGTGTAGACAGAGTCCCATCCAGTCTTCCTAAGGGTTGACCTTCACATCTGTGTCAATTTCTCAAAGCAATGTGGACATGTCTAAAATATGTCATTCTAGTCAAAGCCTTGATGATATAAGCAATATTATATCTCATTGTGTATTTTTATTGGTATATTTATTATACCTGCTATCTACTTAAAATTTTTAAGTATAAAATTGCATTAAAACATCAATATACAATTATTTTCCCACCACTCAAAGATGTTGAAGTGTTGAAGATTCTGGACCAAAAAATGTGCAAAGAGAAAACAAGAACTATCAAAATAACTTACAATAAATTTCTAAAACCCAGCTCAGTGCCTGTGGCTCAAGCGGCTAACGCGCCAGCCACATACACCTGAGCTGGCAGGTTCGAATCCAGCCCAACCTGCCAAACAACAATGATGGCTACAACCAAAAAATAGTCAGGTATTGTGGAGGGTGCCTGTAGCCCCAGTTACTTGGGAAGCAGAGGCAGAAGACTCGCTTGAGCTCAGGAGTTTGCTGTGAGCTGTGATAACACAGCCCTCTACCCACTGCAACACCTTGAGCCTCAGTCTAAAAAAAAAAAGTTTTTTTTTCTAAAACCCCTCAGATATTAAAATTGTTATGACAAAAATATAATTTATAATACATGTTTGCCATTATAGTATAGATAAGAAAATAGTACCTATACTTAATCCAACCTGCTTATGAAAATTCTCAGGCGGCACCTGTGGCTCAGTCAGTAGGGTGCCATCCCCATATACCTAGGATGGCGGGTTCAAACCTGGCCCCAGACAAACTGCAACAAAAAAAATAGCCAGGCTTCACACTACTGGGACCTGATCAAACTAAAAAGCTTCTGCACAGCCAAGAACACAGTAAGTAAAGCAAACAAACAGCCCTCAGAAAAGGAGAAGATATTTGCAGGTTATGTCTCCGACAAAGGTTTAATAACCAGAATCCACAGAGAACTCAAATGTATAAGCAAGAAAAGAACAAGTGATCCCATCTCAGGGTGGGCAAGGGATTTGAAGAGAAACTTCTCTGAAGAAGACAGGCGCACGGCCTACAGACATATGAAAAAATGCTCATCATCTTTAATCATCAGAGAAATGTACATCAGAACTACTTTGAGATATCATCTAACTCCAGTAAGATTAGACCATATAACAAAATCCCAAGACCAGAGATGTTGGCGTGAATGTGGAGAAAAGGGAACACTTCTACACTGCTGGTGGGAATGCAAATTAACACATTCCTTTTGGAAAGATGTTTGGAGAACACTTAGAGATCTAAAAACAGATCTGCCATTCAATCCTATAATTCCTCTACTAGGTATATACCCATAAGACCAAAAATCACATCATAACAAAGACATTTGTACCAGAATGTTTATTGCAGCCCAATTCATAATTGCTAAGTCATTGAAAAAGCCCAAGTTCCCATTGATCCGCGAATGGATTAATAAATTGTGGTATATGTACACCATGGAATATTATGCAGCCTTAAAGGATGATGGAGACTTTACCTCTTTCATGTTTACATGGATGGAGCTGGAACATATTCTTCTTAGTAAAGTATCTCAAGAACGGAAGAAAAAGTATCCAATGTACTCAGCCCTACTATGAAACTAATTTATGGCTTTCACATGAAAGCTATAACCCAGTTATAACCTAAGAATAGGGGGAAGGGGGAGAGGGAGGGGAGGGAGGGGGGAGGGGGGCAGAGAGAGGGTGATTGGTGGGATTACACCTGCGGTGCATCTTTTTTTTTTTTTTTTTTTACAGTTTTTTGGCCTGGGCTGGGTTTGAACCCACCACCTCTGGTATATGGGGCCGACGCCCTACTCCTTCAAGCCACAGGCACCACCCTCCTGTGGTGCATCTTACAAGGGTATATGTAAAACTTACTAAATGTAGAATATAAATGTCTTAACACAATAACTAAGAAAATGCCAGGAAGGCTATGTTAACCAGTGTGATGAAAATGTGTCAAAAGGTCTACTATGGGGAAAGGGCCAAGGAAGGGGAAGGGAGGCGGGAGGTTTCGGTGGAGGGAGGGTAATGGGTGGGGCCACATCTAGGTGCATCTTAGAATGGGTACAGGCGAAACTTACTAAATGCAGAATACAAATGCCTACATACAGTAACTAAGAAAATGTCATGAAGGCTATGTTGAACAGTTTGATGAGAATATTTCAGATTGTATATGAAACCCGCACATTGTACCCCTTGATTGCACTAATGTACACAGCTATGATTTAACAATAAAAAAATAATAATAAAAGGTCTATAAAACCAGTGTATGGTGCCCCATGATTGCATTAATGTACACAGCTATGATTTAATAAAATAAAAATAAAAATAAAAGAATGGAAGAAAAAGTATCCAATGTACTCAGCCCTACTATGAAATTAATTTATGGCTTTCACATGAAAGCTATAACCCAGTTATAACCTAAGAACAGGGGGAAGAGTGGGGAGGATGGGCAGAGGGAGGATGATTGGTGGGATTACACCTGCGGTGCATCTTACAAGGGTACATGTGAAACTTAGTAAATGTAGAATATAAATATCTTAACACAATAACTAAGAAAATGCCAGGAAGGCTCTGTTAACCAGTGTGATGAAAATGTGTCAAACGGTCTATAAAACCCGTGTATGGTGCCCCACGATCGCATTAATGTACACAGCTATGAAAAAATAGCCAGGAGTTGCAGTGGGTGCCTGTAGTCCCAGCTACTGGGGAGGCTGAGGCAAGAGAATCAATCACCTAAGCCCAAGAGCTGGAGGTTGCTGTGAGCTGTGACATCACAGCACTCTACCGAGAGTGATAAAGTGAGACTCTGTCTCTTAAAAAAAATAAAAAATAAAAAACAATTCCTAGTTTAAGAACGAAAATATGGTGAGGCCCGTGGAATGCCAACGATGTAGCGAATGTCCCACTTGGGTCCGCGAGTTGGAACCGCGGCATGAGCGTCCGGGGAGATGGAGCAGTCGCCCTCCACGCCACCGCTGGGAGTTCCTCGTCCCTGCGGGGCCTGCAGCAGCTCCAGCCACCAGCACCGGGTCTCCCAAGTAACCCCCGACCGCCAGCCAGGATGCCCCCGAGGGTGTAGACAGCGCCCCAGGAGAGAATGATGATCTTCAAAATGAAGACTCTGGAAAATTTTAGATTCTCAATAGGAACTACAAAAATTGAAGGAAAGAAAACTTTCAAAAAGAAATTGTTTTGAAAGTATGTTTACAATGAACTGATACTGTTGACAGGTTTTGTTTTGTTTGTTTTTTATAAGAAAATTGTATTTATGGTAAAAGGAAACTGGACTAACAATGAGACCAAAGACTTTTCCTGCCACTACTTATTCTGGAAATAGCCGGCAGCGATTGCAAGAGATTCGAGAGGGGTTAAAGCAGCCGTCCAAGTCTTCGGCTCAGGGGTTACCTGTGGGACCAACAGTGACACTTCCCTGGATGCCAAAGTCCTGGGGAGCGAGGATGCTGCCAGGCAGCGCAGCAGATGAGAGCCACCCCAAAGTTTGGACCTTACCAGAAAGCATTGCGGGAAATCAGATATTCCTTGTTGCCTTTTGCTAATCAATCAGGCACTACAGCAGCTGCAGAGGTCAGCCGGCAAATGCTGCAGGAACTCGTGACTTCAGGATGTGACCAGGAGATAGCCGGCAGAGCGCTCAAGTAAACTGGCAGCAGAAGTATTGAGGCCGCCCTGGAGTACATCAGCAAGATGGGCTGCCTGGACCCGAGGAATGAGAAGATCGTGCGCGTCATTAAGCAGACCTCCCCAGGAAAGTGCTTGGTGCCAGCCCCTGTGACAGGGAGGCCCAACTTCGAAGGAACGCGCAATTCCTTTGCATCCTACCACCAGCTGAGTGGCGCGGCCTATGAGGGGCCTGGCTTCAGCCCCAGTGGCCCCACAGCCCTGGAGGAGGTGCCACGGCCATACATGGACTTCCTCTTCTCCGGAGCCGGGCCTCACGGTGCGCCAGGTCACCAGCTCCAGTCCCAGGCGGCGCACTTCCCGCTGCAGGCGCACTACGGCAGGCCTCACCTACTGGCCACAGGGCCGACTTCCCGGCCCCAGTCTACGTTCCACACCCGCACCACAAGCAGGCAGGCCCCGCCGGCCACCAGCTGCACGCGATGGGCACCTGCCCAGTGTTCTCCAGGGACAGCCCCCCACAGAGCCTGCTTGCCCCCTCCCGGAACAGCCTCAACTCAGACCTGTATGAGCTGGGCAGCACCCCCCTGTCCAGCAGTGGCCGGCTGCTACCCTGGCGGGGGGTGGGGGGGATGATTCCCTGCAGAAGCCAGGCCTGGAGGTGCTGCCACAACAGCACGTAGCCTTCCGCCCCATGGCCCAGTGCCCAGGAGAACCAACTTTTTCAATTGCCACCAGCTGCGGGCCAGCCCGCCCAGCAAGGCTGAGCCCTTCCTGCAGGCCCCTAACACCGTCACAGCGGTCACGGCAGTGTACATCCTGCACCCGGTGAAGAGCGTGTGCGTATTCAGGACTGAGCCACAGACAGCGGTGGGGCCCTCACACCCCGCCTTGGTGCCTGCCCCGCCGCAGAGGCCCTGGACTCTAAGAACGAGCACCCCCTGGCCCTAGGCAGTACGGGCACCTACCCTCTGGACGTAGACCAGGCAGTCTGGACCGTAGGTACCCCCACCCTCACCCCCACCCTCGCCGCCCTACCCAAAGCGCCTGCTGCTGCGCAGCAAGTCGGAGCAGTATGACCTGGGTGTGGAGCAGAGCCTTCGTGGGGGCCGGGCGGCAGGAGCGACAAGAGCCACAAGAGCGCCAAGGGGGACAAAGGTGGGAAAGATAAAAAGCAGATTCAGACCGCTCTTGTTCCTGTGCGCAAAAACAGCAGAGACGGAGAGAAGAGAGAATCCCACATCAAGAGCTACTCCCCGTATGCCTTTAAGTTCTTCATGAGCAGCATGTGGAAAACGTCATAAAAACCTACTAGCAGAAGGTCAGCTGGAGGTTGCAGCTGGAACAAGAAATGGCCAAAGCTGGACTCTGTGAAGCTGAGCAGGAACAGGTGAGGAAGATTCTCTACCAGAAAGAGTCTAATTATAACAGGCTGAAGAGGGCAAGTCTGTTTGCGAAAATCAAAACCCTGGGGATTGGTGCCTTTGGAGAAGTGTGCCTTGCTTGTAAGGTTGACACTCATGCTCTGTATGCTATGAAAACTCTGAAGAAAAAGGATGTCTTGAACCGGAATCAGGTGGCCCATGTCAAAGCTGAGAGGGACATCTGGGCAGAGGCAGATGATGAGGGGGTTGTCACTCTACTACTCCTCCTGAGACAAAGACAGCCTGTACTTTGTGATGGACTACATCCCTGGGGGAGACACCAGGAGCCTGCTGATACGGATGGAGGTCTTCCCTGCACACCTCACCTGGTTCTACATCACAGAGCTGACTTTGGCCATCGAGAGTCCCCAAGATGGGCTTCATCCACCGAGACATCAAACATGACAACATTTTGATCCATCTGGATGGTCACATAAAACTCACAGATTTTGGCCTCTGTACTGAGTTCAGGTGGACTCACAATTCAGATATTACCAGAAAGGGAACCATGTCAGTGACCTCTGGGATGATGTGTCTAACTGTCGGTGTGGAGACAGGTTGAAGACCCTGGAGCAGAGAGCACAGAAGCAGCACCAGAGGTGCCTAGCACATTCCCTGGTGGGGACTCCAAACTATATGGCGCCCAAAGTGCTCCTCCGCAAAGGATACACTCTTGCTCTGTGACGGGTGGAGCATTGGAGTGATTCTCTTCCAGGCGCTGGTGGGACAGCCACCATTTTTGGCACCTAGTACAACAGAAACCCAGCTGAAGGTGATAAACTGGGAGACTACTCTCCACATTCTACCCCCAGGCCAGGGACCTCATCACCAAACTGTGCTGTGCCGCAGACCACCGCCTAGGGAGGGATGGGGCCAACGACCTGAAGGCCCACCTGTGCCATCGACCTCTCCAGTGATATCCGGAAACAACCAGCCCCCTACGTTCTCACCATCGCCCATCCCGTGGACACCTCAAACGTTGACCCCGTACATGAAGAAAGCCCCTGGAACAACACTAGCGAAGGTAGTGCCAAGGCCTGGGACACACTCACCTCCCCCAATAACAAACACCCTGAGCACGCATTCTATGAATTCACTTTCCAAAGGTTCATTGACAACAATGGCTACCTCTTTAGATGCCCAAAGCCTTCAGGAGCAGAATCTTCAGTCTGAGAACTCAGATGTAGAAAACCCCAACCTGGTGGATCAGACTGAAGGCTACCAGCTAGTATATGAGTAGATAGTGACTGGGCAGCCCCACCGCTCACTTCCACCAGAGTTGGGTGCCCTGGCTGGTCCTGAGGCTCCTACGGAAGCTGTGTGCTGTTTAATTTTCAATTAATCTATTGATTACTTCACTTAAAATTCTGGCCTTCACCAAGAAAACCTGAAACAAACAAGACACTTTTTATAAAAGGACTCAGCATTGCTTTGAATTGGCATTTGAGGACCTTTACTGCATTAAAACAATATTTTTAAAAACTTTTAAAAAAAGAATGAAAATATTCAGATGTTTAGACATAGAAAGTTAGGTATTCAAAAGTTTCTTTTGGACTACATTCTTTGGTGTTCACAAAACTGCATATATTGTTATATGTCTATATAAAGTTTTTTCTGACTTTTTTTTATCCAGTTAAAATTGGAAATGAAAAAATATAAATTTGATATTACTAGAGAAAGTAGTTATGGGATATTTTAATTTCATGGTGCCCAATTTTTATGGACAAGGTTTACTTATTAAACTTTGATGTAACTACCTATTCTTTGATATTTCTTATATATCTATATGTTCCAGAAATTAGAAAGAAGTTATATCCATAGGCAGAGAATTTAACTCTTGACAGTTTTTATGATTCTTTTTACTGGCTCTTCCACAATATATGGATCTAAATGAAAAGATGAAAAGCTTAACACTGCTTGGATATCAGCTTGATAAACAGCTTGGTTTGCCAAATTCATAACTAGAAATGGAATGTTCTAATTTAGAGGAGGATGACAAGTGAATGAATAACATGCATACAAATTAGTAATTTACTCTAATAAATTAATTATTCACTTGCAAATATTAACAAAAGTAAAAAAATTTATTTTAAAGAGTGGTTGGTTTTGTAATACATCAAAACCTGTAACATTATATTTCCCTGTTCTTACTGCTTATCTCATACCAGTTGAAGTTTCTTCTAAACAATTCAGTTTACATCTAAAGTAGCATTACAGGGAGACAAGGTGGCTGACTGAAGCCAACTTTCCACAGAGGCTCCCGTTCAGAAGGAGAGTTAAAGGACAGAAATTTAGCAAGTAACCTGGTGGATTAGAGCTGCACCAAGAGAGAAGGTTGAAGAACCCACATCAACCCCACTAAGGCGAGCTGCGACCCCAAGGATAAAAACAAAAGGTACAAAATCCATCACCAAGCGGACAGCGTGGAGTGCCCCACAAACAAATGAGCAGAGTTCGAAGGTCCTCCCACTATACTTATATTTGAGTACTGGAGGCCTAACTCTGGGAGGGAAAAAACATTGTTCATTTAACGGAAATCAGATCAACGTCTCTAGGACCCAAGTACAGTTGAAAAATGAACCTTGACTTTCTTCTTGCTAAAATTTCAAGTTCAGATATTCTTCTCAAATAATTTGGCATGAAAGTTGAATAACTTAGGTCAAAGCCCATTAAAACTTGTCCTTAGCTTTCAAAAAAAATGAGAAATGAATATTAGGGTAAAGAAATACTGTTTTTTATGCCCCAGGTTAGATCATTTTTAAACAAACCTGGAAGCTGGGGAGTTTAATTATAGTAATCTATTAACCAAAGCTTCAGAGTCTTTCGGGGAAATAAATGTTTTCTTATAATAGTTGTAAAAATAAATCCAGTTAACAAAGCACATGGGAATAAACGACTGGCTGTTAATGGTTATGGAATAAACTATTGAAAAAAAAAAGAAATCAGAGCAAAACATCTCTGAATATGTTTAATTTGCTTGGGAAGGGTAAGAAGAAT
This sequence comes from Nycticebus coucang, assembly GCF_027406575.1. Taxonomy (NCBI): domain Eukaryota; kingdom Metazoa; phylum Chordata; class Mammalia; order Primates; family Lorisidae; genus Nycticebus; species Nycticebus coucang. Next base: position 105,937,420 of record NC_069783.1, on the reverse strand, counting down.
ATAATCTGTGACTCACTTAGACAAGCAAAGGGTACATCTGGTGAGGGGAAGGTAAGAGAAAGTTTTTATTGGCAAAAAGGGAGAAGTTTGAGAACGAGGCTTGGAGACAGAGTTTACAGGCCGGGACTGGTGAAGCTCACGGGGACTATTACCAACTTGCAAGTGCCCTTTCAGGAGCGTCTGATCAGACCATCTAGGGATAAATCTTGTTAAAACACATGTTCGTGTGAAACGAAAAGCCCTGCATAGCAGGAGATGCCTGAAGGATGGGAAAGGATTTCTGGTGGGGCTTTAGGAAGTCTTTGGAAACACTTCTTAGCTCAGATCCCAGCCTGGGCCCCCATTCAGCCTTCCCTGCCCTGTTGTTGTTGTTGTTGTTGTTATTGTTGTTGTTGTTGACACAGAGTCTCACTCTGTCACCCAGGCTAGAGTGTTGTGACCTCAGCCCAGGTCATAGCAACCTTAAATTCCTGGGGTTCAAGTGATCCTCCTGCCTCAGCTTCCTGAGTAGCTGGGATCACTAGTGCCCACCACCACACCTAGCTAATTTTTTTCTTTATTTAATAGAGATCGGGTCTCACTGTTGTTGGTCTCAAATTCCCGAACTCAAGCGATCCTCCCACCTTGGCCTCCCAGAGTGCTGAGATTACAGATCTGAGTCACTGTGCCTGGCCTTCCAGACTCATTTGACTTGAGTCTGATGACAGCAACCTCATCATAGTACCTGTAACTTCTACACTATCAATAGCATCAACGCAATCCCGACCTCAGGAAAATACCTCAGGTTTGCAGATTTAAAAGAAAAAAAAAGAACAAATACACAGTGTCTTGGTGCTGCTGTATTTCTCAGGGTCAGTTTTCTCCTGGTGTACATCCTCGTTTGTGGCCGGCTGGGGAATCAGATCGTGACTTCAGACACTGAAAGCAGAACATTCTGGGCGTTTCTGGAATCTACATGAAGCTGGTTAAGTCTGCCTACTGCTTCCCATCCAGAACTGTGACCCCATTGAGGGCCAGGGAGGATCTACCCAGAGAGAGTCACAGCGGGAACAGGAGGGTGTAAAGGGGTCCCCACTGACCTGCTCTGCTCCCCACAGGGTTGGGGTTGTTCCCCCACCCTGCCCTCCCGGCACCTGGGTAGGGCTCTGTCCCCTGCCTCCCCACAGTCTCTTCCCAGAACCCCCAGGCAGGACTGCTCAGAGACACAGAATGTCAGGGAGGAGGGGGAAGAAGCCTCTCCGCACTGACATCAAGGCAAATGCATTTCTCTCCACTGCTTTCATCTCTGGGGCTGCTCCAGTCTGGGTGAGGAGCCTTCACAGACTCGGGATTCCCTGCCTGCCAAGCACAGCGGCTGAAACTAGATGAAAAGCCATTTGTTTCCTCTTGTAGGAGAATTATTCTCTAATTTTATTTCTGCAGTGTGGCCTCTGCTTGAAATATAAGTCTAATTAGATCCCAGAGTCCTGCATTCCAAAGCATGAGGATGTGAACAGCTATTCCTGCCTCTTTGTCCCCTTTGCCACTCATAATTCAGCAGTAAGTGGGTCATTTATGGCAGCAGGTAAATAGAGGCTATGTCAGGTGCCAAACATATGTCAAGGACCCTGGGCTCTGCCAGGAGCTGAGAAGCCCAAGATACAAGGGGTCCCTGCAGCACAGCTGGGAGTCCCAATGTCAGAAGAGAGATGGGATCTTACTGAGCACAGGATGTGGGGGGACAGCAGCTCAGAGGATCATCAGAGGAGAAAATCTGGGGAGAGGATTTCAGCCCTAGGTGAGTGGGCACCGGGGTGCTGCTGAAGGCTTTGGTGGAAGCATCATTTCCAAAATATCAGCCCCCTCAATGAGGCAGGAGGGGCTGTGGTGATGTAGCCTCTGAACCTGACTCTCTGCAACACACTTAGGTAAATGTCCTGAATTTTCCCAGGCCCAGAAGACTGGAGCTGGGGTGGGAAAGTTATCAGCTAGGATACCACATGTCGCGATAGAACCAAATCTAAACTGGTTTAAGAACAAAAGGGGAGGGTGGGAGACAAGATGGCGGACTGAAGCCAGCTTTCAACAAAGGCTCCCGTCCAGAAGGAGAGTTAAGGGACAGGAATTTAGTAAGTATCCTGGTGGACTTGAGCCTCACCAAGAGAGAAGGCTGAAGAACGCACATCAACACCGCTGAGGCAAGTTGTGATCACAAGGACGCAAACAAAAGCTGAGACTTCAAGCCAGAGTAGAAGTTGCAATAGGATCGAACAGAAACCAGCTGAAAACAAGACAGAACCACTTTGCTCCACCACACCAGACAGGGCCCCAGTTTCTCAGGCCACAACACTGTACGGGCCCTCGATAAAACCCCAGGGGAAAAACCAAAGGGAGTAAACCATGGGGCGGAATCAGCGGAAAAACTCTGGTAACATGAATAACCAGAATAGATCAACCCCCCCAAGAAAAGATACGGCAGATGTGATTGAAGATCCCATTCATAAACAACTGGCTGAGATGTCAGAAGTCGAATTCAGAATTTGGTTTGCAGACAAGATTAATAAAATGGAATTAGGAATTCGAGGAGAAATTCAAAAATTGTCTCAAGAATTTAACGAATTTAAAGACAAAACCACCAAAGACTTAGACACACTGAAACAAGAACTTACAGCCCTCAAAGATATGAAAAATACAATAGAATCCCTCAGTAACAGAATGGAGCAAGCAGAAGAAAGGATTTCTGACATTGAAGATAAAGTCTTCGAACGCTCCCAATCTCTCAAAGAGGAAGAGAAATGGAGAGCAAAAACGGATCACTCACTCAGAGAGCTCTCAGATAATTCGAAAAAAAACAACATAAGGGTTATAGGAATTTCGGAGAATGATGAAGTGGCTGCCAAGGACACAGAGGCCCTTCTACATGAAATTATGAAAGAAAATTTTCCAGACATGCCTAGAGAATCTGAAATTCAGATAGCAGACAGCTTCAGAACCCCAGCACGATTCAACCCCAATAAGCCATCTCCCAGACATATCATAATTAGCTTCACTAAAGTTAACATGAAAGAGAAGATTCTCAAAGCAGCCCGGCGAAAGAAAACTATAACGTACAAAGGTAAGAATATTAGAATAACTGCAGATCTCTCTGCTGAAACTTTTCAAGCAAGAAGAGGCTGGTCATCAACTTTTAATCTCCTAAAGCAAAAAAACTTTCAACCCAGGATCTTGTATCCAGCTAAACTGAGTTTCATCTATGATGGAGAAATTAAATACTTCAATGACATTCATATGTTGAAAAAATTTGCCATAAGTAAACCAGCTCTTCAGGATGTTCTCAGACCTATCCTCCACAATGACCAACCCAATCCTATACCACAAAAGTAAACTCACTCAGAAACTTCGGATCAAACTCCAACTTCCACACTGGCGAAAGGATTAAAAATGTCCACTGGACCTTTGAAAAACTCGATACCCAAAATTCCACCAGACTTATCAAAACTCTCCATCAATGTGAATGGCCTAAACTGTCCTCTAAAGAGGCATAGGTTAGCTGACTGGATACAAAAACTCAAGCCAGATATTTGTTGCATACAAGAGTCACATCTCAACTTAAAAGACAAATACAGACTCAGGGTGAAAGGATGGTCATCCATATTTCAGGCAAATGGTAATCAGTAAAAAGCAGGTGTTGCAATTTTATTTGCAGATACAGTAGGTTTTAAACCATCAAAAGTAAGGAAGGACAAGAATGGTCACTTCATATTTGTTAAGGGTAATACTCAATATGACGAGATCTCAATTATTAATATCTATGCACCCAACCAGAATGCACCTCAATTTATAAGAGAAACTCTAACAGACATGAGTAACTTGATTTCCTCCAGCTCCATAATCGTTGGAGATTTCAACACACCCTTGGCAGTGTTGGATCGATCCTCCAGAAAGAAGCTGAGCAAAGAAATCTTAGATTTAAACCTAACCATCCAATATTTAGATTTAGCAGACATCTACAGAACATTTCATCCCAACAAAACTGAATACACATACTTCTCATCAGCCCACGGAACTTACTCCAAAATTGATCACATTTTAGGTCACAAGTCTAACCTCAGTAAATTTAAAGGAATAGAAATTATTCCATGCATCTTCTCGGACCATCATGGAATAAAACTTGAATTGAGTAACAACAGGAATCTGCATACCCATACAAAAACATGGAAGTTAAATAACCTTATGCTGAATGATAGCTGGGTCAGAGATGAGATTAAGAAAGAAATCACCAATTTTTTGGAACAAAATGACAATGAAGACACAAGCTATCAGAACCTCTGGGACACTGCAAAGGCAGTTCTAAGAGGGAAATTTATAGCACTGCAAGCCTTCCTCAAGAGAACGGAAAGAGAGGAAGTTAACAACTTAATGGGACATCTCACGCAACTGGAAAAGGAAGAACATTCCAACCCCAAACCCAGTAGAAGAAAAGAAATAACCAAAATTAGAGCAGAATTAAATGAAATTGAAAACAAAAGAATAATACAACAGATCAATAAATCAAAAAGCTGGTTTTTTGAAAAGGTCAATAAAATAGATAAACCTCTGGCCAACCTAATCAGGAAAAAAAGAGTAAAATCTCTAATATCATCAATCAGAAACAACAAAGACGAAATAACCACAGACTCATCAGAAATCCAAAAAATCCTTAATGAATATTACAAGAAACTTTATTCTCAGAAATATGAAAATCTGAAGGAAATAGACCGATACTTGGAAGCACGCCACCTTCCAAGACTTAACCAGAATCAAGTGGAAATGTTGAACAGACCCATATCAAGTTCAGAAATAGCATCAACTATACAAAACCTCCCTAAAAAGAAAAGCCCGGGACCAGATGGTTTCACGTCAGAATTCTACCAAACCTTTAAAGAGGAATTAGTACCTATATTACTCAACCTGTTCCAAAATGTAGAAAAAGAAGGAAGAATACCCAACACGTTCTATGAAGCAAATATCACCCTGATCCCCAAACCAGGAAAAGACCCAACAAGAAAAGAAAATTATAGACCAATATCACTAATGAATATAGATGCAAAAATATTCAACAAGATCCTAACAAACAGAATCCAACAACACATCAAACAAATTATACATCATGACCAAGTTGGTTTTATCCCAGGGTCTCAAGGCTGGTTCAATATATGTAAATCTATAAATGTAATTCAGCACATAAACAAATTAAAAAACAAAGACCATATGATTCTCTCAATCGATGCAGAAAAAGCTTTTGATAATATCCAGCATCCCTTCATGATCAGAACACTCAAGAAAATTGGTCTAGAAGGGACTTTTCTTAAACTGATAGAGGCTATCTACAGCAAACCCACAGCCAATATCATATTGAATGGAGTTAAATTGGAATCATTTCCACTCAGATCAGGAACCAGACAAGGCTGCCCATTGTCTCCATTGCTTTTCAACATTGTAATGGAAGTTTTAGCCACCGCAATTAGGGAAGAAAAGGCGATCAAGGGTATCCATATAGGGTCAGAAGAGATCAAACTCTTGCTCTTCGCAGATGATATGATTGTGTATCTGGAAAACACTAGGGACTCTACTACAAAACTCCTAGAAGTGATCAAGGAATACAGCAGCGTCTCAGGTTACAAAATCAACATTCATAAATCGGTAGCCTTTATATACACCAACAACAGTCAAATTGAAAAAGCAGTTAAGGACTCTATCCCATTCACAGTAGTGCCAAAGAAGATGAAATATTTGGGAATTTACCTAACAAAAGACGTGAAAGATCTCTATAAAGAGAACTATGAAACTCTAAGAAAAGAAATAGCTGAAAATGTTAACAAATGGAAAAACATACCATGCTCATGGCTAGGAAGAATCAACATTATCAAAATGTCCATACTACCCAAAGCAATATATAATTTCAACGCACTCCCTATTAAAGCTCCACTGTCATATTTTAAAGATCTTGAAAAAACATTACTTCGTTTTATATGGAATCAGAAAAAACCTCGAATAGCCAAGACATTACTCAGAAATAAAAACAAAACAGGAGGAATCACACTACCAGACCTCAGACTTTACTACAAATCGATAGTGATCAAAACAGCATGGTATTGGCACAAAAACAGAGAAGTAGATATCTGGAATAGAATAGAGAACCAAGAGATGAATCCAGCTACTTACCGCTATTTGATTTTTGACAAGCCAATTAAAAACATTCAGTGGGGAAAAGATTCCCTATTTAACAAATGGTGCTGGGTGAACTGGCTGGCAACCTGCAGAAGACTGAAATTGGACCCACACCTTTCACCATTAACTAAGATAGACTCTCATTGGATTAAAGATTTAAACTTAAGACATGAAACTATAAAAATACTAGAGGAGAATGCAGGGAAAACCCTTGAAGAAATTGGTCTGGGTGAGTATTTCATGAGGAGAACCCCCCGGGCAATTGAAGCAGCTTCAAAAATACACTACTGGGACTTGATCAAACTAAAAAGCTTCTGCACAGCTAAGAACACAGTAAGCAGAGCAAGCAGACAGCCCTCAGAATGGGAGAAGATATTTGCAGGGTATAACTCTGACAAAGGTTTAATAACCAGAATCCACAGAGAACTCAAACGCATCAGCAAGAAAAAAACAAGGGATCCCATCGCAGGCTGGGCAAGGGATTTGAAGAGAAACTTCTCTGAAGAAGACAGGCGCACGGCCTTCAGACATATGAAAAAATGCTCATCATCTTTAATCATCAGAGAAATGCAAATCAAAACTACTTTGAGATATCATCTAACTCCAATGAGACTAGCCTATATCACAAAATCTCAAGACCAGAGATGTTGGCGTGGATGCGGAGAAAAGGGAACACTTCTGCACTGCTGGTGGGAATGCAAATTAATACATTCCTTTTGGAAAGATATATGGAGAACACTCAGAGATCTAAAAATAGATCTGCCATTCAATCCTGTAATTCCTCTGCTGGGCATATACCCAGAAGACCAAAAATCACAACATAACAAAGATATTTGTACCAGAATGTTTATTGCAGCCCAATTCATAATAGCTAAGTCATGGAAAAAGCCCAAGTGCCCATCGATCCACGAATGGATTAATAAATTGTGGTATATGTATACCATGGAATACTATGCAGCCTTAAAGAAAGATGGAGACTTTACCTCTTTCATGTTTACATGGATGGAGCTGGAACATATTCTTCTTAGTAAAGTATCCCAAGAATGGAAGAAAAAATACCCAATGTACACAGCCCTACTATGAAACTAATTTGGGACTCTCACATGAAAGCTATAACCCAGCTACAACTTAACAATAGGGGGAAGTGGGAAAGGGGGGTGGGTGGGTAGAGGGAGGGGAATCGGTGGGATCACACCTGTGGTGCATATTACAGGGGTATTTGCGAAACTTGGTAAATGTAGAATGTAAATGTTTTGGCACAGTAACTGAGATAACGCCGGAAAGGCTATGTTAACCACTGTGATAAAAATGTGTCAAATGGTTTATGAAGTGAGTGTATGATGCCCCATAATCATATCATTGTATACAGTTATGATTTAATAAAAAAATTAAAAAAAAAGTAAAAAAAAAAGAAAGCTTTTCGGAAAAAAAAAAAAAGAACAAAAGGGGATTTATTGGCTTACTTAACTAAGAGGTACAAGGGTAGCTGTCTTCAGGTGTGGCTGGATCTAGGAGCTCAGAGATGAGCCTGAACTTCTCCGTGCTCCTGAGTTCTGCTTTCCTCCCTTCTGGATCCTTAGATGGGCAGGCCCCCTTATCATTGTCATTTGCAACCTGGTGGGGGGAGCTCCATAAAGACAAAGGAAAGGGCTGAAACTGGAGAGGGGATGACAGTGTGGGCAGGAACAGCAGGGTCCATCATAGACCAGAGAATGGAGTTTTTCCTGATATGCAAAATGCAGAGTGAAGCGTGCAGGGTGCCGTGGCACAGACTAAATAAATCATCACCACCCGGGCTGGCCGGCCTGGGATGGAGGGTCCCTCCTGGGCCTTAATGACAGCCCTGTGGCAGAGTCCACTCACTCAGTACCCATCTGGACCTATTCCCAGAGCTCTTCTGCATGAAGGGCAGTCCTGGGCACAGGTTCTCCCTTGGCTGGTCAGTGAGGAGGGCTGGAGCTGACTTTACCCCACCCTCTGCTTCCTTGTGGAGCCCCCCTTGAGCTCACTCCATGAGTTTCCTACCTGACAAAGGGAGTGGTGGGGCTCCCCGTGAGGACTGAGCTAGGGAACACTGTACAGCCATTAGGACAGATGTCCAGGGAGCTACTTTACTGCCCTGAAAAAGCACTTAAGGAAAATTTCATCATGAGAAAGTCAGTTTTAAGAATAACCTGGATAGGCTGTCACCACCTACCTCCCCTTCCCTTGCCAGGGCCTTAGCTCAGCCAGAGGCGAATCCGGCTCCTGCGCTCTCCTCCAGTTGCTGAGCAGCCGCCACCCTTTGGAAGGTGGAACTACAAAAGATTCTGACAGCTCCTTAGCAACAACAGTAAACTGAGGAGTTTTGACAAGGATCTGAGGCACCAAATACAGGTTTTGACTGGATCGTCTCATCAGAGTTATTCGCCTTCTGGCTATCAGGATTTCAGTAAGTGGGAATCAATGTTGAAAGTAAAGGAAGGACTTCTAGGCCAGAAAGAAATTGTAATTGATCGGCAGGAGCAACAAATTACCCACCTACAAGAGAGGATACAGGATAATGAATTACCGGCACAACACGCCACGTTAGGACATTATGTAAATTGTGAGGATTCTAATGTGGCTAGTTCACAGCCACAATATGAGGACACTTCACTCCAGTCTCCATTTTCAGAGGAATCATTATCCCATTCCCAGCAAGAAGAACTTGACCAGAAGCTTGCATCGACTGAGAAAAAAGTTTTACAGCTCAATGTGTTTCTCAAACAAAAAATAAGCCAATTTAGCGAAGAGAAGAAGAAATTGGAGGAAAAGCTTAAAACCAGGGATAGACACATTAGTAGCCTGAAAAAGAAATGCCAGAAGGAATCTGAACAAAACAAAGAAAAGCAGAGAAGAATTGAGATTTTGGAAAAGTATCTGGCTGATCTTCCAACTCTAGATGATGTACGGAGTCAGAGTCTACAGTTGCAGGTTCTAGAAGAAAAAAATAAGAATTTGCAAGAGTCTTTGATAGCTACAGAAAAAAAGCTTGAAGAGGTCAAAAAACAATGTAAAGATAAAGAGGCACAGTTAATATGCCAGAAAAAGAAAGAAAAGGAGTTAGTAGCGACTGTTCAGAGTTTGCAACAAAAAGTAGAAAGATGCCTTGAAGATGGAATTCGCCTCCCCATGTTAGATGCGAAACAGCTTCAGAATGAAAACGAGAATCTCAGAGAACAAAACGAGATTGCTCGTAAGATAGTAGACAGTCAACAAGGTGAGATGGACAGAATGACTTTAGAAATTCAGTCTATGCAAGGGAAACTTTCTAAAGAGAAATTGGCCACTCAAAATATGATGGAGGAGCTGGAAAGGAAAGAAAGATGCCTACAGAGATTAACGAAAGCATTGCTTGAAAACCAAAGACAGACAGAAAAGATGCGCTCTTTCGTGGATCAGGGCCAGGAAGCAGACCCATCGAGGCAGCAGACACTTCTTTCCCAACAGCCTCTATTTGATTTCACTGTGATTGATCAGCTGTTCAAGGAAATGTCCCATTGTTTGTTTGACTTGAAAGCATTGTATAGTATTCTTAATCAGCGTGCTCAGGGCAAGGAGCCTGATCTTTCATTATTACTGGGAATCAAATCAATGAATTATTCAGCTGAGGAGATGGAGAATGACCATAGTCAAGAATCACTCACTAAAAAATTGTCCGATGTGCACCAGTTATGGAAGGACATTGACCAGTTAAGGACTACAATATCAGACTGCTATGCTGAGGACATGGGAAACAATTGCGTGACCCAGTGATCAAGTGTGGGCCCCACAGCAATAATGACCCAGTGTTAAATGCCACTGTGTGACGGTTCTTCATATTTCTCTGTAGGAGCCATCATGGAAAGGAGCAAGTGACATATGGCTTGCTCATAGGTTGTTTTTCTGTGAATTTGTTTCATTGAAGGGAGAAGTGGATATAAAAATGCGTATCAGGCCAAAAAAAATCAAATTACCTTTGAAAAATATGATAAAGTATACAAGAAAAAAGTCTGTATTCTGACTAAGTCTGTATTCTCAAACTAGTTGAGAAGAATGCCCTTCAGAATTTCTGTTAATCCTATAGTTTTTCTGTGTTTATATGTACATGTAATGTGTGTTTTGTAGGTATGTGTGCTTTGTTCACAAAATTAAAATATATGGGTTTCTAGGGTCAAAGCCAAGTTTCTGAGAAAGGCACACACTGTTTATTCTTGTACTTCTTTCATATAGAAGCTTGTGCTGTACTTTGGGGCTTTCAAAGGCCGGCTAACCAAGACTTTCAACACCAAACTGGTATTCTGATAGTAGTAGAGCAGGCAAAACCATTTGTATTTTGGACAACCACTGGGCTGAGATGATGAGGTTGTGGTCTTGGGCTGAGTTTAGTACGTAGTACTACAGACAGGTTAGCTCTTTCTCCAGAGAGGTTGTGGATTTCCTTAGAGGGGTGAAAGTTTGATGTGATGATCTTTTTTTTGTTAGCACTTTAATTTATGTATCACAAGGAAGTTTAACGTAATTTGAACGAATTTTAAAATGTTCCTTACTATTTATCATTTTTAATTTATATTTGATGTATATCAATGTAAACAAAGCTTTATATAACTAATGCAAATCTTCTAAAGCTTCCGATCATTACTGTAAAAGAAAGATTAACCAAGTGACTCTGGAACCGTAACTTATTTATCTAAATCGCAATGTTTACATTTTAACAATTTTGTACCTCTTTTAAATTTGAAACTAAGATAAAGCCAACACATATTCTTTATATCTGAATAAACTAGCATAAGACAAAATCTAAAGGTAGCTATTTTAATTCCTTTTATTAGACAAAGTATATTAACAACAGAGTTTTTCATAGAATATGAACTTGGCCAGTTTAGTTATTTATTTGGAATACAAGATATTACTATGAAATGCAACTGTTTATTAAGTAGACATACAATCATTTTAACTTCCAATGAGTATTGTCCATGTTTTAGTTGGTATTGTAAAAGGACTATATATTTGCTTTCTTTCAGAGTATTCATTATATCCTTTTGAATATGCTTAGTTGTGGCAAAGCCATGGCCTTTATAAAATAGTTTGATTTCTTTTTTTTTTTTTTTTTTTTGTAGAGACAGAGTCTCACTGTACCACCCTCGGGTAGAGTGCGGTGGCGTCACACGGCTCACAGCAACCTCTTAACTCCTGGGCTTACACGATTCTCTTGCCTCAGCCTCCCGAGCAGCTGGGACTACAGGCGCCCGCCACAACGCCCGGCTATTTTTTGGTTGCAGTTTGGCCGGGGCTGGGTTTGAACCCGCCACCCTCGGCATATGGGGCCGGCGCCCTACTCACTGAGCCACAGGCACCACCCAAACCCAATAGTTTGATTTCTTGATGCAACCAAGGCTCTTTTAGGTCAAAACTAAATAAGAGGTGGAAGGATAAAGGGTATGACTCAAGCAGTATAATACCAATTTGGTCAGAGCAGATCACATTCCTGGTTTCTTGCCAGGCTTATAGAGTGGTATAAAGACTTCCTAGAAAAGATTTTTCTTAAATATTTTTAACAGTAAAAACGTGAGACAAGGCCTTCAAGAAGATGACCCAAGAAAATACTCAGTTCAGAATTTTGGCTTATATACCACTCTCAATAAATTGTTTTATAGGGTGGTGCCTATGGCTCAACGGAGCAGGGCACCGGCCCCATATGCTGCAGGTGGCGGGTTCAAGCCCAGCCCTGGCCAAAAACTGCAAAAAAAAAATATATATAATAATAAATTGTTTTATAGTTGTCTGTCAGCAGTCAGTTACAATACATTCTAAAGACATCAGATTTCACTTCTGTGCAGTGCTGGAGTCCTCTCTGCTTTTCTTTTTTTTTTTTTTTTCTAGAACTCTCTTTTATTATTATTATTTTTTTTTATTGTTGGGGATTCATTGAGGGTACAATAAGCCAGTTACACTGATTGCAATTCTTAGGTAAAGTCCCTCTTGCAATCATGTCTTGCCCCCATAAAGTGTGACACACACCAAAGCCCCAACCCCCCTCCTTCCCTCTTTCTGCTTCCCCCCCATAACCTTAATTGTCATTAATTGTCCTCATATCAAAATTGAGTACATAGGATTCATGCTTCTCCATTCTTGTGATGCTTTACTAAGAATAATGTCTTCCACGTCCATCCAGGTTAATACGAAGGATATAAAGTCTCCATTTTTTTTAATGGCTGAATAGTATTCCATGGTGTACATATACCACAGCTTGTTAATCCATTCCTGGGTTGGTGGGCATTTGGGCTGTTTCCACATTTTGGCGATTGTAAATTGACCTGCAATAAACAGTCTAGTACAAGTGTCCTTATGATAAAAGGATTTTTTTCCTTCTGGGTAGATGCCCAGTAATGGGATTGCAGGATCAAATGGGAGGTCTAGGTTGAGTGCTTTGAGGTTTCTCCATACTTCCTTCCAGAAAGGTTGTACTAGTTTGCAGGCCCACCAGCAGTGTAAAAGTGTTCCCTTCTCTCCACATCCACGCCAGCATCTGCAGTTTTGAGATTTTGTGATGTGGGCCATTCTCACTGGGGTTAGATGATATCTCAGGGTTGTTTTGATTTGCATTTCTCTAATATATAGAGATGATGAACATTTTTTCATGTGTTTGTTAGCCATTCGTCTGTCATCTTTAGAGAAAGTTCTATTCATGTCTCTTGCCCATTGATATATGGGATCGTTGGCTTTTTTCATGTGGATTAATTTGAGTTCTCTATAGATCCTAGTTATCAAGCTTTTGTCTGTGAAAACATGCAAATATCCTTTCCCATTCTGTAGGTTGTCTCTTTGCTTTGGTTATTGTCTCCTTAGCTGTACAGAAGCTTTTCAGTTTAATGAAGTCCCATTTGTTTATTTTTGTTGTTCTTGCAATTGCCATGGCAGTCTTCTTCATGAAGTCTTTCCCCAGGCCAATATCTTCCAGTGTTTTTCCTATGCTTTCTTGGAAGATTTTTACTGTTTCATGCCTTAAATTTAAGTCCTTTATCCATCTTGAATCAATTTTTGTGAGTGGGGAAAGGTGTGGATCCAGTTTCAGTCTTTTACATGTAGACATCCAGTTCTCCCAACACCACTTATTGAATAGGGAGTCTTTCCCCCAAGGTATGTTCTTGTTTGGTTTATCAAAGATTAGGTGGTTGTAAGATGTTAGTTTCATTTCTTGGTTTTCAATTCGATTCCAAGTGTCTATGTCTTTGTTTTTGTGCCAGTACCATGCTGTCTTGAGCACTATGGCTTTGTAGTACAGACTAAAATCTGGTATGCTGATGCCCCCAGCTTTATTTTTGTTACAAAGAACTGCCTTAGCTAAACGGGGTTTTTTCCGGTTCCATACAAAACGCAGAATCATTTTTTCCAAATCTTGAAAGTACGATGTTGGTATTTTGATAGGAATGGCATTGAATAGGTAGATTGCTTTGGGAAGTATAGACATTTTAACAATGTTGATTCTTCCCATCCATGAGCATGGTATGTTCTTCCATTTGTTAATATCCTCTGCTATTTCCTTTCTGAGGATTTCACAGTTTTCTTTATAGAGGTCCTTCACCTCCTTCGTTAGGTTTATTCCTAGGTATTTCATTTTCTTTGAAACTATGGTGAAGGGAGTTGTGTCCTTAATTAGCTTCTCATCTTGACTGTTATTGGTGTATACAAAGGCTACTGACTTGTGGACATTGATTTTATATCCTGAAACATTACTGTATTTTTGGATGACTTCTAGGAGTCTTGTGGTTGAGTCTTTGGGGTTCTCTAAGTATAAGATCATGTTGTCAGCAAAGAGGGAGAATTTGACCTCCTCTGCTCCCATTTGGATTCCCTTTATTTCCTTATCTTGCCTAATTGTATTGGCTAGAACTTCCAGCACTATGTTGAATAGTAAAGGTGACAGAGGACAACCTTGTCTGGTTCCAGTTCTAAGAGGAAAAGCTTTGAGTTTTACTCCATTCAGTAAAATATTGGCTGTGGATTTGTCATAGATAGCTTCAATCAGTTTTAGAAATGTGCCACCTATGCCTATACTCTTCAGTGTTCTAATTAGAAAAGGGCTGGATTTTATCAAATGCTTTTTCTGCATCTATTGAGAGGATCATGTGATCTTTATTTTTGCCTCTGTTAATATGGTGGATAACGTTTATAGACTTGCGTATTTTAAACCAGCCTTGCATCCCTGGGATGAAGCCTACTTGATCGTGATGAATGACTTTTTTGATGATAAGCTGTAATCTATTGGCTAGGATTTTGTTGAGAATTTTTGCATCTATATTCATGAGTGAGATTGGTCTGAAATTCTCCTTTTTGTTTGGGTCTTTTCCTGGTTTGGTATCAGGGTGATGTTTGCTTCATAGAATGTGTTGGGGAAGATTCCTTCTTCCTCAATTTTTTGGAATAATTTCTGCAGTACAGAAATAAGCTCTTCCTTGAAGGTTTGATAGAATTCTGGAGTGAAGCCATCTGGACCAGGGCATTTTTTGGTTGGAATATTTTTTGTTGTTTCTTTGATCTCAGTGCTTGAAATTGGTCTGTTCAGGAGCTCTATTTCTTCCTGACTAAGTCTAGGGAGAGGGTGTGTTTCCGAATATTGATCCATTTCTTTCACATTGTCAAATTTCTGGGCATAGAGTTTCTGGTAGTATTCAGAGATGATCTCTTGTATCTCTGTGGGATCAGTTGTTATTTCCCCTTTATCATTTCTGATTGAGGTTACTAGAGATTTTACTTTTCTATTCCTCGTTAGTCTGGCCAATGGTTTATCTATTTTATTTATTTTTTCAAAAAACCAACTCCTTGTTTCATTAATTTTCTGAATGATTCTTTTGTTTTCAATTTCATTGATCTCTGATTTGATTTTGGATATTTCTTTTCTTCTACTGAGTTTAGGCTTAGATTGTTCTTCTTTTTCCAATTCCAATTTCCTCTCTTTCTGTTTTACGAATGTAGGCATCTAAAGTGATGAATTTTCCTCTCAAAACTGCTTTTGCAGCATCCCACAGGTTTTGGTAGCTTGTGTCTTCATTGTTGTTATGCTCAAGGAAGTTAATGATTTCCTGTTTTATTTCTTCCTGCACCCATCTGTTATTCAACAGAAGATTGTTTAATTTCCATGCCTTTGGGTGGGGTGGAACATTTTTGTTAGAGTTGAGTTCCACCTTTAGTGCCTTATGGTCTGAGAAGATACAAGGTAAAATTTCAATTCTTTTGATTCTGTTGATATTTGTTTTGTGTCCCAGGATATGATCAATTTTGGAGAATGTTCGATGGGGTGATGAGAAGAATGTATATTCTTTATCTTTGGGATGGAGTGTTCTATATGCGTATATCAAGCACAGTTGTTCTAGGGTCTCATTTAAATCTCTTATATCTTTGTTTAATTTCTGTTTAGAGGATCTGTCCAGATCTGTAAGAGGAGTGTTAAGGTCCCCTGTTATTATGGTATTATCAGATATCATATTGCTCAGACTGAGTAAGGTCTGTTTCAAGAATCTGGGAGCATTTAAATTGGGTGCATAAATATTTAGAATTGAAATGTCTTCTTGTTGTATTTTTCCCTTGACCAATATAAAGTGACCATCTTTGTCTTTTTTGACTTTAGTTGCTTTAAATCCACATGTATCTGAAAATAAGATTGCAACTCCTCTTTTCTTCTGGATTCCATTTGCCTGAAAAATTGTCTTCCAACCCTTGACTCAGAGCTTTAATTTGTCTTTTGAAGCCAGGTGTGTTTCTTGCAGACAGCAAATGGATGGCTTGTGTTTTTAATCCAGTCAACCAATCTATGTCTCTTCAGTGGGGAATTCAAGCCATTAACATTTATTGAGATAATTGATAAGTGTGGTAGTATTCTTTTTTTTTTTTTTTTTTTTTTTTTGGCTGGGGCTGGGTTTGAACCCGCCACCTCCGGCATATGGGACAGGCGCCCTACTCCTTGAGCCACAGGCGCCGCCCAGTGTGGTAGTATTCTATTCGTCTTATTTGGTGAGAGTCCATTGCTTAGTTTTATCTTTTGCATCAGTGTGGGGGTTAGGTTCTGTCCTTTAATTTCTGAATTCTTACTTTGCTGCTGATCCATTGTGGTGGTCAGTGTGCAGAACAGGTTGAAGTATTTCCTGTAGAGCTGGTCTTGTTGTGGCGAATTTCCTCAATGTTTGTATATCCGTAAATGATTTGATTTCTCCGTCAATTTTGAAGCTTAGCTTAGCAGAGTACAGAATTCTGGGCTGGAAATTGTTCTGTTTAAGTAGATTAAAGGTAGATGACCATTGTCTTCTTGCTTGGAAAGTTTCATTAGAGAAGTCTGCGGTCAATCTGATGGATTTGCCCCTGTAGGTCAACTGGCGCTTACTCCTGGCAGCTTGCAGAATCTTTTCTTTTGTCTTGACTTTGGACAGGTTCATCACAATGTGTCTTGGAGAAGCTCGGTTAGAGTTGAGGCGACCTGGGGTCCGATATCCCTCTGAAAGCAGTGTGTCAGAATCTTTGGTGAAATTTGGGAAATTTTCTTTTATAATATTCTCTAGTATGGCTTCCATTCCTCTGGGGCATTCTTCTTCCCCTTCTGGAATTCCTATAACTCGTATGTTGGAACGCTTCATAAAGTCCCATAATTCTGACAGTGAACGTTCTGCTTTCTCTCTCTTCTTTTCTGCCTCTTTTACTATCTGAGTTATCTCAAAAACTTTGTCTTCTACCTCTGAAATTCTTTCTTCTGCATGGTCTAACCTGTTGCTGATACTTTCCATTGCATCTTTAAGTTCCCTAATTGACTGTTTCAGTTCCTTCAGGTCTGCTATATCCTTTTAATATTCTTCATATCGTTCATCTCTTATTTGATTCTGTTTTTGGATTTCCTTTTGGTTATTTACCACTTTATTAGCAGTTTCCTTCATTGTTTCCATCATTTCTTTCATTGTTTTCAACATGTGTATTCTAAATTCCCTTTCTGTCATTCCTAACATTTCTGTATAGGTGGAATCCTCTGCAGTAGCTACCTCATGGTCCCTTGGCAGGGTTGTTCTGGACTGGTTCTTCATGTTGTCTGGAGTTTTCTGCTGATTCTTCCTCATGAGTGATTTCTTTTATCTGTTTCCTTGCCCTAATTTTCCTTTCACTTCCTCTTGCTCTTTAAGTTCTCGTGCCTGTGGAAGTTGCAAGCGGGTTTAGACGGATTGAATACACGCGACCACTTGCCAGTTTTCCACTGTTTTAGTTTTCCTCTTGGGGTCCAGAAGTCTCTTGCTGACTCCCTGTATCCTCGCAGGGGTGACGATAGGCAGATCCCACCAGCCAGAGATGCCTGGAGTCCTATCTCCCCAGACTCACGGTGCCCAGATGCAAGGAAGCTGTTAACTCGGCTGCCATCTTGCTCTGCCTCCCCTCTCTGCTTTTCTTACCTCTTCAGATCTGGGTGCTAAGAAATAAGTACATTGTAGTGATTCACATCTCAAGGCCCCTAACCTAAGGAGGGTCTTAGTCACTGGTAGGAACCTGGCGTTCTAAGGGTTTATTTGTTTTTTAATGTTAATGATTTGAAGACAATCAGGGAGTAATAAATATGTACCAAAAATCTGATGTGAAGAATTATGCCTTGCAAAAAATAGTATGTGTGAAATGACCTTTTATAGTAAAGTAGATAACATCACAAGTGCAATAAACATTTTTACATTCTCTTTAAATAATCTTAACTCTCCGGTGAGTTTGGAAATAAAGCATCCTAAAATAATACAATGAATTGGCAAATAGTCACTGATTGGGTCAGTAGGCAGTTAAATATATCCTAGGTTTTTCCTATGTGCTTTGGATTTTATGGTGATTTTTGTTTTGTGGTTGTTTGCTTTTATCTACTGTAAATATGTTTTTGTTTTCTGGTTTAGTTGGGATAAAATAATTTTTTTATTTGTTCTAGTTAGTATTCTGAAACTTAAAGAATTTAACTTAGTTCACATATCTTGTGGTAAAACACTTTTTTACTTAGTAGGAAATTATCAAACTACTGCTGATACATTTCCATTTCCAAAATGTGTATTCCCCATAAAAAGGAGAGGTAAGATGTGATAGTTAAAGTATAACCTTGAACTATAAAATTGAGTCTCTTGCAATCTGGAGTTTGTAAAGGGTTCTCATGTTGGTAGCTTTAGAGAGAATTTGGGGGAGAAATGAAACTAGGAATATTCTAATTTGTCAGTATTTGAGTTTTGGTTATTTTCCTGAAAATTCCTTTTTCCCAAGATACCCTCGTGTGTTATAACAGTAATAATACTAGTATCACAATGAAAAGAGAGATTTTACTGTTAGGCCAAATAAGTTGGGCAAGTATCAACACTACAGTGTCTTACCCCAGTTTGAACTAGGCTGTTCATAGAAGTTAATGGCAGCAATATATTCCTGAAATGAAAATTATCCTAAATTTTGAAGACTATCTGTTGGAAAATTTCCTTAAATAATGAAGACTCTTTTTAATTATGATGTTGTAAAGTAAATGCTTGTCCTTTTAGGAAGCCTCTCATGCAGTATTAATATTAATTTTGGTCTTTGAGTTTTAAAATCGAGTTTATTTTGCCTCAGTCGCATTACAGCAGGGATACAGCAATAGTTGTCTGAATGAAAGATCCAAAGTACCTGTGCAGATAAAATTCACTGAATCGGAGGCACAAGAGCTGTCTTTTTCATTTGACATCAGAAAAACAGAATGACTTTAGCTGAATTTTCAGTGGCCACTAATTAAAAAAAAAAAAAGACATAAGTATTGACTATAAGATATGCCTGAATTTATCATGGCTCCTTTTTGAACTAGAATTCAATATTTACTGTTAACAGTCTTTTTTATTTTATTTTTTTTTTTAGAGACAGGGTCTCATTTTGTCACCCTCGGTAGAGTGCTGTAGCATCACAGCTCACAGCAACCTCCAGGTCTTGGGCTTAGGTGATTCTCTTGCCTCAGCCCTCGAGTAGCTGGGACTACAGGTGCCTGCCACAATGCCCAATTATTTTTTTGGTTGCAGTTTTGCCTGGGGCTGGGTTCAAATCTGCCACCCTTGGTATATGGGGCCAGCGCCCTACTCGCTGAGCCACAGGCGCCGCCCACTGTTCACAGTATTATATTTTAGTGAAATTTATTTTGGTAGTGACAACTTACTGAACTGAATTAGATTTTTTTCAGTAGATGGTTATAGAGACAATCTCAAGGGCTGACACGCATTGCTAAAATGAGTATTTTACATTTCTGACATTAATAAGCTTATAAATTAATTCTGTCATAGTGCAAGATTTATTAATGGGAATCTCTTAGAGGATATTTCTTAAAAGTTACTTTATTGGGAAAATTTTTTTAAATATTGATAATAGTTCATTGAATAACATAGTAGCTGAGAACCTGGACTACATTTTTACCTAGTATAGCTCAGCTCACACGCACCTTCAGGTTGGAATATTGGCATTCTCTTATGTAGAGTTCCATCATGGTAGATACGTAATTACGGTCATAAGCACTTTTCATAACCATGCTCAGACTATATAATTTGAAACTGTCAGTAGCTGTAGCTCTCAGAGTCAAAGTTAATTCATTTGTTTTCGTTTTTAACAATTCATTTACTCTTATACTATTTAGTTTAAAGAGTAAAATTTCCAACTTTGCCCCCAAATGCCTTGGGCAGTATATTGCCATTTGATTATATCATATATTTAATCATGAAGGGGAAAGATTTTGGATTTTTTTTCTTATATAAAAGAAACATTAAATATAATGTAATGAGAATGTTTCAAATTAGTAAGTCATTAACAACACCATGCAGCTGCATACAGATAGACCTTTTGTACCTTTTTTGCCTGAAGTAAGCATTCATTTGTTTTATTTGAGCTACAAAAATGTTGATGATCATTGCACCTTGTTCTTCCATAAGTAGACTTGATTAAGGGTTTTCATTTCTAGGCGGATACCCAAGTAAACGTGAGCGGAACTATCAGATACGTGTTTTTGGAATCCAGCTTTCCCTATATATTGAGTGGGAAACTCCCTTAGAATGTACTCATTTGTGAGTATGTGTCTGTACATACATGTATAAATAGTTATTTAAATACATAAAGATAAAATACAGTATCACATTGGTGTGCTGACAAGAAGTAGTAAGGTGCTAGGTGGTTACGTTAAAAGCACAGCACAGTGTATAATCAGTCACTATGATTGGTGGTTTTATAAACTAGGTTCAGTTTTCAAACCACTCGGAATACCTCATGTGTTAATACAATGTTCATGACTTAATGAAATACAGTTATTGTAAAAAGAATGTGAAGGGTGGCACCTGTGGCTCAAGGAGTAGGGCGCCGGCCCCTTTCACTGGGGGTGGTGGCTTCAAGCGCAGCCCTGGCCAAAACTGAAAAAAAAAAATGTGAAGCCACTGGTTGGCTTATGCCTTCTGATCTATTGTTCTTGCCTCTTTTTTGTAAAGGGGTTATTTTTGGTTTTGTTTTTTAATAGGGTTTACAGCTAGAATTTTGAATGCCTAAGTTCTATTTATTAAATTTAAAAAGTTTTCAATGTTAATCACTAGTATTTTTCCACTGGACTATTATTTGTCAATGTTGGAATTTTTATTTACAGAGAAATAAATTTTTTATAAAAAGAAAAACAAAATAACCTGGACAGTGTGGTTGCATTTTTAGTTAAAAAAGAAAGATAATCATTTGTCTGTATTTTCTCGGTGCTCAGCAAAGGGTTGGTGCCATGAGGACATTTTTCTTTCTGCTTCTCTGTTTTCTCTAAATTTCTTGCAATGAGAATGAATTGTGTCTAGAATGAGAACATGTCATGAAAGTTAATTTTTTACGGGGAAAAGACAGGGCAGGCCACGTCCCTCCGATATTGCCAGCTAGGGCTGGGTGCTGGCCGGGTGGCTCCTGGCCCAAGAGGGACACAGGACTGGGGGGCACGAGGGATCTGGGGGACCTTTCAGAGCAAGATGTCCCAGACAGGAAAACTGAACTGATTGAGGTGCCCCTTTAGCAGGCTCCTGGGATGCCTGGGAAATTAGGCAGCAGGAACGCTCTGCAGGGGGAGGCAGGCACTGGGTTGGAAGGTTGGGGAACCAGGAGGGTGGCTGAGCCCAAGATTCCCCTTCCCCTGCCACCACACCTACCCTGGGTGCAGAGGAGAAATGTCATCCTTGTGCCGACCCCCAATTACAGGGGCCTCTGATCTGGGGGCTGCCTCTGCTCCTCTGAGGGCAGATGGTGAACTTACCTTAGAACATGCCCCAGCAACCCGACTATATCCAGCTGCTCCCTAATTCTTTTTGTACATTTTACAAATGGAGATATAATTCACAGCTCATAGAATTCACCATCTTAAACTCCACTATTTATTATTTTATAGTGTACTCATGAGGTTGTGCCACAATCACCACTAATTTCAGAATACTCATCTGCCCCCAAATCCTACTACTTACACTCCCCACCCCCCAGCTCTTGGCACCCCCCACCTCCGTCCGCCATCCACTTTCTGTCTCTGTGGAGTTACCCAATCTGGACAATTTATAGAGGTAGAATCATGAAATATGTATCGTTGGTATCTGGCTTCTTTCCTTTGGGTGGTGCTGCCAAGTTCATCCCTGTGGTTGCAGGTGCTGGTGCCAGTGCTCCATTCCCTTCTACAGCTGAATAAATGTTCCTGTTCCATTGGATAGATAGGCCACGTTTTGTTTATTCATTCATCCGTCAATGGCCATGTGGGTTGTTTCCACTTCTTGGCTATTACAAATAATGCTGCTGTGAACATCTGTGTACTAATATCTGTGTAAACATATGTCTCTCATTCTCCTAGGAGTGGAATCACTCTGTATGTTTCACTTTTTGAGGAACTTGCAGCTGTTTCTGTGTTGGCTGGACTATTTTACTTTCCCACCAGCAACCTGTGAAGAATTCAGGTTCTCCCCATCCTTATCATACTGACTATTTTCATTCTTATTTTGTTTTCATTTTTGACTGTCTCTGTACTCGTTGGTGTGAAGTCACATCTCACTGTGGCTTCGATTTGCATTTCCCTGATGACAAGTGATGTTATCCATTTTCTCAGGTGCATATTGGCCATTTGCATCTCTTCTTTGGACAAATGTCTGCTCAAATCCTTTTCCCACTATTTTACTTGGTTATTTTTCTTTGTATTGTTCAGTTATAAGATTTTTTTTTTTTGGCAGTTTTTTGCCAGGGCTGGGTTTGAACCCACCACCTCTGGTGTATGGGGCCAGTACCCTACTCCTTTGAGCCACAGGCACCACCCGAAGATGTTTTATGTATATATTCTAGATGCTAGGCTCATATCAGATATGTGATTTACAAATATTTTTCTCTCATTCTCTAGGTTATCTTTTCACTTTTTGTGTTCTTTAATGTACCGCTGTTTTTAATTTTGATGAACTCCAATTTATCTATTTTCCTAGGATTGCTTGCGCTTTGATCTAAGAAATTGTTACCTAATCCAAGGCCATGAAATTTATAATTAAGTTTTCTTATAAGAGTTTTATGGGCGGCGCCTGTGGCTCAGTCAGTAAGGCGCCAACCCCATATATCGAGGGTGGCGGGTTCAAACCCGGCCCCGGCTGAACTGCAACCAAAAAATAGCCGGGTGTTGTGGCGGGCACCTGTAGTCCCAGCTACTTGGGAGGCTGAGGCAAGAGAATAGCTGAAGCCCAGGAGTTGGAGGTTGCTGTGAGCTGTGTGAGGCCACGGCACTCTACCGAGGGCCATAAAGTGAGACTCTGTCTCTACCAAAATAAATAAATAAATAAATAAAATTAAAACGCTAATAAAAAAAAGAGTTTTATGTTGGGTGGTGCCTGTGGCTCAAAGGGGTAGGGCGCCGGCCACATATGTCAGAGGTGGTGGGTTCAAACCCAGCCCCGGCCAAAAACTGAAAAAAAAAAAAAAATTTATAAGAGTTTTATGTCTTTAGCTCTTATAATTAGGTCTTTGATCCATCTGAATTGGTTTTGGTAGATGGTGTGAGGTTGGGGATCAACTTTATCCCTCTGTGGACCATATTCAGTTGTCCCAGAACTATTTGTTGAAATGACTATTATTTCCTATTGAATAGTCATGGCACTCTTGTCAAACATCAATTGAGGATAATTGTGTGGGGCTATTTCTGGACTCTCAATCCTGCTCCACTGAAGTACAGGTCTAGCTTCATGACAACACCACATTGTTTTGGTCACTGCAGTCTGAGTGCTCTGATTTTCTTTTTCTTTTTCACAATTGTTTTGGCTATTCTGGGTCCCTTGACTTTCCAGTTTTAGATAAGTTTATCCATATCTGCAAAAGAGACAGGTGGGGCTTGGCGGCTGTGTCTCAAGTGGCTAAGGCACCCCCCACATACACCTGACCTGGTGGGTTCGAATCCAGCCTGGGCCCACCAAACATCAATAATGGCTGCAACCAAGAAATAGCTGGGCCTTGTGGCGGGCACCTGTAGTCCCAGTTACTTGGGAGGCTGAAGCAGGAGACTCGCTTAAGCCCAAGAGTTAGAATTTGCTGTGAGCTGTGATGCCATAGCACTCTACCCAGGGCAACAGCTTGACGCTCTGTCTCAAAAAAAAAAAAAAAAAAAAAAAAGAGATAGAGAGACATCTGGAACTTCTGATAGGAATTTCATCAAGTCTGTAGATAAATGTGGGCATATCTTCCTATTTTAATAATGTTAAGTCTCCCAAAACATGAGTAGGGATGTCTTTTCACTTATTTAGGTCTTGTTTAATTTCTTTCAGAAATGTTTTATGGTTTTCAGGGTACAAAACTTGGACTTCTTTTGTTAAATTTGTTTTTAAGTTTATTCTATTTCATACTATTATAAGTGGAATTGATTTCGAATGTTAACTTCAGACATTCATTGCCAGTGTATATAAATACAGCTGACTATAGTTATTAAACTCCTTTACTATTGCTAATATTTTGTGGATTCCTTAGGTTTTTCTGTACATAATATCATGTCATCTGCCAATAAATACACTTTCACTTCTTCCTTTCCCTTCATTCCTGTATTTCATTTCCCCCACCCATTGCTGAGGGAGAGCAGGCCCCACAGAGCTGAAGGGCTGTGGCTGTGGTCTTCCCTCCTTTCACCAGTGAGTCTGACGGGCTTTTCACAGATGCTTTCCTCAGGTTGAAGATCATCTCTTCCATTCCTACTTGGTTGACTGCTTTTATTGTGACAGGCACTGGGTTTATCAAATGCTTTCTCTGCACTGGGAGACTTTGAGGCAATGTGTGATGCAGTCAGACTTAAGACCGTGCAAGGCCCCGTGGCTGCTCTGGGTTAGGAGTATCCGTTCTTCCAGGTGGGGTCAGGGTGCAGGAAGGCAAGGAAGCACTGTAGGGACCACTCAGCACCTGGCACAGCTGATCTCAGGGGTCTGTCACCTTCACCTGGAGGCCAGTTGTGGGAATGACCAGCAGAGAATCCGAAGTGGGCCCTACTATCTCCAGGGTGCTTCTCCTGTCTGTAGCTGAGATAACAGCCCAGCTCATTCTGGAGTCTTCTCTGAACTTGGAAGTGTAAAACCAAGACTGTCACCCCAGAAGAAGGTGTCCTTAGAGCCCCTGCTCATTCCTGGCCTAGAGCCTTCAGAAGAGGCCCTGCCTGGGCCAGGCAAGGAGGGGGACAGTGGTTACAGTGGAGCTGGAGATGGGGAGAGCAGGTGCGTGAATGCTTGTTCTTCCCACACCTCCTCAGTGTACATGAAAATGCCCTGAATGAAAACGGCCTGTCCTGGGCCTGCCTCCCTGATGTTCTCACACACACGCCTGGCCCTTCCTGCTTTGCTGTAGATTAGTAGGGTCGGGTAGAGGGGGACACTGGGAGCTGGGTTTCCCAAGGCCCCAGGCTAGCTGGCCTTAGGCTGGGTCTGGACAGTGAGAGGCACTGCTGGGAGATGGGGCAAGGAGGAGCTGGGTATTTCTGCCCCTTCTCTGGGCCCTCCACCTCCTGGAGCTGGGACAGATCCTGTCCCCACCGCCCAGGGACCCTGGTTGCATCCCCTGCAGATGAGGATGCATGTGTGTATTTTAATTCTGCTTACTCCTTCCTGTCTCCTCCTGCAGCGCCCCACACCCACGCCTTCTATCACATGACTTTGAATTTGAGTGAGTTTTCCCAGAATTGACTAAGTTATGTTTCTGTATCAGTCAGAATATTGGGGCATGATAGAAAACAAGTCCAGTTATATAAAAGTAATTACATTTTGCACAACTGAGCTTATGAATTCTATAATGTGTGCCCTCCACAATTGCCTGGGAGGATGTTCATGGAGGTGCACTCTGCTCTTCACCCAGCCGCCCAGCCCCAGACACAGGCGGCAAAGAGTGCTGACTCCATGCAGAGCATCCTGGCCAGGCACCCCAAGCAAAGACAAGCCTCAGCGTGTCCACTGTGTCCACAGTGTGCCACCGCTTGCGCTCAATGACTTGGGAACAGCTGTCCCCATCTGCCTTCCTTCCGCATCCTCAGGGTCTCCCCCAGGCCTGCAGCTGCCACAGCTGCAGTTCCCAACCCCTGGGCTTGGACACGGAAGCCTGTTACAGTGCATCACCCTCTGTGAGCTAATGCAATGTGAGCTAATGTCACACCTCTGTTCAGGGGGAGGGGCCTTCTTTCTTCCCTTTGTCTTTTGATCTGAGACCCATTCCCCACACTGCACTGAGAAACCCCCATAAGCAGCAATGCCTGTTTACTGTGGGCTCTAAATTACCTGCTAAGTGTCTGAAAGCACTTTGGCCCATAAAAGCCTGCTGCCTTCGAAGCACAGGAGACAACAGTCTCCCTGCTGCTCCAGGATTCCTTTCCAGGGTGGACAGGATCCAGGGATGTGCGTGCAGAAGACCAAGGACGCAGCCCACTGCCACCCCAGCTGCATCAGAAGTGGGCTGCATCAGAGCCACTCTCGGGTTCAGACCCACGGGAAGGGTGTGGGTAGGGACTCTACAGGGAGGGAGAATCCCTGGGGAGGGGCGGGGTCTCTCCCAGCCCCTCATAGTTTACATGGTGGTGGGAGAAGGGCAGGTATGTCCCCCCTCTGGGATGCGGGTAACAGAACAGGCCTTTGCAGGCGTGAGAACAGGTGACACTCTTGGGAGGACACCATCCTCCTGCCCTGCTAGAGGCCAGCCTAGTGTTTCTGTAATGGATCAGATGGAAAATAGAAAACATGCCGGGTAGATGATATTCATGGGAGTATCTTGGGGATGCTGAGTGAGAACTTCTAGAGCTTTCTTACAGATATAAAAGAGTTTAACTCCAGGGTCTCCTCAGTACTAGAACATCTAAGGATATAGATGAAGGAGGAAGATGATGAGCTGAGAAGAAAGTTTGAAATACCGTAAGTTACACTGAGCAAAGAAAATGGTGCCCTTGGTATAACAGTAAGTATTCACAAAGTAATAATAATATCAAAAGAGGAAATAAAAAGCAAAACAGGGCCAGAGGGCAATGACTGGAATTAATAATTATAATTATCAGCCATGTAATTATCACTTATATGGCCGATTTTTAAAAGAAAATAATGATAATTATAAACCAGAAAAGAGGTAGAGATATTAATTAAAGAGTAATAAATTAAATATACATGTTAAAAAATTTGTGTAACCAATAATAGATGCCGGACGCATATCTTAAGAACTAGTAGCCTTTCCTTCCAGCTCTCTTTTCGTCCTTAACTCTAGCCTGTTGCCTAACCGCCTACCACTGCTTTCGCCATGGCCCTCAGCGATGCCAACGTGCAAAAGCAGATTAAGCATATGATGGCTTTCATTGAACAAGAAGCCAATGAAAAGGCAGAAGAAATAGATGCAAAGGCAGAAGAGTTCAACATTGAAAAAGGTCAGCTTGTGCAAACCCAAAGACTAAAGATTATGGAATACTATGAGAAGAAAGAGAAGCAGATTGAGCAGCAGAAGAAAATTCAGATGTCTAGTTTGATGAATCAAGCAAGGCTCAAAGTGCTAAGAGCAAGACATGACCTTATCACTGACCTACTAAATGAAGCAAAACAGAGACTCAGCAAGGTGGTGAAAGACACAACCAGGTACCAAGTGCTGCTGGATGGACTGGTCCTCCAGGGTTTGTACCAATTGCTGGAGCCCTGAATGATTGTTCGTTGTAGGAAACAAGATTTACCTCTGGTAAAGGCTGCAGTGCAAAAGGCAATCCCTATGTACAAGATTGCCACTAAAAACGATGGTGATGTCCAAATTGATCAGGAGTCCTACCTGCCTGAGGAAATAGCTGGTGGTGTTGAAATCTATAATGGGGATCGTAAAATAAAGGTTTCCAATACCCTAGAAAGCTGGCTGGACCTCATCGCCCAGCAGATGATGCCAGAAGTACGGGGAGCCTTGTTTGGTGCAAATGCCAACAGGAAGTTTTTGGACTAGGCCTTTGGGAGAGAGAGTCCATCCACTGCACTACTGCTCTGATGTGGAAGCTTCTGATGTTTGAAGAAACAAGAGTGTCTGTGTTGCTTCCTCTTTGCTGTCCTAATACTGCTCTGCATTTATCAGTGGAAACCCTTCTGTGTCTAATGCCGTTGGCCTAATTGTTAACAGCGGGAGAATGTTTCATTTGCTCTGATCAGGAACCCACGCCTAGTTCATCTCAAAGTAACACAGCGCTAGGCTGGTCCTACATCGTTAGGTGGTGGCTGCATGAACTTCACCGAGCCTCCTGCTCTTTCTCCACCTCCCTGTTAACTAGTCTAGAGGGTGATGTGTATGGTGTTCTTGGCCTTGAGGTCTCTGCTCTTTAGGTTTCAAATGCATGTGGCACATGCGTTCCTCCCAGCAGTAGGAGCTTCACTGTTACCTACTGGGCCTACAAGTTTTCCTCATCTGTAAATGTGATTTGAAACCTAAGCCATGAATATGCTTTATTTATTAAAGTAAAAGATTTATGTGGAAAAAAAAAAGAACTAGTAGAGGAAAAAAAAGAATGAAAAATTTTCAAAAAAAAATAAAATAAAATGAATTATGTAAGAAAAACAATGCTGTAATGAACAATCAAGCATGTATCATTCTGAATGTCTATAAATATTCACAGGATAAATTGCTGAAATCAGAATTGATGGGTCAAAGGATACTAAGAAACTGCCCTTCCTTCATGAAGCCTGTTATCAATTTATACTCCTACCAGCAATGCCTGAGGGCCATCTCCTCATACCTTTTCCAACAGTTGTGTTAAAACTTCTCAGTTTTGCCAATCTAATAAATGAAATTTGTATCTTAAAAAAAAAAGAAAAATTTTCAAAAAGACAAGCACATATTATACAATTGTACATGGTTTTGCATATATTTAAAGTATCTCTGGAAGGCTCATAAAAGACAGGGTTGTCTATGGAGAGACCTTGGAAGGTCAGCTCTAAGTGGCAGCTACAGGAAGAGGGCGTTCATTTAAAATCACAGCATATTCTTCTTAGTGACAATAAATTTACTTTTAAAATCCATAATTTAGAAAAATTGAAAAGATTGACTGCAATTTGAGAGTGATAAAAGACATACTCAAGAGAAAATGGGCTTAGGGAAGAGTTTCCTTTAAGATGGGAGCTCCTCAGGCGTATTTAAGGGAGACGGAGAGGCGGAGGATGGACGCGCAGGAGACAGCAGACTGTTGGCGGGGTGGCAGGTGCAGGGCCAGAGCCCGTTGCTGGGCTGCTGTGTTCTCAGCGGGTGCTCCCTCTGAGACCATTTTCACATATTTTCAGTATCTCTCTGGGAAAGGGAGGACTGGATTCAGGTTTCCTGGGCTTTGGGCCAGATACAGACCCAGAAGGTGATGCAGATGCACCAAGATGTAGCTGAGGAAGGAATCTACCCAGGCATGAAAGGGAAACGAGGTCACGGTGAGGTTTGTCAGCTCTGGGCTTCAACAGAGAAGGGGAGCATGTGTCCTGGGATGCAGGAGAGACAGAGCTGGACCAGAGTGTCACACCTGCAGTGTCAAGAGGGACGTGGGCAGGCACAGCCGTCATAACAGTATCTTGTTAGCTCCTGATTTCATCCTCCTCTCCCCAACTGGTTCCTTCCATCCAGACTAGCTCATCCACCCTCCCCTTCTAATGGGCAGACAGGGGGCAAATATTTCCCAGTTTTCGTGAAACAGGCGAGGCCTAAATGCTCAGCAGTGAGGACTGGAGTTGGTTGTCGGACGCTGTGGCACCTGCTTGATTTTGCTCACCGAGGTTTTCCTGATGCCCAGAGTGCTTTCCAACACAGAGGTTAGCAGCCAGTCCTCTGCAGCCAGTGGGGATGGGACGTGGCAAGTATGATTTAGACTTTGGTTCATTTAACAAGCAGAATCAAACACACAGAGTGAAAGCCACCCCCCGCAGGACAGATGCTCCCCCTCAGCAGGGCTGGGACTTCTCACCAGGGCATCCCACACATGTCCTCACCAGGGTCACCCGGCTTGGCCCCAGCCCGTCCTCGGGGAACTGGATGCACAGGGCCTGCCCAGAGCCTGGAGCTGGGGCTGCGTCCTTCCCTCACAGGTCACACTTGTTCTGGTCCCTTTTAGTATGTCTGTGCTGTGCATGGTGTGGGTGAGAGGGCCCACTACTGCAGAGTGCTCCTCTGGAGAGTGCTCCTGCCACTGCTGCGTCCATGGCCCAGGCTCCCTGGGGACCAGAGCACAAAGAAGTGGCTGGCTCTACACAGTTGCACTAGGGGACAAGCATGGGGACAACAGGCCTCATCCCACAGATTCTTGTCCAGCCTCAGAGTTGGGTAGACACAGGAGCGGTGTAGCAGCTGAGACAGGTGCCACAGGTGGGACCCAGCGGCTCAGGGCTCATACCTTTAACCAGCAGAAGTGGACCCAGTGTCCCTGCACAAAAGGACCTGCCTTTGACCTGCTATTGGCAGGAAGGTCAGGGTCAGGCTTTACCGATTTGGGAAAGAAATGGCTGATTAGTGGGGATCTCGGTACCACTGGTGTCCACAGACCTGGATCCAAGAGGCCCTGGAGACCAGGCAGTGGGTCCTCACTTTGCCCCAGAGAGCACCTTGGCCCAGGCCCAGCTGCAGACCCCCAAATGGTCCCTCCAGCACCTCATTTGTCTCTGGACTCTCAGCATCTCCATCTCAGCCAGGAGATGAGGGATTCTGGCGGCCCAGAACCTCACAGGGAATTACCTACCCCAGTCATCCCCAGGAGACCCCCAGAGCAGATGCAGACCTGGGACAGGCATTGTCTGCACAGTGCACTCGGAGATGGGCAGGGGTGAGGAGAAGTATGATGAGGGCACGGGGCTCTCAGTCCATGCCTACATTGTGGGAGCCATCCCGGCAGGAGCAGTGTTTCCAGGTGATTTGGGGATTAAGAAGAGAATCTCGGGATAGAACCAAGGGGTCTGCGCAGGGATGTATTTTCTGTCCCCACATCTGCTCTGTGTCCATGAATCCCATGAGCACCAGGCTTCACCCCACCAGAGTCTGTCTGGCTAATTCAGGAGTGAGGCAGGGGATGGGGGAGCCATTCCTCTGTTCCCCCCAACCACACACACAAGTACCTCAACAGGGGCCAATCAGGAAGCCACCTTGGCAGGGACAGGGCTTTGCCTACTGGGGTCCCTGAGTCACCTGCAATGGTGGATGGTGCCATGAGTACGGCACATGCTGGGACACCAACCAGGGACACAGGGATCAGACACATGGGCAGGTGTGTGCGTGTGTGTCCCCATCTACACAGACGAGACTCAAGTACAAGCTGTCCCTCAACTAGCTTCTCTCCATGACTGTTTCAAACCGACGTGCGTGTTGACACTGTGTTTGGAGCCTGGCATTCAGTGTGGAGCCAGGCCCCTATCTGGGATTTTCTAGTCTTAAGCTGTTACAAACGACGTTCCAGTAACTATTTGAATGGACATTTTTGTTCCCGTGTGAATACATGTACTACAATTGGAACTGATGGCTGTGAGGCAGAATCTGCTTCAATTTCCATCGACACAGGCAGTCTGTACCACATGCTCCGTGCCCCAAGCTTCCCTCTACAGACTCCAGGGACGAGGATCTGATAAGAGAACAGGGAGACTAGTGTTTTATTCTTTGTTTTTCTGAGTAGATATTCACCAAAATTAAAGAAAAAAGAAAATCTGCTGGGATGGCCAAGGGTGAAAGACCCAGCGCAGCCACCCCATCACAATGGGGCCTTGAAGAGGCTCAGCCCTCCCCACATAAAATGCCAGGTTATTGGGACGGTAACTGCAGTGACACATGAGACAGTGTTTTATTTTCCTTCCCAGTGTAGGTCAGCTGCTCCTCCCATCTCACGGTGGACAAGGTGACATCACCATGCCATCTGAGCACCATCCATCCTAGGGGCTGTGCTGATTTCTGCATGTTGTCCCAGGCAATCCTCCAACAGCCTCTGAGGAAGGTGCCATCCTCCCCATTGCAGGGTGAAGAAACAGACTCAGTCCCCGAGTCCCACACTCAGGAAATGGTGGGGCGTGGGTTGGACCCAAGTAACTTGGACTGACCCTCCACAGCCCCTTACTCAGCCCTGGGGTGAAGAATTTTAACAGAAAAGCTACACATGTGACATGAAGATGTGTGACCTGAGAGGTCATGAGCCTTGGGGATGAGCGGGGACATCAGGAGGAATGAAGGCCTATGGGGTAGGAGACACGGAAATGTGTCCAGGCATGTCTGGGAGGCATGTTCAGCCTCTGCATCTCAGGAAGCTCAGGTGGGGGACAGAGCAACCTCCTTCACACTGAGAGTGCACAGACCCAGGCCCCTGGGGGAGGAGTGGCTGTTTCTGGGAGGGACAGTGGCTCTGAGCTGATGGATCTCCAAACGGGTCTGCAGCTGAGAAAATGCTAAATGGGACCCCTGGCCTTATGTGACTTTAGGGAACATGCTGCCAGCCAGTGTACTAGTATTTCCTGAGTTGCAGAGAGAAAAATATTTGAACAACAGTAAAAGACATTTGTTTTTTCCTGGACCCAGCTACGGCAACCTCTCCCCTATGGCTATTTTACCCAGGGCAGAAATTCATCACACCCAAGCCCAGAGGCCCCGAGGAGTATCGATTGAACCCAGACTCATTTCCACAGTTCAGCAGGCTGAGCTGGAGCTTGTCGCCTGCTCCAGACCAGCTCCCAGGTCCGTGTGTACCCTTTAGGCTGGAGCAAGGAGCACAGGCAGTGAGAGACTCTGTAGGAAAGGGAACCACGCAGAGACCAGGTAAACAGGAGAGGCCTCACCCGGGAATTGACAGCTCTGGATCAACAGGGCTTTGTTTATTGGGATCCCCTGTGGACTCGGCTCTGTGGGGAAAAGAAGACACACAGATGCCCAGATCCTGACCCACGGCAGACACGCACTGTGTTTGTGAGCTGGTGGATCAGTCAGGATGAGCCAGGCTCTGCTGAGTAATATTCGCAGATCTCGGCGCTTTATAAAATACAGGCTTATTCCTCACTCACGGTTTTTGTCCACTCTCACTTAACTGTGATTTTCTTCCATCTCTGTAGGTTGTTGACTGTAGCAGAGGAAAAAAGAGAGAATTTAACAAATGTCCCTGAATCCTAAGGTTTCTGCCCAGAAGGAACACCCACCACTTCCTCTCACCTTTCAATGACCAAAGAAGGTCACATGGCCTAGCCTGATTCAACAGCAGGGCAGTGTCCTCCTACTACACAGGGCAGTGAGTGTTTATGGGCAATAATTCAGTCTGCTCTTCAGAGTGTTGCTGGTGTTGTTGCTAACACCAATGCATCTCTGGGGAACTGTCCCTTCCTGCTATTAGACCATGTTTTGGGAAACACACAGGCTCCATAATTATCCAGCCAGGACTGTGGGACGTTCCTAAGCCTACTTCAGGGCGCTTATTCTTCTGGCCACTGTGATTGGCTCAGGCATGGACATGTGACCCAGTCAGGCCCAATGAGATTCTGCCTTTAGACAAATGATGGCTTCTTTACTTATTTCCAGTAAAAAAAAAAAAACTTTCATTACACAAGTGATACATGAATAGGTTGCTAGTTCGACAATCTGGGAAATTAACTTTTAGCCCCACATCTCAGCACATTCTCTTCATGAAGGCTCTGAGTGCCCCTCCCTACCAAACCACACCTCCCACAACTCCTGGACCCTGTAACCTCCATGAACCACTCTGTGATGCTCTTACAAACATGCCGAGGCACACACAGAGACATGCAGCACATGTTATAACACAACTGAGCTCAATCTGCTAGACATCTTGAGTCAGGGTGACTCCGTGTTGCCCACCTGACAAGGCCTCAGTGCACTTGTCTGGCTGTGATATTGTGCCGTGGTTTTCTTGCCAGATGTTACCACTGGGGGAAAATGAGTAACGCGTGCACAGGACCTCTGTGTCACTTCTTATACAGCACATGAATCTATAATTCTCTTAAAATCAAAATTTAAATTGAATATATATATTCAATCTTTGATAGCTTACACACACACATATTTGACTTGCCTCAAGTATGTGCCTTGGCTCACTACACCTGTGTCTCAGGCACAATCAAAACATAAATTCTCCTGGGCACCATTATGGGGGTACAGCTGAATGCGTGACCCCAAAGTCACTGGGAGACAAGGCAGCTAAATTTTGAACTTTTGTTGACATGACTGGAAAAGTCAAGCATTTCTCCTTTAAGAAGGGTTCCCGAGAGGCTAAAATGCAAGCTTCACCACTCTTACACAATGTCTTGATACCACAAGCAATGTGTCTGCCCCAAGTATTTTTTTTTTTTTTTGTAGAGACAGAGTCTCACTTTATGGCCCTCAGTAGAGTGCCGTGGCCTCACACAGCTCACAGCAACCTCCAACTCCTGGGCTTAAGCGATTCTCTTGCCTCAGCCTCCCGAGCAGCTGGGACTACAGGCGCCCGCCACAACGCCCGGCTATTTTTTGGTTGCAGTTTGGCCGGGGCCGGGTTTGAACCCGCCACCCTCGGTATATGGGGCCGGCACCTTACCGACTGAGCCACAGGCGCCGCCCCCAAGTATTTTTTTAAAAAGCATTATAAGAGATGAAAAGAGAGAATTCTAAAGATCTCCTGGAGCCAGCCATACCTGAAGATAAACTACCCTGGATGGTTAAGTTTGGATTAACAAACACTATGCATTTAAAGAAGCCAGGTGGAGCTAGCATTCCTGTCATTTAAAACTGGAAATGTATACTGAGAGTCAAAGCATTCTATAATAGACATACTCTTATTTGACAATGTGAATGTTACTTTCTTTGCATTATTGTTATTATTGTTGCTTAATATTTTGATGCAGCAATCATCTGATTTCTTTTCTGAATGTATTTATCTTCATTTGTTCTTCATGAGGTTTTTGTTTCTAGTCCTTATCTTAAACATTGTTATTGGTATTAAATTTTAAGCCTTTTTAATTTTGTGAAGGCAAAAGTGGAAACCTAATAAACACATGTAATGTAAAAAAATAAAATAAAATAACTGGAAATGAATTCTCATTACAGTGCTGTAGCTCCAGCATCCACATGAAGGAAAGTAGAGCTGAGAGGGGTGAAGAGACAGCGTTCAGATGATGTAAACTGATCTCCTGAATCTAGCCAGGCCTGAAGATGATGTACCTAGGGATTGGTAAATTAACATTATGAGTCAAAAAATGTTCCTTCCTAAGGAAGTTTGAGTTGGGGTTTCTGTCACTTACAACTAAAAAGTCTTCATTGCCCTTCTGATTCACAGTAGTTAACACTCAGCATTAGTGAATACTTGGTGACTAAATGTTGAATAATAGAATGAACAAAAGTGAACACGTGTGACCACCCCAGGATAAATTCTTGCTAAGCACTCAAGAGGAGACAGACAAAGGTTCTGGAAGGACCCACCATATACCATCTGCAGGTGGAAGGCTCAGGACTGGTGACCTCTGGAGGTTGCCTGTGTGTGAGGTGGGACTTCACAGAGGGGCTGGATCTGAGGTGGGGACTCCAAACAAGCAGGCAGCAGGAGCGAAGGTTCTGGGACTGACGTGGAAGACTGTGGGGAGTCTGAGCATCCTGGAGCAGAGGGTCCATGAGGATGAGACACAGATAAAGTGGGCAGAGGATGAGGCCCCTACTGTCCTGGGGAGGTGGGTGCCTGCTCCAGGTCCAACCAGGGGAACATGGATCACTGTAAATGCTTCTCACCAGGAAGTGATAAAACAGGGATGAGAGCTGAGAGCTGAGAGCTGAGAAGGCAAATGGGGGCATCAATCAGTTGGCACCACAACCTGTCCCTGACCCTGGGCTGGATCCTAAGCTGGGTTATCCTGCCTCACCCTCCACCACAGCATCCCACAGCTGATCCAGGTGGAGATCAGCCCTATCAGAGCCTGGGAAATGCAGCCCCCAGAGTTCAGCCAGGGGTGCAGGGAAAGGGGAAGGAAAGGGCCTGAGGACAAAAGGCCCAGGGCACAGGATGTCCCCTAGACCAGCCCTCCAGGGCAAACCCCAGAGATTTCTAGACGTCTCTCATGGGGCAGCTCAGAAAACACCACTCTTCATTAATGAGACAGTTGGCCCTCAAAACAGCATTCCTCCTAAGAGCAACAGGAAATGTCGTTAAAGAATGAAAACTCAATTTCTTTTAGTCTAGACACAATAATGAAATTTCACAGAATTATAATTTCAAGTGCAGTTTATTGGGCAACTACTGTCTCTCAGGTGTGATTTTCTTCCTTTGAAATGCATTAGTGGACAGACTTGGCCTGGGTGTAAATCAGTATTTACATCTGGAGCAGGGGCAGAGGCCGATGTCCCCACCGTCTCTACATCCACATCTCTGCTGCTGCACTAAAGACATCGGCTACATGGTCCCAATCTGGGTCCCAGCACATGGCCTGCCCAGTGCCCTGTGGAAAGCAAAGGTGCCCACTGCCAACACACACACTGCCCCGTGTCCTGCGCTGGGCACTAGGAGCTCAGCTGAAAAGCCATTAGGATTCCATGCTTATCCACCTGCAGCGGTGGGCAGCTTGGCCCAGCCACCCTCTCAGACAGGGCTAGAAGGCCAGCATTTCACTGGGCCTGGACTCCGTGCTCATTACAGGCCTGGGACTGTGGATGCTCCACTTCACTTTCAAGGTCTGGTCTAGAGTGAAGGACCAAAGTCCGGCAGACTCCTTCCTTCCCACAGTTGTAGGAAGATGAGAAAGGGGAAGCTAAGGGGAAGGCGCCCGACCTCTGCTGGTGTCTTTGTGGCTCTGTGTTCGCGAGAACGTGGGAGCGTTTCTGGGTTTGTGCGTGTGAGGAGCTGCACGCCCCTGAGGTTTCCCCGCAGGTGGCCGCCTGGGTCTCTTCGCAGGGCCTGCGCGCGTTCACATCTTCTCTGCCCACAAGCTGGCCTCCGCCCTCCGCCTCCGGAGTCCAGCAGCAGCCCGGACTCTGACAGGAGGTGGGGGGGATCTTCTCCTCCGCAGGTCAGATCTCTCGGCTGCATCCTCGGGGTTCTTAACCATCAACAACACAGACCCGCCCTCCACTGGACTGAGCAGAAAATAGCCAGTCAGAGCCGAGCTCCCCAAACCCCAGCACACAGTCTGCTCAAACCTGCAAGAGCCTGTCAGTCACCCAAAGCCCTAGGGACGTCTCTGCCCTTCTCCCAAACCCACTTGTAAAAAGACCCTCTGGGAGGGGCTGGGAGACACCCGCTCCTGCCCAGGGACTAGTTCCTTGGGGCTTCCTGCAGGTCCTTGGGCCCAGCCCCACCCCAGGCCTGCTTGAGGCCAGAGCTGCATTTCCCAGGCCCAGACTGCTCGCGCTGGGGTTTGAGGCTGCAGCGAGCTGTGATGCAACTGCACTCCAGCCCACACAGGGAAACTCTACCAGGAAACCAAAAAGGCTTTAGCACAAGTGCTGTCACACAGTAGCTGCTCAATAAATGCTGTCATGATGGACTTAACGTGTACATGACGTGCTTTACATTCTGGGATGCACAGAAAATACAGACGTCCACCAAGCTGTTTTGCAGGGCATTGGTGAATGGAGCCCGAGAGGAAGGAAGGGTCTTGTCGGATACTTTCCCATCTCTGTCACAATAGGGCCTTGGCCTCATTCTTCGTATTAAATGTACATTTACGTTTTTAAACACATATTTCTTATCACCTCAATCTTAATGCTTAAAGCTACATTTTAGAAGAATAATAGGAACCGGTCTGCTATTTATTATATTTAAGATTAAATCCATTTTTAGATTTCATACAATCCCGCCTTTCACACTCCGCCCGTGGTCATTATGCCTTGCTCAGAACAGTCACTTCGTGTTCCTCATATCTCGGTTCTCCGCTCGCCATCCCGAAGGAGACCATTGCCCTGAATTTTCAGTTAACTCGCTTTAGATTATTTTTAATTTACACCTAACAGAAAACTGAAATTGCTCTAGCTTAAACTTTCTCCTTTTCCCTTAGGCTCCTGTGTCAGCTAATATTGTTTCTTTTTCTCTACTTTTTAAGATAAAATTCACATAAAATGACTCTTTTAAAGTGAACAATTCAGTGGCGTTCCATGCATTCACAATATTGTGCAGGCACCACTTCTATCGGGTTCCCAAATATAGTTTCTTGGTACCCTTAGCAGATTGGCTCCAGAACCCTCTGCAGATGGTAAAATTGGGGGATACTCAAATCCCTTATATGTAATAAAATTACATAGTATTTGCATATAACCTACACATATTCTACTATATACTTTAAATCGTCCCCAGATTACTTACAGCACCTAACACAATGCAAATGCTATGTACATAGTTGTGATCCTACTTTTTTTTTTTTTTTTTGTAGAGACAGAGTCTCACTT
Organism: Nycticebus coucang; assembly: GCF_027406575.1. Lineage (NCBI taxonomy): Eukaryota > Metazoa > Chordata > Mammalia > Primates > Lorisidae > Nycticebus > Nycticebus coucang. The sequence goes on along the minus strand of NC_069783.1, from coordinate 105,899,386 downwards.
TATAGCCCTCGGTAGTGTGCCGTGGTGTCACAGCTCACAGCAACCTCCAACTGCTGGGCTTAGGCGATTCTCTTGCCTCAGTCTCCCAAGTAGCTGAGACTACAGGCGCCTGCCACAACGCCCAGTTATTTTGTTGTTGTTGTTGTTGCAGTTTGGCCGGGGCTGGGTTTGAACCTGCCACCCTTGGTATATGGGGCTGGTGCCCTAGCCACTGAGCCACAGGCGCCGCCCTATTATCCTACATTTTTAACTTGCATTATTTTTGTTGTTGTCCTATTATTTTTTTGTTTTTTCCCAAATATTTTCTTTTATTTTATTTTTTATTTTTGCAGTTTTTGGCCACGGCTGGGTTTGAACCTGCCACCTCCGGCATATGAGGCCAGCGCTCTACTCCTTTGAGCCACAGGCGCCGCCCTCCCCAAATATTTTAAATTGGAGGTTAGTTGAATCCACGGATGTGGAAGCTGTGGCTATGGAAGGCCAACTGTGTTTTCATCATCCCTTTGGTCACTCCCCATTGCCTCTTTCCCCACCCCAGCACTGGCAATCTGCATTCCATCTCAATGGATTTCCCTGTTTTGGACATTACCTATAGATGAGATTATATAATATGTGACTTTTTATTTGTGGCTTATTTCACTAACTTGCATCAGCACTTAGTTACTTTTCATGGCTGAATAATATTCCAGTGTATGAATGGACCACAATTTGTTTACCCATTTATTCCTTGATGGACACTTTGGTCATTTCCATCTTTTGGTTATTAGGCTGACATCATTATTTGTATGCAAATATTTCTTTGAATGCCTGTTTTCAATTCCTTGGGGTATATACCTGGGAGTGGAATTGCTGAACCATATGATAATCCTGTTTACCTTTTCCACAGCAGTTATATGACTTTTTACATTTATCAATGAGATGCAAGAGTCCAATTTCTCTACATCCTTGGCAACTCCATTCTTTTCCAGTTCTTACTCCGTTTTGTTTTAGTTTTTGCTTGTAGCTATCCTTGAGGGTGTGAACTGTATCTCATTGTGGTTTTAAAATGCACTTTCCTAATGGCAAATGGTACTATTGTCAAAAGTCACTTGACCCCATCTGTGGGGATTTATTTGGGGGTTCTTTATTCCATTCCATTAATCCGTATGTCTGTCTGTATGCTGTATACATTGTGCTGTATACATATGCTGTATACCATTGTGATTGGTATAACTTGGTAGTACTTTTCGAAATCTGGAAATAAGAAACCTCCAAATTTGTTCTTTTTCAAGACTGTTTTAGCTATTCATTGTCCCTTGAAATTCTTGAAATTCCATATAAATTTTAGGATTTTTTTTCTTTTTGAAAAAAATCATTGGGATTTTGGCAAGGGCTGCATTGAATCTGTAGGTTATCTAGGTAGTATGCCATCTCAGCAATATTAAGACTTCCAATCTATGAGCATGAAATGTCTTTCCATTTAATCAAGTCTTCTTTCATTTTTTTCAGCAATGTTTTAAAGTTTTCAGTATTCGAGTCTTTTACCTCTTCGGTTAAATTTATACCTATGTATTTTATTCCTTTAGAGTTTATATGGCATTATAAAATGAATTTTTAATTAATGTCTTTTTTGGACTGTTCTTTACTGGTGTACACCACCACAATTGGTTTTGTGTTGATCTTTTACCTTGCAAATTTGCTGAGTCTGATTATTAGCTATAGTGTGTATTTGTCTATATTCTTTGGGATATTATATGTAAAGAGACTGTGCCATAGCTTGACTCCTTCCTTTCTAATTTCAATGTCTTTTATCTCTTTCCTCTTGCCTAATTCCTCTGACCAGAACTTCCAGTGTCATGAAAATGACCTTAACTGTTTATTTCTGGTTTTAAGAGAAAAGCTTTTAGTCATTTACTATTAAATATATCATTTGTTGTGAATTTTTCATAAATGCCTTTTGTTACTATGTTGAGAGCATAGTAATTTTATTTCTAATTTTCTGAGTGTTTTTATGATGACAGTGTGTTAGATTTTGTCAAATGATTTTCTGTGTTAACTGAGATGATCATGTGGGTTACTTACCTCTTGTTCTATTCACATATTACACTGAATCTCCACTCATTCTTGGTATAATTCTCACTTAGTCATGCTGTATAATCCTTTTACTATGCTTTTGGATTTGGTTTGCTGGTATTTTGATGAGCATCTTTGCATCTATGTTCAAGAAAGATAACAATCCACAGTTATCTTTTCTTCTGGTGTGATTATCTACATTTAATATGAGGGTCATACTGGCCTCATAAAATAAGCTTGGCAGTGTTGCTCTCTTCTATTTTTTGGAAGAGTTTGAGAATTGGTGTTAATTATTCTTTAAATATTTGACAGAAATCACCAGTAAATCTATTTGGTCTTGGGCTTTTCTTTGCTGGGAGGTTTTCATTTATAGGTATAATCTCTTTCCTATTTATACATCTGCTCAGATTTTCTACTTCTTCAGTTTTGGTAATTTATATGTTTCTAGGGAATTTACCATTTTGTCTAGGCTAGTATTTTTTGGAATGCAATTTTTAAAAGCGTTCTCTTATAACCCTTCCTATTTCTGTAACATCAGTAGTAATAGTCCCTTTTTCAATGATGACTTCCTTGCATTTTCTCTCTTTATTTCTTAGTGTAGCTAAAGCTTTGCCAATTTTCTTGATAGATTTAAAGAACCGACTTTTCATTGATTCTATTATTTCTATTCTCTGGTTTACCTCTGCTGCAATTTTTATTATTTCTTTCTTTCTCGTAGTTTTAGTTTAACTTTCACTTCTTTTTCTACTTCCTTCAGGTGAGACTTTAGCTGGCTGGTTCAAGATCTTTCTTCCTTTTTGAATGTTAGTGTTACTGCTGTAAATTTGCCAGTAAGAAAGAACTGCTTCTACTGCATAAATTTTGATATGTTGCCTTATTATTTTCATGAGATTTAAAGTCTTTGCTAATTTCCGTTGGGATTTCCTCTTTGGTTCACTGGTAGTTTAAGAGCATTGTTTAATTTCCATATATTTGTTAAATTCCATTTTTTCTTCTGGCATTCATGTCTAACTCCATTCTTTTGTGAGCAGAGGAGACTTTGCAAGATTTCAGCCTTTTCAAACCTACTGAAACCTGTTTTGTTGCTTAACATGTAGTCGATCCTGGTGAATGCTCCGTGTACGTGGGGGGAAGGGAATGTGTATTCTGTTACTGCTGGTATCGTTCAAGCCTTCTGGTTCCTTATTTTCTATCCATTGTTGAAAGTAAGTTCCTCTCTCTTTTCTTCTCTTTCTCCTACTCACTCATGTGAAACGTATTTACATGAGCCAAAATACCATGGACAATCCCTCTAGAAAATCTTTCAGTAGCTGGAAACAGCCTAAATGCCCACCAACCCAGGAATGGATTAACAAGCTGTGGTATATGTACACCATGGAATACTATTCAGCTATTTAAAAAAATGGAGACTTTACATCCTTCATGTTAACCTGGATGGACGTGGAAGGCATTATTCTTAGTAAAGCATCACAAGAATGGAGAAGCATGAATCCTATGTACTCAATTTTGATATGAGGACAATTAATGACAATTAAGGTTATGGAGGGGGAGGAAAAGCAGAAAGAGGGACGGAGGGGGGGTTGGGGCCTTGGTGTGTGTCACACTTTATGGGGGCAAGACATGATTGCAAGAGGGACTTTACCTAACAATTGCAATCAGTGTAACCTAGCTTATTGTACCCTCAATGAATCCCCAACAATAAAAAAAAAAAAGAAAAACAAAAGACAAATCCCAATTAAGGGCTATTCTAGAAAATACCTGTCCAGTACCCTCAAAGCTGTCGAGGTTATCACGACAAGGTAAGCATAAGAAACACAGTCAAGTGGATCCTAATGAAGCCTGGTGACTAAATGTAATATGGCATTCTGAATGGGATGTTGAAATAGAAAAAGGGAGTAAGTAAAAAGTAAGGAAATCTGAGTAAAATATGGACTTTTGTTAATAATACTGAATCAGTATTGGTTCATTCATGGTGACAAATGTACCTGTTAATAATAAGAGACATGATGTAAGGTTTACAGAAATTTTCTGTATAGATTACCTTCCTCATTTTTCTATAAATTTAAAATTTCTCTAAATTAAAGTTTATTTAAACAAAAAAAAAAGAAAAGAAAATCTTTCAGTAGCCTTACAGCTGTATATCCCCCCTTCACCGACCCCCAGGCACACATGATGCTTCTTTTCCTGCCTCCCATCACGCCCCCCACCCACACTCACACACACATGCTCTTCAAACCACAAATATCTCAGGATGAGCTGTATGCAACAGCCAGCAGGAGAGGGCTTGTGCTTCACCTGTCCGATGCTTCCCAGACTCAGTCAGATGCCTGCCTGGGGTGGGTCCTCTGACTATGGGACACAGCTGAGGTTTGCCACATCGGTGAGAAAGCATCAATTTTCTGAAAATCTAATTAAAAATATTTGGGGCGAAGTCAAAATAACCTCCTTGCTGGTATTCAGATCTCTGACTTGTGAGTTGATTTGCAACTCATCTTCCCACTCTGGCTCACACCAAGCATGGGGTGGGTGGCCTGGCTCACAGCATGTAGTCAATAAAGATCAGTTCACAGAATGAATGTCAAGGAGGTGTAGGAGGGGGCCAAGTTCCCAGGACCATGCAGCCAATCCCTTGTCATGGGCACAGACTCATGCACAGGCTCAACATCATCATAAGAACTCAGCATGGGCTCTTTAGGGGGAGTCACCTGACACAGGCCACAGACAACATTCTGGGATCCCTGCCAGGGCTGGTACAGCTAGTGATAACAAGGGAAGCTGAGAGAAATTCCCCAAACACTCCATAAATAATGGTATATGATTCAGACCTGCCAGTGAAAGGAAAATGACCTCCATTGTATGAATCTTTAGAAGATATAAGAAAATCATAGCAAGCAGAGAGCACTTTTCTTAACAAAATCAATCTTTAGGTGTATCATTTTACAGTTAGGACACAAAAAGCGCAAACATGACAATTTCAGTAGGAAAAAACACTCCAGCAGATCACGCATTTCTTCCAAACTTATTTCTTTTCCCAACCATTTCTAAAAGGTGATTCTACTGATCCTCTGCCAAGTGTGCTAGGCAAATGGCCATGTCAGGACATGGCATAGGTAAGCAGGTAATTAGCTTACAGGAGTCCAGTTCACAGTGGTGCTGGTTCGGGCTGACTCACCTTGTTTTACCTTTTAAGACACTGATGAATGCTGCCAACATCTCTCTTGGGTGTGTGGCTTCTCTCCTGGTCATGTGAACACATCCTTCTCACCACATTTTATGTCTACTCTCCACCCTAAGGTCAGCTCCACCTCCCAACACCTTGTGCACACACCTGGCCTCAGGTGGAGCAGCCTCCCAGGCTCTGCAAGCTGAAGGTCAGCTGTTCTTTATATGCATTAGATTCCCATTGCTGCCCTAAAAAATTACCACAAACTGAGTGGCTTGGACAACACAAATATATTTTCTTAACAGCCTATAGGTCAGAAGTCTGACGTGGATCTAACTGAGCTAAAATGGAGGTGCTGGCAGGCTGTGTTCCTTTATGGAGACCCTAGCAGGATTCGTCTGCTGTCTCATTCAAGTGGTTGACGGAACTCAGTCCCTTGTGGATGTAGAACTGAGATCCCTATTTCTTCACTGGCTGTCAGCTGAGGGCCTGCCCCACTATTCCCTCCCTTGCCTCGGGCCACCTCCTCTATCTTCAAAGCCAGCACCAGGCTGAGCCCCTCTCACACGTCACGTCTCTCCTCCTCCTGGCTCATCTGACACAGCTGGGAGAGGTTACATGATGACACTGGGTGTACTTGGAAAACCCAGGATAGTCTCCCTACCTCAAAGTGCATACCTTTAATCACATCTGCAAAGTCCGCTTTCCCACCTAAGCCAACACATTCATAGTTTCCAGAGATTAGGGTGTGGACATATTTGGGGGCATTTATTCTGCCAGCCACATCATCATGGGACGGAATCAAGGTCCTTTCCTCTCCTTTCCCTACACAGGATGTTGTCCTGTGAAGTAGTCAACTCTTTGTCCACACCATCTGACTTGAAAGTCAAACCTTCTCAAGGTCAAGAGCAATCTCACAACTTCCAAAGGTCCATTCAGAGATGAGCTGATGCAGAGTTGGAATCCTCAAGACACCCTCCAGCAGGAGGCTACCAGATATGCTGGGGCTGGGTGAACGGGAGAGAGCGTGCCCCCACAAGGAGTGTCCACAGCTGAGTGCCAGATGATGGCTGCTATGTGGGAATGGGGGCCAGGGTTACCAGAGTCCTGAGTGTTCAAGAAAACCAGAAATCAGAATTTAAGGCAAAGCCTCTCATTTATTAAACATTGGCCATGAATACAAATGTTCTTAATCCCTGATCAGGTTAAGCAAATACCTGATGATAATGTCTAGCGTGGCTCCTCCATTTGCAGTCTCTACCCTGCAAAACTTCTTATTTGCCAAATCAGACCAGTGCCTCCTTGACAGGCCTCCAGATCGAATCTGATCTTGGTGACCATTCACCTCACCCCACTCCCACCCCCAGGACCCAGCTCTGGGGCAGAAGGCTCTGTCCTGCCTCCTCTCCAGTGGTCCCTGCTACTCCACCTCCCTCCCTCCCCTCCCCCAGCAGTTTCCACGTACCCCATGGTGCTCACTAGCTGAACCTCCCCTGGTGACCTCCCCTGGAACGTGTTCCCCCCATCAGCCTGGAGAATCTCCCTTCAGGAAGAGCCCCCTCCTCTGGGAAGGCTTCCTCAACCTCTCCAGGGGACTCTGGTCCCCTTCCTCTGGGCCAGCATCCTCGTAGAGACCTGGCATGGTGCAGGAGGGCAGTTCAGATTCAACCAAGACATGCTTAGTTACCACCTACTGTGTGCCGATGCCTCTCGGTCCTGCAGTAAAGCAGTGAGACACGTGGGCTCTGCCCTTATGGGGACAGTGGTTCTGGCTATGAAGGAAAGCAAATGGTGTGAGAGGTTGTGTGGAATAAGAGGGGGTCCCCTGAGGCATGACTCAGCAAGACTGAGTGTGACATCAACTAGCTGTGGAAAGGGCCTTTCAAGCAGAGGAAACAGCAAGTGCAAAGGTCCTGGGGCAAAGGACAAGGAAGAGCATCCAAGAGGTGCTGCAGCTCGGGGATGCAGAAGTCAAAGACAGTGTTGAGGAAATAGGAAGGATATTATGGGGCCTCACAAGCCAAGACAAGGGGGTAATGACTGATGTGGACCCTCCCCCAGCAGGAAGGGGGACGTAGGGCCAGGGTCTGGCCCCTTTGTGCTGAGGACAGACCCGTCACCACTGTGCTGTTATAGCCGGTCTCACTTTCTGGGCCGTTCCTGCCATAGACAGTCTCTCACATCAACCCCAGCGACCAGATCTCTGCACGTCACTGGGCTGCTTTTCTGGTCCCCAACCCAAGTGGAAGCCCCAGGTTGATTTCCCAAAGCTACACAGGACCATCCTCCACAGCTCGGTTCCCAGACGGCCCCTGGATGGCCCACTGCTTCTGAAAGTGTGAGTTGGGCCTTCAGATGAAAGCTCAAAGCTCACCGGTGCCTCCAGCCCAGCAGAGGCAGTGGATCCTCCCTTGGGCCCCCAGAGCCTGGTACTGTCACTGGTGTCTAAAGATAGAACCTACTCCTGACGGCCCAGGAGCCTCTTTTCAGGGCCTGCAGGGCTGGCCAGGGATGGACATAGCTGGGGGCCGAATCCTGTCTGGATCAAGAAAAGGAGCGCCCCAATCACTCCTGTCCATAGATCCAGACCCCTGGCTCCACGATGGTGCTGGCTTCTCCCTCTGGAACCACCCAGTTTCTGGCGCCCTTGTCCTGAGTGACTTCTGTTAACACCCAGCAGCAGGTGCAGATAACTGCAGGTGGCACACTTGGGCTGGGTATAGGCAAATGCACAAACACAGCATGTGCCAGCAGTGTGCACACACAGAGGACACGTAGGATAGGACACAGAGACTCACATGGCCACACAAACACCAGCACACACGGTGGGATAAACCAGTGACTCTAGATGGTGACACATTCGGGTATCCTGGAGGCAGCATGGACCCGCGTAGTACACAGAGCACACACGAGCAGCCCACACTGTGACCACAGCACACGTGAGCACCCTGCCCAAGAGAGCGCACAGGTAGGTTGCACACAGATAGTGTGCGGTTAATGCATGGAAACTCCCCAAGAGAAATGCAGCCCAGCGGTAACACACGCAACCAGGGACTCACTTCCACCATAAAGGGAGTGTGTGATCAGGTAACGTACAGCAGCATAAATGTAGCAGACAGATTGTATATTCAAAGATATAACCAGACAGCAGTGTATGAGAAAGGCAGATAACTAGGAACATACACAGCACAAAGAGCACTGGGAATTGGCACATAGATGGCACACACAGGTGACACACAGCGTCATACAAGCACAGTCCCTAAGTCACACCCAAGTGCAATTTACAGGAGACCCAGGCTGGTACAGCACAGGACACTTAGACAGGTAACAGGCACTCCCCACAGGAAACACACAGATTACCAACAAGGGCAGCACGTATGTAATATGACTCTGGAGCCAGACTCAGACATAAGCTTGGAGAGGGACAAGATATGGCCCCAATATTCTATTGTGCCTGGACGCCCATCCTCTGGGAAACGCAACACGTTTGGAAACCAGGATGGGGGTGGGCAGAGAAGAGAGTCACCTCAGCCCTCTTGCACGTTTCTAAGAGGGAGATGGCAGCATAAGTGCCCAGGTCCAACTCCTCCTCTGTACAGCACATCACAATTCTACATCATTATCCTTAGATCATCGGCAGAAAAGAACATCAAGATGTTTAAACAATATAATCCTCAGGCGTGTCACTGGTGCAGTAAATACTTTGCAGTGAAGCCTTTATTTCTTAGATTTAAAAAAGGAAGAAGAAGAAGAAATTAAAAAAAGAGCTTACACAGACATTCTTTGTTGATTTGCTTAATAAAATTTCCTGGTTATGTCCTGCTGCCAAGGGCTGCCCAAGCACCCTGCTCCTTATGGGAAGTGGGTTTACTTGGGACATGGTGTGAGAACTGCTGAGCTGAGACTGTAGAGACCTCCCCAGATCCTCGGTGGCCTCAGGAAGCTCAGAATTGCAGTGGATCTAGTGTTAGGTGAAGGGATGCTGATGTTTACTGTACCTCCTAAGCTCAAAGAAAGGATGAGGCCAAGGATGGGAATGGGGAAATTTTGTTAATGAAACAAAGGAAAGTGATGCTGCGCCTGAAAATTCCATCCTGAGAGCAGTTTCATATTTTCTCCTTTCAAGGGACTTGAGTACACTCTCTTTAGGTGCTCATAAGTGCCCCAGCATGCGCCAAGGGGAGACTGGGGGATGAAGCTATCCCTGGAAGGTGGTGTCATCCACCAGGTCCTCAAAAAACCCTCTACCAGGATGAGTGGAGAATGCTGTTTTCCAGATGTTTTCCTGTGAGGCTGCTCTGATTCAATCTCCCTCCCTTTTCTCTCTTTCATAAGACCTGCACAGGGTGTCAGAATTGGGCAAAAGAATCCCAATTTCAGGCAGAAATATATTAAATTTCAAAATATTTCCAACTTTTCAAATGTTTGACATAATGCAGGTAAATATGGAGTCTTTGGTTAAGTTCCTTATCTGAAAATGGGGATAATCATACTTGCCTGCTCATGTGGTTATAAGGGTTATAAAGGTAAATACAGGATGGGGTCCTTTCAGTGAATCCCGTTCATTTGAATTGGCCAGAGTCCAGGTCTGCTACGAGACGCAGACCTACAGGAACCATGACCTGTCCTTGCAGAGATCATGTCCTGTGGGTGCAGACTCCGGATGCTTCCAGTGCTTCCCACCAGAGGACAGTATTGGAAGCTGATCCATTTCATTTGGCATTTCTGCCTAAGCTCACCCCCAGATTCCCACCAAGAATGTCACTAGTCCCATTGCTTCCAGTGGAGCATAGAGAAAGGAAGCTCTGTGTGAATTAAAAATGCATTAAGGCTCTCAAAAGACATCAAAGTCAATTTTAGTTTTCAAGAACAAAAGACATTTCATACAACAACCTTGCAATTACTTTGCATTATAAAAAAAAAAAACCCTGAAATTCTTAAAGCCCTTTCTCCATCTGCTCATTTGTTATGCATGATCTTAGTGCAGAGAGACACCTGCCCTAGTGTAATTAAAAGTTCATAATGGAGGGTGGAGAAAAGATGGCTGACTGAAGCCAGCTTTCCACAGAGGCTCCCGTCCAGAAGGAGAGTTAAAGGACAGAAATTTAGCAAGTAACATGGTGGATTAGAGCTGCACCAAGAGAGAAGGGTGAAGAACACACATCAACCCCGCTGAGGTGAGCTGTGACCCCAAGGATACAAACAAAAGGTACAAAATCCATCACCAAACGGATGGGAGTCCTCCTCCCCCATGAGAACAGCTCAGAGTGCCCCACAGACAAATAAGCAGACTTCAAAGTTCCTCCCACTACACTCCACGGGAGAGACCCTCTAAAAACTTGACCTACCTCCCCTACGAGGGTGCCATGGCCCTCTCCTGCCAGGCATAAAACTGTATATATTCTCTACCTGCAATTCTGAGCTCCCAGCACTCCCCTCCACTCCCACTCTGAGGTCTGGCGACCTATTCCCCAGGAGTCCAGGGTGATTTCTTGAGGGGTGTGGACAGGGCTTGGACTGCAGCTGGTCAGTGCTGATTCTGTGGCACACAACTGAGGAGAGGACGGTTGGCTGAGAGAGAACCAAGCCAGAGCGGCAGTGCCCAGAGGCGCAGAGAAGCAGCCGTTTTTGGCAACTAGGGCTCACCTCCAGATATTCCAAAGTCACAACCCCTGTCGCTCTGGGCAACCAGCGGAGGCCGGGCATCTTCTCAGGTGGCAACCACCTCGGAACAGATTTGGGACAGAAATGCAGGCCCCGTGAGTAAAGGGTTTGCCTGAAGCGGTACCGCCCTGGGTGGAGCCTGGGGACTAGTAAACGCATGCGCAGAGCCGGGAGATTCCCAGGGCGAGGCTGACCCAGAAGACTGCTTTACAGAGCCTAAGACTCACCCGGCCCTCAGGGGACTATCAGCTTAAACCAAGGAGGGCAGGCAGAGGCTGTGAATACAAACAGCTGAGACCATACAGCAGCACAGACAGGGCCTGACGCACAGCTTCTGGGAACTCAAAACAGCTTCTCTTCTGCAGGGGAATTTAGCAGGGACAGAAACAAATTTCTGCAAAGTTGTTCTGTTCTGTCAGTAACATCATCAGGGGCGGGGCTGGAACTGAGTGAACACCCCCCAGCCTCCATCAAGTGCCCGAGGTTGTCAGGCCTCACCTCCCCCGGCTGGATAGAGGCAGAGAGCAGCGGCCTGGCTGAGCAGACATAGATTTCCTTGTGATTCAGACAGGTAAAAACCCTTGGAGTATCTGCTCATTGGAGCCAACTGGGTCACAGCACTGCGGGGTTACCAGTGACTGGGTGTGACAGAGGTGCAAAGTGGACAAGGAGGCATCAACCTTCCCAGACTAATCTATTTGCTGGGTCCTCCTGACTTCACAGAGCACCAGAGCAAGTCATATTTGAGTTGTCACCAGACCCTGGGATCTAGTTGCCAGAGACCTTTTAAATTCTCCCACCTGAGACAGGTGCTGACTGAGACAATTGATTTCGACCTTTTGAACTGAGCCAATTGCCCAAGGACTATCCAAGTGGTGCCCTAGGTGTGTGATTGTAGGAAGGTTTGATTTTCCTTTTCCAATTGTTACCTGTGGAGGGCGGGGGTGACTTAATTGCTGGTATTTCTCCACAGCTGAGACTTCAACCCACAGTAACTGTTTCACTAGGGTCGGACAGAGACCAGCTGAAAACAAGACACAGCCACTTACCCCACTACACCAAACAAGTCCCCAGTTTCTCAGGCTATAGCACTGTACTGGTCCTCGACAAAGCTCCAGGGGAAAAGTCAAATGGTATAAAATAATCATGGGGTGGAATCAGCAGAAAAACTCTGGTAACATGAATGACCAGAATAGATCAACACCCCCAAGGAAAGATTTGGCAGATGTAACTGAAGATCTCATTCATAAACAGCTGGCCAAGTTTTCAGAAATTAAATTCAGAATTTGGATTGCAAACAACATTAATAGAATGGAGGAAAATTTGGAATTAGAAATTCGAGGAGCAATTCAAAAGTTGGAATTAGAAATTCGAGGAGAAATTCAAAAGTTGTCTCAAGAATTCAAGGAATTTAAAAACAGAACTACCAAGGATTTTGACACACTGAAGCAAGAATTTGCAGCCCTCAAAGATCTGAAAAATACAGTAGAATCCCTCAGTAACAGAGTGGAGCAAGCAGAAGAAAGGATTTCTGACATGGAAGACAAAGCTTTTGAACGCTCCAAAACTCTCAAAGAGGAAGAGAAATGGAGAGCAAAAACGGATCATTATCTCAGAGAGCTCCAGGATAATTTGAAGAAGGCAAATATCTACCTCATTGGAATCCCTGAAAGCGATGAAGTGTCCTCGTAAGGCACAGAGGCTCTTCTTCATGAAATTATAAAAGAAAAATTTCCAGACATGCCAAGAGATTCTGAAATTCAGATAGCAGACAGTTTCAGAACCCCAGCATGACTCAACCTGAGTAAGACATCCCCCAGGCATATCATAATTAACTTCACTAAAGTTAATATGAAGGAGAAAATTCTGAAAGCAGCCAGACGTAAGAAATCCATTACCTACAAAGGGAAGAATATTAGAATGACTGCAGATCTCTCTGCTGAAACTTCTCAAGCCAGAAGAGGGTGGTCATCGACTTTTAATCTCCTAAAACAAAATAACTTTCAACCCAGGATCCTGTATGCAACTAAACTGAGTTTCATTTATGATGAAGAAATTAAATACTTTAATGACATTCATCTGTTGAAGAAATTCTCCATAACCAAACCAGCTCTTCAGGATATTCTCAGACCTATCCTCCATAATGACCAGCCCAATCCTCTACCACAAAAGTAAACTCACTCTGAAACTTTTGATCAAACTCCAACTTCTACAGTGATGAAAGGATTAAAAATGTCCGGTGGACTTGCGAAAAACTCGATACCCAAAATTTTACCAAGCTTATCAATATTTTCCATTAATGTGAACGGCTTAAACTGTCCTCTAAAGAGGCACAGGTTGGCTGACTAGATACAAAAACTCAGTCCAGATATTTGCTGCATACAAGAATTCCATCTTACCTTAAGAGATAAATATAGACTCAGGGTGAAAGAATGGTCGTCCATATTTCAGGCAAATGGTAATCAGAAAAAAGCAGGTGTTGCAATTCTATTTGCAGACACAATAGGCTTTAAACCAACAAAAGTAAGGAAGGATAAAATTGGTCACTTCATATTTGTTAAGGGTAATACTCAATATGATGAGATTTCAATTATTAATATTTATGTACCCAACCAGAATGTACCTCAATTTATAAGAGAAACTCTAACAGACATGAGCAACTTGATTTCCTCCAGCTCCATAATAGTTGGAGATTTCAACATTCCTTTGGCAGTGTGGATAGATCCTCCAATAAGAAGCTGAGCAAAGAAATTTTAGATTTAAACCTAACCATCCAACATTGAGATTTAGCAGACATCTACAGAACATTTCATCCCAACAAAACTGAATACACATATTTCTCATCAGCCCATGAAACATACTCCAAAATTGACCACACCTTAGGTCACAAGTCTAACCATAGTAAGGAATAGAAATTATTCCTTGCACATTCTCGGACCACCATGGAATAAAAGTTGAACTCAGTAACAACGGGAATCTGCATACTCATACAAAAACATGGAAGTTAAATAACCTTATGCTGAATGATAGCTGGCTCATAGATAAGATTAAGAAGGAAATTGCAGGATTGAATGGCAGATCTATTTTTAGATCTCTAAGTGTTCTCCATATCTCTTACCAAAAGGAATGTATTAATTTGCATTCCCACCAGCAGTGCAAAAGTGTTCCCTTTCCTTCACATCCACGCCAACATCTCTGGTCTTGAGATTTTGTGATATAGGCTAGTCTCACTGGAGTAAGATGATATCTCAAAGTAGTTTTGATTTGCATTTATCTGATGGTTAAAGATGATGAGCATTTTTTCATATGCCTGAAGGCCGTGCACCTGTCTTCTTCAGAGAAGTTTCTCTTCAAATCCCTTGCCCAGCCTGCAATGGGATCACTTGTTCTTTTCTTGCTTATACGTTTGAGTTCTCTGTGGATTATAGTTATTAAACAGACATAACCTGCAAATATCTTCTCCCATTCTGAGGGCTGTCTGAGTGCTTTACTTACTGTGTTGTTGGCTGTGCAGAAGCTTTTTAGTTTGATCAGGTCCCAGTAGTGTATTTTTGAAGCTGCTTCAATTGCCCGGGGGGGTCCTCCTCATAAAAACTCACCCAGACCGATTTCTTCGAGGGTTTTCCCTGCACTCTCTTCTAGTGTTTTTAGTTTCATGTCTTAAGTTTAAATCTTTAATCCAGTGAGAGTCTATCTTAGTTAATGGTGAAAGGTGTGGGTCCAGTTTCAGTCTTCTACAGGCTGCCAGCCAGTTCACCCAGCACCATTTGTTAAAGAGGGAATCTTTTCCCCACTGAATGTTTTTAATTCGCTTGTCAAAGATCAAATAGCGGTAAGTAGCTGGATTCATCTCTTGGTTCTCTATTCTGTTCCAGACATCTACTTCTCTGTTTTTGTGCCATTACCATACTGTTTTGATCACTATCAATTTATAGTATAGTCTGAGGTCTGGTAGCATGAGTCCTCCTGCTTTGTTTTTATTTCTGAGTAATGTCTTGGCTATTTGAGGTTTTTTCTGATTCCATATAAAATAAAGTATTATTTTTCAAGATCTTTAAAGTATGACAGTAGAGCCTTAATAGGGACTGCATTAAAATTGTATATTGCTTTGGGTAGTATGGACATTTTAACAATGTTGATTGTTCCCAGCCATGAGCATGGTATCTTTTTCCATTTGTTAACATTTTCAGCTATTTCTTTTCTTAGAGTTTCATAGTTCTCTTTATACAGATCTTTCATGTCCTTTGTTAGATAAACTCCCAAATATTTCATCTTCTTTGGCACTACTATAAATGGAATAGAGTCCTAAACTGTTTTTTCAGTTTGACTATTTTTGGTATACATAAAGGCTACCAATTTATGAATATTGATTTTGTAGCATGAGACACTGCTATATTCCTGGATCACTTCTAAGAGTTTTGTAGTAGAATCCCTGCTGTTTTCCTGATATATAATCATGTCATCTGCAAAAAGAGAAAGTTTGATCTCTTCTGACCCCATATGGATACCCTTGATTGCCTTTTCTTCTCTAATTGCGATGGCTAAAACTTCCATTGCAAGTTTCCATTTGCTTCTGTTAAAGAGCAGTGGAGACAATGGGCAGCCTTGTCTGGTTCCTGATCTGAGTGGAAATGATTCCAGTTTAACTCCATTCAACACGATATTGGCTGTGGGTTTGCTGTAGATGGCCTCTATCGGTTTAAGCAATGTCCCTTCTATACCCATTTTCTTAAGTGTTCTGATCATGAAGGGATGCTGGATATTATCAAAAGCTTTTTCTGCATCAAATGAGAGAATCATATGGTCTTTGTTTTTTAATTTGTTTATGTGCTGAATTATACTTATAGATTTACGTATATTGAATCAGCCTTGAGACCCTGGGATAAAACCGACTTGGTCATGGTGTATAATTTGTTTGATGTGTTGTTGGATTCTGTTTGTTAAGATCTTGTTGAATATTTTTGCATCTATATTCATTAGTGATATTGGTCTATAATTTTCTTTTCTTGTTGGGTCTTTTCCTGGTTTGGGGATCAGGGTGATGTTTGCTTCATAGAACGTGTTGGGTAGTCTTCCTTCTTCTTCTATATTTTGGAACAGGTTGAGTAATATAGGTACTAGTTCCTCTTTAAAGTTTTGGTAGAATTCTGACGTGAAGCCATCTGGTCCCGGGCTTTTCTTTATAGGGAGATTTTGTATGGTTGTTGCTATTTCAGAACCTGATATTGGCCTGCTCAACATTTCCACTTGATCCTGGCTAAGAGTTAGAAGGTGACGTGCTTCCAAAAATTGGTCAATTTCCTTCAGATTTTCATATTTCTGAGAATAAAGTTTCTTGTAATATTCATTAAGGATTTTTTGAATTTCTGAGGAGTCTGTTGTTATTTTGTCTTTGTTGTTTCTGATTTATGAAATTAGGGATTTTACTCTTTTTTCCTGGTTAGGTTAGCCAAAGGTTTATCTATTTTATTGACCTTTTCAAAAAACCAACTTTTTGATTTATTGATCTGTTGTATAATTCTTTTGTTTTCAATTTCATTTAATTATGCTCTAATTTTGGTTATTTATTTTCTTCTACTGGGTTTTGGGGTTGCAATGTTCTTCCTTTTCCAGTTGCTTGAGATGTCCCATTAAGTTATTAACTTCTTCTCTTTCCATTCTCTTGAGGGAGGCTTGCAGTGCTATTAATTTCCCTTTTAGTACTGACTTTGCGGTATCACAGAGGTTCTGATAATTTGTGTCTTCATTGTCGTTTTGTTCCAAAAATTTGGCAATTTCCTTCTTAATCTCATCTGTGACCCAGCTATCATTCAGCATAAGGTTATTTAATTTCCATGTTTTTGTATGAGTATGCAGATTCCTATTGGTACTGAGTTCAACTTTTATTCCATGGTGGTCCGAGAAGATGCAAGGAATAATTTCTATTCCTTTAAATTTACTGAGGTTAGACTTGTGACCTAAGATGTGATAAATTTTGGAGTATGTTCCATGGGCTGATGAGAAGTATGTGTATTCAGTTTTGTTGGGATGAAATGTTCTGTAGATGTCTGCTAAATCCCAATCTTGGATGGTTAGGTTTAAATCTAAAATTTCTTTGGTCAGCTTCTTATTGGAGGATCTATCCAACGCTGCCAAAGGAGTGTTGAAATCTCCGACAATTATGGAGCTGGAGGAAATCAAGTTGCTCATGTCTGCTAGAGTTTCCCTTATAAATTGAGGCTCATTCTGGTTGGGTGTATAAATATCAATAAGTGAAATCTCATTATATTGAGTATTACCTTTAACAAATATGAAGTGACCATTCTTTTCTTTCTTTTTTTTTTTTTTTTTCGGTTTTTGGTGGAGGGGACTGGGTTTGAACCTACCACCTCCAGCTTGTGGGGCCGGTACTCTACTCCTTTGAGCCACAGGCGCTATCCTGAAGTGACCATTCTGATCCTTCCTTACTTTTGTTGGTTTAAAGCCTATTGTGTCTGCAAATAGAATTGCAACACCTGCCTTTTTCTGATTACCATTTGCCTGAAATATGGACGACCATTCTTTCACCCTGAGTCTATATTTATCTCTTAAAGTAAGATGGAATTCTTGTATGCAGCAAATATCTGGACTGAGATTTTGTATCAAGTCAGCCAATCTGTGCCTCTTTAGAGGACAGTTTAAGCCGTTCACATTAACGGAGAATATTGATAAATTTGGTAAAATTTTGGGTATCGAGTTTTTCGCAAGTCCACTGGACATTTTTAATCCTTTCACCGGAAGTTGGAGTTTGATCAAAAGTTTCAGAGTGAGTTTACTTTTGTGGTAGAGGATTGGGCTGGTCATTATGGAGGATAGGTCTGAGAATATCCTGAAGAGCTGGTTTGGTTATGGCAAATTTCTTCAACATATCAATGTCATTAAAGTATTTAATTTCTCCATCATAAATGAAACTCAGTTTAATTGGATACAGGATCCTGGGTTGAAAGTTATTTTGTTTTAGGAGATTAAAAGTCGATGACCACCCTCTTCTGGCTTGAGAAGTTTCAGCAGAGAGATCTGCAGTCATTCTAATATTCTTCCCTTTGTAGGTAATGGATTTCTTACATCTGGCTGCTTTCAGAATTTTCTCCTTCATATTAACTTTAGTGAAGTTAATTATGATATGCCTGGGGGATGTCTTATTCAGGTTGAGTCGGGCTGGGGTTCTGAAACTGTCTGCTATCTGAATTTCAGAATCTCTTGGCATGTCTGGAGATTTTTCTTTCATAATTTCACAGAGAAGAGCCTCTGTGTCTTGCAAGGCCACTTCATCTCTTTCAGGGATTCCAATGAGGTAGATATTAGCCTTCTTCAAATTATCCCAGAGCTCCCTGAGAGAATGATCCATTTTTGCTCTCCATTTCTCTTCCTCTTTGAGAGTTTGGTAGCATTCAAAAGCTTTGTCTTCCATGTCAGAAATCCTTTCTTCTGCTTGCTCCACTCTGTTACTGAGGGATTCTACTGTATTTTTCAGATCTTTGAGGGCTGCAAATTCTTCTTCAGTGTGTCAAAATCTTTGGTGGTTTTGTCTTTAAATTCCTTGAATTCTTAAGACAACTTTTGAATTTCTCCTCGAATTTCTAATTCCAACTTTTGAATTGCTCCTCGAATTTTTAATTCCAAATTTTCCTCCACTCTATTAATCTCATTTGCAATCCAAATTCTGAATTTGATTTCTGAAATCTTGGCCAGCTGTTTATGAATGGGATCTTCAGTTACAACTGCCATATCTTTCCTTGGGGGTGTTGATCTATTCTGGTCATTCATGTTACCAGAGTTTTTCTGCTGATTCCGCCCCATGATTATTTCACACCATTTGACATTTCCCCTGGAGCTTTGTCAAGGACCCGTACAGTGCTATAGCCTGAGAAACTGGGGACCTGTTTGGTGTGGTGGGGCTAAGTGGCTCTGTCTTGTTTTCAGCTGGTCTCTGTCCAACCCTAGTGAGACAGTTACTCTGCATTGAAGTCTCAGCTGTGGAGAAATACCAGCAATTAAGTCACCCCCGCCCCCACAGGTAACAATTGGAAAAGGAAAATCAAACCTTCCTACAACCACACACCATGGCAACACTTGGATAGTCCTCGGGTGATTGGCTCAGTTCAAAAGGTCCAAATCAATTGTCTCAGTCAGCACCTGTCTCAGGTGGGAGAGTTTAAAAGGTCTCTGGCAACTAGATCCCAGGGTCTGCTGACAACTCAAATAGGACTTGCTCTGGTGCTCTGTGAAGTCAGGAGGACCCACCCAGCAAATACATTAGTCTGGGAAGGTTGATGCTTCCTTCCCCACCTTGCACCTCTGTCACACTCAGTCACTGATAACCCCACAGAGCTGTGACCCAGTTGCCTCCAATGAGCAGATACTCCAGGGGTTTGCACCTGCCTGAATCACAAAGAGATCTATGTTTGCTCAGCCAGGCCACTGTTCTCTGCCTCTATCCGGCAGGGGGAGGTGAGACCTGACAACCTCAGGAGGCTGGGGGGAGGGGGGATGTTCACTCTGTTCTGGTATTCCATTTTGTATGTACACCACACTTTATCCATTCAGCCATTGATGGAGACCTAGGCTGATTCCGTATCTCAGCTATTGTGAATAGTGCTTCAGTGAACATGTGGTGTAGATGCCTCTGACATGCTGATTTCCCTTCCTGTGGACATCCCTTTCAGTAGTGAGATTGCTGCATCATATGACAATCCTATTTTTAGTTTTTTGAGAAATCTTCTACTGATACTGATGGCTGTACTAACTTACATTCTCATCAACAGTCTATAAGAGCTCTGCATTCTCCACATTTTTGCCAGCATTTATTATTTTTTGGTTTTTTGATTATAGCCAGAGACATGTCTGTTTAGGTCATTTGCCCATTTTTAACTCAGATTTGTTTGGTTTTTGTTTCTGAGTTTGAGATTCTTGTATATGCTGAATACCAATCCCTTGTGGTATGAACAATTTGCAAACATTCTGCAGGTTATCTCTTCACTATGTTGAAAGATTAGGGATAGTGTTAGGTTTTCTTTGCTCTTTTTATTTAAGTTTGATATAATACTATTTCTCTATTTTTTCTTTTGCTGCCTGTACTTTTGAGATCTTCTCCATAAAATCTTTACCCAGACCAATGTCCTAAAATTTTTCTGCTATTTTCTTCCAGGAGTTTCATAATTTCTTGTCTTACCTCTAGATTTTCAATCCATTTAGAGTTCATTGTTGCATATAATGAGAAATAGGTGTCTCGTCTCATTTTTGTGCATGTACATACTCCCAGCACCATTTCTTTTTTTTTTTTTTAATTCAAGTTTTTGGCTGGGGCCGGGTTTGAACCTGCCACCTCCAGTATATAGGGCCAGCGCCCTATTCCTTTGAGCCACAGGCGCCACCCCAAGCACCATTTCTTGATGAGACCATCCCTTCTACAATATAATTTGTGCCTTTGTCAAAAATAAGTAGGCTGTGGGCGGCGCCTGTGACTCAAAGAGTAGGGCGCCAGTCCCATATGCCGGAGGTGGCGGGTTCAAACCCAGCCCGGCCAAAAAACCACAAAAAAAAAAAAATAAGTTGGCTGTAAATTCATGGATTTATTTCCAGGTTCTCCATTCTGTTCCATCAGTCTATATGCCTATTTTTATGCCAGTATCATGTTAATTATTGTTGCTGTTTTGTTTTGTGTTTTAGAGACAGAATCTCACTCTGTTACCCAGGCTGGAGTACATTGGAACAATCACAGCTCACTACAAGCTCCAACTCCTGGGCTCAAGTAATCCTCCCACCTCGACCTCCTGAGTAGCTAGAACTACAAGTGTGCACCACTGTGCCTGGCTAATTTTTTATATTTTTTGTACAGCAAGGTCTCACATGATTATTGTGGCTGGAGTGCAGTGGCATGATTAAGAAGGGAAACTAAGAAAGGGACTTCAAGGAGGATGAGAGGGAAGCCTGGGCCTCAGAACCAGGAATCTGGAGGGCCCATAAGAATGTGGGTAGGTAACTAACACCCAATAGAAAGAGATAATAGTCATCATATCAATGTACACAGCTATGATTTAATAAAAGAAAGAAAGAAAGAGATAACAGTCAATGACCAATACAAAAGAGCAATAATGCCAGGAGGTGCAGAGAGGCCAAGGAAAGACTTGCAACCAATTTCAAATGGAGAGAAAGAGGGTTATTTATACCTCTGCACAGCTTTGAGTCTCTGTTTCTCCCACCTGGTCTACCTCATGAAAGGAACCCACTTTCAACTCTCTTTGTAAATGCTCTAAACTTTACCTTTGTTCTTAAATAAAATTTCTCTTTGTTACACTGAAACTTGAGCTGGTTACTTTTACTTCTTATTCATCAGCCTGTGTTGCTCCAGCTTTGTTTCCATTAATTTTTGCTTTCAATATCCCTGTTCCTTGGCTGAAGTTTCTAGCTCAGCCCATTAATTGAACCAGGTCCACTGGATTTGGGGAACCAGATCACTGGCCCCAACGATGACCATAGTTCATTACAGCCTCCAATCCCTAGACTCAAGCAATCATCCTGCCTCAGCCTCCTGAGTAGCTAGGACTAGAGGCACGAGCCCTCAGAATGGGAGAAGGTATTTGCAGGTTATGTCTCTGACAAAGGTTTAATAACCAGAATCCACAGAGAACTCAAATGTATTAGCAAGAAAAGAACAAGTGATCCCATCACAGGCTGAGCAAGGGACTTGAAGAGAAACTTCTCTGAAGAAGACAGGCGCACGGCCTACAGACAACATGAAAAAATGCTCATCATCTTTAATCATCAGAGAAATCCAAATCAAAACTACTTTGAGACATCATCTAACTCCAGTAAGATTAGCCCACATCACAAAATCCCAAAACTACAGATGTTGGTGTGGATGTGGAGAAAGGGGAATACTTCTACATTGCTGGTGGGAATGCAAACTAATACGTTCCTTTTGGAAAGATGTCTGGAGAACACAGATCTAAAAATATATCTGCCATTTGATCCTACAATTTCTCTACTAGGTATATATTCAGAAGTCCAAAAATCACATTATAACAAAGATATATGTACCAGAATGTTTACTGCAGCCCAATTCATAATTGCTAAGTCATGGAAGAAACCCAAGCACCCACTGACCCATGAATGGATCAATAAATTATCGTATATGTACACCATGGAATATTATGCAGCCTTAAAGAAAGATGGAGACTTTACCTCTTTCATGTTTACATGGATGGAGCTGGAACATATTCTTCTTAGCAAAGTATCTGAAGTATGGAAAAAAAAGTATCCAATATACTCAGTCTTACTATGAAACCAATTTATAGCTTTCTTATGAAAGCTATAACCCAATTATAGCCCAAGAAGAAGGGGAAAGGGGAGCGGGAGGTGAGGGGAGGAGGAGGATGGGTGGAGGGAGAGTAATTGGTGGGACCACACCTAGGGTGCATCTTACAAGGGTACATGTGAAATTTACAAGCTGTAAAATATAAATATCTTAACACAGTAACTAAGAAAATGCCGTGAAGGCTATGTTAACCAGTTTGATGAAAACATTTCAAATTGTATATAAAACCAGCACATTGTACCCCATGATTGCATTAATGTACACAGCTATGACTTAATAAAGAAAAAAAAGTAATTTAAATTTAAAGGAATGCTTTCTCCTTTCTAAGAGTTTCTAGTGATTAGTTCTTCCTCTGTGGTACAGAAGTGGACACCCTTAAAAATGCACATTTTCTTTATAAATGTAAATTTCTCTTGCAAAAGGGTTTCAAAATAGCCCACTGAAAATAGTCCTTATGCCAGAAAGGCATATTTTTGCCATGAATTCAGCTAGTGAGATGACTTTCCAACCCAGTTTGGGTTTGTTTTGTTTTTTTTTTTTTTTTTTGAGACAGCGTCTCAAGCTGTCACCCTGGGTAGAGTGCTGTGGAGTCAAAGCTCACAGCAACCTCCAACTCTTGGGCTCAAGCGATCCTCTTGCCTCAGTCTTTTCTTTCTTTTCTTTCCTTTCCTTTCTTTCTTTCTTGAGACATGGGTATAGCTTTTGTTCAGGCTGGTCTCCAACTCGCGAGCTCAAGCAATCCACCTGCCTCGGCCTCCCAGAGTACTAGGATTACAGGTGTGAACCACCATGCCAAGCCCCAGCTTGTATTTTTAAACTAGGTTACTGAGTTCAGGACAGACCCTATTTACAAATAGGGCAGACAAACAATTCTCTTTTGCAGTTTTTGGCCGGGGCCGGGTTTGAATCTGCCACCTCTGGTATATGGGGCCAGCACCCTACTTCTTCAGCCACAGGCACCACCCAGACAATTTTCTATGTCCAGACTCAGCATCGATAGACCAGAATGTTTTTTACAAATAGTATTTCTAATCTTGCCTTACAGTCAGAGACCGGTTTTTCTCTTCTGTTTACAAGATTGACTGATAGACCAGTTGGGGTTTTATGACCTTTTCTCAGAGAGCTTGTCTCAACCAGATAGTTTTAAACAGACTGGTACCTGGGCTATTCTTTCTTTCTTTGCAAATGATGGCATTTAGGCCTGATGTCTAAATTCTGCACCTTTGGATGTAAAGATTTGGTTTTAGGGAATTTTTTTAGTAAATCATTTGGGGGATGGATTTTTTCTTTTCTTTTCTTTTCTTTTTTTTTTTTTTGAGACAGAGTCTTAAACTGTCACCCTGGGTAGAGTGCTGTGGTGTCACAGCTCACAGCAACCTCAAACTCTTGGGCTTAAGCAATTCTCTTGCCTCAGCTTCCCAAGCAGCTGGGACTACAGGCACCTACCACAACCCCTGGCTATTTTTGTTGTTTTTGCAATTGCCATTGTTGTTTCAGCTGGCCCAGGCAAGGTTCGAACCCGCCAGCTTCAGTATATGTGACCAGGGATGGATTCTAAGAGATCATTAGCTCTTTTCCCAACTTTGGTCCATCACTGAAAAACTAGGTGGTTGGGTGTTTGATATCTTTCTCAAGTACATCCTATTTGGCTTCAGTCATCCAATTACAGGTTTCTCTAGGCCCCCATTATCATGTGAATAAATTAGTAAAGAGCAAGAGCCCTGGATCATATGGCCAATGAGAATTGTTTTCATTTGAGAATTTCTGGTGGTTTTCACTATTGCTCTGAACTCAAGATTTTGCATAAGACAGAAAGGTGATTAAAGCAGCAGACCTGGTTGACCTGAGGGCCTAACTTTATAAACCAGTCACCTAGCTTTCTTTTGTCTTTGGAGTAAAAAGGGAACTGAGTTAAAGGTCAGCAGATCCAGACTAGGCAGAGGATGGAGAGAAAGAAAGAAAAGGTGCAAAGTTAAATCAATCTACAATTTTTCTCATTAATTAGCTGCTTAAGTTTTTAATTTGCCTATTAGAAAGACAAATTTTGATTCATTTAACCTTTTAGAAGCATCTAGATCCCATTCAAAAATACATCCCATTGCTTCTGAGGTGTTTTGGATCCTTTCTTTCCTAGTGTGCCTTGCAAGTGAATAATTTTATCCAAGTTAAAACTTCCTCACTTTTGCCACTGAAACTTCAAGTTACCTTTAGCAGGTTCACCCATTTCTCTAGAAAAGCACAGATCCTGGCTCCCTAGTTCTTACACATGAAATTGGCTGGAGTTCCAGATGGAGGACTTCCAGACTCCTTGGATCCAGATGAACTGATGATTCCCTGTGTTTCTGTAATCTCACTTACAAGAGGCCTTCTACTGGACCCAGTTCCACAGGACTTGTACTGTATCCAGTCTGGTTTCTGTTGCGACTTCTAGACCCAGTTCAGACCAAAAATACTCAAATAAAACTGGAGAACTTGACACAAGTTACGGAGCTTGTATCTAAGCAGGACCTACCAGTGGTGACCTCCAAATGTATAGCAAGAAGCAGTATGAAGCAGGCATTGAGACAGAACATTCTCATAAGCAACAAGTTACCAGCAATGGATTTATTACTTAAAGACAGGTAACAAGGGACAACAGAATCCTAGGACTCATAGTAAGCCTGGGCTCAGAAAACTGACCAAGGCAGATGAAGTCTTGAATGTATGCACCCCACTTACACCACAGGTGAGGGACCCCAAAAAGGTTACAAGAATCTCTGCACTAAAACATTGAAAAACATCCTGTTTCTAGATGAGGACTGGAACAGCATGGGCTGTTTCAGCCAGTCCTTCCCACCTTCCCTCAGGATGCTGCATTCCCAGGACATAATATAGTTATTCTTTTTTTTTTTCTTTTTTTGAGAGTCTCACTATGTCACCCTCAGTAGAGTGCTGTGGTGTCACAGCTCACAGCAACCTCAAACTCTTGGGTTTAATGATTCTCTTGCCTCAGCCTCCTAAGTAGCTGGGACTACAGGTGCCTGCCACAACGCCTGGCCATTTTTCTGTTGCAGTTGTCATAATTGCTTAGCTGGGCTGGGCTGGGTTCGAAAACACCAGCCTCAGTGTATGTGGCCAATGCTGTAACCACAGTCCTGTTACGGGCACTGAGCCACATATAGTTATTCTTGAGAAATATGAGTGAGAAGGGGAAAGAAGTAGGTCAGTCCAAGGCTACCCAGAAAACTGTCCTGCACCTACATCTGTTTACTTGTTGCTCCCAGGGTTCATCCTTGGGGGCATGGGGGAGGTTTCCTTCAGATTTCATTCCTGACAACAGAACTGTTAAAAGAAAAACTTTAGACAGAATAAATTCAACAGTTTATTTGAACAAAAAACAATGCATTCATCAGGCAGCCCTGAGAACTGGAAGTAGTTCAGAGAGCTCCACTCTGCAACATGAGTTGCAAGCTTTCATAGACCAGACACAGAGGCAAAGTAGAGAAATTCTTTCATTAGCTATAGCTAGGTGTTTGCTTGATTGGAATGCGATCCAGTGAAGGGCCTGAATTAGAGGTTAGTTGGTGGTTTCTGACTGGTTAAGCTAAATTTCTACTTTTTATTTTTTTGTAGAGACACAGTTTCACTTTATTGCCCTCGGTAGAGTGCGACACACAGCTCACAGCAACCTCCAACTCCTGGGCTTAGGCGATTCTCCTGCCTCAGCCTCCCGACTAGCTGAGACTACAGGCGCCCGCCACAACGCCCGGCTATTCTACTTTTTAAATTGAATGAAGTTTTGGGTTGCCTAGGAGCTATAGTTACAGAAACAATATGAAACTAATGGCTTTCTTTTTTGTTTTAACACCCTGCTCCTTGACCCCAAGAGAAAGCTTGAAGGGAGTCCAACACCCCAGCAGACCAGCACATGCCTGGTAGTAACCAATGTAGAATTTATCAAGTAACCATGACACAGTACCTCCTTTCAGCAGCAGCAACAGCAGCAAGTAAGATACAGGCAGATAGGAAGATGCTGGCCTGGTCATGCTCAGCACTGGCCCACTCATTGTACAGATACTGGGTATTAATCAATATTTGACTCATTGTATGCTGGGTGCTCTTCTACGCACTGAGGATGCTAACGTGAACCCATGTCCCTATACTCCTAAAGCTAATTCCAATGGGACACTGAACATATGACATAATGTAAGGTGGTGGTGAAGGCTACAAAAACAAATCAGAAGGGCCACGTGACCAAAAGTGAGGGGAAAAGCTAGACAGTGTGGAGAGATATGGCCACATTAAGAACAGGGATGACTGAGTTAAACGTGGGTGAGGAGGCTGCCCAACGAAAACACAGAAGTGTAAGCAGTCAGGGAAAACCAGAATAAAGAATATTTGGTGAGAACTGCTTGCTGCTTAATTTTCAAAAACCAGTTAATATTCATTTGTATGCTTTACCTCATTTCAACATTACTTATAAAAAGACATTATGTCTCAGAGAAGGGATCGGAGGCCCAGAAAGGAGAATGTGTGCCTGTCATAGAATCTTCCAGTCATAGGCACGAATTGGGGGATCTGAGCTTTCTCACCCCAGCCCCTCTGACCATCTGACCTGAAATTACTTAACTAAAAGGACCCGAAAGATCCCAGTGGAACCCCGGACGGGAAAAATGCAGCCCAGGGGAAAGCGCACTAAGCAAAATCACACCATATCCAGGAGACTTGTCTCTAAGCCTGGGGTCTCCCTCCACCACGAGCACACCTCCACCGACAGGGGTCCCTAAGGCTCTAAAATCCCTCCACGAAGCGGGTGTTTTACAGCTTACAAGCTTGCACAGTTGCCTTGGAAACCTTCCGCGGTAGGCGGTCAAGTCCCCGTTGCAACCGAGAAGAAAACTGGGCTTCAGGAAAAGACAGCACCATCCGGGGCAAAGCACGTCCGGCCATGGGTCGCCTCTTGAACGCCGCGCCGGTAGCGAGCCCCTCCACAGCCGCCGGGACCAGGGACCAGCGACCAGCCTACTCCCTGCGACTCCACCACCTCCCCGACCAGCCGCAGCGAAGCCGGCGCGCGATCCCACACCGCGCTTTCGTTATGTTCTGGATGACCGCCCTGAAAATAAAAATTAAAAATGAGCTCTCCCCTTCACGAAGCAGACTGATTGTAGCGACGCATCTGAATGCTAAAACTAAGATTAGCATATTTTCCAAGGACTCAAACAGCTCCGAGCGGTGGCGAATCTGTCGGTGGAGTCGCCGGAAGTACGGACCCTCTTGTCGGAAGTTGCGCTTCGTCCATTTTGTGGCCCGCTATGGCGGCAGTGCTGAGGTTGGGGCCGGGAAACGACGCTTTTGACTGAGGGTGTAGGCCAGGCAGAGGCAGCAGGGACATCGAGCGACCCAGAAGAGGACCAGCCTGGACGCCGGGGACGCTGTCATGTACGGCGCGGGTGGAGGGCGCGCCAAACCCGAGAGGAAAAGCGGCACGAAGGAGGAGGCCGGGCCCGGCGGCGCCGGCGGTGGGGGGAGCCGAGTGGAGCTGTTGGTTTTTGGCTATGCCTGCAAACTCTTCCGGGACGACGAGCGGGCCCTGGCCCAGGAACAGGGACAGCATCTCATCCCCTGGATGGGGGACCACAAGATCCTCATCGACAGGTCGGTTCCTCCCCCCACCCGTCGACCCTCCCTTTCCCTCGCCCGCTTGATTTCGTCCGATGTTGACTTGATGGCCAGGACTAAAGAGGGGTTTTCTGGAGCCAGCAGGGATCCGGGGGCACCTCCTCCCCTGCCCCCACCTCCTCCTGGAGTTCTTGGGGGAGGGGGATGGTGAAACCTGCCCTAAGGCACTGGCCGGAATTGCGTGCCGCGTCTGTCGCCGGAGGGATCTTCTCTGCTCCCACAGCCCTCCTCGACCCCTCACCCCTGCCGCCGGGCTGCAGTTGGCGATTCCGCGGGGTGGAAGCTGCCGGTGCCCGGGGTCTCTCCTGACCGGTGCCTTGGGCTTGCCGCCCGGCGCTGCCCTGGAGTTATGCGCTCCCTCTGCTCGGTGTGCTGGGAGGGCAGTCCGGGAAGCGCGCTTTTTGTTCCGAAAGTCCGCACACTGAGGCCATGGTTAGAAGCTTCTTTCGGACCCTGTGAGTTAGCCTGAACCTTTCATGCCCCAGCGCCCTCCGTGGAGCGCCTGTACTTTGCCGGCGTGACATTTGACTCCCCCCAGCGACCCCTTCCCTGATTCGACGAGTTTGACAGATTAAGGTAGTGGGTGACGTGGCCTATCAGTGGGAGGTCGGTTGACTTCGTGCGGACCCTGCTTAGAGGTAGTGTTCTTAGGGCTGGTTTCACTGTCTCTTAAAACTGAAGGGTGGAGCTGGGATGTAGATGTGTTGCTTCTTTTCAAATCAAACTTATTTTAGGTGATCACCCTGGAAGATTATTAGCTATTATGGGCAGAGGGGGCCTGAGATTAGGGATTTTCAAAGGTGTTTGATTTGAAAAGAATGACATTACATGATGTAGGTTGTTTGCTCCCCCCTTTCTTCCATTTTTTCATTCTCCCTGTCCTTCCCCTCTTCCCTGCATTTTGAGTTTTGGGGGTTTCTTGGGGTTTTGTTTTGTTTCGTTTTTTGCCAGTTTGGCAACATTTCTGGGGCCTGGACTGAAAAGTTAACTATGACCAACCATTTTAACTGTGGAATAGTCTCTCAACTGAAAGAAGCCCATCGATTGACACCATTAAAACTGGATTCTGCAAAGCCCTGGAACGTGACTGTAGGGATGACCTCTGAGCTGGCCAGAATGGACACATTAATGACCAAATAGGCCTTTTTCCATCCCTGACATTTCCATTTGGAGTTAGATGTAGAAAACAAGAACTCATGAAGGGAGGGTGGCCAGATCACATCAGAGCTGGATCTGACGGTTCTGCACTTTGCTCAAACATGCTGTGCCTTTAAACATTTATATTGAACATGTCACCTGAGTTATCAGGCTTGCTTTTCCAAAGTGTTACTTGTGATATTTATTATTAAAGTTTGGTAAGCAATGAAGTCTGAGCTCTTTATGCAGTTTTCCATTATCATTCTTTACATGATTTGAGTCAGGTCTTCCAAAACTGGTGGGGAGCAAACGCTACACATGTACATGTATAATATTTTAAAATAATCTACATTTGTAAGTTAAGGAGGTTTACGTTAAAGTTAATTTTGAAATTTAATCAAATTCAATAACTTTGCTACCCTGGAATTTTTGGCTTTTTCCCTGTAAATTTCTTTTTTTTTTTTTAACATTAACATTTTTGGTCCCCATTACAAAATTTAAAAATTAGGCAGACTTTTGTTTGTCTCTCTACATTTGTTATTGAAATCCTGAATCTTGAGTGTTTTAAGTAAAAGTCAGTAACTCATTTATTATTGGACAGTAACACATTGACAGTGTCTTCGTTGAATTGTTTATATTAAAAGAATAACAGAAGGTGCTCTCATTCTTAATTTGGCTGAAATACCCTATTGATCCACTTAAGAGAAACAAAGATGTATCTTCGTGTATATTATTTCCTGGGGGTATAAAGTTCAGAAGGAAATAGCAATGCTGCATCTTCTAATAGTTTTGCTCTGTTTCCAGTGAACCTCCTTAAACTGCATGTATATGTTACTGTTCCTATGTATGTGTGTCTCTCTATCACATAACCCAGCACTTATTTCCTCAGCCAAGTGGCTAGGGAGCGAGCCTAGCCAAGATTTTACCTCCAATGGACGCAAGTTTCTTTGATGAAGATCTCTCCTGTGAGTTCGGGACTAGCAGAAAGACGCGAGGAAATTTCGACCGTTTGGTTCTTACGGATAGGTATTTATGTATTCGGTTTGTGTGAATGTAAGCTATGATATTTGACTTTTCAGAAAAAAGATTTTTTTTTTTTTTTTTTTTGCAAGTGGCATTGAATGGTTGGCCAAATCATAACGGTAAGAACTGCCAGTGAAATGGATAACATTTATGATCATAAAGGATTATTTGCCTTTAATTATAAGTTTTATCGTACTGTAGAAAGGAATTTTGACTTTGTTAAGATAATTTGAGTTTAAAAGTAGGTGAGATATGATTTGTAAAATTAAATATAAATCTGAAAAGAGTTTTTATATTTTAATATTTTTATTTCTTTATTTTAATTGGTAAGTATATGTATGAAAAAAATCACACACACCAATCTAGACATTAATTTCTTTCTATTGACCAGCTTGTTCACATTACAGATATGATGGACGTGGTCACCTGCATGACCTTTCTGAGTATGATGCTGAGTATTCCACATGGAACAGAGATTATCAGCTGTCTGAAGAGGAGGCACGAATAGATGCCCTGTGTGATGAAGAGAGGTATTTAGCCTTGCATACGGACTTGCTTGAGGAGGAGGCAAGGCAAGGTACTGCTCAAGAAAAACTTACTTAAGCAACAAACTTTTTAAAAATTTTTTAAGTATTAAAAATTTACTCCCATTCATTTTTTTATACTCACTCTTTCTGATATTATCTTGACAGTACCCAGTGGATTGGAAAAACAGGAGTCTTTGCGTTCTGAGAGGACCTCAGGATAGTTTATATATAGAGCCACAAAGAATTTTCCCAGCTTTTGAGGGCAGACTGGGATTTGAAAAAAACAAAAACCAATCTCTTTAACTGTTCTTCTTTAACAGTATCGTATAAATTAAAATTGATGTTCTTGTCTTTGCCATAACAATCTTCTATACAGTTCTTAATCCCAGCATTTTCTCAGCAGGAAGAAATTTTCCACAAAAGATGTGTATTCAGCTGTCTGTGGGTAAACATGTACTGCAAAAGTACATACTGATAGATACAAAAGTGTGAATTTTTGAAAGCATTTTCACCCCAAAAGGAGGTTGTAAAAGTATGTTGTATGCTTTACTGATAGCTACAACTTTAGAAATATATAAAGTTTTTCTCAGTAAATTTCTGTTTTTGTTAATAAAATTCTCATTTTTATTCAAGAGGAAGAATACAAGCGATTGAGTGAAGCCCTAGCAGAGGATGGGAGCTACAATGCTGTGGGGTTCACTTATGGTAGTGACTATTATGACCCATCAGAGCCAACAGAGGAGGAAGAGCCTTCCAAACAGAGAGGTAAGAGGGGAAAATCACCTGGGGTGCTACTGTAGGGTCCCATACTACATATATCACGGTCTTGTTTTCAGAACACTTTTATGGACACTAGTTATAACACCACTGTGACACATACACAAAAACATGATTGATAGTCCTTTCAGTAAACAACAAAGGCTAAAAACTAGAAAATGAGTTATTAATGGAGATAGAAAGTGAGTTCAGACTCATAATCTGCATTGGATCAAATTTCCTTTTCATTTATTTCTCTTGGATTCAGTTAATAGAAAATTACTCACTTTTTGGTTGTTTGTAGACTAATAACATATCTGTTAATATCCTCAATCATTTGTTCCTGGAGCATTGAAAGAATAGGCACTAATGAGGATAAGTTAATGTTACCTCACCTCACACTGACCCTTCTGCATGTCCCCTACACAACTGAAATGATGGCAAACATCCAGGGTAAGGACACCTATGGAGGTTAGTTATTACTAACTAGAAAACAGCACAGGGCCTCCTGGTAGTCTTAGGAGGACCTAGGATATATATACTTATCATAATAGTTTAAATTAAAGATTTTAGATATATGCTCCTCTGGTTTAAATCTGGAAACTTTGAATATAAAAAAATAATTCTACTTAAATTCTTGGTTTATGGGAGGCACCTGTGGCTCACTGAGTAGGGCCTCAGTCCCATATATCAAGGGTGGCAGGTTCAAACCCAGCCCTGGCCAAACTGCAACAAAAAATAGCCAGGCATTATGGCAAGCGCCTGTGGTCCCAGCTACTCAGAAGACTGAGGCAAGAGAATTTCCTAAGCCGAGGAGCTGGAGGTTGCTGTGAACTGTGACACTACAGCACTCTACCGAGGGTGACAAAGTAAAATTGTCTCTTAAAAAAAAAAAAAATCTTGATTTATATCCTTAGTCACCTTCCTTGAGGGGTACCATTATCACAGCACTGAATTATGTGAATTATGGCCAGTCATTATCAGTAATAATAATATGAACCTGAAACATTAAAGATCGATCATTTATATTCAGAGTATTCTGTTTAAAGAGGAGGGGTTTGGTTTCTTTTTGTGGGGAGCGGGGTGTTTGAGGGGGTTTTTTGGCTTTTTTTTGTTTGTTTGTTTTTAGAAACGAGTTTTGCTATATTACCCTGACTAGAACACAGTGGTGTCATCACAGCTCACAGCAACCTCAAACTCTTGGGCTCAAGTGATCCACCTGCTTCAGCCTCCCAGGTAGCTGGGACTACAGGCACTCATCACCACTCCTGTCTGATTTTTTTTTTAATTTTTGGTAGAGATGGGTCTCCTTCTTGCTCAGGCCAGTCTTGGCTCAATTGATCCTTGTGCCTCAGCCTCAGAGTGTTAGAATTACAGGCATGAGCCACAGCACCCAGCTAACATGGAGAGCTTTAACTTTAGAAACTTATTCACATGTTTAGGATAATAAAGTGGAATTATAACCTATGGAGATTTAATTTTAAGGCTAACCTAATCTGTTTTTTGGGATTTAATTGATTTCTCTTTAAGTAACGAATCTTTTTTTTTTTTTTTTTTTGAGACAGAGTCTCACTTTGTTGCGTTGGGTAGAGTGCTATGGCATCATAGCTCACAGCAACCTCCAGCTCTTGGGCTTAGGCAATTCTCTTGCCTCAGCCTCCCAAGTAACTGGGATTATAGGTGCCCACCACAACACCTGGCTATTTTTTTGATGTTGTTGTTGCAGTTTGGCCAGGGCCGTGTATGAACTTGCCACCCTCGGTATATGGGGCTGGCACTCTACTCACTGAGCCACAGGCGCCGCCCAACAAATCTTTTAACAAGTATGAAGTAATCATAGATGTTTAATATTAAAACAGAATGATGTTTTCCCTTCCCCTATGCAACTATGCCCCAGCCCTATTCCCTAAAGGATGTGACCCTAGATGGGCAGTGAGATGTAGAGGCAAATACATACATGTGGATTTTCTTTTTCTTTCTTTTCCTTCTGAAGGAGACAGGTCTTTGTCACCCATGCTAGAGCACAGTGGTCTAGTCATAGTTTACTGAGATTACTATAAATTCGAACTCCTGGGCTTAAGCTGTCTTCCTGTTTTGGCTTTCCAAAGTGCTGGGATTATAGGCATGAGCCACTGTGCCTGGTCAGACTTTGCTTTTTGACCTTCGTTTAGTCCTGCTCATTACTTTGTGGGCACAGAATTATTGGTGCACAGCTCAATTTGATGAGCTTTTAAAGAGACTTTCAATTGTAGCTTTATGTTGAGTTAAAGGCTAATTTAAGGTATTTAACACTTTTTGCTTTGACTCTTAAACCTAAATATCCTCAGAAGTTAAGATGGAAATGTTCCTGCAGGTCTAAGTAGTTAGCACTCATTCATTTATTCAGAAAAAGTTATCCCTTTTGGGGTTCAAGATAGTTCAGATTTTGTTGCCTCATCTCTGAACGTATACATTGTTTCTGCCTTTATATTCCTAGTGTTTTTATCAGAAGTATACATACTATCACCATTCACAGAGGAAAAGCTGAAATACAGGCAAACTCTCTGTGTCCATAGGTTCTACATTCATGGATTCAACAACCTTGGATCTAAAATATTTGAAAGAAAATAATGCAACAATACAAGATGCGACTATTTTAAAATACAATATAACAACTATTTATACAATGTTGTATCAAATATTACAAGTAATCTAAAGATTTAAAATATATGGGCAGATGTGCATTATGTTATAACACAAATAATCATTTTATATAAAGGACTTGAGCATCTTAGGATTTTGATATCTACAGAGGTCCTAGAACCAGTCCCCTTAGGATATGGAAGGGTGACTGTGTGTAAAAACCGCACATGTCTTTTTCAGGATTATAGCAACAATCCTTAGAAAAATTCATTATATAAATTTCCTTCACATTCTAGATGAGGGATCATAACCTCAAGCCTGATTGACGGGTTTTGTATTAATAAACAGTTTTATTTGAACACAGCCATGCTCATTGGTGTCCATATTATCTGTTGCAGCTTTCACATTTCAACAGCAGAGTTGAAATGAGACAGATCATGTGGCCCACAGAACTGGAAATATTTAATATCTGGCATTTTATAGAAAGAGTTTGTTTGCTTCTGGTCTAGGTGGTAGATCATTGTTCCAGTGTTGATTATGGGGGTAACTGATACTAACTTTGTTATAATTATTGGGTTTGAGAGCTTCAACATGACTTGAGTTTATCATCTTAAGTATTAGTATGCTCTCTTTGACATATAGTTCTCTTTAGTATTTTATAGTATTTCTTTTTTTCTTTTTTTTTTTTTTTTTTTGTAGAGACAGTCTCACTTTATCTCCCTCAGTAGAGTGCCGTGGCATCACACAGCTTACAGCAACTTCCAACTCATGGGCTTAGGTGATTCTCTTGCCTCAGCCTCCCGAGTAGCTGGGACTACGGGTGCCCGCCACAACACCTGGCTATTTTTTTGTTGCAGTTTGGCCGGGACTGGGTTTGAACCTGTCACCCTCAGTATATGAGTGCCCTACCCTCTGAGCCACAGACGCCGCCCATAATATTTCTTTTCTTTCTATGATCATATTCTCAGAACTTTGCCTTGTATGCTGACTAAATTTTATATGGAAATTGGGCCCACATGAAACTTAGTGCTTGATATTTTATGTTTAACTTGCATTAATAAAAATAAAACACCATATATACACACTTCAATAGAGTTCACTTTGGTACCCAGTACAAAGAACAGCCAAATCTAGTGTCTCGTTCTGTGTGTGTGTGTGTGTGTGTGTAGATAGGGTCTTGTTTTGTTGCCAGTGCATAAGGACAGTGCTGGACTATAGCTGACTGCAGCCTTGAACTAGTGGGCTCAAATGATGCTTGTACCTCAGCCTCCCTAATTGTTAGGATTACAGGTGTAAGCCACCCTCCCTGGCCTAGTATTATATTCTTTTCAAGTAAAAGGTCATTTTTTTCCTGAGCTATCAACACATCTAAATACTACTTGATACCCAAAAAAATACATCTGGCATTTTTTAGTATTGTAAAGCCTCATGATGTTAGCCAAAAGTGTTTTGATGGTGCCTTTACTCTAGTTGGTGGTGTTTTGATGGTGCCTTTACTCTACTCTAAACTGCCCCTTCCTCCCTTTTTGCATTCTCCTGTTTTTAGTTTAGCCCGTATCTGGATTTCTGTAATTTTTTGTTATTATTATCTGTGTATTTTTAAATAAGAAAAGGTTGGAATCTAAATCTGAGTTTGTATTACAGTGGTTGGTTTTTATTTTGTGCTGCTGAAGCAATCTCTGTAAATAAAAGCATGCATAGGAATCGAACAGTTTTCTTTAACCCATGTACCCCAAATAGCTCTTTCGATTAGGATGCATTTAATGTTTGTGAACAACTTGACTTTAAGGATAGGCTATTTGAATAGATATTTTAAGAAATGTAGTAAAAGTTGTATTTTTAAACACACACCTCTGGATTCATTCCCAAAGAGAGTTTGAGATAGCCAAGTTGTTAGTTGACATTTTGCCAATAAAATGGTCTCTGTAAGCTGAGTTGGTTAGTTGGCATTTTGCCAAAACAAAATCTCTGCAGACCAGAGTTTCTGATATTTTCTAATTCTACTGTGTCGTTTGGTTACTGGACCTGAACAGTAGGGCTGCTAATTCCAAGGTGTTTTTAGGCAGGAATAAATTTCTGCTCTCCCATTTATCTCTGGTGCTTACTGAGGAGAAAACAAGGGATCAGAAACAGGTGCAACAGTGTTAAAT
Source organism: Nycticebus coucang (assembly GCF_027406575.1). Lineage (NCBI taxonomy): Eukaryota > Metazoa > Chordata > Mammalia > Primates > Lorisidae > Nycticebus > Nycticebus coucang. The sequence goes on along the minus strand of NC_069783.1, from coordinate 105,863,296 downwards.
AATACTGACCTAGTTTATAATCACTTTGTATTTCATCAGACTAGGATACCCAGTTTTTATTTACAATGAAAACTGCTTAAAATCTCCTATTGGTTTCACAGAATTAGATTTAATAGGAGGTCTTTGCAAATTGTTTATCTCTTTAAGAGGCTTCACTATATATAATAGAAACATTCATTTTGATGAAGATTGAATTTAATATTTGTTTTGTAATATCTTTTTTTTTTTTTTTGGAGACAGTCTCATTATGTCGCCCTTGGTAGGGTGCCATGGCATCACAGCTCACAGCAACCTCAAATTCTTGGGCTTAAGTGATTCTCTTGCCTCAGCCTCCCAAGTAAATGGGACTACAGGTGCCCACCACAATGCCTGGCTATTTTTTGTTGCAGTTGTCATTGTTGGTTAGCTGGCCCGGGCCAGGTTCTAATCTGCCAACTTTAGTGTATGTGGCTGGTGCCATAACCACTGTGCTACGAGCGCCAAGCCAGTGATCATCTCTTTTGAAATAAAAACCTAAGTAGATTTTGAAATCTCTAAAAAATGTAGCTTTTTAAGGTTTTCTGCTATATTTTTATACATTTCATTAAATCTTTTTAATAGTAATCTGAGTTATTGAGATGTATTTAGCTACTTTAGAATTCAAAAACTAATAATGTATAGTCCCTTGTGTAGCATATAATAGACATATTATTTTAGTGAACTGTTTATGAATGGATGGAAATAGAAAAATACATCTGAATATTTGTCAAAAAGTGGGTGTTCGCTTGGGTGGAGAAATCTTGGCAGTTATGCCAGGTGTTCTATAATTTGGCCATGGAATCAGTTATCTAGGAATTGTGTTATGTCTTCCAAACATGGATCAAAATTCTAGTATTTTAAGGATGCCAGACCCACATGTAAGGAGTGCCAACTTTTCATATATGCCAGTTCCTTGGGGCTGACTGCACAATTTGAGTATATTCAGTTTTGGTTTCTGTGGGGGTCCTAGAACCAATTTACCATGAATATTCAGGACAACTGTGCTGTCTAACCCCTGTAAACACACTCGTTCTGTCGTACCACCCCACCTGGTTGGAATCTCATAAAGTGAACATCATTACTCATGTAGTGGAATAGAAGAAAAACTGAAAAATTGTTTCTAGAATTAATGACAGAAAGGTAAAGACCCCGGAAATGCCAATCACTGCTTTTCCCCCATTGTTGCCTGTGGGTACCTTCTATCCTAGTCATTGTTCTGAAGCTTTTGATTTTCTTTTTATGCAGAAAAAAGTGAGACTGAAAGTCTAGAGGAAAACGAAGAGCCCTTCATCGCCCCGTTAGGATTGAATGTGCCGTCTGACGTGGAGCTGGTATGTGTGCTTCCCCACAAGCTCTAGTTGCCATAGTCACTGTTTTCATTTCTAAGTACAGTGTGTTCAAGAGCACAGTAATGATGACCACAATTGCTTTTTAAACATGGAATGCTTTAAAATAATTTGTGAGTTAATGGAGAAGATCTCCATTAACAGATCTCCATTTAACAGCCCATCTATTTTCCTCAGGAAAAAAGGGGAAGAATTATAGCAAAAGCACTAGCCCGGAGGATCAGTTTCTTGAGTTGGGTCTGTGTCAGAAATCACATAGTTCAGTGGCCAGGGGTATCTACACATAGATGTAAAAGCAGCCTTGCTTGAGGCAACGTTGCTTTGTTCTAGCTTTTTAAGTTTTGTTTTTTGTGTTTTTTTTTAAGAGACAGTTTCACTTTGTCACCCTCAGTAGAGTGCCGTGGTGTCACAGCTCACAGCAACCTCCAGCTCTTGGGCTTAGGCGATTCTCTTGCCTCAGCCTCCCAAGTAGCTGGGACTACAAGCTCTTGCCACAACGCCTGGCTATTTTTGGTTGCAGTTTGGTGGGGCCAGTGCCCTACTCATGAGCCACAGGTGCCACCCAGCTTTTTAAGTGTTATGTGTGCTTTTTCTAGGCGATTCCCCTTACCTCCTCATCTCATGTGTTCTTGGCATTTTTTTGTGTCATGCCTCAGTCCCTGTGACACCTCCAGGCTGCCCTTAACTCTGATGGAGAAAGCCAAGGTAGAATTGCTCTTTACCTGAGCACTTTGCATCTGGTCAACCTATTCAACAATGCTTTCACCTACTGTGCCATGTGCAGATCTTAGGTGTGCTGTGAAAATTTTTAAAGACCATTAATTAAATTAGTTTAGAAAAAAATTCAAAGCACAGTAAGAATATTCTTTTTTTACTCTTTTGTGATCAACTTAATTTTAAATGTACCATGGAAGTTTAACTATATGTTCAAGTGTGCCATGAGATAAAAAAGGTTGAAAAACACTGTTTTAAATTAAGATTAAGTTACAACAGATGTTAAAGCCAAAGCTGTGATTCTTTTTTCTTTTCTGAAGGTTCTTTGGGGGATTTCTACATTCCAGTCACTATGCTAAGCTGTTTTCTATGTATTATCTCATTGAATGCTAACAGCTCTGTGACATAGGTACTATTACTCTCCCCCTTGTACAGATGATAAAACTGAGTCTTAGAAGAGTCAAGAGTTTGACTAATATAGTGGCAGGCAGGAATGCAAACTGTGGTCTTTATTATTATGACATCTTGAGTCACTATGCTTTATGGAATTTATATATGTTTATTAAGGATGTTTAAAATATTTTTATGGCTTGGGCGGCGCCTGTGGCTCAGTGAGTAGGGCGCCGGCCCCATATGCCGAGGGTGGCGGGTTCAAACCCGGCCCCGGCCAAACTGCAACAACACCAAAAAACAAATAGCCGGGCATTGTGGCGGGCGCCTGTAGTCCCAGCTACTCGGGAGGCTGAGGCAAGAGAATCGCGTAAGCCCAAGAGTTAGAGATTGCTGTGAGCCGTGTGACGCCACGGCACTCTACCAAGGGTGGTACAGTGAGACTCTGTCTCTAAAAAAAAAAAAAAAAAAAAAAAATATTTTTATGGCTGAGCATAGTAGCTCATGCCTGTAATCCCAGGATTTGGGGAATCCAATGTAGGAGGATTACCTGAGGTCAGGAGTTTAAGACCAGTTTGAGAAACAGAAGGAAACCTATCTTTACAAAAAAATTAGAAAGTTAATTGGGCATTGTGGTGTACACCGATTGTCCCAGATGCTTGGGAGAGTGAGGTGGGAGGATTGTTTCAGCCTAGAAGTTCTAGGGTGCAGTAAGCTGTGATTGTGCCACTGTAATCTAGCCTGGGCAACAGAGTGAGATATATATGTGTATATATATAGAAAGAGAATAGACAAAAATATCTTTTGAAATAAAAAAAAAAATTTTGTTTGCATGTACCTACTTGGGAAGGATGTTCAATGGAAAGTTTTTTCTTTGACATTTTCCTAACTGGGTTGCAAATGCCATAGATAACAGGCGTTCTAGATTCCTCTCTGTGTCCTGAATAGGATATACAGTAAGATGCTGAAAAACTATTTATGGAGGAATATCTCTTATGTCTTCTCCTCTGTCACTTGCTACCACTCTATCTAATTCAGCCCAAATTTGATGATTCTTGCCTATTATTTTCTTCTTACCTTTCATTATGTGAGGGAGATGTCAAAATAGCTCTTTCAATTCTTACCTCTAACCCATCCCTTCCTTTATTTCATTTACATATCCTCTCCCTTTCTCCTTATTTCTTACAAAAAGAATTTTTTGAATTTTTTCTATTGCAATCACTACTTAATGCTTGCTTCTCCATTTCCACTATGGATCATTTTGCTTTAGTTAAAGCTGAAAATATTACCTGAAGATTTTATATCCTATGATTTGTGTTAATATATTTTCTGTGTATTGGCATATATTCTGTTTCTACTTATTCTGAAATATGCTCTTTATTCTGCATGAGAGACCCATTAAAATTAAGCCTTAAAATACACAGTTGCTGCGTTACCTATAAAAATTTTTAATAAATTTGGCTGTGTGGAATTTTACCTTTTTTTGGTATGAAAGATGTTTTAAATTTTTATTCAAATATAAATATACAGATACAATAGAATTTTGTTGCTTTGTTTAATTCCTATTAAAATACTTAATGGCGAGAGGCGCCTGTGGCTCAGTCAGTAAGGCGCCAGCCCCATATACCGAGGGTGGCGGGTTCAAACCCGGCCCCGGTCAAACTGCAACCAAAAAATAGCTGGGCGTTGTGGCGGGCGCCTGTAGTCCCAGCTACTCGGGAGGCTGAGGCAAGAGAATCGCTTAAGCCCAGGAGTTGGAGGTTGCTGTGAGCTGTGTGAGGCCATGGCACTCTACCAAGGGCCATAAAGTGAGACTCTGTCTCTACAAAAACAAAAAAAAAAAAAATACTTAATGGCTATTTGGTTCTCAGCCAAAATAAGCTTCACCAAGCTGTTTAATGGTCTGCCAGAATCAAACATATTTGCCACTCATTGGAGAGCAAAATTAGCCCTAGTATATAATTACTTGCTCTCTAATTGTTAAAGAGTTTCTTCTAATGTTATTTTTTAAATATCTCTCAGCTCTCTTGAGTCCGTTGTTGTGACTATATGGAAATTGTGAATGCTAGATCGAGTCTCTTGATTTGCATCTTTCATTTCCTTTATGGCAATGTTGGTATATCATTCTTTGTAATTATTGTGATTCTTTTTGGCAGTAATTCTTTGTATAAATTACACACTGATATCCATGTTAGTGGAGAAAATGTAGAAAACAGAAGTGTTTGCATTAGAAGTCCTGTTTTGGTTATGAAATGTCAGAATTGCTGAGTCGTGTTTAAATGGACTATTGTCCCATCGAGAGCGGGGGTGGTGGTTTGACTCACTGACTGGGGAAGGTAGGAGCAATTGGTAAAGACAACAGGTACTTTGGGGGTAGGGGGAGGTTCTTGGTTTTTAAACCAAATGTTGGGTTAGAACCTCATGGTTACATGATCCTTGAGGTTCTAGGGTGAAGAGTAAGCAGCAGTTAAATTACAGCTCCCCAGGAGGCTTGTTTCTGCCGCCTGCTCAAGACATCAGGTGCTGCCAGTGTCTGGCTGAGCTTCTGGACTCAAGCCCCTCAGTGTCCTCTTCCAACCCAAACCCCTAAGGCAGTGTTTTTCAGCCATTTTTTATCTCACAGCATACTTGAACCCATAGTTAAACTTCCATGGCACACTTAAATTACAAAGAATACACTGTGCTTTGAACTTCTTTTGAAAATAATTTAATAATCTTTCCTTTTCTTTTTTTTTTTTTTTTTTTTTTTTGAGACAGAGTCTCACTTTGTCACCTCTGTAGAATACTAGGCATCATAGTTCACAGCAACCTCAGATTCCTGGGCTCAAGCAATTCTCTTGCCTCAGCCTCCTAAGTAGCTGGGACTACAGGCACCTGCTACAATGCCCTGACTATTTTTAGAAGCGGGGTCTCGCTTTTGCTTAGGCTGGTTCTGAACCTGTGAGCTCAGGCAGTCCACCTGCCCTGGCCTCCCAGAGTGCTAGGATTACAGGTGTGAGCCACCACGCCCAGCCTAATTTAATGATCTTTAAAATTTTTTTCAGCATACCAGTTGAAAATCACTGCCCTAAGGTAACCTTACACTTTATTTTTAGCTTTTTATAGTAACTCCGTGTGGGAAGTCATGGACCAACCTTTCTCTTTCATGGGAAGTGAGGACCTGTTTTTTTCCCACATGTGTAGCCCAGCATCATTTGTTCTGACATGGTGCATTCAGTCATCTTCTCCTTTCCTGAGTCCAGAATGCCTCTTTGTCCTGTCCTATGGTACACACATACACACACACTTTGCCTACCCCCAGTTGTGTTTTGTTGTCTTCAGGTACTTACAGCAGTCATGGTGGGTGACAAGTCTCTCATTTGGCCCATCCTTTTGCCCACCTGTCTCCTCAGTCTCCAGAGACACTGTAGATGGCACACAGTTCTGTAATGAAAATGAGTTCTGGGCCACAAATAATGTCTGCCGGGTGCCGGTAGTCTTGTGGGCCTGTTCTCTAACACTTCACATTTTGCTCGGTTCCTTGGAGCAAGAGCATCTCAACAGCTGTGGTCAGTCCTATTAACATGTGCTTAAGGGGAAATGTGCTTGTTTGAACACATTTTATGGACAGAAGGAAGAGGGGTTTAATAAGTAGTTTTTTGTTTGTTTGTTTTTGGTTTGGGGGGGGGGTTTTGTTTGTTTGTTTGGTTGTTTGAGACAGAGTCTCACTGTGTTGCCCTGGGTAGAATGTCATGGCGTCACAACTCACAGCAACCTCAAAGTCTTGGGCTTAAGTGATTCTCTTGCCTCAGCCTCCCAAGGAGCTGGGACTACAGGCGCCTGCCACAGTGCCTGGCTATTTTTTGTTATAGTTGTCGTTGTTTGGCAGGCCCAGGCTGGATTTGAACCGGCCAGCTCCAGTGTATGTGGCTGGCTCCCTAGCCGCTGAGCCACAGGCACCAAGCCAATAATTAATAATTAGTCTGATAGATGAGCAGCAACATGTTGGGAGCATTTTTTTGAGCCTTTACTGTATACCAGGTGCTGTCCAAGTGCTTCTTCCCTTTACTTCTCAGAATAACTCTACAGAGTGCAATCCATTTTCCAGATGAGAAATTTTGAGGTTTAGCGAGTTTGAGAGTAGCCGCCCTAGGTCCGACATGTATGGGACCTAGGGGTTGGGTTGGGCCTGGGTTACAGCCAAGGGCCAAGTCCAGACCTCTGAGCATTGGAGTAAGTTGTACTGACTATTGTGCAGATTAAAATGTCACCTTTATCATAATGTAGTTGCTCTGTTGCCATAAGCTGGGGTGGGGAAAGAAAAGAGACTGGCTGTGCTCCAGCATTCCTGGGAAGTGCTTTGCGTTTTCTTTTGGGTTTATAAGACCCTGCATGTCTAGTGAACTTTAACCCTTGGTCCTCCAAGTGTCTTGCAGATATTTTCTCCAGGTACTGTGATTCTGTGACACCTCCCAGGGAGAATTTGAGTGTATTGTAGGGTCCTCTATGCCATGCTAATCCTTTATGACTTTGAGGTTTTGAAGCTTCTTTTGGAACACCTTGTCCACCCTTGATAGTTTGAAATATTTTCCTGTATTTCCTGCTAATATTTCTGTAATTTTGTTTTTACATTTGAATAGTGGCTCAAACTGATATTTACTAGGAGCTCCGGGCAAAGCAGGTGTTTAATCTTTTCTCCCCTAATCTTGGAGGAGAGGGCTGACCCTGCTGTTCCTGGGGTTCCACACTGTTTCTCCATCTTCCATCCTATGCCAGCCCTGTGGAGTCTGATGCAAGAGTTTTCCAGAGTTCTTGGGAAACCTTACATTGGTAGGAGTTTTCTGACCTGCACGTATCATTCTTCCATTTTCAGTGCCTGCTGTGAAGTTTAAAGCCATGTTAATGAAATTTTGAAGGTGAGGGGAGGTGTTAGATCCCCTTCTTGGGCTCTGTGGACTTTCTTAAATAAAAGGGTTCCTTATTGGACTTAAATTAGAAAAGGATTTTTCTTTTTATCAGGTAGTCTTGTAACATAAGCATATTCGTATATTGACCCTATCCTTAAAATCTCATTGTGCAGCGCCTGTGGCTCAAAGGAGTAGGGCGCCAACCCCATATGCTGGAGGTGGTAGGTTCAAACCCAGCCCTAGCCAAAAACTGCAAAAAAAAAAAAAAAAAAGAAAACTATATGCGCGGCGCCTGTGCTCAGTGAGTAGGCGCCGGCCCCATATGCCGAGGGTGGTGGGTTCAAACCCAGCCCCGGTCAAACTGCAACAACAAAAAAAAATAGCTGGGCGTTGTGGCGGGCACCTGTAGTCCCAGCTGCTCAGGAGGCTGAGGCAAAAGAATCATGTAAGCCCAAGAGTTAAAGGTTCCTGTGAGCCGTGTGACGCCCCGGCACTCTACCCGAGGGCAGTACAGTGAGACTCTGTCTCTACAAAAAGAAAATCTTATTGTGTAGTGGGAATGATTGTGATATTCTTAAATGAAGAAGGATTTATCTAAAATCTCATAATAAACAGAGCAAAGGATGGCTTTTTCCAAGCCAGATTTTTTTATCTCGTATCCACTTTGTTGGTCAACTTTAAAATATGTTTTTAAAGATTTTTTTTTATTTTTTTTGGTCATTGTTGATTTGTAAAATTACCAACACATTGCTTTTTAACCACTATAGTTATAATATTACATCATAAATGAACCTACTTTTAAGAAACTTTAGACCAACAAGTAGGGTTGGTCAATAGAGAACCTGCATGGGAGGGAATTGTATTTTCTTTTCTTTTCTTTTCTTTTTGCAGTTTTTGGCTGGGGCTGGGTTTGAACCCGCCACCTTTGGCATATGGAGCTGGTGCCCTACTCCTTTGAGTCACAGGTGCCACCCCCCCCCTTTTTTTTTTAGACAGAGTCTCAGTATGTTGCCCTGGGTAGAGTGTCGTGGCGTCACAGCTCACAGCAACCTCCAACTCCTGGGCTTGAGTGATTCTCTTGCCTCAGCCTCCCAAGTAACTGGGACTACAGGCGCCCGCCGCAATGCCCGGCTATTTTTTGTTGCAGTTGCCACTGCTATTGTAGCTGGCCAGGGCCAGGTTCAAACCCTCCATCCTTGGTATATGGGGCCGGCGCCCAACCCACTGAGCACAGGTGCCACCCCGGAATCGTATTTTCCTTTAAGGATCATTATTCTGAAGTGATTATTAATCATTGATGTGTTTATAGACTATACTATTTTTAAAATGAATCATTTTTTTTTTTTTTAGCCAAAACCAATGAAAATCTGCATCATGATCCATATTTCAGTGTACAATGGGCCTTTAACATGGAATCTAATTTATTTGGGGATCAGTAAATAACTTTAATTACAGACATTTATTCTTTTTAAGTGTGAAGGACATTAGTTCAGAAATTAAATTTGAGAATTAAGCCATTTATATTTTATAAAGGATGAAGCCCTGGAATTACAACAAGCATCTTGAATTCTTAACTGCCCATTTTTAATGAGAATAACTTTCAGTTTTATTTGCATGTAATTTCCTAGTGTTAATCTCTTTGTTGATACTAAAGGTATTTTAGACTTGTGACTTGTAGCTTTGTCTGAGGTCTGCTGTGGGCTGAGATGCTGAGCATGTGGTGGTACTGGGTCCTCAGTTGCATGTGAAGTATTGCCACATGTGAAGTAGGGCGCCAGGTCCTCAGCGCCCTTCATCAGCAAGGGCCTGATGCTAGTAGTAAACCCCCTGGAGTGCCTACCTTACTCTGGCCAGACCACACCCAGGTTGTCTTCAGTTTGGGACACTGCCTTAAATGAGAATGGCCTTGAGCTGGAACCACCAGCTGCATCATACAGGGGAATAGAAACAAGGAAGGTGGTAAAGGGAGAGCTTAGTGCGGAAGAAAAGACGTGGTATTGAGTGCTCAGTTTTCTTTTGATGTTCAAAAAGGCTGTGGTTTAAGAGGGAGCTACCAAGCTATAAAAACTAATCCTGAAGGGGAAAAAAAAAGAAAGAGGAGTGACTCTTAGATCCTTGGGAACTGTTGAAGGTGTCCCCCTCCCTCAAAAAAAAAAGTGTTTGTATGCAAAGTTTGCATATGACATCAGAGACTTTCTACACCCCCTCACAGAACCCAGATTGAGGATTCCTGTTATATCAAAAGATACTGATTTGCCTGCCCAGTGGGTTTTGTACAGAGGTGAAACAGCCTGCCTCAATTTCCTTCACCCACAGAATCCTGGTAAGATTCAGAGACAGACAAGGCAGTGCCCGGGTCAGAACAGACAGGGTTCTTCCTGTTGATGTGTCTCTTTTTTTGAGATAGAGTCTCACTTTGTCACTTTTGGTAGAGTGCTGTGGCATCGTAGCTCACAGCAACCTCAAACTCTTGGTCTCAAGAGATCCTCTTGCCTTAGGCTCCTGAGTAGCTAGGACTGTAGGCGCCCACCACAACGCCTGGCTGTTTTTCGAGATGGGATCTCCCTCTTGCTCAGGCTTGTCTCATACTCCTGAGCTCAAGCAATCTGTCTGCCTCAGCCTCCCAGAGTACTAGGATTACTGGCATGAGCCACCATACCCAGCCTTGTTGACATGTCACTAATCTCTTAAAATTGATGGTACACATAAGATTATTTCTGTGTTTTAATAAAATCATGTGGCCAATGGAAAAGAGGATAATTAAATGACAAAAATGTGTGTTTTTTTCTTAGCCACCAACAGCAAAAATGCACGCCATCATTGAGCGCACAGCCAATTTTGTGTGCAAGCAGGGAGCACAGTTCGAAATAATGCTGAAGGCCAAGCAAGCTCGAAACTCCCAGTTCGACTTTCTGCGCTTTGATCACTACCTCAACCCCTACTATAAGTTTATCCAGAAAGCTATGAAGGAAGGACGATACACAGTATTAGCAGAAAATAAAACTGAAGAGAAGAAAAGTATGTAAAATTGTGTCTCTCCCATTTAGACTTTGGGCCTGTGCTGGGGGGCTGTGACAGGCAAGGAGTAGTTGTGGAGAAAGTGTATGTATTCTTCAAGATGCACAGTTAAAATCTAGACTTTAGAATTTCTAGAATGCTTATGAATCCTGCCGCTAAGATGTGATAATTAACCCTGCAGGTGTGCCCATATTGAATTCTTTATTAATGTTTTATAGACAATGTGAAATGTAATTAAATATTGATGGTATCAGAACATAAACATTTATTTTAGGAATTTTTTTCTTTCATTTTTGCCTGCTTAACATTTCGTAGAGAAAAATGAGTTTTATGCTAGTTAGATTATTCTTAGTATACATTTACCATAGTGTTTAGGGCTATATGGTTAAATTTTATATGTCCACAAAAAATGAAAATTTTTCTTGGATCATCTATCTCAGCCTCTTATTTTTGTGAGTGTCTCTATTTAGAATTTTTACTACAAAGGCCAGTTATCCCTATATGGAATTAAGATACTATTTTGACAGGTTTTTTTGTTTGTTTGTTTGTTTGTTGACACAGAGTCTCACTGTATCACCTTCAGTAGAGTGCCGTGACATCACAGCTCACAGCAGCCTCAAACTCTTGGGCTTAAGTGATTCTCTTGTCTCATCCTCCCAAGTAGCTGGGACTACTGGCACCTGCCACAACACCCGGCTATTTTTGGGGGTGTAGTTGTCATTGTTGTTTGGCAGGCCCAGGCTGGATTCGAACCCACCAGCTCCGGTGTATGTGGCTGGCGCCCTAGCCGCCGAGCTACAGGTACTGAACCTGACAGGTCTTTTTTTATAAAAGTCTTCTGTGCAGTTTTGTTCTCTGTAACTGAAATAATAATGTTTCAGGTCAGTTGTGTAAACCATATTGACCTTATTTACAGATCTCTTCTCTAAGTTTGTTGTATTTTTTTTTTAATTTTTGTTACTATTATTTTACTTTTCATAAAGCAGTAAGGTTTTTACCCTTTTTATTTTTTTAAATGAAAACAAAAGAGCTTTCAGTGCCCCCAGACTGGTTCCTAGTCAAAGGGTCAGTACTCTTTTCTGTTTGACTTCTCTGAACAGCTCAGGTGACTCTAGGGAAAGAATATTGCAAGGTATTTTTTGGACAGGAAACCAAGAAATGACTATGCAGAGAGCTCTGTCTTTGTCTTCCTCTGAGTTTTTGCACAATTTATCTTTACTTTTGTTCTCTCCATGCACCAAAACCTTGACCTTGATTGTTATTTCAGAGTCAGGGGTTGTCTCTGACAATGAGGAGGATGATGACGAGGAAGATGGAAATTACCTACACCCGTCTCTCTTCGCCTCCCAGAAGTGCAATCGCCTCGAGGAGCTGATGAAGGTCTTTATCTCCTTACCCAGTTTTCCTTCTTTATTCCATGGCAAAACTTCTACTGGTTTAATTTTGAGAAATTGTCATTTCTTGGGTGTTAAACCTCTATCTTATTTTTTCATTGTTGAGATGCCTGTTGCATGTTTGTTTTGTGCTTGATGGCAAAGAATTTGCTATGTTTTATGTATTATAAATTTTAAAAGCAGATTCTTTTCACTTTATTAGTATCTTACCCTCTGGGATGTTTAGAATTAGTAGAGTATTGCGTTTTTTTTTTTTTTTTTTAAGGGACACTTTGTTGCCCTTGGTAAAGTGCTGTGGCATCACAGCTTATAGCAACCTCCAGCGCTTGGGCTTAGGCGATTCTCTTGCCCCAGCCTCCCCAATAGTTGAGACTACAGGCACCCACCACAATGCCCAGCTATTTTTGTTGTTGTTGTAGTTTGGCTGGGGCCGGGTTTGAACCTGCCACCCTCGGTATATGGGGCCGGCGCCCTACTCACTGAGCCACAGGCACCGCCAATACAGTATTGGTTAAGGGTTAAAAATTGGTTTTTCTTTTTTCTTTTTTTTTTTTTTTTAGATAGAGTCTCACTGTGTCACCCTTGGTAGAGTGCCGTGGCGTCACAGCTCACAGCAACCTCAAACTCTTGAGCTTAAGCAATTCTCTTGCCTCAGCCTCCCAAGTAGCTGGGACTATAGGTGCACACAATGCCCGGCTATAAAAATTGTTTTTTTCATATAGATTTTATTATAGGATTAGATTTTATAGCCGCTCAGGATGCTTAAAGTTCTCTGTTACTTTCATAGATAGGTTTTAAGGAAATTTTTTTCTTTTTTTCGAGACAGAGTCTTACTGTGTCTGCTCACTCCTCAGTAGAATGTAGTGGCATCACAGTTCACAGCAACCTCAAACTCTTGGGCTAAAGTGATTGTCTTGCCTCAGCCTCCCAACTACAGGTGCCCACCACATCACCCAGCTATTTTTTTGTTGGAATTGTTTAGCTGGTCTGGGCTGGATTCAAACCCACCACCCTCCGTGTATGTGGTTGGCGCCATAACCACTGTGCTACAAGCGCCGAGTCTAAGGAAATATTTTTTACTTTTAACGTTCCCCTCATCCTTATAAAGAAATCACTCAGCATTATCTTGTGATTAGTTCACACCACTTACCCTGCCATTTGTGACATAAATAGGAGGTCCTTTAGACCTAAAGCATATGGTTTTCAACAGTCATGCCAGGTGGCTGGTCCCTTAGAGAATGATTCTTGATTGATTTTACTACTAAAGATAAAATCAGAAATTCTAATAAGAAAGGGAAGACTCTGAAGTTTGGCTTGAATTTGGATGATAATAATTTTATCAGTCATCTAATCACAATTGTCCCTACTTCCTCTTTTGTTGATTACGGAGTGTGAAGCCTGGCACTTACTCAATTCCTCTGAGACATACAACCAACTGGCATACCAGGCTATAGCTAGCCATGACCCCTGTGTGTGTATGTGCCCACATGTGTTGAGGTTTATCTAAGACATGTACGTGGTAATCTAAAGTTGAGTTGAGGCTTTTCATAAGAGAAGAGTTCTGTGTGGTTCACAGTACAGAAAGTGCTAAAGCCATGTGTCTTTTCTGATTCTAGCCCTTGAAGGTGGTGGACCCAGATCACCCCCTAGCAGCACTTGTCCGTAAAGCACAGGCTGACAGTTCTGCTCCCACCCCACATGCTGTAGACGGTGCACCCTCGCAGCCCTCCCAGGTGGAGTACACGACAGACTGTGAGTACTTGCTGTGTCATCCTGACCTGTATTCAGTTGCCTATGACAGAGCCGTCTGTGGGCCCTGACCACCAGGTCTTCTCTCTCCTTCCTGTGGCAAATGTGGAAAGGGGCAGTTCAGACCCACTGTGTGGCCATGAGGGAGGTGCCATTAAGACATTGTTTTTACCTGGCCTAGTGTGAGCAAGATGGTTGACCATCTCCAGCGTCAACTCTGTGTTCCAGGAAGAAAGGAGAGGAAGGGCCAAGGCAGAAAGCAGGTCCTGACTGGCTCTGCCCCTCCTAAAAGATCTTCCCAGGAGCTATACCCAAGAGCTGTACCAGGTGGCCTCTCATCACTTCCATTGACTAGCTCAAGGTCCCATGGTCATTCCCACCTACAGTGGAGGCTGGGAGAGGGGCCTTCAGTTGGAGACATTGCCACCCCAAACAAATCAGAGTTCTATTTAGAAGAAAGGCAGAATGGATGTTGAGGGGATACATAGAATTGTCTGTCTAGGGGTGTCCAACCTTCTTTTTAACTTGTGTGCGTTGGAGGAAGAGTTGTCTTGGGTCTGACATTAAAACATAAACACTAATGAAAGTCAATAAGCCAAAAAAGGTCCATGCATAATTTTCACAATATCTGATAATATTGTGATACTGTACTAGTATAGACATCTTGTATTGGGTAGACAAAGTATGCAGACATAGAGTTCTGTCTTTTGTTAAGAAGAACAAAGAGAATGGATATTGGGATGACACGTAGTCTTGTCTACCATGGTTGCTTTCTTTAAAAAGACTTGCAACATAAGGCAGCAAGAGACATGCACCAAAGAATCACAGTTCTTTTTCTCATTGATTGCTATTCCTTTATCTTTTTAATTACTTAAAAATTAATTTTTTTTCTTTTTTTTGAGACAGAGTCTCACTATGTTGCCCTCAGTAGCATGCCATGACGTCACAGCTCACATCAACCTCAAACTCTTGGGCTTAAGCGATTCTCTTGCCTCAGCCTCCCAAGTAGCTGGGACTATAGGTGCCCGCCACAACGCCCGGCTATTTTTTGTTGCAGTTGTCATTGTTGTTCTAGCTGGCCCAGGCCGGGTTCGAACCCACCAGCCTTGATGTATGTGGCTGGCACCGTAACCACTGTGCTACTAACACTGAGCCACTTAAAAATTATTAATTGAAGGTAAATCTTGAAGTTCTATTCAGGAGATCATTTGAAAATGTTTGGCCTTGGCCTCAGCATCAGCTCAAATTATTTTACTCAGATTAACTGTTGAATGAGATAAGAACCTTTAGCAAAGCCACAGGAACCCATTCAACCAGCCTGCTTCCCCTACAGGTCTGTCATCCCAGGTCTGTCTGTGAGACTTGTCTCCTTCATTTCTACTTAAGATTAATTTACAGTGTAAGCCGCCCTCTTTCTTGGAATAAGCTTTTGTGACATGTGGTAGAATATGTTCTCTGCACTCCCCTTGGCGCTGGCCCACACTAAGTGCTTTTATACTTTTAAAATCAGTTACTGGAATTAACTTTATGCATGTGTCCCTAACAAACGTCCTTAAGAAATCAGGTAATTTCTTCAAATAATTGAATATAGTCAAATCCACTTTCTTCGAGGATTCAAGCCCATGGCGGGACTTGTGTTGCAGTGGGATACTGCATGATTGGATTCCACCATCAGTGCACAGTGTGAATGTTACCCTCAGGCAGGTGTCTCTGAGGAGCTCTGGGGTGATTCCTCACATTCATCCTCACAGCTCAGGTTTTTGGATAGACATCCAGATTCCTTTAAATCCTGAGCCCCAGCTGGCATCCTGCAGAGTTTCTGCCCTGCCTTTTGGGAGCTGAGACTCTGCCCCAGCCCAGCACTACTTGCTTAGGGGATAGGCACTCCCTCCACTTCAGTGATTTTCTTTTTCAAGGCTGTGTTTGATTCAGTCAAACACAACATCCATGCATGTCTACTGGATTCCTGAAGCCAGTCCACTGTGCTGCAAAAGAGAGGAATAGAGATTTGTGGGGGGAGGAAGCAGGTTTTATTTATTCACTCTGGTTAGCATTAATGGAAGCACAGTTACATGTATATACCAAGATTAGTTATGAGACAATGTGCAGACCACCCTGCAGGATCAAGTGGAACATGCATCAGGATGAGAGTGGCTTCTCAGTGACACAGGACATCCCATGTAAGGGGTGGGGGTGGTATAACATGCTCTGAATGGAGTCATGCAGAGGTGGCGCTATGGACGTCAAAGGGCCCGGCAAATCCCAGAGAGCTCATGCAGGGCCTCTAGGCCTATTTATTTACTGCAGTCCCCCCTCCCTAACCCCCCACATGGCTACTGATAGCCCCCAGAGGCCAAGGGTAAGCCTTTGCTCTACAAGAACCCCAAGCTTGGCTTGGCACCTGTGGCTCAAGTGGCTGAGGCGCCAGCCACATACACCTGAGCTGATGGGTTTGAATCCAGCCTGGGCCCGCCAAACAACAATGATGGCTGCAACCAAAAAATAGCCGGGCGTTGTGGCGGGTGCCTGTAGTCCCAGCTACTTGGGAGGCGGCGGCAGGAGAATCGCTTGAGCCCAGGAGTTGGAGGTTGCTGTGAGCTGTGATACCACGGCACTCTACCCAGGGTGACAACTTGAGGCTCTGTCTCAAAAAAAAAAAAAAACCCCAAGCTTGCTCTCTTCAGCCCTGAGGTGCTGACATCAGTTCTTCAGACCTCCCAACAGGAAGTATTCCAGCAGGGGGTACATAGGTTACCACCACCTCTTTACACGGTGAGAATGATGGACATGTGTAAGAATGAGGCAGTTGGGAATTTGGAGTTTGGTGAGCTCAGTGTCCCTAATATTAAGGTTGTAGGTTTTGGACTCCTACATCAGCCCTGAGGTCAGAGCCATCAGTGTAACCTTCACTTAGGCTCACATAGCCAGGCATTCCTTCATGGGATGAGTGTCCCGCCTGCACCACATTCCCTCCTTCAAACCCCCACCCCTACCCCACCAGGGAACACAGCCTTGGCCTCCACTTTTCCCATCTGCAGATGCCTTCAAGGGCTCCAGACTCCCCTTTGCTGGGGTGCTTGCCATCTCGGTTATGTGGAATATCTTGTCCTGCTCATCTCATGATTCCATAAGCTGTTGAAATTCTACCAGGTACAAGTCCCTGGTGACCTTGTCTTTGCAGTGGCTCAGTGAGAAATATGGGGTCCTTTTGGGGGGTGTTGGCCACTGGCAGGTGGAGATAGCAATGGCAACAGCCCTTTCTCTACCTAAATTGGTCATGATTCAGAAACTACCTGTAATCCACAGATGACTGCTATGTGTTAATTGGTTTGTGGTCAGTCATTGATAAAAGCATTTATTTACAAATGCAGTTCAATTAGAGGAAAAAGTAATGGTTTTGGAGTTTAGTAAAAAAGTATTAGCACAGTGGGATCTCAACTGTGCTTAATAGATTAGCTGGAGAGAACTGTGTGAAAGTATTACTAGGCTCAGAGTTGTTCTGAGAAATAGAATTGTGGTTGATTTTTTTCCCCTTACATACTTTATTTCCCAAATTTTTATGAGTATGTATTTCCATTATACTAGTAAAACAGTTCATAAACCAATTAACATTTGAAATGCTGATGACGAGGACACAGAACAGCCCATGACTTGCTCTTAGTTTGTGTGAGGCCCTCATCTATTCAAAGCCTCACCAAGGTCCTTCTCTGCTGTGGAGGTGAAGGTCCTGCCTCCCTGGCTGTGCCTGCTGTGTTTTCGTGAACACAGTGCATGAAGTCAGCGGACAGTTAGGGAATTACTGCCTCAGCCAATGCAAAGAAAGGTTTTGAGGAGTCCTTTTCATTTGGAGCACCCCAGTCCTGCATGGGAGAGCTTGAGCAGGAGAAGGTCTTTAGTTCTGCTGGGCACTGATAGCTCTGGGTTTGTCTTCCTGTCCTCTGACCCAGCGTGTTCACAGCAGCATCATTCTTATGGGATCTCACATAACATTCCAATGTCTCTCGTGTGCTAGTGTCCATGCTCTGGGCATGTGTGGCCTTCCTGTTTCTTAAACAAGTAGCTTTATCAGAGAAGGAAAAACATTCACAGGTGTTTAAGTAATTTTCAGAAGAGGGTTTAAATTGTGGACTTTCCACTTGGGAAAATAGCAGATAATAAGAAATAAAATTATCTTGAAAATTACTAAAATTGGGCAGCGCCTGTGACCCAGTGAGTAGGGTGCCGACCCCATATACTGAGGGCGGCGGTTTCAAACCCAGCCCTGGCCAAACTGCAACAAAAAAATAGCCAGGCATTGTGGTGGCTGCCTGTAGTTCAGCTACTCGGAAAGCTGAGGAAAGAGAATCGCCTAAGCCCAAGAGCTGGAGGTTGCCCTGAGCTGTGATGCCATGGCACTCTACTGAGGGCAACAAAGTGAAACTCTGTCTCTTAAAAAAAAAAAAAGAAAGAAAAGAAAAGGAAATTACTAAAATTACTGATAACTTTTTGAAAGATGCTCAACTGGGGCCAACCTGCAAGCCATATAGGATCTGAAGAGGGCATAGCTGGGCCCAGGCAGGGCCTGTGTCCCATGAGTAGCACGGCTTATGGAGCCCCTCGTCACCTATCCTCAGAACACAGACCTTGTGATTTAAAGCATGAACGAGCGCATACCCAAACATGACAGTGGAGGTCTGCGATTTGCGTTACAAACCACTGCCGGCATATGGATGCTGCACCTGAGAGAGGCCAGGGTGTAAAACATAAGATTTATAGGAGAGCTCCCTGAAGCTGTCAGCATTCTCAGTGATTCAGTCCAACCTTGGAGAGAGTGGGTTTGTGTCATTTATAGCAGAGAAATTTCATGGTACTAGAGAACATTGCTCATTATGAGAACCAAGCATTTAAACATTGGCATAAACAATTCTCCTCCCTGGGTCTGGCAAGCCAGATGTCTTTGGACCAGAGGCCTGAGCCCGGACTCTGCCCTGGCTGGCACAGCATCCCTCTACTTCATGCCCCAGTGTGCAGTCTCCACATGACAAGCCTGACCTCCTGGATATATGAAATGTGATCCCCACCCTGGGCCAGGTGAGGTAGCAGCTGGTAGCCTTGGTGACAAATGAGAGCTACTCAGTACACTCTATGTGACTTGCTACCATCGTTTAGGAACTGTGTAGTTGTAAGTGTCCACAAACTGGCACAGTCCACCAAAACCCAACAGCTCAAGTAACAGTGATGCCAGCAGCAAGTGCCGGGACTCCAGCACAGTGAGTGTGTTCACTGGTTTCTGCTTATCTCAGGGCTGAGGCCTGGACAGTGGACTGGATGTGCCTGTCTACAGGGCAGGATCTGCACTCAGAGTTAATACTGTTGCCACATAGCTTAGAATAGAGAAATTACAGACTTCTGGGTCTTATGAAGAACATGATTTTGTCTGAGTAACCAAGACCTAACAATAGAGGACTTTAAAGGGAATGAGAAAAATGCTGCAGTGAGAGTGACAGCCAGGCACAGTGGCTCATACCTGTAATGCCAGAACTTTGGGAGGCCAAGGTGGGAGGATTATTTGAGGCCAAGAGTTCGAGACCACCCTGGGGATAGAGCAAGCCTCTGTTTCTATAGAAAAATAGAAAGTTAGGCATGGTGGTGCATTTCTATAGTCCCAACTCCTTGGGAGGCTGAGGCATGAGAATTGCTTGATTCCAGGAGTTTGAGGCTATAGTGAGCCATAAGCACCACTGCATTCCAGCCTGGGTGACAGAACAAGACCCTGTCTCTAAAAAGAAAAAAAAAAAAAAAGAAAGAAAGAAACAAAACATGGGGACCATAGGTCAGAGGGTGCCTTGCCCCAAGCCACACACTCCCCTTCTGCCATCCTCAGGGCCCCACCCCATGTGTTTCTGCTGCACTTTCAGAATCCATTACAGTTTTAACTTCAGCAGGGGTGTATGTGATTTTGTATGTGTGAGCCCCTGGGCCTTTCATGAGAACAAAGGCCGCAAATGCCATGCTAGCCAGTGTACCCTCTTTTGCTCCTTCCAAGGGGATGCCATGGGTTCCAGGGAAAGTTTACAGAGTGAATAACTTTCAAAAAATGAAGAATAAAAGTTCCAGAAGCACCTGGTGCTTCACAGAAGGAACCAGCTGCACAGTTACCTAAGATTCACATGACCTTTGTAGATAAACGTCCTCACACACATATCCCAAGGGGTGGGCATGTGGATGCAGGAACAGAGCTGCTGCAGGGGCTGTCTGGCTTTAGGGACACATAGGACTAGGCCAGGCAGGAAGTGCTGTCTGTCCAGCCGTGAAGATCAAGCTTGTGCACAGACTGAATGCAGTGCCACACGTGGGGGCAAGCACAAGGTACCCTGGCTGGGGAGAACTTAGACTGTCCAGAAAGCTGTGGGAGGCTTCCTTGGCTAAAAGCAGTAACAAGTTAAGTATTTGGGTTTGGGGCACAAGAGAAACTCAGAAACTATAGAAAATCCCCAAAGAGGGGGTCCTCATTCCCACATCAAGCACAGAAAACTGTTGTAACCGTGGGAAATGTATCTTTCCAGCACTGAGTACGTGAATGGAAGATACATGCATTTTCTGAAAAAAAACAGTCCTCACGGCTCTATTTAGTTTTGGCTACATGAATTGGGTGGGTTGCCTTGCTGCTCTAGGCCTTGGTTTTCCCATTTGTACAATCATGATATTAATGTAAATAAAAGAAGCACTTTTATTATATTCTGAATAGAAACACTGAAGGTCACTTCGTTCTGGAATATTTTAAAGATTTCACATTGTTGGATTTGGAGAACATCCTCATAAGTAAAGTATCACAAGAATGGAAAAACAATATCCAATGTACTCAATACTAATTCGAAACCAGTAGATGAACAACTACATGCCCACACAGTCCACAGGAGAGAAAAACACAATTAAATTCAAGAAGGAGGGAGGAGGGTTGGTGTTCTCTCACCTAATTAGCACAATGTAGGGGTATACAGCACTCCTCCTTGGTGAGGGGCTCAACTATAACTAGGACTTTACCTAATAAACTTAAACAATGTAACCTAACCATTTGTACCCTCATATTAATTTGACCTTTTTTTAAAACATGACATTATAAAAAAAAAAGATTTCCCATTGGTAAGGTTCGTTGAAACCCAAGGAGGGTTCATGGGGGTGGTTTGTTTTTATCTTAACAAAATGACTCTTTGATTATCTAAAAAATGATGAGCAAGAATATGAAAAATTTGAGAAAGAAACAACAGGTGATATGTCCATCTGATAGTAAAGTGTGATACTACAATAAGAGTCCTTTCTGGGCCTAATCAGCTGTCTAAATGAAGAAAAGGTCCACAAATGCTATGCGTGGACCTGAAGCATCTTGTG
Source organism: Nycticebus coucang (assembly GCF_027406575.1). NCBI lineage: Eukaryota > Metazoa > Chordata > Mammalia > Primates > Lorisidae > Nycticebus > Nycticebus coucang. The sequence continues at coordinate 105,842,413 of NC_069783.1, read as the reverse complement.
TTTGAAACAGACCTATGCTTTAGCCCAATCTTTTGCCACAGGGCCTTTGGCCTTAGGTGGCTGTGGTCTTCTCATGGGAGCCACCCAGCATGCAGGGCCCTGGCCTCCAGCTAGCTGTCCGTGAAGTGGAGAGAGTTCTGAGTATTGTGGGCCCAACTGTGGCATCAGACGGTTTCAAGACCTTTACTGTCATTTCTCCCTTCTCTAGTTGCACTGTAGCTTTTTAAAACAATTGATCTTTTATCTTTTTTTTATTATTATTAAATCATAGCTGTGTACATTAATGCGATCATGGGGCACCATACACTGGTTTTATAGACCGTTTGACACATTTTGATCTTGTATCTTTTGAAAGCATTTACCAGGCGGCACCTGTGGCTCAGTGACTAGGGCGCCGGCCCCATATGCCGAGGGTGGCGGGTTCAAACCCAGCCCCGGCCAAACTGCAACAAAAAAATAGCTGGGCGTTGTGGTGGGCGCCTGTAGTCCCAACTACTCAGGAGACTGAGGCAGGAGAATCACCTAAGCCCAGGAGTTGGAGGTTGCTGTGAGCCGTGTGACGCCATGGCACTCTACCGAGGGCAATAAAGTGAAACTCTGTCTCTACAAAAAAAAAAAAAAGCATTTACCTGCATTTTCACAGAAACAATAATTGTGTTTTCTCAAATTTCATCTGTTTACATATATTTTAATTAAAAATATAGTTACCGTAAGTTTAACTGGAAAAAAAGTTTACAAGAAAAACTGCTGCTAAAAGCAGACAGGCCAAGCCTTTTGCAGAGGAGCTGGCTCTCCCTTGGTAGTTCCAGAGGAGCCGGCTCTCCCCAGCTCACCAAGCAAGGTGGAGCCACCAGTCCAGCCAGTGACCTCTGCAGTGTGTCTAAAACAAGATAGTGCCAGCATAGGGCTCCATAGTCTCTACAGTGGGAAAGGATGAGTGAGTACCCCAGAGAGAGATTCAAACAAAAATAAGTCTCTAGAAAAGGAAGCAGCAAATCAACAAGGAAAAGGGGATCTTGCGAAAAGAGTGATGCCAGGAAGAGCCATTTAGGAAACAGATCACATCAGAGTCTCACTTTTCTCCAATAGAATCACTTCCAGATGTGAATGCCAGATGTAGAAATTCTTAGGAAAGTTAAGAATGCTTCTGCAGAATGAAGACTCATCTCTTCAGCCAACAGACATTATATTCAACTAATGGAAAACTGAAACCATTAAGAAAGTAGGAAAAAAACTTTAATGTATAAGCAGCTTTTACAATCCAATAGGGAAGAAAATCTAATAATAGTAACCTAAAAGTTGTAGAAAAATGAACTGCAATATGAAAAATAATCCACAGAGGTAAAAATGCCCATGAATTTTTTAAAAGTTTAGCCTCACTGCCCACTCAAAGGCATTGTGTTTGCTAACTTGAGAACCTCATTTCTGTGGAAAATGTAGTTCCAGGCTTCCATTCATCCTTAATGCAGCAAGTCCTCAGGGTCTGGGGCTTGGAATTGCAGCAGGAAGGAGCACAGTGACGGCACACAAGCACACTTTGCAATCCAAAGTTGGGATAAAATGGACGTTTTTAGCCCGTTAAAATGTTACTGATAATTCATAGATATAAGTTTGGGTATCTTAAAATAGAGATTACTGCTTACTTTGCCAGCACATATATTAATATTAGAATTTAATGAAAGGAAAATAGATGAAACCCACAGTGACAGCCCACTTTCTCACTTAAGCAGAGAAGGAGAAGGTTGACAGCACTCGTATGTTATCAATGGGAGTGCAAGTTCACAACATCTGACAACGTATAGATCAGAGTTTAAATGCATGTGCCTTTCACGCAGGAGTTCTACTTTAATCTACAAATATGTGTGTGTGAAGTTGGAGCTACAAGAATATGTGTTGTAAGTAAGATTTTCAGCAGTAGCAAAAGTCAGAGTTGAGTCCTGGGGGCTGCTGAGACAACTACCCCTTAGGGGTCAGTCTCTGTGTGCTTCTTTGTCAGCATCTAAAAGGACAGGTCAGAAACTGTACCAGTGGTCAGCGTAGAGAGGAGGGACTGGGAGAATAAGGTTGGCCTTCATCTGCTCATGATTAAGAACTCATCTGCTTGAGTTTGTTTGTTTGTTTGTTTTTGTTTTTTGTAGAGACAGTCTCACTTTATCGCCCTCAGTAGAATGCCTGGAGTCACATGGCTCACAGCAACCTCCAACTCCTGGGCTTAGGCGATTCTCTTGCCTCAGCCTCCCGAGTACCTGGGACTATAGGTGCCCACCACAATGCCCAGCTATTTTTTTTGTTGCAGCTTGGCCAGGGCCGGGTTTGAACCCGCCACCCTCAGTATATGGGGCCGGTGTCCTTATCTGCTTGAGTTTTTACAGTATAACTTATTACCTTCTCAAAAATCTGCCAGTTTATACGATGCTTATTTTGAGACCCAACTAGCATCCTGAATTAATTCCATACAACATCAAAATGTTTCATCAGCTCTGTGTGTTCTGTTCCAACAGAAGTTGTCCTGTTAACACCCTTTTCCCTCTTAAAGACTTGCCACACCTCATGCTACTATGACTCATCAGAGGTGATTGGTGTCGCTGAGCTTTTTCATCCTTTTTGATATTATTTGGTGTTTAATAATCACCAGAGGTGGCCGGGCATGGTGGCTCACGCCTGTAGTCCCAGCGCTGTGGGAGGCCGAGGCGGGTGGATTGCCTGAGCTCAGAGGTTCATAACCCATATGAGCAGCAGTCAGCCAGAGTAAGACCCCGTCTCTACTAACAACATCAAAAACAGCCAGCACTGCAGGAGAAAGAAGAAAATCAACAAAAAAGGAGTACTTCAGACAAACATGAACAAGCACACTAAAATTAAAAAATAATAATAATAATAATTTTAAAAAAATAAATAATCACCAGAGGATATACTCAGTCGTTCCTTGTTATTTACTTTCTCCCAATAGAGATTTTCCTAGATTTTGGCAGCCTGGGAAAAAAAACATCTATTTTTGTATTGAAATAACTTTTTCTTTCAAGTCTAACAGAGCTTTAAAATGCACACATATATGTATATATATACATAAACACATAAAGGAATTTTTTTCTGGAAGCTCTTTAAATATAGATATTTAAAACTAAGAATTTTGTATTTATTAATTAGCCTGACAAAGAACTGTTTTTCATGCTCTTTTTTATTACTTAGTTATCTTCTGCTATTTAGCTATAAATTGTTGCAGAAGAGTATAAATAAATAAAATATGTAGAAGGCAATAATACTGAAATACTATATACCGTTATAGCCTATACTTTTTAAAAAATAAAATGCCAACTAAAGTTTTTTCATGTTTATACTATAAATAGTTTAAGTGAAATTAAGCCATTTCATGTGGCTACACTAGATCTTTTCTTCTGTACTAATTTTTTTAATATGCTTTTGCTGTTTGTAGCTTTCTTCCCCTTCATGTCATGACCTTAATTTCCAAGCCCCTTTTTAAAAAATGGTTTTATTGTAAGCCAAGAAAAGAAAGAAGGAAAAAAATACTACCATCCTGAAATGGCCATTATTAACATTAGTTAACATCATCAACACAGCAGAAAAGACTGAGGTAATCACTGTAAATAAAAAGGAAAAGAAAGAACCTTGTATCTGTGGAACACAAAGAGCATCTTTATACAAAGATATTGGAAAAGAGAAAGCCTAAAAATTACCATGTTTCTAATACTAAGAATTCTGGACCACCAATAAATGTTTAAAATTTAATCTCTTATTTCACTACTCCTAGAGAAATCGCAGCATAAAGTTTTCTTCTTAAATAATTTTCAAAGAGTTGCATTTTCTTTAAACTCTTCTTGAAATGTTCTGACTTAAGAAAATTCATTCAATTAAGTGTAATTACGGAGAATGGCTATCATAAAGTAAATACAGATATTTAAAATTTTTTAAAGATGGTAGATTAAGGCTCAGCGCCTGTGGCTCAAATGGCTAAGGCACCAGCCACATACACCTGAGCTGGCGGGTTCCAGTCCAGCCTGGGCCTGCCAAACAACAGTAATGGCTGCAACCAAAAAATAGCCGGGTGTTGTGGCGGGCACCTGTAGTCCCAGCTACTTGGGAGGTGGAGTCAGGAGACTCACTAGAGCCCAGGAGTTGGAGGTTGCTGTGAGCTGTGATGCCACGGCACTCTACTCAGGGCGACAGCTCAGTAGAGTGCTATGGCGTCACAGCTTTTTGGCTTAGGTGATTCTCTTGCCTCAGCCTCCCAAGTAGCTGGGACTACAGGCTCCTGCCACAAAGCCCAGCTATTTTTTGTTGCAGTTTGGCTGGAGCCAGGCTCAAACTCACCACCCTTGGTATATGAGGCCAGTGCCCTACTCACTGAGTCGCAGGCATCACCCCAGAAGAGCCTATAATCTTAAAAGTGAAGTCGTTGCTGAACTGCCATGAAAAATTTCTTCCTTAACTTCAGTAATCCAGTTCTGAAAATGGCATAGGAGGACATTAAAAGGTGTCATTGTTGATACTTTTAAAGCTATACACTTTATCTTCAGCTCTGCTAACTATGAAACTAGAAGGAATTTATCATCATAATACCTTCCCTTCTCTCCTCCCCAGTTTTTTGTTAGAGATAATATTTTTCTATTGTGAGAATTTGTAAGTAGCACTTCTGTGCTACAACTCTAATTCCCTATTTGCTTAGGCTTCTCTAGTCAAGTGAATTAGTTTTTTTATCACAGTTTCTTCATCTGAGCTCTTAGATCATCATTTCTTTTTTTCTTTTTTTTACACAGATTCTCACTATTTCGCCCTCAATAGAGTGCTGTGGTATCACAGCTCACAGCAACCTCCAACTCTTGGGCTTAAGTGATTGTCTTGCCTCGGTCTCTCAAGTAGCTGGGACAACAGGCGCCTGCTACAATGCCCGTCTATTTTTTTGTTGCAGTTGTTTAGCTGGCTTGGGCCAGGTTCGAACCCGCCACCCTCAGTGTACGTGGCTGACATCATAACCACTGTCCTATGGGCACCGAGCTTTCCTCATTTCTTGGTGGTTTGAATTTCATAAACAAGTTTTTACAGGGGACTCTAGCTCATAAATTCTTGCACAGGCAGTTGAAAAGTGCCTGCCTTCATCCCTGTGTAGAAAGGATAGTTTGGGTATAAAGTCTGAGTTACAGCACCATCTCCCTTGGATCTTTGTAAACTGGGATCTGGCACTGTCCTTTCCACCTTAGAGACCTGTGTTGGCTAGTATTTGCCTCAGAGTAGTTGTCTGGGTTTGTTCATTGGCTGGTTTTCATTGGTTATTCCTAGTGCAATCTCCGTGCTCTTTCCTATTTGAGAATGTTGCCTGCTGCCTTCTAACATAAATAGCAGTTTGGTGAAGAATGACACACATGCACATGTCACATTTGCCTGGGACTGAGGAGCCCATTGCTCATGAGTGTACCAGACTTGGCTTGGCTGTGAGGAGGACTTAGGCCAGCCTCCCCTTTGCTCCCACCCCTTAAGTGGGTCTCTCTCTCCAGACACCTAAGGAAATTGCATTTTGCACTAAAATTTTTTTTTTTTTTTTTTTTTGAGACAGAACCTCAAGCTGTTGCCCTGGGTAGAGTGCTGTGGCATCACAGCTCACAACAACCTCCTACTCCTTAGCTTAAGTGATTCTCCTGCCTCCACCTCCCAAGTAGCTGGGACTACAGGCACCTGCCACAACGCCTGGCTATTTTTTAGTTGCAGCCATCGTTGTTTGGTGGGCCCAGGCTGGATTCGAACCCACCAGCTCAGTGTATGTGTCTGGCGCCTTAGCCGCTTGAGCCACAGGTGCTGAGTCAAAATTTTTTTTTATTTTTTTAAATAATTATTTTATTGTTTGGGATTCATTCAGGGTACAAAGAATTGGGTTACACTGATTGCATTTGTTAGATAAAGACCCTCTTATAATTGTGTCCCACCCCCAAGAGGTGTGCCGTACACTGACACCCCCCCAATCCTCCTCTCCATGCCCTCTCTCCACTCCCCCCTTCTTCCACCCCCCACCATGTACTAGGTCATCAATTGTCTTCATATCAGAATTGAGTACATTGGATTCTTGCTTCTCCATTCTTGTGATGCTTTCCTAAGAAGAATGTGTTTCAGCTCCATCTAGGTTAATACAAAAGATGTAAAGTCTCCATCTTTTTTTAGTGGCTGAATAGTATTCCATGGTATACATATACCACAGCTTGCCAATTCATTCCTGGATTGGTGGGCATTATGTAGTTTCCACAGTTTGGCAATTATAAATTGAGCTGCGATAAAGAGTCTAGTGCAAATGTCCTTATGATAAAATGATCTTTTTTCTTCTGGGTAGATGCCCAGTAATGGATTGCAGGATCAAATGAGAGGTCTAGTTTTAGTTCTTTGAGGATTCTCTGTACTTCTTCTGAAAGGGTTGTACTAGTTTGCAGTTCACCAACAGTGTAAAAGTGTTCCCTTCTCTCCACATCCATGCCAGGCATCTGCAACTTTGAGATTTTCCTGATGTGGGACATTCTCACTGGGGTTAGGTGAAATCTCAGGGTGGTTTTGATTTGCATTTCTCTGATAATTAGGGACAATGAACATTTTTTTCATGTTTGTTAGCCTTTTGTCTATCTTCTTCAGAGAAAGTTTTATTCATCTCTCTTGCCCATCCCATTGATAGAAAGGATTATTGGCTTTTTTATGTTGGTTAATTTGCGTTCTCTATAGATCCTAGTTACTAAGCTTTTGTCTGATTCATAATATGCAAATATCTTTTCCCATTTTGATGGTTGTCTGTTTGCTTTGGTTGTTGTCTCCTTAGCTCTACAGACGTATTCAATTTAATTAAGTCCCATTTGTTTATTTTTGTTGTTGTTGAAATTGCCACTGAAGTCTTCTTAATAAAGTCTTTCCCCAGGCTGACATCTTCAAGTGTTTTCCCCACAGTTTCTTTGAGGATTTTTATTGTTTCATGCCTTAGATTTAGAACTTTTATCCATCTTGAATCAATTTTAGTGAGTGTAGAAAGGTGCAGGTCTAGTTTCAGTCTTTCACCCATGTGGTTATCCATTTCTCCCAGCACCGCATATTGAATAGGGATCCTTTTCCCCAATGTATGTTCTTGTTTGGTTTATCAAAGATCAGGTGGCTGTACAATGTTAATTTTATCTGATGTTTTTCTATTCAGTTCCAGATGTCAGTGTCTCTATTTTTGTGCTAATACCATGCTATTTTGATCACTACGGCCTTGTAGTATAGCCTGAAAGTCTAGTAGGGAGATGCCCCTGACTTTGTTTTTATTACTAAGAATTGCCTTGGCTATAGAGGGTTTTTTCTGGTTCCATACAAAATGAAGAATTATTTTTCCCAAATCTTGAAAGTATGATGTTGGTATTTTAATGGGAATTGCATTGAATCTGTACATTGCTTTGGGAAGTATAGACATTTTGACAGTGTTGATTCTTCCCAGACATGAGCATGGTATGTTCTTCCATTTATTAATAGCTTCTGCTATTTCTTTTCTTAGGATTTCATAATTTTCTTTATAGAGGTCCTTTACCTCTTTTGTTAGATATATTCTTAGGTATTTCATTCTCTTTGAAGCTACTGTGAAGGGAATTGTGTCCTTGATTAGCTTCTTCTCAACTTGGTTATTATCGGTACATACAAAGGCTTCTGATTTGTGGACATTGATTTTGTATCCTGAGACATTGCTATATTTTTTGATGACTTCTAGGAGTCTTGTGGCTGAGCCTTTGGGTTTCTCTAAGTATAAGGTCATATCATCAGCAAAGAGCAAGAGTTTGACCTCCTTTGCCCCCGTTTGGATGCTCTTTATTTCCTTCTCTTGTCTGATTTTATCATCTGGAACTTCCACCACTGTGTTGAATAGTAGTGGTGACAGAGGACAGCCTTGTGGAAAAGCTTTCAGTTTTACTCCATTAGTATAATATTAGCTGTGGGTTTGTCCTAGATGGCTTTGATCAGTTTAAGAAATGTGCCACCTATGCCTGTTTTCTTCAGAGTCTAATTTGAAAAGGATTTGAATTTTATCGAATTTTACCATACGCTTTTTCTGCATATTCAGAGGATCATGTGGTGGTTTTTGCTTCTGCTGATATGGAGAATTATGTTTATGGACTTGCATATGTTAAACCAGCCTTGCATCCCTGGGATGAAACCTACTTGATTGTGATGAACGATTTTTTTAATGTGTAGCTGTAATCTATTAGCTCAGATTTTATTGGGAATTTTTGCATCTATATTCATTAGTGAAATTAATCTGAAATTCTCCTTTTTAATTGGACCTTTTCCTGGTTTTGGTATCAGAGTGATGTATGCTTCGTAGAACATGTTAGGGAAGATTCCTTCCTTTTCAGTTTTTGGAATTATTTTTGCGGTATGTGTATAAGCTCTTCTTTGAAGGTTTCTTCAATCTCAGTGCTTGAAATTGGTCTGTTCAAGAGATCTATTTCTTCTTGATTAAGTCTAGGGAGAGGGTGTGATTCCAGGTATTGATTTATTTCCTGCACATTGTTAAATTTCTAGGCATAGAGTTTACTTTTGAGACAGAGTATCACTTTGTCGCTCTCAGTAGAGTGCGGTGGCATCACAGCTCACAGCAATCTCAGACTTTTGAGGTTAAGCGAGTCTCTTGCCTTAGCCTCCCACATAGGGTGTAGAGTTTCTTGTATTCAGAGATCGTCTCTTGTATCTCTGAGCCCTCTGTTATTTCCCCTTTATCGTTTCTGATTGAGGTTATTAGAGATTGCACTTTTCTGTTTCTGCTTAATCCGGCCAAAGGCTTTATCTGGCCAAAAAAACCCAAGTTTTTATTTTGTTAATTTTCTGAATGAGTCTTTTGTCTTCAGTTTCATTCATCTCTGAACCATAAGATGGTTCATGAGTTTGCTGATGCTCTCTCTTTCTGTTTTTTGAATGTAGGTATCTAATGTGATTAATTTCCCTCTTACAACTGCTTTTGCTGTATCCCATAGGTTTTGGTAACTTGTGCCTTCATTGTTGTTATGTTTGAGGAATTTAAAAGTTTCCTGTTTTATATCTTCCTGAATCCATCTATCATTCAGCATAAGTTTGTTTAATTTCCACATTTTTGTGTGGGGATGAACATTTTTATTGAAGTTGAGGTCCACCTTTATTTTATTGCTTTGTGGTTTGAGAAGATACAAGATATAATCTGTTCTTTCAATTTTGCTGATGTTTGATTTGTGTCCTAGGATGTGGTCAAGTTTGGAGTACATACTATGGGCTGACAAGAAAAATGTGTATTCCTTAGCTTTGGGATGATATGTTCTGTATATGTCTGTTAATCCCATTTGTTCTAGGTTCACATTTAAGTCCTTTGTATCTTTGTTTAGTTTCTGTTTAGAGGATGTGTCCACCTCTGTTAGAGAGGTGTTAAAGTCCCCCACTATTATAGTGTTTTGTTGCAGCCCCTGTGGCCCCTATGGCTCTGGTCTCAATTGCCACAGAAAGGAACCAGGCGTGACGTGTATTAGAAATACAAGCTTGCAGGAGGTGGGCTAACCTTGATTGCGGGATAGCCCTGAGCAACCTCCATAGTAGCCTTTTTTTTTTTTTAGTTTTTGGCCAGGGCTGGGTTTGAACCCACCACCTCCGGCATATGAGGCCGGCGCCCTACTCCGTTGAGCCACAGACACCGCCCCGTAGTAGCCTTTTATTGAGACAGCACAAGACAGATGAGGGGAGTATTAGACAATGACTACGTGCCTAAGGATCACATGGGCTGGGCTCTTTCTCCGCATGGAGCACCTGTGGACGAATCACCCAAGGGTCTATCCCCCAGCTGCAAATCATTTTGCTCAGACGTCGTCTGGCTCTTGGCATCCTCTACAGTGTTTGGAGTATCATATGGCTCAGACCCATCAAGGTCTGTTTCATAAATCTAGGAGCATTTAAGTTGGATACATAAATATTTAAAAGGGAAATTATTGCATATTGTTCCTTTAACTAGTATGAAGTGTCCATCTTTGTATTTCTTTAACTTTAGTTGCTTTAAATCTGCTGTATCTGAAAATAAGATTGCAACCCCTCCTTTCTTCTGATTTCCATTTCCTTAAAATACTGTTTTTCATCCCTTAAATCTGAGTCTAGATTTGTCCTTCAAGGCTGGGTGTGTCTCCTGAAGACAGTATATGGATGGCTTTTGCTTTTTTATCCAATCAGCCAGTCTGTGCCTCTTCAGTGGTGAATTCAGTCCATTGACATTTATTGAGAGGTTTGATAAGTGTGGCGGAGTTCTATTCATCTTATTTTGTGAAAGTCTGTTGTGTAGTTTTATCCTATGTGCCATTGTGGAAAGTAAGTGTTGACCTTAGCTTCTTGGTGTTTACTTTGCTGGTGGTCCATTGTGGTGGTTAGTGCTCAGAATAGGTCTAAGTATTTCCTGTGGAGCTAGTCTTGTGGCAAATTTCCTCAGTGCTTGTATGTCCACAAAAGATTTGATTTCTTCATCAATTTTGAAGCTTAGTTTAGGAGGATACAGAATTCTAGCCTATCAATTGTTTTAAGAAGTTTGATGACCGTGCTCTTTTGGATTGGAAGGTTTCAGTTGAAAAGTCTACTGTCATCATAATGGCTCTTTCTCTGTAGGTCAGTTAGCACTTACTCCTGGCTGCTTGCGCAATTTTTTCTTTCATCTTGACTTTGGACAGGTTTTTCACAATGTGTCTTGCAGAGGCTTTGTTTAAGTTGAGCTGACCCGGAGTTTGATACCCATCTAAAAGGAGTGTGGCAGTGTTTTTAGTAAAACTTGGGAAGTTTTCAATTATGATAGTCTCCAGTAGGGCTTCCATTCCTTTGGGACAATCTTCTTCCCTTTCAGGAATCCCTATTATTCATATGTTTGAATGCTTCATGGAGTCAGTCTCGTAGTTCTCTAAGCTCCTGCTTTGCTTTCTCTCTCTTCTTTTCTGCCTCTTTAACTACCTGGGTTAACTCAAAAACTGTATCTTGTAGCTCTGAGGTTCTTTCTTCTCCATGGTCTAACCTATTTTTGATATTTTCTCCTGCATCTTTACATTCCCTGATTGTCTCCTTCCTTTCCTTAAGCTCCGCCATATTTTTTCTATATTCTACATCTCTCTCTTCCAACTTTTGGTTCTGTCTTTGCATTTTCTCATCTGTTCCTTTTATTGTCTTTATCATCCACATTTTATTTTATTTTTTTCTGTTTCATCATATTTATTAATTTTTATTCTGATATAAAACCCTCTAAATGTAAATCATTTTGGAAGTGAATAGGCCCAGTGGCCGCCCTGGCCCTTTTTACAGCATAAGTTGGGTGATCCTGCCTCCTTTTCAGCACTTGCTCCTTTGCGGGCTTTCAACTTCTACAGAGACCATGAGCTATACCCCACGGCAGACAGCTTCAGAATCCTCACTCCAGTGTGCATCCCGTTTCTCTGTCACTAGTTTGATGAACTGAGACTGACTGGCATAAAGCTTGAGCTTATCGCTGATGTCAACCCATTTCACTTTCCCAGCATCATCTCCAGCTTCTAGGGTAAGATAATCCATTATCTCACCTGTTTCATCATGGTAATTGACAGCCTCTGTCTCCATCCACGCATTATCAGTGTTTCGAGGATCATCATCAACATATCCCTTATATATCACGAGATGTTCTTGGCTGAAGAGTTTATGCAACTGTTCCTCTATTTCTCTCTTCTCAGCACTCAATTTCTGCAAGGAGTTGAGAGCTTCCTCACTGAATTCTCTTTTCAGTGTGGCACTAATCTTCTCTCCTGGATCCACCATCCCCCCTGGGATTGCCCATTCTCCACAGTCTATCCTTTTTATTGCAACAAACTATTAAGATGTGTTTCCTAGAAACTGGATGGGTGATTTTATTTCCACTGGTATCTCTTTTCCACCTGGTTATAATGGGATCTGCAGCATGATTTAGACCCCATCGCCTCAAAAGCCCCTGGCCAACCAGTCCTGTCCGTCCTGCAGGATTTCTAGGTCTTCCATTTTCAATCTCATACAGGCCATTCTGGCTCTTTCTCTCAATATGCCCATCTTTTTCATTAAACTTCGGGGAAAAGGTACTTTCACTGATCTGAGGATCTGTCCACCTGGGTCCAGCTAAGGCAAAGAGGGCAGTATATTCAACAGGATTATAGTCTTGCCACTCAACGAGCCAGCCCACTTTTTCATTAGGAACTTGGCTTCGTTCAACTTTTGAACCTGGGTAAGGAGATGTCAGAGCCTTGTTGTGGGAATTCTCTTTGGAACTATTAGAACCAGACATGGTGCTAGTACTAAGATGAAACCAACAGGATGAAAATGAGTTTCTTGCCTTAGACGTCTTCCTGTGTAGGTACCTGTTCCCTCATGCCAGTTCCTCCTGGTGTTTGACTCCTTGAAAACCTGCTGATGGGGTCCTTTCTCAGCCCAGTCAAGGCATCCACACAGGGAGGCCAAACTGCCTCCCTGGTGCGCTCAGTGGTTCATGTCGCCCAGGCCGATCAGGGGCCCCCACCATCATCCACATTTTAAATTCTCTTTCTGTCAAGTTCATTAATTATAATTGGAGTCTGTAGTAGCTGTTTCATTGTCCTTTGGGGGAATTCCTCTGTTTTGATTTCTCATGTTGCCCAAATTTTTCTGTTGGTTCCTCCTCATGTGTTCTTGTTTACCTGCTTGTCCTTCTTTTTCCTTCTCACTGCCTCCTTTGTTTCAAGCAGAAATCCTTGCTGTTGATGACAGTATCTTGCAATAGTGTGCCAGGACACCAGGAGGAACTATGGGTTTTTTAGGAGACAGTACAGCCAGCAACCTCTGTGGTCCTTATTCCAAACTTAGTTGCCTTTGGTGATAGCCTGATTGTTTCTTCAGCATTCAGACCCTGCCCAGTTGAGATCTTAAAGCTTACAAGAATCTTTCAGGGGCAGGTCCACAGTGCCCTCCAAATCCAGTTCCTATAGAGTCCCACAACCTGTCTCAAGAGTAGAGTTCTGATCCTGGCAGGTGGAATTAAGATGGCCATGCTTTAGGCCCCTGCTAAGAACTTCTCAAGACCTTCTCAGTAAGGCTGCCTCACCACCCACCAAACCTATGGCAGGTCCACTCTAACTAGCATTCAAATCTGGTTGCTGTATACTGTTCGAGTCTGCCCACTCTTCCAAGCTTTCCACTCAATGCACAGCTTCCTCCAACTACTGAAAACTCTGGAAAGGCTTCCTCTCATCTAGGGACCTCTGTGGGGAAGTGGGGGGGCGGGGCAGCCGGTCACAGTCACCTGCCTAATTCATCAGATTTCCACCACTCAGGATCATATACTGCATCTAGCTCACCACCTCCTTTTTTTGCTCCCTGAGCTATAACTCCTGGTAAGGTCTCTGCACCAGGTAATGCTGGGTTCTCTCTTTTTCCCCAGTCATTCTAAGAGAGTTCAGTTGCACGATCCTTCTGGTCTGCCATCTTGATCTACCAAATGCTCTTGAATTTTATTAACCACATCATGTTTCTCCTTTTTTCCTGGAACATATTATCTACCTTTCGATCAAAGATTCTCTCTCATTTCAAGGGACTTCTTTTCTGTTCCATTTCTTGGCTCCTCACTTACAAGACACTAATTTCCTTATTTTGGCAGAAGAGGGGGTCCTTATCTACTGTCATGTCCTACTTACTTTGCATCTTCTTTTTTTCTTCTGAGTCATTTTCTTCCTGTTGTTTTATTCTCTGTCTTTCTTTAACATTCAGCGTGATTATATCCATCCAAGTCAGTACTTGGGAGTTTTTTCCATCCACGTCTGTTTTACCCCTTACAGTGCACATGTCACTGGTTCTATCTACCAAGGCCCAGATAGTTGATCCCCTGGCCTTCCAGCCTTGAGGTCTACCACGGCCCTCCAGTTCATTGCTATAACTAGAGCAACCTCAGTCATACACTTGCAGTTGTGTCTGGGAGTCAACAAAACTTAGTTTCTGGACAACACAATTTAAATTTCATATAATTTTTACATCATGAAATTCTCTTTTGGGTTTTTTCCCCAGCCATTTAACAGTATAAAAACCATTCCACTTCTGAGCTGTGCAACAACATGGTGCCCCTTTGCTGAACCCGGCTTAGCAGTCTGCCTTTTGACTGCATGCGGTGTTTTTGTCTTCTCTTTGTGCCTTATTGAATTCCTGTCTTCCCAGATTGAGCTGTGGCTCAGAAAAGTTCAAAGGTGCTTCAGGGCACATTTTCTTCTAGACTGAGTTCTGGCCATTTGCATGGAGTGTTCCTGTGTCCATTTCTCTTGCTAGAATGAGCTTGCAGGGTCTTGTGCCTTTCTCCCTTCATTCATCCCCACCTGTACCACACCTTTTTATTCTGACATGGTGTAGACAATTCTCCTTGACATGCTCTCACCTTCTGTGAGCTCCTTTGTCTCCCCTTCTAAGAGTAGCCTTCACTGGAAGACCCATCTTCTGTTCTCTTTTATGAGATACCTTTTTTTTTTTTTTTTGAGACGGAGTCTGACTATGTTGCCCTTGGTAGAGTGCTATGGTGTCCCAGCTCACAGCAACCTCAAACTCATGAGTGATTTTCTTACCTCGGCCTCCCAAGTAGCTAGGACTATAGGTCCCACCACAATGCCCAGCTGTTTTTTGTTGTAGTTGTCATTCCTTGGCAGACCCAGGCTGGGTTTGAACCTGCCAGCTCCCGTGTATGTGCCAGGCACTCTAGCTGCTAAGCTTTTGGTGCTGAGCCTCTTTTATGAGATCTTGAAACTGTCTTGAAGTGGATTCCTTTCCCTGTCAGGAGCCCACAGGAAGACATTCCTAAGCACCACAGCGCTCCTGGCCCTGTCATGGTTCCCTTACTAGACCAGCAGTTCTCAACCTGTGGGTCACAACCCCTTTGAGGGTCGAACAACCCCTTCACAGGGGTCACGTAAGACCATCCTACATATCAGATATTTACTTTATGATTCATAACAGTAGCAAAATTACAGTTATGAAGTAGCAATGAAAATAATTTTATTTGGTTGGAGGTCACCACAACATGAGGAACTGTATTAAAGGGTCCCTGCATTAGGAAGGATGAGAACCACTGGTCTAGACCTACTTTGAGTTGTTTACCACAGGGCCCAGATGTCACTTAGCCTGTGCTTTTTTTACTCAGAACTCTCTAGAAGCTATTGTTATGTAGTCTCCAAATTTAATTTAGTGATAAAAATTTAAACTTTTTTTTTTACTTTCAGGGTTACTGATGAAAATTTTAAGGTTAAGTCTAGAGACAGGCTTTTATGGAAGAAAGCCTTATGTTCAAAAACAAAATTCTCTTTTTCTTTTTGGAAATATGATCTTGCTTTGTATCCCAGGCTAGAATGCAGTGGCATGATCACATATTACTGTAGCCTTGACCCTCTGGCTCCAGTGATCCTCCCACCTCTGCCTCCCAAGTAGCTAGGACTATAGATGCCAACATGCCCAGCTAATTTTTCTATTTTGGAGGAGACAGGGTCTCACTGTGTTGCCCAATCTGGTCTCAAATTCCTGGCCTCACACACTTCTCCTACCTCAGCTTTCCAAGACACTAGGATTCTGTTCATAAGCTACCGCAACCAGCCAGAGAGAACTTTTAAATATACTGGCTAAAATTCCAAAGTAACATGTTCATAAGTCTAAGATAGATTACTTTTAGATTAATAGTATATATTTGCATCACTGTTATTCACATTTTTCTGTTCCAATTTAATAGTACTGAAAAAGTCTTCTTTTATTTCATGACTTATATTAAGATACTGACTTGTGTGGAGGTTTACAACAAAGCAGATGAAATGCAGTGTGGGTATTGTGAACTATGTTTGACATTTGTTTTCTCAAATGTGTTTGGACTTAAGAGCCCTTTAACAGATATTTCTGGGCTCAGCGCCTGTAGCTAAAGAAGCTAAGGTACCAGCCACATACACCAATGTTAGAATTAAGTTATTTTCATGGTAATTCCACTATTTAAGGTAAAATTCTAGGCTTGGCTCCCATAGCACAGTGGTTACTGTGCTGGCCACATACACCGAGGCTGGTGGATTCGAATCCAACCTGGGCCAGCTAAACAACAGTGACAACTACAACCAAAAAATAGCTGGACATTGTGGTGGGCGCCTCCCAGCTACTTGGGAGGCTGAGGCAAGAGAATTGCTTAAGCCAAGGAGTTGGAGGTTGCTGTGAGCTGTGATGCCATGGCACTCTACCCAGGGTGACAGCTTGAGGCTCTCTCTCAAAAAAAAAAAAAAAAAAACAGCTGGGCATTGTGACCTGTAATCCCAGCTACTCGGGAGGCTGAGGCAAGAGAATCGCTTAAGCTGAGGAGTTAGAGGTTGCTATGAGCTGTGATGCAACAGCACTCTACCCAGGGTGACACCTTGAGGCTCTGTCTCAAAAAAAAAAAAAAATCATTTCTGATCATCCTTTATGGTAAGGATTATCTCTAGGTTTATCTCAGAAGGTATTTAGACATTCTTTCAGCAGTCAAGTAATATTCTTTGAGGAGTCAATTAATATATGCTTGTAAATTTTTTGAGAGGGATGGAAAGGACAATAGTGTTTTCTTATTTTAAAACTATGGACTTAGCATCTTTAGGAGTTTTTGGTTTGCTGAACTATTTTTATTCCTGCAGTATCTAATTTTGTGTTATAGAGAACTGATCAATAAATACCTTACCTAAAACAAACAATGGCCAGAAGGGACCTTTCAATAATTATTATCTGAGTTCAGGAGTTAAAGCCTAAAGAATAGAGATAAGTAGAAAAGATAAATTTAGTATAAAAGGAAAGAAAGAATTTCTCAGCTTTGTTTTCTCTTCTGCCTCCAGAGAACTTTTGTTTGTTTTGAGGGGAAGTCTTGTTATGTTGCCCAGGCTGGTGTTGGTGGGCTCAAGTGATCCTCCCACCTTAGCCTCCTAGATCTTTTTTTTTCCTTTTGAGACAGTCTCACTTTGTTGCCCTCAGTAGAGTGCCGTGCCATCATAGCTTACAACAACCTCAAACTATTGGGCTCAACTGACCCTCTTGCCCCAGCCTCCTGAGTAGCTTGACTGGAACTACAGGCACCCACCACAGCACCCAGCTATTTTTTTAAGAGGCAGGGTATCACTCTGGCTCAGGCTGACCTCAATTCCTGATCTCAGAAGATCGATCCACTTTGGATTCCCAGGGTGCTAGGATTACAGGCGTGAGCCACTAAGCCCAGCTCCTTGAAGGTTTTTAATACCCCTGGATTTATTAGGTACTTTCTTTACCCTGAGAATGCAGAATTTAGTAAT
This sequence comes from Nycticebus coucang, assembly GCF_027406575.1. NCBI lineage: Eukaryota > Metazoa > Chordata > Mammalia > Primates > Lorisidae > Nycticebus > Nycticebus coucang. Next base: position 105,825,125 of record NC_069783.1, on the reverse strand, counting down.
AATAAGTTATTATTAAGTTATGTTATTGGTGCCTAACACTTAAAATCATATAATCTCAGCACTTTGGGAAGCTGAGACAGGAGAATCCCTTGACTAAGAGTTAGAGACCATCCTGGCATCACAGCAAGACCCTGTCTCTACAAAAACTTTAAAAAGTAAATACATATATAAGGTAAAATCACATAATTTTCATCTCTCCTAGGGTTCAGGTCTTCGATGTAAAGAGAGCTTAACTCTGTAGAATAAGTGGGCTACAACAGGTGTGACAGACTTAAAAAGTAATATCTACTTCAGGATCTGAATCAGATCCTCAGGTGATCATCAAACCTTCCAAGGTTTATTTATAACAACAAAAAGTATTATAGATTTTTTTCTTTTCTTTTTTTTTTTTTTTTTGGAGACATAGAGTCTCAGGATGTCACCCTCAGTAGAGAGCTGTGACGTCACAGCTCACAGTAACCCCTAACTCTTGGGCTCAAGCGATTCTCTTGCCTGAGCCTCCCAAGTAGCAGGGACTATAGGCGCCTGCCACAAGGCCCAGCTTTTTGTTGTTGTCACACTTGTCATTGTCATTTAGCTGGCCTGGGTCAGATTTGAACCCACCAGCCTTGGTGTATGTGGCCGGCACAGTAACCACTGTGCTATGGGCACCAAGCCTAGAATTATACCTTAAATAGTGGAATTACCATGAAAATAACTTAATTCTGACATTGGTGTGCCACCAAATAAACCTGTTGGAAGTGGCAGCCCCTAGCAGCAAATGAGGCTGTGGAGCCTCAGAGTGGACAGTGTGCAGGGCCACTGTTTTGCGTGAGTTCTGCTCACTGTGGGCTCTCCTGGAATCTAGCTCAGAAATTAAATGGAAACAAATGTAAACTGTGGTCTGGGCCTTGCAACATGCCATGTGTCCCCCACGTGAGTGCTGTGGGATGCGCATGTCTGCTCAATACCATCCATGTTGTGTTTTTGAGAAATCAGTCCACATGTGGACAAGGAAGGGAAAAAAAACACAGGAAAGTCAGAATAACTTAGGGATTAAGGATGCTTACTCCCATAACTTTGAGGAATATTTCTGAAATTTTCAAGCACCCAGATTATAAGAGCATTTCGAACAGATTTTTAGGAAAGTTTGACTTTTAAAGATAAAATCGAAATCTCCAGTTTGTGGGAATAAAAAAGTTTTTTACATTTAGGTTAAATGAAACCTGCTACATGTGTATTTGTCACCTGGTTGTCTATTGGTGTCTGAGCATTTTTATGGTTCCAGGAGCAGGGCTGTCTGTGTGTGGCCCAGCTTAGCTTTGGCCTAGTGCAGAGCATGCTTCTCAGGCACATCACTTGCTTTTGCAGTCTATATTTGGTGACATTTGAGGTAGGGTCTTAACTTATGCAGTCATTGAACAAATTTGTGTCATGTTTTTGCCATGCCAGGAAAGCAATAGGCAGAGTTTCTTCCATCATGGAACTGTTTTCTCTAGAGAACAAAGGGCAGACCCAGAGGATGACAAGTAAATGTGACTAAGCACAGTGAGGAAAAGTAGTGAACCAGGGACATTGCCTCAAGAAATCGGGGCAGCTCTGTGGCCAGAGACTACAGAGTCCAGGCTGAGCCTGGTAGTGACCAGAGCCCCGGGTGGAAGAGTAGGCAGGTAGGATGGTGGGAGGGCCTCCCAGATGGGCATAACCTGATCCTGATCAAGAGGGCAGGTTGGGGGCTCTGCATGGAGTGAACAGGAGCCCCCAGAGCTATGGGGCAGGATCAGAGCAGCATTCATGAGGACATGCAGGCCTGGACGATTGAAAGGATGAGAGATGTGGCAGCTACCTGAGCAGAGGACTGTGAGAGGAGTCCTGGACTCTGTTCTGGACATGGAATGAGTGAGATGTCCAAGTGACACTGTCAGATAGACAGTTCATGTTCAAGTCCAGCCCAAGGCTAAGATGGGAGCTTTGTAGTTGTCAGGGAAAAGCCATTGACATAAGAAAAATCTCTGTGGACATAATTCAGAGCTCCAGGGAAGGAGGCTGAGAGGCAGGGCCATCGCCAGGGAAGATACTAGGGAGGTAAGGACCACAGGGCACAATGCTGTCTTTTCAACATTATTTTATTAATAAGATAGGTGTGCCTTTTGAGAATTTACATAGTTTACATATCGGGGAGCTGTGCGAGCTGCTGAGGTGTTACCGTTGTTGTTTCTAGGATGTGGAGCCCTTGGGACCATAGCTGCACCAACAGTCCTGGTGTTGCAGGAACTAGGGGATGTGTGCAGGGTCCCACATGAGGCCAAAACGGGGCTTCCTGAGTTGGTCTGAGGCTCTAACTTCCCAAAGCACTGGATGTGCATGAGCTGAAGAAGGGCTTCCCGGCAGGCAGAGACACTGGGTGGTCACACCCATGATGGGAACCTGTGGGCGGGCAGGAGAGCGAGAGTGCAGGCTGGGCCAGAGTGTCATACACCCAGTATCTATGGGGAAGGATGGATCTGTCCTCTTCCCTGAGACCTTAGTGTCCCTGACAGTCTACAAAAGGAAGATCTGGAAGAAGGGGCCCAAGAGCTATGTGGTGAAATCAGTGAGCCACTGCTGCTATGTGGGTTCCTCAGCTGCTTGTGGCTCAGTGGTGCCCCAGAGCACCTGTCAGCAAGTGAGCATCCCCTGCACAGGTTCATAGATTTAATTAATAAAAGCTTATTGGAAAGAATCACAGAGTGTGTAGATGAGAAATCTTAGGAGCCTATCCTACAGATGTCACACATGTTTTCTCTCCACTTAGTCTTGGTCTCTCATGTCCCGTGGGAAACTACTGGTCTGGGTCAAGTAAGTGCACCAGGGCCTGAGGCCTGAGGCCAGTTCTTAGTATGAACATCTGCAGTAGGCTGTTTACCAGACTAGGGTTGTTCCAGGTGGCATTTTCCGGTTTGGGGGTTTGTTTCTGGTTTTGTTTTGTTTTTTTTTTTTTTTCACACGTAGCAACGGTCTCTTTCTTTGAGCTCAGCTGTGCATTTTAAATGTTTGATTATATTTCAGCCAAAATTTTTAGATGTTTATAGTAGGGGAGTTTCTGAGTTAGTCTGCCGTCTTGCCAGCAGTGTTGCTTTTTTTAACACTTTGTTTTAATTTAACATGATGGAAAATGGAAGGCTTAGTAGGTCATATAGACTAACAGTCTGCATCCAAGTTCTTCCTTCCTTCCTTCCCTTCTTTTTGCTTCCTTCCTCCCTTTCCTTCTTTCCTTTCTCTTCCCTCCTTTCTTCCCTATCTTTCCTTTTTCTTTGCTTCCCTTCCTTCTCTTCCTTCCCTACCTCCCTACCCTCCCTCCCTTTCTCTGTCACCCAGAGTGACATTGATGTCACTGGAGTACATTGATGTCATGATAGCTCTCTGCAGCCTCAAACTCCTAGGCTCAAGTGATTCTCTTTCCTTAGCCTCCAGAGTACCTGGGATTATAGGTATGAGTCACCATACCCAACCTACCTATTACTACTTTCAAAGGAATAATACTCAGTTTTGAAAGCAATAAGCAGTTTACTCTCTTCTGTTCTTCATGCATGCATTTACGTGAAGAATGTATCAAGTTGGAACTACATAATACATACTACTAGTTGAAATATCACAAACTTTTCTGTTTGATTTTATGCATTCGGATACCTTCTTTGTGGCTACAGTTTAAAATCTATGTGGGGGGCGGTGCCTGTGGTTCAGTGGGTTGGGCGCCTGCCCCATATACCAAGGGTGGCAGGTTTAAACCCAGCACCAGCCAAACAGCAACAAAAAAATAGCTGGGTGTTGTGGTGGGCACCTGTAGTCCCAGCTACTGGGGAGGCTGAGGCAAGAGGATCACCTAAGCCCAGGAGTTGGAGGTTGCTGAGAGCTGTGTGACGCCACAGCACTCTACTGAGGGCAATAAAGTAAGACTCTGTCTCTAAAAAGAAATAATTAAAAAAAAAAATCTACTTGGGTTTCTTTTTAGGCAAGAGATTAATGGTCCAGGACAAGACATGGGGTTTCTGTCCTCTTTGCTGAGATGTAAGGCTCAGGCTGGCAGTAGTCAGTACTAGGTTAGTTGGGTCTGGCTGGCTGCCCTCACAGAGACACAGGGTGCATTGTTGGTAATCCCTAGGGATATCCAGGCCACCTCCTCAAGGGTGGTGTCTTAGCCCAGGGCTGAGAAGGAGGATCCATAATGGCTTGGGCATGCCAAGGGGCAGTAGGTGGGAATAGTAATTCCATGCTTTAAAGGATAATGTTGTGTTCTGTGTAAGCACACGTGTTTGTGAATGCCTGATTTTGATAGGAAAAGCCTATCTTTGAACCCCATATCAATTTGTCCATCCAACAAATACTGTGTCCTCAGTCCTGGGGCTGCAGAGAAAGTGGAGTCTAGACCCCTGTTTACATCACATGGTCTCATCTTGGTCCCGGCCTTTCTCCAGAGATGTTATTTGTTTCTATGTTGAAGAAAGTAAGTGTGAAAAGTACATTGAGGCCATATACCTTATTTTGAAAATTTAGACTTATTGCTGTTCCCGTGTAACAGTGGTTTGTGTGTAACGTTGAGCTAGAACAAGGATGTCCAACCCTTGGCTCACAGGCCACTTTTGGCCTAAAACACAATTGTAAAGTTATTTAAAACATTGATTTTTTTGTGTGAATTTTTTTTTTTTTTTTTTTGGTGGAATTCGATTGCAAGGTTCTCAGGCATAAACTTTGTGGACAACATTGTCAGGTAAAATAAGCATAAGTACACTCTCACTATTTGTACACATGCGTGGCTTCAGTTTTACAGCAGTGAGTGGCTTCCAGTGTGTTATCTCCCAAGCACAGACAATTGAATTGTCACCCTCAGATGTTACAGGTGACTCGGTGAGACAATAATTCTATTTCAACCTCCCATTGGAGCATTAGGTACTTAATGTCATTTGGTCAGGAGAGCATTCTTATTTGATTACTAAGGTACTTCTACACCTGGGCAGCACCTTTCACATCACCTGCCATGCTTTACAATCAGCCTCCGCCTTGCCCCGCATTGGTATCCAAAATGTGGAAAGGCCCAAACTTTGCTTTCTAGTTTCCTGTCAATTGATTTTCATAATGAAAGTAAATATAGTCCCTTGTCTGTGATTTTATTTTTTTAATCTTAGCATGGCATTTACAACATCTCAAAAGAAAACAGAACCCTCCAAAAGAAAAATTACAGATATAGGAAGATTATTCAATGAAAAGTGGACAGATGACTACTTCCTTGTGGAGGCATGCTTCTTACTTCATAGAGAATTTGTGGACGTTTCAAAGACTATAATTTGAAAAGAGATTATATATAGAAACTGTTGCCACATTCAGTGTGTATGAAGGATTGTGTTGTAAAGATAAAATAGTGGAACTGAAAAAAGTCTGTCTTCTCAACAAACTTTTTTTTTGTTTGTTTCAACTCAGATGGATCCCATTGTAAAAGCTAGTTAAGTGGTAGCATATTTAAAAGCAAAAAAATCAAAACTATTTACTGATGGAGAGTTTATATAAGCAGTGTATGGAAAGCATGGCAGATATAATTTACCCTGAAAAAAAGGAAGATATTTCTAAAATCAGTTTGTCTCTCCAGACTATGGCCAGGGGAATTGAAGAAATTGGAAATCTTATCACAAAATTTGGAGAGTTGGCTCGGCGCCTGTAGCTAAGGGGCTAGGGCACCAGCCACATACACCAGGATGGTGGGTTTGAACTGGCCCCAGGCCTGCCAAACAACAATGGCAGCTACAACAAAAAAATAGCCAGGTGCTATTTTTGTGGCGGGCGCCTGTAGTTCCAACTACTTGGAAGTCTGAGGCAAGAAAATCGCTTAAGCCCACAAGTTTGAGGTTTCGATGAGCTGTAACACCATAGCACTCTTCCAAGGGTGACATAGTGAGACTATGTCTCAAAAAAAAAAGAAGTTTGGAAAGTAAAGTTAATAATTTTAAATTTTATGCTTTGGCAATGGATTGACAGCACTGATAGTACAAACACACCTCATCTTGCCATTTTTTTTTTTTTTTTTTTTTTTTTTTGTAGAGACAGTCTCACTGTACCGCCCTCGGGTAGAGTGCCGTGGCGTCACACAGCTCACAGCAACCTCTAACTTTTGGGCTTACTCGATTCTCTTGCCTCAGCCTCCCGAGCAGCTGGGACTACAGGCGCCCGCCACAACGCCCGGCTATTTTTTTGTTGCAGTTTGGCCGGGGCTGGGTTTGAACCCGCCACCCTCGGCATATGGGGCCGACACCCTACTCACTGAGCCACAGGCGCCGCCCATCTTGCCATTTTTATTAGAGGTATTGATGACAGATACAATGTGACTAAAGAAATGGCTTCTTTCAAAAAAAAAAAAGTAACTTCTTTCATGCCATTAAAAGATATAACTATATGAAGAGATTTTTACGAAGTAGCAAAAGATACCTTAAAGCAATTTTCTTTATTCATTGTCAGTGTATCAGATTTAGTTACTGATGATGCCTTAACAGTGGTAGGTAAAAGAGAAGGACTTGTCAAACTAATAGAAAACGATGGAATTGCCACCCAAAACTAGCCTTTGATAAAGTATCATTGCATAGAATGTCAAGAAAATTTATGCACAAAATCTTTTTTAAATGGATGACGTCATGCCAGTCATCATCTAAACTGTGAGTTTCGTAAAGGCCAAGGGGTTGGGTTAGTCAAGCCCAAATGTTAAAAAGATTTTATGATTTGCAGCATGTCATCATTTATGGTATCAAAAACTAAATTTGTGCCAATTTTTTGTTTTGTACTAAAACAAAAACTTGACAATGAAAACTGGCTTACAGATGTAGCGCTTTTAGTGGATTTAACCGCTCATTTAAATGAGATAAACATGCATCTTCAAGGTAAAAACCAACTTACCAATATAATGTTTCAAATTATAAAAACATTCTAAATGAAACTGTAATTATGGCAAGCTCCAATTAAGGAAACAATTTTATGCATTTCAACCTGAAACACGGTCTGTGAACAGTGAAAAATATGCAGCCTTGCTTTTGGATTTGATAGAAGAATTTGAAAACAGATTGCAAGATTTCCAGGGAAATAATATTTTGGTGCATTGGCAACTCCATTTTCAGTCAACCTAAGTATGTTACCTGCAGATTTTCAGATGGAATGCATAGAGCTGCGGCTGGCATTCAACTTAAGGAAAAAATTGATCATGTCTTTTTACTGGACTTTTATAGGTTCTATATTCCCAGAGACAAATATCCCTCACTTCTTAATCATGCCTTATTTGTGTCATCACTTTTTGACAGCACCCACATTTGTGAGCAACTATTTTCAACAATGAAGCACTTTAAGAGTAAAGTTAGAACCAAAACATCTGATGAACACTTAGAGAATTCACTAAGAATCACAGCTACTCCCATCAAATCAGATACTGCTGCATTAGTTTCTCAGATACAGTGTCAAGGATCCCACTAGTTTTATTTTGCCCACTTTTACTTTTATAATAAAAAGTATCCAAAAAACCCAAAGCTGTTTTGTTATGTAGATGTGTACATTTTCTATATTAATGATGGCAAACTTGGGTTCTACTCAGTGATTTTAAAAGACTCTGAACAGGCGGCTACAGTAATTAGGATTATTCTTTGAGAACATTGTTGTTTATCTGTAGTGGCAGGTATCAGGAAAATTATGTGCAGATCTTTTGGGGTTTTTGCTCATCAGCTTTCAAGTAGCTGTGTATTTAATGTGTGGCCCAGAGACCCAAGGTTTGGACACCCCTGAGCTAGAGAATGACAAACTAAGAGTAGACACGTGTGTGATTAATAAGCAGTAAGTCGTTAACAAATGTGAGTGTGTCTATGGCATGTTGGACTCATGCAGTCTCCCCAGCCTCAGATGGAAAGGCAGTGATCTAAGTATCACTGAGAAATATAAAGTTGCTATACCTCATGATCTTTTACCCTCCATAAAATATATTACTGAAAACCATGGTCAACATAAAGCTTTCAGTGTTCACTAATGTTACTGTTTTTAAATGAATTAATTGAAAATGAAGACAAAATTTCTTAATTAGATAAACCTTTTCACCATCCCTAATGAAGAAGAAATTAATTCTCTGTGAAGTCAGAACCAGTTGCTTATCTACAACAGGATTAAAAATAAAAATTTATGATTACATGATTAAATCTTTTATAATTTGTGCTGGTTTTGAACATTTTTCTCCTAAGAGATGGATAAATTTAGAGAATGTTTAATTGTTGAAACAGTGTGCTGTTATCCTATAGATACCTGCATGTGTGCACAAAATTGTGTGTCACTATTTATGATAGACAAGCTCAGAAACAGCCCAGTAGTCTGTCAGAACTTCCTAAGTGCATGGTGGGCGTGGGGGGGACATCCAATGCAGGTGTTAAAAAGAGCAACACAGCTTTGTAGATGGGATGATTTCCAAGGTGAACATTTAAATGGAAAAAGTAAAATGCCTAGAGAGTGTACAATTGGTGTCAAAATAGGGAAAAGCCAAGGACAGTCATTTACATGTGTGCTTTTTCATAAGCATTGATTATCTTGACACACCACTAAAGAAGAGTAACCAGTTGCCTATAGAGAGGGGATTTTTTTTCCCATTCTGCACGTTCTGAAGTTAAGGAAAACATTTATTTGTCTAGAGAACATTCATGTTTGGTTGTCTGGAATGTCCTTATACTGTTCACTTTCTGTTTATCCCTGGACATGTGTTCTGGCTTCACCTAGTTTTTCTAAATTGTTTGTTGCGTGGGTAGCCTTGTGTCAGTGAAACAGAGAACAACCTGGTTGGAAATGGGCAGACGCGATAGTGTACCTGGGGAGCCTGGCCTGGCCTTGCCACACTCACTCCCCAAATCTGTCTTCCCAGCAGCTGTAGCTGCCATGTACTACAGCTACTACATGCTGCCAGATGGTACCTACTGCCTGGCACCTCCCCCTCCGGGAATCGATGTGGCCACTTACTACAGCACTCTTCCTGCTGGTGTGACCGTGTCCAGTTCCCCCGGGGTGACAACCACTGCCCCCCCACCTCCTGGGACCACACCGCCACCCCCACCAATCACAGCCAAAACAAGCAGTGGGGCCACCTCCACGACCACCACCACAAGGTAAGTGCTGCCCTCTAGCCTGCTGTGAACCACTCAGCATAGCAGTCCCTGCAGACGTCTGCATCTCAATGAGGAAGTTGTAATCTGGGTGACATACAGGATCTTCATTACCTAAGTAGTTATTATCAAAATCCTTAAGTCATACCAGATGCAATGGCTCACACCTGCAATCCTAGCACTTAGCTGAGGAGGGCGGATTGCTTGAGCTTAGGAATTTGAGTAAAAATAGAAAAACTAGCTGGGTGCCTTTAGTCCCATTTACTTGGGAGGCTGGACCAAAGGGATCACTTGAGCCCAAGAGTTTGAGTTTGCTATGAGCTATGATGCCATGGCACTCAGGGTGACAGAGTAAGACTATCTCAAAAAAACCCAAGTTACAAAGTTGACAGGAAACAGAAATTGTCATAACATAAAAATTCTTAGCAAGGAAGTCCATCCACTTACATACTTGAATTCTCATCTAGCATACAGCCCTGCCCTTACCTCCAACATTTTATGTGTTCTGTTGGTGTCTTACTGGACAGTAACAGGCAATTCAGTATGAGGTGAACTGTAGTTGTTTGCAAAACATGCAGGCTGCCAGAGTTGCCGACAAAGCCATTGGGACACTTCTTGAGTCTTGCACAAGCTATTGGCAGGTGAGGATCTGGGAGTTAGACCAGATAACCTGCGCAGACAACAGGGGAGCGCCCAGCCCTCCAACAGAAAGGGCTCACTCAGTGCTGTGGGGTGGATGCAATGTATACAGGACAGGTGTCTTATTAGAGGAACTGGAATGCCCCATGTTTATAGTAGGCTCTTAGGAAACTTAATGGAATACTTAAATGTTTCTACAAAAATATATGACCCTCTTTTATGGTTCAACGCCTGTAGCTAGGGCGCCAGCCACATACACTGGGGCTGGCAGGTTTGAACCCAGCCCGGGCCTGCCAAACAAGAATGACAACTACAACCAAAAAATAGCCAGGCATTGCAGTGGGCACCAGTAGTCCCAGCTACATGGGAGGCTGAGGCAAGACAATCACTTAAGCCCAAGACTTTGAGGTTGCTGTGAGCTGTGACGCCATGGCACTCTACCAAGGACGACATAGTGAGACTGTCTCAAAAAAAAAAAAAAAACATACATACATATATTTGTATATATATAAAACCCTCTTTCAGATCATGCTGAGAAACTCAAATATTAAAGTGAAGAATTTTGAGTCATGCTTGCTGACTTTTTCAATATAACAAAAAACTAGCACTTGACTTGTTTCTTATTGTTTCTAAGAAGTGGCTCATAACTGGGGAAATGTTAACTAGCAGGGAAAACCTGTTTTTATCACTTTAATTCTCCTTTTTCAATAAAATTCCCATTTTCACTATCTGGTTTTAATTAGCTTCACCTACCGTAAAAAGCCTTCCCCATGTATTTGTGACCCACATACCTGTATGTCTGAGGCAGGAAAGGCACCAGGGCACCAGGTCACTCAATTCATAGGGCTCTTCTCCATAGTGCACTTGCTCCCGTGGCTGCCATCATTCCCCCACCCCCGGACATCCAGCCTGTGATAGACAAGTTGGCAGAATATGTCGCCAGGAATGGCCTGAAATTTGAGACCAGCGTTCGTGCCAAGAATGATCAAAGGTCAGATGAAGAATTTTACGTATATTATATATATGGTATTTGAGGTTTTAGTTTAGCTTTTTAAAAATCTAGCTACATAATTCCTTTCTGGTTTTAATCCATTTTCTTTGCAAAGATATCTTTAGCTAGATTTATCCTGTTGAATTGTTTAGCGTTTGCTTGGTGGTTTTGATTACGTTAACTGTTTTGTTTTAGTTTTTGTTTTGTTTTTTAAGTAAGAATGTTGAAGCTATCTAAAAAAAAGGCTGTCTTATTAAATGGCTTGTCCTCTTCTCTGTGCAGATTTGAGTTCCTACAGCCGTGGCACCAGTACAATGCATATTACGAGTTTAAGAAGCAGTTCTTCCTCCAGAAAGAAGGAGGCGAGAGCACACAGGTGCGTACCTGTAAGTGGTGAGGGTGAAGCACTTTTGCAGGTACCTCAGATGCAGAGGTACAGAAATAACTTTCTGTTTATCCCAGATTTATTTTTGATGTGTATCTGGCATGTACAATCTTTAACTTTGCTCTCCTCTGTTGATAACATTCACTCATGTTCTTAGTGTGTTGATGATCATTTGTCTTGTGTGTTTCAAAGAAAAAAAAGTCCTCTTGGGGCAGTGCCTGTGGCTCAAGGAGTAGGGTGCCGGCCCCATATACCAAAGGTAGCAGGTTCAAACCCGGCCTCAGCCAAACTGTAACAAAAGAGTAGCCGGATGTTGTGGTGGGTGCCTGTAGGCCCAGCTACTCAGGAGGCTGAGGCAAGAGAATTGCCTAAGTGCAGGAGTTGGAGGTTGCTATGAGCTGTGTGACGCCATGGAACTCTACTGAGGGCAATAAAGTAAGACTTTAGTCTCTTTAAAAAAAAAAAAAGTCCGTTAGCCGGGCGTTGTGGCAGGCGCCTGTAGTCCCAGCTGCTCAGGAGGCTGAGGCAAGAGAATCGCTTAAGCCCAGGAGTTGGAGGTTGCTGTGAGCTGTGTGAGGCCACAGCACTCTACAGAGGGCCATAAGGTGAGACTCTGTCTCTACAAAAAAAAAAAAAAGTCCTTTTTTTTATGCATTAAGTATTTTGACTTCTGCTATTTTTAGCTACTCTTTTGTTGTATTAACATGCTTTTGAATATATATAATGTAAGCATGGGCTTTGCTGCTGGCAAGTGGGTGCTGTCCAGAGTGGAGGACTGTTTCCTGCAGCTTGGCCACCTGCTCCTCACACCCTGGCTCCTCACCACGCCCTGCCATAGTGTCTGTGCACAGTTTGGAGCATTCTTGTCCTATAATCCTTCTTTCTGCCTTGGCCCTCTTCTCAGTCATAGGTACAACCTGACATTTTTGGAGCCTATTATGGTAGAGGTGGCAGACACCTTCTTATCTGTCAGTCTCAGACCTTCTTTCTGGTTACTCACGCTGCAGGAAATTGACTTTCCTGTAGGCAATGGGGGTAATTTGGAATTCTAAAGTATTCTCAGTAATCAGTATCCAAAGAAAAGATATTAATGATTGGTTCACAAAGGAGTATCAGAGCTTCAAGAAGTATAATGTTTTTCCAGAAGAGGGAACATCTCCTTTCACTTCTCTTTTCACGCTATTGTGTCAGAAAATAGCAAATCTAGGCCACGCGTAGTGGCTCATGCCTGTAATCCTAGCACTCTGGGAGGCCAAGGGAGGTGGATTGCTTGATCTCATGAGTTCGAGACCAGCCTGAGCATAACTGAGACCCCCCATCTCTAAAAAATAGCTGGGCGTTTTGGCAGGTGCCTGTAGTCCCAGCTTCTTGGGAGGCTGAAGCAAGAGGATTTTTTGAGCCCAAGAGTTTGAGGTTGCTGTGAGATAGGACACCACGGCACTCTACCGAGGGCAACAAAGTGAGACTCTTACCTCAAAAAGGAAAAAAAAAAAGAAAAGAAAATAACAAATCTTAATCTGGAAGTAAATCCCTTAATGCACGGGTTCTCAACCTATGGGTCACGACCCCTTTGGGGGACGAACAACACTTTCGCAGGGGTCACCTAAGACCATCCTGCATATCAGATATTTACATTACGATTCATAACAGTAGCAAAATTGCAGTTACAAAGTAGCAACGAAAATTTTATGATTGGGGGGGGTCACCACAACATGAGGAATTGTATTAAAGGGTTGCAGCATTAGGAGGGTTGAGAACCACTGCATTAGTACCTTGTAGAAATACTGTTATCCAGTGGAATACATGTATTTTTTATCTGTCTGTTTTGACAAATTTTGTACAATTTCTGTGTAACAGTTTGTAGTAACATTTGATCTCTCAGACTGTTTCAGCACCAGAAGAGGCTACTGCAGACTCTGCCCCTGAGAAGTCGAATGACGCTGGGGAGGACAGCATTTCTGAAGACATGGTGGAGACAGGAGGGCGAGCAGGTGCAGGCGGGAAAAAGGAGGCAACGTCCAGTAAAACCGTCCCAGATGGGAAACTGGTGAAAGGTATGCTGCTGCCCAGGTTATGTGTTGGTCTTGTAGGTTTCATCTTAAATGAGCAAGAAAATTCTTGATTGCTGGGTGGCGCCTGTGGCTCAAAGGAATAGGGCACTAGCTCCATATGCCGGAGGTGGCGGGTTCAAACCCAGCCACGGCCAAAACTGCAAAAAAAAAAAAAAAATAGAAAATTCTTGATTGCTTAAGACAAGATGCCTCTAACTGTCAGCCAGGGTAGGATTGGCAGCTCCTCTGAAGTTGCTGCAGTGACCTTCCTTGCATCATCGTGCTTTCCTGATGCAGCATTTGGAGTCACGCAGATATTAGCTAGGTTTAGGAACATACCCAACACCCTGTGTGGCACAAGTTAACAGACCTGCTCAGGAAATTCCAAAAAATGTCTTATACCCCATCAGACTTCTGGGCCGTAATTTGTGTGCAATGTTATTTGTGCCAGTGAAATTTATTTTCTTTATTTGTCAAAGCAGATCCCTTGAGAATATCTACCAGGCAATACTCTGAATTTTAGTCCCATGGTGTATTCTTTTTTTTTTTTTTTTTTTTTATTATTATTGTTGGAGATTCATTGAGGGTACAAGATTCATGTTGTATTCTTGAAAGGAGATTTTCATCCAGAGAACAGACATGGATGAAATAGTCTATATATATATATATAAAATAAATAAATAAATAAAAATAAAAAAAAGAAAGAAAGAAATAGTCTATATAATAAAAAACAAAAGCTTAGAGCAGGCATGTTACCATAGGTGTCAGTGACAGCACTTGTGAAGCAATAGGTAATTCCACCTGGTGGAGATCAGAAGGTGCTCATCTGGTATGCAGGGAGAAGCAGAGGCCTGAAGACTTGACCCTGGGCCTAGGCCCTGTAGTGTAAGCTGCATTGTTTAAATAGTGTTGTGGGAGAAGCCTGGAGCACCAAGCATGGATGGTTCATGGTGGGGAGTTGGGTAGGAGTCATACACCTCACAAGTTTAAGGTCAGAGGAATGACTTTTCCTGGTCTGGTGACTCTGCAAAGAGGTTTTTGGTTGGTTGGTGGCTTGGAATGGGCTGGAGCAGAGGTGGCATGGGGCCATCTCATGGCTCTTGAGTCAAAAGGAAAGGCAGAACAGAGGCTCGAGAGGAGGGGCTGGGCTATAGTGGCCCTCACACCTTCCTCTGCCTAGAAATGCCTTGTTTTGTAAGAGTGGTGACCTTCTAGGTAACCAAACTGATGGGGTCAACAACTAACTAGAAAAGGAATTGTTTTTAGACAGAAGGAAATGCATTTTCAACTTATGATGAGAACATAGCCTCACTATAAGTCAGGGGGCATCTGTATTCTGAATTCTGAAACAGACTAATACACATGTCAACACTTTGAGACATGAGTCAGCTCAAGTAAGGAAGGACAGTGAGACTAAAACTTTAAAAAATTGACCCAATATAGTGAAACTTTATTCAGAGAAAAATGTATAGCGTTTTATGTTTATTTTAGTAAAGAGAAAATAAAAATGGGCTGGGCACCATGGCTTATGCCTATAATTCTTGCACTCTGGGAGGCCAAAGTGTGAGGTTTGCTTGAAGTCAGGAGTTGAAGACCAGCCTGAGCAATATAGCAAGACCCCATCTCTACAACAAATAAAAAAAATTAGCCAGGTATACCTACAGTCTCAGCTACTTGGGAGTCTGAGGCAAAAGGATCACATGCGCCTACAAGTTTGAGGATGCGTGAGCTAGGCTAACACCACAGGCAACAGAGCCTACCTACCCTGGGCAACAGAGCAAGACTTTGTCTCATAAATAAATAAATAAAGCTTTGAACTCAAGAACCTTAGAAGAAACTAAAATGCCCCTAAGGAAAATAGGAAAAGGAGAATCAATAAAAATCAAGGCAGAAATTAGTGAGAAAACAATTTTAAAAAGACAGTAAAACACAACAGTCACTGTGCATGTTTAATGTAGAAGAAAGCAAATGCAAATACACAACATGGGTGAGAAAAAATCAGGTATTTTTTAAAGTGCTCAAGAAAAATACATTTTTTAAGTTGGAATGAATTTGAAAATCACTGAAAAATATTATTCTCTGAGAAAATGTAAATTGCTGAAATAGTTTTCCAGAAGAGATAAGAAACTAACATAGATTTATGGCCTGAAGGAATTTTAAGATGTTGGTCAGTGAATACCTCTGAATCCAGGCAGTCTGCCAAGACAAAGGTCGGCTTAATTCACCCTCATGAAGTAGAACGCCCATGTCATTAAAGCCACTCCAGAACATTAAAAAAGATGGGAAATTATGAAGCTTTCAAAGCTTAGCAAGCTGTAGACCACAAGCACTTATAAGGGTAGGTGTTAACATATTAAATTGAATCCAACTATATATTAAAATAGTACTAGTCTATGAGCCGTGAGATCTGTTCCAGAATCCCAGTGTGCACCAATAGGAAGTCTTCCATACAGTATACAGTATTAACAGTGGGATAAAATATGAAGACTAAGAAAGCATCATTTTTTGAAATTTTGACTATAAAACTAAGTCTTTAATAATAACTGATGTTGGAAAAACAGTCTTTTTGTTTTTGGGGAAAAAATTAAGACACATCACATCTGACAACAGTAATTTCAGATAAATTCATTGTTTAGATGTAAAAAAAAATAAGACCATAATAGTAGAAGGAAATAAAGATAATTTTTTTTATAATCTTGGAATTGGAAAGGACTTTCTAAGAATTGGAGCTATAATTAATAGTTCTGATGAGAGCATGGACTGAATAAGGTTACAGGACAAATGTTGAAAATGGTGGTAACTGCTAACATAATAGGAGATAAAGGGTTATATCCTTACCAGAGAAAGAGCCCTTATAAATCAATAAGAAAAAAGTATCACTGCAGTAGAAGAATGGACAAAGGACATGAAAAGGTAGTCCTAAAAAGATAGTTCCAAAAAAATTAAAATTAGATGGCCAATAATTAATTTTTTCAGTATATCCTTATTAAAATTGGGGGGTTTTAAATTTTAAAGTTTAAAAAAAAAAAACTCAGTGATAGAGAGGCTTGGACACAAAGGGGAACATTGTTTTGGGGGATTTAATAGAGCCCAGCAATATGGACCCAATTTTAAGTACAAATACACTTCTGCCCCTAGAAACACGGTTTACCAGGATGTCTGTACAAGAATGTTCACCAGAGGCCTGTTAGTTTTTACAAATAAAAGAATTGGGAAAAGTTGTGGGCAATGTGAAATAAATTGTCGTGTCTATATTAAAAAATTATATTGCTGTTTTTTTTGTTTTTTTTTTGTAGAGACAGAGTCTCACTTTATGGCCCTCGGTAGAGTGCCATGGCATCACACAGCTCAGCAACCTCCAACTCCTGGGCTTAAGCGACTCTCCTGCCTCAGTCTCCCGAGTAGCTGGGATTACAGGCGCCCGCCACAACGCCCGGCCATTTTTTGGTTGCAGTTTGGCCAGGGCTGGGTCCGAACCCGCCACCCTCGGCATATGGGGCCGGTGCCCTACTCACTGAGCCACAGGCGCCACCCATATATTGCTGTTTTTTTTAAATGGTCTATATTGGCATGGAAACATGTCTGCACTATTTATGTGGAAAGATGTTGCTGCTTAAGTGAAAACAGCAGGTTATGAAACTGTAGTGCATGATCCCATTTTTTACATACATGTCCACTAATTATGTTCAGATTATTTTTTTCATTATCTGAATTGTATTTGATCTTTCATTTTGTTCATTTATGTTTCCAAATTTCCCATAGAGAATGAATATTACTTGTAAAGTCAGAAATTAGCACTAAAGGCTCGGCACCTGTAGCTCAAGCGGCTAGTGCACCAGCCACATACACCAGCACTGGTGGGTTCAAATCCAGCCCAGGCCTACCAAACAACGACAACTACAACTTAAAAATAGCCTGGCGTTGTGGCAGGCGCCTGTAGTCCCAGCAACGTGGGAAGCTGAGGCAAGAGAATCGCTTAAGCCCAAGAGTTTGAGGTTGCTCCGAGCTGACAAAAAAGAAAGAAATTAGCACTAAAAGTTATTACCTTAAGAATGGAAGCCTGTGTAGGGTAACAGGTGGAGGAGTAACTCCTGGGTGGTTGCTGCTCTGTGCTGGTGCCTCGCTGCACCACTGCACACGTCAGGCACACGCTGTGCTTCCCTGGTCTTGTCGTCTCTCTCCTAGGGGAAAGCAGAGAGTGGAAATCATAAGCAGGAAAGAGGTCAGGCAGGGGCTGTGTGAGGACAGACAGGAAGTACCAGGTAGGAGAAGAGCAGCCAGCACTCAGCAGGGTGGCCATGGTGAGGTTGGTGTGGCATAGTACAAAACGGAGACAGTGGCAGCCTGGGTCACAACACGGTTTTCGTTTTTAAACCCCTGTATGGACACATGAGTTTTATCCTTGATTTCAGTAGTCATCCATATATGGATGTGCTTTACATATGTTGCGATGTGATTTGCAAGGAAGATTCTAGGCAAAAGCAGTAGTTCCATGATTCAATAATACTACAAAGAGAACTAATTTCCTAATCCCCTGTATTGAGCTAAGTTGCCTTGAGAAAGTTGCTTAACCCTGTTAGGATCAGTTTCCTCATCTGTGAAAGGGGGAGCCTGACACTCTGCCTCTTGGACTTGTGAACGTTAATCCAGGGAGCTCTTGGAGTCAGTTCTATAATTGTGCTTTTGGGCTTTGTACTTGGCATTGGTAGATAACTAGATTTTTTAAGAGACAAAACCTTACTCTTTGGCCCAAACTGGAGCATAGTGGGGCAATCATACCTCACTGTAACCTCTGTCGAGCTCAAGCAATCCTCTTGCCTCAGCCTCCGGAGTAGCTGGAACTGGAGGCATGTGTGTGCCACCACACCCAGCAGATTTTTAATTTCTTTTTTTTTTTTTTGAGACAGAGTCTCACTATGTCACCCTCAGTAGAGTGCCATAGCATCATAACTCACAGCAACCTCCAACTCTTGGACTTAAGCAGTTCTCTGGCCTCAGCCTCCTGAATAGCTGGGACTACAGGCACCTGCCACAACACCTGGCTATATTTTGGTTACTGATGTCATTGTTGTTTAGCAGGCCCCGGCCAGGCTCGAACCCACAACCGTCAGTGTATGTGGCCAGCACCCTACTCACTGAGCTACGGGCACTGAGCCTGATTTTTAAATTTTTTTGTAGAAATGGGATCTCACTGTGTTGTGCAGGCTGGTCTTAAGCAATCATCCCTACACAACCTCCTAAAGCACTGGGATTGCAGGAGTGAGAATGAGTGCCTGGCAATAGACACTAGCTTCAGAATGTCCACTTTGTGTTAAATATTGATAGTACTTCGAAAAGTTTCATTGCAATACATTCTTTGATTGTTAATATCTCTAATTTGAGGAAGAGATCGTTTGTGAAGAATTGTTTTAAAATCATTTTATAATATATCTTAGTCTATCTTCCTGAACTGTTTTGATTATGTAACTTTTCTTTTTCCTTTAGAGCCAGAGTCTCACTTTGTCACCTCAGTAGAGTGCTGTGACGTCACAGCTCATAGTAACGCCCAGCTATTTTTGTTGTTGTTGTTGCAGTTTGGCCAGAGCCAGGTTTGAACCCGCCACCCTGGTTATATGGAGCCAGCGTCCTACTCACTGAGCCACAGGTGCCACCCAACTTTTTTTTTTTTTTTTTTTGAGACAGAGCCTCAAGCCATCGCCCTGGTTAGAGTGCTATGGCATCATAGCTCACAGCAACCTCAAACTCCTGGATTCAAGCAAGTCTCCTGTCTCCACCTCCCAAGTAGCTGGGACTACAGGCACCCGCCACAATTGTAGTTGTCATTGTTGTTTGGTGGGCCCGGACTGGATTCAAACCCTCCAGCTCCAGTGTATGTGGCTGGTGCCTTAGCTGCTGAGCTACGAGCGCCAAACCTTGTTTACTTAACATTTTATATGAAGTTTTCTTTTCTTTTAAAATTTTCTTTGACCTTATGTTTATTAAGGGGATCATATTATTGTAAGCAGTAAGCATTTATTTTGCTAATTTTTTTTTTTTTTTTTTGAGACAGAGCCTCAAGCCATCGCACTGGTTAGAGTGCTATGGCATCACAGCTCACAGCAACCTCAAACTCCTGGGCTCAAGTGAGTCTCCTGTCTCTGCCTCCCAAGTAGCTGGGACTACAGGCACCCTTCACAACACCTGGCTATTTTTTGGTTGCAGCCATCATTGTTGTTTGGCGGGCCCAGGCTGGATTCGAACCCGCCAGCTCAGGTGTATGTGGCTGGTGCCTTAGCCGCTTGAGCCACAGGCACCGAGCCTATTTTGCTAAATTTTTATGGAAAATTTTGAACTCATAACAAAAATAAAGAGTGAAATAATGACCCTAGCTCAGCCCACACACAGCAGATGCTCAGCTGGTGACCCTGCACTGGCGTAGCCTTAAGTATGGAAGCCACTTTATTAACTTCTACCACAAAAATATTTTGAAGCATATCTTTATCATCATACCATTTTTCCATAAATATTTTAGGTATAGGGTGGCGCCTGTGGCTCAGTGAGTCAGGGCACCATCCCCATATGGCAGGTTCAAACCCGCCCCTGGCCAAATTGCAACAAAAAAATAGCCGGGCATTGTGATGGGTGCCTGTAGTCCCAGCTACTCAGGAGGCTGAGACAAGAGAATCACCTAAGCCGAAGAGCTGGAGGTTGCTCTGAGCTGTGATGCAATGGCACTCTACAGAGGGCGACAAAGTGAGACCGTATCTCTAAAAATAATAATAATAATGATATTTTAAGTATATATCTCTAAAATTAAGGACTTTTTTCTTTTTTTTGAGACAGCATCTCACTATGTCACCCTCAGTAGAGTGCCATGGCGTGACAGTTCACAGCAACTTCCAACTCTTGGGTTTAAGCTATTCTCTTGCCTCAGCCTCCCAAGTAGCTGGGACTACAGGCAACCACCACAATGCCTGGCTATTTTTTTGCTGCAGTTGTCATTGTTTAGCTGGCCCGGGCCAGGTTCGAACCCGCCAGCTTCAGTATATGTGGCTGGCGCCCTACCAACCAAGCTACAGGCATCGTCTTAAAATATAAGGACTATTTTTTTTTTTTTTTTTTTTTGCAGTTTTTGGCCAGAGCTGGGTTTGAGCACGCCACCTCCTGTATAAGGGGCCAGTGCCCTAACCCTTTGAGCCACAGGCGCCACCCAAAATATGAGGACTTTTAAAAAACATAACCACAGTAAAATGGTTACTGTTGACTCTCCTTATACAACATGGTTTTTTTTTTTTTTGCAGTTTTTGGCTGGAGCTGGGTTTGAACCTGCCACCTTCGGCATATGGGGCTGGCACCCTACTCCTTTGAGCCACAGGCACCGCCCTATACATGTTTTTAATCCCTTGTGTCACATCTTAGTCCTGTAGGTTGCTATGAACATAATCACATGCTGTCTCTGCACAGCATACAGTAGCACTATTGTTAAATTATGAAATGCTGCTCTCCCCTGATCTACAGCGCCCATAGCTCAGTGAGGAGGGCACTGGCCACATATACCAAAGCTTGTGAGCTTCGAAGGGTGAGTTCAAGCCCTGCCCGGGCCTGGTAAACTAACAATAATTGCAACCAAAAATATAGCCAGGCATTGTGGTAGGCGCCTATAGTGCCAGCTACTCAGGAGGCTGAGGCAAGAGAATCGCTTAAGCCCAAGAATTTGAAGTTGCTGTGAGCTGTAATGCCACAGCACTCTACCAAGGGCAACATAGTAAGACTCTGTCTCAACAAAAAAAAAAAACAGAAATGCTGTTCTCCCTCCCATCTTGGCCTGTGTTCTGTGGCAGGAGGACAGCTCTGAGAAAGGTTATTCTGTTTCAGAGGATCTGGGGTCTCCAAGCTTAGTCTCCTTCACCTCATACACAGGTTTGTGATCATACAGCGCTAACTAGGAGAGCCCTCTGATCTGCTGCCATGGAGCTGAAGTGCCATCACTGTGATAGGTCTTGGCCTTCCAAGGCCTGCCTTTGTTTACTCAAAATCTCCTCTCGATCAACATCAGCAGGTTCATAGTGCACTTAAAATTCCCCTTCATTGTGATTGACTTGAATACCCTCATAAATATTTACTCACAGAATTTTAAAATAAAGTGTTTTATTACTAACTTGATGAGTTAGCTCTCATCAAGACTTAGTTTATGAAACAATAAAGGGATTCTATGTTGAGTGGATAAGGATGGAAATATTTTCCTTTTGGGCCTTTGTGTTTCTTTTAAAGTAAGTTTTCTAAATATTCTACGGGGTAAAAATTGTACCACCTGTTATTCTGTGTTTAACATTTTCTTGTAGAGAATGACCTAACATAATGCCTATCACAAACTAGGCAAAAATGTTTGCTGAATAAAAGAATGAATTCCATAATTATTGCTTTGATTTTTCTTAAAGATAACCTTTTTATGTATAGTGGAGTCACATCATATGCCTGCTTAAGCTTATTCAGCAGTATACTGAGTCATGAAAATGTTTTTGTAAAAGTAAAATGATTGGCTCAGCACCTGTACCTGAGGGGCTAGGGCTCCAGCCACATACACCGGAGCTGGTAGGTTCGAATCCAGCCCAGGCCTACCAAACAACAAGGACAACGACAACCAAAAAATAGCTGGGCGTTGTGGCGGGTGCCTGTAGTCCCAGCTACGTGGGAGGCTGAGGCTAGAGAATTGCTTAAGCCCAAGAGTTGGAGGTTGCTGTGAGCTGTGACGCTACAGCACTCTGCCCAGGGTGACAAAAAAATAAAAGGTAAAATCATTAAGAATTTATCATTGAAAATTGCAGGTGGCATGCTTTGACATAAGCAAATGTGTCCTGTGGGCCCAGGGTGGCCATCTGTGTGCAGCGCCCAGCTGATGTGGGCCTCTCACCACAAGCCACCCTGTGCTACATGCAGTAGGCATTTAACAGGACCACTTGGGCAGTATGGACATCAGTCCCCTGTAGAGTCCTGCGTAAGATGTGGCTCCATATTAGCTGTCCTCTTCCCACCAGTTGATGCTCAGGTGGGTGGTAGGGCCTGTGACAATTTCTGCTCTGTGCTTCTAGTTACCTAAAAATGTATCACAATTTTCACCTTTCCTCACTAGCTTCATTTGCTCCAATAAGCTTTGCAATCAAGGCCAAAGAAAATGATCTACTTCCCCTGGAAAAAAATCGTGTTAAGCTAGATGATGACAGTGATGATGATGAAGAAAGCAAAGAAGGCCAAGAAAGTTCTAGTAGTGCTGCACACACTAACACGGCAGTTGCCCCACCCTGTGTAGTTGTTGAGGAGAAGAAGCCTCAACTTACCCAGGAGGAGCTAGAAGCAAAGCAAGGTTTGTCGATAGCTTTTGAACTTCTTGAAAGAAAGAAAAATACATAAATATAAGATTTTTCTGCTAAGTCAAAATTACTGAGACTGCCAAATGGAATCTCATGCCTTTGGAATCAGAACCGTTTGGGAGTTGTGTACCATTTCTGAGGTTTCAAAAACTCTGTCAGATGATGAGCTCTGCTGTTTGCAGAGTGTCAGAGGCAGTGCCTTTGGCGATTTTTTTTGCAGAAAAGCCTTGGTGGCCAACTTAACACTAATGGGCCACAATAGAGTGCTCTAGTACAAGCTCTCTTTGTGCTGGGTCGGCAGCCCCAGGGTGGAATGTGCAGCCTGCATTCCCAGCTCAAGCTAATGCACCAAACGAGGAGATGCCCTTTTATGAGGCTGTCTCCCTGAAAAAACACCGGGCCCTTGAAGATGGTGTGTTCCTAGCGGACTTCCAGGCTGGGCTCATCTTCATGGGTCACAGCCCACTGCACACCCCAACCCACAGCCAGCAGTGCTTTGGGACATGTCTTCCTACCCCTCCTCCAAAATAAATTATATCCTGCATTAAAGAATTAATTAATGATTGCATTTGTGGTTTTTATCTATTCTAACTGATTTTCTTAAATTGCTTCTTCTGTATATACACAAACAGATAAAGCAACATTTATAAAAGGTAATTTTTTAACCACAATATGCCTTCTTATCAATAACTTAACCTTGTGCTGTGGTCCTCTCCCTGAGCAGACTTGTATTCATGCTTGTGTATGTCAATCTGTACTTCCTGTGTGTAGACTTGACAACTGTCAGAATATTTGGAATAAAACACTTTTCATAGAGTATTCATTGCCTGGTGTGAATACTTTGGATACATGTTTGTGAGAGCCATAATCGAGGGTTCCATTATTCCAGCTTTCACTAGTGTGGAATCCCATCAGCTTTCAGACTTCGCGATTAAAATGTTAAAAAGGCATTATAAACTAATTCAAAATTTGATTTATCCAATGTGTGTATCTGTTCTAAAATTTGTATCATTCATTTTTTTTAAATAACTGTTTTCAGTGTAAGACCCTTTTGCTACCTTGAAAATTAGGATAGCAAGATAAAATACTGCTTGCTCTAAACTTCTCTTTCTTTCTTTCTTTCTTTTTTTTTTTAAGCAAAGCAAAAGCTGGAAGACCGCCTTGCAGCTGCTGCCCGGGAAAAGCTGGCTCAGGCATCTAAGGAGTCGAAAGAGAAGCAGCTTCAGGCAGAACGTAAAAGGAAAGCAGCATTATTTTTACAGACCTTAAAAAATCCTCTGCCAGAAGCAGAAGTTGTGAAAGTTGAGGAGAGTCCTTTCAGTGTAGAGGTATGTTAAGGAGATTCCCAATCAGCTTATGGGGGATAAAGGCAGGTGAAGATGTGGGTCCACTGGTTGCTTATGTCTCTGGCCTGAGGGAGGGACTTTAACCCACCAGCCCCTTCCTACATGGTGTGACAGACTCTGCCTCTCCAACTGTGCATCTGTAAGAAAGATGATGTTCCTCGGGTGGCACCTGTGGCTCAACAGTAAGGTGCCGGCCCCATATGCCATAGGTGGTGGGTTCAAACCCAGCCCCGGCCAAAAACTGCAAAAAAGGAAGGAAAGATAATGTTCCTCCTATAGCTGAACACATGCACATCCACCCCAAATGCTGGCTCTGATTTCAGGAAATTCTCAGACCTTTGGGTCCCAGGTTAGCACCTGTGCTTTAGAGCTGTCTCTCCAGGGTGACAGGGCGCCTTACTGGTGAACTGTGCTAAGCAGCAGTGCTAGAGCACCTCTTCCACAGCTGACAGTGTTCAGCTCATAGGCAGAAACCTTTGTGCCAGCATCTGTGTCAGTGTCAGTTTTTGTTTTTGTCTTTTTGGTAGAGACAAAGTCTCACTGTACCGCCCTCAGGTAGAGGGCCATGGCGTTACACAGCTCACAGCAACCTCTAGCTCTTGGGCTTAGGCGATTCTCTTGCCTCAGCCTCCCGAGCAGCTGGGACTACAGGCGCCCGCCACAACGCCCGGCTAATTTTTTTTTTGTTGTTGCAGTTTGGCCAGGGCTGGGTTTGAACCTGCCACCCTCGGTATATGGGGCCGGCGCCCTACTCACTGAGCCACAGGCGCCACCCGTCAGTGTCAGTTTTAATTAAAAATAGAAAGAAGTAGGCTGTGTGCGGTGGCCCATGCCTGTAATCCCAGCACTCTGGGAGACCAAGGTAGGCGGATCACCTGAGCTCACCAGTTTAAGACCAGCCTGAGCTAGAGCAAGACTCTATCTCTAAAAGCCAGCTGGTCAGAGGTACCCATAGCTCAGTAGGTAGGGCAGCGGCCACATAAACCGAGGCTGGAGGGTTCAAACAGAGCCCCAGCCAGCTAAAACAACAAAAAAATAGCCAGGCTTTGTGGAGGATGCCTGTAGTCCCAGCTACTTGGGAGGCTAAGGCAAGAAAATCGCTTAAGCCCAAGAGTTTAAGGTTGCTATGAGCTGTGATGCCACGGCACTCTACTGAGGGCAACAAATGAGACTGTCTCAAAAAAAAAAAAAATGCTCTGCGCTTGTAGCTCAAGTGGCTAAGGCACCAGCTACATACACCAGAGCTGGTGGGTTTGAATCTAGCCCAGGCCTACCAAACAATAATGACGGCTACAACCATAAAACAAACCGGGCATTGTGGTGGGTACCTGTAGTCACAGCTATTTGGGAGGCTAAGGCAAGAGAATCGCTTGAGCCCAGGAGTTGGAGGTTGCTGTGAGCTGTGATGCCATGGCACTCTACCCAGGGCAACAGCTTGAGGCTCTGTCTCCCAAAAAAAAAAAAAAAATAGTGTGGTCACCATTGTCTTTGTAAAGAGGGAGTTGAGAGTACAGGCTCTGGGGGTAAGTGGCCCCTTCCACGGTGTTGTGACCCAGGATGTATTTCCTGTGGACTGGAGTTCTCAGAGCAGGACCTGAGACTGGAGGCCTAGGACAGACTCACACAGTAGCAGCAGTGGTGGTGGCAAGCAGTTAATCATGATCCCTGAAAACTTTGCTGTTTTCTAGTTAGGTTGATTTAGAATCTTTTAAGTTTTATTTCAGATTCTTTGTGGCATTTTATTTTGTATTTTTTTTTTTTTTTTTTTTTTTTTGAGACAGAGCCTCAGGCTGTCACCCTGGGTAGAGTGCTGTGGCATCGCAGCTCACGGCAACCTCCAACTCCTGAGCTTAAGCGATTCTCTTGCTTCAGCCTCCCAAGTAGCTGGGACCACAGGCGCTCGCCACAACACCCAGCTATTTTTTTGGTTGCAGCCAGCATTGTTGTTTGGTGGGCCCAGGCTGGATTTGATCCCGCCAGCTCAGGTGTATGTGGCTGGTGCCTTAGTCGCTTGAGCCACAGGCAGCGAGCCTATACTTTTTTTTGAGACAGAGTCTGACTTTGTCACCTCCATAGAGTGCTATGGTGTCATAGCTTACAGCAACCTCAAACTCTTGGGCTCAAGCAATCCTCTTACCTCAGCCTCCCAAGTAGCTGGGACTCCAGGCACCCGCCACAACACCCAGCCGTTTTTTTTTTTTTTTTTTTTTTTGTAGAGACAGAGTCTCACTTTATGGCCCTCGGTAGAGTGCCGTGGCCTCACACAGCTCACAGCAACCTCCAACTCCTGGGCTTAAGCGATTCTCCTGCCTCAGCCTCCCGAGCAGCTGGGACTACAGGCGCCCGCCACAACGCCCGGCTATTTTTTGGTTGCAGTTTGGCCGGGGCTGGGCTTGAACCCGCCACCCTCGGTATATGGGGCCGGCGCCTTACTGACTGAGCCACAGGCGCCGCCCAACACCCAGCCGTTTTTAGAGACGAGGTCTCGATCTTGCTCAGGCTGGTCTGGAACTCCTGAGCTCCAACAATCCATCCCCCTCAGCCTCCCAGATTTATTTAAGTTATACTTAAAGAATATCTAGAGATTCTTTTAGAGGTCCTAGAATACCTTGGAAAACTTTTTTAAAGTGAGGAAAGTGATAGAATGCGACAGCTCCATTGAGGGTCAGAGGATTGTCTCTGTCAAACCAACAACATAGAGCATCCTCATAGCTAGTCCTACAACATTAGATAAATGAAAAGTCTACTTTGGACCTATTTGGACCACAACGTTAGAATGAGTTGTAGATCCACAATTAAAGACTAGTTTAAAATTTATGGCTTTATGTTTTTTTAAGAGCAGATCAAAAGAGTCATTGTAAAGAAATCTCTCTTCACCTAATCTCTCTTAAAAAATAAAAAAAAGCAACTCCAAGAATTTTACTTTTTGAAAAGCTTTGAACCTTTAAATAAATTGAAAGAATAATAAGACAACCCTATTGCACCAGCCTTGTCACCTGTGCGTATGACCACTTGCAAACAAGGGACAGCTCTCCCCTGAGTGCTCCTGCATGTGTTTCCAAAAAGGACGTTGATGACAGTATGTTCTCTGCAGGCCATAGGCACATTTCTGTGTTCCCAAATGTCTTTCATAGCTGGTTTTTCCCTGAGTACAGAACGGGCATTTTTCTGACTTTAATGACATTGACATTTCTGAGAGTCCAGGCCATTATTCAAAACTAATTCTCTGTTTGTAGTCACTGAGTTTATTTGTTTTTCTGTGGAAAGCAGCATTCTGAATTCAGATTTTTACCATTCTGCTAGAGGCTGAATCAGCTTTCTGAGCCTGAGGCAAGAGTAAGACTCTGGGTTTAAAAAAAAAAAGAAAAGAAAAAAATGCTGCAAAAAATATTTTAGCTTATTTATTATATTAGATGGCTGCATGTGTGTGTTCTAATAAGATTCCTGATGAAACTCGGTCACCACTGTGATATTTGTCATTAAACCACACTTTTCCCATCTGCTGTGTTGCCTCATCACAGCTGCCGGAATCATTTTCTTACAAACATGGAGTAGGCTACATATGTACTTGGGCTTTTTTTTTGGCCGGGGCTGGGTTTGAACCCACCACCTCCCGTACATGGGGCCAGCACCCTACTCCTTGAGCCACAGGAGCTGCCCCATGTGTGACTTCTCTTACCTTTCTTGATTCCAAGCATTGATTTTGAATCTGTAAAACATAGAAATGAGTGTTTAAATTACTCGGGTGATCTCCCTGGGGTGGGTATGTATGTATTGTGTATACAGATTGTAGCTTCTAAGCTATTTCAACAGAAATATAACAGTAGTAGCAGATGGTGGTGATAAATGTCTTTAATTGCTTTGAAACAAAAATACTTAAACTGGCATTATCATAAATAAGATTCAAACTTGAAAATATTTTTATTCTAAACAACCTCTGGGGACAGGTTACCCTTGACCTTAATAAGTATTGTAATGTACCTGTTGCTCACAGGTGTTGGAAAATTTGACTCAACTACTTATATGTAGAATTCTTAGAGTCCAAGAGGACTCAAGACAGGCTTGGGTTTGGCCACCTCATGCTCTGGACGAGCAAATCTGTGAGGCTAAGAGAGTCAGCGTTATGAGAGCTCCTGGTAGTTCATGTATGTTGGGGCTGGGACCAGCCCAGGCCAGCAAGGAGGGGCACACGGTGGGCATAGGGACACTACAGGGTACAACCCTTGCAAGGAATATTACTGCCTCATATCTGCTCACTGCAAACTGCCATGGTGCTACTTATTTGCCTTAAAAACAGACACTTTTCTATTTTTATTTGCTTTTCGTAACAGTAACATATCCATATGATTAAAAGTTCAAATGCTGGCGGCGCCTATGGCTCAGTGAGCAGGGCGCCGGCCCCATATACAGAGGGTGGCGGGCTCAAACCCGGCCCCGGCCAAACTGCAATAAAAAAAAAATAGCCGGGCGTTGTGGCGGGCGCCTGTAGTCCCAGCTACTCGGGAGGCTGAGGCAGGAAAATCGCCTAAGCCCAGGAGTTGGAGGTTGCTGTGAGCTGTGTGACGCCACGGCACTCTACCGAGGGCAATAAAGTGAAACTCTGTCTCTACAAAAAAAAAAAAAAAAGTTCAAATGCTAGAGAAAGGTTTAAAATGAAATTCCAATGGAAATGACTTTGTAAATTTATGTTGAGGGTTTTATTGTGGTAAAATATTTACAACGTGAAGCTAACCATTTTAGCCCTTTTTCTTTTTCTTTTTCTTTTTTTTTTTTTTTCCAGTTTCTGGCTGGGGCTGAATTTGAACCCACCACAAGTATACAGTTTAGCGACAAGTATATTCACATGGTGAAACCATTACCACCATCCATCTCCAGGACTCCACCTCCATTATGTCCATCCATCTTCCAAAACTAAAACTCTTTGGCCATTAGGCAATAATCCTGTTCCTCCTTCTCCCAGGTCCTGGCAGCTCCTGTTCTTTTTTCTTTCTTTCTGTTTTTTTTTTTATTAGAGACAGAGCCTCACTCGCCACAAGGCCCAGCTATTTGTCGTCGTTGTTGTTGTTGTTGTAGTTGGGCCGGACTCAAACCCGCCACCCTCAGTATATGGAGCCAGCGCCCTACCCACTAAGCCACAGGCGCCACCCAAGCCCCTGTTCTTATTGTCACTGTGTATCTGACTGTCAGGGTATCTCACATAATTGGGATCCTACAGTATTTTTGTCCTTTTTAATGTTTTCAAAGTTCATTCACATTTTAGCATGTGTCAGAATTTTCTGAATTCCATTGTATCTGTATGCCACATTTTTCTTATATATTGTGGAGGGGGAAATATGTGTTTATATGCTATTTAGAATACTATAGAAGGATAATATTGGTAACTCATGCCTGTAATCCAAGTATTTGGGGAGGCCGAAGTGGGAAGATCACTTAAGCCCAGGAGTTGGCAGCTGCAGTGAAGCTATGATGATGCCACTGCACTCCAGCCTAGGCAACAAGAGTGAGACTCTGTCTCAAACAAACAAACAAAAATTTACAATAATGAGACCATTCCCTATCCATTATTCTGACATCTCACTTTGGTCTCTTGTAGTGGAGATCTTTCTGTATCAATGCTTAGGTAATGCCTGGGTGTATTAGACACTCAGTAAATATTTATTGACTGAGTGACTATAAGTAATTTATCCTTAAATCATCTTTGTTTTGTTTTTCTTGAACTAAGATCTCACTATGTTGCCCACCCTGGTCTCAAACTCCAGGGCTTAAACAATTCTTCTACTTCCGTCTCCTTAGTAGCTGGGACTATAGGCAGGAGCTGCCATGTCCAGTGGAATTGGTTTTTTAATTTGAGATACAGCTAAATTGGCCTCCAAAAGGATTGTAGCAATTTTGTTTGCCTCCACAGGGTGTGAAAGTAAGTTTGCTCATCCCCCTGTCAATATCCATTATCATCAACCTTTAATTCTTATCAGTCTGATGGATGGGAAAATGGTGTCTGCTTTGATTTGCATATTTTAGTTGTAAGTGATACCAAATAACGTTTTCACTGTTTCTTGCCAATTTTTGCTGCCTTATGAACTGGCTTCTTTGTAGCCTTTGCCTATTTCTGTTCTGGTTGTCTTTGTCTCTGCTATTTTGTGTTAGTTCTTTGTCATCAATATTACGAACATTTTTCCCTTTTGTACATTTTGATCTGCCACACTTGGAATTTATTTCAGCTTGAGAAGCTTAGAGCCAGACCTAGCACATTCACTAAACCATATATCTTCTCCATGTTAATTTGAAGAGCCTGCTTTGTTGTATACTAAATTCTCGTTTATACTTGATCAATTTCTGCACACTTGTCCGTTCAGTTCCAGCATTCATTAGGAGAAGTGATCTCACATATTCAGGTACAACTTACAGGATGTGTTATGGTGTGCTTATTAGCCTGGGAAGATATTATGTAAAATGTGTTAAGGAATATGCATAAGCAGTGTTAAAAGCCTATGTATATAGTACCTTCATTCTTGGGATGTATGTATGCTCTTAATTCAGAATGAAGGGAAATCAGAAGACTCCATTGAACACTTTAACATAGTCATTTTCATATTAACAGCAGATGTCAAGACTTTTTTTGAGATTCCAATAATTTTTTCAAGTTACTGATCCTTCCAAGTTTACTAGTTCAACAAAAGTTTGGAAAGGAAATAAGAACAAGAATCAGCCTGTGTTTGCAGAGTCTCCATTATGTTCAAGTTGCCGTGGCACTTTGGGATATGAATCAGAAGCTTGTTTGCTAACCATTGGCCATAAAATTACATTCGTGACATCAATGTTGGCACATGAGCATTTCCAGCAGGATAGTCCCTTAGGCCCCCTGCCCAGAAGGTAGAGGCTCTGAGAACAGGGGTAAGGGAGTTTCACAGTGGGGCCTTGCAGAGCTGTGGCATCTGGGAAAGGTGACAGAATAGTAAGGGCACTCAAGGGCCAAAAACCCTCAAGTCCTCAAGTGGTAGAGGACAGTCATGCCCACTTGGGCAGCAGCTTTCTCCAGCAAAACTGGATGGTGGCAGGAGGCAGGTGGGGAGAACCTGCGGTGTCCAAATAAGTGTGAAGCTTTAAGAGCAGTGTTGTCATCTAGGATTGTCCGGTCTCATACTTATTGTGGTGTTACTTTGCAAATAAGATTCTTTCATTTTCAAATGCAATCAAACATAAAGTCAATCTGCTGTTCAGTAGTTCATTTTGCTACCGCAGGAAATAATTGTTGCTAGTTCATGTGCTAATTTCTTACGAAATACTTGGTTGTGATAAAAGCACTAATCAATATTATCTTCCAGTGCTAACAAAAGTGGGCAATAAGCTTTTAAATACTTTCATAAATGACTATTTTTCGGAAGTTCCTCTTTGATGTCTTCCAGACGTTACTTAAACTCACATGTCTGCTGCCGCCCCCAAATACACATCTAGTGATGATTTAGGTTTTGATCACTTTTGCTAGATTCTCAAAATTACATCACAGGTGGGGCGTGGTGGCTCACTCCTGTAATCCTACCACTGTGGGAGGCCGAGGCAGATGGATTGCTTGAGCTCATGAGTTCAAGACCAGCCTGAGCAACTTTGAGACCCTGTCTCAAATAAATAGCCAGACATTGTGACAGGCACCTGTAGTCCCGGTTACTCAGGAGACAGAGGCAAGAGGATCTTTTGAGCCTAAGAGTTTGAGGTTGCTATGAGCTATAATGCCACAACACTCTACTGGGGGCAACAAAGTGAGACTCTGTCTCAAAAAAAAAAAAAAAAAAATTACATCCCAAAGGCAACCTGGCATCCCAATTCAAGTGGTACTTGAGTGAAGATACCATGCAGTCAGGATTGGAGGTGCTTTTCTTTTCAGAGACATGACATATCCTGCAACCAAGGGTATCACCTTTCACAACAGAGGGTTGTAGGATGGTGCTCACAGAAGTTTTGGGAGTGAATCTCTTTGACCCTGATAGCCTGGTTTATGTCATGTCCTTCTTAATCACAGCACCATGGCCAGGGAGGGTGGAACTTTCTGGTCCATATCTACATCCTGGAAGGAGTGGCCTTCATCCAAAATTCACAATTCAAAGATCAGGCAGACCCAAGGAGAGGAACTAAGGCGAGGAAGACCTGCCCCTGCAGGTGCAGATTTGCCAGCACCATCCTTTGTTCCCACTGGCTCTGGACAGGGAGTGAGGGCTTTCAGGGGCCACTCCAGTGAGACAGAAGGTGGGAGAGGGGGATTGCTGCCTGGAGGCCAGGCCGAACATGAACAGTTTTCCTAAATCTTAAACCCAGCCCTCGAGGCATAAAATGATAAATTGTAGATCTCTCCCTGTGTCTGGAGGTTGTGGCCTGTAAGAGTGGACTGAGGATGAACCTTTCTCAGGGAAGAGGGGAGGGCTGAGGCGGATGGCTGTAGCCTTAACATGAATAGCTCTTTACACGGCACAGGCAGTTCTTGATCTGGATACTGGTGCTCCTATTGTGAAAATTCATCACTTACGCATTTATGATTTGTACGCACTTCTGTTCCTGTGTGATACTCAGTTAAAAATCAGAGAGGAACCCCATTTAGTTCAGGCCAGTTCTCAACCTTCCTAATGCCGCGACCCTTTAATACAATTCCTCATGTTGTGGTGACCCCCAACCATAAAATTATTTTCGTTACTACTTCATAACTAATTTTGCTACTGTTATGTATCGTAATGTAAATATCTGATATGCAGGATATATTTAGGCAACCCCTGTGAAAGAGTCGTTCGACTCCCAAAGGGATCGCGACCCACAGGTTGAGAACCGCTGGTTTAGACCTTTAAAAATTATTTTCAGGGAGGCACCTGTGGCTCAGTGAGTAGGGTGCCAGCCCTATATACTGAAGGTGGCGGGTTCGAACCTGGCCCCAGCCAAACTGCATCAAAAAATAGCCAGGCATTGTGGCAATCACCTGTAGTCCCAGCTACTTGGGAGGCTGAGGCAAGAGAATCGCCTAAGCCCAAGAGCTGGAGGTTGCTGTGAGCTGTGATGCCACGGCACTCTACTGAGGGAGATAAAGTGAGATTCTGTCTCTAAAAAATAAATAAATAAAAATTATTTTCAGAGTAGTACAGAGGTTCATAAAAAACCTAATGTTAGAAGTTTGAGAATCTTAAGAAGAAACAGGTTTTCTTTTTCTTTTTTTTTTTTCTTTTGTAGACACAGAGTTTCACTTTCTCGCCCTCAGTAAAGTGCCGTGGTGTCACACAGCTCACAGCAACCTCCAACTCCTGGGCCTAGGCGATTCTCCTGCCTCAGCCTCCCGAGTAGCTGGGACTACAGGCGCCCGCCACAACGCCCGGCTATTTTTTTGTTGTTGTTGTTGTTACAGTTTGGCTGGGCCGGGTTTGAACCCGCCACCCTCGGTATATGGGGCCAGCGCCCTGCTTACTGAGCCACAGGGGCCGCCCGAAACAGGTTTTCTTTTTCTAACATATTGTCTTTATTACTGTGCTCCTTTCATTAAATGGAGCTGCCTATATCCTGGAATAAGAGCTGCTGCAAATGGGATGATGCCTGCTTAGTCCTTAAGTATCCAAGGAGTCACTTTCCTAGAGCTGCCAGGGAGGTCTTTTTAGATAGCCACAGAGAAGACATGGGCCTTGCTATATTATTGGTGTGAGGAACTCAATGTCAAAATGTTATATATATATATATATATATTTTTTTTTTTTTTTTTTTTGTAGTTTTTGGCTGGGGCTGGGCTTTAACCCGCCACCTCCAGCATATGGGGCTGGCACCCTACTCCTTCGAGCCACAGGTGCCACCCTATTAATATATGTTATGTAACATATTTATATAAATAAATATGTAAATGTTATAAAAATATATTTTTTTGTTTGTTTTTTTGGGACAGAGTCTCAAGCTGCTGCCCTGGGTAGAGTGCGGTGGCATCACAGCTCACAGCAACTTCAAAATCTTCGGCCTAATCGATTCTCTTGCCTCAGCCTCCCAAAGCTGGGACCACAGGTGCCTGCCACAACACCTGGCTATTTTTTGTTGCAGTTGTCATTGTTGTTTAGCTGGCCCATGCTGGGCTTGAACCCACCAGCTTCGATGTGTATGTGGCTGGCGCCATAACCACTGTGCTACGGGTGCCAAGCCATAAATATATATTTTTAAATGTCATATTTTCCCTGTTAATACCTAGATATTTACCTTTGTTCTTAGGAAGCCAGTGCTATGCCCTGTCCTCTAGCAACTGGGGGCAGACCTCTGCCTACTTTAGAAGTTAAACCACCTGAAAGGTCTTCAAGCAAAAGCAAGGATCCACCAAGAGAAGAAGAAAAAGAAAAGAAAAAGAAAAAGCACAAAAAAAGGTCTCGAACAAGATCACGTTCTCCCAAGTATCACTCATCGTCCAAATCCAGGTCTAGATCACACTCAAAAGCAAAGCATTCTCTTCCCAGTGCCTACCGGACTGTGCGGCGGTCTAGGTGGGTGTGCAGGGCGGCGCCCTCTGCTGCTGTGGTCCCTGTGTCTGTGTGCACGAGGTGTGTCCTGCTGCTGATACCCAGGAGAGCTGGGTGGAGAGTTTGAAATAAGTGCAGCTTTCATTACGCAGATGCGTGTGGGTGTGCATGTGTGTGTCCTACAAGTCCAAGTAAGATCTTTTAAAACTATTTTTTGTTTTATACTTAACTTTTCAAAGCTCATCAACTACTGCCAGATTTAAAAAGTGGATTTATTTAAATTTTAACAGGTCCTGGAAGCAAGTCTAGCATATTTGCTGAATATGTGAAAAATTCACAGGGTAGTATGTCAGGAGTCCTTGTTTTGTTTGTATGAATGAATTTTCTCATGCTAACTTCATTCAATTGTCTAAGTTTTCAAGACAGAAGAAATCTCCTACCACTTGGTGTATATTGGGATTCTCCTGCACAGCATCTGCCAATGCACATAGAATAGAGGAGAGTGCAAATCTATCTCATGTGATCCATCTGCTTCTGCACACCTCCTGCTAAGAGTCACTGCTGAACCATAAGCCTTCATCACCAGGAGCCAGTTTTTGAAAAAGCACCTTCATGTTTCTGGCAACAGAAATAAAAAAAACATTTAAGGGTCTTAGAATTTACTGCTTATTAAAACGGTTTTAAAAACAGTGGCTCTCTTGCAGGAGGTTCGGAAAGGCACATACTATCTTTAGGACTCCCATCAGACTTTTGATTTGTTGCATTGCTTGAGTCTTCTGAGTCTCTCTAACACAGCACTGGTGTTGTTGTGATCTGGTTTTTCTTCTATAAATGATGTTAGGTCTTTTCCATAGGAAAAATGCAGATCCCCTGTATGCTTTATGTTTTTAAAAAAAAAAAGCATAGACTGGGCATGGTAGCACAAGCCTGTAATTCCAGCACTTTTGGAGGTCGAGGCTAGAGGTTTGTTTGAGGTCAGGAGTTCAAGATTAGTCTGAGCAACATAGCAAAACCCCATCTCTACAACACATAGAAAAATTAGCCAAGTGTGGTGGTACACACCTGTAGTCTCAGCTACTTGGGAGGCTGAGACAGGAGGTTGGTTTGAGCCCAGGAGTTTGATGTTGCTGTGAGCTAAGCTGATGCCACTGCCCTTATGTTCAGGCAACAAAGTGAGACTATCTCTAAAAACGCATACACACACACACACACATAATTTTACACATTTGCCTCTGAATATACTCTAAAAATAACATGATTTCCTTATTCTTAGCAGACCAACCTCTAAAAGTTTGATAAGTATTTATACAAACTTTTCTGCAATGAAATTGGATTTGCCTCCGTGATAAATTTGATCTTCACTATCTGCATTTTTGCTAGTTCTTTAGAAATTTCATCACTTCAGGCGGCGCCTGTGGCTCAGTGAGTAGGGCGCCAGCCCCATATGCCGAGGGTGGCGGGCTCAAACTCAGCCCCGGCCAAACTGCAACCAAAAAATAGCCGGGCGTTGTGGCGGGCGCCTGTAGTCCCAGCTGCTCGGGAGGCTGAGGCAAGAGAATCGCGTAAGCCCAAGAGTTAAGAGGTTGCTGTGAGCCGTGTGACGCCAGGGCACTCTACCCGAGGGCAGTACAGTGAGACTCTGTCTCTACAAAAAAAAAAAAAAAAGAAATTTCATCACTTCTTGCTCTTATGCACACAAGAATAAAAACTTATTTTTTAATTAAATGAACAGCTTTGCTGATACATCCCAGGAATTTCTATTATTTATCAAAACTTTTTAAAAATTTCTTATTTGAAAAAGTTTCCTGTGACATTATGAAGATAAATAATATAGGCCTAAATAAGCCTTCTCTTGATAAACCATGTTCAGTAAAATTCTTCCCAGTTATTCTTTTCATAGAGCTCAAACAAAAAGAAGTATAATTCCTTCATAAATCTCTAATCTTAGGGGTTGGTAATTGTGAAGAGATTTGCTGAAGTTTAATGTCAACTGTTTAGCAAACATAGTAGATTCTGATGCCTAATATTTAAATATATCCCATCTATTCAGTTTTAAAGAAAGATGATATATTCATAAGCTTTCCTCCTGATTATTTTATTTGGATTAGGAAGTATTTATTTAACACTTGGAATTTTAAGTTCTAAGTTTTATGTTCTTTTTGTTGACTAATTGGTAATAGATTGAGTTATTTTATATTGATCTTTTTTTTAATTTTTTTACTTTATATCATTTTTATGTATTCAGTACTAACAAGAATAAGGAGCAAAATTTTGCTATTTTAAGTTAACTAGTAAGTCAGCTCTTTCGTGTTTGATTTTGCAGTTCAGGTAAAATACGAATAGAGAGTGCAACTTTATTTTTAAATGAGAGTAATAACATGAAATCTTCCAAGTGTTAAATTGTCCAGCACATTTTGGCCAGCACTGACCCCTGCGATGGCAGGTGCCTCATGCATCACTGGACACTGAGGATGACTAGAGACCTGCTTTCCTGTGGTCTCTGGATCCTGAGGTCGTTTCTCACCTTCACCTTTCCTCATGGAATTCTGCCTCTGCACCTCTGAGGATGGGGAACCCACACCCACTGGGAGGGCTATGTTTTTCTAAGCAGGGTACAGATTCGCTCCTCAGTCCAAACTCCATCTCAGCATCAACCCTCTCCAGCAGTCAAAGTGTTAAAACAAAACAATTACAAATGGGAGGAGAATGATCTCCTCTGTAATATGAATTATTGAAGTATAAAAAGTAACTAAATTTTAGCCAAAATATTGAAAGTGCTAATGATAATTGTCATCATTTTTTCTTCAACTATCTGTCTTTTCAGATAGAATAACCACTCATAGATGTAGCGTCTACATAGGACATAGCAGACTTGCTTCTTGGGCCTGATGTGATCTAATTGATTGTTTTTAATGACCTCTTTCAGCCCCAAGTAGAATATTGCAGTTGTTGATATGTCTAATTGTGGCAGTATGGTACGTGGAATGTATATATTAAAATTATATATATATTGTAGAGTTAAGATTAGAAAGCCCTTTTATATCATAAAGAATTTTTATTTCATGTCTATACTATCCTCATTTAAAGCCACATTTATTCAG
Organism: Nycticebus coucang; assembly: GCF_027406575.1. Lineage (NCBI taxonomy): Eukaryota > Metazoa > Chordata > Mammalia > Primates > Lorisidae > Nycticebus > Nycticebus coucang. The sequence continues at coordinate 105,787,689 of NC_069783.1, read as the reverse complement.
TGTGTCTAAATTATAGGTTATCCTAGATCTCCAAAGGCAAATTAATCATAGAAAAATCTTAGCTTCGGAAAACTAGTATGTTGCCTCTCAAAAATCATACTGATTATGACAAGGTAGTATTTAGTGTCTTTTAAATTAACATTGATAAAAGTATAACACTTTTTTCTATTGTATTTCTGTATCACATCAAGTTCTGTATCTTAATTGAATGAACACATACTCATGCAATTTATTTACTGCCTTAAATTAAAATTTAATTTTAATGGTTTAGGTATTTTTAAACTAGAAACTAAGTTTATTTTTAACTTTGGGTAAAATTACCTGTGGTATTCATTTCAGAGCTAGTCCAGCCTTGGGAGGGGGTCTAGACCGTTCTTTGTTTTAAGATATCTTCCAGTACTGAGGATCTATTTGATAAAGGTATATTTCTTTGTAGAAATTAACTCCCCAAGTACTTTGGGTGGTGGAAGGGGGCAGATTAATATGACATTTTTAAGAGTTTTATTTTAACATTCAAAAAGAATTCAAGCAGGCAAAATTGGGATTATATTGTAGTTTGAAGTTCACGATTCCTCACAGTCCTTTTCCCTGTGATAAACTGTATGGCAAACCAATAGAAGAAATTAATTTCATCTCCTAATCCTCCTCCTTAAAGGGGGAGACGGGATGCTTGGCGTTTCCCATGTGGTAAGATTTATCATGCTCCTCTGAATTGGAACCAAACCCTGTTAAAGCCACAAGGCATCTACACTTCACAAAATAGGAAAGAAGCAGCGAGAGCAGGCAGTTTGCCAAGCTCAGGAAATGATGATGTATTTGTAGGTAAAATTTCATCCACAGTTTAAACTTTAGAGAAATGAAAAGTTGAGAGTCCCCTGGTCATCCCAGCTGGGTTAGACCCAGACCCGGAGCTTGTTCATGTGTTCAGTCTCAGGACCCGTGAGTAGGAAGGTAAAAGCAGAAAGTGGATCAGGGGAAACAGTTAAATATTGGTTCAAAGAAGCTAGTTATAAATATTATCATTCAGATAAAATTTCTGGAATTTTATCATTGATAAAAGTCTCATGCCTTTATTTTAAAGCAAATAGTAATGATTATTCAGGAAGAACTGAATTGCATTACACTTGAAAGTTTTTAATTCAGAGTGTCATTTTTAAGAAGGCCTCTGGTCACATTATACAGATGATTTACTTATAAAATGGAATTCTTGTTTCTTGCCCTGTGTGTCAATATGAAAAGCCTAATTAACAGAAGAAAAGGCATTAAAGCTTCTTTAATTAAAGTAAAACTTAAAGAATTATTTAATGGTATTTATGCCCCCAATTCTGACGTGGGCTTTTGTCCCAAATAACCTACAATCTACTTATAACAGCCACTTCACCTTAAAGAAATCTAATCCTAAAAGCCACTACAAGATGATGTTGTATTTCAAAGTTATGAGTTTGCAGGCATTAAAAACTAATTTATTTTTCCTGATTATTGAGTCTATTGTAGAATTCTGCGTTAAGCATTCCATAGGCGCTATAGCTTTGATTAAGCAGAGCTTTTTTCAGGGATCTGGTAGCGCCCAGCCCGGCACCTTTTACTCTGAATGTGAAGTGTGTGCCTCCGTGTCACAGAGCCACAGCCTCCCCAGGGACACAGAGCAGCTCGGCAGTGACAGCAGGAGCAGAGCAAGGAGCTTATCAGGCAGCCTCGGCCACCAACAGATTTGACTCCCGGAGCTCTTTTGAGGGAAAACCTGGTAAAATGTCAAGGTGTCTAACTGACCTCGCCTTTGTAATCTGTTATATAAATCTTAGGAAAGGTCTGGGAAGAAATCAAAACCATTTATAAGTTAACAGGCAGTGATGCCAGAGCCGCCCTGCAGTGGGCAAGGCCACAAGCCGTGGTATGTCAGGGCTACTCAGGGCCTTCCCTAGGACACCAGAGGGTGGAACATGATCACACACTCATCTGCAGAGCAGCAGCCAGTGTTGTTGGGGGGTGGGTTGTTTTAATTTAAATGATGCGATGTAGAACTTTTTTAAATGGCAAAATCAAACCATTCTTTATATTGTTTTTGAGTGGGTTGTCATGGGAACAGAATGAAAAGAAATGGTGGGGTTTTTTTTCCAAATTTCTGCTTACTGCAGGTCTTCCCAAAATAGTAACTTTACTGAATTAATACAGAACTAAAGTAAAAGTCCTGAACCCATCACTAAGGGGGCCACATTAGGGACCTTGACCCTGAATGGGTGAGGGGGGCTTACCCGTCTTCATTGCCCTGTGTGGGTTATGTCACTGCACCAATGGAATCTTCTCAGGCACACGAAAAGGAAGAATAAATATTAACAGATGGTTTTGTAGCCACAAAATCTCATAAACTGAAATCATTTAGCTTAAAGTATCATGAGAGTGGCATATTCTGATTTGGACTGGAGGTTTTAGGCTTCATGCCAGTACCTGCAGCCTCTTCTTGATCATTAATGCTGAGAAGCCAGAGAGTAGTGTGAGCAAAAGAAGTTTCCAGGCGACCCTCTAACTTCATTGCCTTAGGTTTCTTCTTACTGCCACTGTTCAAACAAGTAGAACAGATTCACTGGAATTTCATTGCCTTTTCTGTCCAGATGTTGACAGACATGTAAATGAGCCAGAATTTATAGGGAAATGGAAGAGGCAGAAGCATGAAGAAGGGAGACAGCGGCCTGAGCTGGCTGTGAGTGCACAATCAAACCTTGACTGGTAGAGAATTGGTGGCCCTTGGCCATTTGAAACAGCAGCACGTGCTCCAGCCTCTGAGTAAATTTTGTGCATTGGGTGGAAGTTTAGCAATGGTATACCAAGCGTATGGCGCAGGGAGAGTGAGTTTTGCAGCAGGAGAGTTGTGAGGTGGGTAGGGCCTCGGAGTCCCTGGGTCTGCAGACGTGTGAGCTCAGCCTTCACTGTAGGGAGAGGGACAGACACAGCCACCAGCCAGACTGCAGAATGAAACACTGCCTCTCCCCTGTCTAGGTCGCGCTCACGGTCCCCTCGGAGGAGAGCCCACTCTCCGGAGAGAAGAAGGGAAGAAAGAAGTGTCCCCACTGCATACCGCGTGAGCAGCAGCCCTGGGGCCAGCCGGAAAAGGACCCGCTCCAGGTAAGCCTAGAGGTGTGCTGGTGGGCACAGCCGTCCTTCCAGAGTTCCCTGGCAGAAAGGGGGCCTGCATATTTGGTGTTGGCATTTGTGTGGGGTATCAGGGAGGTGCTGAGCTGTCACTGCTGCATGGGCCATACCTGCCTCAGGGCACACCTATATGCACTCCCAGGGGTCTGGCTCTGCCTCTGTCTGGCTTCAGGTCCTGTTTCCCTCAGCTCCCGTGCCCTCTGACCTCCCATCCCTCATAGAACATGTTTTCATTTTAAGAAGAGTACAGGCTCGGCACCTATAGCTCAAGTGGCTAAGACACCAGCCACATAAACCAGAGCTGGCGGGTTCAGATGCAACCCAGGCCCGCCAAACAACAATGACAGCTATAACTGAAAAATAGCTGGGTGTTGTGATAGGCACCTGTAGTCCCAGCTACTTTGGAGGCTGAGGCAAGAGGATTGCTTAAGCCCAGGAGTTTGAGGTTGCTGTGAGCAGTGATGCCACGTTTCTCTACCCAGGGTGACAGCTTGAGGCTCTGTCTCAGAAAAAAAAAAAAAGTAGCCGGGCACTGTGGCTGGCACCTATAGTCCCAGCTACTTGAGAGGCTGAGGCAGGAGAATCGCTTAAGCCCAGAAGTTTAAGGTTGCTGTGAGTTGTGACACCACGGCACTCTACCAAGGGTGACATAATGAAACTGTCTCAAAAAAAAAAAAAAAACTACATGTTAGACTTGATTCCTTAAGTAACTTAACATCTGAAATTACATCACCTTTGGTGTATGTAAAAGGCATGGTCTAAAATTAATTCCTTATAGCAAAAAATTTCTTTTAACAGAAGAGTTCTTGCTTTGCCCTCAAATTAACCTTTGCATTAAAAGAGAGATTGTGGGAGAAGATGGTGATTATGTTACAAGTGAGCAATGCCCTACAGCCACACACCACATCAGAACTGGTTTGATCTTCTAACATTATCACCGAGACCATAATAAGTCATACAAAAGAAGTTAAGATTGAGCTACCCTGCCCAAATAGATGGAATTAAACCTGTGACCTGAGCAGTTCCTGTGGCTCAGTGGGTAGGGCGCCAGCCCCGTGTACCAAGGGTGGCAGGTTGGAACTCGGCCCTGGCCAAACTACAACAACAAAAAAATAGCCGGGCGTTGTGGCAGGCACGTGTTGTCCCAGCTACTCAGGAGGCTGAGGCAAGAGAATTGCCTAAGCCCAGCAGTTGGAGGTTGCTATGAGCTGTGATGCAACAGCACTCTACCGAGGGTGACTAAGTAACACTGTGTCTCAAAAAAAAACCTGAAACATAACTTCAAATTGTAATCTGTGGTTAATTCAGGAGGACTCAATAGAGGTGAATATATATGCAATTACAGTAGATTTTACTGTCTATAAATCCAGAATGTTTTATTACCCATTAAATTGTATTACTGCTATAGTCAGCTATATCCCTCCATCCTGCTGCCTCCACATAGGGGTGAGGCCTCAGTGCAGTGGCATGTGACTGATTCATCCATGAAGTCATCGTCACTTTAATCCTTTAAACATCCCCCAGACGAGGGGGGAAGTTGCTGATACCCAGATTCAAAGGATTATTTCTACAAACTAATGATTGCCTCTTCTTTCAACAACTTAATTTTTTTTTTTTGTAGAGACAGAGTCTCACTTTATGGCCCTCGGTAGAGTGCCATGGCATCACACAGCTCACAGCAACCTCCAACTCCTGAGTTTAAGCGATTCTCCTGCCTCAGCCTCCCGAGCAGCTGGGACTACAGGCGCCCGCCACAACGCCCAGCTATTTTTTGGTTGCAGTTCAGCCGGGGCCGGGTTTGAACCCGCCGCCCTCGGTATATGGGGCCGGCGCCTTACCAACTGAGCCACAGGCGCCGCCCTCAACAACTTAATTTTGAAAAATTTTTTAACTTATTGGAAAGTTTTTTTTTTTGTTTGTTTTTGTAGAGACAGAGTCTCACTGTACCGCCCTCAGGTAGAGTGCCGTGGCGTCACACGGCTCACAGCAACCTCTAACTCTTGGGCTTCCGCGATTCTCTTGCCTCAGCCTCCTGAGCAGCTGGGACTACAGGCGCCCACAACTGCAACTTTTTGTTGCAGTTTGGCCGGGGCTGGGTTTGAACCCGCCACCCTTGGCATATGGGGCCGGCGCCCTACTCACTGAGCCACAGGCGCCACCCTTATTGGAAAGTTTTTAAAACCGGCATGGTGGCATATGTCTTTAGTCCTAGCTACTCATGAGGCTCCAGGCAGGAGGATCACTTCACCCCAGTAGTTTGAGGCTGCAGCGAGGCATGCCTATCAGCAGTCACTGTACTCCATTCTGGGCAACATAGTGAGACTCCCATCGCTGCAAAATTTTTTCAAAATTAGCCAGGTAAGATAGCACACACCTGTAGTCCCACCTGCTCTGGAGGCAGATGCAGTGGATCATTTGAGTCCAGGAATTCAAGGTTGCATTGAGCTATGATGTCGCCACGGCACTCCAGGATAGAGCAACATGGTGAGACCTTTTTTTTTTTTTTTTTTTAAGAAAAAAAAAGGCAGACTGGCGCAGTGGCTCACTGTCTGGGAGGCTGAGGAAGGTGGATTGCTTGAACTCTGGAGTCAAAAACCAGCCTGAGCAAGAGTGAGACCATGTCTCTACTAAAAATAAAAGAACTAGCCAGGGCCAGGTGCTGTGGCCCATGCCTATTACTGTTGTCCTAGCACTGGGAAGCTGAGGTAGGCAGATCACTTGAGCTCATGAGTTCGAGACCAGCCTGAGCAAATAGCAAGACCTCGTCTCTACTAAAAATAGAAAAACTGAGGCAAGAGGATCACTTGAGCCCAAAAGTTGGAGGTTGCTGTGAGCTGTGATGCCATGGTACTTTATGCAGGGTGACAGCTTGATACTCTGTCTCAAAAAAAAAAAAAAAAACCTAGGCGGTGCCTATGGCTCCGACCCCATATGTCGGAGGTGGCAGGTTCAAACCCAGCCCTGGCCAAAAAACGCAAAAAAAAAAAAAAAACCTAGCCAGGTTTGCTACCAGCCACCTATAGTCCCAGCTACTTGGGAGACTGAGGCAAGAGGATTTCTTGAGCCCAAGAGTTTGAGGTTGCTGGGAGCTAAAATGCCATGCCATGGCACTCTACCTAGAGTGCAACAGAGTGAGACTCTGTCTCAAAAAATAATAATAATAAAATAGTTAATAAAATGAATGTGCAAGCTCCAGCTTTTGTAATGCATTTCTCTGACAAAAGCCTGTGTTGGTACCAAAAAGACAAATGAGCCAATTAAAAGGAGGAAAGATGACTCGAAGAGGCTTCACAAAAGAATGTATTTAAATAGCCAATAATCATATGAAAAGATGTTTAATTTCATGAGTCATCGATCAGGGAAGCTTAGATTAAAACCACAGTGAGGTCCTAGACACCGACTAGATGCTAAAAACAAAGGCTGACTCAAATAGGGTTGGCAAGGGCCTGGGCAACTTAACTGGACCCTCAGCCACTGTTGAGGGGAGGCGAGAAATGTTGTGATGACTGTTTTGGTCCTTATTTACCCTTTATATAGTAAACATTTAGCTACAAAAATAACTTGATTGATAGTTGCCAAAATTGGAAACAACCCAAATATCTTTTGTTCTTTTTTTGAAGATACGGGCTGTCTCTCTCTGTCACCCAGGCTTACTGCAGCTCATGGCTCACAGCAGCCACACCCTCCTGGGTTTAGGGATCCGCCTGCCTCAGCCTCTCCAATAGCTGGAACCACAGGCGCCACCACCACGTTTGTCCCCAGTGTCAATTAGCAGGGGAATGAATAAACAACTGATGGTAGATCTATGATGTAATGTTGTTTGTCAGTAAAAATCAGCAAAGGGAGGGTGTACCAGCCTCACTGTGGTCTTAGGACAAAGTGCTGAGTCTCAGGCCAGGCCTTACATCTGCTGGTGGAGGAGAGGTACAGACGGACCAGAGGTGGCCTTAGGGCCTTTGGGGATGATGTGCTCCTGGTGGTGGTAGGGTCTGCCTCTCACCAGGTGAGCACTTGCCAGCTTGGTCTTCATGCTGAAGACTGATAATGATGTACCGTGCACTCCAGCTTTTGAAAGAAATTAATGAATTGCTTAGTTCCTTCAGCAAATTGCGTAGAAAGTTTTGTCATTACCATTTTGGATGTACGCGCATGCTACTAAATATTTTACTTATTTTATTTGGGCTTTTTTTGATATCCCACCATATGTTTGTAGACATGAAAATTGCACACAATTTTTTCAGTTTAGAAAATCACTCTGTATGCAGTTTCTACATCCATGTATCTGTTACTAAGAACAACATCTCCTTTTGTACCCATGTTTCCTCCTTGGTGAGCATGTCCGGCAGGCTTCCAGAAGACCCTGTTACTTACCTATAGCCTGGCTCACCAGGACCACCACCCTCCAGCCACTGGGTTAAGTTGCTAAGCTCCCATCACATCTGGCAAATTCCTTCCTATTTTAGCAAAATAGAGCTGGAAGGCCCCAGGCCTACTGCACTGGCCTATCTATCAGATTGTTTTGTTGACACCAACACAGTCTGCTCTGCCCAGAGAGCAGCACCAGAGAACCCCTACAGAAGTGCTAAGCACCCCTGGGCCTCTCAGGCTGCCCCTGGGGAAGACTGCTCATGCTCTTTGGTTCTCAGGCACCTCTGGGAGTCAGACACAGAGAGGACCTGGAGGGGAGCAAAGCCAGGCCCTCAGGGGGTTATGCCCTGCAGACATTGAGCACATTTCCAGTCCTTGATGCACAACATTTCAGATGACAGAGAAAGCACAAAAATGCATGGGGTCACACGGCCCTAATAAAGGTTAGGGCTTGGGAGAAGCGGCAAGTGAACAGGCCCTAGGCCTCCCTAGAAGATAGATGGGGAAGCCAGTGTTGTGCCCTGCTGAATCCTACAGGATCCAGACATGATGAAGCTGTGTATAATGGCCTGGGGTGAGGCAGGGACAGCCAGGCACACTGAACTGTGGATACCGTTTGGTCTGGCAGCATTGACCATGCTGAAGTTCACACCTCTAACCCAGCAGTTCCATTTGTAGGGACTGTCCTGGAGATGTCAGCAAGCAGGACTGCAACTGAGGGGACAGGAGGGACGGGTGAAGCAGAAGCTGGTAGCTACAGTGTCTGTCTGGAGGGTGGGGTGGGATTCAGAAGGATGATGTCTCAGAGCCTGGGGCGGGGTGGGGGGCCTAGGAAGGGCTCAGGCCTATCTGCAGGGCAGTGCTTTACCAAGTACTCCCTTCTTTTATTGACTTCTGCGGGGTAAGAGAAGGTTTGGGGCACAGAGGCAGAAGCTAAGGAGTTACCTTGCCCTGGCAGAAGAGGGTGGAGGCTGAGGCAAGGTATTGGCAGTGCATGCACTGGGTTGGATACTGCTGATGTGGGGCCACCCACATAGTGCCAGAAGGTGTCAGAAGGGACCACTGGAAGCTGGGCATGGAGATGTGTCACTCAAAAGGCTGAAGCAGGAGGATCCCTTGAGCCCTGTTCAGGACTCGGGTCTGACATGAGCTATGAACTTTGTTGTACGTAATACTTCATTAATTTCCCATATCCTTTGGAAATTCTCATTGAGTCAGCATAAATGAAAAAGCAATATAAACTGCACATGGCTGCTTTTCTTAGGTATTCTGAATGCAAATAAAATGCTGATTATATTTTAAATGCTGCAGGCATCATGCCTAAGACCCAGAAACAAGGACAAAGCTTCTTCCTGCAGACTGCCTATTTTCACTTCACTTCAGGGTGGCTTTTGTTAAACCCATTGATTATTTTGCTAACTTCATCAGTTCTAGCTTTGAAAGGGAATTAATGGGCTCAGCACCTGTAACTCAGCGGCTGGAGCACCAACCACGTACACTGGGGCTGATGGGCTCAAAACTGGCCTGCCAAACGACAATGACAACTACAACCAAAAAATAGCTGGGTGTTGTGGCGGTCGCCTGTAGTTCCAGCTACTTGGGAGGCTGAGGCAAGAGAATCGCTTAAGCCGAAGAGTTAGAGGTTGCTGTGAGCTATGATGCCATGGCACTCTTCTGAGGGCGACATAGTGAGACTCTGTCTCCAGAAAAAAAAAAGAAAGAAAGAAAGACTTAAATGTGTAGAAAGGTTCAGTCCTGAATGGTCCCTTCGAAACACTGAGCCTTCAGCCAAACGTCCATTTCTCTCACAAAGGCGCTTTCCTTTCAGAAGTCCCCATGAGAAGAAGAAGAAGAGGCGATCTCGATCTCGGACCAAGTCCAAGGCCCGGTCTCAGTCTGTGTCCCCGAGCAAACAGGCAGCACCCCGGCCCTCGGCCCCCTCAGCCCATTCAGCCAGCGTCTCTCCTGTGGAGAGCCGGGGCTCCAGCCAGGAGCGCTCCAGGTGAGCCAGCCTGGTCTACACCACAGCCCCTTGACAGAGGGGTCCCTACCTGGGTGTGAGTGTGCTAGGGATGGGGGGGATCCTCAGAATCAGGAAGCCCTCACAGTGCAGGGTCCTGCTGCCTGTAAACAAGCCCCTGTGATGCCAGGGGACAAGGCTTCTACTTCAGGCAGCCAGGCTTGTGCCCAGGGTTCCCGGCCCCATGTGGACCCTACTTGGCAGCCCTAGAAACAGAAGTCTTGCTCGTTGTCTAGAGGATGAGGGAAGAGTGGCCCCAGCTGCAGCCTCACAGCATGTGGCTACAAAGGTCTGAGAATCCCAGCCAGGCACTGGGGCTCTACAGTGACCTGGGACCCAAGCTCTTATTGACATATCACTAAGCCACAGGGCTGGGGCCAACCAGCTTCCCATGCCAGTAGTACATGGTGGTATCAAAGTCTGAGCAGTCTTGAGCATGAGCCTTGTAGCATGCCAGATGCTCACCTCCCTGTCCCCTACTTGGTAGCTGTTGGTTGACAGCATCCCGTTGTTGTCAGGAGGCCTTTCCTATTCAAGTTTCATGTGCCAGTGACCTGAAATCAGACACCCCCCACCCACACTCCCACACCCTGGCAAGTTGGGAAGGGTGGCATCTGGGAGCAGTGTGCCCCCACCCCCTGCGCTTCAAACCTGTTGCTCTTTGTTTTTTGTTTGTTTGTTTGTTTAAGATAGAGTCTCATTATGTCATCCTTGGTAAAGTGCCATGGCATCACAGCTCACAACAACCTCACATTTCTGAGCTTAAGCGATTCTCTTGCCTCAGTCTCCCAAGTAACTGGGACTACAGGCGCCCGCGACAACGCCCGGCTATAAACCTGTTGCTCCCTTAGATGAACAGAGTGTCCACATGGCACTGAAAGCTAGGCTGTCCCCAGCTAAGCAGAGACCACAGCTCATGTGGGATGGGTTGGGGTCCAAGAGGTGGCATCTTTAGAATAAGATGTCAGACATTAGAGGCATGGCAGCCAAACATGCTTGTCAGGCCACCTGCCTAGAGGGAGGCCTCACAGAGGTGGGCACAGTGCCCACTTGGGCGTGTTAGAACCCTGGGAATGGCTCCACCTTTCTAAGACTTCTTTCCTTCTTCCATCTTTTTTCCTCATGTCTTACGCAGCATTTATATAAAAATACGTTTTGAATTAGATTGTACTTTATAAAATATTTCAAATGAGTAAACATAAAATATATGTTTATTTTTATTTTCAAGATACTGGAAACAAATTGAACGCTGGTATTTCTTGGATAATTCTAGAGTTTATATTGTCACTCATTGGACTTGTCTCAGAATTCTTAGAGTGTTGTAAGCCTCTCTTGATCTCTTTGCTTTAGGGGAATTTCTCAGGAAAAAGACGCTCAGATCTCTTCAGCAATCGTTTCTTCCGTGCAGAGCAAAATAACTCAGGTGAAATGGGAGTTCATCCCTTCTTCCTTCCTATTTTATTATAAAAGGGGTTGTTTTTTCCTCCACTGCTTTTATTCCCTGTCCCTCATTTTATTGGTTCTGACATAAGGCAGGGGCCAGTGCTGCTGATGTCCCCCTGATCAGAGTCCACTCTGGGGCTAGGGGCTGAGTCTCTTTTCTTGGGCCAGCCTTGAGACCTGGACTGGTGCCCTGTGGGGTTCACTGCAATCATTCATCTTGGCCTGGCACCCACAGTGCATGTGCAGTCAGGCAGGGAAGGCTGGAATGAGTTCATGAGCGTGGCACTGGCTTTACTGAGAACTGCCCTTGGTGTGATCATAGCCACTACCACATGTTCCCAAGGCCGCTTTCTGGAAATAGTCTTCTGTCTATATTGTGAGTTTCCTCCCTGCAAGGTTGTCTCACAGGTTCTCTATGTCTCCCTTACACAGGATCTCATGGCCAAAGTCAGAGCAATGCTTGCAGCTTCCAAAAACCTGCAGACCAGCGCCTCCTGAGACAGCAGCCCCGCTGGGCAGAGACACCCCTGGCCTCAGAACAGCGATGCACAAAGGCTGGCCTTGGGCCTGGGCCTCCACACACCAGAGGTCACAGAGATGTGGACAGGAAAAGGCTCATTTCTGTGTAGCCACAGAACACCATCCAGACCTTCCACCCGGGGACTCTGTGGACAATGGGTGGGTTTTGTAAATTAATTTTTGATGACATTTTCAGTTTAAGATTTTTGACCAGCAGTCTCTTACCTGTATATTTGTAAATAATATCATGTTTCTGTGAAAATGTATTATCAAATAAAATGGGAGGAAAACACCTTTTCTAGCTAGAACTTTGGGGCAGTTTCTTCTTTCCTCTGGCCTGTGGGTTTACCTCAGCCCCATGACATTTTGCAGGCTCAGCAGTGCTGTGCAGCAGCAGTTGTGTGTGCCATCCAGGGCTCTTCCCCAGCCACTGTCAGCTCCTCATTGGTGTGTGTCCCCAAGCATCTGCCCCACCGAGCAGAAGGGAGCAGGGGCTCTGCATAAGTTCTGGGTGCCCAGCACCTCCTCCAGGCCTGGCAAACCTCGAAGTCTACCCCAGATCCAGGTGCTGAGCTGCAGCCTCACCTGATGGGAGCACTGTGCAGCTTACGCCCTGCTCACTGTCCTAATATTCTCATACTGTGGATTCCCCCATCAGTGTCAGACATGTCCATGAAGATGCAGAGTTCTACGTCCCTTGGGATTCAGGCCCAGAGGCCTTTCCTGTCCATAGTGCTCATGTGTGAGCCTGAAACCAAGAATGAGGGCTGAAGTTCTTGGTGGTCCACTTAAATCCTTTCTGTGTCAGTTTCCAAAGTCCTTTTTCAGTCCTGCCAATTTACCCAAACCCAGAAATGAAATTTTATGTTCCCCCGTATATTGTCCTTACCAAAGCCCCACCTGTGCTGCAGACACCACAGCCAGCCAAGCTGGTATGGGCAGGGCAGGGGTCCTGGGAATCACAGAGGCAGGAAGGGCAGTGCCCATGCACAGGTACAGCCCCAACTGTCGCCAGAACTGCCGGAAGTGCCATGGAAGCCAGCTGGACAGAGCAAGAGTGTACACCACACACTCCTGGTTCTCAGGGAACAAGGGCCCACTGTACCCAGAGTCATGTGCGTTTCCAATTCAGCGCCCTAGCAGCCTTCAGTACTGTCCATTCAGCACATGTCCTCAGGACCTCACCTCTCATGTGCGTAGACCTTGGAGGCAGCCTCATGGAGCTGCGCGCTTGCCTTCTGCCTTAGGAGCACTTCTGACTGATTTCCAGCAGTTGCTCCTCAGGTGGGTAAACTTTGCTACAGTAGGCGTCTTTGCAGGAGTGTCATCTTTGCCTCCATGTGCCACTAAGTCTACAGGACAAACCCGTAGAGCTGGAAGTCTGCAGGACAAACCTGTAAAGCTGGAAGTCTACAGTGAAAAGGTTCTGTGTTTTTAATCCTGAAGGGGCTCTGGCCAGCAGGGTGGACCACCTTTCCCACATCCTCACCAGCACAGCGTAGCTTCAGATATTTTTAGCTTCGCTGAATCAGAAAGATGAAAAGGCCTTGATTTTAATTTCACTTTTTTAATGAGTAGGACGGGAGTACCTTTTCTTATATTTCAAAATGCATTTGAATTTTTTTGTGAGCTGGCCCTGTTAGCTGTTTCTCATTAAATTTTCACCACTCTCCCTATATTAAGGCAGTAGCCTTCCCATATTATTTCTTTTGTAAATACTTTTGTCCCAATTTGTCACTTCTCTCTTTTTTTTTATTTTTTTTGAGACAGAGTCTCACTTGGTAGAGTGCCATGGTATCTCAGCTCACAGCTACCTCAAACTCCTGGGCTCAAGTGATCCTCTTGCCTCAGCCTTTCAAGTAGCTGGGACTACAGGCGTCCACCACAACGCCCGGCTATCACTTCTCTTTTGACTTTGTTTATGGGTCAAAAGTTCTTTTTTATGTAGTCATTCATCATTAGGGCTTCCAAGTGACATCTTACTGAGGCAAGATTTGTACGTGCCAGTGCTCATCTTGTTTCATTTGTGTGCTTTTATGCCTTTGTCCCCATGCTTTGTTGCCTCTTTTTCCATTGTAAAGGGTCTGGGATTATGAGCCTCCCTTTTTTTTTTTTTTTTTTTTTTTTTTGGGACAGCCTCAGGCTGTCACCCTGGGTAGAGTGCTGTATCATCACAGCTCACAGAAACTTCTAACTCCTGGGCTCAAGCGATTCTCCTGCCTCCACTTCCCAAGTAGCTGGGACCACAGGTGCCTGCTACAGCACCTAGCTATTTTTTGGTTGTAGTTGTTGTTTGGCAGGCCCAGGCTGGATTCGAACCCGCCAGCTCAGATGTATATGGCTGGCACCCTAGCCACTGAGCTACAGGCGCCAAGCCCCCTGTGAGTCTTGATGGTGGGATAATTAGTTGGACCAGACCTCAGCCCATGATTTTACATGTGTGCTGTTGAGTGAGGCTGCATCAGGGACAGCAGGAGCATCACAAACCTGCAGTGTCTGGCGCCATCTGTGTGGGCGGCATTGACATGTTGCCACAAGCACCAGAATGATGGTCAGCTGGCTTCGTGGTGCCCCTGTGGCGCCTACGGGCAACCCTGCAGGAGCAGCCTCAAAACTTCAGGATGAAGACTGCAGTTGTTGACCCCCTCCTGTTGGTCAGCTCCTGAAAGCAACTGGCTCGTGGCTGACCCAGAGAAAACCTGTCCTAGATTTCGTGTTGGGGTCCACGAAAGCATTGTAACCAGCATTGCAGTGGAAAGTGGAGGAGATACTCCTCCCAGCCTTGCTGCCCAATCAGTGGCATTTGGTGTCCTGGGCCTCCCAGTCTTAGAATTCTGTTGGGTGGGGACCTGGCCCTGGATGCCTACACTTGCCCCCTCCCCACATTGCAAACGCCTGCCTTGCTGGGTGGTGGGAGCAGGCGTCCTGACCCTTTACTGTTCCAATCCCCAAAATTACCATTTATGATGCCCACAGTGTCCCAAAGAAATGGACGCAGTGGTGTCACACATACATTCCAATGGGTGAACTTCACAGCACAGGCATTCATTTTGTAATTTAAAACACGGAAAGGTTAGATTTGCCTGGTGTATGCAATGCACATAGCAGTGTGTGGGATTCTTTGGTGACCCTTACTGTGGAGTACATGTGCTTGGAGCCAAGAACATCACACTTCATGAGCAATTAGAGGGATTTTCAAGGGTAAGCCCTTGCCTGCGTGAGATGTACCCCCACTCTCCCATGGCCTGTCGTTAAATATTCTGTCATTAGCTCGGCGCCTATAGCTCAGCGGCTAGGACACCAGCCACATACACTGGAGCTGGCGGGTTCGAATCCAGCCCGAGCCTGCCAAACAACATTGACAACTACAACCAAAAAATAGTCGGGAGTTGTGACGGGCACCTGTAGTCCCAGCTACTTGGGTGGCTGAGGCAAGAGAATCGCTTAAGCCCAAGAGTTGGAAGTTGCTGTGAGCTGTGACACTTTGGCACTCTACCGAGGGCAACAAAATGAGACTGTCTCAAAAAAAAAAAAAAAAAAATTCTGTCATTAAACATTGAAACGGGGCGGCGCCTATGGCTCAAGGAGTAGGGCACTGGTCCCATATGCCAGAGGTGGCGGGTTCAAACCCAGCCCCGGCCAAAAACCACAAAAAAAAAAAAAAAACATTGAAACAACTTCCCGTTTTTCACCTTCCCATAAAGGGCATTGCCAGGAGTACGCATGTCACAGTCTTGCCCCTTTAAAGAGTCGTGGTAGATTTGTAGTAGTCCAACTGTATCATTCCAAGGCTCTTACAATGTGCTAATAAAACTGTTCTCTAAAAAATATTCCCACCTGTTTTTGGGATGCTTTTTTTGAGACAGAGCCTCAAGCTGTCACCCTGGATGGAGTGCTGTGGTGTCACAGCTCACAGCAACCTCCACCTTCTGGGCTTAAGTGATTCTCTTGCCTCAGCCTCCCAGTAGCTGGGACTACAGGCGCCCACCACAACGCCCGGCTATTTTTTGGTTGTAGTTGTCGTTTGGCAGGCCTGGGCTGGATTCAAACCCTCCAGTTCTGGTGTATGTGGCTGGTGCCTTAGCCGCTTGAGCTACAGGCGCCAAGCCATTTATTTTTTTTTGAGACAGTCTTAGTATGTCACCCTTGGTAGAGTTCTGTAGTGTCACAGCTCACAGCAACCTCCAACTCTTGGGCTTAAGCCATTCTCTTGCTTCAACCTCCCAAGTAGCTGGGACTACAGGTGCCTGCCACAACACCTAGCTACTTTTTGTTGCACTTGTTATTAGCAAGCCCTGGCCGATTTGAACCCGCCACCTTCAGTGTATGTGGCTGGCACTGTAACCACTGTGCTACAGGCACCGAGCCCCCACCTATGTTTTTTTAAGACTAGCTATTTTGTCAGAAATCATTAGCTCTGATTCTCTGGTGACTGGGGGTGGTACGCTGCTCAGATCAGCTGCCCTGTCTGCTATCAGATGTGACCTGTGTCTAGATCGTTAAATGCTCCATGCCCTAATTCAAGCCGAGAGGGCTCAGCTGCTCCACCAGATTCCTGGAATGAGACAAGTTATGGGCCTGCAGATGAGAAGAGGGCAAAAGGGAAAGAAAAATGATCAGAAATAAAGCACTCGGTGGGAGCCTAGAGATGGACGGGCAGCAGACCGAGGTGTTGCTAAGGAAATGGAAAACTAACCTGGAGCTAACTTCAGCAGTTTCCACCGAGATTTGGGGTTTTATTTGTTTTGAATAAGCAGTTCATTCATGTGGCTAGATACACATATTAGTTTCTTTTTTTTATGGGACAAAGCCTCAAGCTGTCGCCCTGGGTAGAGTGCTGTGGCATCACAGCTCACAGCAACCTCTAACTCCTGGGCTCAAGCGAGTCTCCTGCCTCTGCCTCTCAAGTAGCTGGGACTACAGGCACCCGCCACAACGCCCGGCTATTTTTTTGGTTGCAGCCGTCATTGTTGTTTGGCGGCCCGGGCTGGATTCAAACCCGCCAGCTCAGGTGTATGTGGCTGGCACCTTAGCCGCTTGAGCCACAGGCGCCGAGCCTACATATTAGTTTCTTATGAATCCTTCAAAGTTCCTGTTTACAACCTAAAATCTCAAAATAAATAAATCCCCCCTTGGCTGGTCCGAGTGCAGTGGTATTTACAACTAACTGATCACAATCAGTTACAGATTCCTTGTTCCTTCTCTACTCCGACTGCTTCCTTTGATTAGTTTAAAAAAAAAAAAAAAGCAAAGAGATCCTCCTTTCTCTGCCCCCTCCACGCACATCAGTACATATTGAGAATGGGGTGTTGTGTGTCTGCTTCATCCTGTCACAGAGATGGCACAAAAGGTCTCATACACTGGCACCCAGTTTCCCCATATTAGCATCTTATGTTAGGATGGTACGTTTAATACCTTAATGATTCATTTCTATTTATTTTGAGACAGGGTCTTCCCGTGTTGCCCAGGCTGGAGTGCAGTGGCACAATCTTAACTCACCACAGCCTCAAACTCCAAGTGATTCTTCTGCCTCAGCCTCTTCAGTGGCTGGGCCTACATATGTGCACCACCACATGAGGTTAATGTTTTTCTATTCTTTGTAGAAACAGGGTCTCACTCTTTGCTTAGGCTGGTCTTGAACTCTCGGTCTCAAGTGACCTGTCCCCCTCAGTCTCCCAAAGTGCTGGGATTACAGGCATGAGCCACCACGCCTGGCCTGATTCATTACAGGCAATCCCTGAGTTACAAACATCCAAATTGAGTACAACTCACACTTACAAACGGGAGTTATTGCAGATAATAGGCAAATGTACCTGTGTTACATACAAATTCAGCTTAAGAACGAAGCAACAGAACCTATCTGGTTCATAACCCAGGGACTGCCTGCATTGTTTTAAACTAAAGTTCACACTTTCTTCAGCTTTCCTTTGTTTTCCTGATGTCTTTTCTCTGTCCCAGGCCCCACATTGTATTTAGTCATCCCATCTCTATAAAACCCTCTGGGCTCACAAAGTTCACAACCCTTTTTTAATTCTTTTGTTTTTGTTTTTGTTTTTGGCAGGGTCTGGGTTTGAACCTGCCACCTTTGGCATATGGGGCCAGCGCCCTACTCCTTTGAGCCACAGGCGCCGCCCCGCTACTCTTTTTATAGCTCTATAATACTCAGTTTTACAAATGAACCACTAATGATTAACCATCCCACTTTGGGGATGTTAGGGTTGCTTCTGATTTTGTTATTACAAGATCTGGTATAAAAACGGTACGAAAGTTTTTTTCTCATATCTGCATAAGCACCTTTCTCATAAAATAGGCTTTAGCAAGCTTCCAAAAAGGCCCAATAGTAAATATCCTAGGATTTGCAAATCATCCAGTTTCTATAGCAATTACTTAACTCTGCTATTTCATTGTTTCACAAATGGTGTGGCATAAAAGCAGCCAAAGATGGAGCATAATTGGATGGATGTGGCTGTGTTCCAACAAAGCTTTATGGACACTGAGATTTGAATTTCATGTAATTTTTATATATCACAAGATATGTTCATTTTTCAGAATTTTATTAACAAAAATTGTTTTATTAATTTAAAATGTGAAAATTAGAAGCACCTCCTTCCAGCTGCAGTCTTCAACCTGCACCCCAATTTTTTTTTCTTTTTAATGTAGAAACCATTTATCTCACAGGCCATGGGAAATCAGATAGTGGCTGGGAGAGGCTGCAGGGTGCCATGTGCCAGCCCCAGGCCAACATCTGTGAAGGATTTTTAACTGTGAAGGATTCAACCAAATCACTCTCCACGGAGATTTAGAAAATTCAGTAGGGAAAGAGGGCCTCTTCGGGCTGGGTGCAGTGGCTCTTGCCTATAATCCTAGCACTCTGGGAGGCCGAGATGGGTGGATTGCTTGAGCCAGGAGTTCAAGACCAGCCTGAGCCAGAGTGAAACTATGTCTCAATTAAAAATAGAAAAACTAGCTGAGCAATATGGTGGGTGCCTGTAGTTCCAGGTACTTGGGAGGCTGAGGTAGGAGGATCACTTGAGCCCAAGAGTTTGAACTTGCTATGAGCTAGCCTGAATCCATGACACTCTACTCAGGGTGGCTGAGTGAAACTCTTTCTCAAAAAGGCGGGGAGCCTCTTTAACAGTGTTTCACCATAGCATTTCTTTTGAGTCTAGCATCTTCTCATATGTTTAAGAAACATTTGCACCTAAATAGCCAAAACAATCTGGAAAAGGAGAACAAAGTTAGAGGACACACAATTCACAATTTGAAAATTACTGCAAAGCACAGTGCTCAGGACTGTGGAACCAGCGTGAAGTTAGACACAGAGATCAATGGAATAGAACTGAGATCCAGATTCTCCTCAGGATGCCAAGAAAATTCAGCAGAGAAAAGGATATCATTTCAAACATTTCACAAATGGTGATGGGAAAACTGGATATTCATATGCAAAAGAATGAAATTGCCATCTAGGAGGCCAAGGCGGGTGGATTGCCTGTGCTCAGGAGTTGCAAACCAGCTGGAGCAAGAGCCAGACCCTATCTCTAAAAAATAGCGGGGCATTGTGGCAGGCACCTGCAGTCCCAGCTACTCAAGAGGCTGAGGCAAGAGAATCGCTTGAGCACAAGAGTTTGAGGTTGCTGTGAGCTATAACGCTATAGCACTCTACCTAGGGCTACAAAATAAGACTATGTCTCAAAAAATAAAAATCAAATAAACAAAACTAAAACTCTTCATGACTTTGGTTTAGGCAATAATAGTTCTTGGATATGATGGCAAAAGCACAAGCAACAGAAGAAAAATAGGCTGGCTCGGCGCCTATAGCTCAGTGTTTACGGCGCCAGCCACATACATCGGGGCTGGGAGGTTTGAACCCAGCCAGGGCCTGCTAAACAACAATGACAACTACAACAACAACCTGTTGTGGCAGGCACCTGTAGTCACAGCTACTTGGGAGGCTGAGGCAAGAGAATTGCCTAAGCCCAAGAGCTGGAGTTTGCTGTAAGCTGTGACACCAGGGCACCCTACTGAGAGCAACAAAGTGAGACTCTCTCTAAAAAAAAAAAACCTTCCTCTTCCTCTGCCTCTCCAGACACAAGCAGTGTACCCAGCTCGTGTGTGCAATGCCCTGTTCCCAAATAAATACTACTTTCTTTTAGAGAAGCTCTCTCTCTTTGCTATTTAGGTTGACATAAATGGTGTCACAAATGAGATATGAGAAAAAGTCTCTATGGGAAGGAATCAGTGATACCTCCTGGGCTTCTTGCTGCCACGGCTCAGCTTCTCTGCCCTGGCCAGTCTCCTGTTAGGCCAAGCCTCCCTCTTTTGGATAGAAGCTCTAGACTTCATTTGAGATTTGATTTGGTTATAAGGGCACCTTCATAAAGATCCTTACATCCCTCCTGGGATGTGAAAAGATTTTGTGCCTTTTCTGATGAGCTCTTTCTGGCAGCGCCTGTAGCTCAGTGGGTAGGGCGACGGCCACATACACCGAGGCTGGCGGGTTCAAACCCTGCCCAGGCCAGCTGAAACAATAACAACTGCAACAACAACAACAACAACAACAACAAAAATAGCCGGGCATTGTGGAGGGCGCCCATAGTCCCAGCTACATGGGAGGCTGAAGCAAGACAATTGCTTCAGGCCCAGAGTTTGAGGTTGCTGTGAGCTGTGATGCCATAGCACTCTACTGAGGGTGACAGCTCAAGACTCTGTCTCAAAAAAAATTAATAAACAAAGACAAGTTTCTGGTTTGAGCACTCTGCTTTCTACAGAATTTATGGCATCCTGTGGCACGTGTCTTCCCTGGTAAATTCACTTCTGATTTGTGCACCTAGCTTAATATTTCATTTGATCTACATGCCTGGGTCAAAATTCTTTGTGAATGCTCTGATGATAATTTGGTTGTGTGAGTGATTTGGCTCTTTTTCCTTGAATATTTCTGAAAATCTTTTAAGCACAAAAACAAATATTCTAAGCAGTGGACACAGGATGGCTAATTAAAATCCACTAGGGCAATTGCCACCATCTAAACAACATCCTCTGACAGGATCACAGAATTATCTTTGCTCTCAAGAGATTAATAAGAAACAGAATGGGATTTTTAAATATTGAAGCATGCCAAGTTTTCTGGGATTCCAGCTGGCAACATGTCACAGCACGTTCTCATGCACATTCTTAAACTGATGGACAAATTACATCAAGGAAAATTCAGAGCTCAAATAATCATTATTCAAATCCCCTTTTAAAAAACCCGCAACTATAGAACTAACATGTAGAAAATTTTAAGTGCTCTCTCTATATGGATTTTTTCTACCTACTTTGAATCAGCTGACTTTTCTGAAGATGAATGGTTATGTCATCAGCCAAAAGTTTAAAAATGATAAGAAAGACATTAAAATATGTTATTTATGGCCGGGCACGGTGGCTCACACCTGTAATCCTAGCACTCTGGGAGGCCGAGGTGGGTGGATTGCCTGAGCTCATGAGTTTGAGACCACCCTGAGCAAGAGTGAGACCTCATCTCCTAAAAATAGCTGGGCATTGTGACAAGAGCTATAGTCCCAGCTACACTATTTCCCCGAAAATAAGACAGTGTCTTATTTTAAGGTGTTCTCCCAAAGATGTGCTAGGTCTTATTTTCAGGGGACGTCTTATCTTTCCTGTAAGTAGGTCTTATTTTCGGAGGATGTCTTATTTTGGGGAAAACAGGGTATTTGGGAGGCTGAGGCTGAGGCAAGAGGATTGCTCAATCCCAAGAGTTTGAGGTTGCTGTGAACTATGATTCCATGGCACTCTACCCAGGGCAATAGAGTAAGACTCTGTCTCAAAAAAAAAAAAAAAATCTTGTATGATAAATTTTTGTACTAAAGGAAAATGGCTGGAAAGAGAAAGTAAAAACCAAAATAGAAAGTCTAGACATGTCGTGAATGGTCTGAGTAATTCATGATAAAGTTCATAAAGGGTAAACTTAAAAAACTTTTGTGTATGATCAAGTTGGCTATAATTAAAAGAAAGTTATTTATAGATCTTTCTAAAGATCGAACTTTGAAATTAAAAATACACTAATAGGGTGATGCCTGTGGCTCAAAGGAGTAGGGCACCAGTCCCATATACCAGAAGTGGCAGGTTCAAACCCAGCCCCGGCCAAAAACTGCAAAAAAAAAAATAAAAATACACTAATAAGGCTCAGCACCTGTAGCTCACGTGGCTAAGACACCAGCCACATAACAACAGAGCTGGCGGGTTTGAATCCAGCCCGGGCCCGCCAAAAACAATGACAACTACAACCAAAAAATACCCAGGCGTTGCGGCTGAAGTCCCAGCTACTTGGGAGGCTGAGGTAAGAGAATCACTTAAGCCCAGGAGTTTGAGGTTGCTGTGAGCTGTGACACCACGGCATTCTACCCAGGGTAACAGCTTGAGACTCTGTCTCAAAAAAAAATTATTACACGATAACTAAGAAAATGCCAGGAAGGCTATGTTAACCAGTATGATGAAAATGTGACAAACGGTCTATAAAACCAGTGTATGGTGCCCCATGATCACATTAACATCACAGCTATGATTTAACAATAAAAAAAAAAACACTAATAAATAGCCAGGCATTGTTGAGGGTGCCTGTACTCCCAGCTACTCGGGAGGCTGAGGCAGGAGGATTACTTGAGCTCGGGAGTTGGAGAACAGCCTGAGCAAGAACAAGACTACTAAAAATAGAAAAATTAGCCAGGTATTGTGCAGGAGCCTGTATTTCCAGCCACTCAGGAGGCTGAGGCAGGAGGAGGATTGCTTGAGCCCAGGGGTTTGAGGTGCTGTGAGCTAGATTAAGGCCAGGATGCTCCAGCTAGGGTGACAGAGTGAGACTCTGTCTAAATAAATAAATAAACTAATATAAAACTAAAACTTTAATCCCACATGTTAGAACAACAAAATGTTCTTGAAATACTTACTTGCTCTTAGTAAGACTGCAAGAGGTTTTGCTTTTTTAATTCTGAAATCAGTGTCTTTAACGGCTGTCTTCTAAACCAGTTTCTATTGCTGCCACATTTCTTCCTGAGAGCCATTTGATTTCTCTAATTTGAATTTGATAACGCTGTCCTTAAACTCCATTGAAAATGGCAATTTTAGGCTTGGCGCCTGTAACTCAGCGGCTAAGGCACCAGCCACATACACTAGAGCTGGCAGGTTCAAATCCAGCCCAGGCCTGCCAAACAACAATGACAACTACAACCAAAAAAATAGCCGAGCATTGTGGTGGGCGCCTGTAGTCCCAGCTACTTGGGAGGCTGAGGTAAGAGAATCACTTAAGCCCAAGAGTTTGAGGTTGCTGTGAGCTATGACACCACGGCATGTTACCCAGGGCGACAGTTTGAGCCTCTGTCTCAAAAAAATAAATAAAATAAAATAATAAAATAAAGTAAAGAAAATGGCAATTTGATTTCTTTCTTTTTTTTTTTTTTTTTGAGACTGAGTCTCACTGTGTCACCCTGGATAGAATGCCAGGGAGTCACAGCTCACAGCAACCTCAAACTCTTGGGCTTAAGCAACTCTCTTGCCTCAGCCTCCCAAGTAGCTGGAACTACAGGCGCCCACCACAATGCCCGGCTATTTTTTGGTTGCAGTTGTTTTTGTTGTTTGGCAGGCCTGGGATGGATTTGAACCCACCAGCCCTGGTGTATGTGGCTGGTGCCCTAGCCACTGAGCTACAGGCACCAAGCTAGCAATTTTATTACTTGAGGTAGAGATTTCCTCTTAAACCTTGGATTCACATCTCAGAAGTTCAACTTTTGCTGTGTCTTGTAGCACAAGATTTGCAGGACATGCCTCATTGCCTTCAGTTTTCCTCTTTTCTTCTCCCTTTTAAAAGACATCTTTCTGCTTGGCTGGAGTTACTCTCTCCTTCAACTTTTTCATCAACTCCCCACACTTTTTTTCCAGCTTTACCTCTGTTTTTATGACTTTACTTACACTGAACATTTTATCCTGAAGGCCTAGAAAAGCAGTATTTTCCTCCAGTGTAACTTGATTCTGTACTCTTGGCTTTTCTTGATGTGTCAGAATTGTCCCGAGAAACATTACCTGATTTTAGTTTCTCTAAGAGCCATGTAGTCCCCTGCTCAAGGCCCCAGTTTTTCTTTTTTTGGCCGGGGCTGGGTTTGAACCCTCCACCTCTGGCAGCAAAGGCACCAGCCACATACACCTGAGCTGGCGAGTTTAAATCCAGCCTGGGCCCACCAAACAACAATGACAACTGCAACCAAAAAATAGCTGGGCATGCCAGTAGTTCCAGCTATTTGGGAGGCAGAGGCAGGAGAATCGCTTAAGCCCAGGAGTTGGAGGTTGCTGTGAGCTGTGATGCCAGAGCACTCTACCCAGGGCGACAGCTTGAGGCTCTTTCTCAAAAAAAAAAAAATACATAAAAATAAAAATAAATAAAAGTTCCAAAATTATGTAAAACTCTTAAAAATCTGTTATCTGTCATAATTTTAATTATGTTGAATGTACTTTAAAGTTATATTTATGAAAAAATTAAAAAATTAAGTTATATTTATGTAAAAATAGCCGGGCGTTGTAGCGTGTGCCTGTAGTCCCAGCTGCTCGGGAGGCTGAGGCAAGAGAATCGCGTAAGCCCAAGAGTTAGAGGTTGCTGTGAGCCGTGTGACGCCACGGCACTCTACCAAGGGCAGTACAGTGAGACTCTGTCTCTACAAAAAAAAAAAAAAAAAGTGGCTCAGATTCAGAATGCTGGTTTAGGTGAATTCCGAATCCGAGACCTGAATGATGAAATTAACAAGCTGTTAAGGGAGAAAGGACATTGGGAAGTCCGGATAAAGGAGCTGGGCGGTCCTGACTATGGAAAAGTTGGCCCTAAAATGCTGGATCATGAAGGGAAAGAAGTCCCAGGAAACCGAGGTTACAAGTACTTTAGAGCAGCAAAAGATTTGCCTGGTGTTAGAGAGTTATTTGAAAAAGAACCTCTTCCTCCTCCCAGAAAGACACGTGCCGTGCTGAGCTCATGAAGGCGATTGATTTTGAGTACTACAGTTACCTAGATGAAGATGATGGCATTATTGTGCCTTTGGAACAGGAATATGAAAAGAAACTCAGAGCTGAATTAGTGGAAAAGTGGAAAGCAGAGAGAGAGGCTCGGCTGGCAAGAGGAGAAAAAAGAAGAGGAGGGCGAGGAGGAAGAAATCAACATCTATGCTGTCACCGAGGAGGAGTTGGATGAGGAAGGCAGCCAGGAGAAAGGCGGGGATGACGGGCAACAGAAGTTCATCACCCCCGTGCCTGTGCCAATCTCAGCAAGAGACTGAGGAGGAGCTTGTGCAAAGGAAGAAAATGGAACTCCTCTAGAAGTATGCGAGTGAGACCCTGCAGGCCCAGAGTGAAGAAGCCAAAAGGCTCCTGGGGTATTAGTGCAGAGCTGGGGCTCTCGCTGGAGTCCAGAAGATCTGCTGGGCCCTTTCATCCTCCTGTGTCCCTTCAAGACCACTGCCCTTGGCTGCCTGGGGTCTCTGCTCCTTTCTCATCCTTTCTTAACTCATGTGCTGAGAGTAGGGATCTGGCCTCCCTGGTAGGCTGTCTAGGTGCTGAACATTTCAGCCATCAGTTTTGTACAAATATTTTGCTACTGTATGAATGCATTTGTTTTTATTTTGGAGTATATAAAACAGCATTTGCTAAAAAAGAAAGAAAGAAAAAAGAAAAGAAAAGTCACAACCTATCATGGTTGTCTTTCTAGGTCAACATAAATGGCTCTTACTTATTCTTTATAATGTAATGCTGCAGAATTTGTCCAGCTGTTCCTCTGGGGGCACTCTGGTTGTCCTCAGTTAGTTTTGTCACAACCAGAAACTATGCAATAAGCATGTTGTTCAAATATCTTACTTACTGATGTTTTTATCTTCATTGCATAGATTTCCTAAAGCAGAATTGTGGTTTTACTTGGTAGCATGTTTTTCATTCTTTTATGCTGAATAAAAGAATAATGTCCCTTCTCCCCTAAAAATAAACAATGTCCCTTCTCCCCTAAAAAAAAAAAAAAAGAAGAAAAGAAAAGAAAAGATCTAGCAAAATAAAAATTAATTACAATTACTAATAAAGATGTTTGTCTGGGGCAGCACCTGTGGCTCAGTCAGTAAGGCGCTGGCCCCATATACCGAGGGTGGCCAGTTCAAACCCGGCCCCAGCTGAACTGCAATCAAAAAATAGCTGGGCGTTGTGGCGGGCGCCTGTAGTCCCAGGTACTTGGGAGGCTGAGGCAAGAGAATCGCTTAAGCCCAGGAGTTGGAAGTTGCTGTGAGCTGTGTGATGCCATGGCACTCTACTGAGGGCCATAAAGTGAGACTCTGTCTCTAACAAAAAAAAAAAAAATGTTTGTCTGACTTATTTAAAATAGTGCTGGTTCTTAACTCAAATAATCTTGTTTTTCAGATTAAAGGAAATGTTCTTTTTTGGGGGGCAGTAAGGCAAATTTATTTCAGCTTTAATTTGTAGATAGGGAGCCAGTCTCAGTCCACAACTTTGTGTAGGAAGCCCAAATGCTTTCTCTTCACAAAGATAGGGCATGTATTAGCCTCCTCTTATTATTATTATTAATATTATTATTATTTTTTTTTTTTGTAGAGACAGAGTCTCACTGTATCGCCCTCGGGTAGAGTGCCGTGGCGTCACACGGCTCACAGCAACCTCTAACTCTTGGGCTTACGCGATTCTCTTGTCTCAGCCTCCCGAGCAGCTGGGACCACAGGCGCCCGATTAATATTATTATTATTTAAAGAGGCAGGATCTTGCTGTGTCTTCCAGGCTGGACTGATCCTTCCACCTGGATGTCCCAAGTAGCTGGGACTACTTATTTTTTGTAGAGATGGGGTTTTGTAGAGATGCTGGTCTTGAACTAATGACCTCAAGCAATCCTTCCAGCTGGGTCTCCCAAAGTGCTGGGATTATAAGCGTGAGCCATGTGTCCCTGCCCCTGACCTCCTCCTCTTACCATTAAAGGTTTTGTTTCTATCTCTAGTCCATAGCTCCTATGTATTTTTATATTTAAAACAATAAATTTTCATTCATTATTTTTATACATTAGAAATAAGGAATTTTGACCAGGACACCAATCCTGATAGCAAAGGAAACTCTGACAGCTCATACGGACAGCAAAGATTCATGATTCCACACACTACATCTTCAGTACTCTGAAGAGGGGTTAAAAGACATCAATTATGCTCATTTACAGGCAAGTCCCGGGTGGTGCCTGTGGCTCAAGGAATAGGGCGCCGGTCCCATATGCCGGAGGTGGTGGGTTCAAACCCAGCCCCGGCCAAAAACCACAAAAAAAAAAAAAGAAAGAAAGAAATACAGGCAAGTCCCTTAAAACCTGATTCCCTGCAGCAAAGCAAAATGACTCAGTGAATTACAAACAGCAGACAGCCAAGAGGATGGTGAAGTGAGTGTTTCACACCAGCTATACAAGGGCAGGATCGGTGTGAAAAAAACGGAAATAAAGGCAAATCTAAGGCCAAACTAACCAGCCACGAGCCTTAACAACAGCACTCACTGGCTAGAAATCCTGGGCACTATACTATGCTACCATTCTGTGATAAAAATCTAAGTGAGTTGATGGGTAAAACTATTAAGCATAATGGAAGGAAAAGGCGCTAGGCTCCAACCCAAACCTTTTCCAAACACCCCACACACAGCTGGGTCTGGAGCTGGGGCTTGGATCTGCCACCCACCCACTTGGCTTCCTCAAAGCAAAGAGCATCTGCAGCCTGCAGAATCAGGCACAGCCTTTTAGTTGGAGCTTGTTTCACACGGCACACATCACTAAGCGCTCTTAGCCATTCAAAGACGGCAGCGAGGTAGCACCTGCAGGGGAAGGGGTGCAGCTAACGTCTCCCTCCAGGGTTCTGCTAGTTGGATGAGGCTTGCCTAAATTCACCTGTCAGGGTGACAGAAACACAAGCATCTGCTGTAGCATTTGAAAGAGCAATATGGGAGGCTTGGCGCCCATAGTTCAGTGGGTAGGGTGCCAACCACATATACCAAGGCTGGCTGGTTCGAGCCCGGCCCAGGCCAGCTAAATAACAATGACAACTGCAACCAAAAACAAATAACTGGGCACTGTGGTGGGTGCCTGTAGTCCCAGCTACTTGGGAGGTTGAGGCAAGAGAATCGCTGAAGCCCAAGAGTTTGAGGTTGCTGTGAGCTGTGATGCCACAGCACTGTACCAAGGGTGGAATAGTGAGACTCTGTCTCAAAAATAATAATAATGAAAGAGCAGGCTTGGCGCCTGTAGCACAGTGGTTACAGCATCAGCCACATACACCAAAGGTGGCAGGTTCGAGCCTGGCCTGGGCCAGCTAAGAAACAATGACAACTGCAACAAAAAATAGCCGGGCATTGTGGTGGGCGCCTGTGGTCCCAGCTACTTGGGAGGCTGAGGCAAGAGAATCACTTAAGCCCAAGAGTTTGAGGTTGCTGTGAGCTGTGACACTATGGCACTCTACCGAGGATGGCATATTGAGACTCTGTCTCAAAAAAAAGGAAAGGGAAGGAAAGGAAAGGAAAGGGAAGGGAAGGGAAGGGAAGGGAAGGGAAGGGAAGGGAAGGGAAGGGAAGGGAAGGGCAGGGCAGGGCAATATGGGAGACAGACTTGAAGCTTTATTTGTTTTCTCCCTGGTAATGTCTCTATAGGGAAGTTTTGTGTCCCTTGCTGAAGCCATTCACAGATCACTAATGAGGCCCATCCCCCAGCAACATTTGTCTGTTTGTTTGTTTTGTTTTTTTTATTGAGACAGAGTCTCACTTTGTCATCCTCGGTAGAGTGATGTGGTGTCATAGCTCACAGCAACCTCAAACTCCTGGGCTCAAGTGATTCTTTTGCCTCAGCCTCCCAAGTAGCTAGGACTACAAGCGCCCAGCCACAATGCCCAGCTATTTTTTTGTTTGTTTGTTTTTTTGTTTAGCAGGCCAGGGCTGGGTTTGAACCCACCAACTGTGGAGCATGTGACTGGCACCCTAGCTGCTTAGTTATGGGCACCACCTCCAGCAGCCTTTGGGTGCCCTTAGGACCTGTCTTCTAGCAGCTCAGCTAGTGTCGTCTTGGGTTTGGCTTCACACTGGATTCCAAACAGTATTTTTCCAACTTACAAAAAGATGATGACTAATGATTTTTACAAAGAGGTAAACCATGAAATACTGTCCATGTGGGCAGCGCCTGTGACTCAAAAGAGTAGGGCACCAGCCCCATATGCCGGAGATGGTGGGTTCAAAAACCCAGCCCCGGCCAAAAACTGCCCCCCCAAAAAAAAAAAGAAAAAGAAAAGAAATACTATTCCATGTAATCCAGGGTCAGGTTTAACATTATTGCCCATCTGTATCAAACATAAATAACACTAAGCCTCCAAATAATCTAATGACATCTAAGAGGTAATTTTTTTTTTTTTTTGTTATTGTTGCAGTTTTGCCAGGGCCGGGTTTGAACCCACCACCCTCGGTATATGGGGCTGGCACCCTGCTCACTGAGCCACAGGCGCCACCCATCTAAGAGGTAATTTTAAAAAGCAGTCATTTGACAGGACCTGCTTTTAAAACAGCGTGTGAGCCTGGCACAGTGGCTCATGCCTATAATGCTAGCACTCTGGGGGGAGGCAGAGGCAGGAGGATCCCTTGATCTCAGGAGTTTGAGACCAGCTAAGCAAGAGCAAGACCTGTCAAAACAACAACAACAACAATAACCTCTGGGCCAGGCATGATGGGTGATGGGTCACGCCTGTAATCCTAGCACTCTAGAAGGCCGAGGTGGGTGGATTGCCCTGAGCTCAAAGATTCCAGACCAGCCTGAGCCAAAGTGAGACCCTGGCCCTAAAAATAGCCAGGTGTTGTGACAGGCAACTGTAGTTCCAGCTACTCGGGAGGCTCAGGCAAGAGAATTGCTTGAGCCCAAGACTTTGAGGTTGCTGTTAGCTATGACACCATGACACCACTCTACTGAGGGCAACAAAATGGGATTCTGTCTCAAAAAAGAAAAACCTTCTGACAAATGGAGCTGGGGAAGCCCAAGAAGGGAGATTCTCCTGCATGTGTGCCTGATAACAACTTTGTGCCTGCCGAAAGCACAGTCTTGCACAAAGTCACTGCAACCTTACACAAAAAATGCTTCTGCAAGGATCCAGTGAAGGTGGAGCAAGATGGCAACCGAGTAAAGCTTCCTTGCATCTGGGCACCGTGAGTCTGGGGAGATAGGACTCCAGGCATCTCTGGCTGGTGGGATCTGCCTATCATCACCCCTGACAGGATACAGGGAGTCAGCGAGAGACTTCTGGACCCCAAGACGAGGACTAAAACAGTGGAAAACTGGCAAGTGGTCACGTTTGTTCAATCCGTCTAAACCCGCCTGCAACTGTAAGTTCAGTAGCAGCGAGACTGCAAACCAGAAAGGCCTTACCTGTGAACTGTTTTGGTGTCTTTGGACTTGGCACTCAGCTGAACTGCCTTGGGGAGAGCCTGAGCGGGAGTGCAAGGAACTTTGGCCGTTGTCTAGGGCCCCAGTCTGAGCCACTGAGCCAGATGGAGCTAATAGTGTTTGGCTCTGGGTCACAGGCAGCCATTGTGAGCGATATGCCCCGGCAAGCTCCGCCCTCAGGGTCGCAGAGCTAGAATCGGGTGGGAGCTGGTAACCCAGCGACCAAGTAGCCTAAGGGCAGGGTCTGAGCCGCCTTGTAGCCCTAACCCTCGGGGGCAGAGGGAGACCAGTTTTGGCACACTGGGTAAGTGGATAGCCACTTCAGCAGTGATTCCAGCAACAAGCACTTCCCTGGGAAAGCTTCTGCTCAGCAAGTGAACAAGTTCAAAGAGCCTTTTCAGTGGGCTGAAGAGAGATTTAGGGTGTCTACCTGCTGGGGTTTGAGAAACTAGCAGCCTCCAGTCGTATCAGAACTGTAATTAACATCTCATACCCCAGAAGACCACGTGTTGCCCAGACAATATTCAATAACATATACATACTGCTTTGTTTTTGGTTGTGTTTTTTTTTTGTTTTTTTTTTGGTTTGGTTGTTTTTTTTGTTTATTTTGATATTGTTGATTGTTGTTTTGTTTTTTAAGTTCAACCTTTTCCATACACATCCTTTTTCTTTCTCAATTTTTCTAGTTTAATTATAATTTCCCATTGCTGCCTATTTCAATAATTAGAACTTCATTTTTGTTAGTGTTTCTACCGCTATTATTTGGTTTTTCCAGCCAATTTTATCCCGTAAAGTTTTCTGTTTGCTTGTTTTGGTTTGATTTATAGCATTTTTGTCTTTCCTCTCTACTTGGTGGAGGTGGGGTACTGTGTCTGATCAGGTTAGCAAAGAGCTGATGACCTCAAGGGAACCACCGAACTGGGCACCCCCAGAAGGTGTTTTTTTTTTAAGGTTGTATCAAAGTACCCTACTGTACACCTATATTGCTCTGTCTCCCTCTTTCTGTGCCTCTCTTCTTTTTGTCAATATTCCTTTTACCCACCCCCTCTCCTTTCTCTATTTTTCTTCTTTTTTTCCTATCACTCGGTCTTCCTTTCTTTCATCCCTTTTTTGCTCTTCAACCTTCTCACCCTTCTGGTCCTGTAACCCTTAGTCCACAGGCACGAGAACTTAAAGAGCAAGAGGAAGTGAAAGGAAAATTAGGGCAAGGAAACAGATAAAAGAAATCACTCATGAGGAAGAATCAGCAGAAAACTCCAGGCAACATGAAGAACCAGTCCAGAACAACTACACCAAGGGACCATGAGGTAGCTACTGCAGAGGATTCCACCTATATAGAAATGTTAGGAATGACAGAAAGGGAATTTAGAATACACATGTTGAAAACAATGAAAGAAATGATGGAAACAATGAAGGAAACTGCTAATAAAGTGGAAATTAACCAAAAGGAAATTCAAAAACAGAATCAAATAAGAGATGAACGATATGAAGAATATAAAAAGGATATAGCAGAGCTGAAGGAAATGAAACAGTCAATCAAGGAACTTAAAGATGCAATGGAAAGTATCAGCAACAGGTTAGACCATGCAGAAGAAAGAATTTCAGAGGTAGAAGACAAAGTTTTTGAGATAACTCAGATAGTAAAAGAGGCAGAAAAGAAGAGAGAGAAAGCAGAACGTTCACTATCAGAACTATGGGACTTTATGAAGCGTTCCAACATACGAGTTATAGGAATTCCAGAAGGGGAAGAAGAATGCCCCAGAGGAATGGAAGCCATACTAGAGAATATTATAAAAGAAAATTTCCCAAATTTCACCAAAGATTCTGACACACTGCTTTCAGAGGGCTATCGGACCCCAGGTCGCCTCAACTCTAACCGAGCTTCTCCAAGACACATTGTGATGAACCTGTCCAAAGTCAAGACAAAAGAAAAGATTCTGCAAGCTGCCAGGAGTAAGCGCCAGTTGACCTACAGGGGCAAATCCATCAGAGTGACTGCAGACTTCTCTAATGAAACTTTCCAAGCAAGAAGTCAATGGTCGTCTACCTTTAATCTACTTAAACAGAAAAATTTCCAGCCCAGAATTCTGTACCCTGCTAAGCTAAGCTTCAAAATTGACGGAGAAATCAAATCATTTACAGATATACAAACATTGAGGAAATTCACCACAACAAGACCAGCTCTACAGGAAATACTTCAACCTGTTCTGCACACTGACCACCACAATGGATCAGCAGCAAAGTAAGAACTCAGAAATTAAAGGACAGAACCTAACCTCCACACTGATGCAAAAGACAAAACTAAGCAATGGACTCTCACAAAATAAGACGAATAGAATACCACCACACTTATCAATTATCTCAATAAATGTTAATGGCTTGAATTCCCCACTGAAGAGACATAGATTGGTTGACTGGATTAAAAAAACACAAGCCATCCATTTGCTGTCTGCAAGAAACACACCTGGCTTCAAAAGACAAATTAAAGCTCCAAGTCAAGGGTTGGAAGACAATTTTTCAGGCAAATGGAATTCAGAAGAAAAGAGGAGTTGCAATCTTATTTTCAGATACATGTGGATTTAAAGCGACTAAAGTCAAAAAAGACAAAGATGGTCACTTTATATTGGTCAAGGGAAAAATACAACAAGAAGACATCTCAATTCTAAATATCTATGCACCCAATTTAAATGCTCCCAGATTCTTGAAACAGACCTTACTCAGTCTGAGCAATATGATATCTGATAATACCATAATAACAGGGGACCTTAACACTCCTCTTACAGAGCTGGACAGATCCTCTAAACAGAAATTAAACAAGGATATAAGAGATTTAAATGAGACCCTAGAACAACTGTGCTTGATAGATGCATATAGAACACTCCATCCCAAAGATAAAGAATATACATTCTTCTTATCACCCCATGGAACATTCTCCAAAATTGATCATATCCTGGGACACAAAACAAATATCAACAGAATCAAAAGAATTGAAATTTTACCTTGTATCTTCTCAGACCATAAGGCACTAGAGGTGGAACTCAACTCTAACAAAAATGTTCGACCCCACCCAAAGGCATGGAAATTAAACAATCTTCTGTTGAATAACAGATGGGTGCAGGAAGAAATAAAACAGGAAATCATTAACTTCCTTGAGCATAACAACAATGAAGACACAAGCTACCAAAACCTGTGGGATACTGCAAAAGCAGTTTTGAGAGGAAAATTCATCGCTTTAGATGCCTACATTCGAAAAACAGAAAGAGAGCACATCAACAATCTCACAAGAGATCTTATGGAATTGGAAAAAGAAGAACAATCTAAGCCTAAACTCAGTAGAAGAAAAGAAATATCCAAAATCAAATCAGAGATCAATGAAATTGAAAACAAAAGAATCATTCAGAAAATTAATGAAACAAGGAGTTGGTTTTTTGAAAAAATAAATAAAATAGATAAACCATTGGCCAGACTAACGAGGAATAGAAAAGTAAAATCTCTAGTAACCTCAATCAGAAATGATAAAGGGGAAATAACAACTGATCCCACAGAGATACAAGAGATCATCTCTGAATACTACCAGAAACTCTATGCCCAGAAATTTGACAATGTGAAAGAAATGGATGAATATTTGGAATCACACCCTGTCCTTAGACTCAGCCAGGAAGAAATAGAGCTCCTGAACAGACCAATCAAGCACTGAGATCAAAGAAACAATAAAAAAGCTTCCAACCAAAAAATGTCCTGGTCCAGATGGCTTCACTCCAGAATTCTATCAAACCTTCAAGGAAGAGCTTATTTCTGTACTGCAGAAATTATTCCAAAAAACTGAGAAAGAAGGAATCTTCCCCAACACATTCTATGAAGCAAACATCACCCTGATACCAAAACCAGGAAAAGACCCAAACAAAAAGGAGAATTTCAGACCAATCTCACTCATGAACATAGACGCAAAAATTCTCAACAAAATCCTAGCCAATAGATTACAGCTTATCATCAAAAAAGTCATTCATCATGATCAAGTAGGCTTCATCCCAGGGATGCAAGGCTGGTTTAACATATGCAAGTCTATAAACGTTATCCACCATATTAACAGAGGCAAAAATAAAGATCACATGATCCTCTCAATAGATGCAGAAAAAGCATTTGATAAAATCCAGCATCCTTTTCTAATTAGAACACTGAAGAGTATAGGCATAGGTGGCACATTTCTAAAACTGATTGAAGCTATCTATGACAAACCCACAGCCAATATTTTACTGAATGGAGTAAAACTCAAAGCTTTTCCTCTTAGAACTGGAACCAGACAAGGTTGTCCTCTGTCACCTTTACTATTCAACATAGTGCTGGAAGTTCTAGCCAATACAATTAGGCAAGACAAGGAAATAAAGGGAATCCAAATGGGAGCAGAGGAGGTCAAACTCTCCCTCTTTGCTGACGACATGATCTTATACTTAGAGAACCCCAAAGACTCAACCACAAGACTCCTAGAAGTCATCAAAAAATACAGTAATGTTTCAGGATTTAAAATCAATGTCCACAAGTCAGTAGCCTTTGTGTACACCAATAACAGTCAAGATGAGAAGCTAATTAAGGACACAACTCCCTTCACCATAGTCTCAAAGAAAATGAAATACCTAGGAGTATACCTAACGAAGGAGGTGAAGGACCTCTATAAAGAAAATTATGAAATCCTCAGAAAGGAAATAGCAGAGGATATTAACAAATGGAAGAACATACCATGCTCATGGATGGGAAGAATCAACATTGTTAAAATGTCTATACTTCCCAAAGCAATCTACCTATTCAATGCCATTCCTATCAAAATACCAACATTGTACTTTCAAGATTTGGAAAAAATGATTCTGCATTTTGTATGGAACCGGAAAAAACCCCGTATAGCTAAGGTAGTTCTCTGTAACAAAAATAAAGCTGGGGGCATCAGCATACCAGATTTTAGTCTGTACTACAAAGCCATAGTGCTCAAGACAGCATGGTACTGGCACAAAAACAGAGACATAGACACTTGGAATCGAATTGAAAACCAAGAAATGAAACTAACATCTTACAACCACCTAATCTTCGATAAACCAAACAAGAACATACCTTGGGGGAAAGACTCCCTATTCAATAAATGGTGTTGGGAGAACTGGATGTCTACATGTAAAAGACTGAAACTGGACCCACACCTTTCCCCACTCACAAAAATTGATTCAAGATGGATAAAAGACTTAAACTTAAGGCATGAAACAATAAAAATCCTCAAAGAAAGCATAGGAAAAACACTGGAAGATATTGGCCTGGGGAAAGACTTCATGAAGAAGACTGCCATGGCAATTGCAACAACAACAA
The DNA here is from genome assembly GCF_027406575.1 of Nycticebus coucang. Classification (NCBI taxonomy): domain Eukaryota; kingdom Metazoa; phylum Chordata; class Mammalia; order Primates; family Lorisidae; genus Nycticebus; species Nycticebus coucang. The sequence continues at coordinate 105,752,386 of NC_069783.1, read as the reverse complement.
AAATAAACAAATGGGACTTCATTAAACTGAAAAGCTTCTGTACAGCTAAGGAGACAATAACCAAAGCAAAGAGACAACCTACACAATGGGAAAGGATATTTGCATATTTTCAATCAGACAAAAGCTTGATAACTAGGATCTATAGAGAACTCAAATTAATCCACATGAAAAAAGCCAACAATCCCTTATATCAATGGGCAAGAGACATGAATAGAACTTTCTCTAAAGACGACAGACGAATGGCTAACAAACACATGAAAAAATGTTCATCATCTCTATATATTAGAGAAATGCAAATCAAAACAACCCTGAGATATCATCTAACCCCAGTGAAAATGGCCCACATCACAAAATCTCAAAACTGCAGATGCTGGCGTGGATGTGGAGAGAAGGGAACACTTTTACACTGCTGGTGGGACTGCAAACTAGTACAACCTTTCTGGAAGGAAGTATGGAGAAACCTCAAAGCACTCAAGCTAGACCTCCCATTTGATCCTGCAATCCCATTACTGGGCATCTACCCAGAAGGAAAGAAATCCTTTTATCATAAGGACACTTGTACTAGACTGTTTATTGCAGCTCAATTTACGATCGCCAAAATGTGGAAACAGCCTAAATGCCCACCAACCCAGGAATGGATTAACAAGCTGTGGTATATGTATACCATGGAATACTATTCAGCCATTAAAAAAAATGGAGACTTTACATCCTTCGTATTAACCTGGATGGACGTGGAAGACATTATTCTTAGTAAAGCATCACAGAATGGAGAAGCATGAATCCTATGTACTCAATTTTGATATGAGGACAATTAATGACAATTATGGTTATGGGGGGGGAACAGAAAGAGGGAAGGAGGGAGGTGGGTGGGGCCTTGGTGTGTGTCACACTTTATGGGGGCAAGACATGATTGCAAGAGGGACTTTACCTAACAATTGCAATCAGTGTAACCTGGCTTACTGTACCCTCAATGAATCCCCAACAATAAAAAAAATAAAATAAAATAAATTTAAAAAATGCTTCTGCAAGGACTAATGCCCAGCAACTATCTGTCCTACCTCGGACTGGAGTGATCCTTGTTACTGATTCTGTAGCCAAGGATGATATGTCAAAACAATTATGTAATCCATTCTTCTGAATTTCTTTCTCTCCTCCTATACTGTTTTTTTAGATGATCTAGCCCCCAACTTTCTTTTCAAGCCAACAATCCTATAAGTGTAAGAAACTGTTGATTCAAATATTCAGTCTTGAAAAAATCATAATCTGAGGAATATGCCAAATCCAGGTTTTAATCCTTGTGTGTATATTGACAATGTAATTTGATAAATAATATAAATATAAATTGACTGTATAAATTGACAAATAATATTGACAATGACACTGAATGAATATTCAAGTTTTTTTATCTTTTAAAATGTATTGTATTGCTTCTGGCAAAAATGTCTCCATGTCAAAATAAAATTAATGGTTATTTTCCTTCAAATATAAAAAAAAAATTCCGTGATCCTCCCCTTTTCCCTTTAGAAACCTTTGTCTTCTTTTACCTCCCTAAACATGTACACAGTATGCTACAGCAACGCCTATTCCCTAACATTATTTTATTTTAGAAAGCCTCTGATTGTTACTTAAATTGAAAGTTTCTAACTCCACTCTCCAATAAAAAGAACCCAAGCTCTTGAAGAAAGAGCTGGTTCCAGGACTGGGGCAGGAAATATATGAATCTGGAGCTTCCTGTAGTCCCAGAAAGTCAGGAAGTGCTCGAAACATGAGCATATCACCCACACGTCAATGGGCACAGGACCCAGGGGGCCCTGAAAGAGCTCCCCACAGCCAGAGTAGGAACAATCTGAACCAGAAGAATTTAAATAATTTGTACCCCTGCTCTGCCCTCGGGGAGGTGGAAATGCTCCTCCTCCCCACACGCAAGATGCCCCTACAAAGTCCTTCCAGAGAGCACAGGCTTGAAAGGGGGGAGAAGGCCCACCATCTGACACACACACCTCAGACAGGTGGCCAAGCTCAGTATCAACAGTCATGAACCATGTTGATAGTTGTGACCTTGGTCGAGAAGGAAATGTTGAATCTGGAAAACCCCAAACTTCCGGCTAGTTGTGAGAAAAACTGGCAAATCTCAATTAAGGGATCTTATGCAAACCAGCTCAGTTCTCCTTAAAGCTAAGAAGATCATCACAAACTAGGAAAGTCTGAGAAACTGTCCTGGCCAAGAGATGCCCAAGCAGACACAATAGCTAAAGGTCACAGAAAAGAGACACTTGAGAGAAACTTTCAGTTAATAATAACGTACCAATACGGGGTCATTAAGTGTGATAAATGTACCACAGTAATATAGGAGATGTTCAACTTGGGAGAAATGGATGTGAGACTATAGGAACTTGCAGCCTTTACAGAAACAGCTTGAAAGTTCCTAAATAAATTAAAAATAGAACTACCATATGACCCAGAAATCCCTCTTCTGGTCATATGACCAAAGGAAATGAAATTGCCACCTTGTAAAGATGTGTCCATCAATGGACCAATGGACGAAGAAACTGTGGTGTAGATACACAGTGAGATGTTATTCAGACCTTGATGTTTGCCACAATGTAGATGGACCTGAAGGATGCTGTTCTGAGTGAAATAAGCCAGACACAGAAAGAAAAATTGTGCATGATCTTGATTACAAGTGGAATCTCAAACACAGATGTTAAATGGTAGAAATGTACAATAAAGCTGTAGTTACCAGGGTTGGGATAGAGGGAAGAAGTGCAGAGATGTAGGCTAAAAGATACAAAGTAGCTTTTTTGTTGTTTTTTTTTTTGGAGACAGAGTCTCACTTTGTCCCCCTTTGGTAGAGTGCCCTGGCGTCACAGGTCACAGCAACCTCCAACTCTTGGGCTCAAGTGATCCTCTTGCCTCAGCCTCTCAAGTAGCTGGGACTACAGGCACCCACCACCTGACTATTTTTAGAGACAGGGTCTTGATCTTGCTCAGGCTGGTCTTGAACTCCTGAGCTCAAGCAATCCACCCGCCTCAGCCTCTTAGATGCTAGGATTATAGGAGTGAGCCACCGCACCTGGCCTACAAAGTAGCAAATATATAGGATAAGCCAAAAGTTTTTTTTGTGTTTTTTTTTAAGAGACAGAGTCTCACTTTGTTGCCCTTGGTAGAGTGCCATGGTGTCACAGCTCATAACAACGTCCAGTTCTTGGACTTGGGCGATTCTCTTGCCTCAGACTCCCAAGTAGCTGGGACTACAGGCACCCACCACAACACCCAGTGATTTTTTTTGTGACAGTTTGTCTGGGGTTGGGTTCAAACCCACCACCCTCAGTATATGGGGCCAGAACCCTACTCACTGAGCCACAGGCGCCGCCCAGGCCAAAAGTTCTAATGCACAAGAGGAGTGTAGTCAGTAAGATGTTGTCTTCAGGATTTTTGCCACAGTGGGGAATGAGGACTGGTGTGGTGATGGAAGTGTTAATTAATCTGTTCCACTGTAGTAACAAATTCACTGTATGTGTATCTTATGTGATATAGCATCAATGTTTACAATAAAATTTATTTTTTAAAACAGACGTATGCAAACTTTCTATACTGTCTTCACAATTTTTCTATAAATTCAGCTATTCTAAATTTAGAAGTTTATTTATTTATTTATTATTCTTTTTGGAGATAGACTCTCGCTGTATTGCCTAGGCTATGGTGCCATGGTGTCATAGCTCACAACAACCTCATACTCCTGGGCTTAAACGATCTTCCTGCCTCAGCCTTCTGAGTAGCTGGGACTACAAGCACCCACCACAACACCCAGCTAATTTTTCTATTTTTAGTAGACACCGAGGTCTCGCTCTTGCTCAGGCTGGTCTTGAAATCCTGGGCTCAAGTGATCCTCCCGCCTCGGCCTCCCAAAATGCAAGGATAACAGGCCTAAGCCACCATGCCTGATCTAGAAGTTTATTTTTGAAAACCACAAACATACACACAAACTATGCCTTTTAAAGTTGTCACCTAGAAATATCTGTGTCTGTGCTGCTGTGAGGATATTTATCCCAAGCCCGCACCATCTAACCTATCTCCCTTATCTGCTCAAAAACCACAGATCACGAGCCCAGTGGGAGGAGACCTGGAGCTCAGACGCTAAGGGCCAGTGGCAGCTTGAGAAGCTGACCTCGTTGGCACCCAGGTTAGATGATGGTTTGTGTGGCATCATCTGTAGAGCACCTGGTGGGCGCCAGCCCCGGCTGTCACTCCACCACTGAGTTTCCTGTGATGGAGCTTCAAAGCTAATTTTCCAAAGTATCATATGAATCGATACTAGATGATTTCCTTTGCAACAAATAGCTGAAACTAGGGAATTGAAAATTTACAAAGGCCGTATTTGTTGACTTTAATAAAGTCAAGATGTAGAGATTTATTTCCTTTTCTCATTATTGTTCAGAATGAGCACTTCTGGGATAAGCTGCTCTTAAAAAAAAAAAATAATAACTAACTAAATGACGCCCAGGTTTCTAGCTCAGGCTTCTGGGTTGGGAGCAAAATGGGCCATTGAGCTGAGAGCTAGGGAGTAGGGGAGGTGCAGGGTTGGGGAGACGGGGACCATCAGTCTGATGTTGCTTCATCTGCCAAGCGATGCACTACAGTGGAGGCTAAAGCTCACTGTTGGGGAGGAGCTGGTGTGTGCAGTGGCTGGCTGGAGCCCGTAGGCAGAGTGGGCAACCCAGAACTGGCCCACACAGGGACTGAGAACGGGAAGAGGCACCATTTAAGAAGAAGACCCACGTGGCGCTGCTCACGATGTTGAGGGTAGAGAGAAGCCATGTGTCCACCAAGAGGCAGGGGGCAAGAAAATGTGCATCCACAGCACTGTTACAAAGGAAGGGAATCCAGACTCAGGATGTTATGCTGAGTGTAGTAAGCCAGTCACAGAAGTACAAATCCTGCAGGGTTCCACTGGAGTCATCAAACTCAGAGACCAAGGAAAGAGGGGTCACCAGGGGCCGGGGAGGAAGCAGGAGCTAGTGTCTCATGGAGACAGAGCTTCGGTTTGGGAAGATGAAGATGTCCTGAAGATGGATGGTGGTGACAGATGCAGGACAACAGGAACATGTCTAATGACACCAAATGTACACTTGGTTACAAGCAAATTTTATATTACATATATTTCACTATAATTTAAACAAGTGAATAAAAATGTAGGGTCAACAATAGGGGCTTAAAGACCTCGATGGGGTGGTTTCATAGCAGGGACTGAAGCCAGGTGTCCACAGGCAAGGACGAGGAAACAGGACTTTGGAGTCACTGGGCTAAGGACCAGACTGTAGCAGTCTGGGGCCAGGACCCATCTCTGAATTGGACTGACCAGAGCCTTGGCTTTGGTCCTCAGGCTCATCCGCACCAGGCTTCCAGTTACTTACACCCATAGGTCCTTGAGTGGAATTTGCTCTGATTGATACCCTCAAGCATAGCCCCTCCCCACCATCTGTCTATTAGGGACCAAGCAGTCAGCACAGTCCTGGGGCCATATGTCTGCAGACTCTGTTCCAGGGAGGGAGCCACCCAACAGCTACCTCCTAGATAGAACCTTCCATGTCACAGCCAGAAGCCCTAACCTCATACCCCACCGACCCCCACAAATAGTGTGCCTGCCATTCATTCCATTACTCTGACTTCAGCACCTCCAGTTTCCTTGAAAAAAAATCCCTGTCAATCCAGGCAATTCAGCTCATTTCCATCCCCCTGGCCTCATAATCAGTTCAGGGATGGACCATCTCCTTGGACAGCATCCAAAGAGAGACAGCCTGGAGACTTTGGCCCAAGAGTCTCTGGCTGAGCTTGCTGGAAGAATGTCAGGTATAGCTGCCCTGGGCATCTAAGCCCAACACAGAGATGGAGCAAGAGAAACCATGTTCTGCTGTGTCACTTGATCCAGCCTTGCCTGATGTCTGCATGGTCTGAGTCGTCCCAGTTTATTGAGTCCTCAAATTTCCTTTCCTTGACTCAAGCTGGTTTGGTTGGGTCTCTGCTCTGGCAACCAAGTTGTCCTGACACACTGGATCAGAATGTGAGATGTGCCTGTGACAGGCACATGCCCAGATCTGTGTGATCTCCATCCGTCAGTACACTGCCCTCTGAAGCAGGTGCAGAAGGAGCCACAGAGGCTCTGTAAGCAGCAGGGATGGGACAAGGTGGGCCAGAGCCACAGCATGCAAAAGATCAGGGGAAGGGAAAGTTTGTCCGAGCCCAGCCACCTCCCCACTCTAGGGTCGTTGGTCCAGCAGAAACCCTGAGCCTTGGTTTCCCTGTCCATAGAGTGGGCCCTCAGTCCCGACTGCACCAGCTGTGACTTTGCGTAGGGGAAGCAGTCCAGCCCACAGGGAGTCTGCCCTCCAGCCTCAGTGGGGCTCACAGATGTCCATACACTCTGTCCCCTGCCAGGGCTCGGGACCTGCCAGCTCAGTATCCACCAGCCTCTTTCTCTGGGCCTTAGTTTCTTGGCCTGCAAGTGGAAATGATGGTTTCCCGCTCAGCAGGAGCAGTGTGTGTGACACCTGGCATGCCTCAGGCACGTGCGACACCCCCCAACAAATCTAAGATGTTAACATCTCCCCTTCCCAAATTTGTGGTGACCCGCAGACTCTCGGGCCTGGCGGACAGACGCCCAGTGGCTTCCAAGACCCGCCGAGACTGTGCTTCCGATGAACCCCCGCCCTTTCCTCGTCCCTTCACTCCTCCCCCGCCGCCTTTCCCGCGGGCTCAGACCCCCGCCCCCTCGTCCCTCAGCCCCTCTCTTCCCTCCTGCGCCCTGGGACCCCCTCCCTCCCGCGCTCTCACATTGCTCCTGCCTCCGCACCCTACCACACACTACCACGCTCCCCTCCCCCTTCTCCGCGGTGCGCGAGCTCCCCCAAGCGCCCGCGAGGTGTGCTGCGACGGCAGCGCCGGAACCACAAGCAACCGCAAGTACAGGCTTGGCGGCGAGGTGGGAGCAGGCGCAGAGGTAGAGCCGGGGGTCCGCTAACCCCGGACTCCGTGCCCTCCCGCGCGCCCCAGGACTGTCCATGACACTCGGGGAGTGCTTTCCTCTGGAGGCCGCAGGCGCGGTCCCCGCGGACACTGCCGGGTGGGTGGAGGTCCCAGCACTCCAGCGGCGGCGCGGGCCGGTAGGACGCGGGCCCTTTAAGGCGGCGGATGGGGCGCGCGCCTCATTAGCATTCATTAGCATGGCCCCGCCCCGCCCGGAGGCGGGAGCGCGGGGCTCAGTCCCAGCCGCGGCGTGCGGAGCTGGCGCCAGGCTGCGCGGGGACTGACGCTGAGACCTATCTGCACCAGCCGGGCCGACCGGCCTTGAGCGCGATGGGGCGCCGCGCCGCCCGGGGCCCCGGGCCCCCGCCCCGACCGGCCCGCAGGCCCGGGCTCCCATCGCTGCCTCTGCTGCTGCCTCTGCTGCTGACGCTAGCCGCCCGCGGGGGCTGCGCCGCGCCCGCGCCCCGCTCAGAGGACCTCAGCCTGGGGGCGGTGAGTGCGCGGCCAGGACGCGGTGGCATGGGCCCGATCCCGGCCCCGCGGTGTTTACGGGGAGCCCGGTCTATGACTCTTGGAGTCGCGCAGGAGCCCGTGCTCCCTGGACCCATTTCCCTGGCGGGAACACTGAGGCCCAGGCGAGCGCCCCGGGCCTATGGAGGCACTGGTCCCTGCCCTACTCCGTACCTTCGGGGCTTGCCGCGGTCGCAAGAGCCCGTGGGGGTTCCCAGGACCCCGACTCGGAGTAGCCCCGAGCAGCATTGGTGGGTGAGGACGCCCGCTCCCGCCGGGCGGCGGTCAGGTGGGAGCGGCGGGGTAGGGGCGCGCGCCCCCAAGCCGAGGAGGGGCCGGGGCTGCGGAGTATGGGCACCTGGAAAAGCCGATCCCTCAGATCCCTGAGTTTGCTCCTCTGCGGTGGTGAGGGGTGAGGAAACCGGTCTCCGGCTCCGCTCTAGGCATGTATCTCAGCTGCGTCCTCCCCTTCCCGCCCCAGGCCAGCCTGCCCTGCCTCTCTCCGGCAGGCAGCCCTGAGCCGGGTGCAGTGTACCCCTATTCCCGGCACAACGTGCCTTCCGCTCCCGCCCCTCCCCCCGCTCCCAACCCTTGATCCCTACATACCCCCTGTCCCAAGCTTAGCTGGGGAGCTCTGGAGTGGGGCAGGGACCTCTTCCCACAAATCCCTCTCCTCAGCTGCCGGGGTTGGAGTCTCCTGTGCACCTGGAAAATTGAGAACAGACTGAGGGGTCCCACCACCCCCAGGCTGGGAGCCCCTAGCAAAGCCTCGCAGGTCGGGGGATCAAGCGATTCTTTATGAGGCTTCTGCAGCAGGGGCTCCTAGCCAGGGCCTCCTACTCAACACAGGGGGCATCCCAAGTCCTCAGACAGTCTCCTAGTAGGGTCCTGGCAGGCCCCCTCTTCAGTGCCATTGGCATTTGGGAGCTCTGAACCCTTCAGATCCAAGCAAGTTGCTGGAGGTGGATTTTGGGCAGGCAGAGAAGCATTTGGGAGGGGGCACTTGGGTGGCACCTGTAGCCCCCATTGTTGGCAGGACTTGACCACAGGCTCTGGATGGGAAGGAGATGTGGCCACTTCTGCCCCAGCTGCCTCAGGCCTCTCCTATGTCTGGAGGGGCACTGGCCACCTTACGTGCTGTGGGAATGAATCTAGATGCCTGAGGGCTTCCTCCCAGCCAAACAGCCTTTGAAATCATGTGCACTCACACTGTAGCCTGGAGTGGGGGTTCCTGGACGGCCCACTGAGGTGACTAGGGACATCGTGTCACCAGCTCTGGATGGACCACAAAAGCCAAGCCCCACCTTCCAGCTCTCAGGGTGCTGCAGAAGGGCCCGGGTGGCAGGGGCCAACGGAGTTGGGATCCACACCCTTAGGGATGGATCCTCAGCCTAGCCAAGTTGGTTGATCAGCTCCAACACAGTCTGGAAGGTTCTCTCTGTCTGCCTTCCCAGGATAGTGGAGCAGGCACACTCCTCCCACTCATACTTGGGGGCCTCCTCTCCCCAGTTCCTAGGGCTGCTAGGCACCTCAGTGGGTCACCAGCCCTGAGGGCTCCACTAGGTAGGGAAGGTGGTTTCCCCACCTGGCCAGAGGCAGTGGTGCCCTGGTGTTCGGCTGGTGGGTAAAGAACAGAGAGTGCTGCGGGCAGAGCCCCTGCTCAGAGGCCTCCTGCCCAGGAAAGGCCGGTACCCTTCTGGCGTGGGAACCACGGTCCTGCCACTTGCTCCCAGTTGGCAGTGGAGAGCGGCCTCTGGTGGTCCTTCGGGAAATGACATGTCAGACCTTGGCCCAGAGGGCAGGACTGGCCGGTCTCACAGGGTTGGGGGGGACTCCTTGCCGCCCGCTCCTCAGACTGCCCTGGGGGCCGCTGACTCTGTTCATGTTCAGGTCTGAGCGCCGGGAAGGAGAAGGACCCCTTTGTGCGTGTGACCTGGCTTCTGCCAGGCGAGCTGTGTTCAGCCGGTCTGGAGCTGGGCTGGAGGGGAGGGGCCACCCACCAGCCCACCCCACACTGGCATGTAGACAAAGCCCACGATTGAGCCCTTGGGCATGGCTCACACTCAGCTTTCAGGCTGTGGTTGGGACAAAAGAGCACGCTCCCTGGGATCGTGGGCCATCCCTGGGTGCTTGAAGTGCCTTGTCCTTGTGGTTTTGAGTAACACCTAGCAAAATAGTGAAGCCCCGTGGGAGGGTCTCCAGGGTGAGTCTGCCTCCACCTTCGTTTTCCTGAAGAGCCTACTGGAGACTGGGCACAGGACAGGACATGGCCTTGTCCCTCCCTTATTTTTATACAGGTGGCAACATGCTGTCCACTTGCTGTTGTCACTCTGTAGTTTGTCTTGGAGAATGCTCTTTGTGGGAACGTCTGGATCTGCCTGGTTCTCTAAAGCTGTCACCATAATATTCAAGGTCCCCTAGCCAGGCCAGGTTGGGCTGCTTCTAGCGTTTTGTTCTCACCGGTAGCACTTCCAGACCCCTGATGCCTGTAAACAAGTGTCTGAGGGATCCTGGCCCTGCAGGAGATGCCTGGGTGTCATGCGTGCATGTTGGCTGTGTGGTGACAGATTTTGCAAACTGTCTTCCAAAGTTTCTACTCTCAGCAACAAAGTCTTTGAGTTCTTATCACCTCAGACCACACTGCCAGGTGACAGAGCTCTTGACCTTCACCCTCCACATGGGAAGAAGTTTATTGCTGAGGTTGTACATGGGGTCTCACTGGCCCAGGAGGCCCCAAGGGCTTGGCTGGGTAGGGGTCAGGTGGTGGTGGATGGGAGCCAAGACCCCTGGAGGTGACAGGAGCAGCCCTCCTCATCTCCACCTCAGCCCATGGCCTGTGGTTCCTTCTGCCTCAGCACATAGGTGGCCAGTGGCCCATATGTAACCTTAGCACCTGCATCACCCCAGTTTGGGGCCAGGGGCATCTCCTTCACCCTGCAGCTGTACTCTGAGAACTCCAGCCATGTACCCTCAGCCAGAACCAGCAGAGTCAGGAGCGGTTTAAAGGAGCCACACTTTCACCTCGAGCCGGTCAGGCCAGAAGAGAGACACCTCTGCATGTCCCTTGCTTCATGGTCCCCTCCCGATGGCCATCTGAGTGGCTCAGGAAATGTTGTTCCCCTCTGACATGGACCCCCTTAACACAGGGCTCTGGGTCCCAGGCATCTGCTCACTGTCCCGTGATCTAAGTGCTGGGCCTTAGTCTTGGAAGACCATAAGGGGATGTGCCTGTGGCTCAAGGAGTAGGGCGCCAGCCCCATATATCAGGGGTGGCGGGTTCAAGCCTGGCCCCTGCCAACATGCTGCTAAAGGTCCTGAGGCAGGGGCAGGAGCAGAGAGAAGCTGGAGGATTTGGGGCTCAGTAGGGTATGTCCAAGGGTACTTTGAGGCTGGGAGTTTTTTGCTCCTTTGTTAAGGGTGGATCTCCACTTCCAGGGAAATACAGCCCAGGTCCAGGGTACAGGGTCAGTAGCTGGCATGTGAAGGGTGACAACCATCACACGGTAACTATGAACATGCTGGGCACTGAACTGTAGGATTCGAGACTCCGTGGGGCAGGTGGCCCTGCAGGGTACAGAGCCTGGCTTCTCCTTGCACTTAGAATCAAGTCTTATGACTTACTGAGCCCCAAGAGCCACACACAGCCTGGCCCACCTACATTTCCTATACCTCCCTCCCTTGTTCCAGGTCCCATCTCTGTCCTGCCTCAGGGCCTTTGCACTTGCTATTCCCCCTCCAATGAATGCTCTTCCCATGTTCATCACCTGGACGGCTGCTTCTCCTCTTCAGGTGACAGACCAAATGTCACCCCCAGGGTGTCCTCCCTGAGCACCACCTTTAAGTGGCCCCTCCATTTCAGGCCTCATTGCCCCTCCTAGCTCAAGAGTTACAGGTATAGGCCTGGGTTCCAACCCCAAGTGGCCACTCGTTGGCTGTGTGACTGTGGGTAAGTGTCCTAATCTCTCTGTGCCTCCATTCTCATCATCTGTAAATGGAGAATAACAACAGTACCCACTTCATAAGGTTAATTCAACAGTTATTTTTTGAGCAACTGCTATGTGTGGAGCATATTGCAGAATCAAGGGCCCCTGTCCTCACATAGCACCTGCCAATATTATGAACATGAAGCAGGCACATGAGTGGGACACGCTTGGTAATCATCAGTGGGCAGATCACTTAGAGTAATTCTTCTTGTTCATGATGTAACAATTATCTGGAGATTTATTCGTGGTCCACCTGTTTGTCCCCACAATACCATCCGCTCCACGTGGACAGCAGGATGGGGTCAACTGGCCCTGGCCTTCACCCCAGTGCTCAAACAGCAAGCTCTGTGGGAAGGATGTGTTTCATGGACAAGTGGGCAGGCTGTCAAGAGCATCCTCCTGAGAAAGAACTGGGGCAGCAGAAGCAGGGTCCAATAATCTTGACTGTGTGCTGTGTGACTCAGAGGTTACTCTACCCTCTGAGCCTCAGTTTCCTTATCTATAAAATGGGGCTTATAACACATACTCCCCCCCAGCCCCTCATGTCGGTTGAGTCTGACATGGGTGAGGGTAGGACCATCAGGTCAGCTGTAAAGCCTGAGTGAGGGCAGATCTCAGGTGCCGGGAGCTCCCCGTGGCGCAGCTGGGTCACGGTGCCAGACTATGGGGTGGTTGGAAGAAACAGAGTCAACCAACACAGCCCAGATGCGGGGTCACTGTCATGCTCTGTTTGCTAAAAACCATCAAAGGTGGCCCAGTGTGGTAGCTCATGCCTGTAATCACACCACTCTGGGAGGCTGAGGCAGGTGGATCATTTGAATTTAGATGTTAGAGATCAGCCTGAGCAAGAGTGAGACACTGTTTCTATTTTTCTTTTCTTTTTTTGAGAGTCTCAAGCTGTCACCCTGAGTAGAGTGCCGTGGTGTCATAACTCACAGCAATCTCCAACACTTGGGCTCAAGCGATCCTCTTTGCCTCAGTTTTTCTATTTTTAGTAGAAACATGGTCTTGCTTTTGCTTAGGCTGTTCTCAAACTCGTGAGCTCAAGCTATCCACCTGACTTGGCCTCCCAGAGTGCTAGGATTACAGGCATGAGCCACTGCACCCTGTCTCTAAAAATTGCCAGGCGGGGGTGGCGCCTGTGGCTCAAAGGGGTAGGGCGCCGGGCCCATATGCCAGAGGTGGTGGGTTCAAACCCAGCCCTGGCCAAATACTGCAAAAAAAAAAAAAAATAGCCAGGCGGTGTGGTAGGCACCTGTAGTTCCAGCTAATGAGGCAGGGATTTCTCAAGTCCAGGAGTTTGAGGCTGCTGTGAGCTATGATGCCACAGCTCTCTAGCCTGGATGATAGGGTGAGACGCTGTCTCAAAAACAAACAAATGAAAATCAAAAGGGAATTTTATGCTGTGTACATGATGCCTCCTTAAATCTGTAAAAAGGTACATGTAGTGTCAAATGATGATCAATTCTAGTGTAAAAAGTGAAGTGAGGGAACTGGACAGCTGGGTAATCCATGGTCACAGGCCCCGCCTCCAGCCTCTGTGTCCCGTGCCTCCTTTCCTCCCTAGCAATGGCCCAGCCCCTGCTGGGAGTGGAAAGCAGAACAGTTGCCAATAGAACAGCTGTGGGGTTTGGGACCCTGAAGCTCTGGGACTCTACTCCTGCCCCCTCCCCAGTGGCCTTCTGGAAGGTTCACCCGCCTGCTGCTGCCCACACTTCTGCAGCCTTGGTTGCCCTGGAGACCGCGGTCTCCGTGGCGACAGCAGAGGGAGGACCAGGCAATGGGTGGTGGGTGAGAGGGCAGGAAGGGGCTGGACTGACAACCCAGCTGGTGCGTGAACCCAGGCTCTGTAGGTATTACGGCTGGGTTGGAGAGGGGACACATGGGGCGGGGGGGGTCTGTGCTCCCCTCTTGCCTTAGGGGCTTCTGTGGCAGGGGAGGGGTGGGCAGGTAGTGCCGCTGCATTTGCCCCTGCTGGACCCCAACCTAGTCGCCCTGACTCCTGACCACCACACCCCCTCCCAACCTGCTGGCCTCCTAGAACATTTCTATGAATTAACCAGCAGGCCAACATAATAGTAACCACTGGCCATCAGGCCGGCCTCTATCCTGAAGAGCAGAGTTGGGTTAGGGCCACAGGGAAACTAGGGCATCAGGAGGGTGCTGGGCAGGGCTAGGGGCATCTCTGCCCTGCACCCACTCAACCCTCCAGGGGCTTGTCCTGTGGTCCAGCACCCTGTAGCACAGTGTTTTTCAACCTGTTTTATCTTACAGCATACTTGAACCTATAGTTTAACTTCTATGGCACACTTAAATTATGTTGATCCAAAAAAAGAGAGAGAGAGAGTAATAACAAGAGTATTCTCACAGTGCTATTAACTTCTTTCAAAAATAATTTATTTATTTTTGAAGATCGTTGCAGCACACCTAAGATCCTGTCATGGCACACCACATGAAACTTACTGCCATAGCACATTCTCTGTTGATGTGGGGAGCATTCCTAACCTCACACTCTGGCCAAGGGATCATTTCTGGTTTGGGATATGATCTAGAAGCCTACCTTGGGCCCTCTCCCAGGACCTGAGCCTTGGCCTGCCCAGTCAGGGTGGGGGTCTGGGCATTGTGAAGCCAACAGCATTGGGGCCCTTGAGAATGAGAGTACAGTCCCCTAAGGCCAAACCTTCAGTGCCAGCACCTGGGATTTGGCCCTTGTCTGCATTCTGTGCCTGGCAGAGGTAGCTGTTGACTGGGGGCACTTGCCTAACCTGTGTGGGCTGCTCAGACCTACAGTTAAAATCGCCTGCTCTTAGACATTGGAAAACACTTACAAGCCACCCTAGGTGCTGCCTGATGGGCCCCAGGCTCAGCATGGGCACCTGAAGCCCTGAAAGGCATGTGGCCCTGCCGGCTGCCTGGCTCCCTAGGGACCAGTGAGAGGATTTCTTCCTCTCTGAACCACACAGAGCAGAGGGGGCTGCTCAGTGCAGCCACCCAGCTGTTATATCAGCTCATGGGGTATTAGGCCTGGAAGGGGTAGGTGGTTCTCCCAAGGAATCTCAGCCCTGACCTGGGTGGGTAAAGGCATCCTATGGTGAACCTGCCTGATAAGGGGGAAGGCAGGTCTTTCTATCCAGCATCATATCTCTCTTAGTAAACTCTAGAGCAGTGTTTCTCAACCTGTGGGTCGTGACCCCTTTGGGGCTTAAATGACCCTTTCACAGGGGCCGCCTAAATACATCCTGCATATCAGATATTTACATTACAATTCATAACAATAGCAAAATTACAGTTATGAAGTAGCAACGAAAATAATTTTATGGTCGGGTGTCACCACAACATGAGGAACTGTATTAAAGGGTCATGACATTAGAAAGGTTGAGAGCCACTTCTCTAGAGGGCTTCCTGGAATAGGTGACCAGTTACTAGAACCAAGAGGCACTGCGGCCCTGTAGCTCAAACCTGTGGTCATAGTGAAGGGACTACAAAAATGTGTGTGTGTGTTCTGACATTTGAAAAGAAAACTGGAGAATCAAAACTTGAAAATATTTATAAAACTTCTACAAAAACTTGTAGCTGAAAATGCTCATATTCAACGTGAAACAAATGCATTCCTGGGCAGCTGCAGCACCTAAAAGGGTGACTACCCAGGGGGCACACTCAGCAAACCCTGCTGGTGATCAATGTGGGTGCACTTTTTTTTTGTGAGACACAGTCTTATTATGTCACCCTCAGTAGAGTACCATGGTGTCACAGCTCACAGCAACCTCAAACTCTTGGGCTCAAGCTTCTCTTGCCTCAGCCTCCCAAGTAGCTGGGACTACAGGCACCCATCACAACGCCCAGCTATTTTTTTGTTGCAGTTGTCATTGTTGATTTTAGCTGGCCGAGACTGGGCTCAAACCTACCAGCTTTGGTGTATGTAGCCAGCACACTACCCACTGAGCTACAGGCGCCACCCCAATGTGGGTGCACTCTGATGGGGCCAGGGGTGCCCTCCCAGGCCAGCAGTGACCTCAGCACTCTAGGGGCAGGGCCAGAAGGGGGGTCCTCTCTGGACCCCACCTTGTAGGGGTACCATGTTGGCCAAGGCCCCCTCAGGAGAAGCTGCCCCAATCATGGGTGTCCACTTGGAGGGTCCCAGTTCTGCCTATAGCTTGAGAGAGGCCCCCAGATCTGAGGGGTCCTCCAGGACTTTCCATTCTGTGCACACTCTTGGGGGCTTTCTCAGGGCTGAGTGTGGGGTCTGGGTCAGTAGGGTTTGGAGAGAGGATAAGGGACAGAGGGAGGACCCCAGGAAGGGGGGTTCTAGGTGTATGTGAATTGTGCACATCCCAGTCAGTGTTCCTTGTGCTGACCAAAGCCCATGGGGCCTCCAGGACTGATGGAGCTCCCCCCCCACCCCCTGCCTGCTGGGCCCCTGTAGAGTAGATGGGGAGGCCCTGCCTCAGGCCCATCACCAGCTCACAGAGGGCTTGGGAGGGGTGGCAGACTCTAGCTTGGGGAACCAAGTAGGTGGCATAACTGAATCAAGAGAAGTTTAGAAATGCCCACCAAAAATTAAAAAGTCTGCAAGCAGGACCCCAGCGTGTCACCCTGGTTTGTACCTTTCTTGAAGCCAGGTCCAGGGTAGGTATGGAGCTCAGAGAACCCCAGAACCTGCCCTGCATCCACCATGGGCCCTCTGAACTGGAGAGTCCACAAAGCAGAGTGGGAACATCACAACAGCCTACAGGTGGGAGTGAGTGTCATTTGGCAGTTGAAGAAACAGCAGCTGGGGGTGGGGCCGCCCCCACAATGGTATCACGGACCCAACAGATAGCATCAGGCCCTTCCTGTACCCAGACCTCCCAGGATGGCAGAGTTGACTGGTCTATTCTTCAGGGGTTGAGCTGCTTCTGGCCCACCCTTGGACCTGGGCTTTTTAACTGCCACACGAGGCTGCTCCTCCATCAGAGTGCAGTTCATGCCTGATCCTAAAACTGGTATCTGAGCCCATCGCCCTTTCAGTTGGGGTTTCAGGTGTTAGGTTCTAGACCTTCCCTTAACAAATCATCTTTGGGGGTGACGCCTATGGCTCAGTGAGTCGCCGGCCCCATATACCAAGGTGGCGGGTTCAAACCCAGCCCCAGCTGAACTGCAACCAAAAAATAGCCAGGCGTTGTGGCGGGCACCTGTAGTCCCAGCTGCTCGGGAGGCTAAGGCAAGAGAATCGCGGAAGCCTAAGAGCTGGAGGTTGCTGTGAGTCCTATGACGTCATGGCATTCTACCGAGGGCGGTAAAGTGAGACTCTGTCTCTACAAAAAAAAAAAAAAAAATCATCTTTGGGCCTGCATTCGGTGCTGGCCATGTTTAAAAACACTTTAAATATCCTCTGGGCATTTTGCTGCTTAGGAGGTGGGGCTGAGCTGCAAGTGAGCAGTTGTTCAGGCTGTGCACTGCACAAGCTCATCCTGTCTAAAGGACATCAATTTTATTAAGACACTTTTCCCACAGCTGTCTGTAATATGAATTGAGAATGGGGAAGAAGTGCCTTCTGGGCTAACGAAGGGCTGGGTGGCATTGGTCAGGGCTGGGAGAGATACCCCTATTGCACCCCTCACTCTGCTCTCTGCCCCCAGGAGTGGCTAAGCAGGTTTGGCTACCTGCCCCCGGCAGACCCCACCACAGGGCAACTGCAGACCCAAGAGGAGCTATCCAAGGCCATCGCAGCCATGCAGCAGTTTGGCGGCCTGGAGGCCACTGGTGTCCTGGGTCAGTTATCTGGGAGTCAGCAGTGGGTACCATTGTCCCTGGTCAGGGCCATGCCTCCATTCTGGCCCATGGGCACAGCATAGTGGGCCCTGGGGCTCATTCCCCACCAGCCTGATGTGGGGAGTAGGAATGGAGCAGCCCAGGGTCATAGGCTTCAGCTCTGGAGGACACTCAGAATCCCTAGTCAGGGTACGGGCCTGGCTCTGACTCCCACCCACCCTGCAGATGAGGCCACCTTGGCACTTATGAAAACCCCGCGCTGCTCCCTCCCGGACCTCCCTGCCTCGGCCCCAGCTCGGAGGAGGCGCCAGACTTTGGCCCCGACCAAGTGGAACAAGAGGAACCTGTCCTGGAGGTGGGTGAGTGGCCACTGAGGAGCAGGCCCAGCCTGGCATTTGAGTGGCTTGGTGTCCAGGGGCTGCCTTAAATGCCCACACACCGGAGGCCTTGAGGCAGCAAGAGGCTCTGGACGGCCTGCTGCAGGCCTCCGTCCAGCTCTGTGTTGTGGGCAGCCCTTGGCCACACGGCAGGCTCTACCTCCAACTATACATGCTTCTGTCTGTGTGTCTGGTACTCTCTGCCTCTTGGAGTCAGGGCCACTCTAATCCTGTGTGCCCTCATCTCATTCCTTACCGAAAAAGACCCTGTTTTCTAGTTGGGCCACATTCTAAGGCTTCAGATGGACATGAGTTTGGTGGGCACTGTTTGACTCACTGCCCCTGGGTTGGTCACCTTCTGCTGTCCCCTTGGGGTCAGAAATGACCCAGAGAGGCCTTTGTGTGGGAGCAGATGGATAGGGGTTAAGATGCACCCACCAAAGGGCTGGGGCTGATGGCTCTACTTGGAAGTGGACCTTTGTGTGCTGGGGGTCTCAGCCCATCCAAACTCTCACTGCTTCCATCTTCCTGCCCATCCTGAATGAACTCCTAGGAAGGGAGGCTGGCAGAAGATCATGGGGTGCACCCTCATGGATGCAGACACCCCCAGGATGGGCAGAGAGAACTTAGCCTTGAGGTGGGAGGGGTGCCCCAGGGGAGGTCCCTCAGCCCAGGGAGGGGGCACAGTTGGCCTCTTCTCTGTGACTGGACTGGGGCTCTGACCCACACCCCGCAGGGTCCGGACATTCCCACGGGACTCAGCCCTGGGGCGAGACACAGTGCGGGCACTTATGTACTACGCTCTCAAAGTTTGGAGTGATATCACGCCACTAAACTTCCATGAGGTGGCAGGCAGTGCCGCCGACATCCAGATCGACTTCTCCAAGGCTGACCACAATGACCGCTACCCTTTTGATGGCCCTGGTGGTACTGTGGCACATGCTTTCTTCCCTGGTGACCGTCACGCTGCAGGGGACACCCACTTTGACGATGATGAAGCTTGGACCTTCCGCTCCTCCGGTGCGTCTGGGCAACACTCAATCCATGGGGACCCTTAGAGTCCTGGCTCCTCCAGACCCCTCAGTGCTGGAAAGTGTCAGACCAACTCCAGGAGACTCAGAAACCGCTGTGGCCCGTGTGCCCAGCCCTGATCCCTGCAGCTGTAGATGTGCTCATCTGCCAGGCTCCTTGGAACAGCTGATTCTGCCAGCTTAGGCAGGTCCCTCCCACAAATCTGTAGGCACCCTGGTTCCTCACTGGGCCCTCCCCTGTCTGTGGGCACCCACTTGCTGAGCCAAACTTGTCTTAGCATCCAAGGGAGGATGCTAAGCTTGCAAGGCCAAGTCTTACTGCCCACAGAAGTCAGAGTCCCGGACTCGAGGGGTGGGAAAAGACTCAGCCCCTTGGTGAGAGAACAGGCATGGGCCTAGGGGTGGCGCGGGCCACACCCCAGCTCTATAGAGGCTGTGTGGACCCCAGCCTGTGGCTCTCTGTGACTATGGGTCCCCATGGTTTTCCACAATGTGGGAGGCCCAGTTACCCTGTGGGCCTGAGGTCAGCACCCTCATGTTGTCCCAGAATCCACCTGACACTGCAGACCCTCTAGGACCTGGGGCCCAGGTGACAGGCTGAAATGTTCACATTGGGTTTGGGCAGAAATGTTATCACGCCATGAGTGATGCAAGAGACCCCAGAAGAGCTTCAGTAGAGACCTGGCAAGCAGTGAGCAGCCCTCAGAACTATGTGACCAGGGCCAGAGCCCTCATGGCACCCCTCAAAGTCCTCCATGAGAACCCTCCAAAGCATGACACCCCTCAAGGCACCTCCCAAAGCCCCCCACTGTCACTCCCATGCCAGTCCAGCTCAGCTAAGACAGTGCTGACCCAGCCCTGGACTTACTCGGTGACAGGACCTCTCCACTGGTTCACATGACCCCCTCATCCCCAGATGCCCACGGAATGGACCTATTTGCAGTGGCTGTCCACGAGTTCGGCCATGCTCTGGGGCTGAGCCACGCAGCTGCTGCAAACTCCATCATGCAGCCGTACTACCAGGGCCCAGTAGGTGACCCACTCCGCTATGGTCTCCCCTACGAGGACAGAGTGCGCATTTGGCAGCTGTATGGTGAGTATCCCCTGAAGCTAGACTTGGGAGCCCAGCATACTGCAGTGCCATACAGCAAGGAGGGGATAGACTTGCGAGTAGTTTGGGTGTATAGAGCTGGCTCTGAGGTCCATGACATCCCAGAGTGAAAGTCTGTGTCCATCCCCCAAATACTTAGGGATGCCCTGGCACCACTAGCATGTTCTCAATCTCTGTAGATCAGCCTCTTCTAGCTATTTTTGCAGGTGAGTCATCACACAGCCTTGTGTCTCTGGCCCTTCTGCTGGGTGCTGTGATCTCAGGGCTCATCATGTGGTGGCAGGATTCTCTTTTTTCCATCCATTCCTGGTGAACGTGTGGGTTTTTCCACCTGTGGCTTTTATGGATAGTTCTATGAATGTGGGCTTAGGAGTTTTTGTTGGAAACCTGTTTTCTTCTGGGCACATGCCTGGGAGGGGGTTTCAGGGCCATGTTTAGACGCCTGCCTTTAACTCTGGGGTTCCACGTACTCTGTGCACATGCTGTCTGTGGCTGTGCCCACACCTGACCTGGGGATGCTCGGCCTGTAACTGGTGGCCTGGCTCCCATTCCTGGGACTCCCAGAGGGACGGAAGGAGGGAGGGGAGTCAGGTATTCCTGGGTCCCACACATTCTCCTTATCTCCCACAGGCGTGCGGGAGTCTGTGTCCCCCACAGTCCAGCTGCACACTCCAGAGCCCAAGGAGCCTCCCCTGCTGCCAGAGTCCCTCGACAACCGGTCCAGCATTCTGTAAGCTGCAGGCCCACTGTTACCTCACACAGCCCTGTCCTCATCCAGAGCTGCCCACCTTGGGCTACTTTGCACCAGACAGCACACACTTGTGCTGGCTGCCTGGGCCTTGAACAAGGGAAACATCTGCTTTCCCACAAAGGAGACACTGAATTTCTTTTTTTCCTTTGTTTTTTTTTTTTTAGAGACAGAGTCTCTGTTGTCCTCGGTAGAGTGCAGTGGCATCACAGCTCACAGCAACCTCCAACTCCTGGGCTTAGGCAATTCTCTTGCCTCAGCCTCCGGAGCTGCTGGGACTACAGGTGCCTGCCACAACGCCCGGCTATTTTTTTGTTGCAGTTTGGCCAGGGCAGGGTTTGAAACGGCCACCCCCGGTGTATGGGGCCAGCGCCCTGCTCACTGAGCCACAGGCGCCACCCAGAGACACTGAATTTCAAACATGGTTTGTTCTTACCCCTCCTTCCTGTCACCTGCTGCATAACACACAGCCCAGCCACATGCTGTCAGACACCACTATGGCATCAAGTCCACAGCTTCCATGGGTCTGAAAGTCATATGGGGCATGAGGTGCCTGTCCGCTTCTCCACGGTAGGAGGGACAGTGGGACTTAGAAGACTGGGGCACCTAGACTGGTACCTGTTGCATGGGCAGGCCTGACTCAAGGGGTAGGCTCAGCTGGGATGGTCAGCTGGGCCCATCCATGAGGCTGGATTCCAGAGGGAATGTCTGAGAGCCAGCGGGCCTGCCGTGTTAGCTGCCTCACTACCCTGTGCTCAGGCACATACGGGAGGCATCCGTGGTCTTACAGGGATCGGTTTCGGTTTTCCACAGTACTACTCCAACTTGGGTTTTTCCTTAAAGTTACTTATGTTTAAAATGGGTGACACGGCGCCGCCTGTGGCTCAGCGAGTAGGGCACCGGCCCCATATGCCGAGGGTGGCGTGTTCAAACCCAGCCCCGGCCAAACTGCAACAAAAAAAAATAGCCGGGCGTTGTGGCGGGCGCCTGTAGTCCCAGCTGCTCGGGAGGCTGAGGCAAGAGAATCGCGTAAGCCCAGGAGCTGGAGGATGCTGTGAGCTGTGTGACGCCGCGGCACTCTACCCGAGGGCAGGACAATGAGACTCTGTCTCTACAAAAAAAATAAATAAATAAATAAAGTGGGTGACACAAGCCAATGACACAAGATTTAGAAGGTTCAGAAAGCACCTGCTGTGAAAAGGTCAGTTTTCCCGCACTGACCCTAGCATTGATCTCCACCCTGGGAGCAAGCATTTGTGTGCGTGTGCTGCCTTCTGTACCAAAATGCAATTGCACACCTGCGTGTAATCACAGAGCCACTCCTGCCATGCACGGCTCTGCATGTGGCTTCCTCATGGCGGCCCTTGACCTGTATCTGTCTATGACAACTGGCCACCACCACTGGAGCTGGGTGCCATACTGGCATCATGGGCCACTCTGTATTTTTAGCATCCTCTCTTAGTGGACATTTACCTTGTCCCTGATCCTTTGCCATTACAAATAATGATGCAGGCTGAGTGCCATGGCTCCCACCTGTCATCCTAGCACTTAGGACACTAAGAAGGGAGAGTCACTTGAAGTAAATAGTTTAAGAACAGCCTGGGCAACATATAGAACCTGTTTCTATAAAAGTATGTATATGATGATGTTAGGAACACGCTTTCTGTGGGGCAAAGTTCTAGAACTGGAGAGGGTCCCATGTACATGGAGCCCTTAGGTAGACTGCTCAGCCAACCTCTTGGGTGCCACATGAGCTTCCACTGTTTGCTCAGGGGACAGATCCTGGCCAGCCTGTGAGACAGTGGATATACCCTATCATTGTAACACCCCTTTCTGACTGCCGTGCCGCATGGAACCCGCAGGCAAGGATGGGGCACCCTCCAAGGATGCCTGTCCCATGGTTTGGTGAAGTAGGGGTGGGGCTGGGTTGCCTCCCCACCCACCCAGCCCCCTCTGTCTTGCAGGCCTCGGAAGGATGCGCCACACAGGTGCAGCACTCACTTTGACGCGGTGGCCCAGATCCGAGGAGAAGCTTTCTTCTTCAAAGGTAACCAGGGGTCCTGCAGCCAGTGGGTAGAAGGGGGTCCCACTTGGGCTAGACCCCCCACCTGCAGCCTCACATTCCCTGTGTCCCCCAGGCAAGTACTTCTGGCGGCTGAACCGAGACCGGCACCTGGTGTCTCTGCAGCCGGCGCAGATGCACCGCTTCTGGCGGGGCCTGCCACTGCACCTGGACAGCGTGGACGCTGTGTACGAGCGCACCAGTGACCATAAGATCGTCTTTTTCAAAGGTGTGTGGCCTCCACAGGGCCCCTGCAGGCCTCACTGGGCACAGCACACAGCCCAAGTCAGCCAGAGCTAGCCAAGAGCACAGAACACGGGGCAACTTGGTCTTGAACCCAGTGCCATCGCATGGTGGCCACTGCAGGTACACAGAGGACAAAGCAGATGAAAATCCCTGCCCTCACTCAGGTGAGGGTCCCCTGCGAAGTAGTGAAAGAAACTAGGAGGTTTGTCTCAGAAGGGTCATAACAATGAGAGGTCGGGGTAATGGGATGAGGCCCCTGTGGGGTGATGGGAGAGGACTGAGCAGAGACCAAGGGGATGGTATTGCACACAGGGGAGCTGTCAGTGCAGAGACCGGCAGCAGGGACAGTCCTGGTGAGTGCCAGGACCTCAGGCTGGAGCTGCATGGGAGCCCAGGAGGCGGGGGCACATGCACAGGGCTAAGTGTGTGGGTGGCTGGCTCTCTCCAGGCCCCACCTCAACCTCCAGTTCCAGGTAGAGCCTCCACGTTCACATCTGCATCATGCAGATGTTTCTCTCACATTGTCTCTGTCAAGGGCAGGAAAAGGAGGGCTCAAGGCAGTATACAGGGGCCTGTCTCCAGGGGCCACAAGGACAAAGCTTCACACACTGGAGACAGCAGGAATGTGTCCCTTACATCTCCAAAGGTTTTCCCATACTCAGGGCTGGGCAGGTGGCTCCCAGAGGCTCCCATGCCTCTGTCTCCATACCTCCTTTCCCTATAAAGGTAGCAGCCATTGATTTAAGTTCACCCTCAATCTTCACTCATCATACCTACAAAGACCCTGTGTCCAAGGTCACACTCTCAGGTTCTGGGAGCAGGTGAATTTGTGGGAACACTGTGCTGCTCAGAGCAGTGGCTACTTCCACAAACACAAGAAGACCCTGTTTCTTTGAGGAGACAAAAAACATTCCACATGTCTATGATGGGAACCAAGTCCTCGCTCATTCACAGCCCCACTTAGCCCCTATTGATGTCAGAGGCAGACACCTGGGCACTGCAGGCTTCCTGGAGCCACCATGCAGGCAGCTGCTGCAGTGGGTCCAATTCTTCCTGAAGATTTAGCTGAGGCCTTGGGGTGAGCATGGCCCCAGAGGTTGCCCACAGAAGACCCCATGTAAGAAAGGGAACCTGGGCAGCACAGTTCCAAGCTTCACTGCTGGGCAATGCTGTGCTCTTGATTGTTGGTCTCTCCCCAATTTTTTGAAGATTTATTTTTTTAGAGAAACAATAGGAAATATATTTTCCTTATAGGAGGAAAGATATAGCTAAGGCCATCTTTTTCTTTACTTCTTCATCTTTCTGACATCAAACCCATTCCTTCTAAGCAAAGTTTCTTATAGTTTTAAAATTAATTTTTAAATACATAGTACATGTACAGGGACCAACATTTAAAAGGTATAAATAGATATGCAATAAAACGTCACCGTCCCACTCTTACCTCCCAGCCTCTGAGTTCCCTTTCCTGAAGGTAACCACTGTTTCAAGCAAATATTAT
Source organism: Nycticebus coucang (assembly GCF_027406575.1). Classification (NCBI taxonomy): domain Eukaryota; kingdom Metazoa; phylum Chordata; class Mammalia; order Primates; family Lorisidae; genus Nycticebus; species Nycticebus coucang. Next base: position 105,728,046 of record NC_069783.1, on the reverse strand, counting down.
ACACACATTTGTGTGTGTGATTTCTGTACGATATAATGGTGTAATGGCATACATGTATATACTATGCACATTGTACTGTAACTCTTTTTTTTCTTAGTTCTGTAAGGTAAAGATCATTCCATTTTAAGGTATATGAAGTTGTCATATTCTAATAAAGGTTGTATAGTATTTACAAAGGAAAAAAAAAAAAAAGAAAAGAAAGGGGACGCATACCCCATAGCACAGTGGTTACAGCACCAGGCCACACACACCGAGGCTGGCAGGTTCGAATCCGACCTGGGACAGCTAACCAACAATGACAACGGCAACAAAAAATAGCCAGGCATTGTGGCGGGCTCCTGTAGTCCCAGCTACTTGGGAAGCTGAGGCAAGAGAATCGCTTAAGCCCAAGAAATTCAGATTGCTGTGAGCTGTGACGCCACTGCACTCTGCCGAGAGCGACATAGTGAGACTCTGTCTCAAAGAAAAGAAAAGAGGACCAGCAGGTGTCCCAGCAAATTTCAATGTTATTTATATTTTGTGTTCACTTTGAGGAAACGTCAGCTTTCAAAGAAAACGTGCACAAGTAAGTAAAGGTGCGGTTTTCTTAATTGTTTCCTTTCCTTCAAACAACCAGTAGGCATATTCACCGCTCCACCCCCTTGCCATTGTCTCTTGCTGTACTAGGGAGATTGGTTCATATCTTTGCATAAAGAGCCTCCTCATCTTTTCGACATGTATTTTGAAAAACAAATTTTAAGTTCTAGAAAAATTGCAAAAATACTATATCATGCTCTAGGTTCAAATACCCATCCTCTAGCTTCTCCATGCTCAAGGCTCTCCCCTTCCCCCTCCCCCTTCCTTTGCCTCCTTCCTTTCTTTTCTTCTTTACTTTCTTTTTTTTTTTATTTTATTTTTTTTTTTTGTAGAGACAGAGTCTCACTTTATGGCCCTCGGTAGAGCGCCGTGGCCTCACACAGCTCACAGCAACATCCATCTCCTGGGCTTAGGCGATTCTCTTGCCTCAGCCTCCCGAGCAGCTGGGACTACAGGCGCCCGCCACAACGCCCCGCTATTTTTTGGTTGCAGTTTAGCCGGGGCCGGGTTTGAACCCGCCACCCTCGGTATATGGAGCCGGCGCCCTACCGACTGAGCCACAGGCACCGCCCCTTCTTTACTTTCTTTCCTTTCTCTTTTGAGAAGGAGTCTTGCTCTGTTGCCCAGGCTATCACAGCTCGCTGCACCCTCATCCTCCTTGGCTCAAGTAATCCTCCTGCCTTGGCCTACCAAGTATCTGGGACTGCAGGTGCCACCATGCCTGGCTTTCTCTGCCTTCCTTTTCCTGAACCCGTTAAGAAAGAGTTGCAAAAGCTGGACACGGTGGTGGCACCTGTAATCTCAGGTACTTCGAGGCTGAAGCAAGAGGTTCATTTGAGCCCAGACGGATGAGACCAGCCTGAGCAACACATTGAGACCCTATCTCTAAAGAAAAAAAAAACAAAAACAATTAAGTTAAATAAAATTTATTTTCAGGCTCGGTGCCTGTAACACAGTGGTTACAGCTCCAGCCACATACACAGAGGCTGGTGGGTTCGAATTCCGCCTGGGCCAGCTAAGCAACAATGACAACTACTACAAAAAAGTAGCCAGACATTGTGGCAGGCACCTATAGTCCCAGCTACTTGGGAGGCTGAGGCAAGAGACTCGCTTAAGCCCAAGAGTTTGAGGTTGCTGTGAGCTGTTATGTCACAGCACTCTACTGAGGGTGACATAGTGGGACTCTTATCTCAAGAAAGAAAAATTATTTTCAACAAGAGTGAGTTTTAGACCTCATGACTCCTTAGAGCAAAACCAGGTTCACCACAGGATGAGCAGAGGTGGACAGCTAAGCATCGGTGGGGCCATCCCTAGTCAGCACTTGCTTAGCCACATTTGCCCCGGGCCTTGAATACCCATGACACATACACATGCCTCTCTGTGCAGGGTCCCCTGGCATGTCACTGGAGTCACTCCCTCGGGTGGCTCTGTCTAGTGACTCCTCCACATCAGGCTGTGATTTGTACATTTGGCAGAAATGTCACCTAGGAGGTGAGGTCTGAGCCATCCTATCTGGTGATGTTGTGGCCTGGACAAGGTATGTCTGCAGTTTTCTCCAGTATAAAGTCACCATTTCTCCCCAGGTAGCAAGTGGGTGACCCGCAAGGAGAGACTGGAGCTCAGGGGAGCCTCTGGCCACAGTCCCTGTGTCCCCCAGCAAGGCTGGTTCCAGGTTGGCTATAGCAGAGCCATTTTTTGGATTTGCCGTCGTCTCGCAACCTCTCCCTTACAGACATGTCAGTTCCAGTTTCCAGCAAAGGACTTTTTTTCTTTTTTTAATTGTGGTAAAAAATATATATAAGAAAATTTTACCATTTTAATTATCTTTAAGTGGCATTAAGTACAGTCACATTGTTCTAGAGCCATCAAGCCATCTGTCTCCAAAACATTTTCATCTTCCCAGAGTGAGACACGGTCCCCATCAGACACTAATGCCCGCCGTCTCCCTGGCCCCACTCTACTTTCTTTCTCTGAATCTGACAGCTCTGGGAACCCCATGTAAAAGGGACCCTGCAGCTTCCATCCCTTGTGTCTGGTTATTTCCCTCTGCACAGTGTCCATGTTGTAGCACAGGACACAGCTTCCTCCCTTCTCAAGGTTGAGTGATGTTCCACCACCCAGATGGACACATCTTCGCCACCACCCACTGACAGACAACCCACCTCTGGCCTTTGGGAATAACACTGCTGTGCACATGGGTGTGCAAATGTGTCTTTGACAATCTGCCTTCGCTTCTTTTGGATAAATACCCAGGAGGAGGATGGCCAAGTCATGTGGGACTTTGTTGGTTTTCTGAGGAGCCTCCTGCTGTTTTCTACAGTGGCTGCCCTGTCTTACATCCCCGCCAGCAACGCCCACAGGCTCCAGTTTCTCCCTTCAACCTTATCACTTTCTGTTTTGCAATTGTAGCCAACCAGGCACATGTGAGGTGGTGTCTCCTCGTGGTTTTGAGCTGCGTCTGTCAAATGATGTTGAGCATCTTTCAAGGGCTTCTTGGCTGTATCTTCTTTAGAGAAATGTCATTCAGACCCTTAGTTCAGCAAAAGATTTCTAACTTGTTTTGTTTATGGGTAAACTCTTACCAAAGTATAAAAATCACACATTTAGTGAGGCTTCTGACCTAGTGCCTTTCCTGTCTCTGCCACAAGGCCTTCCCTGGCCCCTCCCAGAGAGAGTTAATGAGGCAGGAGAGAGGAGAGTGAGGCATGGTTTCTCAGGTTTCAGCCCAGCAACCGGCATGCTGTCCATAATGTGGCCACTGCCTGGAACCTGGGTCCACAGGCTGCTCAGTGGACGGGGTATCTCATGCCAGCCATCGAAAAGGCACTCTCCACTCTCTGGGTGCCCATGAGCACACAGCATTGTGACTTGGGGCAACCACGTGGTGGAAGAGGGTGTTGGGGGGGGGAGGCTGGAGCCCCCTGCCCCTCGGGGTGGGGCTGAACCCCGGCCCACAGCTCTTTCTCTTGCCCCCAGGAGACAGATACTGGGTGTTTAAGGACAATAACGTAGAGGAAGGATACCCGCGGCCCATCTCGGACTTCAGCCTCCCGCCAGGCGGCGTCGATGCTGCCTTCTCCTGGGCCCACAATGACAGGACTTATTTCTTTAAGGACCAGCTGTACTGGCGCTACGATGACCACATGCGGCGCATGGACCCCGGCTACCCCGCCCAGAGCCCCCTGTGGAGGGGCATCCCCAGCACGCTGGATGACGCCATGCGCTGGTCTGATGGTGAGCGCTGGGCCAGAATAGAGGCTGTGCAGCCTCCGTTTCCCCACCTGTGGACAGGATAGCAGCAGGTTGTTGGGAGGGTTCCAAAAGCCAGAGGTGAGCCCAGCACCTGTCACACCCACCACAGAACCCCTGCAAGGCTCCTGAGCACTAGCCCTTCCCAGGGCTTGTTCACCCTCAGCCCAGGAGCCTCTCCTACCTCTCACCCCTGGGCATCTGAGGAGCCTCCTACTGAGGAGCCTCCTCCTCCTTCCTGAGGCACCCACACCTCCACTCTCTCTTGGGCTCAGGGCCTCCACTAAATGCCCTCTAGAGCACAGTGCTGGTCTCACCATATGGCAACTCTACCAGGATGGACCCAGTAAGGTCATCCCATCCTTTCCCCTGCCCCCAGCGGGCTCCCCAGAGCTGCCCCAGGCCTGTGGCAGTGCTGTTGTGACTGAGCAGACTCTGACCCCATCTCAGACAACCTCGTGCCCCCTGCTATCCTGCCACAGTCCCTAATGCTACAGCCATCCCAGTGCAAGGCAGGGCCAGCTCGAGCTCAGCGGTGCCACCTCTCCCCCAGGTGCCTCCTACTTCTTCCGTGGCCAGAAATACTGGAAAGTGCTGGACGGCGAGCTAGAGGTGGCGCCTGGCTACCCGCAGTCCACGGCCCGGGACTGGCTGGTTTGTGGAGACCAGCAAGTTGACGGCTCTGACGCAACAGGCACCAATGGGGCAGATGGGGCCCACGCACCACCCGGACAGCACGACCAGAGCCGCTCGGAAGACGGCTACGAGGTCTGCTCCTGCACCTCCCAGGCTTCCTCTCTCCCAGGGGCCCTAGGACTGCTGGTGGCCACCATGTTACTGCTGCTGTTGATCTTGCCAAGCCTCCTATGGACAGCGGTCCAGGCCCTGGCACTATGACAGGCAATGTTGGCCTGGGAGAGGGCAGAGGAGTCAGGACAGTATACCACAGAGGGCAAGACCAGTCCCGAGCACGAACTTGGGAACCAGCCTCACTGCTTAGGACACGCTGGGCCCCGCTACCACACACAGGAGAGGGGCCAGCAGAGGGTGCTGCCTGCCACGGCCAGGAACTGTCTGGAGGTCTGAGACAGCTGGCCACCCCTTGTTGAGGGCTTGGGCTGCCCAGGACTTCACTGCTGAGAAAGACACATCTGCCTCCGGCCAGCTCCTGCCAGCCCTGGAAGGAGTAGCCTGATTTAGGAGGGTGACCCACCAGCCTCACCGAGTTTCCCCACCACCTTGTGCTTCCACCCACCCATGGACCCGTCCATCCCCAGGTCCCCAGCAGGCCTGATGGCCACCTTGTCGCAGGCAGCCCCCACCACACAGATGAGCCTCCCAGAGGGGCCATGGTATGTCTCTCCTTGTGACGCATTCCAGACAAACACAACCTCTCCCTGCTTTGTAATGGGTTGGCTCCCTGGCACTTGGGGGCCTCGGGGATGAGAGCCCTTGGGTATGGAGTTTCACCTCCTCCCAGATGTCATCAATACCTCCCTGTGTATGTGGTGTCTCCTGAAATTCTCAGTATTCCCTAGGGGTCCTCATGCCCATTGCACACTTGGGAGGGTTGAGCTCCAGGGCAAATAAGCCCTTGTGGCAGGCAGGTTGAGGGTCAGTCTGGGGGTGCAGACGGGGATCGTTTAACCAGCAGTCCTCACCAGGCACCTGCTTACATGGGCTGGACTCGGCCCTTAGTGTGTGGTGGCAAAGGACACGAACATTTCTTCTCAGGCAAAGGGCTCAGGTCACTGTCGTCCAGGCAGTAGGTCCAGCCCAAAGTGGCTGAGCATCAGCTCCTGGGTGCCCCCTCACACATGGAGGCGGATTCACAGCAGCTCCTTCCTTTCCCATACTCATGCCCTACAACCTCTCTCTCTACTCTCCCTGACCAGCAAGTGACTTCTCTGTGTCATATGGGGTGGGCTTTGGGCTGGGTCATTCCTAGGTGGACATCTGGCACTGAGCAGCCCCTGTCTGGTGGGATCAGGGTCCACCCAGTACCTGGAGCTAAAGTGGTTCCATTGAGAAGAGGGCTGTGGGTACAGACAGACCATCAGCCAGTAGGAGGCTGCTGGGGTTGGGGCTGGGGCTTCTCAGGGCAGGACTTCTCTGGCCACCAGGCCAGCAGTGCCAGAGCTATGTAATCTGCCCTTCCTGAGCCTTGCTGCATCAGAGCTCTGGACTAGGGTGGCTGTCGTCCCCTGACCAAAGCACTGAAAATCCGTGCGATGCTACATCCTAAAGTCCAGAAAGGCAGTCCTCCTGTGTGGAGGAGGGAGGGACGAGGAGTCCATGGCAGATACCCTTGGCCTATGCAGGTGGGCCTTGGTGAGGAGAGTGCTGCGGGAAGGCCCAGCATATGGGCCCCAGGTGCTGGAAGGCACTGGGGCCACTGAAGGCAGAGCAGGGAGCTGCTGGTCTCACCCCCAGCTCCAGGGCAGGGCTGAGGTACCCACAGCATAGGGAAAGAAGCAGGTGTCTGCTCCCAGTTGACAATCATGCTTCACACTTCCTGACACTAGCAAGCACAGGCAGGCTGGGACCCACTTCCTGACCCCCGGGGCCCATCCCAAAATCTGCCAGGGCTCATAGAGCCCTGCTACTCCTGTGTCCATCTGTTTACCATCTGCTCCTGGAGTTGGGAAGACTCCCTGCCTATCAGACCAGCCGGATGGACTGGGGTCTATGGGGAGACGTCCTCTCTTCCCAAGTGGGAATGGGTCCCTCCTGATGGGGACACAGGCTTTGCACTGCCCCAAGTATGTTTCCTGCATCATCCACTTTGTGGACCCCTGAGCAGCTGGGAAACAGTCCACAAGGCCCCAAGTTGCCCCTGCCACGCCTGGAAAGCAAGGCTTGGGAGTCCTTTCCCCAGAGCCACCTTGCCGAAGTTTTAAAGCCCAAACACAGTTTTTTGTTTGTTTGTTTGTTTTGTTCTTTTATTGTTGGGGATTCATTGAGGGTACAGTAAGCCAGGTTACACTGATTGCAATTGTTAGGTAAAGTCCCTCTTCAAACACAGTTTTGGTTTTTTTTTGTAGAGACAGAGTCTCACTGTACCGCCCTCAGGTAGAGTGCCATGGCGTCACACGGCTCACAGCAACCTCCAGCTCTTGGGCTTACATGATTCTCTTGCCTCAGCCTCCCAAGTAGCTGGGACTACAGGCGCCCGCCACAACGCCCAGCTATTTTTTTGTTGCAGTTTGGCCGGGGCTGGGTTTGAAACCACCACCCTCAGTATGTGGGGCCGGCGCCCTACTCACTGAGCCACAGGCGCTGTCCCAAACACAGTTTTTTGTAAAACTGCTCTGAAAGGGAAATGGTCAGTGAGCAGGGGAGCATCCTAGTCCACAGCCTCAGTGTTCCAGAGCCTGAACACCCTGAGTGCTGCCCCAACACTCACAGGCAATGCTCACTGGAGCATTCAGGATTTCAGATTTTCGAGTTATGAATGCCAACTGCTAAGCATAATGCAAATATAGTGTTCCAAAATCTGAAACCGTCCGAAATCCCAAACACTCATGGTCCTAAGCATGTTCAGTAAGGGAGATACAGGCTCGGCGCCTGTACTTCAGCAGCTACCGCGCCAGCCTCATACTTGGGAGCTGGCAGTTCGAATCCAGCCTGGACCTGCTGAACAATGACAATTACAACCAAAAAATAGCCAGGCATTGTGGTGGGTGGCACCTGTAGTCCCAGCCACTTGGGAGGCCGAGACAAGAGAATCACTTAAGCCCAAGAGTTTGAAGTTGCTGTGAGCTGTAACGCCACAGCGCTCTAGCCAGGGCGACACACTTAAGACTCTACCTCAAAAAAAAAGGATGGGGGGAGGAGATGTAACCAGCATGTATTTCCCTCTGCTGCAAGGATCTCGTATTTACAGGAAAGCTACAAGAGGAGCGTAAGCGCCTTTCCCCAGCTCTTTGGGAGCACATTGATGACCCTCGTGAACTTCTCTGCGTGTTTCCTGCAAACAGACATTCTCCCAAGGTCAAATCAGAAAATAGGGCAGAGCTCCAGCCACTTGCTTCTCACGCCCTGTTGAGGCATCTCCATTTCCTCAGCAACATCCTCTGCAGGGAAAGGACCCAACCCAGTGGCATGTCGCTCTGCGGTCTCCTCCCAGAGGCACAGTACCGGCCTGTGTGTTCCTCACAACCTTGGGGTGTGTCGGGGCCAAGGCCTGGCTGCTCCATCAGCCCACCCGAGCTTCCTCAAGGTGCAATTCCAGTTCTGCATCTCTGTGAGGATCTCACAAAGGAGGCTTCGAACAGTCTTTCATCTTTAGTTGAGTCACCAGCTAGACCCCTGGAGGTTTCAGGTGACATTCAGATTTCAAAAGTCTCTATTTGTCCTGCACTGTGCTAGGCCTACTTGGAAAAGTCCTGGTAGGGGGCGGCGCCTGTGGCTCAGTTGGTAGGGAGCCGACCCCATATACCCAGGGTGGCGGGTTCAAACCCGGCCCCGGCCAAACTGCAACCAAAAAATAGCCGGGTGTTGTGGCGGGTGCCTGTAGTCCCAGCTACTTGGGAGGCTGAGGCAAGAGAATCGCTTAAGCCCAGGAGTTGGAGGTTGCTGTGAGCTGTGTGAGGCCACGGCACTCTACCGAGGGCCATAAAGTGAGACTCTGTCTCTACAAAAAAAAAAAAAGAAAAGTCCTGGTAGGAGCGCTCAGGAGGTCATGCAGAAGGGCAAGGCCAGCAATGGAGGCTTAGGGTCACTCAGGCCACCTAGCTAGTCCAGGTGCTGGGTGACCTGAGCATGACCCAGCCTTGTAAGCAAACACACATTCCTGGGGGGTGAGTGTCAAGCTGACAAAACACATCTGCACAGGTAACCATAGGGGCTAGAACACACACATTTCAGCACCCTGCTCAGTAGCCAGGGAAACTGAGGTAGTGTCTTAGCTCAGGTTGGCCATGACAAAGAACCAAAGAGTGGGTGCCTTGGACAACAGGCATTCATTTTCTCACAGTCTGGAGACTGGAAGTCTGAGGCCAGGGTCTGTGGCTTCCATCCACAGAACACTGCCTTCTAGCTGTATCCTCTTGTGGTCCCTTCGACTCCTGCCAGGCCCCAGTCTTCCCATGGGGGCTCTACTCTCACCCCCTTCTCTGACCCTCATCCCCCCAAAGCCTCCACCTCTTCACAGCACCACACCCATGAATCTGGAGGGACACAAACACTCACCCTGTAACAAGTAGTAAAAAGGCCAAGGCTGCACCACAAATACGTGGCAGGAGACCAGGGCCACACCCCAGCTCCCCCCTTCACTATCTCTCTAGGGGCCTGAAGGGTTCTAGGGAACACAAGTCACCCCACAGAATAAGTATGATGACAATGAGCACACCAGACACTGGGGAAGGTGGTGACACCCATTCCCCAGTCAAGAAACACACAGAGGTTCATTAGCTGCCCAAAACCCAGGCCAGTAGTGGAGCTGGAACAAAACCCAGGTGGTCACACTCCAAGGGCCAAGCTTAAAATAGTGTCTCCTGCCCTGGCACCCCATGAGAGGGAAAGAGGGGCAGCTGCAAGCCCCACACTGGAATCCCAAGGGTGCTGTTCCCTCCAGGCCCTGCTGACCCTGCATCCTGCTTTCCCAGGAGTCCGCAAAGGCTGGGTAGGACTCTGCTTTCTGGAGGAATAAGAGGATAGCCCTGCAGGCAGACCTGGTAACCAGCTGGCTCTACCAGCTTTATTGTAGAACAAGTGCTCCAAAGCTTGGAGACTTAAAGCAACTACAGTCTTCTCTCCCTTTCTATCCCTCCTCCTCTGCCCCCCCCTTGTCTCTGTCTCTCTCTACCCTCCACCCCCCACCTTCTCCCCCCCTCCCTCTCATTTCTGGAGGTTGCCTGAGCTCGGCTGGGTGGTCTCTCATGGGGTCTCCCCTGCAGCTGCAGTCTCTTACATGTGGCCACTGGTGCTGGCTCTGGCGGGAGCTTCCACGGGCCCCCCCTGCCGGCTTCCTCCCAGCCATGTGGCTGGGTACCAAGTATGGGTGCTTGAGTGCATTCATGACGTTGTTGTCATTCATTCATTCACTTGACAAACATGCATCAGCCAGGCACTGTCCTAGGTGCTGGGATCACAGCCTTGAGCTGTGAAATTGTTTATAAAATCTCCTTACATTCCAGTGGGGAAAAAAACACAACCAACAAGATACAAGTTGAGGCTTGGCGCCTGTGGCTCAAGTGGCTAAGGCGCCAGCCACATACACCTGAGCCGGTGGATTCGAATGCAGTCCGGGCCCGCCAAACAACAATGATGGCTGCAACCAAAAAATAACCTGGTGTTGTGGCAGGTGCCTGTAGTCCCAGCTACTTGGGAGGCAGAGGCTGGAGAATCGCTTGAGCCCAGGAGTTGGAGGTTGCTGTGAGCTGTGATGCCACAGCACTCTACCCAGGGCAACAGCTTGAGGCTCTGTCTCAAAAAAAAAGATACAAATTGAACCTGTAGGAATGGATAATATATAGTGAATATGTAAAAAGTCACATAGTTGTAAAGAAAATGTGGTGGGGAGGGGTAAGATGCAGGGACCAGGTAGAAAGCAGCTGGGACATTCTAGGAGAGAAGGGGCTTGAGTGGGCATGTTTGGAAGGCAGAGGCTACACCATGCCAACAAGAGGATGTGACAAACTCTTTGCCTGACAGCTCGGTGCCTGTAGCTCAAGCAGCTAAGGCGCCAGGCACATACACCAAAGTTGGCAGGTGCCACGGACTACTCAGTCGGTGGGCTTCAGTCTGAGGGAGAGCAGGGAGAAGGAACGAGGAAGGTTGAGAGGTCGACTTGACACATAGAGCACCGTTTCTGATGCCGTTTGTGCAGGGGTCGCTGGGGGCGAAGCTCCGTGGAGTACAAGCCTCCTTACCGGCGTTCTAAACGCGGTCAACGCCGCCTCGCTTCGGCGGTAATGCCGTGGGCGCGGCAGGCAGGTTCAAATCCAGTCTGGGCCTGCCAAACAACGACAACTGCAGGGCAGTGCCTGTGGCTCAGTGGGTAGGGCACCGGCCCCTTATACTGAGAGTGGCAGGTTCGAACCCAGCCCCAGCCAAACTGCAACAAAAAAATAGCCAGGCATCATGGCAGGAGCCTGTAGTCCCAACTACTTGGAAGGCTGAGGCAAGAGAATCGCCTAAGCCCAGGAGTTGGAAGTTGCTGTGAGCTGTGACGCGATGGTACTCTACCAAGGGTGACAAAATGAAATTCTGTCTCAAAAAAAAAGATCTTTGCCTGAGCACCTGGTAGATTGGGCTATTGTCCCTGTAGGGACACTTGGGCCCTTGGTCTCCCACACAGAATGGGAAGTGCACAGCCAACTGAATACCTCTGGGTGGTGCGAGGCCTCTCCCACAGGACATTCCCAGAACGTGAGCTGAGAGGCGTGGGCCAAGTGATCCTACCGGACTTCCCGGTAGGGAAGCCAGAAATAGCTTCAGCCCCATCTTCCTTAGAAACTAGGGAGGGGTGACAAAGACAAAAACAGAACTGGTCAGAGCGTGGGCCCTGGGGCCAGACTGGATCGCAAGCCGGTTTTGTAAACAGATCTTCCTTGGAACACAGCCAGGCTCATTGGTTTACGTGATGATGACAAACACAGGCCACCACCACAGCAGCTGCTTTCTGGGAGGTGGCCCTTGGCCACCTGGGCCTTGCCCCTTTATGGGAGAGGCTGCAGCCCCTGAGAGAGATAACATAGGTTACATTTATTCCTGATAACACTCATTTTGAAAGGCAAGCACAGACAAGAGCCAAAAGGTAAACAGAAGGGTGGTCTGAGGGCGTGTAGGTGCAAGGGAGGGGCCAGTGGGCAGGACAGGCGAGCCGGCCCCCCAGGGCCCAGTGTTGCATCACACAGGAAGATGGAGGCAACTTGGACCCTGATGCAATCCTCTCCCCTCTTGCAGCACAGCCTCAGTGTCGGGCTCTGGTCCTGCAGTAGCCTCCAGCCTCCCCTCCCCTCCCAGGCACTGCCCCTCCTCTATCCTGAACTTGCAGTGTGTCACCCAGTCACCTCCTGCCTCCCACCTCTAAGACCTTCTGATCTGTTACACAGGTGGCCAAGTGGGTTTGGAAAATGAGGCAGTAAACTGGGGAAGAGTGTGTGCCCAGCCAGGCTGCCCACTGGACCTCTCTGAGCCATGCTGCCCCGTCTGTGCACCAGACACTATGGTGTCCACCAGTCTGCAGGGTTAATGAATCCCATGCTTGTAATGGTGGGGACAGCGCCCAGTAATGAGTGCAGCGCTAGAGTTCATTGCTCTTTTGACTGTATTTCCCCAAGTCTGTAAGGCATATTTTTTCTTTTTTTTTTTTTTTTTTGGCAGTTTTTGGCTGGGGCTGGGTATGAACCTGCCACCTCCGGCATATGGGGCCAGCGCCCTACTCCTTTGAGCCACAGGTGCCGCCCAAGGCATATTTTTTCATATGAAGTCAGGTTGCATCTCAAAATTGGCAGGAGGCAGAAGTTCAGTGGCAGTATTTTGCACTTCCCAATGGCATGTAGACTCAGGAGCCCAGAAGGAATGCAGAGATGTCATCACTAAGCACAAACGCACAAGGCATCACAAAGATCCATCGGAGTAAAAGCCATAAAGTACATTGTGACTCAGAACTGGCAGTGATGGGGGGTCAGGCCAGGACCCCATCTCCTGCCCTTGAGCCCTAGGCTGCCAAAGGATGGGGCTGTCCCTCAATCTTCACAGTCCCCAGAGCTTCAAGGACCCAGTGGACAGGTAGAAGCTGCAGCAGTGAGTGAGGGTGTGCACAGTGGTCAGCGAGTTCCTCCTGCAGGAGGTGGTGTTGAGCTGAGACCTGCCTGGGGAAGGCCAGAGTAGAGTGGTCAAGCTGAGGGAACAGCTGAGGGAAGGCCTCTTGAGCTAGTGAAACAAAGGTCAGCGTTCAGGACAGCTGCCAGGCCACAGGGCGCTAGGCTGGTCTGGGACCCAAGCTCAGGCCTCAGGTATGCCCCCCACACCCCACCAGTTTATTGGCTATAGGATGGTGAGAAGTAGGGAAGGAGAGGCAGGTGGCTGGGGCTAAGGGAGACAGCAGCTCTGTTGCCTCTAGGCAGCCAGCCCTCACTTGACACGTGAGCCTCCATCCAATCCCTGTTTAGAAGATGCCAAACTAAAGGCTGACCAGGGTATGGCAGAAGCAGGCCAGGTATCCCTCCAGCTGGAACAGGGGCCCAGAGGAACACCCTAAGGGCCTGTTCCCCAGCCTGCAAGACAGCCAGGTGTAGAAGGGGCCACAGAAGAGCTACTGGCCCGTGGTATGCTGCATCTGCTTCTGAAAGTACAGAGTTGATGTTTTCATCCTTTATTTCAACTTATACCTTCTGGCCGGGCCAGGTGGCTCAACGCCTGTAATCCCAGCACTCTGGGAGGGCCAAGGCGGGTGGATTGCCTGAGCTCACGGGCTCGTAGACCAGCCGGAGCAAGAGCAAGACCCCATCTCTAAAAATAGCCGGGTGTTGTGGCAGATGCCTATAGTCCCAGCTACTCGGGAGGCTGAGGCAAGAGAATCCCTTGAGCCCAGGAGTTTGATTTTGCTGTGAGCTATGAAGCCACAGCACTCTACTGAAGACGACAAAGTGAGACCCTGTCTAAAAAAAAAAACACAAACAAAACTCATGCCTTCTAAAACATTTTATTGTAGTAAAATACACATAACTTTAGATCACCACAAGTTGACATTTAATACATTCACAGTGTCATGCAGACATCACCATCCAGCTCCAGAACATGTTTGCCATCCCAGAGGGAGACTAGTTCCCATGAGAGGCCCTGGGAACTTCCCATTTGCTCTTGGTGACTGTGACCACCACAGGCCCAGAAAAGTAGAATCACACGGTATTTGTCTTTTGGGGTCTAACACATCCTCATGGTTCATTCAGTTATAGCCTATGTCACAGGATCCTTCCTTTTTGTGGCTGAAGCATGCATGTTTGTTCCACTGTATGGATAGATGCTTTGCTTGTCAATTTAGCTACCCATGAACACCTGGGCTGTTTCTACCTTTCAGCTACTACAAATAATCCTGCTGTGAACATTCATGTACACATTTTTGTTGCTACATTAATAGACTTCATTTTCCATTTTCTTTTCTTCTTTTTGAGACAGAGTCTCACTATGTCACCCTCGGTAGAGTGCTGTAACATCACAGCTCACAGCAACCTCAAGCTCTTGGGCTTAAGTGATTCTCTTGCCTCAGCCTCCCGAGTAGCTGGGACTACAGGTGCCTGCCACAACGCCTGGCTATTTTTTGTTGCAGTTTGGCAGGGGCCGGGTTCAAACCCACCACCCTCAGTCTATAGGGATGGCACCCTACCCACTGAGCCACACGCGCCGCCCCCACTACAATGCCCAGCTATATATATATTTGTTGTTGTTGTTGTTTGTTTGTTTTGAGACAGAGCCTCAAGCTGTTGCCCTGGGCAGAATGCTGTGGCATCACAGCTCACAGCAACCTCCAACTCCTGGGCTCAAGTGATTCTCCTGCCTCTGCCTCCCAAATAGCTGGGACTACAGGTGCCCGCCACAATGCCCAGCTATTTTTTTGGTTGCAGCCGTCATTGTTGTTTGGCGGGCCCAGGCTGGATTCGAACCCGTTAGCTCAGGTGTATGTGACTAGCGCCTTAGCCACTTGAGCCACAGCACCGAGCCATTTTTTTATTTTTTGGTTGTAGTTGTCATTGATGTTTGGCAGGCCCGGGCTGAATTCAAACCCACCAGCTTCGGTGTATGTGGCTAGCACCCTAGCCACTGAGCTACAGGTGCTGAGCCTTTTTTTTCTTTCTTTCTTTCTTTTTTTTTGAGACAGTCTCACTCTGCTCCCCTGGTTAGAGTGCCATGAATCAGTCATAGCTCACAGCAACCTCAAACTCTTGGGCTCAAGTGATCCTCTTGCCTCAGCCTCCTGAGTAGCTGAGACTGCAGGCATGCGCCCTGATGCCAAGCTAGTGTTTTTTTCTATTTTTCAGTAGAGAAGGGGTCTTGCTATTGCTCAGACTGATCTTTTTTTCTTCTTCTTTTTTAGAGACAGAACCTCACCTTATTGCCCTCAGTAGAGTACCATGGCATCACAACTCACAGCAACCTCCAACTCCTAGGCTTAGGCAATTCTTTTGCCTCAGTCTCCCGAGTAGCTGAGACTACAGGCGCCTGCCACAATGCCCGGCTATTTTTTGTTGCAGTTTGGTGGGGGCCAGGTTCAAATCCATCTCCCTCAGTATATGGGACCGGCACTCTACCCACTGAGCCACCGGTGTCACTCTTTTTTTTCTTTTTTTAATTGAAACAGAGTCTCATTTTGTTGCCCTTGGTAAAGAGCCATGGCCTCACAGCTCACAGCAGCCTCAAACTCTTGGGCTTAGGCAATTCTCTTGCTTCAGCTTCCCAAGTAGCTGGGAATATAGGCACCGCCACAATGCCCCGCTATTTTTTTGTTTTAGCAGGCCTGGGCTGGGTTCAAACCCACCAGCCCCAGCGCGTGTGGCCAGCTCCCTACCCACTAAGCTATAGGTGGCTGCTTGTCAGACTGATTTTAAACTCTTGAACTCAAGCCATCCACCTCCCCAGGCCTCCCAGAGTGCTAGGATTATAGGAGTGAGCCACCATGCCCAGCCAGTAGACTTCATTTTTTGTAGTTGTTTTCTTTTTCTTTGAGATGGGGTCTTGCTATGTTGCTCAGGCTGGGCTCAAACTCCTAGGCTCCTATTAATAGTCCCTCTTTTTACCTCAACCTCCCAAGTAGTTGGGATTGAAGGCTTGTACCACTGCATCTGACCTAATAGATTTTATATTTGAGAGCATTTTTAGGTTTGCAGCAAAATTTAGCAGAAGATACGGGATTCCTAGGTGCCCCCATCTTCCTTGGTCCCCCAGATTATCCCCTGTGTGCACTGCTACACTTGATGAGACCACACTGATAGATTGTCACCACCGAGTCCATAGTCTACCTTGGGGCTCAAGAGTAACATTGGACAAGTGTGTGCTGAGTCCAGTGCTGAGATGGCTTCACTGCACTGAACATCCTCCATGCACTGCCTACTTGTCCTCCCTGCCTCTAACCCCAGCAAACATTGGTCTTCTCACTGACTCCACAACTGGCCTTTACCAGAATGTTCCAGGCAGCGCCTGTGGCTCAAAGGAGTAGGGCACTGGCCCCATACGCCGGAGGTGGTGGGTTCAAAAAACTGCAAAAAGAAAAAAAAAAAATACCAGAATGTTCCATGTTCCATAGTTGGAATCCCACAGTCCGTAGCCTTTTCAACTGGTTTCTTTTACTCAGCAGTGTGCATTCACAGTTCCTCTGTCTGCTCAGAGTTTAGTGGCTCATTTCTTTTTTTTTTTTTTTTTTTTTTTTGTAGAGACAGAGTTTCACTTTATTGCCCTCCGTAGAGTGCTGTGGCGGCACATGGCTCACAGCAAACTCCAACTCCTGGGCTTAGGCGATTCTCCTGCCTCAGCCTCCCGAGTAGCTGGGATTACAGGCGCCCGCCACAACGCCCAGCTATTTTTTTTTGTTGTTGTTGCAGTTTGGCCGGGGCTGGGTTTGAACCTGCCACCCTCAGCATATGGGGCCGGCACCCTGCTCACTGAGCCACAGGCGCCGCCCCTAGTGGCTCATTTCTTTTCCATGTTGAATAATATCCATTGTCTGGACTGACTACAGTTTATTTATCCATTTACCTGCTGAAGGACATCCTGGTTGCACCCAAACATGGGCAGTTATGAACAAAGTTGCCACAACTTCAGGGGTGACATTGCTGACTCGTCAGCTATGTGTGTTTTGCAGGGTGGGAGTCTGGCCTCCTCCACTGTCCCCAGACCTCTAGGTTAGAGCAGAGGCATTTTAAACCCTGGCCTGCTGGACAGGTTCAGTGGTCAAAGCACAAATGAACATGACTGCCTCTGCCTAGGGCATGAGCAGCTCCCCCAGATCTTGCCCCTAGAAGCATTTGAGTGGGAGATCCCAGGCCTGTAGGACTATCTCAGGGTCAGAGAAAGGAAAGGGTCCCAAGACCCACCAGCTGAGTCCTGGAAGTACCCCTGTGTCCTCTCTGCATCTAGTAGCCACCTGGGTTTGGGATGTGTGAGTGAGGCTAAGCAGTGTAACTCCTCCCAGGGGTCGTCTATGTAGGTTGAGGTCTGGAGGGGAGTAAGACCCCCCCCCAGGAGCACAGTCCTGAGCAACCAGCCCCAGGGACGTTGGATGATCTGTGGCTGCCAATAATCACTCCCATGCTAGGTAACTTGATTTGGGCCATGTCCACAGGGAGAGAGGGTTAGAAAGTGTTATGATCTATTTGGACAACAGAATTTCCATGCAGCTGGCCAGCACAGGTGCCTGTTTTATTTCACACAGTCACCAAAGTGCCATGTCCACATCAGTTGCTACAGGTGAAATTGGAGACAGGGACATCTTCCCTGAGACACGTGAATCAGAAATAACACGGGCAGGCTCAGTGCCTGTCGCTCAGTGAGTAGGGTGCCAGCCACATACACCGAGGCTGGCCAGTTCGATCCCGGCCCGGGCTTGCTAAATAACAATGACAACTCCAACCAAAAAAAAGCCGGGTTTTGTGGCGGGCACCTGTAGTCCCAGCTACTCAGGAGGCTGAGGCAAGAGAATTCCTTAAGCCCCAGAGGTTGAGGTTGCTGTGATACCATGGCACTCTACTGAGGGTGACACAGTAAGACTCTGTCTCAAAAAAAAAAAAAAAGAAAGAAAGAAATAACACTAGCACATCTGAGAAGCAAATGGTAAGAAAAACCACCCAAGGCTGCCCATGGCACCAAAGAGGAAGTCAAATATCCCACAGGAGCCACTACTTATAGGGGCCGGGTAGGGTCAGGGGCAGTCACACAGCAGAGGCTCTTCAGGAGACTGCCAATCTCCCACTCCAGAGCATACACCAAAGGGCCACTCTGTACTACTGTGAGCCACGATGAGCTGCTCTGAGCAAAAGTGACCACTCTGAGCCATCAAGAGCCATCCTGAGCCACTGTGAGCCAAAGAGCTACTCTGAGCCACAAAGAGCCACAATGAGCCACTGTGAGCCATGGTGAGCCACAAAGAGCCACAGCGAGCCACATGAGCCATTCTGAGCCACGGTTAGCCACAAGGAGTTGTTGGTGGCTCCAGCTCTGAGCAAAACAGAGGGATGGGAGAGGTAGAACCAACTTGGGAAGGACAGGCAGAACCCTGTGACCTGCTCTGGTCCATTGCTGCACTGGGCTTCAAGGATGTAAGTGGGCTCTGTCCTCTGGGTGCACAGCCATTTGCTCCAGGCACAGGGGACGGCAGGGAACTTGGCCCCTGCTGGGATGGGAGCAAGCAGTGCACGGAAAGGAACTGCTCTCTGCCAAACAGGAAGAGCTTGACAGGCAGCATCAGGGGAGGGCGTGGGGCCCCTCTGCATCCCTGTGGAACACAGTGGGGCAGCATTTTGTGATGCTGGACTATGGCTTTGCTTCTGTGCCTTCCACCACCTCCATACAACTCCCACAGATGAGAATGTTTACAGCTGTATGTACCCAACAGCAGGGCTCTGGGAACATCCCACATGTCCATCATCAGGGAGTGGACAAAATATGTTCTGGTATAGATCTCACAGGGCGCTATCATGTGACAGCAAGAAGAAAGAATTGCTGCCACATAGAACAACGCAGAGCCGATCTGATCAACACAGTGTCCAATAAGAAAAGCTGTCCACAGAAGACGGCACCTGCTGTCGCCAAAGATTATCACAGGACGTGGGATCAGAACTCTCAGATGTGAAAATGAAGAGGCTTTTTAGGTTTCACTCTACTCCTTGATCAAGGAGGGAACCGGGCCAAGGTCATAAAGGTTAGGAAGAAAATAAAAGCAGACAGATGATTAAGATGAATATGCAAATGGAGGAAAGTCTGTTTTTGTCTCTAGGGTGGGAGGAAAGACAATTGAGCCTTCTTGGATAAGAAAGAATTTGCAGGTTTATCAGATACCTACAATAGGGCTGTAAAATAGCTCAAAGACAATGACAGGCTAAAGTCTCACAGCCCTGGGCACGTGCTGTGTGCTAACAATGCACTGTTTTCCTTTGAAACAAGAGCTTTTTCTACCCTATCATGCCATTTTTATAAGCTCAAGAACAAGCAAAACTGAAATACACTATGCCTCGATGAACGTATACACATACGTATGCTCAGATTGTTTTGCAAAACCCGAGGGAATGATGCAATCTCAGGGGTCAATCTCAGAGACATAATGTTTCCTAAGAGAAGCCAAATGCAGGGAGTGAGTTCCCTGTGACTATATTGTGTGAAGTCTGAGGATGGACAACACTGACCGGTGGAGGCTGAGGCCAGGGCAGGGACACCAGTCAGCTATGTGGGATCTGGGAAGCCTGCAAGGTCGTAAACCTGAGGCCACACCCAGATGAGTGCACTTATCTGTGTATCAGTTACACTGCAGTTAAAAGCAGGGAAGAGCAAAGGACAAAGGAATGACAAACAAGACACTCAGGCATGAGGACCCCTCTGTGGGGCATCGGGAGGTTGGGGCAGGAAGATCAATGGAGGAAATGGTAATATTGAGTTGTTCCGGGTCTTCGGTTCAGGAGTTGTTCATAGCTTGGTTATTCTTTATTTAATTATGCCATCTGTACGTGCTACATGTATTATTTTTATTTTATTTCATTTTATTTTATTTTATCTTGCAGTTTCTGGCAGGGGCTGGGTTTGAACGCGCCACCTCCTGCATATGGGGCTGGCACCCTACTCCTTTGAGCCACAGGCGCCACCCCACATGTATTATTTTGCATGTACTGAATAGTAATAAAATAATCTCAGTAAAATACTGTACATATGGAAGTAAATCTCAATGAGAATCAAGCTAGGGGGGATAAATTCATACCTACTAGGTACAGCACACACTATCTGGGTGAAGGGCACACTGACAGGTACAACTTTTACTCAATCTGTACAAAAACAAAGTATGTAAACAAAGCATCTGTACCCCTAACATTCTGAAATTTTTTTTTTATTATTATTTTTGAGACAGAGTCTCACTTTATCACCCTCAGTAGAGTGCCGTGGGCAACCACCAACTCCTGGGCTTAGGCAATTCTCTTGCCTCAGCCTCCTGAGTAGCTGGAATTACAGGTGCCTGCCACAACACCCTGTTATTTTTTTGGTTTTTTGTTGCAGTCTGGCCGGGGGCTAGGTTCGAACCCACCACCCTTGGGTATATGGAACAGGGCCCTACCCACTGAGCCACAGGTGCCATCCAATACTTCTTTCTTTTATTTTTCTCATATAGTAGTCTTCTTTGCGAAAATTTTCAAGCTTAGAAGAGTTAAGAAGGGCGGCGCCTGTGGCTCAGTGAGTAGGGCGCCAGCCCCATATGCCGAGGGTGGCGGGTTCAAGCCCAGCCCCGGCCAAACTGCAACCAAAAAATGGCCGGGCGTTGTGGCGGGCGCCTGTAGTCCCAGCTGCTCCGGAGGCTGAGGCAAGAGAATCGCGTAAGCCCAGGAGTTAAGAGGTTGCTGTGAGCCGTGTGACGCCACGGCACTCTACCTGAGGGCGGTACAGTGAGACTCTGTCTCTACAAAAAAAAAAAAAGAAGAGTTAAGAAGCAGACACATACACAACTAGACGTCACTGTCGTTAGGATTTTGCCATGTTCCCTCACTTATTTTTATGTTTGCCAGTCCTATTCTATTCTATTCTGTTCTGTTCTGTTCTATTCTATTCTGTTCTATTCTATTCTATTCTGAGACAGGGTCTCACGCTGTCACCCAGGCTGGAGTATAGTGACATCATCGGAGTTCACTGCAGCATCCAACCCCCAACTTCAGCAATCCTCCTGCCTCACCTTCCCAGAGTGCTGGGACTACAGGCACAAGCCCCAACAACTGACTAATTTTTCTATTTTGAATAGAGACAGCTTTCACTTTTGTTCTGGCTAGTCTCAAACTCTTGACCTCATCCTCCCAAAGTCCTAGGATTACAGGCATGAGCCACCATACCAATCTGCCAATTGCAGTAATGTTACAGTAAAAGACAGACATCCTTACGTCATTCCTGAATACCTTGCAATATCCCTCTACAAATATGTTTTTTTCTACATAACAACCATATCACTATCACACTTCGCAAAATGAACCATGGTTCCATAATATCACAGACCTATCTATCTTCAAATTTGCTCACTTGCGCCCCCAAAATGTTTCCACATGGATTTATCTAAACAAGGGCCTGACCCAGAGCGCCACACTGCCTGCGTGAGCCTCAGTCTGCAAAGGCCCCCATTTTCTCTCATGCCTGTAACGCAGGGTTTGTGGTAGGTTTTTAAAATAAAGTCGACTGGGCTCATAGAAGGGAGGATAGCCTGCAAGGGGGCGGCTTTGTTTCAGGAGGCCAGGCAGGGATGGCCTCTCAGAGCAGAGACACATGTGCTGATCCCTGAGAGGCATGAAGAGCCAGCTAGGCCAGGTCCTGGGGGAGAGTATGCCCAGCAGAAGGGCAGCACAGCTCTGCCTGTTTGAGCTAAGCCTGAAGGTAAGTAAGCAGTGGCGGATGGTCAGAAGTTGTCAGAGAAGCCAACAGGAGCACCATAGATGGGGCTTGCCTAGACATCTTAGCTGAACTGACTTAGGACCTGAGCCACATGCTGAGTGTGCACAACGTGCTGGGTGCTATACCGAGCTCTTTCTGTGATTAGCTCATTCCATTGTCCTAACAGCCAGGGCATCCTAACCACACTGGTCGAGGTGGGCCAGGCTGTGCCACGGTGACAAACACCTCCAGGGACCACACGTCTCTGCACCAGGATTTGCAGAGCTGACAGGGAGCTTACTGGTTGGCCATGCTCTTTTTGGGACTGGGCTTGAGTTGCAGACCCTCTCAGCAGTACCCTATGGGAGTGCGGGACAGTGCTCAGGACAGAGCAAGCAATGAGCTCCAGCCTGGAAGGGGTGTATGTTGCTTGCAACGGCACTGCATGGGCCAGAGCTGAGGCACAGAGAAGAGGGCAGAGAGTTGATTCCCATGCGGTGCCCAGGGGGAAGGCAGCTGAACAGCTCTCAGTAGCCACAGGTTCATCCTACAGATGAAGGAAGGTTCCCATGGCCTTATAGCCAGCTATTGGACAGAGTTATATGTCCAAGTTGGCCCCTGGACAACTCCACTCTGCTGGCAGAGGCCACAGTGTGAGTTAGTCACGGAGCAATGCAGCAAGCAGGTGTGGCAGGAGGTAATTGCTCGGGCTGCCACCCCCATCTGACATGTGGCAGAGGAATTCTGCCTCCTCAGCTCTGAAGGCTGGAATCTGCCACTTGGTCTCCTGTCCGTGGAGGCCAGTATGCCACTCAGCCAGAGGACAGCCCTGTGTCCCTGTGGAGGTGCATGGCAAGCAGGCAGGCAGGGGCACTGTCCAGGAGCCCAGTGTGAGCCCGGGGCCAGCAAGTTACCTCATCCCAGCTTCCTTTTCCTTGGTGAGCCAAGACATCCTGCACATCCCAGGGAGGTACTCCTCCCACCTCCACCAAGGATGGCGCTTGGACAGAGTGAGTGTCCTCATTGTCCTTCCTCAGAACACTCAAAGTGACCGTCCCAAATCAGACCTCCACTCCCCTCTAGTATTATTTTTTTTCTTTCATACAAGATTCATATAACATAAAACTGCCCATTTCCTTGCTTTTTTTTGAGACAGAGTCTCACTTTGTCACCCTTGGTAGAAGTGCTTTGGCATCACAGCTCATAGCAACCTCAAACTCTTGGGCTTAAGCAATTCTCTTGCCTTAGCCTCCCAAGTAGCTGGGACTACAGGTGCCCGCCACAATGCCCGGCTGTTTTGTTTTTTTTTATTTTTTGGTTGTAGTTGTTATTATTGTTTGGCAGGCCCAGGCTGGATTTGAACCTGCCAGCTCTTGTGTATGTGGCTGGGGCCCTAGCTGCTGAGCTACAGGTGCTGAGCCTCCTAGTTTTTTTAATTGGTAATTTTTTTCCTTTTTTTTTTTTCTTTTTTTGAGAGAGAGTCTCACTATGTCACCCTAGGTAGAGTGCTGTAGCAACACAGCTCACAGCAACCTCAAACTCTTGGGCTTATGCAATTTTCTTGCCTCAGCCTCCCAAGTAGCTGTGACCACAGGCACACACCACTATGGTCGGCTATTTCTTGTTGTTGTTGCAGTTGTCATTGTTGTTTAGCTGGCCCACAGGCTCAGTGTGTATGTCTGGTGCCATAACCACTGAGTATGGGCACTGCCCTACTTTTTCCTTTTAGATGTGGGCGTTGGCTAGGTGCCGTGCCTCATGCCGCCTATAATCCCAGCACTTTGGGAGCCTAAGGGAGAAGGTTTAGTATAGGCCGGGACTTTGAGACCAGTCTGGGCAATATAGTGAGACCCCCATCTCAACAAAATATTAAAAACTTAGCCCCAGGCAATTGCTTAAGCCCAGGAGTTGGAGGCTGCAATGAGGTATGATGATGTACAGCCCCATACCCTGGGCAACAGAGCAAGACCTTATCTCGACAACAATTTAAAAAAAAAAAAAGAAGAAGAAGGAAGGAAGAAAAAGAAAGGAAGGAAGGAGAGGAGAGGTAGGGCTCTCTCTATATTGCCCAGGGTGGTAGTGAACTCCTGGGCTCAAGTAATCCTTCTGCCTTGAAATCCTAAGTAGAAGGGAACACGGGATGAAACACCACTTCCTGCTTACCCATTTTATTTATTTATTTTTTTTTGAGACAGTCCCACTATGTCACCCTGGGTAGAGTGCTGTAGAGTCACAGCTTACAGCAACCTCAAACTCTTGGGCTTAAGCAATTCTTTCGCCTCAGCCTCCCAAGTAGCTGGGACTGCAGGTGTCCACCACAATGTCCGGCTATTTTTTGTTGCAGTTGTCATTGTTGTTTTAGCCAGCCAGGCTAGGTTCAAACCCATCAAGTTTGGTGTATGTGGCTGGCGCTGTAACCACTGTGCTACTGACACCGAGTCCTGCTTATCCATTTTAAAGTGTCCAGTTCAAGAGTCAGGCACGGGGAGAAAAACAATAATAATAATACAGCTCTGATTTAGCAGCATTTAGCACATTCACAGTATTGTGCGACCACCACCTCCAGTGCTTCCCAGTCCCAGACCTGTCACCAGTCTCTCCTCAATCCATCCCCCAACCAGCTGCTGGCAGACACTGGTCTTCTCATCTCTGGATTTACCAATTCTAGATATTTCACATAAATGGCCCATACAATATATGAGCTTTGACCTTCCTCTTTGGAGGCTGCCAGCATATTTAAAAATAAAAATGTCTCGGGCGGCGCCTGTGGCTCAGTCGGTAAGGCGCCGGCCCCATATACCGAGGGTGACGGGTTCAAGCCCGGCTCCGGCCAAACTGCAACCAAAAAATAGCTGGGCGTTGTGGCGGGCGCCTGTAGTCCCAGCTACTCGGGAGGCTGAGGCAAGAGAATCACCTAAGCCCAGGAGTTGGAGGTTGCTGTGAGCTGTGGGAGGCCACGGCACTCTACCGAGGGCCATAAAGTGAGACTCTGTCTCTACAAAAAAAAAAGAAAAAAAAATAAAAATGTCTCCATGTGGTTAAATACATTGTTCCTTAAAAAAAATTCAAGCCAGCTCGGCACCCGTAGCACAGTGGTTACGGTGCCAACCACATACGCTGAAGCTGGCAGGTTCAAACCCAGCCCGGGCCAGCTAGACAACAATGACAACCGCAACAACAACGAACAAATGGCCAGACATCCTGGCAGGCGCCTGTAGTCCCAGCTACTTGGGAGGCTGAGGCAAGAGAATCGTATAAGCCCAAGAGTTTGAGGATGCTGTGAGTTGTGATGCCACAGCACTCTACCCAGGGCAATAGAATAAGACTTTCTCTCAAAAAAAAAATTTTGTTTTCAAGCCAAACCTCAGATGCACTACATGGGTAGATTGTAACCCTGATTCCTGAATGCTGTCTACATCAGCCTGGGCTTACTTTATTTATAACACAACAAAAATCTGTGGATTCACTGCCTGGTAAGCATGAGCACTTGCTTCCCTTTGCCTCTGTGCTACCCATGTGGCTACTATTCGCCCCTTGTGTTGCTGTCCTGTGCCTCCATGGTGTTGGTGTTTCCACCATAGGGACATTCCACACACATCCATCACTGAAGCATCCCAGTGATGTGTCCAGTTCTAATTTTTTTTACCTTTGTAAGAGGATGTCAGGTCCTATGTCATCTTCTGGGATTTGCTTCTTCCCACTCAGCATTGTGTCACTGAGAAGCATCCTTGTGGTTTCAGGGAACTGTCATCCATTCATTTTTTACTACTGTATAATATCCCATTTCAGAAAAATAATATAACTGAAGCTTTGGGTTTTTTCTTGTTTTTCACTGTTATAAATAGTGCTGCTAGGCCAGGCATGGTGGCCCACACCTATAATCCTAGCATTCTGGGAGGCTGAGGTCAGTGAATTGCAGCTCATGAGTTTGAGACAAGCCTCAGCAAGAGCAAGACCTCATCTCTAAGAAATAGCTAGGTGTTGTGGCGAGTGCCTGTAGTCCAGCTACTTGAGAGGCTGAAGCAAGAGGATGGCTTAAGCCCAAGGGTTTGAGGTTGCTGTGAGTTATGATGATGCCATGGCACTCTCATGAGGGCGACAAAGTAAGACTATCTCAGGCGGCGCCTCTAGCCCAGTGAATAGGGCACCGCCCCCATGTATGGAGGGTGGCGGGTTCAAACCTGACCCTGGACAAATTGCAACAAAAAAATAGCCAGGCATTGTGCCAGGCATCTGTAGTCCCAGCTACTTGGGAGGCTGAGGCAAGAGAATCACCTAAGCCCAGGAGTTGGGGGTTGCTATGAGCTATGATGCCATGGTGCTCTACCAGGGCAACAAAATGAGACTCTGTCTCAAAAAAAAAGAAAAAAAAAAAGACTATCTCAGAAAATAAAACAAAATATTTAAAAACGAACTGGGGCCAGGCACAGTGGGAGGCCAAGGTGGGTGAATTGCACTGTTCCAGTACTTGGGAGGCCAACATGGGTGAATTTTCCTGAGCTCACAGGTTCAAGACCAGCCTGAGCCAGAGGGAGACCCTGTCTCTAAAAAATAGCCAGGCGTGGTGGCGGGCACCTGTAGTCCCACCTACTTGGGAGGCTGAGGCAAGAGGATCACTTGAACCCAAGAGTATGAGGTTGCTTTGGGTTAAAACACCACAGCACTCTACCAAGGATGACCAAGTGAGACTCTGTCTCAAAAAAAAAAAGTTCAGCGCCTGTAGCACAGTGGTTACAGTGCCTGCTGAAGGTGGCAGGTTCAAACCCGGCCTGGGCCAACAACAGCTAAAACAACTGCAACAGAAAAATAGCCGGGCGTTGTGGCGGGTGCCTGTAGTCCCAGCTACTTGGGAGGCTGAGGCAAGAGAATTGATTAAGCCCAAGAGTTTGAGGTTGCTGTGAGCTGTAATGCCACAGCATTCTACTTAGGGCAAAATAGTGAGACTCTG
Source organism: Nycticebus coucang (assembly GCF_027406575.1). Classification (NCBI taxonomy): domain Eukaryota; kingdom Metazoa; phylum Chordata; class Mammalia; order Primates; family Lorisidae; genus Nycticebus; species Nycticebus coucang. The sequence goes on along the minus strand of NC_069783.1, from coordinate 105,701,723 downwards.
TCTCAAAAAAAAAAAAAAAAAGGAAAAACGAAGTGGGCATTGTGGGGGTGCCATAGCTACATAGGAGTCCCAGCTACACAGGAGGCTGAGGCAAGAGGTTCTCTTGAGCTCAAGAGTCTGAGGTTGCTGTAAGCAACGATGGCATACTACCCAGGGTTACAAAGTGAGATTCTGTCTCAAAAATAAATAAATAAATAGGCAGCACCCATAGTTCAGTGGGTAGGGTGCTGCTATATACACCCAGGCTGGCCAGTTCAAACCCGGCCCAGGCCAGCTAAACAACAATGACAACTTCAACAAAAAAATAGCCAGACATTGTGGCAGGCACCTGTAGTCCCAGCTACTCTGGAGGCTGAGGCAAGAGAATTGCCTAAGCCCAAGAGCTGGAGGTTGCTGTGAGCTGTGACGCCACAGCACTCTATCGAGGGTGATAAAGTGACTCTGTCTCTAAAAAAAAAAGAATGAAATGAACGATATGGCCACTGCTATTTTGTACCTATTGTAACCAGAATCCAGAGCTAACCAGGACAGTGACATACCCCTATGGTGCAAAGGGTGGTAGGAAGCCTCTGTGTCCACACTCACTCACAGGTAACCATCATTACCAATTTTTGTGTTTCTTTACAAAATATATCCTATACATTTCTCCATATATACAAACATGCAATCTTCTTTCTCTTCCCATAAAGGCATCATATAATACTATATACACTTGTACACCTTAGGTTTTTTATTTAACACCAGACCTTGAAGCTCTTTTCAGATGAGCATATAAAAAGCTGCTTCCCGTTAAATAGCTGTGAAATACTCCATAGAATAAGCATACTTCAATTTAATCAGTTTCCCAAAAATGGGCTTTTATTAAGCTGTTACCAATATTTTGTTCTCACAAAAAAACTCTATCAAAAAATTAAGCATTGGCTCGGCGCCTGTAGTTCAAGTGGCTATGGCACCAGCCACATACACCAGAGCCGGTGGGTTCGAATCCAGCCTGGGCCTGCCAAACAACAATGACAACTGCAACCAAAAAAAAAAAAAAATTAAGCATAGGGCTTGGTGCTCATAGCTCAGTAGTTAGGGTGCCGATCACATATACTGGAGCTGGCAGGTTCGAACCGAGCCTGCTTAACAATTACAACAACAACAAAATAGCCAGGTGTGGCAGGTACCTGTAATCCCATCACTTGGGAGGCTGAGGCAAGAGCATTGCTTAAGCCCAAGAGTTAGAGGTTGCTGTGAGCTGTGACACCACGGCATTCTACCAAGGTCAACATAGTGAGACTCTGTCTCAAAAAAAAAAAAAAAAAATTGGCTCGGCGCCTGTGGCTCAAGCGGCTAAGGCGCCAGCCACATACATCTGAGCTGGCGGGTTTAAATCCAGTGCAGGGCCCGCCAAACGACAATGACGGCTGCAACCAAAAAATAGCTGGGCATTGTGGCAGGTGCCTGTAGTCCCGGCTACTTTGGAGGTGGAGGCAGGAGAATCACTTGAGTCCAGGAGTTGGAGGTTGCTGTGAGCTATGATGCCACAGCACTCTACCCAGGGTGATAGCTTGAGGCTCTGTCTAAAAAAAAAATTAAACATAGGGCCAGGTGCAGTGGCTCACACTTGGGACGCCAATGTGGGTGGATTGCCTGAGCTCACTAGTTCATGACCAGTCTGAGCCAGAGCAAGACCTCATCTCTAAAAATAGCCCAGTGTTGTGGTAGGTGCCTATAGTCCCAGCTACTTGGGAGGATGAGGCAAGAGAATTGCTTAAGCCCAGAAGTTTGAGGTTGCTATGGGCTATGATGCCACAGCACTCCACCAAGGGTGACAAAGTGACGCTCTGCCTCAAAACAAAATTTTAAGCATAAAAAGAAATTAAACATAGGACAGCACCTGTGGCTCAATGGGTAGGACACCGGCCCTGTATACCAAGGGTGGCGGGTTCAAACCTGGTCCCGGCCAAATTGCAACAAAAAAATAGCCGGGCATTGTGGCGGGTGCCTGTAGTCCCAGCTACTCAGGAGGCTGAGGCAAGAGAATTGCCTAAGCCCAGGAGTTGGAAGTTGCTGTGAGCTGTGATGCCACAGCACTCTACTGAGGGTGATAAAGTGAGACTATCTCTACCAAAAAAAAAAAAAAAAAAGAGATAAAAGAAATTAAACATAGAGATACATATGATCCATAACCCCATTTTGGGGTATATTCCCAAAAGAACTGAAAATAAAGTCTCACACAGGTGCTTATCTACCTGGGTTTTCCTGGAACCATCATTATTCACAGTAGCCAAAATGTGGAAACAACCCAGTGTCCACTGACGGGTGAAGGATAAAGAAAACATGGACATCCACACAGCCTCACAGCTTCAAACAGGAAGGAAACCCTGTCACCTGCTACAACGTGTTAGAACTTTGATGACACTGTGCTGAGTAGAATAAGCCAGTTGCAAAGAGACAAACACTGTGGGAGTCCACTTATATCAGTTACTCAGAGCCATCAAATTCCCTCCAGAAAGTAGACTGGAAATTGCCAGGGCCTAAGGGGAGGAAAGTGGGGAGTTAGTGTTTTGTGGGGATGGAGTTTCAGTTTGGGAAGATGGAAATGTTCTGCAGATGGACAGTGGTGATAGTTGCACAACAATGTGAAGGTACTGAATTCCTCTGAGCTGGACATTTATTATGGTTAAAATAAGCTGGGCATGGTGGTGGCACCTGCAGTCTGGCTACTTGGGGGGTGGAGAGGGTGCTGAGGCAGAAGGATCACTTGAGTCCAGGAAGTCAAGGCTGCAGAGAGCTGTGATGGCTACAATGCACTCTAACCTAGGTGGCAGGATAAGATCCTGTTTCCAAAAAAAAAAAAAAAAAAAATTGATTAAGATAGTCAATTTTGTTTTGTTCATTCTGCCACAATAAAAAAAAAAAATGCTGCTACAAAATGCTGCATGTGATCTTGAACAAATGTGTCTATATTCATAGGGTACACTTGGGAGTGGGTGGAGGGGAATGTGGGCTGGTGATTTGGGCAGAGTGGCCAAATTGCTCTGTGTAGAGATCGTGCCAAATTGCTATCTCATCTGCAGATATTACAGTAGACTTGAGCTATGCTTTATGACTATTTCCTTCTTTTTCTTTTATTTATTTATTTATTTATTTATTTAGAGACAGAGCCTCAAGCTGTCGCCCTGGGTAGAGTGCCATGGCTTCACAGCTCACAGCAACCTCCAACTCTTGGGCTCAAGTGATTCTCCTGCCTCCGTCTCCCAAGTAGCTGGGGCTACAGGCGCCTGCCACAATGCCCTGGCTATTTTTTGGTTGCAGCCATCATTGTTGTTTGGCAGGCCTGGGCTGGATTCGAACCCGCCAGCTCAGGTGTACGTGGCTGGTGCCTAAGCCGCTTGAGCCACAGGCACCAAGCCTATTTCCTTCTTTTTCTTTATTTTATTTTGTAAGATAGCAAAGGCTCTGTGGCTGCCAGTGGAGGGGGTGGAGGAGAGAAAACAGAACCGACTGTGTGAGAGTGTCTAGGTGGTCCAAGCTAGTCTAGTGGTGACAATGGCTTGAATAGGGCTGGGAGTCAGGATGGAGATAGGAGTACGGAACTGGGGGAGGCAGTGGGAAGTGGATGGGTGGTTGGGCTGGATGTTGGGGGAGGGAAGGAGTGTCTTCAGGAAGCACAGGGGCCTGCAGGCCTTGGTAGTAGTGCACTTACCCAGATGGGGGCAGTCTAGGTCTGCCCGCTCCACAGAGCTTGGACAGCTAAGCTGTTGCAGAATTGGATAAGTGTGGGGAGGAGGCCTCAGCACCTCCCCAGGGGCTTGAGGGACTCAGCCCTGCAAGACTTATGTCTCCCTGTCAGGATGTCCTGTGTATCTGGTGACTGCCTGTGTCAGCTTGAGTCACCTGCAAGCTGCAGAGGCCTTGGGATGGCTAAGGACCTCTGCAGGAACCTGTCTGGCTGGCTGCAGGCTCCCAGCCAGCTTGACCTCATTCAGGAGCTGCTAAAGTCTAAGAATGGAGCCCTCCAGGGCTGGGAAGATGCTGGATAAGGCTTGGGGCCCCTGGACTCCACAGGGCAATAGTCCTCAGTGAAGATGACTCTATCAATAGCTTCCTGAGAACCCTTTTCTCTTGTAGTTATTGTTATCCCCTATCCTCCCATCTTTTTTTTTTTTTTTTGAGACAGACTCTCACTATGTCACCCTTGGTAGACTGCCATGGTGTCACAACTCACAGCAACCTCAAACTCCTCGGTGTAAACAATTCTCTTGCCTCAGACTCCCAAGTACCTGGGACTACAGGCACCCTGCCACAATGTACGGCTATTTTTTGGTTGTAGTTGTCATTGTTTGGCAGGTCCAGGCTGGGTTCAAACCTGCCACCTCCGATGTACGTGGCTGGCACCCTAGTGGCTGAGCTACCAGCGCTGAGCCTTTTTTCTTTTCTTTCTTTTTTTTTTTTTTGGAGACAGAGTCTCACTATGTCACCCTCAGTAGATTGCCGTGGCTTCATATCTCATGACAACCTCAAACTCTAGGGCTTAAAGGATTCTCTTACTTCAGTTTCCCAAGTAGCTGGGACTATAGGCACCCGGCTATTTTGTTGTTGTAGTTGTCATTGTTGTTTAGCAGGCCCAGGCCAGGTTCAAACCCCACAGCTCCAGTGTATATGGCTGGTGCCCTAACCACTGAGCTACAGGCGCCAAGCCACATCCTCCTATCTTTGTTCTTCCTTTCCTCCTCTTCCTCCTCCCTCTGTTTCTTCTCTCCTCCTTTTTTTATTGAGAGTCACATGACATAAAATTAACTCTTACAAAGTGAATAGTTCACTGAACTGCCCAGTGCTGTGCAGCCATCTCCTCTACCTAGTCCTGAAACATCTCTTCACCCCAAAGGGACATCCCTTTACAGTGATACACTGATAGTCAGCTCCTGACAACCACCATCTATGTCTATGGATTTGCTTCTTCTGGGCGTTTTGTACAAATGCTACCTTATGATACATGTCCTTGTGTCTGGCTTCTTTCACTGAGAATAATGTTTCAAGGTTCATCCATGTTGTAGCCCGGGTCAGTACTTCTCTTCTTATTTATTTATTTATTTTTTGAGACAGAGCCTCAAGCTGTTGCCCTGGGTAGAATGCTGTGGCATCACAGCTCACAGCAACCTCCTCCTGGGCTCAAGCGATTCTCCTGCCTCTGCCTCCCAAGTAGCTGGGACTACAGGTGCCTGCCACAAGGCCCGGCTATTTTTTGGTTGTAGCCATCATCGTTGTTTGGCAGGCCCAGGCTGGATTCGAACCTGCCAGCTCAGGTGTATGTGGCTGGTGCCTTAGCCGCTTGAGACACATGCGCCGAACCTATTTATTTATTTTTAAATTCTCAAAACAGGCCAGGTGTGGTGGCTCATGCCTGTAATCCTAACACTCTGGGAGGCTGAGGCAGGTGGATTGCTTGAGCTCATGAGTTCGAGACCAGCCCAGGCAAGAAGGAGACCCCATCTATACTAAAAATAGTATAGGCTGGGGTCTCTAGGCTGGGCAAATGACTAGGAAATGTTCCTCTAAATTATTCTAAAAATAGAATTGAGGCAAGAGGATCGCTTGAGCACAAGAATCTGAGGTTGCTATCAGCTATGATGCCATGGCACTTTACCAAGGCATCAACTAAATGAAACCATGTCTCAAAAAAAAAAAAAGACATAGAGGGCGGCACCTGTGGCTCAGTCGGTAAGGCACCGGCCCCATATACCGAGGGTGGCGGGTTCAAACCCGGCCCCGGCTGAACTGCAACCAAAAAATAGCTGGACATTGTGGTGGGTGCCTGTAGTCCCAGCTACTCGGGAGGCTGAGGCAAGAGAATCGCTTAAGCCCAGGAGTCGGAGGTTGCTGTGAGCTGTGTGATGCCACGGCACTCTACCAAGGGCCATGAAGTGAGACTCTGTCTCTACAAAAAAAAAAAAAAAAGACATAGGGTCTAGGTATGTTATCCAGGCTTATCTCCAACTCCTGGACTCAAGGGATCCTCCCACCTCAGCCTCCCACAGTGCTGGGATTCACCCAGCCCTAGCCAGGGTCTGATTTCTGACACTATGGACTGTTTTTTTCAGAATCTCACATAGGTGGGATCATTGAGTGAGAGTCCTCCACCCAGTTACACTTTGGGCTTTGGGGTTGCTGGGCAGTGTTCTGATATGTAGGAGCTGCCTCCTTCCACAGAGGACAGAAAGTCGATGCTTCTCCATTTGCCTACTGATGGGCCTTTAGGTTGTTCTAGCATTGGACTAGTACAAATAAAGTTAAGAACATCTCCTGGGGGCGGCGCCTGTGGCTCAGTCGGTAAGGCGCCGGCCCCATATACCGAGGGTGGCGGGTTCAAACCCGGCCCCGACCAAACTGCAACCAAAAAATGGCCGGGCGCTGTGGCGGGCGCCTGTAGTCCCAGCTACTCGGGAGGCTGAGGCAAGAGAATCGCTTAAGCCCAGGAGTTGGAGGTTGCTGTGAGCTGTGTGAGGCCACGGCACTCTACTGAGGGCCATAAAGTGAGACTCTGTCTCTACAAAAAAGAAAAAAAAAAAAAAAGAACATCTCCTGGGCGGCACCTGTGGCTCAAGGAGTAGGGCGCTGGTCCCATATGCCGGAGGTGGCGAGTTCAAACCCAGCCCTGGCCAAAAAAAAAGAACATCTCCCAAATGAGATTTTGGATATACACCTAGCTGTAGGATTACTAATTCCTAAAGTCAATTTATATTTAACTGTGTAATAACTACTAAAACATCGGCAAACACAGGGTTGCCCTCCGGGTTTTGGGAGGGCAAGTGGGACCTAGAGGTCACCCAGGGCCAAAGCTGGTCCAGATCTCCCTGGGACCCCTCAACGGCTCCCCCAACCCTCCTCACCAGGTTCCAGAGCCAAAAGTGGGGCTTGCCTTGCCCCCGGCACAGTAATGCTCAGGGAGGCTCTGTCTAAAGTCCCCTAGAGAAGCACCCAGTGGTTTACACCTATAATCTCAGGGGAGGCCCAGGTGGGAGGATATCTTGAGGCCAGGATTTTTTTTTTTTTTCGTAGAGACAGAGTCTCACTGTACCGCCCTTGGTAGAGTGCCGTGGTGTCACACGGCTCACAGCAACCTCTAACTCCTGGGCTTCCGCGATTCTCTTGCCTCAGCCTCCCGAGCAGCTGGGACTACAGGTGCCCGCCACGGCGCCCGCCACAACGCCCGGCTACTTTTTTGTTGCAGTTTGGCCGGGGCTGGGTTTGAACCCGCCACCCTTGGCATATGGGGCCGGGGCCCTACTCACTGAGCCACAGGCGCCGCCCTTTTTTTTTTTTTTAAAAAGAAGAGACAGAGTTTCACTTTATTGCTCTCCATAGAGTGCTGTGGCTTCACACAGCTCACAGCAACCTCCAACTCCTGGGCTTAGGCGATTCTCCTGCCTCAGCCTCCCGAGTAGCTGGGACTACAGGTGCCTGCCACAACGCCCGGCTATTTTTTTTTTTTTTTGTTGTTGTTGCAGTTTGGCCGGGGCTGGGTTTGAACCCGCCACCCTCGGTATATGGGGCCGGCGCCCTGCTCACTGAGCCACAGGCGCCGCCCGAGGCCAGGATTTTTTTTTTTTTTTCGTTTTGCAGTTTTTGGCCAGGGCTGGGTTTGAACCCACCACCTCCGGTATATGGGGCCGGCACCCTACTCCTTGAGCCACAGGTGCTACCCATTGAGGCCAGGATTTTGAGACTAAGGCACCGTAAGAGCAAGACCTGATTTCTACAAAACATAGAAAAATTAGCTGGGTGTGTGGTGGGGTGCCCATAACCCCAGCCGCTTGGGAGGCTGAGGCAGGAGGATCTCTTGAGCCCAGGAGTTTGAGGCTGCAGCGAGCTAGGTTGATGCTAGGGTACTCTAGTTGGGGTGATAGAGCAAGATCCCGTTTCAAATAAAATAAATAAATAAATAAGTAAATGCCCCTAAAGGAGGAAAAAGGTTTTTCCAGAAAAAGATCAGAACTCTGATTGCGGCAGCCCTCCTGGGTGTGCTTGGGGCTGGAAGCTGCTTGGGCAGGAAGGCAGGTGACTAGGGAATACTCTGAGGATCTTGTAGTGTCACTCCCATTTCCCAGGTGCTGAACAGTGACCCCCCCCTCTTAAGAGTTTTGGGGGGCACAGCATGGAAACAAAGAGAAGTCTTATATCCCCTATGGGGAAAGCCCAGATGCTCCTCACCCAGAAAAGTAAGCAAGTACCCTGAAGAGCTTGGAGGCCTCCCAGGAGTCACTGTGCAAAGTACAGGTGAATTGAATTCTGATTGTGGCTCCTCCTTCTCAATTTCCCCCTGAGGGCTCTGTCACACCCCTCTAATATTCCTTTCCATCAACCATGTAGCCCCGTGGGGCCAGGCCTATGAATGATCTCCCACATATTGATTTGCAATTTTGTTGCCTGTGCAAAGCTGTGGGTGAGTCTGGGTGTTTAATCAGCCGCCCCTACCCCTGCTTGGCCCTTTGCAATAAAGCCTTTCCTCTGCTGCAGCTTTCAGAGTTTTGCTTGGCTGGGCACATGGATCCCAGATTAGTTCTGTTGACAGCCTTAGGCACTTTCATTTTTTTTTTTTTTTTTTTGTTTGAGACATTCTCACTGCGTCACCCTCAGTAGAGTGCATTTACCGTCATAGCTCACAGCAACCTCAAACTCATGGGTTTAAGTGATTCTCTTGCCTCAGCCTCCCAAGTAGCTGGGACTACAGGCGCCTGCCACAATGCCCAGCAATTTTTGTTGTTGTTGTCATTGTTATTTAGCAGGCCCAGTCTGGGTTCAAACCCGCTAGCCCCGGTGTATGTAGCCAGCACCTTAACCACTGAGCTACGACCTTAGGCACTTTCAACCACTGAGCACTCTGCTGACCTGCCCAGGGACTCAATCCAGCCTATCATTGGGGGTGGGGATCTGGGCATCATGAATCCCAGGTGCTGGGCTCGTATCTATTACTGCTGCTTGGGAAAATAACCCAAAACTTGTAAACAAGGACACAGCATGTATGTGCATTTCACTGTCTCATGGGAGCATAACTTTATAGGCCACCCAAGGCTTATGCACAATAGCTAAAAGTGGAAATACGGCAAGTGTCCACCTGTGGGTGGTTGATAAACACAACGTGGTTCATTCATATAATGGAATATTATTCAGTCTTTCAAAGGCAGGAAATTTTTTTTTTTTTTTTTTTTTTGCAGTTTTTGGCCAGGGCCTGGGTTTGAACCCACCACCTCTGGCATATGGGGCCGACACCCTACTCCTTGAGCCACAGGCGCTGCCCCAAAAGGAAAGAAATTCTGACACATGCTACAACATAAGAGAGGTCTCTGGGATGGCCACAGGGAGACTGGGAAGGTGGATGGGGAGTTAGTGTTTAAGGCAGGCTCCTCAAACTTTTTAAACAGGGGGCCAATTCACTGTCCCTCAGACTGTTGGAGGGCTGGACTATAGTTTTAAAAAAAAAAACTATGGGCGGCACCTGTGGCTCAGCGAGTAGGGTGCCGGCCCCATATGCCGAGGGTGGCGGGTTCAAACCCAGCCCCGGCCAAACTGCAACAAAAAAATAGCCAGGCGTTGTGGCAGGCGCCTGTAGTCCCAGCTGCTTGGGAGGCTGAGGCAAGAGAATCTCATAAGCCCAAGAGTAGAGGTTGCTGTGAGCCATGTGACGCCACGGCACTCTACTCGAGGGCAGTATAGTGACACTGTCTCTACAAAAAAAAAAACAAAAAAACTATGAACAAATTCCTATGCACACTGCACATATCTTATTTTGAAGTTAAAAAACAAAACAGGAACAAATACAATCACACCACCTCATGTGGCCCGCGGGCCACAGTTTGAGAACCTCTGGTAAGGGGATAGAGTTTCAATTTGGGAAAAATGAAAAAGTTCTGGAGATGAATGGTGGTGATAGTTGCACAATGTGAATATGCTTAATGTCATTGAATGTACATTTAAAAGTGTAGATGGCAGCCTGGTATGGTAACTCATGCCTGTAGTCCCAGCTACTTGGAAGGTTGAGGTTAGAAGATCACTTCAGCCTAGAAGTTTAAGGTTGTAGTGAGCTAGGCTGACACGAGCTAGCACTCTAGCTTAGGCAACAAAGCAAGACCCAGTCTCAAAAAACAAAACAAACAAACAAAAATAATAAGAAAGAAAATAAGAAAATGGTAAATTTTAACTTGTATTCTTACCATAATTTTTAAAACCCCACAGGCATAGGCCCTTGGGGCCCCTTGGGCCATAATTTTTCCTGATCTAGAGGTTCTGAAATGATATTTGATTTTGTCCATCTTTTTTTTCGTCCTTAAAACTGGTAGAACTTTGGGGCAGTGCCTGTGGCTTAAAGGGGTAGGGTGCCAGCTCCATATGCTGGAGGTGGCAGGTTCAAACCCAGCCCCGGTTAAAAACTGCAAAAAAAAAAAAAAAAAAAACTGTTAGAACTTTAATCTGCAATTTTTTTTTTTTTTTAGACAGAGTCTTACTATGTTGTCCTTTGGTAGAGTGCCATGGCGTTGCAGCTAACAGCAACCCCAAACTCTCGGGCTTAAGCAATTCTCTTGCTTCAGCCTCCCAGGTAGTTGGGACTATAGGCACCTATCACAACACCTGGCTATTTTTTTGTTGCAGTTGCCGTTGTTGTTTAATAGGCCTAGGCCAGACTTAAACCCACCAGCCTCTGTATATGTGGCCGATGCCCTACTCACTGAGCTATAGGCACCAAGCCTAATATGTAGAATTTGATTGAAAGCTTTATATCTGTGAAATAAACTCCATGTTGACTTGTTTTCCTCAGGGAGAAGACAAATGGTTTCCCTCAGGTAGAAAAGATAATCCAAGGTTGCAGTTTTGCCCTGGAGGACAATAACCAGTTTTGCATATACCAATCTTTGCTTAATATTCTTTTTTTCAAATCTCTATAATAGCTGATTCCTCAAATTCCATCTGGGAACCAATTTTACTGTCCTGCTGTTTCTCCTATTAATGAATTGAAGGTATTTTCTTTTTTTGGCTGGGGCTGGGTTTGAACCCGCCACCTTCGGCATATGGGACCGGCACTCTACCCCTTTGAGCCACAGGCGCCGCCCAAATTGAAGGTATTTTCACTCCATGTTCTTTCTGTCTAAATTTGTATGAGAGTTAGGTTTGCAAATGCTGAAAATTGCACCACTGAAGTCAAAGTGATTCCCCAGTGGAGCCTCCAGGTAAACTGCCAGCACAACAGGCATCACAGAGCCGGCTGGGTTCTCCGGCTTACCCACCCTTGGTCCCTTAGAAATGACACCTATTTGCCATTCCATGGTCTAAGGTGGCCAGAGCAGGGGAGTCAGTCAAGGTGCATGGGCCCTGAGCAAGGAAGGATGAGGGGGAAAGGAAAGGGAGGGGAAATTCTTTTTTTTGGTTGCAGTTGTCATTGTTGTTTAGCAAGCCTGGGCTGGGCTCAAACCTGCTAGTCTTGGTGTATATGACCAGTGCTCTACTCCTCGAACCCGCCACCTCTGGTATATGGGGCTTGTGTCCTACTCCTTGAGCCACAGGCAGGTCCCCCCCCTTTTTTTTTTTAGAAACAGAGTCTCTTTGTTGCCTTCGGTAGAGTGCTGTGCTGTCACAGCTCACAGCAACCTACAGCTCTTGGGCTTAGGCAATTCTCCTGCCTCAGCCTCCTGAGTAGCTGGGACTACAGATGCCCGCCACAATACCTGGCTGTTTTTTTGTTGCAGTTTGGCCAGAGCCAGGTTCAACCCCGCCACCTTTGGTACATAGGGCCGGCTCCCTACTCACTGAGCCACAGGTGCCACCCCAGGCTATTTTTTCTTGTTGTTGTCATCATTGTTGTTTGTCAGGCCTGGGAAGGTTTTGAACACGCTAGCTCCAGTGTATGTGGCTGGCGCCCTTGCTGCTGAGCTATAGGCGCGGAGCCACCCTGCTAATTTTTCTGTTTTCAGTAGACACGGGGTCTCAATCTTGCTCAGGCTGAGCAAACACAAGCAATCCATTCTCCTCAGCCTCCCAGAGGGCTAGGTATGGGCCACTATGCCTGGCCATAGTTTTTTTGTGTTTGTTTTTGAGACATAATCTCACTTTGTCACCCTCAGTAGAGTACTGTGACATCATAGCTCACAGCAAACTCAAACTCTTGGGCTCAAATAATCCTCTTAACTCAGCCCCCGACCCCCAAAGTAGGTGGGACTACAGGTGCCTGTCACAAGGCCCAGCTATTTTTAGAGATAAGGTCTCTTTTTTTTTTTTTTTTGTAGAGACAGAGTCTCACTTTATGGCCCTAGGTAGAGTGCTGTGGCCTCACACAGCTCACAGCAACCTCCAACTCCAGGGCTTAAGCGATTCTCTTGCCTCAGCCTCCCGAGTAGCTGGGACTACAGGCGCCCGCCACAACACCCGGCTATTTTTTGGTTGCAGTTTGGCCAGGGCCGGGTTTGAACCCGTCCCCCTCGGTATATGGGGCCAGCGCCTTACCGACTGACCCACAGGCGCCGCCCTAGAGATAAGGTCTTGCTCAGCCTCAGACTGGTCTTGAACCAGTGAGCTCAGGTTATCCACTCGCCTTGGCTTCCTAGAGTGCTGGGATTATAGGTGTGAGCCACCTCACTTGGTCCAGCTCAGGATTTCTGACCTGTTTCTGACTTGGGCCCAGTCACCCCTCCTTGGGCAACCTGGCAGCCCCTTTCTTTAGGTGTGTTATTTTTGCAATTTATAAATATATTTATTTAATTAAAAAGTACAAATTATATATAATATGGAGGGCATGTTTCTACTTAAAGACAATTTTCTCCTTCAGTGGATCCAGTAACTTTTCCAAATAGAAATCTCATCTCTACATTCCCCTCATATCTCCTAACCTTCTCCTCTTCATTGAATTTATGGTGAAGATCCCTAGGCTGGGCTGCTCTGGAAACAACAGGGGAGGTCTGCTCTGAACCTCATGGTTTTAGGCTATTCTCCAAGGCTGACTGTAGCAAGGATTGTTCATAATTAGGCAAGGATTATCTACAATTATGCCTTTGGCCTGTTGAGGTCCTAAGTGATACCTGCATCCTATCACTTTGGGAGGTCAATTTGGAAAGATTATTTGAAGCCCAGAGTTGGAGACTAGCCTGAGGAAGAGCAAGACCCTGAGGGCAGGCCTGGGGGCTCCTGCCTATAATCCTATCTCTCCAGGAGGTGGGAAGATCCCTTGAACTCAGGAGTTCAGAGATCATTTTAAGCTAGAGCAAGACACCATCTCTTCTAAAAATAGAAAAATTTGGGGCGGGGCCTGTGGCTCAAAGGAGTGGGGCACTGGCCCCATATGCGGGAAGTGGTGGGTTCAGCCCCAGCCAAAAACTGCAAATAAATAAATAAATAAATAAATAAATAATGAGGGGTGGGTGGCCAGGCACTGTGGCTCACGCCCATAATCCTAGCACTTTAGAAGGCTGAGGCGGGTGGATTGCCTGAGCTCAGAGGTTCGAGACCAGTCTGAGCAAGAGCAAGATCCCCGTCTCTAAAAATAGCCAGGTGTTGTGGCGGGCACCTGTAGTCCCAGCTATTTGCGAGGCTGAGGCAAGAGAATTGCTTGAGCCCAAGAGTTTGAGGTTGTTATGAGCTGTGACGCCCCACCACACTCTAGCCTGGGCAACAGGGTGAGACTGTCTTAAAAAAAAAAAAAAGTATGCATTTGCAAAAGCAATACTGGCATATTCTATAAAAACTACACAATCGCTCAGTGCTTATGGCTTAAGCGGCTAAGGCGCCTGCCACATACACCTGAGCTGGCGGGTTCGAATCCAGCCCGGGCCTGCCAAAAAACAATGACGGCTGCAACCAAAAAATAGCTGGGCATTGTGGTGAGTGCCTGTAGTCCCAGCTACTTGAGAGGCGGAGGCAGGAGAATCGCTTTAGCCCAAGAGTTGGAGGTTGCGGTGAGCTGTGATGCTACTGCACTCTACCCAGGGCAAAAGCTGGAGGCTCTGCCTCAAAAAAAAAGAAAAAAGAAAAAAAAAACTACACAAACAAGTACAGGATGTATACAGTGAAGAAGACTCTCCTTCCCTCTCTCAAAGCGACAGCTGTTGACTGTGCGAGAATCCTGGCTTTTTTTGTCTTTTTGCAGTTTTTGGTCAGGGCTGGGTTTGAACCCACCATCTCGGGTATATGCGGCCAGCACCCTACTCCTTTCAGCCACAGGCACCGACCGTGGCTTTTTTTTTTTTGAGACAAAGTCTCAACTTTGTTGTCCTCGGTAGAGTAATCTGGCGTCACAGCTCACAGCAACCTCAAACACTTGGGCTTAAGCAATTCTCTTGCCTCAGCCTCCAAGTAGCTGGGGCTACGGGAACCCCCCACAACGCCCGGTTATTTTTTTGTTGCAGTTGTCATTGTTCACCAGGCCCGGGCCGGGTTAGAACCCACCTGTCTCAGTGTATGTGGCCGGCGCCCTAACCACTTAGCTACGGGCCCTGAGTCTGGTCTCAAACTCCTAAACTCAGGCAATCCACCCGGCTCGGCCTTCCAGAGTTGCTAGGCGTGAGCCACCACGCCCGGCCAGAATCCCCACTCTTTCCCTTGCTGGCTGTGTGACTTTGGATACATAACTTCCCTGGGTCTTGATTGTCTCATCTGTAAAACTGAGTTATAAATAGCAAATCCCTTCTAGGATGATTGTGAGAATGAGCTAATACCTGTAAAGGAACAGCCGCGGGGTAGTTGTTAGTACATTTCTGAATTACTGTACACAGTCACATGTACACACAGCGTTCTTTCTTAACCTTACAGGAATCAGGGCGGGCGCTGCCGCGCGTCAGCCGCAGCACTCGCGGTCCCGCCTGGCACCCGAGTTTCCGTCCTGCTTTCACTCAATCTTATCTAACTTCTCTCCGGCGGACTTTTGGGCTAATTCCTTGGTTTTGGTTTCTGGCGTAAAGCCGGGAGTCCTGGAACCGGATCCTAACCGCGCGCTTGTCTCCAAGGCAGCCATCTTCTGAGAATCATGGTTGTCGGGTCCCGCCCCGAGTCCACGCGCCACGGCCCGCATGTTCCCGGCACCTTTTGTAGGGTAAAGACTGGGAACCGGACAGCCGCGGACCGCACAGTTCAGCCCCACTGGGCGAGCCGGCTGCAGAAGGCACCAGAGAGCGGGCTAGCACGCAGAATACCACACTCAGCACAGTAACCCCGAACCTGCTCGGCACCCCCGAAGCTTCGCTAGCTCCCAGGAGGCCCCTCCCCGCCCCGCAGGCCACGCCCCACCCCCAGGCCCGCCCCTGGACACTGGCTCCGCCCGCCCTCCAGTTGCTGTTCAGGCGCGCACTGCGGCTGCGCCGGCGTCTGGGGCTCTCAGGCCCTGGCGCCGCGGCTCTTTTGTTTCCCAGCCCAGGCGGGCCGAACCTGAACAGTAATCGCCGTCGGAGTCGGATTGAGATATAGATTTAGGAGTGCCAGGGGCCGCCGCGTCACACACGCCGGAGGGAGCGCGACCCCATCCGGCCCGCGGTGCTGGGACCCGTCCCCGGCCTGCCCGATGGGGCGCGCGGCCCCGGCGATGCGCCCGAGCCCGGCCCCGCGCCCCCGGCCCCGCGCCCCCGGCCCGCCGTCCCCGGCCCGCGCTTCGGCCTGAGCAGCGCACGTCCCAGCCCGCCGCCCCCCACCCGGTGTCTTCGGCCCGCGCGCGCCATGGAGCCCGGCCGCGGTGGCACTGAGACCGTGGGCAAGTTCGAGTTCTCGCGCAAGGACCTGATCGGACACGGCGCCTTCGCGGTGGTCTTCAAGGGCCGCCACCGCGAGGTGAGGCTCTGGCTCGGCTCTTGGGCCGGACCGTAGCCCAGATTCCCGCCCAGGATTCTCACCGGGGACCCCCACCAGCCCAGATCCCCACCGGGTAACCCCGGTGGGACCCCCCACCCTCGATCCCTAGCCCGGATCCCCGCCTCTAAGCTCTCACCCCGGATTTCCAGCCCGGCTCCCTACCCGGGACTCCCACCCTTGATCCTCCGCCCGGATTCTCACCTAAGCCCTCAGACTGTATCTTCAACCCGAGACCCTCCCTCTCCGACACCCATGGAGCCCTCCCCTCTGTATTTGGCCAAGGGTGGCCTGGCCCTGAGGGTCCACGTTTGGTTTTCAGAAGCATGATCTGGAGGTCGCGGTCAAGTGCATTAATAAGAAGAACCTCGCCAAGTCCCAGACGCTGCTGGGGAAGGAAATCAAGATCCTCAAGGTGAGCTGGCATTTTGGGAGGGAGGATGGTGGGGAGAGGGTGGTGGGTGAGTCCTCACCTCACTCTCAAAACTTGAATTTCTGTCCTAGGAACTGAAACATGAAAACATCGTTGCATTGTATGACTTCCAGGTAAGGCCTCTGGACTGCTGTCTGCTGCTTAGGGTGGGGCTTGGGGTGGGTAGGGGACAACAGAAGGAGCTAGGCACCTGAATGCAGAGACAGGGCATGTGGCCTACCCAGGTCTGAGGCCTCATGGGGACTGGGAGACCCCATCTTTGATTCCATCTGGAGCTTGGGCTTCCTTTCTGTGTGCTGGATTTCTGAGGCCTCCAGCTGTTTGCTGAGAGGTTAACCATCCCCCCGCCTCCCCGGTGGTTGAGTGGTTGAGTTACTTTGACCTTGTGGGGTCTGGCCACAGTGTGGCAGGTGGTAGATCCACTCTTCTTGGACGTTTAGCCCAGTGACCCTGCCTGTTAGTGTGGTGGCCCAGGCAGGCCACCTCAGTCCTGGGAGCCGACCCACCTGTCTGGGCCGCCTTTTGTTTGTTGACATTGCTCCAGTGGGCTGGCATTGGCCATGCTCTCCTTGCGTCAGACGTGGGGGGAGGGGCCGCAGGAGATTCCTTCTTGCTGGCAGTTGAGTAGGAGATAGCCACAAGGGTGGCGGATGAGGCCACCTCAGGCCTGGCCTAGCTGGCCCTAGAAGGCAGGCCAATGGATCAGCTATCTTCCCACCTGCCCCTCAGTTCCTGAGGCTCAGTGGCAGGCAGGGTTGGGGAGCCTAGATGCCTGGCTTAGGGACCAGGAGCCCAAGGCGGCAGTTCTGCAGGGCCAAAGTGCTGACTAATGGTTTTGAAACCTGTTTACTGAGGCCACAGCCCAGCTCTGGCTGAGGGAGGTTCCTGGCCTGGCTGGCTCTGTTTTGGTGGCCTCCTCCCTCTGCTGTCAGAGCTTTGCTGTGGCCTTGGGGGCCGTGGCTTGTCAGAAGGTGATGTGCAAGAGGGCCTGGGTCCAGTGTGACAAGAAGTACCTGGAAATTCAGGCACATTGTGTTCTGGGTCCAGGATGGCCACCCCCACCTGCTCTCACCTTCCCTCCCTCTCTGCCTCTTCCCACCATCTTTCTTTCTCTCTTTCCCCCTCATCCCAGTTTCTGAAGCTTCTTGTCAGGGCCATGGCCCACTTGGTGTATGATGCCTGTGGAGCCAGAGTGGAGTGGGCAGCCTGTCTCTACACAGTTGCAGACCCCATAGTACCCCTTCTGGGCCACACCACAGGGTTCTCTGCAGGGCTCCTTAGAAGTTCAGTGCTGGGGCCGCTCCAGGGGGGCCTGCTGGGAATTGGGCAAACAGTGGGCTGGGCCCCAGGTGACTGTCTGCATATCTTTGTACATCCCCATGGGGGCCGCACATGCCTCGCTGTGGGCCTCTTCCACTCCTCCAGCACTGCACAGTGCTCTTCACCTACCCAGCAAGTGCTGGGAAAAGCCTGGTGCAGCCACTTCACATTCTTTTTTATTTGAGACAGAAACCAAGATTCAGAACAAAAATAATTGGTTTTTAAAAATCAGTAATCAGGGCGGCGCCTGTGGCTCAAGGAGTAGGGCGCTGGTCCCATATGCCGGAGGTGGCGGGTTCAAACCCAGCCCCAGCCAAAAAAAAATCAGTAATCAATGATTGGGCTAAGAGAAAACAATTCCCAGGCATTTCAGATGGCAGCATAGTAAAGGTAGTTGTCCTGTCCCTCTCCAGATGGTGTCCTACTGTGTTCACTTTAGAAGCACGATGGATAGTGGGTTCTGAGCCTCTGGGGATGCCATCATCATAAACAGGTGTTCTCTCTGCCATCCCCCCTGCTCTGTACTGGGATAGTCTTCACTTATGAATGCAGCCACAGAAGGCTCTGTTCCTGCACGATTGCCCCTCGTGCTTCCTCCCCAGAGGTTGCCACCTGGGAGTGACATACCTCAGAGCCAGCCTCTGTCTGCAGCTAGGTGACTGGTCCCAGTCCTGGCTCTGCTTTGTGCATGGGTGGTGTCCTTGGGCAGCTCCTGTGTCTTTCTCTGTGAAGTAGAGACCCAAGGTTGTGAGAAATGAGACCAGATACCCTTCAGTCATAGAGACCACCACTATGTCTAACACAGAGAGGTGTTAGTTGCTGTCATGACTGGGGCCGTGGTGGTGATTCGTGGCCCTGTGTCCACTGCTCAGTTTTCTGGTGCCAGAATACTATGTGCCTGAAGTCTTGTTGAAACTGTGGCACATCAAACAGTACGGTAGCCACTGCTGCTTGCTCTTTCCCACAGTGTATGTGTACACAATGCATCCTGTAGTAGGATCCCTGGCTAAGAGGGATGCCTTTGATCGGATAGCTATTGCCAAATTGTCGTCTAGAGAGGCAGCACCGACAATCACTCAGCCTTGTGTCCAAGTGCTGTCTTCTACATCCTTGCCAGGAGGGCAACTCTCAGACATTTTCATCTTGACCCATGTATGAGGTGGAAAATAGCATCTCTTATGGTTTTGTTTTTCATCGTGAGTGAGCTTCAGTGTCTCTTGATGTGCATGTGAATGTTAGAAAGGCCTTCTTTCCTCTGCATATATTTCTGACAAACTATTGGTCCTTTTCTTACTGAGTCTGAAGGTTCTGTGGTTTATACCATAGGCCCTGAGCCATACTGCCTTTCTGAATCCTGATACCACCATTTATCTGTATGACCTTCAATCACCTCTTGATGCTTTACTTTTTTTAGAGTTAGGGTCTTGCTCTTTTGCCCAAGCTGGAGTACAGTGGTATAGTCACAACTCATTATAACCTCAAACTCCTAGGCTCAAACTATCTTCCTTCCTCAGCCCCCTGTGTTAGGACTACAAACGTGTGCCACTATGCCTAACTCATTTTTAATTTTTTTGTAGAGGTGGGAGTCTTACCATGTGGCCCAGACTGGACCCTTAGTTTTCTTTTTCTTTTTTTTTTTTTTTTTGAGATAAGAGTCTCAAGCTATTGTCCTGGGTAGAATGCCATGGCATCACAGCAACCTCAAACTCTTAGGCTCAAACGATCTTCTTGCCTCAGTTTTTCTATTTTGTAGTAGAGATGGGTCTCGCTTTTGCTCAGGCTGGTCTTGAACTCATGAGCTCAAGCTATCTACCCACCTTGGCCTAATCCAGAGCACTAGGATTAGTCGTGAGCCACCGCATCCAACCTGTTTTTTTTTTGTTGTTGTTGTTCATTTGTTTCAGAGTCTTACTTTGTCGCCCTCGGTAGAGTACCATGGCATCACAGCTCACAGCAACCTCCAACTCTTGAGCTCAAGCAATTCTCTTGCCTCAGCCTCCCAAGTAGCTGGGACTACAGGTGCCCTCCACAATGACTGGCTATTTTTAGAGACAGTCTCACTCTTGCTTAGGCAATCCACCTGCCTCAGCTCCCAGAGTGCTAGGATTATAGGTGTCAGCCACTTCTCCCAGCCTTAGAACCTTAGTTTTCTTACTTATGAAGAACTATAATGGAGGCTGGGCATGGTGGCACCTGCCTGTAGTACTGGCTACCCAGGGAGGCTGAGACAGGAGGAACACTTGAGCCCAGGAGCTCAAGTCTGACCCTAACAACATATGGATATGTGGTATCTGGGGATAAAAGCCAAAACAGAACTGTAGTGGTTGTGATGACAACTTTAGTATGTTAAGTGTTTAGAACTCTGCCTGTCAGGTGGTGCCTGTCACTTAATAAGTGCTATATGAATGTTACTGATTTGTGGGAGCTCTTCATATATTAAGAAAAGCAGCCCTTTTGTGAGGTTGCAGATATTTCCTCCCATGTTGTTTGTTCTGCCTGCAGCTTGAGTGGGGGCAGGATATATAGGCTGTCTTGAAACTCGTTGGTACCAGGCTTCAAAGCAGGGTCCAGATAGTTCTGGAAATTGCTTGCAGAGTTGTGTGTTAGAATATTGTTTGTATGTCTTGAGATTGTTACTTATATTGTTGAGTTAGATTTTTTTTTTTGTTTAGGTTTTTTTAGGCCATACAAAATGGTAAGATTTATCAGGCTAGCGTGAGTGCCTGGGAAGTGGGTCACTTGGGTAATGTTCTTTTCTGAGCCCACCAGAGCCATGGGAAGCACCTAGACACCTGGCCTCCACACTGAGGGTGGAGTGTGCAGTGTCTGGACTTGTTCTTCCACCAGGAGAGTGGCCACCACTGGGATGATTAGGGTGTGAGACTTGGGAGCCAGGCCCAATTCTAGCCCAGTGTGCCCTGGGAGGAGGGGTAATAGCCACTCCTGTTGGTAGTGACCCCCCTCCAGGCCAGCATGTCATCCAGTCAGTTCCCTGCAGCCACAGGTCTTGCTGGGCTTCCTAGATATGGCTCCTCCGGGGCCACTGTGGGCCATGTGCTGGTGGGGCCCCAAGTTAAGGGCCTGTACTCACCATTGGTCTCTTTAGGGCAGCACCTGCCCTGGCCTGGGGGTCATGGGGATACTGTGACTAGGCTGTGACTTTCGAGAGGGTAGGAGGCTGCCAGACCAGAGTTGGGATGATCTCTGCCTGCCTGGGGGCAGAGTGCAGGCTGCATTGAAAGCTGTTGTTACCAGGCTTCCAGGCAGGGGCAGTCCTAGAAGTCGTCTGCAAAGTTGTGTGTTTGTATGTGTTGTTTTATTAATCTTTGGGTTTTTTTTTTTTTTAACTTTTTCAATCATAGAATAAAATTAACATATTGGAAAGTACAAAACATAGATGGGGAAATGCTTACTGGAGCAGGCATCTGTGGGGTGGAGCGCATCCCGCATCCCGCATCCCCTGATTGCTGGATTCTCTCCCATCCAAGAGAGCCCAGCCCTCACCTTGTAGTCATTCTCTCCCCGCTCTTTTCCGTTTCTGTCTGAGCCTGCTCCTGACACCCACAGCCTCATTTACTTGTCTTTAAGCCCAGCAGTGGAATCTCAAGCAAGCTCACATTTGCGGCTGTTTTTCTGTGTGTGGTAGGTGTTGCCTGTTCATTGCTGTGTGGTGTCCCATGGTGGGACTATTCCCTGGCATAAGTATCCCTCCTTGGATGGAGAGGGTGCTTGGCTGGGCTGATGGATAGAAATGTGAACAGGGGGCGGCACCTGTGGCTCAGTGAGTAGGGTGCTGGCCCCATATGCCGAGGTTGGCGGGTTCAAACCCAGCCCCGGCCAAACTGCAACAAAAAAATAGCCGGGTGTTGTGGTGGGCGCCTGTAGTCCCAGCTGCTGGGGAGGCTGAGGCAAGAGAATCGCGTAAGCCCAAGAGTTAAGAGGTTGCTGTGAGCCGTGTGATGCCACGGCACTCTACCCGAGGGCAGTACAGTGAGACTCTGTCTCTACAAAAAAAAAAAAAAAATAGAAAAGGGTGGCGCCTGTGGCTCAGTTGGTAAGGCGCCGGCCCCATATACGGAGGGTGGCGGGTTCAAACCCGGCCCTGGCTGAACTGCAAACCAAAAAATAGCTGGGCGTTGTGGCGGGCGCCTGTAGTCCCAGCTACTTGGGAGGCTGAGGCAAGAGAATCACTTCAGCCCAGGAGTTGGAGGTTGCTGTGAGCTGTGTGACGCCATGGCACTCTACGGAGGGCAATAAAGTGAAACTCTGTCTCTACAAAAAAAAAAAAAAAGAAATGTGAACAGATAGGGTGGGTCTTTGGAGGAATGTGTGGTTTGTACCTCCCTGCAGGGTTCCTCCACACACATGCCCCCTGCACTGGATGTGTTCCCTTTTCCTAAGCAGCATCATGTCCTTGGAGGGTCCGGGGGCCCTGCTCCCAGTAGTGAGTAGTGCTGGCCCCAGGGATCTGCCTCAGACCCCTGCTACTGAGTGCACAGATAGTTTAGACCTCCAGGTCAGGGAAGGGGGGCTGGTGAGGTCCCAGGGAACCAGCGCACAATGGGTGGCTGAAGGTGCTGCCCAGATAGGAGGGTGGGTCTTCCTGCTCAGGGTGGGTCCTGCAGCTTTTCCCTTTTGGGAGTTGTCCAACAGAATCCAGCCTGGGTGTGGGGAGCCATTCTTGTCCGGGCCATGACTGTGGCTTTTGCTATCTTCTAGAGCCAAGAAAGACAGCTCTGGAGGAGTTAACTAGGTCAGCGCCTGCCCACCAGGCCCAGCCCAGGATCACCAGACAGGAGTAGGGCTGACTGAGGGTGGGGAGCTGGATCCTATTAAGTAAAGCACCTTACTGCCCCGGGGTGGGGCAGCCTCCTACGTGCCCAGACGCCCGTGCCCTGCTGCCTGTGATTCCTGGCTCTGGTGCCAGCTGTGCATGCACATAGGGGGCAGCAGGTCAGTTTGCTAGTGCCAGCTTTGTCCCCAGGGCCTATCCAGAGATAGAGAAGGTGTGGATTTTGTTCTCCCTTTGTAAAGGTTTTGCTTTGTTGTGAACCTCAAGTCAGTCATTCCCTCCTTTAGGGGGTAGCCTCATGGAGTGGTCAGGAGTTGGTTTGGTCTGGGCTCAACCCTGTGGCCAGCTGTGTGCCGACCTCTTTGCCCCATCCCTCCCATGAGATGGGGCCTGCCTCCCAGGCTGGGGGTGCTGGCTGTTAGGACGTGAGTTCCCCCCCCTTGCAGCCGTGTGTGCTGTGGTGTGATGGACTCCCCTAAAACTGCCCCACAGAGCCAAGCCCTCCTTACCAGGAGGAGTCTGGGAGGCAGTCTTAGTCCTTTAGGTATCCCAGGGAGGTGGCTCAGTGCCTGGAGCCTGCCCGGCCTTGTTCCCCAGGGGAGCTTGTGAAAACCAAATTTAGCTACACAGAGGTGGTGGAGTGGAAGGAACCTGATGCCCTGTCTGGGTTCTGATTGGGTAGGGCTGGTCAGGGGCAGCCTGGCTGTGACCACCAAGGCTGTGTTCTGACCCTTGGACCCCCACAGGCCTGAGAGAGAGCCCTGAGCTCTTCCTTGGGGAAGGCTGGGGGCCTCACAGGGAGGCTGAGATGGCCACAGGTGGAAGGGAGGGCAGGGGCTAGTGGGCGGCCGAGGGTTGCCTCCTTCCTGGGGCACCTGCCACTGGTGCTGGCCCTGCTTTGGTCCCACTATCTTTTCTGATCTTTGCCAGGGCTGGAGGCAGCTTGCTGGGCTTTCCGGGCAGGCGATGCAGCTACCTGTTAGCAGGTGCAGAGGTGGAAGAGGTATTAGCAGGGCAGAGATAAAGGAGGGGGTATGCGTCCTGGGCTGGCCTTGCCCCTGCCCAGTGCAGGTAGCCTCTTCTCATCTGTAGCCAGGCCCTAGTTGGTATAGCCAGAGGAGCTTCCAGAATGCTGTTCTATGGCACCAAGGCCCTGATACTGTGAGGGGAGGTGGATGACCCAGCACTGCTGATCCTGTATCCTATGCCCAGGTGGACTTTCTGGGGGGAGGCTGAGCACAGCCGAGGATAAGAGATAGCCATGGTTTCTGCTGAGAGACTGATTTGGGCAGGAGTGCCAAGAAGGCTGGGGTGCTGGCATCCTGCAGCCCAGTCTGCCATGTGCCCACCAAGCGTCTGCCCCCTTCCAGGAGGTGGCACCCACCTGGGCTTCAGGAATGCAGGTTTGGAGGGAGTTGCATTTGTGAACTTGGCCTCAGGGAGCGTGGAGTGTTCTGGCTGGGGGAATGTGGGTTGGCTGTGCGGGAGCAGCTTCCCCACAGACAGCAGGAGGGGGAGCTTTGTGGTAGGGCCCATAGCCCTGGGGCAGTGGCAGTGGGCACTTTATTGTCTATAGTGCTGGGGGGTAGTCTCCTGGGAGAGTGGAGGCTTTGGTCGGTGTCTTTTTTTTTTTTTTTTTTGCAGTTTTTGGCCAGGGCTGGGTTTGAACCCGCCATTTTCAGCATGTGGGGCTGGTGCCACAGGCGCCACCCTGGTCTGTGTCTTGCACTGCCCCCACCCTGCCCATTCTTGCATTCCCTCCAAGACCCTCCCATCTTTGTCCCTCTTCCCTGTGGGTCCTGGTTTTGCTGAGGGGGCTTGGGGCTCTGGCACGAGGGTCACACTCCAGGGAGTGGACCTGCGAGCGCTGCCTCCTGTCTGGCAGGGTGACCCAGGGCAAGTGAGAGGAAGGGAGGCTTGGGGCACTTCACAGGTTCACTGGGGGGGCCCCAAGGAGGATGGGAGCAGGTGCAGAGCAGGGAGTGGGTGTTGTGTCTCTGTAGCTATTTCTGGTTCCCATCCTTCTCCCTGTAGCCCAGGTAGGAACCTGCCCCAGGGTTACCTCTCCCTGCAGCTGGCCTCGGAGGTACGGGCAGGAGGTGGCTGAAACTCAGTCCCAGGCATACTTCCACCTGAGGGAGGCAATGAGCCTGGCAGGGCTTGCTTGTGGGCAGGTCCCCTAGGCCATGCCTGGGGTTTCAAAGTGTCACTTTGGCCATGCAGTGTTAGAAGGGCTGCATGCCCAGGATCAGCTCAGCCACCTAGGGAGTTGCCCTCCTCAGCTTGCCCCTCAATGTCCTTGACCTGGCCTACAACTCCTCTGCTGGCACACATCTGGGGATGGGGGCCTCTTGCATTTCCAGGTACATCACCCAGCATCACGTGTCTGTCCTCACCCCCAGTCCTGAGCCTCTGCCTTGTTCCTGCCAGGGTAGGGACATTGCGTGTCCCAGAGGGTTGACAGAGCAGGTTCAGGAGGTGGGGGGTGTCTGATAGTCAGCGCTCCCTTGCTTTGCGACTGGTGCACAGCCACCTGCAGCCTCCAGCGTCTTGCTTGGGGTATGAGTTGGGATTGCCATGGAGCGGCCCTGAGTGTACGCTGGACATGGGCTGTGTGGGTGAGGGGTTGGGTCTAGGCAGGGCTCTGCCCATTTGTGGGGGTCTCGCTCCCATGTGTGAAGGCCTCGCTCTTAGACTGGCAAGGCTGTCCCTCACTAGGTATTAGGGCATTACCGGGTGTGCTGTGTGTGGGAGGGAGCAAGCTGCTTGTAGGCTGTCAGGGAAGGCATGGTGGGCTTCTGCCAGTGGCTTTCTCCATTTCTTTTTTTTTTTTTTGCAGGTTTTGGCCAGGGCTGGGTTTGAACCCATCACTTCTGGTATATGGGGCCAGCGCCCTACTCCTTTGAGCCACAGGCACCACCCAGGCTTTCTCCATTTCATAGGGACAGAGAGGGAGGATGTGGGTGGTGCCCCTGGCAGAGGTCTGCATACGGGCCACGCTGAGCAGGAGCTGGCTGTGCCCTGTGTGTGCCCCTTGTTGGAGGGGGAATCAGACCCTGGAGGTGGTGGCTTGATCCCCCAGCAGGCCAGGCTGGGAAGGGAGCGGGATGCCCCATAGCCTCAGCCTGGCAGCACCAACCTGTAATCTGTCAGTGTCTTGATTCTGGAATCAGGAGCCGGGCAGTCTCTGGGTCTGAGGATCATGGCTGGCTTGCAATTCTGGCTCAACCCTTCCCGCTGGGTGGGGACAACAAGCTGAGCCTTATTAACCGCAGGCCAGGGGCCTTTACCCAGTCATGACAGAGACCTCTGTGATCACAACAGGCACCTACTCCAGAGCCCACATGGGCTACAGGCACTCTTGACTCTGGCCATTGGATAGCTAAGCTCTGGTGCAGTGGGGCCCCCATGCCTGGCCATGTCTGCTCTGCTGATAGCCTGAGAGCCCAGCAATGTGTTGAGGGCAACTTGAGTCTCAGGTGGTGCTTCCTCCCACCTGTTACACCTCTTTTTGTCTTGTAGGAAATGGCCAATTCCGTTTACCTGGTCATGGAGGTGAGTGCCATGGAGGGCCTGCTGGAAGGAATAGTCTGCACCCTAAAGTAGGGTAGCCCCTAATTGCCTGGGGCCAGGGTGGGTGGGTAGCTATGCTGCTCCTGTATCCTTGGGCTAATGGCTATAGCTGGACTTGGGGGAGACTTGGTGGGCATGGCTGGAGTTTTAGGGGGCATGGCTGGGAACACATGCTTGCGGTGCTCTAGGGCCCAGGAGCAGCATCAGGTGTGGGAGTAGGGAGACAGATGGGGCTGGGAGGTTGTCTCCAGGCCCTAGCCATGACTGACTTATGTCTCTGGTCTTCTTCAGTACTGCAATGGTGGGGACTTGGCTGACTACCTGCACAGTGAGTAGACATGCTCATCCTGGCTCAGCTTAGACATGGTCTAGTCTGAATGTGCCCCTCTGTTCGGGCTGCTGGGCCTTCTCCCCGAGCACCTTCTGGGGGTGGAAAGGGTAGCCTTAGGCCACTATCTATCCAGCTGTCTTCCACATGCTCAGGAGAAGGCTGTGACCAAATAGCTAGGTCTCTGATTGAGGGGAGGGCTGCTGAAACAGGACAGACCAGTGCTTGTGTGGTGGGTCTTGCAGTGGGTGCTGCATGTCGTGGCTGGGAGGGTAGCATCTGGCCTTAGCTTAGTGGACCTGGTCTGTGAGGCAGCAGGTGTTGGTGCAGGGGGCCTGGTGGGGGCTGGCGCTGAGGAGGACACAAGTGGGGTGGGAGCAACTGCAGTGTTGATGGGGCCTGGTCAGGTGGGTCTGAGCTACAGGTGCTTGCTGGGTATGGAGGTGAGAAGTACATTTGGACAGCCTTCCAAGTAGGGTGTCTTAGTGTTCTGAGGCGGTAGGCAGACAGGTGATTCAGGAAGGATGGAGTGGCCATCTGTCCATGTCTGTTGGGGCTGCTATAGCAAAGTGCCCTAGGCTGGGTAACTTATGAACAGGTTTATTGCTCACAGCTCCCAGGGCGGGGACATCTGGGGTGAAGGTGCTGGAAGACTGCAGACAGGCTCCTGCAGGCCTCATCCATGAAGGCACTGAGCCCACTGATCTGATCACTCCCCAATGCCCCATCACCTAATACTGTCACTAGGGGATTTCAGCACACAAAGTTTGAGGGACACATTCAGACCATAGGACCATTCCTGAGATCGGGGAGTTCAGAGCTTCATATTAGCCAGATGGCAGGCCTATGTCCAGAGCCAGGGGAGATGAGAAGGGCCAGGGAACAGAACTGGAAGAGGAGAGGAGCCAGCAGGGCATTTTGTGGGTGGGGGCTGTAGTGCTCCTGCTCTGGCATCTTTGCCTTCTGTGTTGGGGACTGTGGTTGGGGACAGGCTGGCTGGCTGAGCCATCAGGGCAAACTAGAGCCCTTCAAACTAGCCATCAGGGCAAACTAGGGTCCTTCATGATATGGCCTGGGTAGTGCCCTCTGACAGCTGGCCAAAGCCAAAACCAAAGGATGCTGGCCCTGGGTGCTCTGGGCTGGCAGCTGCCCTGGCTTGCCACGTGGCCAGGGCATGCTAGGCCTTGCCACCCAGTGTTTACTCTCAATCTTGTGGCTGCCATGCTGCCTGCTGGGACAGTGACCTTCAGTGGCTAGGCAGTCCCTGGCTGGTTTTCAGGCTCCACAGGTGTCAGGTGGGAACCAGGCCCACTTTCAGTTGCCTGTGAAGACAGGGAGGGAGGTTGGGAGGTACAGGGGCTCATCTGGAGGGCTGGTCTGTCTTGGGGGACTAGTTGTAAGGCTGTCAGGGGTGCTTATATGTTCTGTGTGTGTTTGTGTCCACATGTGTCTGTATGGCTGTCTGAACATGTGTGTGCAAGCATGAGTGTGAGCCTCTAGGTGTCTGAGGAGAGACCTAGCCCTGGAGTGGGGAAAGGCAGGGGGTGCTCTGTCCACTTGCTATTATACTTTTGAGTTCTGGACAGAGAGGCCTGGGGGTCTAGGTCTGGATTTAACGTGAGGTCTCCCTTAGTGTGTCTCCGTGCTGTATGTGCAACCTGTGTGCTGTGAGTCACAGGGCTCAGAGACCAGGAGGGGCCAGCCTCACCCCTATCGGGCCAGGACCCAGTGGGTAGTGAGCAGGGTTGTAACAGGGGAGTGACAGCAGCTCTCTAAGTTGCAAGATGGTCTGCCTGCCACCTGATGAGCAGGCTGGGGCCAGTCTGGCCTTTACTTCCCATGTCTACCCAGGGAGTGGGGTACCTGGGTGCCCTCTTAGCCACATCTCCCTGCAGCCATGCGGACTCTGAGTGAGGACACCATCAGGCTCTTCCTGCAACAGATTGCTGGTGCCATGCGGCTTCTACACAGCAAGGGCATCATCCACCGTGACCTGAAGCCCCAGAACATCCTGTTATCAAACCCTGGTGGGCGCCGGGCCAACCCCAATAACATCCGCGTTAAGATCGGTGAGGCTCATTGGGGTCATGCCTCCCCGGGCAGTTCCCAAGGTGGATGACCCCAGGCTGCGGCTGTCCTGATGTGTGTCTTTCCTGCAGCTGACTTTGGGTTTGCTCGGTACCTCCAGAGCAACATGATGGCAGCCACGCTCTGCGGCTCCCCCATGTACATGGTGCGTATGGCCCTTGCTCCACTGGGTCCCCAGGGCAGCAGGCCAGGCCCAAGTGACTAATGCCTGGCAGGCCATGCTCTGATTGGATGGTCCCTGGCTGGCACCTGTTTGTGGCAAATGAACTCTGGTGCCTGTCCTGTGCGTGGTACTGACCCGTGTTTCTGGTGCTGCAGGCTCCTGAGGTCATCATGTCCCAACACTATGATGGGAAGGCAGACCTGTGGAGCATCGGTACTATTGTCTACCAGTGCCTGACAGGGAAGGCACCCTTCCAGGTGAGGAGTACCAGTATCCCAGAGGGGCAGGGGTCAGGGTGGCCCTCGCATTCTGCACTGTAGCTCTGGCTGATAGCCCCTGTCCTGCCTGCCCATCGTTCGCTGAGATCCCATGGGCCTTCCTTGGTGGCTCACATCACTCTCTTGCTCAGAGCTGAGGCCACATCTCTTGGTGGCCAATTCAATGTTCCCAGTGTCTCACCAGCTTTCGCTGTGTGCATGTGCATGCATAGGTCTCCTCTTTGTCTTCCCTTGCTGCCAGGGCTGGCCGTGACCCACTAAATGGTGCTGTAATCTCTAGCATGAGGGTAGTTTATGTGGGAGTTATGCCAAGGGCTACATATGGACAGCAGGGTGTGCCTCCTGAGCCACCAGTAACCCTGCCCTGTTCTGTCTTGGGGAGAGCTGACCACCTCAGGGGGCATTAGCCCTGTGAGGTCCCCTGCTGCATTCAGTTCTTGGACAGTGTCAGGCATGGCAGGTGCCCAGGGAGTGTGTGGGTGGCTGAGTTGAGTGTGTATGTTAGAAACCAGGTCCACCAGGCAGGGCCAGTGCTTGCGGGGTGGGGGAATAGATGGCTATTAATTTCGAACAGCCAATAGCCACGGCACCACAACCCTGGATTGTACCCCGTGCCTCAGCTCTTGGAGGGGAGGGTCAGCTGTCCCTCTTCGCAGCCCATGGGGCCTATCAAGCCCAGGAACACCCCATAAGCCACACTCTGGTTGGGGGCCAGAGGTGGAGTTTGGACATAGGCATATGGTCTGGACCTGGCCACTGACCTTTGTCCTTACCCACCAGGCTAGCAGCCCTCATGACCTTCGCCTGTTCTATGAGAAGAACAAGACGCTGATCCCCACGTAAGCACTTCTCCTACATTCCTCCTTCTCCCTGGGGCTTTCTCAGCGGGCTCCATGGTCAGCCTTGTGTTCTCTTGGCCTCATGCAGTATCCCACGGGAGACATCAGCCCCCCTAAAGCAGCTGCTGCTTTCTCTGCTCCAGCGCAACCACAAAGACCGTATGGACTTCGGTGAGCATCCTGCTGCGCAGGCTTGAAGGGAATACAGCCCAGGTTACCCTCCCCATCCACTCATGCAGCCTTCACTAATTCCATGGATAGCCCCATACCACACTGGGACACTGGTCCCTCTGAAAGCTTAGCATGGGCAGCAGGCACAGTCTCCAGCCGCTGTCACCTGGCATCCTGGGACCGCCTCTGGCCTGTGGGATGGCACTGAGACCCCCAGGGCCCTTGGCTTCTCATCCATCCAGAGGCTACCAGGCCCTGGTTTTATAGTGAGATGTGCTGCTGGGAAGACCAACCTGGGGCAGGTGGATGATGGTGGCCTGGGTTGAACTGGGTGGCCAGGTATGTTAAGAAGCTGCCTGGGGGCTCTGTCTCTGCGCCCAGCCTGGTGTCACAGCCAGCTACCTGCAGATGTGGTCCTCCTGAGACCTTACCCCTCTTCCTGCAGATGAGTTTTTCCATCACCCTTTCCTCGAGGCCAGCCCCTCAGTCAAGAAGTGTGAGTGTCTATGGGTTCCCTGGGCCCTTGGCAGGGCCTGAGTACCCTCCCCACAGGTCTGGCCTGGCCCCTTATATTGGTCTAGGGTTTGGGTGCAGCCTGCTGCAGCCCCTCTGGGAAGGAGGGGGCCACAACCTCCTCCTGGGAGGCTTGGGAAGGGTAGAACTGCTGAGGGTCTACGCAGGTCACAGCCAGGGGGTGAGCTGGGGGGTGGTCCTTTGGGGCAGCTGTGGGTGAAAGGTGTAGTTCACCCCTGCCCCCCCGGGCTGGTTCTGGGAGCAGTGTCCTCAGTGTGGGAGTGGCAGGATACTACAGGCTGACCCACACCGCTCCCCCAGCCCCACCTGTACCTGTGCCCTCCTACCCGAGCTCCGGGTCTGGCAGCAGTTCCAGCAGCAGCTCTACCTCCCACCTGGCCTCCCCACCGGTGAGTCTCAGCCCCAGCCCTGGCCCCACTTGGGCACCTGCCCTGATTTCTCTTTCTGTGTGAGCCCTGAGAAACAGATGAGTGACCATGTTCTCTGGGGAATGTTGAAGCATTAGAAATAGATGAAATCCTTTCTGGCACCGACTGGTCCTCCTCATATCCAGAGGCTGATGTCAGGGTCTAGTCTGCAGGGGTATGTGTACTGTGTTGGCTGTTTGGGGCAGAGTCCTGGGACCTGGCAGGTGCACCCCTTCCCCTCCTATCTCCCATCAGACTCATGGTGCAGGCCTGGGAGTTATGGTGGTGCTTAGTGACCAGGGCTTAAGCCCTGTTCATCCATCTGTCTCTCTGAGCACTCCTCCTGCGGTGCTATGTTTGGTCATTGAGGCATCAGCATCCGGGTCCTCCTGGGATGACTGTTCTGGTGAAGTGGGGCAAGGTGACCCCTGCACAGCTACCTTGGAACCCCTCCTGGGTGTGGTGCATTTTTCGGCTGTGGCTTCGGAGTTGGCCACAACCAGGCCAGTGTATGTTGAGCCTTAGCACAGTGCTGTGCTCTGTGGAGCAGAACCCCTTGTGGTGGCTTCTGTACCAGACACCCCCCATAGCACCTTTTCACACAGCTGTAGTAATGGAGAAATGAATGGTAGAGGGACAGATGGTGGACACGTCCAAACACGGCCTCCATATAAGCTTTGGGTCAGATGGCTTCCTTTGGCTAGGGTGGGGGGTGCTCCATGCAGGCTACTGTTCCAGGGGTGTCAAGACCAGTCTTCATTGTGGCTTTTGGAAGTTTAAGGAGAAGAGCAGCCCATGGGAAGAAGAACACACAGAATCCCTTCCTCAACCCACAGGGGTCCCTGGTCCTAACTGAGGACCTAGGCTAAACTGGAAGAGTGAGATTTCCTCCCCAGGGTGTCAGGGGTCCCTGGGACCTGGCTGACCAGCCCTTTCTCTGACCCCCCAGTCCCTGGGGGAGATGCAGCAGCTGCAGAAGACCCTGACCTCCCCTGCTGATGCCACTGGCTACCTGCATGGCTCCCGGGACTCAGGTGGCAGCAAGGACTCCTCCTGTGACACAGATGACTTTGTCATTGTCCCAGCCCACTTTCCAGGTCAGGGGCCTGCTAGGCAGGGGGTGGGTAGATGTGTGTGGTCCAGACCTATTTTCCATCTGTGGGCATTCAGGATGGGCTTCTGGGAGTTTCTGGCACAGCTCAGCTTGGCCAGGAAGGCCATCTCTGTTCAAACCACTCCTACAGGCAAAGGCAAGACTTCCCAGTGGTCAGTGGGTAGTCACTGACCCCGGGCCCTGGTCCTGGCAGGCAAGGGCTGCTCCTGCCAACCCTTGGGCCAGGACTGCACCCTACAAATGTGTCATTCCCATGCTGGTTGGAATGCTGGTACTGAGGCTTGTGAGGGGGAGGCC
This sequence comes from Nycticebus coucang, assembly GCF_027406575.1. NCBI lineage: Eukaryota > Metazoa > Chordata > Mammalia > Primates > Lorisidae > Nycticebus > Nycticebus coucang. Next base: position 105,669,582 of record NC_069783.1, on the reverse strand, counting down.
TGGGGGTCCTCTGCACCTTTCAGAGCCCTGCATTCTAGCAGTTCCTCTCTTTGTCCTTGGCTATCCTGAGAATCCAGGGATCAGGGATGGGTTGGCACTGGCCATGGGGTCCACTAGAAGTGAATGGTGCTCACTGAGCTCTGGGCACCTGCTGTCAACCCAGCTCCTGGAGCCCCTCACCGTCTTAAGGATAGCAGGAAGATAGGGGCAGAGCCCTCTCAGTCAGGAGCCTGGTGTTCTGGAAGGGTTTGGGCCTAGACTGGGAGCTGTGGATGCCTGGCCTCATCCTCCTGCCTAGAGCTGGCTAAGGGCTGGGGGCCAGGGACCCAGGGTCTTATAAGTGCAATGACACAGGGGGAGCACAGTGGGAGTGGGGAGCAGTAGGGAGTGCAGTGCTCTGGCTGTTCCCTGCAGAGTAGGGCTGCAGGATGGGGCTGCTGTGTGATCTGGGGGCCCAGGTCTGGAGCTCCCACTGTGGGGAGAAAGACAGAGGGGCAGGAAGGGCCAGAGTGGTCAGAGAGGACTTGTAGTCCAGGCTTGTTGTCTCCCACCTACAGCTGACCTGGTGGCCGAGGTGGCTGGTGCCAAGCCCCCGCCGGACAGTCTGATGTGCAGCGGGTGAGCTCCTCCCTGAGCCTTCTGTTCTGGGGAAAGAAGTGGCATCCTGGGAAGTAGCCAGTATTACCTCTGCCTGGCTGTCCCCCTTCCTGGGGTCAGGCAGTTGGGGAAGGGCTGATATCTGCAGTGCCCTCTGTGGGCCATGCACTGCTAGAGGCTTGACAGCCCCCCTGCCTGGCCTTCTGCCCCTCTAGGAGCTCACTGGTGGCCTCTGCTGGCCTGGAGAGCCATGGCCGGACCCCATCTCCATCCCCACCCTGCAGCAGCTCTCCCAGCCCCTCAGGGTAAGAGGGGCCCTGGCAAGGGGCGCTGTGAGCCAGCCCAGAGTAGAGGCCTGACATCCTATCATTGCCATGGCCTCCCGTCCTGTGATGCCCATATGCCCTGCCTTGTTCAGGCCTGTAGGTCTCTAGGCTCTACTTGGAGGGTCCAATGGGGATCATAGTGGAAGGGCCAGTGGTCAGGAGAGGGAACCAACCCAGGACTCCAGGTCAGCACCACCATTGCCACCTTAAGCCTGCTGGGTAGGGCTGGCCCAGCTGGTGCTGCAGGTATCTCCCATTGGTTGGCTGGGTACAAACTGGGGGTCCAGGATAGAGTGTGAACAGGCTGCAGTCCAAATGGCCACAGTGCAAAGGTGGGGAAGTTACCTTTTCCAGAGTTGGCAGGTGGCCCAGGGTGGCCTGTACCTGGGTGTAGACCTGTGTTTTATCTGTTCTTGGTCCCTATGACCTTGACTCCTTTCCCACCACAGCCGGGCTGGTCCATTCTCCAGCAGCAGGTATGGTGCCTCTGTGCCCATTCCAGTGCCTACTCAGGTGCAGAACTACCAGCGCATTGAACAGAACCTGCAGTCACCCACCCAGTACCAGACACCCCGGTAAGTTCAGGGTCCCAGGGAGCCAAGTGTGTCCCAGGTCATATGGCAAGAGCCATGTTGCAGCCCCCCTGGAGAAAGCAGGGCCATCATGCATGCACACTTGTGCAGGCTGTGCACTGACTCAGCAATACCATTCCCTTTGTCAGCATAGTGGGATTCTGCTTATTTTGACATCTTTCTGATATATGCCAGTAAAGTGTCTTGAGTTTATAAAACCTATATTTTGGCACATATCAATAGACAAAAGCATAATGGAGTGCAGAACCCCTTTTCTGTAATTCATGGAAGGCTGTGTTGGTTGGTGGTTATCCTTAAGAGGGCCTGTACTCTCAGGGTGAGAGTGCCTTGGGAAGTGCTGGGATGCTCTACCCTCCTGGTTGTCACCTCAGCAGGATGGCAAAGGCTCAGGCCCTATCCTGTGGCCTTCGGCAAGGCTATCGTTAGGGCAGAACACAGTGATAAGGAGTTTCTGGCATCATGCTGGCCATGTGAGGCACGTTCTCACATGCGCCTCGTCTGCAGGTCCTCTGCTATCCGTAGGTCGGGCAGCACTAGCCCCCTGGGCTTTGTGCGGGCCAGCCCATCACCTCCAGCCCCCACAGAGCATGGAGCTGTCCTGGCAAGGAAATTGTCCTTGGGCGGGGGCCGGCCCTATACGCCATCTCCACAAGGTGAGCTGTGGGCAGGAACTGGCAGGAGGGGCTAGATGATTGATGCATGGCCTGTCACAGCCTGACCTTGGCCTCTCTTCCCTAAGTTGGGACCATCCCTGAGCGCCCGGGTTGGAACAGGGCACCCTCCCCACAAGGAGCCGAGATGCGGCCTGGCAGGTCCCCTCGTCCAGGTGGGTGCTACCTGGGGTTAGTGGGGGACTGGGCTCATTTGCACCAGGCCCTGCCTGTCCTGTAGCCCTTGTTTCTTACAAGTGGAAGGATGAAGGTGGCCTGTGAGATGGTTTAACAACCCCAAGCCTTGCAGACCCTGACTCATGCCATGTATTTCTTTGGAGCAGAGAGTAGATGTGCCCTCCAAGGGTGGCTGGGAGGTCAGAGGATAAATTGAGGGATTTAGCTTGTGTTGCTCTAGGAGGTCTCTATGCAGTGGTCATGGCAACAGTGGTGCTGTCCTGTCTGGAGGGCTGCTGAATGGTGACAGGCCCCATGTCCACAGGCTCCTCTGTACCTGAGCACTCTCCCCGCTCCTCTGGGCTGGGCAGCCGCCTGCACAGCGCCCCCAACCTGTCTGATTTGCACGTCGTCCGCCCCAAGTTGCCCAAGCCCCCCACAGACCCCCTGGGCACCATGCTCAGCACCCCACAGGCCAGCCCCCCCCAGCCGCCCCATGGGCTGCCATCTTGCCGGACCCTGCGTGGCTCACCCAAGCTGCCAGACTTCCTGCAGCGGAACCCCCTACCTCCCATCCTGGGCTCCCCAACCAAGGTAAAGGATAGGGTGGGCATGGCCATCCTGGGGGGCGGCTCTGTGCCTCAGTTCCTTTTTCCCTGGCCACAGCTATGTGTCTCTGCTGGGTCCTTTAGCTGCTGCCCTCTTTCCCACCTGTCATGTGTGCTGAAAGAGGCTGCAGGTGAGAGTGATTCTCAGCTTCATTTCTCCTCCCCGCCCCAGGCTGTGCCCACGGTTGACTTCCCTAAGACCCCTAGCTCCCAGAATCTGCTGACCCTCCTGGCTCGGCAGGGTGTGGTGGTGACACCCCCAAGGAACCGGACTCTGCCTGACCTCTCAGAGATGGGGCCCTTCCAGGGACAGCAGCTGGGCCCTGGCCTGCGGCCTAGCGAGGACACCAAAGGCCCATTTGGCCGGTGAGTTGAGGTGGGGGCATGAACATGGATTCTTGATGGTGTCTTCCCAGTGTTGTCCTGCTGTGAGCTCAAGGGTTAGAGTCTGGGTCCTTCTGTGGCCAGCCTGGTCACTCCCTCCCAAACCTCTGCATCTGGATGTGAGGTGGGTGGCAGTGGTGCCTTCCCCATGAGAGAGGGAAGATGATGTATGTGCCTGGCCTGGAGTAGGCGCCAGTGAGGTTGAGTCAGGATAGGCTGGGCCCGCGCCCTGCAGGTGCAGCCCCTGCCTTGCATATGTAACAAGTGCTGAGACCCCTAAGTCATAAAACGCCTTCCCGCAGATCGTTTAGCACCAGCCGCCTCACCGACTTACTCCTGAAGGCTGCATTTGGGACGCAGGCCCCAGACTCCGGCAGCACTGACAGCCTGCAGGAGAAGCCCATGGAGATCGGTGTGTGTAGTGGGAGGGGCCTGGGGGGAAGGAAATAGGCGAGGGCCCCTGGGGACAGACCTGATCTGGTTGTTGTTCTCCCAGCACCCTCTGCTGGCTTCGGAGGGAGTCTGCACCTGGGAGCCCGTGCTGGGGGTGCCAGCAGCCCCTCTCCGGTGGTCTTCACTGTGGGCTCCCCCCCCAGTGGGACCACGCCGCCCCAGGGCCCCCGCACCAGAATGTTCTCAGGTGAGAGCTGGTTGGGGCTGAGGCTCTGTCCCTTTTGGGTGTGGCAGCATTTGGGCCAAGGGGAATTCCTTTAACTCAGAGGTCTGTGACCCCAGGGCCGAAGACTGGCTGAGAAAGCCGCTTATATCTTGAAAAACCCACAGTATAGAGACATTGGCCTGATGGGAGGACTGGGGCATCCTGGTGGGCATTCTGTGGTCCAGTGCCTGTTATGTCTTCGGCTGTGGCTTCAGGGCCCAACAGCATGTAACCCAAGGCCCATCTGGCACTGGGGTGGAGGAGTCCTGGTATGCCCCTTACCAACCGTTTCCCCACAGTGGGCTCTTCGGGTTCCTCCTCTGCCCGCCACCTGGTGCCTGGGGCCTGCAGCGAGGCCACCCCCGAGCTCCCTAGCCACTGCTGCACTTTTGCTGACCCCATTACCGCCAACCTGGAGGGGGCTGTAACCTTTGAGGCCCCTGACCTCCCTGAAGAGACCCTCATGGAGGTGAGGTGGGGCCGGGGAGGCAGGCCTGGGATGGCTTCATTCCTGCTGGAGAGGGTGCCTATACCTTGCTGCCGGGATTGCATGTGGGGGTCCAAGCTCCCTTCCCCAGCTCATCCCTGGGGCCCCTCCTAGCTGGCATCCAAGCCCCTGACCCTGGTTCTCTCCAGCAAGAGCATACGGAGACCCTGCACAGCCTGCGCTGCACGCTCCTGTTCGCACAGCATGTCTTGGAGATCGCAGCCCTGAAGGGCAGTGCTGGCGAGGCAGCTGGGGACCCTGACTACCAGCTTCAGGAGAGTGTGGTGGCCGACCAGATCAGCCTGCTGAGCCGCGAGTGGGGGTGCGTGCTGGCCAGGGTGGGTGGTGGTATCAGCCTGAGGGCCAGGTCCTGTGCCTCTGACAGACCTACTGCCCTGCAGCTTTGCGGAGCAGCTTGTGCTGTATCTGAAGGTGGCCGAGTTGCTATCCTCAGGCCTACAGACTGCCATTGACCAGATTCGAGCTGGCAAGCTCTGCCTGTCATCCACTGTGAAGCAGGGTGAGGCCCCAGGGTGCCCAGGGTGTAGGCCCAGCCATGCCAAAGCAGGAGATGGTGTGGGGGAGAGTGGTGGGGATCAGTGAGGCCCCCACTGGTCCTTGGGGCAAGGCCCAGCTGTAGAGTGGGGTGTCAGACACAGTTTGCCAGACGGCCAGCCCAGCCTCACACTGAGAGATAGGGAGGGCCCTGGACATGGTGAGGAAGGGGCATGTTCATTACCTGTGTCCCTGCCTTTTTACCCTCTTCTGCTCTCTGATGCCCACACACCTGCCAGGCTGGGTGCTCGGGGCAGAGCCTGTGTTCCCAGTCTATCCTTCGGCCTGCTGATGGTCTGCATAGGCTCCGCCCTTTTCTTCTTCGCTATCATAGTCCCCTGCTGAGGGAGGGCCAGAGCTGACTAGCTGCCCCCCACAGTGGTGCGCAGGCTGAACGAGTTGTACAAGGCCAGCGTGGTATCCTGCCAGGGCCTGAGCCTGCGGCTACAGCGCTTTTTCCTGGACAAGCAACGGCTCCTGGACCGCGTCCACAGCATCACCGCTGAGAAGCTCATCTTCAGCCATGCCGTTCAGATGGTACGGGGCAGGCAGAGGCTGGGGGTGTCCAGGATGGATGCCCACAAGTTTGTGGGCTTTGGGGTGTCCCTAGCCCAGCTAGCCCCTGGAAGTTTCAAGAATATAACATGATGCCCCCAGTTTCCTCTATGATCCCACAGTATACTTGTGTTTGGCTTGGCTTTTGACCTCACTTGGGGGGCCTTGCGTGTCTGTTGTACCTGCTGCATGTGGGTCCTAGCCACAAGTTTCCTGAGATTCAGTTTCCCCAAATATGATTCAGAAATCTGGTCTTCAGCTTCCAAAAGAGCCGTCTCAGGCAACCCAATGCAGGCACGTGCAGGGAGCCAGGGGTAGGTGGGAACCTGTGGGGTAGCACCTCTTTTTTAGGAAAATTCATGCACACAGTAAAAATCCAACTGAAACTATAAATATAGAGAGAGCTCCTCCCCACATGCCCCAGCTGCTCTCTCCCCCTGGCAGGAGTGACCTTAGGCTGTGATAGTGATGCTGATGGTGCTATAGCTGTGCTACTGGGCTGCGGTTTGGCTCTGAGCAGCACCTGTAGCCTGCACAGGGGCTTCTGGGGGTGGGCACTGGTGCCCCCATCAGATCTCGGCACTGTGCTGTCCCTGGAGCCAGTCGAGGGCCCAGACTCTGTCCTTGCCCTGCAGGTGCAGTCAGCTGCCCTAGATGAGATGTTCCAGCACCGTGAGGGCTGTGTGCCACGCTACCACAAGGCCCTGCTGCTTCTGGAGGGGCTTCAACACATGCTCTCAGATCAGGCAGACATTGAGAATGTGGCCAAGTGTAAGTGCTAGGGCTTTGGGGGATTTAGGAGGTACGGGGTGGTAGGCAGGGCTCAGCCAGGGTGGGTACCCTGGTGTCAGCCTCATGCTGTCTGACTCCTTCCTGTCCCTTCTCCCCCCACAGGCAAACTCTGCATTGAGCGGAGACTCTCGGCCTTGCTGACCGGCATTTGTGCCTGACCTCAGGGCCTGGCCTGCTGTGCCCAGGGGTTGGATGTCCTCTGCCAAGCCCCAGGGGTGGGTCAGCATGCCGGCTGGACTGAGCAGGACACTGAGTGGAGCCACACAGCTTGGGGGGGGTCTCCACCTCCTGGGCTACCATTTGGGGCAGGGACTGCAGGACACTGGGCTAGCTGCCTGCCCTGCAGGTAGGAATCTCAGAACTTGTCCCTCTAGCTGCCCAACGGCAGGCTCAGTACCCAGAGGTGGCAGGTGTGTGTGGACGTCCACCACTGGGAGACCCCAGGGAGCCCCCAGGACAAGCAAGTCCTCCAGACAGCGTTGCTGACTTGAAGCCAAAGCAAGATTTTCCTCACGGCCAGACCTGCACAGTCACCCTGCCCTGGAAGAGGGGTGCAGCCTCCTGGCTTCCCACCTCCCCAGGAACCTCTCTGAGGTACCCACCCAGCTTTGTAAATCACCCGAGCACTTTACCCAGTTTGAGATTTGGGAACCTTGGCTTCCTCTCAGACTGCCAGGAGGTGGTTCCTGGTGGCTGTCCCAAGGCGTTTGTACATGTCCACACATGCAAGCAGAGACACCCTGAGCGTGTGTGGGCATGTGTATGGTGTACTGGCATGTCCAGCCCCCGTGTCTGGACCTTGGGAAGAAAGCAGGCTCCACTGTGCATGGGGCCACCATCCAGAGGGGAGACACGGTCCTCTTGTTCAGATGTTCTTTTAGGGACAGACAGCTGGAAGCACCATGCTTCTAAACCCAGAATAGACATCGTAATTTTTCACACTTTATTCCTAAAATGTGTCTTACTTTTATGCAGCTCATTTTTTCTTTAAAGGAGAAAACTTATGGGTGTTTCAGAAATGATTTTGGGAGAGTGGGGCCTGGGCTAGGCCAGGCTGGAGGCAGATGGCTCTGGGGCAGGTGATGAGACTGCTCTCTGGGTAGTTGCTGTGTGTGTGCCTGCATCTGGCTCTGTCTCCCACTGTTCTGCCCTGTTTCAGAAGCTGGGTAGGCACGTGCAGCAGCCACCCCACCTGAGCACGGGATGGGCAAGGACAAGCACACGTGCAGCAGGGAATCTCACCATGCAAGAGCCCCAGCTGGCGTTCCTGGTCTGTCTGGGTGTCTGAGCTGCTCCTTGGCAGGTGGGCATAGTGTGGGTCTGGTTCCTCTCAGCCACATCCCAGCAGCTGCCAAGGGGTCCAGAGAAGACTGCCCTCTGGGTTTCCACCTGCATCCACTTGAATGTATCCCCAAGAGGCCACAGTGCTGGGTCCTGTACTCGAGGGTGCAAAGGTCATAGCCACACACACAGACAAGATACACACACGTGTTTTTCTTTGCAATACTTGAAATATTGCCACTGTGCTTGGACTCAAGAAGAAAATTACCCGCTGACTTGTTTCTTTTCTTATCACCATGATGACTTTATTTTTACCTTGCTGTGCGTAATGTTAGTATTTATTATTTTGTGGCTGACTGGAATCCAGAGCCACTGGGGAGCTGGTGCTGCTGGGAGCCTTGCCTGCTTCCTAGTCCCTTGTTGATTCTGTTGGCAGCCACGTGAGCCTGTCTACATGAGTCTGAGTGGGTTCTGAGTGCCCCAGCCTCACAAACGCTGCCTCCTGGTTGTATGTTCTCCACGAAAGACCCTTTGTCTATTTTGAAACAAATTTTGTGTGATCCCTGCCCTTTTGCGTTATGTTGTGTAATACCAATTTAAGGAAATAAACTTTTGGAATTGTTGAGTTGTGTTAGGGATTGCTGTAGGTGGCTTGTCACTGTTTGCAAGTTCTGCTTTTCCCTCCTTAGATGTGGAGACTGTCATGTGCAGGGAGGGCCCATGTCCTCTGGCTGAGGTGAGGAGCCCTACAGCCCTGTACAGGTGCCCACAGCACCTGGCACAGCTTTGAGAGCAAATTGCTGGGGTAAGAACTGGAGGCATTCAAGGACAGCAAGAGGGATTTGTTGCTGCATCCCAGTAGAAAACAGTCCACACTGGACTGAGGACTCTCCGGGCTCTCAGGCGGGGTCACGAGGGTAGCACAGTACTCTGGGCCATCTGAGGACAACTCTTTTTTTTTTTTTTTTTGAGACAGAGTCTCACTTTGTTGCCCTCAGTAGAGTTCTGTGGCGTCAAAGCTCACAGCAGCCTGAAACTCTTTGGCTCAAGTGATTCTCTTGTCTCACCCTCCTGAGTAGCTGGGACTACCCACTACAGTGCCCTGCTATTTTTAGAGACAAGGTCTTGCTCTGGCTCAGGCTGGTCTCAAACCTGTGAGCTCAGGCAATACTCTCGCCTCAGCCTCCCAGATTGCTAGAATTACAGGTGTGAGCCACCATGTCCAGCCTTTGAGGACAACTCCTTTCAACTCTTTTTTTTTTTTCTTTTTTTGTAGAGTCTCACTGTACCGCCCTCGGGTAGAGTGCCGTGGCGTCACACCGCTCACAGCAACCTCTAACTCTTGGGCTTACGCGATTCTCTTGCCTCAGTCTCCTGAGCAGCTGGGACTATAGGCGCCCGCCACAACGCCCGGCTATTTTTTGTTGCAGTTTGGCCGGGGCTGGGTTTGAACCCGCCACTCTCGGCATATGGGGCCAGCGCCCTATTCACTGAGCCACAGGTGCCGCCCTCCTTTCAACTTTTGGTGATACATCTGGGGGCCTTCGGGGTCATGAGATGCCATATTTAACTTGCAGCGGGTCACCAGGCTGTTCACCATGGCCATCGTTGAGCCTTCTCACTGGTGGCCTGTGAGGTGTCCAGTGGCTGCATTCTAAGTCCTTTGGATTCCAGGGTCCTTTTAGGTGGGAAGTGGCATCTCGCCATGTTGATTTGCATTTCCTTCATGGCTACAGGTAGGTGCCAAGGGTCTCTCATGTACCTTTTGGCCGTTTGTTTGTCTCAGGAGGAATTTCCAAACCTTTTGCATTTTTTTTTTTTTTTGTCTGGGGTGGATTTAAACCCGCCACCTCTGGTATATGGGGCCAGTATTCTACTTCTTTGAGCCACAGGTGCCGCCCGCAAACGGTTTGCCATTTTTTTTTTCTTTCTGAGACACATCTCACTGTACCCCAAGCCAGGCTGGGGTATAGTGGCCTCATCACAACTAACTGAAGCCTCCTGAGTAGCTGACTATAGGTTGTAGGTGTCACCATGCCCAGTTAATTTTTCTATTTTTTGCTTTGCCCAAGCTGGTCTTGAACTTATTGGTCTCAAATGATCCTCCCAGCTTTGTCTCCCCAAGTGGTGGGATTATAGGCCTGAGCCACTGAGCCTTAGGCCTATTTCTAAATTGGGCTGTTTACACAGGGTTTATGTTTTTAAATCTGCATGTTTTTATTAGGTAAAAATAGCTCATTTGAAAACTGTTAACCACGATACTAGAAATGAAAGTTTATTTAGAATTTGGCATTTTAGAGGAATTGGAAGGTGGAGCTCTCAAAGGAGGGACCACACAGAGCTTTGTCAGGAAGAGCAATGCCCAGCACTTGGTCTGGCCTGTTGATCACAGGGGAGTACCCAGATAGGCTTATAAAAACAGTGGCATTTGGTGGGTGTTAAACTTCAGTTTTTGCAGCAATTTTAGGTTTACTAAGAAACTGAGCAGAGAGCCTAGAAAAGTCCCTCAGACCCAGGTCATCTCCTAGAACTGATAATGTGTGATCCACTAGAAACAGCTCTTGAAACAGGGCTGGTATTGTCACCACCCACAGTCCTGGGTACATGTCAGGGCTAGCTTTTGGTGTCTGTTCTCTGGGCTTTTTTTTTTTTGGAGACAGAGTCTCAAGTTGTTGCCCTCGGTAGAATGTAGTGGCATCACAGCTCACAGCATCCTCAAACTCTTGGACTTAAGCGATTTTCTTGCCTCAGCCTCCCAAGTAGCTGGGACTACAGGCGCCCGCCACAATGCCCAGCTATTGTTTGGTTGTAGTTGTCATTTAGCAGGCCCGGGCTGGATTCGAACCCGCCAGTTCCAGTGTATGTGGCTGGCGCCCTAGCCATTGAGCTACAGGAGCCGAGCCGTGTTCTGTGGGCTTTGATAGACGTAAATGCCCCATGTGTACCACCGTCCTAAGTCCCCAATCCCTGGCAGCCATGGTCTTTTTTTTTGAGACAGTCTCACTATGTGGCCCTCGCCCTCCATAGACTGCTGTAGCATTACAGCTCACAGCAAACTCAAACTCTTGGGCTTAAGCAATTCTCTTGCCTCAGCCTCCAGAGTAGTTGGGACTACAGGTGCCCGCCACAACATCTGGCTATTTTTTTTGTTGCAGTTGGTTAGCAGGCCCAGGCCAGGTTTGAACCCACTAGCTTCGGTGTATGTGGCCGGCGCCCTACTCACTGAGCTACAGGCACCAAATCAGCCATGGTCTTTTCATTGTGTCTGCATTTCTCTTCAGGGGGTCACAGAGTTGGCTCCTACAGTGTATGGTCTTTTCAGATTGTCTTCCTTTACCTTGTGACACATATTTAAGTCACTCAGTGTCTCTTCATGGCTTGATAGAGCCTTTTTTATGCTGATTAATATTCTGTGGGTAGACTACCGTATCTATCTATTCAGCTGTGGAAGACAACTTAGCACTTCCAGTTTGGGCAGTTAACGAATGGGTAAACTCCTGTGTGCAGAAGGCTGATGGGGCCAGGTGCAATGGCTCCCGCCTGTAATCCTAGCACTCTGGGAGGCTGAGATGGGTGGATTGCTTGAACTCATGAGTTTGAGACCAGTAAAAGCGAGGCCCTGTCTCTACTAAAAATAGAAAAACTGAGGCAAGAGGATCGTTTGAGCCTAAGAGTTGGAGGTTGCTAAGCTATGACACTGGCACTCTACCCAGAGTGACAGCATGAGAAAAAAAAAGAAGCCTGATGGGAAGGGTGGGCCCAGAAAGCTGTGACATGTGGTAGCGGCTGCCCACTTCTTGGGACCTCACCCCTCATTTGGCACACATGGGGGCGGGGCTTTCTGCCAGGAGGTCTGGGTTGCTGCACCTACATCACCAGTGCTACACCCCCAAGGTGTCTGGCTCACCCACCTATAGATGGGACAGGTATGAGTAGGTGCCTGGCTCACCCACCTATAGATGGGACAGGTATGAGTAGGTGCCTGGCTCACCCACTTACAGATGGGACAGCTATGAGCTGAGTAGGCTCTAAGTGGGCAGGAGCCCTGTCCTACCTGCCACCTGTGTGTTGCCCCACAGTGGGACTCAGCACAGCATGGGGGTCAGTCCCCGTACTGTGACCTTCCTGGTCCTTGTGGGTGGGCGGCGGGGTGGGGGCTGATTCCTTTCTCAGTAGCACACCCAGGGTCTCCATGGACCCCCATTGGCTCTGACTCGGTGGTTTACATCATCATCTGCCCACAGCAGAACATTCCAGCTGCCACTCATATAGTGGGCTCAGCCTCCCTTTAGAACTGGGAACACAGGTCAGGGAAGGGAGGCTTCCTTGCAAAGCAAACCTGTGTGTAAAGAAGGGTGAGGGGGACTCTGGGGTCTCCAGCTTATAAGAGCTCCATGAAAGTGGCTATTGCTTCTTGGCACTGCATGAACTTCTCTTTTTCCTGGAGTCCAGCTTCCCTGGGGGAACTGCTTAGCACAGGTGAGCTGCCCTTCGTATCTGGACCATTGTATCGCTTTCCTGCCTTGGCCACTGGCTTCTCACAAGGCCTACAGCCCACTGAGTGCTCCTTGAAATGGGGCATCTGGTCAGGTCCCACTGGGGCACCTGATCACTCAGAGCAAATCCTCCCTATGGCCCACAGGCCCCACAGCCTGGCCCTGACCCTCAGGTCTCATCCACTGCTGTCTCCCGTCTATTTGCACGCAGATTCCAGGTGGGCATGTTCCCTAGCCCTACTGCCTCTCATCTACAGGAAGAGCTCTGAGCGGGTACAGGTGGGGCCTGCTGTGTGGTCTCTGCAGTGCACATCCTAGGCCTGGATCACTCTTCCAGATAACGTGTAGCTCACTCACTTCCCAAGTTTAGGCTTGTGGTTTTCCAAGTTGTGGTCCCCAGAGATGGAATTAAGAACTTGAGTTGGGGAGATGAGACAGGATTATCTGGGTCAGCCCAATGTCATCAAGGGGCAGGAATGTCAGTTTAAAGGGAAATGTGTAGATGGAAGCAGAGGGTGGGGTGGTGCACCAGGGGCCAAGAAGCAGGACATCTCTTGAAGCTGCAAAGGCAGAAAGATAAAGGAGATGATTGGACCCTCCCTGAGCTTCTAGGAAAGCCTGCCCTGCAGACAACTTTATATATAGCCCAGCGATGCCCATCTGGGTCTCCAGAAACAGAATGCATGTAGTTTTCCACCACTAAACTGGGTTTATTTGTTATGGCAGCCCAGGAAATGAGAAGGCTGTCACTCAAATCTCAGCTCCTTGGTGGGGCCCTTGGTGACCAGTAGCCTCCCAGACCTGGACACACGGGTCCTGATGGGTCCAACTCCAGCCTCCCATGGCTGTCCATCTTCCTATGAGCAAGTAGTCAGCAGGGCCAAGGGGTCATGCCTGCCTGAGATCTGCAGTCCCCCTTCCAGACTGTTGCCCTGGGACCCTTTTCAGGGCTTGAGTATGGTGGGGGAGGTGCTGCTGGTGAGAGGGGCAAGGCAGAACTGGGGTGTGCGAGGGGGTGCTGGCCCCAGTCCCTGGGGTGCCTTCCAGTGTGGGAAGAGGGTGGGCCTTTAGTTGAGGGCCAGGTGTCTGCTCTTCCTGACTTCCACCTGTTCTGGAACTTGTAGGAACCTGAGAGAACCTTGCTTCCCCAGTCATATAAACATTTCTTGGGGTGGGATCCAGTTGGCACTGCACCTGTGTGTCTGAGCTTGTCATTTGTAAAATGGGGACACTTCGGAACTTTACCCAGAGTTTCATGAAGATTAAAGAGCTAATATATTACAGGTGGTTGGAATGGCACCTGGTACATGGGAGTGTTTTACTACTACTGATTTACAATGTAAACAAGTCCAGGAAGGCACTGGTTTGCACATTGCAAGCCAGCTGGGGAGAAGGCTGATGCTGTGTGACTCCAGGCATGGGCCTTAACCTCTCTGTTTGTTTTCTTCTTTAGAAACAGATTATAGTGGTGCTTGCAGCTTAGGGTGGGTGTAAGGAGTGAATGAGTTCCTATGTATGTTGGCTGTTACTACCTGTTTTTATTTATTTATTTATTGAGACAGAATCTCACTTTGTTGCCCTCAATAAAGTGCTGCAGCGTCACAGCTCACAGCAACCTCCAACCCCGGCTTAGATGATTCTCTTGTCTCAGCCTCCCAAATAACTGGGACTACAGGCGCCCACCACAACGCCCAGCTATTTTTTTGTTGCAGTTTGGCAGGGGCTGAGTTCAAACCCGCCACCCTCAGTATATGAGGCCGGTGCCCTACCCACTGAGCCACAGGTGCCGCCCAACTACCTGTTTTTAATAAGAATTCACACATACATTCGTTCCCAACCTACATCGAGGAGTTTCACCTTTATTCTTTCTTTTTTTTTTTTTTTTTGAGACACAGGCTCACTATGCCGCCCTCGGTAGAGTGCTGTGAAGTCACAGCTCACAGCAACCTCAAACTCTTGGGCTTAAGCGATTCTGTTGCCTCAGACTCCCAAGTAGCTGGGACTACAGGTGCCCACCACAACGCCCGGCTATTTTTTGTTGTAGTTGTTATTGTTTAGCAGGCCCCGGTCGAGTTCCAACCCGCCTGCCTCGGTGTATGCGGCTGGCGCTGTAACCACTGAGCTACTAGCGCTGAGCCAGGGTCGGGGAGGGGTGGGTGGGTTGGCGAGGAGTGGTGTTTCGTTTTTCAAGACGCTGTAGGGTCAAGCGTCCTCAAACTCTGAGGGGACCAGAGACCGCCGCGGGTGGGGGTAGCCCCGCCTCACTCCCAACAGGCCCGCCCCCTCCCTGAGCCGCGCTCCAATTTCCACCCTTCTCCTCCCAAGATGTTTGTCCACATTCGGCCGCCGTCCATCGTTCTCTCTACTTCCGCCTTCGCCCACGTGGTCCGGCTCCGACTCAGCGGCTCTGTGAGTGGGGCCAGGCGGGGGGCGCGCCCCTCTGGTCCCAACGTGGGTGGCCTGGGTCTCTTCAACTACTGGGAAAAGCCCACGGATGGGGCGGGAGGGAAGAAACTAGAGAGGTCAGAGGTCACCCCGGGGGTCAGGGGACGTCCAAGGTTAGCCTTGGGTGAGGGGCATCGGCACCCCGGCTAGATCAGTAAGGGCGGGACTGGGGCGTCAGGGTCCCGGAAGGGTCAGAGTGAAGTAGTCAGAATCCCGGCGAGGTCAGGGTCAACAGGAGCGGGGTCCGGACGTAGGAGCCCTGGGAGGTGAGGAGTCAGAAGGAGCAGGGTTGGAACATTGTGGGTCCTCGTAAGTAGTGGTCATCAGGTTGGGGTCAGCAGGAGCGGGGCCCACTCTTAGACTTCCAGAAGGTCAACAATCAGTAGGGGTAGGGCCTGGAAGGTCAGGGGTCAGCAGGGTCAGGACAGCGGGGCCCAGAGATCTGGGGTCAGCAAGTTCAGGGCAGCAGGGCCCATAGGTTAGGGTTCAGCAGGGGCGGCCGGGGCGGTGGGACCCGGGTGGTCAGGGTGCATGGGTGTGCCTGACCTGCGGGCCTTGGCTGGGGTGCTGAGGCGGTGGACAGCCTGCGGACCGTGGACCGCGCGCCCGTTCTGGTAATGCCCGTCGCATTTGACCCTACCAGGCCCTGGAAGCGCACACCCTGTGGGTGCTGCAGCCCCATGGCCTCGCCCTGCTCACAGTTCCCTCTTTCAGCTCTCACCCCATGGCTGGGAACGTGAAGGCGCCCTCCGCTGTGGGGTCCAGGCACCCGCCCGACAGGAAGGCCAGGGGTGGCTGGCCCGGCGGAGCCCGGACCTGGGAGGACTCCGAGCACCAGGCGAAGAAGCTCAGGGGCAGCGAGGAGGAGCCTCGTCCCCGGCTGCCCAAGCGCAAGATTGTGCTGCTCCTGGCCTATGCCGGGAAGGGCTACCATGGCATGCAGGTGAGGGCCTGGCTTCCATGGTCAGTTGGGTCAAGTGAGGCCTGGCATGTGCGGTGCAGCCCAGTAATCCAGGAAATAGCGGGAAGCAAGAGCCTTGCTGTTTTTTGTTTTTTTTTTTTTTTGTAGAGACAGAGTCTCACTTTATGGCCCTCGGTAGAGTGCCGTGGCATCACACAGCTCACAGCAACCTCCAATTCCTGGGCTTAAGCGATTCTCTTGCCTCAGCCTCCCGAGTAGCTGGGACTACAGGCGCCTGCCACAATGCCTAGCTATTTTTTGGTTGCAGTTCAGCCGGAGCCGGGTTTGAACCCACCGCCCTTGGTATATGGGGCCGGCGCCTTACCGATTGAGCCACAGGCGCCGCCCGGGGCCTTGCTTTTTCAGGGTTGGATTCAGTCCAGCAGCTTTGCCAGAGTTCCTGGATGAGATTGTATGCAGAACACAGGCAGGTGCTCGGGGCTCAAGGTCTTCAGTGAGGCTTTGTGATCTTCCACAAAAAGGCAGATTTCTGGGCCTCAGTTTCCTTCCTCATCTTTAGGGTGGAGACACAGTGCCTACTTAGGAAGGTGTGAAGGTGAACAGGACCTACTAATGCTAAGTGGACAGCACTTGGAAGCTCAGAAGAGTCAGCTATGGTCAGAAGTTGTATGTGTTAAGGGCACAGCTGGGTGTCAGCTCAGACAGGCAAGGTCTGTGGGTGGGCATTCACCCCTTAGGGGTGTCTTTGCAGAACAACAACATGATCCTTTTCTAGAAGGCAGAAGTTGTAGGCACCCTAGCCAATGCAGGTAGAGAGTCTTTTCATTTGTTCTAGTACTCAACTGCACTTTGGTTCCATGTTCTTTAAACTTCTCTAACTTTTGGCCCCAAGCAGTTCTCAGCCTCTCCAGGTGCTGTGACTACAGGCATGAGCCACAGCACCTGGCCTTTATCCAAATTTATTTTATTTTTGAGACAGAGTCTCCTTGTTTTGCCCTAGGGTTGAATGCTGTGGCATCATAGCTCATAGCAACCTCAAACTCCTGGGCTCAAGTGATCCTCATGCCTCAGCTTCCTGAGTAGCTGTGACTACAGGTGCCCACCATGACTCCTGGCTAGTTTTTTTTTTTTTTTTTTTTTTTTTAGTAGATGTGGGGTCTCACTCTTGATCAGGCTGGTGTTGAACTCCTGAGCTCAAGGGATCCTCCTGCTTCAGCCTCCCAGAGTGCTAGGATTACAAGTGTGAGCTACCATGCCTGGCTTCCAATTTTATTTCATTTTAGTTAGTTATTTTTATTATTATTATTATTATTTTTTGGAGACAGAGTCTCACTTTGTCGTCCTTGGCAGAGTGCTATGGCATCATAGCTCACAGCAACCTCAAACTCTTGGGCTCAAGCGAGGCTCTTGCCTCAGCCTCCTGAATAGGAGGGGACTACAGTGCTCACCATAACGCCCTGCTATTTTTAGAGATGAGGTCTCGCTCTGGCTCAGGCTGGCCTCGAACCTGTGAGCTTAGGCAATCTGCCTGCCTCGGCCTCCCAGAGTGCTAGGATTACAGGCGTGAACCACTGTGCCCAGCCTTTTATTTTATTTTATTTTTTTGATTATTTATTTATTTATTTATTTATTTTATTATTATTTTTTTTTTGTAGAGACAGAGTCTCACTTTATGGCCCTTGGTAGAGTGCCGTGGCCTCACACAGCTCACAGCAACCTCCAACTCCTGGGCTCAAGCGATTCTCTTGCCTCAGCCTCCCGAGTAGCTGGGACCACAGGCGCCCACCACAACGCCCGGCTATTTTTTGGTTGCAGTTTTGGCCGGGGCTGGGCTTGAACCCGCCACCCTCGGTATATGGGGCTGGCGCCCCACTGACTGAGCCATAGGCGCCGCCCTATTTATTTATTTTTATTGTTGGGGATTCATTGAGAGTACAATAAGCCGGGTTATACTGATTGCATTTGTTAGGTAAAGTCCCTCATGCAATCATGTCTTGCCCCCAAAAGGTGTGGCACACACCAAGGCCCCAACACCCTCCCTCCTTTCCTCTCTCTGCTCTTCCTTTCCCCACCTCTCCCTCCTCCTTTCTCTCTCTGCTCTCCCCTTCCCTGACTCCCTACCATGACCTTAATTGTCATTAATTGTCCTCATAACAAAATTGAGTACATAGGATTCATGCTTCTCCATTCTTGTGATGCTTTACTAAGAATAATGTCTTCCAGTTCCATCCAGGTTAATACGAAGGATGTAAAGTCTCCATTTTTTTTTTTTTTTTTTTTTTGAGACAGAGCCTCAAACTGTCCCCCTGGGTAGAGTACAGTGGCATCACAGCTCACAGCAACCTCCAACTCCTGGGCTCAAGCGAGTCTCCTGCCTCCGCTTCCCAAGTAGCTAGGACTACAGGCGCCCACCACAACGCCCAGCTATTTTTTTGGTTGCAGCCATCATTGTTGTTTGGCCGGCCCGGGCTGGATTCGAACCTGCCAGCTTAGGTGTATGTGGCTGGCACCTTAGCCCCTTGAGCCACAGGCGCCCAGCCAAGTCTCCATTTTTTTTAATGGCTGAATAGTATTCCATGGTGTACATGTACCACAGCTTGTTAATCCATTCCTGGGTTGGTGGGCAGTTAGGCTGTTTCCACATTTTGGCGATTGTAAATTGAGCTGCAATAAACAGTCTAGTACAGGTGTCCTTATGATAAAAGGATTTTTTTCCTTCTGGGTAGATGCCCAGTAATGGGATTGCAGGATCAAATAAGAGGTCTAGCTTGAGTGCTTTGAGATTTCTCCATACTTCCTTCCAAAAGGGTTGTACTAGTTTGCAGTCCCATCAGCAGTGTAAAAGTGTTCCCTTCTCTTCACATCCACGCCAGCATCTGCAGTTTTGAGATTTTGTGATGTGGGCCATTCTCGCTGGGGTTTGATTTGCATTACTCTAATAGATAGGGATGATGAACATTGTTTCATATGTTTGTTAGCTATTCGTCTGTCATCTTTAGAGAGAAGTTTCTATTCGTGTCTCTTGCCCATTGATATATGGGATTGTTGGCTTTTTTCATGTGGATTAATTTGAGTTCTCTGTAAATCCTAGTTATTAAGCTTTTGTCTGATTGAAAATATGCAAATATCCTTTCCCATTGTGTAGGTTGTCTCTTTGCTTTGGTTGTTGTCTCCTTAGCTGTACAGACGCTTTTCAGTTTAATGAAGTCCCATTTGTTTATTTTTGTTGTTGTTGCAATTGCCATGGCAGTCTTCTTCATAAAGTCTTTCCCCAGGCCAACATCTTCCAGTGTTTTTCCTATGCTTTCTTTGAGGATTTTTATTGTTTCATGCCTTAAATTTAAGTCCTTTATCCATCTTGAATCAATTTTTGTGAGTGAGGAAAGGCGTGGGTCCAGTTTCAGTCTTTTACATGTGGATATCCAGTTCTCCCAACACCATTTATTGAATAGGGAATCTTTCCCCTAAGGTATGTTCTTGTTTGGTTTATCAAAGATTAGGTGGTTGTAAGATGTTAGTTTTATTTCCTGGTTTTCTATTCGATTCCAAGTGTCTATGTCTCTATTTTTGTGCCATTACCATGCTGTATAACTACTATGGCTTTGTAGTACAGACTAAAATCTGGTATGGTGATGCCCCCAGCTTTATTTTTATTCCTAAGAACTGCCTTAGCTACATGGGGTTTCTTCTGGTTCCATACAAAACGCAGAATCATTTTTTCCAAATCTTGAAAGTACGATGTTGGTATTTTTTTTTTTTTTAATAAATCTACTTTAATTTCAAAAGAAATTCATCCAGAAAGGACAGTAAGATACAATACAGACTTTTATGTTTCTCTTAAAAATATTTCTAATACAAGTCTCCTTATTGTACATGTGCAATATAATAATTCTTCCTTAGACTAGATATACATATAATAATTTTTCCTTAGACTACAGAGGCCTAACAGAATTAAAACATTTTTGTTGAAACTACTACTTTATGTCTATGAAGGGTCTAAAATTGCAATGTCCTCTTTTCTTTTTTCTGGACAAACATCTTTATTTAAGAAATCAAATAAATTGGGTAAAAACTGACGGTAGCAATTTCACATGGATCACACAGGTATACAAGACCAAGCTTAGAATTACTTGCTCAAATTCAGAATGGAACAAAATTCTTCACATTCTCACAATTAACTCAGAAAATATACGATTACTTGTTTTTCCACAGACATTCACTACTTTACTGTAAGATCACACACCCAGCCCCCTCCGGTGTACAGCCTAAAAGGCTAATAGTACAAATGTTAGTGTACTTCAGGCTTTTCTCTGATAGTGATTCTAAGACTGCTTCACAACTTTTTACAAGTATAGACATCAACAGGTTCACTTAGCCTTTAGTTTACAGTCTGAAGAAAGGAAACAACAAGGTGACAGAAGCAACCCAGGTCACTGTGAACTATAAGTGGTCCCAGCCTCCTAATTTGATAAACATGGATCTATGACTCTAAAACTTCTGGAAGGATCTAGACATGACAGAGGCAGCCCATGACATTTAGCACTGCAAAAATCTCTGGTTTCTTAGGTAGTGCTGTGTATACTGTCTATAAGTTTTTATGACAACATCTCTAAAGGTATAAGTAATCCAATGTATATATTATCAATTTCCTTATATTTTTTGACAGAGCCTCAAGCTGTCTCCCTGCGTAGAGTGCCATGGCATCACGGGTCACAGCAACCTCCAACTCCTGGGCTTAAGCAATTCTCTTGCCTCAGTCTCCCAAGTAGCTGGGACTACAGGTGCCCACCACAACACCTGGCTTTTTTTTTTTTTTTTTTGGGTTGTAGCCATCATTGTTGTTTGGCAGGCCCTGGCTGGATTCAAACCCGCCAGCTCTGGTATATGTGGCTGGTGCCTTAACCTCTTGAGCCACAGGTGCCAAGCCATCCTTTTAGTTTTAAATCTATCAAATCTTGATTATGGCATTTGTTTTTGAACTGTTATATCAAGATCAAACTATATGAATTAGGAAAGTTAAAACCTTATTCTCAACTTCTAAAATAAAAAACATTTTAATATTGATAAGGAGCTTTTTATAAATAACACTGTTTACAAGCAAATATTGATCTATTTGTAAGTGTCATGAAACAGAATGTACTATGTTTAAATATAATAGAAGTTTCATTAGGTTTAGATAAATTGACACTACAAGTAAAAGTTTCCAGGCTATTTAATCAAGTTACTTACAATGTACACATTCCTGAGTATACCCCATTGTTGTAACATTGTTTCGGAGTTTTTCTGCATTCAGCTTAAAAGGTGTTTCTTCCCAAGGAACTGAACTTTTCTGTCAAATGTGCTTGACCGAATAGGAGAATTCAGTTCGTAAAATGGATTCATTGCAAACTTTATATATAAATCATAGACATCAGTAAAGAAGTTCTTTATTCCATCTTCTTGCCTTATGTCATGAAGCATAATAAATCTCATATGCCCTGCAGTGACAAATGCTGACACAAACCACTCATTGAACTTGTCCACAGTTTTTAAGTACATGTTGTTCGACAGCCACATGTTCTCATCTACCAGGTCAAGAGCAGCATGAGCTATGAACTGGTTCAGATGACGGTGGTCATCTTTGGATTCAGCTTTCCCAGCTGGCAAAAACTCCATTTCAAAAACTGGATTATCATGGTGGCCAACAATTACAAAGTAGAAGCTTCCAGACATTGTTTTCAATATATGGCTCCTGTAGCGAGACGCAGACAACGGAAACGCCCAGTCCGTTCCTTCCTCTTTTCTTAAACTCAAGTTAATTTCAGTGTCCTCTCAAGAAAAAAGTTTTCATAAATTATTAATGACCTGATTCCATTAAAAAAATAGTTTCAGCAAAAGTGAACAGAAAATCCTGTTATTTTTTCATTGATTCATGATAAACAAAAAGTACTGATGCATTCTTCTACAGAAAAAGTGGTTTAGAGAACAGTTGATGGCATTTTATATATTGAAAAGTCTAATAAGCCTAACTCAAGGGGAAAATAATTTCAGTATGCTCCCCTTTTGCTCAGTAACTCCAAGTGATTTTCAAATTAGGAGGCAGATTACTAGCCTTAAGTTCATCAAATTTAGATCTATCCTGAACAGGGACACTATAGAAATCAAGAACATCTTTAACTCTGCACATCTGGTGAAGCCTGGAATTAGGGACTGCGTGGCCCAAGTCATCAGCTAAATTTGACAAGAGATTGAACTTCAGAAGACCATCTTCCAGGGAGATGTCCTGCCAATTACCAGAAAGAGGTGAACCAAAAACTTCTTTAACACAAAATTCCAAACGACTCTGGAGATCTTCAGGTGGTATGTATGTTCTGCTTCGTAAAGGTGGACACGCCAGAACAGGTTCCTTTTTCACCTCTTCTACTGTCTCGGCTACTCCCGGCTCTTTCTCCTTTCTGAAACGAGACCAAAATTGTCTGCGCGGCGCCCCTGAAACTATCCACATGAAGCCTTTTCTGGTAAAGCAGGACACACACAGCGCCGCCATCTTCGAGACTCAAGAGCTCACGATGTTGGTATTTTAATAGGAATGGCATTGAATAGGTAGATTGCTTTGGGAAGTATAGACATCTTAACAATGTTGATTCTTCCCATCCATGAGCATGGTATGTCCTTCCATTTGTTAATATCCTCTGCTATTTCCTTTCTGAGGATTTCATAATTTTCTTTATAGAGGTCCTTCACCTCCTTCGTTAGGTATATTCCTAGGTATTTCATTTTCTTTGAAACTATTGTGAAGGGAGTTGTGTCCTTAATTAGCTTCTCATCTTGACTGTTATTGGTGTACACAAAGGCTACTGACTTGTGGACATTGATTTTATATCCTGAAACATTACTGTATTTTTTGATGACTTCTAGGAGTCTTGTGGTTGAGTATTTGGGATTCTCTAAGTATAAGATCATGTCGTCAGCAAAGAGGGAGAGTTTGACCTCCTCTGCTCCCATTTGGATTCCCTTTATTTCCTTGTCTTGCCTAACTGTATTGGCTAGCACTATGTTGAATACTAAAGGTGACAGAGGACAACCCTGTCTGGTTCCAGTTCTAACAGGAAAAGCTTTCAGTTTTACTCCATTCAGTAAAATATTAGCTGTGGGTTTGTCATAGATAGCTTCAATCAGTTTAAGAAATGTGCCACCTATGCCTATAGTCTTCAGTGTTCTAATTAGAAAAGGATGCTGGATTTTATCAAATGCTTTTTGTGCATCTGTTGAGAGGATCATATGATCTTTATTTTTGCCTCTGTTAATACGGTGGATAACGTTTATGGACTTATGTATGTTAAACCAGCCTTGCATCCCTGGGATGAAATCTACTTGATCGTGATGTATGACTTTTTTGCTGATAAGCTGTAATCTATTGGCGAGTATTTTGTTGAGAATTTTTGCATCTATATTCATGAGTGAAATTGGTCTGAAATTCTCCTTTTTGGTTGGGTCTTTTCCTGGTTTTGGTATCAGGGTGATGTTTGCTTCCTAGAATGTGTTGGGGTAGATTCCTTCCTCCTCAATTTTTTGAAATAATTTCTGCAGTATAGGAATAAGCTCTTCCTTGAAGGTTTGATAGAATTCTGGTTACCATCTGGACCAGCATTTTTTGGTTGGAAGATTTTTTTATTGTTTCTTTAATCTCAGTGCTTGAAATTGGTCTGTTCAGGAGCTCTATTTCTTCCTGGCTAAGTCTAGGGAGAGGGTGTGATTCCAAATATTGATCCATTTCCTTCACATTGTCAAATTTCTGGGCATAGAGTTTCTGGTAGTATTCAGAGATGATCTCTTGTATCTCTGTGGGATCAGTTATTATTTCCCCTTTATCATTTCTGATTGAAGTTACTAGAGATTTTACTTTTCTATTTCTCATTAGTCTGGCCAATGGTTTATCTATTTTATTTATTTTTTCAAAAAACCAACTCCTTGTTTCATTAATTTTCTGAATGATTCTTTTGTTTTCAATTTCATTGATCTCTGATTTGATTTTGGATATTTCTTTTCTTCTACTGGGTTTAGGCTTAGATTGTTCTTCTTCTTCCAATTCCATAAGATCTCTTGTGAGATTGTCGATGCACTCTCTTTCTGTTTTTTGAATGTAGGCATCTAAAGCGATGAATTTTCCTCTTAAAACTGCTTTTGCAGTAACCCACAGGTTTTGGCAACTTGTGTCTTTATTGTTGTTTTGCTCAAAGAAGTTAATGATTTTCTGTTTTATTTCTTCCTGCACACATCTGTCATTCAACAGAAGGTTGTTTAATTTTCATGTCTTTGTGTGGGGTTGAACGTTTTTGTTAGAGTTGAGTTTCACCTTTAGTGCCTTGTGGTCTGAGAAGATACAAGGTAAAATTTCAATTCTTTTTATTCTGCTGATATTTGTTTTGTGTCCCAGGATATGATCAATTTTGGAGAATGTTCCATGAGGTGATGAGAAGACTGTATATTCTTTTTTTTTTTTTTTTTTGTAGAGACAGAGTCTCACTGTACCGCCCTCGGGTAGAGTGCCGTGGCGTCACACGGCTCACAGCAACCTCTTAACTCTTGGGCTTACGTGATTCTCTTGCCTCAGCCTCCCGAGCAGCTGGGACTACAGGCGCCCGCCACAACGCCCGGCTATTTTTTGGTTGCAGTTTGGCCGGGGCTGGGTTTGAACCCGCCACCCTCGGCGTATGGGGCTGGCGCCCTACTCACTGAGCCACAGGCGCCGCCCAAGACTGTGTATTGACTGTATATTCTTTATCTTTGAGATGGAGTGTTCTATATGCATCTATCAAGCACAGTTGTTCTAGGATCTCATTTAAATCTTTTATATCTTTGTTTAATTTCTGTTTAGAGAATCTGTCCAGCTCTGTAAGAGGAGTGTGAAAGTCCCCTGTTATTATGGTATTATCGGATATCATATTGCTCAGACTGAGTAGGGTCTGTTTCAAGAATCTGGGAGCATTTAAATTGGGTGCATAAATATTTAGAATTGAAACGTCTTCTTGTTGTATTTTTCCCTTGACCAATATAAAGTGACCATCTTTGTCTTTTTTGACTTTAGTTGCTTTATATCCACATGTATCTGAAAATAAGATTGCAACTCTTCTTTTCTTCTGAATTCCATTTGCCTGAAAAATTGTCTTCCAACCCTTGACTTGGAGTTTTAATTTGTCTTTTGAAGCCAGGAGTGTTTCCTGCAGACAGCAAATGGATGGCTTGTGTTTTTTAATCCAGTCAGCCAATCTATGTCTCTTCAGTGGGGAATTCAAGCCATTAACATTTATTGAGATAATTGATAAGTGTGGTAGTATTCTATTCATCTTATTTTGTGACAGTCCATTGCTTAGTTTTGTCGTTTGCATCAGAGTGGAAGTTAGGTTCTGTCCTTTAATTTCTGAGTTCTTACTTTGCTGCTGATCCATTGTGATGGTCAGTGTGTAGAAGAAGTTGAAGTATTTCCTGTAGAGCTGGTCTTGTTTGGCGAATTTCCTCAAGGTTTGTATATCTGTAAATGATTTGATTTCTCCATCAATTTTAAAGCTTAGCTTAGCAGGGTATAGAATTCTGAGCTGGAATTGTTCTGTTTAAGTAGATTAAAGGTAGATGACCATTGACTTCTTGCTTGGAAAGTTTCATTAGAGAAGTCTGCAGTCACTCTGATGGATTTGCCCCTGTAGGTCAACTGGCGTTTACTCCTGGCAGCTTACAGAATCTTTTCTTTGGTCTTGACTTTGGACAAGTTCATCACAATGTGTCTTGGAGAAGCTCAGTTTGAGTTGAGGCAACCTGGGGTCCGATATCCCTCTGAAAACAGTGTGTCAGAATCTTTGGTGATATTTGGGAAATTTTCTTTTATAATATTCTCTAGTATGGCTTCTATTCCTCTGGGGCATTCTTCTTGCCCTTCTGGGATTCCTATAACTCGTATGTTGGAACGCTTCATAAAGTCCTATAATTCTAACATTGAACGTTCTGCTTTCTCTCTCTTCTTTTCTTTTTTTTTGTAGAGGCAGAATCTCACTTTACGGCCCTCGGTAGAGTGCCGTGGCCTCACACAGCTCACAGCAACCTCCAACTCCTGGGCTTAAGCGATTCTCTTGCCTCAGCCTCCCGAGTAGCTGGGACTACAGGCACCCGCCACAACGCCCGGCTATTTTTTGGTTGCAGTTTGGCAGGGGCTGGGTTTGAACCTGCCACCCTCGGTATATGGGGCCGGCGCCTTACTGACTGAGCCACAGGCGCCGCCCTCTCTCTTCTTTTCTGCCTCTTTAACTATCTGCGTTATCTCAAGAACTTTGTCCTCTACCTCCGAAATTCTTTCTTCTACATGGTTTAACCTGTTGCTGGTACTTTCCATTGCATCTTTAAGTTCCCTAATGGACTGCTTTAGTTCCTTCAGCTCTGCTATATCCTTTCTTTTTTTTTTTGTGATTTTTGGCCAGGGCTGGGTTTGAACCCGCCACCTCTGGCATATGGGACTGGTGCCCTACTCCTTGAGCCACAGGCGCCGCCCTATCCTTTCTATATTCTTCATATCGTTCCTCTCTTATTTGATTCTGTTTTTGGATTTCCTTTTGGTTATATTCCACTTTATTAGCCGTTTCCTTCATTGTTTCCATCATTTCCTTCATTGTTTTCATCATGTGTATTCTAAATTCGCTTTCTGTCATTACTAACATTTCTTTATAGGTGGAATCCTCTGAAGTATCTAGCTCATGGTCCCTTGGGGGGGTTGCTCTGGAATGGTTCTTCATGTTACCAGTTTTCTGCTGATTCTTCCTCATGAGTGGTTTCTTTTATCTGTTTCCTTGCCCTAATTTTCCTTTCACTTCCTCTTGCTCTTTAAGTTCCTGTGCCTGTGGACAGTTTTCCACTGTTTTTGTCCTCCTCTTGGGGTCCAGAAGTCTCTCGCAGATCCCACCAACCAGAGATGCCTGGAGTCTTATCTCCCCGGACTTACGGTGCCCAGTTGCAGGGAAGCTGTTACTCGGCCACCATCTTCCAGAGGAAATAGCTGTGCCACCACTCCAGTGATGCCGGTTTCTCTACTGCCCTTTTTTATTTTTTGAGACTGAGTCTCACTTTGTCACCATCGGTAGAGTGCCATGGCATTTTAGCTCACAGCAACCTCAAATTCTTGAGTGTAAGCGATTCTCTTGTCTCAGCCTCCTGAGTAGCTGAGACTATAGGCACCCACCACAACCCTCAACTATTTTTAGAGATGAGGTTCTTACTCTGCCTCAGGTCTTGAACTCATGAGCTCGGGCGATCCACTTGCCTCAGTTTCCCAGAGTGTTAGGATTACAGGCGTGAGCCACTGTGCCTGGCCTGCTCCAGTTTTACTTTTATTTATTTATTTATTTATTTTTTGAGACAGAGTCTCAAGCTTTCGTCCAGGGTAGAGTGCCGTGGTGTCTAGCTCATAGCACCCTTCAACTCAGGCTCAAGAGATCCACTTGCCTCAGTTTTTTCCACTTTTATTTATTTATTTAAAATTTTTTTTTCTTTCTTTTTTTTTTTTTTTTGTAGAGACAGAGTCTCACTGTACCGCCCTTGGTAGAGTGCCGTGGCGTCACAGGGCTCACAGCAACCTCTAACTCTTGGTCTTATGCGATTCTCTTGCTTCAGCCTCCCGAGCAGCTGGGACTACAGGCGCCTGCCACAACACTCGGCTATTTTTTTTTCTGTTGTTGCAGTTTGGCTGGGGCTGGGTTTGAAACTGCCACCCTTGGCATATGGGGCCGGTGCCCTACTCTCTGAGCCACAGGCGCTGCCCTAAAAATTTTTTTTTTTTCTTTTTGAGACAGTCTCAAGCTGTTGCTCTGGGTAGAGTGCTGTGGCGTCACAGCTCACAGCAACCTGAAACTCTTGGGCTTAAGCGATTCTCTTGCCTCAACCTCCCAAATAGCTGGGACCACAGGCTCCCATCTCAACACCTGGCTATTTTTCTGTTGTAGTTGTTATTGATTGTTGCTTTAGCTGGCCTGGGCCAGATTTGAACCTGCCAGCTTTGGTGTATGTGGCTGGCCCCCTACCCATTTAGCTTTAAGCACCGCCAGTTTTTCTACTTTTAGTAGAGACAGCATCTCCCTTTTTTGCTTAGGCTGGTCTCGAACCCGTGAGCTCAAGCTATCCACCTGCCTTGGCCTCCCAGAGTGCTAGGATTATAGGCGTGAGCCACCCCATCTGGCCCTCTAATCTTATTTTATTATTTTTTTTTTTGTAGAGACAGAGTCTCACTTTATGGCCCTCGGTAGAGTGCCGTGGCATCACACAGCTCACAGCAACCTCCAACTCCTGGGCTTAAGCGATTCTCTTGCCTCAGCCTCCCGAGTAGCTGGGACTACAGGCGCCCGCCACAACGCCCGGCTATTTTTTTTTTGTTGTTGCAGTTCAGCCGGGGCCGGGTTTGAACCCGCCACCGTCGGTATATGGGGCCGGCGCCTTACCAACTGAGCCACGGGCGCCGCCCCTCTAATCTTATTTTTAAAAGCATAAGTTACAGGGCGGCGCCTGAGCAGGGCACTGGCCCCATATGCCGAGGGTGGTGGGTTCAAACCCAGCCCCGGCCAAACGGCAACAAAAAAATAGCCGAGTGTTGTGGCAGGTGCCTGTAGTCCCAGCTACTTGGGAGGCTGAGGCAGGAGAATCGCCTAAGCCCAGGAGTTGGAGGTTGCTGTGAGCTGTGTGATGCCGCGGCACTCTACCAAGGGCAATAAAGTGAAACTCTGTCTCTCCAAAAAAAAAAAAAAAAGCGTAAGTTACAGTCATGAAACAAATTTCATGACAGCTGGTAAATGAGGCTGGAAGATTTGGCTGGAGGCTGATTTACTCTCAAGTATTAGTAGGAAGAGACAGACCATGTCTTGTGTTCTTTGTGGGGGATTTAAGTGATTTTTTTGAGAGGTTTTGATTATGTTAGGTTTTTGTTTGAGGCACTGTCCTGAGAACTTTGCTTATGTCATCATATTATGGTTGCCTTGGTTTTCCCATTAGGATATAAAGAGTGACAGTACTCGCAAGGCTGAGTGGAGGGTTGTTATTCTTGTTTGTTAATAATACATTTGCATTGGTGGCACCTGTTGCTCAGTGGGTAGGGCACTGGCCACATACACTCGGGCTGGCAGGTTCTAACCCATCTTGGGCCAGATAAAACAACAATGACAACTACAACAACAACAAAAAAATAGCTGGGTGTTGTGGCGGGTGCCTATAGTCCCAGCTACTTGGGAGGCGGAGGCAAGAGAATCAGTTAAGACCGAGAGTTTGAGGTTGCTGTGAGCTGTGATGCCACGCACTCTACCCAGAGCGACATAGTGAGACTCTGTCTCAAAAAAAAAAAAAAAAAAATTCATTTACATCATTTGAGAAGCATTTATGATTTTATACCAAGAAAGGAGATTGGACTTAAATTGCAGTGGGAAACTATAAGGTAGACTTTGAGAAGCACTTCCCGCCTGTGGGAGTCTTAGCAAAGTGCTTGCAGGCCCTTGTGGTCTACATTGGAAAGGCGTTCTGTGAAAATGGTAGGCAGCTCTTTCTGTACTTTGAGAACCTGCAGGATGGGATCTAGAGAGGGTCTCACAATGTCTTAGAATCCCTCAGGCCCCTTATTACCGTTAGAGTGGGGGGAGAGGTGAAGTGTTGACCAGAATTCTGAAACAGTGGTTGTCTTCCCTGGTGTGCATTCATCCCAAGATGAAGGGCATAGGCTGATTCTATCATCTGAAGCCTTTTGAAATAGCCTGGGACTGGCAGTGTGACCTGGCAGATGATAGTAAGGAGGGGGACAGCACCCTGCAGGGTTGAGGCCTGCCATCCCTGCTATGATGAGGGAGGGGCTTCAGACAGAAATGGTCCTGAGCAGGAGACACTGCTGTCTCATTGCGGGGATGGTTTCAGATCTGACCGGGTAGGAAGAAGTGTCTCAGGTGGCTTTCCTGCTTCTCATGTGTCCCCGTGGCCACAGGTTTGGTCTCCATTCTGCTGTGTATGAGCACACTGCACAAGTCCCGGTCACAGAGCTGCCCAGGCTTGGGGGTAGTGACCTAATGAAAATAATCTGCTTTGTCCCTTTTGTCCAGAGGAATGTTGGGTCCTCACAATTTAAGACAATAGAAGATGATTTGGTGTCTGCCCTTGTCCGCTCGGGCTGTATCCCTGAAAATCATGGTGAAGACATGAGGAAAATGTCCTTCCAGCGGTGCGCCCGGACAGACAAGGTGGGTGGCAGCCATCTCTGCCCCTCACCCTGCAGGTATGAGCAGCACCTGGCGCACTTTCTGCTTTAGTGACTTTTGAGTGAGGCAGAAATCAGATTGACTTGAACAGGAAAGAAATTTTTGCCCCGTGTAGCTAAGAAGTCTAGAAGCAGGAGCTGCTCAGGTATGGCTGGATGCAGGTGCTCACTGCCAGTGGGACTTTGTGTCCTCTTTAGTCTTTGCCTTCTTCTTTGTCCAATCTGTCCTCAGGCGACATCTGCCTCAGATCTGTCTAGTCAGTTTTCACCCTAGAGCAAATATAATCATGTGGCTACAAAGGGAAGACATGCTTGTAATGTTACATTTATGAGTAGCCACAATTTGCAAGGTAAAAGGAAGTAGATAAAATTAATTTTAATTAATTTTAACTTATAAACTTAGTATATCCAAGATATTATCCTCACTTCAGTGTGCAGTCAACCTAAGAAATCTGTTAATGGGCTTATTTTACATCTTTGTATGTGTGCTGAGTCTTTGGAATCCAGTGCATATTTCATTCTTGTGCTGCATCACCCCACCCTGGCCCTGTCATTTGGATTCACAGCCATGTGTAACTGGTGGCCCTGTGCTGTCCATTCAGAATCTTTTTTTTTTTAATTTTTTTTTTTTAAATTTTTTAGAGACAGAGTCTCACTTTATGGCCCTCAGTAGAGTGCCGTGGCCTCACACAGCTCACAGCAACCTCCAACTCCTGGGCTTAAGCGATTCTCTTGCCTCAGCCTTCCGAGTAGCTGGGACTACAGGCGCCCGCCACAGTAGTGGCTATTTTTTGGTTGCAGTTTGGCCGGGGCCGGGTTTGAACCCGCCACCCTCGGTATATGGGGCCGGCGCCTTACTGACTGAGCCACAGGCGCCGCCCTCCATTCAGAATCTTAAGCCTGAGTCCCACTGTTTTATATTGGGCAACATGGCAGCATTTGCTGCATGGTCACGCCATGTGGTGTTTCTGTGCCTGAGACTAAACTGTGGGACTGGGCGGCTTGACTCAGGAAAATGGAGATCTGTCATCAGGGAGGGGCCTTGGGGTCTGTCAGGATGGACAGCTCTTCTGTATGCATGTGGCCCCTCTCATCTTTGGTCTTATGGCCCCTGGCACATCTCTTAGGCCACCTGAGGGCATTGGGGGGTTGTCATTTGCAGATCAGGGCCCCCTGGGAATCTCCATTAAGCTATGGATCTTGTTCATGCAAATGTTCAGTTTCAGAGGCATGCAGTTCCTCTGGGATCCATAGGCCCAGGCCAGAACCCCCGGACAGGAGCCATTGTACCAATAGGTGAGATCGCTCCTAACAAGTGATGACCAGGAATAAATTTGATAGCTCAAAATAGTCAGTTTTGTGGCAGGTTTTTGTTTTTTTTTTGTTTGTTTTTTGAGAGAGTATCACTCATGTTGTTCTGGATAGAGTGCCATAGAGTCATAGCTCACAGCAATTCTTGGCCCACAGCATCCCGAGTAGCTGGGACTATAGCCGTGAGCCACTACGCCAGCTAGTTGTTCTATTTTTTAGTGACAGAGTCTCACTCTTGCACAGGCTGGTTTTGAATGCCTGAGCTCAGATAATCCATCCACCTTGGCCTCCCAGAGTGCTAGGATTATAGGCATGAGCCACTGCACCCAGCCAGGTTTGTGGTTCTTACTGTTTTTCTTTTTCTTTTTTTTTTTTTGTGGTTTTTGGCCAGGGCTGGGTTTGAACCCACCACCACCTCTGGCATATGGGACCGGCACCCTACACCTTGACCCACAGGCGCCACCCAGTTCTTACTGTTTTTCATTTTCTTTTTCTTTTTTTTGGGTGGGGGGACAGAGCCTCAAGCTGTCACCCTGGGTAGAGTGCCATGGCATCACAGCTCACAGCAACCCCTAACTCCTGGGCTTAAGCGATTCTCTTGCTTCAACCTCCCAAGTAGCTGGGACTACCAGCGCCTGCCACAACGCCCGGCTATTTTTTGGTTGTAGTTGTCATTGTTTGGCAGGCCTGGGCTGGATTCGAACCCGCCAGCTCTGGTGTATGTGGCTGGTGCCTTAGCCTCTTGAGCTACAGGCGCCGAGCCTTCATTTTCCTTTTCATTCTTCTATTTATAGTTCTGGTTGTTTTCAAGGCAGAAGTAAAGTAAAAATTTGCCTGGGTTGACATAGAGAATTTAAAAAAGGGTCCTTGCATTTATTTTATTTTTATTTTTATTTTGCAGTTTTTGCCCAGGGCTGGGTTTGAACCCTGGCATATGGGGCCGGTGCCCACCTCTGGCATATGGGGCCGGTGCCCTACTCCTTTGAGCCACAGGCGCTGCCCTATTTTTTTTTTTTTTTTTGAGACAGAGCCTCAAGCTGTCACCCTGGGTAGAGTGCGGTGGCGTCACAGCTCACAGCAACCTCCAACTCCTGGACTCAAGTGAGTCTCCTGCCTCTGCCTCCCAAGTAGCTGGGACTACAGGAGCCCGCCACAATGCCTGGCTATTTTTTGGTTGTAGCCGTCATTGTTGTTTGGCGGGCTTGGGCTGGATTCAAACCCGCCAGCTCAGGTGTACGTGGCTGGCGCCTTAGCCACTTGAGCCGCCCTATTTTTTTATTTTTTAAAATTTTTTTAGAGACAGAGTCTCATTTTATCGCTCTTGGTAGAGTGCTGTGACGTCATAGCTCACAGCAACCTCCAACTCCTGAGGTTAGATGATTCTCTTGCCTCAGCCTCCCAAGTAGCTGGGACTACAGGCACCCACCACAACGCCCGGCTATTTTTTTTTTTTTTTTGTAGAGACAGAGTCTCACTTTATGGCCCTCGGTAGAGTGCTATGGCATCACACAGCTCACAGCAACCTCCAACTCCTGGGCTTAAGCGATTCTCTTGCCTCAGCCTCCCGAGTAGCTGGGACTACAGGCGCCTGCCACAACGCTCGGCTCTTTTTTGGTTGCAGTTCAGCCGGGGCTGGGTTTGAACCCGCCACCCTTGGTATATGGGGCCGGCGCCTTACCGACTGAGCCACGCCCCACGCCCGGCTATTTTTTTGTTGCAGTTTGACCAGGGCTGGGTTTGAACCAGCTGGTGCCCTACCCACTTGACCCATAGGCGCTGCCCCTATTTTATTTTTATTTCCACTGTTAATTATAGATGATGGTTTCATTCCTTTATTTTTATTTTTATTTTTTGAGGCAGACTCTCACTTTGTCATCTCACGAATAGAGTGCCGTGGCATCAGCTTATCTCAGCAACCCCTGGGCTCAAGCGATCCTCCTACCTTCAGCTTCCCCAGTAGCCAGGACTACAGGTGCCTGCCACACTGCCTGGCTGATATTTCTATTTTTTGCAGATACAGGGTCTCTTGATCTTTATGCCTTGGCCTTCCAGAGTGCTAGGATTACAGGGATGAGCCACCATGTCTGGCCAAGATGGTTTCATTTTAATGTTTTCTTGCTTATAATTTGGAAAACCTAAAGACATAGAAAACGTATGAGACTGATGTTACAACACCTGAGCAGCCAGCCTGTGGATAAGCAAGTTGTATTGAAATATAATTCACTCCCACAGCATTTGCGTATTTCAGTGGTTTCTGGTATGTTGACAGAGTTGTGCTGCCCTCACCACAGTCTTTAGAACCTTCCCTAAGAAACCCTTTGTCTTGTACCCATCACACCAGGACCCCTGGCTGAAGTGTTCTCATTTCGACCTGCAGTCAGTACAGAAAGGTTGGTAGGGGGGTGGATCTTCCTTCTCCCTCTTTGGTGCTGAGTCTTTGAAATCTATTGGCTGCCTTCTGTTGCAGGCACCTCTGTCAGGCATCAACATCCACATGGCCAGATGCCTCTGTCTGGGAGGTGTGCATCTGGGATGTAGTGGATTTGGTCCATAGAGTATCTTAACAATTTATTTTTAGCCTTTTTTTCTTTGAATTTCTCCAGATTTCTATCTTGAAAATTTCAGACCTTCAGAATAGTCTCAAGCATGAAGCCATAGGCAATCCCAGCAACCTCCCACATTCTAGGACTTTGGTGTATTTGTTTTACTTCTTTTCATTTATGTTCTTTTGATTCTTCTAAATGGAACCATTTGAGAGTAAGTTGCAGACATCATCACCTCTCACCCTAAAATACCAGCATGATTTTCTTAAAGACAGTGACATCCTCTGGCGACCCCACAGTACAAAAGAGGTCCCCTTAGGGGCTGACCAGTGTCTGACATGCTCTCTGAAGTACGGCTGCCTCTTGCTTTTTTTTTGAGACAAAATCTCACTTTGTTGCCCTCGGTAGAGTACCGTGGTATCATAGCTCACAACAACCTCAAACTCTTAGGCTCAAGCAATTCTCTTGCCTCAGCCTCCCAAGTAGCTGGGACTACAGGCCCCGCCACAATGCCCAGCTATTTTTTGTTGAAGTGGCCCGGGCCAGCTTTGAACTTGTCAGCCTTGGTGCGTGTGGCTTGCCCTGTAATCACTGTGCTATGGATGCTGAGCCTCTTTGCATGCATTTTAAAAATATTCTTAGAAATTGTGTCTATAACACATGGAAAGGTGCATGTAACCTCAGAATAAGGCAGAAGAGGTGACCCTTAATGGCATGGGTCATCACCACCCAGATCAGCAGGTAGGACTCTGTGGCATCCCAGAAACCCCTCACTCAGATCCCAGTCACATCTCTTCCCTCTCCCTTTTACGTAAAAGGGGCATGATATGTAAGCAGTAAGGTATATAGAGCCTGGTCAGTTTCTGCGTGTGCACACAGTGTATACCCGGCACCTTGCCCAAGAGCACCTTCCTGGCCCCACTGGGTCACTGCTGTTCTGGTGCATCTGGGGCCTCCTTCACTGCTTATGGTTCTAAGTGGTGTTTTCTTTGTTTCCCACGTCACTGGGAGTCAGATCTTACATGGGACTTTGTTTCTTGTCTGCATAGTAATAGTTTTATTCCTTAATTTAGTGTTTCTCTTTGAAATCATTTTTAATAGTTCGTAAGTTTTGCTGTGGTCACTCCATGGTAATAGACCTTTGTTTTTATATACAATTGATGCATTTCTAAGAGCAGAATTGTGGATGAAAAAGTATGATGTTGGCATAGTCTTTCTGTTCAGAGAGCCAATATGCAAAGCCTTGTGCTCAAGGGGAAGGCTCTGCTGGACCTAACTTCCCTTTACATATTCTGCTTTCTTTACAGGGTGTGTCTGCAGCTGGTCAGGTAGTGTCCCTGAAAGTGTGGCTGATTGATGACATTTTAGAAAAGATCAACAGCCATCTTCCATCTCACATTCGGATTTTGGGTAAGCTTTCTGGTAGTTGGTCTCACAGAGGCATAAGCTACACATATCCCTGCCACTCTACCGAATGTCTATGATCTGAAAGTGGAGTCAGAGAACTGTCCATTTGCTTTGCAGGAGGTGGATGTGGCTGCAGATCTTTCTAAGAATTTGGTATTCCTATCCCCTTCACAGATGGGAATAACTGAGGTAGACTGTAAGGCACTCGTTTGGAGTGCCTTGTTTTAAGAAAATGTTGGGTATGAAAATCCAAATTTACAGTTACAACAATTATTGCTCTTTTTGGCAGGATTGAGAAAGGAAATTTTTAAGCCTCTTTTTTTTTTTTTTTTTTTTGTAGAGACAGAGTCTCACTTTATGGCCCTCGGTAGAGTGCCGTGGCCTCACACAGCTCACAGCAACCTCCAACTCCTGGGCTTAAGCGATTCTCTTGCCTCAGCCTCCCAAGTAGCTGGGACTACAGGCGCCCACCACAACGCCCGGCTATTTTTTGGTTGCAGTTTGGCCGGGGCCGGGTTTGAACCCGCCACCCTCGGTATATGGGGCCAGCGCCCTACCGACTGAGCCACGGGCGCCGCCCAAGCCTCTTAAAAAAGAATCCAAGGCTGGGTGCAGTGGCTTGTGCCTGTAATCCTAGCACTCTGGGAGGCCAAGGCGGGTGGATATCCTGAGCCCACAGGTTCCAGACCAGCCTGAGCTAAAGTGAGACCCCGTCTCTAAAAATAGCCAGGCATTGTGGTGGGCGCCTATACTCCCAGCTACTTGGGAGGCTGAGGCAAGAGAATTGCTCAAGTGTTTGAGGTTGCCATGAACAATGACGCCATAGCACTCTATAGAAGGTGACAAACTGAGACTCTGTCTCAAAAACAAAACAAAAACAATTCAGCTGTCTCTGCTTGTTTTTTTTATTTTTTTTTTCTTTTATTTTGCTTTCAATTTCAGCTGGCTTTCATTCTTCTTAGTTTGAAAGTTTTTTTTGTTTTTGTTTGTTTTTTTTCTTTTTTTCCTTTCTTCCTTTGGTGATTCTCTTGCCTTTTGCCTCCCAAGTAGCTGGGATTACAGGTGCCCACCACAACGCCCGGCATTTTTTTATTTTTTTTATTTTTTTTTTATTTTTTATTAAATCATAACTGTATACATTGATATGATCATGGGGCATCATACACTCGCTTCACAACATTTTTTTTTTTTTTTTTTTGGTAGAGATAGGGTTTCACTCTGGCTCACTGCAGCTCATGCTGATCTCGAACCTCTGAGCTCAGGAAATCCACCCGCCTCAGCCTCCCACAGTACTGGGACTACAAGTGTGAGCCACTTTTTTTTTTTTTTTTAAGAGACAGAGTCTCATTTTGTTGCCCTTGGTAGAGTGCCATGGTGTCACAGGTCACAGCAACCTCCAGTTCATGGGCTTAGGCGATTCTCTTGCCTTAGCCTTCCAAGTAGTTGGGACCACAGGCGCCTGCCACAATGCCTGGCTATTTTTTTGTTGAAGTTTGGCCAGGGCTGGGTTTGAACCTGCCACCCTCGGTATATGGGGCTGGCGCCCTACTCACTGAGCAACAGGGGCCGCCCTATCTGTTCTTTTAAAGTGACATGTAGAGGCTGTTTATATTTAATACAATTATAGGTATGGCTGGGTACAAATGTATAGTCTTCCTGTGTGTGTGTATTTTTTAGAGGCAAAGTCTCACTTTGTCACCCTCAGTAGAGGGCTGTGGTGTCACAGCTCACAGCAACCTCTAGCTCTCAGGCTTAGATAATTCTTTTGCCTCAGCCTCCCAAGTAGCTGGGACTACAGGTGCCCACCACAACACCCGGCTATTTTTTTGTTGTAGTTTGGCGGGCCAGGTTCGAACTGCCACCCTCGGTATATGGGGCCAGCACCCTACTCACTGAGCCACGGGCACTGCCTTTGTGTGTTTTATTCTTAAGAAATTTTATTACTTTTTAATTTTTTGGAGACAGAATTTTACTTTGTTGCCTTTGATAGAGTGCTGTGGCATCACAGCTCACAGCAGCCTCCAACCCTTGGGCTTAGGTGATTCTCTTGCCTCAGCCTCCTGAGTAGCTGGGACTATAGGCACTTGCCACAGTGCCTGGCTATTTTTTGTTGCAGTTTGGCCCAGGCCGGGTTTGAACCCGCCATCCTTGGTATATGGGGCCAGCACCCTACTCATTTAGCCACAGGAGCCGCTCAGCAACCTCCAACTCTTAGGCCAAATAATTCTGTTGCCTCAGCCTTCCAAGTAGCTGGGACTACAGGTACCTGCCATAACACCTAGCTACTTTATTTATTTATTTATTTTTTATTATCTTGGTTTTTTTTGTTTGTTAGTTTTGTTTTGTTTTTGTAGAGACAGAGTCTCACTTTTATTGCCCTCGGTAGAGTGCCGTGGCATCACACAGCTCACAGCAACCTCTAGCTCTTGGGCCTACGTGATTCTCTTGTCTCAGCCTCCTGAGCAGCTGGGACTACAGGTGCCCGCCACAACGCCCGGCTATATTTTTTTATTTTTTTTAAGAGACAGTGTCTGGATCTTGCTCAGGCTAGTCTTGAACTCCTGAGCTCAGCAATCCACCCACCTCACCCTCCCAGAGTGCTAGGATTATCGTGAGCCCCTGGGCATGGCCTTTTAAAAAATATTTTAAATGCTTTTTTTATTGAAACACAACTACCTATTTCTAAGTGTATAATTAAGAAGTTTTGGGTGGCGCTTGTGGCTCAGTTGGTAAGGCGCCGGCCCCATATACCGAGGGTGGTGGGTTCAAACCCGGCCCTGGCCAAACTGCAACCAAAAAATAGCCGGGCGTTGTGGTAGGCGCCTGTAGTCCCAGCTACTCGGGAGGCTGAGGCAAGAGTATTGTTTAAGCCCAGGAGTTGGAGGTTGCTGTGAGCTGTGTGAGGCCACGGCACTCTACCGAGGGCCATAAAGTGAGACTCTGTCTCTACAGAAAAAAAAAAAAGAAAAAGAAGTTTTGACATGTGTATGTACCTATGAGCCCTGGGTCTCTCTCTTTTGCCTAGGTTGGATTACAGTGGCATAATCATAGTCCACTATAACTTTGAACTCCAGGGCTCCAGTGACCCTCTTTCCTCAGCCTCCTGCCTCCTGAGTAGCTGGGACTATACTATAGGCACAAGCCACCATGTGTGGTTTATTTCTTTCCTTTTTTTTTTTTAGGAGACAGATTCTTACTTTGTCACCCTAGGTAGAGTGCTATGGCATCACAGCTCACAGCAAACTCAAACTCTAGTCGCAAGCAATTCTCTTGCCTCAGCCTCCTGAGTAGCTGGGTCTACAGGCTCCTGCCACTTTAATTTCTTAAAAGATTTATTTTTGAGGCTGGGTGTAGTGGCTCACACCTATGATCCTAGCACTCTGGGAGGCCCAGGCTCGTGGGTTGCTTGACCTCACAGGTTTGAGAGCAGCCTGAGCAAGTGAGAGACACCTGTCTCTAAAAAATAGCTGGGCATTGGACCCAGGGCAACAGAGTCTATCTCAAAAGTGGCTCATGCCTGTAATCCTAGCACTTTGGGAGGCCAAGACAGGTGGATTTCTTGAGCTCAGGAATTGAGACCAACGTGAGCAAGAGTGAGATCCTGTCTCTAACAAATAGGCTTCTTGTCTGGCTTGCTTTGCTCAGCCGAATTAATTTAGATTCATTTAAGAGGGGCGGCACCTGTGGCTCAAAGGAGTAGGGCGCCAACCCCATATGCTGGAGGTGGCAGGCTCAAACCCAGCCCCAGCCAAAAAAAAACTGCAAAAAAACAAAAACAAAAACAAAAATCTCAAGATTCATTTAAGAGCCTTTTTTTTTTTTTCATAGCTCACAGCAACCTCAAACTCTTGGGCTTAAGTGATTCTCTTGCCTCAGCCTCCTAAATAGCTGGGACTACAGGTGCCTGCCACAGCGTCCAGCTATTTTTTGTTTGCAGTTGTCATTGTTACTTGGCAGGCCCGGGCCGGGCTTGAACCGGCCAGCTTCGGTGTATGTGGCGGGTGCTCTATTCACCGAGGTATGGGCACCAAGCCATAAGCCCAAGAGATTCAGATTGCTGTGAGATGTGATGCCACAGTACTCTACTGAGGGCGACATAGTGAGACTCTGTTTCAAAAAAAAAAAAAAAATTCCACTTTTGTTTTCAATTTTTTGCACTGGGGTGAGAGACCACTGAGAGTGGTCAGTGGGTTTTCAAAGGGTGAGGTTTGCACTTGGAGCTTGAGGAGATTCCTTCCTGTTGTCAAGACACCCATGGAAATATCCTTCCTGTACCCCAAGCTGCAAACACATGTGCACATAGGACCTGGGGCAGTGAGGTTAGCAAGGGGCAGGCTTGGGAAGCAGCTCCCGGCCCTGGGATGCAGAGCTGTGGGGACTGCACAGCCTCTTGTCTCACCTGCAGGCCCTGTTGCAGCTCAGCCTCAGCTGGTGTTGACCCCATCACCCCTAGTAGACTAACCCCTTTTTCCTGCCTGTCCCTCTTCACCCCCCTTCCCAAGCAGCCATTGATCTGCTTTCTGTCACTAGAGATTAGTTTGTGTGTTTAAAGTTGTATGTAAATGGAGGCTGAGCATGGTGGCTCATGCCTGTACTTCTAGGACTTTGGGAGGCCAAAGTGGGAGGATCATTTGAACTCAGGAGTTCGACACTAGCCTGATTAAAGCAAGGACCTGTCTCTACTAAAAAGAGAAAATTAGCTGGGGATTGTGGCAGGCGCCAGTAGTCCCAGCTACTGGTGAGGCTGAGGCAGGAGGATTGTGAAGTTGCTGTGAGCGAGGCTGAGGCCAGAGCATTCTAGCCTGGGCAACAGGGTGAGATCCTGTCTCACAAAAAAATAAATTGTGTATAAATGGAATCATATAATACAGCAGTTCTCAACCTGTGGGTCACGACCCACAGGAACTGTATTAAAGGGCCGTGGCATTAGGAAGGTTGAAAACCACTGATATAATACATATTTTTTTGGTCTGGCTTCTTTTGCATCAGCCTAATTATTTTATGATTCATCTGTATTGTATATATTAGTAGTTCTTTTTTATTGCTGTGTGGTATTCCATTATATACAGGCATACTACAAAGTATTTATATGAGGTCGGACAGTTAAGTTTGTGAACTTATCCTAGAAAAAGTGCTACATACCTTATTGCTGAATATCACAACAGTCACCTTCAAAGTACTCCCCTTGGGAAACTATGCACCAATGCCAGCACCTAGTCCACCCTTCAAAGTACATTTTTTAGGATGATTTGAGAACTTAAATGTCAGACTTTGTACATTTACCTCCCGATGGACATTTGTGTGGTTTCCAGTTTTGAGCTGTTACAAGTAAAGCTGCTATGAATATTTGTGTATAAGTCATAGTAGGAGTCAGTAATCTTTGTTGATTATTTTACCCTCTATTAAAATTATTTTTACCATAATACAGTTTTGTTTTGTCTTTAGAGACAGAGTCTCACTTTGTCGCCCTGGGTAGGGTGCCGTGGCATCACAGGTCACAGCAACCTCCAGCTTTTGGGCTTAGGTGATTCTCTTGCCTCAGCCTCCTGAGTAGCTGGGACTACAGATGCCTGCCACAACACTGGGCTATTTTTTGTTGGAGTTTGGCCAGGGCCAGGTTTGAACCCACCACCCTTGGTATATGGGGTCGGTGCCCTACTCACAGAGCCACAGGCGCTGCCCACAGTTTAGTTGTTTTTTAATTGT
Source organism: Nycticebus coucang (assembly GCF_027406575.1). Lineage (NCBI taxonomy): Eukaryota > Metazoa > Chordata > Mammalia > Primates > Lorisidae > Nycticebus > Nycticebus coucang. The sequence goes on along the minus strand of NC_069783.1, from coordinate 105,628,844 downwards.
ACTGTGGTCTTTCTCTGACCTAAGTGGAAGCTTTCCTCCCATAAGACTCCTAGTAGAAGAAATCTTCTGAAAGTCATATTTGATGTCCCATACCAGTTCCTTTGTATGAAGAATATTTTAATGTATTTCATAGATTAATCCCCAGTTATGCTAAAACAACACCAGGTCCCCATGCAAGGTTATTCCGTGGTTGCTATCACTGTGTAACATATAACAAGGCCGTGGCCTCTTTCAGACATGTTGTCTGCCAGCACTATTCAGCCTTTTCATGGCAGATATGTCCTGAACAACTAAAATTACATTTGCAAACTGTCCTTATGATGTTCATTGCTTATGAAGTTGAATCTTTTATTTTATTTTTTTTGTTAGAGACAGAGTCTCACTTTGTCGCACTCAGTAGAGTACTGTGGCGTCACAGCCCACAGCAACCTCTAGCCCTTGGGCTTAGGCAATTCTCTTGCTTCAGCCTCCGAGTAGCTGGGACTACAGGCACCCACCACAACACCTGCCTGTTCTTTGTTGCAGTTTGGCCCGGGTTGGGTTTGAACCTGCCACCCTCGTTATATGGGGCTGGTGCCCTACTCACTGAGCTGCAGGCACCGCCCATGAAGTTGAATCTTAAATGTACTGTAAGATAAGAAACCAAAAATAGATTGGGCACCTGTAGTTCAAGTAGCTAAGGCACCAGTCACATACATCAGAGCTGGCGGGTTCAAATCCAGCCCAGGTTGCGAAACAACAATGACAACTACAACCAAAAAATAGCCGGGCATTGTGGTGGGTGCCTGTAGTCCTAGCTACTTGGGAGGCTGAGGCAAGAGAATTGCTTAAGCCCAGGAGTCGGAGGTTGCTGTGAACTGTGACTCCACGGCACCATACCCAGGGCGACAGCTTGAGGCTCTGTCTCAAAGAAAAAAAAAGAACCCCAAAATAAAGTCACTCAAAAAACAAAAAGGACTGTGGAGACAGAAGAAGGAGAATGGTGAAGATGCTCACGGGATCTGCCTTCCTACATCCCTCGTAGCAGTGAACCCAGAGTTGGGTGTTACACCCACCTCTGAGGTGGGGGTGGGTGGGTCCTAGGAGCCAGGTGGACCAGCCTGTTCAAAGCACATATCCTGAGGCAAGGGGAGCCTCTGCCCGGGCTCCCACAGTCATCACCATCACTAGTTCTTGCTTATTCCAAAATTTTTTATGCAAACACAGACATGGACAGCAAATGGGATACCCTGCATATAGGTCTTCACTTTGCCTTTTTAAGTCAGTACTGGCCAGATATCCACTGAGTGCCTACTTGGTACTACTTGCGCCCCAGGCATTGACATCTTGAAAATTACCCCCAGTTCCTAGAGCTTTGTACCTGATCTTGAGGGGCTGTATACTCTTTTATCCTATAACATTCTGGAATTTATTTGATTGGCTTTGATTGCTGGACTTTTAAGGTTGTTTCCAGGTTTTTTTTTTTTTTCTCCTATTAAAAGCAGTGCTGCCGGGGGCGGTGCCTGTGGCTCAGTGGGTAGGGTGCCGTGCCCCATATACCGAGGGTGGTGGGTTCAAACCCGGCCCCGGCCAAACTGCAACCAAAAAATAGCCGGGCATTGTGGTGGGCACCTGTGGTCCCAGCTACTCGGGAGGCTGAGGCAAGAGAATCTCCTAAGCCCAGGAGCTGGAGGTTGCTGTGAGCTGTGTGATGCCACAGCACTCTACCAAGGGTGGTAAAATGAGACTCTGTCTTCACAAAAAAACAAAACAGTGCTGCCTAATGGCCTTACCTGCACAATAAACTTTTAAGTGAGTTTCTGGGTCCATGCTTCTCATGTATCTTTTTTTTTATTTTTATTTTTGAGACAGAGTCTCACTTTGTCACCCTCGGTATAGTACCATGGTATAGTACTGTGGCATCACAGCTCACAGCAACCTCAAACTCTTGGGCTTAAGTGATTCTCTTGTTTCAGCCTCCCGAGTAGCTGGGACTACAGGCGCTCTCCACAACACCCAACTGATGTTTTGGAGACAAGGTCTCACTCTGGCTCAGGCTGGTCTTTTTTTTTTTTTTTTGTAGAGACAGAGTCTCACTGTACCACCCTCGGGTAGAGTGCCGTGGCGTCACACGGCTCACAGCAATCTCTAACTCTTGGGCTTAGGTGATTCTCTTGCCTCAGCCTTCTGAGCAGCTGGGACTACAGGCGCCCTCCACAACGCCCGGCTATTTTTTTGTTGCAGTTTGGCCGGGGCTGGGTTTGAACCCGCCATGCTTGGCAAATGGGGCTGGCGCCCTACTCACTGAGCCACAGGCGCCGCCCTTAGGCTGGTCTTGAACTCCTGAGCTCAGGTGATCCATCTGCCTCTGCCTCCTAAGTGTTGGGATTACAGGCATGAGCCACCACACCTGGCCATATATCTGGTATTTTAATCCGGGGGGAGGTTGTACCAGTTCACACTCAGATTAGCAAAGCTCGTGGGGATTTATTTCCTCAGACTTTTGCCAACATTGGGTCTCCACAGATCCTTATCTTTGTGTTGTCGAGATTTGTGTTTAATTATGAGATTAAGTATTACATGAATTTAGAGTTTAATGCACAAAAGTCTCCTTCTTTTGTTTATGTTTCTTTTTGTTTGCTTCAGTTTTTATTTATTTATTTATTTTTTTTTTTTAAGATTTTTTTTTTTTGTCCGGGGCTGGGTTTGAACCCGCCACCTCCGGCATATGGGACCGGTGCCCTACTCCTTGAGCCACAGGTGCCACCCTCAGTTTTTATTTTTAATAGACATGTAACTATACATATTTATGTTGCATAGGGAGGTATTGCCATACATGTATAACATGAAGTGGTCAAGTCAGGGTAATCAGCATATTCATCACCACAGACATTTGTTATTTCTTTGTGTTGGGAACAATTAAAATCCTCTCTTTTAGCTATTTGAAAACATGCAATATAGCCGGGCGTTGTGGCGGGCGCCTGTAGTCCCAGCTACTCTGGAGGCTGAGGCAAGAGAATCGCTTAAGCCCAGGAGTTGGAGGTTGCTGTGAGCTGTGTGAGGCCACGGCACTCTACCGAGGGCCATAAAGTGAGACTCTGTCTCTACAAAAAAAAAAGAAAACATGCAATAAATCATTGTTAATTACGGCTAATGTAGTACAGTCGTCTCTCCCAGGTAGTTGTACTACTAGGTCTCATCACCACCCTGGGCAAAGTCCCCTCTTCCAGGAAGTTGGTACTCATGAGAACTTGGTACCTGTCTTGGGTGAGGAGATGCTGGTCCTCATGCTGCTCAGGATGCTCCCTGGTTTTGGTGAGTTCCTGTTTACCTGTGTATCTTCTCACTTCCTGCCTCTCCCCTAGGACTGAAGAGGGTGACGGGTGGCTTTAACTCCAAGAACAAGTGTGATGCCAGGACATACTGCTACATGCTGCCCACTTTTGCCTTTGCCCACAAGGACCGGGACGTGCAGGATGAGACCTACCGCCTGAGCCCTGAGACACTGCAGCGAGTCAACAGGCTGCTGGCCTGTTATAAGGGTACTCACAATTTCCACAACTTCACCTCGCAGAAGGGGCCAAGGGAGCCCAGTGCACAGCGTTACATCTTGGAGATGTTCTGCGAAGAGCCCTTTGAGCGGGAGGGCCTGGAGTTCGCTGTCATCAAGGTGAAGGGGCAGAGCTTCATGATGCATCAGATAAGGAAGATGGTTGGCCTGGTGGTGGCAATCGTGAAGGGCTACGCCCCGGAGAGTGTCCTGGAGCGCAGCTGGGGGGAGGAGAAGGTTGATGTGCCCAAGGCACCAGGGCTTGGCCTCGTCCTGGAGAGGGTGCACTTTGAGAAGTACAACCAGCGCTTCGGCAATGATGGACTGCACGAACCTCTGGACTGGGTGCAGGAGGAAGGCAAGGTTGCTGCCTTCAAGGAGGAGCACATCTACCCCACCATCGTCAGTACCGAGAGGGACGAGAGGTCCATGGCCCAGTGGCTCAGTACACTCCCTGTCCATGACTTCAGTGCCACTGCCCTTGCAGCAGCTGGCACAGGCACCAAGGTAGGGGCTGGGTCATGGCAGGGCTAGGCTACAGCACATACCCTCACAGAGGCCAGGCTGAGTGTCATTCCCATTGTGTAGAAGAGCAGGCCAAGGCACAGACAGGTGCATTGCTCCCCCAGAGTCACATAGCAGTCTCAGGAACAGGGGTAAGTGGTCAGTGGCCAAGAGATATGCCTCACCACCTGCACACTCCCTGCACTGGGCCTGCATGATGCCATCCTGGGCATGGCTTCCAGGCTCATAGGGGCAGGGCCAGTGCTGCTGGGGCTGCGTCTGCTCCTCTCAACCATGTTCTTGTCCAGGTCTACCCTCTTTCCCTGTACCCGGAAGGTTGCCTGGGTGCAGGGCATGAGCATCTCATGCTATGACCTAGACTGTCTGCCCCCTGGGTGGGCCAGCCTGGAGTCTGACTTTCTGTTATACACCTGTGAGGGACCTGGTAGGAAGTGAGACTTGGCTAGACAATTGTCAGGTGTAGTTTGTTATAACAGGGTCTCACTCTGTTGCCCAGGCTGGATTGCAGTGGCATAATCATAATCCACTATAACCTTGAACTCCTGGGCTCAAGTGATCCTCCTGCCTTGTCTTCCTGAGAAGCTGGGACTATATTGTAGGCTAGAGCCACCAGGCATGGTTAATTTTTTTTTTTTTTTTTTTTAATTTAGTTTTGGAGGCAGGGTCTCACTATGTTGCTCAGGCTAGTCTTAAACCCCTAGCGTTAAAAAACCCTCATACCTCAGCCTCTCAAAGTGCTGGAATTACAGACGTGAGCCATTGCATCTGACCACCAAGGATAAGTTAGGACAAGAGTATACATGATCAGAGGTACTGGGGCTAAATGCAGTCTAAAGTTGAAATTCCACTTTCGTTCTCAATTTTTTGCACTGAGGTGAGAGACCACTGATAGTGGTCAGTGGGTTTTCAAAGGGTCAGGTCCCCACTTGGAGCTTGAGGAGATTCCTTCCTATTGTCCAGATACCCATGGAAACATCCTTCCTGCACCCCAGGCTGCAAACCCATGTGCACATAGGACCTAGGGCAGTGAGGCCAGTGAGGGGCAGGCTTGGGAAGCAGCTCCAGTCTTGGCATGTGAAGCTGTGGGACTGCACAGCCCGGGGCCTCTCATCCTACCTGCAGGCCCCCTGCAGGCCCAGAACATGATGTCTGGCAGTAAGCTTAAATTTTTTTTTTTTTTTATGTTTCCATTGTTTCATTTATTTCAGAAGAATGATATATTTTCTTTTTTTTTATATACATGTGTTTATTTGGTTTCCACTTTTTGCCTTCACAAAATTAAAAAGGCTTAAAATTTAATAACAATAACAATGTTGAAGATAAGGACCAGAAACAAAAACCTTGTAAAGAATGAAGATAAATACATTCAAAAAGAAATCAGATGATTGCTGCAATGAAATATTGAGCAATAATAATGCAAAAAAAGTAACATTCACATTGTCAAATAAGAGTATGTCTATTATACAATGCTTTGACTCTGACGTTCAGTATGGAGTCATCCATTAACTTATTTTTTCCCCCAAAGTCTCAAAAAATAGATAACTAATATTTATAAATAAGCTTAATTTTTTGAAGACAAACTTGAAGTGTTGGTGGTTTTTCATTTTCTCAAGCATTGCAGACTGAATAATGCACAGGTACCAGTTTGATCCCAGGCCAGATGGGACTTCCACTGGGTTCCTTTGAATGGAGGTTCTGACCACTGGCCATCTTTAGATGCTAAAGTGTCTGCATTGTTGAGCTTTGAAACAGCACAGTTTATTTCCCCTGTGGGGACTCAAAGGAGCCCAGCGAACAGCCCATCTTGTTCTCAGCCCCTGGCTTTCCCCGTGTAGCTTTTTTTTTGTAGAGACAGTCTCACTTTATCACCCTTTGTAGAGTGCTGTGGCATCACAGTTCACAGCAACCTCCAACTCCTGGGCTTAGGCAATTCTTTTGCCTCAGCCTCCCGAGTACAGGCGCCTACCACAATGCCCGGCTATTTTTTTGTTGCAATTTGGCTGGGGCTGGGTTTGAACCCACCATCCTCGGTATATGGGGCCTGCACCCTACCCACTGAGCCACAGGCACCACCCTTTTTTTAAAAATTAGAGTCTCAAGCTGTTGCCCTGGGTAGAGTGCTGTGGCGTCATAGCTCACATCAACCTCCAAATTTTGGGCTCAAGCAATCCTCTTGCCTCAGTTTTTTCTATTTTTAGTAGAGGTGGGGTCTTGCTTTTGCTCAGGCTGGTGTCAAACTAATGAGCTCAAGCCATCCACTCGCCTCAGCCTCTCAGGGTGCTAGGATTATAGGTGTGAGCCAACAAGCCTGGCCCCCATGTAGCTCTTGAACCAGGACAAACACTTACCTTTCCTCTTGGTGTGGGAGGGTGAGGACATAGCTGCAGAGCACAACACCACCAGCTCCTATGCCTATCCCAGCATAGCACAGGCAGCTCTGGGTGGGGAGAAGCAGATGCTGGGGGTGGGGTCACCTCATGGGGAGGACGCACCTTTAAGTGGGCAGGAGCTTGCCCCAGCTGATTTCCTGTCTGCTCCTCTTCTGCAGGCCTCCAGCCCTCAGGAGGGCAGTGGAGAGGATGGAGACACAGACTGAGGCCATGGGAGCTGCTTACTGCAGCATCGCAGAGCCTCCTGAGATGTGTGTGCACCAGGAGCCACCACTGCTGTGGCTGCCAATCTCACCTGTGGCCCAAAAGGAATTGGTGGGCCTGCCTGTCAGCTGTGCCTGTCTTTGTACCCTCAGGTTCTCGGCACCTAGCATCTTATGAATTCTCATCACAGGAGTAACCTGCTTCAAGGCTATTTTCAGCTCACAGGTTACATGATGTACACCTCAGCATGTAAAGACACTATTTTTTTAAATACATGATTTTCTTATTAAATAAATATAGATTTTGCTTAGTGAATCTTTTTGCCTTTTTGTTGTACATTCTCTCCCTCCTAGGGGGCCTAGGCAGAGTGGTAGGGAAGCCAGGGCAAGGGCAGGCTGGGGCTGTTAGCAGCTGAGCAAGAAGCTGAGTATGTCTAGCCATCAGAAGGTATTTGGCCAGGTGTAGGGAACCTGGGCTGGGCAGTGGTCCCAGCACTATTGGACCCAGCTACCTTCTCTTCCCCTGGCTCGCCTGTGGCCATCTCTACCTACAAGGGAGGCCAGGAGATGCCTTATTCATTTGAGAAAAAAATCTCATTTTGTTGTCCTGGGATTGAGTGCCATGGAGTCATCATAGCTCACAGCAACCTCAGATTCTGGGTTCAAGACTCTTGACTCAGCCTCCCAAGTACCTGGGACTACAGGTGCCCCCACACACCCAGCTAGTTTTTCTCTTTACGTAGAGATGAGATGAGGTGTCACTTTTGCCCAGGCTGGTCTCCAACTCCTGAGCTCAATCCATCCACCCACCTCAGCTTCCCAAAGTGCTAAGAGTACAGGTGTGAGCCACCACGCTGAGCTGAGATGTCTTAGATGAGATGTAGGACACTCTGTAATCAAGGAGGAGGCTAGGAGGTGCGAGCGGGCAACCTGCAAGGCTCCCACAGCTGAGGGAGGGTATGTGCATGTTTGTGCACTTAAAAGTGTGACATGCATGTGCACCAGCTGGGGGTGGACAACCCCTGTGTGGGGTGGGACAAGCCAGTCAGGAGACCCTTTGGAGAGAAGTGGTGAGGGAAGAGGGAGGCAGCTCAAGGTGTGATAGAAGCTACCTGGCCTCGTGTGGAGTGGGAGCAGCACTCAGGGGTCCCGGGCTGGGCCCTGAGAGCAGGAAGGAGTGGGCTTGGAAGGAAATAGCCCAGATTGGTGTTGACCCTGTTAATTTCACCTGTCATAGGCAGGATGTGTAAATTAAGCTGCAGAAGGCAGCTTAATTACTAGAATCTTTGGTTCAGTGGTGAGAGGCTGTGTGATCTTGGTCTAAAGGTTCACAAGCCACTGTACCAGACACAGTGTATTTATTTTATTTATTTTTTGAGACAAGTCTCAAGCTGTCACCCTGGGTAGAGTGCCATGGCTTACAGCAACAGCAACCTCCAACTCCTGGACTTAAGCAATTCTCTTGCCCCAGCCTCCCAAGTAGCTGGGACTACAGGCGCCCATCACAACGCCCAGCTATTTTTTGGTTGTAGTTGTCACTGTTTGACAGGCCCAGGCTGGATTTGAACCCATCAGCTCTGGCATATGTGGCTGATGCTTTTAGCCGCTTGAGCTACAGGCACAGAGCCTATTATTTATTTATTTATTACTTTTTTTTGAGACAGAGTCTCATTATGTCACCCTCAGTAGAGTAGCTGTGGCATCACAGCTCACAGTAACCTCAAACTCTTGGGCTTAAGAAGCGATTCTCTTGAATAGCCTCCTGACTAGCTGAGACTACAGGCACTGGCCACAACACCTAGCTATTGGCTAGTTTTTCTATTTTTAGTAGAAATAGGGTCTCCCTCTTGCTCAGGTTGGTCTTGAAGGCCTGAGCTCAAGCAATCCACCCGCCTCCTGGCTGGCAGTTTAAAGCAATGTACATAACCAGATAAAGCAAAAAATATAAAAAAGGAAAGTTGCCTTCCCTTCCCTAAAACCCAGAATCTCTCTCCAGAGGACCCTGCTCTTTTTTTTGTTGTTGTTATTGTTGTTGCATTTTGGCCAGGTCCAGGTTTGAACCTGCCACCCTCAGTATATGGGGCTGGTACCCTACCCACTGAGCCACAGAGGACCCTGCTCTTACCAGTTTCTTGTCGCCTCTTCTAGAGAATTCTGTGCATATGCAGGCAAGCCCAAACCTTTTCTCTACAGTTGCTCTCGCCCTGACTCCTGCTCTCACCGGTCTCTGTGACTGTGACAGTGTGCCAATGTCCTTGCTCTCAGCTTGTGGTGTGGACGGTCCACACTGTCTTCAGCCAACTGGTGGGCATTTGTTTCCATCTTCTGACTTTATAAACAAACAGTGGCTATCTCTGTACAATATGCATCCTGTTCACATGTGTGAGTGTTGCTAAATGCGCAGTTGTTGCTCTGACAGGTTTCCAGGGGCTGTGATCCAAAAAAGGCGGTTCATGCTTGGATCCCCTGCCAGTTCCCCCACCCTCCAAATGTGACCTTTGGTAAGGCCTCTGCCGGGTCACCTGCTCACCCTGAGTGTGGAGGCCACAGAGAGTTGAAGGAATGCAACGGTCAGCTCTCTGCTCGGCTCTGTACACTGGGTGGGTAGAGCCAGAACCTGCTCCTTCTGCCTCCTGGTGCCAAGTCCCTGCCCAATCCCAGAGCTGGCTAGGGTGTGTGATGGACAAATGAACAGCAGACACCCCAGTAATGGGGACAGTCATTCAAGCAGTTCCCTGAACCCACAGGTAAAGGGGTCTTTGAGTATTAGGCAGATGCTATCCCAGCAGGAAGTTTGGTGCTTACAGATTGTCAGTGGGGCTGAAGGACCTGGCTTCAGACAGACACTGCCTCTAGAGCCACCACCCGGCCTTCAGCGTGGGAGGTTCAGGTGAAGAAGCCCCCACAGTCCTGGCTCTGAGTCCATGGCCCCCAGCACTGGACCTGCCCCTCCCTGGCAGTTGAGACTTGGTTTCCCACCCCTCTTGCCAGCAGCAGGTGCAGTCCAGAGCACCTTTCTCCCACTCTGCTGTCAAAAAGCACATTTATCCCAGATAAATGCAGTTTTTTTTTTCTTTTTTTGTAGAGACATTGCCTCACTGTACTGCCCTCTGGTAGAGTGCCGTGGCATCACACGGCTCACAGCAACCCCCAACTCTTGGGCTTACGTGATCTCTTGCCTCCGCCCCCGGAGCAGCTGGGATTACAGGCGCCTGCCACAACGCCCGGCTATTTTTTTTTGTTGCAGTTTGGCTGGGGCTGGGTTTGAACCCGCCTACCTTGGCATATGGGGCCAGCGCCCTACTCACTGAGCCACAGGCGCCGCCCGATAAATGCAGTTTTTAACTTCCCAGTGTTTCTGACAGGAAGGAAAGTGCCAGTCCACACCCTGACAATTCACCGAGGTGGACAGGAACTCTTAAGATGGTGCTGGGAAAAAATGATGAACTGCTTTTCACCAAAATTAAATAACTTCTCATAGCAAGAATCCAATGTATTCAATTCTACTATGAAGGCAGTAGATTACCTAATACAAGGAGGGGGGTAAGGGAATGAGGGAGCAGGGAGAGGGGAGGAAGGAAGAGTATCGGGTGTCACGGTGGATGGCACACCTCTTGGGGACAGGACACAATTGAGAGACTTTACCTACAAATGCAATCAGTGCAACCTAATTCTTTGTACCCTTAATGAATTGCAAGAAATAAAAAAAAAAAATCTGAATGAGACTCGGCGCCTATAGCTCAGTGGCTAGGGTGCCAGCTACATACACCAGAGCTGGTGGGTTTGAATCCAGCCTGGGCCTGCCAAACAAAATGACAACTACAACCAAAAAATAGCTGGGCGTTGTGGCGGGCACCTGTAGTCCCAGCTACTTGGGAGGCTGAGGCAAGAGAATTGCCTAAGCCCAAGAGTTTGAGGTTGCTGTAAACTGTAACTTCACAACACTCTACCAAGGGTGACAGTGATGTAGTGAGATTCTGTCTCAAACAAAACAAAATCTGAATGAAAGAATAGTTGGGGTTTTTTTTTAAGCTTCTCATTAAGATAGCCAGTCCAGGCTGGGGTATGGTGGCTCACCCCTGAAATCCCAGCACTTAGGAGGCCAAGGCAGGTGGATTGCCTCAGCTACAGGTTTGAGACCAGCCTGAGCAAGAGCAAGACCCTGTCTCTAAAAAATAGCTGGGTATTGTGGTGGGCGCCTTAGTCCCTGCTACTTGGGAGGCTGAGGCAAAAGGATGAGTTGAACCCAAGAATTTGAGGTTGCTGTGAGCTTAGATGTCACAGCACTCTATCAAAGGTGACCAAGTGAGACTCTGTCTTAAAAAAAAAGAAAAAAAGAAGAGGACAGCCAGTCCAAAGAATTCACTGAGCCTGTCCTCTCACTATAAACAGGCTGCTGTGTGTGGGATTAAACAGCAGTCTGCCTGTCATTTGAACCATGAGAGGAGAACTCTCACATGGGGATACTGGGGCCAGAGGGGCCCCCACCACCACTGGCAGCACCTCCCACTCTTGCTCTTGGTGCCTTTCATACTTTGTGTTGCTCTGTCCTTGCCTTGTGGCTCAGACCCCTACACCAGACCATCTTCCCAGCTATCCCAGACTCACTAGAAAGAAACTATCCTGACCTGAGATCCTGCCCAATGTGCAATCCTCCCTACGCAATCCCAAACCCCAGAGACTCCTACGGCCATGTGCAAGCTCCTCTCCATGCACGATAATACCCCATGTGCAATCCCTGCATGGAGTGACCTCCACCTCACATGGGACTCTGCCCATGCACGACCTTCTCTGTGATCCCCAGCCTCATCCAACAAAGGTCTACGAACCACTCTATCCCCTCCCTTGCTCTTGCCTGGTGTCTGCCCACCCCTCTTTTGACTCTTTCATCTGCAACCTTAGCTGCAAACCCATCCGCATGCACAACTCCACGGAAGATCCTTGTCCCATGTGAGCCCCTCCCTGAGTTCTACACCCACACATTTGCCACACCTGTCCCATGTGGGACTTCCCCCTAGATCCCATACACTCATCTATGATACCCACCCCATGCATGACCCTAAAACTCAGGGCATGCACAGCAACTCCATCTCACGTGCAATTCCACCAGGGATCTCCACCCCACTTGAGCCCCTCCATGTGCCCATCCGCGATCCCCACCCCACCCACTGGACAGTGGACCGGGGACTGTACCCATGGAAAACCTTTGTCCCAGGCCAGGAGCAGTGGCTCATGCCTGTAATCTTAGCACTCTGGGAAGCCGAGGCTGGTGGACTGCCTGAGCTCACAGGGTTGGTACCAGCCTGAGCAAAAGTGAGAACCGCCCCCACCACCCGCCCCGCTCACCAAAACTAGCCAGGTGTTGTGGTGGGCGCCTGTAGTCCCTGCTACTTGGGAGGCTGAGGCAAGAGAATTTCTTGAGTACAAGAGTTTGAAGTTGCTATGAGGCTGTGAGCTATGACGCCACGACACTGTACCGAAGCGACAAAGTGAGACTCTGTCTCCAAAAAAAACCTTTGCCCTATCCCCACTGGTTTGAAATCTGACGCGAGCTCCTCATCCCATGCAATCCCCTCTCCACTCCCGGGTGGAGATACCCGCCCCACGCGTAAACGTACCCACCCGCGATCTTAGCTGCAATTCCCACCCCTCGCGCCAGCCGATCCCTCTACGTGCTCAAATCCCACTCACGTGCGACTGCACCCACGCGCGACCTCCGTCGAGATTCCCAGTCCACGCGCAATCTGACGCGGATCTCCCGCTCACGAGATCCCCTCTCATCGCCTGGCTCCACCCACGTGTGACACCCTCTCCACACAGCCCCGCCTCCCAGACTGGCGGTTTCTCTGGTCTGCAGCAGCCAAAACCTGGGCGGTCTCTTGGTTCCGCAGGCTCGAAGCCCTTGGAGCCCGCTGGGCGGCGCGAGTTGCGCAAGGGCGCAGCTGCGGCGCGCCAGCGCGCGTTCCTTACGGCTCGCCGTACTGCTGTGCCGCCGCTTCCTCCGTCCGCGGCCCCGGATGTGCCGAGCGGCTGAGGCGGCGCTGCGAGCCTCCTGCGGTCCGGACCCGGCGCGCGAGGCGCGGGGTGAGTGGGTGCGGCGCCGCGGGCCGTCGGGCGCGGGGAGGGTGCGCCGGGGCCTGCCGTACGCAGCCCGGCTGTCCGCCGGCCGGTTTAGCCCGTCGCGTGGGGAGCAGGTCGCGGCGGCTTTGTGAACGGGCGGGGGGCGGCCAGGCTGGGTCTGTGGGCAGCCGCCGAGCGCCACTTGTGGCCCGCCCCGCCTCCTGGAGCCTGCCTCCCGCCAGGCCGTGGTCGGGAGCGCGGCGGCAGGGCGGCCGACGGTTTCGTTGCGATCCGCAGGGCCCAGTCCAGCGCACCGGGGTGTGGGGAGTGGCTACTGCGGCCGTAGTCGGGCGCTCTCCTCGCGGTGCGGGCCCGGCTCTCCGCGCAGGGCGGGAGTGCCGCACTGGGCCTGGGGTGCGCTCAGGGCCCGGAGCCGGAGGGCCTGGGAGACTTTTCCTTTCTCGCGCCCGGTGGTTAGAGCCAGCTGCTCTCTGGGGTTGTATTTTTGTTTTGGGTTTCTGGGGTTGTCGTCGACTGACGCCTTGGTAAAGTGGAAATCACCCTTTGCTTTTAGTTTGCTGCGGGAGGAACACCTCGCAGACGTGGGAGCCGAGGACCAGGAGGGATGTGGAGGGCCATTTGGGGAGGGATGGTTGGGTGGGTTCGGACCCGGTCTCTGACCCCTGCTCAGGCTCTAACGGCGAGGCGGGGCGGTCGGGCCGGCTGTTGTCCATACCTGCCTCCTGCCCAACTCTGTTCGCTGAGTTTCACCTTTACAACCTCAGGTCTTTGTGTCGTTACCCCTGGGCCTAGGACACTTCTCCTTCAGGTGTCGGTGTCCCTCATGCTTCTGCCCACTTGTCACCTTATCCGTGAGAGAAAAGTAGCATCAAAGTGTTAATGGGGCTTATCTCTAGAATGGTGGATGAGTCTTTTTTGTTTATATTTTCTGATGTTATTATTTATTTACTTTTTGGGTTTCCAGAATCATGTTTTTCTGATGTTTTTACAGAATATGTGCAGTAAAGTGGTTTTTGTAATTTTTCTGTGGTATACACACACTTTTGAATGGCTGGAAAAAACAAAAATACATTTTAAGAACTCTGAGTCATTCTATTACCCAGAGATAAGCACCATTAACAGTTTCCTTATGGTTCCTTGTTCTATCCATGTAATATTTGAGGAGTAATTGGGATTCGATGTAATTTTGTGTGCTTTAAAAAATGCAGTTAGTAAGATCACATGCCTGTTGCATCTTTGAAACATTGTTTATTTAATCTCTGGTATTAGATCCACTCTTTCTTGCCTGTTCAGGGTCTTAACTATAGTATTTTTGAGTCTTGCCTTCAGTTTATTTTAACTCCGAAGAATTCTCGTCATCATACAAACCTGCCCTTTGACCCTACCCACTTTCTCACTACCCTTTTGAGGTCTTAACCAGGATTGGAAAGGATTTTTCCTCTGTGACCATTTCTTCTTGTTGTGATCTGTTGAACCAGCTTTGGTGGTAAAAGCTTTTGGTCCCTGACTCTGCTCAAGCAGCTCCTTTGGGATTACTGGTTCTTCCACATTGCCCCACTCCTCTGTCAGCAGCCTTAGACCCTGCTGCCCTTGGCAGCCCTGGAATGTCATTTCCTCCAGGCCTGAGACACCACTGTCTGGTTTTCTTTTTACTTTCCTGATTGCTACCCGTAGCCTCCATGCTGGATCCTAGCCCATAATTATGATAATGCCTCAGAATGGTCCTCAGACTTTATCTCTGGTCTGTACACCCCAGATAGTCTCATCGTATGTTGGGACTGATCAGAACACATGAGGATATCCTCAAAGTCTGGATCTTCCCATCTCAGCACACCACTTTTTCATGGGTAAAACCCATTTCTTACGTAGTCTGTTTAGTCTCCATCAAGTGTGTCTCCTTCATTTTAGTTCTGGTGACAACTCCTTATAGTGATGTGTGTTTCTTCCATGTCTTAAATTCGACATGTTTTAGCATTTCCCAAATCACTCTCAAACCTGATTGCTCTACAGCTGGGTGATGTGTTTAAAACAGAAATGAGGTCATGTACTTTGCCTATAATCCTCCGTGTTTTCTCATCTCCATCAGAAAAAAAGCCAAAGTCCTTAAGGCAGTTTATGAAGCTTTGTGTAAACAGGCCCCTGCTGTCTCTGTGACCTCATGTGCCAGCACCCCATGTTTGTTCGTTTAACATGCCGCTAACCACACCTGGCTCTGGGCCTGGGCACATATTGTCTTTGCCTAGAACGTTGGATTCCTACATAGCCATGCATCATCTCTCACCCAGTGGGCACTTTTTTTAGAAGTCCCTTTTTCAGAGTGGCCTTCTCTGCTGCCCTGCATAATACTACCTTGCCCATCTCCACCCAGTAGTTCCCTCTCCTTACTCTGCCTAAGTTTTTTCTGTCCCACTGTTTTCCTGGCCTATACTGACTCCTCCTTCTTGGGGGCAGGAACTATGTTTTATTCACAGTTATATCCCCAGGGCTTCATATGTGTCTGACATAGTAAGTGCTCAGTAAATATTTGTTGGACAGACTAATGAAAGAGTTCTTTTTTTAAAGCAGATGTATTTGGTAGGGCCCTAGGCATATAGATACAATTAATAATTGAATGTGGTACTATGGTAAAAATTTAATGTGCAAGTGAGTTAGAGGAAGGAAATTGGCTCTTGGAGTGAGGATAAATCCATACAGTAGGTAGACTTTGGATTTTGGTAGGTAGAAAGAAATGGGAGGGAGTGGCTTGAACCTAGGTGAAGGTGGGAGTACTTGAGGCTGTTGAGGAAGGGTTTATTGACCGTGTCTTGCATTGTTTGTGCAAAGGGACAGCTATGCAAGGTTTGGTGTCCCACACAAGCAGGGTAGTGTCTCTTTACATGGACCATCCACCAGTCTCCTTGCATGTAAATTATTATTTTTTTTTTTTGAGAGTCTCGCTTCGTCACCCTGGATAGAGTGCCTTATTGTCTTAGCTCACAGCAACCTCCAGCTCTTGGGCTCAAGTGATTCTCTTGCCTCAGCCCCCCAAGTAGTCGGGACTACAGGCACCTACCACAACACTCAGCTGTTTTTAGAATGGGGTCTCACTCTTGCTCAGGCTGGTTTCTAACCTGTGAGCTCATGGCAATTCACCCTCCTTAGCCTCCAAGAATGCTAGGATTACAGGCGTGAGCCACAGTGCCTGGCCCACATGTAAATTCTTGTTTATTCTCTCTGCCCCCTTGGCCACACCACTGGCAGCTTTAAGGCTTATCATGTATGGGAATTAATCTTTTCTTTTTTTTTTTTTGAGACAGAGCCTCAAGCTGTCACCTTGGGTAGAGTGCTGTGGCATCACAGCTCACAGCAACCTCCAACTCCGGGGCTCAAGTGATTTTCCTTCCTCCGCCTCCCAAGTAGCTGGGACTACAGGTGCCTGCCATGACACCTGGCTATTTTTTGGTTGCAGCTGTCATTGTTGTTTGGTGGGCCTGGGCTGGATTCGAACCTGCCAGCTTAGGCATATGTGGCTGGCACCTTAGCTGCTTGAACCACAGGCGCTGAGCCGGGAATCTTTTCTTTCTTTCCTCTTTTTTTTTTTTTAATTAAATCATAGCTGTGTACATTAATGCAATCATGGAGTACAATGTGCTGGTTTTTATATACAATTTGAAATTTTTTTTATTACATCATAGCTGAGTACAATAATGCAATCATGAGGTACAATGTGCTGGTTCTATATATAGTCTGAAATATTTTTACCAAACTGGTTAACATAGCCATCTTGGCATTTTCTTAGAAATATGGAACGCTTCACGAATTTGTGTGTCATCCTTGTGCAGGGGCCATGTTAATCTTCTCTGTATCATTCCAATTTTAGTATATGTGCTGCCGAAGCAAGCACAATTTAAAGTGTTTTCATCAAACTGGTTAACATGGCCTTCATGATGTTTTCTTAGTTATTGTGTTAAGATAGTTATATTCTACACATAGTAAATTTCACATGTACCCAATCTTTTCTTTCTTTATCCCAGGTCACCCTGCATGGTCCACACCTGACAGGACTCTTATTGAGGTCCCGCAGCCTGTCCGAGTGCTAAGACAGTGGGGTAGCCTGTGTCATAGCTGGCCACGCTGTAATCTGCTGTGTAGTCGGCAGACTTTCGTAGCCTCTGTTTTAGGTGGAAGAGCAATGACCATTGCTCAGCTTGACTCGGGGAGTCTGGTCCGGCTTCTCAGCAATATGGAGAGACACCTGTGTGCCCATTGCCTTTAGGAGTTAAAATCCTGGTTCTCAGTGTTTTCTTTTGGTCCTGTAATGTCAGCCTTGTCCCTTTTGTGGTTTCTGCTTTATTTTTTATCTTGTTTTGGGGTATTGCTATAAAAATAACAATTTAAAAGTCATTTGTATTCAGAGTGGACCGAAGGTCTTTGCATGTCTTAACTTCCATCTTATTTAGCTTTTTAAAAAATCTACACATGGTAGGATTCACTATCTTTAATGAAAAATTTTGAGATTTTTTTCTTTTCTTTTTTTTTTTTTTTTGAGACAGAGTCTTACTTTGTTGCCCTCAGTAGAGTGCTATGGCATGACAGCTCACAGCAACCTCAAACTCTTGGGCTCAAGCAATTCTCTTGCCTTAGCCTCCCGATTAGCCAGGACTACAGGCACCCACCAACAATGCCTGGGTATTTCTTTTTAGAAACGGGGTCTCAGTCTTGCTCAGGCTGGTCTCGAACTCCTGAGCTCAAGTAATCCACCTGTCTTGGCTCCCAGTATGCTGGTTATTATAGGTGTGAGCCCCTATAATAACAGCCCCTGGTTAAAGTTCTGAGAATTTTTTTTTTTTTTTGTGGAGACAGAGTTTCACTTTACCGCCCTCCGTAGAGTACCATGACATGACCAGGACTCACAGCAACCTCCAGCTCTTGGGCTTGTGCGATTCTCCTGCCTCAGCCTCCTGAGCAGCTGGGACTACAGGCGCCTGCCACAACACCTGGCTATTTTTTGTTGCAGTTTGGCCAGGGCTGGGTTTGAACCTGCCACCCTCGGTATATGGGGCCGGCACCCTACTCACTGAGCCACAGGGGCTGCCCTAAAGTTCTGAGAATTTTGACACATGTGGAATTTCCACCACAGTCAGGATACAAAACAGTTCCTTCATCCCTCCCAAACCCTGTACTGCCATTGGTAGTTAAACCCTCCCTCTAATGTAGCCCTTGGCACTGCTGATTACTGTATTTCTGTGTTTTCCAGAATGTCACACGAAGGCAACCATTCCCTGTGCAGCCTTTTGAGTATGGGCTTCTTTCACTGAACATAACGCATTTGAGACTCCTTGTGTTCATTGACAATTTGTTTCTTTTTATTATTGAGTAGTAGTCCTTGGTGTAGATGTACAGTTTTTTGTTGTTGTTGTTGTTGTTTTTTTAGAGACAGAGACTCACTTTGTCACCCTCAGTAGAGTGCTGTGGCATCACAGCTCACAGCAACATCCAGCTCTTGGGTTTAGGCGATTCTCTTGCCTCAGCCGCCTGAGTAGCTGGGACTACAGGCGCCCTCCACAACGCCCAGCTATTTTTTGTTGCTGTTTGACCGGGGCTGGGTTTGAACCTGCCACCCTTGGGATATGGGGCTGGTGCCCTATTCACTGAGCCACAGGCACCGCCCGCCGCCCGGGATGTACAGTTTATCCATTCACCCTCTAGGAGACATTTGGTTTGTTTCCAGTTCTTTTAGTCTTTCACTATGAGTAAATTATGCATAATTCACGTTGAAAGGATAGAGAGCATGAAATATACAAAGCATCTTAGAGTTCCTCTTTGCTCTCTCTCCCCATTTGTGGCCTCCTTCCCACAGCTAACCAATTTGATATTCATTTTGCCAGATTTCTTTCATCAGAACATGCATTTTCAAACAGGTGGTATTTCCCACGAGGGGCAAGGGCAAAGAAATATGGATACTACTCTGGTTTGTGGCCTCCCACAGGGTCCTAGCACAAGAACAGTATGGCTGTGCTGATGAAACTTCAGGGTTATAATTAGGGGAAAAACTTCTAAAAATGTTTAGGAGGGCATGGAAAATAAAAGATTAAGAAAGAGCAGTAGAGGCGGCGCCTGTGGCTGAGTCGGTATGGCGCCAGCCCCATATACCGAGGGTGATGGGTTCAAACCCGGCCCCGGCCAAACTGCAACCGAAAAATAGCTGGGCGTTGTGGCGGGTGCCTGTAGTCCCAGCTACTTGGGAGGCTGAGGCAGGAGAATCGCTTAAGCCCAGGAATTGGAGGTTGCTGTGAGCTGTGTGAGGCCACGGCACTCTACCGAGGACCCTAAAGTGAGACTCTGTCTCTACAAAAAAAAAAAAAAAAAAGGAAGAGCAGTAGATGCCGGCCCCATGTACTGAGGGTGGCAGGTTCAAACCCAGCCCCGGCCAAACTGTAACAAAAAAATAGCCGGGCGTTGTGGCAGGTGCCTGTAGTCCCAGCCGCTCTGGAGGCTGAGACAAGAGTTATCGCAGAAGCCCAAGAGCTGGAGTTTGCTGTGAGCTTTGTGACGCCACGGCGCTGTACTGGGCGCAGTAAAGTGAGACTCTGTCTCTACAAAAAAAAAAGAGCAGTAGAATGATGAATTGGGGATTTATAATTGTATTACTTGGTGTTTGATGAAGCACTGCTTTGTTTTTTCTTGAATTTCTCTTTCAAGCTGAAATCCTCCTGCTGGTATAGGGCACTGTGGGTCCCTAACCTCACGGGCCACTGTGATTTTTTTTGAGACAGAGTCTTAGTATGTCACCCTCCATAGAATATCTTGGTGTCATAGCTCACAGCAACCTCAAACTCTTGGGCTCAAGCAAGTCTCTTGCCCCAGCCTCCCAAGTAGCTGGGACTATAGGCACCTGCCACAACACCTGGCTATTTTTTTTTTTTTTTGGAGAGAGTTTCATTCTGTCACCCTAGGTAGAGTGCCGTGGTGTCACAGCTCAGAGCAACCTTAAACTCTTGGGCTTAAGTGATTCTCTTGCATTGGCCTCCAAAGTATCTGGGACTACAGGCGCCCAGCACAACACCCAGCTATTTTTGTTGTTGTTGTTGTTGCAGTTGTAATTGTTGTTTTAGATGGCCCAGGCTGGGTTTAAACCTGCCACTGTTGGTGTATGTGGCCGACACCCTACCCACTGAGCTACAGGTGCTGAGCCAACCTTCATGAAATTTTTTAGAGACAGTGTCTTGCTTTGTCACCCAGGCTGGAGTGTGGTGATGTGATCACAGCTCACTGCAGCCTCCTTTTTTTTTGAGATAGAGTCTTAACTGTCACCCTGGGTAGAGTGCTGTGGTGGCATCACCACTCACAGCAACATCCAGCTCCTGGGTTTTAGCGATTCTCTTTCCTCAGCCTCCCAAGTAGCTGGGACCACAGGTGCCCACCACAACGCCCGGCTATTTTTTGTTTGTAGTTGTCATTGTTGTTTGGCAGGCCTGGGCTGGATTCGAAGTCGCCAGCTCTGGTGTAGATAGCTGATGCCTTAGCCGCTAGAGCTATAGGTGCCGAGCCCTTTTTTTTTTTTTTTGAGACAGAGTCTTACTGTGTCACCCTCTGTAGAGTGTCGTTGGGTCACAGCTCACAGCAACCTCAAACTCTTGGGCTTAAGCGATTCTCTTGTCTCAGCCTCCCAAGTAGCTGGACTACAGGCACCCGCCACAATGCCCAGCTATTTTTTTTGTTGTAGTTGTCATTGTTGTTTTGTAGACCTGGGCTGAATTCAAACCCACCAGCTTTGGTGTATGTGGCTGGCACCCTACACACTGAGCTACAAGCACCGAGCCAGCCTCCATGTTTTTTAAACTCTTGGATTTAGCCTATTAAGTTGGAAGGGACACAGGAGACATTGAGCCAGACTTCCCTGTTGACCCACTGCAGCACCCTGACCAATCAGTTGTCTGTAACAAAACATAGTATAGGCCGGACGAGGTGGCTCACACCTGTAATCCCAGCACTCTGGGAGACTGAGGCAGTTGGATAGCCTGAGCTCACAGGTTCAAGACCAGCCTGAGCCAGAGT
Source organism: Nycticebus coucang (assembly GCF_027406575.1). Taxonomy (NCBI): domain Eukaryota; kingdom Metazoa; phylum Chordata; class Mammalia; order Primates; family Lorisidae; genus Nycticebus; species Nycticebus coucang. The sequence goes on along the minus strand of NC_069783.1, from coordinate 105,608,079 downwards.
GAGACCTTGTCTCTAAAAATGGCTGGGCGTTGTGGTGGGTGCCTGTAGTCCTAGCTACTGAGGAGGCTGAGGCAAGAGAATCACTTGAGCCCAAGAGTTTGAGGTTGCTGTGAACAGTAATGTCATGGCACTCTACCAAGGGTGACAAAGTGAGACTCTGTCTCAAAAAAACAAACAAACAAAAAAACATACTATAATAAACCCTAGACAGCTTAAAACTTTTATTTAATACAGTTTATATCATTTGGGATTTATATATTTTGGAAAATGGTAGGGAACCTTCATAATCTACCCTGAGGTGGGAGGATGTTGAGACAGAGTCTCACTATTTCGCTCTTGGTAGACATAGCAAGCAACAGCAACCTGAAACTCTTGGGCTTAAGTGATTCTGTTGCCCCAGCCTCCCAAGTAGCTGGGACCACAGGCATTTGCCACAATGCCTGGCTTTTTTTGGGGGGGGGGCGGGGGTTGTCATTGTCAACAATTGTAATTGTTGTAGCAGGCCGGGCAGGGCTCGAACCCCCCAGCTTCCGTGTATGTGGCCAGCACCCTACTCACTGAGCTATAGGCTCCGAGCCATTAATAGCTTTTTATTTGTCACATGACGTCTAGTATTAGCATCTTATATAGAAAGTATTTTTTTGTATCATTCTATTATGAAAACTTTTAAAAATAGGTAAAAATTGAATGAATTTTATAGTGAATACTTGATACCCACCACCTGGTTTTTATTAATGTTTTACCTGACCTTGTTCATCTACACATCTCTCCATTTATCTTTTAAGCATTTTTTGATGCATTTCAAAGTAAATGCATGTGTATCAGCATCTCTTTTGTAGAGGTTGAATTAAAATTAGAGAGTTGAAATTGAATTAAAATTAGAAACATAGCCATTAAAAATTTAAAATTTTAGCTATTTGACCGGGTGCGGTGGCTCACACCTGAAATCCCAGCACTCTGGGAGGCTGAGGTGGGCGGATCACCTGAGCTCAGGAGACGAGACTGAGCTCTAGAGCAAGACCCCACCTCTAAAAACAGCTGGGCGTTTTGGCAGGTGCCTGTATTCCCAGCTACTTGGGGGGCTGAGACAAGAGAATTGCTTGAGCCCTAGAATTTGAGGTTGCTGCGAGCTGTGATGACACAGCACTCTACCGAGGGTGACAAAGTGAGACTCTGTCTCAAAAAAAAGAAAAAAAATTGACTCAGCGCTCATTGCTCAGTGGTTAGGGCACCAGCCACATACACCGAGCCTGGTGGGTTTGAACAACAATGACAACAACAAAAAAATAGCCGGGTGTTGTGGGCATCTGTGGTCCCAGCTACTTGGGAGGCTGAGGCAAGAGAATCACTTAAAACCAAGAGTCTGAGGTTGCTGAGAGCTGTGATGCCACAGCACTCTACCAAGGCATAGTGAGACTGTCTCAAAAAAAAAAAAAAAATTTTAGGAAATAGAATTCCCTTCAGAGATTTAGTAAGTATTCAATTTGTGTTTTTGTTTGTTTGTTTGTTTTGGTACAGACAGAGTCTTACTTTATCACCCTCAGTAGAGTGCCGTGGTGTCCCAGCCTCCCAAGTAGCTGAGACTACAGGCACCCGCCACAATGCCTGGCTATTTTTTGTTGCAGTTTGGCCAGGGCCGGGTTTGAACCCACCACCTTTGGTGTATGGGGCTGGCACCCTACCCACTGAGCTACAGGCACTGCCTTGTTTTGATTTTTTTTTTCTAAATACAGCATAGAATTTGAAAAGTTAGCTTATAAAAATGCTTATTTTATTTTGATACATGATTTGTGATGAGTGTTTAAGTGGAATTTTTTCAATGTATTAATCTGTTATCATAACTTTTTTATTCCTAATTCTTAGTTTTCTCCTGGTTTTGGGAATAATTATATGTGAGAGAGTTCCTTTTTTTTTTTTTTTCCCCTTGCAACTTTTGGCTGGGGCTGGATTTGAATCTGCCACTTCTGGCATGTGGGGCTGGCGCCATACTCCTTTGAGCCACAGGCGCCGCCCTGTGAGAGAGTTTCTTATTCTTTTTTTTTTTTTGAGACAGCGTCTCACTGTCCCCCTCTGTAGAATGTTATGGCATCACAGCTCACGGCAACCTCAAACTCTTGGGCTTAAGTGATTCTCTTGCCTCAGCCTCCCAAGTAGCTGGGACTAAAGGCGCCCTCCAAATGCCCGGCTACTTTTTGTTGCAGTTGTCATTGTTTTTAGCTAGTCCAGGCCAGGTTTGAACCTGCCAGCCTTGGTGTATGTGGCTGGTGCTGTAACCACTATGCTACAGGCACCAAGCCTGGGAGAGAGTTTCTTTCTGGTTCTTTATTCTTTCTTATTGATTGCCTTTGACATTCTGGGAAGGTATTCTAAGGGATTAATCCTAAATATGCCTTGCATGTGTTAATTCTACCTTTGTGCCAGTTCTATGCTGATCTCCTGTCATAATGCTTGTTTAAAGGGTTCAGGAACAGGCTGGACGGGGTGGCTTACGCCTGTAATCCTAGCACTCTGGAAGGCTGAGGCCAGTGGATTGCCCTGAGCTCAGAAGTTTGAGACCAGCCTGAGTCAGAACCAGACCTTGTCTCTTAAAAAAAAAAAAAGAGAGAAAAAGCTGGGAGTTGTGGTGAATGCCTATAGTTCCAGCTACTTGGGAGGCTGACGCAAGAGAATCACTTGAGCCCCCAACACTTCAAACTAAAAGGTTCAGGAACAAAAGTTGGTTTTGAAAGTAATCAGTGTGGCTAAGAGCCCCCACAGGCACTGGGGTTGGGAGGATGACATGCTCACAGGTTTGTAATTAAAGCTGTTCCTGTCCGTGGTCCTCATTTCCTCCTTGAGCTTTTTGCTGCAGCTTTACCTCTAGTCTTCTTAGTCCATCTTCAGAAACCAACCATTGATCAGGACATGCCTTTCTTCTGCTACTTTAAATATGTACTTGTTGGAGGTGGGACACAATTATAAGAGGGACTTTACATAACAAATGTAATCAGTGTAATTTGGTTCTTTGTACCCTCAATGAATCCCCAACAATTAAAAAAAATGCACTTATTTTTTAATGTTAGGAATATACTTGTGCATTATACATTCTGTGGTTTTTGATTTCACATATACGTGTATTTCAGCCAGGGACCTGGAACTGTAAGAGCATTGTATGTTGTAGCTGCTGCTTCTTTTTTTTTTTTTTTTTGAGACATAGTCTCAAGCTGTTGCCCTGGGTAGAGTGCGTGGTGTCATAGCTCACAGCAACCTCAAACTCTTGGTCTTAAGCCAGTGGTTCGCAACATTCAAACGACCCTTTCACAGGGGTCACCTAAATACAGCCTGCATATCAGATATTTGCATTATGATTCATAACAGTAGCAAAATTAGTTATGAAGCAGCAAGGATAATAATTTTATGGTTGGGGTCACCACAACATGAAGAACTGTATTAAAGGGTTGCAGCATTAGGAAGGTTGAGAACCACTGGCTTAAGCTATTCTCTTGCGTCAGCCTCCCAAGTAGCTGGGACTACAGGTGCCCATCACAACGCCCAGCTATTTTTTGGTTGTAGTTGTCATTGTTTGGCAGGCCCAGGCTGGATTTGAACCCGCTAGCTCCGGTGTATGTGGCTAGCACCTTAGCCGCGAGCTACATTTCACCGAGCCTGTTTTGTAGCTTCTTTAAGGTTCAGAATTTCTCTTAATCCTGTGCATTCCTCATAGAGAGACAAAAGGGGCTCTTGTCTGTCTTGGAGGGAATGAGGCTCTTTGGTCACGGTCCAGCCAGGTTTGGGGTAGAAGGAGCCCCAAGAAGGCAGGATAGCTGGGTGTGTCAGCTGGGACTTCAGAAGTATGAATAGTGACAGCTCGGCTCAGGCTGGCTTCCACAGGGGCTCTCTGTGTAGATTGGAACCCCAGGGCAGTGTGGTGGCTTCTGGCCTGCTGGCCAGGAGCTCAGTTATGCGACTGGGTTCAGTTTTCTCCATCTGCTTCTCCTGAAAATGTCAGTGAGTTTTTCTCCTTCATGACAGAAATCAGCTGCACCCTTCGTTCACATGGGATGGTGTTCCCCCTTTCTTGGAGCCCCACACTGAGCCCTTGCCACTGCATTTGCACTGTTTTTTCTTTGGGGGGGAATGACATTTTCGTGCTGTGACTTGGCCACAGTGCAGAGAACAGACGAGGGGTGTGTTTGTGTGTGCAGTGGTTGGGGTCATTAGCCTCTCCCCTCCCTGAAGATGTTTCTCTCTCTATGCAGATCTGACCTGGCCTCACCTCTGGGTTACCCTTGCCAACTCCATGCTTTCCTGAAAGTTGGCTTTCCATAATGGGCCCTCCACTTGCTCACTCATCTGCATACACTAAGCAGTGTTTGGATTAAGAGTGCCTTTGAAATTGTGGTATGACCTCCCAGGGAGTTTGCAGACCCCCTGAAGGGAACACTATACTGGATGAGGGCCAGGCTCTGGCCATTTCCCTTCTTTCTCCCTAGAAGACCTTCTAGAAGTTTCTCCTCTTTTTGTGCTCTTGTTGAGAACATTGAGATCTGAGGCTGTTCCCTACCTTCTGCTCCAGTACTTCATTTCATGTTTTATCCCAGCTCCTGGCACAGGTGGGGCGCTCCCCAGGGCATCGACTGTCCCAGCTTTCCTGTCTCGCTCTCCCACCAGTGGCACAGGGTCTAGTACGACCCCATGTGTGTTTGAGCTAGATTTACAGGGGTACGGCCATGGCTGAGGCAACCTGGAGGTTGGTAAGAACTGCTAGCTGGAGAGGCTTGGATGTTTGCGTCTGGTGAGGCAGTCTTGTTTTCCTCCGTGCAGCGGTAGTTGCTAAATGCTTCTTGGGTGCTGGGTGACCGTGAGCAGGAGGCCGTTCCCCATGGGAGATGCTGGTGGAGGGCTCTGCTGCAGAAGGGGGTTTCCTTTCCAGAGTGCGAGTCTGGGCTCAGACTCTGCTCCTCTGCTTGCTGCTTCCTCTGTGGTTTGGTCTCCTGCCCCTCAAATGGAGTAGGAGCAGCACCTACCTCACCGGCAGTGCATGGGGCTCCAGGGACGAGGCTCAGTCCACACAGGTTAGCTTCCTCGGTGATGCTTGGGATGTTCCCCAGTGGCTGGCTTGGCTCACCCACCCACCCCGACCTGGGCCTGGGGCACAGCAGTGACTGAGGAGGGCAGTTTCTCAGTCTGTATAGATGGAGATGTCTCCAGGGACCTCTCCCAGCTGCATTTGGTGTGAGTTGATAAGATGGTCTGGCATTTGACTCAAGAGGCCAGTGGGAACTGCCATCATGGTGCCTTTTCAGTGCTGTTAAATGGTAGTTATACTTGTGGTAATCAAGCAATTATGTCTACCTTTAAGTAACTTAGTTTTAATTTTGATTTTTAGGAGAACATCGTATTGGATAAAAAAAAAAGGGAGGCAATAATGCACCATGGCAGCGGCCCTCAGAATGTCCAGCATCAGCTGCAGAGGTCCAGGTCTTTCACCGGCAGTGAGGGAGAAGACCAGCCAGCCCACCCAAACCTACCCTCGTCCCCTGCAACGCCCTTTGCCCCCTCAGCAAGCCCATCTGCACCCCAGTCCCCTGGTTACCAAATACAGCAACTGATGAATAGGAGTCCTGTGGCCGGACAGAATGTGAACATCACCCTACAGAGCGTTGGCCCCGTCGTTGGAGGAAACCAACAGATCACGCTGGCCCCTCTGCCACTTCCCAACCCTACCTCCCCAGGGTTTCAGTTCAGTACTCAGCCAAGGCGGTTTGAGCATGGGTCTCCGTCGTATATTCAGGTCACTTCACCCCTGTCCCAGCAGGTCCAAACTCAGAGCCCCACGCAGCCCAGCCCTGGGCCGGGGCAGGCCCTGCCAAGTGTTCGTGCAGGTGCCCCTGGCCCTGGGCTGGGCATCTGTAGCAGTAGTCCTACTGGAGGGTTCGTGGACGCCAGTGTGCTCGTGAGACAAATCAGCTTAAGCCCATCCAGTGGTGGACACTTTGTATTTCAGGAGGGCTCAGGACTTACCCAGATCACCCAGGGAGCCCAGGTGCAGCTGCAGCACACAGGAGCCCCCATCACAGTGCGAGAGCGGAGACTCTCCCAGCCTCATGCGCAGCCAGGAGGCACTGTTCACCACCTGGGACCCCAGAGCCCTGTGGCTGCTGGTGGAGCCGGCCTGCAGCCCCTAACCAGCTCAAGCCACATTGCCACGGCCAGCTTGCCACCCCAGATCAGCAGCATCATCCAGGGCCAGTTAATCCAACAGCAGCAGGTGCTGCAGGGGCAGCCTCTAGCCAGACCATTGGGATTTGAGAGGCCCCCTGGTGTGCTACTCCCTGGGGTTGGGGGCACATCAGCATTTGGGATGACGTCCCCGCCCCCACCCACTAGTCCTTCCAGAACGGCCATGCCCCCAGGCCTTTCTAGCCTTCCTCTCACAGCCGTGGGGAGTGCTGGAGTAAAGAAGACTCCCAAGAAGTTAGAGGAAATCCCACCAGCTTCTCAGGAGCTGGCACAGATGAGGAAACAGTGCCTGGATTATCACTACAGAGAGATGGAGGCCCTGAAGGAGGTCTTCAAGGAGTATTTGATTGAACTGTTTTTCTTGCAACATTTCCAAGGGAATATGATGGATTTCTTAGCTTTCAAGAAGAAACATTATGCCCCATTACAAGCATATCTTAGACAGAATGATTTGGACATCGAAGAAGAGGAGGAGGAGGAGGACGAGGAAGAAAAGTCTGAGGTCATCAATGATGAGGTAAGAAACAGTAGTTTGATGACCTAGAAGACCTGCATGAAGCAAATTAGAGTCTACGCAATAGTAAATTAAAGTAGGAGTATTTCTAAGATTTATGTTTTGTAAGGATTTGATCCATGAGTAAAATTGAAGGATATATTTTGCTTTCTTCCTTCATGGAAAGGAAGAGGTGTTGAGCACAATGTGTTAGAAGGAGGAGCAGAGTGGTACTGTGATTAGTGCTTACTCAGCACTCAGGTTTTTCCTTAGGAACCAAGGGTTCATCTCTGCCTCAGTGAGCTCAGCTGGCCTGACCATGATTTACATGTCTGGGCCTGTCTGTGGCTGATGGTTGATGTGGCCCTTTTGCCACAAGTGAGATTCTGAAACTGCTTGGGCCAAGCTGCACATGTGCCACTTGGCACCTTTTGGCTGATTGCCCAAGTTTCACATTTTACTTCTGTAGATCTCTCCATAAAAATGCCCTGGGTAGAGTGCTGTGACATCATAGCTCACAGCAACCTCCAACTCCTGGGCTCAAGCGATTCTCCTGCCTCCACCTCCCAAGTAGCTGGGACTATAGGCACCCGCCACAACGCCTGGCTATTTTTTGGTTGCAGCCGTCATTGTTGTTTGGCGGGCCTGGGCTGGATTTGAACCCACCAGCTCAGGTGTATATAGCTGGTGCCTTAGCCGCTTGAGCCACAGGTGCCTAGCCTTTTTTTTTTTTTTTTTTTTTTTGAGACAGAGTTTCACTTTGTCATCCTTGGTAGAGTGCTATGACATCATAGCTCACACAGCAACCTCAAACTCTTGGGTTCAAGCAATTCTCTTGCCTCAGCCTCCTGAGTAGCTGGGGGGAGAGGCGCCAACCACAACACCTGGCTGTTTTTAGAGACGGGGTCTCACTCCGGCTCAGGCTGGTCTCGAACCTGTAGGCTGGTCTCGAACCTGTAAGCTCAGGTAATCCATCCACCTCAGCCTCCCAAGTGCTAGGATTACAGGCATGAGCCACCATGCCTGGCCTGCTCCAATTTTATTTTTATTTGTATGTTTTTTTTTTTTTTTTTTTTTTTTTGAGACAGTCTGAAGCTGTCACCCTGGGTAGATGCTGTGGTATCATAGCTCACAGCAACCTCCTACTCTTCGGGCTTAAGCGATCCTCTTGCCTCAGTTTTTCTATTTTTTGGGAGAGACGGGGTATCGCTTTTACTCAGGCTGGTCTCAAACTCCTTCCAGAGTGCTAGGATTACAGCCATGAGCCACCGCACCCAGCCCTCAACATGATTTTCAAACAGATTTTTTTTTTTTTTGGTAGAGACAGAGTCTCCCTTTATTGCCCTCTGTAGAGTGCTGTGGCATCACACAGCTAACAGCAACCTCCAGCTCATGGGCTTAGGCCGTTCTCTTGCCTCAGCCTCCCTAGTAGCTGGGATTACAGGCACCCGCCACAGTGCCTGGTTATTTTTTTGTTGCCATTTACGTGGGGCTGGGTTTGAACCTGCCCCCTCAGTATATGGGGCCAGCGCCCTACCCACTGAGCACAGGCGCCGCCCCAAACAGATGTTTTTAAATCACTAAGGCTTTTTTTTTTTTTGAGACAGAGTCGCCCTCAGTATAGTGCTGTGGCCTCACGCCTCACAGCAACCTCAAACACTTGGGCTTAAGCCGTTCTCTTGCCTCAGCCTCCCAAGTAGCTGGGATTACAGGCGCCTACCCACAACGTCCGGCTATTTTTGGTTGTAGTTGTCATTGTTGTTTGGCAGGACTGGGCTTGGGTTCGAACTCGCCAGCCCCTCAGTGTATGTCGCTGGTGCCCTACTCACCGAGCTGTGAGTGCCAAGCCAAATCACTAATTTTTATAGTATGCTAGCCACAATTATAAATTACTAGCTATATTTATATGTAATTTTCATGATTAAAATAGTTATGTCAGAAAACTATGAGAATTTTTTCAATGTTTAGATGTCTTATGTTTGAGATCGTATCTTAAACTTCCAAATACTTAATTGATCGTTATTTAAGATAGAATCTTTTGGGCGGGGCCTGTGGCTCAAGGAGTAGGGCGCGGGTCCTATATGCCGGAGGTGGCAGGTTCAAACCCAGCCCCTGCCAAAAACCATAAAAAAAAAAAAAAAAAAAAAGATAGAATCTTTTTTAGGCAGTGTACTTTTTGAGTGCCTCGAATAGGTACATAATAAATCCCCTGAGATTTCTCAATACTGTAATCATTTCTATGATCCTTTTATTTGTACATCTTAAAAAGCAAGACAATGGTGAATTGTACTGTAATGTACTGTATTTTGTGCCTTTGTGTTGTGTAGTGTATACTATGTTGGTGAAGCTTACTTTGTTTAATGATGCAGCTAAAATAAATATTTGTCAGTTCTTCTGCAAAGAAATCAGCTTTTGGTGAGCAAAAGCTTGTCTCTTTGCTCCAGCGGTCCTCATTGATAGTTATGGGTGTATCTGTGTGGCTTTGCCATTTTGTGTTTTCTTTAACATCCTTTCCAGGATGGGACATTTTTATTTTTCAGAAGGTGATTATTTTGAAGATTTTACCTCTGTTGTCCTGAAATAGAAAAATTAAATTCTTTGTTTATATTGCAGTGTTGTCTGTAAGATCAGTCCCCCTTATCTATGCTTATGAAGAAGAAAAAATTCTTTGTAACCTCTTGCTGAGATACTTTTGCCATTCCCACTCAGTATTTAACAGAGAGCTGTTTTGCAAATTGCCTATGAAGTTGTTAGGGCTTTGTTACTTGAAGACTCTGCCATTCACATATTTAAAATTCGAAGTCACAGAATCCAAGGGTATTGCAGTTTGACATAAATTGGAGTTCCTGCAAGATTTGCAGTTGAATTAGGTTGTTGTGTTATAAATCTGTCAGTTCATTGTCCTTTTACAGGATTTGATGCAAAAACATTTTTAAACACCAAACATCAGTGAGCTATCAGCAATAAATTCTAAAAAAATTTTGAGCAGTCTTAAAAATTATGTTGCCTTTTTTTCTCAAAATATTTCCTCTCAGGTAAAGGTTGTGACAGGAAAGAATGGGCAGACTGGGACCCCCGTTGCTATAGCAACCCAGCTTCCGCCAAAGGTTTCTGCTGCTTTTTCATCCCAGCAGCAACCGCTTCAGGTACTTGTCGATGGTTCTCAAATATAGTTTCATCCCAAACTTTTCCTTCATCCAGATATTTTAACCTTCGATTTACTACTTGCTCTTAGGCATTTTTTTTTTCCAGAGCCCATTCCTTATTTTTAAAAAGTAAAAAAGTCTTCCTGCATATAAAATTGTAAAGTTAAATTGCATGAGTAAATGACAACACAGATCTTGGTGCATTTTTTTTTCATGTACTTGTAATGCAGTAGTAGCTTTTAGAATGCATGTGATCTAACACTTAAAGTCTTGTTGAATGTGTGTTCAGGATTCCTTGTGTGCCGTGTTTTAAATGTTGGTTCTTTCTTGTCTTTTATCTGTATTTTGAGAGCAGTGCAAAACAGAACAAAAAAAAAATGATTTAAGTAGATGATAACTTGGTATTTTCCACAGCTAAAGGAAATACTGAAGTGAAATATATTTCAAATCATCAGGACCACAGGCTTCTCAGTTGATAAAATGCAAACTGAGTATTTCTGATTTTTTTGAAAATCACTGTTACATTAGTAATACCAGGAATTTAAAAATACAGATCAAATTCTTTTAGCTTTGAAATAAATTATCCTGATTTCTGAAAACACTTTTATCCTGGGTGGGTTTTGTTTTTTTTTAATTTTGATAGAGTTTCAAATGTACATAAAAGTTGCAATAACTATATAACCCCCCCTTGTACCTTTTGCCCAAATTTACCAACTCTTAATTTTTTGCCCCATTTTCATTATTTTCATTCTTTCTCATGTAAATATGTAATATCATATCATACCTCTTTGTCCCTAAACACATCAGCGCATATTAGGTAAGGGTGGTATCTTACCTAACCACAGTACCATGATCAAAATTAGAAAGTTTACATATTGTATTAGCTTTAATGTAATATGTTATAATCCACAGTTTATATACATATTTCATCTATAACCGATAATGTCCTTTTTAGTGTTTTTCCCCCAGTCTAAGACCCATTGCAGGATCACCCACTGTGTATAGTTTTCATGCCCTTCTGGTCTTTTTTAATCTGGATCAGTTTCTCAGTCTTTCATGACCTTGACATTTTTGAAGTATGGACCAGTTGTTTTATAAAATATTCTTGGACATGGGATTGTCTAATGTTTTCTTGTGTTGTGTTCGGATCATGTCTTCAGTTCATCATATCAGAAGGCGATGATGTCACTTTGACCCATAACTGGTAATGTTAACTTAGACCACTTGGTTAAGGTGGTTTATATGAGGCTTGTCCAACTAAATAAAAAATCCATTTAGTTATTTTTGCTTTTGTAAATGAAGAGTGAATGGGGAAGATACTTTGAGACTATGTAAATATCCTGTATCTCATTAAACTTTTGCCCACAAATTCTAACATTTATTGATCAGTCATATCTGAATTAATTATTAGTATAAAGATTCCAAAATGGATTTTCTAATTCTGTTATTCCTTCAACATTTATTAGTTGGTATCTACTATAATGATCTTTCCTTTTTTCTTCCATTTTTATATTCATATATGGATTTTTATTTCAATAATTATGTCACTATCAGTATTTATTTGCTTATATTTATTTAAATGTGTTTAGTTTACATTCAGTAAACTTCTGTACTTATGTATGTTTTAAAATCTGTATAATTGGGTTGTGCTTGAGCTCAGGAGTTCAAGACTAGCCGGAGCAAGAGTGAGACTCCATTTCTAAAATAGAAAAATTATCCAGGTGTCTTGTGGGTACCTATAGTCACAGCTACTTGGGAGATTGAGGCAAGAGGATCTCTTAAGCCTAAGAGTCTGAGGTTGTTGCGACTACAACACCACAGCACTCTACCCAGGACAACAGAGTGAGACTTTGTCCCCCCACCAAAAAAAATCTGTAGAGTTGTGTAGCCACCACCACAGGCAACAGAACAGTTCCATCATCCCCCAAGAGTTCCCTCATGCTACTTCTTTTTAGTTATCTCTTCACCCCTACCTTGTCCTCCTCTGTTCTCCATCTCTATGATTTTGCCATTTCTGGAATGAAATACAAATGGAATTGAGTGTATGTTACCTTTTTAGTCTGGCTTCTTTCACTTAACAGACTGCATTTGAGATTTGTCCACTTTGTTGAATTTACTGGAGGAAGTAAGATTTTTTGTTGCTGAATGGTATCCATTGTATTAATGCATCCCACTTTGTTTATCCATTTGCCCTTTGAGCAGTATTTCGGTTTTCAATTTTTGGAACTTATAAATAAAGCTGCTATAAATGTTCACATACAGTTTTTTATGTAAACATAGACTTTCATCTCTTTTAAGTAAATACATAGGAGTCAGATTGTTGGGTTGTGTATTAAGCATATGTTCAACTTTATTAAGAAACTGCTGGGCGGCACCTGTGGCTCAGTCGGTAAGGTGCCAGCCCCGTATACCAAGGGTGGTGGGTTCAAACCTGGCCCCGGCCGAACTGCAACAAAAAAATAGCCAGGTGTTGTGGCGGGCACCTGTAGTCCCAGCTACTTGGGAGGCTGAGGCAAGAGAATCGCTTAAGCCCAGGAGTTGGAGGTTGCTGTGAGCTATGTGATGCCATGGCACTCTACCTAGGGCCATAAAGTGAAACTCTGTCTCTACAAAAAAAAAGAAAAAAGAAACTGCCAAACTTTCCCGAAGTGCCTGTACCATTTTGTGTTTCTGGCAGCAACATAAGGGAGAATTCCTGTTGTTTTGCTTCCTCCTCAGTATTTGTTATTGTCAGTTTTCTTTTTTAGTCATTCTAATAGGTTATCTGATTTTAATTTGTATATCTCTAAAGATTAATAAAGTTGAGCATTTGGGTATCTTCTTTGGTGAAATATATGTTCACGTCTCACCCTTTTTTTTAAAATTGAGTTCTATTATTGTTGCATTTGAAAGTTTTTTGCTTGATATGTATATTTTTTCATTTGTGTGATTTGCAAATTCCTCCCTCCCCCTCCAGTTTTTGGTTTTTCTTTTTCTTTCCTCAGCACTATCTTTGGTGGACTTTTAAATTTTGGTGAAGTATAGTTTGTCAATTGTTTTCTCTTATGGATTGTGTTTTTGATATATCTAAAACTCTTTGTTCAATCCAAGGTTACAAAGATGTTCTGTGTTTTCTTCTAGAAGTTTTATAGTTTTACATTTAGATCTGTGTTCCATTTTGAGTATTGTATAACATGACAAACATAGGAATATTCATTTGCATGTGAATATTCAGTATTTTCAGCACTTTTTTTTTTTTTTTTTTTTTGAGACAGAGTCTTACTTTGTTGCCCTCCATGGCATCATAGCTCACAGCACTTCAAACTCTTGGGCTCAGGTGATTCTCTTGCCTCAGCCTCCCAAGTAGCTGGGACTACAGGTACCCACCACAGTGCCTGGCTATTTTTAGAGACGGTGTCTTTGCTCTTGCTCAGGCTGGTCTTGAACCTGTGAACTCAGGCATTCCACCCACCTTGGCCTCCCAGAGTGCGAGGATTACAGGTGTGAGCCACTGCACACGGCCTCCAGCACCATTTTTTGAAAAGACTGTCCTGTATATGTTGAATTGGTTTTGCATCTTTGCCCAAAACCACTTGATCCTATTTGTTTGGTTCTATTTCTGTATTCTCTCTTTGTATCTTTTTGCCAGTGTCAGACTATCCTGATTATTGTAGCTTTATAGTAAGTTTTAAAGTCAGGTAATATGAGTTCTCCAACTTTACTCTTCTTTTTCAAAATTATTTTGTCATTCTAATTCCTTCACCTAAAATATAAATTTTAGAATCAGCTTGTTGATATCTACAAAACATCCTGCTAGGATTTTGATTGGGATTGCATTGAATCTGTTAACCAGTTTGAGGAGAAGTGATTATCTTGGTAATATTAAGTCTTCTTCCAGTCTACGAATATGGTATATCTCACCATTTATTTAAGTCTTCTTTGATTTCTTTCTCCAGCATTTGTAATTTTCTATATATATTTTATTATATTTATACCTAAGTATTCCTATTTTTCTTTTCTTCTTTTTTCTTTTTTATTTGAGACAGCGCCTCAAGTTGTCACCTTGGGTAAAGTGCTGTGGCCATCACAGCCCACAGCAACCTTCAACTCCTGGGCTTAAGTGATTCTCTTGCCTCAGTCTCCCAAGTAGCTGGGACTACAGGCACCTGCCCCAACGCCCAGCTATTTTTTGGTTGCAGTTTGGCCGGGGCCAGGTTCGAACCCCCCACCCTCGGTATATGGGGCCAGAGCCCTACTCACTGAGCTACAGGCGCTGCCCTTTCTGGTGTAAAATATTTAAGGTTCATCTTGCATATTCCTTGAACCAGCTGTGGAATCTCCCATTTCATCAAAGAGCCTGGTTTCTTCTAGTGGGGAATCATAATATGATTGTAGTATTTAGGCATTTATTGTAATGAGTTTGATACAATTGAAGATAACTCTTAGAGATTGTCAGAAAATCTGTTAGTGGGGCTTATTTTTTGTTAATGCTTGGAGTAATAAAATATGTCAATACATTTATAGGCCACATTTATAAATATCTGTATAAGAATAGTGGGACAAAAGAAGGCCCAGGAGTGCCCATAAACACACAAAAAAGAGGCACAGTCTCCCACAGTGTGAGTAGAACCTCTCAGACTTACTTTTGCACTAACCTGATGTTAGGAATGAAACTAGATGGAATCTGACTTAGATCATGAGATTCTTACCCCCTTACAGTGAGAGTACAGCTTGTTCTAATCATTTAGAGGTATTTTGCATCATTTGGATAAAGAAGCAGTGAGCCTTTGACCCAGCAGTATGCTCTAGAGGTCCTCTTGTGTTTGTGTACCAGAATACACTTGGAGTAATGTTCCTAGCAACATTGTTTATAAAAGCCCCAAACTGGAAAGAACCCAAATGTCCCTTACCAGTAGAATGTGTCTGTGGCTTGTGTGCATTCACACAGAGGAGGACTCAGGCAGTCAGTAAGAATGGGTGAGCTCTGGCCACACACACCTCTCTGTGGGGACTCAGCAACATAACATGAAGAAATGCAAATGCAGGATGTATGTAAGTCTGCCCTTATTGAGCAAGACCAGAGAGGTTGCTTAGGGATAAATCTGTAAGTGATGACACTATAAGGAATTTTTTTTTCCAATTTGAGGTATAATCGACAGCATTGTATATATTTAAGTTGTGCAAAGTGATTTGATGTAGTGAAATGATTACCACAATCAAATTAAACTATCCAGCACCTCCACTTTTATTTTTGTGGTGAAAATGGTTAAGATCTTCTTTTTTTGAGACAGAGTCACTGTGCCACCCTTGGTAGAGTGCCATGGTGTCACAGCTCATAGCAACCTCAAACTCTTGGGCTTAAGCAATTCTCTTGCCTCAGCCTCCCAAGTAGCTGGGACTACAGGTACCCGCTGCAACACCTGGCTATTTTTTGATTGCAGTTGTCATTGTTCTTTAGCAGGCCTGGGCCGGGCTTGAACCCGCCAGCCTCAGTGTATGTGGCTGGCATTCTACTCACTGAGCTATGGGCGCCGAGCTGATTAAGATCTCTTTTAGCAAATTCCAGATATAGTGTTATTAACTGTAGTTACCGCGCTATACATTAGATCTCTAGAATTTATATGCCTTATGACTGAAAGTTTGTACCCTTTGACTAACATTTCCCTGTTTCCCCCAACTCCCCAGCCTGTGGCAACCAATGTTCTATTCTGTTTCTATGAGTTTGACTTTTTTTTGAGACAGAGCCTCAAGCTGTCACCCTAGGTAGAGTGCCATCACAGCTCACAGCAACCTCCAACTCCTGGGCTCAAGCTATTCTCCTGCCTCCACCTCCCAAGTAGCTGGGATTACAGGCACCCACCACAATGCCTGGCTATTTTTTGTTTGCAGCCATCATTGTTGTTTGGCGGGCCCAGGCTGGATTCGAACCCGCCAGCTCAGGTGGATTCGAACCCGCCAGCTCAGGTGTATGTGGCTGGCGCCTTAGCCGCTTGAGCCACAGGCGCCAAGATGAGTTTGACTTTTTTTTTAATTCTATGTACAAATGATACCATGCATTTTTATTTCTGTGACTTATTTCACCAAACATAATGCTTTCTAGGTTCATCCATGCTTTTGCAAATGGCAGGATTTTTAAAAAAAATTTTTATTTTTTTGAGACAGAGTCTCACTTTGTCACCCTTGGTAGAGTACTGTGGCATCACAGCTCATAGCAACCTCAAACTCAAACCTCTTAAACCCTTAAGCGATTCTTTTACCTCAGCTTCCCAAGTAGCTGGGAGGACAGGAGCCTACCACAACGCCCGGCTGTTTTTGAGAAGGGGTCTCACTCTGGGTCAGGCTGGTCTTGAACTCACCAGCTCAGGCGATCCACCCGCTTTGGCCTCCCAGAGTCATAGGATTACAGGCATGAGCCCCCATGCCCATAATATTTTATTTTATTTTTAAGGCATGTGATGAGTACATGGTGATTGCTTTATTATTACTGTTTTAAATTGGACATACATGTTTTCCCATTTTCCTTCTCAAATTGTGAAAATTTTCAAACAAAAAGTTAAATGAGGCCAGGTGTGGTGGCTCATGCCTGTAATTATAGTACTCTGGGAGTCTGAAGCAGCTGGATTGGCTAGTGCTCAGGAGTTTGAAACCAGCCTGAGAAAGAGCAAACTCCCATCTCTAAACATAGCCAGACCTTGTGGCAGGCACCTGTAGTCCCAGGTACTTGGGAGGCTGAGGTAAGAGGATCTCTTGAGCCCAAGAGTTTGAGGTTGCTGTGACGCTACGGCACTCTACCCAGGGCAACAAAGTGAGACTCTGTCTCCAAAAAAAAATAATAATAATTTTAATATTGCCTAATTTCTATTAACTAGTGAAACTCCAGAAATAAATTCAGAATTCTCTGATTAATTTCTGTTTACAAAAGATTTTCAGGTGGTAGTATGGCATGCAAAGCTGTTACATGTAAAGTACAGATAGACATACACACATTTATTTGTAAAAAGAACCATTCTAAGGTTTTTCAGTCATCTTCCTGTTAGAGAAAATAATTATAATCCCATCATTCTAACACAGTAAGTTTTTTATATTATGTTTTATACATGCCAGTTGAAACAAGTGTATTTAGACTTTTTGGGGTTATTTTATTTAACATATACTCTTTTTATGTTTTATTCACTTTTAATAATTCTTAGTTTAATAGCTGCTAATGCTCTAAAACTGGAGGAACTATAATTAACCATTTTTCTGACTTAAGGTTATGTCTTTGCTATTTAGAAATATTTCTTAGGAGTGGCATTTGTGTATCATTAGTGTAACATATGTTAGTGTTAGTGTCTTCATGACGCTCACTATGTATTTACTTAATGTTTAGCTGAAACTACCGCTAGACATTGTGGTCTCAATTTTGTTGATATGGTTTTGCCAGCCCTGTTTAGTATTCTAAAAAGAGTTTATCACATAGTTTCAGGATGAGTGTTATTTGCAAACAATTGTGGAATTTTTGATCAACTACTTTTGTAAATTAAACTCTAGCTATGAATCGAGAGGGTGCTCAGTGTTGCATGTGTATTACTTTCTCTCTGTGCTTCCAGAAAGTTCTAGGGTGGTATTATTGTATGTAGTTATTGTATACGCAAAAATACTGGTATTATTATAGTTATTTATATTTTATAAAACCATCCTGATTAGAGAGTTTTTTTCAGTGAGTATGTTAGAGAAAATGAATTATTATTTATGGTTCTGTGATCCTAACCCAACTATTGCTTTTTTTTTTTTTTTTGGCCAGGGCTAGGTTTGAACCCGCCACCTCCGGCATATGGGACCGGCACCCTACTCCTTGAGCCACAGGCACCACCCAACTATTGCTTTTTATATTATCTTACATATGTGTCCATACTTGTATGTGTACAGTTAAAGGTTCATAGGTATAAAATGGCATCTCTACTTGTTTTAATTTACATACTTTTTAAAAGAGAAAGCACAAATTTTGTTTTGTGTTTTCCTCAGTTACCCACTTCTGAGGTTAAGTGTGAGAAGATTTCTTTTAGGAGCTTGAGTTTATAGAGACTCTAGGTCACCTAGGCCCCTCTACTCTATAAATGTGTTCTTTCAGGGTACTTAGGGAGGACCTTGACTCCATCTTACCTTTTAAGTGACCTAGGACCCAGTCTTACATAGGGCATAGTTCCAGTTAAAGTTTAGTTTATTTAATTATTTATTTTTACTGGTCAGAAATTTGCCTCCTAGTAATTTTTAACTGCTACATTATTACTGGTCTCAATTTTGTCCTCTAGAATAATGTAAGTTCCTCTTTTAGTAAACATTCTTTTACCTTTTTTTAAACATACTTTAAGTTTCTTCATTTTTTTGTTCAATTTATTTTTCTAGCACTTTTCTCAGAATGTATAGGTGGCAAACATTCTGACTTGTCTTTTCTGTGAACTACACATCTCTACTTCCTTTCACTGTTCTTGGTGTAGTTTCTAGTGTCACTGCAAATTACATTAAGTCTTCTATGGATAAACTCATTTTGACATTGTCTAGGTTAAAATGAGCACCCAGAATTAAGTTCCTATCAGAGTATCTCTTTTCTTGTGTCACTTTTTCTGCCTTTTTAAAGGAGTTGTAATAACGGTTTTTAGTTGGCACCTGTGGCTCAGTGGGTAGGGTGCTGGCCCCATATACTGAGGGTGGCAGTTCTAGCCAAACTGCAAAACAAAAAAATAGCCGGGCATTGTGGTGGGCGCCTGTAGTCCTAGGTACTTGGGAGGCTGAGGCAAGAAAGTCACCTAAGCCTAGGAATTGGAGGTTGGTGTGAGGTGTGATGCCATGGCACTCTACCGAGAGCGATAAAGTGAGATTCTATCTCAAAAAAAAAAAAAAAAAAGGTTTTTCATTAAAATCAAGTTTATGTTCATAATGCAGAATAAAATGAAACTTAAATTCATTTTAAAAATCAAAGATGAGTGTCTGCCACACATGGAGTTGCTCCTGCACCTTCTGTAGAGCATGGTGACAAGGATGGTGTGGGCATCTTGAGTCCCCTAGGAGACAACCATGGTGTCAGCAGCAGTCAGGAAAAAGTGGAAAGAGCATGTCCTTCCTGCCAGTGCCTTTTGATAAACAGAGATTTATGATTTTATATATATATATATATATATATATATTTATTTATTAAATCATAGCTGTGTACATTGATATGATCATGGGACATCATTCACTAGCTTCACAGACCGTTTGACACACTTTCATCACACTAGTTAACACAGCCTTCCTGGCATTCTCTCAGTTACTGTGCCAAGACACTTAACATTCCACATTTACCAAGTTTCACATATACCCTTGTAAGATGCACCGCTGGTGTAATCCCACCAATCCCTTTCCCTCTACCCACCTCCCCCCCTTCCTCCCCTCCCTTTCCCCCTTCCCCTTATTCTGAGATTTATGATTTTAATGAAGTCCATTTTATCAGTTTTTCATATGCATATCTAGTTTTCTAGCACCCTTTGTTGAAGACTTTTCATTTCCTTTGGATTGCTTTGGAACTTTTTTTTGAGATAGAGTCTAACTATGTTGCCCTTGGTAGAGTGCTGTGTCGTCACAGCTCACAGCAACTTCAAAGTCTTGGGGTCAGGTGATTCTCTTGCCTCAGCCTCCCAAGTAGCTAAGAATACAGGCGCCTGCCACAACCCCTGGTTATTTTTTGTTGCAGCTGTTGTTGTTTTAGCTGGCCTGGGCCAGGTTTGAACTAGCCAGCCTCGGTGTATGTGGCCTACGCCACATAACCACTGTGCTATGGGCACCGAGCCAGCTTTGGAATTTTGGAAAATCATGTGGTTGTGTAAGGATGAGTCTACTGAGTTCTTTATCAGATTGCTGGTCCTTATGCCAATACCATCCTGGTTCAAAGAGCCTTAGGGTGTGCCTCGAAGTTAGGTCCTTCACTATGTGCGGTCTTCTCTCTGTTTTTAAGTTCACTATATTTCTCCATCCACACACTGCTGTTAAGCTTATCCAATGAATTTTGTATTTCAAATGTTGTATTTTTTAGTTTTATTATTTCCATTTGTCTCTCTTTTAAATTAGTTTCTATATTTCTGTCAAGATTTCTTCTTGTCCTTTATTGATAGAAAAATATGTTTTTATTTATGATCTTGGGCATACTTATTAAAGCCACTTTGAAATCCTTGTCTGCTAATTCCAATATGTGGGTCTTCTTGGAGGTGGTGTCCATTGATAGTCTTTTGAGAATGGCTCATGTTCTATTGTTTATTTGTATTTTGGAGTATTTTTTTTTTTTTTGAGACAGTCTCACTTTGTCACCCTCAGTAGAGTGCTATGGCATCACAGCTCACAGCAACCTCTAACTCTTGGGTGTAGGCAATACTCTTGCCTCAGCTTCCGGAGTAGCTGGGACTACAGGCACCTGCCACAACACCTGTCTATTTTTATTGCAGTTGTCACTGCTTTTTTAGCTGCCTGGGGTGAGGTTTGAACCTGTTACCCTTGGTATATGGGGCTGGTGCCCTACCCACTGAGCCACAGGTGTTGCCCTGTATTTTGGAGTAATTTTGAGTTGGACTTTGGACAATTATGAATGACATGTAGAAGCCCTGTCTTATATTCTTCTGAAGAGTATTAATTATTTTGCCTTAACACTTAATTGAATTGAAACTGCAAACTGTCTCTTCTGTGGTAGGTGGCACGTGAAGTTTCTGTTTAGTATTATGGCCTTTGCTGGGACCCTGTTTGTGTTGCTCATGGTTTAGGAGTCAGCAGAGATGTAGGCAGAGACTAGAGAAAGAATGTGGAATCTCCCTTTCTCCAGCTCCTGCTCTCTGTCCTTTTTCTTTAAGCCAGAGAGACCGTATGTCTCTTCTTGCAGCTATCACTTCCCTTCCTGTATCATCCACTTTTTCATATTTTCTGTATTTCATCTACAGTTCATAGTTACCTGGAATATGTTTGGTCCAATAGGAAAGAACTTGGCCATTACTAGATGCAGAGCCCTTCATCAGTTTCTTTTATTTAAAAATAATTCTTTCCAATTCCATGTCAGGAAGAAGAAAAGAAGAAGAAAATCTTCTTTTGATTATATAAAGTAGTACACGTTCATTATAGAACTTTGGAAAAATCTAGAGAAGTGCACACATGAATCTTACTACCTGGAGATGACCGTGGTTAACACATGGTCTGTTTTCAAACCATTCCTTTCTTTCTTTTCTTCCTCTCTCTCTCTGTCCATTCCTCAGTCTTCTTCTCTTTTCTTTCCTCCCCCATCTCTGTTAAATGTAAATAGGATGTCCTCATGCTACATGTATTGAATTGTTGCTTATTTTTCCTTTTGATAACTTAACCTTTCCCCATGTGAGTGAATGACCCACAGCCTAGTTGTATTGGTTGTGGCTGTGGGATAGTTGGTTCAAATAGTCCCATCTCATTGAATATTTACTTTGTTTAGGTATCTGTAATTTTTGCATTTAGAATGCCTGAGTAGATAGAACTGAATCAAGGAATAATTTAGCAACTAGTGATTATTATATACAATCCTTAGCATTTGCTGTAATTGCAGGGACAAAAAAAGGATAGAAAAGGGTTAGGATTAAGTCTGTACTGACCAAGATTTGGCTAGTTTCTGTCTTTGTAAAATAATATGCCAGCAGCTTCTCAAGTAGTTTTTTTTTTTTTTTTTTTTGAGACAGAGTCTTAAGCTATCGCCCTGGGTAGAGTGCTGTGGCGTCACAGCTCACAGCAACCTCAAACTCTTGGGCTTAAGCAATTCTCTTGCCTCAGCCTCCCAAGTAGCTGGGACTACAAGCACCCGCCACAATATCCAGCTATTTTTAGAGATGAGGTCTTGCTCTGGCTCAGGCTGGTCTTGAACCTGTGAGCTTAGGCAATCCACCCACCTCGGCCTCCCATAGTGTTGGGATTATAGGTGTGAGCCACCGCACCCAGCCAAAAAGATTTTTTTTTTTAGAGCAGTTTTATGTTCACGGCAGAATTGAGAGAAGGGTATGGGTGGCACCTGTAGCTCAATGAGTAGGGTGCTGGCCACATACACCAAGACTGGTGGGTTCAGACCCAGCCCTGACCAGCTAAACAGCAGTGACAACAACCAAAAAATAGCTGGGCATTGTGGTAGGTGTCTGTAGTCCCAACTACTTGGTAGGCTGAGACAAGAGAATCGCTTAAGCCCAAGAGTTTGAGGTTGCTGTGAGCTGTGATGCCGCAGCACTCTACTGAGGGCAACATAGTGAGACTCTGTCTCAAAAAAAAAGGGAGGGTATGGAGATTTCCCACATACCCCCTACCCCACACTTGCATAGATAGCTTCCTCCTTTACTGGCATCTTCCACCAAGGGTTCATTTGTGAACGTACATTGACACCACATGATCACTCAGAGCCCAGAGTTTACATTGGGGTTCAACCCTGGGGTGATACATTCTGTGGATTAAGTATTATGTAATGTCATGTACCCACCATTATGGCATCATACAGAGTAGTTTCACCACCCTAAAAACCACTCGTATTCTGTCTGTTCATCTTCCCTCCCTCCTACCTTGCCTCTGGCAACCATATCTTTTTACTGTCCCTGTAGTTTTGCCTTTTCCAGAATGTTAGGGAGTTGGAATCATGTAGCATGTAGACTTTTTAAGTGGCTTCTTTCACGTTAAGCATTTTAAGTAACATATAATTTCACTTATCTACATATCAAGTAGGGTGCTAATTATAAAAATATCATTTTGAAGGGCCAAGTTAGATTGTTATTAATCAAGGTTTTAGTGTCATTTTCAAGTAGGAATCCAATTCAACCTTTCTTTTTATTTATGTGAAGTTATGGTAGGCAGTGCGACTGACTAGGTCAGCTAAACTGTTGTCTTAGAACTGAGACTGATGTTTCCCCAAGTTAGCCTTCTGTTGACATTCCACATGCTTAGCTAGTTAGTTTCCGAAGGACTATTGATTTGCAATTCCATTTAAAACCAGAATAATTTATCTTTCACAAATCTTCCCACCACCACCCCACCCCCCAGAGGTAAGTTAGAAGTGCAGAATATTCACTACACATCAACGTTATATGTATATATTTAAAGACTTTGGGTAGATAACATTTTTCTTATTAAGGAATGAGGTCAGTGTTTGGGGGTAATTATTATAGCTTTAGTTTATATTCATTCTTGTAATGCCTTTAAGTGATCATAATCTCATACTTTTCTTTTCTTTTTTTTTTTTTTTCTCAGCAGCAAGCCCTTGCAGGGAGCTTGGTGGCAGGAGCTGGAAGCACAGTAGAGGCAGACCTGTTTAAGAGGCAGCAGGCAATGCCGCCCACAGGTATGTCAGGCTCCCGTGGTCTCAGGAGTCCGTTTCCTCACATGGCCATCATGGGGCAGTTGCCACGTTTCTAAAGAGTGAATGCTAAAGAACTTAGTTGCTTCGTACTTTGACAGTACAAAGTATTCTTCTCTGGGGAATTATCAGCTGAACAAAATACGTGAAGTATACAGAATGTAGAAGTTATTCAGTGGAATAGGTGTACTCCATTTTGGTTTTCTGTGTGCATTTGTAGGCTCTTTAATAATCATGATTAAACATAAAATCATCTGCTCTTAGTAATCATGATTAAATATAAAATCATCTGCTCTTGTCATTTTTTTAACTGAAGTTTTTCATTAAATTATAAACTTAATGCATTTTTATGTAAAAGATTCAGACAGTTCAGAAGAGTATAACTTTAGTTTACCTCTGGTTTGGTACCTGTCCACACTATTAATGTGTTGCGTATTCTCACAGACATTCTTCAGTTTGTACATAAGCATTGTTACATATGTGTTATTTTCAAAAAAAATTTAGACATGATCATGTGAATTTTTAAAAATATTAACAGGCTGTCCTTGTAAGTCATTTACCCTCTTTATGATGGCTGCATAATATTCCATTGTGTGAATGATTTGTTCTTTGTTAAATCAGATCCTTGTTAATGTTCATTTATTATTACTGCCATTTTTTTGTCAAGAAAGGATGAACATCTAGTCTCATTTATTTTTCTACATGTTTGTCACTATATCTCAAGGAAAAACTCCTAGAAATGAAGTGCATGTGTAATTGTTTTGTGGGATTTTTGGGGGGAGGAGGGACAGAGTTTCTCTCTGTTGCCCAGTCTAGAGTACAGTGGCCTTATCATAGCTCACTGCAACCTCAAATTCCTGGACTCAAGCGATCCTCCTGCCTAAGCCTCCTAAGTATCTGGTACTACAGGCACCCACCACCTCAACTGGCTGATTTTCCTATTTTTAGTAGAAAAATCTTACTCAGATTGGTCTCAAACTCTTGAACTCAAGGGATCCTCCTGCTTGGGCCTCCCAGAGTTCTGGGATTACAGGCGTGACCCATTGCCCTCAGCCTTTAATTGGCTTTTTATGGTGCTAAATTGCCCTCCAAAAGGAGAGGGCCATCAGTAATTTCTACTTCCCTCACATTTTAATCATTTTATTAAGTATGATAAATCTTTTAATTTTTATTGATCTAATGGGTGAAACATAATTTCTATAGTTTTCATGTGGATGGCTTGATTTTGAGTAAGGTTGCCCAGTATTGTTCAATTTTTGCTGTTTGTGAACCTGCTCTCCTGCTGCCTGTTCACTCCTTGCCTGTCTGTCCAATTGTGGAATCCCCCCTACATGTTCATTGTTAGTGCTGAACATGTCAGCCTCTGTGATTTATATGTGTTGCAGTGTTGTGTCTCAGGTTGTTGCTGGCCCTTTGTCTTTTTAATGATGGTGTTTATTACATTGGCAAGTTTTTAATGAAAATATATTTATTAACCTTATCCTCTATGGCTTTTGGATTTTGGTTCATGCATAGAAAGGCCTCTCTGTTCAAAGATGATAAAAACACTTACCGCAGCAAAACATGTTTTTTCTATTACTTCTGTGGTTTCATTTTTACATCAAACTCAAACTGCACCTTTTTTGAAAATTATTCTAGAGCAGTCTAAGAGACCTCGCCTTGAAGTGGGTCCTCAAGGGATAGCTTTCCCGCACCCGGGGGTGAGCGCAGGAGTCCCTCTGCAGCAGCTGATGCCAACAGCACAAGGTAAGACCAGCCTCAAAACTGGCTCCTTCAGCATGCAAGAGGGACTGCCAGAGGCCTTAGAAATAGCAGCAAACGCCTGTAGCCAAGGTTGTGTACTTGAAGTAAGATTTCTGAAATTGGGATATTTATGTGAGTCCCAGTTAATACTGTACAGAAAGCCTCCAGCGATGCATTCTTACCACTGTAGTGGGGGCTACACTTTGCATTGTCATTGTGCTTTTCAATAGTTTTTACTCTTGTGGTTTATTTTAATTGCTGCTGTCTTAAGAGTACCCTGTAGTTATGTGATACTTGTTTTGTTTGATGCTAACTTGTAACAGTCAAGTGCCTTTCTTTCCTTTTTTGTGTGCTCATTTGTGACATTAGATGTAACAGAACACTTATTTCCCATGTGAGTGTATGGTGATCACTGGGATGTCAGTGTTTTCTCGTGACTCACTCAGAGGAGCTGCTACACTTGGACATCAGAATTCTTGGGGTTTTCCTTACTTTGCAGGAGGTATGCCCCCCACCCCTCAGGCCGCACAGCTTACTGGACAGAAACAGAGTCAGCAGCAGTACGACCCCTCTACAGGGCCTCCTGTGCAAAACGCTGCCAGCCTGCACACCCCACCGCCACAGCTGCCCGGGAGGCTGCCCCCAGCCAGTGTTCCTGCCCTTCCCTCCACACTGCAGTTGGCTCAGCAGCCACAGGCAGTGGAGGCTCAGACACAGCTCCACATTCCGGTGAAGACTCATCAGCCAAGCACTCCTGCACCTGCACCCCTGCCCAGCCAGCCCCCTGCTCCTGCGCAGCCCACACAGCTGGCGCTGCATGTCCCTACACCCGGGAAGGCACAGGTGCAGGCCTCTCAGCTTTCGTCCCTGCCACAGGTACTCTGTACATTGCTATTTTGTTAGCTGTGGGACAAAAAGAAAAAATGTTCTGCATAGTTGGCTTGCCATCTGTGTATTTGACAGGTTGGTGAACAACACTGTAGTTTGTATGTTTCTTCCTTAGCAGTTTACTCTCCCACTTCAGAAGAATTGATTAATTCAGTAGTTGCAATATAATTGTATCTGGTTCTGTGATAATGATTATTATTAGAATAATGGGATGCTGTTATTGTTGCTCTTAGTACAGGGAGCCTGCACCTGGTGACCCACACACCAGAAGGGCATGTGTCAATTACCCCAAGTATGTAGCAATGGCCCGTTTTGCCCAGGTGGAGACAGGCTTAGAGATTGTGGGCCTGGTCTCAGGCAACATGTTGGTGAGGTGATGGGGGCCTCACTCTAGATCTGTCTGAGTGTGAAACCTTGCTCCTAAGCATCTGCTAGATGTCCTCCATGCTCTGCTGATGTGTGTGAGGATGACCATCAGCTTGATAGATGTTTCAGATGTTTAAAGTGGCCCTCATCCTCCTCTGGCTGGTTTGACTGAGGTGTGGTTTTCGTTCCTAAGAGTAGTGAAACACTGCAATCTGGGTGTGAACTGTCTGTCATGCACTGCAGAAGGAGTGGGGACAGTGTTCAGAGAACAGTCTTTGTCTGTCATTGAACTCAAATCAGTGTGTGGGAGCGCCAGCTTCAGAAAACTTCCTTTTCTCTCACCACTCCTCCTTGATAAGGGATCCTCCCAGGTGGGCTTTGAGGTCAAGTTCTTTTATGATTGTTTGAGATTTAAGGCAAAGTCCAAAGAATAGCATGATAGAATAATAATAGTAATCAATATTAGCTATCACTTCTTGGTTACCTTAAGCTGAGGTGTCAGGCACTATAATGAATTTAGTGGTATTTTATTTTCTATACCTAGTAAACCTGTAAGGTGGGAGCCTTAATCATCTCCATTTTATGGATGGAAAAAACTGAGGCCAGAACAGCCTATAACTGGTTTAGCTGTGATGGGTGGCCAGTACATCTTGGAGCCTTTCATGTGATGTACACAGAAGCTTTGCGCCCACTTTGAGCAGGGCACTGCCTCTGCTTTGAGCTCTCTGGGCTGTTGCTTCCTTTAGGTTTTCATGGAAAGTGACTCTTTAACACTGTGTCTCACTGAGCCACATGCTGACTCAAAGTAGTTCTGTGGCTTTTCTTAATCCACCTATCTATATTGTTGGAAGGATCTGCTGTGGAAAATGATTTCCGAGCTCTTTAGCAAAAAGTATTGAGGAACATGTTACTTCTGTATTGGGCAGGGGTTCGTAGCTGTCCCTGTCAGGGGCCAGGTAGTGAATGTCTCAGCCTCACAGGCCACTCAGTATCTGCTGAAACACAGCCACACAACATGCGAGTGAGTGGAAGACGCAGCTGTGAACCAGTAAAAGCTTACTTTCAAAGGTTTGTGGCTGGCCATAGTTTCCTAACCCCTGGGGTGAGGGATGCTATTGCAGGTAGAGAGAGATGTGGTTGCATGGACAGTGTGCTAGCCAAAGTCTCTTCCTCTGCCATCAAGTTAGGAGCATGCTGTGCTCAGCTCTCCAATTTTATTGCACCTTCCCTGCTCTCTGCTCACTTTCCCTTCATGTGGTTATTCAGTCTGTGGCCAACCCTATAGCCTGCCGCCAACCCTACTATAGCCTGCCTGCCATGAGAGAGGCAGCAGAATTTGTATTTGCTCTTCAGAGAGTAGGTGCTGGACGAGTAATGGGTATTTTTCAATTAGGCAAAAGCTTAACACAAAAGTTAAAAAAAAACTTGTTTTCAAATAGAGGAGAAAAAGCAGAAGAAAAAAGAAAAAGTTTACATGAGCTCTAAGACAATTATATGAAGACACTTTTGTAATGAGAGCTCTTGTTTGATTTTGTGGAAATAAAACTTTTTTTTTTTTTAATTTAAACTGGGCCGCGTTCAAACCGATCACCTTCGGTATATGGGGCTGGCGCCCCACCCACTGAGCCACGGGCACCACCCGAGATAAAACTTTTTTTTAATATTTTGTAGACAGAGTTCAGTGTATTGTTTTCCTTGTAGCTTGTGGGTGTTTAGTGTGTTGTCCACTGGTGCTGTGGAGGAAGACACGGGCCATACATGTCTCTGGTGGTAGGAGTGCTCTAGTGTCCGGCACCAGAACACTGGACCCCTGTACTGACCCTACCCTGCTTGTCCTCTGCCTGCTAGACGGCGATGTCAGCACGGCCACCTGCAGACCCTGCCCCGTCCTGCCCGCGGTCTCTACCCACCTCTTCTACCTCAGCCCTGGTACCTGCAAGTGGCTTGGGCCCAGGACCCTCACCTGCCCGGTCCTCTCCTGTGAGCAGACCCTCCTCAGCAGCTAACAAGGCAGTATCTCCGGTCTCCTCCCGGGCTCCAGGGGCTGTGGCATCAGTCCTCTCGAAACCACAGAGCCCCGCTCAGAATGCTGTGTCTTCTCAGGACAGTTCCCAGGAGAAGCTGGCAGAGCAGATAGCACTGGTAAGCATGTTGACAGAAAGTGTAATGTGTGCTCCAGTTTGTGAAGCTTATGTGAGTTTAATTTTGTTTTTTGAGACAGAGTCTCATTTTGTTGCCCTTGGTAGAATGCTGTGGTGTCATAGCTCACAGCAACCTTAGACTCTTGGGCTCAAGCTATTCTCTTGCCTCAGGCTGGTCTTGAACCTGTGAGCTCAGGCTATCCACCCGCCTCAGCCTCCCAAGTGCTGGGATTATAGTTGTGAGCCACTGCACTCCATCCCTTGAGTTTAATGTTTAAGAACGTGATCGTTTAAAGCTGAACATTTAATAATAAGGACAATTGAACATGGTTTGTGATCATTAGAAAGGACGTTAAAAGCAAGCAGTTTAACCTTTTTGGTGAAAGCAGACTTGTTGAGAGAGTCCTTTTTTTTGGGACAGAGTCTCACTATGTCACCTTTGGTAGGGTGCCATGGCGTCACAGCTCACAGCAACCTCAAACTCTTGGGCTTAAGTGATTCTCTTGCCTCAGTCTCCCAAGTAGCTGGAACTACAGATACCCACCACAACGCCTGGCTATTTTTTTTTTTTTTTTTGGTTGCAATTGTTGTTTAGCAAGCCTGGGCTTGAACCCGCCAGCTTCGGTGTATGTGGCCGGCGCCCTACTCACCGAGCTACAGGCACCGAGCCTCCATTTCTTAAAATGGAAGCAGTGCTTCCATAGTGGTCATAGCTGAGGGGCAAGAAAGGCGAGTAGGTGGCAGTTAGGCTGGGGTGACAAAGCCAAGCACTGGAGCTGTTTGGTCCGTGAAGCCCCTGCATGCCTCAATCCGTTGCCCTGTTTTTGAGAGCCACTGCCTGGCTCTGAGCACTTCACTTTTGTGGGTGACTAGGCATTTATTTTTTCAATTTCATTAGGGGACTGAAAAGAAACATACATCAATACAGGTATCATCAACCCAGTGTTCCTCGTGGTCCAATTTTAACATAATGCTCAGTACACAGCCAGTCTTGTTTCATCTGTTCTTCTCCCTTCCTGATTGTTGGGAAGCAAATTCCAGGCATCACATGGTTTTCCTTGTATATACTATAGTATTAACATTGTGTCTTCACAAGTTATTTTTTAGAGATGGGGTGTAGTTGTTGCTCTAGCTTTTAAGTCTTATGGGAGCATCCATTCTCTTTCCTCAGCACCCTCCTGGAGGCACCGTGATCTTCATATCCAAGTCTTGTTCTTTTTTTGTTGTTTGAGTTCCTGGGTCTGTCCCATCCAAACACTGGAAGCAAGACACAGATCCATGGGACTGCCAAATGCGCTTCCTAGGTCTTGTCTTTGTTACTAGATTGTGATTGCTACATGCACATTCTCCCCTCAGCATTTAACTGAGCCTTTCTCATAGCAGCATTTCATGTGTTTGGTGTCTGACTTGGTGGCCACACTCAGGCATCACATGCTGACCCTGCCCCCACTTATGCTGCTCACAGGAGAACCAGGTCCATCAGCGCATAGCGGACTTAAGGAAGGAGGGTCTATGGTCTCTACGGCGGCTGCCGAAGCTTCAGGAGGCCCTACGCCCTAAATCCCACTGGGACTACCTGCTGGAAGAAGTGCAATGGATGGCCACGGACTTTGCCCAGGAGCGCAGGTGGAAGGTGGCTGCTGCAAAGAAGGTGTGTTTGCATTACAGCAGCTATTATTTTGTGTCTGCCAGTGTGGCTGGTGTTGGAATGCTATAAGGGGTGGATGGGCCACCAAACGAGCTTTTTGAAGGTTTTTGACTCATGACGTCTGGGAACAGCATGTCCCTGTTGCCTGGAGAATGACAATGTCATTTAAGTGACCTCTGAAACAGAGTCCTCAAGAGTTAAGTGTGTGCTGTCGGGATCAGACATGTTCCTGCTATAGCTCTGGTGAGACACTCGGGTTCTGTTTTTCTCCCTCTCCCTCTCCCTCTCCACCTCCTCTCTTTTCCCTTACCTTCCCTCCCCTTCCCTTTCCTTTCCTCCCCTCTGCCCTTCTCTCCCCTTCCCTTTCCTTCCCTCTTCCCTTCCTTCTTTCCTCCCTCTTCCCTTCCCTCCCTCATTCCCTCCCATCCTCTGTCCCTCCTCCCACCTCCTCCCTTCCCTTGTCCTCCCCTTTCCTCCTTCTTCTTTTTTTTTTCTTGTTAACTCATAGCTGTGTACATTAGTGCAATCAAGGGGTACAATGTGCTGGTTTCATATGCAATCTGCAATATTCTCATCAAACTGTTCAACGTAGCCTTCATGGCATTTTCTTAGTTATTGTATGAAGACATTTGTATTCTGCCTTTAGTAAGTTTCACCTGTACCCATTCTAAAATGCACCGTAGGTGTGGCTCCATCCATTACCCTCCCTCCACCCTAACCTCCCCCCTCCCTTCCCCTTCCTTGGCCCTTTCCCCATAGTCTTGTGCTATAGTTGAGTTATAGCCTTCATGTGAAAGCTATAATTTAGCTTCATAGTAGGGCTGAGTACATTGGATACTTTTTCTTCCATTCCTGAGATACTTTGCTAAGAAGAATATGTTCCAGCTCCATCCATGTAAACATGAAAGAGGTAAAGTCTCCATCTTTCTTTAAGGCTGCATAATATTCCGTGGTATACATGTACCACAATTTGCTAGTCCATCCATGGGTCGATGGGCACTTGGGCGTCTTCCATGACTTAGCAATTATGAATTGGGGTGCAATAAACATTCTGGTACAGATGTCTTTGTGATATTGTGATTTTTGGTCTTCTGGCTATAAACCTAGTAAAGGAATTATAGGATCGAATGGCAGGTCTATTTTTAGGTCTCTAAGTATTCTCCAAACATCCTTCCAGAAGGAACGTATTAGTGTGCATTCCCACTAGCAGTGTAGAAGTGTGACCTTTTCTCCACGTCCACGCCAACATCTCTGGTTTTGGGATTTTGTTATGTGGGCTACACTTACTGGGGTTAGGTGATATCTCAAAGTAGTCTTGATTTGCATTTCTCTGATGAATAAGGATGATGAGCTTTTTTTCATGTGTTTATAGATCGTGTGTCTGTCTTCTTTAGAGAAGTTTCTCTTCAAGTCCCTTGCCCACCCTGAGATGGGGTCACGTGTTCTTTTCTTGCTAATACGTTTGAGTTCTCTGTGGATTCTGGTTATTAGACCTTTATCGGAGGTATAACCTGCAAATATTTTCTCCCATTCTGAGGGCTGTCTGCTTGCTTTTACTTACTATGTTCTTGGCTGTGCAGAAGCTTTTTAGTTTGATCAGGTCCGAGTAGTGTATTTTTGATACTGCTTCAATTGCCTGGGGAGTCCTCCTTATAAAATATTCACCCAGGCCAATTCCTTCAAGAGTTTTCCCTGCACTTTCTTCAAGTATTTTTATAGTTTCATGTCTTAAGTTTAAATCTTTTATCCAGTGAGAGTCTATCTTAGTTAATGGTGAAAGGTGTGGGTCCAGTTTCTTCTTCCTCTTCTTGAGACAAAATCTTACTCTGTCCCCCTGGGTTGAGTGCCATGGCATTAAAGCTTACAGCAACCTCAAATCTTGGGCTTAAGCAATCCTCTTGCCTTAGCCTTCCAAATAGCTAGGACTATAGGTGCCTGCCACAACGACCAGCTGATTTTTCTGTTTTTAGTGGAGATAGTGTCTTGCTCTTGCTCAGGCTGTTCTCAAGCTCCTGAGCTCAAGTGATCCACTCACCTCAGCCTCCCAGAGTGCTAGGAGTGCAGGCTTGAGCCACCATGCCCAGCCCAGGTTCCTTTTCTTGCCATGCCTACCTGGCAGTTAGAATCAGGTGCCTCCAGTGCCAGGCTGGTGCCCAGGACTGACCCTCTTCAGTAAGAAGGTGGCGGGAGTCGATTCAGGGCAGCAGGGAAGCCATTCCTAGGCCTTTCTGCCTGAGCTTTGGGTCTAGTCATCCTTCCAGTTCTGTTTCCTTTCCATATAGGTGGTGGGAAGCCTTCAGGAGTGGGAGCAGCTGTCCTTTCTGTGTGGGAATAGCTATGATCTCTGGTTGCTCCCCCTTTGTCACATGTCACTGTTTCAGTGTTGAGAACTCTAGACTCGCTCTTCATATTTCCTGTACTCTGAAGATTAGGGATCAGTCCTTTGTCCTCTGCCTTGTTTGCTCCTCTTCTCTGAATTCTCCCTTCTCTGTCCCCGTTGAGGTTTGTTAGAGAAGAGCTGACATCAGGTGTGGGGAGGAGGGGGGTCAGGAGTATAGGGTATTGAATCAAGTGCTTGGGCATTTCAGAAAAACTCAGGTTTTTCTGAAGCCTTTCTTTTTTAACAAAGGAAGCTGATCCTGTACATGTGGACACTGGACTAGACAGGGTTGGGGGCTGGGCATGTGAGTACTGAGCCATGCAGGGTTGGTTTGGTTCCTGGGGGTGTGGGGGTGGTAGGGCTGGAGCTGAGGAGTAGATGGGTACATGCTAGAACCTTCTCTGTACAATGAGTGCCTGTAGCAGACCTGCCCTGCCTCACACCTATCTCCTCTCATTGGGCTGGGCAGGGAGCATGGGGGGCTGGCCCAAATGCATCCTGTGTTGAGGACAGTGAGCCCTATGGGGGTGCATGGGGGCTGTGTGCAGCCAGAACTGGGGTGGGGCAGCAGCATCTGTGCGCTCAGGGCTCTGCTGATTATTCTCATTTTCATTCACTTCTGGACATGTCTCTGAGGTATGTAAAGAATATAAACTTCTGGAAAGCAGTTTGGCAATTTAAAGCAGTAGTTTTAAAAATCTGAATTATCCTAATCCAATAATTTTTATACCTAGTAATTAAATAAATTTTGTAGCATTAATGAAACAAAATACTATTTAGTCCAATAAAAATGATGTCGATGTATGTTTATTGATTATAAAGACATTAGTCACATATTAAATTGGAAAGGAAGATTGTAGTATAATACGATATCTCATTTTTTTGTGAAAAATACATGCATTAGTTATATAACACTTCCTAGAAAAATCAAGCAAAATGTTGATAGGGATTTTTGCTTGTAATTATTTTTCCTACTGTATCCTAAGAGCATATGAGGGTGTATCTGATGATCAATTTTGTAATTTTAGGCTGGGAAGGATTTTTAAAAAACTTTTGTATACTTTTTTCTTAGCGGGACATAGAATACAACAGAAAGTTCTTGAACTTTTATTTACTAGCTTGTTAGAACTGTAGCACGCCATCATGAAGAAAAGAAGCTTCGTGAGGAAAGAGGAAAGAAAGAAGAACAGAACAGATTAAGGCGTATCGCTGCCTCAACTGCCCGAGAGATAGAATATTTTTGGTCAAATATCGAACAGGTAAATTCTGCAGTGTTGATGGGATCATAAAAATCATATGGTGTCTGAGCTAGTGAGGCTCAAGGCAGACAGCATAGGCACCACTGTTTAGGAAGGTCGTGGACATGACGCCTTGGGCCCTGTTTGCATCATCCTGACTGTTGGATTATTATTATATGGTTTGGGATAAGCCGGTTCTTGCTTCTGTACTAGTCTTTGTGTATGGAAACACAGTTACCTGTTACTCATGCACTTTGAGGTACTCGAGGACCATGGTCAGGGGCCTTCAAATTATCCTTTCTGGTATTAGTTTTCATCACTAAACGCAACTTATTTCTAGAATGACTGCACGCACTCTTCCTCTTCTTTTTAAAAATTTTTAATTCTTATCTTACCACGTAATAGAGTTTAGGCAAGATATAGTTAGATATAATAGAAATGAAAAAACACCAAATTGACAATTTCTCTTTTGAAGTAATTTGAAATGGGAGTGCACAACTGTGCTTTTAGACTATGAATTTTAATGTTTTATATGCAGAACTTCTGTAATTTACTCCTTATTAATATGCTTATTTTGCTCTTTATATTTAGGTTGTGGAAATAAAACTACAAGTAGAATTAGAAGAAAAAAGGAAAAAAGCCTTAAATTTACAGAAAGTTTCCAGGAGAGGTATGTTACTATTAAAAAAAAAAAAAAAAAAGCCTTAGTGTTTTCCAGATAGCACCTTGTTCAGATTCTCTGCTTATCAGGCAACTTCCTGGTATCATAGCTTCCTACAGAGCCTGTCAGGGAGGTGGTTTGCATATAAGCTTTGGCAAATACCTGTTCTGTCTGATTATCACCTTTCTCTTTGTGTAGCCATTCTAGTTTTATATTTCAATTCTTCTGAGATGTGCTAGTGTGAGTTAGAACACCCAAGTTGATTACCTGTGGGACACTCAGAATTGTGGTTGTGAGCCTGTGCCCTGCACTTAGTCTCAGTGGGTGAACTCACTGAGGCATTTGCTGTGCACTGTACCCCTGGTATCTCCCTGTGTGGAGTGTCCATATATTTCTTCCTTTAGACATTTCTGCTTTAGTTGTCTTCACTCATTGGACAACATGGTACATGCCAGGCACCAATGGAAGCAGCATTCATCATTTCATTGGATTCTCAGCTTGTCCCTAGGAGGGGTGGAAGGGCATAATGCTATTATTATTTTTTTTTTTTTTTTGAGACAGAGCCTCAAGCTGTTTCACCCTGGGTAGAGTGCTGTTGCATCACAGCTCACAGCAACCTCCAACTCCTGGGCTTAAGCAGCCTCCCAAGTGGCTGGGACTACAGGCACCCGCCACAACGCCCAGCTGTTTTTGGTTGCAGCCATCGTTGTTTGGCAGGCTTGGGCTGGATTCGAACCCGCCAGCTCAGGTATATGTGGCTGGTGCCTTAGCTGCTTGAGCCATAGGCACCGAGCCACATAATGCTATTATTGATGAGGAAACTAAACCCGAGAGGTGGCCTGTGCTGAAAGTCACAGAATACAAGGTAGTAAAAACCACTGTCAGCCAGCATTGTGGTGGTGCCTATAGTTCCATCTACTCTGGAGGCTGAGATGGGAGGATCAGTTGAGCCCAGGAATACAGCCTGGGCAACATAGCAAGACCCTGTCTCAAAAGAAAAAAAATCCCGCCAATAGGAAAGCCTAAACCCACTGCCTTGGGTCAGTAGAAAGAAGAGATAGGACTTGTGTTTCCTTCTTTTCTTGCATGTGGGTGGTGGTGGCAGGGCACATCTTAGGTAAGCAGGAATTCCCTTGCTGACTGTGAAAAATGTTATTGCCACAACTTTAGTGCAAACTAATCATGTACCTTGTCTCTTTAGGAAAAGAGTTGAAACCTAAGGGATTTGATACGTTACCAGAAAATTTTCTGGTAAGTTCAGGATTATTATACTTTGTAAGACAGAATGGAAACTATATGAATAAAATACAGTGCTCTAATAAAATAGAGCTATTTGTTTTCATTTGGAGAAATGTGTAAATTATGAATATTGTGTCCTTTCTTTAAACTGGTACTTTATAACTTTAGTCTCACATGGGTGTTAATTTGGCAATTTGGGAAGATAGAGCTGAACTCAACTGAGGCATTTGCCATGTGGAGATCCCCTGGGCATTGTCTATGCAGGGGATCTGTAGACTCACATTACTCTTCCAGTACCCTGAATGGAGGCTGAGGAGGGCCCACCAACCTTGCCACAGGAATCCCCACAGTCCTGAGGGCATGTGCTGACATTTCTGACATGGTTTCCCCTCTTGTCTGTTTGGACTTCATGTTTGTGATCTTTCTATATTTCAGGATTCAGGAATGTCTGGAAGAAAAAGAAAAGCTAGCACATCTTTAACTGATGACGAAGGTCTGTTCCCTCCCTTCTTGTTTTCTTTACTGTCTGCAAGGCTGTCGATGCAACCACATGTGGAATGCTCAGTGCTGCTGGAACTTCTGGCTTTAGTCTTGCAATTCTAAACCAGTTGTAAGGTATAACCTTGGCGTTTATCTAGGTGTGTCTCTCAGTATGCAGAGTAATTTTAGTATCTGCAGAGGACTTCAGATGTTTACTGGAGCACCATGGTGCTATCTGCTTTTGTGAGTTTTGGGGACTCAGGCATATCTTCACAGCACTGGGGCCACACTTGGTGTTACAGGTCCAAATCTTCCTGCCTGGAAGGTGGCCCCAGTGGTGGGCGGTAGCCTCTCCCTGGCTTGTCAGGAGAGGCTTGTGTGAATTTTAGATGATAGTGCCTTATGTGGATGAGAACAGATACTTGATCACTGGGTGTGTATGAGCTGGGGACAGTCTATGGCCATCAGCTTATGACCTGTTTCTAAACCCTTGTGGTTGAGGTTCAGACACCCTCAGGACTGGATTCTGGTCTTAGGGACAGAGAAAAGAGCAGGAGTAATGGGTTTGAGGACACTTGTCTTAGATTGGTATTTCCAGCCAGGTCCCAGGTGAGGCCTATAGCTTTGCTGGCCAGCATCAGCATAGGGTTATTGGCTCAATTTAGCAAAGAATAGTAATTTGCCCCGATTTTGAAAGATCAATGTTTCAGTATGTATTGATTTTTATTTGGAAGTCAGAGAGAGTTGGTCAGATTTTTGGCGTGAAACTCTATCATGTTTATGCTCTGTTGCATATGACAGGAGCAAACAAAGTAAATAGTGTCTCAGCTGAGCCAGAAGGCTAGGGATATGTGACCCAGCACTGGTGTGACATCTTAGAAGTGTTCTCAGGGGGTGGCGCCTGTGGCTCAGTCGGTAAGGCGCCGGCCCCATATACCGAGGGTGGCGGGTTCAAACCCGGCCCCGGCCAAACTGCAACCAAAAAATAGCCGGGCGTTGTGGCGGGTGCCTGTAGTCCCAGCTACTCGGGAGGCTGAGGCAAGAGAATCGCTTAAGCCCAGGAGTTGGAGGTTGCTGTGAGCTGTGTGACGCCACGGCACTCTACCCGAGGGCCATAAAGTGAGACTCTGTCTCTACAAAAAAAAAAAAAAAAAAAAGAAGTGTTCTCAGGGGTCTTTGCTTCTCCTGTCTGTTAGCTCTTCTGTCCTGCTTCCCAGCCTTCTTCTGTTCAGCTATTCTTCTGGACAGGTGGCTCCTGTAGCTTCAACTACTCTCTGGGTTGGTGGCTCTTGTAGTTCCAGCTGCTCTCTTGCATGGGTGGTTCCTGGAGCTCCTGTTACTCTCCAGAGTTGGTGACTCCATGGGATAGGTGGCTCTTGGAGCTCCAGCTATTCTCTAGGGCAGGTAGCTCTTGCAGCTTCGGTTAGTCTCTGAAGCAAGGGTGAGTCAGAGGACCAGCTGGTATGCTGAAGGCTCTCCTGGAAGGCCCAGCAGTGCTTTTGCCTAAAGTCCCTGGCCAGCTGGTCCTCTGCCTTGGGAGACTGGGGCTGCGACTCAGTACAAATATCAGTGGACTAGGGGGAAAGTGGAGAGTAGATGCGTTGGGGAAGCTTGCAGCGTTGGCCATGCACATTATTTTAAACGATTTTCTTTGTAGGTATTGAAGTAGTCAGGGAGCACATAAGGGGGGGGAATTAATTTGGGGAAATTGGAGGCTACATACTAGCTGCTTTGCATAGCGTACGTAGGGTAGTTTTGTCAGTCTAAGCTTTGTTTTGTTTTGTTTTGTTTTTGTAGTTTTTGGCCAGGGCTGAGTTTGAACCCGCCACCTCTGATATATGGGGCCAGCGCCCTACTCCTTTGGGCCATAGGTGCCGCCCTTAAGCTTCGTTTTGAGGGAGATTTTATTCCTTTTACTATCACTATTAGATTTATATTCTATTTATATCTGGATCTTATAAATAATAGTACAGTTTATAACTAAGCTGTAAAGATGAGCAGTCATGTCCCTTTTTGCCTTTACCCTCAAAACACACCAAACAGGGAACAGTTTAGATTTATACCTGGAGTGAAGGTCAGAGGTACTTCTGTCCCCCACGGAGTACTCCTATGTTCCCATGTGTGCTGTTCCCATAGAACTGGTGCAGAATCTCAGATGAATTTAATGCTGACCTGGGCAGTAAGAGAAACACCAGAGAATATGATAGATTTGTGTATTTCTTGTCATCTGGAAAATAATTAGGTTATTTTTTCATGAGGAGCACATTTTCCTGGTCTTGGACTCTGTTAGTGGTTGTTGAGTTTGTGTAGATTCACTTCTCCACTTTCCATGTTTTCTCACATTCTTAGGAGCAAATTTATGTATAGTCATGCATCACATGATGAGGGGGACATTCTAAGAAATATCGTTAGGTGATTGTCCTGGCACAAACCTGGGTGGTGTAGCTTACTGTATGCCTCAGCTATATGATAATGGCCTGTTGCTCCCTGGCAGCAAGCCTGGGCAGTACATTCTGTGCTGCCGTAGGGCAGGGGTCAGTATTTCTGCATCTTAACACAGAAAAGGTACAGTGAAAATACAGCATTATAATATTATGGGACCACTATTATATATATGGCCTGTTACTGACCAAAATGTCTTATATGGCCCATGACTCTATTGAAACAGACTTTGTTTATTTGACTAACCTTTATTTAAGACTTAAAGATGTCTTAGTGTAATTCAGAAAAACACTCCTCTTTATTACTCTTTTCAAAAGCTCTCCTGGCTGGAAACCAAGAGCTTAAAGGGGCCGGAGAAATGGCAGAAGGTGCTTCTAGGAGGGAGGGGCAGCTACCCCCTGCCAGGGTGTGCAGCACAGTCAGGAGTAGTAGCCTGTGGGGATCCAGGCACTTGTGTGGTTGGGGTCGGATGCCTTGGCCCACCTGGTGAGTGGTTGGGTCTCAGAAATGAGGAAATGAGTAGTTCAACCAAATGGGCAGTGTTGGATTGTTTGTCAGGGAAGGGAAGCAGGATTGTGTATTGTTGAGAGGAACCAGTGAGGGGAAAGAAGGTGCAGTTCAGTTGGCCAGGTACCCAGGTCAGAGATGGTCCATCAGCAGGGAATTTTGCTGCCAGGTTGCTGATAGTTTTTCTTTTCTCTACCAAGAGTCAAAATCTCTATTGTGAGTCATGTTCAAGGTTCAGGGTTAGAGGTCTGAGGAGGGGTGCTGATCTGGGTTATTGATTGGGGGGCGGGGCGCAGCAGAGCCAGGGAGCATGTGAGCTGGGCAAGGGTGAGTCCACTGAGGCCCTCATTAGCATACTTGTGGGTTTTCTGCAGTGGGACCCAGGGCGGGGAGGGCAGTTGGAAAGTTAGCATCCCTCTGTGTGCTAGTCTGTCATGTAGGGCTGTAATTCGGAGTCTGAAATAGAAGAAATATGGTCTTAGTTCCTGCTATTTAATTAAATTATCATTTCCAACTTTATCCTGAGATACATGTGAATTAAAAACCTCGGTTTTAATTTCTTCAGTGGCTATAGTGGCTATGCACACAATTTTGAGGCCATACAGTGTGCAGTGAGCCACTGAAAGGAGGCCAGGTTCTAATCTCACTGATAATCTGTGACCCCTTTCAGTGGAGGATGAAGAGGAGACGATTGAAGAGGAGGAGGCCAATGAAGGGGCTATAGACCACCAAGCAGAGCTCTCCCATTTAGCCAAAGAAGGTAGGCTATCAGCATCTTCCTAAAAATTGCCTTGTTAAACATTATATAGGTACAAAGAATTTTAAAAATAATGTGTTATGGGCAGCACCTGTGGCTCAAAGGAGTAGGGCACCAGCCCCATATATTGGAGGTGGCGGGTTCAAACCGTGCCCCGGCAAAAAAATAAATAAATAAAGCATTAAAAAAAGAAATGTGTTATACGTAATAATAATCTACCAGGCACTGATGATGACTAGAAGCGTGATTAGAGAACGGCAGCCTCCATGTCCTTCCTGCTGCCTGCCTCTGCCTTCATATTGCTCACGCTCCTCTCCCTACCACCTGCACCACTTCCTTATACAAACTGCGCAGCTTGCCTGTGTTAGAGCTTCATCTGACGGTACTCACACTGCAGGTTTATGGCTCCTCTTTCCACTCAGCTGTTATATTCCTGAGTCCCACCCATTTTATATGTCTTTTCACTGCCACACAACAGTCCACCATTGGTGAATGTTGGACTTACTCCTTGTGTCTGCCCTCACGGATGTGCTTCCTGTGCATCTTTCACTTTGGGTGTTCTGAGGAGCAGAAGAGCAGGGCTCGAGGACACATCGAAGTTCACAAAATTTTGCCAGCTTTTTTTGGGAGATAGGATCTCTCAAATCTATTGCCCTGGGTAGAGCGTTGTGGTATCATAGCTCACAGCAATCTCAAACTCTTGGGCTTGAGCATTCCTCTTGTCTCAGCCTCCCAAGTACCTGGGACTACAGGTACCCACCACAATGCCTAGCTAGTTTTTCTGTTAGTAGTAGAGATGGGGTCTCGCTCTTGGTCAGACTAGTCTCGAACTTCTGAGCTCAAGCAATCCACTGGCCTTGGCCTCCAAGAATGCTAGGATTATAGCCTATTGCCAGCTCTTTTAGAGTGGGTGTGCTGAGCTCTACATCTCAGGAACACTCTATTGTTTCCTTGGAAGGTTTTTCCAATCTAGTGAAAAGTATCTCCTTGTGATTTTTTTTTTTTTTTTGCAGTTTTTGGCTGGGGGTAGGTTTGAACCCACCACCTCTGGCATATGGGGCCAGCACCCTACCCCTTTGAGCCACAGGCACCACCCTCTCCTTGTGATTTTTAAGTTTCATTTCTTCCATAATAAAGTGGAGCATCTTTTCATGTTTGTTTTCTCCTTTGTCCTTTGCCCATTGCCCATTTTGATAATGGGTTCTTTTCCTTATTAACTTGTAGGTATCATTTACATATTCTGGTCATGAATTCTTTGTAAATTATATGTTACAGTGACCTTTTCCCAGCTGGTGTGTCTTTTCATTCTCTTTATGGTAACTTTTGATGAAAGGTGTTCTTAATTTTAGTGTGTAGTAAGTCCTCACTTAATGTCATCTATGAAATGGACAGCAGGTCCTTGAATAATATTGTTTCCTTTAACATCTTTTCATTATAATATTGATAAGAAAAAAATTGGTTTTGTATACAAGTGAACCTTGAACAATGCAGGGGTTGGGGTGCCCACCCCTCTCATAGTCAAAAATGCACAGATGATTTTTAACTCCTCCAAAATTTAATGACTAGTAGGCTGCTACTGATTGGAAGCCTTACTGATAACATAAACAGTAGATTAACACATATTTTATATGGTATATGTACTATATACTATATTCTTATAAGAAAGTAAGCTGGAGAAAAGGAAATATTAAGAAAGGGCTGGGCGGCGCCTATGGCTCAGTCAGTAGGGCGCCAGCCCCATATACCGAGGGTGGCGGGTTCAAACCCAGCCCCGGCCAAAACTGCAACCAAAAAATAGCCGGGCGTTGTGGTGGGCGCCTGTAGTCCCAGCTACTCGGGAGGCTGAGGCAAGAGAATCGCTTGAGCCCAGGAGTTGGAGGTTGCTGTGAGCTGTGTGAGGCCACGGCACTCTACCAAGGGCCATAAAGTGAGACTCTGTCTCTACAAAAAAAAAAAAAAAAAAGAAAGGGCTAAGAGGCTGGGCATGGTGGCTCATGTCTGTAATCACAACAATCTGGGAGGCCAAGGCAGGAGGATTGCTTGAGGCCAAGAGTTTGAGACCATCTTTTTTTATAATTTTTTTTATTTCAGGTTAATGTGAGGGTACAGACAACCAGGTCACAATGTTTGAATTTATAGGTAGAGTCCCTCTTATAGTTGTGTCCTGTACCCAAAAGGTATGCCATACATCCCTACCTTGTGTCCAGTAAGTGGGAGCACCCCAAACTCCTCTCCTTCCCCTCCTTCCTCCTTCATTCACACCCTCCCCCCCAACTTGAATTGAAAAGAATTTTTCTCCTCTGTGGACATGTATTAGATCATCTACTGGCTTCATATTAGTATTGAGTACATCAAATATTTGCTTTTCCATTCTTCTTTTTTTTTTTTTTAGAGACAAGAGTTTCACTTTATCGCCCTCAGTAGAGGGCTGTGGCATCACAGCTCACAACAATCTCCAATTCCTAGTCTTCGGTGATTCTCTTGCCTTAGCCTCCTGAGTAGCTGGGACTACAGGCGCCCACCACAATGCCTGGCTATTTTTTTGTTGTTGTTGCAGTTTGGCTGGGGCCGGGTTTGAACCCACCACCCTCCGTATATGGGTCCAGCGCCCCACCCACCTAGCCACAGGTGCCGCCCCTGCTTTTCCATTCTTCTAATGCTTTGAAAGAATGTATTTCAGCTTCATCCAGGTTGATATAAAAGATGTAAAGTCACCATCATTGGCTGAATAGTATTCCATGGTATACACATATCACAGTTTATTAATCTTTTCCTGAGATGATGGACATTTAGGTTGTTTCAATATCTTGGTTGTAAATCGAGCTGCGGTAAACAATCTAGTGCAAATGTCTTTTTTTCTTCTGTGTAGATACCTATGTAGTGGGATTGCAGGGTCAAAGGGGAGAGAGATCTAATCTGGTTTCTTTGAGGATTCGCCATACTTCTTTTCAAAGAGGCTGTATGAGTTTTTAGTGTAAAACAATATAGAATTGTTCCACTCTTTGCACATCCACACCAGCGTCTGTACCTTTGGGACTTTGTGATGTGGGTTATTCTCACTGGGTTAGATGATATCTCAGGATAATTTTGATTTGCATTTCTCTGATGACTAGAGATGATGAGCATTTTTTCATAGTTTGTTAGCCATTGGTCTGTCTTCCTCAGAGAAGGTTCTGTTAATGTCTCTTGCCCAGTGATAGATGGGATTGTTAGCTCTTTTTTTGTTCATTGAGTTCTCTGTAGATCTGAGTTATCAACCCTTTGTCAGATTCATAACATGCAAATAAATATTTTTTCCCATTCTGAAGTTTGTCTATTTGCTTTGATTGTTGTGTCCTTGCTGTGTAGAAGCTTTTCAGTTTAATTAAGTGCCATTTGTTTATTTTTGTTGTTGCAATTGCCACTGAAGTCTTCTTCATAAAATCTTTCCCCAGCTTACATTTTCAAGAGTTTTTCCCACACTTTCTTCTATGTTTTTTTTTGTGTGTGTATGTGCAGTTTTTGGCCAGGGCTGGGCTTGAACCCGCTACCTAGCCAAGGCTTCCACGTGCTGGACCCTCAGAACATGGAGAAAAATGTCACAAAGAGCTTGGATAACCTGACCAAGGTCCCAGGGTTAGTCTGCAAACACTAGATTTGAACCTAGCAACTGTAAGTCAACTACCCAAGACACTGCTTTTCTGACAGGAAGTGTCCTCTTCAAAGCACAATGAGATAAAGTTGTCCACCACAGGCACTAATTTAGCACTTCGGTGAAACTCCTACCCAGCATAAAAAAACAAGAAAAGTAAGAAAAGAAACAAGGATTATAAAGAAAAACTTATTCTTCAGAGAAGAAGTGATTGTATACAAAGAATTGATGAAAGTTCAACAAAGTTGGTGGATATAAATAAAATACTGGGGCTTGGCGCCTGTAGCTCAAGTGGCTAAGAAATTTAAAACTCATGCCAAAAAATAGCCGGGAGTTGTGGCAGGCGCCTGTAGTCCCAGCTACTCGGGAGGCTGAGGCAAGAGAATCGCTTAAGCCCAGGAGTTGGAGGTTGCTGTGAGCTGTGTGAGGCCATGGCACTCTACCAAGGGCCATAAAGTGAGACTCTGTCTCTACAAAAAAAATACCGAATTTCTACAAAGCTAACAAATTTAAAATATACCATTTAGTACAACTTCAAAAAATACAGAAGGTACCAAGAAAAAAAGTATACTAAAGTCACATTTTGACTTCTGCAACTCTAAGAGCTGCAAGCTATAATATACAAGATGACAAACATTACTGGTATATATTGACTATTATAATTTAATACAATTTTTTCCTTTCATAAAATGTGTATACATTTTCTGGCACCCTCTGTATATAGCATCTAGAAATAAATTGAACACAAGATATGGAATCATAAAATTTGATTGAAAGCTATTTAAGAATAAGTAAATTGAGAAGCATATTTTGATCATAGATTGGAAAGGTTCAACTCCATAAAGATGGCAATTGTCACCAATGTACTCAATGCAATTAAATTAGAATCAAAATTCCCAACAGTTTTTTTCTGTGAAACTGGATGAACTGATGCTAATATGCATCTGAAATAGTCCCAAAATAGTCAAGAGGCCCTCCCAAAACAGCAAGAAACTTACCTAACAAGACATCAAGAACTATTATAAAGCAATAGTAATTAAGATAGTGTGGTATTAGCACAGAAATTGGTATAAATGGTCTAATAAAACGATAACAGTTCCAGAAGGATACACTCATAAAGGAAGCTAAATTTATGCGCAAGTTGGTATAGCAGATTGGTGGGGAAAAGATGGGCTTTTCAAGTGTTTCCAGAATAATTAGTTAGTTACACATTTAACAAAAATGAAAAAGGAAATTGCACTCTTATTTCATATTACAAACAAAAGCATTTTTTTTTTTTTTTTTGAGAGAGGGACTTATTACATTTGTCCAGGCTGATGTCAAATCCTGGGCTCAAGTGATCCTCCTGCCTCAACCTCCTGAGTAGCTGGGACTAAAGGCACACACTACTATGAGGCCTGGCTTAAAAGCAATTCTTGATGGACTAAAGACATGATATAAAATGCTACAGGAAAACATTCCTGTGAACAAGACTGATGAATTCAATTACAAAACATCCTCACTTAAT
Source organism: Nycticebus coucang (assembly GCF_027406575.1). Classification (NCBI taxonomy): domain Eukaryota; kingdom Metazoa; phylum Chordata; class Mammalia; order Primates; family Lorisidae; genus Nycticebus; species Nycticebus coucang. The sequence continues at coordinate 105,563,263 of NC_069783.1, read as the reverse complement.
ATCCTCAGTAGGTTCTTGGAAACTGCAATTTAAGCAAAATGATAAATAGTTGATCCTTGAAGAACATGAGTTGAACTTCAAGGGTCTATTCACATGCAGATTTTCTTCTGCCTCTGCCACTGAGACAGCAAGACTGACCCCCAGCCTACTCCATGTGTAGATGAAGATCTTTATGATAACCCACTTCCACTCCATGACCAGTAAATATATTTTCTCTTATGACTTTTTTTTTGAGACAGGGTCTCCTCTGTTTGTGGGACACAACTCACAGCAACCTCAAACTCCTGGGCTCAAGCAATCCTCCTGCCTCAGCCTCCTGAATAGCTGCGACTATAGGGGTCTGCTACAATTCCCAGCTAATTTTTCTATTTTTTGTAGAGAGGAGGTCTCACTCTTACTCAGGATGGTTTCTACCCATAGCTAATATCATACTCAATGGAGTGAAACTGAAAGCTTTTCCACTCAGAACTGGAACCAGACAAGGATGTTCTCTATCACCACTTCTATTCAACATAGTGCTTAAGTTCTAGCCAATGCAGTCAGGCAACGGGAGGATATAAAGGGCATCTAAATGGAGGCAGAGGAGGTCAAACCCTTGCTCTTTGCCAATGATATGATCTTATACTTAGACAACCCCAGAGACTCAACCACTAGACTCCTGGAAGTGATCAAGCCTTGGCCTGTCCAATACTGAGTGTTCTTGGCTACTGCTTTTGACACTGTAAAGTGATCCCCAAAACTGGGGTCCAACCTGAAGGCCAAGAGCATTCTTGGCTTCATGGAAGAAGGAATTGAAATGCAAGCTTTAAATTGGAAGCGAAAGCAGCGTTTATTAAACAGCAACGAACAGGCTGCCCTGTAGAGTAGCCACTGTATACTGTTGGCAAACTCTGTATGAATATCTCTTGATTATATGCTGATAAGAGGTGTACTATTCATGATTTTTGGCAAAAGGGTGGAGATTTCCAGGAATAGAGGTTCCTCCTTTTTTCATACCATGGGAGGTAACTTCTGCAGGTTTTCATGGTGATTATAAATTGTCATGGGCTGGTGGGAATTTCTTTTAGTGGCAAATACAAGCAAGGGTATGATGAGCTGCAAGGACAGGCAGAGTTTGGTCTCTTAACCAGTTTTTTCACTGCATCTTTTTTTCCTATTTTTGTCAGAGATTTTGGTTTGGGTCTTGCAAAAATCTTGCAGCTTTTTAATGAGTTAGGCCTAATTATGCTTTTAATCTTTCGCCATTGAGCATGATGTATAGTTGTGGGATTTTGTTTAGTTTTGTTTTTTCTTTTACTATTTCCATCATTACTGCTTTCATCTTACATGCAGTTTTTTTTAACTATAAACAGTCTCACTCTGTTGCTTTGGGGGTGAGTGCCACAGTGTCATCATAGTTCACAGCACCCTCAAATTCTTGTATTCAAGCTGTCTTCTTGCCTCAGCTTCCTGAGTATCTGGAACTACAGGCACCCACCACAACTTGCCTGGCTGATTTTTCTATTTTTAGCAGAGATGGGGTCTTGCTCTTATTTGGGCTTGTCTCAAACTTCTGAGCTCAAGTAGTCAACCTGTCTTGGCCTTCCAGAGTGCTGGGATTATAGGTATGAGCCATTGTGCCTGGCCTATTTTTTCATTTTGAAGACAGTCTTCCTGGGTCATTGGGGCTAGGGTGTAGTGCCATCATCATAGCTCATAGCAACGTCAACCTCCTGGGCTCAGTAGCTGAGGCTACAGGCACCCACCACAAGAGTTGGCTAATTATGTGTATATACATATATATATATTTTTTAGTAGAGATGGGGTCTCACTCTTGCTCAGGCTGGTTTTGATCTCTTTTATTTATTTATTTATTTATTTTTGAGACAGAGTCTCAAGCTTTTGCCCTGGGTAAAGTGCCATGGTATCACAGCTCATAGCAACCTCAAACTGTTGGGCTTAAGCGATCCTCTTGCCTCAGACTTCCAAGTAGCTGGGACTACAGGTGCCCACCACAACACCCGGCTATTTGTTGTTGTTGTTGCAGTTGTCATTGTTGTTTTAGCTGGCTCAGGCTGGATTCTAACCCACCAGCCCCGATATATGTGGCCAGCACCCTTCCCACTGAGCTATGGGCACTGCCCTGGTTTTGATCTCTTGCCCTCAAGGGATTCTCCCACCTCTGATTACGGGTATGAGCCATTGTGTTACCCTCTGTAGAGTGTTGTTGGGTCACAGCTCACAGCAACCTCAAACTCTTGGACTTAAGCAATTCTCTTGTCTCAGCCTCCCAAGTAGCTGGGACTACAGGCACCTGCCACAATATCCAGCTATTTTTAGAGATGAGGTCTTGCTCTGGCTCAGGCGCTCACCACAACGCCCAGCTATTTTTTTGTCGTAATTGTCATTGTTGTTTGGAAAGCCCGGGCTAGGTTTAAACCTGCCAGCTCTGGTGTATGTGGCTGGCGCCCTAGCCGCTAAGCTACAGGTGCCCATCTTTTCATTCTTTTTGAACATTTTTTTTTTCCTTTTTTGGGGGTATCAGTTATTTTGTATCCATGATATTCACTGTTTATGTTTTTTTGAGACAGAGCCTCAAGCTGTCGCCCTGGGTTCAGTGCTGTGGCATCACGGCTCACAGCAACCTCCAACTCCTGGGCTCAAGCGATTCTCCTGCCTTTGCCTCCCAAGTAGCTGGGACTACAGGCACCCGCCACAATGCCCGGCTATTGTTTTTTTTTTTTTTTTTGGTTGTAGCTGTCTTTGTTGTTTGGCAAGCCCAGGCTGGATTCGAACCCGCCAGCTCAGCCACAGGGACCAAGCCAATTGTTTATGTATTTTTTATTAATCTGTAGTGTTACTGTACACTTAACTACAAGATTTCAGAACTTTATGATTTTTTATGAATAGAATTCAGTTTTCTTTTCTTTTCTTTTTTTTTTGAGACAGAATCTCATTATGTTGCCCTTGGTAGGGTGCTGTGGCATCACAGCTCACAGCAACTTCAAACTCCTGGACCCAAGCGATTTTCTTGCCTCAGCCTCCCAAGTAGCTAGGACTATAGGCGCCCACCACAATGCCCAGCTATTTTTTGGCCCAGGCTAGATTCAAACCTGCCAGCTCCGATATATGTGGCTGGACCCTAGCTGCCTGAGCTACAGACGCCAAGCCAGCGCCCAGCTTTTTTTTTTTTTTTTTTTTTTTGCCATTGTTGTTTAGCTGGCCTGGGCTGGTTTCGAAGCTGCCATCCTCAGTGTATATGACTGGCTCCATAACCACTTTGCTACCCGTGCCGAGCCAGGATTGAGTTTTTCATTTGAGAGATTTTTCATCACTAATAGGCAAAAAAATTTTTTTTTTTGTAGAAACATAGTCTTACTTTATCGCCCTCAGTAGAGTGCTGTGGCAGCACAGCTCACAGCAACCTCCACCTCCTGGGCCTAGGTGATTCTCTTCCCTTAGCCTCCCGAGCAGCTGGGAGTACAGGTACCCGCCACAATGCTTGGCTATTTTTTTGTTGCAGTTTGGCCGGGGCCGGGTTCAAAACTGCCACCCTTGGTATATGGGATCGGCGCCCTACCAACTGAGCCACAGGCGCCGCCCTAACAGGCAAAAATTTTTTTTTCTTTCTTTTTTTTTTTTATTGTTGAGGATTCATTGAGGGTATAAGAAACCACGTCACACCGATTGCATTTGTTAGGTAAAGTCCCTCTTACAATCGTGTCTTGCCCCCAAAAGGTGTGGCACACACCAAGGCCCCAACCCCCTCCTTCCTTCCCTCTCTCTGCTCTTCCTTTCCCCACCCCTTTCTCCTTCTTTCTCTCTCTGCTCTCCCCTTCCCCTACCCCCACTGTGTCCTTAAAAGTCCTCATATCAAAATTGAGTACATAAGATTCATGCTTCTCCATTCTTGTGATGCTTTACTAAGAGTAATGTCTTCCACTTCCATCCAGGTTAATACAAAGGATGTAAAGTCTCCATTTCTTTAATGACTGAATAGTATTCCATGGTGTACATGTACCACAGCTTGTTAATCCATTCCTGAGTTGGTGGGCATTTAGGCTGTTCCACATTTTGGTGATTGTAAATTGAGCTGCAATAAACAGTCTAGTGCAAGTGTCCTTATGATAAAAGGATTTTTTTCCTTCTGGGTAGGTGGCCCAGTAGTGGGATTGCAGGATCAAATGGGAGGTCTAGCTTGAGTTCTTTGAGGTTTCTCCATACTTCTTTCCAAAAAGGTTGTATTAGTTTGCAGTCCCACCAGCAGTGTAAAAGTGTTCCCTTCTCTCCACATCCACGCCAGCATCTGCAGTTTTGAGATTTTGTGATGTGGGTCATTCTCACTGGGGTTAGATGATATCTCAGGGTGGTTTTGATTTGCAATTTCTCTAATGGACAGGGATGATGAGCATTTTTTCATATGTTTGTTAGCCATTCAACAGGCAAAATTTTTTAGAAGAAGTAAATGTGCTGTTAGAAGATATATTCATTTTCTAAGGAATGACCTAAAGCCAGGAAGAGAAATGTGTGTGCCAAAGATCCCCTTTGTACTTCTTATGGTGGGTGCTACTCTTCCTAGTTAGGTGTCTCCTTAGGAATTATAGCCTTTCTTCCTACCATCCCTCCAGCTGAGCTGCCCTTGATCGACCTGGTGAAGTTATATGAAGGTGCCTTTCTGCCAGGTTTCCAGTGGCCTCAACCTAAACCTGATAGTGAAGAGACAAGTGAAGAAGAAGGTATGTTTATAGCATTTTTAAATAATTCTGATTGAAAAACCAAAGCCAAATTATAGACGAAAACATAATAAGGTTTAAAAAATTTCTTTTAGTTTGATGAAAGAAAAAATTGGAAACATTTAATGTTATTTTATATTGAATAGAAATTTATTGAATTCTATGCTTTTTATTAACTGTCAGTTAATCAGAGCACTTGATCAAGTTATGAAGGATGTAGAAATATTTTTCTCTATCTTTATAAAAGTTACAGTTTTATGGACCTAGATTTTATCCTATTTATTTAGGTTGTGCTAAGTTTGTTCAACATATCAATTTTGAGTAGTTTATTTTGCTTATTATTGAACATGCCACACAGATACGCAGAACACACCACAAAGACTCTTTTCTCTGTCTCATTTCTGTAATGGTACATCCCTGGATATCTTCCCAGGGCCTTTCAAGACCGTTCTGGCACCAGGACCAGAGGCAGGAGAGGTGGCATCTCCCTTGTTTCCCACATTTGGGGAACATTTCTGATTTGTTTGTTTCATGGTGTTGGAGGAGAGGTTACTAAACCATAAGATACCTGTAAATCCATTCATGATACTAACTTCTAATAGCCTTGGAGACATTTTCCAGATACCAGGCTATTTTTTTTTTTTTTTCTGAGACAGAGCCTCAAGCTGTTGTCCTGGGTAGAGTGCTATGGCATCACAGCTCACAGCAACCTCCAACTTCTGGGCTCAAGCGAGTCTTCTGTCTCCACCTCCCAAGTAGCTGGGACTATAGGCGCCTGCCACAACGCCCGGCTATTTTTTGGTTGCAGCCGTCGTTGTTTGGCAGGCCGGGCTGGTTTCAAACCCGCCAGCTCAGGTGTATCTGGCTGGTGCCTTAGCTGCTTGAGCCAAAGCTTTCCAGAATGGTCCTAAATTTGATAGTGTCATGATAGTTCATGCCCATTTATCCAGATAGTACTAGACTACAGTACTGGACTACAAACAAAAGTACTGCTCAATTCTATATTGGAAATACTTAGATTCTATAAACCTTTTTCTTTTTTTTTTTTTTGAGACAGTCTCACTTGCTCACCCTTGCTAGAGTGCTATGGTGTCTTAGCTCACAGCAACCTCAAACTCTTGAGCTCAAGCAATTCTCTTGCCTCAGCCTCCCAAGTAGCTGGGACTACAGGTGCCCGCCACAGCACCCAGCTATTTTTTTTTTTTTTTTTTTGTAGAGACAGAGTCTCACTTTATCACCCTTGGTAGAGTGCCTGGCGTCACACAGCTCACAGCAACCTCCAACTCCTGGGCTTAGGTGATTCTCTTGCCTCAGCCTCCCAAGTAGCTGTGACTACAGACACTCACCACAATGCCCGGCTATTTTTTTGTTGCAGTTTTTTTTTTTGTTGCAGTTTGGCCAGGGCTGGGTTTGAACCCACCACCCTCAGTATATGGGGCCAGTGCCCTACCCACTGAGCCACAGGCACTGCCCCCCCCCTTTTTTTTAATATTTAGGTTTATAAAACTATCCCAGTAGCCCCCATTTTCTTTGTTTCATTGTTGTAGATGCAGAAGATGCTCCAGGTGACAGGGAGAGTCGGAGAGATTTGGTTCTCATTGACTCACTTTTCATCATGGATCAGTTTAAAGCCGCTGAGAGAATGAATATCGGGAAACCAAACACCAAGGATGTCGCGGAGGTCACTGCTGTGGCTGAAGCCATCCTGCCCAAGGGCAGTGCTCGAGTCTCAACCTCGGTGAGATGCAGGTTTCATATGGGGGATGGGTCTTTGTGAGTAAGTGCGTGTATCTCAAAGAATCACTAGAAAAGCTTTTCCTGCTTCCAAAGAAGCACTTTATCCCAACTATAGAAGTTGTCAGAAAAAGAAATTCTTGATCTTTCTCTTCCTGTTTTCTATATATAATTTTTGTGGCTTTTCACTCAGTTTATCATGTGACTGTGCTAATTTTGGTTTTCAGAAAGTTTTGGACTGGCACAGTGGCTCATGCCTATAATCCTAGCACTCTGGGAGGCCACGGTGGGTGGATTGCCTGAGCTCAGGAGTTGGAGACCAGCCTGAGCAAGAGCAAGACCCTATCTCTAAAGATAGCTGGGTGTTGTGGCGGGTGCGTGTAGTTCCAGTTACTTGGGAGGCTGAGGCAAGAGGATCAGTTGAGCCCCAGAGTTTGAGGTTGCTGTGATGCCATGGCACTCTACCAAGGGCGACAAAATAAAATTCTGTCTCAAAAAAAAAAAAAAAGTTTTGGCAGTTATGTTGACAAGCAGTCATTCTTTGGCTGGTCTGTTGCTGCAGGTGAAGTTTAACGCTCCATCTCTGTTGTATGGGGTCCTCAGAGACTATCAGAAGATTGGCCTGGATTGGCTGGCCAAACTGCACCGAAAGAATCTCAATGGCATACTGGCTGATGAAGCAGGGCTTGGTAAAACAGTACAGATCATTGCTTTTTTTGCCCACCTTGCTTGTAATGAAGGTAAGACTTCCTTTTTTAAACAGTACCTGTTTGCTAAGACTTCACACTAGGCAGTATACCTGATGTGAGGGTGGGGGACATAGCCATATCCACTTCTTCTCACCTATCCTTTGACTTGAGCAGAGTGAGGCTGAGAAATATTCATTGCATGAACAAGTAAAAAACTTGTTCACAGTTAATATTAATTAGATCGAGTAAATCACTGTTTCAAAATTATGTGGTTGTGCTTTGTGACTTCAGGTGTCTCCCTGACTGTGGGGCAGCAGAGAAGTGGCACAGCTTTCTGTGCTGCTGCTAGGTGGGGCAAGCCAGTGCCGCTGGGCTCTCAATTATGTGCCAGCTGCAAGTCAGGTCAGCAGCACTCGGGGGTAGTTCATTGGTCCCTCCGGCCCTCTTTGTCTGCCTTCCTTTATAATGTGCAGGCCCTTCCCATCTCTTCTGCTGGATTTCACCTCTTTGGGCAGCTTACCTGCATGGGTACAGCAGCTCTGAGTGATGGTTGCCCAGCCCCTGTGCTGTCTCTGGTCCTTTAGCGAGTGTAGCTCGTGCAGGCCCTCTGGCCTGCTGTGGATCTTTGGGGTCAGCTTCTTGTTTTTTTTTTTTTAGATAAAGTCTCAAGCTGTCACCCTGGGTAGAGTGCTGTGGCGTCACAGCTCACAGCAGCCTCAAACTTTTGGGCTTAAGTGATTGTCTTGCCTTAGCCTCTCATGTAACTGGGACTACAGGTGCCCCCCACAGTGCCCAGCTATTTTTTTTTTTTTTTTATTGCAGTTGTCATTGTTGTTTTTGCTGGCCTGGGCTGGGTTCTTAACTGCCAGCCTTGGTGTATATGGCTGGTGCCCTAACCCACTGAGCTATGGTCACCGCCAGGGTCAGCTTGTTGTTCATGCCCCATCTTCTCTCGGCATTTGGGTCAGGTGCCTGCCTCAGTCCCCTGCTCTGTGCCTGGCTCCAGAAGAGGGTGTGACTTGTGTCTCTAGCCCAGGAGAGGCCTTGCTGTGTTCTTCCTCTTGCAGAAGAAACACCTCAGAATGAGGTTCCACCTGTGCTCCTGGTACAGCCTTAGAGTAGCTTTGCTGTAGCTATGGAGGAAAGCCCACATAGCTTCATCGTTTTCACATCTGAGTTCTGAAAGTTATGAGGGCTCCTTTGGCTCAGGAGAGTCAGCTGAGGGAGGGTGGTGAATCAGTGGGTGGTCTGGCTGCAGGCTAAGTAGGAGCTTACAGATCACTGAGGGTGCTGGAGGGCTGAGTGGAGGGGCCCTTGAGGAAGAGGGTGTGCGTTCACATGGCTGATTATCCTTTCAACATAGGAACAGCTTTTTCTAAACATTTTCCTCTCCAAACTATCATTCAGTTTATCATAACACTATCATTAAATAATTCTTTCTTGCTTTTTTTTTTTTTTTTGAGTCAGAATCTTACTCTTTCCCCTGGGCTAGAGTGCCATGATGTCAGCCTGGCTCATAGGTACCTCAAACTCCTAAACTCAAGCAATCCTTTTGCTTTGGCCTCCCCAGAGTGCTAGGTGGGAGCCACTGCCTCTGGCTGCAAAACTTAATCTCATAATCAGTTTCTGAGTATAAGTTAGATCAGCTTCTGAGCTTGTAATTTTCTTCCATTAATTTGTTTTTGTCCAAGTATCAAAATGTTTCAAATGTAGTACTTTAGAATAGATTTACATATGTATATAAGATATATATTTATATAAAATATATAAGTATAGTTTCCCAAAGGTAGAATATAAGTATATTTTCCCAAAGGTAGAATAACCACTTTGTCTTACCATTTTGTTAATTTAGGTTTAAAAAGTATTATTATTTTTATAACAGTAAAATACTGAAAGTAACCTCTACTTACTTTAAAAAAAATAGGGGATTTTATTTCATGTATTGAATGAATGAGTGAATCATTCATTCATTCATCCTTTAGGTACCTACCTGGTACCTGCCCTGGACTAGGTGCTTTTCTAGGTCCCCATGGTATACCCTTGGCCCCTAGAACACCCATACACACAGATAAACCTGGAATGTGGAGCCTTGAAGTTGGCTGATGACCCAGTGGTGGAATAGAGCCTGGTCCAGGAGCAGGGATCTCAGAAGATGGGGCAGAGCATGTGGGGCTGCAGGTGCAGATGGTGTGTCCAGGAAAAACATCAAAGCTGGAGTCAGGGTGGGAGAATGTGTGGGATGGGAGGAGATGCAATCAGTAATCTCTGGGCCGGCCATGAAGGGAGCCTGGGTCTCTGCAGGTGTCTGTGTCAGTGTGTGCCACCAGACAGTGTTGAGAATCCGTCCTGAGGGCCAGAGGGAATGGGCATAGTTAGCTGTCCAGTAAGGGAAGGAGCTGCTGGGGTCCAGAAGGCGTAGATGCTATACCCTAGAAAGGAAGAGCTGGCAGAGGGTGCTGGGTGCTGCCTGCTCTGCTGCACCGCTGGGGTAGACCACAGGCATGCCATAGTGGATATGTTCCATGTTATACTTGGCTCCCCTGCCCCAAGTTGGTCTCTGGGGCTTCTCCTCACTCTGTAACTGGAAAGCCACTGGAGCTTACCAGCTCTCCAAGAGCAACTTATTTCTTGAGATTTTAGCTATGAAGTGCAGATTGACTCACACAAAGTAAAAACTCATAAACTCACGACTTTGTTTTTCTTTTTGTAGAGACAGAGTCTCACTTTATCGCCCTCAGTAGAGTGCCATGGCGTCACACAGCTCACATAACCTCCAAATCCTTGGGCTTAGGCGATTCTCTTGACTCAGCCTCCCAAGTAGCTGGGACTACAGGCACCCGCCACAATGCCTGGCTATTTTTTTTTTTTGTTGTTGTTGCAGTTTGGCTGGGGCTGGGTTTGAACCTGCCACCCTCGGCATATGGGACTGGCACCCTACCCGCTGAGCCACAGGCGCCGCCCCTGTTTTTCTTTTTAAAGGAAAAATAATGTCTACCTTCCTCACCTACTCCCATTCATAAGTGATGACCACAGGACAGTCTGTCAGTTGTCCTGCTCAGCCTTCTCCTAACGTTTATCTAGGCACATTTGGATAGATACCCGCCTTTCAAAGAATGTAATTATGTGCAAAGTAGTAATTTTTTTTTTTTTTTAGGAGATAGGATCTTACTGTGTTGCCCAGGCTGGTCATAAACTCCTAGGCTCAAGCGATCCTCCCAAGTAACTGGGACTACTATAGGCCTGTGCCTGCCTTAGTTTTATTTTTAATCTTATTTTTACTGGGGGAAAAATGCCATCTGAGTTTGGTTAGTGTTTCTTTACTCATAAGGTTGTGTCTTTCAAAGAGCTTATATTTTTTCTTTGCAAAATTTCTGTTCAATTTTTGGTTCATTATTCTATTGGGTTGTTCCTTTTTAGAATCAGAGGAATGGTTAATGAAATAGCAGTAATTACCACAGATTGTGTTTTGCTAATTTTTTTTTTTTTTTTTTTTTTTTTTTGAGACACAGCCTCAAGCTGTTGCCCTGGGTAGAGTGCTGTGGCATTACAGCTCACAGCAACTTCCAACTCTTAGGCTCAAGCGAGCCTCCGCCTGCCACAACACCTGGCTAATTTTTGGTTGCAGCCATCATTGTTGTTTGGAGGACCCCCTGGGCTGGATTCGAACCCACCAGCTCAGGTGTATGTGGCTGGTGCCTTAGCCGCTTGAGCCACAGCGCTGAGCCAATATTTTTCAAGTCTACCATTTCTTTTCTTTTCTTTAGAGACAGAGTCTCACTCTATTGCCCTCAGTAGAGTGCTATGGCATCACAGCTTACAGCAACCTCCAACTCCTGGGCTTAGGCAATTCTCTTGCCTCAGCTTTCCTAGTAGCTGGGACTACAGGTGCCCGCCAGAACGCCTGGCTATTTTTTTGTTGCAGTTTGGCTGGGCGGGTTTGAACCCGCCACTCTCGGTATATGGGGCTGGCACCCTACTCACTGAGCCACAGGCGTTGCCCCCTAAAGTCTACCATTTCTTTCATTTAACTTGGTTTATGTTTTACTTACAGCTTAGAAATTGAAATTTGCTGTGCATATGTTACTCTTATAAATTAGGGAAACTTTGATTTTCTGAAGGACATTATTAAAATTATTTATCTGGAAGTGGTTTGGGTGTGCTCTGTCTAGAGGTCAGGTGTCACCAGTGAGCATGAGGCTCTGAGCCAACAAAGCACAGGTGAGGCACCTGATTTTCAGGAAGCTGGGCGGGGCCTGGGGCCTTGGGGACTAGGTCTGACTGCTCAGTCTGGATGTTTTCTTTGTATGTCTGAGTATTGTTCGTTGTAGTTAGGAGTTCTTCTCAGGGTCCATCATGGTTTGAATAAACTAATTTTAAATTTCAATCAGTGATCATTCATCAGCGTATGTGCGAAGTGCTCCCTCAGGTTAGGCATCCTGTGTCCCCATAACATCTCTGTGGGAGCTGTGGAGCAGTTGCTATGTACTGTGATGGCACTTGAGGCTTGTGCTGGTGTCTCCATGTCTGTCTAGTCATGCATAGGGTCATTTGACACGTGCTTTGTTAAGCTCCACTGGTCAAACACAGAGCTGGGTGCCTGGACTTGACAGATTATTTTAAAGTGGAAAATTTTGCCTTTTTTCCTTTGGAAAATTCTGTAGCTTTTTTCCTTTGTAGGTAATTGGGGCCCTCACCTTGTTGTTGTGAGAAGTTGTAACATACTCAAGTGGGAACTTGAATTGAAACGTTGGTGTCCTGGCCTCAAAACCCTCTCATATGTCGGCAGCCACAGAGAACTTAAAGCAAAGAGACAGGTATTTTTTGAAAAACATAAAACTAAACAGAAAACATCTTAATTTTTATAGAAGACATTTTAAAATGTGAAGACATACTTAATAACATAATTATTATCTTTCATTTATTGGTGAGATACCAAACGTTCAAGCTGTCCCTAGATTCTGAAGACCTTGGAAGTATACCCCACCTGCCTGCTCCTTCCCTGTAAGGAGGGCCATGCACAAACAGGCCAGGGATGCGCAGGGCTCAGTCTCAACTCTCCACAGCAAGAGACATGGTGTTCTCTGGAAATATGGTATCCTCACTTGTGAGCCCCATTGATTTTCACAAGCATAAATGAGAGGTTGTGATGCATCCTTGTTCCGAATTATAAACTCACAAATAATTTCCATGGAATTCCTCTTTTAGGAATACTTGTGATTTATAGCTAAGTTCTTGGAAGAAATTTGGAGTTTTTTTCCTGTCCACCCAGTAGTTTCTAGTACCAGATCACAAAGTAAATGTGTACTGATCACAGTTTTTCATTGACTATAAAAGTTTGGTTTATCATTAGATGTTACCGTGTTGCAGTGTTTAGTGAAAGAGTGAGTACCTTGAGATGTATGTCTTAGTCTGTTTATGCTGCTATAACAAAATACCACCAGCTGGGTAATTAATAACAATATAAATTTGTGTCTTACCCTGCTGGAGGCTGGCAAATACAGGTTGCCAGCAGCTTCAATGTCTGGTTAGGGCCAAGTTTCTGCTTCCAAGATGGGGCCTTGTTGCTGTGTCCTCACACGGGAACAGTGCAGAAGGGCAGGCAGGTCTTAGTCAGTTCTCTCCAGCCCTAATGACATTCATGAGGGCAGAGAGGTCCTACCACTTAACACTCTTACCAGGAGTTTCGGAGGAGACATGTTCAAACCATAACACTGTTTCTAGTTTTTTTTTTTTTTTTGTAGAGACAGAGTCTCACTTTATGGCCCTCAGTAGAGTGCCGTGGCCTCACACAGCTCACAGCAACCTCCAACTCCTGGGCTTAAGCGATTCTCTTGCCTCAGCCTCCCGAGTAGCTGGGACTACAGGCGCCCGCCACAACGCCCAGCTATTTTTTGGTTGCAGTTGGGCCGGGGCCGGGTTTGAACCTGCCACCCTCGGTATATGGGGCCGGTGCCTTACTGGCTGGGCCACAGGCGCCACCCTCTAGTTTTGTTTTTAAAAGCTTATAGTGCACTGTGTTGCAACATAGGTATTCAAATTTTTAATCACTGTTCTTCCTTGTTCAGATTATATACTATGAAAGCTTGTCTCTCTTCTAGTAGAAATGGGAAAGTTTCATTGTTTCCTTTATGATAATTTCTTTATTTTCCAAATAACCATTGTTGGTGTCTCTAAAGCAACTTACTAATTTGTCAAATTGATAAATACTTTTTATCTAAAAGTGTTTTAGACTCCTAGAGGAAAAGGTAAAAAGATAGACTCAGCCCTTTTCTGTGCAATAATAGCAAGTTCTTAAGAAAACCAAGTAAAATTAATCATGGGTGGGAACAGTTTAATGGTAACAATTCTGGAAAGTCAGTGTTCTCAGGTGACTGTGAAAGACAAAAAATACGAAGAGGCTCAGGCTTCCTTTCTTTGCTTCAGGAGTGGGCCACGCCCAACAGCTTCCACGTCTGCCTCACGTCCTACACACAGTTCTTCAGGGGCTATACCTCCTTCTCACGAGTACGCTGGAAGTGCCTTGTCATTGATGAGATGCAGCGTGTGAAGGGCATGACTGAGAGACACTGGGAAGCCGTCTTCACCCTACAGAGGTCTGACATGCTATTCAAGCATTGTGTGCTATTCTCTCATCACTGAATGCTCTTTCCCGGTGTTGAAGTAAAGGGTTCTTTTAAAGAAATTTAGATAGTTGGAGATACACAAAGAATTGCCTTTCACCTTTATCTTAGCAAATAGAGCCAGAGAAACCCCATGAGTTGATTCACTTCAGTCTCTTCCTTTAAGGCTTGTGTGTGTTTATGTTACTCTGTAAAATCACTCCTATATCTGGCTGCGTATCATGGCATCTCTTATCTTGTCTGCAGCCAGCAGCGCCTCCTCCTGATTGATGCACCGCTGCACAACACATTCCTGGAGCTCTGGACTGTTGTGCACTTTCTCATCCCTGGGATCTCCAGGCCCTACCTGAGCTCCCCACCGCGGGCCCCAAGTCCTGAGTGCCAGGACTACTACCACAAAGTGGTCATAAGGCTTCACAGGGTATGTCTACCTTTGTGCTTTCAGCTAGCTCATTTAAAATGCATATGCCTTATTGTAAACATATTATGGCATTCGTTTTGGAAAGAAAACAATAGATAGGTTTTTCTTTTTAGGTGACACAGCCATTTATTTTGAGGAGAACTAAAAGAGATGTGGAAAAACAGCTGACAAAGAAATATGAGCATGTTTTAAAATGCCGCCTTTCTAATCGACAAAAAGCTTTATACGAGGATGTTATTCTGCAACCTGGGTATGTGTAGAGTCTGGGCATGTACCCCTTCACCCTCCCTGGCTGGGAGCTGGGGCCCTCCCTGTCATCTTAGTAGTATGTTCCCTCCTGGAAGGGCCAGGATCTGGCAGGCTTTGCAGTCTCTGATGCTCCCATTCCTCTCAGGCCCACTCCATAGGCTACACTAGAAGTTTTCCTACATAGCTGCCCACTTTCCTGTTCCCACTAACACTGTTGACCAGATTAGTCTCACGATGGTATAGGTTTATCCAGGAGCAGCGCTATGCCAGACCAGCTAGTCTTTTCTCAGCCAGTCATAGCACCCAGGGCCCAGGCTAGCTATGGCCTTGGAGGAAGGCAGCATGCTGATGTCGTGGGCAGGCAAGTGGTGGAGGAAGCATGTCTTAGGATGACCCGCATATGCCATCTCTGATTAGAATTGACACAGCTCCCTGTAACTGTCCCACAGTACTCTCAGGTGGTTGTTTGGGTTCTTCCAGTCATGTTGCTTTCCTGAGTTTAAACAAAACAAAACCTTTGGAAGTCAAGTTTTGCAGGATTTTTAATTTTTTTGTGCTTGGTAATGACTCCCTGCTGTGTGTCTGCTCTTAGAGCTGAGAAGAATCATGTGTGGTATGCTTACTGGTCTGACCGATGCCAACACCCAGCCAGCCTGCATGGGGTCACCACATTCCAGATATTCCCATGTGTCTGTTAGGTGACTGCTACTCCTGACCTGGCCACCCACCTCCTTGTGGGAAGAGGACTTGGGGGTCCCAGTGAGGCGCTTCAAGGGGTGGATTAGAGTTGGTGGTGTGAGCATGTGGCAGGGCAGAGATGGTGCAGGCAGAACTGTAGCTTGTGGGCAGCTGGGCCGAGCTCCTGTGGTGAGGCTTGGGTTCCCCTCCTGCACTCCACCCACTCATCTGTAGGAGGAGCATGCACTTGGTTTGTGCGGGTTTGTAGCTATGTGTGACAATTCTCATAGTAGCACACGCTGACCACCCTGAGTGAAGTGTCTCATGTCTTCTTCCATGAGCAGAACTCAGGAAGCTTTGAAGAGTGGGCACTTTGTCAATGTCCTAAGTATTCTAATGAGGCTGCAGCGGATCTGCAACCACCCAGGGTTGGTGGAGCCACGGCTGCCAGAGTCCTCCTATGTGGCAGCGCCTCTGGAGCATCAGTCAGCCTCTCTGGTTCTAAGGGCTCTGGAGAGAGAGCTGTGGAAGGTAAGTGGAACCCTCACATTATAGATAAAACCATTCTTGGAAATTAGTTCCCAGCAAACTGCTGGTTGCATTTTGAAGCTGCCTGGCACTTGACACTATATGGCAACATTTGTAGTCACATCTCTGACCACTGGAAATCTACTCCAGGGAGATAGGCTCAGGGTGCAAAAGGGTGCAGACAGAATTGTTCCTGGTGTCAGGTGGGATGGGGGCCACAAGGAAGATGCTGAGGCTGCACATATCTAACGTAGGGTTTTGCTGGGGCCGTGGAGTTGCTGGTTTTTGACTCGGCATCTTCTTGCTCACTGAGTGCAGAGTGGTGTCCCTGTGGGCACAGCTGCATGCTCCTATGGGTGTCAGTGTGCTGTAGACCCACAGCATGCACTGTTTCCCCCACCCTATGCACCATGATGTTGAGTTTCCTGCTGTGTAATGTGGGAACAGTCATGTACTTCTGTAGCTGTGTTCTGTGTGGATGATTCATAGATGGCATCTGACACCTGAGAGTTTGGTGCATGCTGTTTTTTGTTATTTTCTTTTATTCAGTGAGTATTTATCGAGTCCTACTGTATGCTAGATGCTTTTCTAGGCAGTGGAACTAATACAGCAGTGAACAGGGCAACTGGCAGCCCTGCCCCTCTGGGGTGTGTATCTGTCTCTCTCTCTCACAGAGTGTGGAAAGACATTTAGTAAAATGTTATTAACTTATCCCTAGATGGTAGAAATTTGATCTTTTTTAAACAAGAAAATATACTTGTATACTTTACTGTGTTTGAATTTTGGGGTAATGAAAATGACTTATGAAACTAAAATTTTTGAAAGAAGAGAAATTGGATCAGATTGATACTGAGCATGAAAATACAGCTCATTGGCTCCCACCATCTGCTGCATGTGGGGCCAAGGACTTGTATCCATGTTCCTAATCTCCCATCCTCTCTGTGAGGGAGATTCTACTTACTGGCCCCACCTGGGGAGGGTGGGCCAAAGCCAGCGGTCTGGACATGTGTTTGCCTTGCTCCCTGACAGCTGGCTTTGTCTGCCTCCAAGTCCTTCACTGCAGGAGATGGGTCTAGACCTCTCATGAAGAAGGAGATTGTGGGGACTGAGCAGGTCCACATTGTCACTGTCTGTGGTAGGGCTGGGTGGTGAACAGGACACAGGTGCTGTGTGAGAGAAGTGGTGTAAATGTTATTGCTTCTGCTGCCACTGTGATAGCCACTGTTAGCATAGCATTGTCCTTTTTACCGAGTTAAAGAAAAACTGAACCATGTGGAAATAAAGATGAACCAGAGACAGATTTCCTAAAGGTATAAGGAGAGATGTTACATACGTAGTGATTTTTATAGTCTGCTTTTATTTTAAAAACAGTTTTATTGAGGAAATTCACATGCCATAAAACTCAACCTTTATAAAGTATACAGTTTGTTGGTTTTGTTATAGTCTTAGAGTTGTGCAGCCCTTACCACTAATTCCAGAAATTTTGTTACCCAAAAAGAAATCCCACACACATTAGCAGTCACCCCCATTTTCTCTGCCCTCAGCCCCTGGAAAATAGCAACCAACATTCTGTCTCTGTGGATTCACTTTTTCTGGACATTTCACATAAATACAGTCCTGTACTATGTGGCTTTTTATATCTGGCTTCTTTTGCTTAGTGTAATGTTTTTAAGGTTCATCTACATCAGTGGTTCTCAACCTGTGGGTGGGGGTCGAACGACCCTTTCACAGGAGTCGCCTAAGACCATCCTGCATATCGGATATTTACATTACAATTCATAACAGTAGCAAAATTACAGTTATGAAGTAGCAATGAAAATGATTTTATGGTTGGGGGTTATCACAACATGAGGAACTATATTAAACAGCATTAGGAAGGTTGAGAACCACTGATTTACATTGTAGCGTTGTCAAGACTTTCATTCCTTTATAAGGGTGAATGATCTGTTGTATGGCTGTACCACATTTTATCTATTCATCAGTTGATGGACAGCTTTTTGACTATTATAAGTAATGTTGCTGTGAACATTTGTGTATAGAGGTGTGTACAGACTTGTGTCTATACCTAGGAGTGGGATGACTGGGCCACGTGGCCCTCTGTGTTTAGGCATCTGAGAACCTGCCTGATTGTGTCCCCAGTAGCTGCACCAGTTTATACACCACTAGAGGGTATGGGGGTTCCCTTCCTGTGCGCTCTCACCTTCCTAGTGTTGTGAGGCTGCGCTTGAGAAGTTAAAGTCCTCAGCACAGTGCAGGTGAGTGGTGCTGGAGAAGGGGGATGTGTGCTTGGGGACTGTGGCAAGAGTAAGTTCTAGACCTCTTGTGAAAAGGGAGGCTCCTGCACCCTCCTCCCATTGTTGCTGGGCGTAGCCCTTTGGCTGCAATGTGGCTCAATCCTTCCCACCATGTGTGCTCCTCTGTCACTGAGAGCGCAGGTCGCTGCCTCCCTGGTCTCTGCCTCTCAGGTGGCTGCCTCCTGGTCTCTGCAGCTAGCCTCTCATGGGTCACAGATAGGAAACATGGTGCTATGCTCCCATACCAGCCTGCACACAAGTGCTGGCACACTCAGGACCCCTAGTCCTGTCACTGCTTCTTAGAGAAGCCCGTCCCGTCCACACTCTGCAGACCAGACGCTGCCTGGCTTTGCTCTCCCTTTTCTGTCAAATCCAGTTTGCCTCAGTGCTGTCCGCTGTAGCTCACTGTCACTGGGGAGGATTGGGGGTTTCT
Organism: Nycticebus coucang; assembly: GCF_027406575.1. Taxonomy (NCBI): domain Eukaryota; kingdom Metazoa; phylum Chordata; class Mammalia; order Primates; family Lorisidae; genus Nycticebus; species Nycticebus coucang. Next base: position 105,544,905 of record NC_069783.1, on the reverse strand, counting down.
GGTTTCAAGATGGGGAATGGACAAGTGGGGCCTTGGCCTGCTCACACTAGAGCCCACAAGGGATTAGGATGCTTCTCAGGGAAGACACCTGCTTTGGGGCCCACCCTCCCACTTTGAAAGAGGTTTTCATTCTTAGTCAAGTGCTTTTTCTACCACCTCATATACTAAGCTTTTTTCCCCCCCCTTTTTCTACTTAGGAAACGGATCTTTCTATGTTTGATTTGATTGGGTTAGAAAATAAAATCACTCGCCATGAGGCAGAATTGCTGTCTAAGAAAAAGATCACGCGAAAACTCCTGGAGGAGATTGCCACTTCACCACCCCCATCAGCCCGGCTGGTGCCAGTGAAGCTGAAGGCCAGCAGGTATGTCATATGGCTAGAAGCAGTGGGTGACTTGTCTGCTCACTGGCTGCTGGATGGGTGGCTCCTAGTGCCATGGGGTTAGGTTCCCCAGCTAGCCCCAGGCTGTATGTACTGATGAGAAAGGCTGCTTGTCTGAGCTGGTTGTCTGCTTCTCCTGGGAATTTCCAGTCATCCTGATTTTGTGGGGGTAACTGGCTGTGGTCACTCATCTGCCCAGAAGAGCTGCCTTTCTTGACATCTGGAAGACAGCCCAGGGACGGTGGGGCCTTCAGGGGTGAATCTAATCTGGTACCTGCTGTGGTAACAGCTGGTGTGGTCAGAGCAAGCAGTGACAGCTGAGTTACATCTGCAGTGATGCTCTTGCAGGTGTCAGGAGGCCATTTTGGGGTGGTGGGCAGGCATATTAGATGAAACTAAAGTATAAATGATTAAGACAGGCCAAGTTCAGTGATCGGAAATAAGCGAAATCCTAGGCCTAGGGTAAAAAGGGAAGAAAAAGAAGAGAAAGTATTATAGAAAGTATTATAGAAACAGGAGGGGCTAGGCCTGCAGACTTGTGGTCTGGCCAGGCTGCTGCATCTCTCGTTGGCTGCCATGAAGGCTTTGAGCTGCCCACTCTTCTCACGAGCACTGACAGGGTAGCTTTGCCTGCTGATGCACTGAGCCACTAGGCTGCTCCTCAGGGAGCTTGCAATCCTCATTTAAATGAATAGGTGGTGTTTATACCCCTTGGTGCCAGTGTGGCTTCATTAACAGCTTTTGATGACCATCTCTGTCTGTTACTTTGTAGATACATTTTGAAAACTGCCATTACAGTTTTCCAGGTCACAGGAAGAGCATGTTCTGTGTCTGTCACCTGAATTGTCATATTATTAAATGGTTTTGTATGTTGAATTTTCTTCCCATTTCACTTTTATTCTGCATGAGGGTATTATAGACTTATATGCTAGATGTGTTTCTTCTAATCCACATTGATGTGAACTCAAAAATTAGAGAATGTTTATTCCTGTATCACCAAGAGTCAAGGTAGAGGTCCCACTTTAATACACTGGGTCTTGTCACCCCCTCCCCTGACTCACAGGGAGCTGCACTGAGAACTCTTTGCTCTGTCCCCCTTAAGCTGCTAGGAGTCCCCAACTGCCCCCTGGGGTGGTCCTGTGTCACCAGGGCTCTTTCTTGGCAGCCTGGTGATGCTCTGTGTATCTTCTTTCCTGGACCAACGGGCATCTAGGTTGTTTCAGCCTGTGCAGTATGGCCAGAAGCCCGAGGGTCGCACCGTGGCTTTTCCCAGCACCCACCCACCCCGGACCGCACCCACCACCACAACTACTGCTGCTTCACAGGGCCAGATTCGAGGACGGCCACCTGTTGCCACATTCTCTGCAAATCCAGAGGCAAAAGGTACACTTTATATAACTATCTCGGTGTTGCAAAAGGTTTTTGTGGAAGTAGCTCATGGTACTTTCCTCTTGCCCTCTCTGGACATTGTGGTCTTTCCTCTTGAGTGGGGATGGGAACTGTCACTGGCTCTCTGAAGATGCCATGTGTTGTTCTTTTTTTTCTCCCCATGTGTCATTCTTGATGAGTTTTAGACTTTTTTTCTTAAAATGGATTTTCCCCCCTGCTTAAGAAGTTTTACTCTTAAGTTGAGTGATTATTGATCTGATGATGTGTATACCTTGGCAGAACATTTTCTTTTACATACATGCATGTATATCAAAGTCATTGAGGAAATGCTTTTTCTTGTAGTTTTTTTTTTTTTTTTTTTTATAAAGAGATGGGAATCTTGCTCTGTTGCCCAGGCTGGTTTGAAACTCCTGGCCCCAGGCGATCTTCAGGCCTCTGCCTCTGAGTAGCTGGGACTACAGATGTGCGTCACCCTGCTTAGCTCGTTCAGGAAACTTATGAGAAAGTCTGTTCTTATTATAATTGTCATAATTTGTGCCATCATTTCAACGGAACTTGATTCCTTTGAAGAAAGATGGGTTAAATAGCAGAAATGGTAATGCAATAGTTAAAAATAGCATCCACGTCTGGTCAAAGGGGCCTCCACATTGTGTCCATGTGATTTTCTGAGAGATAAATGTTCAGAACTGCATTGTTCCAAGAGCTCTTTGTAAAGAGAATGGAAACTCTCTTTATGCTTTTTTGTGTGCGTTTGGGAAGTAGGATCTAGTCAGTTTGGGCTGACTTTGAATACTTTTCTATTTACTCTGAGAAACATACTGTATAGTGTACTGTTTTGCTCCAAGTGGACATAATTAACTGTACATATAAAGTTTTATTTCTCTCACTCTATATCGGCCCCTTCCTTTTTTCACCCCAAAGAGAGGGCTTCTTATTTGAGTGGTAGTGTGAAATAATGTTTATTTTATTTCTTAAAGTTCGGGTTTTAAATATTGCATTTTATTAAGAACCTCTAACAGCTTTGCACAAACCAACCTTATCAATTGCAGTGGCAGCAGCCCCGTTTCAGACCTCTCAGGCTTCCACCAGTGCTCCAAGACACCAGCCCGCCGCGACCTTCGGCACAGCCGCTAGCCCAGCCCATCCTGCGAAACCGCGGGCTCAGACCGCTGCACAGGCCTCGGCCCCAGGCCTGCCCCTGCCCCCGCCCCCGGCCCCCTCGCGTGCTGCCGGGCAGAGCCCCTCGCACACAGCCGGGCAGAGCGCACTGCCTCAGAGGCTGGTGCTCACCTCGCAGGCCCAGGCCCGCTTGCCCAGTAAGTGGCCTTTCCAGGTCTCCACCATCTCTGCCCAAGAGCGGGCGTGCTAAGAACACCGGTGCGTGAAGCGCCTTCTGTCCACTCCCTTGTCTCTTCCCATCCCTCACCCTAGTGCTGCCTTGTCCCAGCCATCCTGTCTGGCAGGGAGAGGCCTCTCCAGAGGCCAGTGGCAGGGCCCTCCCCTGCTCTCTGTTCTTTCTCCTCATCCCCTTGTCCAACTCTGCTTTCCTGCTGCGTTTACTGCACTGCTTGGGGTGCCGTTTATAGCACTTGGGCCTTGTGTTAGCCAGGGTCTTGTCCTTTACCACATGGCCCACTCTAGGGAAATAGAATGATAGGGACTGCTTTTGGAAAGATGACCTCCTTGCCAGCTATGGGAACTGGCTGTAGGTTTCCAGAGACCGTTAGGTTTTTTGTTTGTTTGTTTGTTTTTTGTTTTTTAACTAGTCAAGTGAAGCAGTGGGAATGGAGAAGGAACAAAGGAATCTGTAACTGGTTGTGATCAATTAGTTGTAAATACCACTGCACTTGGACCAGCCCGTTAGGTTTTTTTAGTGTCTCACTTACTACCAAATTTAAACTTGGCATAAATAATTGTTTAGCCATATATTTTGTAATAATTTATTGACAAAAAAATGCAATGTTGTTTTTAGTTTTATTTTTAAATATAGAACTTTTTACTGTGGTCAATAGGATTAGTGCGTTTTCAGACTCCGTATGGACCCTATTTATTCTGTTGTGGAAATTATCCTAACTTAAATTATGGGTTATATTATTTCTGAAATCCCACCTCAACTGCTCTGTTTGTTGACATAACAAAACTCTGTTGAGGCCTTTCTGGAAAGACGGAAATGGGAGAAGTGGTGGTGCAAAGAGACCTTGAGTTTGGGTGAACTTTCCCTCTCTCTCCCATTGCCAGCAGATGAGAAAGAGCTGTCCTAGTCCATGGCCCCGAGGGAGAAAGCATAACATGAGCTTTCTGTGTTTGAAGGACTAGACACAGCTTTGTGGGAATGGGTAGAGTGGCATTGGGTGTGTGCGGGCTGTGAGGGGTGAATGAGGGAGCAGGGTCACCGATCCTGTGCGTGGACTGGGGGGGGGGCTTGCAGGAGAGTGATGTTTCTACACACACATTACTGTATTTCCTATTTCATTTTTTCCCTCCTTGTTCACAGTTACTCTGTGGCCAAGATGTCTTTAGATATTTTCTAGTCTTTCACTAACTATTCTCTTTATAATGTCACTAATAATTCTGGCATGGATTTTCTTGGGAGGAGCATTTAGACTCCCATTGGATAATAAACCTTTAAACTTGTTATTTAAGTATATCCTGAAGGTAGTGTCCTTTTAAGTTGGATGTATACAACTACATCTATATTTTAAAAAAGTTTTAGGCAATGTTAAGTTTCATATTTTTTCTACAGTACTGTGTTACAGATTGAATCCTACCACCTAATTCAAGCTAGCGTGAAACTATATCTTAAAGCTTTATTTATGTATGTGATTTACTTACATACATACATTCCTAGATTTTGAGTTGCAAATATAATCAAAGCTAGCTTTATATCTGTAGTGATAGAATCTTATTTTCCTCTGTGAGCTAAATTGGACATGTACTTTTTCAAATTTTGTAAGTTCTTTAAAGAAAGAGGTTGATAAGCAAGTTTCTAAGTGTGTTATAAGTAGATTTCTACTTTTGATGATAGCTGCTTTTTTTAATTGTTTCATGAGAAAACTAAACTGCTCATTACTAGTTTGGTTAATAATACTAGTGTTTATCATCTAAAATTCCTACCAGTTATGGTTAAATAAAAACCATTAAAGTCTGATATTTTATTTTCTCTTTTCTATTAAAATACTTATTTTCTTGAAGTGGTAGAAAGCTATACCTTATAAATGTTTCTGTGACATTTCAGTTTACCGTAGGTGGTCATTATATATAACAAATGATAATCAATATCCCAAACTTCCCCAAAATGATATTAATTCACCTTTTGCTCTACGCTTCAACAGGTGGAGAGGTCGTAAAAATAGCTCAGTTAGCATCCATTGCGGGCCCACAGAGCCGGGTGGCCCAGCCTGAGACACCGGTAACTCTGCAGTTCCAGGGGAGCAAATTCACACTGTCACACAGCCAGCTCCGGCAGCTCACGGCGGGCCAGCCGTTGCAGCTGCAAGGTAAGAGGACCAGAATTGATGCTGACAGTAACAGGAGATCCCTGTCCTACCACACTGATGTAGGCAACTGATTTGGCCTCTTTCAAGTTTCATGTTCTTCACCTCCAGGTGTATTAATGAGTCTCACCTCAAAGGGTTGTAGAGGACTAGGGAGAGAATACTTGTCAGCATCTGGTTGCTACTACGTATGTGCTTAGTAAACGATACTCATTTTTTTTTTTTTTGATAGTATCTTCCCTTTGAAAGGAGTTTCCTGATTTGTAAATCAAGATAGAAATTTTGCTGCTTTTGGCTGGGTATTGTGGTTCATACCTGGGATTCTACCACTTTGGGAACCCAAGGCAGGAGGATTGCTTGAGGCTAGGAGTTTGAAACTAGCCTGGGCAATATAGTGAGACCCTATCTCTACCAAAAACAATAGAAAAATTAGCCAGATGTGGTGGTGTGCACCTGTAGACCTAGCTAGTTGGGGAGGCTGAGACAGGATTGCTAGAGTCCAGGAGTGAGGCTGCTATGAGCTGTGATCATACCACTGCACTCCACCCCAGTGACAGAGTGAGATCCTAAATAAAAAATAAATAAATACATAAGTAAGTGTTATTTTCTAATGTATGAGATGAATTGTCATAAAAATGCTAAAAGATAAACTATGTATGAGAAATTTTCTTTTACATATAGATATCAACCTCCCAGATTAAATTTTAACTCCCAGACATAAACCTCCCAGATGCTTAGCTAAAGGGATATGTTTAATCTAGTAACTGCTTTATAAAGAAAATGAGAGACTGGGCGGCATCTGTGGCTCAGTAGGTAGGACGCCAGCCCTATATGCCAAGGGTGGCTGGTGCGAGCCCGGTCCTGGCTAAACTACAGCAAAAAAATAGCCGGGCGTGTGGTACGTCCCTGTAGTCCCAGCTACTCGGGACGCTGAGGCAAGAGAATCACGTAAGCCCAAAAGCTGGAGGTTGCTGTAAGCTGTAACGTCACGACACTTTACTGAGGTCAACAAAGTGAGACTCTGTCTCTTAAAAAAAAAAAAAAAAATGAGAGACTGGAATTTGAGTGGTACCTTAAAATTGATCTTAAATGACTACCTGGCAACAATTTAGTCATTTCAGTTCCTCTTGGTGATGGATAACCATTTGCTTCTCATCTTTGAGGTTAGGATTAAGAAGTAGGGTCCACAGCAGCTTGTGCTGCCACCTTCACCAAGAGGGGCCCCAAGTTGCTGCCTTTCCTCCTGTCAGGTGGAAGGCTCTGTGGCCAGCTGGCCCCACATTCCCCGCTCCTGGAAGGGCCTGGATGTCCCTTCAGCAAAAGGGCTTGCAAGGCCTGCATTAGAGAAACTGTGGATGTGCTTTAGTACCATGTCTTTCTAGTGGCCTGGACCACAGAAATGAGGCCATCCTTTACTATCTCTGATGGCACTTGATCTCACAAATGCCACTTGGGGAACGTCCTCCAGAGTTATATAGAAGGTGGAATGAGTTAGTCACACAGGAGACTGAAAGTGGCCGTAAATCCACAGGCACTGGGACTGAATTAGCACTTTTGGGGGGTATTTCTTCATCCTGTGTGACAGGTGAAAGTGTCTACATAGCAGTCTGGGAGTGGGAACGTACTCTGTGACTGACGCAGTGCCTGACCCTACATCACAGTCTAGCATGGGCCCTGGTCATGGCACTTCAGCACTTTCCATGAGGGGCTGTGAGGAATAATGAGCCTTTTCTTGTCAGAAAGAAAAACAGACTTCATTCGTTAGGTGGTTCATTCGCTGTGGATGGTATGTTTTCATATTTCCCACAGTAACTGAACTTTGATTTGTTTGTGTAGACTTGGTTTGGGGTTTTCAGTTCACCATCTTATTTATCTTGGTGCCATGTGGTAGTACCGCAGTGCATGGCTATGGCACATGTGCCTGTGGCTGATGCACCTGCGACCTGTGCTTGCAGGCAGTGTCCTCCAGATCGTGTCCGCCCCTGGGCAGCCCTACCTACGAGCCCCCGGCCCCATGGTGATGCAGACCGTGTCGCAGGCAGGTGCTGTGCACAGCGCACTGGGAAGCAAGCCCCCAGCTGGTGGCCCCGGCCCCACACCCCCGGCCCCACAAGGTAGGGTGCGCTAAACAGCAGGGAGTTGTGGCTCAAAAGCTTCTTTCTGACCTTCTTTTTCTTTTAAGGTAACTAGAAGGCATTTGTGTGTCTGACTACCACACTTCAGGACATCAGACTGTATTTGTGACTGTCCACAGATGTGCTGTGGTATCACCTGGATTTATTTTCTTTCTCTTGTGCTTTCAAAGGCATTGGTTGACTATAAGCAGCCTCTACTCTCCTTAGATTTTTAAAAAAATTTTGTTCTAACAGAAGACTTTTAGAATCGTGAGGAATTTTGCATGACAGTGCATCACAAATGCATTTAGTGAGCGTGCTCAGGGCTTCTCCTGGGAACAGGGTGCCTGTGACCGCTTGTGCAGGATTTGGGCTCTTTCCTCTCTGGCCTCCACACCTGCCTCCCAGCTCATCCTGTCCCACCATCTGGCATGCTACGTCCTGATGTGGCATATGCTTGGGGATACAGAACCATGTAGCTGTGAGGTGTACCTCTTGCTGTGGCCCTCGGCACTGTGTCCTGGTCGCTCAGTGGTTTCCAGGATTCTCTCAGCTCTGCTCTCCACTCCCACCTGCATTGCCTGGAGGATGCTGAGTGGGGCCACCACGAACCACAGTGGGCAATGTTAGTCATGTCAGAGGAGCTACAAGGCTGGCTTGGGGAGGGGATAGCACTCAGCTGCTATTCTACATCCCAGCATGGCCCCTGGCTCCACTTGCCAGGTCTTCTCCACCCCTTCAGAACCAGAACAGCTCACCCTGCTCTCTTGAGGATTCCAGAACCTTCTGCACCTCTCAGACATTGATAAGTCCTGGGTCTGTGGAGCCCCTTCTCTGAGCTCCAGATGTGCTGGTATCAGCTGGAGGCCTAACACTTCTTTCAGCTGTTAGGTTCCGGTGGCCTCAACTGTTCCCCTTTATCTCCTGAGGAGACTCCCACGCTGGGCCCTTAACAGTCCTTAGCTACCTCTCTCACGCAATCTTTGTATGAAAGAAAGACTGTCCTGCCGGTGGCTGACCATGGCTAATAGAGGGGATGGTGTCAGGAGCAGATCCTAGATGGGTCCTGGGTGGTTCTGTCATGGTCTCAGGACCATACAGACTCTTTGCCAGTGGGCAGAGGTGCTCATGGTCAGGGGGCCAACCCCAACAGGGCGTCACTAGATAGATTATGATAGTGTGCTACTGGCAGTGGAGTGCCCAGGCCAGATAGCTGCTGCACAAACCTTTACTGCAGTGGGGGTGGCCACTGCAGCCCTTAATGGGAGAATGTGGTGAGTCTGCGGGTCCCAGCCCAGCTCAGGTCCTGGCCAGAGAACCTGAGGGCTTCCCTAGAACATCTGAATAATTCATGTTTGAATTACACATGCTCTAGGAGTGTGCTAGTGGAGGATGAGGGCATGGAGCCTGTGACAGAGGATGACTTTGCAGAGACTGTTCTAAATCCATTGGGTTGAGGCTGCATAGAATGTGCCAGCAACCAATTATATCCTACACACTTTGCTTTCCTTCTCAACTCTTCATTTTTGCATTTGTAGTTGGCGTTCCAGGCCGAGTGGCAGTTAATGCCTTGGCTGTAGGGGAACCTGGAATGGCTTCCAAACCCGCCTCTCCCATTGGGGGACCAACTCAGGTGAGAGACGTGAATGTGAAGACTCAACGTTTTTGCATTAACCTGTTCCACTCTTGACAGGTTGTTTCCGAAAAGCTGCTCACAGTGTTGGCTATAGTATTTAAAGCCTTCTGTTTCATACAGGAGCCACACACTCATCAAGTTATATGACTTTAGAAATACATTATTTCTCTGAATTACAGAATTTTGATTTTAAAACACATTTTGTAATACAAGAAATGAAACTGGGCCTTAGGATTGCAGAAATTTTTTTGTGTTTTTTTATATTCCTCCATAAGTCTCCATAAGCACCAGAAATGCCGCCATGTCTTGAGAAATACTTCTCACATTGGCACGGAACAGAGCTTGTTTTCACTGCTTCACTTCTGCCACTGTTTTCTGTGGAATAAGGACCATGTGCGTTGACATGTGCTTTGTACACGGGAGATCCCAGAGTGTTTGGTGAAGATGATAACTGGCCATGTTGTTTCTCATGTAACCACTTATCATCCTTGTTTTTGATAAAGGAGGAAAAGACGAGGCTTTTGAAAGAGCGGCTGGATCAGATCTATCTCATCAATGAGCGACGCTGTTTGCGAGCCCCAGTCTACGGGAGAGATTTATTAGGACTTTGCTTCTTGCCTGGCAGGGAAAAGATAGCCTGGCTTGGGTTTGTTGACAGCAGTCTCAACAAGGAGGCTGGGCTAGCCAGCTGCTGTGAGCCAACATCTAGAGGGGAGAATAAGCTAATTCTGATGCTGGGTCAGTGTCGAGAGTCCCTCCAGGATGTCGTCAGCAGGTGAGTTAGCTTGTGTTGAGGAGGTAACTCAGCCTCCTGTATTCCCTCACTATGTTGCTCCCCAACAGTTTCTTTCCATTGTTGTTTGGGGGAAGTTCATCTTACTCATAGCTTCTCCCTAAGTGATTGCCTAGAAGTCTGTTTGAAATCACTGTTCATGGCCAAAAGCTCTGGGCTCAGATGGTTTTGTTATCTGGGGATAGTCTCTGGATGGGTAACAAATTATTGTCTACTGGTGGTTTTCTCCATCTTTCTCTTTCAGAAGAATATTTTATGTTATGTTTGTTATGTATATTATGTATTATGTGTTATGTTGTGTTATGTGTTGTATTGTGTTATGTTATTGAAACAGAGTTTATGTTGCCCTCGGTAGAGTGCCATGCTGTCATAGCTCATAGCCACCTCAAACTCGTGGGCTTAAGTGATTCTCTTGCCTCAGCCTCCCGAGTACCTGGGATTACAGGCGCCAACCACAATGCCCAGCTATTTTTTGTTATTGTTGTCATTGTTGTTTAGCAGGCCCCAGCCAGGTTCAAACCTGCCAGCCCCGAGGTATGTGGCCAGCACCCTAACCACTGAGCTACAGGCGCCAAGCCTCAAGAGAATATTTTATTAGAATAACCATGTGTGATTGAATGCTGTGTGAGGAGGAATGAGTGCAGGAGTTGAACTCAGAATATACTTCTTTTTGGAGGGGGAGACAAGGTCTTACTATCATCCTAGGTTCAGCTGATCCTCCTTCCTTAGCCTCCTGAGTATCTGGGACTATAGGCACCCACTATCACACCTGGATAATTTTTTTATTTCTTTTTTTAGAGATGGGATCTCCCTATCGTGCACAGGCTTATCTTGTATGCCTGACTTCAAGTAATCCTGCCTCCACCTCCCAGAGTGCTGGGGTTATAGGTGTGAGCCACCACACCGAATCCATAATACCCTTTAATAGAGGCAAAATCCCAGTGCTGGTGGGTGCTACAGTTCACCAGATACTGCCTCTGCATAGCTGAGGCTGTACTTGCTCTGTGGAGAGCTTGGCCTGTTTGCAGTTTTATGTGAGCTAACCTGTGTTCTCCTCACAGAACAGGTCTCTGTTCCTTAGTTCCTCTGTCTGCAGCAGGAAACCTATTGCTCCCTGTGCCTATTTCAGGGATTTCAGATCAGGAACAGAGTCAGTCGAGAGAAAGAAACTGGGAGTGTTTCCTCAAGGTTGAGCAACAACTCTGACTCTCCCAATCTGTGTGGTTAAGTTCATGCCTCTTCGGCCCCGGCCAAACTGCAACCAAAAAATAGCCAGGCGTTGTGGCGGGCGCCTGTAGTCCCAGCTACTCGGGAGGCTGAGGCAAGAGAATCGCGTAAGCCCAAGAGTTAGAGGTTGCTGTGAGCCGTGTGACACCACGGCACTCTACCCGAGGGCGGTACAGTGAGACTCTGTCTCTACAAAAAAAAAAAAAAGTTCATGCCTCTTGTGGACTGAGACTTGATTATCTTTCAAATACTCGTCTGCCCTTGGATGATGCTTCTTCATTGGGCATCTCGGATGACCTTGTTGGCTAGAGTGCAGTTGGATCAAGTCACAGCTTCATGCCCATAGGGAGATGACTTTTCTGGTGCAGAGTCTCTGGGGCTGGCAGTAACTGCAGAGTCAGCTGTGAGCCTCCCCTGTGTCCTCATCCTGTTCTCTGTAGCTTCTATCATCCTAGTCTGGCCTTGTCCTGGTAGCACAGTGGCTGTGGCTCTCCTGGATTATCTGTGTCCAAGAAACAGCATGCTGCTTTCCCTAATGCCCAGCTGCAGACATGAGCCTCAAACAGAATGGCCCGTTTCTGAGGCAGTTCTTGTGCTGGGGAGTGCCCTGCCTAACCGTGCAGACCTGGCCTGTCTGATGGTCCCTGATGGGGGGCCATCATTGGTCAGGACTGCTTAGCATTCCCATGGGGTTTGCCCCATCCACAGTTGCCATGAATGGTGGTACATGCCAGCAGCCACGTCCCCCAAGGTCCTAGAGGTCCTGCTATTTCATGACATGGATCATCAGGGTTCTGCCCTCATTCTCTGCTGGTCCACTGTGTACAGAGATGCTGAGTGCCCCATGGTGACTGAGCATTCTTTCTGCTCTCCAGGGTGGCCTGTGTGATTCCTCCAGTGGTGGCAGCACCCCCATCCCTATGGGTTGCGAGGCCACCCCTGCTGTACAGCCACAGAATGAGGATCTTCAAGCAGTGCCTGGAAGAGCACGCTGCCCCCTGTGTACAGCAGCTGCGTCAGGTGACTGCTCTGCGCTCTCTACGCTTCCCTGAGCTGAGGCTGGTGCAGTTTGACTCAGGTATGAGAGCAGGTCCTCTCAGCCCAGTTTAGTATGTGAGCCTTCCTTGCTTAAGGTTATGAGATATGATATTCTTCATTTCCTAGGAAAATTGGAAGCTCTAGCTATCTTACTTCAGAAGTTGAAATCTGAAGGACGTCGGGTGCTGATTTTATCACAGATGGTTCTTATGTTAGACATTTTAGAGATGTTCTTGAACTTCCATTTTCTTACCTATGTAAGAATTGATGAAAACGCCAATAGTGAACAACGCCAGGTAAGAAATAAATTACCTTGTTATCATTTAAGATTCAGTTGCATTAACTTCTATCATCAGTTTTTAACCTAATTTTTAAGTGTGGTATAAATTCAGTGATCTCATGATCTTTCTAAATGAAAGGGGGAGAACTTAAGGAGTCTCGAACTCTGTTAGGTCTCACTGCATCCCCAGGATGTGCTATTAGGTCAGTGCACAGTCTTTTGGTGTCTCAGGGTGAGAGCTGGTAACTGCAGTCCCTGAAAGGCAGGTCTGGGATCCTCAGGAGGCAGTTGCGAAGACATAAAACCTATCCAGAAATGCAAGTTAATGTGCCCTTTATTAACTTACCAGATTTGCTAAGGATATTTTGATTCCTTCAGGCACAGTGAGTCAGGCTTTTGTGCACTGCTGGCCTCAGTGTCCAGAAATCACAGTGTGGATTGTGAACATTGACGATACATGGATGACCAGTGATTCTATATTTAGGACTCTTTGTGTACACAGGGATAGCAGTGGCATACTCTTTAAAGATCTGTATACACAGTTGTTTGTTATAGAAATGTTTACAATAACCCACAATTGTGAGCAAAGTGAATGTTTAGTGGTAGAGGAACACATGTGTTAAGAATTGTTTGTGAGCCCCTTGCCTTGGTGATAGTGTAAACAAATACTGTTTCCCAGCATTCTGTATGGCGCACTAAAGTCATTGTCAGCAGCATCCCAGAGCCAGTTTTAGTACTATAGCAAAATGTTCCCAGGAGCGAACAAGCTGCTGTGATATAGATCACATGTATGTTTTATAGCTCATCTGGAATTTCCATGCACATGCACATGCATACTTTGGGAAGGCTGAAAAGAAATACACTAAAGTGCTAACTAACAAGTTTTCTTGGCAGTAGTGAAACAAATTATATAGAGAATTTTTTGAAGGCAGAGAGTGGGTCAACTCCTAGTTTCTGTTTTGGTACAGATGAATTATGGAAGGTAAATATATTCCAGTCAAGTCATTTTTGTTTATGGTCCCTCATAAGGTAAGCGGGATCTCTCTTGGGGCTTTGTTTCCTACCTCCTCAGCCTTACTCCAGGGGCTTGTGCCTGTCGAGTGCCCTGGCATTGTCTGAGGATAGACAAGCAAGCACACGTCCCTCCCCAGTAAGACTCTGCTATCTTTTGGGGCCTACAAGGTGAGCTGACAGTATATTCAAGATGGAATCCTCTTTTTGTGACCGATGGCTCGTGTTAATGAGGCAGTACATAGAGACACTGGTGAGCAGTGAGTGAGAGATGATGCAGATGTACAGAAGACCCAGAAGAGAAATCTCAAACTTGGTGTTACTTTATAGCACACACCTCATGTCACATGGAGCACAAATCAAACAGTTTTGTTATGGAATAATGTCTTATCCACAAGTATTAGAGTGTGTCAGAGGTTTCCTAACACGTCTGTTCTGTGCCATCTCAGGAACTAATGAGGAGCTTCAACAGGGACAGACGGATTTTCTGCGCCATTCTTTCCACTCACAGCCGTGCTACAGGCATAAGCCTGGTTGAGGCAGACACTGTTGTGTTTTATGACAATGACCTGAACCCAGTGATGGATGCAAAAGCCCAGGAGTGGTGTGAGCGCATCGGGAGGTGCAAAGACATCCATATATACAGGTGACACCCTTCCCAGGACAGCAGGTTGAGATGTGTGGGTGGGAAGCTTTGCAAAGGTGTCCAAGAGCACTAATGCAGAAATAAAAGGTGGAGCTAAAATAATGTACTACAATTTAATTTTAGAAGTTTCTTATTTTTACTTTGGACAAGTTTATGTTCTTCCGGTTTCGTTTATTCTTTATTTATGCATGACATTTGCTTGAACTTGTGGTTCTACTCAGATAAGTCGAATCTTTTTCTGTTTTCAGTATTTACAGTTATACTTCCTCTAGGGTATTTAAACCTTAAACGGGCAGTTTAAATTTTGGATTGTTTCAAGTATTAGGAATTGTAAATTACCTGTTAGAAAAATAGCTCTAGAAAGAATCTAAATCTGTTACCATTACCTTTATGCATAAATATGTGATTGGGGAAAATTGGGAAAGGTCTAATATATGTTTCTAAATATCTAAAATTGTGTATTGTTACAGTGTATTAACAGTGGTTTTAAATTTTCTTGCTCCCTCACTTCATGTCTGGTTGCATGTGGAGCATGGGCCGTGCTCATCACACATGACTTTGAGTTCTCAGGTGGGGCTGAGGCTGCTTTGTGAGCCTCACAGTGGTGATCAGCCTGGGGCTGAGATGTCCCCCTGTGCTCTTAGCTGTATGCCTTCTAGCAGGACAGTGGATGCCATAATGATCCAAATGCGTATTTAAACAGCTTTATTATCATCTTTCTAATTCTAAATGCATTCTACATGTTCATTGAAAAAGAAGAAAAGCACATTGTGAAAAATAAGGGTGTTACAGAGAGAGCAGTTATTAACATTTGATGTTCACCTCTCCACACTTTTCTAGTTCTTTCAGAAGGCTCTTACTGTCAGTCTTATTTTGTTTTCTTTTTTCTTTCATAGTAGATAATGAGTTTGGCAATGAATATGAATTTGGTAAATAGTTTATGTGGAATAAATAAGATTTCATTGTGTAATTCCTTTCTAATTGTTGGCTCTTGAGCAGTTACTAGCCAGAAATTGGAAAAAAATATTTTATTCTGAGTAGCCACAAAATCTTTTAAATATTCAGAAAAGCTTAGCAGTGAAGGAGCAGGATACTGCCGTGAGGATGTATATGATTGCATTGAAGGACAGAAGGTGAGGCATGCTAGGTAGAAGACATGCTGCCTCTTGGATGGTGAGACAAGTGGTTGGTAGTTTCTGGGCAGGGTTCAGTCGCTCATGCCTGTAATCCTGGCACTTTGGGAGGCCAAGATGGGTGGATTGCTTAAACTCAGGCATTCAAGACCAACCTGAGCAAGAGCAAGGCCTTATCTCTATTTTCTAAAAATAGAAAAAACTAGCCAGACATTGTGGTGGGCACCTATAGTCCCAGCTACTCAGGAAGCCGAGGCAAGAGAAACACTTGAGCCCAGGAGTTTGAGGTTGCTATGTGCTATGATGCCATGGCACTGTATCTAGGGTGACCAAGTGAGACTCTGTATCCCCCCCCCACCCAAAAAAAAGTTAGTTTCTCCAAAGTAATGTTAAAATTTCACATCTTTTTTTCTGGAGATAGTTTTAAGCTGTTACCCTCGATAGAGTGCCATGGTGTTACAGTTCACAGCAACCTCAGACTCTTGGGCTTAAGTGATTCTCTTGCCTCAGCCTCCCAAGTAGCTGGGACTGTAGGCACCTGCCACAGTGCCCGGCTATTTTTGGTTGTAGTTGTCAATGTTTTGCAGGCCCGGGCTGGATTGAAACCCATGAGCTCTGGTGTATGTGGCTGTCACCCTAGCTGCTTGAGCTACAAGCGCCAAGCCAAAATTTAACATCATTTTAATGAAAACCCTAATCATGGGTGTGTACACATCCTTGGGTAAAAGAATATAAAAGTATAATTATATTCAGAGAGAGAAAGATCTGACAGTAGCCTCTGTGGTAGCCAGTGCTGTAGGAAGGGCACCAGGCCCTGCATGCATGGGTAGAGCTTGTGACTTTTCCTGAGAGCATCAGAACAGACAGTTCAGGGCCCAGCATAGGTGAGAATTAAATTTCATTATGGTCAGAGGTGGTTTGTGTAGTGAATACTGGTGCATACTTTGCTCTCCTCGTGAGAGGATGGGTCTGGAGCATTATGTTCCATAGAGTGTAGCGAAGTCCAGATGGATTAAAGACTTTGATGTCAGATGTAAAGAGATAATCTTCGAACGGTCCTTAAGAGACAGTGGCCATATCCTTGGGCTGGAAGGGCTCACATCAACCCAACTGAGGCCTCAGAAGTAGGGGAGGACAGACATGTTTGACTACAGTACTGTAAGAATTTAAATATTGCAAAAGGATGTGATGAGCAAAGTAAATAGGTGAGTGATAGGCTGGGAAAATGATTTGCAGTCCTCATGACAGAGAGTTGAATAACTCATGAATTGAAGAGAAAGACAAGGTTGGGAGCCGCAGCTCACGCCTGTAATCCTAGTACTCAGGGAGGCCAAGGTGGGTGGATTGCCTGAGCTCATGAGTTTGAGACCAGCCTGAGCCAGAGCGAGACCTCATCTCTAATAGCTGGGTGTTGTGGGAGGCACCTGTAGTCCCAGCTACTTGGAAGGCTGAGGCAAGAGAATCTCTTAAACCCAAGAGTTTGAGGTTGCTGTGAGCATTGGCACTGTCCTGAGGGCGACAAATTGAGACTCTGTCTCAAAAAAAAAAAAAGATCTTATTTTAAAAAAGAAAGGGCAGGGAACTGTGGATGCGAACAGTCTGTTCCAGGTGGCCAAGAAGCATGAAGAGGTGCCCCAGCTCTTGGGAAGGAGGAGGAAGTAAAGGTTCAATGTCCAATGGACTGTCTCTCTACATGCACCAGTCAGGTGTAACTGTGAAGGGAAGGCAGCTGCTCAGACTGGTGCAAGTAAAAGTGAGTGGGGTGTGGGGTTGCTTTAGCTTTTTCCGAAAACAGTTTGTCAGGGTCTGTGGAAATTAATTTGACACTTGTCCTTTGTCCACAATGTAACTATGCCAAGGGATCTGTTTTGTGGTCTATAGATGCTTGTCATCACATGGCATGAAGCAGGAACCAGGGAATGCCAGTCACCCAGGGGTGTAGAACAACCAGCAGGAAAGTGAGATCATTTGGAGGGATCTCTGTGGTCCACTGTTGAGTGAGGAGGGCAGACTGCAGGAACATGTGTGTCGGGATGAACGTTGTCCCATGTCATCATGCACGGGAGTAATTCTCTGTGGACAGGGAGGAGGTGTGGAGGTGTGCATCTCAGGGTGTTAGTGTTGACACTGCTTCCCGGAGAAAGAGGTTAGAGGAGGCCAGCAGTGCTTCCCCAAACAACAGTGAAGCTGTGTCTATAAAATACGTGTTTCTTAAATGTATGCCTTCACACATGTGACGTGCTGTCTTTTTGTTAATAATAAAAAGACAAAATACAACACCTGTGAACTAAGGCAGGTGAAAACACAATCACCACTTTAGTAGCCATCTCTGGGTTATCAGAAGCCACACGATTTGTTTTCTTCTTCTTTTTTTTTTTTTTTGAGACAGTGTCTCGCTTTGTCACCCTCAGTAGAGAACTGTGGTGTCATTGCTCACAGCAACATCAAACTCTTGGGCTCAAGTGATTCTCTTGCCTCAGCCTCCCAAGTAGCTGGAACTATAGGTGTCTGCCACAGTGCCCGGCTATTTTTAGAGATGGAGGTCTCACTCTTGATTAGGTTGATCTCAAGCCTACGCGCTCAGGCAATCCACCTGCCTCTGCCTTGCAGAGTGCTAGGATTGCAGGCATGAACCACCGTGCCCAGCCTCAGATTTGTTTTCTTCTTTACACTTCACTTTTTTTTTTTGAGAGTCTCACTTTGTCACCCTTGGTAAAGTGCCATGGCATCATAGCTCACAGCAACCTCAAACTCTTGCCTTAGCCTCCCCAGTAGCTGGGAATACAGGTGTCCGCCACAACGCTTGGCTATTTTTAGAGACATGGTCTTGCTGTAGCTGAGGCTGGTCAAACTCGTAAGTTCAGGTTATTCACCTGCCTCGGCCTCCCAGAGTGCTGGAATTAAAACTGTGCTTGTGGGCGGCGCCTGTGGCTCAGTCGCTAAGGCGCCGGCCCCATATACCAAGGGTGGTGGGTTCAAACCCGGCCCCGGCCAAACTGCAACCAAAAAATAGCCGGGCGTTGTGGCGGGCGCCTGTAGTCCCAGCTACTCGGGAGGCTGAGGCAAGAGAATCGCTTAAGCCCAGGAGTTGGAGGTTGCTGTGAGCTGTGTGAGGCCACGGCACTCTACTGAGGGCCATAAAGTGAGACTCTGTCTCTACAAAAAAAAAAGGTAAAAAAAAAAACAACTGTGCTTGTTTACACTTTTATATAAGCAAATTATTTATAGCAAACATGTATTAATATCAAGAAACAGTAGGTTTTCATTTAACGGGCCATGAAAGTCTCCCAGGTGTTGCTCTACCATTTGTTAAGTTGTCCTTCCTTTCTTCATGTCGCTGTTTTCCTTTATCATGTATTTAGTTCTTTTGTATGTGTCTGGGTTCCTCTAGTTCTTTTCTTTTCTGTTCCCTATAATTGTCTTTATTTCTGTTTATTATTTAGGTTCCTTTAAATTTGGAATTTCCTGGAAAAATTCTGTTTATTATTCTTATATCTCTGTGAGAACCTTGCTGAGCATGAGTCTTGCGGATATTGGCTGGCTGAGCTTGGGGCTGTGGACCACACATGGGCCTACTTTGCTGTCTGCCTGCAGTCTTGGGGAGGCAGGTGCTTCTGCGCCTCTGTCCCCTCATCCTCTAGTGGGATCACATGCACTATTAATTCGGTATCTGCTGTGGCCCTGACAAATATGCAGGGGATACAAAGATGAAAATGTCCATGATTATATGAGAATGAGACACCTTTCACAAGTATCTTAAAAGCATTGTCAATGAAGCGAATTAGCTCTGCCTATGGGGCTCTAACAAAGCCTCAGAAGAGTCAGAGGTGCATCTGCAAGGAGAGTGGGCCATTTCCGGGTTGAGGCTGGTTAAGCACTGTTGGCAGGCAGGCCTATGGGGTGGGGGAAGTGTGAAGGCTTCAGGGGTAGCTTGTTGTGCTGAGATTTCTTGGGGGGTGGTGATGAGAGGATGGTCTTTGGCTCCCCTGAGTGAGTTGGGGTTAGGCAGGGAACAGGCCTAGATAGGTGTGGTCTCACCAGCTCCCAGCTCCACACCTGTGCTTGGGTGTGGTGTCAGCGTATGTCCAGGGGACTTATTGTTATGTCTATCTTTCTGTGTTTTGTTTGTAGGCTTGTAAGTGGCAATTCCATTGAAGAGAAATTGTTGAAAAATGGAACTAAAGATTTGATCCGAGAAGTAGCTGCTCAGGGAAATGACTACTCCATGGCGTTCTTAACTCAGGTACTCTTTGTTTGTTAAGGATTCTGAGGGTGAGAAAGGCCACACAGTGAATGGGATCATGCTGTTTTATTAGACATTAATGAGGAATGATTGCCTAATGGTTTTCCAGGTACTTAGCTCTCAAGTTCAGGTCAGTCATAGTGTCATGTCTTTGTTACTAGAGAATAACGTGCATGTTTGTGTTCAGCGAACCATCCAGGAGCTGTTTGAGGTTTATTCCCCCATGGATGACGCTGGCTTCCCAGTAAAAGCTGAGGAGTTTGTAGTGCTTTCTCAGGAGCCTTCTGTCTCGGAAGCCATTGCCCCCAAAATCGCAAGACCTTTCATAGAGGTAAGAGTAAGCTACGTTCAGCAACTCAAGCAGAGTTATTTGAGGAGGACCAAACCTGCCTGGGCTCTTGCCTGCACCTCTCTGTGGCTGTGCCCCCCACCCCTGCCCACCAGCCCTTCTTCTTTTCCTCTTTTCTTCTGTTGTGGGGACTTTCAACTATAAATAAAAGTAAAAGGAGCATGGTAGGGTGTGGGCCTTGCATCTCTGCTGCACAGTGTCAGTGGCCATCATCATTTTCCTGACTTTTACCAAGCTGTGCTTAACACCCTACCAGTCTGAAGTCTTTCCCCTCACTGTGGACATCTGCCAGCCTTCCCATCTCCTGTGACTCTGCTGGTGCCCCCCCGACCCCAGGAGTTGGCCATCTCAGCTTCTCTGGATACAGCAGCTGCCACCCCCAGCACTGCTATGCTCTAGAAATAAGGCCACCTGTGTGGGGGACACCCAAGGTGTGGAATATTTGGCCTGTGTCAAAGATCCAGTGCAGACAGGAACGCACTGTCTCCTGAGTAATTTTCTATGTTGATTACATGCTCAACTGGTAACATTTTGGATATTGTGGTACATACACATTTTGTCATTTTAATGTGAGTATTAAAAGGTCTTAGATTGCACGTGTGCTGCGTGATCATCTCTGGGTCCTCGCCAAGACCACTGCCCTCATCACCTCAGCTCTTCCCAAGACCCTCAGCCCTTCCCAAGACCCTCGCCCCAGGACTTTCATCTTGTCTCTCCCTCACTTTCTGAATTCCTTCCTTTTTACCGTGGCCTCGCATCAAGGGAAAGGATTTCCTTTTCCTCCAAACCTTGTTTGGGGCCCTTGTTTTTGTGCCTTTTGCCTCAGAAGGACCAGTGTCCTGTCCCCCTCCTCGTGTCCAGCTGCAGTGTATGGCTACAGTAACTTCTCCACTTGCTTTCTTTTCTTTGAAGAACAAACCACATTTGAGGCACTGCCCTTGGGCCCCAGCCCCTGAGGACATTAGACTATGTGTGAGGCACAGTCCATGAAGCAGCTCCTATGTTGGTCACCCGTCCCCCTGTGCTCAGCTTGTTCTTGCCAGCACAGCTGTTGAGTAACCATCTCTTCTTCCATTTCTAAAATGACTGGTTTGATTATTGAAGTAATAATGTGTGAGGTACAGCCGTCTCAGTCCATTTCATGTTGCCATAAAGGAATACCTGAAACTTGGTAATATATAAAGAGAAAAGGTTTATTTGTCTCATGATTCTCATGGCTAGAAAATTCCATACTAGGCATCTGGTGAGGGCTTCAGGATGCTTTGCTCCTGGCAGGGTAGAATTAGATTGAAGGGAGCAGCATGTGCAGAGATCACATGGTGAGAGAGAGGGAGTGGGGAGGCGCCAAGTGCTTGTAGGAATTACTGAAGTGAGAACTCACTTGCCCTCAGCCCCAGGCTTTGAGTCGTTCAAGAGGGATCTGCTCCCACCTCCAACACTGGGACCAAATTTCAGCCTGATAACTTGAAAGGGACAAATATGCAGACCACAGCCACAGTCTTTGAGAAGTCATAATGAAAAGCCAGTCCCATGCAGAGATAGCCACTACCAGAACTTGCACAGGGGTCCTTCCATGGGTTTTCTGTGTGTAATTTCCCATCCACAGAGACACCTTATAGACATCCCTTTGTTAGGAGGTGTAGCCTCATTGTGTTTACAAAAGGTTGTACATGCATGAGGCTGAGAAATTAAAACAACATGAAAGGATGGCGGGAAAAATAGATTCTCACCCAGAGATAACCATTTAATCATTAATTTTATACATGTCCTTGAGGAAAAATGCAGGACCTGAAGACCGTGTGTGCATGTGAGCATGTCACACAGACCATGCACGTGAGCATGTAGAGTGACCATGTCATACACTGCATGTGAGCATGGATGTGAGCATGTCATACATACTGTGCATGTAAGTGTGAGGTGTGACGTCACACTACATGTGAGCATGCAGGTGAGCAAGTCACACACACTTGCTGTTTCTTCTTAACAAATCATCTTGGGATTTTTTCCATATTGGCTTTGTTGTTTCAAAGTAGCACAGTATTTCAGCTTAGCTCCTTTTGAAACAAAATATTTATTGCATGCCACAAGGTGTGTCAGGTACTGTGCTAGGCTGTGGGGAGGATGTGTTGAGAATAGACAACAACATCACCTGTCATGAAGCTTGTGCTCTAACAAGGAGAGAGAAACCAAGTGGGTCAACTGTGTGATTTACTCCTAGGAGTAATTGTGCAGTGCTGAGTTGAGTAGGAGAGTATGTGAATGTCCAAGGTAGAACTCTGGTCTGTCCCCACAGCCAGGAGTTGGTATGGTTGAGGGCGATGGTGAGGTGAAGCTGTCGGGGGTGTTGGAGTCTGACCAACTCAGGACCAGTCGAGGCCACAGTGGTGATGCCACAGGCAAGGGCAGGAGCAGTAGATATCTGGGAGGCAGAGTATGCGAGGCTTGCTGGAGTGGGAGAGAAAGGAGGACTGCTTCTTGCTGGCTTGGCCTCATGGTAGAGAGCTAGATGGGCATATTGGTCTTTCACCAATGTAGACTGATCTGTGATAAGTGCCTTGTCCTCTGCTGTGTGAGACTGCAGCTGTAGGATTTGATTTATTCATCTTTTGTTCATGGATATAATAGAATCATCATTTGGAGTCATTTTCCTACGGATATCTTTATACATGCCTTTTGGTGAACATGCAGGTGCGTGTCTGTTGAATGCATGAATTGGGGTGGAGTCCTACATGTGTTTGACTTAAATGGATGCTGCTGGCCAGTTTCCCAAAGTGGGTGGACTAGGCATTCTCCGTTAGCAGTGCCTGGGTGTTGGGGTTGCTGCGTGTCATCTCTAAGACTTGGAATTGTTGGTCCTTTTCACTTTAGCTGTCTGGGAGGGTATATAATAATCTCTCTCTATGGTTTTAATTTTGTTGTTGGCTAATTAATTTGAGTACCTCTTTATATGTTTGCTAGCAGTTTGGATACCTTTTTTTTGAGGCAGTCTTCACTTTGTTGCCCTTAGTAGAGTGCTGTGGAGTCACAGCTTACAGCAACCTCAAACTCTTGGGCTCAAGTGATTCTCCTGCCTCAGCCTCCCGAGTAGCTGGGACTCCAGGCACATAGCACAACGCCTGGCATTTTTTTTTTTTTTTTTGTAGAGACAGAGTCTCACTTTATGGCCCTTAGTAGAGTGCCGTGGCATCACACAGCTCACAGCAACCTCCAGCTCCTGGGCTTAAGCAATTCTCTTGCCTCAGCCTCCCAAGTAGCTGGGACTACAGGCGCCCACCACAACACCCGGCTATTTTTTTGTTGCAGTTTGGCTGGGGCTGGGTTTGAACCCGCCACCCTCAGCATATGGGGCCGGTGCCCTACTCACTGAGCCACAGGCGCCGCCCAACACCTGGCTATTTTTAGAGACGAGGTCTTGCTCTGGCTCAGGCTGGTCTCAAACCTGTGAGCTCAGGCAGTCCACCCACCTTGGCCTGTCAGAGTGTTAGGATTATAGGTGTGAGCCATTATGCCTAGCCCAGCTTGGATACTTCTTTTTTTTTTTTTTTTTTTTTTTTTTTAGTTTGGATACTTTTTAAAGAAGTTCCTGCCCAAATCTTTTTGTAAGTTTTTTTTTTTTTTTTTTTTTTTTTGTGGTTTTTTGGCCAGGGCTGGGTTTGAACCCGCCACCTCCGGCATATGGGACCGATGCCCTACTCCTTGAGCCACAGGCGCCGCCCTTGTAAGTTTTTTTAAAACAGGATTATCTCTTTTTCTTAATGACTTGTCAGAATTCTTTATATATTCTGCAAACAAGAAGGTCTTTGTTGGGTACTGGTTTGCTTTTTTTTTTCCCCCATTAAAAAAATTTTTTTTTTTTTTTGAGACAGAGCCTCAAGCTGTCACCCTGGGTAGAGTACTGTGGCATCACAGCTCATAGCAACCTCCAACTCCTGGGCTTAAGTGATTCTCTTGCCTCAGCCTCCCAAGTAGCTGGGACTACAGGTGCCCGCCATAACACCCAGCTGTTTTTTTGTTGTTGTCATTGTTGTTCAAACCCACCAGGCTCGGTGTATGTGGCTGGTGCCCTAGCTGCTTGAGCCACAGACGCCAAACCCATTGGAATAATTTTTAATGTTTAAATACAAAAAGTGAGCACTGTGGGTTTTTTTTTTTGTTGTTGTTGTTGTTGTTTTACACACACAGGTCTAATAGCCAAAATGTGCAGAGGAAATGAGCTCCTGCCCTGTCCTCTGCAGTCCCCATTTGTGGCTGAAGCTACAGCCTGCCTCTCTCCTTTCCAACATATACAGGGATTCATAGTGGCCACTTTATACGACAGTTTTAG
Source organism: Nycticebus coucang (assembly GCF_027406575.1). NCBI lineage: Eukaryota > Metazoa > Chordata > Mammalia > Primates > Lorisidae > Nycticebus > Nycticebus coucang. The sequence continues at coordinate 105,520,846 of NC_069783.1, read as the reverse complement.
AAGCAATTTAGTCAAAGGGGTGGGATGGCTAGAGCTGGGATAATCATCTGCATGGCTACACTTTTGTATCAGAGTGAGGACAGAAAATGTAAGTCAGGATATCGTGGAGGGTACAGTTGCAAGTTGACAGTCTATCCATGAGACAATGTGGGGAGAATTTCCCCCCAGGTTTAGATAGATCAGTGTGCCAAAGTTTAAAAATACATATATATAAATAATCAGCAGTTCAGATACTACTGAATTTTGAGCTTGTCCCACCAATATAGTAATAACAATCTAAATCTTCCCAGAAAGTGAAGGTAGAGCCCCTGGCATTCCTCCAGACAGCCTTGTGTTAGGCCCTAGAAATATCTGCTGCTGCTGCAGTTGTTGCTTTTGCTTCATTTGCAACTTCTCAGTCTCAGAGACAGCAGGAAGAACCAGGATCATAAAGGAAGTGGTCCCAATCCATAAGACTGCCCTGGAAAACCTGTACATTTTTGAGCCACAAAGAGGAGACATCAAAAGTGGCTTTGGCCGCGGAACGGAACCTCTCCGGGAACATTTCTGTCAGACCCCATAGTTTCTCCAACTGGGTCTCATCTAGCGTGTTGTCGTCATCCTCTTCAGTCTTCTCTACATCACCTTTCAGGAGCAATTTGTCTGGGAGCGAGAGCTCCCCAGTGTTGAAGGAATAGCAGCGGCAGCCATTGTTGTAGCCTGTGGTTTGCCTTTTGTAATGCTGCCTGTCAGTAAGCAGAGATTCCTAGTGCTGACACTATCTAGAGATCACATCTGCTGTCTTTGTGGCTGAAACTTTTGTGTTCTGCTGAAGACATCCTTTGCCTACTCTAAAGTAGTTACTATGCCTTTTCCTCAGTTTTCTTCTAGATATTTAATAATTTCATTTTTCACATTTATATGGACAATCTATTTGAAAGTAATTTCTCTGCATAGTGTGAGGTTGGGTTTTATTTTAAACTTCTCAGAATTTGCCAGATTGCCCTGGAAACAGGTTGTACCAGTTTTTTCTTTTTCTTTTTCTTTTTCATTTATTTATTGTTCATTTATTTATTTCATTTATTATTTTCATTCATTTATTATTTATTTATTATTTATTGCTATTTATTCTATTTAATTTATTATTGTTGGGGATTCATTAAGGTACTAGAAACCAGGTCACACTGATTGCATTTGTTAGGTAAAGTCCCTCTTAAAATTGTGTCTTGCCCCCCAAAAGTGTGGCACACACCAAAACCCCCTCCCTCCTTCCCTCTCTCTGCTCCTCTTTTCCCCCACCCTCCCTCCTTTCTCTGCTCTCCCCTTCCCCTCCTCCACCATGTCATTAATTGTCATTAATTGTCCTCATATCAAAATTGAGTACATAGGATTCATGCTTCTCCATTCTTGTGATGCTTTACTAAGAATAATGTCTTCCACTTCCATCCAGGTTAATACAAAGGCTGTAAAATCTCCTTTTTTAATGGCTGAATAGTATTCCATATTCAGTGTATGTATATATACCATAGCTTGTTAATCCATTCCTGGGTTGGTGGGCATTTAGGCTGTGGTGATTGTAAATTGAGCTGCAATAAACTAGTTCAAGTGTCCTTATGATAAAAGGATTTTTTTTCCTTCTGGGTAGATGCGCAGTAATGGGATTGCAGGATCAATTGGGAGGTCTAGCTTGAGTTCTTTGAGGGTTCTCCATACTTCCTTCCAAAAAGGTTGTATCAGTTTGTAGTCCCACCAGCAGTGTAAAAGTGTTCCCTTCTCTCCACATCCACGCCAGCATCTGCAGTTTTGAGATTTTGTGATATGGGCCATTCTCGCTCACATTAGATGGTATCTCGGGGTGGTTTTGATTTGCATTTCTCTAATAATTAGGGATGATGAGCATTTTTTTCATATGCTTGTTAGCCATTCATTTGTCTTCTTTAGAGAACGTTCTGTTCATGTCTCTTGCCCATTGATATGTGGGATTGTTGGCTTTTTTTTCTTTTTTTTTTCCAAAACAATTTATTGCATCATATTTGGTACTGTTGGCTTTTTTCATGTGGATTAATTTGAGTTCTCTATAGATCCTAGTTATCAAGCTTTTATCTGATTCAAAATATGCAGATATCCTTTCCCATTGTGTAGATTGTCTATTTGCTTTGGTTGTTGTCTCCTTAGCTGTACAGAAGCTTTTCAATTTAATTAAGTCCCATTTGTTTATTTTTGTTGTTGTTGCAGTTGCCACAGCAATCTTCTTCATGAAGTCTTTCCCCAGGCCGATATCTTCCAGTGTTTTTCCTGTGCTTTCTTTGAGGATTTTTATCGTTTCATGCCTTAAATTTAAGTCCTTTATCCATCTTGAATCAATTTTTGTGAGTGGAAAAAGGTGTGGGTCCAGTTTCAGTCTTTTACATGTGGATATTCAGTTCTCCCAGCACCATTTATTGAATAGGGAGTCTTTACCCCAAGGTATGTTCTTGTTTGGTTTATCGAAGATTAGGTGGTTGTAAGATGTTAGTTTCATTTCCTGGTTTTCTATTTGATTCCAAATATCTATGTGTCTATTTTTGTGCCAGTACCATGCTGTCTTGACCACTATGGCTTTGTAGTACAGCCTAAAATCTGGTATGCTAATACCCCCAGCTTTGTTTTTATTACTAAGAACTGCCTTAGCTATATGGGTTTTTTTCTAGTTCCATACAAAATGCAGAATCATTTTCTTCACGTCTTGAAAGTATGATGTTGGTATTTTAATAGGAATGGCATTGAATCAGTAGATTGCTTTGGGAAGTATAGGCATTTTAACAATGTTGATTCTGCCCATCCATGAGCATGGTATGTGCTTCCATTTGTTAATATCCTCTGCTATTTCCTTTCTTAGGATGTCATAATTTTCTTTATAGAAGTCCTTCACCTCTTTTGTTAGGTATATTCCTAGGTATTTCATTTTCTTTGAAGCTATGGTAAAGGGAGTTGTGTCCTTAATTAGCCTCTCTTCTTGACTGTTACTGGCGTATACAAAGGCTGCTGACTTGTGGACACTGATTTTATATCCTGAGACATTACTGTATTTTTTGATGACTTCCAGGAGTCTTATGGTTGAGTCTTTGGGGTTCTCTAAGCATAAGATCATGTCATCAGCAAAGAGGAGAGTCTTTTTTTGTTTTATTTATTTATTTTTTATTGTTGGGGATTCATTGAGGGTACAATAAGCCAGGTTACACTGATTGTATTTGTTAGGTAAAGTCCCTCTTGCAATCATGTCTTGTCCCCAGAAGGTGTGGCACACACCAAGGCCCCACCCCTCTCCCTCCTTCCCTCTCTCTGCTTTTCCTTCCCCCTCATGACCTTAATTGTCATTAATTGTCCTCATATCAAAATTGAGTACATAGGATTCATGCTTCTCCATTCTTGTTTTTTTTATTTGCTGTAAATTTAGAAAACTTTTTTTATTTTTATTTTTTTTATTAAGTCATAACTGTATACATTGATATGATCATGGGGCATCATACACTCGCTTCATAGACCATTTGGCACATTTTTATCACAGTGGTTAACATAGCCTTTCCGGCGTTATCTCAGTTACTGTGCCAAAACCTTTACATTCTACATTTACCAAGTTTCGCAAATACCCCTGTAAGATGCACCACAGGTGTGATCCCACCGATCCCCCTCCCTCTACCTACCCCCCCCTTCCCACTTCTCCCTATTGTTAAGTTGTAACTGGGTTATAGCTTTCATGTGAGAGCCCCAAATTAGTTTCATAGTAGGGCTGAGTACATTGGGTACTTTTTCTTCCATTCTTGAGATACTTTACTAAGAAGAATATGCTTCTCCATTCTTGTGATGCTTTACTAAGAATAATGTCTTCCATTCCATCCAGGTTAATACGAAGGATGTAAAGTCTCCATTTTTTTAATAGCTGAATAGTATTCCATGGTATACATATACCACAGCTTGTTAATCCATTCCTGGGTTGGTGGGCATTTAGGCTGTTTCCACATTTTGGCGATTGTAAACTGAGCTACAATAAACAGTCCAGTACAAGTGTCTTTATGATAAAAGGATTTTTTTTCCTTCTGGGTAGATGCCCAGTAATGGGATTGCAGGATCAAATGGGAGATCTAGCTTGAGTGCTTTGAGGTTTCTCCATACTTCCTCCCAGAAAGGTTGTACTAGTTTGCAGTCCCACCAGCAGTGTAAAAGTGTTCCCTTCTCTCCACATCCACTCCAGCATCTGCAGTTTTGAGAAATAGGGAGAGTTTGACCTCCTCTGCTCCCATTTGGATTGCCTTTATTTCCTTGTCTTACCTAATTGTATTGGCTAGAACTTCCAGCACTATGTTGAATAGTGAAGGTGACAGAGGACAACCTTGTCTGGTTCCAGTTCTAAGAGGAAAAGCTTTCAGTTTTATTCCATTCAGTAAAATATTAGCTGTGGGTTTGTCATAGATAGCTTCAATCAGTTTAAGAAATGTGCCACATATGCCTGTACTCTTCAGTGTTCTAATTAGAAAAGGATGCTGGGTTTTATCGAATGCTTTTTCTGCATCTATTGAGAGGATCATATGGTCTTTATTTTTGTTTCTGTTGATATGGTGGATAACATTTATGGACTTGCATATATTAAACCAGTCTTGCATCCCTGGGATGAAACCTATTTGATCAGGCAGCTCCTGTGGCTCAGTGAGTAGGGCGCCAGCCCCATATACTGAGGGTGGCAGGTTCGGACCCAGCCTCGACCAAACTGCAACAAAAAATAGCCAGGTGTTGTGTTGGGTGCCTGTAGTCCCAGCTACTCAGGAGGCTGAGGCAAGAGAATCGCCTAAGCCCAAGAATTGGAGGTAGCTGGGAGCTGTGATGCCATAGCACTCTACTGAGGGCAATAAAGTGAGACTCTGTCTCTTAAAAAAAAAAAGAAAAGAAAAAGGAAACCTACTTGATCATGATGTATGACTTTTTTGATGAGAAGCTGTAATCTATTGGCTAGGATTTTGTTGAGAATTTTTGCATGTATATTCATTTTTGAAATTAGTCTGAAATTCTCCTTTTTAGTTGGGTCTTTTTCTGGTTTTGGAATCAGGGTGATGTTTGCTTCATAGAACGTGTTGGGGAAGATTCCTTCCTCCTCAGTTTTTTGGAATAATTTCTGTAGTATAAGAAGGTTGTAGCAGGTTTTAATTTATATCTTCTAACTAAAAACTGTATCCCCATCTCAGATGTGAGAGTTTCTTTTGCCCAAATCTACCAGTAACTGACTGATGCATGCTCCTAGCTGTTTTAACAGGTGAATAGTCTGTTTCCTTATTTTAATTTGCATTTTGCATATTTTAAACTGTGGTATAGCTGACTGTCTGCTGTGTTTACAGTTTCTGTATTGCATTTCTCTGTGGACTTGCTTCTGGCTGCAAAGGGCTGGTCTTCATCTGCATGGGTCGTGGACAGCACCCTCCTGTCCTCTGTGGCTCAGAGCCATGGCTGGTTATATGGGAGTGAGATGAGACCACAGGCCCTTCCTTATTCCTGGGGTATGGGGCTTGGGGAGGTCTTACTGGTCTCTCCTTTCATTTTGGATGAACTTTGCTATATTAGTCCCCAGCTCTTCTATGGGGCTTTCCTTCCAACTTGATAGTAACTTCCAGAAGGCCCAACGTTGCTTGTGTCATCTGACCACTTTACACACTCAGGAAGAGCTCATTGTTTACAGGGTTGGCATCTCTGTAGTTCATATAGGGCAGCCCTTTCTCAGAACTCCTTCATTTATGAAGTATATCAGAGTGTAATCTAAACATAGAATTTCTTTAGGCCCTCAAGAGTATTGAGTATCTGGAGGAAGATGCCCAAAAGTCTGTAGAGGAAGCAGTGCCTGGGTCCAACACTGACATCCTGTCATCAGACGTGGAGGGTGCCAGGTGTGGGAAGGAGCCATCACAGCTGGAGGAGCTTGCGGACTTCATGGAGCAGGTCTGGGGACTGCTGCCTGTGAACTTGACCCTACTATAAAATATTTCTTGTTTACTTAAGCCAAGAATAATCACATTTTGATTCACATGTTGGTGAGTGGGGTGTAAGGAACATAGCTTGTTGTTATATTAACTTGCTATTAACATTATTCAAAAAATGTATTTTTAAAACAGCTTACACCAATTGAAAAATATGCTTTAAATTACCTGGAATTATTTCATACTTCCCTTGAGCAAGAAAAAGAAAGAACTAGTGAGGTAAGAGAATCAACTTTGATTAGTTTAATGTGAAAAATCTCAAAATCTTTAGTGTTAAATTATATTAAAAGTAACTGATTTCATAAAGTTAAAGAAATAACCCACCAGACCCACCGGTGTAGAAACTGAGTTAATATTAAAGGAGTCATGGAAAATCCTGTGTAGGCAACTATGAAGCTTATTTTTTACTGTGATGTCTTTTTACTTGATTCAAAGCAGATTATGTTTGATAGGTGATGGGTGGGGCCATGAGGTGGGAAGGAAGCCCCTGCACCCAGAGGCGATGGCAGTAAGCTATAGAGGGGAAGGATGGGCAGAGTCTGTTGCTCCAATTTCCACAGACTCTGCTGCTCTTTCCACCAGGTTGCAGTGACAGCTGCAGTGAGGGAGTGGGAGTCCCGGAACCTGGAGACTCTGCAGGAAAGGGAGGCCCGGCTGCAGCTAGGGCCAGAGGAAGCAGAGCTGCTCACCTACACACGGGAGGACGCTTACAGCATGGTACTTGCCATTCTATGACACCCAGACACATTCAGACTCTGAGCATGTTCATCAAAAAATGCCTGAGGAGTTTTTACTCTTCATATCCAAAGAACCCCGTTCATGTTCTAAAAGTATAATTTTTTTTTTTTTTTGTGGAGACAGAGTCTCTTTATGTCACCCTCAGTAGAGTACTGTGGAGTCACAGCTCACAGCAACCTCCGACTCTTGGGCTTAAGTGATTCTCTTGCCTCAGCCTCCCAAGTAGCTGGGACTATAGGTGCCTGCCACAATGCTTAGCTATTTGTTGTTGATGTTGTCATTGTTGTTTAGCAGGCCAAGGCTGGGTTTGAATCTGCCAGCCCCAGTATATGTGGCTGGCACCGTTAACTACTGAGCTACAGGCAACAAGCCAAGCATAATTTTCTTAATAATTGACACTTTGTTGGAGATTTTCAGTTACATATTGACTTTTTCTAAATCATATTTCCAGCTGTGACTCTTATAAATAGTCGAGTTGATCAGACTTAGTGGGAAAACTTATCAAGTATGAAGATTAATAGTGTGGCTTTAACATGAAACTAAGACTCTGTCAAATATTGACTGAGTTGGAGCCGGACCACGTGGGTGAAGGCAGAAGTCAACTTTGTCAAATATTGAAACTTGTCTATGTTCCCTGTAGGAATATGTCTATGAAGATGCCAGTGGACACACGGAGGTTATGCCAGTAAGTTCCCTTCTCTTGCTCTGCATGGATGAGCTTGCTTCCTGTAAGCCACACACCTGACGAGACCTTCTTTCCCTGTGCAGCTGTGGACGCCACCTACGCCCCCCCAGGATGACAGTGACATCTACATCGACTCAGTCATGTGTCTGACATACGAGGCCAGCCCCATCCCAGAGGCAAAGCTTCCGCCTGTGTATGTGCGGAGGGAGCGCAAGCGACACAAGACAGACCCCTCAGGTGTGTGTCCCTGCATGTGTCCACAACCCAGGGTGTTGTCGGGCCTGTCAGGGTCCCACCACACTGCCCTTCTATTAATTATAACTGGGTTATCAAGGGTTCCACACTGGAAACAACGGAATAAAAAGACAAGGACTAGGAGGCGACCAATGGGTCCCATGGCAGATAGCACAGTTAGATACTGACTAACCATAGACATACTCCTATAGGGAACAGAGACAGGTTTCAATATTTGATAAAATCTTAGTCTCATGTTAAAGCCACACACTATTTATCTTCATACTTTTTAAGGCTTCCTACTAAGTCTGATCAGCACAACTTATAGCTGGGAAGTAAGCTGGGTCATAGCTGGGAATAAGATTTAGGAAAAGTCAATATCTAACTGAAAATCTCCAACAAAGTGTCAATTATTAAGAAAATATGCTTTTAAAACATGCTGTCTGCCACAGGGCCCATTGGTCACCTCCTTTTCCTTATTCTTTATTTTTAAAATTTTTTTTATTTTTTGAGACAGAGCCTCAAGCTGTCGCCCTGGGTAGAGTACCATGATATCACAGCTCATAGCAACCTCTACCTCTTGGGCTTTAGCGATTCTCTTGCTTCAGCCTCCCAAGTAGCTGGGACTACAGGCACCCACCACAATGTCTGGTCATTTTTTTGGTTGCAGTTGTTGTTTGGCAGGCCCAGGCTGGATTTGAACCCTCCAGCTCTGGTATATGTGGCTGGTGCCTTAGCCGCTTGAGCTACAGGTGCTGAGCCTATTCCTTGTCCTTTTAGTCCTTTGTTTCCAGTGTGGAGCCCTTGATGTTTTTAGTTATAATTAATAGTAAACTCAAGAAAGTGTTTTTGGCCAGGTGCAGTGGCTCACGCCTGTAATCCTAGCACTCTGGAAAGCCAAGGCGGGTGGATATCTTGAGCTCACAAGTTTTAGACCAGCCTGAGCAAAAGCGAGACTCCCCCATCTTTACTAAAAATAGGAAAACTGAGGCAAGAGGATCACATGAGCCCAAGTTAGAGGTTGCTATGAGTTACGACATCACAGCACTCTACCCAGCGTGACAGCTTGAGACCATGTCTCAAAAAAAGAAGAAAGAAAGTAGTTTTGTCTTTAGCAGATGCTTTCTAAGCCCCCTCTGTCCGTGAGCCTTTGCACTTCTTGCTCCCCAAGCTCCTGGCCTGCTAGGGTCCAGGTGTGAGCCCTACGCCGCCCCCCCCCCCCCATGCTCCCTGTGTCTCATCTGCTGCAGTGTGTCTCTTTTTTTTTTGTGGTTTTTGGCTGGGGCTGGGTTTGAACCCACCACCTCCGGCATATGGGACCGGCGCCCTACTCCTTGAGCTACAGGCGCCGCCCTGCGGTGTGTCTCTTGCTTAGTATTCTCTGAAGATGGCCTCTCTGTCCAGCTACAGGCAGGAAGAAGAAGCAGCGCCACGGGGAGGCAGTCGTGCCCCCACGGTCCCTTTTTGACCGAGCAGCACCTGGCATGCTAAAGATCCGCCGGGAAGGGAAGGAGCAGAAGAAGAACATTCTGCTGAAGCAGCAGACGCAGTTCGCCAAGCCTCTGCCAACGTTTGCCAAACCGACCGCCGAGTCTGGCCAGGACAGCCCTGAGTGGCTCATCAGTGAAGACTGGGCCCTGTTGCAGGTGGGCTGTTGTCTGTGGCTGAGCATTCAAGTGCTTGGGCGTGCAGGGTCACCGTAATTGCTGTGGGGCATCTCTGGCATGTGACCTCACTCCACTTGGAATCTCACTCTCTAGGCCGTGAAGCAGTTATTAGAGCTGCCTTTGAACCTCACCATTGTGTCACCTGCTCATACACCAAACTGGGATCTTGTCAGTGATGTCGTTAACTCCTGTAGCCGAATCTACCGCTCTTCCAAACAGTGCCGGAATCGCTATGAGAATGTCATCATCCCAAGAGAAGAGGGCAAGGTGAGCGCACTTCCATTTGTCTTCCTGGGAGATCACACGTGTGAGCACTGGCAGCACTGGCTCCTCCATACGTAGAGCTGAGCTCACTCTCCCTGTACATCTGTGGTAAAGTCAGTTCTGCAGAGCTATGGAGGGTCCCATGAGGTCACTGTTCAGTGCCTGGCACATAACATGAGCAGTGACAGGTGTTTACCTTGAACTCACCAGGATCATGCTCAATGTTAGTGGCAGGCCTGACACCTGATATTTTATGATACCAATATCTGTACTGCCACTGTCATTAGAAAGTAGTATGTCCTGTGAGTAATTGGTCATGCACAGATAGCCTCCCTGGTGCAGCGCTTCTCTCCACAGGGTATGGTGCGGTAAGGTGTCTTGGGAGCAAGTAGGTGACAGTTGCATGGCTTTTTGTTTAGCTGTATGATTCACGAAAGAGAGAATGGCAGGCATAGGTGATGCTGGAGCCCTCTGAGGGCATACTTTACACATCTCTGAATGTGTGTCAGCTTCTGTGGGCAGAGGACAGTGGTAACCATGGGTGTCCATGCTGAACCTTAGTGTAGGCAGGAATTGGATCCATTGGGTGAAAGTTGTCAGCCTGCTCTATGCGGTACTCTGCTGTGTAGCTTCAGGTGCTTTGTTTACCTATTCTGTTTCTCAATAAAACTGGGGAATTTTGCCCTCTTTGGGTACCTCTGAGGCTTACTGAGAGATATTAAGAAAGAGTGGTGCTGCCATTATGTTAGGTCTTGGGAAAAGTGCCTGTGTCCAGCCACGGGGCATCTGGCTTTAGGCTTCTAATGCAGGCAGGCGCCTGTGATGCTGCCTGTCTAGTTGTGATGTTCTTGTGTCAATTTTATTTCAGAGCAAAAATAACCGCCCTCTTCGTACGAGCCAAATCTACGCCCAGGATGAGAACGCCACACACACCCAGCTGTACACAAGTCACTTTGACCTGATGAAGATGACTGCGGGCAAGAGGAGCCCCCCAATCAAGCCCCTGTATGTTTTGTTTCCTGTGTTGTCACTTGATGTCAGTTATAAGTAAACTGCGTGAAGCTTTGTTTTTGATATGTTTTTAACATTTCCTTCTGCATTATATTTTCCTGTGTTTGGTAATTACTGTCTCATTTTCTGTACTGCAGGCTTGGCATGAATCCCTTTCAGAAAAACCCCAAGCATGCCTCTGTGTTGGCAGAAAGGTATTTCTGTATTTGTGACATATTTCTTACTGTTTGAAATGATTTCATGTGAATATTCATTTAAATCCAATAGCTAGTAAATTGTGCACACAGCATGTTCCAGGCATCAGCTGTGGACAGTGCAGGCATGAGTAGGTTGGTCCCTGCTTGTCTATGTGTTGGGGGTCATTCCTGCTGGCACTGTGCTGGGGAAGACGTTCAGGATGTGACAAGTGTGCCTGGGTCGCTGCCTTCATGCCTGCCTCTCCTTGCACACACATTTTATTACTGTCCCTTAAAAATATATCAAATTCAGGGGTAAGTCTATTTGCTTTGAAATTCCACCAAGGAAAAAGCAAAGAGGAATTGACAAGTGGGTAGAAAAGCAGATGTGACAAAGTAAACAGAGAGGGATGTGGACTGTGGAGCCTGAATGCCAAGTACACAGGATCTGTGGCAATTCTGTGTGCAGACTATTAACACACAGAGTCAAGCACCAGCATTACCCAAGTACAGTTTCCTGGCCAAGTGAACTGGCTCATGGTGAGTCTCCTGAGAGCCCCCGATGGCTTTTTGGGATAAGGCCCTGGCTACTCGCCCGTGGCTGTCCCTGAATATACTGCTGTGCCACCCTAGACCTCCCTGTTGAGAGCTGCACACCCTTCGCTGCTCTGTTCTCTTCACACGATTACCTTCAGGTGGACTGTGTGTGTCATGAGTGTTGTCTGTAAGCTCCCTGGCCGCTCCCAGTGCCCAGAGTCACAGAGCACGTGTTTGACCATACTTGTCAATTAAGTGAAGGGATGGATTTATTCAGCTAGTGCTTGTAAGTGAGCTGTAGGTTGGCACAGTGCTGGGCATTCTGCAGGCCCAAGATGGGCACAGTCCTGCCCTTTTTCTCTAACATGAGATAAACTTGAGTCTTAATAGTTCTTCCAAGTGCAGTGAGGACGCATGTGACACTGCTACAGCACAAGGAGAAGCTCCAGCAGTAGGGGTATGCTCAGGAAGGGTCTGAGCTCGGTAGAGGGGAAGAGGCCTTAGTGCGAAGCCAAGAGAAGGGAGGTTCCAGGCAGCAGCCACACTTGCTGCAGGGCAGAGGCTGGTGGTGTGTCCAGCCTAGGTCCAAGAAGGGGCTATGTGGTGGGTTGAAGTGGCCACCCCTCCTTATGGTGTGCAGGCTCACTGCAGAGGGAGGACAGGTCGGTAGCACCCATGCCTGGGACATGCCACAGGCTGGGCAGGGGAGAGCGTCGAGCATGGGGGCATGTCCATAGGGTTATGGGGTTTGTCCAGGGAGCATGTAGGATGGTGGTGTGGGGGACCACATGAGAAGGCTGGGGAGACTTATTGGGGGCTGTTCTCTGTTAGGTGACTAAGAATCTCTGCAGGAGGGGTTTGGGGTGAAACCCGACTAGAGTTAAGTGGGGCTGCGAGGAGAAGGCAACCCCAGGAGTGCAGACCTGGGGCTCCTTAACAGAAGCCACGTGTCAGGGTTCACTTCAGTTTTTGAATATTGGGTTAAGTTAGGACAGTTATGTGTTGGGTTAAAGTAGGAGAGATTTGATCCTATTTAAACTCTGGAGGGTCAGGTCCAGAGGGTAGGGAGAGGGCAGAGCTAAGAGGACAGTGAAGAAGACCTAGGTTTTGGAAGTCTGAGGCTCAGCCATGGGCAGACAGAGGTATCTGTAGGAGGAAGCCCTGGTGGCTGGGTTGAGAGGGTTCAGTCCGGGTGGAGGTGCTGTGAGCTCTTGCCGCAAACATGGTGGGCACCTCACGTTCCGGCACCACATGGTCTGTGGAAGTGCAGGGAGTGAGGTGGTTGATATCAGAGGCAGCTTTGCTCTTTTGAGGGCTCCCTACCTGCAAAGAACACACTAGACTTTACATCCTCACCTTTGGGGTAGGGGGAGAGCTGTTCCTGGCACATCGTGCATGAGGTTTCAATAGCATTTCTCCGTTTTAGAACATACCTGTTTATTTTTAACTTTTGCTGTTATCTTTCAGTGGCATCAACTATGACAAGCCACTGCCTCCCATTCAGGTTGCATCTCTCCGTGCAGAGCGAATTGCAAAAGAAAAAAAGGTGTGATGCCCTGGGCCCTTTGCTTGCTCGGGAAATGTGGTGGCTCTGACTCTGGTGGACCCGGGATGATGTACGTAGGCTGAGGTCCTGCTCCTCCAGCGGCTTCTCTCTTCTCTTGACCCTCTCAGGCCTTGGCTGACCAACAAAAGGCACAGCAGCCAGCTGTGGCACAGCCTCCACCCCAACAGCAGCAGCAGCAGCCCCCGCCTCCTCCACAGCAGCCGCCACCACCACTGCCACAGCCACAGGCAGCCAGCAGCCAGCCAGCAGCGGGGCCACCAGCTGTCCAGCCCCAGCCTCAGTCCCAGCCCCAGCCCCAGTCGCAGGCCCCGCCACAGCCAGTGCAGGCCCCACCCAAGGGGCAGCCTACAATCACCACCGTGGGCGGCGCTGCAGTGCTGGTGAGGAGGGCTCCATCTCCATGTGGAGTTGCCGCCACACCTGCACTTCATTCAAGTGCTTTTTGTGAAAACAAATACTTGTTGTCAGTTCTAGCACATCCCCAGCCTACAGACCTTTCACTTTGAGGAAGTAGGAAAAATGTTCAGTCTGTCCCTAGAGGGAGTTTGTTTTCATCCAACTCCTGCTATATCTCTTCCAGGGTTTTTGTGGGCTTAGTGATTTCATTGAGTTTGAGAAGTGGAGGCAGCTCTTCTTGGGAAGTTTGAGATTACCCCTTGGGAGGGATTTTATAAAACATAATTGTGAGCTCGGCACCCATAGCCCAGTGGTTACGGCGCCAGCCACATACACCGAAGCTGGCGGGTTTGAGCCTGGCCCAGGCCTGCTAAACAACAATGACAACTGCAACAAAAAAATAGCCAGGCATTGTGGCAGGTGCCTGTAGTCCCAGCTACTTGGGAGGCTAAGGCAAGAGAATCACTTAAGCCCAAGAATTTGAGGTTGCTGTGAGCTGTGATGCCACAGCGCTCTACTGAGGGTAACATAGTGAGACTCTGTCTCAAAAAAGAAAAAAAACGTAACAGTGACAGACTCACCTCCTTTATTCCCTACAAACTACAAAGCAGGTCCTGTTCGTGCTGTTGTGCAAATGAGAACCATGATAAGCTACCATGTCCTAAAAACATGTATTAGGTGCTCTTCACAAGCATACATCTTCGGTACTTCCTTGTCAATGTCCACACTTCAGTACCACCCTTTACCACGTGTGGCTGTGTGTGTGGTGCATACCCTGAAATCATGTATATAGACTCACACAGAGAACAGGGAAGCACTTTGAACTGTCACACATGTGAAAATACTTTTCTTACATAGACCCGTTTCCTCTATTGTTTTTTTTTTTTTTTAACTTACATTTAAATAGGTTGGCCAGGTGGCTTATGCCTGTAATCTCAGCACTTGGGAGGTAAAGGCAGGAAGATCCCTTGAACTTAGGAGTTCAAGACCAGCCTGAGTAAGAGCAAGACCCTATCTCTATAAAAAAATAGAATAATTAGTGGGGCATGATGGTGGGCTTCTTAGTCCTAGCTACTCAGGAGCCTGAGGCAGGAGGATCGCTTAAGCCCAAGAGTTTGAGGCTGCTGTGAGCTATGATGATGCCACTGGACTCTAATCCAGGTGATAGAGTGAGAGTTTGCCTCAAAAAAAAAAAAGAAAAAAACCTAGAAAATTTACTTGTAGTGGAATTTTTATATGTACTTGGGCAACTTGATTCTTCATTCATTCCAAAGATAACAGTACATGCCTGCTTGATACAAGGACTGCCGCAGTGAGCAACGTGGTCGAAGTCCCTGCTCACCTGAGTTTGCATTCTGTGGGAGTCAGGCCATCATGCAGAGCAAGATCTGTCAGATATCATTTTAAATGTTGACAGGAAGGAATCAAGGTAGAGCAGTGAGTGACTGGTTGGTTAGGAAGAGCCTTTGTGAGGAGTTGGCATTTGAGCTAAGGCCTAAATGACAAGGAAGTCAGTTATGAGAAGAACAAAAACAGCAAGTGCAGAGATCCTGAATTTGGTTGAGGGACAGAAAGGTCAGTGTGGCTGGAGTCAGGTGGTAAGGAACAGAGTGGTGTAGGTCAGGGCAAAGGAAGTATGGGTGGGGAGGTAGAGGGATGGGTAGGGTGGTGGTATAGGATGTGGGGGAGAGGAATGGGTTGAGAGGTGTAAGACAAGGTGGAGGGATGGGTGGGGAAGTGGAAGGTGGGTTTGAGGCAGAGAGGTGGGTTGGGGTTGGAGGGATAGGTGAGGAGGTGGAGGGTGGGTTATAGGGCAGAGGGATGGGTTATGGGGTAGAGGGTGAAGTAGAAGGATGGGTGGGTTATGGGACATAGGAGTGGGTTGGGGGGTGGAGGGTAGGGTGGACTAATAGGTGGGGAGATGGATTGGTGGGTTGCAGGACAGATGGGTTGGGGGTGGAAGGTACGGCAGGAGTATGGGTAGGGAGTTACAGAGTATCAGGGAGGGATAGGTGGAGAAGTAGGATGGGGGTGGCGCTGAAGTTGGCCTTTGTAGTCAAGGTTAGATTTGATTCTGAATGAATTAAGCAGCCTTCAGAAGATTCATGCAGGGGAGAGGTGCCATGAAATTTAAGAGTTGTTTTTTTTGTTTGTTTGTTTTTTTAAATAGGCAGGAACCATTAAAACATCAGTTACTGGGACAAGCATACCAACAGGTAAGATGAATGCAGAAATAAATGTTGAGGCTCCGCACCTGTAGCTCAAGTGGCTAAGGCACCAACCACATACATCACAGCTGGCAGGTTCAAATCCAGCCCGGGCCTGCCAAACAATGACAACTACAACCAAAAAATAACCTGGCTTTGTGACGGGTGCCTATAGTCCCAGCTACTCAGGAGGCTGAGCCAAGAGAATCGCTTGAGCCCAGGAGTTTGAGGTTGCTGTGAGCTGTGATGCTACGGCACTCTACCAAGGGTGATAGCTTGAGGCTCTGTCTCAAAAAAAAAAAAAAAGAAAAGAAAGAAATATTGAAATTAATTTTTCCTTGTTCTCTTGCCTTACTCGGTATCTGTCTTTGTAGGCACTGTGAGTGGAAATGTGATTGTGAACACCATAGCGGGCGTCCCAGCCGCCACCTTCCAGTCTATTAACAAGCGTCTTGCTTCACCAGTGGCTCCTGGGTCCTTGACTGTGAGTTAATCCCTTCACGTAGGGTAGCACACCAGGACTTCGTATCTGGAGAGGTTATTTCTTTTAAATGTTCCATCAGTGATAAAAGTACTAATCTTGTTTGGATTTGGTAAAATAAATAGCTAATCATTATTGTAGTTTCAGAAACATTTAGGTTTCTAGATGGTTTAGGGCAGCAGTTCTCAACTTTTGGGTCTTGACCCCTTTGGACTATATTAAAAGTTCGTAGCATTAGGAAGGTTGAGAACCACTGGTTTAGGGGATGGGTTCTGTTTAGTACTTTGAAGGAATGAAAATATGAGCTTCATGTGTGGGTGTGCATGTGAGTGTGTTGAAAATCTACCCTCACAGAATGATTTCTATAGAGAAGGTGGGTGGGGTATAAGGATAAGTCTTTGATTCTGATGACAAAGGTGTTCCCACATGCATGCCACTGTCCACATGTGGAAGCAAAGAAGCGGAGAGGAGATGATTGCTCTCTGGGGGGGCGCAATGTCACACAAGGGCATGGCTTGATTTCATGTTGCTGGAGCATGTGTTAGGACTAGGTGGGGCACAGGAGAGGAGGTGGTTGATGTATGCAGAAATGTCTGGACCCTTGGTGTGGAGTGTGGTGGGCACTTGGGCAGAGAGAAAGAGAGCTGTGAAATCCTAAGCACAAACTTAAGCACTGTGCTCCAGTGTCAAGCCCCTGCTTCTCTTTGATATTTCCATCAAAACAAGACTGAGAATAAGGAGTTTAAATGTATATCCTGTTTTCCATTTAGTCAGAGTCCTAAAGGCAGCATGTTCCCTGAGCGAGAAGAGACTATGCTTCACAGTCACTTTGGCAAGTAGAATGATGACTCTCCTGGGATCTGAAAAGTATCTTTCCTATGAAGATGGTGTTGCTGCAGTAATCTGGACACTGTTGCAGTTAGATGTGTAGGTGAATGGAATTGGTTAAGGAGTCCAGAAGTAGACTGACATACACACACATGTGTATTTGTTAAAAAATGGCAAGGGAATTCAGTAAAGAAAGGATAGTGGGCGGCGCCTGTGGCTCAGTGAGTAGGATGCTGGCCCCATATACCAAGGGTGTGGGTTCAAACCCCGCCCTGGCCAAACTGCAACAAAAAAAATAGCCACGCGTTGTTGCGGGTGCCTGTAGTCCCATCTACTCAGGAGGCTGAGGCAAGAGAATCGCCTAAGCCCAAGAGCTGAAAGTTACTGTGAGCTGTGACGCTACAGCACTCTATCTAGGGTGACAAAAAGAAACTGTCTCTAAAACAAAAAGAAAGGATAGGTTTTCCAGTAGATGGTACTGTGACTATTAGGTAGCCCTATGCCAGATAGTGAACCTAGACTCATAACTTATAACATATAAAAAGTCACTCAAAATAGATGGAAGACCTTCATGTAAAGCCATAAACTTTAAACACAAGCAGTAACATTTCTAGAAGAAAGCATAGGAGAAAATCTTTCTGCCTTGATTATAGCTAAACATTTCTTAGGATACCAAAAGTCTACGAATCATGAAAAAAATTAATAAATTAGACTTAATCAAAATTAAGAACTTATACTCCTTGAAAAATATTAAGAATATGAAAAGCAGTCCGGGTGTGGTGGCTCATGTGTAATCCTAGCGTTCTGGGAGGCCGAGATAGGTGGATTACCTAAGCTCAGAAGTTTGAGAGCAGCCTAAGCAAGAGTAAGACCCCATCTCTAAAAATAACTGGGTGTTGTGGTGAGTGCCTGTAGTCCCAGCTACTTGGGAGGCTGAGGCAAGAGGATCACTTGAGCCCAAGAGACTGAGGTTGCTGTGAGCTATGACGTTGCAGTACTCTACCCAAGGTGATAAAATGAGACTCTGTCTCAAAAAAAAAAAAAGACAGACTGGTAGAAAATGTTTTCAAAATATACCTAATAAAGGACTGGTGCTCAAATTGTATAAAAATTCTTCAATAATAAGAAAACTTTAAGACATGTGCAGAAGATTGATGAATAAAAAATACATGAAAGGCTCAGCGCCTATAGCTCAGCAGCTAGGGCACCAGCCACATACATCAGAGCTGGCAGGTTTGAATCCAGCCTGGGCCTGCCAAACAACAATGACAACTACAACCAAAAAATAGCCGGGCGTTGTGGTGGGCACTTGTAGTCCCAGCTACTTGGGAGGCTGAGGCAAGAGAATCGCTTAAGCCCGAGAGTCTGAGGTTGCTTTGAGCTGTGACGCCATGACACTCTACCGACTCTGTCTCAAAAAAAGAAAAAAAAAATACATGAAAATGTACTCCTCATTACTTATGAGGGAAATGCAGTGATACTTAGCTGTGCACCTGTGAGAATATTTTGTTTCTCCCATCTCTGCCTGGTGCCCTCCTCTTTATCCTCAGTGTCGTGAGTTCTTGAGTTGATCCTGCCCTCCTAGTACTCACACACAGAATGATGCTATGTATCAGAGGAAAGCTTTAAAAAACACAAAAACCTGACAATGTCAGATGCTGGTGAGGATGCAGAGTGGTTGGAGCTTTCTAACGTTGCTGGTGGGAATGCAGAATCTTAATCACTTTGGAAAACAGTTCTGTCATCTTTCATAAATTAAACATAAACTTACAGTATAGTTTAGCAGTTTATAGTACTTTCTGAAGAGAAAGGGAAATGTAGGTTTACACAAAGAATCTGAATGTTTATAGTGGCTTCATTTATAATTGCTAAAAAGGAAAACAATCCAGTGTCCTTTAGCTGGTGAATGGACTGGTAAATGGTGGTACATCTGTACAGTCTGGCAATACCCAGCCATAGGGAAGAATGGACCCCTGAAATATATGAGCATGAAGGAATCTCAGGCGCATTTTGCTGCTAGATCAACAGAGTTTCAAATGGTTCATATGTTATGTGATCCATTTAAATAACATTATAAAAGAAAAGCAAAACTATAGGGACAGAAAACAGATAAGTGGGCCAGGTGTGGCGACTCAAACACCTGTAATCCTAGCACTCTGGGAGGCTAAGGTGGGTAGATGGCTTGAGCTCAGGAATTCAAGACCAGCCTGAGCAAGAGTGAGACCCCATCTCTGTTATAAATAGAAAAAAGCCAAGTATTGTGGCAGGTGCCTATAGTCCCAGCTATTCCAGAGGCTGAGGCAAAAGGATCACTTAAGTCCAGGAGTTTGAGGTTGCTGTGAGCTATGATACCATGGCACTCCACCTAGGGCAAAAGAGTGAAACTCTGTCTAAAATAAATAAATAAAAGCAGATTAAGTGATCGCAAGGTACTGGAGGTGATAGAGAGGTTTGACCACAAGGAGGTACCTGAGAACTTTTTAGGAGTGATGGCTATTCTGTATCTGGACTGTGGTATTACTTTCAGTAACATATGTGTTTGGCAAAATGCATAGAACTGAATGCCTAAAACAGGTAAGTTTTACTCTATGTAAGTTAATAAATCTGAATTAAAAAATTAGGGCGGCGCCTGTGGCTCAGTTGATAAGGCGCCGGCCCCATATACCGAGGGTGGCGGGTTCAGACCCGGCCCTGGCCAAACTGCAACCAAAAAATAGCCGGGTGTTGTGGCGGGCGCCTGTAGTCCCAGCTGAGGGAGGCTGAGGCAGGAGAATCGCTTTAGCCCAGGATTTGGAGGTTGCTGTGAGCTGTGTGAGGCCACGGCACTCTACTGAGGGCCATAAAGTGAGACTCTGTCTCTACAAAAAAAAAAAAAAATTAAAACTCAGGCTGTGCCTGTGACTCAGTGAGTAGGGCGCCAGCCCCATATACCAAGGGTGGTAGGTTCAAACCCAGCCCCAGCCAAACTGCAACAAAAACAACAAAAAAATAGCCAGGTGTTGTGGTGGGCACCTGTAGTCCCAGCCACTTGGGAGGCTGAGGCAAGAGAATCGCCTAAGCCCAGGAGCTGGAGGTTGCTGTGAGCTGTGACTACGCAGCACTCTACCAAGGACGACAAAGTGAGACTCTGTCTCCAAAAAAAAAGAAAGAAAAGAAAAATTACAACTCTCCAAGCAAAAAAAAAAAAAAATTACATGTATTTAAAGTTTTTCTTATGTGACTTAACATTATTTCATTTATTTTTCTTTCTGCTTTGCAACAAACCATTTTAAGGTTTTATTTTGAGAAAGACATTTATTTGTGATATTTAAAATACAAAGTAATTTGTTCACTATAGATTTTATTTATTTATTTATTTTGAGACAGAGTCTCACTATGTCGCCCTGGGTAGAGTGCCATGGCATTATAGCTCACAGCAACCTTAAACTCTTGGGCTTAAGCGATTCTCTTACCTCAGCCTCCCAAGTAAATGGGACTACAGGTGCCCACCACAACGGCCGGCTATTTATTTATTTATTTATTTATTTATTTATTTTTTGGTTGTAGCTATTGTTGTTTGGCAGGCCCGGGCTGGATTCAAACCCACCAGCTCCGGTGTATGTGGCTGGTGCCCTAGCTGCTGAGCTACAGGCATCGAGCCCACTATAGATTTTCTGAGTGACTGTAAACAGGGTGTTTTCCCTGCGCTGTGGGCATAGAACTAGGAGCCAAAATCATGGCGGCTTTCATGGGTCTCACATAGCTCTGTGGCTGGAATGGAGAGAGATGTTGCTGTAACGTGGTGGGCTGCTGGTGGAGTTAGGGCAACGGTTCTCAACATGTGGGTCACAACCCACAGGAACTGCATTAAAGGGTCGAGGCATTAGGAAGGTTAAGGATCACTGATTTAGGGGAAGCTTTCTGGAGAAGGTAACAATAGGCTTCTAAAGGATAGGAAGTATGTGATCCACAAAAATGGCTCCTCTGAAGGCAGGGCAAATAGTGTGAGCAAAGGTCAGAGGTAGAGAGTGACTTTGCAGGGTTTGTTTTGTTTGTTTGTTTGTTTTGCCAGGGCTAAGTTTGAACCCACCACCTTGGGCATATGGGGTTGGCGCCCTACTCCTTTGAGCCACAGGTGCCACCAGGAGTGACTTTGTATAGAGAACAGCAAGCCACCCTGCTAAATGGAGCACGGAACAAGTGGCTGCTATGTGCTTGGCACTGTATAACTTTGAGGTTAGATTGTGTTAGAGAATATGGATTTATGTCCTAGGCAGTGGTCTTTGAATAGAGGCATTATATCATATATGTAGGTTTGATTCGAGTGGAAAAGGCTTGGGGAAAAAACTATTTCTTTTCTTTTCTTTTTTTTTTTTAAGAGACAGAGTCTCACTCTGTCACTCTCGGTAGAGGGCTGTGGTGTCAAAGCTCACAACTTCCAGCTCTTGGGCTTAGGCGATTCTCTTGCCTCAGCCTCCTGAGTAGCTGGGACTACAGGTGCCCACCACAACGCCCAGCTATTTTTTGTTGTTGTTTCTGTTTGGCCGGGGCTGAGTTCCAACCTGCTACCCTCTATATATGAGGCTGGCGCCCTACTCACTGAGCCATAGGGCACCACCTGGAAAAAACGATTTCAATACTCAAAGACTTCTGTTTCTCAGCCTGAGCCAGAGCGAGATCTTGTCTCTAAAAATAGCCGGGCAATGTGGTAGGCTCCTGTAGTCCTAGCTTGGGAGGCTAAGGCAAGAAGATCACTTGAGTCCAAGAATTGGAGGTTGCTGTGAGCTGTGATTCTCTGGCACTCTGCCGAGGGCAACAAAGTGAAACTCTGTCTCAAAAAAAGAGAGGCTAGGTGCCTGTGGCTCAAGCAGCTAAGGCACCAGCCACATATACCTGAGCTGACCGGTTTGAATCCAGCCCGGGGCCACCAAACAATAATGACGGCTGCAACCGAAGGATAGCCAGGCGTTGTGGTGGGCGCCTGTAGTCCCAGCTACTTGGGAGGTGGAGGCAGAAGAATCACTTGAGCCCATGAGTTGGAGGTTACTGTGAGCTGTGAGGCCACAGCACTCTATCCAGGGCAACAGCTTGAGGCTCTGTCTCAAAAAAAAAAAAAAAAAGACTTCTGTGTTTCTAATAAAATGAGTTAAATTACTTTTTTTTCTTGTTTACTCTCTCTGCCCCCTTGGCCACACCACTGTCAGGTTTAAGGCTTATCATGTATGGGAATTAATCTTTTCTTTTTTTTTGAGACAGAGCCTCAAGCTGTCACCCTGGGTAGAGTGCTATGGTATCACAGCTCACAGCAACCTCCAACTCCTGGGCTCAAGCAATTCTCCTGCCTTCACCTCCCAAGTATCTGGGACTATAGGCACCCGCCACAACGCCCATCTATCCTTTGGTTGCAGCCCTCATTGTTGTTTGGCGGGCCCGGGCTGGATTCGAAACCGCCAGCTCAGGTGTATGTGGTTGGCGCCTTAGCCGCTTGAGCCATAGGCACCGAGCTGAGTTAAATTACTTTTATATCACTCTTTTAATGAGCTAAAATTATTAGCTAAAAAATTTTTTAAATTATCTTAAAAGTTTCAAGGAATTGGCAAAAGAATAGTTATCAGTCCAAAATCTAAGGTAAAAAAGAAACTGAGAGAGATAAACAGGATGCATCAAAGCTGTATTTACCTTGAGTATAAATTTCAACTTGTGGGACAAGAAGATTCAAGTTCAAGTCCAAGCCTTGCCCAGGTGAAAAAGTTAAAATGCTATTGGTACATTGAGTGAGGGCTCCAAAAGCCTGAACCTCTAAGTGAGCCAGAAGTAATATCATCTTCCCTGAAAAGTTGAAACAAGTCAGCTCTGCTGTCTTTTTGCTGCTCAAGTTGATAATATTCCCCAAAACCCCTCAAGTCAAGTGAAGTAGACCTGGATTAGTAGTGTTCTGGGCAGCTGGAGAATCTTTTGACTTCTGAGAATCTCCACGAATAATTTTTAAATATAATGAGTAGCATGCAATAAAAAGAAGTGAGCTATGATTGCACCACTCCACTCCATCCTGGGGCAATGGAGTAAGACCTGTCTTGAAAGAAATAAAAAACCAAAAGCACACTAAACAATCCAAGAAAATAGAACATATGTTATGCATGTGTGAATCAAGGGGGTAAGTGAACATTTTAGGAAATTTCATAGGTGCGAAGTCAGTATTAGGCCTTCTATTCCAACTTGTTGTAGGACTTCGGAGGGTGGAGCAGGGTCTGAGCCACATAGGCTACTGCCCTTACCCCTGGCCAGAGGCTGGGATGCAGGGGGCCCTGAGGATGCTCTGAATTTTTGGCAATTGAAGTTAAGATTAGATAAAGACCCTATGTACAAGGTCACATTTGGGGCTGCAGCTCTGTATAAACTGGGGGCTGTAGTGGAGAGGACTGTACACTCTGTGTTTTGGGGTAACCATGTGCATCTGGAGGTAGTGGAGAATTTCTTACTGTCCTTGGGACAGGTGTGAGGGAGGAGAGGGATGGGAGCTCTTGAGTTTACCCAGAAGACCAATACTCTTGCAGAACTTTGTGAAAGCCCTGAGAGCTGCCCTTTGTTCTCCTCCCTCAACTTTGGAGTTAGGGTGCTTTTCTGTCTTACTCTGCCTGTGAGAAGGCCTGGGGTGCAGGTGGAATAATTGGTGATTTCCTCTGTTTTCACTTATAGACACCTGGAGCTTCTGCCCCTGCCCCGGTGGCCCACAGCCAGCCCCAGCCTCGGGCAGTCGGCTCCCCAGCCACAGCAGCCACCGACTTGGTGTCCATGGCAACCACCCAGGGTGTTCGAGCGGTCACATCTGTGACAGCCTCGGCTGTGGCCACCACCAGCCTGACCCCAGTACAAACTCCAGCACGGTCTTTGGTGCCCCAAGTGACCCAAGGTAAAGGCAGGCCTGGTGCTTATTGAAATGGCAGCTTCTGGTCATCTGAGGGTTGGGAGGTGGAGCCATGTCACCGTCCAGTCCTAATAAACAATCCTCTCCTCAGGAACAGGGGTTCAGCTTCCAGGAAAAGCCCTCAGCCCTGCACACTTCCAGCTCCTCAGGCAGCAGCAGCAGCAGCAGCAGCAGCAGCAACAACAGCAGCAGCAGCAGCAGCAGCCACCACCGCCTTCCCAGGTGCAGGTTCCACAGATCCAGGGCCAGGCTCAGCCCCCCGCACAGATCAAAGCTGTGGGCAAGTTGACACCGGTGAGCATATCCCAGAAAAGCATAAACAGGTGGTGCCTGTGGCTCAGTGAGTAGGGCACCAGCCCCATATACCGAGGATGGCGTGTTCGAATTCAGCCCCGGCCAAACTGCAACAAAAAAATAGCTGGGTGTTGTGGTGGGCGCCTGTAGTCCCAGCTACTCAGGAGGCTGAGGCAAGAGAATCACCTAAGCCCAAGAGCTGGAGGTTACTGTGAGCTGTGACGCCATGGCACTCTACCGAGGGCGACAAAGTGAGACTCTGTCTCTGAAAGAAAAAAGAAAAGCATAAACTCATGTATCTCACTGGAGATCATAAATGTATGATGGTGCCTTGTTGTGTGATGCAATTCAAAGTATATTTTGCAAAACTTAGCTTCACCTTTTTATTTTGTTTTATTTATATATGGTAGCCTTTGATCATGCATTTGAGAATTGTCTTACAGCTGTTGGTAGCATTTTTGGAGATCTTAATTTCCTGTTTCCACACATACCTTCTTGCTTAGCTTTCATGAGCTTAATAGGGAGAGATTCCGTCCCCAAAGAAGACTGGAAAGCTAACTTCCTGTCATTCTTGTCCAGAAAGTGCTAGTGACAGCCCTCTTGCTCCTCAGCAGTCTCAGGAGACTGAGTGGTGGGAACTCATTTTGTTAGGGAAGTTCTTCTGCAGTGTTGTTTCTCAGAGGCTGATCATTGGAGTTCTGAGGTATTTGATGTCTGCTCGTCTGTGTACCTGCATTGCCATTATTTCTGTAAACACATAAAAGGAAATGTTATATCCCTGCTATAAATGGAAGAGTCATCTGTACACATACTTGTTATAGGAAGTAACCCCCAGAACTGTGTAGTAAAAACCAGATGCTGAATATATTTCCAAGCTGTGGCTGGCTGCTGGGTCGCCAGAGGCCTGAGTAGGGTCATCGACTCCCTGGGCACAAGGAGGAAGCAGAGGGGCCTGGGGAGGTGAGCCTCTGTGAACATTGCCAGACCTCCTGAGAAGTCTCATGGCCACCAGCACACCCACCCCTGCCCCTTGAGGGACAGTGGATAAGAGCCGTGGTGCTGTGGTTGCTGATCAGGCTCTATGTGGACCTTAAGCACAGTTCCTCCACCATACCAGCCATCTTGCAATGGATCAGTGGTTGCCTCATTGTGCAGTCCCCACATAACCCACTCCAATCAGCGTAAGAAGTTGCCCGGTCCATGCTAAGGTAGAGCATTGTGCCTGGGAGTTCCTGGACTTAATAGAGGCCAATGGTTATATGGTCAGAGCTAGGCTTTAGCCCCATACCAAATACCTGCTTGGTGCTGTCTCACCTTCCTGGAATCAGCCTCCACACGCATCTCTCTCCTGGCTGAGCCCTCCTCGCCTATGCTTGCCTGGTCCCTATAGTCATCATTCTCTTTCTGATAATCCCAAAGTCATTTCCCTCTCCAGCATGTTAGGAGATCCAGTAGTCATAAACAAGTCAGTATAAATTTTCTTTTAAAATAAAGGAAAAAAAAGCATTTTGTTATTTTGACATTTTTATTTTTCTTAAAAGACCTGAGTGAGATTTATTAATAAATTATTGCTTACTATTTAACTTATTTACTAATAAATAAATTTAATGGTACTACCAATTGAAATTGGCTTATTGTAAGAGATAAGAACCTAGAAATTTTACTATGAACTTATCTGTCAGAACCACTATTTCTAGTTTTCATTGATGAAATCTAATTTTAAGGGTCATCACCCATAGCTCAGTGGTTAGGGCACAAGCCATATACACTGGCGCTGTGGGTTCAAATCCTGCCCCAGCCTGCTAAACGACAATGACAACTACAACAAAAAAATAGCTAGGCGTTGTGGTGGGTGCCTGTAGTCCCAACTACTTGGGGGAGGCTGAGGCAAGAGAATCATTTGAGCCCAAGAGTTTGAGGTTGCTGTGAGACGGTGACACCATGGCACTCTACCAAGGGTGACATAATGAGACTCTGTCTCCAAAAAAAAAAAAAGAAATCTAATTTTTAATAAATGAACTCTTAAAAGCATGGGAAAGCCCTTAGGGGTGGCTTGCACACCACGTATGGGCAGGTACTCACTTTGGTGTGTAATGGACAGTAGGGGAGTGGCTTGAAGTCAAGGTGCCTGGTTTAAGAATGGGACATAGTCGATGTTGAAGAGAAGATCCTCTGTTTGGGCTTTAGGACCATCTCATCAAAATGCAGAAGCAGAAACTGCAGCTGCCTCCGCAGCCCCCACCGCCACAGGCCCAGCCAGGGCCCCCGCAGCCAACAGCGCAGGTGCAAGTGCAGCCCCCGCAGGCCCCGCAGCAGCAGAGCCCCCAGCTCACCACGGTCACGGCCCCACGGCCTGGAGCCCTGCTCACGGGCACCACCGTAGCCAACCTCCAAGTGGCCCGTCTTGTAAGTTCCCATTTATACATTTGTTTTCCAAAAGCAAAGTCTCTTTACATCTTAATTGAACTGTTATTGCTTGCCCAGGAGCATATGAGGTGTCACGGCCAACTAATGAGTGAAGCATGGAGACTAGCCATGGTGGCTTACACCTTTCATCCCAGGAATTTGGGAGGCTGAGGCAGAAGCATTACTTGAGGCCCGGAGTTCACAAGACCAGCCTGAGCAACATAGTGTGACCTCTACAAAAAAAAAAAAGAAAAACACAAGCCAGGCATGGACTACACTTCTGTAGTCCTAGCTGCTTAGGAGGCTGAGGCAGGAGGATCGCTTGAGTCAAGCAGTTTGAGGTTGCTGTGAGCTATGACACTACGGCACTCAACCCAGGGTGACAGAGACTCTGTCTCAAAAAATAAAAAATAAAAGGAATAGAATAAGCTGGAATAAGCCTCGTGTTAGGAATGTTAGAAGAAATTAAATGTCTATCACTGAGAAGTTCATTAAATAAATTATAGAGCCAACAATGGAATCTTAAGCAACTTTGGGAAGTGATTATTGAAAAAGGAAGACAAGGGCGGCGCCTGTGGCTCAAGGAGTAGGGCGCCGGTCCCATATGCCAGAGGTGGCGGGTTCAAACCTAGCCCCGGCCAAAAAAAATCCAAACAAGAAAAAGGAAGACAAAATATAGTTTACTCCATTTTTACATTTTTTCATGGCAAGCCACACAGAGGTGAATGATGGCCAGAAGCTAAATACCAGTTTTAATGTTCATATATAGGGTCATTCCAGGGGTATGGGTGATTTTTAATTACCTCTTTCTGTTTTCTTAGGTAATCTCGGTTTCCGTGAATATAAAAAATAGACCTATTTTCATTTCCCTTTTTAAAAGTGTAATTTAAGAAAAAAAAAATCCTTGGCAGTCGTGTCCTCAATAAGTAGGAGGTAGCACCAGACAGGAGTTTGGGCAGCAGTTTGGGGTGGGGAGGGTAGCTCTCCTGTGGAGGTTGAGGGGATAGCCAGGGGCCTCTGTAGGAAGCAGGGTGGGATCTGCTCTCTGAAGAGGCACATCTCTGACACTCCCGTCTGAGCATCTGAACAGTGGCAGCACCATGCACTCACCTGCAGGTCTTGCTGTCACCCCATCTGGTCGTTGGTGGCAGATTCAGTCATGAGTTAGTCTGCGACCTGTCCCTGTTGCGTGGTGGTGGCCCAGACTGCACATCACTCACTTTCCCTCTAGTCCCATGCCTCTTTTGATTTTGTTAATCTTTAAATTAACATGGCTTTGTAAATTTTTTCATGGCTTGACCTTGTGGAGAAATGTTTGGAAAAACATACAATATCCTGAATTTCTCTGGATTCTCCATTATTTCTGTTGTTTAGACCCGGGTTCCCACTTCTCAGCTGCAGGCGCAAGGGCAGATGCCATCCCAGGCACCTCAGCCTGCACAGGTGGCCTTGGCGAAGCCTCCCGTCGTGTCCGTCCCAGCAGCTGTGGTCTCCTCACCGGGGGTCACAACCCTGCCCATGAACGTCGCGGGGATCAGCGTGGCCATTGGGCAGCCACAGAAAACAGCAGGTGCCTGCCCCCACAACCTCATTACATCCTCGTGAGCCTCTCAGGAGGCTTCTCTGCTGTGTCCTGCCTCAGCTCCACCTTGTGCATGTATTCCCATGTCATCATGTATTTCCCTATCAAGCTTCTAGGGTTTCTAAGTACATGTTTTGGTCCAAAGTTAGCCATTAAAATTCAGAAATTTCCATATCTTTATTTAAATGTAATTTTTGAACCCAGAAACCTTGCTAGGTGTATTTGAGGTGGGTTTGGCTTCCTACAGTTTATACTTGATAGTTTCTATACAGAGGTGAGTCCGTCTAAATAGACCTTGTGTGAGCCATGAGTTCCTTTCCTGCTTGGAGCTAGTGACTGATGCTGCCTTGGTGTCCGCAGGGCAGACGGTGGTGGCCCAGCCTGTGCACGTGCAGCAGCTCCTAAAGCTAAAGCAGCAGGCTGTCCAGCAACAGAAGGCCATCCAGCCACAGGTCGCCCAAGGCCCGACAGCTGTGCAGCAGAAGGTACGGGGATCTCACAGGCCCCATGGCGTGCATTCGGGTTTCTGAGTGTGGCTTCACAGCATACTTACCTATGTGGTCATTGTCATTAGTTTTTTTGCTTCCTTTTAAAATTTGATGCCACAGTCTGAGAACAAGGCCTGGAGGATATGCATGTTGAGAGATCTGGGGGTTGGGTGGGCGTGGGCGGGTGGCCTGCCTGGACCTTTGGTGAACACAGGGATTGCAGGCCTAGGCCCAAAGGGCTTAGGGAAGCAGATGTAGCCCATGGTGGGCCTTGACCTAGACTCCTGGTTATGGGGTGGGAACACTGCCCATCTGTCTCCAAATGAAGAGCCCAACAGAGAATTGCTGATGCCTGGGGGGGGGGGGGCAGCGGGGAAAGGTGGTAGCTTACAGGGATAAGGGCCTGGCAAGGGCGGCTGGTGCAGAGGGTACTACAAACAGCTCACATCCCTGTTGAGATGTCAGGTTCACTCAGAGCCAGTTCTATTTAGAGGCATGAGGGAGGCGCTACTGTGCCATGTCTCCGCCTCTAGGGACTTCCCCTTGTGATACCTGTCTCGTCATGTCCAGCCCTGGACTCAGTTAGCTCCAGATGGTCGAGTGTCAGCCCTCTTGCTGTGGGCACAATTGTACTGCTTTCTGGGCTGACTCTGGAATGTGGGTTCTGACACAGACATGGCAGTTAGTGTGGGGCCAGCTGCCCTTGCTGTTCCCACCCTATGGGGGGAGCACCAAGAAGACATGATCCTGGGAGGGGCAGGATTATTAGGAACCAGAGGACAGATGTGCTTACGGTGATGCCACCAGCTCCACCAGGGCTGCCTGTGTTTCGTAAACATGTTTGTTTCCTCATTCAGAACAGTGGCTGCCTCAGGGAAGCATGTGCTCTTTAGGCATTGTCCCTGTTTACCTTTGGGGGCATCCTCCCCTGTGTGGACAGGCCTGTGAAAGGAAGCAGTGCCCAGCTCACCTCTAGTTCCATCAGCAGCCCCAGGGCTTGGGAGCTGCACAGATGGTCAGGCCTATGGGCTTGGGCTGTGGAGACCTGTATCCGGAGAGCTAATCTGTGCTTTCACAGGACTAGAAAGAAAACTTTTTAGACTTTAAAAAATCTCACTTGTATATAGCTATGGCTTATAAAGTAGATGCATGAACCTGTGCACCTGTGCCTGGCCTTCTGCATAGCACCCACTTCAGTTTTCCTGGTAGAGAAAACTAGAAATTAGATTTAATAACAAACATTGTGCATATTGGTTTGTTATTCCTTATATTAAATATTTCCTGGTATCTGCCAAATTCTTTAATCAGATTTGAGAAATTGTGACCCAGTTTAGTTGTCTACTGAGCAGACCCACCCAGGTCTTGAGGAGGGCGTTAGGGTGAACTCCATACCCTGGCATGATGAGGGAACTCCATGAGGAGCTGGTCAAGAGGAACCCCAGTGTGGGAAGGCTAGAGTGCTATCCTGGAGGCCTATGTACAGGTTCTGGGGTCCCACCCTGAGGGATTTTGAATGGGGCACCATTGTTACCTGGCTCTAATCCTTGGCTTCTCTTTTCCTCAGATAACTGCACAGCAGATTGCTGCTCAGGGCCCACAGCAGAAGGTCACCTATGCCACCCAGCCGGCCCTTAAAACCCAGTTTCTTACCACACCCATCTCCCAGGCCCAGAAATTGGCAGGAACACAGCAAGTGCAGACCCAAATCCAGGTGAGCACAGCACGGTTGGAGTGAAGGGGAACCAGGTGTTACGAAGTGGGATATAGCACATGGGGGCAGGAATGAGCCTTGAAAAATGACAGAACTGCCATGTACACTGCCCAGGCTGAGAATGCCCATCTCCACAGAGGCGGCTTTCTTCCCAGTTTTACCATCACACGCCACCCCATGGCCGATTTCCAGCTCAACTGTGTGTGAGGGAAGTCTTAGGATCAGACTGTGTGTAGTGTGTGCCAAGTGGATTCTCCTTTGCAATGTGCTTGGGGCTTTGTACATTGCATTGCTAAGTGAGTGACACCCTCTGAGCAGTGTGTGCTGTTCACCTCTCTCAGTGCAGGGGTGCAGGAGTGTGTGGGGGTGCAATTACATGTTCCATGAGTTTTTGGATGGCTGTGGCATACACTACCTCTGCCGTGCTGGCCAGCCCTGACTCCAGGACCTTGTCCGAGTGCTCCGGTTTGGGGTCTCCCCCTGGTGTGCATTTGTGCTTCTCTGGTAACTGAGACATTCGGTCTTCCCCCATTTGTGACTACCCAGTGTCATCTTCTGTTAAGTTTCTATTCAAGTCTGCTGCTGATTTGGTTTCTACCTCCTAGATGTCTTCAGCTGGGGAGCTATAGCAGACTCCCCCACTTTGTGGCTCATCCTCTCACTTGATAGTACCTTTTGATGAATGGAGTTTCTTAATTTTCTTATTATGTCTTTTCATTTCTGGATAGAGCTTTTTGTGTCTTGCTTAAGAGAGCCTTCCTAAAGATTATAGAGTTAGCTTCTTGTATCTTCTTAAAAGGTTTTAAATTTTGCTTTCTCATTTAGGTCTTTATTTTTGTTGTTGTTGTTGTTTTTGTAGAGTCTCACTTTATTGCCCACAGTAGGAGTGCTGTGGCATCACACTGCTCACAGCAACCTCCAACTCCTGAGCTTAGGTGATTCTCCTGCCTCAGCCTCCTGAGCAGCTGGGACTACACGTGCCCGCCACAACGCCTGACTATTTTTTTGTTGTAGTTCAGCTGGGGCTGGGTTCAAACCCACCACCCTTGGTATATGGGCCTGGCGCCCTACCCACTGAACCACAGGGGCCGCCCTCATTTAGATCTTTAGTTCTCTTAGAATTGGTTTTTGCGTATGATATAAAAATAGGAATCAATGTAATTTGCCATATGAATAACCTGTTGTTTTAAACCTTATTAAAAGCCCATTCTTTCCTCCAGTGATCACCTGGGTTCTGTTTGGGGCTCTGTGTCAGCCCCGCCATCTCTGTGTTGTGCTAGTCCGTGCCACCACATCCAAACCACCCTGGCATGGCAGCCACACCTGGTCCTGGGAGACATGTACCCTACCAACCCCTTGTCCAGGAATGTCTTGGTTGATCTTGTCTTTGCACGTTCATGTTAATTTTAGGGTCAGCTCATTGAGTTTGTAAACAACAGTTGAAACTGATGGAGTTTTTATTAGAATTATATTCATTGTACATAAGTTTGGGGAGAGCTCATATTGTCAGTTTTGGCATCGGATTCTCCAACATGATACATCTTGTGTTACGATTCAGAGTCTCACTCTGTTGCCCAAGCTAGAGTGCTGTTGCCTCAGCCTAGCTCACAGCAACCTCAAACTCTTGGCCTCAAGCAATCCTCCTGTCTCAACCTCCCGAGTAGCTGGGACTACAGGCACTCACCACAATGCCTGGCTAATTTTTCTGTTTTTAGCAGAGATGGAGTCTCGCTCAGGCTGGTCTTGAACTCCTGAACTCAGTCAGTCCACCTGCCTCAGCTTCCCAGAATGTTAGGATTGAGTCACAGTGCCTGGCCTTTTAATGTCTTTTAATTAAGCTTTCTAATTTTTTCAGTAAAAGTCTTGTAAATTGTGTTAAATTTATTTTTATGTAATCTGTGTTTTCTAATGCTTTTTTGTAAATAGTAAATTTTAAGTTTCCATTTTCTGTCTAGTGGTTGTACATTTTTGCACATTGATTTTTTTAATATTTGGTAACCTTGATAGATTCTTATTGAATGGTTTACCTGTAGAGTTTTTTTTTTTTGCATTTTCTTCCTATGTAATCATGTCACCTGTAAACAATGACAGAGTGCTTTTTTAGTTTTCTTCTTCATAACTTTTCTCTTTCTTCCCTTATTGTGTTGTCTGGGACCCTGTGTGCAATGATGGATGGAAGTGGTCAGACAATGCTTAATTACATCACTGAAGTGTGATGTTTGCTCTAAGTGTTTTTGTTTTAATCACCCTTCATTAGAATAAGAAAATTCTGTTCTAGTTTGCTAGAAGTTCTTGTTTATTTTTGTTGTGGGGTTTTTTTTTTTTTGTCTTGTTTAAAAAACATCTGTGCACACTCCTTTACTCCTTCCCTGGCTGTCACCTTCAGCCTTGAGGCTTTAGAGACTGCATAGGTGCTGATGGTGCCCAAATTCACATTTGCAGCTGGTCACTGTCCCAAATCTCAAATTTTTAATCCTAGCTGCCTGTGAACAGTTCCATGGAGAGGTCTTATCCCTCAGGCCTCAGGTGTGCACACCTAAACTGCTTCTGAAGTCTTCTTGCTCAGGAAGACCTATGGCCTTTCTTGGGAAATCCCTGCATTTGTTTGCATTTCTCTGTCTCACACTCCAGCCCATTGGCAATTCTGTAGGCTTGGCTTCCAGAACACTTCCTGTTGCCACTGCCAGCACCTCACCCACACCCCTTCCCCTGGGTGTTGCTGTCCCTCTCTTCTTCTTCAGTACTACCCCCAGCACACTCCACTCTTTGCAGCCCATGTCTCCTAGCCAGGGATCACACTGCTCTTGCTCATCTCCATACCACCTGCTCAGTGCTGAGCTCTCATGGAGGCTTCTCAGCTGTCCTCTAAGCCTCACTTCCTAGTCCCCTTCCTGTTCTCTGTTTCCATAACGTCATCTTCAGCAAACACTGTATGTTTGTTTACTTTGTTCAGGTGTTACTACCTCCTCCTCACATAGCACACTGTGGGCATGGGGATGCCCAGTGGCTGGCAGCAGTGGCTGGCGTTTTGTCCAGATCCTGTGAGTGTTGTGAATGTGTTACCGTAATGGAACTTCCCAGTACTGATTCTCTCTTGCGTTTGGGGTGGCTCGCTGTCCCTTGGTGCTGTCTTTCCCGTGCTCTGGTGAGCTTAGCTTATTGGTATTCTGCTTGTTTACATTGTGGTTCCTGGCAATGCTGCCTCTCACTTTATTCCCGTGTGACTCTTGCCTTATCAGGGTTTGTACTTCCGTCCTTTCACTTCTTTCGAGTTTGGTTTGCTATCATTTTCCTAACTTAAGATAGAGTACCACTTAGCTTATTGCACAATTTTTCTTACTTGGTTTTCCTTCAGTCCTAGATATTTTTGAATTTCCATTTTGATTTTTTTTTTTTTTTTTTTGCTGCCTGGGTTTTTATTAGAAGTGCTTATTCATTTCCAGATGAGGTTTTATAGTTATCTTTTATTACTGACTTTTGAAAAGTCATCACTGTATTTATTGTCAGAGGATGAAGTCTGAACAATTTTAGTTTTTGCATTTTGAAACTTGCTGTATGATGCAAGTTTAAGTCAGTTTTTATAAATGTTCTGTGTCCTTCCAAAGCATTCTGCAGTGAAAGGATTATTCCATTATAATGGAGTCAAATCTATTATTTGTGTTATTTTAGTATGTTACTACTTACCAGGAGAGGTGTCTTTAAATCTCCCAGTGTGATTATGTATGTATCTGTTTCTTCTTAGACTTCTTTCTAGTTTGGTTTATACAGATAGTGCCAAAAAACTGTATACCATTTTGAGTGATATTATCAATATATTACCTTTCAAAGTTGATTTGACGGTAGATCACTTAAATGTGTATACACATTTTTGGTATTAGCTACGTGTAAGCTACATTTTTGAATTTTGTTATTTTGAAGCAACCCTCCTCATTTTCAGTGACATCTTTGTTATGTAGCCTATTATGAAAGCTCCATCCATCTTCAGTTAGAATTTTCAGGTATGTCCTTTTTTCTCTTTTTGCTTTCAACCATTCTGTATCTTCTTGCATCACACACCTTCCGTAAATAGCCAGCAGTTAGGTCTGATGCTACTGCTAAGTCTCAGTTTTTATCTTTTATCTGAAACATTTGTTCAGTCATCTTTATATTAGGTACTGATTTATTTGTTTTCATTTTATTTGAACTTTCTTGTCTGCTTACTCTATTTTCTCTTTCCTTCTTTTCTTAGCTTCTTTTGGCCTTTTTTTTTTTTTTTAGACAGAGTCTCGTTATGTTGCCCTTGGTAAAGTGCTGTGGCATCATAGCTCATAGCAACCTCAGACTCTTGGGCTTAAGTGATTCTCTTGCCTCAGCCTCCTAAGAAGCTGGGACTATAGGCACCCACCACAACGCCCGGCTATTTTGTTGTTGTTGTTGTTGTTGTAGTTGTTGTCTGGCAGGCCCAGGCTGGGCTCGAACCCTCCAGCCCCGGGGCATATGGCTGGCGCCCTAGCCACTGAGCCATAGGTGCTGAGCTTTCTTTTCTTTTTTTTTTTAATTGAGAGAGAGTCTCACTTTGTGGCCCTCGGTAGACTACTGTGGTGTCATAGCTCACAGCAGCCTCAAACTCTTGGGCTCAAGAGATTCTCTTGTCTCACCCTCCCTAGTAGCTGGGACTACGATTGCCTGCCACAACGTCTGACTACTTTTTTGTTGTTATTATTATTGTTGTTTTTTGGCAGGCCCAGGCAAGGTTCAAACTCACCAGCCCCGGTGCATGTGGTCAACTCCCTAACCACAGAGCTCTGGGCACCCAGCCTCTTTTCTATTTTTTGTCATTCTGTTTTTATTTTTTTATTATTTTTTGAGACAGAGTCTCAAGCTGTTGCCCTCAAGCTGGGTAGGGTGCTGTGTTCAGAGCTCACAGCAACCTCTACCTCTTGGGCTTAAGCGATCCTCTTACCTCAGCCTCCCAAGGAGCTGAGACTACAGGTGCCCGCCACAACGCCTGGCAATTTTTGGTTATAGTTGTCATTGTTGTTTGGCAGGCCTGAGTTGGATTTGAACCCGCCAGCTCTGGTGTATGTGGCTGGCACCCTAGCTGCTTGAGCTACAGGTGCCGAGCCTGTCATTCTGTTTTTACAATTCTGTTGGTTTGAAACCTGTCAGTTCTCTTTCTGTTCTTTAATTGGTTACCCTTAAATCTCCCCACACACTTAACTTATCAGAGTGTGGTGTTAATGCTTTGCCTGCTTGTGCTTCAGTGCTGGTCTGGGCACATGGTGGCTCTGTTTATCCATTTCAACTTAGGTGCTGCTATTGTCGTGCATTTGCGTTCTGTCCTTTTTTTTTTTTTGTAGAGACAGAGTCTCACTTTATGGCCCTCGGTAGAGTGCCGTGGCCTCACACAGCTCACAGCAACCTCCAACTCCTGGGCTTAAGCGATTCTTTTGCCTCAGCCTCCCAAGTAGCTGGGACTACAGGCGCCCGCCACAACGCCCAGCTATTTTTTGGTTGCAGTTCAGCCAAGGCCGGGTTTGAACCCACCACCCTCGGTACATGGGGCCGGCGCCTTACCAACTGAGCCACGGGTGCCACCCACGTTCTGTCCTTTTTATGTGAGATGACTTTTCTTCCATTTGGCCATCCTTTGGGATTTCCATTAGTGTTTGAGAATGCTTGTATTTCACTCTCCTTCCTGGAAGATAGTTTTGCTTAGTATAGGACTCCAGGTTGACATTTGTTTTCTTAGTATGTCAATAATATTGTTCCCTGGTGTCTGCTTTTGTTGCTGATGAGAAACAGATGTCTATTGCATGGTTGCCTTTCTCTCCGTCTGATTCCTTTGGGGACCTTGTCTTTGGTGCTCAGCAGTTGCACTGTGACACTCTGGCATGGGATTTGGTGGCTTCTTGATCTTGCAGCTGACCTGTCACCAGTTTAGATGACCAGCCATGGTTGTTTAGGGGCTGTCTCTGCCTACCTGCTCCATCCTCCCAGTCTTCGAGCATCATCTGTTTTCTATTCTTATCTCATCATTCTGCTTTCTCAGTAATGTCTTCCACTCTGTTTCCCATTTTTTCCCTTGGTTAGGTCTAACCTGCCTTTAAGGTTGCCCATTGAATTTTTATCTTGATTATTATTTATTTTTTATTTTTAGAGGTTCCCAAATCTGCCTGGTCTTTGTTCATAGTTTCTTATTTTCAGGCTTCACATAGTGAGCAGTTATTTGTCTGTATCTGGAAATTTCAGTCCCTGAAATATGCTGTATCTGTTTTGTTTGTGGCTTCAGGTGGGTTCTTCTTGTGGGCCTTCTTTGAGGCCCAGGGTGAAGATAGGGTCTTCTGCTGAGCTTGTGCTGTCACAATATGGCACTTGGCTTATGGCTTGAGGCTCTAGTTTCTCTCAGGTAATGTCCATCTGGTCTCTAAACCTGTTTCTCCTTTTCCATCCCTGACCCAGACACTGAGGCTTCAGGCAGGTGATTTCCTCACAGACCCCCTGGGAGGAAGCAAATTTTTGCAGACTTGGGGTACCTTATGGTGATGGTGTCTCCCTGTCAGTTCCTCACTGAGAGTAGGGTCTAGGCCTTGTGTTTTGTCTCCTGTGCCCTGTGAGTCCCCAAGGACCATAGCATGTGGTCTCCTTACGTGGCAGATGTTTTTGAGCAAAAGCTACAGAACATCTCTGCTCATAGTTTGGGGTTCTGACATTAGCTTAGGATTTGGAACTGGTAGTTCCTTCTTGTTGCAAGGTTATTGGTACATTTATGATGTCTTCTTAGTATTTTATTTGTGACACCTCAGCATTTTCAATATTGTGCTGATCTGTCCTGGCTTGTCATGGTCCCGAAACAGGCCTTGTGGTTTCTGGTGAACCTGTTTCTTGTCAACTCTCCAGCGACACTTGGGACACATCTTATCTTAGTGAATCCTATTTGAAGTTTTTTTATTTCATTGCAATAAACTAGTAAATGCCTTCTGACTTACTTTAATTATATTAATGAGGACTGCTATTTTAGAGCTTTATAATTTACAAGTACCTCATAACATTTCACATTTTCCCCACAGTTATCTTGGGGCAAGGTTTATTTTCATCCCATCTATAAATAACAGAACCAAGCAAGGGGGTGGAGTCCTTGAAGTAAGGTTCTAGAGTGGCTGAGCACTCAGGAGCCTGTCATCACTAAGCCATTGTCCCTGGCAGGTCCTCTTACTGTGTCAGGACAGTGGGAGATGCATGCAGCAAAGTGTTCATAAAAAGTAAATACAAGGTGGAGAGTTTTATTTTATAGCTGGTAAGATCTCAATAACGATTTTAAGAAAAATGATAAAATAACTACTCTTGAATTTTTGGTACTGAGCATGGTATTCTGACCCAGTCCTCCACACTTTCTGCTTCAGTTCTCTGTGTGAACCACACGGTTTGGCCCGACATTGGAGTGAGTGCAGTAGAACTCAGGAATGTTTAACTGTTTAATTCTACCCTCAATGTAATTCTCTCATGTAAACTTGGAACAATTTTTATTAAAAGAAAAATTATCCAAAATATGAGACCAGAAATTAGCTTAATTTACAAGCGATTGCAAATAGGGAGGCAATTGTTTTTCACCATTGAGGAAGGTGTAGTAACTTGTTCTCAGTATTTCAGGTGAGCACACTTTGGGACTTGCTCCTTTTTGTCACCCAGTCGTTTTTTAATATTAAGAACTGAGAAAGTAGGGCGGCACCTGTGGCTCAGTCGGTAAGGCGCCGGCCCCATATACCGAGGGTGGCCGGTTCAAACCTGGCCCCGGCCAAACTGCAACCAAAAAATAGCCGGGTTTGTGGTGGGCGCCTGTAGTCCCAGCTACTCGGGAGGCTGAGGCAAGAGAATCGCTTAAGTCCAGGAGTTGGAGGTTGCTGTGAGCTGTGTGAGGCCACGGCACTCTGCAGAGGGCCATAAAGTGAGACTCTGTCTCTAAAAAAAAAAAAAAAAGAACTGAGAAAGTAGAAATTTTTCTTTTTCTACACAGAGTCCTTTGAATTCTATGTTTGTTTTTTTGTTTTGTCAAAGGTTGCAAAACTTCCTCAAGTTGTCCAGCAACAGACGCCTGTGGCCAGTGTCCAGCAGGTAAGGCATGGCCAGGGGAAGCTCCACACAGACTCAGTGAGACAAGAATCTGTGCTTTATCCTGAGGAAGCACAGTGATTAGAGAATCACTTTGATCTTCAAAATACACATAAAAATATAACTTCAGGGGGAAAACTTGAAACCCTTAATAGTAGAGAAAAATCCACAAACAAATGTGTTCAAACTTAGCATTACCTATACTGCAGAAGTCTTATCTTTTGCTCATTTCTAGGATCATTTATTCAACCAATAATCGTAGATGTGTCCTACAAGATAAAGAAACTTCCCTGTAGTTTCAGAAGAGCACAAACTTGAAAAAGCAGACTTCCCTCTGCAACCTTGTGGTCCCTGAGCAGAAGTGTTGTAAGGACTGTGTTGGGCTTCACCTTCGTAGAAAAATTGCCCTTTAAGCTCTGTCACTGTTCTCATTTATTGCTACAAGTTGTGACTGTGCAGCACAATGTTTAGATTTAAAATGTTTTTATTTTGTTCAAAGTCACACTGGCATACAAATTTCAAGAAACCAGATAGTAGTAAAAGCTCTACAACAAAATCAAAGTTGGTCCTCTGACCCAACTCTGACCTTTTTCTCCAGAGACATTGGTTTTAGTCTAAAAGCAACACCATTTTAATTTTCTACTTTTTTCAGTTAGAAACCAGAGGTCATGGCTTGGTGCCTGTGGCTCAAGTGGCTAAGGTGCCAGCCACATACACCTGAGCTGGTGGGTTTGAATCCAGCCTAGGCCCGCCAAACAACAATGATTGCTGCACAAAAAATAGCCGGGTGTTGTGGTGGGCGCCTATAGTCCCAGCTACTTGGGAGGCAGAGGCAAGAGAATCGCTCGAGCCCAGGAGTTTGAGTTTGCTGTGAGCTGTGATGCCATAGCACTCTACCCAGGGCGACAGCTTGAGGCTCTGTCTCAAAAAAAAAAAAAAAAGAAAAGAAAAGAAACCAGAGGTCATATTTTGATGTGACTGATAGTTCTTACCCGTCACAAAAGCACACCTGCTAGCAAAGTTTCTCAAACCCCTTCCCCATCCTAAAGAACATTTGCACTAAGTGTTTTATGACTCTCTCTCTGCTCAGGCTTCTCCACAGACTGTGACACTCACACAGGCTACGGCTGCAGGGCAGCAGGTGCAGGTGATTCCCGCAGTGACTGCGACAGCCCAGGTTGTTCAGCAGAAACTCATACAGCAGCAAGTGGTGACTACGGCATCTACCCCGCTTCAGACCCCTGGTGTTCCAAACCCAACCCAGGTGCCGGCCAGCTCTGAGAGCCCGAGCCAGCAGCCAAAGCTACAAATGCGGGTCCCTGCTGTCAGGCTGAAGACTCCCACCAAACCTCCGTGCCAGTAGTCAGGACAACGGGGCAGCTTTGTGGCCAAGGAAAGACTACCTTCCTCCCAGAGAACACTGCTCTTATTTTTGAATCTTGGGACAATGTCTTGTAAGATATTCGACATTCGGAAAGCTATGACTGAAACAAAGTAGTGTAATCATTTTTTTTAAATGCTCCCTACACTGCAAGAAAAGTGATCCTTATCAAAGGTCCCTTTTCTGTATTGTGTGACTAACTAAAAAAG
The DNA here is from genome assembly GCF_027406575.1 of Nycticebus coucang. Lineage (NCBI taxonomy): Eukaryota > Metazoa > Chordata > Mammalia > Primates > Lorisidae > Nycticebus > Nycticebus coucang. The sequence goes on along the minus strand of NC_069783.1, from coordinate 105,481,014 downwards.
GTATAGTAAATTTTTTTCTAAATCATTATACCTTTTAGTTTTTCCTCCAGAGTACTGGGCTTTGAAGCCCATTTAAAATTTCCCTGTTTGCATCTGGTACTTTGCATATAACAAAAACATCTGCAGGCTGCAGTGAGTGTACAATAGGCTTTTCAAAGCTCAAGTATGGTCTTCAATAGTATATGCCACATTTCAGTTTTTCTCCCACTGGAAAGCATACCATGGTCCTGAAAGAGGGAAGCCTGTCCAGAATAAATCACCTAAGGTTGGTTTTCATTCCAAAGAGAGCCAATGTGGGTTTTTCCTTCCCTCCTAAAACGCGATCCATTTTTAACTTTTGAGAAATAAGTCCTAACACCCATCAAAATACATGTGATCTGTTTCCAGCTATGTTCAAGAGAAATCTGTCACTACTCCAAAAAGTAGCCAGTGTGGCCTTCCCAGGCCCTAACCTCAGTGTGATTCATTTTTGGTGAAAAGAAACATTTGGACTGACACCCATCCCAGTGCACACTCATGAGGGGTCCCAGCTTTTGGACAAGGCTTGTGTTGACTGGATCTGCTAAACAGCTCCAGAGAACCTTGAGATGCTTCTGCCATGGGCTGGTCTGAAACCAGAGGACACAGAAGGTCCTCAGCAGATGTCATGGGCAAGTGTGTGTTAAGGGCAGGATGAATGCCACAGACAGCCCCCTGCTGCCATGACCAGTTCTGGCTTGCTCAGGGGAGTTGAGAGACTTTTGTTTAAGGTGGCCTGTTTGTGAACCTAGAGGCCAGGTGAACTTTTACTCCACTGCAGACATGTGACATGAAATTTTCTCTTAGACAAGCAGGATTGTTTGTGGTTCTGCCAGTCAAATGGGAAACCACCTGCCCTATCTGTGGAAGGTATACTGTTAAGGATAAAAGGAAGCCCAGTATTTACTACTATTTTTATTTTTTTACTATGGCAAGATAATAAATGCAGTTTTAGTGGACGTGATGTCTCCTTACCTTCAAAGCAAAAAGATATAATCCCCTCTGTGCTGTGGCTCTATTTTGCCTATTTTACATTACTTGGTTTAGGAAATTCAGTTACATTATGTTTTTGTATACCCAGTGTCACTTTTGCCATAGTAAAGATTTTCAATTAAATTACATCTACTGTTTTCCTCCCATTCTCTCAGTTTGACTTTGAAGACCATGTTCTGTCCTGTAGGTCTGTGGACAGTCATGTGGCCATGTTTAGTGAAATGAGCTCACTTACTAGTTACAGGTAAGAAATTTGGAAAAAAGTAAAAAGTGTTGAAGAAACAGGATTTAACATTTCAGTTTATGTTACACGTCAGAGTGCAGGACTCTAACCTGCTTTTTCACCCCTGCTCATTCATTCAGGTTGGCCTGTGCTGTAGTGAGGGGGCACAGCTCTCAGGAAGGCTGTGTATATGTCTTGAGTTTTTACTCCCGACATATATAGGAATCTTCTTTTGCCATTATTTTGTATACCCTTTTTATTTTTCTATTGTCCTTCCCAAAGCATTGGCAGTGTCTTTTCAGATGGTAATAAAGTGTTGAGTGTATCTGTTTTAGAATGTCCTATAAGATTATCCTCTGTTGACCATAACACTAGAAGAGGATTTAGAAACATTTCTCAAAAGGTTTTTAAGAGCAGAATTGGGATTGTGAATATTCACAGTGTGGAATTCGTGCCCCTATCTTATTATGTGAGTTAAAAAGTCTTTTGTCTCTAAAGTGTGTTTTCTTTAGAGATTCCCTAATACAAAATACGGAAGAAGACTTTTGTACTTTCATCACTCAATTTAGTAACTTCTAGATTTACCTGAGTGTGGTATTCAGGAGAGGCGTTTAAGTAAAAATTCTCCCTCCATTATATATATATTTTTTTCTTGGCCTTTGTTTTAAAGGTTAAACTTTCTAATTTAAGAATTAAGTATGTGTTCAGGAAGCTGTTGTCTAGGCTTTCTTGTGAATCAGGGTTCATACCGACAAGACATGTAATGAGTCAGAAATTTTCAGAACATAGAATATAAAGGCAGCAGTCAAAACACTGTCACAATTCCAATTGGCCACCTGGTTGGTTACCAGTTACTCTTTAAAGAAGAGACCTTTATTCTAATAAAGGCTAGACATCCAGTGGGGAAGCAGAAGGTTGGATCCAAGCCCTTGTTCAAAGTTGATGACCGATTAGGTAAGGTTTTTCTTTTTGCAATCTTTATTATTATTTTTGGTAACTATTGTAACCGCAATAGCTGTTGTGTTTTAAAATATAAAGGAACAAGACTGAAATTGTAAATACTTTGTAAACATAAGCATTTGTACTTGAATAGTAGGATTTTAAAGGACTCTGATACCCTACCAAACCAGAGGCATAATAAAATGACCTTTTTATATATTTTTTCATTTTGTCTTTTATAGAAAACTAGTATTTAAGATGCTAGTTGTGTTTTTCATTTGTGCGAAGAAAAATGAAACAAAAAGCAAATAAGTAATGTTGGAGCCAGAGGTTTTCTCCTTGCCCACTCCCTTAGAGGATACAGGAGAAATATGACAGGAGAAATGGGGTGTGCTTGGAGGTTTTCTGTGAAAATTACGTTTACAGAGTCCAAAGCCACACTGTAAGGCTTTAGAGCAGTGGTTCTCAACCTTCCTAATGCCACAGCCCTTTAATACAGTTCTTGTGGGTCACAACCCACAGGTTGAGAACTGCTGCTCTGGAGGAAAGAACTTTCCACTGGCAGAAAGAACCGGTGCCGACTGGTCCTTGGTGATCTGCCGCCTTCACATGCCTATCTCTGTGGTGGTGGGTTATGAGGCTCTCAGTGCCCTTCCATGCCACTCTGTGTGCCAAGGATGGGTGGGGACACCTCTGCTCTCCACTGGAAATGTCCCCAAGCAGGTATCCTGGGAGTTGTTTCTTTTCCTCTTGTACTTCTTTTCCTTTTATTAAAACAAAAATAAAGTTTCCGATTAGCAAAAAATAATGTATATTTTAATAAAAAATGCAAAGTAAAGCAGCAACCCTAGAAGCCCATGGTTGGTTTTGGTGCCTTTTCTCTACCACGGGAGTGGAGATGCACAGGACCCATGCCCTGCAGCTTTGGGCTCCCCCCATGTCCCCAGATGATAAGGGCCCTCAAGCACACACTTGGCATCTACAGCTGATAGCGCAGACTCATAGATGCTGGGCAGTGAAGCACAGGCTGATGTTTTACCACACATGTGCCAGGTGCTAGGATTGTGAGGATCCTTGGGCATTGGTTTCCCCTCTGCTGAGGAGGCTATGAGGATCCCATCAGGTGATAATCTTGAAGCTCTCATTGCCTGGTGTTGTACTCTGTGATTGTTTCAGTAGTGACAGCATTGCTGTTCTCAGTGGAGAAGACAGTGGGAGCTGGGCAGGGCCTGCTGCTCTGTCATTCTGACTCTAATTGCTGAATCTCTGTCAAGTGTGTATATGGCAGCAGGCCCTGGGACCTACTTATTTGCTCTTGAACCTGTTTTTCTGTGTGTTCCAGTGGAGGCTGGGGTCCTGGGGCAACTGACTGTAAGCAAGCAGTTGTTAGCCTCTAAGCTTCTGAGCCCACAATTGTGTTCACCATCACCTCCAGAGCTTCATCTCTGCTCAGATGTCAGATCATGTGGCAGCTGCCACCTTGCACCCTACACTAAACTTGGGGCTGTGTAGAGAGCGAGACAAAATTGCATCAGTCCCTAATGCCAAATTAATCTTCCCAATGAAGATTTTTCATTTTGCTGGATATATTATGGTACATACCTTTAGTAGACTAGAGTGCCACCACAAATGAGAGAGTGGAACTACATATTTTGGGATGGAATTATGTGGTAGGTGAAGTGCAGGCTAGGTGTAGTTTGCCACAGAATGTTAACTACTGTATGCCTGGATGTGCACAGAATATCCTGGAAACAATTGGGTTCCACATCCCTAGATGCAACCAACTGCAGAGGATAAATATTTGAACAAAAACTGCATCTGTTCTGAAGGGGTAGACTTTCTTATCCTTATATCCTGAACAGTACAGCATAATTATTTACATAGTATTCACATTGTGTTAGGGATAACAATCAATAGATAATTTAAAGTGTACAGAAGCTAGATTAACTAGAGACAGAAAAGTGAAATCTCTGATCTCAATCAGAAATGATAAGGAGGAAATAACGGATGCCACAGAGATATAAGAGATTATCTCAGGCGGCGCCTGTGCTCAGTGAGTAGGGCGCCGGCCCCATATGCTGAGGGTGGCGGGTTCAAACCCAGCCCCGGCCAAACTGCAACAAAAAAATAGCCGGGTGTTGTGGCGGGCACCTGTAGTCCCAGCTACTCGGGAGGCTGAGGCAGGAGAATCGCCTAAGCCCAGGAGTTGGAGGTTGCTGTGAGCTGTGCGACGCCAAGGCACTCTACCAAGGGCAATAAAGTGAAACTCTGTCTCTACAAAAAAAAAAAAAAAAATGATTATCTCTGAGTACTACAAGAAACTGCATGCCCAGAAATTTGACAATGTGGAGGAAATGGATCAATACCTAGAATCACACCCTCTCCTTAGACTTAACCAAGAACAGACCAATTTCAAGCCCTGAGATAAAAGAAGCAATAAAAAAATCTCCCAACTAAAAAAAAATGCCCTGGTCCCAATGGCTTCACACCAGAATTCTATCAAACCTTCACAGAACAGCTTATATTACAAATAACTGCAGAAATTATTGCAAAACATTGAGAAGGAAGGACTTTTCTCCAACACATTCTTTCTATGAAGCAAACATCACCCTAATACCAAAAGCAGGAAAAGACCCAACTAAAAAGGAGAACTTAAGACCAATTCCACAAATGAATATAGATGCAAGAATTCTCAATAAGGGCGGCACCTGTGGCTCAAGGGGTAGGGCGCTGGTCCCATATGCTGGAGGTGGCGGGTTCAAACCCAGCCCTGGCCAAAAAAAAACCAAACAAACAAAAAAAAAGAATTCTCAATAAAATCCTAGCCAATAGATTATAGCTACATGTTAAAAAATTATACATCATGATTAAGTAGGTTTCATCCCAGGGACACAAGGCTAGTTTAACATATACAAATCCATAAACATAAGTTACTGCATCAACAGAAGCAAAAACAAAGACCATAGGATCCTCTTCGATAGATGCAGAAAAAGTATTTGACAAAATACAGCATCCTTTTCTAATTACAACACTTAAGAATACAGACATAGGGCGGCGCCTGTGGCTCAGTTGGTAAGGCGCCAGCCCCATGTACCGAGGGTCATGGGTTCAAACCCGGCCCCGGCCAAACTGCAACCAAAAAATAGCCGGGCGTTGTGGCGGGCGCCTGTAGTCCCAGCTACTCGGGAGGCTGAGGCAAGAGAATCGCTTAAGCCCAGGAGTTGGAGGTTGCTGTGAGCTGTGTGAGGCCACGGCACTCTACCGAGGGCCATAAAGTCAAACTGTCTCTACAAAAAAAAAAAAAAAATACAGACATAGGTGGCACTTTTTTTTTTTTGAGACAATGTCAGTTTGTAGTCCTTGGTAGAGTGCAGTGACGTCATACCTCACAGCAACCTCAAACTCTTGGGCTCAAGCACATTCTCACTACAGGTGCCTGCCACAACACCCGGCTATTTTTAGAGACAGGGTCTCACTCTTGCTCAGGCTGATCTCAAACCTAGGAGCTCAGGCAATCCACTCACCTCAGCCTCCCAGAGAGCTAGGATTATAGGCGTGAGCACCGTGCCCGGCCAGGTGGCACATTCCCTAAACTGATTGAAGCCATCTACAACAAACCCACAGCTAATACTATACTGAATGGAGTAAAACTGAAAGCTTTTCCACTCAGAACTGGAACCAGACCAGGTTGTCCTCTATAGCCACCACTATTCAACATAGTGCTGGAAGTTCTAGCCAATACAATCAGGCAAAAGAAGGAAATAAAGGGCATCCAAATGGGAGCAGAGGAGGTCAAACTCTTGCTCTTTGCCAATGATATGATCTTATACTTAGACTGGAATGTAGTCTTCTAAGTAAACCGTCACAATAATAGAGAAGCAACAATCCAATGTACTCTATTCTAATACCAAGGCAGTAGATGAGCTTATTCTTAACAGAACCCCAAAGACTCAACTGCAAGACTCCTGGAAGTGATCAAAATAAAGAAATAAAAACAGTAGTGTTGGGCGGTGCCTGTGGCTCAGTCGGTAAGGTGCCGGCCCCATATACCGAGGGTGGTGGGTTCAAGCCCGGCCCCGGCTGAACTGCAAACCAAAAAATAGCTGGGCGTTGTGGCGGGCGTCTGTAGTCCCAGCTACTCGGGAGGCTGAGGCAAGAGAATCGCTTCAGCCCAGGAGTTGGGAGGTTGCTGTGAGCTATGTGATGCCATGGCACTCTACCGAGGGCAATAAAGTGAGACTCTGTCTCTACAAAAAAAAAAAAAAAAAAAAAAACAGTGGTGTCTCAGGATATAAAATCAACATCCACAAATTGGTGGACATTGTATATGTCTTTTGTATATACCATTAACACCCAAGTTGAGAAGCTAATCAAGGATTAAATTGCTTTCATAATAGCTTAATAAAAAATGAAATACCTTAAAAAAATGAAAAAAGTGGTGAATTTTCTCTACAGAGAAAATAATGAAACCCTAAGAAAAACAGCATGCTAATGGCTGGGAAGAATCAATATCATGAAAACTTCCCAAAGCAATCTACAGATTCAGGCAATCCCCATTAGAGTATCAACATCATACTTTCAAGATTTTGGAAAAATAATTGTTTTGTATGGAACCAGAAAAAAGCCTGTATAGCCAAGGCAATTCTTAATAATACCTGTTTCCCTGAAAATAAGACATCCTCCAAAAATAGGACCTACTTACAGGAAAGATAAGACGTCCCCTGAAAATAAGACCTAGCGCATCTTTGGGAGCACACCTTAAAATAAGACACTGTCTTATTTTTTGGGAAACAGGATAGAAACAAAGCCGGGGGCATCACCATACCAGACTTCAGGTCATAGTGACAAGGGCATAGTGATTAAAACAGCATGGTACTGACAAAAATAGAGACATAGACATTTGAAACCAAATAGAACCCAAGAGATGAAACCAGTCTCTTACAGTCATCTGATTTTTGATAAATGAAACAAAAGCCTACACTGGGGAAAAGAATCCCTATTCAATAAATGGTGCTGGGAGAACTAGCACATTTAAAGACTGAAACTGGACCCAGACCTCTCACCACATACAAAAATTGATTCAAGATGGATAAAAGATTTAGATCTAAGGCATGAAACAATAAAAATCCTAGAAGAAAGTGTGAGGAAAATACACTTGAAGATAGCAGCTTGGGGAAAGATTTTATGAAGAAGACTTCAGTGGCAATTGCAACTACAACAAAAAATAAATGGGACTCTATTAAACTGAAAAGCTTCTGTACAATTAAGGAGACAACAACCACCCAAGCAAATAGACAACCTTCAGAATGGGAAAAATATTTGCATATTACGAATTGGACAAAGGCTTGATAACTAGGATCTACAGAGAACTCTAATCGACAAAAAAAGAGCCAACAATCCAATATGTCACTGGGCAAGAGACGTGAATAGAATCTTCTCTAAAGACAGATGAATGGCTAGTAAATATATGAAAAAACGTTCATTGTCCCTAATCAGAGAAATCCATTTCAAAACCACCCTGATATCAATCACATAATAATACCAGTGAGAATGGTCCACATCACAAAATCTCAAAGCTACAGATACTGGCGTGGATATGAAGAGAAGGGAACATCTTTACATTGCTGGTGAGACCGCAAACTAATACAGGCTTTTTGGAAGTATGGAGAATCCTCAAAGAACTCAAACTAGACCTCCCATTTGATCCTGCAATCCCATTACTAGGCATCTATCCAGAAGAAAAAAAAATCATTTTATCATAAGGACATTTGCTCTAGAGTCCAGGGGTCCTCAAACTTTTTAAACAGGGGACCAGTACACTGTCCCTCAGACTGTGGGAAGGATGGACTATAGTTAAAAAAAAAAAAAAACTATGAACAAATTCCTGTGCACACTGCACATATCTTATTTTGAAGTAAAGAAAACGGGAACAAATATAATCACACCGCCTCATGTGGCCTGTGGGCCATAGTTTGAGGACCCATGCCCTAGACTGTTTCTTCTTTTTTTTTTTAATTAAATCATAGCTGTGTACATTGATATGATCATGGGGCATCATTCACTAGCTTCACAGACCGTTTATCAAGTTTCACATATACCCTCATAAGATGCACCGCTGGTATAATCCCACCAATCCCCTTCCCTCTACGCACCTCCCCCCTCCCTCCCCTCCCTTTCCCCCTTCCCCCTATACTTAGGTTGTAACTGGGTTATAGCTTTCATGTGAAAACCCTAAATTAGTTTCATAGTAGGGCTGAGTACATTGGGTACTTTTTCTTCCATTCTTGAGATACTTTACTAAGAAGAATATGTTCCAGCTCCATCCATGTAAACATGAAAGAGGTAAAGTCTCCATCTTTCTTTAAGGCTGCATATATTCCATGGTGTACATATACCACAATTTATTAATCCATTCGTGGATCGATGGGCACTTGGGCTTCTTCCATGACTTAGCAATTGTGAATTGGGCTGCAATAAACATTCTGGTACAAATATCTTTGTTATAATGTGATTTTTGGTCTTCTGGGTATATGCCCAGTAGAGGGATTACAGGATTGAATGGCAGATCTATTTTTATATCTCTAAGTGTTCTCCAAACATCTTTCCAAAAGGAATGTATTTATTTGCATTCCCACCAGCAGTGTAGAAGTGTTCCCTTTTCTCCACATCTGCGCCAACATCTCTGGTCTTGGGATTTTGTGATATAGACTAGTCTCACTGGAGTTAGATGATATCTCAAAGTAGTTTTGATTTGCATTTCTCTGATGATAAAAGATGACGAGCATTTTTTCATATGTCTGAAGGCCGCACGCCTATCTTCTTCAGAGAAGTTTCTCTTCAAATCCCTTGCCCAGCCTGCGATGGGATCCCTTGTTCTTTTCTTGCTAATGCGTTTGAGTTCTCTGTGGATTTTGGTTATTAAACCTTTGTCGGAGACATAACCTGCAAACATCTTCTCCCATTCTGAGGGCTGTTTGCTTGCTTTACTTACTGTGTTCTTGGCTGTGCAGAAGCTTTTTAATTTGATCAAGTCCCAGTAGTGTATTTTTGAAGCTGCTTCAATTGCCCAGGGGGTCCTCCTCATAAAATACTCGCCCAGACCAATTTCTTCAAGGGTTTTCCCTACACTCTCCTCTAGTATTTTTATAGTTTCATGTCTTAAGTTTAAATCTTTAATCCAGTGAGAGTCTATCTTAGTTAATGGTGAAAGGTGTGGGTCCAGTTTCAGTCTTCTGCAGGTTGCCAGCCAGTTCACCCAGCACCATTTGTTAAATAGGGACCTAGACTGTTGCTTGCAGCTCAATTTATAATCACCAAAATGTGGAGACAACCTAAATGCCCAAAAAGCCAGGATTGGATTAACAAGCTGTGGTATATGTATGCCATGGAATACTATTTAGCCATTAAAAAGATGGGGACTTTACATCTTTCGTATTAACCTGGATTGAGCTGGAATGCAGTCTTCTAAGTAAAGCATTACAAGAATGGAGAAGCAAGAATCCAACGTACTCTATTCTAATATGACAGCTGTAGATGAGCTAATACAATGTTGGGGGGTAGGGAAATGAGGGGGAGAGGGGAGGGAGGGGGATAGGAGTTCACAGTGTATGGGACACCTCTTGAGGGCGGAACACAATTAGGGAGTTTACCTAATAAATGCAATCAGTGTAAACTAAGTCTTTGTATCCTCAAATGAACTCCAAACCAAAAAAACAAAAGTATACAGGAGGATGTGCGAGGTTATATACAGATACCATGCTCCTGTACATCAGGCAGGTCCCAGCCACCAGGGAGGCCCAGAGCGAGCAACCCAAGAGCCTAGATGTGGCCCACCATGTTCAAGGCCCCCAGCAAGCCCAGCTTCAGTTAGGAAGGTGCCTCCTGCCCCTGAGGTGGGATGTGTGGGCCCCAGAAGGACCTAGCCAGCCAGGCCCCAGGCTTGCAGACATGGGAGGTACCTCAAGGCAGTTGACTCCCTAGCCCAGGCTCCTGCTTCCACCACAGCCCCACATTCCAGTATACTCAGGGTGTGCTGTGCACAGCCTGCCATAAAATGGAAACCTGTCTTGTAAGAGAACATTATGTCTCTAGCCCCAATAAGTTTGCACTTGTTTAGTTTTGGATTTCAAGTTTGCGCACTTTTCCAGCCAGCATTTCATTCCACTCTCACGGTCTTACTTGTTCTCATGTGTTTCCTTATCCTGGGACTGGGAGGTGGCAATCACAGGTAACTGAGGGTGCATCTCAGTGTCAAGAACTCAAGTTTTCAAAAGAATCACAGTTCATTCCTATTTTTCTATGTATTTAATATTATCATATAAAATTTTCAGATGGAAGCCTTCTCAACGGTGGTCAGTGCTTTTAATGTTTTCCACTCTATTCAAGATGAAAACTTTTAATGTTCTGAATTTATTTTATACCCATGTAGCAGTTAATTTAAAGTAAAATATTGACTACACAGCTGACTCCTGCGGTTTATGACCCCTGTGATAACAGACAACACCTCTCCTTGGGATCTGCAGGTGACATGGGCTGGAAGAGGATGTGCCTGTGTCTCAGTGTCAGTTCAGGAAGTAAGACTGTGCCTGGCATGGCCACCTCACACACCACGGAAGGACTCATAGGATGACCTTTCCAAGGAAAGATGGTGAACATGCTCGTGTTTCTAGAAGAGCAAGGTCTCAGCTCAAGGCTAATCCCTGAACTCTCAGCCAAAAACCTGACAGTTGCTAGTTTTCACAGTTTCACAGATACTTTATATACAAAGGCTATGTTGATTTCAGGCCAAACTTCTGCTTCAGGTTGTAAAGGCAACAAGCCATGAAGTCTCAGAGGAGAGGGGCCTGGAGAAGAAGGCCATGTCCATTGGCTGCTTCCTCAGAAACCTTAAAGAATTCCTGTTTTTTCTCAAGTACAGCATCCACTGCTCAGGGTTCTTCTGGAAGGAGGGAAAGACAGTGACTGTTGTCCCACAACAGGACAGACAGGGCTCGGTCCCTCTGGTTCTTCAAGTCTGCAGCCTAGGCCACCTTCTGCTTCTGCTCTTCCTGTAGGAGGAAGGTCTCAGAACCATCCACATTTTCCCCTCTCCAGCCACGGGGCCCTGGCTCTGGCCACCAAGAGCTGCCTCCCCAGGGCCACGAAGCTGTCTCCATCCCCAGAACCCAGTACTTCCTGTCTCCCAACCCTCCTGCAAGCTTGAGGATAAACTTGTTTCAACCCATTTCCTCCTTACTTTCCTCTTTTCCCATCTTGTTAAGACATCCTCTGGAAGCATCTAAGGTTTGAGTTACGAGACCACCACTACTGCTACCACCAGAGGGTCTCACAGGCCCAGTATGGCCCTCACCTTGACTGTCCTCTCCAGTTGGGATAAGGCCTCCTCGTACCGAGGGACCAGCGGCTGCAGCAGCTCACTGTGGAGCTCATGCCGCTGCAGTGCGGGCACCCCACCTTCAGTCAGCATCCGGAGGAATCTCCGCTCCTAGAGAGAGAAGCTCACATGTGGGAAGGAGTCTCAGGCAGCCCCCATGTGTCCAGGCAGAAGCCCCGCTAAGGCCCTCACAGCCTTACCTGCACTTTGAGGAGCAGTGTGAAGGCCTGTCCAGCATTCCCAGCTCGGGCTGTTCTCCCCACCCTGCATCAAACATAACCATCTCAAGACAGCAACTTCTGGCCCTTTAGGGGCCCGTACGGGGGCTTCTCTCTCCAACCCCTACCCAGAACCATGCACAAAGGCCCCACATGATGCCCTCACCGGTGCACGTAGGTCCTCAGGTACTGGGGAGCATCATAGTTGATCACCAGCTCCACACCCTGCACATCAATGCCACGGGCAGTGGCATCTGTGCTGATAAGGCTGTTGGGACACACAGCACTGTGGGCCCACCCAAGCCAGAAAAAGGGACAGCTACACCTGTTAACTGGCCCCATGGGATGGATCTGGCCTTCTGGGAACTGGCTGCATGGAGTTGGGGGGCACAGGAGGCCAATCTCCTGAAGAAAGTGCTCTTCAGAGAGACCCCCAGCTAACACTGAGGGTCAACACCCTCATTCCAGAGCCCCAGGCCCTTCCAGGTACTCACAGTTGGATCTTCCCCTGTTCAAACTGTTTTAAGATCATCCTCCTTTGGCCAGGTCCATAGCGGGAAGAGAATTCAGCCACACTCACACCTCCAAAAGCTTGCACCAGCAGAGAGAGCCTGGGAAAGAAAAAGGCTACAGCCAAGTGGCACTGGGACCAGACTGCCCCAGCAGTGCCCTGCCCAGCCCTCACCTGTGTGAGTTCTCTCGGGAGTTGGTAAAGCAGAGGACCCTGGAGAAGCTCTTCTCTAGGATCAGGTGCAGGACAAGCAGTGGCTTGGTACTGAGGCTACAGGGCACGTAGTGGTGCTGCAGGAGGCAGCACAGATTGGCAGAGAGCCAAAAGTACCTGGGCCCTCCTCTGCCCTGCATGTGCCCCACTCACCGTGAGCCCCACAGGGAAAGCATACTTCCCTCCCACATCCCCGTCTCCATCTTGGGGGCCCTTGCATGCCAGACTTGTGGAAAAAAGCCGGGGCTGGTGGAGGCCCAGTTGCTGTAGCTTTTCAGGGTTCTGGGTCAGAGTAGCTGAGAAGAGCAGCTTCTGCAGAGGCATCTGGGGACAGTAGGTGCTAGAAGAGAAGGGGGTGTGGGGATTACTGGAAGGAGCCATCTGCAGCCCTCCTGAACTTCCAGGAACAGGCTTCCTCATGACTGCAGAGAAGAGCCCGCACCACACCAGGGTGGGGTGTCCGACACACGTGTGGTCCTATGTAACAAAATTTGATGGAATTCACTCCACCCTCGTCTCATACCAAGAAAGCAGTAGCATGCACAGCAGCCTCTGCTCAGGGGCGGCCAGCTCCTGAGCACAACGCTGGATACCTGGCGGCGGTCACAGCCTGGAGCTGCCTCCTCTGCAGCACAGCACAGGGATCCGTGGGGCCCTCCCTCTGGAAGGCCGCTGCCACTACTCGTGGCAGCCAGGACTGGTGCATGCTGTCTATCATCCTGTCGGCCTCATCTATGACCTGGGGGGTGAGAAACCTGGTGTTGGGTGGTGGGAAGGCTCCCTGCCAAGATCAGCCCTTCACTCATAGCCCTGGCTTCTGGGATGGGTGACCTACCAGGAACCGGAGCTGCTGGAGGCTGAATCCTGGGGTCTGGTCGATATGGTCTACCAGGCGGCCAGGAGTGGCCACCACGATGTCAGCTAGGCAGCGGTAGCCATCTGTTCTATAAACCATAGTATAGTTCCTCAAAAGATCTTCCTAGGGCATTCTGTCAGCAAGGCACTACCTGGCTCACCATGCAGTACTGACCCTCTCCCAATACTGGCAGCATGGGCTGCTGCTCATAGGAGCCTGGCAGCTACAATAGTGGCTGCTCTTCTCTGGCTGTGTGCACCCGAGTGGGGACCCTCCTAAAGAGCCTACCACCCAGGAGAACCTACGTCTTCTGTACAAGGCTCTCCTGCTCCTTGGCCAGTGTCTTCTGTCCAGTAATCAGGGCAACTCTTAGAGGTGTTGGGTCTGTGTAGATGTTGAACACTTTGCTTACCTAGAGAAAGAGCCTGTCATTGGCCTGGATATATCTGCCCACACACACAGTGGAAACGACTCCAGGCTAGTCTGAGTCACTGGGAGATTAGTACATGCACGCCCAGTATGGCAGCCAAGGTCACAGTGCTGACCTCCAGTGCAGGGATCACATACCTGTTGGGCCAGCTCCTTGGTGGGCAGCACAACCAGAGCACGTACATGACACACCACTCGCCGCAGCAGGGCCTGCATGGGGAGGCTGCCTGTGTCAGCAATGAATCCCTGCTGCACACTGAACCCCCACTGCAGAGGGTGGGGACCCTGACACCCACCTGTACCACAGGGATGACAAAGGCCAGTGTCTTCCCACTGCCTGTTGGGGCAGAAACACAGAGGTCGCTGGGCTGGTAGCCGCCTCTGCCCACCAGAAACCCATTAGCTGCACTCTCCAGGAGGGTGGGAATCACAGCTGCCTGGACTGGACAAGGAAAGATGAGAGACAAGTCCTGCTTATACTGGGCTCAGTCACTTCCCTATCTATGACCTTTGGGCTGCGTTGCTCTGTTGGAGAACTGGGAACCTCTGCCTCAAGGAAAGCACCAGGGCCCCAAGGAGCATTGGGAACCATAAGCCTAAGGACTCCAGATGTGGTAGGAGCTCCTAAGCTGTGGTCATTCCCAGTCCTGCCTGAGGATTCTCTAGAACAGCAGTTCTCAACCTGTGGGTCATGACCCCTTTTAACTGTGTGAAAAGTTCATCTAGTAAGGCTGAGAACCTTCCTAGAAGGTGCCCTCCCTGCCATCCACCAGGACTAGGGCACCTGGAAAATAGAATGAGATGCCCTGTGCTCGTAGCTGCTTCTGTAAGTCAGGGTGGACCTCAGGGATGTCCTCGACTGGAACAAGGCCTTCAGCAATGTTCTTTCGGATACAACTTGGCTCAGCCAGCCACACTGGCAGAAAAGGTTGGACCTATCACAAAAGAAGAAGAGACCAGGTGAATGTGTCAGAGCCCTCCAGGCTGGGGCGATGGAGCACACAGAAACCAAATACCTATGTTGAAGCTGAAAAGACTGGAGGAGAAAGACCTGAAAAGCTTCCTGATTGCATTGCCAATTCTTCTTCAAACCAGCCTCCCCCCTGCCCCACCTCCTACTCAGCCTTCAGAGAAACTAAAAATCACACAGTAGCAGGTGCTACTTGCTGGGTAAAGCATGGCACCAGCAGTGGCTCCATACCCTACTGTGCCTGTGATGTCCTCTGTGTTTCCCCAGCCACACCATCTGTCTTACGCATTAAGCTGGTACCTGCCTCAATGTCTCTGCCCAGCTCTGCCCTTCCTAGCACAGCCTACCCCCCCTTCGCCCCCCAGGCCTGCTGGCTTCTTCTGACCTTTGCATCCTGCCTCAGAGAGAACTTCCACCCACAGCACCACCCAAGGGCCAGGGAGCTCGCTGCCTGCTCTCCTCCTGCTCTCTTCACAGAAACTGCACACCATCTCTTTACCAAGACAAACACACCCCACGGAAAAAAGCCGGTGGAACTTCCTGAGTTTTACTCCTGAGATCGCAAGCGCAAAGAACAGCTCTTTTAACATGCACAAAAAAGCTTATGTCGGAGAAAGAAGACAGGAAGGGGCGCATTGGAAACGCTGCGTCTCTTACAGGAGCCAGACACAAGCCCGGTGCTCGGCAGCCAACTGTGGCCAGGGAAGATGCTCGTTCACCCAACCCTATCGTACCGCTAAGCCCGCCTTGCCTCCAAGTGAGCTGCTCACCTTTGGTGCCTTCCTCCTCCCGAAGCCCCCCAGCATCAGGGCGGAGGCCGTGGGCTCAGCCGCCTCCTCCGCGGGCGGTACGTCCGGAGCCGCCTCGGCGCGCGCGCCCTGCTCCCCCAACGCCTCCTCGCTGCTCTCTGCGCGCACACCCGGGCCAAGCGGAGCGTCAGCCCCCGCCGGCGCTCGGGAGGGGAGCCCAGCCCGCCGGCCTGGCACTCCCGCTTCCGCGCTTTCGTGCTGGTCATCCGCCCTCGGCCTCTTCTCCTGTGGCGCTTCGGAGCTTCCGGGCGCCTCCGGACTACCCCGCCGCCGCCTCCGGGGCCGCCGCCGCCGCCTTCCCGATGCCTCGGAATGAGGGGCCGCCTCGGGAGGCGCGGGCTGCCGCTGTTGCCGCTCGCGGGCCCGGCTCTGAAGGCGCTCGAGCAGCACCCGGGCCCGCTCGCCCGCCCCAGCCTCTTCCTCTTTCGCTGCTGCTGCCGCTGCCTCCGGGCCCGGGTACCGCAAGATGTGGAACAGCGCCATGGTGCGCCAAGCCGCACGCCGCTCCGGCTCGCGCACGGGGATGACGTCTGGCGTGCCGATGGCGTCAGCGGTGTGCGGCGGGGTACCACAAAGGCGGTGCGCGCGGGGATCAAGTTGGGCGACGCGGCGGTCGCGTCCCGGACAGAGGCGGCATGGAGCGGGAACCTGGTCCCGCTGGCACGCGCCGGGCGCTGGGCCGCCTGCTTGAGGCGGTGCTGAGGAGCCGCAGCGAGGCCAACGCCGTGTTCGACATCCTGGCGGTGCTGCAGGTGGCCGGTGCGGGGCTGGGGCGGTTCAGGGACAGGCCAGAGGGTCAGAACCGAGTATTGTGAATTAGCGTGGGGTCGCGGGGCAGGGGCAGTGACAGCCCTGTGGTGCTCCCTGGCCCCACTCTCTCCTTGCAGTCTGAGGACCAGGAGGAAATCCAGGAAGCGGTGCGCACATGCAGCCGTCTCTTCGGGGCCATGCTGGAACGCGGAGAGCTGTTCGTGGGCCCTCTGCCCTCCGAGGGGGCAGCTATGGCAGGTGAGCGCCTGCAGGGGCCGCGACCGTTCCTGGCCTGGCTCTTTGCTTGCTTGGTGACCGGCAAGGAGGCTTTGTCGCCATGGGATGAGCGGCGCAAAAAACCCTGTGTTAGCGCATTCAGATGAAGGAGGACTCAGATATCCCTCTGAGAGGTAACACAGGTACCCTGGGGCCAGGCTTAGATGGATTTTGAACAAGGCATGCCTCTTAACTGTGTGTTCTGTCCCACGGGCGTGGTAGTGTTTAATGCTTACAGTAATCCAGCTTCATGGCCCCATCTTTGGAACATCCAGAGCCTGGTATAGTGAGGGGGTGGGGTCCTAACTCTGGAACCTTGGCTGGAGGCTCTCCTGAGTTACCAGCGGTTCTTTGTGCAGGGCCCAGGGAGTGTTCTGGCTCCACCACATGAGTGGTGGCGTGGTGACTTATATCCAGCTGTGGAGGTTGAGTAGAGAGCAATGGATATGGGTTCAGGACCTTGGGTTGGGCCTGGCACATGTGGGCATCAGTGTGGCCTGATGACTACATTGACTTTGTGGGCAGGGTCCCGAGGAGCCATGCGTAAGTACAAGGTATGGATGAGACACCGCTACCACAGCTGCTGCAACCGTTTGGGGGAACTCCTGGCCCACTTCTCCTTTCAGGTCAAGGTGAGTCTTGGGGTCATGGAGCCAGCTTCAGCTTCATCTGTCTATCTCTGGCACCCTCACTTCCCAGGCAGTCCACATAGCAGAAGTGCAGGGCTGTGGGCGTAGACACTTCTTTTTGCACTTGTCTGGGTAAGGATGCTTGCTCTCTTTTGGCTAGTTTTCTGGTGGGCAGCCTCGCTCTGTCCCCTGACTTGGGAGTGTCATGTTGTGGGCCTTCAGGCCTGTTGAGAAACGTGGCTATCTGGTCCTGTACTGTTTGTGACTAGCTGAAGAGGGACAGCCAGAGCCAATAATCACTCACAGTGGAACCTACATGCCAAGTTTGTACCAATCCAGTTTGCATGTGTTTGCTTTAGCCTGCGCTGCAGTCCACAGCCATAGGAATGGGTCTTCCATTCTTCAACAGTTTTGCTGAGGTGTAATTCACATGATCTATAATTTGCAAGTTAAAGTATATAGGTGGTGTCTTTTATCTATTGAGCTCCAGCACACCTTATCGCCCCAAAGAGAAATCTTATGCCTATTCACAGTCACTCCTCAGAGATACCCCTCACACTCTACCCCACCAGCCCTAGGAAACCACTGATTTACCATCTGTCTAAGTGGATGTGCTTTTTCTGGATGTCCCATGTAAGTGGGATCATATGATACACAGCCTTTAGTGTCTGGCTTCTCTTGTTCATCATGACACATTTAAGGCTTGTCTGTCCTGCACCGTGTCAGATCTTCATTCCCTTTGGTGGCTCAATCACAAAGTACAGTACGTTGCACCTTGCTGACCTGTCCACGTGTTGTGGGACATTTGGGTCATTTCTACCTTTTGGCTGTTACAAAGAATGTAGCTATGAACATTTACCTGTGCATTCCTATGACTTAGTGTGTTGATGTTTTCATCTTGCTTGGGCACATCCTACAAGTGGTGTTGCAGGTTCTGTGGTAATTCTGTTTAACGTTTTGAGGAATATTTTGAGGTTTGAGGCTGTTTTCCACAGCAGAGGCACCATTTTACATTCCTGTGGGCTGTGTGCTAGGGTTCCATGTGCCTTGCGTCCTCGCCAATATGTTGAACCTGAATCCCTAACTTTTAAAAGCTGGGGAAATGTCACACATAAACATCTGTTTTCAGCTTCTTACGGAGAAGTCAGCAGCTCTATTGCATTAGGCTAGTGTGTGTTCGTGGCAATAACTGGATGAAGGGAGAGCTGGGAATTCCTTTTATGCAGGCACAGGCCCCAGAGTTAAGTGGTAGTGATTGTCTCACAGCTCCACAAATGTAGTAAAAAACACTGACTTGTATGCTTTAAGTGGTAAATTGCACAACACATGAGTTACATCCCAACAGAGCTGTTAAAGGTGGTGATCCATTCCTGTGACTGACTCCCAGAGGATCTTGTTGTATAGTGCTCAGGGCCTCCCTGGTTTGGGCTGGTGTTCCACTTTTCCCATTTGTCATCATGGGGCCAGAGCTTCTGAGCCCTGCTGGCTTCTCACACTTGTGTTCTCACAGCTGTCACTGAGGTTCAGAGCAGCATTCTCGGGATACAGATGACAAGGGCAGCCAGGCAGCCCCATGACACAGATCTGCCTATATGTGCTCCCTGGGCCAGATCCTATTCTGAGCCCCACACTCATTACCTTTAGATGTCATCATCTTGCCCATTTCAGGCACAGGATGTGGAGGCCTTGATAGTGGCTGGCAGCAGCTAGAGCAGAAGACAGGGTCCCTTTTTTCTCTGTGCTCTTGGGCCTGGCAATGATGGGCTCCCTGGCTTGGGTGAGCTCTGGGGGAGTGTCATGGCTACCCTATTCCTGTTTTGTAGGAGCTGGCCCTCAGCACACTCATGAAGTTTGTGCAGCTGGAAGGAATGCACCCCTTGGAGAAGCCCAAGTGGGAAGGCAACTACCTGTTCCCCCGCAGGCTCTTTAAGGTAAGGGTCTTGGTGGCAGCTCTCAAAGAACCTCATAGAGTAGAGCTCAAGATGTGTCCCCTGGCTTGGGCTGGATGAACAGGTGGGTATTGGATAGGACATTTATGCCTGCCCCTCCCTGTAGGGGTGAGCTTGGCTGCTCAGGCGTCTCTGTGGTGACCCATTGGTTGTGGGAAGTAGTCCTGTTAGTCGGCCTCTGGCATGGGGCTTGGCAGGGTGTCAGCAGCATGTATGGATGCCACTGGACTGTGCCTGGAGTGGGGAGAGGTGCTCACTCCCATTTCTGCCCCCAGTTGGTGGTGGGAGGCCTATTGTCGACTGAGGAGGACCACAGCCTGCTCCTCTCCCAGTTCCGGGAGTATATGGAATATGATGATATCCGCTACCACACAATGCAGGCAGCCACCAACACTGTGGCCCACATCACCAACCTGCATTCTGAGGTAAGTGGACAGGTCCCTTAGTCCTTCTCCTGGTGGGTGGTGGGGGCAGCATCCAGATGCTCAGATGAGGCTCCTGGCAGGTGTCCCTCACTTTCTGGAATAATGCCTTCACATTGCTGTCTGCTGTGAGCCTGCCCCACCACGAGCGCAATTTCTCCAACTTCTATGTGTCACGCATGGGTGAGTGTCCAGCAGGAGGAGTTGGGGGCAGGGCCAGGACAGTAGCGGGTGACCCTTGGCCACTTGTGTCCTTGCAGAGTCATCAGACAAATGGAAAATTGCTCATCTAAAGGTGAGTTACTTCTGGAGGGGTGGGTAGCCTTCCAGGGCCACAGCCTCTACCCTCTATGTGGGTACAGTCCACATATGTAATGCACATATGTCCACATGTGTGGGACCCTTAGAGGCCCAGCCACCACCCCATTTCTCCAAAGAAAGCTCTCAGGACAGAGGTGGCAGCTAGCATGGTCCCTAGGACCACTCATGGGCAAGCGCGAAAGGAGATGCTGGCAGAGGCCAGAAGGAGGCTTCATGGTTTCTGGGGACTCTTTCATGCCACACATCATTTTTGTGGGCAGTTTTAGATGTGCTGCATGTTCTTTCTGTACTTGCCAGGAACGTAGTTTACCTCTCCTCGTTTTGCAGGGCTTTCTGTCTTGGAGTTTCTGAGACCTAGAGCTTCAGGGCCCCTAGGGTTCTCAAGTTCCAAGGGTTCTAGCAGCTCCTGACTTAAGTAGGGACAGGGAGAGGGTCGGCAGCGATAGGTACAGTGTGTGTTGGTTCTTAGGGCTGGTAGCTCCGGGGTCTGGGGTCAGGACGCGGAGGGAGGGTGGCAGCTGCTGAGGGGTCGGGGGTGGGGAGTGGCAATGCAGCCTTGGCTGTTGCAGGAGCACAGGAAGGCGTTCCAGGCCATGTGGCTCAGCTTCCTCAAGCACAAGGTAGGGGCCTGGAGGGAGCATCCTATCTTCTTTGGGGGGACATCTTAGTATTCCTGGGGGCATGTGTCCTTGTCTTTCTGGCCTCTGGTGGTTGTCCTGATCTTCCTGGGGATGGGTGGCGGGTTCTTTGCTCTTCCTGGGGGCAACACCCTGACCTACTGCGACCCTCAGCTGCCCCTGAGCCTCTACAAGAAGGTGCTGGTGATAGTGCACGACTCCATCCTGCCACACTTGGCACAGCCCACGCTCATGATAGATTTCCTCAGCAGTGCCTACGACCTCGGTAAGGCCCAGCAGTCAATGATGGGGGCTCATCTCCCTTTTATGTGGCTGAGGTGGTGGCCCAGTGCCCACAGGGCTGCTGCCCCTTCCTGGACATGGTGGGTTGGGGAGAGGATGGTGGGACAGATGGTGATGCCGGGACTCTGCTCAGGGGCCTCAGGGTGGGGTACAGGTTGGGCTGGCTTCATGTCTGCATCTGTTGCAGGAGGAGCCGTCAGCCTCTTGGCCTTGAATGGACTGTTTGTCCTGATCCACAAGCACAACCTGTGAGTGTCACCCTGGCGTATGGGTCTCCCTGACTCTCCCGGGCCTGCCAGACTGGGTCCCCACCCCCATCAAGTCAGGGTGTTAGGGGAGCCCACTAGGAACAAGTGGCTGAATCAGCTTCCAGCCTTAGGTCTGTGGTTTCCTGGGGCCCTCTGTTGTGGCATGCTGTCACCTTTGCCCCTACTCCCAGGGAATACCCTGACTTCTACCAGAAGCTATACGGCCTCCTGGACCCATCCATCTTCCATGTTAAATATCGCGCCCGTTTCTTCCACTTGGCCGATCTCTTCCTGTCATCCTCGTGAGTACCTGGAGGGTACCCAGCCTGGTCTCAGAACAGCTGCCCAGAGCTGGGTCTATGGGACACCTGCTGGGTACCTAACCCTGTCCAGATCTGGGGCTGCAGCCTTGGGCTGGGGTGGGTGGGTGTGGAAGGACTGGCAGTCAGAGCTCTGGTATCTCACATCCTATTGCTTTGCCCAGCCATCTTCCCGCCTACCTGGTAGCTGCCTTTGCAAAGCGCCTGGCCCGCCTGGCACTGACGGCACCCCCCGAGGCCCTCCTCATGGTCTTACCCTTCATCTGCAACCTGTTGCGCCGACACCCCGCCTGCCGGGTGCTCGTGCATCGCCCTCAGGCTTCTGGTGAGTGTAGGGTGGGGCCAGGCCCTGTGGGGGGGGGGCTACTTGGTGTGGTCCTTCCCCCTTCGTGTGTCCCCTGAGTGACAGTTAGCAGACGAGGGCCTGCATTTCATTTCTAGAGCTGGATGCCGACCCCTATGACCCAATCGAAGAAGACCCGGCCAAGAGCCGGGCCCTGGAGAGCTCTCTGTGGGAGCTACAGGTGAGGGTGCCACCCCCTTGCTCAACCAGCTGCATTTCAGCCCTTATTAAACCCCCAACTCCCTGCAGCCCTACATGGCCTTGGGCCCTGTGTCACCCTGGTCAACTAGAGGAAATCTTTATCCACCTGGAGCTGCTTCTGTCCCTGATGCAGCTGCATTGGTGGTGGTGGTGGGGGTGTTCAGCCCTGCTGCCCCATCTCCTGTTAGCAGCTTAGAAGCCCCAGAGAGGGAGTTAGCACCTGAGGGCACTCAGTAGGGCCACCGCAGGGCTGGTGCCCCCTTGACGGCCCCCTTGTACCCCTCCTAGACCCTTCAACATCATTACCACCCTGAGGTATCCAAAGCCGCCAGTGTCATCAACCAGACTTTGTCTGTCCCTGAAGTCAGCATTGCACCACTCCTGGAGCTCACTGCATATGAGGTAAGGAATGGGAGTACAGGGAGCTGGGCTCCAGGGCCTGGGCCCAAGGATCACTGAGCACCAGCCTAACGGCTACTGTTCGTCCTTGCAGCTCTTTGAGCAAGACCTGAAGAAGAAGGGGCCTGAGCCGGTGCCTCTGGAGTTCATCCCAGTCCAGGGTTTACTGGGCCGGCAAGATGACCTTTGTACCCAGCACTTCAGGCTCAGCTGACCCTGCTTTGACCCCACCTTGTCCCCAAATAAATGGTTTTGTAGGAGAGTGGCTCTGACAGAGTATGGGCCTAGGTGGCATCCTCACATCTACCTTGGACCTGGCCTGGATAGAGTCCTCTGCCTTCTCTGCAGTTGGGGGACCTGAAATGTGGCCCTGCCCTTCAGGACTCCAGGCAGATTGTGTCACAGGTGCCTGGGCCAGCCCTCTGCAGAGCCCCTGGATCTGATAGCCCAGCCCAGCCCAGCCAGCCCTACTCGTGCGGAGTCCCTCTGTATTTAGACCTGGGGTGACTTGCAGGGACTCAACCTTGGTCAGTCATGGTGGAAGCCACAGGGAGGGCAGATATATGGGTGAAAGTGTTTGGTATGAGTGTATGCAGGTGTTTAAAGTGAGAGTACGTGATAATGTTTGACTGTGATGTGTGTGTGGTGTGAATGGCATTTATGTGAGTGTGATGTATGTGATGTGTAGTGTATGATGTGTAATGTTTGACGTGTGTGGTATGAGTGTGATGTGTGGTGTAGCTGAGTATAATGTGGGTTGCTAAGTTTAGTGGTGGCTAAGTGCCAGTGACCCAGTCTGGCAGAGCCTTGCCAAGGTCCAGGGACTGGTGGCCTTGAGCAGAGGTCCAGGGGCAAGTGTCTGCACATCTAGTCCTTGTTGCCAACTGTGGGCTCCAGGCAGCTGGAAGTTAATAGTCTTGTTTTGTTTCCAGTGTGTTTATTTTATGGGACACCATTTATGCCAAACAAGCCTGCTTTTCCACCTAGAGCAGGGACCCTGAGTTTCCTTTTTAAATCCATTTGTTCAAAGACAGAAAAGCCAGACAATCGCAGGCCCGTGGACTGGGCAGGACTGTGCCCCCTCTGGATGGCAGGGCATTGCTGCCCACCACCCATGAGCCTCCTATCTGTGTCTGCCCCCAGGAGTGCTGGGCTTGCTTCATACTGTAGCTGCTTGGGTCTCGGAGCTGCTCTGTTGGCCAAAGGGCCCTATACATGGCCTGCAGGGGCTTTAGGAGGCCAGTGGTGGTAGAAATAGAGTTGTCTCTGCCCCCTCCCCACCACCACCACCACAGTGGTTCAGGGACAGGAGCCAGCCCTGTTACCTGGCTAGGTGCTTCCTTCCATCCAGACTGCTGTGCTCGCTCTTGCTCCAGGGTCTTTGCACCGGCCACAGCCTCTGCCTCTACAGCTTCCCCCTGCACTGCCCCATCAGTAAGGCCAGAGTTTGCACAAGACCTCAGGGAGGCCTCTGGACACCCCATTCATAGTCATGCACGTGCACAGTTGCACATACATGTTCACACTCCACTAGCACCCATGTACCTTCCTGACATTCATGAGCCATGTTCTTTGCTCATACTGTCCATGCCTGCCCCCACAGGCTCTTGGGCTACACTTGGGGCTTGTGCATGTCTGCACATAGTCCTATAGGGCTTGGCCACCTATCACACCTGGGGTGGCTCTGGCCTCAGCCTAGGGGCTCTAGGGGATAGGACCAGGCCAGGAGGGACAGTATTCTGAGTGCATAGAGTGTCCTGTCCAGGGCAGTTGCCCTGCCTGTGGTACAGGACAGACCTCTGGAGGGCACCATCACAAGGAGCACGTGCTGAACAGCCTGGCCCCCAACCTGTCCCTGGAGCCCTGCCCCAGCTAGTAGAACACATGCTGGGCAGAAGCCAGGGAGGGGTCCAACATCATGGCCAGAGTGGCCCTGGGACAGGGTGGTGGTTTTGTGACCCTTATGCCCAGATCCAGAGAACCAAGTGACCAACCTCTTGCCTTTATCACCAGGAAGACGGAAACTACTCAGGTGGCAATGGTGCAGCTCTTTGCTCCACCCATCAAAGTTATAAAACCAAAATCCAACTCTGGTCTAAAAATCCAATCTCTGGATTTTTAGCAGTGACAACAGGGCTGGTCTCTCCTGGTCTTTATGGATTCAAGGCAGAATTCTCCCTCCCAGGCTGGGCTGTCCCCATTGCCTGCAACTCCTATTTCGGGCCTGGATGTAGGTTCTGTCTAGCTCTCTTTTTTAAAATTTAGTATTATTATTATTATTATTGTTAGGGATTCATTGAGGGTACAAGAAACCAGGTTACGCAGATTGCATTTGTAAGGTAAAGTCCCTCTTACAACTATGTCTTGCCCCTAAAAGGTGTGTCACACACCAAGACCCCACCCCCCTCCCTCCTTCCCTCTCTCTGCTCTTCCTTTCCCCACCCTTCCTCCTCCTTTCTCTCTCTGCTCTTCCCTTCCCCCACCCCCACCGTGTCATTAATTGTTCTCATATCAAAATTGAGTACATAGGATTCATGCTTCTCCATTCTTGTGATACTTTACTAAGAATAATGTGTTTCACTTCCATCCAGGTTAATACGAAGGCTGTAAAGTCTCCTTTTCTTTAATGGCTGAATAGTATTCCATGGTGTGTATATATACCACAGCTTGTTGATCCATTCCTGGGTTGGTGGGCATTTAGCCTGTTTCCACATTTTGGCGATTGTAAATTGAGCTGCAATAAACAGTCTAGTACAAGTGTCCTTATGATAAAAGGATTTTTTTCCTTCTGGGTAGATGCCCAGTAATGGGATTGCAGGATCATTTGGGAGGTCTAGCTTGAATTCTTTGAGGGTTCTCCATACTTCCTTCCAAAAACGTTGTATTAGTTTGCAGTCCCACCAGCACTGTAAAAGTGTTCCCTTCTCTCCACATCCACACCAGCATCTGCAGTTTTGAGATTTTGTGATGTGGGTCATTCTCGTTAGTGTTAGATGGTATCGCAGGGTGGTTTTGATTTGTATTTCTCTAATAATTAGGGATGATGAGCATTTTTTCATGTGTTTGTTAGCCATTCATTTATCTTCTTTAGAGAATGTTCTGTTCATGTCTCTTGCCCATTGATATATGGGATTGTTGGCTTTTTTCATGTGGATTAATTTGAGTTCTCTGTAGATCCTAGTTATGAAGCTTTTGTCTGATTCAAAATATGCAGATATCCTTTCCCATTGTGTAGATTGTCTATTTGCTTTGGTTGTTGTCTCCTTAGCTGTACAGAAGCTTTTCAGTTTAATTAAGTCCCATTTGGCTTCCTTTCGGCCGGAGACGCCATCTTCCAGTAATTCACCAAAATGACAAACACAAAGGGAAAGAGGAGAGGCACCCGATACATGTTCTCTAGGCCTTTTAGAAAACATGGAGTTGTTCCTTTGGCCACATATATGCAAATCTACAAGAAAGGTGATATTGTAGACATCAAGGGAATGGGTACTGTTCAAAAAGGCATGCCACACAAGTGTTACCATGGCAAAACTGGAAGAGTTTACAATGTTACCCAGCATGCTGTTGGCATCGTTGTAGACAAACAAGTTAAGGGCAAGATCCTCGCGAAGAGGATTAATGTTCGTATTGAGCATATTAAGCACTCTAGGAGCCAAGATAGCTTCCTGAAACGTGTGAAGGAAAATGATCAGAAAAAGAAGGAAGCCAAAGAGAAAGGTACCTGGGTTCAACTGAAGCGCCAGCCTGCACCACCCAGAGAAGCCCACTTTGTGAGAACTAACGGAAAGGAGCCTGAGCTCCTGGAACCCATTCCCTATGAATTCATGGCATAATAAGCATATAACATAGCACACAGGAGTACTAGTGAACCCATGTTTTTAGGAGCAAGAACCTATTTATTCCCCATGAGCATAATATGGCATAATATGTGTACAGCAGGGGCACACAAGATAACCAATAGTCCCCATGTAACAGTGATACAAGGTGCTGGGACCTATTTCCCACGAATTCAAAAGTCAATCAACACTTTGTCACATTAAATGGCAAGGTGCCTCCCTGAGCTGCTGGAACTTCTTCCCCTATGAATTCATGGCATGGTAGATACAAATAATAGCATAAAAATGTTTCTTGTTCATTCACTTCAAGTGTGTTTTTTTCCCCCCAAAGAAGTATTAAAGCAAATTTTAATGTGTCCTAAAAAAAAAAAAAATTAAGTCCCATTTGTTTATTTTTGTTGTTGCAATTGCCACCACAGTCTTCATGAAGTCTTTCCCCAGGCCGGTATCTTCCAGTGTTTTTCCTATGCTTTCTTTGAGAATTTTTATTGTTTCATGCCTTAAATTTAAGTCCTTTATCCATCTCGAATCAATTTTTGTGGGTGGAGAAAGGTGTGGGTCCAGGTTTAGTCTTTAACATATGGATATCCAGTTCTCCCAACACCATTATTGAATAGGGAGTCTTTCCCCTAAGGTGTGTTCTTGTTTGGTTTATCAAAGATTAGGTGGTTGTAAGATGTTAGTTTCATTTCCTGGTTTTCTATTTGATTCCAAATGTCTATGTGTCTATTTTTGTGTCAGTACCACGCTGTCTTGACCACTATGGCTTTGTAGTATAGCCTAAAATCTGGTATGCTGATGCTTCCAGCTTTGTTTTTATTACTAAGAACTGCCTTAGCTATATGGGTTTTTTTCTAGTTCCATAGAAAACACAGAATCATTTTCTCCAAGTCTTGAAAGCATGATGTTGGTATTTTAATAGGGATGGCATTGAATCGATTGCTTTGGGAAGTATAGACATTTTAACAATGTTGATTTTTCCCAGCCATGAGCATGGTACGTGCTTCCATTTGTTAATATCCTCTGCTATTTCCTTTCTTAGGATGTCATAATTTTCTTTATAGAAGTCTTTCACCTCTTTTGTTAGGTATATTCCTAGGTATTTCATTTTCTTTGAAGCTATGGTGAAGGGAGTTGTGTCCTTAATTAGTCTCTCTTCTTGACTGTTATTGGCGTATACAAAGGCCACTGTCTTGTGGACATTGATTTTATATCCTGAGACATTAGTGTATTTTTTGATGACTTCCAGGAGTCTTGTGGTTGCATTTTTGGGATTCTCTAAGTATAAGATTATGTCGTCAGCAAAGAGGGAGAGTTTGACCTCCTCTGCTCCCATTTGGATGCCCTTTATTTCCTTGTCTTGCCTAGTTGTATTGGCTAGAACTTCCAGCGCTATGTTGAACAGTAATGGTGACAGAGGACAACCTTGTCTGGTTCCAGTTCTAAGAGGAAAAGCTTTCAGTTTTACTCCATTCAGTAAAATATGAGCTGTGATTGCAAGAGGGACTTTACCTAACAATTACAATCAGTGTAACCTGGCTTATTGTACCCTCAATGAATCCCCAACAATAAAAAAAAAAATGTGAGTTGTGGGTTTGTCATAGATAGCTTTGATCAGTTTAAGAAATGTGCCACCTATGCCTATACTCTTCGGTGTTCTAATTAGAAAAGGATGCTGGATTTTATCGAATGCTTTTTCTGCATCTATTGCGAGGATCATATGGTCTTTGTTTTTGCTTCTGTTGATATGGTGGATAATGTTTATGGACTTGTGTATGTTAAACCAGCCTTGCATCCCTGGGATGAAACCCACTTGATAATGATGTATAAATTTTTTGATGATAAGCTGTAATCTATTGGCAAGTATTTTGTTGAGAATTTTTGCATCTATATTCATTAGTGAAATTGGTCTGAAATTCTCCTTTTTGGTTGGGTATTTTCCTGGTTTTGTTATCAGGGTGATGTTTGCTTCATGGAATGTGTTGGGGAAGATTCCTTCCTCCTCAGTTTTTTGGAATAATTTCTTTGAAGGTTTGATAGAATTCTGGTGTGAAACCATCTTTGCTGTAAGATTTTTTATTATTTCTTTGATTTCAGTGTTTGAAATTAGTCTGTTCAGGAGTTCTCTTTCTTCCTGGCTAAGTCTAGGGAGAGGGTATGATTCCAAATATTGATTCATTTCCTTCACATTGTCAAATTTCTAGGCATAGAGTTTCTGGGAGTATTCAGATATGATCTCTTGTATGTGGCATCGGTTGTTATTTCCCCTTTATCATTTCTGATTAAGGTTACTAGAGATTTTACTTTTCTATTTCTAGTTAGTCTGACCAATGGTTTATCTATTTTATTTATTTTTTCAAAAAACCAACTCCGTGTTTCATTAATTTTCTGAATGATTCTTTTGTTTTCAATTTCATTGATCTCTGGTTTAATTTTGGATATTTCTTTTCTTCTGCTTGGGTTTAGGCTTAGATTGTTCTTCTTTTTTGTTTTTTTTTTTTGGTTTTGGGCCGGGGCTGGGTTTGAACCCGCCACCTCTGGCATATGGGACCGGCGCCCTACCCCTTGAGCCACAGGCGCCACCCCTAGATTGTTCTTCTTTTTCCAATTCCATAAGATGGCTTGTGAGTTTGTTGATGCACTCTCTTTCTGTTTTTCGAATGTAGGCATCTAAAGCGATAAATTTTCTTCTCAGAACTGTGTTCACAGTATCCCACAGGTTTTGGTCGCTTGTGTCTTCATTGTTGTTATGCTCAAGGAAGTTAATGATTTCCTCTTTTATTTCTTCCTGCACCCAGCTATCGCTCAACAGAAGGTTGTTTAATTTCCATGCCTTTATGTGGGGTTGAATGTTTTTGTTAGAGTTGAGTTCCACCTTTAGTGCCTTGTGGTCTGAGAAGATACAAGGCAAAACTTCAATTCTTTTGATTCTATTGAGGTTTGTTTTGTGTCCTAGGATATGATCAATTTTGGAGAATGTTCCATGGGGCAATGAGAAGAATGTATATTCTTTATCTTTGGGATGGAGTGTTCTATATGCATCTATCAAGCACAGTTGTTCTAGTGTCTCATTTAAGTCTTTTATATCTTTATTTAATTTCTGTTTAGAGGATCGGTCCAGCTCTGCAAGAGGAGTGTTAAAGTCCCCTGTTATGGTGTTATAGGATATCATATTGCTCAGGTTGAGTAAGGTTTGTTTCAAAAATCTGGGAGCACTTAAGTTGGGTGCATAAATATTTAGAATTGAAACGTCTTCTTGTTGTATTTTTCCCTTGACCAATATAAAGTGACGGTTTTTGTCTTTTTTTACTTTAAATCCACATGTATCTGAAAATAAGATTGCAACCCCTCTTTTCTTTTGAATTCTGTTTGCCTGAAAAATTGTCTTCCAACCCTTAACTTGGGGTTTTAATTTGTCTTTTGAAGCTAGGTGTGTTTCCTATAGACAGAAAATGGATGGCTTGTGTTTTTTAATCCAGTCAGCCAATCTATGTCTCTTCAGTGGGGAATTCAAGCCATTAACATTTATTAAGATAATTGATAAGTGTGGTAGTATTCTATTCATCTTATTTTGTGAGATTCCATTGCTTAGTTTTATCTTTTGCATCATTGTGGAAGTTAGGTGCTGTCCCTTAATTTCTGAGTTCTTACTTTGCTATTGATCCATTGTGATGGTCAGTGCGTAGAACAGGTTGAAGTATTTCCTGTAGAGTTGGTCTTGTTGTGGCGAATTTCCTCAGTGTTTGCATATCAGTAAATGATTTGATTTCTCTATCAATTTTAAAGCTTAGCTTAGCAGGATATAGAATTCTGGGCTGGAAATTATTCTGTTTAAGTAGATTAAAGGTAAATGACCATTTTCTTCTTGCTTGAAAAGTTTCATTAGAGAAGTTTGCAGTCATCCTTATGGATTTGCCCATGTAGGTCAATTGGCACTTACTCCTGGCAGCTTGAAGAATCTTTTTTTTTTTTGTCTTGACTTTGGACAGGTTCATCACAACGTGTCTTGGAGAAGCTCTGTTAGAGTTGAGGTGACCTGGGGTCCGATATCCCTCTGAAAGGAGTATGTCAGAATCTTTGGTGATAGTTGGGAGATTTTCATTTATAAAATTCTCTAGTATGGCTTCCATTCCCCCGGGGCATTCTTCTTCCCTTCCTGGGATACCTATAACTTGTATGTTTGAATGCTCCATAAAATCCCATAATTCTGTCAGAGGACGTTCTGCTTTCTCTCTCTTCTTTTCTGCCTCTGTAACTATCTGAATTATCTCAAGAGCTTTGTCCCCTACCTGTGAGATTCTTTCTTCTGCATGGTCTAACCTGTTGTTGATACTTTCTATTGTATCTTTAAGTTCCCTAATTGCTTTGGTTCCTTCAGTTCTGCTATATCCTTTCCATATTCTTCATATTGTTCATCTCTTATTGGATTCTGTTTTTGGATTTCCTTTTGGTTATTTTCTACTTTATCAGCAGTTTTCTTAATTGTTTCTATCATTTCCTTCGTTGTTTTCATCATCTGTATTCTAAATTCCCTTTCCGTCATTTCTTTTTTTTTTTTTGTAGAGACAGAGTCTCGCTATATTGCTCTCGGGTAGAGTGCCGTGGCGTCACACGGCTCACAGCAACCTCTAACTCTTGGGCGTAAGTGATTATTCTCTTGCCTCAGCCTCCCGAGCAGCTGGGACTACAGGCGCCCACCACGACGCCCGGCTATTTTTTTGTTGCAGTTTGGCCGGGGCTGGGTTTGAACCTGCCACCCTCGGCATATGGGGCCGGCGCCTTACTCACTGAGCCACAGGCACCGCCCCCCTTTCCGTCATTTCTAACATTTCTTTATAGGTGGAATCTTCCGCAGTATCTAGCTCATGGTCCCTTGGGGGGGTTGCTCTGGACTGGTTTTTCATGTTGCCTGGAGTTTTCTGCTGATTCTTCCTCATGAGTGTTTTCTTTTACCTGTTTCCTTGTCTTAATTTTTCTTTCACTTCCTCTTGCTCTTTAAGTTACCATGCCTCTGGCCTAAGGTTGCAATGAGTCCTTTTGGTACAGGACCAGAAGGATGAGAAGATTAAAGAGCAAGAAGGGAAAAAAGATTTTAAAAAAAGAAAGAAAAAAAAAAGAGAGAGAAAGGAGAAGGGGTAAAAGGGAATATTGATAAAAAGAAGAGAGGCACAGAAAGAGGGAGACAGGAACAATATAGGGAAATACAGTATAGTGAATATAATATAGCGAAGTACAGTAGGGTACTTCGACCCAACCTTAAAAATCCCCAACCTCTGGGGCCAGGTTGGGTGGTTCTCTTGAGGTCAGCAGCTCTTTGCCAGCCTGTTCAGACATAGTACCCCACCTCCACCAAGTAGAGAGGAAAGACAAAAATGCTTTAAATCAAACCCAAACAAGCAAACAGAAAACTTTATGGGATAAAATTGGGCGGGGGGGATCCAAATAATAGGGGTAGAAACACTCCACCAAGTAGAAAGGAAAGACAAAAATGTTTTAAATCAAACCCAAACAAGCAAACAGAAAACTTTATGGGATAAAATTGGGGGGGAAACCAAATAATAGGGGTGGAAACACTAGCAAAAATGAAGTTCTAATTGTTAAAGAAGGCAATAATGGAAAATTATATTTAAACTAGAAAAATGAAGAAAGAAAAAAGAAATGTCTAGGGGGAAAATGTTGAAATTAAAAAAAAAAAAAAACCCAAGCCAAAATCAAAGCAGTATATATATCTTGCTGAACATTGGGCAATAGGTGATCTTCTTGGGTATAAGATGTTAATCACAATGCTGATACCCTGTTTCCCTGAAAATAAGACAGTGTCTTATTTTAAGGTGTGCTCGCAAAGATGCGCTAGGTCTTATTTTCAGGGGACATCTTATCTTTCCTGCAAGTAGGTCTTATTTTCGGAGGATGTCTTATTTTGGGGGAAACAGGGTACATCTCTATTAGATGGAAACTGGAGGCCTCTGCTGATTGCTCAAACCCCTCAGGGTGGAGAACCTAAATCTTGCCTCTGCCCATTTAAAAGGCACTTTAAACTGTTAACCTTGGCTAAGCAGAAGCTTTCCCAGGAAAGCACTTGTCTCTGGGATCACTCCTGAAGTGGCTACCCACTTACCCAGTGTGCCAAACCAGTGTCACTCTATGCCTCTGAGAGCTGAGGCTATAAGGCATCTCAGTCCCCACCTTTAGGCTGCTTAGTCACTAGATTACTCACCCAAGGTCTCCCACTGGATCCTTGCTCTGCAACCCTGAGGGCAGAGCTTGCTGGGGCAGTTCTCCCACAATGACTCTATGCGGCCCACAGCCAAACACTATTAGCTCTGTCCAGCTCAGCTGTGCAGTCTGGGACCCTAGACAATGCTTAAGTCCTCCGCACTCTCTCCCAAATTCTGCCAAGGTAGTTCAACTGAGTGCCACATCCAAAAAAAAACAAAACAGCTCACAGGTAAGGCCTTTCCAGTTTGCAATCTCATTGCTGCTGTATTTAACAGCTGCCCACGGGATTAGACCAAATGAACACACGCAACCACTTGCCAGTTCTCCACTGCTTTTGTCATCCTCGTGGGGTCTCGAAGTCTCCTGCTGACTCCCTGTGTCCTCAAAGGGATGTTTCTGGGCAGATCCCACCAGCCAGAGACGTCTGGAGTCTTCTCTCCCCAGTGTCACTGTGCCCAGTTGCAAGGACACTGTTACTCGGTCGCCATCTTACTCCCCCCCCCCAGCTCTCTTTGTCTTTTTTTTTTTTTTTTTTTTGAGACAGAGTCTCACTCCGTCACCTGGGGTTAAGTGCTGTTGCATCATCATAGCTCACAGCAACCTCAAAGTCCTGGGCTCAAGATTCTTTTGCCTCAGCCTCCCAAGTAGCTGACACCGTAGGCATCTGCCACAACACCTGGCTAGTTTCTTTTAATAGAGACAAGGTCTTGCTCTTATTCAGGCTGATCTCCAACTCCTGAGCTCAGACAATCCACCTGCCTTAGCCCCTAAGAGTGCTAGGGCTACAATTGTGAACCACCCTTCTCTTTTCACCTCCTCCTTCCTCTGTGAGCATTTGCTGAATTTCACACCTGTGGCAGTTTGAGAACACAGAAGCAGGCCTAGACTATTCCCCTTTGAGAGGTGGGGTCTCTGCCCTCTGCTTGGGCCTGGGGGTTCATGAGTGCTTCACCCAGCCGAGGAGGGAGGCAGTGGCACAGTGGCTTGGCATGGCCAGCACTCTGTGCTGAGGCCTGGCTGCCATCAGATCACTGCTGCAATGTTGTGAGGAGGCTCAGGAGGCCGCAGGCTGGGAGCAGGGGAATGCATCTCCTGTGGGCTTTGGATGCCCCCAGAGCTGTTTAGTTTTATTAAATGTAGCAATTGCACTCTGAGGAGGAATTACTGTGTGATGAAACACGTTCCCCAGCCACTGCAATCAATTTGGGTTTCATGTCAAATTCACAAACATCAGCTGCCTGCCCCAGCAGCAGCAGTAACAGCAGCTTAGTGGCTGCAGGAGGCAAATCCAATTGCTATGTCTTTACCCCACACTGCTGGCTTCAGAGGACAAGGCCCTGTGGGGAATCCACCTTGGAGATTGGCCACGGAGATCCCAGCATGCAGCTTTGGTCAGAGGGGACAGCATGCCCCGGCCACACGCTGACCCCTCTGCCCTTCTGGAGAGTGGAGAGGCAGGAGAGTCCTCCCCTGGGGCCTCAGAGGGAAGCTCCCTGGCAGGCATCTTGATTTCAGATTTCTGTCCCCAGAGCTGTGAGAGCCCATGGTCATTTGTTACATGGGTTCCAAAGCAGAGGGAGAGGGGCAGGCCGTGTCCTCTGTGGACCCACCTGCAGCCACCCTTTGTAGGAGCAAGTGGGGCATGTAAGGTGTCTTGCCCCTCCAGGGAAGCTTCCCTTTCTGTTGCCAGCCTGTCCCTATCTGGCGGTACCAACCAGCATTAGCAACTGCAGACGTGGAAGCTGAGCCAAGGAGCCCCAAAGCCAGGGCATGGGTACCACCTGGTGTGACTGCCTGTCTATCCTGCGGGGTCCCTGGGACTGCTTCTGGGCCATGGGGTTGAAGGCCTCCGGGTCCCCCCCTCATCTCTCTCCAAAATACTCTTTTGGATGCTATTGGTGGGAAGTCTGCAGGGGGCCTGAACCCTGAGTGCAGGCAGCCACAGTCGATTGTACAGGAAGCCCTGCCGAGGAACTGATTTCAGATTAACTGCTGTTTCCTTCATCCAGGTTGATTCTCAGAACAAGCTCTAACCAGCAGAATGGTCGGGACTCACGTCCCAGCTGAGCCCACATCCTTGGTCAGTGTTTAAGGAACACCATGATTTGTACCCTCTCCCTGCACTATGGAAAAGTGCCATTGATTAGCCTTTTTGACAGTTGCAGGAATCCTTAGTTACAAGCTCATTGCCTTGGGTTTCTTTGCTCTGGGTGAACCCTCCCCAGTCAGGCCACAGAGTACAGGGTGGTCAACCATCATGGCCAAATCTCAAGGGACACAATTTACTTCACAGCCCTGAAGAGTTGGCAGCTGCTGCTGCCAGGCAAGGCCATCAACTGCAGGTCCTGCACCACATGTGGCTGCTTCTGAGAAGTGGAGCTGGGGTGGGAAGGCCTCACTGTCCGGGCCAGGCCTCTCTCCCAGCCACAATTCACCCACACGCTGTGGTCAAGCCATTGCCCCAGCCACTCAACACTCCCCTTTCATGTTGCCTAGTGGGCATGTCACCGCCCCAGAAGTGCATGCACTGTCCCCACCCTGACCCTCTCAGCCTCACAGACCTATAGGCATCAGTCCCTCTGTTCTGGAAGAGAACACACTTGTCATTGGTCAAGTAGTGAGTTGGGGAG
This sequence comes from Nycticebus coucang, assembly GCF_027406575.1. NCBI lineage: Eukaryota > Metazoa > Chordata > Mammalia > Primates > Lorisidae > Nycticebus > Nycticebus coucang. Next base: position 105,445,999 of record NC_069783.1, on the reverse strand, counting down.
ACAATTTGGCTATACAAAGTGGGGCAAGAGAATGCCAGGAATTCTGCACCCCAAAGGAGTCAAGGGCAGTCCCGGGTCCAGTGGGAGGTTGGGACAGGCCCAGCCACCCAGTGACGATGTCATGCATATGTGATAGGTTCGTGCCTGGGTGTGTTCTGCACACCTGGGGCCTCTTCAGACCTGGGACCATGGCAGCTGCCAGCTGGGAGGGGTCAGGAAGACCTGGCACGTTGTGCAGGGGCCTGGGTCAATGGGAGTATTCCATTGACCTCAGGCATCTGGAAGTCACTCTGGGCCTATTGCCAGGAGATTCCCTCTGTCTTGCCCACACATCATTCCTTGTGCAACCTTCTGGAGACAGAAAACTTAGAACCACCCAGACTGCGTTCTGACCTCAGTTCCTCTCACTCTTAAGACTGGGTTTGCTAATCCCAGACCAGGGCAGAGCAAGGCATCACGGTGAGGGTCCAGGCTTTTCTCTGCTGTTGCCTCGAGCCCAAAGCTATGCTCTCCCAATGGCCTCTCCCTAGCACAGCAGGGCCTGGAGCCACCCTGCTCAGTGCTGAGCCCTGGGATGGCAGGCACTCAGTAGGTGCTTGGTGCGGGTTTTTGAAGGAAAATGAACAGAGGTTGGCTACTCACCTCAGTTGTGTGCATGTGCAGTGCTGGAGACTTCAAAATGCTTGACATGTACTTCACTGAACCCTCTATGAGGTAGGAGTCATGTATAAACATGAGAGAGGAGGAAGCTGAGGCCCAGAGAGGGTTGAGGGTTGAGCAGCCTGTTCACTTCCACACAGCAGGAGGGGTCAGGGGAGATCTCAGGCTGCTCCCCCTGGGCATCCACCTGCTAGTGATCTTTGGGCCTCCTCCTAGAGGCTGGTTGTCCTGCTCCAGGATTTGCTTTGGCTGTCCATTTCTTGGCCAGAGTCTGGAGGACTACCTTGTAAAGAATCCAAGAGGAGTTTTGTGCCCCAGGCAACAACAGGCTCTTTGTCTGACTCTTAGTATTGCTAAGACCAGGCACTTAGCTAAAGCAACCCATCAGAGTTCTCCTTTATACCTGCCCCTGTGCACAGAAGTGACCTGTGGGTGACACTTTGAGACAGTCTCACCCTCCACCCAGCCCAGTTAGCACCCACTGGGAGCCTGACTTGCAGCTATCATTAACTCAGTAGTCTTGAAGTTCTCCCATCCTTAACACATTTGTAATCTGCTGTTCTAGGAAGAGCTTCCTTCCACATCCCCGTTGCTGGGCTCAAGGATTCTGCTGTCAGCAAACATCTGGACTGTCCCTTCTAGTGCTCAGTGCACCAAATCTGGCCCCTGTGTACCTGCTGCCCTTCCCTTTCTGAGAGTGTCCTCAGCACCATAAGGGAGTCCAGGCTTCTCAGGGACTTCTCCAGGAGCCTAGATTCTGCCATTTCTCGAGAAGCCCTGGTTCCATCTGGCGGGGCTGCCTCAGGCTTACTTGGTTCACTCTCACTGATGACTCAAAAAGAGTCCGGTGGGGTGAGGATGGTGGCCAGAGACCAACTGGGAAGGTGCCATGGGAACACGGATGGGGGAGGTCGGAGTGTCAGGCAGGTCTGAGGGACATGAAGAGTTGGGATTGCAGAGCCTGGATTGAGGTCTCCACTAGACATCCATGTGGGAATGTCAATGTGACAGCTGGAGCTACAAGTCTGGGGTTCATGATAAAGGCCGGGGCAGTGGATGCAAATCTAAGAGCTGACAGTGGGGGAGGGGAGGGGAAGCAGGAGAGAGGACACAAGGACTGGCCCTGGAGCCCTTTGGGCTCCAGGGTTTAGGTGTGTCCTCATTGTGAGGAGTCCTTTGGGGTAAGCCTTTCTGACTACAGGGGCAGGTGGCGTTTTCTGCTGAGGGCTGTGACCTGAGCCTTTCCCCAACTTTGGGAGCACTTGACCAGGTGATGTGGGCATTTGGAGGCTACTGGAGACACTGGATGAGGGGAGGGAGGAATCAAAGACCCCCCACAGCCTCTGGCTTGAGTGATGGGTAGTGGGATGGGGATATTGTGAGAGGCACAGGACTGCTTGGTAGGAGTGCCCTGCAGGGCTGGAGTCAGGCCGGGCTTCCAACAATATCCTGGACACCCCAGAAACAAAGGGTGTCACAGAGAGACACAGGTGGCAACACAACAGATTTTACAAGGACCCATGCCTACTGAGGGCAAAATCAGACACCCAGAGAGAGACAGGGATGGATAGGACAGGACAGGGCAGGAGTCGAGTGTGTGTTCAACCTCAAGGTGTCTTTCTTTCTCCTCAGACGCAGTGCTGCAACACAGTGTGCACTGCGATGCCCTCCAGCTCCCTGAGAAGAAACAGCTCACAGTAAGTTGCCTTCTCCTGGGACCTGGGAGAGGACTCACACGTCGAGCCAGATGTTGAGATCCCTTCTCAACATCCTTCTCAAGGATCCTCAAGGAGGGCTGATCCTCCCACAGCCCTCAGTTGGGGATCTGGAGATCAGTCACCCTGGATTTCAGGTGGACCCTGAATCCAGTGACTGGCGTGTTGACCAATGCTCTTGCTATAGTAAGGACATTTCCCAAAGCAATTATGGGGCTTATTGTCTGAGGAGTGACAGGAGATTCAATCAGCGGGCTCAGGAAGGGCCTGGCACCAGGAAGCTTCTCTGTTGCTTTTCTCTATGTATTTTTAAAAATCTCTAATCCTTCAGCTTTTCTTTCTTTCTTTCTTTTTCTTTTTTGGTTGTAGTTGTCATTGTTGTTTGGCAGGTCTGGGCTAGGTTCAAACCTGCCAACTCCAGGGCATGTGGCTGGTGCCCTAGCCGCTGAGCTATATAGGAGCTGAGCCAGCCCTTCTTCAGCTTTTCTTTTACGTCGGCAATTTGGTTATTAGTTTTCCTTATTCCATCTTCTGCTCTTTTAGATTTGCTTTTTCATTTTATATTGATGTTGTTTTAAGCCTCGTTTCATTTCTTCAACACTGCATTCAGTCATTTTCATTTCGTTCTTTACTGTAAGAATTTAGATTACATTTAAACTGTAACCTCGTCTTTTAAAAGTTTTATCTACTTCAATTCCTCTACAGTGAGAAGTGCTTACAGGAAATTTTCTTCTATTCTCTGGGTTATGTTTCTTCCAGAAGGGTTATCTTTCCTCTGTCACTTATCCTGCCTTCCGTACTTTTTCTTCTTCTCTCTTCCCTCCCTCCTTCCCTGTCTTCACTAAAGCACACCTGCTTTGGGGCATGCAGCAAGACACAAGGCTTTACTTGGTTGGACACAGCGTGAGCAAATTCATCCAGTTTCCTTCCCCACCTTACTTGTGACCTGTTTGTCTTCCTCTGAGCTGCACCACCCTGCAGAGAAACAGTTTATGTCCAACCCAGGAGGATCAGTCCAGCTGCACCACAGGTTCAAGGCCAACCCCTGGCACCCTGTGAAGACCAAGTTCTGCAGTTAGAAAGGGAAGCAGTTGGATCCCACTGAACTGTGCCTGCTTGGGTGGGGTGGGGGGGCAGAATGAACCTAGTAGTGAAATTCGTCTTCAAAGCCCTACAACTGTGGCGAGGCCAGATCATGCTGGAATGAGGAGCAGGCAGGGGGTGGGCCTTCCCAGTCACTGGAGAAATAGTGCCTTTGTCGCTTTGTATTAGCACCGATAAGCCATTTAATTTAATTTTAAAGTGACTATGGTGTGCTTAAAAGAGCAAGAAGAAATAACAAACAAGGCTTCTCATCTTATTTATCCTCAAGCAGTTACCCGTATGACTTATCAAGATTGTCAGTTTAATTAACTCTGGCTGTCTGGGGACGCAGCTCTTATCGATATGAGAGAGCGCTCGGCTGTGCAAAGCCCTGTCCCAGGCCTCTGGTTCATGTAGGTGCAGCTTTCCGGGGGGTGTTAGGGGATCTCTGGTCACTCTTTCTTCTCTCCTCCTGTGTTCTTAGGTCCCTGAGCTGCGACAGAACCACCTCCTGCTTTTCTGAACTCCCCCCACCCCACCCCACCCTGTGCACATTAGAGTGTCTGAGCCCCACCCCAGGAAGGCATCTGTGCACCCAGGCACATAAGAAATGTAACTTGTGTGCTCCAAACTCCTCTTAACTTCTGTGTCCGAAACACATGGCAACCAGTTAAGGGACCCTTCTTCTCACCGTCCTATGGTGCCCCATGTACTGTACACAGCTGGAGTCAGAGCCGTGGGGTGTCCAGGGACTCAGGCATCTGAAATGAGATGTGTGAGGGTCTCAGGGCTGTGCTCAGAAAGTGACCAGTTCTGGTCACTGGCCAAGATGGCGCCAGGTCTGGGTGGACAAGATGGCCCCATACCACAGGGACTTGCATAGTCCTAGAGGCTAGAAGTCTGAGGCCGAGGTATGGGGGAGTTCCCAGTAACTCCATCCTTCCTGAGCTCTGACACCTTGATAGGACTACCCCTTCCTCCCTCTCGACTCTCACCCACACACACAGTCACTCCTACTGATTTTACCTGCTCTGGTAAAAGCCCTTCCCACAGCCCCCACGACATGAGTCTGAGCTGCCACTGCCTTGATCGTGATAGCTTTAACAGTCCCTCTGCTCCCCACCAAGCCTGGCTGAACCCCTGCAGCCCCATGCACAGGCCTGTCCCCCAGCACTGGCCTCCTGGTTGCCACTAAGCACCCTCCTTCGGAGCCTGTGCACCAGCTGCCCCTGGACTTCGCTCTAACTTTAGGTCCTCATGAGGTTTCCACCAATGCCCCTGAGCACTATACCCATCGCCTCCTCTACTGTCAAGCTTCATTGTCCCCTCAACACTTGCTGCCATCTGTATCCATCCTGCTGTTGCCATCTTGCCTGTGCTCCGGGGGGTGAGCCCAGCCCCCTGGGGCAGGGGTTGTGGTGTGTCCCTGTCATCTCTGGGACAGCATCCAGCACATAGTGGGTGCCAAATGAATATTTACAAATGAAAGAGAAAATTATTATGCATTGTAGACAAATTTCTGTGGAGAAAATTTAGAAAATAAGACAACAAGAAGCAGCAAATTCAAAAAAGAACCAAAAATACCCAGGAATATGACAGCTATAACATGTTTTTTCCTCCCCGGTCCTTGGAGTCAATGTTGGAGCAGGTGTTCTCTCTCGCTGTTTTGAATGAGAGAATGATTCCTACGGGGACCTCACGGCAGGCAGGGAGGCATCCAGGCTCATCTACCTGGGACAGCAGCTGCTTCTCAGATGTCCCACAGCCTCCAGCTGCCCCTAATGTGGTATCCCCACTCACTGTGGGGTTTTTTTTGCCCTGGCTTCAATCTAAGCTGATTCTGATCCTGGTATATACAAGATTCTTCCCTGATGCTCAGAGTCCCTATCCTCTGTGCCATTGGGTTCTAGTCAGCACCAACCACTCACTGGTCCTTTGGGGCAGCCCTGTGTGGCCCCTGCCCCCCTCCTAGAATAGACTGCTGCATACCTCTTCTCACAGGATCCTCACCCTGAGACAGTTTGAGCCATAAGTGAAGATTCACTGGAGGGATGAACATTTTTATCAGGCAAAATTAAATTCTGATGCACATTATCTCTATCAAAAGCAGAGGGAAGAAAAAAACCAGCCTGCACATTCACTGCCTTCACCCAGAGTACCTGCTCTGGTAAAAAGCCCCTCCCAGAGCCCTGGTTATTATGCTTGGTTACAAACGAACCATTTGAAACAAATGATGCAGATTTTTCTGAATTTGCTAGAGCCAATTTATAACTGAATTAATGAATGGGCCTGTTATTAAATTTTGTTAAATTCTCTTTGTCATTTAAAACAACTGTAGTTTGAAAGAAAACCACTGAGGGGACAGGTAGGGTGGAGGGAACCCAGGATGGAGTCAGGTGGATCTGCCCTGAGCAAGGGCTTGTCTGTGCCAAGTTATTTTGCCTGTGAGCCTGTTTCTCATCCTTAAAATGTGTGCAGAAGTTCTCAGCTCTACTTGAGGTTATTTAAAAAATTAAATGGTTTGCTTAATGGTTATGGCGCCAGCCACATACACTGAGGCTGGCGGGTTCAAACTGGCTTGGGCCAGCTAAACAACAATGACAACTGCAACAAAAAAATAGCCAGGCGTTGTGGCAGGCACCTGTAGTACCAGCTACTTGAGAGGTTAAGCCCAAGAGTTTGAGGTTGCTGTGAGCTGTGCTGCCACAGCACTCTACTGAGGGTGACATAGTGAGACTCTGTCTCAAAAAAAAAAAATTGAATGGTATTAAAATTTCACCTTTAGGTAAACATCTTCCTTCCTTTTCCTCCTCCCTCATCCCCTCCTTTAATGAGAAGATTGTCAGCACTATTACCAAATAGGTGGGGACTGGGAGTCACCCAGTAGACCATCTTCTCTGTTCTTTTTTTTTTTTTGTAGAGACAGAGTCTCACTTTATGGCCCTCGGTAGAGTGCCATGGCATCACACAGCTCACAGCAACCTCCAACTCCTGGGCTTCAGCGATTCTCTTGCCTCAGCCTCCCGAGTAGCTTGAACTACAGGCTCCCGCCACAACGCCCAGCTATTTTTTGGTTGCAGTTCAGCCAGGGCCGGGTCTGAACCCGCCACCCTCAGTATATGGGGCCGGCGCCTCACCAACTGAGCCACAGGCACCGCCCCTGTTCTTCTTTTAATGCTGCCCCTGGGTTAGATCTGTCCCAGCTGTGTTGGGTAGGATCCAGTTAGTCAAACACAGGGACTAACTGGAGGAGGGAGAGGTAGACTACATGTGAGTAGAACTGAGGCTTTGAGCTCAGGATGTTGAGCTGCTGACACTTGTAGGCTGATGGGCACCAGGCAAAGGTGGTATTTGTAGGGAGGGCAGGTGGGCCCCCGTGGTGCTGGGCCAGTGGGGCCGGCGCTGGCAGTGGAGAAGAATGTTGAGTCTTAGTTGTGTCTAGGAGCCTGGGCAGACGCACATTGTCTGGGGCGTTTCTGGGAGATCCTAGCAGTGCTGTCCTGGCCAGCACTAACAACTGGTTCTCTGTGTTGCATAGCCGTGGCTGGTGCAGGTTACTGTCATATCTGTGTTTCCACGAAGGGCAATTTCAACCTCTCAACCTGCAATCTTCGGAGCACAGAGCTAGGAGAAGTAGCTACATGTCCAGTAGCCAATGTGAAGCACAGATAATAATAAAATATTGTTAATCACTGTGAAGTGATGAGTTTTGAGTTATCTTTGTTTCTAATGTAACTTATTTAAATTATGTTTCAAGCAATTTAATTTTAATAATGACTATGTTTAACAACTGGCTCACAAAATTTCTGAAAATTTGAGAATCAGCACTTGCAAGCTGGTGTGAGGTTAGGCTCTGCACAGCCCATACTGTCATGGCCAAACATGCATGAAGAAGGTTGCCACTCCAAGAGACGTGGTCCTCTGCCCGGGATGGGGTGCTCCAATCCCCAAGCCGTCCTGTGGCCTGTGCTGTCTGCTGTGCTGCCATCCTTGGGTCTACTCTCAGGCCTACTTCCTGTCTGCTTCCCTCTTCTGCAGCACAGAACTGCATTGCCCATGACTTCTTGCCCATTAGCTTCCAGGTGGGTTCAGTCAGGAGGAGACGATGGTGCAGAATTGTAGGGTGGGAGTGAAAAGGAGCCAGGATGGTCCCATCTCTGCTTCAGAAGCATTTCTGGGCTTTCCCTCCACTGCTGCAGCACTACCAGCCCCCTCACTGGTTCAGCACCATGGAGGCCCACCTGCTTTCTCTACAAATTCCACCTTTGCCTGGTGCCCATCAGCCTACAAGTGTCAGCAGCTCAACATCCTGAGCTCAAAGCCTCAGTTCTACTCATGTGTAATCTACCTTCTGCAAAGTCCCTATGTTTGACTAACTGGATTCTACCCAACATAGCTGGGACAGATCTAACCCAGGGACAGCATTAAAAGGACAGTGGAGGCCGTGAGGAAAAGCCATCATACCTCAGGTAAGGGCAGTGTCCACACAGGGCAGAGAGCTTGGGATCAGGGTGGTCTTGGCATGGCCCATGGACACAGGGCAGAGTGATTAGGGGGTCAGGGCAGTCTCATAAAAGCCCATGGAAGGGGCAGAATGCGTAGGGGGCCAGGGTGGTCTTAGGACAGCCTATGGATACAGAGCAGAGGGCTTAGGGTCACGGTGGCATTAGGACAGCCCATGGATGATGTTAGAAGTTTTTCTGAGCCCAGGTTACTGTAATGGCAGTGGGTTCAACAGAAGTGCATATTTCTTAGTCCTTTTAGGGCTGCTATAAAGGGATCCCTGAGGCTGAGTAATTTACAAGGAAAAGAGGTCTATTTGGCTTGTGGTGCCAGTATCTGCTTCTGGTGAGGGACTTGGGCTGTTTCCACTAATGGCTGAAGACAAAGGCAGCAAGCATGTGCAGATCCCATGGCAGAAGAGGGACTGAGCGGGGTGGTGCCAGGCTCCGCTTCACATGGGAACTCACAGAACAAGAGCTCACTCATCATTGAGAGGAGGGCACTGGCCATTCGTGAGGGTCCACCATGGCCCTCCTGTAACAATGGGGCTCAGATTTTTACATAAGATCTGGAAGAGACAGATAGCTGAATGATACCAGCATGTCAGTATGCGTTAAGAAGATGTGAATGATTGGTGCCCTGCCTAGGGCCTCCCTGTGGTGCAGGCAGGGTCTAGACCAGCAGTGACACCCTGCCAGCCACAGCCCATGGCTGACCACAAGGCTGTACAGGGACCTCTTCAACAGCACCACCATGTGGCAGTGAGATGCAGCAGTTGCAGGGGACAGTACAATGAAGCTTTGATTCTCTTTCCACTTGAGGTTTGCGTGGGCAGCAATTTGGGTCAAATTACCTCCCAGATCCTTGGGCACTTCATTTGGAACAGGAGCAAGTCTCAAAAGTGTAAACCCACTTATGAGACAGGTAAAGACTGAAGGGAATACTTGGACAACCAAGAAAGCTCCATGAGCATATCTTATGAAATGGAGGTTTTGTTACCTCTTGGCTGCTACAGGTGAATAGCTTCACATCAGAAGAGTGTAGACAGCACCTTGGCCTCAGGCTAGTCTTACCATGGATCCATGGCTCTGTACCACCTGCCTAGTGACCCTCTCCCCTCCTCAGCATCCTGGTGCTGGGGTGCAGGAGGATGCTGGTGGTTACAAAGAGTAGGCTTGGGTCTACTTTCAGACAGCACCGTCTCCCCAAATGGCAGGAGGCACATGAGGTATTTTTGTTTTTAATTGAGGCAGAGTCTCATTTTGTCTTCCTCTATAGAGCGCAATGGTTTCACAGCTCACAGCAACCTCAAACTCTTGGGCTCAAGCGATTCTCTTGTCTCAGCCTCCCAAGTAGCTGGGACTACAGGCACCCACCACAACCCCCAGCTATGTTTGTTTGTTTGTTTAGCAGGCCCAGGCTAGGTTCAAACCCACAAGCCCTGGTACATGTGGCCGGTGCCCTAACCACCAAGCTACGGGTGCCCAACCAGGCACATGAGGTTTTGAGAAGTGATTTTCTAGGTGTCAGATTTTCTGTGAGATCCCATGTGGGCTACAGACCACCTGAATTTGACTTGACTGTCAGTCTGCCTAATGAATTGTAGCACCAGCAAGTTTTATAAGTTTGAGCCTGTGATATTTTCTATTCTAAACTCTGGGCAATGTACTTTGAGTGCTAATGGATGCCACACACCCTAACTTCATTTAGGAAACTTGCTGATGTTGTGCACCCATAGGGCTGGTCCTCAGCTGAAGAATGACTTGGGGCCTCACTCACTACCACATCTAGTCTCCATCATCCTCTTAAAATTTTAGCAAGAGAAAGAGGGCTTTTTTTTTTCTTTTCTTTTTTTTTTTTGTAGAGACAGAGTCTCACCCTATGGCCCTCCGTAGAGTGCCGTGGCCACACACAGCTCACAGCAACCTCCAACTCCTGGGCTTAAGAGATTCTCTTGCCTCAGCCTCCCGAGCAGCTGGGACTACAGGCGCCCGCCACAACGCCCGGCTATTTTTTGGTTGCAGTTTGGCCGGGGCCGGGTCTGAACCCACCACCCTCGGTACATGGGGCCGGCGCCTCACCGACTGAGCCACAGGCGCCGCCCGAAAGAGGGCTTTTTTGAGATTTGGTTTGGGGCTGGTGGAATTCTCTGCTGAGAAGGGGAAACTGGGACCCTTCAGAGCTGCCTATAGCAGCACGAGGTACGGGGTGTCCCTGAGGGAGGAGGACGAGGGGCTATATGGTGGTACAGCCACTGTCCCCCATCCCCAGGAATGCAGGGTCATTGCTGCAACCTCAGCACCTCCTTGCTTGAATTCTTTTGACAAGGCTAGGAGAGATCAGAGTAATGGGTCTTGCTGATCTCGGGAAACCTCTCTTAGGACCCAGGATCCCTGAAATACTAGGTAATGATGTTTCCTCTCCTAGAAAGAGGGCCTGATGGGCTGAGGACTGTGACTATCAGCTGATAGCCACAGCAAGGGAACTCAGGAAAGGTCCACAAGCCCCTGATGGTTGACTTTTGTCTGAAAATCCTGCCAAATTTCTTTCCTTCCAGGTCACTCCATGAGAACCGGGAGAAACTTGGGAGTCACCTTGGGCCCATGATCTCTGCCCCGCACACCAGGAAGGAGGGCTGGTGGACCTCCTCACATGGAAAGAGCTGGGTGGGTTAGCTTTTGGAAGCTTGTGCTACAGCAGCTTGGGTCCCATACCATCTGGACAGCTGAAGCTGCCCACCTCAGACAGAAGGCAGGAAGTAGGGCTGACCACAGCAGCTGGTGCCTGGCCCACTGCATGCTGACCTACAGGGTGCAAAGGGACAGGAAGAGACCCCTGTCAGCCACTCTCCCTGTGCTGCTCTCCCTGGACCATGCAGCCATCACAAAGTATGGTCATACCTGGACCTTGGTTTTTGGCAAGGTCTCCACAGGGGGCCAAGGCCAGCAGCCTCCCCAACCCAGGCTGAGTTAGGATGCCCAGGGTCTCTCAGGAAACTCAGGTTGGGGCCATGGCGGGTGGTTAGTAGCCGTAAGTATCAGTGACCAAGAACAGAACCTCTAAAGAACAATGTCCTGCAGAGGCACAGAGGGTCAGTTTTGACCAATGCCTTCTACTCTCCTTCCTTTTAACAGAAACTCTGGATTTTAGTTGGACACACAGCTGCCCAGTGAAAAACCATGATTCTCAGCCTCCTTTGCAACTCAGTGGCCATGACATTATATTCTGACCCAGCAGGCAAAAGCAGGAGTGATGTGGACAGCACCTGGGCCACTGCCCCCAACCTGGTGGCCAGGACATGGTAAGGTCACCCTCCTGGACCAGGGGAACAGGACACCTCCCAGGCAGGGGTTGGCACACAATTTCTTAAAATGCCAGAGAGTAAATATCTGCAGTTCTGGAAGCCACACAGCACATTCGAGCCCTGCACCTGCAGCCCCAGAACAGCAGCTTTACACAATACAGGCAAGTGGGCTTGGCTGTGTGCCAATAAAACTTTATTTATAGAAATAGGTGAGGGGCCAGGGTCACGGGTTGCTGACTCCTGCCATGGAGGACAGCAGAGCAATAATAGAGAAAGTGCCTGGAACCCTGGGCCAGACAGCAGATCAGGGCCTGGCCCCACATCTGCTGGCTTAGCACCTCGGAAGACAAACACGAGTGTCTCTGTTGTTGGATCTGCTCTTTATTTGGTGTCTATTGATGTGGCCGGAGTCTGTCTTACCAACATGCCTATGGTGTGTCCTCATCCCCCACACCAGCCCACGAAGGCTGCCTTTGTACGTCTGACTTAGGTTATGATCAGAGAGGCTGAGTGGCCAGCAGGGAGGCCAGGTTAGGGGAGGCCAAGGCTCTGCTGGGAGGATGGGGGCTCTGCTGACAGGAGGTACTGGGCTTGGCCTCATGGACAGGGTGGGCCCCACGTGGGGGTGTGTACGGGGGCTGTAGCACATGCAGAAGACGTGGCCATCCAGAAGCCTGGACAGGACATACTGGAGAAAAGGCACGTATTTCAGAGTCGGTGTCTGTTGTCCTCAGACATCCTCCTTCTGGCAGAGCCACCTGTGCAGGAAGGTGGCTGGTGCCCTGACCACCGGGCCTCTGCTGTCCTGGGCCACAGAGCCCCATCTCGAGACACACAGGGCACCGCCCAGGTGCTCTGGGTTCTGGGGTGGGGGAATAAAGGGTGCCAGCCCGGCCCCCAGCCCAGTGGGCTCGGTCCACAAGGATCTGCTTTGAGTGAGGGCCAAGGATGGGGATGGGAGCAGTCAGTGCCGCCCGTGTTTGATCCAGTTTCTGATCATCCACTTCTGTCCCGAGCATCTCTGCACCACCAGCCGCAGCCCGAAGTTGGCGTCTTTGGACATTTCCACCTCGAGGCACCGGCCCGTGTCTCGGCTCACAATGGGGCCACTCTGAGGAGCATGGGAAACTGAGTCATGTTGAGAGCCCAGGCAACCCCTTCCCGTAGAGGTAACCCCCAGATGTGGGGCAATCCCAGGCCCCAAGTTGGTTGTGGTGTGTCCCTGCCCCCTGAAAGGCTTGGGACCCACCCAAGTCTCCCATCCTCCCCTGGTCTCCACCCTGCCGGGTCTCTCACTGGCTCTGCCCCAGCCAGACCTGGAGGTCCTTTGATCCCCACTGTCTCCAAGCAGCTGCTCCTGCAACTGAAGCCCTGGAACCCACTTCTGAGGGCAGGCACAGCCCTGACTATCCTACATTGATTTGTCACGGGCTCTGTCCACAGTGGACAATGATCCAGATCTGTGCGGGTCCCCAGGTCTGAGAGAGGCATGAGCTTGGGCGGGGGTGGAGAGGGCAGGAGCTGACTCCTGGAAGACACCCCAGGTGGGTGAGTTGGTGAAACTGGTCAGTGGTGGGATTTGGTTCTTCATGTGGGGCAGACCATCAAAGAGCTTTACATAGCGGGGTCCCCTTAGCAGAAAGGTTTCCCAAAAATCCATCAAGCCTCAAGACCATAGCCCCAGAACTGGTCACCATGGTCTTATTTGGAAATAGGATCTTTCCAAATGTGATCAGTGAAGATGAAGCCAGGCTGGCATCAGCTGGCCCTGGCCCAACACTCGCATCTTTATAAGATGATGGAGATTTGGAGATGGACTCAAGGATGATGGGTGGGAGATGTGGCCAGAGGCCAGGGGACTTCAGAGGCCAGAAGAGGCAGGAGGCACCTCCCAGAGCATCAGAGGGGCCTGGCCCTGCTGACTCCAGGCCTTGAGAGGGCAAGTCCCTGTTGTCGTAAGGACCCTGCCTGTGCGGTCACTTGCAGGGCTTTAGGAGCACCCCACCCCTGTCCAGTGTGAAGGACTCAGGCAGGGGCTGGATGAGGCAGGTAAGCTCAGGAGACACACGTGAAGGTAGACGCCCAGCTGAAGGGATGAGAGGCACTGTGGCCTCAACTGGATGGGGGCCAGACCCACTGACTCCAGAGGGCATGTGGGGATTTTTTTTTTTTTTTGAGACAGAGTCTCAAGCTGTTGTCCTGGGTAGAGTGTTATGGCATCATAGCTCACAGTAACCTCCAAACTCTTGGACTTAAGCAATTCTCTTCCCTCAGCCTCCCAAGTAGCTGGAACTACAGGTGCCTGCCACAATGCCCAACTATTTTTTTTGGTGGTGTTGTTGCAGTTGTCATTGTTGTTTTAGCCGACTTAGGCTGGGGTTCGAACCCATCGGCCCGGGTGTATATGGCCGGCACCCTACCCACTGAGTATGGGCGCTGCCCCGCATGTGGGGATGGAGGGCTCAAAGCCCAGAAGCTCAGCCAAGGTGGACACGGGTCAGGTGGGGCTGTCCACTCTGGGAGCTTCAGCTTGGGGCGGAGGCCCTCAGGGAGTCAGGTGGCCTGGGTCTATGAGTCCTCAGGGAGTCAGGGGTCTGGGTCCAGAGGGGCACAGAGAGTCAGAGAGGTGGGTCTGGGGGGCACAGGGAGTCGGGGGCTATGATTGGGAGCACAAGGAGTTGGGGGACTGGGTCTGGGGGGGACACAGGGAGTTGGGACTGGGTCTGGGAGGCATAGGGAGTTGGGAGACTGGGTCTGGGGGCACGGGGAGTTGTGGGACTGGGTCTGGGGTCACAGAGATTTGGTGGCTGGGTCTGGGCGCCACAGGGAGTTGGGGGCTCTTTTCAGCAGGGCTCTGAGGGTTTCCAGCTCTCTCACTTGGCTGGAAGTAAGTTTCAAGGCGTGTCCCACCAACAGCTTCCATCTTCCTCCCTCTCACCTGGGGTCTGGGAGCCTTGGTGGTCAAGGCTGGCGGAGGGGTCTGCAGGGCTGTGACCAACTGACTAGGTTGGCCTATCTTTAGCTGTGTGACCCCAGGACAGTCACCTAATCTCTCTGAGCATCGGGGTTCATGAAGGGGCAACTAACCCAGGGCTCTGCCCCCTGCCCTAAGTCCCCTCCCCCCCCATGTTGTCAGGCTGGCCCTGGGGCCCTCAGTATCCTGCTGACCTGGGTGAAGTTCCACAGCCGCTGTGTTGGTCGGGCCACATCCTCACACTTCTTCAGGGTGGGTGTACGGCCCCTGCCATCGTCCACCAGACACTTGGAGTCAGGCAGGAAGGCTGTGGAGCCCAGGGGGCCCAGCTGCAGAAGGCCATCAGCACTGTACCGCACCAGCTGAGGACAGGACAGCAAGAGCCATGAGAGGCCTCGGCCCATGCACCTGCCAGGTCTCCCCAGTGGCTCTGGTGAGCACTAAGGGGCACAGACAGGCCATGCAGCTGCCTCAGACCCACTGTAAACAGCGGCCTCTTGAGTGGCTGTATTGGAGTCTTCCACCTTGAGGGACATCTCTCAAATGTCTCTGCCTTGGACTCTTATTTCCTGGGACCTTACTCAGAGCCTGCCCTGTGCAGGTGGAGGACACGGCAGCCTCAGGTGTGAACCCAGAAGAAGAATGTTACATGGGCCCCAGGTCAGCCTCAGTTGGCCTCAAACCACAAGAAAACATCTATTTCCAGATGAAGGCAGCCCCAGGGTCCTGGCTCGTGTTGGTTTTCATAGCAAGACACCATATCACATTGGTATCCATGTGTCCCAGCACAGTGGTGACTGTACTTTCAACATGGAAAGCAAAACTGACCTTCCTGCTACTTCCTAGCTGGCAGACCGTGGTCAAGTCACTTCACCCCACTGAGCCTCGCTCCCCTCATCTCTAAGTGGGAGCTTATGACAGTAACACACATTGTCTTCTTGGGCATAAAAGGCCTTGCTCTCAGCCTCTCTTTCCCCATGTGTACACACAAAGCCTGAATACATCATGGAAGACTGTTTTCCCCACACAGTCCTCCTGGAAAGGAACCTACAAGGTTCTCCCACTCTATGAGTCCCTGCATCAATGCAACTCCGGATACCCCCCATCAAGGGGTGACCCTAGCTTCTCCATCCTCAAATGTTTCAGGGAGTGCATGAACATGGAGGCAAAGGACCTCTGAGGCTGGGCCATAAATGGCCACAGTGCTCCTGTGCTCTGGGAATGCAGCCACCATGCTGGGAGGTGACAGCACACAGCTTGCCTGCCCCAAGCTCCAGTTGACAACACACATCTTGACAGACGCTGAGAAATGGACCCTCAAGCCCCAGTCAGGTGGCCCAGCTGTTGCTGAGAGGAGCAGAGACAGTTGGTCCTGCTGGGCCAGCCCTACCCAAATTGCAAATTGGTGAGAAAAATAAGGCTGCTGTAGGTTGGGGCTGTTCAGCCTGGGGGCAGGTGGTCGTGCTATTTGTAGGACTTGGCGCTTGGTACCAAGGCTTGAGCTCTTACCTGGAGAGCCAGACCAACTCAGACTCAACCTTCAGAACTGCGAGACAGTAAGCTCCTACTGTTTAAGACAGGACCCAGGGAGTGGCCCTCTGTCCTATATTGGGACATATCTTCTCTAGCCTCTGGTGTTTTGAAAACCCCAGAGGGAACCTTGGAGTTGTCAATGACCAGGAAGACTCAAGTCAGTGTGCAAAGAGGAAGCCACTGATGGGCTATGTCCTGCTCAGATGAGGACATTGGTGTATCTGACCTCTCTGGGGTGGCTCAGTCACACCAGCTGTCCCCTGTCCTCCTTCCCCCAGCTGCCACCCATCTATCACCCTGTTTCCAGCAGCAGGAAAGGCCTCTTCCTGCTGGCTACCCAGTATCCTCTTGAGGCAGAGGGCTCACCATGGGCATGGATGCAGGGTCATTGGAAAACCCTCACCCCACTCAGCTGCTCAGATCCCCCAGGCCAGCCCAGCTCTGCTGTGGGCCAGCTGACATGCAGAAAGACTGGGCTTTTCTCCCATGTGGTGTACCCTGGCCATCTTGTCTTGCACAGGGCCCCTTGCCCTGGGTCTATAAGAAAATGGTGGCACACAGAGAGGCATCCTCATGCATGTTGACAGGTCCAGCAAATGAGATTTTTTCAAGGAAGCCATTTGCATCTTGACAGGTGATTCCATTTTGCTCTTTTAATCAGAGGCCATTATGATGAAAAACTGACAGGTGATTCCATTTTGCTCTCTTAATCAGAGGCCGTTATGATGAAAAACTGAAAAACTATCTGAGCATCAGTCCAGGGTCTGCTAACAAGACTGCAAATGCAGGCAGCAGGGGAGGGCAGCTGCATCCTCAGCTTTGCTGTTACAAGGCCACAAGGCCGGCCCCTGCAGTCTACAATTAGCCGTGTGGACACCTTTTCCACCCAGATGCTGGAGGCGGCACCCTCGAGGTTCAACTGCAGAGAGGGGAAGGCAGAGGTCTGGGCTTAATTTAAATGACGTCTGATACATTGAAGAGAAGCACGGTCGGTACCAGTGGATGAGAATTCAGACCAGCAGACTGTGGTTAAAGCCATCAGTCTCTTTATGGGGTCAGTGCCTCAGAACCACCTCAGCCACCAGGGGCCAAGGGTCTGAGCTCAGCTTGCCAGGAGGTTCTGAGGTAGAGCCAGGCCTGAAAACCACTTGGTGGGTTCCCAGTTAATGGGACACTATTGTAACAGCAACAATAGAATACTTCCTACATTATGTCTAGACGGTGGCAGTGCTTTACCCACATTTTCCACTTGAATCCACATAACAGCCTTGAGAACCATCATCATCCCAGTGGATTATGGGTAATGAGGTGCAGGATACTAAGTGGTTTTCCCGTGGCCCTTCTGACCCCCAAGGCCTTGCTCTTAGTTCACCCTGTTATGCTGCTGTGGGGGTGCAGGGAAGGCCTCCAGCTGCTCTAAACCCCTGAGCTCAGCTGCAGTATCATTAGACCTCACAGGCCTACCACATGCCCTGCCTCTGTGTCACTTCCTGCCTGCTATGTGGCAGCCATCACTCCTACCTGTGAGGACATCCCATGGCAGGGGTAGAGGATGGCTCGGTCATCGTCTTCTGCTCCCTGGTCCAAGCAGTAGCCACTGGCTTTGCTGTTTCTCACCTGCAACCCCAAGTGACAGGAGAAACCCCGATCATCTAAGGGTGGTCCTGTGGCCTAAGGGGAGGCCACGGGCAGCTGTATGTACAGGGCATAGGCACGTCTGTGTGAACATGTTGGCGTGTGTACACATCTATCTCTGTATCTACTTGTATGCAAGTATGTGTGTTCACATGGGCTCATTCACTGGGAACATGGGGGTCTGGGGGTCTGTGAACCTGCATGTGTGCACAGGTGAGGAGTGGGGCATCGGGTGCAGGGTGAAAGCCCGGGTGGGCAGAGGCAGTACCTCTCCGTACGTGAGGGTGTTGTTGTAGATCCTCATCTCGGGGTACACGTTCTCCAGGTACCACCTGAAGCTGCGGCACTTCAGCCTCTGGCGCAGGGCCAGCCTCTCAGACACATCCCCAAAGTCCACTCCTGGGTTCTGCAGGGCCAGAGCAGGCAGGAGGGCATGTAAGTGCCCCCTGCCCCATGACTTAGGTCCCTGCCGTGAGGAATGTACTCCCCTCCCTCCACCCAAGACATCCCCCCTGCAGGGGCTTGAGGTGCTACTGGGGCCTCATCTCCATGTGGCCTGCTGTCTGCTCAGAACTCATAGGAGGCCCAAGGCAGCTGGGGATCAGCCCCAGCCTGCATAGAAGGTCCTGGTGGTGCATGCAGACCTGGCCCATCCACTCCCTGCACATAAAGATCTGGCTCCCTCCAGCCCCTGGAACCTCCTGTTTGCCTGGCCCTGGCCATAGCCAGAGTTATGCTGTAGTGAGATTTATGGGGGGCTTGGCCTCTACAGGATTGGAGCCTGAGGTCAGCCATGTCCACAAGACCATGTCCAACACAAACCCTACACAGCAAAGCCCAGTGTGTTGTCCCTGGTTGGCAATACCTGGCCTGTGTCATCACACCCCATGACCCCTGGGAGGGAGCAGCCGGGAGCTCACACCTGGTCTCTCTGGTCCTGCCCATCTGCCCTGGCTCCCTCTGCTGGTCTCCATCTGTGACCTTTCACTGAAGTAAACTGTGACCATGAGTGTGATAACACTGCTGAGTCCTGTGACCCCTTCTGCTTGGTCATAAGACCGGAGGCTTCCTCCCTCCAGAAGACCAGGGTGGGCCCTGGCTGCGGACAATATGGACACTGCAGGTATGTGAGCCTCCCGTGGCCCTGCTGCAGCTGGATCCCTGGACGTCCCAAGTCCAATTGGCAGATTCTTTCCCCAGATACTGACTAAAGTTAACAGAATCTGTGCAGGATGGTGGTTCTCAAATGCTAGTGAGTCCGGAGGTCAAGGACCACACAGGTGGCCGGACCTACCTGGAGTTCCCAACTCCCAGCTGGGCTGGGCCTGGGATCTACATTCCCACCAGCTCTTGGGTGATGCTGACTGTCTCCGATGTTGTTGGCCAGGGTTCCCACTTTGAGAATCAGTCCTCTGGACTGTGGCAGCTACCCAGGCCTTATTCGGGGAGAGCAGAGCTGAGGCCTGGCAGAGGGCCATGTGCTGCCGGCTAGATATCTGATGACAGTTTATGAGCCAGCCCGTGCCTGAGGTGGCTACATGCATGATGGTGTCCCAAGGTGGGGGCCAGGGCTCACCCTCCCTGCCTTCTAATCATGGGACACCACTCTAGGCTCAGAAGAAATATCCACGCAGAAGGGCTGGGTGTGAGTACAGCCCTTTCCCAAATGGGCCCCTGTGCTGCCCATCCACTCCTCACCTCCCTCCCCCAGCACCTGGCTTACGGTCATAGGAATGTTCCAGGCCATGTACACGTGGGACTTGAAGTCATCCATCCACACCTCAGCCGCCCGCAGTGCATTGCGCTTCGCATAGTAGTCAATGTCATTGTTATAGGGCTTCTTGGTGCGCTCGATGTGTGCCACACGAGAGCAGGGCAGCACCTCCATGCTGCCTCCACACTGCCACACCTGCAGGAGAGAGTGCAGGGCTGTGGCCAGGCACCAGGGGCCCAGTCAGTGGCCCCACTCCCCAGATCTTCCCGACAGAGGGGCCCTGAGTGATACCCCAGTGAAGGCCCCATCTGAGTCCCCAGGCACCTGCCCTGCCAGTGGCCAGGAGGGCCCTGGGGCTTGGCCACCTCCCTTGGCTTGTTTTCAGGGAAGGTGGGTGTGTCAAAAAAAGCCTGGACACATGCTGCTTCCTCTTTGGGATTTTCTAAACCAAATTTGATTTCTTTTGCATGTTACATGATTGTGGGATTTTTTTATTACACTCATCCATCACTTAATTATTTCTCCTGTCTGTGGTCCCCACCTTGCCAGAGCTTGTTCTGAGCAGAAGAGTCCCCTCGGGCCACTTCCCCAGCCCCCAGCCAGCAGCTTGCAAAGCCAGCTTCCAGCACCCCAAATAGACCCATGCTCCCGTGCTAAACAGAAAACCTAGCTCCAGGCTTCGGCCCTGCAGAGGCCAAACCCCCAAGGTCCCTAACTGTTTAAACCTCCACTCATAGTGAATATGTTTTACACTGTGATCCCTTTAATAATGCTTATTTCTGTGGCATCACCAGACAATACTCCGCCTCTAGGCCTGAAGTTTAAGATTATCCCATTCCATTCCCTCCTGTCTCACCCTATGCTGCCCTCACTGTCATGGCTTATCTTATGTGCCAGCTGGCCTGGGCTCGGGCTGCGGACTGTTTGATCACTGTCCCGGGTGTGTCTATGAGGTAAGGCTGACGTTGGACTCGACTCTGTGGGCTGAGCAAAGGCTCCCCTGCAGTGTGGGTGGGCCTCGCTTGACTAGGACAGAAAGGCTGAGTAAGGAGTGTCTGTGTCTCTGCCCTGTGGCCTCTGAGCCGGGTCATGGATCCTCTCCTGCCAGGAACCCACAGCTCTGTGGATCTGGGGGTCCTCAGCCTACATGAGCCGAGTCCTGTCATCCACAGCTATCTGCAGTCTGTTGGGCTTTTTCTGCAGAGCGCCAACTAACACTCTGTTGCACCCTCATGTCCCATTGGGAAAAGGCTTCACTTGACCACCAGGTTGGTTTCACTGTGAAGGAAGTGTCCAGGCAGCTTGGCTCAAGCTCTGCCTTTGATAGACTGTCACCCCTAAGCCACCAATTTAAACATCGTGGGGAGCCATGAGTGTGCAAGGCACAGGGCAGGCCCCGTACCAACCTCATCTCATGCATCCCCCACCACAACTCAGGAAAGAACAGGAACTGCCAGCACTGTTCCCTCTGCTTTACGGAAAAGGGTACCGAGGGTCTGAGAGGCTACACCCACTGCACAGGGCAGAGCAGGGACCAGAACCCCAGTGTCTGCCTCTGCCAATCTTTCATAAGGACACTCATCATTGGATTTTGAGCACCCTAATCCAGGGGGCTGTCATCTCAGGATCCAGCCTCAGTTATACTTGCCAAAACCCTTTTTCCCAGAGAAGGTCACGCTCACAAGTTCTGGGTGGACCCACTGCAGAGGCCAAGTCCCTTGTTTTGGAAAGAATGGGGCTTCCTCCCTGTACCCAGTCTCTGCTTTCAGAGAGCCAGGTCACAGCTAAGGAGGACTGCTGTGGGGGGTCTCCTCCTGACACCATCACCAGAGAACACAAACCATGTGTTTAGCAGGTCATGCCCTAGTGTAGGGAGTTGCTCCTTCCTTGTGGTCCTGGTCCACCAAGGCCCTCCCCCATGCAGCCCTGCAGCCAACAGAGCTGGACCAGGAGGGTGGTGGCTGGATGGGAAGAAGCCCCAACAGTCCTGTCTCAGGGCATGGGATTAACCCCAATACAGATGAAAATATAACTGAGGCACAGAGAGGTCAACTGACTTCCCAAGATCACACAGCTGGTTTGAGTTGGGCAGGGAGCACTAACCAAGCACTGAGTCCCTGAAGCTGCTCCTCACTGGGAGCCGTGGAGGTGTCACTGAGAGGAGTCACACATGTAGTCACACCCACACTGTCTCTTAACTATAATTACCTCAATCGGTTTGGTAAATTGTCACCCAAACAGAAACAGCAAGCTGCAGGCACGGCTCAGGTGTGGGGCTCAGAGGGAAGGAGCTCGGGGAGCAGGGCAGACCCTGCACACCGCTCCCCAACTTCTCTCACATCCTTTCAGACTTCTGAAAGGTGGATTCCACAGTGGCAGTGTCTTCTGTCCTACGAGCAAGATCTGGCCCTCCCCAGATTTCTGAATTAATCACTTGTCAGGACAGTGCCCATGAGTGGCTCTTGCACTGGAAACAGGGTGAGATTTGGAAAGGCTGCTCCTTGCTGCAGCCGCCCCCAGACTGTGAACCGTTACAAGTGCTTGTGAGCACCTGTGTGCTGGGATCAGGCCTTTGCCCTCTTGAGTGCAGGGAGGGCCCTGTGTCTGTGCAGAGCTGGGCTTTTCCTCAGAGGGAAGCTGTCATCTCTCTTTTTCACTTGCCCCATTTTTCCTGCCACCACAGTGATCAAAGTGACATTTTCCTGGCGTGCCCCTGCTATTAAAAAGCCAGCATGTCCCTCGGAATGTGTGGAGAGCGGAAAACAATTACCGGGCACGTGGCTTTGCCTCTCCTCTGCAGGGCGACGATGAACGTGTCTCTCCATCATTTTTATGGGGCAGCTTCCTGGACTCTTGAGTTCATTGCATTTTGCTGCACGACCTCCCTGCCACGAGGCACGTGGGGGCCCCCTCATTGGAGATGCTGTCACCTTCTGTCTGGCAGAGCCAGGGCCTGCCACAGCTGGCTGGGGTGCAGCTCTCAAACTTCCCTGACCCTAGTCACCCAGTAAGGGGTTCTAGTCCTTCCCAGGAACCTAGGCCTAATGTACCTCAGAGCTGCCCTACCAACTCCAAATTACATTTGGGGTGAGAACCAGCTTGTCCCATTGTCCGTGCTGGCCATCCAGGAGGGAGGAAGTTCAGAGCTCTCTGACCCCACATTGGCTGCCCCAGCTCTTCCCAAGGCCCTTCTGGGGGCTAGGCCTCCAGCAGAGCAGCGGCATCAGTGCCTGGAGCTCTTGGCTTCTCAGCATCCCTCACGGGTGACCCCACCACCCTCCTCAACCTTCACCAGGCCAGGCCCTCTGAGTTACCATCCTTCATCCCCTCCCAGCTAGTCAGGATGCACCAAGGAGGGCCCCCTACCATAAGGAGATAGCCCGCTGCCTGCTCATCTCTATCTCCAGCGATTAGGAATACAAATTGGGCATGTCACTTCACAAAAATAGCATGCTTCTATTTTTTTTTTTTTTTTTTAGAGACAGTTTCACTTTGTTGCCCTCGGTAGAGTATCCTGGCGTCACACACAGCTCACAGCAACCTCCAGCTCTTGGGCTTAGGTGCTTCTCTTGCCTCAGCCTCCCGAGTAGCTGGGACCACAGGCCCCTGCCACAACGCCTGGCTGTTTTTTGTTGCAGTTCGGCCGGGGCTGGGTTCGAACTCACCACCCTTGGTTTATAGGGTCGGCGCCCTACTCACTGAGCCACAGGTGCTGCCCATGCTTCTATTTTAGACAAATGTGCTTATTTTTGTAAAAATAAGAATTAAAAAAATCATGCACACAAATCTGCAATACTATACGGAGACTGTTACAAGTGGTCATATGGTCAGCTGATCTTTTATTTCCTTGCTCACATCTGTGATATTTGCATGTTAGTGCTGAGAAGGTATTGCTTTTGTAGCCTGAGAATAAAGCTGAGGCAGCAACAGTCCTCTCAGCTGCCCCACCCTACTCAGCCACATGCAGCCTCCTCTCTATCCTAAAGACCACACCATCATCTACCTCAGCCATTGAGGAAGGTGCTGTGCCCAGGGTCCTGGTGGCAACTATCACCTCATAGCCACAGTCCCCTGCAGCAGGTCTCATTGACACTGTCCATACAGGTGAGGAAAACATTGCTGTTTGTGTCAGTTTGGCTGGGCGATGGTGCCCTGTTATTTCCTCAACACCAAGGTGGCTGGGTGGCATCTGTGAACGTGAACCACACCTGTGGTCAGTGGACTTTCTGCACAGCCAGATGCCCTTTGTGGCACAGGGGCCTCTTCTAACCAGCGGAAGGCCTTGCAAGAGTAGAGATAGTCCTTGCAGAAAAGGGGGAACTCTGCCTCCAGACTGCAGTGCAGAAATCCCACTGGGGTCTCCCCTGCTGGCCACCCAGCCCCACAGTCGTGTGAACCATTTCTCAGAATGAATCAAACTTTACATAAAGGTATGGCTGAATACAGACACACACACCCTCACGCACACACACACAGTAAGTAGTTCTGCTGCTCTAGTAGCTCTGACTGACCAGGTCAGCATGGCAGCAAGGCCATGGATGGGACAGCCACCCCTGTATACAGGGTGGTGAGCATGGGCCATGGCAGCCTCTACAGTGAGGAGGCTTTCTCGGGAGTTGAGGGTGTCTGGCCTCTGCCTACTGGGGTCTCCTGGTCTCACTTCTGTGATGCCCTCACATCCCAGGTCGCTTCAGCTCAGCATCCCGGTGGAAACCTGCAGGGATAGGGAATTCGTTCTCTCCTGAGTGTACCCTGCCAGGCCTCCATCTGCTGTGGTTCTGGAAGCCAGCTTCATGCCTGGTCACCCTGCTCTGCCTCTCCCTTCTTGTAGAAACTCAACAAAAGCCCTGCCCACATGTCCTTTGGGTGCCAAGGCCTCCTGACACACCTGGAGTCTACCTGTGGTCCCCTCTACTGGGAGTCACAAACCATCTTGTTAATGGTGTGACTCCCCCACCGACAAACAAGAGCCACACTTCTGAACAGCTGCCTGGCCCAGCCTGCTCAGCGCCTGACTTGCAGAATAGTGTTACTCTCTTTACTCTTGAGTTGGAAGAAGATTCCAAGTGACCAAGTGATGGGCAAAGTCAGAGTGTGACACTGTCAGCATGCAGAAATCAGCCACCCCAAGAGCCCTTCTGCTGGTGCCGATGGCTTGTCAGTGCCTCTTTGCTTCTGGGTAGTCCAGCCGTGAAAAAGGCATTTGGGAGGAAACAATATGCAAATTCGGATTTCCAGCCACATGTCAGATGCCCCACTGTGTTGGTTGGGTGGCTTCTCAATCGTTTTGCCGAACCCCAGTAATTAGGTTTCATCAGTGACCACCCAGGAGCCCCAGCACTTCCTAGAGGATTTTGTTGGTGACAGAGCAGAGGTGCTCAGCCAGCTTCAAGCTGAGTCTCAATGGCCACCTCCTTGCCACAGGTCCTGTGCATAGAGACCCTTCCCGTTCTAAGCAGATCCAAATGGAGCCCCTTTCGCCTTTGGTGTGAGTTCAGTCAGGGAGGGTTTGGCCATAGCCTTGGGTTCTTCCTATAAGGGGTAGATGTCTGAGGAGCACGGCTCTCACTTGATAACTCCTGACCTCCTTGTTGGTTGGCCCTGAGCCCGGGCCTTAGAATGAGCACAGCACAGCCTCACTGCTGCCGGGTACCAGCTCAGAACGACCAGCCACAGCACAGGACCCACAGGGTGGAGTCCCTCGTGGCCTCTTGGATGTTCTGCCTGCAGTGGAGAGAGCATGAGGGTGTGGATGGTGGGCGCTCACAGCCGAGCCTGGGGGCACATGTGCCCCTCCCTGGCCCCACCGTCCGGGAGGCCAAAAGGCCCCTTCAGCTAACGAGATAGTGGCTGCATGTGTGCAGGGGAAGGAGGGGGCAGAGAGAGATACAGGGAGAGAGAGAGACAGAGAGACAGAGACAGAGGGAGAGAGACAGAGAGAGAGAAAAGAGAGAGGGAGAAGACAAGAAGCCTGCCTGCCTGGAAACAGGGAGGGTGAGACCCGCTGGCTTGGGTCCACCTCTTCCTCCCCAGGAGTGGGGGTGGGATCAGCATTCTGGAGGCTTCCTCAAGAGGAGCTATCCAGCCGGAGGGCCACGTGGAGACTGCACACACCGCAGCTGGTGACTCATCAGCATGGAGGCAGCACACTCTCTGAGGCAGGCTGGTGGTTTGCAGGCCCTCAGTGCCCTTGCTGGCTTCCCTGGTAGATCAGGCGTCTTCCCTCCTGAGGTCCACAAATTGTCACTGCTCCAGGAAGGGCTCCAAAGTCTGGGGGAGGTGCCATTTTCTCTCTGGGCTGTGGACAGGGCGCCCTCGGGCGAGGTCCCTGTGACTAGAGCCCAGCTCTGGACTCTTGAGTGAAGAAAGGCGTGGGCACAGCAGGAGGCGCTTCTGAGGTCCTGGGGCTCTTCATCCTGAGGGTGGCTGCCCCTGCGAATAGGGAGGACTGTGGGGATGATTCAGCTCTTTGGTAGGCTTAGGGGGGTGATGAACCATGAGGTTCTTTTTGGGTGCTGTGATCCACTAAATGGTGATAAAAGCTGGTTTTCACCTTGAAAATAATGAGGATAGGACTTCACCTCTCAAGTTATGGATAACATCTACTCAAACATACACTTTCCCCTTTTGTCTTTGTAGTAACCCATGGACTCAGTAACCATCAAACGATTCACCATTTATTCCACCCAACATCCATGCGTCTACCCACCCACCCACACACTCACACATGCAAGCATCCACCTACCCACCCACACATCCATCCATTCACCCATCTCCCACTCATCCACCCTTCCACCCACATCCAGACATCCACCCAACCATCTGCATTAGTCCATACAACTGGCAGGACTCTCTCTAGAACAGCAGTTCTCAACCCGTGGGTCTCGACCCACAGAAACTGTATTAAAGGGCTGCGGCATTAGGAAGATTGAGAACCACTGCTCTAGAACTATGCAAAGCTATATTGTCAAGATGAGGAAATCAAATTGAGAGGCCAAGCAAGTTGGGCGTTTCTGGCCCAGGCCTCCAAACTAAAGGCTGGCTGTGCCCAAGGCCCATGCTGAGGCTTGGTGGGAGCCCAGGAGTCCTGACCCAAGGTCATCTCACCTGGCACAAATGCAAGAGGGGCCCAATCAGCACTTTCCTTTGGCAGTACAGAATTTCCCCTTGGATGACAACCAGGGCTTCATATTCTCTCCGGAGAAACTGTGTGCATCAATTTTAGAGATTTCACACTGAACTTTATTTTTAAGAAAGATTTACAATGTGCTTGATGTCCCCCGCCCCCACGCCCAGGCCCAGTTTCAGGAAACAATAATTCCTCTGGCACAGCCGCAAGTGATGGCTCCCCAACACAGGCTCAATGCTCCGCAGGAACATCCATCTCTAGGGGCAGAGTTTGACTGGATTTAGTGTTGGAAAGGCAAATCCCATCTCCCAGGGCTCAGCAGGCTCAATCCATCAATTTTCGACAGTAACCATCTCTTCCTGGATGAGCTGAGCCTCCACACGCAGGCTGTGAAAACAGCTGTTTCTGTGTGTCCTTTCTCACGCCGGCCCACAGAAATGTCCCAGCAGGGCCTTCGTTCCAAATCCCTCCCATTTGTTTCAGTTGAACACTTTTGAAATTCTCAAACAAATGAAAAGAGAAAAATCGTCTCTTCCTTCTGGATAAGTGGTTCTCAAAGTGTGGTCCTGGAACCAGCAGCACCAGCGTCACTTGAAGCCCCTGAGAAACACAGATCTTCAGGCCCCATCTCAGACCCACTGAGTGGAGTCTCTGGGGTTGGGTCCTGCAGCCCGTGTCTGACCAGTCCTCCTAGGAACCCTGATGGAGGCAGCTATGTGAGGACAGCAGTGGTCAGAGGCTGCAGCTTTCTACTTTCCCGCCCACTCAGCATAATCTTCTGCTTTGTCCCTTGAACAGCAGAGCAGGATCCAGTTTCACTGATGTGCTTCTGACCCCAGATGGAGACATGGCTACAGTTTAGGTCAGGGTTTCTGTGGATCCAGGCCCACCGCATCCTGTCAACACCGTGGTTATGGAAATCTCCCCTTTTGTTTCAAACATGGAGACATGATGGATGGGTTGTTTTTAGAGTCAAAAGTACATACCAAAAAATCAAATGAAACTCTCCACAGCAAAAAAGTAGAAGATGCTGCTGGCAGTGGGTGGGCTGAAGCTGGGCGGCCCTGGCCTGTGGCTGTCATAGGGGCAGGGCTGAGTCTGCAGCCAGGATCTTGCATGAGTCCCAGGGCTGGGATGAGGCTCCTTGAGTGTGGTGAGGAGCTGAAATCAGCTCTGCTTGATCTCTGAGGATGCATCCAGAAATAGCCCAAGGAGAGAGGCAACAGTACCTGGCATCAGGACAACAAGGGCTTGAAAATTGAGCCAGGATATCTCCTTAGTGTGAAAACTAAGCCACTGAATTCTGAGTCACAGATCCAGAGGTGTTAGGATGAGATAATCTGAAACTTCCTTTCAGGAATGAGCGGTCATGGAGTAAAGACACAACACCCATGAAAGATGAGCTCTTAAAACAATGACAAAGCACCCAAGGAAATCCAACCCCAAGAGAGTCCCAATATAGCCAAAAAAACGGGCAAGTTTAAACCCAAGGAAACAGAAAAAAAGAGCAAATTGAAAAGGACGTAAGACAGGCTCGGCCCCTGTAGCTCAAGCAGCTAAGGCGCCAGCCACATACACCAGAGCTGGCAGGTCGAATCCAGCCCGGACCTGCCAAACAATGCTGACAACTACAACCAAAAAATAGCCAAGCACTGTGGCGGGCACCTGTACTCCCAGCTACTTGGGAGGCTGAGGCAAGATAATCACTTAAGCCCAGGAGTTTGAGGTTGCTGTGAGCTGTGATGCCACAACACTCTACCCAGGGTAACAGCTTGAAATTCTGTCTCAAAAAAAAAGGACTTAAGACAACTGTCAGAATATTAAAGACATAAAGGAATGAGGAAAAGTATTCATTAAAGGGACATTAATTCATGAATCAAAATAGTTATTTAGCCAATCGCAGTGGCTCATGCCTATACTCCTAGCACGCTGGGAGGCAGAGGCGGGTAGATTGTTTCAGCTCATGAGTTTGAGACCAACCTGAGCAAGAATGAGAACCCATCCCTACTAAAAATGAAAAACTCAGGCAAGAGGTTTGCTTGAGCCCAAGAGTTTGAGGTTGCTATGAGCTATGATACCACAGCACTCTACCAAGGGCAAAAAAGTAAGACTCTGTCTCAAAATAACTGTAACAACAACAAAAACAGTTATTTAAAAAAGCAACCAGAGGGTGGCGCCTGTGGCTCACTGAGTAGGGCGCTGGCCCCATATACCAAGGGTAGTGGGTTCAAACCCGGCCTCGGCCAAACTGCAACCAAAAAATAGCTGGGTGTTGTGGCGGGCGCCTGTAGTCCCAGCTGCTTGGGAGGCTGAGGCAAGAGAATCACATAAGCCCAAAAGCTGGAGGTTGCTGTGAGCCGTGTGACGTCATGGCACTCTACCAAGGGCGGCAAAGTGAGACTCTGTCTCTACAAAAAAAAAAAAAGCAACCAGATATAAAAATGCCAAAGGAAGAAGATCTCACAAATATGAAATGTAGTATTAAAATGAAAACCAAAGCTAAGTAAGTCTGGACATGGCTGGAGAGAGCATTTGTTCACTGGAATATAGAACTGGGGAAATTACCCAGAACACACCACAGGGGCGGAGCCTGTGGCTCCATGGGTAAGGTGCCGGCCCCATATACCGAAGGTGGCGGGTTTGAACCTGGCCCCAGCCAAACTGCAACAAAAAAATAGCTGGGTGTTGTGGCGGGCACTTGTAGTCCCAGCTACTCGGGAGGCTGAGGCAAGAGAATCACTTAAGCCCAGGAGTTGGAGGTTGCTGTGAGCTGTGACGTCATGGCACTCTACCGAGGGTGATAAAGTGAGACTCTGTCTAAAAAAAAGAAGAACACACCACAGAATGGTAAAGAGAAGGGAATAGGAAAGAGCTATCAGGAAACCTGGAGGACAGATTGGAAAGCCCCACAGATATCCAGTAGGATTTCTAGTTCAGGGGAGGTGACATACCAAGAAACTGAGGACTTTTCTTGGTTTATAAAAAGACACGAAGCCTAAGCTTAACAACATATACTAGGACCCAAGAAGAATAAAGAGAAGAAAATCCACAAAATTCAAGGTGTAATCAGAGGAATTTGAGGGCACAGAAGCCTCTTTCACAGCCCATTCCTGGAATCACGCTGCCAAGTGACATTGCAACCTATAGAAATGGGAGGGAATTTTTGGTAAAATGTTTCTAAAGTTTGCATGAGAAAGTAAAAGCAAAAGAACAGCCAAGAAAATGCTAAAGTAACAATGGGGATGTACTCAATTGCAAGACATTAAAATATCTGACAAAGCAATGAGGTAGTGGCTAATAGAGAGCTGAAAACAGACACAAGTGAATACAGATAAGCACTCAGCAGGGGATGAAGGGGCTTTTCCCTTCAGTGGTTGAGAATGGAGAGTTAATCGATGGTGTAGGAAGAATTAGTCCACTATTTTAAAACATTATAAAGAAAGATTATAACATTATAACTTACATGAAAATATATGTGCTCCAATAGAATATTAATGTGAAAAAAGAACTACAAAAGCATCAGAAGAAAAGATATTCAAATGGCCAACTAGGCTTTCCAATAGGCCTCTGTAAGAGGGACAGCAAAGGCCCGGCCATTAGAAGATACAGCTCAAGTAGAAGAAAAACTCAGCCTTGTAAAATAGAGCCATGATGATCAGGCAGCACACAGCAAAGAGTTAATACCCCAAGGGAGAAGAGCTCTTAACGTCAACAGAATCAAGGAGCGGAGAGAAAAGACTGGCAAAGATTTGGAAACATATGGTCAACAAACATGTGAAATATGTTCAGGCTCATTAGCAACTGAAGAAATGCAAATTAAGCCCACACAGACATTTCCTTTGTGTCGTCATATTTGCAGAAAGTAACAATTATATTTGATCAGACCCCACGTGCTACAAGGCATGGGAAACAGCCTCCCTTGTGTACCAGTACGGAGGAAAAAAATATACAAACATACGTATACACACATGCACACAATATATACCATACACATATACCACACACCACACAAATATACACACAATACACATACATACCCACACAGCACACACATACCCCCTTCATACACAAACACACACACAACACACACAACACATATAATACATACACAAATACATGACGCATACAGATCACATGAAGTCTTTTGGAGGGTAGGGAGGAGGATTTGGCGAACTTTATCAAATATCATAAAATATGTTTTTTTCATCTGATTATGTCTAGATATCTAAATATCATGTCTAGAAATTATCTTAAAGAAATAACTGAGATGTCATGATAGATTCCGATACAAGAACAATCATTTCAATGTTGCATAAACCAGAGAAATGCAGGAATGCCCCCAAGTGTGTCGTGAGAAAACTGGTACCACTGCACTGCTGAGCTGCACTGTCACTGGATGTGCAAGCAGGAGGATGTGCAGGTATGGATAGATGCCCCTGACGGCCAGCTGCCTCAGCTGGTCAGACAAGGATTCAGAGGGAGCTCCAGAGGAAGCCTGACCACGGCAAAACAATGGTCTGCAGTGCACGCCATGCACACGTGCACAGGTCGGTAGTGCTGGACACACACAAAAAGGAGGCCCTGGCAGGGAGAATTGTGGGTGATTTTTATTTTGTTCCAGCTAGTGTATTTCCAGTGGTTTTACATTAAACATAGTTTTTATAACAGTAAGAAAAGTGGTATTTAGGAATGTCTGCATATACCAATAATTGGCATTTATTGCATCCTTGCTGTATTCTGGGCACAGAGAGATCCCACTGCAGTTAATCCTTAAACAGCCTGGGAGTTCAGTCCTGTTGTCATCCTCAGTGGCAGATGGGGAAACTGAGGCTCGGAGAGAGAAGGTGGTTCAACTGGGTAGGCAGAAGCAGGTCCAAAGTGCAAGTCTTGAGGGGTCTTCTGAAGACCCAGAGTATTCAGTGAGGCCTTGTTGCAAAGCAGAAAGGACACCTCCCTTCCTCCTTTCTGTATCTGCCCCTCCCCCACATGGCCCTGCCCCTTCTCCGTGTGGCACCTGCAGTCCCCACTAATCTGCTGCTGAGCAGAATGGGCTGGCGGGTGAAGAGTTCATCTTTGGCTACAGCCTTGATCCTGGGCTGCTGGGCAGTGGGGACGCCCTATGTTATCAGGCCGCCACATATGGCCTGAGGAGGGGCAGGTGCCATCCCACCTGTGACTAGAGCAAGCTCTTCCTGAAAGCAGCTCCTGAGAACAGTCCAGTCCCTCCAACCCATCCTCTGCCTTCTGCCCACTGCTTATGGAGAAGGAAAACCCTACCATGCCCCTCTGATATTTGATGTCAGGACTCCCTTTGCCCTGAGTATGGGCAGGGGAGGACATGGAAACACCCTCGCTCCTCCCGGACTAAGAGTGACGCTCTTCTGCCTCTGTGAGACATCAGTGTCTCATGCAGTCTGCCCTTGGGACGGAGAACAGGAGAAGCTGCCACCCCAATACACTGATGCTGACACAGCCCTGCGCTGGGGCAGGGCCTTGAGGGTTCAGAACTTGCTTTTGGTGCAGGAGAGAGGCTTTCTCGTGACGTCCTAAGGAGCAGCACGTGCAAAAGCAACAAGACAGACACAAACAGTGCGGGGCTTGTGGTCTGCAGGTGGCTCTCCTGGCCAGACCTCACCACCTGATCTTGTCTTACCCTTTATTAAACCTAATGGACGTGGCAGATTCATTTTCCTCTAATGGGCTCTAGGACTGTCCTCATTAGAGGACGAGTAACTGGCATTTCTGCAATCACAGGCATGTAAATTGGCCTCAAGACCGCAGAATTACTCCTCTAATTGAGCTGAATCAATCCGAAAGGCTACGTGGGCCCCCGTG
Organism: Nycticebus coucang; assembly: GCF_027406575.1. Taxonomy (NCBI): domain Eukaryota; kingdom Metazoa; phylum Chordata; class Mammalia; order Primates; family Lorisidae; genus Nycticebus; species Nycticebus coucang. The sequence goes on along the minus strand of NC_069783.1, from coordinate 105,413,914 downwards.
CTGTGGGTCAGACAGTGGTGTCTGCATGGTGGGGAGGTAGAGCATGTGCACCAGTATGTGGGCAGGGTCACCCCTGGTTTCTGTAAGGTGGCCACCTTCCCACCAGGCACAGTCCCTCCTCAGGCCCTATGAACTCACTGTTCCCCGACCAGCCACACAGCTTGCTTCCTCTGCTCCCTCCCACCCACACAGCACCACCTCGGTGAGCCTGGGGCAGCCAGGGGGACTCACAGGGTTGACTCCATGCCTCTGAGGATCCAGGGCCTCCTCTGAGCTCCCAGGCAGGAACTTGGTGCCTGGTGACCACAGCAGCATGGTCCCCACCTGCCAGGGTCCCTATCTCAGTGGAGGCCCTGCTCTTCCAGCTGCTCTGACCAGTACCGCGGAGCCATCTCTGACCCCTCACACCCTTCTCAGTGTGTAGCAAACTTGCCACGCTGCCTTTGGTACACGTTCCCACTGCCTCTGGCTCCCTGATGATGCTGGAGGGAATCAGCCGCCACAACCACAAAACACAGGGTGATGAAACTGCCTTCCTAGCAGGTTTTAGGGTTATGCTGAGCTTAGGGCACCCAGGAGATCAAGCCCTGATACCAGGATGTCCTGATTAGTAACTAAGATTTTCCCAGAACTTTCCTGTAGTTCTCCAAGAAGCTGCATGGGGAGGTTTGAAGCAGGAGCCATTGAAGTCAGGGGCAAAGGTGGGGAGTTGAAGATTCTCATTCCTTCTGGGGACTAGAGCCTCATCTGGACACTAGAACTGACTCATGCTGTGGAGTGATCAGAGCTGAGGCCTGCCCTTCCTGCCTGTCTGCCAGGGCTTCACGGCATCTGCTGTCTGCCATGCTTTTCATGATGCCTCACAGTGGCCTTTGCATCTGCCTCTCCTGCACCCCACCTCCCCCCCACAGCCAGGACAAACAGCAGGCACCCAAAGCGCTTGAGACAACCAGAGGTCAGGTCTCCTCATACAGCCATGTGGGCTCTGTGCTGAAGGACCACTTTTTCAAAGTTCTAGGCCTGTCATTGCAAGTGACACTTTGTAACATGCATAATGTTGAAGTGCTTGAAAATTAAAGTCAATATCCCAGATGTCCTTTTGTTATTATCTAGAACTTCTTGGTCACGTTAAGGTATACGTTCTAGCCCTGACTGTCAGTATGTGGCCCCATCACTGAGCGCCGACCTCCCATGCACAGCCCATGGGCCTGTGTGGGGTCCTTGCACTGCATAGGCCAAACCCCTAACCTGCTGCTTTTCCACCCAGACCAAGAGCATTTCCCCTCCCTCCCATGACCACACTCACCCTCATGCCCAGCTCGATGTTCTCACCGCCGTACACCTCCATGCCCGGGTCCAGCAGGCCGATGTCCCCAAAGTACTCCCGGTCCACCACGAATGAGCAGCCAATCATGGCCGGAGTCCTGGGGCAGAGACAGCGGCATGAGGACACCGCTGGTGCAAGCAAGGGCCAGGAAGAGTGGGGTGCCCACAGGAGGCCCCACCTCATACTCTGCCCATCTTGTCACCACCTGAGTCCCTGAGCCCAGAGTTCGGGACAGCATTTCTCCAGCCACAGGCCCTTGTCCCTCAGAGCCTGACCAACATCCAGTCTACTCACTGACTGCACAACAGCAACTGATCACAATAACCAGAATTCAATTCACGCACTTCATATAGGGAACTTAAAAGAAAACCAAGTTATACAACGACCCGTGTGGTTCATTGCAGTTTTTTGTTGTTGTTGTTGCTGTCGTTTTTGGCCGGGGCCAGGTTTGAACCCGCCACCTCCAGTATATGGGGCCGGCTCCCCACTCTTTTGAACCACAGGTGCCGCCCCATGTGGTTCCCTGAATGTCACTTTCCATACTGGAGTGCCTTGCCTATCTCCAGCATTGTTTTGTCCTATCTGAATATCAGTAGTCAGGGCTGCTATGGGCAGTGGTATAGGTGGTACACTGCTTATCTCTATAGAACCTCATCGAGCAGGATCAGTCTCTCTGGAGCTGCAGAGAGCACAACCTGTGTGGTTATGTGCCACAGACTGCCAGCTGTGCTATTATTTCTGTAAAAATTCCAAAATGTCAGCAGATCGAGCCCTGCTCCATATCTGTGAAATCATGAGTTGATGTGATTGTTGTATTTTTCCTGATATGCATTAAAAATTCAGCAATGGCGAAAGCAGAACACGAGACAGCAAGAGAGACTATGTGGGTGGTGGCACCATGAACAGCACTGCGCACTCACTGCCCCACGAGTTTACAGTGAGCATCTACTAGGTGGGGGAGGGTATGAGAATGTGGCAGTGAGCTCCCATGTTATGAGGGAGAAGGAACTCCCAAGCCTCTGAAGAAAGACTTTGTCTCAAACAGAGACAATCCCCTCACACACTGAGGGCTCAGTTTCTTCCAAGCCCTTAGGAGCTCTAGGAGGAACCAGCAAAACCTTGTGTCACTCACAAGCACCAGAGCAGGCAGGCCTGGGGTCGTGTAGGTATTAAATCTCTCTTCAGTAAAAATAGCAGCAAAAGATTGATCTTGGTCATAATTTAAAGGGGGCACTTGTGCCCCAATGACCACGAAGTCAGATGTGAACTCCCATCAATTGCCCGAGAATAACAGGGGCATTAAACAGCGATTATCTTTTTATTTGTGCAAAGATCCAATTTGTTCTGTTGTTAGATTTTGGCCACTCACTAACAGTAATGAAATTTTAATACCTTCTTTGATTTTTAATAGCAATGTTTGTTCGGTTAAATAGTTCATCAGCATATAACAGGTATTTCTCTCGTTTTTTTAACAACAACAATAATCTCAGGGTGATCTCTGATGAATTGAAGTGCTGAACTCCCCACCAAGCCTATTATGGCTGGTAATAACTTTTTTATTACTTCTCAGACTTCCAAAATAAACTCAAACTCACAAGGCAATGGTAGCAAGATCAATTGGCAACATGATCATTTCTCATGATTTACATGAGAAATTCTTGCTGTGTTTACAGAAAACAGTCTAGGCCAGGCATCCTCAAACTTTTCAGCAGGGGGCCAGCCAATTTCACTATCCCTCAGACCGTTGGAGGGCCGGACTATAGTTTAAAAAAAAAAAAAACACTATGAACAAATTCCTATACACACTGCACATATCTTATTTTGAAGTAAAACGAGAACAAATACAATTCACACTGCTTCATGTGGCCCGCGGGCCTCAGTTTGAGGACGCCTGGTCTTGGCTGAGCGATACCACGTGCAAGGGTGGGGGACTGGTCATTCTGAAGACAATCCTCACCTTGGGGCTATTGTGCTCATTCAATGCCCCAGGACCATCCCCCCCATCTAAACTGCACACTGTCTGCAAGGACCCTTTCTCTAACTAAGGTCACATCCACAGTTTCTGGGGAGAGGACGTGGGCATCCCATGGGTGCCCCATCCCCCTCGCTCCTTCTGGCAGGTGCCCTGATCTCTCTCTTGCCCTCCCACTTCACCTGCTAGACCCAGGAAACTGGCCTTCTCTATGGTCATGGTCCTTGAAGAATCCCTTCTCCCATCTGCTTCTAGAAAAGATAAAGGGCTGATCACACTTGGGCCCTGTGGCCTCTGTCCTGGGAATACAAGGTGGAGGCAAGCGTGACCCTAGCTGGGTCAGGGAGAAGCCACTGGCCTCTTCCCAGCCCCACATGGTAGGTTTACTGCAGACTGAGAAGGGTGTGAGGGGTCAGAGATGGCTCCGCAGTACTGGTCAGAGCAGCTGGAAGAGCGGGGCCTCCACTGAGATAGGGACCCTGGCAGGGGGCAAGTGGGGACCATGCCATTGTAGTCACAAGGCACTAAGTTCCTGCCTGGGAGCTCAGAGGCCCTGGATCCTCAGAGGCACGGAGTCAACCCTGTGATTCTCCCTGGCTGCCCCAGACTCACCAAGGTGGTGCCATTTGTTGGGGGTGGGGGGCAGAGGAAGCAAGCTGTGTGACTGGTAGGGGAACAGTGAGTTCACAGGGCCCGAGGAGGGACTGTGCCTGCTGGGAAGGTGGCCACCTTGTAGAGACCACAGCTGACCCTGGCCCCATACTGGTGCACATTGCAACCCGGGAGCACTTCATCTCTCCCCAGAGCCCCTTCTGGCTCCCAAAGGCCAGATGCTGGCCTGATGCTGGTTCTCACCTGCGCTGCACGTTGAAATCATCCAGAAACCCTTCTTGAAGATTCTGGATTTAACTGACATGGTAATTTAATCAGCTTGGTCATTAGAATTATTACATTTTTAATACTTTATGTATTCATTAAATATCAACTTTGGGGGGTAAAACTCACACAAAATGAAATGATGGACTTAAAGTATGTAGTTTGATCCGTTTCAACAGATGGATACATCTGTGTTACTCCACGCCAGCCCAGGGGAGACACTTCTGCCCCAGAATCATCTGTGCCCTCTCCAGGAAGGACCCCCTCCCACCACCTCGTCCAATCATTCATCTTTCAGTCACATGGGCTGATTTGCCTTCTGGGGAATTCTTTCTTTCTTTTTTTGAGACAGAGTCTCAGTATGTTGCCCGTGGTAGAGTGCCATGGCATCACAGCTCACAGCAATCTCTAACTCTTGGGCTTAAGCAATTCTCTTGCCTCAGCCTCCCAAGTAGCTGGGACTACAGGTGCCAGCCACAATGCCCGGCTATTTTTTTATTGTAGTTGTCATTGTTGTTTAGCAGGCCCAGGCCAGTTTCAAACCCGCTGGCCTTTGTGTAAGTGGCCAATGCCCTAACCACTGAGCTATGGGTGCAGAGCCCCTGCTGCGGAATTCTATGTGCTGCAAATCTTACAGTATATGCTGGTTTTCATCTGGCTTCTCTCAGCCCATCATTTGGGGGGACACCACATTGTTACATGAGTAACAGTAATAGTTTTTTCCTCTTGGTTTATGAGACGTATCCATTGTATGCTTAGGCAGCCTCTGTGTATCTCTTCCCCTGCTGATGGACATTTGGGTTGTTTCCAGTTTGGGACTATTTTGAATAATGCCATTATGAACATCCACGTATAAGCCTTTGAGTGGACATGTTTCATTTGTTTTGGTTTTATTTATTTGGAGACAGAATTTCACTTTGTCACTCAGGCTAGAGTGCAGTGGCATTGTCACAGCTCACTGCAACCTTGAATGCTGCCTGGGCTCAAGCGATCCTCCTGCCTCAGCCTCCCAAGTAGCAGGGACTACAGATGCGAGCCACCACATTGGGCTAAATTTTTTCTATTTTTAGTAGGGATGAGATTGCTCAAGCTGGTCTGCTTGCTGCTCTGCTTGCAAGTTGCTCAAGCTGGTCTCAAACTCCTGAGCTCAAGGGATCCTCCTGCCTTGGCCTCCCAGAGTTCTAGGATTATAGGCATGTGCCACCTCGTCTGGCCCTAACATTTTTTATGGAGATGGGGGTCTCACTATGTTGCCCAGGCTGGTCTTGAACTTCTGGCTTTAAGAGATCCTCCCGCCTCAGCCTCCCAAAGTACTGGATTCCAGGTCTGAGCCACTGTGCCCAACCTGTTTTTATCTATTTTGGGGAAATACCTAGAAGTAGCTGAGCCATACAGGGAACATTTTCAACCTTTCTAAGAAACCACAACTTTTCCAAAGTTTTTGCACCAATTTCTACTCTCACCAGGCACATGGACATGTGTTCCATGTCCTCACCAGTTAGTATTGCCATTGCTTGTTTCAGCCATTCTATTGAGTACATAGTGGAATCTCATTGTGGTTTTAATTTGAATTCCTGCGTTGGGCATCTTGTGGGCTCTATCTTCTTTTGTGCAATATCTCTGCAAATTGTTCCATGGTCTTCAGTTGGGTATTGGTGTCAGGGTCAGTTGTGCCCTCCTGTTGGATTTTCTGAATTTCCCTGGCTCCCACAATGTCAAACAGAAGGCAGCTTTGTTACTAATTGGGGATTATCCAGCAAATTTTTCACAAAGAGAAGCAACCTTCAAACCATGACTCTTAGCCCTCTGCAGCCCGAGGGACCTTTGTGCAGAGTTTTTACGGCAAAGCCTGAGAGCCCTGGCACCTGCCCCACCACTCTGTGGTCAGCACTGCCAGCTCCCATGGGCACCTGGAGCTTGTCCCTCAGGATATGACCTCATGGGACCTGGGAAGCTGCCTGACACCTCTGGAACCTCTTTAGTCTCACAGTTTGAGCAGTTTCCTCTGTGATGGGTGCATGGTGTGGGGCAGGGACCCTGCTGCTTTGTCTTGTACAGTCCCTGACTTTACTGCGGAATGGCCAGACTCCTCTGAGACTGTGCTTATCACTGATGGTGTTTTGCCAATAGAGGGCAGGTGTACACACAGGTACCGGGCAGTGCCCAAGCCTGGCACCAGCTCCCTGATGAGCTGCCCACCTATCCAGAGCCCCATGAGACCCTCCTACTGAGAGAGAGAGAACTGTCAAAGGCACAATGATGGATGTATTGGTCACTCCTTGGCAAAGTGGGACTGCTTCAGCGGGGACACAACTGTCTGAGCAAATGAGACAGGGAGGGGTCCCAGCCTGAGCTGCTGAGACCTAAACCTCTGTGGGGAGATCTGGAAAAGGCTGAGTGAGGAGATGCACATTCATCCTAGGAAAATACCTCCACCCAGGCCGGGCTCCAGGAATGTAGAATGTTCTGGGAGCCCTTGGAAGGTAGACTTCCTGGGACATCAACTACGGAGTCAGGGAGAGGCACAACTGTGAGGCTCATTGGTGACAGGAGTGGATAAAGTGAGCACCACACGGGAGAACTGACTGTGCAAGTAATGGTCAGTGCCAGGGAGACACTGGGGTGGTGTGAACTGTGGCATCAGGAAGATGCTGCCTGGTTGGACATGGAGGACACGGCTCTTCTGGACTCCAGCTGGGGAGCCTCGTGTTGCCAGGGCTCCCATGTTTTAAGATATATTCCATTGGGTATCTCTGAAATGCTAAAAATCTCTCCTTTTGTATGTTTAAGGCGCTAATTCAAAATGAAAATAAATGCTTTGTAGGACACCCTGTGGGGGTCAGAGTAAAGGCTGTGAGTCTCTCGTCTGTCCACTTTCCTGCGCACTTCTCTCTGCTCGGTGCTGTTGCCTTTCCCTCCAGCCCCTCATCTCTGTCTGTCTCTTTCTATCTCTCTGTCTGGCCTGGTCATTCTGTCTGGTCACAGATCTGAACCAGCCCTGCCCACCGGCCCGTGTCACCCATCTCTGTGCTGCACTGGACCCCCAGCAGCCTTGGGCCTCTGCTCTGACATTTGCTTCCACCACAGCGGCCACAACCCCACTTGCGCTGCCTGTCCTGGCAGACCCAGCAATTGTGGCCCAGCGTGGGCTCACCTGATGGGCGCAGACTCATCACCGTGGTCCAGCCAGTCCTGTGGCGGGATGATGTACATGCACCAGAGGCCCCAGGTGTAGCCGTGGGCGGCGTTGGCGTACTGCTGCACCTCAAATGTGCTGTACTTGATGTTGTCGATGGCTGGCAGGACAATCCGACGGTGGTCCTCCTGGATCCGCATGAGGGCAGGCTCAGCCCTGCAGGAAGACACATGGGCCTATGGAAACAGGCAAGGGGCCTGGGGCCACCCCCACTCCCTGCGAGGGACCAGCTCTCCCAAGGGAGGGAAGTGCAGGGCTCACAGTGGGTCAGACATCCACCTAAAGGGTCCCCACAGGTTCAGCCACATCTGCCCCTGAGCTCACAGCTCAGCCTCTCTTTCAGCCCCTCTCCACCTCCCTCCCCTCCTTGCCTGTACCTATGGAAGGAACGTTCATTTGCAAGTACTAAATGAGGATCTATTATGTGCCACATTCTGCTCTAACAAATTGGAATAGATTCTCAGACTAAAAAAGAAAAGCAATCCACGCCCAGTCTACAACAGGCTGCAAAGAACAGCTACCACGTATTGTTGGGCAGTGAGGAACCTACCCCAAAGAGTGCAGCAGTCCTGACGGGGGAGGGGGAAAAGACAACAATGGGACATGTCAGAAGGGGGTAGGCATCATGAGGAAGAAAGCCGGCAAGTGGGGTGATCAAGAGCTTCAGATTAAACAGAGCATCCAGTTTGGGCTGTCCCGGCAGGGATGGGAAGGATGTGGAGGGGGCCAGCAAGTGTTGGGAGAATGCACCCCACACAGAGAGAGGATCTGCACCGCAACCCTGGCATGAGATTTGGGGCCCTGGTGATGTGGCTGGAGCAGACAGACTGAGCAGTGATGAAGCCAGAAGTGGTCAGTGATGAAGACAGAATATGGCCAGAGGGACAGGAATGTTCCACAGGGACCTCTGTGTGGTCCTTGCCCTTAGGAACATTGCTTCTCCTGCAAGGGCAAGAGGCCTATGGAGCACCTGCCATCCAGGCTGGAACTCAGCCCAATTGACGCACTGGTGCCCTAATGCGACAGTGAGGGATAGGGTGCTCAGAGCAGATTTGGGTCCAGCTTGGGGAGGGGAGAGGCCTGGACCCTGCCAGAGAGACCACATGGCTGCTCTCATCCCTTTGTCCCTCCTTCTGAGCAAGAGCCCTGGCATTTACCTGCCTTTCTGCTTTGTGAGTAGGATTAATTAATTACTGTTAGAAAGTGCTTTAAAGATGAAAAGCTCTTTGCAAATTCCACATCTGCTAACAAGGCAGGATCTTCTGCGGAGGCGATTCTGGGAGGGCACGGCTATTTGCAGATGGATAACTGGGTTTTCACTTGTGAAAAATTAAAGTTGCAGCCCTTTAAAATTGCATTTTGGCGTGATGGATTCATGGCTTTCCCAAACACCCTCCCTGCTTCCAGGATCGTATGCTACATCAGAGGGAATGAAAGGTCACCAGGTACTGTTGTGCAGTGCACAACCTATACAAGAGTCTGGAGTGACTCTGGCAGGGTCAGATGGGATGTATGATGTCATATAGCTAATGACATCACATGTTGGAAGATGATAGATATCATGGGAAAAAAGAGTTGCCTCATAGGCTGGCAGAGAAGAGAGAGATGGGTGACAAGGCGGAGCCAAAGCAGAAAGAAGCAGTCTCAGTGAGAACAACTCGTGGGCCTGGCTGGCTGAGACGCCTGGGAGGTGCATGCACTGGGGCAGAGGCTCCCTCTCACAGCAGCACCTGCCCGAAGATATCAAACCATGGTTCCTGAGAGATCCCCAAAATGCCAGATCACCACTCAACCCGGCAGGAGACCCCAGGACCACACACAGTGGGATGGTCCAGGTGGCCTGAACCAACCGCCCCAGCTCCCTGGACTCTGCACCACTGGCCCATTTTACTCAGCCATGAACCCCCTCTGTGCAACAGCCACAGCCCTGTTGTTTCCCTCCAGGAAAGCGTCACAGCCAACATCGTGGTTTAGCTTTGGAGTGTAAAAAAATGAACCAGCAGAGATGATATAAAGATCTTGAGTTTTAGTTTCTCTAGAAAATGGGGGCAAAATGGTCACAATGGTCACAAGGGTCTTCCCTATGGCTCAGCTGACAGTGCTGGGGCCCAGCCCGAGCTGTAGGTCCCTGAGGATACACCTCCACAGTGTATTGGTTCTGGGGATTGAGAAGGGGTAGTCCCTGGTTACCCACAATGGGGTTCTTGTGATAGACAGGAAGGGTAAAAAACAGAAATGTAAAGAGTGGGGACCAAGGCAGAGGCTAGAGCTATGCAGCCAGAGGCCGAGGGACCCTGGAGCCCCAGCAGCTGGGATAGAGATGAAGGGGGGCCCTCCCCAAAGGAGAGGTCCATCTGGAGCTGTGAGTACAGCTTGGCCTGGAAATAGGTGCACACGTAATTGAACTAAAGCTCTTAAGGTGAGATCACCTAGGCGTTAGGGTGACCTTAAAGGAGAAAGGTGGGGGGAGGTTTGAGACACAGAGGGAGGCCAGAGACCAAGTGACCCTCAGCCCCAGGGACTGGGAGGGCAGGAAGACCTTCCCCTAGAGCCTCTGGAGGATTCTCAGCCCGGCAGACACCTGGATTTCAGACCGGGCCTCCAATGCCATGAAGGGCAAGTTTCTGTTGTTTTGAGCTCTCCCACTCCCATAATGCAGGGCTTGTTAGGATGTCTGACCATGAGCTGCTCTCCATGCCCTGCCTCATGGCTGAAGCCCATGCTCATGCCCATGCGCCCAGAGCTCAGGCCCTCAGGGCCTGGTACTTATTTGACACATATACTTGTTGTCAGGCATGCCCACAAGGCTCCACCACATGACCGTGTTGAACCTGCGAGGTGCCCCACACGTGCACTTTCTGATGCCCCTGCAGAAGAGCATTAAGGTTCCTGGGGTGACCCCCTGCCCAGCCACATGGCGGGGCCAGTGTGCCCTCCTTGTACACGCACATCCCCTCACGGAACCTGGTATGAGAAAGTGCTGAACGTGACTCCCAGCAGCCACTCGCCAGAGACATTACAGAAGACCCCAGGAGCCACCAGCCTCTTTGCAGATCTCTGGGGCGCATGCTAAGTTCTGCCTGCATGGCCTCCTTCGTGCCCCCCCCCCCAGCACCAGCTGCAAGGAAGTCCTCTTCAATACCTAGGGCAACACCCATAAGGCACTCTGCCTCCCCGTCGGCTGTGGGTCATTTGCTGGACAAATGACACTATTCTTAGGCACAATCCACAACCTCTGAGCATTGAAGCTTCTCCCAGCATCAAGGCACCCCAGAGAGGGGGTTTAAGGAAACTCCAGATCACACAGACCCTGCATTTCCCACCGTCTCTCAGGAGAGCTGACTCTGCTGGTCTGGAGAATGAAGGGGCAGGTCACTGCCTGCAAGGTGGGCATAAGCCCGGGACTGGAGCCCGAGGTTTCATGGAGGAATGGGCGCACCCCTAAGTCACCTTCACACCTACTTGTCAGTGACTGTGGGACCCCCACCCACACTTCATCCCCCACATAAGAAGGGCAGACACTTTGATTTGGAGTTTTCAACAAGGATGGGAAACTGCCTCCCCCTGGCCAAGTGGCTCAAACCTCTCGCCTGCTCAGAGCCAGGCTCTGGCCCGACAGGACCTGGCAGACCTCGAGCCCCAGGCTTGTCCCAGCTACATGCAGTCCCTGCTCTTCAGTCCCAGCCACAGGATGAAGGGTGTGGAGCCAGTCTCACACATACAGGTCTAAAGGACGTGTCTGGGCACACGCCAGGGCCTCCCCTCCTCATGGTTTCTGTATTCAGGAGCTGCATGTGGGGAGCCCCATGGTGGGACTCGGGGCTCGTGGCCCCCAGCTCCTGGGGGCAGGAGACCAATCTGACCAAGACCAGCCGTCCAGCCTGCCCCAGCCCTTACCAGCCTGTGTTGAACTCAACGTGGGCATCAAAGAAGCCAACAACTGGGGCGGTGGCCACCTTCCACCCCTGAAGCCGTGCCCGAATCAGGCCTTCCCGCCGGCTGTTGCGCACAATCTTCACGAGGCCTGGGTACCTCTTGTTCACATACTGGTCCAGGTTGAGCTTTAGTTCCACTGCAGGGACAGAGACATGGGCCTGAGCATGTCGCAGAAAACCAGGGTTGACACACTGTGTGCCCCACCGGGAACAAAGCTTCATAGATGCTTACAGAAGACCCACTGCGGCTGGACATGGCTCAAAGCACTGGGGAGCCACAGAGGCTCTGGCAGGAGAGACCCAGTGAACAGGAAACAAACAAACAAGAGAGTGAGTGCTACAGAGACGGGAGATGGCGGGACTGAATCATTCAGCTATAAAAGGGAAGGATGTCCATTGATAAGAAATGGATAACAAAACGTGGTCCCTCACACAGTGGAATCCATTCAGGTTTAGGAAGGAAGGAGATGCTGGCACTTGTAACCACACAGATGGACCTGGAGGACGCTGTGCTAAGGGAGATAAGCCAGTCACAGGACAAGTACTATGTGATTCCATTTGTGTGCAGTCCCTAAAGCTGTCAACTCATAGAGAAAGTGATGGAGGATGCGGGGGGAGGGGGGCGGTGTTATGGAGGTGGATAGTGGTGAAGGTTGCACAACCATGTGAGTGCACCTAATGTTGCTGAATATATACTTAAAAGTGGTTAAAATTGTAGATTTCATAATGTATATTTTATCACAATTTTTAAAAAAAGAAATGGAGCACTAATGCGCAGTGCAATGTGGGTGACCCTCCAAAGTCCACTGCTGAGGAACAGATGCCAGACATGAAAGGCCACAGGCTGTGTGAGCCCACCTGCATGGACTGTCCAAAGCTGGTGAGTCCACAGGGCTGGGAAGGAGGGAGCAGCCTCATAAGGGAACACAGCCTCCTTCTGGGGCAATGGAGCCACTTTGGGACTGGGGGCTGCATGGCTGTGAATGTACTGGATGCATTGAATCACTCACTTTGAAACAGCTTATTTCACCTTACAAGAATTTTAACTTGAGGAGTCATGTTAGAAAACAGATGGGGCCCTTTAAAAGTGGAGGCTTCAAAAAAAATTAAAAAATAAAAGTGGAGGCTTCCTTAGGGCTGACCCCATGGCCAAGTATGGGATGGCAGAGGTGGCCTGCCCCCTATCCATTGCAGCCAGGGAGCAGGCCCTCCCCACATTCTCCCTTTCCAGAGAAACGCACAGAGGACCCAGCACTGACAGCCTTTCTGGAGACTTTTGCAGTGGGTTGAATGGTTCTCTCCACCCAGAACCTGAGAACTTGACCTATTTGGAAATGGGGTCTTTGTAGATGCAACTAGTTAGGGATCTTGAGATGAAATCATCCTGGATATTGGGGGGGCCCTAACTGCAATGATGAATATTCTCATAACGAAGGCAAGGATGTAGACACAGGGAGAAGCCGTGTGACGACACAGGCAGAGACAGGCGCTGTATGGCCACAGGCGGGGGATGCGTGACTGGGCACCGCACCATGCCACTCACCATTGTCACTGTTGTCGTCTACCAGGATGACCTCCTTGAGGAGCTGGGAGGGCGTGTGGTTGATCACACTGTGCACCGAGCGCAGGATGACAGATAGGGCCTCATTGACAAAGATGAAGACCACAGAGACCTGGGGCAGGTCTGGGGAGTAGATCATCTGTCTGCACCTGAAGGACACAGGGTTGTGGGGAGCTCAGGGCTGGGCAGCCCCTGCAGGAGGCCGTGTGCATGGGCCTCAGTCCCATAAGCAACACAAGAGGAGAGCCACACTGTGGATGGCCTAATATCCCAAGAGAAAACAGCAGTCACTTCAGTAGTCATACTTCTTATGCTTTAAGCCTGAGCCCTCCAAGTCCTGGCTGCAGAAGTGCCAGCTTGCAAGCCCCCTCCCTCTCCATGCATTGGGAAGACTTGGAAGGGAGAGGAAGGGGCCTCATGGTCCTGTGCAGGCCTGAGCTCACCACTCCCTCCACCTCCCACCCAGCCCCAGCTGTACCCCAGGCTCTGGGATCTGGTCTTAACTCTGGACAGGTTGCATCAACCATAGAGATCCCATACCCAGCCAAATCCTGTCACCTAAAGTTACATCCAGGTAGAATAACGCCCAGGAATATAGGACCTAAATGCCAGCAGGGTGACTGAGGTGGAGAGACATCTTCAAAGGGAAGCCTAGTTCAGGAACCAGCAGTCCTGGGCTCCATTGTACCAGCTTAGGGGCCAGGTGGAGCTGGGCACAGCTCCCAGGACCACCTCTGCCTGAGGGGCCTTCACTGAGCCCTGCCAGAAAGCAGAATTTGGGGGAAAGATCGTCTGTCATCTCTATGTTAGATGTTAGTTCTCTCTGGCCACTTCCAAGGCCACCTTGCCTCTGCTTTGCCTAAATTCTTTATTAATCAGGACACCAAATTCTTTAAGGCCTCTGTGAGCTGCAGGTCCCAGCGTCCCCCAAATGCACAAGAATTAAGGCTTCTCCAAGGCCAGGCTGCCTGAGTACCCAACACTAGCTGTCGAAGTGGTCAGCTCCAAGAGATGTGCCCCTAGGAAGATGCAACTGCTCTGGTACCTAGCAGGGGTTGGCTAATCCCAAGTTTAACCCCTGCAACAGCACATGGCTGCCCAGGCCTCTGTGGTGGGAGCTGGTCCTGGGCAAGACTACTAGGAGTTATTCTCCCTCCCAGACAGCTCACAACAGGAGGCTGGGGTCCTCAGGGAGGAAGGATGTCCTGGACGTCTGAGAGCCAAAGGGAAAAGGGGATGATCTGCTGTGAGAGGTGGGCTTCTCTCAAAGTCAGAGCATGTTTTCTTCAGCCAAGGTACTTAGGAAATACTGTTGAAATTTTCTGAAGAGCAAAATCTCTCTTTTGAGAAATATTTCCTTAGGATCTCTCAAGAATCATTTCTTTAAACAAAGCTGCAGAGGGAGACTTTTATAGTCCCAAGAAATTTCAGCTTCAGAAATTCCTTTAATTTAGATGAGTCTCACTATTTAACCGTCTATGTCAAAACGTTTCTGGTCACATTGAATTGCATTATATTATTGTTGTTATTGTTATTATTATTATGATAACAGACACAAGAGCATGGGCAGTGAGACGGGTCCTTCCCAGGTGTCTTCCATGCTGTGCCACTTGGGGTTGTTTCACACTGGTGCTCACAGAAACCTGCCTGTGGTGACCTGGGCCGGGCAGGTGTTTCTTCTGTCTCCTGGGGACATTTGGGGAAGTGATTCTGCCACCCAGTGCTCAGACCCAGGTCCTGTGGAGTCTACTCCTGGGTCCAAGACGGCAGCTTCAGGTCCAGCCAGCAGAAGATAGACAAGGAAGGAGAAGGTCACCCCCAGCACATGCCATGTCCACCTGCATTCCAGTGGCCAGAGGTGACCACGAGGCCACAGCTCCCTACAAGGGATGCTGGGACACAGTCTGCATTCAGCTCGAGCGCAGCTAAATTTCAGAATTCTACTAGGGAGAAAGAAAGCAAGGAAAGATAGAGGGAGGTAATATTCAATCTTTGTCACACATAGACACACAGGGGGTAGGGGCAGGGGAGAGGGGAAGGAGGAGAGACAGAGAGACAGAGATGATTCTTTTTTTCAGAGACAATTCTCTACCTTGCTTTCATCTCATGCTACACCTTCTACTTCATTTCCTGTACACTCATCTGCGTTTTTATTGTTTGTTTATCCTGAGTGTCTTTATTTCATTTTTGTATTAATCTTATCAACAGTAAAATCAAGACCTGACAAATACACGAAGTCTCCCTTTGACTCCACCATCTATCCCTACTCCTGTTCCCTAGGCTGACACTGATAGGAGTTTGACAAGTGTCCCTGCTGATCTCTCCCCACAAAATGCTGGTGTGGAGGTGCCTTTCCCTTTTCAGACAGGAGCGGTATCTCCACTAGTTGTGGCTTTATGACTTGCTGCTTTGACTCAGCGTGATGCCCTGGCAACACATCAGGAAAAGGATGACCACATGAGGACCATTTCAGGTTCCGGCTCGGTCGAGACCTAGAGTCAACAGGTGCCACTTACTGCCACGCAGAACTCAAAATGAGGCTCCCAAATCAGAAATATCAGGCACACGGAGGGGCCCCTCTCCTTGTAAGCCCTTCTTGTACCATATGCGTGAGTTATTGTAACAACAACAACAACATAATGCTATTCAGTGTTCTCTAAAGAGCAGTCCTGCGTGAAAAGCCCATTGTATTTATCTTCTGAGCCTTGGGGACACCACTGGCTGCTGATAAGACCTTTCCAGCACACTTCCTCCCCTGGCTTGATGCTGCAAGGCTCAGAGTCTGGGGGGCAGGCCAGCAGAGGGCAGACGCAACCAAGCCCTGCCCGCTGCCACAGCCCCCTCAAACAGCCCCGAAGCAAACTACACAGGCAGGGATTATTATTATTATTATTTTTAAAAAGTTTTATAGTTTTACACTTTGTATTTATTTATTTATTTATTTATTTTTATTTATGTATTTTTTTTGTAGAGACAGAGTCTCACTTTATGGCCCTCGGTAGAGTGCCGTGGCGTCACACAGCTCACAGCAACCTCCAACTCCTGGGCTTAGGCGATTCTCCTGCCTCAGCCTCCCAAGTAGCTGGGACTACAGGCGCCCGCCACAACGCCCAGCTATTTTTTGGTTGCAGTTTGGCCGGGGCCGGGTTTGAACCCGCCACCCTTGGTATATGGGGCCGGCGCCCTGCTCACTGAGCCACAGGCGCCGCCCGCAGGGATTATTATTAAGACATGGTGGGGACTCTTACATGGGCTGGACATGCTCATTACTGGACTGAGACTTCATTGTCTGAGTGAGCGGAACACTGTGATCCAGATCTCATCAGGATTGAGGGAAGAGTATCCCTTGGGTGGAGCCGAATGTGCAGTGGTGAGGGGGAGGGCATGGGCAGATAGTTTCGGTTTTCAGGATGGTGGTTTCACACAGTTATTGCTGCAAACTGTGTGCAGAATAAAATATCACAGTGCCACTGCCACTGCAATCAGTTATGAGTTTCCACTGCGTACAGAACACATTCCTTCTAGATCTGGACTTTTCTTTCTTTGCTTTCCAGAGGATAATGCCCTGTCTCACTTTATCTATTAATGTGCACTTAACACAAAATATTTATTATAGATGTTTATAGTTGACTAATTGCTCTTTGAATCAGAAATACTGCAATATAAATGACCCATTCTTTGCCCAGCACTACTTTGCATCGAATTGTCTCTTTTACTTTTAATACAATGCCCTTCTCGATTTAAGAAATTGTTTTATTAAATATTGAACAGACAGAAAGGTATATTTAGCAGACATATGTCAGATCTGACAATTAATGAAGCAATAAAAAGCCTGTGCCTTGCATGTAGTTTAGAGAAAGTGCATCATCCCCTCTACTGTCAGCCTCCAAGGACACAAGTCTTGCTGGACATCGGGTGCACCCTAGCTGTGACCTTCAAGGCCCCACTACGGACTGTGGCATTCCCATGTGCCATGCCACGCCTTTGGACTTAACATGAGTGTGTGTTCTCCTGTGCTCTTGGTCCCCAGCATCCTGCTTTTCCCACCTAATATCAAGTCCCTGAGAGTCTGCTCATGTTGTCACATGCGCTCTGGTCGGGTTCACTGCTGTGTCTGTCGTAGGAGACTTCATGCCTCCCTTATGCCAGCAGGGCTCTCTCGGTGGTTTCCAGGTTTTCTTCCGTGCCTAGGGCGACCTCCCTTGTTTCAGCAGCTGTGCGGCCCCTCCCTGGATTGGGGGAGCAGGGACTCACTGCCCGGTCCCCTGTCCTTGTGCTGAGAGGGTGTCCTCCCTGCCCCAATGTCACAGAGAAACAAAAACAAACCATTAAGCAGTGTCCCTGGAATAATTCAGCTGAAGCGGAACAAAAGGGTTCTTCTCTGGACATAAATAGCACCATTTCTGTCAGACAGAAAATAAACCAAGTTTATGGTGTTTGGAAAGAGTCAGAGTTCAGCAAGACCACCCCTCCCAAGCCGTGTGAGGGCCACTCAGAGGCCCCGCCATCCTTGGAGGGGACATGGGCTGGGGACGATGGGCTGAGGGCTGGGAGGAGCCCCGGGCCTATGCCTGTGTGCTGAGCCCCTTGGGTCACATAACAGCTGAAGGACCGACCTGGCGAACATGGAAGGGGATGTGTCAGCATTCAAAAATGCAGCACCACGTTTACATTCCTCATGAGAGCATCACAGGACATAGAGCATGACCGCACTTCCCCCTAAGCACCTGCCCTTCTCTACTTCTGTCTTAACAAACAACAGGTGATGGGGCCCCTTTACCTTCCCAGCATAGCTGGAGCCCTGCTCCACCTGCCCAGCATGGCCTCTGCGTGGACCCTAATGAGCCTCCATCACTCCCAGAACAACCTCGGTCCTCAGGATCATGCAATGGCCTGGCTCCCTCTCCCACCCCCTGCTTTTAATCCCACCCCACCCCAGCTCATCCCACTGAGCCCTGCAGCTACTGGCTATGCTGCAAGCGTCCAGGCAGCTCAGGCCCTGGAGGACTCATGCATGCCCAGGGCCTCTGCACCCACACCGCGCAGCCCACACCTCCCCTGCCCCCACCTGCCTCAATGACTCACCATCATGACTGGAATCTCCTTGGGAGACAGCATGTTCCTTAACATTTTTTAGAAACAAATTTTAAGTTTTTTAAAATAGTTTTAGGATTCCCGAGAAGCTGCAGGGACAGAGGCCATGTGCAGCAGGGCCCACTGACGCTCCTGTGGTCAGCATCTGGCATCAGCGGATGCATTGGTCATGTCTGTGAACCGACGCCAGCACCACCTTCTCAGCGACCGCCCACACCGATCCTCATTCCTTCACTTTCCACGGATTCCTTTCTCTATCCCAGGGTCCCACCCAGGACTCAGGTGCTTATTTCATTGTTAGATTGAGGACCAACCTGACCCCGTGTTGTCAGACCCCAAACACAGAGCAGAGCCCCGTCAGGCCAAACAGCAGGGGCAGCTTCTCCCCACTCACCAAGATCCAGATCTTCCTGGCAGGTGGGACAAGCCTTGAGCTTTGACAGGGACCCAGGGGGACACCCTGGGGGAGATAACTCTGTGACCACCTGGGTAGGTTAAGTCCACCCAGGGTGTGGACAACGGGCAGCTCCTGGCTGTCTAGGCCTGGCCTCTGTTTGGAGGCCCAAATTCAGATCTCAGAAATAAGCTCCCTTGAAGGCACCTGCTGGAGGGGCAGGAGCAAAGGCCACAGGGGCAGAAACACCTGCGGAGCCATGGCTGGTCTGCATCTGCCACCTCCAGGGCAGGAGAGATTAAAAGCACAGCGGTGTCACCTAACACCACTAGTTCTGGATATTCTGTTGGTAGCAGCAGCCACTCACGCCCCACCGCCCTGCAGCAGTCTCCCTGCTTGCTTCTTCCTTCCAACAGATCCAGTTTTATTTAGTTTTGGGGCCTCAGAGGCTCAGCTCCCCAGCAGGTGGATCTTAGCTGGTCTAAGCCAGTCCTGCACATCCATTTCCTTGGCAGAAATTTGGTTTAGGGACAAGCATGTGACACGTTCTGGCCCCAGAGGAGTAAGGGCTTCCAGGAAGTTTTCTCTACTCTCGAAGATACATGGGCATCTGGACTTGGCCTCGACGCTGGGGCTGTCAGGAGGCATGTAAGTGCACAGGGTGGTGGGCAGGGCTGGGGGCCTGGGTCCCTGCTGCTGGGCTTCCTGTAGTCTGAGACAATAATCCCATGGGGGTGGGGTGTGAAGGTCAGATGGGGAATCCTGCTTCTCCCCTATGCTCTTGGGCCTTCCTGTCCTGAGTGTGACCGCACAGAAGTTGGGACAGGTGCTGCAGCCAATCCCACTTACCAAACAGGCTGCAATGGCCCCTCCCACATTCCTCCACAAGGGTCTGGGTGAACTTCTGGCACTTTCCATCAAAAGAGCACAGTGGAAGCTGTGCCAGGTGACTTCCAAGCTGAGTCACTGGGACATTTGTATTTGTAGCCCTTCATGTAAGAAACCCGCTCTCTATGCTGCAAGAAGGCCACACGAGGGGACCATGAAGATGGCCTGTAGGGCAGCCCGGCTGAGCCCCCATGGCAGTGGACGTCCCCTACAGACGAGTGCATGACAACACCCATAGGAGATTCTGGCCCCGCCACATCACATGCATCAAACATGGGGCATCTCTCAGCTGCACTGGCAGTGGGCCACCACATTTCCCAAAGCCAGGCCTCTGCTGGCTTTTCCGTGGACACTCAGTGTCCCCACTTCACCCACACAGCAGCTGGGTGAAGGCAGCTAGGGCCAGAGGGGCCAGGGTGCACTGTGGGGATATGGTGCCGAGTCTTTGGCTCACAACCAGAGGCTGGAGAACCTCGGCCCCAAAGGCTTTCCTGAGAGGATTTATAAGGCCACAGAGGAGCGGGGAAGCCCACGTCCAAGATCCTGGCCACAGAAAACAGAGCCAGTGAGTGACACTAATGGAGATTTATGGGATACCCCTTGTGCCCCTGAGAGAGAAGTGCTAGCTGAGGGGCATGAAGTGGCAGCACCACTCCCAGGGCCACGGCCCCGCCTGCTGAACACAGGAGCAGCCAGCTTCAGTACAGACCCAGGAAGTCACCCGTGACGGATGTTTCTGGGAATAGCTCCAAGGAGGGTTCTCGGAAGACAGGTCACCAGGGAGTGCTGCGCTGGCCTGAGTCTCAGTGTCTTTGTGGCAGCAGCATGTGCTGCTGTTACCACACCCTCCTGACCATGCAGAGACACTGATGTCAGCAGAGAGTCCCGTGGTGGGCCACAGCCTGTGACCCCAGGGAAAACCAGCCTGTGAGAGGCTGATAGGGAGCACCAGAGGACCGAGCAATGCCAAAATCCCCATGTCAGTCCTGTTTCCAGGCCAGAGTCCATTAGCCCATCTAGATAGCTGGGCGCAAAGCACACACATACACACATATATGTACACACAACATCACATGCTGGGCACCTATGTCCTTGAGCAGCTTTGCTGAGCCCCCGATCCCACCCCTAATCAAAGGGCCTCAGCTCCAGGGCCCTTCGGTAGCCAGACAGCAGGAGAAGGGCAAGCTGGATTCAGCCTGTGGAGAGAGTGGGGTTTTTTGCATCTAATTCAGAGTCTATGTGTCCAGCTTTTCATGCTGAGACAGCCCAGGGCCCACTCTGCCCTCACATATCCCAGCATATTCCTTCTGAGAGGGAAGTCAGAGTACAGGGAGCCCATCTTCCCCTGAGTTTAACTTGGCTGCAGGGAGGAAAGAGATGTTAGGAATCTTGCCTGGTGAGATCTGCAGAGCAGCTCACCCAGAGGATCCCCTCCTGTGAAAACATCTCCTTCCCAAGCCAGACACCGGAGCTCAGAAAGAGCCCCCCTGGGAAAGGAAGGTGGCCGTGGTGAGGAATGACCACTAGTCAGGATTCAGCTGTGCTGGCTGCAGCTCCCACAACTTTCCCCACAGAACTTCCATCCTCATCACCTGCCTTCGTGCAGACCACCCAAAGCATAGGAGGTGTTAGATGGAGAAGCTATGTTGGGGACCTGAATTGGGCACAAGGTGCCTGTTCTCAGGTCCTCAAATTCATTATCCTCTAAATCTGCCCTTATTAGAGTTGACAGCCAAACTGTTTGAGCTTATACAATTGATATGCATGAAGACTTTGCAAACATGTAACGAGGGATATCTCTGAGCCGGAATGTAGTTTGGTTTCTTGGATAAGGTCATTCATTTTTATGATCCTGTTTAATTTGGATTTGCCAGTATTCTTCTCATTATCCCACGGGCCAGTCTTAATAATCAAGATCTATGTTATGTGCTTTGTGGCATAATTAAAGCCGCCGAGTAATTAGAAAAACTATCTACCTCTAGACAAAAGGAAATCAATAATGTATCTAATGGGGAAAACATAGTGAGGACTTTGGTTTGTGAGTGGATGGAATTGCCTGTTGGTGCTAGAATACATACACAGGAACACACACTCCCACATCCTATGTGCGTTTCTGGTGACCAGGACTGTCAGCCCAATCAGTAGGGCAGCCTCTGTGGGGGGTAAAGCCATTTAGGGAATCAAAGTCTGAAAGTTGCAAGTGGGGACAGACTGCGCCTGCACTGATTTTTTTCATTCATCTAATCACCCGTAAACATTTTCGGAGGGCCTACTAAGCACCAGGTACAGCCTGCCAAGAGTGACAACATACAGCAGCTGCTATTTGCAGGAAACTCTCACAAACACAGCTAGCATCACACACCTGAATGTCAACATTTTGCCACATACAGTCTCAGGCTCCTCACCGGGTATTCCAGGCACCTCTGGCTTAACTGGCCTCCAGCATGGGAGCTTAATTACACCACCTCTGTGTTGCCTTCCAGGATGCCTAAGGATCCACTAGTCAGGGTCAGGGACTGTCATTGGGTCATGGTCAGACAGGGCTGGAATAGCTGGAACTGTCCAGAGGCCTCCCTCAGAGTCATCCAGGGCCTGTCCTGCTCACACCCTGTGGGAGCCTGCCCAACTCCCTCATGGCTCTGCCAGCGCCATTGTGGGCTGACGGTTGGGTCTCACAGCATCACCACATCTTTCTCTCTCGGGTGCCCAGCCACAAAGCCCACCCAGGTGCTGGGGGATGGGAGGTGCAAGACTCCAGAAGAGATGTTTTTGCATCCATGTTTGGAAAATACAATCCACTACACCAGGTTATGTGAAGAAGGTAAAGTTCTGGAGAAAAATGTGTGTTCTAGAACAGGAGTCAGCAAACTATGCCCGGGCACAGCCAGGACCAAGAAATGCCAAAGTCCCCATGTTAGTCCTGTTTCCAGGCCGGAGTCCATTAGCCCATCTAGATAGCCCACCACCGTTTTGTGAAGGTTTATTGGCCCGTGGTCATACCCTCTCACGTACCTTTGGCTGCTTCTATAGCAGTGACAGAACTGAGGAGTTTCGCAGAGACTGGGTGGCTGGAAGCCCAAAATGACCACCCATAGCCATTTTCAGAAAAGGCTGCTGACCTGCCTAGAGCCTTGGGCACAAGTAAGTGTCACTGGTGGCTTTCCACCCCATTCTCCAAGTGTCAAAGAAGAAGGAGCCACACCCCAACCGGGCCAGCAGCAGCAGGCAGGTGGGACTAAAGCTGCAGCCAGACCCCAGCTAGGGGGCACGCTTCCCTCAATGGCTCCTTCTGAGGGGCTCTTCTTCCCTTTGTCAGCATCCCCCACTGCAGGGTCTGGGGAGAAACTGTAGCCCTGCCAGGTCCAGGGACTCGGGGGCATGGCCTGAGGGGCATCTTTCCCACCTTGCTGCCTTACACATCAGGCTTCATTTCACCCAGATGTTTGCAGGGGTCCAGCGCCCTGGTCTGCATATGGATGCTGTGACCCCCAGGGCAACAGAGCCAGGGACGCTGGCCTTTATCAGAGGGAACCCAGAGAGCACTTGCCTGGCACCATGTGAGGACACATCCCAGAAGCAGGCCCCAGCTCACGCACTGGACCCTGGCCTTGATGTTCAGCCTTGAGAACTGAGAAAAAATATCTGTTGATGTTATATCTGTGTTAGACTCCACACAGTCTGTGAAGTTTTGTTATAGCAGCTCTGAGACCCTTCATCCCTGCCCTCCTTCCCTCACCCTCGACACCCCCTTTGGTTTTAACTCACACACACACACACACACACACACACACACACACACACACACACACGCTTTGGGGACACAATAGAACAAGCTACAGGTTCCCCTCAGGGCTCCCCGGGGGGCCTCAAGTGAGAATGCAAGCAGCAGGGTTTCCCCAGAGGAGGGTGTAGTCAAGATACTTTCAAATCTTTGTTCTAGCCAAAATTTTAATGTAGCATCTAACTCTTTGGGTATATCTCAGCATATAAATAATTCAGATTTCTGAGTTTTAAAGAAAACCCAAAATTAAAGAATTAGGTATTAAAAATGTAAGTCGTTTTGGGACTTAAAAATAGTACAGCAGATAGAATATTAGGATATAAACCTGCTGGGCTCATCTCTCTGGTGGCCCATAGCCCTCAAGAAGCCACTCTAGGGCGGCGCCTGTGGCTCAAGGAGTAGGGCGCCGGTCCCATATGCTGGAGGTGGCGTGTTCAAACCCAGCCCCGGCCAAAAAAAAAGAAGCCACTCTAGACCTAGGACCCCTCTCTGGCCCCAACACCTCTGGCCAGAAACTCAAGACTATTTGGAAACCCAGGAAGAAAAGAGGCTCAATTGCTCCAACCCCAGGTATGAGGCCATCGCTACCTGAGGCTTTGGGGAGTTGAGTCAGGAGAGCTCCTTCCTGCCCTCATCAGGGGGTGGAAGCCTCTACTGCATCAGTACCTCCAAACAGCTGTCCACAGCACACACAGCTCAGGCTCAGGCAGGGAAGGGACACCAAGGCCCATCCATGAAGTCTGGAGCCCCCATCCTGCAGCTGAACCGCCAAGTAAAGTCAGGGAGTTGCAAACCTAAGCCAGGGTCATTCCTTCTACAGAGCAGCTCGGTGCCCCCTAAGGTGCTAACTCATCTCAGAAGACATCACTGCTTCCTGGTATGGCACCAGGGACCCCAGGGCAGCCTCAGCCTCTCCACCTAGCCCACCCTCCGTCGCCACTCTTAGAACCCACAGCATGTACACCAGTGATTTTCAACCCATGTGCAGCAGCCCTTTGGTGTGGCATGAGAGGATTTTAGGTGTGCCTCAAAAATGTTTAAAGTTCATTAATTAAATTTTTTTTGAACTTCAAAGCATAGTATCTATATTCCTTTTTTTACTTTGTTTTGATCAACATAATTTACGTGTGCCACGAAGTTTAACAACAGGTTCAAGTGTGCCATGAGTTAAAAAATGTTGAGCAACACTGTCTAGACTGTGGCACAGGATAGCAGCAAGGTTCATGCACAGGATGTTGGAGCCAGTGAGGTGCTCTATGGTTTCCAGTGACTGGGGCTTCTGCCAGCTCTTCTCCTCTAGGCCCCTCTGTCCCCATGATGTCCACCTCAACCCTGTTTCCCATGGGGAGCATGTGACCGCAGCTTGACCAATCAGTGAACTCTATTCCCAGGCTACTGGCTGTGACTAGCTCCCGGACAGGCACATGACTAAACATATACCAATGAAAGCCAAGACCAAGACTTCTGCTTGAATTAAATCAATGACCAACAGCATCATCCCTTAGAGCAGCATTTCTCAACCTGTGGGTCTCGACCCACAGGAACTGTATTAAAGGGCCGCGGCATTAGGAAGGTTGAGAACCACTGCCCTAGAGCAACCCATGTCTGAAATCCTACATTTAAGTTGCTTGAGTCAACAAATTCCCTTTTTTGGTTGTCCCATTTTTAGGTGAATTTTATATCTTTTGGACTCAACTATCAGGATGGTAAGGAGGTGTCTTGCTGGGGGACTAAATCAAGGGCATCATCTCCCAGGAGAGAAGACTGATGCCTGAGGGGCAAGGGAGGCCCCCCAGGAAGACCCCAAGAGTGGAAGTGCCCCCCACAGGTATTCTTAGCACCCCTGTGGCCTGGCAATGTGGAGCCTTTTGATGAAAATAGAACTCTCTCAACAACATCTGTAAGATCTGCTCATACCCCATGTGTTTCTGTGAAGTGAAACACTGGGAAAGGGTTGTGGAAAGATGTCAGAGACACACAGAGGTCTGCATCCTCATGCAGGGCTGAAGAGGGAAGCAGGTGGCGCCCTCCACAGGGCCTGGGGCAGCTGTGTGGGATGTGGCAGCTATAGGAAGGAAAGGGCTTCTGTGCAGAGGAAGGAGCAGGGTAGGAGCTGGGCTCAGCATGGGAAGAGACCCCATGCAGTACTGGGGAAGCCCCCAGCCCTCAGCCCTCAGCCCTCTGCACCCCTCTGGGGTGGGGCATCCGTGCATATCACCAGTGTCAAAGCCTCATTTTTTTTTTTTAAAGAAATGCTATATAAATAAACATATAAACCACTAAATAAAATCCATCTTCTCTGATTTGGGGAGGCACAGAGCTGTGCCCCTTCAAATCCGAGTGTCCGTGGTCAGGTTTCGGCCAGTGAAGGCACACCATAAAGGCCAGCTCCTTCCACGTTTGCTGCCCTGATGTCTTCTTTAGTGACATAAGAATGACAGCCGAGGTTGACCACTTCTGCCAGATTGAGGTTTTTTCAAAGTGGGGGTCACAAGAGAAGGAACAGGGAAGTGACTCCTCAAAGGGAAAACAAGAGAATCTCTTACCATGCAGAGTCCTGCATGGTGGTTAGCCACTCCACATGCCCACACGCTCACACCAAAAAAAGCCCTGCACACCGAGGCCCAGGGGGCCTTCCTTGGCTAGCATCACCTGGCCTGGGCCATCACCCATTGGTGCTGGGGAAATTGAGTCCACACAATCCCCCCAATAGGAGACACGTGGAAGCTCCCACTTGGTCTCTGGGCCTGCCCCATATGCTGTTCCCCTCTACTGGTCTCCATCTGTGTCCTTTTACTATAATCCACTGTGCCAGAGCAAAGTGTCTTTTCTAAGTCCTGTGAGTCCTTCTAGCAAGTTACTCTACTTCAGGGTGGTCTTGGGGGATCTCTCAACTGTACAGCTGCCTGGTAGCTCACAGCCAAGAACATGCTTAAACCCAGCAGTCGTGCTAGCCCTGACAGTTCAGTTATTTCATCCCCCCAAACTCAGCACACATGGGACAGGAGGTGCGCTCAAAAGTCTGTGCACGCACACGCACATACCCCTCAGTGCTCAGACCACATGATTCACATGATTCCTAAGCCTGAGTCATCTGAGTCCGCGTCTGTGACAGTTGTCATATCAAGATACAGCTGCATTCCTATTTACTTAATATTTTTCTTTAAGTTGACCTATTTTAAAACTATTTTTTTTGTTTGTTTTGATAAAGAGTCTCACTATGTCACCCTGGGTAGAGTGCCATGGCATCACAGCTCACAGCAACCTCCAACTCTTGGGCTTAAGCAATTCTTGTACCTCAGCCTCACAAGTAGCTGGGACTACAGGTGCCTGCCACAACACCTGGCCATTTTATTTTTATTTTGGGGTTTTTTTTTTGCTGTTGTAGTTGTCGTTGTTGTTTGGCAGGCCCGGGCTGGATTCGAACCCCCCAGCTCTGGTGTATGTGGCTGGTGCCCTAGCCACTGAGCTACAGGTGCCAAGCCAAAACTAAATGTGTTTTTTACTCAAAAACTAAATATACCTGGGTTCTTTTGCTATTCTCCTGATCCCATCTTAGAGAAATTCTCCTTGGGTCCTTTAGATGAAGGGAGCAGAGGCCTGGGGCACAAAGGCTCCCACCCCTGTGGCCATATCCAGCTTATAATGTTATTTTCTCTCCATTGCATTAATTTTCAGGGTTACCATGATTTAGCACAAGCAATGCTTCCCATTTGCAGTGATGAAATGAAGATTCTTTTCCTTTTCTTTCTTTTTTTTTTTTTTTTGTGTGTGTGGTTTTTTGGCCAGGAGTGGGTTTGAACCCGCCACCTCCGGCACATGGGACCGGTGTCCTACTCCTTGAGCCACAGGCACCACCCAAAATGGCGTCACTGCACCTAAAATCAGTTCCCAGGACACACCTATGGAAACAGGGTAATGGAAAGTCTAGGCTGGGACAGGGAGCTCCTAGTCCCAGCATCCACCTGCACGTGGCTGTTGCTTGCTGCTACCTCAGGCCCCATGGGCTTCTTTAGCCATCTCCCCTTCTTGGGTCCAGTACAGGTGAACCAGAGGGCAGATGAGTTAACACCCCTGAGGGCTGGTCGGGGTAGGAGGAACACACGAGTACACACTTCCTTGCTGGACAGGGAGGGCTGGAGCCCCAGCCTTGGGTGTCTTCCCTTGCTTTGTGCTCTGCCCTGCTGACCTGCCTACCCCTCCTCAATCCAGCTCCAGCATACAGCCCTTGTCCCAGTGTCCACAGGGCACAGGGGATGGGCAAATCAACACAGGAGCTAGAAACAGATGTGCCCTCTTCTCCTACCCTTCAAGGTGGCTCCAGGACAAGGGCAAGCACCAGCAACCATGTGTCACCAACTCACCACGGGACAACGCAGGCCCCACCACCCAACACTGGCCACCAGGCTCCTGCCACGTACTGGGTCTCTGCAGACACAGCACAGAGGGAGCCCAATGAAGCTGGTCACTGATTCCAAGGGCCCAGAATCCAAGCTTGGCTGGGCTTTATTAGCACAATGGCATCCACACAATCGGGTATTTGCTCAGGCCTGTCACCTTGAGGCCCTTCATCAGCATCCAAAGTGGACAGAACAGCCAGAGCTTGGATCCAGTCCTGAGTGACAGCAAAGCCACAACAGTCGGGGCCCTGGCCTTCCTGATTAACCACGTGGTTTCCACTATCAGGTGTATAGCTGCTGGTAGAATCAGCCTTAGACATGGGTGAGACTCGTTTCAAACAAAGCCTAAGCCACCATTGCAGTATCAGACCAAAAGCAAGTTAGACAAACATGCTCAGCAGAGCCTGGCGCTTGGAGCTCGTGCTGTTTGTGTTGGTGGCAGCACAGAGAACTGGGTGGAAGCACAGCCCAACTTTGTCTGTATCAAACAAGGAGGGGGCCTGGTCCTACAGCTAGACACCTAAGGAGGATGCCCATGGCCAAGAGTGGAGAAGCTGGAGAGAGCCAGAGTCAGATAAAGAGACAGAGAGGGACAGGGAGAGATGGGGACAGAGACAGAGAAAGACAGAGACAAAGACAGGGAGAGACAGAGACAGAGAGGAGAGACAGAGAGGGAGAGACAGGGACAGGCAGAGAGATAGACAGGGGAGCCAGAGAGTGGAAGTGATCACAGCTTGGAGGCCTTCAGGTCTAGGGCTCTGTCCTTCCCATTTTTCTCCACAGCCAGACATTTGTGAACCTTCCCCAGGAGCTCTCGTGTGCTAGGTGCTGCCCCCTGGACTCTGGGGGAGAACAGGGGCTGCACACTCACTTTTTGGGCCTGTAGTCGGGGATGGTCCTATCCAGGGAGATGCGGTCGCTGAGTTGTGCGTTGTACCCGTATTCCTCGAACTTGCCTTCTGCCTCCTGGCTGTCATCCTGCAGCGTGGTGGCCAAGCCTCCCTGGCCCAGGCCCCCTGGCCCCTCCACCAGACCGATGGGCTTGGCAAGGCCTGCAGGGAGAATAGGAGAGGGGGGTCAGGCAGCCCCAGGACAGACCTGTGCCTCCCGCAAACGACCTCCCTGCCTCTCCTCCTAACTGCCCTTTTCTTTCAGGCACAAACTTTAATGACAGTGTATCATTATCAGGCCCCCAACAGAGTCAGGACTTTGACAACAATGTACCAGTGTCTACCAATGTTGACTCATGGACTGTGGGATGCACAGGTGTAAGGTGCTCAGCCCAGGGAATGCTGTGTGTGGGAACTCTCTGCTCAATTTTTCTGTAAACCTGAAATGGCTCTAAAAAGTTATGTCATACTAATGTTAAAAAATATTAACTTAGAAATTGCAAATGAGTTTAAAAATTGACTTAAAAAATGTGAAGGAGGCTCGGGGCCCGTAACTCAGTGCTCAGGGTGCCAGCCTCATATGTTGAGGCTGGTGGGTTTGAACCTGGCCTGAGCCTGCTAAACAACAATGACAACTGCAACAACAACAAAAAAATAGCAGGTCCTTGTGGCAGGTGCCGTAGACCCAGCTACTGGGGAGGCTGAGGCAAGAGAATCTCTTAAGCCCAAGAGTTCGAGGTTGCTGTGAGCTGTGATGTCACAGCACTCTACTGAGGGCAACATAGTGAGACTCTGTCTCAAAAAAAAAAAAAAAGGAATTTTTCACTTGGAAAAATAAAATATGCACATTTTGAAACAGTCAAACCATCTGGAAAACTACAAAGTGAAGGTTAATATCTGTGTGTTCTCTCTTCTCTGCAAGCCCTGCTCCCCAAAGGATATTATATTTTTTTCTGGTTTTATTTTTTTTTTCATTTTGTCCACTACACACGTACATAATAAGCTCACAGATCTAGTGCCTGCTTTGTCAGCCTGAGACAATCTCCTGTGACTTCTGGAGGTGAAAAATGAGCAGTTAAGCCAGTTCTCATCACCCGTACTTCCCCTCCCCTGCTCCTCCTCCACTGGATTTTCCTGAGCTGTTGTTATTTTTGGTTATTCTAGTGGTTACCTGTGTGACCCAAAAGGAATATTTAAGGCTCTATTTCTGAATGTTTCAGCTGTAGCCAGTGTCTCCAGACTCCCCGCCACGTTGTCAAGGGAAGCCACGCATGCCTCCCTCCTGCTCACCTGGGTCTTCCTCTCCCATCCTCAAAGTGATTCATGACATCCACATCTCCCTCTATCTGTGACACTGAGCTGCCCACAGGATTGATCCACAGGGTGATTACAAAATGAGGAACAAATCATAGTGGTTACATAAATATCATTCACTGTGGAGCCCACCCCTGAGCAGGCCAAGGGATCCAAATCTAATTCCATCACTCAACTCACCAAACCTATGTCATTTACTGAGGAATTTCCAAATGTCCAGATGACATTTATTGGTTTTCCTGACACTCCATTAATTTCTCAGAGTTGTGCGTATTTTGGTTTGCTTTAGATTTGGGTATTGGCTTTCTGTGCAGCTTTTTAGAAGGAAGACATAAAGATAGTAACAATAGTATTTCACATGTCCAAAGGGAGCTTGTGCCCTTTGGACATGTGAACTCATCACCCCATAATCCCTTGCAAAGCAGGCAGCATAATTCACTCCATTTTGCAGATAAGGAAACTGAGGCACAGAGAAGTCAACCAGCTCCAGGTCTCATGGTCTGTGGGCACCAGATCAGGCAGGTGCCCAGGCAACATGGTACAGACCATGTGCACCCACTGCCCTGTCCTGCCACTGTGGAGCCCAGGCTCCCAATGCTGTGACTGTGGGCAGAGTCCAGTCTACTCAGAGACACTCCTCCACGCAGGTAAAGGGTGAAGGCTCGAGCCAGGAAGCGAGGGGCCAGCTCGCAGCGCCCTATTCCTCCTGCCTTCTCACTGCCTTGTTGGCATCTAGCATTCACCCAGATGCTGTCCTTGGGTTCCTTCTCCATCCAACCTGGACTGGCTTTGTCGTTTTGTGAATTTCACATCTTCGTGAGCCTTGGGCCTCCTTTTTATTACACTGAAATATATTCTCAAAGAATATTTCAGAAGGGTTGTAAGGACAGTAAACTTTCTTTCTTTTCTTTTTTTTTGCAGTTTTTGGCTTGGGCTGGGTTTGAACCTGCTACCACCAGTATATGGGGCTGGCACCCTACTCCTTTGAGACACAGGCACCACCCGGAAAGTAAACTTTCTAAGCCCTAGAATGTCTGGAAATATCTTTCACCTCTCCTCATATTTGGTTGATGATTCTGCTGGGCATAGAGGTCCAGACTCAACATCCTTTTCCTTTCCCCAGCACCTGGTGCTGCCAGGGAGAGTCCCAAGGTCAGTGGGACCCGCTTTCTTCTGCTGAGTGGTTTTTTCTTTCCTTTTTCCTCTCTCTAGAACCATTGGAATTTTCCTTTTCTTTGGCATCCTGAATGTGGTCAGGGCACACCTTGGAGTGGATCGATCATGCTCGGCAAACTGCGTGCTCATGGCTTCACCCAGCACTCAGAAATTGGTCCCACTAATTATGTGGCTCTATTCCCACCTGCCATCCTTCTTTCTCGTCTGCCGCCTGTGTGAAATGAAGGTTGGTTTCCTCCTGCTTTATCTCCTGCCTCCTGCTGCTCCGTTCTCCGTTTCCATTCTCTCCGCTTGTGTATGATCAGCTTGATCTTTGTCATCCATGTTGTTAATTAGCCCATCCTTTGAACTGGTTTTGTAATCACATTTTTAATCCCAAAAGATGCTTCTTGCTCTCTCATCACACTGTCTTGCACTAATAGCAAACTGGTTTTATTTTACACGTGTGGCAGCCTGGCCTCAAAGCCATCCGAGTCCTACACCCTGGGATCTGTGAGTATGCAAAGTCACATGGGGAACAGGACTCTGCAGATGTCCCTAGGTTGGCCTGAATCTCCTTCTGTTGGCCATGTCACCTCCCCATGCAGCCTCCCCACATTGGTAGCCCCAGAGACCCAGACCTGCATGCTCCCTCCCTACTTAGCTTCCCATTTCCTTTTACTCCCCATAGGCAATTCTCCACTCCACAGCCAAAGTAAGTTTTCATGAGATTACATTATGATATTTCTGGGCTTAAAACATTCCACTGGGGCTTGGCACCCGTAGCACAGTGGTTATGGCACCAGCCACATACATAAAGGGTGGCGGGATCGAGCACACCCCGGGCCACCTAACATGACAATTGCAACAGAAAATAGCTGGGCATTGTGGTGGTTGCCTGTGGTCCCAGCTGCTTGGGAGGTTGAGGCAAGAGAATTGCTTAAGCCCAAGAGTTTGAGGTTGCTGTGAGCTGTGACACCACAGCACTCTACCAAGGGCAACACAGTAAGACTTAGTCTCAAAAAAAAAAAAAAATGGCATGGGTCCATTCCCTGGTGCCCGAGCCTCCCCTCACTCAGGCCTCAGCTCTAGTCACTTCCTGGGAGACCTGCCCAGGCAGGGCATCTACTAAATGCTCACGAGCACTTTGTGAGCACTCTGTGGAGGATGTTTCCCTGTTTGTGTTGTGCTTTCATGGAAAGTGCTGAAAAGGCCGATTGTCCCACCCAGGGGGAAAGTCCTGACCGACATGGGTAGGAAGAGCTCAGAATGTGCTCCTAGGAATTCTGGACATCGGTGGGGTTAGGGGGTATAGGCTGTAAGGGAGGCGTGAGGGGTGGGCTGTGATCACCTGCCTTAACTCCTTGGATGCTGGTTTGTGGGGAATTGAGGGGCACCCCTGGGGGTGCTTGGGTAGCTGGGGAATGGCTGAGGGTGTCATCAAAGCGGCACTCCCATCTCAGTTCTTGGAAATGTGGCTGACTCTTATTATTCGAGGGAGTTCTATGGAGTCACTTAAACACTGATCTAGCAAACACTGACCCCTCATCCTGGAGAAATGCAGGGTCAGCTCTGCAGAGCTTTCTGGTCACACATGCTCACCAATCCATCAGTGCATAATTTTGCTATAAGTGCATTTCTGTTTAGAGATAGGTATCGATGATTTGTTCACACTGATCTCAGAGTCAACTGCTCCATAACTTGTGTCTGGGCGAAGCTTCCCTGACATGTATCTTTTCCCATAACACACATGGCAGCCTCTTATGCTTAGTACACCAGACGACACTTCTGCTCTGCTCCAGGGGGACACTGTAAACAGGAAAATCACCAACCAAAAGCACAAAAATGTGGGAAATGTGGAACTCAATAGACAGTGAAAAGGACAATTACTTACAGCCTGAGAGCTGAAACAAGAAGGCAGATGTGGCTTTGTTTGACCAAATATTTCACATCTCTGAGCATGTCCATGAATGACCATGAAAGAGCCACAAGTATTGATTTGGTGGGGTGACAGGTAAATTTTAGTCAGTAGGAAAATGTGAAAATACAGAAACCATGAATAATGAAAATGAGCTGTACTTTGAGGTTTTAGCAACTGCAGTGGATACCTTGGTGAGGCCAGTGGGGCATGGGCCTTTTGGGATGTTATCTTTCTGCACCAAAGCTGTGCCCAGAGCATGTGAAATGGAAGGACAACTGGCCACATCTTTGAAATTGTGAATTGTGCTGCAATAAACATTTGAATTCAGGTTTCTTTTTGATAACATGACTTCTTTTCCTATGAGCAGATACTGAGTAGTGGGATTGCTGGATCAAAAGGTAGGTCTACTGTTAGTTCTTTGAGAAATCGCCACACTGTTTTCCAGAGAGGTTGTACTAATTTGCAGTCCCACCAGCAGTGTATAAGTGTCCCTTTTTCTATGCATCTGCAGCAACATCTAATGTTTTTGGACTTTTCTTTCTTTCTTTCTTTTTTTTTTTTTGTAGAGACAGAGTCTCACTTTACTGCCCTAGGTAGAGCACCGTGGCCTCACACAGCTCATAGCAACCTCCAACTCCCGGGCTTAACCAATTCTCTTGCCTCAGCCCCCTGAGTAGCTGGGACTACAGGCGCCCACCACAATGCCCAGCTATTTTTTTGTTGCAGTTTGGCTGGGGCTGGGTTTGAATCCACCACCCTCGGTATATGGGGCCAGCGTCCCACCCACTGAGCCACAGGCACCTTCCTGTTTTTGGACTTTTCAATAAAAGCTATTCTTACAGGAATAAGGTAATATCTTATTGTAATTTTAATTTGCATTTCCCTGATGACTAGTGATTTTGATCACTTTTTCATATTTTTGTTGTAAATTTATCTATCTTCTTTTTTTAATCAATTAATTTATTTTTATTGTTAAATCATAGCTGTGTACATTAGTGCAATCAAGGGGTACAATGTGCTGGTTTCATATGCAATCTGAAATATTCTCATCAAACTGTTCAACGTAGCCTTCATGGCATTTTCTTAGTCACTGTATGTAGGCATTTGTATTCTGCATTTAGTAAGTTTCGCCTGTACCCATTCTAAGATGCACCATAGGTGTGGCCCCACCCATTACCCTCCCTCCATTCTAACCTCCCCCCTCCCTTCCCCTTCCTTGGCCCTTTCCCCATAGTCTTGTCTATAGTTGGGTTATAGCCTTCATGTGAAAGCTATAATTTAGCTTCATAGTAGAGCTGAGTACATTGGATACTTTTTCTTCCATTCCTGAGATACTTTGCTAAGAAGAATATGTTCCAGCTCCATCCATGTAAACATGAAAGAGGTAAAGTCTCCATCTTTCTTTAAGGCTGTATAATATTCCATGGTATACATGTATCACAATTTGCTAGTCCATTCGTGGGTCAATGGGCTCTTGGGCTTCTTCCATGACTTAGCAATTATGAATTGGGCTGCAATAAACATTCTGGTACAGATGTCTTTGTGATATTGTGATTTTTGGTCTTCTGGCTATAAACCTAGTAAAGGAATTATAGGATCGAATAGCAGGTCTATTTTTAGGTCTCTAAGTATTCTCCAAACATCTGTCCAGAAGGAACATATTGGTGTGCATTCCCACCAGCAGTGTAGAAATGTGCCCTTTTCTCCACATCCATGCCAGCATCTCTGGTTTGGGGATTTTGTTATGTGGGCTACTCTTACTGAGGTTAGTGATATCTCAGAGTAGTTTTGATTTGCATTTCTCTGATGAATAAGGATGATGAGCTTTTTTTCATGTGTTTGTAGATCGTGTGTCTGTCTTCTTTAGAGAAGTTTCTCTTCAAGTCCCTTGCCCACCCTGAGATAGGGTCACGTGTTCTTTTCTTGTTAATACGTTTGAGTTCTCTGTGGATTCTGGTTATTAGACCTTTATCGGAGGTATAACCTGCAAATATTTTCTCCCATTCTGAGGGCTGTCTGCTTGCTTTACTACTATGTTCTTGGCTGTGCAGAAGCTTTTTAGTTTGATCAGGTCCCAGTAGTGTATTTTTGATACTGGTTCAATTGCCTGGGGAGTCCTCCTCATAAAATACTCACCCAGGCCGATTCCTTCAAGAGTTTTCCCTGTACTTTCTTCAAGTATTTTAATAGTTTCATGTCTTAAGTTTAAATCTTTTATCCAGTGAAAGTCTATCTTAGTTAATGGTGAAAGGTGTGGGTCCAGTTTTAATCTTCTACAGGTTGCCAGCCAGTTTACCCAGCACCATTTGTTAAATAGGGACTCTTTCCCCACTGAATGTTTTTAATTGGCTTGTCAAAGATCAAATAACGGTAAGTAGCTGGATTCATCTCTTAGTTCTCTATTCTGTTCCAGACATCTACTTCTCTGTTTTTGTGCTAGTACCATGCTGTTTTGATCACTATCGATTTATAGTACAGTCTCAGGTCTGGTAGTGTGATTCCTCCTGCTTTGTTTTTATTTCTGAGTAATGTTTTGGCTATTCGAGGGTTTTTTTGATTCCATATAAAACGAAGTATTATTTTCTCAAGATCTTTAAAATATGACAGTGGAGCTTTAATAGGAATTGCATTAAAATTATATATTGCTGGGCGGTGCCTGTGGCTCAGTGAGTAGGGTGCTGGCCCCATATGCTGAGGGTGGTGGGTTCAAACCCAGCCCCAGCCAAACTGCAACCAAAAAATAGCCGGGTGTTGTGGCGGGCGCCTGTAGTCCCAGCTGCTTGGGAGGCTGAGGCAAGAGAATCGTGTAAGCCCAAGAGTTAGAAGTTGCTGTGAGCCGTGTGAGGCCACCTCCTACCTGAGGATGGTACACTGAGAATCTGTCACTACAAAAAAAAAAAAAAAATTATATATTTCTTTGGGTAGTATAGACATTTTAACAATGTTGATTCTTCCCATCCATGAGCATGGTATGTTTTTCCATTTGTTGACATCTTCAGCTATTTCTTTTCTTAAAGTTTCATAGTTCTCTTTGTAGAGATCTTTCACGTCCTTTGTTAGGTATACTCCCAAATATTTCATCTTCTTTGGCACTACTGTGAAAGGAATGGAGTCCTTGACTGTTTTTTCAGCTTGGTTATTGTTGGTATATATAAAGGCTACAGATTTATGGATGTTGATTTTGTAGCCTGAGACATTGCTGTATTCCTTGATCACTTCTAAAAGTTTTGTAGTAGAATCCTTAGTGTTTTCCAGATATACGATCATATCATCTGCAAAAAGTGAAAGTTTGATCTCTTCTGACCCTATGTGGATACCCTTGATCGCCTTTTTTTCCCTAATTGCAATGGCTAAAACTTCCATTACAATGTTAAAGAGCAATGGAGACAATGGGCAACCTTGCCTGGTTCCTGATCTAAGTAGAAATGATTTCAATTTAACTCCATTTAATATGATATTGGCTGTGGGTTTGCTGTAGATGGCCTCTATTAGTTTAAGAAATATCCCTTCTATACTAATTTTCTTAAGTGTTCTGATCAAGAAGGGATGCTAGATATTATCAAAAGCTTTTTCTGCATCAATTGAAAGAATCCTATGGTCCTTATTTTTTAGTTTGTTTATGTGCTGAATTACATGTATAGATTTATGTATATTGAACCAGCCTTGAGACCCTGGGATAAATCCCACTTGATCATGGTGTACAATTTTTTTGATGTGTTGTTGGATTCTGTTTGTTAGGATCTTATTCAGTATTTTAGCTTCAATATTCATTAGTGATATTAGTCTATAATTTTCTTTTCTTGTTGGATCTTTCCCTGGTTTGGGGATCAAGGTGATGTTTGCTTCGTAGAATGTGTTGGGTAATATTCCTTCTTTTTCTATATTTTGGAAGAGGTTTAGTAATATAGGTACTAGTTCTTCTTTAAAGGATGGTAGAATTCTGATGTAAAGCCATCTGGTCCTGGGCTTTTATTTTTAGGGAGATTTTGTATAGTTGATGCTATTTCAGAACTTGATATAGCCCTGTTCAACATTTCCACTTCATTCTGGCTAAGTCTTGGTAGGTGTCGTACTTCCAGGTATTGGTCGATTTCTTTCAGATTTTCATATTTCTGAGAGTAGAGTTTCTTGTAGTATTTGTTAAGGATTTTTTGAATTTCTGAGGGGTCTGTTATATTTCATCGTTACCATTTCTGATTGATGAAATTAGAGATTTTACTCTTTTTTTCCTGGTTAGGTTGGCCAAAGATTTATCTATTTTATTGATCTTTTCAAAAAACCAACTTTTGGATTTATTGATCTGTTGTATAATTCTTTTGTTTTCAGTTTCATTTAGTTCTGCTCTGATTTTGGTTATTTTTCTGCTGGGTTTGGGGTTGGAGTGTTCTTCCTTCTCCAGTTGCTTGAGATGTTCCATTAAGTTATTGACTTCTTCTCTTTCCCTTTTCTGGAGGAAGGCTTGCAGTGCTATAAATTTCCCTCTTAGGACTGCCTTTGCAGTATCGCAGAGGTTCTGGTAATTTATGTCTTGATTGTTGTTTTGTTCCAAAAATTTGGTGATTTCCTTCTTAATCTCATCTATAACCCATCAATCCTTCAGCATAAGGTTGTTTAGCTTCCATGTTTTTGTATGGGTATGCAGATTCCTGTTGTTATTTAGTTCAACTTTTATTCCATGATGGTCTGAGAAGATGCAAGGAATAATTTCTATTTTTTTAAATTTGCTGAGGTTAGATTTGTGGCCTATGATGTGGTTGATTTTGGAGTATGTTCCGTGTGCTGATGAGAAGAATGTGTATTCAGTTTTGTTGGGATGAAATGTTCTGTAGATGTCTGTTAAGTCCAGATGTTGAACGGTTGAGTTTAAATCTAAAATTTCTTTGCTTAGCTTCTTTTTGGAGGATCTATCCAGCACTGCTAAAGGGGTGTTAAAATCTCCAACTACTATGGAACTGGAGGAAATCAAGTCGCTCATGTCTGTTAGGATTTGTCTTATAAATTGAGGTGCATTCTGGTTGGGTCATAAATATTAATAATTGAGATCTCATCATATTGAGTTTTACCTTTAACAAATATGAAGTGTCTAGCCTTATCCTTCCTTATTTTGGTTGGTTTAAAGCCTATTGCATCTGCAAACAGGATTGCAATGCCTGCTTTTTTCTGCTTTCCATTTGCCTGGAATATAGATGACCATCCCTTCACCTTGAATCTATATTTGTCCTTTAATGTAAGATGCGATTCTTGTATGCAGCAGATATCTGGCTTGAGTTTTTGTATCCAATCAGCCAATCTGTGCCTCTTTAGAGGACAGTGTAAACCATTCACATTAATTGAGAATATTGATAAGCCTTTCGAGAGTCCAGTGGACATTTTTAATCCTTTTGTGACTGTGGAAGTTGGAATTTGATCAAAATTTTCTGGGTGGGTTTACTTTTGTGGTGGACGATTATGCTGGTCTTTATGGAGGATAGGTCTGAGAATATCCTGGAGAGCTGGTTTAGTTATGGCAAATTTCTTCAACACGTGAATGTCATTGAAGTATTTAATTTCTCCATCATAAATGAAACTCAGTTTAGCTGGGTATAGGATCCTGGGTTGAAAGTTATTTTGTTTTAGGAGATTAAAAGTTGATGACCATCCTCTTCTAGCTTGAAAGATTTCAGCAGAGAGATCTGCAGTTATTCTAATATTCTTCCCCTTGTAGGTAATGGTTTTCTTTCATTTGGCAGCTTTCAGAATTTTCTCCTTCATATTAACTTTAGTGAAATTGATTATGATGTGTCTGGGGGATGTCTTATTTGGGTTGAGTCGTGCTGGAGTTCTGAAACTGTCTGCTATCTGAATTTCAGAATCTCTTGGCATGTCTGGAAAGTTCTCCTTCATAATCTCATGGAGAAGAGACTCTGTGCCTTGTGAAGCCACTTCATCGCTTTCGGGGATCCCTGTAAGACAAATATTAGTTTTCCTTGAATTATCCCAGAGCTCTCTGAGAGAGTGATCTGTTTTTGCCCTCCATTTCTCTTCCTCTTCGAGAGTTTGGGAGCATTCGAAAGCTTTGTCTTCAATGTCAGAAATCCTTTCTTCTGCTTGCTCCATTCTGTTACTGAGGGATTCTACTGTGTTTCTGAGATCTTTGAGGGCTGCAACTTCTTGTCTCAATGTATCAAAATCTTTGGTCATTTGGTCTTTGAATTTGTTGAATTCTTGAGATATCTTTTGGGTTACTGCTTGGAATTCTAATTCAATCTTATTTGCTATCCAGATTCTGAATTCGATTTCTGACATCTCAGCTATTTGTTTGTGCATGGGATCTTATACTGTGTCTGCCCCATTGATCCTTGGGTAAGTTGATCTACTCTGATTATTTATATTGCCACAGTTTTTCTGTTGATTTCGCCTCATGATTATTTTTCACCATTGCCTCTGGCTGTCCTCAGAGTTGGGGAGGTGTCTCTCCAAGATTAGACCCCAGAGGGATCACCCTATTATTGCTGGATCTTTGTAGGGAGTGACCCTGTGTAGTTCCTCTGGGGCTGCCCCAGCTAAGGAGTTCTGGTTGTGGAAGCAGCTCCAGCGTGTGACACACCCAGATCCAGCAACAGGGCGGGAGGTAGTGTGCACGGTTCTGGGAGTGCCTGGCACCCAGTGACTGTGGCACAGAGAACCCAAGGCTCCAGCAGTCTCTGGCCAGAAGAAGGGCTCCATGCAGAGGCAGGGAGGGCTCTGGAGGGCACACGACTACCGGAGTCCCTGGCCAGACGAGCAGGCCAGTGTGGAGGCAGGGAGGATACAAGAGGGAGGACGTGGGGTTGTGCTGCTCCCGCAATTCCTTGTCAGGGCATGCGAAGGCCCAGCGGGTGTGGGTTGCGGGTCGGGGGTCACGGCGCAGCTCTTATGGATGTCTGGGTGGTGCCAAGCCCAGGAGTTTGAGGTTGCTATGAGCTGTGACGCCATGGCACTCTACCCAGGGCAACAGCCCGAGTCTTCAGTGTGCCAAAACTATCTCACTCTGCCCCTAAGGGTTAAGGCTGTAAGGCAGCTCAGTCCCTGCCTTTAGGCTGCTCAGCCACTAGGTTACTAGCTCCCACCCAATCCTTGCTCTGGGACCCTGAGGGCAGAGCTTGCTGGGGCAGTTCTCTCACAATGACTCCCTGTGGCCCAGCTCAGTGGCTCAGTCTGGGGCCCTAGACAATGCCCAAAGTTCTCCGCACTCCTGCTCAAGCTCTCCCCAAGGCAATTCAACTGAGTGCCAAGTCCAAAAACACCAAAACAGTTCACAGGTAAGGCCTTTCCAGTTTGCAGTCTCACTGCTGCTTGTACTTATGGTTGCCGGTGGGATTAGGTGGATCGAACACACGCAACTTGCCAGTTTTCCACTGCTTTTGTCCTCCTCTTGGGGTCCAGAAGTCCCTTGTTGACTCCCTGTAGCCTCAAAGGGATGATTATAGGCAGATCCCACCAGCCAGAGATGCCTGGAATCTTATCTACCCAGACTCACCATGCCCAGTTGCAGGGAAGCTGTTACTCGGCCGCCATCTTGCTCCACCCCCTTATGCATCTTCTTCTGAAAAACTTCTGTTCATGTCTTTTGCCCACTTTTTAATGGGGTCATTAATTTTTTTTCTTGCTTATTTGAGTTCTTTGCAGACTCTAGCTATTAGTTCTTTACCAGATGGGTAGATTGCAAATATTTTCTCCTATTCTTTGGGTGGTCTATTTGCTCTGTTGATTATTTCCTTAACTGTGTGGAATCTTTTTAAGTTAATCAAGTCCCATTTACAGGGTAGCCATAAAGTTCACGTGCAATTCAAACTTTATGGCCACTCGGTATTTATTTTTGTTGCTGCTATAACTGCCATTGGGATCTTACTCATAAATTCTTTGCTTAGATTAATGTCTAAAAAAGTTTTTCTGCATTTTCTCTAGAATTTTTTTCTTTTTTTGAGACAGAGTCTCAAGTGGTTGCCCTGAATAGAGTGCCATGGTGTCACAGCTCACAGCAACCTCCAATTCTTGGGCTTAAGCAATTCTCTTGCCTCAGCCTCCCAAATAGCTGGGACTATAGGCACCTGCCACAACACCTGGCTATTTTTTGTTCCTGTTGTTGTTGTTGTTGTTGTTGTTGCAGTTGTTGTTGTTTTAGCTGGCCCCGGGCTGGATTTGAACCCACCAGCCTCAGTGTATGTGGCTGGTGCCCTACCCACTGAGCTACAGACACTGCCTTCTTCTAGAATTCTTATGTTTTCATGCTTTACATTTACATCTTTTATCCATCTTGAATTAATTTTTGTGAGTGGTGACCAACAGGGGTCTTAGAGGTGAAAGATCTCTATAAGAACTATGAAACACTGAGGAAAGAAATTGTGGATGGCACAAATGGAGAAATGTACTGTGCTCATGAAACAATAGGATCAACTTTGTTAAAATGTCCATACTATCCAGAGTGATTTACAGACTCAAAGCAATCCACATCAAAACACCAATGGCATATTTTACAGATCTAGTAAAAATAGTTCTACACTTCGTTTAGAACCAGAAAAGAGCACAAAGAGTGAAAGCAATCCTAAGCCAAAAGAACAAGGCTGGAGACATCACATTACCTGACCTCAAACTATACTACAAAGCTCCAGTAACCAAAAC
Organism: Nycticebus coucang; assembly: GCF_027406575.1. Taxonomy (NCBI): domain Eukaryota; kingdom Metazoa; phylum Chordata; class Mammalia; order Primates; family Lorisidae; genus Nycticebus; species Nycticebus coucang. Next base: position 105,372,570 of record NC_069783.1, on the reverse strand, counting down.
AGCATGGTACTGGCACCAAAAAGAGACATAGATGAATTGGATCATAGCAAAGAACCCAGATATAAAGCCATTTACCTACAAACAACTTTCTGCCAAGCAGACAGCAATGCACACTGTGGGGAAGAAGCCCTATTCAATAACTGGTGCTGGGGAAACTGGGTAGTCTTCAAACATGCAGAATGAAACAGTGTTTATTTAACACTCCTAGAGGCTAGGAGTACCAGGTGGAGGGGGTGTGTCCTGAGGTGGTCTTAGAAAGCAAAGGTTTAGGTGGGAGGGTTCAGAGAACACTGGGGAGGTGGGGTAGGGCATAGAGGGAGGGACAGAGATATGGGATGTGGCCAGGAGAGAGGAGAGGGGCCCAGGAGGGCGGAGCTGGGCAGGAAAGGAGGGGCAAGGTGGGGAAGAGGAAGGGAAGGGAAGGGGAGGGCCTGGGAGTGAGGAAGAGGAAGGGAAGGAACTTGGGAGGAAGGGAAGGGTAAGTAAAGGACTTGAGGAAGGAAAGGGAAGGGGAGGGACTCGGGGAAGGGAAGAGAAAGGACAAGGGCGGTGAAGGGAAGGGGAGGAGCTGGTGGGGGAGAAGAGGGGAAGGGGCAGGGTCGAGTGGCCCCTCCCCACCCGGAGCCCACACTCTGGGAAGCGCACGACCAGCTCAAGGCCGGAGCTCCCACCAGCGCCTCAGCGGACACCTCCTCTGGGACAGGGCAGGGGCGCCGCCGCCTGGTTGTCCCCAACGCCAGCCACTGCCCGTCCAGTTCGGGTCACCCAGGGACACGCGCAGGGACACAGGGAGTGCGGAAGGCACGCGGTGCAGTGCGTCCAGGCCGATCCCAGGCGGAGCCCAGCTGCTCATTGATGCCCTGAGGCCGAGCGGGCCCAGAGGAGCATCGCAGACTGAGCTCCGCTCTCAGGGCGAGAAAGCCTGTGAGTGGTTTGCTTTTTCCCGCATTTAGAATCACTTCGGGAAGGGTCTGCTGTGGCCTCAACAGAGATCTTAAGCCACCATGTAATATTCCATCAAGTGACAGGTCCGTAAGCCTTTGTTTAACGGTCCTTGTGTGCTTGTGCGTTTGTTTACCATTCACTTGTTATTTAGGATTGTTTACTTATTTAGAAATTGAACCGCTAGGTGAAAGATACTGATATTTTTATGGATATTGGAGCCAAATTACTTTCCAGAAGGTTCGGATTCGTTTTATTTGCTGCCAGCAATATATCCTTTCACTTCTTTAATTAGAAAGTACATTTCATCTGATTGAAAATGTCATAAATGCTTGTGTAGAAAATTCTGCGCGGGTGCGTGCAAACACACACATGCAGGATCTCACGGGGTTTCACTCTAGGGGGAAAACTAATATCAGTACTTTAGTGCTCCATATTATTTTTATAAGATTATATATAATGGCTTCAGCTCCATTCAATCAATATAGATGGTGTACGTACAAGTCTGCATTCTGTTCTTATCACTGTATCTGAAGCATTTTCCTATGTCACTAAAAATTCTTCATAGTCATAACTTTTGATGGCTGCAAACATAAAATGTTGATTTGTAGCTGCGCCGTGTATTCACTCACCCTCCCAGTGTTTGGGAGATGCTCACACGTGTGGGTGAATGGGTGGGTGATGTGGAGGGGAACCTTGTGGGCTGGGGGGGCTATGGGAGCAGCAATGGGGATGGGGCTTCTGCAGGAGGTGGGGGCTGCTAAAGGGGGCAGGGAGGTGAGGTCACATTTGTCAGGTTCCACATGCAGATAAACACACTGAATGTGATTGACTGACGGGGGAGGCAGGGGCATGAGAATGGAACCCCTGTCTGAGGAGTCTGGTGGTCTGATGGAGGCATCTGGACGGGCACTTAGGGCAGGTTGCTATGAGGACATTGGAGACTCAGTTCTCCCACATCTCTTTCTCTCTTCCTCCCCCGTCTCTCTTCCTTACTCCTTCTCTCTCCCTCTCTCTGTCTCTCTCCCCTCTGAATAGAACCTCCTCCTCCCTTCCAGGACCGGCCCACTCCCACATGTGGTGTCACCCTCACCCACCTGGCCTGCCTTCCCTCCCCGTGATCCCCATCAGATACCTCATCCCCCTGGACACAGTGAGGGGCCAAGGGTGAACTTGTACCCCAAGTGGATTAATAACCATTAGTGCTCCTGCCTCTGATGTCTTGATCACCTGGAATAGGGATTTGCTGTAGGTTATCTTTATCTTGCACACAGGGAGGCCTTGCAAGAGTCCAGCGAACACCAAGGGAAGCAGAGGAGGGCTGAGGAGAAGCAGGGTCTTGATAGTAACATCAGTTCTGTCCCTGGATCCAGCCATTCCCGAAGCCAGGAGACCCAGGCCCAGGACTTCTCAACCATGTAAGCAGATGGACTCTCTTCAGAATATAAGAGAATTTTAACTGGGATGCATTTGTGACTGAAAGAATCACAGGGTACAGAGTGTGTAATTTCTGTGGAGTTTACTTTTTTCCTCAATATATCAATTTAAACCATAGATTTTTTTTCCTCTAAATACAATCTAGGTCACCCCGGCAATTTTTGTATGTAATTTTTTTATTGTTATTAGGTTCTAAGTACTTTCTAATTTTCAATAGCACATCTTTTTTAGTCCATGGAAGATTTAAAGTTATAATTTTATTTGAAAATATATAAATTACTTGTGTCTATTTTCTGTTAACAATTTCTATTTTATTGCATATGGTCAGACAACATAGACTACATTATATTGTTTCTTTGGCATTTTGAGTGGGTTGCCGTGCAAATGCTGAATTTTTAAAAATAATCTATATGCTTTAGAGAAGACTATAGAATCTTTCATTGCTAAATGAAAGGTTCTACATGGATTATTAGAACAATCTTGGTAAAATCTATCATCACTTTAATTTCTTTTGTCTGGTCAATTTCAGAGAGAGGAATATGGATTTAGTTTCTTCTTTTCAGTTTTTCAATCTTTGCTTTTTACATTTTGAGTATATGATGGTAAGTGTACATTGTTTCAGGATTATAATATTTCCTGATGAATCACTACTTTTATCATAATCACTTTTATTGTTAAAAATGTCTTTGGCTCAAAATCTCTTGCTTCCGATGCTAATAAAGCTGCTCGGATTTCTTTGGGTTCTTTGGGTTAATGTGTACCTCATATGTCTTTTTCTGCCTCTGCTTTCAACCTTTTATATCATTGTTTTAGGTGTGTTTCTCCCAAATCCTGGGTCAAAAGACCCAGAGGCACACTCCTGCTCCAAGGACTTGAAAAAAGTTAATCTGGGCGGCGCCTGTGGCTCAGTCTGTAGGGCACCGGCCCCATATACCGAGGGTGGCGGGTTCGGGCCCAGCCCCGGCCAAAACTGCAACCAAGAAAAAAAAATAGCCGGGCATTGTGGTGGGCGCCTGTAGTCCCAGCTACTCGGGAGGCTGAGGCAAGAGAATTGCCAAAGCCCAGGAGCTGGAGGTTGCTGTGAGCTGTGTGAGGCCACGGCACTCTACCGAGACAGGGTGAGACTCTGTCTCTACAAAAAAAAAAAGAAAAAAGTTAATCTGAAAATCTCTCCTATCTTGTAGGCTTTGCCCCTTCACATGTATCATTGCTATGTAGAAATTTATGCCTCATCTTTCCCATGCTTTTTAGTCCTTTGCTCTGTTCTGCCTTCCTGCTTTCTACTTCACTGAGTTTTCTTCTTCCCACTCCTCCCCACTGCCAATTTGTAAGACATATATTCCATTTCTGGTTTTTGAACATTACTCTTAAATTTTTTAAGTATGCATGTTTGACTTAGCATAGTTTAAAACCAATTGATATCTCTACACTCCTTCAAAACAATGAAAGAAACTTAGAGCACTTTACCTCTATGACAGTTAATTGGTATATTGTGTCATATTTTAGTTCTGTCTTTTCTTTGTGCTTCCCTGTCATTATCATTAATGCATTAATGTTGCTTTATGCAGCCAAGGTCTGTCTGGATTTACATGGAGTCTCTTTGCTCACACATTTTTCTGAATTCAGTATTTTTTTCATCCTATAGAGTAGGGACTTTGTCAGCCACACCTGTGAACAAGAACCTCTCATCCTTCTCTCTCTCTCCTATTTTCCCACCACGTTTAAATTATGATTTAACTGAATTTAAAATTCTAGATTGACCATTATTCCCCTTTCAGTTCAAACATATTGGTTTTGGTCTTTTCTGGACTTATAACATTATTGCATAATCTCCTTTGCAAACACTCTGTTTTCTTTCATTGATTTTGAGATTTTTTTTTTCACCCTATCTTTTTTTGGTTTATGGATTTATTTTAATGTGGGCACATTCAGTTTCATGTCTTTCATTTAGTTTGGATATTACTAGCTACTATCTCTTTGAATGTTGTCTACTTGTTCTCTGTATTTCTGCTTTTGGAGCATCTATGAAACATGTGTCTCTATTCTCCATGTACTTTAACCTCTCTTTCATAACTCTTCTTTTTTTTTCCTCTCTGTACTGTAGTCTAAGTTATTTCCACAAGTATATCTTCCATGTCACGAATTCTGTCTTTAACTGTGTCTACTCCACTGTTTAACCCATTTGTTGGGTTTCATATTTGTGTGTGTGTGTGTGTGTGTCCGTGTGGTTTTTGGTGGGGCCTGGATTTGAACTGCCACCTCTGGCATATGGGGCCAGTGCCCTACCCCTTTGAGCCATTTCATCTCTGGAGGTTCTATATTTTTTCTAATCTATGTTCTCATTTTTCTTTTTCTTTCTTTCTTTTTTTTTTTTGTAGAGATAGGCTCTCACTTTATTGCCCTCGGTAGAGTGCTGTGGCATCACACAGCTCACAGCAATCTCCAACTCCTGGGCTTTGGCGATTCTCTTGCCTCATCCTCTCGAATAGCTGGGACTACAGGCACCCACCACAACGCCCGGCTATTTTTTTGTTGCAGTTCAGCTGAGGCCAGGTTTGAACCCACCACCCTCGGTATATGAGGCCAGTGCCATAACCATACTTACTGAGCCACAGGTGCCACCTTCTTTTTTTTTTTGAGACAGAGTCTCACTCTGTTGTCCCAAGCTAGAGTGCTATGATGTCATAGTTCATAGCAACCTCAAACTCCTGGGTTCAAATGATCCTCTTTCCCTGGATTCCTGAGTAGATGGAACTACAGGTGTCCACCACAATACCTGGCTACTTTTTTTCTATTTTTGGTAGAGAAGGAGTCTTGTTCCTGAACTCCTGAGCTTAAGCAATCTACCTGCCTTGACCTCCTAGGATGCTAGGATTACAGAAATGAGGCACTACACCTGGCTATATCTTATTTTCTGTAATTTCTAGTCTTTCATTTTAAAATAATTTTAAAGATAATAGTTTGTAGTCTCTTTCAGAATGTGCTTATACATCTAATCCTTGTAGGAGCTATTCTTATTCTAGTTTATCTGTTCACTCGTGGTGGGTCATCAGCGCATGTTTTGCAATTTTTGTTGTGAAATCATCCTCAGTAGAGATCGTTTCATCTGAGAGAGTAGCACATGGCCAAAGTTGCAGAGGAAACTCTCCTGTGTAGTTCTGTGTTTGTTTCTGCCAGAGGCTCCATCAACTATGTGGTGATTTATTATCTCAGGGAAATTACCATGCCTGTAATGCAAATTAGGACTGCTTGGTTTCTTGGAGGTGCTTTTTTTTCTGGGCAGAGATAAGCTTTTCTGTTGTTTGCGGTCACCTTTCTATTGAGGAGCAGCTCATCACAGGTCTTTCAGAAGGGCTAGCCCACATCTTGCAGGACAGAATAATTGGAAATAAGTTTAAAATTACATTTCTCTTTAGGGATCATGAAAAATCTGGAGCTTTGTCCTTAAAGTTGGAGGGACAGTATTTTAAGTGTTGCATACACTCATGTGTGAAAATGACAGGTGAAGGGAATAGCATATCTCACCTGGGCAGGACTCCTGAGGGGGGAGGCCAGTGAAAGGCCATCCAGGTGGAGAACAAATGACCTGGATTGCTGAAGTATGTCTGAGACTTGGCATTTCCCCCTCCTGGTTCCTCACACTATCAGGTTGCTGGGGGACCAGGGAGCCATGGGATGGAGTCTGGATCTAAAAGAGCTGAGTTAGGGCCAGCAGAAGTCCATCCCTTGGGACAGTGGTTCTAAAAGTAAGATCACTGGGTCAGCAGCATCCAGGGGTGCTAGGATGCAAGTTCTTGACCCTCTCCCCAAACCAGATTGGAAACATTGGGCAGTTTAACCAAGGGCTCTGGTGAAGGTGAAAACAGCTACCTCAGGTCAGTGGTTCTAATTATCTGCACTTTGGAATCACCTGAGGAGTTTGAAAACCACGGATGCCTGGATCTCACCTCCAGTGAGTTTAATTTAATTGGTCTGGGGCTGGGGTGTTGTCTGGACACTATAATTTGTGGATGATGGTCAGGTGTCTCTGCTGTGAGCTGTTGCCCTGGGCTGACATGGAGGTGACCTTGCTCCTAAGCCTTGGCTAGGGAGACCCACTTAGGTGTGGCAAGTCACAGCACAAGTAGGCATGAGCCAAGTTGCCCAAGGTAGATGTTTGGACATCTGGGCCTGTTGTGTGAGCAGAATTGGGTCCCTGGCTGTAGGAAACAGCTGCCAGGTCAGGGTGGAAAGAATGGCGTGGAGCACCCACCCAGGCGCTACATTACCCACTCTGATGCTCTTGCTCAGAGCAGAGGAAATAATGGTTTCAGAGGCAGTGATCTGACTTGTGAGACCCAGGCTTGAGCCCTAGGCCCCTGCCCCTTGGAACACTCTTCAGCACTGCTCTGATTGGAAGGGATGGCTCACTCATGTGGGTGGCCAACTAATGCCCACAGTAATTCCGCTTTGGGGGAATAGTCATTTGAAGTCCCTTTCCCTTACCTGAGGGAACGTACTTTTCTAATTACAAGAGATAATTGGGAAGACTCTGGTAGGGAGGAAACACCTCACCAAGAGTGGGTGTGAGAGACATTCTGGCAGGCCTGACTCAGGGTTTGGGGGCAGAATGTCAGGCAAGGGCGACCCAGCCGGGAGCAATGAGTGATTCAGATCCTAATTCTCAGACTCTTCCTCTTGGTCTACCCTGAGGACAGTGAAAACAGACATCCAAGAATAAACAGATTGTTACTGGGCGTCTGCATTGGGGTGATAGAGAATTGTGGACACGTGGGTCCACTGCTATCAGGACCCAGCAGGTTACTGCCAACTGGGGATTAGGTCCAAGGATGCCAGATCTTCTCAAACTCCAAGAGAAGGTGGCAATATGTAGATTTATATCTCTAAGTACCTGCAATGAATTGGTATTTTGGAAGAAATGACTGAAGTTGATTATATGCTTGGTCTGTATCTGTTAACTAGCCAGGACAGGTATGGTATATAAATAATGGCCCCAAAGAGTTCAGGTTCTAATACTAGGGCCTGTGAGTTTGTCACTTTACATGATTCATTTAAGGACCTTAAAATGGAGAGGCTGTCCTGGATGGTCAAGGTGGACCCTGAATGCAGTGACAATACCCCTCCACGCAAGAAGGAGAGGGGTTGGAATGGAAAGGAGACAGCTGTGAGAAGGTGGGGTAGAGACTAGAGCAGAGGTTCTCAACCTGTGGGTTGCGAACAGTGAAAATACATCCTGCATATCAGATATTTACATTACGATTCATAATAGTAGCAAAACTACAGTTATGAAGTAGCAACGAAAATAATTTTGTGGATTGGGGGTCACTACAACATGAAGAACTGTATTAAAGGGTCGCGGCATTAGGAAGGTTAGGAACCACTGGACTAGAGCAATGCAGTTACGAGCCAAGGAGGCCCTGAGCCCCAGCACTGGAGAGACCAGGAAAGACCCTGTCTTGGACCCTGCCCACACCTTGACTGCAGTGCAGTGAAGTCCATTTGGGTGCCTGGTCTTCAGAATGGTGAAAGAATAAACTTGTGCCCCTTGGTGGGGCCTAGCCTTGGGGGCTGAGAAGGACCTGAGTCCAGAGGATGAGATCCCCACCTGCCCTTCAGGTTAGCCTGAAGGGACTGGCAGATCTTTGTTGCCAGAATGTTCTTCCTCCTCCATCAGCCCTGGGGGTGGCCACACATCCCTGACTCCTTCACTGCCCTTCAGGTTTAACAAAGGGATCACCCCTGGGAGGGTGGCATTTGACAAGGGCAGCCAAGTCACAGTAGAGGCCCTGGTTTTAGGGACCCTGGATTCTTTCTCCCAGAAAAGCCAAGGAGTGCACATAAGGACTGAGAGGATAGCACACGAGGACAGCCAGGCTGCCCTCCCCAGAAGGACATGACTGGCTATCCCCTGGGCTAGGAGCTCCGCAGGGTGGCAGACGTGGCTGCCAGCACCTGCTGAGTCCTTTCCAGCTTCTCCTGCCCCCAGAAGATCATTTCACACTTGGCCAACCCACCTCTTCCTGCACACAATACCTGAGCTATGTGGGTGGCTCTGATTTCTCAACTTGGAAGGAAGTGCAGCTTTCAAGCTCCCAGCTTCTCTTTGAGTCACTGATTTCCATCTGTCACAGTGACTTAAGCCAATATTCTGGGAGGAAACAGCCCAAATGGAGAGGCTGTCGGTCACAAGACAATCTGAGAGGAGGTAGCAAAGTAAAGACACCTTTGGGAAGAAGCAAGGGACACTGTCCCCCAAGCAAAGTGACCCAAGTTGTTCAACCACCAAACAAAACTGGATGCAGCCCCCATTCCGGAATTTTGGCCTGGCCCAGGCTTCAGTCTTTCAGGCTTCACCCTCCCTGGGATGCAAGGTGCTGGCTGCCCAGGGAAGGGGCTCAGTGGCAGTGACCTTCCCACAGTAGAGGCTTGGTCAGTCAGGCCAGCCTCCCCCCACAGAAAACCAGAAAACCACTGTGAATTTTAGATTGGAACAATAGCATCAGCTTCTAAAGAGCAATAAATATCTCCCTAGATGGCAAGAAATTACTAGGCCAAAAGTGAGGGGGAAATGGGAATCTGGAGAGAAGAATGAGCCTTTAATTTGCTTTTTTTCCCAAGGGGGATCTCTGAATACTGCAACCTTGAAATTTCAAAGAGGGAGAACGGGCGAAATCAGAGGAGTCAAATAGAAAACATTCCCTCCCCAGACAGAAGCAAAGAGAAACAGGAGGGCAACCTCCACAGTGGACATGCTGCTGCACCATAGCCCCAGTGCCCCTCCAGCCTTGAACTCAGGTTGAGAGGGCTACACAGATAAGCTCCCGAGAAGTGGACGAAATCCTCTCCAGAAGACAGTGCCCCCTCCTAAGCCTCAAATTATGGCTACAAAATAATAATGCTCAATGACAATGAACATCACACAGTCCAGCGTAACCAGGGACGTAAGGAAAAGAAACACCAGAACAGAAAGCACAGAGGTGGCTCAGACCAGGCAGCTTCCGTGGGGCAATGAGCAGGTCTTCCCCTCAGGCCCCAGGACACCAGGGGCCCTCCCAGCGCTGGCCTAGTTCTGCAGCCAGCACCTCACCCTAGCATGGTGGTGGAAATCACTGCTGTCACCTACAGGACTCTAGGCCCATGTCCTTGGTGTGCCTGTTGATAGCCGTGAGCATGTGGGTGAAGAGGGTGGGACAGCAGCAGGCAGAACATCCGTTCAGCTCCCTCACCCGCTTTCTCAATTCCACCTATAAAAATGTAAACCAATTTAACATGCCTAGCTGTTAATTTTGATGATTACAAAGTGGAGATTAAAAAAAGAGACCCTGCCTTGCCTTTGTAGATAATGTCTCTCTCTCTCTCTCCCAGCTTCAATTTTATCCACTCTTTCCAAATACAACAGCTAATTTCATTACAGACAGGTCTTTTAAGATTCCCCAGGGACCCAAACTAATAACATAGTGTCAATAGTGGGAAGACTGACTACCCTTCTGAAACTAGGGAGTCATGAATATTTTGCAGGACATGGCAATACCTATAAAATATATTCTCACTGAGACTAATACAGTGTTTGATAAATCTTCATACATAATACTCATGTTCAACTGATATGAATATTTATGGGGCCAAAGCAAGGGAGATAAGAAGTGATGGGAAGTATCCAACAGGGTGGATTCCCTGGCCCTTCCCTGAGCTTTGTAAGGCACATGAGAGGCAGAAACACCCCACAGCTGCTCCACACACAGGTAAATGCCAGCCCACCCAGGGCTGGGGGTAGTGATTGCTGGGGCACAGAGGGGATATTTGTGTGTCCTGTCATCCAGCTGCTGACCTCAGAGTGGAGCAGCCCAAGGGAGCCAGAGTGTCCAGGCCCATCTGCCCCCTCCCCATGCCCACTCATTCTCAGTTAGAAACATATTCCTGCTCCCTCAGGCTCCATTCTCTGCTCAAACTCTGACTCTAGAGTCCCCATGGGCCAAGCCCATACTTGGGGGTCACAGACAAGAGATCTCAGGAGCTCACACCTGTGGACAGAAGTGGAGACTGGCCCTGCCCACAGGGAGCCCCATGGAGCAGAGCCCAGGGGACCTGACCCCTGGACAGCAGAGGTGGCTCACCTGGAGCCCTGAGGTCCCAATCCCTAGCACACAGCAGGTGCTCTATAGGCACTTGTCAGATGATTGAATTAACAAAGGAAGATAGGCTCGGCACCTGTAGCTCAGCGGGTTCAAATCCAGATGGGCCTACCAAACAACGACAACTATAACCATTAAATAGCCGGGCGTTGTGGTAGGCACCTGTAGTCCCAGCTACTTGGGAGGCTGAGGCGAGAGAATCGCTTGAGCCTAAGAGTTGGAGGTTGCTGTGAGCTGTGACACCATAGCACTCTCCCCAGGGCAACATAGTGAGACTCTGTCTCAAAAAACAAACAAACAAGAAGAAGAAGAAGAAAAAGAAGGAGGAGGAGGGGGAGGGGAAGGGGAAGGGGGAGGGGGAGGGGGAGGGGACAAAAGCAAGGCCAGGGTGCTGCCCCCAGAACTCTGGCCAGGAGACAGTACCCCATGGGTACTATCCACAAACTCCCTCCCCTGGAGCAGCTGGGCCTCTTCTGGGCAGAGCCAGGTGAGAAGGGCAGAATCAAATCTTTTATTTCACTTTCTGGGTCCAGCCCTGTACATGTCTCTCCCACCTGCAAATAAAGCTGGAAAGTGTTTGAGTCAGTGTCGCCCACCTGGCTTTTTAAGTGCTTGGATGCTGGAGCCACCAAATCCCAACTCACCTTCACCCCTGTCCTGACTTTAGGCAAAATGCTGTGTGACTCGGTTTCCTTTCCTGGTAAGTGATGGCAACATGCCTCCCTCATGGGCTATTGTGAGGAAAGGTGGTGTCCAGCACAGCCCTGGAAGTCAGGTGGCCAAGCCCCATGGTTCTTTGCCCTCTCAGCAACCCACACAGTGGAATTTCTCTGCACTTGGCACTGCTCACACTTCTTTGCCACTTGGGCCCATCCCATACCCAGCAAAGCACTCAGCTGGGAAAGCCAAGAGGAGCTGCCATTCCAGGAGTGGGATGGGGTGGGGTGAAAGACCTGGATAACACAGAGGGGCACTCGCCTGACTCAAGGCTGGGTCCTGACTGCACAGGGCCCAGCACCCAGGGTACAAAGTTGGGGCGGGGGGACACCAGCCACTCCTGCAGTGGGCAGGGCCCCCAGAGAAAGAAAGGGAGGGCCTAGAACTCAGTGGCATGTATCCTCTTGTTTAATCTCACCAGTCCTATCACAAAGGCAAAAATCATTTTTTACTTTTGACAGATGTGGAACTTAACGCTCAGACAGGGGTAATGACTAACTCAAGGTCACCAACTTGGGATTTGGACCCAGATCTGTCCAACTACAAATATGGGGCTCAAACACTGCTTCTTGCATGAAACTGTCTTGACTTTGCCCTTCAAAGCAAGGCTTTCTCATACTCCTGTGAATTCCTGCATCACTAACAGCAGAGAACAGGTAACAGGGGCTATGCCTCCCTCTACCTGGCTGTAACCTCCCAGAGGACACACACTCTAAATGTCCCACTGTTGAGCTCTATACAACACAGAACTCGTTCTATTAAAAAGGTGTGAATCAGATCGAACCATCACCCTGACTTCCCCTCCCTAATTTCCTGTGGAAGCCTGGAGTTCATTCATTTTTGGCAGGGATAGGGCTGTATCAGAAAAGGAACTGCAGGCCGGGTATGGTGGCTCGCCCCTATAATCCTAGCATTCTGGGAGGCCGAGGCGGGTGGATTGCCTGAGCTCACAAGTTCGAGACTAGCCTAAGCCAGAGCAAGACCTCGTCTCTAAAAGTAGCCGGGCATTGTGGCCTGGCGCCTGTAGTCCATCTACTCGGGAGGCTGAGGCAAGAGAATCGCTTGAGCCCAAGAGTCTGAGGTTGCTGTGAGCTATGACATCATGGCACTCTGCTGAGGGTGACAAAGTGAGACTCTGTCTCAAAACAAACAAACAAACAAACAAACAAAGGGGCGTTGCCTGTGGCTCAAGGTGTAGGGTGCCAGCCCCATATACTGGAGGTGGCGGGTTCAAACCTGGCCCCGGCCAAAAACTGCAAAAAAAAAAAACAGAAAAGGAACTGCAGAGCTGATTCAGCAGAGTTGGGCTGGGAAGGTCAGGTGCACAGTGGATAGTGGGAATAAGAAACAGCAGCCAAAGCTTACCAGGTCAGCCCCATCATCTATAGAGCACAAGCCATGTCAGACACTGCTCCAAAATCTCCAGCTTTCCCTCATTTGACAGTCTCAGAACAGCCCCAGAGATAACTACTAATATCGTCCTGCCTTACAGGTGGAGAGACTGAGGAGCAGGGGTGTTAAACAACCTGCTTGAGGCTGTCCAGGGGCAGGCAGTGGGGCCAGGACCCGATGCCAGGTGGTACGGCCCATGTCTTAACCGCAGCACTTGGCTCTCACCAATTAAGAAAATCTCGTTGTAGCTTGATGCCCGTAGCACAGTGGTTACGGTGCCAGCCACATACACCAAGGGTGGCGGGTGTGAACCCAGCCAGGCCAGCTAAAACAACAATGACAATTGCAACAAAAAATAGCTGGGCATTGTGGCAGGTGCCTGTAGTTCCAGCTACTTGGGAAGCTGAGGCAAGAGAATCGCTTAAGCCCAAGAGTTTGAGGTTGCTGTGAGCTGTGATACCATGGCACTCTACCGAGGGTGACAAAGTGAGACTCCTGTCTCAAAAAAGAAAAAAAAGAAAGAAAATTTTGTCTGTTTCCCCTGTCCACTGCTAAGTGCTTAAGCACTCAGAATATTAACAGGCATTTACAACAGTTTTGTGAAAATAGTCCCTTGAAGAATCCCAACACTATTATTTTCTGACTTGGAAACAAAATCAGAGCTTGCTGGGTTTCAGATTGGGACTATACACACAGGTGACGTGACTGAACTAGTCTGTTAACAATAAAAATAGCCCCCTCTGCCATGAGAGGTAGGAGATCCAACTCCCCAGCCCCGGCCATCCAGGTGCATCCTCCCTACCAGTCTCTGGGAGGCAGTCTGGGCAGTGCCTGCCCTTGAAACCCACCTCGAACTCGCCTGACCTGCCCCCACGGGGTCCCAGCCTCCTTGTGGGGGGATGAGCATAGAGCCGATTGCCTCTGTGAGTGGTAGAGAGGGCCCAGTGAGCTCAAAGCTGGGTGCTCAGAATATGACCTTTACCATTCAAGCCTGCATGAAATGGCTCTAGGAGAAAGCTACCTTTATACCAGGCCCACAGGTGCCCTTTGTCCTCAATCTCAGTCAGAGGTGTGATGGGGGGATTTAGAGTGTGGGAAGGAGGAAGAACCTCTGAGAACATCCTCCAAAATGCTGGATGGAGCAGGATGGTGGTTATGCATCATCCAAGGTGAAGGTGTGGGGGAGGGTGCAGGGGGCCAGGCAGTACCTTCATACCTGCTGGACTTCAGTTCCACCTGTCTCCCTGCCACCACCTGGGAAAAGACCCTGGCAGAAGCTGGAGATTGGCTCCACGGGGCTGGGAGGTGACAGAAGGATCCAGTGTAACATGGTGCCAGCCCATTCCCCTCTCAGCCAGGAACGAGGTGGGCTCTCACCCTCAGTGCCTCTCTCAGGTTCTAGACCCTGCAAAGGAGAAGTCATGCTGGGCAGCACCTGGCCCTGCCTCCCCACCTTGCCTATGGGGCTCCCACCAGACAGACCCATTCCATAAGAGGCATGTCGTGTGTCCCTGTACTAAAGGGAAACGTACAGATAATACATAGCCAAACTACTTTCTTTTGAAAAATCTATTTAGTGCCATTGCTATACTAAAAAAAGAAAAAGAAAAGGAAGGTACTTTGCAGTTCTCAGCCTCAGATGACCTTGTTTCCTCCCTCCCTGGGAGAAGGAAAGAACCCAGCCTCCTGCGCACACCACCCTCAGCATCCCGTCCCTGCCCTGCCCAGTACCATCTGCCCCAGGGGTGCTGTCTGAGGTGCTGGCCAGGACCTGTCCAGGGCACAGCTGTCCCACCCCTGCAGGACACAGCTCCTTTTCTCCTCCCCCTTCCTTCCACCTCGCAGGTGGCTCCTGTCTGAAGACCCGCCTCTGGGCCTACCCTCAGCTGCTCAGCCTCATGGGCTCACTCAACCTGTTCTGCCACACACACAATACCTGGCAAGACATGGGGACATTTTTCATTATCACACAGGGTTGGGGTGCCACCAGCACTCCATGGGGGTGGCCAGGGGGGCTGCGCAGGATGCTCCCAGCAAAGACTCATCCAGCTGCAGCTCCAAAGGGCTGCCCGCTTTAGCTGTCTCTAATTTCTCATCTCTCAGCCCTCTCCTCAACCCACTTTATCAAGGTCACCTCCACACTGAGCCAATGTCCGCCCTCTGCCCACATCCTCCTGGGCCTGTCACGAGCATCAGGCTGGTTTAGTCTCCACCACTTCCAGGACACAACATCGCCTGCCCTCAAGCTGCTCCCTCTCAATGTGTGTCCTGCTCTGGATCCTTCCACTTGAGTCCTCACTGCCAAGTGCCCTGGCTCAGGCCTGGGACTTGTCTCTTCTCAGATTACACTGGCCCTTTGTCTAGGCTCATGGCACCTGAGGGCATGAGAGGCCAACAACACCCAGATGTGCTCTCCATGACACTGATGGCATAGCCCAGGGCCAGCACCCCTGGATCTCAGGTGCCCTCAGGTCCTGCAGACTTGCTGTCCTCCCTGGGCCCAAGCATGCCCTCGTCTCCCCCAGCCCATACTAGCAGGCCACCCCAGTGCTCATCTCGGTCAGCCCCATCCCCTTACCTGTTGTTGCAGCTGCCTTCCCATCCAGTGGGGCCTGGGGTGAAATTTCAGGGGGTGCCTAAACCCTCAGTAACCAATAGAAACAATGTCTTGATGTAATGTCAAAACATTCAATTAAGACAAAAAATTCTGTGATGAACAGATCAACATTTTCTTTCTTTTTTTTTTTTTTTTGAGACAGAGCCTCAAGCTGTCACCCTGGTTAGAGTGCTATCACATCATAGCTCACAGCAACCTCAAACTCCTGGGCTCAAGTGAGTCTCCTGTCTCCACCTCCCAAGTAGCTGGGACTATAGGTGCCCGCCAGAACGCCCAGCTATTTTTTGGTTGCAGCCATCATTGTTGTTTGGCGGGCCCGGGCTGGATTCGAACTCGCCAGCTCAGGTGTATGTGGCTGGAGCCTTAGCCGCTTGAGCCACAGGTGCTGAGCCGATCAACATTTTCAATAAAGAGGGGAGGGGGCCAGCCTTTGGCAAAAGTGAAAACCGGCTCCCCTCTGCACATGCTCTCACATACTTTATGTATTGTTCTAGAACACTGAAGTAGTTGAAAACACTGAAAAATTGAAAAGCGGTTATATTAAAACCTAAAACATTATTTTAATTTTAAGTACATTATCCCCTGAGTATTTCATCATTTTACTTTTCGGGCTTTCATATGTTTTCATCTATTTTAATGTTCCAGAAAGAAAGGCATTAAAAGTACACGCAGACATGCACATGGGGCTCACATGTCCTTCTGCCTCAGCCCACACTGTGGCCCTGCCCTCCTGCCTGGTGCAGAGCCCTGGTCTGTTTTCACCAGAGGAGCCAGAGGGACTGTGAGAATGCCAGTCCTTCTAGTGACTCCTCTAGCTCAGTTCCCACCGTGTTCAGAAGACAGTCTGAGTTATACGGTGGAAAGTCCCACGTGGCCCCAGATCCACTCCCCAAGCCCTGCCTGCCTCAGGGCCTTTGCACTCGGTAGGCCTGAGCCTATCCCTTGGGCACTGCCAGCCACTTCCCTCTCTCCCAGAGAAAAATGCTGATACCCCCCCCACTTGCGACACGTCCTGCACCACATGTTCTATACCACTACGTTATTTTCTCCTGTTCCCTGTGTTGGGCACAACAATGCCTCCCCCAGATGCTGCGTCCTGTTCAGGACCAGGGGGTGCATTAGGTCCAAGGCAATGCCCATACAGCCCATAAGGCAGCAAGAGTCAAGGTTGCCAGTCAGCTTTGCCCTGGTTGGTCCAGTGTCCAGTGTGGTCACAGAGGACAGAGGGAGGTGGGGGGGCAGGAGAGGCGAATGGGGGCCGCCCCCAGGAGAGGTATGAGGTAGGGGACTGGGAGAACAGGGGAGGCTAGAATAGGCTGGGACAGTACCCTTTTGGACCAGGCCTGTGTGTCCTCACTGCAGAGAGACCAGCCAGACGTCTGTCCTCCAGATGGAGGGATGGCAGGTGCACACATGGCTCCTAGTTTCTGCAGAGCCAAGTCCTCAGGGCCTCTGGCAATGCTGGGGCACAGCAGGTGCTCCATGAGTTCCCACCGAGAGAATGAAATGCAAGGTGCTGGGCGCTTCAGTGAAGACCACACTAGGGGTGTGGGCCTGTGAATCACCCATGTGAAGGTGACACCACTGCGTTGTCACAGGGGGCTAAGGGACACATACTGGAACTGGCTTTTTGATACATTTTGAATAAAACATGTGGTATTCCCAGGATTTACACTGAGGATGTATTAGTGGGTATTCGAGTTTAACACCACAAAAAAGATGATTTTTGTTTATATAAAAAACAGAACATGGTTTCAGGCCCAGATTGTTATGCACAGACTTTCTACCTCGTGAACGTCCCTTTTGAGAGTTGAACAGGTGCTGGGCCAGTCACTACAGAGTGGCCATCCTGCACATTTTGGGTGTGTGGCACAAGCCTGCTGACTGCTGACCCCTGTGGCTCCCGCACTACTGTGATGAAAATGCCCACACAAGTCCAGGGCAGTCCCAGTGCTGTGCTGGCTCAGGGGCCACCGCTACCTGCCATGTCCAGGGGACCCCAGGGTGCTTACCCAGGGCTAGTGGAGGCACCTGCCCCACATCCTCAGAGGCATTAAGCTATGCCTGAAATGGCTACATGCACAGGGACAGACAGATGCTGGCCAGCCTGGAAGAAGGAGCTTATCTTGCCCTGAACCTGCCAGGCATCCCTGGGCAACCTTGTCTCCAAGAATTAACATTTGTGAATTGCGTGATCATCTTGTAAACAGCACCATTATTTTGTACTATGGTGTGTCTGTTAAAAGCAATAATTTATTATCTATAAACATCTAAAATATACCACAATTTTGGTAAACTTGTGTTGAGATTTATTTCTTTTTTAAATGTTCCTGGAAGCCCAAAAGCCTCTGTGGCCTGAGGCCCTCTGGGCCTCCAAGAACCCTGCAGGTGGATCCACTCAGCAAGACACCCTGCAGGCACCTCAGCCCTGCAGCTAAGCCTTCCCCAGCCCAACCAGGGGAAATATGCCAGGAAGGTGGCATCCACAAGGCTTCACAGTGTGGCTGGAGCTCAGGGACCAGGGTGTGGCTGTCCTGGCACCTTGTGGGTCTCATGTTTCTTTGGAGCAGTGCAGAAACCTGAGACAGCATTTACAGAACAGTTGTACTTTAAACATAAACAGGAAGCATCTGGGTGGGTGAGGCCCCTTGGGCAGACCCTAAGTGCAGCTGCCTCTGGCAGTGCCAGTGAGGGCTCCTACATGGGCATTGGGCAGGCATTGGCCAGGCACCAGGCAGGCCTGACTCAGAAAGAGAGGCAAGGTGGGCGTGAAAGAAGTAGCCTGCGGTGACATGGCATGGCTGGCAACATGAAGATTCATGCAGATTCAGGGCTCCTGGGTGGACCCTAGGGGTGTGTGACTCCTCCGATTCCATGTATCCTTCCATAATTTCTTTCTTTCTTTCTTCCTTTTTTTTTGAGACAGAGTGCCTCAAGCTGTCTCCTTGGGTAGAGTGCTGTGGCATCACAGCTCACAGCAACCTCCAACTCCGGGGCTCAAGCAATTCTCCTGCCTCCACCTCCCAAGTAGCTGGGACCCTAGGTACCCGCCTGGCTATTTTTTGGTTGTGGCCATCATTGTTGTTTGGTGGGTCCAGACTGGATTCGGACCTGCCAGCTCAGGTGTATGTGGCTGGTGCCTTAACTGCTTGAGCCACAGGTGCCAACCCTCCATAATTTCTTATGGAAATTATCTCTTCTCCATTCTCAGTATCCCAGAGTTCAGATGGGTTGAACCCACCCAAGCTCTTGGAGCAAAAATAAAACTGATGCTCCTAAAAAAGAGGGGGAGATCTAGAGACCCCAACAATTGGATCAGGCCTCACCTGACACCAGACAACTATTGGATTGCTGGCGGTGCCTGTAGCTCAGTCGGCAGGATACCAGCCACATACACCAAAGCTGGTGGGTTAAAATCTGACCTGGGCCAGCTAAAGCAATAATGACAACTGCAACACCAAAATAGCCGGGCATCGTGGTGGGTGCCTATAGTCCCAGCTACTTGGGAGGCTGAGGCAAAAGAATTGCTTAAGCCCAAGAGTTGGAGGTTGCTGTGAGCTGTGACGCCATGGCACTCAATCCAGGGTGACAGTTTGAGATTCTGTCTCAAAAGAAAAAAACAAAAACAAACAAACAAACAAACAAACAAAACTATCAGATTGCTCAGTCCCATGAGCACAACAAATCCCATTAGCTTTAACTCAGTCAGATTTGAGTTTTCTGTAACTTGAAAATCAGATCTCAACTGTAAACAGTGGTAAACCTTGCACCATGCTTGAGGAAACAGAGGACAAACATCAACATCCACAAGTCTACATATCTAAAATGTGACAGGACCTGCCCCAAACCCAGGGTCTCCCCATGGTACTCCAAACATGTGGCTTGTTTTGTTTTTATCTTTTATCAGATTGAGAGCTACACAAAGCCTTGGAGAGTGTGCTAGATCAGCAACCAGAGGAGTTTTTCACTCTTGTCACTTCTGATTCCACATTGGAGATCCTGGTGAGACCAGACAGCCCAGAGCCCCCAAACTGGGGTCTTCTGTCCACCCTTCCTGGGGAATCTGTTGTCTTTGCAAATGTTCAAGGTCATATGACTTGAATTGTTTTTAAATGGACTCATCTTTTAGATTAATTTGTTTCTTAAATAAGTGATACTTTGTTAGCAAAAATAGAAAACATGTATCATTTGTCCAGAATGTTAGTAAATAGAGAATGAAAACAAAATGCAGCAACTGTGGTCTAGCTAGACGTTGGCCAGCCAGGGACCCTGTGCTTCATGCTCGGGGGCCAGAGAGACTCAGAAAGGGGAGGGGTCCTGCAATGTGATGTGATTCTCCCAAAGCTCATCTCTGGGCCACCCAAAGGCCCCTCCCTGCCCAACACCATGAGCGTGTAGGGAGTATGTCTGGTTGACACCATTTCAGTGGAGGAGAGGACAGGGTGGGGCGCTCCCTGGCCTGGGAGGGCCCCCCACAGTGCTGACACCTCAGTACCCACAAAACCCCTCTGAAGGTTCTGTTAGCGTCCACCTTGACAGAAGAGGAAACTGAGGCTCTGAGGGGCACAGCCTGCCTGCAGTCCTTCTGTCACTGACAGGAGGGGACAGACTTGAATGAGTTGATGAATGGCTACACCCAAAGACAGCAGGGTTGTCCGAGGGGCAGGACCCCACTCCAGGGACATTTCTGGTATCCCAGCTGGCCCAGGAGCTGGCACTAGCACACAGCACACAGCATACATGTTGCCAAACAACAATGACAAATTAAAAAAAAAAATTGAAAAATAGCCGGGCGTTGTGGTGGGTGCCTATAGTCCCAGCTACTTGGGAGTCTGAGGCAAGAGAATCTCGCTTAAGCCCAAGAGTTTGAGGTTGCTGTGAGCTGTGATGTCACAACACTCTACTGAGGGTGACAAAGTGAGACTCTGTCTCAAAAAAAAGGAAGGGGCACCCTGGTCTCCAGTTCCTGTCATCCTTTCTCCACATGGTGTCCCCTCCTATTTCCAAATGTGAGCGGCAGTGGGGATGTGGGTGTGGTCTGCAGGGGTGGTGCTCCCGGAGGAAGCCGCAGCCAAGGCTGGGAAGCGAGGCTGAGTTTGCCAAGCTACCATCAGACATGTGATCTTTCCTCCGTGCTGTGAGATAATGCAGCTCTTCACTACCTTTTAAACAACCTGAAAAATGAGTTTCTCCTTTCTGTGAATGGCAATTAGAGGGGAAATTGTCAGACTCACACTGACACCAGACAATCGCTGCGCTGAGTGGTTGGGAGGCAGCTCAATTGCTGCCATCCTAAATGGAGGCCCCACAAGGGAAGATCCAAGTCAGGGAGGTTCCTTCTTGGCCCCCAACCCTTGTGCCCGGCTTCTCCTTCTACTAAATGAAGATGCTGACCAAGTGGGTCCCAAGACTTAGGTCCCACCCTGACTGCATGTATTCAGAGCAAGATCTGATATGTAAATTTATGGAGACTTATTTTTGTCAAGTTTCCAGCCAATGAAGGATAAACTGTCCTTTCGGAAAATAGTTCCAAGATTATGAAATATGCAGATTGCTGAGCTGAATTGTAAATGCAATCAGTTAGCCCCAGCATACTTCAAAGTCGGGGATCACTGCTGGCATGAATTTTTCCTAGAAGCTCAGGGCCCACTGGGCTTGCAGACACCAGTCTGCGGACACTGTCAGCTCTGCTAAGGGCTGCTCCCCCCACCAGGGGAAACAAGGTGAGAAGTGTTTATCCAACTTGTCTATCCCAGGACTTGAAGGTATGGTCTGCACAGAGATTCTCCTTGGTGCCTGAGAAGTGGGCTTAGTTGTTCCTACATGTCTGTGGTTGGATGGGCCAGAATCTTCATGCAGAGACAGGGGCAGCACTGCAGGTTGAGCAACACACACAAAGAAGAGAAGAAAACCGAGGACTGAAATGTCCTTAAAGTTCTCAGATTGAGAGAAATGTCAGGCTTCATCAAGTGCTGGGCAAATCAGAGGACACTGGAGAACAAAAGGCCTGGACTGAGCCTTGGTCATCAGAGTCAGACGCGGTGCTCTGATCAGGGGTGTTCACTATTTTTTCACTTTTGTAGTAGTTCAGCAAGACGGGTGGGGGGGGCAGGGAGACAGCCAATTAATTAGCAGAGAGGAAAATGGCCAACCAATTATATGCTGCTGCCATTTCAAGGCAAGACCAGCCTGAACAGACAATGACTGTTTTTCCAGCCACGGCAACATTGACTGTTTGGATTAGCCACATCAGAATGTTGTAACTCACAACACAAACTTGGGGAAGGATGAAAATTGATGAACTCAAGCTGGAAAGGCCGTCTGGAACCAGCCATTTTTGGAATTAAAACTCACAAATGAATAGGAGATCGCATTCCCTACCAAGCAGAATATCTTAAAGCATTTCCAAAATGGAATTGCTTATGCACAGCAGAAGCTTGGAAATCTCTTTTTAGAAACCAACACCTTATCCACACCCGGGAGGTTCTCGAGGGAGGTGTGTGCAGGAACAGGAGAGGGGGGCTGGCAGGCGTTCCATGGCAGATGCAGGGAGCAGCTAGGGCTTTCCGGAGCCTTTCTGCCCCTTGGGCTGCAGCTTCTGCAGGGTGTCTCTGTCCCTGTCCTTCGTTCCCTGAGGCAATGCTGAGGGACACCCACCCTGCAGGGGACAGAAGGGGCAGGTTTCCTGTCCTCCTGCAGGGTGTGGCAATCCAGCCATGGCATCTGAACCCCAAGTCAGTGGTTGCTTACTGATGGAGGGAGCATGGCCAGCTGCCTGCCATTCATGGCAGAGGTTTGGAGGAGTCTCTGCATGGACCTCCCCAAGTTCACCCTCTCAGCTGTGGTGTCTGTCTGCCACTGACAGAGACCTCATCACTGAGGCTGGCGGCCAAGAGCACCTTTATGTCTAGATTCTCGCCACTCTGCAGCTGGGTTATCCAAGGTGAACCGTGAGCGACGATCTCGTGTCTTCCCCCTTCTCTCCACCCTTCATCCTCTGTGCTCCAGGCCCGACTAGGTGCTCACTGTGAGTAACTCCCCATGCTGAGACTGCAGTGGCATTTTAGTGGAGGCAACCCCTTCCCCAGGCTCTCCACCCAGTAGTAGCTTCCTGTCGGGCCACGGCTGACATGGTGGGCCCAGCCTTCCAGACATGATTTTTGACAGAAAATGGGCACTGCATTTAGTTAACACCAAGACATGGCACCAGGCCATGATGCCATGAGACAGGTTCCCCTTCTCAAGCCTGTTTCACCCTCCTGATTTCTTCCTGGTTCCATGTTAATATATTCACTGCATGTCTCTCTCACTCAGGAATCTTCCTTTTTAACAAAGAAAGAACAGGCTTCTAGTGGCTACACCTTGCTGAAATCTCATGGTGAGCATGATCTTTTTTCCACATCTTTCTTTTTATTCATAGGTGTGGTGGTACTATACAATCGTCTCTCTCTTTTTTTTTTTTTTTTTTGCAGTTTTTGGCTGGAGCTGGGTTTCAAACCCACCCACCCCCACCTCCAGCATATGGGGCCGGCGCCCTACTCCTTTGAGCCATAGGCGCTGCCCACAATCGTCTCTTATAAACTTATTTAAACAAAAACATTGAATTGTTTGGAGAAAAATCTCACTTGCTCATTTGACAGATGTTCATGGAGTACTAACAACATTCGTGGTACTGCCACAGGCCTCGGGCGCTGCAGCCGGAACCAAACAGACACAAATTACCCCTGAGAGTGAGCAGCAGGCCAGGTGCTGTCACAGGTGTGATGTCTGAGAATTCCTGCGGCCTGGGAGACAGCAGGGTCAGTGTCCCCAGAGCAGGGGGCATGGGAAGGGCTGAACCATGACAGCCGAGCTCATGGAAGCTGCCCACCTAGGACTGTCCCTGACCAGCGCCTGTCCAGCCACAATGGAATCTTCTATTTTTCTAACTTAAACTTTTTTTTTTTTTTTTAATAGAGACAGAGTCTCACTTTATTGCCCTCGGTAGAGTGCCGTGGCATTACACAGCTCACAGCAATGTCTAACTACTGGGCTTAGGCAATTCTCCTGCCTCAGCCTCCTGAGTAGCTGGGACTACAGGCGCCTGCCACAACGCCCGGCTATTTTTTGGTTGCAGTTTGCCTGGGGCCCGGTTTGAACCCGCTGCCCTCAGTATATGGGGCCGGCGCCTTACCCACTGAGCCACAGGTGCCTCCCTTAACTTAAACTTTTAATAACTGCAGAAACATAGGTCCTCCTGAAGTGAAAGCCCCTACCATCAGCCGCTGCTGATGCCTTTCCCAGTACCCTGGGCCATGCCCTGCTGCTAGGGCTCTCTGTTTGCTGCTGCACAATGAGGCACCCACAGCCTCAACCTTCTCTGACCCTAACAAGAGCTATAGGATGAGGGCTGGGAGAGGTCACGTTAGAAGGAGTCAGCACATATGTGCTCTGAATTTTGGAAACTACCTCCCTCAAAAACAACTAAAATGAAAACTTCTCCTCCCATCCCAGCTCCATCTTGGGTTTCAGTGTCTTTCTTCCTGAGGGGCCCTGGGAGTATATCTGAGGCAGGAGAGTGAGGGCCACACCATGCGGTGGGTGCAGCTCCTCTCTGTAGGGTGAGCTCCAGCCGCTGCCATGTGAGGCTTTGTTACAAGGTTGTACCCTCACCTCTTCAGTCCCTACAACAAAAACAGATGAACGTGCACTAACTGTGGAGGCTGCATATTGCCCCAGGGAGGGGCAGCCCTGAGGCACCTGCAGCAAGGAGGACCCCTTGTCCCCACATCTCCTCACTGGGGGATTTGGAAGTTTTCTTAAATGCACAATGGTCTGAAATCCAGACAACTGAATGGAGATGTTTCCTTCCCTTCTCCTTTTCATAGAGCTTAAAGGTTCTCAAATTTAGTGTTCAGTTGCAAGCACAAAACCATGGACGCTGTATTTTATGTGCAATTTTTTAAGATATTCAGAAGGATGGTTTTTGTCTGTAAACATTTTTTTTCTGGCCTCGGGCACTAAATGAATATTTTCTTCTGGGTCCTCTGAATCTGCGCACACCATGTGGGAGTTCTCTGCCAAGGTCAATAGTACATCCCAAATAAAGGTCACCAGCATCTAAGGAAAGGTGGGGGGACATCCTGCTTCTCAGCCACCCCTACGCCCCACAGCTCAGGTGAAGATGACCCCCACCCACACCATCTTCAGGACACACTTTCCTCCCCACAAGCTCCTTCAAGCCAGGGTAGAGATTTCCAGGAAGCAGCCAAGGCAAAGAAAATACAAGGATAAATTGATTTCATTTTGGATTTCCTTCTCTCCTTTCTAAACTCAGCCGAATTGGTATCAGGAAGGAGCACACAGGAATCAATTCCACATTTCTGGAATCTAAATTTAAACAGGCCATGGTGGGAACAGCAAGCTGCCTCCTCCAGGAAGCTCCCCATGCACACTTTTCAACCAGAGAGTCTGGTTCAAACTCAAAGGGAGGTAAGTAGGGTTTTCAACTGGTTCCACGGGAAAAAACACCAGCCCCACAACTGCACTATCGTCTCCTCAGGGCCCCACCTGGGATGAGTGTTAGATTTTAGCATCTCTTATCATTTCCTGGAAGAAATATTGACTGACAATTGGGTTCAGACACTGTGCTAAGCACATGGGTCACAGAGAGAGAGATGTGGCATGGCCTCATCTTAGAAGGGGATGGGGGGACAGAGAGAGGGAGGTGATGGAAGAAAAGAGCACCATGGGCGGGTCTGGTGGGGTGGGGGACACATGCCACCTTCCAGGAACATGTCATTATCTCACATCAATGTCAGGAAAGTTAGTTAAAGGTTCTGTTTGTTTCTGTCTTGGAGAATCCTGGCTTCTTATCACCTTGAGAGTGAGATGAGGAAAAGCACTCCCAGGGCCAAGCTGCCCTCATGATGTCACACCACCTCTGTGTGCTGCCAATGTTTTTACATAACCCTCCAGTCCTCCCCATAAAACAGACCATAACACCCTGGCAAACACAGTTCAGTAAAGCTGCGTGCTATAGTCGGGACACCCGCCTGCCAGGAGATGAATCACACTGCCGGAGTGGCCAAGTGGCTGGCTTGGACTAAACTTTTCTCCCCTCATAGCTTCAGCTGAATAGCAAAGATCAGAAAAGCTACAGAGCTCATCAAGACCCCCAGAGGAGTATCAGGAAGCTGTGGGTGATGAGAAGGTACTGGGGAGGCTGGAGGATGCTCTGCAAGCTGCAGACCAAGCAAGGGCTCAGGCAGCCCCTCAGCAGAGCACTTCCTCATCTGGACTGGCACCAGCTTCCTGGCGAGAGCTGCTGCCCCAGGGTCTGCCTGCACCCTCTCTGCGTGGGAGGGTGTGCTCCTGAAGGAAACCATAGATGACCCCACATTCCCACACACAGCCAGCCCTGCAGCGGGCAGGGCTGCAGCTGCCACCTGCGTAGTCCCAGATCTCGAACACCTCCCACTTGTGCCTGTTACGACACTTTCTGGAGGAGGTTTGCTGGGGCTGCCAAGGCAGAAACCAGAATCGTCAGCACAGAACAGAGAACACCCGCTAATGATGCAGACACACAAACTTTCTCCTTCCTGGCACTTGGCACATCGCAAGCCCGAGAGCAGCAGCTGTGTTCTCTTCTGCTGCATCCCAAGTGGAAAAGTACTTGTTCTCACCAGCTACGGCTGCCTGTCCTGTCCTGCCTGACCCCAGGGCTGACTCTCAGGCTGACCTACACCTGCTTATGGTGAAACAAAGAGGCCACCAGAGCTGGGCTTTCTGTCAAAGCTTCCGAGGATCCTGGAGCTCCTGGGCACTACGACCTAGGTACATCTGGGTGACCAAGCCCCCACTGTCCACAAGGTCATGGTACAGAGCTTTTCCCACAAGAAAACTTTCCAGCATGGCCATGAGCATCCCCAGATTGGGAGGCTGTCAGGGCTAGTGGTCATACATAGTGTAGTGAATACCCTCCGAGCCGCAGAGGCAGAGGACACACAGCAGCTACTCCTAAGGGCAGCACCCCAACCGGTCTTTGCCCATCTCCCAGGAGGGAAGGGAAATGAATCTGTTTAAGCCCTGATGCCCCACAACTTTCGGACTTGGGCACTGCCTGCCTTAAAGCAGGTGCAGAGAACCTTACATCCCCATGGAAACAAGTCCAGAGTCATTGATGGGCTGTAGGGGGGAGTTCTCAAGGGTCCACTGGGTGAGTGAATGAATGAATGGGAATCCAGGGCAATGCCCTCTGCTGAAAAGATGCCTCTGCCCAGACTGATCCCTCCCAAGGTGGTGCAGACGACCTTCCACCAGGCAGAGCAGGCCATCTGGGAGGCTTGGGTTCCAGTGGCCGGAACAGAGTGGGATATCGCCAGCCCCGGGACTCGCCCCAGCTGCTGTTCCTCTATCTAACCCCTTGGTCCCAGGCAGAATGCTGCCGACTCACCATTGAGCTGGTTGTAGACCACCTCCTCCAGGTGGTCCAGGCGCTGCAGGATGGCCTCGCGGTCCGCCAGAGCGCCCACCTTGGCGTGTCTGCTGCGCACCCGGCGGTCAGCGCTGCGCAGGACCTGCACCAGCTCTTCGGAGCGGCCCCGAAGGCGGCAGTACACGGAGAAGACGACGATGCCCACGAAAACCAGAATGTTGACCGTCAGCAAAGTTTTGATCTTCCTGGCCACCGCCATGAACGCGGCTGCAAGCTGGGGGCTGCCTCACCCGCGGGGCATCCCCGTGGGCCCAGCGGCCGCAGGAGCCTCGGCCCGGCCCGCCTCTCCGGGCACCATGAGCCGCCCCGGGCCGGCCGCGGGCGGGCGGGGACTGGTGGGAGCGGCTGCGGGCCGGGGGCGCGCCGGGAGCTGTCCCTTCAGCACCAGCGCCGCGCTCAGCGCGCCCGGCCGCCGCCGCCCGGAGTCCCTGCGCGCAGGGGCTGCCCCGGGTCGCGGGCGCGGGGGGCAGCCGGCATCCTCCGCAGAGGGGCGAGGCCCGCCCGGGGAGCGGCAAGAGGGGCCCGGAGCGCAGACGGCGGCGGGGAGGCGCGGGCCGGCGGGAGCTCGCTGCTCTGCCCGCTGCTGCCCGCCCCGCAGCCACGGCGCCAGTGCGGAGTGACGCGCCTCGCAGCTCATCAGCATGCACGCGGCGCCCCGCGCCCGCCCCGCCCGCCGGCCGGGACCGCCCAGCGCCTGTCCCCCCTGCCGGTCCCCGCCCGCGGGTCCGCTCGCCCAGGGGTCCCCGCCAGGCAGGGCCGGGGGCGTGGCGGGCGAGCTGTGGAGCCAAGCCCTAGGGCTTTCGGGCGGGGCTTGGCGGAGCACTCAGATTCTTGCTCCCCACGACCCCCTGGGCGCTCGCGGCTCCCAGCAGCCAGCGCGGTCGGAACAGACCCCAACTTGGGTCCTCTGGAGTCCCTCTCAGGACTGTGGTGTCTGAATGGATGGGCGGGGTGGGTGTCTTTGTGGGGGGGACCCAGTCAGAGCCGCCTAGATGAGCACCTGCCCACCCCTCATTAAGTCTCCCTAACCCCGCCTCCCTTTTTCCCCCCCTCTCTGGGCTGAGGATTTGGGAACAGCTGAGTCTAAGGCCAGTGGAGCAGGCTTGAGATTCCACCGGCCCTGCCCACTCCCCGAGCCCATGGCTGCACCACCAGGTCCAACCTGGAACCCTCCAGAAGAGGCAGAGGCCGCCTGGACCAGGCTGTGCAAGGCCTACTCCCCGCCAGGTAAGACAGGTGGCCTCACTCCCTCCTCACTCTCTAACCTAGTCCCAAAGTGACATTTTGTAGAAGAGACAGCTGAGTCTAGAGTGGACACAGACACCAGCAAAGTCACAGAGCTGATGCTGAACTTGGATTCAAAGAATGAAGGACTAAAAGGCAGCAGTTTCTGTCTGGTTCACTGCTGTATCTCCAGTGCCTGAAACAAGTTCAAACACAAGGCTGGTATGCCATAAATATTTGTCAAATGAATAAATGACAGAACATTTATTAGGAGCTTAACTTTGTGCCGAGTCCTCAGTATACAAGAGATGAGTAGGACAAGTTCTCTGGGGCTTCATGGCTCTTAGTTCTGTTTGTGTGTCCATGTGTGTGAACATGTATCTGTGCACTTGTGCATGAGTGTGTGTATGTGTGTCTGTGCATGCATGTGCTTGTGTCTGTATAGAATTGATACATCTGTCTGTGTGTGAACATATATCTGTGCATATGTGTATGTGTGCATATGTACCTGAATGTCTGTGCATGTCTGTGTGTACATGTGTCTGTATGTGCAAGAGTGTGTGTATGTCTGTGCAAGCATGTGCATGTGTCTGTGTGTAAGTCTGGGTCCATGTGTCTGTGTGTGAACATGTATCTGTTCGTGTGTGTGCACGTGTACATGGGTGTGTGCATGTTTGTGTACATGTATCTGTGTGTGCATGAGTGTGTGCACGTGTCTGTGTGTGAGTCTGTGGGTGTGTGTTTGTGTGTGCATGCATGTGGATGTGTCTGTGGGTACACATGTCCGTGTGTATATGTGTGCGCAGTTCAGTACTCTCTTCTCCAAACACATTTCCTGACCTCAGGCATGCCAGATATCCAGCTTGGAGGGTTTCTACCTCTTGGCAGATGCTGGCAAGTGCTAGCAGGCCCTTTTTCCTTTCTTCGTCAAGCTATTCTTTTCTTTCTCAGGACATTTGTCTTGAGAAATTCAGAGGACCACCACAAGGAAGAACCCGGTCATTGGGACAGAGGCTAGCTGTCCACAGACTGTTTACCATATAAATTATGTTCTGAGATGGAGCCTGGGAATACTGATTTTAGTTGTTACTCCAGGAGAATCTTACAATGCAGCAAGTTCCATAAACTCTAGTCTGTTTTTGATGAATAACCATTCCCATGTCCCTTTTTAAGAAAAACTTATTTTTCTGTTTATAAAATGCCAGGCTGTAAGGTGTCTCCCAGTTTTATAAGGACGGTTTTTGGACATCTCACATGTATGCAGTGCTAAGCTACTTCCAGGCATTCTTCTAGGCCTCCAATGGGTATTAGCTGAGTAATCCTAACAGCAACCATATTAAGGTCCAAACTGGGCATTATTGAATTTCCCATATGAGGAAGCTGAGGCACAAAATGGCAAATCCCCCAAGGATGCACTGATGGTAAAGCATGAATCTGGGATTCAGGCCCAGATGATTCAGCTCCAGAATCAAATTTATTAGCCACTGTTGCTCAAAAAAAAAAAAAAATCAAGCACTTTTCATTATATGTTTATTGAAAGTGATGTTAAAGTGGTATTGCAAGAGAAAACATTATTTTGTTCATGTAAATACATTTTATCTGCATGCTGAAATCTACTAGGAAATGGTGCATCCTAACCACACATCAAGATTTGGGTGGATTCCACTGGAAAAACAAGTACATGGGACATGGGAAAATTGGGGGGGGGGTTGCATGTGGGGAGTAAAACATCTGATATTCCATCAAGTTAATATTTGTTTGATTTTTTTTTAATGTCGTGAATGCTCAGCTGTGATTTGTGAGGTGAGAGGCATACCCACGGGGAGAGCCACATCTTGTTTTGGGCACTGGTGTTCTGGAAGTTGTACAGACCCATGGTGCCCCCACATACACACACACCATCCTTGTTGAGCCTAGGCCTCCAGGGAGAACCCTCCTAGTACTGCAGACATCCCCTGGGGAGAGTTGACAGCTGGGGGAGTCAGTGCCTATTCACTGTAACACCCTTGGAAGGGCAGGCACTTGTGTGGACAGAGGCCACAGGAAGACCAAGCTGTGGAAATATAAAATGAGTTCAGTGAAAGGAAGTGCTAAATTTTTTACTGTGAATGAAGTCCAACTCTCCTGGGAGCTGAGACTTGATTATTTTGCACAAATCTGAGGAGAATTCACTCCTAGTAGGACCTTGCTCTCTCCTTGAACCACAGATTGAAATTCAAACATCACTAATGTGCTTCTTTTCTGTACCATAGAAACAAGGGCCTTTCTCTTCCATAGCTCCACCTGGGCACACAGCATGCCGTATTCTAACATCTTCATGGGCCAGTCAGACAGGTTGGGTTATACTGAGAAACAAGTGATGCTCACTCAAATCTTGATGGCCTGAACAGTACAGAGCTATTTCTCACACATGCTACATGTCTGCTGTGGGTCAACAGGGGTGTTCTGCTGCGGCGGTCACTCAGAGCACAGCCAGAGTGAATGTGGCCGACAGCTGTGCCAAAGAGAAAAGAGAACTGGGGGTCTCCCCTTGCCATTAGATGTCCAGCCCAGAAGTACTGTTTCCACTCAAAGTGCACTGGACAGAGAATACCATGTGGATGCCCCCAGCACAACGGTGGGGTGGGAGATGGGATCTACCATGTGCTGGAAGAGGAAGA
This sequence comes from Nycticebus coucang, assembly GCF_027406575.1. Lineage (NCBI taxonomy): Eukaryota > Metazoa > Chordata > Mammalia > Primates > Lorisidae > Nycticebus > Nycticebus coucang. Next base: position 105,341,973 of record NC_069783.1, on the reverse strand, counting down.
ACTAAGATGTTTTGGAGAGCAGCACTCTTGACCAGCACAGCAAATTGGGGTTTTATTTCAAACTCACCCACACCCCCAAATGCCATGCTCCCCTGGAGTAGCAATGCTGGTGTTTTGGTAAATTAGAATTTAATGCAACGTCTTTACAGAAAAAAAGAATAAAGCAAAAAGTGATGAATTCTGGTTTTAACCAAAATCATTGATGAGGCTGGATCTTGGGTGTCTGTTCCACCTTCCCAGGATCTGGGTGGGGAGGGAGGCAGGGCCTCCAGGACACTGAGTATGAGCAGGGGCCGTGCAGGCCTTGTTCTCACCCAGTAACTGGCCTTCAGGCGCTGAGCCCCAGAAACCCACTGATGGTCCCGTTCAGGCTGAGAGACAAAGTAAAGGGCAGATTACACCCCCAAAACCCAACTCGAACTCAGGCCTCAGGCCTGATTGTGCGTGGCTTTAAAGAGACAACTGAGATATTTGTGGCTGTTTATTCACCAGCCACCAGCTCCACTGTTGGACACCTGAGTGACAGCTGGCATCCCCGTAGCCCACTGCCTCTGCACACGGGCACATCCATCCTCAGACAGGTGAGGCCACTGCAGTGCCCTAGAGACCCAGGGAGACTCAACGTGGACAGGCCAGGCCACCACCTGCTCTCTCTGGGCAGGAAAGGCAAGTCTCTATGAGAAAGAAGGGAGAGATGGTGCTGGGGTGAAAATGTGAGAGAGACAGAGACAGAAAGTGTGTGTGTGGGGGGGGGACAGAGATGGGGAGAGAGGGAGGGAGAGAGAGAAAGACACACACAGAGAGACAGAAAGAGAAGGAGAGAGAGACAGGAGGCGAGAGAGAGAGGGAGAAAGGGAGCTAGAGATGGGAGAGGGAAAGGGACAAAAAAAGGGAGAGAGAGAGACAGAGACAGGGAGAGACACCGGGAGGGAGAGATGAGAGAGGGGGGAGAGAGAGAAGGGGAGAAAAACAGAGAGAGGAAGAGAGACGGGGAGGGAAAGAGACAGAGAGAGATGGGGAGAGACAGGAAGGGAGAGACACAGAGGGGGAGAGACAGATGGAGACAGAGATGGGGAAAGAGACAGAGACAGGAAGGGAGAGATGGGAGAGGGAGAAAGACAAAGGGTAGAGAGAAAGAGAGAGGTGGGGGAGAGAGAGACGAAGGAGAAAGACAGGGAGGGAGAGATGGGAGAGAGAGAGAGACAGAGGAAGAGGCAATTGGGGGAGGAGAAGGGAGTTATAATCAAAATGGAAAACTTTAGGTATCATTTTCTACTATTATTTCTCCTCAAAACAGTCTAAGAGGGTTCTAGAATTCAAGGATTTCCTCACTGCTGAAATTGCATGTGTCCCATGGGTCCTGAAGCTGACCCAGTCTCAGGGTCAGCACAATGCTAGTCCCAAGGCCATAACCATCAACAGGCCTCTTCCTCACTGGTCTCTTCTGCAGAACAAAAACTTCACCTTGTAGGGCTTCAGTTTTTGACTTAATTTATTTCTCAATACCTTTTGTATGCTCTAAAATACAAAAGTGCATTGGCCTAACCCTCCTGGTAACCTGTGAGGCAAGAGCATCCTTACTGTGCCAGTTGGATAGACCAAGAAATGGGGCACAGAGAAGTTTGTTAACATGCTGGCAGTCACACAGTCAAGCAGGTGGGGCAGGATTAGACCTAGCCAGTTAGGCTCCAGAGCTCAGCTTTCTTGTTTTTGTTTTTGTTTTGTTTTTGAGACAGGGTCTCATTTTGCTGCCCTGGTTAGAGTGTCGTGGGATCACAGCTCACAGAAACCTCAAACTCTTGGGCTCAAGTGCCTCCCTTGCCTCAGCCTCCCAAGTAGCTGGTACTACAGGCACCTGCCACAATGCCTGATTATTTTTAGAGACAGGGGTCTGGCTCCTGCTCAGGCTGGTCTCAAACTCCTGAGCTCAAGCAGTCCACCCATCTCAGCCTCCCAGACTGCTAGAATTATAGGCGTGAGCCACTGTGCCCGGCCAGAGCTCAGCTTTAAAGCTCAACTCTGAGCTGTCTCTGCTGCCAATGAACTATCCTAACACATTTTTTTCTTTTACTATAGTCATGATTAATTTTTCCTGTTTTCTACCGGTATGATGCTAATAATTTGACCCTTAGTCACAAATGCTAAGGCTGGTGAATCGTTAATCTCATTAACCTGTTAGAGTATTCGGACTATGTCCAAACAGTGGCTTAAAACAACAACAGTCATGTGACACATGGACCTACAGTTACACAGCCCCACTGGGGGAGAGCTCCATTCTGTGATGTGGGGGTGGGGGTGTCGGGAGCTCCCATTGGCAGTAGGTGCTGATCATCCTAAGGGTGACTTACTCCCATGTCTGAAGGTTGCTGCTAATGGCTGGTGGAGGGCTCAGCAGGAAGCAGGAGCACATGTCAGAGTGCAGTCAGAGTGCGACACTAGCTCCTCCCTCCAAGTGATCTGTGCTTCCTCACAACATGGCTGCCAGGTTCCCAGCACAAGCATCTGGAGAGAGACGGCTGCTGGAAGCTGCACCACCTTTTGTAACCAAGCCTCAGAAGGCATGTGGTGTTGCTACCATCACTCACATTCAAAAGGAGGGAACACAGAATCCACCCCTTCAAGGGAAGAGTGTAAAGAATTTGGACATGTTTTAAAATCCCTCCACCAGGGGACATCTTCCCTGGGCAGTCAGAAGAAATGTCCTTCTACCCCCTCGGCTATCAAGAGCACATGGACACTATCATTTAAGGCTGGCTGTGTGGGGGACTAGCCTCTGCTGGCGCCAGACTCTTGCTTCTATGGGCATCTTGATTGTATTTACATTTAAACTACTGTGTCCCTGAGCAGAGGAGTCTGACCTCTCAAACTCTGGATGGGAGTCCCTTGGGGCAGACGCTGCCACTTGCTTACACAACATCCTTTCCTTCCATGACATGACAGCCTCGATTTGTTCAAATAACAACTAATTCCTCTTGACCACAGACACCTACTCCAGATAGAGAAATAAGTCTGGATCAGTCTAACTCAGCCTATGGCAGTTCCATGGATGGGAACGGGGCGTAGGGAAGGGTCTGCACAGTGAGGCTTGTAGGACCAATTTCCCTCCTTGATTAAAAGGGGCTGGTTCCCCCAGTCTGGCCAGTTTCCCCCATGCCCTTTCCCTTTGTCCTCTCTGGAGTTCAGATGTGATGCCCAGAAGGGCAGCAGCCATTTGTTGACTGTGAAGCCACAGGCATGTGGATGAAAGTTGACCAGCAAGGACAGCAGAACAGAACGAGGGAGGAGAGTCCCTGACAGCTGCTGCCTCTGTATCGTGTTATGGGTGACAAATGAACTGCCCCTGTCCTGAGCCACTCCTCCTGAGGTGTCTGCCCTGCATTCCTAATCAATGAGCCTAACAAGCTGCCCACAGAGAAGGGCCGTCTGAGCCACTCAGTCACCCACAGAAGCCGGCATCTGTGGCTCTCTGAGTCATTGGGCTCCTGTGAGCTTTTGTCATCTCAGCCAGAGATCAAGGATGATGTATCTTCCTGCTCATGCCTTCTGAGCAAGGGCTTTTAGTGACTGTCACTGGCAAAACTGTTTGCTGCCCTGACACCCAGTCCGGCACTTACACATGGATGCACTGGTGGGAATGCACTGGCCTCTCTCCACAGCCCACATGGCTGGCAGCTGTCACTTTGTGCAGGTCTCCTGTGGAGAAGACAAGGGCTTTGTCCCCTCAGGATGGTGGGGGCAGGAGGGATTGTCCTTGGCCACTGGCCAGCCTTGCTTGCAGAGACAATCACCATCAGCAGCAGTGCTCTGTATGGTGAGAAGGGGCGCATGTACCCCAGATAGGCTCAAGGCCTCAAGCCCCTCCCTGTCAGACCCATATCTGCTCAGCTGAGGACCTAGCTGAGCCCTGCCTGCTTCTCTCTGTCCGGGCTTCCACTCAGCACCTGTCCACACACAGCTGAAGTCAGGCCCTTCAGTGGATGCGTCAGCTTCCTGCCAATGCCACCATCTTGAGCTTGCCCTCCCCTCTACCCCCAACCCCAGGCCAGCCAAGCTCCAGGCCCATCTGTCATCCCTCCCACCTGTGCATGCGAAGTCACTACCTGCCTAAGTGGGACCTCACCTGGCAGATCCTGACTGCATGGGACAAGTCTAACAGTCAGGAGACCATGGTACCCACTTCCCTGTTAGGCTGGACTTGACCACAGGCCAAAGCAAACCTGTGTGTGGACAGGTGCTGAGTGGAAGTTCCTTCCCTCAAAAGCTGAGTTTGCTGACCCCCTGCCTCATTAAATGCAGAGTAGTGCCCTCACCAGATCTCCACACCAGCCAGATCTGCACACCAGCCAGGTTCTCCAGGCAGCTCCTGGGGCTCGGGCTGCACCCCACCCAGCCCAGAGAGCTGCATCATCTCCAGGACAGGTCGTTCCCATTCTGGAGGGAGTGAGGGGCATTGGAGAGGACGTGCATATCCCCACCCACAGGCTTCAGGCCCATATGGGGTTCTCCCAAGAAGCAGAGCCATCCAGCTTCCCCAAGTCCTTGGCAGTGGCCCTCTGCAGCATTGCCTCTGGTTTACGCATTTGCAGGAGGAGCAGTTCCAGGGCTCCACTGGCCTCTCCTGCCACAACGGCCCTTACCCCACAGGCCAAGGAGTGAAAGTGATCCCAGCATCTGCAACAAGGGCCTAGCCCAGGATGCTTCCTGGAACTGAGGGGACCATGGCTCAGCCCAAGGAAACTTGAACCCAATGTACATCAGGTCTCATCCCAAACACCCTTCTCCAAGGCCACAGTGATATTCCTGGTCTCCCAGAATCAATGTTGGTTGAGATCCTGTAGTCCCCAAAAAGCCTTCCCACTTCCTTCTTCCCATGCACACTCACCCCGGGAACAGCTGCAGGTCTTTTGGGGGAGGTTGAAGAGCAGCTACATAGTGACCCTGGGTCCCTCCTAGGGCTGGCCCCCTTCATTCTGGGGGCTGCCCACAAGCTCATCTGGGGACTGACTGTTTTTATGGTTCGGGTTAGATTTTGTTAACCCTGAACTTTTTGTTTATTCAGACCAAGTAAGAATTTGGTCAGCTTCTTACTAACTTCTCTCCTGCGACCACCATGATCCACTGGCCTGCACTGTGGCCTGCAGAGGTCCCCTCATTCTGATTTCACTTTCTGTGGTTTCCATTACCCACCATCAACTTCAGTCCAAAAATATTAAATGAGAAATTCCAGAAATAAACGATTCATAAGTCATAAATTGTATATCCTCCTGAGTAGTGTAAGGAGATCTCCCAAAGCCCCAGTCTTCTTTGGCCAGGAAGTGAGTCACCTCCATGTCCAGCATGCCCACACTGCCTAAGCCACCAGCCTCAGGCTCCATGACTGCACAGGAGAAGTTCCATGTGCCCAGGGCTCAGTACCACCATGGTTCCAGACATTCACTGGGTGTCTCCCCAGTGTGGCCAAGGGTGCCCACGGCTTGCAGTCAGTCTTCTCTAATGCTGCCCTGGTCCTGCATGGCTGTTCCACCCATTGTGCCCTTGTCCTTGGAGGCCACTATCTCTCTGGATCCCGTCAGTCCTGTTGCATTTGGGTTTCCCATGTCAGTGACAGTGCTTCTGTCTGTAAGGTCTGCCCTGCGGAGAATGATCTCAGAGCTCTTCCCAGATGCCTATGCTCTCCTCACAGGTGTATTTCTCACAGTTGCAGTGACAGCTATGTCCTTGGGACCCTCCCAAGGTGAGTGAGCAAATTTATACTGACCTTCCAAGCTCCCTTTCTTGAATAAGCTGAGCAGGGTTGGGCTTCCCACTCCTAGGCCCCTGGTCCAGCCACAGGGCAGAATGCTCTAGCCCTTCCTGACTCATAGGCTGTAGCACTGGATGCAGAGCCTGCCCGCAAGCCCACATCTTCCCTCCACCAGCACCCCACACCCTAACTCCACTCCTGCCCAGCTTCGTGGCCCTTTGGACATGCTGGATCTGAAATAGTCCCTTACCCCACTCTATGTGCAGATGTGGCTCTCATGGTGTCAGGGCCCTTGCGGGGTTAGAGAAGGCCAGGACAGCACTGATGTTCCAAGTGGAGGATGAGGAGGGAGGAAGCAAGATGGGGGATCATGGAGGTAAGGATGGGGCCTCAGACAATGGCCTGGGAAGAAGAAGCCATGGGGCAGCCACAGGGGAGGAGTGGACTCCCAGGGGTCCAGGCTGCAGCACAAGTCCCTGACATAGTTGAGCCGCAGATGCGTCCAGGGCAGTCCCCCAGAAAGCCAGCTCACCTCTCTCCAGGCTGAGCATGTACAGATGTGTCTCTTATTGCTGAGCACCCCTGGCCCCCACCTAGGTGTACCAAGGGCCACTGCATAGGCCAGATGGGCGTCCTGGAGCTCTAAAGGTTACTGCACCACGAGGACTAAGTGAGACTAAGTTTTGTCCCTCCAGACACTGTAGCTGTGTTATAAGGTAAAGGAAACACCTGCCTGGTTTTCTGTCCCATGGGCAACCGTGATCCCAGCATGCGGATCAGTGAAGCAGATAAATCTGATGCCCACACACTGGCAGGTGGGGACTCCTGGGAGGTGTAGGGTGAAGCACTGCAGGAAGGGTCCTCGCTCTAGAGCAGGAAGAATGAATGTGGCAGAAGCAGGAGCCTATGAGGGCTTGTCTGGCAGCTCCAGGCTCCTCCCTGGAGGGGGAAAGGGACCCATTCAGCTCAGAAACAGGGTGACCCCAAGCCTGAGGAAGCCAGTGGTACAGACCCTAACTCCTCATCAAGGCTGTGAATTATCACCCGGGGAAGGGCCAGCAGGTCACACGAGGCAGATACGGGAAGGGCTCAGGGCCATGCCAGGCCAGGCATGGCAGCTCAGGCCCATGACCCCAGCACTCTGGGAGGCCCAGGCAGGAGAATCGCTGGAGGCCAGAAGGTCAAGAGAAGCCTGGCAAGAGCGAGACCCCATCTCTACTAAGGATAGAAAACAGAACGGATGTGCTGTCTAGTGTTCCCAAGGCCAAGAGGCTATGATGTGTGTTAGGGGAGCTTCCCCCAGCTGTGAGGTGCAGAACTGTTGGCTGTGAGCTCAATGTGAATGAATCAACAATATCTATGAAGCAAGGTCTCATTAAACAGACACTCACATAAACCCAGATTATGCATTGAAGTGTCAGTGAAAATGTGACCAGACTCATAGGGCTGAATGCTATTTCCCTGGGAGCAATGGTTCAGCATCTACCGGCATGGTACAGCTCTGTAGAGCACTCTGCTGAAGGAGTTGGACCCCCCTCCCCCCGCACACACACAGAGGGGTATGAAATATGATGACATTGTTTAAACTCCTGGATCCAGCTATGCCTGAAGCCCTTGATTTATTAAACAATTCCTGGTTATAATATAAATCAATATATTTTCTGTTTTCATTAAGCTGTGCCTCAGTTGCTTACTAACAAGATCTACTTTATTAACTAACACAAAATCCAGTCTGGCCAGGACAATGGGGGGTGATTTCTTCGTTCCAAGATGTGGCCTCTCCATGAATCACAAAAGGACTTTCACTGGATTCCACGGGAGCTTTGTCAAGCCAGCTCCTCTGCAGATCGGCAAGGCTCAGCACCTAGAGGCTGGGCCCTGCCAACAGCAGGAGTCAGGAGGGAACAGAGGCAGAGCCTTTCTCCAGCACACGCCCTCTCTCTGCATGAGGACTCTCAGAATGTTTCCCCTCCCCTCCTGGCACACACTCCAGCTAGGATTTTTCAGCTGAACTCCCCAAAGATATGCCATAGAGCAAAGCCCTCATGCAAAGATTTATGGCAGTCATTTGTATACATGAGGTGCTCACCGACAGCACACTCCTGCGCCACCTTTCTATTTTATTTAGTGTGAAGGAGCAAGCTGTTCCAAATCACAGCACACATCCCTCATAAGTCACATGTGCTGGCATCTTCCAGAGGACCCGGCTCCGGCCTCACCACCAGGTCCTTGGCTTCACTTTTTCCCAGTGGGACCAGTGGGCACCAGCACCCTGCCAGGCAGTCCTGCTATCCCTGAGGTGTGCAAGGGAGGGTCTGGTCTGGAAGAAGGAGTGGTTAGTGGTAGCTGTAAGTCTGAAGTTGCTTCCCTGACTGTCCAGCCAGAGTCTTGGCCCCTCAGAGTCCCTTGACCTGCTGGCATCTTCACCTAGTGTTTCCATGACTCACTTATTTTAGCTGCTCACATTCCCACCCAACGTGACCTCCCTGGGGTGGATAGGTCCCTGATGTCTGTTTAAGGCAGGCACTGCACACACGTGCATATGCCAACACATATGCATGCACATATACACACATGCATGTGCACATGTGCAAACACAGATGTGCATGTGACAACACGTGTGCACATGCCAACACATATATATGCACATGTACACATGCGAGTGTATATGCACACACATGCATGTGCACATATGCATACACAATACACATGCACACATATGCACACATGCACACACGGTCCCTGTGTCCCAGTACCCTTTATGGGACTCAAGTATCTCCGTATACGTGTGCTGATGAGACTAGTTTGGTTTCTCCCCAGAGTTAGGCTGGAGCCTCCTGACTCAGGGCCCTCCTTGTCTTATTCAGCTCTAGGCACCAGGGAAACCATGATGGGTACTTGCGTGTGGGAGTGAATTCCACAGCACATTTATCTTCCTGTCCCAAGACCAGGGCGGAGGAGGGTAGAGAGACAGCAACCCTCACCCCTCTTTTCTCAAGGCCAAACAGGACCCAGTGATTCCTCAGAGGACTGGGTGGCTCAGAGAGCGGTTGGGAGGCTCCCCGGATGGCTGCTGGAAGGGCCTGCGGCTGACTGCAAACCCAGGCCTAAAACAGAGCCCACATGAAGGGAGAAGGGCTGTCTGGGTCCTCACAAAGGCCAGCTTGGCTTGACCAAAATCTCCAACACCAGTAGAGCTGACACAGAAGGAAGGGTGGGGAGAAGATCAGGTAGCAAAGAGACCGGTGGCTCCTAAGGCTGCCCCCAAGGCCACCAGGCAGAGGACCTCACCTGGCTTGCTGTTTCAAAAAAAAAATATCCAAAACCCCGTTTAAAATAACCTGTAACAACTTCGTTTTAAAACACTCCCTGCTGACTTCAAAGCTGCTGGGCTGGGACTGTGGGCTTTTCAGAGCCTGCCTGCTCTGGCCTGGGCCTTTGCCAACTACTCCTGTATAATTTAACCTAATTGATCAATTAAATCCAAATAATTTTAAAGGAAGCTGTAATAGCACATATATAATTTCAGTGCTACATATAATTTTCTTAACAACTTTATCAAAGGAAATTGCTCACTGGGATTTGTCATCTGCATTTTGGAAACTATAACCTTCAGAGGTTCCAGACAGACACAGCCCCTGTCCTCAGAGCTCAAGGCCTAGTGGAGACCAGGACTCATGACAGAGGGAGGCAGCTCTTGTCTGCCAGAACCACCTCTCAATACTGAGTGTACAGAGAGGTCCACCCTCTGTTCTTGGGGATACTGTGGTTCTTTTTATCTCATCTGGTAAAGGTGTGAAATAACAGCTTGACTCTATCGGATTATGTATTAGTAATCTATTGTCACGGTTATGCTGTGTAACAAGCAACCTCAGAAGCAAGCAATAAACATTGGTTTTTGCTCATGAATCTGTGACTTGGCTGGTGGATCCTTCTGGACTTGGCTGGGCTCTTCCATGGGTCCTTGGCTGACTGTGGGTTGGTCCTCAGCTCTGCTGGTCCTGCCTGGGCTCTTTGTGTGTCTGGGCCTCAGTGGGGTGACTCTGCTCTCCTCAGCAGGATGGCCGGGCATGTTTTTACAGTGATCCTGGGCAAGATAGGACATGAAAATAACAAGTACTGCTTTAGGTCCCTGTGTGCATCCAGGCTGCCACGGTCCCTTGAGCAGCGGAAGCCACTGCCTCAGAGTGGAAGGAATCCATAATGTGCCCGGCAGACGGCTGTTCACTGGGTCACAATTGCAATCATTTACCCAAAGCTCTGGGGTTTCCGGCAGCAGAACCTGATCCAGAGTCAAATGGGCAGGATGTCCTGGGAGGTCACAAGCTACATGAAAGGAGAAGCAAAGGACCACACTTGAAAAAAGTGAGTGTTAAGGAAATGTGAGTGCTGGGCAAAGCAATCAGGGCCAGCCTTTAGCTGAGTGGGCCCAGGACATCGTGTCCCCAGGTCTCCCAGGAACTCATACTATGGAGAAGCCTGAGGGGAAAGAGAGTACTTCGCCAAGCGGGGGTGTGTGCTGCATCCTTACTCTCACGGGGCCCCTCAGCACCAACAGGACCCTGCACCATGGCTGCTCATGCAGAAACTCCTCCCAGCATGGTGCACCATGAGGCCTGCTGCCTCACCCTATGGGAGGCAGCTGCACCCTGGGGGGGTCTTGCCCACCACCAAGCCCCAGAGCTTAGGCTCTGAGGATGTCAGTGGCCAAGTGGGCGCTCCAGCTGGCCACAGCTCACTCCGGCTGCCACCTCTCCATTGTCATTCTCCACTCTCATTTGACAGGTATTGTGGGTTGAACTGTGTGACCCCAAAGTTCATGCTGAAGTCCTAACTCCCAGCACCTCAGAATTTGGCCCCATCTGGAAATGGGGTCATCGTAGAGGTAACGAGTTAGGAGAAGGCCACACTGGAGTGAAGGGGCCCTAATGTGGTATGACTGATGACCTCACAAGAAGAGGAAGTTTGGACGCAGACCTGCACACAGGGATGACCACGTCAGGACACAGAGAGGAGAAGCCCTCTGCAAGCCAAGGGGAAGGCCACGGAGGAACAGCCCTGCTGGCACCTGGATCCTGGGTCTCCAGTCCCCAGGATCTGAGAGAATGAATTTCCAATGTTCCAGCCCCACTGTGTGTGGTGCTCCCTCCAGCTGCTGGCAGTTGCTGGAGGGATCTGTGGCATTTCTTGGCTCATAAACACATCACCCAGGTGGCACCTATGGCTCAGTGGGTAGGGCGCCGGCCCCATATACTGAGGGTGGCAGGTTCAAACCCAGCCCCGGCCAAACTGCAACAACAACAAAAAAAGCATTATGGCGGGTGATTGTAGTCCCAGCTACTCAGGAGGCTAAGGCAAGAGAATCGCCTAAACCCAGGAGATGGAAGTTGCTATGAGCTATGATGCCATGGCCCTCTACCGAGGGCAATAAAGTGAGACTTTGTCCCCCCAAAAAATAAATAGAAATAAATCAATAAACATATCACCCCAATCTCAGCCTTTGTCTCCACATGGCGGTCTCTCCCTGCATAGAGAGTAGTGTCCAAATCTCCCTTTATTATAAGGACACAGTCATATGGAATTAGAGGCCCACCCGCCCCAGTGTGTCCTTGTCTTAAATAATGACATCTGCAATAACCCTGTTTCCAAACAAGGTCGCATTAACTGATACCATGAGGTTGGGACTTCCATCTATAAATTTTAGGGGAATATAATTGAGCCCATAATAACCAATGAAGAGCTTGCATAACTTTGGGCAAATTGCTTAAGCTCCCTGGGCACCCCTTCCTTGTTGAACAATGGGCTTGCTGTCACCCATAAGGTTGGGTTTGAGAATGAGCACGTGTAAAAAGGTGAATAATACCTTGCAGGGAGGATCTCAGTGCAGGTTAGCCATTATCATTACTGATCAGAATTAGAACTCAGGCTCCTCACACTAAGCCAGGGTTCCAGCTTCTACCTCTTTCCTGTCACCTCCCCCATTTCCCCTCTTGGCTTCAGCCCCTGCCCCCAAATTCTTTCAGTTACTGTCAAGGCCCAGAGAAAGTGCATCTCCCCTTGACCAGGCCAGCAGAGGCTCCTGGTCCCTGCTGACTTCTGGGATATCCCCTTGAGGGGATGGCAGGGGCACCCAGGGCTCCTTCTGGGTAAATTCTCAAGATTTATTTTTAAACACAGCAACAAAGCTTTTGTTAATTCTCCATAAATGTAAATGTTCCCACAGGCTCCAATTATAGGCTCTATGGAAGTGAGTTTTCCCAAACAAGCACCATTTTAATTTGACTATCGAGCACTATACACAGCAGGGCTTCTGGGGTCCTTAGCAAGCTGAGAGAGCCAGGTAGTCCTCTGGAGCCCTTGGATCCTCCTCCCCGATAGTTAGCTCCCATCCACCTTCTCTAAAGAGCCTCCTCTGAGGCCCAGAACTCCCCAGGCCTTAGAAATGGAGGAACTTAGAGGCTGGGGTCCAGGAAGGAACCTTGGTCCACCTCTGAAGCTCAGGCAGGGCAGTCACAAGTCTTGCTCCCGAAGCCCCCTGATTTCATTCTGCCCCTCCTTCACGTGAAGTATTCCCAGTGGATATGTCTTTTTTGGCCCAGCAACACTTCAACTTTTTGAGTCATTTGCTAATATTTGTTACTCAGAATATTTTACATGTAGAAGGATTTCTGGTGTCCCTAGAAGTAATGGGAAATGTGACTGTCCAGAGCTTGTATTTCTTCATGCCAAAAAATGGAGGATTTCAGCAGGTACTGTTGGTTCTAGAAGAATGTGCAAAACCTAGTCTGCTGTGATTCCCATTCAACTCATTCCAGCCATTTATTTACCTTCCCGGTCTATGGACTTTGAAGTTTGAGATCACTTTTGTGACTTGACCTCTCTTCAGATTTCCTATCCCAGAAACAGAGTGCTGCCACTTTGCTTGTGAAGTGCCCCCCACACTCCATCAGCACCATTATCACCATCATCACCACCAACATCATCATCGCTGTCTTCACCATCACGACATCGTCATCACTATCACCTTCATCATCATCACCATCACCATTATCATCACCATCATTACCATCACTATCATCATTATCACCATCATCCCCAACATAATCCTCACCACCACCATTACCATTATTGTCACCCCCATTGTCATCGTCATCACAATCACCACCATTGTCATCGTCATCACTTTCACCATCATTATCACCGTGACCACCTCCATTGCTGCCATCACTGCACTACACACACACACACACACACACACACAGACTCTCTGTCTCATTAGGTTCATTTTTGTGCTTCTGACTCCTGTGAGGCACTTATGATGCACCCAGGTGTTGCCAGTCTACACAAATATAAGTTGATACAATTGAGTCAGAGTTGGGGGTGGGGTGCCAGCATGAGTGGGGTGGGGCTTTGGAACCCTCTGTTAAGAATGTCCACCTTGGCTCGGCTCCTGTAGCTTAGGCCGCTAAGGCACCAGCCACATACATCAGAGCTGGCAGGTTCGAATCCAGCCCAGGCCCGCCAAACAACAACTACAACCAAAAAAGAAAAATAGCCAGGCGTTGTGGCGGGCGCCTGTAGTCCCAGCTACTTGGGAGGCTGAGACGAGAGAATCGCTTGAGCCCAGGAGTTGAAGGTTGCTGTGAGCTGTGATACCACAGCATTCTACCCAGGGCAAAAGCTTGAGGCTTTGTCTAAAAAGAATGTCCATCTTGCACAATCCTGAAGCTACATTGGTGAAACTTGCTCATGCCAAACAGCTAGCTCTGGGTCTAGCTGGGGAAGGGTGTTCATGCCATGGTTTTTATAATAACTCTGCTATTTGGCTGTCCAGCATTCATTTCTCTCCTCTTGTAACTGTTCTCCAAAATTCCTTTCAGGAGGCACTTACTCTAAATCTATCAGTTGAAATGAGACAGACCCAACTCCCAGATGCAGAAATGTTAGCAAATTCCAAGCCTTCTGCCCACGGGTTGGTTCAGGGGTGGACACAGGGCCCAAACCAGGCCAATGGGACTGACTCAGTCATAGGACATTTTTATAGACAACTGTCAATGGTGCTCTCTTTCCATCGCATTTGCATGTTTGCAGGGATATGATGAGTAGCTCTTGAGATCATCTTTGCCAGCAACTCAGAGCCTGGCTGAGAATGCAGAGCTCAGACAGGGAAGGATGGCAGAGAGCTGGAGGCAGCACCAGCCCTGTGCCCACCTGGGCCTGTGTCCAGCTGCAAAACCAGTCAATTTGCTCTTTCTACTGTGTCACTTTCAGCTGGGTTCTATCACTTATAAGCAAAATAGCTTCGGTATATTCATTTCCTTCCCTAATGACCTTTCTGGAAATGTCCAGCTGCCTAGCTCCTGCGGGATTCACTTGTCACTAAATCCTTCAGCTTTAGTGTCTTCTCCAAGAAGCAGAATGAGTGCACCCACTTCAGCTAGAGAAGAAGGCACAGGCTGCTTGTCAGTCAAGTCACCTTCTTGGAGCCAGCAAGAAATGGCCGTGCAGAATCTGGGTTGTCCTGGCTGTTCCCTCTGGTTGAGAATCTCCTGTCCAGGTGCCCATATTGCCAGGCCATCTATCCTTTCAAATTCCGAGCTATGCATGGCTGTGCCCCTCTGGAGACAGACTGGGAACAAGCACTGGTTCCTTGGAAACTGAGGCTGGCAGAGCTTGGTGGCCTCTCCAGAAGGGAGGCACCTAGGAGCCATCCTGGCCCCCTGAGAACCTCCCTCAAAGGCCAGAAGGCTCCTGGATCTCTGACCTGGCCAAGTAAGTCTTCAGGCCCCTCCCACTTCCTGCTTCTCCACAGGGAGCCCTGCCAGACATTCCCCTCAACTCAGCTTGACCAACTCAAGAGGGTCTTGGCCTCCCACAATGGCATCCACCCCTCACTAGCTATGCAACCTTTACAGGGGTCAGGTTTTGGCATCTGTGAAATGGACATAGAAGTCTGAAGGTGATAAGATGAGGACATGGGATGTCTCTCCTTTCATTCTCGGCCCATCCTGTTCCCTCTGTTCTCTGCCCTTTTGCAGCTGTTACTCCCTCTGCCTGAACATCCCTCCCCCAGTCTGTTGGCATCAACCCTCAGCCCCCTTAATTACCTTTGTGTTTCCTTGGTTACTGTGGGACACAGAGGCAAGCAGGGAGAAAGGAGACAAGTGTCCTTCATATGCACACACACACGCACAGTCAGGCTTGGGTCTTTATCTTCATGGAATAATAGCCCCGTTTTCTGGCCATGTTGGTGTTGAAGTGGGCCATAACCAAAAGCTGTGCTGTGTTTTTGCAACTCTGGGCCAAAAGGGAGAAGTGGTTTCTTGGTGGCTTTTCTGGGTTGTTGGAATTGATCTCAGGGCTGGATTCTTCCCGTGAATCCATGTGTTCACCTCACTTGCATTCCCACCATGCTTCCGCCTTCCACTCATTAAATAAATACGTACTGAGGGCCACTCTGACCAGCCCTGTACATCTCTGCCGAATGTACAACCTGCATGTAATGGGAAGTCAGACCCTCTTAACCTCTCCTGCTGGCTCCAGGAAACTTGAAGTGGGATCCCAGACCCACCTCAGCCTAAATTCCCCCAGCAGACAAGTAAGGCAGAAATTATAGTAATTGATAGGTAAAGCTGACACCAAGAGACTAATAGTCCCATAAACACTACAAATAATTAGACTTGGAACTGAAAGAACCCAAATGAGCTTCCTGCTACCTCAGGGCCAGAGCCCCCAGAACTCTCACAGGAGGCACCCAGCCCAGAGCCAGGCACTCCCCCCCATGCCCTGCCCTCGCCAACCAGCCCTGCAGCACTGGGCCTCCCTCTGAGATGGGCATTGCTGCAGCATTGGCTGAGTCAGGAAGTCTCAAAACCAAGTTTCTGACTGCCCAGATCAAATAGGATGAAGGGCAGTCAAGTTCTAACCCATTAGAGCCAGGATGGTGGAAGAACACCGCCCTGCCATGAACATTCCTCCCCTTGCTTAGCCGGTTGCTTCAACAGAATAACAACAGGACCCAGGGGGCTGGTTCCCTGTAGGGAGAACTTGCCTCTGCTCTGTCCATGGAGGCAACTTTCCAACTTTCTATAGTCTCTGAATGAATCTCACTTCATTCTGGCTCCTGAATTCCTTCTTGCATGAAGCCAAGGACCTACTTGGATGTCAAGTGGTGGCTGGGAGGCACTTTCCTGTGTCACCTCCACCACTACCCTCTCCTTCTCCTTCCTCCTCCTCACAAGGCCCAAGCACTAGACTCTGTTTGGGTTTCTGGCAGGAGGGATGCAGGGAGAGATTGGAATTTATGGATTGAACAAGGACCATATGTTCCTTCCCCAGGAAACCATTTCCCAAGTGGATGAATTCAAATCCCCCTTCCTGCCAATGTTCCAACACCAGCTCTTCCGATGCTGCAGGTCCAAATGCTCCTCCCTGCCTTCTCCCTGATGTAGAAATGGGGAAGGAAGAGGAAATTGAGGACAGAAATAGAATTAATAAACTAATAAACATCATGTAAAGGAGTGAAGGGTCAGGGCCAGGTTTGGGGCTCACTTGGATTCCCGTGCGTTATTCTGACTGTTCTCCTTCCCTATTTTCCAGAGAAAGAGGAAGGATTGCTGAGGATTGGCTGTTCAACCCAGCCCACTCCAGAGGGGTGGTTATGCCCAGGGCCCTGCCTGACACATCATGATGAACACAGGGATCTCTCGTTGGAGTCAGGGAGTGGCTCTCTGTTTCCACTCCACACAGCAGGCATGTCCCTGATGAAACTCAGGTGCCTCTGACCCCATCCAGGGACACCATCAGTTGAGTAGCTTCCCTTGATGCTTGTCTCAAATGTCCTATGGAAAACGTGACAGGGTTTGCTTGGCACCCACCATCACCTATCGGTCTGGCGAGGGCTGTAAGCACCAGGGTCCAACATGAGGCACAACAGCTAGGGCTGAGGGTTTGGGGCAGCCCTGGCAGAGACTAACAGGGGCAGTGATCCTGCGAAGGGGAAGCTGGAATAGCAAAGCTATGAGGGAGAGTCATGGCACAGGCCTGGGGAGGCTCCTGTCTTGGCACCGCCTGGACACGTAGCTGGATGATGCCCCTCATGGCAAAGCTTTGCCAAGGGTATGAGCAGAGGTGGGCATTCTCTGCAGGCGTGGACCCTGGAATTTTCCCACCTGTCTCTGTTCACAGAGGGTCAGAGGAGGACAGACCTCAGATGGGAGGAGGAGCCTGGACTCCTCAAGGACCATGTGGCCTCCCAGGGTCCAGCCTGCCAAACCCAATAGCCATTGACAGCAGTGGGCACTTGGGAAACTGAGCTACCAAGATCAAGTTGCACGTCTGCCCCAATTGATGTATCTTACATGTGCTGACATCGACCTCTGATTCAGCATCTGGTGGCTCTAGTTTAGCAGCCCTGCAGCCAGGAAGCACAGGCAGCAAGGCTGAGGCCTGGTCTCTTCCTCCTTCACATGGACCCCTCTAGCTGGACCCCTTGTGACCACACCCACCAGAGAGGCCCTGGAAGGATCACCTGGCCAAGCCAATGGGCCCATCCCACCCCTCCACCAGGGTTCTCAGAGCCTTTGGCAGGGGCTGCATGTTCAGGCTGAACCACACAGGGTAGAGGGGAGGGTCGCCAAGCAGGGGGGCCAGGGGTGTCTCTCTTTAGAAAATGATGCAGGGGTCCCTGGTAGTTCCTGAACACAGAGTGCCAGAGTCAGGGAGGTCGACACTGGTGGGCAGCCCAATTTTTAGGATGTTAGGACATTAGCTCAGCACATACATCCTCTTCTCCAGGGACCCCAGCTTTGGGAAACTCCTGCCACCATTCAACCGCATGGTCCAGGGCAGCCACCACATTCCATCACCACCGTGACTGCTGGAGCTGGGCACAGTCCGCCTGGAAGCTGGCCTGTGAGGCACAGGCGTAGTGAGCCCTGCGGCCTCCTGAGGCTGGAGGCTGGCTGCTCCTTCCTGCCCTGAAGAGCACAAGGCCCTTCCCATGAAATGCCCCCTTCTCTAGAAGTAGTGCGATTCAATTTTTTGTCAGTTGGAACAAAACAAACCTGAAAAATGCGAAGTTGTTCTCTGGACTGTGTCTTCCTTTTCTGTTGTGATAGATAACATTTCATATTTACCTGAAGTTATTTCAGAGATTTTCTGCCCTGGGATGGGCCTGTAGGGAACCTCTCCATGGCCCTGAAGGACAGCCTCCTTCCACCTCTTCTCTGCAGGGAGGACAGACTGCCTAACACCCAGCAAGGGGCAGGGACTTGGATCCTCCCTCCCCTGTGTGGGGAAAAGGAGAAGGAAGCAGGGGCTTCCCTGCCTGGCGGGAAGACTCGCCAAGGCTTCTGTTTGGGGAAAAACGTTCCAGCTACTGAGGGAGTCGGCACCACCATTTCAGCCCTGCCATCTGGTGCCTTCTGACTTGTATCTGCTGGTGTTTACTTTCCAAAACTTCATTCCTGGGACCTGGAGAGGCGGGGCGACTATGTGTAGAAAATAGCGCTTCCTGTCGTATGTTCTGGTGACACAGAACAGCTTGCTGTTAGTTCTCTAAAAAACACAAATCAGAAGAAGAAGAAAACGCTTCTGCCAAGCCCTCTCCCCACAAAGTTGAAAAACCCAGAGATTCTGGAAGAACAGAAAGTGCCAGAGGGGCCTGAGGAAGGTGGGGCTCTGCAGAGGCCAGGTTGGTGCAGAACAAGGTAACTGGGCAGGGCCCTATGAGGGACACTTCGGACCCCACAGAGGGGCTAGCTGTTCAGCATGCCAGGAGCCCACATCTCCCTGGATGGGATATAGCCGGCAGCACGTGTGGGGAGAATTGTGTATTTTTGCAGATTGCAGAGCCATGCAGTCCTGGGAAGTTAACATGAGTGGACTGGCATTTGGGGTCTTCAGCCCCACACAGAGGAAATAACCTCTGGTCACTGCACCCTCTGGGCCCCTGTGCCATTGAGTCTGGGAATCCACTTGAACGTGCTTGATTAAAAGTGGCATAAACTCAGGGACATGGCAGAGGAACCAGCGGTGCAAGTCCCGCCAAGTTTTCCCCTCCATCTCGCACCTGCTTCTCTCCCTCCCTCCTCCAGCCCCTTTCCCTTCCTCCCCCTCCCCCCAACTGCCTCCTGGAAACTTTAAAAAGCCCCCAGCCACATCATGGACCCCAAGGTTGCTCTCCCCGTCTCTGGACAGCAGACAGTGGCAAAGCCCTGGGTTTGGGGCTCACAGGGTGAAGACCTCACTCCCAGCTTCCTCCCAGCAGGGTGTGGCCATGTGACCACATTGGCAGGTTGTTCAGACGTGAAGGTGAGGGGAAGCTGGACAGCCATCCAGTATGTGTCCTCAAGTGGTGTCCCAGAAAGGTGGACACAGGGACTAGGCCCACTGGCAGAGCCACCATGCAGTCCACAGAGGGGCCCCAGAAGACTGGTCTCACTCAGTCAGGGCCCTAGCTATGGTCAGGAATCCAAGGTCATGTGTGGACATACCAAGTCCCATAGAGCATCAAGAATGTTTCTCGGCTCGGCGCCCATAGCACAGTGGTTACAACACCAGACATATACACCAAAGGTGGTGGGTTCGAACCCGGCCGGGGCCAGCTAACCAACAATGACAACTGCAACAAAAAAATAGCCGGGTGTTGTGGCAGGTGTCTGTGGTCCCAGCTACTTGGGAGGCTGAGGCAAGAGAATCACTTAAGCCCAAGAGTTTGAGGTTGCTGTGAGCTGTGACGTCACAGCACTCTACCGAGGGCACATAGTAAGACTTTGTCTCAAAAAAAAAAAGGAAGAAAAAAAAGAAAGGGGCCAGTCTTTAAGAAGTAGCAAACATAGGCTCGGCGCCTGTGGCTCAAGCAGCTAAGGCGCCAGCCACATACACCTGAGCTGGCGGGTTTGAATCCAGCCCGGGCCCACCACACAACAATGACGGCTGCAACCAAAAAAGAAATATCTAGGCATTGTGGTGGGCGCCTGTAGTCCCAGCTACTTGGGAGGCGGAGGCAGGAGAATCACTTGAGCCCAGGAGTTGGAGGTTGCTGTGAGCTGTGATGCCACAGCACTCTACCCAGGGCGACAGCTTGAGGCTCTGTCTCAAAAAAAAAGAAAAGAAAGAAGTAGCAAATATAAACAGGAAAAAGAGAGAGAAGCCAAAGACAACCACCATCTCAGCATCCATCCACCCTCCAGGTCCAGGACAGCTGGGAGAGCTCGGCCAACTCCAAGACCTATGGATGAACCCCACCTTCCCCCCATCTGTGGCCCCATGTCCCCTCTGGATCACTCTCACTCAAGGCCCTGCCCTCCACAGATGACACTTTGGGCCCAGGTCAACCCACCAGGCTGGTCTCACCCTTCTGTAACCAGAACCACTGGGTCTTTGGGAGTCTCCTGTGGGTGGTCGGCCAAGAGAGGCCATGGAGGGAGGCATCGTCCTGAGCCCCACTGTGTCCCCTGAGCCTGTGGTCTCGGTCTGTCCCCTCTTCAGCAGCAGACTTGCCCCCATTGGAGGTTCTGCCCACACAACCTCAGTAGCATTGGCGCTGCAAATCTGGGGGCAGCAGCTCCTCTGTGGGCCCAACACTCTCAGGAGCACCCTGAGGTGGTCCACTGTGGACAGAGGGACCTTTCAGCATGTCCCACACTTGCTACCTCACCCTGAGACACCTGCTCCATCCCCAGGGGACCTGTCAATGTCACCAACTGCTCTTACAACAAAGACAGACGCTGGGGGATCCACAGAAACACAAGGGGCCCAGCCCTGCCTCCTCCATGGCCCTGGGCCTTCCTTTTCTGCTCCTCCCCACTGAGTTCTGACCACTGGGTGCTCCCCTGATGCCTCATGGTGCCAGCCTGTCCCACCTGAGGCTTTTGCACATGCCGTTGCCTGGGCCTGGTGTCCTTTGCTCCAGTCTGTGTCCCTGCCTGGGCCTCCTACCTCCCAGACCCCTCCCAGGGTCTCCTGTTTTTCTCTCTGTGGTCCAATATCCTTTCATCACGCTGACCCAACTTGATAGAAAGGAAATGGTAGGATCATTTGATTCATATCTGCCTTTCCTGCTAGACTGGAAGCCCCCCAAGGACCAAAGGACACCCCCCTCGCTAGTGCCCTGGATGCAGATGTTTGCTGAGCGAGTAGATGAAGGGGGAAGGTGCAGACATGGCCCGGCTCAGGCACGGAAGGGACATTGGCTCCCGTGGCCTCTACAAACACCAACCCAGAATCAGGAAGCCGCACCCAGATCAGGGAACCATCCGAGTGGAGACATCCCTTCTGGGGAGCCTGACGCAGAGTGGGGCATGGAGGGGGGATGGAGACAGCTGCTTTTAATTCAGCCCAGTCACTCAGATGGAGCCCGGAAACAGCCTCCAGAAAGAATTCATCAAATGGGACATCTTAACGTCAGCAGGACAGAGCAGTTTAATCACTTCTGTTATCTTTGGGCCTTTGTTATCCTGGACATGGAGCTTCCCTTTTAATGAAGCCCATAATTAACCTACAAGCTACACTGGCTGGTCTTAATGAAAGTGTTGTCAGGCACAGCTGCCAGGGAGGAGAAATGCTGTCCCCACCTCTTGACCCTTTCTGTGCCCCGGTGGCAGGAAAGACAAGGCTGGGCGTGGAGGGGCCTCAGGGCATCACCAGCGGTGCCAGCAGGAGATGGTAGAGATACCTAGGAACAGCCTTCTGCACCCCAGCACCAGGTTAGAGGAGGTGGGAAGACCCTCTGTTTCCAAACATCCTCTCTGGCTCTGGGATGCAGGCTCCCACCTGGACTCACTCGCAGTGTGGAGACACCTGCTGCTGTGGCCCACTCTGGGCTTTCCTGGGGGGCCATCCCAGCTCTCAGCATCCAGGGTAGGTGCACGTGGCTTCTAGGGTGGGACCCACAACCAAGCAAGACCAGACTCTATCCCAGGATTTTTGATGCAACTATTGAGAGAGATGCCCAGGGGCCACCTCACAGAGAGCCTGAGAGTGGGGCTGAGAGAAGGAAGATCTCTAACAGTGTGACCGCAGCACTCGGATAAAGCTACACCGGAAGCCCTGCCTGTCGCTGAATTTTCAGTCACAGGGGTTCTTTTTGGCCAGACCAAATTTGAACTGAATTTCTGTCAGCGAAGTTGAAATAGGATTCACTATGGCCATGGTGAGTCCAGCTCATCTGCCCCAGGACATCTTCCCTCAACCAAACCTGCTGGGTAGGCAGAGATGAGGAGGTGTTTTCCCTCCTGGCCCCATGGCTTCTTCAGTGTCACACCATGGTGACTGAACACTGACACTGCATTATCCCAAGGACACTAGTCCACACTGATCGAAGGCCCTTAAGTGGCTGTGACAGTGGCTGTGACCTGGGACTCTCATCCTGCTCTTTCCATATGTCCTCACACCTGGCCAGCTGGCCCCCAACCATGGCATTCTGCTAGCTTGGAGGGAGGATAGAGATTCCTGATGGCTGGGAAGGCCCCTGCCCTGAGATCCACATGCCAGGTCTCCCCCAAACACCCTCCAGCTGAGTCCTCTCGGGGGTCGGCAGGTTTGTTCAAGGCTGTGTCAGGTATCTGCGCTACATAACAAACCTCTGAATGGCTGAAAAGTCAACAATAGTCGATTTTGTTTATGCTGCAATTTGGGCACGGACACTAAGGAGGGTGTCTGCTCTGCTCCCATCAGCCAGGGCTGCACTGTGAAAGGTGCCAGCTGTTGACTAAAGTTCATTGTCTTTGTCCCTTAGTCCTACTGTAACAAAATCCCAAGACCAGGTAATTTATACACAATAGGAATTTGCTTCTCACTGTTCTAGAGGCTGGAAAGGTCAAGGCACCAGCAAATTCGGTGTTTGGTAAGGGCTGCTGTGCTTCCAAAATAGGGCTGCATTGCTGAATCCTCGGAGAGGAGGACACTGAGTCCTCACATGGTGGTGGGGTGGAAGGGGACACCCTCTCCTTCAAGCCCTTTTGTAAGGGCCCTAATCCCACACACAGGGACCCATTCTGTCCATAGCACTCGTGCAGCTGCAGCCTGTCCATAGTTGCTTGAGCTTCCTCACAGTGTGGTGGCTCCAGGTTGCATCAACCCTGACCCAGCTGCAGAGGTCACACTGCATCACTTCCACATCATCAGAAACCTGTCATGTTGCAGCAAGGAAAGAGAGGCCCCCCTCTTGGGGTGTAGGGGTGTACCAATGTCGCATGGCAAGAGGAGCACATGGAACTTGTGTTTTCCAGGCAGGATCATGTCCCCAAAAGGAGTGCTGGAGCCCATACCAGGGCCTCACATGTGACCTGATTTGGGGAGGTCTTTGCAGATGTGGTCATTGGGCCTGAGCCAGGGTGACTGTTGTCTTTATATAAGGGGGGATTTTGGACACAGACACACCTACAGGGAGCAGCCACATGAAGAGGAAGAAGCCTGGAACAGACTTCAGAGGGAACCAGTCATGCAGACACCTTAATCTTGGACTTCCAGATACCAGAAGTGTAAAAAAACAAAGGTCAGCTTCAGCTTCCTATCTGTGGTCATTTGTTATGGCGTCTGCTGAGATTAACACAGGCAGATCCTGTTACAGCCACCTGTGGGAAATGTACTCTGCCACCAGCTGTCCAGTGACACTGGGCCTCACCACGGAGGGGTGGGACAGAGCAGGAGGAACAAATATGTCAAAAGGGACCACTCAGCCCTGGCGTCAGCCCTGAGTCCGGGCAGGTGGGATGGGGTGGGGGGATGAAGGTCCGAAGGCCATGCCAGGTCTGGCCCGGGGGGTCCAGGCTGCACAAGCCACTGTTGGTTAGATGCTGCATTCCCCACGGCCTTTCATTCACGTTTCCAAGACAGCCTTTGCAAGTCTGCTGAAATATCAGATAGTCTGAGGAAGGGGCCCGAGATGACCTCCCGGCCCCACCTCTCCCCCAACCAGCCTTACCACTACCTCCAGGGTCCCAGGCTTGATACACATGTCACCTTGCCACAAGGGCCTCTGAAAGACCACACTGCCAAAGGTGGTGCCACCAGACCTTCTCCTGGGGCTTGGCACCTCCATAGCCATAGGCTCCCCGAGAGCCTTCCCTCACAGAGATGGGGGACCCCACAGAGGCCTGCTCTGTGCATCTCCCCAGGAAGACCTACATGCTTCACTCACTGCAAGGGACCTTCTGCTATTCCATGTGCAGGTGGGGAAAGCCATGGCCCAGGATCCTGCTGGGAGCTTGTCCAGATAGCCCTGGAGATGGGTTCCAATCAGGGCTGGACAGAAAGTGTGGACCTTGGACATCCCTGAGACAGAGGAGAGAGTGGTGTCTTGGAGGGTCTGGCTGCCCGCAGACAGCTGGACTCCCTAGTGCTGCCCCTGCCTTCACACACATGCTCACTGACTGCCAGCCAGTCTGCATTTGGCAGATTCTTCCAGGGCTCTAGAGTTTTCTGCAACAAGCTGCAGCACATTAGTCTAAGATGCTACTGCAAATTACAAGGTAAATACATGATTACTTTCTTCCTCAAATTAGAGGTAATTACACCTGGACTAAGTGTAATAATTACAGACAAAGCACTGTTGATGCAATCATTGGGTCGATGTTTACTCAGCAAACTCTGCCCTGCCTCTAAGAATGAATAGGCATGTCAGAACAGCAAAAAACAAGAATAAAATTGAATCCAAAATATTCCTCTGTGCCTGCCTCTGCGGAGAGATGACAGGCAGTGACAGGCCTGCCTGCAAGGGACATGCTGCCAGGACGTGTCAGGACCCCACCCTCCAACACTAGGTCTGGCAATCTGCTGCCTCCACCGCACACCCACCCCACCAACCCTCCCAACCCCGCTCCCCCTGGGGTTCAGGCTCTCGAATGGTCCAGCATGAGATCCAATTCTGGCTTTACCCTGTGACATCTGCACAGCCCTGGGGTAATGCAGTGAACATCTCAGGGCCTTGTTTCCTTTATAAAGTGGGTGTGAGATTACAGCTTTCTTCTTGGGGAGAGGTGGGAATTAAAGAAACCCAGAGCTGGTACTTGGACAAGGATGGTGGTCAATGCAGCCATCATGCACCCATCAGTCAAACCCACAGAACATGCAGCATGGGAGACCCCATGTAAATTGGCCCCTCAGCTGTAACAAATGTACCACAAATCTAACAGTCCACAATAGGGGCACTGGTGGGCATATAAGGAGGCCCCATTCTTTCTCCTCAAGATTCCCTTAGAGCCCCTCTAAAAAACAAAGTTTATTAATTTTTAAGATGAACCCAAAATGCCACCATTCACACACTGTTCCTCTGGTCTCACCTCTTGCCCCTCCCTACCTGGTCCTCTCCACGAATAGCCTGATTCCTGGCCTTCCCACTTCAATTTGGTTTCTCCCCATGGCTATGTGGTGGCAGTTCTCCCCTTGCTTCCTTACAGAACCTTGATTTGGTTTGGGGTAGCAACAGGACAGCTTTGGAAAACTACCTTTCCCATATGGCTTTGCAGCAAGGCATGACCACATGTCAGTGTCTTGGCCAAAGAGGCAAAAGGAGAAGTCCCCTGAGGATTTCTCCAACAACTTTGTTGTCTAATTTAGATGTTACCCCTTCTTCCTTCTCCCTGTTTTGAATGTGGATGAGATGTTTGGAAGTGCAGCAGCCACTTTGCAGCTATGAGGTCTAAAGGTACATGCTGCCTGTGATGAAGCTGGAGTCAAGTCTAAATCCCCATGGACATTTGCAAGCAGTTGTGCAGCCCCACACTGCTCATGTGCCCCTGTTGTTTAGATTGCTGTAATGGGGTTTCTATTAGATACAGCTGAACATAACCCCAAATGGTGTGTGCTTTTTTGGGGACCAGCTCCTCAGGCCCGTGAGCAAAGGCAGGTGACCCCACACCTGTCAGGAAGGGAGAGAGTCCCTCCTTCCTCACATGCCAGAGGTGGGACTGGGTGACGGGCAGAGCAGGTGGGAGCCCCATACCAGAGCACTATGGAAGCTGGCAGTCCATGAGCCTTGTTTGTGTAAACTATGCCAGCAGGTGGGCATCGGCCCCATTTCCTCTTTATTTGCTTCATTTAAGTAAAAGGGAACCTTTTCGTTTTCTCTGCACATTCAGAATCTCAGCCCCGGGCGGCGCCTGTGGCTCAATGAGTAGGACGCTGGCCCCATATACCGAGGGTGGTGGGTTCAAACCTGGCCCCAGCCAAACTGCAACAAAGAAATAGCTGGGTGTTTAAAAAAATAAAAAAAAAAAAAAAAAGAATCTCAGCCCCTTCTGGGCCCAGAAGCCCGGTGACATTGCACCCTTTCACTCATCAGATGAAATCTGTCCTCAGCTCCTGGGCTGCCGTGACCTTGAGCCTAGAGCTCTGCAGAGACAACTAACTTCAGGAGCCTGTCACCAGCTTTGAACCAGGCTGTGAGGTGCTGCTGTTGGGGTGCAGCACCCCCTCCTCCCAGAACAGGCATGCGTGGGGCAGGGGCCATCCAAGGTCATTCCCAGGTAGTAACAGCATCTGGCTTTCTCCTGCGGAGGGCTTGGTCCACACAGGCTGTGAGGAGCAGCTGGCCACAGCCCTGGGGCAGCACGGAACAGGGGACTCTGCCTGCTTCCTCACCGTATGCTCTCCGTGAGACCCCAGGAACCTGGCTGCTCTGAAGTTCAGCATTTCATGTGAAAATGACACCTGCATGAGTCAGGGCTTATTCAGCTACTGCAGGTGGCAGACACCCAAATGAGTGAAGTTGAAGTCAAAAATGGTCAGGTATTGACATATGTCATGAGCTTCATGGGCATCCTTGATCTAAGGGCCCGACTAAATCTCTGCCCCCTGGCTCTGTTTCCAGCCAGCCTTCTCCTGGTGTAGAGAGAAGCATCCAGACAAACTTCTGTTCTCACAGCCCCTGGCACTTGGTAAAGAGGATATGACTTCCATCGGTCACAGGCGGGAGGACTGTAGAGGGGCCCTAACTGGCATGACTTGGGTCTCGGCCTTCCCTGCACCAATCTGTGGCTGGAGGAATGTGCTGCTTTGACCAGCCTGCAAGGGTCACTTGCTTACCTGTGGGCTCAGGGACTATGTCAGCTCTGTGTGACACACAGACTGAATGAGGGGAGAGGCTGCCAAAGACCTGCAGGGTGTGTTACCAGGGCAGTGATGGTGGATGCTGGTGTCACCACCCCTGGCTGCTCACAGCTTGGTCAGCTGCAAGGCCCCTCTGCCCTGAAGACCACAAGCCAATAGCTCCGCAAGCACCATGGCCACAAGTGGCAGCCCCAGGGGTGTCCCCAGGGTGCCCCTCTGGCTTGGCCACCCAGTGCAGGCCACTGATCAACTGTGGATCCCTGAACAGTAACCACAGGGGAAGGAGAGTCAGGACACGCTCAAGGGAACTACAGACCTCAACCTCAAGGACCTCTGGATAGCCACAGCCCAAGGGTGCCCGCCGGCAGAGGACACCCTAGGAGGGTGGGTGAATCTGTGCTACTCCATGCTGCTGCCCAAGCACCCGGCACAGTGGTGCATGCAGCAGGTGCTCAGCAGATGGTCAGTGAGTGGGTGGAGGAGAAAGCAGAGGGGACCTCAGTACTGACCTTACGTACACCCATGGACACCTGCCTCAGGGAAACTCACCTTCTGGAGGCAGTGGCTGCCATTCAGCTCCAGCCAGATGAGCTCAACAGTAACACCCCTAGGTTTTATGAAAATTTTCCTGATTAGCTCAGAGCCTGTAGCTCAAGCAGCTAAGGCACTAGCCACATACACCAGAGCTGGCAGCTTCGAATCCAGCCCAGGCCTGCCAAACAACAATGACAACTACAACCAAAAAATAGCCAGGCATTGTGGTGGATCCTGTAGTCCCGCTACTTGGGAAGCTGAGGCAAGAGAATCACTTAAGCCCAGGAGTTGGAGGTTGCTATGAGGTGTGATGCCACGGCACTCTACCCAGAGTGACAGCTTGAGACTCTGTCTCAAAAATAAAAAAAATAAAGAAAGAAAATTTTCCTGATTTTTAAATATTTTCTACTAATATCTTTTTAAACACTGTAGAGGAAAAACATCAAAAACTCACTCAGTGGCTCACATTCACCCTGTGCTGGTCCTTTCCAGCCTCTGGTCTGGTCCACCCTCTATCTTCCAGCAAAAAAAATAGAGCTAAGGCTCAGTGCCCATAGCACAATGGTTACAGCACCAGCCACATACATCAAGACTGACAGGTTAGAACCCGGCCTGAGCCAGCTAAACAACAATGACAACTCAACAAAAAAAATAGCCGGGCATTGTGGTGGGTGTCTATAGTCCTAGCTACTTGGGAGGCTGAGGCAAGAGAATCACTTAAGCCCTAGAATTAGAGGTTGCTGTGAGATGTGACGCCACAGCACTCTACCAAGGGCAACATAGTGAGACTCTGTCTCAAAAAAAAGGAAAAAAGAAAATAGAGCTGAACTGGCCACTTCTCAAATCCAGCCAGCAGACGGGTGAGCACATGTCATCCTATAGCGGGAGTGGACCTTGATGCCCAGGAGCCATTCTAACTGAAGAAGCGATTTGCAAATGAGTCTGGGGGGCCAGAAGAGCTGTCAGCTTTGTTCCTCTGGGGGGCACCTAAAGAGGTGCCTGCGGGCTGACACCACTCATTTGTACAAGCCATCCCTAGAGGTGGGGAGAGGCCACGATGTCTCCAGCTATGTGATGAGGCCAGCATCACAATGGCAGAAAAACTGGCCAGGTAACACATGACCATACATGCTTCTAGATAAAGCCTTAACTCTGGATGAAGGGTAAAAAACCACTGAGAAAATGCTCTCTGACCCTGACCTATCCAGATGCCCTCAGCTATAGCAGGAAACCCAACTGAAAAGCAACTAGAGCAGTAAGGGCAGATTCTCTCTCCTCCAAGGCTCCCAGAGCAGGCTGGCCAGGGTGGGAAAGTCTACAGCTCAGCATGGGTGTCCCTAAGATTGGGCGGCAGCCACCCATCATGAGTGTCATCTCCAAATGTACCCAACAGCCATTCCTTTTCCTGTGTCTCTTATTAAGAGTAAGGACAATCTCCCCAAAGACTCTCCCTAAGTCCCTGGCAAGGGTTACCAAGCTGGCCGGGGTATCTCCCATCACTGGCTTGGCCAATTGAATCCCATAACAGTTTAGTCAGTGGAGAGCCCCCAGAGCTGGGACAGCCCCTTCCTAGAGCATCTGGGCTGCTGAAGGAAGCCTGAACAAAACTGGGGTTGATGAGCCAGGGAGAGGTTTCCTAGGCAACCGGCAGTGTCAGCCCCTTCTTCACCAACTGCTGGGTTGGCTGGCCACAGCCTCAGAATCAGAAGGGCTACCCAATGGCAGCCTGTGCTGGGACGACAGGTAACCCAGAACCACTCCCAAGGAAGCCTTCAGGAGCCAGGGGTTACCTCTCTGGTCGGAGCTGTGCCCCAATCGGACAGAATCTGCACAAGCTCCAGGGGTGTGTCCCCAGGGAGGAGGACCACTTTCTCAGACACCCAGCACACTCAGGTTCCACTGTCTGCAGCCAAGAAGAATGAGGCCAGGCCCAGGCCCTACCCGGGCAGGGAGGCCATCCTGCATTTACCCTGATCTGCCCAGGAAGGCACCAGCGGGGGTTAGAGAAGAGTTTCACTCAGTGAGCACCCACAGAATGGGCGCACACACACACCACGCAAATGCACACACATGACTGTACACATGCACAAAGTACACATACATACTCATGCAACACATGCACATATGTGCACATATCCATCATATGCACACCTGTGCACGTCCATGCACACCTGTATATATGAACACACACAGGAAATATACCATCCCACATTTAGATCCAGCCCCACTGATTGTATGTCCAATTATAAATACAGTTACATTTCTGAGCCCATTAGCATGACTATTCTACAAACGCATGACATGCTATGTGGCAAACAGGGACAAGATTCATGATGGTAGATGAGCCAGTGCTGGGAATTCTAATTTTTATCTTACTTCGAATTCAACACCAGATAATAACAGCACCACTTGGGTGGAGCACATCTCCCTATTCAGTTAGAACAGAAGCGATCAGCAGACGTCCTGAGGCAGTGGGCCCAAGGGCAGCACCACTGAGCCCTGGTAAAGGGATGACTGCAGTTGGGGCACAGCCCTGTAGGCAGAGACTGAGATCTTCAGGGGAGCAGAGACCCTCATGAGCAATGGCCGGCAAATGTCTCTGGGTGCAGCCATCCCCTAGTGCCTGCAGAGGATAGAGAAACTGAGACATCACCCTACTCACTGAGCAGCAAGAAGCCAGCAGGCAACCCTCAAGGTTCACATCCTCCAACAGGAGACCAAGAACCAGGTCCTGTGGCTTATCAATCAACTGCAGAAGTAGGGGCCTGGCAAGGTCACAACCCAAAGAGGTGACCTCTCTGCAGCCTGCAACCTCTGCCTGTATGGCCCCTGCATCCTCCTCCTCTTTGTCACTTATCACTGGGTCACCTGTGGCAGTGAGGACAAGAGAGGACACATGTCAGAGGGAGACCCTCAGCTAACCCTCCTCAGTCACAGCAGATGGAACCAAGAAGAGGATGGGAGCCCTGGAGACAGCAGCCCAACCCCCAGTCTTGGGGGCTTGATGGGGCCATCAGGTGCTCTTCGTATTCTGCATTGAGTCTGACAGCACCCCTCTCTCCTGTGTTGAGAAACTAAACCCTGACTTCCATTCTCCTAATCTGGCCCCACTTGCTTCTCAATCTCCCCATGTGATGGTTAGTTTTAGTTGTCAACTTGGCTAGGCCACAGTTTTTGGTTAAGGTCAGTCTAAATGTTGTTTGTAACCCTCAGTCTGAGGCCAAGGCCTAAGGGAAAGGCTCTGGCCAAATCTAGCTGGCAAGCCTGCAGTTCCAAAGTCCCAGGGCAGGAGCAGAGGCTGTCCAGCTCCAGACAAGATAGAGAGAACTTACCTGACCTCAACCTTTTGCTCCGCCTAGAGAGCCTGCTGGCTGAGTGGTGTCTGCCACACTGGGTGAAGGCAGAGCCCTCAGACTCCAACTCCCATGACGACCACCTCCAGAAACACCCTTAGGTCATCGACTGACTCCTGAAATTACTCACCACTGCTGCTGCGGTGTGGGGCCACTTTTCTCTGCAGTGAGATGTGTCATGGGCCGACTCACTCACTAAGGAGTGATGAGAAGGTTAAGACCCCAACAGCGGGAAGTTGACTCAATACAAGTGACACATTTAAACATGGAACACCCTTGTCATGACAATCATGTCATAAAAATTTAATGACGTACAGCACATACAAAATGTAAACCGTGATTCTCACTGAGTTATAGTCTTACAGACATTTATTTTCTTATTGATGCTTTGGTTTATTTTAAAAATTATCTGCAATAAGCATCAATTACTAACCTAATCAGAAAATATTTTCTTTATTTTTGTACGTGTTAAAGTGCAAGGAACAATAAATTACTCATGGCTGATGTGCCTTGCATGGCCACATCTCTAACATGCAGAATGCTCCAGTCCCCCTGTTCTGCCCGGTGAGCATCCCTGGGCCAAATCTCAGCAAATGTTTCAGTCGGGACAGATTAAGTTTCACTGTAAACCAAGAAGCTCATCTTTATTTCTAGACAATTTATTTAAGAGCCTCCTAAAATCTACTAACTTCCAGGCTGAAAATCATTTAAAATCAAATGAGTTTCCTTGCCGATAAAATCTGAGATCATCCCTCAGCCTTGGAGATAATAGAAGTGAGTGGTAATTTACCTCTGACAGCAGGCAAGTGGTGGAGGGTCCAGCAATATGTCTTTCAAGGACAGGCCAGGGACTGTTCTGGGGACAGAGAGGAGAAAATACTCCCATGAATCCCAGTGGCTATTTCCAGGTTCCAGGCAAAGAAGGTGCTCTTGAGGGTGCTCTCTGCTCACTGACTCTGGGCTGGGAAGAAGCCCTGGGCATGTCTCCTTGGGACCCGACTACCCTTCTGGTTTGGATGGGCCTTATTTCCCCAATATTCTCCCTCATGGCAAAAGAGATTCTTAGATCTGTTGGGAGTGCTAAGTGTGCCAAGAAAGCCGAACTGCCCACACCACCCAGTCCAACCACTGATGCCCCCAGACCTTTTACTGTGCCTGGCCCAAGGGCCTGTGTGATCCAGCCCCACCCTCTCCAGTCTCCTCTTCTTCTTCCTTGCTGAATCAGTTAGCTATTGCCAAAAGAGTTCTTGAAAAGAAACCACCCAGGGCTTGGTGCCTATAGCTCAGTGGCTAGGGTGCCGGCCACATACACCAGGGATGGTGGGTTTGGACCCCACATCGGCCTGACAAACAACAATGACAACTACAACAAAAAAATAGCCAGGCATTGTGGTGGGCGCCTGTAGTTCCAGCTACTTGGGAGGCTGAGGCAAGAGAATCACCTAAGCCCAAGAGCTGGAGGTTGCTGTGAGCTGTGATGACATAGCACTCTACTGAGGGTGACATAATGAGACTCTGTAGAAAGAAAGAAAGAAAGGGAGGGAAGGGAAGGGAAGGGAAGGGAGAAAGAAAGAAAGAAAGAAAGAAAGAAAGAAAGAAAGAAAGAAAGAAAGAAAGAAAGAAAGAAAGAAAGAAAGAAAGAAAGAAAGAAAGAAAGAAAGAAAGAAAGAAAGACGGGCGGCACCTGTGGCTCACAGGAGTAGGGCACCAGCCCCACATGCCGGACGTGGCAGGTTCAAACCCAGCCCCGGCCAAAAAAAAAAAAAAAAAAGAAAGAAAGAGAAAGAAAGAAAAGTTCTGGTTTTCAACATCAAGTATCTACTCCGCTCACAGTTTGGCAGGTCAGAGATCAGGCTGGGCTCAGCAGATGGTTCTTCTGTCCTCACCAGGGCTCACATTCCGTCTGGGATTGGCCTGTCTTAGTACCCTGACATGGCTCTGTTGACCCCCACAGGTAGGCCCAGATGTGGGGTGAAGTGGACAGGGCTTCTGTAGCCTCTACCTGTGTCAGGCCAAACACAGACCAAGAAGCAGGGACTGTCCTCTGCCCCTTGAAGGGGGAGCTGCAAGTCATATACACAGGCATGGAGTATATGTGGCCAGGGGTAGGCAACCTCCTCACTCAGCTCATTGTGGCCACCCTTGCTTATAGCTCTACCCACTGGGGTGTCCATATGAAAGCCTCACCACCCTCTCCCCCAGACATACCCTGCACCCCAGACTGAGCCACACCAGTAAACACATCCTCCCAACCCAGCCTGTCATTTCCTTCCCACTCTTATTACCATTCAGAGCAGCAAATGTTTCATTAGTGCATTAGTGCAGGCTGGACATCCAAGAGAGTGAAGACTACACCTTCTCCCTCCCCCAATCTGACTTCCTGGCCCAGGGTGGACTGAATGAACGGACTGCAGAAATGGACCTCACAGTTTGGGGGCCACAGCAACCCATCTGATGTGGGGAAGTTGCGGGATTTGGTTTAATCCTCACAAAGAGGAACCTGCTGAGCCCCCCACCCTCCACTGTCCTGTCCAGATGAGGCTGACTGCCTGCTCCACCCACCATCCCACCCAGCCAAACCGAAAACCCGGGCTCTCCTCCCTTCTAGTCACACAGGACTTGGTTCTAGCCTCTGCCCCTCAGTTCAGCAAAGAGGGGCCTTGCCCAGACCTTGAGCAGCAGCATCTCTTCCTGACAGTGTGGGCCCCCTGGGCAAATGGTCACAAATGGCTGAATGACATGGAAAAATTACTGTGCTTAACGAGACAAATCAATGGTAATTTTTCACTACAGCAGCTCCAGAGCAACACCCTCTGGATTATAATTGTCATTTTGATACTAAAATAAATTATTTTGAGAGGAAAAACTGATGAGTTAGCAAAATCCTGAGCATTCTCACTGTTCTTCCCAATCTTCAGAGGAGCAAATACTGGAGGTCTTTATATTTCTTCCTCTTTCTGGCAGCAGCTTAGGGAAATGGCCTTCGGGACAGAAGAGAGGCTGGGACACATGGTCCATGTGTTTCTGGCAGGGTGAAGGCCCCAGAACACAAGGCAAGACCCAAACCCATGGGCTGCCTCAGGGAGGAAGATACACACTTCAATTACATGAAATAAAACCTACAGAGAATTTACCTGCCGCAGGGGGCCCAGAGCCCGGCACATCCAACAGGGACTGAATTCAGGTCTGAGTACCTAAAAGCTGACCAAAAAGTGGCTGAACAGGTGCTCCTCGTGGTGTGGACCCCAGACCAGCAACATCACCATTACCCACGAACTCATCAAAAATGCAGAGTCCCCTGGGTGGTGCTTGTGACTCAGGGAGTAGGGCGCTGGCCCCATATACTGAGGGTGGCAGGTTCGAACCTGGCCCCAGCCAAACTGCAACAAAAAAATAGCCAGGCATTGTGGTGGGCACCTGTAGTCCCAGCTACTCGGGAGGCTGAGGCAAGAGAATCACCTAAGCCCAGGAGCTGGAAGTTGATATGAGCTGTGATGCCACGGCACTCTACCGAGGACAACAAAATGAGACTCTGTCTCTAAAAAAAATGCAGAGTCCCAGTCTCCTCCCAGAGCTGCTGAACCAGAATCTGCATTTTTCTTTTTTTTTTGAGACAGAATCTCACTATGTCATCCTTTGATAGAGTACCGTGGTGTCACATCTCACAGCAACTTCCGACTCTTGAGCCCAAGCAATTCTCTTGCCTCAGCCTCCCAAGCAGCTGGTGCCCGCTACAATGTCCGGCTATTTTTGTTGTTGTTGTTGTTGTTGCAGTTGTCATTGTTGTTTTAGTTGGCCCAGGGTGGGTTCGAACCTGCCAGCCTCAGTGTATATGGCCGGCGCCCTACCCACTATGCTACAGGCACCACCCCAGAATCTGCATTTTTAACATGACCTCCAAGGGATGTGCACACACAATAGGGATGACAGAGGGGGCAGCGGCTTGGCCTTGGTCTGGTGGCTCAAGAATGTCACTGCTAGGCCGGGCATGGTGGCTCATGCCTGTAATTCTAGCCCTCTGGGAGGCTGAGTCAGGTGGATTGCTTGAGCTCATGAGTTCAAGACCAGCCTAAGCCAAAAAGCGAGATCCCTTTCTCTACTAAAAATAGAAAAACTGAGGCAGAGGATCACTTGAGCCTGAGCTGGAGGTTGCTGTGGCCTATGATACCATGGCACTCTACCCGGGGCTACAGCTTGAGACTCTGTCTCAAAAAAAAAAGAATGTGACAGCTGCAATCTCTGTAAGAGAATGTCCTCACCTCATCCTCATGATTACGAGATGGATGCTGCAGCCCTGACCAGCAAGCTGCAAATCAGGGATCAAAGAGAAGGAGCGTGGAGGAGAAGCAGCACACGCAGCTGGAGGGAAAACTCCATAATCCCCACAGACCAGAATGGCTGCACCCACCTGTATGAGAAGCCGTGAATAGCAGATGGTGGGTTTTGCTAAGCACATTGCTATCCTGAATGAAATCAAGGTTTGGTAAGAAATGAGGAAGTGGAGGCAGCAGCAACGTCTGGTATCCCGAACTCGCAGAGAAAACACACTGTGATTCCCAAGCAATCCACTCCTCCCACCCAACCCCACAGAGGGAGAAAACCCCAAATGAAACTTCGAGAGAAACAAGTCTGTCTCAGACACCTGGGGCTCATATTATGTGAGAGAAAAGGACATATCTGGAAACTTATGCCCAACACACCAGGGTAAACGTTACCCCAACATACCACAAGAGGAGTGGGGAGAGAGATGGGGAGAGACAAAGACAGGGACAGACAGACACCGTGAAAAAGACAGGCAGGGAACAGAAAGGGAACATAATTCTAGAACTAAAGAAAGTTTCTCATAGTTCATTTCATGGCAAAACAACTTAGGAATAACATAAACTCAATAAAAATAAGAGTGTGAGAGGAATTGACAAAATAACAAGGTGATATGAAAAGAGAAATTGCAGATGTAAGGAAACAAATTGAGGACCAAAGTTACACCTTAAAGGAACTAATGAATAACCTAAAAGTAGTAAGGAATGTAATAGCCCTTATATTGAAAATTGATTTTTAGGCTGCACCTGTAGCTCAAGCCGCTAAGGCGCTAGCCACATACACCAGAGCTGGCGGGTTCGAATCCAACCCGGGTCTGCCAAACAGCAATGACAACTACAACCAAAAAATGGCTGGGCATTGTGGCGAGCACTTGTCCCAGCTATTTGGGAGGCTGAGGCAAGAGAATCACTTAAGCCCAAGAGTTGGAGGTTGCGGTGAGCTGTGATGCCACAGCACTCTACCCAGG
This sequence comes from Nycticebus coucang, assembly GCF_027406575.1. Lineage (NCBI taxonomy): Eukaryota > Metazoa > Chordata > Mammalia > Primates > Lorisidae > Nycticebus > Nycticebus coucang. Next base: position 105,306,002 of record NC_069783.1, on the reverse strand, counting down.
GTGACAGCTTGAGGCTCTGTCTGAAAAAAAAAAAAGAACATTGATTTTTTTAGGATTCTGTGTTCTATTTTTATTTGTAACACAATCCTATTATTATAGAAGTGGTAGATGTGCGCTGTAGATTTTAGAAAATAAAAACAAAACGAGAAAACTAAAATTCCATATTTCCACCATCTAGACAGCTGTACTGATTACACTTATAGCACATCCATCCGGGTCTGTCCTTGTGCAGATGTGTGTGTGCTTACACCTACATAGGCATACTTTTTACCCCAAATGAGACCATGCTATGCATTCCTCTCTGTTACCTACTTTTATCAGTTGAGTGTTTCCACTTTTCCACTGTTTCCAGCTACTTACCTGGAATAGCAATCACTGGATATCAATGGCAGCTTTTCTTTGATGAAGGTGCTGAAGTGAGTGTTTGCATTTTTATCTTGGCATTTCTGCATTGATTAAATTCTTGTACTGAGCACTTCTTATTTCTCCAGAAACAATAGAGTACCTTTTCACCAGAGGAAAAATGTAGCAGGCTCTACTCAAACATGCTGGGGTTTTACTCATTGTTAATGTCAGGTCATAACAAGAGGGATAGTTTTGCATTATTTGGTATTTTTAAAATTTATTTCAAAAAGGGAAAGCACGCAGCTCCATCCTCTGCTTTTTCCTGTGTCTATTTCTCATTAGATGAATTTCACCCCAATCTGATTTGCCACCTTGATGTGGCTTCTTCCTGGGGAGAGAAGTGTGTCTTAACTACTGTCCTTCAAAGGGCAGATGGATGGCCATCTGGGGATCTGGAACCAGCCACCAAGGCCTCAGATGTCCCCAGGGAAAAAGGGGCCAGCGGGGTGAGCTGTAGACACCTGAGGAGGGTGCTTTGCCTAGCAGGGAACTCAAGCTGTGAGCCCTCCGTGCAGGACCCCTCAGGCCAGAGGACCAGGAGGAGGGGTGAGAACAGGGGTTTTGGGGTATGGACCAGGCCCAGGCAGCCCTAACATGGAGGCTGGAGGCCCCTGAGCAGGTCAGGGTCCTCAGCCTCAGAGCAGCTGCCTCAGTGGGCATCTCCACCTCACCCTCCACCCTGCCTTCCTCCCTCCTGTCCTCTCCCTCAGCAACCCAGCCCTGCCCCAGGGCTGCTGAAACTCAATCCACCTCAGCTGGGGCATTTTTCCTGGCCCCCTGGGCAGTGGCCCTGTGACCCTCAGCTCTGCTCACCCTAAAACCTGAACAGCAGAGTCTCCTTCTCTTGCCACGGTACACATTCAGTTCATTGAGGATTTCGGTTGTCACTTCCCTTGTCTCAGCTCCTGGCTGGGTTACAGGAGGGGAGGTCTGTTTGTCTGAACAAGGACCTCAGGCTGGTGGGGGTACTGTGGTTCTGCTGCAGAACACTGCCTGAGGGGCTTGCAGGGCCCTCCTCGTCCCAAGGGGGACAGGAGCAGCAGCTTTCAATTCCTCAGGAAGTGGGCTGGCCCTTATCTGGGCCGCAGCCACCACAGGACTCCAGGACAACACACACCTAATAGGTGGGAGGGGAGGTGACAGGACAGGGGTCTGACCACTGGCTGCTGAGAGCCCCCTGGAGGGCTGCTCCCTACCCCACAGGCAACCTCTGGTCCCACATCACCTAGAAACTTGCTCATTGTTTAATAGACTTACTCAAGCACCTGCTAAGGGTCAGACCCTGTACTAAGACCTGGGGACATTGCTGGGGATAGGTCACTGAGTCCCTGCTCTCTGGGTGCTCTAGAGGGGAGACAGGCCATATGAAGTTAGCAAACAGACGCACGAATGTCTGAGAGAACAAGTTCTACAAAGAAATGAGTGACATAGGAAAGGGTATCATTTTAGTTGGGTGGTCAGGGACAGTTGGGGGCAACTGAAGGAAGGAGGAAGGTTGAATGGAACCCCCTGAAACCCACGTCCAGGTCCTCACCCTTAGAACATGTGAGACAACCTTATGTAGAAACAGGATCTTTGCAGATATAACTTGAGGGTCTTGAGATCATCCTGGATTTAGGGTGGATCCTAATTCCAATGACAGATGTCCTTATAAAATAAGGAAAAGGAGAGGGAAATTTGAGACAAGGACACTGAGAGAGAAGGCAGAAGCAGCCACATGTAGATGGGCAGAGACTGGGTGATGACGTGGGTGACACATAAGGGCTGCTGCAGGAAAGGGGCTGGAAGAGACCCTCCCACACCTTCATGTCAGACTTCCTGCCTAAAGAGTTGGGATGGGATAAGTTTCTAGGTTCTTAGCCACTAGGAAACAAATACCCAGACAGGAGGAGAGGAGGCTGCAGGGCTGAGGCTCTGCAGGGGAGGGGAGAGCGCACCCTGTTCCAGGTGCAGAGGGAGCCCCAGGAGGGAGGTTTTTAAGCAGAGAAGTGGAGGGTCTACTGCGTCTTCACAGGCCCATCCACACTGCTCAAGGATGGCAGAGGCACAGCAGCTACTCCTGGAGGGAGGAAGTGTGGCTCTACAGCCACATGCAAGGAATGCTACAAACAAAACCCACGATACCGCACAAGCCTCTAATGAGATTTCCAGAAATCTGGCATAGCAGAAAGGAGGAGACTCACCACAGCCCCAAATCGTGCACCCGGCTCTCAGCAGTTTTGCGAGAAAAACTCTTCTTGAGTTTTGTGTTTGTGCCAGGTGGCCAGCTCCTTGAGGCCAGCAGCTGGGAGGAGCCAGCCCTGTTGTTCTGGGACCAGCCCCAGGTTAATTGCTCCACAGCGTCCTATGCAGTGATGTATGGAAACAACCCACAATTCGGGCAACTGTTCTCTGCCCACAAGTTGAGATTTGATTACTTTTTTATCACTAAATTAAATTCCTTCTCTTGCTTGTCTCGTTACATTAAATCTCTTTAAATCTTAATAGACTGCAGCATCTCCCTGCAGCCCAGGCCACTGATAACAGCGTCTGGAACTCCCTGCCGGCCAGAGGCAAGGAGGGAGGGATGCCTGCCGGGGAGGTACTGGCTCTAAAGGGAGAGAGAAGAGAGGGCTCCTGGCACCGGGGACCCACGCTTCTCGGAACTGCTGCAGATCCTGTGACGAGCCCAGGCATCTACATATGAGGACCCTTCCCAGGACAGGCAGGACGTTGGCGTTCACAGACACAGTTCAGAAACTGCTACCCTGTTTCCCCAGAAATAAGACATCCTCCGAAAATAAGACCTACTTACAGGAAAGATAAGACGTCCCCTGAAAATAAGACCTAGCGCATCTTTGGGAGCACACCTAAAAATAAGACACTGTCTTATTTTTGGGGAAACAGGGTACCTTCCTTCCAGACCTGACTCCAGGGGCACCAGCTCCCTGGCCCCTGCCACCTCCCCTGCCTTGGCTCAGTCCAGCCAGCCAGAGCCCATCTCCAGGGTGGGGGAAACGCAGAGCTCCCTGCAGGTGGGTGACCCAGGCACCTGCAGCCAAGGGTTTAAAGTGCTTCCATATAGGCCCATCAGGCAGGCAGAGGGGACTAGAGCTGAAACCAAGCTCAGCACTTGGACAAAGCACAGCGTGGATCTAGGGTCACCAATTCTGAGTGTGTGTGGGGAGCTATATGTTGCGGGGCCTAACGGAGCCACATGCAAATGCTTTGCCCTTTTCCTCCTCTCCAAAGACAAAGACACAAAGGATCTAGCCCCACTCCCAAGAAGTTCCAGCCAAAAGACTCTAATCTGACAGGGAAGCTGTGGAATTTGCCCACCCACTATGGCCCCATATAAAAGGGGTTTGTACCCACCCCTGGGTACAGATGCCATCTTTGCACTGCCTAAGCAGGTCACCCTCCCCTTTCAATAAACCACATCTGCCCAGTTCCTCAAGGCTCTGAGTCTTTGGAAGCTGCAAACCTCAGAGGCTCAAACAATGCAGGCTGGTTTCTGCCCACAATGCCCAACTGACCCATCCTTGCTCAGGGCCTCAGAGCACCCCTGGCTCTATCCTAAATGCGACCAGTCACATGGTGGGAAGAGAGAGCTTGCACCCACTCAGCTGTTGAATACCCAGCCCCAAAGTGGCACCAGTCAGGTCATGTCATGACTCTTAAGCCAGGACTAACCACAAAGTCCTTCCCCATTGCAAGGGGCCAAGAGGTGCCCACAGAACAGAGACAGACTCCCAGAAGCTGCCAAAGAAGTATAGCAAGAGGTCAGGGAGGGTGTTGTGGGGACAACTATGCTGTGTCCCAGGTGACCAAAGTGGCAGGGGACCCAAAGAGGGTAAAGCTCAGGAAAGGGAGGTGGGCAAGCTCTGGGCACCCACCGCTAGGAGCAGCACTTGGAAATTGCCAGCACGTCCATGTCTGGGTTGCAGGAGGGCCTCATGCTGAGGGTACCGTATCAGATGGACTCAGGGCGTGGGTGCAGGTCAGTTTCAGGGCCTCTGTGCATGGAGCCGGCTCTACCACATGATCCTCTGCTGAGAGGGCGTCCTGGCTGGTATCTGATCTCTGGTCACAGAGGCCGCCCTCCCTAGGGATCTGTCAGTCCTCATCAGAGCCATATCTAACAAGGTAGTGCCCTATTGTGTTCAAAATGAAGTTGATGAATAAATAAAGCACATAAATATTTCACTGATAGCTTTTGGGATCTGCTGGATATAACCAGCCTTTGTCTGAAGACCTCTCTCCTACGTCCACCTGTTGAGTCTCCGGCAGGGCTGTCATTTCGTTTCTGTAGTTCCGAGTCCAACAAGGCTGCTCCCAAAGAACAAGTGGCTAGAATTAAGCAGCAAGAATCCAGTCAGACACCAGAAAGGACTTCCTGGGCCACATGCTTAGGTCTCTGCTACCTGGGCAGATGCAGAGCTCTGAGCCTGAGACCAAAAGGTGTGGCTCGCTGCGTCCTTTCCTGGGACTGCTTCAATAATCCAGGATGATGTTGTCTTGAGACCTTCACCTTGATCACATCCACAGAGACCCTTTGTGCAGATAAAATCACACCCACAGGTACCTAAGTTTAGGATACAAATGTTCCTTTGGGGGGCCACAGTTGGGCCCCCTGCACTGACCTGGACTTGGCCTCAAGGCCTTTCTTGGGCTGTGTTAACATCCAAGAGCCCATGATGACACAGAGGCCATGGGGCCACGTTCACCCAGGATGCTGGAGAAAGTAAGCTGGGAGCTGCCTGTCCCAGCCCCAAGTACAGGAGAACACAAGACTGTGAGCCCACACTGCAGGGGTGAACACAAACAAAGGCTTCAGAGACATCTGGAGGGAAGCTCTCTGTCTCCTGGGAAGGACCCAGCAGGTCTCTAGCCCTCAGCATGTGTCCTCTGGGGGTAGGGTTGCTGTCTCCAAGAATCCCCCAGGACAAGATGCTGGTGGTCCCCAAGCAGCTCATCTAAGGCTTGGGGCCTGTCTCACAGCAATGACAGCCACAGCTGCCATCAGTTAAGTTCAAGAAGAAAGTCTTGCTGGGCCACGGTGCAGAGAGGAGGTGTGGAGCTGGCTCAGGTGCTGAGGGGAGGTGTGGAGCTGGCCTAGGTACAGAGGGGAGATGTGGAGCTGACCCATTGTGCAGAAGGGAGGTGTGGAGCTGGCCCAGGTGCAGAGAGGAGGTGTGGAGCTGGCTCAGGTGCAGAGAGGAGGTGTGGAGCTGGCCCAGGTGCTGAGGGGAGGTGTGGAGCTGACTCATCATGCAGAAGGGAGGTGTGGAGCTGCCCCAGGTGTAGAGGGGAGGTGTGCAGCCAGCTGGCATGCAGTGCATGTTGATCCTGCTCTTCATGTTACGTGGCATCCCTCAGGCCAAGGGCAGCCAAGTACCTGGACAACCCCCCCCCCCACACACACACACACACACACACAGAGCCAGGCCAGTGCTGAGGCTGGTTCCTCCAGAGACAGGAATTCACTGCTGGCACCGTATTGATTGTATAAAATATATCTCCCTCTGGTGGATTTGCTGGGATGCTTAGGCTAAGGAATTTGAGATTTTTATAAGACTCATTAAATTCTGACTTTTCACTTTCACAGACTCCTGGGCCTTGGCTCAACTTTCCAGTTTTCCCAGGCTTCCCAGGGCAACCAGTGCCTTTGCCGCCCCAAACACACCTTCCCCACTCATAGAGCCCCAAGCTGAGGACAGCAGGCCCCTGCAGCACAGGTGATAATCAACATGCAGACAGGTGCATCTAGAGGTATAGTGACCCTGCCACCCAGGGACCGGGAGCTGCCAAGTTCAACTCTCAGAGCCTCCCTGGCAGAAGCCCAAGCTCAAACAAAGGTGGGGAGGAGGAAACCTCTGGTGCACGTATCTGCCTTTGGAAGAGATGTCAGCAACGTGATGGGTTCCAGGAGAGGCTGTGTCCAGATGTGGCCTGGCTGTGAGTGGTGTGGGGACTCTGCCCACAGATGCAGTTCCCAGCCAAGGCCCTGGTGTCAGCACTGGATGAGGGGCTGGAGCCATTCCTGCCCAGCCATCAGCATTATCACCACCCTCACTCCACACAAACCTCCCTTTAGTGCCACACTGCCCTCTCCTGCCACATGCAGCTCTAGTGCCTCAGTGTCCTGGATGAGGGTCACCCAGGGAAAATGCCAATGACCCACAGAGCCTCCAAAACTGGCCGAGACGCTCATTCCCCCAGCCTACACCCCCAGTTATTAGGGTGGTGCCATCACTGCACGCTGCCAGCTCAATACAGAATATGGGTCTCCAAGGCCCTTCCAACCAGGTGCCCTCTGCTTTCCGGGCAGAGCCCAGCATCGGCTAAGGCCCCTGTGCCAGGAGCTCTGGTGGGAGCCTCAGCACTGCCCCACAGGAGGATGCCCCTGCAGGTGGCTGCCCATCCACCCTGCTGCCCTGACCTGCACCCCACCCAGACATCCTGGGTCAGCCCCAGGCAGGGCCCAGAGGGTTAGAGCTATGCTTGGACCCCAGCTGTCAAAATGGAACCAGGACACAGCACCTGCCCCAGGGAGGGCCCAGGGATGCTCAATTTGTACAGACCCAGCTGTGCTTTGGCCAGGAGAAGGCTGCACCTCACGACGAGGGCAGTCAGAACTTTGGACACTAGGCCAGTCACAAATGTGTGACAGAAACAGTGCTCCAGGCCATCTGCAGACACCCCCCAAAGGCTTCCTGTCTGAATGTTCAAAAGCTTAGTGAGATGGTGGACCTCAACCCATCCCTCTTAAAGCATGTGTCCCTCAGAAATGGGAAAACTGAGGCAGGGCAGGTTTGCAGGCAATCCCAGTGTTTTTTATCCTTGAACCCCACATCCAACCCCAAAGCAAAAACACCTGGGACCTGCCCCCTTCACTCTTGTAGCTGCACTGAGCATTTATGGTCTGGGCTGTGTGTGGCACTCTCAGCCAGAGTAAGGGCTTCAGGAAGGCCAGACCACATCACCCCTCTCCTTCCTTGCTTATTGCTGAGCCAAAGGAGCCATTCTGAGGGGATTGAGGTCTCTGGGCTCCAGATTCCAACTCTGGGACGTCCGAGAGAAGGTGAAACAGTGGGGACAGTGAAGTGACAGGGACAGCAAAGGACTAGGGTCCCCGGTCCCAGTAGGATGAAAGGAGGAGCTCAGGGCTCTCAATGAAATGACTCCTGTGATGCTGAAATGGTGGACCCTTGTCCAGCACTACTTAAGGTTCACCCAGGATCTTGTTCCCAGGAAAGCACAGACACCTGGAACCAAACCCAGTCATCTCCAGAGGAAAAAACAGCAAGTGACAGCCTACCATCCACAGCCCATAGCCCGTGTCCACAGCTCACAGCCCATGTCCACAATCCACAGCTCATGTCCACAGTCCAAGGCCCACTGTCCGTGGTCCACAGCCCACAGCCTGAGGCCCACTGTCCACAGCCCACAGCACAGTATCCAAGGCTCATGGTCCTCATCCCACTGCCCACAGCCCATGGCCCACAGGGAGAGCACCACACAGTGTCCCAGCTGGGCAGGGGTATGTTGTAGCCACGGTGTGCACAGAGCTGCTCCTCAGCTGTGCTGCAGCCCTGGCTCACAGGCCTGTCCAGACACTCCAAGGCCAAAAAGGAGCCGGGCATCTGCAGGAGGCACCAGGGAGCAGGAGGGCTGGACTCAGGAGCCCACCCACCCCAGCAGCCTCTGACCAGTCTCCTCCAAGCCCAGGGATGAGTGAGAAGAAAGATGTGTAATGAAGGCTGCTGGCTTCTCTCTGGAGAAAACATTTCACCTGAGAAAATTTAGGTGAGAAAAATCCTAAATAGCCACAGACTGAAAAAAGAGAATGTTGATTCAGGCAGCCAGATCCCTGCTCAGCTGACCCACTCCAGACTCTGGCATGGCTGTCACCCCCTGCTCATTGGGAGGAACACTGACACTCCTCATTTCTCCAGCTGCAAACTCAAGCCAGTGTCCTCAGGAGAACAAAGGCGGACATGGGGAAATGCATGACAAATTGCCTTCTGGAAAGCTTGTGTGTGAAAGTCGCCTTGGAGCACAGCCTGGCCATGCTGTCAGGGACACAGCCCGTTGGGATTTCACTTTTGAGAAATTCTCCTTAATGCTTTCTCAGAAAGCTGGGATCATTATCTCTTTATTCACCAAATTTTGTCTTTTGGTATTTCAAAGCAAAATGTGTTATACTAATAAGATCCCTTTTTAGGGCGGCATCTGTGGCTCAGTGGGTAGGGTGCCAGCCCCATATACCAAGGGTGGCAGGTTCGAACCCAGCCCTGGCCAAACTGCAACAAAAAAATAGCCGGGCGTTGTGGCGGGCGCCTGTAGTCCCAGCTACTCAGGAGGCTGAGGCAAGAGAATCGCGTAAGCCCAGGAGTTGGAGGTTTCTGTGAACTGTGTGAGGCCATGGCACTCTACTGAGGGTGATAAAGTGAGACTCTGTCTCTACAAAAAAAAAAAAAGATCCCTTTTTAACGGAAGAAAAGGAAAGAGGCATCAATTTCAATGTTAAGGATATAAATTCAGGATGGAAAAGATGTGAGGGCTGCCAAAGATGACGACCCAATGGGCACAGGTCACTGCAGCCTGCACAGACCCTGCTATCTCTGGGGTGGTGGAAAGTCAGTGCAAACCACTGACCAGACCCATGAGCAAATGCTGTCGTCCTGCATACACCAAGCTCCCAAGGGATGAGATGAAATGCCACTGCCAGCACCCTGCTGGGCCACACACATACAAAGGCACACATGTATACATACATACACCTAGATATGTGCACATACATGCATGCATGTAAAGAGATGTACATGCACACACACGTAGACACATACACTTGTGCTCATGTGGGCTCACACATAAACGCCTGCAGGAACTTGCATAAACCCTAAGTGTGTGCACATATGCAAGCATACACACTCACACGTGTGCATGTACACATGCATTTACATACACATAATGCAATATATGCATACACATGTGAACTCCCACAAGCATGTGTACATGTAAATGCGCATATGAACTTGCACACACACATACACACTCGGGATACTTTCTGGGATTGCTTCCCAGTGAACAGAAGACACTGGAGTCTTTGTCTCTGATCCTTCTGAGGAGCCCCAGCCAGCTCCTACCGATGTTAGTGGTACAGGTCCAAAGAGTCACTATCATCCCAAACCTCCCATGGTGACCAGGGAGCAGGAATCAGATCATTGGCCAGGCCTGGTTGCTGTCCACCATAGATTGAGGGGATGGTGCAGACATCAGGGAGGAAGGTTCCCAGAGGAAGCAGGGTCCAAGGGCAATGGGAAGCTGAATAAGAGCTGTCCAGGGGAAGCTGAAAGTGTCAGCTCCATACATGGCCCCATCCTAAGGCTGATTCTCTGAGCAGACATTGTCCTAGTTCTGGAGGCTCTGTGGCTTCACCTATGAGAAAAATCACAAACATGAGCTTATCAGCAACTGATTCCTCTTACAGTCAGTCCCACAGCCAGTCTCACCAGACGCCGCACCATTGTCTGGACCTGCACCCATGTCTCAGAGACACAGTGGTGGGAGGCGATTCAACTTGCTTAATCCACAATGCATGTTTTCACAAAAATGTGAGCTTTGTGGGCTCTAAGTGGCTCTCCACCACTTCAAAGGAGGCTGGGGAAGGCCTCAACATATTCAATGACTTGACACCTGGCATCCACGCCATGCTGAAGTAGCCCCTCAACATGCAGCAGTGGGAACAGACATGTCTCAATATGGCCCCTGGACCCCAAGTTCTCCACCATTCTGGAGTAAAATGCCTGCCCCCTTCACACCCAAATAAGACATCCTGGGTGCCCACACCAAGAACCCAAGGATCCAGCCCCCAATTCCCACATTTCCTATGGAAACTTGTCCTTCTATCCAGCAGGGAGTGGACCCCGAGGGGATGCTGAAACTGAAACTCAGGGCACACGGTGTGTCAACAGCACACACAGACAGGAGGCACCAAGAGAGACCTCAGTGCCTCCCACCCCACAGTTGCTCTTCTGAGACCCCAGATCCCCACTAACAAGAGTCCCTCTTCTTCCAGCTGCCTCCATGCACTAGAGACTGTCTCCCAACCATCTCCAAATCCTAAACCTATTCAAGGGAGCAAACTTCACCTGCCCTCCTGCAATCTTCTTCCACTAAAGACTCTCACTCAGCCACTGGAGTGTGCAGGCTCAAGAGGCAAAAGGCACAAACTAATCGATTAGTGTCCTGCTGATAAACAGATCTTTTTTTGTTTGTTTTTAAGTTATTACTCTCTCTTTTTTTTTTTTTTTTTAGAGACAGAGTCTCACTCTGTCACCCTCAGTAGAGTACTGTGGCATCACAGCTCATAGCAACTTCCAGCTCTTGGGCTTAGGTGATTCTCTTGCCTCAGCCTCCCGAGTAGCTGGGACTACAGGCACCTGCCACAACACCCGACTATTTTTTTGTTGCAGTTTGGCTGGAGCTGGGTTTGAACTCACCACCCTCGGTATATGGGGCAGGTGCCCTACTCACTGAGCCACATGAGCCACCCAAGTTATAACTCTCTTTTTTAAAACAGATTTGGTTTAAGAGTTGATATTTCTTTTTCTAATAGCTGATGTTCTGTGATTGCTTCAGCAACACATGTACTAAAATCGGAATGATATAGAGAAAATTAGCATAGCCCTGTGCACAGAAGACACGCAAATTTGTGAAGCATTCCATATTTAACAAATAAATAAATAAAAGTTGATGTTCTTCTTTTTTTCTTTCCTCACCTTTTACAGATTAACCTGTGGCCAGGACTCCCCCAGGCCCTAGTTCTCATCTCTTCATCTGTGTTTCCTGGTACTCACCTAAACACTTTCAAGTCAGGGCAAATGGCGCCTTCTGGGCCCAGCCACTAGTTTCTTACCTGTCTCCTCTCTTCTCTCTTTTTATGATAATTCTGGAGAAATATCCTCAACTTTGTCCTAAGACCTTTCTACTGTATTTTTAATTTATGTCATTTTAAATTTTTTAAAGTTTCCTATTTTCTAATTATCTCTTTTTATAGCAGCTGTTCCTGACCCATTTTCTCTTCTTGATCCACGGGTAGAACATTTTTTGCAAGGTTTTTCCCTGCTCGTTACATTATCTCTGACTCCATCAGTGGTGGACTCCCTGGCTGACTCTCTGGTGGTGCATGTTAGCAAGTCCCCAAACACCTGCAGGCTTGGGGAGGGGGCTCGTATGTTGGGGGACACTCCCCATGCACACGTTCAGCTGGATGGGAGGCTGCTCTTTGGGACAGGAGAGGATGTTAGGTAGAATGATGGGCCCGAAGGTGACCAAATCCTAATCCCCAGAATCTGTGGATGTCACCTTATGTGGCAAAAGGGACTTTGCAAGTGTGATTAAGAGTCTTGAGGTGGGGCTTGGCGCAGTGGCGCATGCCTGTAATCCTAGCACACTGGGAGGCTGAGGCAGGTGGACTGTCTGAGTTCACAAGTTCAAGAGCAGCCTGAGCAAGAGCGAGACCTCATCTCTAAAAATAGCCAGGCCTTGTGGCAGGCACCTGTAGTCCCAGCTACTCGGGAGGCTGAGACAAGAGATTGCTTGAGCCCAAGAGTTTGAGGTTGCGGTGAGCTATGACGCCACAGCATTCTACTGAGAGTGACAAAGTGAGACTCTGTCTCAAAATCTAAAAAAGAGTCTTGAGGTGGGAGATGAGCCTGGATTATCCAGACAGCTCAAGGTCATCACTGAGTCCTTTAGGAAAAAGAGAGTGAAGGAGGATCGACCTGGTGAGATGAGGAGCTGTGGGAAGGACTCAGCCACCATTCAGCTGGATGAGGGCAGCGAGGCTGCCTCCCCCCCCCCCCAGGATGCAGCTATCTCAGGAGGTGGGCCACGCGGGGGGCCCTGCCCTGAAGTCCCCCCAGAGGGACCAGCCTACCTGCACCTGCATGTCCAGGGAACTATCTATGTACAGTGGTGGCCAGGGCTTGAGCATGAGGTCACTGCCTGGGGTTCACCAAGGCACAAAATGGATGTGAGCCTCAGAGGCAGGCCCAGGCTCTGGGGAAATGGCCACAGGCTCCTGCCCACAGTCAGGTCACCCGATGTCTGGGAAGGGCCAGCCCTTGTCCAACAGCCTCCCCACCTAGGCAGTGCAAGCCCATATACCTCTGGACTGTACCTTGGACCCCTGGGCAGCCTTTAATAGGCACTGACCCTACACCTCTCTGATGGTGTTGTGCTAGGTCTGAAGGTGTCAGGCAAAATCTGGAGGTTTTGGGCTGGGTCTGGGTGTATGATGTCAATCACACGTGGGCCGCCCTGCAGGGCTGTCACTGGTATTTAGGGCACATTAAGGCCCCTCTCCAGAACAGCAGGTGGTGCCCCAAAGACAAGGTGCCAGAACCAGGGTCTCAGGGTTCCTGGTACACAGACCACACCTTCAGCAGATGCTCCCGCCAGTCCTGTGATCATGGGGATCTCAGGGCTGTAAGGGGCTGAGATGACAGCCAGGACAACCAGGCTTACCTCCAGACTTGACCCTTGAGAGCACCAGGCTTTGCTGAGGTTTCCTCATGCACACTGGGGACACTGACCAGCATGCCCAGAATGTGTTTTGAGGCTGGGTGCAAGGCGCCTGAGCCTCACCTGAGCATCCCAACCTGGAGGCTGCTCTTCTCCTACATAGGAGGTAAGGAAACTGAGGCACAAAAAGTTAAGTCACCAGCCCGAGGCCATCCAGCTAGAAAGCTGGAGACCCAGAAGTGCAGTCTAGATGGCTTCGGAAGGGGGCAGGGATGGAGAGAGCGAGAGAGAGGAGGAGAGAGAGGGAGGGAGAGGGAGAGAGATGGAAAGACAGAGACACAGAAAGCGAGAGAGGAAAAGGGAGGGAAGGAGAGGGGGAGGAAGAGAGAAGGAAGGAAACAAGAGCCCTTCCCTTCCCGTCTCACTCACTGTCCTTCACAGTCCCCGCCACGAGCCAACCTGGAAGGAACCCCTCTCTGGCCCCGCCCCTGGTGCCATCCCTTCTCACGTCAGACCCGCCCCCACCACGGCTCAGTCCCCTCCAGCGTGGGCGGGGGTCCAGGCCGCAGCGCGCCGCTGCCATCTAGTGGGCACGGGTGGTCCTGCAAGCCCGGGATCCCGCCCCTGGGACGCTTTCCCGGGCCAGGTGGCTTCAGCCCTGAGAGGAGCAAGCCTCTGCACCAGGGGCAGGGGCTGGACAGCTGTTCCGCCAGGGGAGTCCTGTGCTTCCAGGACCCCCACACCCCGTCCCGGCCTGGCCCCACCGCCCATGGCCTTATCCAAACCCGGGCAGTTTTGAAGAATGTTGGCCAGGTGTCTTCTAGACTGTCCCACAGCCCAGAGGGTCCAATGACCCAGTAGTCACACTGGAGTCAGGGAGTTGGGGAGAGGGCACAGACAACCCAGGCACCCTGCTGGTCGGGATGCAGAGAGACCAGCCCTCTCTGCTCCTTTATGCCTGGTTGCGTGAAGGGAAGCAAGCCTCCATGTCCAGCCACACCTGAAGGGAGCAGCCTGTGGCTGTGACCTCCCACCCTTTCCAAGGCTGGTGGTTTACAGAGCAGGTGGTGGCCAAGAGGAGAAGGTGCTTTCTGTGTGCCCCTCATGGCCTAGAGGAGGCACGGGCTGGGGGCTAAGTGCCACTGGTGCCATCACTGGGTATGAAGACCCTAGTGTGTGGGGAACATCAGCGTCTGGAGTCTCCAGGCCAGGCCGACCCCACTGGGCCCAATGGATTGGTGGGTGGATGGATGGGACACAGAAGCAAGGGAGGATGCCCAGGTGCCAAGAAAGCCCTGCCCACCTGGGGGACACCTTCACCAAGTGTGGGTGAGGGACCCCCCATTTCAGGCCACACCCAACCAGTCTGTGGGTCTAGGGCCAGGACTCAGCTTCCCAAGGGGACTTTTCTTGGTGTCTCCTCCAGGACAGAGGACAGCCCTGAATCCCTGAACATCTGCTCCCCTGACCTGCCACAGCCTACCTGGCTGCGGGAGGACCAGCGGGCCCATCCCTCTGACCTCCAGGTGTCACGTTTGCCACAGAGTGCAGAGCCTCAAACAGGAGCCTTGGGGTCAAGTGAACCCAGGGAGCTGAGCGCATCACCAGGGCCAGGCCCAGTGAGGACAGAGCATCACCTGGGGTATCACTCCACACCCTAGCAGAGAGTCGTTCAGCCTTGACTCCATGGGCCCTCCACACCTGTTCCAGGCAAAGGTCTCCCCAGGCTGGCTCAGGGCAGGGACTAGGAGACTTCATTCCTAACAAGCTCCCAGGCTAGTTGGGGGAGAGGGGTGCTAGCTGGAGGACCCTTGGACCTGGGTGTCCACCATCCAGGCTGGGCCTCAGGCTTCCACACTCAGTGGCCCTTAGGGGTCACCCAGTGTCCTTCTGCGCATTCTTGGTTACAGATGATCACTATCACAGACCTGCCCAACTTCCAGGACAGTGGCAGGAGGCTCCTCTGTGGGGATGGGGGCACAGCCCCAGATTCCAGGATCCAGAAGAAGACACAGAGAGGCTGCTGAGGCCGCAGGGCATGGTCCCTTCTGCTGTTCCAGACCTTGGACAGAGCCTTCTGCTGGACAACAGGTACAGCCAGTACCTCTAGCCCCAGAGAATGGATGGAGCTCTCCAGCACAGAGGGAAGAGGAGGGAGCCACCCGGGCCTCTGGGATTGAGACATATCCCTCAAAGGGAGCAGGGACATGGGGCAGCTGGCAGTGTCCAAACACCAAGCTCCCTCCCATAGCAGCCTTGTGATAGTTGGCCTTAGCACCCAGCACTCCCCACATGTGGCCTGAGGAACCCTACATGCAGTGGAGCTGGGACTAAAGGCAGGAGGGCACAGAATTACCATAGTGCTGCCCACTGGACCCCCACCAGCCCCCACACTGGGGTCTGCAGGGTGCCTCCCACCCTCCCACTTGGCTGCAGCCCTAGACATGAATTCCTAGCCGAATCTGTGGTGGGGAACAGCTGGGGCGAGGACAGTATGACTCTTGTGCCCCACTGTAGCCTCCCTGTGACCAGGAGCAAGCCTGGGGGCAAGAGGGAGCTGACAGCCATTTTCACACACACTCCCGACCTACATATACTCCTCACCTTTGTCCAAATCACAGGCTGAGCTTGGGCACCTCCTGCCAGGGTCTGAGTGTCAAGTGCTCTCAATCTACTGCTGTAGATTGCCCTGAAATGGTGCCTCTGCCATTCTGCTCACAATGCTGAGAGCAAGAACTCGGGAGGACCTGGCAAGCAGCTTTCCCTGGAGTTTTTGGCCTTGTCCCATTGGCTGTGACTGTGTCCTCAGAGAGCTCAGCTGAGCTGACCATCCTAGCGGACTGTGTGTACCAGAGGGCCAGGTACTCCCTCCAGGAAACCCCGCTCCCTCCTGCCTGAGGATGTGAGCCTGCCCAGCCTGGGGTCCCATAAGTGTATGTGCAGCTCCAGCTGTCCCTGGTATGCCCACCAGATAATATCTGCGATGAATTATTCACGCACCCAAAGTGTACATCAGAGCACAGCAGCTGGTAAATGCTGGAGGCTTGCCCGGCACATTAAGGGAGGTGCCTCCTCCCAGCCGCTTGCCCATTGGGAACCTGCATTAATGCATGTTTCCAAGAACGATAATGGAGCACATATGCCAACAACTCATCACTGAGGGGCTGAGTCCAGCAGCACAACTGCACCTGGGCAGAGGCCAGGGAGAGGCGCCAGGGCCTAGGCCAAGAGGAGACAGCCCCCTCCCACCCCCCAATTCATGCCCTACCCTCCCATGCCTAAGGTGGCCATGGGAGTTGAGGGGGGAGCAACGGCTATAAGTGTATTTTGAAAACAGACATGACTAGGTGGCTCCTGCGGCTCAAAGGGGTAGGGCGCCAGCCCCATATGCCAGAAGTGGTGCCAGCCCCATATGCCAGAGGTGGTGGGTTCAAACCCAGCCCCAGCCAGAAACTGCAAAAAAAAAACAAAAAAAAAAAAAAAAGAGAGATGACAGGCTTTTATGACTCACAGAGAGGGTATGAAAAGAGGACAGAGCTGAGAGTGACCCCACTGATGCCTTTGGCAAGAACAATTCCAAGGGTGGAGCCACCCTTTCCTGAGACAGGGAGCTGGGAGGAAGGGTTCTGAGGGATGTGCAGGAGCTCAGTTTGGGGTGTGCCAGTGAGAGCACTGAGCACTGTGTTGGCAGGAATAGTGGAGGATCCTATAAGACATGGAAACATGGGCCTGCTTCTTGGGAGGGCCACCCAGGCCAGCAGGATTCTGGCAATGACAGCTGAGGTTTTCTGATACTGTTGCAACCTTGACTTAAAGGACTCATGGCTCATGTTGTTCAACAGCACAACAAAATTACCTTTAAATAGCTCAAATCCTTGACTTGCATTTCTCACACAACATTAGGGAGTTGCATTCCTGCCAGTCTCAGTCCAGCCACCAGGCCTGCAGGGGCCCAACAGAAGCCCAGGCTCTGTGGTCACAGTTTTAGCTCCCCCTGGAGTCTGGCCCCCAGACCCATGCCCTGCCTGCTGTGCTGAGCTAAAGCCAGACAAATGCACCTGCAGGTGTCCTGGGGCTGCCCTGATGAATGACCACAGCTGGTCTGGGCAAGCAGGTCTGGCTCCTTTGGGGCTGCTGAGGAAGCCTTCTACTCTTACCCCAGGAGGCTCTAGGGCTCCTTGGCTCCAATCTCTGTCCTGGCATCCCCTTCTCCTCTGTGGGCTCCTCCTAGGAGGACACTAGCCAGTGAATTGAGGGCCTCCCCCTTTTCAATATGATCTCATCTTAACTAATCCCATCTGCAAATGACTATCCAGATGAGGTGACATTCTGAGGTTCTAGGTGAACAGACAGGAAGATCTGGTCACACCAGATGTGAGAAGGAGAGTCCCAGAAGCCTGCTTGGAGGCCACAAGGCTAGCACTGGCCTCTATAGGAAGGGAAGGGGGTGCAGGTGGGAGGGTTGGGGGAGGGGCCAGCTGAGCATTGAGTGGGCTTGGCCAAGGATGGTGGGTGTGAACCTTGGCAGCCAGCTGACAGGGCAGGCTAGTCCAGCAAAGAGGTCAGGCCCAGCTGCCCTCTGATCTTGAGTGAAAAGGAGCCAGTTCCAAAACCTAGCACTGAGAAAATTTCCACACTCTCCAGCCCTCAGGTGGACATTGGGATCCTTGTTACTCCAGCTTCCCTCTGGGGTCCATCTTGTTGTCCCTGGCCTGAGACAAGGGTATCACTAAGCAGATATAAGAGGCTGTGGCAGGGCCTCAAACTCCCACTGCCCTGGGGATAAATACCCTAAAGCTGAATTGCTGCCCACGAGAGAGAAGATCAGATACCCCTGGTCGCCCCTCTCCCATCTTGGAGATGTCCTTTGTAACTCAGCCATATAGGGCTTAAAGCATATCTGCTGGTCGTCAATTTACTTAACAGACCACTTGAGTCTGGGCATATGTCTGGTGGCCTGTCTCTGATTAGCAGACTTCCTTATCGCAACTTAAAACATTCCAAGCTGTAGGGTCAGACAAAGTTATTTGGGCTTTCTCACCCGTGGCCTTGGATATGGGAGAAAATAAAGTTGTCTAGGCTTTCTTCCCATGGGAAACACAGTTGTATGGGTCTCCTTACCCATGGAAAAGTGCCATGGGCTCCTAGAAAGCCATAACTGTGTACAGAGAAGTCATGCTTAAGTAACTGCTACTTGGCATAGTGCCACTGTTGTTCCCCTAGGTATCAAGGCGCATTGACCTTCCCTTTGTGTGGACTGCAAATCTATGTAGCTCCGGTCCTGGTCACCAGGAACCGGATAAGGGCAGACTTCCCCTGTAACTTAGCTCACCAGCCACTGGACCTGAATAAAGACATGTTATCCCTGCCCCCCAGTGCCTCAGTTGCTCTCTGGTCTATCCAAACTAGAACACTGGCATTATACAACCCTTTAGACCAATGATTTTCAAGCAGTGCGCCATGAGAAGAACTTAGGTATGCCGCGGAAATTTTTAAAGATCATTAAATTATTTTTGAATGAAGTTCAAAGCACAGTAAGTACATTCTTTTTCTCTTCCTCTATTTTTTTTTGATCAACATAATTTAAGTGTGCTGCAAAAATTTAACTCTAGGTTCAAGTGGGCTGTGAGATATAATAGGTTGAAAAATACTGCTTTAGATGAAGATTCATTTCTTTAATCAATCACAAATCAAAGAATCTTTAACCACACCTGTATCCAATAAGCCCTGCCTTGAGATGTGCCACCATTTCACGTGTTGATTTATGACATTACATGTAATTCTTATCTTCCTGATGTGTATAAAACCAAACTATAGGCTCAGCGCCTGTGGCTCAAGCAGCTAAGGCGCCAGCCACATACACCTGAGCTGGTGGGTTCAAATCCAGCCCGAGCCTGCCAAACAACAATGATGGCTGCAAAAAAAAAACTAGCCAGGCATTGTGGCAGGCGCCTGTAGTCCCAGCTACTTGGGAGGTGGAGGCAGGAGAATCGCTTGAGCCCAGGAGTTGGAAGTTGCTGTGAGCTGCAATGCCATGGCACTCTACCCAGGGCGACAGCTTGAGGTTCTGTCCAAAAAAAAAAAACTAGGGCGGCGCCTGTGGCTCAGTGAGTAGGGCGCCGGCCCCATATGCCGAGGGTGGCGGGTTCAAACCCAGCCCCGGCCAAACTGCAACAAAAAAATAGCCAGGTGCTGTGGCAGGCACCTGTAGTCCCAGCTACTCGGGAGGCTGAGGCAAGAGAATCGCTTAAGCCCAGGAGCTGGAGGTTGCTGTGAGCTGTGTGATGCCATGGCACTCTACCAAGGGCCATAAAGTGAGACTCTGTCTCCACAAAAAAAAAACAAAACTATAACCTAGCCACAGTGAGACCACTTGCTCAAGGCTTCTTCGGTATGGCTCTCCAGGATGAGGTCACACCTATTCTATTTGGTTCAGAATAAATCTCTTCAAATTATTTTATAGCGTTTGGGTTCTTTTCTGTTGACATACCTGTGAAGGGCTGGCCCCACTGGTCACTCATAAAGACATTCCTTGCTGGCCTCCATAAACAAAGACATGCAAATTGTAACTTTGGGTCTGCAGTCCAAATTTTGTTCCTAAAACTAAAGTCTGTTCTTTCCATACTAATAATGGATTACAGGTGTATCTTCTCAGGTGCAGAACAGAAAAGACAGTATCACAAGTTCTTCCACCCCTTGGGGACATCTACATAATGTAGTCTTCCTCCACCCCATTTTTTCTCTTCCAGCACTTGCCTTATCTTTTGTAAAATGCAGATTTTCCTAGGCCTCACGGGAATGTAACCATTTTGTTTCCCTACCTCCCCACCTTTATTTTTCTTTCCCTATGCCTTTAAATGTTGAAGCTTCCAAATTCCTGTTCAGAAAAAAACAACCCACAGGTCTGTCTGAGGTTTGTGCTTATACTGGGCACGTCCTCAGCTTCAGCTTAATTTTTTTTTTTGAGACAGAGCCTCAAGCTGTCGCCCTGGGTAGAGTGTCGTGGCATCACAGCTCACAGCAACCTCCAACTCCTGGCTTAAGCTGTTCTCTTGCCTCAGCCTCCCAAGTAGCTGGGACTACAGGCGCCTGCCACAATGCCCAGCTATTTTTTGGTTGTAGTTGTCATTGTTGTTTGGCAGGCCCGGGCTAGATTCAAACCCACCAGCTCAGGTGTATGTTGCTGGCACCTTAGCTGCTTGAGCTACAGGCACTGACCCAGCTTCAGCTTAAAAAACCTTCATTGAGGGCGGCGCCTGTGGCTCAGTGAGTAGGGCGCCAGCCCCATATACCGAGGGTGGTGGGTTCAGACCCAGCCCCGGCCAAACTGCAACAGAAAAATAGCCGGGCGTTGTGGCGTGCGCCTGTAGTCCCAGCTGCTCAGGAGGCTGAGGCAAGAGAATCGCGTAAGCCCAAGAGTTAGAGGTTGCTGTGAGCCATGTGACGCCATGGCACTCTACCCAAGGGTGGTACAGTAAGACTCTGTCTCTACAAAAAAAAAAACCAAAAGGGCGGCGCCTGTGGCTCAGTCGGTAGGGCGCCGGCCCCATATACCGAGGGTGGCGGGTTCAAGCCCGGCCCCGGCCAAACTGCAACCAAAAAATAGCCGGGCGTTGTGGCGGGCGCCTGTAGTCCCAGCTGCTCAGGAGGCTGAGGCAAGAGAATTGCTTAAGCCCAGGAGTTGGAGGTTGCTGTGAGCTGTGTGAGGCCACGGCACTCTACCAAAGGCAATAAAGTGAGACTCTGTCTCTACAAAAAAAAAAAATAAATAAAAAACCAAAAAACCTTCATTGATTGAGATCTTTGCCTCAGTCCTTATTTGGGGCTGACACAGGTAACCGCATGGCACATGGAATCAGACGGGATGGTACAGTGCCTGGGACGGGGGGGTGATGGCCTTAGTAAAGAGCCTGAATTGTGTCTGATTAGGCACATGCCTGGTTTTCCACTCACCAGCTGTGTGACCTTGGGCAAGTTACTTAGACTCTCTGTAAAGATGGGGCAAGCAATACTATGTACATAGTAGGAACAATTCATGTGTGTGAGTTGCCCAGAATGATAGCAGTCACCGTTTGGGGGTTTTTTGTTTGTTTGTTTGTTTTGAGACAGAGTCTATGTCACTCTCGGTAGAGTGCCGTGGCGTCATAGCGCACAGCAACCTCAAACTCTTGGGCTCAAGCTATTCTCTTGCCTCAGCTTCCCAAATAGCTGGGACTATAGGTGCCTGCCACAACGCCTGGCTATTTTTAGAGATGGGGTCTTGCCTGGCTCAGGCTGGTCTCGAACCTGTGAGCTCAGGCAATCCACCCGCTTGGCCTCCCAAAGGCTAGATAGCAGTCACTGTTAACCTAGTGGCCATTTCATGCAGGACAGTGCTGGGCAGACCCTAACAAGCCTAGATGAGCCTACATGCCAACATCTGGAGATTGTTTATTCACGTCCAAGCAGTCCCTGACATAGATAAGTTGGGGAACTAGACTCCATAGTACCAGGCAAGGACCCAGGGCACTCTGTGCACTTAGTGAAGTGTTAACTGGCTGTAAATTTAGTTTATCTAGAAATGCTTTGAACATACATGTGAGGTATAAAAATAACAAGGAGAAATAGGAGAACAGAACAGCTCTTTGAGGAGGTAGCCTCGCTGTTCTCTAGAATTGCTGGCTTTTCTGTAAATAAAAGGGGAATTGTTGATCACTCATCTTCTTCTTCGTTGATTGGCTTGGATGACAGATAGACAGACTCTTTCGTCCAGCAACAGGAACATGGTCATGTGCCTTGCAGGAGATATTACTACAGCAGAAATGCTACCCCACCAGGCGATCAGAACATAGGAAACATACAAGGCTATCCCTCTGGGAGGGTCCTGGAGAGCTCCTCCTCCCAGCACAGAATCGGGAGAAAGTCCGGAAGCACCCTTTCCTGTGGGGACAGGATGCAGCTGACTCTATTGCTACAGATGACAACGGTGGCCTCCACAGACAGGATCTGGGACCTCCATGCCTCCGCCTAATTGTCTCAGCTTCTGTCTCCTTCACGCCTAATTAGATTTTGTTGTAAAGAGATAAAAGGGTGTTCCTCTGTATCAGCAAAGCATCTTTTTCTGCAGGATTGAGTTCGTGAGAGGGGAAGACTGTACAGGGGGGTGCAAAGAAAGGCTGGGCATTAATAGACTTTGGAATAAAATCCTGACAGACTCAAATTGATTCTGCAGTCTGAGAAAATTGAGTGCAGGGGACTTAGATATATGCACTGTTAAATGTAACTGCCTCTCAGTGTCTACACCAAAAGCTGTTAAAACAGTAGGGCGCCGGCCCCATATGCCGAGGGTGACGGGTTCAGGCCCGGCCCCGGCCAACTGCAACCAAAAAATAGCCGGGCGTTGTGGCGGGTGCCTGTAGTCCCAGCTACTCGAGAGGCTGAGGCAAGAGAATCGCTTAAGCCCCCTTAAGGAGTTGGAGGTTGCTGTGAGCTGTGCGAGGCCACGGCACTCTACCAAGGGCCATAAAGTGAGACTCTGTCTCTACAAAAAAAAAACAAAACAAAACAGTAATCTTTAGAGATGTATGGAAATTGTGTGTGAATAGACCAATGAACCATCCCAGGGAGCAGCTGCATCCATGGGAGGCATACACAAGACAGCACTTTCATTAATAACACATAAATGCGATGCCACATGCGCATGTGTGGCACGAAACACTTATGTGGCCAGCTGTGAAACTGACCAGGAGATAGTACTGGGCCTGGCAGTCCCTGGAGACTGGTGGGAGGTGGGGGGCTGGCCTCACCCAGCCTGGGGTGGAGAGGGCTATATCTACATCCCTCACTCATCAGCCAGGGTCCAGGACACTGCTCAGGAGAGAGCCCAGATCCATGCCCTGCCCCCTAGGATGGCAGCTCTGGTGAGACTCCGTCCCCTTCCCTAGTCGGGCCAGCATTTCACCCACCATCCCACCTGCTCCTCCACAGACTTTGCCCTGTCCTGCTTTTTCTAATTGCTCCTAAGAGGCCTAGAAGTACAATTTTGAGCATCCATGAGAATCAGCCCTGAGCCCTGTACCCTCTGATATTCATGTTTGGGGGAATGTATCAGTCAGGCTGGCTGTGCTATGGTGTGTAACAAACAACCCCAGGCCACAGCGATTATCACATCACAGGTGCACTCCCTGCCCATGTTGCTGTGTGCCTTTGCTCTTCGTCACCTCTGGGATCCAGGAATCCAGCTAATATTCATTTCCACAATCACCAAAGCAGGAAATAGGAAACACCTCATGCTTATTTTTAAAGGCTCAAATTTACTGACCAAACAAAGCAGGTCACAAGGCCAGGCCTACCCTCAAGAGCCAGAAGTTGTAATCATATGTGCCTGGAAACAGAAACCGAAGGATCTGTAGGCAGCCCTGGCAACTGCCATGGTCAGCCTCCTCACTTTCCCTCTTATGTCCCCAGGCAAAAGGACCCCAAGTCACACCAAGCCCAGCCAGGACCTCTGGGTGACTCAGAAGGCACCTCTTCACCTGAAGATGAATTAACCACAGAGATTAGGCATTTCCCCCACTGCTCCATACACAGCGAATAGCATGGAACAGACAAGGCAGCCATAGTCCACCAGGAAGGGGAGGCTGGGAGACTTGCAGCAGCTATGGTCACAGGGGATTTAATGCCTTCCTGGGAAGGTACCTTCCTTTACCACATCACACATTCAGTTACTTCCTTATCTGTTTCCTCTGAGGCTCATCCTATCCAGAGGGTTTTGATTTTTCCATGGTCCCTCTTGACCTGCGTGAGGTGGGTCTCAGGGATGTGACCCCCCCTGGGGCTAGGCATGGGCACTGGTGGTACTTGGTCTCAAATGCACACGTGCCATTTTGTCCTCATGACCATCTCAGGACACAGCAGCCCCTCACCTCTGACTCTGCCCAGCTCACCCGTGGAAAGGGCAAGAGGGCCTAGAAACACTTTGGGAGACGCCAGCTGTCACAAGAGGGCTCCTCAGTCTGTCGCAGCTTCACCAGCATCCCTTCTGGTCTGCAGGGCCATCTGCCCAGGCCAGTTGCTCAGCTTCCTTGCAAGGCATTTGTCCTCCTTTCTCTATGTGGTCACTTTTCCCTGAGCTGTTTTATCCAGGCAAAAATACCACACCCATTTGGAACTTTGCTGTGAGACACTGCATTGAACAACGGACATGACACCACGTCCTTGGTTCAACCCTTGTTGAAAGCTGCATTTTAATTGAGTATAATTTGGACCTTTCCTATTTTGTGGGAGGATAATATTTGGGAAGCTCTGTATTCACTTTCCTTCCCATTGGCCACTCTGTCCATGTCTGGTTCTTCCCACAGCACATATGAACACACCGACAGCCACTAACATGTGGCCTCTGTCCCCAGAACTGTGGTTTCCTCAGGTTATGATCTAACTCCAGGTGACCATGATCTAGTCTGACCAAGAACTTCACTGGGCACTTCTAGTTTCTGCGCAGGTTTCTCTGTCCTCCACTGGGGCCAGTGTCACACACTTCAGGGCTCTGCCAACGTCATTATGGCAGTGTCCCATTTCCAGATACTGGCATCTGTGTCAGTCACAACTGCTTAGGTTCTGCTGCAATAACTCAGATGACAAAGGCTGTCTCGGCTTGGCGCCCGTAGCGCAGTGGTTACAGTGCCAGCTACATACACTGAGGCTGGCAGGTTCGAACCCGGCCCAGGCCAGCTAAACAACTATGACAAATGCAACAAAAAATAGTCGGGCATTATGGCGGGTGCCTATAGTCCCAGCTACTTGGGAGGCTGAGGGAAGAGAATCGCTTAAGCCCAAGAGTTTGAGGTTGCTGTGAGCTGTGATGCCACAGTACTCTACCAAGGGCAACACAGTGAGACTCTGTCTCAAAAAAAAAAAAAGCTGTCTCTCACTCCAGTAGCTGCCCATCACATCCTCGGGGACCTGCACACATCTCCGATGTTGGGACATCCACACACACACCCCAAGGGAGCATGGAGAACACACTGACTTCAGAGGCCTCTGCCATTCATCCCCCTGCTGGCATTTCATTGGCCGAAGTGCAGCACGTGCCAGTATCGGATCATTCCTGCACCTGGTAGCCCAGAGCACTGGTCAGCAGACCTCACACTGCAGGGACTGAAGGGTGCCAGGGGCTACACCTTCTCCTCCAGGCAGGTGTCAGGGCAGCCTCCAGAGCCCCCAGCCTGGGTATGGCACTGGGACTCTAGAGCTCCCATAGGCAGGAGCTCTTGGGGGCCCACTGGGGCTTCAAGATGTCCTGTGGGGAGATTGTGGTGATGGTGCCCAGAGCACAGGCCTGTCAAGGTTACCTCACTACGCATTTAGCTATGGTTTGGTCGTCTGTCCCCTTCATGACTTGTGTTACAATGGCATTAGGAGGAGATAGACATTCAAAACATAGCAAAATGTACAATGAGGTGACATTGAAGAGCCTGTGTCCCATGTTCTCTGAGTGTGTCCATATATCCTCTCTTCTTATAAGGACACTGGTCACAGGGTTCAAGGTTCACTCACAGCAGAACCTCATAAGAACTTGATGACATCTGCAAAGACATGATTCCCAAGTAAGGCCACATTCTAAGGTTCTGAGTGGAAGTAGGTTTAGAGGGCACAGCAATTGCCATGATAGGGGCTATTGCTGCCCTTCTTATATTGGTGCAGAACCACCCGGAGCGTGACAAGGGATGCAGCCAAAGCAGAATGAAGGCCTGGCATCAGGAAGGGTCCACCAAGGATGGACACATGGCACCCTCTGTCCCCAGCTTTTTCCTTCCTGCCTTTCAATGGCCAGAGTACATCTGGAATGGAAATATACAGTGTAAGCCCAAGGATTAAGGGTCTTCCAATACACTCAGAATTTCGAATCTTTACCCACCTCCCATGGGAGCAGGTAACTCAACTCTAAAGATGTATCTGGATGGAGGACCTAATATTTGCCAAGCACAAGAGCAATTTCTGCAGTGCTGACTGGATTTGCCTTCTATCCCCTTTGTTTTTTCATTCAACAAACATTTTTCTGAGGGTCTGCTGTATGTCAGACACTGCTCCAGACACTGCTTTAGGCTCTGGGGGAGAAAAAAGACACACACACACACAGAGAAAAAACCCTGTTCTTATAAGCTCACTCAAAGGAGGGAAAACCGGGTGTGTCTGATGCCAAAGCACCATGTGGTGACAAATTAGTAGGGAAAGAACATGGAGAGACATGGACCAAACAGGATCAGGGAAGGTGATGCTAGGAAGAAGTAAGTGAACCATTCGCCCATCTCAGGGAACAGCCTCTGAAGCAGAAGGAACAAACAGTGCAAAGGACATGGGACAGAATCAATCAGCCTGGAATGGCCAAAGACCAGCAAACCATCTCGCAGGGCTGGGGGAGAGGTCACAAGGAAACAAGGGCAGCAAATCATTGGGGAGGGGGTGACAGACAACATGGGCCCAGGGGTCAGTTGTTTGGGGTATGATGGGAGACCCAGGGGAGCCATGGGCAGGGAAGTGGTGTGAGCTGATTGGGCCTTCCCAGACATCACTGGCTGACACAGGAGGGTACAGAGTAGGGGCTTGTACTAGCTGCCTACCACTCTGTAAAAAACAATCCCAAAGCTTAGCAGCTTAAAACAACACACATTCGTTAGCTCGAATTTTCTGTAGATCAAGAATCTGGGTGTGGCTCAGCCAACTCCTGGGCTGTAGGCAATCTCATAGGCCACAATTGAGGTGTCAGCTGGGGTTAGAGGTTCTTCTAATGGCTCACCTGGGGAAGGACCCCTTCCAAGATCACACACATGGCTCTTGGCAGAATGTGGTTCTTTGAGGGCCTCAATTCCTTGCTGAACTCTAGCCAGAGGCTGTCCTTGATCCTTCCCCATTTGAGCCTGTTTGTGGGGCAGCTCTCAGCACAACAGCTGGCTTCACCAGACTGCAAGGGCAAGAGTGGGAGGGAATGAGCAAGAAGGAAGCCAGAGTTTTTATAGCCTAATTCAGAGGGACATCCCATTGCTGTTGCCATTTTCTCCTTATTCCAGGTGAGCCATGGGCCACACCCACACTCATGGGAGGGGAGAACACAAGGGCCTGTATACCAGCAGGTGGGGGCCCGGGGTGGTGCGAGGCTGCCCATCATAGAGTGCAGGATACTGGGCATCAGTCAGGAGCCCACGCAGCCCCTGAACACTGGGGCTTGCCCAGGTCCTGGCTGAGAGTAGAGGCCACAGACCTGCTGTCAGCTACTACACCAGTCTAGGCCTGAGCTGGCAGCAGCTTGAACCACAGTGGCAAGGGCAGAGGCAGTGAACAGTGAGCCAATCTAGTCACTTTCTGAAGGTACAGATGACAGGATCAGCCTTGGCCTGTGAGAAGAGAGCCTTAAGGTGGGGTGTTCATGGCCTGAGGTTGGGCCAGCCCAGCCCCGCTTTGGAGAGGGAACTCTAAGGCCCAGAGACCCTCAGAGCAGCCTGTGCAACAAACAGTCCTCCCCGAAGATACCACCACGCCCAGCACTCTGCCTCCCCCCACCCCTCATAAATAAGTTAATCACTGCCTGAGGAGGGGCTGCCAAGGCTGGGAGCCCTGCCCAAGCCCCTAAACCGCCAACCCTCCCACTAATCCTCTTAAGACCCATGGTGGCTGTGTGGAGGGCCTGTAATCAGCTTTTAAGGTTAGCGACAATATCCCCACTCAGCCTGTTGCCCAGGGCAACCATGGGGGGTGCTGGGAGCCAGGCAGAGACTGGTTCGATCCCCTTTTTATTCATCCTCATTTATTTAATCCCACTTGCCAGAGGCCCAAGGAGGGATTTAAAAGCTGTGTCATGACAGCATAAACACAAAGAAGGATTCGTGTGGGAAAAACGCAGACAGACGGCAGGAATTAATCTCTGTCTCTGTCAGCTTTCCCCGGAAGATATTATATCTTTCAAAATATTCCTGATCTGATTGTCTGATAACAGTCTAGGAATGGCAGGCAAAAGACACCAATGACACTCCCAGGAAAGCACCCACTCTGGCAGAAACTGGCCCACATGCCCTAGAATGGGAAGCCTCACCAGGGCCTGTGTGCAATTCCCACCTGAAAGCCGCAAACTGAGGCAGTGATCCTCCTGCAAGAACGTGGAAGCTGCCCATGGCTCTCAGGAGCAGCTCTCAGGATAAAACACCAAGGCCTTCCTTGGACCTGCAAGGCCATCGGGACCCGCCTGCCTCTGCAGCCTCCCCAACCGTGTGGCCTGCCTGGACTGCACCCCTCACCTCACTTCTGCCCCAAGGCCTTTGCATTTGCTTGCCCTGCCCACTTCCCCCTGCCTTCCTGCATCAGTTCTCCTCCGCACCAGGTGTCAACACAGATGCCACCTCCTGCCTGGAGCACCCACCACGGCCCTCTTTCCATCCCTTCTCTGGGCACTTTTCACTCCCTGAAATCTCACCATAGCTGGCCTCTGTCCCCAGAATGGAAGTTCCAGAGCGCCCAGGCCTAGACTCTTCCTAACACCCCCAGGATAGCAAGGCCCAAATTAGGACAACTACAGGGGGATCAGGAAGATGGGGAGGTGCACCTTGTGAGATGCCCACCTGCGGGCAGGCTCAGGGGCAGGGGCCCCCTCGGGCAGCCCACATACTCCCAGCCAGGGCCTGGGCAAGCCCCAGGTGTGCAGGGGCTGGGGTGGACTTCTGACTGATGCCCAGTATCACCCAGTGCTTGTCAGTGGCCACCAGATGGCAGTGTGGGCACATCCTGGCCCAGTGGGGCCCTTCCCCACAGCCCATAGCCCCAGCTGCACTGCCAAGGACCGGGAAGGAGCCCACTGCACCTTAGGTAAGAGGTCACCAGAACTGGACAGCAGAGCCAAGGGCAAGAGATATGGAGAGGCTTAGGTTCCTGGGGCCTGGAGATCAATACACCTGGGCACGCGTACCAGTGCATGCCTGCACACACCTGAGCAGCCCAGGTATGTGACATCTTCTGGGTTTTTCCAGACATTTGGGCCTAGCCTTGTGACATCTTCTGGGGTTTTCAGAAAAGCTGGACATGTGGATGTAGGGGAGAAGTTCCCATTTTTGGAAGCAATGTGCTGGTCAAATGAAATATGTCTGAGTGTTGGGTGTGGCCTGAGAGCCTGGGAGTTGGCATGTGCTTCAGCACCAAAGTAGGATTTGGGCTGTTTGATGTAGGATTTGGGCACAGGCAATTGGTCCTGTGTGACCTGTATGCACCTAAGCACAGCTTTATACACCTGAGCACACATGTACTCACCTGAGTACACCTGTGTGTACCTGAATTCACCTGTACTCACCTGAGTGCACCTACCTGTGCCCCTGAGCACACCTGAGGACATATACCTGTGTACACCTGAGCACTCCTCACCCATACACACCTACCTGTGCACATCTAAGCACACATACCTGTGTATATTTTATTTATTTTTGTTGTTGTTGTTGCAGTTTTTGGCCAGGGCTGGGTTTGAACCCGCCACCCTCAGCATATGGGGCCAGCGCCCTACTCCTTGAGCCACAGGCACCACCCCATACCTGTGTATACGTGCACACACCCAAGCACACCTACAATGCTCCTCATTTGCACCTCACCATCCACACTGATGTGGGCTCCACCAAATTGTCCTGTGTGACCTTGAGCAAGTGACCTAACTCTTGGTGCCTTGATGTCCTTGTCTGTAAAATGAGAGTGATAAAGGTGCCTCCTCCAGAGAGTCATGGCAAGAGTAAAATCAGATTGCGCATGTGAGACACCAGGACAAAGCCTGGCAGGTCATAAGGGCATCGCAGGCTACTCCCATGCATTGGAGCTTGTAGCCTGGCTCCGCAAGCACAGTCTGCAGACAGCCGCACCCAGGCCATGCCCACAGTTCTCCAGCTAAGGCTGTGTGAGGCAATAGGGAGGGATAGGGACTATTGCAGACCACAGTACACCACCCCTCCCCGGGGGAGGCAGTCACCTCCATGGAGCTGCAACTGGCTGTCACCTCTTGGGGATTTGGGCCCAGCCTTGTGACATCTTCTGGGTTTTTCAGAAAAGCTGGACATGTGGATGTATGGGGATGTGCTAGCCAAATGAAATATGTCTGAGTGTTGGGTGTGGCCTGAGAGCCTGGGACTTGACATGTTCTTCAGCAGCAAAGTAGGATTTGGGCTGCTTGATGTATGCAATTAGTCCATGTTGAAGAGCCTGGATCCCCCTGAGAGTCTGCTGCGGAGCATGTGTCTGTTAACACAAACACAGAAGAGGGCAGCAAAATGACCAAAACAGCATCTTAAGGCCCATACACTCTTCCAGAAGTTTTCCCTGCATGCACATACCCCACCAAGAGGGGTGCTCACTCCACTCCCTCAGAGCTGGACAGCCTTTGTGATGCCCTGGTACAGTAGATCAGAAGGGACACACACACACCCCCCAGTCTGGGCCTGATCTTCTCCATGCACTGGTCATAGCCCCGGGAGGTCTCACCAGACCCATGTGCCTTCAGGTGCCAACACTGGGTCAGCCCCAGCTCCTATCAAGTTAGCAGAGATGAGCATCCCCACTATGCCCTGCAAAATTTGCAGATTCATGAGAAAAATTACTTCCATTGTGGTTTTATGCCACTAGGTTCTGGGAGTGGTTGTTGTAAGTGCCCACTCACCAAGAGCCCATCCAGCCTCTCGCACACTTTCCCCTCCTGGAAGTCATGATAACACTGTGTTGCCAGGCATGGTGGCTCTCGCCTATAATCCTAGCACTCTGGGAAGCTGAGACAGGTGGATTGCCTGAGCTCACAAGTTCAAGACCAGCCAGAGCAAGAGCAAGACACCATCTCTGAAAATAGCCAGGCATTGTGGTAGCACCTATAGCCCCAGCAACTTGGGAGACTGGGGCAAGAGAATCACTTAAGCCCAAGAGTTAAAGGTTGTTGTGAGCTGTGACACCACAGCACTCTACCGAGGGCCACAAAATGAGACTCTTGTCTCAAAAAAAAACAACACTGTGTCACTGTGTCACCCCACATGAGTGCTGCAGGAATTCAAGGAATGTGAAAACATACTGTCATGGGCAGGACAGTCCCCCAAAATGCACGTCCATCCAGAATCTCAGAATGCAATCTTATTTGGAAATAGGATCTTTGCAGATGTGATTCATTAAGATGAGGTCACACCAGTTAGATTGGGCCCTAAATTCAGTGACAGGTGTCCTTATAAGAAGAAGAAACAGAGACAGAGGAGAGTCAGAGGGGAGGACATAGCCACTGCCCAGGAGACCAGGGCCTCTGGGAACTGGAAGAGGCAGGAAGGATCCTCCCACAGTGCACGGCCTCAGCTGGCAGCCAGCTTGCCTGCCACGTGAGTGGACCTTTCAGTCCCAGCAGAGACAACTGAAGCCAGATCTGAGACATCCTCACAAATTGTAGAATTATAAGTAAAGATACGGTATTATAATCTTACAGGACCACCACCATCTATGCAATGCACCGCTGACTAGAAGGGCGCTATGTGGAAAACAGCTACAGGTTAATATTTACACACAAAACATCTGGCTTTTAGGAACAAGTTATAGACATTAAGTAAAAAATATATAGGTTTTTATTTTGTTTCTTTTTGTTTGGTTGGTTGTTTTCTGGTGGATCTCCTTCAGCATCTACTTGTCTCAGACAGGATTAAATTTTGCCTGCAAGAGAAGGAAACTCCCAGTGCAAACTCACTGAAGCAATGGGGGAATCAATTGTCTCAGGAACTGAAAAGTCCAGAACCCAACTGGGTCTAGGCATCCATAAAATGTTACCAGAAATGGCCATCTCCTCTCTCGACCCAGCCAACACTCCATTGGCTTCCTTCTCAAGGCTCAGGTGGTGGTGACATGGCTGCAACAGCTGTGGTCTCCTGTCCTCTTGGGCTTATGCAATAGAACCACAAGAAATTCTCTTTCAGTAGGTCCTTCTTCAGTACTGAGTTTCAGGGGGAGTGGCCCAATTTAGGTCCCTATCTAGATCAGTCACTGCAGCCTGAGGGCTGAAAATTCTCTGGCTGGTACAGGGGGCCCTCTCAGGAGGCCCTCCCCCACCACCTGGACTGCAGACAGAGGGGGTTCCAAATTAAAGCCAGTGTCTTGGGTGGCACCTGAAACTCAGTGGGTAGGGTGCCGGCCACATGCACCAAGCCCGGGCCAGCTAAAAACAACAATGACAACTGCAACAAAAAAAATAGCCAGGCATTGCGGCGGGCGCCTGTAGTCCCAGCTATTTGGGAGGCTGAAGCAAGAAAATTGCTTAAGCCCAAGAGTTGGAGGTTACTGTGAGTTGTGACACCACAGCACTCTACCGAGGGTGACATAGTGAGACTGTCTCAAAAAATAAATAAATAAATAAATAAATAAAGTCAGTGTCTGTCACTAGAATTTGGTTTAACAGAAGCTGTAGAGTGAACACAAAACAACACATGACACATACGTGGTAACAGCTGCAGCAGAAAGCAAATGTCCACTACAGCCCTATCCTGCTGCACACACAGACAATCAACTTCTCTCCAGAGTGGAGCTAGGCATGAGGTGAGCTGTAACTGCCATGTGCACTATGTGAAGGTTTGGCCAGTGGAGAACGTCAAAGGACAGCATCAGGCCCCTTTGCCTGTCCTCTACCCTGAGGAATGACATCTCTAGTTCCTCCAAGACTGTGGAAAATAATAGTATGTCATCTAAAAATATGAGCTATCACTTCCAGATAACAGAGACCCCAATTACATTCACCATCCTCCACCCCACAGCAGAAGATAGCTGGGCCCCAAGCAGGTGGGAAACCTGCAGCCTTTAGGTCACATGTGGGCTTCTGGATTCTTTTTTTTGAGACAGAGCCTCAAGCTGTCGCCCTAGGTAGAGTGCTGTAGCATCACAGCTCACGTCAACCTCCAACTCCTGGGTTCAAGCGATTCTCTTGCCTCCACCTCCCAAGTAACTGGGACTACAGGTGCTCACCATAACACTCAGCTATTTTTTGGTTGTAGCCATCATTATTGTTTGGCGGGCCTGGGCTGGATTCGAACCTGCCAGCTCAGGTGTATGTGGCTGGCGCCTTAGCTGTTTGAGCCACAGGCGCTGAGCCAAGGCTTCTGGATTCTTAAGTGCAGCCTTTGGACTGACTCCAAATTTTACAGGACAAATCCTTTTATTTTTATTAATATATTTTTGTTCATCTTTTTATTTTTCTTTTATTTTTAAAATGAATGGATTTAAAACACCAAAGAAAAAAATAAATTTCAATGAAATAATTTTCCCACATTGACTAGCATGGTCAGAACATTAATAAGCCATCGGGCCTAAACTGATGGCTGCTATGCTCATGATTCAGTTCTAACTTCCCTGCCTGACTAGGACCACTACCTGGTTGGTGGGAGTTTATGAGAGTTGAGCACACCAGTCTGTTACCAGCTTTTGACAACAGTGCACTGTGTTTCTGTTTGAAGTAGAATTTGTGAATAGTTCAGAGCTTAACAGTATTTTTCAATTCTGTCTGCTTAACAGCCCATCATGTCCAAGACGACCAAGAGAACACTGAAGAAAGAAAACAGATTTTGTTGTTTTTTTGTTTTTTTTTTGAGACAGAGTCTTTGTCGCCCTCCATAGAATGCAACACAGTGTCACAGTTCATAGCAAGCACAAACTCCTTGGCTTAAGCAATTTTCTTGTCTTAGCCTCCCAATTGGCTGGGACTACAGGTGCCCACCACAACGACCAGCTGTTTTATTTATTTATTTTATTTTTTTATTTTTTGAGACAGAGCCTTGAGTTGTCGCCCTGGGTAGAATGCCATAGCATCACAGCTCCCAGCAACCTCCAACTCCTGGGCATAAGCAATTCTCTTGCCTCAGCCTCCAAGTAGCTGGGACTACAGGCGCCCACCACAATGCCCAGCCATTTTTTGGTTGTAGTTGTAGTTGTCATTGCCGTTTGGCAGGCCCGGGCTGGATTCGAAACCACCAGCTCTGGTGTATGTGGCTGGCACCTCAGCTGCTTGAGCTACAGGCGCCGAGCCGACCCGGCTATTTTAGAGACGAGGTCTCCCTCTGACTCAGGCTGGTCTTAAACTCCTAAGCTCAGGCAATCCACCCACCTCAGTCTCCCAGAGTGCTAGGATTACAAGTGTGAGCCATCGTGCCCTGCCCAGAAAACAGATTTTTATTTATTTATTTATTTTTGAGACAAAGTCTCACTTTATTGCCCTCAGTAGAGTACCGTAGCAACCTCAAACTCTTGGGCTTAAGCCATTCTCTTGCCTCAGCCTCCTGAGTAGCTGGGATTACAGGCCTACCACAATGCCCAGCTATTTTTTTTTTTTTTTTTAGAGACAGAGTCTCACTTTATGGCCCTCGGCAGAGTGCCGTGGCCTCAACACAGCTCACAGCAACCTCCAACTCCTGGGCTTAAGCCATTCTCCTGCCTCAGCCTCCCGAGTAGCTGGGACTACAGGCGCCCGCCACAACGCCCGGCTATTTTTTGGTTGCAGTTTGGCCGGGGCCGGGTTTGAACCCGCCACCCTCGGTATATGGGGCTGGCGCCTTACCGACTGAGCCACAGGCGCCACCCAATGCCCAGCTATTTTTAAAGATAGGGTCTCCCTCTTGCTCAGGTTGCTCTGGAATTTATGAGCTCAGGCAATCCACCTACCCCAGCCTCCCAGAGTTCTAGGATTATAGGCGTGAGCCACCATCCCTGGCCAGAAAACAGATTTTTTTTTTTTTTTTTGTGGTTTTTTTTTTTTTTTTTTTGGCCGGGGCTGGGTTTGAACCTGCCACCTCCGGCATATGGGACCGGAGCTCTACTCATTGAGCCACAGGCGCCGCCCCAGAAAACAGATTTTTAATGAGGATTGAGAACTGCAGTATTATCTTGTTTCTGCTAAAGATAAGGTGATTGCTTGCTTTGTGATGCTGCAATATCAACATTAAAGAAATTCGATGGGCTCAGTTCCTGTGGCTCAAGCGGCTAAGGTGCCAGCCACATACACCTGAGCTGGCGGGTTGGAAACCAGCCCGGGCAGCAAAACAACAATAATGGCTGCAACCAAAAAATAGCCAGGCATTGTGGCGGGCACCTGTAGTCCCAGCTACTTGGGAGGCAGAGGCAGGAGAATCGCTTGAGCCCAGGAGTTGGAGGTTGCTGTGAGCTGTGATGCCAAAGCACTCTACCCAGGGCGACAGCTTGAGGCTCTGTCTCCAAAAAAACAAAAAGCACTTTGAGATATCATCTAACCCCAGTAATTAGCCCACATCACAAAATCCCAAAACCAGAGATGTTGGTGTGGATGTGGAAAAAAGGGAACACTTCTGCACTGCTGGTGGGAATGCAAACTAATACGTTCCTTTTGGAAAGATGTTTGGAGATCAGTCAGATGGTGCCTGTGGCTCAAAGGAGTAGGGCTCCAGCCCCCTAAGCCGGAGGTGGCAGGTTCAAACCCGGCCCCGGGCAAAAACTGCAAAAAAAAAAAAAAAAAAAATGGACCTGGGCGGCACCTGTGGCTCAAAAGAGTAAGGCGCCGGCCCCATATGCCAGAGGTGGTGGGTTCAAGCCCAGGCCTGGCCAAAAACTGCAAAAAAAAAATAGCTGGGCGTTGTGGCGGGCGCCTGTAGTCCCAGCTACTTGGGAGGCTGAGGCAGGAGAATCGCCTAAGCCCAGGAGTTGGAGGTTGCTGTGAGCTGTGTGATGCCACGGCACTCTACCCAGGGCAATAAAGTGAAACTCTGTCTCTACAAAAAAAAAAAAAAATGGACCTGCCATTCGATCCTTCAATTCCTCTACTAGGTATATATCCAGAAGACCAAAAATCACTTTATAACAAAGATATTTGCACCAGAATGTTTATTGCAGCCCAATTCATAATTTCTAAGTCATGGAAGAAGCCCAAGTGCCCATCAACCATGAATGGATTAATAAACTGTGGTACAAAAAAATAAAAATAAAAATAAATTGTGGTATGTGTACACCATGTAATATTAAGCAGCCTTAAAAAAAGATGGAGACTTTACCTCTTTCATGTTTACATGGATGGAGCTGGAACATATTCTTCTTAGCAAAGTATCTCAAGAATGGAAGAAAAAGTATCCAATGTACTCAGCCCCACTATGAAACCAATTTATAGCTTTCATATGAAAACTATCACCCAGAACTGTACACTTAAAAACAGTTAAGATGTAAATTTTATGTTATGTGTTTTTTACCACAATAAAAGATAAACTAAAAAAAAGAAAACTATCACCCAACTATAGCCCAAGAAGAAGGGGAAAGAGGAGAGGGAGGTAAGGGGAGGAGGGAGCATGGGTGGAGGGAGGGGAATTGGTGGGACCACACCTATGGTGCATTTTACAAGGGTACATGTCAAATTTACTAAGTGTAGAATATAAATGTCTTTTTATTTATTTATTTTTTTAGAGACAGTTTCACTTTATCGCCCTCGGTAGAGTGCTTTGGCATCACAGCTCACAGCAACCTCAAACTCCTGGGCTTAGGCAATTCTCTTGCCTCAGCCTCCCTAGTATCTGGGACTATAGGCGCCCAGCTATTTTTTTGTTGCAGTTTGGCAGGAGCCGGGTTTGAACCCACCACCCTCAGTGTATGGGACTGGCGCCCTACCTACTGAGCCACAGGTGCCACCCAGAACATAAATGTCTTAACACAATAACTAAGAAAATGCGGTGAAGACTATGTTAACCAGTTTGATGTAAATATTTCAAATGGTATATAAGACCAGCACATTATACCCCATGATTGCATTAATGTACACAGCTATGATTAAATTAAAAAAAAAAAAGTTTGAGGTTGCTGTGAGCTGTGATGCCATAGCACTCTACCAAGGGTGACATAGTGAGACTCTGTCTCAAAAAAAAAAAAAAGAAAGAAAAGAAATTCGATGCTCATTGTAACACTTATAAGGACCACAATATTTTCAATTTGAGG
Organism: Nycticebus coucang; assembly: GCF_027406575.1. Lineage (NCBI taxonomy): Eukaryota > Metazoa > Chordata > Mammalia > Primates > Lorisidae > Nycticebus > Nycticebus coucang. Next base: position 105,269,138 of record NC_069783.1, on the reverse strand, counting down.
GAGAGGCACAAAAGTTATATTATAGATATTAAAAGATAAAAAGCAAAGACAATTATTATAAAAAGCAAAGACAATTATTTCAAGCAGCAATTAGACCTGGAAATAAGGCTCAGTGCCTGTGGCTCAAGCAGCTAGGGCGCCAGCCACATACACCTGAGCTGGCAGGTTCAAATCCAGCCCGGCCCACCAAACAACAATGACGGCTGCAACCAAAAAATAGCCAGGCATTGTTGTGGATGCCTGTAGTCCCAGCTACTTGGGAGGCAGAGGCAGGAGAATCGCTTGAGCCCAGGAGTTGGAGGTTGCTGTGAGCTGTGATGCCATAGCACTCTACCCAGAGCAACAGCTTGAGGCTCTGTCTCAAAAAAAAAAAAAAAAGACCTGGAAATAATGCCATGGAAGCAACTTATAAAGTAGCTATTTCCTTGAGATAAAAGGGAAGCCATTCAGAGATGGAAAGAATGCATCGTCCAAGTTGTAGGCTGCTTAGACTCCAATAACATCTCCAAGTACAAACAACTACAACTACCTCTTTCAAGGAGAACATAAGTGATCAGCACCATGAATTAGTCTTCAGCTTAACAAAACAACTTCATGCAATACTTCAAAAGGAAATATATATTAATATTATTCAATCGCTTGGATGAATCAACTGATACTACTGACTCGGTACAAGTTTGTTTTTTTTTTGAGACAGAGTTTCATTCTGTCGCCCTCAGTAGAGTGCCATGGAGTCACAGGTCACAGCAACCTCCAGCTCCTGGGCCCAAGAGATTCTCCTGCCTCCTGTTCCCGAGCAGCTGGAACCACAGGTGCCTGCCACAACACCCAGCTATTTTTTTATTGCAGTTTGGCCAGGACCAGGTTCGAACCTACCACCCTTGGTATATGGGGCTGGCGCCCTACTCACTGAGCTATAGGTACCACCGTATAAGTTGGTATAAGTTGGTATAAGTTTTATACTTCATTTGGGTCATAACAGAAGATTTTCTCTGTTATAAAAAGTTACCTGCTTTGGGCACTCTTGAGCAGAACAAGGGGACTAGTTACCAACAACTTTCAAGACAGATGTCATGAAGTTGGACTGAATTTGGTAAATTTAGTGAGTGTATGTACAGACACTGCACCTTCCATGACGGGAAAACAAGAAAGGTTCATTGCATAGTTTTCAAAAGTATTAGCAGATCTGGGTGCTCTCATTTCTTTTTATTGTATCCTCCATGTTTCTACTTAATTCTTTGAATTTATGGAATACAGTTATAGTAACTATTTTAATGTCACTTTCTGCTGTGTTGACTCTGAGAAGTATTTGATGATTGACTTTTCTTCTCCTTATGAGTTCTGATCTTCTATTTTGTGCCTGGTAATCTTTGAATAGATGCCAGGCAAGGCTAATGTTACCTTTGTCGGACGGTGGATATTTTTGTTTCTCTATAAATATTCTTGCACGTTGTTCTGACATGCAGTTACTTGGAAAAAGTTTTATACTCTCAGGTCTTATTTTTTTAAGTATGTTATGTGTGATAAATGCAGTGCTTTGTCCAGACTAATAATTCCTCATGAGTAAGCAAGACCCCCAAAGCATCCACCCACCATGCTCAGGAGGTTGTCCAGGCTGGGAGGTGGAATGGGTGGGCTTCCGTGCTGCCCATGGGCCCTCTTGGGTGGTTTTGTTCCCGGCCCAGCAGCTGCCTCCACATCTGCCCTGTTCTGCACTCTGCTGAGCATTCACTGTGACCCTCTGCCATCACCAGACTTCTCCCTGGGCAGCTCTCTCCCACCAAATTCTGTTTTGAGAACCTTAACCCTCTTGGCCTCCCAGAGCCTCTGTCTCCCCAGTGGGGCCCCTGTTTGCCTGTGCTCCCCTCCCTGGGCTGCAGCCTGGAAACTCTCTGAGGTGGTAGCTGGGGGGTGGGTGGGGGGGGTTTCCCTGTTTGTTCCTATCTTAAGGATCAACATCTTTTCCAGTCGATGCCCCAATATATTGACCATATCTTTTGTCTGGTTGTTGTTGCTGTTTCCAGTGGGAGAGTAAATTTAATCCCCATTGCTCCATCTTGGCCCCAAGCAGACATGTACCTAACTTATGCTTTTACTGGTGTCTTTAAAAGAGGCTCCAAGGGGATGTTTTGCAGACAGACAGGGGCCCAGAACCCCTCTGGTCTCTCATACCTCCGCACCTCATGAAGTCTGTCCTCTCTCTGGCCTGTATGGTTCTCCTGCGCTTGCCTCTTCTCACCCCTGTGTTAGTTAGATCTATTTGGAATTTCAAGTTGCGTCTTCTTTCTTCTCTTTATTTTTCCTTTGTCGCCCTCAGCACTATCGCAGGCAAACACAGAGCCTCTCTGGGCAGCAGACCCAGGTTGAGCCCACTGACACTAATCCTCAGGATCAAATATAGGCCACTGGTGTCCAGAACATTCTGCAGAAGTAGCCCTGACAAACCATGCCCCAGTCCAGGCCAGCTGTCCTCTGCACCCCTCCACCCTGATACCCAGACCATCCGCCTCGACCCTGCATGAAAGAGTGGACTCACCAAAATAGCTATTAATGGGAAAGTATCCTATAATTACAACACAGTTATGCCAATTACCCCGACCTGCCAAAGGGAGAGCTTTAACTTCCCCATGGGATTGGCCCTCAGGTCTGAGGGAGGAAGGACAACCCGGAGCCTCTGTGATGCTCAGGATGAGCAGCCACCCTCACCCTGGCAGCTGGCCTCCCCCCACCAGCCCACAATGACAGAGGTGCAGTGGCAATGAGAGGCTGCAGCCCCTGAGGAGCTGAAATGCCAACTCCCCACCACCTGGCCTGCGCACAGTGAGTGCAGCCGCCAAGCCTCTGACACACCCAGAGGCATCCTTGCTGCAGCCCCAAAAGGGGGGGCATTGGGGCTGCAGGAAGCTGGGAGTGCCAGGCCATTACGTTGCCCCTTCACTGGCCACTTCCCAGCACACAATCCCTCCTGCATCTCTCAGCCTGTGGGAAGCAGCCAAGTTCCTCTGCCTCCCCAGCTTGAGAACCGCCCCCCAAAATCCTCAAATAAAAGCAAGCACAGGCTCAACGCCCCTAGCTCAGTGAGTAGGGCACCGGCCACATACACCAAGGCTGGTGGATTCGAGCCTGGCCCAGGCCTGCTAAACAATGACAACTGCAACCAAAAAATAGCCAGGCATTGTAGCAGGCGCCTGTAGTCCCAGCCACTTGAGAAGCTGAAGTAAGAGAATCGCTTAAGCCCTAGAGTTTAAGGTTGCTGTGGGCTGTGACGCAATAGCACTCTACCAAGGGTGACATAGTGAGACTCTGTCTCAAAAAAAAAAAAAAAAAGAACAATGAATCCCGTGTATTCATTGCCTGAGCCCTCACCATTTCAAGGCTGTGTTCTTAGAAATACTCACTAATTGGGTGGTGCCGTGGCTCAGTGTGTAGGGTGCCAGCCCCATATGCCGAGAGTGGCAGGTCAAACCCAGCCCCGGCCAAACTGCAACCAAAAAATAGCCGGGCGTAGTGGCGGGCACCTGTAGTTCCAGCTGTTCGGGAGGCTGAGGCAAGAGAATCACATACGCCCAAGAGTTAGAGGTTGCTGTGAGCCATGTGACATCATGGCACTCTACCTGAGAGCAGTACAGTGAGACTCTGTCTCTACAAAAAAAAAAAAAAAAAGAAATACTCACTAATTAAATACATACTTATGAAAGCAGACCCAGGGCAAACATCCTTCCCTGCTCAGCAACATGTGATCTTGGGACCGCTTTGTCAACAGGCTGACAGACAGTGAGAGCACTGGCTAGCAAAGGGCTTTGTCTTGATTACTGGCTGCTCCACAAGGGACTCTCAGAGTTTGGGGGCCTAAAATAGCGACCTATCCTTAGAACTTAAGGCTCCATGCTGGGCTGAGCTCAGCTGGGTGGCTCTTGCCTGGGGGGGTCTCCTGTGCAGTGAGGTAGACACCAAGCCTGTCTTCATCTCTTTCCACGCAGCCTCTCCCAACTCAGGACTCTGAGCCTCTAGATACTTACTCTCTGAAGTCTCACTGTGTTTTACCACCCACAAACTGTGGCTTACACAAAGTCAGATCTAGCACCAGAGGGATACATAGTGGTGAGTCCTATGAGGCCTTGTCTTCCAAAAGGCTGTCCTAAAAAGGGTTGGTTAAAGTCTAGCAAGTTCACTCGTCGCCTGTAGCACAGTGGTTACAGTGCCAGCCACATACACCAAGGGTGACAGGTTCGAACCCAGCCCAGGCCAGCTAAATAATAATGACAACAGCAACAAAAAATAGCCGGGCGGGGCAGCACCTGTGGCTCAAGAAGTAGGGCACTGGCCCCGTATACCAGGGGTGGCGGGTTCAAGCCTGACCCTGTCTAAAACTGGAAAAAAAAAAAAAAAAAACAGGCATTGTGGTGGGTGCCTGTAGTCCCAGCTACTTGGGAGGCTGAGGCAAGAGAATCGCTTAAGCCCAAGAGTTGGAGGCTGCTGTGAGCTGTGACTCTACAGTACTCTACCCAGGGCATCAACTTGAGACTCTGTCTCAAAAAAAATTTTTTTTTTAAGTCTAGCAAGTCTTTGCTGTCCAGTGGTCTGGGATGCAGCCCAGAGATCTGTACTTCTAAAGAGCACCCTTGTGATGCTGGAAGCCCCTAACAAGCATGAACGCAAAACAGCTGCCTCCAGAGGAAATGACTTAATTTTTTGTTTTTTTCTTTTCTTTTCTTTTTTTTTTTTGAGACAGAGCCTCAAGTTGTCACCCTGGGTAATGTGCCGTGGCATTACAGCTCACAGCAACCTCCAACTCCTGGGCTCAAGCGATTCTCTTGCCTTGGCCTCCCAAGCAGCTGGGACTACAGATGCCTGCCACAACGCCCGGCTATTTTTTTGTTGCAGTTCGGCCTGGGCCGGGTTTGAACCCACCACCTTCGGTATATGGGGCCGGCATCCTACCCACTGAGCCGCAGGTGCCGCCCCCTAACTGGGTTTTTGGACTTTTAAAACAGTATCATTGCCCCAGAAGGGGTCCCCCTCCTCCTCCTCAGGAAGGACCCTAGTCTGATGTAGGGTAGGATCTACTGTTGGTCTCTCAATAAACCTTCTGTCCATAGTTGGCCTTGGTGAATTCTTTCTGATGCAAAGCCAAGAACAGGGGAGGGGGCCTCCCTCCCTTCATCGGGTGCCCCTGCACAAATGCAGGATCCACACATACAAGAGGACTGACTACAATCCTTTTTATTGTGATAAGACACATATAACAAAATTCGCCATGTTGGCCAATTCTCAGGGTACAATTCAGTGGTGCTAACTGCCTTCTCAATGTTGTGCAACCACCACCTCTATCTAATTGCAACACTTTTCCAGCCTCTCAAACAGACACTCTACCCATTGAGCAAGTCACTGCACAGGCCCCTCCCCACAGCCCCAGGGAGATTTGCCTGTTCTGGACACGTCATATAAGTGTAATCATGTTTGTCCTCTGTGTCTGTCTGACTTTCTTTGCTGAGATCTTGGGGGTGTAGAGGCCAGCAGGCTCCCCACATAGGTGGATGTTCAGACCCCCGAGGAGGGCAGTGTCTGGGAATTCCAGCTCAAGGCTGTCTGGACTGAAGGAGCTGCTCTCACTTATGGGGTCCTGGGACCAAGGGCTGTGACACTGTCTTTTGCCAGTCACAGCCCCCAGGCTCTCAGGTCCCCACACCACGTGCTTCCAAGATTAAAGTTTGCACAACAACCTATGGGGAGGAGGAGGAAGGCAAGAGGGGACACTTCTCCCTGGGCCACTGCAAAGGGCTGAAATATCTTCCTAAGAGTGTCTACTGGCTGGCCTGCCCTCCTCTCCTGGGCTAGAACTGGGTCAGATGCCCCTTTGAAAAGCCACTGCCTTGGCAGCGCCTGTAGCTCAACATCTAGGGCAATGGCCATATACACTAGAGCGGCGAGTTCGAATCCAGCCTGGGCCTGCCAAACAACAATGAGAACTAGAACTAAAAGATAGTCCCAGCTACTTGGGAGGCTGAGGCAAGAGAATTGCTTAAGCCCAAGATTTTGAGGTTTCTGTGAGCTGTGACGCCACAGCATTCTAGTGAGGGCAACATAGGGAGACTTTGTCTCAATCAATCAATCAATCAATCAGTCAATAAAAAGCCACTGCCTGCAATGGACATAGAGGTTCCATGAGTGTTTTACAGAATTAAGAGTAGAAATGTGGGGCCCTGAGCAGCACAGTCGGATCAATGAGGACAGTCAGCTCTGGGCCACTTCGTCACTATGCAACTGACCTTGCTGGATCCACCTGGGACTGACGAGGACAGGCAGTGGCCCTGGCTGAATCCTGCCCACCATCAGGCAGCCTAGGTCAGGGAGACATCGGTTCCTCCCCAGCAGCATCTGCCTCATATCCAGCTAATCTCTGCCAGGGGGCAGATTTATAAGCAGCAGACATGAAAAGGTAAACTGGAGGAAGACAACAAAAGCAGCTGGCCTTATATCCCTGACAAAGGGATTGTATCCTGTCCTGAAGATATTTCTGTTCATTTCTCTTTTAACCTGTTGAAAAGGGCGGCGCCTGTGGCTCAGTGAGCAGGGCGCCGGCCCCATATACCGAGGGTGGCGGGTTCAAACCCGGCCCCGGCCAAACTGCAACCAAAAAATAGCCGGGCGTTGTGGCGGGCGCCTGTAGTCCCAGCTGCTCAGGAGGCTGAGGCAAGAGAATTGCTTAAGCCCAGGAGTTGGAGGTTGCTGTGAGCTGTGTGAGGCCACGGCACTCTACTGAGGGCGATAAAGTGAAACTCTGTCTCTACAAAAAAAAAAAACCTGTTGAGAAGATTCAGTGGATTTCCTTCCTCCGCTGAGTGGCTCCCTGCATAGGGCAGGGCAGGCCACTTAGTGGGTGGCACAGCAGGTCAGTGGGAGCCCCTGTGCCTGGCACACAGAGGACAGGAAGCAAGTAGGTCAAGCTGGGCCCCAGAGAATGCAGCCCCAAGTGGGAGGTCTGAACAAGCTGTGGCCCCTCTCGGTAGCTCATATTCTTTGATGATTCTCCATAGCAGGTGGGATCTGTGTTCTTTCCCTGGAAGCTGGAAGCCATTCTGATCACTAGGACACAGCAGAAGTGGCACCATGAGACTTCCAAGGCACCATGGCCACACAGCGTCCTACAGGATTGCTGGAACACCTGAGCTGCCAAATAACAAGCTCAATTCACTGAGACCCCCATGCAGAGGCATCAAGCACAGAGCTCCCGTCCACAGCGGGATGAACCCAGCCTCCCCTCTGTCCTATAGAGGTGCCAGACATGTCAGCAAACTCAGTTTCAGGCCTCCTGATCAACCTGTCCACAGCTGAGAATCATTCACCAGTGCCACCTGGAACTGAAGAAGCATCTAGCTGAGCCCTGCCCAATTCTTGGCCCACCGTATTATAAATTATGATGAAAACTGTTGCTGTGAGCCACTAAGTTCCAGGGCAGTTTCCTGCACAGCAGGAGTCCCCTGACCACTGCCACACCTTGTGTACTGTCCCTTCGCTCCTCCTCTGGCTGCTGACCCATTTGCCCACTCCTCTCCTCCCCCATCTTCATTTTCGTTAATTTGTTCAACACTCAGTTACTGAAATGTTACAGTGCTAGAGACAGGGATCAAAGAGCCAAAGCCTTGGCTGACCGTGTTGACAGTAAACGCCCTTGGCATTGTGTAGTGGAAATGGCCTTTATCTCTCTGGCCTTCCTCCCAAAACCTCATAACCACAGACTAATCATGAGAAAAATATTAGAAAAGTTCAACTTGAGGAGCATCTTACCAAATACCTGACAGTCCTTCTTAAAAGGTTGGCCAGGTGGTGGTGCACACGTGCAGACCCAGCTACTTTGGGAGACAGAGACAGGAGGCTCCCTTGAGCCCAGGACATCAAGACTAGCCTGGGAAATGTAGCAAGACCTTATCTCTACAAAACATAAAAAGAAGCAATGGCGGCCACAGTATTAGTAGCACAGTGCCATGAGCTGACGAACCTATTGGTACTGCTGAGTGGTTTTTCTTCAGCAATAATTTTAACCATTTGTAGTATAGAAGCAATGGCAAACATTGCTAATTCAATATTTCTCTTTGCAGCTAGAGTGCCAGAACTAGCTGGCATGGAGCATTTCAAAATTACTGTGACTTTACATTCATTTCTGAGTAAAATGTAACCTGCAACTTCAAAAAGTTAGCATTGCAGAAATCTTTTTGTTGCTGGTGTTAATTATAAAATGACTTGAGAATGTTATAAAAAAGAAAGAAAGAAAGTTAGCCAGGCATGGTGGTGATGCCTATGGTCCCATCTACTCAGGAGGCTGATGTGGGAGGAACTCTGGAGCCCAGGACTTGGAGGCTGTAGTGACTTATGAACCATCACAGAGACCCCATTTCTACAAATCAACTGATTGTCACAGTTATTGAACTAGAGGAAAGTCAAGGAATGCCTACGCTCTCTGTAATTCATCCTCTGCTACACCTTTCTGGTCCAGGCACGGTGGTTCACAACTTGTAATCCCAGCACTCTGGGAGGCCAAGGTGGGTGGATTGCTTGAAATCAGTTCAAGACTAGCCTGAGCAAGAGCAAAACTCTCTCTCTCTCTTTTTTTTTTTTTTTTCTTGAGACAGAGTCTCAAGCTGTTGCCCTGGGTAGAGTGCTCTGGCGTCATAGCTCACGGCAACCTCTAACTGAGGCTCAAGTGAATCTCTTGCCTCAGTTTTTCTATTTTTAGTAGAGACAGGGGTCTCACTTTTTGCTTAGGCTGGTCTTGAACTCGTGAGCTGAAACAATCCATCCGCCTCGGCCTCCCAGAATGCTAGGATTACAGGCATGAACCACCACACCCAGCCACAAAACCCTGTATCTAAAATTAGCTGGACATTGTAGCAGACACCTGTAGTCCCAGCCACTTGGGCGGCTGAAACAAGAGAATCACTTGAGGCTGCTGTGAGCTATGATGCCATGGCAATCTACCCAGGGTGATAGGGTGAGAGTCTCAAAAAACAAAAACAAAAACAAAAAAACCCACCTTTCTAGAGTTTGCAGACAAGCAAGGCTTTCTCTAGAGCAGTGGTTCTCAATCCTAATGCTGCAACCCTTTAATATAGTTCCTCATGTTGTGGTTCCCAACCATAAAATTACTTTTGTTGCTACTTCATAACTAATTTTGCTACTGTTATGAATCATAATGTAAATATCTGATATGCAGGATGGTCTGAGGTGACCCCTGTGAAAGGGTTGTTCAACCCCCAAAGAGGTTGCGACCCACAGATTGAGAATCACTGCTAGAGAAACTCAAGGCTCCAGCTGTCACCCAGCATTTTCCTACCCAGACCCTGGCAACCCCACCTTCTGTCTCCCATAAGACCAATTCCCCAGCTCTCTGAACACCAACCAGGCATCCCACAATTTAATCCAATTCTGATATTATCTGGAATTATTGAAGATACACAGGTTAGGGGCTTGGTCCCACAAGAATGCCCCCACTTCAGGTGCCCACACACTGTCCAACTCATCTACAAGTCAGGGGTCCCACGGCCCCCTCTTCAGGTTGGATAATCTGCCAGGAGGACTCAGAACCCAGGAAAACACACTCACTGGTGTATTATAAAACACAGAGATGGGGTGGCACCTGTAGCTCAGTGGGCAGGGCACTGGCCTCATAAACCGACGGTGGCAGGTTTGAACCTGGCCCTGTCCAAACTGCAACAACAAAAAAAAATAGCTGGGCGTTGTGACAGGCACTTGTAGTCCCAGCTACTCAGGAGGCTGAGGCAAGAGAATCGCCTAAGCCCAGGAGCTGGAGGTTGTTGTGAGCTGTGATGCCATAGCACTCTACCGAGGACAACAAAGTGAGACTGTCTCTAAAAAAAAAAAACACAGAGATGAAGATACATGGGGAACAGGGGCAAGATCCAAAAGGGTCCTGGGGCAGCAGCTTTGTCCCCTGGTGCTGGCTGCCCCTCCTGGCACAGGGCTGTGCCCCGGGTGCTCTCTGGAGACCTCCTTCAGGGATGTTTAAGGGGGCTTTTTTGTGTGTGCAGGACAACTGACTCTTAACTCAACCCTAGCTCCTCTCCCCTCCTGAGGACAAGGATTGGTCTGTCTGGTGACCTACCTCCACCCTACAGTCATTCAAGGGCCACCAAGAGTTGCCTTGTGGAACAAAGGATGCTAGACTGGACAAAGCCCAGGTCTGCTCCCTCTGATGTCTCCCAGACCCTAGGACTTGCTACCCTGGACATGGCACACAAGTACGGTCACAAAACAGGTGGCCCTCTGAGCTGGCTTTTTTCACTCCATTTGCTTTTTGAGGCAAAGTCTTACTATGTTGCTCTTGGTAGTGTGTCCTGGCATCACAGCTCACAGCAACCTCTAACTCTTGGGCTCAAGTGATTCTCTTACCTCAGCCTCCCGAGTAGCTGGGATTATAGATAACCCGCCACAATACCTGGCTATTTTTTGTTGTTGTTGTTGCAGTTATCATTGTTTTTTAGCTGGCCCAGGAGGGTTTGAACCCGCCAGCCTTGGTGCATGTGGCCGGTGCCCTGAGCTATGGGTGCGGAACCACTCCATTTGTTTTTATTTAAATCTTTAAGCCACCTGAGATTCGGTCTATTGATGACCTGAATAAGTGCCTGACTTTGCCATCTCTTCTCTTTGTGCACCCACCTCACAGATGGACTTCTTCAGGATGTGACTTCGGGAGAGACACCAAGAGCAGTGGCCAAGGACAGACTGTCCTGCCTGTGCTCAAGATACCAGGAGCCAGCCAGGACTAACCAGCCCCAAGGCAGGGTGACTGATTCAGGCCCATCTGCCTGGCAGGGGTGGGGGGTTCCCAGGGCCACTTGGGCCATGACTGATTGGAGGTCACCCCAGGGAGGTGACCCTGGGTCCTGGAACCTCCACCTATGAGTGTCCCTGTTCTCCTGGCCTTGGGCCACCCCACCTGAGATTTACAGGGGCCTTACCCTCTGGAAACTGAGGTCAGCCACGACCACATGACCACACCCAATACGCACCCTGCACAGAGGCCCAGGGGCATGTTCCTGGTTGACAACACCTGACCTGTGTTGTCACACATCGGTGCTGGGGAATTGGGTTCATGTGACCCCAGGGAGGGGACAGCTGGAAGCTCCTGCGTCGTCTCCCTGGGCCTGCCGGTGTACCTCCTCCTTCTACTGGTTTCTGGTTTCTGACTGTGACCTTCTGCTGCAATAATCAGTGAAGCCCTTTCCCCAGGCCATGTGGGCCTTGTCTGTCCCACCTCCTGTTTCCTCCCTGCAGAGATCAGATCTCCCTCTCACCCTCCCTACCCCTGCCCTCTGAGCCTCCCTACCCTCTGCACCTGCACCTCCATAACCTGGTCCCAACAGACACAGAGTCCAGAGGGCATCCCGTAGAGGTGTCTCGTGGTCACTGTGTATCCACATCAAGGCTGAAAGAGCATGTGGAGGATGCAGGCCTAGTTCCCCCAGGCCCCTCCCTGCATGTGCCCAGCTCTGCCTTCCCCTCCCCTAGGCTGGTCTGGAAGCAGCCACCTCAATAGCACTGTCAGGGGAGTGCTCACTGGTGCTGGCAGCAGCTTAGCAGAGGAAAATTGATTTCCTTCCTAATGAAGTGCTAACTCACTGGGGTGCTCAGGGCCAGAGGAGGCAGGCAGACTGGGCCCTCTTTCCATCCGCCCTGCCTGTCATGCTGCCTGTTTGCACAGGAGGCCACACCACCTGACCTGCTTCCTGCTGTGTCCTGGGGCAGAGCCAGGAGCCTCTAGGAGGAGGTTTAGGAAGCACCTCTGAGCCTCAGGGCCAACCTAAGCCTTGGGCAGCTGAGTTTCTTAGCAAGGGCTGTTTGAACAGGAGGCTGCCCCAAGTCCTCTGAGCCAATGGGAGCTTGGCCCTCCTGAGTACTGGCCCTCCTGGCCTCTGGGGTGTCTCCCGTGGAGGCCACTGTGTCTCCTCAAGGTCATGGACATCCCTTCTGTGCCCTGCAAGCATAGGCAAGAGCTCCCTTGATGGGCAGACTAGCAGAGCTGCTGAGTACTCCCCAGCCCTGGGGACTCAGGGACAGAGGGGAGGTGTACCAAGTTCTCTTGTCAAGCCGTGCACATGCTGCAGGCTGGCCTGGGTGGCCCCTCAACCTCTGACATCCAGCTGGGTTTGGCCAACTGGGAGTAGTTGGTGGAGGGCAAAGGACAAAGAAGGGGACAGAGGGCATGGGCCAGGGGGTCAGGAAGCAGAGGGTTGGAGCCAGAGGGCAGGGGGCAGAGAGTAGGGGTAGAGGGCAGGGGTTAGATGAAAGGGGCCAGGGAGCAGGCTCACTGCCCTGAACAGAGGTTGTGCTGCAAGCAGCCCCTCATCAACCCTGCCCCCTCAGTCCCAGGTGCCAGAACCTGCCCCTGCTCTGCTCTCCAGGCTGAGGGTGGTTTCAGTAACTCGGAACCTACTCCCCGGCTGTGGCTTCCTCCCTGCCTCCACACTCAGCTAGAACTCATGGCTGGAAGTGCCATGATCTGGGCCGTCGGGGAGGAAACCCCTGAGAAGAATGCCAGGCCCGTGGCTCAGAGAGAGCCAGGTCTGGGCTTGGAGCAGGTGTGGGGGCGGCGGGGTCCAGGCCCCAATCAGTCAAGAGACAGGGGAGGGGCCCCATGAGGGCGGAGGCAGAGGCTAAGGCTGGGAGAGTTGGCCACAGCCAGGGAAAGTGCAGGGTGTTTGTACCGGATGGAAAAGGGTCCACTCTGGGGCTGAACATCAGGATCTGGTAGCCACAGGGCTGCTCCTCTGGGGCCACCTCCTTGGCTTACAGACCACATCTCCACCCTAAAGGGCTGTCCCTCTGCACATGTCTGTGTCCTTCTGTATTTCCCTGCTCAGCCATGATGTCTTCCTTCTTGAGTCAGACAGCGCCCAGTAGCTCCTGCCTGCCTGATCTTATACCCCAAGAACCAGGCCCACCTGACAGCTTTGTTGCACTTTCATTGCCCTGTCTCCATTTCCAAATACAGCCACACTGTGCAGCCAAGCCTGAGACTTCAGCAAGGGCATTTGGGGAATACGGCCCATCACAACTCCTGAAGTCACAACCGTTCTGAGTTCCCAGCAGTGTCTGTGGAGTCCTCCATCCTGGAACTGGATGTACAACCTTACATCCTATGTGCCCATCAGAATTTGAATCTATTGTCCAGTCTCCAGCTGCTGATGCTGCAATGCTATCCCTCACGCCAGCCAGAGATACGCATAAGATGCCTGCTTTGTGCCCCCTGACCCCACAGAAACCTTCCCTGGGTTCTAATGACTACTGAGTCACCCCCTCACCCTGCAGACCCATCATTCTGTCTGACAAGAGGGCTCGCGTCTGCCGCACACTGTCAACCCCAATCCTGATCTCCTTCCTGACATGGTCTCCTGATACCAACCCACCAACCAAAACTTACACACCAGTCCATTGTTCCCCTTGCTCAAATCCTACAGTGCTTTCCCATGTCTTGAAATGGTGTGGGCTCTTCCACTCACCCTGTGAGGCCAATGGTGGCCTGAGTCCCTGCCCTCCACTCCTTCAGTGGGTGTACTCCCAACAGCCTCCCTACAGAATTACCGTGAATGCCACTTCCTCAGGGCAGCCCAAAGCTCACTGGAGGGCTTCTTAGCATTTGCTGCAATTAAGAGTTGACAACTCGGCTGGGCACCTGTGGCTCAAGCGGCTAAGGCGCCAGCCACCTACACCTGAGCTGGCGGGTTCAGATCCAGCCCGGGCCTGCCAAACAACAATGACGGCTGCAACCAAAGAATAGCCGGGCATTCCAGTGCCTGTAGTCCCACCTGCTTGGGAGGCTGAGGCAGGAGAATCGCTTGAGCCCAGGAGTTGGAGGTTGCTGTGAGCTGTGATGCCATGGCACTCTACCCAGGGTGACAGCTTGAGGCTCTGTCTCAAAAAAAAAAAAAAAAAAAGAAAAAAGAGTTGACAACTCAGTGTGGTGGTTTGATCCAGGGAACAGGGCCTGTTCTCTAACCAGTCAGTACCGTGCCTCACTGGTCAGTGCCCCCCTGCCCGCTACAGAGGTCCTGAAAGTCATTGTAGAAACAGTGGCTTATCCCCACAGCCTGACTGAATGCTCCTCTATGTTTTCCACACTGCCTTGCAGAATAATAACATTTCAGCCCCTGACTATGAGGGGTTTGTCCCAGTTCAAGTGCCTGAAAACCCCCGAAACACCTGAGGAGCTACACAAGGTGACTTCTGAACATGGCCGCCTATCCATCCCTCTTCTCTTCTTGCCCCATCAGCATTGCTACCGAACTGTTGAGTAATAAGCAGCCCTCAGACCTCAGTGGGGTTGGACTATAAGTATTTGCAGTTGATGTGTCTAGAGGTCGATTGACACAGATTTGGACCCGCTTATCTCTGCAGGACTTGGTCCAGCACCAGCTGGAGCACTCTGACCCTCACATCTCATCTCGAGACCAGCGGGCTCATCTGGACACGCCCTCTTCACTGTGGAAGCCCAACAGAACAAGTGGAAACACACATGGTCTTCGGTCCAGGCTCATGACAGACATGTGGTACTTCCATCCTCTCATGGACCAACTCGAGCATGGCCACAGAAGGGCACCACAAAATTGTCTACAGAAAAGAAGCCATACTCTGTAAAATAATTTAAGGAGGTTTATTCTGAGTCAAATTTGAGGACCATGGCCTGGGGCCACACCCAAGAAGCCTTAAACAAGTGGACTTGAGGTGGTGGGATTGCAGTTTGGTTTTATACATTTTATTTATTTTGAGATAGTCTCACTTTGTCACCCTCGGTAGAGTGCCGTGGTGTCAGAGCTCACAGTAATCTCAAACTCTGGGGCTTAAGTGATTCTCTTGTCTCAGCCTCCCAAGTAGCTAGGACTACAGGCGCCCACCACAATACCTGGCTATTTTTTAGAGACAGGGTCTCGCTCTTGCTCAGGCTGTGAGCTCAGGCAATCCACCTGCCTCAGCCTCCCAGAGTGCTGGGATTACAGGAGTGAGCCACTGCACCCGGCCTCAAGCAATTCTCTTGCCTCAGGCTCCCAAGTGGCTAGGACTACATGCGCTCGCCACAATACCTGTCTGGTTTTAAAGATGGTGTCTTGCACTTGCTCAGGCTGGTCTGGAACTCCTGAGCTCAGGCAATCCATCTGCTGTGGCTTCTCAGAGCGCTAAGATTACAGGCGTGAGCCACCACGCCCAGCAGTTCAAAGATTCTTTAGCTGACAATTGGCTAAAAGAGTTAGTAAAAGGAAATGCTTAAGATAAAGTGTCGGTTAATTAGAAACAAAGTATCAGACAAATTTAGGTGGTTTGTTATGTATATTAGGACCTGCAGGTAGGTCTTGCATAGCTTTAGGTCTGTTAATGAGCCACAGGGGACACCTCTAAGAAGCGGAGGGGGCATGATGAGGCATGTTTGATCTTTCTCACGGCTAGCAACTTAGTTTTAGGAATCCTCTGGGCCAAGAGGGGGACCAGTGAGTCAGTTGTTGAGGTAGGAGTCTTTTTTTTTTTTTTTTTGTAGAGACAGAGTCTCACTGTACTGCCCTCAGGTAGAGTGCCGTGCCTTCACACGGCTCACAGCAACCTCTAACTCCTGGGCTTACGCGATTCTCTTGCCTCAGCCTCCTGAGCAGCTGGGACTACAGGCGCCCGCCACAACGCCCAGCTATTTTTTTGTTGCAGTTTGGCCAGGGCTGGGTTTGAACCCGCCACCCTCGGCATATGGGGCCGGCGCCCTACTCACTGAGCCACAGGCGCCGCCCTGAGGTAGGAGTCTTAAGATTTAATTTTAGTTCACAAAATGATGTGGGAAATGCCCAAGGAATGGGGTTGGTGATGCAGGCTGCTACCCACTTGCTGTGCACCTCCCTGCCCTGGGCAGCATGCTCTGGTCCACTGACCCATGCTGACCCTGGGCTCTGGTTCTGAGGACTCTCTCATTCTTGACACCTTATCCTCTCCTCCTGGCCACAACCCACAACACAAATGGCCAAAGGAGAAATTAACAACATACATAACCAAAAAGTCCTAGGCTGGATGGCTTCAGACATAGCTGGCTGGCCCCAGAGTCCTAAATGACTCCATAGCAGTGGTTCTCAACCTTCCTAATGCCGCGACCCTTTAATACAGTTCCTGTAGGTCGTAACCCACAGGTTGAGAAGTGTTGCTCCTTAGGAACCTCACTTCTTTTTTTTCTTTTCTTTTTTTTTGTAGAGACAGAGTCTCACTGTACCGCCCTCGGGTAGAGTGCCGTGGCGTCACACGGCTCACAGCAACCTCTAACTCTTGGGCTTACGTGATTCTCTTGCCTCAGCCTCCCAAGCAGCTGGGACTACAGGCGCCTGCCACAACGCCTGGCTATTTTTTTTTGTTGCAGTTTGGCCGGGGCTGGGTTTGAACCCGCCACCCTCGGCATATGGGGCCGGCACCCTACTCACTCAGCCACAGACGCCGCCCCAGGAACCTCACTTCTTACTGCCTCTCAGACAAACTCGCCCTTGTGGCAAGATGGCCACAGGTGCTCCAACTTCCCATCCTCCCAAGAGCTCAGGCAGCAGTGGGGACCATCAGGGTTTGAGTGACTCAGAAGTCAGGTCCTAAGGGAAACAATCACAGGAGGCAAGGGGAGCCCAGAAGCCAGACACTGCTGCACCACATGAGGCCCAGCCAATCCTCCTTCCCTCTGTTTGCACACCTCCTCTCATGCTATGCACTGTGAATGGGCCACAGGCTTGCAAAATCAAAGGGAAACAAACACACCCCTACCCACAGCTGCTCCTGCAGTGCCTTCAGTTGGCCTGCAGTCAGTTGGCTTCCACGGCCGCCCTCCTCCCTTCCACCACAACCAAGGGGCCTAGTTCAGTGCCAGCACCACCTGCCAAGGCTCTGGGACCAGACTCATGGGCTCCCCTCTGACGTTCATCTCAGATCCTCCCACCACGGCTGGACTACAGCTGTACCCCAAACCTGCCAAGTGTATCCTTCCACCAGGAAAGAGGCTCTGCAGGTGTGATTGCCAGACAGGAGGCTGTCAGACAGGAGAGGATGGCGGTGTCACTGCAGCCCTGGCAGCTTTGGAGACAAAGAAGGGGCCACCAGCCCATGACCCTCTAGAAGCTGAGAAGGTTAGGGATGGGTCTGCTCTGGAGACTTTAGGACAGTGGTTCTCAACCTTCCTAATGCTGCAACCCTTTAAAACAGTTCCTCATGTTGTGGTAACCCCCAACCATAAAATTATTTTCATTGTTACTTCATAACTGTAATTTTGCTACTGTTATGAATCGTAATGTAAATATCTGATATGCAGGATGTATTTTTATTGTTACAAAGGGGTTGCGACCCACAGGTTGAGAACCGCTGCTCTAGGATAGGCCTTGCCATACCCCCACCTGGGCCTGATGTTATGCATTTCAGGCTTCTAGCCTCCAGCACGTGGGCATTTGTCATAGGAAAACTGTGCTACCCCACCATCACCTACTCAGTGGCCTCCCTCACCTCACACTCCAATCTCTGCTCGGCCCCTCCTCTCCCATGCTCATGGCCCCTGTGCACCCGGGTGTCCAGATAGCAATGCTTTGCAGGGTTCAGGACAAGGTCCTCATAGAGCTCACGGAGGTTACCATCACATTAAGTGGGGGCAGATGTGACCCTGACCCTTCCTGATGGGTGCAGCTCAAGAATAGGCTGAACATAAGGAGGGTCAGTGGCAGCCCTGTTGGGAGGAAGGACATTCAGGTGGAGGAGCGGCACATGTAAAGGCCCTGTGGCAGGCTGCGCAAGGGGCAAGGGGGTGCCCAGGGCAGTGGGAGAGGTTGGCAACCCCGTCACGTGGGGCTTGGGCCATGGTCAGTGTTACAGCTCAACCAGGCTCAGTGCTGGCTACTCAAGGGGAAGCCAATTCATGGTGCCAGGAAGGGCTGCAGCAAGGAAGGGTCCAGTGTTATAGGTGCTGAGCAAGGAGATAAGAAGTAATTCTCAAGTCACTCCCTGAGAATGTGGGAGAAAAGATTTTTTTTTTTTTTTTGTAGAGACAGAGTCTCACTGTACCGCCCTCGGGTAGAGTGCCGTGGCGTCACATGGCTCACAGCAACCTCTAACTTTTGGGTTTACGCGATTCTCTTGCCTCAGACTCCCAAGCAGCGCCACCCTCAGCATATGGGGCCGGCGCCCTACTCACTGAGCCACAGGCGCCGCCAGGAGAAAAGATTTTTAAAGATAGTTGGGTAGGCACAGGGCTAGGGAATTGCATCTGCTGATTGGTTTGGCTGGGGTGGACCCCTAGGGGTGTAAAAACTGTCTGCTCTGCTGAGTAGGTTCTTGGGTGGGACTTGCAGGACCAGTTGAGTTAGTTCTTTGGTGTGGGCCCCTGGTCTAGATGGGTTCGCTGATCCGCTGGAATGCAGAGTCTGGAAGATGTCTCAGAAACTGGCCTTAGGTTCATTCATGTTAGGCCTGGAAAGTTGCAGGGAAGGGGTAAAAGGTCTCCAGCCCCTGAGGAGGCAGCCAGCCTGTTAATGGGTGACCAGGGAGAGGGGACACCCTGGGGCTGCCAGTGAATAATCAGAGAGAAGGGACACCTGAGGCTGCTGGTGGATGACCAGAGAAAGAGGACAGGCCTGGGAAGGGCCTGGAGGCAGAACTTTGCTGAAGTGGTACATTGGGTATGGTGGGTGGACCCCAGATGTTCAATCGCCTCATGCCGGCTCAGGGCAGGGTCTGGCTGCGATTCATTGGGACCACCTGGGTCACTCAGGGACTGATCAGAACAGCTCTGGGCTCCAACCTCAGTGCTGCAACAACTTAACAATACTTTGGGCAAACAACTTAACTCGGTGCCTCAGTTATCCCATTTATAAAAGAGACACTCGTTTGCCTGGCCACTCTGTACTGCCTGCTCTATACCTTGGAGCCCAAGGTCCAGCCTCCCTGTGGCTCAGTGGGTGAATGGGATGCTGGCAGACACAGAGTGTCTCACAGCACAGGCTTCACCTTGGCCTCATGAGCTTCAGAAAGAGCATGACTGGCAGCCCCTCCCTTTCAGCCTGTCCCAGAGAAAGAGACCCTGGGATCCACCCATAGCCAGAAGTAAGCCCCTGTAGCCAAGAGAGCAAGAGAGAACACTAAGCGTTGCCACTCAGTGCCCTCGGCTGCTTGTTAGGCATCAGTATCACAGCCAGAGCTAAGCACATTCAGCTGGGAGCAGCTGGGACCTCATACAAGCATGGAGACAGGCAAGGTGCCTGAACTTCCAGGAGCCACTGCAGGATCGAGGGTGACAGGCATGGTGCCCTCCTCGTGGGAGGAGCACACAGCTTCCAATGGAGCTCTGTGCCAGCCTGCTTTCAAGCTGTCACCCTATGAGCAAGTTTGGGTCCCAAAGGATAGACAGCTGACTTTTGGGCACCAGTTCAGATCTGTTGAAGCAAATTGAATTTTGAATATACTTTTATGTCAGTTAACTTTGCAGAGAACCTTATTGAGGGGAGTGAGGGATTCTGTATAGCAAAGCCCAGTGCTGAGATTAATGAGCTGAACATGCCATCCTGGGAACCACTGATGCTCAGAAGGCCACTCAGAGCTCTGTCAGGAGGATGCTCTGCTGGAAGCAGCAGTGGTGGCCAGGTGAGGGGGAATGGCCAGTGGAAGACCAAGGGCAGTGGCCAGATGAGGGCCTGGTCTTAGGGATTACAAAATGAGCCCTGAGCCTGTATGTTGGGGAGGCAGGTGTTGTGTGAGGCCTCACTGCTGTGGGGTCCCATCTCCTTCTACCCAGGCTGTGGGAGCCTGTATGTTGGGAAGGCAGATGTTGTGAGAGGCCTCACTGCTATGCGGTCCCATCTCCTTCTATCTAGGCTGATGAGGTAGGATGGGATGTCATGTGGGAGCACAGAGTCCAGCCCCACAGGCCTAGGGAGGAATTACTAGGGATCCCATGACTGAAGGCAAAGAGGTGACATGGCTCAAAGGAACCAGAGAACTGAGGATTGGAGGGTGCTGGAGGGTTTGGAGGGCAGGAACAAGGATCAGTGGGCAGCAGTGGTGCGTAGAAGTAAGAGCAGGGGCTCAGCTACTGCCAACCATTGCCAGACACTGGAGCACTAAAACCCGGGGTAGCCAAAGCCTGGTTCCCAGAACAGCAGCCCCAGAGAATGAGTTGGAAATGCCAGTTCTCAAGCCCCACCCACTTCCAGACTCAAGAGACCTGGAACTCATACACCTACACACAAATCAGGGAGCCTCAGACCTCCCACCCTCCTTTTATAAACGAGACAACTGAGGCACCAAGTTAAGTTGTTTGCCCAAAGTATTGTAAGTGGTTGCAGCACTGAGGTTGGAGCCCAGGCAATCTGGGTCTAGACCTGCCCTGTCCAACAAGGTAGCCACGTGGGGCTGTTAGAGTTCCGATTAAAAGTAGTAAGTGCTGGCTCATTGCCCATAGCTCAGTGAGTAGGGCAACAGCCACATACACCGAGGCTGGTGGGGTTAGAGCCCTGGCCCGGGCCTGCTAAACAACAATAACAACTCCAACAAAAAAATAGCCTGGCATTGTGGCAGGCGCCTATAGTCCCAGCTACTTGGGAGGCTGAGGCAAGAGAATCATTTAAGCCCAAGAGTTTGAGGTTGCTGTGAGCGATGACACCATAACACTCTACCAAGGATGACATAGTGAGACTCTGTCTCAAAAAGAAAAGAAAGTGCTGTAATACTAGCACTCTGGGAGGCCGAAGCCGGTGGATTGCTTGAGCTTAGGCGTTCGGGGCCAGTCTAAGCCAGAGCAAGACTTCGTCTCTAAAACTAGCCAGGTGTTGTGGCAGGTGCTCATAGTCCAAGCTACTTGGAAAGTTGAGGCTAGAGAATCACTAGAGCCTAAGAGTTTGAGGTTGCTGTGAGCTGTGACACCACAGCACTCTACCAAGGGTGACAAAGTGATACTCTGTCTCAAAAATAAATAAATAAAAATAATAAATGCAAAATCAGTTTTTCAGCTTGCCATAATTCAAGGGCTTGAGGGGCCCTGCTCTGGACTGCTCTGTGGTTCCCATTACTTCATCATGTCCAAGTTCTGGTCATGCTGGTCTAGCTGTCTCCTAGCCACCATGGGTATTATGCACCAAAGCACACTGTCCTCCAGGTGTGTGCGGCAAATGTGTGCACACAAACTAAATTAAAGCAGGAGCACGGGAGCTCTGCAATGCACTGCACTGAGAAATTCATGGAGGTGTGGAAGGGTCTGTGGCACAGGCTCTGGCAGGACCCTGGCTGTAAGGGGTCTGCGGTGTATCCAGAGATGAGACTGGAAGAGGTTCAGGCCAAGTTTAATAAAAGGAGACAGCGGGTGGCGCCTATGGCTCAAGGAGTAGGGCGCCGGTCCCATATGCCGGAGGTGGTGGGTTCAAACCCAGCCCTGGCCAAAAAAAAAAAAAAAAAAACCACAAAAAAATAAAAAAATAAATAAATAAATAAATAAATAAAAAATAAAAGGAGACAGACCTGCCTAGGCAAAGATGGCATCTGCACTGAGGATGGTTAGAAACCTGTTTTTATACTGTGGGCTTAGGGGAGGAAGAATCCACAGGTAGTTGGAAGGTTCTGGTGGGTTAGTCTTCCTGGCAGAACTCTTGAGGTGGGGCCTGGTAGGCCTTTTTTTCTAAGAGGAGAGGAGGGGGAGGAGAAAGGGGTTAGGCCCCAATACTGGCAAACCTGGGGAGGAGGTTCAGAGCTCTGGCTGTGACACTCAGTCACTGAGACATGAGATAGTGCAGACAAAATGGGCAGCACTGAGGTTGGAGCCCAGGTAATTTGGGTCTAGACCTGCCCTGTGCAACAAGGTAGCCACATGGGGCTAGAGTTCCGATTAAAAGTAGTAAGTGCTGGGCAGCGCCTGTGGCTCAAGGAGTAAGGCGCCGGTCCCATATGTGGTTTCAGCCCCAGCCAAAACCACAAAAAAAAAAAAAAAGTAGTAAGTGCTGGCTCATTGCCCGTAGCTCAGTGAGTAGGGTGACAGCCACATACACCAAGGCTGGTGGGGTTAGAGCCCTGTAACTCTGGGAGGCTGAGGTGGGTGGACTGCCTGAGTTCCCAAGTGCGAGATCAGTCTGAGCCAGAGCGAGACCCCAACTCTTAAAAATAGCTGGGTGTTGTGGTAGGCGCCTATAGTCCTAGCTACTTGAAAGACTGAGGCAGGAGAATCACTTAAGCCCAAGCGTTTGAGGTTACTATGAGCTGTGACACCAGAGCACTCTACCAAGGGCAACAAAGTGAGACTCTGTTTCAAAAAAAACAACGGGTCTGTCTGGTCCACAGGCAGGCAGGTGGAGTCTGCCAGGAACCACCTTCAGCCCTTCTTCAGGTACTTCCCATCCACAACCCATCAGCCAGATGTTTTCTCCTGGAAAGAAAGTTTCCCTCCCTGGAGAGCTGCAGAGCACACTTGGAAATGAAAGCACCTGGGCCTCTTCCCCCAGGAGGGCCAAGGAAACCCTAAAGGAACCCAGAAAGGAACCCCTTAGGGAGTATTGAGGGGGCCTGCCCTCCCCTGGGGGCACACACCGGAAGAATGTATATTCCTGTATTTGAAAACTTCAAAACCAGAATGGTAGACCTTCCCAAACAATTGCTGCATGTGGGTGAAGAGGATGCAAAAAAGCACCCCCCCCCCCACTGACCTCTGAGCTTGGGCCCAGTCTGGGGTTCTGGGGGTGGGTGGTGGACAAGTTCTGGGAACCTTGGGAGCAGGTGTGGACCCCAAGGCTTCTCTGGGAAAGGGCCTATATCCACATGAGAGCCTGAAGTATCATCTGTGTGACCTTCACCCACATTTCTGGCCTTCACTCTGGCAGGGGGAATTAGGGAACAGGAAGGCCAAAGAAAGGGCTCTGGCTCCCAGGGAAGCTCTTAAATATCAGAAGGGAGGATGCTGCCCCCCATCCAAGAGCATTTTCATAACAAAACCCAGAATGGGAAGAGGGCAGGAAGACCCAGCCCCCATCCTGAGAGGCTGGTGGGAGGCAGAGACAGAGGTCTGCGTGGACAGGAAGCCTGCCCCTGCCTGTCCACCTTCCACACACACATCCACCCACCTGTGAACCACTTTAATCACCTGCCCCTGGGTCAGCCCTGCCAAGAGCCTGTGCCTCTCAGAGCTCACCCTCCATGCCCAGCACACAAGAGGCCCCTCCAACCTCTAAGGGATAGGGTGATAAGGACTGAAGCCCTGGCCCCATCTGGTAGACCCCTCTGCACTGACCTCCCACATCCCTCTCATGCAATGAGGCACCTCCCACCACCAACTCTGGTCACTCTTCCTGTACCTGCCCCAATGCCTTTGCTTACCTGTGCCCTCTGTAGGAAGCGTGTTCCCCACTACAGCAGGATGGCTGGCTCCTCGTCAGGTCCTAGCAGTCGGCTCTAACCTCCATCCTCAGAAAGACCCTCCGGGATCACCCAAAACCCACGCTCTATAACACCTCCTCCACATCTTATTTTCTTGGAATGATCATTTGATATTATTTGGCCATATGTTCAAGGTCTCTTTCCCATTTTTTCATCAATCACTGCATTATTGACAGTGCCTGAACACAGGAGCCTTTTGGTAAATATGCCTTGAACGAATTGATGGCGTTGAAACTCAAGCCCACCTCAGCCTTGGGTCTGCACAAGCGCCCAGCCCCTGCACCCTAGGACACCCACTGTCCAGTCCAATTCCCGGGGCGGGGCCGGGGGCGGGTGCGGGCAGCCAAGGGACCCTCGCTGGCCTCCCCTACTCTCGCCGCAACACTCCCGAGCCGGGCGGAGCTCGGAGGCGGACAGGAAGGTGACTACCAAAGGCGCAGACCCCAACCACTCGTGCCCACGTGGACGGGCAGCAGCCTGAAGGACCCAAGCAGCTGCAAGGGGCGCGGTCGCCCAGCTCCCTCCACATGGGGGACACAGATCGCCTTCTACTCGCGCTGAGAGACAGGTGCTGCGGGACGGGTGGGCTAGCTGAACCTCGACCCTCTGAGGGGCGGGGCCTGAAGCCGGGGCGGGACCTGAGGGGGCGAAGCAGGGGCCGGGCCTAATGGGGAACTGTGGCGAGGGGCTTAAGGGAGAGCGGCGGAGGCGGGGCGGAGCTGAAGGGGAGGGTCCTGGGGCCGGGGAGGGGCCTGGAGGGGGAAGGATCAGAGGCCGGGGCGGAGCATGGGGGGAGGGGCCCGGAGCCCGGGGCCCGGGTAGGGCCGGGAGGCAGGGGCGGGGCCTGGCTAAGCAGACGCGGCCGAGCGGGGCCCCGGCTGGGCGGGCGGTGCCGGCGAGGGGCGGGGCGGTGCCGGCTCCAACCGAGCGCTCACTTCCTCTGGCGGCGGCAGCGGGCGGAAATACGTCAGTTGTTATCCGCTCTGGGCGCCGCCGCAGCTGCCTCACGAGCCCCGTGCCCGGCCTCATCGCCCACCACCAGGTCTCCACCCGCCGACTCCGCCGTCAGCTCGGCCCGATCCCGCGCGGTGCGCATGGTCCGCACCCCCAGAGGGGCGGCCTAGGGCCGCTGAGCGCAGGGCCCTCCTTCGCCGATGCGCCCGGCCGCCGGGGCCGGGGGTACCCCGCCGCACCGGGCCCGGGACTGAGCCGCCCCCTGCGCCCGGAATGCCCGGCCCGGCCCGCCGCCCGCTGCTGCCCAGGGCCCGAGCCCGCGCGGCGCTCACGCAACCCGGCGGCGCCGCGTAGCCAAGCGGGAGCAGCGGCCGCACGAGGCCCGGGCGCGGGGCGTCAAGGTCACCGGCCCGACGGGGCGCACGCCGCCACCGCCGCCATGGAGGCCAAGGTCCGGCCAAGCAGGCGCTCGCGCGCGCAGCGGGACCGCGGTCGGCGCCGGGAGGCTGCCCGTGACGCCCGTGCGCAGAGTCCGTCGTCGGGCGACGAGCCCGAGCCCAGCCCCGGCAAGGAGAACGCGGGCCTCCGCGGCGCGCCATCCCGCGCCACCCCCGCGCCCCGTGCGGTGCGCCCCCCACGCCGCCGCCGCCGCGAGTCCAGCTCGCAGGAGGAGGAGGTCATCGATGGCTTTGCCATCGCCAGCTTCAGCACCCTGGAGGCCCTGGAGGTAGGTGCCCGGGAGCGGGCGGGAAGCGGATACACCTCCACCAAAGTTGGGTTGAGGAGCGGCCGGAGCTGGCCCCGTCGCGGGGACCCTGTGGGAAGTCATTTCCCACCCAGGCCTCCTGCCCCAGGGGACCTTGTGTCCGCTGCATGCCTCGACAGTCTCATGTGGAGGACCCAGCAGCGTCGAGCGGGTTTAGGGGTGTTCTGAACTGCCGGGGGTTAGAAATCTAGATTGCGGTCTAATCTAGACTGGGAGCTGGCTGGCAGCACAATCGGCCTTTTTTCAGTTGTGTTTTTGTTGCCAAAATATCGCTCTGTTCTGGACGTGCCTGGGAGCTGGACATTGCTGGACTTAGCGGAGGCGGTGATAAAATGGATACTTTTAGGGTTCTTCCGGTTCCTCCCTTCTCCTTGTTGGGGAGAGGCAGGTTAACCCTGAGAACCCTCTTACTGACCGCTGGTTGCTGCGTGGTTAGTCGGTTGGCAGAAAGTATTGCTTCTCTGGCTGTGTTATCATGGACGGTATTTGCTGAGCAAATACTGCCCTTGTTGCCTGAACCCAGGTGAATAGAGAAGGAAGTGCTTGTTAGAGAGTCGGCAAGCCGGGCAGTGGGAGCTGCTGCCTCCCTAGAGCTGGCCAGGCCCAAGGGCACTGCCAGGGCTCTGGCATCCTGAAAGCCTCAGTCTTCTGCCCTCCGAGAGTGCAGAGACTTCCAGCGAGGTTTGTCCCATGCAGCCCTTACTTTGGGGGACCCTCATCAGCTGGACTTTGGTCCCAGAAATCACTGTGTGGTCCTCTTAACTTGCCCAGGGATTTGGGAGTTCCTGGCCTGGGACCCCCCTCATCTCAGGCTGAGCTGTGTTGGAAGAGGAGATGTTGGCTGCAGGCCCCTGCATTGAGTGCTCTCCAAGTCCTCACTCTAACTCTGGGGGTTGTTTCCAAGGGATGGAGAGAGCCTCAGGGTCAGGTGCTGGTGGCCAGGGACCTGGCCCTGGGCCAGGTTTGCTGCTTTGTATCTGGGTAGATGGACAGAGGCGGGGCCTCTCTGAGCACAGGACCCTGGTGTTACAGCTTGTGCACACCATACAGCCTGAGGGCCTTAGATGGCTCCTTCCGATGGCTCTCCAGGGCCGTTTTCCTGCCTTCTCAGTGACATTAATGACATGGAATACTTGGTACACTTGCTACAGGCTGGGCCCTAGGCTAAGCTTCAGTCCTACAGTTAAGAGACTGGCTACACGGCCCTGCATTCCAGATCTGTGATCACGCTGCCTGCCCCACCTGTGCCCTCTCACAGGTGGGAAAAATAACAATTTCGGCCTCGAAAGCCCTGTACATCCATGGTCTCCTCACCCCTTTGGCTCTCTAGCACAGTGGTTCTCAATCTTCCTCATGCCGCGACCCTTTAATACAGATGATGTCATCACGCCGGGTACTCGTATGTGGGCGTATCTGCATGTGGGCGGACCCGCCTGGAGATTGATAGAGGAAAGGTTCCTAAGACCATCGGAAATATGTGTTTTCCGACCCCCAAAGGGGTCGCGACCCACAGGTTGAGAAACGCTGCGCAGGTCAGCCCATCAGGTTCTGCAGCAGTTCTCACTGACTGGTTGATGTTCGGTGTTTAAATGTCTCAGCACAGATGTCATTTGGGACCCCATCTGCAGTGGCAGCCCTTCCCCCCCAACTTCAACTGCCAGTCTCACTCTCTTTCCTGTCATTGCCATTCTGAGCTGTTTCATGTCGTATTTGTCCTCTATTCACATCTCTCCCCTAAGAACTTGTGAGCTGCAAGAAAGCAGGCATCGAGTCTGTCTTGTGTGTCTCCTTGGGGTCCAGTGCCCGGAACAGAGGTTGCTGTGTCAAAAGTGTCCCACGCGCATTGTGTATTGAATGAGTGAGGAGAGAGGCTGAATTTTAGGAGGGCAGGGTCATGCACCTAAGGTCACAGGATGCCATGGGAGGCCTGGCCCATCTGGGTTCAAGTGCTCTTCCCACAGCGGCTCTCACCACCTCCTCTTTTAGAGACTTTGGTTGCTCAGACCAGCCCACTACCCGTCATAGTGGGACTAGCCTGCTTCTGCTTGGCATTCACACAACCATGGTACCTCATGTACTCTGGCTTGGAAAGTACAGGGCTTCTAGACAAGTCATATAACCTCTGAGTTGGCCCAGAAGTATCTCTTGATTGGCCTCACTTTTTGCTAACGGGTAGTGGGTTTTCCCTAAAGTTCAGATAATTCACAATCATCCAGACAGCAGCAACTGCTCTGGTCAGTGTTCTCTTTACCAGGCACCGTTCTGAGCCCTTCAGAGACTTACAGCTTGTGGGGAAGGTTGGGTTTTGCCGTCCCCGCCCCCCATAAACAGGAACACTGAGGCACACAGCAGGGAAGCTGATGGTTCTAGCCTATCCAGTCACGGGTCTGAAGGTTCTCACTGGGATGTGTGCTCAGAGCCACCAGGACCCCAACCCAGAAGTGGGCCTTCCCACCTCCCAACTACACTCACTGTCACCCTACCCCCCAGGTTCTGGGGGCAGTACCTATGCTGAGACCTCAGAGGACATGCACACCCCCTGCCCCGAGGTGATATTTGAGAGAGAAGCCCACCTAACCCCAGAGTCTGGCTCACTTGCTGGGCACAGCAGTGGGTATAAACAAACACAGGTATAGACTTGTTAGTGAGGTGTAGCCCGCATGTACAAGAGTGTCCTGAGGGTGTCATTAAAGGCCCCAGCTGGACAGGCTTCCAGCCCCACCCTGTCTCCTAAGTCAGGCCCCTACCCAAACACTTTCTGTGCCCCTGGCAGGTCCCCTACTCCTCCTTTGCCCTGGGAAAGCCCCACCATCTCCTCCTGAGTGCTGGGCTAGATCCCACCACCTGTGCCCCGGGGCAGAATCCCCTTCACCCCCATCTACCCACCTTCATCCCCTGTGCCCTGGGCAGACTCCCTTTATCCCCTGTGCCCCAGGCACATACTGCTTCACCTGTGTGCTTCAAGGTGGGGCTCTGTAGATCTGAGCTGTTTCTCTGACTTTCTGCAGCTCCATCTAACTCTTTTTCTTTTTCTTTTTTCTTTCTTTCTTTTTTTGTGAGATAGAGTCTCACTTTGTCACCCTTGGTAGAATGCTGTGGCGTCATAGCTCACAGCAACCTCAAACTCTTGGGCTCAAGCGATTCTCTTGCCTCAGCCTCCCGAGTAGCTGGGACTACAGGTGCCCGCCATGACGCCAGGCGATTTTTAGAGACAGGGTCTCACTCTTGCTCAGGCTAGTCTCAAACTTATGAGCTCAGGTGATCCACCTGCTGTGGCCTCCCAGAGTGTTAGAATTATAGACGTGAGCCACTACACCCAGCCTTCCATCTAACTCTTTAACTGACAGTGGGAGGGGTCCTATGGTTTGGGGATCAGGGGAATGGAGAAAACCTCTAGACTCTTTGCTCTTGTTCTGGCCAGGGACACCAGGATAGTTTAGGTGCATGGCTCTTGATCATCCCTCTTGTGTTCTGTGACATCTCTGTTTCCTGCTGGTACTAACCAGAGGGGATGGGGAGCCCCCACCACCAGAGCAGTGCTGTGGTCCTATTTGCCAGGTACAAATATTTGCTGCTAGTCTCTGCCCAAGTCCTTCTGAGAAAGCTAGTTCCTCCTATGTGGGGCTAAGAGCCCCCAGGGCTATGCCAGACACCTCTCCCAGGCGGCCAAGGCCACCTTCAGCTGCCCTCCTGTCACAGAACAGGCTGTAATGGCCACTATATCTCCCTGTTAGTAGGCCAGGTCCCATTCAGCCCCCTGGGCCTGAGACTGACTTCACCTTCTTTCCCACATGCTGACCCTGTTCATGGAGTAAGATGCTTGGTTGGGTGCTCTGGGGGAGGGGATTCAGAGTCCGGTGAGTACCTCTGCCGCCACCTCCTGCCAGAAACCATCCTTCTGGTTTGACATCTGTGATCTTGTTGTTGTTGTTAATTTGTTTTTTCAAAACAGCAAATTGCTTTCACTTGGTTCAGAAATACAGCTCCATCTATAAAAAGGTGTATGCTTAAAAGTTTCAGCTCTGTCTCAGCCAGCCTCCTCCAGGTGTCTGCTTTCCTAGGGCTCCAGGCTTTCTGGAGCTTCATTATGGAGACACAACCAGGTACAGGTGTGCATCTGCTTGGAGGAGTATCGTTCCTCACACGAGTGTGCCCAGGAAGACAGATGGGAGGAAAATGCCTAGAATACTGGCTGTAGGGCCAGCAACTCCCCTTCTCCAGTTCTGTTTTCACATTCTCTGGTCGGCATGTATCCCTTTGGTAATGGAGAAACATGTGCCTGAGACCCAGCGTACCCTGCTCTGCATAGCAGAGCACAGTGCAAAGGACTCTCCATCAGCCACAGCTGCTTGGGGGTACACCATTACCTCTGCGGAAGATGACACCTTGTCCCAGCAACAGACAGGACCCTGCTGGGCTGGAGGTGTGAGCCTGGAGCCTGCAGGCCTTGGCCAGGGGGCAAATAGAGGTTCTCACGGCACAAAACAGTGGCCTGCATGGGGTAGGACAGGGAGCTAAGGCTGTGTCCCACTCTGGGTACTGTCGGAGTTTCTGCTGAGTGGTCTCTGCCTGGGCCTTGTGGGGGTGTCAAATCACAGCATGGTTAGGACCCCCTAGGAAAGGGCACCAGGCAGGAGGAACTAGGCTGGGAGTACACCGGCCATGATTGCAGGGCCACTGAAGCCCACGCTTAGTCAGTGAGGGCCAAGTTTGTGATGGTACCATACTTGTGCCTAGCCCTCAGATGGCTGGGGCTGGGACCGGGACTGATACCACACAAGACTCTTGGGCCCAGTAAGGAGAGGGCAGGGGGAGCCTTTTCTCCTGTTGTCTCTTGAGATGAGGCTTCTGAGGCCCAGAGCAGGGACATGCGTTATCCACAGTCAGGATGGGGTGCATAGCTGAGCTTATATCCCGCCTGTGGTGGTCTTGAGCTGCTTGGAGGACATGCTAAACCCAGTTTTTCACAGGGGTGTTCAACCCACAGCCCAGGGGCCACATGTGGAGTATATGAGGACTTTTTTTGCATATCTGTGGTGGTGGATCTAATGAAAATTATACAGGAATTTTTTTTGTTGTTTATCAGCTTTCGGCAGTGTTTGGGTATTTATTGTGTGGACCAAGACAACTCTTCTTCCAATATGGCCCAGAGAAGCCAAAAGATTGGACACCCTTGAGGGTCCCACAGCTGAGGGATGGTCCTGCAGGCCTCAGGTTTGGGCTGCTGCAGCAGGACAATCACCTGCCTTCCCAACTTCTTGGGCCTGATCCTTCTTGAGTATAACACCAGGTTCTTCCTGGTCTTCCCCAGGCTACCACAGCCACTGTGCACACTTTATACCCTGGGCCCTGGTGTTGGCTGGCCCTCTGCCTGGAAGATTCTTCCCAAGTGTCCCTGTGACTCAGAGGTCCCACCGCCCAGAACCTGACCCAACACCAGTGCTTCTGTCCATTCCTGGTACTCATCCCCCAGCAGACTGTCTTTTCTGTCACCAGGAGACATGGAGGTTTGATCTTGTTCACAGGCGTCTCTCTCCCCATCTCCAAGGATGCAGACCAGATCTCCACATACCTGTGCTTGTTTCCTTGAAGAAAGAAATGCCTAGAGCTAGAATGGCTGTGTCTGTGTTGTGTGGTTTTTAAGGCTTTCGATAACAGTGAGCCAGTTACCCTCCAGGGATGGTGCCAAAGGCCAGTTCTCTGTGAGTGGGGTTTCATGTTCCATTTGCTGCACTTTGTGTTTTTATTAGTGAGTGACACTCGTTAGTAACACTCGTTTCACTCTTGTTTCTAATTGGTTGTTGCTGCTTGTGTAAGAAAGCAGTTTTCCCACCGAACATTTGTACCACAATAATTTGCTATGTTCCTTCATCAGCACTAATTGTCCTTGTGGATTCTCTGGGGTCACCACTGGCCATGGTGTAAGTCACCATCACGGTTCTGCCTTCCTCACTGCTCTGCTGTTGGTGTCTTTTAGTGTCTGACTGCATGTGATAGCACCTCCAAAACTGTGCATCCATGTCTTGCCTATGGGTGTCTGTCTGTCCTCCCCCATTTGCTGTGTGCCCCAGGTGTACTTCCTGTGGGGCCTCTTGCCCAGGAGGTGCCCACCTGGCCCAGCACCAGAGGTGGAGAGTGCATCTTGCTAGCTGAGCTCCAGGGATGGCCCTGTTTGGCCATGTTGGTGGCGTCGCATTTCAGGTTACTTTGCTGATAGTTGGGGTTTCTGCCACCATATTTCTTTTTTCTTTTTTGGCTGGGGCTAGGTTTGAACCCACCACCTCCGGCATATGGGGCCGGCGCCTTACTCCTTTGAGCCACAGGCGCCACCCCTGCCACCATATTTCTAATAAAATTAGTCTGTGGTTGTCTTGCTTTTGCTGGTTCTGCAGCATTTGAGTTGGGAAGTTTCCTCTTTTTCTGTACTCTAGTCAAAATGGCATCCAATTGTCCACTTCTTTACTACCTGGACAGAGCTCTGGGGTTCTGGGGTCCAACCTGTTCAGTAGTGAGCAGTCCATAACCTTGGGATAGGGACACAGCCGTGAGGGACCAGACCAGACTGAGGGACCCCAGCCCAAAGCAAGTGGGATGAGCTGGGATGGAGTTGACTCAGTCGGGGGGGTCAGAAGAGAGTGACGAGTTGGTAGCCCTAGGAGGGGCCCATCAAACTGGGGCCAAGACCAGGAGGAAAGAGGAGTTTTGCTAAGGAAAGCGCTGCATGCCATGGCCCCAGAGGCTCCAGCCTGGTCTTGCCGAGTCAGAGTCAAGAGGAGCCCAGCACACCCAGCCCCCAGAGAGCCCACCTGGTGCCGTGACCACTGATCCAGGCTGCCCCCTCTACCCCTTCCTCCAGACTCTGCCAGGACCTCTTTTGGCTTCTTCTCCTACAAATTTTATGAGCCCACAGGACTCAATTATCCTTCATTGTCCCTAGGGCACCTGCCCTGACAAAATGAGCTAGTGACCCCAGGCTAGAGAGCCCATACTTTCTGCTCTCCTCCTCCTACAGACTTGGCCCCACCCCACAGCTCAGCGGGTAGGCAGACTCCTCAGGGAAATGGGCTGGGGCTGACCAGGGCCACAACACCAATCTGGGGGCTGTGGCACATGGGGGTCCAGGATCTCCTGGCAGCTGCTGGCAGTACCAGTGTCTGTACGGGCTGGGTGGTTGCTTGTGTTCTGGAAGGCTACGAGAGCCCTGAGGGCAGTACCATGGGGCAATGGTCCTAGAGCCTGTCATGGAGGGTAGACTGTGGGGTAGCGGCTTGGCCTGGTATAGGCTTCAGGTTGGCAGGCAGTGGGCCATCTGGAGGTGCTGGAGGTAGGTTGGGATCAAGTACTGCTGGACACAGTGCCAGTTAGGTGCTTGAGTCCAGGTTGTCATGAGGATGTTATGGTGCCTGCTTTGCTGGAATACTTTAGAAAACTGGCCATAAAGGTGCCTGCTCTATCGAGCTCCCCATGAACTTCATGTTTATCTGATTTTTGTGGAGAGCTGGGCCCTGGAGAAGGTGCTGCCTGGGTCCCGAGTGCTGTGGCTCAGGGTCAGGGAGGCAGGGTGTCAGAGGCCCTGGTCCTGGCTTCTCATTGGGAATACCCATGTGTGTGTGTGTCTGAAGAATGTTCATGGCACCTGGGGTAACTACTGCTGGACTCCAGCCAGTTTCCAGCCACGGGAGCCATACTGTCCCTATCCCACAGGCAAAGGAACTGAAGCACAGGGGCTAAGTCACTTCCTCAGTCTATACTGCTGGCAAGTTGCAGAGCAGGATCAGAATTCAGGCTGAGGGGTGCCCTGGAGAGCAGCAGGGCCCCATTGTCAGTCCTGAGGACCGTGATCCTCCCACAGGGCTTCAGGGTCCTGCTGGGAGTCCAGACCTGCTGAGGCCAAGCTCTGCTACTGGCTTTTGCTTGGGCATTCAGTGTTTCTGTAGACTGTCCTCTAGCCTGGGAGAGCTTGTTCATGTTCATGCAGCCCCAGGTTCCCCTCACAGGGCCCTCAAGGTCCTTTATATCCTCTCCCACCACACCTGTCCCCTCCGACCTTTGACCCATGCTCACACAACCTGCCCATCCCTCCCCAATCCTGGGCCAGCATGGCTACATGCCTGTCCCCAGGGGTCGTGAGGTAGATATCTGGGCAGGAAAAGAGCCCAAGGGACCTGTAGTTATTGTCTAGAGGGTGGCTCCTTGATGTGGCTGTGCCGTATGGTGGCCATATCAGCCCCCTTGATGACTGTTGGCCCTGAGGCCCTGTGGCAGGAGGTGGTTGAGCTGATTCAGCCTTGATCACTGCTGTTAGGGCCCAGGCCCCTGCCACAGGGGCTGTCAGACAGCCGCAATCCTTCCACAGAGAGACCAGCACTTCTGGATAAAGGCAAAACTGTGGCTGCCAGGAGGTCCTTTAACACCCCAGGCCTTGTGGCTGCAGCGACACCCATTCTGGCCCTGGGCCTCCCTGGGCTGTGCTCCGTGGCGCAAAAGAGGCTCTGGGGTATTGTGGTATCCCAAGAATGACAGTCCAGCCGCAGCTGTCAGCAGCAGCTGTGTGGGCCCCAGAGGCAGCGTGAAGGAAGCTGCTGAGGCCTCAGAGACTGGCTCGACTAGCCATGGAGGATTAGTGCTCTGAGCACTGCCCCTGCCATTGGGAGGTCGCAGGGTTGTGGGGATAGGACAGCAGTCAGGCCTGAGCCTACCTCCCTGTGGTGCCTAAGGCCTGGGGCAAGTAGTGCCATACTGGTCAGTCACTACCCCTGAGCCAGCAAGGCAGGTGCAGGACAGGGGTGTCTGTCTTCTGCCCCCTCTTTCTGCCTGGCTGCGCAGATCTCAGCCTCCGTCTTGTCTAGAGCACCCTTACCTCCGGGACAGCCTCCTCTGCCTAGGCACCCCCGGCTCTCCCGTGATAGCCTCACCTGCCCAGCATCACCGTACCAGGCTCCCTTTTATCACCTCCATCTAAATCTAAATGACCTGGTTTCTCTCTTTTTTTTTGCTGTGGGAAAGTTGAGATATACAAGAGGATGTAGAACCTGTGTTCATTTCACAGAGTTGACCACTTGTGGCCCGGGAGCCTGGGTGCCCTGTGTGGTCACTACCATCCCTACTTACCCTCACCCCTCCTGTGGGCCTTGGTACTGGCCAGCCCCTACAAAATGCCCTTCTGGAATCCTCTACAGACCCCACAGGTGGCTGAGACAACCCTGGGCCGTCTCTCCTTGTGCTGCCTCAGCCCTCATGGCAGCCCTGAGGAGTCCTGGAAAAGAAGGCGTTTGGCTTTGAGGAGCAGGTTGCCTGCCATGTCTGGTGTGAGCTGACTTTCAGGACACTAGAGTTGGACAGAAAATGTGTCAATTAGGCTCCTTGGTGCACAGTAGAAACTGACCCCAAACCTCACATCAAAGTGGTGGGAACACATGGACTCTAGGCAGACTTGGTCAGGATGGCCAGGCACTCTGTGAGGGGTCTTGTTGTGTGAGTGGCAGCAGGCAGTGGCCTGGTGTAGACCTGGGCAGGTGGCTGTACTCCTTCCTCTCATCCAGGCCCCCCACTCCCTGCCTCAAGATTCTCACCTGCCTAGGCACATGTCCGCATCAGCCCTTGTCTAGTTTGTCTCCAAGTGATCCTCACTGTCCTCACAGAGGTCTTCCCACAGAACCCTGGCAGGCTTGTGGGCAGGTGCTCAGTGCTCTGCCAAGGAAACAAGACAGTGACTGTTAGGTACCCTGGGCATGCAATCTGCTGCAGACCCTGGCTTCTCCAGTGGCAGCCCATGTGCCATTGCTGGGTGCCCAGGACCCTCGGCCAGCACCAGGAAGCCTGCAGTCATGCTGGTGGCCTAACTTCCAACTCCCAGTTGCAGTCCCTTGTCAGAGAGCACTGTGAGCCTGCAGGACAGTGCCAGATACTTCTGCAGCAACTGAGGTATCAGTGAGGACTGCCACATCCCCTCAGCATGTATGGAGTATGGACCTTGGATTTGCTGGGTGATGGAGACAGGTTAGGTCAAAGTCCTGCTCCCACCTTGTTGGCTACAAGGACAATTAGACAGTCCCCACACCAGGCCACTGCAGGAGCTGCTCTAGGGCCTTCTATGCCAGCTCCTGTCCAGCTTGTGATCTGGGCAGAAGGTGCTGGCGTGAGCTAGTGAGGTTTCAAGGGCAGCTGAGCCACCCACAATCCCCTGGCTCTGAAGTGAGGGAACCCCTGCCTGGAGGGCTGGGCCGAGAGCCACGCAGCCTTTTCCTCATGAGGGGAAAATGGGGACTGTGTGTGCTGAGAGATAATTACTTTTATATTTCCATGGCTGGTTTACCATTGTGCAATTAGAAATTTTATTGGTGGGCGGCGCCTGTGGCTCGGTCGGTAAGGCACCGGCCCCATATACCGAGGGTGGCGGGTTCAAACCCGGCCCCGGCCAAATTGCAACCAAAAAACAGCCGGGCATTGTGGTGGGCGCCTGTAGTCCCAGCTACTCGGGAGGCTGAGGCAAGAGAATCACTGAAGCCCAGGAGTTGGAGGTTGCTGTGAGCTGTGTGATGCCACGGCACTCTACTGAGGGCCATAAAGTGAGACTCTGTCTCTACAAAAAAAAAAAAAGAAATTTTATTGGTGCTGCATAGTAATAACATTTAGGGGAGCTAAAAACAGTCACATAAAATTGCTATAGGAATAGCCGGGCATTGTGGTGGGTGCCTGTAGTCCCAGCTGCTCGGGAGGCTGAGGCAGGAGAATCGCCTAAGCCCAGGAGTTGGAGGTTGCTGTGAGCTGTGTGATGCCACGGCACTCTACCGAGGGCAATAAAGTGAAACTCTGTCTCTACAAAAATAAATAAATAAATAAATAAAATAATGGATAGTACCAAAATTGCTATAGGAAAAGCTAACCAGGGATGTCCGACAGAGTGTACCCAGCCCCAGTGGTCCTTCTGGGGAGGGGAACAGGGAGGCCTGGGGGAGGGCTGGACACTTGGGGATGCTGGGGCTCCCTCTGGGTGCTGCTGTGTTGACCCAGCTGTGCACCACAGTCAGGGCTGTGGGGGTTGGGGCTGGGCTGGGTGGCAGGTGGTGCTAAGGACACAGATCCTGGACAATTATTGTGACCTCTTGTAGCTTGCTTTCCTCATTTGATGCTGGGGTAGTCACAGCAACAACTTCATGGGTTGTGTGGGTGCACGAGGATCAGGTGTGTGAACATTTACATGTGTCAGCTTGGCACCATAGCTCAGTGAGTAGGGCACTAGCCACATACACCAAGGATGGCGTGTTTGAGCCCAGCTCGGGCCTGCTAAACAACGACAACTTCAACCAGAAAATAGCTGGTCATGATGGCGTGGGCGGCTGAGGCAAGAGAATCGCTTAAGCCCAAGAGTTTGAGTTTGCTGTGAGCTGTGACGCTACGGCACTCTACCAGGGGTGACATAGTGAGACTCTGTCTCAAAAAAAAAAAAACAAAACCAAAACATTTACATGTGTCAAGCATTGAGCAGAGCGCCCGATGAAGGCCCAGCTCTGCAGTGAGCACGAGGAACACAGAGCTCATGCCTGCCCTGCCACAGCACAGGGCTTCTGGCATCTTCCGATAGGGGTGGGACTGGTGCAGCCTCCATTTCACAGATGGATGCTAGGCTGCCTGGAGCACTGTGTCCCTCAGGTCCTCACCTGAGCGGAGTGGTGGCTGCCCTACTGCCTGCCTCAGTGGCCTTGGACAGGACACTCTGCAGCTTCTCTGAGTTTCAGCGCTGACCCCTCAGGGTAGACGTGGAGTGAGTGAGATTGGTCAGAGCAAGGGCCCCTGCACCAGGCTTCCTCCCTTTAGGCCAAGCGCTGTGGTGTTGCTGTGGTATCTCTAGAGCCAGCTAGGTGTCTCTTGCCCAGCAGAGCCCTCAAGGGCCTGCTGGGTGCACAGCCCCACCCTCCTAGGCAAGGCCAGCAGGCAGTCCTAGCCGTGGGTGCTTCTCTGGTCGCTTAGGGAACTAGGCGGAGGGTTTAATCTCACCTGGAGAAGCTCAAGCCGGGCATAGGGATGCTGGGCATGGAGATGGCCCCCAAGAGAACTGTTCTCTTCGGAGTGAGTGCAGCAGATCCCAGATGGGGGCCCATGGCAGAGTATGCTTTGAAGCACAGGGCTTCTGGAAGTCTCTGCTGCCCTAGCATGGAACACATGGAACAGGCGCTCACCTTTCCTTGGGATGCTGCCTGGAGTTGTGCCCCCAGTTCTCTAGAATGTTTCCTAAGCAGCACTGTAAGCCCTGCCTGAGGCTGAGCGAGGCCAGGACAAACAGTCGATAAGAAAACTGTCCTGCACTAGGTGGCTGCAGCTGGGGATTGGGGGAGGAACTGGTAGAAATCTTTGTGATTTTATTTTATTTTATTTTATTTTTTGGCTGGGGCCGGGTTTGAACCCGCCACCTCCCGTATATGGGGCCGGTGCCCTACTCCTTTGAGCCACAGGCGCTGCCCCAAATCTTTGTGTTTTTAAAAGCAAACAAATGCCAAAAAAGATTTACAGAAAATGTGGTAAATTTGAACAGTTTGCTATTGCCAGCTGTATCCTTTTAGCTACATGCTAATAATGTGGTGACTAGAGAGATGGCCAGAGTTGCCCTGTGAGGCTGTGTCAGGCTCCATGTGAGGGTCTGTCTGACCTGGATCCTCCCACTCCCGGCTTACCGTCTCCCCCATACACACGCCCCCCCCCATCCCTGAGGGACATTTTACTGGGTTGACTTCTCCATCTGTCTCCTCCTAAATATCCCAGCTCAGTGCAGATTTCATGGTTACTAGAAAAGTTACTCCTTTATTTGTTTTTGTTTTTTTATTTTTTTGCAGTTTTTGGCCGGGTCTGGGTTTGAATCCGCCACTTCCTGCATATGGGGCCAGTGCCCTACTCCTTGGCGCCACCTATTTGTTTTTACATTTTTTTTTTAATTAAATCATAGCTGTGTACATTAATGTGATCATGGGGCACCATATACTAGTTTCATAGACCGTTTGACACATTTTCATTACACTGGTTAACATAGCCTTCAGATTCTGAAATTCAGATAGCAGACAGCTTCAAAACCCCAGCACGACTCAACCCCAATAAGACATCCCCCAGGCATATCATAATTAACTTCACTAAAGTTAATATGAAGGAGAAGATTTTCAAAGCAGCCAGACGTAAGAAAGCCATTACCTACAAAGGGAAGAATATTAGAATGACTGCAGATCTCTCTGCTGAAACTTGTCAAGCCAGAAGAGGGTGGTCATCGACTTTTAATCTCCTAAAGCAAAATAACTTTCAACCCCGGATCCTGTATCCAGCTAAACTGAGTTTCATTTATGATGTTTTTACTTTTGATTCAAACGCTATGAAAAGCTCCGTTCTTGTTCTCAGTTGCAGCATTTGACTTGATTGGGAGCAGTTCCTGTAACTGCCCAGGACTCATGACCTCACAGATCCTGGTGGTCAAGGGGCTGGAGGCCTGGCTGTTGTCAGGGGTATGAGGAGCTATCCCAGGAGGCCTTGTGAGCCTGAGATAGCAGGGTGACCAGGGGACGCTGTGAGGACACTCAGGCCTCAGGCTCACTTGGGGATAGCAGGGGCCAGTGCTTGCAAAAAAGTCCTGGGGCAGCACCTAGCTGTGTCTTTCCCACTTCTGCTACCCATCTCTTCCTGGGGGCACCTGGGCCCTGTGCTGGGATAGTCCTTACACCTGATCATTTGAGGGAGGAGGCTGTCCCTAGACCCCTCCTGAGGTGCCTGCCTGAAGCCCTCACAGCAGCCCTAGAGGCCACTTCCCTCAGGCTTCAGTGTCCTCACTGGTGGCTGCATTTCCTGGCACCTAAACTTGTCTGTGTCCCTCCTGCCTGCTGGAGCCAAATGGCATACAGCAGGGCTTGCTGTCTGCTGTGAATGCAGAGGTGGGGACCCCAGGGACCAAGAGAGGCTGGCAGGAACACAGGTGGCCTGCTGGTGTCCCCCCGGGTCTGAGAGCTCCAAAGGTGAGCATCAGGAATGATGTCTGTCCCAGAGCATTGGACAGATCCAGTCCCCTTGGGCCCTGAGGAAGGCAGTGAAGGTGTCATGGGTAGGGGGAACATCCCATGGGGTGTACACGGGGGTCATATCCTGTGGGAGCATGTCCTGTGTGGTGTGGGCTGTCACCTGGGGCACATCCTATGGGGTATGGGTGTTACCTGGGAAGCATATCCTGGGGGGTATCCTGTGTGGTGTGGGCTGTCACCTGGGGCACATCCTATGGGGTATGGGTGTTACCTGGGAAGCATATCCTGAGGGGTATCCTGTGTGGTGTGGGCTGTCACCTGGGGCACATCCTATGGGGTATGGGTGTTACCTGGGAAGCATATCCTGGGGGGTATCCCTGCAGTCCTTGCTCCCAGCCCCAGTGCTGAGTGTGGGGTGGGAGCCTCCTCTCAGCAGTGCTTCCAGAGATGGGTCCTAAGAGACATGTACCCTCTCCTGTGGGCCACCTGCACTAGCCATTAGGCCTGTCTCCTTTCTTCACTTCCCCTGAGAGGTGGCCTTCCCAAGGGGATTTCTTCCTGAGGTGTGGCCCCAGCTTGAGAGCCCCCACAGGAGGGTACCAGCCCTGAGCACAGCATGGTCCTGTAGGGTGTCCCTGCAGGTTAACTGCTCTGCCCTCCTCTTCTTGCAGAAGGACATGGCCCTGAAGCCACAGGAACGGAAGGAGAAATGGGAACGTCGCCTCATGAAGAAACCCCGAGAGTCAGAGAACTGCCCACCTGCGGAGCCGAGTGAGCACAGGCGGCCCCTGGAGGCGGGCAGCCCCAGGCAGGACTTGGAGCCTGCCTGCGACGGGGGGCCGAGGAAGGTCCCACTGCAACCCTCCAAGCAGGTGAGCGCCGGGTCTCCCCACTTGGGAACTAGGCAGCCCGGGACCACGCCAGCACCTGGACACCACCCATGGCAGCACCTGGGGCTGCTTGGCGACGCGCCTCATCGTTGTTGGACTAGGGGTATGGGGCACATGTGGCCAGGCTGGGTCACAGAAAAGTAGTGACTTGCCCAGGGCCACAGCTGAAAAGGGGCCTACCCAGGGTGGGAGGGCATGTGCTGGGTGGGTGGCAAGTGGATAGGCCGGCCCCGTTTCCCCCGCGTCTGCCAGGCTCCGCCGACTACCCGGTGTCCAGTGTGTCTGTCAGGAGCGTGGGGACCAGGTTTGTTGCTGAGCACTCTCCTACTGCACACACAGCGCCATCTGTGATGCGCTCAGCATAGGGCGGGGGAGCAGTCAGTCCCGGTGGTCGCCGCAGGCATGTGACTTTTTGGTGGTCTAGGTGCACAGCACAGCCGGGAAACAGGGCTCTGCCTGCCCCACCTGGGGGCCTTTCTGCCTGTCTGGGGTCTGAGCAGGTGGAAGCTGGCCCAGGGCTTCTTCTGGCCTAGGGTTCTGTCCTAGGCCTTGGCTCAGCCTGCAGCTACTTCCTCCTGAGGCCTGTTGGCCTGCACCTTCTTCTCAGAGAGGGCCTTTGTTCGGTGTTTCGGGCTCCACTGTTGGTTCCCTCGGGACTTGGGCTGCTAGAGGGGGCAGCATGTCTCACGGGCCCGGGCTGGATGGGGGGGTCCACAGACACACCTGCCTAGGTGGACACGTGCTCTTTCTTCCATGCAGGTGTGCTCCCCAGAAGGGGGGCCGCTCCCAGCCAACCCCTGGGACCAGAACAGCCCGGCCCAGCACCAGCAGCAGCTGCAGCCCAGCCAGCCCAGCCAGCCCCAGGGGCCCCCCCCAGCCCCGTCGGAGCTCCCAGATCCCGGGCAGCCCTGCCAGCCCCGAGAGCCCCGCCAGCCCCGCCAGCCCCAGCGGCCACCCCCGGGTCAGCGCAGCAGGCCCCAACGGTCACTTCTGGGCCTGAGACTGCCCTGCCAGCCCCGGCGGTTACTTCTGGGCCCCCGTCAGCCTTGCAGACCCCAGCGGCTGCCTCCAGCCCCAGATCAGCAGTGCCGGCCCCAGCAGTCACACCAGACTCAGCCCTGCCGGCCACGTTGGGCGCTCCCAGGCCTCAGGCAGTGCTGCCGGCGCCTACGCTCCCTGCTGGCCCCACGGTCCCTCCTAGCCCCTTGCCTCCACTGCAGGCACCTGCGCTCTCTCCTGGTCCCACGGTCCCCCCTGACCCCCTGCCTCTACTGCCGGCGCCTGCGTTCCCTGCTGGTCCCATGGTCCCCCCTGGCCCCCTGCCTCTATTGCCGGCGCCTATGGTCCCCCTTGGCCACCTGCCTCTACTGCCGGCGCCTGCGTTCCCTCCTGACCCCAGGGCACCGCTGCCGGCGACTGCGGTCCCTACTGACCCGGTGGCACCGCTGCCGGCCCCGGCGGCCATGGGCCAGCCCCTGTCACTGTGGCCATCCCAGTGGGGCTTCCTCAGGACAGCGCTGTCGGCCCCTATGGTCTCTGTTAGCCCATTGCCCGCGATGCCAGCCCCCACGGCCACTCCTACCCCTGCGACCACGCCGCCGGCCTGCCAGCTTTCTCCCAGGCCAGTGCTGCTGCTCTCGGCGAGCATTCCTAGCCCCGTGTCAGTATGGCCAGCCCCGAAGGTCCCTCCTGGGCCAGCCCAGCCGCCCCCGGCGGTCACTCCTGGGCCTCAGTCAGCCTCAGCAATTAGTCGAAGCCCCAGAGCAGCCTGGCCCACCCAAGCCCTCACTGCTGGGCCCAGGACAGCCGTGCCAACAGAAGCGACCACTCATGGGCCTGGAGCAGCCTCGCCCCAAGCGGCCACTCATGGGCCCAGAACAGTCATGTCAGCCTCTACGGCCACTCATGGGCCCAAACCAGCCCTGCCAGCCCCAGCCCTTACTCCCCATCCCTGACCGCCCTTCACTCCTAGGGCAGCCAGGCCTGCCCTGCCGGCCCCTCATGGGGCCCCCATGCCAGCCTCGGCGGTCGCTGTTGGACCTGGTGCCAGCCCCTCAGCCCCAGCTCCTGGCCCTGGGTCGTCCCTGCCGGCCACTGAGATCACGATGGACCCGCTCCTCTGCCCCTGGGGTAGCCCGCCAGGCCCCATCTGT
Source organism: Nycticebus coucang (assembly GCF_027406575.1). Taxonomy (NCBI): domain Eukaryota; kingdom Metazoa; phylum Chordata; class Mammalia; order Primates; family Lorisidae; genus Nycticebus; species Nycticebus coucang. The sequence continues at coordinate 105,226,969 of NC_069783.1, read as the reverse complement.
GAGCCCTGGAGCCTGATGCCCTGCAGGTGCTTCCTTGGTGTGTTGGACACCCAGTTGGGGCTGCACCCTGGCAGGGCCCTGAGACCAGGGCCACTTCCCTGCAGATCTGAGATGCTTTGCTGGACTGGCCTAAGGCCTCCTCCAGGCAGGGTCGAGCATTGCCACTAAGGACTGAGGCTCAGGCAGAGGTGGGGGCCCCACAGTGCTGGGATCAGGCAAGACACACCACACCAAGAGGAGAGGAGACGACCCATCTTCCTCCTACATCTGCTGCACCCTCCCCCACCAGTGTCCCGGTGCCCCCAACCTGAAGGCTGCTTGTGATCTGCACGCCTTGGGGAGAGCACAGCTGTCCTCAGATCCTGGAGGTCCCTCAGCATCTTTCCGTGCCTCTAAGTTGCCAACACTGTCCTTGCATCTGAGTCTCCATGCACACCTGTCCCAGGTGTACCACTGTGCAGGGTGTGTGTGCAATGTGTGGTTGTGTACGTGTGCACGTGCACATGGGGTGTGGGGTGCCAGGACAAGAGAGCTTTTATTGGGGGGGGGTACTAGCCACAGGCCTTGTTCCTTAGGCCCCAGCCTATCTGGCCACAGTGTGTCCCCCTAACCCCCCAGATGGAATAGCTGGTCAAGATGTGGGCTTTGCTGGAGGCTGCACTCCAGCTCCCAGCCCTCCTCAACAATTGCATGGTACTGGTGTCCCCTTCCCAGGTCCTTAAGCTACAGGAGGGCCATCTGGCCGAGCAGGAGCTGCTGGTGACCGGAGGCTTCCACCCCCACCTCTCAGGACTCTGCCTCTACCCCCCAGTAGGTGTGCACAGCAGGGGGCTGTCAGGGTCTGCAGACCAGTGAGAACCCATGCTGGGAAAGCCCCCTCTGCTGGGCCCTTCCTCAAAGCCCCCCCACCCCAATTGGCAGACCTCACACTACAGGGCTGTAGGGCTGTCTCTGGGCCCCACACTGGTGGTCAGGGATCATCTCCCTAGACCCCGGGTCTCAGGGCAGCCATACACTCAGGTCTCCTGGAGTATGGGGCACATCTCTTGCCCCATAAGGGAGCATGAATTCTGTGAGGCGGGAGGAGCTGAGGAAGGGGTAAAGGAGCTCTGTCTTCACACCCCTTGTGGGGCCAGCTGCAACTAGCTGCTCTACAAAGGCAGGCATTTCTGGAGAGTAGCACTGGCCACCTGCAGGTTCCTAGGCTGAGGGGAGGTGGAAGGAGGCTCCCTGGCTGGAGAACCGGACTGTCCCCAGCCCCCTCCCTGCTGCCCCTGCCCACGCCTGGGTACACCCCTTCCTCGGTGCTCACCTGGGGCCTCCATCCCAGAAACGCAGGGCTTATTTTTCTGATTAAAGAAAATAAAAAGTGCCATGCCACTATTTTTTATAATAGCATTAGTGTTTGTAATTTAAACAGATGAGTGTGTGTCTTAAATGATTTATTCTGACAAATGGTCCTTATGCAAATGGACTTGGCTCTTGTTTCTTTAGATTTGGACTGAATAGAAAGGGGACCAGAGTGTCTGCTTTTGCTCAGCCTAGCCCAAGGAGGGTGTCTGGGGTATTCTTTGCCCCTGGGGTGGGCACCCTGGGGACCTGCCCCCTGCCTCCCGCAGAGAGCAAGGGGCTCAGGTGAAGGCAGAATTCAGATTATGCCAAACCTGCCCCTCCTAGGTCGGTCTTGAAAGAAATTATACATGGGGTGGGTCTTAACCTGTCAAGTATCACCCTGGGGAGGTCCAGAAAACCTGGAGGCCAGATCCTGGCCATGGGTTTGGGGAAAGTCCTCATATTGCTGTAATTGCCCTCAAAGTCACTCACAAAGGGTCTGGAACCACTTTTCTCCCAAGCTTTAGTTGTGCACTAAAGCTATTTCTAGCCTGTCTCTGCTTTTAGGGATCCCCTGGGGACAATGGGACTGGAGGGACTGTGTGAGCACAGGGCCTTGTCCTGGGTGCAGACCAGGACAGCCTGAAGGAACTGTGCAACTGGCCAGGGGCAGAGGCCATCTGGGATGGGAGGGTAGACTGTGGGCTCCCCATGGCCAGGAGCTAGGAAGACAGTGGACACCTGCCAAGGAAGCTACTAGGCTGACCTAGAGGGACTCCAAGGCCTGACCATGACCTCCAGTTTCCAGCCTAGGCCTAGTGTCCATGCTGGCCTAGGTTCAAGGTGTCACTCTGGCGAGGGAAGAGCTGACAAGGATCCTGAGGGACCACTGCTGCACCTGGGAAATGCTGGGGTTTTAGTTTTTCTGAGTAGCTGGAAATCAAGATTTGTCTATGGATTTGGTGACTGAAACATTGGTGGCTAGTATTATGACCTGCCTTACGGGACACAGCTTGTGGGCCTGCCCCTGAAGATGGGGAGGGATAGCAGTTGAGGTGGGAAGGCAGAGCAAGCCAGCCTGGAGTTCAGTGAAGCCTGAGGGAGGCCACCCATCCCTTGTGAAGACGGGCCTTTCTGGAGACATGGTCTGGGTGCAGTACCCAAGTGACTAAAGGCAGAGTAGTCCCTGCCATCTGCAGAAGGGGCTGTGGGCTGGGGCCAGCACCTACTCCTACTGAGACTTGGTGGTGACAGTGGTCACTGAGGCTTTCAAGTTAGAGAAGGAACTCGGGATGGATTCCTAGAAGACAACTCTTTGAAAGTCTATTGTACCTGTGGGAGGCAGGGCTTGGGGATCCAGGGGCTCCAAGGTGTTCCTGAGCTGGGTGAGTCAGAAAGTTGCAAAGGTGGCCCCAGGGAGGGAGGGATTAAATGGGGGTGACCTCCTTGGAGCTGGACCCTGTCTTCCCCACAGAGGGTCTGGGTGGCACATGCTCAGGCACCTGCTTGGGCCTTCTGAGTGGAGCTCCTGACTGTAGGTGAATGCCCATGGTCACACCCCTGAGTCCTGCCTTCGGTGTTGGAAATGCCCCCTGGGGAGGAGGAAGCTGCCTAGACTCCCACTTGGGGGACTCAACAGGTTTTTTGAGCTCCAGTACATTCCAGACACAAGTCTGGCACTGAGCGTGCCCCCATTCTAGCCTAGAGAGGCAGACCAGGAATAGATGTGGCCTGTCCATTAGTGTGTCGGAAGATTCTTGGGGAGATTGAGGGAGGGGCTGCTGACACAGGAATGCCCATCAGAATGGCCTATGCAGAGGCTGGAGGCAGGGCCATACCTGAGGTGAACAGGGTTAGCCTAGAGGTTGGAGGGCCTGGGATCTTGCAGAACTCAAGTGGGGTAGCCTGACCTGGGACTCATCTGTCAATCTTGGTGTCCTCCCAGGCAGGCACAAGGCCCCAGCCTGCTTTCCAGACCTGCAGCTGGTGTCTGGGGTGCACTGACATAGGCTAGGCAGAGAGGCCACTGGCTTTCCTTCTACAGCCAGAAACTGCTGCTCATGGAGCTGTCGAGAAATTCTAAGTTCTCTGCCACTACACCAGGATTTGACAAGAAGCCCTTCCCACACTGGGACTGGGAGGCTACCAGGCTAGCAGGCTGAGGGGAGCAAGCACATGTCTGGAGGTATCCCCTAGACTTCGTTAGCTCAGGTTCTGGTCCTGTGCTGGGTGGGGCCTAGACTCCTTAGAGTAGTACCATGTTAATAGGAATACCATGTGTGCCACACCAAAAAGTAAAAAGAATTGGGACTGATTTCCATTATATATTGTATGTAACTCCATGTATTTCCAAAATAGTGTTATTTTTAACCTGTAATCAATATAAAGTTACCAGTGAGATAATTTCTTTTTTTGTTTGAGTCCTGTGTTTACAACACTGCTCAGTTAAGCCACATTTCACGTGGTCAGTGACCACATGTGGCGAAGCGCAGGCAGCTGTGGGGTGTCCAAAGCATCATGCCCTTTGAGCACAGCCATGGCCATGCCTGGGTACCTGCGATGGGTTTCTTACTTTCTAGTTTATCCACTCATGATCAACCCCTTGTGCCTCAGCCTGGACCTGAGATACCCTCTCACTCAGCATGAACAAAGCATAGCACGCCAGCTCCCAAATCTCTTTCCCCTCCATCTCAGTGGATGAACCTAGTGTCTACCCAGATAGGCCAGAAATTGGACATCTCTTGCACTCCTCACCGCCCTCATCCTCCCACCCAGCTTATACAGGCAAGTCCTGGGCATCCACCTCTTAAACCTCCTCTGAACTGAGTTTTACTGGAAAACAATGAATACAAACATCAGGATGTGTGGGATGCAGCTAAAGCAGTGCTTAGAATGACTTCTCTAGCTTTAAATGGTTATATTAGAACAGCAAAGAGGTTTAAAGTCAATGCCCCAAGGTTTTACTTTAGAAGCTGAAGAAATAAGTAACACTACAGAAGGAAGGAAATAGTAAAGTTGAGCAGAAACTAATGAAATGGGAAACAAGCAAGGGAGAAAATCAACAAAGCCAACGCCATCTCTTTGAAAACATCAACAAAATCAAGAAATCTTTAGCTATGTTGATGAAAAAGAGAACAGGCAGAGCGTGGTGGCTTACGCCTATAATCCCAGCACTTGGGAGGCTAAGGCAGGTGGATTGCCTGAGCCCACAGGTTTGAGACCAGTCTAAGCCAGACTAAAAATAGCCCGGCATTGTGGTGGACACCTATAGTCCCAGCTACTTGGGAGGCTGAGGCAAGAGAATGGCTTGAGCCCAGGAGTTTGAGGTTGCCATGAGCTATGACATCACTGCAGTCTACCAAGGTTGATAAAGTGAGACTCTGTCTCAAGAAAAAAAAAAAACACAAATTACCAACATTAGGAATGAAAAAGTAAATATAATTACAAGTGCTGCGATGTGAAAAGGACAAAATAGAACACCTTCATTTTAATAATTCAACAGGTGAGCTGAAACGGACAAATTCCTTGACAAACACCAAAACAGACACAAGATCAGGCAATCTGAGTGGTCCCATGTTTTGTGGGGTTTTTTGTTTTTTTTTGGCCAGGGCTGGGTTTGAACCTGCCACCTCCGGCATATGGGATGGGCACGGCCCCTCGTCCCATGTTTTGGATATACAAGTTTGGCCGTCTCAGTGTCACATCCCTGGGTCAACCCAGCCCAACATGACCATCTTTCACCATCACCTCAGGCATCACATCTTGTGGAGCCTTGCCACACTTTTTAGCTGAGGATGCTATAGGAAAGCAGCAATACCTGGATAGCTTGCCGAGGTCAGCAGGGAGTGGCTGAACCAGGCTTCCAACCTAGCAGCCGCTTGTGGAATCTGAGCCTTGGCAGATGGGACAGCAGCTACTACTTTCCTCTGCTAGCATGTGTCTAGGCATCCTGCCTCTGAGAGGAGCTTTCTGGAAGGTTCTCTTCACTCACAGGGTCCTTGGTGGCCTGGCTCTCCTCCCTTTGGCAGCTCATGGACATTTCTAGTCTTAGCTGTGTTCCTGCTCCCTTCCCTACTCCATGCTATAATTGCCCTTTCCTACACCACCGCTGCTGCCCTGTGCCCTCACTCTGGCAAGGCTAGGCCCCAGGGCAGGTCTGTAGGCTGGCTTACTGCACTGTTGATGCACTCACTGACATTGTGTGCTTATTTGAGGTTTTCTAATCACTGAAGAGACAGTCCCCAGATGTGCCAGGTCTCTGTCTTTCCAGAAGCAGGTGAACATCACACAATACTAGCTATGTGGCCCCTTGGCAGGGTCCTCAGTTTCCTGATCTGTAAAATGGAGTAATGACATCCTTTCTAGGATTTTAAGAATAGAACTGCACCCATCTTTAGCACCTGAAAATGTCTGGCTGCTGTGGTTAACAGGTCTTTTCCACAATGGGGGTGTGTCTGAGGGCCCAGACCCTGAAAGCTGGCTCTATCCTTGGCTTTATGGGGGCCTTGAGGTTTTGGCATGAGGGCTGCTGAGGGAGTGGTGGAACCCCTCAGTCTGTCCCTCACCCCATGCTTTGCAAACAGTGCCCTCTAGCCTGTAGCTCCCAGCTCCTCAGCCAGCTCAGAAGGACACTCTTCTGGGGGCTAGATCCCTGCCCTTGCAGGCTCCCACATAGCATAGTATAGGGAGCATGACTTGTCCTTTCTGGGCCTCAGTTTCCTCATCTATAAAGAGGGGATGTTAATAATAGTACATTTGACTTAGGTTGTTGATAAAATAAATTGTGCTAATGTGCAAGGCATCTGCCGTCTACATGGCTGCTGCTGGGATGATGGTTACTGCTTTTGTTTCTGTGAACTCTAAGAAGCCCCTTGTCCTTGGTACCAGGCGGGGTCCCCTCACTGGGGCAGTTGTGCAGGGCTCATAGGCAGAGCACTTGGCTGCTTTGTGGTTCTGACCTGGGGCCTGGGCCTGCCTCTGTGAGGAGTAGCAGATGGACTTGTGGTGCTGAAGCCTTCTGCCACCAGATGCCCCCATAAGAAATGAGGGCCTTGCCACCAGGGCGCTGCTTGGTGAGGATAAGGAAGGAGACAGGGCATCTGGGGCTTCTCAGACACATTCCCCCTGCCCACATGGTTGCAGGCTAAGCCCAGTCACAGTGGGCTTGATGACTTCACTTTCCTAGCCTCATGTCCAGAGAGGGTGTGTTCATCCCACATGTACTTCTTTGCACGCTTGTCATTCCCAGTTCTAAGCGCTGGGGTGCTGCAGTGAACAGGACAGGTAATTGTCTCACTCTGTGAGGTTAAATTCTCAGGAGGAGGACAGACGATGGCACAGATGGAAATCATTTGAGCTGACAGCGATCCTGCATGGGAAAGAGCTCTCGTGTAGAGGATGTGCCTGAGAGGCATGGCCCTGATGGACCCAAGCAGGGCCAGGGTGGGGAGACAACTATGAAAGGAGCCTGGTGTCCAGTGTGGACTTCACTCTCAGAGAGAAACCATGGAAGGCTTTAGGCAAGTGAGTGGAACGAGTTGATGTTTTTAAAAACTTGTGGGGAGGCTCAGCACCTGTAGCACAGTGGTTACACCGAGGGTGGCAGGTTTGAACCCGCCCTGAGCCAGCTAAACAACAATGACAACTGCAACAAAAAATAGTGGGCGTTGTGGTGGGTGCCTGTAGTCCCAGCTATGTGGGAGGCTGAGGCAAGAGAATTACTTAAGCTCAAGAGTTTGAGGTTGCCACGAGCTGTGCTGCCATGGCATTCTACCAAGGGCAACATAGTGAGACTCTGTCTCAAAAAAAAACTCATGGGGACACCAGGACAGCAATGGAGGTGGTGATACTGCCTGTTGGAGGCTGTTGTGGCTGTTCAGATGGGAGGTGTGCCCTAACTTAGTTCCTTAGTCTATGAGATGGATGGAGCACAAACTGAGCAAGAATAAGTGGCCTAGGCAGAACTGATGGAACCCAGCTGGACCAAGAGGTCCAACTCCAGGCCTGGCAGAATATACCTACTGGGGTCCACTCTGGTTAGCTGCTGCTCCTGCCCCTCCTCCAGCAAACAGGACTTGGGGCTTGTGGACACTCGGATTATTAGCACTCACCCCACACAGCTTATATCCCCAGGAGCCTGCTGGCAATGTATCTCTCTTTTTTTTTAATTTATTTATTTTTATTGTTAAGTCATAGCTGTGTACATTAGTGCAATCAAGGGGTACAATGTGCGGGTTTGGCAAAGTATGTTTTTTTTTTTTTGTGGAGACAGAGTCTCATTGTACTGTCCTTGGGTAGAGTGCCATGACTTCACACAGCTCACAGCAACCTCTAACTCTTGGGCTTACGCAATTCTCTTGCCTCAGCCTCCCAAGCAGCTGGGACTACAGGCACCCGCCACAACGCCTGGCTATTTTTTTGCAGTTTGGCCAGGGCTGGGTTTGAACCCGCCACCCTCGGCATATGGGGCCAGCGCCCTACTCACTGAGCCACAGGTGCCACTGGCAATGTATCTCTTAAGGTGGTGGCCTCAACTCAGCAGCATCCCTTATATCATCTGTTGTGCATTTCCATCCCTTTACCTATTCATCTGTGCTCCATCCACCTATTTAGTCACTTATTGACTTACCTGTTCACGCCCATCCTCTGCTTATTCATGTACCTGTCCATCCACCCACCCATTCATTTATCCATTCATCCATCCACCCACCCATCTATTCATCCCCCATCTATCTAGCAATCCATCTTCCATCCACCCGCCTATCCATCTGTCCATCCATCCATTTGTCTGAATCCCAAAAGAAGAATGTCAATAAGCTAAAGGGGATGTTCAGCACTCAGAAGGGGGTGTCATGCTCCCTTGACACTGTGATGACCTTAGGACACTTGGTCTTTCCAAAACACTGCCTGAGCCCTCTTCACTATGCCTTTCTCTGCTAAGAGACAAGAATAAAAGACAGCCCTTTCCTACTGGGACACTCACAGTCCAAGCAATCTCGCTTGACTTTTGGAGGGACATTCGGGACTATTAAGACCCTAATCGACATGGAAAGTGGATAGAACATCAGGAAGAGTTTCTGGAAGAAGCAAAGCCCATGCTAAATTGAGTAAATGTTATCCTAGAAGAGAGTGGAGATGCTTTCCTAACACTGGGGTCTCTCAGGGAGCCTGGGACTGGAAACTCTGAGCACTGTCCTTTTACCAGCTGTGTAAAATGTCTGATAAACCTGGGCCCCAGTACCACACTCCACCAGCAGGGGCCACCATCAGCTCTGAGCACTGTTCTCCCCACGGGCTGTGTGTAATGTCTAGTATAGCTGGGCTGTTGCGTCCAGTCTTCACAACCAGGGGCCACTGTTGGCTCTGATCACTGGCCTCCGGACATGCTGTGTAATGTGCCTTGTACAGCTGAGCCATGACTCCACCAGTGGGGGCCACCATTGGCCCTGAGCATTGTCCTCCCCACTGCTGTGTCATGTCTTGTACAGCTGGGCCTAGTTCTATACTCAACCAGCAGGGGCTGCTCTGAGCACTGTCCTCTCCATGTTTGTGGGGTGCCTGGTCCAGCTGGTCTGCAGCTCCAGTCTCCACCAGCAAGGCGAGAAGGGCTGCCATCCACCTCACTTCTCAGGGCTACACCTGCGCCTAGCAGCACTGGCTTTCCACATCTTAGGGCTGCAGTTGAGCACGTGCAGGACAGTGCCCGCAACTGTGCAGCAGCACGGCTGGGGTGGTGAGCAGGTTAGGGTGCCCCCTTCAGTCGTGCATAGCCTGCTGCCCTGCCACTGGTCTCGGGAAGCCTCCCTCTCCCTGGCTGGTCTTGCCTCTGTGATCCTCCTCTGGGGGCTTCCCCACCCCTTTGCAGATGGAGGCTCCGCCCAGGTTTGCCACAACTAGGTCCGGCTTTCGCTTTCCTCCCCCAGCTGGCTCAGTACAGGTTCACCTGCGCTGGGCCAGGCTCAGCAGAGTGTGTGGAGGGTGGATGCAACAGGAACCAAACAGGTGTGCAGTACACTGTCGCTGCTGCCCTGCTGTGAGGAAGGTGGGATGGGTCTCGGCCACCTAGGTGCAGCGTCTGCCCTCCTCAACCAGGGCACACTAGGGCACAGCTCCTAGAAGACAGGCAGTGCCAGGCTGGGCTTCTGCCACCCAGTCACTTCAGGGGCATGTTTGGGGAAGAGGGGACCTGGGGTCAGGCTGTGCCCTGGCTAATTTTGAGGAGCCAATGGTCAGAGTCTAGGGACCCGGGCTCCCAGGCACCCCAGAGGGGAGGGGAGGAATGTCAGGGTGCCTGGCACCTGGCTTACAGAACTGCTTCATGAGGGCTTCAGGGGCATGTGAGGAATTGTCCAGCAAAGGAAGCAAGGGCTGACCAGGGATGGGTGTCAGCCTGCACTTGGCTGTGCCGGATTAATGGATAGCTTTGGGAGCTCCCAGAACACTCCAGAACCCAGGTGCTGGGAGATGGGAAGCAGAGCATCTTGTGGATGGACACAGCTCCACCCCATCTGCACCTTTGCCTCTACCCAAGTCCCACATTTCTGCCAAGTGATGGCTGGGTCCCAGCTAGTGTCAAGTGCTCCTGGCCAGGGTTCCTCTTGCTGCAGACTGAGTGTCTAGGCTTTGACCTGGAGTGGGCAGGAGAGTGGCCTGGGAAGCACAGAAGTGCCAATGATCCCTGTGACTGCTTGGCACCAGGGCCAGGAGCCAGTGTCCTGCCAGGCGGGGAGTTCAGGCTGCAATCCAGGGAGGGATGGTATATGTGCTTTCATGAACTTGGCAGCAGGATGGCTCCCCAGAGCCTGTTCTTGGCTTCTATATCTGGAGTCTTTGTTTCCTTTCAGGATATGGCCCAGCCCTACATGGGTGGTGTGGGGGGACCAACATGGGCCTGGCAGGTCTGAGGGAGGCCTGCAGGTAAGAGGTCGGTGTGCCGTGGCCACAGTCTGAGCCCTGTGTGCCTATAGGATGGCACTTGCCAGTGTGGAACTGGCTGACAGGTTATGAGACCCACAGGACCACTATGTACAGCTGCTCAAGTCATGCACAGCATCACTTCAGGACCACCTTCCTGTGGTCCTGTATGCACTTGCCAGGGCAGCTTTCACATTCCGAGGGAGCCTCAGCTTAGCCTACACAGAGGGCTCTGGGGTGTACTGGGGGACTCATGTGTAACTCACTTTGGGGTAGGGACCTGGACAAAGTTGTGTGCACCTGACAGTCATGGCAGGTATCTGGGCAGCGGGGTGGGGTGGGGGAGCCATGAGTGGCTCACGTGGGCTTTATGCATCTGCTGTGCTGGAAGAGGCCTTCTGGAGGCCACGGGGCAAGGTGGTATATGTAGCAGTGTGTGTCATGAGCCTGGGTGGTGAGTGTGCATGTCTGTGGGCCTGTGTCTGCCCCCTGTGTGTGCAAGTGGTGGGTTAGGGGAGCTTGAGAGAGCCTGTGCCCAGGAGTGCACCAGGCCCTGGATCGGCCAGCCCTGCACCTGACGCCCCCACAAGTCTGAGCTCCCAGTGGAATCGCCTGTTTCTTGTCTGTAAAGGGTATATGCATCCTGGGCGGTGCCTGTGGCTCAGTTGGTAAGGCGCCTGCCCCATATACCGAGGGTGGCGGGTTCAAACCTGGCCCTGGCTGAACTGCAACCAAAAAATAGCTGGGTGTTGTGGCGGGCGCCTGTAGTCCCAGCTACTCGGGAGGCTGAGGCAAGAGAATCGCTTAAGTCCAGGAGTTGGAGGTTGCTGTGAGCTGTGTGATGCCACGGCACTCTACCGAGGGCCATAAAGTGAGACTCTGTCTCTACAAAAAAAAAAAAGGGTGTATGCATCCTGATATGTGCAGTGTGGAGCCTGGGAGTGGTGGTCCCCATGCTGGAGTTCTCACTGCTACTACCCAGTTCTAGCCGGTCCCATCCACCTGCTGGCCTGCATGCTGTGCTCAATGGAGAGCCAGCTTGCAGGAGTGGCAGCTGTTACACTGTCAGCAGCATAAGCCATGGTGAGTGTTTACACTGCAGGAGTTGGCAGGAGCTCCACACTGGGGCTACCCATTCCCCCAGTCCTGCCAACTAGGATATGGGCTGGGCTTGCCCCTACCCCAGGAAGTGGTTGGCTCTGAGCACAGCTAGGCAGAAAGTCCCCTCGGACCCCCCCCTCCTTGCTGCATGGAAGGTGTCCTCCCAGCTGCCCAAGGTCCTCATCACCTGCAGGTGCTCTGGAGCAAGTCCCCGTGCCTCAGTTTCCCCATCTACAAAATGGGGTGGTAGTCCTCCCTGATAGGAATACAGGGGGCTCTGAGTGCCGCTGTTTTTGCCCCCACCCCTGCCTGGTATCTCATGTCCCTACCACCTTTCTCCACAATGTCCTGTCTGGGTTCACACATGCCAGCCAAGAAGTACAGTGTGGCTCCTGCACACTCATGGCCCCTACAGGTTTTCAGTCCTGGTACCACACTCTAGAGCCTGGTAGGTCTTGGTGGGCCTTGTGAGCCATGCTGGGGCTGCTGGCTCTTTGAGAACACTTTGGGGACCCTGAGATAAGGAATCATTTCAAACCCACAGGAGTATTGAGTCAGGACAGTGGCTGCCAGGCTCAGCACTACACAATGGTCCTTCTGAGCCCTTCACCCCTGAGCACCTGCTACCCAGGTCACTTAATTTCTCTGGGCCTCAGTTTTTTCATCTTTAAAATGGAAACAAAAATCGTTCCTACTTAGGGCCACTGGGCGAGCAAGCACTGAGGCCAGGCCTGCTACACAGCAGTCCCAAGGGCTGCTGATGACAGGATGGTGGTGGAGTTGTAGCAGAGTAGCACCTCCGCTCAGCAGATGAGAAACTGAAGCTCAAAGCAGCTGGGCGGTGGCCTACGGTCATGCAGCAGGGAGTGACTGAGCAGGGTGAGCTCAGTCTTGGTGGTGGCCTCAAGATCAGCTCTGCATAGTAGTGGTGGCCCAGCCATGAGGCCAGGAGGAGGGCCAGGGTGTGGATGGCAAGGCCCCACTGCCACCAGCCCTGAATTCCACTTGGGTGTCTTTAAAGTCAGCAGCTCGAGGAAATGAGGACAGAGCCAAGAGTGACTCTAATGTCACTGTGCCATTGCTCTCTGGGCATCTCTTTCACACCGTGAAGTGAGTGTCTGTTACCAGTGTGTGAGCTGTCAACCTGGGGTGGCTCCCTGGCCCCCTGCGGAGTTGTCCCTGGCTGCCCACACTCCAGACACAGCTGAGCACTCTGTCAGCAGTGGCACATCACATCACATCCCAGAGTACTTCCAAGCAGCCCCAGAGGTGGGGAGCGGGGCATGTAGCTGGAAGGATGCTACAGATGGAGTCAGGTGTGGGTTTGCCTGAGACAGTGTCTCTCCCTGTCCCAGATGAAGGTCACCGTGTCCAAAGGAGGTGACCGGGACAGTGATGATGACAGCATCCTTGAAGCCACCAGCTCCCGGCGGAGCAGCTCTCGGGACCAGCTCAGTGACGTGAGTACCCACCACCTAGGGCTGGTCATCTGGGGCATGACCTGCAGATGGTATCAGGAAGCCATCAGATGGGAGCCCTGGGAATTCCCATGAAGGCTTTGTGCTAGCAATTAGCAGTTTGCCTTCCTTAAAGCAGGATTTTTTTGCTAATTAGGCCTTTCCTGTTAGGAAGGATTTGACTGAGGAAAAGCAATTAAGAAGCCACCAGGAGCTGACTGAAATATGAAACTTGGTATCCAGGCTACCCTGAACTGTGGTGTGCAGCTGGGGAGGGCAGGATGGACATAGGCAGGCACAAGGAAGAGGAGGAGGGCAGGATGTGGCAGATGAGCCTCCACAAAGGCTCAGTGAAGGTGCTTCTCCCTCCTTGAGCAGATCTGGGCCCAGTGGGGAGTCCAGTAGGCACTGAAGTCCTGTGCATTCAGTCCAGGGCCTGATGTCTCTGAGCTAGGAGAGATGCACACTGACCTGGGTCCAGACACACTTTCATTGTCCCTGGGAGGGTACTTGGGCTCCAGGTCCCTGGGGAGAGCCATCAATGGAGTCACATGGGGGTCCTTGGAGCCCAGTCCTAGGATGGCCATGACCCCCCACACTTGGAGTCTCCCTCACCCCAGGGGGACTCAGGGCCACTATGGAGCAGCCCAGGCTAGGACCAGGTAAATGCAGACAGGCCATGGCCCAGGGTAGAGGCCAGGTGTCCCTCTGAACCCTGAAGTGGCCTGGAGTGGGCAGGTTTCCTACAGGACTGAGTTGCACGAGGCATGTCTCATCGTTTAAATGGAGGCCTGGGGGAGGCAGGAGGGGCCTTACTGCCTAGCTCCGCCTTGTAGCCACAAGATGGGAAAATAGGTCAGGAGCTGTCTAGGGCACAGGGCTGCTCTAATTAGTTGTCCTCTAATTACTGCTTGGGTGAGTAAGGACGCATCTGAACATAGCTGGGCCAGCCTTGAGTTGGGACCTTGGGCAGTTGTGCCCCTGCTGACAGGCTATACAGTAGGTATCTCCCAAGCTCTCTTAAGGGGGGCCACCCAGCAGGGCTGTTGCCCTGCAGTGACCGCCTAGGAGCTGGCTGGGGTTCTGGGGAGGGTCTGTCTGGGGAAGGGGTGGGGGTCTCCCATCAGTTGTAGGGGGCAGGGATTGTTGTAGGAAAGGCTGCTTCCCCCTTTGCTGGGCTTGTCCTCTGTCCTGTCTCACACCCAACCCCCTGCCCAGTGCCAAGAGCCCCCTTTCCTGTCAAAGCCAGTGGTCAGCCCTGGTGGGCAGTGCCAGCCCTGAGGAACTTGGGATCCCAGCAGTCTGTATGTGCAGCAGGTGAGACCCACAGCCTCTGTCCCAATGGGCCTCAAATGCCCCTTGAGCCAGAGGGGCCCCACCAAGGGCGATTGGGGTCTCCTCCACCCTGATGCCTGAGGCCCCTGGCCTATCAGGTCCCCTGTAGTGACTCCCCAGAGGAAGTGGGTGTGGAAGGAGGCAGGCCCTCCACTCATGACCGCTGGGCTGCACAGCACAGCCTTCTTGCTCACTTTGAGGATTCCTCTCTGCTGGGCCTTCCCTCCTGTGGGAGTGGCCTTGACTGTGTTGAACCCCTTTTCTGAACCCACACCCCAGAGCTGCCAGGCTGCCCTTGGGATAGGCCACAGATCTGGACACAACTCTGCTTTGTCTCCAAGACTTCCTCCAAGGCTTCCGGGAGGCCCAGCTAAGGAAGGGTGTCCGACAGCCTCATGCTTGGAGCTGGGGTCCTGGGTGAGGGCAGGCAGGTCTGGCAAGAGGGTGTCTCGGGCCACTTGTCACTGACTGTGCTTCTTTCCTTCCCGCAGAGCTCAGCGCAGGCGGTCTCGGGGAGAGGCTACTCTGTAAGTCCCCTGGGCCCCTCACCTCACTTGCCCAGAGGCTCCCCCCAGAGGGCCTCCCTACACCATGTTCCCTCCTGAGCCCCTACTAGGTTGTGGCCCCAACAACTGTGGGGTGGGCAAGGTGGATGTGCTATAGGCCAGCAAGGTCCTGGAGGAGCGATGCTCAGAGCCTGTGGAGTCTGTAGGCTGACATGATGTCAGGGAGTCAGGGGCCTGGAGCAGGAGCCTCCAAGTGGTCTGCAGCCACCAACACACCAGAGCTACAGCCAGGGACAGGGGCCAGACTATTGCTTGGGGTCTGACCGGGCCCTCACCCTGTGCCTCCCTGGGCCTGGTGCCCTGAGAGCCACCCCAGCCCTGCACAGTGGGCGCCAGGAGGGAGATCCACACATGGCCTGCCTAGTAGGATTGTGCCGGTAGAGGGTGAGCTGCATATTTCCCAGCATGTCTGTTTGTCCCCATGGGAGCAAATGACACAGCCATGCACCCGTGACCTGGGGGATCACAGATCAGGGCTATGTTATGTCTGACACCTGTGCTGGCTGGGGTAACTGCAGGGACAGCCACGGGGCCGTGGGGCCCAGGTGTCTGCCCTTGCCTACCTGAGTGGGAGCCGTGTTTGCCTGGCACCCTGCATTCCTCCCCTTAGAGCAGCCCTGCCCATCGTGACTTCATTTCATTCCCCTCAAGTATCAAGAAGAACATTAATGACATCATAAAACCCAGAGCACTTTCTGCAGATTTACGTCTGCCCTGGCTCAGTGGAGGGGGTTTAGACTCCACCCTCCTCATTTCTGCAGTCCCTGATGCACTGCTAGGAGCAGCAATCTGGAGGGGTCACAGTGGCATTTTAAGTGTAGGGTGTGTGATTAACCCATTGACGACCTGGTAGGCCCAGCCAAGGGAAGAGTGCAGCCCTAGGGGACAGACACCATATGGCTCTATCCCATGGCTTCTGTTGGTCACTAAGAAGGAGCCAGGTCTCAAGCTCAGGTATGGCAAGGAGGCTTAGGCTATGACTGGACCCTGTGACCCCAGGCCCTTGGGGAGTCTGGGGCAGGAGTCAGCCATGAGCCTAGGTCCAGTGCAAGGGCTTGGCTGAGCCTCTCATCTCCAGGCCACCCCCTGCCTAATGCCTCATCTGAAGGTCTCTTTCAGCCCCGGGCTCAGCCCTGAGACACTCCCCCATGCCTCATCTGAGGGTCTGTTTTAGCCCCAGACTCAGCACTGAGATATCCCCCTCCTAGGCTCCATCTGAGCCCCAGGCTCAGCCCTGAGACACCCCCGCCACATCTGACCATCTGTTTCAGGCCCAGATTCAGCCCTGAGACATCTCCATCCCCATTGGAAGGGTCTGTTTCAGCCCAGGCCTGAGGCCTGAGATCTCCCCATGCCCCATCTGAATGAGAATCCATTTCTGCCCCGGGATTAGCCCTGAGAACCCCCTCCCCATTCCCCATCTGAGTGTCTGTTTCAGCCCCAGGCTCAGCCTTGAGACCCTACTTCCCCCATCTGAGGGTCTGTTTGAGCCCTGAGAGCATCCCCCACCTCCTTTGACTGTCACTTTTAGCCCTGGGCTTAGCCTTGAGACCCTCTTGCCACCTGGTGCCTCATCTGAGGGTCCATTTCAGCCCTGGGCTCAGCCCTGAGAACCTCCCCCATTCCCTGTCTGAGGGTCTGTTTCATCCCTGGGCTAAACCTTGTGACACCCCTGCGCCCCATCTGAGGGTCCATTTCAGCCCAGGGCTCACCCCTGAAATTTCCTCATGCCCCATCTGAGGGTCTGTTTCAGCCCCAGACTCAGCCCCGAGACCACCCCCTTTGCCCCATCTGAGGGTCTGTTTCAGCCCCAGGCTCAGCCGTGAGACCTTGGGCTCTGCCTTCTTCCTCTAGCCTTGGTTTGGTCACAGCATCCCCAAGTCTTTGGCCTGGGGTGTCCACCTGAGGGTGCTCCTCTGGGCAGCAGGTCACAGCCTCTGCAGTGTGGGGTTGGGCAGCTATGCTCTCCTCTGTGTGCTGGGACACAGCCCCTCCTAGGATGGCTGCAGGTGCCCATGATGTTCATGGTGACTGCCACTGGCAGCCCTGGTCTTTTTTGAGTTTTTTGTTGTTGTTGTTGTTTTGCTTTTTTGCAGTTTTTGGCCAGGGCTGGGTCTGAACCCGCCACCTCTAGCATATGGGGCCAGTGCCCTACCCCTTTGAGCCACAGGCGCCGCCCAGCCCTGGTCTTTTTTGTAGGCCCCTCCACATGGTGTCCTGGGTGTTATATTGTGTATCAATGTGGGAACAGGTTAGCACCATGGGGATGCCAGCCGGGCGAACACCAGTGATGGGGGGATGGTGGCCCTGCACAGAGGGAATGGTGACCTGAACCCATCACCACACCTGGATTTGAGGGCCCCTGGAGTGTTCTGTGGCAGGAGTGGCACACCTGGCCCCTGTGGATGTATGTGACACTTCAGGGTGTTGGGCAGAGAGAAGTTGGGTCCTGAGCACCTCAGGGCTTTAGCTGTTGCTGGTGAGGTGTGCGTGTATCCATGAGGGGCCCAAGTAGCTGGGCCCAGGGATATCCCATAGACTCCCCCACTGGACCTAAGACCCCCAGAGGGCCTTGGGCCTACCCCTGGGGTCTCCTGCCTGAGCACCAGCAGCCCTTCTGCCTCCAAAACCCCTTCCTTCTTCATTCAGGTTCTCCCCAAGACACTGCTCCGAATGTTTTCTGGGAAAACCCGTAATTAACTTGCCAGCTGCTCAAAGCTTAACCCCCCACAGCCACTGCACAGAAGTGACAGATGGTGGCAGGGGCGGGGGCTGCTGCACGGCTCTGCAGCTCCCTCCAGGCAGCAGGGCCCTAGGGGGCCCCTGAGGTCTGCAGATAGTCCTTCGTGTGTGTCCTGTGCCCCAGTATGGGCAGACTCATGTGTCAGACCCTAGTGTGTGCCAGAGGCACCCAGGGCCCACTGGAGGTAGGTATGCTCCTGGTCAGCGTTGCCCTGGTGGCCCTCAGGCTGTCCCAGCCCTGGTGTATTGCAGGTAGGAGCCCTGCCTCAGGGCAGACAGCAGCCTTCTCAGAGGTGTCATCCCCAGGAGCCCCAGACTGGAGGCCAGGTTGAGGCTACACCATCTCAGGCTGGGGAGCAGGAACTGGCCGAGGTGACCTGTGCCCAAGATCAGGGTGGGGGCCAGGGTGAGGGCCTGGAGCAGCTGTGTGGAGCTGTGCATGCCTCAGCTATGAGGGTCACAGGTTTCTCTATGGGTTGCTGTGTATGTCTGTCTCTGTGTCCTGTGTGTCTGTGTCTGTGTCTGCGTTTGCTACAGGTGTGTCCCTCTTCATGTGTGTGCATGTGTGCCTATCTGTCTTCTCAGAACACCTGGGTGCTCACTCGTGGGTGTGCCATGTGTCCATGTGCAGTCCATAGGGCCTGCCCATATCTGTGATTGGGGCCTCATACCCAAAGAACCAGGGCTGGGCTCGTGTTCCACCTCACCCAAGCAGCATCCCTCAGCTATGTGAGGTGATGTGGGGTGGTCTCATCTGCCCTAGTTGATAGACCATACTTGAAAGTGGTTTAATTTTGCCAATATTTATCTCCAGCAAACCCCCAATTACTGCTCATCATCAACAGCTTTTGTCCTGAATTTTCTATGCAGCACCGTCGGATATTAGTGTCATAAAATTAGTTAGAAATTAATTTGGTTCCTTGCAGCCAGGAACGTGAAGATCCACTCCATCTCTGGAGAAACAGGGGGTGGGAGGTTTCCTGTATCAAAGAGAAATGACAACCTATAAATGCCTGCTGGGACACAGCCGCTTTCCCCAGGTCCAGTGTGTGGAATGTTCTGGAAAGGTCCATGTCCAGCAGGTGTGGGGATCAGGGAGAGGGTTTGCTCCCCAGCATCCTTGGGACACCCTGGTACTCACCACATGTGGGCTATGTCCTCGCACTGAGACTCTGGATAGGGACACCACTGAGGCACCTAGTTCTCCCCCCGGCCTTCCCTGGACTGCCATCCTCTGCTCACACAGAGCCAAGTCCTTTCTGCCTTCTCTCCTCTCCCTGACACCACATGCTAGTGCTCAGAGTCTCCTGTGCACTAGGCCCACGACTAAGACTGCAAATAAAGTCCTGGTGCAGGTGCTGAATGCAGTGGAGGGAAAGGGGGCAGGGCCAGGGTGCATGCAGGTGGACAGTAGTGGCGCAAAGGCCCTGAGGGAGGCGTCCATGTGGCAGTGTGCTTGAGGGACCTCAGGGAGGAGATGTGAGGCAAGAGGTGGAGAAGGGCAGCACCTGAGCAGCTGGTGCTGAGAAGGAAGCCCCGCTCTATAGGGCCATGGGCCTGTCTGGGGAAGGTGGGGTGCCAGGGTTCAGGAGCCCCTGGGCTCCCTTACCTGCCTAGGGGGAAGGAAGCCCCTTCCCAGAGAGTACTAGTAGCTGATTGGCTTATACCATCTTTGGAGAATTTCCAAAAATTAATGTTAAATTGTGGGTCCTCTGCAAATGGGTAATTTCCCTAAGAGCCCGCCAGTATTCTGGGCTCTCTGCACCTGGCCCTCCAGAGGGCACGGAGCCGGGCTGTGCCTCCCTGCTTGAGGTCGTGGCCCCGAGGCTGGCCCTGGGCTTGGCCCTTTGTTGCTGGGAAGTCCAGAGGGCATCTGGCAGGGTTCTCTCTTCACTGACCCATGTGGAAATGGCTGAAAGCCCCACAAGCATGTCAGCCACATTGTGGCTGTGTGACAGGTCACTCCAGGACTTAGTAACATCCACAGACCTTGATAAGTGCACAGTCTGTGGGTCAGAAATCCAGACCAGGTGCCAAGGGCCACTCATGCTCCCTGACCTCTAGATCCTCATGGTGACACAGGCCAAGCATCATAGATGCCAACTCCTGGCTGGGGCCTGTTACCCTCTTCCATGGCCTCTCCATACTGAGGTATCTGCAGGGCTGGTTGGGATTCCTCACAGTGTGGCAGCCAGCTTGCAGGGCCTGGCTGGGCTCCGAGTGGCATGGCCACCCCTGCAGTACCTGCTGTCACAGCCTCACTGGACCTAAGGGGAAGGGACAAGGACCACCCCTCATGGGGAGCTGCAGTGTCCACTTCATGGAGGTTCCCCCAGGTCCCCTCTGACTGGCCTCTGAGACATGAGGGCACAGCTAGGCCTACACATGTGTATGACAGCCAACATCCGTGCTGTATACCTGTATACCTGTATACCAGTGGGCCAGGCACTGTGGTGCAGCCAGGAACAGGGACAGGAACAAGGCTGGCCAGAGCCATAGGAGCAGCTTCTACAAGACTGAGGCACTGGGGGACAAGGCCTCCAGACACTCTTGACACTCTCAAATAGGCCCCATCCATATGAACCTGAGCTCTGAGTTGCTGTTTTGGCCTTGGAGCCTTGGTGACTTTCCAGGCCTTAGAAAATTCCTGACATGTGGACTCCGCTGGGCGTACAGACCCCACTGGGCCTGGGGCATGACAGTGGGACAGCAGAGACAGAGCCCCTCAGGCTCAAGGGGAGGCAGGCAGGAAGGCTCAAGACAGGAGAGGGGCTGCCGTTTGCAGAAGAGGTAATAGCCCTGCCCTGGGCCCAGCTGGGGGTGCTTCATGCGCTTGGTGGCTAGAGTGAAAGTGTCCACGTGGCCTTCAGGGAATGGGTCCTACAGGTGGGGCTGATGTTCAGCACCCAACTCTCTACCTTGCAACATCCTTTTTTGATGACTGCTGGCCACCTCTGCAGAGGAGAGACCCACAGGCCCCTCGTGGCCTTGCCCTGAGGCTTGGGCAGGAGGGAAGGGGCCTTTGGATGGGGTGTGCCACCCCACAGTGGCACTGTCTCGTCTTGGGAAGAGGTGCTCTGCAGGAGGCACCCTGTAGCTCTCCTGTTGGCAGCTGTCCCTTTGCTGCCCGTCTGGGGGCTACCCTGTGGAAGAGGTTCCCTGCCACTTACCCACCCCCCAGTTTTCCTTCCCTCCACTGTGCCTCCCCTGTAGGTCTGGTGGGGTAGTGACAGTGGGGCCTCCACAGAGGCTTCCACTCACAGATGTGTATGTGACCAGCAGGGTTTTGTTGAGTGAGAGGAGGGCTCCTCTCACCCATCCTTGAGTTCTGAGGGGACCCCCTCCACCCAGCCCTGCTCTCTGGCATCCCCTGAGTGGCAGAAAGATCTGCTTGCCCTGGCTGGCAGGGGCCACTGCTAAAACCCAGCAGCTGGTCGAAGGTCAGGCCACCCCTTCTCTGTAAGACCACCCTGCGGCACAGGCTCTGTCTTTACAAGGCAGGTTTATGACATTCATTATGCTGCTCCTTGAGTCTCTTCCAAGCGGCCATAATTTGTAGAAAAGTAATAAAAACCTACCAGCCTCTCCCCTGGAGTCGGGAGCCACATTCTCCTGACCTCTGAGCACAGGAGTCTTTTGGGCTGGCTGCTTCTGCTCTCAGTGGCATTGCCTGGAGTCACAGGGAAGGCCAGCAAGTAGCTGGGCTGGAGGCACATGTCCCCTTGCCACATTCGATGGGGCAGAGCCACACAGGCAGCCCCAGCTCAAGGGGAAAGTTGAACCCCAGCCTTATCAGGGGCCACCCAAGCGCTCCTGCCCTCCTCTGCCTCCAGCGGATGGAAAAGTCCCCTCTGTCCATCAGGCAGTGGTGGGTGGGGGTCCTCAGCACAGGGAACAGTGCCTAAGCTGTGCTGGCAAAGGCCTAAGCTGGAGCCCAGGGTGTCCCTGGGAGCTGAAATCCAATTATGCGGAACAGTCCAGGCTGCTGTGACATGGAGGTTAGGAATTAATGTTAACACTGTTTCTGGTTAAGACTTTTTGTGTTGATAAATAATTCATGAGGCAGTTAGCGCTTTGAGTCTGACAACACAAGAATATATTAATACAGTCGACTTCGGAAAAGGTCAGCCGTGCTCGCAGGGCCTGGGGCATCTTTTATTCATTCCCTGACACGGGCTCATTAATTATTCCAGCCCAGCCAGGGCTGTGCTGGAAGACACGCTAATGAGAAAAAGGAGAGTGGGTCTGAGATGCACACTTCGCCTGCCACTGCGATGTAGGGAGGAGATGGAAGGGAACCTTGGTAAGGCCTGAGCATGGACAGAGTGTGGCAGTCCGGCCCTGGGTGTGCAGGGTCCCCTGGTGGTGTAGGGGCAGTGGGGCCAGGACAGCAGGGGCTCATGGTCACAGTCCCCAGTTGGCTGCTGTTGGAAGGTCAGCAGGCACATGGAGTGCTGGCTGCCCCTGAGGAGATAATGCCAGAGAAGGGAAGGGAGGAACAGAAGCAGACCCAGCATGAGGGAGGGGAGGTGCCCAGTGCAGGAAGGGGGGCTATGGGTGCCAGAGGGCATGAGGAGCAGGGGAGTGGAGGCTCCCAGAATGTCATTGAGCAGAAGCTGGAGGGGCTCAGGGTGCTGGGGGACATGGTGTAGCAGGTGCAGGTCCAGGTGGGAACTGCCTGTCATGTGGAAAGGTGTATATATGACAAAGTGTGTATGCATGTAAATGCACATGTGTGGACATGTGTGCATGTGTATGTGATGGTGTGAGTGCATGTGTATGTGAAAATGTGTGTATGACCATGTACATGTGTCAGTGTGTGTATATGATGGTGTGAGTATGTATGTGAAATAGTGTGTATGACTATGTATGTGTTTATATATACATAAGAATGTGTATACATGGCAGTATGTGCATATGTGTACATGATAGTATGAGTGTGAGTGCTGGGGGACACGGTGCAGCAGCTGCAGGCCCAAGTGGGAACTGGCTGGTGTGGATCTGTGCTGGCCTCCAGAGCCCAGGTGACCACTGAGTGCCTATCTCCCCAAGCCCCCGCACTTGGCTCCCTTGCACATTCGAGTGTGTCCAGAAATGTAGACACACCATTGGACATCCTGGAGTGAGACCGGGACACAGCCCCATTGCCTGCTGCTGAGCTGTGTCCTCGCTCCTTCAAGAGTGGGCTGAGGAGGCCAGAAATGCTGGTGCAGTGGACACTTTACTCCCCACGAGCTGCCCACAAGGGGAGGCCAAAGGCCAGCCAAGAACCTGTTGGATGTCCCCACACATTGCACATGTTTGACCACACATGCAGAGATGCCTATGTAATTACCACTGTGAGGCAGTGAAATTGGCAAGGGGAAGTCCAGGGCCCTGGGGACCCCCAGTCTGGCAGGGGTAGGGTGGAAGGGGCTGGCACCCAGCAGAGTTCCTTGCCTGGCCTTGTCCCAGGAGCCCTGGCAGGGCCTCTGGAAGGCCACACTCCTTGGGACCCAGGAACTGTGCCCCATTGCTCCTGTGACACCTATGCTTTGGGGGTAGAACCCATAGAGCGGGTGGCCACCTACAGTGTTAACAGGAAGAGTTTGCACCCTCAGCAAAATCCAGGGAAAAAGGAAAAGCTACCTGAGCAGTGGTCACCTTCATTGTGTGTCAGGCCTGCATCCTATAGAGATGGGTCGGGGTGGCAGGTCCCCGAGCACAAAGCCCTGTGAAGCTGCACTGGTGACAGGCTCCAAGCACATCATCCTCCTGGCCAGCTTCCCAAGGTGGTAAACTTGAAAAAGTCAAAGCCAAACATAGCTCCTTGCTGGTTATGGTAATCACAGTCAGAAAACTAGAAAGTCATTATGTGGTTTTTAGAGTAGTGAAGTTCAAGGCTCATGTGATACTAAGTAGTTTTTTAGTTCCGTAAACCACTGACAGAACATTCCAGAACTGCTGGGCAGTGCTCTGCTATTGGTGTGGCTGAGGGGAGTGGCAGGGCCAGGTGCCATGGGCTGGGCTTGAGGGGTTGTCCTTAGAGGCGACTCACTCAGGTGGGAGAGACCCTATCCAGCCTGGTGTCCCTTCTGCCTGGAGCACCGGCCATCTGCTTGTGTGGATTTATGCTGGCCTCCAGAGCCCAGGTGCCCACTGAGTGCCTGTCTTCCCAAGCCCCAGCACTTGGCTCTCTTGGGCACTTGAGTGTGTCCAGAAAGGCAGACACACCATTGGACATCGACACCCTGGGGTGGGGCAGGGACACAGCCCCACTGCCTGCTGCTGAGCTGTCTCCTTGCTGCAGAGTTCTTCGAGAGTGAGCTGAGGAGGCCAGAAATACTGGTGCAGTGAACACTGTACTCCCCACCAACTACCCACAAGGGGAGACCAGAGCCCAACGAAGAACCTGCCGGATGTCCCCACAGGGGTGGACTTCAGACCCCTCCTCAGGCTAAGAGGGGCACAGCCTGTCCCTGAGGAACCCATCAGGCTCCAGGAACCAGGCTTCAGGTTCCAGGCTCCGCTATGTGGGCTGTGGGCTGAGAGGGCCTCACTCACTTGAGCTCCTGGAGACTGTCAGCCCATAGGCTATTAGGCTGCAGCAACTTAATTGCTGGTTAATTGGGTAATTAGTGCTTTGTTTTGCTTTAAAGCCTAAACACTCATAAAAACTGAATTAGCTGAGTAAACAAGAATGGGATTTTGAAGACACACTGCTTATCTTGCAGAATAATCAGGTTTCCTGGGGGTTGCAAAGAGAAAGGTGCCTTGGAGGCACTGCCCAGGGCCTCATCTTCAATGGGAGGGCCCTGGCCACAGGGCCAGCCTAGACTTTAGGGCTTAGGCCCCAGATTCCAGGCCTGGATCCAGGACTCAGACCCAGCCCCAACCCATTAGGAAGCAGGTGGGATATGAGTGAAGTCTGCCCCACCCCCTCTCTTGGTGAGGTGGGGGACAGGTCTTGAAAGCAGAGGCTGCTCCTGGCTAGGGGTGGAGTTGGTCAAGTTATTCTTAAGTTGGGTGGGCACTGTGGCTCAGGCCTATAACCCCAGCACTCTGGGAGGCCGAGGCAGGAGGATTGCTTGAGCTCAGGACTTCGAGACCAGCCTGAGAGGGCCGCCGGCTGTGATGGCTCCCTAGCACTCTGGGAGGCTGAGGCGGGTGGATTGCTTGAGTTCATGAGTTCGAGACCAGCCTGAGCAAAAGCAAGACCCCGTCTCTACCAAAAAATTAGAAAAACCCGGCTCGACACCTGTGGCTCAAGCGGCTAAGGCGCCAAACACATACACCTGAGCTGGCGGGTTTGACTCCAACCCAGGCCCACCAAACCACAATGACAGGTGCAACCAAAAAATAGCTGGGTGTTGTGGTGGGCACCTCTGGTCCCAGCTACTTGGGAGGCAGAGGCAAGAGAATCATTTGAGCCCAGGAGTTGGAGGTTGTTGTGAGCTGTGATGCCACAGCATTCTACCCAGGGTGAGAGCTTGAGGCTCTGTCTCAAAAAAAATAACTGAGGCAAGAGGCTCGCTTGAGCCCAAGAGTTGGACTCATAGCTTGTGAGCTATGACACCATGGCACTCTACCTAGGGTGACAGCTTGAGACTCTGTCTCAAAACAACAACAACAACAACAACAAAAAACACACAGCCTGAGCAAGAGCCAGACCTTGTCTCCACTAAAATTTTTTAAAAATGTAAAAGAAAACCCAGCTGGATATTGAAACATGTGCCCATAGTCTCTACTCAGGAGGGGTTGCCCACCCCTTCCTGCCAGGTGATCTCCCCTCAGCCGCTGGGCTCTTTCCCGTGGTCACCCCCAGAATGCACTCCAAAGGCCCCCACCTCTCACTGAAGGCCCTCTCCCCCACCTCCCTACCAGAATGGTGCTCAACCTCCCCTTGAAGCAGCATCCATGGCTCCTGGCCCTCCCCTGTCCAGGCACTTACTATGTCCCCTCTGCCACCGACCCCTTCAGCACAGCCCTGGCAGGTGTCTACTGCCTGGGGCCCTAAGAATATAGGTAGGAGCTGATTCTAGGTCCTTGAGTCACCCCAACGCTGCCCTCTAACCCAGGGGTCCTACACAGTTTTGGGGGCTTCTGTGGGCCAAGGAGCCCTTCCCACCACTTCTTGGGGCTGCTGCGGGACCCATTCCAGTATCTGCTTGCTGTCAGGAGGCTTAAGAATCAGCCCAGGGCACAGGGCACCTACTTATGACACCAGGCTCCTGGATGCTCTGGTCATCACCATCCTCACTGGCTGTGGCAAGTTACTGGACCCCCTGTATCTCCAATTTACACCTATGGAATGGGCCTGTGCCTCTGGGAACCCATGCAAGGTATGGTGGACAGCATCCGGCGTGGCCTCAGGCTCCGCCTGTGTAGGTGTCCTGCAGGTGGGATCACCAGGCCACCGGCTCCTCGCCAGCCTGGCTCTGCCCATGGCAGGAAGGGAGGGCAGTAAGTCTGGGCCTGGGTGGGTGGGTGTGACAGGATAATGAATGGTCTTTTCAGCAGATCTCCAGATAGTAAAAGACCTTAAATCTGATTACCCTGGGGACATTTTCACCCATTGCTACCAAGCATACAGCACAGGCAAAGGTGAGAGGGTGGGCCCCCTGGGTGCGGTGCAGAGGCTGCAGCCACTCATGCCCCCCTCCCTAGCTGCAGGCCACTCTCACTATCCCTGCTATAGCAGTTGGGGCACAGCAGGCCCTGACCCCCACAGGCCACGCACACATGTCAGACTCCAGTGGGATGCCACTATCACTTGTGAGGGCCTGGGGACAGACACATACCTAGAACAGGCAGGCACACAGGAGGTGCACGGGCCAGGGAAACACCCCGGAGCAGATTCACCCACAGGCTCACAGGGCCTGTAATTCTCCACAGGGCACACAAACTACATGCTCAGCACACCAGCAGGACATAGAGCACATGCCTGCACTCCTCAGGCCCCTCCCACTGGCAGTGACCATAAATTCCACTCATGTTTAGGGTTCTTTGGGTCTGAAGGTGGCAGTGTTGTCGAGGAGGGAATCAAGCCTCCCTTCACCCCCAGCTCTGCAAGCTGAGCCTTCAAGTGCAGTTGTGCATCTCTCGCACTGCAGCGGGGCAGAAACCTAGCCACGCTGGCCCTGTCCACAGCCCCTCCAGCTCTGGGCCCAGGCCCATCCTGAAGGGGACACAGACCCTCCCCAGGATAGCCCCTTGGGCCCTCTGCCTCCCTACTCTGCCCAGTGGGCTCTGAGCCAGGCGCGTTCGCTTCAGGCAGGTGGGAACAGCAGCCTCTCCCTGCTCCTACTTGTGAATTTTTCATACCTTGTTTAAGCAGTGGGAAACAGCAGTTCCCTCTGAGTACCACTGTGAAACAGTAATTAACATTCACACTGAGAGGAGAAAGGCAGTTTCTGTGGCTGCTTAATAATTGTGCCAGTTTGTGTTTCCAGTTTGTGGGGGTGACAGGTGGCCCCTAACCCGCAGTTGCCCAGATCTCTGGGAGGGATGTGTCATCAGATAGTCAAGTCTCCCAGGGCACAGGAGGGGCTGCAGTTGAGCAGTGGTGCTGCTGTAGGTCAGAGTCGCTGGTCCTGGCAGTGATGAGGATGGTAAGAGTTGGAGCTAAGGAGACCTGATGGCAGCTCGCATCATGGCACACGGCTGCCACCTGGGCATTCTGCATATACTAACTCACTGACCCTGAGACTCTCCTAATATGAAAGCTCTGCTGTCTCTGCTGAGGAAACTGAGGCTCAGAGGAACACAGTAACCTGCCTAGGGTCTCACTGTTATGTGGAAGACCAGACTGGGCTCTAGGTGTGCTGGTCAGTGCTGTTCTCTGTGAGTGACCAGGGCCCAGGGCAGTTGGGGAGGCAGCAGTGAGTGCCCATGAGAAATCTCCAGATTTTTAAATGTTTGCGGCAAATATTTGAAAATAATAAATTAGGCCAGACTAAGCCCATTTGTAGCCCTGACCAGCCTGTGGTTTTTGTTTGTTTGTTTTGAGACAGAGTCTCACTATGTCACCCTTGGTAGAGTGCCATGGTGTCACAGCTCACAGCAACCTCCAACTCCTGGGCTTAAGCAATTCTCCTGCCTCAGCCTCCCAAGGAGCTGGGACTACAGGCGCCCGCCACAGTGCCCGGCTATTTTTTGTTGCAGTTGTTGCTGTCTAGCCAGCCAGGGCTGGATTTGAACCCACCACCCTCGATATATGTGGCTGGCACCATAACCACTGTGCTACAGGCACTGAGCCAGCATGTGGTTTTTTAGGCTAATTGTCTACCTATAGATAAGGGTCAAGAAAGGACATTGGTTGAGTTGGAGCTACTGGGTGTCCCCAGTGCACCACCATATCCGTGAACATGGTGGCATGCAGTGAGCCTTGGGGTGGCCAGGAACCCACTGTACTACAGAGGAAGAACTGAGAGTAGATTTTTATCCTGATCCCACCAGGCTTTCATACCCTGCTTGCGCAGTAGAGTAGCTTGTGGACAGATAGAGCCACACAGGGCTGCAACATCTGAGCTGTCAGGTTTGGGGTGAGGAGTCCTAGGTTCACACTGTCTTCTAGTTCTGAGTGGCCTTCAGCCTGGCAGGTGCCTCTAGGCACCCTATGCCTTGGGAGAGGGCCCTTGGGCAGGAGGGAGGGTTAGGTCAATGCCCACTCTCCCTCCACTCATTAGAGTCTCCTGGCTCCTCCCTCCCACCAGGCGCAGTTTAAGTGGTGTGGGCTTAAGGCCCTCAGATAATGCTGACATGCACTCTGGACTGTGACCTGGTCTGACTGAGGAGATTAGTGGGGAGAAAAGTACTGGATAGGTGTCTCCAGGGCTGCTGTGGATGGTGAGGCCAGGCTAGAGGGGCTTCCAGGCCATCAGAACACAGCACAGGGAGATAGTAGTGCCAGGTGGAATGAGAGCTCAGGGCGAACAGGGAGGGAAGAGCTGATGCCTGAGCCACACTGGGGCTGAGAGAGGGTTCACCTTTTTGGCCTTGGCTATCAAGGTCATGGATAAGAATGGGCACTTCTGGCTCATTGCCCGTAGCACAGTGGTTATGGCGCCAGCCAGATACACCAAGGGTGGTGGGTTAGAACCCAGCCCTGGCCAGCTAAAGAACTGCAACAAAAAAATAGCCAGACGTTGTGGTGGGTGCCTATAGTTCCAGCTACTTGGGAGACTGAGGCAAGAGTTTAAGCCCAAGAGTTTGAAGTTGCTTTGCGCTGTGATTCCATAGCACTCTACTGAGGACGACATAGTAAGATAGTGTCTCAAAAAAAAAAAAAAGAATGGGCACTTCTAGGGCTGAGATTACCACCCTAAAATTCCCAAACAGAAAGTCCAAACACTTCAGAGAAGAGGGAATTCCCTTGTTCTTGGCTTTTCACAGAGACCATAATAATGATAGTGATGAGGATGACGGGAATGATGAAGGCAGTGGTGGTGATAAGGATGGTAGTGATGGTTGTGAGGATGGTGGTGAGGAGGGTCATGGTAGTGATGAGAAAGAGCAGGACGATGGTGAGGTGATGAGGAGAAGGATGATGATGAGGATAATGGTGGTGATGGTGATCAGCGTGGTGGTAAAGATTATGGCGATAATGAGGATATGGTGGTGGCGACGATGATGGTGGTGATGGTGATGATACTGTCACACGCGTATATCGTACTATTGTACTAACTGTATCTGGCACTATCTTGGTCTTTTACATGTATTCACTCATGTAAGCCATGTAAGTACCCTGTATGTGGGTTTTTGTCCCTGTTTTACACAAGCTTAAACTGAGACACAGAAAAGTCAAGAGACTTGCCTAAAGCTGCCCAGAATCGGGGGCAGTGGAGCATCAGAGCAGGCATCTGCTCTAGGGCCTGTTTCTTGACCTCCTAGCCATACGCTGGGGTCTGTCTTCCACTCCAAGGCATCCTACCTCGCCTCTGCCCCACTTCAGGGTGATGCTCCCATGAAGGTCGCCTCAGTCTGGCAGCTCCCACGGGCAAATATGGCTCTTTCCTTCCTTGCCATGATTAATTATCTCATTCAATTCCAACTCTATTGCAGTTAAACATTAATTCAATAGTACTTAATAACATGGATTCATTTATGACCCTGCCTGCCTCGCTGACAATGCCATGCTGTTTGGTTAATTATGGGGTCCGTGCCTCATCCTCAGTGCACTGGCTGGGAGGCGCTCCTCACTCCCTCCTCGGTGTTGGACATATTACACCCTTGTGGGTGTGATGGACCTGAAAGCCGTGGAAAGATTTATAACCAGTCCTGGGCCCTGGGAGATGCTGGCTACAGCCTTCCAACAACAAGAACAGAAGCCAGCTCAATGGGTGGTCCCAGGTGGTCCTCAACCCCCAATCCATGGGAGTTGCAATTTCCTGCACGAGAACTCTGCAGCACTGATTACATGGGCAGAGGCCTGACTTGGGGTCCCAGCAGCCCTGGCTACCAGAAGGCATCTGACACATCCCATAGGCCGTGACCTTGGCTCTGCCCTGGCTGTTTTTACCACCTTTGCTTCCTTCTCTGTCTCCTCACTGAACACCCAGCCCTGCCCACTTCACTGAAGAGACTGAGCCTGGAGGGACTACGCCAAGGAGATGGCTGCTTCAGGCTGCAAAGCCTGTCAATCTCAGACAGGACCCTACCTTGTTCCAGTCCCAACCCTCTAGGCTCCCTCTCTCCCCAGGAGGTGTATGCCTATTGTCACTTCAAGCCTGCTTTTGTCACTTGTCACCTGCTGGAGGTGGTGCTTCCTGGATGCAGTGAGTGTCTGGTGAAGCACATTTTTATACAACTCTATGAACTTTGTCATTGAAAACATTATAGCCTTCAATTTGGGGGCACGGTGGAAGGCAGTATAATTTGATTACCTATATTAATCAAGTAGAATACAACATATAAAACCAGCAGCACACATGTCTGACTGGAGCCAGATCACCCTCTTGTGCGTCCTGGAGAGATTTATTTTCAGCAATATAATTCATTTGACATGAACACATCATAATTGCAGTTGCTAGGAAGGGATTTTTTTTTCCTTTTTATTCTTTTAGGAAGAAATTGCTATGGTTTCTAGAACAGTGTGTTCTTTGTAAAGCTCTGCTTACTAAAAATGAGAAACAAAGCTTTGTTTTCTCAATTATCACAATCTTGTGTTAACCAGCTGAGCTGACAACTGGGGCCGAGGACACCTTTGAGTTTACAACCCTGAGCGTGGTGTACCCTGAACTGGGGTCCCTTCCCTCTGCACAGCCCCTCCTAGGCTACCAGGAGGTCCTGACCCTGGGTCCAGGCCCCTGTTCATAAGGAACTGAGATGTGGGGTTGTATCTTCCAGGCCTCCCTCGATCTCCCTTTGGGCTCAAAAACACTTGGGTGTGGCATGAGGTTCCCTGCATGTTGGGACAAGGCTGCCTCACAGTCACTGGCTGAGGAGGCCTCTTTTGGGGCTGCAGGGCCAGGTCCTGAGGGCATGGGGTCCTGTGCACCCTGGAAGCCTGATGGTGCCCCTTTTTTCCGTCCCACCTGAGTACATGGATCTGTGTCCAGCCAGTACAGCCCTTGCAGCCTGGGCAGCTGGCCTGCCAGTACAGTCCCTGACTCAGTGCTTTCTTCTTTGTTCCTACAGTGTGACAGCGAGAGTGGCTTGGATGACAAGGTAAGCCCAGCTCTCTCCTCTCTTTCCAAACGTAGGCTGGGACAGGCCCTGAACCCCAGGGCTTCTGGCCTCCACAGGTGTGGCAGCACCAGTGCTATGGTCCAACAGGTCCCCTCTACTACAGAATGTAGGCCCCAGTGGGCAGAAGTGCCCAGGCAGGGAGTGGTCCTGGGAGAGGTGCCACACAGCTTGGCACACCCAGCCCCAGAGACTGGTCCTGTCTGCCCTGAAGGGGAGCATGGATGTAGAGCCCAACCTGGGCACTTTGCCAAGTACCTGCAGGAGCAGGGGCTTCCTGGCTGGGGCTGGGAACATAACCAGCAAGCAGAGACTTGTGATAGGGCAGCAATGAGAAAGCCCCCACCAATCCAGCATTTGTGCAGCTTAGTTTAGCTCAGGAGTAGCCACTGGGGGCCACTTTCTCTCAGAAACACTGTGGCAGGCCCTTCCTTCTGGTCCCAGAGCCTGCCTGGGCTCTCCTGGACCCCATCACACTACAGGTCTGAAGCCAGGACTGGACACAGGCTCTTGGAGCACAGGGACCCCCCTCTCTGGTCATCTGCAAGGCCTTGTGTGTGCTGTGGGCAGAGAGGAAGGGGCTGCTGGAGCCCTCAGCACAGGTGCAGGTGGGAGCAGGGCAGCCATGGCACTGGCTCCTGGGAGGAAATGTTACGAACTGACATGGCCTAGGAGGCAAGGGACCTGTAGGCTGGTGCAGTCCTGGCCAGGAATCACTGTGCTTTACCGGATGTAATAAGGCAGTGGGTAGGGCAGGGAGAACTCACCTCTGTGGGGAGGCTGTGCAAAGGCCTAGGCAGACTGCCATGTGAGGATAATTTGCCCAAGGCCAGGTAGCAGCTGGATGCTGACTTTGGCTCTGGAATGGCATTCAGTGTGTGGAGGTCTGTGTGGTGCTTTAAGGGGTGTTTGTCTTGGCCTGTGTCTGGTCACTTGGGGAGACCCCCGGGGCAGGAGCTTGCTAAGCCAAGGGACTTCATAGCCAAGGGTGGGGGTGGGCTTGTGGTTTGAGATGCCCCAGGCTGTCAAGGCAGGTCATAATGGAACCCTATGGCCTGAGAGAAGGTGGGCCAGTGGTACCCAGGCCTGGGGTGTGTCTGGGATTGCAGGTGCCAGGGTTGCATCAGCCAGTGTCCCCATAGCATCCCCACACAGTGTCCCTCCCCCATGGACAGTGTCAGGACATGCCAGTCTCTCCCAGGGCACTGTGTAGCCCCTATGCTGCATCCAGCCTCTGCCCAGCGGCTCCCCACAGCCAACCACAGACAGCTGCCCACTGGGACTTTGACGGGAGTAGCATTTCGACAAGAGGGATCATCCGTCCTGATCTCGTTAATGAAATTAGATTACGACACCTGGGAAAGTGCTGAGCCTGCACATCCCCTCAGCACCTCCTTTAATTTAAAACCAATTTTCGGAAAATACTCTGCACAGCCAAGGGCTGCTCTGAGATAGGCGAGTGGGAAAGGAGGGTTCTGGAGTCAACAGGGCTGCCTGGGGCTCTACGCCACACCCCACCTTCTAGAGAAGCAGCAAAGCTACTGCCCACATAAAGGATGTCCTTTGGAGGCCCTTGGCCCAGGAGACAACTAACTGTCCTCCCTACTGTCCATACATACACACCCCTTGACACCCAGCACTGGTCCCAACTGGTCACCTCAGGCTGTGCCAGCCTGAGCTAGGGGGGATGAGGGTCCACAGGAGAGACCCCCATGCAGTTGGAAGGGGGCTGTGCTGCAGCAGGTTCCTCCACCAGACCTGGCTCCAGGTCTCAGCTTCCCTCTCAGGTCAGCCTGGGACACTCAGCACGTGGCCCAGGCCACAGGGACAGAACAAGCAACCGTGGCTCCACCTGGCAGGGAACAGGCTGTGTTCCTGGTCCTCTACCAGAGGCCTTTGCACCACTACCTGCCGCTGTGCCCCCTCAAGCCACCTTCCCCGGCGAAAGCAAACAGGCAAATGGGGTGGCAGAACCCCCACCCACCCACTCTGTGCACTGACTTGCTGAGACTTCACCACAGCCCTTCGCCACAGCCAGTGGCATCCAGTGTCTGGCAGGGACTCTGAGGCACAGGGCAGGAGCAGCATCAGCCACCTTGGGGCCTGTGCTGCTTCCTGCCTTATCCCCACCAAGGCTCAGTGATGGAGGCCTGGCTCTCTGTAGCCTCCAGGGTTATCACGTGGCAGGGCTGGGCACATATGCTAAGCACATTCAGCATCACCTGTGCAGGTCACCCCAAGGAGCTCCCCATTGTAGCACTGGCCCAAATATAGCCCTGGAGAAAGGCTGGCCCTGCTCACTACACTGCTCATCCCCCGTGGCCACCAGGCCTGAGAACGTCCCAGCGCATAAGTCAGCCTCCCACCTGCCAGTCCCCAAGGAGCTCACTCTGTGCCCAAGGCCAGAATGATCTGGCATGTTCTAGGCAGAGTGAGGGGCGGGCCCAGACCCTGCACAGGATGAGTGGGTTTTATACTAAGTGCGACGATGTGCCTGATGTGGCCTTGCTCAGCCCTCCTGGCCACAAAGAAGCCCTTATCCAGACCTCTTAGTTTCTTCTTTGGCAATGATGCCCCAGAACTTGGAAGTTTAGATCCTGGGTTGGGAAGACTTTGGAGAAAGGAGGTCTTGGGTTGTTTCTGTTTCTCTGCCTGGTGCTGAGCTCGGGTGGCCAGTAAATGCTGAGCAGCACATGCAGGCTGAAGCAAAGGCAGGTACAGGGTCCTGAGCAGCAGTTCCCTTCCCTGCCACCTCCCTCCTGGGCATGGCTGTGCTTAGGCCATTCACCCTAGCCAGGAGAAGCTTGGGCCCAGGAAGAAGGACAGGCCAAGCATCCTTCATACTTTGGAGGTGGCAGAGATACTGATGCTCTCCCCCTGGCAGTGCCCTGTGGCTCCATAGCACCCCCAGGTCTGCCTGGAGCCACATACAGGGCCTGCAAGACCCTCACTTACACCCTGGGAACTCACACTTTGCACACAGTTTGAATAAACTGACCTCTCACATTCCTTACCTTGCACAGTCAGGGAGCAGCCCAACAGCAGCCCCTGGGTGGATGGGTTTCAGTGGCCAGATAGCTGCAGGCTGAGCAGAAGGCAGAGAAGCTGCAGAAAGCCTAGCATGCTGGGACGTGTTGGCACTGACCTCGCGGACATGTGCTGGAAACTGGCAGGAGCTGACAACCAGCCAGCATCTGGGAGGTTTGGTTAAGGACATCTTCTCCTCAAACCTGCCAGGGTCTGGCACTAGGTCCTGCCAGCCCACCACACCTCAGGGACCCACCTTGGGCTCTGCTTCAAGTCAAAGTGCAGACACTTTGGGGACATCCCCCCTCCAAGTGGATGGACAGACAGACAGGAGCCTCCCAACCACTGTCGTTTGGAACTGTGCTCCCACCACTTCCTTCCCTGAGCTGCTGCAACTCTGCCCCCCACCACTGGCAGCTGGAGGGAGGCAGTAAGCAAGGCCAGATGATCCCTCCACAAGCCTGCAATTGCTGTCTAACTGCTTTTTTATTGGAAAAATATGGGGTGAAAAATTGTGAGGCGCTCACTTGGCAGCCTGCTGTGCTGGGCCAGGTGTCCAGCTGGCCAGCACACCTCCCCAGCTGTCTGTGGCTGCCCAGTGGGAGATGTCTCCAGCGCAGGTCTCAGCCACAGCAACAGACTGGGACAGGCAGGTCTGGGAGGGCTGAGGAGGGGTCCTTCCTGGGGAGGACCACAGATGCCCTGCAGCCTGCCCCTTTAGCCTCAGTGTTCTATCGCAGAATGGGGTCACAGTGGTGCCTAGTGCCTGGGCACTGTGAGTGCTGGTCTATGGGAGGCATGGCAGACGCTCTTGGTGGCCATCTGAGGATACAAACAGCTGGCAGGGGGGTGCACACCTGCACTGTTCCTTCTCCACAGCAGACCTTTCTTCCAGGGGAGTTCTGAATTTAACTGGGATCCTCTCTGAACCTCTGTCTTCTCATCTTTGAAGTTCTTAGGTTTCATTTTGTGAACTGTGAGGACAGGCACAAGCAGGGCAAACTGAAGAATGGACAGGTGGGGGTGGATGGACACACGGGGCTGGCCACTTCCCAATGTGGGACACTCATTCCTCACTTGCTGGACCCCAGTGGGGTTTCCACAGCCTCTTGGCATGTCCGCTGCATGCAGGTCCTTCCCCGCTGCAGTCAGGTTGGGCACTTTGTGAGGAGGGTCTGTTTCCTCATCTGTGCAGCTTCCTGCTACCTACAGAGTCATCCTCTGTGTGTCTGTGTGACATCTGCCTATCTTAGTGCCCAGCCCACTCCTCAGTGCATCTCCCCAGCCTCTTTACAGGGTCTGGTCTCCTCTTCTATAGGGTGGAAGTGCATGGAGCCAGTGTTCCCAGCACCACCCTCTCTGGCAAGCTGGGACAAAGGGACAAAGGTCTTCTAGAGCATAAAGACTCTGCCCCCATAGGGGTGACCTCACAGGGCATCTTCATGACACTGACTTCATGGAGGTGTGGGCAGTCTGAAGCTGCTGTGCTGAGCACTTTGACCTTGGGATTGGGTTCCCAGGACAAATTGTGTGCTCTATGCCAAGCAGGTCGCTAGGGCCTAGTGTCCAGGGGCATGCCCACCCTGAGGTGGGCACTCCTACTGCACTGCAGCCAGGTTGAGGGGCACAGACCTCAGTAGACATGCCTTGAGCATGGGCCTATGGATCCCTTTAAGAATCAAGACCATAACCACTGCAGAGCACCCTGGGGTCTTCAGAGAGCCCTGAAGTGACCTTTGTCCCACTAGCCCTGTTTAAGTGCAAGGCATCTGAGGGACAGACTGGTCCCACACCAATGAGGGCTGAGCCAGACAGTCAAGCTACTGGTCCCAGCAGAAGATCCCATAGACTCGGGGGCATCCCATAGGGATGGTATTAGCTTCCCACCAGTTGCTGTAATAAGTCACCCACAGGCTCAGTGACTTAAAACAGCTCTGGCAATTATAGTTCTAGAGGTCATAAGTCCCAATAGGTCTTACCAGGCTGAAACCAGGTGTTACTCCAGGTGTCAATGAATGAGAACCTATTTCCTGCCATATAAGCCGGGGAGCCACATGTTCCCTGGCTCCTGGCCACGTTACTACACCCCTTATTCCATCATCTTGTCTCCTCTGGCTCTGACCCTCCTGTCTTCTACTTATAAGGGCCCTTGTGATGACATTAGACCTGCCCAGGTAATCCAGGGTAATCCCTGCATCTCAACATTCTCAATTTAATCCTGTCTTTGGGGAACTGTTACTTTTCTACCACAGGAGGGGCTGATGTCTGGGTCTCAGGCCCTGGAGGGGGTACAGTGCCTTCTGATATGAGTCCAGAGAAGCAGCAGGATGAGGGAGGTGAGGAAGGGCGAGGTGCAATGGGTTCCACTCAGAGGAGGCCCAGTGAGTGGGGACATTGACCAGAGGAAAAGGGTGGATTTCTGGGGTGCCCGAAGGGCCTCATGGCCATCCCCCACTGTGGCACCTGGCTTAGGCCTTCTTCCCACACACAAGACTCCATCTGGTAGCTGCACCAGCCTGGCTACATCTGGCCTTCTTAGAGACCCAGAAAGCCACCAGACAGCAGGGTGCCACAGAATGGAGGGTAGTACCCTAAGGGAGGCACCACACAGGCTGGAGGTGCCTAATAAGGAGCCTGGAGGGCATAGGTATGCACAGGTTTGATGCCTGCAGTAGAGAGGACTTGGTGGGGTGGAGATGGTAATGTCCCCCAGGACAGAGACCCCAGAGCCTCACAGAGTGGTGCATGGGCTGAGGAGTGTCCTAGAATGGACCCAGGCCCTGCCTTCCTGAGCACATGGGTAATGGGAGGAGCCAACATTTATCGAGTATCTACTGTACACAGCAGGAAGCTGAGGCCCAGAGAATTTATCTTACCCAGTCCCAACTACAAAGCCAGGACCTGACCCCAGGTCACCCGGTTCCCAGGGGGGCTAAGCAGTGCTCACTTCAGCTGTGATGGAGGCTGAGCACAGCTAAGTGAG
This sequence comes from Nycticebus coucang, assembly GCF_027406575.1. Classification (NCBI taxonomy): domain Eukaryota; kingdom Metazoa; phylum Chordata; class Mammalia; order Primates; family Lorisidae; genus Nycticebus; species Nycticebus coucang. The sequence goes on along the minus strand of NC_069783.1, from coordinate 105,189,848 downwards.
TAAGTGGGAAGAGGTAAGGGCTCTGCCCTACCAGCCTCCCACTCCAGATGTGACTGCCCCAGTGAGTGAACTAGTAGCTTTTCTAGAACTAATAGTGTGCATACCACAAGGTGCTGGTACCTGGGTAGCCCTGCTTTCCATCCTAGTTTGCCATCCAGAATCTATCTCAGGTGGACCCACTCCCCATGCCTGGAGATTCCTAGACTCCCCCAGCCCTCCAGACCCACCCACTCTGCTGACCTCAGGGGAGGCCTCCCAGGGCTGCAGGCACCCAGGCACCTGAGCAGGACTTGCAGGGGTGGGTTGGTCTGATCAGGGGCAGGTGAGGGGCTGGACCATGGTGCAGTGAGCTCTGCTGCTATGCAGGGCGGAGCTCCTAGCAGCTTTGCACAGGGTCTGTCTTTTCTGATAGGTGAGGAGGGGCAGTCTGGCTTCTCAGGGCACTGAGCGGCATCCATGCATTCATAGGTGGTTTTAGCCCTGATACCCTCCAAATTCTGATGGGATGGTGATCGCTATGGTGCTGTCACCTCACACCTATCAGATGAGGCAGAACTATGGCTGTTCGTGGCAAGACCACACTCCTACATGGCAGTGGCCTGCCCAGGACAGTGTGGTAGCTAAGACAGGGTACGGCAGGCCCCAAGACCCCTCTTCTGCCTCAGTGGCTCAGTTTCCCCTGTAGACATACTTCCTCAAGACCATGCATGTGGCCCTATTCCTGGATCTCAGCAATCATCAATGTGATGGCCACACTGTCAAGGTTTCTGCAGCCTTTGCACAGGGCTTGTCCCCTACAGGGTGGCAGCCTTGAAGGAGCAGCCTGGTCTATCTCCTGGCACCACATGAGGGTGGGGGAGGGCAGGGGAGTCAGTTACTAAGATGAGGGCTGGGCTGCCTCAGGGTGGCCCTGGAGGGCCGCAGCTCTGAGCAGAGCCCTCCAGGGCCCTCCTGCTGTATGACGATGACAGATGCAGTTATAATATTGGTTGTTGAACCCTAAGCTTTGGATAAATGTGCCTCTGAACACCACCATTAAGTCCCTAAGTGGATTATATATATTTGGTTTGGAAGCCTGATATTTAATATCAGTGTGCTCTCCGGCGGCTGCCTTTATTTCTCTTGATAATCTATTCCCACTCCATTTCCTTCTAGATTTCTAACCTCATTAAATCTTTCATATCATAGCTACTTTCCTTTCTAAACAAAATTAAAGACAGACCTGCTGTAGGTTCTCAAAGTCTAATTTTCGCCCAAACCAGGGTAAGCAGCTTCAGGGTGGGACTTGGGGGTGTATTTTAGGCTCCTTTGACATCTCACCAGGATCGTGGCCCTTTTGAGGACTGTCAGTGCCCAAGGTGGCCTAGGAATGAAGTTAGGAAATGAAAGCCATATTTGTTATGGGAAGATTGCTATTCCCATGGTCTGGGTGTGCAGGTGCAGTGGCCCTAAGAAGGAGCAGGGGCTAAGTTGAGACCTGGGGGGCTTGTCCTAGACCTGTCAGCTTTGTGGGAGACTGAGGACCCCCATGCTGCTGCCTATCCTAGAGCTAGCCAGAGTAACCCTTCAGTTCCTGCCTTCTGTTCCCCCACTTGTACTGGCTCCTGAATCTGGGGTCTGCCTTCTCCCCAGCCAGGGCTTGCAGCTGAGGGGGAAGTGGGTACTGCTTAGCTATCTCCCTGGGTTAATGGACTCTCTCTGCTCTGGTCTGCCTAAAGATTAATTAGTTCAATTTATGTAGAGTCCTTGGATCTGGGGAGACCATGATCACCTTGCCCAGGACAGGGCAGAACTTGGATTGGGTCTGTCCCTGCCCTTCCCCACCTGTTTCCTGCATGCCTCTCTGGAGGCCTCAACATCGGGACCCCAAGAAGGATGGAAATGATCTTGGTGCAGAGTCCCCTTGCCAGGCTAGGCACCTGAGGTCACCCCTTGGAGCCCTAAGCTCCTATAGCTTTCTGCAGCCTGATGTCTCTGAAGGCATGGGCATCTCAGTGGGACGGCCCCTCCTACCTCCTTCATGGAGACATCCTGACCACACCACCATCAGCCACGGCCAGCCTTTGGGCTCAAACACTTGCTCTACCACAAACCAGCCAAGCAGCCAATGGCAAAGCACCTGCTTCTGTCTGCTTCCTTTCTGCCTCCATTTCACTCCAGTGACTTGAGGATGAGGGTGTTGCACAGGCCATGGGGGTGCTCACTCACAGTAGGTGCACCAAGTGCGCACTTTGGGGGATGATCGTTATTGTTAAAGGGAATGTGTGTTCTTTGGTAAATAATTCAAACAGAATGAAAGGGCTTAAATTCCCACTTAGAGGCAGCTTTGTTGGCCATTTCTTCTGTGCCATTTCTTCTGCGAGAGTACAAGGCTAGTGTTCCTTAGCATGCTCATTCAGTTGCCTTTGAAAAGGAAAACACTGGTTAGTCTTGCATGCTGTTCTGCTTCCACAGCACATCTAGGGGCTGGTCTCCATAGTCCTGGAATTGGCCGTGACTCCACTGGACAGACCTCCCTGACTTGCCCAACTTGGGCAGTCTTTCGAGCCCAGAAACAGGAGGCTGCATCACCTCCCAACCACAGGCCCCAGACACCCAACCAAAGCCGGCCTTCTGGGGTGCCCCTCGTGTGCAGCTTAAACGAAGCGCACGTCCTTAAACTTCTGAACTGCCAGGTCCAGAGCCAGCCTGCCCTCCCTTACGGGCCTTCTTGGCGCGTATCCGATTGCGAGTGGCGCTGTTGGAGTCCTGGCTTTCAGCCTCTGCCAGCTACAACGGACTGCCCGGCCGGGGGCCTGGGTCGATGCGCTGCACATACTCAGCCTTCGCACGGGTCGAGGTTCATCGCGATCCCAATTCAAGTTCCCCGCCCCCATGGGGAGCCAGACGCTCCCCGAGCCCCAGGCGGCGCGCTGCGCAGCCTTTTGCAGCAGCTGCTTATAACGCTCTCCCGACTCGGTTTCTCAGATGGAGAAACAGAGACCCACGGCGGGCGGGGCTTGCTGCAGGCTGCTGAGGACCCAGGCTCTAAAAGCTTTGCGGAATCCGTCCTCGACCGGGGCACTGACCTCGCTTCTTTCTCAGTTTCCCCTTCTATAGGTGAGGTGGCCGTCGTCCCTAACTTGTTGCTGTACTGCTCGAAAGAGTCGCGCCCATAAAGGGTTCGGAGCGCTGGCGTTGCGCGTGCTGACCTTGCCACCCCGCACGGACTCTGAGCCGGCGGCGGGGCGCGGGCAGATCCGCGCCTCGGGGCTGGATTAGTCGGGCCTGCCCAGCCCCGCCCCCGCCCCGCCCGCCGCGCTCCCGCCGCTGCCCGCGCGCCGCCAGCTGTGCGCCTAGCCTGCACCCACCCTGAGCGCCCGCCGCCTCCCGGCCCGCTCCGCACCCGACGGCGTCCCAGGCGACTACCTCTCCCAGGGCGCCCGAAAGTCGCCCAGAGCGCGCCGAGTCAGCTCGGCAGACATGCGCGCCCCCGGCCCAATCTTCGGCTAAGTGGGGAGAGAGGGGTCGCCTCGACGGGCTGGGGCCAGTCGGGACCCGCGCTCTGCCGCCAGTGTCCATGCAGCCGGGCTCCAGCTCAGGCCGCAGGACTAGTGGCCATCGCCTGCGGAGCGCGCGGGATCCGAGGCTCCTGCGAGGTGAGTGCGCGCTACGGGCTCCGGAGAGGGATTCGCGACTTTGGAGGGCCTGGGGTGGCGGGAGAGTAACTGCCCTACTAAAGAAGCGGGACACAGGAGAAGCCCCGCGCCTTCTGCCCACTCGATCTCCCGCGAGCCGAGCGCGCGGAGACTCTGCTTTTCCCCGGGGCGCACGTGGCGACAGGCGGCCACGCAGCTCGGCTGAGGGTCCTGGGCCCAAGCCAGGGCACTGGGGGGCCAGCGGTGGAGGCGGGGCCGGGCGTCGTGGGGGGCGCGCGCCTTTGTCTGCGCCCGGCGCGGAAGCGGCCCCTGGCTTCTCGGCGCCTAGCTCACCTGCCCAGAGTTGGAGTTCTTTGTCTGGGGCGGGGCGCGGCTGCCCAAGGCTGCGCCGTGTGTCTGAGCCAAGGCTACCCCGCGGGTCGAGTCCTCGCAGACAAAGCGCGGCACGACCTCCGCCCGCCGCCAGGCTTGTGCGCCTCGCGGGGGCGCAGGGGGTGGGGATCTGTATTCGCGCTGACACGCACCCTGCCTCTTCTGCCTGACCAAGCCTGTGCCTGGGGACCTCCCACCTGTACTTGACCTGAAATGACTTCCTTCCTTCTGCCCCTACACTGGCTCAGCGCCAGGGTCGTAGGCGGTTGTGGCGGCACACGCCTGGGTCACGGCCGGTAATAATGCGCGGAAAGTTGTTAGCGCAGGTCTGGTGCCCCCTCGGGGGCCCCCACGCGGGGACCCTCATCTCTTCAGGTCTGCAGGCCAGTCTGGAAGCTTTGTCCTAGAAGGGGAGCTAAGGCCCCGCGAGTGGACATGGGTCCCAGGAGACTGCGTCTCTGCCTGCACTGGGAAGGGGCTGAGGCCTGGGCCACAGACCCCCAAAGTCCCAGGTCTATACAGAGCCTTCTCAGATGGGCATGGCCACACCTGGCCAGGTGTCCTGGCCCTTCCTATGAGGTGGAAGCTGGCCAGGTGCGGTTCCAGGATCCTGAGGTTGCCCACCCTTGACTTCTTGAACAAACTTGCCTGCTGAAAGCAGGATGCCCTGGGCATTGGAGAGTGTGCTCACCAGATGAACCCACAGCATGGCCTGCACCTGCCTTTGCCAGCTCCTGGTAGTGGAGGGACTGCTCCCCTGCCCTACAGCCCCCCAACCCCACTTGATTGGTACCTGGGGCGCCACCTTGTGGCCCCGGGGCTTTGTGCTTAACACAGTGTTTGGAGTCAGCAGCTCCCCCTATTGCCCTCCCCCAGCAGGTTAGCAGCTCCCATAGTGCTCTGTTGGGGATGTGCAGTGTAGTCCTGCTACTGCGTTAGCAGAGGAGGAATCCAGCCAGGGTGGGCAGCCTAGGCCACACTGTCATACTAGAAAAGTGCCACGAGGCACCTAAGCACTTTTCCCCTCACCCTCTAACCTGCTGGGGGTTACCCCATGAGTCAGGACTCATGCCTTGGGGCTTTGGGGACCACTTTTTGGGTTGGTTGAAGGAAGGGCAGCTCCCCCTTCTCTGCTCACCTGGGAGACCTCAGCCCTGTGTGTATCCAGGACCCCCCCTCCTAGACAGCAATAGCCTCCTAGGTCCCCCCTGCTCATTCAGTCTGTGTCCTATGCTGGAACAAGGACCCCTTTGGCAGAACTGGTGGGTAGGGGCCCTCTGTGGCTGTGTGTGCAGTTAGCACAGATTGTGAAGACCTTAGATCGCCTTATTGGAAAAGTGAGGCTGCTGTCGCTGGCTCACAGGCAGGGGCTGACAGCATAGCCAGGGGCACTGATGCCCGACACTGCACACGTGGGGTTTGCTGTCTGAGCTGCCCAGAGGCCGGCTGGCCAATAAGGTCCGCTCAGACCTAGGACCCCAAGGAGAAGACCCACCCAAGTGGGTGCTGATAGCACAGTGGACACTCTCAGCCTGGGTCCAGGAAGATTTCTGGGGAGGATGCAGCCGGCTCCCAGGAGACCCCTGAGAAGGAGAGTAGGGCTGGAGAGCCCTGAGTACAGGGCCTGGTTGGGACAAGTTCAGACTGGTCCCCGGTGGTGGGAAGGCTCCAGAATGTTTTAAGCCAAAGTCAGGGAGAGTTGTTCAGATTTGGTTTTAAAGAGTCGTGGCTATTATGGAGAATGGGTCTGTAAGAGCTAAAACCAGCCCAAAAGATACTTCCAGTGCCAAGCACTGGCACTGGAGTGCTATCCTGGGACCCAGGCAGGTTATTCCTCATCCCCATGGCCTAATTGGGCTCTCCTGGGCCACAGTGGGGAGCCAGGTAGGGAGCACTGTGGCAGCTTTGGCTGCCTAGGCTGGCGGCAGGTGTGGCATGTGCTCTGGGTGCCTGGCACATACTCGTTATTGACCTTATCGTTCTCAGAACCATCCACTTTCTCCTTCATCACATGCTTTCTGGGAGTGGGGGCATGACTGGGAATAGGTGAGGTCCGCCTGTGGAAACACCTGGTGCTGACACTGCCCAGACCCAGGGGCATGTGAGGCCAAATGAGCTCTTCCTGGTGGCCATGGGTGGGTGGTTCCTGGCCCCTAGTAGTGGGACTGGTCCCTGCAGTGGGACTCGCTTGCCTGTATTGTGCTGTGTCTCCCTCTGAAATGGGCCTGTGTGCTAGCTCCTTGGTTCTCAGGAGCCAAACCCTGCTTCAGGCTGACCCTGAAGGGGTGGTCACTGCATGTCTGGGCCCCTGCAGGTAGGCAGGACCAGGCAGGAAATAAATACTGTTTATTTCCCATGGGAGGCCCCACTTCTGGATGGGGTCTCCAAGGGTACAGGAAGGAGATCTCTAGGACCCTCCGGCCTTCCTGGGGTGAGAGACTCCTGCCGTTCCTTCTCCTGTACTACCAGCCAGGCTGTGGAGTGGTAGGGGTATTTGGCCTCCTGGGTTGGAATGGCACACAGACTGGGGCTGGGAAGGGTCCCTGTGCGGGGTGTGGCTGGGGTCCCTTGACTTGAATCCTGTATGTGGCAGGACGGAGCTGTGAGGAGGATACTGTCAGGCATGTGATGATCTGGGGCCTCCCAGGCCTTGTGGACATTAACTGGGGAGACCTGAAAGAGCTTAGGAGCTACACAGCTGTGAGGGGTCTGAGGCAGGGGCCCTCCCTCTGAAACAGCACTGGCTTTGCTTCCTGGGATTGGGGGTATTGGGAGACACACACTTCCCCAGCACATAGACCCCCTGACCCCATGGGGAGCTTGGTGGGAGAGCAGACATATGTGGAGTCTAACTACCGCGTTGAAACCCAGCAGTCACAGCAGTCACTGGTGTGAACACATTGGGACAGCAAGCCCACCCGGCCCACCTTGTGGGAGGCCCCCACCTGCACTGTCCTCTAGCCATCCAGCTCAGTCTCAGGCATTTTCCGGGTTTCTTGTCCACTGAAGACGGAAGTGTGGTCTTCTTTATGCTCCTCCCTTGAACTAGGGTCCTGTTCATGCTTGTTTCAGGTTGTGTTCAGTGGGACTGAGGGTGCCTGCCCCTTTGTCAGAGCTCTTGCAAAGTGAGGGATGGCTTCCTGCTCACCTGGGCATCTCATAATACATTTTATGGTTTTATTTTTCACATTTATGTCTGTGATTAGTCTGGAGTTATTTTGATATAGGAATGAAATAGGGATCTCAACTTTCCCTTCTCCAAGCCACCAGTCAGGCCTTGTGCGTCTGGATGAGCCCCCGGTCGCACTGCACTAGGTCCATTTTGGACCCTAGTTCCCACTCCTCGGATCTCGGTCTACCAGCACATCAGTACCACATCTTCTTGTTGGTCTCCTGTGCTGTAATTCACTTGCAATAAACCATGCTTATGTCATGTCTGCGCTTGGTGCGTTTTGACCTATACCTACAATGTGTACCCACCACCATCAACCCAGAAAGTCACCACTCCCACCCCACAACAGCTGGCAGTGCTTGTCCTAGGTCAGGAAGCTATGGGACCCCACACATGTAGACATACATGGGGCAGTTCTTTTGTTCTGACATTTGCTCATCTAATATCCTTGAGACCCATTCACGTGGCCTGTACAGACAGCTTGTGCTGTTTTTGGCTGAGGCAGCCTGCTGGTCCATTTGCCTATTGATGGACACTGTGTTCTCAGCCTGTAGACAGTTGGCCTGGGGTCACAGAGTCCAGGCTCTGGCCCAGCCCCAGCACCACACGGGACCTTCTCTCTATCCTAGGTTAAGCTGTGTGGAGCTTGTGGAAAGTGGGTCACATATTAAATGCCTAATATCTGAACACTATCTTATGGGATTTTGATAGGGGTGGTATTAAATTTACAGCTATGGTGTGGGGCAGCAGACACCTGCATGGTGTGTTTCTCAGTGGCCTATCCTTCTGCCTGGCCCTGGCCCTTAGGATGTGTCCTGGCTCTGGGGGGTTCTTCCTGGTGAGACACCCCCACCTGCCCTTGCTTGGTTTTGTAACTGGCCTGGTCAGTTAGCAGGTTGGGAGAGCCTCGGATCTTTACATGTTTCTTTTATCACCCTGAATCCTCTTTTTATTTATTTTTTTAGCTCTTTTTAGGAGTAACAATTCATATTATAGATCAGGGGAATGGGACAGGTACCAGGAGGAACCCTGCTCTCCCCTGGTGTGTGGGCTGGATTACAGCAGTCTGCTCCTTTGGCCTCCCACCCCAATCTGTGTTTACTCGTGGCTGTGTGCTACTTTGGGGCAAGCCTAGTTGTTCCCTCCCAAGTAGCAGCAAATACTATTTATTTTATTACTTTTGTTGTTATTACATTTTTTTTGTTGTTTTTGCTTTTTAGAGACAAGGTCTTGTTTCATTTCCCAGGCTGCAATGCAGTGGTGTCATCACAGCTCATTGCATCCTCCAACTCCTAGCCTAAAGATGTCTTCCCATGTCAGCTTCCCAAAGTGCTGGGACTGCAGGCATGAGCCACCACACCTGACTAATTTTTTTTATCTTTTGTAGAGACAAGGTCTCACTGTAGTACAGTCGTTGTTACTACATTTTATTTATTTATTTATTTAGAGGCAGGGTCTCACTACGTCGCCTTTGGTAGAGTGCTGTCGCATCACAGCTCACAGCAACTTCAAACTCTTGGGCTTAAGTGATTCTCTTGCCTCAGCCTCCCAAGTAGCTGGGACTACAGGCACCCACCCCAATGCCCGGCTATTTTTTGGTTGCAGTTGTCATTGTTGTTTAGCTGGCCTGGGGTGGGTTCAAACCCACCAGCCTCAGTGTATGTGGCTGGTACTGTAACCACTGTGTGACAGGCGCTGAGCCACCACTTTTTTTTTTTTTTTTTTTTTTTTTTTTTGAGACAGAACCTCAAGCTGTTGCCCTGGCTATCTTGGGCTCAAGCGATTCTCCTGCCTCCGCCTCCCAAGTAGCTGGGACTACAGGCACCCGCCACAATGCCTGGTTATTTTTTGGTTGCAGCCGTTGTTGTTTGGTGGGCCCAGGCTGAATTCGAACCCACCAGTTCAGGTGTATGTGTCTGGCACCTTAGCCACTTGAGCCACAGGCGCTGAGCCTGAGCCACTACATTTTAATTACAAAAGTAATACTTGAATTCACTCCCCTTAAAATATGAGAGTTAAAGTCAGGTGTGGTAGCTCAGGCCTGTAATTCTAGCACTATGGGAGACTGAGACAGGAGGGTCTCTTGAGCTCAGAAAGCTCTCTTCACCAGGCTGAACAGAGCAAGACCCTATCTCTACTAAAAATAGAAAAATTAGCTAGGTGTGGTGGCAGGTGCCTATAGTCCCAGCTACTCAGGAGACTGAGGCAGGATAATTGCTTGAGCCCATAAATTTGAGGTTGCTGTAAGCTGTGATGATACCCCAACACTCTAGCCTGGACAACAGAGCGAGAGACCCTGTCTCAAAATAAAATAGAAAATGAGACTTCACACTGAGTATCCTGAAGCCCCACCTCTTCAGCCTCCATGCTTGCCCCTATTCCCAGAGGTGGTGGCTCTCTCCAGTTGAACATGTGTCCTCCAAACCCTTTTGAGGTTTTACTACATAGACATGGACACATGTGCACACAAACACACATGCATGACATGTACTCAAATACATAAACATGCTCACACACTACAGGGGCACAGGCGAGTGTGCACACACTTGTACACATGCATACACATAAACACGTGCATACTATAAGCAGGTAGACATGCATAAATGTCCACAGACACTGTATGTTTTTTCTTTGTAAATGTTTCCTCCATTAAACAGTGTCCTCAAAATCTATCTAGGATACACGCAACAATGCAGATGAGCCTTGAAAATGTTCTGCCCAGGGTGGTGCCTGTGGCTCAGGGAGTAGGGCACCAGCCCCATATACCGAGGGTGGCGGGTTCAAACCCAGCCCCGGCTGAACTGCAACCAAGAAATAGCCGGGTGTTGTGGCGGGTGCCTGTAATCCCAGCTGCTCAGGAGGCTGAGGCAGGAGAATCGCGAAAGTCCAAGAGCTGGAGGTTGCTGTGAGTCCTGTGACATCATGGTACTCTACCGAGGATGGTAAAGTGAGACTCTGTCTCTACAAAAAAAAAAAAGAAAGAAAGAAAGAAAATGTTCTGCCCAAAAAAGCCAGTCCCTGCAGAACCCACATTCATGATTCCTTCACACAAAGCCTAGGGCAGCCAGCTTTACAGAGACAAACAAAGTAGATTGTAGCTTTAGGGTTAGGATGGTAAATGGAGGGTCAGCGTCTCTCTGGGTGACAGATGTGTCACATTGTGGGCATACTGAAAACCATGAGTTGTAAGTTTTAACTGGATGACCTGTGTGGTATATGAAACACATCTCGATGTCAGGCTGCGCTGACAAACTACCTGAGACTGAGCAGGTTATAAACAGTACATCATTTGTCACGGTCCTGCAGACAGGAAGTCCATTGTCAGTGTGTAGTGGGCCAGATTCTGGTGAGGGCGCTCCCCTGATCACAGACATGACTTCTCATGGTTCCCTCAGGAAGGGGTGAGGGAGTTCTCTGCTTCTGTCATGTGTGGCTGATGACCCTGTTATGAGGGCTCTGCTCTGTCCCTCCCAGCACCATCACCTTGGGGTAAGGGTTCAACAGTGGCTTCTGTGAAAACAGAAGACATTCAGTCCATAGCTCATACCACTCAGGGAAGATCTACCTAGGCTCATTCTTACCTGCTCAATCCCAAGAAAGGCTGCAAAGCCTCTACGAGCATGGGGATCTCCTTCATGCCCTAGCCACGGGCACCATCACGTTCCTTGGGACACCCTTAGGTGTAGGTCTCTAGGAGAGGTAGAGAAGTGGGCCAGGCCAGTACTGTCCAGCATGCTGGCAATTCACTCCTCAGTGTGGGCATGCTGCTTACTGCCTCTTGACAGCACTGGTCACCAGGCCTATACCCCAGCTGCCCCAGGAGTAGGGAATGGTGTCCTGCAGCATGTGGGTCAGCATCTCCAGCCTAGTCAGTGTCCGGTTCTTCTACCTCCACACAGGTGCTAAGCTGGGCACCTGCACTGTGCCTTCTCCATCATCTGCCTCTGGCCTGCCAGGCTGAGGCCCAGTGGAGCCCAGGAGGCTTCTGGTCCTGGCTCTGCTGCAAGGGCCATGGCTTTGCAAAACCTCAGACTCTCCCCCAGGCCACACTAGCAGGAGTCAGACAGTGCCCATGTCCCCAACTGAGTGAGTAGCATTGGCTCCGAGAAAGTCTTTGAGCAGGGGGTGGTGGTGTGAACTTGTGTAGGCCTGCGTGGAGCCTGGGAACCTTTGTGTACATGCACAAAGCCCACTAGTCTGTGGTATGGGGGGCCTACGGGATAGGTTCACTTCAACCCACCTCTGACTTCTCTCTCTATAGGCTTCAGTGGGCTCTGAGAAGCTCTTTGCCCCAGCAGCCGATAAAGGTAAGAGTATTCCCTCAGCTCAGCTGCTGGGTCTCTGAGAAAGAAATAGGGACATGGAGCTCCCTGTTGTGTGGGTGACAGGGGACACCCCTGATCAGAAGATAGGGTCTCAGGGGCCAGGCTGCTGTGATGACAAGGAAGTACCCAGAGAGCAGGTGCAGAGGTAGCTGCTGAGTGGGGCCGAGGTGGGGACCTGTAATGGTGGTTCCCAAAGTGGCACTATTAGGAATGCCACTGTGCCAGCGCCTGTGGCTCAACGGAGTAGGGTGTCAGCCCCATATGCTGGAGGTGGCGGGTTCGAACCCAGCCCGGGCCAAAAAAAAAGAATACTGCTGGCTTGTGGGATTGGTTGCACTGGAGGGCCAGCTGACACACTGATAGGCCCTGCCTCACATGGCCACCTGGCTGACCTGTGTCCAGGTTTGCACAGCCAAGCCTGCCCCTCCATCCTCATAGCCGCTCTTGTTTGGCAAGGGATAGGGGGAGTACCCATGAGGGTAACCTCGAGGGAGGGACAGAAACAGGAGGTTGGGTAGAGGCGACCTTCCAGTCAGAGGCTGGTGTCTGGAGTGGCTTCCACTCCAGTGGCCCTGGGGCTACTGCTGTGAGAGCGAGACTGGGCTGTTTCCTGCTGCCTGGCCCAGAGGATCAGTTGCCCCAGGAACCAGCGTTCATCTATCCCAGGTCCCCAAAAGGAAACAGGGTCTGCTGCAACATGAGCAAGAGGTACTGCACTGACCTCAAGGCAGGGTCAGCTCAGTTGTGGCCAGCCACTTCCTCCACAGTGGACACTGCCCCCAACTGGGCCTTGAGGAATGTCTGAGACACTGCCTGCCATGGCCTCAGCAGGAGGGTTTGGAGCTGCTGTAGGGGAAGCAAGCGTGGGGAGGGCCCATAACCCAAGGCAACAGGCATACTAGGGAGCAACTTCCCCTCCAAGCAACTCACACCCTTGGCTAGGTTCCTTGGAAGTGGTCACTCTCCTCCCAGGGGTTCCAGAGAGAGAAGGTGGGTGCCTCCAGCTGACATAGTGCTCTGGGCTGGGTGCAAGGTTCCCTGGCTCATTGTGTGCCTGAACGTGGAAGTGCAAAGCCACAGAGTTCCTGGGCCAAGTACTTGGTGTAAAAGGAGTCAAGACAGCCCCTGCTCCGGGATTCTCTATGCATGTTGGACAGGAGTTAGATGCGGCCCCAGCCGAGCACAAGAACCCACTAGCTCTCTGTGCCAGAATCAGCAGGCACCAGGACCCCCCCTTGGTTGCAGGAGTAGTCAGGGAGCAGGACTTGGGGTTTCCCATCCTTCTGGGCCACAGGAAGTATGGGCAGGCCTAGGGTCACATCTGCTACTCTCCTCGCAGACCCCTCGCAGCACGAGAAGCCAGAGGCCAAGGCTGGGGCGGTGCCCAAAGTGTCGGGCCTGGAGCGCAGCCGCGAGCTCAGCACCGGGTGCTTCCCGCCTGCCAGCCCTGCACCCCTTGCGCCCTGCCCGGGGGCCCCGCCTGCCCTCGCCAGCCCCTTGGTGAAGAAAGAGGCCCCTGTCCCACCCCGCCACACCCCACAGCCACCACCCGCGCCCCCTCAACCCCGCGGCGTGCTCCAGACACACGTGCCTGCGTCCCTGGGCGCCTTCGCCGGCCCGGGACCTGGCCCAGCGGTGCCCCACAGCCTTCACGGCCTCAGGTGAGGGCGTGGTCTCTGGTGGGGCGGGGCCTTGGGTGGGACAGTCTTGGATGGCCTCAGGGAAGGGTGGTGCCTGCACGGATTTGGGTGAGGTTGGGACCTGCCCAGTGGGATGGGAGACGCGAGGGGAGGATGAAACTGACAGGGCCTGCTGTCCTGGGCCATGGGGTCCCTGGGCTGGTGGCCACAGGCTTCGCTGAGACCCTGCGTCCCGCAGCAGGAGCAGCAGCACGGGCAGTGGTGCCACCCTGGGCCCAGCCAAACACCTGTCGCTGTCGCAGCAAGGGCCGGGCCCCCACCTGTCTACCTCACACCTGGCGCTCCGATCCCAGGCACAGCACCAGCACCACGCAGCAGCCATGTTTGCTGCCCCAGCAACACTGCCCCCTCCCCCGGGGCTGCCTGCCAGCAGCCTGGTCATCCCAGGACACCCGGCCGGTAGGTGTCCTCAGCCTGGTCTTGACCTGCTCAGAGCTGGGAGATGGCAGGGATGTGACCCCCAGGGAGGGGTATGTGTTGGGGCTTTTATGATCCTCAGCACCTGAATGGACTCTGGGGCTCCACTCAGGGGCCTTTTCCTAGGGTTCCCAGGTGGCCTTGAAACCATGTGCAAGCAAGCACATGCAGGATACACATGCACCTATAAATCGTATGGCTGGGGCCTCCTCTTTGGCCTGCAGGAACTCTGACCTCTCCTGCCCTCCTGTCCTGGGGCTGGACCTGCCTCTGGCCAGCCTCCCCCTCCCCTGTGCTTCTGGCCAGGCCATCCTTGGGTGGAGCCCACAGAAGGGATTTCTCCCTGGGCCTCCACAGCTTTCTGAGGTTAAGCCAGCCCATCTCAGGTCTGGGGCAGCCTGGTACCCAGGGATGGGACCATGAGACTGGTCTGGGGGTGGCTGGACACAAGTTTCCCAGGTGGTGCCTTTAGAGCCCCACCCTTGAGAGCCTTGAGGTCCAAGGCCCCGACTCTGCGGGGCGAGGGTGGGCAGGCCCCTGCAGGCTCACAGTGTTCTCTCTTCCTCTAGATGCCGGCCTGTTGATCTCATTCAACCAGCCGATCATGTATTGCCAGCCTCATTCGGGGATTCTGATTGGTACTTGGTCACAGGCCCCCCTCTTACCTCCACCCTTGGGCCCGCACCTAGCGAGCGGCCACCACGGCTTGGCCTGCCGAAACCGGGAGTGCCAGGTGACTATCCGCCTCGCCCCGCCGGGAGCCCGCGGCCGACGTGCCTCTCTGTCTCTCTCTCTTTTTCTCTTGTAGATCACGAGCTGCTCAGGCAAGAGCTGAACACGCGGTTTCTGGTGCAGAGCGCCGAGCGGCCTGGTGCCTCCCTGGGCCCGGGGGCTCTGTTGCGGGCGGAGTTCCACCAGCACCAGCACACGCACCAACACACACACCAGCACACACACCAGCACCAACATACATTCGCCCCCTTTCCTGCGGGGCTGCCCCCGACGCCGCTCACGCCGCCCGCTGCACCCCTGCCGGTGCGTAGGCCCGCGTGCTGGCAGGGGGCGGGGGGCGGGCACCAGACGGGGGACATGCAGCAGGCACACGCAGACGCACGCTTGCACTCACACGGGCTGATACCAGCTGTGGAGGCAGAGAGGCCAGTGGCATCTCTCTGTCCAGCTCCCCATGTAGCCCTTGAGCCTGTGCTTGCTGGATAGTAGGGCTGTCCGTGGGCCCGCCCTCTGTTCTCATCTACGTCACAGCATGAGGTCCCCATCTTGGGTTTGGGCAGGTGTTCCATGCCCACATGTGTGACACACCCTTGGGGCTAGTTGTACCCAAGATACATCCCTGGTGTCAGGTCTGGAGCCCCAAATGCCTGAGGGACCACAGGGACTGAGACTCAGCCCACCCAGGCCTTATTTCCTGACCCAGAGGCCTTATCTCAGGAGGCAGTTGCCGTGTAGCCCAGTTTCCTGGGCTCCTGCTCAAGCTTTGTGAAACTGGCCCATTTTTTAGTAGTTGCCAGGGCTTCACGCCCCTCTCTCCAGCCACTGCCCTTCTGGGCACACACAGAATGCCTAGGGGCCGAGTTTCTACCTTCCATAGAAGCCCACTAGAATGGGAAGTTGGCTCCACATTCTGCAAACCTAGGTCCCACAGGACTGAGGGCTGTCAGGCTGGTGTGCTGAAGCCTGGGGACAGCGCCAGGAGGCACAGCGCCACCCTGGTCACTGCCCTGCCCAGCCCCGCCAGGGTGGGTGGGTGTTGGGGCCCTGAGGAGGGCATCAAGTGTGTGCTGGGGACCTCACCCCTCCTCTTTCCTTTACAGTTTGACAAATACACTCCCAAGCTGGACAGCCCCTACTTCCGACATTCCAGCGTGAGTGTGAGTGTCCCTGGGCATCCCCCAGAGCCCGTCCCTGTGTGCTCGGACCCTGCTGCCCAGTCTCCTGCCCTGCCCCCAGCCAGTCTGGTGTGGCCTTGTCCTCCGTGTGTTGAGCCAGGGCCTGGGTGCAGAGGGAGGGACGGGTGAGGGCCTTGCAACCTCTCCCTTCTCTTGCAGTTCTTCCCGCCCTTCCCTCCCGCCATCCCGGGACTGCCTGCCCTGCTTCCGCACCCCAGCGGCCCCTTTGGGTCCCTGCAGGGTGCTTTTCAGCCCAAGGTACCAGTGGCTCCTGGCAAGTGGGCGGGCACTGCAGTGGGTGGGGTTTCAGGTGGGGAGGAGACTGCAAAACTGCCCTCCCCCCCCAATTCTAATCTAGACACTGGTGTGAATGGCCCTGCTGGGCAGGGGAATCAGGAACTCTAGACTGTAAAAGTCCTTAGGGAGGAGGTGGCAATGGGCAGAGAGGAACATATGTGGATATTGGTTCCCCATGGCTGGCTTCAGTCTCAACACAGAAGACCCCCATCCTTGGCAGGATCCCTTATTTGTGCCACAGACAAGGGGAGGGGAGCTCTATGAGCCTTTCCCAAGACAGCAGGCATGTGTGTCCCCTATCTCCTGCAGTTGCCTCGCCTCTGAGGATGTCCCTGGGCCACTCCTGCTCACAGTATCCCGCAGCCTCTCTCTCATTGCTTATGGCTGCCCTGATGACTAGAGAGC
Source organism: Nycticebus coucang (assembly GCF_027406575.1). Classification (NCBI taxonomy): domain Eukaryota; kingdom Metazoa; phylum Chordata; class Mammalia; order Primates; family Lorisidae; genus Nycticebus; species Nycticebus coucang. Next base: position 105,173,615 of record NC_069783.1, on the reverse strand, counting down.
CTGAGATACATAATGGGCCACTCAGAGCCTGCCTTGAGAGGGGTGCATGAAGTTCATTTTTGGAGATAGGGAGAGTTTCCCAGACCTGGACTCCCAGGGCTGGTTGCCTAAGCTTCGAGTCATGTGGGGGATCTGTCCTGGCCAGGCCCTTGGTAAGGCTGCTCCTGGGCAGGGTGATGGCCTAGAGGTCCATGCTCATGGGTGACCACTTGATGTGGTGCCCACTGCTTTGGCCCAGAGGGAAGGAACCAGAAGGGTCAGGTTGCTGGACTGGAGAGCTGTCCATGGCCAGGCTTTGCTCGCAGACAGGGAATAAAGCCCATCTGTGTTCCTTTTGCAGGTCCCCTCTATACACTGGGGCTGTCTCGGCCCCTGGTAGGAAGCCACAGGGCCTGACACCTTTGCAGAGATTACTGCTCTGAGGTGTGGTGTCCTGTGTAGGAAGCCAGGCCACCCTTGGGTGATAGCATGCAGGGCCCCGAACTAAGGCAAGGCAGGGCACAGGCCAGTGCCAGAACCAGGGACCCCAAAGGTGCCATGTTGCCTGGGCAGAATCACATGCATGCATGTTCTCTCTTTTCTCTTCCCTCAGACTTCAAACCCAATGGAGGTAACAGGCAGGGCCAGTGCTGTTCACACCCTCCTGCAGAAAGCCCCTGGGGTAGGTGTCATGGGTGCCCACTTTCTGCCCCAGGGGAATGTCCTGCCTGGCCCAGCCCCACATGGGCTAGTAGCAGCAGCAGAGGGCCTGTGTCCTCCACGCTCCAGGACTTGGCCTCCTGCAAAAACCAACCTAACACCCTTTCCTCTGTTGGCCACAGGTCTCTGACCCATACCGGGCAGTGGTCAGGGTAAGTATGTGTGTCCTTGGGGAGGAGGGTCCTGGTGGCTCTGGGGGCGGCCTGTGACAGTGGAACCTGGGGAAGGCATAGGGTGGGAGGAGGAGCTGGGCTGCACTGCTGAGCGCATCATGGTTCTGTCGCAGAAACCAGGGAAGTGGTGTGCAGTGCATGTGCAGATCGCGTGGCAGATCTACCACCATCAGCAGAAAATAAAGGTGAGGCTGGTGTGTGGTGCCAGGTGCTCTCCTTAACATGTGGCTTCTCCATGTGTGTCTGGGAGGCTACAGTGGGGGCTGTGTGTGGAACCCCATCTCCAGCCTGTGGTATTCAGGGAACATACTGGCTCCACCTACAGTGGCCTCTGACATCCCTGTCCCCCACATTTGCTGAGCGCCTGCTATGTGCCTGGCTCTTCATTAGTGACCTGGGTATACCCAAAGTGCTCACAGACATGATGTGTTCCGGGGGGACAGAGGAAAAAGGCAACCCCAGGGGCAGCTAGAGGGAGCACAGTCGCTGTCCAGGAAGCTGGATGGCCAGACAGCAGCCTCAGCCCCAGGGAACCCTGCACCTCTGATGTCCCTGGTGCCATCCCAGGTGACACGAATTGCTCTGTGGCAATTTTTAAGAATCACTGTGTTAGCCGGGCATGGTGGCTGACACCCCTAATCCTAGGACTCGGGGAGGCCTAGGTGGGTGGATTGCCTTAGCTCACAGGTTCAAGACCAGCCTGAGCCAGAGTGAGACGTTGTCTCTAAAAATACCCGGGTGCTGGGTGGCGCCCATAGCTCAGTAGGTAGGGTACCGGTCACCTACACCAAGGCTGGCGGGTTCGAACCTGGCCTGGGCCAGCTAAAACAACAATAACAACTGCAACAAAAAAATAGCCAGGCATTGTGGTAAACACCTGTAGTCCCAGCTACTTGGGAGGCTGAGGCAAGAGAATCACTTAAGCCCAAGAGTTTGAGGTTGCTGTGAGCTATGATGCAATGTCATTCTCTACTAAGGGCAACAAAGTGAGAATCTGTCTCAAAAAAACAAAACAACAACAACAAATAAAAAACCACTGTGTCGGGTGGTGCCTGTGGCTCAGTCGGTAAGGCGCCAGCCCCATATACCGAGGGTGGCGGGTTCAAACCCGGCCCCGGCCAAACTGCAACCAAAAAATAGCCGGGCGTTGTGGCGGGTGCCTGTGGTCCCAGCTACTCGGGACGCTGAGGCAAGAGAATCGCTTAAGCCCAGGAGTTGGAGGTTGCTATGAACTGTGTGAGGCCACAGCACTCTACCGAGGGCCATAAAGTAAGACTCTGTCTCTACAAAAAAAAAAAACACTGTGTCCTGCACCCACTTTGAGGGAGAAGTCAGCAGAGAAGGATTTATAACAAAGTGCTGTGTGTTCGATATGTAGATGTTTGGTTGGGATTCCCCCCTCCAAGACATGGCAGGGAGTCATATGCTCCCAGGGGATGCTGCTGAGTGCAGTGGGGAGATTGGGAGATGGCACACACGTCCTCCCTTGGCACCCAGCTGCACCCTTAGGGGCACAGGGCTTGCCACTCAGCTGAGATCAGATCCTATGACAGGTGCATGCACCCAGGGTCAGAGTACTCCTGACCTTGACATCATTACCACCCTGGAGGAGCAGGTTGAGGGGTCAGGCCTGAGTGCTGGTTCACGGCAAGACAGGCAGGGCCAGAGGGTTCCCAAGATACACTCAGCTACACTGACTGCAGCCAGAACAACAGCAAGATCCCGAGTGGCCAGCCCCCTCAGCCCTCTGGCCCCTATGGCTAGGGGCTGCCTTCTTCAGCATGTGGCCACGGCCTTGTATGGCCTGATGCACCTGCCATGTGGTCGTGTAAATGAGGGGCAAGTGCATTAGTTTTATTTAATCTTAACAAACTTTTATTTTATTTGTTTAATGGATGAATAGTTTTGTTATTTTTGAGACAAGGGTTTCAAGCTGTCGCCCTGGGTAGAGTGTCATGGCTTTGCAGCTCACAGCAACCTCAAACTCTTGGGCTTAAGCAATTCTCTTGCCTCAGCTTCCCAAGTAGCTGGGACTACAGGTGCCCACTACAACCCCGGCTTTGGTTTTTTTTTTTTTTTTTTGGTTGCAGTTGTCATTGTTTTAGCTGACCCGGGGCGGATTCGAACTGGCCCACCTCAGTGTATGTAGCCAGTGCCCTATCCACTGAGCCATGGGCACAGCCCATCTTAACAAACATCTTTTTTTTTTTTTTTTTGAGACAGAGCCTCAAGCTGTCACCGTGGGTAGAGTGCCATGGCATCACAGCTCACAGCAACCTCCAATTCCTAGGCTCAAGCGATTCTCCTGCCTCTGCTTCCCAAGTAGCTGGGACTACAGGTGCCCGCCACAATGCCTGGCTATTTTTTGGTTGCAGCTGTTGTTGTGTGGCGGGGCTGGGCTGGATTCAAACCCACCAGCTCAGGTGTATGTGGCTGGCGCCTTAGCTACTTGAGCCACAGGCTCTGAGCCTTAACAAACTTCTAAAACTGACACTAAATTCAATCACCAGAAAATTCTTAGGCATATAAGAAACAACTTGGATATGTTAGTGGACTTTTTCAGCTTAATTTTTAAAAATCTAAACACAAATGAAGTATTTTCAATGAAAATATAGCATCCAAATGGAGATGTGCTTTATGTAAGGTTTACACCAGGTTGCAGAGATTTAACATGAAAACTGGAACCTCTTGTTAATTGTTTCATTGATTCAAGTTGCCATGGAACTCACACTGACCTGGCCCCGCCATGTCCCTGTCATGCTGTGGCTGAGGCACCGTGGCATGCTCTGTCCTCTTGGCAGATGCAGTTGGATCCGCACAAGCTAGAGGTGGGCACCAAGTTGGACCTGTTCGGCAGACCCCCTGCCCCAGGCGAGTTTGCTGGATTCCACTATCCACAGGACCTGGCCCGGCCGCTCTTCTCCAGTGCAGGTGAGACCTTGGCAGCATCTCAGGTGGTCAGGTGGGCATGGGGCAGAAACATTTTTCCCTGTCTGGCTGGCTGTGCCAGGAGCACAGGTATATACTAGGCCTTGGCACCCACCACTAACTCCTGGTGGGAGCCCCGCTTATCCCCACCCACTGCTCCCAGATGCATCTTCAGGGCTGGCATGAGCCCCATGAGCAGTCAAGTGGCTCGTCCTGAAGTCCCTTCCTCCTCAGCCTCCTGTTCTGATGTCTCACACCCACCAGAGCCAAGGCGTAGGCAGGAATTCCCCAGGAAGGGGGTTTGGCTGATGCTGCTCTTCCTGTAGGGCACGGCTGTGTTGGCTACAGTCCCCCCAGGTGTGGCTGTTTGCTGGGAGGACCCTAGGACCCAGCACAGTCCCTGGAAAAGGCACCGAGGAGGTCAGCAGGGACCTTGCAAGTTTCCAAAGTCCCGCCCCTGGGAAGCACACTCTATATGATTCTCTCCCAACAATGAGCTTGGACAACATGCATGAGTGTCCTCTAGGAACACTCACAAAGACGCTGCCCAGGGTCTGCTCATGGGAGCAGCTCTGCCTGGCACATGCCCAGGTTCCAGACTGAGAGGAAGGCAGGCACCACATAGGCCACTGTGGATATATAGTCTAAGCGTCAAGTTGCAGGAACCTCCTCAGGGCCAGCATTGTACACAGGCCTTTCCCGGGACAGGTCTCAGTACGTTGTACTGTACACCTTTCCACATAGACATATATGCGCAGACATGCATATGCACATGTACACACATGTACCTACTGTATGCTCACCCACACAGACTCATGTACATGTGAACATGTCTACATATGCACATGTGCACACAGCTGCCTTGAACAACTTGGGTATTGTTGCCAAGCCACCACACAGGCAAAAATCCAAGTATAACTTTTGCCCAAAATTTAACTAATAGCCAGGTGTGGCGGCTCATGCCTGTAATCCCAGCATTGTGGGAGGCTGAGGCAGGAGAATTGCTTGAGCTCAGGAGTTCGAGACTTGTCAGAGCGAGAGTGAGACCCTGACTTGTTAAAAAAATGAAAAACCAGGTCAGCGCCTGTGGCTCAAGCGGCTAAAGGCACCAGCCACATACCACCTGAGCTGATGGGTTTGAATCCAGCCCAGGCCCGCCAAATAACGACGGCTGCAACCAAAAAATAGCTGGGCATTGTGGTGGGCGCTGGTAGTCCCAGCTACTTGGGAAGTGGAGGCAGGAGAATCGCTTGAGCCCAGGAGTTGGAGGTTGCTATGAGCTGTGATGAAGTGGCACTCTACCCAGGGTGACAGCTTGAGGCTCTGTCTCAAAAAAAATGAAAAACTGCGGGCAGTGCCTGTGGCTCACTAAGGCACCGGCCCCACATACTGAGGGTGGCGGGTTCTAACCTGGCCAAACTGCAACAACAACAAAAATAGCCGGGTGTTGTGGCAGGCATCCGTAGGCCCAGCTACTTGGGAGGCTGAGGCAAGAGAATTGCCTAAGCCCAAGAGCTGGAGGTTACAGTGAGCTGTGATGCCACAACGCTCTACCAAGGGCAACAAAATGAGACTCTTTAAAAAAAAAAATGGGCTCGGTGCTGATGGCTCAAGCGGCTAAGGCACTAGCCACATACACCTGAGCTGGCAGGTTCAAATCCAGCCTGGGCCCGCAACAATGATGGCCGAAACCAAAAAAATAGCCAGGCGTTGTGGCAGGCGCCTGTGGTCCCAGCTACGTGGGAGGCTGAGGCAAGAGAATCGCTTAAGCCCAGAAGTTGGAGGTTGCTGTGAGGCAACCTAGGGCGACAGCTTGAGGCTCTGTCTCAAAATAAATAAATAAATAATTAATTAATTAAAAAAAAAATGAGGGTGGCGCCTGTGGCTCAAAGGAGTAGGGCGCTAGCCTCGAATGCCGAAGGTGGCAGGTTCAAACCCAGCCCCGGCCAAAAACTGCAAAAAAAAAAATGAAAAACCCAGCCAGGCACCTTGGTGAGCATCTGTAATCCCAGCAGCTTCAGGAGGCTGAAGCAGCAGGATGCCCACAGCTCGAGATGATGCCACTGCTCTCTGCTCAGGGCATAGGGCTCAACAACAACAATAACAACAAACAAACAGGGAAATAAGAAGAACAAAATAAAAAATTGAACCAATAGCCTACTTTTGACTAGAAGCCTTGCTAATAATATAGTCAATTAACATGTTTTATGTGTTACATTTATGTGTTCTTACAAGAAAGTAAGCTAGACAACAGTGGTTTGGAGTATTATGAGGACGAAAACGTGGGCTTCATCCTCATCATCTTTACATGGAGTAGGCTGAGGATGAGGAAGGTGGGTCTTGCTCTCAGGTGGCAGAGGTGGGAAAAAATCCATGTGTATAAGTGCACCCATGCAGGCCAAACCCATGTTCCAGGGTCAGCTGTATACACACATGCTCACAGTCACACCCACAGATACACACGTGCACATGCACATAGGCTCTGCATCTGCCCTTTGACTCTCCTTCCCTGTCTTCTCTGTGTACTTAGCACCATCTGACACCACAGTGATGTGTGCAGTCTGAGGGCTGGGGGGTGGGGGGGATGTCACCTCTAGACCCTCATCAATACCAGGGCCTCAGGAGCAAGAGGTTCTTTCCAGCCCTACTGCAGCTCCCTGAGGGCCTATGGACCATGGGTTCTCCCAGTCCAGGTTTCTCGGGAGCAAGGGTCTGCCCGTCCAGGCTGCAGTCACTAGCAGTGAGCCCCCCAACTCTGGTGCCCCTGCCTTCACCTGTTCCTGTCCTGTCTGCCCTTCCTCCTCAGACACCCCTACCCTCCGGGCCCTACCTCAGGACGAGACTTGGTATTGGACCAGGAGGGTACCTCTTGGCCTTCTCTCTGCTCCACCAAGCACTCAGGGGCTTGACTGTAACTGGCTTGAAAGTACACATTGACAGGAGGGAAATCCCTCTTTCTCTCCTGTCTCCCTGTCCAGGAGTGAGGCAAATCTCCCATCTAGTTATAGTAAAATAACTGCTAGGTTCATATTTTACTAATATTATGACTGGGATTTTAAAATTACATTTCTTAACTGCCTTTTGCTAGAAAATAGAAGTTTGCATTGATTTTGAGTATTTGTATATTGTGCATTGATTTTTATATCTAGCAATCTTCTTTTTTGAATGCAAAGAAATTTACATATACCCTCCTTCTGCATTTTTTGTGTAGAAAGTCATATCGATAAACAATAGTTTTGCTTCTTTTTTTTTTTTTTTTTTTGTGGTTTTTGGCCGGGGCTGGGTTTGAACCCGCCACCTCTGGCATATGGGACCGGCGCCCTACTCCTTGAGCCACAGGCGCCGCCCAGTTTTGCTTCTTTATTCCAAATCAGATGACTTGCCTTGATGTGTAAACTGTTAATACATTTCTTGAGTCACTTTGCCAATATTTTGTTCCAGGTGTGCTATCCTGAATGAGTCAGACTTAAATTTTCCTCTCCTGTGCTGTATTTGTCCAGTTTTATCAGGAAGGCCATTTGCCCCCTTCAGTGGGTGAAAGAATAAATATCCCCTTGTTCTGTTCTCGGAAAGAGCTCTTGTGAGATTCTGTCATTGCCTCACATTTGAACACCCTGACCCAGGCTTTTATTTATTAATTAATTTTTTTTTTTTTTTTTGAGGCCCTGGATAGAGTGTTGGGGCATCACAGCTCACAGCATCAAACTCTTGGGCTTGGGTGATCCTCAGCCTCCTGAGTAGCTGGGACGGGACTACAGGCGCCTGCCATGCCTGGCTAATTTTTCTATTTTTAGTAGAGATGGGGTGTTGTTCTTGTTAAGGCTGGTCTTTTTTTTTTTTTTTTTTTTTTGTAGAGACAGAGTCTCACTGTACAGCCCTCGGGTAGAGTGCCGTGGCGTCACACGGCTCACAGCAACCTCTAACTCTTGGGCTTACGCGATTCTCTTGCCTCAGCCTCCCGAGTAGCTGGGACTACAGGCGCCCGCCACAACGCCCGGCTATTTTTTTGTTGCAGTTTGGCCGGGGCTGGGTTTGAACCCGCCACCCTCGGCATATGGGGCCGGCGCCCTACTCACTGAGCCACAGGCGCCGCCCTAAGGCTGGTCTTGAACTCCTGAGCTCAAGCAATTCACCCACCTTGGCCTATCACAATGCTAGGATTACAGGTGTGAGGCACTGTGCCCAGCCTGACCTAGGGTTTCAAAGTGATTTTCCCCCCCCTTTATTGTTATAGGACTCTTTAAGCTTTCTGTTCTTCTTGAGTCCATTTGGGTAATTTGGATTTTTCTAGTAGTGAGTCAATTTGGTACCACTTTCCATACTTGTCAGCGGGAGCTATTCCCAATGTCTCAGGCCCAGCAGTTGTTAACACCTCTCAGCTCTGCCATCTCTTTCTTCATTATTCGTGACAGAGGTTTTTCTATTTCATCAACTTCTGGGAAGGAAGAGCTTTGCCCTTGTTTCCCTTGCTGGTGTGTGCTTGGTCTCTCGGCTAACTCTGCGGTTTCTCAGGCATGTGCACTTATGGTGATACAGGCCTCTCTGCTCCCCATACACTTCACTGGCCTGTATTTCCCTTAGTGTGGGGCCAGCCATCGGCTTTCTCCAGTTTAGGAGTTAGTGTTGACTTGCGTGTCAGAGCTCAGCAGAAACCAAAAGCCCTGAGCAGGCCTTGCCTCTGTAGTCTGGGGAGTGCACCTACCATAGCCCACGGGTGGGGTACAAGTGTCCCAGTGTTGGGGTACCCAGGATTAAGGCACCCAGCCCCCTACGTGCAGGTTGTGACTTAGCAGCCTCACAAGGCCATGCTCCACATAGGGCCTGGGGTGGTGTTGGGGGAGCCAGGGCAGGTACCTCGGTGGCTCATGTGAGCTGGCTCTGTGCCCAGGGATAGGCCTGTGTCCCTCAGACCCAATGCATCCCCATCTTGAGCAGCAAGGGTCACTTACTAGTTCAAACTTAAAAGTAACTGGTTTGGGGAGCAGCTGACCAAGGCCCCTCCTACGCAGCAACTCCCCACTGTCCCTGCCCTAAGCCGTGCCCTCCTTTCCTCCTTGTATCTTCCTCCCTGCACCCCGGCCCAAGGTAGCCACTGCAGCTGCGTCCTCCAGGTGTTGGGGAGGTGACTATGTCCCACCCTTACCCTGACCAGACACACCTTCACCCCACAGTTGGGCTGTGCGGGAGAACAGGCAGCAGAGGGTCCTACAGGAAACCAGGGTGCTCACCCCACCTGTGAATGTTGCAGATGGGAGGCCTCAGGTGCACTCTTTGGGCCTTTGTCGACTTGGCTTCCCTGCAGGTGCTGCCCATCCTGCCACCAACCCCTTCGGACCCTCGGCTCCCCCTGGCAGCTTCCTGCCCACTGGTCACCTGGCAGGTGGGTGCCCCCGGGCGGTGCATTCTGGCTTCCTCAGTAGACCTCAGGGTTGGGGGAAGTCAGGAGTCAGGAGGGTAACCCTGAGCCCTGGGACACCCCTTGGATCACATGGGGGCCACCTCTATGGGGCCAGGCAGTCAGACAGGAGCCATGCAGATCTCTGACCCCTAGTTGCCCCACAGACCCTTTCAGCAGGTCGAGCAGCTTCGGGGGCCTGGGCAGCCTCAGCAGCCACGCCTTTGGGGGCCTGGGCAGCCATGCTCTGAGTAAGTGACCAGCACAACCCTTCCTCTGCACCTTCCCTGGGCTGGGGCACACCCTACAGGGTTCTTTTGGTGGGGTCAAGATAGCTGTTCTGGCCTCAGCACCCTGACCTGTGCCCCCAGCTCCCAGCAGTGGCAACATCTTTGCTCCCAAAGAGGGCTCCTCAATGCACAGCCTGCCCAGCCCCCATGAGACCTGGAACCGGCTGCACCGGGCACCACCGTCCTTCCCCACGCCACCCCCCTGGCCTAAGTCCATGGACACGGAGCGGGTCTCAGCACTGACTAACCACGACCGAGAGCCAGACAAGGGCCGGGAGGAGCGGGAGCGGTGAGTGGAGCCCTCCAGGCCTCCCATCCTCCCTGTCCCCTGCCCCAGCTTGGTGCAGAGCTCTGGGGACTCAGCCCTGACTTGTGATTCTCCAGAGAAGGGCCAGGAAAAGGACCCTTATAAGCACAGCTGTACACTGTATACTACTCACCATGAGGGTGCACATGGGGGTGGGGTGATACAAACTCTGTGCCCTTCAGACTGCAAGTTTCCAGAGAGGGGAGGCAGCAGTCTGGAGCTGTGGGCACACCCCAGGGAGGGGCTTCTGCAGACAGTGGGCTCAGAACTCATCTGCCCAGGAAGTTCCTGCTTCTACCCCAAGGCAGCTTGGGTCTTCCTGTCTTGACATCTGGTCTTCAGGGACAAGGCAGAGGTCCCTAGGCACAGTATGAGTACACAGAGCACTGGCACCAAAGTTTGAGGCAGGAATTCCAGGGTAGGGCCAGCAGTGCCAGCCCCCAGCAGGAAGCTGCCCAAGTCTGTGGTCTCAGTGGGAATGCAGAGCTTTGTGGTTCTGCTCTGGTGTGTGTCTAGGCTGTTTGCCATGGGGGAGGAAAGTGTGGGAGTGTTTGGAGACCTGGGGAGGGGGGGCCTCCTGTTGTCACCACCATTGTGTTGATGGGTGCTGCTGGCATCTGCAGGAGCTCAGGTGGTAAAGAGACCCCACACAAACCAGGGAGTGTAGGCCCCACAGGGATATACTCCCCTCTGCTGAGAGTACCAGCTTCTCCAGGGGTGACTGACCTGTCCTGTCCCCAGGGAACTCCTGGAGAAGACGCGCCTGCTCAGCCGAGGCTCACCCGCAGCCCCCATGGGTCACGCGGTCAGCAGCCTTCTGCTTCGTGGCCAGGGCGGCCAGAGCGAGCTGAGCCGTTCCGGGATTCCCACAGAGCGTGAGACTGAGCCCCGGGTCAAAGAGAGCTGTTCCCCAGCCAAGGAGGACGGAGTCAAGCCGGCAGTGCGCCTGCCCTCACCCTGCAGCAAGGTGACCTTGGGTGATGTGAAGGTCAAGGAGGAGCGGGGCGCGGATGAGGCGCCTGAGCCCCCCGCCTCCGGCTTGCACCCCGCGCCAGTGCCGCTGGGCCTGAGCCGCGAGCGCCTGGGTGCACCAGGCTTCGCGTGGGATCCCCTGCGGGAGGCCTACCGCAGCCTGGAGCTGCCCCGGCGCGCTTTCCCCGCTGGCCCGGGCCCCACCAGCCTCTTCGAGCCCCCGGAGCGCGCCTATCGCGACCGCGAGCCACACGACTACAGCCCAGAGCACCTGCGGCCGCCGCGCCGAGAAGAGCTAGAGCGTTCGCGGGGCCCAGGTCTGGACGGCGCCCCACACCCGCCGCCCGCCCTGAGCGCGCCGCACCTGCCCCGCCTCGGACTCCTGGCGCGGACCCCACCGGCCGCCGCCACAGCCGCGCTGGGCGCCCCGCCCCCGCTGGTTGCCGGGCCCCCCACACCACCCGCGCCACGGAGCAGGACTACCCCGCTTGAAGGTCTTGGGCCGGGCGAGGCATGCGGGTACTCTCCATCGCGCAACCCTCCGGAAGTGGAGGCGCGGTAGTCCCCACCCCAGGGACACTTTCACACGTGCACTGCTGTAAACTTTTTTAAATGTAAATTTCTAGAACTTAAGCACAGTTCGTCAAATCTTGGGGTGACAGCTCTACCGCAAAGCCTGCGGACGCGGTGAATTTACTGTACAGCTTTTTGGGGGCGGGCTTTTCTTCTCTGAGCTTGACATTAGGCTATTGGGGAAAAATTCAAGTTTGTACCTCTTTCCCACAGGAGAGAAGCATTTTTAATGAATTTGTATTTTTCTTAATTTTGTGCTCTTTAGACACTTAACCAAAAAAGAAACTTTTGCTTCTTGGTTTTTAGTTGGGATTTGCAAGGTAATGGCCTCAGATCTCTCTCCAGAGCCCCAGGGTTTCTTTGTCTTATTTATGGAGAAAAAAACGGTCATTTTGTCCAACGCACTGTGAGGCTCCCCACTCAGGCCCAGCCCTGGCCCTCCCTTGGTACTTGGAACCGAAGTTACAGATATATATTAAAATAATAATTAATAATAATGTACAAAACTTTGTTTTTTGCCTTATTATGCAAAAGTGTAAGGATTTCTTTTTTGTTTGTTAAAAAAAACTACAAAGGAAACAAGTGTACATAGTCTGTTGATATAAATGTATGACATTATTAAATTCTTAACCTAGGTAGACTTTATAAAGATGGTTTCCAGAAACCCCTCTGGTTATTTGTCCAAAAGGTCACAAAATGCCCACTGGCTGTCAGTTGTAAACACTTTAAGAAGTTTAATGGCAACACCTATCCTTCAACTATGCAAGTGCTCTGAGGCAGGATCTGGGGGAGAAGTTCCTGGGAGGCTTCCCAGCCCCTGCAGCAGGGCGGAGGCTGCCCCTGGAGGGCGGTGGGTGCTCTTGGCTGCAGCACTCCCAGGGTGTCTCTTGCTCACAGTTCACAGTGAGCTTCAGGGCTGGCTGGCTCTGGCTGCAAGGACAATTCTGTGGACCCTTGTGCTAAACAGTGTTCTCGGAAATCTATACACTAGACAAGTAGAATCTCAGAAGTACAAGAGTCTAAAGATAAATTACAGAAAAATAAATAGCTTGTATATTTTCCCTCCTCTGTGAAGGCTGTCAAACGTTTGTCTCCCTGTCATCTGTGCACCTCAGTTCCATGGCTGGTTCCTTCTGGCTCAGGTTTGTCTCAAAACCATGCAAGCGCCACTGTGCTTTGCTGGCAAGGTGTCCTTTTGTGTTTCCTGATGTCCAACCTGCCTCTTACATGCTTCTGAGCCTCCTCCATTCAGCCATCCACAGCTGTTCTGTGTTCCCAGCCATTTTTTCTGCTGTAGACTTCACTTTAAATATTCTGTTCTCATGTCAATCACTGAAGGTAAATACAGCCTTGATTTTGGATAAAACTGTGGTCCAGTGTTCTATGTGATATTGGAGCTGGCAACCTCTAGACACCCCAAACACTCCTTGCTCCTCCCTCTGGCACAGGCACCTCAGGGCCACCCTGGGGGGCAGCGCTGCCCCGGAATGAAGCCTGAGGCTGCTCCCTGGTGCCCTCGGCTTTAGTGCAGGCATCAGGTGGCCCCCAGTGGTCCCAAGCTGCAGCAGCCCCCACCACAGCTAGAACTAGCTCTTTGAGTTTCTGTCTTCTCTGCATGGAAAGGTGCCATCCCATGGCCTTGGCTTTTCCCCTTCTGTTGGCTTTTCCTCCTCTTAGAGAAGAGAGTAGACTGGGAAAGGGGCAGAGCTGACCCGCCTACCCACCTACACACCCAGGCAGGGAGTACCTGGGACTCTGAGGAAGTCTTATGGGTCCCACAGTGAGTGAGGGTGCCCTTCCTCCCAGGAGAAGCTTCCATAAGGCTGTGCCCCACTAGGTCAGAGTCCCAGGGCCTGGACCTTTGGCTATGTGGGCTCCCACACAGGGTTTGCTCCTGTGGCTCAGCCTTGCCTGACCCACCCTGGCCTGTTTGCCAAGCCCAGCTGGGCCTGTTATACAGTCAAAGGTCACTTCACGACAGGGATTTGCTCTCAGAAATGTGTCATTAGGCAATTTTGTGTTGTGGGAATGTCACAGTGTCCTCACACCATCTTGGTGGCACAGACTGCTGCACACCTGGGCTATTGCTCCCAGGATGTAAACCTTCACAGCATGTGACTAAGCTGAACACTGTAGGCAGCTGTATGTGACATGTATGTGTCTCTTAAACCTGTCTAAACAAAGAGGCTTAGCAAAACCACTATCCTGTATGCAGTTCATTCATCATTAACCAAGATGCCATTATGTGATGCAACATTGTTCATTTTTCCTTGTCTGGGTTTTCTTTCTTTCCTTTTCTTTTTTTTTTTTTTTTTGAGACAGAGTCTTACTTCATTGCACTCGGTAGGGTGCTGTGGCATCACAGCTCACAGCAACCTCCAATTTGGGGGCTTAGACGATTCTGTTGCCTTAGCCTCCCAAGTACCTGGGACTACAGGCGCCCACCACAACGCCCAGCTCTTGTCTGGGTTTTCTAACCTACACAGCAAAGCTTCAGGAGCAACTGGTGTGTGTTCTGCCTGTGACTGAACGATGGTGTGGGTCAGGAGCACCCCCAGGGGAACCAATCTGCACTTTGGGCACCCTTGGCAGGGGTGTAGTTAATTTTCCTACATAACAAGTGCTCTAGAGGAAGAGGGAGAGGGTTTAGGGATAGGTGTCATGCCTAGCATAGTTGTGACTCTGTCTTCTTGCTCATTGCCACATAATTGTAAAATAGCTGCTGCAGCCCCAGATATTACTTCCATATTTGAGGGAGAGAGAACAATAAGGGGAAAAAACTAAACACCAAACGGTCTGCTCCTTTTGTCTGAAAGATAGAACCTTCCCAGAGTTTTCTGCTCATCCACAGAGGGTTTCTGTTTGGGTCTCCTTGGCTAGGACTGGGTGACACACAGCCTCGTTATCAAAGAAGATGGAAACATGGGCATGGGGCTCAGCACCTGTGGCTCAAGCTGCTAAGGCGCCAGCCACATACACCTGAGTTGGCAGGTTTGTATCCAGCCGGGGCCCGCCAAACAACAATGACGGCTGCAACAAAAAATAGCCGGGCACTGTTTTGGGCAAGTGTAGTCCCAGCTACTTCGGAGGCGGAGGCAAGAGAATCACTTGAGCCCAGGAGCTGGAGGTTGCTGTGAGCTGTGATGCCACAGCACTCTACCCAGGGCGACAGCTTGAGGCTCTGTCTCCAAAAAAAAAGAAAAGAAACATGGGCATGGGCAGGTACACTGGCTAAGGCTCTGGGTTCCCAGTGGTGGCAGTGACCCTCCAAGGAGGGCTTTCAGTAATCAGTAGGTGCATTTTTATGTTGAACATCAATAGGCCCAAGTTTTCACATATTTGACATACATAATTTTAATATTTTTTCTGTTATACCACAGTTTGAGCATTATTATTTTTCTTCAAAATTGTGTGTGGAGCTTAAAATACACATGTATTTCATTTCCAGACAGAAAAGGCCACCAGGAAACATTCCCACAAAGGCACTTAGGTCCACTGGCATACAGACTCTGTGCTCTCCCTGGGCTCCTGCTTGGAGCTAAACTAGGTCCTTTATCCAGGTTTGCAGAGACGGGCAAGGCTCTACTAACAGAGCAGCAAGCAGAAGAGGCCCTACAGAGACAGCGGGGTGGTATGGTCACCTCGAAACTCACACCCCGGCCACACCCAGTCAGGGCATCTTGAGGTGGGAGGTCTGAAGGGCTGAGCCCAATTCACCATCTTGCAGCCATTTGCCTCTGACTGTAACTACCTGTCCCTGCCCCCTAAGGCCACAGCCTTCCCTAGTGAAAAAGAAACTCAAGGGTCACATTTGCCCAGCAGAGCAGGTGTGCACAGATGATTGGGTGGCATGGAGCCCTCACGTCACAGCCTGGTGCAGTGCTTCTGTTTCCTGCCCCAGCCAGATATAACTCCTGTTTTGATCATCAAGTTCAAGGCTGTCAACAGAAATAGCTACTAGACTATTGAGATTTCCCCTCTATAAATTTCTGTTATTAGATTTTTAGGAAAAGAAATCACAGAGTGGGCCAGGTGCAGGGGCTCACGCCTGTAATCCTAACACTCTGAGAGGTCAAGGAGGGTGGATTACTTGAGCTCATGAGTTCAAGACCAGCCTGAGCCAGAGGGAGATCCCCAATCTCTACTAAAATAGAAAAACTGAAGCAAGAGGATCACTTGAGCCCAAAGTTGGAGCTGTGAGCTGTGACGCCATAGCACTCTACCCAGGGCAAAAGCCTGAGACTCTGACTGAAAAAAAAAAAAAAAAAGATGGCAGCGCCTGTGGATCAAAGGAGTAGGGCATTGGCCCCATATGCCAGAGGTGGTGGGTTCAAACCAGCCCTGGCCACAAACTACAAAAAAAAAAAAAGAAAGAAAGAAAAATAAATCACATGGTGATACGTACTCTCTGTATGGAAAAAGTCAACAGCCCCTTTCTCCAGGCTGCTCTTTCACTCAGCAGTGTAGGTACAGACATACCTCCTCCTACCCTGCCCCCCACCTCTTTCTGGAATCTTCCCTGCCAGGCATAGAAAAGAAAAGTTATTTCCTTGCCCCATTTCCAGCTAGAATGATCCTCGGACTTCAAGACAGAATTCCACCTCCCCAGTGTGGACAGAAATGAATCCACAGTTATACCAGGACTGCAACACTCCCCTTTCAGGAACCAGAAGCATAGGGAGACAGAAAACCCATGAGGATGTTCAGGACTTCACACTGCCAGCCACCTACCTGAACTAAGCAGGTTTCCAGCCACAATAGATGACACACAGCGGCACTCACCCTTCAGAGAGGAAAAGCAGTTGCACGACACACCATGTTCTCAGCCATGAAACTACCCTCAGCAAATGTAGAAATGGGGAATTATACAGAACACAACCACAGTGAGATCAAACTAGAAATCAGTAACAGAAAGATCTCTGGAAAATCCCCCATCGCCAGGCAGGTTTCAGCCACTGGGAGGCAGCCAGAGCCAGATCAGACCCACCAGCCCACACACACACACAGGCCCTGGCAGGGACCTTCTCGGCAAGGCAAGGGCCACATGGGTCCCAGTCAGGGGCACTGAGGAAACAACCTTGGAAGCCAAAACTCGTAGACCCCAGACTCAAGCCTGGGCCTCCCCAGGGCAGCAAAGGCTGGGAGGAGTCCTGAATGCCCTCGGGACAGCCAATTTCCAGTAACTAGTTAACTCTGCTTTAAGTTGATTTCTGCCTCCTGACTGGACTTCACTGGAGAGAATCCTAAGTTTCTGTGAAGTTTGGGAAAATAAGGTTTTTCACTATGTACAAGTTAAGACCTGTCTCCTCAGACTACTCACCTTCACACCTTGCTGTGTCTGATGGGGCAGAGAGGGGAATTCATTTTAGCTGGTGCTGATGGAGCCCACCCATAGGGACGGCCCCCCCAACTCCAGCCTCATACACAGGGTTGGGTCACCCCTCACCCACAGGGTTCATCCAGACTGGTGGAAGAGGACAGCACAGGGCAGACAGTGTCTGGCACTGGGAAGGTCTGGGGTGTGGGGACAAAGGCTTGAGAGTGCAGACCTAGAAGCTCATGTGTGGGAAGCTGCCAGACATGTCCAGGTGTGAGCAGAAAATTCAGTTCTCAACAATTCTTTTTTGCAGCTTTTGGCCGGGGCTGGGTTTGAATCCGCCACCTCCAGCATATGGGACCAGCGCCCTACCCCTTGAGCCACAGGCGCCGCCAAGCGCCGACAATTCTTAATCAAAGTGTATGTCTGCCTTTATTTCTTACGGGAATCACATTAAGTCCAGTTTATTGGCAGCTCTAACCTAGACTTTCTTATCCTAAGTGTTCAGGTGCAAACTTGCATGTTCTGGACAACACCTATCAATAGGGAAAGATTTAACTCAATCTTGTCAGTGGGAAGAAAACAATTTTCTGTTCTCCCCATGGAAAAAATTTACAAAATTGTTATATTAAAGACTATGGATTTGGAAAATTGGGGGTTAAAGTGTTATAGCATTATCAGCAATTTATAAAAATGATATATATATTTTTGGACATTGTCTGTTTCTGTGACTTAGCTCTCAAAATTCATAGACTACTCCGAGCCTTCACTGTGAATTAACATTCACTCTTAGACCTAATGTTATGTTGGTCTGGCACTCAGGGCGTGGCTGGGTGACGTGTCTGCTGTAGCAGCTCCCCGAGGCCAAGTCCATTCCTCTGAGCATAGAGAGTGGGTACAGATCAGGCTGCACTAGGGTGCCAGCACTGACCTGGGGCCAGGGAGGAGGAGGCTGTCTGACATGGATTGGCCTCACTCTGCAGCCTCAGTGTGTGCTTGTGTTTCACCAGCTGTCAGCAATGTCTGGGGACACCACCTCTGCTAGAGCAATCACTTTACAGTGACAAAATGCACTTTCTCTTTTGCTGTGGATGCTCTGAGCGGGTGGGGTAGATTGTAGCCTTGACAGCCCCAACAAACAACCCAATGGCCCCCACATCCCTGACAGCCCTGATAGCCCCAACAACCCTAGGCCTGGCCTTGCCATGTAAGGCCCCAGCTCCTAGCAAGGCTGTGATTTTGGGGTCCAGGGAGGCTGGCTGTGTTAGACCTTCACAGGCTAACCTGCCTGTGGCATCTGGATTTTCTATAGATGATCCTTTTATTACCCGAAAAAAATCAGAAGTGATAAAATACTTGTGGTGTGCAGTCAGCAGTGTTTATTTGTGCAAGCAATCACATGAGTGTCCCCTAGCCTGCCACTTGTTCTTATGAATGCTTCTTTTCACACTATGGTCTCAGGCACTTGGTGCCTCGCACCTACAGATTTTCTGGAGTAACAGAAAGCACCACACGGACCTTGGGGGACACTTTGCCCTGAATCCAACTCCCAGCACCATGATGTCCAGAGTGTGCATCCAGGGGCCCAGGATTGGTTCTTCAGGACACAAATTCGTGTTCATGTCACTAAAGGAAACATCAAAAATGAAGGAATATAGTGGGAGGTGGTAGCACAGAGCAGGGGCAAGAGGAAGCTAAGGGCAAACCAGTAGTCTCCTGAGCCCCAAGTGTCCCTCTGCCATCACAGGACAGGTTGGCCTTATCTGGCCTTAGGGCCTCAGTGGGAGAAGGATGCCCTGGGGCACCCAGCTCACAGTTGTGCCCCCACAGCCTCTCCAGGTGCAGCTAGGCCATGGCCAATGAGGCAGCAGGTGCTCACAGGGCCCTTACCTCGGAGGCCAGAGACCCCTTTTGCCTGGTCTCTGGAGAAGCTGACACCCACTGTGCCCACTCTCCCTGCTCCCCACTGCCCTCTTAACCCCACTCACTTGGGGTCCACCCTGCAGGTCCCAGGCCATGCCACTTGCCACTGTCAGTCAGGCTCAGCCAGCAGAATCACTGGGAGGGACTAGGAGATCCCTTCTTGCCCCCCAGGGCTATTGAGGTCTCAGCCTCCCCAGCCCAAAAACTCTCCTCCCCACCCTCTTAAGCCCTCACCAACTCCCACAGGGGCTACCCAGTGCTCTTCCATACGTGTCCCTTGCAGGCCTTTGAGATAGTCCTACAGCACTGTGGCCAGCTCAGGAGCCCCTCTGCCTGTGACCATTTCCTATGTGCCCCTTCTTCTTGAAATGGGTTCCTGATGGACCCAGTCTCAAAGTGGCAGCCCCTCCCTTTGCCTCGCACTCCCTGCTGTATCTGCCAAGTCCCTGGCACCCAAGGGACCCACCAGCGGCAGGCACTGGGCCAGGATTCCTGTGCGTGGGATACAGCGGTATGGGCTGTCTTCGTTCAGCTGGATGCAACATTGGCTGCGGCACTCGCTGTGGCTCCTGCAGTAATGGCCATCCGGCTGGGGAGACATGGGCAGGAGCCCCCCAAGAAGCCTCCATACCCTTCCTCCCACCAGAGCAGGATAGGGGTGCAGAGGTGGCCACCCCCTTCACCACCCCTCACATTCGGGACCTGGGGTCACCTTGCGCCAGGGCACACACTGCAGGAAGATAGTCTTGGGCGTGCAGAACAAACTCTGCTGGAAGCTAGTCCTGACACAGCAGTGGCTCTGGCACTCTGCGTGGGTCCAGCAGATGTACCCATTTGGCTGCAGGATGGGGGACCATGGAGTTGGCAGGAGCGGGTGGCACACATCTCCACAGCCCTGCCCTGTCCCCACGCACCCTGCGCCACGATAGGCACTGCAAGAAGATGGTCTGGGGAGTGCAGAACCTCTGTGGGTTCAGGCTGTTGGTGACGCAGCAATCGCTCTGGCACTCGTGGTGGTCCTCACAGGCCTCGCCGATGCCCTGAAATATAGCCCAGTGCTCTGAGGCCTCTTCCCCTCAGGCTCCACCAGCCACCTTCCTTCAAACTCAGGAACAAACCTGCCCACAGATGGTCTGGCAGGGTAAGGTCAGAGTGCCCAGTGGTGAGGAGGGGAAAAGAAACATTCACCATCAGCTTGTGTACAGAGTAAACTGAGGCACAGAGGGTGGAAGAATCGGGCACAGGGAGGGGAGGGGAGAGGAAGCCCTGTGAGACTTCCGCGCCCCTCACCTGCATTCCCCAGGTGAAGAACAGGCTCAGAGAGGCTAATTGACCTGCCCAGAACCACACAGCCAGCCGGGAACCAGAGGTGAGATTCCAGCCCATGTCTGCAGCTGGCTGAGCTAGGCCCCTCAGGTGCCACGTGAGTATGGCTATGGCTTTCGTCAGCAGTCTGACAGAGGCCCTACCACAGCTGGTTTTAGGGCTGTAAGGGGCTTTTGAGGGCTGCTGTGGCTATAGCTATTGACCTTTGCTCTATATGACACTAAAACTGAAAAAAGTTTTAAAATAACAATAATAAATCTATTGCATGTTAATATAAATACATTTTATGAAAAATTACAACCTATCTCTACTAAATACAGAAAAGACTGGTTGGGGGGCGGCCAGTGAGTAGGATCAGTGAGTAGGGCGCCAGCTCCATATACCGAGAGTGGCAGGTTTGAACCCAGCCCCAGCCAAACTGCAAGAAAAAAAATAGCCGGGCATGGTGGGGAGCGCCTGTAGTCCCAGCTACTTGGGAGGTTGAGGCAAGAGAATCGCCTAAGCCCAAGAGCTGGAGATTGCTGTGAGCTCTGATGCCACAGCACTCTACCATGACAAAGTGAGACTCTGTCTCTTAAAAAGAAAAGAAAATTATGAAGTGAGTGTATGATGCCCCATAATCATATCATTGTATACACTTATGATTTAATAAAAAAATTAAAAAAAAAAATAAATAAATAAAAAAAAAAAAAAAAAAAAAAAAAAAAAAAAAAAAAAAAAAAAAAAGAAAAGAAAAGACTAGTTGGGTGCAGTGGCTCACACCTATAATCCTAGCACTCTGGGAGGCTGAAACAGGTGGATTGCTTGAGCTTAGGAGTTCAAGACCAGTCTGAACAAGGGTGAGACCCTGTCTCTACTAAAAATAGAAAAATTAGCTGGGCAGACACCAGTAGTCCCAGCCACTCAGGAGGCTAAGGCAAGAGGATCATTTGAGTCCAAGAGTCTGAAGTAGCTGTGAGTTATGATGATGCCATGGCACTCAACCCCAATGGACAGAGTGAGACTCTGTCTCAACAAACAAACAACAACAACAAAAAAAAAACCATAACGAAAGTGAAGAGCAGCTTGATTGCCAGCCAGCCCAGGGTTCAAGCTGCTTCTGTTGAGGTTAAGTTACATTTACTGTCCACAAACATTGCAGATGTTGCCTCTCTGTGAATCACTGGGAAAGTGAGTATGGCTGCAGGAGCCCCCAAAAGGCCCAAAAGAGTCTGGACAATGGAGATTTGTGGAAAGATTTTTGTCCAGGGAAATTTTTGTTTTGTTTTGTTTTATAAAAACCTTACTGACTGAAGGTTAACACTAGGATTGCCTGGAGAGGCTAAGACCTCAGGAAGGACTTGCTGCAGGGCTGATGAGGAAAGGGGGCCCCCTTTGGGGCTGAGTGCAAACCCAACTCATTACAGCATCAGCAGGAGGGCCTGGCACTCACCTTGTGGGCCAGGCTCTTCTCTCCAGAGGACCCCAGCAGCAGCAGCAGTAGCTGCAGCAGCAGCAGCATCCGCCCTGGGCCAGCCATTGGACTCTTGGTCTCTGAGCACCAGGCGCCGACACCCACTCTCTTCCCACTCCTTCCTGCTTCTTCCTCTTAAAAAATGAATTAAAGAAAGAAAAACAATAGAATTAATTTTACAGAGCATTTTTAGATCTACAGAAAAACAATGCAGAAGGCAGAGTTCCATAGGTTCTGCCTGCCTTGGCTTCCACATCATTAACATGCCTTGGGCGCAGTACATTGTTGCCACTGAGGAGCCAGCATTGACACGGCCAAGGCCCGCCACTCACACCAGTTTACTCCTGATGCCATGTTTTATGGGTCTGGACAAACACACCCTACAGAGAATTTCATTGCCTACAGTGCCCCTGTGTGCCATCTGCCCCCTCTCTCCACCTCCCATCCCTGACCCCTCCCATCTTCCACTGTCACCAGAGTGTTGCCTTTTCCAGAATGTCCAAGAGCTGCAGGTGCAGACTTTCCCACCTGGCTTCTATCAGTGACAGGCATTTAAGATTCCTCCATGTTAGAGTGACACCTGTGGCTCAAAGGAGCAGGGTGCCAGCCCCATATGCCAGAGGTGGCGGGTTCAAGCCCAGCCCCAGCCAAAAACTGCAAAAAAAAAAAAAAAAAAAAAAATTCCTCCATGTCTTTTCATGGCCTGATGGAAAATGGATTTTAAATAGTCTTGTTTCTCAGCAAATAGTTGTGCCTTATTTATTTATTTATTTTTTGAGACAGAGTCTCAAGCTGTCACCCTGGGTAGAAGGCTGTGGTGTCACAACACACAGCAACCTTGGACTCTTGGGCTTAAGCGATTCTCTTGCCTCTGCCTCCCAAGTAGCTGGGACTACAGGCACCCACCACAACACCCGGATATTTTTTTGTTCTTATAGTCATTGTTGTTTAGCAGGCCTGGGCCGTGTTCGAACCCACCAGCCCCAATGTATGTGGCCAGCACCCTAACCACTGGGCAAGTGGCACTGAGCCAGTTGTGCCCTTAATTGATTTTAACAGTGTCAGCACTGAGTGGACAACTGCAGGCCAGACTGCACCAACCATCATACATGGGCTCCCCCAGACCCTGCCTCTCAATATCACCCAGAGAGGCCTTTGGGCCATGTGAAAGAGTCACCATCAAGCACCCAGAGCCAGATTTTGTGTGTTCCCCTCAGGGTGCCCTGGCTGGCCCTGTGGCACTGCCTGATGTGAGGCTGACACTTGACAGGTATCCACTGATTGGTGGCTGCTGTCCTGGTTCAGCATCTCTCTCTGGCCACAGTGACTGGCCAAAGGCACAGAGTCAGGCTGCAGAAAACCTTTTGTGGAGTTTTCCATGCAGAACTTGGAAGGGAAGAGGTTGTTGGGAGAATCTGTCTTCCTCCCCAGTTATAAAACTGTTTGGGAGATTCTAGTTGACTTTACAAACTGTTAGAAGAGTTCAGGAAATTGCCCGATCAAGATCAACTTAAAATTTTTTTTCTTTTTGTCATTTAGAATTAGGCTTTATTGCAAGCAAGATCAACTTAAAATTTAAAACTATTTCTCTATACCAGCCATAAATAACTAGAAAATAGAAAACAAGATACCATTCATTATAATGAGAAAAACAACACCTGGCCATTCAGGTGGACCTCAAGTGCTGTGGGTGTGAGACTCTTCCCCAAGGACAGGAAGAAAGTAGTGCAGGGGACATGTTGGGGCTATAGGTGTCCATGGGGCCTCACTGTGGCTGCATATGCCATCCACTCTGGTGGCTCCTTCTCCACACTTCCCAGGCCCCAAGTTCCAGAATCAGGTTCCTGTCCCACCACTGGAAATGGTTCTTGGTGTTCAACACCAGTAAGAGAATGAGGGTGCAGTGGGCCTATGGCTGTCTCTGGATGCCTTCCCTTGGAGGCATTGACTTCAAAACAACCAAGAACATCAAAAAACCCGATGCCTCAACCAGTTCCAAACATCTAAGGAGCTGCAGCCAATGAGATGATTTCTCTCCTTTGCTTTTGTTTTCTTACTTTCCCTTCCCTTCCCCTCGCCACCCTCCCTCCTTCCTTTCCTTCCTTTCTTCCTTGACAGAATCTCACTCTGTTGCCCCAGGCTAGAGTGCTGTAGCATCAGCCCAACTCACAACAACCTGAAACTCTTGGTCTAAAGCAATCCTCCTGCTTCAGCTTCCTGAGTAGCTGGGACTACAGGTGTCCCAGGACATCCAGCTAATTTTTTATTTTTAGTAGAGATGGGATCTTGCTTTTGCTCAGGCTGGTCTCAAACTCCAGAGCTCAAGGGATTCTCTTATCTTGGTCCCCAGAGTGCTGGGATTATAGGCCTGAGCTACTTTTGTGTTCAGCTGATAAAAGTTCTCTGCTCAGGCCACTGGACGGAGCTCTCTGAACATCATCCAGCTCCGAGTGTTGCCCAATTCATGAGTTGTTCTTTGCTCAAATAAACTCTGTTAAATTTGTCTGAAGTTTTTCTTTTAACATAAAGTCACTAAGTATCTTCATGGTAGACCACAAGATATATCTGAGAGAATGAACATGCAAACACCATCCAGATGACCACATATAAAATAGAGATCTAATCATAGCCTGCAGCTACCTTCCGAGGAAGCCAAACCATGAATCAATCCCACATCTATCAGCCCCACATGGTCTGGACTTGCTCAGGGACTGGAGACACCCTAATTTTGCCCCCTTTCCAACTCAGGACCAGCCAGAGACAGCCACTCATGCCCCTGATACATGGAACACCAACTCCAGCTGGCCCCCACTTCCCCATAGCCTCTGCTCTGTGCACGTGAGAGTACACCCACCTGCCTTGAGCCTGCCAAGTGCAGGAACAGGGTGGACTCTCAGGCCATGGCTGGATAAATATTCACAGCTTGTCCTTGGCTGTGTGGGTGTTACCATCCCCCTTGCCCGGATCTGCCCCCAGGCTGGGTGCCCTCACGTCCCCTTTTCTGTTTTCCTGCATGTGTGTGAGCACTATGAGGGCAGGAACTTGAGGGATGGTGGGAAGGACAGTGGGAGCTTTTTATTACTTCCCTTGTGTACATCAGGGGTCTCAGGTGCCCCTCAGCCACTGTCCTGGAGCCAAGTGACAGCAACCACCAGAGTAAACATTGCCCAAGATGAATTTTTTTCTGGTCTCAGTCCTTTTTGTGGGCCTTAGATAAGTTCACAGGCCCAGTTACCAAAATGCGCACAAGGTGCCTGATAGATCAAATAGCTCTTGTAACGCAGGGCCACACTGCTCCCCATGCTGAGAAATCCCAATTTATGAATGGTCACAGGTCGCCACCATTCACAGCAGCCAAGTGGTGGGTGAAGGAGGAATACAAATGACATGCACGCAAAGTAGTGTTACCCACCGCACCCAGGAGGGAGGCCCTGACACTGGCCAGGCACAAACACTGCAGGAGTCCCCTCATGTGAGGCTCCAGAGCTGTCTAGCTCCACAATGGAAAATGGAGAGGGGGTGTGGGGTGGGAGGGGACGGGAGGAATTGTGTGGTAGGGACAGAGACTCCTTTGGGAAGATGAGAGGGTGCAGGAGATGGAGGGGTGGTGGTCGCACAGGAACGTCAAACCACTTGACATGCTGAACTGTGCTCTTAAAAATGATAAAAGTGAACAATTTTATGTTAAGTATATCTTTACCACAATAAAAACGAAACGAAGGTTACAGGTGGATCTCACAAGTGCCCTGGTGTTTTAGAACTTGAACAGCAGTGTTCACAGCCCGTCATTATTTTGAAATATTCCTCTATACACATAGTCTCTGCTCCTGGACAGCTGTTTATAAATCTCTCAGATTAGACACTCAGTTTTCTTTCCAAACATCAACATCAGGTTTGATTTCACAGCACTTCTATCCAGTAAGTCAGCCCCTAATGCCTCATCTTTCCAGACGCTGTGGGTGCCAGGGTCTCACTCTCAGACCTCTGCGGCCACGTCTCTGGTACTGTGTACCCTGCCCTGCCTCCCCCAATCTTCATAGCCATGCAGGGAGGACTGAGACCTGCCTAAAGGTGCACCTCACCCAGAGCCAGGCAAGAACCCACTGGGTCTGTAGTCACCCTGGCTCATGGCCATGCACACATCCTGGATACTTAAAAAAGCATCTGAGAGGGTGGCGCCTGTGGCTCAAGGAGTAGGGCGCCGGTCCCATATGCCAGAGGTGGTGGGTTCAAACCCAGCCCCGGCCAAAAAAAAAAAAAAAGCATCTGAGTCACTCAAAAGACTAGATTTCCCTGGCTGCAAAACTCCTGGCTGAAGAGAGCTGCTTGAATGCTCAGGCCCACCTTTCTGTCCGTGTCCTGCCTGCTCCTCTGTGCAGCTGTGGCTTCCAGAGAAGGCGCCCCAAGCAGAGCAGCCTCCTCTTCCCTGCTTCCTGCTCCTGCTGCAGCCCTGGGAGAAAGGCTTTCACTCCCACACAGGGGCACTTGAACGTGTATGTGAGCTGTGGCCAGGCTGCATGTGGCAGGATCCTGACCCACAGGAGGCTGGGAGCCACCCATGGCCTCTGCAGCATTCAGCTGCAATCAGGCTTGGCTGGCCACCTCTACCCAGGACTGGCCAGAAAAAGCTCAGGCTCTTTCACTACCCACATGGGGCTGCAGCTGTCCTTGCCTGGTGTCTGTGTTTATTTTGCATATGTTAGGATGGGCACAGTGGCTCACACTTGTTCTTTTTTTTATTTTTTAACTTTATTTTACGTACATGTATCAGCCATCTGTGTATGCATTGAGTTAGCATGGTTTCTTTCATTGTGTCCCCCTAGATAATCCATTCAAGGTAGATTACTTAGTCCAACTTGATGAACCCGATGTCCTTCGCGTACTGATGGAAGCACTGGGGGCACATATTGAGGCCGTCCTTCTGGATCAGACCGTGCGGGTTTGAGCAGACGCAGCAAGAGTGAGAATCCTGACCGAATTTTCACGGGTGGCTCCAGTAGAGCTGCTGGTGCCCCATCTAGCTTTCAGGAGTGCAACGAGGCAAAAGGCATGGTTCACACTTGTAATCTTAGCACTCTGGGAGGTCGAGGCAGGTGGATTGCCTGAGCTCAGGAGTTCAAGACCAGCCTGAGCAAGAGTGGGATCTCATAGCTACTAAAAAAATAGAAAAAACTAGCATTGTGGCAGGTGCTTGTAGTCCCAGCTACTGGGGAGGCTGAGGCAAGAGAACTGCTTAAGTCTAAGAGTTTGAGGTTGCTGTGAGTAATGATGCCATGGCACTCTACCCAGGACAACAGATTAAGATTCTGTCTCAAAAAAATAAGCACACTGCATTTTCTGCATATGTGTGCTTATTGCCCACTGTTTACTAGTTACTTATCTGTGACTGTGTGCTGGGCATCATGGTGGGCCCCAGGGAGGAAAGGTTGTGGTACTAGTTTACAAGACACTCTTGGTCCAGTTTGGAAGGGACCTGGGTGGAACAGGGCTAGTGGTGGCACCAAGTATGGGAACCTGGAGGGCCTGTCCTGGAAGGGAGCTGCTGCCCCTCCAAGGATGAACCTTGGAGCTCCTGGCTCTAAAATAGTGAGGGAAGAGGGGAAGGTGGTTGTCTGGGGCTGAGGAGTAGGGGTGGGAAGTGGGCAAGTTTTCTCTCAGGGGTGAAGAGAAGGTACTGAAATCAACTATGGCCATCAGTATATTAATAATGCTGACTATACTCAAAGCCATTAGGTGCACTTTAAATGGGTGAATTGTATGGGGTGTGAATAAAGATATTGATATTTTGAAAATAAATCTAAACTTTTACTTATAAGTGGATTGTTTTTAAGGGGTTATAGATAATTTGTTTCTGTTCTGGCCAGAGAATATTTCCATTTAACCAAAGGTTTTAGAATTCAATATAATGACTGAATTTTTTCCATGTGGAAAGTGACTTTTCTTTTTTCTTTTTTTTGTTGTGGTTTTTGGCTGGGGCTGGGTTTGAACCCACCACCTCCGGCATTTGGGACCGGCGCCCTACTCCTCGAGCCACAGGCGCCACCCGGAAAGTGATTTTTCAACATAGAAAATAATTATGAGACTTAGTCTTCTGAAGACCAATTTCTGTAATCTATTTAAACATATTTATGCAAATTACATATATTAATTTACACCATAGCTGTCCTTACAAAATTTGTGTGTAAGGACCTCACTCATTTGCTCCTTTTTTGCATCAGGAGTTTTCATTTGATTTCTTAATTTTCCTCCATGGAGGCTTTGAGACACCTTATTGAAAATTTATTTATTTATTTATTTTTGTAGAGACAGAGTCTCACTTTACTGCCCTTGGTAGAGTGCTGTGGCGTCACACCGCTCACAGCAACCTCCAGCTCTTGGGCTTATGTGATTCTCTTGCCTCAGCCTCCTGAGCAGCTGGGACTACGGGCACCTGCCACAATGCCCAGCTATTTTTTGGTTGCAGTTTGGCCGGGGCTGGGTTTGAACCCACCACCCTTGGTATATGGGGCCGGCGCCCTACTCACTGAGCCACAGGCGCTGCCCTTATTGAAAATTTATTATAAACATTTGCAGTTTCCTGAAACTAACGGAACACAGGGTCCTCACTGAATTTGAGATACTATTTGGTTCTATTTTCTCATAACACAGACCCAAACTTCCTTGTCATTTGATGCATATTCCTAACACAGTCAGAACGCATCTCAAACAACAAATCAGCTTGTGATTGGCTGAGACCCAGCTATTTGTTTCTAAAATACACTCTGAAATTAGGCCTTCAGTTTGTTTAAGTACTGAGGTTGCAGTTCAGCACTAAGGCAGCTTCAGGCCAGATTTAATTTCACAATCCTCTCCTTTGGGTCAGACTGACGCCACTTTGGCACCAGGACTTGTTTGGCCTCTGTCTGGAATTCACATTTTGAGAAGTCAAGTCAGTTAATGATGCTTCATGTCCTCTCCCTGTGTCTGGAAGATTATTTCAACTTGGTGAGACGTGCAGCCGAGACAGCTGGCTGCAGATGAGCATGCAGGACTTTCAAGTGGGTGCAGGGAAGGGAGATCATGGCTGTGGAGTCAGGGTGAGACTGTGAGAGACGGAGGTGCAGCCTCCACAGGAGCCCCACAAGTTACCTCGAAGACAGTCAAGCAGTACAAGGTCCAGGCAGCCTGGATGTTAAGTATTTTCACCACAAAAACAAACATGTGAGGGAACACATTTATTAATTAGCTAGACATAGACATATTTCAAAATATGTTTGTACAAGATAAATGTATATAATTTTGTGTGTCTTTCTTTTTTTTTTTTCTTTTAGACAGAATCTCACTCTGTTGCCCAGCCTAGAGGGCTGTGGCCTCAGCCTAGCTAGCAGCAACCTCCAACTGCTGGGTCCAAGCAATCTTCCTGCCTCAGGCTCCCAGGTAGCTGGGACGACAGGCACCGGGCACAACACCAGGCTAGTTTTCCTATTTTTAATAGAGACGTGGTCTGGCTCTTAATCAGGCTGGTCTCTAACTCCTGAGCTCAACCAATCCTCCCTCTTTCCCTCCTCGCACAGCCCCCCCCTCACCAAGTAACAGGGGATGGGGTTGCGAATGGGGATTAGAGGACAGGGGACCACAGCACAGGGGACCAGACTCTGTCCTGAGCCCAGAGAGCCGCAGGGAGGACCCAGCCTGCGCTTTGGCTGCAGCCAGTGGCCGGAAGAATCGGCGGGGCTCTGGGTCTCCTTCTTCTTGGGAAAGTTTCCACCGGGATCTCCTTTCTCCAACTCTGGGCTGCTCACTGGGCAGCTCCCTCCACTGCCCCGTGAGCTGCCGGCCCGCTTGGCCCTGCCCTGTGGTGCCTACACCCTGGGGACAACTGCTGGGCTGCTGGGTTGCTGCCCGCGGGAGCTCGGACCAGCCAGGAGGGGCGCGGCGGACGCAAGACCACGCCCAGAGGACTCTCCACCCCCACTCTGTTACCTCTTAGCGACCCCAGCCCGTTCTCCGCAGGCCGCTTCTTGGGAGGCGGGGCCGCAGCTGGGCCACCGCGGGCGCACCATGGCCGCTGCCCAGCCCAAGCCCCTCCTGGGGGCGGCCGCGGCCCAGCGCCTGGCCCGGGGCTGCTGGTCCGCCTTCTGGGACTACGAGACGCCCAAGGTGATAGTGGTGAGGAACCGGCGCCTGGGCGTCCTGTACCGCGCGGTGCAGCTGCTCATCCTGCTCTACTTCGTGTGGTGCGCGGGGCCGGGGGTGCAGGGGAAGGATCCAGGGGCGCGGGGCCAGGCACGAAATCCGGGGTGCGGGGCCCGGGTAGGGGTCCCAGAGAGGCAGAGGGACAGCGGGAGGGGCGTCGGTCCTGGCTCCTGCCTTCCCGGGTCGCCTCCAGAGCCCGCGCCGCTCCCTCCCCAGGTACGTGTTCATCGTGCAAAAGAGCTACCAGGACAACGAGACCGGCCCGGAGAGCTCAGTCATCACCAAAGTCAAGGGGGTCACCATGTCGGAGGACAAAGTGTGGGATGTGGAGGAGTTCGTGAAGCCCCCTGAGGTGGGGCCTGACCTGCCCCACTGCCCCACTGCATTCTGGGGAAAACGGGTAGTTGGTAGTTGCTGTGACTAACCAGTCCCTCTCTCTGTGCCCAGGGGGGTAGCGTGTTCAGCATCATTACCAGGATTGAGGTCACCCCTTCCCAGGCCTTAGGAACCTGCCCAGAGGTGAGACCAGGTCCAATGGTGGTGGTGGTGGTGGTGGTGGTGGCTGGGCTGTCCCTGCAAGCCCCTTGACTGACATCTCTACCCTAGAGCATGAGGGTCCCCAACGCCACTTGCCACTCAGATGACGACTGCATGGCTGGGGAACTGGACATGTTGGGGAATGGTCAGTGTCCTGGGGAGCCTGGGGAAGTCAGTGTGCCTGTGGGGCCAGGGACTGGTCAGTGTGTCCTGGAGGGTGGGTGCCCCCAGCACCACTTTAGCTTTGTCTCCCTGGCAGGGCTGCGGACTGGGCACTGTGTGCCCTACTACCAGGGACCCTTTAAGACCTGTGAGGTGTCTGGCTGGTGCCCAGTGGAAGATGGCACCTCTGTCAGGTGGGAGCACCCAGCCAAGACCAGCAGTGCTGGGGGTGGTGACTGTGGAGCCAGGGAAGGGTGGAGGCCCTGCTGGGTGGGAGCTTCTGGGGAGGGAACTAAATGACTCCTGCCTGTGTCTCCTCAGCCAATTCCTGGGTAAGATGGCCCCAAACTTCACCATCCTCATCAAGAACAGCATCCACTACCCAAAGTTCCGCTTCTCCAAGTAAGAGCCAGCTGCGTACAGCTCTGGTACCCCAGTGGGGCTTGGGAAGTGGCTGGGGTGCCAGGCTCTGCTCTCTGCCCCTTCCCAGGGGCAACATCGCAGACCGGAAGGATGAGTACCTGAAGCACTGCTCATTCCATGAGGTCTCAGACCCCTACTGCCCCATCTTCAGGCTGGGCTTCATTGTGGAGCAGGCTGGGGAGAACTTCACGGAGCTGGCATATAAGGTGAGGGCATGCAGGCTACTCTGCCTGCACAGGAGGGTTCTCTGTCACAACCCTTATGTCCCTTTGAGGTCTTGGCCAGAGGAGAGAAACACGATCTGTGAGATTTGTGTGTTTGTACCTGCTAAATTATTGATAACTGACCACACGGCGACTGTTGGTGTCTTCACCAGCCCTCACTCTTGCGGGCCCTCCCTGATCCCCTCTCTTGCCTGCTGTCTGGCAGGGTGGCGTCATAGGTGTCATCATCAACTGGGACTGTGACCTGGACCTGGATGCAGCCGCATGCAACCCCAAGTACTCCTTCCGGAGGCTTGACCCCAAGCATGTACCTGCCTCATCGGGCTATAACTTCAGGTTGGCTTCCTAGAATGGACAAGGCAGGTCTCCAGAGGCCCTGTAAGCAGGCACCTCACGCTGAGCTCCACAGGTTAGGCAACCTGGAGTTAGCTTCTGGGTCACTCATTTTAGGTTTGCCAAGTATTACAAGATAAACGGCACCACCACCCGCATGCTCATCAAAGCCTATGGGATCCGCATTGATGTCATTGTGCATGGACAGGTGAGCATAGCTCACAGGGTGGAGGCTCCAGCCTCAACTAAGATGGCTTAGCCCCATCCTACTTTGAGTCACATCTGCCCCCCCTATGCCCCCCCCCCCGCCATCTTCCTGCCCACCTGGCCCCATCTAGACAAGGCTGTTCTCCCCAGGCCGGGAAGTTCAGCCTGATTCCTACTATCATCAATCTGGCCACGGCTCTGACCTCCATCGGGGTGGTAAGGTGCCCACTCTGGGTCCTGGCGTGGGTGGGTGGGCCTGCCAGGTCCTTATGCATCATCTTTGCTGGCCCCAGGGATCCTTCCTGTGTGACTGGATCTTGCTAACATTCATGAACAAAAACAAGGTCTACAGCCATAAGAAATTTGACAAGGTGTGTACGCTGAGGCGCCCCTCAGGTAGCTGGCCCATGACCCTTGCCCTTGTTTTGGGCCAGAGTCCTCCCCCACCTGGTCACTGCACTGTGGACCAGCCACCCAGTTCCCCTCATCCAGGAGGGCCACAGTTGGGACGAGGGGCAGAGATAGGCCCAGCTGTCCTGGGCCCCCTCCCTTGCTCTGTCTCTGCCCCACCTGAGCAGATGGCAGACACTCTTGGACAGAGTACAGGACAAAGCCTTCCCACCTTTGAGCCTCTCCAACAGGACTCTACACCCACGGACCCCAAAGGTTTAGCCCAACTTTGAGCCTCCTGTCCTCGTCATGCTGTGCTGCAGACACTGGCGCACCGGGGCCAGAAACAAGGCCCGGATGGCCCTGGCAGCCCCGCTGGAGACTCTGCATGGTGGACCTGGGCCAAACATCTCCATAAGACACAAGAACCAGAGGTTGCCCTCCTCTTCCCATTGGTCCTCCAATCCTACAGCCTCCAGGGATCTGTAGGGAGAGGCATTTCCCTCTACCCCATTACCTTTCTCTGCAACTGCTCTTGGGGCCTTGGGGAAGCTGCCTCCAATCTCCACCTTGAGCTTTGTAACCTTGAACTCTGTTGGACCCTTCCCTTAGAAGTCATGACATGCTCAGAGTCCAATAAACCTATAACCAGAACCTTCTGTATTACTTCCTTCAGAGAAGCCCCTGAGCCCATGAATACAGCATGCAATGCCCATCCCTGCCTGGGCTGCAGCTAGGCTCACTCCCCTCTAACCAGTCTGGGTATGGGGCATATGACCGCCTGCCTCAATGTCCAGCCAGGGGTGCTCAGGGGACAAGGACATGGCCAAGTGCACCTGGGTCCCTCACTTGCTAATTCCCTGGAGGGTCACCCCAGATCCTACTTCCCTGCTGCCTCCTGCCAAAACATGGGAAAAGGATGGTGTGTGACTCCCAGGGAGGAAAATGAAGACCAAGGTGCTTGTCATGTCCCATGGGGTGGGGGAGACAAGGTAGGGCACCAGAAGGAGAGGGACTAACTGCATCAAGGCCTTGGGTAATCTGGTTACCGTCAGCCAGGTGCTGTGGGCCCTGCCTAGGGAGCCTAGAATTTGGCTCTGTGGAGAAGGGAGCCTGCCTGGGCTGTGCTGAACTGCACAGACCACACCTGTGACTGTAAGCGGGTCACACCCACCTCACAGATCAGAAAACTAGGCTGTAGAGCAACAGCCAAGGGCAGGCAATGGGGCACTCAGTCCCCAAAACTGGAGTCAAGATGATGTTTACAGGTAGTGTGGGGCTGAGCATGAGCTGGCCCCACAGGGCCCCAGACACCCACAGTATGCGACTCACTGGGGGCCCAGCTCTAGTTCCAGAGAAACTGGCTTTTCCAGTTGGGTCCCTGATTGATGCTCAGGAGCCAGGCCCAGGCTTGGGTTCCCATCTCCAAGTCCTCTGCCCCCTCAAGTGCACCAGCCTCAGGCTGGCACAGCCAACCCTGGGTCCTACTGCGGGTGGCCTTGCTGCATGGCTCCCCTCCCCTCTGGGTCTTCTCTGGCTTCACTTCCCGGAATGAAACCCAGTTAGCTGGTTCTCTCCTCCCCACCAACTTGCCCTAATTTGATTTGATCTCCACTCTGGAGGCTGCAGGGCTCCGTCCATCTGAGCGGGCATCAGATTTCCCTGGGCAGGCAGCCTGAGCATGGGGCCAAACACATGCTCAATGGTACTTGTCTCTCAGAGACAGAACCTTGCACCAATACACACAGTGACAATCTAGAGAATCCTAAAATTAGGTGTCAACTTTAAATAAAATTAAAGTGTAATTTAAATAGATATTTAGCCAATGAAGACAGCTCTAAGGCCAGCTCCAGAGCCCACAGTGACTCAAGCCTCCTGTACCTTCCCATGAGGCTCCAACATGTGGTTCCCCTGAGTTTATGGTTCCCATTTTGTACTGTCTGCTGACTTTTTTCTTCATGCTTCTGCCGTGTCCTCTGCAAAGAAGTGGAGGACAAGGCTGTGTAGGGGTGAGATGAATGCAGGGGTTTGGTTTTCTGGAACTGATGGGTCCTGAGTAGCATGGCACAGATCTCCCTCTGCAACCTGCTCTAAGTGAGAAGGGTGCAAAGACAGGGAGGCATAAGCCCAATTCACATGGGTACAGGGTCTGGGTTCCCTGGAAATGACCATGGCTGCAGGAAACCACCTCACCTTGGAGCCTGGCCTTAGACAGAGACTCAGGAACCCCTTGGGAGCCTCAGGGTCAGGAGAGGGAAATGAGACCCTTGGGGAGGACTTTCCCACCCCACCTGGCAGCACAAGAAAGCAACAGATGCCTGGAAACGTGTTTATTTAGCAAGAACTGACCCCTCAGAACCCTCAATGTGCTTCTCAGCTTGGGATTTGCTGTGGCAGGTGGCTAGGCTAAGGACAGGCTATTTCTTTTCTTTTCTTTCTTTTTTTTTTTTTTTTGAGACAGAGCCTCAAGCTGTTGCCCTGGGTAGAGTGCCGTGGATCATAGCTCACAGCAACCTCAAACTCCTGGGCTCAAGCGAGTCTCCTGTCTCTGCCTCCCAAGTAGCTGGGACTACAGGTGCCCGTCACAACGCCCGGCTATTTTTTGGTTGCAGCCATCATTGTTGTTTGGTGGGCCCGGGCTGTATTCGAACCCGCCAGCTCAGGTTTATGTGGCTGGCGCCTTAGCCGCTTGAGCCACAGGCGCCGAGCCAGGACAGGCTATTTCTTGCTCTTGCTTGTTCCTGCCATTTCTGAGTCCCCAAAATGATCTTCCCTGTACTGTGGTCCCAAGTTTAGGGAGTCAGGGTGGTTGGTGACCTGGTCACTGGGAACATAGGGACATAGCTTCTTGGCTGGTGTCCCATAAGCCCAGGGACAGCTACTGGCTCAGCCGAGGACTCTTCTGCAGCAGCCACTCCAAGGTCTCCAGGAGGTACGACATGCCATAGAGCTGGGCGATGTTCTGGAAGATCCCAATCTGCTCCATGAACACCTGTGGAAGTAAATACACAGTGAGAGCCCATCTCACCCAGAGGTCAGGGAGGCATGGCAGTGCTGAGGCTGATGCCTCTGCTGGGAGGGCACACCTGAGTGTGGATGGTGAGGGTGAAGGCCCCCGCGCAGCTGCAGTGCACAGGCATGTTGGTCTCCTTCACACCGCGGCACTTTAGGCAGATCTGAAAAGGGAGCAACCCTATCAGGTGCTGGCTCACCCACCTCGCCAGACCTGCCCACCCCTCCATGTGGCCTTGGATTCTGAAAACTTCTGCAAGCCTTGGTTTCCCGCTGTGTGCTTATTGGGCCTTAGTTATGAATAAAATTCATGACTTCACCCAAACTCTGCTAACACGCCCTCCTTGCATGGGCACTCCGCCCCAATTCCAAGGTGCTGCACCTTTTTCCAGACCCTGTGCTTGTGGCAGTGGACACCCTCCTATGAAGCAGTATGGGATCCTGGCATGCCCCGCAAACCTCTATTCAGACACCCTTCAGCAAGACCTTCCTGCAGCCCTCTGAGTACCGGTGGTGATACCTCCTTTCCCCTTTGTTACTCCACACATTTGTCATGGTGACTGCCTTTCTCCCTCCCCTAGGGTAGATACTCACAAAGCCTGCTCCCAGGCCATGGCAGGTTCCCAACAGATGCTGGGCTTGTGGTAGGAATCAGTCCTCAGAGGCAGTGCCCTACAGGACACTGGGCAGAACCCAGGATCTCCGCACACCCAGTGTCCCAGGAGTGCAGATGATGTGTGCAGAAAGCCCTTGCCTTCTAGGGAGCAGTTTGGGGGCAAAGGCCCTGTGACTTACCAGGTCCTGCAGGGTGAAAGCCATCAGCTTCTTCTGCAGGGCTTCTACCAGGGCCATCTCGATGGTGGACAAATCATAGGCTGCCTGACAATTGGAGCAGAGCCACTGAGGCAAGATGGCTCCATCCTAGCAAAGTAAGAGGAGAGGTCATGTGGCTATGGCCCCAATCTCAGCACTGTCAGTAACAGCCACAGGAGGAAAGGGGCTGGAGGCATGATCTGAGCTAAGGGGATGAACTGCCTGTGGGGGCCTCACCCTGGCATCTGCCTACACCTGCACCTGGACCACACCTGGGACTTGGCACAGATTGGCTGAGAGGATGCCTGCTCAGAGTACACATAAGAGCCCGAGGGCAGCAGATGCAAACTGCAAGGTGGGGTAGCAGAAGCCCCTTCTGGGATGCTCTGGCTCTACCGGTGTGAGGGCCCCTGGGAGCTGAGCCTCACCTGAGAGAAGGAGGAGTCCTTGCACAGGTCCAGGTCTCGGCAGAAATTACAACTGCGGCAGATGACCTCAGGGAGCACATAGGAGC
This sequence comes from Nycticebus coucang, assembly GCF_027406575.1. Taxonomy (NCBI): domain Eukaryota; kingdom Metazoa; phylum Chordata; class Mammalia; order Primates; family Lorisidae; genus Nycticebus; species Nycticebus coucang. The sequence goes on along the minus strand of NC_069783.1, from coordinate 105,137,469 downwards.
GGCAGGGGTCTCTGAACTGGGCCTCCTCAGAAAACTCACCGACATCCACCAGGCGCAATAGGTCCCGGTTGAGCTTGTTCACCTGGTTTGTGATGTTTGTGTCTAGGGATAGCACCTGCAGAGACCACAGCCCACATCAGGACAGAGTATCCAGGGCCTCCCTGCTGCTGCCTGGACCAGAAATCCCTCAGCCCACTATCTTAAGCCACATAATTTCATCCCTTCTTTAACCCCTTTAGAAGCATCAGAGGAGCCGGGCATGGTGGCTCATGCCAATAATCTCAGCACCTGGGAGGCTGAGGCAGGTGGATTGCCTAAAATCATAGGTTCGAGACCAGCCTGAGCCAGAGTGAGACCTCGTCCCTAAAAATAACCAGGCTTTATGGTGGGTGCCTATACTCCCAGCTACTTGGGAGGCTGAGGCAAGAGAATTGCTTAAGCCCAGGAATTGGAGTTTGCTGTGAGCTATGATGCCATGGCACTCTACCAAGGGTGACAAAGTGAGACTCTTTCTCAAAAAACAAAAAACAAAGCATCAGAGGCAAAAGCTGACTTTTTCATGTTGGCTGTTCTTTGTTAGTGAGCAGAGGCTTCCCTAGTGTTCCCTTCCAAACATTTAAGGAAGAAAGAAACAACACTGATTCTACATAGTATCTTCCAGAAAAATCAAATGAAAGAGCACTACAACTTACTCTATGAGGACAGCATCATCCTGGTACCAAAACCACACAAAGAAACTATAGACAAATAACCATACCATGAGCACAAAAGTCCTCAACAAAGAATTGACAAGTTGAACCCACTGTATAAAAAAGGGAAAACATAATCTAGAAATAGATGTGTGAAGATATGGCTGAGTAAGTTCTGAAAAAGGTGCAAAGATGATTCAATGGAACAAACGGCTCAGGACACAGAAAGATCAGAGAGATTATGGGTTAGGTTGAGATCATCGCAATTAAGTGAATACCACAATAAAGTGTCACAAAATTTTTGGTTTCCTGGTGTGAGCACTCTACCCAGAGTGACAGAGGGAGACTGTCTCAAATAAATGAATGCATACATAAAACAAAAACACAATGAGATATTATTACATACCTATTTGAATACTTGCCATTTGAAAAACTTTAAACATCAAGTTCTGGTGAGGATATAGAATTGGAAGCTAAGGACACAGTAAGGTGGTGTAGCCACTTTAGAAAAAAGTTGGGCAGCTTCTCACCAAGTCAAACATACACTTAGAGCATAACCTAGCAATTCCTCTGTTAAGGTTTCACCTAATAGAAATGAAGTTTATGTTCACATAAAAACTTATGTTTTTGTATAACATATATTTAAAATAGACCTGTTAATCACCAAAAACCCCAAATGTCCTTGGACAAGTGAATGAAGGGCAAACTGTCTCTTCCATATAGTCAACACTCAGTATTAGACATGAGGGTCTGGCATAGCCAGCCACAAGTGTGACCTCATGTGTGTTTCGCTAGGAACCAGATCTGAAAGCGCAGGTGCAGGACCCATCTGCCACCCACAAATGGCAGATGGGAGGACAGGTGAGCCCCCAGAAGCACAGGGGATGTTTTTGGGTGGGACTATTCTGTGTCTTGCTGATGGTGGCACACTTCCATCCACCCATGAACTCCACAGAGTTCAAATAAGCAAGGAAATAAGCAGGGATACTTGCTGATAGCCAAGATCATTCTTAAGGAGAGAGTGAATTTTACTGCATGTGATTAAAAAAAAAAATGACAAACTAAAAACATTTTTTTTTTTTTTTTGAGACAGAGTTCACTTATTAACCCTTGGTAGAGTGCTGTGCTGTCACAGCTCACAGCACTTCCAAACAAACTACAAATATTCTTTACCACAATCGGACTCGAGGTGGTCACTTGATCTTGAGTGTTACCTCATTTGGGCCTGAAATGCAGTTTGCCAGGAAGGTTAAGTAATGAGGTGCTCTGAGGGATGACACCGTCTGGCTGTAATCTGGTAACATTACCCACTTGCTAGACTCAGCCTGTACTCCCAGAGTGGTGTTGGCATCTGAACAAGTGCTTGCCTCATCTCACTGGTCTTTAGAGCTCAGTGCCCAGTCCTCTTCTAGCCCCCAGGCCTCCTGTGACACTTAGTCTTGGCCTGTGTCACCAGGAGCTTGGTGTGACTTTCTCCAACAGGCAAACGTAAGCTCATGCACCCCAGGGCCTTGACAGCTATGCTGTCTTGTGCACAGGTCCCTGCCTGCGGCCCCTGAACAGTCTCATCCATTCCTTTGCTCATCTACTGCCTGTCCCACTAGCTCCTCAAGAGCAGTGCCTGTCCTGTCTTGTTTACACCTGAACCCAAATGCCTCAACAGCAGCTGCATGTGACAGGGACATGGTAAATGTCAGTAGAATAGATACATGACTCACACCTGCCCTTCATCTTGCACACACACACATGAATTTTCATCTTGCACCCATGTGCCAAACTCACCTTGCACACATATTTGATGAACTCCAGAGCAGGGTTATTGAGCAGCAGGTGAGACCCAGGGAGGTGGGGAAACATCTCAGAGAGCTCGGTTGAGTTCCGAGAGCCTGTGACTTTCTTCTGAATCTTCTGCGTGATGGTGAAGAAGCTTTGAGTGAGTTCATTTGCTACATAATCTTGAGAGAAGGTGATCATTCCTAGAATACATAAGGATGCTGAGAGAAGAACTAAGGCCTGCCCTGGTGCAGTGAAGCTCCCACCTGCCTGCCTGGACCTAGCAGTGGGGCACTGGCTCAAGCACAGGCCTCTTACCACAAGGGACTGCTCACCTGGAAGGGCTCCGGCTGTCCCCTCAGTCTCTTGGGAGAGTTGGCTGGCACCCTTCCTTTTCATGGGGGTGCTCCCTGGGGCACTGCGCCTCAGTCCGTCCTTCATGCTGTGGTACACGGCCACGATGTATGCTGCAAGGAGAGGCAGGCGTGGGCCCTGAGAGGCAGGGATAGGGATACTGGGAGATGACCCAGAGCCTAAGGACCCTGCAGCTGCTCAGACTATCAGACAGACTTGGCTGAAATGTCAGTAGTGATTTTACTTCCTGCCTGTAGAGGAGCTAAAAATCAACTAGAGGGGTGGAAATAAGCAGGGATACTTGCTGATATCCAAGCTCATTCTTAAGGAGAAAACCATATAAATAAGACAACACACATTTAACTTGCTCAAATAATAAAATCATATTATTTTATGACATAAAATCATCATAAATGGAACCAACCATCACTGTGTGGGCCTCTTTGCTGAGAGTTTAATTCATAACATGCATTATTAACTGCTCTAACAATGGCTCTGTTATTATAAAAGGTGTTTAATTTCTATGATTCATTTGTATTATTGACCCAGGAAATTAGATTTGTAAACACTAAATCCTCAGACCTGAACCAGGGCACAGGATTTCCCTATACCAGAAAGTCTGGCCTCAGAGACCAGTCAGTGGGCCGCTGACTCAGAAGTGTGGGGTTTATCTTTAATTACTGCATATGCACGTGCATGTGCACTAAGGTGATCGTGACACTGAACTGTCCCGAGGGTCCTATCCACTGTTGTCTTGGGGTGACATACCTGCAGGGGGACAGGGCATCAGTGGCCAAGGGAGGGATAAGTCTTGAGAGCTCCTAAGTGTGGGCACACCATGCAGTCCTGATTTCTCCACTACGTCCCCTCTCAAGACACCATCACACCAGAGCCATGTCTGTTTCCTGAGGTAAATCCTGGAGGGACTATTGGTGGGAGCTCCTACCCTGTCCCAGGCTCACCTGAAACAATCATGAGGAAGTAGCTTTGGCAGGAGGCTGCCTGTGGCAGGAACTGCAGGATGTTCCAGTTGTTTTCCAGCAGCTCCTCCACGTCAGGCTCGGGCTGCTCCATGTCAGGTTCCCCTATGTCTTCTTCCTCCTCCTCCTCACTCTCCTCACCCCCTGTTCCCTCTGCTTTCTGGGTATCTTGCTACAACACAAAGACCCCCCCCCCCATCTCATGTCACACTCGCAGACCTGGCCCTGTGACCCCCCCACCTGATTCTTGCTGTCAGTATAGCCCTAAGCCCAACTGCACCCAGGGTAGGTCCCAGAACATAGTGTCCTACTTGGACTACTATCATTTTCCTTTAGCTTCTTTGGAAGATTTACTTTAGAACTGCTCAACTCCCACCTCCCTGGAGGAAAAATCAACCAGAGACTCTTAAGTTCAAGAACCTCTCCCTGGGACAGCTCCGGCATTGTACACCACCAACCCACCTCTCCCTGGGACAGCTCTAGCATTGTACACCACCAACCCCTATGTGGCCTGCCCCAACCCAGCACTGGTTCCCTCCTCAGAGTCATCCACACCACCTATGCTTCTTCCCTCTCTCCAACCAGGATTGCTCCTGCCCAGATGTCCAGGGTGGCCTTGGCCTCGAGTCTCTTGTAGGTTCCTGCCCGCTGCAGACCTCTCCCACTAGGGCTTCCTCCTGGTCCCCTCTGGGGACACAGCAGTGCCTCATCCACTGACTACCTGTGATGCCACCTCTGACCTTGCAAAGGCCACACCTCCCAGCCAGACATGACTTCCTTCCCCACACACCATGGCCACCCCTGCTCACTCCCAGCCACCTGCCCACAGCTCTCCCTGCCCCCACCTCCACTAGTGTGAGGGCCCCACAGAGTCATGTCTCTGCCTGGGCCCCTCCCACGCTCTGCCCGCATTAGTGACCACTGACCACAAGCACCACTCTGCCTGGACTAGCCTCCCTACTGCCCAGGGCCCCTTGCAGGAAACCTCTCATACTTTTGCTCTCAGGTCAGCACTTCCTGCCCCACGGCTGGTACTGCCCTCACATGGCTAGCACTGCCTTTTGTATTTGCTTACCATCTTCATCCTCATAAGCTAACTGAAGCAAGATAAAGGCTGCAGTGTTTGCTGCCACACAGCCTGACCTAGGCCAGGGATGACCGTGGACTGTAGTTCTTACCTGTCCACAGTGAACACTAAGTGAAACCTTTCCTTTGATTCCACCGTAGTTAGAAGGATCCATCCAGAGAAGAAATTCCCAGCATCGAGAGAAAGAAATAGTCAAGGAGTGGAAGATTTCTTTGGAATGGATGCTGTAGGAAAAGCAGGGAGGAAGCTACTTAAATGGAGCCAACAGTGTCCCTTGCTCTCCCCTTTCCTCCTTTCTTTCATTCCACTTACTTAAGAATGAACTTAAAAGTTCAGATCACATCATTCCCTATACTTCCCAGTGCAAGTGCAAATGCAACATTGGATGCATGGTTGTGGTCAGGCAGGCTGTGAGGTTAACTGCCTTGGCTTCATGGCCTTGGACCATCTGCAGATGCGGGAAACTGGCAATACTGCTTCCACCACTAAGCTCTACTAGGTTGTCCTCATCCTCATCCCTCTTCAGTTACATGGTCTCCCCACAATTCAGCCAATCCCCCACACATGTAGGCCACGGATGAATAAAGGAAGAAAAAAATAAAGGAAGGAAAGAAATCTTAAGTAATAAATATTAGTAACTTTTAAAATGCAGCTAAACAATCTAAACCATGACTCCTCTAAGAGAAGGGTCTATGTTCCCCTAACTGCTCAGGCTCATAGCAGAAGGCAGCATCCTGGTTCTTGCCATGACCCAGACCATCACTCCTAGAACTACCCACAGCCCATGGGAGAGGCCTATCCTCCCCTTGGTACTCAGCCTCCTGTCAGGCAAACAGCAGGTCTGCAGAAGGACAGCAGTGGTCTTTTGTTCAAAGTACTCCAGCACATGTTTTGATTAAGAATAGAGGTCTCCTAAGCTCCATCTCCTACTATTCATTAACGAGACTTATCCTCGATTCTTGTGAGCTCTTTCTGTGGCACCCTGATGCTGCTACTATAATCATCCACAGACCAAATCTATGTGAATGCTCTGTGCCTCCGTTAGCAACTCTTCTGTGCTTAAAAAAAGTACATCACTTTTGCCCACTGTGAGCATATCCTGGGAGTGGAAGCTTCTCATTATCAACTGAACAAAAGGAGAGAAGCAGTATTGGAAGGTTTTTGCTGTTTGATTTACATTTAGAGATTACAGAGTGTATGATGAGTACAGCCAGGCCAAGGAACCCTAGGAATGTGCTTGAAACACAGGGCAGGCAGCTGCTGCCTAAAAGTCAAAACTACAATACCTGGCTCTGCACAGACAGACCACTTTGGAATCACACCACTCTCATTTTTTTTTTTTTTTTGAGACAGAGCCTCAAGCTGTCACCCTGGGTAGAGTGCCGTGGCATCACAGCTCATAGCAACCTTCAACTCTTGGGCTTAAGCGATTCTCTTGCCTCAGTCTCCCAAGTAGCTGGGACTACAGGCGCCAGCCACAATGCCTGACTATTTTTTGGTTGCAGTTGTCATTGTTTGGTGGGCCCGGGCTGGATTCGAACCCACCAGCTCAGGTGTATGTGGCTGGCGCCTTAGCTGCCTGAGCCACAGGCGCCGAGCCACACACCACTCTCATTTGTCAACATTGATGTCTATGAAAGATTTATATATCAACACTCTATGGACCTTTCTTACCAAAGGCAGGCACTCCTGGAACTTCCTAAACTCAAGTGTGTCTGCACACTCAGTGACCACCCTTGCTATGCTGTTGTTACTTCATCCCTCAGGAGTGCTATGCTCCTGAGCACCTCCCAGTCTAGGGGAGGGTTTCAGGGTCTCCTTAGTATCTCTCCTAAAGCCACAGCAGGCTACCCCACTAACACCACCCAAGTCTACCTGCTGGTGATGTACTGCACGTAGGCAATGGCATCTTCAATTCGGCGCTTCTTTGTACAGAGGATGATGCGGTTAAAGTTGGCATAGATGACCGATGACCCCAGGCGCTTGAACTCAGTGATGAGCCTGTGGAGCAAGTTCAAAATGAATGATGGAGACGCCAAGGTGAATAATAAAACTAGAGAGCATCAAGAGAAACACAAGGAAACATAAGTGGAAAAGCCTCATATATATGTAGACCCAGAAGCAAAAAAAAAAAAAATAGAGCAAAGATGTCTGCATGACAAAACCACAAAGGCAAGAGATAACTAAAGACAGAAAAAATCTGCAAGTTCTTATCACAGAAAAATGGCTATTTTTTTTCTATAGAGAGCATTCATACCAAAATTTATAAGAGAAAAACCAATACAACTACAGAGCAACGGACCCCATCTAGTGCAGGGTGGACTACGAAGCAGAGAGTGCTTGAAGTGAAAGGTCAGCTGCAGTCTTTGTAAGAATTGCAAATCAAAACTACACTGAGACAGTGTCTGTACTCCACCTTGCTGGGAATAGTGCCAACCAGGCTGTCAAGGCAGGGCTGGGGGACTAGCACTCTCAACCATGAGCCTCAGCAGGGACACTTTGGCTAAGCCTACTAAACCGGCACCTTCCCGCGTGATTGAATTTCCACAGCCCTGCAACCTCCCAGAAACCACCTTTACATGCATGTGTGCTAAACCTCACACACAAAGTCATCCACTGATATGTTATGTATAGTAGCACAAAACTAGAAGCAGCCTAAATGTCCCTGAGTGTAGATTTCATGATATACTATTAACTAAAGCAAGGAGCACGACAATAAATACAGAGTACCATGATTTGTGTAAAAAAGGGGCAAAAGATGACATTAACACCCAACCTTCTCAGGGATGGCGTTCACACAAACATAAGGCAGTAGCCAAGGTTCTCCTGGGACCCTTTTGATTATCATGCGCTATGACTGCAGAGGTACTGGCCAACCATTCCCCTGCTTTTGGAGCTGAAGGGTCAGCACAGCTGAGAGCAATCTGTAGCCCAGGGTGACAGCACACTCACTGTAGGAATAGCTTCTTCATCATGTTGTGCAGAGTCCGGTGCAGGGCAGGGTCGTGAAGCAGAGAGGATGGTGAGCGGAGCCAGCGGTAAAAGTGCATGACCTGGTTGTCCGCATAGATGTTGTGGTACTGAGTGATCTCCTTCACCCAGCCCACCACCATGCTCTTTAGGATTCTGGAAGAGAAGAGTAGGAGGACATCCCTACTGCTCACATGTTGTTGCCATACTGAACTCCCCAACTTCCATGGGCACAGGCTTTCCCTGCTATTGCAGTTATCTCTCTCCTCACTACTGCCACATTAAATCATTGCCCAAACATGATCCCTTTACCTGACACCTCATTAGTTTCTTTCCATTTCACTCCTTGGGCTAGTTCAGGCCTCACCACCTTCCTCAGCACAACTCAAGCTCTCACTATATGCTTTAAGCCAGGGCAGACTGACTGGCAAGATAGGTCCTGGCCCTCTACAAGCAGCATAAGAGCAAGGTAGCCAGTGTGTGACAGGCATGGCACCTGTGATGGCAGTAGCACAACAAAGGCTGCTGTCTACCTAGACTTTAAAAAGAGAACCAAGTGACCCATGGCCTATCCCCTTACACACACTGCTAGTCAATGGATGGGCAGCTCCTTCTCTGCCTGACTCTTTATTCCTGCCTTGCATAATGTGGGGACAGAAGACTGCCCTCCTTGCCCAGGATCTGTACTTAACAAGTATTTGCACGTGGCTCCTATTGTGGCAGTATATTACATATGAAGAAGGAGCTGCCCCAGCTGGTTTTCCAGGGGACACTGGGGTTCTCAGTCCCACAGTGATGGTCAGATAGGCATCAACTGGATACAGGTCAGACAAGAGCCACAAAGCATTTGCCAGAATGAACACGTTTCCCATGTGAGGAACTCCCTGGCCACGGTGGGACAATCAGGTGTCAGACCATCCTTTAGGTAAACACTGTAAGTACCACATCCAGCCTTCGTTTCCAGTGGAGGGATACCAGCCACTCCAGAACTGGAATCCCAACTTAGCTGGGGACTCTTGAAATAGCACCTCACCTGTTAAAGTGCTAGACATGTCTTCATTTGCATCAACAACAGACTGTTACAAAGAACCTACAGAGGCTAAAGCCACATCCCTAAAATTCATTTTCGTCACAACTTCCCTGTGTTAAATCACCTTGGATGACTCAATACAGTGAAGCCACTCTTCTAAATGTGAGTGGCTTCTAATTGTCATTTTTGACCTGACTCTGTCTACTTCTCAGCACTGAACTGCCTATTTTTATTCCAAGACCCCAGTCCTCCCCCCCGCCACAAACTCTCTCCCCTCCTCTTGTGGGATGGCCCTAGGGCAGTGGCTAAGGAACATGCTCTGCAATCAGACTTGTTTCTGAGAGCTGATCCTTCTACTCAATTACAGTACAACCATGATGGTGGCCCCTGTAACTTCAGTGTTCTCATCTGTAAAATGGGGGACACTGCACTACCCAGCAGGGCTGCGGTGTGAGCCACCATTATCAAGTACCATGTGTAGTTGTCTGTACCCTGCAGTAAACCTCTCCTGCCATTCATAGAACTCATTCTGTCTGGTTAGCTACAGATTTGAACTGATGCTTCTTTGCTCACCACAGAAAGTAACCCTGGGTTAGAAAGGCTCTTTGTGTGAAATGCCTCTGGCCACAGGGAGGTAAGAATTGGCACCTGGAAGTGTCCCTGGTGACCACAGGACATATGCATAGGTTTAAAGGCAACTGACTAAAGAAGGGAAACTGCGCCACTTGGCAGTTTCTGGCCCTGCAGACCTGGCTAAGGACAACCCGAGAGACACTGTCTTAGACCTCAGCTTTCCAAATTAAGGGCAGAAGATAAAACCCCTCATAATATTCCTTTTAGAAGGAGGCAGTACCTGAAGGTGTTAGAGCAGAGGGCTGTCTCATCGTAGCTTGCAGGGGTGCTGGTGGCCTGACCGCCCGTGATCATGTCCTCCAGGGAGGCTTGCTGGATCACATCAAAACTGATGCCCATGCTGTCGGCACCCTCCATGTCGTTGACGTGGTGAGACTGGAGGATGGTGTTGACAGCCAGGTTCTGAAGGTCCAGCTCAACGCATACTGCACAGGGAGATGTCAGGCTCAGCTTGAACCCCCACCAGCCCCACCTCTTGGACTCTCAGCTCTGCCTAACAGGGCCAGGGCATGGCATGTGTCTGACCAGCATTGGATTGCCAGCACCTGTCCTCCAACCCGCCAGACCACTCAGCATAGGAGCCCCTACCCAGCCTGACCCTGGGATGCCCTCCTACATAATCAGGCTCTGAATACCCCAATTGGGCACTTGCACCTTGACAGAATGTCATCAGTGGTAGATGCACCAGCCCAGCTCACACAGGTGCGTCCTGTTGCCCACTCACCTGTGGAGTAACAGCCAGAGCTGTTGATCTCCACAGTGGCCTGCTCGTCGAACTCCATGACCAGGCGGCTGTCGTCTGCCTCCTTTCCTCCCAGGTCGGGGCGGGCAGTTGGGGACAGCCACAGCAGGTGGTTGTGGCGCTGAAGATGACGGGCGAAGAAGAGGTCGGACCCGAAGGTGGAGATGTCCTCTGGCAGATTCCCAATAGGGATGTGGAAGTACCTGCACAACAGGGCACAGGATACAGGTCAGCCCAGAGGGCAAGGCTGGGATTACCTATGTCCAGGCACTCAGGATGGCTCTCTGCTGGCCCACCTGCTCATCTCGAAGGCCTGTGACAGGCAGGTGTCCAGGTTGAGGTAATGTCGGATCATACGCCGGGCACCTTGGCGCTGCCAGTCCAGGACTCCATAGCTGATCTTGTCGGCCACATGGATGGGCACCAGTGGGAATTCCTCCAGGACAGGGATCTCACTGGTCAGCCTCCTCAGCTCCCAGCTGGACTGAACAGCAATGAGTGTGGGCCCCCGGCGCTCCTCCTAGGTCAGGGAGGAAAGAAGACGACCACATGGGCCCAAGCCTCAGGGAGAGGGGTCTCTCACACAGGACCACAACCCCTGTACCTTGTAGGCCAGTAGGACGCGCTGGATGGCTCTGCAGATGGTCTTCAGGTCGGTTTCAGCCCGAACTTCAAATGTGTGTTTGGAAGGTGGCAGAAGCTCAGGGCCCACCTTCTCCAGCAGGAGGCTGTGCTCTGCCGTGTATAGGGTGCTGAGGCTAGGCATCTGGTTGCTGCGCACCTAGGCAAGAGTGGCTGCATCAGCCTCTGCCTGCTTGAGATGACATGGGGCACCTGGGGCAGACCTTGCTTCCACATCCCATTCCCAATTCAATAGCAGCAGGCACTGGTAGGCAAAGGCCCTGAGGAGGCAGCCATGAGGAAGCATCCTCCTTCTCTAGATCCTTCCCTGACCAACGTGCTCCAGGGAAGGCCCAAAGACTCACGGTGTCCAACACAAACACAGAGGCTCTGCGCTGCGAGGGGAAGAAGAGCCCAAAGAGTGCTTTGTGGCCCTGAGAGTGGTGATAGAGGTAGACATGGCGGATGCTCCCTAGAGAAGGAAAGAAGCTCATCTGAGATGTGTGGAGGCAGAGTGTGTGTTGGGGCAGCTGGCTCATGCCATACCTGGTTCCAAGTAGCTGAACTGGGCCAGAGAACGCATCTCCAGGTGTTCAAGAGCAAAGGTGTCAGCTTCCCAGCTTGAAAGGTGTCTTGCCAGCTGTTTACTGACAACACACACACAGCCCAGCTGCATGAGGGCCCGGAACAACAATGGAACCTGGAAGGCGTGAGGTGAAGCTGACTGGGGAGGGCTCAGTGTTGCATGCAGCACACTCTCTGCAGCTGCACTGCTGAGACTCCCTCACTCATCACCACTGCTGCTACCCTGCCCATGCCCTATACAGGTGCTATTTCAAGAGTCCCCAGCTAAGTTGGGATTCCAGTTCTGGAGGCAGCTACCTGGGTCTCATATACACCCTCAATGTCTGGTGCTGACAGCTCAGTGTTGATCTCGTTGACATGTTCCTGATACATGTCTTCTGGCACTGAATACTCATAGAGATTGTAGACCGTGTTGGAGCGAGGAAGGACTCGATTTACCTGGTAACAATGAGGCAAAGATCTGGTCAAATGGCCTAAGTGGTAATGTCTCTTACACATGTATATGCACACAGGTACAAGCTGCTCAGAGTCCCAGCACTTCCAGTGCCCACAATGATCAGGTAAACCCACTGCAGCCTCAGGACCTCAATATCGGTCCTGAATACTCAGGATTGTTGAGGTGGGAGGATGGTCAGAGCCCCAGGAGTTTGAGATTAGCCTGGCCAACATAGCAAGACCTCATTGCTATAAAAAACAAACAAAAAAATTGCTGGAATGGTGGCAGGTGCCTAGAGTCCAGCGTTTTGGGAGACTGAGGCAGGAGGATGGCCTAAGCCCAGGAATTTGAGGCTACACTTAGCTGTGATTGCTCCACTGCACTCTAGCCTCAGCAACAGAGACCTATCTCAATCAAAAAATAAAATTGTAAAATTATATTTTACAGAATCAGAATGGAAAAAATCAAACTCCCTAAAACTAAAAACAAACAGAAACAGCTAAATAATCTAGTTGTCTATTAGTATAATATCATAACTATTTGAAGAAAATAATTATTGCACAATACTTCTGACAAAAGAATTCTTACTATTCTTAGGATACACATATTCAAAGGCTAAAGAAACCAAAAATAAAATCTAGTAGATTTATTTTTTTTTAGTAATATTTGCATCACAACTTCAAAACTATTTTACGTACAATATAGTAGAAGGCAGATGTGTAAATGTGTTAATGTTATTAGCAATTAAGACTTTTCAGGCTGGGCACAGTGGCTCATTCCTGTAATCCCCGCACTCTGGGAGGCTGAGGTAGGTGGACTGCTTAATTTCACGAGTTTAAGATCAGCCCAAGAGTGAGACCATGTCTCTACTAAAAATAGAAAAATTAGCTGGATGTAGTGGCAGGTACCTACAGTCCCAGCTACTTGAAAGGCTGAGCAGGAGGATTACTTGAACCCAAAAGTTTGAGACTGCTGTGAGCTATGATGATGGAATTCAACCCAGGGCGACAGGGTGAGACTCTGTCTCAAAAAAAAAAATAAATAAATAAATAAAGTTTCAGTGATCTGAATTGAGACATAAGACATAAAAATCAAATTAATAAAAAATTACATCATGGTAAATTTGAACTGGAATGACTGGTTTAAATGCATAGTACTTTTATATGCATTCCTAGCTATCTACTCAAGGGTTTAGAAGAACACCAGAGGTCATAGCCACCCCTGACTCCCTTGGGTTTTCAACACAGATGTGGGTCCCTTGGAGGAGCTGCCCATCTCATACTTGGGAAGTTTAGGGTGAGGCAGAAAGTGAGCAAATGTTCAAAGACTAACAGGCCACGTCAAAAAGGTCTCAGGAACCATCTTGAAGGGATCCTGTTAGCCCAATGTTGGATAATTTGAGACTCAAAAAGGTAAAGACCATCGGGTATAATGACTGATCTGTTTATATGAAGCTCTAAAAAAATCAAATGTTCCTGAAGCCATAGAAATATAGAACTGAGATCCAAAGTTCATGAGAGGGAAGGATACCGTCTGTGAGATGTTAACACTGTGTTTGGGTGACAGGTGCATTTATGTGTCAAACCAATCCAACTACACTTTTAAAGTCTGCATCTAACTATGTGTAAATCATAGTCCATCTTCACTTCATGTCATCAAAAGGTTCTTGGAATAATGTCTTTTTTTTTTGAGAGTCTACTCTGTTGCCCCAGCTAGAGGGCAGTGGCGTCAGCCTAGATCACTGTAGCTTCCAATACATGGGCTCACATGATCCTCCTGCCTCAGCCTCCTGAGTAGCTAGGATTACAGTACATACCATAGTGCCCAGCTAATTTTAAAATGTTTTGTAGAGACTATTATTCAGGCTGGTGTTAAAACTCTTGGCTTCAACAAGTGATCTCCCGCCTTGGCCTCCCAGAGTGGTGAGATTATATGGTGAGCCAGAGTGCCCGAGCCCATCTTCCTTTGTAAGGAAGAAACTATAGTTCACTTCTCAACTGAAACATACAAAGTGTTAACTAGGGAGCTCACAGTGAGACTCTCCACAAGAGCCTGTAAGACTTGTGGTAGCATGATGACCCCCCTACCCCCGCAACGTTCTGCTAAGTGGAAGAAGCCCAGCACAAAAAATCACTGATTGCATGGATCCATTTATACAAAATCCCAGAGCAGGCGAGTCAAGAGGCAGAAAGTGATCAGTAGTTACCTAGGGCTGGGAGAGGACAGCAAAGACTAAGATAAGGTTTCTCTTTGGGGTGATGAAGATGTCTTTAAACTCTGCCAGTAGTTGCACTACTCTAGGAATACTCTAAAAACCACTGAACTATATACTTTAAATGGGCCAGCTGTTTGGTGTGTGAATTTATATCCCAATAGAGCTATTAACAAGGAGAATACCCACTGAGACAGAGTTTGAGACCCTAACCAATGCCATCCAGTCTACCCCAGTGACCTGGACATCATAGCCAGGTGAGGATGGGCAGCAGCTCTGCCTCAGGTTTTATACTCAGTGACCAGACAGCATTACAATGGATTCTTACAGCATCCCACTAGGGTACTGAGAAGATGGAGGCCTGGGACACAGCTTACAAGATCTTTGTGAATGCCTGATTCTTTATATGAAAACCACCTAGGGGGCAACAGCATCAGCTGCCTTCCTACTTTGTGATATGAAGGGCCTTCCTCCGCTTTGGTCACTCGCTGATTCACGTAGAACACTCGAGGGATGCTCAGTTTGATGCAGTGCAAGTCATTGCCAATGACAGCCCATAGCCGGAAGAGGCCAGCCTGGCTGGTTTCACTTATCTGAAAGGAATGCAGATGCTCAGCATGTCACAAGATATGTTGTAACCCGTAGACAGGGGAACTTCCCAGGTAGCCTCCACCAAGCCCTAAGTACAGGGCTCAGAACCCCCATGACAGGCAGGAAGCCACAGGCCTGCCCTCAACCTCCGCCTTGGGATCAGGGCCTATCCCTTGGATTGAGAGCCACACCTGCACAATCTGCCAGGGAAGGTCCAGAATGCTGCGGGCAGTCCTACGTAGGAAGCTCCCCAGCCCTGCAGCAGGCCCATCTCGGAGGGCCCCAGGCCTTGGCATACCCCCTGCCAGTTCCAGATGCTGCCTCTTCCTACGGGTATGGCGCTGCCGGGCCTGCAGCTGCCACTTCTTCTTATGGAACCCGAGCCAGACCAGCCACTCAGCCTAGGGCAGGCAGCAGACACAGTAAGGGTATGGTGTGAGGAACGGTCCTCTTCCACAACCCACTTTCTAGCTGTGTTGGGGCAGTATTCTCACAGCCACACTTGCTGGGGGTCCAGGGCTTGAACCTTCCTCTGCCGCTTACCTGGGTGGTCCCCAGGGCAGGAGGCTGCCCCAAGATCTCCTGCCAGGGCACAGTCAGTGCCAGATCCTGAGAGTCCTCTTGGCTCTCCCAAAGGACTCGCTTTCTCTTCGTAGCAATGGGCACTGGTGGGCGGGGTGGCTGCATGAGGCCAAAGTCCTCCATGTCAACAACCCTGGGCCTGGCACTGCCTTCTGGGGCCTGGGCCATCATAACCTGGAAAGACCCAATGACACTGAAAACTCAGGATCTTATTCTCATAGATCCCACCATCTAGAAATCTAACAAGTACATCATTTGAAATGGGATGTTCATTTACACAATTTATTCTTTTTTTTTTTTTTTGGTAGAGACAGAGTCTCACTGTACCACCCTCGGGTAGAGTGCCGTGGCGTCACACGGCTCACAGCAACCTCTAACTCTTGGGCTTACACGATTCTCTTGCCTCAGCCTCCCGAGCAGCTGGGACTACAGGCGCCCGCCACAATGCCCGGCTATTTTTTTGTTGCAGTTTGGCCGGGGCTGGGTTTGAACCCGCCACCCTCGGCATATGGGGCCGGCGCCCTACTCACTGAGCCACAGGCGCCGCTACACAATTTATTCTTAACTTTTAATAGTGAAAAGTCAAAAAGAAAACTATAGAAAATATCACTCAAGTACCACCAATAAGTAAACATTTGCATTTTGCTGTTTGTTCCAGAATGTTCCCTAGCACTTTGGGATGCAGAGGTGGGTGGATTGTCTGAGCTTGCAGGTTTGAGACCAGCCTGAGCAAGAGCAAGACTCTGCCTCTAAAAATAGCCAAGTACTGTGGCAGGCACCTACAGTCCAGCTACTTGGGAGGCTGAGGCAAAAGAATCACTTGAGCCAAAGAGTTTGAGGTTGCTGTCAGCTAAGATGCCATTGTACTCTACTGATGGCAAAAGTGAAGACTCTGTTTCAAAAAAAAAGAAATAAAATATTGCAAGTAACAGCTATAGCCCCCTTCTTCTTCCTACCCTACACGTCCCTGCTCTTTCACCATGTTATTTGCAGACACGTGCCACAGTTCTATGTTTTAACTTCATCTAAATGGTAATAACTTGTTTCATTCACCCATGTATTTTGAGACTGACTCCTATGGATACATGTAAAATGGTCCCTCCATCTTAACTTCTAGAACATCTCGTCTCATTAGCTTACCCATGCATTGCTTTCCAAATGAAGAGCGATTAGTTCCTGTGTTTTCAAAATTACAAATGGTGATTCAATGACCATCCCTGTTCATGTCCCCTGGGTCATAGAAATGATCATTGTCACCTCTAATACTGGTCAGTGCCTGTTTCCCCATGTTTTCATACTTGATGTTATTGTTTCCATTGTGATATGCTATCAAATATCATGTTGTATTTCTTTCTTTTTTTTTTTTTTTTGAGACAGAGCCTCAAGCTGTCGCCCTGGGTAGAGTGCCGTGGCATTACAGCTCACAGCAACCTCCAACTCCTGGGCTCAAGTGATTATCCTGCCTCCACCTCCCAAGTAGCTGGGACTACAGGCGCCCGCCACAACGCCTGGCTATTTTTTGGTTGCAGCCGCCACTGTTGTTTGGCAGGCCTGGGCTGGATTCGAACCTGCCAGCTCAGGTGTATGTGGCTGGCGCCTTAGCCGCTTGAGCCATAGGTGCTGAGCTTGCTTTTTTTTTTTTGACAGAGTCTCACTATGTTACCCTGCTGTGGTGTCATAGCTCACAGCAACCTCAAACTCTTGGGCTTAAGTGATTCTCTTGCCTCAGCCTCCTAAGTAGCTGGGACTACAGGCGCCAACACAACACCCGGCTATTTTTAGAGATGAGGTCTCATTCTGGCTCAAGCTGGTCTTGAATTTGTAAGCTCAGGCAATCCATCCACTTCGGCCTCCCACAGTGCTAGGATTATAGGTGAGTCACTGTGCCCGGCCTCATGCTGTACTTCCTAATTAATAGTGAGGTTGAATATTTTCTTGCAGCCCTTCAAAATGGCCCTATAACCCCCACCTCCTGATGTTTAGGCCCTGGGTGACTCCCTCCATGAGAGTGGGTGAGACCCAGCGACATGTCTCCAATGAACAGACTCTAACAAAGGTGATGGAATGTCATTTCTGAAATCAGCTATAAAATACTGTGACCTGTTCATGGCTGGCACTCTCTCTGAAGAAGCCAGCTGCCAAGTCATAAGCAGTCCTGTGAAGAGCCCCATCGTACAGGGAAGTGACTCTGACCTCCAAACAGTGGTTAGGAAGGAACCAAGTCCTGACACTGCTACAGGTTGGTCTTCAGATGAGACCACAGTCCCAGCTGACACAGTAATTGCAGCCTGTAAGATACCCTGAGCTGAGGACTCAGCTCAGTTGTATGAGGTAACACATGGGTGCTATTTCAAGTTGCTAAGTTTTAGGGCCACTGGCTATACAGCAATAAATAACTAAAAAAAAAAAAAATCTTTGTTTTCTTACATTTTTGTTAGCAAATCACATTATTTGCAAATAATGAGTTTTATGGGACAGCGCCTGTGGCTCAAAGGAGCAGGGCGCCAGCCCCATATACCAGAGGTGGTGGGTTCAAACCCAGCCCTGGCCAAAAATTGCAGAAAAAAAAAAAAAAGAAAAAAAAAAAAAAGGTTTTACACCTCCCTTCCTTTTTTTTTTTTAGAGACAGAATCTACTTTGTTGCCCTCGGTAGAGTGCCGTGGCATCACAGCTCACAGCAACCTCCAGCTCTTAGGCTTTAGGCGATTCTCTCAGCCTCCTGAGAGAATTGTACCTGCCACAATGCCCGGCTATTTTTTTGTTGCAGTTTGGTTAGGGCTGGGTTCGAACCCATCACCCTTGGTATATGGGGCCAGCACCCTACTCAGTGAGCCACAGGCATCACCCTTACACCTCCCTTCCAATTCTTTTTTTTTTTTTTGTGATTTTTGTTTTTGGCCGGGGCTGGGTTTGAACCCGCCACCTCCGGCATATGGGACCGGCGCCCTACTCCTTGAGCCACAGGCGCCGCCCTCCCTTCCAATTCTTAACGCTTAATTCTTTTTCTTGTTTAATAATGCTGTGAGGACCTCCAAACAATTTTGAGCAGAAGCAGTGACAGCCATCATTTCTTGCTCCTTACTTGAATGCTCTTGATGCTTAACCACAAAGTATAAGGTTTGCTGTGGGTTTTGAGAAGTACATTTATCAGGTTCAGAAACAACTCATTTCTTTTGATTTTGATTGGTCAAAGTTTATCAGATGTTCTCTCTGCATCTGTATGAGGTGATCCTATGAGTCTTATCCTTTAATGATGAATTAACAGATTTATCCCAAGATTAACTAAATATCAGACTTTATTTTTTTTGAGACCGAGTCTCACTATGTTGCCCTTGGTAGAATGCTGTGGCGTTCCAGCTCACAGCAACCTCAAACTCTTGGGCTTATGTGATTCTCTTGCCTCAACCTCCCAAGTAGCTGGGACTACGGGCCTGCCACAACACCCGTAATTTTTTGGGTTCCTGCTGTCATTGTGTTTAGCAGGCCCAGGCTGGGCTCGAAACCGCCAGCCTCGGTCTATGTGGCCAGTGCATTACTCACTGAGCTGCAGGCGCTGAGCCAAATTATCAGACTTCTAATTCAGTTGTTGGCACTAAAGGTGTGTGACACTATTCCTGGCTAATTTTTAATTTTTTGTAGAGATGGGGGTCTCGATATTTTGCACAGGCTTACCTCGAACTCCTGGCCTCAAGCAATTCTTCTAAAATTCTTGGCATAAATTCTAGTTGGTCATAACATCATTGTTTTTACATACTACAGAATCTAGTAAATTTTGCAGCTCTTGTTCCTAACTGAAAATGGCCTATTTCTTAAGCTGTTGCCAGTTTTGTCACTGAAGTAAGAAGCAAAAGAGCTAAGGAGCTTTTTCCTCTTTTATTCTCTAAAAAGTTTGAGTTTAGTGTTTATTTCTTTTTAAGCATGTTTCAATTTCTTTTCTTTGTTCTATTAGGTTTTCTATTCCTTCTAGGTCAATTTTCATAATTCTTCTAGAATACTGTCCATCTAAGTTTTCCAAATGTTTAACACAGAATAGCAATTCTTTCTTCTTTTTTTTTTTTTTTGTAGAGACAGAGTCTCACTTTATGGCCCTCGGTAGAGTGCCATGGCCTCACACAGCTCACAGCAACCTCCAACTCCTGGGCTTAAGCGATTCTCTTGCCTCAGCCTCCCAAGTAGCTGGGACTACAGGCGCCCGCCACAATGCCCGGCTATTTTTTGGTTGCAGTTTGGCCGGGGCCGGGTTTGAACCTGCCACCCTCGGTATATGGGGCCGGCGCCTTACTGACTGAGCCACAGGCGCCGCCCAGCAATTCTTTCTTAAAATTTCTCAAAATCTGTCTTAAAAAAAGACATGACTGTGGCTTGGCACCCGTAGCATAGTGGTTATGGCACCAGCCACATATACCGAGGCAGGCGGATTTGAACCCAGCCTGGGCCAGCTAAACAACAATGACAACTGCAACAAAACAACATAGCTGAGCCCTGTGGTGGGTGCCTGTAGTCCCAGCTACTTGGGAGGGTGTGGCAAGAGAATCGCTTAAGCCCAAGAGTTGGAGGTTGCTGTGAGCTGTGACATCATAGCACTCTACTAAGGGCGATATAGTGAGATTCTGTCTCAAAAAAAAGATATGACTGGGCGGCGCCTGTGGCTCAAGAAGTAGGGTGCCAGCCCCATATACCAGAGGTGGTGGGTTCAAACCTGGCCCTGGCCAAAAACTGCAAAAAAAAAAAAAAAAAAAGATATGACTGTTTTATAATCTTTTGGGTTTTGTTGTTTTATTCATTCCTGCTCTTGCCTTTATAACATTTTTTTTTTTAGCAATAACCACATGACTATAACTTATTCTTTTTTTTATTTTTTGAGAAGGGGGGTCTCACTATGGTGTACTGTAGGCTGGTCTCAAGTGATCCTCCCACCTCAGCTTCCCTAGTTCCTGGACTATGGGTACATGCCACTATGTCTAACACTGTTATCTTTATAACTTCTATTTCCTCTATTTAACCTGTTGTTCTCTAACTTCCTTAGTTCAAATTTTTCTTTTTCTTTTTTTTTTGAATTTGAGACAGAGTCTCACTATGTTGCCTATGTCACCATAACTTTGAACTCCTGGGCTCAAATGGTCCTCCACCTCAGCCTCCTAAGATGCTGGGACTATAGGTATGTGCCACCATTCCGGGATAATTTTTCATGTTTTTTTAAGAGATGAGGGTCTTGACATTTTACACAGGCTTACCTCCAATTCCTGGCCTCCCAAGGGGCTGGGTTTATAGGCATGAGCCACCACACGTGGCCAGAATTAGTATTTTTTTATTATTTTCCCTTTTCTATGTCCTAGCTTTTAGGTATAGCTCTCATATACAGGGTGGCCATAAATTGCACATGAACTTGAAGGTCACCCCAAATGTATGTAATTACATTTTGAAACACAGACTATCTGAGAGTATGCTTATCATGTGAGCTGGTTTATAGCTTTTAGGTTATAGCTATAGGTTTTAATTTTCAACACTTGAAAATTTGCTGTTTGCTCTTTTGACCTCAGTTACGCTGCTTATCAAACTGCCTCCAATGTTTCTAGCTGCTCCTGTAAAAAAGATTTTCCCTTTACCTTATGAAAAAGGAGGCCTGGTGGGGCGGCGCTTGTGGCTCAGCGGGTAGGGCGCCGGTCCCATATGCCGGAGGTGGCGGGTTCAAACCCAGCCCCGGCCAAAAGAAAAAAAAAAAAAAAAAAAGAAAAAGGAGGCCTGGGGCCATGGATACTGACAACTGACTTAACTGTTTTCTTCTGTTTTTTTCCATGACTTTATATACTGCCTTGTCTTGATTTATAAACAAAACCTGGGAAAGCTACAAAAATAAGTATTTTGTGGTTTATCTAGAAATAATATTGCTGTTATTTTTGGTGAAGAAAAATCAGTTTTGTATATTTTATTTCAAAAATAAATGATTTAAAAAAAGAAAAGAAAGAAAAAGGAGGACTCTAGGGCCAGTGATCCACCCCAAGATGCTGGGTCCAAATGAATATCCCAAGATTTACACAGAGTAAGGCAGTTCTTCACCCTTGCCCGCTGACTCATGGGGTGTTTCCAAAAATGTAACACCAGAGGGAATTAAAGAGAGAAGTACTGAGGTATACATTGTTAGGGTAAAAACCCCATTTCAGAGGCTTGAATAAAAGCATCACAAAATTATAGCTAGCCGCTAGAGGACTTCCATGCTCTGTATGCCACAAAACCATGCCTAGCCCAGTTGCTCTAGTCCTCGGCTTGGTCCCATTACCTGTTTCCTGCCCTCCAGGATGAAGAGCTCACTGATCTTCTTCTGCTTGTAGATGTCATTCTTTTCCAGCAGTTTTCTGTGCAGCCAGTCAGGGTGTTTGACTCGTGGCACTGGGTTCTTCACCTGTGGGAAGACCATACAATCAGGAAGACATCCAAGTCTAAATGTGCTAGCTTCCAACCACCGGAGCCCCATGTCGCCTGCCCCACTTCACCTGCTGCAGAGCTGCAGGGATTGTGATGATCTTCTGGATGGCACTTCCCAACCGCTCTATGTAGTAGTCCCAGTCCAGGATCTGAGCGCACAGGAACCCGCAACAAGAAATAGCAACAGTGGCAACTATTTGTGAAGTTTATGTCACACCAAGCACTGAGCTAACTCTGCATCTCATTCAATCCTTTTAAAAGCTCTATGATGAAAGGCACCCACTTCATAGATGACAACAAGGCAGGGAGCAGATCATGGAGCTGCAGGTGGCTGAGTGGGCACCCATGGACTTAGCCTATCCAAGAGACCACCTCCTCCTGGTGGTGACTTTCTTCAGTTTAGCCTTAAAAAGTTAATATCTATTTCCTTGCCTATTATGTATCAGAAAGGCAGAAATCAGGAGAGAAGACTCCTGATAATAAAAATCATACATAAGGGCAGGAGTGCTCCAGTGCCACCTGGGCTAGCTTTCCTTTTGAGAGTAGAAAAAAAACAGGTACTCACTGTACGAATATCAAACTCTTGAAGAGAAGAGCTCTTAAGCCATTTCCGGAGAAAGTGCTTTCTCACTGTGGGCTCTGCCTGGAAGATTGCAAGTGGTATGGCCCTGGGTAAGGAAAAAATAGACACAAAATTCATGAATAGTGAAGATCAACCTAAATCCAATTACAATTCTCACCAAATGCACATGGAAATGAGGATTCATAACCTACATTTTCTTTAATGTTGTTATTTTATACAGACCATACCTTATAGGTGATGTCATGCACCACACTTACTGCTAGCCCTTTGGTAAGAGAGCAGGTCACAGAATCTATCCAGTGAGTCACACCCATGTATATACTTGTAAGTAAACACTTCTATAATGCTAGTCATTGGGTAAAATAGAGAAAAAGTCGACCTACTTTCTAGAAAAGACTAGCCCATTCCCATCATAAGTAAAGCAGCTAGCTCTTTCCTTCATAGTTGTAAACCGTTGTGAAATACCATAAACATAAAGGACTGTATGGCTGGAACACACACTGCACTCACAAAGTTCTACCAAGCACCAGTGCTCTGCCACTTTGGCTTGCTGAAAAGATCAGGCTATGGATATCTGCATGGCCTCTGGCCGTTCCCTTCTTGAAGAAGGTAAGCACCACCCTAATCTTAGCATTTATCAATCCATGCAGGCTGCTATTCTGTGCAGCCATAAAAGGCAGAGCAGTTTCCATGTTCTCAAGTTTTACATAGGCGGAGGGACATGTGTCGTCCTGCAAATAGCTTTTGCTTTTTATTCCAACATTGTTTTGAGCTCTGTCAGTGCTGTAACCTGTAGCTGCAATTTAATTCTCTGAACCCCAGTAGTGTTTGCCTAAAAAACACATCTATCCATTGCTGAGTGATGGACACTTATGCTGTGCCCATATGTGGTATTAAGCACAACCCAGGTCTTTGAGGAAGGCCTTGCCTCTCAGTGACAGGAGAGCCCTCAGGTCTGCGGGAGATGATGTAGCGGCAGCTCAGTCCTGCATCCTTGACCATCTGGTCTCCCAGGAACTCGGCCAGGCGCTTCGCTGTGCTAATGGATGTAGATTTCTGCTCCCCATAATCTTCCAGTTTCCGAGACATGGAACGGTTCTCAGAGATAAGCTCAAACAGCTCAGAATCAGGCATGTTAGCTGCCTAGAGAAAAAGGCAACAGATAAAGCAACACAGTGGGAGTCAAGGGCATCAAGATTGAGCTCGCTCAGGACAGTGGTCTGCAAGGACATGCATTTCTCTAGGCTGCACAGCAATACTTAAAACACATGCACACATGAAGCCTTGGCTTTTATTAAACCGTGTAAAAATATTGCAAAACATTTATTGAAGAATGAGCACAAGGGTTGCAGAGAAAGAAGATGTTTCACGTAACATGGGAAGAAATGACAATTTTTCTCCTGAAAGGAAAAGCCAAACAGAAATGAGAAGCTGAGAGAGGAAAGAGAGAAACAGTGGCTGCCAGAGAGCAGCTGGGGCTAGGGGAGACCAGTGGAGTTCTGCAATGTGAGATGCCCATAGCAGCTGGAGCTGCACCTTTGTATGCTTGTTCTTTTGACCTCTGGCCCCCACATCCTATGAGATTTGTTTAGCTATGAATGTCCTGTGTATTCCATGGTGCTCATTTTCATGTGTGGGTCAGCTTTATGCTGAACAAGACAATATGGTAAGAAACAAAGCCCATAAATCTGAGCCAGCCAGGAAATGCTCCAGAATATTTCATTTCCTCTACCCAGAAAGCTTAACCTCTAGAAAACAATGCAAAAGAGGATAAAAAAGCATATGCACCAAGATGATCAA
Source organism: Nycticebus coucang (assembly GCF_027406575.1). NCBI lineage: Eukaryota > Metazoa > Chordata > Mammalia > Primates > Lorisidae > Nycticebus > Nycticebus coucang. Next base: position 105,113,378 of record NC_069783.1, on the reverse strand, counting down.
TGCAATGTTATTTATAATGAAAATCTGGCTAGCCTTTGTGGCTCATGTCTATAATCCCAGCACTCTGGGAGGCTTAGTTGGGTGGATTGCCTGAGCTCAAGAGTTCGAGCCCAACCTGTGCAAGAGCGAGATGCTGTCTCTAAAAATAGCTGGGCATTGTGGCGGGTGCCTGTATTCCCAGCTATCTGTGAGACTGAGCAAGAGGATTGCTTGAGCCCAAGAGTTTGAGTTGCTGTGAGCTATGATGTCATAGAACTCTGCTGAGGGTGACTGAATGAGACTGTCTCAACAACAAAACAAATATCTTAGCATTCTGGGAGGCCAAGGCAGGTGGATTGTTGGAGCTCAGCAGTTCAAGACCAGCCTGAGCCAGGGCAAGACCCCGTCTCTAAAAAAGGAAAAAAAAAAAAAAAAAAAATAGCTGGATGTTGTGGAGGGCGTCTGTAGTCCCAGATACTTGGGAGGCTAAGGCAAGAGGATCGTTTGAGCCCAAGAGTTTGAAGTTGGTGTGAACTATACCACAGCACTCTACTAAAGGTGAAAAAGTAAGACTGTCTCAAAAACAAAAAAGAACACATCTCCACAGAAAAGTAATAAAAATAACTCTTAAATTCAGCTACCTACTGGACCTCAGGGCTGGCATTCTTTCTTTCTTTCTTCAGGATGCCACCCTTCTCTTGCTCCTTTTCTCTATAATCCCCAATCTTCCCCTCTCTTACTCTCTGCTCTCTTCTCTTTCTCATCTCTTTCCCCCATTCTCTCTTCCCTTTCTCTAATATAAAATAAACTTATACTTTTTTTTTTTTTGTAGAGACAGTCTCACTGTACTGCCCTCGGGTAGAGTGCCGTGGCATCACACGGCTCACAGCAACCTCTAACTCTTGGGCTTACGCGATTCTCTTGCCTCAGCCTCCCGAGCAGCTGGGACTACGGGCGCCTGCCACAATGCCCGGCTATTTTTTTGTTGCAGTGTGGCCGGGGCTGGGTTTGAACCCGCCACCCTCGGCATATGGGGCCAGCGCCCTACTCAATGAGCCACAGGCACCGCCCTAAACTTATACTTTTATATATATATTTTTTATTGAGACAGAGCCTCAAGCTGTCGCCCTGGGTAGAGTGCCGTGGCGTTGTAGCGATTCTCTTGCTTCAGCCTCCCAAGCAGCCAGGACCACAGGAGCCTGCCACAATGCCTGGCCATCCTTTGGCTGTAGTTGTCATTGTTGCTTGGCAGGCCTGGGCTAGATTCGAACCCGCCAGCTCTGATGTATGTGGCTGGCGCCTTAGCTGCTTGAGCTACAGGTGTTGAGCCTATACTTTTATATTCTAAATAAATAAAAATAAATCATAAAAGTTATGTATGCATTTACAGGGTCCACGAAAACTTTAAAGATCAAAAAATTTGATATTGATTGTTGGTAAACTCTTTTCTTGACTCCTTTTATTATACAGTTTTAAAAAATGCTTGCTTCATAGAGTTGTGTCACAGGATACAGAAGCTGGAGGGAACTTCTGGGGGCCATTGGTGAGTGGGATTTTATCAGAACCAGCCCAGGATCATCTGTTTCCAGGAGTCTAGGGAATAACAGGTCCCTTTTCTGCCTTGGTGGCTCATGTGATGCCCTAACTCCATCCACTTTGAGCAAGTGAACCAGGCTTACTCCATTTTGTTAAGAGCTTGCAGACTCCCCCCACCCCTTTTGTAACCAAAATAGCCCCTTGAGCAAGCAGCGACCCTGCAAAAACAGGAAGATTTTGCAGATCTTTAGCTGAGATCTGCAAAATCCTGTGACAGCTGAAAAATCTTGTGAAACCACAATCTAGTCACAAATCTATCTGGTCTGTGTGCATTCCCTAGTCCCCTTTGTAAACCCTCCCCAAAGTTGTAACATTGCAGATGTTAGCTTCTGTAAAATTCTGTTTACGCTAGGGCTTCCCATCCCCGCTTGAAGTGTCATATAAAAACCTTGCACCCTTGCTTCAAAGGGGTCAAGAGACTTTGTGGAGTGAGCCCGTTCTTGATCGACTGGCCCAATAAAGGACCCTTGCTTAATTCGGACTCGGTGTGCTGGCATTTCTCTATAATTCCACTCATGGCAGGTACAACACTCTGAGCACTCACCTTGCTGTACAGCACATCCAGCCAATAGTCGGCCACCTTGGCCACTGAGCTGTACACTTCTTCTAGTGTGCTGCCCTTGAGGAAGGCCTCAAACACCGAGGACTGGAAGATCTTAATCAGCTGCAGCTCCCCACGGCGTTTGACTTCAAAGCCCTTGAGCTCTGCCAAGGAACCATCTTCATTGAATACAGCATATCTAGAACAAAAGACAGCAAAGAAGTGAAAACGCACTGGAGTATGAGCTGCCGTCATCCCTTTGCCTCCTCGTCTCTTTCTGACCCTCATAAGGCAGCCAACTTCACTCTATTCTCAGGCTGATGCCTCTCAAAAATGGAATTACTTGATGGCCTGCAGGGCATGTAGGTAGGTGGGGAGCCAGTGCAAACTGCATCAGTAAGACCAAACTAAGGAGCCCAGGCCCGTCCCATCCTGGTGAAAAATGTATCAGTAAGCCCAGGCAAAGGAATCTAAACCTGTCCCATCCTGGCTTCCTGTCTGTTTTCCCAACTGGGTTGTTAAATATAATCAATCACACTCCATTTCCTTCCAGAGGACAAAGATTGTGAGATTCCCACCTCTTCTTCAGTTTCTTGCCTTCTTCCTTGGAGGCTGGAAGGATCATGGCAAGGTAGGGTCCATCCACCTCAAAAAAGATGCTGTTTTCTGAGCGAGTGACATAGGTAAGTGAAGATGGCTCGGCTAGCTCCTGGTATTGGTCATTGGTAAAACCTTCCTGAGAAACAGAGGTGAAGAGTAGCAGCATTACTCAGAAAGGCCCAATCTTGGAAGCACCTGGCATCTCACTAGGAAAAAGCTTTACATCAGGAAAGTAAAGCTCTTCTATTCTACAGACCTACCTGAGCAGAAGGGGAGCAAGTTCTGAAACATGCAGCAATGTAGTGAAACTCAGTGCATCTCGCTGAGTCCAAGAAGCCAGACTCAGAAGATTACAACTGTTGTGTTTCTATTCATTTGGCATCTTAGCACAAAACTACAGCACAAAATAATGCACTGAGGGTTGCCAGGTTTCAGAGTGGGGAAGGGTCTGCTGACAAAGGGATGGCATGGGAAATGCTGGGGGCTGCAGCTGTGTTGCTCTGTGGTGGTGGCACACGGCACTATATAGCTGTCAAAACCCACAGAGAGTGAACTTCATGTATGCAAATCAAAATCCATTAAAATCCATTAACCAGTGTGTTGGGGAAGGAGGGATGTAGACTGAGACAAACAAAACCTATCGCACTGTTGATGTGTGAAAGAATATGGTAGAAGCAGGGAAGAAAGAAGTAGCCCCTGGAGACTCTGTTGCCTGACGGTGGAAGACCAAGGAACAAGTGACCATCCACAGGTACTATGCTGTAGTAGACAAATTTATTTCTCACAGGAGCTCAATTTTGGTAGCAAATCTGAAACTATTTTACATGAAAAAATTAGAGACATGTTTTCACCACAGGAGAAAGATATCACTAACAAGGAAAGGGGAGTAGATCGGAGCCAGAGATGTTAACATCTACTTATTCCATTGCTTATTTAATTTTCTTGGATGTGGATGCATGCATACATTTATTTTATTTATTTATTTGTTTTTTACCATTTCAGTTATTTTTATTTGGGCAAGTGTGTGTGTATTCTGTAACTTATTTCACTTGCAAACGTAAACAGTAACGTGTCTCTCTCTCTCTCTCTACACGGGCCGATCCCTGGGTCTGGTCACAATATGCCACCACGGGGAGGGCAAATCACCGTCCTTTAGAGCAGGAGGCAGAGCTTCAGTCAAAGGACCACCAGGTGGGGTTTCCTCTGCCAGCTGCTTAACCTCTTGCTCCCAGCTTTCCCTCCGCAGTTTCTTCCACTGTTCTCTCTTGGCAAAGAAATCAGGATACATGGCTTTCTCAGAAGAATGCCAGTCATCTAAGCACCACTCTGAAACCTTGTAGCACTCGTATCTTTCATAGGAGGTACCCCCAGGGGAGTCAGGAAAGATACACGGCTGTGGATGCTGACGATACCAAAATTCTTCTGCCTCCCTCAGCAGCTGGGTGACCTTCCTCATATCTTTTTCATGCTTATGTTCTTCAAACTGAGCTCTCATCAAACAAGCAAAGTACTGGTATTTGTCCCTGTGGATGCACCACAACTCGAGGTGGCACAGCGCCCGCTTGTAAAGCCTCAACACCTTCTGCTGATGGGTCAGGTAGGCCGTCGGCGCCGAGAACACTATGGCGGCCCTGGATGCATGCATTTAAAAGCACACACATGAGCTAGGTGCAGTGGCTTACGCCTGTAATCCTAGCACTCTCAGAGGCTGAGATGGGTGGATTGCCTGAGCTCAGGAGTTCCAGACCAGCCTGAGCTAGAGTGAGACCCTGTCTCTAAAAATAGCCAGGCATTGGGGCGGCACCTGTGGCTCAGTGAGTAGGGTGCTAGCCCCATATACCAAAGGTGGTGGGTTCAAATGTGGCCCCGGCCAAACTGCAACAAAAAAATAGCCGGGTGTTGTGGCAGGTGCCTGTAGTCCCAGCTACTTAGGAGGCTGAGGCAAGAGAATTACCTAAGCCCAGAAGTCGGAGGTTGTATTTTGTGAGCTGTGATGCCATAGCACTCTACCAAGGGCAATAAAGTGAGACTCTGACTCTAAAAAACAAAAAAGAAAAAAAGAAAGAAAAGAAAAATAGCCAGGCATTGTGGTGGGTGCCTGTAGTCCCAGCTACTTGGGAGGCTGAGGCAAGAGGATCACTCCAGCCCAAGAGTTTGAGGTGGCTGTGAGCTATTATACCACAGTACCCTACCAAAGAGCAACAAAGTAAGACTCTATCTCAAAAAAAAAAAAGTACACACAAACACAAAGGATACAGAGATAAACATGGCTTTGTGTACACAGGCTATTATCATATTATTACATATGCATTTCCCAGCTTGATCTACTGAGTCATGAAGGGCTATGGGACCCCATCTTAGTTTCTCAGGCCATTCTTTAGTAAAAGGAACTGGTTCCCAGGAGAACTGGCTGACTCTAGACTAGAATAGGGAAAATATAAGATGAGGCTAGAGCACCTTGTGCTGTTAGTAAGGAAGTACTCCAAAAACAAAAAAAGAAACAAAACTAGGGCACATACCATAAACATATGGTAAAAGAAAAGGATCCCCTTGTCCCCAAAGAGGAACAAACTGAGCAACAGAACACATGAGGGCTATACTAGACTGCAACCTAGGACTGAATAGACACTGTGTATCCAGGCTGGTACAAACAAATAAGTAAATTAAGTAAGTGACTGAATAAGTAGGAGAAAAGGGTGACACCTCTTCCTTGCAGAATTCCAATTAATCAAAGTAGAAGGAAGAGGGGAAACAGAACACCACCATACAGAAGAAAAGTGACACACGACAACACCAGTGATGATGGCAATAGACAAGATTCTCCATGAACTCCAAAATCAGTAGAAGAAAACTTAAGGAGCAACTGAGTCTTTCATAGTCTCAAATATCTCCTTTATAATATTCCTTAATCACTGTGATGACTCTAATATATATACCAAGAAGCCCTTTGATATTCCTTCTTCCAGGAGAGAAAGCTTAATCCTCTCCCCTGGGGTGTGGATTTGCTGACCCAGAACAGCATAAGGAGAGGGGGACACGACTCCACAACGAGGCCTACAGAAGGCACTGCAACCTGGGTGCCAAGCTAAAGTTCCACGACACCACAAACCCTGACACATGCACCAAAGAGAATGTGACAGGAGGCTATCACCCTGTGGTGTTCCTTAAAAAAAATCTGAAATGGCTACAGTCTAATAACCAGAAACAACAACCCCAAATCAAGGGATAGTCAACAAAATGCCTCAATAGCACATCAAAGTGTTGGTTGTGACAAAAGAGAGGTTGAGGAAACCATTAGCCTGAAAAGGATTGAGATGGGACAACTCAACACCACAGGGGTCCTGGCTGGGACCCTGGGACAAAGGAAGCACAAGAGTGGGAAGGGAAGCCTGTAACCTGGGCCAAAATGGATTTCTTAGCTTTGACAACTGCACTGTGATTTATGTACAAGGCCAACATCAGCAAGCAGGCTGTGTAGTATTTTTTGTAATTTTCTACACGTTTAATAGTATTTCAAAATTAAAAGTTAAAAGCAAAAAACTCTGGATGCCAGGCTTAAAGGGCAAGGCAAAGAACTCAATACCTTTTCAGCACAGCATTCTGACCATCTTGTATGGCCAAGGGAGGTGACCTGACATTTCCAGAGCTGGGTAGCCATACCAGGCCAGGCTGCAGTCCAGGGCCAGATGCCCCCTCTCTGGGACTTACCTTGACCAGGATGTTCAGCATGGCCCCAGGGTAGGAGATGGTCACCCTGGGCTTTTTTGCGTTGGTTGTCTTGAGGACAAAATTTTCTGGGAAGCTGTTGGGCAGGACACACCATATTCCATCTGTGTCCAGCTCTAAGGGCCTCCTGCGGGGACAAAAGTGTGAAGTCATCAACCTCTAGCTTTCATCCTCCCCACATTGCCCCCCTGACTGTGAGAGCACCTCACCCGATCTGCTCAATCAGCTCCCGTGCCTGGGTGATGATGTTAGCTCCCGTGAAGCAAACAATGCCAGCCATCTCCATGGAGTACCAGCGAGCCCTGGGAAGACAGCCATAGCCTTTAATGAGCAGGGATGCCATGAGGCTCCTTCCAGAGGTAGAAGAGAAAGAGAGAGATCCCAAGAAAGGACTAGGGAAGTGACCAAATGCATTTAAAGCGGGAGAGAACTGAGGCAGAATCTGGTCCTTCCCTGAGGACATTTCTTCGTCCCTACCCCAGGATGCCCAGCACAGCTCAAGAAAGTTCTGGAAGGGTTTCCAGTGCAGGTCTGGGCGAGTGTGGCATCTGGTTGTGCTTAGGGCTTTTCCAGTGAGGGCTTTTGGATTTATCGATTGGGCTCGTGGCTGTGCAGGCACAGCATCTACATAGGTAAGATGGGAGAGGAGGCCAGTGATGACAAGAAGCCAACAACTAAATTTGAACTAGAGAGAGAAACAGAACTTCGCTTTGAGGTGGAGGCATCTCAGTCAGTTCAATTCAAGTTGTTGGCTGGCATGGCAGAGATCTTTGGCACAGAGCTGACCCAAAACAAGAAATTCTTGATGCTGGTGCCAAGGTGGCTGTTCTCACTTGGCATGGCTGTTCTCTGCAACTGAGTGGCCGCACCGAGGTGGCTTATGTCTCGAAAGACACTCCTATGTTGCTTTACCTCAACACTCACACAGCCTTTGAGATGAGGCGGCAGGCGGAAAAGGAAGAAGAGCAAGGTCCCCAAGTGATGGCAGTGGGCCCCACTGATGTGGGCAAGTCCACAGTATGTCGCCTACTGCTAAACTATGCAGTGTGTTTGGGCCGCTGTCCCACTTATGTGGAGCTAGATGTGGGCCAGGGCTCCATGTCCATCTCTGGGACCATGGGGACCCTCTACATTGAGCAGCCAGCAGATGTGAAGAGAGTTTCTCCATACAGGCCCCTTTGGTGTATCATTTTGGTTCCACCAGTCCTGGTACTAACATCAAGCTTTATAAGATTAAATCTTGTTTAGCAGATGTTTTCAACCAGAGGTATGAGGTGAACAGAAGGGCATCTGTGAGTGGCTGTGTCATTAACACCTGTGGCAGGGTCAAGGGATCTGGTTACCAGGCCCTAGTGCATGCAGCTTCAGCTTTTGAGGTAGATGTGGTTGTGGTTCTGGATCAAGAATGACTATACAATGAGCTGAAGCAGGACCTGCCTCATTTTGTATGCATTGTGCTGCTCCTTAAATCAGGGGGTGTGGTAGAGCAGTCCAAGGACTTCCGGCAGGAATGTAGGGATGAACGTATCCGTGAGTATTTCTATGGATTCCAAGGCTGTTTCTATTCCCATGCCTTCAATGTCAAATTTTCAGATGTGAACATCTACAAAGTTGGGACACTCACCTTCCCAGACTCTTGCTTGCCTTTGGGCATGTCTCAGGAGGACAATCAGTTCAAGTAGTACCTGTCACCCCTGGCCGAGATAAGGTGCACCATCTATTGAGTGTTAGCACTGCTGAAGGTACAGAGGAGAACCTTTCTGAGACGTGTGGCTGGCTTCATTGTGGTGACAAGTGTGGACCTGGAGCACCAGGTGTTTACTGTCCTATCTCTGCCCCCCTGCCCACTGCCTAAGAACTTCCTTCTCATCATGGATATCCGGTTCATGGCTCCTAAGTAGCTATCAGCAGGAAGCCTTGCTGCCTAGGGCATCACAATCTCTGGCCCTCACCAAAGGAAGATGGACTGATATATGAGAATCTGTTGAGGCCAGCTGACCAGAAAACTGTGGACTAGTGGAACACACACACACACACACACACATTTACCTCTAAAAATTGGTAGTGATAACATGACTTTTCTAATCTTGATCAAAAAGAAAAAAACGGGACTGTAATTGGTTTTTAGATTACCTAAGATGTCATTTTGAATTCCATTTCTTTCACTGTGCTATGTGGGTTTTTAAAATCACTACTTCATATTCCATATATAGTATTTGGTATCTCATTTATCTAGCGTAAAAATGTGATTTAGAAGGGCTCCTTCCAATAAAGTTCAAACTTGAAAAAAAACCCAAAGTTCTGGAAAGGGATAATGGGCTGCGGCCACATCAGCTCACAATTCTAGCCCCCTCAAGACTTGTAACACACCCCAGACACACCCACCAAAGCAAAGTGCTTCTCTGCTTTCTTCAAACCACTCTCTAGCCCCATTCTTGCCGCTGGCTGTCCCCTCTGCCTGAGCTCCTGCTCTCTGCTACCCTCAACCCAGCTTTAGGCCTTGCAGGGTACATGCCCCTGGTGAGACATTCTTCTGTCCATCCCTAAATACATACAGAGCTGTGAAGCAAACATGCAGATCCTTTCCACGTTCCCCGGGTGAGGAAATACGCTGAGTGATATAAATATGCTGAAAACCACCAAATCAAACCTCCAGCCCATAGCACTAAGACAGTAGCACTCGTCTCTCTTGGATGCCCCAGGTTCTCAGTCTAGGTGGGCCTACTCTCCTTGACCCCCTCAACACCTGAGAACTGGCTCTCTCCCCACAGTCTTTGAATTGGATGAGCAGCACCCCACTCCCACCCACAGGTGCCCCCTACTTTATCCTTGTACCCCACTGTATGCTAACCAGCCATCTGGAGGTAGCTATATACTTTCTTAGTCATGCATTAGCACCCACTGGGCCCCTGCCATACCCCTTGCGCATGACATAGCCATAGAAGGAGTTGAGGATGCACTTGTGAGCCAGCTGCAGCGAGTCATACAGGACCTCCATGTTCTTGCAGCGCTTCAGCTCAGCTGCATCGCCTGCCTCCATGGCTGCCGAGAGCTTCTTCTTCCATACCTGAGAACCACATAAACATTCAGGACCTCAGAGCCTTCCTTCCATCTCACTTTCCACAAAGTCAACAGCCCAAATTTTCAATATTTTGAAAAAGTTCAAATCTATCAAAAACCTGAAAAAACAGTACAGCTGTACTATACTGAGTTCTAATCTAAATCATCACTTCAGAACAACTGTTCAGGACAGTCTGAGGCCTCCCCCTTTCTGGCCATTAGCTCTTTAAAGTTAAAAACATCTATGTGTTTACTGTCTATAGGCACATGCCAGCTCACAGGGTCCAAACCACAACCCAGCTGGGGGAGCCAAGAATTCCAGGAAAGATCTTAATTTCAGACACTAAACTCTGATTCCCCTCACCAAGCCCAACTCTTGAAGTGTCTCAGACCTCACCTTATGGAGCCCTTTGAATTCATAGCGTCTGTCACGGAAGGCGCGCACTGTGTCCACATAGAAGGAGTTTTCCCGCTGGCAGATGGTGGTGAGGCGGTCCTCTACCTTGGTGATGTGGATCTTCTTGTAGGCCTTCCGGCAGTAATCTAAGCACAATTTAGAGTAGCGAGGGTGTACCTGAGACCTTCCAGACACAAAAGAAAGAGCTGGGACTCAAGGGATGTAGAGTGACACAAAGGAGCAGATATGCTGCTAGTTTATCACCTAAAGGGCAACCCTTGGATACCAAGAGTCACATACACCAAGACCACAGAAAGAGAGGAGCTTCTGGACACTTGCTGAAAGAGAAGCAAAGAAAGGAACTCTACAGAAAGAATAGTTAATAGCAACCTACAACAGACTCTGGTCTGCTTGCACAACTACTCTGCTGACTTTGGGTTGAGATGTACCAACACAGCCCAGGGAAAACACAGAGAAGGAAGTGCCAGATTCACAAAGCCAAGGCCACACTGAGCTGCTCACCAGCCAGCCTCTTCTTCTCGTATTTAGCCTGCTCCTCACGGGATAGCTCATGAAAGGCTCGAGCTGGCCCCTCTGGGAACAAGGGGGGAAACTTCTCTGACTCTAGCTGGTGCTGAATCCGATGGTATTCACTGCGACTGGCCGGCACTGGGGAGGAGGTGACAGGAGCAGGTTTAAAAGGAGCCCCAGGCTAACCTGTCTCCTGAAGAGCCCTTCGACCAACACTCACTGAACTCGCCCCTCCACTGCCAGGCCATCTTCCTCTGACAATTTGCTCCTGGCTTATTGAAGTCGCAGGCAGCACAGGTGGCCTCGTCCACAATGGCAGAGGGCTAAGAGGTAAGAACAAGAAAGCAATTAGGGTTCCGGCAGAGAGTGTGCAATCCTGGTGCAGGAAGTTAGTAAGTCTTACCTGCAGGCGGTTTGTCAGGATGATGTTAGGGTACATGGCCCCCACATCCAGATGGTAGATAAGGGGACACTCTATCCGGTTAGGAACATCTTTCAGGGAGGTGAGCTTGGTCTTAATCTGATCACACACCTATACAGAAAAGGGGTTCGTACCAAGATAAGAACTAGGAACAGCCGAGTAGCACCACTAGTTCCAGAGAAGGAATGATAGCACCACACCCAGGGCCCAGATACATGTGATGCCTATAAGAGCCCAGATAGGACAGCACCCCAGGGAAGCAGTACCCATTATCCCAAAAGAACTATGTGGCTCGAGTCATGTGTCCCAGACTGTGACCTCTCCATGGCATGGCCACAAGACTAAAAGTGGCAGCCTGGGGTCTGGCTAGAGAAGGCAGCACCATTCTTTTATCTTTTACTTATTTATTTATTTAGTTAGTTAGTTATTTTTGTTGTTATTGCAGTTTTTGTCCAGGGCTGGGTTTGAACCCACCACCTCCGGTATATGGGGCCGGTGTCCCACTCCTTGAGCCACTGGTGCCACCGGCAGCACCATTCTTGGGTGCCCTTGTGTCCAGCATAGTCCAGCATGTGCCACACAATCCCTAATGGATGAGAAGGCTCAGAGGCTAGCATGGGCTCATGAAACAGCCCTCACCAGTCTAAGCCCTGAACCCCTCTGGACTGCCTCCCACACGACATTCAACTGCACTCCCAGTCATAGCTGAACCGTGAGTCTAAAATCTCCTGAGACCAACTCCTGAAAATCCTGTATAAAATATAAAAACTGCCCAGAACTGACCTTGTAAACAAGGAACAAACCCCAGAGTGCAAAAAAAGTGAGTAGAACCCAGTACAGTGAGCTAGCTGACTTGGCAGATGCTCTGATAGGAGCCAGTAGGACTCACCCAGAGCACAACACCAAGATGGGAAAAGGCATAGTTGTAAAGGGAAAGCCAGATGTGAGTTTCTAGAGTCCCTTCTTGAGGGGGTCACATATTGTCATACTTCATCCCCCAGCCTTAAACCGTGACCACCATGTGAATTATAGTCCACTAGGAAAGCTCATTACACCCAGTGCCTAAGGCTTCAGTAGGGGCTGTTGTGTAGGCACCTGTGCTTGGCACATACCCAATTCCAGACCCTAGAAGGAAATGCAGGTGCCAGCATAAACCACAATGTCCACACACACAGCAGAGACACAACGAGCCACCCTTAGCAGACAATGGGAGGAAATAACTGCTAACCTAAGCTCCCAGGAGTAACCCAGAGCAGCCAGAAGCACACTGGCCTTCCTGAGGACGGTGCCTTGGGCCTGTGCTCCAAGCTTCTCTAAACTTTCTTGTGCCTCTTCAGATGGAGACAACCTCAGAGAGGGGCAACTTACACAAAACAGAGCCCAAATGAAGTCAGGTCTCTCAGATATCATCTCCATGAAAGTACAAACTAGAATGAATCTGCTCACCCAAACTGTGCCTGATTGAAAAGAACATCTTCCTGAGCATCCCTGTAACAAGTCTGTTGTTTGTATTTTCACATCATCTGGGAACTCTCAAATCAAAGAACGAAATAAAAAGGGGCCCCAGGTAATAAACTAGGCAGCAAGGGAAGACCTTCAACAGCCTGCACTGGGCTCCCTGCTGAAGACGAATTCACACTCCAAAATCAGTGTCAGATTAAATACCTACCACAACAACCAAGAACAGACACCATAGGAAAACCCAAGAACTTCAGACAATAAAACTGGATTAAACACACTAAAATAAGCATATTTTAAAATGCTAAAGACAATAAAATCTAAAACACACATACAAAAAATACTTTTAAAAAAGCAGATTTGGAACAGAACCAACAGAGCTTCTAAAAGTCAAAATATTGTCCTGAAAAACCAAAAAATTGAACCACGTAACACCTCATTAAATGATAACATCAGGCATGATAAATTCATTTTGTACAAAATGTATGTAACACCAAGAAACAAAGTGCCAAAATTTGAGAACTACTATATCTAAGAGTTAACCTAATAATATTAGAAAATATAATATTTTGGCACTCATACAAATTAGCTAAAAGATTTAAGAATCCTTTAGCTTTGCTGTTGCTAAACTTTCCTTGTAAAGAATCAGATAATAAGTATTTTTGGTTTTATGGCCACATCAGAGAATGGTGTATAGCATATTCTTGCTTTTTTTTTAAGAATGCTTTCAGAAGGTAACCATTCTTAGCTCACCACCTATATAAAAATAGGCCTCGTGTGCTATGGTTTAACAACCCTAGCTTTAAACATTAAAGGGTACAGAAAGCTGAAAAACATCTAAATGAGCACAAATTAGCCAGCAGAAAAAAGTTAATCACAAGGGTAAATTTTTAAGAAATACATTAAATTTGGTAAAGTCTTATTACAAAAATTACTTGAACACAAAATTGTCCTTAGTCTTTAAAAAATCCTTAAACTCTTCAAAGTAGTAAAAACTAGATACCTAAAATTATAAGAAAAAAATGATTACAAGGATTAATAACTATCATATGTAGGCCAGGAAATACCACAAATGTAATTCTTAGTTTCTGCTTAAATTTTAGGCAAACGAATCAATAGAACAATCTCCATGCCATCCTCCCCCACTGCTGATGATGTTCTGAAATGCTACCAGGTTCAGAAAGGTGAACAGGGTTGGATCAGCTGAAAGGCTATTTCCAACGCAGCGACACCACCGGGGCACACTTCATGTTGCTTCCAGTCCCAATGATGTCCCTGGCTAGTTTGTATAATGCTACAATGTTGTATTTTCTAATATTATTAGATTAACTCTTAGATATAGTAGTTCCCGAATTTTGGCATTTGTTTCTTGGTGTTGCCTGATCACTGGGTGTTCACTTGAGAACGTACGGATGCCCTGGGTGTCCTTTTCAAGGACACTGTACATAGCCCAGGAGACAAACTGCCATCTACAGAGCCCACCTCTGGGGCTCACTAAGGATCTAAAGTCCCTGAACATATAACACTCCACCTAAACTCTTCTCGCACATTTAGTTGTTTCTCAGTAATATTTTTGTTCCTTTTAAGAAGTTCTTTAACTTGTGTTTATTATTCAGACTAGGTTCCCTTCTCAGAGTGGTTCACTGACAGTTCCTTGAAGTATAACAGCTGTAGTTGACAACATCCAAATAGCGCTTACACTTTGCAAAGAATGTGCACACATTCTTGTTTGTATTTTGTTTAGTGAATCTATTACAAGGTGTTTGTTGACATCAATACTAAAACTGTTAAAAACACAAAAACACCACTCATTGAACATGCCATAGTGTTGGGTCAGGCCTGACAGAAGTCTGTTGTGTGCCATGTCACAAGGATGGGGACCGCCAAACGGGGCACCTCCCTCTCCAGTAACAACATGCTCTGAATGCACTTTACTGTATTCTGTCACTTTAGGAATTTATTATCTGTCACCATTTTAGAGTCTCCTTAGCAGAGACTCCTTAGCTGGGTGTGGTGACTCACACCTGTAATCACAGCACTTTGGGAGGCCAAGGCAGGTGGATTGTTCAAGCTCAGGAGTTCGAGACCAGCCTGAGAACAAGACCTCAACTCTATTAAAAATAAAAAAATTAGCCAGGTGTTGTGGCAGGTGCCTTTAGTCCTAGCTACTCTGGAGGCTGAGGCAAGAAGAACATGTCAGCTCAAGAGTTTGAGGTTGTTGTGAGCTATGACAACATAGCACTTTACAAAGGGTGATAGAGTGAGACTCTGTCTCAAAGAAAAAAAACAAAGCCAGCCGGATGCGGTGGCTCATACCTATAATCCTAGCACTCTGGGAGGCCAAGGCGGGTGAATAGCTTGAGCTCATGAGTTCGAGACCAGCTTGAGCAAAAGTGAGACCCCATCTCTACCAAAAAATAGAAAAACTGAGGCAAGAGGATTGCTTTAGCCCAAGTGTTTGAGGTTGCTGTGAGCTATGACGCCATGGCACTCCACCCAGCTTGAGATTATCTCAAAACAAACAAACAAAAAAACAAAGCCAAAAATCTCCAGTGGTCCCTCATTGCCTACAAACAGGGCATGAGACTGAAGACACTTATGGCCTGGGCTCCTGCCAGCCTGGCCCCCATTTCAAGAGCATGAAACTCCTCTACCTCAAAAGATCCATCACACATCATAGCCACCTGTCCTGCTGGAGACCCTGTACTACCTGTGTGCAGCACCACACACAGCAGATACATGATAAACATGCTGCTAGAAGCAGAGTCTGTGAAGGAGCGGGAACACAGGCTGTCTCTGCCCACCTCCTGGACATTACCTCTTGAAAGTTGGTGACCTGTTCCACAGGTACCTTCTCCTCCTCCTCAACTGCATGGCGCATGGTCTTCTCCACCTGTTGCAGCAGGAAGTCAAAGGCAGTGGGATTCTAGCACAAATAACAAAGAGATGACATGAGTCAGATAGGAAATGCACCTGTACCAGTCTGCCTTAGGTGTACTGCTACTGCCACAGGTGCACAGGACCCCCCTGTATACCATATGCGGCAGGATGTGCCTGGCAATCTCTGGAAGAACCCACACGCTCACTCTGCAGTGCACTGTGCACTCAACCCTAGATAAGTCCCAAGGGAGCACTGAACTAGGGCAGGGGTTGTGGGAGAAGATGAGAAGGTGCTTTATTTCAGCCCTTAGGGGTTCTGGCCCCCCCCCAGCACAAGAATGGGAAGGCCCAGGAAGGCAGCACACCATCCGAAATCGGCAGGGGATGTCACTGCGGAAGACGCCAGACTCAAGGGCCTCCACGTGGCCCCCTACGTAGGTTTCTGCATCTAGCACGTGTCCATCTGCTGTCAGCTTGTTGAGCTCCTGCTCCTGCTTATTGGGGAAGATGATGTTGGCATGGAAGGCCTGCACCATCAGCAGGGCCTCACACAGTGTACCCGAGCCCTTCCGCAGCACCTGTGGGAGAGACCAAGGCTTCTGAGGGTCTGGGACAACAGCCTGATCACAGGCACAGTCCAAGCACCACAGAAAGGCACCTAAAGTTGCCTCCAACAAGAAAGAAGAGGAAGTCTGTGTTAATAAACGGCCATAAACTCCACTTCTATAGTTATTCCCATATGGGCTAGGATCACTGATGGATGTTACGACATCACAACAGCCCTCCCAAGACCTACCTGTTTCTGCTAGACAGTGGTGAAGCCAAAACAGAGCAGGTGGGTAAGAGGAGAGTGTCAGACATTAGAGCCAGAGAACAGTGGGCAGAGGGGACACTGACCTCATCAGGCTCCATGGGGATGATGGTACACAGAGCAAATATGAAGGGGTGGACGTACTTCATGTACAGATAGTAGGTGGCAACAGCATCTGACACGGAGTATGTGGCCAGAGTCTGAGAAGAGAACACCGCAGAGCAGTCTGTCAAGATCCATGAGGCATAAAAGGCAAAGCTTGGTGAGGGGCTACATCTCATGTGCTGGCCATATACTTAAGGAAGAAGACAGGCACAGGACAGGACACACAGCTGGATGCACACCTATCCATGGCAGGAGATGTGCAAAGGACAGGACATGTGCATACACAAGAAGAGGAGCCCTGCTTGGTGGAGCGGGGCCGGGGGGCAGAAAGCAGCACCCAGGTCTAGGCCAACCTCTACATGAGACACGTGATTGTGCAGCAGCATTGAGAGGGGACACAGGCACGTGCCTGGGGCTGCTCTGTGGCCATCTGGCACATGTCCTCAGGGTCCAGCTCCACAGGGTCGTAGCCCAGCTTTGCCTTTGCAGCTGCTTTGAGGTTGTGGCTGCCCACAGGAAGGTAACTGTCCCTTTTCACCCACCTGGGAAGGAAATAAGAACAGAAGCCAGGGAGGAGACTAACACGAAGTCCAAGAACATTTGAGAACTGGCAAAACTGGACACGACATAGAAAAGTACAAGATCCTAACAGGCACCAGGAGACACATACCAACACCTCAATGAAAGCCCCTCATGAAAACCCTTCACTTTGACCTTGATCCCACATGTGTACATATGGGAATGTCAGAGCTGGTCTTCTGGATGTCACCTTACCCTCACCCTCAGCAAAGTTTTTTTTTTTTTTAAAGACAAAGTCTTGCTCTCACCCTGGATAGAATGCTGTGGTGTCATAGCTCACAGCAACCTCAAACACTTGAGCTAGAGATTCTCCTGCCTCAGCCTCCCAAGTAGCTAGGACTATAGGTGTGCATCACTATGCCTAGCTAGTTTTTCTATTTTTAGTAGAGACAGGGTCTTCCTCTTATTTAGGCTAGTCTCTAACTCCTGAGCTTGAACAATCCACCCACCTCAGCCTTCCAAACTCTTGACCTCTCCTTCCAGTGAAACAAGGTAGCAAACGGGCAGACACTCACCCACAGCCTCTCCCCAGGCCTTCCCTCTGCAGCTCTCAGGTCTTATTCCACAAATAGCACTGAGCTTCTCTGTTCCCCCTGCATGGAAACACCTAGGCCTATTCTTCTAAAGGCCCTACCTTCCACTGGGAGCCCATCTCCACCTCCTGTGGCTCCCCCTGGGCCACATACCCCTGCAGGCTCCTCTCCTCTCATTGTACTTCTTCCCTTAGGACAGTGGTTCTCAACCTTCCTAATGCCACAACTCTTCAATAGTTCCTCATGTTGTGGTGACCCTCAACCATAAAATTATTTTCGTTGCTACTTCACAACTATAATTTTGCTACTGTTATAATCGTAATGTAAATATCTGATATGCCAGGATGCATTTAGGTGACCCCTGTGAAAGGGTCGTTAGACTCCCAAAGGGGTAGTGACCCACAGGTTGAGAACCACTGTCTTAGGAGCTCATGGATGACCCTGGCTTTCATCAAGACCCACCTGCCAGCAATTCCGAATCCACAGTATAAGCCTAAATTGAGCCTTATGATGGTTCCCTTGTGATGGATGGAAGAACCATCTTCCACCTCAAACCTATTCTCCATCCTGTTCTCAGCCTCCTGAGAGACCCCAGGGTGCCCACTCCATCCTGAGAATTGGCATTCTTGCCCCCACCTGACCCACATCAGCAGACCCAGGGTCCTCACTACCCTGCACCCTGCCTTGGATCAGAACTGTCACTCTGTCACACTCTGAACCAGCCCAGCCTCCTGCCTCCCAACCCACATGCTGATGCCAGAGCTAAACAGAAACATGGCCAAGTTTCATATGATCCAGCAGCACCTAGTGCTGGTTGGGAAGAATGCACCTCCTTACCTGGCGCAGAAGGCCCATGGAGAACCTCTGTCCCAACCTCTCTTGACATTTGTATGTCCACATCCCTCCTCCCACCCTGATATCAGGACCTTCTGTCCTGTAAGCTGCCCTACATGCCTGGCTGCTGTGCCCATAACTTTGCTGGGTGAGCCCAGGTCCCTCTACAGCTCCCGCTGCCACAGCACCAGGGACCTGGCTCTAATGGAGTGTCTCCTGTCCTGCTTCCCCACTTCTGCAGGTTGACAAGGCTGTGGCTGCTGACTTAACAAGTAATTTATAGCAGTAAGACTGCATAGCCCCCACCCCACAGAGCCATAGCTCTATTCTCTCAGAAGACCTGGAACTGCTTCTTGAAGACTACCCTCTTCCCACAATGTGCAGACATACAGTGTACCAGAGGGGAGTCTTTACAGTGCCTACGTGAGTCTGCAGTGTCAGGTACAGTGTGCCAGGCACCTACCTGAGGCAATCCATGTGGATGCAAGAGGGGGCCTTGTACTCTCCCTGGCTGTCCTTCTGAAAGCCAATTTCCTGGTGCATGCTCAAGCCATGTACTGCTGCCCGGGCCTCCACGAACGGCCTGGACAAAGAAAAGAACAGACAGGCAACAGGGACAGGGTGGCCTCTAGTGCTCCTTCCTCCACTCTTCTCTTGGACACAGGCAGGATTCCAGGAGACACAGAGCATACCTAGGATCAGCACACACCAGTATCCTCAAGTCAAATGAGAAGCCCACTTATACAACCCAACATTCCCCCCTCCCACTTTATAGTCACTCACAAATAAGACATCAGACTCACCAGTCAAAAAAGTCCCCGTTGTAAGTGACCATGATGGTGGGCTTGGTCTCTTGGACGTGTTCAAACCACCTTTGGATCAGATGAACCTGAATCCAATAAGCCACAGTGCTCAAGGTGTACGTGCTCTTCACCAAACTATTTCCAAATTCCTCTCTTCATGTTCAGAAGCAGCGGCTTTGTGTCAGCCCTGATTCCCACCCCACCCTCCTGTCTGCACCAGGAAAGAGGATCACACCCTGAGAACAGAGCTCAGTGAACAAATGTGGTTCTGATTCAATAAATGCCCAATGTCTTATGAGTATCAGCATGCTTCTTCTCATTTCACCCCCAAATCCCATGCAATTTCTAAGGTGATGCCTCTTTACCTCATCAGGTTCATTGAAGACGCAAAAGGGCCCTTCATATTCTGGCTTGGGGGTAAACTCAAAATCTTCAATATCTTCTGAAACAATCTCCCTGTTGGTGATGAGGTAGCCCTGGTGAAGTTTATTAGCAATAAACACAAGTCAGAGATGGCAAAGCTAAGACACAACCTTCCAACATGGCCCAGAAACTCTGACTATGAAGAACTCTGCACATGAAGGCACCATGAGCTTCCCAAGAGGAGGCTCTAGGATCTCTGTTAGGAAGGAGGGAGCACAGCTAGATGTTGGAACAGCACCTTGCTCCAATTCCAGGAGTCTTCTCACTCATCACTCACCCAGCAAACACTAACCATGGGGCAGATGCTGTTCTCATTGGGAGAGAAGACAAGGTCCTCATTGCAGGAGCTTGCTTCTCAGATATCACTGCTCACCTGGCCATCGATCATGTAGGAAATCATCATAATCTGGTCTGTCTCAGGATCAGGAAACTTGAGAGGCAGTTTGGTTGTCTCAATGTCAAATGCCAAAACCACAGGGTCCTGGAGGGACAAAATCACATAAAGACGAGCTCTAGGAACCCACCACAGCCTGCTACACCTCTGATCACTAAAGCAGTAGTGCAAAGGATCTGAAAGAGTGGGGGCAGGTACCTCAAGATTGACTGCCCCACATCAAGAATGCCATAGTTCATTAAAGGTACACAAAATGAAACACCTAAGAGACAAAGGCAGAGGCTTGGCGCCTGTGGCTCAAGTGGCTAAGGTGCCAGCCATATACACCTGAGCTGGTGGGTTGGAATCAAGCCCGGCATGCCGAACAACAATGATGGCTGCAACCAAGAAATAGCCAGGTGCCTATAGTCCCAGCTACTTGGGAGGCGGAGGCAGGAGAATCAATCGCTTGAGCCCACGAGTTGGAGGTTGCTGTGAGCTGTGATGCCACGGCACTCTACCTAGGGCAACGGCTTGAGGCTCTGTCTCAAAAAAAAAAAAAAAAAAAAGGAGACAAAGGCAGAGCAGGTGGTCACAGGACAAGCTTAAGATAACAGTACACCATGGTCTCAAAGCTCTTTAGCACACATCTTGTCTTTTTTTTTTGGTAGAGACAGAGTCTCACCTTACCACCCTGGGGTAGAGTGCCATGATGTCACAGGACTCATAGCAACCTCTAGCTCTTGGGCTTCCGCGATTCTCCTGCCTCAGCCTCCCGAGCAGCTGGGACTACAGGCACCCACCACAACGCCTGGCTACTTTTTTGGTTGCAGTTCAGCCGGGGCTGGGTTTGAACCTGCCACCCTCAGTATATGGGGCCGGCGCCCTACTCACTAAGCCACAGGCGCCACCCAGCACACATCTTCTCCTTCTGACCCTTATGACAATCCTGACAGTGCTGTCATCTCCATTTTGGAAATGAGCAAAGGGAACAAAGACTTCCCTAAAGTCACAAAGCCATACCTGAACCACAGCCTTCCAGTTACAAATTCATTTTTTATCATGTCACTATCAACTCCCATAATGAAAGTCATAGCTTTCCTTAAGATGTTTGAATCCAGCCTACCTTGGATACAGATGGTAATGTACAATGCAAAATGAAATTATAGTCTCAGGTCAAAAACCAATGAAAACAATTTAGTAAAAAAGCAAATACACTTTTGAGTTGAATACGCCTTTCGGTACTGAATTTGCTATCTCAAGAAAAGGTGAAATCTCAAGACAGTGAAAACAAACAGCACTTACAGGTCGTTCAACAAGGTCATCTCGGCGCGTTATTTCCACTGGAAAAGCATTTCCTCTATGCCTGACATTATACCAATGAGCCTGCAGAATACATATGTTAACAAGAGTCTTATGTCTAGAGAATTCTATTTCTCTGTGGATTTACCCATAAGTATCACTTCCTGACTGCTGGGAACTTCACATGAGCAGTAACCTGGCCCTACCACACTTACCACGTGGATCTTCAGGTCAATGGAGAGGCGGATGTGATAGGGTACATCGTACTCGCGCATGTCCACAATATTGTCCAACTGGTCTGCTATCTTCTTAGAGGTTTCCTCCTCATCAGTGATTACACTGCCCCTTTGGAGAACACTAGGAAATATATAGAAAGAGTAGCTAACTCAGCTATGCTCTGCTGGGACTAGAGCAGGTAAAGAGCAGAGTTTACAAAAGGTAACTGAGGTGGTGTCAATGGCCACAGAAGTCCTTCCTTAATGAATGGCCTTAGATGATCACCCCACCTGAGCTGCAGACATGAGAAAATTCAGTGTACGCTTAAGATGTGTGCATTTAATAAGATGGAAATTATATCCCAATTAAAAGGAAAAACAATACAAAACAAAACTGGGCTGTCAGCAAGGAAAGCACCCAGGTTGGCTATCCCCACGGGGTCCTCGCTGTTTGTTATGAAGGCCCCCACTTCACACAGCCTACCTCGCTGCCGTTGTCTACAGATGTGGCCCATCCTTCTGGCCATGATTAGCTCACTAAGCTCAAATACTGAATGGACTACACAGGGGAAAAAAGACAATGAATCTCAGATATGGTTAGGCCTCTGAGGACTTAGTCTTTGATTATACCTTCCAATATTCTGAAAAGGACCCTAATGCTCAGAGTCCCAAACTCATCTTTTGTCAGAGTATAAGATTAGCTCTTCTGAAGTCATCTAAACTTAATTACTCAAGATTTTCTCTTCTTAACATATATATATTTTTTAAAGATATGGGGGTCTCCATCTTGTTCAGGCTAATCTCGAACTCCTAAGCCACCTTGGCCTCCCAGAGTGCTAGAATTATAAACAAGAGCCACAGTGCCCAGCCGTCTTCTTAACCTTTTACCTTGCTTCTTGTTATTGATACTTAAACATGTGATGAACAATGTTTGATGTTCTACACTTAAGTTTCTCTATTAACACCCAAGGTTCTACTACACGAATCTTGACATTTAATGAAAATTTATAGATGAGATTAAGTATGGTGGCTCATGCCTGTAAATTCTACTACTTTGGGAGGCTGAGGCAGGTAGATTATTTGAGCTCTGGAGTTCGAGACCAGCCTGAGCAAGAGCAAGATCATGTCTCTACTAAAATAGAAAAACTAGCTGGGCATTTTGGCAGGCACCAGTAGTTCCAGCTACTTGGGAAGCTGAGGCAAGAGGACTGCTTAAGCCCAAGAAACTTAGGTTACTGTAAGCCATGATGGCGCCATAGACTCTACCCAGTGTGACAGAGTGAGACTCTGTCTCAAAAAAAAGTAGATGTACTGTTACAGGGTGCAATGTGAAATTTTTCTCCCTCCAAAATGTCTTTATTGTCACAGCAACTCATTTTTAGGACCACGAAACCAACCCCTACATAAGAAAACAGGGAGAGCTAAAATATAAAATATGAAATGAAATACAACCTGAGAAGCCACGTGTATTTAATCGTAAGATATAGAAATTTCTACCTCATTGGTCAAGTGTTTTCACATCAAGTGAAGCCACCATTAAGGCACCTTTGCTGTTGAGCACTTTCTTCCTCCTACTCATCCTACCATTTAGGACTAGCTAACACTTTCCTCATGAAAGCAAAGTTTACCTGGAAAGCATGGCTGTGTATGCATCACTGGCATGATCCTGCTCTTGGTTCTTCTTCACAGCAGGGGAAATCTCCTTTCTGACTTTAACAAGGTCTTCCACAGTATGGAAAGATAGCTTAATGTAATTTCGTTTTAAACCCACCAAATGATTTGGCTACAAAGTAAAGAGATCATGTTCCTGAGTTCAAGAGAAACAAGACTTTTTTGGTTTAAAAAAAAAAAAAAAAAGAGAGTAAAGTCCAAAGAAAAACACACCCAAAGAGTCACTGACTCCAAAGCACCTTGTCCGATTCTACATGTGGCACCAACAACATTATTATTTTTTTTGGAGACAGAGCCTCAAGCTGTCGCCCTGGGTAGAGTGCTGTGGGATCACAACTCACAGTAACCTCCCACTAGGCTTCAGTGATTCTCTTGCCTCAACCTCCCAAGTAGTTGGGACTACAGGCACCCACCACAATGCCCAGCTATTTTTTGGTTGTAGTTGTCATTGTTGTTTGGCAGGCCCGGGATTGATTCGAACCTGTCAGCTCTGGTGTATGTGGCTGGCGCCTTAGCTGCTTGAGCTACAGGCACCAAGCCCGTTTTTTTTTTTTTTTTTTTTAAAGATGAGATCTTGCTCTGTCACTCAGGTTAGAGTGCAGTGGCATCACCATAACTCACTGTAGCTTCAAACTTCTGGGTTCAAGTGATCCTCCTGCCTCAGCCTCCCGAGTAGCTGGGACTACAGATGCCCAACACCATACCCAACTCATTAAAAAAAAAGTTTTGTACAGACAGGGTATCACTATGTTGCCCAGGCTGGTCTTCAACTTCTGGCCACTTTCTTAGGCGGTCTTCTTACCTCAGTCTCCCAAAATGCTGGGATTATAGATGTGAGCCTCTATACCTGGCCCCTACTTTGAAGTGGACTTTATTAACAGTTACAATAGTCCACCAAATAGATGACCTAACTTGCACTTTTTCCAATCTTGCCTGCCACAGACAATGTGGACACCAGCCTCATTTACCCTTGGAATGTCTGGGTAATACTCACCAAGTCTAGATCTTCTTTGGGGACAGTCTCTACTTTTGCAATTTTACCCTGAAACTTCTTGGAGAGAAAAGATGAAACTTCTCGCTCACAACCCTAAATCAGGATCAGAATGAAAAGACTTTCCACTGGTAAAAGTTCTGAAATTCCCAGTTCTGAAGCCCACCACAAAATGAGGAATAGGTCATCTGACCCAAGTCTGTGAAACACAGACTTACCTTTCTGGTCGCAATGTAGAAATATGGTTTATAAGGCAAGGCCACCTGCAACGGTCACCAACCCATCCAGGAGCAACGAGCAAGGAAAAAGGGGAAAAAAGTAATAAGACTGTTTGTTGTTAGTAGCCTTTAGTAGCCTTGAACCAAGGTGTCCTTGATCTTGGCAGCTTGTAAGATAAATGGCATAATAGGAAATCCAGATCTGCACATATCTCAGGGGAAACAATCTTAAACACAACACCACTTGCCCTTCAGTCCTCCCGAGCTGAGTGCATCTGATGGCCACAGCAGCTGTGCATTAGATGCCTCCCACTACCCTAGTGACAGAGCTGAATGAACTCTTGTCATTTTGGACCCAGCTACTCATCACAAGTGTATTTTAGCTTCTTGGGGTCAGGGGCTTACCTTAAATCTGCTCCCATCATCCTGAATAAAGTAGTAATCCACAGCACTAATCAAGCGTTTATCTTCATCTAAGATCTCAGTCTACAAGAGTCAGTCGACATGGGCAGAAGATTACTCTCTATGTAGGGTAATACCTTTTCCCTCTATTCTTTGAGAAACTAAGCACTTGAAAAACAAAATCAGCTAGCTCTTTACCTCTGCTTAAACACTGCTAGCCTCACATTCATAAGAAGTGCATTGTACTAGCCCCCAAATGGGGATTTCTCTGAATTTCTCCCTTATAATCCTGGAAAGCTCTATTCTGATGGCTAATAGGCAGGCCCTTTGATGATGTCAGAGAGGAGAGGAGAGGAATTAATAGTCAAATCTCCCACTTCACCTGAACAGCAGGATTGCCTATGCCCTATACTCTTCAGACATGGACTATGTTCTGATGAGAAGGGATGTAGTTGCTCTCCTGAATGGGCAAAAGACTGAGAGAGAGCACTGGTGCTTACCGGATGCATGTTGATGAGCCAGCCAGTCTTCTCACCAGGCTCCTTCAACCTCTCAAAGCCAAATCGCAAATCCATCTTGTCTGTCCACTGGCTTCGTTCCAGGCGCTTGAGCACAGAGGCGGAGGAAGAGGGGCCATCATCACTGGTCAAAGGAAAAAGAAACTTAGGCTTTACCATTTGTGATGCCACCTAGCCCCACAAACTTTAACCAATCTAGTATATAAAGTGTTTCAGATATGACACATATATGCATTCCCTAAAAAACAAGCTTGGCCAAAAAGCTCATTAAAATAAAAGGATTTTTGAGAAAAATATGACTGGGGTAGGCTTCTCAAAACCTACCTCTGGTTAACTTTGTAACCAGAACGCTAACAAAAAGAGCAAAAGTGACTGGATGCCGCTACTTTAGGGGATATTAAAAATACACAAGAATATGGAACATATTCTTCTTAGCAAAGTATCTCAAGAATGAAAGAAAAAGTATCCAATGTACTCAGCCCTACTATGAAACTAATTTATAGCTTTCATATGAAAGCTATAACGCAATTATAACCTAAGAATATGGGGAAAGGGAGGGGAGGAGGGAGGATGGGTGGAAGGAGGGTAATTGGTGGTACCACACCTATGGTGCATCTTACAAGGGTACATATGAAACTTACTAAATGTAGAATATAAATGTCTTAACACAATAACTAAGAAAATGCCAGGAAGGCTACGTTAACCTGTTGATGAAAATATGTCAAATTATATATATAAAACCAGTGTATGGTGCCCCATGATTGCATTAATGTACACAGCTATGATTTAATTAAAAAAAATTTAAAAAAAATGCACAACCCCCAACACTGCACCCCTGGGCATTAATCCTAGAGAAATAAAAACTCATGTTCATAAAAAAATCTGTGAATATTCACAGCATCTTTATTCATAACAGCCAAAACCTGGGAACAATCTAAATATCCCTCAGGAGGCAAACAGTTAACCTGTGGCACACACACATATTCTGGCGTACCACTCAACACTAAGAGGAATGAACTTATGATACAACAACTTGTATGCATCTCAAGTGAATGATGTTGAGTAAAAAAGCCAAGTCTCCAAATTACACACTTTATACTTCCATTTATATATAGCATTTCTGAAATAAAATTATCGAGATGAAAAACAGATTACTGGGCGGTGCCTGTGGCTCAACAGGTAGGGCGCCGGTCCCATATGCCGGAGGTGGCGGGTTCAAGCCCAGCCCCGGCCAAAAAAAAAAAAAAAAAAAAAAAGAAAAACAGATTACTGGTTGTCAGGGATGGGAAGGAATAGAGGTGGCTGCCCCTATAAAGGGGTGGCACCAGGCAATCTTTTTTTTTCTTTTGGCGGTTTTTGGCAGGGGCTGGGTTTAAACCCGCCACCATATGGGGCCAGCGCCTTACTCCTTTGAGCCACAGGTGCCACCCCACCAGGCAATCCTTTACTAGACTGTTCATATTTTGATTTTGGTTGTGGTCACCCGAATATGCAAGTGATAAAACTGCACAGAACCAAACACACATACATGTAAAAGAGTGCACATAAAACTGGAACAATCTGAGTAAGATGGATTGTGTCAATGTCAATTTTCTGGCAGTGACAAACGTTTTCTAGTTATGCAAGATGTTATCACTCGGAAAAACTGGGGGAAGGAACATGGGATCTCTGTATGATTTCTGAAAATAGCCTGGAAATCTACAATTATCTCAAAATAGCTTTTTTTAAAAAATGTTCAAAACAAAGAGAATACAGATGTGGGCTCATGACCACTGAGATGACAAAGATGCAAATGGACCTCTGAGCATAAGAGAAAACCCGAAACTGCCAGAAGTTAAGAATCCTGCCAGGCTGAGGTTGCACCTCTCTATTGAAAGAGGCCCAGGTGTAGGCAGTCATATTAAACCGTCTTAAAAAATAGAGCCAACAGGGCCAGGCACGGTGGCTCATGCCTGTATTCCTAGAACTTTGGGAGGCAGAGATGGGAGAATCACTTAAGGCCAGGAGTTCAAGACTAGCCTGAGCAAGAGAGCCAGACTCTATCTCTACAGAAAGAAAAAAAAAAAAAAAAGAGAGAGAAAGAAAGAAAAAAGAAAAGAAAAATTAGCTGGGTATGGTAGTGGCACTTTCAGTCCCAGCTAGGTGGGGGCTGAAGTGGGAGGATTGCTTGAGGTTGCTGTATACTATGAGGGCCACTGCACTCTAGCCTGGGGCAACAGAGAGAATCCATCTCAAAAAAAGATTCTCAAGTGAGAGGAAAAAAAAAAAAGAATGTAATTCTATTCCTTTATTCTGATTCCCCTTGTCTTAGAAAAACTGCAAATGAACCATACAATCACCACATTTTGCTAACATCATTCACCTATTTACTAGCTGCATTTTGAGCCAACTAGGGTTATAGAAACACCTACTATACCAGTGGTTCTCAAACATCCTAATGCCGCAACCCTAATAAAGTTCCTGTGGGTTGAGACCCACAGGTTGAGAACCACTGCACTGTATATATAGTATGTATTTAACAGAATCCAACTGGTACCCTCTAAATCTATTAAAACAAAACACCTGGTACAGCAAAATAAACTCTACCTTTAAATATCTTTCTGGAGTGCCTGGGTCTAGATACCAGTACAATGAAATATGGATAAAATGGGGCTATAACATTGTTCAGTCTTCACTCAGTGGGGAAACTCACTACTCAGTTCTCCAGTACTAACACATCCATCTCAAACTTTCCAAACCTTTTTCTGGTTAGAATGTTATAATGCTTCATATAGATTTAACCATAAATCTTAAGTTAAATACCCAATGAAAACATCCTACAACCAGAACTAGCTAAACTTGAGTCCAGAGCTCAGACTCTCCCCAACTGTTCACAGGTGTGATCCCATGTGGATGGACCAGAATAATTCATTTGTCTAACTTCAAAACAGAGCAATCCTTTTATTAGGATTTCAACTGTTTTTTAAAGTAGTTTTTCCTTTAAACCACATTACTGAGATTCTAAAGTCTTCCTATTTTTGGCCAGAAGACCAATTTATTTCCTATGTCAAGTGCATTTTCCTCTCCTCAAAAAAATGTAAGCTAAGAACTAATATCCTGTGCTTTTTTGTCTTAATGTAAGTAATTGAGCTGCTTTATAAAGCAATCAGCAGGGCGGCGCCTGTGGCTCAGTGAGCGGGGCGCTGGCCCCATATATGGAGGGTGGCGGGTTCGGACCCAGCCCCGGCCAAAATGCAACAAAAAAATACCCGGGCGTTGTGGCGGGCGCCTGTAGTCCCAGCTGCTCGGGAGGCTGAGGCAGGAGAATAGCCTAAACCCAGGAGTTGGAGGTTGCTGTGAGCTGTGTGACGCCACGGCACTCTACCAAGGGCAATAAAGTGAAACTCTGTCTCTACAAAAAAAAAATAAATAAAAATAAAGCAATCAGCAGACAAAACACCAGTGTTTACAGAGTGGGAATCCCAAACACACCCCATGCAAAAGAGACAGATTCCTATAACTGCTTCCCAAACTCAGCATGAAGGCATATGCAGACACACTAGTTCTCGTTTATTTTTTTTTCACTAGACTGCTCTTCTAGGCATGTTTCCCTTAACGCTGTTCCCATATGCTCTTCCAAACAGGGCAATATGAGTTGTTCCACAATGATCTATGTCTCAAAGGTGTTCTTTCCCTAACTATTCAGACATTCATTCACTCCTTCCCTTCTGCCACTTTTCATTCCCAGGATCTATTCTGGCTCCTTACTATGTTTCCTAGGATAGCACCACTTTTCTTTTTTTTTGAGAAAGAGTCTCAAGCTGTCACCCTGGGTAGAGTGCCATTGCGTCACAACTCACAGCAACCTCAAACTCTTGGGCTTAAGCGATTCTCTTCCCAAAGCCTCCCAAGTAGTTGGGACTACAGGCGCCCACCACAATGCCGGCTCTTTTTTGTTGCTGTTGCAGTTGTCATTGTTGTTTTAGCTGGCCCAGGCAGGGTTCAAACCCACCAGCCTCAGTGTTTATGTGGCTGGCCCCCTACCCACTGAGCTATGGGCACCGCCCAACACAATTTTTGATAAAACTGTATGACCCTTCCATCTCTGAGGTTTGGATGTTTGACTCCTACAAATCTCAAGTTGAAATATGATCCCCAGTGTTGAATATGGGGTCTGGTGGGAGATGTTTTAGATCAAAGGGTGGATCCTTCATGAATGGCTAAGTGCCCTCCCTGGGATAAAGAGTTCTCACTTTGTTAGTTCACAGTGAGAGCTGGTTGTTTAAAAGAGCCTGGCACCATCTCTCTTGCCAAGTGACACACCTGATCCCCTTTCACTTTCTGCCTTGACTGGAAATTTCCTGAAGCCCTCACCAGAAGCAGATGCTAGCGCAATGCTTCATGTGCAGTCTACAGAACCATGAGCTGAATAAACTTTTTTATAAATTACTCAGCCTCAGGCATTTCTTTACAGTGGCACAAAACAGACTGAGACAATCTCTGACACTATTAGATTTCTCCATAAGGTGACAGTATTTCTAAAATATTCCTATACCATTTGACCCTGTAATTTCACTTCTACAAATTTATGCTAAGGAAAATAATGTACAAGAAATATATATATTTTTGTATACAAAAGTTTTTCACGGGTTTTTTTAAAAGAGGGAAAAGCCATCTAAATAAGCTAAATATCCAAAATAAGACCAGTTCAAAAATTTTTTAGAAAGATTTGAACCGGTCAGGCATGCTAGCTCTCGCATGTAATCCTAGCACTCTGAGACGCCAAGGTGGGAGGGTCCCTTGAGCTCAGTCGTTCCTCACCTGTGCAAGAGTGAGATCCCAACTCTACTAAAAATTGAAAAATTAGCTGGGTGTTATGGCAGGTGCCTGTAGTCCCAGCTACTTGGAGGGCTGAGAACTTTGTCTGAAGGTATTCTATTTCTTGGGCCACTTCCATTCAAAGGACAGAAAAACCATATTCCAAGATTAGGATCCTGAAACTTTATAAAAGATTCTAACAACTTTTAGGCAGAATAATGCCCCCTCCAACATGTCTATGCCCCAATTCCCTAAACCTGTGAATATTATCTTACATCAAAAAAAAAAAAAAAGAATTCGCAGATATTATTAAATTAAGGATCTTGAGATAGATGTTAGTGGGGTGGGTTCAAGGTAATCACAAGGGTCCTCATAAGAGAGCTTAAGGGCCAGAGGGCAGGAGGGCCAAAGTGGGAGGAGACAGGAGAGAAGAGATACAACACTGGTGGTTTTGAAGATGGAGAGAAGCAAGGAAAAGATTCTGCCCTAAAGCCTCCAGAAGGAATGCACCCCTGTAGACACCTTGATTTCAGGACTTCTGACCTCTAGAACTGTAACAGAGTAAGATCATATTACTTAAGTTATTTATTGATCATTTGTTACAGCAGCAATTGGAAACTGATACACCCTATACTACATGACCATTTGATCTCTAAAATACCTGGATTCATCTTTAATCACAAACACAGGAAAACTGCTTTCCAGACTTTGCTAGAGAACCCAGCTTCAGTTTGAGGCTCAAATCTTCATCGGAATCAAGACGAATAAAGTGCTGCTCGTGGAGCATTGGTATATACGGGTATGCAGCCTTCTCTACTAGTTCTCCAAATATCCTTCCAAGTGAGTTGGATCAAGTAGCCTAGAAAACTGCTCACTTGGACCCTACCTCCTCCCAAAATTGTTTTCTCTGAGATGCGTACCTCACTTTAGGCAATGATAGCAGAAAATCTGCAAAATGAGGACAACGGCCACTTCCCGGCTTCTTACTACATCGCAGCCACTGTCCTGGTGCTCTGTACACGCGCTTTCAGCTTCCACGCCAGCCCTGCGCAGTGCTCATCTGCCTCACAACTAACCCTACCTTTCACTCTTGTAGCAGCCTGCGCTCCCCGAGGAGGCAGTGCTAGTCGGAAGGCCGGGCAGAAGCCACAGCCATCCGGTACACAACGCCTGAGGCCTTCGCGCACGCGGGCTCGTGTGAACTGCTTTCCCCCTCCAGGCCCGGGGCTCAAGCCTGAAACCTGCACGGCAGCGGAGCCCTTCCCGCGGCTCCCAGAGGACTAGGCGACACGCCGAACGCAGGCTCCGCACGACACCCCCATCCCCTTGGAGATCGCCGGGCTCTACTGTCACTGAGCACTGGCTGCCGGCGAGGCCCGAGGACGCCGGGGAAAGGTCAGCAGGGAGAGGGTCACGCCGCGCGAGCTGAGGAAACCCGAGGAACGGCGAGGGCAGCCCCGTCCCGCCCAAGCGCGCAGTCTCACCGGCCCGCCTCGCCGTCCGCGCCCGGGTCCCCGCGCCACCGCCCGCCGGTCCTCAGAGCCATAGCTTTGCTGGTTGCCGCAGCTTCCCGGGAAAAGTTTGGCGCGCTTCCGCCCACTCTCGCGAGAGCCCAGGGCGCCCACCGTCCAATCAGGAGGCAGGCCTTGCCCGCGGCGCTCCAATCTGCGTCGGCGGGGGAGGTGGCGTGGTAGGGACCGGGGAGAAGTGCACGGTGGTGCAACGCTGGGTTTGGGCCCAGTGGTGCAGCGGACCGTGAAGGGACAGGAAATGTCAGGCGGTCCCAGCCTTTTGCTTGGCGCCCCGGGCCCGAGTCCAGGCGGGTCAGAGGTGGGGTCGGCGCCCCGGGCGGCAAGACAAGGGGGAGGTGATGGCGCCTGCGGTGTCCAAGCTGCGGACCGAAGCGGGATTCGGGGGCCTGCCAAGGCGGGTGCTTGCCCAGTACCTGTTCCTCCTGCGGCTCTACCCGGTGCTCACGAAGGCGGCCACCAGGTACGCAGGAAGAGGGGACCGCCAAGAGAGGGAGAACGAGGGAGGGGGGAGGAGAGGCCCTACAGAGGCGGGAGCTCCGAGAGGACAGGGGAGGAGGAAGGTGTTCCCGGAAAAGGAGAGCGTGAGACCAGGAGAGGGTCTCCCAGGGCGAAGGGGTGGGCCCAGCCTGTTACTGCGCAGGTGCGTCTGGTGTGAGGTTTGAGTACCAAAACACTGTCCCCACATTTCAAAATGACCCCCTAGCCCTTAAATTAACCAGAAATTTAATTAACACGGGTCTGAGTCCTTGGTCCAGGAAGGCACAGCTTAGGCAATGTAAACACGAAACGAAAAACTGCAGCCTGTGCCCTGGCCAACACCAAGCACCTCTTGCTCCTGTTTGGCTGTCCCTGATTTGGGGTAGTCAACTTTGTATTGAGACACCACGCTTCATGACGATTAATTAACATTGTGAGCCTGCCCCTTTTATGAGTCCAGCCTTTCCTAGACAAGCGTTGAGGGCCTCTGTGTAGCTGTGATCACAGCCAGCCTTATAGTAAAGAACTAGACAAAAAGCACATAAAAACCTGACATAGTGGGCGGCGCCTGTGGCTCAGTGAGTGGGGCGCCGGCCCCATATGCCGAGGGTTGTGGGTTCAGGCCCAGCCCCGGCCAAACTGCAGCAGAAAAATAGCCGGGCGTTGTGGCGGGCGCCTGTAGTCCCAGCTGCTCGGGAGGCTGAGGCGGGAGGATCGCATGAGCCCAAGAATTGGAGGTTGCTGTGAGCCGTGTGACGCCACGGCACTCTACCCGAGGGCGGTACAGTGAGATCTCTACAAAAAAAAAAAACAAAAACCTGACATAGCAGTGTCAGGGTTTGCGTGAGAAGGTGATGTTGCACAGGACATGTGAAGTGAGTGAGAAGTCACCTCCTAGAGGCACCCAGCTGGTGCGGGGCTGGGAAGAAGTCTGTGTCTGCAGTGTCAGAGCAGAGTGGTTCCGGGGTTCCCAGTGAAGCTCCTCAGAACACAGCTATGGACCAAGCCTGGGAGGGGGGAGACACTGGACCTATCTCCACCTTTTTGTTGAAATTTTTTGTTGTGAGAATTATAGGTTCCCATGCAGTTGTAGGAAGTGATACAGAGAGACCCCTTGTATGCCCTGTCCAGTTTCCCCCATTGGTTTCATTTGGTAAACTATAGTGCAATAACACAGCCAGGACATTGACCTGAACACAGTTCTCAGGTGATATGCAGTCTTTGCCCAGTGTTTCCTGTACTTAATGTCTGTGTATCTGGTTCTGTGCAGTTTTATCACATACAGAGGTTCATGTATTCACCAGGACAGTTAAAATACAGAAAAATGTCATCATAAGGTTCCTCTCCTGTTGCCCTTTGTTGACCATACCTTTCTGATTCCCTAAGTGGTAATATTTGACAAAACTGTAGTATAATGTCACAACCAGGATATTGACATTGATGGAGTCTACCAATTGGAAATCTACTGTACTGAACTTGTATGTGTAAGTTCTCTTGTCTGCACCTGTATTACTAAGTGTTCCTCCACACCCATCTGTGGTATGATCTAGGAACAGCCCTGCTACTTCACCAGCCGGCAAGGAACACTCTCATGCTGGTTGATCGTGTTTTCTGATTACTGTCTGTCCACAGTGGCATTTTGTCAGCACTTGGGAACTTCCTTGCCCAGATGATTGAGAAGAAGCAGAAAAAAGAAAACTCTAAAACTCTAGATGTCAGCGGGCTTCTCAGATACGCTGTTTATGGGTGAGTTGCACGGGGGCTGACTTAACTCTGGAGCTGACCAAGTATAGCCAAGCTGGGGGACCAAAACCACATTTTGGGAGTAAGCATTGATGTAATTATCATGGGGAAAAAAAATCAGAACAGTTTATATAGTTTGTGTGGTATGTATATACATATGAATAGTTTTAAATGAACGGGTCAGGGTGGCTGTGTTTTTGTTTTTGCTTTTGTTTTTTTGCAGTTTTTGGCCTGGTCCAGGTTTGAACCCGCCACCTCCAGTATATATGGGGCCAGCACCCTACTCCTTGAGCCACAGGTGCTGCCCATAGAGTATCTTTTTTTTTTTTAGTGAAAGAGTCTCACTTTGTCGCCCTTGGTAGAGTGCCGTGGCGTCACAGCTTACAGCAACCTCCAGCTCTTGGACTTAGGTGATTCTCTTTTCTCAGCCTCCTGAGTAGCTGGGACAACAGGCGCCCGCCACAATGCCTGGCTATGTTTTTGTTGGAGTTTGGCTGGGGCCGGGTTTGAACCTGCCACCCTCAGTATATGGGGCCGGCACCCTACTCACTGAGCCACAGGCACAGCCCCGGGGTGGCTCTCTTAATTGGGCTGAAAGGCAGACCCAATAGCAGGTAACTCAACTACCCTAAAGTCAGATTTCAAGACTCAAAGATCCTGGAAACATCCTAGGTTGGGCTCTGGAAGAGGAAAACTCACTCAGATATGGCTAGTTTCTCTTATTGGTTACTTGCCCCACTTTTTTTTTTGAGACAGCCTCTTGCTCTGTTGCCTAGGCATGACTGCAGGGGTATCATAGCTCACTGCAACCTCAAAATCCTGGGCTCAAGTGATCTTTCTGCCTCAGCTTTCTGAGTAAGTATAGTGCTGTGTAAGTATAGCACTATGCCCAGCTAATTTTTTTTTTTTTTTATTTTTTGCAGTTTTTGGCTGGGGCTGGGTTTGAATCCGCCACCTTTGGCCGGTGCCCTATTCCTTTGAGCACAGGTGCCGCCCCTAGCTAATTTTTTTTTAACCTTTTGACTGCAGAGCCTCTGAAACAACGTGGATCGTTCACACCAAAGGAATATCTTATTTGAACATCCCTAGGTATTGTTTGCAATCAAAAGGTTACTACAGAGCAGTGGTTCTCAATCTTCCTAATGCCCTGACCCTTTAATACAGTTCCTGTGGGTAGCGACCCATAGGTTGAGAACCTTTCCTATAGAGGGTGTCCAAAAAAAATGTATACACATTTTAAGAAAGGGAAAAATTGTATTAAAATTATAATACTCAAGTCACGTTTGACTTTTGCAATTACAAGAGGTGATAATATACCGCCTCAGTGCCAGTAGCACAGTGGTTACGGTGCTAGCCACATACACTGAGAGTGCTGAGTTCAAACCCATCCCAGGCCAGCTAAACAACAGTGACAACTGCAACAAAAAATAGCTAGGTGTTTTGGTGGGCGCCTGTAGTCCCAGCTACTTGGGAGGCTGAGGCAAGAGAATTACCGAAGCCCAAGAGTTTGAGGTTGCTGTGAGCTAGGATGTCACAGCACTCTACCAAGGGCGACATAGTGAGACTGTCTCAAAAAAAAAAAGAAGAGAGATAAAGTATACAAGATAATAAACGTTATTGGCATATATTTGGCACCCTCGAATCCTCTGTATTTTGTAGAGACAGGCCTCTCATTGTGTTGTTTTGGCTGGTCTCAAACTCCTGGCTTCAAGTGATCCTCCTGCCTCAGCCTCCCAAAGTGCTAGGATTATAGGCATGAGCCACTACCTAGTCTCTGTTGTTATTTTCATGGTGTAAACATCCAGAAAAATAGTATTCTAAAAAATGTCCAGTTTCTGAACTACTTTCTGAATTGCAAAAACACAATGATTCAGGCAGCGCCTGTGGCTCAGTCAGTAAGGCGCCGGCCCCATATACCGAAAGTGGCGGGTTCAAACCCGGCCCCGGCCAAACTGCAACCAAAAAATAGCCGGGCGTTGTGGTGGGCGCCTGTAGTCCCAGCTACTCGGGAGGCTGAGGCAAGAGAATCGCTTAAGCCCAGGAGTTGGAGGTTGCTTTGAGCTGTGTGAGGCCACGGCACTCTACTGAGGGCCATAAAGTGAGACTCTGTCTCTACAAAAAAACAACAGAAAAAAACACAATGATTCAGGCTTTTAACCAAATCCATCTTGAACTCTGTGGCCAACAACGATGTTAGTTTTGGCCACACAACGGTGTTTTGTTTTCGTTTTGAGACAGAGTCTCAAGCTTTTGCCCTGGGTAGACTGCCGTGGCATCACAGCTCACAGCAACCTCAAACTCTTGGGCTTAAGTGATTTTCTTGCCTCAGCCTCCCAAGTAGCTAGGACTACAGGTGCCCACCACAGCGCCCAGCTGTCAAGGTCTTGCTGTGTCTCAGGCTGGTCTCAAACCTGTGAGCTCAGGCAATCCACCCACCTTGGCCTCTAGAGTGCTAGTATTATAGGTGTGAACCACTGCGCTCGGCCCTGACCCTCTTCTTATTATTGAATTTTACATACCAGCAGGTATGTTATCCCTGTGGACAAAGTGGGTGGGTTCCAGATATACTGTAGAATTAGTACTAGAAATGGAGATCAGTGTGTAGCACCCGGTTTTACCCTTGCCAATTACCCCAGAGTTTGATAAATGCTCTAAAACCAGGGACGTTACCATTTGTTCATTACTGACCACCCACTCAGGGCCAGGCTCTGTTCTGGTCACTGTGGACACAGCAGTAAACAGACAGACACTACTTTCCTATGGGTTCTGCCTCCTAGGGAGAAGAGGGCCCTTTCTAACCAAGAGACTGAGATAATGACAGTGCTCTGCAGAAAATGGATCAGGGCCTGGAATGTGACACAGCACAGAGGCATGCGTAAGCCAGACAACTAGGAAGGGCCTGTTCAAGCTGACCACTCAAGTGGAGATGGAGAGACAGCTTTGGGAGCAAATGATCCAGGACAGGAATGCTTTTAGTCTATTAGAAGCCAAAGAGAATGCTTGAAGCAGATTCAAAGAAAATGTATTTGTGTAGTCAGAACTTAACATCAGCGAGGCAGGTGAAGCTGGACCAGAGAAAGACACTATGGACCAGAGAACCATAGTGGCTCACACCCTCCTTGGGACCTCAGATTCTTCTTTACAGGGCCGCTGAGTCACTACTTCTACCTCTTCCTGGAGCATTGGATCCCTCCTGAGGTTCCCTTGATGGGAGTCAAGAGGCTCCTCCTGGACCGCTTCTTCTTTGCACCAGCCTTCCTGTTGTTGTTCTTCCTCGTCATGAGCTTTCTGGAGGTTGGTGTGTCTACCGTTGAACTTAACAAAGCTCTTCATTTAGCATGGGGGGGTCTTCCCCCCCCCTTTTTTTAGGAGATGAGGTCTCACTGGAGTGCAGTGACAAGGTCATAGGTCACTGCAGCCTTCAACTCCTGAGCTTAAGTGATCCTTCTGTCTCAGCTTTCCGAGTAGTTGGAACTAAAGGCACCTGCCACAATGCCTGGCTAATTTTTTTTTTTGTTGTTGAGACAGGGTCCCACCCTATGCCCCTGAGCAGAGTGCAGTGGGCGTGGTAGCTCACCACAACCTCAGACTCGGGCTGCGGGCACCCCGCTGCCTCAGCCTCCGGAAGCCGCTGAATTACAGGCGCTAGCCGCGGCGCCCGGCTGGGTTTTTCCATTTTTTTCACGAGTCGGGGTCTCACTGTCGCTCAGCGAGTCACGAACTCCTGAGTTCAAGCGATTCTCCCTCCTCAGCCTCTCACAGTGCTGGGATTACAGGCATGAGCCACCGCGCCCGGCCTTTTTTAAATTTTTTTTGAAACAGTCTCCCTGTGTTGCCTAGGCTGGTCTTGAATTCCTGGGTTGAAGCAATCCTCCCAAGTTGCTAGGATTACATACAGGTACAGGAACTACCACACCCAACTCTGCACAGGTTTTCTTAACATGACATCCCTGGTAGAATTCAGGGGGTCCGTGAACTTTTCACTGCTTAAATTCAAATTTTACAGTTTCCTTTATGAATGTAGGAAGCAATCCTACCAGTAGGATTAGCAGTACCTATTTGTCCCCAGTAGAATTCACATGTCAGTTATATTATAGATGTCTTGAAATATAATTTATGCTCATTACTGCCAGGATTTGCCATTAGGTACTGTTACTGGATATGTTAAGAAGCGCATACATTGGTCTTCCATAAAGTTGTTTTCTGAATTTTGCCTTTTTAAAAAATTTCAGATTAATGTGAGGGTATAAACAATTAAGTTTATACAATGTTTATATTTGATAGGGAGAGTCCCTATTGTTGTGTCCCACCATATACCCTTACATTGTGCCCATTAAATAGCACACCTAATTTCCCTCCCCCCTCTTCCTCCACTTGAGTTTTTCTCTTACATGGGTGCGTATTAGATGTCTGCTGGCTTCATATTAGTACTGAGTACATTGGATACTTGTTTTCCATTCTTGTGATACTTTACTAAGAAGAATGTGTTTTAGCTCCACCCAGGTTACTACAAAGGATGTAAAGTCTTCATGTTTTCTGAATATTTTGATAATTATATATCAATATAGTTGGTTCCTTGCTAGTTTTATGTATTTTATACATTATAAAACATGATTCTGAGAAGGGGGACCTTGGGTTTCACCAGATTGCCATGCAGATCTTGGTATAAAAAGTTTGAGACTCCTGGGCGGCGCTTGTGGCTCAGTCGGTAAGGCGCCGGCCCCATATACCGAGGGTGGCGGGTTCAAACCCTGCCCCGGCCAAACTGCAACAAAAAAAAAAATAGCTGGGCGTTGTGGCAGGCGCCTGTAGTCCCAGCTACCCGGGAGGCTGAGGCAAGAGAATCGCTTAAGCCCAGGAGTTGGAGGTTGCTGTGAGCTGTGTGAGGCCACGGCACTCTACCGAGGGCCATAAAGTGAGACTCTGTCTCTACAAAAAAAAAAAAAAGTTTGAGACTCCTTAGTGATATTGCACAAGCCTGTTTGAACCCTGGGAGTTAACTTACTAGCATAAATTTAAATCAGAATAAGTTCTCCACATGTACTCATCAGGTGCTGTTCTCTGAAATGTGTGCAAAGTTCACTGGCACTTCCAAATCCTTACCACCTCCGAAATAAGGGCCAGGTTGTTCTGTGTGTCTGAGGTGTGTTGTGTTCTGTCCTGAAAGTGATTTATTTTAAACAATCACAGCAATTAAATGGTTTCACTCAGATTTTATTTTGAAACAGCATGTCAGGTTCTTCTTTCTAAGGGGAATACTTCTCATATAAAGTAGTCCTGGGGTAAATTAGGAAAGCTGTTTAAACTTAACTATGATGATTAGTAAGTCCCTGATAGTAAAAAGAAATACTTGGGAAGTCCTTAGCAAATCTGAATGAGAAAGAAGCAAAATGTACCACACATTAGAGGTGTGGATACTTCCTTATTTCCTTCCAAATATAAAGGGAAAATATTTTCATTAAAACAAAACCTGTGGGGTGGTGCCTGTGACTCAGGTAGGCTCCTGCCCCATATACCGCCAGCTAAAACAGCAGTGGTGACTGTAACAAAAAAAAAAAATGGGCGTTGTGGTGGGCGCCTGTAGTCTCAGCTACAAGAGAATTGCTTAAGCCCAAGAGTTGGACGTTGATGTGAGCAGTGTATGATGCCACAGCACCTACTGAGGGCAACACAGTGAGACTCTGTCTCAAAAAAACAAAACGTGTATATATGCCAAGTGTTACCTAAGTGCACAAAGTAATTTGAAATGTAACTATGTAGTAGGACCACTGTTCATGCCCCCTACCCCCAAGCCTCTGCATCCCAGTTTTCTTTGATGAGACTGGGTAGCATCCTACTGTGTGCCTGTCCCCATTATGTAAGGGTTCCTATTTGGTCAGTTTTTGAGACTGTTCTCCAAAAAAGCTGTCTGTCTGTGTTCCCTGCAGCAGTGTAGCATAACAACAGCTAACAGTAGTGGAGCACATGCCTTTCTCCAAGCTCTACATGGAGTACTTTATGTCATTTAAGTTCACATAATGGCCCCATGTGATAGTTGAGGACCCTGAAACCCAGAACCAGTACATGACTGGCTTAAAGGCATGTAACTTTCCAGTCTTTGAGCCAGAATTCAGATTCCAGGCTTTGTGGCTGGGGAAAGTCTTAATCCTCTTGCTTCTTCCTCAATGTGAGGTTTGTTTCCTTATTCTCTTAATAACCATGACTGTGTTTTTCTTTTAAATAGTTTGTAATCTCTTAGGTGAAACCTAATTTTCATTTATATGTATTTATTCATAAGTTCGCACACTTTTTTATATGCTTATCTGACCTTTGTGTTTCTTTTTTTATTTTTTTTTGACATAGAGTCTCTGTTATCCTGGGTAGAGTGCCATGGCATCATAGCTCACAGCAACATCAAACTCTTGGCCTCAAGTGATGCTCTTGCCTCAGCCTCCAAAGTAGTTGGAACTATGGGCGCCTGCCACAACACCTAGTTTTTTTCTATTTTTAGTTTAGGCTGGTCTTGAACTCTTGAGCTCAAGCAATCTACCCACCTCAGCCTCTTAGAGTGCTAGGATTACAGGCATGAGTCACTGCGCCTGGCTTGGCCTTTTTATTTATTTATTAATTTTTTTATTGTTGTCAGTGTTGTTGAGCAGGCCCTGGCCAGGTTTGAACCCACCAGCCCGGGTGCATGTGGCTAGCACCCTCACCACTGAGCTATGGGCACTGAGCCTATTATTTTTTTAGTGTCACCGTAGCACACTGCACCTTGAATTCCTGAGCTCAGACATTCCTCTCACCTCAGCCTTCCAGAATGTTAGGATTACAGGTGTGAGCCATTCATTACACCCAGCCTTTATTTTTTTATATATATATTTTTTTACCCCCAAGAGAAAACAAGGTCTCTCTCTATGTCACCTGGGCAGAGGTGTCATCATGATTCACTGTAATGGTCAAATAACTGGGCTAATATTTTGTATTAATTGCAGAGATGGGTCTTGCTGCATTGCTTAGGTTGGTCTCAAACTCTTGGCCTCAGGTAGTCCTCCCACCTCATCCTCACAGAGTGCTAGAATTACGGGTGTGAGCCACTGCACCTAGTGAATTTTAGTTCATTTCTATTAATGTTTGATTTTTTTTGTTTTTGTGTTGTTTTGTACTGACCTATGTATTTGGATGTTAAGGATATCCTTTGCCAAGTACAAGTTACAGATATTTTCCCCATTTTTTAGGTGTTTTGTCTTTTAATACAAGTTAAAATTTAAAGTTATGTAAATGAAGCCTACCTTTTTTTCTCCATACAGAAGTTTTAAAAATTAATATATTCAAATGTGACATTCTTTTTCTTCGTGCTATACTATAGCACTTCCTATACTTCCTTTTCTTTCTTTTTTTTTTTGAGACAGTCTCATTTTGTCATCCTCAGTAGAGTGCCATGGCATCATAGCTCGCAGAAATCTCAAACTCTTGGGCTCAAGCGATTCTCTTGCCTCAGCCTCCCAAGTACCTGCCACAATACCCAGCTATTTTGTTGTTGTTGCAGTTGTCGTTGTTTAGCAGGCCCAGGCCAGGTTCGAACCTGCCAGCCTTGATGCATGTGGCCAGCTCTGTAATCACTGTGCTATGGGCACCGAGCCAATACCCAGTATTTTGCAATGAAAACTATCATTCTCATACGAATAGGCTATTGTCTGGACTCTTTGCTCTTTTGCTGGATTATTTTCATTTTCATTGTATTTTGTGTGTGTGTAGCATTTTTCAAAATCTATAGTAAAGTGGCCTTTCCCCCTTATTTTCCAAGATGATGTTTTTATTCTTTTAGATGACATTCAGAATCAGTTTATTGAGGTCCATTTTATTAAAAAGTCTTGACTGGTTTTGATGGGGGCAATGTTGTGGGCATTTTGAAAGCACTGATAGGGTGGCACCTGTGGCTCAGTGAGTAGGGCGCCGGCCCCATATACTGAGGGTGGTGGGTTCAAATCCGGCCCTGGCCAAACTGCAACAACAGAAAAAAAAAAAAAAAAGCTGGGTGTTGTGGTGGGTGCCTGTAGTCCCAGCTACTCGGGAGGCGAGACAAGAGATTTGCCTAAGCCCAAGAGCTGGAGGTTGCTGTGAGCTGTGATGCCACAGCATTCTACTGTGGGTGACTAAGAGACTCTGTCTCAAAAAAAAAGAAAAGAAAGAAAGCACTGACCAGACCACTAAATCAGTAGCAGTTGCAGCGTGAGGGTGTGTGGGAGGAGCGCAAGGGGATGGGATGGACTGTAGGGAGGGGGAGGGGCAGCTCTTGCCCCACAGCTCTGCTGGAACAAACCCATATTCTGCCTCTTTCGCCCAGCACCTAGGAGTATGACAGCTGCCCTTGGGGATTCTGACTCCTCCCCCAGTACATGCTGACTATGTTTTCCCTACCCCTCAGGTTCCCCACCTCCTGGGATGTGTTGATTCCCCCACCCCACC
Organism: Nycticebus coucang; assembly: GCF_027406575.1. Classification (NCBI taxonomy): domain Eukaryota; kingdom Metazoa; phylum Chordata; class Mammalia; order Primates; family Lorisidae; genus Nycticebus; species Nycticebus coucang. Next base: position 105,071,417 of record NC_069783.1, on the reverse strand, counting down.
TCCCTGGCAGGGCTGACTCCACCCACAGGCTGACCCTGCTTCCCCACAGGGGCAGGACACGGAGGATGCGCTGGCCAGGGTGCGGGCCCGCTTCTGGCCTGCGCTTCGCATGAACTGGAGGGTCTGGACACCCGTGCAATTTGTCAACATCAATTACGTTCCACTGCAGGTAAGGCCACTTCTGCCCTTGGTAGCTGAGCAGCATGGGCCTTTCCTGGGCTGGTCCTGTCTTATCTTGTTTTTTCCATGTCAGGGTTGTCCAATCACTGGACACGCTGAACGCTGTGTCGAGGGAAGGGCTGGTGCATCTGCAGCTGCACCAGGGCAGGGCAGGGGGACAGGAAAGATCTCTGTGAGGCTGCAGGTGCCCTGGGGGGTGTGAGTTGGTCAGAGTAGCTAACCCTGTCTGTAAAACCAGGCAGCCCCAGGGGGATCATGCAGGTCCTCACAGCATGCATCACACATACCCTGTACACAAGCACTATACATCTATTAGATGTAGAAAATGCACACATGTACATGCAGACGCCATCCTGAGGTAGAGCAAGATGGCAGGACAACAGGATTTCTGGACAAAGGGGCCAGGAAGCCTAAAGACCCTTGCATGCCTGTGGCTTGTCCAGCTGGAGTCAGTTGCAGTCAGCCCTGGGGAAGTGTGGCAACAGGGAGGGTAGTGCTTTCCCTAGGGAGCTAGCAGAATTGCAGGGTAAGGAATCTGCAGCTGTGGACTCAGGAATAGGGAGTTAGAAATAAAGACAGAGAGACAGAGTGGCTGGTAACAGAGGGACTAGGGTGGAAGAGGGCCTCTGGTGGCCTGGGGACAAAGCTGGGAGGTGTAGTTAAGAGCTCTCATTGTAGGTGGGTGCAGGTACATTCTTAAGGGGCAGTGGAGTTCATTCAGCAAATACTTCTAGGCGTCCACTCTGTGCCCTGCTACTCTATACCATGGGGACGCAGTGGTTAACCAGATGGGACTGCTCTTTTTAAGGAGCCACATACCAGGGAGACTCAGCACCTGGCCAAAGGTGATTTCAGGTCATCAAAGCAGGGCAGAGAAACAAGAGTAAGTTAGGGTTGAGGGCAGGGAGGGCCAGTGTGAACTGTGTTTCCAGGGAGGGGCTTCCACCATGATGATGGTGTTGAGCCAGGGGTCATGTGTGCAGTGAAGCTTAGGGCTTAGTGATCTAGTTTTGTGATTGTTGCATAGCTGTTTTCCCTGTTGGCCTGTAAATGCCAAGCCAGGAGGGGACTGTCTTCCGCACCCATCTCTGGCCAGGGGCTCATCATGGTGCTATGTGCAAACTATAGGTGCAGCAATATAGTGGTGAGTGGGGACATGAATGAGTGGCTGAGTAGTAAGTCTGGTAACTGTCACAGCTTCCCCCTCACCACAGGCTGACTCTGTTCTTTTTGGCAGTTCCGGGTACTTTTTGCTAATTTGGTGGCTCTATTCTGGTACGCCTACCTGGCTTCTTTGGGGAAGTGAAGATACCCAGGAAACATCAGACATACTGGACATGGGCCTAGGGGAAGCTCACCTGCCCAAAGAGAGGACAGACCAACCCAGTCAGGACTTATATCTGACTCTAAATTGTGATTCAAGATGCCCTAAAATAATGAATGGAAAAATCGAAATCTCTTAATCCTGTGGTTTAAAAAGGCAATAGGTGACTGACTTCAGATGGTGTTGCCCAAGAAATACAACAGAAATGATTTCAGTTGTCAGCTTGGACTTAATTAGGATCACAATAAACTATAACGTGGCTTCTCAAGTGGTGATTTTAATTTCTCAGAACAACTGCTGTTGCTTTGGAAGAAATGCATAGCCAGATTTTATTCCTACTTTTTTGGTGTGGTAAAATACGTATTAATACAACACTTACCATTTTAACCTTTTTTTTTTTTTTTTTAAGACAGTCTTACTCTGTTGCCCGGCCTAGAGTGCCATGGCATCAGCCTAGCTCACAATAACCTCAAATTCTTAGGTTCGAGTGATCCTCCTGTGCTTCTAAGAGTGCTAGGATTATAGGCGTGAGCCACTCTGCCCGGCCCATTTTAACTATTTTTAAGTGTATAGTTCAGAGGAATTAAGGACATTCTTAGTTAGTACAACCACCACAATCTACTTCTAGGACATTTTCATCATCCCAAACTGAAAGTCTGTCCCTATTCCCACTCCCCATCCCCTTTTAACCCCCATTCTACTTTGTCTCTATAAATTTGATTTAGGTGCTTCAAATGGTTGTTATCTTATGACTATTTCACTTAGCATGATTTCATCAATGTTTTGAATGTGGTATCTCATCCAAAATTAATGTTAAAATTTAATCCTCATTCTGGGGGTTTTAAGAGGTGGGGCCTTTGGGAAGTGATTAAGTCACAGGGCAGCACCCTCATGAATAAATTAATGCCTCAAAAAAGGTTTATTGGAGTTCACCCTTATGTTCCTAAGCCCTCTACCACATGGACACAGCAGTCATCTCTTGAGGAGGAAGCAGCAACCAGCGCCTTAGAAGCAAAAAGGTGGGCCTTCTCTAGCCTGTGCATTGATCTTGGACTTCCAGCTGCCAGAACTGTGAGAAATAAAGTTGCATTGTTTATAAATAACCCAGTTTGTTGGCCAGGTGCAGTGGCGCATGCCTGTAATCCTAGCACTCTGGAAGGCCAAGGCGGGTGGATTGCTTGAGCTCACAAGTTCGAGACTAGCCTGAGTAAAATTGAAACCCTGATTCTACTAAAAAAAGAAAAACTCAGGCAAGAGGATTGCTTGAGTCCAAGAGTTGGAGGTTGCTGGAAGCTGTGATGCCATGGCACTCTACCCAGGAGGACAACTTGAGACTAACCCAGTTTGTGAGATCTAGTGTAGTAGCACAAATGGACTAAGACGATATTCTCAGGGTTCATCCATGTTGTAGTGTGTTGGAAGTTTCTTTGTTTTTGAGTCAGGGTCTCACTGTCATTCAGGCTGAAGTACAGTGACACAATTATAGCTCACTGCAGCCTTGAACTCTTGGGCTCAAGTGATTTTCTGCCTCTGTCTGCCACATAACAGGGATTATATCCTTCCTTTTCAAAAAGGCTGAATATTCCATCATGTTTATGTATTTCATTTATTCCATCATGTTTAGTAGAGAGGGGGTCTGGTTGCTCAGGCTGGCCTCCGAACTGACCCTGAGCAATCCTCCTGCCTTGGCCTCTCAGAGTGCTAGGATTACAACAGGCGTGAGCCATCTCGCCCAACCTCCATCTTGTTTATAGACCTTGTTTTGTTTATTCATCTGTCAATGCCATTTGGAATTTCCAACTTCTGGCCACACAGAATGATGCTGCTATGAACATGGATGTACAACTATCTCTTCATGTCCCTGCTTGCCCTGAGATTTTCAAAAAAATTACCTTTTTGGTTCATAATACATAGTGGGGCATTATGAGTAATTCCCAAAGAAAAAAATAATTTTAGGGCATTTGCAAAAATGACAGATGCTCCTATAATTCATGTGAAAGGTGACAATTTCAGCTGTACCTCTCATCCATCATTTCTTAATGAATCCTATCCCACTGGCCATGATGGAGGATTAGGATCTGGATCTCAGGGCATTCTAGACTCAGCTCTAGAAATCAGGCATAGTAACTAACAATCTGTTGTGATTACTTTGTGGTGGAACTCTTCTGAGAGCTTCACATGAATTAGCATTATTTGATCCTGCGATCTTGGGAGGTAGGTATCATGTTTTCCCTGTTTCACAAATGGGGAAACAAAGACAGGACCCCCTCAGCTAGCAAGAGATGAGTCTTAGGTTCAGTCTGCTAAGTTCCAGAGCCACTGGCTTCATCATCTCATTGCACAGCCTCAAGTGTCAGGGTTAGGTTAAAATGGAGAGTTCACTGAAGTTTTTTTTTCTCTGAATAATGTGAATTCATGTTTCCGGTGTTACCTGGGTCACCACAGTCTATAATCAAGTTTGTTAACACATTTGCTAAGTGCTATTAGCACACACTTGATGGCAGGGAGCAATTTTCAGCCTCCCACAGGTGAATATTCACAGTACATCTGCAAATGGCTAGATGAATTGCAAATAGTTCTAAAAGAAACACTTTTTTCTATGCTTAGGTCTGAGTCCCTTGACCAAATCATATTTTAATTGTATTCAAGCAAAATGAACTCATAAAGTCTATAAAACTGGACTGATATGGTGCCAAAATACAACATGCAGTGATGCCTTAGTGCTTATTTTCCCTATCATGACTGACTTTGTTCTTTTCTGATCACAGTGAGATGGAAACTGCAGGAAGGATTCCAAGAAATAAAAACGGCCTTTTTAGACAGGAAAAAAAGGAGGTTAAGGGGATGGGTTGTTCATCTGATTTCGTCAGGGCAGAAAACTTAAACCAAAAAGAGTAATAAATCTCACCTGGCTTGGGAGACTGAGGATCAAGTTTCTTAGAGAAACATAGCAAGCATGCATGATTTCTCAGCAGAGGGCTAAGAGAAACCACACTCTGTGCTCATGTGCAGCCTATCTTATTAATTTTTTATTTATTTTTGAGAGAGTCTATCACCCTGGGTGGAGTGCAGTGGCATCATCATAGCTCATAGCAACCTCAAACTCCTGGGCTGTGATTCTCCTTTCTGCCTCAGCCTCTGGAGTAGTTGGGATTATAGGTGCACCACAATGCCTAGCTAATTTTTCTATTTTTGGTAGAAATAGGGTCTCAGGCTGGTCTTGAACTGACTCTAAGCAATCCACCCACCTTGGCCTCCCAGAGTGCTAGGATCACAGGTGTGAGCCATGCTGCAGGCTCAGCCTATCTTCTTTTGAAAGAGGCAGAGCAGTGGGCATCTCTCGTACTGATCTCAGTCTGTTACCCCATTGGTTTCTCACGTGGGAAGGTTGAGCAGTGCTGTTATCCCATACGTTAGTTTCCTATTGCTACCCTAACAAATTACCACAAACTCAATGGCTTAAAATAACAGTACTTTAGTATGGTATAGTTCTGGAAGTCAAAAGGCTAAAATGTGTCTCATGGGGCTAGACTCAGGTGTTGGCAGTTCTGTGCTCCTGCAGGAGGCTCCAGGGGGAGTATCATGTCCTTTCCTGTTTCCTGAGGTGCCCACATTCCTTGGCTCATGGCCCAGTATTATTCCAATGTCCACTTCCATCACTACATCTCTGGCTCCTCCCTCCCAAGGACCATGTGATGACATTGGATAATCCAGGACACTCTTCTCATCTTGAGGTCCTCAATCACATCTGCAAAATCTCCTAGTCCAGAGACTAGGACATGGTGGGGCCCACCACACCTGGTCTTAGCCTGTCATAGGGGATTTTCCCAAATGTCTCCCATAACCCAAAAAGAAATCACCTGACTAAATGGTATAGCTGCTGGTTCAAGTGGGACTGGCTGTGACACCTTCAGGCAGCACTAGCTCTTACGCAGAATACATTTAGCCCTACAGGAAGCACACCACCAGCATTTGCTTTCCTTCATGTTTCTCCCTCAAAAACAAGTGCTCTTTGAAGGCAAGACTCCTCCTGTGCATGCCTAAAGCCCAGGTTTTTGAAAGCACTCAGATTTGTGTTGGAACTGAAGCTGGTTGATGTAGGATTAAGATAGACTTCCTGCGAACAAGCCCTAAGTTTGTAAAATTTTTGCTGTTTTCTTTAGATCTTAATTTTTTTTTTTTGGTAGAGACGGAGTTTCACTTTGTCGTCCTTGGTAGAGTGCCATAACGTCACATGGCTCACAGCAACCTCCAGCTCCTGCTTAGGCGATTCTCTTGCCTAGATCTTAATTAAATTACTTAAAACTATTTCCTAAAATTTAGTTATGTGTAAGCTACTGTTGTTACTGTGGCCATGTCCATACATGTCCTATATTATTTAAAATTTTTAAGATTTTTTTAACTTATTTAAAGAGGACATAAAGGGGCTGGGTGTGGTGCCTCATGCCTGTAATGCTAGCACTCTGGGAGGCCAAGGTGCGTGGATTGCTTGAGTTCAGGAGTTTAAGAACAGCCTGAGTAAGAGTGAAACCCCTTCTCTACTAAAAATAGGAAAATTAGACGGGCATTGTGATGGGGGTGCCTGTAGTCCCAGCTACTTGGGAGGCTGAGGCAAGAGGATCACCTGACCCCAGGAGTTTGAGGTTGCTGTGAGCTGATGCCCTGGCACTCTACCCAGGGTGACAGAGTGCAACTCTGTCTCAAAAAACGTGATTTTGTAAAAATGTATAAATCAGATTATATGACTTCCTGACTTAAAAATGTGCAGAGGTAGTCCAGCAATCTCCCTTATGGGTCCAGACCCAAACAATTGAAAGCATGGTCTTGAAAAGGTCTTTGTACACCTATGTTCACAGCAGCTTTATTCACAATAGCCAAAAGGCAGAAACCACCCAAGTGTACAACAAGGGGAGAATGATTATCCATTCCAACAAAATGCGGTCTGTCCATACAATGAAATATTATTCACCTTATAAGGAAATTCTGACACATGCTATAACATGGATAACTTTGAGGGCATTATGCTAAGTGAATAAGCTAGTCATGAATGCACAAATACTGTGTGACTGGAAAAAGAGAGGAAGGAGTGGAGGGGGAGTTTCACCACTCCACCTGCTTTTCTCTGCTGGATCAGTGGCTTTAAGGCCTTGGCCTCCAGCTGTGGGTCAGGTCCCTGCTGCAGATACTGCAACTGGTGGGGGAACTGAAGAGGGTCTCAAGGATTGGCTGAGTAAATGTTAAGCAGCAAGAGAGCATTATCAGATAAGATGTACCAGATGGCAGTTAAGGCCATGGTGAACAAAGATGACCACCTTTTCTTCACCAATGTATACAGCTTATCCTGGTTGATGATATGGCAGAATATATTGCTGGGAACACAGCACCAGCAGATAACATCCCCAAAGAGGAAAAAGAGGGGCAAGAAGCAGCTATGAAACAGATAAACCATCCCCTACCAGAGGACTTCAAAAAGGACGTTTGGGAAGAATCTGAGAAGCAATCTACTGCAGAAGCCAAAGTGTGACGCAGTGGGACCAATAAGAGATAGATGGTTGTTTAGAAATCTAAATATGAAGGTTTTTTTTGTTTTCTTTTTAGAGATAGAGTCTCACACTGTTACCCTGGGTAGAGTGTGAGGGCATCATCATGACTCACAGCAGCAGGGCGGTGCCTGTGGCTCAGTGAGTAGGGCACTGGCCCTGTACAGCAAGGGTGGCGGGTTTGAACCTGGCCCCAGCCAAACTGCAATAAGAAAATAGGTGGGCGTTGTGGCAGGTGCCTGTAGTCCCAGCTACTCGGGAGGCCGAGGCAAGAGAATTGCTTAAAACCAAGAGTTGGCGGTCTACTGAGGGTGACAAAGTGAGACTGTCTCTAAAAAAAGAAATAATAATAAAATGACTCACAGCAACCTCAAACACTTGGGCTCAAGCTATCCTCCTTATCAACCTCCCAAATAGCTGGTACTACAAGCACCTGACACTTGCTGCCTGGCTGGTTTTTCTATTTTTAGTAGAGATGGGGCTCACTCTTGCTTAGGCTGGTCTTGAACTCCTGAGCTCAAACAATCCACCTACCTGTCTTTACCCTTCCAGAGTGCTGGGATTACAGGCGTGAGCCACTGCACCCAGCTGAATATGAAGTCTTTTTTTTTTTTTTTTTTTTGAGACAGTCTCACATTGTTGCCCTGGGTAGTGTCATGGCGTCATAGCTCACAGCAACTTCAAATTCAAGTGATTCTCTTGCCTCAGCCTCTGGAGTAGCTGGACTACTGCCATAATGTCCAGCTATTTTTAGAGACTCTGGTTCAGGCTGGTCTCACATTCCTGAGCTCAGGCAATCCACCTGCCTTAGCCTCCCAGAGTGCTAGTATAACAGGTGTGAATTGAATATAAAGATCTTTAAAACAAATCCAGGAGACTTCTATGACTCCACAGCAGGAAAATTCAGTCACCTAGAGATTGTATAGCTTATTTTTGAACTTGGGGCAGGAAGAAATGTTAACATAGCTGTGGCCTCCTGTAAGCTGCACTCCTGTAGCACTTCTGTGACAAACACTTCATTTTTCTGTTTCATGGTTCTGTGTTTTGCCATTGTTGATCTGATGTCCATAGATGTGTCAATTATTTTTAATTGTCTGGACTTCAGCAAGAAATGTGATGTAATTTGGGCACCAAAAGAAGCCATAGAACAGGAAGGGGTCATAAAAATGCCCGTGGATGAAGACGGGCAGGGTTGTCTTTTTTTATGGATAAAATAAATATTAAACCTCTAAAAAACAAACACACACACACCCTGAAACAAATCCTGCTTGATTTTGCTTGAAAGACACACGTAGAGTAGCTGGACTAACAGTAGAATGGTGGGCCAGGAGCCAAGAGAAAAGGGGAATAGGGAGCTCTTGTTTTCAGTTTGGGAACAGAAAAACGTTCCAAAGATTCATGGTGACGGCTGCACAACCACATGAACGTACCTAATGCCAGTGTACTGCACACTTAGAAATGGCTAAGATGGTAAACATATGCTCTACCACAATAAAAAGGTTTTAAAAACAAAAAACAAAACTTCAGAGGTTTTCTAGCTCACCTAAAGTCCCAAGTTCTTACTTGTAAGGTCTGGTCAGTTTGCCTTCTCTGTTCTTGGTGTGCTCATGGTGGTGAAATGACCAGACCCACCTAGAGCAAGGCAAGCGTGAAAACCAAGTTTGCTGAGGAGGAGAAAGGAGTTTACATAGCAAGATACGCTCGCCATTGACAACGAACAGGCCCCTTTGTCGCGACAAAAAGGCCTCTGGGGTCTCATTCTGTGTCTGGGTGGGGACCTCCTTATGGTCCAGCCGTTACCATGAAACCATTTCGATGGACAGTTAACAGCATGGTAACGTTACTCCAGGTTACTTTCCAAATCGTCCTTCCCCCAGGTATGACAGCTGCTCGTGACAGGATTAAGGTGGGACAGCACTAAAACGGGGCCGCCTTGTCCTTCCCAGGTTGCCACTGCTCCAGGCAGCCCCAAGGCAAAGCACCCATTCTGTACTTCCAAGAGCGTGTCAAAGGCTCCGCGCTATCTTGCCTCCCACTTCCACTGCATTTGTAAACTGCGGCCACCTCATTCTTGCCTCAGGACTGCTTCTCCACAGCGGCATCCGAGCAGCTTCCACGCCTCCCCTTGGCCTTCTGAGGTGTGCACCCTCCCTGCTTCCGTCTCTGCCCTGCCTGGTCGCTGTCCCACTTCTGCCAGGCCTGGAAGGAGCAAATGAACCGACGCTGAGGTCTTCCGCAGACGTCGAGGGAAGGTCTCAGTGAAGACGAGGCCTCCGGGAGACCCCACGACCCGGCTCGCAGGGCAACCTCCTCTACCCAAACCTTAGCCGGGAGGTCGGAGAGCTCTCTAGGACCGGGAAGGCGGGACTTCCGCCTGGCCCGCCGGAAGCAGCTGCGGGCAGCGTGTACCCCGCGGCGCGCGGTCGGGGCGAGAGCGCCTGCGCAGGCCGGCGGGCAACTGGCGGCATGGCGTTCCGGCAGGCGCTGCAGCTGGCGGCTTGCGGGCTGGCCGGGGGATCGGCCGCCGTGCTCTTCTCGGCAGTGGCGGTGGGGAAGCAGCGCGCGGGTGGGGACGCGGAGCCGCGTACGGCCGAGCTGCCGGCGTGGGCGGGGGACACGCGTTCGGGGCCCGGCCTCTGGGATCCCAACTGGGACAGGTGCGCCTCTGCCCGTGGCGGTCTCGGTTCTCGCGGGGCGTGGCCGGAGACCCGGGTTGGGAGTCTCCACAGGGTCGGGTAGGGCCGGGCCTGGGGAATCTCGGAGGTGCGTGGCTTAGGGGCCCGACTGAAATTGCGCTTCGGGTTGCTTGGCCCCCGCAGGTGGTTGGTAGCGCGTTTGCAAATGGCGCGCGTGAATGCGGGAGAGCGATTTTAGTTTCGTTACATGTTTAAAACAGTGCAGTGCATCTCAGTATGTGTTGAGATGATAGCATATTTGGTATGCTGGATTAAATAAAGTGAGATATTGAAATTTCACCTGTTTCTCTTTACTTTTTTAATGTTACTACTAGAAAATTTTAAATTACTTCTGTTGCTGGCGTTGTGTTTCTATTGGATGGGGCAGCTCCGGAGGAGGGAAGTGGTCACTGTGGGACGGTCCTTACCGCCCTTGAGAGCGTGAGAAAAGCTGCACAGAACTAATACTTGTTACCAGGGTTGTACACGTATTAGTCATTGTTTTTAACACTTAATTTTAAAAATAAACTTTAGAATAGTTTTATATTTACAGAAAAATAAAAGATTAAGTAGACTCCTTTATTCCACAGCTAATTTATTATTATCTTACACTGACTATAGCGTTTGTCACAACTAATGACCCAATATTGATACAGTACTAACTGAAGTTCATGCTTTGTTGAGATTTTTAATTTATTTTTATTTTTTTCTTTGTTGAGATTTTTTAAAAAATGTTTTTACTTAATATTTTTTTGTTCCAGGATCCCACATTAGTCATGTCTACTTAGGCTACTTTTGTCTGTGACAGTTTCTCAGACTTCCCTTGTTTTGATGATGGTGACTGTTTTGAGGAGTCCTGTCAGGTATTTTGTGGAAGGTCCCTTAGTATTTGTCTCATGTTTTCCTCATGATAGATTGGAGTCATACCCTCGTTTTTAAAACTTAGCACAATATTCTGAATTTCTTAGGCCTGTTTAAGGAAACTAGTTCACTCCTGAGGCTAAAGAACTTGCCTGAAGTAAAACCAATAGTTGAATCCAGTGTCATCATTTTTAAGCTGAAGTTCTGTGTTTGCTTGTCATGTTTAGATTTATGAATACTGGTGGGGAAGAAGAGAATTGAGCCTGTTAGGCTGAGGAAGGACTCATGACAGAAGGCATGAGCCACTGCAGTTAAGTCCTAAAATGGGGGCACTTCTGTGTGCCATGTGTCCATGCTGGAAAGTTCCAGAGCCTCATCTGGTTAAACAGCCTTTTCTGGGATGTCATGTAGTCTGTGGATATCTGTCTCTGTGCCTATAGTTCCCATATGTTTTTTCTGGCTCTCCCAGACCTGCCAGTGCTGTACAACAGGTGCCCCAGATTAGCACAGTCCACATAACCCTTGCAAGCACCATTGTACCCTTCCAAAACTTCCTCTTTCACAACTGTCTCAGCTGAACAAATTCTGGCAGGTTCAACTTGGGCTTTCCCACATTTAACTTAGGAGCCTCAGCTCTGTGAGCCACCAGAAGCCGACTCAGCTCCTCCTCACCAGATAGGCTTCCTTCATGTTCCAGCAGCTCTGGAATAGGTCTCTGCGTTAATAGGAATGTTTTCTTCCTTGCTGTCCAGTGTAGTAGCCATACCCCAAGTGAGCATTTAAGATGTGCTTAGTGTGACTAAGGAACTGGAGCGCTAATTGTATTTAATTTTAATTATTTTTTAAATAGCCATGTAGCTAGTGGCCACTCTTTGACAATGCAGTTTTGTGGTCTGGTGAAACGTCACCGTTAGCCAAACTGTTCTGGCCACCCTATGGACACTTCCTTCCCACTTCTCCATCCTTTTACCTGATTTTATTCACCATGTCCTTGGATCATGCTCTAGATTGTCTGTTTTCTCTCTTACTGATTGTCTGCCACTTCCCGCTAGAACATAAGTTGCACAAAGGCTTTGCCTACCCAAAACAGGCCTAGAGCTGACTTTGCAGGATACAGAGTGGAGTGTGTTCTGAGAGGCTGGACTCTAGGGCAGTGCTGAGGGCTCTGGCCTCTCCCTTGAGCTCTTGCAAATTAGTCTGACAATTTGGAAGTACCATCTTGTCAGAAATACCTAGTGGTGACTTGGGAAAAGAGGTCACAAAGACGTATCATTTGTATTTCAACATTAGGCGGGAACCCCTGTCTCTGATCAATCTGCGGAAGAGGAATGTGGAATCTGGAGAAGAAGAACTGGCATCTAAGCTGGACCACTGCAAAGCCAAGGCCACACGGCACATCTTCCTCATCAGACATTCCCAGTACCATGTGGACGGCTCTCTGGAAAAGGACCGCACTCTAACCCCACTGGGTATGTTGGCTGGAGCCTGCATCCCAAGATGAACCCCTTGGTCAGCTTTCTTACAGGTTCTTGGGATGCTGGGCCTGCTTGAGCTGGGGTCAGAGATTTTGTCATTATCAGTGATTGTCAACTGAACTTGGACAGGAGATAGGCTTTTAAAAATGTCCTTCTTAGGCGGCGCCTGTGGCTCAGTGAGTAGGGCACCGGCCCCATATGCCGTGGGTGGCGGGTTCAAACCCAGCCCCGGCCAAACTGCAACAACAAAAAAAAAAATAGCCGGGCGTTGTGGTGGGCGCCTGTAGTCCCAGCTGCTCGGGAGGCTGAGGCAAGAGAATCGTGTAAGCCCAAGAGTTAGAAGTTGCTGTGAGTCGTGTGACGCCACGGCACTCTACCTGAGGGCGGTACAGTGAGACTCTGTCTCTACAAAAAAAAAAAAATGTTCTTCTTAACTTTTAAAAATTACTGTGATAGGCATCAAATTCAAAGTGAATTCTAGCAGAGGCTTTGTAGTCTCCCTTGGGGTGCCTGAAAGCAGCATACCTTGTGCTCTCTGCTTTTTGCCTGACTGAATTTACTGCTGAAGATCCTTCCATTTGGCACTTTCAGATCTGTTGGCATCCACACCATGAGGTTCTGTTGAGCAGATGAGACCCAATTGTCCCCGACAGACCCACAGTCACTGGTTTCTTGCTGCATTTAGTGCTGCTGGGAATGTCCTTCCACCTTCATCTGTGCAGAATTCTATGTGGCTGTCTATAGGAGACATTCCTAGAGAAGGAAATGCAGGGTAGTGTGAGGTAGTGTTTAAATTTTTAAAAATCTATTTGAATGGGATATTACCCATTCATGTGCATGTTTGGTCAAAGGGTTAACAGGCCTGTGCTCCAGCAAACTGCCCTTCCCTTGAAGAGCTGCTGCTGGCTCCTTCCTGGGCACAAGTAGGAAGTGAAGCAGGTATACAGATGTCACCACATCCAATGGAAACTGACTTGCAGAGGATGTTTTCAACTAGCAGCTAAAACACTTGACAAAATGCATTTGTACTTGCATCCAGTCTCAGTAACACTGAGATGCTCAGTTGTTTTCATCACGTGGGTCACTGTTATCAGTGAGATCAGATGTGTTTTTACACTATGGAGTTTGAAAATTAGGTTGCCTTGTGCTTTTACTTGGTGGATGCTTGGGCCCCAGTCAGGCTCAAGCCCCATGGGGGCGGAGACCTGAGGATGGTTACTTGGTGTCTAGCTAGGCTTCAGCTGTAGGTAAAGGAGAGATCCAGGCACACATGACTCTGAAGTGTGTTTTGCCTCAAGGTCGTGAGCAGGCTGAACTCACTGGGCTCCGACTTGCAAGCTTGGGGTTGAAGTTCAACAAGATTGTCCACTCCTCCATGACCCGCGCGGTGGAGACTACTGACATCATCTGCAAACACCTACCAGGTGAGTGCTCTGCATGAGGCTGCCTGGGGCTCTTCCTCAGTGGAGATGCCAGCTGTATGTGTGACAGCAGTGCCTGCGCTCCACTGCTTCTCCCCAGGCGTCTGCAAGGTCAGCACAGACCTGCTGCGGGAGGGTGCCCCCATTGAGCCAGACCCACCAGTGTCCCACTGGAAGCCAGAAGCTGTGGTAAGTATACCCTCGCTCAGCCCACATGCCCGATATCCCCAGGCCACCCAGGCAGTCACAGATCTGTCCTCCTGATAGTGGTGTTGCCCATGTGCTCGCACAGACGACTCCTAACTATGCCCCCAGCAGTATTACGAAGATGGAGCCCGGATTGAGGCTGCCTTCCGGAACTACATCCATCGGGCAGATGCTAAACAGGAGGAAGACAGTTATGAAATCTTCATCTGTCATGCCAACGTCATCCGCTACATCGTGTGCAGGTAGGGCACTGGCCAGGCTGTGCTTGATCAGAAATAATCTTTGACTTAGAGAAAAGTAGTGTGTCGATGTTCACTTTGTTCTGTGGGCTGTACAGGCTGCCCCTTTAAGGGGGCCCCATGTTCTTTGGGCTCCTAGGTATCTCTGGGACCACAGGGTGTTCCAGGCTCGGGATGTATTTTCTCTGCCACAGTCCTGGAATTAGCCACTTTTCCAAGGAACACCAGGGCTGCATCCATGTCACAGAGGCCTCTCGGTGGCAAGGCCGGTTACATACTTACGTTTCAAACAATCTCACTAAATGCAGAATTTGACCCTCTGCCATAGATGTAGGAAAGTGTTTGGGCTTCAGTAGCTGAGGGTTTCTCTTCTAATAAGGACAAGGCTGACAGTAATGGGACAAGTCAGAACTATCAGTGATGCCATTTGGAGCCAGGACCTGGGTTTCTGCACGCATTTTTCTTGGGCCTGTCCCTAGGATTGGGGATGGTGGCTTTCCCTCTAGAATCTCATGTGTAGTCCTAGCAAGAAACCCAGGGATGTTGGGGAGCACTATAGCCTGGAGGGCAGCTGCCCCAGAAAAACAAGGATGTGGGGAGCTGGGATTCTCAGGCTGTTGGTGGGAGGAGGTATGGTTTCAGAGCTATGGTGTTTGCCTCAAGCTGTCACAGTTACTCCTTTGTGTACCTGTGATTCCTGCGTTTATATGACGGTCACTAGGAGGTGACTCCAATGCTGAAAATGTACCAAAAAAATAATTGGAAATTTGGGAGTAGAGCTCACCTGTGTCAGATAAAGTGCAGTGAGGAAAGTTGGGTGGTCACCAGTTGGCACATGACATCACATTGTGCTATTCAGTTCAGAAGGGCACCCTGCCGGCTATGGAGGCAGCACGAAGGCACAGGGTGGCCAGTGATGGGGAGGTTAGAGCAGCACTGAGCTCCACTAGTAATAACTGTGCGTAATTGGCACTTTAAAGGGCAGAAAGAATGCCATGGAGCCATGGGTCACTGCACTGTCCCTTCTGGGAGGCAACACCACAGATTTCCAGAAATATGTCTGTTGCACTGTTTCTCTGCTCCCTTGTTGTTATACAGGAAAAGCATAAGTTAAGTTACACATATTTGTGAGAAACTACCATGGATCTGACTCATGTACACATTTTGAGTTGGAGTCATACCAAAGGGACAGTTCCTTTATTTGATGCATCAATTGCCATTGATCTCAGGCAGCTCTTTCCTCTGATAACTCCTGAAGATAGGGAAGGTTTAACCAATGTTGTGGGGCCCAGCACCAAGTGTGTGCTCTGAGAGCTTTGTAGGGGGCTATCAGCTCTGCTGAGACTCCCAGCCTCTGGCCCTGTCTGAGCACGGAGCAGAGCATCCCCTGCTGCACCCTATTTTAAGGAGCCTGTCTTGCTCAGGCATGTTCTTTCTCTTCCTTGATCTCAGAGCACTGCAGTTTCCTCCAGAAGGTTGGCTCCGTCTCTCCCTCAACAACGGCAGCATCACCCACCTGGTGATCCGACCCAATGGCCGAGTAGCACTCAGGACCCTTGGGGACACAGGGTTCATGCCCCCAGACATGATCACAAGGTCCTGAGGGACCCCAAGACTCCATCCTCGTCCTCAGCTCATGATCTGGCTCCAGGTGTTCCTTCTGTCTTCCCTGTGTAGGCCATGTTGCAGTTATATGTTGTTTCTGAGGAAGAGGTCAGCAGAAAAGCAGAAATATCTAAAATGCTGCAATTTGGGTATTTCTGGCTACAAAGGGAAAAATTTGGATCCGATGGCCTGACTTCTTTGCAGGGTTTTCTAACATACTGTGATCTGCCAGGATAACTATGTGGGTTATAAGGCAAAAACCTCAGAAGTTAGGCCTATTTTGGGGACTGAATGAAGCCTGACTGAGCCCCTTACTATGGACAACCCTCAGGCTCCTGTCAGGAGGACAGCTGAGGGTCTGTTCACAACTCATTTCACTTTGTACATTTCTTTGATTGCTTAAAACCCTTTGTCACGTAAATATTTGTCCATTAGATTTTCCTCAACTGGGTTCTTGCTTTGAAGACCTATTTCTCATTTCAAAGTTATAGATCCTGACATTGTTGCATCTGATCACCTACTTTATTAAGACTTGCAGGCACAGGGACTTATCAGGTACACAGGTAAACTTGGACAGGTGAGGGACCCTTACCTTTGTGCTGGTCTCAAGGAGAGGTGCAGGCTATAGCCCAGTAGGGGGTCCAGTTTCAGTTAACTATCCCAGACTGACAGCTCAATCTTAGTTTGCCTCTGGTTAATCTATAATGCTTATGGATTAAAATACTTAACCCTGATGTATCTATTCCAAATATTCTGTTAATTTAGGAAAAATAGTACAATTTCTATGAAGTGGTTATGAACATTTTCTGCAATCAAGAGAACTGGGATATTTGATCTATTTCTCTGTCTACTTTGGAAATAAATACATAATAAAATTTTACTGGTTTTTAAAAACTACTAATTGTGACTGTTTTTAAAGAAATGGGGAACTGTGCAGTGTGACAACAGGAGTGGTATTACCAAAAAGTTCTGTTCCACAGGCTCATAGTTTTGCGAGTATCTACCCAGATATCTTTGGAGGACTTGGCCCCAGCAGCTTGGAGACCTCTCTGTGCCCTTGGCCAGGACCGCCTAACAGATGGTTGTCTAGAGACCACAGCCATAGCAACCAGGCACTATTTTCTAGAATTAGTTTTTACAGGCAAGAGACCATGCCAACACATAAATAATAGGCACATTCGTGTTTGACCTCAGACGAGAAGGGCACCCAAGATCATGACCATGGCTTCCTAGGACAGTGTGAAGGGCAACCTAGTTCCTGATACTACACCTTAGTGAACTGGGATAGCACGGTAAAACAAACCTTAGCTTTAAGTCAGGGCCCTGGCTCCTCTGTTACCAGAGGTCTTGAATAGGTGGGAGCCTGGGGCTTAGAAGCCAGACCATGTATTCCATGGACACCCAGGTAGCACAGCAGTGTTGGCAGGTGGTTTGCTGAAAAGCAAAATGCATTGTAATGGGTAATAACCACAAAGTAGCCGACCCTGATCCCCCACCCCAGGGTTCTTTCCTGTCTCTCCCCATCATAGCTGTAGGTTCATGATGTGAACCCAACTCATGTTGGAAACATCCTATGGTCTATCTGGATACACTAGCTAATCTAAAGGACAGGCTGAAGGGAGACCTCAGGAAAAAAAATTTGTTTTTTGAGACAGAGTCTCATTATGTCATCCTCATAAGTGCAGTGGCATCACAGCTCATAGCAACCTCCAACTCTTGGGCTTAAGCAATTCTCTTGTCTCAGCCTCCTGAGTAGCTGGGACTACAGGCGCCCGCCACAGCACCCATCTATTTTTAGAGACGGTTCTCACTCTGGCTCAGGCTGGGCTTGAACCTGTGAGCTAAGGCAATCCATCTACTTCAGCCTCCCAAGTGCTGGGATTACAGGAATGAGCCACTGTGCCTGGCCAGCATTTTGTTTTTTTAATCAACAAATAGCAAGCCACTAGTGACCCAGCAATCTTCAAATACTTCTGTAAAAACCTTAAAAAGAAAACTCTTGGGGCGGTGCCTGTGGCTCAGTGAGTAGGGTGCCGGCCCCATATGCCGAGGGTGGCGGGTTCAAACCCAGCCCCAGCCAAACTGCAACAACAACAAAAAAAATAGCTGGGCGTTGTGGCAGGCGCCTGTAGTCCCAGCTACTCGGGAGGCTGAGGCAAGAGAATCACGTAAGCCCAAGAGCTGGAGGTTGCCATGAGCTGTGTGATCCCATGGCACTCTACTGAGGGCAGTAAAGTGAGAAAACTCTTGGCTGGGTGCCTGTGGCTCAAGTGGCTAAGGTGCCAACACCTGAGCTGGTGGGTTCAAATTCAGCCCAGGCCCGCCAAACAACAATGACGGCTGCAACCAAAAAATAGCCAGGCATTGTGGCGGGCACCTATAGTCCCAGCTACTTGGGAGGCGGAGGCAGGAGAATCGCTTGAGCCCAGGAGTTGGAGGTTGCTGTGAGCTGTGATGCCATGGCACTCTACCCAGGGTGACAGCTTGAGGCTCCGTCTCAAAAAAAAAAAAAAAAAAGAAAAGGAAAGAAAAAGAAAACTCTTGTGCTGCTTACATTAAATTTGAAGTCAGGGATGTGATATTAGGCTTTAGACTGAGGGTCCTCAAACTGCGGCCCATGGGCCACATGAGGCGGTGTGATTGTATTTGTTCCTGTTTTGTTTTTCTTACTTCAAAATAAGATATGTGCAGTGTGCATAGGAATTTGTTCATAGTTTTTTTTTTTAAACTATAGTCCGGCCCTCCAACGGTCTGAGGGACAGTGAATTGGCCCCCCCGTTTAAAAAGTTTGAGGACGCCTGCTTTAGACTTTAAAAAGTTATACAGAAATTCAGTGTTTGATTTGTTGTGTTCTAAGAACACAAAGCAATTATAACCTAGATTTTCCTTAATGTGGAAACCCCCCCCCCCTTTTTTTTTTGAGACAAAGTCTTACTCTCTTGCCCAAACTAGAGTGCTATGCCTTAAGCCTACCTCATAGCAACCTCAAACTCATGCTCAAGCAATATTCCTGCCTTAGTCTCCTAAGTAGCTGGGTCTACAGGTGCGTGCCCCCATTCTTGGTTGATTTTTTCTATTTTTTATACAGACAGGGTCTTGCTCTTGGCTCAGGCTGTCTTCAACTCCTGAGCTCATGCAATTCTCCCATTTCAGCCTCTCAGGATTGCTGGGAATGAGCCACGTCTGGCCCACCAAAATATTTTCTTTTGAGCTAAGTTAGAAAGGAATATAACCAAGTGCAATTTATTAAGGGGCATCACCTCCTTCAAACTGAAGACTCTGGGTGCCAATTGTTAACTCACAAAAAAATATTCCCATGCTAAATGCAGCTACTAAATTTGTGCTCATTTAACTGATAGGAAGTTTTTCACAACTGTGCTTAAGAAAGGAGCTAAAAATTAAATCTGAGTGCTCAGATTAAAATACTACTTAAGATTTTACTAAAAAAGGCACAGTGCCAGGCACAGGTGAAAGAGCTTTCTGAAGGCTTAGAAGTAACAGTGCATTTGTGGGGACTGACACCACTTCATACAGAGGAGAAATAAAGAAGGCCTGAAACTGGGGAAATAGGAGCAGCAGTCTGCAAAAGTAGGGCAGAAACAACCATTTTAATTTTGATTTGAATTATTTACAGTATTATATACAGGACAATATGCTAAGATTCTAGAGAAAACAGATCCATCAGTATGAATATAATATCCATATTCCGATTTCTTTTGAGAACAAAGACACCTTTTTAAAATGCTATTTCTTTTTAGAATAGAATTTGTTGATTCTTCTATCTAGATTTTGTCTGCTACACAACAAATGAAAACACCCTGTGTAACAGTTTTGAATAGTAAAATCTAAATCTTGATTTCTATTTTCCTAACCTGTCTCTCTTATCACTTGAAAGAAACAAGCTGGACTTGAACTCTTGTGCTCAAGTGATCTTCCTGCCTCAGCCTCCCAAGTAGCTGGGACTACAGATGCCTGCCACCATGCTTGGCTGAAATAACCTTTTTTTACACAAGTTTCAATTCAGAATTTTTACAAATGAAAAGCAATCTTATACCTACATAGTATTGTTACATATTCTCGAAAAGCAGTTCAGGAAAATTAAAAATGATTTACAAAAGGCACTGAAGTTAGCAAAAACATTGGTAGTTTTTCCTTTTGGATTAAACACTGGAAATGTTCACAAAATACTGCTTGTGTATGAGCAGCTATTGGTTAATTATTGGGAATCTTGGTAGCACATAGTGCTGTATCTTGCTTCCTGTTCCTCAGACTGTGCACAGACTCTCCAGGGGGTAAAAGCTACAATAAGCATTACAAGGAACTGAAATGGGATTCAAATTTCTGGTTTCCGCACTGTAATGCAATGTTCTTTCATAAAAGAAATTCCAACTGAAATGAATTCTAAAATAAAGGATACATGTCATATAGTCAGCCATATAATTTATGCTCAGCAAATCCTCACAATAAAGTTCAAAACTAGGGTACAATTTACAGATTATTTTATTATCATTACATCAACTAAATAAAGTAGATTGAAAGCTCAAATACTGGTGAAAAATAAAAACAAATAACCTTATTATTGCTGGTGAATTTTGTATGACAATTTGCATAACTCCCAATGGCTAAAAGATTTTATCTATGAGAAAAGCTACTTTTATCTTCTGATCAATAATTTAGATGTTTTTAATAACCCAAATTGTAAACTTCACTGCTAGTCTGAGACATACTGTGGGTTCACCACCTCCCTGCCCTCTACCTTCTCCCTTGTCTAAACCACAGGGGTCAACTGGCAGACCAAGAGGGGTTTTGGCATCATCCTTTATCAGAAAGTCTAGGAGGCACCAGGAAAAGCCCAGATGACATACAATAATGTTGTTTTACAAAAAGTTATGATAAGTGCAGGCACGGTGGGACATCTCTCTTGCCAGAGAATTTGCTCAAAGGTCCTAAGTAAGCACATGACCAACTGTCAGTAAACTGCCTCCACACCCTTTCTTCTGTTACATTTCAAGCCTAGGAATCTACTTAAAGAGTCTGTACCATTACTATAATGACATTTTTCAAAAACTTTGTATCTGAGTTTGCTTTCATTATAACCTTTTCCAAAATACCAGAAACCTAAATTTGTCATAGAACACTTACATTTTCTAAAATTCTTACACTCTCCAAGTGAAGATTAATAAGTTATTCAGAATGTCATCTTTTGTGAAATTTTAGTTGTAACATATTACCCTTTCTTTTAAATGAAAGCAAAACAAGAGCTTAGCAGTGAGCACCAACCCTACTGGGCAGCAAGCTCGGCCAAGCGTGCCATCCTGCGAAGGTGACTCCCACATGCGGGGCTGTAGTGCCCAGGGCTGCCCAGGCCAGGGCAGCAGGTGGTATGGCCAGGTCTTCCAGGGCTGCTCCCAGCAGGACTTCTTCCTGAACTGCAGCTGTGAGGGCAACCAAGATCTGGCAGCTGACACTTGAACTTTCCTTTCAGTGCAGGACTTGGCCAACTAAGGAAACCAAGAAAAATCTGTTAGCACAGAGGCACAGTCAGGGAGAACAGAGCCCACAGAGAGAGGCACCTCTGAACCTCAGAACCCTGAACGCTGGAAAATGTAAACTGTCATGGATTTTCCACAAGAATCCCATGTGACCCTGAGTGAGCCCTGGCTGCTCTGGTTTTGTCTGCAGCAAACCCATTCCACTTTTCCACCCAAATGGAGACCTGTTCTTTCTGTGCAGAGTCCCTGCCAGAGGAGCTACACACATGAGCCCCACTAATGGAATAGCCAGTGTCACAGAAGAGCCACGAATACTTTCATGTGAACTGGAATTGGACCATTCCGGAAGCTATCTTACAGCAGCTACCCTGTAACAGGCTCAGATGGTTCTCCAGGGTCCCACTGTACCTCTGCATGTCTGAGGGAGAGTAGCACAGGACAGCACTCTTCCATCTATGGACAGCTGGGTACTGATGAGGGTCAATGTCTACACATTCAAGAGCTGCCAGGACATCTCGATCTAGTTTTGATGGCTCCTCTCTAAAATGCATAATAATAAAAGGGCAGAAACAAACTTTGTTTTTTTAAAAAAAAGACTGCTAAAATATCACTGCAGTGTTAACTCAAGAACATGCATACAGACAGAATGATGTGCAAGAAGCAATCTGGCCTAAGCATACACAGCAAACCATCACCAGGATCTTACGCTGCTAGGGACGCACAGGGCAGTGTGCAGAGGGAGGAGTCTCCCAAATCCAGGGAGGTGGATGAGGATGCACTCTCCAGTAAGGAGAGTATAGGAGGGGCAGGGAGAAGATGCCTCTAGGATCTGGGTCCTCTAGGTAGCAAGATCCACCCTGCTATTAAAATATGGTTTAGGGACTGGGCGGGTGGTTCATGCCCATAATTTCAGCACTTAGGGAGGCAGAGGCAGAAGGAATGCTTGAGGCCAAGAGTTTGAGACCAGCCTGGGCAATATAGCAAGTTAGTCTTGGCTCGGCACCGCAGCAAAGTGGTTACGGCGCCAGCCACATACACCAAGGCTGGCAGGTTCAAACCCAGCTTGGGCCAGCTAAACAACAATGACAACTGCACCAAAAAGTAGCCAGGCGTTGTGGTGGGTACCTGTGGTCCCAGCTACTTGGGAGGCTTAGGCAAGAGAATCGCTTAAGCCCAAGAGTTTGAGGGCTGTGACACCATGGCACTCTATCGATGGTGACATAGTGAGACTGTCTCCCCCCACCCCCCTAAAAAAGTCTCTACAAAAAATATAAAAATCAGCCAGGGATAATGGCAGGTGCCTGTAGTCTTAGAAACTTGGGAGGCTGAGGCAGGAGGATCACTGGAGCCTAGGAGTTTGAGGTTGCAGTGAACTATGAAACCGCTACAGTCTAGCCTGGGCAACAGAGCAAGACCCTGTGTCTCTAAAAAAACTAAATAAAATGTTTTGCATATTTCCAATTTCGGAGAGTACTCCACACCAGGAGGCTGGGTACTTTTGTCAGCTGGAAGACTGAGACTGTCCCCAAGATGCTATTTCTTGTTTTTTTTTTTTTGTAGAGACAGAGTCTCACTGTACCGCCCTCGGTAGAGTGCCGTGGCGTCACACGGCTCACAGCAACCTCTAACTCCTGGGCTTAAGCGATTCTCTTGCCTCAGCCTCCCGAGCAGCTGGGACTACAGGCACCCGCCACAACGCCCGGCTATTTTTTGGTTGCAGTTTGGCCGGGGCTGGGTTTGAACCCGCCACCCTCGGCATATGGGGCTGGCGCCCTACTCACTGAGCCACAGGCGCCGCCCAAGATGCTATTTCTTTTAAAAACAAATGAAGTTCTCAGAATAGATCCAATCATTCTGGTGGCATTTACTTCCTTAAGAAGTAATAGCAGACATTAGAATGAGACGTAGTCTAACTGGAAGATAACACTAAAGCCACACACTCAAGACAGGGATATGGGAACTAAAAGTGAACATCATATCAAACTGTGAGAAAAGAAAAGGCTTAAAATGAACTAGAAACAGTGTCATATGTATGCACACAGCAGAACACACCTACCCAAAAAGGAAGAGCCTCTTGGCAGGTTCCCTAATGTTGCGGACGGAAACAGGAGACTCAGGACCACATCTGACCCGGGCCTTGTGCCCAGGGCTGCTAGGATCCAAGGACATTTTAGCAATTCTGGTGGACATTTCACTTTCTGTCTGCCTTTGGTTATTTCCAAGTTGGTCCGTAGCAGAAGGAGGTGCATCCATTCTTGAAGTCAGAATCTTCTTACCTTTAGTTTCCATAATATTTTTATTTGGTGCCTTGGATAAGCTACTTCCTAGATTTTGCAAATTCAGTTTATCAAACTCAACACTCAAACCAGAGACAGATGATAGATGGGCTTCCTCCTCACTGAGGCCCTTTGGTCTCTTCCCACTTAGCATCTGGCTATGATTCAGAGGACTATAAAATCCATTTCTGCTACTATGGGGACTGTCCGGTTCTGAGGCTTCTATCAGGTCTGCCTTCTGTTCCAAGGGGAGACTGTTGCATCCTGGGTTTCTGGAAGCACTGACTGTGGGCTGGATTGTATTTCGAGCTATATTTTGCTGATTTTTAATTTCTTCCAAGCTTCTGTCATCCTCATCTAGAAATGCCCCCACAGAGATGGAATTGCTGCACGTCTTCCCACTGCCTGTGGGAACAGAGTGGTATGAACAACAGCTACCATGAAATGGTCTGTCCCATTCAAGTATATTTCTAAATTCCTGTGACCCAAGCAATAATAAAATCAAAACCTCCTCATCAGATTTCAAGATAGAAAATCACTGCATTACTCCTTGGAAAAGGGCAAGCAGAATAAAGCTCCCTCAGGATCTGGGATTTTACAGTGGTACTTTGTTATATTTTAAAGGTGTATTTATTTTATTACAGGTGAGATACACACTTATTTCCTTTGGATAATTTCCTTTGCCCATTTCCTTTTTGGGATATTTCTATCTTTTTTTCTTACCCTTTGTATTTTCTTTTTAATGTTATTACCAATGTTCTTAGGAGTTACTTTTAAGTTTTGTGTAGTCAAATTAACCAAATCATTCCATTCACTGCTTTTGTTCTTTTGAAACCCTTTGCACCCTAATTTCTGATAAATACACATCAGTATTTTGTGTAGTCAAATTAACCAAATCATTCCATTCACTGCTTTTGAAGCCCTTTGCTCCCTGAATTTCTGATAAATACACACCAGTACTCTGGTATGTGGTCCTCCTTGTTCTTTCCCTGAAAATATGCCAGATCTAAAATATTATAGGGTCTCAGCCAGTGGAGTTCAGCTTTATAAGTTTTGGAAAACACAGAATGAAGCTTTACTTAACTTTTAGTAAGGCAAACACAACCACAAATAGCAAAACTGCTTGAGTGATGCTGCACTTCTCACATAGATAACACCTATGCACACACCCTAGATGTCATACCAGAGTTGGGGGCTCTGTCTCTGCAGCAGGCTTCCTTTTTTCCTGTTTCTTCTTGAGGCTTTTTGCCCATTTCCTGCTGAGTGAGATATTCTTCTAGTTTTTGTAGGCCCTCCTGGGAAGACAGATCAACAAAACAGCCCAGAAATTCCCAGTATTCAACCCAGGGATACCCCAGCTCATGAGCTAGCTCCCTGCAAGAAACAAAACACAATTAACCAGTTGAAAAACCAGAAAAAATACTCACAGAACTGACTGTACAGAAAATAGGTACTAATTGTCCAGTGCCAAAATAATGTCTCCAATTTTAGTTACAATTTTATTTTATCCTAAATTTGGGACTAAAATAATATTTTGCATGTTCTAAAACAGTACTCTTCCTAACAGGGCAAGCAAGACCCAGCAGTGCTCAGTGAGGAGCTCTGTTATACACCAGAGTGAACCAGTCACTGGAAGGAGCCCTCAGCCCAAATATAGCCTCCCACCAACCAACAAGCTTTATCAGAAAATGCTCAATCAGCGAAACTCCACTAATAGACATACTTTTCCATAATCATGAACTTCATGAGGTTGCTAATGATTCCAGTTTGAGCAAGGCACATGAAAATTTAGAGGTCCTTTATTTGATTACAACACAATTCAGCTTTGTCTTGTACACATTTTTTTCAGGGACTTAAAAAAAAAATTTACAGGTTTCCAGTCACACCTGCCTCTTGTGTTTTAAATAGAGGGGAAGTGGCATTTCTTTTTGTCCCAAGGAAACATCCATTCATATAGTACCTTATACTAATACAAAACACTAAGATCCCTTAGAAAAATGTTGCAGAACTACTTTAAGGTGTAGGAAGGAACTGTTCTAATTCTGCAACACAAAGTGCAGCATGTACAAAGCTGGTGAGAAATTAGACCTTCAAGAAGAGCTGCTGATAAACATTTCCTGGGAACTAGGACTGTGAAGGCAGCTGTGATTAGACTGTCTATCACCCATGAACATATAAACACCCAACACACTGAGACTTCATGTGATGGTCCTTTCACTACCTTCCCACTCTCTCAAAGCCTCTCTCCGGGTCAGATTTCCTGACATTGTGAAAGAAGCTTGCTTTCTCTCGAGGTGGAGTTTTCCATAGTTTGCGAAAATCTTCTGCCTATGAAGAAAAAAATACATTAAGAGATGCCGTGGATAGGTGTGGTGGCTCATGCCTATAATCCTAATACTTTAGGGGAAGCCAGGAGTTTGAGACCAGTCTGGTAACATAGTGAGACCTTCTAGTCTCTAAAAAACATAAAAAAAAATTAGCAAGGCATGGTGGCAGCACCTACAATCCCAGCTGCACAGGAGGGTAAAGCAGGATTACTTGAGCCCAGGAATTTGAGGCTGCAGTGAGCTGTGATGGCACCACTGCCCTCTAGTCACAGAGACAGAGCAAGACCCTGTCTCTAAAAAAAAAAAAGGAGAAAAAGACCAATACATGCATCATGCAACTCACCTGGAGAGATTCAAACCACCAGCATTGCACAATCTGCTTCTCAACTTCTCTCCCCCAGCCCCTCTGTTCACAGAACCCTGAGCCCCCACCTGTCTTAAAACCGAGAGTAGCAAGGCCAGGGGAGGTGGCTCATGCCTGTAATCCCAGCATTCTGGGAGGCTGAGGTGGGTGGATTGCCTGAGTTCACAGGTTTGAGACTAGCCTGAGCCAGAGTGAAACCTCGTCTCTTAAAAAATAGCTGGGCGTTGAGGCAAGCGCCTACAGTCCCAGCTACTCAGGAGGCTGAGGCAAGAGAATCCCTTGAGCCCAAGAGTCTGAGGTTGCTATGAGCTATGACGCTATAGCACTCTACCAAGGGTGACAAAGCCTTTGAGACAAAGGCTGTCTCAAAAGAAAAGAGGAAAGAAATGAAATTGGCTGCATGACTGCACTCATAGCTGAGGGAGGGTTTCTGCTCTGTGAGGGAGGGGCAGTCTTCTTTCCTGTGGCCCAATCTGAGCTATGAAGGTCACATCTGGACCAGGAGGACCCAAGCATAAGGCCTTGCCCTGAGGATAACAGGTGTCTTGGAGCTACCATCCTGACAGCACATACAACATTCTTCCCATCATAAGAGAAGGCAATAAACATGTATCTTTTTGAGTCACTCTTACTGGAGTTTTATGAAGCTGATCTAATCCTGACGCCACCTCATTTTGGAGACACTTTCATAGTTGCAGATAAAAACTCTTTTAAAAGTTTTCAGTATATGAAATTATATACACATCAGTGCATGAGATTATTTTAAATGGAGAGAGAACTGTGAAATGTAAAAAGGTACATAACCCTTTGACCCAGTAATACCACCACCAAGGATTTATCTGAATATCAGGGATATGAGTAGAACTCAAAGGGGCTGAGGTCTGGATACAAAGGAAGGGGCTCTAGGAGAGGGAGGGACAAAAAACATTCAGGGAAGTGAGCAGGACCTACAGACTCCACAAACTCTGTCCAGAAGGTGGACGTACTGATGGAAATTTCCTGGTCGTGGTGGACAACCTTGGTAGACTAGTGAGGTGCTGTGAGAAAGCCACTGACGTGGACAGGAAGCACAGGGAATGGCTCAGGCACAGCAGAGGCCTAAGCAGGCAACTTCGCTACACTGAGAAGGATGGGCTACCCAGAAGGCACCCTGGCAAACACACCACATGTCAGGAATGCGTATTTCTGTGGCAAACATCCTAAAGCCCATCACCAACTCACTGGATGATGGTTTCAAAAAAGGATGACCTTGGGTTCTATGGGACCTGGTTTCTAAGCCCAAGCACAAAGCAATAGGCTGGAACACCAGGATGGTGTGGGCATAGCCAGACACTGATTCCAGAGGTTTCATAGCAGCTTTACCTTGGATGGACTCAAGGGCCCTGCAAAGGCTCTCAGGGTAAGCACAGGATCTCTGGGGCTGCCTCCATAGCGACCACCAGGAGAGGACTCAGCCCCCTGGTCTGAGGACCACAGCTCCCCGATGACGGGAGAAGAAGTGTCTTCTGCTCTCAGAAGTGGCACGTAGTAGTGACCTAAGGGAGGAGACAGGTGTAGGCCATCTCAGAACGTCAGGGTTGGGTAAGGAGAGTGAGAAGTAACAGGCATTCACCAGGGCCTTTCCAAGTAGACAGAAGGACAGAAAATAAAACTCATGTAAGCTTTCCAGGCAAAGGTCAGGCCAAAGACCAAACCTCACTTAACCAATTAAGCCTCACTTTCTTCCTCCTTTGCTAAAAAAGAAAAAAGAGAGAGAACAGAAGGTAACCACTCTCCAGGTATTAAAGGACAGACAAAGGCCCATCTTGATTGAACAAGATTAGCATACCCTCTGAGCTTAATAAATGTTGAAAGTAAGTCACATTTTCTTTCTTTCCTCCTCCTCAGTTCCCTACTCTTATGGCATTTTATAATTTGTATCACTGATTATGCATCTCTAAACAGATCTGGGGTCACATGGTACTCTGATGTGCAGCATGGAAAGCAGAAGGAAAAGCAGTGTCACGAAGCTGTGCCCTGCAGACCCACGGTACAGTGTGGTGAAGTCCCACAGGGAAATATGGGGAAGTCCTAGGAAACAGGATGGTGAAGTCACATGGGTTAGTGTTAGGCAGTCACAGGCCACCAGTCCTGTTCTCAAGCCTGGCCTCTATATCAAATGGCCTCCTGGAGTACCAGAAGGGCACAATCAGTCATGCTGCTCAAGAATACCTGGGAATTTATTTTAAAGGCTTATCACAGTTTTTATACTTTTTTTCCCTGAGTCTCAAAGTACTGTTATTTTCACTGTAGAGTATACTAAAAACTACAGTAATTAAAATACTGTATTTCACATTTTAAAATCTTAGACCACAGCCTAGTGGCTCACACCTGTGATCCAGCATTCTGGGAGGCTAGGGGAGGAGGATCTCTTGAACTCAGAAGTTCCAGACCAGCCTGAGCAATGAGACCTGGTCTCTACTAAAAATAGAAAACCTAGCCAGGTTGTTGTGGCAGGTGCCTGCAGTCCAAGCTACTGAGGAGACTGAGGCAGGAAGATCACTTAAACCCAGGAGTCTGAGGTTGCTGTGAAGTAGGCTGACAGTATGGCACTTTAGCCAGGATGACAGAGCAAGATTGCCCCAAAAGAAAAAAATAATCTTAGACTGGGATGCATCATATATATAATGGTTTTTTTGTTTTTTTTTTGTAGAGACAAGAGTTTCACTTTATGGCCCTTGGTAGAGTGCCATAGCATCATACAGCTCACAGCAACCTCCAACTCCTGGGCCTAAGCAATTCTCTTGCCTCAGCCTCCCGAGTAGTTGGGACTACAGGCGCCCGCCACAACGCCCAGCTATTTTTTTGGTTGTAGTTCAGCCGGGTTTGAACCCACCACCCTCGGTATATGGGGCCGGCGCCTTACCGACTGAGCCACAGGCGCCGCCCTATATAATGGTATTTTATAGATAACTGGCAAGTTTTTTCTTCTTTTAAGGTGCCTTCTGTTGAAGGTACATATTTAACTATCCATAAAATACTATTTTTTTTTTTTTTGGAGACAGAATTGCTCTGTTACATGGGCTAGAGTACAGTGGCATGATCACAGCTCACTCCAGCCTTGAACTTCTGCGCTCAAGAGACCCTCCTGAAGTGATCCTCCCACTTTGACTTCCCAAAGTGCTAGGATTATAGGTGTGAGCCACCATGCATGGGCACCTTACTGGTATATTCATTTGAAGTCCTTTTAAAAACTTTTATCAACAAAATTGGACTCGTGCTCTCTCAACAGTTTTGTGTCTGGCTCTTTTATCCTATTTAGATCTTCATAACACTTTGGGGTCCTTTCCTATCTTTACACAAATATGGATATCACAGGAGGTAGGACTGGGCCAGGCAGGGACACAGCCAGTCGCTCAGCATGCTCTCTGAGTGTGAAGCTACAGTGTGACAGAGGCCACAACATCACCAGTGACAATGACCCACACGAGACCTCACATGAGACTTTCAGAAGGAACAAGGGAAGGTGCATTGGGTCTCTAAAGGGTTGGCCAAACCTTCAGCAACGTGGATTTTATAGCAACATTTCCTCCTAAGAGAACAGCTAGATGAACTGATCTTTGGGATGTTAGCATTTTATTGTCACAAATAGCAAAGGCCTTATCAGACCATTAGTACTGTTATCTAATAATTGTCACAAACTAATATTTGATGTCAGCATTTTAAAGCACTCCTGACAGTATGGTTTAAATTCCACAGAACAGATCAATCTGTTTAGTATTAGGGATATTCTGGTGACACAACTGTACATTCCTGGGGCCCTCCAAAGGTTCAAGTTGGTCTCTGGGAGCAATGCCTAGCTGGATCTGAGGACATCCCTGCCACCATCACCATGATGCTGGGACCCACATCCTGTGCACATCTGTGAACACTTAGGAAGTATAATTAACATAAATCAGGGGAGAGATCAGGGGAACAAGTGAAGGCTCTGGATACTTTAGATCAGAGGTCAGCAAAGTCAGTCTATAAAAAGCAAGACAGTAAACAGTTAGGCTTGATGGGCCACATGGTCTCTGTGTACCAGGAAAGTGCCCACAAGCAATGTGCAACAGTCGCTGCTGTGTGCCAGTAACACCTCATTTACAAAACCAGGCAGTGGTCTGGGCAGTCATCTGCTGACCCTGCTTTAATTGAAGAAGTGAAGACCAACGGAGTTTTCATAGGGATGGAGAAGGAAAAACAGACAAATATAGCAGAGTCAAGGAGCTTCAAGTGTCTGCTGCAGTCTCATCCAGAGCCACCAGCCTTCTGGCTAAAGATGACAAAGAAAAGGCTCATTTTAGCAATCTTCTGAAATGCACTGAAAACAACACTCAGATGATGGGGAAAAAACCACACCTGATTCCCACAGACCATGAGGCACAGATGTCAACTACATGAAGCATCTAACCAGAGCAGGGAAGCCTCAGAATGTAAACATGAGCCTCTACTGATGAGGGCAGGAAGGGCTGCCCTGAGCATGTAGTGGTATTGAGAAGCTAAGCCAAAAAGGAGATTTCTGGAGGGTGGGGACTGTCCCAGAGAGCTGGGGCAGGAGCTATCCTGGCATCTGCCAAGGAAGGTTAAAGAAGGAAGGAAAACAGGTCCTGCCACAGAGGGCCAGTGAATGAAAGGGTGGACTGGGGCGGTGCCTGTGGCTCAGTGAGTAGGGCGCCGGCCCCATATGCCGAGGGTGGCAGGTTCAAACCCAGCCCCGGCCAAACTGCAACAACAACAACAAAAAATAGCCGGGCGTTGTGGCGGGCGCCTGTAGTCCCAGCTGCTCGGGAGGCCGAGGCAAGAGAATCGCGTAAGCCCAAGAGTTAGAGGTTGCTGTGAGCCGTGTGATGCCACGGCACTCTACCGAGGGCGGTACAGTGAGACTCTGTCTCTACAAAAAAAAAAAAAAAAAAAAAAAGTAAGGGTGGACTGAACAGCCTTCTCTCTTGACGCAAACAAACAAGAGCCAAACCAACCAACAAGCAGCTCTGCCACCTGCAGAGAAGTGATCGTGAAGTACCTACTGAGAGACCTGCAGGGATCACACGGGTGAGGCCTTGAGTAACAGCTAATGTCAGGCCCTCAAAGGGGTTGAAGGATAGACACAAGACCTCCGAGCAGGACTATGTCAATATAGAGGAGCAAAGAGGCTTCTGAGAGGCTGCAAGGCCCACCCAGGGAACTCGAGAAAGCAGAGAGCTCTGCTGTGCTGTCCAGAGCACAAGGACTGGGCTCATGCAAGCAGTCACAGGCCTCCCCGATGATGTCCTCTTGCGAGGCTCTGGTCCCATCTTACCCTTTAAATATTCTCTGATCCGCTCCTTCAGTTCCACAGATTTATTTTTGCTTCTTTCACAAATGACCTATTGGAAAAAAAGTGTCTAAATCTTACTTTATTGCAACATTTCCTTATCATTACAAGATTTTGTAAGAGCAAGTTTTATAGTCAACAGAATAGGATAGTACTTAAAGTTTTAATAAAGCTCACACTCGGAATACATGTGCTGAAGAGATCATCTGTCTCCTAAGATGTTCACGTAAAAGCCTAAGGGGACAGGACAAGACAGCAAGCTCTGAGACTAGGGGTAAATTTATTCTTTTTCTGTGTGCTACTCTACATTTTATAATTTTCTGGAAGGAAAGAAAAACTTACAAGTGCACTATCGAGTGAGAGCAGATACATGTAGACAAGCTCATGATTTTCTCAGCTGTCTGAGTTATCACTGTCAGGGGCCTGTTCTTACACAGACTTGCGGGTACCATGCAGGGTCTGAGGTAGAGCTCCTATCTAACATATAACACAAAGGTTACATTTTTGCAGCTATTGGAATTTTCTCAGCCCCTGGAGAACTGTAGCTATAAGATCAATTTTGCTAGAAACAACATAAAACCAAAACCTTCAAATAAGAGGAGAGAAAGGAAATAGCCTATGAGTGCAGTTCTTTCTTTTTCAGTCTACAACTGGTTGTGAGTTGAAGTGCTTTAAAAATGCTATGAGTTTTAAAGTAGTAATATAAAATGTTACCAAGTGGTATTTTATAATAAAAAATAACACAGATGCAAAGTTAAGTCATACATATGCAAAGTAACAGTAATTTCTCAATTGTAGAACTTTCTGGTGAATTTTACTCTTTATTGTAAACTTTCTACTTACGTAATTAACAGCAATTACAAGGTGGGTGTGGGAGAAGGGTCCTTACAGGTTTTATTTCTTTTTAATTTCTTTCTTTCTTTTTTGTTTTGAGACAGAGCTTCAAGCTGTCACCCTGGGTAGAGTGCCGTGGCATCACAGCTCACAGCAACATCCAACTCCTGGGCTCAAGCGAGTCTCCTGCCTTAGCCTCCCAAGTAGCTGGGACTATAGGCACCTGCCACAATGCCTGGCTATTGTTTGGTTGCAGACATCATTGCTGTTTGGCAGGCCTGGGCTGGATTCAAATCTGCCAGCTCAGGTCTATGTGGCTGGTGCCTTAGCCATTTGAGCCACAGGCACTGAGCCTTTTTTTTTTTTTTTTTGGGACAGAGTCTCACTATGTCACCCTCGGTAGAGTGCCGTGGCATCACAGCTCACAGCAACCTCAAACTTCTGTGCTTAAGGGATTCTCTTGCCTCAGCCTCCCAGTAGCTGGGACTACAGGCACCTGCCACAACACCCAGCTATTTTTTGTTGCATTTGTCATTGTTGTTTGGCTGGCCTGGGCTTGGTTTGGACCCACCAGTCTCAGTGTACATGGCTAGCATTGTAACCACAGGTTTTATTTCTAAAGGGATGTTACGTCCACATCAGCTAACTGCTCACAGTACAAATCAAACAAGTCTTTCAATTCAGAAGAGGCCCAGCTCCCTCTTCCATTTCCCAAGCACAGAATGTGCCTCCACCTTCTTTAAGGTGCAGTTTACTCCTAAGGATCACACAGAGGCCTCAAAATGCTTGTCTGGGTCAGATGAAAACACACCATGTGGGGCCTATCATACCACCTGATGCACACTGAGCTGAAAGTATGTTAGCTGCTTTTGGTATCACCACCTTCGTCACCATCATCGCTTCCATTCTCTCTGACCCTGGTCAGCTGATGTGCTCAGACCGGGAACTTAATAAAGACTATGTGCTGTTTAGAATAATTGATTGCTAATTTTAGAAAAATAAAATCAGCAAATTGGGTCATTGGTACTAACATTATCAAAAGAAAAAAGGAAAAAAAGCCTGAGTCAGTTCATTCCTTCCTGGACTTGGAGATGCATTACCTTTGTGGAGAACACACTGCTTAGCAGTCAGGTGCTGAAGTGCCCAAAGGTGCATGCAGGGCAAACAGAGTACTTACGACTGGAGCTGTGACCACAGACTGTAAATTTATATAATCTCATTTCTACTCTACATAGTAACAGCATTTTAATAAGTACTCACATCTTCAGGTGTTTTATGATATTTATTCCTTGGGTTTTTTACAGTTAAATGGTGTGAAGAAAGCACATTGACCACATCTGCATTCCCAAACTTACAAGCAAAATGCAATGGAGTGTCATAACCCTGAAAAAGATATAGAAGAAGTACAATTATTTACACTTCTTTGTTTCATAAGATTAGAGCATAAGTATGTATGTATATATGTATGAAACACAGTATTGCTCTGTCACCCCAGGTAGAGTGCTGTGGCATCAGCCTAGTTTACAGGAGCCTCAAACTCCTGGGTTCATGTGATCCTTCTACTTTGGCCTCTCTAGTAGCTAGGACTACAGGTGCCAGCCACAACATATGGTTATTTTTTCTATTTTTAATAGAGACCAGGTCTCACTCTTGCTCAGACTGGTCTTGAACTCCTGAGCTCAAGTGATCCTCCTGCCTTGGCTTCCCAGAATGCTAGGATTATAGGCATGAGCCACCACACTTGGCTGAGATGAGGTGTTTTGATCAAAATTTTATCAATTCCTACTTTTAGTAATTATGATAAGAGAAAGTGACCTGAAATTATCTAATTTCAATAATGTAGTAAGTTTTCTTTCTGGACATGTGTATATATTGTACAGATATTAAGGAAAAAGTAGCTACCAGGCTACTTTTTAGTGGTTCACGTCTATAATCCCAGCACTTGGGAGGCTGAGGTAGGTAGATTGTCTGAGCTAAGAGGTTCAAGACCAGCCTGAGCCAGAGTGAGACCCTGTCTCTAAAAAATGGCTGGGCATTTTGGCAGGCACCTGTAGTCCCAGTTACTTGGGAGGCTGAGGCAAGAGGATCACTTGAACCCAAGACTTTGAGGTTGCTGTGAGCTAAGACACCATGGCACCCTACCAAAGGTAAGACTCTGTCTCAAAAAAAGATAAGAAAAAAGTAGCTGGGCACACACATATAACCCTCCAAGGTAGCCAGGCACGGTAGCTCACACCTGTAATCCCAGCACTGTGGGAGGCTGAATGGGGAGGATTGCTTGAGCTCAGGAGTTCAACGCTTGTCTGAGCGAGAGTGAGACCCTGACTCATGAAAATAATGGAAAATCCCAGCCAGGAGCCATGGCAAGTGCCTGTACTCCCAGCAGTTTCGGAGGCTGAGGCAGCAGGATGCCCAAATCTGAGGTTGCAGTGAGCTACGATGCCATTGGACTTTGCTCAGGGCATAGGGTAGAACTCTTGTCTAGACAAAAAAAAAAAAAAAAATCCTCCAAGCTACCACTTTGAGACCAACTTGAGCAATATAGTGAGACCCATGTCCACAAAAAATAAAAAAAGCAGCTGAATGTGGTGGCATATGCCTATAGTTCCAGTTACTCGGAGGCTGAGGCAGGAGGATCCCTTGAGCTCAGGAATTTGAGACTGCTGTGAACTATTACTGTGCCATTGCACTGTAGCCTGGGAGACATGGGAAACAGTGTGAGAACCTGTCTCCAAAAAAACAAAAATAAGCTCCCTCCAAAACACATATTTTCTATAGGGTACAGGGCACAGAGTGCTATATTATATCCACAAAGTCACACTTGCTGATTGTACAAATCAAACCTAATATCCTTCTTCAATTTGTTCATACTTAATCTAATTTTGATTTTATTCTTTCTTATTTTATTCATACTATTTGTTTTTGTCACCATTGTTTTATCTTTACCTCCTTCTATAATTTTGCTAGTTTGGCCTACTTTCTCTACATTCCTTTCTCTTTTTTTGTTAATTTAAAAGTCATTCTTGTTTGGCTCCGCATTCGTAGCTCAAGCGGCTAGGGCGCCAGCCACATACACTGGAGCTGGTAGGTTCAAATCCAGCCCGGGCCTGCCTAACAACAATGACAACTACAACCAAAAAATAGCTGTGTACGTGCGGCTTGGCACCTGTGGCTCAAGCGCAGGTGCCAGGGACATACACCTGAATCCAGCCTGGGGTGCCAAACAACAATGACGGCTGCAACCAAAAATTAGCCAGGCATTGTGGCCGGTGCCTGTAGTCCCAGCTACTTGGGAGGCAGAGCCAAGAGAATCGCTTGAGCCCAGGAGCTAGAGATTGCTGTGAGCTGTGATGCCCTGCACTCTACCCAGGGCGACAGCTTGAGGCTCTGTTTCAAAAAAAAAAAAAAAAAAATAGCCGGGTGTTGTGGCAGGCGCCTGTAGTCCCAGCTACTCAGGAGACTGAGGCAAGAGAATCGCTTAAGCCCAAGAGTTTGAGGTTGCTGTGAGGTGAGCTGTGACATCATGGCACTCTACTGAGGGTGACACAGTGAAACTCTGTTATCAGAAAAAAAAAATTATTGTTTTTTCAATTCTGCAGTTCAATGTATCATATTTTTTGTGTTATCAAATAATAAATTTGTGCTACACCGACACCTGCTTCTTTTACTCTCTCACTTACCACAACTTTCCAAATACTTAAGTCTTAAGTTTTACTGAGAGTTTACAATTCTTGGCTCCAAGCTATCATTGAGTTTTCCCTTATGTAAATACATCAATCTTTCTGTTTTTATAATTCTTACTTACAAATAATTTAACCATTAAAAATCATGCCTTTGAGCTGGGTGTGGTAGCTCATGCCTGTAATCCTAGCACTCTGGGAGGCCCAGATGGGAGGACTGCTTGAGCTCAGGAGTTCGAGATCAGCCTAAGCAAGAGTGTGATCCTGTCTCTGCTAAAGATAGAAAACTAGCTGGGCATGGTGGTGCACGCCTGTATTCCCCACTACTTGGGAGGTTGCG
Organism: Nycticebus coucang; assembly: GCF_027406575.1. Lineage (NCBI taxonomy): Eukaryota > Metazoa > Chordata > Mammalia > Primates > Lorisidae > Nycticebus > Nycticebus coucang. Next base: position 105,035,248 of record NC_069783.1, on the reverse strand, counting down.
GTAGGAGGATTGCTTGAGCTCAGGAGTTTGAGGTTGCTGTGAGCTAGGCTGATGCTGTGGCACTCTAGCCAGGGCCACGGAGTCAGACTTTGTCTCCAAAACAACTACAAAAAAAAAAAATCACGCCTGGGGGCACCTATAGCTCAGTGGTTAGGGCACTGGCCACATGCACTGTGGCTGCAGGTTCAAACCCAGCCCGGGCCTGCTAAACAAATTAAAAAAAAAAAAATAGCTGGTATTGTGGCAGGCACCTGTACTCCCAGCAGTACTAGGGAGGCTGAGGCAAGAGAATCGCTTGAGCCCAAGAGTTTGAGGTTGCTGTGAGCTATGATGCCATCGCACTCTATAGAGGGCGACGAAGTGAGACTCTGTCTCAATAAAAACAAAAAAAAACATGCCTTTGAAATTTTTAACCCCACAGGAAATATTCCTGAAGTGAAAAAAATATATATCAAATACTACAAAAAAAAAAAAGACACTTAAACTTGTTTTACTGTCTTTTCTATGCTTTTTGGCATTTGCCCATGTTCCTCTCTTAACAAAACTCAAGAGAGAAGCTGCCTGGAGGACCCAAGCCCACCCATAGTGTCCCAGCCCTTTCCTGTCCCATCTCCCTGAATTCTTGAGTTCAGGGAAGGTGCTTCTCTTTTCCAACCTTCCACATGCCTCACACACTGAGATCTTAAGACACACTCACTCTACTGGAAACACAAACTAGTCAGTTAGAAAACTGGCTACAACTTCTATCAAAAAAGGAGCAGGTGAGGCGGGGACTCGTACCGCCTTGTCAGGAGTGTTGAGGTAAAGGTCAACGATGTAGCAGATTCGCTCCTGCAGCATGTCCATATTGTCATCTGGGTACATCAGCCTCATGAAATCAGGATTTTCCAGGATTTCTAAAGTCATCTGGCAGATAGAAGCCTGATTCTCTTTGGCAGCAACATGCATGACATTGTACCTACATCCTTCCTGAAAGAAAAGAGCCTCATTTTTGTTAAGTGTAGTCAAATTTTATCACAACTATTGTGATTACCATGGCACTGACAATGCTGACAGCAGGCTTACCTGTACAACAGTTGGGTTGTCTCCTGAACCAATCAGATACCGGGGATTACTCCACACAAGATCAGAAAAGGTGTCTTCTTCTCCCTTCTCCACAGCTTTTCGAAGCTTGGCAGTGAGGTCCTGAGTACGGGGATTTTTATAACTATTTGCTCGTTCTTTGTTTACTGTTTCTGATTCAGACAAGCACAAACCATCTGTAATTAAGGGAATTTAAAAACAATTTTAAGAACGGTTTCTCATCATCTCCTCTATGCTACACTGAGAGGATAAACAGCCTTTCTGCAGAAGTATACAAGCCAGCTGGGAATAGTAGGTAGGAAATGGTACACAACATACTGCACCTCTCTGGCCCAGCAGCCAGAACTCTGCTACCAGCAGGCAGGGAGGGTTGGGCAATCAGACCCAACTAGAAAACTAGGACCTGACCAGGAAAGGCTCTGCGAACCGGGCATCACCTGGTGAATTTTGAAAGCTAAGCCAGCTTTCAGCAGGTGGAGCAGGAATAAGGCAGTTGCAGCTAAAGGAACACCACCAGCAACCATATGTGGCCTTCAACGTACAAAGGGGCACCTCCTGAAGGAGAGTGAGTGTTCCACACGTGATTACCACTAGGGATATTTTACAAATTGCAAAGAGGGAAATTGGTAAACCATTAGTAATCACTCTGGTTTCCATATAGGAAGCACCTGAATAAGGCCAAATGAGGGAACAGGCAGATAGGATTCTTAACTGAGGGGCCAATGTCTGGAAGGAGAGGGTGCCACCTCTCTAGAGCCTAGCCAGACAATTGTGGGCTGAGAGGAAAGGCAGAACTCTGCACAAAGCTAACTGCCAGCAGCCTCTTCAAACAAGACCTTGGCCCTAAGCCAGCAGGTGGGTGAGCCTGACTCTTGTAGCTGCCCCAGTTCCAGAAGTGAGTGTAGCTTCAGGTGGGGAAGTAGACTGGTTTCAGTATCAAAAAAAGACCCAGAATCCAACAGGCAGCAGGGAGAGACAAGGGGATAGGCAGAAGGGCAACAGTGTTCTTTTCAGCATTTCTCCACAATTAGATGCTAGGTACTGGCGTGTCAACTTCGGAGCCTGAGTGGCTTCCTGGTCCACTCAGCCCCATCCCTTCTACCTTCATGGAGAAAACTAGTTACCATATTATCAAGAAAGAGGGTACAAAATAGTCTGGGGTAAATCTGAAAGTGACAGCAAGATATGAACTGCTGTATAATTTACCTTTCAACCCACCATTGCTAAAGACTGGTGCTGTTCTCACAGGAGAAAGTGGTAGTGAGGTTTTGCTTGGAGAAGGGAAATAATCACAAATTCCTCTAGCAAATTTCTCAGCATCTTCTCTGGTGGAAAAAGCTTTAAATCGGGACCCTTTGATCATTTTAACAGCTTGCAATGCTTCCTTTTTATTTTCATACACATGGATCCTTTCTGATTGGGAAAAGTAACAAAGGAAAGTCAGAGAAGAATAACTAGGGCACTATCACGCCTCACACTCTAGGTTCAATAATCTACAGAAACAGCAGCTATCCGTACCTGGTTATATTCTTATATTCACAGTTCAGATTTTCAATCTTAAAGAAAAGGAGCCTTGGCTAGCCAAAAAAAACCCCAAAAAGCAATTAATAAGCTTGATCAAATATGTATGTGAATAACATGATACATATTTTATACATATATAAGCAATTTAATGTCCCAAGGTACCCTACTGAAACACAAATTTTATATGGATCTTTATTAAAGATATAAAGGCTGGGCTTAATGGCTCACACCTGTAATCCGAGCATTCTGGGAGGCCTAGGCAGGAAAATTGCCTGAGCCGAAGAATTCACGATTGTCTTGGGTAAGACTTTGTCTCTACAAAAAATAAAAAAATTAGCCAGGCATAATGACTCACACCTGTAGTCCCAGCTACTTGAGAAGCTGAAGCAAGAAGATCACTTGAGCCCAGGAGTTTGAGGCTGCAGTGAGCTATGATGATGGCACTGCAGTGCAGCCTAGGCGACACAGCGAGACCTTGTCCCCCCCCATTTTTTTTGTCCCCCGAGGTGTGTGCACCGTACTGGAAGTACTGCAATACCAGGTCAATGCGTGGAGTGGACAGAGAAAATTCCTATTCCAACTCTCTGCTCCAAAAATCCATTTAATATATAACTGGTAAGAATAGATACTACAGTTGATCTTAGCCAAAAGGCCAAGAAGCGATGAGACCTTGTCTTTTAAGAAAAAAAAAAAGAATTGAAATAAAAATAATTTTAGGCTGGCACAGTGGCTCACAATTGTAATCCTAGCACTCTGGGAGACCAAGATGGATGGATCTCTTGAACTCAGGAGTTTGAAACCAGCTTGAGCAAGAGCGAGAGACTATCTCTACTGAAAATAGAAAAATTAACTGGGTGTGGTGGCACATGCCTATAGTCCCATCTACTTGGGAGGCTGAGGCAAGCGGATTGCTCAAACCCAGGAGTTTAAGATTGCTGTGATCTGTGATGCCACAGTGCTCTACCCAGGGTGACAAAGTGGAAAAAAAAAGACTATCATAAATACACAAAATACAAATGATGGATTTGGAGAAAATAATAATAACCAGTATAACAGAAGAATAGTTAATGTCCACTGTTTGATAAAAATGGCCAATGTCGGGTGGCGCCTGTGGCTCAGTGGGTGGGGCAATAGCCCCATGTACCAAGGGTGGCAGGTTTGAGCCCGGCCCCCAACCAAATTGCAACAAAAAAATAGTCAGGCGCTCTGGCGGGCACCTGTAGTCCCAGCTACCCAGCAGGAGGCAAGAGAATCACCTAAGCCCAAGAGTTGGAGATTGCTGTGAGCTGTGACACCACTCTACCAAGGGTGATAAAGTAAAACTCTCTCTCTCTCTTTTTTTTTTATTATTTTTATTTTTTGCAGTTTTTGGCCAGGGCTGGGTTTGAACCCGCCACCTCTGGCATATGGGGCTGGCACCCTACCCCTTTGAGCCACAGGCGCCACCGGAAACTTTGTCTCTTAAAAAAAAAAAAAAGCCAATGTGGCTCGGTGACCCTAACACAGTGGTTATGGTGTCAGCCTCATACACTGAAGGTGACGGGTTTGAACCCAACCTGGGCCAGCTAAACAACTGCAACAAAAAAATAGCCAGGTGTTGTGGTGGGTGCCTCTAGTGTCAGCTGCTTGGGATGCTGAGGCAAGAGAATCGCTTAAGCCCAAGAATTTGATGTTGCTGTGAGCTGTGACACCACGGCACTCTACCGAAGACAACACAGTGAGACCCTGTCTCAAAAAGGAAAAAAAAAAAAGGCCAATGGGCAGCGCCTGTGGCTCAGTGAGTGGGGCGCCGGCCCCATATGCCGAGGGCGGCGGGTTCGGACCCAGCCCCGGCCAAACTGCAACAAAAAAATAGCTGGGCGTTGTGGTGGGCGCCTGTAGTCCCAGCTGCTCGGGAGGCTGAGGCAAGAGAATCGCTTAAGCCCACCAGTTGGAGGTTGCTGTGAGCTGTGTGATGCCACGGCACTCTACCGAGGGCGGTACAGTGAGACTCTGTCTCTACAAAAAAAAAAAAAAGGCCAATGTATTGACCAACCATTCATCAAAGACAGACCATAAGCGTATACCTAAAATGAGAGAGCAAGTTTCCCTTACTCAAAAGACAAATGAAAAGTTTAAACAACATACAGTATGGTTTGCAGAACAGAAACATAATAATCACCTTTGCCTTTGTAGATAAAAATATGTCTTGGAAGGTGGTACCTTTGAAAGGTATTAAGAAATGCTTACCTTTTGGCTCTGTACTTCTACTTACCATTTTTATAAAAATAAAAACAAAGTGCAGTTATGTATATTTATATTAAAAAATACATGCATATTATATATTGAAACATTAAATATAAATGCAACATTTATATGTATAAATAAAAAATAGCTAGATCAAGTATTATACATGAAAGAAGTTAAATGGTTACATCTAGGGAGTAAGATCTGGGTAGGTAGGAGAGAAATTTCACTTTTACTTTAGATACCATACAGTATGTAATATATATGTTATAATTAAACTTTTCATAAGCAACTTTCATAATAAAGATCAACAATAAATAGAAATTGCATCATGAACATTTCAGTGTCATTAATGTTCTTGTAAAAGATCTGACAGTTGGCAACTGTGGCTCAAGCAGTTAAGGCACCAGCCACATACACCTGAGTTGGCGGGTTCGAATCCAGCCTGGGCCCGCCAAACAACAATGATGGCTGTAACCAAAAAATAGCCAGGCGTTGTGGTGGGCACCTGTAGTCCCAGCTACTTGGGAGGCTGAGGCAAGAGAATCCTTAAGCCCAAGAGTTGGAGGTTGCTGTGAGCTGTGACGCCACAGCACTTTACCGAGGGCGAAATAATAAGACTCTATTTCAAAAAAGAAAAAGAAACAATATATATATGTGTGTGTATATATATATATATATTCACCATAATCTTATCACCCCAAATTAACTATTATCAACATTTTGTTTTTTTTTGAGATAGAGTCTCAAGCTGTCACCCTCAGTAGAGTGCTGTGGCGTCACAGCTCACAGTAACCTCAAACAAACTCTTAGGCTTAAGCAATTCTCTTGCCTCCACCTCCCGAGAGCTGGGACTACAGGCGCTCGCCACAACGCCCAGCTATTTTTTTTGTTGTTGCAGTTGTCATTGTTGTTTTAGTAGGCAGGGGCGGGCTGGGTTTGAACCCGCCAGCCTTGGTGTATGTGGCCAGTGCCATAACCACTGTGTGACAGGCGCCTCCTGTTAACATTTTAAAACAGAATTTTCCTGAATTTTTTGTAAATCTATATAAACATTTTTAAAAATTGGTTCAGCACCCATAGCACAGTGGTTACAGCGCCAGCCACATATACTGAGGGTGGCGGGTTCAAACCTGGCCCAGGCCAGCTAAAAAACAACTGCAACAAAAAATAGCCCGGCATTGTGGCAGACACCTATAGTCCCCGATACTTGGGAGGCTGAGGCAAGAGAATCAATTAACCCCAAGAGTTTGAGGTTGCTGTGAACTGTGCCTGCAGGTGCCTGCCACAATGCCCAGCTATTTTTTTGTTGTAGTTATCACTGTTGTTTAGCAGGCCTGGGCCAGATTCAAATCCACCAGCCTGGGTGTATGTGGCTGTCACCCTAACCACTGAGCTACAGGCATTGAGACAAGTCAATAAATATTTTTATGTACAGTATTCACTTTTTAACCACCCCTCCAACAGGTACCATCCATTTAAGGCAAGACTGCACAGTGCTCACATTACCATTTCTTGCTGGGATATCCTCATACACAGGGCACACACCATAGTACAGAGGGGGCTCCTTAGAGGCAGTCACTCCAGCTCTGTGGGTGTCAACACCAGCCGCAGCGCTCAAGGGTACTGAGCAGGAGTGAGATGTCATGGCATCTTCCTCTGGAGGATTCAGGCCTACACTATAACCAAAATCTCTATCTTCAGAAAAACTAGGATGGTCAATTGGATTCTCTACAGCAGACTTCAAAATCCTTTGTGTTTCTTGGCTGAGAGCTGTGGCACCTCCCTCCTTGCAGAGGGGAGGAAAGGAAGGTAGCCTTCTTCCTTGCTCTAGTAAAGCCTGAGCCAATTTTTTCTCAAAAATGAACCGGGTGGTCGATGTAATGGGTCCACATTTCAGTCCAGCTTTAACAATTTCTTCTCTAAGGTCATCTGGATTTAGAAGTTTCAGCCAAGCCAAGATGGCATCCATTGTCATTTCACCTAGGCCCATGAGAAAAAAAAAAAAAAATTAATTCCCTGGCTATAAGCACATCCTTATGTAATTTAAAAAAGGCTTAACATAAAAACCTGGTTTCAAAGTTTCATTTCAATCCAGTGTTTCTCCATTTTTTGGGTTTCTATAAATTCTGTATGGTAATTTTCATAAGTTTTATTCTTCCACGTCTATAATATCCTTTTTTTCTTTTTTTGAGACAGTCTCACTATGTCACCATCAGTAGAGTGCTGTAGCGTCACAGCTCACAGCACCCTCAAACTCAGCCTCCCAAGTAGCTGGGACTACAGGTGCCTGCCATAACACCTGACTATTTTTTTGTTGTTGTCATTGTTGTTTAGCAGGCCTGGGCTGGATTAGAACCTGCCAGACCCGGTGTATGTGGCTGGTGCCCTAACCTCTAAGCTAAGGGGCACCGAGTCTTTTTTTTGAGTCTTACTCTGTTCCCGAAGGCTAGAGTGCTATAGCATCATAGTTCACAACAACCTCAAACTCCTGGGTTTGAATGATCCTCTTGCCTCAGCCTCCCAAGTAGCTAGGACTACAGGGTGTGTGCCGCCACACCCAGGTAATTTTTCTATTTTTAGTACAAATGAGGTCTCATTCTTATTCAGGCTGGTCTTGAACTCCTGAGCTCCATTAATCTACCTGCTTTGGTTTCCCAGAGTGCCAGGATTGTGGACATGAGCCACCATGCCCTATTACTTCCACATCTATAATAATCTAAACAAAATGAAAACAAGCAGCTTCTATTTGGATAAGAAATATCCAAATGTTAAATGGATGGTACCTGTTGGGGGGTGGTTAAAAATTGAATACTGTACATAAAAATATTTATTCACTTGTCTCAGTGCTTGTAGCACAGTGGTTAGGGTGATTTGGATAAGAATCTCATAATCCAGTTCCATCACATGTTAGTTTCAGGTTAATGTTCTCAGTAGGTAAGTGCACTAAGGAGACAGGCATACTCATTTGTCACTGGTTGAGAACATAATTTGGAACAAATCCCATGGAAGTCAAGTCAACAATATCCACCAAAATTCCAACTTTAGACTAGCCATAGTGGCTCATGCCTGTAATCACAGAACTTCCAAAGGCTAAGGCAGAAATTGCTTGAACCCAGGAGTTCGAGACCAGCCTGGGCAACATAACATAAGCAAAAGCCCATCTCAAAAAATATTATTTTCAAAATTAGCAGGGTGGAGTGGTGTGGACCTGTAGTCCCAGCTACTCAGGAGGCTGAGGCAGGAGGATCACTTGAACCCAGGAGTTCAAGAGTGCAGTGAGCTATCTGCAGTCCAGCCTGGGTTACAGAGTGAGACCCTATTGTAAAAAAAAAAACAAAAAAAAAGGCGGCACCTGTAGCTCAGTGGGTAGGGCGCTAGCCACATATACTGGGGCTGGCAGGCTCGAACCCAGCCCAGGCCTGCTAAAACAGCAATGACAACTGCAACAAAAAAACACCCAGGCATTGTGGTGGGCGCTTGTAATCTCAGTTACTTGGAAGGCTGAGGCAAGAGAATGGCTTAAGACCAAGAGTTTGAGATTGCTGTGAGCTGTGACACCATGACACTCTACCCAGGACAACAGCTTGAGACTCTGTCTCAAAAAAAAAAAAAAAAGAAAAGAAAAGAAAAGAAATTCCAACTCAAGAAATTTATGCTACTTTACCCCATAAGTGATGGGAGAGTATGCAAAGATTTAAACAGAGGAGCCACACACACAGCTCTGGCAGTCACTTTGTTAATACAATGAATAACTAGTGCTTTATGCTCTAGAGCAGCAGTTCTCAGCCTGTGGGTTGAGACCCACAGGATCTATATTAAAGGGCCATGCCATTAGGAAGGTTGAGAACCACTGCTCTAGAGGATCTCCTTGTGCTTAGTGCCTGGTATGATGTTCTAAGCCAGGGGTCCTCAAACTGCGGCCTGCGGGGCCACGTGAAGCGGTGTGATTGTATTTGCTCCTGTTTTATTTTTTTACTTCAAAATGATATGTGCAGTGTGCATAGGAATTTGTTCATAGTTTTTTTTTTTTAAACTATAGTCCAGCCCTCCAATGGTCTGAGGGATAGTGAATTGGCCCCTTGTTTAAAAAGTTTGAGGACGCCTGCTCTAAGCATTTAACACATATTACATATTATGAATAGTTATAATAACCCATGTGCTAGGTATGGCCACTCCTCACCTTCACTTGACAGACGAAGACCCCATAGAGTAGAGAGGCTATGTAACTTGTCCAAGTTACACAACTGTCAAACAAGTGGATCTGAACCAGCACTGGGGCTTTCATCAGTGTAGTTGGAGAAACAATGGTTAAACTTACGAAGTATAGATTAAGGGGGGCCAGCTAGACTAAGAGGAGAATAAGAAATGATAGAGTACAGACTACTGTTGTAGTAACAGGGATTGAGAAACTGGCCAATTAGATGCCACAGGGCAGGGCTTAAGGGCATGTAATGGGCCTAAAGGACCACATTTCTGTCCAGGTCCCTAGGAAGAGACTTTACTGAGGCAGATGATGTTAGAGATGGAAAAAGTGGAAGGAAATTATTTTTTCCCCAATATAGGCATCTATATGCAAGCCTTTCTATTGCATACCCAGTGGACATTTTGATTTTCAAGTCTGAGGTTTAGAAGACAGGAAGTTCAGAGTGGGGAAAACCAGATTCAGGAGTCATCAGCATGAAGATGGTGGTTGTAAAACCGAAGCCTATACCAGAAATAACACAGAAACACACAAAAAGACAACCTAAAAAGGAATCTGAGTAATACTAAAGATTAAAAGACAGGAGGAGTGGGTGGCGCCTGTGGCTCAAGGAGTAGGACGCCGGTCCCATATGCTGGAGGTGGCAGGTTCAAACCCAGCCCCGGCCAAAAAAAGAAAAAGACAGGAGGAGGAAGAAAAACTCAACACTTGAAGATATTAATAAATCACTGAAACCAAGAAGTAGAGGGTTTTAGGAAGTGTTTACAAATGACACACAAAAAAGTCTGAGATTGCTTTTAAATTATTTCAGCAGTAGAGTAAAAACAGGGAGATGTGGTAGATAAAATAAGAAGTACAAAATACTAACACTTGTTGAAGCTGGGCCACATATACCAGCATTCATCACTTTATTATATTGATTTTGTGTACTTCGTTGTTTCAAAGAAATTTTCTAACGCCACCCCAACTCCAAGAAGATTTCATTTTTTCTGTTTTGAGACAGTCTCACTTTGTCGCCTTGGTAGAGTGCTGTCGGGTCATAGCTCACAGCAACCTCAAACTCTTGGGCTCAAGGGATTCTCTTGCCTCAGCCTCCCAAGCAGCTGGGACTACAGGTGCCTGCCACGCCACCTGGCTATTTTTAGACAGGGTCTTGCTCTGGCTCAGCTGGTCTCAAAACTTGTGAGCTCAGGGCAATCCATCCACCTCAGCCTTCCAGAGTGCTGGGATTACAGGCATGAGCCACCATGCCTGACCTCATTTGAATTTTTTAAATTTTTTTAAAATTGAAACAAAGTCTCACTTTGTCGCCCTTGGTAGAGTGCTGTAGTGTCATAGTTCACAGCAACCTCAAACTCTTGGGCTCAAATGATCTTCTTGCCTCAGCTTCCCCAGTAGCTGGGACTATAGGCATCCGCCACAATGCCCGGCTAATTTTTTTTTTTTTTAGAGACGGGGTCTCACGCTCACTCAGGCTGGTCTGGAACTCCTGAGTGCAGACAATCCACCTACCTAGGCCTCCCACAGTGCTACGATTACAGATGTGAGCCATTGCACTTGGCCTCCAAGATTTTGAAAAAGGGGCTCCTTATTTGAAAAGGGAATCTTAGTCTTTTAAACAATAAATGTATTTATTCAGTCCCCTCTAAAGCTGCCAAAAAACCTGAAGGTAGAGCCTACTGACTCCAAAATTTTGCCCAGGAATAAGCACCTAATCAGACACAGATTGTTGAGTACAAACTGACATGAGGGGCTGTAATGAATCCCCAGTGACGTGCTCATTAAAACCACATGGAGGATGGGCGGTGCCTGTGGCTCAAGGTGTAGGGCACCAGCCCCAAATACTGGAGGTGGTGGGTTCAAACCCCGCCCCGGCCAAAAACTGCAAAAACTGCAAAAAAAAAAAAAGCCACATGGAGGGCAAAATTTGAGGGGTGGAAACAAGGAGAGAAGATGCTATGAATAAGCAGGGAAGAACTCTTTTGGTTCTTGGCAGTATTTCACTTTTCATACAATCTTTGTGACCTTACTCTAAAGCTACTTTTTAACTTGGGTATTTATAGGGAGGTTTTGTCCTTGCAACCAATGGATCCCTAAATAAACACATTACCTTACCTTACCCTACCGTACCTTTCATTATGTCACTAATGTGTAGCCTTGGGCAAACTGTTCAAACTCTCATCTTCAGTTTCCTCATCTATAAAATCGATATACTAATAGCTCTTTCTTAGGATATAATGAAAATTAGACAAAGTAATGCATGTAAAGACTGCACCACTGTGTCTGACACTGACAAATTATCCATAAATGTCAGATACAGCTATAAAACTATGAAGGGACATAGGCTTATTCATCTTTCAGAATAAGTATATAACGTGGTAAAAAGTCAGTCTGAATAAAAATAAAAATGTACACTTTCTTACTAATATTCATTTTTTTTTTTAGAGACAGTCTTACTTTATCGCCCTCAATAGAGTGACATGGCGTCACAGCTCATAGCAACCTCCAACTACTGGGCTTAGGTGATTCTACTGCCTCAGCCTCCCACGTAGCTGGGACTACAGGCACCTGCCACAACACCTGGCTATTTTTGTTGTTGTTGTTGCAGTTTGGCCAGGGCTGGGTTTGAACCCGCCACCCTTAGTATGTGAGGCCAGTGCTCTACCCACTGAGCCACAGTGCTACCCATCTTACTAATATTCTTAATATAAGATACATGTAGCTACTCAAGTGTACAAAGAAACAAAGGATAAAGCAGAAACTTGGTTACCTATGGGGTGTGGTGGGAACCAGATAGAAAAAGTGGGAGAATATGAATAAGATAGAGGGATGGGGGGAGAGTAACTTACCAATTTAAGTTTTTATATGGTTCTGACTTTAAAAAACATGTTTGTGATTCATACACTCTAAAAATAACTAAATAAACAATTAAAAAGATGGGAGAGACCCTCAAACAGAATAGAAACCAAAACTCATAATCCTAACTGTATTACAAATTAATAACATAAAAGAGAACTAAAATAACTTTGGAAAACCTTAAGTGGCTAGGTACTCCAAAATAAATTGTACACAATTACTGTACACTAGATAGTAGGTGTTTTTCCTAACAGTATAGATTACTAAATCCGAGGCTATTTTATCTATACTCTCAGACTAAGCAAATAACTGCAGCATCCTGTGGGAGCCAGGATTCTCACTGACAGAGAATGAAAGTGGGTATGAGAACAGGACAGCAAGTAAGCATCTGTGGCTATGGGAGCCACAAGGCCTCTCCAATGCTCAGAATAGCCATAGACAATACATGAACAAGAGGTGTGCCTGTGTTCTAATAAAACTAAGTACAGAAATAGGTAGGGGGCATATTTGACTCTTGGGCTAGAATAAAACCAGTGATGTTGCACTGGAACCAAAAGTACTCTTGTGGCCTCACAGTCTTTGATAGATATATAACTTATGGGAAATTGAGTTAAGTCTGTAGAATGGATAAAGTGTTCCATCAATGTTAATTTCCTGGTTTTCATATTATAGTGTGATTTATGGGGACTCTAAGTAGATGGTAAACATCATTTCTGTCACTTTTTTATTTTGAAATCTTATGGACTCAGAAATTGTTGCAAAAATTATATGGAGAAGTCCTGCAGATTCATTGCCCAGTTTACCCCAAAGGTTGACAGCTTACATATCTAAAGTACACTATCAAAACCAAGAGACTGACAGTGACACAAAGTAACAAACTAGACCTCAAAACTCACCAGCCTCTGCAGGCCTTTTTTTGAATGTATCTTGTATGATTCTATGACAATTTACCAAATATACAGACTCCTGTAACCACTACCACAATCCCTTTCCACAAGACCTCTTTCCTGCTGCCCTTAGGTAATGCTCAATCTCCCCCACTGTCCCCAACCCCTGGCAACCACTCACTTATTCTCTATCCCTATAACTCTTTCATTTCAATAATGTTATATAAATAGCCTCTTAAGTATACAACTTTTGAGATTGGCTTTTCTCATTCAGCACAATGCCCCTGAGATCCATGCACGCTGTTGAAGGGATCCCTACTGAGCAGCACCCCATGGCATGAATGTGCCAGGTTGTTTAAACATTCACCCCTAAAGTGACATTTGGATTGTTACAGTTTTGGGCAATTACAAATCAGGATGCTAGAAACATTCATACATGGGCTTGTGTATGAAAGTAAGTTTTCATTTGTTTAGGATAAAAAGCTAAGGAGTGAACCAGCCTGAACAATAGTGAGACCCCAACTCTACTAAAAATAGTAAAACTAGCTGGGCGTTGTGGTGGGCACCTGTAGTCCCAGCTACTCAGGAGGCTGAGACATCACAGTACTCTAACCAGGGCGCAAGGGAATGACACTCTGTCTTTAAAAAAAAAAAAGATCAGGAGGGCAGGACAGGTTTAACTTTCTGAGAAACTGCCAGACTGATTTCCAGAGTGGCTGTACCATTTCCCAAAAGCAATTCATCAGATCCAGTTTCTCCACATCTCTGCCAACTTGGGATAATATCAGTATTTTTTTATTTCAGCCATTCTAACAGGTGTGTAGGGATATCTCATTTTAGGTTTAATTTGTATTTCCTGCCAGGTGTGGTGGTTCACACCTGTAATCCCAGCAACTTGGGAGACTGAGGTAGTAAAATTGCTTGAGCCCAGGAGTTCAAGAGAAACCTGGGCAACACAGCAAAACCCTATTTCTCTCTCTTTTTGGAGTGACAGACTCACTCTGTTACCCTGGCTAGAGTGCAGTGGTGTCATCCTAGCTCTATGCAACCCCAAACTTCTGTGCTCAAGAGATCCTCCTGCCTCAGACTCCCCTGTAGCCTTCTGAGTAGCTAGAACTACAGGTGCACGCAACTACACCTGGCTAATTTTTTCTTTTTTCCAGAAACAGCATCTTACTCTTACTCAAGGTGGTCTCAAACTCCTGGTCTCAACCAATCCTCCTACCTAGGTCTCCCACAGTGCTAGGATTATAGGTGGAAGCCACCTGCCTGGCCAAAACGCCATCTCTTAAATATGAAAAAAAATTTATTTCCCTACTGGCTGATGATGTTGAACGTCTTCTCACATGTTTAATTGCTTTGTACTATTTTTGTGATCCTCTGTAAGTCTAAAAGTATTTCAAAATGAAAATCTAAAAATTAAAAATCAATTATTAATTAAAAAAACACTCCAAACTCTGATGTCTTAACTCCATGCCCCAAAAGCCACGTGCATTACTTATTTATTTATTTTGTAGTTTTTGGCCAAGGCTGGGTTTGAACCTGCCACCTCCGTATATGGGGGCCCTACTCTTTTGAGCCACAGGTACCGCCCACGTGCATTATGTGTTTAGCTTTAGTGTCTGGGTAATTTTTAGTCTTGGTGTCCTGCTGAGTTTTGTGGCACAGTGTTGACAGTGTAAATGGGTAAGCAGCATGGTATTCATTAAAGATGCCACCTAGATGTTGTGGTGGGCGCCTGTAGTCCCAGCTACTTGGGAGGCTGAGGCAAGAGAATCGCTTAAGCCCAGGAGTTGGAGGTTGCTGTGAGCTGTGTGAGGCCACGGCACTCTACCGAGGGCCATAAAGTGAGACTCTGTCTCTACAAAAAAAAAAAAAAAAAAATTGTTTAAAAAAAAAAAGATGCCACCTAGAACTTTCTTATGGGGATGAGAGAAGGTAAGAACCCAGCAGGATGAAAGATGCACTGGAGCCAGTAGCAACAGATCTATACCCCATCTTGTGTGATCTCAGTGGGACAATGACCTTCCTAAGGCCTGTTTCCTCAGCTGTAAAACCAGGACATGAGAAATAAATTCTCCCTAGGGACGTCTTTATCCCTAAGATTCTAAAGTAGGGTCATCAGTTTTGTTTTCTGCTCAAAAAATTTCATATTCCTATCAAAATACTTGAGGAACTTTTGTTTATCTTCCAGGAAAAAATCAGATGTGAATGCAAACAGAGCATGGCTCCTGAAGGAGGAGGGCACACAAAACCTGGTCAGCAGCCACTGTCCTACCTGAAGCGTGGGGCTGCGGATGAAAGCAAACTGCTGGTGGGTGGGGAATGGGATTCTCAGTCAAATCAGAGCCTCCAAAACAAAACCAAAAAAACCCACCAAACCTAAAAGCCTGCCCACAGGACCCTACACCAGGACCTCCAGACTCAGCTTATCCAACATCTGTTTGTTTTATCTCCAGATCTTTTCACAGAATACCAGACACACACCTAACATCCTCCACAGCTCTACTTGGATGATGCTGGTAATTACTATGACAGACTGCACTCATTAATGCCTAGTATGTGCCAAATACTGCACTTATTCAACTCTGAAAAAAATCTTATTAGCTAGGTAAAAGGACAGTTGTAGAAGTGAAATAACAAGAAAAATGATTAACTGAGTTTTCCAGTAATGGCTAAAGTCAACCTTTTTTTTTTTCTCTCTGCTCTCTTTCTCTCCCTACCTGACTTGCTGACAGGCACCCTGTGGCGACTGTTTTCACAACATCAAAAAAGAGCTAAAAACACAGAAAGCAAATGTAAATCTTTCTCTTTTCAAACTGTTTTTGAGGGCAGCGCCTGTGGGTCAGTGTGTAGGGCACCAGCCCCATATACCAAGGGTGGCAGTCGGTTTGAACCAGACCAGCCAAACTGCAACAACAACAATGGAAAAAAACAAAACCTGTTTTGATTCTTAAGTAGTTCATGAGTGAACAGCAGGGGTCCCTGCCCAAAACTGTATCTGGAGGGCAGTCACTTGGACATCTTCCCAGTTTTTGTTATCTACAGCTACGTGCCACCAAGAAGAAAGCAAGGGATGGGTACGAACTTACACAAACTGATGCATAAAGCCCACTCAAACAATACAAAGTACTGTTCCTCAGTGTCACAGGAAAAACAAACAAATGCGGTTTCTATCACTATATTCTCACACAATGCTTCAGAAACCAGATGTGTGGGGTTCCCCCACCAATCCCTCAAGTATTCAACTGGATGTCCTCTAATTCATTCCTAGTCTAATTATATCTACCTGGAGTATGTGTCAGACTATACAGGTTAAGGGCTCAGTCCCACAAGTCCCCCACTACCAATGCATCAAGTTGTTTTGCTTGTGCTTCTGACCAACCACTGTAAATCAGGGTTCCCACAACTCCCTCCTTGGGTTTCATTAATTCACCAGAGCAGCTCACACAACACAAGGAAATACTTTACTTACATTTACCGGTGTATTACAAATGATTACAAAGAATAGAGATGAAGAGGTGCACATGGTAAAAAAGTGGGAAGGGAAGTGCAGCTTCCATGCCATCTCTGGGCGTACCACCCTCAACTCAACATGACATCTAGAAACTACCTGAACCCAGTCCTTTGGGGCTTTTACAGAAGCTTCATTATGGAGGCAAGATTGATTAAACCCTTGGCCATTTGTGATCCATTTAAGTTTTCTGCCCCTCTGCTTTGCCTGGAGATTGGAGATGGGGCTTGAAGTCTCTGGACTTCCCTATGACCAGCAGCCATCCTTAAGCTACCTACGAGCTGCCAGCCATCAGTCACCTCATTAGTATACACAAAGACATTACTTTGTAAATTCCAGGGATGTTAGGAGTTGTATGCCAGGTAACCAGGATGAAAACCAAATACTGGATATATTTCACAATGTCACAAGTTTAAACGTGAACATTTAAAATTACCAAAACCTAACTCCTGATCTGCTTCACCCAAACCTTACAGTCTACCCCAAAGCAATAGATAATAACCACATCCTTCCATTTCCTTCTTCCCTACACCCTGGAGTTATACGCAGTACTTGGATTTTCTTTGTTCTACCTTATATCCAATTACCAATAACTTCACATTCAAAACAAAACCAGAATTCAGCAACTTATTACTGCTACCCTGATTTAAGCCATCGTTCCCGAAGCCTTGTTTCCATTACAGCAAGAATCTATTCCAAAGCTTTGCTGTCTCCATCCTTGCCTCCTCTCCTTGTCTGGCGACCGCGGCTTCAACACCAGCCTAACTTTGCCTTCTAGCCTTCGCAGACGCTATTCCCTACCTCACCTCATGCTCTCATCCTAGAAATAATCTTCACGTCTCACTCCTGCTCCAGCCTCAGGGGTGCCCAGGTATCCCACTACAATTTCCATTACAGCAGCCAGAATGAACTTTCCAAAGCGAGCCCTAGACCATGTCACTCTTACTCTGGACACCGCAACGACTTCCTGTCATGCAAAATAAAATTTCCGCTCATTTGCCTCTTGGGTTACTGCCCTGCGGATTCCTGTTCCCCCAGCACCCCGACGTCAACCGGCCCGGTGTCTAACTGCTCTTCTCCGAGCCGGGAGCTCTAGGGGCGCGGGCCAGGGGACATGGGGACCTGGGGCGGGGAGAAGACCCGGGCCAGAGACTCAGAACTAGAAGGGGGCGCGGCGGATCTGGGGACCCAGGGCCAGGGAAGAGGTGGGGACTGCGGACCCTGGGTGGGGAGAGAGCGCGGGGCCCACAGGCCGACTTGCCTTACCTGAGCCGGGGCCAGCGGCCGCCGGGGGAGGCGGAGCGGGGGTTGGGCTCCTGCCCAGGCCCCGCGGCCGCTTCTCCAGTCGCCGCACCAGCCAGCGCACGGCGATCAGCAGCACCGAGGCGCCAAGCAGCTCCCAGGCCAGCGCTGCCCACTCGGCCGCCGCAAGCCGCGGCCACAGCATCGCCGCCGCCCGGGCCGCCGCAGCCGCCGATAACTCCAGGGTCCTTCGTCACCTCGCTCCGTACCGGGCTGCCCGCGCCACTGCCTGACGGCGCCGTACCCGGGGGCTGCTGGCTCGGGCCGGGGGCTGCACGCGTGGACACGAGTGTCCGCCTCAGATCTCGGAAGCTTGCTGAGGGAGCACGGTCGCGGCCCCGGCTCCAGGTGGCAGAGGGCGGGCGAGCGCGCCGTCAGGCAGCAGCGCGGACAGGCGGGGCGCGGGGGTCCTGAGACGGGCGCGGCGCCGCGTTGCTCCGGGTCGGGGGCCGGCGGGGGCAGCAGGGGAACGGCTGGAACAGCATCTGTCCTGGCGTCGCCCGCCCACCAGCTGCAGGTCTTGGAAGCGTGGTCACTCCGGGTGTGGACGAGGAGGGCGCCGGGGAGGCCTGTATGGGACTGCGGAGGAGCTGGCGGGACTGTAGGCGCTCACCACTCCGCCCCGGAACAATTGCGCGTTTCGTCGTTAGTGACGTCCTTGCCAACCGCAGAGTTTGTAAACTTAGGACTCCAAAGCATTTCTGACCGGTAAGAAAGCTGCAGACTGGCTTTGCCATGTGCTTGGGAGGATTATTGTTTCCTGTTAACCTTGCACCTGACTTTTTCTCTGCCTGGCCGTTGGATTTGTATTCTTGGTCCGAGTTAATTTTTACTTTATTACCACCCTCTGCCTGAGGCCAAGTAAGGCTTCCTGGAGGAATCGAGCAGGTGCCTTGCCATACTCCGTACTGTACGATACCTTCCGCAGGGAAGATGGGTAAATTGCAAATTAAAACTTCAATGAAATACTGCTTTGCCACAGTGACTAAAATTAAAATTGACTATCAAATTGTGGTGAGAATGTAGAATAATTTTGGAATTCTCTTACATTGTTTGTGGAAAGTGACTAGACAGAGCCCTCAAGAATGCCATTAGTCCCCTTTTAAAAGAGGCCAGGGAGAAGCCCTTTGCCTCTTATATCATGTAAAGACAGAGCAAGAAGGCATCATCTAAGAACTAGAAGCTGGGCTTCATCAGACAGAATCAGCAGGTGCCTGATCTTGGTCTCCCCTAGCCTTCATCTGTTTACAAGTTTATGCTATTTTTTTTTTTTGTAGAGACAGAGTCACTTTATGGCCCTCTGTAGAGTGCCGTGGCCTCAGACAGCTCACAGCAACCTCCAACTGTTGGGCTTAAGCGATTCTCTTGCCTCAGCCTCCCGAGCAGCTGGGACTACAGGCGCCCGCCACAACGCCCGGCTAAAGTTTATGCTATTTTGTTAGAGCAGCCTGACTAGACCAAAACTGTTTCCTGATGGCTAGGCAATTCAACCCTGGGTATTTACCAAAAAGAATAAAACAGAAGTCCACAGAGATTGGTTCACAAGTGTTCATAGTAGCATGATGCATAGTATTGTAGCCCCCAAGTACATCAGCAGGTGGATAAGAAATTGTTGTAAAATGCTACTTTATCATGTGGTTATACACTCTCCAGGAATGAGGGTGAATCTGAAAAAGGTACTAAACAAAAGAAACCAAATGTAAAAGCCACATTATACAATTACATTTATATGAGTCGTAGGAACAGGCAAGGCTTGTGATAGAAATCACAACAGCAGTTGCCTCTAACTGGGGTTGGTTAACTGGAAAGAGGCAGGAGGGAACCTTCTTCCCTATATCTTGTTTGGGTTGATAATAAAGCACACATTTGTCAAAACTCATCAAACTGTGGCTGAGATTCATAAGTGGAAAACAATGCATCAAACTGCATACTTAAAATCTGTATCTTTTTTTTACTATAAATTATGTCTACATGTAAAAGAATAAAGAGTTCCTTTTTAGAAAGAAACCATACTGGGCGGCGCCTGTGGCTCAGTCGGTAAGGCGCTGGCCCCATATACCGAGGGTGGCGGGTTCAAACCCGGCCCCGGCCAAACTGCAACCAAAAAATAGCCGGGCGTTGTGGTGGACGCCTGTAGTCCCAGCTACTCGGGAGGCTGAGGCAAGAGAATCGCTTAAGCCCAGGAGTTAGAGGTTGCTGTGAGCTGTGTGAGGCCACGGCACTCTACCGAGGGCCATAAAGTGAGACTCTGTCTCTACAAAAAAAAAAAAAAAAAAGAAAGAAACCATACTGTTGTTTCTAATTATTAAGTATTGTGAAGACAGATCTGTCCTCAACCCTTCCCTAATTTTGACCTTTTTATGAATATGTGCCATTGTGTGAGAGCACAGGTCTGATTCAAAGCACCTGGGTTGGTATCCTGTCTGCCCCTCACTCCTGGGGACTTGACTTAAATTACTAAATTTCCCTGTGCTGCCATTTTCTCAGTGGCAAAATGGGGATAATGGTCCCTTAGAGGCGAGATTAGAGTTAGGGTATGTGTACCCTTGCTACAGAGCCTCTGTATAGTAAGGGCTTAATAAGCATTAAATTGTATTATTACTTTTACAGCTTAAACTATAAATTGTATATGATGTGTGTGTGTGTGTGTGTATATATATATATATATAGAGAGAGAGAGAGAGAGAGAGAGGGAGAAAGATGCCTAAAAGGGGTGGCAGAGTACCTGCATCATGGGAATTTTGTCATCTTGAGTCAAAAACCTGAGCAGCTCAGAGAGCACTGACTGGAAAATAGCTGTCGAGGAGACTGTCACCTCCCATTGTCTACTCCATTCTCCAATAACAGAAACTCCCAGTGGCAGCTCAACACTTTAGCTAAAGACCACACCCAGGAACCAAAGGACTATGGAAAGGCATTGAACAGCAAATGCACATTGAACATTACTCGTATTTTATTGTGAAGGTGACATCCAACTCAGATTGTGTGTAAAAAAAACTACCAATCAGGCGGTGCCTGTGGCTCAGTGGGTATGGCACCAGCCCCCCATACTGAGAGTGGTGGGTTCAAACCTAACTCTGGCCAAACTGCAACTAAAAATAGCCCGGCGTTGCGGCAGGCGCCTGTAGTCCCAGCTACTTGGGAGGCTGAGGCAAGAGGATCGCCTAAGCCCAAGATTTAGAGGTTGCTGTGAGCTGTGACACCATGGCATTCTACCGAGGGTGAGAAAGTGAGACTGTCTCAAAAAAAAAAAAAAAAAACCTACCAATCACCAACATTAGATTCTTGAGCCACATGAGGGAACAGATCCAGCTCTGGTGGTGTGTTGGGACTGCTGCTATCACCCCAGATGCTGCCTGGGAAGTGCTGTCTTTGTAGAGGGAGATTCCCCCCAAGGGTGCTGTGAGGCATGAAAGTCTTTGGCTGTCTGGGCAGTGCCTGTGGCTCAGTGAGTAGGGTGCCAGCCCCATATGCAGAGGATGGCTGGTTCCGACCCAGCCCCTGCCAAACTGCAACAGAAAAATAGCCGGGCGTTGTGGCGGGCGCCTATAGTCCCAGCTGCTCGGGAGGCTGAGGCAAGAGAATCGCGTAAGCCCAAGCGTTAGAGGTTGCTGTGAGCTGTGTGACGCCACAGCACTCTACCCGAGGGCGGTACAGTGAGACTCTGTCTCTACAAAAAAAAGCTGGGCGTTGTGGCGGGCGCCTGTGGTCCCGGCTACCTGGGAGGCGGAGGCAGGAGACTCGCTTGACCCCAGGAGCTGGAGGTTGCTGTGAGTCGTGATGCCATAGCACTCTACCCAGGACGACAGCTTCAGGCTCTGTCTCAAAAATAAATAAATAATAAATAAATAAAATTTAAAAAATTAAAAAAAAAAAAAAAAGGAAGTCTTTGGCTGTCTCAGGCTCCCACCCACACCCACATGCTCAGTCTTCAGCTCTCACTTCAGCTGGAGACAGTTTAGAAATGTGGACACCGCAAAGGTCATTGACCAGCAAATGGTGGAGCTAGGCTTGTGCCCAGGCCAACCTATGGGCTAGGGGATGGTGCTTTGTGACACCCTGCTCACAAACAGGAACAGACAGCGTCACAAATAATGGCAGAGATAGCTCAGCAACACAGTTTAATATTGCCCATTGTTTCCAGGAAAAAGGCCCTTGTCAAGTAAACTTTTTGTAAGAATCTGCAACATTTGTTGTCAAATGAAAGCATGCATAAAGCCAAGCAGAAGAATCCAGTAAATGCTTCTGATTTTAGAAGTTAAACTGCTAAAAATTCCTTCTCATTAAGGAAAGGTTTGGGGAGTCTTTTAACAACTCCTATGTTCATCCTATTTTATGTTTCCCCCATCATCTGTTTTCTACTACTGTCGGAGATAGATTTCTGACTGATCTGGTGAAATACTGAACTTTCCATCAGTGGTAAGTCCTTGGTCCTACCCTCAACCCCAAATCCTGACAGTGCTTGCACCACTCAAGACCAGGAATCAGCTACCCATATGTCTATGCCAAAACCACACTTGTAATACCCACTCACAACTTTGTAAAAAGATGTAGGACAGAACATCTATTTGACACAGCAGGTATGCGCAGCTTAAAAATAAATCTGTTAACTAACTAGTTGCCTACAACGGTCTAGCAACTTTATGGACAAAAGGAAAAGGTTCACATACATAAGCCTCCTTATGGTTACTGTAGACAAAAAAAATGGCATCCTCAATACTTTAGGAAGTTAAGGCCACAAAATAAGGGGTTAGGGAATTTTCACTTAGATCTGATAGTAATTACCTGACCCTTGGGTATAGAAGCTAATAAAGTGGGGACATAAGAAAAAAGTGTCATTCCCAGCAGAGATTAAATGGTGTGACCACTTGTTTCCTTCTACTCTTCTGTTTTTTTTTTTTTTTTTTTTTTTGAGACAGTCTTACTATGTTGCCCTTTGTAGAGTGCTGTAGCATCACAGCTCACAGCAACCTCCAACTCTTGGGCTTAAGCTATTCTCTTGCCTCAGCCTCCCATGTAGCTGGAACTACAGGTGTCCGCCGCAGCGCCCGGCTATTTTTTGTTGCAGTTGTCTTTTTTGTTTAGCTGGCCCAGGGCAGATTCGAACCCAGCAGCCTCTGTGTATGTGGCTGGCACCGTAACCACTGTGCTACGGGCGTGGAGCTTCTTTTATAGTTTTTTAAGTTTTTAAACCATGCTGGCTATTAATAACATTTAACTAAAAACTCTACACCTGGCTAACTTCTATTGATGAAAGCCAAACTACACTGGGGAGTTAACATAGAGACCTGGGAGCTACGATCCCCTTGTGTCTGCAATGACCCCACAGAGATGGGAGCTGGGAAGCACTATGGAACCACACTGACAATCTGAAGACCAGCCACCAACCCTTCCCCAGGATTTACTGAGAAACATGCTTTGTTTTTCCTGTAAACTCACCCATCCTTTTATATTCCTTGCAAAGGGCAACAAGTGAAGAACGGGTTATAAAGGGTAGAAATAGGGGTAGCTGCTACTCTTGTGACGTTAGCTATCACATCCAGTCTGAAACTTTGGCAGACCAGTAAAATTGTCTTTTAAAACTATAACAACATGACATTAAAAAGTTATTCCCAAAGATGACAAAATATAAATATTAAAATGAAGCCTCCCCAATGGAAATATGAAAATCTTTACAAAAAATAGTTTATTGCACAAAATTTAAGGAATTCCCAAGCACACTTAAGTTCATATAAAAAAAAAATCAACATGCTTTTTAAAGTTACAATTTGTTATACATGGTCACACCTTTCCCCTGAATGCCACAACTTGAGGATTCTTTTGTGAGGAAATTTTTAATAGAAATAAGTAACCTAAAAAACCATTGAATTTTCTAGACCTTCTCACATTACCCTCAAGGATCCTATTATAACCTGAGACCACCACATAATGAGATTCACTTGTTAGTAAGACTCAGAATGTCTCATATCACAGCATTGTTTGTAACATGAGGGAGTCCTTGAAAGGAAGGCTCCATTTCTCTTTCATTCTTAAAACGTGAAATGTATGCTGGTCCCTTTCACTCGTAGAATCTTTACACGTGACATTTAATTTCTGTTAAAAAACATATTCTTTGGGTGGCACCTGTGGCTCAAAGGAGTAGGGCACCAGCCCCATATACCAGAGGTGGTGGGTTCAAACCTGGCCCCAGACAAAAACTGCAAAACAAAACAAAACAAAAAAACCACGTATTCTTGGAATTAGGAATATACCTCATGGACTGTGCAAGCCCACAGCTTTTGCAGTGTCCTTATACCAAGTAAAGTAAGATTTCAAACTGAGGATAAATTTATTGCAAACTTTCTGATGCAGTGCACCTTCAAGGCCTGTCTTGGCAGGTACCATTCCTAGGCCAGGCTGAGGGGATTCAGATTCATATCCTATCAAAAACATTGTGTGATAACATACTCCAAAAAGTAAAATGAAGGTTTATAAGTTGATAAGGTCCGTGGCATCTGACATGCACCATGGAAAAATCAATGAAAATCACACGCAATAACTTTTTTTGGAACATAAGAAAAATAGATTAAAAAAAAAAAAACAGATAATGACATGAAGTGCCCAAGCCAAAATTCCCTGCAGTGGGACATGACAGTGTGGGGATGGGTCACACGCACAGACACAACACAGTGGTGACCCTGTTTTACAAAGTAATGCTCCAGACTTGACTTGTATGTTCCATGAGTATATTCCACAAGAATAATTCAAACTTCATTCACTGAAGAATCTACCTCTGAGAGGTAGGAGAACCAGGAGAACCCCTTAGAGACAAAAAAGTAGGTAATTTAAAAATCCAACTCCCTCTTTAAGGTAACTACTTAAGGAGGCCCAAAGGCAGTGTTAGCTTGAACACAAGAAGCCTCAGCCCCAGAGCCCCAGACCATGTGCAAAAATGCAGGAGCAAACAGAGGCTCACACTGCAGATGGGGAACAGAGACAGGTACCTTCTGGACCCCAGTGACAAACTGGCCCAGGGAGACACAGAAAACCAAGAGAGGTGCCAATTCTCAGGGCATGCACACACACACACTTTCAGGCACACATACATGCACGTGTACACACAAAAGTATACATGTACACAGGTGTGTGCACATGCAGGACAGCTAAACGGAGAAAAAGGCCTGAGGAATAGAGATCTGCTTTCACTTGATTAATATATTCAAAATTAGTTTATCCAAGAGAAAAAAACTACACCATGAACATCACCCCCATGAAGACTTTTTATATGCAAAGAGAAAGCAGCTCTGCCACAGAATAAGTCTGAGGTGTTATTTCTTCGTTTTAAAATTAAGACAAAGGATAATACAGCCAAAATAAATAAGAATATATGTTAGCGTTTCTTTTCCTAATGGTACAAAACAATTTAGTCAAAAACAATTTCTAACTTAAAAAGCTAGAGACATTTATAATGAAATTTTCAAGTATTATTTCAAAATTAACCCTGTACAAATGATATACATATTTTAGAAGTTCAAACACTTGCTATGGAATATTTTTAAAACCCTAAACATCTTTGTGGTTAATGTCACCGTAACCTTGTCCATTAACTTTCTAATAGTATATTACAAGAGAACACAAACTGCTTCTCCACAGAGCAGACGTGGCACATCTGGAGTGGCCAGTGACACTCAGAGGGGCCATGTGGACCCTGTGTCTCTTTCTTGGTCTCCCCCTAACATATGAAAATAAATATTATTTCAGATTTCCTTAGTAAACTAGTCAATCAGTGCCTGCGGTATTTCAGTATTTTAGGTGAGAAACGCGAATCTCACACACCTGTCTACGAGGCACTTCCAGGGAGCACAGTCGCCTTCCTTGGGGTGCTGCTGGCCTGGCTCTTCTGGAAATTGCCTCCGTGCTCCAGTGATGCCACTGTAACCACAGAGGACTGAGGATTTGATGACACCATAAAAGCATTCGCACAGGCCCTGGGGAAGATTTCACTGGGGCACAAAAGCATGAGCCTTGGAGAATGGCTTGTTAGGCTGCCCTACACGCTGTAAATTGTTTAGGTTCAAAGTGGAAACCAAAGAAAACCCTGCAGGCAGCCCCTGGCCTACTTTCCCTTCCTCTTCTGCCTTCTCTTCCACTCTGGCCTCTCCTTGCATGTCCCAAACGTCAGGTCAGCACATGGAGACCTCAGTGTCCCTGTGCCTCTTGATAGCCATCAGGCCTGAAAGGAAAGACCCTCTAGAAATAAAGTAAAACAAAGCAACAAAGAACCCTTTTTGTGTAAGAATATTTGGTTTCAGAAGGTAAATAATTACATTTCTTAATATAAAATTTTCTGACTGACATCGCTAAATCCTACGTGAACATCATCTCCTTACAGCAAATTTTCAAATGGCAATCAATAAAAAGACAAATAGATCATTTTTAAATATGTGAGCATATACTTCTTAGAGATTAGATTACAATTTTCAGTATGTATGTACATATCCTATGGTGGGATGGTTATTGAAAAATAAAATAAAAAGCCAAAAGTGCAAATAAAATTTAAATAAAATTTCGTTTCTGTGGGAAAGTAAAGCTCTACTGAATGGAGCAGGACTGTGAGCTACACCCCACTGTGTCCAGTGCTGGTGCCACAGACTTTGTCTTGCAGTTTCTACCAGTAACTGGCTGCTGTCACTTAGAAGATGCCGGCTTCTGCAAATAACCCTTCAGAGACAATCAAAATTTCCTTACCAAGATCTGAACTAGGTTTCTAAGATTTGGTTGTTTCACAGGAAAAGTTAATTGTGATCTTCAAATGACTATTTCTCTAATCCTTGGCTCTCATTCTGTTATTTTACTCCTTGTTAAAGGCAAAAGCAAAACTTAAATTTCATTTCTTAGAAAAACATAGAACACAGAATCAAATAAATAACATTGGTAAAAGAATATTCCTTCACACAGGTACACACTTGGAGGTGAAGCTGCAGCAGTCACTGCCCTGGTCCTTCTTTGGAAGCCCTATTCTGACTGTGTTTCTGCATTGTCACCCCTGGGGTTGGCATGGTCCCCTAGAATGGTAGGGCCAGCAGTGGCTGGATCTAAGAGGTGGCCTTCTCCCTGGGTCCAGGAGGACAGGGACTCATGCACGGTGATGGTATGCTGCTCCATTTGGCGCTGCAGACTGTCCATTTCCTGCCTGGGAAACAGAAAAAGACAAAGACCCAGGTCACACAAGAGCCACACAAAACCAGTTATCCACAGACTCATCCATGACAAGCTTGAACTGGACAGCAGTTTTTTGCTTTCTAGCATTTGAGTTGGTTCCTAGTACCTTCAAAAACCAGCAGAACCAAGGTCACAGGGCTTGAGGTTTTCTTGGCATTTTTCTCTATACTGTTCAGAGGCCAATAGACATGTACATCAAGGTTCTGCTACCATGGGAATGTGGCAAAGACTCTGACTGGGTTGCTATGAGAAAAAGCTATCTCTGAGCCAGGCACAGTGGCTCAAGCCTGTAATCCTAGCACTCTTGAGAGGCCAAGGTGAGTGGATTGCTAGAGCTCAGGAGTTAAGAGACCAGCCTGAGCGAGAATGAAAAATTTTATTTTCTCTTTATTAAAAATAGAAAGAACTAGTTGGGCATGGCGGCACATGCCTATAGTCCCAGCTACTCAGGAGGATAAGGCAAGAGGACTGCTTAAACCCAGGATTTTGAGGTGGCTGTGAGCTACAATGATACCCTGGTCCTCTACCCCAGGTGACAGTGAGACTTGGTCTCAAAGAAAAAAAAAAAGGGTGGTGCCTGTGGCTCAGTGAGTGGAGCGCTGGCCCCATATACCGAGGGTGGTGGGTTCAAGCCTGGCCCCGGCCAAACTGCAACAAAAAAATAGCCTGGCACCTGTGGTGGACACCTGTAGTACTAGCTACTCGGGAGGCTGAGGCAAGAGAATCGCCTAAGCCCAAGAGCTAGAGATTGTTGTGAGCTGTGACGCCATGGCACTCTACCAAGGGCGACAAAGTGAGACTCTGTCTTAAAAAAAAAAAAAAAAAAAGAAAAGAAAAGCTTTCTCTGAGGCCACTTTCAAAC
Source organism: Nycticebus coucang (assembly GCF_027406575.1). NCBI lineage: Eukaryota > Metazoa > Chordata > Mammalia > Primates > Lorisidae > Nycticebus > Nycticebus coucang. The sequence goes on along the minus strand of NC_069783.1, from coordinate 105,007,589 downwards.
ATAACTTCCATTTCCTGGTATTTGCCAATGGAGGGCCACACCTAATAAGCATGAGCTTCTTCCACCCCAAGTTAGGGGGCCGAAGGGTGCACGGTGCCTGTTCTTTACCTTCTAAGGATTTATCAGGATAGGTTGACTCCAGGCAGTTTTCACTTTACACTATGAAGCCAGAGGCCACATGTGTGTGAATAACCCTGCTTCATATAAACCTGGTCAAACTCTGCTGGGCATTCAATGCTGGCAACAGGAGAGACCCCTCCAAGTTAAATACACTGTTAACTTTGAAAGAAATGGAGCACAGAGTAGGCATACTTGAGCTGCTGGAGACAGGTGTTGAGGTTCTTGAGGGGCTCCTTGCTCACGGCAGGTGGTGGTCGTAGCAGCTCCTCCAGCAGCGAGGCAGGGACAGGGCAGTCAGGGATCTTGATGGGTGTGGCAGGGCTGGAAGGGCTAGCCTCGCTTTTCAGCTCCTTTCTCTGCTTTCAAAAGCACATCATTAGCCTTCCTGCCACCCCCTCTTAGTCAGTCTCCCTAGCAGAATATGCAGCACATGGATCTCCGTGGCTCCATGTGGGGCCTCTGGGCAAGTAGATGGGCCACCCTGTTTGCTGTTACATCAAGAACTCACAGGAGTTCAAGAAATGCTGGCTGGATAAATAACCTTACTCCTAACAAACATAACAAAGCACAAACAACCTAAGTTCTGGATCCCCAGGAGGATGAAGCTCAATCCTAAACTAGCACCCTCACACTGGAGTTTTCCGCAAGAGGTCTGTGACCTTGACATTGAATTTCCCTAAGAAATTACATAAATTTTCCAATATATCTGAGCCCCCTGACTTAAAACTTTTTCACAGATAGGCAAATGATGCTAAATAAACCTTTGAATTTGAAATATTTCTTTGCACCTGCCCCCTGGGTAACATTTATATAGAGTGAGTATAGAAAAGCTGCCAGGTGTGCAAATACTGTGGGTAGAACATAGTTGATAGCAGCTCCAGAGTCCATAGTCCAGGCCCACTCAGGCAGCCACTGTGTCTGGCTCTTCAGACATAGCAAGGGCTGCTTCATCAACATTCTCTCATTTGGCTTATAAAGTCAAATGCTATTTGAATTTGTGAAAAACAGCAAACATTCATTTGGAAAAGCCACCAAAATAAAATGACTTGGCCTGTTGTAGAAGCACATACTCTACTGTCATTTGCATAGGGTTGGTTAAATATATCTGTTTACGTCTTCTGAATGTCTGAATAACTAGACACCTCCTGTCCAATCAAACCTATGACAGATGTCAGTCAATCCAAAAAGGACATGAGGCGCATCTTACAAGAGTACATGTGAAACTTAGTGAATGCAGAATATGATTATCTTAACACAATAACTAAGAAAATGCCAGGAATGCTATGTTAACCAGTGTGATGAAAATGTGTTGAACTGTTTATAAAACCAGTGCATGGTGCCCCATGATTGCATTAATGTACACAGCTATGATCTAATACTAATAAAAAAAAAATGTAGGAATCAAAAAGGACGTGAACCTGCATACCGTCCTGGCTGCACCACGGCGGAGGTCCAGCTTAAGCTGCTGGTTCTGCTGAAGCAGAGTCTTCATGTTGTTCTTCAGTTCTGACACTTTGGCTTGAAGCATAAATTTATCCTTCTGGGTCATGGTCAGATCTTCCTGTGCCATCTCTAACTCAGACTTGAGACTCTAAGGAAAGTGAAGTCAGAATACACTGCTAAGATCACAGTTTGCATGTTATGATTCTAAGGGACCAAAAATACAGCACTGGGTTCAGCGCCTGTAGCTGAAGCGGCTAGGGCACCAGACACATACAGGTTCAAATCCAGCCTGGGCCCGCCAAACAATGACAACTACAACCAAAAAATAGCCAGGCATTGTGGCAGGCGCCTGGGAGGCTGCTTGGGAGGCTCAGGCAAGAGAATCGCTTAAGCCCAAGAGTTGGAGGTTGCTGTGATGCCACGGCACTCTACCCAGGGTGATAGCTTGAGACTATGTCTAAATAAATAAATAAATAAATACAATAAAAATACTGCACTAATTTTTTTTATAGGATTTAGTATATAATGTTTCCACCTCAGCACAATTTCCTCTCCATTTGTCTAGGTTGTGAAGGGTCCAATCACAATCTCATTCTCAACATTCTTACCCATATTCCAGACTCTGTCAAGGAACCAGCAATATCCCCATGGCTGTATTTTGCCAACAAACCCCAACAATCTCTTGGAAATTCCAAGGTTAAAGCTGGGTACAGTGGCTTATGTCCATAATCCTAGCATTCTGGGAGGCCAAGGTGGGTGACTTGCTTAAGCTCAGGAGTTCCAAGACCACCCTGAATAAAAGGTCCCATTTCTACTAAAAATAGAAAAACCAGCTAGGTGTGGTGGTGCACACCTAGAGTTCCAGCTACTTGGGGAGGCTGAGGCAAGAGGATCGCTTGAGCCCAAGAGTTTGAGGTTGCTGTGAGCTATGATGATACCATGGCACTACTCTATCCTGGTGACAGAGTAAGACTCTGTCTCAAAAAAAAAAAAAAAAAAAAAATAATCAATAATATAAATCCAAGGTTGGTTACTAGAATAAGCCCAACCCTTCCTAAAAAATAAAGGTTGAGTATCCCTTATCCAAAATGTGTGGAGCCAGAAGTATTTTGAGCATCATGCCTATGCTCAAAGTTTTGGATTTCACATTTTTGGAAGAGGGATACTCAACACATATTATCAATTTGCACTGTGACTCAAGTCACTCGCCTACAAGCTGTGTTCCTGATCCTTTACACATGCAGCCGAGATTTTGTACATGAGCTCTGCAGAGAAGGTGATCACAAATTGGCAACATTTTCATATGCACCCTATTTCCTGGACCAAGGGAGACACATTTCCAGTACATTTCACACCACTCAAGTCTGAGCAGGGTTGAGCTGGCTGGGGTTTCAGCCCTGCTCCTTCCAGCTGTGACCTGGCCTAGGTGACTACATGGAGCCTCCTGAAACAGTGACATCTTCAAAACCACATGGTAAGAGTACACAACCTGACAAGGTCTTCATGCCATGCTTGCACCCTGCCTGGCATGCAGTCAGCACCAGTGCCCTGGCATAAGTGCTGTGGGAACCCTGCAGGACAGGCACCTGCAACATCTGCTGTGTTCCTTCCAGCTCCTTCCGGCCCTGCTGTCCCGTCAAGTCCAATTGTTGCTTCAAGGACTGGATTTCTCTCTCTCTTTGATCCACATCCCATTTGAGATTTTCCACCTAAAGGGGGAAAGGTTACATGACCAAAAGAATTTTAAACTTTCTTACACTGGAAATTTGCTCTCCTTAACTTTTTTTTTTTTGGCCGGGGCCAGGTTTGAACCTGCCACCTTGGGTATATGGGGCTGGCACCCTACTCCTTGAGCCACAGGCGCCACCCTCTCCTTAACTTTTAATACTACATTAAGGAGAAAAATAAATATTCCTCTCCAAGCAGACAGGGAATGAAATAATCCTGAGTTCTGCTCACAGAGTCCAGCTCTGTGAGCCATGTTAACTGGGGTCATGAGGCCACCTGGCACATCACCTCTTGATTTCCCAGGGGCTGTGTGCTCAGTTGCTCATCCAGCTGCTTCTGCAGGAGCTGCAGCTGCGCCCGGGCCTCAGCCAGCTCCACTTGGAATTGTGCGACTTCCTGGGAATGTCTCCCCTCCTGAAACCTAGCATAAAACACAAGAAAGAACCGAATTATTGCCTTCTTCCAACCTGCGTGGCCACCCCCTCCCCCAAAAATGCTGCCTGTGACTGTGTCCATCCTGGGAGACCTTGCCACACACCCTATGCTGGGCCTGCTCTAGGAGGTTCAGGATGTGCCATCTCGCTCTGCTCACACAGTTCTCAGCTTACAGCAAGAAACAGCTCTGAGGCCTCCAGAGCCACCAGTATCCATATGCATGCAGACCTGCACCTGACTGGTACCTTCAAGTTTGACTCCATGCTGCACAAGTGAGGAGAACATGGCCCTGGGCTCAGTGTGCACAGTGGGTCTCCTATTTGGGGGTATGGATACAAGCAGGAAGTGGGCATAGCCTTTTGGAGACAGAGGTTTGCCTCTAAAATTCTTAACAATCTACTAGAAAAGAGGCACCCTCACCATGCTGAATATACTAAACCTCTGTGCACCCCACAACGACATGCCGTGCCTGAGAATGGCAAAGCCCCAGGACCAGCTCTGCGCAGGCCTGCACTCACCGGAGGCTGTCGGCCTCAGCCTGCAGTTTCTGCACCATGTGCTCCTTAGCCTGCAACTCATTCTTCACCTCACTTAGCTCCAAGGTAGCTGCCTTGAAGTGGCGGCGGTTATGACTAGCTTCTACCCTGGTAGCAGTCACCTAGGACAAAGGAAGCCATGTTATTTATGTGCATCGCACCCTATATGGTGCTTACATGTCTGTGGTGGGAAGCCCTTCCTGACAAGAATCCCAGCTGCACGTGAGTATCAAGCTCCTCATAAAGAATGAAGCACCTGACAACAGTTCATAGCACACGCTGTGGCTACTAGTTTTTGTTGAATAAAAAAATTTATTCAAGATTTCTTGGTCTAAATAGTTTGTATATTCTTCTTAAAGTTTATCTGCATGTTTCTGGTTAAATGTATCCACAGCTAAAGGACTCTGAAAGGAAGTTACTTTTCCAACCTACCATGCAGCTGTGATAAATGGGTACTGTACACACCCATTCGTGATATACAGTAGTTTGCTGTGTCTCATGCACTCTAGTGTATCATAGTGTATCATGTGCATTCAAGTTTTTGGCCCAGACTTTTAGGAAAATGCCCCCCAAGAAAGTGGCCAGCTCTGGGCGGCACCTGTGGCTCAGTGAGTAGAGCACCAGCCCCATATACTGAGGGTGGCGGGTTCGAACCCAGCCCCGGCCAAACTGCAATCAAAAAAAGAAAGAAAGAAAGTGGCTAGCTCTTGGCTAGAAAAGACATTTGGGGAGGGCTATGGCTCCTCGGTAAATGTACAGATCACAATGCCCTCTTGGCAGCTGCCTGTTGTATGAAGGCTACCCCTCCCTCTCTTCTAGGAGCCCTTCCTCCCTGCCAAGTTGAAGGCTGCAGCTGAGATGGCCATGCACATGGTTGGCAGAATGAGAGCTTCTGAGGCCACTCAGTCAGTGGGTAGCCAGGTGGGTCCCTAAGGCCTGTGTGAGACTCTTGGCCCCTTCAAACAGCCCATCTCACCAGCCCACTATCACCCTCTCCTCTAGTCATGGCACTGGGCAGAGGCTACTCTAACATGCTCCTAGGAGATCCTAGATCCTCCCAAACCAGAACCTCACATGCCTCACAGGCTCAGGCTGGAGGGTGCAGCAGCTCCTGAGTTTAACATTTTTTACACTTGGGCAAAAAAGTACATGTTATACATGACAAAATATAGTAACCAGCTTACTTTCTGGAATTTTACAGCTTTCCATAATTAACAATAGATTGTTTCAAGGCTTCCATGAAGACAAACAAATTCTCAGGTGTAACAACAAAAATTTCCATTTTCCAATAGTTTAGTTTTCTTGTCTAACTACACTAGCAAGTACTTTATTTACAAACAAAGTTTAAGGCCAGGCACGGTGGCTCATGCCTGTAATCCTAGCACTCTGGGAGGCTGAGACAGGTGAATTGCCTGAGTTCACAGTTTTGAGACTAGCCAGAGTAAGAGTGAGATCTTGTCTTCAAAAATAGCCAGGCAATGTGGTGAGTACCTGTAGTCCCAGCTACTCAGAAAGCTGAAGCAAGAGAATCACTTGAGCCCAAGAGTTTGAGGTTGCTGTGAGCTATGATGCCATGGCATTCTACAGAGGGCAACAAAGAGACACTGTCTCAAAAAATAAATAAATAAAATAAAATAAAAAAACAAAGTTTAAGGCTAAGCATGGTGGCTCATACCCATTATCCCAGCACTATGGAAGGGGAGGAGGATACCTGAGCCCAGGAATTTAAGAACAGTCTTAACAACATAGCAAGACCTCATCTCTGCAAACAATAAAAAAATTTAGCCAGGTATGGTGATTCACACCTGTAGTTCCAACTACTCAGGGGGCCAGTGTAGGAGGATTGATTGAGCCTAGGAGGTCAAGGCTGCAAAGCCATGATCATACTACTGTACTCAAACCTAGGAAATAGAACAAGATCCTAACTCTAAAAAAATAAAATATTCTTGCCACGGCTTGGCACCTATAGCTCAGCGGCTAGGGTGCCAACCATACATTGGAACCAGTGGGTTCGGACCCAGCCCAGACCTGCCAAACAACAATGACAACTGCCACCAAAAAATACCCAGGCATTGTGGTGAGCACCTTGGGAGGCTGAGACAAGGAATCGCTAAAGCCCAAGAGTTTCAGGTTGCTGTGAGTTGTAATGCCACGGCGCTCTACCGAGGGCAATATAGTGAGACTCTGTCTCAAGAAAAAAAAAATATTCTTGCCACATCTTAAAATTCTATTTTTAAAGAAGTTTTACTGTCTCCCCCAAGAAATCAAGAACTTTTGTCTTTTTTACATCTGTTACATTACAGGTAAGTTTTTAAAGGATATGGCAAAATCCAGGTCATAGGAACTAAAAAATCTTTATTCTTAGGTTGAAAATTCTAAATTGAGAAAGTAATTACAACTTACAAAGTAATTCAACCAGACTTTAAAGGAAAAGCGATGTGTCCTTTCCTTTCTCCAAAGACAATCATAATTATTCATGTTCCTTCTAGAAATTTTGTATGTATACACGAGCATCAAAATATACATGATTAAAAAAATACACAAATGAACATACATACACCACACCCCATACAAGCACACGTACCTCATGTGCACACACACAGCAAATGTGTTCTGAGTATCTGCTCTGTGCCAGGCACTGGGGATATAACCAGGGAGCTCATGTTCTAACAGAGGAGTAAATGCAGGGCACTAGCACATGGGGACAACTTGCCTGGCACCTAAATAAACACCTGAAGCATGGAAAGGAGCCAGCCATGAAAAGAGGCCCCTATACAGAAAAGAGTCACACAATTATCTTTCTCACCTGCTTGTTTAACATAAATGGGATTACATAGTATGCAAAACATAAACAGACATGTGAACACGTCATGTGTCTGTCCCTGGCGCTCATGGCTACATCTCATTTCTTCTGACGTCAACTGCAGACCAGTGCAGAGAGCTCTGCAACCTACCCCTCACCAACAATGGTAGTGATACCTCTACTCTAAATTTCTGGAAGGGAAGCTCATGTGTGAAAGGTACTCATCTAAGATTCTAGGCACTGAAATATTTTCCAAGCTCTGTGAGGTTCCAACTTAAAAAACAAAAATAAAATAAAATGGGCAAAAGGTGGCACACACCTGCTCCTTGAGGCTGTTGACTTTCACCTTTTCTTTCTCTAGTGAGGCTTGCAAGACGTGCACAAGCTGCTTCATCTGGCGATCCTCCTTTTCTTTGCGCTGCAAAACTGCCTGGACCTAGATTTAATTGCAAAAGAATAAGTAAGGAGGGACATCGAATTCCAAACACTTGAAGAAATTAGGAAAAAGCAACCAGTGCCAAGCAGGAGGCACAGCAGAATGGGGTACAAGTTAGAGAAAAGGAGAAAAAATTCCATCTCTTAAGAACACCATTCCCAAACCAGAAACATAAGGTTGCAGTACAATCACAGGGTCATATTCAAGAATCTGGCTAGGGGAAGAAAAAGTATACAATGTACTCAGTCCTACTATGAAACTAATTTATGGCTTTCATATGAAAGCTATAACCCAGTTATAACCTAAGAATAGGGGGAAGGGGGAAAGGGAGGAGAGGGAAGGGGAGGATGGGCGGAGGGAGGGTGATTGGTGGGATTATACTTGCGGTGCATCTTACAAGGGTACATGTGAAACTTAGTAAATGTAGACTGTAAATGTCTTAACACAATAACTAAGAAAATGCCAGAAAGGCTATGTTAACCAGTGTGATGAAAATGTGTCACACGGTCTATAAAACCAGTGTATGGTACCCCATGATCGCATTAATGTACACAGCTATGATTTAATAAAAAAAAAAAAAAAAAGAAAGATCCTGGCTAGGAACCAAGCTATGCATGTAAATCATCTCAGGTGCCTTCGAGACTAGGCAAGCAATGCAGATGGGGTGAAGCAGCCAGGTTCAGAAAGAATGGGGTGGTGGGAGCTAGGAAAATAGAAGTCTTCCCACTCTCTGAGGGTTGGGAGCTCCATCTAGCCATTGTGACAATTTTCGCCCATGGAAAGGCTACAGAGCCTGTGGAACTGAGCAAGACTGGCTGTGGTATGAAATCAGTTTGAGGCCTTCAGATAAAGGTCCCTTACAGGTGACATCACTACCTAGAAGAGAAAGTCATCCCTACCTGTACCACAAGTGCACCCATTCCAAGGGAAGGGATGAACTCGGTACATATGCTCCACCATGAACATGAACACATGGCCAAGTACTCTGGATTTGCACTTGAAGACCTGGGGACATGGGCTCTGAGCCCATCTGCTCATCACTAAGGTGGGCAGGGTGCACTTTCCTTGAGGTGGTTATAAGGAATCGACACAGATGATTAAACCCAGAAAGGAATTTAGAGTGCCATCCGGCCTCCCAAGCTTCTGGTGATGAGCCTGAGTACCTGCAGATTGAACTGGACCAGGTCTGCCTCCCTCTTGGCCAGAGCTCTTTCTAAGATGCTGTTATGCTCCCGCAGAGCCGCGTTGGACTGCCCAAGGCCCATAAGCTTCCCTTTCTCATGTTCCAGTTCGAGAGCCAACTTCTCATTGGACTCTTCCAGGTGCTTGACCCTCCTCCTGAAGCCTCTGGATTCCTGGAGCTGAAACACAGAGCAGCTGTGGATGTGGAGCTGCCACAACCCAGAAACAGTGAGCAGCAGCTGTGACTACAACATGACATGAGTAGCACACAAACCACCCTTGCTTCGTGGCCTAATGGCCATGGCTCCCCTTACCCTCGCCATCCTCTCCATGGTCAACAGCCCCACCTTCTCTTGGACCATATGCTTCTGGAAAAGTGTGTCCAAGGACCTAGCCCTGGCCCTGGTCAAGTACTCATCAGAGCAGGCACAGAGCTAAAGACAGGACAGAGACGACTGGATAGTACTTGCAGCCCCAGGCTGACTGAGAGCCCTGGAAACTCTGTGGCAGATCAGGTGGACCAGGGTTGGTGGTGACAGCTCTCGGTATCAGAAGAGCCCAAGGCAAAGCAAGCAATAACAGTCTCTAAACCTGAGAATTTTCTGGAATTCTTTTTTTTTTTTTTTTTTTGGAGATACCAGAGTCTCACTCTGTTGCTCTGGTGTTGAGTACTGTGGCATCACAGCTCACAGCAACCTCAAACTCTTGGGCTCAAGCCATCCTCCTATCTCAGCCTCCCAAGTAGCTGGGACGACAGGTGCCTGCCATAACACCTGGCTAGATTTTTTTTTTCTTTTTGAGACAGAGCCCAAGCTGTCACCCTGAGTAGAATGCCGTGGCATCACAGTTCACAGCAATCTGAGCTCCTGGGCTCAAGTGATTCTCCTGCCTCAGCCTTCCCAAGTAGCTGTGCCTGCCATTACAGGAGCCTGCCACAACGCCCGGCTATTTTTTGGTTGCAGCTCTCATTGTTGTTTGGCGGGCCTGGGCTGGATTCGAATCTGCCAGCTCAGGTGTATGCGTCTAGTGCCTTAGCCGCTCAAGCCACAGGCACCAAGCTTAGTTTTTCTATTTTTAGTAGAGAAAGGTCCTTGCTTTGCTCAGGTTGGTCTCGAACTCCTGAACTCAGGTGATCCACCTACCTCAGCCTCCCAGAGTGCTAGGATTACAGGCACGAGCCACCGCACCCAGCCTTGCAGAGAGTTCTTTTCAAGATCTGAGTTGGGTTTCTTATTTGGAACCAGAGTATTCTGAGAGAAGTGTCCATGATGAATCCCAAAGACCAAGCTCTGCAGAGGCTGTGAACATAGCTCTCCTTCCTAGAGGCTGGGTCAGAGCCTGCTCCAACACAAAAAGGCACATGGCAAGGCCCTGTGGCTCCTTGGGGCCCAGACTCATGGTGGCCTCACCTCGTCCTCTAGCTCCAGCACCTTCTCCTGGGCTTCCTCCAGTTCCTGGCCAGTTGCCGCAATGACCTCCTGCAGCTCCTTCTCCAGCAGCACCTTGCTATGGCTGACACTCTGAAGCTCCACCTCCAGGGCCTGGATCCTTTCCTAAGAGCCAAGAAAACATGCACTTGGTTATTGGGACAGGCCCTCGTTTCCTTCCTCCCACAACACCTATAGTGTGAAGCTGCAGCTACATAGGTCTGACCACTGAGGTACCAGCAGCTGCCTGAACACACACTCAGTTAACCGACCACACCATGCATGTACTAATGACATGCAAATTCATATTAGGACAAATATAGTAGTAATAAAATACACAAAAAAATCAGAACTACAGATAAAAGCTATACATTACCATCTGGGGCAAGTAAGCAGAACCTGGCACAGTGTAATAAACAATACACATGCATGTGTGTGTTCACATACAATACACTCCACAACCCCACACACATACACACAGGCATCACACGCAAATCATGTGCTCGCACATTGTTGTTTGGCAGGCCCGGGCTGGATTTGAACCTGCCAGCTCTGGTGTATGTGGCTGGTGCCTTAGCCGCTTGAGCTACAGGCACCGAGCCACTTAACCATCTCTTGAGGAGGTTCCATCATTTACTTCATGTTGTCCTCATTTAACCGAGGACAAAACTAAGTCACATGCTCAGAGTCACCATCTTACAAGTGGTGAGGCCTAGATGGACCTGACACCAGCCCTGAGGCCTTGCTGCACTGCAGTATCTGCAGGGCCCATGGAGCACTCTGCCCCAACCACCACTGTCAAGGGCAAAACAGCAACTAAGACACATCTTGAAGCAGAAAGGAAAACAGCAGTTGAATAAATCCCTCCAATGTTTTATTAAGTAACCAGGTGAGAGGGAGCATTTAATTTCTTTGACAAGAAAATCCCATGGTATAATTAGTCATTTCATACCCATAAATTTGTAAGTGGACAGGAAACAGAAATAAACTTCATGTAAGAAACGCTAAGTTAATGACACAAATTGGAGAACAATAAATAAAATCTGAATGAATTAACTCAGGAATAATTTTACACTGACTAGGAAAAGTGAGAGAAAATCCAAAACCACACTCTACAGAGCCAGCCCACCTCTCACAGCCCAGCACAGAGATCCCCTCTACCAAAGGCACTTCCCGAACATGCTGGACCACTACAAGTGCCACTTATTCCCACAGCTTCCCAGACTCTACAGCACAGTGACCCTGACCCCACACTTCCACTCCAGCTCTCAGCAGGTGGGTGCTCACTTATCTCCTTCAGGTACATCAATACCTCCTGAGACACAATAAAGCCCAGGTGTGCACCCGCCCCTGCCTCTCAACAAGAGGCTGAATTCTTCTGAGCTAAGGAGGTCCCACAATGAAAATAAGGTAACCTCCACAGAATACCTGGGGTTTGTGGGAGTTTTATGAGATAATATAAACTGTCACGAAAGGTCCCTGGCATACATCAATACTGAGAAGTATTTGTTTTGTTTTTTTGACATAGAGTCTCACTCTGTTGTTCTGGGTAGGGTACCATGGCATACAGCTCACAGCAACCTCAAATTCCTAGGCTCGGCTGGGCGCCTGTGGCTCAAACGGCTAAGGCGCCAGCCACATACACCTAAGCTGGAGGGTTTGAATCCAGCCCAGGTCTGCCAAACAACAATGATGGCTGCAACAAAAAGATAGCAGGGCGTTGTGGCAGGTGCCTGTAGTCCCAGCTACTTGGGAGGCAGAGGCTGGAGAATCGCTTGAGCTCTGGAGTTGAAGGTTGCTGTGAGCTGTGATGCCACAGCACTCTACCCAGGGCGACAGCTTGAGGCTCTGTCTCAAAAAAAAAAAAAAAAAAAAAATCCTAGGCTTAAGCAATCCTCTTGCCTCAGCCTCCCAAGTAGCTGGGACTACAGGTGCTCGCCATGATGACTGGTTAGTTTTTCTCTTTTTAGTAGAAATAGGGCCTCACTCTTGCCAAGCTGGTCTGGATCTCAGGAGCTCAGGTGATCCACCCACCTTGGCCTCCGAGAGTTAGGATTATAGGCTTGAGCCATCGCACCTAACTCTGAACAGTATTCTAAGAAAATGCATCTAAGGCTTGGCACTCATAGCTGAGTGAGTAGGGTGCCAGCCACATACACTGAGATTGGTGGGTCTCAGCCCAGCCCAGGGGCGTGCTAAACAGCAATGACAACTATAACCAAAAAATAGCTGGATGATGTGGCGGGCGCCTGTAGTCCCACCTACTCAGGAAGCTGAGGCAAGAGAATCACTTGTGATGTGGCGGGCGCCTATAGTCCCACCTACTCAGGAAGCTGAGGCAAGAGAATCACTTAAGCCCAAGAGTTTGAAGTTGCTGTGAGCAGTGATGCAATGGCACTCTACCAAGGGTGACATAGTGAGACTCTATCTCAAAAAAAAAAAAAAAAAAAAAAGAAAAGAAAAAAGAAGTGCATCCTAGCTAGGCACAGTGGCTTGTTCCTGTAATCCTAATACTTTGGGAGGCTGAGGCAGGTGGACTGCCTGAGCTCATGAGTTCAACACCAGTCTGATCAAGAGCAAGACTCCATCTCTAAAAAAACAGCCAGGGCTGTGGCAGGCACCTGTAGACCCAGCTATTTGGGAGGCTGAAGCAAGAGGATCTCTTGAGCCTAAGAGTTCAGGGTTGCTGTGAGCTACGATGCCATGGCCCTCTACCAAAGTAAACAAAGTAAGACTCTGTCTCAAAAAAAAAAAAAAAAGAAAAGAAAAGAAAACACATGTTGAACCTTGAGTTCTTTACTTTTTGTCTACCAGGGTTGTCCAACCTTTTTTCTTTTCTGCCACATTCAGGAAGAATGAGTTGTCTTGGGCTACCTGGTAAAAACACAAACACTAACAAAAGCTGATGAGCAAAAGAAAAAGTCCATGCATACTTTTTGCAGTATCTGACACCACAAATAAGCAAAAATGTCCTCAATCTGCATGTTTATAGGTTGAAAAACCCTGGACCCTTCTATAGGGTTTTAGAGAAAGGTCAATGGAAACCTCCTTTCCCTACACTGAGAGGTTTAATGACTCTGGCAGGGGACAATGTGGCGTTTACCTACATGTAGAGCAAGGTCGCTGCCACCACTGGTGGTGCCCTGGGCTCTGAGCTGGCTCAGCTCTGCATCAGCAGCCTCCTTGGCAGTGAGGGCCTCCTGCAAGCGGCGGCTGAGGATGCTCACAGCGTTCTCATAGGCCTTGTGCTTGGTCTTCATCTCTTTCTGGGCACTGGTGAGATCTGAGCCAAGTTGCTTCATCTTCTGCTTCTGATCTGTGATGGACCTAGGGTGTCACCAAGGAGAGCAACAGAAGCTCAATTATTCTCTGCTGCTGTTGACTGTCTGGGACGCAACACCCAGTGGCAGGGATATGCATTCCAAGAGCACATCCTTGAGGGCTGGTGCAGGGGCTCCAGCCAGGCTCTGTAGTGGCCACCTCCACTCCACCCCATCAGCCTCCTGGGTCAGTTTGGCAGCCAGGCGTGTGCCTGTCCTGCTGTGGCTGCATGAGGCAGAGGGACAGGGTGTGTCAAGTATTCCCATACAGCCAGGCAGGCGCAAGCCTTAATGAGTTTTAGCCATTTCCACACCCCCACCAGACCTGTCCATATTCTTGGGGCAGTTTTAAATGATCATGTGAAGGCAGAGAAAAGTCTGTTTCTTTCAAACAGAAACATTTCTAATGTTCTTGAATATCAGCATTAAATTAAACAATTAGATTCAAGAGTAAATCACCAGCCAATTAAAGCAATGCAGCGCAGGATTTGCCACCGGAGTAAAAAGGCCCCACAGGCCACCTGCATGGGCAGGTTCATGTGCACACATGCAAACAAGGCATGTGTGCAGGAGAGGCCTGTGTGTTCATGTTTACATGAGCATAAGTCTGATTATGAATATGAAAGTGTTCTCCCTGCTCAGGGAGCTGTGTGTGGGGATGGGGTTGTACAGTGTGTAGCACAAAAAGTCAAACAATAAAAACAAAAGAGAGTTTTTGTTACAGGAGGCTTTGGCAAATCAACCTGTAAACTCTGGTATTATTTTATAGAATAAGCAACTTTCCATTATAATGGAAAATCTACTTTTTTTTTTTTTTTTTTTTTGGTAGGGACAGAGTCACACTTTATCACCCTTGATAGAGTGCCATGGTGTCACAGCTCACAGCAACCTCCAACTCCTGGGCTTAGGTAATTCTCTTGCCTCAGCCTCCTGGGACTACAGGCACCTGCTACAATGCCTGGCTATTTCTATGTTGCAATTTGGCTGGGGCCAGGTTCAAACCCACCACCCTTGGTATATGGGGCGGGTGCCCTACCCACTGAGCCACAGGTGCCGCCCAGAAAATCTATTTTTTTTTCTGTAGAGACAGAGTCTCACTTTATGGCCCTTGGTAGAGTGCCGTGGCCTCACACAGCTCACAGCAACCTCCAACTCCTGGGCTTAAGTGATTCTCTTGCCTCAGCCTCCTGAGTAGCTGGGACTACAGGCGCCCGCCACAATGCCCGGCTAGACTTTTTTTTTTTTTTTTTAATTCAAAGATGAGGTCTCGGGCAGCGCCTGAGGCTCAGTCGGTAAGGTGCCGGCCCCATATACCGAGGGTGGCGGGTTCAAACCCGGCCCCGGCCAAACTGCAACCAAAAAATAGCCGGGCGTTGTGGCGGGCGCCTGTAGTCCCAGCTACTCAGGAGGCTGAGGCAAGAGAATCACTTGGGCCCAGGAGTTGGAGGTTGCTGTGAGCTGTGTGAGGCCACAGCACTCTACCGAGGGCCATAAAGTGAGACTCTGTCTCTACAAAAAAAAAAAAAAAAAGATGAGGTCTCACTCTGTTGCCCAGGCTGCAGTGTAGTAGCACAGTGACAGCCTCCAACTCCTGGATTGAGGTGATCCTCCCACCTCAGCCTCTCATGCACATGACCAGGTCCAGCTGGAACTTTAAATTTGAAACCTAACATCTCAGGCCGTCTTTACATGGACTCCTAACCTGCTTCTCCAAGAGGGTGTGCAAGATCCCCATGTACTCTCATGGGCAGGGGCTCACTGCACCATCCCGAGCATCTGCAGACTTACTTCCTGGCCTCCTGCTGCAGCTCTTCAATTTGTTTCTTGAGCACCTCATTCGCCTCCATGAGGGCAACCACCTGCCCCTTGTTGAACTGCAAAGACTTCAGGAGGAAAGACAGTCTGAGATACACAGAGGGGAAACACAGAGCTGCCTGCCCCTCACCTGACTCCTCAGAGTCCATGGTGCCCTGGAGGGCTGCCTTTGAACACTTGGGTGTTGAAAAAACCCAATAGGGATGTTCCTTTGGAAACGACACTTCATAGAGGTCAAACATGTAGGAGAACCAAGGCATGACAGGGAGGCAGTGGGTGCTAAGAAAGCCTCCTCCCTGGGGGCTACCAGGAGCCCTGGCACCACCTCCCCTGCAGCCTCAGCTTCTCTCCTGTGTGGGCAGTCTCCCAGAACCAGCTCAACTGTAGTAACAGGCAACTGTGGGTGGCAAGTATGCGATGCTTGACCCTATCCCCACTTGGCCTCCTGGCTCTCCACCAGCCCCCACATGCTGACTCTGACTTAGCACTATCCACCTGCAGGCTTCAGCCTGGCTCCTCCCACATGGCCTTCAGCCTGGTCTTCTCTGTGCTTAGTTTCACATACTGCCCAACAACCCTCCCCCCACAATCCACTGTTCTCCTACTTCTCATCTCAGAAACAACCCTCAGCCTGGACGTCTGGACATGGACCTGGATCGCAGCCTTCACCCCGCTCCCTGAACTTCTCACCTTCCTGCTGTCAACCACAGCAGGCCAGACCCTCACCAGCTTTACACACCCTAAGGAAAACCTAGGCTTCCAGGGTGATGGCACCTGCTGTCCTGCCTCTGCACTACAGCCATAGTGGCTCAGACTGCTATGCCCTCCCTGATGCAAGGATGCTCCCCAGCACAGGAAGGAAGCCCCCGGCACGTGCACAACCCCTCCTTGTTTACTCCCCTCATCTACATTACTGCCTGGTCTTGCTTGCCTGTCCCACCAGTCCATTGGCTCCAAGAAGGCCTTGTTTTCAACTATTCAGAAAGCTTCTGCCCACCACATCTGGTCCCCTCCCCAGTGGCACATGCTGAGTCCCTGAGCACATTGATCTGACCCAACCCAGGACATCTGAAGACCTGCAGCTGCGCCTCCATCTCCTCCCGCTCCTTCTGCACTGACTGGAGATGCCCTTCAAGATCCATCGCCTGCTGCTGGGCCTGGGATGCCTCCTTCTGCAGGCGCGAGTGCTCCAACTCTGCGGCTCTCTTCTCTCCATGAAGCTTCAGCAGCTCTTGCCTCAGCCCCTTCACCTCCGTGTCCAGCCCCTTCTTTGTGGCTTTCAGCTCGCTGACAAGCTGGTCTCTAGAGGTGGCATCCCGCCGGTAGGCCTCCACCATCACCTGCCAATAAGACAGAGCCCCAGGTGCTCAGGAGTCATCTTCCCAGGGGCCAGGATGCCTTAAACAAAGGTATTTATCACTTACCTAGGGCATTCCGACCTAAACATATTTCATCAAATCTAAGACACCACCAAATGAGACACACTATTTTATCCTCTAAGCGATGTCACTATGCCTGTACAAAGTCTGTAACCCACCAGTCTCCTGGACATCTGTCCTGAACAGTGCAGCAACTCCTCCCTATGGCTACACCGTGTGGCTTCCGACAGGTAAACCCTTTGCTTGGATCTCAGTAATAAAACATACCACCACCTACAACACTACTTTGGGAATTTCCTTCTCTCAGATCCTAGGAGGCACTTGATTGCTGCGTTGCAAGAAAGTATGCAGTCAGAATCCTTCCTCCATCCAGACAGAGTGGCTTCACTAACAGAATCTACACTTTGCCTCTCTGGTCACACTTTGATGTGTTTCAATACTGGCACATGGTATACATTTTTCAAAGAAGTTTTAAATGGCAAACATAACCTGTGTAGTAATAACAACACAAAACGTAAACAATTCTCTGAAGTGACGGTAACAGAGTGTCATGACAGATTCAGCAATGACAGCTGCCACCCTGACATGTGGGACCATAGACTTCTACCTTGCTATGGAAGTGCAGCCTGACTTTGGAGACTGACACGGGGAGGGAGGATATCTTATGATCAATGAAGTGCCTATGAAAAAATTAAGGAGTCTGTTATCTCCTTAATCAATTTCATTCTATTGAAGAAATTAAACTGCTCAGGACTTGGTGCATACAGTTGTTTCAAATAAAGAAACCAATGGCACATTTTTTACCTTTTGTTGAATAAACTGTTCCTTTACTTTTTGCATCTGCTTTCTCAGAGTGGCAGTCTCCTGCTGCAGGTGCTCCACCTGGGGGGACATGTGTACACAGTTGTCACACCAGGGCTTCAGGAGGGGGGTACCCTGCTCACACTAACAGTAGGGAGGAGAGGGAAAGACAGTGGGAGCAGGGACTAGACAGGGACACTCTAGCACAGGGGCTTGCAAGCCTTTCCTGGAAGCAGCCAAACAGGAGGCCTCTCCATTCACAGGCCAAATGGTTGCTGCTCTTGAGGCACAAAAGAAGCTGTAGATAGGAAACAAACAAGCAGAACTGTGTTCCAATAAAATTTAATTTACAAAACTAGGTGGTGAACTGGGTCCCCAGGCTGAGTCTGTCAACCCTGGCCTTGTATCTTGGAGGCCAGCGTATTCCCACTCACTGGGTACTTGTAAGAAATGCAAACTACCAGGCCCAACCCAGCACTACTGAATCAGAATCTGATGTGGAAACCCCAAAGGATTCAGGAACAGGTGACATTTGTGAATGCTATTACATCTCAGCAAAAGTGCTTCTTAAGAATCTGGTGTTGGCTCGGCGCCTGTAGCACAGTGGGTATAGCACCAGCTGCATACACTGAAGGTGGCGGGTTCAAACCCAGCCGGGGCCAGCTAACCAACTATGACAACTACAACAAAAAATAGCCAGGGTGGGGCGGCGCCTGTGGTTCAGTCACTAAGGCGCCGGCCCCATATACCAAGGGTGGCGGGTTCAAACCCGGCCCCGGCCAAACTGCAACCAAAAAATAGCTGGGCGTTGTGGCAGGCGCCTGTAGTCCCAGCTGCTCGGGAGGCTGAGGCAAGAGACTCGCTTAAGCCCAGGAGCTGGAGGTTGCTGTGAGCTGTGTGAGGCCACGGCACTCTACCGAGGGCCGTAAAGTGAGACTCTGTCTCTACAAAAAAAAAAAAAATAGCCAGGGTGGTTCAGAGCCTGTGGCTCAAGCGGCTAAGGCGCCAGCCACATACACCTCAGCTGGCGGGTTGGAATCCAGCCTGGGCCGACAAACAACAATGACGGCTGCAAACCCCCCCACCCCAAAAAATAGCTGGGCATTGTGGCGGGCGCCTGTAGTCCCAGCTACTCGGGAGGCGAAGACAGGAGAATCGCTTGAGCCCAGGAGTTGGAGGTTGCTGTGAGCTGTGATGCCACAACACTCTACCCAGGGCGACAGCTGAAGGTTCTGTCTCAAAAAAAAATTAATAAATAAATAAAAAATAGCCAGGGCATTGTGGCAGGCTCCTGAGGTCCCAATTAATCAGGAGGCTGAGGCAAGAGAATCGCTTGAGCCCAAGAGTTTGAGGTTTCTGTGAGCTGTGATAGCACGGCCTTATACCAAGGGCGGCATAATGAGACTCTGTCTCAAAAAAAAAAAAAAAAAAAAAAGAATCTGGGTGTTCCACGGGGTCCATAGCTCAGTGGTTAGGCCACCAGCCACATACACTGAGGTAGGCAAGTTCAAACTGGCTCAGGCCTGCCAAACAACAATGACAACTGCAACAAAAAAACAGCCAGGTGTTGCGGCGGGTGTCTGTATTCCCAGTTATTCGGGAGGCTGCGGCAAGAGAATCGATTAAGCCAAGAGTTTGAAGTAGCTGTGAGCTGTGACGCCATAGCACTCTACCGAGGGTGACATAGTGAAACTGTGTCTCAAAAAAAAAAAAAAAAAAAGAATCTGGGTATGAGGCTGAGGTGTGTTGGCTCACACCTGTAATCCTAGCACTTTGGGAGGCCGAGATGGGAGGATTGCTTGAGCTCAAGAGTTCTTGCCTGAGTAAGTGCAAGACCCCATCTCTAAAAGTAGTGGGGTGTTGTGGCGGTGCCTGTAGTCATAGCTACTTGGGTGGCTGAGACTGTTAGCCCAGGAGTTTGAGGTTGCTGTGAGTTATAAAGCCATCTCACTCTATTGAGGGCAACATAGTAAGAATGTCTAAAAAAAAAAAGAATCTGTGTGTGAGGGTCTGGCACAGTGGCTCATGACTGTAATCCTAGCTTTCTGGGAGGCTGAGGCAGGTGGATCCCATGAGCTCCAGAGTTTGAGACCAGCTTCAGCAAGAGTGAGACCCCATCTCTAAAAATAGCCAGGTGTTGGCTCGGCACCTGTGGCTCAAGTGGCCATATACACCTGAGCTGGCGGGTTTGAATCCAGCCCGGGCCCGCCAAACAACAATGATGGCTGCAACCAAAAAATAGCTGGGCGTTGTGGCAGGCACTTGTAGTCCTAGGTACTTGGGAGGCAGAGGCAGGAGAATCACTTGAGCCCAGAAGTTGGAAGTTGCTCTACCCAGGGCAACAGCTTGAGGCTCTGTCTCAAAAAAAAAAAAAAATAATAATAATAATAATAGCCAAGTGTTGTGGTAGGTGCCTATAGTCCCAGCTACTTGGCAAGCTGAGGCAAGAGGATTACTTGAGTCCAAGAGTTTGAGGTTGCTATGAGCTATAATACCACAGCACTCTACCAAGGGTGACAAAGTGAGACTTGGTCTCAAAAAAAAAAGAAGAAGCTGGGTATGATAGCAGCACCCGTAGTCTCGGCTACTGAGGAGGCTCAGGTGGGGGGATCACATGAACACAGGAGTTCCAGGTTGCAGTAAGCTGGGATCATACCACTGTACTCAGACCTGGGCGACAGTCAGACCCTGTCTCAAATCAAAGAATTAAAAAAACAGCCAAGTGATAAACACATCAAGGCCCTGCAGCTAGAAAGCACTGGTGCATGTCATGTGACGAAGATGCTGCCACATATGTTACATGAGGAAGCCCCATGAGATCAAGTTTACATGTGAGATCAAGCTCCATAGCTTTTGGAGCTCCATCTCTGGAAATGGGCAACAGCCTGTTCATGGCCCAAGGCTTTCTCTGTTGAATGATCCCTCTTAAGACAAGAATATACACCACGCAAATCCTAGTTATCACCCGAGTGTGATTAGGAAGTGAGCCATTTTTCCCCACACTATGAAGAGTGGTTCCTTCAGACACCCTCCTGGGAATGATCAATGCATGAGTCACTAGTGCCTGCTGATGGGTCCCCCATCATCACCTGCACCTGGTCCCACAGCAGTTTCACATAGAGGCAAAGGCTTGGAACCAGGTAAAGGGAGAGCCATGATCAGATAAACTCCAACCCCACATGGACAGTGCTGTTTCCAGACACCCTGCATATCCCAGCAAGGCTAGTGGAGTGATCAAACACCTGGCAGGCTGGGGTCAGGGCCAGTCTAACTCCCAGTTAGGTTGACTCTGATCCCCAAGTTGGAAAAGCAGCTTCCTGGAGAGGCAGGAACACCACCACCACTACCTCATCTGTTTTGGGGTGAACCTGGATTAAGTAATTACCAGTGTTGCAATAACTACAGTACAGGTGGAATTCCAATATGATAACAATGCCTGGTACCATCAAAAGCCTCTTTCATAGATTTCCAAGTGTTAGCTAATGTTCTTACTGAGCAAATAGTAAAATCAAGTTCGAAGGAATTCTGAAATTCTTCTCAATTAACTCCCTCAACACTGTAACTACGACCATCTAGTGCAGTGGTTCTCAACTTTACTAATGCCGTGACCCTTTAATACAGCTCTTCATGTTGTGGTAACCCCCCAACTATAAAATTATCATTGCTAAAATAATTTTATGACTGGAGTTCACCACAACATGAGGAACTGTATTAAAGGGTCACAGCATTAGGAAGGTTGAGAACCACTGACCTAGTGCATTGAGCCTGGAAAATAACTTAGTATGGGATGGTCAGGCAGCCTCCTTCTACTTTCCCAAAAAGAAGACAAATAGTGACTTCCTCTTGGCCTGGCTCCTTACAGAGTGGGATTTATTTATTTTTTAAGTTTTTTTTCCCCCTCAAGTCATATATATACAGAGTGGGATTTATTTATTGTTTAAGTTTTTTTCCCCTCAAATCATATATATTTTTTTAATTTTCTCTATACATATACATGTGTTTATTTGGTTTCCACTTTTTGCCTTCACAAAATTAAAAAGGCTTAAAATTTAATAGCAATAACAATGTTTAAGGTAAGGACTAGAAATAAAAACTTCATAAAGAATGAACAAAGATAAATACATTCGGAAAAGAAATCAGACAATTGCTCCAACGAAATATTGAGCAATAATAATAATAATAATAGTAATGCAAAAAAAGTAACTTTTTTTACTGGGGGTGGTCTGGTGGGGCCACATGCCAGGAGGCACAACCAAATTTCTTGTAGCTATTCCTGACTCTTTGCTCCGCATCATCAGTGGGCAGAAACTGGTGTTTCCTGGTAGAGTACTTCCAAAATCAAGTCATTTTAAGTTATATTTATGTTTACAGACTTGGGGGCACGAGTGTAGTTTTGTTACATGGATGGTTTGGGCTTCCTGTGAACCCATCGCTGAAGTGTGTCCATCCACCAATAAGGTGACTTCTCACTGCATGGCCTGTACCCTTTGAAACTCTGTCCCTACCACACAACTTTCATGATCAGGTGTGCACATTACTTGGCTCCCACATGTGAGAACATGTGGTATTTGACTTTTTTTTGAGACAGAGTCTCACTCTTTCACCCTTGGTTGAGTACTGTGGCATCCTAGCCCACTGCAACCTTAAACTCTTGGGCTCAAGTGATCCTCTTGCCTCAGTTTTTCATTTTTAGTAGAGATGGGGTCTCACTCTTGCCCAGGCTGGTCTTAAACTCCTGAGCACAAGGAATCCACTCACCTCACCTCCCAGAGTTCTAGGATTATAGGTATGATAATCTGGCTGGTATTTGGCTTTGTGTTTCTGAGTTGTTTCACTTTAGAGTGGGATTTATTCCTCAACACCAATTCTGCTTCTTCCATATCATTTGTCTACATTTTCAAGCATGTTTGCCTATATCAAAACCACAGCATGCTGTCAGCGCATCAGCTCTTCTCTGGCATTGTGCATTTGCCAGTGATGCTCCCAGGCTCCAGGAATGTGGTCCATGGGGCCAGGCCCTGCTGGCTCCTGCCCTCCCAGTACCAACTCACACCACATCTGCCCTGCCTGAGAGTCCAGTGGGGCCACATGCCAGGAGGCACAACCAACTTTCTTGCAGCTCCTCATGACTCTTTGCTTCCCATCATCAGTGGGCAGAAACTGGTGTTTCCTGCTAGAGTACTTCCAAAAGCCCCACCCAAAACTCAGTTTCCCAGGTCTGGGCTTCTCTATTCCCAGCAGCTATTGCAGGGCCCAAACCACAGACACTGGTGTGATCCTGTCCCCTGTGGAGCTGAGCCCTAGGGGTCACTCACATTGCAAAATAACACATCCAAAGAAAGGACGAATCAGCACTCATTCTTGTGTATATGATTTTGACTCCTAACAAAATGATAGCAGACTGCATTACCTGGCTGGACTTGATGGCTAATTCTTCTCTCAACTGCTCTAAAATTCCAGATGTTTCCTCAGTACCTTCTTCTAAGCGTCTTGCTTCTCTGTCACATTCCTCCTTGCTGCTCTTAGCCGCCTGCAGAGCCACCTCCAGGACAATCTTCTCATTCTGCAGGAAGCGGATTGTGTCCTCTTTGGAGGCTGCTTCCCCCTGCAGCTCCCCCAGCCTGGCCTGCAGCTCATCGAAGTGTGTCTGCAGGCCATCGAGGGCCTGCTCCCTGGTCCGCAGCACTTCCTGTGTTGAGGTGAGCTGCTTCAGCAGGCCCAGGTGTTCCTGCTGCAAAGCCTCCAGCTGCTGGTCTCGCTGGTGCAAAGTCAGCTTAACCTGGGAAAGAGATAATAAGTTCAATACACTGCTATTAATCCTACTCCAACAATTTGTATCTTTTCCCTGTTCAGATTTTAAATAATTTTGATGGACATCACTTTGGAGGGACTTTTTTTTTTAATTTTTGTTTGTTTTGGAGACAGAGTCTTACTCTATCACTCTGGGTGGAGTGCTATGGCATCATAGCTCACAGCAACTTCAAACTCCTGGGCTCGAACCATTCTCTTGCCTTAGCCTCCCAAGTAGGTGGCAATACAGGTGTCCACCACAACGCCCAGCTAGTTTTTTTATTTATTGTTCAGGCTGGTCTCCAACTCCTGAGCTCATGTGATCCACCCACCTCAGTCTCCCAAAGTGTTAGGATTACAGAAGTTAGCTCAACCATACCCAGCCTGAGGGACTTTTTTATGCAAAATTCTGACATAGAAGAACACCACCAGGAGCAAACACATGGCCAGATCTGCACAGCAGCACGGTCTGACGATATGACCCTCAAACAGGCCTCACACACAAGGAAGCCCACACAGCTACCTGTGTGCAGCCCTGTGGCATCTGGCCCAATGTGGTGGCAAGTACTTGCCTGCTCTAACTGTTGCTCCAAGGATACTGCTGAGGCTGCTACCCTCTGTAGCCGTTGCCTCTCATCTTCGAACTCCTCCAGTCTCCTCTGGAGGTCTTCCTCTACCATCGTCTTCGCCTCTTGGATCTGCACAAAGGCTGCTTCTTGATCCAACATATCAGCCTGGGCCCAGGAAATAACAGTGTTTTTCAAACAGCAGGAAACTTGACCATCAACAACAGCCAGCAAAACTCCTGCTTCATAGAGAACCTGCTGCCCTGGAGACGGGCCTTCTGGCCACATCACCCTCCTGTCTACAGCTCAAGTGACTGGAGTGGACCCTCTAACCAGGCCACGAAGGGCTCCTCTCTCAGCCAGCTCAATGCAGTCCTCCCCTCTGCTAACACACAGGCCTGGCCTAAGATTGGCAGACATACCACCCAGTTTTAAGAACCAGGATCAACTGAAGAATGAAGCTTCGCTGGCCATTTCTCCCATGAAGACAGGTGGATGGCAGGTCCCTCCTTTTGGGGTGAGTCATGAAACATTCTCTTTTACCAGAATATTACTTGATACCACCTAGTAAACAAAATACAATGCCAAGGGACCACAGGGCAAACGTGGCATTCTTTACATTTGTACTGTAAGGGTGAGACCTAACATCTAAGTACACTTCTTATGGGAAAAAAATTAGTGTTTTAGTTTATAATCTAAAACTAATCACTTAAATATTTTTCAGCTCTTTGTCACTGAGCCTGAAGTATTATAGCTAAAACAACATGACTGTCTTCCATTATTCTGGTTAAATGGCCTCCATAATCTACCTGTGGAAGGAGGCCCAGGAGAGGACAAGCCCAGCACGCAGCAAGGGCAGCCAGGCACAAAATGCCATCTCGCACCTGCCCAGGTTTTATACTGTTTGTTTCTTACTTTTTCCAACAAGACATTAAGTAGGTATAATTATCCCCACTTTATAAAGAAGGAAATGAGGCTCAGAGAGGTGAAGAAATCTCCCACAGCTAAAAAGAAAACAGCTGCCTAGATCCATCCAGAGCTATGTATTTCCCATCCTCTGCGGAGGCTGTGGGCTAGCAGCTGGCAGAGAACATAACAACTCCACATGGTGGCAGGAGAATTAAATAGCAATGCAGGTTGAGTGCTCAGAAATAAATAAAATGCCTATTATCGCTGGGCTTTGAAACACTGTCAGTCACAAAGATGCATTGTCCCACTGGCAATGATCAGCTACCTGGTAGCCAGGCCCAGAGTAGAGGAGAAAAGCTCCATGGTGTGACTCACTTGCAGGTAAGAGATGAGGAATGGGTTCCCCAAACCTTACAAGGCTATCACTGTAAGCTGTTGAAAAGAATACTAAAATATGTGTGTGTTTGTGTAATAAAAAACTGTATCTATGTTTATGTGTGTCTATGTCTTTTTTTTTTTTATTAAATCATAGCTGTGTACATTAATGCAATCATGGGGCACTATGTCTTCTTAATCTCACCAACATGGCCTAAAGTCAGATAAATATTAGCCATTGGTCTCACCTCGATGCTCTGAAGCTGGACAGCTATGCGCTCCTTCTCTTTGATGGACCTGTGTTGTGTTTCTGTCAGCTGATGGTTTAGAGACACATTCTCAAGTTTTAGGTGCTCCAGGAGGCCTGCCTGGGTCATCTGTCCAACCTTTAAAGAAAACATCCAAAAGGTAAAAAATATTCAGCTTCAAGTAAGAAATGCAGACCAGCCTGTCTCAGAGGCCCCAGGGTCAGGGTCCTTGGCTACCCTACTCAATGGCTCCCATGCATGCCCCAACCCATCATGTGTTATCCACCACAAACATAGGCTTCCTGGGTTCTATGTGACCACATGGAAGGCCTGTAGCCCAGAAATCAGTGGTCATCATGCTACTGCTATGTAGTATGGGGCAGGACCCATGCAAAGCCCCTTCAGCTGCAGGGTGCAGTAGCATATGCCCACAGCCCTACCTACTCAGAAGGCTGCAGCAAGAGGATCACTTAGGCCCAGGAGTTTTGAGGCCAGCCTGGGCTACATGGAGAGACCCCATCTCTAAAAACAAAGTTCCTGTCAAAAGAGCATCTCTAAGGCTTGGCACCTGTGGCTCAAACAGCTAAGGTGCCAGCCACATACACCTGAGCTGGCGGGTTTGAATCCAGCCCTGGCCTGACAAACAACAATGTTGGCTGCAACCAAAAAATAGCTGGGCGTTGTGGCGAGCACCTGTAGTCCCAGCTACTTGGGAGGCCGAGGCAGGAGAATCGCTTAAGCCCAGGATTTGGAGGTTGCTATGAACTGTGATGCTATGGTACTCTACCCAGGGTGATAGCTTGAGGCTCTGTCTCAAAGAAAAGAAAAAAAAGGAGCATCTCTAAGTCCCTGCAGGTGAAGACCCTTTATTTATTTATTTTTTTGAGAGAGAATCTTACTTTGTTGCCCTTGGTAGAGTGCCATGGCATCAAAGCTCACAACAACCTCAAACTCTTGGGATCAAGCGATTCTCTTGCCTCAGCCTTCCAAGCAGCTGGGACTACAGGTGCCTTCCACAACGCCTAGCTATTTTTAGAGGCGAGGTCTCTCTGTGGCTCAGGCTGATCTATAACCTGTAAGCTCAGGCAATCCACCCGCCTCAGGTGGTGTGAAGACCCTTTTCTGAACTGACCAAATTCAGCAGGTGCCCTCTAGGCCTCACCCTCAGCCTGAAGCCCCACATGCACCTTCCCAGGAGGGTTGTTCCAGCCCAACCCAGCATCTGCCTAGGTCCATAGATGGTGTACGGCCCTTTCAACCACGTAGCCCCTCTAGAAGGAGGAGCCCAGAGCCATGACCCTCAGGGCAGAAATAGTTCAGCCCAGGAAGCTAAGAGCTAAAAAGGAAGGGAAAGGGCTGCCTGTTCTGTGCATGACCTGCTCCCATGTCAAAGCCAGTTCCAGTGAAGCTCCCAGACCTCAAGACCTGGCAGAAGCTGTGGGTTTCAGGTTCTAAATGAAGGCTGCACACAGAACTTGCTGGGGCTATTTCAAGACAGTGAGAAGCGAGGCTGCCTTGCTTTCTCTTCCCTTCCAGAAAAGAGGGCGAAACTTGGGTATGACAAAATTGAAAACGCTAATTAAACATTTTTAGTTTTTATTGTTATATAAGATGCAATAGTTTTTTAACTGAGCAGTAGTATTTTCCTTATACAGTTATGAAGTAATATAATTTGGAGCACGATGTTGTCTAAAATCAATATAAATAATAGCAATAGGCTCAGCGCCTGTAGCTCAAGTGGATAAGGTGCCAGCCACATACACCAGAGCTGGAGGGTTCAAATCCAACCTGGGCCTGCCAAACAACGACAACTACAACCAAAAATTAGCCGGGTGTTGTGGCGGGTACCTGTAGTCCCAGCTACATGGGAGGCTGAGACAAGAGAATCACTTAAGCCCAGGAGTTTGAGGTTGCTGTGAGCTGTGATGCCACGGCACTCTACCAAGGGCGACAGCTTGAGACTTTATCTCAAAAACAAACAGGCTCGGCACCTGTGGCTCAAGCGGCGAAGGCCCAGCCACATACACCTCAGCTGGCAGGTTCGAATTCAGCCCAGGCCTGCCAAACAACAATGACGGTTGCAACCAGAAAAATAGCCAGGCTTTGTGGCAGGTGCCTGTAGTCCCAGCTACTTGGGAGGCTGAGGCAGGAGAATTGCTTAAGCCCAGGAGTTGGAGGATGCTGTGAGCTGTGATGCCACAGCACTCTACCCAGGGTGACAGCTTGAGGCTCTGTCTCAAACAAACAATGTGTCTATGAAATAAAAAAACAGAAAAATCCTTTTTTTTTTTGTTAATTATTTTACTTTTTCAGAGACAAGGTCTTGCCCAGGCTGAAGTGCAGTGGCTACTCATGGGCACAGTCACATTGCAGCCTCCAACTCCTGGTCATCTTAACTCAATATTCTGAGCAGCTGGGAATGCAGATATGCAGTAGCCCCAGGTTGGAGTGCATTACCGCTTACTGCAGGCTACAACTCTTGGGCTCGAGCCATCCTCCCACTACAGCCTCCTGAGTAACTGGGACTACAGACCCATCACAGTCAGCTAATTTTTTCTATGTTTAGCAGAGACAGGGTCTCACTCTTGCTCAAGCTGATCTTTAACTCCTAAGCTCAAGTGCTCCTTCTGCCTTGGCCTCCCAAAGTGCTAGGATGAGAGGTGTGAGCTACCATGTATGGCAAAAAATCTTTTTAATTTAGAGAAAAGGTATTGTTCCACATGAAGACATGAAGCATGACCTACCAGGCCATGTGCTGTGTCTTCCCTGGGAGTCCTGGGGGCCGTACCTGGATGTGGGCCATCTCACCCTGCAGCCTGACTCGGGCCTCCTGTGCTAGGGCAAGCTGCTGCTGGTACCACTGCCGGACATTCTGCAGGGATGAGATTTCTGCCTGTGAAGCCTTCAGCTTGCTGGTCAGTGTCGCACGTTCCAGTTGCACCTGCTGCAGCTGGCTTTGCAAGGCTATCATCTGCTGTCGAAGATCATGCACTATAAGTGAGAAAAACCAGCTCATACTAATGGCCACAAGCAGGAGAGCCCACAGTTCTGCATAGATGCCTGTCACAAAGGGGTCTCTCTGCAGAGTGCGAGAAACACAGTTGATTCTGATTATTCTCAATAGTTAACATTTTAGAAAGTCACTGTCACCAATGCATCTGCAGATACAGAGCCACTGCTCCTGGGGAAACATAAGGTTAGGTCCTCTAAGCCTCTGGTCACAAGATGTTCATCAAGTGACCATTATTATGTAACTTCTGTTTATGTGTGCTTCTATTTATTTTTATTTTATTTATTTAGAGACAGAGCCTCAAGCTGTCATCCTGGGTAGAGTGCCATGGCATAACAGCTCACAGCAACCTCCAAATCCTGGGCTCACATGATTCGCTGCCTCTGCCTCTGCCTCTGCCTCTGCCTCCCAAGTAGCTGGGACTACAGGTACTTGCCACAACACTGTCGTTGTTTGGCGGGAATGGGCTGGATTCGAATCCGCCAGCTCAGATGTATGTGGCTGGCACCTTAGCCACTTGAGCCACAGGCACCAAGCCTGTGCTTCTATTTAAAGACAATTTGTGTAGACATAATGTAGACTCACTCATGTTGAACTCACAGTCAACAGGCCTGAGCAAAGCTTCTCTGAGAAATCTATTTTTTCTATAAAACACAGCACAGCCTCCCTGCATTTAACAATACCAGCTGGTGGTTGGGGACATTTTAAATAGCAAAACCACCCCAAAAAAGCACAGAAATACAAATACGGCATTGAGTAGACCAGGAAAAGAACACTTGTTCCCAGTCTGAGTTGAAGCAAGGCAAAGTGTGGCCTCATTCCACTGCAGCGAGGAACGAGTGCTTCATACAACTCAGGTTTCTGCCTCTCTGCACATGTCCACAAGCGACGCGACTATTAAAGCTCTGTGACTGGGCAGCGCCTGTGGCTCAGTGGGTAGGATGCCAGCCCCATCTACTGAGGGTGGCGGGTTCAAACTCAGCCCCAGCCAAATTGCAACAAAAAATAGCCAGGTGTTGTGATGGGCGCCTGTAGTCTCAGCTACTCAGGAGGCTGAGGCAAGAGAATTGCCAGGAGTTTGAGGTTGCTGTGAGCTGTGAGGCCACAGTGCTCTATCGAGGGCAATAAAGTGAGACTCTGTCTTTAAAAAAAGAATAAATAAATAAATAAAGCTCTGTGAGTATTGATTGAAGGGGTTCAAAGAAATTTAAGTAGGCAAATTCAGTTGCAGAATCTGTAATACTGAAAATCAACTGTGTGTGCACAAATTGTGGTGGACCCTGAGGCTCCTATCTTTGAATGGCCTGATGTTCACCAGCCATGGGCCAGGACTGAGTGGTCCTGCCTGAATTCAGGCTGGTTCTGCTGCCCAGTGAGCACTAGTCAGATGGAGCCCTGCAATTCACAGAGTCACAAACTTATTTTGGTGTTTCGTACTTTCTGGACGTTATAGTTTCTCCTTGGGGACTGGGTATCATAAAGGGCTCAAAGATAGAAAAATAACAGCAATTTGAAAAAGGTCTACTGTTTGTTTCTTGGTTGGGTCTCTTTCAGCATTAAGACATAGCCTCTGTGACAACGGCTTTTTACCTACTCTGTGCCATCAGATCTGAGACCAGGCTCACTTGTCTAGGCCCTCATGCCAGGCAAACACAGGCGCTCCTGTTGCTCTGACCCTGCCCTGAGAAGAGCCTCATCCAAGCAGTGTATGCCTGAGTCACTATACCCCTCAGGCTCTGATCTGCAGTCTTCCCACCACACCTCACCCTCTTCTTCCTGCCCTTCTTTACACCACCACATCTGAGCATGGAGGCCAGAATTTCCTCGGTGTCCAGTGGGCTCAGAGCATCAACTCTGAGACTGGCTCGGGGTGGGTGGGTGGGGGTGGGGCTGGGCATAGGAGCACCCAAGAGCACATGGTTAGCACGAAGAAAGCCAAACATACTGCTGAGCCACAGAGCCACCACAGCTCCCTGCAACTCCATGACTCTTTCTCTTGATGTTCCCAGGTCAACCCTACTAGGAGGAAGTTAACTAGAATGCTGAACACAGCGAGGACAGCTCTGCCAACCAGCAAACGTAAGTGTTGTTTTTAAATATATTAAGTAGAATCTACAATTCTGTGGAATCAGCAAGCAGCTCTTCATCCCAAATAAGACTGGATTTTTAAGGCAGAATGAACAGAAACAATTAACTACTATCGTTAGGGTCTAAAGTCAATTTCTAAGATCTAACTAATTTCCCTGGATACCCTGCAAAAATGTGCAGAATTCCATGAGGTCAAACAAAAAGTATATTTCCTTTAGAAAAGTAGACACCTTGTGTGTAAATTATAAACTAATAAAACCCCATAGCCACACAGATGTGGTAACAGACCGGCCCCAGCCCCACCTCACAGGGCAGCCACGTGAGAACATGAGCAGAGTGCAGATGGCTGGGCTCTCACCTGTGTTGTCCTTACTGAGGATGCTCTTTTGCATGTCTTCTACTTTTGCCACAAGCCTCTGGTACTGTTCCTCTGCCACCTTCAGGTCACTATTGGAGGATGCCAGGCTGGCATTTTTGGATTCCAGCATATTCTGCAGGTCGGTCATAGCCTGCTCCAGATCCCAGCAGGACTGCTTCAAGGTATCCACCTCCAGGCTGAGGGAATCCTGCCGCTGCTGGCTGGTCTGGCTGTGCTCCACCTGTACCTGCAGTCTGGTGCTGAGGGCCGCCAGCTGTGCCTGCAGCTCCGCCTTTTCCTTAAGTGCCTGAAAAGACCCCGAACCACCACCCTAACTTGCAGGAAGAGGAGCCAATTCTGGCCAGTATATTCACTGAGAGAGAAAGATGTCTGACAGCGACTTCACACACATTGCCACACCAGTTATTTCCAAACAGACCCTGGAGGCAGAAAAGGCACCTGTAGTGCCTACACTAGCTTTAGGGCCAGCTGTACCTTGCAGGGCAGCGCCAGGCAGGGCTGTGAAGGTACCTCCCCGGTGCCAGGATGTGGGAAAATACGTTTTTTCAAAAATCAAAAAAGTTCACACAGATTCATGCACACACAAACAAAGCCAAGAATACCAGGCATGTTGAGGGACCCTAAGATAAAAAGCTATCAGATTAAGACTGGGGGGGAGTGGCGGTATGGGCAAAAAATGTCCCCTGGGACAAGCTGCTGCTACATGAGAGGGTCTGAGGGGCCCTTGCTAGGGCCAATGGACGCAGAAACAGTCCTGAGTAACCACAACAGTGCCATCCACAGGATGAAGCAGGGAAAGAGAGGAAAGGCCAAAGGAGCAGCAGAGATGCCACAAGATGTGAGCAAGTGATAACATGCCACTCACCAGCAGCACACCTGGATCCCAAGCATGCATGGGAACCCCAAATTCCCTCACCAAGACAAACAGCAAATCCAACAAACAGAAGAGAAAACACCCAGTTAACATCAAGTTAACTCAACAAATTTAATGAGATTTAGACTAAGTACAACTAGCACCTGCACAGATATGCCAGGGAGCACTGCATCCATGCAATACAGGCCTTGGTTTGGATGCACCAAAGCATACATTAGTGATCAGGAGGATGAGAAGAGAAAAGTAAAGTAAGAGCAAGCTCTTAGATTGTCCAAGGGACTGAATATATAGAGGAAGTAGAAATGCATTTGATGAGAGGGCTACATTCTAAAGTAGTAGAATTTTTACTAAAGTAAAAATTGTACACACCAAAATTAACCTTGATGTCTCTAAAATCACCTCTTTAGTAGACACAGTTTTATGCACCACACAGTAGTTAGTTTGTGTCCAAAGACTATGTTGCACACAGAGCCATCTTAAACATGAAATGTCCGTCTAGCAAATCAAGCTCCTCTCACCACAGGCAGCTCTCCTCTGCTCCCAAACTGCCTTGCACACACTTTCTAAAAGGATACCCTCTCCTCCATCACATTTCTGTGCCATCTGTGTGTTCTCACTTTCTCTCATGCCAACAGCAGAAAGCTGAATTCCATGGGACTGATTTACATTGATCATTGACAGAAAGATAAAAATCTAGTTCTTCACTATCAATAAAAATACATTCAACAAAATGACAAAGGGAAGCTGAAAATTAAGAGATGAAAAATTATTTTTCTGGCAAGTGCTAACTAGATATAGCAAAATTAATATCAGAAAAAGCAGAACCCACTGAAAATCATATTAAAGAGGTAAAGACAAAAAGTTTACCATGTCAGAAAAAGGTACAGTCCACCAAGAGAATTAACTATTCTGGACCATAAATATCTAACATCCAGGAAATATTCTGGGCAAATCTTGATGATGAAGTAGAAAGAGTAGAAAACTAACACACCTCCTTCAGAAGTTGACAGATCAAATAGCCAAAAAATGAAAAAATATGAAACATACGGCTGACGTAGCTTACTTTTAAAGATCTTTGTAGGCTTGGCGCCTATGGCTCAAGTGGCTAAGGTGCCAGCCACATACACCTGAGCTGGAGGGTTTGCAACCAGCCCAGGCCTGCCAAACAACAATGACGTCTGGAACCAAAAAAAATAGCCGGGCGATGTGGCAGGTGCCTGAAATCCCACCTACTTGGGAGGCTGAGGCAAGAGAATTGCTTAAGCCCAGGAGTTGGAGGTTACTGTGAGCTATGATGCCACAGCACTCTACCCAAGGTGACAGCTTGAGGCTCTGTCTCAAAAAATAAAATAAAATAAAGACCTTTGTAAAACTTTGTACCCAATAAAGAGGAATCACACATTCTTTTCAGCTGCACGGCACAATAAAACATCAATCAAATATCCATTACCTGACTAGCCTCTAATGATAAAGCTTCCAGCTGTCCTTCGAGTCTCATTTTTTCTTTGAGAACCTGCAATATTTCATCCTGAGTCTCGGCAGCAGAGCCTTCCACAGAAACACTGGAGGACAAAGCACAGGACCAGGGACGTGTGAGCAATGCTGACTGCGTAACTATTCTCCATACTCTCCAGTTTCACACACCCTTGCTACTCCCTCCCATGTTTTTAAAAGTTAAGTAAAAAGATTTATGTAGAAACCTAAGTAATTATGTACACTACCAATAAATTTTCCTGCCAACGGTCAGGCATTTCCACATGCCTGGACACCTTTTGGAAATGTGAGCCCATGTAAGTATCCATGCAGTTTGAAAGACCCATCTATATAAATACTGAAGACAGGATGTTAATACTGTAGACGATTGCTGATTAGATCTTTTTTTTTTTTTTTATTGTGGGTTTTTTTTTGGCCGGGGCTGGGTTTGAACCCGCCACCTCCGACATATGGGACCGGCGCCGTACTCCTTGAGCCACAGGCGCCGCCCCAGATCTATTTCTTAAAACACAAAACAATTGAGGCCAGGTGAGGTGACTCATGCCTGTAATCCTAGCACTCTAGAAGGCCAAGGCGGGTGGATTGCCTGAGCCCACAGGTTGGAGACCAGCCTGACCAAGAATGAAACTTCATCTCTAAAAATAGCCGGGCACTATGGCAGGCAACTGTAGTCCCAGCTACTTGAGAGGCTGAGGAAAGAGAATCACTTGAATCCAAGAATTTGAGGTTGCTGTGAGCTTTGATGCCATGGCATTCTACTGAGGGTGATAAAGTAAGACTCTATCTCAAAAAAAAAAAAAAAAAAAAAAAGCAGGCTTGGTACCCGTAGCTCAGTGAGGAGCTGGTGGGTTCGAGCCCAGCCTGGGTCTGCCAAACAGCAATGACAACTGCAACCAAAAAGTAGCCAAATGTCATAGCTCAGCTCAGTCTCAGCTGCTTGGGAGGCTGAGGCAGGAGAATTGCTTGAACCCAAGAGTTTGAGGTTTCTGCGAGCTGTGACGCCACAGCACTCTACCAAGGGTGACATAATGAGACACTGTCTCAAAAAAAAAAAAAAAAATAAGCAACACAGTTGTATATGAAGGAAATATTAATGTCAAGACTACAGATGAAATCAGGAAAGAGAAACCGTGTATCAACCGCTGTAGTGATGGAAGCCATGTGAAGCTTCCACAGAAGCTGTGTCTAAGAACATACCTTCTGCCCACCCCACTCACCCCTGTATCTGACCCACCTGCTGCAGATGCTGTTTCTCCGACTCTGCATGTCCCCATTGATTTCTCTCTTTTGATCTTGGTGCTCAGCTGCTGCGGCCTGGAGGACATCCTTAATGGAGGGGTACTGGCCCAAAGCACCCACGGCAATCTCCTGGCCATTTACCACATAGGAAGTTTCCTGTATGCCAATTGTGTTCACCAGAACACCATATGTCCCACGAGTAGAGACACTGCTGTGTGATGAACTGTCACTCTCATTTCCATCAGCCTCGGACACGCTGTCTCCAGTTAATGAAGCATTCTCCAGACGGTCATCGGTCTCAGGAGACAGGCTGATTTCAGACACAACTGATGCACTGCTTCTACTCTGCTTCAGGGAACCCATGCGAGAGTCGGTAGCTGAAATATTTCTACCAGCACTTCCGACATCTGAGCCTTCAGTTTTGTAATCAGCCAGAGATCGAATTTTGCTTGATTTTGAACTTTTTTTCTCCTTAGGATGTGCCAAGAGCCCTAAGCTGCCCACCTTAGGCCCCCGAGGGACACTGGTGCGCAGAAAGGAATATTCTTTTGTCATAGCCACAGTACTGGCCCTTGGTAAGTGTTCTGGGTTTAGCATGAGTTCAGGATCAAGTGTGCTAAAAAGTCTTGTTTTTGTTGAAGGTTGACCGGACTGAGAAGGAAACAAAAGCACAAAAATTATGTTTAAAACTGATAAGCAGAATTCTGACACTGCATTCAGAAAGGTTGCACCAAATTTTTTTTTTTTTTTGGTAGAGACAGAGTCTCAACTCTATTACCCTCGGTACAGTGCTGTGGCATCACACAGCTCACAGCAACTTCCAACTCCTGGGCTTAGGTGATTCTCTTGCCTCAGCCTCCCAAGTAGCTGGGACTACAGGCGCCCTCCACAACGCCCGACTATTTTTTTGTTGCAATTTTGACCAGGGCTAGGTTTGAACCCACCACCCTTAGTATATGGGGTCGGCACCCTACCCACTGAGCCACAGGTACTGCCCAGGTTGTACCAATTACTAGCCCCTCTCTACTGATAACCAGAAAGCATCCAGCTCCCGGCCCTTGCCACACAGGGTGTGGCCAGGTCTTCCCCTTAGGCCTCATTGCTTCAGGGTCACACTATTCTGACTAGTCAGACCATTCCTAGACCTAAACCACCCTCTTTAATGAATGTAACTGTGAAACACTTCAAAACACATATTAGAGCATCATATGTTGTATACTCCACCAACAAGATGTCTCCAGCTATTTTCTGGTTTATTCTTTCAGATAAACATTAAAAATGTTTTTCTTTAAGGCTGGGCATGGTGGCTCATGCCTGTAATCCCAGCACTTTGGGAGGCCAAGGTGGGTGGATCGCCTGAACTTAGGACTTTGAGACAAGCCTGAGCAAAAGCGAGACCTCATCTCTACTAAAAATAAAAAAAATTGGCTGTTGTGGTGGGTGCCTATAGTCCCTGCTAGTTGGGAGGCTGAGGCAAGGGGATAGACAGATTGAGCCCAAGAGTTTGAGCTTGCTGTGAGCTAGGATGCCACAGCACTCTATCCAGGTCACAGAATGAAACTCTGCCTCAAAAATTAATTAATTAATTAATTTTCTTTTCTTTAGCTAGGTGTCGTGACAGGCACCTGTAATGCCAGCTAGTTGGGAGGCTGAGGCAAGAGGATTTCTTGAGCCCCAGAGTTTGAGGTTGCTATGAGCTATGAAGCCATGGCACTCTACTCAGGGCGACAGAGTGAGACTCTGTTTCAAAAATAAATAAGTAGGGTGGCGCCTGTGGTTCAAGGTGTAGGGCGCCGGTCCCATATGCCGGAGGCGGGTTCAAACCCAGCCCAGGCCAAAAATAAATAAATAAATAAATAAATAAGTAACTAATTTTTTTCTTCAATTAAAAAAAAAGTCCTGTTGAATTAGAACTACCTTAAATTTATGGGCCATTCCCCTTCAATTATTATCTGCTCACGTGTTTCTCAAAAAAAAAAAAAAAAAAAGTGATGTCAGGTTCTTTATCTAGATTCTCAGACCTTTTCATTGCCATTTAAATTTACTTCTTGGATATTTTATGATTTTTGTTATTAAAAATGCCATCTTTTCCCATTAATTTTATAACTGATCATGTTAAGATAACTATTAATTTTTCTTTTTTTTTGTAGAGACAGAGTCTCACTTTATGGCCCTCGGTAGAGTGCCGTGGCCTCACACAGCTCACAGCAACCTCCAACTCCTGGGCTTAAGCGATTCTCTTGCCTCAGCTTCCCGAGTAGCTGGGACTACAGGCGCCCGCCACAACGCCCGGCTATAATTTTTCATACTTATAATTTTTAACTGACAATTTTCTAAACCCTAATTATGTTAAAGAATTTTTGTCAGTGGATTCTAAAGTCTTCCAAGGTATTACCAACACCTGCAAATCTTTTTTTTTTTTTTTTTGGCAGGGGCTGGGCTTGAACCCGCCACCTTCGGCATATGGGACCGGCGCTCTACCAGTTTGAGCCACAGGCGCCACCAACACCTGCAAATCTTTCTCTTCCTTTTCAATGTTCATCTCACTTATTTTCTTTATATTACCGAGTCAACTAGGTATCTCAACGTGACTTGCTTTTAGAGAACCATTCAGTCCTACATTATTCTACAAAATCAACCCAATCCCATCAGGCAGGGGCACAGGGAGGAGGATGAGACACCTCACAAAATGACACTGGATGCACCTGAAACAACAAATGAGCCAGAACAGCTAGCTAAAAAGAGCAATAAGAGAAAAGGCCAGGCAAGACAGGGGGCGTGGCTCAGGGAGGAGCTGGGTGAGAAAGTGAAGGTGGGGCTCAGGGAAGAGCTGGGCCAAGGAAGTGTGAGTAAGGGAGGGGCTCAAGGACCGTAGGGCCAGGTAAGGGTGGGGCTCTAGAGAGTGAGGCCAGAAGAATAAAGGAGAGGCTCAGGGAGGGTGGGGCCAGGTAAGTGAGGGGCCAGGCAAGTGAGGGGTGGGGCAACAGTTGTCTCTTGTTCCTGATGTTGTGAATCTAGGATAATTACATCCATTCAGACCTACTACAGGAGGCTGCCTAATGAAACAGAATGAATGCAGTCCAGAAATCAGCCAAGGCACAGTGCAATGTGTAATTAGTTAAGAAATATCATGATAAAGTAGTTTTGCAACCAGTAGGGAAAGTTAGATCACAGAATAAGCAATTCAAGATGGCTCAACCATCTATCCAAACAGACCCAATTCTCCCCTCTCTCTTTAAAATATCCCAGATGATAGTGCATGGTACTGAGAAAATATTCCAGATGATAGATTAAATTTTTCTTTTTTAGAGATGGCGTCTCACTCTGTTGCCCTGGGTAGAGTGCCGTGGCTTCATGGCTCACAGCAACCTAGACAATTCCTCAGCCTCCCAAGTAGCTGGGACTATGGGTGCCCGCTACAATGCCCAGCTATTTTTTTTGTTGCAGTTTGTCTAGGGCAGGGTTCGAATACTCCACCCTCGGTATGTGGGGCCGGTGCCCTATTCACTAAGCCACAAGCACCACCCAGATTAAATACTTTTAAAATATATCTTAAATGTGGGTGGCGCCTGTGATCAAAGGAGTAGGGCTCCGGCCCCATATACCAGAAGTGGCGGGTTCAAACCCAGCCCAGGCCAGAAACTGCAAAAAAAAAAAAAAAATATATATATATATATTAAATGTATAAGGAAAAAACGCAAGTGAATTTATTTATATTCTTCCAATGTTTAAATATGACATAAACCCTGAAAGAACAGTAAAGATTAAAATTTTCAACTGTAAATATTTAAAACTGATATCGAATAAAAATCACACCAGAGGGGCGGCGCCTGTGGCTCAGTCGGTAAGGCGCCGGCCCCATATACCGAGGGTGGCGGGTTCAAACCCGGCCCCGGCCAAACTGCAACCAAAAATAGCCGGGCGTTGTGGCGGGCGCCTGTAGTCCCAGCTACTCGGGAGGCTGAGGCAAGAGAATCGCTTAAGCCCAGGAGTTGGAGGTTGCTGTGAGCTGTGTGAGGCCACGGCACTCTACCGAGGGCCATAAAGTGGGACTCTGTCTCTACAAAAAAAAAAAAAAAAAAAAATCACACCAGAAAAGAAGTCAGAAGATGTGGCAGACATGGAAATGATATTTTCAATCTGGACTGACAAGGGCCACTTTCCTAGTTTACAGGGCACCTACACAGCAGAAAGACAACCAATGGAAAATGGGCAAAGTTACAAGAAATGCAAACTGCTAATACATGGGATATGCTCAGCGTAAGAAAACATCATTTGCTTCACCTATTAGAACGACAAAAATTTGAGTTTTCCTATTTCTAAAGCTGCCATTGATAAGCTGGCAGTCTCACATATTGCCAGCCAGAGCATAAAAAAAATTGGAATATTCAATATATACCTATAACAAAAGATGAACAGATTTGAGCAACTCTTGTAATTGCAGAAGTCAAATGTGACTTGAATATTAAATTTTAATACAATTTTTTTCCTTTCTTAAATTGTGTATACTTTTTTTGGCACCCTCTGTACATAATACCTTTTACTCAATAATTTGACAATTA
This sequence comes from Nycticebus coucang, assembly GCF_027406575.1. NCBI lineage: Eukaryota > Metazoa > Chordata > Mammalia > Primates > Lorisidae > Nycticebus > Nycticebus coucang. Next base: position 104,968,630 of record NC_069783.1, on the reverse strand, counting down.
TTTACCCACAAAGTATACCAAGATATAAAACATCCATTGCAGTATTGTTGGCAATTTCAAAAACTAGAAAACACATGCTGGGAAGCCAAGGTAAGTGGATTGCCTGAGCTCACAGGTGTAAGACCAGCCTGAGCAAGAGTGAGACCCCATCTCTAAAAATAGCCGGGCACTGTGGCAAGCACCTGTAGTCCCAGCTACTTGAGAGGCTGAGGCAAGAGGATCACTTGAGCTCAAGAGTTTGAGGTTGCTGTGAGCTACGATGCCATGGCACACTACCGAGGGTGACAAAGTGAAATTCTGTCTTAAAAGAAAAAAAAAAATTTTTTTTTTTTTTTTTTTTTTTAGAAAACAACCAAAATGTCAATCACTACAGACAAGTTAAATAAATGCTGGGATACACATACATGTTATTAAAAGAATAAGGTGGGTCTGAATTGTTTGTGCTGATGAAGAGTTCAGGGTGAAGGTGGCGATACTGGTGATGTGGAGAAGCACAGAGAACACTAGGTGCTGTCAGCAGAGGCATAAAGACATCCTCACAGCATACATCAGATTAGAAATAGGAGGGGACTTTTACTCATCACTTGTACCATTTATGCCTGAACTACATTTTTTGTGGTAAAGAAATATTCTTTTATTCCTAGTTTGGTAGTTTTATTTGCTTGTTCTGTGTTTTTGAATCAGGAATATTAAATTTTATCAAATACTTTTCTAGCACCTATTGAGATGATCATGATGCTTTCCACGTGGACCTATCACTATGAAGTTTTTTTTTTTTTTTTTGAGACAGAGTCTCACTTTGTCACCCTTGGTAGAGTGCTGTAGCACCATAGCTAACAGCAATCTTAGACTTTTGGGCTCCAGTGATCCTCTTGCCTCAGCCTCCCAAGTAGCTGGGACTACGCACACTGGCAATGATGCCAGACTATTTTTAGAGATGGGGTCTTGCTCTTGCTGAGACTGGTGTAGAACTCCTGAGCTCAGGCAATCCACCCGTCTTCGCCTCCCAGAGTGCTAGGATTACAGGTGTGAGCCACCTTATCTAGCCTTTTTTTTTTTTTTTTTTAAGATAGGGTCTTGCTCTGTCACCCAAGCTGGAATGCAGTGGTACAATCACAGCTTTGTTTTATTACACTTTGCAAATACCATATCTTTTACAAATTGGTCGGTTATTCCTGGCAACCCTGTGTCCAGTAAGTCCATTAGTGCCACATTCCCAGCAGCACATGTTTACATCATGTCTCTGTGTCACATTTTAGAAATTCTCACAATATATTAATTTTTTCATTATTGTATTGATTTTTTCATTATTATTTCATATATATCAATTTTCATTATTTTTCAATGTATCAATTTTTTCATTATTTCATTACTGATCTCTAATCAGTGATCTTTGATGTTACTGTTGCAGCTGTCTTGGGACACCACAAACCACAGCCATATAAGACGGGGAACTTAACTGATAAATGTTTCTGCCTTCTCCACCTCTAGCTGTTGCCCCATCTGTCTCCCTCTCCTGGGGCTACCCTATTCCTTGAAACATAACAGTATTCAAATTAGGATAATTGACAAGCCTACAACAGTCTCTAAATATTCAAGTGAAAGGATGAGTGGCACATCTCTTCCTTTAAATCAAAAGCTAGAAGCAATTATGATTAGTAAGGAAGGCAAGCTGAAAGCTGAGAAAGGCTGAGAACTAGGTCCCCGTGTCAATGCAAAGGACAAGTTCTTGAAGGAAACTGAAAGTGCTACTCCAAAGAACACCCAAAAGGTAAATCACACAACCTTATTGTTAACATGGAGAAAATCGTCTCTACAGAAGATCAAACCAGCTCCAATATTCCCCTAAGCCAAAACCTGATCCTCAACAAGTCAAGTCCCCGATTCTCTTCAATGCTATAAAGGCCAAAAGAGGTGAGGAAGCTGCAGAAGAAAAGCCTGAAGCTAACAGAGGTTGCTTCATGAGCTTTAAGGAAAGAAGCCATCTTCATAACATAAAAGTGCAAGGTAAGATAGTAGGTGCTGATGCAGAAGCTGCTGCATGTTACCCAGAAGAACTAGCAGAGATCCCTGATGAGGTGGCACACCAAACAAGAGATTTTCAGTAGATGAATCAGCGTTTTTTGTTATTGTTGTTGTTTTGGGTTGTTTTGAGACAGTCTTACTTTGTTGCCCTCAGTAGAGTGCTGTGCCATCATAGCTCACAGCAACCTCAAACTCTCGGGCTCAAACGATTCTCTTGCCTCAGCCTCCCAAGTAGCTGGGACTACAGGTGCCCGCCACAACGCCCGTTTATTTTTAGAGATGAAGTCTCACTCTTGCTCAGGCTGGTCTTAAACCTTTGAGCTCAAGCAGTCCATCCACCTTGGCCTCCCAGAGTGCTAGGATTACAGGTGTGAGCCACCACACCCAGCCTATGAAACAGCCTTTTGTTAGAAGATGCCATCTAGTACTTTCTTTTTTTTCTTTTTTTGCAGTTTTTGGCCCGGGCTGAGTCTGAACCTGCCACCTCTGGCATATGAGGCTGGCGCCCTAACCCTTTGAGCCACAGGTGCCGCCCACCATCTAGTACTTTCATAGTGCAGTGAGGTTGATGCTTGGCTTCAAAGAACAGGCTGACACTCTTTTAGGGGCCACTGCAGCTGGTGACTTCAAGTTGAAGCCAGTGCTCATTGACCACTCTGAAAATCCTAGGGCCCTTAAGAATGACACCAAATCTACTCTTCCTATGCTCTATAAATGGAACCACAAAGCCTGGGTGACAGCACATCATATGAGCATGGTTTACTTAATATTTTAAGACCCCTGTCGAGATTTACTGCTCATAAAAAGGGAATCCTTTCAAACCACTCACTGACAAGGCATCTGATGACGCAAGAGCTGTGCTGGCGAGGTACAAAGAGATGAGTGTTATTCTCAGGCCTCTAACACAACATCCATTCTGCAGTCCATGGAACCAGGAGCCATTATGACTTTCAAGTCTTAATTTATTTCATAAAGCTATAGTTGCCATAGATAGTGATTCATCTGAAGGATCCGAGCAAAGTAAACTGAAAATCTTCTGGAAAGGAGTTACCATTCTAGATGCCATAAAGAACATTGTGATTCACGGGAGGAGGTCAAAATATTAACATTAAAAGGAGTTTTGAGGAAGTTGATGCCAACCCTCATGAATGACGGAGGGGTTCAAGACTTAAGTGAAATGATTACAGATGTGGTAAAAATACCAAGAGAACTAGAATTAGAAGTGGATTCTGAAGATGGGATCGAATTGCTGCCATCTCAGGAAAAAACTTGAACAGATGAGAAGTCAGTTCATATGGATGAGCAAAGTGGTTTCTTTAGAAGGAACCTTACTCCTGGTGAAGATCCTGTTAACATTGTTGAAATGACAACAAAGCATTTAGAATAGGACTTAAACTGAGTTGACAAAGCAGCAGAGTTTCAGAGGACTGACTGCAATCTTGAAAGAAGTTCTACTCTGGATGAAACGCTATGAAATTGCATTGCATACTACAAAGTAATCTTTTGTGAGGGACGGAAAGGAAGAGTCAATCAATACGGCAAATTTCACAGCTATCTTCTTTGCCACAGCCCACCCACCTTCAGCAACCCCACCCGAAATCAGTCAGCAGTATCACATCCAGACCAAACACTCCACCTGCAAGGAAGATAACCACTCCAGGAAGGCTCAAATAATCATTACCGTTTTTAGCAACAAAGCATTTTAAATTACGGTATGCACTGTTTTCTTACACATAATGCTACCATACACTTACTAGACTACAGTACAATAGAAACATAACTTCTATATGTACTAGGAAAACAAAAAGTTTGTATGACACTGTATGACACGCTTTACTGTGATGGTATGGAATGGCATCTGCAATCTCTGAAGTGTATCTGCATTTCTTTGCTTTTTCTTCCCTTTTTTTGTTTTTTTTTGAGACTTAGTGTCTCATTCTGTCACCATGGTAGAGCGCTGTGGTGTTACAGTTCAAAGTAACCTCAAACTCTTGGCTCAAGCCATCCTCCTGCCTCAGCCTCCCATGTAGCTGGAATTCTAGGTGCCACAATATCTGGCTAATTTTTCTATTTTTATTTCTATTTATTTATTTATTTAGAGATAAAAGTCTCACTTTGTCGCCCTTGGTAGAGTGCCATGGCATCACAGCTCACAGCGACCTCCAGCTCTTGGGCTTATGCAATTCTCTTGCCTCAGCCTCCTGAGTAGCTGGGACTACAGGTGCCCGCCACAACACCAAGCTATTTTTTTGTTGCAGTTTGGCCGGGGCCGGGTTTGAACCTGCCACCCTCAGTATATGGGGCCAGTATCCTACTCACTGAGCCACAGGCACGGCCAATTTTTCTATTTTTAATAGAGATGGGGGGTCTCACTCTTGCTGAGGCTGGTCTCAAACTCCTGAGTTTAGGCACTCCTCCTACCTCGGCCTCCCAAAGTCTAAGATTACAGGCATGGGCCAACCATGCCCAGCTCTTTGCTTTTCAAATGGCATATTTGGGAATAAAACACACTCATTCCAAAGGAACCAGTACCAGATGAGGGACAATAACCAGACGCCTAGTATCTGCAAAGACAGGATAACACAGCTGACGTTCAGAGCCCCCAGAGCCCAGCCCAGCTCGAAAATCAGAGGCCAGAACTACATGTGACCAATCACTGCCTCTAGTACCTATGGCTTTCCATGAGCATTTTCAGGGCAAGGACACTGACCCGCTCCTGCTGACGCTTCACTCTGTACTGCTTGAGCTGCTCTTCCAGCTGCTTTTGAGCCTGAAGTCGGACCTGCTCCTCCTTTTCCAGGGGCAGTGGAGACTCTGTAGAGCCTGCAGTGAGAAAACAGCTATTCACAAACTCATGAAAATGGGCGGCGTCTATGGCTCAGTGAGTCAGGCGCCAGCCCCATATACTGAGGGCGGTGGGTTCAAACCTGGCCCCGGCTAAACTGCAACAAAAAAATAGCTAGGCATTGTGGCAGGCACTTATAGTCCCAGCTACTTGGGAGGCTGAGGCAAGAGAATCGCCTATGCCCAAGAGCTGGAGGTTGCTGGAAGCTGTGATGCCATAGTACTCTACCAAGGGCAACAAAGTGAGACTCTGTCTCTTAAAAAAAAAAAAAGAAACTCATGAAAAAATCAGGAACAGCTTGGCTGCTTTGCATTTAAATGTTTTAGTGCCTAAGCAACATACACCCATCTAAGTTTGTTTTTTTTTATTATTTATTTATTTATTTTTGAAACAGAGCCTCAAGCTCTCCCCCTGGGTAGAGTGCTGTGGCATCACAGCTCACAGCAACCTCCAACTCCTGGGCTCAAGCAATTCTCCTGCCTCTGCCTCCCAAGTAGCTGGGACGAGAGGCACTCGCCACAATGCCTGGCTATTTTTGGTTGTAGCCGTCACTGTTGTTTGGCGGCCCAAGCTGGATTCGAACCCACCAGCTCAGGTGTACGTGGCTGGCGCCTTAGCCGCTTGAGCCATAGCTGCCAAGCCATTGTTTTTCTTAACTGAAACAGTCTCACTTTGTCACCCTCAGTAGAGTGCCGTGGTTCACAGTAACCTCAAACTCTAAGGCTGAACTGATTCTCTTGCTTCAGCCTTCCTAGTAGCTGGGACTACAGGCACCCACCACAATGCCTGGCTAATTTTTTTGTTCGTTTTGTTTAGCAGGCCAGACAAGGTTCAACCCACCAGCCCTGGAGCATGTGGCTGGTGCCCTACCCACTGAAATACAGGTCCCCAGCCTACCAATCTAAGTTTTGAAGGATAATTTCCGGATTAAAAGAAACTGTGAGCCTTGGATACTCACCACAGACAGGATCTACCTTGTAGGACATACTGGCCAATACTGGGTTTGTGTTCATGTAATGAGGACACTACCTCCTATGGACACTCAATTTGTAAGACAAGAGATAATAATAAGCTCAAGGGATCCTCTGCCTTAGCCTCCCAGAGTGCTGTGATTCCAGGCGGGACTCATGTGCCCAGCCAACAAGTGTCTTTCAATAATAAAAAGTATTGGCTCAGCACCTGTAGCACAGTGGTAAAGGCACCAGCCACATACAGTGAGACTGGTGGGTTCGAACCCAGCCCAGGCAAGCTAAAATAATAATGACAGGGGTAGCACCTGTGACTCAAGGAGTAGAGTGCCAGCCCCATATAGCGGAGGTGGTGGGTTCAAACCCAGCCCTGGCCAAAACTGCAAAAATAAATAAATAAATAATATAATGACAACTGCAACAAAAAATAGCCAGGCATTGTGGTGGGCGCCTGTAATCCCAGCTACTTGGGAGGTTGAGGCAAGAGAATCACTTAAGCCCAAGAGCTGGAGGTTGCTGTGAGCAGTGATGCCATGGCACTCTACCAAGGGTGACATAGTAAGGCTCTGTCTCTTAAAAAAAAAAAAAAAATAGGGCTGCACCTGTGGCTTAGTGGGTAGGGTGCCGGCCCCACATACCAAGGGTGGCAGGTTCAAACCCAGCCCTGGCCAAATTGCAACAACAAAAAAATAGCTGGGCGTTGTGGTGAGTGCCTGTAGTCCCAGCTACTCAGGAGGCTGAGGCAAGAGAATCACCCAAGCCCAGGAGTTGGAGGTTGCTGTGAGCTGTGTGATGCTACGGCACTCTACCGAGGGCAATAAAGTGAGACAGAGTCTACAAATAATAATAATAATAATAAAAAGTATTAGATTTAAAGTCAGTGCTAGTGCTAAGAGATCAGAGGCACAGAAATTCTCAACTCTGGCTGAAGTGAAACTCTGCTCTCTGACCTCACAAAGCTACTCAAAACCTTGAGGTAAGGGCTCGGTGCCTGTGGTTCAAGCGGCTAAGGCGCTAGCCACATACACATGAGCTGACAGGTTCAAATCCAGCCCAAGCCCCCCCAAACAACAATGACAGCTGCAACCAGAAAAATAGCCAGGTTTTGTGGCAGGCACCTGTAATCCTAACTACTTGGGAGGCGGAGGCAGGAGAATCACTTGAGCCCAGGAGTTGGAGGTTGCTGTGAGCTGTGATGTCACAGCACTCTACCCAGGATGAGAGCTTGAGGCTATCTCAAAAAAAAAAAAAAAAAAAAATCCTTGAGGTAAGGAACTCATTAAAAGTAACCATGATGGGGCAGTGCCTGTGAGTAGGGTGCCAGCCCCATATGCTGTGGGTTGTGGGTTCAAGCCCTGCCCCGCCCAAGACTGCCAAAAAAAAAAGCAGCTGTGATCAGGGTGGCTCCTGTGGGTCAAAGGAGTAGGTTGCCGGCTCCATATACCAGAGGTGGTGGGTTCAAACCCACCTTGGCCAAAAACTGCAAAAGAAAAAAAGTAGCCGTGATTTGGTTGCCACCTGTAGCTCAGTGATTAGGGCACCAGTCACGTACACCAAGGCTGGCAGGTTCGAGCCTGGCCCAGGCCTGTTAAACAGCAATAACAACTGCAACTAAAAAACAGCCAGGTGTTATGGCAGGCGCCTGTAGTCCCAGTGACTCGGGAGGCTAAGGTAAGAGAATCACTTAAGCCAAGAGTTAGAGACTGCTGTGAGCTGTGATGACATAGGACTCTACATAGGGCAACATAGTGAGACTGTCTCAAAAAAATAAATACGGCTCAGTGCCTGTGGCTCAAGCAGCTAAGGCGCCAGCCACATACACCGGAACTGGCAGGTTCGAATCCAGCCCAGGCCCGCCAAACAATGACGCTGCAACCAAAAAATAGCCAGGCATTGTGGCGGGTGCCTATAGTCCCAGCTACTTGGGAGGCTGAGGGAGGAGAATAGCTTGAGCCCAGGAGTCGGAGGTTGCTGTGAGCTGTGATGCCACAGCGCTCTACCCAGCGTGACAGCTTGAGGCTCTGTCTCAAAAAATAAAATAAAATAAGAAATAAATAAATAAACAAAAATAAAATAAAATATAAAAGTAGGCTCGGCACCTGTCGCTCAAGTGGCTAAGGCGTCAGCCACATACACCTGAGCTGGTGGGTTCAAATCCAGCCTGGGCCCACCAAACACCAATGACGGCTATAACCAAAAAACAGCCAGGTGTTTTGGTGGGTGCCTGTAGTCTCAGCCACTTGGGAGGCAGAGGCAGGAGAATCACTTAAGCCCAGGAGTTTGAGGTTGCTGTGAGCTATGACGCCATGGCAGTCTACCCAGGGTGACAGTTTGAGGCTGTCTCAAAAATAAATAAATAAATAAATAAATAATAAATAAAAGTAGTCATTGATAGAATTAGTGATGACCAAAATGCATGTGGGCATCATCTAGTCACATAACAAAAAGGATATTTTCTTTATGCAGTTACAAGTGGGGATTAATTTATCAACATAAAGTTTTGTAAAATCACAAGAGTATTTAGGGGCGGTGTCTGTGGCTCAAGGAGTAGGGCACTGGCCCCATATATTGAAGGTGGTGGGTTCAAGCCTGGCCCTGGCCAAAAACTGCAACCAAAAAAAAAAAAAAAAAAAAAAGAGGGCGGCGCCTGTGGCTCAGTGAGTAGGGCGCCGGCCCCATATGCCGAGGGTGGGGGGTTAAAACCCAGCCCCGGCCAAACTGCAACAACAACAAAAAAAAAAATAGCCGGGCACTGTGGCGGGCGCCTGTAGTCCCAGCTGCTCGGGAGGCTGAGGCAAGAGAATCGCGTAAGCCCAAGAGTTAGAGGTTGCTGTGAGCCGTGTGAGGCAACGGCACTCTACCTGAGGGCGGTACAGTGAGACTCTGTCTCTACAAAAAAAGAAAAAGAAAGATTAAAAACAAAAAAAGAGTATTTAGAGGGACTTTGCCTAACAATTGCAATCAGTGTAACCTGGCTTATTGTACCCTCAATGAATCCCCAACAATAAAAAAAAAAAAAAAAAATCTGAAAAAAAAAAAAAAAGAGTATTTATACAGGCTAGCAGTATGCAAATACTGTTTCTGTAAGGAATAAAAATTCTGAAGTCTGGCATCAGGACTTGCTGCAAAGCAAAGATCAAGCAGGCATCTGCCTGTGAGGACTAGGGGCTGGTTACCTCAGTTTCCAGAGATGAGGTTATGGTCAAGGAAAGGAGAACAAGGAAATGATCACTTTTCAGCCAAAAACATAAGTTTAAAAAAAATACCTAAAACCCAAACCTTTTATTTTTGGTAACTAAAGGGCTGAATAGTGCATTTAAAGATGTTACAGGTACACACTCAGGGCAGCTGTTTCCTCAGGGCTGGGCTTGTCACTTCACCCTTCTTTAGGACATCAGCAAACACTATCTGGACATGGCCACCCTAGACGCTGCTCAAGTAGAAGTGTAACCATTTGGCAACTTTTTAAACATGGCACCCTCTTTAGACATGAATGTCTAAAGAAAAGCAGCTTTTGTTTTAATAAACCCTAAAATCTGAGTAAGCCCAAGAATTCACCACTGCTATAGTTCACGCTTACATTTCCAGCACTTTGGGAGGATGAGGCAGGAAGACTGCCTGAGGCCAGGAGTTCAAGATCACCCTGGGCAATAGTAAGACCCTATCTCTACAAAAAATTTAAAAAAGAAGTAGGTATAGTGGTGATGCATCTATAGTCCCAGCTCCTCGGGAGGCTGAAGCAGAAGGATCACTTCAGTCTAGGAGTTCAAGGCTGCAGTCAACTGTGATCATACCACTGCACTCCAGCAGCTACATTACAGCAGTAATACCACTGGCATTACTAATTTGTGCGTCTTATCGCTAAAAACATCTCCAATACTTTCCACAAGTTGAGTGGCCTAGATGACTAGAACATAAGAAGTACACTCAGAGGTTTATGGCTATGAGGTAGGTAACACCATCAGCGAAGTGACTGGGTTTCAACTGAACTCTGAAGCTGGTGACCAGTGACATGAGACAGTGCTGAGCTTGATGATAGCAGGGGAAGCCCCACAGTCTCACACAGAGGGTATGGACTCTCCAGGAGGCAATGTATACCCAGCCATCATGTGGCACCTGGCACGAGATCTCACAAAGCTGTCAGGTTAGGAATCTAGACTTTTCTGTGATCTTTCTAAAGTTAAATGCTGGCAACTAGTTTTCAGAATTTTTTTTTTTTTTTTTGGTAAATGTGTTAAATGCAGTTTGATTTCAGTTTTTTTTTTTTAATGTCTTTTTTTAAGTTTTTAGAAATGTTTAAAAGCACACTGCTGGCTGAGTAAGGTGGCTCACGCCTGCAATCCCAGCAATTTAAGGAGCCAAGGCAGGAGGGTTACTTGATGCCAAGAGTTTGAGACCAGCCTGGGCAAAACAGTGGGAACCCCCGTATCTATTAAAAATGAAAAATATTAGCTGGACATGGTGGCACATGCTACTCAAAAGACCGAGGCTACTCAAGGCTATAGTGAACTATGACCACATCACTACACTTTCCCACCACTGCCTGGGAAACAGAGTGAGACTCAATCTCAAAAAACAAAAACAAACAAAAAGGCTGGGCATGGTGGCTCACACCTGTAATGCTAGACCTCTGGGAGGCTGAGGCAGGTGGATCCCTTGAGCTCAGGTGTTCCAGACCAGCCTGACCAAGAGTGAGACCCCATCTCTATCAAAAATAGAGGCATCATGGCAGGTGCCTATAGTATTTGGGAGGCAGGGGCAAGAGGATCTTTTGAACCTAAGAGATCGAGATTGCTATAAGGTAAGGATGATGCCAAGGCACTCTACTCAGGGCAATAGAGTGAGACTCTGTCTCAAAAAAAAAAAAAAAAAAAAAAAATCCCGTAATCCCAGCTACTTGGGAGGCTGAGGCAAGACAATCGCTCAAGCCCAAGAGTTTGCGATTGCTGTGAGCTGTGACAGCACAGTACTCTACCAACAGCAACATAGTGAGACTCCGTCTAAAAAACAAAAACAAAAAAACCCAAATACCACTTTGCAACCTTAAAAAATAATGCTCATGAAGAAAAAGACAATCCAAAATAAAAATGGGCAAACGTATGAAGAGACAGTTCACAGAAACGTTCAAATGCCAAACAAATGTATAAAATGTTACTAAATCCTCAAGTAATACTCTAGTAACTAAAATAACAATGAAATATCATATCACGCCCATCAGGTAAAATTTAGAAGAAATAGAAGGAATATCTATGTGCTGGTCAGATGTGGGAGTGTCCTCCTGGGGACACTGGTTGCTGTGTGACCACATGGAATGGCACCAAGGATGCTGTAGCTCTTGACCAAACAAGTCTATTCCACAGAATGAAGTCCAAGGACATGTGCAACACTATTCTTCACGGCCCAGGCTAGAAATACAGTGGCAGGTCAGTTGGGCGGCGCCTGTGGCTCAGTGAGTAGGGCGCCAGCCCCATATGCCGAGGGTGGCGGGTTCAAACCCAGCCCCGGCCAAACTGCAACCAAAAAATAGCCGGGCGTTGTGGCGGGCGCCTGTAGTCCCAGCTGCTCGGGAGGCTGAGGCAAGAGAATCGCGTAAGCCCAAGAGTTAGAGGTTGCTGTGAGCCGTGTGACGCCACAGCACTCTACCCGAGGGCGGTACAGTGAGACTCTGTCCCTACAAAAAAAAAAAAAAAAGAAAAAAGAAATACAGTGGCAGGAGATGGCCATAAAGCACTGACCCAGTCACACTGGGGCTCCTGCCCAGCCCTGAAAGAACAATTTCAGAGCTACATCAGGCAATACAACTGTCTCCGTGCGATCAAGCTATATGAGGGTAGGGAGGTGGGATATGCAATTATGTGAGCAATAGAATCCCATTTTTAAAAACAATGTCTAGGCTCAGTGCCTGTGGCTCAAGCGGCTAAGGCACCAGCCACATACACCTGAGCTGGTGCGTTCAAATCCAGCCTGGGCCCGCCAAACAACAATGACAGCTGCAACCAAAAAATAGCCAGGCGTTGTGGCGGGTGCCTGTAGTCCCAGCTACTTGGGAGGCGGAGGCAGGAGAATTGCTTCAGCCCATGAGTTGGAGGTTGCTATGAGCTGTGATGCCAGGGCAACAGCTTGAGGCTGTCTCAAAAACAAAAACAAAAAAAAAAACAATGTCTAAAAATCTGGGTATGGCTTGGCGCCTATAGCTCAGAGCTGGCTGGCGGGTTCAAATCTAGGCCGGGCCTGCCAAACAACAATGACAACTACAACCAAAAAACAGCCGGGTGTTGTGGCGGGCACCTGTAGTCCCAGCTACTTGGGAGGCTGAGGCAAGAGAATCACTTAAGCCCAAGAGTTGGAGGTTGCTATGAGCTGTGATGCCACGGCACTCTACCCAGTGCAACAGCTTGAGGCTCTGTCTCAAAAAAATAAAAAAATAAAAATCTGGGTACATTTAAGAGGCCTGCAAAGGGTCCTGTGGGTAGGAATGAAGCATGAGGAAATGAGGAGTGAGAGCAGCACATCTCATACAGGCTCATTTAGTTACACATTTGTGCATGCATAAAAAATATGGTTAGAAAAAGGTCTCAGGGTTAGGCCCACAGGTTGTCAAGATTATGGGGAGTTCATCTTTGAGTTTCTTGAGATCAGCATAAAATAAATGCTTATCAAAATAATTCATCCCAGTTGATTCATGCCTGTACTCCTAGCAGTATGGGAGGCTGAGGTAGGTGGATTGTTTGAGCTCAGTAGGTCAAGACTAGCCTCAGCAAAAGCGAGACCCCATCTCTACTAAAACTTGAAAAATTGACCTGTAGTCCCAGAAACTCAGGATGCTGAGGCAAGAGGATGGCTGGGGTCAGGAGTCTGAGGTTGCTGTGAGCTATGATGACACCACAGCACTCTAGCCTGGGGCAACAGAGTGAGACTATGTCTCAAAAGAAAAACTGGTTTGGTGCCCACTGCTCAGTGGTTAGGGCACTGGTCACATACACCAGGGCTGGTGGGTTCAAACCCAGCCTGCTAAACCACAATGACAACTATAACAAAAAATAGCCGGGCGTTGTGGTGAGTACTTGTAGCGCCAGCTACTTGGGAGGCTGAGGCAAGAAAATCACTTAAGCCCAAGAGTTTGAGGTTGCTGTGAGCTGTGATGCCATAGCACTCTACCGAGGGTGACAAAGTGAAACTGTCTCAAAAAAAAAAATTTCATCCCAGGAAGCTGAGGCAGAAGGATCACTTGAGGCCAGGAGTTCAAGATGAGCCTGGGCAACACAGCAAGCTCCCATCTCTTTAAAAAATGTTAAAATAGGCCAGGTGTGGTGGCTCATGCCTGTAATCCCAGCACTTTGGGAGGCCGAGGTAGGCGGATCACCTGAGCTCATGAGTTGGAGACCAGCCTGAGCTAGAATGTGACCCCATCTCTAAAAATAGCCAGGCATTGTGGAGGGTGCCTATAGTCCCAGCTACTTGGAAGGTTGAGGCAAGCCAATGGCTTGAGCTCAAGAGTTAGAGGTTGCTGTGAGCTATGATGCCAGGGCATTCTACCGATAGAGACAAAGTGAGACTCTGTCTCAAAAAAAAAAAAAAAAGTTAAAATAATTCATCAAAGAAACCTCTAAGCATAACTGTAAACTGGTCAAGTACAGTCTGCTTCTCACCATGTGGTGACAAAGGACACAAAGGCTAGCCTTTAGATCAAGAGCTTCAGTACCATTCCCAACATTAGGCTAGAAAGGAACTTAAAACTCCTGCATGTAACATCAGTCTTTAAAATGAAGCTGCCTTGTTAAACACAAAACCAACTGTAGTACTAGGATGGTACATGGCAATGAGAGGGGTATGCTCAGACAGCAAGTGCTTAGGGCAGGACTCTCAGGGGGCTGGTGATTCTGACACAGGGAGGGGAAGAGTCCGGCGGAGAACAGATGCTTACACAGTTGCGTTTCTTGCATAGGAAGACTGAGTCTGAGAGACTGCAAAGCTTCTTTTCTAACACTGCCCTCAGCACTAGGTCCCTGAGACTTCCTTAGGTTGTCATGGAAATCAGCCACACCTGGAGAGGCATCTGGACCCACTGGGTTTGTGGTGGGATCGAGAGACAGTGATGGGTCTGGGAGCTCCAATGTTGGCCCATTCTGACAGAGGCCTCCCTGGCCAGGTTCACGTGGGCTTTCCCCTTCCTTGGAAGCTCCGTTGGCCTCAACACTGGTACCTGGAAAGAGAGAGCACACTGTGCCACCTTGATTCTAACAACACCATCAAGTCATTTTTGAGACATGCGGCTAAAGTAGAACAGAGGAGAATCTGGATATATGACCATGAACATTTCTACATCTCATAAACATGCTCACTCTGAAGAAAAGCAGGCCCCACTTTTCCTCCTACAGGCAGGGTGGCTTGTGACAGGTCTCACTACTGCTCTGGGCCTCAGTGTACTCACCTGTAAAATGTGCTCACCCTCCACACTATGGTGGTTGAACTTTAGTAGTAATGTTTCCTTTTTTTTTTTTTTTTAACATAAGACTAGTAAGAAATCTTATGCAAGTCTGCTTTTAAAAAACAGCAAAAGAAAGCTGATGCGGTGGCTCCCCTCTGTAAACCCAGCACTCTGGGAGGCTGAGCGGGGAGGATTGCTTGAGTTCAGGAGTTTGAGATTAGCCTGGGCAACAAAGAAAGACCCTGTCTCAACAAAAATAGGAAACTTAGCCCATGGTGGTACACACCTGTAGTCCCAGCTACCCAGGAGGCTAAAGCAGGAGGATCTCTCAAGCCCAGAGTTTAAGGTTGCTGTGAGTTAGACTGATGCCATGGCACTTTAGCCTGGGTGACAGAACAAGCCCTTGCTCCCAGTCCCCCAAAAAGGAAAAGCTTAAAACATAGCTGATAATTTTTCTAACAAGAATTGGTAACAGCAGTGCTAATCACAGTCACATTTACAAAGGCCTGATTCCCAAAGTTATTTCAAAGCATAAGTTTATCCTCCTCTAAGGCAAACAGATAGATCATCTGATCAGAAAAACCGTGTCAGAACTAAGCACAGAACCTTCTTCTTGGAGGTTACCAGTTAGGCAGAAACCCAAGTTTAACCAATGACAACTCTGTGTTTGTGTATTATACGTAGTTTAACCCATTAATATTATTATAAATAGAATTATTCACTACACAAACTAAAACGTATTTCCTTATCAAATGAACAAAAAGGAAGGACTTTTACAATTAAATGTTTCTTAGTCTTTTCCCTCCCCAAAATGCTCAAGAACAGGCCTCATCCTGGTGGGTGAGCCAGTCAGCAAAGACCAAGACGATGTGAGGAGGGTCCTGCAGGTCTGAGCCCTGGCTCCAGTGGGTCTCAGGCCCAGCAACACCCTGAGCTCTGATGGGGGTCAGTGTCACTTAGATCCCATGACCACACAGTACACATCCAAAAAATTCCCTCTGTGTTGAAGCAAATCAAAAATCAGTTTCTGTCACTTACAAATGTGAATCCCAAGCAAAACAGTTATTTCCTGTTAAGCCTACCTGAAAGATAAAGCAGAATACAAACAGGTTCCAGACAGGAAGCAGAGCTAGGAGCCCCACACCACTAGCTTCAGTCCTGCTACGTTTCAGATACAAGTTAATTTGTTAACTGCACTTTCTGATGGGCACCTTCCTGTTCACAGAGTGTTTTCTGGGCCATCATACTGTACTTTTAAAAAATCTAAAAGTAGGGGTGGGGCGCTGGTCCCATATACCCTGGGTGGTGGGTTCAAACCTGGCCACGGCCAAAACTGCAAAAAAAAAAAAAAAATTTATATGTAAAAGTAAAACAGCCTAATAAACATTAAGACTCTACTGTTTCGGTATATCCGGGAGGCGGAGCAAGATGGCAGCCGAGTAACAGCTTCCTTGCATCTGGGCACTGTGAGTCTGGGGAGATAGGACTCCAGGCATCTCTGGCTGGTGGGATCTGCCTATCATCACCCCTAAGAGGATAGAGGGAGTCAGCGAGAGACTTCTGGACCCCAAGAGGAGGACTAAAACAGTGGAAAACCGGCAAGTGGTCACGTGTGTTCAATCCGTCTAAACCCGCCCGCAACTGTAAGTTCAGTAGCAGCGAGACTGCAAACCAGAAAGGCCTTACCTGTGAACTGTTTTGGTGTCTTTGGACTTGGCATTCAGCTGAACTGCCTTGGGGAGAGCCTGAGCGGGAGTGCGGAGAACTTTGGCCTTTGTCTAGGGCCACTGAGCCGCTGAGCCAGACGGAGCTGATAGTGTTTGGCTCTGGGTCACAGGCAGCCATTGTGAGCGATCTGCCATGGCAAGCTCCGCCCTCAGGGTCGCAGAGCTGGAATTGGGTGGGAGCTGGTAACCCAGCGACCAAGTAGCCTCAGGGCGGGGTCTGAGCCGCCTTGCAGCCCTAACCCTCTGGGGCAGAGGGAGACCAGTTTTGGCACACAGGGTAAGTGGATAGCCACTTCAGCAGTGATTCCAGCGACAAGCACTTCCCTGGGAAAGCGTCTGCTCAGCAAGTGAACAAGCTCAAAGTGCCTTTTAAGTGGGCTGAAGAGAGATTTAGGGTGTCTACCTGCTGGGGTTTGAGAAACTAGCAGCCTCCAGTCCTATCAGAACTGTGATTAACATCTCATACCCCAGAAGACCACGTGTTGCCCAGACAATATTCAATAACACATACATACTGCTTTGTTTTTGGTTGTGTTTTTTTTTTTTGTTTTTTTTTTTGGATTTTTTTTTTTATTTTGATCTTGTTGATTGTTGTTTTGTTTTTTAAGTTCAACCTTTTCCATACAGATCCTTTTTCTTTCTCAATTTTTCTAGTTTAATTATAATTTCCCATTGCTGCCTATTTCAATAATTAGAACTTCATTTTTGTTAGTGTTTCTACCGCTATTATTTGGTTTTTCCAGACAATTTTATCCTGTAAAGTTTTCTGTTTGCTTGTTTTGGTTTGATTTATAGCATTTTTGTCTTTCCTCTCTACTTGGTGGAGGTGGGGTACTCTGTCTGATCAGGTTAGCAAAGAGCTGCTGACCTCAAGGGAACCACCCAACTGGGCACCCCCAGAAGGTGGTTTGTTTTTTAAGGTTGTATCAAAGTACCCTACTGTACACCTATATTGCTCTGTCTCCCTCTTTCTGTGCCTCTCTTCTTTTTGTCAATATTCCTTTTCCCCACCCCCTCTCCTTTCTCTATTTTTCTTTTTTTTTTTTTTCTTATCACTCGGTCCTCCTTTCTTTCATCCCTTTTTTGCTCTTCAACCGTCTCACCCTTCTGGTCCTGTAACCCTTAGTCCACAGGCACGAGAACTTAAAGAGCAAGAGGAAGTGAAAGGAAAATTAGGGCAAGGAAACAGATAAAAGAAATCACTCATGAGGAAGAATCAGTAGAAAACTCCAGGCAACATGAAGAACCAGTCCAGAACAACTCCGACAAGGGACCATGAGGTAGCTACTGCAGAGGATTCCACCTATACAGAAATGTTAGGAATGACAGAAAGGGAATTTAGAATACACATGTTGGGGCGGCGCCTGTGGCTCAGTCGGTAGGACGCCGGCCCCATATACCGAGGGTGGCGGGTTCAAACCCGGCCCCGGCCAAACTGCAACCAAAAAATAGCCGGGCGTTGTGGCGGGCGCCTGTAGTCCCAGCTACTCGGGAGGCTGAGGCAAGAGAATCGCTTAAGCCCAGGAGTTGGAAGTTGCTGTGAGCTGTGTGAGGCCACGGCACTCTACTGAGGGCCATAAAGTGAGACTCTGTCTCTACAAAAAAAAATAAATAAATAAAATAAAATAAAAAAAAAAAGAATACACATGTTGAAAACAATGAAAGAAATGATGGAAACAATGAACAAAACCGCAAATAAAGTGGAAAATAACCAAAAGGAAATACAAAAACAGAATCGAATAAGAGATGAACGATATGAAGAATATAAAAAGGACATAGCAGAGCTGAAGGAAATGAAACAGTCAATCAGGGAACTCAAAGATGCAATGGAAAGTATCAGCAACAGGTTAGACCATGCAGAAGAAAGAATTTCAGAGGTAGAAGACAAAGTTTTTGAGATAACTCAGATAGTAAAAGAGGCAGAAAAGAAGAGAGAGAAAGCAGAACGTTCACTGTCAGAATTATGGGACTTTATGAAGCGTTCCAACATACGAGTTATAGGAATTCCAGAAGGGGAAGAAGAATGCCCCAGAGGAATGGAAGCCATACTAGAGAATATTATACAAGAAAAATTCCCAAATATCACCAAAGATTCTGACACACTGCTTTCAGAGGGCTATCGGAACCCAGGTCGCCTCAACTCTAACCGAGCTTCTCCAAGACACATTGTGATGAACCTGTCCAAAGTCAAGACAAAAGAAAAGATTCTGCAAGCTGCCAGGAGTAAGCGCCAGTTGACCTACAGGAGCAAATCCATCAGAGTGACCGCAGACTTCTCTAATGAAACTTTCCAAGCAAGAAGACAATGGTCATCTACCTTTAATCTACTTAAACAGAACAATTTCCAGCCCAGAATTCTGTACCCTGCTAAGCTAAGCTTCAAAATTGATGGAGAAATCAAATCATTTACGGATATACAAACATTGAGGAAATTCGCCACAACAAGACCAGCTCTACAGGAAAAACTTCAACCTGTTCTGCACACTGACCACCACAATGGATCAGCAGTAAAGTAAGAACTCAGAAATTAAAGGACAGAACCTAACCTCCACTCTGATGCAAAAGATAAAACGAAGCAATGGACTCTCACAAAATAAGACGAATAGAATACTACCACACTTATCAATTATCTCAATAAATGTTAATGGCTTGAATTCCCCACTGAAGAGACATAGATTGGTTGACTGGATTAAAAAACACAAGCCATCCATCTGCTGTCTGCAAGAAACACACCTGGCTTCAAAAGACAAATTAAAGCTCCCAGTCAAAGGTTGGAAGACAATTTTTCAGGCAAATGGAATTCAGAAGAAAAGAGGAGTTGCAATCTTATTTTCAGATACATGTGGATTTAAAGCAACTAAAGTCAAAAAAGACAAAGATGGTCACTTTATATTGGTCAAGGGAAAAATACAACAAGAAGACATTTCAATTCTAAATATTTATGCACCCAATTTAAATGCTCCCAGATTCTTGAAACAGACCTTACTCAGTCTAAGCAATATGATATCTGATAATACCATAATAACAGGGGACCTTAACACTCCTCTTAAGAGCTGGACAGATCCTCTAAACAGAAATTAAACAAGGATATAAGAGATTTAAATGAGACCCTAGAACAACTATGCTTGATAGACGCATATAGAACACTCCATCCCAAAGATAAAGAATATACATTCTTCTCATCACCCCATGGAACGTTCTCCAAAATTGATCATATCCTGGGACACAAAACAAATATCAACAGAATCAAAAGAATTGAAATTTTACCTTGTATCTTCTCAGACCATAAGGCACTAAAGGTGGAACTCAACTCTAACAAAAATGCTCGACCCCACCCAAAGGCATGGAAATTAAACAATCTTCTGTTGAATAACAGATGGGTGCAGGAAGAAATAAAACAGGAAATCATTAACTTCCTTGAGCATAACAACAATGAAGACACAAGCTACCAAAACCTGTGGGATACTGCAAAAGCAGTTTGAGAGGAAAATTCATCCCTTTAGATGCCTACATTCGAAAAACAGAAAGAGAGCACATCAACAATCTCACAAGAGATCTTATGGAATTGGAAAAAGAAGAACAATCTAAGCCTAAACTCAGTAGAAGAAAAGAAATATCCAAAATCAAATCAGAGATCAATGAAATTGAAAACAAAAGAATCATTCAGAAAATTAATGAAACAAGGAGTTGGTTTTTTGAAAAAATAAATAAAATAGATAAACCATTGGCCAGACTAATAAGGAATAGAAATGTAAAATCTCTAGTAACCTCAATCAGAAATGATAAAGGGGAAATAACAACTGATCCCACAGAGATACAAGAGATCATCTCTGAATACTACCAGAAACTCTATGCCCAGAAATTTGACAATGTGAAAGAAATGGATCAATATTTGGAATCACACCCTCTCCTAGACTCAGCCAGGAAGAAATAGAGCTCCTGAACAGACCAATTTCAAGCACTGAGATCAAAGAAACAATAAAAAATCTTCCAACTAAAAAATGCCCTGGTCCAGATGGCTTCACTCCAGAATTCTATCAAACCTTCAAGGAAGAGCTTATTCCTGTACTGCAGAAATTATTCCAAAAAATTGAGGAAGAAGGAATCTTCCCCAACACATTCTATGAAGCAAACATCACCCTGATACCAAAACCAGGAAAAGACCCAAACAAAAAGGAGAATTTCAGACCAATCTCACTCATGAATATTGACGCAAAAATTCTCAACAAAATCCTAGCCAATAGATTACAGCTTATCATCAAAAAAGTCATTCATCATGATCAAGTAGGCTTCATCCCAGGGATGCAAGGCTGGTTTAACATACGCAAGTCTATAAACGTTATCCACCATATTAACAGAGGCAAAAATAAAGATCACATGATCCTCTCAATAGATGCAGAAAAAGCATTTGATAAAATCCAGCATCCTTTTCTAATTAGAACACTGAAGAGTATAGGCATAGGTGGCACATTTCTAAAACTGATTGAAGCTATCTATGACAAACCCACAGCCAATATTTTACTGAATGGAGTAAAACTGAAAGCTTTTCCTCTTAGAACTAGAACCAGACAAGGTTGTCCTCTGTCACCTTTACTATTCAACGTAGTGCTGGAAGTTCTAGCCAATACAATTAGGCAAGACAAGGAAATAAAGGGAATCCAAATGGGAGCAGAGGAGGTCAAACTCTCCCTCTTTGCTGACGACATGATCTTATACTTAGAGAACCCCAAAGACTCAACCACAAGACTCCTAGAAGTCATCAAAAAATACAGTAATGTTTCAGGATATAAAATCAATGTCCACAAGTCAGTAGCCTTTGTGTACACCAATAACAGTCAAGATGAGAAGCTAATTAAGGACACAACTCCCTTCACCATAGTTTCAAAGAAAATGAAATACCTAGGAGTATACCTAACGAAGGAGGTGAAGTACCTCTATAAAGAAAACTATGAAATCCTCAGAAAGGAAATAGCAGAGGATATTAACAAATGGAAGAACATACCATGCTCATGGATGGGAAGAATCAGCATTGTTAAAATGTCTATACTTCCCAAAGCAATCTACCTATTCAATACCATTCCTATCAAAATACCAACATCGTACTTTCAAGATTTGGAAAAAATGATTCTGCATTTTGTATGGAACCGGAAAAAACCCCGTATAGCTAAGGCAGTTCTCTGTAACAAAAATAAAGCTGGGGGCATCAGCATACCAGATTTTAGTCTGTACTACAAAGCCATAGTGCTCAAGACAGCATGGTACTGGAACAAAAACAGGGACATTGACACTTGGAATCGCATTGAAAACCAAGAAATGAAACTAACATCTTACAACTACCTAATCTTTGATAAACCAAACAAGAACATACCTTGGGGGAAAGACTCCCTATTCAATAAATGGTGTTGGGAGAACTGGATGTCTACATGTAAAAGACTGAAACTGGACCCACACCTTTCCTCACTCACAAAACTTGATTCAAGATGGATAAAGGACTTAAATTTAAGGCATGAAACAATAAAAATCCTCCAAGAAAGCAGAGGAAAAACACTGGAAGATATTGGCCTGGGGAAAGACTTCATGAAGAAGACTGCCATGGCAATCGCAACAACAACAAAAATAAACAAATGGGACTTCATTAAACTGAAAAGCTTCTGTACAGCTAAGGAGACAATAACCAAAGCAAAGAGACAACCTACACAATGGGAAAGGATATTTGCATATTTTCAATCAGACAAAAGCTTGATAACTAGGATCTATAGAGAACTCAAATTAATCCACATGAAAAAAGCCAACAATCCCATATATCAATGGGCAAGAGACATGAATAGAACTTTCTCTAAAGATGACAGACGAATGGCTAACAAACACATGAAAAAATGTTCATCATCTCTATATATTAGAGAAATGCAAATCAAAACAACCCTGAGATATCATCTAACCCCAGTGAGAATGGCCCACATCACAAAATCTCAAAACTGCAGATGCTGGCATGGATGTGGAGAGAAGGAACATTTTTACACTGCTGGTGGGACTGCAAACTAGTACAACCTTTCTGGAAGGAAGTATGGAGAAACCTCAAAGCACTCAAGCTAGACCTCCCATTTGATCCTGCAATCCCATTACTGGGCATCTACCCAGACGGAAAGAAATCCTTTTATCATAAGGACACTTGTACTAGACTGTTTATTGCAGCTCAATTTACAATCGCTAAAATGTGGTAACAGCCTAAATGCCCACCAACCCAGGAATGGATTAACAAGCTGTGGTATATGTATACCATGGAATACTATTCAGCCATTAAAAAAATGGAGACTTTACATCCTTCGTATTAACCTGGATGGACGTGGAAGACATTATTCTTAGTAAAGCATCACAAGAATGGAGAAGCATGAATCCTATGTACTCAATTTTGATATGAGGACAATTAATGACAATTATGGTTATGGAGGGGGAACAGAAAGAGGTAAGGAGGGAGGTGGGTGGGGCCTTGGTGTGTGTCACACTTTATGGGGGCAAGACATGATTGCAAGAGGGACTTTACCTAACAATTGCAATCAGTGTAACCTGGCTTATTGTACCCTCAATGAATCCCCAACAATAAAAAAAAAAAAAGACTCTACCGTTTCTGGGCAGCGCCTGTAGCTCAGTGAGTAGGGCCCTGGCCCCATATACTGAGGGTGGTGGGTTCAAACGCAGCCCCAGCCAAACTGCAACAACAACAACAACAAAAAATAGCCAGGTGCTGTGGTGGGCGCCTGCAGTCCCAGCTACTCGGAGGCTGAGGCAAAGAGAATCACCTAAGCCCAAGAGCTGGAGGTTGCTGTGAGCTGTGATGCCATATCACTCTACCGAGGGTGACAAAGTGAAACTCTGTCTCTAAAAAAAAAAAAGACTCTATTGTTTCCAAAAACAAGCCTAATTATGGATAAACACATCAATGATGATTACGATGACAGATATGGCCTCCACCACTTCCTGAACACCCACCAGGTACTTAGCACTTTATAGACATCACTTCTTTTTTCTTTTTGAGACCGGCACTGGTGTGGCAATAACCAGTAAAGCCATCTTAAGTGCCTGAACATGACATCACAAGAATTAGAATGCAATTTCTGCTAGTAAATCAGTATATTTATAATATATGGTTTTAAAGTGCATAATACACTGTGCTGACACCTCCTGACCAGGAAGTCATGAGATAACCCAGCCAATAATATTAAACTGTGACTCAATGACTTGTCTGAGCAAAAGTAAGATACTACCTCATCCAAAAAATGAAAAACCCAGCCGGGTGCCTAGGCAAGCACCTGTAATCCCAGCGGCTTTGGGAGGCTGAGGCAACAGGATGCTCTCAGCCCAAGTCTGAGGTTGCAGGGAGCTATAATGCCACTGCACTCTGCTCAAGGTATAGAGTAAGACTCTGTCTCAACAATAAAAAAACAGGGAAAAAAAAAAACTGTGACTCAATAATCCTTAGATAACTACTGGACAGTTTCTGAACTCCAGTTATTAAAACTTGGCAAGTGTCTTGGCGCCTGTAGCTCAAGCGGCTAGGGCGCCAGCCACATACACCAGAGCTGGTAGGTTGGAATCCAGCCCGGGCGCACCAAACAATGACGACTACAACCAAAAAATAGCTGGGCATTGTGGCGAGTGCCTATAGTCCCAGCTACTTGGGAGGCTGAGACAAGAGAATCAGGTAAGCCCAAGAGTTGGAGATTGCTGTGAGCTGTGACGCCATAGCACTCTACCAAGGGCAACACCTTGCGACTCTGTCTAAAAACAAAACAAACAAAAAAAAAACTTGGCAAGTGACCAACCAAAAAAGGAAGAAATTTAGACAGGGAACAATAACATGTCAACAAAGACACATATAAGCTTTAAGGGAAAACACTGCTGTTGTCCTACAAACACACAATGACCAAGTGATTTTTAATTCCTACAGTGTTTGATTTACAGTTAGCACTGAGAAAAAACATGCATCCAGTTACTAAAACACACTCAGAATGTCCCAACACCACAGTCCTCCTGCTTAGCAGCACACAGAGCAACTTGATGACTTACATTGGGCCTTGTCCCACATATTAGGCAGTGCCAGTGAGCTCTGGGGCTCTAGGGGTGCCTCAGGGAGCGCTGAAGCACCACTGCTGGGTCCATCCTCCAAGAGGCCATCCTGCTCAGTTGCTGCACCGTCCATGGTCAGAACAACCCAGGCTGGGTCAACACCAAAGTGTGCATGAACTGCAGATGAGCTCGGTTTCTGCCATCAGCAACAGCCAAGAGTTCCCAAAGAGGGCCCCACCATGTTTTCCATTTTCAAGGTAAGAATTAAAGATTCACAGGCAGCTTGATGTCCAGCCAACTAATATCATAATACCTGATAGGATGGAAAAAGAAAAGTGTATTATGAAACTTCATTTATGAGATTTGAAGTAACAATTATAAAATTAACACTTTTTTTTTTGCAGTTTTTGGCCAGGGCTGGTTCGAACCCACCATCTCCAGCATATGGGGCCGGTGCCCTATTCCTTTGAGCCACAGGCACCACCATTTTTTTGGAGACAGTTTTACTATGTCACCCCTGGTAGAGTGCCATGGCATCACAGCTCACAGCAACCTCAAACTCTTGGGCTTAAGTGATTCTCTTGTCTCAACCTCCCAAGTAGCTGGGACTACAGGCGCCCGCCACAATGCCTGGCTATTTTTGTTGTTGTTTTAGTTGCCATTGTTGTTTGGCAGACCCTGTCCGGGTTCGAACCTGCCAGCTCCAGTGTATGTGGCCAGCACCCTAGCCGGTAAGCTGCAGGCACCTGGCCTCGGGAACTAAGTTTTAAATTTTATTTAAATGTAATTAATTTTTTTTTTTGAGACAGAGTCTCCTTATGTCGCCCTTGGTAGAGTGCCGTGGCGCCACATCTCACAGAAACCTCAAACTCAGGCTTAAATGATTCTCTTGCCCCAGCCTACCAAGTAGCTGGGACTACCAACACCTGCCACAATGCCCGGCCATTTTTTGGTTGTAGTTGTCATTGTTTGGCAGGCCCAGGCTGGGTTTCAAAACTACCAGTTCTGTTATAAGTGGCTGGCACCCTAGCCGCTGAGCTATAGGTGCTGAGCCTAAATGTAATTAATTTGAAAGAGGCACATATGGCCAGTTCTACATTGGACTTGCAGGTCTAGGTGCTTGAAGAGCAAGGACCTTCCTAGGCCACCTGGAGTGCCTGTACCAAAGGCTACAGCTCCTGCCTGGCAGCCCCACCTTGCAAAGTGGCAGCTCAGATCTAGAGGGACAAATACCAAAGCAGCAGCCACCATGAGACTTGATAGCCAAGTGGGAAGGAACAAGGACAGAAAGGCACCTGGGTTGAATTGGGGGCCAGAAAAAACACCTCAAAGCAAGTGGCTACCCTATGTCCATCCCTAGCTGGAACAGCTATCTAGCAACCTATGTGCTAGACTTTTTTTGTTTTGTTTTGTTTCAAAGGACTTGAATGCATTTTATTGTAACTTAAAAAAAAAAAATAACAACTGTAACTAACTTTTGTGAGCAATTTCTCTGAAGAATCTAAATTCTGTAGGACATTAAAACTATTCTCTGGCTAAGGAAAGAGGCATCTGTGTTTATCTGCAGTGAAAGTGGTGCCAGCCTAACCGTTCTAGTCAGGAAGACTAAGGTCATTACGGAAGTAGACGTAAGGAAAATAGTCTTGGTTATTGAGTTGTAATCCAGGGATCTCCACAGATGCATCCAGTATACTGATGGTAGCCACTTTATCCAGGTGTCTAAAGACAGAGTTCAGAACTTCCCTTAGACATTTGGCGGATGACTTCTTATGTGGCTTCAGGAGCACTGCCTGAAAGTTCACTGGCAGTCCATACCTGAGCACGGACTCCACAAATACTCTCAGGGCCTTTATGTGGATCCAGGCAATGAAGGCTTCGCTGAAGTTCACCTTGAGCCAGCGCAGCAAGGGGCCAAACTGCAGCTTCTTATCAGACATCAGTCGGGTCATCTCCTCCCTTTCCCTTTTAATTTCATTCTCATCATAGTAAAATTCACGGACAGTGAACTTGTTTTCTTTGGCTTTGCTTTTGAAATCGTCAATCACTTTTCGAAACAGAGTCACTGTGAAGAGGCCACCCTCATTGTCCTCAGCAATCAATTCAGTTGACCGAGGAACTACCATGTCTGAGAGAGATTCGTAGGTTTTTTGCCATTGTGTGTAGCTTGGTTTGGGGACGATGACAAGGAGGGTGATGAGATATTCAGAATCCAGCACAAAGTCTTCCTTGCTCACAGTGTCACTCAATGTCTGGGTGAATAGGTTCCCCATGGACTTCTTCTCCAGGTTCTCTAAGGTTGTCTTCAGAGTGTTATAGGCGGCCATCTGGGTCTTCAGGTCTGTCTCAATCTGTGCCAGTTGCTTCGCTGTGTCCACCACACCCACGAGCGGCTGCTTTGCGGGGTATTTGGCCATGTCCCATTCAAAGTGGGTCACAAAGGATGTCAAATCAACTCCATTGGTCAGAAGGTTCTCCTGGACCTTCCCCTTTGAATCGTCCATGACTTCTGCCACACTCTGGGCCATCCTCTTTATGAGGCTTTCAGCAAAGGTGTCGACTTTCCCAACTCATCAGAGAGGCCAACCGGGGAATCCAAGGTGCCCACCTTGAAGTCAGGAATCGTGAATTTGGTATTGTAAGACAGGTTGGACTTGGAGGTTACAGTGTTCATCCTCTCCAGAGCTTGTAAATTTTCCTCGTCGCCAGGGGCAGAAATTAACCAAAACTCTGACAGGCTTCCAGTCTTCTCTTATCCAGTTACTTGGTGGCCTGGGGCGTAGTTTGGGGGTCGCGTGGGGGACCTCTACCGTCGGGTCTCTCTGCTGGCTGGGACAATAGTGCGCCCACGCCTTCCCCCGCGGTTCCCCCCCTCCGGTCGCCTCCTCCAAGCGCCTCCTGACGGCGGGAGCCGGCGGGCTGCGGGGCGGAGCGCACGGCCGGCTCTTGGGAGGCGGTGGCTTCTGCGGCCCGAGCGTCCCGCCCCGTCTCTTATCCCGGGAGTGGGTGGCGGGCCCGGCCCCTGCTAGACATTTGCATACTGGCCACCCGCCTCCTGAATTCGCGGCCGGCGAGTTTCCCTATCTGCTAGATTTAAGGAACTAGGCCCAGCGCTTGTAGCACAGTGGTTACACCAGCCATACATTGAGGGTGGTGGCCCAGGCCAACTAAAAAATGACAACTGCAACAACAATAACAAAATAGGTGGGCATTGTAATGGGCACCTATGGTCCCAGCTATTTGGGAGGCTGAGGGAAGAGAATCGCTTAGGCCCAAGAGTTTGAGATTGCTGTGAGCTGTGACACCACTGCACCCTGCAGAGGGTGACATGGTGAGACTCTGTCTCAAAAACAAAAAAAAAGAATCATAGATTTAAGGGACTAAAACTTTGCCTGAAGTTTGGCAATTAGTTATCAACTTTGAAATGTACTAAGGTTATTTTTAATTTATTTCCTTATCAGCAGATACAATACTAGAATAAGTTTCTATTCTTTTTTGTTTTTTTGAGACAGAGTCTCACTCTAGCTAGGTAGAGTGCCCTGGCATCCTAGCTCACAGCAATCTCAAACTCTTGGGCTCAAGCGATCCTCTTGCCTCAGCCTCCCTAGTAGGATGGATTACATGCGCCCACCACAACACCTGGTTAATTTTTCTATTTTTAGTAGATATGGAATCTCACTCTTGCTCAGGCTGTTCTGGAACTCCTGAGAACAAGCGATCCACCTGCCTCAGCCTCCCAGAATGCTGAGATTACAGGTGTGAGTCACCATGCCCATCCTACTTCCTTTACAGTAAATTTCAGGGCTCAGCGCCTGTAGCTCAAATGAGTAGGGCGCCGGACACACCAAGGCTGGCAGGTTGAAGCCCGGCCTGGGCCTGATAAACAATGACAACTACAACCAAACAATAGCCTAGCATTGTGGCAGGCACCTGCAGTCCCAGCTACTTGGGAGGCTGAGGCAAGAGAATCGCTTGAGCCCAGGAGTTTGAGGTTGCCATGACAGCAGCACTCACAGAAGGTCACAGCCCTCTACCAAGGGGGACAAAGTAAGACTCTGTCTCAAAAAAAAAAAAAAAAAAGTAAATTTCAGCTGGGCGTGGTAGTTTATGCCTATAATCCCAGCACTTTGGTAGGTCCAGGTGGGAGGATCACTTGCGCTCAGGAGTTTCAGACCAGCCTCAGCAAGAGCAAGACACGGCATCTGTATAAAAAAAAAAAAGAAAAAGAAAAATTATGGGTGGTGCCTGTGGCTCAGTGAGTAGGGCGCTGGCCCCATATACCAAGGGTGGCAGGTTCAAACCCAGCCCTGGCCAAACTGCAACAAAAAAAAATAGCTGGGGCTCAGCGCCTGCGGCTCAAGCAGCTAAGGCACCAGCCACATACATCTGAGCTGGCGGGTTCGAATCCAGCCTGGGCCCACCAAACAACAATGACAGCTGCAACCAAAAAATAGCCGGGTGTTGTGGTGGGCACCTGTAGTCCCAGCTACTTGGGAGGTGGAGACAGGAGACTCGCTTGAGCCCAGGAGTTTGAGGTTGCTGTGAGCTACGATGCCATAGCACTCTACACAGGGCAACAGCTTGAGGCTCTGTCTCAAAAAAAAAAAAAAAAATAGCTGGGCCTTATGGCAGGTGCCTGTAGTCCCAGCTTTTGGAGGCTGAGGCAAGAGAATCGCCTAAGCCCAAGAGCTGGAGGTTGCTGTGAGCTGTGACGCCAGAGCACTCTACCGAGGGTGACAAAGTAAGACTCTATCTCTTAAAAAAAAAAAAAAAAGAAACAAAAATTAGCTGGGTGTTGTGGGAGACACCTGTAGTCCCAGCTACTCTGGAGGCTGAGGCAGGATTGCCTTAGTCCAGGAATTTGAGGTTACTGTGAGCTAAGCTGATGCCACTGCACTCTAGCCTAGGCAACAGAGTGAGACTCTGTCTTAAAATAAATAGATAAAATAAGTTTCATGTTATCCTATATTATGTTCTCTGTTTCACATGCTTCATGATAAACATTACGGAAGCTTCATCTGTAGCTTACAAATCCCATACAGAAATTATAGACAAGAAGCCACATAGGTGGCCCTCAACAAGGAGTGTGCTGCTGACTCGAAGAGAGTTGGTCTAGCACCCTTCACTGTCACATTATCAGCCATCTTATTACTCTTTACCAGGGAAAGAAGTCATCCATTGGTGGTAGGTGTAACCCCATCTACTGACTGTCAATGACTAGTACAGTGTAAAACTAGCATTAAGGGTAACTCGAAAGTACCGTTAATAGAAATAAGTGATAACACGGCTCGACGCCTGTGGCTTGGCAGCTGGGGCAGCAGCCACATGCACCGGAGCAGACCGTTGGAATCCATCCTGGGCCTGCCAGACAACAATGCCAACAATAACCATAAAAAAATAGCCGGGCGTTGTGGCAGGCGCCTGTAGTCCCAGCTACTTGGGAGGCTGGAGGCAAAAGAATCGCCTAAGCCAAAAAAAAAAGAAAGACAAAAAATGAGTGATAACATTTGAAACTATAAATCCAATATAGCTACTTAAAAACTACCCCAAACAGGGGCGGCGCCTGTGGCTCAGTGAGCAGGGCGCTGGCCCCATATACCGAGGGTGGCAGGTTCAAACCCGGCCCCGGCCAAACTGCAACAAAAAAATAGCTGGGCATTGTGGCGGGCGCCTGTAGTCCCAGCTACTCGGGAGACTGAGGCAGGAGAATCGCCTAGGCCCAGGAGTTGGAGGTTGCTGTGAGCTGTGTGACGCCACGGCACTCTACCGAGGTGAAACTCTGTATCTACAAAAAAAAAAAAAAACTACCCCAAACAAAAAAAAAGACTCTGGAAATTAGTCTGACTCATGGTGCCGAGCAAATATAAATATTTAAAAACTAAAACAGTAAGACATGATTGCAAGAGGGACTTTACCTAACAATTGCAATCAGTGTAACCTGGCTTATTGTACCCTCAATGAATCCCCAACAATAAAAAAAACAAACAAACAAAAAAACTAAAACAGTGCCTGAATCACACAAATGAAGGAAGTTACTGAGGCTGGCCAAAAACTAATCCTTTGTGCGACAAATTCTCAATCTCATTTTTGTCTTATAGTTATTAATAATGTCTTTCATCCCTGGAGATTTTTCTGGGTACAGGGAGTGGATGAACAGGCCCCAAAGCCTGGGCAGAGATTTGGGCAACACAGCTGTCTGTACACACTGCACAGAACCCTCTGAAAATCAAAACAAAACCACTGTAATATCCACCAAGCCTGACCCTCAGCAACAAACCCAGCAAGTCCTAGGATGGCTGGTGGAAAGCCAGCCAAGCCATGGCATGATACTGGAGAAGACACACACTGAAAAAGGTAAGGCACCTCAGCAAAACAAAGGCCAAGGTGGCCCCATCATCACAGATTTGCCACTTCGAGGACAGGTGAATTATAGATGGAAATGTAGACACAAACATGGGGAAATGTGGACTCTGTCACTGAATACTGGTATGCTGTTGGACTGGTTATCTTGAAAGTGTCCTTAGCAATAGAAAATGTATTTTGCTTTAATATGTCTTTGCCTCCACCTTGTGGGGGTGAGGGTGGGGGTGCAGGGGGTGATATCTACATCACTGTCTGTTGCTATAATGCTCACATGCCCAGATAAAAAGTTCTTCCTATGTCTGTGACTGCAGTTCTGGCCCCTCTGCTAAGAATGTCCTTCTCCCCTTGATCACCAGGCAAACCCCACCATCCTTGCAAGTCTACACTAGGCACTGCCTTGGAAGTCTTCCCTGGCCTTGCAGGTAAAGTGCCTTGTAACTCCCTTCTGCTATCACTATACCTCATGTATGCCTGTTAACCACAGCCTGTCATGCTTGCAACTGTGTGTGTCCATTACATAGTAAGATCCTGGAAAACAAAAACTATCATTCCAAGTCTGTGTCCCCACTCCCTCAAACACTCTACACTCATACTCAACACAAGTTACTGAATTAAATCTTTGGCTCTGCCAAGTCCCTTATAAATTATTTGAATCCTAGAGCATCAATAACACCTTTAAAATACAGAAAACCTCTTAATCTTTCCCACTGAAAATACCTGGGAACTCCAGTTTTAATGAGGGACAAAGAGTGCCCCTGGGAGTTACAAATGAGAATAGCAGGCTATAAAGGCCACAGCTGAAATAAACATCACCTGAATGGGAAGGAAGACTGAGACCTGAGACAACCAGCAGGACCAGACTTAGCCATTAAAGACAGAATATGCAGAAGAGAACTGTCACAGAAGCAAACAGTGACAATGCCTATCCTTAACACTGCCCAGGAAAGAGAAACATTAGCCCAGGATATTCAAGTTCCACAGAGAAGTCACACCAAACATGGCAACAAAGGCCATCACAGATTCCACTCATTGAATTCCCTTCATTCTGATTTCTTACTAAACAAGAAACCTTGTGATTCTCAAGCAGCCCTACCCCCACCCAGAATGGAGACCTCGTGACTGTGACTTATTCTGGCAGCTCCAGACAGTTTCTGCTTATGTGCAGCTCCTCCTGAAGCTGGGCTAGAGACAGAACACACTGATTGTACCCAAGGTGGAGTCTACTGACAGTGTTACTTCTCTTTGTAGGGCAATAAATGGGCATTCTCTGTCTATCTTCAGTCTCAGTTGAGTTTTAGTTAGCATGGCTTGGTCGTTCAGGGGCTCATTACCTCAGAACGCTGACAAAAGCAAATCTCTGAGAAGTTAAAGGAGGATCAGACAGCTGGAGGTGTGTCACAAGGAAGCTGTTATTAGTAACAGGCATTCCACTTTATGATTGAAAAAGAAAAATGAGGGCGGTGCCTGTAGCTCAAAGGAGCAGGGCGCTGGCCCCATATGCCGGAGGTGGCGGGTTCAAGCCCAGCCCTGGCCAAAAACTGCAAAAAAAAAAAAAAAGAAAAAGAAAAATGAAAGTTCAATCTTAAATAGTATTATTTTTGACCACCAGCATTCCTGTTTCCTAGCGGGAAAAGACAGGACAAAGCTATCACTCAGAACTTTGAAAACTACCTCTAATTTGAGGTTCAACCCAATCTCACACTGGGCGGCGCCTGTGGCTCAGTGGGTAGGGCGCTGGCCCCATATACGGAGGGTGGTGGGTTCAAGCCCAGCTCCGGCCAAACTGCAACAAAAAAATAGCCAGGTGTTGTGGAGGACGCCTGTAGTCCCAGCTACTCGGGAGGCTGAGGCAAGAGAACCGCCTAAGCTCAGGAGTTGGGAGGTTGCTGTGAGCTGTGTGACACCACGGCACTCTACCAAGGGCGATAAAGTAAGACTCTGCCTCTACAAAAAAAAAAAACAAAAAAAAAATAATCTCACACTGAAAAACCACTAGCTCAGATGCCAGCAGGACTTCCAGCTTCCACTTAGATTACATGAATTCCATAAACACACATTAAAGCTCCAATAACCCCACCTTATTTAAGTTGTTCATATCAGCAAATAGAAATAGAGCATATCCAAAAATAAAACAGGATTTCCCTAAGATAATTCCTTCAACCTGATTGAGGCTTCACTAGCATCCAAAGATACCTATATACAGAGCCCTATATACAAAGTGAAGCCAAAAGGAAGCCTCATGCCACTACACAACAGGGACTCCACTGATTCATAGCCTGACTCCTCTCAGCTGTAAGACTTTTCCAAGATTTCCTACACATTCTTAGCCTGTTTCCTCAAAAGAAAACCAATGAGAAGCACAATGTAAAATTTCTGCCAAGATTAAATGCAATAAGGCATAGGGTCTGTCCTGCATCCAATAGAACGGTAGCAATTATTGTTCATTTCCCTTTAATCATTGCTTGTCAAAAAGGGTAAAAGCCAACTGAAGATACTCTTACTTGAGAAAGTACACTGTTTCTTAAGGCAACTGTGCAAAAAAAGGCTACTTTTGAATCTGAGTAATATCAGACAACTTATTTCCTTTTCTTGCCATTCAAAACATACTATAACTGAAAGCCGTTAAAGGGTTATAAGGAACTATATTCATGACATTAAAAAGTAAAAAAAAAACCAACTGTGAGTCACCTGTAAATGTTTTACAATGTCCCAATGACAATTAAATTCAATTTCTTTTTTTTTTTTTGTAGAGACAGAGTCTCATTGTACCGCCCTTGGGTAGAGTGCCGTGGCGTCACACGGCTCACAGCACCCTCTAACTCTTGGGCTTACGCGATTCTCTTGCCTCAGCCTCCCGAGCAGCTGGGACTACAGGCGCCCGCCACAAAGCCCGGCTATTTTTTTGTTGCAGTTTGGCCGGGGCTGGGTTTGAACCCGCCACCCTCGGCATATGGGGCCGGCGCCCTACTCACTGAGCCACAGGCGCCGCCCTTAAATTCAATTTCTTACCATGAACTATGAAGCTACATGTGATCTGGCTCCTGCCTATATCCACACCTTTACCCTTGTAACTTTTCTCCTTTTTCACTGCACACTAGCCCTAAACTTACTCCTTCGTCAGGGTCTTGAAGACCCTGTTCCTGTTCAGCTTTAAAGGCTCTTTTCTCACAATTTTGCATGGCTAGCTTGTCATACAGGGCTTGGCACAAAAGTCACCTCCCTTGTGGGTCTTCCCACACAATTTAAAGTAGTTTACCCGGCACGGATCACCATCAGTATTCTCAGTAATGACCTCATGTGTGCCTCTGCTAAGTGAGCTCAGTGAGGGCAGGGACCTTGACAAGACTTCCACACTGTATCCCAGGGCCTACCTACAATGAATTTACACCTCAATAAATGTGGGGAATGGCCAGGCACAGTGGTTCACACCTATAATCCTAGCACTCTGGGAAACCAAGGCAGGTGGACTGCCTGAGCTCAGGAGTTTGAGACTAGCCTGAGGAAGAGCTAGGCCTCTACTAAAAATAGAAAAATTAGGCATTGTAGCACATGCCTGTATTCCCAGCTATTCGGGAGGAAGAAGCAAGAGGATCACTTGCGCTCAAGAGTTTGACGTTGCTATGAGCTAGGATGCCACTGCACTCTACCCAAAGCAACAGAGTGAAACTCTGTCTTAATTAATTAGGTGAATGAAGGTCGAAATGTTCATATTAGTGACAATGCCTGGCTGCCTGGACCCACTCCTTCCGGACAATAAGTGCACTGAACCAGTGAAACATCTGTGAACATCTAAAACAGAGAAATAAAGTCTGCCAGAGACGGAGGCAAACAGAGAAGTACATGGGTTCTTTAAAACGCGGCTGCACCCGAATTGCCCCACACCAAGTCACGTTTGTCATTAAGAGCAAATGGCATCTGGCTACTCAGGAGGTTGAGAAGGACCGAGTGAGCCTAGGCGTTCCAGGCTGCAATGAGCTATGATCGGGTCACAGCATTCTACCTAAGGCGACATAGCGAGACCTCGTCTCTTAAAAAAAAAAGAAAACAAAACAAAAAAACTGCAAAAGACAAGACTTAAAACACAAGCACTGCCCTGAACAGCACGAGTAGATGCCTCTGGGGTAAATCACATCCTATTAGGCGCTAGTGAGCGTTCCTGAGGACTCAAGTATATCAAGTTCCAGACAGGCTGCTCCTCTAAAGGCTGAAAGCTGTCCCCGAGGCTACCGGCAGTGAGGGTGACTAGAACCGCCGTCACCGCAGCGCTCCAGGGGACAGCCGCGCCCAGGCCCCGCCGTCGCTCGCTGGTTGCCCCTCGCCCGCCCTCCGCCGCCAACTCTTGGGCCTCCCGGGCCCTTGCTCGGCTAGAGCCCGGCTCCGGGGAGCCGCAGCCCCCGCGACCCTCACCCTAACGCTGCGGAAGCCGCGGCAGCCGCCCAGCCCGACTGCTCCAGCGGAGACGTGGCTGCGCGAGGGGCGGGGCACGGTGGTGCAACGACTACGGGCCTCCCAGAAACAGCCTGTGTGCTAGGCCTTCGTTCCGGAACAGAGAATGTCGTCTTCCGCTCGCCACCAGCTGCTTTACGCCCAGGACCGATTTCGCCGCAGTTTCCATTTAGAGTTCATCCCTGAGTGGCCCTACCCAATTTCATAAAGTAACTTTCAGAGTCTGCGGTACTTTCCCTTGCAGAAACACAACTTCCGGACTTGCAGTACACATTCCGACAGGAAACCGAAAACTCGAGCTTCCGGCGGAAATGGCGTGACCAGGGCGCGGTCCCAGTCCTGTCCCGCCCCATCTGCAAATATATGGGCGTGGTTTTTCTCGCCTGTCCGGCGCTGTCGGGCCGCCCTCCTTATTGGGCCTTCTGGGCTGGTTCCGGCGCTCTGTGGACTCCTCACCTTTTCAGAAACGTGAACACTGATGGCCCGGGAGATAAGCTGGAGAACGTACTGTTGGGTTTTGCCTATGGGTATTGCGTTGTTCCCGCGCCGTTTACGTAATGAAAAGACATTAAATTCCTCCATAAATTGCTTTTGCACAGGAGAAGGTACACTAAGAGGAGTCAAGGGGATGAGAGGAAAGCCTGTGGAATCAGGAAATCTTGAGGGCCCATAAGAATGTGGGTATGGGCGGCGCCTGTGCTCAGTGAGTAGGGCGCCGGCCCTATATCCCGAGGGTGGCGGGTTCAAACCCAGACCCGGCCAAACTGCAACAAAAAAATAGGCGTTATGGCGGGCGCCTGTAGTCCCAGCTACTCGGGAGGCTGAGGCAAGAGAATCACTTAAGCCCAGGAGTTGGAGGTTGCTGTCAGCTGTGACGCCATAGCACTCTACCGAGGGTGATAAAGTAAGACTCTGTCTCTATTAAAAAAAAAGATGTCAAAAATAGCCGGGCGTTGTGGCGGGCGCCTGTAGTCCCGGCTGCTCGGGAGGCTGAGGCAGGAGAATCGCGTAAGCCCAAGAGTTAGAGGTTGCTGTGAGCCATGTGACGCCACGGCACTCTACCCGCGGGCGATAGTGAGACTCTGTCTCTACAAAAAAAAAAAAAAGAATGGGGGTATGAAGTAACCTAGGTAACCAATAACCAATAGAAACAGACAATCAGTGACCAATAGAAAAGGACAAACGGGGCGGCACCTGTGGCTCAACGGGTAGGGCGCCGGCCCCATATGCCGAGGGTGGCGGGTTCAAGCCCAGCCCCGGCCAAACTGCAACAAAAAAATAGCCGGGCGTTGTGGCAGGCGCCTGTGGTCCCAGCTGCTCTGGAGGCTGAGGCAAGAGAATCGCGTAAGCCCAGGAGTTAGAGGTTGCTGTGAGCCGGGTGACGCCACGGCACTCTACCAAGGGCGGTACAGTGAGACTCTGTCTCTACAAAAAAAAAAAAAAAAAAAAAAAAAAAAGAAAAGGACAAACGGCTTGGCGCCTGTGGCTCAAGCGGCTAAAGCGCCAGCCACATACACCTTAGCTGGAGGGTTCGAATCCAGCCTGGGCCCGCCAAACAACAACGACGGCTGCAACCAAAAAAATAACCGAGCGTTGTGGCGGGCGCCTGTAGTCCCAGGTACTTGGGAGGCGGAGGCAGGAGAATAGCTTGAGCCCAGGAGTTGGAGGTTGCTGTGAGCTGTGATGCCATAGCACTCTACCCAGGGTGACAGCTTGAGGCTCTGTCTCAAAAAAAAAAAAGAAAAGAAAAGAAAAGGGCAATCATGCCTGGAGGTTAGAGAGTGTTTTGCAAGACTTGCAGCTGTAAGAGCTCATCTGGAGGGCCAGCGTCCTGAAGCCCATTTCAAGTGAAAATGAGAGAGGCCATTGAAAACCTTGCAACCAATTTCAAATGGATGGGATATTTGTACCCCTGCAGGCCTTTGCCTTTCTGTCTGTCTCTCACCTCTTCTTCCTGAAAGGGACCCACGGCCAACTCTCTTTGGAAGTGCTCTAAATATTCTTTTTTTTTTTTTGTAGAGACATAGAGTCTCACTGTACCGCCCTCGGGTAGAGTGCTGTGGCGTCACACGGCTCACTGCAACCTCTAACTCTTGGGCTTACGCGATTCTCTTGACTCAGCCTCCCTCTCAGCAGCTGGGACTATAAATATTTTTTTTGTTCTTCCCAAATAAAATTTCTCTTTGTTACACTGAATCTTGTGCAGGTTACTTTTTGCTCTCTGTTCATGTTGCCTGTGCTGCTCCAGTTTTATTTCGTTTACATTCATTTTTGCTTTCAATTACAACTGTGCCTCAGTCGAGCTAAAAGCTCAACCAAGGAATGGAAACAGGTCCTCTGACCCACAATAGCACAGTTGTCAAAAAGTATTTGCAGTTGAGGCTGCTGGTGCATTTGTCCTTGAAGTGCAGCTGTTCAGAAAGCCTTAACTCAAGGAGGGCCTGCCCTCCCACTTTGCTCTCTTTCATGATTATTCAACCCAGGGCTCTCCATATACCTTTTAGAATAGGTCTGTATACAAAAAAACTTTCCGGGCTGCACCTGTGGCTCAGTGAGTGGCACGCCGGCCCCATATGCTGAGGGAGGCGGGTTCAAGCCCAGCCCCAGCCAAAACTGCAACAAAAAAAATAGCCAGGCGTTGTGGCGGGCGCCTGTAGTCCCAGCTGCTTGGGAGGCTGAGGCAAGAGAATCGCGTAAGCCCAAAAGTTAGAGGTTGCTGTGAGCGGTGTGACGTCATGGCATCTACCTGAGGGCGGTACAGTAAGACCCCCCCCCAAAAAAAAACTTTACAAAGATTTTGATAGAAATTGTATTAAAGTATAGATCAATCTGGGGATAACTGACATCTTTACTGTGTTCACTAAGCCTTGGATCTGTGTACATGGTACATCTCTCCACTAGATCTTCACTGATTTCTTTCATACATGTTTTGTAATTTCAGCAGAGATTGTATACATTTTCTTAAGTTTATATTGAAGTGTTTCATTTTCTTTTATTTGTGAGACTTTCACTTTGTCGTTCTTGGTAGAGTGCGATGGCCTTATAGCTCACAGCAACCTCAAACTCTTGGGCTCAAGTGATCCTCTTGCCTCAGCCTCCCAACTAGCTGGCACCGGCAAGAAGGCCTGATAGGATCAAACCCCGCCCAAATAGGATGGACCTGCCTGAAAGAATCAACCCCATACCCTACCCCATGGGATGTCCCACCTGGGAAAGGTAAATGGGCCAACCCCCACCCTTCCAACAGATGTCCAACCCAGGAAAGGGAATGTCCTGACCTTCACCTTCCTGACCTTTAAACCTCCCCTCCCCCCTTCGCCATTACCTATGTGTGGATTTCTTCCCTGCCCAGTTGGAAATCTTACCCCACCTGCATCCAGCTGGAATAAAGCCACTTTAATTGCACAAACTGGGCCTCCATTTTCCTTTCCTCACGTGCCTCGGAATAGTCTTTCATCTTTGGCTCTGTAACCTTTCATTATTTTTAGAGACGGGATCTTTGTCTTGCTCATGTTGGTCTCAAACTCCTGAGCTCAGACAATCCACCTGCCTTGGCTTCTCAAAGTGCTAGGATTACAGGTGTGCAGGTGTGAGGTACCAAGTCTGGCCCCTGATTTTTTTTTTTTTTTTTTTTGTAGAGACAGAGTCTCACTTTGTCACCCTCAGTAGAGTGCCGTGGCGTCACACAGCTCACAGCAACCTCCAATTCCTGGGCTTACGTGATTCTCATGCCTCAGCCTCCGGAGTAGCTGGGACTACAGGCGCCCACCACAACATACGGCTATTTTTTTGTTGCAGTTCAGCTGGGGCCGGGTTTGAACTCACCACTCGTGGTACATGGGGCTGGTGCCTTACCGACTGTGCCAAAGGCACTGCCCTGGCCCTGATTTTTTTTTATTTATTTACTTGTTTATTTATTTAGACAGAGAGA
This sequence comes from Nycticebus coucang, assembly GCF_027406575.1. Classification (NCBI taxonomy): domain Eukaryota; kingdom Metazoa; phylum Chordata; class Mammalia; order Primates; family Lorisidae; genus Nycticebus; species Nycticebus coucang. The sequence goes on along the minus strand of NC_069783.1, from coordinate 104,929,836 downwards.
GTCTCACTTTGTCACCCTTGGTAGAGTGCCATAGTGTCATAGCTCACAGCAGCCTCAAACTCTTGAGCTCAAGCAATTATCTTGTCTCTGCCTCCCAAGTAGCTGGGACTGCAGGCGCTGGCCAAAATGCCCAGCTATTTTTTGAGGGAGCGGGGATCTCACTCTTGCTCAGGCTGGCCGTGAACCTGTGAGCTAAGGCAATCCACCCGCTTCTGCCTCCCAGAGTGCTAGGATTACAGACATGAGTCCTGGTAACTGGCCTTAATGTGATCTTTTTCTGAAAAAAAGTTTTTAATTTTGATGACGTCCAAATTATCAGTTTCAATTTTTGTGTATTATGCTTTTCCTATCATGTCTAAGGGTTCTTCTACCCCAAACTTTAGGTCCTGAAAATTGTCTCATGTTTTCTTCTATAATTTGTAGATGTTCCTACTTTTACACTTATGTCTGTGATCATTTTGAATTTAAATCACTATTTTTTTTTTTTTTGGAACCATGGTCTCACTCTGAAGCCTGCTGGAGTGGAGCGGCACATTCAGCTCACAACCATCTCCAGTGATCATCCCATCTCAGCCTCTTGGTCTGTGGAATTTCAAGCATGATCCACCAGCCTGAATTAAAATTTGCATTTGCAGGTGAATGGATGGTCTATGTAGATAATTCCATGGAATTTACAACAAAAACAAAAACCCCAAACAAACCCCTAAGACTGAGTTCAATGAGGTCTCAGGATACCAGGTGAATACAAAGTATTCATCACATTTCTACAGACTAACAATCAACACGAGGAAACCAAAGTCAAAAACACAATGCCATTTACAATCATTTAGATTAAAAATGAATGAATAGGCTCAGCGGCTAGGGCGCCAGCCACATACACCAAACTGGTGGATTCAAACCCAGCCTGGGCCTGCCAAACAATGACAACTCCAACCAAAAAATAGCTGGGCATTGTGGCAGGTGCCTGTAGTCCCAGCTACTTGGGAGGCTGAGGCAAGAGACTTGCTTAACCCCAAGAGTTTGAGGTTGCTGCGAACTGCGATGACACAGCACTCTATTGAGGGCGACATAGTGAGACTATGTCTCAAAAAAAAAAAAAATATGTATATATATACAAAATAAAAGGCTCAGCATCTGTGGCTCAAGCGGCTAAGGTGCCAGCCACATACTCCTGAGCTGGCGGGTTCAAATCCAGCCCAGGCCTGCCAAACAACGATGGCTGCAACCAAAAAATAGCTGGGCATTGTGGTGGGCACCTGTAGTCCCCGCTACTTGGGAGATGGAGGCAGAAGAATCACTTAAGCCCAGGAGTTGGAGGTGGCTGTGAGCTGTGATGCCACAGCACTCTACCCAGGGCAACAGCTTGAGGTTCTGTCTCAAAATAAATAAATATAAAAATAAAAATGAATGAATAAATAAAATAAATTAGGGTCCAGGCATGGTGGCTTACACGTGCAATCCCAGCACTCTGGAAGGCCAGTGCAGGTGGATTGCCTGAGCTCAGGAGTTCAAGACCAGCCTGAGCAAAAGCAAGACTCCATCTCTACTAAAAATAGAAATACTAGGCTCAGTGCCTGTGGCTCAAGCGGCTAAGGTGCCAGCCACATACACCTGAGCTGGGTTGGTGCCAGCCCAGGCCCCCCAAACAACAACAACAACAACAATGGCTGCAACCAAAAAAAGCCAGGCATTGAGGTGGATGCCTGTAGTCTCAGCTACTTGGGAGGTGGAGACAGGAGAATTGCTTGAGCCCAAGGAGTTGGAAGTTGCTGTGATGCCACAGCTCTCTACCCAGGGTGACAGCTTGAGGCTCTGTCATAAAATAAAATAAAATAAAATAAAATAGAATAGAATAGAATAGAATAGAATAGAATAAAATAAAGAAATACTAGCCAGGCGTGTGTCAGGCACCTGTAGTGCCAGCTGCTCAGGAGGCTGAGGCAGGAGGATCTCTTTGAGCCCAAGAGTTTGAGGTTGCTGTGAGCTAGGATGCCATGGCACTCTACCCAGGGTGACAGAGTAAAACTCTGTCTCAAAATAAACACACAAAAAAATTAGAAGACAGCCAAATGGCATAAAGAGACATTTCACTGAAAAGCTTATGGAGACTGGCAAATAATAGCTTGAGAAAAGAGATTCAATATCAGTAGCCATTATACAAATGCAAATTAAGACTGCCTTTGGATATTACCATACACCTATTACAAGAGCTAAAATAAAAGACCTAGTAGTGACAATACAAATGCTAGCAATAATGTGGAGAAACTATCTCTCCTCTCATGTTACACTAGACTAGTACAGGCACTCTACAACATAATTTGGCAATTTCTTCTTTTTTTTTTTAACATATTTACAAGATGGTTTTATAATATGTTTGACAATAACAATATAAAACTGGAACTTTTATTACTATGTCTCTTGTCTATGTTAGATTCTGTAAGATTCTGTAAACATTTTCTAATTTATGGAAAAAACAACATATGCAAATTCTATGAATTTTATAAAAGTTAGCATGAATACAGTTGAGAGAATTTAGTGGAGAAAATACAGTCAGGAAGTCTGGACTTTATTTCTGGTCCCATCACTGAGGGAATCAGTGACTAGGTGTTCTGGTCAGTCACCTGGAAACAAAGGTATGATTACTGCCCTTCCAGTGTTAAGAAACCTAAGCTCAACTACAATCAAGGTCCTTGCATGTGACAGAACAGTCCATTTCAAAGAGATTATAATTTTAAAGATTTTTTTTTCTATCTAAGATGGTGATGAAGAGTCTCCCCTACAAGTAATTCCAGGCATGACGTCCTAGCCTTTTCTCAGATGTCAATGAGAGGAGAAAGCACCTTATCCAGCCGCAAACTGTGAGGGTGCCATCAGGCCTGGGTTTAGTCCTGCAGCAGCAGCCATCGCAGCCAGACTGGCATTTGCTAGCAACTGCGCAGCCCCTTGGAGGGCAGCAGCTGCTGCTGTTTGTAAGCCTGATGCTGTCACCATCACCTGGCTGGTCCCAAGAGGGGAAGACAAAGGAGTGGTGGTGGTCTGTGTTGTGCTGGTCTCACTCTGTGCTGGGTGCCTCAAAGGTGGAGGCTGAGGCAGAAGGGGAGGGACTCAGAGAGGGAGATGTCACTACTGAGGAAGCTGGAGGTGCTTTGGAAATCACAGTTTCCGAGTTGTTGGAGGTGGCATCTGCAGTGCCGGTTTCTACATAGGGATGGATGACCCTACCTCTAGTTGGCTCCAAAACACTCCTGCTATCTTTTAACAAAGTCAGAGGCTTATCACCGCCATGCAGCAGATTCAAGCAGCTGATGACATCATATTGGAACCCTGTATTCTGACATTCATTTATACCGAGTACTCTATTTCTTTTTCTGAAGCTGCCATATCATAGTTTCAGAAAGTCCAGTGGCATAGATTTCTTCAAAATGAGGGCTGATGATTTTTGTGACTTCTCCATCTCCAGCACCTAAATCAAGAAGACTATGGGTTTTCCAGTCCGGATTAATTTTAAGCAGTCTCTGAAACTGGTGAAAACACAAACATTGAGCTTCTTCCTAACAACTCATTGATAGATGTTCTAGATATAAACAGGCTAAAAACAGATGACACAAAAGAATGATATAATTGAATAAATAGCCAGCCCGATTTCTCAATGCTGTTAAGAAGATCTGTGTTCCTTGATCAAGGTTACTCTGAACAAAGACAGCCTGTAGTGATTCGCACAATTTCTGTTGCACACATACCACTGGTGGTTCTCCTTCCTGCCGCCCGTGGCCGCCACCGGCCCACCTGGGCCACTCGTCATGTTCACGTACAGGGAGCGGGTGGGCGAGTTCCGCAGCGTCCACATCCTCCGCGCCAGTCACACGGACGCCAGGCTCAGGCACAGCCAGCTCGCCAGCAGTCCCATCGGGAGCCCCGGCCGCTCACTCTGATCACCCCCGGCGCGGGGGTGAGGAGGAGGAGGAGGCGCCGCCGCCGCGCCTCCCAGGGTGGAGCCATCTAATTTGGTAGTTTCTTAAAATATTAAACATACACTAGGGGGCAGTGCCTCATACCTGTAATCCCAGCACTCTGGGAGGCTGAAGCAGGAGGATCCCTTGAGCTCAGGAGTTCAAGACCAGCCTGAGCAAGAGCTAGACCCACTCAGCTCGGAGCCGATGGCTCAAGCGCCTAAGGCGCCAACCACATACATACACCTGAGGTGGCGGGTCCAAATCCCGCCCAGGCCTGCCAAACAACAATGACGCCTGCAACCAAAAAATAGGCAGGCATTGTGGTGGGCACCTGTAGTCCCAGCTACTTGGGAAGCAGAGGCAGGAGAATCACTTGAGCCCAGTAGTTGGAGGTTGCTGTGAGCTGTGATGCCACATCACTCTACCCAGGGCAATAGCTTGAGGCTCTGTCTCAAAAAAAAAGAAAAAAAGAAAACTCAGCTGAGTGTTGTAGCTGGTGCCTGTAGTCCCAGCTACATGGGAGGCCAAAGCAGGAGGATCACTTGAGCCCAGGAGTTTGAAGTTGCTGTGAACTCTGATGTGTACTCCTGTTGGGGCGATAACATGAGACTCTGTTTCAAAAAATAAAAATTAGGGCATGGTGGCTCACAACTGTAATGCTAGCACTCTGGGAGGCCAAGGCGGGTGGATTGCCTGAGCTCTCGGGTTGGAGACTAGCTTGAGCCAGAGTGAGATCCCGGTCTCTAAAAAAGAGCTAGGCACTATGGTGGTGCCTGTAGTCCCAGCTACTTGGGAGACTGAGGCAAGAGAATCACTTCAGCCTAAGAGTTTGAGGTTGCTGTGAGCTATGATACCACAGCACTCTACCAAGGGCAATGATGTGAGACTCGGTTTCAAAAAAAAAAAAATCAAATATACACTTAAATTGTGTCACCCAGAAATTGCACTATTAGACATTTATCTCAGATAAATTTATGTACACACAAAAACCTCGACTTCATTGTTCCTAGCTGCTTTATCTGTAATAGCCCCAAACTAGAAACAATGAGAATGTCCTATGATGGGTGAAGGGTTTATTTATTTCAGTAAATAAATGAAACTAGTGCGCTAGTCATTACAGCTTAGAGCACTTCCAGTGCCTGTAGGACCTTTCATTCCACATGCAGTCACTCCCCATCACCTCCCCCACAGTCCTTGGTAACTACTGATCGGTCTTTATGAATGTGCCTATTCTGGACATCTCGTATACATGAGGGCCATGCTATATGTGGCATTTTGTGACCGCTTTCTCTTTTACTGGGCATGTTTTTGAGGTTCCTCCACATGTAACAATTCCAGTATCTCAGTCACTTCCATTGCTGGGCAATCCCATTGCCTAGAGGTATCTGCTTTGTTTACCCTGTTATCAGTTGATGGGCACAACTGAGTGCCTTCCATGTCAGCAGTTCTGCATGTATGGTGTTAGATGGGGCAACAAAACCCACAAGGTCCTTTGGTTCAGTTTCCTGTTTGTATGCATGGAAGACCAAATCTTCCGAGAGTGATAACTGATATGAAGAAAATAAAACTGGGCAGTACCTCAGAGTGGGAGAGGCTGCCATTCACACTGGGCTATCATTCGCTCAGTCAGTATCTACTGCAGCCTACACCAAGTACTATCTAGACACTGTGCAAAATCCCTACTTACCTGGAACTTACATTCTAGTAATAATGGGAAGCCAGACAATAATCATAGAAGCAAGTGATGGGAAGTGATGAGTTAAGAGAAAGAGGCACAGCTGTGGGGGGTGGGGGGAGTCTATTATTTTAGATAGATGGTTTAGGGAAGACTTCAGATGAACTAGAGCCATTACCTGGACAAAAAAAGGAAAGGAGTCATGCAGGTAACCATGGGGATAGTGTTTCAGCAAAGGAAATGGCAGAAGAGTGCAGTGCTCAAATGTTTGAGGTGCACTTGCATGACAAGAAGCCAGGTGTAAACATCTGGGAGAAAGCACAGTTAGAAGAATCCCATATTCAAGAGTGGGAGGGTCCACAGCAGGGCTGAAGCTAAGCCCCCCAGAGCCCTCAGAGGATAAGCCTTGCAAGGTGAGCAGCAAGTGGGTGGAAGCCGCACTTGGGAAGGGCTGCCCACAGGTCTGCTAATTCGGGCAGGAGAGCAGCCAGGGACACCTTGGGGCCTCTGGCTGGAGCCCCTAGGACGCCAAGGAGACCAGAGGGGCCTCAGAGTATGGACAGTGTGTGGTGGGGGGCCTGTAGTCTGTGCTTTGCCAACGTGAATCTGGGATGTTAGGAGCCAAGCAGACTTCAGGCCAGCAGATGGAGCTGAGCTCAACATTAAGAGCTGTAGGACAAAGGGATGTAACTCAGGGCAGGAAGGAGGGTGTACAATTGTTAGAGGGGTGGTTGGCCCCTAGTCCAAGTAGGTATTCAAGCCTCCAAGGAGCAGGAACACACTTTCTCAATGTGGGAAACCAAAGGAAAAGATAGTGGGCATGTGTGAGCTTCCTGTAAAAAATTACAGGAAGTGTGAAGATAATTAAGATGATTTTGAACCTGTTTCAAAGGTTTTTAGTTGGTCTTAGCAAAGGGCTGGCCTAAATTCCCAAATCCTTCTTGTCTTATCCAACTTGCTTGGCACTCATGGAGCCACCCAGCTTAGGTAGAACCTCAGCCTCTGCTCCTGGCTCGGAGCTCAGAACTTGTGACAGCATTGGTGTGTGTGTGGGTGGGGGGGCAGCTGGTGAGATGGGGAGGTGGCAGGGCTGGCCTGGGCTTCTGAGCAGGGCACTGGGGGACAAGTGCCCTTCATTGCCCAACGGAGCACAGGCGCTCCAGCCTGGGAAGAGTTGACAAGTCCATGCTAGGCAGAGGGGGAGATGCCTGTGGTCAGCTGCAGGCTAGCTCTGGATCTATCTCAAAGCTCAAGGAGCTTGTGGAAGCAGTAAGAGTTTGTGACTGCTGCCAGGCCATCCTCCAGGGCTAGCCTGAGCAAGGCTGAGTGGCCACCTCAAGGACAAGGGCCCTGAAACACTGTGGCTTGCTGGGTAAGAAGATCCTAAGGAATAGGAAGTACAGAAGATGACAAAAACACTGAATGAATCCGGGTCCATGTACCTCTGTGGGCAGACAGATTCTTACCATGCATAAGCATTGAAGTTTCACCAGCCCTGCTGGAACAAAGGACTGAGGAAGCAAAAGCAACTCCTGAGGATGCTCAGAGTCCTAGAATTCTGCGAGTGTCCCATTCTTCCTAGCTAGACCTGAGGGAAGTTGCTGGTTTCTATTTAAACCAAGGCATGAAAGGCCCTATTATCTTCTACGAGGTTGGCATTTTTGTTTTGGAGAGGGGAAGAATGTGTGATCAGCAGCTCCCTCTGAGACACAGGCATGTGGCAGCCCTAATTCGCCCCTGGGCTCAGCAAGGACTTCCCTCTGGCCTCACTCCTCAACAAACAGGAGATCTCTGCCCTGGGGCTTTATCTGGTGCTCTGCTAAAGACAAAGCTTCAACACTGGAAGAGCAGATCCTTGGCAGTTCTCACCAGATGTTCAGGTTTCAGGACCCAACCCCAGCTCACCCCATGTGGCTATCACCCTGATGGTAGACAGTAAAGTCAATGCTACTAAAGAGCTGGCAGATCTGCTGGAGCTGGTTCCATCACGTGAGGCAGTCCACACAACCAAGCCCAACACAGGAAAGAGAAACAAATTGTGGCTTGTTTATTAGATTTCAAAAGAGCGGACTTTCTTCCACAGAGAGCTGCTTCTCAGTGTGTATCAAGAGCAAGACAACAGCTGAAAATTGTATTCCTGAGAAGAAGCAAAAAAGTCACCAGATTGCGAACAAACATTAACAGGTGATTTCAACAAAAGATAATTTTTTTCTACAAAAAACCCCAAAATTTCAAGTATTATTCCAGATGACATGGCAAACCTAATGCAGGAAAGGGATTCCAGAAATAAAGGCCAGGTGTGCTCCCTCTCACACTCTGCTGGGGTCTCCGTGGGGAAGGCTGCTGGGGGTGGTGCGTCCTGAGCTTCATCTTCCATCCTCCCACCTCAGCCAGGACCCAGGGCCAGCCCTGTGCTAGGGACAGTGGTTACTCACGCTGATTATTAAGGACCTGCTAACTTGATGTCCACATCTAGGGTCAGCAGTTTGGGATGTTATAAATTGTTTTTTAATACAGAGAAACATATGCTTATTCTTTCAAATATCATACTATAACCAATTTTAGTCAATTTGGAAATTATAAATTATATTATTTGTGCTACAGTTTGTGATAGTTAAATCTTATTAGAAGATAAGCACCAAATCTATTAAAATAAAAAATATATAAAATGCTGTGGTTTTCCCAACAGTAGAATATTCTGTACATCCTGTAGGCTGTAAACTTATGTTCCATTTTCCTTAAAAAGAATGTTTTTGATAAACTTTCCCCTTTCTCCCTTGAAACTTTTCCTGAAAAGAGATTTCTGTTTTAACTCTAGTTATGGAAAGGGTACAAAAGGAGCAAACCTGTGCTATCCCCCTCTCAGCAGGTGGGGATGACTTTCTGTTCACAGGAAGTCTTCGTCTCTGCAGCGTCAGCCAACACCAGTCCCTGCCCAACAATGGCCAGGAGGATAGGCTGTATCCCCAGCCTCTCCCCAGGCCTCTCGGAAGGATCTTATTTGGAGGGTAAAACTCCACCAAAAAGAAAGTCACAGTACAGTCTGTGACCAGAGACCCCAGCAATCTTCAGGGGGATTCTAGAAGCCCTAATGTGTTTGTATTCGGTATTTTTAAAACACGTCATCATTGCCTCCAACACTCCACAGCTCCTGCAGCTTCCCGACGCTTAGTTCTTAAACCTGGTCTGTTCACAGATATGATTGAATTTCCTACAGGGAAAAAATGGTCAAATTACAAAGAGGGCATCAGAGAACTACTCAGTTAAACACATTTTGAAACCATATACTGGAAGGACTACCTGAGAAATAAATTATGTGTGTATGTATGGAGACTTATAGTGGTATATTTCTTTTTTCTTTTAGAGACAGAGTTTCACTTTGTTACCCTTGATAGAGTGCCGTGTGTCACAGCTCACAGCAACCTCCAACTCTTGGCTTAGGTGGTTCTTTTGCTTCAGCCTCCTGAGTAGCTGGGACTACAGAGGCCGGCCACCACGCCCGGCTATTTTTGTTGTTGTTGTTGCAGTTTTTGGCCAAGGCCGAGTTTGAACCTGCCACCTCTGGTATATGGGACCGGCACCCTACTCCTTGAGCCACAGGCGTCGCCTCCCTCTTTTTTTTTTTTTTTTTGAGCCAGAGTCTCACTATGTCGCCCTAGGTAGAGTGCCGTGGTGTCACAGCTCACAGCAACCTCAAACTCTTGGGGTTAAGCGATTCTTTTACCTCAGCTTCCCGAGTAGGTGGTACTACAGGTGCCCGCCACAATGCCTGGCTATTTTTTTTTTTGCAGTTTTTGGCCAGGGCTGGGTTTGAACCCACCACCTCTGGCACATGGGGCCAGCACCGTACTCCTTTGAGCCACAGGCACCACCCCTGGCTATTTTTTTTTTTTTTTTTGAGACAGAGTCTCAAGCTGTCACCCTGGGTAGAGTGCTGTGACATCACAGCTCACAGCAACCTCCAACTCCTGGGCTTAAGCGATTCTCTTGCCTCAGCTTCCCAAGTAGCTGGGACCACAGGCACTGCCACAATGCCTGGCTATTTTTTGGTTGCAGTTGTCATTGTTGTTTGGCAGGGCCGGGCTGGATTCAAACCCGCCAGCTCTGGTGTATGTGGCTGGCGCCTTAGCTGCCTGAGCCACAGGTACTGAGGCACTGACTATTTTTTTTTTTTTTTTTTTGTAGAGACAGAGTTTCACTTTATGGCCCTAGGTAGAATGCCATGGCATCACATAGCTCACAGCAACCTCCAACTCCTGGGCTTAAGCGATTCTCTTGCCTCAGCCTCCCAGGTAGCTGAGACTACAGGTACCTGCCACAACACCCGGCTATTTTTTTGTTGCAGTTCGGCCGGGGCCGGGTTTGAACCCGCCACCCTCAGTATATGGGGCCGGCACCTTACCGACTGAGCCACAGGTGCCGCCAGCACTGACTATTTTTTGTTGCAGTTGCCATAGTTGTTTTAGCTGGCCTGGGTCGAGTTCAAACACACTAGCTTTGCTGTATGTGGCCGATGCCACAATCATTGTGCCACGGGCGCCAAGTCAACACAGCAGTATATTTCTAATAAAAATCAAAGAAACTAACGCCTAAAGGTAGCCTTCTTTTTCTCTTTTAAAATTTTAAAAGAGGAGTGAAAATATCTTAGGTAATTTTCTTAGAAAAGAAATAGAAGCTGTGCCTCCTCTGAGTACCCCGCGTTGCTGGTTGCTAGTGTGGCCACCTTACGTCCCCATCAGCCCCAGCAGATGCCAAGTATACTCTGCCATCCTGAGGAAGGTAAGCCAATTCCAGTGAATCTTTTTTCCATATGCTGCTTGTGCTCAAACACAAAGCAAGGTTCTTATTTCATAGAATCACTCCTTAGGGCAGTGCTTCTCAACCTTCCTAATGCTGAGGCCCTTTTATACAGTTCCTGTGGGTTGTGACCCACAGGTTGAGAACCATTGCCTTAGGGCAATGTTTTTCAATCTTTTTTATCTCACTGCACACTTGAACCTATAGTTAAATTTCCACACCACACTTAAATTATATTAATATTTACTGTGCTTTGAACTGCTTTTGAAAATAATCTTAAAAAAATTTTCCTTGTACCCTGAACCCCATAAATGCATCAATGTACAAAGTTATGATTTAATAAAAAATAATTAATTAAAAAAAAAAAACAATTTTCCTGGGACACAGGTTGAAAATCACTACCTTGGGAGAATCACCTTTATCAGCAGAGGTATCTCATCCCGAGGGCACTTGTCTCAATTACTTTAACCTGAACCACAAATGACTGCTTGGGGATGACCTATTCTCTATGGGACTGTTTAAAGGCCTGCTCATAGCATCACAGAAACCCCCAACTGTCTTATGTCCTGTGGGTGGGCCTGCGGTAACCACAGCTCCCAACTCAAAAAATGCTGAACCTGACGATGGGTGCACCCTGAAGGCTGCCAGTGACTCCAGCCACATACACACAGAGAGGAAGATGGAAGTGAACATTTGCAATGAACATTTCATGGATTGAGGTAACAGGAGAAGAGAAGCATTCCTAAATGGAAAGGTTACTTTGCACACTGTTTGGCTTTATAATGGCATAATAACTAAATTAGCATATTTTGGGTAGATAGCTGACTGGCTCCCCTGTATTCCCAAGCCTCACTCACATCGCGTGGTGAGCCTTCACCTGAGTGCGGCAGTTACGGCCCCAATAGCAGTCAGGACGGGATGTCACAGCCACTAGAAACAGAAAGAAGTACATGTCTATTAGATATGTTAACTAGGCCGGAGTGCAGTGGCACCATCACAGCTCACTGCAGCCTTGAACTCCTGGCCTTACGGGATCTTCCTGCTTCAGCTTCCCAAAGTGCTGGGACTATAAGGGTGAGCCACTATGCTCAACCAACTACCTGAGTTTAAGCAGTGATCTAAAGAGAAAAGCTGAAGCTGAAATGCCAGCACCTTCTCAAGCTTTGTAACTAATGCCCTTGAACTGTTCCAAGATTTCCGGAAAAGAAAAATATTTAATTGAAAACCCAAGTCAGTAAATGAAATCACTCTAGTTGTCTACTGGATGTGTTTATGTGTCTTTGTTTTAGACATGGAAGTTGCCTCGAGAAACAGCTGACAGCTAATGGCCATAGGCCCTGAGAAAGCTGCTGGCCTATCTGCTGAGCAGGGACCGAGCTGAGTGACTTCAGCGGATTGCTGCTGAGGCCAGTACAGAGTTAGAGCTGGTGGGAGGGAAGAAGCTTTACCTGGCAGCTCTGAAGCAGGAATGCTCTGCCGGTACTGGTAGGTCAGCTCTCGGAAGCTGCGCAGGCCACAGCAGTAGCACAGCACAGTGTTGCTAGTGACCCTGTGATCTGGAAGAAATAGGCCTCATGAAGATACTGCCGGTTATCAGGCATACCTCTCCAGACAGGAAAAGTGCCACATTCCACATCAGTGAGAAGCTAATGCCCTAAGCCATAAATGGGGTTGAGACGACTGGCCGAACGAGCAATACTAAGAGATACCGATTTATTTTCTTACACCAAAGTAATTTCACATGAATAAAAAATTAAAATATTAAAAAATTCCACACTGTATTATGAAAAAACAAATATTATTTTCTCTTGACCTATTTTAAGTATGCCATGAAAAAACAAATATTATTTTCTCTTGACCTATTTTAAGTATGCCATGAAAACCAAAGGCACACTACTTACAACTTCAACACAATGAAAATACACGACAGAGGAGAAATACTGATGACAGAATGGGAACGTATTTACCACACAAATGACCACGTGCTATACTCTTAATTAACAAAGATATCACACACATTCATTCCAAAAAAATCAAAATAGCCTCCTATAAATATGGGCCAAGATCACAGATAAGCAGTGACCCATAAATGCAAAACAACTGTCAATTTAGTAATAATCAACGTGAGCAAACAGAACAATGATATATTACTATTGGCTTCCCACACTGACAAAATAAAGGCAAAAGCTAATCTGACAGCTAGGGCTTCTTCCTCAGCACCAAGGACTATCAGGGTAGCACTTAGAGACTATGCATGTGACCATCTCAGCTATACTTACCACTGTTCTAAGAATCCTATTTATTTATCCTACAGTGATGATTTTTCCAGTCTATAATAGTGCATGTTCAACAACTGTTGTGTTTGCAACAGTGAAAAACTGAAAATAATTTAAATATCCTATATTAATAAATTGGCTGAATAAACCATATTAGAATACTGTGTAATGGAAAAAAAGTCAAGATAAAGACCTCTTTATAGAGCAGGAAAGAGAATGATATACACATAGGTGCTTGTGTATAAAGGCACCTAGACAAAAAGTCACAAAAACATAAATGCTATGTGTTCTGAGGTGGTTGATTTCCAGCAACTTTTACCTTCCCTGTATTGCCTTTTTTGTGTGTGTGTGAGCCAAAAATAAGAAGTCATTAAAAACTCAGAGAGGCTGATACCCGGCTGATAGATCTGGGCAGCCAACAGCCACTGCTGCAGCACAGGACACCTGGCACCATCACACAAGTCATGTCCATGAGCTGAAACAGCTTAAAAGGATTTTAAGAAAACCTCTCAAGTCTTCTTTCATAATTATGTCTCAGAAAAAAAGTCCCTTGTTAATATTTCTGCAGCCGCTCCTAGTGACAAAACTCCCATTCCATAGACACCCTGTACTCCCCTGGAAGGGCAGCCTCCTTGAGGGGTCAGCACACCAGGACCATAGCCTTCTAATACAACAGCAAGAGCATCCCCGTGGATAGAGGTGGGGTCCCTCCAAGCTGCACTCCTGCTCTCCCCTACAGGGAGAGAAGGTGCTGGGATGTGTCATGCAGATTTGAACCCAATTTTTAAAATATGATAATCTAAAGTATCAGGATCTGTGTATCTGCCAGGATGGGTGGAGGTAGAGGCCACAAATGTGGGAGAGCAGACAGGTGGCCTGCCAGGTTTCTATTGCTTAATGGGAGGCAAAAAAGGCCTTGGAAACTCACATCCACTCCAGAGCAGGCAGCATGTGAGTGGATCTTACCAGACAGCAGGAATGCCCCCCGCTGAAGCGCCATGAGGCTCTCCGTCAACATGTTTCTCCACGTCAAACCTCTGGTTGCCAGGTAATTCTGTGGCAGAGGTTGGGGGGTGGGAAGGGCAACAAGAGGAAATACCAGTTTAAGGGAAGAAATGCTAAAATGTGAAGAAGCACTTTGGGAGGCTAAGCTGGGCAGACCTCTTGAGCTCAGGAGTTTAAGACCAGCCTGAGCAAGAGTGAGACCCCATTTCTACTAAAAATAGAAAAGCTAGCCAAGCGTTAATGGCAGGCGCCTGTAGTCCCAGCAACATGGGAGGCTGAGACAAGAGGATTGTTGGAGCCCAAGAATTTGAGATTGCTATATGACATCACAGGACTCTACCCAGGGACAGAAACTCTGTCTCCAAAAACAAACAAACAAACAAACAAAAAAAAGTAAAGAAATGAAAGACCTCAGAAAAGCCACAAAGGTGGTTAGTGACAGACTATGGCCCCTGTGAAGGCATCTGCACAGGGCCAGCCCAGACAATGTGCAGGTAGCTGTAGGCCAGGCACCCATATATGCTGTGTGAGGAGTCTGGTCCCAAGGGCCAACTTTTTTTTTTTGCAGTTTTTGGCCGGGGCTGGATTTGAACCCACCACTTCTGGCATATGGGGCCAGTGCCCTACCCCTTTGAGCCACAGGCGCCACCCTCTAATGGCCAACTTTTGCAGCTTGGATATGAAGAGTTATCACATTTTCACAAAATTTCTACAAAGACACTCACAGCACAGTTGGAAGTCAAACGCTCAACCTTGGTCAGAGTGTCCTGAGCCCTGTAGCAGGCCTTGGTTTGTGAAAAGACCTGAGGACCTGGTTTCTGTTCTCTCTGCCCTTCAGAAATACAAAGCTATTCAGCTGCTTTTGTTCAAACCTAGAAAAATGTGCCACTGCATGTGAACATCAAACCAGCGTGGTTCTGCTGAGTGAAGTATGAAGGCCAACAGGGCATGTGTGCTGTCATGTCTATGGTGAATGTGAAAGCCCATGTGGTGCGCATGCTGTTTGAAAGGTTCTCAGCAGTAAGGCAGATGTGCATATTAAACCTGTTAAACCCTGAGAGCTGAGCTGGCTTCCTTGAACATGGGAAGAAAACAGCCAGAAAAGGAAGGTACCAGAGGACAGAACCCAGTCCCACACTGGTCCCAAGGGGCCAGCGAAGAAACCCTCTCTTGTGAGCTTGAGGAACCAACTCCTATGGATTCGTGGCATGATAAACAAAAAGGATATACTAATTTTTGTCACATGGAGAAAAAAGGTATATGCCAATGAAATACAGAACACCTGACTGTATGAGTCAGAAAAAGCAGAAAGTCTTAATAGTAACTGGAAAAGTTATGGAGGGGCTCGTCTTGGTTTCAGCTGGAGTCAAGGGCTAGTCTGAAAGGGGAGTACCTTCAGGATGTCCGACTCGTAGTTGTTGTTGTTCAACACCCCATCCAGACACTTGTCGCCCAGATTGAGTTCTGCCAAGATGAAGGGAAGCAATGTTATCTGTTTTATAAAGACATTATGTGAAAGTATTATTTGCCTGACAGAATAAACACATTTCTTTTCATTATAGATTCTAGAAAGAATAAAAAGTTTGATAACAAAGGCTTAGCGCCTATAGCTCTGTGGCTAGAGCGCCAGCCACATACACCAGAGCTGATGGGTTTGAACCCAGCCAGGGCCTGCCCGACAATAATGACAACTACAACCAAAAAATAGCCAGGCATTGTGGCGTGGGTGCCTATAGTCCCAGCTACTCAGGAGGCTGAGGCAAAAGAATTACTTAAGCCCAAGAGTTTGCAGTTTCTGTGAGCTGTGACACCACAGCACTCTACCGAGAGCGACATAGTGAGACTGTCTCAAAAAAAAAAAAGTTTGATGACGTAATTTTAAACAGACAACAGGCAAAAGTGATTTCTATTTCACTCCCTTCTTAAAATGTAAAGTTCTCTGAGTCTCCTCCATATCTGAAGGTACCATGACATTTGAATTCTGCAGTAAGGACTCAGTTTTCTTTTTTTTTTTTTTTTGAGACAGAGCCTCAAGCTGTCGCCCTGGGTAGAGTGCCGTGCCATCACAGCTCACAGCGACCTCCAATTCTTGGGCTCAAGTGATTCTCCTGCCTCTGCCTCAAGTAGCTGGAACTACAGGCAGCAACCACAACGCTCGGCTATTTTTTGGTTGCAGTTGTCATTGTTGTTTGGCAGGGCCAGGCTGGATTTAAACCTGCCAGCTCAGGTGTATGTGGCTGGCGCCTTAGCTGCTTAAGCCACAGGCGCTGAGCCAGGACTCAGTTTTAAGTTAGCATGTCCTCTAATTGTTCTGTCATTGCTTTGTTTTAAGCTGACATAAATTTGATGCTTTTAAAACTACAAACCTCTGCAGTTGGCAGAAGGAAGCTAGCTCATCACTTGGTGACTAACAATGGCTGCCTTGCCCCCCAGCAGCCCAAGGACTGCCCTCAAATTCCCCAAGGGATTGTGCAAGGTCAAAGCAACTTGGGCTGAAGAGCCGGTATTACCACAGAATGGGGCCAGGCAGCCAAAGCAGCCAGTCCGGGTGCAGCCCCAGTACAGATGGCAGAAGGGCTGCAGGCAAACTGCACCTGTGGAGAGAGAACACCAGTCAAGTGGGCAATTGACACTATAGCCTGTCTCTATTAGAATTCCAAGAAGTGCCAGACTCAGGACCTCAACTCTCTCTGAAAACACCATTTACAAGGAGTTCCCGTGAACTTGAGACATGCCCCAGCTAGCATCAAAGGGAACTGCACTGTAATGACTGAGAGTTGTGACCCCAACTAAAGGCCAGACCCACACATATACGCATACAAGAAACCTTGTGAAATCCAAAGAAGCTGGAAATCACATCTATCCCATCACCCGACTTGGTTTCCAGCTCTGAAAATGTAACATACTTCCTATCACCTCTTTTACAGATGCCTTTTTTCTACCTATTTTTTCATGTTGTTACCTTGTTTTTGTAGACATTTCTTTTTTTTGGTGTGTGTTTTTTTTTTTTTTTTGGCCGGGATTGGGTTTGAACCCGCCATCTCTGGCATATGGGACCAGCGCCCTACTCCTTGAGCCACAGGCGCTGCCCTAGACATTATTTCTTAATGTTTAATATTCTTAGAGCAGAATTCCCTAAAAGATAATATTAAGTAAACTTTTTTTTTCTTTGAGACAGAGTCTCACTTTGTCACCCTCGGTGGAGTGTCGTGGCATCATAGCTCATAGCAAAGAGTGTCATGGCGTCATAGCTCATAGCAACCTCACTCTTGGGCTCAAGCAATTCTCTTGCCTCAGCCTCTCAAGTAGCTGGAACTGCGCGGTGCCTGTGGCTCAGTGAGTAGGGTGCTGGCCCCATATACCGAGGGTGGTGGGTTCAAGCCTGGCCCCACCCCAACTTCAGCAAAAAAATAGCCAGGCATTGTGGTGGGTGCCTGTGGTCCCAGCTACTTGGGAAGCTGAGGCAGGAGACTCGCCTAAGCCCAAGAGCTCGAGGTTGCTGTGAGCTGTGACGCTACAGCACTCTACCGAGGGTGACAAAGTGAGACTCTGGCTTTAAAAAAAAGAAAAAAAGAAAAGAAAAGTAGCTGGAACTACAGGAGCCTACTACATCGCCTGGCTATGTTTTTCTTTCTTTTTGAGACAGAGTCTCAAACTGTCACCCTGGGTAGAGTGCCATGGCGTCATAGCTCACAGCAACCTCCAACTTGGGCTCAAATGATCCTCTTGCCTCAGTTTTTCCATTTTTAGTAGAGATTTTTGCTCAGACTGGTCTTGAACTCATGAGCTCAAGCAATCCACCTCGGCCTCCCAGAGTGCTAGGATTATAGGTATGAGCTACCCTGGCTATTTTTAGAGATGAGGTCTCGCTCTAGCTCAGGCTAGTCTTGAACCCGTGAGCTCAGTGCTGGGATTATAGGTGTGAGCCACCATGCCTAGTCCTTCTTGCTCACTTTTTAATTTTATTTTTTTATTTTTTTTTGAGACAGAGTTTCACTTATTAACCCTCGGTAGAGTGCTGTGCTGTCACAGCTCACAGCAACCTCCAAATCCCTGGGCTGAGGTGATTCTCTTGCCTTAGCCTCCCGAGTAGCTGGGATTATAGGCGCCTGCCACGACGCCCAGCTGTTTTTTTGTTGCAATTTGGCCAGGGCTGGGTTCGAACACACCACCCTCGGTACATGGGGCCAGCACCCTACCCACTGAGCCACAGGTGCCGCCCCTTCTTGCTCAATTTTTAAAGCCCTTTCCTGAGCCACCTGTTGCTGACTACCAAGTGAACGTGGAGCAGGAGGTAGAGTGTCCCCTGAGACCTCTCATGTGCTCTCCCAATAGGTAACATTGAATAGTGGGAAGTGGCCACTGTGCAGACCAGGGGACAATGAACAGAGGGCAGAGGCCGCTCAGGTATGTCTCCCGCTGGGCCTACTGCACCTGCCTGCCTCAATTAGCAGGCCCAACTGGAACTGTACCCAGTCTAGGTGCAGGAATATGAACTATGAGATAATGTATGCTGGGTCAGTTCTTCTGACTGCTATGTGCCAGAATCTAGGACAGCACTCTGTGCATAGTCAGAAAAGACTGAACAGGCCAGACAGGCAGGCTCCTGTTCTCTCCACTTAGCAGCAGGGCCTGAAGGTGCAAACAGCTCTAAGAAACAAGGAGGTATTGTATAGGCAGGCAAAGCATAGGGCACATTTCAGGGATAAATTCAAGCAGCAACTAAGTCAACAACAGGCTAGAATTATGTGTTAAAAACAAAGCACCTCATTTCATCCGTTAGATTTAGAAGTGAGACATTTTAAAGCAACTATGATACAGAACCCCAGGAAGAGAACCACAGTGTGTGGAAACTTGGTCTGTATCAGGGTGGGCTGTAAGTGGTGGGAAGAGACCGATTATTCAAGGTGGCTATGTGGGGACAATCGATTATGCAGATGAAAGAAAAAGAAACAGCATCCTTACTTGGCACCCTACACAGAGTCAGAACAACTCTGAACCTTGAGCCTCACAGGGCAGATGGGAGAGTGAGGGAGGCGCAGCTCACTCACACTGCTGAGGGGCGACGCGGGGGTCCTGCTCGTGCTCGGCTCTCCGGTCGGGCATGGGCTGGAAGCAGCAGGTGCATATGGCATGGCTCCCCTGTAGTGGGCACACGTACTCCTGGCCTGCTGACGTGCATGCAGGCCAAGCACATCGGAACAACAGGCAGAAAGAGAAGATTAGACTCACATCAGAGAAAGATAGACCCAAAAGAGAGCCAGGGAATCTGGAGCTGTTTGAATAGCCAGATTACAATTTACCATCTATATTGAGGGAGCAGGCCAGGTGTAGTGGCTCATGCCTGTAATCCTAGCACTCTAGAAGGCCAAGACAGGTGAAATGCTTGACCTCAGGAGTTCGAGATCAGCCTGAGCAAGAGCAAGACCCCATTTCCACTAAAAATAGAAAAATTACTTCAGTGTAGTGGCATACATCTGTAGTCCCAGCTACTTGGGAGGCTGAGGCAAGGGGACTGCTCAAGCCCAAGTGTTTGAGGTTGCTGTGAGCTATAATGACATAGCACTCTACCCAGGATGACAGAGTGAAACTCTGCCTCAAGAAAAAAGTAAATAAATAAAAAGAAATTGAGTGGGCGGTGCCTGTGGCTCAGTCAGTAGGGCACCGGCCCCATATACCGAGGGTGGCGGGTTCAAACCCGGCACTGGCCAAACTGCAACCAAAAAACAGCCAGGCGTTGTGGCGGGTGCCTGTAGTCCCAGCTACTCGGGAGGCTGAGGCAAGAGAATCGCCTTAAGCCCAGGAGTTGGAGGTTGCTGTGAGCTGTGTGAGGCCACGGCACTCTACCGAGGGCCATAAAGTGAGACTCTGTCTCTACAAAAAAAAAAAGAAAAAGAAATTGAGAGAGGGGCGGTGCCTGTGGCACAAGGAGTAGGGCGCAGCCCCATATGGCAGGGGTGGCGCATTTGAGCCTGGCCCCGGCCCAAAAAAAACTGCAAAAAAAAAATATAAAATAGAGGGAGTTCAAATAGATTTTTTACTTGTTTGGTTTTGGTTTTTTTCTTACTTTGTTGCCCCTGGTAGAGTGCCATGGCATAATAACTCACAGCAGCCTCAAACTCCTGGGCTCAAGCGATTCTCTTGCCTCAGCATCCTAAGTAGCTGGGATTACAGGTGCCTACGACAATGTCCAGCTATTTTCAGAGGTGGGGTCTCACTCTAGCTCAAGCTGGTCTCGAATTCATGAGTGTAGGAGATCTGCCTGCCTTGGCCTCCCAGAATGCTGGGATTACAGGCATGAGCCACCATGGGAGTTCAAATAGATTTAAAGATAATCAAAAATGCCTTTTGGTTGTATAGCAAGATTTCAAAGATCAGTTGAACGTTTTCTCATATTTCCCATAAAGGAAGGACAGGCCCATAAAGCATTTTTTTTCTTTTCTTTTTTTTTTTTAATGAGACAGTCTCAAGCTGTTGCCCTGGGTAGAGTGCCCTGGCATTATAGCTCCCAGCACCAACCTCTAACTTTTGGGCTCAAGCGATCCTCTTGCCTCGATTTTTCTTTTTTTTTAGTAGAGACGAGGTCTCGCTTTTGCTCAGCCTGGTCTTGAACTCATCAAGCAATCCACCCGCCTCAGCTTCCCAGAGTGCTAGGATTACGGGCGTAAGCCACGGCGCGTGGCCAAAACTTTGAAAACAATTTTGAGTTTTTTTTCTTTTTTTTAGAGACAGAGTCTCACTTTGTCGCCCTCAGTAGAGTGTGTGGTATCACAGCTCACAGCAACCTCTAGCTCTTGAGCTTAGGTGATTCTCTTGCCTCAGCCTCCTGAGTAGCTGGGACTAAGGTGCCCACCACAATGCCTGGCTATTTTTTTGTTGCAGTTTGGCCAGGGCTGGGTTTGAATCTGCCAACCTCGGTATATGGGGCCAGCGCCCTACTCGCTGAGCCACAGGCGCTGCCTTTTAAAGCATATATTTAATATTATACAACAGTAAAACGAGTTATTTGTTTAATTCTGCTAAGGCAAAAAGAATAGCTACATCCTTCAGGAAAACAAATAATAAGCACCATGGATGCAACCAAGTGATCTTGTCCCAGGCCAGGAGCTCTGCGCCAACAAGGCCAACCTCCCTAGACATGCAGCAAGCACAGAGGAAAGGTCACAGGGAACATGTCACCCCATCCCCATGGCAATTCCACTGCAGTCTTCTGGAGCACCCACTGAGGGTCTCAGCTTTGCTGGGCTCAACACACCACTGTATGCATGACCCAGTAACCACTCTGACAAGCCCAAAGGGAAATGTCGTATCCCTGCTATGTAGAGACAGCCTGTCCAGTGTCCCAGGCAGAGCTGGTGAGAAGCAGAGTCACACTCACACCCACAACCTTGAGTTTACACCCATGTCCCAGCACTGCTTTGCCCGTCCTATCTGAGAGTTCTATAAGGAACCACTAGAACTGTGGTCTAAGAATGTGGCTATGAGTCACAATCACACATGTGCAACCCCAGAACATGCTTAGGCTGTTAAGTGGCCTGGGCCCTTTAGTGTTATCCTTCTGTTCTGCAGAAACACACAGCAGACGGGGCGTAGAGCTTCAGACTCCACGTGCCCAGCAAGGTCTCCTGTGCCTCTCTTGATAGCATCTAGGGACTCGCCTATTAAACAGACATGTGGCGGGAGAGAGTTCTGGGTGACTGGAGGACAGGATAGCTTCTGGTGACATTACCACCCATGGCTGAAGAGAAGCCCATCTTTTATTTGAGAGCCAGACATGTGATCATCACTTTGGGTTTGGCAAACCCACCAGGGGACATCAACTGCTACCAGAGAGCAGTGGGCTGAAGGAGAGGCCAAGTATTAAAATCAGGATCAATACCCAGGAGTGTCTAGAATGGAGATCAGGAGTGAACAGTTACGTGATTTCTTAGCCCAAAATCAGTTACAAAAGCAACAAGCTACAAGAGGTAGGGGTCACCAAGGCAGGTTCCAGGAGGGCAGCATAGGGCGTAAAATGCTGGCTACACTGCACATCAGCAGGGTTCCAGCAAGTTAGCAACATGACAAGCCAAGAACAAAGTCCAATGGGAGGTGTGGTGTCTCACCTGTTGCAAGGCTGGCAGATGTGGACGGTACAACCCCCAGGGCTTGTGGGGCACTTGGCTCACCAGTGGGTGCTGGGCAGGGAAGGGGCTGTGCCACCTGCCTCCTGTACTCAGGACACTGCCGGCACACGACGTATGGCTGGCTGTGAGGAAAGCACAGAGCAGGGCTAAAGAAGCAGGGCAGACTGCACTCAAAAGCCCCTGACACAGCCATTGGCCACAACTGTCTATCTCCCTGAGACGGTGCCACCCAAAGTCTGCCTAAGCACCATCTACAGCTGCCAGTACGGGAGGGGCAGCCCCTGTGCCATACTGTAGCCATACTGTAGCCCACTCCTGGAAGAGAGCATGCTTCCCAGAATGACCAGTACAGAGGTCTGCAGTGAGGATTACATCCACCCACATGCAGGCTGCTCTGGGCCCATTCCCCACACCCTAGGGTTCCCAGGCTGGGCATATGACCCTGGGAGATAGGGTGGATTCCTGCACTTTCCAGGATACTCTGCACATTCTCCCCTTGTTAACAGCAGAGCATGGAACCCCATAGCTAGAAGATATTCCTTGCCCTCCAGGAATCACCCAAGGTCATCATGAGTCCTGCATCAGTCTTCATGACCCGTACTGCCCTGAATCACTTGTCTTTGGTGCATTTTACCAAAATCTCAGGGGAAAAAAAAAAAACAAAACAGACTATAAAAAAAAGGATTCATGGGAAAAATACCCAAGACTCTTTCCTCTCAGTCCGAGGACATCTATCTATGCCTGATACCAATGCAAGAAGCCAACAAGGGTAAATCAGGAAGACCTAACCAGACAAAAATAAAACATAATGAAAAGACACTCAACTTCTGGGCGGTGCCTGTGGCTCAGTGAGTAGGGCGCCGGCCCCATATACTGAGGGTGGCAGGTTTGAACCCAGCCCTGGCCAAACTGCAACCAAAAAATAGCCAGGCATTGTGGTGGGCACCTATAGTCCCAGCTACTTGGGAGGTTGAGGCAAGAGAATCACCTAAGCCCAAGAGCTGAAGGTTGTTGTCAGCTATGATGCCACAGCACTGTACTGAGGGCAACAAAGACTCTATCTCTAAAAAAAAAAAAAAGAAGAAAGAAAAGGCACTCAACTTCAAAGAAAGAAATATAAATGAAAATGAGATGACTTTTTCTTCCTACTAAACTGGCAAAGGGAATCTTTTTTTTTTTTTTTTGAGATAGAGTTTTACTATATCACCCTTGGTAGAGTACCGCGGCGTCACAGCTCATAGCAACCTCCAACACTTGGGCTTAAGTGGTTCTCTTGCTTCAGCCTCCCAAGTAGCTGGACTATAGGTGCCTGCCAAAATGCCCTGCTATTTTTTTATTTTTACAGACAGTCTCACTTGGTCGCCCTCAGTAGAGTGCTATGGTGTCACAGCTCACAGCAACCTCCAACTCCCGGGCTTAGGTGATTCTCTTGTCTCAGCCTCCCGAGTAGCTGGGACTATAGGTGCCTACCATAACGCCCAGCTATTTTTTGTTTGCAGTTTGGCCGGGGCCAGGTTTGAACCCACCACCTCGGTATATGGGGCAGGCGCCCTGCCCACTGAGCCACAAGCACTGCCCCACCTGGTTATTTTTTTGGTATAGTTGTCATTGTTGATTTTAGCTGGCCAGGACGGGGTTCAAACCACCAGCCTTGGTGTATGTGGCCAGCGCCCTACCCACTGAACAACAGGCACTGCCAGTAAACTGGCAAAGGGAATCCTTATGTGGACCTCACCTAATGACATTATAGTGTTTCTGACAGGTAAATGGATACCAAACACACTGAAAGTCCAGCAGGGTCCAGTGTCCTGTCTTGCTTTTCCTTGCCCACTTACTACTATATGTCATCATGAAATGACTGGCTAGGTATGCACAAACACTGCAGCCAGATTCAAAACGTCAGATACATTACAGATGCAGACGTG
Source organism: Nycticebus coucang (assembly GCF_027406575.1). Classification (NCBI taxonomy): domain Eukaryota; kingdom Metazoa; phylum Chordata; class Mammalia; order Primates; family Lorisidae; genus Nycticebus; species Nycticebus coucang. Next base: position 104,906,079 of record NC_069783.1, on the reverse strand, counting down.
CAATATAATTCCACCTTCATAAAATATTAGTATATTACATATATTTTGTTAAAAAATATATGCACGAGTACATATCTGAATGACCAAACAGGTATAATAAAACGTTAATATTAAACTGACTTTTTAGTTTTCTTTTTTCTTAGCCATCATCACTTGCTAAATTTAGCAAAAGGAAACAGTAATAAAAGTTTTGGCTTTTTTTTTTTTTTTTGTGGTTTTAGGCCGGGGCTGGGTTTGAACCCACCACTTCCGGCATATGGGACCGGCGCCCTACTCCTTGAGCCACAGGCGCCGCCCAAAGTTTTGGCTTTTTTAATTGTCTTTTTAAATATCATGGCCTTGATCCAAAGTGAGATCCTAGACTTCTGAGTTAAGAAATATCAACAGATCAGTAGATATAATGAGGTCCCCAGGACAGTACTTTTAGCCAGGTGACCATGACTTTTCTGTAGTAACATCCCAACAAATGATGATACACACTCTAACTTACAGTACCAGACTTTATGACCACTTGATGGCTGCAGATAGTTAAGCGTGCTTATGTGGGAAGAATGATGACCCTGTGTTATAGCCAATAATCAAGACCTTGACAAGGAGACTAAGCAAATGAAGGGATGTTGGCAGAGGGAACAAGTACCTGTAAGCTATCCAAGGCTGACACTCTACTTGACTGGCCAGTATGTCTGTTATCTAGTCACCCGTCAGCTACCACCCTGAGTGTGTTCACCTGATCCTCACCATGCTCCTTGATGGAGATGCTTGTTCTACCTAATGCCAGAAAACAAGCTCAAGCCATGAAGAACTGGGCTGCTGGAGCAGAACCAGAGCCCGTGCTGCCTCACTCCAGCAGCAAATGCTCAGCCATGGCACTCACTGCTCCTCCAGCTCCCACACTCCACTCCGTACCAGGCCAGGACCTACCTAACATCAGAGGACTCACTGTCAACATCAGACAGCTCCAGCAGGTCCTCTGAACTCCCCTCTTCATCAGAAAAAGACCTCCTGACTTTGGGCTGCAGCATATCTTGAGTAATTTTATTCCTGGCATCCATGCTTTGTACATCTTCTTCGCTGCGGCTCTTGTCTACAAGTCAAAGGGTGCAACAGCACTCACTGGCACCATGAAGCAACCAGGTGCATATCTCAGACTACTCAGCCCACGTCCCCAGCACCTGAAGAAGGGAGGTCTGGATGGGCTGCCCCACTTGCCTGGGTGCTGGATGAGGTATGCTTCCACAAGGTTGTTGAGGATATGGTTTTTACAGATCCGCTCCACTGGACAGCGGCAGGTGGGGCAGAGGGAGGATCGCTCCATCCACCCAGAGTAGCAAGCCGCGCAGAAAGTGTGCATACAAGGCTGCAGGCTGGAGCACAGAGAAGCATGTCTGTCGACAGGACCATGACCTTGTGCCCAAGTAGAAGGACAGGGCCCACCCAGTAGAAGGACATGCCAATTTGAGCCATGGGCCACATGGAGGACCCAAACCATCATTTGACCTAAAAATACTCAGACTCAGTATTGGTCAATGAAAACACATCAGAGGCCACAAAGATTCTGTGCTTTTAGGATGGACAGGAGCAGACTGTGACTCTAGAAATACAAGTAACAGACACAGAGTATTTTCAAAGTCAACAGTCTCTAATTATTATTTTTTATTTTTTCAGTTTTTGGCCAGGGCTGGGTTTGAACCTACCACTTCCAGTATATGGGGCCGGCACCCTACTCTTTGAGCCACAGGTGCTGCCCAATAGGCTTATTCTTAAGCTCCCAGAGGGAAACAAGCAGGCTCTTTCTCAGCTGCTCCTGCATGTACGTTCTATGCTAGATGTTTTTCTTTAGCTAAAAAATGCTTGAAACCCTGCGTAGTTCATTTGATCTGTCTGCAATGTGGAGATTGGGTTCACTAGGTTACATGTGACCCATGCCAGTCAAAACGAGTGCTGCCGAAATCCTGGGGGTTCCACAGCCCTGGTTTCTGGGCCCAAGTTTTCTCCTCATTGGCTAGACAAGTAAAATGAAAACAGTAACTGGCACAAACTCCACACTAAATAGCACCCAAGGCCTGGGTCATACCTCACACAGTCATGCAGCAGTTCCTGGCAGATGACACATGTGAGCGTCTCCTCCATCTTGTCTGGCTTTACAGCTGCAGCTCTGACATCCACGAGAACAGGTTGGGTATTTCTGCATTGATCTGCGACCAATAACTCCAAGTTCAAGTCAAGCTCCCCGTCTGTGAGATAAAGGGACGCAGCTGACTGTCAAAGCCAAGGAAGAAATAAATGCATAGACTTAAAGTAGATTATGACTCCAGGAATACAAGTAACAGACACAGAGTGTTGTTTTGTTTTGTTTTGAAGCAGAGTGTCACTATGTTGCCCTCAGTAGAGTGCTGTAGCATCATAGCTCACAGCAACCTCTGACTCTTGGGCTTCAGCGACTCTCTTGCCTCAGCCTCCCAAGTAGCTGGAACTACAGACACCTGCCACAACACCCGGCTATTTTTTGGTTATAGTTGTCATTGTTGTTTAGTAGTCCTGGGCTGGGTTCAAACCTGCCAGCCCCGGTGTATGTGGCCGGCACCCTAACCACTGAGCTATGGGTGCCAAGCCCACAGAGTGTTTTCAGATTGAACGTCAACAGGCCCTAACTCCTAAGCTTTTAAAGGAAAGACACAGATAAGGTTCAGGCCTCTACTGCTTACCAGAAGCAGGAAATACGTAATCCTTGCCTTAGGTTTGTATTTACAGTTTTTTGTTGTTGTTGTTATTTTTTGTTTTGGAGACAGCATCTCACTGTTGCCAGGATAGATGGCTATGGCATCATAGCTCATAGTAACCGCAAACTCTTGGGCTTAAGCCATCCTCTCCCGAGTAGCTGGGACTACAGGAGCACACCATAACACCCGACTAGTTTTTCTGTTTTTTTTTTTTTTTTTTTTTTTTGTGGTTTTTGGCCGGGGCTGGGTTTGAACCCGCCACCTCCGGCATACGGGACCGGTGCCCTACTCCTTGAGCCAGAGGTGCCACCCAAGTTTTTCTGTTTTTTTAGTAGAGACAGGGTCCACTCTTGCTCAGGCTGGTATTTAACTCTGGAGCTCAGACAATTCACTCGTCTCAACCTCAGAGTGCTAGGATAACAGATGTGAGACACTGTGCCTGGCCTATAAAGGATACACACACACACAAACACACACACACACATATTTTTTTTTGGAGACAGAGCCTCAAGCTATCACCCTGGGTAGAGTGCCATGGCATCACAGCTCACAGCAACCTTCAACTCCGGGGTTTAAGTGATTCTCTTGCCTCAGCCTGGCTATTTTTTGGTTGTAGTTGTCATTGTTTGACAGGCCTGGGCTGGATTCGAACCCGCCAGTTCTGGTGTATGTGGCCGACGCCTTAGCTGCTTGAGCTATAGGTGCCACCTCATAAAGGATATTTTTTTTTTCTTTTTTTTTTTTGTAGAGACAAGAGTCTCACCTTATGGCCCTCGGTAGAGTGCCATGGCCTCACACAGCTCACAGCAACCTCCAACTCCTGGGCTTAAGCGATTCTCCTGCCTCAGCCTCCTGAGTAGCTGGGACTACAGGCGCCTGCCACAACGCCCGGCTATTTTTTGGTTGCAGTTTGGCCGGGGCCGGGTTTGAACCCTCCACCCTCGATATATGGGGCCGGCGCCTTACCGACTGAGCCACAGGCGCCGCCCTATAAAGGATATTTTTAAGAAGGCCTAAAATAAGTCTTATGTTCTAGTATATTTAAGTTTTGTTTTAAGTACATAGTTAATGACAGAAAAAAAGACATTCAGGATGTATGTTTCAGAGATAAAGGTCAGATGTCAAACAGTATTTGTGTATAATGTTCATTTTTGTTTAAACAAACAAAAACTGTGACTCATGCACACATAGGAAAGCACTAAAAAGCAGACTATAAGCTGTAACCAGTAGCTTTACATTTTTTTTTCTGATGTTTTAATTCTTCCATAATGCTCATAGGTTGATAATCACAGATTTCTAATTAAAGAAACACCTGCACATAATTTAAAAAATCAAATTATTTAGAAAACAACAAAAGCAACCATCCTCTGACCAGCCTCTCCTCACCTGGATTTTCCTCCTCTGAGAAAAAGTACTTTCATGTCTTTTACCTGTTTCTCTTGGTATTTACTTGTGTTTCTGAATTATAACCTATATTTTGATTTATCAGTTTTAGACATGGTCTCCAGACATCTTATTAATGTAGAGAAGAATTTTGATCCCTGAGACCCTGTTTCCAATAATATCATCACACAACTGTTGGTTCATATTATATTAACATTATGCTTCTACACATAAATATTGATTCCTGGCCAGGTGTGGTGGCTCATGACTATAATTCTAGCATTCAGGAAGGCCGAGGTGGGTGGATTGCTTGAGCTTAGGAATTTGAGACTAGCCTGAGCAAAGTGAGACCCTGTCCCTACCAAAAATAGAAAAACTAGCTTGCCATTATGGTATGAGTAGTCCCAACTACTCAGGAAAGGATGGCTTGAGCCCAAGAGTTTGTAGTTGCTGTGAGCTATGACACCATAGCCTGGACAAAACAGTGAGACTCTGTCTCCAAAAAACCTAAACAAAACAAAACAAAAAACATTTTATAAATACACACTTAAGGCAAGGATTACATATTTCCTGCTTCTGATGGGCAGCATAGGCCTGAATCTTTTCTGTGTCTCTTTCCTTTGGGAGCTTTTTTTTTGAGATAGTCTCAAGCTGTCGCCCTGGGGAGAGTGCTGTGGTGTCACAGCTCACAGCAACCTCAAACTCCTGGGCTTAAGCGATTCTCTTGCCTCAGCCTCCTAAGTAGCTGGGATTACAGGCAACCGCCATAATGCCCAGCTATTTTTTTTGTTTTTTTAATGCCCAGCTATTTTTTGGTTGCAGTTGTCATTGTTGCTTAGCAGGCCCAGGCGGGGTTCGAACCCGCCACCGTGGGTGTATGTGGCCAGCGCCCTGCCAACTGAGCTATGGGCGCCCCCTCCTTTGGGACCTTTAAGCAATCCAGCTACCTTAGCCTCCCACAGGGCTAGGATTATAGGCATGAGCCACTGTGCCCAGCCAAAGGCCAGATTTTCATTCAGACAATGCTGAGGTGTTACAAGTGTCGAACTGAGGCAAGGTCCTTATGCTGCTGTAGAAACTGACACCCTCAGGGCACAGAGCACCAGCCCAGGGAGCCCACAAGAAGGCACAAGACGCAGAGAACCACAGATTCTAACCTCTTTTCATTTTCTTTTTAGTAGGCTCCAAATTCTCCTGATCTCGAGGTTCCATCAAAGAGGAGGGTACTCTTGTTCTGTCTGGGAGAGTCAACACAAAGCCAGAGATTTCATCATTTGTCACAAGTGGACCACATCCTTTTTAGGACATGGATGCACCCCCCAGACCCTGTGTGCGGGAATAAGACACTTTCTTATTTATCCACCTCAGGAGAGAACACTTCAGGCGAGTGTCATTGATTTAAACCAAGTGCAGTTTACAACCAAGATGTCACAGTTTAAGAATGATGTACAGCTTACTAGGAATACTGCTTCACTGGCAGCTCCTGTGGCTCAGTGAGTAGGGCATCAGCCCTATATACCGAGGGTGGTGGGTTCAAACCCGGCCCTGGCCAAATTGTAACAAAAAAATAGCTGGGTGTTGTGGCGAGCGCCTATAGTCCCAGCTACTTAGGAGGCTGAGGCAAGAGAATCGCCTAAGCCCAAGAGCTGGAGGTTGCTGTGAGCTGTGATGCCACAGCACTCTACCAAGGACGACAAGGTGAAACTGTCTCTAAAAAAAAGAAAAAGAAATACTGCTTCACTCAACACGCTGTCGTAAAAGTATCTGTGCCCATCACTTGTGCAAGGTGGAGCTGGAGGTGGGTAGCTACAGAGGTGTTTGTGACTGAGATCAACCCTTCAGTACCAAGTCTAAAACAGGGCACAAGTCTGGCACATCATGCACATTACACCAAACTATTAGAGTTCTATGGCCAGCGCCTATGGCTCAGTGGGTAGGGAGCCAGCCCCATACGTGGAGGGTGGTGGGTTTGAACCCGGCCCCAGCCAGCTAAAACAGCAGTGGCAACTGTAACAACAACAAAAAAAATAACAGGTGGCAGGTGCCTGTAGCTCCAGCTACTCAGGAGGCTGAGGCCAGAGAATCGCTTAAGCCCAAGAGTTGGCAGTTGCCGTGAGCTGTGATGCCACAGCACTGTACCAAGGGCAAGAAAGTGAGACTCTGTCTCTGTCTCAAAATAAAACAAAAAAAGTTTATAATATAGTATGACACATATGTAGTTCATAATATCCTAAGTATTATTATCTGATAAAAGAGGAAATTGGTCTAAAGCAGCTAAAAGAAAACAGAAAAGTTTGGGGAATAAATTAACTCATACTAACAGAAGAAAACATAGTTTACTGAGCTGGCCATTGGCCACTCTCTAGCCCAGCACCCATTCATACCATGAGAGACTAACCTCCTCAGCAAGACTTCTCATCTCCAGAATAAAGGTTACATTAATGGTATCTCCCTGACAGGCTCCACTGTTGTAAAAAGTGATTTATAGTTTATAAAAAGCACTTAGCACACTATCTCACATTTAGTAGGAGCTGAGTAAGTATGAACTGTATTTTGTTAGTATATAAATACTTAGGCATACAGATGTGGGGGGTGGGGGGGATTTTTTTTTTTTTTTTTTTTTTTTTGAGACAGAGTTTCACTATGTTGCCCAGTAGTGTGCCCTTGGTGTCACAGCTCATAGCAACCTCCAACTCTTAGACTTAAGCGATTCTCTTGTCTTAGCCTCCTAAGTAGCTGGGACTACAGGCACCCACCACAATGCCCAGCTATTTTTCTTTTTTTTTTTGTAGAGACAGAGTCTCACTGTACCGCCCTCGGGTAGAGTGCCGTGGCGTCACACGGCTCACAGCAACCTCTAACTCTTGGGCTTACGCGATTCTCTTGCCTCAGCCTCCCGAGCAGCTGGGACTACAGGCGCCCGCCACAACGCCCGGCTATTTTTTGGTTGCAGTTTGGCCGGGGCTGGGTTTGAACCCGCCACCCTCGGCATATGGGGCCGGCGCCCTACTCACTGAGCCACAGGCGCCGCCCCACCGAGCTATTTTTCTTGTTTGTAGTTGTCATGTTATTTGGCAGGCCCTGTGTTATTTGGCGGGCTGTGTTTGAACCTGCCAGCTCCAGTGTATATGGCTGGTGCCCTAGCTGCTGAGCTACAGGCACCAAGTCCAGATAGAATAAAAATTATTTCTTTTTTTTGGGCAGCGCCTGTGGCTCAAGGAGTAGGGCGCCGGTCCCATATGCCGGAGGTGGCGGGTTCAAACCCAGCCCCGGCCAAAAACCACAAAAAAAAAAAAAAAAAAAAGAAAAAAAAAATTATTTCTTTTTTTTTAGACAGAGTCTCACTTTGTCTCCCTTGGTAGAGTGCTGTTGCACCACAACATCCGGCTTTTTTGTTATTGTTGTTGCAGTTGTCATTGCTGTTTTAGCTGGCCAGGGCTGGGTTCAAACCTGTCACCCTCAGCATATGGGACCAGCACCCTACCCACTGACCCACAGGCGCTGCTCCTCGAAAATTTTTTATTTAAAAATTGTATAATATATAAATGCATTGCCCTTTAAACATAGAACATTATTTAAAAATTCATAAAACTTTATCACTCAGTCTACACGCTGTGCTATGCATATGGAAGGGATAGAATGGAAAACGATTTTTATGGGGAAGCTTTGTTTCTTTTTTTTTTAGTGACAGAGTTTCACTTTGTTGCCCTCGGTAGAGTGCCTTGGCGTCACAGCTCACAGCAACCTCCAGCTCCTGGGCTTAGGTGATTTTCTTGCCTCAGCCTACCGAGTAGCTGGGACTACATTTGCCCACCACAATGCCTGGCTTTTTTTTGTCGCAGTTTGTCTGGGGCCAGGTTCAAACTCGTTACCCTTGGTATATGGGGCCCACACGTCCTACTCGCTGAGCCACAGACGCTGCCAGGTGCTTCGTTTTTGAAGAGGGTCTGATAATACCCATAAAATAGTGCATGAGGCTACAGATGAGGTTTACCAAGGCAGATAGTTGGCGACCTGTGCTTGTTGTACTTAAAACACTCTGGGCCACATAGAGGATAAATGTCACTTCTCCTTGTGACCAGCTATGCAGTGTCAGCACACACCCAAGCTGTGCACACTTCTGGGTTATAAGGGACCTAGACATTACTGTAAAGGGGCCTAGAGAGTTTGGAAAACTTCAACCATCCAGGTGGTTATTCAAATCTGGCATGTGTTCATCTTAAAAGGTGATTGCATTTTCTTTTACTTGTGAACCTAAGGCAACAATGTTTAAACAAAGGCAGATCAAATGGGCCTTTAAGAAGTTGGAGTTACAGTTTAGAAGTCCATAGGAGACAGGCTGGTAGGAACTTTTTCTGCCACTGATTTGGTGTAAACAGCTTGTCTTATCTCCAGAAGCAAGGAATGAAGACTGTACAGCATAAGCATCTCTAATGAGCATCTGAGAAGCCTTTCCATGTGTACTGAAAAGTCACAGCATCACTATTCAGATGACTGGAATATCATTAACATGAGAAAAGAGCAAAGTATGTTCCCCAGAACGTTTTGCTACTGAGGGAGTTAGGCTTATGAAAAGGGCCTCTGGAGAAAGAAGGGGGCAGATCCCATGAGCCCTAAAGAGGACCAGAGGTACTGGGTTGCCAGTGTGAAGGAGCTACAACACGTGGGAGAAAAACCAAATCAACAAAAATAGAAACAGCCTCAGCATGTGGGAGAAGCCTTCCAGTTCCAGGAGGGAGACTGAGTCTCTGCCCCTAAATCCCACTAGATTACTTAAAGAGATGTAAAAAGACATCTTGCTACAGAACAGCCAGACTGGCAGTAAGATGGAGGGAGATTTCTCCCTGCCACTGACCAATTGATAGATCCATTTGAAACAAAGGTCTTTCTTCAAGAGGCTCTCTGGTGGCAACACGATATGCTGAGCCCAGCCTGGACTGGGTATTCTTGGACTTTGTGTTATGGAAACCAGCTTTTCTGTCACATCCAAACACATTGGAATTGAGATTTAGAGGATGTTCTGTCCGTAAGAAACCTGCAGACTACTGTATGACATAAAAATGAGACAGCCCAGCATTTTAGGAATAAATAAGAATTTTCCCAAAACTAGGTGAAGAAAGCTATAAAACCTCACTGAAGACTATCAATGAGCTTAATAAATAGGGAGTTATACCATTTTCCCAGGTACTATAAAAATTTCAATTCTCCTCTAATCAAAAACTCAAAAATAGGGTGGCGCCTGTGGCTCAGTGGGTAGGGTGCTGGCCCCATATACCGAGGATGGCGGGTTTGAACCAGGCCCCAGCCAAACTGCAACAAGAAAATAGGCATTGGCTCTGCACCTGTGGCTCAAGCGGCTAAGGCACCAGCCACATTCACCTGAGCTGGCGGGTTCAAATCCAGCCCAGGCCTGCAAAACAACAATGATGGCTGGCTGCAACCAAAAAAAAATAGCCGGGCGTTATGTCTGGCACCTGTAGTCCCAGCTACTCGGGAGTCTGAGGCACGAGAATCACCTAAGCTCAGGAGTTGGAGGTTGTGGTGAGCTGTGATGCCACAGCACTCTACTGAGGGCAATAAAGTGAGACTCTGTCTCTAGGGAAAAAAAAAGTCAAAATACTTTTAAAAAAACTTGAAAAGCTAATTTTATGGATAATCTGGAAGAAAATTACAGAATAGCTAAGAAAGTAAACTAAAAAAATAAATACAGGTTTGGCACCTGTAGCTCAGTAAGTAAGGGCGCCAGCCACACACACCGAGGGTGGGGTTCGAGCCTGGCCCGGGCCTGCTGAACAATGACAACTACAACCAAAAACAGCTGGGTATTGTGGTGGGTGCCTGTAGTCCCAGCAACTTGGGAGGCTGAGGCAAAAGAATCGCTTAAGCCCAAGAGTTTGAGGTTGCTATGAGCTGTGATGCCATAGCACTCTACCAAGGGCGACATAGTGAGACTCTGTCTGGAAAAAAAAAAAAAATAGGGCTGTGCCTGTGGCTCAGTGGGTAGGGCACTAGTCCCATATACTTTAGTTTTGAACCTGACCCTGGCCAGCTAAAACAGCAGTGGCAACTGTAACAAAATATAGCCAGGCATTATGGTGGGCACCTGTAGTCCCAGATACTTGGGAGGCTGAGGCAAGAGAATCACTTAATCCCAAGAGTTGGAGGTTGCTGTGAGCTGTGATCCCATAGCACTCTGAGGGCGACAGAGTGAGACTCTGTCTCTAACTAACTAATTAACTAAATACATATAGCCACAGTGTGGTCCAATTTAGGGAATATATATACATATAGTCTATGCAATAACACCTATGAGAAAACAACCATGCCATGCTGCACCCAAATGGTCTGAATTTTTCCCAGTGACTACAGAAGAAGGCAAGAGAGTTCACACTATTAAGGACCAGCATATGTAAAGCTGGTTTGAAATACTATGCCCGTCTAGATGTACTTGGAAAACATTATGCTCAGTGAAAGAGGCCAGGCACAAAAGACCACACACTGTATGATTCCACATATATGAAATGTTCAGAATAGTCCAATCTATAGAGACAGAAAGCAGATTTATGGCTGCCAAGCAGTAGGGAAAAGGGATGGGGAGTGTATACTCATGGGGATGGGTTTCTCTTTGAGGTGATGGAAACATTCTAGGGTTAGTGGTAATGGTTGTAAAATCTCAGAAATGTATTAAAAGCCACTGAAATGTACACTTTAACTGCGTGATTTGTATGGTATGTGAATTACATTCCAATAAAACTGTATAATACTGTGGTACTTCAATCCCTGACCGTCAGCATTTCTGTTAGGGATGGAACAGATCAATATTTACTATTACATTGGGCGGCACTTGTGGCTCAAGGAGTAGGGTGCCGGTCCCATATGCTGGAGGTGGCGGGTTCAAACCCAGCCCTGGCCAAAAACCACAAAAAAAAAAAAAAAAAAGGAAAACAATATTTACTATTACAGAAATCATATTACTGAGAACCTCATGCTATTCCCCAGTGGCCTTATCTGTCTCTGTGACAATGTAGGTATGGGTTAGTGAACAAAAAACTGTTTTTTTTTATTTTTTATTTTTTTTGCAGGGGCCGGGTTTGAACCCGCCACCTCTGGTATATGGGGCCAGCACCGTATTCCTCGAGCAATAGGTGCCACCCCAAAAAACTGTTTCTAACACCATGACCTCATAAGGTATGAACAGGAAATTTCATCTCACCAGAGCTGGAACAATGCTCTAGCACTGCAGGAGGCTCCATGGCAGAGGTAGAGGCCGTGGGGAAGAGGTCTGACGTCGATGTCGATGGCTGTGGCTCCTCAAAGCACATCTGAGTGGTGGGTGACAATGATGGGACCTGGGGATCATCACCACACCCTGCACTTGAGGTATCTTTGGTCATGTGGAACACATTTTCTTTATTAGCTTCTGTAACCACAAAAGGAGAAGCAACACTTAGGGCTCAAATGGACACCACTACTTCAGGTGAGACACTCCAGAACACTAAAGGGCTCTTTTTTTTTTTTTTGAGACAGTCTCACTCTGTTGCCCTAGGTTAGAGTGCCATTGTGTCACAGCTCACAGCAACCTCAAACTCCTGGGCTTAAGCAATCTTCTTGCCTCAGCCTCCCTGAGGAGCTGGGACTACAGGTGTGTGCCACCATGTCTGGCTAGTTTTTCTATTTTTTTAGCAGAGACTGAGTCTCCTTCCTACTCAGGCTGGTCTCGAATTCCTGAGCTCAGGAATCCACCCACCATGGCCTCCCAGAGTGCTAGGATTACAGGCATGAGCTACCATGCCCAGCCAGCTTCTTTCTTAAGAATTCAACAGCCCTTAATATGCATCCACTTCTTTGCAATTATCTTACTTACCAAGGGAATCTTGTGTCATGCTTTGCTTTTCATTTAAAGATTCATAGAGGTATGCCACATCTAAAAGGACATGAATCAAATCAGAGAAGCGGTGGCCATGTGAAGTGAGAGTTCATTTTTCTCCTGTTCCCTCCAGCCCATTTGTCTTTATTTTGACTCACTGGCTAGTAATAATATTCATCACCTTAAGAGATTTCAAAATAAGTGATCCAAAGCATCTTTACCAACTTAAATAAATGAGCCCTAGGAAAAAACGGTATCAGGAGATATGCTGAGGTGAAGAATCCATGCCTTGCTTATAATTTCAAACTACCAAAAGGAAGAGGTATAAGATCTTTCCTTGTGGCAGGGGGCTGATTTTGATTATGTTGAAGATGACCAAAGAAATATGCACCCCTTCTTCCTCTTCCTTACCACTGTGGTCTTTAAATATTTCAGGACTCCCATAGCCCTCCTTGTTCTATATCATTCTTCCACAAACAAAAACACAGACTCCTGGAGCTGAAAAGGTCCCACTGGAATCCAGTCTAACTTTTGCTGTCTCTTGTGAAGTCTCCAAAAGCAGAACCATCCATGGCCTCCAGGCCTCCAGTCCTAGGTTTTTATTCCCCAAGAACTCAAAATTCCTCTATGATGTGACCTAACCCACCACCACTCCTTTTCCTTGGCTGCCCTTTGAGATTCATGCTTATGACCACAGTGGTGTTCCTGAAGAATGCTGGGGCTCGGAGCACACTCCCATTCTTCAACAGATACTATGGACACCAAGAATCCATGTAGACAGCAAAGGGAATGCAGCCAACAGCGACACTCCTGCAGGAAACATCTGGAGGTGCTTCTGGCCTCAGCGGGACTGCCCCATAGCACAACCCTGCGTGTGTCTAACCCTGGGAGGTCTCCTCTTACTCTGTTCTGGCTCATTCTTCCTGTACACCAAGTAGATGACATCCCCCGTCTGTAAAGGGCAAGTCTGCTTCTTAACAATTTTCAGCTTGTTAATTACTGTTCCATTAGTGCTGTAAAAAAAAAAAAAAAAAAAGGCTATTTATTTACCCTACTTAAAATAGCTTGAGTTAATTTTTTTCTACCATTATTAGGAAAATAACTCAACATTTCTGTTCTGAAGATACTCCACAGGAATAATGCAAATGCAGGCGGCCCTCTATAAGCTGATCATCCAGGGAGTGCAACAAACTGGTCATGATACAAAGGTGATCACCACAAGCAATGAGGCCTACTGTACGGATACATATGTGTGGTGCATGTCCAGTCTGTGAAAATCAGGTCAACTTGAGGAAGTGGTCAGTATAGGGAAGTGGTCAGCTATGGAGGCTCTACCATATTTAACAACACACTTATGCAAATATGACCTTACAATTCTCTTGAGAAGAAACTTAATTGTTACTACCTTCTGACTACTTAACTGGCAAGCAAACTGCCTACCAAGTGTCTTAGCACTGCAGTTCCAAAGCCAGGGTCTCTTCCACCTGCCTCCTGCCAGATCCAAAGGCCTCACCAGCAGCAGGACTGTGCTTCCACTTCCAACCTTGCCTAGGCTATGCATGCTCAGTGTTGTCCACACATCCACTCCCTTCAGTAGGCATGACCCCAGTCAGTTCATTCCTCAAGTAAGCACCGATTTCTCCTGAGAGATGGGCACCAAGAAGGACAATAAATGCTGGGCCATTACCTACAAGATGACGTGGCCCTGTGCTCAGAATATGTGGTATGGCTGCCACTGTTGGGTGACTGACAATGACCACTATGCTAGGGGGAGGAACTTCTGAATGGAGACCTGATAAAACACTTGTCAGTTAGGTGGTGACAAACCAAGAGCACAACACACCCAACAAACAACACTCGGCAACCGGGTGACCACCCTAATTCCAGTCACTCTCACCACTACAGGTCTCATCTCTACAGCCACTCCTGTACCCTGCACAGTCCTCTGGGCAAGGATCAGCAAATACTTCACATTTTCTGTGAAGGGCCAGGTAGTAAACTGTTTAGGCCTTATAGTCATTTGGTCTCTGCCATAACTACTCAACTTTGCCACTGCATTAGGAAAGCAGCCAGAGACAACATGCAAATGAATGGCCATGGCTCTGTCCCAGTAAAACACACAGAACCAGGTGGCAACAGCCATAGTTTGCTAACTTTAGCTATCCCAATATACAGCTGATCCTCAAACCAAACATGGGTCAAAAATGCAGTATTCACAGAACTTGGGACCTGAGGTGTATGAAAGCCAACTTTTCACAGACAAGGGTTCTGCAGAGCCCATTAGAGGGCTTTAGAGGGCTTCAGTATGTGGGTTTGAAGGTCCTGGGGCCAATCCCTGCATATATCAAGAGACGACTGCAGTCAGGACCTCCATTGCCAGGTTCTTCCTTGTAATCCACTCTTACACTTTTTCTATATAAAAAAATCTGATTATTAAGGTCAGGCAGAGGGTCATACCTGTAATTCTAGTACTCTGGGAGGCCGAGGCAGGTGCACTGTCTGAGCTCACGGGTTCAAGACCAGCCTGAGCAAGGGCGAGACCCCATCTCCAAAAAATAGCCAGGCGTTGTGGCAGGCTCCTGTAGTCCCAGCTACTTGGGAGGCTGAGGCAAGAGAAACTCTTAAGCCCAAGAGTTTGAGGTTGCTGTGAGCTATGACTCCACAGCACTCTACTGAGGTCGACAAAGTGAAACTCTTGTCTCAAAAAAAAAAAAAAAAAAAATCTGATTATTTCACTTCTCTGCTTAAACCTGGTCCATGACTTCTCACTGCTCTCAAGCTGAAGTCCAAACTCCCTCATGTGGCTTTGCTACAAGCCACTAGCTCTGACCACCCAAGACCTGCGCAGGCCTCTGGGTACCCACACATATGCCTCCTTCTGCTGGAGTCCCCTCTGCCTCTCCAGCCCACCTGTGCCAAGGAACAGGGACAGTCTTTGAGAGCTGGAGAACTGAATTCTCTCCTGGACATCCAGAAGGAACCAGCCCTGCCCACACCTTGACTTTAGACCTGTGAGGGCTTCTGACCTCCATAACTACAAGATAACAAATTTGTTTTATTTTAAGCCATTAAGTTTGTGGTAATTGTCACAAAAGCCACAGGAAACTAATACCAGTATACAGCCAGTATAGGTAAGCCAGTCCATGATACAGGTAGGGGGGCACTAGAACCAGCAGTCTGTTCCCTCCATTGTGCTAAGAAATAACTTGATCTGATACTTACTAGCACAGGAAAAGGAACATCACTTCCTAATAAAATGTAGTCTTCCCGGTCTTCTATAACTAAAACTGTTACCAAAGTATCTCATAGAGCCTACTCTTAACAAAAATTAAAAATACCCAGTGGAAAAGGCATGCTCTCAACATACTGCCAAAAGGCTGCCTGTCACTCATATCAGATTTAAAACAGGCACATTCTGACTAAGTGCTCCTTCCTGAGAAATCGTTCTAAGAAAATAATTGGAAATGAAGACAAGAGTTTGGAAGAGAGTCACTACAGTGAAAAAAGTCAAAATAATAAATAACAAATAAATTATAAAATAATAATTGGATTATTATTGGATGGATCTGGACACAATAACATGTTAAGCACCACATAAAACACTATAAGTGAAAAAAGCAGACACTACAACAGTATCTATAGTATCCCATTTATGCAAGATAAATATACTTACATATGCACCTAAACATATACATGGGATTTTGAAAAGCATTCTACTTTCTACATACCATAAGTCAAAATCCCTAATCCAAAATCCAAAATGCTCCAAAATCTCACCAAACTTTTTGAGCTTAAACATGACACTCAAATGTTCCTTGAAGCTTTTCAGATCTCAGATTTTTAAATTATAGATGCTCAACTGTTTAAGTATAATGCAAATACTCCAAAATCTGAAAAAACACAAAATTGGAAGTACTTCTGGTCCCAAGCATTTCAGATAAGAGATACTCATCTAAAGTTAAGTTGTATGAGAATTTATTAACTACAAAAAAAAAAAAAGGGCTGGGTGTGGTGGCTCACGCCTGTAATCCTAGCACTCTGGGAGGCCAAGGCAAGTGTATTTCTTGAGCTCAGGAATTCGAGACCACCCTGAGCAAGAACGAGACCCCATCTCTACTAAAAATATAAAAATCAGCCAGGCCTGCAGTCCTACTTACTAAGGAGGCTGAGACAAGAGGATCACTTGAACCCAGGAATTTGAGGTTGCTGTGAGTTATAATACCACAGAACTCTAGTTTGGGGCAACAGAGTGAGACTCTGTCTCCAAAACAAACAAAAAAAAAGAACAAATGGTTTTTGACTTGCGGGGAAAGAAGTCAAAGTCGAATTACGTTTGCAAGAACCAAAACTTTACCAGTATCTTTCACTCATTTATTTTAGAGACAGGGTCCTGCTCTGTTATCCAGGCTGCAGTGCACTGGTGCAAACATAGCTCATTACAGACTCAGACTCTTGGACTCTAATAATCCATTTCAGCCTCCCAAGTGACCACAGGCACTTGTCACTATGCTTGGCTAACTTATTTTTTAATTTTGTAGAAACAATATCTCTTAAGTCTTATTTCTGAGACATATTGGTTTTAATCTGAATATATGCAAGATGGGTCACAGACACCAAAGTGCTACTGAGTGCCTCATTCTAAAAAGCAGAAAACACAATTTCTAATATCTTGAGTACCTAATTAACTACAGTCATGTGCCATTTAATAATGTTTCCGTCAACGACTGCACATGTGATGCTAGTCTCATAAGATTGAAATACCATATTTTTACTGTACCTCTTCTATGTTTAGAACACAAATACTTACCATTGTGTTACAAATGTATAGTACCATGCTGTGAACAAGTGTGCAGCTTGGGAATCCAGGTGCTGCTGTCCCATCCAAGTTTGTGTACATACCCTCTGACGCTGGTACATTGCTGTTGCTAACAGGCACTGCTATGCTCTGCTACAGAAAACAAGCTGCTGCTATACACACACATGTTGCTACAGACACAGCATTTTTCCTTTTCCCTAGCCAGTGCACTCACTGGCTTAAACTACAAGAAGAAACAAAGAATCAGAACAGAACTCACCTGGTATCTTCCAGCATCACCTGACCAGATTTTTCATCCACTACAATTTTACAATGATCTCCAGAGACCAGTTTATTGCTGGGGAATGAAAGGTCACAACCTAAAACAGAAAGGGAAGGAGGATGCTGGATAAGACCACAAGGCTATGAAGCCTAGTGCCCTCTGCTTTATAAAAGCATGTGAATTGAAGTTAGGATCCCCACTGTATACCTTTAAGGAAGCATCATTTCATCAAACAAAGGTATGCAGAATTTTAAAAGTATCTAAGAGTTAACCCACAGTAAAGGAGCACGGACTGTGTCCTAAACTTTTGGGAATGCCCATTGCCTCAAATGGCTCATCAACATCTCCAGCTACAAAAAAACAGCCTCTTCATAACAACTTTACAATATGCACAAATGTTCTGTTATCCTGATAAATATTAGAACTTTGAAAAAACTAAGGGACTTAAGTAAATCTTTAGTGCCCTAATTTAGTCCTAATTTCTTCTTTGTGTAATCTTAGGTTTCATAAGTCACCAAAAAAATTGAAGCAATGATGGTCATAGCAAATGTGACTGAGTTAATTATCATAGGCATGTGTATATGCATAAGAAAACACAGGGGCTTGGTGCCTGTGGCTCAAGTGGCTAAGGCGCCAGCCAAATACACCTGAGCTGGGGGGTTCGAAACCAGTCCGGGCCCGCCAAACAACAATGACGGCTGCAACCAAAAAATAGCCGGGCGTTGTGGCAGGCACTTATATTCCCAGCTACTTGGGAGGCGGAGGCAGGAGAATCACTTGAGTCCAGGAGTTGGAGGTTGCTGTGAGCTCTGATGCCAAGGCACTCTACTTAGGGCAACAGCTTGAGGCTCTGTCTCAAAAAAAAAAAAAAAAAAAATCTTATCTGCACATTCTTTTTTTTCTTTTATTGAGACAAAGTCTCACACTGTTGCCCTCAGTAGAATGCTGTAGCTATGATGCAACCTCAAACTCTTGGGTTCAGGTGATTCTTTGGCCTCAGCCTCCCAAATAGCTGGGACTATAGGTGCCTGCCACAATGCCTGGGTATTTTTTAGAGACAGGGTCTTATTCTTGTTCTGGCTGGTCTCGAACTCATGAGCTTAAGCAATCCGCCTGCCTTGGCCTCCTGGAATACAAGGATTACAGGTATGAGCCACCATAACTGGACTGCACAAACATTCTATATTATCAAAGAACTCTGTTACATTTATCTAAGTGAATACCGCATGTGGTCAAGATTTTCCTTTTCCACTGAAAATAACCACCAGGATGGTCTCCTTGCAGCCTCAGATCCAGCACCAGGCACTGGGTCACCACAGTGGGTTTCCTTTTTTTTTTTTTTTTAAGAGAGTCTCACTATGTCACCATCGGTAGAGTGCCATGGCATCACAGCTTACAGCAACCTCAAACTCTTGGGCTTAAGCGATTCTTTTCCCTCAGCCTCCCAAGTAACTGGGACTACAGGCTCCCGCCACAACGCCAGACTATTTCTTTTTGTTGCAGTTGTAATTGTTGTTTAGCTAGCGTGGGCTGGCGCCATAACTGCTGTGCTTCCGGAGCCAAGCTGACCACACTGGGTTTCTAACAGAGGTTTTCTCGTACCAGAACATCAGCATTTTAATCTGGAACCAAGATGCTCTGTGCTAAGGTTCTATTCTTAGCATATGCCATGCATACCATTTGGTGGGTTAAATCTTTCACATGGTTGAAATACATTTCTGCTAGGCCCTGAGAATGAAGAGCTCTTTAGGAAGATAAAAGTTCTTGCATCCCTTCCTACAGGTGTCAACTTGGCACTCCCCTTCCCTCCAAATTATGCCTTGTATATGGCAGGCATACAATTGTTTTAAAATAAATATAATGAAGTTCTACTGTTTATGGAGTATTTGTGACCCCTGTGAATTTATTTATTTATTTATTATTATTATTATTTTTTGGTTTTTGGCCAGGGCTGGGTTTGAACTCACCACCTCCGGCATACGGGACCGGCGCCCTACTCCTTGAGCCACAGGCGCCACCCTTTATTTATTTATTTTTTGAGACAGATTCTCACTATGTTGTCCTTGATACAGTGCCATGGCCTAACAGCTCACAGCAACCTCCAACTCTTGAGCTTAAGCGATTTTCTTGTCTCAGCCTCCCAAGTAGTTGGGACTACAGGCGCCTGCCACAACACCCAGTTATTATTATTATTTTTTGTTGTTGCAACTGTCATTGTTATTTAGCTGGCCCGGGCTGGGTTCAAACTTGCCAGCCTTGGTGGATGTGGCTGTTGCTATAACCACTGTGCTATGGGTGCCTAACCTCCACTGCAAACTTATATATTCAAGTCCTAACCCTCAATGTGACTGTATGGGAAGAGGGGGTCTGTGAGGAGGTAATAAAGGTTAAATGAGGTCACAGGATGGCTCTGATCTAATAGGGCTGGTGCCCTTTTAAGAGGAGAAAGAGCAACCATAGTTCAAGGTGGTGAGGAAGAAAGCCCTCATCAGGCACTGTCAACACCATGATCTTGGACTTCCCAGCCTCTAGAACTGTGAGAAATAAATTTGTTCCCTAAACCATCCAGAATGTGATATTTTGCTATGGCGGTAAGAAACATAGTAATACAACAAACTCTACATTTTTGCTGGCAACGTTATTAACTAATACATTTACTGAAAGCATGTCTTTTTTTTTTTTTTTTGTAGAGACAGAGTCTCACTGTACCGCCCTCGGGTAGAGTGCCGTGGCGTCACACGGCTCACAGCAACCTCTAACTCTTGGGCTTACGCGATTCTCTTGCCTTAGCCTCCCATGAAAGCATGTCTTTTTTTAGCAACCATGTCAGTCTACTCTAGAAGGTGTATATACACACACACACATATATATATATATTTTTTTGAGACAGAGTCTCAAGCTATCACCCGGGTAGAGTGCCGTGTTGTCATAGTTCACAACAACCTCCAATTCAAGCTCAAGTGATCCTCTTGCCTCAGTTTTTCTATTTTTAGTACGGATTGGGTCTCGCATTTGCTCAGGCTTGTCTCCAACTTGTGAGCTCAGCAATCCACCCACCTCAGCCTCCCAGAATGCTAGGATTATAGGCGTGAGTCAGCTCATCCAGCCTGAAAGCATGTCTATTAAGCAGATTAACTCAGTATGTTCTTGCTCTTTGTCTTAATGTGTAACATATTTAGCATTATTTACATAATTTACCATATGTAAACTATACCTCTATAAAACTAGATTAAAAATCTTATTTGTGACTTGGCACCTGTAGCTCAGCATCTAGGGTGCCAGCCACATACACCGGAGCTGGCGGTTTTGAACCTAGCCCAGGCCTGAGCACCTGTAGTCCCAGCTACTTGGGAGGCTGAGGTAAGAGAATTGCTTAAGCGCAAGAGTTGGAGGTTGCTGTGAGCTGTGATGCCAAGCACTCTACCCAGGGTGACAGCTTGAGGTTCTTTCTCCAAAAAAAAAAAAAATCTTATTTGCAGAAACATCCTACATTAGTACTTTATTCTTACATGGCTAACATTACATTTTAATTTGAAGCCCAGCAGCTTTTCAACAGTTTTTTTAGGCAGTCTCACTCTGTTGCCCTTGGCAAAGTGCCATGGCATCATCACAACTCACAGCAACCTCAAATTGCTGGGCTTGAGCAATCCTCTTTCCCCAGCCTCCCAAGTAGCTGGAAATACAGGCCTGTGCCACTGTGCCCAGCTAGTTTTTCTATTTTTAGCAGAGACTGGTCTTGCTCTTGCTCAGGCTGGTCTTCAAATTCCAAGCTCAAGAAATCCGCCTGCTTCAGCCTCCCAGACTGCCAGGATTACAGGTGTGAGCCACCTTGTGTGGCCTCTCAGCAGTACTTCTATGATCAATCTTATTAAAATCCTCTCAGCGGGCTCAAACTTGTGTAGCTTAGCAGCTAGGGTGCCAGCCACATACACTGGAGCTGGCAGGCCAAACGACAATGACAATTACAACAACAACAATAAAATAGCCGGGCATTGTGACGGGCGCCTGTAGTCCCAGCTATTGGGGAGGCTGAGGCAAGAGAATCGCTTAAGCCCAAGAGTTTGAGATCGCTGTGAGCTGTACACCATAGCACTCCACCCTCTACTGAGGGCGACATAGTGAGACTTGGTCTAAAAAAAAAAAATCCTCTCAGCAACTCTGTAAGTAGGCGCAAAGACATGGAAAGGTGTTGGTGATCGCTTCTTGGCCTTTTGGACAAGATCAAGTGAAAGGTGTTGGTGAAAGGCAATTTGCCTACAGGGCCTCTGCAATTCATTAATCCTTACAGTATATCAAGTAAAGGCAATTAGAGCACTTTCCAAAAGTTTCTAATGATAGACACTTTTGAAGTTGTAAAAACAATTTAATATTGAGATTTAGGACTGCCAAAAAGCAAAAAAACAAGCAAAAAAAGCCCAAACAGGTGCAGGTGCATTATAAGGGATAATTAACAAAATGCACATTTCTAAGCAGCAATCTTTCCTATTCTCTTTTTAAACTATAGTCAATACAATAGGGATTCTACTTCGCAAATGCAAATACTGTAACCTAATTGAACCCTCACATTAATCTGAAATGAAAAAATTTTTAAATTTTTTAAATAACAAAGTATAAAGTCAGAATGCTAATTTATTAATTTTTAGACAAACTAAATATTTTTGTTGACCTAACCAGTGCATTTCTCTCTCTATAGGAAAACTCAAAGGGACATCAAGGTACAGTATGGTTCCTTAGGATTCTAGATGCGGTAAATGTAGAGAGTAATGATACTTTTTCTCACTAGATGCAGGATTTTATTCAAATTCTTAGCTTCCTAGCTTCATTAAATAAACAAATATTCTAGGAGCTGGAACTTGAGATCTTTTTTAATGTAGGCATTACAGTCAGACATTTCCCTTGGAGCTTTACCTGCATCCTCTAAGTTTTGGCATATTCTATTTTTGTTTTCATTTGTCTCAAAATTTTTTTTTTTTTTTTTGTAGAGACAGAGTCCCACTTTATGGCCCTCGGTAGAGTGCCGTGGCCTCACACAGCTCACAGCAACCTCCAACTCCTGGGCTTAAGCGATTCTCTTGCCTCAGCCTCCCGAGTAGCTGGGACTACAGGCGCCCGCCACAACGCCCGGCTATTTTTTGGTTGCAGTTTGGCCGGGGCCGGGTTTGAACCCGCCACCCTCGGTATATGGGGCCGGCGCCTTACCGACTGAGCCACAGGCGCCGCCCGTCTCAAGATTTTTTTTAACGTTTCCTGTGATTTCTTCTTTGACCCATCAGTTGTTTAAGATGGTGGTATTTAATTCCACATATCCGTGAATTTTCCAGTATT
Organism: Nycticebus coucang; assembly: GCF_027406575.1. NCBI lineage: Eukaryota > Metazoa > Chordata > Mammalia > Primates > Lorisidae > Nycticebus > Nycticebus coucang. The sequence continues at coordinate 104,883,706 of NC_069783.1, read as the reverse complement.
TTTTCTACCGATTTCTGATTTTGTTCCATTGTCGTTGGACAGGATACTGTGTGTGGTTAACAAATACAGCAAGACTGCATTCTGGAGAATACACGAATGCAACTACTTTATACAGTTAGGAGGATTAAATGATCTGCATGAATCATGCAAAGGAGATGAGTAGGCAAATAAATGAGTGAATACTTATTCATTAAATAATAAACAAAGCTCATTAAAAAAAAAAAAAACTGGAGAGCACAGGGCATTCCTGCCCCTGGGGGCTGCCCACAGCCTGATGGACCCCACCCCCCTTCCTTAACTCCCACTTCCCCGGCCCCGCACCTCTCCTCCGGCCTATGGTCCACTCGCGTTTCCACAGGAGAACGTGCGGCTCTCCCTCCTCGGCGCCCAGGCGGAGGAGCCGCCCCCAGGGCTGCCGCTGCGGCGGCCGCTCGCCTTCCTCGGGTAGCTCCATCGAGATTTACATCTAACAAGAGCCCGGAAACACCCGGTGAGACCCCAAAGGGATAGCCCGGCCACCCAACCCACGCCGCCCCGCGGCCCGGCCCCGACACTGGCTGCCCCAGCCTCTGCCTGCCGAGCTCACCGCTCTCGCTGCGCCGAACCCGGAACCGGCCGAGCCGCAGCCGCTGTCAACGGACATCGCGGATCCCTCAGCTGATGTGTGGGGCGGGGCGAGCTGGCATTTGCGCCCCGCGATTGGCTGTCAGCTGCACCCACCGAGAGCGGCGGCTAGAGCGGACCCGGAAGCGACTAGAGACAGCTGGCGAGTCAGGGCTAGAGGAACGTGCTCGGAGGAGAGGTTGCGGGCCCGGAGGCCATCTTTGATGCTGGCCGGTGTGACTCGTCTACTGGGGATCACGGAAATAGCTGCTGTTGGGCGCCATGTTATGTTGGGGCAAAAGGGGCAAGTAACTTCTGGAATCCGAACAGATTCTTAAAGCTTGGTGACTTTTATTATTTACATACGTATTTTTGAGACAGTCTCGTTCTTGTCTCCGGGGCTAGGATGTATGGTGTCATCAAGGCTCACTACAAGCCTCAAACTCCCGGGCTCACGCGATCCTCCTGCCTCAGCCTCCCTAGTAGCTGGGACCACAAGCGCCGCCACGCCTGGCTAATTTTTGTATTTTTAGAAGAGACGGGTCTCGTTCGCTCTTGCTCAGGTTTGACAGTTAAGTTCCCGAACTTGCTACTGTGTGCTTACATATGTTGGCAGCACCGTATAAACACCTCAGTTAGGGTTCATAACCTTGGCAGTTCCGTGTACCACAGCCGTGTTAGTAGTATGGACTTGCGGTGCTGCCGGGTTGAGTGGCCTTCATTGCTGTCGAGTGTTTTTTTTTGTGTGTAGGATGACAGCTCTGATGGTTATTCCAGAAAAAGTTTCAAAATGCTTAACTAGGCGCTGGCGCCGGTGCACAGCTTCCCAAAAGGAGAATTTGGAAGGTGACCGGAGTGATATTCAGCAGCGAGGTAGGTAGTGGTTTGCTGAGTTCGCGAACTTAATTGTCCGTCCTCATACCTCTTCCCTAGACCTCCTTGTCACCAATTTTTAAATCGGGTTTCTTTCAAGTCCCTGACCATTCATCTAAATCATTGGCCGCAGCTTATGAGTCTGTGCAGACTTGTACCTCTAGTCACTTCTTCCAAAGAAAATGGTAAGGTACACTGCTTAAAGTTCTGCCCACTGGGAGCATTCCTTTCATCATGGTCCCTTAGGGATGTCTCAGAAAGGACCTGCAGGGCAGCACTGTCCACCTCCAGGTGGTAGCCACACAGCATACACAACTGTCTGTAAGCTAGTCTTCTCTCCCTGTCACCTGACCATGGGGAACTCCCCATGAGGTGATAGGTACTGGCTGAGAGAGAGAAGGCAGCATGGCAGGAGTGGGTGCCTTGGGCATTTTGGCCACTCCTTCACGTTAACTTACTTGTGTCTTCAGGTTCTGTTCATGTAAAAACTTTGTTTGAGGATGGGGTACTACTCTATGTGCCTAACTTTATGGATTGCTGCATCAAATGACACTGAGTTTTGTGATGGGCAGCTCAGGTCATATGGTAACTTGGTGGGTAGGGGTTTATTATTTAGACCCTAATAAGGGTTTTGCAGGCCAAAACCTGGTTCTCAAAAGAAGAGTAGTTACCTGCATAACATGTCAGGGCTTTGCTCCAAAATACTAAGGGCCTGTGCAATGACTCACCTATATAGGCCCTCCAGTTCCAGACAGCATCCCTGTCTGCTATCAACACCTCAAACACCATTGGATCTGCTGGGTCACGTGGCTCCAGTGACAGAGAAGCCTGCACCTGTGCAGAGCTTTCTCTTGTTCTGGACCTCACTCAAAATTAACAGCTTTTTAGGTCACCCAATAAGTCAGTTGACGATCAAGAAAAAAAAAAAAAAGAGCACGTTTTAGGGTGCTTTCATGAAGACTATCTTCATGAAATGGGGTAGGGGTAAATTTTTTGACAAAAAACAAAATAGGGCCGTGCCTGTGGCTCAAGAGTAGGGTGCTGGCCCCATTTACCAGGGGTGCCCGGCCAAAACTGCAAAGAAAAAAAAAAAGCAAATTACAAATTCCAATTAGACAAAGTTGTTTACATGCACATTGCCCTAATAGCAAAATTTAATCTAGCATCTGAAGAAGCAGTGCAAATGTCCATCGACACAGGTGGAGATGTTTAACTGAGCAAGTTTCAGGCAAATCAAAGTGTGTACCATAACAAAACCCGGAAATGGAAATAATTGTCAAAGCCTGTCAGTGTGTGAGGCTTGGAGGAAATGGAAATTTTGCTGTACTTCTGGTGAGAAGGTGACCTTGTGGAGAGTCTTTGACCACATTACAATTTTGTTTGTTGTGGGCCTTGTGGGTCCATTGCAGCCATAGGAGAGTTGGTGAGCCCATACTGTCCCTCTGTAGGTGTCTGCAAAGGCATCAAGGGAGAGACTGGGAAGTCAGTGTGTTCTTTCAAATCTGGCTATAGGAACACTGTCTTTTGTGTGGATTTTAAGATGTTATTACTCTATATTTGACCAAAGGAATATAATCCTAGAACACTAGTTTCTTAAGCATTTTAATGAATTCATCAGAATGTAAATGTTTTTATTTGTTTCTTTTTTTTTTTAGAGGCAGGGTCTCTCTGTCCCTCAGGTAGGAGTACAATAGTACAATCAAAGCTCACTGAAACCTCAAACTCCTGGGCTCAAGCAATCCACTTCCCTTGGCCTCCTGAGTAGCTGGGACTACTGAGGGTGACAAAGTGAGACTCTGTCTCAAAAAATAAATAAAGGTGGGCGGCGCCTGTGGCTCAGTCGGTAGGGCGCCGGCCCCATATACCGAGGGTGGCGGGTTCGGACCCGGCCCCGGCCAAACTGCAACCAAAAAATAGCCGGGCGTTGTGGCGGGCGCCTGTAGTCCCAGCTGCTCGGGAGGCTGAGGCAAGAGAATCGCTTGAGCCCAGGAGTTGGAGGTTGCTGTGAGCCGTGTGAGGCCACGGCACTCTACCGAGGGCCATAAAGTGAGACTCTGTCTCTACAAAAAATAAATAAATAAATAAATAAATAAAGGTTTCTGATTTTTAGAATCAAACTGTGGATAAATTGCCAAAATTTTTCTTGTAAATTCAGAATAGGACCAATGTTGTAATCCTAACCTTATGAGGAGAAAAAGCACAGCTGATAAAGTTGTGGAAAGGACTTGGGAGAAGTGCTGGAAAGAAGGGTGGGAGGGCTGATCCTATCTTAGAAACATGGAAATGTTTTAAATATGAAGAAATTGGCATAAGGAGGACATCTGAAGAGATAGCAGTGACAAGAGATGAGACTGAGCAGTGGCACAGTCTACTATAGGTAGACTGGAAAAACAGATTAGAGAAGAAAATTGAGTTATGTTTATTTTATTTTATATTTATTTATTATTTATTTTCATTTATTTTTTGAGACAGAGTCTCACTTTGTCATCCTCAGTAGAGTGCTGTGGTGTCACAGCTCATAGCAACCTCAGACTCTTGAGCTTAAGCAATTCTCTTGTCTCAGTCTCCCAAGTAGCTGGGACTACAGGTGCCTGCCACAATGCCCGGCTACTTTTAGAGACGGGGTCTTGCTCTTGCTCGGGCTGGTCTCAAACCTGTGAGCTCAGGCAGTCCACCTGCTGGGATTACAAGCGTGAGGCACCATGCCCAGCCTATTTATTTTATTTTATTTTTAAATTTCAATTAAATTAAATTTTATATTTCATATTATTGTCTTGCTATGTTGCCCAGGCTGGTCTTGAACTCCTAGCCTCAAGGAATTCTCCTGCCTTGGCCTCCCTAAGTACTGGGATTACAGGTGTGAGCCACTGTGCCCAGCCTATGTTTTATTTTTAACAAAAAACAAAGATCATGTCTGAAGTTCTAAAATAAAAAAGTTGGGTTTTTTGTGTGTGTGTTTTGAGATAGAGTCTCACTTTGTTGCTAGGCTAGAGTCCTATGGTGTTAGCCTAACTCACAGTAACCTCAAACTCCTGGGCTCAAGCAGTCCTTCTGCCTCAGCCTCCTGAGTAGCTGGGACTACAGGCACCTGCCACAACAACTGGCTAATTTTTCTATTTTTAGTACACTTGGGGTCTTGCTCTTGCTCTTGTTGGTCTCCCTTGAGCTCCTGAGCTCAAACAGTCCTCCTGCCTTGGCCTCCCAGAGTGGTAGAGTTACACGTGTGAGCCACCTCACCTGGTTTAGAATCAAAAAGTTTAACACATTACTTATAGATTTGAAATTCACAAATGAAGAAATAAAAACAAGTGATGAAAATTGGTTGCTTAGTCCCAGCACAGTGGCTCAGGCCTATAGTCCCAGCTACTGGGGAAGCTGAGGCCAGAGGATTGCTTAAACCCTACAGGTTGTGGTTGCTGTAAGCAGGCGTCCTCAAACCTTTTAAACAGGGGGCCAATTCACTGTCCCTCATACCGTTGGAGGGCCGGACTACAGTTAAAAAAAAAACAAACTATGAACAAATTCCTGTGCACACTGCACATATCTTATTTTGAAAGTAAAAAACAAAATGGGAACAAATACAATTCACATCGCTTCATGTGGCCCGCGGGCCACAGTTTGAGGATGCCTGCTGTAAGCTATGATGCCATGGCACTCTACCAGGGGTTCTCAAAAGAAGAGTAGTTACCTGCATAAAATGTCAGGGCTTTGCTCCAAAATCCTAAGGGCCTGTGCAATGACTCACCTACAAGGGCCCTCCAAGGGTTCCAGACAGCATCCCTGTCTGCTATCAACACCTCAAGCACCATTGGATCTGCTGGGTCATATGGCCTACAAGGGCCCTCCAAGGGTTCCAGACAGCATCCCTGTCTGCTATCAACACCTCAAGCACCATTGGATCTGCTGGGTCATATGGCTCCAGTGACAGAGAAGCCTGCACCTGTGCAGAGCTTTCTCTTGTTCTGGGTCTCACTCAAACTAACAGCTTTCAGAGTAAGACTCTGTCTCAAGAAAAAAAAAAATTGGTTGCTCACAAGCTACAGCAGAATTGAGGTTTATGAAAACAGGGGAAAATCATATATATTTTTAGCTTTAAGTTGCTTCCTATTTCACAAATGGTTATTTTGATAATGTTATTAAATAACATAGTCCTTATAATAACTTGCTTCTAATGGAGATGTGTATTACATAAGCACTACTGTTTCTCCTAGAATATAGCTGACATCATAATTAGTAAACACAATATTATCTACAGTGAATTCAATTTACATAAATTTTTCAAAAGTCAATTTCATAAATACACTAAACTTCAACATTTGCTAACATCACAGTGACTTATGAAAAAGTTATATTTGTCAATAATTAGATTTTAAGACAGTTCATACTTGGATGGGATGATCTCTAACTTTGAGGCTAACCAGGAAGTTTTAATTGAACCAGTTATATTTTGTTTTAATGGGACCATTAAAAATTATGTATTGACTGTCAGGGTGATTTAGTCTTCTAATGAATATAATATTTACTTGTAAGTGTATACTTTGTTGTTAGTACCCCAGATTCAATGACAAACTGGTAGAAAGGGAGATAAAATCAGAAAACCTACTCAGAAAAAACTTGCCATAATAGAATAAAGTGTCCCCATCTAGAGAAATTTCTATGAGTCCGATAGTTAAAGAAAACAAAAAGCTCTGTGTGACCAGGATACTAAGGGAGAATTCAGACTACAAAAGAAAGGCCACATAGGATTCAGATAAATACAAGACACCATATTTATATACATAGTTAGATAAATCTTTAAAGTGAAACTCTAGTATTCTGGATGTGGGAACTCATATTTCATGTAGTTCAATTATTCACTTGAACTTCATACAGTAGGTATATTCTACTTTTACTAGTGATTTAAAATTATTCTCTCCTTTCATAAAAGGAGATGTGCTCATGCAACTTTCTATTTTGATGTTCCTTTCTAACTACTTCTAGTCCCATCCCATGTCCCACCTGCTGTCTCTGAGAAAACCCCATTCAGAAAGCCCAAAAGCTCTTCTTTAAGTCAGATAGGTGATGGACCAGCCTTTGTAGAAATTTAGAAAAGGTACATTAGCCAGTTTTTATAAGCAAAATGTCAAATGTCATATAAAAATGAAACTCTGCTAAATTTGCTAAAATGAATAATGTATTTTAAAATTTATAGTTAAGAATCAAAATAAAATAAGAATGTCCATTAGTAAAGATTTTAACATGGTGGCATATATTCCTACATGTAAGTTACAAACAAGGGATAAAATAGAGTACAAATCACACACAAACACACACACACAAACACACAAAGCCAGGAACACAGAAACACAGATGACCCAATTGTCAGATCAGCTGGCTAAAGAAAGCTACCCGGGAATAGTATTTATTTATTTATTTTTATGTTTGTTTGTTTGTTTTTTGGAGACAGAGTTTCACTTTGTCACCCTACGTAGAGTGCTGTAGCGTCACAGCTCACAGCAACCTCCAGCTCTTGGGCTTAGCCAATCCTCTTGCCTTAGCCTCCCGAGTAGCTGCAAGTACAGGAACCCGCCACAATGCCTGGCTATTTTTTTATTGCAGTTTGGCCAGGGCTGGGTTGGAACCCGCCACCCTCGGTATATGGATCAGTGCCCTACTCACTGAGCCACAAGCGTCACCCAGTTTTTTTGTTTTTATTTATTTTTTTGAAACAGAGTCTCACTTTATCGCCCTTGGTAGAGTGCTGTGGCATCACAGCTCACAGCAACCTCCAATTCCTGGGCTTAGGCGATTCTCTTGCCTCAGCCTCTTGAGTAGCCAGGACTACAGGCGCCTGGCTATTTTCTGTTGCAGTTTGGCCAGGGCCAGGTACAAACCTGCCACCCTTGGTATTGGGGCTGGCACCTTACCCACTGAGCCGCAGGCGCCGCCCTGTTTTTTTTTGTTTTTTTATTTTTGAGACAGAGTCTCAAGCTGTGGTTCTGGGTAGAGTGCTGTGGTGTCACAGCTCACAGCAACCTCAAACTCTTTGGCTTAAGTGATTCTCTTGCCTCAGACTCCCAAATAGCTGGGTCTACAGGCGCCTGCCACGATGCTCGGCTATTTTTTGGTTGTACTTGTCATTGTTGTTTGGCAGGCCAGGGCTGGAGTATGTGGCTGGCACCCTAGCCGTTTGAGCTACAGGCGCCGAGCCCAGGAATAGATTTTAATAAACCCACAATGGGGGATTCATGTTGTTCCCATACAGAAAGCCAATTACTGAGACAGCTAGGATTGAGAAGGAAGAAAAGATGTATTGCAGGAGAGATGCATTTGCTGTGAGGGAGAGGCACAGTCTGCCTCAAATCTGCCTTCCAAATCAAAAGGGTCCAGGGTTTTTTTTCTGGTGGTGAAAGGAATAATGTAATGAGGAGAGTGAACATCATTGCGTTTTTGAGGTGGAGTGTGGGGCACGTAAGCATAATGAATATTCATGCTAGTACACACATCCTGTGAACAAAAAATGGTGGAAAATGGGCGGTGCCTGTGACTCAGTGGATGGGGCACCAGCCCCACATACCGAGGGTGGCAGGTTCAAACCCAGCCCCGGCCAAACTGCAACAAAAAAATAGCTGGGCGTTGTGGCAGGCACCTGTAGTTCCAGCTACTCTGGAGGCTGAGGCAGGAGAATCGCCTAAGCCCAGGAGTTGGAGGTTGCTGTGAGCTGTGTGATGCCACGGCATTACCAAGGGCGATAAAGTGAGACTGTCTGTACAAAAACAAAACAAAACAAAACAAAAAAAAGGTGGATAAGTCCCTTCCAATGCAGGGATTTTAGTATTATAATGAGCTAGGAGTTACTATTGGTCATTCTTGCAGCCTTGTGTGCAGGCTCAGTGTGTCCTTGGGCACCATCTGTGTTGGTGTACAGCGAATTTTGTCTCTTCTAGACAAACTGGTGGGGTAAAGCTCTTTAGTAATCTCATGGCTGCAAGGAAGTTTTACCATTCCTGAGAAAGAAACTTCAAAAGTTTCTTAGTAATTTTCAGTGCAACAGAAAGTTACTAAGTCCTTGTCAGCAAATCTTACTGGCCTGGGAACTTGAAACATAAGAGAACTACAAAGTTATTATTATTATTATTATTTTTTATTTTTGTAGAGACAGAGTCTCACTTTATGGCCCTCAGTAGAGTGCCATGGCATCACACAGCTCATAGCAACCTCCAACTCTTGGGCTTAAGCCATTCTCTTGCCTCAGCCTCCCGAGTAGCTGGGACTACAGGCGCCCGCCACAACGCCCGGCTATTTTTTGGTTGCAGTTCAGCCGGGGCCGGGTTTGAACCCGCCACCCTCGGTATATGGGGCCGGCGCCTTACCGACTGAGCCACACAAAGTTATTTTTTAAAAAGTTGGGAGTGGAGATGAGACATGATTCTAGAGGTCCAATTGAAAGATTTATGTGATGGATGTAAACTACACAGAAGAGAAAACATAGTATTGTCTTGCACTGGGACTCAGAGGTTCACTTTCTGGCTGCCCAAGGACATCTGTGTACAACCTCAATTTCCTGTTGAAACAACAAGGGGTTAAACTAGATGACCTTAAAAGGGTCTTCCAACTCTCACATTCTTTTTTTTTTTTAATTTTTAATTTTTATTATTATTTTTTTGAGACAGAGTCTCACTGTGTTGCCCTTGGTAGAGTGCTGTGGCATCACATCTCATAGCTACTTCAAAATCTTTGGGCTTAAGTGATTCTCTTGCCTGAGTAGCAAGAGACTTGAGCCTCCTAAGTAGCTGGGACTACAGGTGCCGGCCACAATGCCTGGCTATTTTGGTTGTACTGGGCTGGATTCAAACCCGCCAGTTCCAGTGTATGTGGCTGGTGCCTTAGCCACTGAGTTGCAGGCACCAAGCCCTAATTCTCATATTCTAAAGGAGAGGAAAAACTTGCAGTAGCAGAAAGACCCATTAATAACAATATTCATTTGGCCCTTACTAAGTGCAAAGAATTCTAAGTAACTTATACTTACTGCATTCAGTGCTCAGAGCGATCATGCATTATGCACTATTATCATCACCATATATGCTCACACATTAGGAAACTGAGAGACTGAGTAGTGCTGAAGTTATTCATTTAGTGTGTGTCACATTCAGGACTTGAGCCAGGCAAAGCCTGCCATGCAAGCCACTGTACTCTGCTGGCCCTATACTGCAGGCCAGAGCAGTTGTGTGGCAGTGAATCATTAGGGGACTGACATGATGTATTGAAACAAGAGCATAATTTGGTTCCAGTCTTTATATCAGGACACAAAGGTAAGGAGGACGACTGCATTCTAGCATGGGAGGCCTGAGAAATGTTGGTCCCAGTGACAAAACTAAGACAGAAGGCAGGTGGGAAAGGAAGTTAGGGCAAGTGGAGACCATTTATTTCAGAGTTACAAGAGTATTAGTATTATAATGAGCTTATAATACTATAAGAGACTATGCACTATTTTAGAGGTCTAAAAACTATTGTTTTTTTCCCTTTGTTCCTTTAAGGAACCTTGGAAATAGCTAAAACAGGTGTTATACCTACTTTAATCAATACCTTTTTGATTCAAAGAGACTGAATGTGGCTGGGCATGGTAGCTCAGACCTGTAATCCTAGAACTCTGGGAGGCCGAAGTGGATGGATCACCTGAGCTCAGGAGTTCAAGACCAGCCTGAACCAGAGTGAGACCTCATCTGGCCCTGGGAGGGGCGTTGTGGCAAGCACCTGTAGTCCCAGCTACTCAGGAGGCTGAGGCAAGAGGATTGCTTGAGCCCAAGAATTGGAGGTTGCTGTAAGTTATGATACCGCGGCTGTCTACACAGGGTGGCAGAGTGAGACTCTGTCTCAAAAAGAAGAAAATAAATTAATTAAATTAAATAAAGTAAAAGATGTGTGTACTACTAAGTGCAGAGCTTATCTAGCACAAACATAGGCCTCCTCCAACCCCCCACAAAAGTGGTGCTGTGTTAACAAATGTGTGAGCTAGTGGTTTCTCATCCTTAGTTAGGATTATAAAACCCTAACTAAGCCTCTCAAAGGCAAAAGCATGCAGTACCCACACTCAAGTATCAGTCAAGAAAGGGGCTTCATTATGTGGATGCCACTGGAGTGAGGCATTAAGGCAGAAAAGGAAGCCAAGTCTCCTCATAGGCAGAGCGCTGGATATGGAGATAGGGAGTCCAGTCTGGCATTGACAGTGATTTAAGGTGTGGTTATTGGCAAAATGCCACCCATATATTCAAGGAGGATTTGGATTAAGTGGTATCTGATGGAGCTTCCAACTTGTAAAGCCTGCATTCCTGGCCAGACCTCCCTTCTCCAGAAGGCACAGAGTAGATGTGGATAAATCTTATATACTGTGCCTTATTTCAGCTTTCCTTGTTATGCTCCTGATACCCTTAGATTATTAGCATACCACCCATTTAAGCCTCAAAGGATTAGGGGAGTCCCCAGTGTAGTTTGTAAGAAAAGTAGGACATTTTCCTTCTGTGCAGACCCCAGCCACCTAAGATAATCGCAGGGCGCAGCACCAATTCTTAACAGCATTACCACTATCACCATCATCACCAACTGAATTGTGAGGTTCTTTTCTCTTTGTGTTTTAGGTGTATCTGGATTACATTTTGGAAATTGATGATGCAGATTTAGTTTGGGATAATTAGTTGGACTGGAAGCCAAAGTTTACTTGCAAATTATTCCCAATGACCACACTCACACACAGAAATTCATTAAATAGTTTACTCAGTAAACACATGAGTACACAGATTTTTCTTTTTCGTCAACAGAGTCTCACTGTATTCAGTGGTGTGATCAATACTCACTGAGGGCAGTGCCTGTGGCTCAGTGAGTAGGGCGCCATCCCACATACCAAGCAACAGAGTCTCACTGTATTCAGTGGTGTGATCAATACTCACTGAGGGCAGTGCCTGTGGCTCAGTGAGTAGGGCACCGTCCCACATACCAAGGGTGGCAGGTTCGAACCAGGCTCCGGCCAAACTGCAACAAAAAAATAGCTGGGCATTGTGGTGCCTGTAGTCCCAGCTACTCAGGAGGCTGAGACAAGAGAATTGCCTAAGCCCAAGAGCTGGAGGTTACTGTGAGCTGTGACACTATGGCTCTCTACCAAGAGTGACAAAGTGAGACTCTGTCTCTAAAAAAAAAAATTCACTGTACCCTCAAAATCCTGGGCTCAAGTGATCCTCCAAGCTCAGCCACCCAAGTAGTTGAGACTACAGGTTCCTGCCACCACACCCAGCCGATTTTTTTTTTACTTTTTGTAAATACAGAGTCTTGCTATGTTGCCCAAGCTGATCTCGAACTCCTGGCCTCAGTAATCCTCCCACTTTGGCCTCCCCAAGTGCTGGGATTATAGGTGTGAGCCACTGTGATTTCCTTTTCAAACAGCACTGTAATTTTCTTTTCAAACAGCACAGAAGAAAGCATCAAAAATAGGTCTGAGCTAGCACAGCTCCCTAGCACTGATCCCCGGGTATAAAGTCCACGGTCACACAAGGTGCTCCTCACAGAGTAAAGTACAGCCAGCCATTCTTTTTTTTTTTTTTTTTTTTATTGTTGGGGATTCATTGAGGGTACAATAAGCCAGTTACACTGATTGCAATTGTTAGGTAAAGTCCCTCTTGCTGGCCAGCCATTCTTAATTAGCTTTTCACCCTGTCTTTGTATGTGACACACAGCTGACCATAGATCTCAGATATCATCTCTTCTGATACATTCTGCTTCATACAAACACATTATACACAACAGGATATAGTGCACATAATTTGTTCATACCTTCAGAGAGCTGCCTTGCAGTCATTGTGGTTTGGGAGGCTACAGTGGTAACACTATATGTTTAAAAGCTCCCTGCACATGACCACTCTCTAATGAACACTGAAATGTTAATTTACTTCCTACCATTCCATATTGTTAAGTCTGAACTTAATCTGGTTTTTATGAGTATTTTTAATGATAGGACAGTCTTTAAATGAAAACCTCAAGTTTTAAATGTCCCTTCACGTGTCCCTTCCCTTTTCATCTTACCTGTAACTGTAGCTTTTATAGCTACATTTCTTTTTCCTGGGCACTTTTAGTGATTTAGGTATCATTAAATTAATATTTCTTGGTTTATTTCATCTTAACATTCTGACAAGATGTTAAAACTACCTGGCTATAATGAGTAATATATATATATTTTTTGAGACTGAATCTCAAGCTGTCACCTTGGGTAGAGTGCTGTTGCGTCACAGCTCACAGCAACCTCAAACTCTTTGGCTTAAGTGATTCTCTTGCCTCTGCATCCCAAGTAGTTGGGACTACAGGTGCCTGCCACAACGCCCGGCTATTTTTGGTTGTAGTTGTCATTGTTGTTTGGCAGGCCCAGGCTGGATTCAAACCTGCCAGCTCTGGTGTGTGTGGCTTGTGTCCTAGCCGCTTGAGCTACAGGCACCAAGCCTATAATGAGTAATATTATACTCTAAGTTGTGAAGATCCCACAAAGAAAATAATTACTAGATAGTATCACCAAATTCACATCTTTGGTCTCACAATAAATCCACTACTCAATAAGATATTTGAGTTGATATGGTAATGGGTGTGGTATTAGAAGGAAACTTGTAGAAGAAAGCAGACTTAACTTAGTTGAATTTCATTCTTTTTAGCTAGTGAAGACTTGTTATATTGCCTGCTTCTAAACTGTAGACAGACATCATTGAAGTAAATAAAATTTTTTTTTTTTTAATTTGGCCGGGGCTGGGTTTGAACCCGCCACCTCCGGCATATGGGACCGGCGCCCTACCCACTGAGCCACAGGCGCCGCCCGTAAATAAAATTTTTTAAGATAATGGGAGAATGGCTCTTCTTTCACTATACAGCAAATAAACAAAGCCATGGGAGAATTCCAAGGGTGGAAACCATTTATTTTCACACATAATACAGTACTATTACAAAGAAACAATTACAGTGATTCACATGCTATATTCCAATTATGCCCACATCCCAAAATATTCGTTTCATTTGCTAGATCATTCCTTAAAGATAGGATAAAAGGGATACACATTTATTAACACAGACTGCAACGTGAATGAAGTCTCTTGGATTGCTCCAGATACAAAACCTGCACAAAGAGCTCCTTCAAAATGCAGACTGAAGTGCAAATCCATCTGAAAGGAAAGGCACTTCTGTGTAGCCTGGTGGTAACTGTTTCCCTTCTAAGGTCCTCTGTGTGCCAAGAGGAGAGAATAATTGGTTGAGAGAGGATATAGTGAATTTTTTTTATTATTAAATCATAGCTGTGTACATTAATGCAATCATGGGGCACCATACACTGATTTTATATACCATTTGACATATTTTCATCACACTGGTTAACATAGCCTTCCTGGCATTTTCTTAGTTATTGTGTTAAGACAATTATATTCTACATTTACTAAGTTTCACATGTACCCTTGTAAGATGCACCTAAAGTGAAATTTTTAAGTGAGATGTTTAACAAATTTTTAAGTGAGATAGGGGATGCTGCCATCTACATTGAGCCTCTTTCGTTAGTATGTGTATGTGTATTTTTAGACACAGGGTCTCACTATGTTGCATTGCCTGGTCTCAAACTGCTGGGCTCAAGTGATCCTCCTGCCTCGGCCCCCTAGGTAGTTGGGACCACAGGCACACACCACCATATCCAGCTTGAATTAATTATGTCATGAGATCATAGGTAAAGCAACTCTGGAGACAGAGTCTCACTTTATTGCCTTTGGTAGAGTGCATCACGCAACTCACAGCAACCTCCAACTCCTGGGCTCAGGCGATTCTCTTGCTTCAGCCTCCCAAGTAGCTGGGACTACAGGTGCCTGCCACAACGCCCGGCAATTTTTTTGTTGCAATTTGGCTGGGGTCAGGTTTGAACCCGCCACCCTCAGTATATGGGGCTGGGGCCCTACCCACTGAGCCACAGGTGCCACCCAAAAGTTGATTTTCTTTCTTTCTTTTTTTTTTTTGCAGTTTTTGGCCAGGGCTGGGTTTGAACCCGCCACCTCTGGCACATAGGACTGGCGCCCTACTCCTTTGAGCTACAGGTGCCACCCTGATTTTCTTTTTGACATAGTTTGTGATGGGAACTGATAGGAAAGGTGGTATGGAGGCGCTGAAGAAGTCCCTGAAGTGGGAAGGAAGTCTTGCCCATAAGTTACAGATGACATAAATTATACATAATAAAGAACAGATTATGACACAAGGTTATTGTACTTGCATGGCACAACTTTTCAGAGCACTGAGAAGTATGGTACATCATTCCCTCCTTTCTTCACTCAGTAACTGGTTATCTTGCTTCCTGTTCATATATATTTAACCTAAGTACCAATGTTTTCTTCAGGTTGTACAACTAACCCAGAGGTAGCATAAGACTTCATAAGCATTTTAGTTTCTACTACTGATGAAGAGTTTAGTAATAACTGCGACATCTTTTACATATGTAGCAGATGGCAACAGTCTCCACAGCCATTTATATATTAGTACAAAAGCAAAAAGAACTTTATTTGGTATAACTTCTATTGCACTGTTAAAAAATACAAAGAGGAAATATTGATGTTTAGTGTAGGAAATCTTGGTAAATGGCAGTCTATGCCCTGTGAGGCATGTGCACCACTAACTAATGTTCACAATTTTATTAAATGCTTGTCATTTAGTAAATGGCACAGAAAACATAGGGCACACTCAAAATATTCACTCAAGAATCTTTTAAAGAGGAACTATTTACAGATGTGTTCAACTTAAAGAAATCCAACCAGTAATGGGGAAGTACCCTGAAGTAGTTAGTCTAAAGCAGGGGGTTGCGACCCACAGGAACTGAATTAAAGGGCCACAGCATTAGGAAGGTTGAAAACCATTGGTCTAAAGAGTAAGAAGAGGAAATGTTAGCTGAGAGCTGGAAAGACCCACAGCTAAAGAAGGGAGCTGCAGCATATAAGAAGAGGAAACTGGCAGAATCACAGTCCAGAATAGACGGAGGGAGGGTGAGGTAATAAAAATTCCCACCTCTCCACTCCCATGCTTTTATTTCTTTCTGGTACCTCTCATTGTTCAAATCTAAGAAGAAACCCCAGTGAAGCAGTCTCTTGAAGATAGGCTTGGGCCATGCAGGGCAGACAAGGGTGGAAACCTGCTCTGGAGAAGCTGAGAACAATCAGTGTGTATACAGAGCCATAACGGGTGAACTTCCTGTTGTGTACAGAGCCACTATGGGTGTACTTACTGTTGTGTACAGAGGACAAGCACAATTCCTGTTGGGTAGCTGCTGCAAATCCAAATCACCTGAGCTCTCTAACTCAGATGATACAGTCTGTTCAATTACTTTTAAAGATTTATATGTAAGTGCTGTTCCAGTCATATACTACTTCTAAATATATCATGAGCCCCAAATATGCTACCATTATTTTTGACTTTAAAAAGTCAATTACCGGTGGTGCCTGTGGCTCAAAGGGGTACCGGCCCCATGTGCCAGAGGTGGTGGGTTCAAACCCAGCACTGGCCAAAAAAAAAAAAAAAAAAAAGTCAATTACCTTGTTAAAAGATTTAAAAATGAGAAAAATATCTTGTATATCTACCCACATATTCACTACTTCCAGAACTTCATTCCATTATGTAGATCCAAATGTCCACTTTGTATTATTTTCCTGCTGCCCCCAGACTTCGTTTAATGTTTCCTGCAGGTAGGTCCACAAGTGGTAAATTCTCTGACTTTGCTGATTTCAAATAAATGTTCATTTATGAAAAAAACATTTTTTTGAGACAGAGTCTTACTTTCTCACTCTTGGTGGAGTGCCTTGGCGTCATAGCTCACAGCAACCTAGAGTGCTAGATTTACAGACATAAGACACCTGCCACAGTGCCCAGCTATTTTTAGAGATGGGTCTGGCTCTAGCTCAGGCTGGTTATGAACTCCTGTGCTCAGGCAATCCACCAGAGTGATAAGATTACAGGCATGAACGACTGTGCCCAACTTTGAAAGATGTTTTTGATGGAAACAGAATTCTACTTTATAAGGTTCATTGTTTATTTTTCCCCTAGTAATATAAAGATAAAATTCCTTTGTCTTCTTCCTTGTGTAGTTCTGACCAGAAGTATGGTGCATGTTATTCTTTTCTCTAGATGTCTTTTTTTTTTTTTTTTTTTTTGAGACAGAATCTCACTCTGTTAACCCTGGGTAGAGTGCTGTGGCATCATAGCTGACAGTAACCTCCAATTCTTGGGCTCAAGCAATCCTCTTGCCTCAGCCTCCTGAGTACCTGGGACTACGGGCGACCCACCACAATGTCAGGCTACTTTTCCCTCCTTTTAATAGAGATAGGGTCTCACTCTTGCTCAGGCTGGTCTTAAACTCAAGAGTTCAAGCAGTCTACCTGCCTGGGCCTACCAGAGTGCTAGATTTACAGACATAAGACACCGCACCAAACCGAATTATTCTCTTTATGGTTATTTTTGATCAATGTGACTGTGATGTACATTGCTGTTATTTTGTTTATTCTGCTTTGTGTTCTTTGAGCTTCTGGAGTATCTGTGTTTTCATCATATTTGGAAAATTTTCTGCCATTATTTACGCAAATACTTAAGCCTCTTCCCTTTCTCCTCTTTCTGAAACTGCAATTATATATATATATGTATGCATATACATATATATATACACTATAATTGTTTTCCTATTCTCTATTTTTAAAAAGTCTTTTTCCGGGCGGCGCCTGTGGCTCAGTGAGTAGGGTGCTGGCCCCATAAGACGAGAATGGCGGGTTCAAACCTAGCCCCAGCCAAACTGCAATAAAAAAAATA
Source organism: Nycticebus coucang (assembly GCF_027406575.1). Lineage (NCBI taxonomy): Eukaryota > Metazoa > Chordata > Mammalia > Primates > Lorisidae > Nycticebus > Nycticebus coucang. The sequence continues at coordinate 104,866,408 of NC_069783.1, read as the reverse complement.
GCCGGGCGTTGTGGCGGGCGCTTGTAGTCCCAGCAGCTCAGGAGGCTGAGGCAAGAGAATCACATAAGCCCAAGAGTTAGAGGTTGCTATGAGCCATGTGCCATCATGGCACTCTACCCAAGGGTGGTACAGTGAGACTCTGTCTCTACAAAAAAAAAGTCTTTTTCCAACAAAATGTGGTACATGTCTACTATGAAATATTATCCAGCCATAAAAAGGATGAATTAATGCCTTTTGAAATAATTTGGGTAGAACTAGAGACCATTCTCCTAAGTGAAGTATCTAAAGAATGGAAAAACAAACACCACACATACTCACTATTGAGGACTAAACAATGTGTACACATGTGCATAGAAGGGAGTAAAATTCAGTGTCAAGCAGGGTGGAGAAGGAAGGAGAAGATGGGGGCAAACCTATCTCATGGGTAATAATGAACACTATCTGTGTGATGGGCATACTTAATAGCACTCAAGCAGTACAAAAGTGATCCATGTAACCAAAAACATTTATACCCCTCTATTATTTTGAAATTTTACAAAAGGTCTTTTTTTCTCTATATACATTATTTGGATAGTTTTTCTTACTTTTCAAGTTCATTGTTATTTTCTTCCTGTCTAATCTGACTACCCAGCATTTTTTTAAAAATTAAGATACTGTTATTTTTATCCTCGGAAGTTCCATTTGGCCTGTAAGAATATGTCTTACACCTCAGTTTTTGTCACATTTGTGTTTTCCTCTACCTTATCTATATTAACATTATTGTCTAGTAATTCCATCACCTGTCTTTCTGGGTGTTTCTATTGACTTTTTTCTCGTAATTTTGAGTCCTATTTTGTTGCTTCTTTGCACATCACATACTGGAATGCCAGACTTTCTGGGTCCACAACAGCTATTAACCTAGGGCTAATTAGCCTCATTACCATGACAATATCCTTCTGAAAATTCTACTTAATGCCTCAAGTGTTAGACTTTGCTACTCTGACTGGTGGGAACATGAGCTATTCCCAGTCCTGCATGCGCCCCAGGGATTGTTCAACCTACTGCTTTCCAGTACTTCTTTTTTTTTTTTTAATTTTTTTTTTTGTAGAGACAGAGTCTCACTGTACCGCCCTCGGTAGAGTGCCGTGGCGTCATACAGCTCACAGCAACCTCTAACTCTTGGGCTTACGCGATTCTCTTGCCTCAGCCTCCCGAGTAGCTGGGACTACAGGCACCCGCCACAACGCCCAGCTATTTTTTTGTTGCAGTTTGGCCGGGGCTGGGTTTGAACCTGCCACCCTCGGCATATGGGGCCGGCGCCCTACTCACTGAGCCACAGGCACCGCCTCCAGTACTTCTTTTCCTGGCCACAGGAAGTTTCCTTTCACACATGTGTAAATCATTACTAGGCTGGAATGCTCAGGGGACTCCTTGATTATTTGTGGAGCATTCACTCTGGGAAGCTCCCTCTTCTCTAGTATTTCCCTTTGCAAATTACAGTTACTGTGGCTTTCCCAAATACCACTCCTACTTCTTCAACTCAGCAAGCTTTTGTTCCCTTCTCTGAACTACAACTTGGTAACTGTCACTTTACAGTAGGCTGGGTAGTCATGGAGTTCACCTCACTTTGTCTGTGTCATCCAGGGATCACAAATATGCTTCCTGTGTGTCTAAAAACCATTATAGTTCATATATTTTTTAGCTTCTAGCTGTTTAAGGCAGGAGTGTTAATCTGATTCTTGTTATTCACCACAGCAGAAAGCAGAAGTCTTCATATTCAGGTAAATATACCTGCCATTTAAAATTCACTGCTATTTCTAATAATTTATATACAGTGAATATAATTTCCTTACAGAATTATTTCAATAAGGTGATGCTTATCAAATTCTTAAAATTATTAAGACTACTCTTTTGTCTGAATCTCTAATACTTCATATTCAGCATTTTCTTTCTGTAACTATTCTCTAATGTATAGTTAGTTATACTTGCTTGATGAAATCTTTCACCCATTTGTTACAGCATTACTTTTTTTCCTTTTTAGGTCTTTGTAACTTTTGACTGAAAGTGTCTATACTATCACAATACTATCAGTATTCACCCTGATGACTAACCCTGAGTGTAATACATTATCTTCTGGGAGAAGGCTTTTCTATATCATGTATCTTTTAAAAACTTTTCTCCTTTCTGAATTTTTTTTTAGTGATTTAACTCCACAATTACAGCTTTTCTAACAGTTACTGCCTCAATAGGATTTCCCTCCTATATGTCTCCTAAGAAGTGTTAGAAAATAACATCTGAGACAAGGTCTCTCACATTCATTACTCTCACATGGTTTCTTTTTAATCTTTTTGTTTGTTTGTTTGAGATAGAGCCTCAAGCTGTTGCCCTCCGTAGAGTGCTGTGGCATCACAGGTCACAGCAACCTCCAACTCTGGGGCTTAAGCAATTCTCTTGCCTCAGCCTCCCAAGTAGCTGGGACTACAGGTGCCCTCCACAACGTCTGGCTGTTTTTTGGTTGTAGTTGTCATTGTTGTTTGGCAGGCCTGGGCTGGATTCGAACCCGCCAGCTTTGGTGTATGTGGCTGGCACCTTAGCAGGTTGAGCTACAGGCACTGAGCCATGGTTTCTATATTATATGATTTTTCTGATGTATCATAAGCTGTGACTTCCTGTTGAAGGTGGTCCCACATTGACTGCACCCATAGTACTTATCTCCTGCGTGAATTCTCTGATGCCTCATAAGGTGTGACTTTCTAGTAAAAGACTTTCCACATTCACCACATTTATAGGGCCTCTCTCCTGTATGAATTCTCTGATGTATAATGAGCTGTGCCTTCTCAAAGAAAGCTTTTGCACAATCACTGCATCTGTAAGTTTTCTCACCTGTATGGTTTCTCTGATGCTTAATGAGCTGTACTTTCTGAACAAATGCTTTCCCACATTCACTGCACTCATAGGGTTTCTCCCCTGTATGGATTCTCTGATGTCTGAGGAGCTGTGGCTTCCAGGCAAACGCTTTCCTACATTCACTACACTCAAAGGGCTTTTCTCCAGTATGGGTTCTCTGATGATGAATGAGACTCGACTTCTCGCTAAAGGTCTTTCTGCATTCACTGCACTCATAGGGTTTCTCCCCTGTATGTGTTCTCTGATGTGATATCAAGCTTGATTTCTGGGTGAAAGCTTTCCCACATTCACTGCATTCATAAGGTTTCTCCCCAGTGTGAGTTCTCTGATGTGTTAGGAGTTGAGACTTCCCAAGGAAGGTTTTTCCACATTCAACACATCCATAGGGTTTCTCTCCTAAATGAATTTTCTGATGTCTCATTAACTCTGACTTCTTAAAGAAGGCTGCCTCACAATCACTGCATTGATAATTTTTCTCTCCTGTATGAGTTACCTGATGCTTAATAAGCTGTGGTTTTCTGATGAAGGCTTCACCACATTCATTGCACTCATAAGGTTTCTCACCTGTATGAATCCTCTGATGCCTAATGAGAAGTGAGTTCCTACTGAAGGCTTTTTTACATTCACTACATGCGTAAGGTTTCTTCCCCGTATGGGTCCTCTGATGAGTAATAAGCTGTGACTTCCAGAAAAAGGCCTTTCCACAATCACTACATTGATAGGGCTTCTCTCCTGTATGTGTTCTTTGATGTGTAATGAGCTTTAATTTCTGGGAGAAAGCTTTCCCACAGTCACTGCAACAATAAGGTTTCTCTATTGTATGGGTTATCTGATGTCTTTTAAGCTGTGACTTTCTGCTGAAAGCTTTTCCACATTCAGTGCATGCATAGGGCTTCTCTCCAGTATGAGTTCTCTGATGTAAAATGAGCAGTGACCTCCTACTGAAAGCTTTTTGACATTCACCACACCCATATGGTTTTTCTCCTGAATGAGTCCGTTGATGAATAGTGAGCAATGACTTCTGTGAGAAGGCTTTTCCACATTCATTGCACTGATAGGGCTTCTCTCCTGTATGAGTTCTTTGGTGTATAACAAGCTGTGACTTCTTGTTAAAAACTTTGCCACACTCCATGCACAAATAGACTCCTGTATGTGTTATATGATTCATTATAAGCCATGACTCTTTTCCACTGGTTTTTCTACATTTCTTGCAATTGCAGCATTTTACTCCACCATGGGTTCTGTCAGCTTTAATATAACATGATATTTTCTTACTGAGCTCCACAAGTTTCCTTCTTTCACAGTTATTTTTTGAAATAAGAAAATCAAAAGGATGTTTTAAACGTTTTTCACCTGTGCCAAATTTTTGAGATCTTATTCCTAAATGAACAAAGTTCATGCTTGAATTAAATATCCTCCCCAAAACATCATATTCATGGCCACTCTCCATACTTTTAAGCTTGTCTTGATTATCCTGGTGCAGCATTTTGCATTTATTATCTAGCCAGACTTCTAAAAAGGAAAAGAATAAACCATACTGTGTAATTCCCCCAGTGATTATGCTTACTGAATAGAGCTTCTGAAATGGAGCCAGGATCCCTGTCCCCCCCCAACCCAAAACAGTTCCCTCAAATAATGTCTACTTATTGGGCATTGAAATTTTTAAAAGAAATGAAAATGTATTTAAAAATCATAATTGTTTAAAATATAAAAACATAATAAGAAAAAAGAAATATTCTCAAGAAAGAGTAATCATAAGATTAAAAAATATGAGCTCGGCACCTGTAGCACAGTGGTTACTGTGCCAGCCACATACACCGAGGGTGGTGGGTTTGAACCTGGCCTGGGCCCGCTACACAACTGCAACAAAAAAAATAGCTGGGCATTGTGGCAGGCACTTGTGGTCCCAGCTACTTCGGAGGCTGAGGCAAGAGAATCGCTTAAGCCCAAGAGTTTGAGGTTGCTGTGAGCTGTGACGCCATGGCACTCTACTGAGGGCAACATAATGAAACTCTTTTGAGACTCATAGTGAGTCTCAAAAAAAATATGGAACAATATCTAATTAAATGCTGGGATGACTGATTTACTTATTCAATAAGAATATTCTCTGTATCCATATCTTTATTAATAAAAGATCAGTCAAGAAGATAAGTAAGTACCCTACGACCAGAGAGCTTCACAATATAGTTAAGGTAAATAAAAAGAACACAAAAGAGCAACATTAACATACATTGTTGAATTATATAAAACAAGAAATACTGGCTATAATAAAGAATAAACATATATTAATAAAGAATAAACTTTATACCTGAAAAATTATAATAAAGAATAAACTTTATACCTAAAAGATGAGAAATATTAATTTGCTGTACTGTTACATTGTAAAACATTCTCGTTCAAAGTAATTACCAGAATCACTGATGTCCATACTCACCATTACTAAAGCTACTTTTTTGGAATTATCTATGAGTTCTCTGGAGGTCAAGATCACCACTTAAAATTTCTTGCAATTTACTCCTTTTGTATTGGATCTATAACTGAATCTATGTTTTCTATATTGAATCTATATATAATGCTATCAATGGAAATCAAACCACAATAATTTTTTGAATAATATTAGGACAGATTTTTTTCACTCTGTAAGTATAAGTATTTTTTATTTTATTTTATTTATTTATTTACTTTGTAGAGACAGAGTCTCACTTTATGGCCCTCAGTAGAGTGCCGTGGCATCACACAATTCACAGCAACCTCCAACTCCTGGGCTTAAGCGATTCTCTTGCCTCAGCCTCCAGAGTAGCTGGGACTACAGGCGCCTGCCACAACGCCCAGCTATTTTTTTGGTTGCAGTTCAGCCGGGGCCGGGTTTGAACCCGCCACCCTCAGTATATGGGAACGGCGCCTTACCGACTGAGCCACAGGCGCCACCCGATTTTATTTTTTTTTTGAGACAGAATCTCACTATGTTGCCCTCAGTAGAGAGCTGTGACATCACAGCTCACAGCAACCTGAAACTCTTGAGCTTAAGTGATTCTCTTGCTCAGCCTCCCAAGTTGCTGGGACTACAGGTGCCCACCATAATGCCTGGCTATTTTTTATTTTTTGGTTGCAGTTGTCATTATTGTTTAGCAGGCCCATGCCAGGCTTGAACTCACCAGACATGGTGTATGTGGCCAGCACCCTTCTCACTGAGCTACGGGCACCTAGCCCAAGTCTTTATGATTTCCACGACATGACCATTTATTGAATATTTTAAAGTGATATTTTAAAGATTTGTTTACTTTTTCTTTTTCTTGAGATATTCTCACTTTGTTGCCCTTGGTAGAGTACCCTGGTGTTATAGCTTACAGCAATCTCAAACACCTAGGCTTAAGCAATTCTCTTGCGTCAGTGTCCCAAGTAGCTAGGACTACAGGCACCTGCTACAATGCCCAGCTATTTTTACAGACAAAGCTCTGTAAAAGTTCTGGCCTTGAACCTGTGAGCTTAGGCAATCCACCTGCTTCAGCCTCTCAAGTGCTGGGTTTAAGGCGTGAGCCACTACTCCCAGCCTACTTTAATTTTTAATGATATTCTTTTCTAGCAATTGCGTGGTAATATTCCCAGGAAGTATTCTGCCAGATGAAAGATTTGGCAAGTCTCAAATAGAAAACAATTATTTCCTGAGGAATAATCACATTAGGGAAAAAAGCCCCATCTAATTCTCAGACATCAAAATTTCAGATTAAGCACCAAGTAGAGCTGCTGATACAGAGAAGAATGAAAGGAAGACTTGATGTCTTGGGCATAATTAAATGAAGATGATAATATTAAGATGAAAAAGACTATGGAAAGAAGTTTGGAGATCAAAAGCAAGAGTCATGGGCGGCGCCTGTGGCTCAAGGAGTAGGGCGCCGGTCCCATATGCCGGAGGTGGTGGGTTCAAACCCAACCCCGGCCAAAAAAAAAAAAAAAAGCAAGAGTCATATGTAGACCAAATGGATCTCACTTGAAGAGGTTACAGAAAAATTGTTTTATGAAGTATGAGAACAAAGAAAAGCAATTCTAAATTAAAATCTAGCCAAGAAATAAGATCTAAAAAGTATGTTTATCCACCTTAAATTAAATTGTATTAAACAACAAAGTTGTTCATCTATAGAGTTAGATATTCAACTGCATCAAACTTTAAAAAAATTTTAAATCTTGTTTTTTTAGAAAAGAGGTAGATCACCTTTTATTGGAATTATATAGGGGTACATGTATATCTCTCCACTCCCTGTTTTTGCCTCACTATGGTTCATACAACCTTCATTTCATCCTATTTCTCCAAACTTTCCTCTTACTTGCAGTTTATCTCTCATTTCTAGTCACCAGTAATCTTCATAAATGTATTTTTTGAGACAGAAATACATCTGTCTGTCACCCAGACTAAGAGTGCTGTGGCATCAGCCTACCTCACAACCACCTGAAACTTTTTTTTTTTTTTTTTAGAGACAGTCACACTTTGTCACTCTCAGTACAGTGCTGTGGCGTCCATCACAGCTCATAGTATCCTCCAGCTTTTGAGCTTAGGCGATTCTCTTACCTCAGCCTCCTGAGTAGCTGGGACTACTGGCACCCGCCACAATGCCTGGCTATGTTTTGTTGCAGTTTGGCTGGGGCTGGGTTCGAACCCGCTACCCTTGGTATATGGGGCCGGTGCTCTACTCACTTAGCACAGGCACTGCTCCTCTTCATAAGATGTAATCAGACCTGTTCATACCCCTGCTCTCTTTGATAAACTCAAACTGTTACCATGGCCTGCATGACCTGGTTTCTTCCAACCCCCCCCAACTTTATCTTGTAATATTCTCACTCACCACTCCTTGGCCATACTGGATTCCTTCCCACTCCTGTGATCACAAAGACACTTTTTAGGGATTTTGCATTTGCCATTCCATTTATTTAGTATCTCTTCCCAATTTTTAGCATGAGCACCTGGCTCATTCAGATCTAAAGATCATTTTGGCACAGTAACAAATACCCTGCTTATTTCCTACATAGTCTTTATCAAATAGATAATCCTCTTCTGTGTCTCCTACTAGAATGTAAACCTCATAATGGCAGGGGATAGGTTTGTATTTTTCACTGATGTACCCCAACCTCATAGCACATAAGCCCTCAATGCTTGGTAGAAGAAAAAACGTTCACTTATCATAGTACTTTTTTTTTTTTGAGAGAGAGTTTTACTTTCTTCCACCTCATAGAGTGCCGTGGCATCACAGCTCACAGCAACCTCAAACTTTTGGGCTCAAACAATCCTCTTGCCTCAACCTCCCAAGTAGTTGGGACTATTAGTGCTCTCCACAATGCCCTGCTATTTTTTTTTTTTTTTCTTTTGAGAGACAGGGTCTTACTCTTGCTCAGGCTAGTCTGGAACTCATGAGCTCAAATGATCCACCCACCTCAGCATCCTAGAGTGGCTGGGATTACAGGTGTGAGCCACCACAACTGGCCCCTATCATGGTACTTCTAAAGCATTTCCTTTCTGCATCATTAATCTTTATCATTAACTTTGTACTTTCACACAAATACTAACTTACAGAATATTTTACAGTTTTGTATTTCCCTCTAAATTAAAATTCTATGCTGTGGCATCATAGCTCACAGCAACTCCAACTCTTGAGCTTAAGCAATCCACCCGCCTTGGCCTCCCAGAGTGCTAGGATTACACGTGTTAGCACCAAGCCCGGCCTAAAAAATGATGAATTCTTAAAGAGGAGGAAACAGGGGTAATGCCTGTGGCTCAAGGAGTAAGTTGCCAACCCCATATAGTGGAGGTGGTGGGGTCAAACCCAGCCCCGGCCAAAAACTACAAAAAAAAAAAAAAAATTGCGCAGTGCCTGTGTCTCAAAGGAGTAGGTCACTGGCTCCATATGCCGGAGGTGGCGGGTTCAAACCCAGCCCTGGACAAAAACTGCAAAAATAATAATAATAATAATAAAATAAAAGAGGAGTAAACAAACTTAACTCCACAGGTTGTATTGGGAGCCAGGACAAAGAAGGAATGGGGACTAAAGAAGCTAAGAAGCAGCACCTTATGTAAGAAGGTAGGGTCTTGAGTGACTGGTCTCAAACTCCTGAGCTCAGGCAATCTGCCTACCTTGGCCTCCCACATGAACAAATTTCAAAAGTGCCTCATTAAAAACCTGAAATTTCAGTTTGGCACCTATGGCTCAAGCAGATAAGGCGCCAGCCACGTACACCTGAGCTGGAAGATTCAAATCCAGCCTGGGCCTGCCAAACAACGTCGGCTGCAACCAAAAAATAGCCGGGCGTTGTGGCAGGTGCCTGTAGTCCCACCTACTTGGGAGGCAGAGGCAGGAGACTCGCTTGAGCCCAGGAGTTGGAGTTTGCTGTGAGCTGTAACGCCATAGCACTCTACCCAGGGTAATAGCTTGAAGCTCTGTCTCAAAAAAAAAAAAAAAAACAACCTGAGATTTAGGCTCCACGCCTGTGGCTCAAGGGGTAAGGAGCCAGCCACATACACCTGAGCTGGCAGATTCGAATCCAGCCTGGGTCTGCCAAACAACAATGAGGGCTGCAACCAAAAAATAGCTGGGTGTTGTGGCAGGCGCTTGTAATCCCAGCTACTTGGGAGGCAGAGGCTAGAGAATCACTTGAGCCCAGGAGTTGGAGGTTGCTGTGAGCTGTGATGCCATAGCACTCGAACCAGGGCTACAGCTTGAGGCTCTGTCTCAAAAAAAAAAAAAAACAGATCTGGGCAGCGCCAGTGGCTCAAGGAGTAGGGCGCTGGCCTCATATACTGGGAGTGGCGGGTTCGAGCCTGGCCCCGCCAAAACTGCAAAAAACAAAAACAAAAACAAAAAAAACCTGAGATTTAATTTTCACTGTATGCTGTAAACCTGATTATTTCTCACCTGAAAAGTTTTGACTCAGGATTTCTTTATCCATTATCCATGCCTCTTCTTGCTCCAGTTGGAAAATCCCAGAAGGTTTGACAATTTGATAACCTGTTGATTAGAAACACAGAGGACTTAGACACAATTGTTTAGGCTGAGAGACCTGTAAATATGAAGAATGTTCTATTACAAAGAATGTTAAATAAAGCAAGTCAATAAAAATCTTTCAATTTGGCATAGAAGTCAAAGAATAGTTGACATCTGAAACTTACATCCAAAATTAGTAAATACCACAGAGGCCCCACAGATACTAAATTACATAAGAAGAATGTTCTTACCCAAGAAAATTAGATGGCTATAGTTCTCCAGCATCACATCTCTATAGAGGTTCTTTTGGGTAGGATTAAGAAGCTGCCATTCCTCCCATGTGAAATCCACAGCCACATCCTCAAATGATATCTGGAAAACCATAATCTCAGTTAAATCTGAAGCAATTCTGATTAGGTCTCATAAAATACAGGCTTTCTTTTCTCCTTGTGGTGGGAAGGTTCTATGATGGCCCCAGTAACCTTGGATCCTGGTATTCATCCTCTCCTCCTTAGTGTGAGCTGGACTTACCCACTTCCACTGAACAGAATAGGGGAAAGTGATGGGATGTTACTTCCAAGACTGGATTATAAAGCATAAGTGATTTCCATTTTAGGAGCTCTTTCTTGCTTTCTCTAGGGGAATCTGGCCACAATACATGAGGCAGCTGGGAGGAGAAGCTCTGTGGCAAGTAACTGCAGCTATCAAGAGCCACGTGAATGAGCTTGGGGAAGGGGTTCATCTCCCCATTGCACCTCAGATGACAGTAGCTCTTCTCAGTATCTTGATTAATGCATCATGTGAGACCCTAAACCAGAGCCCATTGAGTAAGGGACTGTGATTCCTCAACCACAGAAACTGTGAGATAAATATTTATTGTTTTAAACACTGAGGTATCAGATAATCTGTTATATAACAATTGATAATACATTATGCTTGAACAAAGAAACAAAAATGTTATTAAAGTATTTATTATTGTGAATTCATCTAACCATCCACCCATCCTTTGAAAAAGAAATAAGAATACAGCTCAATTTACAATCTCTAAGACGTGGAAACAATCTACTTTTTTTAAACTTTATTTTATTTTTAATTTTTGTGGAAACAATCTAAATGCCTATCAATTCAGGAATAGATTAACAAATCTGTGGTATTTGCATACCATGCAATACTATTCAGCCATAAAAAGATGATGATTTTATATCTTTTGTATTAACCTGGATGGAGTTGAAACACATTTTTCCCAGTAACGTATCACAAGAATGGAAAACCAAATATCCAGCGTACTCAATACTAAAAAGAAGCCAGTAGATTAATTCACACCCACATAGGAGTAAAACTCATTTCAATTCAAGTTAGGGGGAGGGGGAACGAGGAAGGAAGGACAGGGAAGGAGGATTTTGGGTGCTTCCACTGAATGAGCACAATGTAGGAGTGTGTGGCACACCTGTTGGGTGTAGAACATAAGCTACAAGAGGGCCTCTGCCTAACAAAATAAAATATTGGAATTTGGTTGTTTGTACCCTCACATTTGCCTGAGATTAAAAAGATTTTTTAAAAAGGGATAAAATATGAAGAATGTACAGTTCTTCCATGCAATCAGAAAACTTCTTCTGTAGTACTTTTGAGCCTCAAAGCTTAATTTATGCTTATGTGTTCTAATGATGTCTTTAAAATAACCTCATACTTTATAACCCTTCATCACTTGATCCTGGAGAGAAGTAATAATCTTCTGTTTAGGGCAGCGCCTGTGGCTCAGTGGCCAGCCCGCCCAAACTGCAACAACAACAAATAAAAAGATAGCTGGGCATTGTGGCGGGCGCCTGTAGTCCTAGCTACTCGGGAGGCTGAGGCAAGAGAATTGCCTAAGCCTGGGAGTTGGAGGTTGCTGTGAGCTGTGATGCCACAGCACTCTACTGAGGGCGATAAAGTGAAACTTTGTCTCTGAAAAACAAAACAATCTTCTGTTTGTTGCATAAGAGTCTGAATTCATTAAAATCATCATAAGACTATAAAAGAAAATGAAATCAGGTTAGCTTTTCCTTAAATAAGCACAGTGCTTCTCAAAGTAGGTGCCCTGGTATTTGAGAACAGTCCTTAGCTGAGCAAGACTGCCACCCACAGTGTAAGGCCTTCAGTGTGACTGGTCTCCAATTCTAAATGACAATATCTCAGCCACTATCAAAACCTAAACTGCATGTACGTATTTAAAACAGTCTTCTCCTGGGGCATGGTGGCTCAGGCCTGTAATCCTAACTTACTCTGGGAGGCCAAGGCAGGGGATTACCTGAGCTCACAGGTTCGAGACCAGCCTGAGCAAGAGTGAGACCTCCCCCTCTAGCCTCTAAAAATAGCCGGGTGTTATGGTGAGCACCTGTAGTCCCAGCTACTTGTGAGGCTGAGGCAAGAGAATCACTTGAGCCTAAGAGTCCGAGGTTGGTGTGAGCTGTGATGCAATGGCACTCTACTGAGGGCAACAAAGTAAAACTCTGTCTTAAAAAGGCAAGAACAACAACAAAAAGTCTCCTCCCTCTGTGGGTAGTTCTGCTCCCAAGTAAGGATACCTAGCCACCTCTTTTAGATATCTGGTACCACGTAAATATTGAGCAATTGAAGTTCCAGGAACTGTAACAGGTACTAGAAATAAAAATGAGTAGAAAAAAATCATGTTATTAGACATTTGTCTGGCCAGAGGTAATAAGGTGTTACTGAGGCTATGAAACAGGAATTCACAGAACATGTAGAGAAAACAAGGGTAAAAAATATTGGCTATGAGAACATTAGGTTAGGTGTATTAAAGAGGATAAGGCTAAGGAAGAGTCCTAAGAAAGCCCTAACTACAGAGCTGGGTAGGGAAAAAACATGCCAGGGGCAGCAGTATGAACAAAGGCACAGAAACAAAGTTTGTTTCCTTGGTATTCAGGAATATAAGAGACCATGGGAGAGATGTGGTTTCTTTTTCTTTTTGAGACCTAAGCCTCAAGCTGTCGCCCTGAGTAGAGTGCTGTGGCATCACAGCTCACAGCAACCTCTAACTCCTGGGCTTAAGTGATTCTCTTGCCTCAGCCTCCCAAGTAGCTGAGACTACACCGGCCACAATGCTGGCTTTTTTTTTTTTTTTTTTTTTTTTTGGTTGTAGTTGGCATTGTTGTTTGGCAGGCCTGGGCTGGATTCCAACCTACCAGCTCTGATGTATGTAACTGGCACCTTAGTCAGTTGAGCTATGGGCACCGAGTCGACGTGGTTTCTTTTAAAGTGAACTGAAACTGAGTGAGGTAAGCTCAGGCCAGCTTTTATCTGAGCTCAGGTAAACTTAAACACTCTACCCCAACATTAGAAAGGACATAGAAGGGGCAGCCCTTGTGGCTCAGTGAGTAGGGAACCGGCCCCATAAACCAAAGGTGGCAGGTTCAAAACCACCCCTGGCCAAACTGCAACAAAAAATAGCTGGGTGTTGTGGTGGGTGCCTGTAGTCCCAGCTACTCAGGAGGCTGAGGCAAGAGAATTGCTTAAGCCCAAAAGCTGGAGGTTGCTGTGAGCTGTGACACCATGGCACTCTACCAAGGGTGACAAAGTGAGACTCTGACCAAAAAAAAAAAAAAAAGGACACTGAAGACAGGAGAAAAGCTTAGAGCAAGTCCAAGAACAGAGGCACAATGTGATAGCTTCCCTAATAAACTGGAATGCCAAAGGAGTACTCAGTGTTTGCATCAAAGAAAAACAAACATGAAAGAAAACTAACTGCTTGCCTCAAACCCTGGTGTTACAAGAAGTGGTTAAAAATTGGCCTCTGAGAATTCATGTATGAGCTAAATTGCTATGGGTGTGTGTGTTAAATTCACAGTAAGGTTTTTGCAAAGAAAGTCTTAAAGTAGTTTCGGGTTGGAAGTGTATTCAGGTATATGGAAGAATCAAATGTATATGCTTTTTTTTTTTGAGACAGAGTCTCAAGTTGCCCTGGGTGGAGTGCCAGGGCATCATAGGTCATAGCAACCTCCAATTCTTGGGCTCAAGCGATCCTCTTGCCTCAGTGTTTCTACTTTTAGTAGAGACGGGGGTCTCGATTTTGCTCAGGTAGGTCTTAAACTTGTGAGCTCAAGCTGTCCACACGCCTTGGTCTCCCAGAGTGCTAGAATTACAGGCATGAACCACCTCTCCTGGCCTCACATGTGTATTCTATCTACAGAAAGAGATCCAAATAATTCCCATGAATTAAGTTTCAAGAAAAATGAATGTGGAGTAAAAAAGATATCAGACTGCATACAAAAAATAAAGCATCATGAGAGAAAATTTAAAACCAGTAGGGATATGTAAAGACTTGAAGTATTTGAACTTTCAGCATAGAGAAGAAATTTCTTTTATACACAGAAACAAAAAAGGTTTAAAAAGTATGAAAAAGGATCAAAGGACTATATAAATGCATAAGGAGATCTGAAAAAGAACCAAATAGAACTTTTAGCGATAAAATGTATGATAAGTAAAAAGAAGAAGTCAATGGATGGGTTTATGAGTAGATTAGAAGGTGTGGGGGCTAACACCTGTAACACTAGCACTCTGGGAGGCCAAGGCAAGAGGATCCCTTGAACTCAGGAATTCGAGACCAGCCTGAACAAGAAAACTAGCTGGGTGCATTATGGCAGGTCCTTGTAGTCCCAACTACTCAGGGAGAAGCTGAGGCAAGAGGATTGCTCAAGCCCAAGAGTTTGAGGTTGCTGTGAGCTATGATGCCACAGCAGTCTCTACCAGGGTGACAAAGTGAGACTGTCTAAAAAAATAAAAATTAAAAATAAAATATAAGAGTAGATTAGAAAAAGATGATGAAGAGGGAATAAATGAACTGGGAAATCAGAAGAAATTCATAATGAAGCAAAGACATAGAAATGGAAAATAAAGCAATATGCTATCTAGAAATGGAAAATATAAAGCAATATGCTACAATATGCTTACAGGAGATGCACATCAAAGACAAAAGTAGTTTGAACATAAAAAAAACTACTACTACTTGATTTCTTTTTTTTTTGAAGTTTTTGGCTGGGGGCGGGTTTGAACCCACCACCTCTGGTATATGGGTCCAGTGCCCTACTCTTTGAGCCACAGGCACTGCCTCACTACTTGATTTCTTATATAACCACAGTTATTAACACAGGGTGATATAAGTGAAAGGATAAATAAATAGATCAATGGAACAGAATGGAGAGCCCACAAATATATTCAATTTTTTGCAAAAGCACAAGAAAGCAGTACCACAGAGAAATGAGTCTTTTCAACAAATATTGGAAGCACAATTGTATGCTTATAAGCAAATGAATAAACCTCAACACATTCATACCTTTTATCAAAACTAACTCAAAATAGGTAACAGATCTAAACATAAAACATAAAAAAGTATAAAGCTTTTAGAAAAGAGGAGAAAACCTGTATGATCTTGGGTTTGGCAATGATTTTTTTTTTTTTTTTGCAGTTTCTGGCCGAGGCTGGGTTTGAACCCACCACCTCCGGCGTATGGGGCCGGTGCCCTACTCCTTTGAGCCATAGGCACCGCCCAAGCAATGATTTTTTTTTTTTTTTAATACAACACCTAAACCCTGATCAATTTAAGAAAAAAAAATTGATAAATTAGCCTTTTTCAAAATGAGGAGCTTTTGCTTTGTGAAAGACAATGTTAAGAGAAAGGAAAGACATGGCATAGACTAAGAGAAAGTATTTGCAACTTACTTGCTAAAACAGTCATATCCAGGATATAAAGAATTCTTAATAAGAAAACAATCTAATTTTAAAAATGGGCAAAAATCTTTTTTTTTTTTTTTTGAGACAGAGTCTCACTATGTTGCCCTCGGTCGAGTGCTGTAGCGTCACAGCTCACAGCAACGTCAAACTCTTGAGCTTAAGTGATTCTTTTGCCTCAGCCTCTCAAGTAGCTGGGACTACAGGTGCCTGCCACAACGCCCAGCTATTTTTTTGTTGCAGTTGTCATTGTTGTTTAGCTGGCCCAGGCTTGGGTTCGAATCCACCAGCCTCAGTGTATGTGGCTGGCACCCTAACCACTGAGCTATAGGTGCTGCCGAAAAATGGGCACAAATCTTAACAGACACTTCATCAAGGAAGACATATAGATGGAAAATAAACATATGAAAAGATGTTCAGTATCATTTGTCAACAGAGAAATGCATATTAAAACTGTGTGTTACAGGGCTGGGGTGGTGGCTCATGCCTGCAATCCCAACACTTGGGAGGTCAAGGCAGGTGGATTGCTTGTGCTCAGGAGTTTGAGACCAAGCTGGGCAAGAATGAGACCCTATCTCTAAAAAATATTGGGCATTGTGGCGAGCACCTGTAGTCCCAGCTACTTGGGAGGCTGAGGCAAAAGAACTGCTTGAGCCCAAGAGTTTGAAGTTGCTGTGAGCCGTGACTCCATAGCACTCTACCCACACGGTAGATCAGCTAACAGACTGAACTTCCTTGTAACATGAAGGCAGACAAAAATGCCTTCCACTCCAAGTGAGACTCTGTCTCACAAAACAATAAAAAGCTATTAAAAAAAAAAAAAACCTGACAAATGCTGGCAAGAGTGCAGAGCAACGGCACTGTCATTCTTTGTGGTGGGAATGCAAAAGGTACAGCAAAGTTAAACACTCACCATACAACCCAGAAATCCCACTCCTACCTGTTTACCTAAGTGAACTGAAAATTATGTTCACTGAAAGCTTATGTTCAAATTCATAGGCAGATGAATGCCTTATTCATAATTGCCAAAAAGTGGAAGCCATGAAGACATCCTTAAACAAGTGAAGGATAAACAAATTGTGGTGT
The DNA here is from genome assembly GCF_027406575.1 of Nycticebus coucang. Taxonomy (NCBI): domain Eukaryota; kingdom Metazoa; phylum Chordata; class Mammalia; order Primates; family Lorisidae; genus Nycticebus; species Nycticebus coucang. Next base: position 104,849,744 of record NC_069783.1, on the reverse strand, counting down.
ATCCAAGCCATGGTATACTATTCAAGGATGCCAATCAGCAATAAAAAGGAACTACTGATACAACATCGATCAGTCTTAAAGACATGAGTGAAAACACCAGTGCCAGAATGGCACTTATGATACTTATGATCCATTTATATGATATTCTGGAAAAGGCCAAACTGTAGTGACAGAGAACAGGCCAGTTATTTCCAGGGTTTGGGGATGCAGGACCCAGCTACAAAGGGGTAGCACAGGGAGTTTCTTTGGGATGAGGGAACAGTTTTAAGTCCTAAACTTATGCATATTTTAAAATTCATATGAAGAAGCCAGTCCCTAGTTAAAAACCTCTGTGTGAGTTTTCAGGCCCAACCTTAGTTACGTAATCAAAAAGGCTTGCCCCTGTAGCTTCACCAAGCAGCTGTCCCCTTGTCAAATAGCACTTTGGAAGGCTGAGGTGGGTGAATTGCCTGAGTTCAGAGGTTCAAGACCAGCCTGAACAAGAGTGAGACCCTATCTCTAAAAAATTATTTGGCATGTGGCAGGTGCTTGTAATCCCAGCTACTAGGGAGGCTGAGACAAGAGGACTGCTTCAGCCCAAGAGTTTGAGGTTGCCTTGAGCTATGACGCCACAGCACTCTGCACCACAGAGACCCTATCTCAAAAAACAAAATCCAGACTCTGCAGTGTAGACTCTACAGAGTTGTCACCAGGACACGTTACTTAAGGTAGGAACATCTGCCTCCCACAAGCCTTTGCCCATGCCCTAAAGGGCACTGCTGCAGTTAGACCTCACAGAGTGGCACAGGGAAGATTGTGAACCCACTGACTCAGGGGCATTGCTAATATCCCTGGTTGTTTAATCAGGCCACTGGGAAGCCTAAGGCTGTCATATAAAACAAGGTCTAGTAGAAACAAGACATTTGGATAAAAATCAGTTCTGTTCCTAATAAGCTTCTGCATTCCCCACATGGATGCTCCAGACCAAAGAGACAGACCAGCTAATAGACTGCTCTTGCTTGTAACATAAACACAGACTAAAATGCCTCCCACTCCAGAGCCAGTAGATCCATGACTGATCACCTCCTGGATCTACAAGTGAACAGAGATTCAGACTTGAAAAACATCAGTCCTATTTCCCAGACTCTGGCTAAGGCTAAAACACTGCCCAATGACAGTCTGCCACATTAATGGGCAAAGATATTGTTGGCAGGTAGATCAATTTTTATTGGATCCTGACTACAGTCGATACTTTCTCAGGATTTAGCCTGGTTATCCCCACACCATCCACTGATAGTATGTTCCAAATGGCCCTACAAGACCAAGACCACACATCTGTTTCCTTTTCTGGCTTCCTGAGCACTCTTCATTTGACAATAGCCACAGATTTTCAGTCCAAGCTATTTATCAGTGAGCCAAATCATGGGGAAGTCCATGGACTATATCACCTCCCCATCAACAGGGGTAATTGAGAAATTTATGTATGTATGTATTTTTTTTTTTTTTTTGAGACAGTCTCATTATGTCACCATTGGTAGAGTGCCATGGCATCACAGCTCACAGCAACCTTAAACTCTTGGGCTTAAGCGATTCTCTTATCTCAGCCTCCCAAGTAGCTGGGACTACAGGTGCCCACCACAACACGTGGCTTTTTTTTTGTTTGTTTTTGTTAGAGTTGTCAGAGTTGTCATTGTTCAGCAGGCCTGATCCAGGTTCGAACCTGCCAGCCCTAGTGTATGTGGCTGGCACTCTAGCCGCTGCGCTACAGGCGCCAAGCCTATGTATGTATGTTTTTAAGACAGAGTCTCATATTTTTTTTTTTTTTTTTTTTTTTTGTGGTTTTTGGCCGGGGCTGGGTTTGAACCCGCCACCTCCAGCATATGGGACAGGCACCCTACTCCTTGAGCCACAGGCACCACCCGACAGAGTCTCATTTTTTGACCCTGGTAAGTGATATGGTGTCATAGCTCACAGCAACCTCAAACTCTTGGGTTCTAGCTGTCCTCTTGCCTCAGCCTCCTGAGTAGCTGGGACAATAGGCGCTCACCACAGTGTCCAGGTAGTTTTAGAGACAGGAGCTCACTCTTGCTAAGGCTGGTCTGAAACTCGTGAGCTCAGATGATCCACTTGCCTCAGCCTCCCAGAGTGCTAGGATTACAGACATGAGCCACCAGGCATGGCCCTAATTGTGCATTTTTTTTTTTTTTCTGGTTTTTTTTTTTTTTTTTGGCCGGGGCTGGGTTTGAACCCGCCACCTCTGGCATATGGGACCGGCGCCCTACTCCTTGAGCCACAGGCGCCGCCCCTAATTGTGCATTTTAATACACAATTAAAGAGGCTTGGTGCCTGTAGCTCAAGGGGCTAAGGCACCGGCCACATACACCAGTACTGGTGGGTTCAAAGCCAGCTTGGGCCTGCCAAACAGCAATGACAATTACAACCAAAAAATGGCTGGGCATTGTGGCGGGCACCTGTAGTCCCAGCTACTTGGGAGGCTGAGGCAAGAGAAATGCTTAAGCCCAGTAGTTGGAAGTTGCTGTGAGCTGTGATGCCACAGCACTCTACTCAGGGTGACAGCTTGAGGCTCTGTCTCAAAATAAATAAATAAATAAATAAATAAATAAATAAACAATTAAGTACAGGCTTCAGTGGCTGATGGGAGGGACAAGATGACTTCAGCCTAGACGGTGCAGCTCAGTGGGTAGGGCGCCAACCCCATATATCAAGGGTGGCAGATTTGAACCTGGTCCCGGCCAAACTGCAACAACAACAAAAAATAGCTGGGCATCGTGGTGGGGACCTGTAGTACCAGCTACTCAGAAGGCTGAGGCAAGAGAATCATCTAAGCCCAGGAGTTGGAGGTTGCTTTGAGCTGTGATGCCACAGCATTCTACTGAGGGCAATAAAGTGAGACTCTGTCTCTAAAAAAAAATTTGCCCTGCTGGGAACCCTGCACATCTGCTTTGTTTGGGGCCTGGGGACCACAGATTTACTTCTGTGTACCCTATCACCACACTATCTCGAGTGGAAAGATGTTCAGGTTAGTTTCCACCTTCTAGCCAGAGTTCTGCTAGGCCTAAATTGAAGCCTCCGGCTAGTTTAAAAAGATACAGGCAGAAATTCAGGAAGCCTCCTAACTCTTTGATGGGTTATGAGAGGTCTTTTCTTGACATGTAATTGTTGAGGCTACCTTTGGTCCCATAGGCCAAGTCACCATGCTCAGAGTGGCCTCAGTTATGGCCTTGGTCTGCTGTTGTCACAGCCCCTCAAAGTCTGACTATTAGGGCCCACAATGAAGTTGTCCATTTTTTTCACATTCAGGTTCTGAAAAATCAAGGAGTGGAGGTAAGGAGTTCAGTTCCCAGTTAAAAACCTATATGGGAATTTTTACATCAAACGGCAGGCAATCACAAAGGTATTCTCTGGCAGGTCTCTAGGGAAAGCTGCCTGCCCCACACAGATTTGGTGTATCCACTGGAGGGAGATGCAGCCTCACATCTTTTTTTTTTTAAAGAACTCTTTTATTTTATTTATTTATTTATTTATTTTTTGTAGAGACAGAGTCTCACTTTATGGCCCTCGGTAGAGTGCCATGGCATCACACAGCTCACAGCAACGTCCAACTCCTGGGCTTAAGCGATTCTCTTGCCTCAGCCTCCCGAGTAGCTGGGACTACTGGCACCCGCCACAACGCCCGGCTATTTTTTGGTTGCAGTTCAGCCGGGGCCGGGTTTGAACCCACCACCCTCGGTATATGGGGCCGGCGCCTTACCGACTGAGCCACAGGTGCCGCCCCTCACATCTTTTTTTTTTTTTTTTTTTTTTTTCTGTACAGACAGAGTTTCACTGTACCACCCTTGGGTAGAGTGCCGTGGCGTCACACGGCTCACAGCAACCTCTAACTCTTGGGCTTAAGCCATTCTCTTGCCTCAGCCTCCCGAGCAGCTGGGACTACAGGCGCCCGCCACAACGCCCGGCTATTTTTGACATCTTTTTTTTTTAATAGAGACAGAGTCTTACTTTATCACCCTCGGTAGAGTGCTATGGCGTCACAGCTCACAGCAACCTCCAACTCCTGGGCTTAAGCGATTTTCTTGCCTTAGCCTCCCAAGTAGCTGGGACTACAGGTGCCCACCACAATGCCCAGCTATTTTTTTTGTTGTTGTTGTTGTTGCAGTTTGGCCAAGGCCGGGTTCAAACCCACCACCCTTAGTGTATGGGGCCGGCACCCTACCCACTGAGCCACAGGCACCACCCTCTGCGCAGGTTCTTGAGCTCCTATGTCTTCATTTGAAGCCTTTCTCAGGTGCTTACACCAAAACCTCCTTGGGGAGGGGAATCTTGAAGGTGGAGAAAATCCTGATGATTCCTTCTCGCTCTGACTCAGTCCCCAGTGCTTTCCCACTCCCAGCCCTTCCGCCACCCCCAGAATCCATAAAACTGCTAGAGTGTTTTGTTTGGAGCTCCCTCAGCAGTGGGTAATGAGGAGACCCCCCCCCACAATCCACATCTTCACCAATGGACCTAACCCTGACCAGTGTGCTATTCCTGTAGGGTAGCAGTTCTCAATCTATGGGTCGTGACCTACAGTTATGAAGTAGCAACGAAAATAATTTTATGGTTGGGGGCCACCACAACATGAGGAATTATATTAAAGGGTTGCGGCATTAGGAAGGTTAAGAACCACTACTGTAGGGGACATGGAACAAAGAAGTCAGCATGTCTCCAGTTCTAGGCTCTGCTTGTACCAACACAGTGAGTGATAAAAGGGTTCTCTGCATTTTCATTTTGACTGGCTCCCTTAACTGACCACTCAACACTTCTCAGCTCAGCTGAGCTCTTGGTATGGAACTGTACATCAAAAAAGGGAAAAAGTCAGAAAAAAAGGGATGAAAGGAGGGAAAAAATGAGAGGGGAGAGGTTAGCTAGGTGAATAATAAATCCTTCAAAAGGTGAGAGGACACTACGATCTGTTTCTTGAGTATTAAGTGTGGAAACTGAGCTAAAGGCAAATCCCTGTATGCCAACCTTTTGCCTACAGAAGCAACATTTCTACCTAAAACACATCAAATTCCAACTAAGAGACTTTTTATGGGGATTAATTGACAGTTTTCTAATGATCAAGTCTGCCAGATGACTTAGGTCTCTTTCCTAAAACTAGAACCTAGGTAGAATGCATACTCAAGGCCTGTGTGTCATTCCTGGAAGAAATGGTGTTCTGAGTTCTTTACATTCATGCTCTGAGCTGACACTGAGGAACTCTAAGAAATAGTCCTAGGAAATATGTTTGTTTATTACTAGGTTGCTAGTTAGGACGTTGACCACTGTACCGCCTATATAAATAGTTATCAAAATGTTTTCTTGGGGCGGCGCCTGTGGCTCAGTCGGTAGGGCGCCAGCCCCATATGCCGAGGGTGGCGGGTTCAAGCCCGGCCCCGGCCAGACTGCAACAAAAGAATAACCGGGCGTTGTAGCGCGCGCCTGTAGTCCCGGCTCGGGAGGCTGAGGCAAGAGAATCGCTTAAGCCCAAGAATTAGAGGTTGCTGTGAGCCGTGTGATGCCACGGCACTCTACCCGAGGACGGTAAAGTGAGACTCTGTCTCTACAAAAAAAAAAAAAAAAATGTTTTCTTGGCTCAGCGCCTGTGGCTCAAGCGGCTAAAGCACCAGCCACATACACCTGAGCTGGTGGGTTTGAATCCAGCCCGGCCCACCAAACAATGACAGCTACAATCAAAAAATAGCTGGGCGTTGTGGTAGGCGCCTGTAGTCCCAGCTACTTGGGAGGCAGAGGCAGGAGAATCGCTTGAGCCCAGGAGTTGGAGGTTGCTGTGAGTTGTGATGCCACGGCACTCTACCCAGGGTGACAGCTCTGTCTCAAAAAAAAAAAAAAAAAAAATGTTTTCTCTGTGTAATTAGAAGGAAATGTTTGCTTCTCTAAAGTAATTGGTCTGCTTTTTCCTTTTGACAGAGGAAACCACATAACTATTCCTGTTTCCCTCTCTAATATGGATTCTGGGAATATCTGAGAGAAACCTGCAGCTTAACTCTGCAACAATGAAAGATCCTATTATTTATCTATGTTCCAACTTTAAGACTTATGTATGTAGCCGGGCGTTGTGGCGGGCGCCTGTAGTCCCAGCTGCTCGGGAGGCTGAGGCAAGAGAATCGCTTAAGCCCAGGAGTTGGAGGTTGCTGTGAGCTGTGTGAGTCCACGGCACTCTACCGAGGGCCATAAAGTGAGACTCCATCTCTACAAAAAAAAAAAAAAGACTTCTGTATGGTTCGATAATCTACTTTGTGCTTCTTCTGACACCTTCTTTCTGAGTTTATATTGTCTCTTATTTAAATGTATTGAGACCTTTCTGTTTGTTGCAGATTCCTGTAAGCCTTATCACATCCCTGAAAAAAAATTGCTAGAGGATAAACAAATAACTTACCTGTGATTTGATCATTTTCTGCTGCTCTTGGGAAATCTTTTGTTTCATTATTTCTCTCTGCCCTGACACTCTGGAGGGAGGCCTCTGGTCAGAGGTCTGTAAACTGAGACTGCATCCTCAGTCTTGTGGCCTCTTCTTTCTTGTCTCACACGAACTGTCCTGTTCCTGCGAGTTATCACCTGTGTATGCAGTAGAAATATTATTTTAGATGATGTAATTTATTGGGGAACTTAAATCTAGGTTTTCTCTTGCTGGGAACTTAGATCATTTAAAGGCTCACACTAAGCTGTCTGGCACACTCAAATCAGGGCTAGTGCTCAGCTGGCATGTCTCAGCTGCTGCGCCAGGTCTGCACCAGATACTGCATTTAATAACCCTGGCTCTGGTCCAGGCGCAGAGGTTTATGCCTGTAATCTTAACATTCTGGGATGCTGCAGCTCACAGGTTCAAGACCAGCCTGAGCCAGAGTGAGATCTTGTCTCTAAAAGTAGCTGGGCGGGTGGCGCCTGTGGCTCAGTGGGTAGGGCACCGGCCCCATATAACGAAGGTGGTGGTTTTGAACCCGACCCCGGCCAAACTGCAACAAAAAATAGCCGGGCGTTGTGGTGGGCGCCTATAGTCCCAGCTACTCAGGAGGCTGAGGCAAGAGAATTGCCTAAGTCCAGGAGTTTGAGGTTGCTGTGAGCTGTGATGCCACAGCACTCTACTGAGGGTGATAAAGTGAGACTCTGTCTCAAAAAAAAAAAAAAAAAAAAAGTACCTGGGCGTTGTGGCGGGCATCTATAGTCCCGGCTACTTGGGAGGCTGAGGCGAGAGAATCACTTGAGCCTAAGAGTTTGTGGTTGCTATGAGCTGTGACGCCACGACACTCTACCAAGGGTGACAAAGTGAAACTCTGTCTCAAAAATAAAAAAATATAAGAAATAATCTGGGCTCCTACCCACAAATGCCAAGTTGAAGCCACTGACCTCACTGGTTCAAGCAAACACCCCTAAGAAAGCACTACCACACCAAACTGCTCAGCAGAGACCTCAAGAAGTGCTGAAATACAATGATGTCTCACTCATTCTGCTGTAGTATTTTCTGGGGGTACCCAAATTATTTGCATAGGTGCTACTGAGTAAAATGTAAAAAAAAATGACTTTTAGATCAAGACTGAATTAGTCCAGGCTTTTGGCTCCTTATCTGTAAATCAGCCCTATAATAAAAGAAAAGCATAAATCAAAATAATTAATAGTAATAGTAAGAAAAAGAGAAAAGAGACACCAGGGCAGACTAGGCTGTGGTAAGGTTGGTGTCTGGGTTGGGGGCTCAGTAGGGCTTGCTGCAATGTCTACAGTGGATGGTAGCTAGACAGAAGTCTAAGGAAATCTTTTATGTTATCTCTTCCTAAGTTGACACTGGGACAAATACTGCCTAACTCAAAGATCAGTTGTAATAAATAAATAAATACGGGCGGCGCCTGTGGCTCAGTGAGCAGGGCGCTGGCCCCATATAACGAGGGTGGCGGGTTCAAACCTGGCCCCGGCCAAACTGCAACAAAAAAATAGCTGGGCATGGTGGCAGGCGCCTGTAGTCCCAGCTACTCGGGAGGCTGAGGCAGGAGAATCTCCTAAGCCCAGGAGTTGGAGGTTACTGTGAGCTGTGTGATGCCATGGCACTCTACCGAGGGCGATAAAGTAAAACTGTCTCTACAAAAAAAATAAAAATAAATAAATAAATAAATCAGTTGTAATAGGTTTCCAAGGGGTAACTGAGACAACTAGAATGAAACCATCTACATTATAATAAAACAGTGTTAGAGACATAGGTATAAAGTTATCAAAAGTAGATTTTTATAAAAATATAGATACAGGTAGAAGTTAACCATCATTGTTCCCAATTTCCTTGCTGCTGTAACTGGTCACTGCACCATCCTCCCTGAAAGGCAGAACATTTGTGACTCCCCAACACAATTCCTAAGACATGATTCCAAAGATATCACTGCTGTTGTAAATCTTATGACTGGTCTTTGAGGTGTTTTTCCGACTGTACGTCTGGAAGCCCAGATGGGTACCCATAGGAACAGGTGACTGGAGTTGTCTAGGGATCCTTGGGACTCAGTGTTTGGAGGTTTAACTGATTTCATTTATAGTCAGTGAATAGACAATCGTGGTAATTATTTCTGGGGGGTTAGAGGAAACCAGTAATTTGGATATCCAGACAAATGTGTTTAGAAGCCTGTGAGACTTAGTGATTAGGGGAGATAGCAAATAATCTACCATGAGACCTGTAGAGATGACACTGTGGCTGGTCCATGGGATTGAGGTACTGAGGGATTGAGAGAATTGTGTGGTGTGCTCTCACCACCACAGACTGCCAAAATTAGCCCCAGTCCCAAAACTCCCAGGAAACCACAATCCTTCATCCCACAGGGCCTCCAGGCATTTATCCCCATGATATCCCATTCTCTAATCCACTCCATGCTAACCCCCATTTGCCGACACCCCACAGGTTCTCCCACTCATCACCTGGAAAGGCTTTGTTCTGCACTATACAACCATTGAGCCCCTCCAATGACTCCAGTTCCTACCCCCATTGTCTACTTACAACCCAAAGAAGCCAACCTCTAACCTATACCCAGGCTCTCTTGTCACAGACAGTGTCCCCATCTCTGATGCTTCTTTTTTTTTTTTTTTTGGCCGGGGCTGGGTTTGAACCCACCACCTCCGGCATATGGGACCGGCGCCCTACTCCTTGAGCCACAGGTGCCGCCCTCTGATGCTTCAAATATGCCATCCCCCAACCACTCTCCAGCATAGGTAACCCCAGTCATTCACCTACCCTGAACAGCAAGCACTTTTACTCAAGTAAAACACAATTCCAGATGGAGTAAGGAAAGACTTTATTCCAAAGGATAATTTGTGGGGTAGGGGGAAAAGGGGGACCTTTGCATTAGGGAAAACATTGAGGCCATGAGAAGTGCATCTTCCCTAGGCAAAAAAGGTTTTTCTTTTATATAGAGAAGTAAATCAGAGAGTAAATTAGAAAAGACCAGGTGTGTTGGAAGGTAAGACATACAGTAGAAAAAAAAAGAAAAGACCAGGTGTCCGTGAAGTAGGATGGAAGGGGTGGAGTAACCCAAGAAAAGAGAAAATTTTACCCTGAGCCAGCCTGTTCTCAGGAGAGGCTGTGTGTGTGGTGGGTCAGGTTGGCAGTTGGCCAAGTTGCAGGAAAGAAAGAAGCTTAACCAAAGTTTGGTTAACATTCATTTTGTCCTGCGTGATCAGTGCCTGCAATTAGTTGAGTTAATCACTGATGAGGCAAGGAATGAAAATTTGGAGAACCTGTATCTGACCTGTCATAGGTAAATATGGGGGCATGTTTGGAACCTATCTAAGTCATATGGGGGACCCGGCTCTTCACAGTGAGCAATGTCCTGGGACACAAAGGGGTTGGAGATTACTGAGCCTTCTGCTGTTTTCCAGGAGCACAGGGCTCAGGTAAAATGCAACAATGTCAATAAAGATCAACAGGCTTCCAGTTAGTAAATTAAATCCACATACAATCCCGAGTCCTCTAAAACCCACTAAAGCCTTAGCATTCACCGCACTGGCCTCCAAATTTGCTAACCCAAAGGCATCCAAATCACTGATAAAGAATCCTCAATTTACAGCAGCTTCCGGAGGCTGAGGCAGCGGGGTGCCCGCAGCCCCAGTCTGAGGTTGTGGTGAGCTACCACGCCCACTGCACTCTGCTCAGGGACATAGGGTGGGACCCTGTCTCAACAACAACAAAAAAGAATCCTCAATTTGTATCCCCAGAGTGTCACCGCAGCCTGCCCCTCCCACCACCGTTTACAAGTTCGCTCCCCGAAAGTTCACTACTCCGAGTGAGTCGCCCATCGAATTCCTTCCACTGGCCTCACAACCACCAAAGACTGATTTACAGACATTCCAATATCCGACACTCAAGTGTCCCCAAATTAATCACTGGCAGTCAGCCCAGCAGTCTCTGTCCGCCCCACAAGCTGCTCGGTCACTGTCTCTATCTCCCCCCAACGTAACATTCACCGCCCCCGCGGGCCCTACAGACCCGGGTCCAGCGATCCCGCGCGCCCCTGGGCCACCCCCATCCGGGCCGGGTCAGCGCATGCGCTGCGGGACCGCATCGAGGGCCTTTTCGCACCAGGTCCCGCACCCGTTCGTGCTCACGCCGGGACCATCGCGGGCCGGTCCACGCCGGGGTCAGCGTGAACCCTGAGGCAGACTCAGAGGCTGCCTCATCCCCCGCAGCACTGCTGTCCTGTCCGGCCTAACACACCCTTACCCACTTTGGCCTCGCAATGCTGGGCGGACGCACCCAATGGTGGAAATGTCCACACAGAACTACATCTCCCAGACTCCCGCTAGCCTGCGAGCTGCGTTTCCCAGAGGGCCGCGCGGGCCGCCGGGACCGGCGCTTGGGCTTCCGGTTTGGGGCAAGCCTGGCGGTCCTCGTGGGCGTGGGCGTCCCGGAGCAGGTGCTACCGCCGGGCCTCAGCCCTGGACGCGTGTCACCCGGGGAAGCTTCTGCTTTTCCACTTGGGCCACAGACGTAAGTAATGTAGGTAAACTGCAGTTCAGTCCAGCAGTACTGAAGGAAAAGACTGAAAACACACGGGGAATTTAGGAGGTAATAAAACACAGTTGTGGAAAGAGAAGAAAATTAGTGACTATAAAATCAGAAATTAAGGGGCGGCGCCTGTGGCTCAGTCGGTAAGGCGCCGGCCCCATATACTGAGGGTGGCGGGTTCAAACCCGGCCCCGACCAAACTGCAACCAAAAAATAGCCGGGCTTTGTGGCGGGCGCCTGTAGTCCCAGCTGCTCGAGAGGCTGAGGCAAGAGAATCACCTAAGCCCAGGAGTTGGAGGTTGCTGTGAGCTGTGATGCTACAGCACTCTACCGAGGGCGATAAAGTGAGACTCTGTCTCTAAAAAAAAAAAAAAAAAAATCAGAAATTAAGGAATTAAAAGTAGGAAGAAAGATAAACTTACAAATACAACTTTGAAAAAAATTACAATAAATACATATTAAAGTTCCTTACCCCCAAATGGGGAGAAAATGGATCGCCTGAGTTCAGGAGTTGGACCAGCCGAGCAAAACTGAGAACCAGTGTCTACTAAAGAGAGAAAAATTAGTCGGGTGTTGGGCCCGACGCCTGTGATCCCAGCTACTTGGGAATCTGAGGGAGAGATCGCTTGAGCCTAAGAGTTTGAGGTTGCTGTGAGCTAGACAAGACACCTTGGCACTCTACCCAGGATGACAAAAGTGAGGCTGTGTTTCAAAAAGAAAGGGGGGGGGAGGGGAGAGAAACAGGAAAAAGACACAATTAGCAATGGAAATACCCATGAAGAGGAAATTAAAATATTTGTGAGGTTTGATGCCCTTTCCCCAATGGTTAGAGCGTTGGCCACGTGCACTGCGGCTGGTGGGTTTGAACCTGGCCCGACCTGCTAAACAACAACAAACAGCCACTTCGGAGGTTGAGGCAAGAGAATCGCTTGAGCCTGAGAGTTTGAGGTTGCTCTGAGCTATGATGCTACCACACCCTAATGAGGGCAACAAAGCGAAACTCTGTCTCAATAAAAAATAAATTAATTAAAATATTTGTGAAATATTTTGCTCAATTTCATGTTAATAAATTTGGGCCCTAATGAAATAGATGATCTAAAGTTATAGTTAATTAGCTTTTAAAAATATCCTGTTAATGGGTGGTACCTGTGACTCAAAGGAGCAGGGTGCTAGCCATATATGCCAGAGGTGGCGGGTTCAAACCCAGTCCCGGCCAAAAACTGCAAAAAAAAAAAAAAATATCCTGTTAAGATCTAAAGTCATTGAGAAATTTAAAAATCCTTAAGCTCCACGCTCAGCTTCTGTAGCACAATGGTTACAGCACCGACCACATACACTGAGGCTGGCAGGTTGGAACCCAGCCGGGGCAGCTAAGCAACAATGACAACTGCAACAAAAAAATGGCTGAGCATTGTGGCAAGCATCTGTAGTCCCAGCTACTTGGGAGGCTGAGGCAAGAGAATGGCTTAAGCCCAAGAGTTGGAGGTTCACCTACATGCATCTTACAAAGGTACATGTGAAATTTACTAGGTGTAGAATATAAATGTCTTTTTTTTTTTGCAGTTTTTTGCCCGGGCTGGGTTTGAACCTGCCAACTCTGGCATATGCCACCGGTGCCCTACTCCTTTGAGCTACAGGCACCGCCCAAAATATAAATGTCTTAACACAATAACTAAGAAAATGCCATGAAGGCTATGTTAACCAGTTTGATGAAAACATTTCAAATTGTATATAAAACCAGCACATTGTACCCTATAATTGCATTAATGTACACAGCTATGGTTTAATAAAAAAAATTATAATAACGAACATAAAAAAAAAAAAGAGGGCGGCACCTGTGGCTCAAGGAGTAGGGAGCCGGTCCCATATGCCAGAGGTGGCGGGTTCAAACCCAGCCTCGGCCAAAAAAAAAGAACATTTAACATGAGATCTATCCCTTAGCAAAAAAAAAAGTTGGAGGTTGCTGTGAGCTGTGACACCATGGCACCCTACCTAGGGTGACATAAGGAGACTGTCTCAAAAAAACAAAAATACTTAAGCTGCAGGCACTTTTTTTTTTTTTTTTTTTTAGAGAGTCTCACTTTATTGCCCTTGATAGAGTACCGTGGCGTTACACAGCTTATAGCAACCTCCAACTCCTGGGCTTAGGTGATTGCCTCCCAAGTAGCTGGGACTACAGGCGCCCGCCTCAACACCGGCTATTTTTTTGTTGCAGTTTGGCCAGGGCAGGGTTTGAACCCACCACCCTCGGTATATGGGACCAGCACCTTACCACAGGCGCCACCCAGGCACATGTTTTAATTGGGGAAGTTTCAAAGAATATAAATCTTTCTAGACACTTACAGAAAAATGTAGAATGATCACAAACCATTCTTGACACAAAGCTTGCAAAATACTTATTCCATAACGAGACAAAGGTAGGATTAAATAAACAATAAAGCAATTATGTGAAATTCCTGGAAAATAGCAAATAAAATCAAACAGTACATGTAAAAATACATAAGTGCAGAGGTTACAGCACCAGCCACATACACCAGGGTGGCAGGTTGGAACCCGGCCCCAGCCAGCTAAACAACAATGACAACTGCAACAAAAAATATCTGAGCGTTGTGGTGGGCATCTGTAGTCCTAGCTAGTTGGGAGGCTGAGGCAAGAGAATTGCTTAAGCCCAAAAGTTTGAGGTTGCTGTGAGCTGTGACAACATGGCACTCTAACAAGGATGACATAGTGAGACTGTCTCAAAAGAAATAAATAAAAATACATAAGTAGAAGCTACAGAAATGCTGTATAAATTACGAACAAAATTCACTGTATCAGTAGATTAAAGGGGGAACATGAATTATCTCAATGGATAGTGAAAAATCACTTAATTAAACTTAGACAAGAATATGTATTTTTTAAAAATGTACACAGAAGTATTGCAATATTAACATATGAAGTAAATATGTCTCATAAATGGGTAACACTTGTAATCCTAGCACTCTGAGAGACCAAGACAGGTAGATTGCTTGAGCTCAGGAGTTCAAGACCAGCCTGAGCAAGAGAGACCCCATTTCTAAAAAAAGTAGCTGGATGTTATGTCAGGCACCTGTAGTCCTAGCTACTTAGGAGGCTGAGGCAAGAAAATCACTTGAGCCCAAGAATTTGAGGTTGCTGTGAACTGTGATGCCACAGCACTCTACCAAGGGTGACAAAGTGAGACTCTGTCTCAAAAAATAAATATATTCATAACACTATAAGAAGTATTGCTGGCTCCATGCATGTAGCTCAAGTGGCTAGGGTGCCAGCCACCTACATCTGAGCTGGCAGGTTCGAATCCAGCTTGGACCTGCCAAAGAACAAAGACAACTACAACCAAAAAATAACTGGGCATTGTGGTGGGCGCCTCTAGTCCCAGCTGCTTGGAAGGGTGAGGCAAGAGAATCGCTTAAGCCCAAGAGTTGGAGGTTGCTGTGAGCTGTGACGCCATGGCACTCTACCCAGGGTGACAGCTTGAGACTCTGTCTCAAAGAAAAACAACAAAAAAAGGAAGTATTGCTATTAGAAATTATAAAACTAGGCTCAGTGCCTGTAGCTCAGTGATTAGGGCGCCAACCTCATACACCCAGGCTGGTGGGTTCCAACCTGGGTGGGCCTGCCAAACAACGACAACTAGAATAACAACAAATAGCTGGGTGTGGTGGCGGGCGCCTAGCTACTAGGGAGGCTAAAGCAAAAGAATTGCTTTGAAACTGTGGAGGGTTCCCAATTAAAACATGTGCCTGGGCGGTGCCTGTGGCTCAGTCCCAGCTACTTGGGAGGCTAAAGCAAAAGAATTGCCTAAGCCCAAGCGTTTGAGGTTGCTGTGACCTGTGATGCCGCAGCATTCTACTGAGGGTGACATAATGAGACTCTGTCTCAAAAAAAGAAAAAAAAGAAATTATAAATCTATAAACCACTAGTGTTTGCTTAAATTTAGATTTTTTTTTTTTTTTTTTTAGAGACAGGATATTGCTCTGTCACAGTGGCTAGAATGCAGTGCCACAATGATAGCTCAGTATAACCTTAAACTGCTGGGCTCATGTGATTCTCCTACCTCAGCCTCTGGAGTAGCTGGAACTACAGGTGTTTGCCACTGCACTTAGCTAATTTCTTTATTTGTTTTGTAGAAACAGGGTCTTACTCTGCTTACTATATTGCTCAGGCCTCAAGTAATCTTCCTGTCTTGGCCCCCTCAAAGTGCTGACATTGTAGGCATGAACCAACGTGCCTGGTCCAGAATATCTTAAAATACACAAGAAGAGTTCTCTCCAGGGGCGGCGCCTGTGGCTCAGTGAGTAGGGCGCCGGCCCCATATGCCAAGGGTGGTGGGTTCAAACCCAGCCCCGGCCAAACTGCAACAACAACAGCAAAAAAAATAGCCAGGCGTTGTGGCAGGCGCCTGTAGTCCCAGCTGCTCAGGAGGCTGAGGCAAGAGAATCGCGTAAGCCCAAGAGTTAGAGGTTGCTGTGAGCTGTGTGATGCCACGGCACTCTACCCGAGGGCGGTACAGTGAGACTCTGTCTCTACAAAAAAAAATAGTTCTCTCCATGATACTGACCCTGGACTTGGACTGAGCTACTGGACTCATATGATCTTTTTGCCTTGGCCTCCTGAGTAGCTGGTAGTACGGGTGCATTCCACCATGCTTAGCTAAAAAAAAAAATTTTTTTCTTTTTTTTTTTTTTTTAGAGACAGAGTCTCACTTTGTCGCCCTCAGTAGACTGCCCTGGCGTCACAGCTCACAACAACCGCCAGCTCTTGGGCTTAGGCGATTCTCTTGCCTCAGCCTCCTGAGTAGCTGGGGCTATAGGCGCCTGCCACAATGCCCAGCTATTTTTTGTTGTTGTTGCAATTTGGCCGGAGTCAGGTTCAAACCCGCCACCCTTGGTATATGGGGCCAGTGCCCTACTCATTGAGCCACAGGCACCGCCCTAAAACATCTTTTGAGCATATAGTAGGCATTGGAGCAGTAAGAAAGATACCAACCCACAAATAAAGAGGAGTCCACCAGTGTTGTTGGATTGTAGCTAGTGGCTGAAAATGTCCCAAAACTAGGGAAAGAGATGAATATTCATATATATGAATCTAAAAAGTCTAATTAATTTCGACTCAAATCACTTCCAAGACATACTGTGATTAAATTGTCAAAAGTCAGAGATAGACTGGGTGGAGTGGCTCGCTCCTACAATCAATCATAGCACTCTGAGAGGCTGAGGCCAGTGGATTGCTCAAGCTCATGAGTTTAGGATCAGCCTGAGCAAGAGCAAGATCCCATCTCTACTAAATATGCAAAAATTAGCTGGGTGTTATGGCAGGTTCCTATAGTCGCAGTTAACTTGGGAGGCTGAGGCAAGACAATGGCTTCAGCCCAAGAGTTTGGAGTGCTGTGACCTATGATGCCACAGCACTCTACCCAGGGCAGAGTGAGACTCTGTCTCAAAAAAAAAAAAAAAAAAAAGTCAGACAAAATTTGGAAAGTAGCATGAGAGAAGAGGTTCCTTATGTACAAGGATACTTCTGTAAGACTATCAGTGGATTTCTCAGCAGAATTTTGCAGGCTAGGAGAAAGTGGGATGATGATTTCCAAGTGTTGAAAGAAACAATAAAGCTCTGCTAATCAAGAATACTTTAACCAACAAAGCTTGGGGCAGCGCCTGTGGCTCAAAGGGTAGGGCGCCAGCCCCATATGCTGGAGGTGGCGGGTTCAAACCCAGCCCTGGCCAAAAACTGCAAAAAAAAATAATAATAATAACAAAGCTGACCTTCAGAAATGAAGGAGAGAAAGATTTTCTCAAACAGAGGCTGAGCAAGGTCATCCCTTCTCTTATTTAATATAAGAAATGCTAAAGGGAGTTCTTCAAGCTGAAATGAAAGGTTCTTAATTAGTAACATGAAAACATATGGAAGTATAAACTCACTGGTAAAAGTAGTCATATTACACTGCAATCTTATGTAAATCATTTAATCTCTAGTAGAAAAGTTAAAAGTAAAAATTAAAAATAGGTACAGATATAGTCATTTGTTACAGGACATACACTGTAAAAGAATGAAGGTTGTACCGTTAAAAATAAAATGGAGGGGGCGGCGCCTGTGACTCAGTCGGTAAGGCGCCGGCCCCATATACGGAGGGTGGCGGGTTCAAACCTGGCCCCGGCCAAACTGCAACCAAAAAGCCGGGCGTTGTGGCGGGCGCCTGTAGCCCCAGCTACTCGGGAGGCTGAGGCAAGAGAATCGCTTAAGCCCAGGAGTTGGAGGTTGCTGTGAGCTGTGTGAGGCCACGGCACTCTACCGAGGGCCATAAAGTGAGACTCTGTCTCTACAAAAATAAATAAATAAATAAAATGGAGGAAGAATAAAAAATCTAGAGATTTTAGGCTGAGTGGAGTGGCTCACACCTGTAATCCTAGCACTCTCGGAGGCTCAGGCAGGTGGATTGCTTGAGTTTAGGTAGCATTCTGGGAGGCTAAGCAGGTGGATTGCTTCAGTTTGGGAATTCAAACCAGCCAGAGCAAGAGCAAGACCCTGTCTCTACTGAAAATAGAAAAATTAACCATGCGTTTTGGCACGTGTAGTCCCAGCTACTTGGGAAACGGGCAAGGAGTTTGCTTAAGCCCAAGAGTTTGAGGTTGCTGTGGTCTATGATGCCGTTGCATTCTACCTAGGGCAACAGAATAAGATTCTGTCTAAAAAAAAAAATAATAATAAGAGATTTTTGTATACAAAGGCAATTTTTTTTTTTTGGGTTGCAGTTTGGCAGGGGCTGGGTTTGAACCCGCCACTTTCGGTATATGGGGCCAGTGCCCTGCTCACTGAGCCACAGGCGCCGCCCCAAAGGCAAATTGTTAATCAGCTTAAAATAGGCTTATGGCTATGTTATATGTAAACCTAATGGTAACTTATAAAACCTACTCAAAAAATAAAGGAAAATGAATCAAAGGTTACTACTACAGAAATCATTATCACAAAGGAGAACAGCAAGAGAGGAAGCAAAGAAAAAAGAATCTATAAAACAGCCAGATAAGCAATTAGAAAAATGGGAGTAGTGACTCTTTACATATCAGTAATTACCTTGGATATCAATGTATTAAATTATGCAATAAAAAGACATACAATAAAAAGACAAAGATTGGCTGAAAGGATTAAATAAGAAAACAAAGCCCAAATATATGCTGCCTACAAGAGACACACTTCAGCTTTAAGGATAAGGATTTACATAGACTGAGAGTGAAAGAGTGGAAAAATATATTCCATACAAATAGAAACTACAAATATGTGAAAATTATGGCTCAGTACCTGTAGCTCAAGTGGCTAAGGCACCAGCCACATACACCAGAGCTGGTGGGTTCAAATCCAGCCAAGCCTGCCAAACAACAATGACAACTACAACCCAAAAATGGCTGGGTGTTATGGCAAGTGCCTATAGGCCCAGCTACTTGGGAGGCTGAGCCAAGAGAATCGCTTGAGCCCACGACTTGGAAGTTGCTGTGAGCTGTGATGCCCCAGCACTCTACCCAGGGCGATAGCTAGAGGCTCTGTATCAAAAAAAAAACAAAAAAATAGGGCAGCGCCTGTGGCTCAAGGAGTAGGGCACTGGCCCCATATACCGGAGGTGGTGGGTTCAAACCCAGCCCCGGCCAAAAACTGCAAAAAAAAAAAAAAAAAAAAAAAAGGTGAAAATTAAAGAATATACTCAGGGTTGGCACCTGTGGTTCAAGTGGCTAAGGCACCAGCCACATACACCTTAGCTGGCAGGTTCGAATCCATCCTGGGCCCGCCAAACAACAATGACGGCTTTAACCAAAAAATAGCCTCACATTGTGGTGGGTGCCTGTAGTCCCAGCCACTTGGGAGGCGGAGGCAGGAGAATCGCTTGAGCCCGGGAGTTGGAGGTTGCTGTGAGCTGTGATGTCAAGGCACTCAGCTTGAGGCTCTGTCTCTAAATAAATAAATAAATAAATAAAAATAAAGACTATACTCATGAATAACTAATGAGTCAAAGAAGAAAACAAAGGGAAGTTTCTTAAAGATCTTGAGATAATGAAAATGGAAACACAATTTATAAACACTTACGGAATGCAGCATAGGTTAATTCTAAGAGGAGCATTTATAGTGCTAACTGCCTACATTAAGAAAGATCTCAAACAAGCCAATATTACACCCTCAGAATCCAGAAAAAGAACAAACTAAGCCCAGTGTTAGTGGAAGTAAGGACATGAAAAATACATGAAATAGAGACTAGAAAAATGATGCAAAAGATCAAAAAAACTGAGTTGGTTTTGAAAAGGTACAGAATTGATAAATTTTTAGCAAGACTAACTTAAGAATAAAGAAAAGGGGCAGTGTCTGTGGCTCAGTGAGTAGGGCGCCGGCCCCATATACCAGGGGTGGCAGGTTCAAACCCAGCCCCAGTCAAACTGCAACAAAAAAATAGTCGGGTGTTGTGGTGGGCGCCTGTAGTCCCAGCTACTCGGAAGGCTGAGGCAGGAGAATCACCTAAGCCCAGAAGCGGGAGGTTGCTGTGAGCTGTGATGCGACAGCACTCTACCAAGGGCAACTAAGTGAGACTCTGTGTCTAAAAAAAAAAATAAAAGACTGAAAATCAGAAATGAATGAGATGTTACAACTAATACCATAGAAATAGAGGATCATCAGAGACTACTATGAAAAAATTATGCACAAAAAATTGGAAAACCCAGAAGAAATGCATAAATTCCTAGAAACATACAACTTAAAAAGACTGAATCACAGAGAAATAAGAAATCTGTACAGATCACAAAATATCTATTACAAAGATCTTTTACCATCTGCTCAACCAGACCTCACAGGAAGGCTGGGAGCCCAGCTGGTAAGTAAAATATCTCACCACGTCTCGGCTGGTGTCGGGGTTCCACTCCTGCTGCAGCTTTCAGGACAACAGCCTGATTTGGGGGATCCTGCTGACTACACCAAACTGAAGGGGAGTCTCAAGGAAACTTGTCCTTTTCCCCTAGGTTGGTTTGCTGAAAAGATCAAGTCACAGTTACAATATATTAGTAAGAGAAAGGTTTATTTCCAGATACCTGGGGGGTATGCACCTGGGGGGAACCACAAAAATGATTTCCCAAAGTTTCAGTGATTTTTTTTTTTTTTTTTTTTTTTTTTTGTAGAGACAGAGTCTCACTTTATTGCCCTCAGTAGAGTGCTGTGGCGTCACACAGCTCACAGCAACCTCCAACTCCTGGGCTGAGGCAATTCTCTTACCTCAACAAGAGAAGCAAGAGAAAAATAGCCGGCCACACACCCAGCTATTTTTTTGTTGCAGTTTGGCCAGTGCTGGGTTTGAATACGCTACCCTCGGAATATGGGGTTGGCACCCTACTCACTGAGCCAGAGGCACCGCCTTTTTTTTTTTTTTTTTGTGACAGAGCCTCAAGCTGTCGTCCTGGGTTGATGTCACAGCTCACAGCAACCTCCAGCTCTTGGGCTTAAGGGATTCTCTTACCTCAGCCTCCTGAGTAGCTGGGACTACAGGCATCCGCCACAAGACCCGGCTATATTTTTGGTTGTAGTTATCATTGTTTGGCAGGCCCGGGCTGGATTCGAACCCGCCAGCTCTGGTGTGTGTGGCTGGAGCCTTAGCTGCTTGAGCTACAGGCGCTGAGTCAGTGATAGTGGTTTTTAAAGATGCCTTTTAGAAGGGAGTGGGGAGAGAAACTGGAAAGTATACGTGCAGCAGGTGGTTGCTAACGGGATGGATAAATGGAGGGAAACAGATTGATTAGTAAATTAACCTAAGAGACAGGTATTGTGGTTTAAATGACCTTAGGGCCAGGTCTACTAGCATGTGATAAGGAGTCCAGAAGCCCTTTTTCTGATTCTAAACCAGGTTAACTCAGGTTTTATAGAGGAGAGGGTGGTGCTTTCTAATCAAAAATAACCTTTTCACTGAAAATATTCTTTATACCAAGGTATCATATTTTGGGTTGGAATTTTCTTAGCTCCTTCAGTAACTTTGGTTTATAACTCCACATTTTGTTTTCTACATAACTTAAGCGATTAATGTATTTAAAAGAATTATTAGTTTATGTTTAGGGAAACACCATGTATAAGGATGTACTGTTATGACATCAACAATCCAAAATGCAAGAGAGGGAACAATGCTGGAAAGGAGCAGAATTCTCACTGCTGTTATTATGGATGTTGAGGTCATAAAAATTCAAATTGGTGATTTATAACTTTAGTCCCCATGGCAGCTGAAATTGCGGCACTTGACCGGCAGAGATCTCACAGACCACCAAGGCTCGTAAGAAAGGTCTTTATTGGCAAGGGATGCTGCAGAGCAGCACCAAGGAGGAGAAAAGAGAGAGAGAGAGAGAGACCAAAAGAAAAGTGCACCTTTATAATAGGATCGGTTAGGGGAAGTCTCAGAATGGTGACGGAACGATAGAATAGCCAATAAGGAGTTACTGCTCTGGCGGGAAGAGCCGTTAGGGGTGTGAGGAAAGGTAGAAGTGCAACCCAGAGGGGGTTTTGAGTGAACCTAGAGAAGTCTGATGACTCTGATTCACATTGTTTTTTTCCGAGTTAGAGGCTTTCTTGGAGTGATTGGACTTTGTTAGTGATGATTCCAGACTCACTACCAAAGAAAAAACATTCTTCTTGGAATGCCAAACAAAGTCCCCCCTTTTCTGCCAAAAGAAGTTTTAATTCCTTGCGGTTTTGTAGGACCACCTGAGCTGAGCTAGTGAATTAATTTGTCGCTAGAGTCCTAAAATCATTTCACTAACCTGTTGAATGTCTTCTTCATGTTGACGCTCTAATTCTTTTTTTTTTTTTTTTTTTTTGCAGTTTTTGGCCAGGGCTGGGTTTGAACCCACCACCTCTGGCATATGGGGCCGGTGCCCTACCCCTTTGAGCCACAGGCACCACCAGACGCTCTAATTCTTTTTTTTTTTTTTTTTTGTAGATACAGAGTGTCACTTTATGGCCCTTGAGTAGAGTGCCATGGCATCACACAGCTCACAGCAACCTCCAACTCCTGGGCTTAAGCGATTCTCTTGCCTCAGCCTCCCGAGTAGCTGGGACTACAGGCGCCCCCCACAACGCCCAGCTCTTTTTTGGTTGCAGTTCAGCCGGGGCCGAGTTTGAACCCGCCACCCTTGGTATATGGGACTAGAGCCTTACCGACTGAGCCACAGGTGCCGCCTGCTCTAATTCTTTATAACGAGTTATTGCGTAGGAAATGCCAGCTGTTCCTGTGCCTATGCCAGCTGCAATTCCCACCACTGTTAGTAAGGGAAGTATGGCAACTTGGACAGCCCGTTGCATACAGTTTGTTGAATAGAAAGAGGAGGCAGTGGAACAGGTTCATCTCCTACAATAATTTTAAAATCAGGTAGCAACACAACTACAGAACAGAGATTCTGAATGTGGACAGGGGGAATTCGGTACAATTTTTTCCTGCAGAGAAACTGGAAGGAAGGATGGGACTTTCTGTGTAACTTCTTTTTTGGCTTGGAAGGGAAAGTGACTATATTTGGGCACTTTGATGGGTTCAGACCCAATAGGTGAGTGGTGCCAGTAAAGTTGAAGCAAAGAGGGTATAACTGGATGACTTGATTGAGTGAGGGCACAAAAGGTTTAGTTTCATGTGTGCAAGTTGTTAAATTAAGAGATGCAGGGTCTGGGCGGCGCCTGTGGCTCAGTGGGTAGGGCGCCGGCCCCATATGCCGAGGGTGGCGGGTTCAAACCCAGCCCCGGCCAAACTGCAACAAAAAAATAGCCGGGCGTTGTGGCAGGCGCCTGTAGTCCCAGCTGCTCGGGAGGCTGAGGCAAGAGAATCGCGTAAGCCCAAGAGTTAGAGGTTGCTGTGAGCCGTGTGACGCCACGGCACTCTATCCAAGGGCGGTACAGTGAGACTCTGTCTCTACAAAAAAAAAAAAAAAAAAAAAAAAAAGAGATGCAGGGTCTGAAAGGTTGAAAGACAAAATGTTAGGAATCATGCCTGGGACAGCTTGAAGTTTAGTGTGTAAGAGACGTTGAAGACTTAATCCAATCCAGCAGCCCAGCCTATATTTAGGGTGATGTTTTAAAAGAGAGTACGTTCGTAAGATAGAATCATAAGTTAGATTAAGATTTAGTTGGGGTGTAAGGGTGGAGAGATTGAAACCTTGGATTTGATTTGGGCCAATTTCCTTTTTTAAAATTTGAGAATGAGGGCGGCGCCTGTGGCTCAGTCGGTAAGGCGCCGGCCCCATATACCGAGGGTGGCGGGTTCAAGCCCGGCCCCGGCCAAACTGCAACCAAAAAAATAGCCTGGCGTTGTGGCGGGCGCCTGTAGTCCCAGCCACTCGGGAGGCTGAGGCAAGAGAATCGCTTAAGCCCAGGAGTTGGAGGTTGCTGTGAGCTGTGTGAGGCCACGGCACTCTACCAAGGGCCATAAAGTGAGACTCTGTCTCTACAAAAAAAAAAAAATAATAAAATAAAATTTGAGAATGAGTATTAATGATTTTCTTTTCTTTTCTTTTCTTTTTTTTTTTTTTTGCAGTTTTTGGCCAGGGCTGGGTTTGAACCCACCACCTCAGGCATATGGGGCTGGCACCAATGATTTTCTCAATGTCTGTCAAAGGAGGGGGAATAAACTTTGGTTTTTCCCTTGTGATGGTAAATTCTGAATATGCATTTTCTGGACCAGCCTTCTTATATGTTCTTATTTCCCACTTTTGTCCCTTAAGCCAAGCAGGGTTATTTGGTTTTAACACTCTTTTGGTGAGTTTGTAAAAGTATGGCCAAGGGCATGGAAAAGTAGTTGTTGATAGTTGTATGTTAGTGTCGGTGACCTTCTAGGGGGCTGTGGACTCACAGCCCCAGTAGGCACATCTTTTTTACATTTTGAGTCAGGATTTTGAGTACTGCAAGCATATATTTGGAGGTTATGGTTTAAATCACGGTGTTTGCCTAAAGAGGTTAAGGTATATGAATCACATTTTAACAACTCACATAAGGTGACATTAAACAACACATTAGAGTGATTTGATTTTCTAGTTAATGTTTTATCAATGGAGGCATGATATGACTTCCAGAAGTCTGCCCAGGAGTCGATGTGTAATTTCCATGTTTCCTCCCAGTGGCCAGAGAGTGAGGGAAGTTGAGAGTCTTGTAATTGAGATCTGTAAGTGTTAGGAAAGGTTATTAGGAATAAGAGAATTATGAGAGACTACTTAGGAAGGCAAGAGAACCTATTATGAACATTGAGTAAAGGGATAGAGAGTAATGACCATTTTAGTGGAGTAACTGCGATTGGATTAACTTTAAAGAGTAATATTAGAAGTATAATTATTATTACTATGAAGATGCCTATTGGACAGCAATAAGGGAGGCAACAATCGAAATTTATGAGACCTATCTTTTAGAGCAGGGGTCCTCAAACTGCAGCCTACAGGCCACATGAGGTGGTGTGGTTGTATTTGTTCTCATTTTGTTTTTTTACTTCAAAATAAGATATGTGCAGTGTGTATAGGAATTTGTTCATAGTTTGTTTTTTTTAAACTATAGTCTGGCCCTCCAACGGTCTGAGGGACAGTGAATTGGCCCCCTGTTTAGAAGGTTTGAGGACGCCTGTTTTAGAGTGTTGGGACCTCAGGCAGAGGATGGATTTTGGTTTCCTGGACCTCTGGAACTTGAGTGAGCTTAAGCTTCAGGAGGCCTGTTTCTTGAGCTGAGTATGAGGGAAGATTTCCTGGTGTCGTCTGTTGACCTGTAGCAATAGTTGGATCAAGGAAAGGCTTAATGCGAGACACATGAAACCACCCAGGAAATGAGGTCAATTTTATTGCAGTGGGTGTTGATGAAACTACTCTATGAGGTCCTTGCCATTTTGGCTCAAGTTGTCTCTTGGGATGACTAGGAGGAGCTACTAGAACTCCTGGGTGAAAAGAGGTGGGCAAACGAAGGTGTCAGGATAGGAAGAAGTGTGTCTGTTTGCTTCCACAAAAGGGATCGGACATACTGAAGAAGAGAGGACAAGATTGAGGGAGATAATGGGCTATCTGATGGTGTAAGTCCTGGAGGAAGAATGGGTTTACCAAACATCAACTCAAAAGGAGAGAGGTTGGAGGGTTTCTTTGGCAGGAAATACAGGTGTAGAAGTGCCAGAGGTAGAAGAGTGACCCAGTCTAAGTGAAGTTCAAGTGAAAGTTTGGTTAAGGTAGATTTTGGGGATCTGTTAGACCTTTCAACTTTCCCTGAAGATTGAGGATGGAAAGGAATATGGAAGTGCCATGTAATACCTAAGGCTTTGTTTAAGGTTTGAGAAATGGTGAAGGTGAATTCAGGTCCATTGTCAGACTATAAAGAACAGGGGATCCCAAGCGGGGAATAATATCTTTGAGTATGATAGAGGCAACATAATATGTGGTAGCCCTCTTGTTTGTAGTAGGAAAGGCTTCAATCCAACCTGAGAAGGTATCTACTAATACTAAGAGGTATTTATAACATTTGATCTTAGGCATGTGTGTGAAATCAAGTTGCCAGTCTGTTCCAGGAAGAAATCCCCTAGCCTGGTGAGTTGGAAAGTATGGGAGGTGAGACTTTGTTTGTGGGTTGGAGCGCTGGTAGATCTCACAGGATGATGTAAGTTGATTTAGAAATTCTGAATCTATCTGTGAGAGAGGAAAAAAAGCTTTGAGAAATTGTAGTAAAGTTTTGAAAGATGAGGTGAAACAACTTGTGGAGATAGATGAGGGAGGTCATGAGTGGGAGGTTGATTCATTTCCTTTACTGCAGCAACAATGGGAGAAGAAATAAGTAGGAGGTGAGAGGAGGTGTCAGGAGATGAGTGTTGGAGAGCAGCTACACATGCTGCATGGTCAGCTCGGTTGTTACCCTTTGATATATGCGAGTGGTTAGATTGATGTGAACGGCAATGGACAATGCCTATAACCTTAGGCAATTTAGAAGCTTCTAGTAGTTTAACAATAAAGTGAGAGTTAAGAATAGGGTTACTTTTGGGGTTACATAAGCCTCACTCTTTCCATATAGCTGCATGGGATAATAATATGTGGAATGCATACTTAGAATCAGTATAGATAGTGAGAGATTTATCTCATGCTAGGGTGAAGGCTCTGGTTAGTACTGTTAGTTCTGCTTGTTGGTTAGTGGTGGAAGAGGGAAGAGAGTGTGCCTCGATGATCTCATTGGAGGACACAGTTGCATAGCCTGCTCTACGAGTTCCCTCATACATAAAGGAACTGCCATCTGAAAACCAAAGGAGACCAGTATCGGGTGGCGCCTGTGGCTCAGCGGGTAGGGCGCCGGTCCCATATGCCTGAGGTGGCGGGTTCAAACCCAGCCCCGGCCAAATTAAAAAAAAAAAAAAAAAAAAAAAGGAGACCAGTATCAGGAAGACGTCCTTCTTATAAGCAACTGGAGCAAAGGTGGGGCCTAGTTGATGTCCAAGCATGCTGAGAGCAAACCCACGGTTTTCTGTGACATATAGGAGGAAGTGGCGAGAAAGATCAGGAAGGTGCACACTGTAGAAATATAAAGGAAGTGGAAATGGAGGTTAGGAGAGGCTCATGAGGGTCACCTCGAGTACCATTATATAAAGGAGCAGCTAGGAGAGAAAAGTTTGGAATCCATGCTCTGAGGTATCCAGCTAATCCTAAAAAGGAGAGGAGTTCTTTTCTTTTGTGTTGGGTAGGGGAAAGTCGCAAAGAAGGCTTTTTCTGTCTATGGTAATGGCTTTGAAGCCTGGGGACTAAAGGACACTAAGGTAAATGGACTTCCTGTTAGAATAATTGAACCTTGGAGGGAGAGACCCAATATCCCCTATCTGCAAGGAAATTAAGGAGGGAACAGGTCTCTCGCTTAGAGTCATGTAAGGTGGGACTATAGAGCAGGTCATTGACATACTGAACCAAAGTTGAAGGAGAGGGATCATAGGACTAGAGGTCTTGTGATAATGTCTAGCCAAATAAGTGGAGGCTGTCACTAAATCCCTGGGGGGAGTACAGTCCAAATAAGTTGGGAAGAAGTCTGAGAAGTAGGGTAGTCCATGTGAAGGCAAATAGGTCTTGACAATTAGGGTGTAAGGGAATGGAGAAGAAGGCATCTTTGAGGTCTAGCACAGAGAAATAAGAGGTGAGTGGTCTGAGGTGAGTGGTCTTGATAGGAGGGTATATGGATTAGGAACTACTGGGTGTATAGGAATGACCACAGAGTTGATGAGTCTTAGATCTTGTACTAAGGCTAAGCGATAGGTGCCATTAGGTTTTTTAATTGCTACTATGGGAGTATTATATGGTGAGTCGCAAAAATCCTTTTTCTAGGACATGGTGTATAATAGGTTGAAATCCCAGGAGACTAGATTGGGTAAGTGGATATTCACGTTGAGAAGGAAAAATGGAGGGGTCTTTTAGCTTAACAAGAACTGGAGAGCAGGAGGCAATTGAGAGGGTTTTAGTATCCCAAACCTTAGGATTTACTTGCTCTGGTGGAATGGGCCAGGGTGACGAGTCTTTGATGGCTTGGGAAAGGACGAGGCAGAGTGAGACAGAAGGAGATGGGTCAGCACCTATTAATTTAAAATCAAAAGTGAGGGTGGTACCTAATTTGGAAAGTATGTCACGTCCCAGAAGGGGAACTGGACAGGAAGGCAACACCAAAAAGGAATATATAAATGAGAAATTGCCAATCATGCAGTGTAAAAAAGGAGTTTGACATGGACGGTGGGAAAAACCCTCTACCCTGACAATAGAGGTAGGCGTCAGGGAGGTAAAACTGTTGAACTCTTTAAGAACTGAGAAGCTATCTCCTGTGTCTAATAGGAAGACGATCATTCTACTTGCCACCATCAGGGTTACCCTTGGCTCTGCAGAGGTGATCTTCGTCGGGTGAGAGAAGCCAGGGTTTCGTCAGTCTTCAGAAGAGGCAAGCCCCAACAAGTCTGCTATAGGTGCTGCAGGTTGGCTGGCCCCATGTCCTCTCTGGGCCAAGAGGCAGTCAGCCTTCCAATGGCCCTTTATTTTGCAGAGAAGGCATGGCCCTGGCGGGGGCCTGGGATGGGGACAACATCACACCCAGTGGCCTTCTTCACTGCATTTGTAGCATGGTCCAGGTAGTTGAGTCATGAAGTGGTCCTTGGCCCTTGATGACTTATGCAGGTTAGGAATGATGGCCTTAGTGACATTGTTTGTAATGTTTTGAACTAGCATTTGATAATCTTGGGTTTGAGATTTTTTTATTTTCTCTTCGGAAAATTCATCTCGCCCCATGTAAACCTTAAAGGCTGTGTCTAAGATCACGGCCTGGGGTGTCAGGGGTCCGTGCTCCAAGCACTTTAGCTTAAATTTGATGTTGGGGTAACTTTGGTTAAAGAAATAAGTCATAAGAACATTTTTCCCATTATTGTTTCAGGATCTAAGTTAGTATACTTAACAAAAGCTTCGATAAGGCGTTGGAGGAAAGCTGAAGGATTCTTAGACTCATCTTGTATGACTTCCTGTAATTTATCATAATTGATAGCCTTTTTGGCAGAAGCTCTAAGTACGCAAAGAATGCAGGTAATAAAAATGTCTTGGCTTGGCGCCAGTGGCTCAAGGGGCTAAGGCGCCAGCCACATACACCTGAGCTGGTGGGTTCAAATCCAGCCTGGGCCTGCCAAACAACAATGATGGCTGCAACCAAAAAATAGCCAGCCATCATGGCGGGTGCCTGTAATCCCAGCTACTTGGGAGGCAGGAGAATTGTTTGAGCCCCAGAGTTGGAGATTGCTGTGAGCTGTGATGATGTGGCACTCTACCCAGGGACACAGCTTGAGGCTCTGTCTCAAAAAAAAACCATATGTCTCTACTTTTTTCCCCAGCATTATTATTATAATTCCAATCTGGCTGGGAGTTAGGGACTGCGGTGTGACCTGTAGGATGCTCATTGTTTGACACATGAAATTAATCTGCTGCCTCTTTCTCCCTCTCCCACACTCATTTGCGCTCCTCAGAGGTCAGGGTATTACCTAAAATAACAAAAACATCATTCCAGGTAAGTTGATAGGACATAGTAATAAATTGAAACTCTTGAATAAAATGAGAAGAATTAGAAGTAAAGGAACTTAGTCTAACCTTAAGGTATGTGAGTTAAGTCATGGGGAAAGGAACATAAACAGAAACTATGCCATCGACTCCAGTTACCTTGTGGAGCAGAGCCAGGAAGTGAGAGGGCGCTGAAGGTCCCTCTAATTCTGGAGACCGATGGGAATGGGATTGGGTGAGGGGACTGGAGGGAAGTGAAGGATGAGTAGTGGACACAGTAGAATTAATTTGCAATTTGTCTACATTGCTACATGGTGGCACTATAGGACCATCATAGAAGGAGCTGGAGGAAGAAAGGGGTAAAGAGGTCCAGAAGTGTTTTTTGGAGCAGTCAGCGGTGGAGTGAGAGACAACACGGAGGAACTGAGGGCTAGTTGGAAGGGATGAGTTAGGAGACAAGCTTAGATTGGTTGACAGGAAAGTAGGAGGGAGAGAGAGTGGAGGCAACTGTGTGGTTGAGGAAGGAGCCGAATATGGCAGGGCCAGAACAGGAACTACTCTGGTTCTGGAACTGGTGGCCATTTGCCTGCATGGCAGAGGTTCGTCTGCTGGGTCGAATAGGTCTGGTTCAGGGGGATAGAGAGCAGAAGAACCCTTTGCTAAAGAATTTTGGAATCAACCCAAACACAAATTAGGCTTGGTTCTAACATATGAGAAGCCCTGAACATAGGGGACCTTGCTCCATTTGCCAAGGCGCTCAAAATAGTTATATAAGTCTCTAATTAAAGAAAAATCAAATGAACCATAGCTTGGCCAGATACTTTGGTTGTCTAGTTTGTAAAGTGGCCAAACCTGGGTAGAGAGTTTAATTAATTTTTTTGGCTTTAAGTCTAATCCTAATTCTACCAGGTGGCGCAGTAAGCACCCCAAGGGGGAGTCAGGTGGGACAGAATGGCCTGCACCCGTGACGATTCGTTGCAGGAATAAAGCGTGAGCAGAATCACGCAAGGACCAGGACAAAGGGCAAACGTCTCCGCTGCTTTGTTTCTTGCCGTGAAGACGAGAACACAGTCATCACTGTACCCCAGATCAGTGTCAGACCCTTGGGGCCGAGGAGGGCTTGAGAATTGGTGCCAGGAGTTTTCATGTGAGGCGTGGAAGCCCTGGGCTAGGCCACACAAGGTCAATGGGAATAGGGAACTCAAGCCTCGAGAAATGAGTGAATCGCCAGTAATGTAAGCAACCCAGCCCACGATTAGGGAAAACTCGCTCCCATAGTGGTACTCACCAAGTCTGGATGAGGCCAGTGTTTTGAGTGCTGGTTAGAGCGCCTTGGCGAATGGACACAAGCCAATGCAGTGCTGAGCACCCGGAGTGCAAGAACAGGACAGGGCAGCTACCCTTGGGAGACTTCCCTAATTAGATCCCACTTCTGACACCAGATGAAAGGATGAACCTTGACCGGCAGAGATCTCACA
The DNA here is from genome assembly GCF_027406575.1 of Nycticebus coucang. Taxonomy (NCBI): domain Eukaryota; kingdom Metazoa; phylum Chordata; class Mammalia; order Primates; family Lorisidae; genus Nycticebus; species Nycticebus coucang. Next base: position 104,819,229 of record NC_069783.1, on the reverse strand, counting down.
GACCACCAAGGCTTGTACGAAAGGTCTTTATTGGCAAGGGATGCTGCAGAGCAGCACCAAGGAGGAGAGAAAAGGGAGAGAGAGAGAGACCAAAAGAAAAGCACACCTTTATAATAGGTTCAGTTAGGGTTAGTTTCAGAATGGTGACAGGACAGTAGAATAGCCAGTAAGGAGTTACTGCTGTGGTGGGAAGAGCCATTAGGGGCAGGCCATAAGTTTGAAATTTTCAGCAGGTAAGTTTTGGGACTGGGAGATAAGGAGATGTCTAGTAGGCAACTCCCTGTTGTTCAGAGGGCAACTCCCTGTGCTTGGAAAGGAGCTGTAACCTTAAGAGTGAGACAGTGTTCTGTTGAAAGCAGGAAGGGACTTTCTGGGGAAGGGGCTTTTCTGGGGCAGTTACCTAACAGCAGCCACAAAAATATATATAAAATATATATAAAATGATTTTTTTTTCTTTTTTGGTGGTACAGACTCTCATTCTGAGAGAGGATACCCGAGAAGATTGAGATCTAGGAGAACAGGTCTTGTCCAGGAGACCACAAGGATACACCTGCATGGTGACTCAGCTCTTGGGAATTTGTAAACTTAATTTCCTGAAACTTGGAAATTTCCAAGTTCTGTGAAATCCTGTAGTTATGTAGGGGCTGGAATAGCATCTCCCACTTGATTCACACTGGCCAATGAGAAGGGTACCTATGGGGTGGAACTTTTTGACTGCCAATAAAAAGGGAAAGACCAAGCCAGTGAGAGAGCATGGCCATTTGGAATTCTTCTATGCTGTAAGCTTCCAGCTGGTGAATAAAGCCCTTCCTCTTATAAATGTGGTATTTGGGTGCTCTTTCTCTCCCCTGGGCCTCATCTTCCTGCAACGTTTTTGGTTCCCTGATCGGGAAGCAAGATCACCCTTGGAGAGAACGTGCACCTGGTAGTTGCCGCCAATCCTCTGGACACCCACGTGGGGGCCCCTGATTGGCCTGGGCGACGTGAACCACTGAGCAATCCAAGGAGGCAATTTGGCCTCCGTGTGTGGATGCCTTGGCTGGGTGGAGAAAGGATCCCATCGGTGGGTCTTCAAGGAGTCAAACACCGGGAGGAACTGGCATCCAGGAACAGGTGCCTGCACAGGGAAACGTCTAAGGCAAGGTATGATCTTTCTGGGGTTCCCTCTACAATTTTAGTGGAAGAAGGAGCCCGATTAACTCCTTGGGTGTTAGATCACCAGCAGGTCTGTTGAGAGGTGTGACTGAGAGAACTCTGAGGGTGGAGTTGGACCTCCCTTCACAGGGCCTTGGGGCATGTTGGTTTGCCTCCTATGGCTAAGTGACGGCTAGAGGGGGAAATTGAGGTTGCCCAGGTTAAGAAATGGGTTGGAGGGCGGCACCTGTGGCTCAAAGGGGTAGGATGCCAATTCCATATGCTGGAGGTGGCGGGTTCAAACCCAGCCCTGGCCAAAAACTGCAAAAAAAAAAAAAAAAAAAAAAGAAATGGGTTGGAATTGTGTGCATGTGAGTGCTTGGAGAATGACTGAGATGGGTAACAATAGGTGGAGTTTTGCCCTGCCCCCCCATTCACGGGGTGAAATGAATTTGTGAGTGTGCCCTTCTTCCCTGCTCCAACTTTGCCCCCTGGCTATTCTGAGAGAAACTGGAAGTTCCCGGTTTTCTGCTTTCTGTCTATGGCGGCGTGCACGTGGCCATGTGGGACTTGGGGGAAAATGAAAAGACATTAGAAAGGATGTTGTTTTGGTTTTGTTACTAGGATTTCTTCAGTGAATCTTTGGTCTCAGGAATTTTAGAATTGAACCTGCAGGCCACAGATCAGTGATAAAATGGAATTTTGTTGGACTGAGGGGCATTTAGAGGGAGTGGAAAGTGTCAGAGCTATTGGCAGAGGGGCCATGCCTTGGAAAGTGTTGCAGTTCGGGCAGTCTCGTGAGCTCTGGATGGCCCTTGAAAATCTGGGGAAGAGAGTGTAAATGTCATGCTGGACGAGGCTGTATCCATATAAGCAACAGGTCTCCAAGATGAACAGCCTCTGGAAGTGGGGAGGAGGCCTAGGTTAGAGGTTTCCTGCATAAGTCCTTTTTCTAGGGGTAAATAATTGGCCCTGAGAGATATTTCGGCCAGGACTTGGTAGATGGAAAAATACCTTTACAAACTGAAGGGGTGTTCTAGCAAATGAATGAATGCAGCCCCTCAACTTGGACAAAGTTATTAGGTCTTTGCTGCAGTTTTTGTCTGGGGAGGGGATTAGGGTGTGTGCTCCTTAGTTGGGATGGAGCCATCCAAAAGGTTTCGGGCTGCTTTATCCATGACCTTGCTGGGACTTAGAGAGTTTGTACCTGGAATTGGGAGTCTGATATCTGAGCTCGCCTGAGCCTGAAAAATGGGGGTTCCCTGTCTAGCCCTGAGTGGGAAAATTCAGTATCAATGTTATATCTCATAAAACATCTCTCATTTGTAAAATGTAATAATTCAGTTATTTAAATTGTTGGGGACACTGAGTCTTGGTCAAAGGATAAGATTCTTGCTTTTTAAACCTACTAATTATCAGTTTGGCCAAGTGAATGGGTGACTTCATGGTAAACTGGGATCCTGTTTTGTGGGAAGTGAGTTTTTGAGGGTAAGAGAAATTAGGCAGAAAGGAAAATGGCATTGTGTAAAGAAAGAATCTTATGTGATAAATTTTGTCCTGAAACAGAACGGTTGTGTAAGAAAGCGAAAGGCAAGGCAAAAGTTAAAGTTTAGAATGTTTATAGATGGTCTGGGTTAAATGAAGCTCATAAAAGAGAATTTGTGAAAGAATTTGCATGTAATCTAGTTGACTATGTATTTCCTTTAAAACCTTTTGGCTTGTAATTTTGTTTAAAGAAATGTTTTAGGCCTTTGATATTTGACAAACCTTCCAAAATCAAAACTCTAAATTTGGGGCTTGGTGCCTATAGCACAGTGGTTGTAGCACTAGCCACATGCACCGAGGCTGGCGGGTTCAAACTCAGCCCAGGCCAACAAAATAAAAAACCAAAAAAGCACAACTGAAAATTTGGTCTTCTTGAAATATTAAGACCACTGAATGTCATAGGAAAACAAATGAAACTTACTTGATTTATTAAAAATATATAGGAAACATTGTCAAATATGAAATGGTGATTAATTTTGTATGGGTTATGGATATTTATATGTTGCAATATTATAAAGCATTTGATATATCCTATTGTATAAAGCATTGGTCTGTCCTAACGTATAAGACATTGGTCTGTCCTAACATATATTGTTGGTAATAATTTTAATTCATCTAAAAAAAAGGAAAATGTTTTTGTAACTGATTGAGTCCAAAGTTTGTCCCTAAAAAGAAAAAGAAATATTAAGAGACACTGACGAATTCTCTTGAATTCAAATTCCTGATGTCTTTAGAAATTGAATACCTTCAGACTAAAAGCAGATTTTTAGAACTTTCACTGGAAAGTTAACATGTCTATGAGTATTGCTAACCTAACTTCAAAAAGAACAGAAATCAGTTACGTGGAACTGAGCTAGTTTGTTATGGCTTTTTGTTTGAAATATTGTTGATTCTTTCTATGTTCTGTTTTCCAGAAGTCAAGAAAAACATTTTCTGTCTTTTGAGCTATCTGTAGCTTTTCAAGCAATGTATGTACTTATGAGCAGAATTTGGAACATGTATTTTTTTCTCTCTCCTTGATTTCTCCAGACTTCGAAAGCCATTTGTAAGTATTCTATATTTCTATATTGTAAGTATTCTATATTTCAGTTATTTGCATAAGTTCAGTAAGAATCTGTTTTGTTCTATAGGACATGATGAAGGCACTGGTTATTTTACCAAGGCTTTGGCTGGAATAGTACTTCTGGCGTATCCAGACTGTGTTAAGTAATTAAGGTTGACTATATAAAGCCAATAAAAAAAGCCCTTTGAAAAACTGGCCAGATACCCATCAGTAACATTTCCTGATCTGTGGTAAGTAACAAAGGTCACTTGCTGACGGGTTCGGGAATCGAAGTGTGCTTGGGGACCTCAAGAAAAGAGGAATTTACCCAAATGCATGCAAGTATCTAATGGCACAGATGAAACCTGGGCTCTGAAAGGCTTTCAGGAAAGTCCAACTTAAGGTTCCTTATAAAAGATTCCAGCAAAGCCAATTTTAAAGGAAAAAAGAGCCTAGATGGCCAATAACTAATTATTCTTACTGCACTTTATGCAAATAATCAGACCCAGTATACTGAAGGTACAGTTTATTTTGTCAAGTAAGTTAGTTCTGCTATACTTTGTTTTTAGTAAAGAGAGAAATTGGACGGGCGGTGCCTGTGGCTCAGCGGGTAGGGCGTCGGTCCCATATGCCGGAGGTGGCAGGTTCAAACCCAGCCCCGGCCAAATTAAAAAAAAAAAGAGAGAGAAATTGGAGAGAGAAAAATGATTCAAAGAGAAAAGAGGCTGTGGCCCACCTGTATTAAATCCCAGCCTTGTCTGTACTATCAACTCATAAAATGAGACACAACTGTTTACTACGTTAATCTGTTAAGTGGAACTAAAAGACTGGTCAAAGAGTATAGAATTATATACAGTAGTTATATTTACTCTGAATTATATACAGTAGTTATATTTACTCTGAAGCCTTAAGACTCAACAAAGGTCGCCTGTTGGCTACACTGGAAAAATTTGTGCAGTATTAAATATTATCTACTGTGTTTATATAGATACCTCAGGAAAAATTAAAACCTAAAATGAGAATTTCTTAGTAAATGATGTAACTGTAACAGTGTATCCTACTGTGACTAATCTTTATACTCTGCTGAGTCTGCTATCACCAGAAGCCAAGTGGCCCACTTGCCTGGACTTAAAAGATGCCTTTTTCAGTATAAGGCTGGCTCCAGGAAGCCAGAGGCTATTTGCTTTCCAGTGGGAGAGACCAGTTATGGAAACTGCAATCCAGTACACATGGAGCAGGTTGCCAGAGGGGTTGAAAACACCCACGATTTTTGGAGAAGCACTGGCTTGTGACCTCCAGAAATTCCCGGCTGAGAAATTAGAATGTGTGCTGCTCCAATATGACGATGACCTCCTTTTAGGACACCCTACCCAAGAGGCTGCACCCAGGGCATGGACTGTCTTTTATGACATCTAGAGGTGTGAGGTGTGTGACTACGAAGTGTCTAAATGAAAGGCCCAGATTTGCCAGTGGCAAACACGTTGTCTAGGATTTACCATCCAGCAGGGGTAGAGGTACCTAGGCATGAAATGGAGGCAGGTCATTAATTGCCTCCTCCCCACCACGAGCCGAAAGCAGGTTCGGAAAGTCCTAGGCCCCATTGGCTTCTGTCGCCTTTGGATTCCCAACTTTGCCATCTTGGCTGTCTTGGCTAAGCCCTTATATGAGGCAACTAAAGAAGACGAAGGAGAGCCCTTAGAATGAAGGAGAACAGGAACATGCCTTCTCCCAGCTAAAGATGAGGCTGATAAATGCACCTGCACTGGGGCTACCAGACTTGGACAAGCCCTTCACTCTCTATATCCCAGAGAGATGAAAGATGTCTGTAGGTGTGTTAACCCCACTGGTTGGGTCCTGGCCAAGGCCTGTAGCTTTCCTCTCTAAGCAGTTGGAGTGGCAAAAAGATGGCCACCATGCTTTTGGGCTCTAGCTACTACGGCTCTCCTTGGGCAAGAAGCTGATAAGCTGACTCTAGGGCAGAATCTCAGAGTAAAAGTACCCTACTCTGTGGTCACTTTAATGGACACTAAAGGACATTTTTGGCTTTCTAATATAATAACACCCTGAACCAAGCCACGTTCCTTCCAGTCAGTGGAAGAGAGACTGAGCATGACTGTACAGAAGTTAATGTGTGTTCTAGCAGACCTGACTTGCGCAAACAACCTTGGACATTTGCAAACTGGGACTTGTATGTAGACTGAAACAGTTACATGAAGGCACAAGGTGAGCAGTAGGCTGGGTATACAATGGTTACCTTAACAGAGACTGTAGAGGCTAATCCCCTACCCCAAGGAACATCGGCTCAAAAAGCTGAGTTAATTGCCTTGACTGAAGCCTTAGAACTAAGTCAAGGGAAAAATGTGAATGTTTTTCTGACTCTCCAAGTACGCAGGACATTGTTCAAGGAGAAGGGACTATTAAATTCTGGGGAAAAGGACATTAAATATCAGTAGGAGATACTTCAGTTACTAGAGGCAGTATGGAAACCCTGGAAGGTGGCAGTGCTACATTGTCGTGGACATCAAGGAGATGTTTCCACCATCACTAAAGGAAACACTAGGGTTGATACTGAAGCAAAAAGGACTGCATCCAAACTGTACCAGGTGTCACGAGTGGCTCCCCTCATCCCATGGGTTCTGGAGCTCTCACCTATCTACTCCTAGGAAGAGAAGGAACAGTTGACAGCGGCGAGGAGCCAGGAAATGGAGGGAGAATGGATAAAGATGCCAGACGAACAAGTAGCAGTCCCCCAGGTTCTAGGAGCCACCATGGTGACAAGAGTATTTGGTGAAGTTGCTGGGCCAGTACCTCTACATCTCCCACCTGGCAGCCCTGGCCAAAACTGTCAGTCTATAGTGTGTCACCTGCAGCCAGTTCAAAGTGCGCCAAGGACTGATGGTACCCCTAGGAATCCAATCATATGGAGCAATGTCCTTCGAGAACTTCCAGGTAGACTTTACTGAAATGCCCAGGTTTAAAAGGAGTAAGTACTTGCTGATGATGGTCTTTCAGACTTGGAATAGGTAAAAGCCTTTCCCACCAGGAAAAAAGGACTCCTGAAGTAGTGAAGTATTGCCCAGAGAAATCGTCCCATGGTTTAGGTTGCCACGCTGGTTTAAATTTGACAATGGGCTAGCCTTCATAACAGAGCTAGTGCAAATAATAAGCTAAAGCTTTGAATAACTTATGTGCCTCAAAGTTTAGACAGGGTAAAATGCATGAACAGAACCATAAGAACAGAAATTGGTAAATTCTGCCAGGAAGCAAAGCTTAATTGGATACAGGCCTTGCCACTGGTGTTGTTCAAAGAGGCCTCTGTCAATCCTCTGCAATTTAGCAGACACTCCTAAAAGAACTGGGAAAGCATGACCTGAATAGACAAAAACCCTAGAGAAAGTATCAAGGAAAATATCCACTGGGGTAATTAACTGTGTTCTGTTTAGTCTTTTTTTTTTTTTTTTTTTTTTTTTGCAGTTTTTGGCTGGAGCTGGGTTTGAACCCACCACCTCCGGCATATGGAGCTGGCGCCCTACTCCCTTGAGCCACAGGCACCACCCTGTTCTGTTTAGTCTTTTGTTGTCTGTACATCCTTTCTCTCTGGAGGATCATGGGGACCAAGTCTAGGTCCAGAATCAGAACCTGGTCTCCCTGAAACCAAGGTAAAAAGGACTTTTCACCATCATCCTGACCACAAGCACAGCAGTGAAGGTAAAAGGAATCCTCACCTGGAGTCATCACAGCTGGCTGAATAGGGCTTTACTGTCCCTTGGAAAGTAAAGGTAACTTTTAAGACAGTCAACATGCCCTGCTCCAGCCATATACTGAAAGCTGACTGGTCAACGCATGGCTGAAGCCTGAGGAAACTCCTCAAAGGACTTGTCTGTCTTAATTGGACTTTGGACTTTGGAAAAAAGGGGTGGGGGGTTGTCACAAGGAAAAGTAAAAACTTGCATGTAAATTAGCCCACCACCATGGTACTATTAAGGCCTGAGTAGAGAACCTAAAAACCTTAGTGCTAAAAATTAATATTGGCACCTGCAGAAACAAGCTGATATTGAGACCCCAAATTAAAATATATTGGAGTCTCAAAAGGGGGGAATGAGAGAGGATACCTGAGAAGGTTGAGATCTAAGAGAACAGGTCTTCTCAAGGAGACCACAAGGCTACACCTGCAGGGTCCTCTCCACGGTGACTCAGCTCTTGGGAATTTGTAAACTTAACTTCCTGGAACTTGGAAATTTCCAAGTTCTGTGAAATCCTGTAGTTCTGTAGGGGCTGGAATAGCATCTCCCGCTTGATTCACACTGGCCAATGAGAAGGGTACCTGTGGGGTGGAACATTTTGACTGCCAATAAAAAGGGAAAACCAAGCCAGTCTGGAGCATGGCCATTTGGAATTCTTCTATGCTGTAAGCTCCCGGCTGGTGAATAAAGCCCTTCCTCTTATAAACATGGTGTTTGGGTGCTCTTTCTCTCCCTTGGGCCTTGTCTTCCTGCAACAGTTCTGTAGCCCTGGATACAGTGCTGTGGCATCATAGCTCAAAGCAACCTCAAACTCTGGGGTTTGAACAATCCTCTTGCCTCCGCCTCCCAAGTAGCTGGGACTATAGGCATGCACCATGACATCTAGCTAGTTTTTCTCTTTTTAGTAGAGATGGGGTCTCACTCTTGATCAGGCTGCCTTCAAATGCCTGAGCTCAAACAATCTACCCACCCCACCCTCCCAGAGGCTAGGTTGTAGGTGTGAGCCAGATAGTGGAGCCAGATATACCCAGCCCACAAAAGGAATTTAAACATTCCACTACAAATATTCCACACAAAGGACAACTGCAATGCAAGAAATTAGCAATTAAAAAAGCTACAAGACATCTCAGGGTGGGAGGCAAAGGCAGGTGGATTGCTTCAGCTCAGGAGTATGAAGTTGCTGTGATCCAAGATGCACTCTATTGATAATCTGTCTCAAAAAACAAAAAAGCTATAAGACAATCAGCTGAGGGGCAGTGGGGTACCAGTAGGAACAGCAGTGGCCAGTCAGCCCAGGTTGGCGAAGGCCCTAGGCATGTTTTGAGCTGCAGGTACCTGACACTCACCCTCCCTACCACCAAGATGCCCTAGAGCAGCGGTTGTCAACCTATGGGTCTCGACCCCTTTCTTCAATTTGTAACAATGCAAGCATTAGGAAGGTTGAGAACCACTGCCCTAGAGGACAGTTAGCTCTGCCAAAGGCTTAGTGAAGGAAGTACTGAGAGGAGATCTTGTGGACCTCAGCTAAACCTGCTCCACCAAAAGTGGAAATGAAGCACACACACACACACACAAAAAAACAGCAGTGAAGGATAGATCTTCAGACAAGAAAGTGTCGTGCCCAGATCTTGAAATCCCCCACAAAGAACACCAAGGAGCCGAGTCCGATGCAAAAGCCAAAGGGCCTTTTATTGCAAGTTCGAACTTGGGCTCCCAGGGACTCTGCAGCAATGGATCCAAGCCAGGAGCCCGGAGCTCTGGAGCAGGGGGTTCTTATGGTCCCGCACAGCGGGTGGGCGTGCACAGCTTGAAACAAAGGGGGCCCTAAGGGTTGGTTAGGTGGGGGGGGGTCCCTGATTGGTGGGCAGTTGTCTCATGATTTTGGGGAATTGCCTGGGCTTGCTTGGGCTGTCTGGAAAGTGAAACTTACTGAGTGAAATGGCGGGGGGAGCAAAACTTAACTCCTAAGATGGTGCTGGTCTGGTTCTTTCAAAAGCACAACCAGGGTGGCGCCTGTAGCTCAAAGGATTAGGGCACTGGACCCATATACCAGAGGTGCTGGGTTCAAACCCAGCCCAGGCCAAAAAACTGGGGGGAAAAAAAGAAAAGAAAGCACAACCAGGCTTGGCACCTGTGGCTCAAGCGGCTAAGGTGCCAGCCACATACACCTGAGCTGGCGTGTTCAAATCCAGCTGGGGGCCCACGAAACAACAATGACAGCTGCAACCAAAAAATAGCTGGGCATTGTTGCAAGCGCCTGTAGTCCCAGCTACTTGGGAGGTGGAGGCAGGAGAATCGCTTGAGCCCAGGCGTTGGAGGTTGCTGTGAGCTGTGATGCTACGGCACTCTACCCAGTAGAGTGCTCTGTCTCAAAAAAAAGAAAGCATAACCAAAAGGGAAAAGGGAAGCAAGGGGTAAAGTTAGCCACTTCAGCTTGAAACTGAAGATTTGCCTGCAGAAAATGTAGAAACTAAACCTGAGGAGAGTCCACCTGCTGACAAAGCAGGAGGCAAAAAAGCAGAGTCTGATTAATATCACCTATCATGTCTTATGGGTGTTCTCCCTTCTTGTACAATCCAGAGAAATACATTTATCAAACTGTTTTGTAAATGCAAGTTTTTTAGTAGCTCTAGAAACATTTCTAAGAAGGAGGGAATCCTACCTCATTCCAATTTTTAAGTGTAAATGCTTCTTTTTAAGAGGTGAAATCATTTGCTGGTTGTTTGCTTTTTGGTACAACCAGAAAAATAGTGTGGGCTATTGAATTATGGTATTGCAGGAAGACAAGGCCCAGCGGAGAGAAAGACTATCCAAATGCCATGTTTATAAGAGGAAAGGCATTATTTATCAGCTGGGAGCTTATGGCATAGAAGAATTCCAAATGGCCGCGCTCCCTGACTGGCTTGGTCTTTTCCTTTTTATCGACAGTCAGAAAGTTCCAATTCACAGGTACCCTTCTCATTGGCAAGTTCGAATCTAGTGGGAGATGGTATTCCAACCCCTACAGAACTATAGGATTTCATGGAACTTGGAAATGTTCAACTTCCAGGAAGTTAAGTTTAGAAATTCCCAAGAGCAGAGTCACCATGGAGAGGACCAGACAAGTGTATCCTTGGGTCTCCTTGAGAAGACCTGTTCTAGACCTCACCCTTCTCAGTTATCCTCTCTCAATGGGAGGCTTTTATTGTCGTGGGTATCAGCTTAACATTGCATGGGGTGGGGGGTTAGTTTTTAGATTATGTAATACAAAGTCTACTAAATGCCAGTATAGAGCCCACAGTCCTGCATTTAATGCCTTGAACATTTTAAATTATTTCTATTCCCATGTTGTTTTTTAGCAGAATTGTTTCCTAAAGAAAACTGCTCCCTTGATCATGGCTCTCCCTTTCAGATTTTTGTACACTCTGCAACATTTTGGTTGTGGTAATGCTATGTTCCTCATAACTTCATTAATGTGTTGTGGAAAATTGAAAATTTGAGTATGTATTGTAGGTAATAATAAATTATGAGTTGATGGGACTTATGTTATAGCTTATCAACATTTGAAGATACTGGTACTCAATAGCCTTATAAGGAAACTTTGCCTCCAAATATTAAGGTGGAATAAACTGTTTAAAAAAGAAAATAGATGGCTTTTTATATTTTGGGTACATATGTTAAGAATTGTGTACAAATTGAAATATGTGTACTGATCCTCAACACTACCAATAAAATCTCAACTACAAAGGAAGGCTATATGGCACTTAGAAAACAAATAGCAAGGCCAGTGCCTGTGGCTCAGTGGGTAGGGCACCGGCCTCATATACCTAAGGTGGCAGGTTCAAACCTGGCCCCAGCCAAACTGCAACAAAAAAATAGCCGGGCGTTGTGGTGGGCGCCTGTAGTCCCAGCTACTCGGGAGGCTGAGGCAAGAGAATCACCTAAGCCCAGGAGTTGGAGGTTGCTGTGAGCTGTGATGCTACAGCACTCTACCGAGGGCGATAAAGTGAGACTCTGTCTCTACAAAAAAGAAAGAAAACAAATAGCAAAGTGACAGAAGGAATTCTTTACCTGTAGCTAATACAAAGGTAAATGAATTAAACTATCTAATCATAAAGACTTTGATTAGCAGAATGAATAAAACATGATTTGACTATATTGTGTATATAAGAGATTGACTTTAGATCCAAAGACACAAATAGGTAGAAAGTGAATGGATTAAAAAGATATCCCCTGCACATATCCAAAAGAGAACAAGGATGACCCTACTAGTATCAGGCAAAATAGTTTTTAAATCAAAAAAGGTTACAAGAGTCAAAGAAGGACATTATATATTAATAAAATGTTCAGCAGAGAAGGAAAATATTACTGTTATAAACATTTACATACTTAACCACGTAATATCAACATTTATGTAACAAATCCAAACAGAATTGATGAAAGGAATAGGCAATTCTACAATAATAATTGGAGTCTTCAATACTCTCAGTAACAGAGCAAGAAGACAGAAGATAAGGACGTGAGGACTTAACACAATAAACCAACTAAGTCTCACAGACATATACAAAATACTATTACAACAAAAATAGTATACACATTGTTTTCAAATGCACATGGGGCATTTTCCAAGACAGTCCAAATATTAGTAAGAGTTAAAAAGATAAAGGTTTGTCAGGCACAATGGCTCATGCCTACAATACTAGCCCTCTGAGAGCCCAAAGCAGGAGGATTGCTTGAGGCCAGGAGTTCAACACTTTCCTGAGCAAGATCAAGATCCTGCCTGTACAAAAAGTAGAAAAATTAGCCAGGCATGGGGTGTGTGCATGTAGTCTTAGCTACGAAGGAGGCTGAAGCAGGAGGATCACGTGAGCCAGGGACTGGAGGTTGCAATGACTTAACGGTGGTGCCACTGTACTCCAGACTGGTCAACAGAGCTAGACTCAGTCAAATAATATTACAATATTAAAACTACTAAAAGTAATAAATGACTTCAGCATGTTCAAAGGATACGAGATCAATACATAAAAATTAACTTATTTCTGGGTGGCGCCTGTGGCTTAGTCGGTAAGGCGCCGGCCCCATATACCGAGGGTGGTGGGTTCAAACCCGGCCTCGGCCAAACTGCAACCAAAAAATAGCCGGGCGTTGTGGCGGGTGCCTGTAGTCCCAGCTACTCGGGAGGCTGAGGCAAGAGAATCGCTTAAGCCCAGGAGTTGGAGGTTGCTGTGAGCTGTGTGAGGCCACGGCACTCTACCGAGGGCCATAAAGTGAGACTCTGTCTCTACAAAAAAAAAAAAAAAAAATTAACTTATTTCTATATACTGGCAGTGAATAATCTGAAAATGAAGTTAAAATATGGTGTATCCCCAGAATGGATATTAGCCCTTAAAAGGAAGCAGTTCTGACACATGCTACACAATGAATGAACCTTGAGGCCACTGTGCTAAGTGGTATAAACTGATTGGAAAATGAACTCTATGATTCCATTCATATGAGGTATTTGGAGTAGTTAAAAACAGACAGTAGAATGAATGGTAGTTTCCACGGACTGAGAGGAGGGGGAAATTGAAAGTTAGTATTTAATGGGTATAAAGTAGTGATTTTCTTTTTCTTTTTTTTTTTTTAGAGACAGAGTCTCACTTTGTCGCCCTCGGTAGAGTGCTGTGGTGTCACACAGCTTACAGCAACCTTCAACTCCTGGGCTTAGGCGATTCTCTTGCCTCAGCCTCCCAAGTAGCTGAGACCACAGGCACCCACCACAATGCCCAGCTATTTTTTTGTTGCAGTTTGACTGGAGCCGGGTTTGAACCTGCCACCCTTGGTATATGGGGCCAGTGCCCTACTCACTGAGCCACAGGCACCACTCTAGAGTAGTGATTTTCAATGGTGTGACACTAGTGTGTCATGAAAAATTTTAAAGATCATTATTTTTGAAGGAAGTTCTAAGCACAATAAAGTGTATGTGTGTATATATATATATATAGAGAGAGAGAGAGTCTCACTGTGTCACCCTGGGTGGAGTTCTATGGCAACATCATAGCTCACAGTGACTTCAAACTCTTGGGCTCCAGAGATCCTCTTGCTGCAGGCTCCGTTAGTACCGCCTGCCAAGATACGTGGCTATTTTTTTCTATTTTTTTTAGTAGAGACGGGTCTCACTCATTTTTAAGCTAGTCTCAAACTCATTAGCTCAAGCAATCTATCTGCTTCAGCCTTCCACAGTAGTAGGATTAGAGGTGTGAGTCACTGCATCTGGCCAGTATATTCCTTTTTAAACTTTTTTTTTAAAAATCAACATAATTTAAGTGTGCCATGTAAGTTTACCTATAGGTTCAAGTATGCCGTGAGATAAAAAAAGGTTAAAAAACACTGGTATAGAGTTTCACTTTTACAAGATGAAAAGAGTTATGGAGGGCGGCACCTGTGGCTCAGTGAGTAAGGCGCCAGCCCCATATACCAAGGGTGGTGGGTTTGAACCCGGCCCCAGCCAAATTACAACCAAAAAATAGCCGGGCGTTGTGGCGGGTGCCTGTAGTCCCAGCCACTCAGGGTGAGGCAAGAGAATCGCCTAAGCCCAGGAAGTTAGAGGTTGCTGTGAGCTATGTGACCCCTTGGCACTCTACCAAAGGCGATAAAGTGAAACTCTGTCTCTACAAAAAAAGAAAGAAAAGAGTTATGGTGATGGTTGCACATCATAAATTTGTTTAATACCACTTTTAAATGGCTAAGGTAATTATGGTAAACAACAATGACAACCTCAACAAAAAAATAGGCAGGTGTTGTGGAGGGTACCTGTAGTCCCAGCTACTTGGGAGGTTGAAGCAAGAGAATCGCTTAAGTACAAGAGTTTTAGGTTGCTGTGAGCTGTGACATTACAGCACTCTACTGAGGTGACATAGTGAGACTCTGTCTCGAAAGAAAAAAAGAAAAGAAAAAGAAGAAAATTGAATCTTGAGTGAAAGAAGCATAAACCATTTGGAGCTAAATAGTTTAAAGATATTACTCTTCACATTCAATCCATTAGTTTCTACCACAAACATCTCTAAATGTACCCTGGCTTTACAAATCCTTAGTTACAAGTTACCTAGTATACTTCCAGTAAAATTGTTTTCCTGGTTTTACATTTAGTTTTTTCCCCCTTGTGGCTTACAACTAAAGTGGACTTAGTGATACATTGTATTCCTTGCCTTCATCATGCATGTGACACTCCATTTTGTATGTTTTCCTAATATAGCACAGCAATTTCCAGTCTCTGAAGCAGCCCAAGAATTTTGTGGAAATATAAGCCCTCCTGGGAATTGCTATAACCCAAAGATGATGACAGATTCTTGACTTTTCTGTCTGCTTTCTTGGTTCTCAAGAATTTCTGTGAATGCTGTAAAGAAAAATTAGCTGGGGCATTCTCAAAGGTGCTGCTTGTTTTGTATTCAGTACTCAGGCTTAGGATTTTATTGCTGTGCTGATTATGAAGTAAATTAATAAATATTTAGGAGTAAATATGCTCCATAATCATCTTTGGAAGTTTGTTTTTTAGTTTGAGGCACAGAAACCTTACTTATTCAAAGTTCCATTATAAAATTAATAATTACTGTTTGCTGCTTGTAGAGCTTGTAATGCAGTAATTACTTACAAACCCATAGTTACACTGCACTTGTGCTAAATTCAGTAAGACAGAAGTGTAAAAGCACAAAGTTAGCAATAGAGGAATACAATCTAAGCCAACTTTATCAAGAAGAAATGGTTTTTAAGATGACATTAGGTGGGCTTGAGGGAAGAAATTTGTGTTCTCCATGAGATAGGATGAAGATGGAACATTTAAGGTAAAGGAATAGCACCTGCACTGTGAGGGTTTGTTTTAATATTTTTAAGTTCCATGTTGCTGAAGTTAAAAATATGGGTTATCAGGAGAAAGGGATAAGTGTGGCTGGAAGTATAGGCAAAATATAGATAATGCTAGTGCTTGAATGTTGCAGCTGAGAGTTTGAACTTTGTTTTCAAGGCAATGGTAGGTTAGGAAACATAATCAACTTTGTATTTGAATAAACTTAGTTGTGAGTAAGGTAGAGAAAACGGAGTACACTGATGACAGGGGCAGCAATTAAAACTCTATTAGAGGCTCAGTGCCTGTAACTCTAGGGCTAGGGTGCCAGCTACATACACTAGACCTGGAAGGTTCAAATCCAGGTGGGCCTGCTAAACAACAATGACAACTACAACCAAAAAATAGCTGGGTGTTGTGGTGGGCACCTGCAGTTCCAGCTACTTGGGAGGCCGAGGCAAGAGAATTGCTTAAGCCCAAGAGTTTGAGGTTGCTGTGAGCTGTGATGGCCTAGCACTTTACCCTGGGCGACAGCTTGAGACTCAAAAAAACCCAAACAAACAAACAAAAAACCAACTCTGTTAGAATTGGCTGGGCACAGTGCCTCACACCTGTAATCCCAGTCGCAGGTTGAGGCAGAAAGGATCCCTTGAGCTAAGGAATATAAGACCAGCCTGGGCAAGAGTAGACCCCTTCTCTACTAAAAATAGAACTAGCTGGGTCACAGGTGCTGCCTGGAATTGGTTGTTTTGTGAGGCTCCTGGAGTCTCAGCTACTCGGGAGGCTGAGACAGTTTTATATTGTATTTTCTTTTGATTCAATTCAAAGTATTTTCTTTTTTTGTAGAGACAGAGTCTCACTTTATGGCCCTCAATAGAGTGCCGTGGCTTCACACAGCTCACAGCAACCTCCAACATCTGGGCTTAAGCGATTCTCTTGCCTCAGCCTCCTGAGTAGCTGGGACTACAGGCGCCCGCCACAACGCCCGGCTATTTTTTGGTTGCAGTTTGGCCGGGGCCGGGTGTAAACCTGCCACCCTCGGTATATGGGGCCGGCGCCACCCCAATTCAAAGTATTTTCTAATTTTCCTTGTGATTTCTTCTGTTATGCCCAGGAGCTCCCCCAAAGATAAGTCGAATTAAAGAGGAGTCTTTTTATTGAAGAGCCAGCCAGCAACTGCCCCAATGTTCCCAACATGGGGTTTCTGAGTGCAACTCCGAGTTGTCTAAGGCTCTGATTTTTATAAGGCGAAATATTTGCAGAGGGCAGATAAACATAGTCATAGAAGCGAAACACAGCACGTAAGGGAAATCACAAGGGGCGAAAACAGTAAGTAGGGGAGATCATGAGGGTATGGCAATTTAATTTACACAATGTTATGATGAGGAGAGCACTTAGTAATTTTTTTTATTAAATCATAGCTGTGTATATATTAATGCAATCATGGGCACTTAGTAAGTTTTACAAAACAAATACAATCTACAACGTCCTTAGGTAATGTAGGGAGGGGGACTTGCAGGTGAGGCTCATAAACAACATGATCATAAAAAGCTATAATCATAGGGGCTATGTGGTCAGTAACTTACATTACTAACAATTTTAGGTAAAGGCATTTACAGTTACACTGGGAGGGAAAAGAAGATGAACTAGTTTTGAAGGTAAAAAGGAGTAAATAGTAAAATGGAGTTAAATTTGTTCTGTTAACATTTCAATATTATATACGGATGGTATGAAGATCACTTTAACATAATCACGAAGGTGGTTTGTCACAAGGGTAGTTAGTGACTTTCTTTTTTTGTTTTGTTTTGTTTTTTGTAGAGACAGAGTTTCACTTTATGGCCCTCGGTAGAGTGCCGTGGCGTCACACAGCTCACAGCAACCTCCAACTCCTGGGCTTAGGCGATTCTCCTGCCTCAGCCTCCCGAGTAGCTGGGACTACAGGCGCCCGCCACAACGCCCGGCTATTTTTTTGTTGCAGTTTGGCCGGGGCTGGGTTTGAACCCACCACCCTCGGTATATGGGGCCGGCGCCCTACTCACTGAGCCACAGGCGCCACCCGGTAGTTAGTGACTTTCTACATACTATTAATAATTTTAACAGTTCTAACCAGGTACACGTAAAATACTACGCAATGGGCGGTGAGGCAAATGGAACCATTTTTTTTTTTTCTTTTTTGTAGAGACAGAGTCTTACTTTATTACCCTCACTAGAGTGCCATGGTGTTACACAGCTCACAGCAACCTCCAACTCCTGGGCTTAGGCGATTCTTTTGCCTCAGCCTCCTGAGTAGCTGGGACAACAGGCACCTACCACAACTCCTGGCTGTTCTTTTGTTGCAGTTTGGCCAGGGCTGGGTTTGAATTTGCCTCCCTTGGTATATTGGGCTGGTGCCCTACCCACTGGGTCACAGGTGCTGCCTGGAATTGGTTGTTGTTGTTGTTGTTGTTTTAAGCAATAACATGTAGCAAAACAACAGCATGGAATCAGGTCTATTTTGCCTTCCCACTGATTCTCTGGAAAGAGAATTATATCAAAATGGAGTTAGGCTTGCTTCTCTTTCACCTTAACACTTCTTTGAGTTAGGGGTTGTAAAAGTATAAAATATTATAAAAAGTATAATAAAAGTTGATTTCCAAACATTTGGAGATTTCCTACATTTTTCTGTTGATTTCTAATTTAATTACATTGTGGTCAGCAAACATATTTTATATGATTTTAATCCTTTTAAATTTATTGAGATCTGTTTTGTGGCTTAACATATGATCTATCCTGGAGCATGTGCACATAAAAATTAAGCATATTTAAGAGTATTTAGGTGGAATGTTTTATGTATGTCAATTACTTCAAGTTGATTCCTAGTGGAGTCTTTCCTGTACTTGCTAATTTTGCCTAATTTGCTTTTCATCTTTAATATTTTCTTTCTTTCGACTTTGTTCTTTTACTAGTTTTTTTGTTGTTGTTGTCCCAGATTTATTAAAATATTACAGCATACAGAAGATAGATTCAAACAGTTCCATGTGGTGTTTTGAAATTCATCCCAACTGTAGGCTGAGTGACCTGGAGGTTGGACAGACTGCCAAAGTCCAAAAGCTTCAGCATTTCCTTAGTGTCAGGATCTACTTCAATGATCTCCTGATCTATGGCCGAGACCTCAGGGACATAGTTGTCTCTCCTCTCTCTCTCCTCTTCCTGCAGCTTGATGGAGATGCCTGTCACTGGGCCCCTCTGGATCCATTTCATCAGGTATGTGACCCAGCCCGCTATCTTGTTGCCTAGCTCCTTGCTGGGAATGATGGTGATCTCCTTGCACTCGTTTGTTCGTGTGAAAGTTGTTGCCCAGACGGTGTAGTACTTCTCGATGATGACCCCAGCTGCCTTCTTCACAGTTTTGGTGTGAACGTGGCCCATGTTTGCAGGTCCTTGGCAAAAAAGAGAGCATTTACTAGTTTTGAGAATTTAATTCACTTTGTTTTTTTTCTTTTCCTTCTATAATTGCTCAAGATTATGAACTTTCCTGGCTTGGTGCCTGTAGCTCAGTGAGTAGGGCGCCCGCCACATACACTGAAGCTGGTGGGTTGAAGCAGTCTCGGCCTGCTAAAGAGCAATGACAACTGCAACCAAAAAATAGCCAGGCGTGTGGTGGACACTGTAGTCCCAGCTACTTCGGAGTCTGAGGCAGGAAAATTGCTTAAGCTCAAGAGTTTGAGGTTGCTGAGCTGTGACACCAGAGCACTCTACTGAGGACAACAAGGTGAAACTCTGTCTCAAAAAAAAAAAAAAATTATGAAATTTCCTGTGACCACAGCCCTGTTTCTTCCATAAATTCCTTTTATAAAGTGTTGTCTAGTTTTGCCTGTATTTCTTTAGTTCACTTAATATTTGTGTAATAGAAAGCTTTTGAAAGAAAACAAAATTTTCAAGAAAAGAAATTTATTTTCTGTTGCCCTGGGTAGAGTGCTCAAGCCATCCTCTTGACTCAGCCTCAGACCCCTCAGTAGCTAGAGGGACTATAGGCGCCCATGGCTATTCCTGGTTAACTTTAATTATTAGTAGAGACGGCTCTGGCTCTTGCCTAGGCTGGTCTCCCAATTCCTCAGCTCAGTTAATCCACCTGCCTCAGCCTCCCAAAGTGCTGGGATTTACAGGCATACGCCACCACGCCTGGCAGTAAGAAAGGACTTTTTATTTATTTATTTATTTATTGTACCAAAAATTGTTTTAATTTTTTAGGGGGGGTTCATAATGAACATATAAATTACCTAGGCTTTTTTTTTTTTTTGTGGTTTTTGGCCGGGGCTGGGTTTGAACCCGCCACCTCCGGCATATGGGACCGGCGCCCTACTCCTTGAGCCACAGACGCCGCCCAATTACCTAGGCTTTTTATTCTTATTACTTTTGGTAAACTTTATTTCTTGAAGACCAACATTATTATTATCACATGGTATATTAGTTTCCTGTGGCTGCTATAGCAAATTATCACAAATGTGGTAGCTTCAAATAACAGAAATATATTCTCCCACAGAGTCTGAAATAAATTACACTGGGCCAACATTAATGTGTAAGCAGAGCCACACTTCCTCCTGAAGCTCTAGAAGATAACCTGTTCCTTTCCTCTTCCAGCTAACTGCTGGCTGCTGACACTTCTTGATCACATCACTCTGATCACTATCTCCATGATCAGTCCCATCACTTTCTCTGCTGTGGTAGCATTTTCTTCTGCCTCCTTCTTAAAGGATGTAAGTGACTGCATGTAAGGTCCACAAAGATAACTCAGATAATCTCCCCATTTCAAAATCTCCCATTTAATAACATCTTTTGATTTACAATATTCACCTTTTGTCATGTCAAACAACATGTACAGATTCTAGGGATTAGGCTCTGATATCTTTGCGGACTACCATTTAATTTATCAAACCTGTGAACTTGTTGGAAATGCACATTCTCTGGTCCCACCCCAGACCTCCTGAATGAGGAACTCCAGGGATGCTATCCTCTACCTCAGTGGTATATCAACTCTCCAGCTCCATGTCATAATTTATTTTTCAGGGATTCTGATCACCTTTCCCTTCATGATATCACACTGACTTCTTATATATATATATATTTTTTTTTTGCGTTTTTTTTTTTTTTTTTGGCCGGGGCTGGATTTCAACCCACCACCTCCGGCATATGGGGCTGGTGCCCTACTCCTTCAGCCACAGGCACTTCCCTTGACTTCTTATATTGATGACATTTTGCTGAATGGACTTAGTGAAGTCAAAGTAGCCACTATTCTAGACTTACTGGTAAAACATTTACATGTCAGAGGGTAGGAAATAAACCTGACTAAACTTTAGCAGGAAACTGCTTCTGTTGGGGATTAGGATAGGATAGGTACAGAGAAAAAAGACATTTGCCAGATGAACAGCTGCAAAATAGGCACCAGGGGATGTGTTCATTTGCTCAGTAATGAAACCACATCTGGTACAACAGTTCCAAGTGGAGTCACCACCTGGTTAAGCTTATGAAAATCCACTGTCATTCTCCAACATTATCACTGTGCAAATGAAAGGCCACCACCAAAGTTCCTCCATTCCCATTTTCTATTATCTCCAAGATGCATTTATATACATAAACATCCCTCATTGTTGGTTTTTTTAAAATATGCATATAGCAAATATCATTCTGCAACTTGATCTCTTCACATCATGGATCCCCTTCTGGTACAGTACATACAGACTGACTCATGTTCAATGGCTGCAAGTTCAGTGAAATGAACATGCTGTAATTTATTTAACCAATCTCCTTACTGCTGGATAGTTAAGTTGATTCTATTGTTTTGCAATTATAAACAGTGCTGAAATAAACATCCTTTCATACATATCTTTTATATATAAAATGTAAATATCATGCACATATTTACTTGCACTTGTGCAAATAACTCTGTAGGCCTGATTCCTGGGTGAAAGGAAATACCCCACCTTTCCATCTTCTTTGAGAAATTTGAAATGACTCAAATGTCGTTCATTAATTAACAAGGAAATTTGTTTATAACAAATTCTTATATTGATGATATGTAACAAACTTCTTATATTGATGACATTTTGCTGACTGGACTTAGTGAAGTCAAAGGAGCCACTATTCTAGACTTACTGGCAAAACATTTACATGTCAGAGGGTAGGAAATAAATCTGACTAAACTTGGCAGGAAACTGCTTCTGTTGGGGATTAGGATAGGATAGGTACAGAGAAAAAGACGTTTGCAAAGATGTACCTTTTATGTTTAAAATAAAAATATACACATAGTTCCTTGCACTTGTGTAAATAACTCTGTAGGCCTGATTCCTGGGTGGAAGGAAATATCCCACCTTTATATCCATAACAATATAAGAAACTGTTATATATAAAAGGTATGATAACAAAGAAATTTTGAGAAATTTGAAATAACTCAAATGTCATTCCTTGTTAATCAAGACATTTGCCAGATGGACTTCAGTTCCAAAACATGCTGAATGCACTGTTTCCAGTAGCACTCAGAACGCACTGTCAGGACTTGGTGAACTTGAGGACTGAAAGGACTTCTTGGCCTGTTTGCCTGGAAAGTGCAGTGGTCCTTCGCAGACCTTTTGTCTTCATTGTTTTTAAAATGTCCTCTGGGTTGTTTTCTTTATTGGTAACTAAATAGAATAATCCTCTTGGTGAAAGGAGATCTGAAGCCACTGGGAAGAATCTGTCCATGACTTCTCCACCGTTTCTGCCGCCAGCCCAGGCTGCTGTTATTCCTTAACTTCCTACCTCTTCAGGGGGAGTCACTACATATGGGGGATTAAACACCAGAAGATCCACTTTTTCCTTCAATCTCGGTAGCAAGCCTTTGACCAAATCTGTAATTACTGGTTGAATGTGGACTTGGTTACAGTGTGCTGTCTCCAGGGTTCAAGCTGCTGCCTCGGGGTTGTTATCAGTGCACATGTACAAAGCCTGAGGACCTATCATGGTGGCTAGGAAAGCAGATACTACACCAGATCCTGACCCTACTTCAAGGCATATTTCTACTCCGGTTAGGTCGGTCGTTGCTGCCTCAAGCGCATCCAACAGCAAGAACATGTCCTCCGCGGGCTTGTACACATCACGAAAGCAGCCGCGGCCCATGTGCCCGTGCTTTGGCGTGGGTAAGCTGGGCGCTGCCATCTTCTTTCTAAGAAAGGACTTTTTAAAAATCAAGCTATTAATTTATAGTTTTATTGCATTTTTATCAGAAAGGATCGTTTGATCTGTCTTGGACCCGGAGTTTTAATTTTTTTTTTTTGTAGTTTTTTTTTTTTGGCCGGGGCTGGGTTTGAACCCGCCACCTCTGGCATATGGGACCGGCGCCCTACTCCTTGAGCCACAGGCGCCGCCCGAGTTTTAATTTTTTTTTTGGAGACAGAGTCTCAACCTGTCGCCCTGGGAAGAGTACTGTGGTGTCACAGCTCACAGCAACCTCAAACTCTTGGGCTTAAGCCATTCTCTTGCCTCAGCCTCCCAAAGTAGCTGGGACTACAGGCGCTCGCCATAACACCTGGCTAATTATCTCGTAGTATTAATGTGTTTCTTTTTATTTCTCTGTACTTACACTGTGGATTCTCCTTTATGAAGTTGATTTCTGTATTATTTGACACTCAATGGTATTCTGATACTGAAATGGTTACATAACTTTGTGAACTGCTGCTTTTAGCCTGGCAAAGTGTCCTTTTTTGCTATTCCTCTACGATTTAGAGTCTAAACCCTGACTTATGTCATATAGAGATCTGAGCACACCTGAGTCCCAAGTCTGAGTCGGCTCCACCCACCACTGGCACTGGCGCCAGGCTCCCACTCAGAGCGACAGAACCGATCGCTGCCAAGAGCCGTCGCTCGCTGCTCCAGGATTGAAACCAGGCGCTCTTCACAGAGAACGGTGGGACATGTAGTCCTGCCGGCGCCGTATGTCCCTGCGTCTCAACACGTGACGCACTTCCGTACGCGTCGCACTCCCTGCGGTAATTGGTGTGCACTTGGGAGGCTGTTTCCGGTTCGGACTCAGAGGCTCGCTGCTGGGAGAGGGCATTCCTTCTTTGAGAGTCTGTGGCGGTGGATTACACGAAGTTATCTGGCCAAGCGCATCCTGGGCCGACCGGGAACTTGACCGTCTGACGGTCCGGGTAGCGGACCGCGCCTGGCCGGCTTCGGTACCTCTCACGTAAGGGAAATCTATCTACCCGACTCCTTGTGCCAGGCTGGGAAGTCGCCGGCCACTCGCGGTTCGTGCTGGGGAAGAGCTGAGGACGCCGTGTCCCTGCGAACAGCTCACAGCTCAGCCCCGGCACCGTTTGGTGCTGGTGCCTGCACCCGCCTCGGAGGCGGGCGCAGCAGGGACGCTCCCTTTGGCACGGATCACTCCTCACAGCCCACGGTCCTCCACGCCCAGGCGGTGCGGACGAAACCCGGCGCGGGATGGCCAGCAGGTTCGGGACAGCTTCGTGTTGGGTAACTAGGCACTTTTTCTCACTTTTTAAAAGCTGGCACGACACTGAGAGTCGGCATGTTCATCTCCAGGATCACATCCAGGACCTGAACTCACATGTTCCCCATCCCCGCCCCCACCCCGGCTTGTGGGCCTCCAGATAAGTTCCTTCTGGTATTTTGAGTCCAGTGTCCTGTCCTTCAGTAGTAACCCTGTACTTTATTGCCAGCTGGGAACCCTGAACTTTTGAGAGTCCTTTTTAAGGTAATGCTCATACTCTTCCATCGTTTTGTGTTTTCTGCAAGAGTTGTTTCCTTATGCAGTCTGTTAGGAGTTCATTAAGGTATATATACCTTTCTCATTTTTCGTTTGCCCAAAGGCTTATTTACTGTCTTTGTGTGCAGGACCTTTTGTGCTGGCAAGGATAAATTGTGTATGTCCCTTGTTTTAGAGGAGCTTTGGTCTGGCCTGGGAGGAGAGTAAGTAATTAAGTTGAACCATGGGCGCCATTACAGGTGCAAGGGGAAGGAGAGGAACTTGAAGGTCCAAGGAGAAAGGAGAGATCTGCGGGGAGGGCTGCGCCAGTGCATCACCTGCATGAAGTGAATGAGAGGGGAGACTTCATAATGATTTGATTGTCCAACCCATTGCCCTTAGTGGTGGTGAAGTTTCTCAGACTAGGAACGCTATTTTGAGAGGTGTTCTGGAAAGGACTTTCTCAGGTGTGGACACACAGTGCCTATATTTGAGTTTATGACTGTAGTTTGTGGGCTTCTAAAGCGGAAATATACAGATTAAAAGCACCTGTATATTGGAGGAAGCTCAGGCTGTGACCAACTACAGTCCTGAAGAGGACCAAGGAGAGGACTCAGGTTAATGACAAGGATAGGACATCAGGTGAAGAAGGACTGAAGTGCTAGAGAAGTCGGAGAAAGAAGTGGATCGCTCCCTCCCGCTGAAGATTGAGAAAAGAGTCTCGACGCCCGTAGCTCAGCGGTTCTGGCGCCGGCCACATACATCCAGGGCTGGCGGGTTAGAACCTGGGCCTGCCAAACAGTGACAATTACAACAAAAAAATAGCCGGGCGTTGTGGCAGGCGCCTGTAGTCCCAGCTACTTGGGAGATTGAGGCAAGAGAATCGCTTAAGCCCAACGGTTTGAGGTTGCTGTGAGCTGTGATGGCATGGCACTCTACCGAGGGAGACATAGTGAGACTCTGTCTCAAAAACAAACAAAACAAAATAAAAAAAAAAGATTGAGCCGGGTGCGGTGGCTCACACCTGTAATCCCAGCACTGTGGGAGGCTGAGGCGGTAGGATTGCTTGAGTTCAGGAATTCTAGGCTTGTCTGAGTGAGAGTGAGACCCCCGACTCATGAAAAAAATTGAAAAAACCAGCCGGGCTCCGCGCAAGCATCTGTAATCCCAGTGGCTTTGGAGGTTGAGGCAGCAGGATGCATGAGTCTGAGGTTGCAGTGAGCTACCACGCCATTGTGCTGTGCTCAGGGCATAGGGTAGAACTCTGTCTTGACCCCCCCCCCAAAAAAAAAATTGAGAAAAGAAACTTCTTAAAGGCAGTGATATGAAATGCCTCAGAGAAGAAGTTCATGAGATGAAAAGTTATATGTTGAATTTTGGAATTATAGGTCTTAAGGCATTTTTTCCAGAGGAGGGAGAATTTTGAGGATGGTGCAGGTGATAACTTCCTGAAAGGTAAAGGGGTGCTGCAGGGTGGATTATTGTGGAACTGGTTAGGAATAGTATAGCATTTTTAGGTGGTCAACTGTGAAAGGAAGAATTAAGGTGCCATGGATAAGGGATTTCAGTGAGGTAGTTAACTGAACAATGCAATTAACTGTAAAATTTATGTACCTTTTATTTGAAAACGGTAATTATGCAGAAACTAATTCTATTTACAATAACAGTAAAAAAAAAAAGTCAAGTATAGGGTACCTAAATAAAAGACTTTTTTTTTTTTGACACAGTCTCACTTTGTCACCCTTGGTAGAGTGTGGTAGCGTCACAGCTCACAGCAACCTCAAATACTTGGGCTCAAGCGATTCGCTTTTCTCACCCTCCGGAGTAGCTGGGACTACAGGTGCCTGCCACAAAGCCCGGCTATTTTTTTGTTGCAGTTTGGCCCTGGCTGGGTTCGAACTCGCCACCCTCGATATATGGGGCCGGCGCCCTACTCACGGAGCCACAGGCACTGCACTTAATCTGCTATTTTGCATAACACTACTATGAACCTTTTTGTACATTTCTTCTGATATCACTCATTTTTGTAAAGCATATACTGGGATTTGTCAATATCAGTCTATTGACATTTTGGGCTGAATAAGTCTTCCTTGTGGATGAATGTCCTGTGCTTTATCCACCTTGAGCAGCATTCTTGGCCTCTACTCATTTAGATGTCAGTAGCACTACCCCAGTGTGATAGTCATAAATGGCTCCAGACATTGTTAAATATCCCCTGAAGGGCAAAATCCCCCTCCTCCCTCTTAAGAACCACTGGACATATATTTAAGAGTGATAAGGTTGGGTCTTTGGGTCTATATATATTTATATTTAGTATTTACTACCAATTCCAAAAGTGGTGAAGCTACTTTGTAGTTCCACCACTAATATATGAGAGTTCCATTTGTTTTATGTTCCTACCAAACTTGTATTGTCACCTTTGTTTTTAACCTTTTCTCATGGAATGGATATACTACACTGTATGCAACCATTCTCCTTTGATGTTCATTTAAAATGTTATCAGCTGTTTATTTCTAAATGACTCCTTTTTTTTTTTTTTGAGACGGTGTCTCCCTTGTCACCCTTGATAGAGTGCTATGGTGTCACAGCTTCCAGCAACCTCAAACTCTTGGACTTAAGTGATCCTCTTGTCTCAGCCTCCCACATACCTGGAACTATAGGTGCCTGCACAAAGCCTGGGATCTCACTCTTGCTCGGGCTCGTCTTAAACTGCTGAGCTCAGGCAATACACACTACCTATCTTGGCCTCCCAAGCATTGAGGTTATAGGCATGAGCGACTGCGCCCGACCGCTTCTTTTTTTTTTTTGTAGAAACAGAGTCTCATTTTATTGCCCTTGGTAGAGTGCCATGGCATCACACAGCTCACAGGAACCTCCAACTCCTGGAGCTTAGCCAATTCTCTTGCCTCAGCCTCCCAAGTAGCTGGGACTACAGGTGTCTGCCACAATGCCCAGTTATATTTTTGTTGCAGTTTGGTTGGGGTGGGATTTGTACCCGCCACCCTTGGTATATGGGCTGGCGCCCTACCCACTGAGCCGCAGGTGCTGCCCTCTCTCCTTGTTTTTTTAAAAATAAATTTCCGGTTCTCTTTTCATCCACTTCGTACAGCCTTTACTCTGTATTTGTAAGTGTTTATAATAGTTATAAAGTATGACATTTGTGATATTCCTTGTCTACTAACAACTTCTGGGCTTTCTGTTTATCTGTATCTATTATCTGCTTCATTCCTTTGTCAGTCATATTTTCTTGTCTCATGTCTTGAAGTTTTAAAAGAATTTTTACTAACTTTGCTTTAAAAGGAACAACCACAGGCTCGGTGGTTAGGGCACCAGCCACAGGCAGCAGTGTGCCCTAACCGTCGAACCCTGCTCCAGCCTGCTAACAAACAAAAAAATAGCTGGGCGTGTGGCGGGTGCCTGTAATCCCAGCTACAGGGGAGGCTGAGGCAAGAGAATCGCTTGAGCCCAAGAGTTTGAGGTTGCTGTGAGCTGTAACACCACTGCACTCTACCGAAGGCAACATAGTAAGAATCTGTCTTAAAAAAAAAAGAAAAAGGAACAACCGCAGAGACTGAAGTGCGCTATTATTTTTGACCAATTTTTTTTTTTGAGACAGAGTCTCACTGTTGCCCTTGGTAGAGTGTTATGGCATCACAGCTCACAGCAACCTCAAACTCTTGCGCTTAAGCAATTCTCCTGTCTCTACCTCCCAAGTAGCTGGGACCACAGATGCCCACCACAACGTCCGGCTATGTCTTTGTTGCAGTTGTCATTTTTGTTCAGCTGGCCCTGGCTGGGTTCGAACCTGCCAGCCTGGGTGTATGTGGCTGGCACCATAACTACTGTGCTATGGGTGCCGAGCCCGTACCAGATTTTTTTTTCTCTTTTCTTCTGTCGTACAGATAGGAAGAAAGCCTGGCTGGTCACCTCAATCTACACAGGAATTGAGCCAATTTAGGGCTGGCTTGCTACTTTAGTTAGATTCCACTCATCTGTGCTTGTGGGTGTCTGGAGGATGTGTTTGTGTTTCAGGCCCCTCTCTAGTAGTACTTTGTGTCTGGAGCACCTTGAGACTGGGAGACTCAATCTGTATTCCAGCTAAGGTGGCGGCCTTCTCTACTGACAGGCACTCAACAGGTGTCCTTAGGAAAAACTTGCTGTCCCCTGAGGCACATCAGACCTCCACTGTTTTCTCTTTCTCCTAGTATATTCATCTGTCTGGGCTTGATCCTTCTGCCAACTATTCTCAGGTTGGGCAGATGGTCTAGGGAAGTGAGCAGTCAGCAATTTTAGCCCACCTAGGAGGAGCAATTTTAGTTCATTTACTACTACTTCCACAGGTCTCTGATTTTTTCTTTTTAAGATATGAATATTGTAATTTATTTTTACCAAGCATATAATTTTTTATGATTTTATGTTAATAAGAGTTAGATAATATTGGCCGGGCATGGTTCACACCTGTAATCCTAGCATTCTGGAAGGCGGAGGCAGGTACCCACCAGGAGTTGGAGACCAGCCTGAGCAAGAGCTAGACCCTATCTCTAAAAATAGCTGGGGGTTGTAGTGGGTGCCTATAGTCCCAGCTACTGGGAAGATTGAGGCAAGAGGATTGCTTGAGCCCAAGAGACCATGGGCTATGATGCCATGGCACTCTACTCAGAGCAACAAAGTGAGACTCTAATCTTAAAGAAAAAATAAGTAAAAATTTAAAAAATGAAAAGTGTTGGGTTGGGTGGCACCTCTGGCTCAGTGAGTAGGGCACCGGCCTCATACACTGAGGGTGGTGGGTTCAAACCCAGCCCTGGCCAAACTGCAACAGAAAAATAGCCCAGCGTTGTGGGCGCCTGTAGTCCCAGGTACTCGGGAGGCTGAGGCAAGAGAATCACTTAAGCCCAAGTGGTGGAGGTTGCTGTGAGCTGTGATGTAACCGCACTCTACTGAGGGCAACAGAGTGAGACTCTGTCTCTAAAAAAAAAAGGGGTGGTGGTGGTGGCGCCTGTGGCTCTAAGGAGTAGGGCGCTGCTGACTCCATAAGCCAGAGGTGGTGGGTTCAAACCCAGCCCTGGCCAAAAATGGCAAAAGAAAAAGGAGGGGGGGTTGGGTTAGACGGCACTGGGTGGGCTCTGCGCAGCAGGGAGCTCAGCTTGGGTACTGGTTCCGCTCCACCACACCCCACCCCACCCTCTGGGAGGAAGGGAGCAGGGCTCCCACAGAGTGGTGCCACGCCCTCCTTTCTCTTGGCCAGCAGCTCTCTGTTCTCCGCACCCTGCTTCCCTGACGGGCTGGTCCCTCAACTCCTAAACAGTTCGATCCTTACCTTCTGCCGGATAACTGGCTTTTGGGTATCTGAAGGGGAACAGTGGAGTTGGGTAGAGCGATCAGTAGGGGCAGTTTCATTCGTGTCCTTAAGTGACAAAACACACAAGGTTTTATTGTATTTTATTTTGAGACAGAGTATCACTCTGTTGCCCTTGGTAGAGTACTGTGGCGTCACAGCTGACAGCAACCTCAAACTCCGGCTTAAGGGATTCTCTTGCCTCAGCCTCCCAAGTAGCTGGGACTACAGGTGCCCGCCACAATACCTGGCTATTTTGTTGTTGTTGTCATTGTTTAGTAGGCCCATGCCAGGTTAGAACCCACCAGCCCCGGTGCATTTGGCCGGCACCCTAACCACTGAGCGACAGCGCAGAGCCAACATTTAAGGTTTTAAAGCAGGGCTAAATGGGGCAGCGTGTGAATATTTCTGGAGTCAGAAAAGGACTGAAGAGAGCATTTGGAGGCAGGGGCTGAGGTCAGTGCAGCCATTCCCTCTGTGCTTGAGCCCTGTACCTGGCTCTGCTGGGTGGATGAGGGACCTATGGGGACCAGTCAGGGCTCAGATGTAGGGGTAGGGGATAGGCAGGGTGTGTTGGATAGCTAGGGAGAGGCATGGGTCCCTCATTCCACTTGGCCTGAGGGACCCTGACACAGAATGGGTTTTGGGTTTGGGTGCACCTGTGCCTTGCTGGAGAAATGGAACATTGGTGCTTCTGAGACCAGCTGCTAGAAGTCCAGGTTGTTCTGGGCCTGCCAGGATCTGGCTAGCACTCAGGCCTTAAAGCCCTAGGCCTTGTGAACACTTGGCATCTTAAAGAAGGGCCTTGGAAGGGAGCTGAAATGGGTGGAGAGCTGAGGGAGCCTGTTTTTCCCTTCTGGGCTAGGGAATTAATTGCTCTTAGTTGAAAGGCATGAAGTACCTTTGCAGCTTCCCTCCCCAGATCTTCAGGTCAAGGTCATGTGTCCCTGGTTTGGGCAGAGCCTGACTTTGACATCCATGCATACACATGCCTGAACCTCCTACATTATTGCCTGTGGGCCTGTCTCTCAGGAAGAGACTCACACACCTGGCACCTAAGTGCTTTGCCCCTCTCCCTCTGGCTATATCCCAGGGATTTTCTCTCACTAAACTGAAGGCATTTGTCTAGTTTGGCCAGTCACCCACTGCCTGCCTTCCCAATTTATTAGGGAAAAGCTGCTACTCTGTGGTAGAGGCAGGTAGAGAGTAATATCACATGGGATGTGGGTAGCCCCAAGACTTGCCCCCAGGCTAGCTAAGACCTTGCTCTGAGGGGCTCCCCACCATCACTAGGCCTAGGACAGGGCAGGTGCAAGCTGCTGGGGAAAGGAGGCAGAAGAGTTTCTTCTGGCAGCTGGAAGTGGTAACCGCCTATGCAGGAGTCCTCAAACTTTTTAAACAGGGGGCCAGTTCACTGTCCCTCACATCATTGGAGGGCCGGACTATAGTGTAAAAAAAAAATTATGAACAAATTCCTATGCACACTGCACATATCTTATTTTGAAGTAAAAAAAAAAATGGGAACAAATACAATCACACCGCCCCATGTGGCCCACGGGCCATAGTTTGAGGATCCCTGGATGGGGAAATGGGGCTTGTTCTCCCCTATGGGACTGAGCAGAAGGGAAACAAATATAATAAAATGAAAAAAAAGTGTTGGAGTTTATTATTCATTAATGTGTTAATGTTACTTATTTTATTGATAGGATTTTTTTGTTTCTTAAACATTGGACTATCCTCTAATTCTTTGGATAAACTGTCATAGTTTTCTGTGTAGTGTGTATACATACATATGCTTTGTGTATATATACAGGATTAGTTTTATTTTGCTAATATTTTATCTAAATATTTTGATCAATTTTAATAATAAATGAGATTAGATTAAAATTTGTGCTGTCTATGTTTTGTCTATAGGGTCACCTAATTTTGTGTAATGCATTGTGCAGGTGTTACATCATATTTTGGCTCTACGTCAGGTGTGAATTTTCTGCCTTTGGAAACTTTTTTTTTTTTTTTAAACAGAGTCTCCTTCTGTTGCCCTAGGCTAGAGTGCTGTAGCATCATAGCTCATAGCAACCTCAAACTCTTGGGCTCCAGCGATTCTCTTGCCTCAGCCTCCCAAGCAGCTGAGATTACAGGTGCCTGATACTATGGCTAGTTTTTTCTGTTTTTAGTCGAGCTGGTGTCTCAATCTTGCTCAGGCTGGTCTTAAACTCCCAAGTTTGTGTGATCCACCTGCCTTGGCCTTACAGAGTGCTCGCATTTATAGGCATGGGCCACTGGGCTTGGCCCTAGAACTTACATTTAGAAATACTGTGGCGGCTGGGCACAGTGGCTCACGCCTATAATCCTAGCACTCTGGAAGGTTAAGGTGGGTGGATTGCTAGAGCTCACAAGTTTGGGACCACTCTGAGCAAAAGAGAGACCCCATTTCTACTAAAAATAGAAAAACAGAGGCAAGAGGCTCACTTGAGCCCAAGAATTAGATATTGCTGTGAACTGTGATGCCACAACACTGTACGCAGGGTCACAGCTTGAGACTCTTGCAAAAATACACAAAGTACTGGCTGGGCATGGTGGCTCATGCCTGTAATCCTAGCACTCTGAGAGCCTGAGGTGGGTGGATAGCTTGAGTTCACGAGTTTGAGACCAGCCTGAGCAACAGGGAGACACTGTCTCTACTAAAAATAGAAAAACTGAGACAAGAGGATCACTTGAGCCCAAGAGTTGGATGTTGCTGTGAGCCATGACGCCACGGCACTCTACCCAGGGCAACAGCTTGAGACTCTGTCACAAAAAAAAATAAAAATAAAAATACTATGGGGCTTCTGCGTTAGTGGGAGGCTATACTTTTGGTTAGTACTTTTTATTTTTTGAGACAAAGTCTCCCTATGTCAACCTCAGTAGAGTCCTGTGGCGTCACAGCTCACAGCAACCTCAAACTCTTGGTCTTAAGTGATTCTCCTGCCTCAGACTCCCAGGCGCTGGGACTACAGGCGCCCACTACAACACTTAGCCGTTTTTTTGTTGTTGTTGTTGCAGTTGTCATTGTTGTTCAGCAGGCCCAGGCCGGGTTCAAACCCTCTATCCTGGTGCATGTGGCCGGCGCTGCAACCACTGTGCTACGAGGCGCCACCGAGCCTTTTTTTTTTTTTTTTTTTTGAGACAGAGTCTCACTTGTGGCCCTTGGTAGGGCGCTGTGGCATCATAGCTCACAGCAATCTCAAACTCCTGGGCTTAAGCGATTCTCTTGTCTCAGCCTCCCAAACAGCTGGGGTTACAGGTGCCCTGCCTGGCTATTTTTAGAGACGAGGTCTCACAATGGCTCAGGCTGCTCTCGAACCCGTAAGCTAAAGCAATCCATGTACTTCGGCCTTCCAATTTCTGGGATTACAGGTGTGAGCCACCATGCCTGGCCCCCCCTTTTTTTTTTGAGGCAGAGTCTCAAGCTGTTGCCCTGAGTAGAGTGCTATGGCATCACAGCTCACAGTAACCTCTTGGGCTTAAGCAATTCTCTTGCCTCAGCATCCCAAGTAGCTGGGACCACAGGCGCCCACCACAATGTTATGCTATTTTGTTGTTGTTGTTATTGCAGTTGTCTTTTTTTTTTTTAGCTGGCCCAGTCCAGGTTTGAACCTGCCAACCTTGGCGTATGTGGCCCTTGCCCTACTCACTGAGCCATAAAGACTGCTTTTTTTTTTTGAGACAGGCTCAGTTTATTGCCCTGGGTAGAGTGCTGTGGAATCCTAGCTCATAGCAATTTCAAACTCTTAGGCTCAAGAGATCCTCTTGCCTCAGCCTCCCCAGTAGCAGGGACTAAAGTTGCCCACCACAATGCCCAGCTATTTTTAGAGATGGGGTCTAGCTTTTGCTCAGGTTGGTCTGGAATTTTTGAGCTCAACCAATCCTCCCACCTCAGCCTGTAAGAATGCGACTTACAGGCATGAGCCACTGTTCCCAACCCAATGTGGTGACTTTTTGCAGCATGTATGTTTCATTAAAGCATAACTGACTTTTTATCATGATCTCTTATGAGTATTTAAGTCTCTTAGACCTTTGAACTCCTTCTAAGTCACAAAAGTTTTCTTTGTTCCAGTTTTCTTTTTTTGTTTTATGAAGATATGGTATCTTGCTATGTCACTTTCTTGCAGAAGCTGGACTTGAACTTGTGGGCTCAAGTTATCCCTTCTGAACTTTCTGAGGAGCTGGGACTACAGGCGTGCACCACCATGCCTAGCTTTAATTTCCTTGTCATGCTAGAACAATTAAAAAAGCTAACGGGCAGCACCTGTGGCTCAAAGGAGTAAGGTGCCAGCCCCATATGCCGGAGGTGGCGGGTTCAAACCCAGCCCCGGCCAAAAAAAAAAAAAAGCTAACAGGGGCTCGGCGCCTATAGCTCAGTAGTTAGGGCGCTGGCTACATACACTGAGGCTGGAAGGTTCGAACCTGGCCCGGGACTGCCAAAAAATAATGATAACTACAGCCAAAAAATAGCCAGGCATTGTGGTGGGCCCTGTAGTCCCAGCTACTTGAGAAGCTGAGGCAAGAAAATCGCTTAAGCCCAAGAGTTTGAGGTTGCTGTGAGCTGTGACTCTGTCTGAAAAAAAAAAAAGCTGACAGGTCTTAGCTTAATTCCACTTGGTCAAAAAGAAAAACTATAAAAAATATTAACAGTTCCTGGTGGTGCCTGTGGCTCAAAGGAGTAGGGTGCTGGCCCCATACGCTGGAAGTGGTGGGTTCGAACCCAGCCCTGGCCAAAAACTGCAAAAAAAAAAAGAAAAAAATTAAAAAAAATTTTTAACAGTTCCTTTTTACTTCTTTCTTATTAAACTTAAAGAAATAGTAAAAGACTTAAAATAGAAATAGAGCTATAAACAAACAGACAAAAAAGAAATAGTCGTATAGTTTGGATGTTTGTCCCCCCAAACCTCATGTTGAAATTTGATCCTTGGTGTTGAAGGTGGGGCCTGATGGTTATGGAGGTGAATTTCTCAGGAAAGCCTTGAATGGCTTGGTGCCCTCTTCCTCATTAAAAGGGGGTTCTTTTTTAGTTCCCAGGAGAGTGGACACTTCCCCACATCCTGCCTTCCTCTTTGAGGTGTGACCTCTGCACTTGGCTGCCCTTGGCCTTCCACTGTAAGTGGGAGCAGCATGAGACTTTCACCAGATGCCCATTTTCCCAACCATCAGAATTCTGAGCCAGATAAACCTTTTTCTTTTCTTTTCTTTTTTTTTTTTTTTGAGACAGAGCCTCAAGCCATCCTCCTGGGTAAAGTGCTATGGCATCACAGCTCACAGCAACCTCCAACTCCTGGGATTAAGTGATTCTCTTGCCTCAGCCTCCCAGAAAATAGCTGGGACACAGGTGCCAGCCACAACGCCCAGCTATTTTTTGGTTGTAGTTGTCATTGTTTTGGCAGGCCTGGGCTGGATTCAAACCCGCCAACTCTGTTGTATGGCTGGCGCCTTAGCCGCTTGAGCTACAGGCGCCGAGCCCAAACCTTTTTCTTTTTTCTTTTTTTTTTTTTTAACAGTGATAAAATATAGTTTTATTTACTTTGTTGAGTCAGAGGGTTGTAAGAAAAATTATTGCTAAGTAGATATGAAGCAAACAGAAAGGTGCTTTAGAAGTCCAGTTACCTTAGAGTTTATTTAAACTAAGAGAAAAGGGTCATAACGTTTTCATGCAATACATACTTGGTTTTTTTAAATAACAATTGTGTAACAAATAGCAGAATGAATTAAGGAAAGCTGCACTTGTGATCTATATAAAACACCAACATTTAGGGTTGTACATAATTAAAGAAATATCTCAAACACTTTTTGAAACACTGTAGAAGCCAATACATACAGGCATGCCTTAGGTGGCCATAGGAATGCAGTTTAGAAAAGAAAAAAAAAAAAACCACACACACAGGAACTACTCAACGTCTTTAAAATCACTGAGCAAGAAAAGCGACATTGAACTTCCATACTGATTTTACATAATTTTTATACAGTACCTTGACTTTAATCCAAGAGCAAAAGTTAAGACTCTCCTTCTCTATTTTTGGTAAACGACTGCATGGTAAACTTAGATGACTTCCCCCTGGATTTTACCTGGGAGCGGCCTTTTGAATTTTTTATTTAAAAGAGGGCAGGTTTGGCACTTTTATACTGATGTCACCAATGTTAATATTTCTTGGGATCTCAGGAAGATTCATATTCTTTACAGCTGAAACAGCATGGGCTGGAGCTCCTGCTAAGCCAGCCTCAGATTTCTCCAGTTTATTTTGTGCATCAATTTGCGTAACAATCTCATTCATGTTGGTCTCCAGTACCATTCCCCCCCATCACCATTTCTGCAAGAATATTGTGAACCTTGTCTACATGGAAAATCAAATCCGCGCCCCACCCCCGCCCTGGCCCCCAGCGCCCACCCGGTCGGCCCGGCCCAGCCATGATCAAGGCTATCCTCATCTTCAATAACCACGGGAAGCCGCGGCTTTCGAAGCTCTACCAGCCCTACAGTGAAGATACACAACAGCAAATCATCAGGGAGACTTCCCATTTGGTATCTAAGAGAGATGAAAATGTTTGTAATTTCCTAGAAGGAGGATTATTAATTGGAGGATCTGACAACAAACTGATTTATAGGCATTATGCAACGTTATATTTTGTCTTCTGTGTGGATTCTTCAGAAAGTGAACTTGGCATTTTAGATCTAATTCAAGTATTTGTGGAAACATTAGACAAATGTTTTGAAAATGTCTGTGAACTGGATTTGATTTTCCAAGCCTTTTTCTTTATAAATTACCCAGCCACAGGTGCTCATTGGTAGTGGCAAGATGTGAACTAAGACCACAGCTTTTTCTTCACCCTCACTGTGCTCTGCACTTTTCCTTCTTCACCCTATGTTCTGGAAGCAGCCTCTTTGGCTCTATTCACTCTTCTGATGTCTACCTCAAGTTTCTAATACTGTCCCGTTGATATGCCTTGTTTCAAGTTTCTCTTCCCTCTGTTTTAAAGTTACACTGCCATAAATGATCTTAACTTGATAAATGTACTGAGAGTGGCTTTTGCCATACAGCCTCAGACTTGTTGTCAGCTCTTCCTTCCCTGGACATCACCTTGGGAGGAGACAGTGATATTTTGTGGAGAACCTTATTAACTCTCAGTGACTTTTAGGCACTGGGAAATTCAGTGTACACTCTAATTCCAAGCCCCCCGATGACCCCACCATTCTTGCTTATAGAGGGTCTGTGGGGAGGCTTGTCTCGTATTTCCATTTCATGTACTTGTTGCCCTCCCACAGGAGCTCATTCTGGGCTTGGGTAGGAAAACTAGTAATCAGAGAACAGTCACAAAGGCTCCTGTTGTGTGGTGATCAATACCCAGTGTTAGGGTAGGCATCTGTGGTGGACAGTGGGGATTGTTAGGAGCCTGTGGCAGAGTTCTGCCCTATAGTTGCATGTTGTGAACCATTCTCTCCCTCATCTCTCTCAGACTCACTGTCTCTTTCCTCTGGGGTCCTTTTCCCTTCGGGAAATGCTAATGGAGAGGGACCTGCCGTGACCACTTAAATATTAAGGTATTGAATCTTCTGGGCATCCCCTGGTGCCAGGGAAACAATCCGCTGCACAGGGTGAACTTTCTGGCCTCACTTATGTTTTGCAGGGCACTCCAGTAGTCTCCACCGTCCTGAGAATTCTCAGACTTAGCCGTGACCTGTGGGCTCTGTAGACATCCAAGTTGTACATGAGACACTTAGATAGTCCCCTTTTCTTGGAGCCCCTCTTACTTAACTTGAGAGAATGGGTACTTTTTTCCTTTTCTTCCCACACTGCCTCAGTGACTCAGCCTTCTGATCTCTTTTCTAGTTGCATCTTTACTACCTTTCAGTACCTCGAAGATGGTTATTTACATTCTCATTCCCTTCATTTCTGTCCTTGAGGTGTCCCTACCTCCTTAAGGAACACCTTCTTTGGTTTACTTGGCCAAGAGGCTTGGTGTCCTGCTCCATACATGCTGTCAATGCGCCTTGAGGAGGTATTGTGGCTCTGCACTCACTCAATGTCCAGAACCCAGCCATTGCTTTCACCGCCATCGCTATGGTTGTGGCAATATCTAGTCCCAGCCCCAGCCTCTTCCACTGGACTAAGGCAGTGGCCTCCTAACCAGCCCCTGATGTCTCCTCCCTTCCTATGGCTGTCAAAATGATCTCCTGAAAATGTGAGGCAGAGTGAGATGCCACTTAGTGGCTGTTCAACTATGTGAAACAAAATTCCTAACCCCACTTTTTGAATCTGGGACCCTGAGCCTTTGCTTTCACACTGCCTGGAATAGAAGGCTCTTTCAGCACATGTACCAGAAC
Organism: Nycticebus coucang; assembly: GCF_027406575.1. NCBI lineage: Eukaryota > Metazoa > Chordata > Mammalia > Primates > Lorisidae > Nycticebus > Nycticebus coucang. Next base: position 104,781,560 of record NC_069783.1, on the reverse strand, counting down.
TCAAGCTCATTCTCACCACACTTGGATTGTTGTCCCTGATCATTCTTTCTTAAACAGCACCTATGTGCCCCTCTGCCATGACTCTTTCCTTCATCTGCTCAAACTTTGTTAAGAGCACCTGTCACCGTGGACTACTGTGAAGTTCAGTGTTTCCTGATTAACATTCACCTCTGACACCCTGAGTAGGTAGGACATGAGACTCTAATTTGTATGTATTTTCCTTTTTATTTTCTTGAGACAGTCTCACTTTGTCACCCTCCATAGAGTGCTATATGGGATCATAGCTCACACCAACCTCAAACTCTTGGGCTCAAGCGATCCTCTTGCCTCAGCCTCTCCTGTAGTAAGATCGGACTACAGGTGCCTGCCACAATTCCTGGCTAATTTTTTGATTTTTGTTAGAGGTGGTGTCTGGCTCTTGATCAGGCTGGTCTCTAACTCCTGAGCTCAAGCAATCCCAGAGTGCTAGGATTACAGGCATAAGCCACCAGGCCTGGCCACACATCTTTCAATTGTTTTCAGCTCAGATCTCTTTCCTGCCATACGGAGTACCTGGTCCCAGAGTGCTTTGGGGTTTCTGTGGGATAGCTGTTCAGTAGCTCCCTCTGCTAGTTTCTGCTCTGTGATTTCAGTTACTACTTTTTTTACTTTCTAAAAATTGGTTGAAATATCTTACCAGCTTCTATTTACTCTTCCCTTTTTTTCAGTGAAGTATGTTTGCATGTACCCTACTCCTGTAATGTAATTTAAGTGGACATGAGTATGTAAAAGAAAAATAGAATTTTTTTTCAGGTGTAGTAATCTATCATGTTTAAATTTTTCTCTCTCCCTTTTTTTTTTTTTTTTTTTTTTTTTGAGACAGAGCTTCAAAGCTGTCACCCTGGGTATAGAGCCGTGGCATCACAGCTTACAGCAACCTCCAACTCCTGGGCTCTAGTGATTCTCCTGCCTTCACCTCCCAAGTAGCTGGGACTACAGGCACCTGCCACAACGCCCGGCTATATTTTGGTCATTGTTGTTTTGGCGGGCCAGGGCTGAATTCAAACCCGCCAGCTCAGGTGTGTGTGGCTGGCGCCTTAGCAGCTTGAGCCACAGGTGCCGAGCCAGTCTTGATCTCTTTTAAACTTAAATTCATCTTTTCTGCTTTCGACTCTTAGCTGCATTCTATGTAATTTCTTCAGGTATGTTTTTTCCATACCAATTTTTTGTTCTTAACTATGGCTTAATTTTCAGGAAATCTCTTCGGGACATTTTCGATATACTTGATGTTTTTGATAAAGTTTTGTTTTTGTTTTTGTTTTTTTGAGACAGAGTCTTACTTTTTCGCCCTTGGTAGAGTGCCAAGGTGTCACAGCTCACAGCAACCTCAAACTCTTGGGCTCAGGCAATTCTTGCCTCAGCCTCCCAAGTAGCTGGGACTACAGGCACCCACCACAACACCTGGCTATTTTTTTTAGAAATTGTGTCTCACTCTGGCTCAGGCTGGTTTTTGAACCTGTGAGCTCAGGCAAAATACCCTCCTGGGCCTCCTAGAGTGCTAGGATTACAGGCACGAGCCACCATGCCTGGCCCCAAGTATGTTTTGTATTATTTTAAGAATTCTTCCTGGGCTAGGTCTGATGGCTCATGCCTGTAATCCCAGCACTGTGGCAGGCCAAGGCAGGTGGTTTGCTGGTTCAAAACCAGCCTGAGCCAGAGTGACACCTTGTCTCTAAAAATAGCTGGGTGTTGTGGTGGGTGTGTGTAGTCCCAGCTACTTGGGAGGCTGAGGCAAGAGAATTGCTTAAGCCTAAGAGTTTCAGGTTGCTATAAGTTGTGATGCAATAGCACTCTACTGAGGGCAATAAAAGGAAACTCTAAGAAAATAAAAATAAAAAAGAATTCTTTCTTTTGTCTTTAATCATCTTACAACTATCTTAATTTCTATCTGTTGTCTAAAGTGTGTTGGAGCTTAATCCTATTTTGTTATGTTTGTGCTAGCAGAACCACTGTTACCTGCTCTTAGCAGGTCATTTCCATTACTTAGTTTGTGATTGTTGACTCGTGTTTGGCAAGACTATGTGGGAATACCATGCAATCTAGATGGACATTGTATGCCTTCCATTAACCAAATCGTAGTTTAGAGGTGAATTCAAAACAGGTAACACCTACCAGGATATGCTTGATGTTTCCAATTTTTCACTAAGAACCTTGACTGAAATAGACAACTTTTTAGCTGACCCCTTCTACTAAGTTCCCTTTTGTAGTTTACCCTTTTGCGTGTGTTTACCTTTTCTCCCTGCTGTTACTGGGATCTCAGTTTCAAACTCCTCCACTTTAGGTGATTACAAGGTCTTGCTATAGTGAACCCCTTTATTCTGGGATTCCATACTTAGGAATTTGCCTATGTGTTAAAAGAAAAAATATATTTGTAACTCAAAATCAATACAGTGCTTTGACTGTCATATCATGGATACTTGCACAGCAGCGGAAAGTTTGTCAGCATTTGTTCCCGGGTGAGATGGGAGTAGGCCACATTCTGCCTTCTGTTCCAGTTCTTACACAGAGGGGACCAGAGAGTAGAGATTGGTGGGCAGCCCCAGAAGCTCAATTTCTGGGGCCAGTGGACTGGGCTTGAATTGCAACTCTGCCACTCATCAATGAGGTGGTCTCACACAAGTCACTTACCACTTCTGAACCTGTTTTCTAAAAAAGATAGAATCTAATTTAAGATTGTAATTTATGTTACATACTATATATAACATATAACGTTGTGTTTGACACACACATCTCCTCTAAGAGCAGTAGTTTAATGTTCACAAATTGAGTGTTTATCACAGACAATGGGAATATACCTACCTTCCTCTTATGCTTATGAAACTCAACCTCTTCCTTGTGAGGCTAGCATCCTCTTTGCCATGTTCCCTTGGACAGCTTTGTTTTCAGCTTAGACATGGTTTGGTCTTCGGTTATCTCTTAATTTTTGAGATTTCCCTTCCTTTCTTTAGATTTTAGATGTGCTACATTTTACCCATCTTGTGTGGGTGACTTTATGTCACCCTCAGTAGAGTGCCATGGACTCACAGCTCATGGCAACCTCCAACTCTTGGGCTTAAGCAATTCTCTTGCCTCAACCTCTTGAGAAACTGGGACTACAGGCTCCTGGCACAATGCCTGGCTATTTTTTGGTTGCAGTTGTCATTGCTTTTTAGCAGGCCTGGGCCAAGCTTGAACCTGCCAGCCTTGGTGTATGTGGCTGGCACCCTACTCACTGAGCTACAGGCGCCAAGCCTATAGGTGACTTCTAGGGTGAAGATTACCAGATTATTTGCCATATTACCAGAAAGATAATTTTTTTTTTTTTGAGATAGAGTCTTACTTTGTCGCCCTCGGTAGAGTGCCGTAGCATCACAGCTCACAGCAACCTCAAACTCTTAGACTTAAACAATTCTCCTGCCTTAGCCTCCCAAGTAGCTGGGACTACAGGTGCCTGCCACAGTGCCTGGCTATTTTTTGGTTGCAGTTGTCATTGTTGTTTAGTTGGCCTAGGCCGGGTTTGAACCCGCCAGCCTCGGTGTATGTGGCTGGTGCCGTAACCACTGTGCTTTGGGCACAAGGCAGAAATAGAAATTTATGTTTGGTTCTATGTTTTTATTTTTTATTTTTTGTAGAGACAAAGTCTCACTTTATGGCCCTCGATAGAGTGCCATGGCATCACACAGCTCACAGCAAACTCCAACTCCTGGGCTTAAGCGATTCTCTTGCCTCAGCCTCCCGAGTAGCTGGGACTACAGGCGCCTGGCCACAATGCCCAGCTATTTTTTGGTTGCAGTTCAGCCGGGGCCGGGTTTGAACCCACCACCCTCGGTATATGGGGCTGACGCCTTACAGACTGAGCCACAGGCGCCGCCCGGTTCTATGTTTTTTTACACAGTCATGTCCATTTTCTTTAAGAGTTATATTTCAAAGAGAATGTGTAAGTCCAAATTCATATAAAAGCAAAATAATAATTTCCTACATCAGAATAGCAGAGACTTCATAATTCGTAAAGAAAAAATTATGTAGCTCAAGGTTCTGGGCATGGAATTCCACGGGCATGGTGCCAGCATCTGATGAGGGCCTTCCTTCTGTTTTATATATGGGAAAGGATTACTTGGTCAGAGATAGTGCATTTGCTCAGGTCTCTCCTTTTAGAGCTGCTGGTCCCATCATAGGGCCCTACTCTGATGACCTTCTCTAATCCTGATTACCCTTGAAAAGCTTTACCTGCAAATATTGTTAACATGTGAATGTGGGGATTAAGTTTCTCACGCATGAAATTTGAGGGACACTTTCAAACCATAGCCAAGAAAGATGGGTGAATGGGTAAAAGCGAGATGCAAAACAAACCTGGAATGTTTTTCCTGCACAGAAGAATAGCCCATGTAAGTTTATATAAATAAAAGAAATAGTACCTCAAATACATAGGTGATACCTGTGTTTTCTATTGCTGCTCTTTCACTGTCCTAATAAAACATGTTTCTATCATAAAAAAAAAAAAAAAAGAAAGAAAAAATAGGATAGTGTTTGCAGAAATACAGCCTGAAAACTTCTCAGGAGTAAAGATGAATGTGGGAGATCATGTTAGAAGGACTTAACCAATTGGCAAGATCAGTCATCAAAAAAATAGGTCCAAATTTATTTAAGCAGACAGTAATGAAACTACTCAAAAAGTATAAAGAGAACATCTGGAAGGAGCAAGATGGTGGCCGAGTAACAGCCTCTTTATAACTGGGCACAGTGAGATTGGGGAGAGAAGACTTCAGGCATCTCTGGCTTGGGGGCTCTGCTCAGAAACATTCCTTTGGGGATGCAGAAAGACAGCCAGAGACTTCTGGACCCCAGGAGGAGGACAAAACCAGTGGAGAACTGGCGAGTGGTTGCCATCAGTCTGAGGCTACTGCAGCTGTAACTACAACAGCAGCGAGATTGCAAATGGGGAAGGCCTGCCTTGTGGGTTGTTTTGTGTTTGTGCACTTGGGCACTCATTTGATTACCTTGGGGGAACGTAGGCGAGAGTATGTGTCACTTTAAGTGTTGTCCAGGGTCCTGAGCCACTGGACCGGAACGGAGTGTAAGCGTTGTCCAGGGTCCTGAGCCACTGGACCAGAACGGAGTGTTCAGCAGCCATTGTGGGAGAACTGCCCTGCGTGCTCTGCCCTCAGGGTTGCAGAGCGAGGCTCAGGCTGGGAGACCTTGGGTGAGTGATCTAGTGACCTAGCAGCACTGAAGGCTGAGGCTGAGACGCCAGGGAAAAGCAGAGCTTTCAGTGTTTGGCCATAGGAGGACTGCCTTTCAGCCTTGGCCCTCAGGGGCCTAGACTGAGGCTGGTTTTGCCACACTGGGTAAGTGGGCAGTCATTTCAGGAGAGATCCCAGTGACGACCTTTCCTGAGAAAGCTTCTGCTTAGCCAAGGTTAAGGGTTTAAAGCAGTGGCTCTCAACCTTCCTAATCCCTCAGCCCTTTAATACAATTCCTATGGGTCACCCCTCACAGGTTGAGAACTGCTGGTTTAAAGTGTCTTTTAAGTGGGCTGAGGAGAGATCCAGGCTCTCAACCCTGCAGGGTTTGAGGGCAAAGAAGTTACCAGAGGCCTCCAGTCTCCATCTCATACAGCTGTATCAGCATTGTGATTAGCATCGCATATACCCCAGAAGATCACCTATTACGTCCAGACAATATTCAGCAAGATATATATACTGCCTTTTTTATTTCAACATTTTCCCCCTAGTTTTTTTTTTATTTTTTCTTTCTCATTTTTAGAGTTTAAATATAAATTTCCGTTGTTGCCTTCTATAATAACAACTTCATTTTTTAAAATTAAATCATAGCTGGCGGCGCCTGTGGCTCAGTGAGTAGGGCGCCAGCCCCATATACCGAGGGTGGTGGGTTCAAACCCAGCCCCGGCCAAACTGCAACAAAAAAATAGCCGGGCGTTGTGGCGGGCGCCTGTAGTCCCAGCTGCTCAGGAGGCTGAGGCAAGAGAATCGCGTAAGCCCAAGAGTTAGAGGTTGCTGTGAGCCGTGTGACGCCACGGCACTCTACCCGAGGGCGGTACAGTGAGACTCTGTCTCTACAAAAAAAAAAAAAAAAAAATTAAATCATAGCTGTGTACATTAATGTAATCATGGGGCACCATGCATTGGTTTTATATACAATTTGAAATATTTTCATCAAACTGCTTAACATAGCCTGGCATTTTCTTAGTTATTATGTTAAGACATTTATATTCTACATATAGTAAGTTTCACATGTACCCTTGTAAGATGCACCATAGGTGTAGTCCCACCAATTACCCTCCCTCCACCCATCCTCCCCTCCCTTTCCCCTTTCCCCATATTCTTAGATTATAATTGGGTTATAGCTTTCATATGAAAGCTATAAATTAGTTTCATAATAGGGCTGAGTACATTGGATACTTTTTCTTCCATTCGTGAGATACTTTAATAAGAAGGATATGTTCCACCTCCATCTATGTAAACATAAAAGAGGTAAAGTCTCCATCTTTCTTTAAGGCTGCATAATATTCCATGGTGTACATATGCCACAATTTATTAATCCATTCGTCGGTTGATAGGCACTTGGGCTTCTTCTGTATTTTAGCAATTATGAATTGGGCTGCAGTAAACATTCTGGTACAGATATCTTTGTTATAATGTGATTTTTGTTCTTCTGGATATATACCTAGTACAGGAATTGTAGGATTGAATGGCAGGTCTATTTTGAGATCTCTAAGTGTTCTCCACAAACATTTTTCCAAAAGAAACATATTAATTTGCATTCCCACCAGCAGTGTAGAAGTGTTCCCTTTCTCCACATCCATGCCAACATCTCTGGTTTGGGGATTTTGTGATATGGGCTAATCTTACTGGAGTTAGATGATAATCATCTCAAAGTAGTTTTGATTTGAATTTTTCTGATGATTAAGGATGATGAACATTTTTTCATATGTCTGTAGGCCGTGCACCTGTCTTCTTCAGAGAAGTTTCTCTTCAAGTCCCTTGGCCAACCTGAGATGGGATCACATGTTCTTTTCTTGTTCAGATGTTTGAGTTCTTTGTAGATTCTGGTTATAACAACTTCATTGTTGCTAGTGTTTCTGCCCCTGTTAATTTGGTTTTTCCCCCAATTTTATCCTGTAAGATTTTCTGTTCATTTTGGTTTGATTTATAGTATTTTTGTCTTTCTTCTCTATTTGTTGGAGGTGGGGTACCGTGTCTTCTCAGGCTGGCAAAGAGCTGCTGACCTCAAGGAAACCACCCAACCCGGCACCCCCAGAGGTTGGGGGTTTTTAAGGTGTGCGTCAAAGTACCCTACTATATACCTTTATTACTCCTGTGTCCCTCTTTCTGTGCCTCTCTTTTGGTGAATATTACCTTTTACTCATGCCCTCTCCTTTGTCTTTATTTATTTATGTATTTTTAAAATCTTTTTGTTGGGCGGCACCTGTGGCTCAGTCGGTAAGGCGCCGGCCCCATATACTGAGGGTGGCGTGTTCAAACCCTGCCCCAACTGAACTGCAACCAAAAAATAGCTGGGTGTTGTGGCAGGCGCCTGTAATCCCAGCTACTCGGGAGGCTGAGGCAAGACAATTGCTTAAGCCCAGGAGTTGGAGGTTGCTGTTAGCTGTGTGAGGCCACGGCACTCTACCGAGGGCCATAAAGTGAGACTCTGTCTCTCCAAAAAAAAAAAAAAAAATTAAATAAATAAATAAAATCTTTTTGTTATGGTGCCAGCCACATACACCAGGGCTGGCAGGTTCAAGCCCAGCCAGAGCCTGCTAACCAACAATGACCACTGCAATAAGAAAATAGCTGGGCATTATGGTGGGCACCTTTAGTGCCAGCTACTTGGGAGGCTGAGGCAAGAGAATCACTTAAACCGAAGAGTTTGAGGTTGCTGTGAGCTATGATGCCATGGCACTCTACCAAGGGCAACATAGACTCTTGTTTCCAAAAAAAAAAAAAAAAAGCCACTTGTTTTTCCCTTCTTACTCTTCAGTCTTCTCATCCTTTTACTCCTATATCAAAAGAATTCATCGAAACCTTAGGCCAGAGGCCTGGTAACTTGAAGAACAAGAGGAAGTGAAAGGAAAATTAGGGCAAAGAAACAGATAAAAGAAAACACTCATGAGGAAGAATTAGCAGACAAATCCTGGAAACGTGAAAAACCAGCCTAGAGCAACCCCTGCCCCCATAGATTATGAGGTACCTGCTGCAGAGGATTCCACCTATACGTAAATGTCAGAAATGATAGAAGGGGGATTTAAAACACAGATGATGAAAACAATGAAGGAAACTGCTGAAAAAGTGGAAAATAACCAAAAGGAAATCCAGAAACACAATCAAGTGCGAGATAACAATGTGAAGAATATAGAAAGGATATAGCAGAGCTGAAGGAATTGAAGCCGTCAATTAGGGAACTTAAAGATCTAATATAAAGTATCTACAACAGATTAGAACATGCAGAAGAAAGAATCTCAGAGGTAGAGGACAAAGCTCTTGAGATAACAGATAATTGAAGAGGCAGAAGAGAAAGCAGGGCAGCGCCTGTGGCTTAGGGGGTAGGGCGCCAGCCCCATATACTGAGGCTGGCAGTTCAAACCCAGCCCCAGCCAAACCAACAAAAACATAGCCAGGTGTTGTGGTGGGCACCCATAGTCCCAGCTACTTGGGAGGCTGAGGCAAGAGAATCGCCTAAGCCCAGGAGTTGGAGGTTGCTGTAAGCTGTGTGACACCATGGCACTCTACCAAGGGACTTCATGAAGCATTCAAACATATGAGTTATAGGTATCCCAGAAGGGGAAGAAAGAACAATGCCCCAGAGGAATGGAAGCCATGCTAGAGAATATTACAAGTGAAAATTTCACAAATATCACCAAAGATTCTGACACACTCCTTTCAGAGGGTTATTGGACCCCAGGTTGCCTCAACTCAAATAGAGCTTCTCCAAGACACATCGTGATAAATCTGTCCAATGTCAAGACAAAAGAAAAGATTTTGTAAGATGCCAGGAGTAAGCGCCAATTGATCTCCAGGGGTAAATCCATCAAGGTGACTGTAGACTTCTATAATGAAAAAAATTTTTTTTTCTTTCTTTCTTTCTTTTTTTTTTTTTTAGAGAGAGAGTCTCACTATGTTGCCCTTGGTAGAGTGCTATGGTGTCACAGCTCACAGCAACCTCACACTCTTGGGCTTAAATGATTCTCTTGCGTCAGCCTTCCAAATAGCTGGGAATACAGGGGCCCACCACAATGCCTGGCTATTTTGTTGTTGTTGTTGTTGTTGTAGTTGTCATTGTAAGCTGGCCTGGTGGGTTTGAACCCATCAGCTTCGGTGTATGTGGCCAGTGCCCTACCCACTGAGCCACAGGTGCCACCTCTAATGAAATTTTTCAAGCCAGAAGACAATGGTTATCTACCTTTAATCTACTTAAACGAAACAATTTCTAGCCCAGAACGGCACCTGTGACTCAAAAGAATAGGGCACTGGCCCCAAAGGCCAGAGGTGGTGGGTTCAAACCCAGCCCCCACCAAAAACTGCAAAACAAACAAACAAAAAAACTAATTTCCAGCCCAGAATTCTGTATCCTGCTAAGCTAAACTTTAAAATTGATGGAGAAATCAAATCTTTTACTGATATGCAAACTTTCAGGAAATTTGCCACAACAAGACCATCTCTACAGGAAATACTTCAACCTGTTCTACATGCAGACCATCACAATGGACCACCAGCAAAGTTAAGTACCCAGAAATTAAAGAACAGAACCTAGCTTCCACAATGATGCAAAAGATAAAACTAAGCAATTTAATTTCACAAAATAAGATGAATAGAATGCTACCACACTTATCAATAATCTCAATAAATGTTAATGGCTTGAATTCCCCACTGAAGAGGTTGAGGGATTGGCCCATTGGATTAAAAAAAGACAAACCAGGCTCGGCGCCTGTGGCTCAAGTGGCTAAGGCGCCAGCCACATACACTTGAGCTGGCAGGTTTGAATCCAGCCCAGGGGCCCACCAATCAATAATGACGGCTACAACCAAAAAATAGCCAGGTGTTGTGGCAGGTGCCTATAGTCCCAGCTACTTGGGAGGCAGAGGCAGGAGACTCTCTTGAGCCCAGGAGTTGGAGGTTGCTATGAGCTGTAATGCCACAGCACTATACCCAGGGCAACAGCTCGAGGCTCTGTCTCAAAAAAAAAAAAAAACATCTGTCTACCAGGAGACACACCTGGCCTCAAAAGGTAAATTAAAACTCAGAATTAAGGGTTGGAAGACAATTTTTCAGGCAAACAATTCAGAAGAAAAGAGGGGTTGCAAACTTATTTCAGGTACAAGTGGATTTAAAGCAACTGAAGTCAAGAAAGACAAAGATGAACACTTTATATTGGTCAAGGGAAAAATACAACAAGAGCACATTTCAATTCTCAACAGAATCAAAAGAATTGAAATTTTACCTTGTATCTTCTCAGACTACAAGGCATTAAAGGTGGAGCTCAACTCCAACAAAAACATTCAACCTCACACAAAGGCATCAAAATTAAACAACCTTATGCTGGTTTGGCACCTGTGGTGCCAGCCACATACACTGGAGCTGGTGGGTTTGAATCCAGGCCGGGCCTACCAAATAACAATGCCAACTACAACCAAAAAATAGCCAGGTGTTGTGACAGGTGCCTGTAGCCCCAGCTACTTGGGACACTGAGGCAAGAAAATCACTTAAGCCTAAGAGTTTGAGGTTGAGCTGTGAGCTGTGAGCCACGGGACTCTACCCAGGGTGACAGCTTGCGAATCTTTCTAAAAACAAACAAACAAACAAAAACCCTTATGCTGAATGAGAGTTGGGTGCAGGAAGAAATAAAAGGAAATCATTAACTTCCTTGAGCATAACAACAATGAAGACACAAGCTACCAAAACCTGTGGGATACAGCAAAAGCAGTCCTGAGAGGAAAATTTATCCCTTTAGATGCCTACATCCAAGGAACAGAAAGAGGGTGCCTCAACAAACTCACAAGCCACCTTGTGAGTGGAATTGGGGAAAGAAGAACAATCTAAGCCTTTTCCTAGCAGAAGAAAAGAAATTTCCAAAATTAAATCAGAGATTAATGAAATTGAAAACAAAAGAATCATTCCGAAAATTAATAAAACAAGGAATTGGTTTTTTTAAAAAATAAATATAATCCGTAAACCTTTGGCCAGACTAACTAGAAATAGAAAAATAGGGTGGCGCCTGTGGCTCAGTGAGTAGGGTGCTGGCCCCATACACTGAGGGTGGCAGGTTCGAACCCAGCCCTGGCCAAACTGCATAAAAACATAGCTGGATATTGTGGCTGGCGCCTGTAGTCCCAGCTACTGGGAGGCTGAAGCAAGAGAATGTCTTAAGTCCAAGAGTTGGACATTTCTCTGAGTCGTGATGCCATGGCACTCTACTGAGGACAAGAAAGTGAGGCTCTGTTTAAAAAAAAAAAAAAAAGGGCAGGGGGTGTGGCCCGCGCGGGGGTGGGGGGGAGGGGAGGCGGGCAAGATGGCGCCCAGCGAGTAAATTCTCCCTAATCCCCCTGGGGCTGCTGAGAAACCGGGGCGGGGCCCCCACTCCCTCCGCTCCTCCTCTCCCCAGCCCCTGGAGGTCTCCTTCCCTTCCTCTCTCCACCTGGGGGGGGGGGGGGCGTTGCGGGCCTGCTTCCCGGGACACCATGTCGGACTCTGAGGAGGAGAGCCAGGACCGGCAACTGAAAATCGTCGTGCTGGGGTTCGGCACCTCCGGGAAGACCTCCTTAGCTACGAGTTTTGCTCAAGAAACTTTTGGGAAACAGTACAAACAAACTATAGGACTGGATTTCTTTTTGAGAAGGATAACAATGCCAGGAAACCTGAATGTTACTCTTCAAGTTTGGGATATAGGAGGACAGACAATTGGAGGCAAAATGTTGGATAAATATATCTATGGAGCACAGGGAGTCCTTTTGGTATATGATATTACAAATCATCAAAGCTTTGAGAATCTAGAAGATTGGTATACTGTGGTGAAGAAAGTGAGTGAGGAGTCGGAAACTCAGCCACTGATTGCCTTAGTTGGAAATAAAATTGATTTGGAGCACATACGAACAGTAAAACCTGAAAAACACGGTTTTGCCAGGAAAATGGTTTCAGTAGTCACTTTGTCTCCGCCAAGACAGGAGACTGTCTTCCTGTGTTTCCAGAAAGTCGCTGCTGAAATCCTTGGAATCAAATTAAACAAAGCAGAAATAGAACAGTCACAGAGGGTGGTGAAGGCAGATATTGTAAACTACAACCAGGAACCTCTGTCGGGAACTGTCAACCCTCCTAGAAGCTCTATGTGTGCTGTTGAGTGAGTGTGCTCTCCTCTGGGTCGGCAGCCCTGGCTGCCCTTCCCCGCTGGGTGGGCCTGTGGACTTCTGGGAACCTGTTTTATCAGTGACCATCTCCAGTTCAGTTAACACATTCCTCCCAACGCCCTTCAACATTAAGTGTTGCCGCACAGCCATAGCTCCTTGGATTCTAAGGAACTCATCTTTGGGACCACACACCTTGAACTCAGCACGCAGAGCCCATTCTCTGGACTTAGATCGCTTCATCGAGGAAGAACAATGTTGCTTCTCTCTGTGTTCTCGCTGCTTTTCTCCCCGATGTAATTTTTTTATTCACTAAATATGAAAACTCTCCAAGTCTTAACCGCCAGCCAGGATTTTGCCACACACAGTTCCATGCTTTTATCTGAAGTCATACATGTCGAAGTATCCTCCGGAGTGCAGACATCAAACAAGTAACATGTTTTACGTATAGATACTTGAGAAGGCGTTCTCTTGCTGTCTTTTGTAAGTGAAAATGTATAAAGCTGTATGTAACTGAAAATGCTTGAAATAAGGCTGTAACAGAAATATTTTTTCATTTTTTAAAAAGGGGCCTAAATTGTTTCTATAGTAGTCTGTGACTCACAAAGTGGTGAGTATTTGATATTGTGTTTTTATGACTGTATCATGTTCATTATGCATCGTGTGATGCCCACCTCAGATGGCTTTATGAATTCTGATGGATGTTCACCTAATGTTCCCCGGGACTCTCTCCTGCAGGCTGTGTGACTGCACTCCCATGATGAGCTGGGACTGCTGCTGGGTCACTGTGGGCCAACTGTACCTGACGTTCAGATGTTTTTCTCTCACAAATAAATTTATTTAAATTACAAAAAAAAAAGAAAGAAAAAAGTAAAATCTCTAGTAACCTCAATCAGGAATGATAAAGGGGAAATAACAATAGATGCCACAGACATACAAGAGATTATCTCTGAGTGCTACAAGAAACCCTATGCCCAGAAATTTGACAATGCTGAGGAAATGGATCAATAGTTGGAATCATACCCTCCCTAGACTTAGGCAGGAAGAAATAGATCTCCTGAACAGACCAATTTCAAGCACTGAGATCAAAGAAACAATAAAAAATTCTGCCAACAAAAAAAATGCCCTGGTCCGGATGGTTTCCCACCACAATTCTATCAAACCATCAAAGAGCTTATTCCCATACTGCTGAAATTATTCCAAAAAATTGAGGAGGAAGGAATCTTCCCCAACACATTCTATGAAGTAAACATCACTCTGATACCAAAACTAGGAAAAGACCCAACTAAAAAGAACTTCAGACCAATTTTACTAATGGATATAGATGCAAAAATTCTCAACAAAATCCTAGCCAATAGATTACAGCTTATCATCAAAAAAGTCATACATCATTATCAAGTAGGTTTCATCCCAGGGATGCAAGGCTGGTTTAACATACCCAAGTCCATAAACATTATTCACCATATCAGCGGAAGCAAAAACAAAGACCATATGATCCTCTCAATAGATGCAGAGAAAGTATTTGATGAAATCTAGCATCCTTTTCTAATTAGAACACTGAAAATTATAGGCATAGGTGGTACATTTCTTAAACTTATCCAAGCCATCTATGACAATCCCACAGCTAATATTTTACTGAATGTAGTAAAACTGAAAACTTTTGCACTTAGAACTGGAACCTGACAAGGTTGTTCTCTATCACCAGTACTGTTCAAGATAGTGCTGGAGGTACTCACCAATGAAATCAGGGAAGAGAAGGAAATAAAGGGCATCGAAATGGGAGCAGAGGAGGTCAAATTTTTCCTCTTTTCTGACAGTATGATCTTATACTTAGAGAACCCCAAAGACTCAACCACAAGTCTCTTGGACGTCATCAAAAAGTACAGTAATGTCTCAGGATATAAAATTAATGTACGCAAGTCATTAGCCTTTATATACACCAATAACAGCCAAGATGAGAGACTAATAAAGGACACAACTCCCTTTACCATAGCTTCAAAGAAAATGAAATACCTAGGAATATACCTAACAAAAGAGGTGAAGGACCTTTATAAAGAAAATTATGATACTGTAAGAAAAGAAATAGCAGAGGGTATTAATAAACAGAAGAACACACCATGCTTATGGCTGGGAAGAATTAACATTCTTTTAGAAATATAGACTATTCTTTAGAAATATAGACCATTGTTAAAAGGTCTATATTTCCCAAAGCAATCTGCAGATTCAATGCCATCCCTATTAAAATACCAACAATGTACTTTCAAGACTTGGAGAAAATAATTCTTCATTTTGTGTGGAACCAGAAAAAACTCTGTGTAGCTAAGGAAGTTCTTAGTAATAAAAACGAAGCCCGGGGCATCAACATACCAGACTTGAGGCTGTACTACGAGGCCATAATGGTTAAAACAGCATGGTACTGGCACAAAAATAGAGACATAGACATTGGAATCAAATAAGAAACCAAGAAATGAAAATAACATCTTACAGCCACCTAATTTTCAATAAACAACAAGAACATACACTGGGGCAAAGACTCCCTGTTCAATAAATGGTGCTGGGAGAACTGGATGTCCACATGTAAAAGACTGAAACTGGACTTGAACATTTCTCCACTCACAAAAATTGATTCAAGATGGATAAAAGACCTAAATTTAAGGCATGAAACAATAGAAATCCTCAAAGTAAGTATAGGAAAAATACTGTAAGATATCACCCTGGGGAAAGACTTCATGAAGAAGACTACCATGGCAATTGCAACAACAATAAAAATAAAGAAATGGGACTTAATTAAACTGAGAAGCTTATGTACAGCTAATCAAATAGACAACCTACACAATGGGAAAGGATATTTGCATATTTTGAATCAGACAAAAACTTGATAACTAGGATCTATAGAGAACTCAAATCAATCCACATGAAAAAAGCCAACAATCCCATATATCAATGGGCAAGAGACATGAATAGAGCCTTCTCTAAAGAAGACAGACGAATGGCTAGCAAACATGAAAAAATGCTCATCATCCCTAAGTATTAGAGAAATACGAATCAAAACCACCCTGAGATACCATCTAACCCCAACGAGAATGGCCCACACCACAAAAATCTCAAAACTACAGATACTGGTGTGGATGTGGAGAGAAAGGAACACTTTTACACTGCTGGTGGGACTGTAAACTAGTACAACCTTTTTGGAAGGAAGTATGGAGAACCCTTGAAGAACTCAAGCTAGACCTCCCATTTGATGCTGCAATCCCATTACTGGGCATCTACCCAGAAGGAAAAAAATCCTTTTATCATAAGAACACTTGCAGTAGACTGTTTATTGCAGCTCAATTTACAATTGCCAAAATGTGGAAAACGGCCTAAACATACACCCACCCAGGAATGGATTAACAAGCTGTGGTATATGTATACTGTGGAATTCTATTCGGCCATTAAAAAAGATGGAGACTTTACATCCTTTGTACTAACCTGGATGGAAGTGGAACATGTTATTCTCAGTAAAGCATCACAAGAATGGAGAAACATGGCTCAGTGGCCATAGCACAATGGTTTCAGTGCTGGCCATATACACCAAGGTTGGTGGGTTTGATCCTTGCCTGGGCCAGCTAAACAACAATGACAACTACAACAACAATGCCTGGGTGTTGTGGCAGGTGCCCGTAGTCCCAGCTACTTGGGAGGCTGAGGCAAGAGAATTGTTTAGCCCAAGAGTTTGAGGTTGCTGTCAAACAAAGCTGTGACCCCATGGCACTTTACCCAGGGCAACATAGTGAGCCTCTGCCTCAAAAAAAAAAAAAAAGGAATGGAGAAACATGAATCCTATGTACTCAATTTTGATATAGGGACAATTAATGACCTAGTACACAGTGGAGGGTGGGGGGAAAGGGAGAGCAGAGAGAAAGAGAAGGAGGGCAAGGAGTGAGGGAGAGGGAAGGAGGGAGGTGATGGGAGGAGGGGAGAGCATAGAGAGTGAAGCCGGGGTGGGGTTCTCAGTGTGTGACACTCCTTGAGCCACAGGTGCGGAGCCAGTGTGTGACGCTTCTTTTGGGGCATGACCCAATTATAAGAGGGACTTTATCTAACAAATGCAATCAGTGTAATCTGGTTTCTTGTACCCTCAATGAATCCCCAACAATAAAAAATAAATTAGGGGCAGCGCCTGTGGCTCAGTGAGTAGGGTGCTGGCCCCATATACTGAGGGTGGGGCAGGTTTGAACCCAGCCCCAGCCAAACTGCAACAAACAAAATAGCCGGGCGTTCTGGCAGGCACCTGTAGTCCCAGCTACTAGGGAGGCTAAGGCAAGAGAATCGCCTAAGCCCAGGAGTTGGAGGTTACTGTGAGCTGTGTGACACCACGGCACTCTTCCTACCGCGCAGCGCAATAAAGTGAGACTCTGTTTCTACAAAAAAAAAAAAAGAGAGAGAGAGAGAAAACATCTCATAACCAGCTAAAAGGAAAGAATAAAACACTTCCTGAAAATGGAAGAGAGACAGTACTGAGGAACAATAATTTTCACTGTGAAGTCTCACACCAAACTAAAAGGCAAGAATAAGAGAAAATAAGATTTTGAAATACACATGCCCTTAGAAAATATGCATCATATAGAAACACACAAAAAGCTTCTCAAGCTCAGGATAGGATTTTCTTCATCCTGAAATCTTTGGAAACCAAAAGTGTATCTGTCACATAGAAGCTCATATTTGATTGGTTGGTTGTTTGATTTATGTTTGTCTCACAAAGTAAATGTTGAACTAGGAACAGGAGACAATCGGTGGAGGAACACGTCTCCTTTCCATGTCCTCTACGTCTTTTCCATGTCATGTAATCAAACTGCATCCAATTGAGTGGGTGTGTATTATTACAGGGATTATTGTCATTCATGGATGTATCTGTGGAGTTCACTTGGGAGGAATGGCAGTTACTGGATCCTATACAGAAGTACCTCTATAGGGATGTGATATTGGAAAACTACAGCAACCTGGTATCAGTGGGTAAGTGCAGCTTATCAATTTAAGTTACCTTGTAAGACATCAATTGCCATTCTGGGATTTCTGACATGCTTAATGATTATGAAGGTGAACTTCAGGGCTCAAATGTCCTATTTAGCCCTCCTAATTGTAATCTTTGCTCAGGTTCAAATGAGCCTTTTTGTTTTTTAGCTTCTGTTTCTTCCCTGACACCTTGGTTCATTGTCCTTTGTGATTTTCTGTTAATAGGATATCATGACACCAAACCTGATCTAGTCTTCAAGTTGGAGCAAGGGGAAGAGCCATGGATAGTAAACACCAAGGTTTCCTGTCATAGCTGTCCAGGTGGGTGAGTGAGAACCAGGAAGCTAAAAGGTGCAGAGTGAAATGTGGCTCCTTGAAGAGTTGGCACTTGCTGGGTATGTCACTCTTTGTGTTTTAGGGCTCTCCTTCTTTCCTTCTTCTCTAAACTCTGCTCATGGTTTGCTTTCTGGGTTAGTTTCCCTCCTTCACATAGTTGCAGGCTGTACAGGCATGAGGTCCTCAAAGGTTCCTTTTCCCCTCTTATGGGCTGACTCGTGCTCTTCTTACAGCCTGTTTTCAGCTGCTTCTTTTGCCTTCCACAGTTAAATGCCTTAGACTTTACCACTCTGAAACCTGGTCTCTCGCGTATCATTGAATGATTTTACACACTTTATGCTTCCTTTTTGAGTTGTCCAAGGAGGTTTGTTTCCCAATTTGGCTGTCCTATCCTATGTTTTAAGTATTGAAAAGCTTTTCCTAGCCGGGCGATGTGGCGGGCACCTGTAGTCCCAGCTACTCGGGAGGCTGAGGCAGGAGAATTGCCTAAGCCCAGGAGTTGGAGGTTGCTGTGAGCTGTGTGAGGCCACGGCACTCTACCGAGGGCCATAAAGTGAGACTCTGTCTCTACAAAAAAAAAAAAAAAAAAAAGAAAAGCTTTTCCATTCTGAAGATTTAAGCTCTTTTCCCTTCAGTGTTAATGGTATCAAAATTGTCATCATGTTCCTCTTTTTCTGTTGCACTTGGGTCCTAGGTTTTTTACACGTTCAGGAGAGCTCCCCTGTGCTTTCTCAGCTTTCATTCTTAGTATCAGAAATGGGAAGGAACTTCTTCCTCAGTTTCTCCTAAATTAAAAAAAATTTCTTTCCCCAGAGTCTTGCTCTTTTACCCAGGCTAGAATGCAGTGGTGTGATCATAGCTCACTGCAGCCTTGAACACCTGGGCTCAAGTGATCATCCTATCATAGCTTCCCAGTAGCCAAAACTACAGGCATCACCATGCCTAGCAAGATTTTCTTTTATTTATTTATTTATTTATTTAGAGACAGAGTCTCACTTTATTGCCCTTGGGAGAGTGCCGTGGCATCACAGCTCACAGCAATCTCCATCTCTTGGGCTTAGGCGATTCTCTTGCCTCAGCTTCCCAAGTAGCTGGGACTACAGGTGCTCGACACAATGCCTGGCTATTTTTTGTTGCAGTTTGGCGGGATCCAGGTTTGAACCCCCCACCCTCCATATGTGGGGCTGGCGCCCTACACACTGAGCCACAGGTGCCACTCTGCTTTTATTTTTGCTTTCTGACAGTGTCTCACTCTTTTGCCCAGGCTAGAGTGCCATAGTGTTAGCCTACCTCACAGCAACTCAAACTCATGACTTCAAGTGATCCTCCTGTCTTAGTCTCCTGAATAGCTGTCACAACACCCAGCTTATTTTTCTGTTTTTAATAGAAAAGGGGTCTTGCCTCCCAGAGTGCTAGGATTACAGGGCTGAGCCCAGGTTTTTTGTTTTTTTGGCCAGGGCTGGGTTTGAACTCACCACCTCCGGTATATGGGGCCAGCGCCCTACTCCTTTGAGCCACAGGCGCTGCCCCTGTGCCCAGGTTTTTTTAATTTTTTTACATTTGGAGACAAAGTCTTGCTCTGTTGCCCCAGCTAGAGTACAGTGGCATCATCATATTTTCATAGCTCACTGCAGCTTCCTGGGCTCAACTTCTGGGCTGAAGTGATCCTCCTGCCTCAGCCTTTTGAGTAGCTAGAACCATAGACACATGGCACCATTCTTGGCTGATTTTATTTTATTTTTTTCTTTGAGACAGAGTCTCACTATTTTTCCCAGGCTAGGATGCCGTGGCATCAGCCTTGCTCACAGCAACCTCAAACTCATGAGTTCAAGTGATCTTCCTGCCTCAGTATCCTTTGTAGCTCATCACAACACCCAGCTAGTTTTTCTATTTTTAGTAGAGATATGGTCTCGCTCTTGCTCAGGTTGGTCTCAAACTCCTGAGCTCAAGCAGTCCACCCATCTCAGCCTCCCAGAGTGCTGAGATTATAGGCTATTGAGCCATCTTGCCTAGCCTGATTTTTTTTTTTTTTCTTTCTATTTTTTTGTAGAGACAGGATCTTGCTCTTGCTCGGGCTGCTTTTGACCTCCTGGCCTCAAGCAATCCTCCCGCCTTGGCCTTCTAAAATACAGGGATTAGTGGGCAGCGCCTGTGGCTTAGTGAGTAGGGTGCCAGCCCCATATACCGAGGGTGGTGGGTTCAAACCCGGCCTTGGCTAAACTGCAACAAAAAATTAGTCAGGTGTTTTGGCGGGCGCCTGTAGTCCCAGCTACTCTGGAGGCTGAGGCAAGAGAATCACCTAAGCCCATGAGGTGGAGGGTGCTGTAAGCTGATGCCACAGCATTCTACTGAGGGTGACAAAGTAAGACTCTGTCTCTAAAAAAAAAAAAAAAAAAAAGTACTGGGATTACAGGTGTGATCCACTACACCCATTTTCCCTATTTTTTTTTTTTTTTTTGTAGAGACAGAGTCTCACTTTATGGCCCTCGGTAGAGTGCCGTGGCCTCACACAGCTCACAGCAACCTCCAACTCCTGGGCTTAAGCGATTCTCTTGCCTCAGCCTCCCGAGTAGCTGGGACTACAGGCGCCCGCCACAACGCCCGGCTACATTTTCCCTATTTTTATTACCACTCTTATTACAGTTCTAATCTTGTATCCTGGCTTCTGTGGACTCACTTTGGATATCCTGTCTCCTTCCTCCTTTGCTAATCTTGCTACTGTTTCTGTTTTTATTAGTATTTTATCCTTTGAAAAGTATCTTATAGGTCTTGTCTCTTCATTTATCAGCCAGACTAGATCCCACGCTTGCCTAGATAGCTTAAATTTTTTTTTTTTTGTAGAGACAGAGTCTCACTGTACTGCCCTTGGGTAGAGTGCCGTGGCGTCACACGGCTCACAGCAACCTCTAACTCTTGGGCTTACGCGATTCTTTTGCCTCAGCCTCCTGAGCAGCTGGGACTACAGGCGTGCGCCACAACGCCCGGTTATTTTTCTGTTGCAGTTTGGCCGGGGCTGGGTCCGAACTCGCCACCCTCTGCATATGGGGCTGGCGCCCTACTCACTGAGCCACAGGCGCCGCCCTTAGCTCAAGTTTTTAGTCATATTACAGAAATGTCATCTTCTCCTTAACCATTGCTGCTGGATTTATTTGCATTAGCATCATAACACTAGTCTGAGAAAATAAACTAGTATGTTACTGATTCAGGCAAAATAGAAGAACAAGAAATTTTTAGTCTCTGTAGGCCAGTTCTAACCATGGCTTAATTCAGAATCTTTTTTTTTTTTTTACTTTTTTTTTTTTGTAGAGACAGAGTCTCACTTTATGGCCCTCGGTAGAGTGCCGTGGCATCACACAGCTCACAGCAACCTCCAACTCCTGGGCTTAAGCGATTCTCTTGCCTCAGCCTCCCGAGTAGCTGGGACTACAGTTAATTCAGAATCTTGATTATGTCAGGAATCCAGCTTCCATGTGCACCCCCGCCCCTTGTTATCCTCAGATGTTTTATTTGCACATTCATCTTATTGTTTAATACATTTAATTATTGTTTTAATTTAATTTAATTTAATTTAACAATAATTAATTAAACAACTTATTAATACTTATTTTTTAATACTAATATTGTTTAGCACTTAGTGAGTGCTGACCCTTTCTCTGCCTGCTTGCTTTCTCCATTTGGATGTTGAACTGAGATCTCAAATATAGTAATATCCAAAACAAAATTTTTCTTTTTCTCCAAACATTATTCTCTCCCAGTGTTTTCCATCTCTAAAGAGCAGTACCACCTTGCTGTTCAAGCTGTTAATTGTTGTTAATTCCTCTCCTTTTCTCAGCTCCCACATATAGTCCTTCAGTAAATTCTTATAGCTCCCTCTCTAAATATTTTTCACATTTCATTAACTCTAGAAGTTAGGCCCAAACCATTATTGTTTCTTCCTGGACTGCTGTAATAGGTCCCTAATGTATCTCTCTGCCTTTCTTTTACTTAATTTTTACATAACAGCCAAATGGGTCTTTTAATACCAGAAGACTCTTGGAGATCTCCTCTATTAAAATCTTTGGATGGGGGCAGCGCCTGTGGCTCAAAGGAGTAGGTTGCTGGCCCCATATACCAGAAGTGGTGGGTTCAAATCTGGCCCCAGCCAAAAACTGCCAAATAAAAAAAAAACTTTGGATGGGGTCAGGCACGGTGGCGCACGCCTACACTCTGGGAGGCTGAGGTGGCCGATCCTTTGAACTCAGGAGTTTGAGACCAGCCTGAGCAAAGAACAAAAATACTAAAAATAGAAAAATTAGCTGCGTGTGCGGTAGGCACCTGCAGTCCCAGCTCTTGGGAAAGCTGAGGCAAAAGGATCACTTGCCCAAGAGTTTGAGAGTTTGAGGTTGCTGTGAACTATGATGATGCAATAGCACTCATTTTTCTTTTCTTTTTTTTTTTTTTTTGAGACAGAGCCTCAAGCTGTCACCCTGGGTAGAGTGCTGTGACATCACAGCTCACAGCAACCTCCAAATCCTGGGCTTAAGCGATTCTCTTGCCTCAAGCCTCCCAAATAGCTGGGACTACAGGTGCCCGCCACAACGCTTGGCTGTTTTTTGGTTGTAGTTGTCATTGTGTTTGGCAGGTCCGGGCTGGATTTGAACCTGCCAGCTCTGGGGTATGTGGCTGGTGCCTTAGCCAGTTGAGCTACAGGCACCCAGCTGCAATAGCATTTTAATAAAAATTAAAAAATAAAATATTTGATTAAAATAAATGTATATTTTTGCCACAACCTTGCGTAATTTATTTCTAGTTTCACTGTATTCACTCAGTGGGTTTTAGCTATTCTGGTCTTATTCTGTTTCTTAAACCACATCTAGCAGGTATCCTTAGGAAATTTATACTTAGTATTCCTTTTGTTTGGAGTGTTAATTTTTTTAGGGCTACTTTGTTCTCATTTTAATGTATTGTTGTCATCTGACCTAAATGTCATGGCCTAGTTATTCTATTTCCTATGAATTCACTTTTTAATTAAGCAAAATCTTACAATAAAAAAAAAAAATACAGGCTCAGGTGGCGCCTGTGGCTCAGTGAGTAGGGCACCGGCCCCATATACCAAGGGTGGCGGGTTCAAACCCAGCCCCGGCTGAACTGCTCCCAAAAAGTAGCTGGGCGTTGTGGTGGGTGCCTGTAGTCCCAGCTGCTCAGGAGGCTGAGGCAGGAGAATCGTGAAAGCCTAAGAGTTGGAGGTTGCTGTGAGTCCTGTGACATCATGGCACTCTACCGAGGGTGGTAAAGTGAGACTCTGTCTCTACAAAAAAAAAAAAAATACAGGCTCGGCGCCTGTGGATCAAGTGGCTAAGGCGCCAGCCACATACACCTGGGCTTGCAGGTCTAATCCAGCCCTGGTCCACCAAACAACAATGATGGCTGCAACCAAACAGCCGGGTGTTCTTGCAGGCGCCTATAGTCCCAGCTACTTGGGAGGTGGAGGCAGGAGAATCACTTGAGCCCAGTAGTTGGAGGTTGCTGTGAGCTGTGATGGCATGGCACTCTACCCAGGGCAACAGATTGAGGCTGTGTCTCAAAAAACAACAACAGCAACAAAATACAGATATAAAATAATTGGTACTTGGCTCCTTATGTGCAAGCTTAATTCTTTTTTTCTTGTTTAGAGACAGAGTCTCACTTTGTCACCCTTGTTAGAGTGCTGTGGCGTCATAGCTCACAGCAACCTCCAGCTCTTGGGCTTAGGTGATTCTCTTGCCTCAGCTTCCCAAGTAGGAACTACAGACACCCGCCACAACACCAGGCTATTTTTTGTTGTTGTTGCAGTTTGGACAGGGGCGGGTTTGAACACACCACCCTTGGTGTGTGGGTCCCGTGCCCAACTTAGTGAGCCACAGGCGCCTCCCCCACAATCTTAATTTTTTTTAACCTTTAATTTAAAAATCATTTCGAACACTGCTAATTTGCTACCAGCATTTATGAGGCGCCCTGTTGTGGTTTTGTTTTATTCAGTTCCTTCACCCCAGTGCTTGTCCAATATTTCTTTTGAACCAGTTTCATAAGCTTGTAAAACTCTTTAATTCCATAACAAGTTCATTTTATGATTTGAAAGGTATGTTTTATTTGTTTTTTTTTTTTTTCTAGAAGGCTGGGAAGAATGGTACCAGAAAGATCAAGATGAACTTGAAAGTGTTGAGAGAAGCTATGCTTATAATGTGTTTGAAAAACTTGATCTGAGCAAAACCCATCTTTCTTCAATACAAAGACTCCATAAGTATAACATACATGGAAAAAGTTTGACACAATACTCAGGTTCAAGCAGAAGCTATGTAAGAAAGAATCCTGATAAGTTCCATGGCTATGAAGAAACATATTTTCTTAAGCATCAAACAGCCCATAACATAGAAAAGAACTGTGTGTGTAGTGAATGTGGGAAAGCTTTTCGTTGTAAATCACAGCTTATTGTACATCTCAGAATTCATACAGGGGAGCGACCTTATGAATGCACTAAATGCGAAAGAGCCTTCAGTGCTAAGTCAAACCTTAATGCTCATCAGAGAGTTCATACAGGAGAAAAACCCTATTCATGTAGTGAGTGTGAGAAAGTTTTCTCTTTCAGGTCTCAGCTCATTGTCCATCAGGAAATTCATACAGGAGGGAAGCCTTATGGTTGCAGTGAATGTGGGAAAGCATACAGTTGGAAATCACAGCTTATTTTACATCAGAGAAGTCACACAGGGGTGAAACCCTATGAATGTAGTGAATGTGGGAAGGCCTTTAGTTTGAAGTCACCATTTGTTGTACACCAAAGAACTCATACAGGTGTGAAACCCCACAAATGCAATGAGTGTGGGAAAGCCTTTAGGAGTAAGTCCTACCTCCTTGTTCACATCAGAATGCACACAGGAGAGAAGCCCTATCAGTGCAGTGATTGTGGGAAAGCCTTCAATATGAAGACACAACTCATGGTCCATCAGGGAGTTCACACAGGAAATAATCCTTATCAATGTAGTGAATGTGGGAAGGCCTTTGGTAGGAAGGAACAGCTTACTGCACACCTGAGAGCTCATGCAGGAGAGAAGCCTTACGGATGCAGCGAATGTGGGAAGGCTTTCAGCAGCAAGTCATACCTTGTCATACATAGAAGAACACACACAGGGGAGAGGCCTTATGAATGTAGTTTGTGTGAGAGAGCCTTTTGTGGGAAATCACAGCTAATTATACATCAGAGAACTCACTCAACAGAGAAACCCTATGAATGCAGTGAATGTGAAAAAGCCTATCCTAGGAAGGCATCACTTCAGATACACCAGAAAACTCATTCAGGAGAGAAGCCTTTCAAATGCAGTGAGTGTGGGAAAGCCTTCACTCAGAAGTCATCTCTCAGTGAACATCAGAGAGTTCATACAGGAGAGAAACCGTGGAAATGCTCTGAATGTGGGAAATCCTTCTGTTGGAATTCAGGACTTCGTATACATCGGAAAACTCACAAGTGAGAAATCAAAGTGATGAAGTAAATGTGAGAAGCTAAAGCTGATGCTCACAGTTCAGATAATAATAATATACAGGATTTATAAGCAGGAAGTCTTAAAATAGCATTCATGTCAAAAAAGTCTTACAGGAAGAGAGACCAATCTTATTTGGAGTGAGTATGCAAAAGCTTTCAGAAATAACTCAAAAATCTTTGTAGACAAGAGAATAATTGAAGGAATGAGGAGCAATAAATGTATCAAATGTGGTAGCATCATTATAAAGATTCAGAGAATTCATGCTGAGAACACTTTATAAATTTAACAGATCAGAAAAGCATTTCCCCATCGAAGGTGTTACATGGAAAGTCACATTCCAAATTTGAAGCTGTGTTTTTATAAAATAAAATATCAATTATAAATAGTAGGCTTGGGTGGCGCCTATGGCTCAAAGGAGTAGCGTGCTGGCCCCATATGCTGGGATGGCAGGTTCAAACCCAGCCCCAGCCAAAAACCGCAAAAAAATAAATAAATAAAAATAAATGAATAAATAGTAGGCTTTTCCCTGGTGAAGTATCAAGTTGTTTTTTTGTTTTGTTTTAGTAAGTAAATTAAATAATGGTCAGGAAAAGTACAGTAACATTATTCTGAAAGTTAAGAGAGAATTTAGTGTGACTTTCTCAGTTAATACTGACTAGCATTTTTTTTTAATGTTGGTATTTTATTTTTTAAAGTAACTTGTTTTATATACATATATATATTTTGATAGTTTGTGGAATAACATCCCTCAGTATACTAAATATTAAATGCTAAATATCAGCATTGTCTATTTCTTGGCAATATAACTAAAATAATGTGGTTTATAACAAAAGGATGCAGTTCTTACTCTATGTTTATTCAGTAGTCCACATAAGCAGGTTTGGCAGTTGTTACAGGGCTGCTGCTTAAGAGAAGGCATCATAATGAATATTTATTATATTTTAGCAATACAGTGTCTGTTCTTCATTGGTTGATATGAGCACCCTAGTTTTCTCTGGAGAAATGCCTCCCCTCTCTCAAGTGCTTCTGGTGGTGGTATCTTTCAGGTATCCTTTCCACTGGCCACAGGTAAGCATTATACCCATTGTTGAATAATGGTAATCTCTTTTTCAGGATTTTGAGAAAGGAATTGTGAGAACCCATTTATTCTTGTCTCAGAATTCCTTTGAGACCACCAGTTCTGCTACATTGATTCCCAGAATAACTTTGGATTCTATACCTTTTTGAACCTGGTTCTCTGGCCTTCTGTGTGCTTCCTCATAACTTCTCAATAAAAATGTTTTCATTGTTTTGGGATTTTTTGCTTAAGAGGAATGAATTAACTATTTCTTATAATCTGAAGCCTTTAATTAATGAGTTGTTGCTCTGAAGTAGCGTGTAGATAATAGTGAGTTGAAGAAAAGTGGAATATACAGTTTAGGGTTTTTCCCCTAAGATTAAGAAAAATTATATTCCAAGATATGAATTTTTTAGCTCATCTATGAAATAGTATAATTAATTTTGTTTGCATACACTGGGTCCTTGTGGCCCCTGATAAGATTCTGGAACATCGGAGACCTATGGCTTTATAAGAATTTTAAATTTGTGAGGAAATCCAGGACAGGAGATGAGGTGGCTCATTTTGATCATCCCAGATCTTAGGCCACAAGAATGATAGGTGTGAAGTCCTGGAATTTCATCTCAAGGTGGAGTTATCAGACTCACGAGCTTTCTGTGATGTTGCTGAAATGACATTTCACTTATAATCACAGGGTTGAGATATTAGAAACCAAATAGTATATTTGGTGTGGCGAATTAAAGAGTCAGTGCACCTCAAATGCTTACTAAATTTCTTACATAAATGTGAACTGAAAACATTATCCCTTGATAATATGAATAGGAATATCTAGGAGGAACCTGAGGCCTCAGCCTCTAGCAATTCTTATGATACACTTTGCATTGTCTGTTCTTCATTTAAGGATATAGACTAGATTTTGGCAATATATTAATATGCAATTTAAACTTGAGTGTCAGTTTTTCTTGGAACATGTCTAAATGTATTTGTGTATTTGATGCTGTTGCACTGCAATGGCAGAGTTGAATATTTGTGTCAGACTCTGCATTGCCCACAGAACCTGCCTACTCCTGTGTCTTGCAGGAAGAAGCTTATTTTGCTAGTGTCCCATGCCTCATTGTTAGCTGTTTGGTAATAGTAATCTACACTAAAGATGCCTGAGATGGAATTGCTCATCTCAGGATAGAGTATAGATACTACAGAATGTTAAAAGGATTAGCAATATAGCGAAACATCTGCAAAATACTTGTGAAAATGATTTTGGAGGGTATTTAATCAAAGTTAATTATCTACCCAGTCAATATGTATTTAATGTGCTAATAATACACTAAAGTTATTATTTTCGTGGTTATGGATTTTTTTTTTTTTTTTGCAGTTTTTGGCTGGGGCCAGGTTTGAACCCGCCACCTACGGTATATGGGGCTAATGCCCTACTCCTTTGAGTCATAGGCACCGCCCTATGGTTATGGTTTTTAAAGTTAGCTGCAGGCCAGGTGCAGTGGCTCACATCTGTAATCTTACCACTCTGGGAGGCCAAGACGGGTGGATTGCCTTAGCTCACAGGTTCGAGACCAGCCTGAGCAAGACCATCTCTAAAAAATAGCCAGGCATTGTTGGGATTGCCTGTAGTCTCAGCTGCTTGGGAGACTGACACAAGAGAATCACTTAAACCCCAAGAGTTTGAGTTGCTGTGAGCTATGATGCCATGCTACTCTATTGAGGGTGACAAAGTGAGACCCTGTCTCAAATAATAAATAAATAAATAAATAAATAAATGATATGTTCCATGCTTGTGACAGTTTAATGCTAGCATATGCAAAAGCAAACAGCATCAGACTATATGGGATTTCCCCAGGTAAAACTTGATCAAAATAGAGCTAAAAAAAAAAAAAAAGACCCTAGTATACAGTTAGTAACCACATTCTATGGCAATCTTTGGTTACTCACCAGAATATCCTTGCTAAGAAATCCACACATTTATTTGGTATTGGGATAGTAATATGTGCAGAATCGTGGGAAACCACATTTCCCTTTGCTAGTGATTGGTTTAGGAGTCATGTATCTGAGTCTCTGTCAATGATGTAAAATTGAAGTCTGCTGGTTATTTTCCAAGACTGGCTTTTTCCTTTCTAAATTTATTTTGGTAGGAAACAGGGTCTTGCTTGGTTATCCAGAGTGCAGAGGTAGGATCACAATTCACTTCTGCCTGGATCTTGTAGCCTCAAGTGATCCTCTCAATTTGTCCCCTTGAATAATAGGGACTACAGGCAGAAGCTACCATGTGTGACCCAGGAGTGGTAGTGTTCTGTTGGCATTGTTTGCAAGGTTATTTTCCTCTTTCTGCCTTTTTTTTTTTTTTTTTATTTCAGATTAATGTGAGGGTATAAACAACTAGGTTACAATGTTTGAATTTGTTAGGTGGAGTCAACCTTGTAGTTGTATTCCACACCCAAGAGGTATACCATATACACTTATATTGTGCCCATTAAGTGGTAACACACTAGTCTCCCTCCCTCCTTCCCTCTCACCTAATTGAACTGAATTTAGTTTTTCTCTTGTGTGGGCCTGTATTATTTTGTCTACTGTTTTCATATTCGTATTGAGTACATCGGGTAATTGCTTTTTCATTCTTGTGATACTTTACTAAGAAGAATGTGTTTCAACTCCATCCAGGTTAATACAAAAGATAGAAAGTCACCATCTTTTTATGGCTGAATAGTATTCCACGGTATGCATATACTACAATATGTTAATCCATTCCTGGGTTGATGGGCATTTAGGTTGTTTCCACATCTTTATGATTATAAATTGACCTGTGGTAAACAATCTAGTGCAAAGGTCCTTATGATAAACTGATTTTTTTCCTTCTGGGTAGATCCCTGGTAATGGGATTATAAGGTCAAATGAGTTCTTTGAAGATTCTCTATACTTCTTTCCAAAGAGGCTGTATGACTTTGCAGTCCCACCAACAGTCTGAAAGTGTTTCCTTCTCTCCACATCTGTGCAGCTTTGCGACTTTGTGATGTAGACTACTCTTACTAGGGTTTGATCATATCTCAGGGTGGTTTTGATTTGCATTCTCTGATGATTAGAGATGATGAGCATTTTTTTCATGTTTGTTACCCATTCATCTGTCTTCTTCAGAGAAGGTCTGTTGATGTCTCTTGCCCAGTGATAGATGAGATTGTTTGTTATCTCTCTCTCTCTCTTTTTTTTTTTTTTTTGCAGTTTTTGGCCAGGGCTGGGTTTGAACCCACCACCTCCGGCATATGGGGCCAGTGCCCTATCCCTTTGAGCCACAGGCGTCGCCCTCCCTTTTTTTTTTTTTTTTTTCTCGAAACAGAGCCTTAAGCTGTCGCCCTGAGTGGAGTGCCATAGCAGCACAGCTTATAGCAACCTCCAACTCCTGGGTTTTCTCAAGTAGCTGGGACTACAGGCATCTGCCACAACACCGAGCCATTTTTTGGTTGTAGTTGCCATTGCTGTTTGGCAGGCCTGGGCTGGATTCAAACCTGCCAGCTCTTGTGTATGTGGCTGGCACCTTAGCCACTTGAGCTACAGGTGCTGAGCCTGTTTGTTCCTTTTTTGTTGATTAATTTGAGTTATCTGTAGATCCTAGTTATCAACCCTTTGTCAGATTTGTAAAATGCAAATATCTTGGGCGGCGCCTGTGGCTCAGTCGGTAAGGCGCCGGCCCCATATACCGAGGGTGGCGGGTTCAAACCCGGCCCCGGCTGAACTGCAACCAAAAAATAGCTGGGCGTTGTGGCGGGCGCCTGTAGTCCCAGCTACTCAGGAGGCTGAGGCAAGAGAATCACTTAAGCCCAGGAGTTGGAGGTGGCACTCTACTGAGGGCCATAAAGCGAGACTCTGTCTCTGCAAAAAAAAAAAAAAATGCAAATATCTTTTTGAATTCTGAACGTTTGCTTTAATTGTTGTATCCTTAACTGTGCAAAAGTTTTTCAGCTTAATTAAGTCCCATTTCTTTATTTTTCTTGTTGCAATTACCACTGAAGTCTTAATAAAATCTTTCCCCGGGCCTGATAGCATCAAGAGTTTTTCCCACACTTTGTTCTAGGATTTTTATCAGTTCATGTCTTAGATTTAAATCTTTTATCCATCTTAAGTAAATTTGTTTTAAGTGGTGATAGGTGCAGGTCTAGTTTCAGTCTTTTAGACTGGTTATCCAGTTCTTCTAGAGCCATTTATTGAATCGGGATTCATTTCCCCAGTGTATGCTTTTGTTTGGTTTATTGAAGATCAGATGGCAGTAAGAGACTGGGTTCATCTCTTGGCTTCCTATTCTGTTCATATGTCTGCGTCTCTATTTTTGTGCCAGTACCATGCTATTTTGATCACTGTGGACTTGTAATACAACCTTAAGTCTGGTAGAGTGATGCCTCTGGCTTTGGTTTTGTTTTTTTTTTGTAGAGACAGGGTCTCACTGTACCGCCCTCGGGTAGAGGGCCATGATGTCACATGGCTCACAGCAACCTCTAACTCTTGGGCTTAGGTGATTCTCTTGCCTCAGCCTCCCAAGTAGCTGGAACTACAGGCGCCCACCACAACGCCTGGCTATGTTTTTGTTGCAGTTCAGCCAGGGCTGGTTTTGAACCCACCACCCTTGGCATATGGGGCTGGCATCCTACTTACTGAGCCACAGGTGCCGCCCCTGGCTTTGTTTTTATTACGAAGAATTGCCTTGGCTGTATGGGTATTTTTTTGGTTCCGTACAAACAAAACTATGTTTTCTAGTTTTCAAAGTATTATGTTGGTGTTTTAATGGAGCTTGCCTTGAATCTATAGATTGCTTTGGGTAATTTAGACATTTTCACAATGTTGATTCTTCCCAGTCAAGAGCATGGTATGTTCTTCCATTTGTTAATGTCTTTTGTTATTTATTTTCTCAGGGTTTCATCATGTTCTTTGTAGAGGTCCATCACCTCTTTTGTTAGGTGTTTTCCTAGCTATATCCTCTTCTTTGAAGCTTCTGTGAAGGGAATTGTGTCCTTGATTTGTTCCTCAGCTTGGTTGTCAGTGGCATCTACAAAGGCTAGTGATTTGTAGACAATGATTTGATACCCTGAGATGTTAATGTATTTCTTGATCACTTTCAGGAGTCTTGTGGTTGAGTCTCTGGGGTTTTCTGAGTATAAGATCATATCATCCAAGAGCAAGAGTTTAACCTCCTCTGCCTGCATTTGAATGTCGTTTATATCCTTCTCTTGCCTGATTGCATTGGCTAGAAATTCAAGAACTATGTTGAATAGTAGTGGCAAGTGGACAGCCTTGTCTGGTTCCAGTTCTAAGTGGAAAAGCTTTCCGTTTACTCCATTCGGTATGATATGAGCTATGGTTTGTCATAGATGGTTTCAGTCATTTTAAGAATTGTGTGCACCTATGCCTATTTGCTTAAGTGTTCTTATTAGGAAAGAATACTAAATTTTGTCAAATGCTTTTTCTGTATCTATTGAGAGGATCATATGGTCTTTGTTTTTGCTTCTATTGATATGGTAAATTACATTTATGGATTTGCGTATGTTAAACCAACCTTTCATCCCTGGGATGAAGCCTACTTGATTATGATGTAAAATTTTTTTAATGTGTAGTGATAATCTATTTGCTAAGATTTTATTGAGTATTTTCCTATCAATATTCATTAGTGGAATTGGTCTGTAGTTTTCCTTTTTTAGTTGGGTCCTTTCCTGGTTTTGGTATCAGGGTGATGTTTGCTTCATAGAACATGTTGGGAAAGGTTCCTTCTTTCTCAATGTTTTAGAATAGGTTCTTTGAAGGTTTGGTAGAATTCTGGGGTAAAGCCTTGTGGTCCAAGGCATTTTTTGGTTGGAAGTTTTTTTATTGCTTCTTTAATTTTTGTGCTTGATATTGGTCTATTCAAGAGATCCGTTTCTTCCTGGAGTTTTAACCTTAAGTGATTCTGGGTATTGGTCCATTTCCTCCACATTGTCAAATTTCTGGGAGTAGAGTTTCTTGTATTAGTGAGACATAATCTCTTGTATCTCTATGATATCTGTTCTTATTTCCCCTTTCTCATTTCTGATTGAGATCATTAGAGATTTTACTTTTCTGTTTATAGTTAATTTGGCCAGCGGTTTATTGATTTTTTTTTTTTTTTTGGAGAAGCAAAATAATTTTTATTTCATTAATTTACTGAATGATTCTTTTGTTTTCAATTTCATGTCTTTCTTTTTTCTTTCTTTCTTTTTCTTTTCTTTTTTCTTTGAAACAGTCTCATTTTGTCACCCTTCTCAGTAGAGTGCCGTGGTGTCATAGTGCATGGCAATGTCAAACTCTTGGGCTCAAGTGATTCTCCTGCCTCAGCCTCCTGAGTAGCTACGACTAGAGGTGCCTGCCATAATGCTTGGCTATTTTTAGAAACAGAGTCTTGATCTGGCTCAGGCTGGTCTTGAACCCATGAGCTCAGGCAATCCACCCACCTCGGCCTCCCAGAGTGTGATAGGATTACAGGCATAAGCCACTGCTCCTGGCCTTATTACAATGTGTCTTTGAGATAATCAGTCTGTGTTGAGATGACCTTGGGTTCAATATCTCTCTAAAAGGGGTGTGCCCAAATCTTTGATGATGTTTGGGAAATTTTCATTTGTGATATCTTCTAGTAGTGTTTCCATTCCTTTGGGTTGTTCTTCTTCCCCTGCAGGAATACCAATGATTCATATGTTTGAACGCTTCATGAAGTCCCATAATTCTCTAAGCAATCACTTTTCTGTTTCTCTTTCTTTTTCTTCCTCTTTAAATGCCCGAGTTAACTCAAGATCCTATCCCTTGGCTCTAAGGTTCTTCCCTCTCTGGTCTAATCTGTTACTGATGTTTTCTGCTGCATCTTTAAGTTCATTGATTGACTCCTTCAATCCTTAAGCTCCTGTAAATCCTTTCTAATTTCTTCATATCTTTCTTTCATTATTTGGGTCTGTTTTGGGATTTCTTTTTGATTACTTAACACTTTCTCATCAATTCCCTTCATTGTTTTTGCCACTCATATTTTAAATTACCTTTCTGTCATTTCCATTATTTCTTTCTTTCTTTTTTTTTTTGCAGTTTTTGGCTGCAACCTGGTTTGAACCTGCCACCTCCAGGATATGGGGCTAGCACCCTACTCCTTGAGCCACAGGCGCCACCCCATTTCCATTATTTCTTTATAAGTGTAATCCTTTTTGGTAGCTACCTCATGATCCCTTGGTGGCTGGGGGGAGGAGGGTTGCTCTATTCTGGCTTTTCAAGTTGCCACAATTTTTCTGTTGCTTCCTCCTCATTTGTGTTTTCTTGTTCACTTCCTTTTGGTTTTGCCTCTCACTTCCTCCTTCACTTTAAATTACTTTGTCTCTGTACTTAGGTGTTGAAGTGTCCTTTTAGTATAGGAAGAAAAGACAGAGAAGAGTAAAGAGCAAGAAGGGAAAAAAGAAAGAAAAAGATTGGGCGGCAACTGTGGCTCAGTGAGTAGGGTGCCGGCCCCCTATACTGAGGGCAATGAGTTCAAATCTGGCCCCAGCAAAACTGCAACAAAGAAATATCTGGGCATTGTGGTGGGTGCCTGTAGTCCCAGCTACTCGGGAGGCTGAGGCAAGAGAATCGCCTAAGCCCAGGACTTGGAGGTTGCTGTGAGCTGTGACGCCACGACACTCTACCAAGGATGACAAAGTGAGACTCTGTCTCTTAAAAAAAAGAAAGAACGAAAGAAAAAGATAATGAAAAACTGGGAAGTGGGGGGGCAGTGCCTGTGGCTCAGTGAGTAGGGCGCCGGCCCCATATGCCGAGGGTGGCGGGTTCAAACCCAGCCCTGGCCAAACTGCAACAAAAAAATAGCCGGGCGTTGTGGCGGGCGCCTGTAGTCCCAGCTGCTCGGGAGGCTGAGGCAGGAGAATCACGTAAGCCCAAGAGTTAGAGGTTGCTGTGAGCCGTGTGATGCCACGGCACTCTACCCGAGGGCGGTACAGTGAGACTGTCTCTACAAAAAAAAAAAAAAAAAAACTGGGAAGGGGGTAAGGAAAAAAATTGAAAAATAGGAGAGAAGAAGGACAGAAAGCGAGAGCCAGGCAACATAGTGGTGTTCAGCTAGGTACTTTGACCCACACCCACAATTCCAGGAGTCTGTGGGGCTGGGCTGGGTGGGCCCCTCGAGGTCAGGACTTCCTAGCCTGGGCAAAATCAAGATCCCCCCCAGTTCTACCAAATATAGAAAAAAATCAGTAGTGTTTTCCAGTAGACCTTTCCAAAGGCCAAAGCTAGATGGACACCTTACCAGGGGCTCAAGGTATCCTTGAGTTAGGCCAATACCTTGACACCCTAGCCCAGACCTCACAGTGAGGCTCTGTCCAATAAATAGAATACAGAATGATGCTGGGTGCAGTGGCACGTGCCTGTAATACTACACTCTGGGAGGCCAAGGCAAGTAGATTGCTTGAACTCAGTAGTTTGAGACCAGTCTGAGCAAGAGCAAGACCTCATCTCTACTAAAAAGAAAAAAGTAGTCAGGCATTGTGTTAGGTACTTATAGTCCCACCTACTTGGGAGGCTGAGGCAAGAGGATTGCTTGAGTCCAAGAGTTTGAGATTGTGAGCCATGATACCATGGCACTATACCCAGGGTGACAGGGTGAGGCTCTGTCTAATAATAATAATAATAATACTGTCTAATAATAATAATAATAATAGAATCCAGAATGTAATAGAATAAAACAGATAAGAAAAAAGAAAAATAATAAAATTCAAAATAAAGTCATGTAAGATGCGAAAAAGAAAGGGATGTCTTGGTTATATTTTGAGAAATTTATGTGGGAAAGTTGAGAAAAGTTGAAAAGTCTCTATTACAAGACAAAAAAAGGAGAGCAATAGAAAAGAAAGAAGGAAGAAAAAGGGCTGAAAAATTGTAGCAAAAATGGAGCCCTTGGGCTCAGCACCTGTATCTCAGTGGTTAGGGCGCCAGCCACATGTACCGGGGCTGGTGGGTTTAAACCCTGCCGGGGCCTGCTGAGCAACCATGACAACAATAATAACAAAAATAGCTGGGTGTTGTGGCAGGTGCTTGTGGTCCCAGCTTCTTGTGAGGCTGAGGCAAGAAAATTGCTTAAGCCCAAGAGTTTGAGGTTGCTGTGAGCTGTGACACCACAGCACTCTACTGAGGGCAACATAGTGAGACTCTAGAAAGTAAAAATGAAAAAAAAAAGTACAACAAAACTAAACCAGAAAAAAACTAAGGAAAATAATTGAGAATACAAAAATATAATACATATATATTATAATATATTGACTGGACATCAGGTGGGGCTGTTATATCAGGAGTTGCAAAACACGCTGCTTTTGCTTTGTAAGATGGGAGCCGGAACCCACTATCTAGTTGCCACGGAGACCTAGTCCTGTCTTCTTGATTGATTTGCCTTCGATCAAGGCTTGGTCTTTTCACTACCATTTATTCACTACAGTATTAATATCCTGAAGCTCTCACCAGATTTCTTAGGAGACACTACTTGACCTTCCCATTGGCTATGAAGTGGCTTTCCCAGGGGCGTGGGAGCTGTTCCCTAGGGATGGCTGCGAGAGGTCAGTGGGGGCACCAGAGCCACTGTGCACTAGGACCCTGGGACTGTTCCTCCTGGGCAGTTATTCCCCTGTGGCAGCCCCCTGCCAGTAGCCAAGCTACTGGGAATTCCACCTTGCTCCATGATTCAATCCTGGCTGCCAGACACTGTTTCAGTTCACTTGCTCACTTAAACCCTTCAGAGGGAGCTCCATTGAGCACCACAGTTCAAGAAAAAATAAAGCTGCAAGGGTGGTGCCTGTGGCTCAGTGAGTAGCGCGCCGGCCCCATTTACCAAGGGTGTCAGGTTCAAACCCAGCCCCAGCCAAACTGCAAGAAAAAATAGCTGGGCTTTGTGGTGGGGATGCCTATAGTCCCAGCTACTCGGGAGGCTGAGGCAAGAGAATCGCCTAAGCCCAAGAGCTGGAGGTTGCTGTGAGCTGTGATGCCATGGCACTCTACCAAGGGCAACAAAGTGAGACTCTGTCTCTAAAAAAAAAAAATATCTGCAGGACAGGGCTTCCCCATCTCTAGACCTCCATTAGGGGTCCAGCACCCAGGCATTTGCCTTCTTTGTCTGTCTTTCACTGTTCGCAGCCACCTCATTGGTTCCTGGAGTCACCTATTGCTTCCCTGTGACCACAAAGTGATGTTTCAGGGCAGGACACCCCAGAATGAGGTGGCTGGAGTCCTTTCATCCCTGTCTCACCTAGAGTACTCTCCATTGTTTTTTATACCGATGTGTTATTGTGTGATTTAGAGACATCTCACACACTGAGAATAGCAGTGAGGAAAGGTAGCAAAGTCCTGGGTTCTTGAAAACAGTTGAATTGCTGATCGAACTCTAGAATTACTTTCTTCCAAACTTAGTGTAAGTTAATATTCTGAATCTTCACACCATTTTTAGTTGGGAGTTCTTTTACATTTGAAACTATTCAGATACAGGCCAGTTACAGTAGCTAATACCTGTAACCCTGGCACTTTTGGAGCCCGAGACAGGTAGATTCCTTGAGCTCAGGAGTTCAAGATCAGCCTGACAAGAGTGAGACCCCATCTCTTCTAAAAATAGAAAAATTAGCCAGGCATTGTGGTGGGCACCTGTAGTCCCAGCTACTCAGGAGACTGAGGCAGGAACATCACTCAAGCCCAATAGTTTGAGGTTTCTGTGGGCTATGATGCCCTGGCACTCTACCCAGGGCAACAGAGTGAGACACTATCTCAGAAAATAATAAATAGGGGTGGTGCCTGTGGCTCAGGGAGTAGGGAGCCAGCCCCATATGCTGAGGTTGGTGGGTTCAAACCCAGCCCCAGCCAAACCGCAAACAAAAAATAGCTGGGCATTGTGGCAGGCGCCTGTAGTCCCAGCTACTCAGGAGGTTACGGGAAAAGAATCACCTAAACCCAAGAGCTGGAGTTTGCTGTGAGCTGTGATGCCATGGCACTCTACCGAGAGCAATAAAATAAGACTCTGTCTCTAAAAAAAAAAAAAAAAAGGAGAAAATAAATAAATAAAAATATTCAAATACAGAAGTAGAATCAAGAAATGGAAAGATTAACTTTAAGAAAATCATGTAATAATACTGAGTATTTAGTATTACTACAGATGTAGGGCACCAGAATATGATGAAAAAGACATTAGGAAACAAGTATATTTGTTGGTATGATGGCTCAACCTTCCATGGAAGGATATAGCCAATACAAAATGGATAACAGCCTAAGTCCGGTACCTCTTTTAGTTTTTCTTTTTTCTTTTTTTTTTTTTTTTTTGAGACAGAGCCTCAAGCTGTCACCCTGGGTAGAGTGCTGTGGCATCACAGCTCACAGTAACCTCCAACTCCTGGGCTCAAGCAAGTCTTCTGCCTCCACCTCCCAAGTAGCTGGAACTACAGGCGCCTGCCACAATGCTCTGCTATTTTTTGGTTGCAGCCATCATTGTTGTTTGGTGGGCTGGGGCTGGATTCGAACCCGCCGGCTCGGGTGTATGTGGCTGGTGCCTTAGCTGCTTAAGCCACAGGCGCTGAGCCAAGTCCAGTACCTCTTAACTCCTGTGATCACTAATGGAGTATGCCTTACTATTGCTTTTATTTTTATTTTTATTTTTTGAATTTTGCTTTCAACTGGCTTTCAGTCATCTTAGTTTGAAGTTTTTTTTCTTTTCTTTTCTTCCTTTAGAAATTCTCTTGCCCTCAGCCTCCCAAGTAGCTGGGATTACAGGTACCCAGCACAATGCCTGGCTTTTTTTTTTTTTTTTTTTTGTAGACACAGGGTCTCACTCTGGCTCACTCCTGCTCAGGCTGGTCTTGAAACTGAGCTGAGGGCAATTCACCTGCCTCGGCCTCCCAGAGCGCCTGGCCTACTATTGTTTTTAACCAGCCACATTGGGTTTTGTATCTGTGTAGCATTTTTCAGATTTGCCTTTGACAGACTCAACTCTGTGTCATTTGAGGCCAAAGGTTCCCTACTGGGGGTTCCTTTTCTCCTGGGGCCACTGCTTTCTTACTATGGAAATAGTATTTATGGAAACCATGGACACATACTGTATTGTGGCATGTGCCTATATCGCCACTTGGATGGGCATCATTTGTCAACTTGTGGCAAAAGAACAGAACTAAAATATGTGCCATATATATTGTGAGTAAAAGCTAAAAGAAGGAAGTGGCTTTTGTTTTTTAGTTCTGTTATCCAGGCAGGAAAACCACAGTCTGAGTAGAGGGGCACAGGAGAAGTTCCAAAAGACAAATCAGTCTGAGACCCTGGGGCTTTTAGCTATCAGGAACTCTCAGCCTGAGATCCTTGAAAATATGACTTCTGCTGGCAAAGATTCTGTCTGTAATGCCTTCAGCAGATAGCATGTTTAAAGAAAATGGTACCAGATGTTCATTGCTGAAAATTTTATTTAACAGCAGTCTCAAATATGCCATATATTTTGTGAGTAAAAGCTGAAAGAAGGAAGTGGATTTTGTTTTCATTTGTTTTGTTTTAAGACTGCTTATCACTCTGTTGCCCCGGGCTAGAATGCTGTAGCTTTCTAGCTCACAGCAACCTGAAACTCCTGGGCTCAAGCTATCTTCTTTTGTCTCAGCCTGCCAAGTAGGTGGGACTATAGGTGCCCACCACCACACCCAGCTAGTTTTTCTATGCTTTAGTAGAGATAGGGTCTCAGAATTGCTCAGGCTAATCTCTAACTCCTGAGCTCAAGTGATCCTCTTGTCTCCATCTTCCAGAGTGGTAGAATTACAGGTGTGAGCCACTGTGCTGGGCTAACAGTGTCTTAAGATGTTGTTTCTGGGCGATGCTTGTGGCTCAAAGGGGTAGGGCACCGGCCCCATATGCTGGAGGTGGTGGGTTCAAACCTAGCCCCGGCCAAAAACTGCAAAAAAAAAGAGAGAAATGTTTCTGCATAGTGCATGTGGCTCAAAGGAGTAGGGCGCTAGGCCCCATATGCCGGAGGTGACGGGTTCAAACCCAGCCCCAGCCAAAAACTGCAAAAAACCCCAAACAAATAAAAAAAGTTGTTTCTTTAGATTTAGTGTGAAAAATGTGGGACGCACCCTAGTTTAAAAACAATTTTACAGGGCAGCATCTGTGCTCAGTGAGTAGGGTGCAGTCCCCATATACTGAGGGTGGCGGGTTCAAACCTGGCCTTGGCCAAACTGCAACAAAAATAATAGCTGGGCGTTGTGGCGGGCTCCTGTGGTCCCAGCTACTTGGGAGGCTGAGTCAAGAGACTCGCCTAAGCCCAGGAGTGGGAGGTTGCTGTGAGCTGTGATGCCACGGCACTCTACTGAGGGCGACAAAGTGAGACTCTATCTCTAAAGAAAAACAAAACAATTTTTACAGGACTGGACACACTGGCTCATGCCTGTAATCCCAGCTGTATGAGAGACCAAGGAGGGCAAATACCCTGAGCTCGGGAGTTCAAGAGCAGCCTGAGCAAGAGCAAGACCTCTGTGTCTGTTAAAAATAGAAAAATTAGCTAGGTGTCTTGGTGGGCACTTGTAGTCCCAGCTAATTGGGAGGCTGAGACAGGTGGATCTCTTGACCCCCAGGAGTTTAAAGTTGCTGTGAGCTAGGCTGACACCACAACACTCTAACCTATTGGCAACAGGGTAAGACTCTGTCTCAAAAAAAAAAAAAAAAAATTACCTCCCCCACCCACTGTAAGAACATTATACTAAATGTAACAGGAGCCAGGTGAGGTGGTTCCTGGCTATAATCCTAGCACTCTGAGAGGCTGAAATGGTTGGATTGCTTGAGCTCAGCAGTTCGAGACCAACCTGAGCAAGAGCAAGACCCTGTCTCTAATAGAAATAGAAACAACTAACCCAGCACAGTGGTAGGTTCCTGTAGTCCCAGCTACTCAGGGCTCTGAGGCAAGAATATGACTTGAACCCAATAGTTTGAGGTTGCTGTGAGGTATGATGATGCTGTGGCACTCTACACAGGATGACAGAGTGAGATTCAGTCTCAAAAAAAAAAAAAAAGCAGCTAAAAAAGGAAAGGGAAAATAACTCATTTTTAGCCCAAGTCTAAAATGTAAAATAAATCCTGCTGTATTGCTATTTGTAATATGTTATCATCATCACTGTAGGTTTTAAGGATGGGAATATTAGTTGAAAGCCTGATGCTTTGTAGTTGAATCGTCACCTTCTTCCAATTTTACACGCTAGGCTGACTTCTCAATAGCATCAAGGGAAATCAGCAAATAATAAAAGAATGCCTTCAAGGTGCTAAAAGAAAATGTCTACCTAGAATCAAGAGGTTATTCACCAACAGGGTGATATGTCATTTTTAACAAAACGCTTAATACTAAGATTTGAAACAGTCAAAGCAAAAAGTTGTACTTGCGCAAATGTAAAACAGACTAAGGAAAATGATTTCATGTAATTTGTGAGTACAAAAATATGGAACTAACTCTTGACTCTAGTGTGTAACGCTGGAAGTGGATGATTTAATTAGATTATTTGTAGGAGAGTATAGATACTGATTATCCCACATGACAAGGCATTAGATAAGATCTCCTTTACCACAATAAGGTGCACTTATTGTGCACTGTCACCTACTGGGGATGTCATTTTTAACAAAACACAAACACTCTACTGGTCATATCTTATACACACCCATCCCCTAGAACAGTAGTTCTCAACCTGTGGGTCGTGACCCACAGGAACTGTATTAAAGGGCCACGGCATTAGGAAGGTTGAGAATCACTGTCCTAGAAGGTGTGGGATAGCCTGCTGAAGTGGAGTTGAAGAACTAGCTTAGGGATAACATGCGACAACCAAAGGGCACCATCCTCCAAGATGCTATCCCAGAATCTAACACTTTCATGTCGCTTGAGTCCAAGGAGCAGGTGCAGGATTGGCCCCACTTAACGATACTCCCAGTGAACCATTTGGTGACTTTGTGCTTTCTATTTCTACAAATTTGGGCTTTGTGGGGTTAGAGATCCCTGTCCTCAAAGGGTAGCAAGATCTCCACTGTAATAAACTATGGATACTGCCTGGACCCATTGGAGTGTCTGAGAACCAGCAGACCAGGAGTAAATGACTGATCATCATAAGAAAAAACTGTTACATGTGGAGGTCAAGAAGAAATGTCTGTCTAAGCAGCCTGCCTGCATGCTCCTTAAATTCACCCAGTTGTGATGATAAACAGACAATGGACAAGGCCGCATCCCTGACCTAAGAAGGGAATTTCCATCAGGTGCTCAGATTCATAAAGGATATGTGTTTGGTCTTGTGACTAACTACACCTTTGAGGCTTGAAAGATGGTGGCCAAGAGCGAGGGGAATTTAGAATACCAGAAGGCCAGGCACGGTAGCTCATCCCTGTAATCCTAGTACTCTGGGAAGCCAAGGCAGGTGGATTGCTTGAGCTCAGAAGTTCAAAACCAGCCTGAGCAAAGAGAAGACTCTGTCTCTAAAAAACAATCAGGCCTTGTGGCAGGTAACCATAGTCCCAGCTATGTGGGAGGCTGAGGCAAGAGAATTGCTTGAGCCCAAGAGTTTGAGGTTGCTGTGAGCTATGATGCGACAGCACTCTACCAAGTGTGACAAAGTGAGACTCCATCTCAAAAAAAGAATAGCAGAAGAGGGAGATGAATATTGTTTGCTGTTCCAAACAGCATCAAGGACTGTCGTTCATCCTATTCGAAGTACTCCCCTTCTAAGTTTTCCCAGGAGCAGCGGCCCACTGGAATTCTAGAGCAACTGCTCTACAGCTTTATGTGAAGTTGTGAGAGAGAAGTGTGTCTGGGTGGCACAGGGTGGACTTGAGTGAACACAGAGACAGGCGGCCCAGATTTTTCTCTAAGGACTTACTGCTCCAGCTTTTATGAGTGCTGTCAGTAGACAGACTCAAGCTGTCAGCTCCTTAAAATTCTTCTTGGGGTTTTCCTTAGTTGCAGAGAGCCACTTGACTCAGAACATGCTCCTCCTGGGCTCCCTGCACTTAGTGACTAGCTGCATCTCTGGATAAAGGCACGGCCATTTGTGCCCACGTGGAACAGCTTTAATGGGCCACATGCTTCAGGGCCCCTATGAGTTTCAATTCAGATTCTCCCCCTGCCCATTTGGCTTCCTTTCTTCCTCAGGAGTTGACCTTGAGTAAATATTTCTCAGGCTAAACTTTTGTCTCAGCATGTTTCTGGGGGTGTTGAGTTGAAAGAGAAGAGGAAATAAAAAATATTCATGTAGCTGCATATTTTTGTAAAAATAATCAAAGAATGGATAAACCAGCAACTATGAGGTTCATTCCCTAGAGGAGATGGGTGAGGACTGAGTGGGAAGGAGGCTGATGGACTGGGGACTGACCACTGTCTGAGCACACTTGTCTGTCCTCTAACTACAGCAGTTTTACTGTATATCCTCATTCCTAAGAGAAGTAAACAAGGGCGGCGCCTGTGGCTCAGCGGGTAGGGCGCCGGACCCATATACCAAGGGTGGCGGGTTCAAACCCGGCCCCTGTCAAACTGCAACAAAAAAATAGCCGGGCGTTGTGGCGGGCGCCTGTAGTTCCAGCTACTTGGGAGGCTGAGGCAGGAGAATCGCCTAAGCCCTGGAGTTGGAGGTTGCTGTGAGCTGTGTGACGCCATAGCACTCTACCAAGGGCGATACGGTGAGACTCTGTCTCTACAAAAAAAAAAAAAAAAAAGAAGTAAACAAGTACTGAATTCTAGTTGGGAGGTTTGTTTTTCGTAGTCATATGGATAGACAATTCTCTAATGTGTATTGTAGTTCTAAACCTTGGAAAGTGGGAGACAGGTTGCTATTCGAAGTACTCCCCTTCTAAGTAAAGGAAATTACAAATATGGAAAATAGAACTCTGGCTCTTGGACTAGGAGTGGAAGTATCAGTCTGAACTCATGATTATGTCTATGTATAATGACACATATATGCAGGCATAGCTATGTATTTCCTAGCATTGTCTTCAGAGAGAGCCAAGATGCAATTATATCCTGTAAAAACAAGGACACCTGCTAGTTATCTAGTTACCATTCTTCACTAAAAGGAACTGGAGCTTTTAGGAGAAATGGCTGATTCCAAGACTGGGGCTGGAAAAATAGAAGATGAAATGGGAGCATCTTTCTGTGCCCGAAAATAAAGAAGTGCTCAAAAAATTATGGGGTCCAGCATAAAAAGTTGAGGAGCTTTATGGCCCTACTCACAGTAAAACTGGATAATATTTAAAGTCCCTAGAAATGAGGCCAGGTGTGATGGCTCACCCCTATAATCCTAGCACTCTGGGAGGCTGAGGCGGATGAATTGCTTGAGCTCAGGAGTTCAAGACCAGACTGAGCAAGAGCAAGATCCCAGCTCTACTAAAAATAGAAGAGTTAGCTGGGCACTGTGGCAGGTCCCTGTAGACCCACGTCCTAAGAGGCTGAGGCTCAAGGATTGCCTGAATCCAGGCGTTTGAGGTTGCTGTGAGCTAGGCTAACGCTGTGCACTCTAGCCTGGGCAATAGAGTGAGACCCCGTCTCAAAAAAAAAAAAAGTCCCTAGAAATGATACAAGGATATACATCAAATGACAAAATATTTATTCAGGCTGGGTGTGGTAGCTCACCCCTATAATCCTAGCACTCTGAGAGGCCAACGCAGGTGGATTGCTTGAACTTTGAATTTTGAGACCAGCATGAGCAAGAGTGAAACCCCATCTCTACTAAAAATGGAAAACTAGCTGGGCCTTGTGGCTGGTGCCTGTAGTCCCAGCTACTGGGGAGGGTGAGGCAGGAGGATCTCTTGAGCCCAAGAGTTTGAGGTTGCTGTGAGCTATGAAGCCATGGTACTCTACCCAGGACACAGAGAGATTCTAGTATTAAAAAAAAAAAAAAAGAAATTATTCAAACAAAACCTACTAAGGCTGAGCGTGATGGCTCTCTCCTGTAATCCTAACACTCTGAGAGCTGAGGCATGTGGATTGCTAGAACTCACAACCTCGAGATTAGCCTGAACAAAAGTGAGACCCCATTTCTACTTTAAAAATGAAAAAAATTAGCCAGGCATTGTGGCAGGCACCTGTAATCCCAGCTACTTGGGAGGCTGAGGCAAGAGGATCTCTTGAGCCCAAGAGTTTGAGGTTGCTGTGAGCTATGACGATGCCATGGCATGCTAAAATGGCAACAGAGTGAGACTCTGTCTCAATAAACAGTTAAAAACAAAAAACTACTGGGCGGCGCCTGTGGCTTAGTCGGTAAGGCGCCGCCCCATATACCGAGGGTGGAGGGTTCAAACCCGGCCCCGGCCAAACTGCAACCAAAAAATAGCCGGGCGTTGTGGCGGGCGCCTGTAGTCCCAGCTACTCGGGAGGCTGAGGCAAGAGAATCGCTTAAGCCCCAGGAGTTGGAGGTTGCTGTGAGCTGTGTGAGGCCACGGCACCCTACCGAGGGCCATAAAGTGAGACTCTGTCTCTACCAAAAAACTACTAAAATTTGGTATAAGGTGATTCA
The DNA here is from genome assembly GCF_027406575.1 of Nycticebus coucang. NCBI lineage: Eukaryota > Metazoa > Chordata > Mammalia > Primates > Lorisidae > Nycticebus > Nycticebus coucang. The sequence continues at coordinate 104,736,806 of NC_069783.1, read as the reverse complement.
CACCTGTAATCCTGTCACTCTGGGAGGCTGAACTGGGAGGATTGCCTGACCTCATGAATTCGAGACCAGACTGAGCAAGACTCCATCTCTGCTAAACATAGAAAATCTATCTAGGCACACCTGTAGTCCCAGCTACTCAGAAGGCTGAGGCAGGAGGATCACTTGAGCCCAGGAATTTGAAGTTGCAGTGAGTTGTGATGGCACTGTTGAACTCTAGCCCAGGCTAGACTCTGTCTCAAAGAAAACAAAAACTAAAAAAAAAAAAAAAAAAAGGGCAGCACCTGTGGCTCAGTCAGCAAGGCGCCGGCCCCATATACTGAGGGTGGCGGGTTCAAGCCCGGCCTCGGCCAAACTGCAACCAAAAAATAGCCGGGCATTGTGGCGGGCGCCTGTAGTCCCAGCTACTCGGGAGGCTGAGGCAGGAGAATCGCTTAAGCCCAGGAGTTGGAGGTTGCTGTGAGCTGTGTGAGGCCACGGCACTCTACCGAGGGCCATAAAGTGAGACTCTGTCTCTACCAAAAAAAAAACAAAACAGTGGAAGTCTATGGCATCTGAACCACCTCACTTTCTCACGCTTCCCAGGTCATCATGATGGAAACTTTTTTCCAGGTGTGTACAGACAGAAACAAAAACATAGAGCTTCCTCTTCAACTCAACTCTCAGTTAAGGGCTACAGTACCTTCCTAGGAGAGGCAAGATGTCAGCATTTCTCACGCAAAACCACCTCCCAGCTACCTGTTACAGAGGCTAAGTTCCACACAAGTGTTGCCAAGAAATGGGAACTTCTTTCTTCCATCCAGTGCCTACTAGTGGAATGGAGGCTCAACTTGGGGGCATGTCACAGTGGCCACATTGCCTTCACTTAGCTCATTCATCAAGCAGAAATTTCATACCAGGAGAGGCGAACAACACCAGAGTCTGTCACCCATCACCTCTCCTTTCCCACCCGACTGCCAAGTGTCCAGCTCCTAATGCAAGTACATCAATCAGAAAGTGTAACCGGGCCCCTTGAGATTTTAGTACCCTGGCCTTTTTAATACTGAAATGATAATCAAGTTGGGCTAGGCATTGGTTGTTTACCCATGTTAACTCTTGGCTCCTGCCTGATATTGTTCATTCTTTTGTTTTTGTTTTTTTTTAGACTGAGTCTTACTTTGTCACCTTTGGTAGAGTGCTGTGGCATCATAGCTCACATCAACCTCAAACTCTTGGACTCAAGTGATTCTCTTGCCTCAGCTTCCCACGTAGCTGGGACCATAGGTGCCTGCCACAGTGCCCAGCTATTTTTAGAGACGAGGTCTTGCTCTGGGTCAGGCTGGTCTTGAACCTGTGAGCTCAAGCAGTCCACCAGCCTCAGCCTCCCAAGTGCTGGGATTACCAGGCATGAGCCGCGGCACCTGGCCCTCCGAAATCTTTCATTCTCACATTAATTAATTGCTGGGGTACTGTCTTCAAACAGTAGGAGTCAAGTCCAGGATCACAAGAAAATTTTGTGTTTGTTTTGCAGAAGGAATAGATGTCTTTGATGAAATTAGCTGATTATACTCCTAAGTTTGCTTGCTGAAGATGCGGAGACTGAAGAACAGAAACTTTACCCTCAGTTCCCTGAGATTTCCCCCCTCCTTTGCCAACCTTCCCACCTCATCTTTGCAAGAAGACAGATCTGAGAAGTTTTCTCTCCTATCCTTCATTGGCTGGCTAATTTTTTTCATCTGTGAATTCCCGGGCTTTGGCATTTTAGCTAAGCTACTGTATCAGGTAGTTACTGCGGACCCTAAAGAACCTTTACTCTGCAAACTCCCCCTCTCTCAAGCCTTCAAGCTTTAACCATTTTCCTTACCAATCCCTCCAAACACTTTTTCTTCTGTGTTGATAGCTGTTAGAGATTTTCCCTTGGCATACTCACTCAAACTAAAGAACCTAATCATCTTCCTATAGCATACTTTTCCAAAGAACTAGACAAAACAATTAAAGGATGGCCTTACGGCCTCATACCTTTAGTAGCAGCTTCACTTCTAGTTGTAAATTCACTTTGCAACTCCATGTTGATATCTCCTATTCCCTTTAAGACTTTTTAGTTAAAGCGCCCATAGCTCAGTGGGTAGGGCCCTGGCCACGTACACCAAGATAGGTGAGTTCGAACTCGGCTTGGGCCTGCTAAACAACAATGACAACTCAACAACAAAAAATAGTCGGGTGTTGTGGTGGGCGTGGTGCCTATAGTCCCAGCTACTCGGGAAGCTGAGGCAAGAGATTCACATAAGCCCAAGAGTTAGAGGTTACTGTGAGCTGTGATGCCAGGGCACTCGACTGAGGTGACAAAGTAAGACTCTGTCTCAAAAAAAAAAAAAAAAGACTTTTTAGTTAAAACTGCCTTCTTCTTTACCCCTTTTACTCAACCAATCCTTATTACCCTTATCTCTCCAATCCTGGTTTTGCCTGTCTCTTTCCCCCACATACACTGCCATTCTAGCGCCTGGTTACATTTAAAACACCTCCATCGTCCTTAACCTACCACAAGAAGGAGGAAGCCTCATTTTCTGACCAAACAGATAACTCTACTTAAAAATTATCCTACCTCCATAGCCAACAGAACATTCTAAACCTTTTCAGAAAACATCTACTTATATACCAACTCCCATTTCTAAGCCAGAAATCCCTCTCTACTGGGTTCTGGCTCCACTCCTACCTTCTCCATAACCTAAACACCCTTTACCTCATGCCCAATATCCAGCGTAAACCCCTCATTTTCTTCTGTAACATGGCTGGGCCTCAATACCAACTTTATAATGACTCTCAATAGCCTAAAAATGACACCTTTAACTTAAATGTCCTTTAGGACCTTAACAACTTTTGCCACCATGATGAGAAATGGCCAGAGGCTTCCTACCTTCAAGTCTTCCTCAATCTTTGAAAATTTCTGTCCCTCTTTGTCTCCTACTCTTTGTTTGCTTAGTAAAAGTCCCCTTATATACTTATCTACAGCTGGTAGTTTTTTTTTTTTGTAGAGACAGAATCTCACTGTCCCACCCTTGGTAGAGTGCCGTGGTGTCACACGGCTCACAGCAACCTCCAGCTCTTGGGCTTACGCGATTCTCTTGCCTCAGCCTCCCAAGCAGCTGGGACTACAGGCACCCGCCACAACGCCCAGCTATTTTTTTGTTGCAGTTTGGCCGGGGCTGGGTTTGAACCCGCCACCCTTGGCATATGGGGCCGGTGCCCTACTCACTGAGCCACAGGTGCCGCCCCAGCTGGTAGTTTTTTAAAAAATTATTTAATTCAGATATTTTAAGATCATACAACTGCCATTTCTATATATGTCTAAATTTTCTGAATTTAACAATAAACTTATGTTGTTACAAACCTTCCAAAATCAAAATTCTAAATTCAGTTTTTGACCTCAAAGTATCTTTATAAATATTAAGACCACCTAAATTTTAAAAGAGACATACTAGGCTTATTTGAAATGTTAAAAATGTACAGGAAATGAAAAATATTCTTGCCTACCCACAAATGGACAAGCACCTGTACTCTGCTGGTCTCCTAATATAAACATTGCCCTTCTTGATCAACACTTCCCTTTCCAATAAAAACACATGTCAGGCCCAAAGAGCCCCCATATTAATCCTACTCCTTACTGCTGTGGGGATAGCTACAGGGGTTGGGACAGGACTTGGAGGCGTGAGGTTCTCTCTGCATTTTACGCACATGTCCTAAGATTTACAAGAAACCCAAGAGCAGAGGTTCTCAACCTGTGGGTCGTGACCCACGGGAACTATTAAAGGGCCATGGCATTAGGAAGGCTGAGAACCACTGCCCTAGAGGATATATCCCAAAGCCTAATAAAACTATAAGATGAAATAGATTTCTTAGCAGCTGTGACTCTCCAAACTAAGCATGGCTTCAGGGGTCCTCAAACTTTTTAAACAGGTGGCCAGTTCACCGTCCTTCAGACCATTGGAGGGCCAGACTATAGTTAAAAAAAAAACTATCCAGTGTATGGTGCCCCATGATCACATTAATGTACACGGCTATGATTTAATATAAAAATTAAAAGAAAAACCAATGCAAACAGACAAAAGAAAAAACTATGAACAAATTCCTATGCACACTGCACATATCTTATTTTGAAGTAAAAAAACAAAATGGGAACAAATACAATATTTAAAATGAAGAACAGGTAAAGTTAAATCAACAAACTTACCAGTATTTCAATGGGAACTATGGGCCTGCTTTTGGCTAATGAGATGGTCAATTTCTGGTTCTGTATTTGTCACTGCTAGTCCTAACAAGTCATGCAAGTGTGCATCAGTTAGTCTAGATCTGGTTGGAGATTTCAGATGTTTCATTCTGGAAAATGTCTGTTCACAGACATAAGTGCTGCCAAAGATGGTTGCCATTTTGAGTGCATGGTTCCTGAGATTAGGATATGTCTCAGAGGGGAGAGATGCATAGAAATTAGGAAAGCTGCTTGACTTGCATGTGTCTTTCAGAGATCACAATTCTGCAGTTCAGCCAGTTCCATTTGGTAAATCATACCCACATTTTCAATGTCAATAGAAAATGGGTTACAGAAAAGCTATATGTCCTGTTCATGGAGATGAAGCTCTTTGAATCTAAATGGGAACTCCTTTTGTAACTTTTCCAGTCAATCCACACATGTTTTATTTGGGAATGCAACCAATGGATTTTCTGCTAACAGATTTTGAGTTGTGGGAGATGGCAGAAATTTTCCTCCTTCAATTGTTTGATGAGGAGGCCTAATTTTACTTCAAATGCTTTCACATGTGATTGCATATCACAGATGAGCTTCCCCTTTCCTTGAAGTTGCACATTGAAACCGTTGAGTAGCTCTGTTACATCTGTCAGAAAGGCAAGGTGCTATTTCCATTCTGCATCATTGAGCTCTGGTACTTCTTTGTTTTTTGAAAGCAGAAAAGCTGTAATCTGTGGAAGTAAGTCATAGAAATGTTTCAAAACTCTCCCTTGACTCAGCCAATGGACTTCTGTGTGATACGGAACATCTTCACAGGCAACATTTAACTCAGACAGAAATTCCTGAAATTGTCTGTGGTTTAGTGCATTACCTGTAATGAAGTTAACACAAGATACCACAGTTTTCATAACAGAGTCCCACTTCAGTGATTTCCTTACACAGAGCTTGTTGGTGGATGAGGCTGTGTATGGCTATTGGATGAGAATGTTTATGTTTGTCCATCTCTTGGTTAACGTGTGCAATTACTCCTTTCTTTGACCTCACCATGCTAGGAGCACCATCAGTTGTCCCACTGGCTAGTTTTGCCCAGTCCAAACTATTCACAGTTTGGCAAAACTTTTCATAGATATCCTCTCCTGTAGTTGTTCCTTTGATACTTTGCAGTGCAGCAAGCTCTTCTGTGACTTCGAAATAGTCATTCATCCCATGAATAAAAATTAGAATTTGTGCAGAATCATGAACATCATTACTTTTGTCGAGTGCCAAGGAAAAATAGCAAAGTCTTTTTGCGGAGTTTTGCAAATGCTGATGCAAATTGTCTCCCATTTATTCAATCCTTCATGTAATTGAGGGTCCTGAAAGACTCATTGTACCAAATAAATTGGCCTTCTCTCGACACATCTCTTTGGCAACAGAAAGAAGGCATTCTTTAACAAATTCTCCCTCCACAAATGGTCTGCCAGTGCACGCTATTAGCTTGGCAACTTGAAAACTTGCTCGCAGTGATGAAGTATTTAGCTGTTTCTGCTTCACAAAAGTATTTTGCTGAGTTGTCAATGTATATTTCAGTTTTAATATTTTATCTTTTCTCACTTCTCAGACCAATCATTTTTATCTTTATGTTGAGTTTGATAGTGTCAACGCAAATTGTATTCTTTGAACACAGACACTATATTCTGGTATATCAAACACATAGCTCTTTCCTTGTACTGCACGAAAAAGTAATCATAAGTCCACTGTTCTTTGAATATCCTACACTCCAAGTCAATTTTTCTCTTTCTTAATATCATTGTTTCCTAGAGGTTCCAAATTGCTATTAGTAAAATACCAATATATATAAACAGTGCTCCAAAAACAACATACCAGCAATAACTTTGCCCACACAGAGACATATAGACTGCACTGCCCATAAATGCAGTCTGATCAGTGCCCATCAATGCAGTCTGATCAGTGTCCATCAATGCAGCCTTGCCAATCCACATCATTTCAGCCTCGTCAGTGCCCATATGGTGGAATTCCGCTTTTACCGCAGGCTCACACTGGTGTGGTGAAGGAACAGGCACAATTACAGAGCTGGTTCCACCACCTTTCCAGTTCACACTACCCTGTGCGAACCACACTGCGATCTCTGAACTGAATCTGCACAGGAATCTGATTGCATGGGTCTTCTCATGCAAGAGAAGAAAAATGAAGGCACATATGCCTTTTTTCTTCTGAATCTAATGCAAGTTCAGCCATACAAGCATATGGCTGAACTCACACTGCTCAGAGATCGTAACATTGTGAACCGGGGCTTACACAGCACACAACATACAACATCATACACAACTGATTAGCAATCAGAATATAAATGCACTTACTGTCAATTAAATTGGGTTTCCTACTCCTTGGCTGTCTGCAGAGCCAGATTAAGTTCCGATGGGGCCCTAGGCTGATTACCAGTTTGGGGCCCCCTTGCGATAACACTGACTGCTGACCATTTGCGATAGCACTGACTGCTGACAATTTGCATTAATACTGAGCGCTAACAATTTGCATTACAATTATCATTACCACTGAACACTGACTATTTGCATTACCTCTGAGCACTGACAGTTCACATTAGCACTGAGTGCTGACTATTTGCGTTATCACTGTGATGCAACTCCCCTAGAAACCACCCCCAATCAACTAACCAACTTAAAAAAAAAGGCTCTCCTAACTTCAAAAACAGGCTCTTCTAACTTCAAAAAAAGGTGCCCCCACCTGCAAAAAAAAGACCTCCTAACCAGAAAAAAAGGCCCCCCTTAACTGCAAAATAAAAAAAAAATAGACCTCCTAACTAAAAAAAAATAAATAAAACTAACCACTTACCTTGGTCCTTAGCAGCAGGCTCTGCACAGGCAACCTGGTGACTCCTCCGATTACACCAGAGACTGAGAGGAGAAGGGGAGTCAGAGAGTGTGGGGCACATTCCACACATGTGCACTGTGGGCCTGGACGAGTGGGTTGCTAAGCAGGACGGCAAAAGCACCCGTCAGGGAGAGACAGAGAAAAGAAGTGGAGTTGGAGAGTTGGCGCACATTCCACACATGTGCACTGCGGACCGGGATGAGTGGGCTGCTAAGCAGGACAGGCAGGGCAGCAAAAACACCCGGTGGGCCAGATAAATGTTCTCTACGGGCCGTAGTTTGAGGACCCCTGGCTTAGACCTTTTGACTACAGAATAGGGAGGATTGTGTTTGTTGTTAAATGAAGAATACTGCTTCTGTATCAAGTAGTCTGGATTCAGAGATGCAGCCAAGAAATTAACTGAATGGGCTGCCAACTTCTGAAGACAGAGAAAATAGCTGGCAACTGTCACGAATGAGTGTGGCGAAGAGGAGCGAACCAGAGTGGAATTGGTAGAGAATGAGGAAAATACAGCACAAGAGAAGACATGGAAATGAAGGATGGGATCTGGAGGACTGACTGAGCTGGTGGCTACAGCCAGTCCCAAAGCACAAAATCAGCTTTATTTTATAGTATCTGTACAGGGTTCTCTACAGGGAAGTAGCATAAACATAAGACATATTTTTGGTCTTATAGTACAATAGGGAAATGCAAAAGAATTTGATAAAGACAAATCATCTTGTTAATGGTTTCTGCTCAACTTAGCATTAACATATGACAAGAAGTAAGGAGGAAAAGATCATGAGGATCTCAGCATAGTTAACAAAACAAAGGACGAACTGTGACTTGGTGGTTACTACTCAACTTTCTTAGCATCTGACATGAAGAAGGAAGGGAGGGACTACAAGGATCTCTGGATAGTTAACTAGAGAAAGAAAGGGTTACATGACTTCTGGCAAAGGGAGCATGAAGAAAGGAATATGGCTGTTTTGGGAACGGAGAAGCAGTTGGGGGTTCATTTTCTGAATGTTCCCCAGGTTGTGAGAGCCCTGTCATCTCTCAGCCGGCTCTCCACAGGCAATCATGGTTTGACTCACAAAGCTGGCTCCTCTGGATCTTCTAGTTACCCATTTAATTTTGTTGTTCCTTTGTGTCTCCCTAGTTCTGCTGCTTCTTTTTTTGCAGTTTTTGGCCAGGGCCGGGCTTGAACCTGCCACCTCTGGCATATAGGGCTGGCACCCTACTCCTTTGAGCCACAGGCACCACCCTAGGTCTGCTTCTTATATGAACTGTGATCTAGTTCATTCAGAATACAGTTAGCAGCTTACCCCAACAACAATGTAGCAGAAAAATGAGGCTTGATGGAGAGAAAGAAACACCCAAACATCCGTGTTTAAAATATCCGTGTTTAAAAGAGGAAGAGGGGCTGCGCCTGTGGCTCAGTGAGTGGGGCGCCGGCCCCATATGCGGAGGGTGGCTATGCGGAGGGTGGTGGGTTCAAACCCAGCCCCCGCCAAACTGCAACCAAAAAAATAGCCAGGCGTTGTGGGGGGTGCCTGTAGTCCCAGCTGCTTGGGAGGCTGAGGCAAGAGAATCACCTAAGCCCAAGAGTTAGAGGTTGCTGTGAGCCGTGTGACATCATGGCACTCTACCCGAGGACAGTGAGACTCTGTCACTACAAAAAAAAAAAGAGGAAGAGCTGGCTCGGCGCCTGTGGCTCAGTGGCTAAGGCGCCAGCCACATACACCTGAGTTGGTGGGTTCGAATCCAACCTGGCCCGCCAAACAAAATGATGGCTGCAACCAAAAAATAGCCGGGCGGTGGGCGCCTGTAGTCCCAGTTACTTGGGAAGTGGAGGCAGGAGAATCGCTTGAGCCCAGGAGTTGGAGGTTGCTATGAGCTGTGATGCCACGGCGCCCTACCCAGGGTGACAGCTTGAGGCTCTCAAAAAATAATGATAAAATAAAAGAGGAAAAGCTTTATTTCAGCCGGCAGAGCCATGGCGGACTAAAATCCAAAAATGGCCAGGTCCCCAGACTAGCTCTGTCCTTTCCCTTTTATCTCCAGCCAAGGGTTCCTTGTCCGAGAGTACCCTTCTCATTGGTCAGTTTGAATGAAACTGGAGAAGGTGGGCATGGGCTTTTAGAGAAGCAGAAGCAAGCATTAGTTTTAAGGTCCCTGGAAGTTAAATTTCTATAAATTCCTAAAAGTTGAGTCACCATGGGGAGGACTTTCCTGGAGTGTCCTTGGGCTACCATGAGAAGATTTTTATTTTTTTAGTCCTTAATATTCCCAGATATCTTCTCTAAACATGTCACCCAATTCCTTCTCTAACAGAGGTTCTCTCAAAACAACACCAAAATCTTTCTAACCCAATATTCCTAAAAGAGTTGGAAGCAGTTTTGAGAGACTTCTGCGCCCCCATTTCTGAAAAAGTGGGGAGCTGTGGGAAAGGAGTTCTCTTTTTTTTTTTTTTGAGACCGAGTTGTCACCTTCAGTAGAGTGTTGTGGCATCATCGCTCACAGCAACCTCAAACTTTGGGGCTTAAGCAACCCTCTTCCCTCAGTTTCCTGAGTATCTGGGACTACAGGCTCTATTTTTTACCTATTTTTTTTTTTGGTAGATGGGCTCTCACTCTTGCTCAGCTTGGTCTAGAACTCCTAAACTCAAGCAATCCACCTACTTTGGCTTTCCAAAGTGCTAGGATTATAGGTGTGAGCCACCAAATGCCTGGTCTAAGAGTGTAGCCATTTTAGAAAATAACCAATCTCCTCCCCCAGATTCCTCGAGTGCCTCAAGGCTGGAGTTCCTGGAAACACCTTACTCATGTCCTGGCAGGTACTAGAGATACACCCATAATCCTGACCCATACTAGAGCTGAGCCCTGGGTGGTACGCTACTCCAGTCACTGCCCTGTTCTAGCTATACTGATAAGGCTAAGGAAAGCCTTTTGTAAATGTGTGGGAGCTGAGCTGACTTCTCATCAGACTTCATTTTTTTCTTCCCTATAATAAATCCATTCCTTGTCCTTGAACTGGTCTCCTCTCTTTTCTTGCAGACCTTCACCCTGTCTCTATGCCAGAACCTCTCAATTAATAAATTTTCTGATCAACCATCTATACACACACACACGTGTATATATACACACATATGTATATACATATATATATTTTTTTTTAAGAGATAGAGTCTCACTATGTCATCTTCAAGGTGCTGTGGCATCACAGCTCACAGCAACCTCAAACTCTTGGGCTTAAGTGATTCTCTTGCCTCAGCCTCCCAGGTAGCTAGGACTACAAGCGCCCGCTACAATGCCTGGCTATTTTTTGTTGTTGTAGTTTTAGTTGTTGTTTAGCAGGCCCTGGCCAGGTTTAAACCCGCCAGCCACAATGTATGTAGCTGGCGCCCTAACCACTGAGCTATGGCTGCTGAGCCCACCTTATATATTTTTAACAGAATCTATTAGCTTATGGTCTGTTTTGTAAGGTACTGCCAGCTTTTCTCTTTAATACTTTCTCAGAGTATTCGTAATCATTATCAAGTTTTGTCTGAATTTCTTTTCAAATTGTATTTTCATCAAATTTGGTATTTTCATGTATATAATAAGTAGAAAATTTCTTTCTAATTTTTCTTTTTTTTTTTTTTTGTAGAGACAGAGTTTCACTTTATGGCCCTCGGTAGAGTGCCGTGGCCTCACACAGCTCACAGCAACCTCCAACTCCTGGGCTTAAGTGATTCTCTTGCCTCAGCCTCCCGAGTAGCTGGGACTACAGGCGCCCGCCACAACGCCCGGCTATAATTTTTCTATAACTACTTATTATTTTTCATCTTTACTGAGGTATAATTGACAATTTAAAATTGACTATTCAAGGTGACGACATGATGTTTTCATATATATGTATCATTGTGAAATGATTGCAATAATCAGACAAATTAACATATCCATCACCTTGAGTAGTTACTATTTTTTTTTTTTGAGACAGAGCCTCAAGCTGTTGCCCTGGGTAGAGTGCTGTGGCATCACAGCTCACAGCAACCTCCAACTCCTGGGCTTAAGTGATTCTCTTGCTTCAGCCTCCCAAGTAGCTGTGGCTCCCGCCACAACGCCCGGCTATTTTTTTTGTTGTAGTTGTCATTGTTGCTTAGCTAGCCCAGGCCCGGTTTGAACCCACCAGTATGGGTGTATGTGGCTGGTGCCTTAGCCACTTGAGCTACAGGCGCCAAGCCAATAGTAGTTTTGTGTATGAGTGAGGAAAATACGTAGGATGTTCTCTCAGCATATTTCACGTACACAGCACGCTGTTATTAACTATAGCCACAGTGGTATACGTTAGGTCTCCAGAACTTCTTCATCTGTACTGCAAGTTTTTACTCTTTGACCTATATCTGGTCATTTCTCCCACCACCTGACCTCTGGTAACCAGCATTCTACTCCCTATTTCTATGAGTTGGACTTTTTTAGATTTCACATCTAAGTGAGATCATGCAGTATTTGTCTTTCTGTGTCTTTTTATTTCTTTTCACTTAGCATAATGTCCTCTAGGTCCGTCCATGTTGTTGTAAGTAGCATAATTTCCTTTTTTAAGGCTAGGTAATATTCCATTGTGTATAAAAACCATATGTTCTTTATTCGTTCATCAATTGATGGATACTCAGGTTTTCATTATCTTTGCTATTGTGAATAATGCTGAAATGAACATACGAGTGCAGATCTTTCTTTGACATAGTGATTTTATTTAATTTGGATATATACTTCTATTGTTTAAATGTTTATCCCCAGTGAAACTAATGTTGACACTTAACCCCCATTGTAAGAATATTAAGAGGGCTGTAAATCTGACTATAATATTTGAGAAGTGGGACCTTTGGGAGGTAATTAGGATAAGATGAGGTCATGAGGGGATCACATTAGTGGCTTTATTTTTATTTATTTATTTATTTATTTTTAAGTTTTATTTCTTTTTGAGACAGAATCTCACTCTGATGCCCTGGGTAGACTGCCACAGTGTCATAGCACACAGGAACCTCAAACCCCCGAGGTCAAGCAGTCCTCTTTCCTCAGCCTCCCCAGTATCCAGAATTTTAGGCAGTTGCCACAATGCTCAGCGAATTTTTCTATTTTTAGTAGAGCTGGGAGGGGTGCATCTCACTCTTGCTTAGGCTGGTCTTGAACTTCTGAGCTCAAGCAATACACCTGCCTCAGCCTCCAAGAGTGCTAAGATTACAGGTGTGAGCCACTGTGCCTGGCCTGATTAGGGCTTTATAGGAAGAGAGAAACCTGAGCTACCCCCAGCTCCTGGCATGTGCCCTGCTGCCTCAGGACCCTGCAAAGAGTCTCCACTAGCAAGAAGGGCCCCACCAGATGTCGCCCCTTGACCTTGGACTTCCCAGCCTCTGAAACTATAAGAAATTAATTTCTTTTCTGTATAAATCATTCTATCTAAGTTATTCAGGTATAGCAACAGAAAATGAACTGTAACAGAAAATTGGAATTTAGGATTGGGATTGTTGTTAATAATGACCACCGCAAAATGTGGAAGCAGCTTCAAAACTTGGTAATGGGCTGAAATTGGAAGAGTTTGGAGGAGCAGGCTAAAATAAGCTTGGATTCTGGTGAGGGCTTAGAAAACAAGAAGGCTAAGGAAAGTTTGGAACTTATAAAAGATTATTTAAGTTACCAGAAAGCTGACAGATATATGGATAGTAAATGCCATTCTGGTGATAGCTCAGCTAGAACTGAAAAATAAGGTACTAAAAACTAGAGTAAAGCATCTTTGTCACAGTTGGCAAAGAAATTGGTTGGATTATGTTCATATCTGAGGATGTTATGGAATACAGAACTTAACAGCAATGAATTAGGATATCTGGCAGAAGAAATATCTTAAGCAACAAAGCATTCAGGATATTGCACAGTTACTTTTTATTCCTTACATTAGGCTTCAGGAGAAAATATGACATAAAGACAGAATTTATAATCAAAAGAGAAGCAAAGTGTAAAGTTTTGAAAAACTCTAATCCATGCTTGGTGCTTGTGGCTCAAGTGACTAAGGTGCCAGCCACATATATCTCATATATCTGAGCTGGTGGGTTTGAATCCAGCCCGGGTCTGCCAAACAACAATGACGGCTACAACCAAAAAATAGCTGGGCTTTGTGGCAGGCACCTGTAGTCCCAGCTATTTGGGAGGCGGAAGCAGGAGAATCGCTTGAGCCCAGGAGTTGGAGGTTGCTGTGGGCGTTGATGCCACAGCACTCTACCCAGGATGATAGCTTGAGGCTCTGTCTCAAAAAAAAAAAAAAACATAAAACAAACAAAGAAACAAACAAAAAAACCTCTAATCCTGGCCAGTAAAGAACAAAAAGTGTTTGAGAGAATCAAGCAAGGTTGTGCCCAGCCACCATTGCTAAAAAGATTAATATGGCTAGTCTTAATCATGAGGATAATGAGAGCAAGTCCCTGAAGGCATTTCAGAGATCATTACCACTTCACCTCACACTTTAGGCTCAGAGCTCCGGGAGGACAGGATGGTTCTGGGGTGGCTCCCGAGCACTCTCCATGTGCTCAATACCCTGAACCATCTCTGGTTTCTCCTCCCCAAATTCTGACACAGAGCTCTTTCATCACCCCAGCTGTGGCTCAAGTGGTCCTAGGTATGGCTCAATCCTCCCTTTCAGAAAGTATGAGCCATAAGATTTGGTATTATTGGGCAGCGCCTGTGGCTCAAAGGACTAGGGCGCTGGCCCCATATGCTGGAGGTGGCGGGTTCAAACTCAGCCCGGCCAAAACTGCCAAAAAAAAAAAAGAAAAGATTTGGTATTATCCACGTGGTGCTTATTATGAAGGCTTGTAGAAATCAAGGCCTATGAAAGCATGATGATTTGAAAGGATGTATGTGACAGTCTAAGAGCCTTGAACTCCTGCAATAGCTCCTAATGTGGCAATAACAAATAGAAATGTGGGGTCAGAGTTGCTACAGAGTCCCAACCACTTCAATGCCTACTAAAGCCAAGTGAGTAGGACTGCCATCAAGATCTCAGAATTATAGGGCCACCGGCATGCTGCTCCAACCTGGGAGAGCTGGCACAAGACTGCAACCCAAGAGAGCTAGGTGGACTGAGCCCAGCAAAGACGTACGGGCAAGGCTGCCAAAGGCCTTGGCAGCCCAACCCTCACACCTGTGTGCAGAACATATTGGACATGGAGTCATGGGAATTTATTCTACAGCTTTGAAATGATGTAATGTCTTCCTTCTTGGTTTTGGACTTGCTTTGGCCTGGTTATTCTTTTCTTTTGGCTTCTTACTCCCTTTTGGAATGGAGATGTGTGCTGTATGCCTATCCGACTTTTGTATCTTGGAAGTAGATAAACTTGTTTTCATTTCACAAAGGGGACTTTGGTCTTTGGATTTTTGAATTGGTGCTGGAATGGATTAAGACTTTGGGGCTGTGGGGCAGTGCCTGTGGCTCAAAGGAGTAGGGCACTGGCCTCATATGCCAGAGGTGGCGAATTCAAACCCAGCTCCAGCCAAAAACTGCAAAAAAAAGACTTTGGGGCTGTGGAGATAGAATGAATGCATTTCTATGTGAGAAAGACATGAATTTTGGGGTGCCAAGGGCAGGATGCTCTGTTGTGAATGTTTGTCCCTTCCAAAACACATATTGAAATTTCACCTCCATTGTAAGAATACTAAAAAAGTGAAAAATCTGACAATGGCATTTGTGAAATGGGACCTTTGGCAGGTAATTGCATGTGATCATGAGGGTAAGACATTAGTGGTTTTATAAGAAGAGAGACCTGAACTAGCATGTTCATGGCCTCTCACTATGTGATGCCCTGCACTGCCTCTGGGCTCTGAAGAGTCCCCGCTAGCAAGAAGACCCTCACCAGATGTGGCCCCTTGACCTCCCTAGCCTCCAAAACTATAAGCAATACATTTCTTTTCTTTTCCTTTCTTTTTTTTTTTTTTTTTTTGAGACAGGGTCTATGTTACCCTCGGTAGAGTGCTGTGGCATCACAGCTCACAGCAACCTGAAACTCTTGGGTTTAAGCGATTCTCTTGCCTCAGCCTCCTAAGTAGCTGAGACTACAGGTGCCTGCTACAAAGCCCGGCTATTTTTTATTACAGTTGTCATTATTGTTTAGCTGTCCGGGGCCAGGTTTGAACCTGCCAGCCTTGGTATATGTGGCTGGCGCTGTAACCACTGTACTATGAGCACCGAACCTACATTTCTTTTCTTTATAAATTTTTCAGTCTCAGGTATTGCAACAGAAAATAGACTAGGAGATATACCCAGAAGTGGAACTGCTGGAACATGTGGTCATTCTATTTTTAATTTGGGGGGGACCTCCATACAGTTTTCTGCAATGGTTGTACCAATTTATATTGCTACCAGCAATCTGCAAGCATTCTCTTTCTTCCACATCATCCTCCACCAAGACTTATCTTTTGACTTTCTTATAATAGCCATCCTAAAAGGTGTGAAGAATATTTCTTTGTAGTTTTGTTTGCATTTTCCTGATGATTAGTGATGTTGAGGACCTTTTCATATGCCTATTGGCCCCTAGTACATGTGTGCCTCCTTTGGAAAAATATCTAGTTAGGTTCTTTACTTATTTTTCAATAGAATTACTTTTTTTGGCCATTGAACTGTATTAGTTCCTTGTATATCTTGGATATTAACCTCTTATCAGATTTGGTTTGCAAATATTTTTCTCCTCTTCCATGGGCTGCTTTTAATTTTGTTGTTTCCTTTGCTCTGCAGAAACATTGTTGTAATTCCACTTGTTTATTTTTGCTTTTTCTATGCTTTTGGTTTTGTATCTTAAAAAAGCATTGCCAAGGCTGGGTGCAGTGGCTCACTCCTGTAATCCTAGCATTCTGGGAGGCTGAGGCAGGTGGATTGCTTGAGCTCAGGAGTTTGAGACCATCCTGAGCAAGAGCGAGACCCTCATCTCTACTAAAAGGAGGAAACTGAGGCAAGAGGATCGGTTGAGCCCAAGAGTTGGAGGTTGCTGTGAGCTATGACACCACGGCACACTACTGAGGGCAACAGCTTGAGACTCTGTCTCAATAAAAAAAAAAAAAAAAGGCATTGCCAAGACCAATGTCATGTCTTATGTTTTTTCTAGGTGTTTTTCAATTTTAGGTGTTACATTTAAGTCTTTAATCTGTTTCAAGTTTTTTTGTGTATGGTGCAGGATAACAATACAATTTTCATTTTGCACATGAAATCCTTTCCCCCTTGTGTATTCTTGGCCCAAGATTACTTGACTTGTTGAAGATTAATTGAGTGTATACAGTCATGGGTTTATTTCAGTTATTGTTAGCAAACCACAAGGGGAAGCTCACTGTTGCTTGCCAAACAGCCAATTACTGAGACAGAGGATTGTCAAACAAGAAAGCATTTATTGCAAGGAATTTGTCAACTGTGAGGTGGGAGGTATAGTCTGCCTCAAATCCACTTTCAAGACCAACAGGGTCAGGGTTTTTTTTCTGGAGGTGAAAGGAATGATTCATGAGGGGAATGAACATCATTGAGTGTTTGGGGTGGAGTTCAGGGCACACAAGTACAGTTAGGAATCATGCTAGTACACATTTCCTATGAACATAAAATGGGGGATAATTCCTTCCCAGGATGGGGATTTTAGTATTATAATGAGATAGGGGTTAATATTGGTCATTCTTTCAGCTCGTGTGCAGGTTTGGAGGGGTCCTTGGACATCATCTGTGGTGGTGTATAGCTTATCTTGTCTTTTTGGAAAAACAGGTGGTGGAACACTCTGTAGTCGTTTTGGGGCTGCAAGGAAGTTCCCACATATCTGGGAAAGAAACTAAAGTTAGTGCATTAGTATAACAAAGTTACAAAGTTTTGGTTAGCAGATCTTATTGAAAACTCTCTATTCTTGGCCTACTTTAAGCTACCAGTGTTGAGGTAAAACTCGCTGCTACGGGACTGCCAATTCAAGGCCACTTAGAGCAGTCAGTTTTAGTCACAATGTGAACACTGAAAACTCGTTTAAAATACGAGGGAACAAAAAAACACCAGTTTTTAGGAAATACTAAAAATGCTTTTAAAACAAGCATTTTAAGAACACTTTCTTGCTCCTGGAGCTGATTTCTATTCTGCAAACTGTTTTCATGCTAGTACTTCTCTTGTGAGTTCTATCTCTGGAAATATTTATAACAAATACTATAATGTAGTTATCTATTGTATGTTTGAAGAAATTCACCAAGAAACTTAATAATGATGTTTTCTTTGTCTTTGACAAAGAACCTCTGAATTTGTCTTCAATTTTTCCATGTCTTGGGTAAAGTTCGACACATCTAATCCTGGAGAATCATTTGAATTACACAAAAAATCTTGAATTTCCTAGTGTAGAGAGGATATTCATTCCCGTGTCGGTGTTGGGTGCAGAGTCTTGTCTGGGACTCTCCCCCCCAACTCTCCAGAGGTGAATCAGTTTCACTTTTTTCTGTTGGTTAATTTCTACTTGCTTTCCATGAATGTATTTACATCTTTTCTGAGCCAGGCGTGATGACTTACGCCTATAATTCTAGCACTCTGAGGTGGGTGGATTGCTTGAACTCAGCAGCTCGAGACCAGACTGAGCAAGAGCAATACCCGGTCTCTAAAAATAGAAAAATTAGTCAAAAGCTGTGGTGAGGCGCCTGTAGTCCCAGCTACTCAAGAGGCTGAGGCCAGAGGATGCTTGAGCCCAAGAGTTTGCAAATTGCTGTGAGACAGGGTGACAAATTGGGACTCTGTCTCAAAAATGAAGCTTTCTGGATTCCTTAATTGACTTCTTAAAATTTTAATTTTTAAATTTTTTTTAAGTACTGATGGATTTGGTTTCCTACTCTTTTTTCCTTTTATGTTTCTTAGACTTTGGGCAGAGGGCCTTGCCCGTCTCTAGGCGACCAGTGTTGCTAGGACGCACCGACGCCGACGTGCCGCTGAGCACCCTGGGCAATGTAGTTCTGGAAGCGCACGCGCACGCGCACGGTCACTCTCACGGCTCCACTTTCGGATCGGCTTTCTTGCTCTTTGTGCTTGACTGGCAGGTAAGAGGGGAACCAGTTTGTGTGCCAGTCCCCTAGCACGCTCGCGCCGACGCAGGAGTCCCGTCCGGCCCTGCCAGTTGGGACCCGCGGGTGGGCCTTGGGAGCCCAGAAGCGGCTGGCTACGCGTGCAAGGCGGGTTCCCCGAGGCGGGCGCAGCGCGACTCCCGGTCGGGGTGTCGGCGGTGTGGTAGGTGAGCTAGCTGTGGGCGGGGCGGGGATGAGGAGAGGAGGTCGTGTCTGGGTTCAGGCTCCAGGCCTAAGACCTCGGTGTCGGGCAAACCTGGAAGCTGTGGGTCTTCTGACCCCGGGGCCTCTGCGAGCCGACGGGTGACAGTGTCTCCGGAGGTGTTTGGGGCCTGTTGGGTCAGAGACTGGGACTCTGAGAGGTCCGTGGAGGGATTGAGGGAAGGAGAAATGAAGTTGGGATGTGAGCTAGCGGGAGGGTGTGTTGCTGCTGAGGAATGCCCTTCCCGTTGAGGCCTCACCGCCACTTTGCCTCCTGGGTTCTTTGGGTACTTGGACGGTTCCTCCTACATTATTTTAAAGGTCATACTTTCTGCATGAGACACAGGTTGCCAGACGTCTTCAGCGGTGACTTCAGGGCAGGCAGGGCAGACAGGGCAGATTGAAGGGCTGGGACCCACCACGGCCGAGCAAATCTTACTGGGGAAGAGCCTGTAGACCGGTTGGGGTCCAGTGGTAGGGACCACTTGATTGCTGGAACTCAGTTATCCCTCCTTCCCCCAGCTCAGCTATACTTGAATCAAGAGAACTTTTTTTTTTTTCTGAGACAGAGTCTCACTCTGTTGCCCTTGGTAGAGTGCTATGGCGTCACAGCTCACGGCAACCTCCAGCTCTTGGGCTTAGGCGATCCTCTTGCCTCAGCCTCCCAAGTAGCTGGGACTACAGGCGCCCACCACAATGCCCGGCTATTTTTTGTTGCAGTTTGGCCGGGGCTGGGTTTAAACCCGCCACCCTCGGTATATGGGGCTGGCGTCCTACTCACTGAGCCACAGGCGCCGCCCAAGAGAACTTTTTTTAGAGGGCTTTTCCACTCAAAAAACAAAAGTTGACATAGGGTACATTGACCTGAAGTCAACTCTGATTTTGATATCAACTCTGCCACTTAGTTTGGAGAGTCCACTTACAGTTTCTGGATCTCATGTTCTTAATCCGAAAATGAGTGAGTATAAAGAAATTATTTTCTTTCCTCTTTACCTCTGATGCTCTTTGAGCATTAAAACATACTTGGTTTTATTTTACTTATTTAGTTTGTTTTAACCGTGGATTGAAACTGCTCCACTTAATCTGTTTTCTTGGGTTAAGGACTAAAACATTTTTTTTTTATTGTACTATATATTTTTTCTATTATAAAGTTAAAATATGTATTCAATTTTGAGCATCTTGATAAATAGTTTAAAATAAATATCATGATCCCATCACAGGATATAGCCACTGGTAACATTTTGGTACATTTATTCAATTAAGAAATTTATCTGGGCGGCGCCTGTGGCTCAGTGGGTAGAGTGCCGGCCCCATATACCGAGGGTGGCAGGAACCCGGCCCTGGCCGAACTGCAACAACAAAATAGCCAGGCGTTGTGGCTGGCGCCTGTGGTCCCAGCTGCTTGGTAGGCTGAGGCAGGAGAATCATCAGCTGGGCCCAGGAGTTGGAGGTTGCTGTGAGCTGTGTGACGCCAGGGCACTCTACCGAGGGCGATAAAGTGAGACTTTGTCTCTACAAAAAAAAAAGTATCTTTCCTTTCCTTTCCTTCCCTTTCCTGGGTGACAGAGTCTTATTCTGTCACCCTGGTACAGTGTGGTGGCCTCATAGCTGACAGCAATCTCAAACTCGTAGGCTGAGCAATCCTCTTGCCTCAGCCTCTGGAGTAGCTGGGACTACAGACACCAGCCACAAAATCCCTGGCTAGTTTTTCTATTTTCAGTAGAGACAAAGTCTCCCTCTTGCTCAGGCTGGTCTAGAACTCCTGAACTCAAGCAAGCCACCCACTTCAGCCTCCCAGAGTGCTAGAATTATAGGCGTGAGCCACCACACTTGGCCTGTGTGTACGTTTTCAATGTATCTTACCCTTTTATAGTTCCTTTAAAAAAATTGAGCATAGGGTGGCGCCTGTGGCTCAGTCGGTAGGGCACTGGCCCCATATACCGAGGGTGGCAGGTTCAAATCCGGCCCCGGCCAAACTGCAACCAAAAAATAGCCGGGCGTTGTGGCAGGCGCCTGTAGTCCCAGCTACTTGGGAGGCTGAGGCAAGAGAATTGCTTAAGCCCAGGAGTTGGAGGTTGCTGTGAGCTGTGTGAGGCCACGGCACTCTACCGAGGGCCATAAAGTGAGACTCTGTCTCTACCAAAAAAAAAAAAAAATAAATGAATAAATAAAAATAAATAAATAAATAAAAAATTGAGCATATGCTGCATATGCTTCTCTGAGCCATTACAATATATTATTAACATCTCTCTTTAACTTGAAGTATTTTGTCCCAAGTGAGGAGTTTAAATTTTTCTGAGAGTTTTTGCAGCTGGCCCCTGATAACTTTTCTCTTTCTCTTGCTTTTATTCTTGGTCTATTATGGTTATGTCCATTGTGTTTAGGGGATTGTGTTGCACATGTAGTGAGAATATAGACAGGGACACCCTCTGGTACTGCAGAGGTAATATAGTCAGGAGCTCTGAAGTGGACTGGATGCGTCTGGTGACCCAGATCTGCTACTTCCTGACTTTGTCATAAATGTTGGAAAAGTTGCTGAACTTCTTCATGCCTTCATTTTTTCTGGTCTGGGTTTTGGTATGTTAAAAAAACAGTATGGTATATAAACATTTGATACGTACTATTAATAAGTCATTTTTAATTTTTTCTCTACTTCCCCCTAAATTCCCTTAGAACTTGGTAATGAGTACAACTACAGGGTGATGATGAAAGTTGTCCCTTCTTCTCAAGATAAATGTGAATGCTGTCATAGGTGAGCTGCAATATTATTATGCAAGAAACTGCCAAGGTAAAAAACCAAAACAAAAAAACAATGAAATTATAATAAAATAGGCCAAATTGTTCAGGGAAGGGCATATTTGCTAAGGAAGTTTGTGAGAGCTGAATATAAGAGTTAATTTAAGGGTAACTTCTTTTTTCTTTTTTTTTTTTTTGCAGTTTTTGGCCGGGGCTGGGTTTGAACCTGCCACCTCAGGCACATGGGGCCGGCGCCCTACCCCTTTGAGCCACACACGCTGCCCTAGGGGTAACTTCTTTCAAAAATGTTTTGATTTACTAGGATTACAGGCTTAAGCCATTGCTCTGAGCCCCAAAAGTTTTTAAACATGACCCTATGCTTCAATTTTTGTTAAACAATATCAGAGCCTGGGCATGGTATCTCACACCTATAATCCTAGCACTCTGTGAGTCCGAGGCACGTGGATTGCTTGAGGTCACAGATTCAAGACCAGGCTGAGCAAGAGTGAGACCTTGTCTCTAAAAAATAGCCAGGCGTTGTGGCAGGCACCTGTAATCCCAGCCATTTGGGAGACTGAGGCAAGAGGATCTCTTGAGCCCAAGCGTTTCAGGTTATTGTGAGCTATGATACCATTCCACTCTACTGGGGGCAAGAAAGTGAGACTCTGTCTAAAAAAAAAAACAAAACCCAAAAGGCATACATATCAGAATAGTTTTCACCAATTGCTTGAGCTCATGAGTTCAAGACCAGCCTGAGCAAAAAGCGAGACCCGGTCTCTACTAAAAATAGAATAACTGAAGCAAGAGTATAGCTTGAGCTCAAGAGTTGGAGATTGCTGTGAGCAATGACACCACGGCACTCTATCCAGGGCAACAGCTTGAGACTCTGTCTCAAAAAAGAAAAATAGGCATGGCACCTGTGGCTCAAGTGGCTAAGGCGCCAGCTACATACACCTGAGCTGGCGGGTTCGAATCCAGCCCGCGCCCGCCAAACAACAATGAAGGCTGTGGCAGGCGCCTGTAGTCCCAGCTACTTGGGAGGCGGAGGCAGGAGAATTGCTTGAGCCCAGGAGTTGGAGGTTGCTGTGAGCTATGATGCCATTTACTTAGGGTGCAGCTTGAGGCTCTGTCTCAAAAAAACAAACAAACAAACAAAAAATAGTTTTTACCATCTCTTAATGGTGGTTACCTGTGGTGTGGTGAGATCATAGATAATAGTTATTATCTCTTATTTAGCTTGTATACTTTATACTTTTTTAACACTTTGCCATTATATTTTACTTTTGTAATGATAATATGGCTAATATTTGTTTTTTTTTAATATATATATATTTTTTATTATTTATTTATTTATTTATTTTTTGTGATTTTTGGCCGGGGATGGGTTTGAACCCGCCACCTCCGGCATATGGGACCTGCGCCCTACTCCTTGAGCCACAGGCGTCACCCGGCTAATATTTGTTTAGTGATGGCTGTGTGCCAGGTACTGTTCTAAGATTTATATATTATATTTCTTTTTTTTTTTTTTTTTGTAGCCCTCAGTAGAGTGCTGTGACGTCACAGCTCACAGCAACCTCCAGCTCTTGGGCTAGGGTGATTCTCTTGCCTCAGCCTCCTGAGTACCTGGGACTACAGGCGCCCATCACAATGCCCCGCTATTTTTGTTGCAGTTGCCACTGCTGTTTTAGCTGGCCGGGGGTTGGGTTCGAACCCCTTACAGTCGGTATATGGGGCCGGCGCCCTACCCACTGAGCCACAGGTGCCGCCCCATATATATTAACATTTCTTAATATAACTGGGGGAAACCTCAATATGTGTTTCTGAGTTGGCACTGAAGTTTGAATCAAAAAGGCATGAAAAGGAATAGCTTGTTTTTTTCTTTTTTTTTTTTTTGCAGTATTTGGCCGGGGTTGGGTTTGAACCCTCCACCTCCAGCATATGGGGCCGGCACCCTACTCCTTTGAGCCACAGATGCCTCCCAACTTGGTTTTTTAAGTTATGTTTTTAGTGTGATATAGAGTGAGGCAGGTTGTTGTTCAGTTGTGTTTTTGTGAGAATAAGTGACTGAATGTGCACATTAAAATAAGAGCTTAGTCCAAGATTTATGTTGTGCATGTGTGTATATGCATGAACATACACAAATGACATGATTTTGTAGTAAATGCCTTGAACATAACAGAATAGAGATCAACATTCTAATTCTGCTTCTTTGCAGTCATGAGAACACTAAATCACTTTGAAGTCTCATTTTTTTCTCTATAAAATGGAGATTATGTTAAATGCTTTCTAGTGTTTTCTGTAAGGATTAAATTATAAAAAGCTTATTGTCTTACACATGGAAAGCACTTAAATATTAGCTCTTTATTATTGTTACAAGGCACCAGTCATTTTCCTTTTATATTTCTTTTGTTGCTCAGACTGGCACTGTGAAGTCCACTTTATCTTTACCATTTTAGCAAATGAACAAATAGAGACTCTGACAGCAAGAAAGGAAGTGGGGGGTGGAAAGAAGCAATGACAAATATAAAAACTTCAATAAGTATAAATGTATTGAATTTGTCAGTTAAACACAGTTTATTGTTTGGGATTACCAAGAAATTTGAGCTCTGAGATGCTTGTCAGAAACAAACATAATGGTGCTGAAGTTTTAAATGAGGTTGGATGGAGAATGATATGCCAGGTAAACACTAACCAAAAGAATGCTGATGTTGCTAACTACATCTAAGATAAATTGAGTTTTTAAGGGAAAAAAAGCATTTGAAGGCTGGATGTGAAGGCTCATGCCTATAATCCTAACACTCTGGGAGGGTGAGGCAAACAGATTGCTTAAGTTTAGGAGTTTGAGACCAGCCTGAGCAAGAGTGAGACACTGTCTCTACTAAAAGTAGAAAAACTAGCTGGGTGTGGTGCCACATGTTTGTAGGAGACAGCTACTCAGGAGACTGAGGCAAGAGGATTGATTGTTCAAGCCCAAGAGTTTGAAGTTGCTGTGAGCGATGGTGCCACAGCACTCTACCCAGGGCGACACAGTGAGACTCTTATCTCAAAAATAAAAAGCATTTGAGATATGGAGTGTTATTACATAATGATTTTTAAAAATCTTCCAGAAATATGTATCAAATAACATGGCTTTAAGCATCTAATATAAACATTCACAGAATTCTGAGGGAAAATTGAGTGATCTATGATCATATTGGGAGATTTTTTTTTTTTTTTGTAGAGACAGAGTCTCACTTTATGGCCCTGCGTAGAGTGCCGTGGCCTCACACAGCTCACAGCAACCTCCAACTCCTGGGCTTAAGCGATTCTCTTGCCTCAGCCTCCCGAGTAGCTGGGAACCACAGGCGCCCGCCACAACGCCCGGCTATTTTTTGGTTGCAGTTTGGCCGGGGCCGGGTTTGAACCCGCCACCCTCGGTATATGGGGCTGGTGCCTTACCGACTGAGCCACAGGCGCCGCCCCATATTGGGAGATTTTAACATATTGTCTTCAGAAATCAATAGAATTGGTGGACAGGCTTGGTGCCTGTGGCTCAAGTGGCTAAGGCGCCAGCCACATACACCTGAGCTGGAAGGTTCGAATCCAGCTCTGGCCCACCAAACAACAGTGACGGCTACAACCATAAAATAGCTAGATGTTGTGGCAGGCGCCTGTAGTCCCAGCTACTTGGGAAGCAGAGGCAACAGAATCACTTGAGCCCAGGAGTTAAAGGTTGCTGTGAGCTGTGATGCCGGTGCATCTACCCAGGGGCAACAGCTTAAGGCTGTCTCAAAAAAAAAAAAAAGAAAAGAAAAAAGGAATTGGTAGGCAAAAATTACAAAGGATATAGAAGATTTTAATGGGAAAATAAACCTCAGAAAGATGAAATTTGTTTTTTCTGAAAGTCACATATCCAGAAAGGAAATAAAATTGAAACTCAAATTTGTTTTAATACATATCACTTAAGCTTTGAAGAATTCTGTCTACTTAAAGTAGAGTTGTCTTTTTCTTCATAGGACCTGTTAACGTGATTTCCATTTCAGTGTTCAAAGTGAACATTTTTGTTTGTTTGTTTTTTCTTTCTCTATCACCCTGGGTAGAGTGCCATGGCTTTATAGCTCACAGTAACCTCAAACTTCTGGGCTCAAGCAGTCTTCTTCCCTCAGCCTCCCGAGTAGCTGGGACTACAGATAGTTTTTGCACCCAAATAGTTTTTCTACTTTTAGTAGAGATGGGGTGTCATTCTTGCTCAGGCTGCTCTCGAACTCCTGAGCTCAAGCAGTCCATCTGCCTCAGCCTCCCAGAGTGCTAGGATTATAGGCATGAGTCCCTGCACCCAGCCTCTACTGTTCTTTTCTTACTATATTCTATCTTTTTCCCTGAAAGCCCTGTTTCAGTTATATAATAAACATACTATGACATTAGATGATATCATTAATTCCAAGTTCTTAGAAAGAGAGGAAAACATTCAGGCGTACTGTGAATAAATCACTTGAAGTGCGTTTGTCCCTAAGTCTACAGATCCTGGTTCCCCACTAATAAGCCTGCTTATGTGAGACAGAGGGGTTCCTCGAATCAAGAGCTCATTCTCATGTAGAAGACCTTGCCAGGATCTCACTCCAGGGCTTTGGAGCAGAGGCAGAAGAGACACAGAATATCTCAGCCTTGCTAATCCAGCTCACATAGACAACAGAAAATGACCATGTTACAGGTGAGTTGATTATTTATTTCTCATTTTTTCCCAGGGGAATAGAAAAGATACATGTCTTCCAATGAAAATAAAAGTATGGAGAATATTTCAGATTGTATATGAAACCCGCACATTGTACCCCTTGATTGCACTAATGTACACAGCTATGATTTAACAATAAAAATAAATAAATTAAAAAAAAAGATAAAGAAAATAAAAGTATGAATAGTTGAGAAGTCAAGAGAAAATAACTTCAGAATAGAAGATGAGGTTTGGGGCAAAATTTGAACAGTGATAAATATTAACTTTAGGGTCATGAAAAGTCCTTAAGGTTTGAATATTTATAAGCCATAATGTCCTACATTAATTACTGCATTTGAGCTACAAATGTGGTTCTCAAATCTTTGGTGATTGTAATAAAGAAAAGTGAACATTTAAGTTGCATAGTTCAAAGGAAAAAGTAAACATTCCTGTAGGAAATAAATATTTCTTGGAAATTATATATCCATTTTTTTTCCTTTGATGAAGTCTTTTGGATAAGTGATAGGCAGTAGTCTCCCCCATCTGAAGTTTTGCTTCCTGCAGTTTCAGTTACCTGAGGTCAGCCACAGTTCAAAAATATTAAATGGGCCTGGGCTGGTAGCTCATGCCTTTACCTTTAATCCTAGCTCTGGGAAGCCAAGGCAGAAGGATCATTTGAGGTAAGGCATTCTAGACCAGCCTGAGCAAGAGCAAGACCTCGTCTCTAATGAAAAGAAAAAAATTAGCCTAGCATGGTGGTGACTCCTTGTAGTCCCTGCTACTCAGGAGGCTAAGGCAAGAGGATCACTTGAACCTAGGAGTTTGAGGTTGTTGTGAGCTATGATTACTTCACTGCATTCTTTTTTTTTTTTTTTTGAGACAGTCTCACTTTGTCACCCTTGGTATAGTGCCGTGGTGTCACAGCTCACAGCAACCTCCGATTCCTGGGCTTAGGTGATTCTCTTGCCTCAGCCTCCCAAGTAGCCAGGATTACGGGCACCTGCCACAACACCCGGCTATTTTTTTGTTGTTGTTGCAGTTTGGCTGGGGCCGGGTTTGAACCTGCCACCCTGGGTATATGGGGCCGGCGCCCTACTCACTGAGCCACAGGTGCCGCCCCTTCACTGCATTCTTGACCAGGCAACAGAGTAAGACTGCATCAAAAAAAAAAATAAAAAATTAAATGGAAAATTTCAGAAACAATTCCTAAGTTTGTTTTTTGTAGAGGCAGAGTCTCATTTTATTGCCCTCAGTAGAGTGCCGTTGCCTCACACTCCTGGGCTTAGGCAATTCTCTTGCCTCAGCCTCCAAGTAGCTGAGACTACAGGCGCCCACCACAATGCCCAGCTATTTTTTTGTTGCAGTTTTTGGCTGGTGCTGGGTTTGAACCCACCACCCTTGGTATATGGGGCCAGTGCCCTACCCACTGAGCCACAGGCACTGCCCCAATTCATAAGTTTTAAATTATGCATTGTTATGAATACCATGATGACATCTCTGTCTCACATTCTCTCCACTGGGTACCCACCCCATTAAGCTAGCTATCTGCCCCATAGTCACTTGGTAGCCGTCTCAGTTATTAGATTAACTGTCATGGTATTGCAGGCTTGTATTTTAAGTAACCCTTTTTTTACTTTAGTAATATCAAAGTATGTCAAGGCTCAGTTTTGACATTTTCTGCCCCAGACTTGCAATTAGCCATTTCTACAGTAAATGGTTTTTTTGTTTTTGTTTTTATTTTTTAAAACAGAGTATATCATTCTGTTCGCTGGGTAGATTGCTGTGGCAACCTACCTTACAGCAACCTCAAACTCTTGGGCTCAAGTGATCCCCTTACTTTAGCCTCCCATGTAGCTGTGACTACAGGCACCTGCCACAATGCCCAGCTAGTTTTTTGGGTTTTAGTACATATGGGGTTTCACTTTTGCTCAGGCTGGTCTTAAACTCCTGAATTTGGGTTGTCCACCTACCTTGGCCTCCTAGTGTGCTGGGATTACAGGTGTGAGCTGCCATATCCTTGTTTGTTTGTCTGTTTGTTTTTGTATTTTTCTTTTGTTTTTTTTTTTTTTTTGAGACAGAATCTCACTCTGTTGTCCTGGGTAGGGTACCATGGTGGTGTAGCTCATAGCAACATTAAACTCTTGGACTTGAGAGATCTTCTTGCCTCTGCCTCCCAAGTAGATAGGACCACAGGTGTTTCCCACAATGTCCCACTAGTTTTTCTAATTTTCTTTTTTTTTTTGAAGTTTTTGGCCGGGGCTGGGTTTGAACCCGCCACCTCTGGCATATGGGGCTGGTGCCCTACTCCTTTGAGCCACAGGCACTGCCCTCTAATTTTCTTTTTTTTTTTTTTTTGGCCGGGGCTGGGTTTGAACCGCCACCTCCGGCATATGGGACCGGCGCCCTACTCCTTGAGCCACAGGCGCCACCCTAATTTTCTTTTTTAATAAAAAGAAATTTACATTTAATTCCTAGTTTGCCAAAAAAATTTTTTTGCAAGTGAATGTTAAATTTAAAATTTTTGGTATACTATTTTTTCCATCTGCTTGTTCTTTTTTATACTTTTATATTCTTATTGAAATCTAGTCCTTTTTAAAATTTTTAATTTTTTCTTTTTTGTTTTTTTGCAGTTTTGGCCAGGGCTGAGCTTGAACCCGCCACCCCCAGTGTATGAGGCTGGCGCCCTACTCCTTGAGCCACAGGTGCTGCCCCAATTTTTTTCTTTTTTGAGACAGAGTCTCACTGTGTTGTCCCAGGCTAGAGTACTGTGGTGTCATAGCTCACTGTAACCTCAAACTCCTGGGCTCAAATGGTCCTCCTGCCTCAGCCTCCCAAGTGTCTGGAAGGACTAATGCCCAGCTAATTTTTATATTTTTAGTAGAAATAGGATCTCACTCTTGCTTTGACTGGTCTTAAACTCCTAAACTCAAGCAATCCACCTGCCTTTGCCTTCCAGAGTGCTAGGATTGCAGGGGTGTTGTTGGGCTCATATATATATATATATTTTTTTTTTTTGTAGAGACAGGGTTTGTCGCCCTCTGTAGAGTGTGCCGTGGCGTCACACAGCTCACAGCAACCTCCAATTCCTGGGCTTAGGCGATTCTCTTGCCTCAGCCTCCCGAGTAGCTGGGACTACAGGTGCTTGCCACAAAGCCCCGCTATTTTTTTTTTTTTTGCAGTTTGGCCGGGGCTGGGTTTGAACCCACCACCCTCGGTATATGGGGCCGGCACCCCACTCACTGAGCCACAGGCACCATCCAGGGCTTGAATATTTTTTAAATGTTAAACCGATCTTGAGTTTCTGGGATAAACTCCATCTTAGTATTGATAAATTTTATTCCTTATGTATTGTTCAATACAGTTTGATAACATTATTTAGGACTTTCATATCAATACTTATGAATAAACTGGCCTTTTCTCATAATATTTTTATTGAGTTTTGGTATCAAGGTTATGCTGGTATCAAAAAATAAAGAGACATATTCTTGATTTTTCTAAAAGAGTTTGTTAAAATTAGGATTATTTCTGCATTGAATGTTAACAGAATTAACTGCTAAAGGTATCTTTTTTGTGAGAATATTTTAACTAAGCCAGTATTTTCCAGGGGATCAATACAGTGTCATAAAATTAATGAGTAAAAGATTCATTCAGAGAACCAAGTAATAGATCAGTGGATGTTGATATAAAAATATGAGAAGTTTATTGATAAAGTTGAAGATTGTACATTGCAACTCATCCTTGAGAGCTTGAGAGACTGCCAGCTCATTAGTTCGAGAGTGATAGCAAAGAATATCCGTAATTAATTAATTCTAATAGTTTATAGGATTTTTTTCTTTTTTCTTTTCTTTCTTTTTTTCTGTTTTTGAGACAGTCTCACTGTGTTGTCCTCAGTAGAGTGCTATGGCATCACAGCTCACAGCAACTTAAACTCTTGGGCTCAAGCAAGTCTCTTGCCTCAGCCTCCCAAGTAGCTGGGACTACAGGTGCCTGCCACAATGCCTGGCTATTTTTTTTTGGTTGTAGTTGTCGTTGTTTGGCGGGCCCGGGCTGGATTTGAACCCGCCAGCTGTAGTGTATGTGGCTGGCACCCTAGCCGCTGAGCTACAGGCATGAGCCTGTAGGATTTTTTTTATATGTGGTCATATCATTTTATAGCTTTACATCTTCCTTTCAATATTTATATTTGTCCTGGCTAGGACCTCCAGTACAATGTGGACTGGAAGTTATAGAGAACAGTCTCATCTTCCTCTAGGCCTGCACTAGCTGATATAGTAGGACCTTATTGCAGTTTAATTCTGATATTAAGACAGACTTCACAGGTTAAGGGCAGAGTCCCCAACAAGACTGTCTTGATTTCAGTTGCAGCTTCAGGTTGAATTTCTTCTTTTTTTTGGCCGGGGCTGGGTTTGAACTTGCCACCTCCAGCACATGGGGCCGGCAGCCTACCCCTTTGAGCCAGGTTGAATTTCTTTATGTTTATCCATTTGGGGGTTTACTGAGCTTAATTCTCTGAGCTTATGTTTGCTAATTTTAGAGAGCATCAGCTATCATTTCTTTTTCTTTTTTTTTCTTGAGCCAGAGTTTCACTTTGTCACTCTTGGTACAGTGCTGTGGTATCATAGCTTACAGCAACCTCAAACTCTTGGACTCAAGCAATTCTCTTGCCTCAGCCTCCTGAGTAGGTGGGATGAGAGGCGCCCGCCATAATGCGTGGCTATTTTTTTAGAGACAGGGTCTTACTCTGGCTCAGGCTGGTCTCGAACCTGTGAGCTCAGACAATCCACCTGTCTCAGCCTCCTAAGTGCTAGGATTACAGGCATGGGGCACAGCACCCAACCTATATGTCTTGAAATGTTTTTTTTACCATGCTCACGCTTTTCTCTTTCTGGGACTCCTATGACACTCAAGGTAGATCCTTTGGTATCGTCTGACAGTGTCCTGAGCTCTGTTCATTTTTATGTCTTTTTCTCTCTGTTGTTCAAAATCTTTCCTTCCTCCCTCCTTCCTTCTCTCTTTCTTTCTTGACAGAGTCTTTGTTGCCTTAGGTAGAGTACTGTGGTGTTATAGCTCACAGCAGCCTCAAACTCTTAGACTTGAGTGATCCTCTTGCCTCAGCCTCCTGAGCAGCTGGGACTACAGGTCCCCACCACAATGCCCAGCTACTTTTAGTAGAGATGGGATCTCACTCTTGCTCAGGCTGATCTTGAACTCCTGAGCTCAAGGCATTCCACCCACCTCAGCCTACCTCAGAGTGGTAGGATTACAGGTGTGAGCTACCACACCCAGACTAAAGTTCTCATGTGTTATATAAAAGTTGTCAGCATCCAAGTGGATTCAATAATGTTAATAAACTGACAAATGGAGCCAGGGAATACCATAAAGAGAGGATTCTCACCTTTGTATGCCTGTTAACAAAAAATACCGCAAAAGACCACTAAAACCATAACCTTGTACAAAGGCTATTGTAGCCCTACGTGAGAAATATTTTTATTAGGACAGCTACCCTGAAACTACCTGTCCAACCTTGGACTGGTATTACCTTTATTGTTGATCTTTGTAGCCAAGACTAATTATTCAAAATGATTATGTAATTCTTTTCATTGTTTTCTTGAAAACCTTTGTCTTCCTTTACCTTCCTGAATACCCACATAGTTTACTGTGGCACATATGTTCCCATTGCAATACCCCATTCCCAAGTACACATCATGTTTTCTTTAGAGCACTTTTCTATGTTAACAATTTAGGTTGACATACAAACGGAAAGATGTAAGAATTCACAGTGGCATTTTGTCACACAAAATGTGCAAAGACAGAGACTTAAAGGTATTTTATATGATTTGTAAGAGCAACGTGCTTACGTTCCAGTGCTTCTTTCCCACATTGTGTAGCAATGACTGTTTCAGACTTACTAGAATTGTGCTCTTTTAGGAATCATTCTCATTTGAAGATTTATCTGTGGACTTCACCCAAAAGGAATGGCAGCTACTGGATCCCTATCAGAAGAATTTATACAAGGATGTAATGTTGGAGAACTATAGTAGCCTAGTGTCATTGGGTAAGAAAATCTTCCTGTGTACCTTGAAGTGTGCCCAATGCCTTTTCCTTTTTAGTTGCTGAGAGCAATAGGCTTCGGAAACTTCTAATGATTTTGGATCAAAATTTAGGAGATCCAAGTTCCTTGGGCTATGATACCAAGAAAATATTTGGATCTCACCTTCCAATAATGAAGTCTTACGTTTGTTGTGCAGCCTCTGAAACTTAAGTAGTAACAGTGGTGGTAGTAGTGGTAGCTCCTAATGTGTCAAGGGACAGAATACCACATAATAAGTGCCACATACTGTACTAAGTGCTTTACATATATTGATGTGGCAGGTACAATTATCCCTTTTTCCACATGAGAAAATTGAGACAAACAGAGGTTAAATAACTTTGTAAAGGACTAATAGCTAGGAAATGAAACAGCCTCAATTTGAACCCAGGCATACTGGCTCCAGAACCTCTGATGTGTTTAATGGTTTGGGATTTGAATTATAGATGTCAACAATTCTTAGACCATATTATCCACCTGGGAGACTATTACCAGAAATTTAAGAATCATTTAGCTAAATCTTTATCATTCTGTAAAGGCCCTAAATCCTGAGCATTATTTATGATTTCCCCTGAATAGGATATGAAGTTATGAAACCAGATGTCATCTTTAAGTTGGAGCAAGGAGAAGAGCCATGGATAGGAGATGGAGAAATCCCACATTCATGCTCTCTAGGTGAGTGTATGAGAACTAGCAAGATGGGAGAAAGTAGCAGTTTAGCCTTAGCTGATCAGCAATGGGTTTGTGTCTTTGAAATGTGCTTTAGAGAGTTCTTTTAAAGATCTCTAAATTTTTGCTTCAGAATAGTTGACATCCGGTACTCAGGTAAATCACATTCAGATGTGGCTTCTTTTTTTGTAACGAAGTGAAATGTGTCCTACTTATCTGAACCATGACATTACTCCCTGCCTGTCACATCTAGGATTTGGCCTTGTTATGTGGTATTCTGTCCCTTGACATATTTATTCTACTTCTGTCCTTCCTTCCCCTATGCTCAAAGAAACCTGTGCTTTTATATTCACAAATTTTTATTTTTTCCTCAATGTTAGTGTCTCTGGTACGTGTAAAACCCCACTCTATTTGATCTCATTATATTAGAAAATAAAGCCATGGCTTGGCACCTATAGCTCAGTGGCTAGAGCGCTGGCCACATACACTGGGGCTGGTGGGTTTGAACCTGGCCAGGGCCTGCCACATGAAATGACAACTACAACAAAAAAGTAGCCAGGCATTGTGGCAGGTGCCTGTAGACCCAGCTACTTGGGAGGCTGAGGCAAGAGACTGGCTTAAGCCCAAGAGTTGGAGGTTTTGTGAGCTGTGACACCATGGCACTCTGCCAAGGGTGACATAGTGAGACTCTTGTCTCAAGAAAAAAGAAAAGAAAGCCATGATGTTTCCCAAATAATTTGTTCTTATCCTCCCTTTTAAATTAGAATCTGTTGGGGTTTTTTAACAGATTTTTAACAGATTTGACACTGTGAAGTATACGAATAATCTGTACCATCCTTTCTTACTGTTTTCAGATTGCCCCAGCCTTTTGAGTAGCTGGGACCACCGCTGCCCACCACAATGCCTGGCTAGTTTTTCTTTTTTTTTCTTTTCTTTTTTTTAGTAGAAATGGGATTTCATTCTTGCTCAGGCTGGTCTCAAACTTCTGAGCCACAACAATCCACCTGCCTTGGCCTACCAGAGTGCTATGCTTACAGACATGAGCCACCTCACCCAGCCTGACATTTACACTTGTAGCAAGTTTTTTATATTACTGATTATCTTTCATACCACTTGATATTACTTAACAAAAAATTCTACATACAGGCTCTTATTGAGAAATAGGCTTTTTGGAAGTGCTTATAACAATAACATAAATGGTTATGTTGTGCAGATAATGGAAATAAAGCTATATAATAAATATCAAGCTGTCAGAATATTTTACAAATGGGAACTTGTGTTTTGGGATAGTATACATATAAAAGTGCATGTGGAGTTTGAAGTTACGTGCTTGAATAGTTTAGATGAAACATGATATGTTTTGAAAATGTGTTGCATGAATGGCTTTCTTGGTAGTAAAGTAGACACTTACATGGCAAATTTAAAACTTTTGAAAATGTGAGAATGAGAAAAATACATAAAATATTTCCATACTTTAAGCTTAAAATTATTTTAGCCAATTACTCTTTCAAATCTGTTCAGTTTCTTACAAAATTTACTAAGTACAGTGTATAGTTTTGTTGTTTACTAATATTGTATGTTTTTTCTTTATTTTTTCTGTTAAGACATAAATTTCATAAAGGCAAGACTTTATTTTTCCTCTTGTGTCTCCCATCCTCACACACTTCCTGGAGCATAGTGTGTGTGCGCAATAGTTACTGAGTGAATTAACTCCTCAGGACATTGGCTGAGTGCTTCTTACGACCTCCTTTGTGTGTTCTTCATTGCCCTTCATGTATTTTTCACATTCTCTTTCCATTTGACAAACTTATATTTGTCAGTAGCCAAAGGTGACTGATTTAATCTACAATTTCCTATTTCTGTTTTCAGCATTTCTTTTATTTTTCAATATCTAGAAGATAAACATTATACTTGGGACTTATTTAAGATTATCAAATTAAGTCTTAAAAACCAGTCAACCCCTCAACACAGCATTTCTAGTTTTTTATTTAGTAAGCACAACCAAATGGATTTTTTTTTTCTTTATAGAGGAAGCCTGGCAAGTAGATGGTCACATGATGTGGCACCGGGATAACCAAGACAAGCTTAAAAATATGAAAAGAGGTGTTGAATGTGATACATCTGGAAAAAAATTCAACCTGAGTTTGAACTTTGTTCCTTTAAGGAAGTCAAACAGCGCAGGTGACGTAAACGCATTGATTTTAAAACATCATTTAGATTTGCTTATTTCAAAATCAGACTGTGGAAAAACAGAATCAAATGGCTTCAATGTATTTGACAAATTATTTCTCCATTCCAAACCTGAGGAAACCGATACTTGGTTAAAATACTATGAATGTGATAAATATGATAAAGACACCTACAAAAAGTCACAGATTATCATTTATCACAGAACTCGTTTAGGGGAGAAACTCTTTGAGTGCAGTGAGTGTAGAAAACGCTTTAGTGTGAAATCAAGTCTCATTAAACATCAGAGCAGACATATAAGAGAAATAGCCTATGGTTGTAGTAAATGTGGCAAAACCTTTCCTCAGAAGTCACAGTTTATTACCCATCATAGAACTCATACAGGAGAGAAACCTTATAATTGTAGCCAGTGTGGGAAAGCCTTCTCCCAAAAATCACAGCTCACATCTCATCAGAGAACACATACTGGAGAGAAACCATATGAATGTGGTGAATGTGGGAAAGCTTTCTCCCGGAAGTCACATCTCATATCACATTGGAGGACTCACACAGGAGAAAAACCGTATGGATGCAATGAGTGTGGGAGGGCCTTTAGTGAAAAGTCAAATCTCATTAATCATCAGAGAATTCATACAGGTGAGAAGCCTTTTGAATGCAGGGAATGTGGGAAAGCTTTCAGCAGGAAGTCACAGCTTGTTACACATCACAGAACTCACACAGGAACAAAACCCTATGGATGTAGTGATTGCAGAAAAGCCTTCTTTGAGAAGTCAGAGCTCATTAGACATCAGACAATTCATACAGGAGAGAAACCCTATGAATGCAGTGAATGTAGGAAGGCATTTAGAGAAAGGTCTAGTCTCATTAATCATCAGAGAACCCATACAGGAGAGAAGCCTCATGGATGCATTCAATGTGGGAAATCCTTTTCCCAGAAGTCACATCTCATATCACATCAGATGACACACACAGGAGAAAAACCCTTTATGTGCAGTAAATGTGGGAAAGCCTTCAGCAGAAAATCTCAACTTGTTAGACATCAGAGAACTCATACAGGAGAAAAACCCTACAAATGCAGTGAATGTGGGAAAGCTTTTAGTGAAAAATTAAGTCTGACTAATCATCAGAGAATTCATACAGGAGAAAAACCCTATGTATGCAGTGAGTGTGGGAAAGCCTTTTGTCAGAAGTCACATCTCATATCACATCAGAGGACACATACAGGAGAGAAACCATATGAATGCACTGAATGTGGGAAGGCCTTTGGTGAAAAATCAAGTCTTGCCACTCATCAGAGAACTCATACAGGAGAAAAACCCTATGAATGTAGGGAATGTGAAAAAGCCTTCTCCCAGAAGTCACAGTTAAATACACACCAGAGAATTCACACAGGAGAGAAACCATATGAATGCAGTCTTTGTAGGAAAGCTTTCTTTGAGAAGTCGGAGCTTATTAGACACCAGAGAACTCATACAGGAGAAAAACCTTACGAATGCAGTGAATGTAGAAAAGCCTTTAGGGAGAAATCAAGTCTCATTAATCATGAGAGAATACATACAGGAGAGAAGCCCTTTGAATGCAGTGAGTGTGGCAAAGCCTTCTCTCGGAAGTCACACCTCATACCACATCAGAGGACACATACAGGTGAGAAACCCTATGGGTGCAGTGTATGCAAGAAGGCCTTCTCTCAGAAGTCACAGCTTGTTAATCATCAGAGAATTCATACAGGAGAAAAGCCTTATCAATGCAATGAATGTGGGAAAGCCTTCTCACAGAAGTCACAGCTCATTAATCATCAGAGAACTCATACAGTAAAGAAATCCTAGGAATGCAATTAATATGTGTCTGACATAATGTCATTGTAATTCAGAAAAAGCTGTTAAACTTTTCAGATAATATTCACATATTATATAGCAGAGCACTCCTTTTAAGGGGGGAAGTCTATGAGATTGTGTAGCGGAATCTTAGAGCAAATGAACATGCTTATATGTCAGAATTCATACAGTAGAGTGAAAGTATGAATTCAGTGAGTCTCGAAACCCTTTGAAACCATAATCAAGCCTTATACAGTAGAAAATTTGCAGCAAAGTGGAATTCTGTGAATACTTCAAATACCAGAAATCCATCCTTAGGTCAAATCTCATAAACTATTAGGAATACTCCCACTGGTGATGAGAAAAAGCCCCATGAATGCACCAAGCGAGGCAGTGTTTTTTAGTAAGAAATCACAGGGCGGCACCTGTGGCTTAGTGAGTAGGGCTCTGGCCCCATATACCGAGGGTGGTGGGTTCAAACCTGGACCCGGCCCAACTGCGACAAAAAAATAGCTGGATGTTGTGGCAGGCGCCTGTAGTCCCAGCTACTTGGGAGGCTGAGGCAAGTGAATCACCTAAGCCCAAGAGCTGGAGGTTGCTATGAGCTGTGATGCCATGGTACTCTACCAAGGGTGACAAAGTGAGATTCTGTCTCTAAAAAAAAAAAAAGAAAAGAAATCACAGTTCATTGTACTTAAGAAAATGCCCTTAGGAAATAAATTCTGAAACTACTAAATATAGGATAAGTAATCTAAGTATATTGTATTTTTGGGAATTCATATATGGGTAAACCTAACACTTGATAGACATTGGGAACATGTGCCCCTTGAAATAATGCTATGAAGGGCGAAGCCATACTTGTTTGTAGGCAGGGGTACCAAAAATATGCAGTTCTAAGTGGTTACCAGATGTTTACTCTGACATATGAAGTTTTAAAAATACATGAATAAATTGGTTATTAAAACATCTGTGTAAGAAATTTATTTATTTTTTTATTTACTTTTTTTAGAGGCAGAGTCTCACTTTGTTGCCCTTGGTAGAGTACTGTGGCATCACAGCTTGCAGCAACCTCCAGTTCTTGGGCTTAGTCTATTCTCTTGCCTCAGCCTCCCAAGTAACTGGGACTACAGGTGCCTGCCACAATGCCCACCTATTTTTTTGTGGCAGTTTGTCTGGGGCTGGGTTTGAACCCGCCACCCTTGGTATATGGGGCCAGGCCCTACTCACTGAGAGTAAGCAATTTCTTATTGGTGTTTACAGGTTATTTTTCTGTGTCACATAATAATGTTTTGTATTTGGGGATTGCATATAATGTAATTGGGAGCATGAAATGCATATACCTTACAGTGCCTATGATGTCTTTCAAGATATACTACGTTCCACTGGTTTTCTATTTTAACAATATTATAAAAATGGAAACTGACAGAACGTGGCTTACTTCTGAATGAGTAACTTAAATGGCAATACTGCATTTATTCTTTCCTTATTATCTGTTGACAATAGAAGGGTCTGTTGTTATTGACCTTTTTCTTCAATAACCAAAACTAACATCACATAAGTCTTGTATCCTGAGTCCAAACAACCGTCTATATAATAAATATGCAAAGCCAAGTACCACAGAGTAACAGTAGTGAGATATGACACCGAGGGAGCAAAAGAAAGGTATGTGAATTATACATATAACTCAGTTCTCAAGCTAAATGAAAGTAAGTAATGCTGTGTAGTCTTTTTCTCATTTAGTGATATGTATATATCTTTATTTGTTTCAGTGTTAGGTAACCCACCTACCATTTGGATTTTAATTTACTGTGATGAAATAGGAATACTTTGTGCTGTTACGTTTTTGGTGTTCCATCAAATTTCTTGTAAAATTTAGATGTAGAAACTGATGAAGATTCACTATTCAGAAGATGTAAAATATGGAGATTTTGCACTGAGAAAATAGTTTTGGTACATTCAAGGAAGCCTGTGTTGCCTTCCAGATAATGTCTGTGATTATTGGGCAAATATAGATGCTCTTTGGCTTACAGTTGGGTCCTGTCCTAATAAACCCATTGTAATTTGAAAATATATGTCAAAAGTGCATTTAATACACTTAACTAACCAGGCATTGTAGCTTAGCCTAGCTTGGCTTAAACATGCTCAACATATAGGTCAGCAAAATTAAGTAACACAATTCCTGTTTTGTAATAAAGTGTTGAATATCTTATGTTATTGAATACTGTGCTGAAAGTGAAAAACAATTTTATGGTGCCATTGTACCATACAGAATTTTAACATTGAACCATCATAAGTAGAGAACCATCAGTTAGGAAACAAGATTTTCTTTATTTTATAATTTGAAATATTTGTGTTTCACCTTTCACCAGTTGCACTGTCCTCATGGCCACTTTCTCAGTGGGGATGTAGAACATATAACTATATAAGTGTGCTTCTTTTTAAAAATGCATGAACCATCTCTTAGCTAAGTTAGAATTTTTTAGACATTTCATCTCTATCATGTTGCTTGACAAAGTTAATACATATTTTTCACATGGTGTTGAAATCAGAAAAGTCCAACATTGAGATTGATTCAAACTTAAAAAGTGAAGATTTCTGTTATGCAGAAATTGTTATATATCAGTATGGTGTATGGGGCCTTTGATTCTAGAAGTATTTTTCCTTTAATTTTGCAGCATTTTGGAAAGCTGGGACTTTACACAAATGAGAGTAATTCTAAACCAACATACCAGAATTTTAACAGCCAAATAATCCTGTCTGTCTCCATGGTAATTTTAAAAGCATCCAATTGCCAATTTTTTTATTTATAATCAAATGTATGGACTTCCTACTTTTCTCTTTAATAATTGAAGGGTATTTTATTAAATATGGGAACCAAATCTTTGTGAATGAACAAATAGGTATAGAGCAATGCTCTACTTTGTAGTTTTTGCCATTTTTTTCTTCCCGTCTATTATGATTCTCTTCGTTAGGTCTTAGACTACTCTCAGAAGTCTGTTGTATAAAAATTTTCTAAGTTAGCTCATTTTAGTTTTAGATTATTCCATTAACTATTAAACAGTTAAACCTGATATTTCTTGCATTAGATAATGGGACTTCAGCACTGGCCTATTGATTAAATCCTCGAGACCAAAAAATTATTTTCTCAGAGTCAGCTGTTACTCTTTGAGTGGGTTGATGCAGACAACCAACGTCTACTTTTGAGACTATCTAATGTGGAGACTCAGATATATTGTTTGCTACCCACTGGAGCTCACCATTGCTCATGAGAAAGCTCTGATTCTGAAAATTCTGAGATTTTTAGTGTCTGTTTTGGAAATTCCCTGGGTAATTCCCTGTCTCCAAATTTCCCTTCATTGATTCCTACCACAAACCCCACATTAAGAAATGAAGTTTTAAAAGTTAGACTGGATTTATTTATGATTTTATGGAGCACAAGAAGTCACATTGAAATAGAATACTAAGGAGGCCAAACACAGGAAACATCAGCTTTTCTTATTCTATTTTACTGTCCATATTCATCCACCATCCTGGAATTGTGCTGTATTGTATAAAGGAAAATTTACATTGCATTCCTTTTACTAATTTATGGTTTGGGGTTTTTTGTTTGTTTGCTTTTTGTTTTTTGTGGACTGAATTTTAAGACCTATACCAGGAGTGCATTGTGTTTGGCTTTTCTTTGTGGATTCTGACGCAGTTATCCATGGAACCAGATACTTTGCTTTTAAGAACATCACTTGTAAAAACTTCAAGATGAAATGCACCCAAGAATGCCAAATTTATTTAATGATAACCTTACTAAACAGCATAC
The DNA here is from genome assembly GCF_027406575.1 of Nycticebus coucang. Lineage (NCBI taxonomy): Eukaryota > Metazoa > Chordata > Mammalia > Primates > Lorisidae > Nycticebus > Nycticebus coucang. Next base: position 104,696,436 of record NC_069783.1, on the reverse strand, counting down.
TATAAAGTCATCAGCATTTCAGTTCTGCACTTGAAATATTCTTAGTCATTTGATCATTACAGCAGTATACACCTAAGTTGTTAATTTCAGTAGGCTTGTTAGTCTACAAAAACGGCACCAGTAAGCTTTCAGATGTCCAGCGTCTAGCCCTGGCCTAAGTGCTGATAAACTTATCCATAATCTTTGTAGTCATGTGAATTTTTTTGCATCTTGCTTTCATTCTTTTAATCCATTTTCTCACTTAGACATATTATTTTAAAATGCAACTTTGATTACACACTCTGTTGAAATATATGGCTTATTGTGGATGTAAGGTATATTTTCATCATGGTATGCAAGGACTTCTATACAAACTCATGTCATCTCATTGTCATTCCTGAACATTTTATCTTTCCTCCTATGCAATATTTCCTGGCCTCCTTGAACAACTTGCAATTCTTTGAGATTTCTATAATCATTATGCTTTTGCAAATCTATTGCAATTGAAATGCCCCTGTTCCTTGTTATTGCCTATACATGTATTTCCTACTGTGATAATATAATCATTACGTTTTATCTTTTCCATTTTCTTTTTTGTCAATATACTTTTTAGCAGCTAAAGCTACTATATTTAAATTTAGGTGCTATCGTTGCCTGTGTTTTCTACTACATGGAGAAACATAGTCTACACTAAGAGAGAAGAATGAAGCCATCATGAAAGCAAAGTCAAGAATGAGTCCTGATTGTGTTCCAGTACTTAGTTCTTATTGTCTTGATGTCCAGATCCATCCCTGTCCTTTTCATGTCTTGATTGTTGAATTCTATGAGATTCCCCAAATACCTGCTAATAAATTCTCATGTTTGCTTCAGCTTGTTCTAGTTGTTTTTGTTACTTATAATCCAGATATTACTACTAACAGGAAGTCAGGCTCAGTCATAATTTGGGTTATCTGGAAGCAGGTACTAAAAAGGAGTTTGGGATGCAAGATGTTTATTGAGGACCAACAGCTATTGAAATGACAGGAAAGTAAATAGAAATGAAATGAGCAGAAAAGTCAAACAGTGCTGCTTGGGAGCCAGGGAGCTCTGGAGTGTGTTGCTCTTCAGAGTGTTTCATAGGAGGTCAGGATGGTCAGGCCTTTATAACACTGAATTGCTCAGTCACCATAGGCTGCCCAGTTAAGGGAACAGGATAAGCTGCTGTTTTTAGCTGAAGACAATGTTGAACAAACCTACACGGTAGAGAGCTAACAGTGCTCCCTGCCACTGGGCAGCAGATCTCTGTTTTGAAGAGAGATCTGGGCAGTGTGTCTGTGTGACTACATAGTCCATCTCTTCCACTTCTTAGGTCCCTTTTCTGCATTACATCTGGGGAGCTGTTGCTTTAGGACACTGGTGAGGCTCTGTCTGAGAATAGACTAAGAAAAGGAAGATTAGTAGGACAAATCATGCGCCTGCTGTTAAAGTTGCTTTCTCTCCTGTACCCAGTCAATGTTTGCACTTTGTTGCCACCTCTGCTGGCATCAGTGGCATATCTTGTAAGGTGTCCCAGACTCTTATTCCTTAGGGTTCTTTTTGAGCCCTGGTCACCATGCCCTTCTCAGACCCAAGTTACTGTATCTGTCCATTTACATCACATTTTGGCAAGGAAGTCCTGAGGCACCTAGGTGGATCACCTGAGTTCCACTCCTAAGTCTTCCTACCCTGTAGTGTAACAGCAGCATGAGTTCCATTCCTGAAGATCAGTGTCAAATTCCTTTGCAGAGACAGCAGTTCCTCTTCTGACTTGATGGTCCCTGGAGACAAGCAGCACAGAGCTGTAGCTTGTAATTCAGAACACTTGCTCTGTTCTCTGGTAAAAATAATGCCCCATTTGGGGATCAACGCCTTTAACCCTGCAGAGCCCAGAGTTGAAGTTGTGGGAAGCACAAGGTCCCACCCAAAGAATCATGGGTAATGGAGGGAGGTGTGGCCATAACTGCTCTCACAGTGCTACTTGAAACCCATGTATCTTTCCTTTTTGGGGACACAGCACCTTACAAAGGTATTTGATCCACTCATATGCTGCATTTCTGAAAGATAGCTCCATGTCCTGACAGAATATTGATTTAGGTCTGGGGCTCTGGCTATGCCTTCTGCAAGCCATTCCAGTGCTCTGTTATGCCCAGCAGCTACTGCTCAGTGAGCTGTGTGACATATCAAGTGGATCCTTTTGTCATAAGCATATATATTTTTTTATTTCAGATTAATCATGGTACAAACAATTAGGTTTTTTTTTGGCCAGGGCTGGGTTTGAACCCACAACCTCCAGCATATGGGGCCGGCGCCCTACCCTCTGAGCCACAACCACTACCCCATAAGCATATTTTTATATCCCCTTTGTTGTTTTCTTTGTTTGTTTTGAGACAGAGCCTCAAGCTGTCACCCTGGGTAGAGTGCTGTGGCATCACAGCTCACAGCAACCTCCAATTCCTGGGCTCAAGTGATTCTCCTGCCTCTGCCTCCCAAGTAGCTGGACGACAGGTACCCACCACAATGCGTGGCTATTTTTTGGTTACAGACTTTTTTTTTGCAGGCCGGGCTGGATTCAAACCCGCCAGCTCTGGTGTATGTGTGTGGCTCCTTAGCCGCTTGAGCCACAGGCGCAGAGCCTATATCCCCTTTGTTACAAAGTGGATCCCTTAGTCTGATAAAGTGTATGCAGTCTTTGGGTAATGGTATTGCCTGAGGTCCTGTGGATGAGAAAGAAAACTCACACTTTGAATATGTGTCTTTTCCTATAAGAAAAAATCATTGGCTTTTTCTAACCAAAATAGTCACCCTGTCATCAAGGGCCAGTTGGTCTCCTCAAGAAATGTTTCCTTGGCTCAGTGCCTGTGGCTCAAGCAGCTAAGGTGTCAGCCACATACGTCTGAGCTGGCAGGTTCAAATCTGGCCTGGGCCCACCAAACAACAATGATGGCTGCAACCCAAAAAGTAGCCGTGCATTGTGGCAGGCGCCTATAGTCCCAGCTACTTGGGAGGTGGAGGCAGGAGAATCGCTTGAGCCCAGAAGTTGAAGATTGCTGTGAGCTGTGATGCCACAGCACTCTACCCAGGGCGACAGCTTGAGGCTCTCTCATAATAAAAAAAAAAAAAAAAGAAAAGAAAGAAAAAAAATGTTTCCTTATTACAGACTTGTTTTGAAGATTCCTTGGTCTCTTGGTATGAAGATTCAGTAGCAGTAGTAGCTACATCAGGCCCAGTAAATGGGACTCTGTTTTTGTACTTACATGTAGCTCCATGTTGGGCACCATGACCACTTCTTCCACATGCCCATTGTGCCAGCACTTTGGTGGCATATGTCTGGCCAAATCATATTACTTCCAACATTGTGTAGTGCTTCTTCCATGGCAGATGCTCTCTGATCAGCATTTTAACATAACAAATGATGTTCCCATGTCACACTCGCTCCCATATGTCCTCTGTGTGCCTGTGTCAGACCTCCTTATCCATAGTCTATCAATCTTTTTCCTTCCAGTCTCTGACGAAGCCAGTCAGTCCATTCACCCATGAATCCACACATTCTCAAACCTTGGGCCAATTCTCTTTCCACAAGAAGTGGCTAAGTACATGTCCCAAAGTGCTATTGTAAGGGGGAGCTTCTGCCGCTGTTTGTCAGGACACCTCTGAGAAAGACTGTGAGGCACTTGCCATCTTTCATGGCTTTCACCTGCATGCTAAGTTGACTCACTTGTAAGTAGGACTTAGGATTCCTCCTCCTTAAGCTGGTTGTATAGCATCTCTCAAACAGCCACAGGTCTACGATGCAGGAGAGGCGCACAGGGTTCCAAGTCACCTCCTCCTGTAGCTTGTTTAGCTCTTAAATCCTATTTATACTTGACCTTGGATATGCCACTTCCATCTTACAATAGGTGACTATTGCACTTACCTATGTTTATGTCCTTGAGGCCTGATGTGACCTAAGTCTGTGATGGGCAGTTCAAGCCGCATGATGACTTTGGTATACTGTGATTAAGTGTTCCATCTCTACCAGGGCCTAAAAATACTAGTTTCTTAAAGGGCATGTAATTACCAGAAGATGATCTTCCTCCAAAACTTCAGGGGCATGTGTTGTGATTCTCCCCTGGGGTCTACTGCAAACTCTACATGGAAGATTTTCCCATCACTAATCCCTTGAACACCACAGGATCTGCTAAATCATGTCTCAAGCATTAGAGCTGGTTTTTGTGAAGTCTGGGCCTCCTCCAGAGCACTTTGATGATCCATCCCCTGTCTGAAGGAAGCAGCCTTTTATATTATACCAAAGCAGCATCCTTAGATGGTTATGCTACTCCTAGAATGCAAAGAGGCTCCTTGAGCACTGTGCTTTCTTCTTTGTGAAAGAATATTTGAGATGTAATAAGTTGTCATGTACTTTGTAAGGGATGTCCCTGTATCCCCTTGAGCACTAGGTTCCTTAAAATGTGGATGTGACATGTGCCTGAAATCTTCATGGGATTTATTGCTTACCCTCTGGAGAGGAACATGCTTCATACGTGATCAGCCAGACATCATCAGTTTAGTGAATCAACTATTATGTGAATGTCCCTGTGGTTATGACAGAGGTTGGGAGAGGTAATGTTGCCCCTGGGCAAAACATTGTCTATTTCATATATACCATTGTTTATTGCTCACTTAATTTCAAGTGAATCAAACCTTTACTACCCTATTTCCCTGAAAGTAAGACATCCTCTGAAAATAAGACCTACTTACAGGAAAGATAAGATGTCCCCTGAAAATAAGACCTAACGCATCTTTGGAAGCACACCTTAAAATAAGACATTGTCTTATTTTCGGGGAAACAGGGTATTCTCTTTTGTGAATTGGAATAGAAAAGAATGCACTTATCAGATCAGTAGCCATATGCCATGTATTTGAGGCTATATTCATCTCTGATGAAGATGCATGTATCACACCTGGCATAGGGCTGTGATTAGACTACTACCTAGCTAAGCTTGAAGTTGAGCTGCCATCATCTTCTAAGGTCTATCTGGTGTCAACAGGGGCAGTTTCTAGTTTGGCTGTGAATAATCCTAACTAGAGTTATAATCACAACCATGACTCCTGAATCTTCAGAGATGTGATTTTAAAAATTTCCTGTTTTGAGTGGATTATGGTTGGAGGCTCCCACTTGGCCTTTACCCCTGCAGAATCTCTTATCCTAGAAGCCAAGGACATAATGCCACCTGTGTGTAACTTTCTCATCTACACTTCAACTGTCTATTACAACTGTTTGTTGTCTTTCTATAGAGCACCCATGGATTTTAGCAGTATTCACCCATTTGGGTTATTTGGTACTGTGTCTCCTCCCTATGTTTCAAACATCTAATATCAATCATGTCCTGCTTCTTAATTCAACACTAGCAAATAAATTAATGACTGAACTACCCCTCTATTCCAGGGCATGTCCGTGCTCCACCTACCACAGTGATAGGGTTTGCATGGCCAGTGGGGTAGTGAGTAATCTAGCTCCAAAACCCCATCTCATCCCTTGCTACTTTAGATCATTTCACTTCTGGCATCAATTGTAATAATTTAGGTTTTTTAGAAGTGGACTCTGAGACAGACTTTGTGACATGTGCAGACAGACACATGTCTGAATACCCAATGAATGTAGGGTATTCATTGTTTCATTTTCTTTCTTTTTTTATTTTATGGCAAGTGTGTAACAAGGTTTATTAAGGAAGAGAAAGAGAGGGTTACAGAGTAAGAAAGTTTAGCAGGATATGTTTGTCACTGATAGCTAACAGACCTGTGTTGCCAGGGCAAGTAGGCAAAGACGTGAATGTAGGGTATTTATTGTGGATCAATACCTGTGAAAGGAAAGAGAAAGCAGTAGGATTGAGCAGAAGAAAAGGTTAAACTGCCCTGCAGATCCTCTAAAACCTTTATCAACTCAGCAGGGTTGTTTGTCAGGGCTCAGGTGTAAGGCCAGCATGGTCTGGCATTTATGTCTGGCAGCTCATTCAGTCACTGAATTCAGGTGCCTGGGAAGGGTTGACCTTAAAGCTCTTTTGCAGCTGAGGCTGACCTGAAGAGCCCGATTGGTGGAGCCTGTGTTCTAACTGCACTTCCCACTCCTGTGCAGCAACTACCCCCTTAAAGGAAGATCTAAACAGCACATCTCTGTGTCTGATAAGGCACACCGACTGCCCCTTCCTATACCCTAGCAAATATTGTAGTTTTTAAAATACAGGCCAACTTCTAAATGTCCTATATTTTAGAAATGTCCTCTCCAGAGGACATTCAGGTGAAAAGATCACTGAATAAAGGACTCCTATAGTAACAGCCATCCAAGTATTGTTACACAGGCCTGTGCAAAAAGGAAGGGTCCACATCCGGAGGACAGGGACAGCAATCTTTTTTTTTTTGAGACAGCACCTCAAACTGTCACCTTGGGTAGAGTGCTGTGGCATCACAGCTCACAGCAACCTCCAAATCCTGGGCTCAAGCAATTCTCCTGCCTCCACATCCCAAGTAGCTGGGACTACAGGCGCCCGTCACAATGCCCAGCTATTTTTTGGTTGGAGTTGTCATTATTGTTTGGCAGGCCTGGGCTAGATTTGAACCTGCCAGCTCAGGTGTTTGTGGCTGGCACCTTACCCACTTGAGCCACAGGTGCTGAGCCAGGGACAGCATCTTAACAGCATCTTTCCAAATACAGAGGCATTCTAATGAGATCCTTAGTTTGTATGCAGGGGGATATTTCACACAATGATGTATAAAGCTTTGGGATCAGCTGTGCTTCAGAAACAAGGATGGCTCCATGTAGCTGTCTGAGAAAGTTGGTAAAATGTTCCTCAGTTTGATGAGAAACATTTCAGCCATGTTATCTGTTTTCATAGCCTGGTTCATATAATTTGGCCTGAAAGATATGAAGGATGCTGTGTTAACACAAGTATTAATAGCTGGGCATTCCATTCCTCTGAATTTTTCTGAATCTCTGTATTGATTGTTGTAGGCCGTATAGGCTCCCTAGAGATGTTGGCAACTGAGTTCCTAGAAGCTGTTAGAATATGTTACCTTACATAGTAAAAGGGGTCTTGCAGATATGATTAAGGATCAATAAAAGGGGAGATTGGGCGGTGCCTGTAGCTCAGTGGGTATGGCACCAGCCCCATATACCAAGGGTGGCAGGTTCAAACCTGGCCCTGGCCAAACTGCAACAAAAAAATAGCTGGACATTGTGGTGAGCCCCTGTAGTTCCAGCTACTCCTGAGGCTGAGGCAAGAAAATCGCCTAAGGTGGGAGTTGGAAGTTGGTGTGAGCTGTGTGATGCCATGGCACTCTACCGAGAGCCATAAAGTGAAACTCTGTCTCTACAAAAAAAAAAAGGGGGTGGGGTTGGGGGTAAGGGAGATTATCCTATATTGGGTGGACCCAAATGTAATCACAAGTATTATTATAAGAAGGCAGAGTGAAATTTGACTACAGGTGTGTCAGTGTGAAACAATGTGAGAAAGTGAAATTGAGGTAATTTGATCAGGTCTTCCTGGGATGCTTGCTTTTGGCCACTTGCTTTTTGTTATTTACCCCCTATTTCCATGAAGGTGAAGGCTGCAGTGGCTGATGTCCATTCTGCTGAATACTAAAACTTAACCTTTACTAGCCACTTTATTAATACCATTCATAAGTCACCATGATAATGGTCACCTCAGCTATTTTTCAGGAATTTAGGCCAGTTCCTTTCCAGTTCAAACCAGTTGAGACAACCAACCCTTCACCTAAGTCTGCATGAGTGCCCAAGAGGTGGCCTTTAGACATTGGAGGGCCAGAAACTCCACCTTCAGGTCACGCTAACACTACCATTTTTTGTACGTGTGTTCTATGAAAGGGCAATGCTTGCACAGAATGAGTGTTTTACTTCATTTTCCTCCACGGCCAGTCACTTTTCCCCATGCCATGGACCACCCACTTCCCCAGCCCTTAAAAGCTGTAAGCATAGGGCGGCGCCTGTGGCTCAGTGAGCAGGGCGCCGGCCCCATATACCAAGGGTGGTGGGTTCAAACCCAGCCCCGGCCAAACTGCAACAAAAAAATTGTCGGGCATTGTGGCGGGTGCCTGTAGTCCCAGCTACTCGGGAGGCTGAGGCAGGAGAATCTCCTAAGCCCAGGAGTTGGAAGTTGCTGTGAGCTGTGTGACGCCACAGCACTCTACCGAGGGCAATAAAGTGAAACTCTGTCTCTACAAAAAAAAAAAAAAAAAAAAAACTGTAAGCATCATCTCTTTTCAAGGCAGGTTTAAAAAGCTGTTCTTCCACCCCCTTGCTTGGTGGCCATGTGAATAAATCTTTTCTCTTTTGCAAAACCTATGCCACAGAGATTGATTCACTGTGTGTTAGCAGAACAGACCCCAAGCAGGTAAAAGCAGACTTGACTAGCCGTCTCTGGTTTTGAAGATGAAGGAAGAAGCCATGAATCAAGCACTTAGGGTGGCCTATAGAAGCTGAAAAAGGCAGGAGACAGACTCTACTGGATCCTTCAGGAGAAACCCAACCTCCTGACACTTTGATTTTATTCCAGTGAAACTGATGTCACAGTTCTGATCTCCAGAGCTGCAGATTTGTATTGTTTTGAACTCTGAAATGTGTGGTAATTTGTCACAGCACTGATAAACTAGTGTACCTGATGGGAAGCTTAATGAGCCTATTCATTTAATAAGTCCCTTTATTGGAAGCAATCTGCCAAGTTGTCTGTGGCCCGCTCTTTCCACCTGTGTTTACCCACACATGCCCTGAATGTGGGTTAAACTGTTCCACATAAGCTGCACAAGGCAAGTCCGTAATGGGTTAAAAATGGCTTTTGCTAACACAAAGGCAAAAAGGGAACTGGGCTCCCCTCTGAGGCATACTCAGAGCCTGTTTCTGAACAGTTTCTCTGATGTTATGCTCCCGTTAAGCCCACGTGGTCAGAGACAGTCTCTGGAGATATGGGCCAGAGGTTGACAGGTGTTAAAAGCACATTGTCTTTGGAGCCTAAAGGTCTCTGCCTGGTGGAAGAACAAAGTCATTACTCCATTATGAGGCAAACTAAGTGTGTGCTTGAGAGATTTTATTTCCCCTTCTTCCCCAGGAGTTCTTTGTGATTTTTATTTGGATACCTTGCTCAAGAATTAACACATGTCTGAGAAGAAAGAAAAAGCAGAGAAAACTGTGCTGATTTGTAGACTTAGTGTCTCCTCACAAGTTAAGGTTAGATAGAAGAGTTAGAGATCATAGATAAAGTGTGTAAGTGACCACCAGTGTATATAAGGTGATCAAGAATAAAGATCCTTTGGGGCGGCGCCTATGGCTCAGTGGGTAGGGCGCTGGCCTCATGTACCGAGGGAGGCGAGTTCAAACCCGCCCCGGCCAAACTGCAACAAAAAAACAGCCAGGTGCTGTGGCGGGCGCCTGTAGTCCCAGCTACTCGGGAGGCTGAGGCAAGAGGATCGCTTAAGCCCAGGAGCTGGAGGTTGCTGTGAGCTGTGATGCCACAGCGCTCTACTGAAGGTGATAAAGTGAGACTCTGTCTCAAAAAAAAAAAAAAAAAAAAGAATAAAGATCCTTTGCTACACACCATCCCAGGCAAAGTAGTCTGTTTCTTGTTTACCCTTAATAATTGCAGGAGTGAGCTTATACCCACAGCAAAGCTGCTGTTCTCTCGCGTCTCCAGACATGCAACACTGAATCTCTTAATCTTTAGCACATTATGATTCAGGACCACCAAACATCCAAATTGAGAATCATGTAGTGATGCATCTTCTGTAGAGATGATTTTCTCATATGGGTGTGTTCTACTCAGAGGAAAGTCATGCATTTGGGTGCCAGTAATTGTCAGGGGTCTCTAAGACCCTCTAGCCCACTACTAGACCTGGCTTGGTCATTCAGCGGAACTAGCAAGTTCAGCACAGTTAAAGTGACAGAAAGTAAAAGGGGAAGGAAAATTAAGCAGCAGGAACTCCTCAGTGCAGCAGAACAGAAGCAAAGTTTTATTTATACCATAGACTTTTCCAGAGAAACTGGAAAAGATCCCCCTTGCAAGTGGGAGAAAACCCCATCTCAAATACTAGTAGAAGGATCTCATGCTAAATCTCCTATAATTACAAGGGAAAAGATCCCCCTTGCAAGTGGGAGAAAACCCCATCTCAAATACTAGTAGAAGGATCTCATGCTAAATCTCCTATAATTACATATAAAGTTTTTCCTTGGTTTCCCTAGGTGCCTAGGTATTCTTGTCTACTTCTCATTGGTCTCAGATTATTACCTCAGTTACTACATGCTTCCATTTTCCTGTGTGTGTGTTTTTATTTTCTTTCTTTCTTTTTTTGAGTAGAGTGCTGTGGTGTCACAGCTCACAGCAACCTCAAACTCTTGGGCTTAAGTGATTCTCTTGCCTCAGCCTCCCAAGTGGCTGGACTACAGTACTTGCCACAATGCCTGACTATTTTTCCTGTGTGTTTTAACAATAATTGTGACCTGTTATTTTCTAGGTAATTTTATGATGTTGACTGTTAAGTCTTGTGATGCTTGTGACATTTGCTGTATGCACTGTAACTGTGACTATTACTCCACTTTGTGCCACCACCTAGAAACTGCATTTTGTGGAAAACAGGACATAGTTGGTCAACTGAGCCACAAGTGAAACTTGTTTGTGAGTTGGTCAACTCAGTTGGTCAACTGAGTCACAACTCTTGTTTGCTGCAAGGCTCTTTTTGACTTCCTTATCTATGAAACCAGACTTTTCTCCTACTTCCTTGCAGCCTCTTTCTATCCCTAATCAATAATCCATAAAGTGCCGCACCCTCGGCAACAAGCCGCAGCGAGGTGGCGCTGTCCGCGTTATAGAACGCATGGTAAGGTGGTCTGTGCTCCTCGGAGCGAAGCCCCCAGCACCCCCTGCATGCACAGCAATGGAAATATTGCCTAGCATGCTGTTCTTTGAACACAATTCTCTATGGGTTAGGGCACAAACTCTAAAGAAACCTTTGCTCAGAAACTTGTATGTTCAGTTGAATGCTTGTTTGTCTTAAAAGGCTAAGAATAAACACAGTGATTTACTGATCCACAATAAAACACAATAAGTATGGCTCCGGAAACTCAGTGACTCCAGAAGGGAACTGTGCAGGCACGTTCCCATCATAAATGTCAGTGACTTGAGACAATGCAGGAACAGCAAACAAGATGTTCCATCCAGATATATGCTTTCACCACTCACTGAAATCACCCACAGTAAAAACCTTTTCACACACATGTATACTTTAACACTGTACTAATCAATCATAAGAAACCTAACACCAATGATTATAAGTATAAGAATAATAAACAATCACAGAAACTAATCAACAAAAATATATATATAGGTTAATACAATAAGAAGTATAAAATTTTAACTTTAGTAACATTCCAAAAGATAAGGGGAAGTAAGCAAATGGAACTGATAACCACCAACCTTTGTTCCCCCTTGCGGGCAGGACATTGTGTAAGTAGGATGGTTGAATACTCACGTCTGCTAGTTTGAAAAATAACCTGTAAAGGTCAGTAAGTTGTAAAAATACCTTTTGTAACTTGTAATGCTTTGTGAAAAATGTATAAATACCAACTCAAAATTCAATAAAGTACAGCTGCTTCCTTCATCATTTTGCTGTGTGGCAGTCTGTCATTTATCCTGCGTCGACCTCTCAACCAACCTGTACCGTTCTCCCTGAGCACCCTCGGACTGAGGCCCATCGACCGGCGGTCCGCGGCAATAAAGGACCAATATAATTATAGCCCAAGGATACTAGGAGAAAGAAAAGTGATACAGGATATGTAAGGAGTTATACTCCAGAGGCTGAGCAAGTGGATTCCCTGAGCTCAGAAGTTCAAGACCAGCCTTAGGAGACTCTGTATCTCCCCCAGGGCAGTTAGAGACCTCTTTTATATGGGGCTGTAGGGGGGAAGACAAATGACATAGCTTGCTCAGAAGGTTAGGGCCCTTTGGTGCAAAGTTCTGGGGGTAGGGCTGACCAGATCCTTTGTGTCTTTGTCTTAGGAGGAGAGAAGGAAGAGGGGGAAGGACCTGGTGCGGTGGCTCATGCCTATAACTGTAACACTCTGGGAGGCTGAGGTGAACGGATCATGTGAGCTCAGGAGTTCAAGACCGGGCTGAGCTAGAGCAAGACCCTGCCGCCAGGCGTTGTGGCAAGCACCTGTAATCCCAGCTACTGGGGAGGCTGAGGCAAGAGAATATCATTTGAGGCCAGGAGTCTGAGGTTGCTGTGAGCTATGGTGCCATAGCACTCTGCTGGGAGCAACAAAATGAGACTGTCTCAACAAAAAAGAGAGAAGGAGGAGGGAAAAGGATTCATGTGTGGCTGCGCTAGGCCCCCCAACATTCCTGATTCTTGTTAAAAGGGGTGATAGGAATGATGGTCTGTCCTCTAAAATTGCTTCTGGCCAGATAGGGTAGTAGTTGTTCTCAGTGGGATGAGTCGGGTGTTGGTAGGGCTATGTGGGTTTGGGTACATTGGATGAGGGTTTGGGGAGTAGTAGGAATTGGGTTGCAACTTCAGCTGACACCTTTTTTACCCTGTCTTCAATAAACGAAGACAGGAATTGGATGACACAAGGGGCAATTGTTAATAATAGGAAGATTGCTGTGAGATGGATCCAGATGGATTCAATCCCTGTGGGCCATTGAACCAGGATCCTTCATTTTGAAAGCAGAGCACAGGTGGGTAGCTTGTTTCTGGAGCTAGATGATGCCCTCTTGTACCAGACCAGGCTTGTTGGAGTAGAAACCACAAGTGTCTTGTAAAAAGTGTAAAGACCCCCCCCTTCCCTGCCATGATTAGATTGAAGTCTCTAAAATGGTTGGAGGGGGGTAACTAGAAAGTAAGAAAAGGATGAACAAGATAATCTTATCTTCCAGAGAACCGAGAAACTGTGGAATATGTAAAAACAGGGGAGCTGTATTTTAATTTTATTTATTTATTTGAGACAGACCCTCAAGCTGTCGCCCTGAGTAAAGTGCTGTGCCATCACAGCTCACACCAACCTCCAACTCCTGGGGCTTAAGCAATTCTCTTGCCTCAGCCTCCCAAGTAGCTGGGACCACAGGCGCCTGCCACAATGCCCGGCTATTTTTTGGTTGCAGCCATCATTGTTGTTTGGCAGTCTGATCTGGATTTGAACCCGCCAGCTCAGGTGTATGTGGCTGGCGCCTTAGCCATTTGAGCCACAGGTGCTGAGCCTGTATTTTATTTTTTATTTTAATGATAGAGGAGAGAGAAATAGAGGTCTTTAAAATTTAGAAAGGCTAGAGGACATGGCATTGGTATTAATTAGTGTTAATTTACTTACCTGTGTTAGAGAGTAAGTTACTTAAGGCCATCCTGGTGTGATGAAGTTGAGCCTATTTTCAAGTCAGATATTTTGGTCAGCTGAAAACGGTTCCCACGGGTCCAAGGGTATGGAAGATGATGATTCAGGTGACCACCAGTTTCAGAAGATGAACATAATCCCTGTTTTAAGGTGATTATATGCTCCCTTCTAGTTCCTTTCTCCTTTGTTGAGAAGATATGGTTCCAAGGTTTTAGCCAAAGATGCCTTTTGGGGCATTTTATTTTAGGCATCCAGAGTGGTAGTGGTGGACAGGGCTCCATTCTGTAGAAGGGCATGGTCTTCTTGCTTGGGCCTTCTGAGTAACTATCTCTGGAGAAATTTTAAAGTGGCAGCCACTATCAAAAACCTTCTCTGCTTTCAGGCAGTTGGTGGGAGAGGAAGGCTGAGGCTGGGCAGAGGGAAGTCCATGAAGGGCAGGGCGAAGTGGCTCACCCCACTCAGCCCGTGTGCCCATGCTTGTGTCGTCTGCGGCCTACAAAGGGCGTATTGCTTGTGGCAGGAGAGGTGGATTAGAAAGAACATTAGGACCTTTGAGTAGAGAGCTATTAGCCTTGTCCTACGGGTGATCTGAGGGACCAGTTTCTGTAAATTCAGGAACAATATACAGGAATACTTGTACTGAACAAGATTTAGGTGATCAAACCCAGAAGCAAGGCAGATTGGCAGAGGTGGCAATGGCCCAGGAAATTCTTTTTAAGGAGTTGTCTCTCTCTCTTATAGACAGATCAAATAACCAAAGAAAGGTTAGCAGAATAATAATTTTTTTTAGGCTTGCTCATCTACTGGAACTTGGGTCTTTTTTCCTTTTTTTCTTTCTTTTTTTTTTTTTACTTTCCCTCAAGCTAGCTGTAAATGACAGTGTTATGAAGACTTTAAATAGCTTATATGTGTGTGTATGTATATAAACATATATATATGGAGAGAGAGATGGGGGGTGATGAATTAGAATAGTGAATAACCATGTTTCCATCATTCAGCTTCAACAATTATCAATTCATGGCCAATGTTGTTTTGGAAGTATAGATGAATGATTTTTGACCAAATCCTAGATGTCTTAACACTACCACCTATATATTTCTAAAAGACATTCTTAAAAAAACATGACCATAATACCATTATCCAATTAATTTCCATTCAATAAAGACTTCACAGTTTCAAGGGCACATGGTTTTTGTTTTTGAGGATGAAAATAATCTCTTTCTTTCTTTTTTTTTTTGTAGAGACAGAGTCTCACTTTATGGCCCTCGGTAGAGTGCCGTGGCCTCACACAGCTCACAGCAACCTCCAACTCCTGGGCTTAAGCGATTCTCTAGCCTCAGCCTCCCGAGTAGCTGGGACTACAGGCGCCCGCCACAACGCCCGGCTACTCTTTCTTTCTTTTTTAATAGGATACCTCTTTTGAAGGTCCATCTTCAAAATTTTATTGAGGTGTGACTTGTTAGAGGCATTTATAGAGTCTATTTCACTTTTCTGTAAAAGTAAATCAAGGCAGGCACCTGAAAGAGACAAACTCATGCATAGTGATTAGCATCTGACCTGCTCATTTTATATATATATATTTTTTACTGTTTTTCAATCTGTTTATCATTCTTAGGTGCTAGGAAGAATTTTTTTAGGGACTTGACTTAAGCCTGTTTTTAGAGGTTATTTTTATCTGGATGAAGGTAAGTGGCAACACCTTATCTCACTTTAGATGGGTTTCCTGTATCAATTCCAGGATGTATGTAATTCTTATTTTATGTTTATTTATTTATTATTATTTTTTAAATTTTAGACAGAAAATTTTTAAATTTCACTGTTGTCCTGGATTGAGTGTTGAGGCATCATTGTAGCTCACAGCAACCTCAAACTACTGGGCTTAAGTGATCCTCTTGCCCCAGCCTCCTGAGTAGCTGGGACTATTAGGTGTCCACCACAATGTCTAGCTAGTTTTTTTATTTTTTAGTAGAGACAAGGTCTTGCTTTTGCTCAGGCTGGTCTCAAAATCCTAAGCTCAAGCAATCTACCCACCTCAGCCTCCCAGACTTCTAGAATTACAGGTGTGAGCCGCTGCACCTGACCATAATTTTTATTTTAGATGTAGGTCTTCGTTTACTTGTTTATCTCCTGACAGAAAAAAAGGGTAGTCTATGAACATCTTAATGACCTGTGGGATTAGTGAGTCCACTAGCTCTTTGGACAAATTATTTACTAGGTTTTCATAGGTGATCCACTTGAAGTTCATGCATGACCACAGAACAATGTGTAGTAGATTCAGGGGTAGATGTTGGGAAGCCAAGGCTTTTCCCTAATGGGCATTGTCATGTAGTAGGCAGACACAACAGAGACTACTGAGCTGTTGAGTTGTCTCTGCAGCTGTCTGCCTGCAGTGTCTGTCACCAACATGTCACTTTTTATTTGCTTGGCCTTTTTCCTAGACTGTTAATTCCAGTTATTGTGGTCCTCTGGGGCCTGTTTCTGTTCAGTCTTTCTTATTTGTATCTCCCCGTCTCACCTGCCACACTGTCAACAATCTCTTCAAGCCATAGCCTTTCTGCTTTTAAATGTCTTTCACCTACAACTTCCTATTCATTCCCACTTCCACTACTGCTATTCCTCATTTCTAGACTACTGAAATAACCTAAAACAGAAGCAATATACTGTAATAGTTAAGACCACATATTCTTGGGCCAGACTACATGGGTTTGAATCTTGGCACTGCCTTTTATTATCTGCAAAACACGGGAAAGATTATTATCTGTTTCTTCAACTTAAAAATTGAATAATGGAAGTTTAAAAAAAAAAAATTGAATGGGCAGCGCCTGTGGCTCAGTGAGTAGGGTGCCAGACCTATATACTGGAGGTGGTGGGTTCAAACCCGGCCCCGGCCAAAAACTGCAAAAAAAAAAAAAAAATTGAATAATGGCTTGGTGCCTGTAGCTCAGCGGTTAGGGTGCCAGCCACATACCCCGGGGCTGGTGGGTTCAAACCAGCCCAGGCCTGCTAAACAACAATGACGACAACAACAGGGTATTGTGGCAGGTGCCTGTTGTCCCAGCTACTTGGGAAGCTGAGGCAAGAGAATTGCTTAAGCCCAAGAGTTTGAGGTTGCTGTAAGCTGTGATGCCAGCACTCTACTGAGGGCGACATAGTGAGACTCTGTCTCAAAAAAAGGAATTGAATAATAATAGTGTTTTACCTTGTAAGATTGTTGTGAGGATTAAAGGAATGAATACATGTAATGTATATAGAATTTCTAGTACATACTAAGATCACAGGACATGCTGTTATGATTAACAACTAGTATGAGAATGTTAGTGACATGGACAGGTTTATACCAGCTGTGTTGGCTAAGTTTTAGGAAGAAATGTACTCAGTCTAGAATTGAATAGGTTGCTGAATGAAAGGGAATATAGTGAGGGCCCATTAATTCAGAGGATTGTTATATTTGGAACTTCTCCTTAACTCTAACCAGTTGGGAGTTTTGAAAAAATACTTTGTGCAACTTAGACTACTAAAAAAAATCAGCCTTGTGATATGAGTTAGTCACATATATGACTGTCACACCCATTGTAGAAATTCTGAAAGGGGCTGAGCCATGGTAGCTCTTCTGTGTAATCCTAGCACTTTGGGAAGATGAGGTGGGAGGATTGCTTGAGGCCAGGAATTTGAAACCAGCCTGGACAACATAGCAAGAACCTGTTTCCAAAGAAAAAATATAGCCAGATGCGATAGTGCACATATATAGTCCCAGCTACTTGTAAGACGGAGGCAGGAGGATTGCTTGAGCCCAGGAGTTTAGAGGTTACAATGGCTGTGATGACATCACTGCGCTCTAGTCCAGTCAACAGAACGAGAAGTCTTAAAACAAAAAAAGTGCTTGCTGGGCACGTTGGCCCAGTTATCATCTTGGTACCTGCTTAATCTATCTATTTTGAAACAATTTTGTTGAGTATTCCCGATTAGAACAATGTTTCCGTTACGTGGTATGGAACTTGCATTTTTCCCTCAACCTGCAACCAAACATTTTGGACAAAACAATAATGTTGCATCCCTATATCATACTAAAAATTATAAATTCCAGAAGGGATTTCATAATTGTAATATAAGAAATAATAAAAATGTTGTATATATGTAATTATAAGAATATCTATAATATGGATGAAAAAGATTTTAAAAACATACTGAGATAAACTATAAGGCATAGATTTTTCTACATAAAACAATATTATTGGAAATGAAATCATCTTTTATTACTTGTTATTTTTATTTTTAATATTTAAGTTTGTTTTTTTTTTTTTGTAGAGACAGAGTCTCACCCCATGGCCTTCTGTAGAGTGCCATGGCCTCACACAACTCACAGCAACCTCCAACTCCCAGGCTAAAGCGATTCTCTTGCCTCAGCCTCCCGAAATATTTAAGTTTTTAATCTAGTTTATGATAAACCTATATACAATGAAACAGTACACAGACATTTATAAAAATGTACCAATTGGATATATTCATTCTCTTATTCTAAAAATGAGATTCTACCTACCAGTTACTACCTATCAGGTGTCACTATTCTAGGCAGTGAGATCATAGTCTGAATACTGAGTAAGACAGAAAAGTTCTCTGTCCTCAGAGATTACATTCTAACAAAAAGACAAATTAATTGATTTTATTTATTTTTCTTGAGACAGAGTGTCACTTTGTCACCCTTGGTAGAGTGCGTTGGCATCATAGCTCACAGCAACCTCAGATTCTTGGATTCAAGTGATTCTCTTGCCTCAGCCTCCCAAGTAGCTGGGACTACAGGTGCCTACCCCAATGCCTGGCTATTTTTGTTGTTGTTGTTGTTGTCATTATTGTTTTAGCAGGCCTGGGCTGGGTTTGAACCTGCCAGCCCCAGTGTATGTGGCCAGCGCCCTAACCGCTGGGCACAGGCGCCGAGCCTGTAATTTTAATTTTCTTTATCTATTTTTATTTTTTCTTCTTTTCTCTAAGTACTGCAGGGTCATTATATTGGTCTGCTTGGGGTTCATGGCATTGGTCTGGCTCAACAGGGTCATGAGCTCGCAGTGTAGATTATCCTTCTAGCTTTGGCCTTGGGAAAGATGGTATTGGTAGGTCCCCACTGTGACATACTGCTGATTTTTTTCTTCTGTATCAGGCAGAGCAGGGAATCTTGCTTTTTCCCAGGCTGGTAGGGAATTCCTGACTTTGAGGGACCCATCCAACCTGGCCCTTCAAAGACCTAGATTTGCAGGGATGTCAATAGCACTCTACAGGGCTGTGCCTGTGGCTCAGTGAGTAGGGCACAGGCCCCATATACCGAGGGTGGAGGGTTCAAACCCAGCCCCAGCCAAACTGCAACAGCAACAAAATAGCCAGGCATTGTGGCGGGCGCCTGTAGTCCCAGCTACTCGGGAGGCTGAGGCAAGAGAATCGCCTAAGCCCAAGAGCTGGAGGTTGCTATGAGCTGTGATGCCACAGCACTCTACTGAGGGTGTCAAAGTGAGACTCTGTCTCTAAAAATAAATAAATAAATAAATAGCACTCCTACTGATCACCACCATTTCTCTTGTGAGTATCATTCTCTCTTTCCGTCCTCCTCTCCTCTCTTCTTTCACTCCACCTTTTTTCTCTTTCTTTTTCCTTTTTTCCTTCTTTTTTGCTGCTTACCCTTCTCTTCATTTTGTCCTATGCCAAAGGCCACTTCAACACCTAATCTCTGACACAAGGTAATTTAAAGCAAGGGAGGTAGTGAGACAGAAAAAGTAGAGGAAGGAAATACACATAAGGAGGAACCAACAGAAAAATTCTCTCAACATGAAAAACCAAAACAGCAACACACCAAGGGACCATGAAGCAGCGACCACAGAGAATTCCACCTAAAAAGAATTAATGAAAATTACAGAAAGGGAATTTAAAACATGGATGGGAAAGGAAATAAAGGGAATTGATGAGAAAGTGTAAAAACAGAATGAAAGGGATGAAAGATATGAAGGATATAAAAAGGATATGGCAGAGCTTAAGGAATTGAAGGAGTCAATCAGGGAACTTAAAGATGCAGTAGAAAGTAAGTATCAATAACAGATTAACCATAGGAAGAAAGGACCTCAGAGGTAGAGGATAAAGCTCTTGAGCTAACTCAGGAAGTGAAAAAGGCAGAAAAGAAGAGAGAGAAAACAGAACATTTGCTCAGAGAATCAGGGGACTTCACAAAACATTCTAACATGAACTATAGGTATCCTGAAAGGGGAAAAAGAACATCCCAAAGGAATAGAAGCCCTACTGGAAGATATCCCAAATGAAAATTTCCCAAGTTTTACTAAAGATTATAAAATACTCATTCTAGAGGGATATCAAACCCTGGGTTGTCTCAACACAAATAGAGCATCACCAAGACATGTTGTAATGAACCTGTCCAAAGTCAAGAGAAAAGAGAAAGTTCTGCAAGCAGCCAGGAGTAAGCACCAATTGGTGTACAGGGGCAGATCCACCCCTGATAGCAGACTTTTCTGCTGAAACTTTCCAAGCCAGAAGAGAATCTATGTTTACCATAGATACCAATTCTGTATTCTGCTAAACTAAGTTTCAAAATTGAAGGAGAAATCAAATCTTTTAATTATATGCAAACATTGAATAAATTCACCACAAGATGAGCTCTACCAGAATCATTCAGACCTTTTCTCTACACTGACCATTGCAATGGACCATCAGCAAAGTAAACAAAAGGATAAAAGGAACAAAAGGATAAAACCTAGCTTCAACAATGGTGCAAAGGATAAAACTAAGCAATGGACTTTCACAAAATTAGATGAATAGAACTCCACCACGCTTATTGATTCTCTTCATAAATGTTGATGGCTTGAATTCCCCACTGAAGAGGCAATGACTGCTGATTGGATAAAAAAGCCATCCATATGTTGTCTCCAGGAAATAAACTTAACCTTGAATGGCAAAACAAGACTCAGTGTAAAGGGATGGAAAACAATATTTTGGCAAAGGGAAATCAGAAGACAGGATTGGTCACAATCTTATTTTCAAATACAAGTGGATCTAATGCAGCTAAAGTTAAGAAAGACAAAGATGGTCACTTCATATTGGTTAATGTAACAATACAACATTTTAATTCTAGATATTTATGCACACAACTTAAATGCTCCCAGATTTGTGAAATACACCTTGACCCATAACACCATAATAGCTGGGGACTTTAATACCCCATGGACAGAACTAGACAGATCCTCTAAACAGAAACTAAACAAAGATACAAGGGACTTAAATGCAAACCTGGAATAAATGGGCTTAATAGATGTTTACAGAACACACCATCCCAAGGCTAAGAAATATATGTTCTTCTCATAAGTCTATGGAACATACTCCAAAATAGATCATATAGTAGGATACATCAAACTTCAACAAAATTAAAAGAATTGAAATGATACCTTGTATCTTCTCAGAGCACAAAGCAATTAAGGTAGAACTCAACTCCAACAGAAATTTTCACCCCCACACATACGCATGGGCATTAAACAACCTTATGCTGAATGAAATTAGGTCAAGGAAGAGATAAAAGAGGAAATCATTAACTTCCTCAAACATAACAACAATGAAGATACAAGCTACCAAAACCTGTGGGACACTGCAAAAGTAGTCCTAAGAGGGAAATTTATTGTATTAGATGCATATATCTGATAAAGGGAAAGGGTGCACATAAACAGCTTAATGAGTCATCTTAATGAAATAGTAAAGGAAGAGCAATCTAATCCCCAACCTAGTAGAAGAAAATAAATAACCAACATTAAGTCAGAAATAATGAAATTGGAAACAAAAGAATAATTCAGAAAATTAATTAAACAAAAGTTGGTTCTTTGAAAAAATAAATAAAATTGGCTCAGCGCCATTGCTCAGTGGTTATTGCACCAGCTACATACACTGAGGCTGGAGGATTCAAACCCAGGCCAGGCCTGCCAAACAACAAAGACAATTGCAACAACAACAACAAATAGCTGGGCATTGTGGCAGGTGCCTTAGACCTAGGTACTTGGGAGGCTGAGGCAAGAGAATTGCTTAAGCCCACTAGTTTGAGGTTGCTGTGAGCTGTGATGCCATGGCACTCTACTGGGGCAAGATAGTGAGACTCTGTCTCAAAAAAAAAAAGAAAAAGATAAATAAAATCAATAAATCTTTTGTGGGATTAACTGGAAACAGAAAAGTAATATCTCTAATAACCTCAATCAGAAATGAAAAAGGGAAAATAGAAACAGTTACCACAGAGATCCAAGGGATTATTTCTACTATAAGAAACTCTATACACAGAAATTTGACAATGTGGAGGAAATGGACTAATACTTGGAATCACACCATCTCCCTAGACTTAACCAAGAAGAGATAGATCTCTTGAATAGACCAATATCAAGCACTGAGATTGAAGAAACAATAAAAAAATCTTCCAACAACAACAGCCCTGTACCAGATGGCTTCACATGAATTTTATGAAACCTTCAAAGAAGAGCTTGTACCTATACTGTAGAACCTTTTCTAAAACATTGAGAAGGAAGGAATCTTCCCCAACATGTTCTATGAAGCAAACAACACCCTGGTACCAAAACCAGGAAAAGAACCAACCAAAAAGGAGAACTACAGACCAATTTCACCAATGAATATAGAAGCAAAATACTCAATAAAATCATAGCAACTAGGTTACAGCTACACATTAAAAAAATTATACATCACGATCAAGTAGGCTTCATCCCAGGAATTCAAGGCTGCTTTAACATATGCAAATCCATCAATGTAATTTACCATATCAATGGAAGCAAAAACAAAGACCAAATGATTCTCTCAATAGATGCAAAAAAAGCATTTGACAAGCCTTCAATAACCTTCTCTTGTCTGATTGCACTGGCTATAACTTCCAGCAGTATGTTGACTAGTAGTGACAACAGAGGACATCTTTGGTTCCAGTTCTAAGTGGAAAAGCTTAGTTTTACTCCATTCAGTATGATATTATCTGTGGGTTGTAGATGACTTCCACCAGTTTTAGAAATGTGCCACCTATGCCTATTCCACCTATGCCAGGAGCAGAATAAGTCAAACTCTTGCTATTTGACAATGATATGATCTTATATTTAACAAACCCAAGAGACTCAACCATATGACTTCTTTCTGGATGTTACCAAGAAATATAGTAAAGTCTCAGGGCATAAAACTAATATCCACATATCAGTAGCCTTTGTATATGCCAGTAATAGTCAAGTTGAGAAGCTAATTAAAGACACAATTCCCTTCATGGATAGATTTGAAAGCATAAAAATTTAATTGTAGCATTCAGACACACCCAAATACAAGGGACAGTTTAAGAAATGACTTGTAAGCATATGCTGTATCTGCAACATATATGAAAGGCATAAAATCTCACTACACAAGGAGAATTCTTACAAATGAATAATACAGGGATCTTAAACAAAAAATAGGCAAGGGCTATGAACAGTTATTTCACAGAAGATGATTAAGAACTAATCAATAAATAAAATTTATATTTTCATAAAAAGTAAATTAAGATATTTTATCTAACCATATGTCAAAATAAAATTTGGTAATATCTGTCATTCATTCATTCACTCAATAATCATTGAATGCTCATCCTGTACTAAGTAGTATCACTGTTATTATGAGAATAATGATGACCAAAATAGACATCTAGATTCACAGTGTTTATAGTCTAGTAATGTAGACAATTACTAAAAACATAACCACAAAAATATATGTAATTATAAACATAACCACACATTATGTAAATGCTAATGAGTACAAATGTAATGATTGGGACCTTACTCACAGATTACAATAGCATCAAAGAACATTTCTCTGAGTAACCTGCTTGAGCTTAAATATGAAGGATGAGTTGAAATGAACTAATGAAGTTATGGTGTGAAGGGAAAAACAACTTTTTTTTTTTTTGCAGTTTTTGGCTGGGGCTGGGTTTGAACCTGCCACCTCCAGCATATGGGATCAGCGCCCTACCCCTTTGAGCCACAGGCACTGCCCCGGGGAAAGACAACTTTTAAGGCAGAACAAATTAACATGCTCAAGTCCTCAGACAACCAGAAAGGAGGAAAGTCATGTAAGAAAAGCTTGAAAAGACAAGGTAAGAATATGCAGTGGACTATATTAAGGACTTTTGCTTTTACTTAAGTGCAGTTAAAAGCCATGAAATTATGTAAAGCAGAGGAATATGATTGGAATTTCTTATACAAATCAGGCTGACTTCTGTATAAAGAAAAGATTTGGGGACATGGAGATAGTGAAGTCATGACAAGATTTCAGGTTAGAAATCATAATTTGGACAATATAAGTGTTGATGAACCCACAGTGGGCAGGGGGGCTCATGTTGCTCCTGCACAGAAAGACAATTAATGAGACAACTAGGATTGAAAAGGAAGAAAGGATTTCGTGCAGGAGAGATGCATCTGCCAGGAGGGGCACAGACTGCCTCGGATCCGACTCCCAGAACAACAGGGTCAAGGGGATTTTATGGAGATGAAAATGAATAATGTACGAGGGGAGTGAATATGTTTGGGCTGGAATACAGGGCATGCAAATACAGTGAGGAATCATGCTAGTACATATGTCCCATGAAGAAAAAATGGTGGATCAATCCCTCCAGGGCAGGGATTTTAGTATCATAATGGGAGAGGGGTTAATACTGGTCATTTGTTTAAGCCTTGTGTGCAGGTCAGTGGGTCCTTGGGCACCATCTTGGGTTGGGTACCACTTGTCTTTTCCTGGACAAATAGGTAGTGTGAGGCTCTATAATTATCTCGTGGCTGCAAGGAGGTTCTGTCATTCCTGGGAAAGAAACTCAGAAGGGAATGCATTAGTGCCACAGAAAGTTACAAACTCTTTGTCAGCAAACTTAATTAGTCTGGGAACTTGAAACATAAGAGAACTATAAAAATCATAATTTTTTTTTTGCTTTTGGAGTCGGTTACCTTAGTAGTAAAGGTTAAACACATATACAATCACTCTTAATGTGTTTCAAAACAAATTCATTGTCTTTGAGGATAGGGATGTGTCTGGCTTTCTGCCCCAGACTTCCTTCCTCATGTGCCCAGGACAGGGCTCCGCACCACGCTGGGAGGAAGTGAGGTCCTTGTTGTTTGGACTCCTCTTTCCAGCGTTTGCGGTGGTGGACCAAACTTGCGCTTATGGAAAATCCGGGGCTGCCCTCGCGCTGCGTTCACCGGAATAAGGGGCCTTTCCCTGTCTCCAAGCCGAGTAGCGTCTGGGCTACCACACACAGAAATATATTCAACTCGGGCCACTGTCCCGATGCGCTGTGGGGAGCGATCGTAAGGATTCTGGTTATTATAGACACCTGCAGCCAAAGATTTTAGATGCAAGCGCTGACTCCTAGTCGGTTCTGAGAAGTGTAGTTTGATAGCGGCAGCTTTAGGCCCAGGCGCATGGCGCGGTCGGCTTTGGGAAGCCTAGTTGCCTGAAAACGACTTCTGCATTGCTTGGGAGTCATAGTAGGGCGGGAAACTTTCTCCCTCGCCCCTCCCCGGCACGGAGGCCGCGCGGCTTCTGGGAAGTGTAGTTGTCGGCGGTCACACTCCGCGTCTCTTGGCGCGGCGGCGTGGCCGCGGAGCACTCGGGAGTGCCTCCCTCACGGAGGCCGCGGTCACCTCTGGGAAGTGTAGTTCTTTGAGGCCACCGGCCTGTTGGGTTGGGTCTCTGAGGGGCTGGCAGGCGCAGTTCCGGGCACCCTCGCTGCACGGTCCTCGGGGGCGGAGCCGAGGGTCTAGGTGCGTTGGACCGGAGGCAGGTAAAAGGCGCCTGCCTAGTGTCACCGGAGCTCGGCCGGATGGTCAGGGGCTGTGATCGCGGCCGGAGCCTGGAAACACTTGGCAAAAAGCACCGAGGAAACGTGCCGTCCGGTGGCCATGGTTAAGTGAGATGGTGCTGGGAATGCAGGTCGGTGTTACGGTCCCCTGACCCAAGGTTCTGGCAGGAAAGGAACGGCCTCTGGGCGTCCCGGGCACTCCAGGTTCCCTGTGTTTGTGGCGACTCGGGAGCCTCCAGCTGGAGAGGACTCGGGCTTCTGTTCACTCAGGACTCATTTCTCTCCGTCAGGTCTGCCGTTTTCCACTTTCCTGCCCTCTGCGGTCCCTTCTATGAGCCATGTCTCAGGTAAGCTGATGTTTCCTCTTTCTTAAGGAAGCCGGCCTTACTTTTCAGGACTCATGGATATAGACTTGATTTCTCTTGAAACTGTCCTATTCTTCGTCTTCAGGTGCTTGTGCTTAAGAAGACAGAGTTGACAGGAAGTGGGGTTTCTGACTTGGCAGGCGCATTTTACAGTTAGAGAGGGTGACAGCTGTTACATCGCCACATCTTTTCCCTAACATTAGAATGAGGAGCGTTTTGCTTTATATTGCTCACTCTAGCTGCCCTTCATTCTTCTTCTTTTTTCTTTTTTTTTTTGAGGCAGAGTCTCAAGCTGTCGCCCTGGGTAGAGTGCCGTGGTGTCACAGCTCACAGCAACCTCAAACTTGTGGGCTTAAGTGATTCCCTTTCATCAGCCTCCCAAGCAGCTGGGAATACAGGTACCCGCCACAAGGTCGGGCTATTTTTCTTTTTGGTTGTAGTTGTCAATATTGTTTGGCGGGATTCCGGCTGGATTCGAACCCGCCAGCTCCGCTGTATGTGGCTGGAGCCCTAGCCGCTGAGCTACAGGTGGTGAACCAGCCCTTCATTCATTTATTCAACCTTTTTTTGTTTTTACTCAATATTTATTTTCTTTTTCTTTCTTTTTGAGACAAAGTCTCAAGTTATTGCTCTTGGTGGAGTGCTGTGCTATCACAGCTCACAGCAACCTCAAACTCTTGGGCTCAAGCTATTCTCTTGCCTCAGACTCCCAAGTACCTGGGACTACAGGCACCTGGCTGCCACAGCACCTGGCTATGGTTGCAGTTGTCATTGTTGTTTGGTGGACCCAGGCTGGGTTCAAACCCGCCAGCCCCAGTGTATGTGGCTGGTGCCTTACCCACTGAGATACAGGCACAGCCCTCAGGCACAGCCATCACAGTGTGATTCATGGACCAGCAGTAGTAGCATTACTTGAAAATTTATTAGAAACGAAGATTTTTAAGCCTCTGCCTACTTGCCCTGGGAATGAAGGCTTGTTCTCTGTCTATGGTGAATGTATCCTACTTTCTAAGCTTTCTTACTCTGTAAGCTACCTTTCTCTTCCTCAATAAACTTTGTTTCACCCTTGTCTTAAAGAAAAGAAATGGGGCGGCGCCTGTGGCTCACTGAGTAGGGCGCTGGCCCCATATGCCGAGGGTGGTGGGTTCGGACCCAGCCCCGGCCAAACTGCAACAGAAAAATAGCCGGGCGTTGTGGCGGGTGCCTGTAGTCCCAGCTGCTGGAGGCTGATGCAGGAGAATCGCCTAAGCCCAAGAGCTAGAGGTTGCTGTGAGCTGTGTGAGGCCACAGCACTCTACCGGAGGGCGGTACAGTGAGACTCTGTCTCTACAAAAAAAAAAAAAAAGAAATGAAGATTCCTGACCCCTACCTCAGACCTTCTGAATCAGAAAGTTTGAGGCTGTGGTCCAGTAGTCTGTACTTTTGCAGTTTCTCTAAGTGATCCTTACACATGAGCATCCTATGTCTAGGAGAGTCAGCAGTGAGCAAAACACAGAACTCACTTTTCAGACATCACGTTAAATTCCTTTAGCAAGGAACACTGATTATTTTTACTCTAGCTAGGGCTAAATGTGTGGCTGGTAATTGTGCTTCAAAGAGGTAGGGAAAACAAACAAGGGCGATCATTCCAAACGAGTCCCTAATTTTTAGTTCTACTTCTTTTTTTTAAATGTAAATTATTTTTATTATTTTTTTACATATACATGTGTTTATTAGGTTTCCACTTTTGCCTTCACAGAATTAAAAAGGCTTAAAATTTAATAACAATAACAATGTTTAAGATAAAGACTAGAAACAAAAACCTTGTAAAGAACGAACGACAATAAATACATTCAGAAAAGAAATCAGACGATTGCTGCATCAAAATATTAAGCAATAATAATAATAATAATAATGCAAAGAAAGTAACATTTACATTGTCAGATAAGAGTATGTCTATTATAGAATGCTTTGACCTGAGGTTCAGTATGGAGTCATCAGTTAACTTTTTTTTTTATTAAATCATAGCTGTGTACATTGATATGATCATGGGGCATCATACAGTAGCTTCACAGACCGTTTGACACACTTTCATCACACTGGTTAACATACCCTCCTGGGATTCTCTCAGTTACTGTGCCAAGATACTTACATTCCACATTTACCAAGTTTCACATATACCCTTGTAAGATGCACCACTGGTGTAATCCCACCAATCCCCCTCCCTCTACCTACCTCCCCTCCCTTTCCCCCTTCCCCCTATTCGTAGGTTATAACTGGGTTATGGCTTTCATGTGAAAGCCCTGAATTAGTTGCATAGTAGGGCTGAGTACATTGGGTACTTTTTCTTCCATTCTTGAGATACTTTACTAAGAAGAATATGTTCCAGCTCCATCCATGTAAACATGAAAGAGGTAAAGTCTCCATCTTTCTTTAAGGCTGCATAATATTCCATGGTGTACATATACCACAATTTATTGATCCATTCGTGGATCGATGGGCACTTGGGCTTTTTCCATGACTTAGCAATTATGAATTGGGCTGCAATAAACATTCTGGTACAAATATCTTTGTTATGTTGTGCTTTTTGGTCTTCTGGGTATATGCCTAGTAGAGGAATTACAGGATTGAATGGCAGATCTATTTTTAGATCTCTAAGTGTTCTCCATATCTCTTTCCAAAAGGAATGTATTAATTTGCATTCCCACCAGCAGTGCAAAAGTGTTCCCTTTTCTCCACATCTACACCAACATCTCTGGTCTTGGGATTTTGTGATATAGGCTAGTCTCACTGGAGTTAGATGATATCTCAAAGTAGTTTTGATTTGCATTTCTCTGATGATTAAAGATGATGAGCATTTTTTCATATGTCTGAAGGCCGTGCGCCTGTCTTCTTCAGAGAAGTTTGTCTTCAAATCCCTTGCCCAGCCTGCGATGGGATCCCTTGTTCTTTTCTTGCTAATGCGTTTGAGTTCTCTGTGAATTCTGGTTATTAAACCTTTGTCGGAGACATAACCTGCAAATATCTTTTCCCATTCTGAGGGCTGTTTGTTTGCTTTACTTACTGTGTTCTTGGCTGTGCAGAAGCTTTTTAGTTTGATTAAGTCCCAGTAGTGTATTTTTGAAGCTGCTTCAATTGCCCGGGGGGTCCTCCTCATAAAATACTCGCCCCAGACCGATTTCTTCAAGGGTTTTCCCTGCACTCTCCTCTAGTATTTTTATAGTTTCATGTCTTAAGTTTAAATCTTTAATCCAGTGAGAGTCTATCTTAGTTAATGGTGAAAGGTGTGGGTCCAATTTCAGTCTTCTGCAGGTTGCCAGCCAGTACACCCAGCACCATTTGTTAAATAGAGAATCTTTCCCCCCCTGAATGTTTTTTTTTTTGTAGAGACAGAGTTTCACTTTATGGCCCTAGGTAAAGTGCCGTGGCATCACACAGCTCACAGCAACCTCCACCTCCTGGGCTTAAGCGATTCTCTTGCCTCAGCCTCCCAAGTAGCTGGGACTACAGGCGCCCGCCACAACACCCGGCCATTTTTTTGTTGCAGTTTGGCCGGGGCTGGGATTGAACCTGCCACCCTCAGTATATGGGGCCGGCACCCTACCAACTGAGCCACAGGTGCCACCCCCCACTGAATGTTTTTAATTGGCTTGTCAAAGATTAAATAATGGTAAGTAACTGGATTCATCTCTTGGTTCTCTATTTTGTTCCAGACATCTACTTCTCTGTTTTTGTGCCAATACCATGCTGTTTTGATCACTATCGATTTGTACTATAGTCTGAGGTTTGGTAGCATAATTCCTCCTGCTTTGTTTTTATTTCTGAGTAATGTCTTGGCTATTCAAAGTTTTTATCTGATTCCATATAAAACGAAATATTGTTTTTTCAAGATCTTTAAAGTATGACAGTGGAGCTTTACTAGGGATTATGTTGAAATTATATATTGCTTTGGGTAGTATGGGCATTTTAACAATGTTGATTCTTCCCAGCCAGGAGCATGGTATGTTTTTCCATTTGTTAACATTTTCAGCTATTTCTTTTCTTAGAGTTTCATAGTTCTCTTTATAGAGATCTTTCACGTCCTTTGTTAGATAAACTCCCAAATATTTCATCTTCTTTGGCACTACTGTGAATGGGATAGAGTCCTTAACTGTTTTTTCAACTTGACTATTGTTGGTATATATAAAGGCTACCAATTTATGAATGTTGATTTTGTAACCTGAGACACTGCTATATTCCTTGATCACTTCTAAGAGTTTTGTAGTAGAGTCCCTAGTGTTTTCCAGATATACAATCATATCATCTGTGAAGAGCAAAAGTTTGATCTCTTCTGACCCTATATGGATACCCTTGATAGCCTTTTCTTCCCTAATTGCGGTGGCTAAAACTTCCATTACAATGTTAGAAAGCAATGGAGACAATGGGCAGCCTTGTCTGGTTCCTGATCTGAGTAGAAATGATTCCAATTTAACTCCATTCAATATGATATTGGCTGTGGGTTTGCTGTAGATGGTCTCTATCAGTTTAAGAAAAGTCCCTTCTAGACCAATTTTCTTGAGTGTTCTGATCATGAAGGGATGCTGGATATTATCAAAAGCTTTTTCTGCATCGATTGAGAGAATCATATGGTCTTTGTTTTTTAATTTGTTTATGTGCTGAATTACATTTATAGATTTACGTTTATTGAACCAGCCTTGAGACCCTGGGATAAAACTGACTTTGTCATGATGTATAATTTGTTTGATGTGTTGCTGGATTCTGTTTGTTAGGATCTTGTTGAATATTTTTGCATCTATATTCATTAGTGATATTGGTCTATAATTTTCTTTTCTTGTTGAGTCTTTTTCTGGTTTGGGGATAAGGGTGATGTTTGCTTCATAGAACGTGTTGGGTAGTCTTCCTTCTTTTTCTACCTCTTGGAACAGGTTGAGTAATATAGAGTAATAAAGAGTAATTCCTCTTTAAAGGTTTAGTAGAATTCTGATGTGAAACCATCTGGTCCCGGGCTTTTCTTTTTAGGGAGGTTTTGTATGGTTGATGCTATTTCCGAACTTGATATGGGCCTGTTCAACATTTCCACTTGATTCTGGCTAAGTCTTGGAAGGTGACATCAATTAACTTCTTATTTTTTTCCCCAAAGTCTCAAAAAATAGACAACTAATATTTATAAATAAAAGTAAAAAATAATTTCAAAAAAAGATCATGCCAAATTTTATAGACAATAGAAAAAGAAGAAATACTTCAAAATCATTCTACTTAATCTGGATACACCTGATATTAAAATTGGAGAAAATATATTATTATAAAGTGGAATTTACAAACATATTTCACTTATAAATGAGGATGCAAGTTCTATTTGTTCTACTTCTTTGTCCAACCTTTTTTATACTCGTCTCCAAATTCAGAGGCCGAGTTTTCTTGAGAAATTTGATTTCCATCTCTGCTGCAGATCTTATTGTTTACTGTAGGAAAGAGCTTCCTTTATTAGTCAACAGTGTTTTACTGCTTATTTTTTATTTTTTTGTAGAGACAGAGTCTAACTTCGTCACCCTCAGTAGAGTGCTGTGGCATCACAGCTCACAGCAACCTTCAGCTCCTGGGCTTGGGGATCCTCCTGCCTCAGCCTCCCCAGTAGCTGGGACCATAGGTGCCTGCGACAACACCTGGCTATTTTTTGTTGCAGTTTGGCCGGGGCTGGGTTTGAACCCACCAGCCTTGGTATATGGGGCCAGCACCCTACTCACTGATCCACAGGCACCGCCCTACTGCTTATTTTTTAAATTTGAAAACTGTAAAATATAACTTTGCCATACATATGGGTTTGCTGTTAGGTTTTTTTTTTTTTTTTTTTTGAGACAGAATCTGGCTCTGTTGCCCTAGGTAGAGTGCCATGGTGTCACAACTCACAGCAACCTCAAACTCCTGGGTTCAGGTGATCCTGTTGCCTCAACCTCTGGAATAGCTGGGACTATAGGCACCTGCTTCTACTTCCTGGCTAATTTTTCTATTTTTGTAGAGATGGCATTTTGCTCTTGCTCAGGCTGTTCTCAAACTCCTGAGCTCAAGTGATCCACTTGCCTCAGCCTCCCAGAGTGCTGGGATTACAGGCATGAGCCACCATGCCCAGCTAGTTTGGGATCTTTTAAATTTCCATTCATGCTTTATAAGTTATGTCAATCACTCAAGTGGTGCAAAGCAAGGGGTTATTTATTATTTTCCCTAGTCCTGAGAGAAAAAGCTTTAGGTTGCATTCCTTTCTTGGGAGATCCATGTATTTTATAGTTTATCTCTTTTGCTCTGTGACATTGCTAAAGTTACCACTAAGTTTTACAGCTGTTTCTTCAGGGTAGGGAATGACTGAAAAACTTGAGATTGCATGCCCTGTTTGATCAGCAAGTTATTACCCTGAAGAATTTTTAAACAAATCATATTAAAATAGACTGCTATTAAAGAAAATATAGATTGCTTATTAAACATAAAGGAATAATCATTGTTATTCATGAAGTAAGATCTTAAGATTTTTTTTTCTTTGAGCCAGAGTCTCACTTTGTGACCCTTTGTAGAGTGCTGTACTCTATGTACTCTGTGTCATAGCTCACAGCAGCCTCCAACTCTTGGGCTTAAGCAATTCTCTTGCCTCAGACTCCCAAGGAGGTGGGACTACAAGTGCCTGCCACATAGCCCATCTATTTTTTTGTTGAGGTTGTCATTGTTGTTTAGCTGGCCCGGGCCGGGTTTGAACCTCCCAGCCTTGGAGCATATGATCAGTACCGTAGCCACTGTGCTATGGGCAGCGAGCCAGATCTTAAGAATTTTTATAACCAAAGCAGAAAATCCATGTTATGCACACATATAATCCTTTATCACAAACAAGATCGTAAATTGTCTCAGAAAAAAATCATTTATATTTTTTCTCCTTTTCTCCAGTTTGTACAGCAAAACAGAAAAGCTAGGCTCTTAGTTATATAGTAATTACTCATAATTCTGAAAACTCCCATTGTCACTACTGCTAAACATTGCCCTTTCCTCCACAGTGAGACTGATTTTACTCCTTGATAAGCCTTTGGGGGCCTGGATGCTAGTTGTGCAGATATCTGTTTGTCATTTCAGGGGTCAGTGACTTTCAGAGATGTAGCCATAGACTTTTCCCAGGAGGAATGGAAATGGCTTCAGCCTGCTCAGAGAGATTTGTACAGATGTGTAATGTTGGAGAACTATGGCCATCTGGTTTCACTGGGTAAGTATTCTTCCTCATCTCCTTCAAGTCAGAATTTGATCTTTAGAATGGCTATTGTAGGTTGCCGGGCTCCTCGCTGCCAGAGACTGGTGGCTTGTCACATCCCTGCCCCTGAACTTGGTCCTAATGGCGGCCCGCCTGTCCCTTGCTCGGAGCTTGGGTATCTGGGCCTCGCCGAAGCCGCCCGAGGTGGCTGCGTGGCCTTCTAGCACCCAGGCCCACCTGCTTACTACGGCAGCGCGATCATCTTTTCTGCCCTAAAGAACTTGTCCTGACAACCTCCTGCGGCCGGATCCTGCTTTTCCAAACCCAGAAGACAGTGCTTGAAGGCAGGGGACATCAGCCATGCTCCAAACAACTTGGCCTCAGGAGTCAGTGGCCTTCGAGGATGTGGCTGTGTACTTCACCCAGAATCAGTGGGCAAGTCTGGACTCTGTGCAGAGGGCCCTGTACAGGGAGGCGATGCTGGAGAATTATGCGAATGTAGCTTCCCTGGTAGGATTTCCATTTCTCAAACCCATTCTAATCTCCCAGCTTGAGAAAGGGGAAGCACCATGGGGCCCAGATCCCTGGGACACAGAGGTTCTGAAAGGCATCATTGCAGATGGTGAGTCCTGGATCATAAATGAAGAGCCAATTGTAAAGCAGGAGGCTTCTGAAGAAATAGAGTTGCACAGAGCGCCAGTAGGAGGACTTTGCAGAAACAGTTCTCAGTACTTTGATTTTAAAAGCAAGGCAGTGTGGCAGACTTTTAGTCTAAATCCAAATCTGATACTTCGAGGTGGAATGAAGTTCTATGAATGTAAAGACTGTGGGAAAATCTTCAGATATAACTCAAAACTTATCCGGCATCAGATGAGTCATACTGGAGAAAGGCCCTTTAAATGTAAGGAATGTGGCAAAGCTTTTAAGTCCAGCTATGACTGTATTGTACATGAGAAAAACCACATTGGAGAAGGGCCCTATGAATGTAAGGAGTGTGGCAAAGGTTTGAGTTCCAACACAGCCTTAACTCAACATCAGAGGATCCACACCGGAGAGAAGCCCTACGAATGTAAGGAGTGTGGAAAGGCTTTCCGTAGGAGTGCAGCATACCTTCAGCATCAGAGATTGCACACAGGGGAGAAACTCTATAAATGTAAGGAATGCTGGAAGGCTTTTGGTTGTAGGTCCCTTTTTATTGTCCTTACTCCAATGTAAGGAGTGTGGCAAAGCCTTCACTCAGAAAACAGCCTCCATACAGCACCAGAGAGTTCACACTGGGGAGAAGCCTTATGAATGTAAGGTGTGTGGGAAAGCCTTCAAATGGTATGGAAGTTTTGTTCAGCATCAGAAATTACATCCTATGGAGAAGAAGCCCATCAAGATTCTTGGGCCCCCTGTGGTCGATCCCCAGTGCCCCTCTCTGGCCTTATCTCCTATTCCTCTCCAGGGGTCATGCTCTGCTCCAGCTGTGGCTGTGCCTTCACTCGCCTTTCCACATGCTGTGCTCATTCCTACCTCTGGGCCTTTGTTCAAGCTGCTGCCCACATCTGGAATACCTTCTTCACCCACCCAAATAGTACATGTCTTCCAGGGTCTTACTCCCACTGTGAAGCCTTCCTCTATTATTCTGACCCCTTCTTTTCACCCCACATGAGCTTTATCTCGGTGTTCCTATGGCTGTTACCCAACAAATCGTCAAACTAATTTACATTGCATTTGTATTTTTCCCCCACCTTACGTTTGTTACAACTCTTTCAGCATAAACTTCATTGTAATCTATATACATTTAAAGATTGTATTTATATAATATATTCTCTTCTGGGTAGAAAATGGAAATACTTAACCTTTGCATTGGTCACTATCATCCTTGAGCAGTGGTGGCTATATCTGCATCATAGGGTTGTTGGGGTGTTAGAAGTGCTGAGAGGACACTTTTGTTTGTTAGGGGAGTCTGGGAAAGAGGACATCCCTGCACTAGGACATTGTGATTAGAGAGAAGCAACCTGGAAGAAACAGGAGGAGGCATGCAAGACCTGTGGGAGTAGAGAATTAGAGAATTAGGATAGGTTTCCAACAATGAACTTTAGAAATCAATGCAGATTGTTCAGTGAGCCAGTGGCTAGGAGGTGTGTTTATACAGCTGAAGTTGTGTTGCCCTTGGCATGGATCATTGAGGATTCTACATATCTATGCAAAAAATGTGAAATAACAGTAAAAAAGAAAAGTATGCGTTGATAGCAATCATTTATGTGATTGATAGCAATTGTAAACAATCATGTCTTTAAACATGAAAGGTATTTTTCCTTGAAAAAAATAAAAAAGAATGGCTATTGTAAATCTTTATTATCTGGCTGGGAGATAGGGAATTTCAAAAAAATTAGTTTTAGGGTGGTACTTGTGGCTCAGTGGGTAGGGTGCCAGCCCCATATACCAAGGTGGTGGGTGAACCCAGCCCCAGCCAGCTAAAACAGCAATGACAACTGCAACAACAACAACAAAGCCTGTAGGTCAGCAGCTAGGGCGCCAGCCACATACACCAGAGGTGACAGGTTCAAACCCAGCCCGGGCCTTCCAAACAACAATGACAACTACAACAACAAAATAGC
This sequence comes from Nycticebus coucang, assembly GCF_027406575.1. Classification (NCBI taxonomy): domain Eukaryota; kingdom Metazoa; phylum Chordata; class Mammalia; order Primates; family Lorisidae; genus Nycticebus; species Nycticebus coucang. The sequence continues at coordinate 104,661,065 of NC_069783.1, read as the reverse complement.
CAGGCATTGTGGCAGGCGCCTGTAGTCCCAGCTACTTGGGAGGCTGAGGCAAGAGAATCTCTTAAACCCAAGAGTTGGAGGTTCCTGTGAGCTGTGATGCCATGGTACTCTACTGAGGGTGACAAAGTGAGACTGTCTCAAAAAAAAAAAAAAAATTAGTTGAAAAGATTGAGCTTGTAACTGCACCTAATATTCAGAAATTTCTAATACTTATATCTGACCTTTCTTTTCATGGCCCTTCTTTTCTGAGGATTCAAAGACTAATTTTGAATTTATTTCATTTTCTGCAAGCAGGTCTTTCCATTTCTAAGCCAGACGTGGTTTCCTTATTGGAGCAAGGGAAAGAACCTTGGCTGGAGCAAGAGGATGTAAGAAGAGATCTGTTTTCCGGTGGGTGAGTTAGAAGCCAGTAGAGAAGACTTTTTTTTTTTTTTTTTTCACAACAAAGCAGTTTATTTGTGATCAGTGTTTGAGACTCTATACATCCTTCACAAATTTAATTTTACATAATCTGATAATTCTCTTCAAACTTAAACTTTGAAGTGCTAGACTTTTATTTTCTTAGAACAGAAGGGCTGGTATAAGTTATTTTCCAGAAATGAGGTACCGTTTCACAGAACTGGTTTCTTTTTTGTTTTGTTTTCAGGTTTTTGAGAACTAAATTTGCATTTGTTAAAATCAAAAAGTAGGAAAGATGTTCTTTACAAAGAATTTTGATCAAGTATGTGTTCAAAGAAAGCAGAATAAAAAGGCTTTTTCTCTAACATTCTGTATTGTACTGTAATGTTGTTCAATAGGAATTAGCTTCTGTCATTTGCTAAAAGAATGAGTAGTGGGGAACAGGATATGTTGGGAATTTCGTAACGGGCAACAGAACCATTTAGAGAAGACTTTTAACACCATCAAATTAAGTCAATGAGAAACAATAAATTTTTTTTTTTGGAGACAGAGTCTTACTATGTTGCCCTTGGTGGAGTGCTGTGGCATCATGGTTCACAGCAACCCCAAGCTCTTGGGCTTAAGCGCTTCTTTTGCCTCAGCCTCCTAAGAAGCTGAGACTACAGGTGCCCACCACAACGCCCGGCTATTTTTTCTTATAGTTCTCGTTGTTTGGCAGGCCTGGGCTGGATTCGAAACCACCAGCTCTGGTGTACACGGCTGGCACCCTAGCTGCTGAGCTACAGGAGTCGAGCCAAGAAACAATAATTTTTTTTTTTTTTTGAGACAGAGCCTCAAGCTGTCCCCCTGGGTAGAGTGCTGTGGCATCACAGCTCACAAAATGTCCAACTCCTGGGCTTAAGTGATTCTCTTGCCTCAGCCTCCCAAGTAGCTGGGACTACAGGTACCTGCCACAACGCCCAGCCATTTTTTGGTTGTAGTTGTCATTGTTGTTTGGCAGGCCCAGGATGCAAACCTGTCAGCTCTGGTGTATGTTTCTGGCGCCTTAGCAGCTTGAGCTACAGGCGCCGAGCCAGAAACGATAATTTTTTAAATTATTGTTATAACTAAATTATCCAAATTATCTTGGTTGGAATTTTTTTCTTTAAGATACCAGATATGTGAAGACTATCAAGTATTTCTTTTTTTTTTTTTTTTGGTTTTTGGCCAGGGCTAGGTTTGAACCCGCCACCTCCGGCATATGGGACCGGTACCCTACTCCTTGAGCCACAGGCGCTGCCCAAGACTATCAAGTCTTTCCCACTCCATAAGGGACTACTTCAAACCCAGTTCTCATACTTACTCCACTTTCTTACAGATAAGTCTTTCCATTATTAGCACTGTCTGGTCTCTAAATTTCATTTCTTTTTGTTTTCTTCCCTTTCTTCAAATTGGCATATGTTTCTATTATCTAGATAAAATGTATATACACTTTTTATAGTGCTGTCTTATTTAATCATCTTGGAAAGATTAACTCATTACTCTTTGATTAACTGATTTATTCATTGATTCACATATTTTATTTTATTTTCCTTTTTTTTTTTTTTTTTTTGTAGAGACAGAGTTTCACTTTATTGCCCTCGGTAGAGTGCCGTGGCGTCACACAGCTTACAGCAACATCCAACTCCTGGGCTTAGGCGATTCTCCTGCCTCAGCCTCCTGAGTAGCTGCGACTACAGGCGCCCGCCACAACGCCCAGCTATTTTTTTGTTGCAGTTTGGCCAGGGCTGGGTTTGAACCTGCCACCCTCGGTATATGGGGCCAGCGCCCTGCTCACTGAGCCACAGGTGCCGCCCTCCTTTTTTTTTTTTTTTTTGAGATAAGAGTCTCACTATGTTGCTCTTGATAGAGTCCTGTGGCATCACAGCTCACAGCAACCTCAAACTCTTGGGCTTAAGTGATTCTCTTGCCTCAGACTCCCAAGTAGCTGGTACTACAGGCATCCACCACAACACATGGCTATTGTTTTGTTGTAGTTGTCATTGTTGTTTAGCAGGGCCAGGTCAGGTTTGAACCCGCCAGCCCCAGTGTATGTGGCTGGTGCCCTAACCACTGAGCTAAGGGCACCAAGCCCCCATACTTTCTTAACAATATTTACTGAAATTTTAATCTTGTCACACTTTTTCTTAAGTGCTACAGAGTCTAGAGGGCATACAAAAGTGTAATAACTATCAAGGGATTTTTGTTAGTGATGCATAGATAACTTGTATTAGATATGCTCAAATTAGCAGTTTTGCAATGAGAGAAAAGGAATTTCTTTTTGTTTGTTTGTTTCTGTGTTTTTTGAGACAGAGTCTCACTATGTCGCACTTGGTAGAGTGCCATGGCTCAGTGTCAGAGCTCACAGCAACCTTCAATTCCTGGGCTCAGGCGATTCTCTTGCCTCAGCCTCCCAAGTAGCTAGGACTGTAGGCAACAACACTCGGCTATTTTTTGATTGCAATTGTCATTGTTGCTTAGCAGACCTGGGCTGGGCCCAAACCCGCCACCCTAGGTGTATGTGGCCGGCACCCTTGCGGACTGAGCCATGTGCATCTCCAAGAAAAGGAATTTCTAGTTGATCTTTTAGGCCTAGATAATTTAGATAGGTATAGTAGTAATAAAAACATTAAAAGACAAGAAAAGGGTCAGTTTTGGAGAACAGGTGATGAACTGTGAGTATAGTATTTCCAAGTGAAGATGTACAACAGATTATAAGAATTTATCTTAGAAGAAAATTCAGATTAGAAATGTAGATGTAGGGCGGCGCCTGTGGCTCAGTGAGTAGGGCGCCGGCCCCATATGCCGAGGGTGGCGGGTTCAAACCCAGCCCCGGCCAAACTGTAACAAAAAATAGCCGGGCGTTGTGGCGGGCGCCTGTAGTCCCAGCTACTCGGGAGGCTAATGCAGGAGAATCGCCTAAGCCCAAGAGTTAGAGGTTGCTGTGAGCCGTGTGACGCCACGGCACTCTACCCAAGGGCAGTACAATGAGACTCTGTCTCTACAAAAAAAAACAAAACAACAACAACAACACAGAAATGTAGATGTGGGGCGGTGCCTGTGGCTCGGTGGGTAGGGCGCCGGCCCCATATACTGAGGGTGGTGTGTTCAAACCTGGCCCCGCTGAACTGCAACAAAAAAATAGCCGGGCGTTGTGGCGGGTGCCTATAGTCCTAGCTGCTCGGGAGGCTGAGGCAAGAGAATCACTTAAGACCAGGAGTTGGAGGTCGTTGTGAGCTGTGTGATGCCACAGCACTCTACCGAGGGCCATAAAGTGAGACACTGTCTCTAAAAAAACAACAACAAAAAAAAATGTAGATGTGGGAATCTTACATTAAAGAAAATTGAAGCCATAAAATTGAATGAAAAGTAGAAGTGTTCTTGGCTTGGTGCCTATGGCTCAAGCGGCTAAGGTGCCAGCCACATACACCAGAGTTGGTGTGTTCGAATCCAGCCTGGGCCTGCCAAACAAGGACAACTGCAACCAAGAAATGGCTAGGCACTGTGGCAGGTGCCTGTAGTCTCAGCCACTTGGGAGGCTGAGGCAAGAGAATCGCTTAAGCCCAGGAGTTGGAGGTTGTTGTGAGCTGGAATGCCACGACACTCTACCCTGGGCGACAGCTTGAGGCTCTGTCTTAAAAAAATAAAAATAAAAATAAGTAAATAAATAGAAAAGTAGAAATATTCTCAAAATCTTCTTTACCTTTTCTTGACAATGGAATTGCTGGTGATACTCTTTAGAAAGAAATATGGCAGGGCGGCCTTGTGGCTCAAAGGAGTAGGGCACCAGCCCCATATGCCAGAGGTGGTGGGTTCAAACCCAGCCCCGGCCAAAAACTGCAGAAAAAAAGAAAGAAAGAAATGTGACTCATGTCCTACCTGTGAAGATTCTGACATGGAAGCTCTATGGAGCCTAAATCTATGTATTTATGAAAAGTTCTAAAGAAAAAGAAAAGTTCTGTAAGTTCTATCAGTTGATTCTCAAGCAAATGTTTAATGGAGGTACACTGACCTTTAAAGCGTGTTCCTACTGAGAGAAAAGGAAGAATGGCTACATTTAGGAAGCAGCAGCTTAGGAGGACTGATGGGGAAACAGGAGACAGATGCCATGAAAACAGCTCAAGCTTTAAGGAGACTGTGGTAGATAATTCCAAATGTAACAGGGACCTGTAGGAAGATGTAGAGAATGATTTGGAAAGAAGGTACTAATGTGCATTGAAGTCATGAGGTGGAACATGTACAGGGAAAAGTCATGTAAGTGTGAGTTAAAGAAAAAAATGTCCTTTTTTAAATTAAAAAATAAAACCAATAAAAGCATATATAAGAAAAGTGAGGAAAACAGAAAACATGGAAAAATTTAGTCTAATTCCACCACTTTAATATAGGTCTTTCAATTTTTATACATTTCTTCTAGAATCTTATTTTGAAAATTCTTTTTATTGTGAAATATCGCACACAGACAAAATAATACATAATCCTAAATGTACGGCCTAACAAATTATTACAAGACAGACAACACTGCAGTCAGTAAACAGAACACTGCCAGATCCCTGAAAACCTTCTGGGTGCCCATCCCAGTCCCCCAACAAAGGTAATCATCTCCTTACTTTTATGGTAAGGTAACTTACTTGGTTTTCATTACAGTTTCATCAGCTGTTTGCATCTCTCTTTCACTATCATATAGGTTTGTATGTTTGTGATCTTTATATAAAAAGGTCTCATAGTATACTTGTTATATTGTGATTTGCTTTCCTCAAAAATTTTTAAAAGATTTTTTTCATTTTGCAAATTGCTCTAGTAGTTTGTTTCATTATACAAGTTAAGTATACCACAATTTTGTTTTGTTTTGTTTTGTTTGTAGAGACAGAGTCTCACTTTATTGCCCTTGGTAGAGTCGTGTAAGTGGTGTCACACAGCTCACAGCAACCTCCAACTCCGGGGCTTAGGTGATTCTCTTGCCTCAGCCTCCCAAGTAGCTGATTAAGGATACCACAGTTTATCCAGTCTACTGTTCAGGGTTTCTTAGCTTGTTGGTAATTTAGAGATAATGCAAACAATGTTGTTATTGTACCTGTATCCTGGTACATAATGGCACAGGTTTTTCTGGATGGGATATATCAAGGACTGGAATTGTTGGATTAGAGGATAACATACCTCTTTCATGTTACTGGGTAATACCAAAATGTTTTCTAAAGAGCTTTTACTGACTTTTACAAACACAGTAAGTGTGTTCCTGTTAGGCATCATAATTTTCACCTATTAGAAAAGTGTGCAGTGGTAGCTTGTGGTTTAAATTTGTTATTTTTTAGATTACTGATGAGGTTAAGCAACTTTTCGTATGAATGAATATGTTCATTGAATATTTAGATATCCCCATTTTTAAAGTGCATCTTAAATGATTTTTCTCATTCATCTACTGGATTCTTTTTCTCATTGATTTGTAGAAGTTATTATGTTAGATACAAATCCCCTGTTAATTATATGTACTGCAAAATATTCTCTCACATGTGGCTTTTCTTCCCCTTTATAGCCTCTTTTGATGAACAGAAATATTTAATTTTAGTATAGTCAGATTTATCAATCTTTTTTTTTTTTTTAGACAGAGTCTCAGTTCCCCTGGGGTTGAATGCTGTGACATTATAGCTCACAGTAACCTCAAACTCTTTGAGATCAAGCTATCCTCTTCACTCAGCCTCCCAAGTAGCTGGGACTACAGGCACCCACCACAATGGCTGGCTATTTTTAGAGACAGAGTCTTGCTCTTTCTCAGGCTAGTCTCAAATTCCTGAATTCAGGCAATCTGCTGGCATCAGCCTCCCAGAGTGCTAGGATTACAGGAGTGAGCCACCACACCTGCCCAGTCTTTTCCTTCTTGGTATTTCTTTGACCTGTTTGAAAAATTTCCCTACTAAGAGGCCATGATGAAGATATCTTCCTATGTTTTCTTCTATAAAAACCTTACTTGGCCAGGTGCAGTGGTTCACAGCTGTAATCCTCACACTCTGGGAGGCTAACTGGGGGGTGGGGGGAGGGTGTTGCTTGAGCTTAGGAGTTCCAGACCAGCCTGAGCAAGAGTGAGACCTCGTCTCTACTAAAAATAGAAAAACTAGCCAGGTGTTGTGACACCACAGCACTCTATCCAGGGTGACAGAGTGAGACTCTGTCTCAAAAAAAAAAAAGAAAAAGAAAAACTAGTCTGTAGTCCAAGCTGCTTGGGAGGCTGATGTATGATGCAAGAGATTGCTCAAACCCAAGAGTTTGAGGTTTGTGAGCTGTGATGACACCATAGCACTCTACCCAGGACAACTGAGTAAGACTCTGTCTCAAAAAATAAATACATAAAAAATAAAAATGCCTACTTGTTTGCCATTCACAGTTAGGTCCATGGTTTATTTTAAATTTATTTTTGCATGTCATGTGAATTAATGGTCAACTTTGATATCTTCTGTGTGGTATCTCATTTATTGACACATCTGTCCTTTCCCTATTTATTTATTTATTTATTTTTTGAGACAGAGTCTCACTATGTTGCCCTTAGGAGAGTGCTGTGACGTCACAGCTCACAGCAATCTCCAACTCTTGGGCTTAAGCAATTCTCTTGCCTCAGCCTCCCAAGTAGCTGGGACAATAGGTGTCTACTACTACGCCTGGCTATTTTTTTTTTTTTTTTTGTTATTGTTGTTGTTGCACTTGTCATTGTTGTTTACTTGGCCCGGGCCAGGATCGAACCAGCCATTCTCTGTGTATTTGGCTGATGCTGTAACCACTGTGCTACAAGTGCCAAGCCACCCTCATCATTTTAACGTAAGTTAAATGCTACTTTTTTTTTTTTTTGAGACAGCATCTCACATTGTCACCCTGGGTGGAGTGCCATGATGTCATAGCTCACAGCAACCTCAAGCTCTTGAGCTCAAAGCGATTCTCTTGCCTCAGCCTCCCAAGTAGCTGCAACTACAGGCACCCACTACCAAACCTGGCTATTTTTAGAGATGGGGTCTCACTGTTGCTCAGGTTGGTCTTAAACTCCTGAGCTCAAGCAATCCACCCATTGTGGCCTCCCAGAGTGCTGGGACTCCCAGGCACCTGTAGTCCCAGCTACTTGGGAGGCTGAGGCAAGAAGATCACTTGTGTTCAAGAGTTTGCGGTTGCTGTAAGCTATGATGCCATTACACTCTACCAAGGGAAACAAAGTAAGACTTTGTAAAAAAAAAAAAAAAAATTCCCTATTGGGTTTAAATACTCAAGGCTGGTGCTATAACCACTGTGCTACAAGTGCCAAGCCACCCTCATCATTTTAACGTAAGTTAAATGCTACTTTTTTTTTTTTTTTGAGACAGCATCTCACATTGTCACCCTGGGTGGAGTGCCAGTGATGTCATAGCCAATCACTGGGAGAGTGCTGTGATTACCGGCGTGAGCCACCACGCCTGGCCTAAATGTCAATTTTTGTGTGTTTCTGGGTCCTCAATTTTATTTTGTTTATTTTTCTATCTTTGCCCAAATTTATACAGCCTTTGTTATAGATTTAATAGTGGTTAAAGTTTTACTATATTTGCCTCACTCTCAATTCATTTTTCTCTGAATTATCTAAAGTAAACAAGGTTACCATTTAAGAGTTTTTGCTATAACCTAGTCTAGATGTAGTCATTACCTGACTAAGGAGGTGTCTAGGGAATAAAGGGAGGTAGACAGATGGGAAATAAATTAAAGAAGTAGACTTATAAAGGCCTGGTGATTGACTAGATAGTAGACAAAGAAGATTGAAGAATTGTGGTTAGCTTCATTCTTTTTGTTTGTATTATTAACAAAAGAAATGAAAGATGAGCAAGTTTGTTGGGAAGATTATGTCAGTTGGAGACTTGTTGAGTTCTGGACCTCTGTGGTACACTTGAGTATTTAAACCCAATAGGGAATTTTTTTTTTTTTTTTTTACAAAGTCTTACTTTGTTTCCCTTGGTAGAGTGTAATGGCATCATAGCTTACAGCAACCGCAAACTCTTGAACACAAGTGATCTTCTTGCCTCAGCCTCCCAAGTAGCTGGGACTACAGGTGCCTGTCAGGATGCTTGGCTAATTTTAGAGATGGGGGTCTTGCTTTTGCTCATGTTGGTCTTAAACCCCTGAGCTCAGTCTACCCACCTTGGTGTCCCAGAGTACAGGGATTGCAAGTGTGAGCCACCATGCCCAGCCTTAAACCAAGTAGGTGATTGGGTACTATATTCTGGGGCTTAAGAAAGTTAAGTGGCTCTCAAATTTTAGTCTGTAAAAGAATCATCCAAAGAGGTTTCAAATGCATTTTGAGATTTCTAGGCCTTATCCTAGAAATCTTATTAATAAATTATTAGATTTAGGGCAGCGCCTGTGGCTCAGTCGGTAAGGCTCTGGCCCCATATACTGAGGGTGACAGGTTCAAACCCAGCCCTGGCCAAACTGCAACCAAAAAAAAAAAAAAAAAATAGCCGGGTGTTGTGGTGGGCGCTTGTAGTCCCAGCTACTTGGGAGGCTGAGGCAAGAGAATCGCTTAAGCCCAGGAGTTGGAGGTTGCTGTGAGCTGTGCGATGCCATGGCACTCTACCGAGGGCCATAAAGTGAGACTCTGTCTCTACAAAAAAAAAAAAAAAATTATTAGATTTGGGATGGAACCCAAGAATTTGATTTTTTTGTTTGTTTGTTTTTTGGCTGGGGCTGGGTTTGAATCTGCTACCTCTGGTATATGGGGCCAGCACCCTACTCTTGGGCCATGGGTGCCGCCCCAGAATTTGATTTTTTTAAATAGTTTTTGTTTGGTTTTGGCTAGTCAAGTGAGGCATTGAGAAGGAACAAAGAAATCTATGGGCGGTGCCTGTAGCTCAGTGAGTAGGGCGCCAGCCCCATATAACGAGGGTGGTGGGTTCAAACCCGACCCCAGCCAAACTGCAACAACAACAACAACAACAAAATAGCTGGGCGTTGTGGCAGGTGCCTGTAGTCCCAGCTGCTCTGGATGCTGAGGCAAGAGAATCGCAAAAGCCCAAGAGCTAGAGGTTGCTGTGAGTCGTGTGACATCATGGCACTCAACCGAGGGCAGTAAAGTGAGACTCTGTCTCTACAAAGAAAAAAAAAAAAGAAATTTATAACTGGTTTTGATCACTTAGTTGTAAACACCAATGCACTTGGACCACTTGAACCAGCCAAAATTTGCCTTTTTTTTTTTTTTTAATGTAGACAGACTCTCACTGAGTCACCCTGAGTATAGTGCTATGGCTTCATAGCTCACAGCAACCCCAAACTCCTGGGCTCAAGTGATCCTTCTGCCTCACCCTTCCAAGTAGCTGGAACTACCGGCTTGCACCACCATGATTGGTTGGTTTTTCTATTTTTAGTAGAGCCAGGGTCTTGCTTTGCTCAGGCTGATCTTGAACTCTTGATCTCAAGCCATCCTCCTGCCTTGGCCTCCCAGAGTGCTAGGACTGTAGGCGTGAGTCATTGCACCTGGTCTGTCGAGGTATTCTTAAGCAACTTCTCTCAGTTTCTTTTCTAACACGTTATATGGCTTCTCTATAGGAATACTAGTGAATTTGTATATTTCTTAATCTTTATTATGTAAGTTGGCCAGATATGGTGGCTCATGCCTGTAATTATAATACTCCTGGAGGCTACAGTGTGAGGATAACTTAAGGCGAAGAGTTTGAGAACAGCCTGGAGAACATAGTGAGATCCCATATATAAAAAATAAAAAAATAGTCGAGTGTGATGGCACATGCCTATAGTCCTAGTTACTTAGGAGGCTGAGACAAAAGGAACATTTGAGTCCACGACTTTAGGCTACAGTGAACTGTGATTATGCTACTGCACTTCAGCTAGGACAATGGAGCAAAACCCTATGTCCCAAGAAAAAAAGCAAACTACCCTAAGCCTTTTTTAGGTTAATTTTTTCCTATAAATACTGTAATGATTTTTTTAAATTAATAAACTTATTTTTAGAACAGTTTTAGGTGCACAGTAAAATTGAAAATAAAGCACAAAGCAAGTCCATATACCTCCTGTCCCCATACTGTGGCTCCCCATTCCCCCCTCCTTCTCCTGGCCCCCTCATTCCCTTATCCCATCCCTTGTATTAGCTCATCTACTGCCTTCGTATTAGAATTGAGTACATTGCAGAATGCAACTCTTGTCACAAAAGAAGGAATGATGTTAGCTATAGGATTTGTACATGTTCTTTATGAGATTAATGAGGTTCCCATTCCTGTTTTCCTGAGAGTTTTTATCCGAATGGATGTTGGATTTTTTTTTTTTTTTTTGAGACAGAGCCTCAAGCTGTCACCCTGGATAGACTGCTGTCGCATCACAGCTCACAGCAACCTCCACCTCCTAGGATCAAGCGATTCTCTTGCCTCTACCTCCCAACTAGCTAGGACTACAGGCGCCTGCCACAATGCCTGACTATTTTTTGGTTACAGCCACCATTGTTGTTTGGTGGGCCCAGAGTGGATTCAAACCCGCCAGCTCAAGTGTATGTGGCTGGCACCTTAGCTGCTTGAGCCACAGGTGCCAAGCCTGGATTTTGGATTTTGCATTTGCTTTTTATTGCATCTGTTGATATTTTTACATTATTTACTACGTTAGCTTGCTGACGTGATAGATTACATTAAATAATTTTCAAATGCTGAATCAACACTGCATTCCTGAAATAAATTCCACTAGTGGGATATAATTTTTTTTTTGAGGCTGGTCTCGAACTCCTGAGCCAAGCAGTCCACCCACCTCAGCCTCCCAGAGTTCTAGGATTATTGGCGTGAGCCACACTATGCCTGGCCTGGTAGTGGGATATAATTTTTTTCCCCCCATTGGCTAAATATTGTTTTTAGTGCCTCTTGTATGTCAGGTACCATGCTAATCACAAGAGACATGTTGATGAGAAAAAACAAATCAAATCCCAATTTTATGGAGATTGCAGTCTAGTTGAACAGAGAGACAATCAGATGGTCACATGGTTTGTTCTGACTAAAGTCAGGTAAGGTTTCTCTGAGTAACAATCAATGCCCTGCATTTACACACCACTGCACGTCTGATGCCACTGCAGCATGCATGAAATCATTGTATTAACAGGTCACTGCTGATGCCACTGCAGCATGCATGAAATCATTGTATTAACAGGTCACTGCATTAAATGCCAGTGCCAACACACACATGGCCCCACTGCATTTATATGCCACCACATTTTACCGCCACTGCATTTACATGCAAACACATATATGGCCCCACTGCATTTACATGCCAACACAGGCATGGCCCCACTGCATTTAGATGCCCCTGCATTTACACGCTAGCACACACATGGTACCACTGGATTTACACACCAATATATTTTACTACCACTGCATTTACATGCCAACACACACAGTGCCACTGCATTTTTACCACCACTGCATTTACATGCGAACACATGCTTGGCACCACTGTATTTACATGTCAATGTATTTTCCACCACTGCATTTATACACTAACACTCTTGGCAGCACTGCATTTACATTCTAGTGCCTTTTACAGCCACTGCACTTAGATGCCAACACATGCTTGGTGGCACTGCAAACACACCCATCACTGCATTTACATGCAAACACACACTTGGCACCACTGCATTTACATGGCAGTAAGTTTCCTACCACTGTATTTACATGCCAACATTTGCTTGGCAGCACTGCATTTACATGCCAGTGCATATCACTGCCACTGCAGTTACACGCCAACAGATACTTGGCAAGTGTGCATTTATATGCCACTGAGTTTCCCACCACTGCATTTACACTCCAACACATGCTTGGCAGTACTGCATTTCCAAGCCACTAAGTTTCCCACCACTGCATTTACACATCAACACATGCTTGGCACCACTGCATTTGCATGGCAGTGAGTTTCCTACCTCTGCATTTCCACACCAACACATGCTTGGGAGCACTGCATTCACATGCCAGTGCATATCATCACCAGTGTATTTACACACCAACATATGCTTGGCACCACTGCAGTTACGTGCTACTGGCATTTATGACCACTGCATTAACACACCAACACACACTTGACACCACCGCATTTGCATGCAAGTGCATATTTCCCACCACTGTATTTACAGATCCAGATATGCTTGGCACCCCTGCATTTACATGCCAGTGGCTTTTATGACCACTGCATAACATGCCAACACACACTTGGCACCACTGCATTTGCATGCAATTGCATATCACCACCAGTGCATTTATATACCAACACATGCTTGGCACCAGTGCAGTTACACGCCAGTGGCTTTTATGACCACTGCGTTTACACGCCACTGGGTTTTCCACCACTGTATTTACAGATCCAGACATGCTTGGAACCCCTGCATTTACACACCAGTGGCTTTTATGACCACTGCATTAACACACCAACACATGTTTGGCAGCACTACATTTCCATGCCAGTGAATTTCCCACCACTGCATTTACATGCCAACACATGCTTGGCACCACTGTATTTACATGGCAGTGAAATACTGCTGCTGAATTAACATGCTGACACATGCTTGGCAGCACTACATTTACATGCCAACACACACGTAGCAGGTGTGCATTTATACGCCGCTGAGTTTCCCATCACTGCATTTACACGTCAACACATGCTTGGCACCACTGCATTTGCATGCAACTGAGTTTCCCATCACTGCATTAATACGCCAACACATGCTTGGCACCACTGCATTTACATGATCGTGCATTCTGCCGCCACTGCATTTATACACCAATACACATATGGTGCCACTGGATTCCACCAGTTCAGATTGGATTAGACTGGTTCAGAACAGTTCAGACTTGTCCTGACTTGTTGAAACCAGTCCAAACCAGATTAGACTATATCAGGCCAGTTCAGACTGGGTCAAACCGGATCAGACTGGGTGAGACAGGTTCAGACCAGTTGAGAGCAGTTTAGAGTGTTTTAGACTGTATTGGACTAGTTAAAACGGTTCAAACTGGATCAGACCGGTTCAGATAGATCCAGACTTGTTGAAAGCAGTCCAAACTGCATTAGATCTGTTCACACTGGTTCTGATTGGATGAGACTGGTTCAGAACAGCTCAGACCAGATTAAACCGGTTCAGAGCTGTTCAAACTGGAGCAGACCAGTTCAAATGAGTTCACATGGGTCCAGACTAGTTGAAACTGGTCCAAAGAACATTGGATTGGTTCAGACTGGTTCAGACCAGTTTAGACCAATTTAGACAAGTACAGACAGTTTCAAACTGGTCCAAACCAGGTTAGATGGGTTCAGTCCGGTTCAAATCAGATCAGACCGGTTCAGAGTAATTCCTGCGGGTTCAGACTGATTCAAACCGGTCCAAACCAGATTAACCTGGTTCAAACCTGTTCAAACCAGTACAGAATGGATCAGACCAGTTCAGAATGGTCCAAACCTGATATGAACTGGTATTAGACCAGTTGAGACCTATCAAAACCAGATCAGACTGGTTCAGACTGATTCAGATCAGATCAGACTAGTTCAGACCAGTTCAGACTGGTTCAAACCAGTTCAGACCATTTCAGACTGGTCTAGACATGTTCAAATTTGTCTAAACCCATTTAGACTAGTTCTGACCAGATCAGACCAGTTCGGACTAGTTCTAACTGATTTAAACTTGTCCAAACTGGATGAGACCAGACTGATTTAAACTTGTCCAAACTGGATGAGACCAGACTGATTTAAACTTGTCCAAACTGGATGAGACCAGATCAGACTGCATCAGTCCGGATCAGACCTGTTCAAACTAGATGAGACTGGATCAGACCAGATGAGAACATTTCAGACCAGATCAGACTTGTTCAAACCAGATAAGACCGTTTCAGAGCAGACCAGACCGGTTCACCTGTTCAAACTGGATCAGACCTGTTCAGACCGGTTCAGACCAGACTAGTCCAGAATGGCTTGAACCACTTCAAACTGGATTATAATGGATCACAACAGTTCAGACCAGTTCAAACTGGATGAGACCAGTTCAGATCAGATCAGACCAGTTCAGACTGGTTCAGAGCAGTTCAAACCAGATCAGACCAGTTCAGACCAGTTCAAACCAGTTCTGACAGGGCCAGACCATTTGAAGCTGGTCCAAATCACATTAGATTGGTTCAGACTGGTGCAGATCGGATTAGTCCTACTCAGACTAGATGAAACCAGTTCAGAGCACTACACATTGGATCAGAACATTTCAGATCGGTTCAGCTGGTTCAGACCAGTTCATACGGGTCCAGACCAGTTGAAACCAGTCCAAAACACATTAGATCAGTTTAGACTGGATCAAACCAATTCAGACCAGTTCTGGTCCAAATTCAACCAATTTGGACCAGTTTAAACCAGTCCAAACTGGATTAGACCGGATTGGACCGATTCAGAACTGATCAACCCAGATCAGACCAGATGGAATATAATTCTTATTTATTCTTAGATTAAATTTACTAACATTTTGTTGAGTATATATGCATTTTTTGTTGTTGTTGTTGTTATTGCAGTTTTGGCTGGGGCCAGGTTTGAACCTGCTACCCTCGGTATATAGGACTGGCACCCTACTCCCTGGGCCACAGGTGCCACCCTGAGCATTTTTATATTAATGCTTGCCAGTAGTATTCTGGTCTCCTAGATTGAGTTAGAAAGTATCCCCAGAGGGGATATCCCCCCAGGGGGGATACTTTCTAACTCACTGTAGGAGGCCAGAATTGGTAGAGATTTCTTCATTAAATATTTGGTAGAATTCATCAGTGAACCCATCTTAGCCTGGTGCTTTTTGTTTCAGAAATAATTTATTTGATTTCTTTATTAGATATTGGTCTATTCATATTATCTATTTCTTCTTGTGTGAGTTTTTACAATTTGTATCTTTCAAAGAATTGATGCATTTTATCTATGTTATGAAATTTGTGGGCATAGAATTCTTCATAGTATTCCTTTATTATCCTTTTAATGTCTCTGAGATCTGTAGGAATCTTTCAATGATGATATTAATAATGTGTGACATCTCTTTTTTTCTAGATTGGCTTAATAATTTTATTGATCTCTTCAAAGAATGAGTGTGAGTTGGTTGATTTTCTCTACTGATGCCCTATTCTTAATTTCAATTTTGATTTATGCTCAAATTTTAAATTACTTTGGATAGGGTGGCGCCTGTGGCTCAAAGGATTAGGGCACCGGCTCCATATGCCAGAGGTGGTGGGTTCAAACCCAGCCCCTGCCAAAAACTGAAAAAAAAAATTACTTTGGATTTTATTTTCTCTTTAATTTATCCTGTTTTTAGTTTCCCTAGAAGCTGGATGATTGCTTTTAGATCTTTCTTTTCTAATATATGCATTCAATGCTATAAATTTGTGTCTACTGCTTTCATTATATCCCACAAATTGCAACAAGTTGTATTTTCTTGTTCATCTAGTTCAAAATATTTTAAAATTTCTCTTGAGATTTCTTGTTTGTGTTATTTAGAAATGCGTTGTTTGATATCCAAGTTTTTTGAGATTTTCCAGTAACTGATTTCTTTTTTTGAGACAGAGCCTCAAGCTATAGCCCTGGATAGAGTGCCGTGGCATCATAGGTCACAGCAACCTCAAACTCTTGGGCTTAAGCGATTCTCTTGCCTCAGCTTCCTGAGTAGCTGGGACTACAGGAGCCTGCCACAATGCCTGGCTATTTTTTTGGTTGTAGTTGTCATTATTTAGCAGGCCCAGGTTGTATTCAAACCCGCCAGCTCTGGTGTATGTGGCTGGCACCTTAGCCGCTTGAGTTACAGGCGCCACCTAGTAACTGATTTCTAGTTTCATTCCATTGTGGTCTGAGGCACACATATGATCTATTCCTTTAAATTTGTTAAGGTATGTTTCATGGCTCAGAATATGGTCTGTCATGGTGAATGTTCCATGTGAGCTTGAGAAGAATGTGTAATCTATTGTTGGATGAAGTAGTTCCTACATGTCAATTATATAATTTTGATTGATGATGCTTAATAAATTCAGCTATGTTTTTTCTGATCTTTTTTTGCCTATAGGATCTGTCTGTTTTTGATACAGTAGGATTGAAGTCACCAACTATAATAGTGGACTCATCTATTTCTTCTTGCAGTTCTATTAGTTTTTGCCTCATGTATTATGATGGCCTGTTGTTTACATACATATTGATTAATACTTCTTTTTTTAGTGGTTGCCCTAGAGTTTGCCCTATAGTTCAGCTAATCCAAGTCTACTCTCAAATAATACTATATCACTTCATGTGTAGTGCAAGTACCTTTTAATAAAATATTTCTAAATTTTCCTTTCAATCACTTGTATCATTATTATTAATTTCACTTACATATAAGCTCTTATCAAATTGTTATTATTCTGAACACACTGTTACCTGTTAAGTCAATTTAGAATAAGAAAAATAGAATGTCTTATTTTACTTTCACTTACTCTTTGACTTTCTTTCTTTTTTTTTGAGGCAGTCTCACTATGTTACCCTTAGTACAGTGCTGTGACATCACAGCTCAGAGCAACCTCAAACTCTTGGGCTTAAGTGATTCTCTTGTCTCAACCTACTGACTAGCTGGGACTACAGGTGCCCGCCACAATGCCTGGCTATTTTTTGTTGCAGTTGTCATTGTTTAGTGGGCCCAGGCTGGGTTTGAACCTGCCAGCCTTGGTGTATGTGGCTGGCACTGTAACCACTGCTCTACAGGCGCCGAGCCCACTTTTTTTCTAATGTTCTTTCTTTACATAGATCCAAGTTTCTGACCTCCATAACTTTTCATCTCTTTGAAGAACTTCTTTCAACATCTCTTGCAAAATTGGTAACAAATTCCCTCTTTTTTTTTTCTAAGAAGGTCATTTCTCCTTCAGCTTTGAAGGATAATCTCACAGGGTACAGAATTATGAGTTAGTTGGTTTTTTCTCTCAGTACTTCACATATTTCCCTGCACTCTCCTTCCTTTTATGGTTTCTAAATAGATAATTGTAGTCAATCAGAATGAATTTCTGTTTGTGTATTTGGCCCACAAATTTAATGCTTTTTCCATTCCAACTAAACACCAGTACTATGACTTTAACTTCTGTAGTTTAAGATAGGGCAGAAAAACTAGCATGATTGTTTTTTTACTTCGTTACATGAACAGAAGATTCATTCTTACCATAGATCTTAGCAACCTTAGTGTCATCACCGCATAAATGATCATGCGAGACACGGATTGACAGTACATGCTGCAAGAGGTGAGGCTAACCATAGGTGCAGGATAGCACTGAGCACTTTTCACAGAGTCCTTTTATTGAGAAGATATATAATAGGCGGAAAGATTACTAAGCAAAGACATGCAGGGGCTGTGTGCTTGGGGAAATTATCTCATAGGTGCCAAGAGAGTAGGTACTCAAGGAAATGATCTTCAAGGGTGGTAAGAGTATATGCTTGAGGAGATGATCTCCAAAAATACTACATGAAATTTTTCTCCACTAATCCTTCAAGGAACTGCCATAAAATGCTTGCTCAGCCTTACTACCATAGGATTGATCTTTGCTCCTCTGGGATTACTGAGTTACTTGGTGGCTTGCCTCCAGGTGATAAGAGATTTCCAGGCTGGGCAGGAGAATGTCTTATTCCCAGCAATTCCTCAGATCCCCAGTTATGAGATTGATGGCTGTTGTAGTGAGTATGATTTTTAATCCTCTACTCCTTAGCATACATTTTTTTTAATCCTTATCGAGAACTTTCATCTCTTTACTTGAAGGAAGTACATTATGGCTTTTCTTTGGCATATCCAAATTGCTAGCATTACTACTCTTGTCTACTCTTGTGCTTTGAGGCCATTATTAAGTAAAGTAAGGGTCTTTTAAACATTACATGCTATAAGAACATAACAGTTGATCTGATAACTAAGACAGCTAACTGATAACAGGCCAGTAGCATGGATATGCTGGACAAAAGGATGATTCACATCGTGGGTGTGATGGAGTGGGACAGTGTAAGATATTATCATGCATGAACAGCATGCAAGTTAAAACATGAATTGTTTATTTCTAGAATTTCCCATTTAATATTATTAATAGTTTTGAACTACAGTTGACCAGGAGTAACTGAAACCATGAAAAGCAAAACCACAAGACTGCTGTAATTTTTAGCTTTGTTCTTTTAATAGGTAAGGTTTTTTTTTCCTTCTTTCAAGGTTCTTTAATTTTTCATTGTCTGTTTAAATATGATGTGCCTAATTGCAGGTTTCTTTTCTTTTATATTTATGCTACTTGGTGCTAAGTTTTCTAGATGTGTGATTTGGTGTCTGATGTTAATTTAGGGACATTCCCAGTTATTATTCCTTTAAATATTGCTTCTGTTCCTTTTTCTCTTTTTCTAGTATTCTCATTATGTATATACCTTTTGTAGTTGTCCCATCTTTCTTGGATATTGTATTTTATTTTTGAAAATCTTTTCTCTCTTTGCTTTTTAGTTTTGGAAGTTTATATTGAGATATCTGTACAGACTACTAGTGAGTCCATCAAAGGCATTCTTTATTTCCATTAACAGGACTTTTTATCTGTAGCATTTTTTGAGTCTTAGAATTTTCATTTCTCTGTATGTATCATCCATCTCCTTTTTCACATTGTGCATTTATTCCATTAAAGCTCTTGTTATATCCCAGCTGAGCAACAGCAAGATCCCATCTCTAAAAATAGCCAAGTGCTGTGGCAGGCACCTGTAATCCCAGCTACTTGGAGGCTGAGGCAAGAGAATGGCTTGAACCCAGGAGTTTGAGGTTGCTGTGAGCTCTAATGCCACAGTATTCTTTGTCAAGGGTGACAAAGTGAGACTCTGTGTCAAAAAAAAAAAAAAAAGAAAGCTCTTGGTATATTAATCATAGTTTAAAAAATTCCTGGACAGATAATTACAATATTCCTACCTTATCGGACTCAGGTTTTAATGCTTATTCAGGCTCTTCGGATTGCTTTTTGCCATTTAGTATACCTCATAATTGTATGTAGAAAGGTAGGCATGATGTACTGGGTAAAAAGAACTGCAGTAAATTGGACTTTAGTAATGTAGAGGTAAGGTGTCTGGGGAGAGGAAGCATTTTATAATCATAAAATTGGTCCTCAGTCTTTTGTTGAGCCTCTGCCCCAGAATGTGAATTTCACCAGTTCTTCTCAGTTTTCTCCCACCTTATATGTGACAGGATGGCTGCATGGGGGTGGAGTTGGATTATTACCTAGTCCTATGTGGAAGATAGGGGATTTGGGTATTTCTCTTCCCTAAGGTAGGTTAGGCTCTGCTAAAACCCCAACAGGGGCTTGGGCCTGTAGCTTAGCTGCTAGGGCTCCAGCCCCATACACCAGAGTTGGCAAGTTCGAATCCAGCTTGGGCCTGATAAACAACGATGACAACTGTAACAACAAAAAAATAGCTGGGCATTGTGACAGGCATCTGTATTCCCAGCTACTTGGGAGGCTGAGGCAAGGGAATCGCTTAAGCCCAAGAGTTTGAGGTTGTTGTGCGCTGTGATGCCTCGGCACTCCACCCAGGGCAATATAGTGAGACTCTGTCTTAAAATAAATAAATTAATTAAAAAAAAAAAAAGGCTAGGCTGTGGTAGTATAGTTCCTCCTGACTGTAGGCCTTGTTAAGAAGAGTAGAATACTTTTGTGTGTTTCAGAAATCTTTATTTTCTTTTCCTTCCACTGGAAGCTCAAGGGAATTTTTCTCTGATATCACCATGAAGAACTGGTAGAGCTCCTGGGCTAAAACTCACAAAAGCCTGGAGAAGTCATTTGTGCCTGGAGTTTTGAACAACAGACTTGTTCACATTGAGTCTCTAGCTTTTTGTGAGTTACAGTTCTGGTTTTCCTGTACTGACCCTGGTTCCTGCAGAGTTTTCTATTTTGGTGAGTTGTATTTTCCTGTCAGTTCAGTTTGGGAGGCTGTGGTTTACATATGACTACACTTCTCTGAGGGATCTTAAAAAACTTGTTGATTTATTAGTTTGTTCAGCTTTTTACTTGTTGAGACAGAATAGTGACTTCTAAGCTCTTCACATGTCAAATTGGAAACTGGAATCTCCCTGTAATGATTTCCTAAAATCTTTTTTCCATAGTTTCCTTTTTCTTATATTCATACTTCATCAAGTACTTCTTAAATGATCTTAAATAACACACACTGCTGGTGGAAGATACTGTTTTTTTTTTTTTTGTTTTTTTTCCGTAAGAACAATGTACACATCTAAAAATTTTGCTGGCTTACATGGGTCTTTATGAAAGTTTTGAGATACACAAAAATCAAGCGACATAAAATCCATGTAGATGGAAACAAATGAAGCCCTCCATGAAATACCAATAAGTCCAGCAAGCTGAAACTTGCATGGGTGAATGAGAAAGGATGCTGCTGACTATGTTTCTTGGAAGTGAAATAATGGACCATACACAGCCTGTCTCAAAACTTTCGTAATGAACCATGTATCAATAGAATCCTTAATTAATAATGAATTCTTATCTGGAGGAGCCTGTGGCTCAAAGGAGTAGGGCGCTGGCTCCATATGCTAGAGATGGTGGGTTCAAACCCAGCCCCAGCCAGAAACTGCAAAAAAAAAAAAAAAAAAAGGAAAGAAAGAAAAGAAAATGAATCCTTATTTTTCTAGGCTTTTAATAAACATAAATACTAAGTTTCATCAAATCCATTTGGGGTCTACCAGAGGAGTCTGTATACAGTAGGTAATGGGAAGAGGTGAGATGACTTTAATGAGGGAAATGGAAGGGACATATAATTAGCATTCTACTTTTACATATTAACTGGATTCTTTTTTTTTTAAGAGACAGAGTCTCACTTTGTTGCCCCCTGTAGGGTGCTGTGGTGTCACAGCTCACAGCAACCTTCAGCTCTTGGGCTTAGGCAATTCTCTTGCTTCAGCCTCCCAAGTAGCTGGGACTATAGGTGCCCACCACAACACCCAGTTATTTTTTGTTGCAGTTTGGCTGGGGGCAGGTTTGAACCCACCACCCTCAGTATATGGGGCC
Organism: Nycticebus coucang; assembly: GCF_027406575.1. Taxonomy (NCBI): domain Eukaryota; kingdom Metazoa; phylum Chordata; class Mammalia; order Primates; family Lorisidae; genus Nycticebus; species Nycticebus coucang. Next base: position 104,639,637 of record NC_069783.1, on the reverse strand, counting down.
GGTGCCCTACTCACTGAGCCATAGGCACCGACCTAACTGGATTCTCGATTGTGTTTTTTTGCTCTCATCTTTATGGGATATCATATGGCAAATACCTTAGTAGTAATAAATTTTTGCAGTTAATTCCAACAGCTTTTAGGTTATTTTATTTTTATTTTTTATTTAATTTAATTTTATTTTTAATTGACATAATTAGTTACTGTACACACTTATAGAGTGCAATGTGATTTTTTTTTTTTGAGACAGAGCCTCAAGCTGTTGCCCTGGGTAGAGTCCTGTGGCATCACAGCTCACAGCAACTTCAAACTCCTGGGCTGAAGTGATTCTCCTGCCTCAGCCTCCCAAGTACCTGGGACTACAGGTGCCTGCCACAACGCCTGGCCATTTTTTGGTTGTAGCTGCTGTTGTTTGGCACACCCGGGTAGGATTTGAACTTGCCAGCTCTTGTGTCTGTGGCTGGCACCTTAGCAGCTTGAGCTACAGGCACTGAGCCACAATGTGATGTTTATATATATATATATATAAGTGTAATGATCATATCAGGGTAATTAGCAAATCCATCACCTCAGACATTTATCATTTCTTTGTGACAAGGACATTCCAAAGTCCCCTCTTCTAGCTATTTCGAAATATATGTTATTGTTAACTATAGTCACCCTACTATGCAATAAATGACCAGAACTTATTCCTCCCACCTAACTTTAACTTTTTACTTATCCAATAGCTTTTTCTAATCTCATTAAATGTCTACATTTACTTGGTGTATTTCAGTTCCCAAATGGTTTCCTTGATGAAGCATTTCTAGATGAGACCTTTCTTAATCTGTTGCAGTGGATTTTTTTTTTTTTTTTTTTTTTTTGTAGAGACAGAGTCTCACTTTATGGCCCTCGGTAGAGTGCCGTGGCCTCACACAGCTCACAGCAACCTCCAACTCCTGGGCTTAAGCGATTCTCTTGCCTCAGCCTCCCGAGTAGCTGGGACTACAGGCGCCCGCCACAACACCCGGCTATTTTTTGGTTGCAGTTTGGCCGGGGCCGGGTTTGAACCCGCCACCCTCGGTATATGGGGCCGGCACCTTACCGACTGAGCCACAGGCACTGCCCCTGTTGCAGTGGATTTTTATATCTTGTCCCTCATCTTTTATGCAGTTTTTACCTGAAGTATAATGAACTTTCTTGTGTCTTATATCATTAACTAATGATTTCTGTGTTCTCTTTCTTTCTATTTATATTCTCAGTTTCTGAAGAGAATTATTCGGTTTATATCCCTAGGTACTTTAGGTATGGAATTGATTTATAGAAGAGGGAGGAAAGAAATTTAAGATTTTTTGTGTTATTGAGTTCATCATACTCACCACTATTTCACTGCATCCTTACTCCTAATTTGTCATGTATTTTTGTGTACCTACCATACAGCTATAAATTTTGATCCATTAATGAGGTAGATATTAAATAATATGAGATCTATTTACTTTTTCCTTGAAAGCTTACAGCTAAAGTGATAACAACAGATAGAATGCTCCCTAAACAAAATAAGTGTCAAAATCTATGTTAGAGAAAAATGAATTTGTAGATATTATTGGGAAATAATTTTAAAATTACATAAAAATCACATGAATAGTACAAAGAATATCCATGTACCATACACTTAATTCACCTTTACTAACATTTTGCCCCATTTGCCTTATCATTTGGTATACGACTTTTTTTCTGAAACATTTGAGAATAAGTTTTATACGTTATGGCATTTTACCCCTTCTTTCATAAGTGTATGGTTCCTACAAATAAAAACTTGAATTTATTTCTAAAAGAAAAAAAAATACCTCACAAAATGAACTTCTATTCCAATTTAAAAGTGATTAAATCTGTTTCTAAAATTTAGCCTGGAGAAAATCAGGGCTAATGTTTGTCTATCAAAGGAAATTGATGGGAAGATACTTTTATACCAAAGATGAGCTTTCTCACAGTTTAGAAGGTAAGTTAGGGAGGATCATAGACAATAGTTTTCAGAGAAAGCTTTTTTCCCACTTAGGATATATTATTGTAAGATATTTAGACGCATTAAGGGAACAGAGCCTATATCTTTGTGGGACCTGAGGGACACTTGCAATGTGTTCATTAGCAGCCTTACGAAATTGCCATTTTCAGATAGTTCTGATAGTAAATACAATTTAAATGGAGGACTAACCACCTATACTTCACAATTATCTTTCTTATTTTACTTTTTCCTCTCTTTTAATTACTTACATTTAATCTTCCTACTTAATTAGCCACATCTCTTCTATTTGATTTCTTCTGAATTTGGGGTCATACTGGTCAGATTTCACAGTCATATATGAGAGCTATAAAAACCATGCAATTGATAAGATTTTTTTCTCTACTTACTTCTCTCATTAAGTGAGGAATGGCTTTATTTTATTCAATATAGAGTAAAAGAGAAACAATTGCTTTGTTTTTTGTTATCTTTCAGTTTCACAGTCAAATGGTGACAACAGAGAGTTTTCTCCAAAAAGTATTAATGATGATGCATCTCAGTATTTGATAATGGAAAGAATTCTATGCCAAGGCCCTGTGTATTCTAGCTTCAAAGGAGGCTGGAAATGCAAGGAGGATACTGAGATGCTGCAAGGAAGTCAGGGATATATCAAGCAAGTCACAGTCTCTCATCAAGAAACCCTGGCTCAGCATATGATTATCAATACTGTGGAGAGGCCCTATGGATGCCATGAATGCGGAAAAACTTTCAGTCGGCGCTTTTCCCTTGTGTTGCATCAGAGAACTCATACTGGAGAGAAACCATATGTATGTAAGGAATGTGGCAAAACCTTTAGCCAGATTTCAAACCTTGTGAAACATCAGATGATACATACTGGAAAGAAACCCCATGAGTGTAAGGACTGTAATAAAACATTCAGTTATCTTTCATTCCTCATTGAACACCAGAGAACACATACTGGGGAGAAACCTTATGAATGTACTGAGTGTGGAAAGGCCTTTAGCCGTGCCTCAAACCTCACTCGGCATCAGAGAATTCACATAGGCAAGAAACAATATATATGTAGGAAATGTGGGAAAGCCTTTAGTAGTGGCTCAGAACTCATTCGTCATCAGATTACACATACTGGAGAGAAACCTTATGAATGCATTGAATGTGGGAAGACATTTCGCCGTTTCTCACACCTTACTCGCCATCAAAGCATCCATACAACCAAAACACCATATGAATGTAGTGAATGTAGAAAAGCTTTCCGGTGCCACTCATTCCTTACTAAACATCAGAGAATTCATGCTGGAGAAAAGCTCTATGAATGTGAGGAATGTGGTAAAGTTTTCACTTGGCATGCATCCCTTATTCAACATATGAAAATTCATACTGGAGAGAAGCCCTATGCATGTGCCGAATGTGACAAAGCCTTCAGTCGGAGTTTTTCCCTCATTCTACATCAGAGAACTCACACTGGGGAGAAACCTTATGTATGCGAGGTATGCAACAAATCCTTCAGCTGGAGCTCCAACCTTGCTAAACATCAAAGAACACACACTCTGGAGAAGCCCTATGACTATGAAAACTCATTTAATTACCATTCATTCCTTACTGAACACCAGTGAATTCACACTGTAGAGAAAACCTAAAAATGTAAAGAATGTTAAAAAAATGCCTTCCCTTCAGAGAACTTTTGGAAAGAAGCCTTATATGAGCATGAAGCAATGTGGCCCATAATGTATTCAACATCCTGGAGAAAATCCCCAGGAATATGTAAGAACACTATTAGTAGCTGTTTATTCTTTTTGCAATAACAGAAGATGAACTCAATATTGTAAAGACTCTTCATTTGATAGAATTCCCCTAAGCTATATTTGTAAATTCCTACAACGAAAAAGCACGTATCTAGTAGACATGAGAAAGCCAGACATAAGCCTGTATTCTGCATCTGCAACCAGGAGAGAATGCATGAGAAAGGAATGAGCTTTACATAGATATACTTTGAATATCAGAAAATTCATATGTAAGCAAATTGATAAAAACATTGTAATTGGGGAATACCTTTATGATGCAAAACTTATTAAATTTTAAAATACTCTTTTAGGAGCAAAAGCAACTCTATAAATGAATGTTGCATTCACTTTTCTCCAGTGACTTTCTACAATATTTCAAACCTATATGTGAGAATTATACTAGGAGAAAATATTGTAATGAGTGTAACAAAACCTTAGATATCTGAGAAGTCATACTAGAAGGAATCTATGGGAAGGGGTCTTACTTCGGGGGAAAGGGAATTGTTTTCTAAGTGAATTCAGAAAAGAAAGTTATGAATAAGTCTCTTGATAGTATTCTTGCATTCACTCTTTTTTCCCACAGCATATGTAATTCTGAAAACGTAACTACCACAATATTTACATCAACAATGAAGAGTAGTGTGCTTTTGCAGAGACATTACAGAAATATAGTTATAGAAGCACTTTTAAGTTTTTATGGTTTTAACTTTGTGATAGAGTTTGGATTTAAGGTTATGCTAACTCACAGTTATCCTTCAATCTGACCATTGCCATTTCTTATGTGATCTGAAATAAGTGTAAATAAGATACATCCCTAGCACTGAGTGTAGTGGCTCATACCTGTAATCCTAGCATTCTGGGAAGCTAAGGTGGGTGGATTGCCTGAGCTCAGGAGTTGGAGACCAGCCTGAACAAGAGGGCTTGTATCTAGAAATAGCTGGACATTGTGGTGGGTGCCTCTAGTCCCAGGCTAAGGCAAGACCATCCCTTGAACCCAAGAGTTTGAGGTTGCTGTGAGGTATGACACCACAGCATTCTACTGAGAGCAACAAATTGAAACTTTGTTTCAAAAAAAAAAATCACATCCCAGGAACAATGCCTAGTTAGTTTTTTCTTCTCCTCCTTCCTCCTCCTCCTTCTTCTTTCTTCTTCTTCCTTCTTCTCCTTCTTTCTCCTCCTCCTCCTCCTTCTTCTTCTTCCTTCTTCTTTCTTCTTCCTCCTTCTTCTTCCTTCTTCCTCCTTCTTCTCTTCTTCTTCTTTTCCTTCTCCTCCTCCTCCTCCTTCTTCTTCTTTCTTATTCTTCCTCTTCCTCCTGTTCCTCTTCCTCCTCTTCCTCCTCCTCCTCCTCTTCCTTTATTGCCCTTGGTAGAGTGCTCACAGCAACCTCTCCTGGGCTTAGGCAATTCTCTTGCCTCAGCCTCCCTAGTACTTGGGACTACAGGCACCTGCCACAATGCCCAGCTATTTTTTTTTGTTGTTGTAGTTTGGCCAGGCCTGGATTTGAACCTGTCACCCTCAGTAGATGGGTACGGCACCCTACTCACTGAGCCACAGGCGCCACCCGTTTTCCCCTTTTCTTTCATGTACAGTGAGAACATGTCTTTTGTAAGCACATAATTAAAACTGTTCTGGCATTATCAGCTGCCCACCTGGAAAAGTTAACATGATTCATAGGGAGTTTGCTTTGATCAGGAAGATGAAGCAATTTTGTTTTATAGAAAGAAAAATAAAAATGCATAGGATGATTTTATTGAGCACTAATGTAGTGGCTACATTGAGGACACATCTATATGTAGGTGTTATAATTGTCACTTAATGAGTCATTTTGGTAGGACGTGGAATTTAAAAGAGTTCTAGTTCCAACCAAAGACCTTATTTAAATATACCAGAGTAACAAATACATTATTAGAAGTGTATTTCCTCAAATATACTTTCCATTAGGTATGCCATTTTAATATAAAAAGCTTCTCATCTTTCTATGAGGAGTGGCTAATTTATCTTAAAATACAAGATGTCCCAAAGTTATCTATACATAGGAGAAAATTGGACATTGTAGCTAAATGTACCTTTACAAAATATTCATGACAAGACCAGGTGCGGTGGCTCACACCTGTAATCCTAGCACCCTGGGAGGGTAAGGTGGGTGGATTGCTTGAACTGGGAGTTGGAGGTTATTGTGAGCGATCATGATGTCACAGCACTCTACAAAGTGTGATAGAGTTAAGACTGTGTCTCAAATAAATAAATAAAAATAAAACCCCAAAATACAGAATTTCACAAAATATTGTCCATGTGTTGGCCATCGCTTTGTGAAATTTTTTAAATTAATATTTTGTAAATGTACATTTACAATTTCCCATTTTCCTTATATATGGCATCTTTCTGGGGACTTTTGGGACACCCCATAGTGTACAATCTAGCTCAAACACTGATAAGCTTATCTTCATATGTATTTGATTTGGGATTTTACTTTTTCTTTTGGAAGTCTGTATATATATATATATTTTTTTATAGTTGGGAATTCATTCAGGAAACACAAAACCAGGTTACATTGATTGCTTTGTTAGATAAGGACCTTCTAATAATTGTGTCCTGCCCCCAAAATATGTCCGCCCATCCCCTACCTCCTTCCTTTTCCCAGCTTTCCCCATTCCCCACCCCCACCATGTACTAGGACATTAATTATCCTCATAACAGAATTGAATATGTAGGATTCTTGTTTCTCCATTCTTATGATGCTTTACTAAGAATAATGTGTTCCACATCCATCTAGGTTAATACAAAGGATGAAAAGTGTCCATCTTTTATAGTGACTGAATAGTATTCCATGGTATACATATGCCACAGCCTGTTAATCCATTCCTGGGGTGATGAGCATTTAGGCTGTTTCCATATTTTGGTGAATGTAAATTGAGCTGCAAATAACAGTCTAGTGCAAGTGTCCCTGTGGTAAAAGGATTTTTTTTTTCCTTCTGGGTAGATGCCTAGTAATGAGATTGCAGGATCAAATGGGAGGTCTAGCTTGAGTTCTTTGAGGGTTCTCCATACTGCCTTCCAAAGAATTTGTATTAGTTTGCAGTCCCACCAGCAGTGTAAGTGTTCCTTTCTCTTCACATCTACTCCAGCATCTGCCATTTTTGAGATTGTGATGAGGGCCATTCTCACTGGGGTTAGATGATATCTCAGGGTGATTTTTATTTGCATTTGTCTAATAATTAGGGACAATGAGCATTTTTTCATGTTTGTTAGCCATTCGTCTATCTACTTTAGTGAAGGTTCTATTCATCTTTCTTGCCCAGTGATCTAAGGGATTGTTGGCTCTTTTTATGTTTATTAATTTGAGTTCTCTGTAGATTCTAGTTATCAAGGTTTTATCTGAATCAAAATATTCAAATATCCTTTCCCAACGTGTAGGTTGTCTATTTGCTTTGGTTGTCACCTTAGCTATACAGAAGGTCTATATTCTAGTTATCAAGGTTTTATCTGAATCAAAATATTCAAATATCCTTTCCCAATGTGTAGGTTGTCTATTTGCTAAGGTTGTCACCTTAGCTATACAGAAGCTTTTCTGTTTAATTAAGTCCTATTGTTTATTTTTCTTGTTGTTGCAATTGCCATGGAAGTCTTCCTCATAAAGGCCTTCCCCCAGCTGATACTTCCAGTGTTTTCCACACACATTTTTTTGAGGACTTTAATTATTTTGTGCCTTTGATTAAGGTGTTTAATCCACCTGGAATCAATTTTCGTGAGTGGAGAAAGGTGCGGGTTCAGTTTCAGTCTTTTACATGTGGATATCCAGTTCGCCCAGCACCATTTATTGAATAGGGAGTCTTTTCCCCCAGTGTATGTTTTTGTTTGGTTTATCAAAGATTAGGTGGCTGTATGATGTTTGTTTCATATCCTGGTTTTCTATTCGGTTCCAAATATCTATGTTTCTATTTTTATGCCAATACCATGTTGTTTTGACCTCTATGGCCTTGTAGTACAGCCTAAAGTCTGATAGACTGATGCCCCTGGCTTTGTTTATTTTTCTTTTCTATTTTTTTTTATTAAATCATAGCTGTGTACATTAATGTGATCATGGGGCACCATGCACTGGTTTTATAGACAATTTGACATATTTTCTTTTTTTTTTGGCTGGGGCTGGGTTTGAACCCGCCACCTCCGGCATATGGGACCGGCGCCCTACCCACTGAGCCACCCAATTTGAAATATTTTCATCACACTGGTTAACATAGCCTTCTTGGCATTTTTTTAGTTATTGTGTTAAGACACTTATATTCTACATTTATGAAGTTTCACATGTACCCTTGTAAGATGCACCATAGGTGTAATCCCACCAATCACCATCCCTCCGCCTATCCCCTCCTTCCCCTCCCTCTTCCCCTTCCCCATATTCTTAGGTTATAACTGGGTTATACCTTTCATATGAAAGCCATAGATTAGTTTCATAGTAGGGCTGAGTACATTGGATACTTTTTCTTCCATTCCTGAGATACTTTACTAAGAAGAATATGTTCCAGCTCCATCCATGTAAACATGAAAGAGGTAAAGTCTCCATCTTTCTTTAAATCTGCATAATAATCCATAGTGTACATATACCACAATTTATTAATCCATTCGTAGATCGATGGGCACTTGGGCTTTTTCCATGACTTAGCAATTATGAATTGGGCTGCAATAAACATTCTGGTACAAACACATTTGTTATAATGTGATTGTTTGTCTTCTGGGTATATACCTCGTAGAGGAATTATAGGATTGAATGGCAGATCTATTTTTAGATCTCTAAGTGTTCTCCAAACATCTTTCCAAAAGGAATGTATTAATTTGCACTCCCACCAGCAGTGTTCCCTTTTCTGCACATCCACGCCAACATCTCTGGTCTTGGGATTTTGTGATATGGGCTAATCTTGCTGGAGTTAGATGATATCTCAAAGTAGTTTTGATTTGCATTTCTCTGATTAAGGATGATGAGCATTTTTTCATATGTCTGTAGGCCGTGTGCCTGTATTCTTCAGAGAAGTTTCTCTTCAAGTCCCTTGCCCAGCCTGAGATGGGATCACTTGTTCTTTTCTTGCTTATACATTTGTGTTCTCTGTGGATTCTGGTTATTAAACCTTTGTCAGAGACATAACCTGCAAATATCTTCTCCCATTCTGAGGGCTGTCTGCTTGATTTACTTACTGTGTTTTTGGCTGTGCAGAAGCTTTTTAGTTTGATCAGGTCCCGGTAGTGTATTTTTGAAACTGTTTCAATTGCCTGGGGGGTCCTCCTCATAAAATATTCGCCCAGACCAATTTCTTCAAGAGTTTTCCCTCCACTCTCTTCTAGTATTTTTATAGTTTCATGTCATAAGTTTAAATCTTTAATCCAGTGAGAGTCTATCTTAGTTAATGGTGAAAGGTATGGGTCCAGTTTCAGTCTTCTACAGGTTGCCAGCCAGTACACCCAGCACCATTTGTTAAATAGGGAATCTTTTCCTCACTGAATGTTTTTAATTGGCTTGCCAAAGATCAAATAACGGTAAGTAGCTAGGTTCACCTCTTGGTTCTCTATTCTGTTCCATATATCTACCTCTCTGTTTTTGTGCCAGTACCATGCTGTTTTGATCACTATCGATTTATAGTATAGTCTGAGGTCTGGTAGCGTGTATTCGAGGTTTTTTCTGATTCCATATAAAATGAAGTATTATTTTTTTCAAGATTTTTAAGTATGACAGTGGAGCTTTAATAGGGATTGCATTAAAATTGTATATTGCTTTGGGTAGTATGGACATTTTAACAATGTTGATTCTTCCCAGCCATGAGCATGGTATGTTTTTCCATTTGTTAACATCTTCAGCTATTTCTTTTCTTAGAGTTTCATAGTTCTCTTTATAGAGATCTTTCACGTCCTTTGTTAGATAAACTCCCAAATATTTCATCTTCTTTGGCACTACTGTGAGTGGAATAGAATCCTTCATTGTTTTTTCAGCTTGATTTTTGCTGGTATATATAAAGGCTACTGATTTATGAATGTTGATTTTGTAACCTGAGATGCTGCTGTATTCCTTGATCACTTCTAAGAGTTTTGTAGTAGAATCCCTGGTGTTTTCAAGATATACAATCATATCATCTGCAAAGAGCAAAAGTTTGATCTCTTCTGACCCTATATGGATACCCTTGATCACCTTTTCTTCCCTAATTGCGATGGCTAAAACTTCCATTACAGTGTTAAATAGCAGGGGAGAGAATGGGCAACCTGTCTGATTCCTGATCTGAGTGGAAATGATTTCAATTTAATTCCATTCAATACAATATTGGCTGTAGGTTTGCTGCAGATGGCCTCTATAAGTTTAAGAAATGTCCCTTCCATACCAATTTTCTTAAGTGTTCTGATCATGAAGGGATGCCGGATATTATCAAAAGCTTTTTCTGCATCGATTGAGAGAATCATATGGTCTTTGTTTTTTAATTTGTTTATGTGCTGAATTATATTTATAGATTTACGTATATTGAACCAGCCTTGAGACCCTGGGATAAAACCCACTTGGTCATAATGTATAATTTGTTTGATGTGTTGCTGGATTCTGTTTGTTAGGATCTTGTTGAATATTTTTGCATCTATATTCATTAGTGATATTGGTCTATAATTTTCTTTTCTTGTTGGGTCTTTTCCTGGTTTGGGGTTAAGGGTGATGTTTGCTTCATAGAACATGTTGGGTAGTCTTCCTTCTTTTTCTATATTTTGGAACAGGCTGAGTAATATAGTTAGTAGTTCCTCTTTAAAGGTTTGGTAGAATTCTGACATGAAGCCATCTGGTCCCGGGCTTTTCTTTTTAGGGAGATTTTGTATGGTTGATGCTATTTCCAAACTTGATATAGGCCTATTCAACATTTCCACTTGATTCTGGCTAATTCTTGGAAGGTGATGTGCTTCCAAGTATTGGTCAATTTCCTTCAGATTTTCATATTTCTGAGAAAAAAGTTTTTTGTAATATTCATTAAGGATTTTTTTTAATTTCTGAGGAGTCTGTTGTTATTTCTTCTTTGTCGTTTCTGATTGATGAGATTAGAGATTTTACTCTTTTTTACCTGGTTAGGTTAGCCAAAGGTTTATCTGTTTTATTGACCTTTTCAAAAAACCATCTTTTTGATTTATTGATCTGTTGTATAATTCTTTTGTTTTCAATTTCATTTAATTCTGCTCTAATTTTGGTTATTTCTTTTCTTCTACTGGGTTTGGGGTTGGAATGTTCTTCCTTTTCCAGTTGCTTGAGATGTCCCATTAAGTTGTTAACTTCCTCTCTTTCCGTTCTCTTGAGGAAGGCTTGCAGTGCTACAAATTTCCCTCTTAGGACTGCCTTTGCGGTATCGCAGAGGTTCTGATAATTCATGTCTTCATTGTCATTTTGTTCCAAAAATTTGGCAATTTCCTTCTTGATCTAATCTCTGGCCCAGCTATCATTCAGCATAAGGTTATTTAACTTCCATGTTTTTGTATGAGTATGCAGGTTCCTGTTGTTACTGAGTTCAACTTTTATTCCATGGTCGTCCGAGAGGGTGTAAGGAATAATTTTTATTCCTTTAAATTTACTGATGTTAGACTTGTGACCTACAATGTGATCAATTTTGTAGTATGTTCCATGGACTTATGAGAAGTATGTGTATTCAGTTTTGTTGGGATGAAATGTTCTGTAGATGTCTGGTAAATCCAAATGTTGGATGGTTAGGTTTAAGTCTAAAATTTCTTTGCTCAGCTTCTTCTTGGAGGATCTGTCCAACACTGCCAAAGGAGTGTTAAAATCTTCGACTATTATGGAGCTGGAGGAAATCAAGTTGCTCATGTCTGTTAGAGTTTCTCTTACAAATTGAGGCGCATTCTGGTTGGGTGCATAAATATTAATTGAAATCTGATCATATTGAGTATTACCCTTAAATATGAAGTGACTATTCTTATCCTTCCTTACTTCTGTTGGTTTAACGCCTATTGTATCTGCAAATAGAATTGCAACAGTTGCTTTTTTCTGATTGCCATTTGCCTGCAATATGGATGACTATCCTTTTGCCCTGAGTCTATATTTATCTTTTAAGGTAAGATGTGCTTCTTGTATGCAGCAAATATCTTTCTTGAGTTTTTGTGTCCAGTCAGCCAACCTGTGCCTCTTTAGAGGACAGTTTAAGCCGTTCACATTAATGGAGAATATAGATAAGTCTGGTAAAATTTTGGGTATCAAGTTTTTCAAAAGTCCAGAGGACGTTTTTAATCCTTTTGTCACTGTGGAAGTTGGAGTTTGATCAAAAGTTTCTGAGTTAGTTTACTTTTGTGGTAGAGGATTGGGCTGGTCATTATGGAGGATAGGTCTGAGAATATCCTGAAGTGCTGGTTTGGTTATGGCAAATTTCTTCAACATGTGATGTCATTAAAGTATTTAATTTCTCCATCATAATTGAAACTCAGTTTAGCTGGATACAGGATACAGGGTTGAAAGTTATTTTGTTTTAGGAGATTAAAAGTCGATGACGACCCTCTTCTGGCTTGAAAATTTTCAGCAGAGAGATCTGCAGTCATTCTAATATTCTTCCCTTTGTAGGTAATGGTTTTCTTACATCTCGCTGCTTTAAGAATTTTCTCCTTCACATTAACTTTTGTGAAGTTAATTATGATGTGCCTGGGGGATGTCTTATTCAGGTTGATTCGTGCTGGGGTTCTGAACCTGTCTGCTATCTGAATTTCAGAATCTCTTGGCATATCTGGAAAATTCTTCTTCATAATTTCATGTAGAAAGGCCTCTGTGCCTTGCAAAGCCACTTCATTGCTTACAGAGATTCCAATGAAGTGGATATTAGCCTTCTTCGAATTAATCCAGAGGTCTCTGAGAGAATGATCCAGTTTTGCTCTCCATTTCTCTTCCTCTTTGAGAGTTTGGGAGTGTTCAAAAGTTTTGTCTTCAATGTCAGAAATCCTTTCTTCTGCTTGCTCCACTCTGTTACTAAGGGATTCTACTGTATTTTTCAGATTGTGAGGACTGCAAATTCTTGTTTCAATGTGTCAAAATCTTTGGTGGTTTTGTCTTTAAATTCATTGAATTCTTAAGACAACTTTTGAATTGCTCCTCGAATTTCTAATTCCAAATTTTCCTCCATTCTATTAATCTTGTTTGCAATCCAAATTGTGAATTCAATTTCTGACATCTCGGCCATCTGTTTATGAATGGGATTTCAGTTACATCTGCCATATCTTTCCTTGGGGGGGGGTTTATCTACTCTGGTTATTCATGTTACCACAGTTTTTCTGCTGATTCCACCCCATGATTATTTTGCACCTTTTGACTTTTCTCCTGGAGCTTTGCCGAGGACCTGTACAGTGCTATGGCCTGAGAAACTGGGGACCTGTTTGGTGTTGTGGGGCTAAATGGCTCTGTCTTGTTTTCAGCTGGTCTCTGTCCAACCCTAGTGAAACAGTTACTCTGGGTTGAAGTCTCAGCTGTGAAGAAATACCAGCAATTAAGTCACCCCGCCCCCCCACAGGCAACAATTGGAAAAGGAAAAATCAAACCTTCCTACAACCACACACCCAGGGCACCACTTGGGTAGTCCTTGGGTGATTGGCTCAGTTCAAAAGGTCCAAATCAATTGTCTCAGTCAGCACCTGTCTCAGGTGAAAGAGTTTAAAAGGTCTCTGGGAACTAAATCACAGGGGTCTGCTGACAACTCAAATATGACTTGCTCTGGTGCTCTGTGAGGTCAGGAGGACCCACCCAGCAAATAGATTAGTCTGGGAAGGTTGATGCCTACTTCCACACCTTGCACCTCTTCACACCTAGTCACTGATAACCCCGCAGGGCTGTGTCCCAGTTGCCTCCAATGAGTAGATACTCCAGGGGTTTGCACCTGTTTGAATCACAAGCAATGTATGTCTCCTCAGCCTGGCCACTGCTCTCTGACTCTATCCAGCAGGGGGAGGTGAGGCCTGACAACCTTGGGCGCCTGCTGGAGGCTGGGGGGTGTTCATTCAGTTCCACCCCCGCCCCTGATTGATGTTACTGATAGAACAGAACAACTTTGTGGAATTTGTTTCTGTCCTGGCTAAATTCCCCTGCAGAAGAGAAGCTGTTTTGAGTTCACAGAACCTGCACCTTAGGCCCTGTCTTTGCTGCTGCAGGTTTGTATTTGCAGCACAGTTAGCTGTCAGTTCTAGCCTCTTGCCCTCCTTTGTCTAGGCTGATGATCCCCTGCGGGCTGGGTGCTTCTTAGGCTCAGTAAAGCAGTCCTCTGGGTCAGCCCCGCCCTGGGAGTCAGCTGGCACTACACGTGCATTTTCTAGTCCCCACATTCCACCCAGTCCGGTACCACCTCAGGCAAACCCTTTACTCATGGGGCCTGCGTTTCTGTCCCAGATCTGTTCCGCTGGTGGTTGCCACCTGAGAAGATGCCTAGCTTCCTGTGGTTGCCCAGAGAGACAGGGTGTGAGTCCAGAATATCCAGGGGTGAGCCCTATTGTTGCCAAAAATGGCTGCTGGTCTGCACCTCAGGGCACCGCTGCTCTGGTGTGGTTCCCTCTCAGCCAACCATCATCTCCTCACTACCATACCACAGAATCAGCAGTGACCAGCTGCAGTCCAGGCCCTGTCCACACCCCTCGAAAAATCACCCAAGAATCTGGACTCCTGGGGGACAGGCCTCCAGACCTCAGAGTGAGAGTGGAGGGGAGTGCTGGTTGCTCAGAATTGCAGGTAGAGAATATATGCAGTTTTACACATGCAGTTTTTTGCCTGGCAGGAGAGCACCATGGCGCCCTAGTAGGGGAAATAGGTCCAGTTTTTAGAGGGTCTCTCCCATGGAGTATAATGGGAGGACTTTTGAACTCTGCTCGTTTGTTTATGGGGTACTCTGAGCCGTTGTCATGGGGGAGGGGACTCCCATCCGCTTGGTGATGGATTTTATACCTTTTGTTTGTATCCTTGGGGTCGCAGCTCACCTCAGCAGGGTTGATGTGTGTTCTTCAACCTTCTTTCTTGGCACAGCTCTAACCTCTTATAGGTTACTTGCTAAATTTCTGTCCTTTAACTCTCCTTCTGGATGGGGGCTTCGGTGGAAAACTGGCTTCAGTCGGCCATCTTGTCTCCACCCCCCCTTTGTTGTAATTAATGAAAATTGCCTTGGCTACATAGTTTTTTTTTGGTTCCATGTCTTGAAAGTATGATGTTGGTATTTTAACAGGAGTAGCATTGAATCTGTAGGTTGCTTTCAGAAGTATAGACATTTTAACAATGTTGATTCTTTCCAGCCATATGCATGGTATATTCTTCCATTTGTTAATATCTTCTGCTATTTCTTTTCTTAGGGGTTCATAGTTTTCTTTATAAAGGTCCTTCACCTCTTTTTGTGAGGTGTATTCCTAGGTATTTCATCTTCTTTGAAGCTACTGAGAAGGGTATTGTGTCCTTGATTTCCTTCTCATCTTGGCTGTTATTGCCATATACAAAGTCTACTGATTTGTGGACATTGATTTTATATCCTGAGACCTTACTGTATTTTTTGATGACTTTCAGGAGTCTTGTGGTTGAGTCTTTGGGGTTCTCTAAGTATAAAATCATATCATTGGCAAAGAGGGAGAGTTTCACTTCCTCTGCCCCCATTTGGATGCCTTTAATTTCCTTCTATTGCCTGATTGTTTTTGCTGGAACTGCCAGCATTATGTTGAATACTAGTGGTGATAGAGGACATCATTGTCTTGTTCCAGTCCTGAGTGAAAAAGCTTTCAGTTTTACTCCATTCAGTATAATATTATCTGTGGCTTTGTCATAGATGGCTTTGATCAGTTTATAAAATATGCTGCCAATGCCTATATTCTTCAGTGTTCTAATTAGGAATGGATGTTGAATTTTATTAAATGAATTTTCTGCATCTATTGAGAGGATCATATGGTCTTTGTTTTTGCTCCTGTTGATATAGTGAATAATGTTTATGGATTTCCATATTTTAAACCAGCCTTGCATCCCTGGGATGAATCGTACTTTATTGTGATGTATGACTTTTTTAATTATAAGCT
Organism: Nycticebus coucang; assembly: GCF_027406575.1. Taxonomy (NCBI): domain Eukaryota; kingdom Metazoa; phylum Chordata; class Mammalia; order Primates; family Lorisidae; genus Nycticebus; species Nycticebus coucang. The sequence goes on along the minus strand of NC_069783.1, from coordinate 104,623,825 downwards.
GTAATCTAGTAGCTAGGATTTTATTGAGAGTTTTTGCATCTATATTTATTAGTGAAATTGGTCTGTAGTTCTCCTTTTTAGTTGGGTCTTTACCTTTTGGTATCAGGTTGATGTTTGCTTCATAGAACATGTTGAGGAAGATTGCTTCCTCCTCAATTTTTTGGAATAATTCCTGCAGTTTGAGAATAAGCTCCTCTTTGAAGGTTTGATAGAATTCTGGTGTGAAGCCATTTGGACCAGGGCATTTTTTAGGGGGGTGGATTTTTTTTATTGTTTCTTTAATCTCAGTGCTTGCAATTTGTCTGTTCAGAAGGTCTATTTCATCTTGATTAAGTCTAGGGAGTGGGTGTGATTCCAAGTATTGATCCATTTCCTCTACATTGTGAAATTTCTGGGCATAGAGTTTCTTGTAGTATTCGGTGATAGTCTCTTGTATCTCTGTGGCACCTGTTATTTCCCCTTCATCATTCCTGATTGAGGTTAATAGAGATTTTACTTTTCTGTTACTAATATCTCTGGCTAAGGATTTATTTATTCTATTTACGTTCTCAAAAAACAACTTTTTGTTTCATTAATTTTTTGAATAATTTGTTTTCAATTTCATTGATCTCTGACTTAATTTTGGCTATTTAATTTTTTGTGTTTGGTTTAGGGTTAGATTGTTCTTCTTTTTCCAATTCCATAGGTGTTTTATGAGTGTGCTGATGTGTTCACCTTCCGTTTTTCGAAGGTAGGCATCTAAAGCAATAAATTTTCCTCTCAGGACTACTTTTGCTTTTGTCATTAATCTATCTTATCCCAGAGGTTTTGGTAACTTGTGTCTTCATTGTTGTTGTGCCTGAGGAAATTAACAAGTTCCTCTTTAATCTCTTCCTGAACCCAACTATCATTCAGCATAAGGTTGTTCAATTTTGAAAGCTTAGTGTGGGGATGAACAATTTTGTTGGAGTTGAGCTTCACCATTATGGCCTTGTGGTCTGAGAAGTGACATGGTATAATTTCTATTCCTTTAATTGTGCTAAGGTTTGATTTGTATCCTAGGATGTGAGCTATTTTGGAGTATATGCCATGAGCTGATGTGAAAAAAGTATATTCTTTTACTTTAGGATGGTGTGCTTTGTATATGAAGGAGACAATCAGGGAATGTAAAGATGGGATATTAATCCCATTTGATCTAGGGCAGTGGTTGTCAACCTTCCTAATACTGCAATCCTTTAATACAGTTCCTCATGTTGTGGTGACCCCCAACCACAAAATTATTTTTGTTGATATTTCATGACTGTAATCTTGTTACTGTTATGAATCATAATGTAAATATTTGATATGTAGGATGGTCTTAGGCGACCCCTGTGAAAGGGTCGTTCAACCCCCAAAGAGGTCTCGACCCACAGGTTGAGAACTACTGATCTAGGGTCACATTTAGGTCCTTTGTATCTTTGTTTAGTTTCGGTTTAGATAATCTGTCTAGTTCTGTCAGAGGGGTGTTGTATTCCTCGACTATGGGATGTTATATTGCTTAGACCCCCTCAAGGTCTGTTTCATAAATCTGGGAGCATTTAAGTTAGGTGCATAAATGTTTAGTTTTGAGATGTCTTCTTGTTGTATTGTTCTTTTGATCAGTATGAAGTGCCAATCTTAGTCTTTCTTAACTAAAGTTGCTTTGAATCTGCTTGTATCTGAGAATAAGATTGTAACCCCTTCTTTTTTCTGATTCCCATTTGCTTGATACACTGTTTTCCATCCCTTAACCCTGAGTCTTTATTTGTCCTTCAGGGCTAGGTGTGTCTCCTGGAGACATCATATGGATGGCTTGTGTTTTTTCATCCAATCATCCAGCCTGTGCCTTTTTTTTTTTTTTTGAGACATAGTCTCACTTTGTTGCCCTTGGTAGAGTTCTGTGGCATCACACAGCTCACAGCAACCTCCAGCTCTTAGGCTTAGGCAATTCTCTTGCCTCAGGTTCCCAAGTAGCTGGGACCACAGGTGCCCACCACAACGCCCGCTACTTTTTTTTGTTGCAGTTTGGCTGGGGTTCGGTTTGAACACACCACCCTCGGTATATGGGGCCAGCACCATGGGGCCCTACTCACTGAGTTACAGGTGCTGCCCCAGTCTGTGCTTCTTTAGTGGGGAATTCAGTCCATTGACATTTATAGAAAGTGTCAACAGTTTTGGTAGAATTCTATTCATCTTATTGTGAGGTAGTTTGTTGTGTAGTTTAATCCTTTGTGCCATTGTGACAGCTAAATTCTGGCCTTTGGCTTGTAGATGTTTACTTTGATGGTGGTCCACTGTGGAGTTCAGTATTGAGAATAGGTCTAAGTATTTCCTGTAGAGGTGGTCTTGTTGTGACAAATTTCCTCAGTGCTTGCATATCTGCAAACGATTTGATTTCTCCATCAATTTTGAAGCTAAGTTTGGCAGGATAACAGGATTCTAGGCTCAAAATAATTTTGTTTAAGAATGTTGAAGGTGGATGACCATGTTCTTCTGGCTTGGAAGATTTTAGTTGAAAAGTCTGCTGTCATCCTGATGGTTCTGCCCTTATAGGTCAATTGGTGCTTATTCCTAGCTGCTTGCAGGATTTTCTCCTTCATCTTGACTTTGGACAGGTTCAATGTGTCTTGGAGAGGTTCTGTTAGAGTTAAGATGACCCAGGGTTTGATATCCATCTGAAAGGAGTGTGTCAGGATCTTTAGTAAAACTTGGGAAGTTGTCATTTATGATAGTCTCAGTAGGGCTTCCATACCTTTGGGACAATCTTGTTCCCCCTCAGGGATTCCTATTATCCATATGTTTGAATGCTTCATGGCGTCTCGAAGTTCTCTAAGCACTGCTCTGTTTTTTTTCTCTTCTTTTCTAACTCTGTTACTACCCATGTTAACTCAAAGACTTTATCCTCTAACTCTGAAGTTCTTTCTTCTCCATGGTCTAATCTATTTTTGATACTTTCTACTGCATATTTACATTCTCTGATTGTCTCCTTCATTTCTTTAAGCTCATCCGTATCTTTTCTATATTCTACATATCTCTTTTCTGACTTTTGGTTCTGTCTTTCCATTTTCTCTTCTAATCCCTTTATTGTCTTAATCATCCATATTTTAAATTCCCTTTCTGTCAAATCCATTAATTATAGGAAGAGTCTTCTTTCAAAATTGCCTTATGGTCCCTTCGAGGAGTTGCTCTAATTTGGTTATTCATGGTGCCTGAATTTCTTTTGGTTCCTCCTCATGTGTGCTTTCTTCTTGTTTACTTCCTTCTGCACCATTTTCCTTCTCCTTCCTCCTTTTCTTTTTTCTTTCTTTTTTTTTTTTTTTTTTTTTTGTAGAGACAGAGTTTTACTTTATTGCCCTCGGTAGAGTGCCGTGGCATCACACAGCTCACAGCAACCTCCAACTCCTGGGCTTAACCTCCTTTCCTTTAAGTTACCTTGTCTCAGAGTTTAGGTGAGGAAGAGGCCTCTTGGTATGAGGTCAAAAGGCAAAGAAGGGTTACATCAAGGAAAGAGGGTTATACCAAGAGGAAAGGAGAAGAAGAAAATAAAAATAAAAGGGGGAGAAGAGTAGGAGTAAAGCAAAAGAAAGAAAAATAAAAAGCAAGAAAGGGGGAATGGGGGCTAATAGAAGCAAATTGAAGAACAGGTGAGATGGAGGACAGGAAGGGAGGATGAGAGTGATAGAAGAGATGTTGTTTAGCATGGTGCTCAGGTCATGCCTACAGCTCAAGGGTTGTGAGGAGCTGAGCTGGGTGGGTTCCTCAAAATTAGGCACTCCTTACTTGTCTGTCCACACAAGGAAAATAGGAAGAGACAAAAAAGAGCAAATGCAAAAACCAAGAAGGAAAAATTGAATAAGGAAGAAAAAAAAGAAGAAGAAGAAAAGTAGAAACGTTCTGCAGTATGAGAACGTTTTCCTTTTACTTTCTTCCTGGGGCCAAGAGTAGAAAGTTATCCTGGCCTCTTTAAGCTAGGCTACTGCTGCAGTCAACCTGCCAGACCACTGCAAAGAAAGGGTGGAAAGAGAAAGAAAAGAAAAAAGAGAAAATATATCAATAAGTATAGATAAAGGATAATTAAATGTACTATTGAATCAAATTAAAGGGAGGGAGAGAAGAGGGATAAAGAAAGAAAGAAGAAAGGTAACAAACCAAAAAAAGAGAAAGAAAAAACAAGAAATGGGGTGGTGGTGGTGGACTATCTTAGCTGATGCAAAAGCACTTTATGTGGGAGAGATGAGTAGAAGAGTCTCTAGCAACTGAAAAGGCAGTGGAGTGTACTAGGGTGAGAGAATAATTCAAGCTAAAATTCTGCAACAACAAAAAATTAACAAAATACAGAAGTTGTTGCTCTCGTTGAATGTAAAAATGGAAGCTAGGAGAAGATCCAACCTTACAACTTAGGAAAAAGCAAAGCACATTGAAACAAGATAAAAGGAAACAAACTAACAAAAAATCAGTAAGATAGGGGTGGCGCCTGTGGCTCAGTGAGCAGGGCGCCGGTCCCATATACCGAGGATGGCGGGTTCAAACCCGGCCCCGGCCAAACTGCAACAAAAAAAAAATAGCCGGGCGTTATGGCAGGCGCCTGTAGTCCCAGCTACTCGGGAGGCTGAGGCAGGAGAATTGCCTAAGCCCAGGAGTTGGAGGTTGCTGTGAGCGTGTGACGCCACGGCACTCTACTGAGGGCAATAAAGTGAAACTCTGTCTCTAAAAAAAAAAAAAATCAGTAAGATAGCCTGAGGTAAGCAATCTCAGCAACCAGTTGAGGAAGGAAAGAAGGGAGAGAGACAGAAAAATAAGCTAAATTAAAAAGAAAAGAGAAAAAGAAAGAAAAAAACAACAATCCAAAAAATGTGTGTGTGTGTGTGTTTGTATAACATAGGGATTCGATTTTTGTAGGAATATATTTATGCTGCAATATACTTCCTGGACACCAGGTGGTGCTGTAAATTTGGGGAACAAACACAGCTGTTAACCTCTCTCTGATTCCCAGGCTTAGAGAAGTTTGCCAGCTTATTTGTTCCCTGTGGTTGTCCATTCACCTCAGCCCTCAGCCCCTGCAAATCTGGGATTCCACAGTTCTCAACAATTCTTCAAAGACAGGTCTGACATATTACCCCTGCAACCATTACCATAGGGAGCCAGAATGGGGCCTCATTCCCATGGGCTTATCCCCAGTGAAGGACTGCTCCCTGCAGGCAGAACATGGACCACTGCGCCCTACACCCTCAGCAAGAGACTCTCCAGCACAGGCTTCTAGTGCCCTTCTCCACATGGTGAGTCCCTGATCAGGAACTTTCCTCCATACAGATGTTTCACCTGCTGCTAAACCACAGTAGGCCGCTCCAGACAGCACCCTAAAATGGCCCCCAAATTCTACTCAGGAGTGCTCACTTCTTCATTCTTTTCAGAGTCCCTGAGCCTGACATGATTAAAAGTCCACTTCCTGCAGGGCTTATACAAGCTACTGGTGCCCTTTCTGTCTACAGCTTCCCCTTCTCTGGGACCTTTTACTCCCTCTATGGATGCTTCACTGGTTGCCAATTGCAGTAGAACTGCTCCAGCCAGCAATCCAATCTGGCCATGAAATTCTGCACAGGAGAGCATTACCTAGCCTCCCGTAAGAACCTCAAACTGCAGGAAGTTTCCTCTGGGCCTCACCACTGTGGCTGCAGCCTGCCTGCCACCACCATGGTCTGGGTGTACTTGCAGAAACTTACCCAAGTGTGTTAGTTCTCCACAGCTCCAGCCAAATCCAGCTGTCCACTTCCATGCTGCATTCTGAGCCACCACAGTACGTCAATATTCCACACTAGGACTGATCCAGCCCTCTCCTTCTGCCCTTTTGCTCTAGGAAGGCTCAGCTAAATGTCCTTCCTGTCCGCCATCATGCTCTGCCTCCCAGTCTCAGGCATTCAAATTTCATATATAAACTATGACAAAAGACTCCTAAACTAGTCTCAAGATTTTTTTTTTTTTATATAAAAATTGAGACAGAATCGCCCTCGGTAGAGTGCCGTGATGTCACAGCTCACAGCAACCTCAAACTCTTGGGCTTCAGTGATTCTCTTCCCCTGCCTCCCAAGTAGCTGGGACTACAGGTGCCTGCCACAACTCCCAGCTATATTTTTTGTTGTTGTTGCAGTTTTCATTGTTTAGCTGGCCTGGGTCGGATTCAAACCCGCCAGCCGTTGTGTATGTGGTTGGCGCTGTACCCACTGTGCTATGGGTGCCAAGCCTCTCTCAAGATTTTTCATACAGGGCCAGGCACAGTGGCTCATGCCTATAATTCTAGCACTCTGGGAGGCCGAAGTAGGTGGATTGCCTGAGTTCGGGAATTTGAGACCAACCTGAGCAACAGTGAAACCCTGTCTTTAAAAACTAGCTGGGTGTAGTAGTGGGTGCCTATAGTCAGAGCTCCTTGGTAGGCTGAGGTAAGAGGATTGATTGCTTGAGCCCAGGAGTTTGAGGTTGCTGTGAATTATGACACCACAGCACTTTACCCAGGGCAACAGAGTTAGACTCTGCCTCAAAAAAAAAAAAAAAAAAAGGTTGTTTTTTTTTTTTATACAGAAATCAATGTGATCATTTTAAAACAAATAATTTCAATCCCTCTCTTTTTTGTTTTCTTTCTGATTTTTTTTTTTTTTGAGATAAGAGTCGCACTTTGCTGCCCTTGGTAGAGTGCTGTGGCCTCATAGCTCACAGCAACCTCAAACTCTTGGGCTCAAGTGATTCTCTTGCCTCAGCCTCCTGAGTAGCTGGGACTTAAGGCGCCTGCCATGACACCCAGCTATTTTTAGAGACGAGGTCTCGCTCTGACTCAGGCTAGTCTTGAACCTGTGAGCACAGACAATCCACCCCTCTCAGCTTCCCAAGTGCTAGGATTACAGGCATGAGCCCCCACGCCCACCAAATTTCAATCTCTTCAGAAAATTCTTAAATAGCTCCTCATAGCCCTTCAAATAGAAGTAAAATCTCATGCCATAGTTGGCAAGGTCTTTTATGATCTAGTTCCTGCTTAGTTTCCAATCTGGTTTCAGATACTCTTCTTATTCCTTTGCTTAACAGTGTTCCACCTACTGGACTTACTTTCTCCCCCACAAATGTGTCAAACCCTCCATCAGGAATTTTGCTATTTAGAAAGATTTTTCTTTGTCCCTTCACCCCCTCCATGAATGACACCTTTTTTTACCTTCAGATTTCAGTGAAAATGTCACCTTTTCCCTAAGACTTTTCCTTAACTTCTTTATCTAACATATCCTTATCACAGAAACTTGCTTTCTTGATATTTTCAGTTTTGCCTAGAAATCAATTTAGATGAAGTCTAAAAATAGTCCATGCCCTTTAGCAATACTTTCAAAAAGTCTGCTTTTACAAGGTAGGAGATTGAAAAAGTGGCTTAAACAATGAACAAAAAATGTATCTGTTGTTTTAAAAAATGAATAGAACTTACATTTCCAACAATAGCCTAAGCAAAACTATTTACTTTACAAATTTGAAGATATTAAAAGCATACTTTTGAAAAATATCATTTTTTAATAGATAACTTTTCTCTGCTCACCACACAAACTAGAACACTTAATAAAAAATAAAAGAAAAAATTATGACTCAGAATTAAGCACTGATTAACACTTTGTTTTTTTTGTTTTGTTTTTGGGGAGAGTCTTACTATGTCACCCTTGGTAGAGTGCTGTGGCGTCACAGCTCACAGCAACCTCAAACTCTTGGGCTTAAGCGATTCTCTTGCCTCAGCCTCCTGAGTAGCTCGGACTACAGCCACCTGCCACAACACTCAGCTATTTCTTGGTTTGAGTTGTCATTGTTGTTTAGCAGGCCCTGACCTGGCTGGAAACTGCCAGCCCTACTCACTGAGCTACAGGCGCCGAGCCCTTCCAGGATATTTTCAGTGTGCATGCATGCACACACATATACATATTTAATAAGCATATTAACAAAACATGGTCATATCCTAACATCTTGTAACTATTTAAAATTCACAGTATAGTAAATATATCTTCCTTCATATGTCAATCAATACAGAATCATCTATTAATGACTGCATTATATTTCATACAAAAAATTTTTAAACAAAGCTGTTATTGGGAATTTAGGAGTTTTCTAGTTTTGTTTTGTTTTGTTTTTTTGAGACAAGAGTGTCATTATGTCGCCCTCGGTAGAGTGCTGTGGCGTCACAGCTCACAGTAACCTCAAACTCTTGGACTTAAGGGATTCTCTTGCCTCAGCCTTCCAAATAGCTGGGAGTAAAGGTGCCTGCCACAACGCCCAGCCATTTTTTTTTTTTTGGTTGTAATTTTCATTGTTATTTTAGCTGGCCAGGGCAGTGATCAAACCGCCAGCCTCAGAGTATGTGGTCGGCACCCTACCCATTGAGCTACGGGTGCCACTAAATTTTCTGATTTTTCACTACAGCATGAACTGAGATGAATATTGTTACTTATACATGCCTATATGAAGAATCCTGTTATAAAATCTCAGAAAATAATTTCTCGGTGAAAGATTAAGAATATTCCAGCTTTGGACACACAATGCATAACTGTCTCCAGAACATCTGTATTAATTTATACTTCCATAAGTAGCCTAAAGGAGGTACACTGCACATTCACCAACACTTGATCAACTTATTCTTTTAAAAATTAGCAAGTAGAATGAAACAACATATGAACATTGATCATACAATAAGAAACCATATGAGCAGAAGTGGGGTGTGATTGAGAGGGGGGAAGAGAGGAAGACTGGGAGAGGGAAAGAACATAAATATTAAACTATTCTCTTAACGGTCATAGTTTCTGCGTAACTGTTATGGTGGAATTTTTGTTGTTGTTGTTTTGAGGCAGAGTCTCACTGTGTCACCCTCAATAGAGTGCTGTGGCATCACAGTTCACAGCAACCTCAAACTCTTGGGCTTAAGCAATTCTCTTGCCTCAGCCTCCCAAGTAGCTGGGACTATAGGTGCCCACCACAATGTCCAGGTATTGTTGTTGTTGTTGTAATTATCACTGTTGTTTGGCAGGCCCAGGCCAGGTTAGAACTCACCAGCCCTGGTGTATGTGGCCAGCACCCTAGCTGCTGAACTACAGGCACCCAGCCAGAACGTTGTGTTATGCTGAGTGTAACTCTGGTATTCAGAAAAAGGAAATATTGATTCCATGCAATTTTTATTGTATATAATCACTTAAAAACCTAACTTTTTTTGGGCGGCACCTGTGGCTCAAAGGAGTGGGGGTGCCAGCCCCATGTACTGGAGGTGGTGAGTTTGAGCCCGGCCTTAGCCAAAAACTGCAAAAAGAAAAAAGAAAAAAAAAAACCTAATTGAGACATTCTTGCTCTGTCACCCTGCGCATCATCATTGATCATTGTAAACTCCAGATCCTGGGTTCAGGCAATCCTCCTGCCTCAGCCTACCAAGTAGCAGAGACTACAGCCATGGACCATCATACCCAGCTAATTTTTGTATTTTTAGTAGAAATGGGATCTCACTTTTGCTCAGGTTGGTCTCACTGAGGTCAAGCAATCCTCCTGACTCAGCCTCCAAGGGTACTAGGATTACAGGTGTGAGCCACCTCACCTGGCCAAAAACCTAACTTTCAGTTGAATTTCTTCTAGACTATTAAGTAAAAGACACAAAATTTATTGAAAAACCTTAAATGTTTCATTGAAAACCTACTTTGACCCAAACAGTAGGAGTAAAACAGCGAACATTTTAGAAAAAGTTGCCACTTTACCACAGATTATGGTTTAGAGTGCAAGATATATAAATAGGCAATAATGTGAAAGTGTGAAAAATATTGTTAAAGCAGAGAAAGGACGTGATACCTAAAGGATGAATAGGCTAGGTTTAAAGTAGGGAAAAAATGAAGAGATGAAGGGAATCAAAAGAGATGAGGCCTGAAAAGATAGTTAAGAATTGGAGCAAGGTCTTGTGAAAAGATGTTTATAATATAGGAGGAAAAAGCCAGTGAATGATTTAAAAGTGAAATGTTATATGATTGGATTAGTACGTTAGATGAATCACCCTGAGAGCAGTGTAGAAAATATTTGATAGGAAAACAAGATAAACAATATTGTTCATTGCAGTATTGTTTATAGTTATAAAAAATCTAGAGACGGGTTGGCCAAAGTGACTAATGCCTGTAATCCCAGTACTTTGAGTGGCTAAGGTAGGTGTAGGTGGATCATTTTAGGTTAGGTATTTGAGTCCAGCCTGGACAATACAGTGAGGCACTGTACAAAAAAAAATTTTTGTAGAGACAGAGTCTCACTGTACCGCCCTCGGGTAGAGTGCTGTGGCGTCACGGCTCACAGCAACCTCCAGCTCTTGGACTTATGTGATTCTCTTGCCTCAGCCTCCAGAGCAGCTGGGACTACAGGCACTCGCTACAACGCCCGGCTATTTTTTTGTTGCAGTTTGGCCGGGGCTGGGTTTGAACCCTCTACCCTCAGCATATGGGGCCGGCGCCCTACTCACTGAGCCACAGGCACCGCCCACAAAAATTTTTTTAAATGTAGCTTGGCATGGCGATGTACACCTGCAGTGCCAGCTATTTGGGAGGCTAAACTGGGAGGATTATTTGAGGTTATTATATTATTTGAGGTTCAGAAGTTCAGGACTGCAGTGAACGCTGATTCTGCCACTGTACTCCATCCTGGGTAACAAAGCAAGACCCTCTCTCTGAAAAAGAAAAAAAAATTATTTAATTTTGAGATAGAGTTTCACTTTGTCACCCTCAGTTGAGTTCCATGGCTCCTAACTCACAGCAACCTCAAACTCTTGAGTTCAAGTGATTCTCTTGCTTCAGCTTCCCAAGTAGCTGGGATTACAGAGACCTGCCACAACATCTGACTATTTTTAGAGACATGGTCTCATTCTGGCTCAGGCTGGTCTTGAACTCCTGAGCTAAAGCAATCTACCCATCTTGGTCTCTTAGGGTGCTAGGATTGTAGGCATAAGCCATCACACCTGGCCTAAGAAAAAATAATTTAAAGAATTCTGGAGGCAAAATAAATTAGATACATTATGGTAAAGTTACATAATCAGATACTATGCTATTAATGAAATAGAATGATATGCATTGACATAGATACATTAAAAAGATATGGGATGAAAGGTATGGTTCAATTTTTATAAAAAGAGAAACATTTGTATGTACAAATAGTCTGATAAGAATGCATTCTCATCTACAAAATTAAATTTCTAAAGCAGTAGAATCTGAGGAGGAAAAGCTTTCCCTCTCTCTGTAGGGCAGAGGTTGTTTATATTTTTCTTATATGTACTAGTTTTATAATTAAAAACCACCAATAAGTTAAAAATACCAATAGGATACCATAGCAGTGACACAGAATACGTTAGAACAAAGCAACATTTAACATGGAATCCTGTTACAAGGTTGTTGCAATAAAATGAGATATAATAATTGAGACCACACCTGTGTCTAGCTGCTGGCATACAGGTTGAGTATCCCTTATCCAAAATGCTTGGGACCAGAAGTGATTCAGATTTAAGAACCACCACCCTCAGTGTATGGGGCTAGTGCCGTACTGACTGAGCCACAGGCGCCACTCTCTTGTCAAATTTTGGAATATTAGCATTACACTTACCAGTTGAGCATCCAAAATCTAAAGTGCCTAGTAAGCATTTCCTTTGAGCATTTGGACTTTGGAGCATTCTGAATTCAAATTTGGGATGCCGAACTTGTACCAAGAACCCTTGGCCAAGATTAGTGTATAAATTCCTATGCCATCCTAGCTAAGCACAATCCCTTACTGAGTACCACTTAAGATTATCTCTGCAAAGACCACACACATTTATGATCATTTTTATTTTATTTTATTTATTTATTTATTTTTTTGAGACAGAGCCTTAAGCTGTCACCCTGGGTAGAGTGCTATGGCATCACAGCTCACAGCAACCTCCAGCTCCTGGGCTCAAGCGATTCTCCTGCCTCCATCTCCCAAGTAGCTGGGACTACAGGCGCCCGTCACAATGCCTGGCTATTTTTTGGTTGCAGCCGCTGTCGTTTGGTGGGTCCGGGTTGGATTTGAACCTGCCAGCTCAGGTGTATGTGGCTGGCGCCTTAGCTGCTTGAGCCACAGGTATCAAGCCTTTATTTTATTTTTTTGAGACAGTCTCACTTTGTCACTGTCAGTAGAGTACCGGGTCATCATAGCTCACACCAACCTCAAACTCTTTGGCTCAATTGATCCTCTTGCTTCAGCCTCCCAAGTAGCCGGGATTACAGGTGCCCACCATAACACCTGGCTATTTTTAGAGATGGGTCAGGCTGGTCTCGAACTCCTGAGCTCAGGCAATCCACCTGCCTTGGCCTTCAGGAGTGCTAGGATTACAGTTGTGAGCCACTACACCTGGCCATTAGGATCATTTTTAAACTGTTAACTGCTACTGTCATAGCCACGAAGGCTGATACCAAAAAAGGGAATACTAGGTTTTCTATCATGATTGCAGGCTTTCCTTTCCAAACTACATATGAACCCTATTAGACTAAAGTATCCATCACTTCCTTAGAGACTGCTGTGATTTAATCTATCTTCATTCTAAATTTGGTTTTCACTGGTAATGGCCAAAAGTCTCAGCCCATTCCGTAGATCTAATCTTATTTTCTGTAACAACATTGTTGTTACAATCTTCCTTGTACCATAGCTAAAAACCCTAAACTCCTACCCTTCTGGAAACTGTTTACATGGTTACCTCCTGAGGTTCTTGGGTGAAGAAACTCCCTTAATATCCTTAACTACTTCCCTTAACATACTGTTCATTTCTTGCATTAACTTAAACTTGGCTGTCCCCTGGGAAGAAAAAAACCTACCTGACAACAATTACATCCAAGAAGGGGTTATTCCCAATGTATGCCACATATCTATAGGCTGGAAAGTAGGGACAATATTCTCCTTACACCCTAATTGCTTATAAACTCTGCTTTCACACATCTAGTTACACCATTTTCTCCCTCTCTTCTTGGCTGCTATCTTCGATTCAAATGGATTCTCCTCATTTACTTTGACTTTGCTACTTGCTTTGCTGTCTTTAATGAAAGTCCTACTAATAATGTGGGAGTTCTCTCACATATATAGAGTTCTTCACTAAAACCTCTGGCCAGTATTCCATCCACCTTACTCTTAGCAGATAATCTTACTGTGAAACCTACAATTATGTCTATATTTTATCAGCCAGGAATAGGAGAAATGGTATCTCTTGGCTATAAGGAGGCTGGGCTAGGGAGTTTTGAATGGATACAATAAAACAAAACTAAAGTTATATTAACAAAGGAGGAGGAATAATAAAGGTTAGCAATGTTTGCCACAGTATACCACAAAATAGCTCTTAAGCAACACCAAACAACATCATATAGGTCAAATATAAATAAATAGTTCTGCCCATACTTCAATTAACTTAGATATAAGTTAACAAAAACAGGTAATTAAAATTAACTCATGCATTCCTCCTATACTTTTGAGAGTGGTGGAATGATCCCTCAATTTTTCTATTTCTGCTATAAACACCTCCATCCTGTGCTCAGAAAGTTTATTAACTTTCCCTTTTATTATGCTTATTTAATTTCTCAATACTACTTCTATCACATTAAGATCCAAACATTTCCAGTTTCTATTAAAAAAATTTCTCTTGACTACAAAGCTGTCTCCAGCTACTACACTTTCACCTACTATTCCAATTTGTCTATATTCAGTCTTTACTTCCTCCTTTATTAATTCCTAAACACATCCCAATCTAGCACCCATCTTCAATATGCCATTACATTATTTCCAACTAAGGTTATAGACTTCATCTAATTTAACCCCTAAGTAGCACTGAAAATAATTAACTTAACCTTCCTTTTTGAAACACTATTGTGTCTTGGTTTGGTGAAATCTACTCTTAGTTTTCTTATCTCTGTACTATGGGCTCCTTGTTTTATCCTACTTTTAAATATAGGTCTTCATGGTCAGTGATAGACATTCTCCTTTCACTTCATTTCTCCTATACAAAACTTGCACAAATCCTATTATAATTTACCTACTGAGGCCACTAAAATTTCTATTGCTACCCTACATAACGGCATTTCTATGTCTACCCTACATAACTCCAGAACTGCATACCAACCTGTTCACATGGATGAACAATCCTGTAACGAACTAAAATGGCAACTGCTACCTCTTTTATCATATGCCCCTCCTTCCACATTATGTTAATAAATTAGAGCTACGGTGGTCAAAATCCAGAAGACCAGCAAAACTCAAGGTTTACTTAGCATTCAAAAGTGATAACTTCCTCTCTAAGTGTAAACTTTATACATTCTGATGCTGAAATGCCAGAATTCCCTTCTTGCTTCTATGATCACTTGCCTTCAGTGACATCGGCTCTATCTTCATTTCCTGCTTAAGCAAAGAAGTTCAGTCAACATCCCTCACCTTCTCCCATTCTTATGTTCCTTTTCAAATGTGTGCATGCAAGATAAAACATTTAACTCCATATACCTCAGTGGTCTTTTGTCTGTGAGTCTGTGAGTCATCCTCTCACAGAAGGATGTCTAGATGTAAGCAGCACAGGTCTGGCACAACTACTTAAAGGTGTCTTTGGGGAATAGCATCTCTCTTCTACATCATCCTTAGGCTATGGTTGTCATTCTCATGGTCACAAAAATGGCTTCTTAAGCTCCAAGAATGGTAAATTCAAAGGAAGAAGAACGAGGAAGGCAGAAATGCAAGGTGTAAAAGGTAAAAAAAGAACAAAACAGAGTTCTGTTCCCAGTGGTATTAGTTTATTTTTGATCAGTAAGAAATAAGGGATATGGCTACCCTTGCCTACAGGGAGGCTGAAAAGAGTTGTATAACTAGACACATTGGCATTCTGAGCTAAAATAGGGTTCACTAGAAAGGAAGGGTGAGCTCAATGTATGCTTGGCTCCTTGCAATATCTGCCTCACTGAGCCAGAAAGCAACTCTCAAGAAAATAATAACAAAGTAGTAATATATGGTCCAAATGCTCTGAATACAATGCAATTAACTTGCAAATCAGTAGTAAAAAAGTAACTGAAATTCTTCATATGTCACATATTAAAAATACCCAATTCTATGTACCCATGGATCAAAAAAGTCATAATTAGACAATATTTAGAACTAAAGCAAATATACGACAAAGTGTGTCATATAGCTAAAGAGCTAATTTGAGGGTCATTTTTAGCCTTAAATGCTTATTTTAGAGAGCAAAGACTGAAATAGTGAGCTTGGAGTCCTCTTTAAGACAATGAAAAGTCAATTCCACATTGATAACCCTTACAGGGTTTCTTTCCCAGTATGAATTCTCTTGTGTATAGTAAGTGAAGAGCTCTGACTGAAAGCTTTTCCACACTGAATACATTTATAGGGTTTTTCTCCAGTGTGAATTCTCACATGTCTCCTTAGGGAAGAGGAAACACTGAAGGCTTTTCTACATTCTTCACATTCATAGGGTTTCTCTCCAGTGTGAGTTCTGACATGCATTCTAAGGGATGAGAGGCCACTAAAAACTTTCCCACAGTCACTGCATTCATAAAGATTCTCTCCAGTGTGTATTTTTTTGTGAACCTTAAGGTGAGAGCTGGTATTGAAGGCTTTTCCACAGTCACATTCATAGAGTCTTTCTCCAGTGTGTATTCTCTTGTGCACTATAAGGTAAGAGCTTGTGCCAAAGGATTTTCCACACTGACTGCATTCATAAGGTTTCTCTCCAGTATGAGTTCTCACATGAGCCTTAAGGGATGTTTTCTGATTGAACGCTTTTCCACACTGATTACATTCATAGGGTTTCTCTCCAGTGTGAGTTCTTCCATGTCTCCTTAAGGTTGAAGAATCACCGAACACTTTCCCACATTCTTTACATTCATACTGTTTCTCATCCACATGACTTTTCCTATGTACAATAAGATTAGAAATCCTTTTGAAGGCTTTCCCACATTGGTTACATTCATGTTTATCTCCAGTATGAGCTGGCTCATGTTGTTTAAGGGATAAATGGTGACAAAATGTTTTGTTGTTCTTACTACATGCAAAGGAATTCTCTGCCATATGAAAACTGTTGTGTATAGGAAACATATTTTGCTTGAAGTGCATATCATCTTTGGAGCATACGTATTTTTTTTGTGCTTGCTGAGTTCTCTCAAGATGCCAGAGAGCTTGGTCATATTCATGATTTTCACAGAGCTTCTCACTTACAGAGTTTTTCTCAAAATTGTTTAAATTATGTTTCCAACATTCAATCTCCAAGTAACATTTTTGGCAATGTTTACTGGTGGAAACTCTCTGTGAAAAAATAAGTTTTGACCTGAATTTAGAGTTTTCCTCTAGTTTGTGGTAGTCATACAATCTTTCTTGAGACATTATGTTTTTCTGGGTATATGTCACTTGCCTCAAACCTCCCTCTGGAATCTGGAGCTGTGTTCTGATCTTATTCCATTGCTTGTCTTCTCTTAATGTGGAAAACAAATTATCCATTGTGAATCTTATCATTTTCAATGCACTGGATGGTTTCCTGCTCAAAATATTCTGCATAGGAATTAATTCTTTGGTTTTAAGTGGAATCTTTTGGTCTGGAAAGATGCCTTGGGCAACTTTCTTTTTCATAGTTATGTCTTCTTGATCCAATGAGGACCTCACAGTAAGCTTGCATAATTGATATTCCACTGAGGTGAGATTTCTATAGTTTTCCAACATCACATCTTGGTACAGACTTCTCTGAGCAGAGTCCAACATCACCCACTCTTCCTGGGTGAAGTCCACAGTCACATCTCTGAAGGTTACTGGTTCTTGTAACCAGGTTGTTGGAAATCTATCAGCCATCTTTTCCTTTTCTGTATTTCTCATACAGAAAAAAGCAGAGTCCTGTGCAGGCAAAGCCCAGGTTGGGGAGAGGTCAGTGACTGACATCTTATGAATCTGAAAGTGACATAAGCCTGCACAATAGAAGATCAAGATGCTTCTCTTTTCATTTCTCCAGTCCAATTAGGGGAGGAATGCATTTCACCAGGAGTCTTCCCTGTAGCCAAAGAGGCAAGTTGAGGTAAAAAATGAGAGGTAGAAAAAGGGCTCCATTCGGGGAAAAGTGAAAAAATTCCCTCCTACATCTCAGGAAGGTCTAACCAGTTCAAAATATTTATAAGGATTTGTACTGACATGCAATATAGTCATCCTTGGCCCTCTTCTAAAATTGCTACTCTGGTTATTTGTATGGGCTTCTCCTGAATACTGCTTTTTGGCCCTCAGTGGAAGAAGAATGCATTATTTAAAAGAAAAAAGAAGTTACATCTAAAGAGAATCAGTAAAAAATGCATGGTTATCCAATTAAATTTCATGTATAATTTCCTGTTTTAGTTAACTTTGGGGGATTGAAAATTTATTTTCCTGTTAAACACAACTGTTTTAAGTAAATTTATTTGTTCTACACCTTGGTACTTATCTGAATAACTACATATGGTCAATAGGACTGATGATTTGGCTGCTACTTTATTTATTTATTTATTTATTTATTTATTTATTTTGAGAGTCTTACTATGTCACCCTTGGTAGAGTGCCAAAGCATCACAAACTCCTGGGCTCAAGCAATTCTCTTGCCTCAGCCTCCCAAGTAATCCCTCCCAAGCTGGGATTACAGGTGCCTGCCACAATGCCCGGCTATTTTTTTGTTGCAGTTGTCATTGTTTAGCTGGTTCAAACCCGCTAGCCTGGGTGTATGTGGCCAGCACCCTACCCTGAGTTTTTAGTGCTGCCCTGGCTGCTACTTTACTAAAGAACTTTATTGGAGTTGTTACAGGTACACATTTAATTTCTGAAACAAATGTTCATTTGATTACCTATAGTTTAATGTCCCCCCCCAAAGTCTACATTTTTATCTATGATAATTTATTACATCTAAAACTTGAATGGGATCAAAAGACAAAGGAAGATGCATGAACTACATTCTAGGCTTTATGAGTGAGTGTTAACATTAGATATTGTACTTTTCTGAATACCTTTAACAATGACTTTAATACAAATAACCACATAGTGTGATACATGCTTGAAGACTTTAAGAATCACAACAAATCCCAAGATAATTTAATAGTATTTTTAAAGGTCTCACTTTTTGAAAATTAGGTGATAACCATCAAATGCAAGCCTTCATATAGTGCTATACTTCAAAAGAGTTCATTTTTAATGGCCAAAATTCTAGAATTGGCATTCTTTTTTTTTTTTGTACAATAAAGTTTAATCACAATTATAAAAATGTGGCATTGGGTTTGCATTATTAACAAGAATTGGCATTCTTATTTAGATAAATGCCTTTGATAGGTTGATTCTATGTTTCTAAACCAGAAGCGTATATAGGTCTCTCACTTTAGTGGAAGTCATATAGAAATAGACTTTAGTTTGTTTTTTTGTTGCTATATTCCTAGTACCTAGAAGAGTCCCTAGTACATGGCAGAAACTCAACAATTTACTAAACAAATGGAGTAAAACTGTGGCAATTAAAGCTTTGTGGAGATATTTTTTCCACACTTAAAAAGTGTGTAAAAGTAAACAAAAGTAAAACAAAATTAGAAATCTAGGCTTCTTTTCCAAGAAACAAAATCATTTGCCTTCTGGTTAACGATATTAAGCTAAGAATTGTAATTAGGTTTAATCATCCATTCTCCATGGTTTTATTTATTTTTAGTTATAGAACTAATTAAAAACACTAAACAACTTTACCAAACAACACTTTAAAAAGCTAAATAAATGGAGAGATTCATTAGGTAAATCACCAAGGGATTTTGATTAATCTACATATTTAAATATATGTAAATCTACTTATCACATCCTAAAATGTTTTACTACAAAATGGAGATTTATCTACTAGATAAGTAGATTTAAAATGTTTTATTAAAAAATGGAGGTACATAAAAAAGTCAAGGCAATTATTTAAAAAATCCCTTTTGCTGTTATATTTCAAAATGCATTATAAAGGTGTCTAGTAACTTAAACAGAATAGTAGAGCAATAATTGAAAACAAAACAGTATTTTCAGAAAGACTCATGTGTATCTAGACATTCAGTACATGCTAAAGGCAGAATATCTTTTGTTGTTTGAGACAGAGTCTCACTTTGTCACCCTCAGCAGAGTGCCGGGGTATAACTTACAGCAAACTCAAACTCTTAGGCTCAAGAGGTTCTCTCTTGTCTCAGCTTCCCAACTAGCTGGGATACAGGTGTCCACCACAATGCCTGGCTTTTTTTTTTTTTTTTAGAGACATGGTCTTGCTCTAGTTCAAGCTGGTCTTGAACTCCTGAGCTCAAGCTATCCACCTGCTTTGGCCTCCCGGAGTGGTAGATTATAGGAGTGAGCCACTGAAGCCAGCCAAATAGCAGCATTTATGTTGTTGGGTAAAGGATGAACTAGCCAATAAATGAAATCAGGACAAATGCTATTTACCTCTTACATTAACAAATCCCAGGTGGATTAAAGACATAACTAATAGGAATTCTAGAACAGGAGGATAGAGGAAATAGAAAAGAAGCAATGTTAAATACAATGATTGTTTATATCTGAAGCTGAAAGAAAAATGTCTTTGATCTGAAAGTATATATATCATATGTCATGCATAATAAATTTTAAAAATCCACCAGCCACCAACTGTATTAAGATAAACTGTGGAATATCAAGGGAAGTAAGTTAAATTTTAAAGTTACTGAAGAGAAAAACCTAATTATCCACAAAGAAATATCAATTATACTGATGATAGATTCTCAGTTGCAAAGATAGCAGCCAGAAGCCAATGGATTATCTTCAATGTACGTAATGTATTTTAAACAAAAACGGTGTCAACCTAGAATTCAGTACTGTGCTAAAGAGTGGAAGCAATATAAAAGACGTTGACTAGATATGATATATATGAGAGTTTACCACTCATAGATAGTTCCTGTGGGATTTTTTCTTTTTTTTCTTGTAGAGACAGAGTCTCTCTTTATTGCCCTCGGTAGAGTGCCGTGGCTTCACACAGCTCACAGCAACCTCCAAATCCTTGGGCTTAGGCGATTCTCTTGACTCAGCTTCCCAAGTAGCTGGGACTACAGGCGCCCGCCACAACACCCGGCTATTTTTTGTTGTTGTTGCAGTTTGGCCGGGGCTGGGTTCGAACCCGCCACCCTCGGCATATGGGGCCGGCGCCCTACCCGCTGAGCCACAGGCGCGGCCCACTGTGGAATTTTTTTTTTTTTTTTTGAGACAGAGTCTCAAGCTGTAGTCCTGGGTAGAGTACTGTGGCGTTACAGCTCACAGCAACCTCCATTTCTTGGGCTTAAGCAATCTCTTGCCTCAGCCTCCCAAGTAGCTGGGACTACAGGCACCCGCAATAACGCCGGGCTTTTTTTTTTGGTTGTAGTTGTCATCATTGTTTGGCGGGCCCAGGCTGGATTCGAACCCGCCAGCTCCGGTGTATGTGGCTGGTGCCCTAACAGCTTGAGTTACAGGCGCCGAGCCTCCTGTGGGAATTATTAATAGGATGTTTTTCAACAAGAAAGAAATTGAACTTAATAGAAAACAGTAGGGTGTAAGAGAAAAACACAGAGAAGGAATTCAGAGGAAACAATGTAAGGAATAAAAAATGAAAAAAAATTTCAAGGCAACAATAACATTTTCAAAGTTATTCACAATAAGAGAAATTTGAATTGAAACCACATTGAAACATAATTTCTTTAAGAATAACCTCAGATTAAAAGAAACTTCAAATTGTATAAACTTTTTTTTTGACCATGAGTCAAAAAATAATTTAGAAACATTTATGAGAAATCAGAAAAATTTGAACACTGCCTATTTTTTTTTTTTTGAGAAGGGGTCTTGCCATGTTGCCTAGGTTGGCCTCAAGAGCCCCTCCTACTTCAGCCTACCAAGTAGCTGGAACTACAGTAGCATGCCACCCATGCCCAGCTTGTGCCTATATTTCATATGAAAGAATTATTAATTTCATAGATGTGATAATAATGCCCTGCTGATAATTTTTAAAGAAATCCATTACATTTAGAGATGGAAATGAGATGAGGAAATGGGTATGTGTAAAGGCAAGTTCCAGTTCCAATCTGATCTATCTAGATTGTAGAAGAATGGAAAATGTAAGTTGTAAGACAGATTAGACCTTGAAAAAAGTGGAATTGAATGGCATTTTATGTCAGTTTAAGGAAAACCAAGCAAATGAATAAAAAGCAATTATTAAAAACAAGACAAGTAAAATTTGTACAAGAAAGAAACTTTAGGGCAAGTGAGATGGCTTATGCCTATAATCCTAGTACTCAGCGAGGATGAGGCGGGCAGACTGCTGAGCAAGAGTGAGACCCTGTCTCTACAAAAAATAGAAAAACTGAAGCAAGAGGCTTGCTTGAGCCCAAGATTTTGAGGTTGCTGTGAACTATGATGACCCCATGGCATTCTACTCAGGGAAACAGAGTGAGACTCTGTCTCAAAAATTAAATGAAGAAGTAAAGAAATAAGCTTAAAAAATTAAAGCTCAGTAGTAAGGACTACATAGTCATCACAACAAACACACCCCACACATTTAACCAAAATTTGCAAGAAAACTACATAATATTTGCAAAATATTATTACAATTTAAGGATGTACAAAGAAGGCAGCCAAAGTTCTCATTTAACACAAAAAAATTTTTAAATGTCTCAGTGGGTGCAGAGGCTTACACCTGTAACCCCAGTACTATGGGAGACAGAAGTGGAAGGATCACTTGAAGCCAGGAATTTGAGACTAGCCTGGGCAACATAGGTAGTCCCTGCCTCTACAAACACATATTTTTTCAATGTCTCAAACTGGTGAATAAAAAAATACTTAGAGCAGTTTTTAAAGCCAGAGCTCCTTAAATACTGGAAAGTGGTTGCTACTGGAAAGAGATGTTCCTGTTTTTATTATGAGCACTTAAACATATGTAGCTTTTTAAAAGGTATGCACACAATTCCTAGAGCATAAACAGAAGAAGATAACTTATATAATAAAATCAAGAAGCGTAAAAATAGCAATGAAAGTAAAACTTAAGAGCAACTTACTTTAATAGAAAACCAAAATACAAAGACAAAAAACAAAACTAAAACTCAAAACAACCCAAATCTGCATCTTTTAAAAGACAAACATTGACATATACCTTGCAGAACTAATTAAGAAAAAAAGGCCTAGAAAAATACTAGGTTCAAAAAAGAAAAAAAAAAAAACACTACAATTACAGCAGTGATTTTAAAATATCATTAAAGAGTAGTGATTTTTCTCCTGTAGCCCCAGCTACTCTGAAGGCTGAGGTTAGGAGGATCGCTTGAACCCAGGAGCCTGAGGTTACAGTGAGTTAGGCTGATAACAGGGCACTTTAGGGCTGGATGCAGTGGCTCGCCCCTGTAATTCTAGCATTCTGGGAGGCCCAGGCAGGTAGATTGCCTGAGTTCACAGGTTGGAGATCAGCCTAAGCCAGAGTGAGGCTGGGAGTTGTGTAGTGCGCCTAGCTACTCGAGAGGCTGAGGCAAGAGAATCACTTAAGCCCAGGAGTTTGAGGTTACTTTGAGCTGTGAAGCCATAGCACTCTACTGAGAACAAAGTGAGATTCTATCTCAAAACAAACAAACAAAAACAGAGCACTTTAGATTGGGCAAGCGACTGTCGCAAAAAAAAAAAAAAAAGAAAAGAAAAAAGAAAAAGATTTTAAAAAGTAGTAATTTTTTAAAAATCACCCTAAAATCAGCTAGGCTCCGTGGCTCACACCTGTAACCCTAGCACTCTGGGAGGCAGATGCAGGTGGACCTCCTGAACTCAGGAGTCTGAGACCAGCCTGAGCTATAGCAAGACCCATCTCTACGAAAAACAGAAAAACTAGCTGGGCCTTGTTGCAGGGACCTATAGTCCCAGCTACTGGGGAGGCTGAAGCAAGGGGATTGCTTGGACCCAAGAATCTGAGGTTGGTATGAGGTATCATGCCACGGCAGTTTAACCACGGTGGCAGAGACTGTCTCAAAAATAAAGTCACTGTAAGATCACTTCTAAAGTGACTTTACCAAAAATTTGAAAATTGAGATTACAAAAATTTCTAGAGAGACACCGTAAAACTGACTTAGTAAGAACTACAAAACTTCAATTAATCATACAAAAAAAGTTAAACATGTACTGAAGAATTTGAGCCCAAATTTGAGCATGCTAATCGTACTAAAGTTTCAAGGGAAAAAAATGCTTTACAGTATTGATGAAAAAGAGAAGCTATGCTTTCCAAATTATTCACGAAGCCTTTAAAATCGTGTTAATATAAGTGGGCTAGTACAAAGAAAGATTAAAGTGCAATGTTAAATCTGAACACAAGAGAAAAATGTCCAAAGTAAAAAGTATTAGTAAATCGAGAGCGTTGAAGAAGTAATATAATGATATATTATCACAATCAAGGTTTAACCAAGAATGCAAGAATAGCTAAAAAGCAGACCTGTTACTGTAATTCAATCCAGTAATTTATTAGATTAAAACAGATTCAGGCAAGGCTACTGGATTAAGTGAAAAGTGTATTGAGGACAGTTCTGCTCGTCTCGCTAGCACAAAAAAAAACTAGCTGCCCTAGGGACGGCGCCTGTGGCTTAAAGGAGTAGGGCGCCGGCCCCAAATGCCAGAAGTGGCGGGTTCAAACCCGGCCACGCCCCAAAACTGCAAAAAAAACAAAACCAACCAACCAAACAAAAAAACTAGTTGCCCTGGCTGTGTCCACAGCTCTGCCTAGTCCCGCCCGTCTCCGCACCTGACCCACCTGGTTCCTGCCCCACCCCTCGCGCCCAGGCTCGCTCCTCAGCTCGGTGGCTGTCCCGGGCCCGGATGCTTCCCACTCGCGGGCAGATGTCCAGCTCCAAGTCTCCACTTCCCAGGCTCTTTGAAGTCAGGTCCCTCTCAGCACACAGGGAAGCGAACAGCTGACTGTCCGCCTCGCGAGTGACCACTGCCGCCCTCCCTCTTGCTCTTCTCCAGACGCTCCCGCGCGCTCACCCGGCCTTGGGGCCTTTGCTTCCCGTGGCAGCTGCCTGAAGGAAATGGCGGGCTCGAACTACACTTCCCAGGAGACCCAGCGCTGCACTGCGGCCCGACCTGCGGACGGAGCCCGGGCTTCGCATGGCAAGTGGGCTGACCAGCCGCGCAAAACTCGCTAGCGGTATAGAGACCCAACAGAGTAGGCCGGGGAGCGTGAGAACGAGTGACAGGCTGGGTCTGGGCCGAGGCGCGTGCGTGATGGGGAAGAGGCGAGGCTTGTATATGTACGCTAGCCGCAGGGGCGTGGCATGTGCGATTGCTTAACCGGCGGGTAACTGGACGCGTCTTTAGCGCGGGGGGGCAGGGGCCAGTGCGAACACGGCAGGGGCGGGGCGCGTGCGAGTGCAAGAGCGGCAGGCGCGGGGCGCGGCGCGGTGTGAGTGAAAGTGGCGGGGAGAGCGTGCGTAACGGACCAGAGGCGGGTCGCGGCGTTTGCGCGGTCGGCAGAGGGGGTGCACAGCGTGGAGGGGGAGCCAAGGTGCATGTGTAACGAACCGGGCGCACTGTTTGTACGTCAGCGTGGGTGGCAGGCGCATGCGTAGCAGGCCGAGGCTGTGAGCGTACTGAAGCTTATGTGCCGCGGTGAGCTCAGGCGGTAGGGAGGGACGCGGCCAGTGCGAGAGGCCAGACGCGTCCGTGACGTCAGGCCTGGAATAACTGGCGGCGAGGCCAGGTGTCCAGCGCATCTTGCTGGGGAAGTGTGGGTGATGTGCGCCTCAGGTTGCTTACTAGCAGAGTCGTGGTTCTCCATTGGTTGCTACTGCCTTTGTGACGGGATCACTTTCTCCCATCGAACCTTCTAGTTGCTTGTTGCAGGTATATATTAAATTGTTCTATGTTTTTGTATTTGACACATACTGATCCACTTGGTAATATTGCAGTATGTTAACTTCAGTTTTCTGGGCAGATTGTAATTTTGTCAATAAATAATTTTGTCTTAAAAATGATGTTACCCCTGCATGCATCTCTTTCCTACGCGCAGTATTTGAATTCATTTTCCCTGAGTCAGAAGCGATTGTTGGTTCTTTTTAAGAACAACCAGGCGCTCCGAGTTCTGAGCGCGGGTGGGGGTGGTGCTGATGAGTTTGAATCAGATTCGGAGCAGTACCAAATAAAGTTTATGATATTCCTCCTAACACTTTTTTCCAACTGGTCACAGATTAACATTTTGTGTATGGCCTTTCTAGCATCTGTTGCAAGGATGCTCTTCGTTCTTAGAGTAGGAAAGTTCTTTCTCCTTTTTTTAAAGACAAGAGTCTCTGTGTCCCCCTGGCTAGAGTGCCGTTGCCTTTGCCTTGCTCACAGCAACCTCAACCTTCTGGGTTCAAGTGATCCTCCTGCCCCAGCTCCTCGACTACCTGGGATAGAGGAGGAAATTTCTTTCTTTTTTTTTTTTTTTTTTTGGTTTTTGGCCAGGGCTAGGTTTGAACTCGCCACCTCTGGCATATGGGACCGGCGCCCTACTCCTTGAGCTACAGGCGCCGCCCGAGGAGGAAATTTCTTAATAGTAAAAGTAGGTTTCTGGAGTTACCTGACGTGGTCATACTGGTTTTAAAAGTGTACACTACTGTATTTTTTTTCACAGGTATATGCTGCTTTCATTGATGGAATAGGTCTACTTTTAGTCAATTTTGTGACAGAGGGGCAGGATAGATTTCTATTTCTTGATGTAATCTGAAAATATTCCTTTAAAAAAAGTTTTGGGGTCAGGTTTGAAGAGCATAGATACAAGGTGTTCTGACTATACATGCCCCTAAACATTTTTGCTTCTTTTATTTTATTTTGTTTTATTTATTTATTTATTTATTTTTTTCTGGCCGGGGCTGGGTTTGAACCTGCCACCTCAGGCATATGGGGCCGGCGCCTTACTCCTTTGAGCCACAGGTGCTGCCCCATTTTTGCTTCTTATTGTAGTTATTTTGTGAGTATTTTGTGCAAAATCGTGATTCTCATTGATATTTTTAATTGTTTAAGGTCAAGTAGGTTTATGTTTGTCGCCCTAGATAGAGTGCTCTCGCGTCATAGCTCACAGCAACCTCAAACTCTTGAGCTCAAGTGATTCTCTTGCCTCAGCCTCCCGAGTAACTGGGAGTACAGGCACCAGCTACAATACCCAGCTGTTTTTTTTTTTTTTTTTTGTAGAGACAGAGTCTCACTTTATGGCCCTGGGTAGAGTGCCGTGGCATTATACACCTCACAGCAACCTCCAACTCCTGGGCTTAAGCGATTCTCTTGCCTCAGCCTCCCGAGTAGCTGGGACTACAGGTGCCTGCCACAACACTCGGCTAGTTTTACCCAGCTGTTTTTTTTTGTTTGTTTGTTTTTTTGTAGAGACAGAGTCTCACTTTATGGCCCTCGGTAGAGTGCCGTGGCCTCACACAGCTCACAGCAACCTCCAACTCCTGGGCTTAAGCGATTCTCTTGCCTCAGCCTCCCGAGTAGCTGGGACTACAGGCGCCCGCCACAACGCCCGGCTAATTTTTGGTTGCAGTTTGGCTGGGGCCGGGTTTGAACCCGCCACCCTCGGCATATGGGGCCGGGGCCGGCGCCCTACGGACTGAGCCACAGGCGCCGCCCTACCTAGCTGTTTTTAAAAACAGGATCTTGCTTTTGCTCAGGCTGGTCTCCAACTCCTGAGCTCAGACAATCCACGCCTCCCAGAGTGCTAGAGTTACAGGCGTGAGCCACCGCACCCAGTCTTTATGCATTGTCTTTTAAAAACAAGTTCTTTCATTTTGATCTCTAGCTTCAGTTTTTTTCTTTTTATCTAATAGGTTAACTGGACTTGTGTGTTTGTGTGCGTTTAGCCTTTTTTTTTTATTTTGGGGTACAGTTCATGTCTTTAATTATTTTTTATTGTCCCTTGATGCTAGATTTCTTTAATTGAAAAAATATATATCATTTTACATCTAGTGTGAGTGTTAAAATGAGGTTAACATCAAGATTCTATGTGTAGATCCCACCCAAAGTATATGGAGAAGGTTCGGAATTCAACTCTAGCTATACATTAATAGCAGAAGAGGCTGTTTTTTTTAAAATAAAAAAAAAAGGAAGTAAAAGGGAAGGGAGGATGTCACCCAGAATGCCAGCCAGTAAGAGGTAGGTCAGTGTTGTTGACGTGATTAAGAACTACAGAGCACAATGCCTCCCTACCCCTTTTTAAACCACCTCAGCAGGACACTATTCTCTGTGTTGTAACTAATCTCATTTCATTAAAATCATCCTTTCATCTGGCAAGGCCTCCTGGATGGTCAGTTGTACATGTACCTGTCTGTTTTTGAAAATTATTCTGTTTGTTCTTTCATTACCTCTCTCAGCACATTATTTCTTGACTTTTTGGCATCTGCCAGTCACAAGGGCAGGGATTCAAGATAGTCATCATAAATGAGGATATGATCCCCAACAGTTAAAAAAGTAAAAATAAAAAATAAACGAGGATGTGTGTCCTTCTCAGTATTTCACATAAATATTGTCTGGAAATTCTGCTTAGGACAGTTTTTGAGTAGGTATGAGACTTACCTTCTGGAAAAAGATTACAAAATTATCCTTATTAATTATCAAATTAAGTCCCCCAAATGTAGGAAATAATTATCATCAGTAAATTTTTAGTAAAAGTGACCGAAAAGGAATATATGTTAATGATTGCCTTATTGTCTTCAATAGCAGATTAGTATATACCTTTGCATTAAGTCTATTCATAATAATAAAATACCTAATACAATAGGACCTCTATAGTTGACTACCTCCCTACATTGACCACTCCTTAAGTTGACCTGGTTTTCATAGATTGGACGTATACTAAGGCTTACTTCATGTTGACCACCATATGTTGACCAGTTTGTTACAATCCCTTAGGTAATCAAGGTACAAAGGTTCTACTGTATTAGATGTGAAATAAGAATAAAGTGTGAATAAGAATGAGAACCTTTCTCTTTATAGATTCAATTCAATTGTCCAGAAAGTCTAACTGGAAATTTGTTTTAAGACCCCCATGAACCTTATTCCTTCCTTTATGCGCTTTTTAAAAATGTTATGGGCTAGCCATTTTGACTCAGACCTCTAATCTCAACCTTCTTCGAGGCTGAGGTAGGAGGATCACTTGAAGCCAGGAGTTTGAGATCAGTATAGTGTGACCCCATGCCTACCAAAAACCCCCAATTGTCATGTAAGTGGCTTATTCATAGCTTCTGTTAAAGGAGAAAAAGATTTTGTTAAAGGAAAAATACTCCTAGAAATTATGGGTTTCCTTGGTTTTCATTAAATAATAAACACTAAAACTTTAGAAGTATATGATTTAAATAACATTTTAGGCTTTTAAAAACATTATTCTGGCCCAGTGCGGTGACTCACACCTGTAATCCTAGTACTCTGGGAGGCCAAGGCAGGCAGATTGCTTGAGCTCAGGAGTTTGAGACCAGCCTGAGCAAGAGAGACCCCATCTCTACTAAAAATAGAAAAAAGTTAGCCAAGCATTGTGACTGGTACCTATAGTCCCAGCTACTCTGGAGGCTGAGGCAAGAAGATCACTTGAGCCTAAGAGTTTGAGGTTGCTGTGAGCTATAATGATGCCATGGCATCGGCGGCCATAGAGTAAAACTATCTCCAGGGCGATAGAGTAAAACTCTGTCTCAAAAATAAATTAATTAATTAAAAAGCAAAAAAAAAAATAAAAACATCACTCTAAGGAAAAAGATGTTTCATATTGTTAATTTCTCTGTGGAGGGCACCTGTAGTCCCAGCTATTTGGGAGGCTGAGACAAGAGAATCGCTTAAGCCCAAGAGTTTGAGGTTGCTGTGAGCTGTGACTCCACGGCACTCTACCCAGGGCAACACTTTGAGACTGTGTCTCAAAAAAAAAAAAACAACTCTCCCATTTAGACTCTAGCATTAACGTTTTATTATGCTTAATTTTGACACATATCTATCTTCCCTCTTGTTATCCATCAATCCATTGTATTTGATTCATTCAGAGTAAATTGCAGATGTCAGTACATTTTCCCTAAAAACTTCAGACTGCATGTGTATTATTAACAATTCAGTATCTGTTTAGCTTTTTCTTTTGATGTAAAATTTATGTGAAATGAAATGCACAAATCTTAAGTGTATATTTGCTGACTTTTGAGATATACATCATAATTAAATGAGGATGTGTGCTTAACAGCATTTTAAGTAAGTGTTGACAAGAAATTCTGCTTAAGATAATATTTAAGCAATATGAGACTTAGCTTCTGGAAGTAGAGATTATAAAATTATCTTTATTAGTTAATTAACAAATTAATCAAGTCCCCCAAATGTAGGAGAGACTCAGTTACCGTGCAGGAGTATCCTTACCTTTTGTATCTTTAAATATAGTAGAACAGTTGACCACCTCCCTACATTGACCACCTCCTTAAGTTGACCTAATTTTCATGGATCAAACATGTACCACATACATGTATGCATCAGTACAGTAGGCCTAGTTCCGTATATTGACCAGTTTGTTGCAGTCCCATGGGTGGTCAACTGACAGAGGTTCTACTTTATATCTTTGCCATCTCTGTTGGCTACGGAATTTTAACTTTGTGGCTTCTGGGTCCTTTTTGCTGATTATTCTTACTCTTTGCAGATGCCAGATACTAGTAAATTTATTCAGAATTTGAAATGAGTCTGTACTCTTTTTATTAAGAAATGTACTCCTGGTGGTTCAGTTGGTAGGGCATCGGCCACATACGTGGAGGCTGGCGGGTTAGAACTCAGCCCGGGCCTGCAAAAATCAACAATGACAACTGCAATAAAAAAAATAGCCAGGTGTTGTGGTGGGCATCTGTGGTCCCAGCTACTTGGGAGGCCGAGGCAAGAGAATCGCTTAAGCCCAAGAGTTTGAGATTGCTGTGAGTTGTGACACTACAGCACTCTACCGAGGGTAACATAGTGAGACTGTGTCTCAAAAGAAAAAAAATATTCCTATACTTACCTGGCAGGGAAGATACCATGATCACAAAGGTGATTTTCTCAGGGCGAGGCTTATCTGTTGCACTCCAAATGTGCTTACCCCTGTGTTTTCCCCACATGTGGGAAACTTGACTGGATAATTTGTGATAGTGAGGGACTGTGATAGCACTTTCCCATGTTAAAAAAAAACTAAAAAGAAGAAAACTCCATATGTCTGCCGGGACTATTTCTTGCCTGTCATTGTGAATGCTGGTGAAGTATTGACACATACCACCAGAATGAATGAATATGAAGGGCAAAGTACTATGCTGGCCTCTTTCTGGATGTAGAATTAGATTGTCCTAATCCTCAAATGTTTAATTATCTCCTGAGAAAGACAGGCAAGTAAGTAATGGCAAAGTGTTGCCATGCTAGAATAGAGCATGGGCAGAGTGCTCCATAATTACTAGCAAGGGAGCCATTGAGTCTCTCTGGGACAACACAAAGGATTCATAGCAGAGGTGGCCTTTAAGTGCAGCTTAGAGAGTTTGGGGTAAATGTAGTAGGAATTAAGTTGAAAAGTTGTCAGGGTCTAGAATGTAGACAGCTATTTATAGCCTTTATACTAAGTGATTGATCATAGCTATATTACAGAACCTTTTGTGCCTCAGGTAGTAACTTTATAGCCTTCTTGATGCTAATTTGAAATTTCTTGCAGCCTATGTCTGCCCATATGATAGTCAGAGTAATGGCTCCCCAAAGTTATCTGCAGAACCTGTGAATATTTTATCTTATATTGCAAGAGAGAATTTGAGATGTAATTCAACTAAAGACTTCAGGATAGGAGAGATTACCCTGAATTAGTCAACTGGACCTAATATAATCAAAGAGGTTCTTAAAAATGGGAGAGGGAGGCTGATGGAGAGAGTCAAGGGGAAATATGTATGACTGTGGAAGATAGAAACAGATGTGTCATTGCTGGCTTTGCAAATAGTGGAAGAGTCACAAACCTAAGAATGCAGGTAACCCCTAAAACAGTATTTTTCAGGCTTGGTACCTGTGGCTCAAGTGGCTAAGGTGCCAGCCACATATACCTGAGCTGGCAGGTTCGAATCCAGCCTGGGCCTGCCAAACAACAATGATGGCTGCAACCAAAAAATAGCCAGGTGTTGTGGCAGGCACCTGTAGTCCCAGCTACTTGGAAGGCAGAGGCAGGAGAATCGCTTAAGCCCAGGAGTTGGAGGTTGCTTTGAGCTTTGATGCCACAGCACTCTACCCAGGGTGACAGCTTGAGACTCTGTCTCAAAAAACAAACAAACGGTATTTTTCAATCATTTTTTATCTCACAGCACACTTGAACCTATAGTTAAACTTCTGTGGCACACTTAAATTATGTTGATCAAAGAAAGAGTAAAGAAAATAATATACTGGGCGGCACCTGTGGCTCAGCGAGTAGGGCGCTGGCCCCATATACCGAGGATGGCGGGTTCAAACCCGGCCCTGCCAAACCGCAACAAAAAATAGACCGGCGTTGTGGCTATTTGTGGCTAGTTGTGGTCCCAGCTACTCGGGAGGCTGAGGCAAGAGAATTGCCTAAGCCCGAGAGCTTAGAGGTTGCTGTGAGCTGTGACGCTACAGCACTCTACTGAGGGCGACAAAGTGAGACTCTGTCTCTATAAAAAAAAGAAGAAAAGAATATACTTACAGGGCTGTGAACTTACTTCAAAAGTAATTTAATTAATAATCTTTAAAAAATTTCTTGGTACTCCATACAGACTTTATTGTAACACTTAACCTTCACATACTGAATTGTCATCTTGGTCTCCAAGGAGATTTTACCATTTGGTGGTGATAGGAACAAAAATCTCTTTGCAAATGTGAAATTCATGTTGTGGAATGGCTTTTGCTATGCTTTCTAACCCTATCATTAGACCTTTTCTCATCCTTGTTCTAGTCTCTCACTTCCCAGGGGGTCTTGCAGATTTCCCCTGCCACATTCATTTCTATATTCTCTTCATGTCCATGGTATTATACCTTTTTAACATCCTTCTATGGGCTCAGCACCCATAGCACAGTGGTTATGGCAATGGCCACATGCACTGAGAGTGGTGGGTTCGAACCCGGCCTGGACCAGCTAAACAAAAAAATAGCTGGGTGTTGTGGCAGATGCCTGTAGTCCCAGCTACTTGGGAGGCAAGAGAATCCCTTAAGCCCTAGAGTTTGAGGTTATTGTGAGCTGTGATGCCACAGCACTCTACCAAGGGCGATGTTGTGAGACTCTATCTCAAAAAAAAAAAAAAAAATCCTTCTGTGGCTAAACTGCTTGAGGAAAGAAAATTATTCTTGTCTCATTTGCATTCCTAGCATCTAAAATAGAGCCTGTCCGGTAGGAGGCACTCAGTCACTCTTGATAGCTACCTGGAATAGCACTCGACATACTGGTAGCACTTGGTTAATGTCTAGTGCAAAAGAGAATGAATAAAAAATTATAGCCATCCATTTTACTTCTTTATTTGGCTAGCTATAACAATCTGACTCCTTCAAATGAACCTTGTATCCCTTTGATAACGTACACACAAAGTACATAGAGCATCCACTTCTGTATCTTAATTCCCTCATGTAGTATATGTTCACTGACTTCATTGTCAGCTAAACTTTTAATGGATCTTTACTCACACTAATGAGGAAAGGATTAAAAAAGAGGGTAAAGACAGAGAGACCTCTCTCCTATAGACATGGCCCCCTGGTCAGCTAGTTGTAGTTCTTTCTTGCTGTACTTTTGTTTAGTCCCTGGTGCTTCTTGTTTGTATTTAGTGGCTGTGAGTGCAAAGAGAAAGAAACACTAAACCTTCCTGGGAGGAATTAGGGAATGACAAAAAGAGATGATGTTTGATATTGCGGGATGGATAGGGTTTTGCAAAGACATGAGAACGAGAAGAACATTTCTGGCATACAATAACACAGCTAAAGATGGTGAGGCCATTCAAGTGGTTCAGCATGGTTATGGCATGATAGTATGATGGCTAGTGAGGGAGAAATGGGCCTGGTCACCGAGAAGCCTAAGTCTTTTCCAAAGGCTTGGTCCATTTTTCTATAAGTACTGCTGACCAAAAGGGAATTTTACTCAGGGTGTGAAGCTTTTGTGTTTTATAAAGATGAGGCTGCTATGGACACTCACTGAAGTGGGAGAGACCAAAGACAGAAAAGCCAAATAGGAGATCTCCAGGTCAAAAATCTTGATAACACCCAAAACATTAATGATTGACTTTAAGGAAGTCACGTATTTGCAAGTCATTGCTTAGTTGTGCTTATTGTGTTTAAGATAAAATAATGGAATGAACAATCTTGCATTAATTTCTTACAGGAAAACTAATTGAAAAGGTATGCCTGGTGTAAAGCATATTTTACCACATTGACTTGTTACAGATGGCTCTCAGAATTGGTATTAAAATTTCATAATTATATGAATTATTTTTTCTCTTTTGTGATATATTAATTATAATGAAATCTGTGTTTTTATATTTTCTTAGTAATATTTTTCCTATGCATAAAAAAAATTACAAGGGCCTAAATTAAGGCCATGGAAGTAGGACTAAAGGAAGAGATCGATGAGGGAGACATTTAGGAAGAGGCATTTACAGGTTACAGTGACTGACTGGATGTTAAAAGGCCAATTTAGAAAAGCACTTGTGTTCCTGGGTCACTAGATGTCTTTTTTTTAAGTTACCAAATAATCCTTACTGTGTGTCAGGCACTGTTCTGTTTTATAGATATTAACACATGTAATTCTCAGAATAACCCTAGGAGGTAGGTTCTATTTCATCTTTATTGTACAGATGAGACTGAGTTACTAAGAAGTTAGAAAAAGTAGGTTGTTAGTAATGGAGGAAGGACTTGAACCCAGGCAATCTGGCTGCAGATTCCTTTGTCTTAACTACAGTTGGAAATATGCACTTGAGGTTAGAGAAAGAAGTTAGGATGGAAGACAGGAAGGTAAATTCATTCCAGCCAGAACACATAGCCCTGTTGTGTACCATACAGTGGGATACACAAAGGAAGTAAAGCAAATAGATGTGCTCTGTATCCTGAGAGTTTCTAGAGGGTCACTGAAAAGGGATACTTTCAGAAAAGGCCTAGGCCACAATCTAGGAAATCTACATTTAAGCTAAGCATATATTTCAAAGCCATTAAGAGAAGACTAAGAACTACCAAGATTGGGCGGCGCCTGTGGCTCAGTCGGTAAGGCGCCGGCCCCACATACCGAGGGTGGCGGGTTCAGGCCCGGCCCCGGCCAAACTACAACCAAAAAATAGCCGGGCGTTGTGGCGGGCGCCTGTAGCCTCTACTCGGGAGGCTGAGGCAAGAGAATCGCTTAAGCCCAGGAGTTGGAGGTTGCTGTGAGCTGTGTGATGCCAC
Source organism: Nycticebus coucang (assembly GCF_027406575.1). NCBI lineage: Eukaryota > Metazoa > Chordata > Mammalia > Primates > Lorisidae > Nycticebus > Nycticebus coucang. The sequence continues at coordinate 104,589,436 of NC_069783.1, read as the reverse complement.
GGCATTCTACCAAGGGCCATAAAGTGAGACTCTGTCTCTAAAAAAAAAAAAAGAAAAAAAAAAAAAAAGAAGAACTACCAAGACTGAGGAAAACTAGGTGAGGAAGGATGCAAAGCAAATAGCTTCAAGAACAATTGAGACCAACAGTATGCTCTTTAGTGGATGTCATTGATGAGAACCGTTTTACTGGTGTGAGGCAGAAGCCATATTACTTTTATTTATGATAATGTGCATAAAATTGAAAAGGAAACCTTTAAACTCTGGAAGATACAGATTAAACAATATGAAAGAACAAAGTACAAAAGAAATGTAAATGTATGTGAAACAGACAAAACTGGTATTCAAAAAATGGAAAGAGCTGGCTCTTGCCTGTAATCTGAGCTACTTGGGAGGCTTGAGTCTGTATTTCAAGACCAGCCTGGGTGACACAGCATGACCTCATCTCTAAAAAAAAATGTTTTTTAATTATCCAGGTAGCTGGCTTGGTGCTCGTAGCACAGTGGTTACAGCATCGGCCACATACACAGAGGCTGGCAGGTTCAAACCCAGCCCGGGCCAGCTAAACAACAATGACAACTGCAACAATGAAAAAATAGCAGGGCATTGTGGTGGGCACCTGTAGTCTCAGCTACTTGGGAGACTGAGAATCACTTAATCCAAAGGTTTGAGGTTGCTGTGAGCTGTGATGTCACAGTACTCTATGGAGGGCGACATACTGTGACTCGGTCTAAAAAAAAAAAAAAGATTATCCAGGTAAGGGGTGCAAGCCTATAGTCCCACCTACTTATGAGGCTGAGGCAGGAGGATTGCTTTAGCCCAGGAGTTTGAGGCTGCAGTAACCCTGGGCAAGAGAGTGAGACCTTGTCTCTAAAAATTAGTTATTATATATAAAGCTAAAATGGAAATTAAAACATCTAAATTTAGGCTCAGTGCCTGTAGCTCAATGGCTAGGGCGCTGGCCACATACACCGGGGCTGGCGGGTTTGAACCCTGGCTTGGCCTGCCAAGCAATAATGACAACTACAATAAAACAGTGGTAGGGTATTGTGGTGGGTGCCTATAGTCTCAGCTACTTGGGAGACTGAGGCAAGAGGATTGTTTCTTAAGCTCAAGAGTTTGAGGTTGCTATGAGCTGTGACACTATGGTACTCTACCAAGGGCGATATAGTGAGACTCTGTCTTAAAAAAAAGTATATATATAATAAATTAAAAGTGCAATGTTACACACTTCTGCTTCCAGCCAAGATGGAGTAAGAGGGAGTGGATTAACCTTCCTGATTGAACAACAGCAACAGTGAAACAGACAAAATACAGGAAACTAATTGCTTAAGACCTTGGATATCAAGCAACAAATGACAGTGATTTCTGAGAGATGAGAAACCGATGAGGTAAGCCTTCCCCTCTAATTGTCTGAGTTTATTGCTTTGACAGGGTTTCCAGGTTACCATAGAGGAAGAAGGAACTGAGGTGGGCCCAACAGGCTCCTTGAATAGGATACAGAGGTAAGACCATGGGGAGAACAAAGTAGAGTTCATAGAACAGAATACCAGAGAGAAGAGAGTCTTACAGAGAGAGAACCCTGAAGATCTGCAAAGGATCTCCCTCAGGTATTCAACAGATCAGGAAATAAACTGAGCCAGGGAGAGTCACGTAGAGGATTAAAAGGAACAATACCAGATGTTCACCGAGGGCCGAGAATAGTGCCTATCCCTACTGCCAGACTAGAAAACTCTTCTCATTCCTGGAGCCCTAGGTAGATCTTATCTACCCAATCAGAGCCTATCAAGAAGGGCCTTCAGTAATAAGGAATAATTATCCCTATACTAAACACTGATAAATCTGCCTCACATATTGTAAAAGATAGACCTGAAGGATCAAGCTGTTTCCAAGTAACTTAATGGTGTCTTTTTTTTGAGACAGAGTCTTACTCCGTTGCCCTCGGTAGAGTGCCGTGGCATCACAGCTCACAGCAATCTCCAGCTCCTGGGCCTAGGCGATTCTCCTGCCCCAGCCTCCCAAGCAGCCGGGACCACAGGTGCCTGCCACAACACCCAGCCACCCTTTTGCTGCAGTTTGGCCAGTGCCGGTCCTGAACCCACCACCCTCGGTATATGGGGCCAGCACCATACTCAACTGAGCCACAGGCACTGCCCACCTGATGGTGTCTTAAAACCAAGTTCAAAAAGATTTATACAAATACAAAAATATCCAGTATCAAATAATATAAAATAATATCTTGCATCCAAAATTGTCAAGCATGCAAAAAGATAGGAAAACATGGCTCACAATGAGGACAATAAGTAACGATTGAAACTGATCCCAGACTTACACAGATATTAGAATTAGTAGAGGACAGAACAGTAAAAGATTTACAATTGTATTTCATATTGTCAATAAGGTACGTGCAGAAATAGAATTTATAAAAAAGAACCAAATTGAGATTCTGGAGAGAGAAATTACATTGTCTGAAATGAAAATACACCAGATAACAACAGGTTAAACTTGTAGAAGAAAAGATGAGTGAAGTTGAAGGCATGACAATAGAACCATCCAAGATGAAATGTAGAGGGGAAAAAAGAAAAGAAAAGAAAGAGTTTTAGTGAGCTGTGGACAACTTCCAGCAACCTATTATATGAATAACTGGACTTTCTGAAGAGAGGACAGGAGAGATGGGAAAAAATATATGAAGAAATAATGACTAAATACTAAAAAACTTAGGCTCGGCGCCTGTAGCTCAGTGGCTAGGGTGCCAGCCACATACACCAGAGCCAGAGGGTTCGAATCCAGGCCAGGCCTGCCAAACAACAATGATAACTACAACCAAAAAATAGCCGGGCATTGTGGTGTGCGCCTATAGTCCCAGCTACTTGGGAGGCTGAGGCAAGAGAATCACTTAAACCCAAGAGTTTGAGGTTGCTGTGAGCTGTGATGCCACAGTACTCTACCCGGGAAGACATAGTGAGACTCTGTCTCAAAAAAAAACAAGTTCTTCCACATGATTTTGCCGAAATAGAGTTCAGTACCTCAGGGACCCTTTCCACGTCCTGAAAAAGAATTTTGTAATTTTTTAATGAGAAAAATAATATTCAAGATTGTTTCCTTTAGTATGTCATTATACTGTACTGGTATTTAAATAAACATCTCAATTTTCCACTAAAAAAAGAAAAACTTAACTATACATTCTCAGATCCAAGAAACTTAAGGAATCTTGAACATAAGAAACATGAAGAAAAGAAGGCCAAGGAAAATAATAACCAAATTGCTCCAAATAAGAGAAAATCTTAAAAGCAAAAAGAGGGAAAATGCATGCTATAGACAGAGGAACAAAGGCTGACATCAGATTTCTTACTAGAAATACTATAAGAAGAGTATAGTGCTCTAAAAAAGCACTAGAAGGAAAAATAACTGTCTACCTTGAATTACATACTCAGCAAAGATATCATTTTTTTGTTTTTTTGTTTTTTTTTTTTCAAGTCATCTTTTATTTGGAGGTTAATTCTCAGTAGGATAGGAAAACATTCTGTAATTATCGAGTTCCTCACAAAAGGTGCTGGGCCAAGGAGGTAAAGGTCAGAAGTGCAGAGGGCACTCCTTCATGGGCCCCTCTTCAGTGGTACTTGCGTAGCCTCTCATGTTTGAGTTCCTTGTAAGAAAGACAGTAGCTGAAAAGCACATAAGCTGCCAGCATCATAGAAACTCCACCAATGCTCCCCTTCTTCACACTGATGTACTTGAAGTACTGGTAGTAACTCTTTGAAAGGCTCCAACAGTGCTGTTAAGCGTGAAATCCTGTGTCCAAATCCAACTTGGCAGATCCCCTAGTTTGACATCCATGAGTTTCTTCTTCACTGACAATGCTGATGCCATCTTGGAGCTCCGATGTCTAGCAAAGATATCTTTCAACGACAAATGCAAGACAACCTAGAGAATGGGAGAAAATATTTGCAAGTCATATTTGATAAGAGTTTAATATTAAGAATATATAAAGACTTCATATAACTCAATAACAATAGTACAAATAACCCATTTTTTAAAAATGGGTAAAGGAACTGAATAGACATTTCTGCAAAGAAGATACACAAATGGCCAATGATCACATGAAAATACCCCTAGCATCATTAGTCATTAGGGAAATGTAAATCAAAACCACAATGGAGATCACCTCACTTACCCTGGAATGACTGTAATTTTTTTTTTTTTGGCCGGGGCTGGGTTTGAACCCGCCACCTCCGGCATATGGGACCAGCGTCCTACTTCTTGAGCCATAGGTGCTGCCTGACTATAATTTTTTTTAAATGGAACAAGTGTTTGACAAGCATGTGGAATAATTGGAACCTACCTATATTGCTAGTGTAAAGTAAAAATGATTCAGCCACTATGGAAAACACTTAGGTGGTTCTTCAAAATGCTAAATGTTCAAAACACTAAATGTACAACCATATGATCCAGCATTTTCACTCCTAGGTGTATACCCAAAGGAATTGAATTCAGGAACTTAAACTGATACATCAGTATTGCAGCATTATTCACAGTAGCCAAAAGATGGAAACAGTTCTAGTGTCCATCAACAGATATACATAACAATAATAACAACAACAACACTATTTTAAGAAACCCGAAGGCACAATTGAGACATTGTTAGACATAAAAAAAGCTGAAAGAATTTATCATGCCCCCCCACCCCCATTGTAAGAAATGTTAAAGAATATCCTTCAGGGAGAAAGGAAATGAAACTAAATGGAAATTGGACCTACAGAAATGAATGAGCTGTGCTGGCAATGGTAACAACCAGGGTAAATAATGGAATATTTTCCTTAATATTTAAATTAACCTTTAAAAATTGTGTTAGTTTTCTATTGCTGTATTAACATGACTTGAACGCTTCACACAGCACTCCCTATATGGCTGTTTGTGTAGGTCAGAACTCACACACAGGCTGGTTTCTCTACTCAGTATCCAAAGGCTGAAAATCAAGGTGTCAGCTGGACTGAGATCTTACCTAGTGGCTCTAGAGAACAATGTTCTTTGAAGCTCACTTTTGTTGGCAGGGTTCAGTTCTTCATGGCTACACATTTCCTCACTGGCTATCATTAGATACTGCTTTTTGCTGTTGGGGATTGTCCACATTCCAGTTATGTCACAACTTCCATCTGCAAGCCAGTAATAGTGCATCACATTTTTCTTGTGCTTCAAATCTCTGACTTTTCTTCTGCAACCAAATGGAGAAAACACTTATTTTCTTATCTGTAAATGAAAATATTGGATCAGGTCAGGTTTTATATTTTTGTTTTCCTCAAAAGGGATTTGTAGTGGTAGGTAGAAATACTCAACTCCAAATGAAATGTAGCATGGAGTCCCACATATTAATGACTAAAATCGCAATTTATGTAGTTCTTTCCTTTCTTATCTTGAGGAGTTTCTTATAGAACATCTCTGACATTCCTCTCGTGAAGTAGGTATTTATATTCAGCTGGTATGAGGGTGTTTAGGCTGACAATTTAAGGAGCCTCACAGTCACAGCAAACTTTCATTATGTTTTATTTAGTATTATTTTTTTAGACAGAATCTCACTATGTTGCCCTCGGTAGAGTGCTGTGGCATCACAGCTCACAGCAACCTCAAACTCTTGGGCTTAAGGGATTCTCTTGCCTCAGCCTCCCGAGTAGCTGGGACTATAGGCGCCCACCACAATTCCCGGCTATTTTTTGTTGTTGTAGTTGTTTGGTGGGCCAGGGTTAGGTTTGAATCCACTAGCCCTGAAGTATGTGGCTGGCACCCTAGCCACTGAGCTACAGGTGCCGAGCCTTTCATTATGTTTCTTTCTTTTCCTCAGTTTTGCCTTCTTAGTACTCTCCTGTTTGTCAAGAAGTTACCATCAAGAACAAGGAGAGCATGGAAGCCAAGTTACTAACTGCCTGGTCCCAGGTAAGCGGGGCTGCTTTTTTTGTTTTCCAGCTGGGAATTCTCTTTTGCTTAAGGTCTAAAGTCCTTGCCCTGGAACTTCAAAAATGATATCTTAGACACTGTTCTACAGGAGATGAGCACTATATTTTGTTTGGTCTATTTGTAGTTATGTTTTTTTTTTCCTTTAATACAAAAAAAAAACCAACCCACAACACAAGTTTAACTGTAATGTGGATGGGAGTCAAGGAGGTGACATCAAATTTCTTTCCCAAAACATGATGAGAAAACGTGGGAATGTTGATGCCTTTCTAGGGATTCTGTTGTGTGTCTCAGTGTCCTGAGTGTGGTGCTGGCTGTGTTAATTCCTCCTCTGCAAGTCCCTGTTGGCAGGAGCTCAGGAACAAGTTATGTGGTTATCAAAGGTAACTGCAACCAAGGCACAAAGGGCTCTGAAGAGAATGGAACTTCTGGGAACAGTGTGGCCTGGGAGCATCAAGGATGAGAGACTGGCTTCTTCATCTGGAGGGTCCTTCCTGCAGGTCTGCATAGCACTTTGAGAGTGGAGCTGAGGTTCCCTGGCCTGTCTGGAGGCTACATCGGAATACTCTGGGCTAGTGTTGTGTGCATTTAACCCAAAGCAGTTAAATAGCTTAAAGGTTCAGAAGAAAATGCTGAAGTGACATTTTATGCTAAGACATTAAGAATGACTTGCTATTTCTGAATAAATATGGGAGAACTGGATTTGTAAAGGCCCTAATTTTTTGAGAGAGCATGTCCTGTTTGAAGAATTTGCAGCCCAGAACACAGAACTGAAGGGAGTGTGTGAGCAGCACAGGTGCTGTGTTGGCTTGGGGCTAATGGTCTCCCCATGGAAGAGTGCATAGTGTTAGCAGGCCTGAGCAGAAGTGAAACAAATGCAATGAAGTCATTGACAAGACTGTTAGAGCTGTTGACTTTGCAAAGGAGGCTGAGCCAGAGTCCTCTGTGAGTTAAGATCATAAGCCAGTTGTGTGCAGAGTTAGGGAAGATAGTTTTTCAGGAATGAGAATATGACTTGATTTTAATATGCTGCTGAGATGTTAGGCCATATTGACTGAAAAGCAAGTTAATGAGAAGAGGAATCACTGTGGGCTTTGGTTTTTCCCTCTCTTTTATTATGGAAATTTTCAATTTGGGTACAGATGGGGTGGTTCACATCTATAATCCTAGTACTTTGGGAGTCTGAGGTGGGAGAATCACTTGAGACCAGGAAGTAGAGGCTAGCCTGGGCAACATAGTGAGACCCCTTTTGTATAAAAACTTAAAAAATTAACCAGTCATGTTGACATGTACCTGTAGTCCCTATTACTCAGGAGGCTCAGGGTAGGAGGATTGCTTGAGCCCTGGAGTTCAAGTGAACTATGATTGCACCACTGCTATTCCAGCCTGGGCGAAAGAGAGACCCTGTCTCTAAAGAAATTTCCTTCCTTCCTTCCTTCATGCATTCATTCAGACAGAATCTCCCAGAATCTCACTCTGTGCCCTGTGTAGAGTGCTATGGCGTCACAGCTCACAGCAACCTCCAGCTCTTGGGCTTAGGTTGATTCTCTTGCCTCAGCCTCCCCGAGTAGCTAGGACTTGATTCTTTTGCCTCAGCCTCCCAAGTAGCTGGGACCACAGGTGCCCACCACAACGCCCGGCTGTTTTTTGTTGCAGTTTGGCCGGGGCCAGGTTTTAACCCACCACCCCCTGTGTATGGGACCGGTGCCCTACCCACTGAGCCACAGGTGCTGGCTATTTTTTGTTGGAGTTGTCATTGTTGTTTTAGCTGGCCTGGACTGGGTTCAAACGTGCCAGCCTGGGTGTATGTGGTTGGCGCCCTACCCAGTGAGCTATGGGCACCGCCCCCCCCCTTCCTTTTTTTTTTTTTTTTTTGACACAGAGTCTCACTATGTCGCCCTTGGTAGACTGCTGTGGCATCACAGCTCACTGCAACCTCCAACTCATGGGCTTAAGTGATTCTCTTGCCTCAGCCTCCCGAGTAGCTGGGACTACAGGTGCCCGCCACAACACCTGGCTATTTTTTTTGTTGCAGTTGTCATTTTTTTTTTTTTTTTTTAGCTAGCCTGGGCTGAGTTTGAACCCGCCAGCTTCGGTGTATATGGCTGGTACTGTAACCACTGTGTTACAGACGCTGAGCCGATTTTTAATGTATTTTTGATACAATTGCATGTAAGTGTTTTTTTATTACATGTTTTCTATGTAGCTTTCCCCTTTCTCACTTTACTGCCCTCATTTGGACTATTTAAATATTTATTAATTATTAACAATAATGAATAATAATTTCATTTTAATTTGTATCTTGGCTTTTTAGTTATACGTTTTTCTGTTTTTTCAATGGTTGCTATATGGATTTGAATGTAATGCCTAATCTTTTATAGTGTACTTATGAGTTAATTTTTATCACTTCAGGTAAAATCTAGAAGCCTTACAACAAATGGGTCCCTTTAATTTTTTCATTTTGTATTGAAGTTGTATATATACATACATAGTAGAACTTCCATAGTTGACCACCTCTCTTCATTGACCACATCCTTAAGTTGACCTAGGTTTCATAGAGCAGACATGCAGCACACATACATATCAGTAGAGTAGGCCTAGTTCCACTATATTGTCCAGGCTAGTCTTAAACTCCTGGTCTCAAATGATCCTCCTGCCTTGGCCTCCCAGTTTTGGGGATAGGTGTGAGCCACCGTGTCCCACCTGTTCTATATATTTTTGAAGAGTTTAGGAGAAGAAAACTAATCTATTATATTTATCCAGATATCTATTGTTTTTGTTAATTCATCCTTAATTCCTGAGATTTCAGGTTTCTCTCTGGTATTATTTCCCTTCTGCCCAAAGAACGTCCTTTAGTACTTCTTTTTGAGTAGATCTCTGGCAACAAATTCTGTTGGTTTTATTTTATTTGAGAATGTCTTTATTTTGCATCATTTCTGAAAGATCTTCACTGGATACAGAAATTCTAGCTTGACAGTTCTTCTAGCATTTAAATACAAACAAACATTATTCCAATGTCAATCTTTTTTTTTTTTTTTTTTTAGCAGATGAAGTTTCATTATCACTATATTTCCCAGGCTAGTCTCAAACTTCTGGGCTTAAACAATCATCTCACTTCAGTTTTTCTACTCAGTAGGACTTCAGGCACATGCCACCGTGCCTAGCTTTCCATGATCTTCTGACCTTCATGGTCTTTGAGTCACTCAAATAGGTTTTAAAATAATATAATTAACACTTCTTTTTGATGTGGCTAAAAGGGCCTTTAATCTGTGTCTCTTTTTCTTTGTCAAACTGTTTTGCTACTACTGAAATATTCCCTGGTTTCTTCTTTTTCTTGATACTCGCAGTGTTTAGGAAAAATGTTTTGGGGTAATTATTTTAAGTTGCAAAACATGGTCAGGATGGTCTCTTATGCATGAAGATATATTTGAACTCAGTACTTCTTCCTACTTTTTCTGCCTTGAATTAAGTTCTTTATTTCATATATTATAAACCTGGGTTAACTTTTGGTGTCTGATTCTCCCTGCTATAGCTGTTTCAAACAAACTTGATTTAAATAAAAGTGCTTCTGACACTTTCTTATCTTAAAGCACAATATGGAATTGTTTTCAGACAGTGGGTAACTAAAAGCCATTCATTTTAAGACTTGACTGGAATCTCTCAAAATAAATACTGCTCACTCCTAGAATAAATTTTGGTGTGTCCTCTTTTCCTACTCCAGTGTTATAAGCTGAATTTTTCTTCCTGTTAGGAATCATGAAAGGGAGAGTGGAGATATACATTTGGCTGATGCAAATGTATTTAATGTTGCAGACACTGGTGACTTTTGAGGATGTACTTGTGGACTTCACCAGAGAGGAATGGAAGCTGCTAGATGCCACTCAGCAGATCATGTACAAAGATGTAATGTTGGAAAACTATAAGAACCTCCTTTCTTTGGGTAAGACTAACTCTGTTTTTGAAGATATACTAATTATGATGGTTTTAGTTCATTCATTTTGATCGCCTCATTGATCAACAGGTACAGAGACCTTGAAGCATATATCAAAGCATGGGCTTGGGGTTCAGGCATCTGTTTTCTTTGGGATATAGAACAGGGTTGTTATACTCCTGCTTTTGTGGAAAACTTGGAATTTTTATTTTTTTCTTTCTTTCTTTTTTTTTTTTTATTGTTGAGGATTCATTGAGGGTACAATAAGCCAGGTTACACTGATTGCAATTGTTAGGTAAAGTCCCTCTTGCAATCATGTCTTGCCCCCGTAAAGTGTGACACACACCAAGGCCCAACCCCCTTCCCTCCGTCCCTCTTTCTGCTTGCCCCCCCGTAACCTTAATTGTCATTAATTGTCCTCATATCAAAATTGAGTACATAGGATTCATGCTTCTCCATTCTTGTGATGCTTTACTAAGAATAATGTCTTCCACTTCCATCCAGGTTAATACGAAGGATGTAAAGTCTCCATTTTTTTTAATGGCTGAATAGTATTCCATGGTATACATATACCACAGCTTGTTAATCCATTCATGGGTTGGTGGGCATTTAGGCTGTTTTCACATTTTGGCGATTGTAAATTGAGCTGCAATAAACAGTCTAGTACAAGTGTCCTTATGATAAAAGGATTTTTTTCCTTCTGGGTAGATGCCCAGTAATGGGATTGCAGGATCGAATGGGAGGTCTAGGTTGAGTGCTTTGAGGTTTCTCCATACTTCCTTCCAGAAAGGTTGTACTAGTTTGCAGTCCCACCAGCAGTGTAAAAGTGTTCCCTTCTCTCCACATCCACGCCAGCATCTGCAGTTTTGAGATTTTGTGATGTGGGCCATTCTCACTGGGGTTAGATGATATCTCAGGGTTGTTTTGATTTGCATTTCTCTAATATATAGAGATGATGAACATTTTTTCATGTGTTTGTTAGCCATTTGTCTGTCATATTTAGAGAAAGTTCTATTGATGTCTCTTGCCCATTGATATATGGGATTGTTGGCTTTTTTCATTTGGATTAATTTGAGTTCTCTATAGATCCTAGTTATCAAGCTTTTGTCTGATTGAAAAATATGCAAATATCCTTTCCCATTGTGTTGGGAAAGGTTGTCTCTTTGCTTTGGTTATTGTCTCCTTAGCTGTACAGAAGCTTTTCAGTTTAATGAAGTCCCATTTGTTTATTTTTGTTGTTGCAATTGCCATGGCAGTCTTCTTCATGAAGTCTTTTCCCCAGGCCAATATCTTCCAGTGTTTTTCCTATGCTTTCTTTGAGGGTTTTTATTGTTTCATGCCTTAAATTTAAGTCCTTTATCCATCTTGAATCAATTTTTGTGAGTGGGGAAAGGTGTGGGTCCAGTTTCAGTCTTTTACGTGTAGACATCCAGTTCTCCCAACACCATTTATTGAATAGGGAGTCTTTCCCCCAAGGTATGTTCTTGTTTGGTTTATCGAAGATTAGGTGGTTGTAAGATGTTAGTTTCATTTCTTGGTTTTCAATTCGATTCCAAGTGTCTATGTCTCTGTTTTTGTGCCAGTACCATGCTGCCTTGAGCACTATGGCTTTGTAGTACAGACTAAAATCTGGTATGCTGATGCCCCCAGCTTTATTTTTATTACTAAGAACTGCCTTAGCTATACGGGGTTTGGAAAACTTGGAATTTTTAAAAAATGCATATTTCTTTTACTGCCTCTGCGTCCTCACACTGTCAACTCTTCTACTTCTTACAAGGGTCTTAGGGGTTAGGTCAACTCTGAGATGCTGCTTTGTGTCTACCTTGGAGCTTCACTCATGCTTACCCACTTCCTTGTCTTTCACTGTGAACAGGACATCAGCTTCCTAAGCCAGATGTGATCCTCCAATTGGAGAAAGGGGAAGAGCCTTTGCTGGTGGAGAGAGGGATTCACCAAGAGACCCATCCAGGTGAGGACCAGACAAAGATCATGACAAGTAGTAACCCAGATGAGCTTTGTGGGGCTAGTGCCTCTGGAGATGGTGTCATTGATCCTCCTTACAGACCTTTGTTTCTGAGAAGGTGATTGAGTATATCTACCTCTAGTTTAACCACTGCCAGTCTCCTTTATACATTCTTGTCATGCTTTCGTTGCATTCAGACACAAAGATATCTTACTACTTCATTTCATCTTTCTGTAGACATGTGTGACTCCAGCCCTTGCTCATGTTGCTTTCCTGACTATTACCACTAACTCCACTATTCCCATGTTCTCACTTTCCACAGAGTTGTGTCTTGCCTCTTTGCTTCTCTTTTTCTTTTCATGTGGCCTTTTTCCATAATTCGGTTCTCTCCATAAACTCTTTGCAGTGGATTTTGACCACATCCTTCTGACCTAATGGTGTTGCCTTAACATTCTTCTTCCTTTCTAGAATTGCTGCTCTCAAAAATACCTGTTTTTCCAACTGTACTCTAATTTAAATGTTCTTTGATTTTATTCCTATTTCATTTTATTAGTACCTCTAAAATGAAAATCATCATGCAGCTTCAAAGCATAATTCCTTTTCCCACCTTCCCTGTGTATATCTGTACCTTCTAGGTTAAAAATTAGCAAGTTGTTTTTCACCTCCCCCCTCATTTATTCTCTGACCTCTTCCTTGACCTTTATTTCTAAGTTCAGTTCTCTGACTGCCTTCTCCTCAGCCATCTTAGATATTACAACTTCTCATTGTGCAGAACAACTGAAGAGCACCATGTGTTCTCACAAGGGACATGTAGCTTCTCAAGCTCAGTGCAATCCAGTCGCATCAGAATGACCCACATCTTTTCTATTTCTTTCTCTGATACCTAACTTATATATATTATATCAACATTTCGGTGCATCTCAGGCTTTAAGTGTGATATAAATAAAATCCCTCTGAGCCTTATTTATCTTGTATGTTTAGCTTCATGTTCTTTCTCTGTATAGCCTTTTAAGACTTCTCATGAAGTACAGGTCTCTTCTTTTTCTGAGCTTCAACTTAGTTTAAATCCCTACTTTGAAATATTATTATAAACTTTTTTTTTTTTTTTTAGACAGAGTCTCAGTATGTTGCCTTGGGTAGAGTATCATGGCATCACAGCTCACAGCAACCTCAAACTCTTGGGCTTAAGTGATTCTCTTGCCTCAGCCTCCCAAGTAGCTGGGACTACAGGTGCCTGCCACAATACCTGGCTATTTCTTTCTTTCTTTCTTTTTTTTTTGCAATTTTTGACTGGGCTGGATTTGAACCCGCCACCTCTGGTATATGGGGCTGGCGGCCTACTCCTTTGAGCCACAGGCGCTGCCCCAGCTATTTCTTGTTACAGTTGTCATTGTTGTTTAGTTGGCCTGGGCTAGTGCTTGAACCTGCTAGCCTTGGTGCATGTGGCTGGCACTGTAACCTCTGTCCTACAGGTGCCGAGCCTATTATAAACTTTTTTTACATTTGACTTGTGGTTGATTGTTTAAAAATCCTGTCTCAAATCAGTTCTTTCAGTACATTGTTAAGAACTTTATCAGCTGGGTACCATGGCCTTTGCCTATAGCCTACTACTCAGGAGGCTGAGGATGGAGATCATTTGATCCCAGTCATTCAAGGCTGCAGTGAGCTATATGATGATGCCACTGCACTCCAGGCTGGTTAACAGAGTGAGATACTGTCTAAAAATAAATTTTTTTTTGAGACAGAGTCTCACTATGTTGCCCTGGGTAGAGTGCCATGGCGTCACAGCTCACATCAACCTCAAACTCTTGAGCTTAAGTGATTCTCTTGCCTCAGCCTCCCAAGTAGCTGAGACTACAGGTGCCTGCCACAATGCCCAGTTATTTTCTTGTTGCATTTGTGATTGTTGGTTAGCTGGCCTGGGGCCGGGCTCAAACCTGCCAGCCTCAGTGCATGTGGCTGGTGCCATAACCACTGTGCTATGGGTGCCAAGCCTAAAAAATTTTTTTTAAATATAAGAAGCTTGATCAGTTAATTGCTTTAGAAATATGGGAGGAAAGATTCTTTTATTTTATTTTCATTCTTTTTTTTATTTCTTCTATTTATGTGTTCATCCATTCAGTAGGATTTCCTGTATGTATGTTGACAACTATTCCAAAATAATAGACTCGTTGACTAGATCCCAGCAGTTAAGGGTTTTATTGAAAATTTACTGTCAAAAGGAATATGACCTAGCATTTTGGGAGGTTGAAGCAGAGAGATCACTTGAGGCCAGGAGTTTGAGACTAGCCTGAGCACTCTGGGAGGCCAAAATGGGGGAATTGCCTGAGCTTAGGAGTTGGAGACTAGCCTGAGCAAGAGTGAGACCCTGTCTCTACTAAAAATAGCTAGGTGTTGTGGGGAGTGCTAGTAGTCCCAAATACTTGGGAGGCTGAGGCAAAGGGATTACTTAAGCCCCAGAGTTTGAGGTTGCTGTGAGCTATGATGCCACAGCACTCTACCCAGGGCAACAGTGAGACTCTGTCTCAAAAAAAAAAAGTACCCCATTTTTGTGCTCAAACACCCCGCTCCATGTTGTTCTCCATTAGTGCTCACCCTCTCCCTGCACACATTTTCATCTTGGAATCTTTGACTTGTCATTTGTAGTTTGAAAACCTCCATAGGATATTTTGACACTCTGGGTGAGTGGGAGTGGTGAAAGATGGTATGTTTTCTATTAAAAGTCATCAAATTTGGGAAAGAACTATGGACCTAACAAAGTTGTGAATGAAAATCAGGACCAGTAGTGGTGAGATTTTATAGAGAAGTCATGGACTTTGCTTGGCATAGGGATTATTTGCCAGGTGTATTCATTAGAGAGAACTAACATAGCAAATTACCAAAAATTGGGTGGCTCAAAATAACAGAAGTGTATTGTGTCATAGTTTTGGAGGCTTAATGTCCAAAATGAAGGTGTTAATGGGGCCAACCAAGCATTTAGGAGAGGATCTTTCCTTGCCTCTTTTAGCTTCTGATAACCCCAGATGTTCATTGGCTTACGGAAACATCACTCCAGTCTTGATCTCCATCTTCACATGTCTTCTACTGTCTGTCTGTTCTACTTTTTTTTTTTTTTGTTAGAGAAAGAGTCTCACTTTATTGTCCTTGGTAGAGTTCTGTGGCATCACAATTCACAGCAACCTCCAGCTGTTGGGCTTAGCCAATTCTCTTGCCTCAGCCTCCCAAGTAGCTGGGACTACAGGCACTTGCCACAGCACCCGGCTATTTTTTGGCTGGGTCCGGGTTCAAACCCATCACCCTTGGTATATGGGGCTGACGTCCTATTCATTGAGCCACAGGCGTCGCCCTGTTCTACTTTTTTAAACAAAGTTGTCATTCATATTGATTTAGGGGCCCACTTACTCTGGTACTACCCTGTCTTGATTAATTACATCTGCAGTGACCCTGTTTTCAGTTAGGTCACATTCTGAAATACTAGGGTTTTGGATTTCAACATATCTTTTTGGGGGATACACTTCAACCTGTAACCCAGGGTAGTAATGTAATATCACCCCCTTTATGTAAGAAGAAGTGGTATTATGTAAATAGTGTATTTATGTTCAGGGGCAAACATTTATCTCAAATCTGAAAGACATTCAAAACTACATGTAGCTCTTAAGCTAGGAAAATAATTTGCAGTTATATACAGGTAGGAGATAGGGAGAAAGTTCAAGATAGTATCAGTAAGGTTCCAGGTTTTAACTTGATACCTGTGGTGTTGGTCCTTTTAGTTGTTAAGTCTTGATGTCTCAGAATAAAGGAATCAAAATAGAAGATGGGAATAATTATTATTATAAGTAGTATTGCTTTGATCGTACATGTGCCTGAGAGTACA
The DNA here is from genome assembly GCF_027406575.1 of Nycticebus coucang. Taxonomy (NCBI): domain Eukaryota; kingdom Metazoa; phylum Chordata; class Mammalia; order Primates; family Lorisidae; genus Nycticebus; species Nycticebus coucang. The sequence continues at coordinate 104,573,725 of NC_069783.1, read as the reverse complement.
ATGTACTTATACTTCATATAATACTTATGATAATCTTATGCAACAAATACTATCATCTTTGGATTTCAGATAAGTAAAACAAGTTTTAAAAAATTTAACAACTTTTCTAAATTTTCCATTTAGTGGTGGCATAAAGCTTAGACTAGAATCTGTATCTGAGTAACTTCGGTGCAGCTGTTCTTCCACCTTATTATGTAGGTTTCTGAGAGTTCTGCTGTCTCAGTCATTTGGGCATTGTTCTTTAGTGCTGAGGTGATGTAAATGAAAGGCATTGTCTAGGCTCAGTGCCTGTGGCTCAAGCGGCTAAAGTGCCAGCCACATACACCTGAGCTGGCGAGTTCGAATCCAGCCCTGGCCTGCCAAACAACAATGATGGCTGCAACCAAAAAATAACCAGGTGTTGTGGCAGGTGCCTGTAGTTCCAGCTACTTGGGAGGCGGAGGGAGGAGAATTGCTTGAGCCCAGGAGTTGGAGGTTTCTGTGAGCTGTGATGCCATGGCACTCTACCCAGGGCGACAGCCTGAGGCTCCGTCTCAAAAAAAAAAAAAAAAAAAGGCATTATCTAACATATGGATGGATATTCATGATTTCAGAATATTAGATTGGGAGTCCTGTGAAGAATGTGTGGCAAGGGGAGGCCTGGCAATTAACAGACAGGTTCGGAACTTACATTGTTAATATTTGGAGTAGAAAGTAGATGTGTACTCTGACCCGGCCCGTGGGTCAGTCGACAGGGATACCTGGAGGAGGGGGTGAGAATGAAAAAGGGGCAAGGGGCGTGAAGAATGGAGACAAGACAGGAGTCTGATCAAGTCTCGTTTATTGCAAAGTTCTTCCAGGGTATATAAGGGTAGGTGAAGGAGGAGGTTTACATCACCAGGTATCCAAGCAACCTGGCCTTGGTGGAGATAAGTTCCAAACGGCAAGCTTCCAAGTTTCGCTCACGTGATTTACAAGAAGAGGCCTGGCGTTTGCAGGGAAATAGAAACTTAGGCCTAGCATTTGCAGGGAAATAGAAACTTAAGTCTGTTAGTACCGGAAATAGCACTTGGCCTACAAGATAAATGCTGTGGTTTCAGCCTTCCACAGTACTCTTTTCTGTAGGACTTTTTTTTTTACTGCCTAACATTGGATACTCTGATCCTGCATCATGTTCAGTCCTGTGCTCCTGCTTAGTCTTCTTGCTTTTTTGGAGTACTGAAGAGCCCAGTACCTTTACAGTTTACTGCTCTAGACTTATCTTTTCTCATTCTTTATCAGGGTTATTAAACCATATCTGAAAGTAATTCCATACATGTCTCACATCCTTTGTCTCTTCATTTATCCCACCATTTTTACTTTAATACTTTCTTTAATTCTGCAAAGTTTTATTTCTTTCAGATTTGGAGACTACAATTGAAATTAAATCATCAGTTTCTGGTAAGAGCATTTCTAAAGATAAGCAATCCTATGACGTTAAAAAGGAAGTAATAGCAAAGAATGATCTCTGGTATTTATCATTACAAGAAGTCTGGAAATGTAAAGACCAGTTTGACAAGTATCAGGAAAACCAAGAGAGACATTTGAGGCAAGTGACAATCACCCAAAAGAAATTACTTCCTCAGGAGAGAGTCTTTGGAAGTGGCAAATATGGGGGGAATTGTCTTCTTCCTGCTCAGCTAGTATTGAGAGAGTATTTCCACAAACGTGGCTCACATACTAAAAGTTTAAAACATAATTTAATTCTGAGTGATCATCAAGAAAGCTGTGCAAACAACAGTGATGAATGTGGTCAAACCTTCTGTCAGAACATTCACCTTATTCAATATTCAAGAACTCACATGGGAAATAAATCCTTTAGCTGCCCTGATAATGGCAACTCTCTTACTCATGGTACGTCCCTTGGTATATCAAAGGGCATACACAGAGAGAAACCCTATGAATGTAAGGAATGTGGAAAATTTTTCAGCTGGCGTTCTAATCTTACTAGGCACCAGCTTATTCATACTGGAGAGAAACCCTATGAATGTAAAGAATGTGGAAAATCTTTCAGCCGGAGTTCTCACCTCATTGGACATCAGAAGACTCATACTGGTGAGGAGCCCTATGAATGTAAAGAATGTGGAAAATCCTTCAGCTGGTTTTCTCATCTTGTTACCCATCAGAGAACTCATACAGGAGACAAACTGTACACATGCAATCAGTGTGGGAAATCTTTTGTTCATAGTTCCAGGCTTATAAGACACCAGCGAACTCATACTGGAGAGAAGCCTTATGAGTGTCCTGAATGTGGGAAATCTTTCAGGCAGAGCACACATCTCATTCTGCATCAGAGAACTCATGTTAGAGTGAGGCCCTATGAATGTAATGAATGTGGGAAGTCTTATAGCCAAAAATCTCACCTTGTTGTGCATCATAGAATTCACACTGGACTGAAACCTTTTGAGTGTAAAGATTGTGGAAAATGCTTTAGTCGGAGCTCTCACCTTTACTCACATCAAAGAACCCACACTGGAGAGAAACCATATGAGTGTCATGATTGTGGAAAATCCTTCAGCCAGAGTTCTGCCCTTATTGTGCATCAGAGAATACATACTGGAGAGAAACCATATGAATGTTGCCAGTGTGGGAAAGCCTTCATCCGTAAGAATGACCTCATTAAGCATCAGAGAATTCATATTGGAGAAGAGGCCTATAAATGTAATCAATGTGACATTATTTTCAGCCAGAGCTCTCCGTTGATAATCCATCAGATAGCTCACACTGGAGAGCAGTTCGTAACATGTAATCAGTGTGGGACAGCACTTGTTAATAGCTCTAACCTTATTACATACCAGACAAGTCATATTAGAGAAAACACTTACTAGTGTAATGAGTATGGAAAATTCATCACAAAGAGCAATAAGTTTACTTTGGATTAGAGAACTCCTGGAGATAAGCTGTACAGTCTGAATCTATGTGGAACTGCTTTCAGTCTTGTTATTATCACATTGCATACTGGAGAATTCATCATGAAGGGGTTAAAAAAACTCACAAATTTTATTTCAATAATGGATACATCAGATTGTCTTTCCATAAATTCGTACAAAAGTAATTGGCCTATCATCATTCTTGACCAAGTCTTAAATGCTAGAATCTAAAAAGGAAACATTTAATAGGTGAGTTATTGAGAGATAATTCAGTTTCATTACTTTCTTCAAAAAGGTAAATGAGTATGCTACTATAGGGAAAGTGGTAGAAAATGATAATCTAGTAAATTAGTACGTCATAGTTTACCTGGTTGTACCTCTCCTCTGGGACACTTAGTAGTGTTTAGTATGTTTTATGTGTCTGGTATGAACCACATTGGGGTTAACAGCAAGGAAAATGCTTATAATGTAATGAAATTAAAGAACAATACATTTACATGTAATACCCATTTTTAAATATGTTTGCACGTGGGCAAGAATTGAAAGTATAGATAAATAAACAATTTGTTAGTGGGATTATGAGTGAGTTTCATAGTCTATTCAGTGTTGCTCTAATAATTATTTTAGGACATTTCTAAATATTAATAAAGGATATCTAATTTCTCTATTTTACCATCAAGGAAGGTTGAAAACCAATTGCTAGCAAACTTTGCTATTATTCTAAGTTGTTTGGGGTCACAGAATTCTATTCTTTGAGATGCGGTGATAAATGCTCCTGAGAATTTAAAAACACAGTAATTCTCTGGATGTTGGAACCTAGAGAAACTTTGCTACCTGGGGGCGGGTCCTCTATTTTAGTGGGAGCAGATATTAAGAGAATATTCAGACCAAGTGTCCTCATGAGACTAATACAACACTGCCCACAAAACAATCTCTTTCTGAAGGTAGTCTTCTATTTTTATAAAGAAAACTTAATGGTTAACAACATAGACTTGAGCTAAACTACCCAAGTTGCAATCTCACTAGCTGAATGATCTTATGCATATTAGTTTCTCTGTGCTTAACTTATAGATAGCCTCCTCTGTAAATTAGAGACAATAATAGTATAATACCTCATAGGATTGTGGTATTAAATGAGTAAACATAAATAGTGTCTGATATATTTAAGCCCTCTGTAATTATTACCAATATTGTTATTGCCCCACCTACTGTCTATTTTATTTAATTTAAATCTATATCATTATAAGAACTCATTGAGTTCTCACTTCTCTTCCAATCATACATATTTTTCCTTTTTTCCTAAATAAGAACTTACCAATTTAAGAAAAATTGTTGACAAATAGTGGATATATGAATTCATATCTGAGGGTCAGCAAACAACTTTTAATATCATATGCAGATCTGGTTTGTACAAAGGTTCTCCTTTCTAGATCTTCGGTAAGTCCATAATCCTAAGAAGATTCAGAAAGAGAATCTATTTTAATTTTCTATTGTATTCTATAAATTTTATGTGTGTAGAGACTGAGCATATATATTAGATGCTCAATGATTGATTGTTGAAGGATAAATGAATATTGTTGTGACCAAGTGGACAGAGATCTTGATGTCTTTCTGAGGAAAAGTATAGAAAGGATTACTAGAAGTGCGAGACTTTAGAACTACAAGGATCATGAGAGGATCTAACTTGTACTCATTATAGTACAACTGAGATAATGTGAGTCAGCTCAGGTATCATGTTTTTAGTGAAGATCCAGAACTAGGTCTTGGGCTTTCTCATTCATTTCCTGCTGCTCCTCTTGGTGCTTATACAGCATGCAAATATGTAAGATGCCTGTAGAAATGGTTTCCATTATAGTAGTGGTTCTTTATGAGAGTAGAATAGCTCCTTAATTGGGCCTCTCAAAATTGCAGATAACCTGTGTCTCACCTTCCTCAATTGTATAATGATGGTAGCAGTATCTACCTCACAGGGTGGTGGTATGGATTAAGTTAGATGATATGTATGAAGCATACATACATAGTAGGTGCTATATGTGTGATTTATTAATATTACTGTTAATACCCTAAGAACCTAACCCATAATGTTTAGAGTCATATACATCTGTGGATAATCATAGAAACATTGCTTATAATGCACAATTTGCAAAGTAAAAATGTACAAGAGTATAATAGTTGTTTGTAGCATAGCTCTGTGATGGAATGTTATACAGACTTTAAAATTAAGTGCATATTTGGTACCAAGAAAATCCTTGATGCTGTTATGTCTTACAAAAAAAGCATGATAAATAATTTTCAATATAAAGTAAGCTCAAACATATAAATAATCACATTGTAAAAAACGAATGTTGCTGAAAATTATAAGGAAATTTTGGAAAAGATTAATAAGCATTCAACCTATATATTGGGAAAATTGGTGTTTGCTTTTCAATTTTTTGTAATTTTTGGCAAAATTTCTTCAAAGAATATATGTTACTTTTAGAATCAGAAAAACAGTGTCTTCAGTGGTAGAATCATTTTTCCTACTCAAAATGTCATATCTACAAATAAGCCACTAGAATTTTCTTAAGGGAATTTAGCAAGGTCATAGGATACAAGATTAATACACAAAATTCAGTTTCATGTCTGTGTACTAGCAGTGAATGGGAAGTGAATTCAGAAATACAGTTACATGTACAATGATGCAAGAATGTGAAATATTTTGAAAATTTAATAATGTGGCCGGGTATGGTAGCTCACGCCTGTAGTCGCTGTGGGAGGCAACTGAGGATTTCCTGAGCCCAGAGGCTCGAGACCAACATGAGCAGGAGTGAGCCAGAGTGAAACCCCATCTCTACCAAAAAAAAAAAAAAAAAAAAAAAAAGCTGGGCATTGTGGCAGGTGCCTATAATCCCAGCTACTTGGGAGGCAAAGAATAAGAGAATTGCTAAAGGAAGAACAGAAAATTAAAAAAAAAAATTCAAACTAAGAAGTGAAAGCCAGCTGAAATTGAATGCCAAAATAAAAAAAAAGAAAATTTAATAATGTATAAGATCTATACAGTGAAAACTAAAGAACATTTTTGAAAGAAATTTAAGAACATATAATAAAGAATACATAATAACCTCATAATAAAAGGAGAACTATTTTATGGCCAAGGTTGGGAAAACTCACTATTGTTAAGATGGCAGTTCTTCCAAAATTAATCTTTAGATTTAGAGGTGTTTCTTTGGAAATTAACAGACTAATCAAAAATGTATATGAAAATCCAAAGGACCTAGACTAATCAAGGCAAAATACTTAAAATAGTTGAAGGACTTATATTACCTAATTTCAAAGCTTTCTATAGAACTACACTTATATGGACTATGTGGTGTTAGAATGATGATAGAAATACATAAATAAAATATGATAGACTTCAGAAACTATAAAGATAAATTAGTGGTTGGCTGGGGGTGGGAGAGTATTTAAATGTAAAGAGACCATCAGGGAACCATGGGGGTGATCTGTGTCTTGATTGTGGTGATGATCCCATGACTATTTATTTTTCAGACGCATCAAGCTACACTATTAATGGATTCACTTTGATGTATGTAAATTTTTATCTCAATAAAGTTGACTTCTTTTAAATGCTTGGGGATGCGTGCAAGTGGCTTATACCTGTAATCCCAGCACTTTGGAAGGCCAAGGAGGGAGGATCACTTGAGGCCAAAATAGTCCAAGACCAACCTGGACAATAGTGAGACCCTGTCTCTACAAAAAAATGTAAATAGTGTGGTGTGGTGTCATGCTTTTGTAGCTCCAGCTACTCAGGATGCTGAGGTGGGAAGATCTCTTAAGCCCAGGATTTTGAGGCTGCTGTGAGTTATGATGACATCACTTCATTGTAACCCAGGAAACAGAATGAGACCTTCTCAACAAAAAAATGTCCAGAAAATCAGGGATTGCTAGGAAAAAAGAAAATCTGCGGCTTTAAGTCAATGCTAGTAGTAGTAGTAATAGTAGTAATTTTAATTGCTGATTTTTGTAACTTACCTATATTTATAGACTGCTTAATGTGAGATAGCCAATGTACTAAGCCCTTTAATGATTAGATAATTTCATAATTTTATCAACCCGATGAGGAAATTGATGTCATCACCCATTCTATAGTTCAAGGAACTAGAGTTTGGAAATTTTAAGTTACTTGCCTAGATTCACATAGCTTGTAAATGGTGTAGGCTTGTTGGAAGAATAACTAGCAAGTTTGTGGCAGAGATCAAATAAGATATTGCCTGGCACATAGTAGGCGGTGTCTTATAAAATTAGCTATTCTAATATTAAATATCTAATAAATTTTAATATTTATTAAAAATAAATATTTACTGCTATGTTTCTTATTCTCCCCAGAGACTCATTCTCTCAAACCTCCTTCAGAAAATGTCCTCTGTCTCTGTTTATATTGCCTCTTGGTCATTATTTACTTTCAAAATGACACAGCTCTTAAATGAAAATTAAAATCTAAAGTGAAGAAAGTAAACTATGCTGAACAAGTCACATGTGGCATGTAATTATATGTATCATTTGATTTTCACAACTTGGATAAGTATATACTGCTTCCTTCTGTTTTATTAGGTCAGAGTAACTTGTCCAAGGTTGTATAATAAGTGGAGGACCTGGGGTTCAAACCCAGATTACTCGACTCCAATGGCTACACTTTTTCAGCTATAGGTCTTGGCATTCATTATGTTGAGAATAATAATAATGAGAAAGCATTGAGGAACTTTAAGCTAGGCTGTGGTCATCAATTACCAATGCTGTAGACACACGAAAAATCAGAAAGTATTAACATTCATCCAAGCTTTATGCACATACTGATTATTTGCTATTTGTATAGCTCTCCCTGGAAATAAAATTACTGTCTGAATGAATCAATTATTACTTGTATTTTCTGAAAATCCTAGCATATTTATTTCTAGAACACCAGGAGTTTTAGTTGCCAACTCACCATATGTTCCCTATAGCTCATATACTCATAGGATCCCTATTTATGCTCTTGACTCTTCTCTCACTGTCAAAGGGAAGTTGCCTTTTATAATCTAAATTTATGTGATAAAGAATCAGAAAAAAAAGAAATTGGACAATAAAGGCAAGAGGAAGTGCATGAATTTCTCTTTTGTGGCCAAGCCAAGACAGTGTGGAGTGTACGTAATACCACTGAACAGTACACTTAAAAATTAAGATGGTGGGCAGTGCCTGTGGCTCAAGGAATAGGGCGCCAGCCCCATATGCCAGAGGTGGTGGTTTCAAACCCAGCCCCAGCCAAAAACTGCAAAAAAAAAAAAAAATTAAGATGGTAAATTTTGTTACATGTATTTTACAACAATTAAAAATAACCTTAGGAGACAAAATAATGTTTCACTTGATAGGATGTAATGAAAAGAACTCTCTTGTTTCATCCCATGGAACCCTAGGCTGAAGTTGCTCTCAAAGCAAAGACCATGACATTCCATGTAAGTGAGTGCCCCAAACCATCCCAAGATAGGGCTGGTTGAGATACCAAAGAAAGAAATGCTAAACACCAGGGTGATTAGTCCAAAGTATATAAAGTATTAGGGAAGCTTATGTATAGAGTGCTTGCAGCATATCCTTGTGACAGTGAAAGAAAAAGGGTGTTCTACCTAGGCAAGTCTATGGCAAAGGGGTCAGGGTCTGGAGGGTTTAAGGAATTTAGCTCAGGGCTAAATTTTTCCTTGTTTTGGGCAACGTCGATTGCTTCTTTAAGGAATGTTTAAGGTTCTGGTTTGGGTTTAAGCCTGCTGGGAAAACCATGCAGCTGGCTGGATAACAGAATGGCCAAGGCACTCTGGTTTTCAGCCAGAAAACAGAAAGCAAGGGAACCCAGGAGTCCCTAATCAGCATAATTTCTATGGCATTCTTGCCAAAGATAGATGCATAACATGATTTAATTGTGAGTATATATTAGACAAAAATTGAGGATTATTCTGCAGATAACTAGCCTGTGATTTTCAAAATTGTCAATGAGTCACAAAAAAAGCTGAGGACTTGTTCCAATTTGAAGGAGGCTATAGAGACATGACAACTAAATAAAATACATGCTATTGTTTATTGTTTATTTAGTGTTTGACCCCTCTAAATCTTATGCTGAATTTTAAGCCCCAATGTTGGTTGTGGGGCTTAATGGGAGGTATTTGGGTCATGGTAGTGAATCCCTTATGGCTAGATTAAAGCTCTCCCTGAAGGGGCTGATAAATGAGTTCTCTGTTACTTCCTGTGAGAACTAGTTGTTAAAAAGAGCTAATACCTCCTTACCCCCTTGCTTCCTTTCATACCATGTGATCTCTGCACACACTGGCTTTCCTTTTCCTTCCACCATGGATGGAAGCTGTCCGAGCCCTTATCAGAAGCAGATGTGAGTGTCATGCTTCTTACACAACCCACAGAATCAGGAGCCAACTAAAGTCCTTTATGGCAATAGAAATGGACTAAGACAATGATTCTGGGCTGGGTCCATTACCATAAAGGAAATTATTTGGGGGATACTTCAATGAAGTTGAAGATTAGATACTAATAATAGCTCCATCTTAATCTCCTGATTTGTAAAGATACAGAGAATGACCTTATTTAAAGGGTATTTTAAGGTTTGAAAGGTTATCATCATACTTGAATGGTTCAGGAAAAAAGTTACTTTATTGGATGTGCAACTGTCCTGTAGGTTTGAGCTTGTTTAAATATTTTTTTGAAAGGAAATAATTTTGTATATTTTTCACAAGTAAAAGTTAAATTTATGGGGCTCGGTGCCTGTAGCTCAGTGGCTAGGGTGCCAGCCACATACACTGTTGCTGGCAGGTTTGAATCCAGCCTGGGTCTGCCAAACAACAGTGACAACTACAACCAAAAAATAGCCGGGCATTGTGATGGGTGCCTGTAATCCCAGCTACAGGGGAGGCTGAGGCAAGAGAATCTCTTAAGCTCAAGAGTTTGAGGTTGCTGTGAGCTGTGATGCCATGGCACTCTACCAAGGGCGACATAGTGAGACTCAGTCTAAAAATTAAAAAAAGAGAACCTACCCCTGAACCACACAGTATCCCAGGCCGGGCCCGCAGCTCGATGGTGACGTGTAGGCAGGACAGCCGGCTGACCGGCAGCCAGAGGCTGCTGTGCGCCCGGCTGGCGGGGGTGCTCAGCCTCAGCCTCACCACAGCCCTGGAGCTCGCCACCGTGCTGGCCCAGGTTGGTGTCATGGGAGCCCATGCCCGGGGGCCGTGGGCCACTGGCCGCTCGGTGTGGCAGGCCGAGGGGCCCCGTGCCCTGTGGAAGGGCAACGGGGTGGCCTGCCTGCACCTCTTCCCCTGCAGTGCCATACAGTTGGCCGCCTACCACAAGTTTGTTGTGCTGTTCATGGATGACCTGGGCCATATTTCCCAGTGGAGCTCGATCATGGCTGGGAGTCTCTCAGGCATGGTTTCCACCATTGTGACATATCCTATAGACCTCATCAAAACCCGGTTGATTGTATAGAACATGCTGGAACCATCTTATAGGGGGCTTCTCCATGTTTTTTCCACTATTTATCAACAGGAAGAGTTCCTGGCCCTTTATCGAGGGGTTTCCCTCACTGTTTTAGGTACTCTCCCATTCTCTGCCGGCTCCCTTCTTGTTTACCTGAACCTGGAGAAAATCTGGAACGGACCCGAGATCGATTCTCTTCCCTGCAGAACTTTGCTAATGTCTGCCTGGCTGCTACAGTGACTCAGACCCTCTCCTTTCCCTTTGACACCGTGAAGAGAAAGATGCAGGCTCAAAGCCCCTTCCTTCCCCCACTGCGGAGGATTAGACATCCATTTCTCAGGAGCAGCAGACTGCTTCCGGCAGATAATGAAGACCCAAGGAATACTGGGGCTGTGGAATGGATTGACAGCCAACTTACTGAAGATAGTTCCATATTTTGGGGTTATGTTTAGCACCTTTGAGTTCTGCAAGAGAATCTGTCTTTACCAAAATGGTTACATTGTATCTCCTCTGAGCTATAAATTGATCCCAGGAATTATGGGAATTAAAGAAGTTCTTCAAAACTGGAAAACTAAAGTCTAAAAACCCAACTCTGTAAAATGGAGTGGAGCTAGAAGTGCACGGACTAAAGGCACGTCACGGTCATAGATCAATGTAGCCTCTTAACTGTGCACAAGAGGAGGGTTGAGAGGCCACTCCTGTCTGCCGCTCTTGGCAATGACATGGTTTGGCATTATACCACTTCAGAGCTCCCAACTGGTTTCCCCATGAACACCTGTACCATAAGGTTTCCCAACACCACTGTGTCATGATGGCATTCCACCAGATTATAACCAAGACCTAACAGTAAAAAAATGTGCTCTTTACACTTCGAATAGAAACAAGACAGACACCAAAGCAAGGGCATTGCTGTGACACCTCAAAGCAACATGTAGTTAAAGTGGCTGAGTGCATACCACGTGGTGAGCCTAGCCCCAAGGTCACTCCCGGTTGATGCAAACAGGCACGGTCCAATGTCAGGCTAGTTTCACTCAGTCCTGACCTGAAGCTTCCCAGTATCACTGTTCTTAACTCGTAACCTTTGCTGACTTCTGAGTGCACACACCACAGTGTAAATTATGACTTATCAGAAAGTAAATGAAAATATTTAACATTTAAAAGTTGTTACTATTGGCTGGGTGCAGTGGCTCAAGCCTGTAATTCTAACACTCTGGAAGTCCGAGGCAGGTGGATTGCTTGAGCTCAGGAATTCCAGACCAGCCCGAGCAAGAGCAAGACCCTGTCTCTACTAAAAATAGAAAAACTCGCCTAGCATTCTGGCAGGCACCTATAGTCCCAGCTACTCAGGAGGCTGAGGCAAGAGGATCACTTGAGCCTAGGCATTTTAGATTGCTGTGAGCTATGCAGGCTTGGCACTCCAGCCTAGGGCAACAGAGTGAGACTCTGTCTCAAAAAAAAAAAAAAAAAAAAGTTATCACTATCTTAATACAACCATCCTTCTTTGTTGAAATTTGAAGCATCCCAAGGTCAGAATCTTGTGTTACAGGAAGGCAGTTTTTACTGTGATTGCTTAATTATGCACCCAATGGCATTATTTGAAATGAAGTCCTGTATAGTTCAAGCAACCTGAATTCTCTACCTTTGCAACTTGCTTTTCAAGCTTACCTTGAAGATAAATTATTTAATCAAGTTATTCTCGCAAGATGTCCCAGTTGCCTAGAAAGGATCAAATGTAACATTTGGCACATGTACCAAAAACATGTGATTGATTAAAAACACTTTATTTGGCACACGTACCAAAAACGTGTGACTGATTAAAAACACTTTGGGCTAAATATGTGTACTAATTTTTTTTATTTAATTTAATTTAATTTTTTTGCAGTTTCTGGCCGGGACTGGGTTTGAACCCACCACCTCTGGCATATGGGGGTGGCGCCCTACCCATTTGAGCCACAGGCGCTGCCCCTAGTATGTGTACTAATTTTTTAAAAAACAAAATTTAGGATTATTCCACCTTGGGAATTCTATGTAAAGTTTTTAAAGTACAGATAAGACACTTTTGAATAGTGTCTATCTGTACTTTAAAAATATATTAATACCCTGAACCCCATAAATGCATCAATGTACAAAGTTATTTGTAACATTTAATAAAATTATATATATATATATGTATATATATATTAATAGGCCAGGCATGGTGTCTCATGGCTGTAATCCCAGCACTCTGGGATGCCAAGGCAGGTGGATCACTTGAGCTCACAAGTTGAGACCAACTGAGCAAGAGTGAGACTCCATCTCTAAAAACAGTGGGACGTTGTAGTGGGCACCTATAGTCCCAGCTATTTCGGAGACTGAGGCAAGAAAATCGCTTAAGCCCCAAAGTTTGAGGTTGCTGTGAGCTATGATGCTATTGCACTCAATGGAGGCAAGAAAGTGAGACTCTGTCTCAAAAAAATAAAAAATAATAAAAAATGTATTAATATCTAACATTAAGTTAAAGTTTCAGTATGTCATATTTTTTCCTATTTTATTTTCCAAAGAAAAATGATGTATCAGTTTCTTATCATTAATCTGAGTTATAAAACTATGGTTAAATACACACTGGCCAAATCTTTAAACTCTCAGAACCTTGTCCTATTTAAATATACTAGAATAACTTACTTGTCTCACTGCTATGGCAGACTGTTTTACGGGGAATGGAAGATAACACGCACATGAAAATCTCATCTGTAGCCCAATCTGGTAGAGTTTGAGGGGCAGAAAATTCTTCACCCGGAGTGAATATTCATATGTGTTACTTTTCATTTTCCTTGAAACAAAGAACTTCAAAAAGTTCTGAAAATGGAAATAAATTTTTTTACTTTTATTCTTTTTTTTTTTTTACTGAATCTAAAATCCTAACCTCAGTTTATTTACATCATACTAGTATTTTCTGTATATTGTACAAGTATTATGAAACAGATAGCTAAGCTCTTGCCACTGTCACACATAGGAATGTTTTCTGAGCTGTAGTTTTGATTTTTTTCAATACATTGAGAAAAATAAAAATAAAATAAAATAAAATAAAAATAAAAAAGAAAAGAAAATTAAATTTATGGGATGACAAAAAAATTATTTATTATTATTAAAAAATTGATTATTATTAAATTTCATATATTAGTCATATATGAAAGGTTATAGATAGTTTAAGTACTGAAAAAATTGCTGATTTGGCCCCTCCCAATTTACCAATTTACATTGCCATTATATATTTTATGCAAATATCTGTTTCACTACATTTACCTAATAGTTAAATACCAGTCCATATTCAAAAATTAATCTGATCTCCAAACCAAAATATGAACAAATCCACTCACACACAGTTCACAAATCATGGTCTTTATTTTTCATAATTAATATTGTGAAACTAACTGTTCATTATAGTAAGTGACATTTACTTTCACATTTAGTAAATATTGATATAGAAAGTATATCTTACATCAAAGTGATAAAATGATTTTTTTAAAGTCTAATGAATTTTTTAATTCATTGATTCGAAGGTTTTTTAGTCAAAAAGTGTTAGCAAATGCTTCTGTAATATATGCTTGGAAAATAGAAACTTTTGTCATAACTGTCCTTGAATAAGTCCATGCTATACAGGCATTGCAAGTATTAGGCCAGGTGTGGTGGCTCATGCCTGTAATCTTAGCACTCTGAAAGGCTGAGGAAGGTGGATCATCTGAGCTCAGGAGTTTGAGACCAACCTGAGCAAGAAGGAGACCCTAATAAAAATAGAAAAACTAGCCAGGTGTTCTGGCTGGCACCTATAGTCCCAGCTACTTGGGAGGCTGAGGCAAGAGGATTGCTTGAACCCAGGAGTTTGAGGTTGCCATGAATTATGACTCCCAGGCACTCTACCCAGGGTGACGGAGTGAGACTCTGTTTCAAAAAAAGAAAAAAATAAATAGATGAAGACTTCAGAAAAACTTTAAGTATGCTCAATGAGTAAAAGGAAAATAGGGATACAGAACTAAAAGAAATCAGGAAAACTACAAGAACAAATGACAATATCAATAAAGAGGTAGAAATTATAAAAATTAAAAGAACTGAAGAGAAATTCTGGAGCTGACAAGTACAATAATTGCAATGAAAGTTCAGTATGGGGTTTGAATGGTATTTCTGAGCACACAGAAGACAGAATTAGCCTGTCTAATTCTGAAAAGAAAGTAAAAAAGGAGGAAATGTGAATAATACAGGCATATCTTGAAGATATTGCAGGGTTAGTTTTAGACCACAAAAATAAAGTGATTATCACAATAAAAATGTCACTTGCTATTTTTTGTTTTTTGCTTTTCTTTTTGTTTTTCAGTGCATATAAAAACTATGTTTATAGGTTGGTATTCAAGATGGCTAACTGACTAGAGGCACCTGGTATTTACCTACAAAGAAGAGTCAAAATATTGGGTAGATAATCACACTGCAAATAGATCATCTGATAGAGAACATTAGAATCCACAAGAGAAAAGTGAAGCAGTTTACTTGACCAGACATTTTCTTTGCAATGTGAGAAAAGGGTAAGTGAGAGACCCCCTGTGGTTCACATTGCTACTATGGTCTCCTGAAATCCTAGCCATATGAGGCCCCTTAACCCTTGCAATCCCTGAGAGTAACTATGCAAAGGGATTTCCTTAAAGAGAGCACATGCTGAGTCCTCATATCCCTAGTCTTAAGCTGTCTTAAGCAGCTACCATATAGCTCCCTTATGAGAGGCCAGCACCAGACTGCATCTTGCCCTGTGACCCAATAGCCCCTGTATCTCCAAATCCTCAGAACCCCATTGACAGGCTTAGTTCACTTAAGCCTAAGGATTGACCCACCTGGTGTCCCTTTCCCCAACAAAAATTTACTATGGCCACCACTAACAACTACACCCTACGCCACTGAAGAAATCACAAAGACCGCTGACACTTAAAGCCAAAGGACTTTCAGAGAGATTATACTACTTCTTGCACCCAGACTCAAAGCCATAGTGCCCTACTCAACTAACACCATAAAATCATCTTTGGCAAAAAGTCCTTCCCTACAAAAGCAAACTCCAAAAGTTACAGGAAGTGACTGTTTTACCAGATGTGCAAATGTCAATGTACAAACACAAGAGACATGAAAAAGCAAGGAAATGGGCTGGGCATGGTGGCCAGGATCACTTGAGCCCAGGAGTTTGAAGTTGCTGGGTTGCTGTGAGGTATGACATGGCACTCTATCCTGGGCAACAGAGTGGCAAAAAAAAAGGAAAAAAAGGAAAAAAAAGGTAAAGAAATATGACACCTTCAAAGGAACATAATAATTCTTCAGAAAGATTCCAATGATAAATTTATGAAGTCCCAGGGGGAAAACAACCCCCAAATAATGATAATTATACAGCTCAGTGAGTGAGATACAAGAGAACACAGATAAACAATACAAAGAAATCAGAAAAACAAATCAGGATATGAGTAAGACATTTACCAAAGAAATGGGTATAATGGGGGGAGAGACAAGATGGCGGACTGAAGCCAGCTTTCAACAGAGGCTCCCATCCAGAAGGAGAGTTAAGGGACAGGAATTTAGTAATTATCCTGGTGGATTTGAGCCACACCAAGAGAGAAGGTTGAAGAACGCACATCAACACCACTGAGGCAAGCTGTGATCACAAGGACGCAAACCAAAGCAAAATGGCTCACTTCTGGATATTCTGAAGCCACACCCCCTGTCTCCCTGGGCAACCAGAGGAGGCCACCAGTGAGCAAAGGATTTGCCTGACACTGCTCACAAACCCAGGAAGCTTCCAGGGCAGGGCCGACACAGAGAGGCAATCGGATACAAACCTCCAGCAGCAAAGACGTTTGAACTCAGAATAGCCCGTCTTCTGTAGGTGATTTTAGCAGAAACAGAGACAGAACCCCGCAAAGTTGTCTGTTCTGTTCTGTTCTGTTAGCAACATCAATCAGAGACGGGGCTAAGCCTGAGTGAACACCTCCCTCCCACCACCTGCATCAAGCACTCAAAGATGTCAGGCCCCATCTCCTCCTGCTAGATAGCGGCAGACTGCAGGGGCCTGGCAGACTTCCTTGCAATTCAGGCAGGTGCAAACCCCTGGAGTATCTGTTCACTACAGGCAACTAGGTTAGCCATCTACAGAGATACCAGTGGCTGGGTCCGACAGAGGGGCAAAGTGGGGAAGGAGACATCAACCTTCCCAGACTGATCTATTTGCTAGGTGGCTTCTCCTGACTCCACGCAGCACTGGAGTAAGCCATATCAGAGGAGTCACCAGACCCCTGTGATCCAGTTCCCAGAGACCTCTTGAACTCTCCCAGCCGAGACAGGTTCCGATTGAGACAATCGATTTGGACCTTTTGAACTGAACTAATAGACTGAGGACTTTTCAGGCGGTGCCCTGGGTATGCGGTTGTAGGAAGGTTTGATTTTCCTTTTCCAACTGGTGCTAGAGGTGCGCGGGTGGGGTGACTTAATTGCTGGTTTTTCCACACAGCCAGCTGAGACTTCAAGCCAGAGTAAATGTTACAATAGGATCAAACAGAAACCAGCTGAAAACAAGACAGAACCACTTAGCCCCACCACACAAGACAGGGCCCCAGTTTCTCAGGCCACAACACTGTACGGGCCCTCAATAAAGCCCCAGGGGAAAAATCGAAGGGAGTAAAATAACCATGGGGCAGAATCAGCGGAAAAACTCTGGCAACATGAATAACCAGAATAGATAAAACCCCCCAAGAAAAGATACGGCAGATGTGATTGAAGATCCCATTCATAAACAACTGGCCGAGATGTCAGAAATCGAATTCAGAATTTGGATCGCAGAAAAGATTAATAAAATGGAATTAGGAATTCAAGGAGAAATTCAAAAGTTGTCTCAAGAATTTAACGCATTTAAAGACAAAACCACCAAAGACTTAGACACACTGAAGCAAGAATTTACAGCCCTCAAAGATATGAAAAATACAGTAGAATCCCTCAGCAACAGAATCGAGCAAGCAGAAGAAAGGATTTCTGACACTGAAGATAAAGTCTTCGAATGCTCCCAATCTCTCAAAGAGGAAGAGAAATGGAGAGCAAAAACGGATCACTCACTCAGAGAACTCTCAGATAATTCGAAGAAAAGCAATATATGAATAATCGGGATTTCAGAGAATGATGAAGTGGCCTCGAAGGGCACAGAGGCCCTTCTGCATGAAATTATGAAAGAAAATTATCCAAACATGCCTAGAGAATCTGAAATTCAGAAAGCAGACAGCTTCAGAACCCCAGCACTATTCAACCCCAATAAGTCATCCCCCAGGCATATCATAATTAGCTTCACTAAAGTTAACATGAAAGAGAAGATTCTGAAAGCAGCCCGGCGAAAGAAAACTATTACGTACAAAGGAAAGAATATTAGAATAACTGCAGATCTCTCTGCTGAAACTTTTCAAGCCAGAAGAGGGTGGTCATCAACTTTTAATCTCCTAAAGCAAAATAACTTTCAACCCAGGATCTTGTATCCAGCTAAACTGAGTTTCATTTATGATGGAGAAATTAAATACTTCAATGACATTCATATGTTGAAAAAATTTGCCATAAGTAAACCAGCTCTTCAGGATATTCTCAGACCTATCCTCCACAATGACCAACCCAATCCTATACCACAAAAGTAAACTCACTCAGAAACTTCGGATCAAACTCCAACTTCCACACTGGCGAAAGGATTAAAAATGTCCACTGGACCTTTGAAAAACTCGATACCCAAAATTCCACCAGACTTATCAATAATCTCCATTAATGTGAATGGCTTAAACTGTCCCCTAAAGAGGCATAGGTTAGCTGACTGGATACAAAAACTCAAGCCAGATATTTGTTGCATACAAGAGTCACATCTTAACTTAAAAGACAAATACAGACTCAGGGTGAAAGGATGGTCATCCATATTTCAGGCAAATGGTAATCAGAAAAAAGCAGATGTTGCAATTTTATTTGCAGATACAGTAGGCTTTAAACCATCAAAAGTAAGGAAGGACAAGAATGGTCACTTCATATTTGTTAAGGGTAATACTCAATATGGTGAGATCTCAATTATTAATATCTATGCACCAAACCGGAATGCACCTCAATTTATAAGAGAAACTCTAACAGACATGAGTAACTTGATTTCCTCAAGCTCCATAATCATCGGAGATTTCAACACTCCTTTGGCAGTGTTGGATCGATCCTCCAGCAAGAAGCTGAGCAAAGAAATCTTAGATTTAAACCTAACCATCCAACATTTGGATTTAGCAGACATCTACAGAACATTTCATCCCAACAAAACTGAATACACATACGTCTCATCAGCCCATGGAACTTACTCCAAAATTGACCACATTTTAGGTCACAAGTCTAACCTCAGTAAATTTAAAGGAATAGAAATTATTCCTTGCATCTTCTCGGACCATCATGGAATAAAACTTGAATTGAGTAACAACAGGAATCTGCATACTCATACAAAAACATGGAAGTTAAATAACCTTATGCTGAATGATAGCTGGGTCAGAGATGACATTAAGAAAGAAATCGCCAATTTTTTGGAACAAAAGGACAATGAAGACACAAACTATCAGAACCTCTGGGACACCGCAAAGGCAGTTCTAAGAGGGAAATTTATAGCACTGCAAGCCTTCCTCAAGAGAACGGAAAGAGAGGAAGTTAACAACTTAATGAGACATCTCAAGCAACTGGAAAAGGAAGAACATTCCAACCCCAAACCCAGTAGACGAAAAGAAATAACCAAAATTAGAGCAGAATTAAATGAAATTGAAAACAAAAGAATAATACAACAGATCAATAAATCAAAAAGGTGGTTTTTTGAAAAGGCCAACCAAATAGATAAACCTCTGGCCAACCTAATCAGAAAAAAAAAGAGTAAAATCTCTAATATCATCAATCAGAAACAACAAAGACGAAATAACAACAGACTCATCAGAAATCCAAAAAATCCTTAATGAATATTACAAGAAGCTTTATTCTCAGAAATATGAAAATCTGAAGGAAATTGACTGATACTTGGAAGCACGCCACCTTCCAAGACTTAGCCAGAATCAAGTGGAAATGTTGAACAGACCCATATCAAGTTCAGAAATAGCATTAACTATACAAAACCTCCCTAAAAAGAAAAGCCCGGGATCAGATGGTTTTACATCAGAATTCTACCAAACCTTTAAAGAGGAATTAGTACCTATATTACTCAACCTGTTCCAAAAGGTAGAAAAAGAAGGAAGACTACCCAATATGTTCTATGAAGCAAACATCACCCTGATCCCCAAACCAGGAAAAGACCCAACAAGAAAAGAAAATTATAGACCAATATCACTAATGAATATAGATGCAAAAATATTCAATAAGATCCTAACAAACAGAATCCAGCAACACATCAAACAAATTATACATCATGACCAAGTTGGTTTTATCCCAGGGTCTCAAGGCTGGTTCAATATATGTAAATCTATAAATGTAATTCAGCACATAAACAAATTAAAAAACAAAGACCATATGATTCTCTCAATTGATGCCGAAAAAGCTTTTGATAATATCCAGCATCCCTTCATGATCAGAACACTCAAGAAAATTGGTCTAAAAGGGACTTTTCTTAAACTGATAGAGGCCATCTACAGCAAACCCACAGCCAATATCATATTGAATGGAGTTAAATTGGAATCATTTCCACTCAGATCAGGAACCAGACAAGGCTGCCCATTGTCTCCATTGCTTTTCAACATTGTAATGGAAGTTTTAGCCACTGCAATTAGGGAAGAAAAGGCGATCAAGGGTATCCATATAGAGTCAGAAGAGATCAAACTTTTGCTCTTCGCAGATGATATGATTGTGTATCTGGAAAACACTAGGGACTCTACTACAAAACTCCTAGAAATGATCAAGGAATACAGCAGCGTCTCAGGTTACAAAATCAACATCCATAATCGGTGGCCTTTATATACACCAACAATAGTCAAGTTGAAAAAGCAGTTAAGGACTCTATCCCATTCACAGTAGTGCCAAAGAAGATGAAATATTTGGGAATTTACCTAACAAAAGACGTGAAAGATCTCTATAAAGAGAACTATGAAACTCTAAGAAAAGAAACAGCTGAAAATGTTAACAAATGGAAAAACATACCATGCTCATGGCTGGGAAGAATCAACATTATCAAAATGTCCATACTACCCAAAGCAATATATAATTTCAACACACTCCCTATTAAAGTTCCACTGTCATATTTTAAAGATCTTGAAAAAACAATACTTTGTTTTATATGGAATCAGAAAAAACCTCGAATAGCCAAGACATTACTCAGAAATAGAAACAAAACAGGAGGAATCACACTACCAGACCTCAGACTTCACTACCAATCGATAGTGATCAAAACAGCATGGTACTGGCACAAAAACAGAGAAGTAGATATCTGGAACAGAATAGAGAACCAAGAGATGAATCCAGCTACTTACTGTGATTTGATCTTTGACAAGCCAATTAAAAACATTCAGTGGGGAAAAGATTCCCTATTTAACAAATGGTGCTGGGTGAACTGGCTGGCAATCTGCAGCAGACTGAAATTGGACCCACACCTTTCACCATTAACTAAGATAGACTCTCATTGGATTAAAGATTTAAACTTAAGACATTAAACTATAAAAATACTAGAGGAGAGTGCAGGGAAAACCCTTGAAGAAATTGGCCTGGGCAAGTATTTTATGAGGAGAACCCCCTGGGCAATTGAAGCAGCTTCAAAAATACACTACTGGGACTTGATCAAACTAAAAAGCTTTTGCACAGCCAAGAACACAGTAAGTAAAGCAAACAAACAGCCCTCAGAATGGGAGAAGATTTTGCAGGGTATATCTCTGACAAAGGTTTAATAACCAGAATCCACAGAGAACTCAAACGCATCAGCAAGAAAAAAACAAGGGATCCCATCGCAGGCTGGGCAAGGGATTTGAAGAGAAACTTCTCTAAAGAAGACAGGCGCACGGCTTCAGACATATGAAAAAATGCTCTTCATCTTTAATCATCAGAGAAATGCAAATCAAAACTACTTTGAGATATCATCTAACTCCAGTGAGACTAGCCTATATCACAAAATCTCAAGACCAGAGATGTTGGCGTGGATGTGGAGAAAAGGGAACACTTCTGCACTGCTGGTGGGAATGCAAATTAATACATTCCTTTTGGAAAGATATATGGAGAACACTTAGAGATCTAAAAATAGATCTGCCATTCAATCCTATAATTCCTCTGCTGGGCATATACCCAGAAGACCAAAAATCACAACATAACAAAGATATTTGTACCAGAATGTTTATTGCAGCCCAATTCATAATTGCTAAGTCATGGAAAAAGCCCAAGTGCCCATCGATCCACGAATGGATTCATAAATTGTGGTATATGTACACCATGGAATATTATGCAGCCTTAAAGAAAGATGGAGACTTTACCTCTTTCATGTTTACATGGATGGAGCTGGAACATATTGTTCTTAGTAAAGTATCTCAAGAATGGAAGAAAAAGTACCCAATGTACTCAGCCCTACTATGAAACTAATTTGGGGCTCTCACATGAAAGCTATAACCCAGTTACAACCTAACAATAGGGGGAAGTGGGAAAGGGAGGGGAGGGAGGGGGGTGGTGGGTAGAGGGAGGGGGATCGGTGGGATCATACCTGTGGTGCATCTTACAGGGGTATTTGCGAAACTTGGTAAATGTAGAATGTAAATGTTTTTGCACAGTAACTGAGATAATGCCAGGAAGGCTATGTTAACCATTGTGGTGAAAATGTGTCAAATGGTCTATGAAGCGAGTGTATGATGCCCCATGATCATATCAATGTATACAGTTATGATTTAATAAAAAAAAAGAAATGGGTATAATAAAAAAGGACCAAACATATCCTGGAACTGAATAATTTATTGGTTAAAAAAAATACATTTGAAACCTTTAACAATAAACTAGATTAAGAAGAAAAAAGAATTTCAGAACTTGAATACAAGTCTTTTGAAATAACTCAGTTGTACAAAAAGAAAAAAAATTACAACAGTAAAGCTTACATAACTTATGAGAGGCCTTAAATTGACCAGATATACGAAGTTTTGGTGTCCCAAGAGGAAGAAAAAACCAAAGGGACAGAAAACCTATTTAATGAAATAATAGCCGAAAACTTCTCAAGTCTAGCAAGAGACGTAGGCATCCAGATATAGGAAGCCCAGGCATTGCCAAATAGATCTTGCCTATGGCACATTCTAGTCAAATTGCCAAAAAGCCAAAGACAACAAGAATTCTAAAAACAGCCAAGAGAAAAATTTAGTCATTTATAAAGGAACACCCATCAGACTATTAGCAGATTTCTTAGCAGAAACCTTCGGCCAGGAGTGAATGAGATGATACAGTCAAAGTGCTAAAAGAAAAAAGCTTCCAGTCAAGGATATTATAACCAGCAATATAGCCTTTCTCAAATAAGCAAAAGCTGAAAGAATTCATCACCAGGAGACTAGGCCTAGAAGAAATTCCGGAAGCTTTGGTGCTTTTTTACTTCTTCTGTATTCCTTTCTAACTTCTAATAAAAGTCCTATCTTACCACTGAAAAACAAAACAAAACAAACAAACAACAACAAAAGAAGAAGAGGAGGAAGAAGAAGAAGAAGAAGAAGAGGAGGAGGAGGAGGAGGAAAGAGGAAAGAGGAAGAGGAAGAGGAGGGAAGAGGAGGGAAGAAGAAGGAGGAGGAGGAGGAGGAGAAGGAGAAGGAGAAGACTCTAGCCTGGGGCAACAGATTGAGACTTTGTCTCAAAAAAGAATTAAGTTTTAGATTTTTTTTTTTGTGGGGAAATTAGAGATTGGGGACCCTGAGTCCCCCAAGGAAAAAACATCCAAGACCAAAATAGAGCTTAGGAGTTTAACTGAACAAAAAAATAGCAGCTTAGCTTTAGAATTTCAGTTGGTTTTTAAGAAAAGTAGCTTTGCTCACCAATAAAAAATCTGTGCACTTCTTTCAGAAAACAAGTTTGAGGAAGGAAACAGAGATTGCAATTTGCTTGCTTAAAGGTTAAATAGCCCAGAAACTTTGGAATGCAAAAGCTGTGTGCATGTGCAACAAGGCAAGGCCTTACAGGTATCTGATCTAGCCTGGGGCCATAGCTCTCCCAGTAAAGGGATAAGGCTCCTGTCCTGAAGGGGGCTGGATCACAGAAACCCTGGGAAAGGGGTGGCTGTTACAAAAGTCACTGGAACAGTGTGCGCAACCAAAACTAATACAAACAAAGGGAGGAACTCTTGGGCAAAGAGGAAGGACTTCTTTCCCTCCCAGCTTCCATTGTGAGCATTGGCATCAGCCGGTTTGCCCCATGGGGGAACAAGGGGTCTATCAGCCCTTTTGGACGCCTGAAGAGTGAGGCCAACCAAGCAGATCTGGATACATCCCATTTGCTTTAAGGTTATGTTCCTTGTTTCTCAAGAATGCACAGGCTAAGTATAGTTAACTATCAATTAAGGAAGAGGAGATAATGGAAAAAAGCGTATGTAGTCATACAATTGCTAATGTATGACCCAAATAGCCCACAGGCTGATCTTTAAAGGCTCAGTTCTCCATTAGCTCATAGACTCTCCCACCTAAAATTGGCTTTGAGAGAACTCAATTATAGCTGAATAGGCAAAGGTTACATGGCCTCCATTGCATCTCACCATGGTTAATGGGGAACTCCTGGAACCACCTTTAAACTATCTCTCTGTCTTGTGTCTTCATTTACCCCATTTGGTGGATTCCACTTTAGCAGGTACCCCACGATCCTGGTGAGGGGCTGGTCCCCAACTTTTTTTAGTAACAAAGTTTCCTTAATACATAGCAGTATGGCAAAAAATTAGGTGTAGGATGTGCCACATTATAAATGAGCTTTGCCTTGACTGCTTGTTACTGGTTGAATTGTGTCCTTATAAAATTGATATGTTGAAGTCTTAATTCTCAGGACCTGATAATATGGCATTGTTTGGAGAAAGAGTCTTTAAAAGGTAATAAACTTAATATGAGTTTATCGGGGTAAGCTCTATTCAATATGACCAATGTCTTTATTAAAAGGAGAAAATTATGAGCTAGATGCATTGACTCACATCTGTAATTCAGCAAGTCAGGAAGCTGAGGTGAGAGGACTGCTTGAGGCCAGGAGTTTGAGACCAGCCTGGCGAATACAGCAAGAACCCTGTCTCAAAAAAAAAAAAAAAATTATTGTTTGGGATTCTTTGAGAGTACAAAGAATTAGGTTACACTGATTGCATTCGTCAAATAAAATCCCCCTTATAATTGTGTCCCACCCCCAAGATGTGTGCAATACACTGTGACCTTCCATCTCCCTTCCTTGATCCCCTGTCCACTTGCTCATTCCCCTACTCACCCTATCTTGTATTAGCTCATCTATTGCCTTCACATTAGAAGTGAGTACATTGGATTCTTGCTTCTCCATTCTTGTGATGCTTTACTAAGAAGAATGTGTTCCACCTCATCCAGGTTAACACAAAAGATGTAAAGCCTCCATCTTTTTTAGTGGCTGAATAGTATTCCATGGTATACATATACCACAGCTTATTAATCCCTTCCTGGGCTGGTGGGCATTTAGGCTGTTTCCACATTTTGATGATTGTAAATTGAGCTGCGATAAACAATCCAGTGCAAATGTCCTTATGAGAAAATGGTTTTTTTTCTGGGTAGATGCTTAGTAATGGGATTGCAGAATCAATGGGAGGTCTAATTTAAATTCTTTGAGGATTCTCCATACTTGCTTCTAAAATGATTGTATTAGTTTGCAGTCCCACCAGCAGTGTAAAAGTGCTCCCTTCTCTCCATATCCACACCAGCCTCTGCTGCTTTGACACTTTGCGATGTGGGCTATTCTCACTGGGGTTAGGTGATATCTCAGGGTAGTTTTGATTGGCAATTCTCTGATGATTAGGAACAATGAGCATTTTTTCATATGTTTGTTACCCATTCGTCTGTCTTCTTTAGAGAAGATTTTATTCATGTCTCTTGCCCAGTGATATGTGGGAATGTTGGGTCTTTTTTGGTGGATTAATTTGAGTTCTCTGTAGATCCTATTTACCAAGCTTTTGTCCAATTCGTAATATGCAAATATATCTTCCCATTCTGAAGGTTGTGTGTTTGCTTTGGTTGTTGTTTTCCGGGCTGTGCAGAAGCTTTTCAGTTTGATTAAATCCCATTTGTTTATTCTTGTTGTTGCAGTTGCCACAGAAGTTTTCTTCATAAAATCTTTTCCCAGGCCAATATCTTCAAGTGTTTACCTTATACTTTCTTCAAAGACTATTATTGTTTCATGCCTTAGATTTAAATCTTCTATCCATCTTGAATCAATTTTTGTAAGTGATGAGAGGTGAGGGTCCAGTTTCAGTCTTTTACGTGTGGTGATCCAGTTCTCCCAACACCATTTATTGAATAGGGATTCTTTCCCCCAGTGTATGTTCTTGTTTGGTTTATCAAAGATCAAATGGCTGTAAGATGTTAGTTTCATCTCAAGGTTTTCTATTCAGTTCCAAATGGCTATGTCTCTATTTTTGTGTCACTACCATGCTGTTTGGATCACTGTGGCCTTCTAGCATAGCTGAAAGTCTGGTAGGGTGATACCCCCAGCTTTGTTGCTAGGTATTTCATTTTCTTCAAAGCTACTGTGAAGGGAATTGTGTCCTTGATTAGCTTCTTATCTTGGCTGTTATTGGCATATACAAAGGCTACTGATTTGTGGACATTGATTTTATATCCTGAGACATTCCTGTATTTTTTGATCACTTCCAGGAGTTTTGTGGTTGAGTCTTTGAGGTTTTCTAAGTATAAGATTGTATCATTGGCAAAGAATGAGAATTTGACCTCCTCTGTAACCATTTGGATGCCCTTTGTTTCCTTTTCTTACCTGATTGTGTTGGCTAGAACTTCCAGCACTGTGTTGAATAGTATCGGCAATAGAGGACAATCTTGTCTGGTTCTAATTCTAAGTGGAAAATTTTTGAGTTTTGCTTCACTCAGTATAATATTAGCTGTGGATTTGTTATAGATGGCTTTGATCAGTTTACAAAATGTACCACCTATGCCTATATTCTTAAGTGTTCTAATTAGAAAAGGATGCTGAATTCTATTGAATGCTTTTTCTGCATCTATTGAGAGAATCTTATGCTCTTTGTTTTTGCTTCTGATGATATGGTGAATTACGTTTATGGACTTGCATATGTTAAACCAGCCTTGCATCCCTGGGATGAAACCTACTTGATCGTGATGAATGATTTTTTTTTTTTTAATTTCAGCTTTCTTGTTCATTCTTCTTCATTTGAAGTATTTTTTTTTGTTGTTCATTTTCTTCTCCTCTGGAGATGCTCTGTCCCGCTGTTTTTGATGTTAGTAGAGATGGGGTCTTACTCTGGCTCACTGCTGGTCATACTGGTCTCAAACCTTTGAGCTCAGGCAATCCACCCGCCTCAGCCTCCCACAGGGCTGGGACTACAGGCATGAGCCACTATGCACGGCCGTGAATGATTTTTTGATGTGTAGGTGCAATCTATTGGCTAGAATTTTGTTGAGAATTTTTGCATCTATATTCATTAGTGTAATTTGTCTGAAATTGTCCTTTTTCATCGGTTCTTTTGCTTGTTTTGGTGTCAGGGTGATGTTTTTGTCATAGAACATGTTGGGGAAGATTCTTTCATCTCGATTTTTTTGGAATAATTTCTGCAGTATGAGTAAAAGCTCTTCTTTGAATGTTTGATGGAATTCTGGTGTGAAGCCATCTGGACCAGAGATTTTTTTATTGTTTCTTCTATCTCAGTTCTTGAAATCAGTCTGTTTAAGAGATCTATTTCATCTTGATTAAGCATAGGGAGAGGGTGTGATTCCAGGCATCACATCAATCCTTTTTCTCCATATTGTCAAATATTTGGGCATAGAGTTTCTTGTATTACTCAGAGATGATCTCTTGTATCTCTGTGTCATCTGATGTTATTTCCCTTTTATCATTTCTGATTGAGGTTATTAGAGATTTTACTTTTCTGTTTCTAGTTAATCTTGCCAAAGTTTTATCAATTTATTTATTTTTTTAAAAAACCAATGTTTTGTCCAGGTGTGGTGGCTCATGCCTGTAATCCTAGCACTCGGCAGGCTGAGGTGGGTGAATTGCCTGACCTTATGGGTTCAAGGCCAGCCTGAGCCAGAGAAAGACCTTCTCTAAAAAAAAAAAAGCTGGGATTTGTGGTGGGCGCCTGTAGCCCCAGCTACTTGGGAGGCTGAGGCAAGAGAATCACTTGAGCCCAAAAGTTTGAGGCTGCTGAGAGCTATGATGCCACAGCCCTCTACCGAGGGTGACAAAATGAGACTCTTTCTCAAAAAAAAAAAAGAAGAAAAAGAAAAAGAAAGAAAGAAAATAAGAAAAAAGAAAGAGAGAAAGAAAAAACAACTTTTTGTTTTGTTAATTTTCTGAGTGATTCTTTTCAATTTCATTAATCTCTGATTTAATTTTGTTTATTTCTTTTCTTCTGCTGGGTTTGGGATTCAATTGTTTTTCTTTTTCCAATTCCATAAGATGGTTCATGAGTTTATTGATGCAGTGTCTTTCTGTTTTTCAAATGTAGGCTTCTAATGCAATAAATTTCCCTCTTAAGACTGCTTTTTCTGTATCCCACAGGTTTTGGTAACCTGTGTCTTCATTGTTGTTACATTTGAGGAACATAACATAACGATTTCCTCTTTTATATCTTCCTGAGCCCAGCTATCATTCAGCATAAGGTTTTTTAATTTCCAAGTCTTTGTGTGAGGATGAATGTTTTTGTTGAAGTTGAGTTTCACCTCTATTACCTTGTCGTCTAAGAAGATACAAGGTATAATTTCTTTTCTTTCTTTTCTTTTCTTTCTTTTTTTTTTGTTTTTAGGCAGACTCTCACTTTATTGCCCTTGGTAGAGTGTTGTGGATCATAGCTCACAGCAACCTCAAACTCATGGACTCAAGTGATTCTCTTGCCTTAGGCTCCCAAGTAGCTCGGACTACAGGTGCCTGCCACAATGCTCAGCTATTTTTAGAGACAGGGGTCTTGCTCTGGCTCAGGGTGGTCTTGAACCTGTGAACTCAGGCAATCCACATGCCTCAGCCTCCCATAGTGCTAGAATTACGGCCATGAGCCACCAGGCCCAGCCCCACAAGGTATAATTTCTATTCTTTTAATCTTGCTGAGGTTTTATTTGTATCCTAGGATGTGGTTGATTTTGGAGTATGTACCATGGCCTGACGAGAAAAATGTATATTCTTTAGCTTTGGGATGGTGTGTTCTATATATGTCTATTAATTCCATTTGTTCTTGGGTCAAATTTAAGTCCTTTGTGTCTTTGTTTAGTTTCTGTTTGGAGGATCTGTCTATTTCTGTCAGAGGGGAGTTAAAGTCCCTGGCTGTTATGGTGTTAAGGGATGTCATATTGCTAAGACCCCTCAAAGTCTGTTTCATAAATCTGGGAGCATTTGAGTGCATAAGTATTTAAAATTGAAATGTCTTCTTCTTGTATTATTCCCTTGACAAGTATAAAGTGTTTACCTTTGTCTTTCTTAACTTTAGTTGGTTTAAATCTGCTTGTATTTTAAAATAAGATTGCAACCCTCTTTTCTTCTGATTTCCATTTGCTTAAAATACTGTTTTCAGTCCTTTAACCCTGAGTCTTAATTTGTCCTTCAAGGCTAGGTATGACTCTTAGAGACAGCATATGGATAGCTTGTGCTTTTTTGTCCAATCAGCCAGCCTGTGGACAACGGTGAATTCAGTCCATTGACATTTATTGAGAGAATTGGTAAATGTAGTGGAGTTCTAGTCATCTTATTTTGTGAAAGTCTGTTGTGTAGTTTTATCCTTTATGCCATTGTGGAAGCTATGTTTTGACCTTTAGCTTCTGGGTGTTTACTTTGCTGGTGGTCCATTGTGATGGTCAGTGTTGAGAATAGGTCTAAGCATTTCCTATAGAGCTGGTCTTGTTGTGGTGAATTTCCTCAGCCAGCAAAGATTTGTTTCTCCATCAATTTTGAACCTTAGTTTAGCAGGATACAGAATTCTGAACTGAAAATTGTTTTGTTTATGAATGTTAAAGGTGGATGACCATACTCCTCTTGCTTGGAAGGTTTCAGCTGAAAAGTCTGCTGTTATCCTAATCACTCTGCCTCTATAAGTCAGTTGACTCTTACTCCTGGCTACTTGTAGAATTTTTTCTTTCATCTTGACTTTGGACAGATTCATTACAATGTGTCTTGGAGAGACTCTGTTAGAGTTTAGATGACCTAGGGTTTGATATCCATCTGAAAGGAGTGTATCTGGGTCTTTAGTAAAACTTGGACAGTTTTCATTTATGATAGTTTCCAGTAGGGCTTCCATTTCTTTGGGATAATCTTCTTCCCCTTCAGGAATCCCTATTATTGTATGTTTGAACACTTCAGAGAGACTTGTAGTTCTCTAAACATCTATTCTCCTTTCTGTCTCTCTCTCTCTCTCTTTTTTTTTTTTCACAGTATTTGGATGGGGCTGGGTTTGAAACTACCACCTCTGGTATCTGGGGCTGGTGCCTTACTCCATTGAGCCACAGGTACCACCCATCTTTTTTTTCCTGCTTCTTTAACTACCTAGATTAACTTGAAAACTTTATCCTCATGCTCTGAGATTCTTTCTTCTCCATCATCTAATCTATTTTTGATATTCTTTTTACTGCACCTTTACATTCCCTGATTGTCTCCTTCATTTCCTCAAGTTCTGTCATATCCTTTCTATAGTCTACATTTCTGCCATCCAACATTTGGTTCTATCTTTCCATTTTCTTGTTCATTTCTTTTATTGTCTTTCTTTTTTTTCAGACAGAGTCTCAAGCTGTCACCTTGGATAGAGTGCCATAGCATCATAGCTCACAGCAACCTCCAACTCAGACTCAAGCGATCCTCTTGCCTCAGTTATTCTATTTTTTGTAGAGACAGGGTCTTGCTTTTACCCAGGCTGGTTTCCGACTCCTGAGTGGGAGGAATCCACCTACCTTGGCCTCCCAGAGTGCTAGGATTACAGATATGAGCCACTGTGCCTGGCCTCTTTTATTGTCTTTATCATCCATATTTTATTTATTTTTTCTTTTTTATGTTATTTTATTTTTTAGAGATAGAATCTCACTTTATCACCCTCAATAGAGGGTCATGTCATCACAGCTCACAGCAACCTCCAACGCCTGGATTTAGGCAATTCTCTTGCCTTAGCCTCCTGAGTAGCTGGGACTCCAGGCGTCTGCCACAATGCCTGGCTATTTTTTTGTTGCAGTTTGGCTAGGGCTGGGTTTGAACCCACCACCCTTGGTATATGGGGCCGGTGCCCTACTCACTGAGACATAGGCACCACCCTATCATCCATATTTTAAATTCCCTTTCTGTCAATTCCATTAATTCTTTATAGGTGGAGTCTTCTGCAGTAGCAGCCTCATGGTCCTTTGGGGGAGTTCCTCTGTTTTGGTTTTCGATGTTGTCAGGTTTTTCCTCATGTGTTCTTTATTCTTCACCTCCTTGTTCTCCTTTCACCTTCTCACTGCCTCCTTTGCTTCAAATACCTCGTCTCAGAGCTTAGGTCTTGAAGTGGCCTCCACCTGAGCAAAGCCAAACTTCCTCCTGGCCAAATAAACAGAAGTCCTTGCTTTTAATGAGAATATGTTGCAGTGTGTTAAAGGGGACAACAGGTGGCGCTATGGTTTTTTTTTTTTTTTTTTTTAGGAGATGGAGAGAACAGCCAGCAATCTCTATGGTTCTTAATTCCAAATTTAGTTGCTTTTGGTCATCCACCTGATTGTTTCCTCACCATTCAGCTCCTGCTTGGTTGGGATCTTAAAGCTCACAATAATCCTTTAGGGGCAGGTCTCACAGTGACCCCCTGACTCCAGGTCCCATGGGGTGCAGGAGTCCTTCAGCCTGTCCCGAGAGTGGAGTTCTGATTCCAGCTGGCAGAATTAACGTGGCTGTGCTTTAGGCCCCTGCTCAGACCTTCTCACAAGGGCAGCTCCCTGGCCACTGAGACCTTCTCAGTATGGCTGCTTGTTTAGCCACCGCATCTATGGTGAATCCACTTCATCAGCATTCGAATCTGGTTGCTGGATGCTGTTTGAGTCTGCCCACTTTTCCAAACTTTCCACTCAACCCACCGCTTCCCCCAACAACTGAAAACTCCAGAAACGTTTCCTCTCATCCCAAACCTGTGTGTGTGTGGGGGGTGGTCAGCCAATCCCAGCTGGTCACAATCACTTGCCTAATTCATCAGATTTCCACCATTCTGGATCTTACACTGTATCCAGCTCCCCACCTCCTCACTGTGCTCCCTGAGCTGTCCCCACACCAGGTACACCTGGGATCTCTCTTTTTCCTCAGTTGTTCTAGGAGAGCTCAGCTGAATGATCATTCTGATCCACCATCTTGCTCCGCATCCAGCAATTCTCAAAAAAAAAATTTTTTTGAGAATTTTCTGACAGCTTTGTCTCAAGCTGTCACCCTGAGTAGAGTGCCATGGTGTCACAACTCACAGCAACCTCAAACTCTTGGGCTTAAGCGATTATCTTGCCTCAGCCTCCAATGCCTGAGTATTTTTCGTGGGCCGGGACTGGATTTGTTGTTTGGTGGGCCGGGACTGTATTTGAACCTGGTATATGTGGCTGGTGCCCTAGTTACTTGAGCTACAGGCACTAAGCTAGTCCAGCATGGGCCAGGTAATTGCTAATACCTGCAATCCTAGAACTCTGGGAGGCTGAGGTGGGTGGATCACCTGAACTCATGCGTTTGAGACCAGCCTGAGCCAGAGAGAGACCTCTGAGACCTCTTCTCTAAAAATAGGCAGGCCTTGTGGCAGGTGCCTCTAGCCCCAGCTACTTAGCAGGCTGAGGCAAGAGGATCACTTGAACCTAAGAGTTTGACGTTTCTATGAGCTGTGACGCCATGGCACTCTACCAAAGGTGACAAAGTGAGACTCTGTCTCAAAACAAACAAACAAACAAAACTTAGCCCAGCATGGTGGTGTGCACCTGTAGTCTAAGATACCTGGGAGGCTGAATCAGGATTGCTTGAGACCAGGTGTTCAATCAATGCTGCAGGTAGGTATGATCATGCCACTGCACTCCAGCCTGGGTGACAGTGGAGATCCCATTTATAATAAATAAATGAGTATAAAAAAATAAGGGGAAATTTGGGCATGCAAATATATAGAGAGGGAAGATAATAAGAATAGACATATGATGACCCTCTACAAGTCAAGAAAAGAGACCTAGGATAGGCTTTTACATTAAACTTTACCATCACAGCCCTCATTAGGAAATGATCCTGCTGACATCTTGATTTTGGACTTCTACCCCCTAGAAATGTGAAACAATGAATTTCTGTTGTTTAAGTAACCACGTCTGTGGTACTTTGTTGTGGCCCTAGGAAATGAAAATACTACTTTATTTAAAACTTATGTCACCCTATTGGCTCTGCTAATCTCTTTTAGACTGTTCTTTTAATTTTTTTCATAGTACTTGTCATATTTTTATCTTATATTCTGATTTCCCTTGCCCAGATGAGTGTTTCACAGGGGACTTGAAGGTTATTATTATTATTATTATTTTTGAGACAGAGCCTCAAGCTGTCACCCTGGGTAGAATGCCATGGCATCACAGCTCCAACTCGTGGACTCAAGCTATTCTCCTGCCTCCAACTCCCAAGTAGCTGGGACTACAGGCGCCCACCACAACACCCGGCTATTTTTTGGCAGCCGTCATTGTTGTTTGGCAGGCCTGGGTTTGAACTCACCAGCTCAGGGGTATGTGGCTGGCACCTTAGCCACTTGAGCCACCAGTGCAGAGCTGGTATTTTTTTTTTTTATTGTTGTTTTGTTTTTGAGACAAGAGTCTCACCTGGTTGCCCTGGATAGAAAACCAGGGTGCATAACTCACAGCAACCTCAAACTCTGGGGCTCAAGCAATCTTCTTGCCTCAGACTCTAGAGTAGCTGGGACTACAGGTTCTTGCCACAAGGCCCAACTAGTTTTTCTATTTTTAAGAGAAATGGGTGTTTTGTTTTTTTTTTACACATACACTGGTTTTATAGACCATTTGACATATTTTCATCACACTGGCTAACATAGCCTTCCTGGCATTTTCTTAGTTATTGTGTCATTTAAGACACAATAACCTGCCACATATAAGACATTTATATTCTGCATTTACTAAGTTTCACATGTACTCTTGTAAGATGCACCATAGGTGTAATCCCACCAATCACCCTCCCTGAGAGATGGGGTCTTGGCTTGGCAGCTGTAACTCAGTGGTTAGGGCCAGGTGGGTTCAAACCCGGCCTGAGCCTGCTAAACAACAATGACAACTACAACAAAGAAAAATAGCCAGGCAATGTGGCGGGCACCTGTAGTCCCAGCTATTTGGGAGGCTGAGCTCAGCAAGAGAATTGCTTAAGCCCAAGAGTTTGAGGTTGCTGTGAGCTGTGACACTACGATATTCTACTGGGAAAACTAAAGTGAGACTCTGTCCCCCCTCCAAAAAAAACCTAAACATATATGGTTGTTCTTTCATCAAAGAGAAAGTGGAGAAGATAGCCCTTGCACCATGGAGATAGATCCCTAACATATATGACAATTTATTATAATAGTTTTACATTAAACTTAATAATAAAAGCCTAAAACGTAGATGCAAGACTCAAGGAATAAAAATAACAAAGAGTGGCTGGGAGCACTGTAACTATTATGGGACAAATTGTGGCCCCCAACTCCCATATGTTATTGTCCTAACCCCCAATAACTCAGGCTATTATGTGGAGATAAAGTTCATCTACGTGGTCTCATATTGTACACTGTAAAAAAAAAAATTACCCTTGTTCAGCTTGCACTATTTTTAAATACTTCCACAAACTAGCTATGCAACAGATGGAACATAGAAGCAAATAGTGAGAATCTAGCTATTTCTTTCTTTTTTCCTTTTTTTGAGAGTCTCACTCTGTTGCCCAGGCTAGAGTGCCGTGGTATCAGTGTAGTTCACAGCAACCTCAAACTCCTCGGTTCAAGTGATCATCCTGCCTCAGTCCTGCAAATAGCTGGAACTACAGGTGGGAACCACTGTGCCCAGACATAATCCAGCTATTTTCTATTAAAAAGAATTAAAAAAAAAAAAAGATTAGGGCGGCGCCTGTGGCTCAGTGAATAGGGCGCCGGCCCCAATATGCTGAGGGTGGCGGGTTCGAACCCGGCCCTGGCCAAACTGCAATAAAAAAATAGCCCGGCATTGTGTCGGTCGCCTGTAGTCAGCTACTTGGGATGCGGAGGCAAAAGAATCGCCTAAGCCCAAGAGCTGGAGGTTGCTGAAGGTTGCTGTGAGATGTGACGCCACGGCACTCTACCGCGGGCAATAAAGTAGACAGTCTCTAAAAAAAAAAAAGGAAAGAAAGAAAAAAAAATTAAGAAAAAAACAAAATGCCACTCCTTACTAAACCTTTTTTGTTTCTTTTGGAAAATACGTTTAATTTTCATTGAAATGTTTATGTTAACATGTAATGGCAGTATTACCTATCCTTGTGTTATTAAAGTGTAAATTAATAAGGCTTTTACCATTTCGTAAAAGCAAGGCCTAGGACACTTGTAACCCAATTTACATCCTCCCGCCTTTGTGCCCTGGTGGCCAAGTATTCCAATTATCTACATAATTTGACGCCTACAAGAGACGGAGCCCACAGACTGAACCTGGACAGTTCTGTCTTTACTGCCGTCCCCCTGCAGCGAACTTCTGCTGGAATCCGCAGGGCGCCAAAGGAACCCTTCGCAGAGCCTTCTGGGAGCTGTAGTTTTCCACCTTCAGACCTCGACACGCAATTCCGTTGCGTCCCTAACCGCCGCCATTGTTCCGCGCCTTGGGACTGTGAGTTGTTTTGCCGGGGGCTTTTGTTACTTTTCGCGATCATCGGGTCACCCAAGTCTGCAGGGGCCGAACTGGTCTGGTCCGAGGGCCGTCGCTAGAGACCTGGACCGGGTGCCGCTGGGTCACGAGCGGGGACGGAGCTGATGTGGCGCTAACCTTTCTGGTTGCGGATCGTGAGGTGGAGGCAGGAAGTCTCCCCTGCTGCCCATTCAGTGGTTGGAAGTGCCAGAGACACAGTTCCTCCAGTTTGAAGGTTACAGGACAATACCGAACTAATCTGGTTTCACTCTTTCCTGCTCCGGCGCGGTTGCCTAACCAGATCCCGTGTGTTGGTGGTGGGTGGAGATGAAGAACTCTACGTCTGTTAGCAGGGAAGGAGTCAGCTCTGGGAAGCGCAGGCCTCCCTGTTGCCTCGCCCCTCCCTCTGTGGGGGGTAGGAACTGCGGGGAGACCGCTTCCTTCACCCGGCTCTCACTTATAGCATCCCTAGCGTCCTGCCACCTCCTGCTCGCTTCACAAAACTGACCGTGAGGATGGCCACCAGGGTCCGCACAGCTTCCATTTGGGTGAGTAGGAGTTTTCCTTTATTCCTGAAAAGTTATCCCTGAATGCTGACATATAGGCGTCCCGTCTCTTTGGGGATCTGAGCTTGCCAATAACTTTCTTGTTTCATCGCTATTCCAAGCAACTGGACTTCCTTTAAAGCAGTGGTCCCATCCTTTTTGGCACCAGCAACCGGTTTCATGGAAGACAGTTGTTCTATGGATGGCAGAGTTGGGGGATGATTTCGGGATGATTGAAACGCATTACATTTATTGTGCGCTTTATTTCTTTTCTCTTTCCTTTCCTTTTACCTTTTCTTTCTTTCTTTTTTTTTTTTTGAGACAGAGTCTATGATGTTGCCCTCGGTAGAGTGCCGTGGTGTCACAGCAACCTTTAACTCTTGGACTTAATTGATTCTTTTGCCTCAGACTCCCGAGTAGCTGGCACCCGCCACAACACCCAGCTTGTGCACTTTATTTCTATTATTATTACGTTATAATACAGTAGAACCTCTGTAAGTTTACCACCCAAGGGACTGTAACAAACTAGTCAACCTACAGAGGTGGTCAACATTAAGAACTAGGCCTACTGTACTGATATGTACTAGTGGTACATGTTCAATGTATAACAATTAGGTGGTCAATGTTGGGAGGTGGTGAACTATGGAAGTTTTATTGTCTATAATGAAATAATTAGACAACTAACCATAATGCAGAATCAGGAGGAGCCCTGAGCTTGTTTTCTTGCAACTTGCTTGGTCTCATCTTGGAGTGATGGCAGACAGTGACACCTCAGTGTTGCATCTATAATGCCTGCCATTAAATGCAGCTTAATTGTCACTTGCCACTCACTGATGGGGTTTTAATATGAGTCTATAAGTGATTGATTTATTAAGGACTCTGTGCAGTCAACCTCTCTGCTAATGATAATCCATATTTGCAGCCTCTCCCCAGCACTAGCATCACCACCTGAGTTCCACCTTAGATAATCTGGCGTTAGATTTGCATAAGGAGTCCTCAACCTAGATCCTTCACATGTGCAGTTTACAGTAGAGTTCATGCTCGTATGAAAATCTAATGCTGCTGCTGATCTGATAGGCTGTGTTCAGGCAGTGATGTCAGCCATGGAGAGTGGCTGTAAATACAGATGAAGCTTCTCTTGCTGCTCTCTGCTCACCTCCTTGCTGTGTGGCCTGGTTTCTAACAGTCTATGGCCTGGGAGTTGGGGACCACAGTTATAGAGGATGCTGGACTTTACAGAAAGGCTTCTTGTCACCAGACTTTTCATTTCCTCTTGCCTTCTGTCTGTTTTCTACCAACTTTATATCCTGAACTTTCAGTTAACAAGGGGTAATCATCCATCTTTCAATCATTTTTTCTGATTTTGATTTCTTGTCTGATAATTTCCCTCACCCTGCTTTTAGTATCATTTATAGTTTACCATTATTTGATTATTCACCTTCTTGTGGTTCAAGGTGAGAAGTAAATAAGTACCCAAAGTCAATGTCAGAGGAACCTCTTACACTTTTTTTTTGAGACAGAGTCTCAAGCTGTCGCCGTGAGTAGAGTGCTATGGCATCACAGCTCATAGCAACCTCCAACTCCTGGCTCAAGCAATTCTCCTGTCTCTGCCTCCCAAGTAGCTGGGACTGTAGGTGCCCGGCTATTTTTTGGTTGCAGCCATCTTTGTTGTTTGGTGGGCCCAGACTGAATCCGAACCTGCCAGCTCAGGTGTATATGGCTGGCGCCTTAGCCGCTTGAGCCACAGGTGCCAAGCCCCATCTTTCAATATTTTTAACCCATATTTATTATCTTCTATGTTTCAGATTTTTGAGCTTCTTTTTTTTTTTTTTTTTGCAGAGACAGAGTCTCACTTTATCACCCTTGATAGAGTGCTGTGGTGTCACACAGCTCACAGCAACCTTTAACTCCTGGGCTTAGGCGATTCTCTTGCCTCAGCCTCCCAAGTAGCTGGGATCACAGGCGCCCGCCACAATGCCCAGCTATTTTTTTTTGCAGTTTGGGGCCAGTTTGAACCCATCTCCCTCGGCATTTGGGGCTGGCGCCCAACTCACTGAGCCACAGGTGCCGCCCTGAGCTTCATTTTTGAAATTACACATTTACTCACTTAATTCAACAGTTTTGTTTATTGTTTTTTGTTTTCTGGACCCTGGCACAGGTGCAAAGACTGCAAAGATGGGTTGTTCATTTATCTTTCTGTGGAAGAGCAGTAGTCTGGTGGGAATGGTGACAAGAAAATCACAATGACCAGTTAATAGGTACTCTGGGAGCAAGCTGTGGGACTTGAGGGACGGAGAGTAGAGGTTCAGTTTTAGAAGCATGGACACCCGAAGAAATGCTTCAGAGATTAAGAGATTTTTTTTTTTTTTTTTTACAGAGTCTCACTTTATTGCCCTTGGTAAAGTGTGGTGGCATCACAGCTCACAGCAACCTCCAACTCCTGGGCTTAGGTGATTCTCTTGCCTCAACCTCCCAAGCTGGGAGTACAGGTGCCTGCCACAATGCTCTGCTATTTTTTTGTTGTTGTTGTTGTTGCAGTTTGGCCAGAGATGGGTTCGAACCTGCCACTCTCAGAACATGGATCCGGCGCCCTACCCACTGAGCCACAGGCACCACTCGATTAAGAGATTGTTAAACTTATGTTTGAAAGATGAGTGATGTGAATAAGGGCTTGAAATCCAACTTAGGAAACGAAGGCAACATGCACATTTGAAAGGCTTGAACTGACCTAGTATGGTGATCTTTGAGTGTTAATAGGGTTGCTAGAATGTAGACTTTTGGTGTTTAATGATGATGGTGGATGTATATACTAAGAAATGAGGCCAGAGCCAGAGGCAGAAGATCATAGAAGGCTTTGAGATTCTCATTAAAAATCTTTGAGATAGTACTTGTTAGGTCACTTAGTGACTTTAGGAATTTGTTTTTACAGTCATCTGCAGCTCTGAACCTGAGAGGAATTTAGCGTGTTGCTTGTAAGACTTGCTCACTCAGATTCCACCATGAGAGGATGCTCTTCTGTTTGAGATATACATTTATCATGGCTTTGGAGATGCTGCTACAAGATGGCCCATCAGAATCTACCCTCATTTCCTACCACTTCTCTGTTGTCACTGTCATTTGCTACACTTGCTGCTCTTGTACTTGGGTCACATCTGCCCTTATGCTGTGACCCTATCACTTTGTTTTTGTTTTATAGATGTCATTATTTTTCTATTCTGGTAGGTCTCTTTTGTTTTCATTGGGTGTTTCAGGAAGACAAACACTACTACAACCCTGATCTAACCCTACTCTTAGTGTTTTAACAACAAAAAGCGAGACTCAATGAGAGAGTGAATTGTTCATAGATACCTAGATAGCAAGAAGAGGAAAATGTTTCATTCAAAATCTCATACTGAAGTACCCCCAAAATTTCATACTGAACTAAAACCAAGAATTGTTTGCTCCTGAGCATTTGGCATTGTGTTCTCATTTAAATAGCTACCCATGTGTGGTCATTGCACTTTCAGGGATCCTGGGGGCCTGTGTGCAGAATCTGTGGGTGGAACTGTCATCACTGTGCTGGGTTCCTCATGTGCATTTCTTCTTGCTGTTCTGAGGCAGCAGCCCTGAGCCCAGTTTACAGAATATCCAGTTCAGCCTCCATTTAAGTGGGTTTCACCAGCCTAGGAGATCAAGGTTGAGGCCCAGAGGCAATATGCTTGCTAAAGTGAGTTTGCTCTTGAGTCTATAGGTTCCACCTCTCCAGGAAGGAGAGCGTTCTTGTGATAGGATCAGAAAGTTCCAAGTTCAGGAATCCATCCTTGGCCAAAGGACCCCTGACCATAGACCTCTGCCTGGATCACCCTGGCAGAGGCAGAAGAGTCATAGGACAGAGCAAGTGCTAGAGTGGCTGTTTATTTCCCAAGAGAAGTTGAAAATCACCAAGTCCTGGGTAAGTTTATCTTATTTGTTTATTACCACTTCTTTTCTTTATTATTTATTTATTTATTTATTTTGGTAGGAGGAGAAGGATCCTTAGGTCAAAGAGTTAAGTTAATCATTCCCCAGTTAATGGCCTTTTTATCATTGGTTTATATATGTTTAAGGTCCTTGTCTACTTCTATTTATATTATATATTCCCTTATTGCCCCATACTCAATTTCCGTCTTCTCCCCCACCCCCTAAAAATAATTTTTTTTTTTTTTTTTGAGACAGAGTCTCACTATATCACCCTCAGTAGCATGCTGTGGCATCACAGATCACAGCAACCTCAAACTCTTGGGCTTAAGCCATTCTCTTACTTCAGCTCCCAAGTAACTGAGACTACAGGTGTCCACCACAACACTGGGCTATTTTTCTTTTTTCTTTCTTTTTTTTTTTTTTTGCTTGCAGTTGTCGTTGTTGTTCAGCAGGCCCAGGCCGGGCTCAAACCTGCCAGCCTCTGGTGCCCTACTCACTGAGCCACTGGTGCCGAGCCAATATTGTATTTTATTTATGTTTATTTACGAAATATGTATTGTTCTGGAAGCTTGTTAGAAAAGCAGAATATCAGACTTCATTCACCCCAGTCCTGTTAATATCAGACGCTTAATTTTAAAAAAGATTCAGTGATTTTTACACAGTAAAGTTCAAAATAAACTTGTTAAGAAATCCATATTCAAATTTTTACCTGTGGTGTGTTTCCTCTACTTCCACCATTTTGTTATGAAAATTTTCAAACATAGGGCAGAGCTGAAAGGATTTTGCCAGTGAACATCAGTATATCCATCACGTAGAATTTACTCTTAAAATTTTACTGTACTGGGCAGCGCCTGTGGCTCAGTGAGTAGGGCGCCGGCCCTGTATGCGGAGGGTGGCGGGTTCTGACCCAGCCCCGGCCAAACCGCAACGGAAAAATAGCCGGGCATTGTGGCGGGCGCCTGTAGTTCCAGCTGCTCGGGAGGCTGAGGCAAGAGGATCGCGTAAGCCCAAGAGTTAGAGGTTGCTGTGAGCCGTGTGACGCCATGGCACTCTACCCCAGGGCGGTACAGTGAGACTCTGTCTCTACAAAAAAAAAAAATAATAAATAAATAAAAAATAAAATTTTACTGTACTTTACCATAGTATTCATCTTTCCAATCCTGTATACATCCATTATTCCATCTTATTTTTGGTGTATTTCATGAAATATTTTATTATTTTTTTTTTGCAGTTTTTTTTTGGCTGGGGCTGGGTTTGAACCCACCACCTCTGGCATAGGGGGCTGGCGCCCTACACCTTTGAACCACAGGCGCTGCCCATATTTATTTATTTATTTATTTTAACATTTTAATTTTAATTTAATTTAATTTATTTATTCATTTTGAGACAGAGCCTTAAGCTGTCACCCTAGGTAAAGTGCCATAGCATCACAGCTCATAGTAACCTCCAACTCCTGGGTTTAAGCAATTCTCTTGCCTCAGCCTTCCAAGTAGCTGGGACTACGGGCTCCTGCCACAATGCCTGTTTTTTGGTTGCAGCTGTCATTGTTTGGCGGGTCCGGGCTGGTTTCCAACCTGCCAGCTCTGGTGTATGTCGCTGGTGCCTTAGCCGCTTGAGCTATAGTTGCTGAGCCTCATGAAATATTTTAGACATCAGCCCGCTTCTCTAAATACTTTCCTATGTGTATTATTAGCTGGTGTTCAATATTTGTTTATGGGTTTTGGGATTTTTTTTGCTTGCCTTTTTACTCGGTCAGTGCTTACTTTTGATGAACCGATATTCTAACTTTTACTGACTCTGGTTTATACATTTTTTTTTTTTTTGCTAATGATTTTTGTGTTCATTTTAAGAATTTTTTTCTTATGCTAAGCTCATAGATATTTTCCTTTGTTAATTCATTACTTTACCTTCCACGTTTAGATTTACAATACATTTGAGGTTGGGTTTTATGTTTGGTTTGAGTGGTGGCACCTTTCTCATGTGCTAAGTGTTCCTATATATGGTTTGGTTTTATAATCCTGTATTCTGTTCCATTGATCTATTATCTATCCTTAGGACAGTACTGCATTATTTTTATTTACACTGAGTCTTGGTATTCAGTTGCTTCCAGTTTTTGGCAATTGTGAATGCTATCAACATTTGTGTATGAGGTTTTATGGAGATGTATTTTCTGATCAATTGGGTAAATACCATGTTTGCTGTATGGTAAGACTATGTTTAACTTTATAAGAAACTGTCTTCCAAAGTAGCTATGCCTTTTTGCATTCCTACCAGCAATGAATGAGAGTCCTTGTTGCTCTGTGTCTTTGCCAGTACTTGATATTTTTTTTATTTTGCTATCCTAATAGATATATACTATATACACAATATGGTTTTAAATTGCATTTGCATAATGGCGTTGAGCATCTTTTTATGTGTTTCTGCACTGTGTATATCTTTGGCAAAATGTCTGTTCAGATCTTTTGTCTATGATTTTTTCTTTTGTCTATTTTTTAATTGGGTCATTTTCTTGTCATTGAGTAGTAAGAATTTTTTACATATCCTGGATTGAAGTCCTTCATTTAAAAAAGTGATTCGTAAATATTTTTTCCCAGTCTCTGGCTTGTGTTTTTGTTCTCATAGCATCATTTTTCACAGACTAAAACATTTTGATTTTGATAAAGTCCATTTTCCCAATTTTAATTTTTAAAAATGGATTGTGCTGGCTCAGTGCCTATAGCTCAGAGGCTAGGGTGTCAGCTACATATACCAGGGCTGACAGGTTCGAACTTAGCCTGGGCCTGCCAAACAGCAATGGCAACTACAACAAAAAAATAGCCAGGTGTTGTGGTGGGCGCCTGTAGTCCCAGCTACTTGGGAGGCTGAGGCATGACAATTGCTTAAGCTCAAGAGTTTAAGGTTACTGTGAGCTGTGATGCCATGGCACTCTGCTGAGGGTGACTCTGTGTCACACACACACACAAAAGGATTGTGTTTTTGATGTCATATCTAAAATCTCATAAACCAGGCAGTGCCTGTGGCTCTGAGTGGGGCTCTGGCCCCATATACTGAGGGTGGCAGGTTCGAACTACAACAAAAAAATAGCTGGGCGTTGAAGCGGGCGCCTGTAGTCCCAGCTACTCGGGAGGCTGAGGCAAGAGAATCACCTAAGCCCAAGAGCTGGAGGTTGCTGTGAGCTGTGATGCCACAGCACTCTACCATGGGCAACAAAGTGAGAAAGTCTCTAAAAAAAATAAAAAATTAAATAAGTAAATAAAATCTCATAACCCAAACCAAAGTGTACAAATTTTCTCCTCGTTTCTATAGAACTTTTATAGCTTTGGCTTTCATTCTCAAGCCACGAATCATTCTCCGTGATTCATTTTGAATTAATTTTTATACAGAATTTGGGGTATATGTTGGATTTCATTTTTTGTGTGTGTGTGTGTGTGTATAGATTTACAAGTGTCATTTGTTGAAAAACTGTCCTTTCTCCATTCAATTGCCTTTGTAAAGAATTAGGAGACAACAGATGAGTCTTTTTTTAGGTTCTCTATTGTGTCTCATTCACCTATGCGTGTACTCTTTCTCCAGTACCACACTATCTTGATTTTATAGAAAGTCTTAATTAAAATTGGCTATGAGATTTCTCCATCTTTGTTTTTCTTTAGAGTTGTTCTGGCTATTCTAGTTTCTTTGCCTTTCCATATAACTTATAGAAAACATGGTAGATAGCTACAAAAAAGCTTGCTGTGATTTTGTTTGGAATTATGTTGATTCTATATATTTAATTGAGGAAAGTTTATTCTGAACAATATGGAGTTTTCCAATTCTTATTTTTATTTATTTATTTTTTTTGAGACAGAGTCTCACTTTGTCA
Organism: Nycticebus coucang; assembly: GCF_027406575.1. Taxonomy (NCBI): domain Eukaryota; kingdom Metazoa; phylum Chordata; class Mammalia; order Primates; family Lorisidae; genus Nycticebus; species Nycticebus coucang. Next base: position 104,530,029 of record NC_069783.1, on the reverse strand, counting down.
CCCTCAGTAGAGTGATATGGCGTTATAGCTTACAGCAACCTCAAACTCCTGGGCTCAAGCGATTCTTTTGCCTCAGCCTCCCAAGTAGCTGGGACTACAGGCACCTGCCAAAATGCCCAGCTATATTTCGAGATGGGGTCTCGCTCTGGCTCAGGTTAGTCTCGAACCTGTGAGCTCAGGCAATCCACCTGCCTCGGCCTCCCAGATTGCTCGGATTACAGGTGTGAGCCACTGCACCCAGTCAGCTTAAAACTTTAAACAGAGACTATCCCATATAGGGCACAGTGGCTGACAACTCTAATTCCAGTTACTCAGGAGGCTGAGGCAGATGAATCACTTGAACTTAGGAATTTGAGGCTGTGGTGAGCTATGGTTCTACCACTGCAATCCAGCATGGGTGACAGAGAGAGACCCCAACTCTTTAAAAAATTAAATTAAAAAATACAAATAAAGAGAGACTATTAATCTCTGAAAGGACTGACTGGGTTAATGTATATTGATAGATATTTTCAATACGATTTTGTTTTTCTCAGAAAGTTGAATGTAAATAATGAATGCCCTAAGTATGAGATTGAGTGGGATTATTATACTTCAGGAACCATTGTCCTTCATGGACGTGTTTGTGGATTTTACCTGGGAGGAGTGGCAGCTGCTGGACCCAGCTCAGAAGCACCTTTACAGGAGTGTGATGTTGGAGAACTACAGCAACCTGGTGTCCCTGGGTAAGTGCTGCATCCCTGGGGAGCAGTATGGGTAATCAATCTCTAGGCTCCTCGGTTGCTGAGACCTGAGGGGCTTCTGAAAATAGTTAATGATCTTGGACTTATGTTCAAAGGCCAGATTTTCTTAGTTCCCATTTGACATCACAGTATGCCAATTAAGTGGCCTTTACTTTTGCCAAAATACAAAAGGGTAGATTTTCACGCCACCTCTAATCCAAATCTTCCCTGTTCTTTAGAATCTGTGAATCCCAAGTAATTTTCTTCCAGATTGTCTGTGGCTTTCTGTTTACAGGTTATCAGTGCTCCAAACCCGATATTATCTTCAAGTTGGAACAAGGAGAAGAGCTGTGGATGGTACATGCCCAAATCCCAAGTCAGGGCCATCCAGGTAAGTTAGACCTTTTACTCTTTATTCAGAATTGGTATGAATTCTGATGTGATATGCACCTCTTGTGTCAATTATAACCATGCACTCTTAGTTACTGTCCTCTTTGTTGGCATCTTCAGTTTCCTTCTTGCTGTCTCTTGGTGATAAGACTTATTTCATTATCCATTTAGGCAAGCTTTTCCTCTTTCCATCACTTGATGTGATGTTTATGCCTCTTCTACTTCTTTTCTATTTGTTTTTTGATTATATTTTGAAATTCCACGTACTTAAATTCAACAAGCTAAAGCTTCACCGTAATCACTCTGTCCCTTCTGAGCACTTCCTTTGATGTTTGATAATGTCTATAATCCTGCTGGTGGCCTTCTCCCTCCACCTTACTTCAGTCATCCCTGTTGACACCATGTTCTTATGCTGTGTGCCAGTTATTCCCCTCACTTTCTGCTGGGCTACGCTTGCTCTTCTTAGACTTCAAAAAAGGCTTTTTGATATTCTTCATTTTCCTCATATAACTTTTAAAGGAGTTCTGTCTTATGTTATTTGTGCTGCTATAACAAAATGCCACAGATTAGATAATATATAAAGAATGGAAATTTATTTCTGACAGTTCTGGAGGCAGGGAAGTCGAAGACCAAGGTGCTGACAGGTTTGGTGTCTGGTGTGGGCCTGCTTTCTGATTTATAGATTGTGTCTTGTTGCTCTGTCCTCCAGGTGATAGGAATGCTGTGGGACAGAAAGGGAGGCACAAAGGGCCTAAGGTAGTTCCCTTTAGCCCTTTTAGAAGGCGCTAGTTATAAGGGCATGATTTAATCACTTTCCACCTTTTACTATCACCACAATGGAGGTTAAGTTTCAGTATGCATCCTGGAGGGAATACATTCAAACCATAGCTACTTCTATTCTGTTGAGTTAAACTCTTTTATTCTGGGTGGAGCCTGTGGCTCAGTTGCATAGGGTACCGGCCCTATATACCAAGGGTGGCAGGTTCAAACCCGGCCCCGGCCAAGCTGCAGAAAAAAAATAAATAAAAGAAAGCAAAAAAAGAAAGGAAGGAAGGGAGGAAGGAAAAAATGCTTAAAAAAAAAACACAAACTCTTTTATTCCTCCACTACTATTTGACAGGCACATTGATTTCTCATCTGCTGTTTGATCTTAGTTTTGTTTTTTTAGGGATGGGGTCTTACTCTTTTGCCTAGGTTGGTCTCAAACTCTTGGCCTCGCATAATCCACCCTACTTTGGCCTCCCAAAGTACTGGGATTACAGGCACAAGCCACCACAACTGTCCTTATCCTGGTTTTGAGTGATCCACTGGCATTGTCTCTGTGCCACAAAGTCCCATTTTCAGAAACGAGATCATCTCTTCTACTGCTGCATATCCACATACTACCTTCTTTTCACCTTTCATCTTCCAGTTTGTTCTGCTGTTTTCTAGTTATTTTTCCTGGCACTAGGGAGTCAAATTGAATCTACCTTCTTTGCAGTTTTCTCTTTGTAGTTCTGTTACAATCTGTCAGTATTTTGGTCCTTTAAAAAGAGGTCTTTTAATGTGCTTGTCTTCTTAATTACTACCCAAAATGAGGCCAGTAGTATCTCATGTCTGGAATGTTGTACCAATTAGCCAAATTTCTTCATTTTATTCTTACTCTTTTTTTTTTTTTTTTTGAGATGGATTCTCAAGCTGTTTCCCTGGGTAGTGCCATGGCATCATAGCTCACAGCAACCTCCAGCTGTTAGGCTCAAGCAATCCTCTTGCTTCAGTTTTTCTATTTTTAGTAGAGATGGGGTCTCACTTTTGCTCAGGCTGATCTTGAACTCATGAGCTCAAGCTGTCCACCCACCTCAGCCTCCCAGAGTGCTGGGATTACAGACATCAGCCACTGTGCTTGGCCTGTTTTATTCTTTATTGTAAATCATCTTGGATTTACTGTCAGATATGTTTCTCTGAGTATCCAAGACAGTCCTTATATTATTAGGATTGTTTTAGCTACAACTTTTTTTCAGTTCTAAACCAACCAAATGAATAAGAAGTGATTTATTATTACACATCACACAAAATGGGGCAACTCTAGGGTCAACTAAGTGATTGACTCACTAAATCATCAAGGGCCTATCTAGGTATGTCATCATTTTTCTAAGGTTACTTCCTATAATGTTCATTAGGTGGCTGTTAAGTTCCAGCTGACACATGTAGATAAACCAGTGGCTGATAGAATAAGAAGGGCTGCTTTACCCAAGTGACTCGAGCAATAAAACCTATATCACAGGAAGCTCCCAGCTAGATTTTTATCATATGCCCCTGTCTAAAGATGTCTGTTGCAAAGGAAATGGGGTTGTCACTGTTAGCTCAGATAAATTGTGCTTTACCTTCTGGAACTGGGGATGGGAATAGGGATGGGTTCTCACTTCCCTGACTGAAACACATTGCCTTAAGGACGGTTGGAAAAGATTAGGTGTCTGCCAGCCAGGAAAAGGGCAGAAGAACCTCTGGGTAGGCAGCACTATCTGCCTTCCCCTCCTTCCTTGACCAGGCAGTAACCATTACATTCTTTTTTGTTGTTGTTGCAGTTCGACCAGGCTGGGTTTGAACCTGTCACCCTCGGTATATGGGGCTGGCGCCCTACTCACTGACCCAGAGGCGCCAACCCCACCATTACATTCTTTTCTCCAGCCATCCATCTTCAAATATATGCTGTAACCCACATTTTTTTTTTTTTTTTTTTTTTTAGAGACAGAGTCTTGCTTTATCGCCCCTTGGTAGAGTGCCGTGGCATCACACAGCTCACAGCAACCTCCAGCTCTTGGGCTTAGGCGATTCTCTTGCCTCAGCCTTATGAGTAGCTGGGACTACAGGTGCCCACCACAACGCCTGACTATTTTTCGTTGCAGTTTGGCTGGGGCTGGGTTTGAACCCACCACCCTCAGTATATGGAGCCGGCACCCTACCCACTGAGCCACAGGCACTGTCCCTGTAACCCACATTTTAATTCTTGTGCTACATGAATGAAAGTCTAGGAACCTGTTCCTATTCAGACCTGGTAATGATTCTTCATAGCATGGAAGCCTAGATTAAAGGTTTGTCTACATATTGCCATCCAAATATGGAAAAATACACCGTCCTCTTGTCCCAGAGGACAGCAGCACTCAACACCACATAGCAGGCACTGGTTTATCCTGCATTGAAACCGTGGTCAGGAAGGCTTTTCCAGCATGTCCTTCTGTGGCTGTGATGTCAGCTTCTTGGGGAGTGTTTGTTTCTGTTCTCTGAGCATCATCTAATGTTAAAATCAATATGGTTATTGGAAAAGATACTTTTCTGTAGTTTTTCCATTGATACATATTTCGGTTCTCAGAAATTACCTTTGGACCCCAGACAGTAATCATGTTTAATGTTTAAGCTTAAGAATTTGTGTGTTCTCATAACTGGGTTTAGTATTTTTTCCTCATTTCTTTTCTTTTTTTTTTTTTCCCCTCATTTCTTGAATTTTCTGAGGTACTACCCATAATCTTATTTTTGCCTTTGTTAATACAAAGAGCATGCTCAACAGAAGGAAGATGCATCAGATTTCCTGGGAAATCAAATGATTGTTTGTTGTGGGAACCAAGGAAAGATAAGAATGGGTATGGTACCCGATATAGAAGGATCAGAAATACAAAGTGTAGGTTTTGATTGTTAGGACAGCTTCAGTGTCCCTGAACTCTGTAAGTCTATGGGGATAACAGTGACTGCTAAACACAGGAACAAATCTGATTCTAGGACAAGGAGTAATTACTCACTGGCCTATTTTCTTTTTGATGGAGACATTTTTGACTATAGCAACATGTAATAGCCAGCAACACTTTTCCCAAGCCATTGTGATAGCCAAAAGTACCTGTATTCATTTCTCACTGTATCTGAGGAAGATATCTGCAGAGGTTGGGTATTGAAGTCTGGGGAGATAGAATTTGGTGGTTGTATTTAAAGTGAATAAGACAGATCAGATTTAATAGGGAGGAAAACAACTTGCTTATTTTTTCACAGAATACCTTGAATGAATTGTTAAGATTCTCTGGTCTCCTGTCAACCTTACTTGCAAGCTCAATATCTTTTGTGTTCATTATCCTGGTCGGCATCTAAATTGCAATCATTTTCTCTTCTTTTCAATCTCCAGGTATTTGCTGTTGTACCTATGTCTTGTTTCCTATCTAGTTTGTATCTTTGACTTTTGTTTTTATATTACAACAGTAGTCTGCTTATCCCATACCTTCTCTGTTTTCTATTCCTGCCAGAGACAACCACTTTCATCTCTTTCCTATAGGACTCTTTCCTATAGGACTTGTCTCCCTAGTTCTAAATAACCAGATTATTCTATTGCACCTTGGCTTTTCCCCTTGATATTAGTCAGTATTGAAGGGTGATTTAATACTCTTTCACCCTCTTGCCCCCACATCTTCCCACCATGTGTGCACTGTCTCTTCCCATGCATCCACCATCCTAGTATAGTAACTTCATATTTTTGGTTAGATCAGTATTTGGTTTTTACATTATTATGACTATGTAATTTCTATTTCCAGGTAATTCATACAACTATACAATGGTTAATTTTTCTTATACATTTTTATTTTTCTATACTTAATTGTTTTATTTCCCAATGTGTCTAACTTAAACGCACAATCTCTTTTTGATGCATATGTATTCTTGTTTGGTACATTCAACCAAATTATTAATTCTGTGCATTTCATTTTCCCAGTGACATCACTCCAAAGACTTTCTGACTTGCTCCAGTGTAGCCTAGTTTTTCTAAAGGCCTGCTGTACAATTTTTATCCTAGGATCTCCTTTTTAATTGTATTTTTTGTATGCTCTTTCATCATTTCTCTTAGTTTATTTTGTTGCAGCGCTTCCCCCAGGAGCTTCCTGTGAAAGGGTGAATGTGATGTAAATGTGCATGTGAAAATGCTTTTACTTTTCTCCCCCTTGCTCTATTTTTTATCTTCTCGTGTTCCTAATAATAAGTCTGTTACCATACTAATCTTAGGTCTGTTATAAGAAGTTTGGAGATTTTTGTTCCTCTGAAAGTTTTCTAATTGCAATTGTTCTGAAATTTTATGATGATGCTCCTTATGAGTGTGTTTTCATCCATTTGTCTAGATATTCAGTGACATGTTATTCTAATCTACAGTGTTGTCATTTTTCTATAGGTTAGCACAGTGTTTGGCACATTATAAGGATTCAATAATATTTGATCAAAGAATAATGTTCAGAGATCCCTACAATCTTATTATATTCTCATTGTTCTATGTGTCATTTTTGCTTTAATTACCCATTGTGTAAAATTGTTAAACTTAATACTATCTCAGTTCACTATGCTTATTTTCAATTTTAGTTTTGCTTTGTTTTCCCCAGTGCTTAGTAGTTTAAGTACATTTACACTTGAAGTTTTATTTATATTATGATCTCATAATTGAAACTAAAAGAAATCTCATGATATGGCATTTGAAGTCCATTTTGTACTATATGAGATTATGTTTTTAATCTACTTAGATACAAAGACTCTATTACCCAGGCTGGAATGCAGTGGCCCCATCACAGCTCCCTATAACCTTGAACTCCTAGCCTCAAGTGATCTTCCCACCTTAGCTTCTTTTTTTTTTTTTTTTTTGAGACAGAGTCTCAACTGTTGCCCTGGGTAGAGTGCCGTAGCATCACAGCTCACGCAACCTCCAACTTCTGGGCTCAAGTGATTCTCCTGCCTCCACCTCCCCAGTAGCTGGGACTACAGGCACCCTCCACAATGCCCGGCTATTTTTTGGTTGCAGCCGTCATTGTTGTTTGGTGGGCCTGGGCTGGGTTTGAACCTGCCAGCTGTGGCTGGCGCCTTAGCTACTTGAGCCACAGGTGCTAAGCCCCACCTTAGCTTCTTGAGTAGTTGGGACCACAGGTGTGTGCCACCATGGCTGGCAAATTTTTAATGTCATTTTTTTGGAGATGGAGTCTTTCTATGTTGCCCAGGCTGGTTTTGAACTCCTGGTTAAAGTATCCTTCACCTTGGCCACCCATGGTGCTGGGATTACTATTGCATGAGCCACTATACTTGACTTCCTGTTATTATTTTTAATGTATGACTTACTATTTTCATTTCTAGATAATGTCTGGGAAATTGATGAACATATCAAATGGCATCAGGAAAACCAAGGCAATCTGGGAAGTATGGCAAAAAGCTACGAATATACTACATTTGGAAAACTATGTTTTCTTAGTCTAAATTATGTTTCTTCACAACAAAAACCTCATAAATGCAGCATACATGGAAAGAGTTTGAAATATAATATAGGTTTCTCTGATTATGCCAGAAAGAATCCTAATGTATTTTGTGTACATCAGGAATCATTCCTCCATTTGAAACATGAGCAAAATGTGACTGGAATAAAATACTGTGAAAGTAATGAATCTGGAAAAGCTGTCAATGAGAGGTCACAACTTATGTGCCAAAAAGCCTATGTGGGAGGAATGCCCTTTGGATGCAATTACTGTGAGAAAGCCTTTAGCAGCAAGTCATATCTTATGGTGCATCAGCGAACTCATGCAGAAAAGCAGCTTTATGAATGCAATGAATGTGGGAAAGACTTCAGCAGTAAATCATACCTCATTGTACATCAGAGAATTCATTCAGGAGAGAAACCTCATGAGTGCAGTGAATGTGGGAAAACATTTGGTCTCAATTCACAACTTGCTATACATCAGAGAATCCACACAGGTAAAAATTCCTATGAATGCTGTGAATGTGGGAAATTCTTCAGTAGGAAAGATCAGCTTGTTTCACATCAGAGAACTCATTCAGTACATAAGCCCTATGGTTGTAATGAATGTGGCAAATCATTTGGTTTAAAATCGCAGCTCATTATACATGAAAGAGTCCATACAGGAAGGAAACCATATGAATGCAGCGAATGTCATAAAGCCCTTAATACAAAGTCAAACCTTATGGTACATCAGAGAACCCACATAGGGGAAAAACCCTATGGTTGCAGTGAATGTGGAATAGCCTTTATGTTCAAATCACAGCTCATTGTACATCAGGGCACTCACACAAGAGTAAAGCCCTATGGGTGCATTCAGTGTGGGAAAGCATTCAGTTTGAAGTCACAGCTCATTGTACATCAGGGAAGTCATACAGGAAAGAAACCTTACGTATGCAATGAATGTGACAAAGCTTTCCAGAGCAAGTCATATCTTATTATACATATGAGGACTCACACTGGAGAGAAACTCCATGAATGCAATGATTGTGGGAAAGCCTTCAGTTTTAATTCACAACTCATTATACATCAGAGGATTCACACAGGAGAGAGTTCATATAAATGCTACAACTGTGAGAAAACATTTAGTCGGAAATATCAGCTCATTTCACACCAGAGAACTCATGAAAGGGAGAAGCCCTATGAATGCAATGATTGTGGGAAAGCCTTTGGTTTAAAGTCTCAGCTTATTATACACCAGAGAACTCATACAGGAGAGAAACCTTTTGAATGTAGTGACTGTCAGAAAGCCTTTAATACAAAGTCAAACCTTGTTGTACATCAGAGAACTCATACAGGAGAGAAACCCTATGGTTGTAGTGAATGTGGAAAATCCTTTACATTTAAGTCACAGCTTATTGTACATCAGGGAATTCACACTGGAATAAAACCTTATGGATGTAATCAGTGTGAAAAAGCCTTTAGTTTGAAGTCACAGCTCATTGTACATCAAAGAACTCATACAGGAGTTAAACCACATGGATGCAGTGAGTGTGGGAAAGCCTTCAGGAGCAAATCATACCTTATTATACATATGAGAACTCACACAGGAGAGAAGCCACATGAATGCAATGAATGTGGGAAATCCTTTAGTTTCAACTCACAACTCATTGTACACCAGAGAATTCACACAGGTGAAAATCCCTATGAGTGCTGTGAATGTGGGAAAGCTTTTAATAGGAAAGAATTGCTTACTTCACATCAGCGAACTCATGCTGGAGAAAAACCTTATGGGTGCAGTGAATGTGGGAAAGCCTTCAGCAGCAAGTCATACCTCATTATACACATGAGAACTCATTCAGGAGAGAAACCATATGAATGTAATGAATGTGGGAAAGCATTCATTTGGAAATCACTACTCATTGTACATGAGCTAACTCATGCAGAGGAAAACCTTTATAAATGCTGTCAGTGTGACAGATCCTTCCGTGGGAAATTACAGCTCTCTGTCCACCAGAGAATGCACACAAGAGACAAACCCTATGAATGCAGTGAATGTGGAAAAGCCTTTGCTAGGAAATCTCAGCTCATTGTACACCAGAGAACTCATTCAGGAGAGAAACCTTATGGATGCAATGAATGTGGAAAAACCTTCTCTCAGAAATCAATTCTCAGTGCACACCAGAGAACACATACAGGAGAGAAACCTTGTAAATGCCCTGAATGTGGAAAAGCCTTTCGTTGGAAGTCACAGCTCATTATGCATCAGAGAACTCATGTGCATGTTGATGAGTTCAGTGTGCGAAATGTTCTATCAGAAGTCAGTCCCCAGAAGTTACCAACAAAATTACATGGAACAGAAACTATATAAATGGAAATGTCTTTTTCTCCAGAAAACTCACACCAAACAGAAACTTTATGAATACACAGCATATGCAAAGGCATCCACAGAGAGCTGTTCTTTACATGCAAAACGATATTAGAAAATGTATATAGGAATCCTGTGAATTTAGTAAACTCTTTGAAATTTTTCAGTAGCAAGTCATACCCCTTTAATCAGTTTGTACAGGTGAAGAACCATATGAATGAAATGGATATTGGAAAGTTGTTAATATATGGTGACATTCACAAGAGAAAACTTTATGAAGCAAATGAAAATAGATGTCTTTAAAATGCATAGTTTATTAAACAATATTTTAATGAGAGAAATTATAGAACCAGCAGGTGGCAGAATTAGCAAAACTATAAACATTTTAGGTGTCATTAGCTCACTTCTCATGAACCATGCTCTAAGGGAGGTTTTTCATCTAAAAATGACAAACTCCTGGCAAAAAATAATGTAGGAATTAAGATCTATTTGTGTATCAAATAAGGTTAAGCCTCAGCAGGAATTTTTATCTCCTTGTATATCAGAGGATTCACTTTTAAAATGCCTATTGTTGCCAGGTGTGGTGGCTCATGCCTGTAATCCCAGCACTGTGGGAGGCTGAGGAGGGAGAATTGCTTGAGCTTAGGAATTCGAGACTTGCCTATGTGACAGTAAGACCCTGACTCCTAAAAAAAAAAGGGAAAACCCAGCTGGGTGCCACAGCGAGCATGTGTAATCCCAGCAGCTTCCAGAGGCTGAGACAGCAGAATGCCCATAGCTTGAGTCTGAGGTTGCTGTGAGCTATGACACCATTGCGCTCTGCTCAGGGCAAAGGGTGGGACTCTGTCTCAACAACAACAACAACAACAACAAAGGCAAAGAAATAAAAATTAAAAATAAACAAGGAAATAAAAAAAGCCTATTGTTTTAATTTGGAGCAATTTTGTATAGAAATTATTTTAAGGGAAGTTATATTCCATGTTTTCCAAAATTTAAGGAAAGTATTGGAGAAAATGGACAACTATAAATGTTTATAAGAAGGTAAAGATTTTAGAATATAAATTTAATAATTCAATTAATAATAAGGAATTCATCCAAAAACATCATAGGCATTTAGACATACATACTCCATGGTATGTATTTTGTGTATTTTGGCATTTTACTTGTGAATGCCACATGTGAAAAAAATTAGTAGGTACAATATCAGACATTTCTGCTATGTATGCCAATGTTGTTTCTTTTGTTCTAATCAAATGCAACTTGTTACTAGAATAATATGGCTTATTAAAAATTCATCTGTACATTACAAACATTTTCTCTTATTTTCCACCCTGTGTAAACAGTCCTTGCAGCTACCTTTTTAGTTGTAGGAACTAATACAGTGTACATTTCATTTGTTTGTGTAGTTAGGAATCTATTCTACCCTCACTGGTTAGAAAGTCTTAATTTCTTTTCTGAGAAATATGGCCTCATAGTGTATGCAGCTACACTGGAATTATCATTCAAGATCCCTTGCCAAGGACATGGCATGATCACTAAGGGTAGCTGAGACACTTGGAACATTTCAGTTTTAGCAGATTTTCAAAGTACAGAAAAGCAACTGAGCTTTTACTCTGTGGTCATATCTGGATGTGATTTTCCAGTAATTATTTCTGTAAAGATAGGCCATAATAGCTTTAGTTACTGTTATTTTCTTAACCTAGTTCTCTTATGTTTTTGAGTTACTTCGTATCATTTTAATACATTCTGTATTCTATTGTTTACAACGTAATAACTCACACTGCTTCAGAAATGAGTACTGGAGTACGAAGTGCAGTCAGAAGCTTACAAGGATATATGGATATTTAGAAAATTTTACCAAAACTAGTCCCTTAAGAACTAGTGAAACTGTTGTTAAATGCAGCCATATGCTCACTGAGGCTCTGGGTGAAAAGTCATTCTATCAGTTGCTTATTCACAACGTCAGTTTTCTTTATAACTTCTCAGATTCCTTATCTAAATGGGCATTAATCTGGAAAGAGTGGGACCCTGACAGTTAGATTTGGGCTTCTTAGAGCAATATAAGAATTCAGTACTACACATTTCTGAAACAGCCTCCATTTTGCACTCTATTAGAGGAGAGAATACCTTATCTTACCCAAAGAAACTGTTTCTTCTTCAAATGGTAATGATCAAGGAATATTGGGCCCACTACTAATATGAATTAATTTCTGAATGCCTACTGTTTATTGTAACCCACTCATTATACAGAATCCAATCTGAAGGTACTTGGGATGAAAAATGATGATTCACAGAAGGGAATAGAAAGCTTTCATAAGGAATTGCAGATATTTGCTAAAGCATATCTCTCAAATCTGGGAAATTTTGTAAAAGTGTACTTTGCTATTAATGTACCAAGGAAGACCAAATAAACTCATAAGGGAAAGTTTCAATTAACCATTACCCATGGTTAGTTGCTGTTTAGTTTGATTTGTCTGATGAATAGCTACTTGCTATAATGCTCAGTAGAAGCCAGCAATGTTGACATAATATGGAAAATGGCATTCAGATACTGTGGGAAAGAACAATACTGGATTAGATCTTATTCTTATGTGAAATGAAAATTTTACCATATAATGAAACTTAGAAATTAGTTGATCTACAGGCAGTAAACAAAATAGATTAACAGAAATCTAGTCACTGGATTTTATATAGAGGGTATAAAAAATGTATATGCATTTTAAGAAAGGAAAAACTCATATTAAAAAGTTAATACTCAGGGGTGGCACCTGTGGCTCAGAGGAGTAGGGCACTGGCCCCATATGCCAGAGATGGTGGGTTCAAACCCAGCCCTGGCCAAAAACTGCAAAAAAAAAAAAATTTTTTTTTAAATACTCAGTATATACCGATAACAAAAGATGAATACAAGTCACATTGAGTATTGCTTGTAATTGCAGAAGTCAAACATGACTTGAGTATTACAACTGTAACACAGTTCATACAGGCATCCTCTGTATATACCTAGTCCTTCTATTCTGACTCCAGTCCCAGAACAGAGAGGTTCCGGAGACTTTTCAGGAATAGGCTTAGTTGTAAACAAAGATAACCCTAGGATTTTACAACTCTCCCATCAAGTAGACATTTGTGAGGAAAAATAACTTGCAAACCATATTTGTGAACATTAGAGTTTAAATTTCTAAATGTAATTATAGCAAACTAATGTATAATTAACAACAAAAAGTCCTGATGTAATTAAGTTTAACAGCTGACTAGTAATGGGCCCAATATTCATTGCTCCTTACCAACAGAATCACTTATCATTTATAATGGTAATGATCCCACTCAAAAAGCTACATACCCCCCCCCCACTTTGTAGCTAATTGTGACCATGCTAATAATTTTCTGACTAATGGAAATGGAAGTTGTTGAAAAAGTCTAGTGGGGAAAGGTCCCCACTAGAAAGGAAACAGCCCCCTTATGCCTTTCAACTTTTCCACTTTTTCATCTATATCACACATGATTGTTGGAGACTGAACAATTATCTTAGACCCTGAATTCATTCTGAGGATTTAGACCAGGGGTCCTCAAACTTTTTAAACAGGGGGCCAGTTCACTGTCCCTCAGACCACTGGAGGGCTGGACTATAGTTTAAAAAAAAAACTGTAAACAAATTCCTATGCACACTGCACATATCTTATTTTGAAGTAAAAAATAAAACGGGAACAAATACAATATTTAAAATGAAGAACAAATAAAGTTAAATCAACAAACTTACCAGTATTTCAATGGGAACTATGGGCCTGTTTTTGGCTAATAGATGGTCAATGTCCGGTTCCATATTTGTCACTGCTAGTCGTAACAAGTCATGCAAGTGTGCATCAGTTAGTCTAGATCTGGTTGGAGATTTCAGATGTTTCATTCTGGAAAAAGTCTGTTCACAGACATACGTGCTGCCAAAGATGGTTGCCATTTTGAGTGCATGGTTCCTTAGATTAGGGTATGTATCAGAGGGGAGAGATGCATAGAAATTAGGAAGGCTACTTGACTTGAATGTGTCTTTCAGAGTCACAACTGTAGTTCAGCCAGTTCCATTTGGTAAATTGTATCCACATTTTCAATGTCAATAGAAAATGGGTTACGGAAAAGCTGTATGTCCTGTTCATGGAGATCAAGCTCTTTAAATCAAAATTGGAACTCCTTTTGCAACTTTTCAAGTGATTCCACACGTTTTGTTTGGGAATGCAACCAATGGTTTTTCTGCTAACAGGTTTTGAGTTGTGGGGAGATGGCAGAAATTTTCCTCCTTGTTTGATGAGGAGGCCTAATTTTACTTCAAGTGCTTTCACATGTCATTGCATATCACAGATGAGCTTCCCCTTTCCTTGAAGTTGCACATTGAAACTGTTGAGTAGCTCTGTTACATCTATCAGAAAGGCAAGGTGCCATTTCCATTCAGCATCATTGAGCTGTGGTACTTCTTTGTTTTTTGAAAACAGAAAAGCTGTAATCTGTGGAAGTAAGTCATAGAAGTGTTTCAAAACTCTCCCTTGACTCAGCCAATGGACTTGTGTGTGGTACAGAACATCTTCATAGGCAACATTTAGCTCAGACAGAAATTCCTGAAATTATCTGTGGTTTAATGCATTAACTCTAATGAAGTTAAAACAAGATGTCACAATTTTCATAACAGAGTCCCACTTCAGTGATTTACTACACAGCGCTTGTTGGTGGATGAGGCAGTGTATGGCTATTGGATTAGAATGGTTATGTTTGTCCATCTCTTGGTTAATGCGAACAATTACTCCTTTCTTAGACCCCACCATGCTAGGAGCACCATCAGTTGTCACACTGGCTACTTTAACCCAGTCCAGCTCCAAACCATTCACAGTTTGGCAAACCTTTTCATAGATATCCTGTCCTGTAGTTCCTTTGATGCTTTGCAGTGCAGCAAGCTCTTCTGTGACTTTGAAATAGTCATTTGTCTCATGAATAAAAATTAGAAGTTGTGCAGAATCACGAGCATCATTACTTTCGTTGAGTGCCAAGGGAAAAATAGGAAAGTTTTTTGCGGAGTTTTGCAAATGCTGATGCAAATTGTCTCCCATTTCTTCAATCCTTCGTGTAATTGTAGGTCCTGAAAGGCTCACTGTACTAAATAAATTGGCCTTCTCTGGACACATCTCTTTGGCAACAGAAAGAAGGCATTCTTCAACAAATTCTCCCTCCATGAATGGTCTGCCAGTGCACGCTATTAGCTTGGCAACTTGAAAAATTGCTCACAGTGATGAAATATTTAGCTGCTTCTGCTTCACAAAAGTATTTTGCTGAGTCAATGTATTTTTCAGTTTTAATATTTTATCTTTTCTCACTTCTCCGACCAAATAATCATATTTATCTTTATGTTGAGTTTGGTAGTGTCAATGCAAATTGTATTCTTTGAACATGGACACTATATTCTGGCATATCAAACACAGAGCTCTTTCCTTGTACTGCATGAAAAAGTAATCATAAGTCCACTGTTTTTTGAATATCTTTCTTGATATCATTGTTTCCTAGGGATTCCAAATTGCTACTAGTAAAATACCAATATATATATATACAGCACTACAAAAACAATATACCAGCAATAACTTTGCCCACACAGAGAAATATAGACTGCACTGCCCATCAATGCAATCTGATCAGTGTCCATCAATGCAGCCTTGCCAGTCCACATCATTTCAGCCTCAACAGTGCCCATATTGGTGGAAGTCCGCCTTTACCTCAGGCTCACACTGGTGTGGTGTGGGAACCAGCACAATTATAGAGACAATTCCTCCACCACCTTTCCAGTTCACACTACCCTGTGTGAGCCGCACTGCGATCTGTGAACTCTCACAGGAATCTGACCACATGGGTCTTCTCACCCCATTTGAAGGGTGAGGAAAAAAGAAGGCATGTATGCCTTTTTTCTTCCGAATCTAGTGCGAGTTCAGCCATACAAGCACATGCTTGTATGGCTGAACTCGCACTGCTCAGAGATTGCAATAATGTGAACCGGGGCTTACACAGCACACAACATACAACATCATACACAACTGAATAGCAATCAGAATATAAATGCAGGGGATTCGGAGAGTTCAACTCACATTCCACACATGCACACTGTGGGCCTGGGACTAGTCGGCTGCTAAGCAGGACAGGCAGCAGCGGCAAAAACACCCGGCGGGCCAGATAAATGTCCTTAGCGGGCCGCATGTGGTGCACAGGCCGTAGTTTGAAGACCCCTGATTTAGACGATCTGCTAGAAATAAAGCAGATAGAGTGACTTGACTTTCTGACAACTATGGATCTGTTATACTAGCCCTAGACTACCTACATCTGGGTATTGTTTACACAAAAGAGAAATGAACTATCTTGTCTAAAAGCCTTCTTTCCTTTTGGGGTGTGGGAAGAGAACTGGTTTTGTTAAATGCAGCTAAAACTGCTCTGAGTAGAAACACATTAGTATGTTTGGAAGATTTAATATTAGGAAATATTTTAATGTAACCACATTACCAGATAATAGAACAACTATGTTATTATTTCAATATGGGTAGATAAATCACTCAATGGGATTTAATACCCAGAGATGACTATTAAATTAAGAACAGAAATTGATTCCATTACTTTGGTAGGGAATATATGTTCCAAAAACACAAGTGCCATACTTTATGATAAAACAGTAGAAATATTCCCTCAAATTAAGAAAATTACAAAAGTGCTCATTAGTTTTTTATAATGGTAGTTCTAGGCAATGTGTGAAAAAAAGTTGTAAAGAATTAGGGGTGGAGGCAGAAGCAAAACTACCATTATTTGGAAATGTGATTGTCTAATTAGGAAGCCCCAAATAAACTACAAACAAATATTTAGAATTTTTGATTAAATAGCAAGTATACAGTTATCCCTCAGTATCCATGGAGGATTGGTTCCAGGAACTCCCCCTGGATACCAAATTTCATGGATGCTCCAAGTCCCTTATATAAAATTTCATAGTATTTACAAATAACCAGTGCACATCATCCCAAATATTTGAAATCATTCATGCTTTACTTTTAATACCTAATATAATGAAAATGCTATATGCAAATAGTTATAGTGTATTGGTATTTATTTTTCTTGGTATTTATTTTTTGAATATTTTTGAGCTGTAGTTGGTTGGATCCGTGGATGCATAGCCCATGAATTCAGAGAAGTAACTGTGTGTGTGTAAATTTTTTTTTTTTTTTGTACAGACAGAGTCTCACTTTATGGCCCTCGGTAGAGTGTTGTGGCCTCACACAGCTCACAGCAACCTCCAACTCCTGGGCTTAAGCGATTCTCTTGCCTCAGCCTCCCTAGTAGCTGGGACTACAGGCGCCCGCCACAATGCCCAGCTATTTTTTGGTTGCAGTTTGGCCGGGGCCGGGTTTGAACCCGCCACCCTCGGCATATGGGGCCGGCGCCCCACCGACTGAGCCACAGGCGCTGCCCTGTGTGTGTGTAATTTTTAAAACATATCAGCTAGGTTCTGCAAAAGACATCATGCTTAAGCAGGAATTAATCAAAAATCATTTAAGATTGTCATTGCATTGTGAGAAATTGTCAAACATGACAGTTCTTTGAATCAAACAGAAAAATAACATACAATTAAGAATTCTTTTAAAAAATCTGAAAAGAGGAGAAAATAAAAGTCAGCAAGAGAAACCTATTGCATCAAAGTGGAGACCTGGAGGAAATGGGTGATTTCCTAGTAAAAATACACAGAAACAAAGTGGACCCTGAGATAAGGAAAATACAAATAGATCAGCATAGAAAAGCCTATAATAATGTGTAGAAGAATGCTTAGCAATCTTCCACTGGAAAGGATACCAGGAACATACAGGGTCCCAGCGGAGTGCTAACTTACCTTTAACAATTTCTGGTTTTAGGCTGGGTGCAGTGGCTCATGCCTGTAATCCTAGCACTCTGGGAGGCTAAGGCAGGTGGACTGCTTGAGCTCACAGGTTCAAGACCAGCCTGAGCAAGAGTGAGACTCCATCTCTAAATATAGCCGGGTGTTGTGGCAGGTGCATGTAGTCCCAGGTACTTGGGAGGCTGAGGCAAGAGAATCGCTTGAGTCCAAGAGCTTAAGGTTGCTGTGAGCTGTGATTTCATAGCACTCTACCAGGGACAACAATGTGAGACTCTGTCTCAAAAACAAAAACAAACAATCCCCCACCCCACCCCCCCAAAAAAAACAATTGCTGGTTTTACTTAAAGTAGTCAAAGGCTAGAAAGGAAAAAAGTAATGATGTCTTCAGTTGATTTTATGGTATATCAAAACTTGATGTAGTTAGCTCAGCACCTGTGGCTTAAGCGGCTAAGGCACCAGCCACATACACCTGAGCTGGCGGGTTCGAATCCAGCCCGGGCCCGAATCCAGCCCGGGCCCGCAAAACAACAATGATGGCTACAACCAAAGAATAGCCGGGCATTGTGACAGGCGCCTGTAGTCCCAGCTACTTGGGAGGCAGAGGCAGGAGAATCGCTTGAACCCAGGAGTTGGAGGTTGCTGTGAGCTGTGGTGCCATAGCACTCTAACCAGGGAGACAGCTTGAGGCGCTGTCTCAAAAAAAAAAAAAAAACTTGATGTAGTTAATATATTTCATTTAGTATGTGATGTCAGTGTTTTTAACCAATCTCTTATGTGCCATTTCAAATATATAGACAAGTAACCAACTTTCATAGAAACAAACAAACAAACAAACGTTGATTAACTTACTTTCATTAAAGCCACAAAATGAATTTGTAATAAAATCTGATTTTGGGCTACTCGGGAGGCTGAGGCAAGAGAATCGCTTAAGCCCAGGAGTTGGAGGTTGCTGTGAGCTGTGTGATGCCATGGCACTCTACCGAGGGCCATAAAGTGAGACTCTGTCTCTACAAAAAAAAAAAAAAAAAATCTGATTTTGGTATAAATAATACATGTAAACTTAACTAATGTTGCAAGTTTTAACATGCCTACTTTTCAATTCTTCAGTATCATTTCAACTACCTTAATACTAAGAAAAACGAAACATTAATAAAAGCAAATATACATGATACGCATTGGCCCTTTCCCTTAGGCTCCAGGGGGAGTCTATAGATCCTCTACTTATCTCCAGTTTTATCCAGGACCATTCTGAAGTTGTATCACAGTGTGTGTCCTTTGTCTGTACTGGGATTTATCCCTAGAAACAAGCCCAAATGCATAAAACGTAGTTTGGCATGCTGTAAAGATGAGTCATGACCTCAATAAATGGATACTGTTGTAAAAATTAAGTTTTGCTAAAATATTACAGGAGAAAATTAAGCACACAGCAAAACTCCCTCCTCTGCACTCAGGGCCACAGATAGGGCCAGTTTTTCTCATCTTTTTTTCACATGGCCCTCATGTGTCCTGAAGCTGTGGTGGTATCTTCCCAGGCTGGTCTTGAGAATGAAGTTCTGGTCTGCTCTGTGGCTCTGCCCTAAGGATAATGAAGCTCTGGACCTCACTATGGATATAGCTCAGATGTCTGTGGGTAGAATGCAGATGTTTCACGTGGGCCATGGGAACATGTTTGTATGCCCCTTGCCCTGTTGCCAGGGTGCAGTGCAGAATGCTTGGCACTTCCTGCTTAGCAGTAGCCATGCTCCCTCTCCTGCAGTCCTGGTGAATTCCTGAAATTCAGTGTTCTGATTATCCTATGCTATACTGTTGAAAAATAAAACTGAAATAGGGCGGCGCCTGTGGCTCAGTCGGTAGGGCGCCGGCCCCATATACCGAGGGTGGCGGGTTCAAACCCGGCCCCGGCCAAACTGCAACCAAAAAATAGCCGGGCGTTGTGGCGGCCGCCTGTAGTCCCAGCTACTCGGGAGGCTGAGGCAAGAGAATCGCTTAAGCCCAGGAGTTGGAGGTTGCTGTGAGCTGTGTGAGGCCACGGCACTCTACCGAGGGCCATAAAGTGGGACTCTGTCTCTACAAAAAAAAAAAAAAAAAGAAAAAGAAAACTGAAATAGATCCACCATCCCATGTCCTAATTGGAATGGGTGGAGATAATAAGCAAAGTTGATAATCAGGAAAAAGACAAAAGTCAAGTGATTTCCCATGTATCAGAAATAATGTGTAGGAATTGTTGGAATTTTCGATGTTAAAAATACCATTTACATTAGCACACAAAAATGAAGTGCTTAAGTGTAAATCTAATAAAATATATACAAATACACATTTAGAAAACACTGAAACACAGTTGAGTGAAATTAAATATAAATAAATGCAGAGATGGGCTTGAAGCCTGTAGCACAGTAGTTACGGTGCCCACCACATATACTGAGGCTGTTGGGTTCGAACCCAGCCCAGGCCAGCTAAACAACAACAACTGCAACAAAAAATAGCCGGGCGTTATGGCAGCTGCCTATTAGTCCCAGCTACTCAGGAGCCTGAGGCAAGAGAATTGCTTGAGCCCAAGAGTTTGAGGTTGCTGTGAGCTGTGACGCCACAGCACTGTACCAAAGGTGATAGTGAGACTGTCTCAAAAATAAATACATACATAAATAAATATAAATGCAGAGATATTCCTTTTTCAGGAGTAGTATAATTATTAAACAGTTAAAATTACAATTCTTTTTGTTTTTTTCTGAGACAGAGTCTCTATCACCCTGGATAGAGTGCCATGGTGTCATAGCTCACAGCAACCTCAAACTCTTGGGTTTGAGAGATCCTCTTGCCTCAGCCTCCTGAGTAGCTGGGATTAACAGGTATATGCCACCATCCCCAGCTAGTTTTTTTATTTTTAGTAAAGACTGGGTCTTGCTCTTGTCAGGCTGGTCTTGAACTCCTGAGCTTAAGCAATCCACCTGCTTTGGTCTCCTAGAGTGCTAGAATTACAGGCATGAGCCACCACGCCCATAAAATTACAATTCTAACTTGATCGACATATTCAGTGAAATATCAATTAAATGCCCACTAAAGATAAAGACAAATTGTTTTTAAACCTAGAACACATATAAGGTACAAGACTCAAGAAGGACAAAGTTAAAAAACTTAAAAATATGCATCTGAACACTTATCATAAAGCTAAAGTAATGAAGAGAATGTGATACTGGCAAAAGAATAGGTGAATAGAAAAATGGAACCAAATAGACCCACGTAAATATAGGCAGTTGATTTTGTCAAAGGGACAAAGAAAATTCAATCAAGAAAGTAAAGTCTGTTCTACAAGTGGCAACAGAATATATGAAAACCATATGTGAAAAAGATAAAAATAGACACAAAATTTATACCTCACCCAAAATTCACTCAAAGTAGTCCACAGACTTAAATTTTCAAATGCAAAATTGTAAAAGTTACAGAAAGAGAAAACAGAAGAAAATCTTCATGGATTTGGTGATGACTTTTTATTTATTATTTATTTTTTGTTTTTGTTTTGGTGATGACTTTTTAGGTGCTATACCAAAAGCCATTCTATGAAAAAACTTGATCTTGTACACTATCGAAATGTTTACTCTGAGAGATCCTGGTGAGAAACAAAAACATAAGCCATAGATGGAGAGAAAAGATGTGATAAACTCATCTGAAAAAGGACTGGTAAAGAAACTGAAACTCAACAAGAAGATAAATGACTCAAATTAAAATGGATAAAAAAGCCGGGTGTGGTGGCACATACCTATAGTTCTGGCTACCCCAGAGGCTAAGGTGGGAGGATTGCTTGAGCCCAAGATTTTAAGGCTGCAGTGTGCTAAGATCATACCACTGTACTCCAGCCTGGGTGACAGAGTGAGAGCCTATCTCTTAAAAAAAAAAAATGGAGTTTGTAAAGATATGAATAAACATTTCACCAAAAAAGATACACAGATGGTAAATAAACAAGGAAAATAATGCTCAACAATACTTGTCATGAGGGAGAAGCAAAACATTGAGATAGCACTGCACATCTATTAAAATGGCTAACATTTAAAAAACCATAGCAATGGCAAGACATGATTGCAAGAGGGACTTTACCTAACAATTGCAATCAGTGTAACTGGCTTATTGTACCCTCAATGAATCCCCAACAATAAAAAAAAAAAAACCATAGCAATTGCAGCAGAAACTTTCATTCATTGTTGGTGGAAACCACTTTGGAAGGCAGTGTGACATTTTTCCCCTAAACTAACCATAGCCTCACTATATGACCAACCAATTACTCTTCTAGGTATTTAGATATCTGTTTGGAAAACCTAGGAGTGATCCAAACAAAAACCAGCATGCAGTTATGTATAGCAGCTCTCTTCATAATGACCAATTATTTTAAGGAATCTAGGTAAATGAATAATCACGCTAGGGTATATCCATGCAATATAATACTATTTAGCAAGAGAAAGCTATGAAGCCACATAAAGACATGGATGAATCTGACATGCATATTCCTAAGTGAGAGAAGCCAGTCTGAAGAAGCAACAAACTGTTAAGATCTCCATTACTGTAGAGAAGGGGAGACTACAGAGATAATAATCAGAATGTATGATTGATAGTGGTTTGTAGGGGGGTAGGGAATGAATTAAATAGGAGAATAAGATGAAGGAGAGAGGCACAAATGGATCAGGTGGCAGGGGACTCCCTGTAGTTGGTGAGATCATGCTGGGTGTGTGTGGAAGAGGCTGGGTTTTGTAGTACCAGCATGAAGGAAAAGGCTACTTCTCAGCCTCAGAGAGAAGGGTTTTCTTTCATCAGCCCTGGAGCTATTTCAGGACCAGTTCTGAGGATGATTTTGTGTGATATAAAAAATATGGTATTAAAATATACCATTTTAACCATTTTAAACGTATAGTTAAGTGGCATTAAGTACATCCCCATTATTGTGCAGCCATCATCAGTCATTTTGCTTTCCATCAGCAATGCATGAGGGTTCAAGTCTCCATATATGTGCCAACAATAGTATGCTTCCATTTTTTTCCCCCTTGATAATAGTCATTCTCATAGGTACCAAATGGTATCTCATTGTGGTTTTGATTTTCATTTATCTAATGGTAAGTGATGTTGAATACCTTTTCATGTACTTACTGGTGCTGGATTTGGAAATGATTTCTTGGGTCTAACACCAAAAATACAAGGAATAAAACAAAAAAAATAGATAAATTGGACTTTATCAAAATTAAAAACTTAAGGCATCAAAGGACACTATCAAGAAAGTGAAAAGAAAACCAAAAGAATGGGTGAAAAAATACAAGTCATATATGTAATAAGGGTCAGTTGTCCAGAATATATAAAGGACTCTTAGAACCCAATAAAACGACAACAAATTTTAAAAATGAACAAATAACTTGCAGAGGCTTTTCTCCAAAGATGATACAAAAATAACAGCCTGTGGCTTAAAGGAGTAGGGCTCCAGCCCCATATGCCGGAGGTGGCGGGTTCAAACCCAGCCCTGGCCAAAAACTGCAAAAAATAAATAAAATAACAGTACATGAAAGGATGCTCAACATCACTAGCCATTAGGGAAACACAAATCAAAACCAAATGAGATAACACTTCACACCCATTTGAATGGCTAAAACAACAAAACCCTCAGAAACTGGTGACCAAGTGGAGAAATATTACCTCTGTTGATGGGAATATAAAATGGTGTGGGCTGCTATGGTTCTGCCATGATATGGTTCTGCAAAAAGCTGACCACAGACTTAGAGAATCCAGCAATTCTTCTTCTGGATATAATACACAAAAGAAATGAAAACAGATATTCAAAGAAAAACTTATACATGAACACTTGTAGTAGCACTATTCACAATAGCAAAAAGGTAGAAACAACCCAAATGTCCATCAACGTGGACAAATGATATGGACAAATATAATGTGGTATATCAAAACAATCAAATAATATGCATCCATAGAAAGGACTGAGGTACAGACACTTACTACAATGTAGAGGAACCTCAAAAACCTCTCAGCAGAGAGCTAAGCGTGGTGATGCACACCTATAGTCCCTGCTACTTCAGAAGCTGAGGCAGGAGGACTGCTTGAGCCCAGGAGTTTGGGTCCAGCCTTGGCAACATAGTGAGGCCCCATCTCTTAGTAGATAGATGATAGATTGACAGATAGATAGATAGATATTAATAGATTAGTGGTTGTCAGGGTAGGGAGGCAGATTGTGTAGTAATTGCTTAATGGATAGGGGATGTTCTTTGGGGGCAATGAAATGTTTTGGAATTAAGAGGTGGTGGTTGTACAATATTGTGCTTGTACTAAGTGTCACTGAAGTGTATATCTCAAGACAGTTTATTTTATATTATGTGAATTCTACCTCAATAAAAATGATAGTCCCATCTTCAGTGTTCCTCACCAGGGTGAGCCCTCTCTCCGCGGTTGCTGTGGTTCTGCTGTGATGTGGTTAGCCTACTGTTTGTGAGTCAAATAAACATCTGTCTAGGCCACACTGGAGATGTGTTCCAGCTGGGGGGATCGCTTGTCTGACCATGCAGTGGCCCAAGTCCCACATGAAGCCTCATGAGCCATGCAAACACACTTATAATATGCCAGCCCAGGGTACCCCAGAGGTCGGTTCCAGGTGGATTCGTGCTTGGTTAGAGCTGAAGATGCTGAACATTGCTTCCCTTCACAACATTTCTACTCTCTGCTAAAGATACATTTTGGGGCCTGCCTTACCCCTGCTGACCAGGATCTGGTACCACCTAGGCTCCCCCCAAAATCTTGGGGCCCCCAGGCACACAGGAATAGAAGGATGCTTATCTGAGCCAGAAGGGGCTTTTGTTTTGGGGGTCCTGGGGCTACATTCTGCCCAGGCCACAGGGAGCATGGGAGGCCCCAGGAGAAAGGCTTTTATGGCTTAGTGCCCAGAGATAGACCAGCCTTCACATTATCCTATCTTCAAACTTCAGCATCCCCAACCCCAGAATAGTCTCATGGCAGCTCTCAATGGATGGGGGATACCAGCAACAGCCCCCAGCCCAGCAGTCAGACCCACCTGGGCACTTAGGAAGGGGATGGGGCACCCTGGGATAGGCCAGCAGTCAGGTCCTGCTGTGATCTGTCTGGGCACCCAGAGGGAATGGGGCAACCTGGCAGGGGCTACAGCATCTGGGGCTAGCAGGGATGTGGAGATGACTAGCAAAGGTGGAGGCACTGTTACAGGTTGAATTGTGTCCCCAAAATTCATATGTTGAACTCTTAACTGCACTACCTTACATGAATGTGACCTTACATGGAAATAGGATATTTGTAGATGATCAAGTTAAAATGAAATCATTAGGGTTAGGCTTAATCCATTATATGCAGTAATCCTGCCCTTATAAAAAGGGAGAATTTGGACACAGAAACATAAAGGGAAGAAGGCTTATACAGATTGGAGCTTTGCTATCACAACCAAACTACCAGAACTGGAGAGAGGCTGGAATAGAACCTAGACCCTTCAGACAGAGCACAACTCAGACTTCTGGACTTCAGACCTTCAAGATGACAAATCTGTGAGACAACACATCTCTGTTGTCCTGACCCTTCCAGTGTGTGGCACATTCTTACGGCAGCCCTTAGTGACCAATGTAGACTTTTCATGCTCTGTCCCTACTCTCTCTCCAGACTGCAGCCATATCCTCAAGCCCACCCATGACAGCATGAAAGACAGAAGCAGGGTCCTTTCCAGGACATGACCACTGCTCGGTGGTCACTTCTTGTTCTATCTGGGAGTCAACACTCAGCTTCCTGGACCAGTGGGAAGATGAGGACAAGAGGGGCAGCATCTCTGGAGCTTATGCCGGGCCTCTACCTGTGTTCCAGGAGCCCAGAGAACCAAGGGCTGGCCAATCCCTACCCCTCACACCTCCCCAGCCTCTCCCCAGCCATCATCACTTTGGAGTAACCATCATGTCCCTTTTAATATCAGTAGGAAAGGTGCCTCAGGAAGGCACAGAGAGCGGTCTTCCCAATGCCCCATGAGCCCAGGCTGGCAGAACAGGCTGAGTGGCCACAACTCTCAAGAGAGGCCAGGGGTAAAACTGGAAAGGGGAGAGGGGCTGCCAGGGGGGCTGTGGGCAGGATGCTGGGGGCAGAGACTGCTCCCCACAGGTGATGGGTGGAGGGAGGTAAGGAGGGGCCCCCAGTCTCCACCTAGCTAGGCCCTCTGACCATTGCATGGTACCCCTTCTTGGGAGGTCCAGGCTCAACTAGGGGTCAGCTCCAGAGATTTTAGTCCATTTTGCCCAAAATGGACAGGATGTAGGCTGGCCAACTCAGGGTTCTAGAACTTTCAAGACTGAGCCTGCTGCCTGCCAAAGAGAGAAGTACAATGCCCTGCAAGTCATCATGTAGCTATGCTTCTGTCACCAGCTGCCACCTAGGCTCCTCCTTGCCAGGTCTCTGGGTTCTGCTGGTTGCAGGAAAGGCCACAGGCTAAGCTGAGATGGGCCTAGAGCTAAGTTAGCCTCCTGGAAGAGCCACCCTCTGGTTGTGGGGCCCCCAGTCCTCTCGTCAAGTAGGCAGGCAACCTTCCCCTCCACTCTGCACACCATGTTGGGAGCACAACTTCAGGGCTTGGAACCCCCAGGAGGCCTGGAGTCCCAGTGCCTTCCTCCTCTTCCTGCTCCTGGACCATAAATTGCCTGGGCCACAGGTGAGCATTGCAATGGCCTCCAGACATGGGACCCCGAAGTTTACGTTCTTCTCTCTGCCATACCACTTCTGGTCTCCCGGCCATGGCTCTTGATTCTATTACCCCTGTGATGCTACAGGAAGGAAGATCTCTGTGCCTGTCTCTCTCACAGGCCAGCTTCAGTGCTCTTGAAGGCAGGAGCAGGGTCTGTTTTCTGTGGGTCAAGGGCTGCTGATCCCAGCCCAGCCCAGCTCTGAGATGGGCATGTGAGCAGATGAGAACTCTAGAATCCACAGTCCACCCCAAACGCTACAACTGACTGAGAAATTCAGCTTCTAGGAATTTATGCTGAGAAAATAGTTAGGTAAAGGGAGAAGGGAAGATAGGGATGCCCACCTTAAGTCTGTTTTATACAAATGATAAAACAGACACATTAGAAACAATCCACAGTCCAACAATAGAGTACTAATGCCATCAGGAAATTCTAACCTGAGATTGTGTTCATCTCTATACGTTGATGTGGACAGATAGTTAAATGAATAAAAGGGGGGAGTTCAAACATTAAACTTTAATTGAATACAACAATTGTTTCACAAACACAGTGAATTATAAACCTGAGTGAAAATCCACCCTGTTCCCCATGCCTGGGCTGTCCATAATCAGGCCTGCCTCCCAGTCCTCAAGACCGAGCATCAGGGCACTTCCCATACCTCTCCCACAGACGTAACCAGGTGGAAAAGTCCAGCCTTGTGCATGGGCAGGCAGGAAGACAGCTAGCAGTGGAACATTCTGCTCTCTGTAGAAAGGCCTTCACTGCACACAGCTTGCTGGATTCTCTCCATCATTGCTGGAGTGGACAGACCCACCTCTGTTTTCAGTCTCATGAATATTTCTCAAATGCATCCTCTATCATAAGCTGCTGCCAACAAAACTCTACAAATGTAGCAGAGGGCTGGGAATCTCTCAGTGCTTCTCAGCAGAACCCTTTGGGGGACTGTTGGGGACCTCTGTGGTTTATTCAAAATAAAACTCTGCGTTGAAGGCCAGACAATCCTCCTGGGTCCTGTCCTGGTTCCTGGGGGACAGGTCAGACCAGGCTGCTCCCTGACAATTCAAGGAGCATCCTGGCTCCCCAGAAGGCATCACAGGAGGCCTGGCCATCAGGCCACTGCACCTGGAAAACACAGCATTACACACAGAGATAGCCTATGCCAGGCTCCTTCCCACCTGGGCTCCTCTGGACCTGTAAAGACCCTCCTACTCTGGGCTCAGGGGGGGAACACTGTCCCACAGCATTCCCACCTCAGGTCCCAGTCTGCTAATGCTGACCCCATGAGTCATCCCTGCCCTACTCAGTTCTGCTCGGTTTATTCACTCAAGGACACGGACTGACCCCTCTTCAGTGTATGAGCTGCAGAGGCAGGGGGCAAGAGGGAAACACATGGTACCTGTAGGAAGGCCTCACCTGGCTAGAGGGCAGGGGCTGGCTCAGCTCCATGGCAGACACAGGGCCAGAAAAGGCAGACGGGGCTGGAGGCATCTCTGGAGGGCTGGATACATATGATGGTGTTATGACAGACTGTCTCAGGGGACACTGGTGACAAGATCCACCCAGTTGTCTTCCTAACCATCAAAAGCCATTCTCAGTGCTTGGTATAGACTGTGAACACTCTTCTTGCAGGGCCCTCACATACATAGAGTGCTTGGGGAGGGATTACACATTGAGTGGGGTCACTCAGTGGGTCACAGAGGTCAACAAGGGTGTCAGGCAGGCTCACAGAGAGGGAACTGGTGAGCCGAAATGTAAAGGAAGAGGAGACCGTGTAGAAGAGTAGTTCTCAAACTTCCTAATGCTGCAATCCTTTAATATAGTTCCTGTGGGTCACGACCCACAGGTTGAGAACCGCTGGTGTAGAAGAAAGAGGTCTGGAGTGAGGACGAGCCAAATCAGAGAGCAGAAGGGAGAGCGTGGAATGGGGAGGTGCAGTCAGTCACTCAGGGTAGTGGTGGTGATTCCTCAAGAAGGCCGGTGCATGCCTATCACGTGACATGCTGGGTACGCATCACAAGAGAGGACATGTGTGGTTACACACGCACAGGATGTTCACAGCAGCCTTACAGTTGCCCCAAACTGGGAACACCCAAATGCCCACCCACAAACTGTGGTACAGCCACATCTTGGGATATGGCTCAGCAGTAAAAGGGAATGAACTATTGATACCTCAACAACAGGGTGAATCTCTAAGTAGGAATGAAATGTTGGGTTCCCAGGAATAGGGAAGGAGTTATGCTGAGTGAAAGTAGACCAGGAAAAGGCAAAAAAGCCTGGAGTCCGTACTACAGTAGAACCTCTATAAATTGGCCACTCAAGGGACTGTAACAAACTGGTCAACAATCGGAAGTGGTCAACCTGAGTAACTAGGCCTCAGTACAGGTGGTGCATGTCCAGTCTATGGAAATTCCGTCAACTTCAGGTGATCAATGTAGGGAGTTGATACTATGGAGCTTCTACTGCTATGATGATATTTACATAAAATTCTGTAAAATGTTGCTAATATTTAGTGATAGAAACAGATCTTTGATCCCGGGGTAGGAAGTGGCAGGTTAAGGGTGGGAGGAGGGTGAGTTCATGACCTTCATTAGTCGTGACCTCATGGTGGTTCACATGGAGAAAACCAGATGCTGTTCTGTCTAAATTTGTGTAGTTTACTGTGTACCAGTCACACCTCACTGAAGGTGTCTTTAAAGAAGGAATCAAGGCCCTTGGAAGGAAGGTCAAGAGGCATTGGAGTTGGGGGAGTGAGATAAAGGGTTGAGACAGTCATGTGGAGAGGCCACATGAGCCATAGGGACACTGGCTGTGGCAGCACTTGCCTGATCTCAGCTCCAGGCTGCAAATGGAAAAAAGAGTCAATCTATTTGGTGAGGATTTTCTCACAATCTGGCTATTTAAGAGCATGTGATTTGGGGGCTTTTTACCCCTTTTCTTGCACATATCCCTGTAATTTTGCCCTATGTAGGTACCTGCCTTACATTAACCTGGTCTTAGCTCCCAGATGAGAGACCCTGTACCATGGGGACTTGCTCCGCTCCCAGATAGGTTGTGGTGTCCATTGGAACAGGACTGGCAGTGGAGACCCCCTCTCCCCCAGAGGACTTCAAAACACCCTGCCACACTCCTCCATTCATCTGTCTCCACAGGCTCCCACCTGCAGTGATGGCCCCTGAGGCCCCAGTCAAACTTCCCTACATTCTGACAGTCCACAGCATTAACAGCATCAACAGCAAATGTGCATCTAAACTGTTCAAGACCCTACCAAGTCCCTTTAAAACATCAGTTTAGAATATAAAATCAGGATCTTGATGCTGCTCAAAAACTGAAATCTTTTCTCTGGGGAAAATAAAATGCCAGGAAGAGTTGCTGGGCCCAGGATAATCTTGGGGAAGAAGGGCTTAGTCCTGAGCACATCCAGAGAACAGGATGCCTATGTCTGCTCTAATGTTTTGGGGTGCTCTTTTGAGGAAAAACTACCCTATTTTTTGTTAGATGCAGACTAGGGAGGACTGTTATGATTTTCAGAAACCCATAAGGAAAAAACTCAACCTGCACAGTCTGAGATGGCAAGTCCATAAAGTGAACATTACCCCATCTCACCTCAAGCAGAAAGTGTCATCTGGCCCGTGGCCCTTTGGCGCTTACCTCTGGGAGACGATGAATTCGGGAGCCTGTGGTGGGGGCTGTGTCACCAGGAAGCTGCCTGCCTGTGGCTCTGCACATCCACTTCTGGTACCTGGACCCTGCTCCGGGTGCACACTCCGGGGAATGCCGCTTGGCGGGTCAGCAAATCCTGCATGTAATGAAATTACATGGCCACTGGCAGGAGAGAGCACAGCCCACGTGTGGCACAACCAAGACCTCAAAGCAGGGAGGTGGCTGCAGCATCCAGCCAGCAGCCTATGCCCTGTGAACTAAACTGCGACCCTGGACCTCAGCCTCCCTGTATGAGGAAGAAACCATGACAAAACTCAATCTTTATGGCCTTTTTGACTTCAAAGTCAAATTCTGTTCACTTCAAATTGTTCTTTGTCATTCCTGACCTCATGCACCCCCAGCACCAGAGAGTGGGGGTCAGTCTGTAGTGAGCTCCCTCCTACTGATGGGAGGACATGCCACATCCCCTCCGTCTTCTCTTGTGGCTGTTCACAGCAGGTTCAGCCACCAGCCCTTGCTGGTTTCTGTCTCTATCTCTTATCTTAGGTTTCACCAAGATGTAGCTATCACTACCCTCCCCTGCCTTTTGATTTTTTCTCTGCTTTGAGTATTCCATGGAGTATCTCAGCATATCTTTCATGCTTAAAGACAAGCTACTTGGGTGTGGTCACTTCTGGATTGATACATATTTAGGAACAAAGTGACCTGAGAGGGCGAGTCCTTTTCTGCTCCGAGTCTACTAGGCTGTAAAACTTGCATTAAGATGGCCCTGATCTCAGACAGAAAACAATGGGCCTGGGGGCAAGGTTCACAGTGCCCTCCCACCTGACCCAGTGCCCCTCCAGAAAGTAAAAAGTATTATCTGCAAAGGAATAAATAACAGAATGACATCTGATTTAATAACACTGAATACTGAAAAAAAAAAAAATACTATGCCTTTAAATTTCTGAGGGAAAAGTATTTTCAACTCAGAATTCTTTCCCTGCCAAATTGTTAATCAAATGTGAAGGGAGATTAAAGCCATTTTTAGAAC
This sequence comes from Nycticebus coucang, assembly GCF_027406575.1. NCBI lineage: Eukaryota > Metazoa > Chordata > Mammalia > Primates > Lorisidae > Nycticebus > Nycticebus coucang. The sequence goes on along the minus strand of NC_069783.1, from coordinate 104,499,034 downwards.
ATGCAAGGACTCAGAAAATTTATCTTACAGGCACTCTTTCTTGCAAAGGTAACTGAAGAAAGTTGCTAACAAAACGAAGAGTCAAATAAAGAAAGAACAAGACCTGCAATTCAGAAAGTAGTGCAGCAAACCTAGGGAGGCCGTGAGGGGAACTCTGGATGACAGCTCCACCCCAGGCCTAGAGATGCCGCTTGGAGGGATGCTGGAAATGCGGGAAGATGTAAAAGTGTGACAAAAGCAATGTAGAAAAAAAAAAAAAAGACAATTAGAAACTCCAAGAAAACAAAAGCTGAAAAGATATATAGCCATACTAAGAAATATAGATGAATTTGTAGTGTCAGTATCTCTTTAAAGGTGAGAATTCATAAGATATTGTTGTATTATATGGACAAAATATATATCTAAACATATATTCTTTAAATGTACTTATAGCTAAAATGATAACCAAGAAAAAAAGTAAAACAGTGATATTTCTACCATGGGCTAAGGGTGGAGAACATTTGGGCATCTAAGCCCTCCTCTATTGCACCAGGTGTTAACAAGTGAGTTAGGTGCTCTGGTGTTGGGATTGCAGGGAGGCAGTGGTTTCAATTTAACTTCTTCCTCACTGTCGTATTTTTCAGTCATATGCATGTATGTTTTTCAAAATAAAATAAATGAGAAATAATCCAGGATGTTTGTAGGAAGAGTCTCTGGGTTCTGGTTGAACTGGTTCTAGGTCTAATCAAACACCAGGGATTCAAGCAGAAACTTCTAGCCCAGTGGTTCTCAACCTTCCTAATGCTGCGACCCTTTAATCCAGTTCCTGTGGGTCGTGACCCACAGATTGAGAACCGCTGTCTTAGCCCTACCCACACTTCCACACCCTCAAAAAAGACCCAAGTAGTCACAGCATCTAGTTTAGAAACTAGTCTGTCCAAAGCAGACTCACCTGTAGGCCTGGGATTGCCAAGGGCAGCAATGGAAACGGTCACAGAAGCATCCGCAGGACACATCATGAAATCCAGCCCATGACTGTGGACCAGTTGTCCAGTCTGGAAGGGAACTTCCTTGGAGGATGCCAATGCAAGGGACATCAGCCACGATTCGGGGGCAGCCAGAGTGGGGTCCAGCACATTGCTTCCAGGGCCATGGCAGATACAGGGAAGGGTTGCAGAACTGTGGCTGAGCCCCTCCTGGTACATCTCACCACCCTGCAGAGACCTGGGGACACAGTGAACACCATCCCTTGCTGGGCAGTGGCACCTACAAGGGGACTTCAGTCAAGTTCAAGAATGTGGGTGCTTGTCTCAATGGAGCCACTGGAGCCCATGGGCCCCATTACGTCACTGATCACCCTGCCTATACAGTTCTCCCTGTGGCTGGAAGGACTAGGGCCAAACTCTAACAAGCATGGCTCCCAAAGACACTTAATAAAGACTGTTCCTGGAAATCTAAAATACATTAACTTTATTTACAATGACCTTCAATGATGTATATTCACTATGTATTCGTAGTGCCAAAAACTGAAAATGATTAGCAAGAGCCGAATAGCTGAATGAATAAATCACAGTTGATCCTAAAGGAGTATTAGACAGCAGTTGACAATAATTTAAACAATTAATATTTCATGAATCCTCATTTTCTTTCTTTTTTTTTTTTTGTAGAGACAGAGTCTCACTGTGCTGCCCTTGGGTAGAGTGCCATGACGTCACATGGCTCACAGCAACCTCTAACTCTTGGGCTTACGCAATTCTCTTGCCTCAGCCTTCAGAGCAGCTGGGACTACAGGTGCCCGTCACAACGCCCGGCTATTTTTTGATTGCAGTTTGGCCGGGGCTGGGCATATGGGGCCGGAGCCCTACTCACTGAGCCACAGGCGCTGCCCAATCCTCATTTTCTCTCAATGGTACTCCCAGGCTTTGGTAACCATTCCCCCTTAATCTTCACTACAAGTCTCATGGTGGGTCTTATCACCATCCCCTTTTCACAGGTGAGAGGTCACAGAAACTTGCCTAGGGTCATACACCTGGGCAGAGCCTGGCTGGGATATGAGCCAAGCACAGGGGGTGTCAGGAGAGAGGCTGATGTCATAATGGTACACATAAAAGAAGAGCAGACATGTGCATGGTGTGATGGTCACACAAGATGTGGACCAGCCCCGCATGGACCCAGCTCTGTGCTGACCAGCATACACTTTCCTTATCCTTACATCAGGTTTGTGCCTCATCACAGGAGGACTGTGGAGTGCAGGGAAGATGCTCAAACAGCACAGATGTGCAGTAGGGGCTTGAGAGATGCTAGCTATTACTAACTAATCAGTGAAATGCAAGACAGACCAAATACTGTGCACAGCAAACTACCATACAGTTTTCTTTACGTGGTAGGTCTGCGTGTTTTTCCTAAGTTTATTCACTCCATTCTCCAAAACAGACACGGATTCAGCTGTTAAGTCAGGCTGCAGGGACCAAGTAGGTTAGAGCAGCAGTTCTCAACATGTGGGTCGTGACCCACAGGAACTGTATTAAAGGGTGGTGGCATTAGAAAGGTTGAGAACCACCAGGTTAGAGGAAGCTGCTCCCTGTTCCCCTTCCTCAGTCCCCAGTGTGGGCTCCTCGCTGGTAGCTTCCCTACCCTGGGATCTGACCTGGTCCAGGGTCAGGGGTCTGGCATTCCCACTCTACACACTCATCTCCACCTAAGGAGGGAGGACATAGGAATGACAGTACCTGGAAACCAGTGGCTTAGAGACTGTCTCATCTTTTGTAAAGTCTGGGGCCAAGGCCAGCAGCTCCCACGGTCCTTGGGTAGTCTCTGGAGACTGTGGTGGCCCATTTTCCTCATGTCCCTCTGAAAGCAGATCAGATGGGAGGGGAGGCTTAGTGATGCTCCCCGTCCCAGCCTCCTTCCCAATAGGTTAAGAGCAGCACTGCTGTCTAAAAAAGGGTGTCACCACTGGGTCATCCCAGTATTGTTCGTCCTTTGGCCTGTCTTTGGTCTGAACCAACAATCCATAATTACAAACTTGGGACACCCTAAATCCTTATGCTTAGTTCACTTCTCAAATGTACTCTTCCACTCCCTCCTCTAGCCACATGGTGCCCTGATCTCCAACCTAACTCCTGGCCCTGACTACCCAGCAACCTGAAAATACTGAGGGTAGCCATAGCTCCGCCTAGGCCCTCAGTCTCAGTGATCTTGCTCCCCTCAAGGGGAAGCCCTGACCTACTGATTGGGGAGTAGAAGGGGAAGTGTCTCTGTAACCAGAGTGACCCTACTCTGGCCTAGTCCTTGTCAGAAATCAATCCCTCAACTACAAGCAGGATGGGAAAGCCCTCAGGCCACTCACCTGACCACTGAGGCCTGTCCACAAACCCAGAGTCAACATGGGAGTCGCCTGAGGGCTGCAGCATGTCAGGACACCTCTCTCTTACACTGGGGTCTTCTGCCATGGCCTTCTGAGCTGGCTCCACGTGCTTGGGAAGGGCCCTTTGGCGCCGCCGGTAATTGGCAAACCAGTTGTACACCTGCTCAGTGGTCAAGCTCGTCTCCAACGCCAAGTTCTCCTGCTCCCAAACACCAAAACTTCTAAACCTGCTTCCATTCCTTCATTACAGAGGTGCACAGAAGTGGCTCTGACAGCTCATTTCCACCCAGTAAGGGGGCAGAAGCCCAACCTAACCACTCTAGCAGCAGCAATGGCTCTTGGGACATTAGATAGAGGAACATCTCCTGAGCTCAGAAGGCCGAGTGTGGTCAGCATGAGTCAGACACACAGGCCCTGACTCCTTGGTGAGATGAAGCCCAATCCCAGGACAGCATGAGCCCTGACCAGGCCATCTGCACAGACACTCCTGCGGGGGGCAGGTAGTTCTTGCTCTGAGTTCTTGGAGGGGAGGGGCCTATGGACCCGCACCCCACGCCTGGCACAGAACCACTATGTACGGGATAGTGTCAGCCTGTGGATGCCCATAACACATCACTTTGAGGCCTGGCACCTGCAGGTTCACACATACATACAATGTCATGAACCCTTGTGAGAAAACTAACTCCTCTATATAGCATGCAGGACAGCCAGAGGGGTCCCTATCTGGAGGAGCTCTAGTAGAGGCTGAGACCACAAACACCTTGGGCTGTTGGCTCTCCATTCTTACCCTCTCAGCTTTGCTGGGGTTGGTGCTAACCCCCAAAGCGAAGTCGTACAGCTTCTGGCGAACCTCTCTGGGGAAGTTCCGGCTCTTCAGCCCCTCTGGGCAGAGTGAAGGTGGTGGGGGGTTCCTGGATGAGGACAGTGAGGAAGCAGTAACAGAACGGGACCTCTTCCAAACCTGTTCCCTGCTCAGGACCCTCTGGTGTCCTCCCTGTCCCCTGGGCCTCTCCATGTAGAAATGCACACCCCAGACACATACTGTTCATATGACTGCATGAGGTTCCTTGAACATGTGCAGGCTGCAGTGAGGAGCCCCCTATGGGCCCTGGATATCCCTCTGGATATGCTCCTCCACAGGCCTCCTGAGGATCTGGCTCCCCACCCTGAGTCTACTTTTCCATGCAGTGTCTTCCTGTCAACCACTGGTTCCTGGCCGTCATCCCTACTCTGGTGTTAGTCCTCTGCAGCACACATCACTTTGCCCTCCTGATACATATCCCTGCTGTCTGCATGGCCATATCAACCTTCCCATCTCTCCTCTCACTTCCAACACTTCCTCCCAGGACTCACAATCCTCCGATGACCTGGTTCTTATTTTCCTGAGATGTTACCAGAAAAGCAGTACCACCTCTCCCCCAACCAAACTGCCAGCCCCCTGGACTCCCCAAGTGGGACCACTTGGTGAGGGAGGCTCCCAGCCTTGCCTGGAACACTTGTTCCTACACACTGCCTCACTAAGAACTTTCCTCTTAAACTTATTCTCTGTTTGCCACCAACAGTATGAGTAGTCACTCCCATGAACTGGTAGTCATCCTATAAATCACTTACCTTCAGCACAGACCTCTCTTAATTCCCCTATTCCCCTCCAGCTGCCACCTTAGAGAAAATTTCTCAAAGGATGATCACAACCATTACTACCAATCCCTCATCTCCATCTTCATCACACACCTGGATCCCTCCCCCGCACCCCTCCTCCTGAAGGATGGCTGCCTAGCTCACTTCTCACCAAGCCCAAAGGTTCCTTCTCAGCTCTCCTCTCACCAGACAACCCTCAAGCCCCTGGCTTCTCAATGATGTGCAGCCCTGGACACCCTCTCCTCTTGCTGGCCACTCTTCCTTGCCCTGGTCTGAGCTGCAAAGTCCTAGGGGTACAGGCCCTAAACAAAGGCACCCCTCCTCTCCCTACGCCCCCCCCCATGGTTTCAGGACCACCCACCGAGATAACAAAAGGGACAGCTGAAGCAGGACAATGTGTTCAGGCTGGTTTTGTTATTCTCTCTGCAGTTGTGTAGATTCAAAATTTTCATAAGGAAAAATGCGACATGTAAACAAGTATAACTGGCATGTGGAAGGCTTGATATTCAAACCACCTGCATGGCTATCTAAAAAACACCTCACATTTCACACATCCGAGGGGGAACTTGGCTCCCTTTGCTTCCAGCCTTCCCTTTCCCTGTGCGCCTCAGTGAGGAAACATCAATATTCCTGGTGGTTCCACACAGGCCAAGAGTCCTGGAGTCTGCTCTAGGCCCCTCTTTACTCTCTGATACACCCATCCCATCAACAAGTCCTCAACTCTCACAATCCCTTCCACCTTCTCTAGCCTCTGTTCTCATTCTAGGCAGTGACAGGAAGCTCCAAGTACCTCTGCCCTGCTCCTGACTTTGCATTTGCATATGCTGTGACTCAGGTGACACCTCTTGTGACCTCCCCCAGTGATCACCTGCATGGTCAGAACTCAGCCCCGTGGCCTCTGTGGCTGCAAGCCCAACATCCTCCTGCTGCTTACTCATTAACCTCTGTGGTCCTCTAAGGCAGTGAAGGAAAATTCAGCTCACCACATATGTCCATGCCACAGGCTAAGAATCATTTCTACATTTCCCAAGAGTTGTGAATACACCCCACCCCCCAAAAAAAATATTTACTGTCTGCCCCAGGACACCAAACTCCTCTGATCCCAGGCCTTTGAACATGCTGTCTCCTCTGCCTGGAAATTTCTGCTCACTGGCCAGCACTGTCACCACGCTCAGGACCCTCCTCCAAGGCTCAGATGGGCCTGCACTGCCCACCCTGTCTATAGCAGCCCCTCCCCAGGACAAGGAGCCCTTGAGGCACAGTCCTCTCCTGAACATGTTCTCTGCATAGTGCTTTTCACTCTGAATTACCGGATCTAACAGCCACTGTCCATATCCCAGGGTTGGCTCCAGGAAAGCAGGGCCTCGTCTATGTCCCCAGCACCTCCCAGCACCTAGGGGACACTTCACAAATACGTTGAAAGATGATTCCATACTGGCCCCCACATTGTCGACTTTGCAGGCTGTCTTATCTCCATGAAGGGATAGGATCACATCCCTTGAAGACCCGAAAGCTCATTAACTGCTGGTCTTTTGAGGACTTATTTCACTCTGCTGCTGTATTTGGTGGGTACCCTGATAGAAAATTCTCTCTGGTCTAAAAAGGGACCATTTCTCCTTCCTGTAGGAAATAGTGTTCTTATATACCAGGCCTTGGGCTCAGGAATTCTTCATGGCTTGGGCTGCCAGAAGCTCAGGGAAAGATCTATAGCTCCCGCCCTGCTCAGCATGGGAGGGCACTCAAGAGGAAGAATAAGGTCCATGAGGTCTCAGTGTCTAGGCTGGAGACCTGGCTTTGCACCTCTAGTGTGAAACTTCAGGCAGGTGATTCATCTCTTTGTGCCTCAGTTTCTTCATCCATAAGTGGTGATAATATTCATAATAATTACAAGTAGTAACATTTATTTAGTACTGATAATGATTAACACTTACTAGTGCCTATCATATGCCAGGCATTCCTCTGAGCACTTTACACACAACCATTCTAAACCTACAACATTCTCATCCATGTCTCTTTAAAAGGTTCTACAAACTCTGAGCCCAGGTGTAGGGATCAGATGATGTGAGGCACAGGTGCTGAGAAGCTCCCACCTGCCCTTCCACATACATTGTCCTGGGCCTCCTTGTCCAAGTAGGCCCTATGGGAGTTGGAAGGGGGAGAAGGTCAGGATGCCCACTTGCTGGCCTCAGTTGCCTGGCACTGGGCCATTTCCAGCCACCATCTGACTGATGTGGCAGGTGGAGGGTGCAGCTCAGTGGGCAACACAGTATGGGCAGGACAAATCCTGAAGTTACATTAAGCTGATTATGCAGGGACAACTTCTGCTTCATTTGATGTTTCCTGCCCCAACCTCCTCATCTTTCCTTTACCTCAGCCCCTTCAGTATTTGGCTAGTACAACCAATCCCTTAGGAGCCGTGGAGTAAACACAAATAAATGCCAATGAGGTACCTCTTCCTGCAGCGGAACTTCTGCACCGGGGTCAGCACAGCCACATCCAGTCTCTTCATGACCAGACGGTAATGGATGTTGTTCCAGAGCTGCACTAGCTCCAGGCTGCCTCCTGGCACTCGACAGCCCTGCCAAGAAGAGCCTGCTGAGCTCTGGTTATCTGCAACAAACCTAGAACATGGTGGGGATCTGTGTCTGCCACCCCAAAGCAACCTGACCTCTGGGAAGGCAGAGATGTCTATGGGAAGAGTGGGGGTCTGGGTTCAAATCTTTTGATTGACTAAGTGTCGGAGTGCCCAAGGAGCACAGAATGAGTCTGAATGACAGTGCTGCAATCTCCACTAAGATCAGCAGTGTGACCCTGGGCCAGATGGATCAATTCACAGGGCACGGATGGACCCACTCATGCCAGATGTGAAGGGCCTCGGCCTTTAAACCCTTCAAACCTCTTAAGGAACACACATGATGAGTACATCTCTCACATCACCTTGTGGGTGTGGAGTGCATGGCAGGGGGAAGTCCAATGATTCGATTTTGACTGATAGCAAATGAGTGGTAGAGCAATGGTTAGAACCCCAAGGTCTGATGCTTGACCCATGCTTAAAGTGAAAGATTTTGGTTTCCCACCAGCACATGCTCAGCATGTTATGAGCTGAGTGGAACAAAAGGTCCTTGCCTGTGCTCAGGGACAGCTCCCCTCTTCTGACTGGACTCTGCAGACAATTGAGGACGCCTGGCCTCCATCTCACCTGTGATCCCTGTGTGGTTCCTGCTTTTTCTTCAATTCCAATCATTTGGTACATCAGGTATCTCTGTGGCCCCACACTGGCCTCTAACGCCAGAGTCCTTAGGACCATCTTGGCAAGGGAGGTGATTAGAATCATTTGGCTTGCCTCTCCAAGGCACCAGAAAGGCTCTGTGCTGAGCAGTGACCCCTTGGGGCCAACAGATTGGTGTCCACAGTTTCCAGCCAGTGGGTGGCCATCAGAGAACCTGAGGGACTCTCCCTTGCCCTGACTTGGCAGCAGGATTTGGCTCTGGGTGGGAATGTCCTGCACAGGCTGGGGTCATCACCATCTTTGGTGCAGTGTCCCTCAGATGTCAATAATCTTGTTGTCTAAGTTGTCAACTATCTAAAGCCAGGACCATGTTTTGTGCACTCTGTTCATTAGTTAATATAATGCTTGGCATAAGATCACCACTCAATATGTATTTGATAAACAAGTAATTTTAACTCAGATGACCAAGCTAGTGAGAACTTAATAAAGTAAAAGTGGACCATCCTGCCTAAGCTCCCCTGATGTGCCGGTGTGGGGGGCTTCAGGCCAGCAGGTTCTTATGGACTCCCTGGCACTTCTGTAGTGCTGGGCATGGCTGCTGAGGAGGAGCTGCTCCCCACTCCACACCTGCCCCTGCAGCCTGGTCCTACCTCCAGAAGTTGGCAGGCTGCCTCCTGCTGGCCCTGCTGTTCCAGGACACGAGCACACACCAAGGCTACGTCTGCATTGTCCAGGAGGTACATTCGGAGCTGGCTGTCCAGAATGGCTGAGACCAAAGGCTGTGCCTGGGCAAGGTCATCCTGCAGGTCCCGGCACAGCCTGCCTATAAGGGTCACCAGCTCTGCGGGGGGTGGACAGGTGCCCTTGTGGTCCCTCAGCAGAGTCAGGAAGCTCTGCATCCTGCATCCAGTCAGAGCCGCTCTGCCAACAGAGAATAGTCATGACGATGGCCAACATCCAGCATGTCCTTCCCACTGATCTCCAACCAACTCCATGATAGAGGTAATAACATGACCCTCATGCCAAGGACACTTGTAAGGTAGGAATAGTAAGCTTACCAGAGAAAAGGCAGAGTGGTACCACACATCCCATAGAATTTCCATCTGATTCTCAAAGATAGTTTAGTTCTTAATGAACTTGATTGTGTACCAAGCACTGAGCTGGGTGCTATCTGCAGGTCCTCTCACTCCTCTGGACCTTCTGTCTGGTTCTCTGGTACTCTGTCCACAGGGCCCCTACCCTGTTCCTCTCATCTCTCCTTATCCTTCCTTTCCTTGACCCTCCTGATACAAGCTGTGATTATGTTTCCTCTCACTCCCCCTCTGGGGTCTGTGGGACACGGACCTTGTGTGTAAGGTTCGTCAGGGGTCCCCATCTAACTGCGTACACACACTCATTTTTAACAGCAAAGAGATAGCTTATGCCAATACTTAATCCAACTAGCATCACAGACATATTTTGTTGTCCCGCAAAGTATCCCATGAAAGGAGAGACCAGGACTGGTTTAAATAAGTGCCGACCTAAGGATGTCTAGGCTGCTTTTTCAAACACAATGCCTTTGTTCATAATTGAACTTATTTCTGTAGAATGCTTCTGTAAGTGAAGGTTAAATGTAGTGCCATATGGACATCTACGTTTTCACTAAATGTTTCCAAACTGCTTTCCGAAAGGTTTGCCTGAGAATCTACAGAACCACAGAGACCTGGCCATTCTATGCGCTCCCTGGCGGCGGGAATGCCCTCAGTTTCCGGGTATTTCTGCCCCGTGTCACCTCTGGGGTCTGCCTCGGCTCTAGGGCGCCCACCAGGGGAACGCGATCTCATCTACACCTCCGCTTCCAGGGTTCTAGCGCCATCTCTTCGGGTCCTAAACTGACTTGGGGCTCTGCATTTCTAACAGCCACGGTTGGCAGGAGGGGGCCTCAGATCCCACGATGGAACGGAGGCTTCAGGGCTTCCACGTTAGAGGGAAAGAAGGCTCCTTTCAGGGCCGGGGGTTCTCCAGTACCGACCCGTGCTCCAGCTCCAGGAGGGGCGGGAAGAACGCCAGCGGCTGGTTCGCGCCAGTTCAGAAAGGAAGCGGGATCCGGTGAGGTACCCCGGTGTATCCCGCCCTGTGCCCTGAGGGGAGTCTGACGGGCTGTGACAGAGGGGACCGGTCGGGGCAGGTGTTTGCGCGACAGCACCGCCACCCGTAGTCCCGCAGCCCCTACCTTTCTGGGCGCGCTGCTCCGGGAGGCGCCGCTCTCGGCCCGCAGCCCCGGCAGCCCGCCTGGCGTCCGCTGGGCGCGCACGTGCTCGGCCGGGAGGCGCCGCAGGGCAGCGCGGAAGGCGCGGATGCTACAAAGTATCTGGGCTGCGACCAATCCCCGCGAGGCCCCGCCTGACGACCCGGCCTTGAGGCCCTCGCCCCCGCGCGCCACCCGACACAGGGGGTCAGGAAGGTTCCGCGACGGAACGCGGTAAACTCCATGCGATCTGGGGGTCTGTGGACTCCAGGGTCTTCCCGAGGTCCGGGAAGGTTCTGGGGGCTCCCAGTCCTGTGGCATCCGTGGCCCAGAGTCAGAGGCGCCCCCGGAGCCTTCCTCTTGCCTCAGGTCCCGGAAGGAGCTTGGAGGGGGCTCTGAGGTGGGGTGTGGAGAGGGAGGGGCGCCGTGAACCCCCGCCCTGCCTCGGGAGCGGGAGGAAGCTGGGACCCGAGACTGACCCCACCCTGTCCGCCCCCGAGCTCGGCGGAGCCACAGTCCGGCCGGTCGCAGTTGTATGAGGCAGACACTTCATCCCTTCCCTTTGCGGGGGCTTTTCAAACCCTTACTGAGGAGACTGCTCCTGGATCCCAGCAGAGTTCAGACATCAGTGGCTGGAAGGGACTCACGTAGCAGGGCCCTGCAGGGCAGCCCCCTGAGGAAAGCTCAGAATGACCCAAACCCGGGTGACTGCGCGATTCTGGCCTGGGGAGAGCTCGGCCGGGGTGGTCCTCTTGCCCTGGTCAAAAAGTGCTGGGAAATCACCAAACTGCCACTATCCTGGCTGCAACACAGCCCGGCCTCTCTCCTTGCACTACGTAGCCCTGGGTAGAGTGCAGTGGCTTCACGGCTCACAGCAACCTCCAACTCCTGGGCTTAAGTGATTATCTTGCCTCAGCCTCCCAAGTAGCTGGGACTACAGGCGCCCTCCACAACGCCTGGCTTTTTTTTGGTTGTAGTTGTCATTGTTGTTTGGCAGGCCCGGGCTGGGTTCGAACCCACCAGCTCCAGTGTATGTGGCTGGAGCCCTAGCCACTGAGCTATAGGCACCGAGTCGGTTTGTAATTGTCTTATATAGTAGGAGCCGAAGGTGTTCTTGAAATGCAAGGGCAAGAAGAGTTTGTTTTTAAAGGGTGGTCCGAGTCTAATTGGAAAGACAAAATTCTCTGACATCATAGCTTATGCATGAGACTTGGGTAGAAATGATGAACATATATTTCATTGTTTGTTCCAGTGAAAATCTGGAAACAATCCAAGTGTCTGGTTGAATATTTACTAAGTAAATTGTGATTCAGATAGAGGAGCTCCTGGAAAGTGTTTGTAGCTATGCTGGGGAAGAATGCTTACTGAAGGACTTATGAACATGATACATTGTACAACAAAAATAGTGTGTTAAAAGACAGTTTGAGTGATATGAGCCCATTTGGAAGTAGAAATAAAATGACAAATGCTACACTGTTAAACCCTGATCCGGTCGGTCGCATTGCCCCGTGGGTGACAGAATTATTGTTTTAATACTTTTATTAGTCATTTTATTTTATTGCTTATCTATATTTCCTAGTTTTCATAAAATATAAATGTCTGGGTTTCTTTTTTAAAAAATTCTTTTCAAGGAGTAGAAGGAGAAAACAGGACAGCAGAGTTGGGGGAAGCTGTCCTGACTCCCCACATGTAGTGAGGCCTGAGCTTCCATGATGTGGGTGGATAGCAGACTAGAAATTACAGGTTGCCTGCGGCAAACTCATTTGCAGTGAAACCTTTCCAGAAATGCAGCCACAGGATCTTTCTCTGGTATACACAAGATGTTTTTCCTTAGATAAAGAAGATAAGAAAACAGTATTCCTGATTGCTCTCCCTCTATTAGGCACCAAGGAATTTAAAAACTCAGTGGAACCTTAAATGTTACCACAACAAATTTAAATGAATTCAACAAATTTTTCATTCTTATTTATTTTTATGTTTTAGAGATGGGGTCTCGCTGTATTACCTTGAACTCCTGGGTTCAAGTGATTCCCCCCACCTCAGCTTCCTAAGTAGCTTGGCTGAATTGAACAAATTTTATGATCCCAATTCATTGTTATGAAATCAGTTACTTTTTTTTTTATTTCATTGTCCCAAGCTCAAGGTTATTGATTATCAAACCTCTGATTTGGCTCGGGGCCTGTGGCTCAAGCAGCTAAGGCGCCAGCCACATACACCTGAGCTGGTGGGTTTGAATCCAGCCAGGACCGCCAAACAACAATGATGGCTGCAACTAAAAAACCATCCGGGCGTTGTGGCAGGTGCCTGTAGTCCCGGCTACTTGGGAGCCGGAGGCAGGAGAATCGCTTGAACCCAGGAGCTGTAGGTTGCTGTGAGCTGTGATTGTGATGCCATAGCACTCTACCCAGGGTGACAGCTTGAGGCTCTGTCTCAAAAAAACAAGCAAGCAAATAAACAAACAAACAAAAAAACCTCTCATTCGCTGATTTGTCTATGAGCAAATTTTAAAACATCTTCCACCTTCCAGAATGGCTTATGTTAACTGTCAGACTTTTTTTTTTTTAATATGAAACTCTTCACAAATTTGTATGTCATCCTTGCATAGAGGCCATGCTTATCTTCTCTGTATCATTCCAATTTTTTTCTTTTTCTTTCCTTTTTTTTTTTGAGACAGAGTCACAGTTTGTAGCCGTTGGCAGAGTACCCTGGCATCTTGGCACACAACAACCTCAAACTCTCAGGCTCAAACATTCCTCTTGCCTCAGCCTCCCGAATAGCTGGGACTAGAGACATCTGACACTACCCGGCTATTTTTAGACGTAGGTTATGGCTCTTGCTCAGGCTGGCCCCAAACTCCTAAGCTGGAGAAATCCACCACTCGACCTCCCAGAGTGGTAGGATTACAGGCATGAACCATGGTGCCTAGCCTTGTAACCGTCACTTTTAACAGAGGCTTGATCTAACAGATGGTAGTGCCAAAATGTAACTAACCAATGTTTGTTGAAGATAATGTTTATCTCAACTTTCCACCATTTGTAGTGGGATGTTAGATGACATTCTAAGGCACACTTAACCACTGTTTCTAGGGGTTCTATTCCCTCTTGGACCAGGCTAGATGGGGCAAGCTCCCAGTTCAGTTGCTTAATAGCAGTGACCTTGGGTGAGTTACTGACTGCCCCTCTCTGTTCTTCTCTCCTCTTTGGTAGAATGGGAATAATAATAGGACCTTTTTCCCCATGCAACTGACTAATTAAAGTAAATACTCAGTGAATATCTATGTTAAATTGTCACTATTTTGTTTCCCATGTGTACTCTTTATTTTTAACACATTCAAAATCTGGGAAGTATTTCCTTTTTACTTTCCTTGTTCAGAAATTTCTTGGCAATCCTTGTACTTTTCACTGTCATAATTAACTGAATGCATTTTTTTCACTCCTGATCCACAGACAGATGGAATACCATTGACATCAGCCTCCTAAGAGCCTCTGCTGAGTCCTGAATCCACCTCTTTTAAGAAAGGAATTACTTTCATCCCCAGGTGCTCCCCTGAGGAAATCTCTGCTCCATCTGCTCTGCCCCATGAAGCTTTCTGGTTAACTTCAGGGTCAGTACCTCTTGGGAAATTTGTCACATGTTTATCTCTTGGAGATGAGTCTTGTGGGTTTCATAGACGTGGATTCATAGAACACCATGGGAAACATGCCTGATAGGAAGGAAGAGGGGTGCCTGACATCCTTTGTGGTTGTAGTGAACTATGATGTTCTGGAATGGACAGGGAGAGCAGAACTTGATAGCCACCCTTCCTTTGTCCTTGAAGGTAGATAGGATCATCAATTTAAAGCACCCCTACAACATACTGAGAGGACTAGGGACGACCCCTTTTGTTGTCATGACAAACAACAACAACAACAAGTTGGGATTCCCAAAAAGTTGCGATTTGACTGACAGCCCTGCTTAGAGGGCTGGAAACTGTTCTTTCACAAAATCAGATGAGGCTGACTGTGCCTTTAGTGGAAGGACATCTTTCTATGGGACAAAGCCCAGCAGGCTTGTTGTTACAAAACATTTTAAAATTTAGCTGGGTGTAGTGTCAATGTGCTTGTAGTCCCAGCTACTGGTTAGGCTGAGGATTGTTTGAGTTTGAGGTTACAGCAAGCTGTAATTGCAGCACTGCACTCCAGCATTGGTGATAGAGGGAGAACTTGTCTCAGAAAACAGGCATATTTTGGAGTGCCATATTTTGGTCTTCTACAGTCATCTTTTTGGGTTACATATTCTGCTCTCCTACACTGTCTTCAATAGTGACTGTACCATTATATATTCTACCAGCAATGAATGAGAGTTTCTGCCTTTCTTCCAGCCATAGTTTGTCGTATTTTTAGAGTGTAGCAGTTCTAACAGCATGCTATCTTGTCATTGTAATTTGCTATTCCCTAGTAAATGATATTGAGCATCTTTTTGTATGATTATTTGCTATCTGTATATCTTCTTTGGTGATGTGCCTGTTCAGATCTTTGCTAATTTTACTGAGACAAGATCTCACTCTATTGCTTGGGCTAGAGTACAGTGGTGTCATCATAGCTCACTACAACCTCAAACTCCTAAGCTCGTGTGATCCTCCTGCCTCAGCCTCCCGGAGAAGCTGGGACCACAGGCCTGCTCCATCATGTCTGTCTAATTTTTCTGCTTTTGGTGGAGAAGAGGTCTTAATGTTGCTCAGGCTGGTCTCAAACTCCTGGCCTCAAGTGATACTCCCATCGTGGGCTCCCAAAGTGCTAGGATTATAGGCATGAGTCACCATGCTTGGCCAGTCTTTACCCATTTTTAATTGTTGTTATTGTTTTTGTTGTTGTTATTGGTCTTCTTATTGTTGAATGTCAATAGTTCTTGTATATTTTGGATACAAATTCTTCCCCAGGTATGCATTTTGCAAATATTTTCTCTCAGTCTTTGGTTTGTCCTTTTATTCTCTGAATATGGTCTTTTACAGAATATAGATTTTCAATCTTATAACATCCATGCTCTTAGTTATTTTTTTTTTCTGTTGTGAATGGCTTTTGGTGTTGTGTGTTAAATGTCATTAGCAAACCCAAGGTCACCTAGCTTTTCTTCTATGTTTTCATCTAGAATCTTTACAGGTTTACATTTTAAGTTGGAGGATAATTTTAAATGAGTTTTGTGTAAGTTGTCAAGTTTGTGTCTATATTTATTTCATACCCACCTTTGTTTCAATGAACTTTTCGTTCACTACTTTTGTAAAAGACACAGGATAGTGAGCCTCATTTCAGTGTGAATGTGCAAAAGTAAGGCCTTGAATAATCTGTTCTCTAAATTTCATTGATGTTGGAGAACGCGGCTCAGGCACCCTGAGCGCGGAGAAGCTGCAGAGCCCGCGACGGCCAGCAGGGGGAAAACCGCTTGTCCTGCTCGCGGCGTCGGCTCCAGCGTGAGAGACCAAGCCGTGTTGCCGCCTCTGCGCGACCTCACATGAACTTCGTGGTGTCCCCTTCCTTAGCGCGGCCCCGTGTGAAGGCACATGGCACCGCTGCCGCCCCAGAGCGTCGCCTGCCTGAACACCGCGTAGGCGCCAATGGTGAGTGAGACCTTCTTGTCCCAGCCCCGCCTGCCGATGGGCACCTGGTGTTCGGAGACCCGGGAAGGGGACTCTGTGTGGAAAATGGGAAATAGAGAGCTCGTTGTATCCACCGCACCGAGGTCCTCTTCCACACACGGGACGCAGTGGTCACTGGTGTGATGTCCACTTAGTGACCTCTTCACACTAAAGTGACATCAGACTGTTACCCGGGCATTTGACCCTACAGCTGTGCTGGGCTGGATTTGGGAGAGCTCAGAAGTTCAATGTGGACTGTACTGACAGAGTGGTGACAAAGTTGCTTATAAAAGTAGTTTACTTCCAGTAATTTAATACTTTGGGGAACTTGGAGTAGCAGCACAAAGTACTCTTTATCCTGCCTCTGAGATTCCCCAGTGATCACTGATTGCTATGTTAGATTTATCACTTCACGCAAAATACTCCCAAGTATTTGACTTAAAGCAGCTACAAACCAGGTACAACCATTAACCTCCAAATTGGGAAATACCCAGTTCCTACCTGACAGTTCAGTCTACAAGCGCACTTCACTTCACCACTTTCTTCAACTGAGAGAAAAATTTCTTTTTCCTTTTGGGTCCTTTTGTTTTTCTGGAACATTCCTGAGACTGTCCTCCAAAGTGTCTGGTCAGGCTGCATGCAGATCTGGGGCAGACAGGCCAGGGAGGAGTGGAGGCCATGCTGTTTCCTTATTCCCTCCCCAGAGCATTGCCATGGTGATCTGGCACCAGCTGATATTATGCTGGCCTTCACAGGCCAGAGCTTTTATGTGCCCAGATAGAGCTGCTTAAAATGCTGAGATGTCTGGCCAAATCACTCTGGCAGTGCTGTCAGAAATACATAAAAGACAGGAGCCAGACATCATACAGGCACTCTGGGGTGGGTGGGCAGGTAG
Organism: Nycticebus coucang; assembly: GCF_027406575.1. NCBI lineage: Eukaryota > Metazoa > Chordata > Mammalia > Primates > Lorisidae > Nycticebus > Nycticebus coucang. Next base: position 104,482,088 of record NC_069783.1, on the reverse strand, counting down.
CATTGACCTGTTCCACATAGACACAGGGGACATGGGTGGACAGTGATTGCTCTGTGGGCAGAAAGAAGCACCTGGAGCTGCTTCTAGGGAGCGGGAAGCAGAACATAGGGTGTGGAGAGGCCGCTGAAAATCTGCCCCAAATCTGTGCTTGTCCACACAGGATGAGAGGCCTGAGAGATGGTGCATACTCAGATGTCAGCTGGCAGGCTGGGGTCCCTCCTGACCTCACTGGCCATGCACTGCACACCCCATCCACATTGTGGAGTCTTCTTGGCACCCTCATGTTAGTTCCCTTTGGGCTTTGAGAGGATAAAGGAAGATAATGTGTGTAAGTCTTGAAGAAAAGGAGAGTTTTTCTAGTATTGACATTTCTGCAGGGACAGCTCACCTGGACTGGGCTGCTCAGGAAGCTGCAAGTCCACATAGTCTGCAAGAGCGTCTGCAGCCACCTGCAGCTCAGCTTGTCAGTGCAGCTCTCCCTGCACCTGTTTCCTCTTTGTCCTTTGCCTCTGTGAGTGAGTGTGGCTACCAGAGAAGAGCAATGAGCTCACGTGGATCATGCTATGTAAAAATTTGACCTTAATTATAGCAAAGGGTCACTAGAAAGGTTGTCAGGCACTTTTGTTCAGCCATCCTTTTTTTTTGTGAAGATATAAATGTGAAAATGATGGAACCAGCTGCATAAATTGCATTTTAAAATTTAAATATTGCTAAGATAATAGCTTAAAGCTACAAGTGCCATGAATTATAGCAGACAGCCCTTGGAGTTAGATGCTATCCTCATGACCATTTTATAGAGGAGAAAGTTGTCTGAGAAAAGTTGTAGAAATGTTCACTCATTCATCACTTCATCCATTTTTTTTTTAGGGGGGAAGAAGGGAGGGAGTTTGGGTCCAGGTGGGTACAGGGAACCCTGGCTTCCCAGACAGGAACACCATAGTCCTTGGCTTCAGTAGCCTTCAACTTCTCTCCCTTCACTTCATCCATGGATTTATCAGGGAGCACACACCATCAGGCACTGCTGTGGCCAGGGAATGTAGAAAAGTCCTGGCTGTCATGGTCTTTCATTCTGGTGAGGAGTAGACGAACAGGTACACAGATGAATGGACACTGCAGTTGAGGGTGATTAGCAGCCTGGAGAACATAAAGCACAGAAAGGAGATGAGTGGAGATGCCCCCTCCAGCAGCATCATCTGGTTGGGCTTCTCCAAGGAGGTGGTATGTGAGCAGTAGCTCAGTGTTGAGGACCCCCACACAGAGGCGCCTCTCATTAAAGGCACTGAGGAGGAACTGAGCTCAGCACAGGTGCAGTCAGGGTACCTAGACTGAAGTAGTGGTTAGATCAGGAGTAGGTCAGGTAGGTGGAAAGGGTCTGGCATATGGGGCCTGTTCATTTCCTTAAGGCTCTAGAGCAGGGGTCCTCAAATTTTTAAACGGGGCCAGTTCACTGTCCCTCAGACCGTTGGAAGGCTGGACTATAGTTTAAAAAAAAAACAACTATGAACAAATTCCTATGCACATTGCACCTATCTTATTTTGAAGTAGAAAAACAAAACGGAAACAAATGCAATCATACTGCCTCATGTGGCCTGGGGGCCGTAGTTTGAGGACCTCTGCTCTAGAGCAACTGCTTGAAGGAGTGAAGATCTGGCCATTTATTGGTTATCTTTATCCTCTTTGTCTTTTTTACATATTCCATCTTTTCCTGTCTCTTTGTCTCTTTCATATTGCCCACCTTCTATCTCTGTCCAGTCAAGGCAAAAGAAGACTGGTCAAGATAAAAGGTCATGACAGCAATTTTGAGGGGATGGCAAAGGGATTTTGCTATTGACTTCCTGGAGGGCCAAAGAATGGTAGGTAAAGTCTGCTTATTGTATGAGTGTTCTGAGAAAGTTTTAGCATAAAAACATCCAAGGAAGCTTCACCAGAAGTCCTTCTCAGCACAACAATGTTCCTGCTCATCAAACAAGGGCTATTTTGTGAGAGTTTCAGTGGGAAATCATTAGGCTTTAACAGTTCTGATTTGGTTCCCTTTGACTTCTCTTTGTTTTCTAAACCTAAACAAATTTGTAAAAGGGAACCCATTTTTCTTCAGTAAGTTATGTTTAAAAAGGCTGTATTGACATGGTAAAATCCCCAGGACTCTAAGTTCTTAGAGATGGTCTACATGGGTGGTATAATCACTTACAAAAATGTCTTGAACTTTATGGAGTTTTATGTCGAGAAACAGAGTTCATTTTTTTATTTTTAAATTTTAATTCCATTTTTCCCTCAAAGTTTTTGAAGTTTCTTCAGAACATGTTCCCCGTTTGTTTAGTTCACTTATATCATTTATCAGACTTTTTAGTTTTCTTCTTATAGATATTGTACATACATCTTCATATACATATTGTACATTTATACCTAACTATTTAGTTTTGGGGGTGCCAATGTAAATGGTAGTGTGTCAAATTTTACTTATTCATTGCTGACTTTTTTAATTGTATGCCCTGTAACATGACTATAATCACTTATTATTTCCAGGATTAGGGTTTTTTTTTTGGGGGGGGGTGTCAATTCTTTTGAATTTTTTACAAATCATCTGTGAATAAAGACCGGTTTATTTGTTCCTTCACAATCATATTTCTTTTATTTCTTTTAATTGTCTTAATAGCATTAGCTAGGTCTTCCAGTATAATGTTGAAAAACAGTGGGGCATCCTTCTCTTGCTCCTGATCTAATGTGTCGAGTTCCTCACCATTAGTAGGTTTTTTAGTATGTGTTCTGAGAATTTTTGTTATTGTTGTTGTTGTTGTAATTTGGCCGGGCCGGGTTCAAATCCACCACCCTCGGTATGTGGGGCCGGCACCCTACTTACTGAGCCGCAGGTGCTGCCCCTGTATGTGTTCTTTATAAAGTTGAGAAAATTCTCTTTTATTCCTAGTTTGCTGAGATTTTTTAAAAATCATAAATCGGTGTTAAATTTTGTGAAATGGATTTTTGCATCTATTGATATGATGATGTGATTTTTTGGCCTGTTGATATCATAGTTATAATAATTGATTTTCAAATGTTGGAAAAGCCTTAGATATCTGGAATAAATCCCACTTGGTAATGGTGGGATAAATGTATTTATATATATTTTAATGGATTTGATTTGCTAATATTTTGTTGAGAATTTTTGCCTCTATGTTCATGAGAGAGATTGGTCTGTAGTGCTTTTTTTTTTTTTTTTACTTGTAATGTCTTTGGTTTTGGTATTAAGGGAATGCTGACTTCATAGAGTGAGATAAGAAGTATTTGCTTTGCTCCTGTCTTCTGGGAGGATTACAGAGGATTGGTATAATTTTTTCCCTTTGTGGTATAATTTACCAATTTACCCATCTGACCCTGATGCTTTCTGTTTTAGAAGGTTATTCATTATTGGTATAATTTCTTTAATAGCTATATGCCTATTCCAATTATCTGTTTCTTCTTGTATACATTTTTTGCAGATCCATTTCATCTAGGTTATCAAATTTATGGGAATAACAATTTTCTTTTCTTTTTTTTTTTTTGTAGAGACAGAGTCTCATTGTACCACCCTCGGTAGAGTGCCATGGCGTCACACGGCTCACAGCAACCTCCAGCTCTTGGGCTTATGTGATTCTCTTGCTTCAGCCTCCCGAGCAGCTGGGACTACAGGCGCCCGCCACAACGCCCGGCTATTTTTTGTTGCAGTTTGGCTGGGGCTGGGTTTGAACCCACCACCCTTGGGATATGGGGCCGGCGCCCTACTCACTGAGCCACAGGCGCTGCCCGGGAATAACAATTTTCAAAATATTCTTTTATTATCCTTTTAATGTCCATGGGATCTGAAACAACACCTCTTTTTTCATTGCTGATATTAATAGTTTGTCTCTCTCTTTTTTGTTAGTTAGATTGAGATGACTATCATTTTATTGATCTTTTCAAAGAACCAGCTTTTGGTTTTGTTGATTTTCACTATCAATTTCCTGTTTTGAATTTTATTGATTTCTTCTCTAATTTTAGTTATTTTTTTTTCTGCTTTCTTTGGATTTAATTTGTTCTTCTTTTTCTAATTGCATAAGATGGAAGCCTGGGTGATTGATGGATGACCTCTCCTGACGGCTGTCTTGGCCACAGTGTCTCTTTTTTTTTTTTTTTTCTTGTAGAGACAGAGTTTCACTTTATTGCCTTTGGTAGAGTGCCGTGGTGTCACACAGCTCACAGCAACCTCTAACTCCTGGGCTTAGGCGATTCTCCTGCCTCAGCCTCCTGAGTAGCTGGGACTACAGGCGCCTGCCACAAAGCTCGGCTATTTTTGTTGTTGTTGTTGCAGTTTGGCCGGGGCTGGGTTTGAACCTGCCACCCTCAATATATGGGGCCGGTGCCCTGCTCACTGAGCCACAGGCACCGCCCGGCCACAGTGTCTCTTTGGCTCACATACCTCTCCACATGGTCGTCTCCAACCTTTCTCCAAATCCAATACCTCCTTCCCTTCCTTGTTCTGATCTAAGGACTTTGATTATTTCTTTAAAGACAGCTTTGCTGAGGGGTGACTGGCACACAGTAAACTACATTGAACTCAGATGGAACAAGACAGTTTCCTTGGTGTGACTTTCATATACACCACAAGGCCACTACTGTGATGAAGGTTGTAAATGAACCTTCCTCCCAACCTTACCTGCTGCTACCCAGACACCCCTAGGAGCATAGATCTGCTTCTGTCACTAAAGGTTAGATGCATTTTATACAATTTCATGTCAATACAACCATACAGTATGTACTTGGGATTTTTTGTTCTGTTCTGGTCTGGCTTCTTTCGCTTATCAGAACTGCTTGAAGAGTCACCCCTGTGTTGGGATACCAATAGTTTTTTCCACTGAGCCATATTCCATTGTGTTTACCTGTTCTCCTGTAGGGAGGCATTTGAGTGTTCTGGGTTTGGGGCACTGTCCTAATGTATAGAAAGATAAAAGGATGGATCTTGTTATCTAGTGTTCCCCTGCGACAGAGGCTGCCTTGATACCATCCTTTTTCCATCCCTCTGTAGCTGGCTCTGGCCACTTCTACTGTTAGCCCCACGTTTGCTGTGGAGCCGAGCCATCCTCTGCCACCACCCCCCACAGCCAATTGAGGCCTTTCTATAAGCACTGTGTATTTCCCACTTAACCACTGGATCCATAGCTTATGATGTTGAGGATGGCTCTGCTAGTGCCTTGAGTGACTAAACCAAGTGGAGCTCAGCAGGGCAGGGATGACTCATGGCTCAGCATCAGCAGACTGGGACCTGGTGTGGGGGTGCTGTGGAGCAGCATTCCCTCTTGAGCCCAGAGTGGGAGGGTCTGTACAGGTTCAGAGGAGCTCAGGTGGGAAGGAGCCTGGCAGAGGCTGCCTCTGTGTGTAATGCTGTGTTTTCCAGGTGCAGTGGCCTGATGGCCAGGCCTCCTGTGACACCTTCTGGGGAGCCAGGATGCTCCTTGAGTTGTCAAGGAGGCATCTGGGCTATGCTGTCCCCTGGGAGTCACTCTAGGACCCAGGAGGAGCAGGTGTGAATTGTCTGGCATTCAACACAGAGCTTTATTCTGAATAAACCACAGAGGTCCCCAGAGCCCCCAAAGGGTTTTGCTGAGAAGCACTGAGAGATTCCTAGTCCCCTGCTGCATTTGTAGAGTTTTGTTGGCAGCTCCTTATGATAGAGGAGGCATTTGAGAAATGTTCACGAGACTGAAGCCAGAGGTGGATCTGCCCACTTTGGCAGTAATGGATGAGAGTCCAGCTCCTTGGCCAAGCTGTGTGCAGCAAAGGCCTTTCTACAGAGGGCAGAATGTTCCACTGCTAGCTATCTTCACACCTGCCCATGCACAAGGCCAGACTTCTCCACCTGGTTACCTTTGTGGGCAAGGTGTGGGAAGTGTCCTGACTTTTCTGGGTCTGTCGGGCTTCTCCTTTGAGTAATAGGAGGCAGGGGATCATGGTGGATTTTCATCCAGGTTTATAATTCACTGTGTTTGTGAAATAATTGTTGTATTCAATTTAAGTTTAAAGTTTGAACTACTTATTTCTGAATCCAGGTGCTGTGGCCTCTTCCAGGGTACCTTGCTTGCTCCTGGGTGCCCCAGACAGATCACATCAAGGCCTGAATGCTGGACCCAGATACCATGACCTCTCCATGGGTGTCCCAGGTGGATGAGAGCAGGACATGGCTGCTGGGTTTAGGGTCCTGTGCCCAATGATGGCTAAGCAGAGACTATTTTGGAGTTTGTGACCCTGAAGTTTTGAAGGTGGGATAAAATGGAAGCCTGTGTCTGGACATCAAGCCATAAGGGGGCCCTCTCCTGGGAAATCACATGTGTCCTGGGCAGAAGGAAATACGTCCAGCCCCAGAACCTGAAAGGCAAAAGCCCCTTCTGGCTCAGATAGGCTTTTATCCTTCCTTGAGTCAATGGGGCCCCTGAAGTTTTGTAGGGAGCCTTCACTGGAACTGGATCCTGGTCAGCAAGGGCAAGGCAAGCTCTAGATTGTATCTTTAGCATCCAGAGAGTGGAAGGGTTGTGGATTGAAGCAAGAGGAGGCAACCTCTGGGTTGCCCCAGGCTGTGTATTTATAACAGCATGGCTTGTGAAGCTTCATGTGGGACCTAGGCCACCTCATGATCAGACAAGTCACCCCTATAGCTGGGATGCCTTTCTAGTGTGTCCAGGGGCACTTATTCATTTGACTTACAGACTTTCCCTGAATGGCACCTGGAGACAAAGCTTTGCACTGGAACCTGAGAAGGCAGCCACTTAACCAGCTGCCCCTGGCCTTCCCCTCTGCACTTGAGAGTAGCCATACCCACAGAGTTGCTGCAAGTTCCTCTGACCAAAACACCTACATGTGATGGTGCTCAGTCACACTGACTTCTCCTCATTGAAATGGGACAACCCTCAGAGACTGTGCTGAGGTGTGGATTATGGCACCGCAAGGTTCAGAAAGGCAAGTGTTCAGGCAAGTGTTTAAACAATCATAATAATGCTTTAAAATATAGTTTTACTTTACAGTACTTTTAGACTTACACAGATATTGTAGAGAAATCACAGAGATTTCCCATGACCTTCAACCAAGTTTCCCCTCTTATTAATATCTATCATTGTTTATCACATCTTAGAGTTAATGAACAGATATCTATATGCACATATTAACTAAAATCTATATTTTATTTGTGTTTCCTTAGTTCTGCCTTTCCCTATGCAAGGAAGGGTCCTACCCATGATCCTACAAGACATTTATTCATCATGTCTCCTTTGGCACTTCTGGCTGTGACAGTGTCTCAGATGTTCCTTCTTCTGATGACCTTGACAGTGTTGATGATTGCTTAGGTATTTTAGAGAATGTCTCCTGTTGTGATTTACTTGATGTTTTTCTGGGGCTGTTGGTTCTGGGGAAGCAGATCGCAGAGGCAAAGTGCTATTTTTATCACTTGTTATCAAGGGTACATGCTTGATTCACACAGTTTCTACATCAGAATTATTTTGCAAAAAATATTTGAATTATTTTGAATATTTTTTGAATTATTTTGCAAAAAATATTTCTATTCAACTCCATTTGCTTATGAATTTATTTACACAAATATAGACACCAAGATACTATGTTAAGCTTTAATTATTATGCAATACTATAGTATTTTATTGCTCAGTTCATTCCTACTGTGGCCACTGACAGTGGCCATTGAAGCAAGATGCAGCATCCTCAGCTCTAACCAAGTATAAAATACTAGCATAAATCTACTTTCTGGTGATGTTTCCCTTTGACATAATTTCATCTGTTTTTCTGAGTATTTTCTTACTTTCTGATACTTCAGGGTTAATCTGGCTTGTATACATGTATTTGCTGCCTCAGTACCAGCATCAGCCATTTCTTCAAAGAGCCCTGGTTCCTCTTATTGGACAACGGTATTAAAAACTAACAACTGAGGGATGCAAGGCTGGTTTAACATACGCAAGTCCATAAACGTTATCCACCATATTAACAGAGGCAAAAATAAAGATCACATGATCCTCTCAATAGATGCAGAAAAAGCATTTGATAAAATCCAGCATCCTTTTCTAATTAGAACACTGAAGAGTATAGGCATAGGTGGCACATTTCTAAAACTGATTGAAGCTATCTATGACAAACCCACAGCCAATATTTTACTGAATGGAGTAAAACTGAAAGCTTTTCCTCTTAGAACTGGAACCAGACAAGGTTGTCCTCTGTCACCTTTACTATTCAACGTAGTGCTGGAAGTTCTAGCCAATACAATTAGGCAAGACAAGGAAATAAAGGGAATCCAAATGGGAGCAGAGGAGGTCAAACTCTCCCTCTTTGCTGACGACATGATCTTATACTTAGAGAACCCCAAAGACTCAACCACAAGACTCCTAGAAGTCATCAAAAAATACAGTAATGTTTCAGGATATAAAATCAATGTCCAAAAGTCAGTAGCCTTTGTATACACCAATAACAGTCAAGATGAGAAGCTAATTAAGGACACAACTCCCTTCACCATAGTTTCAAAGAAAATGAAATACCTAGGAATATACCTAACGAAGGAGGTGAAGGACCTCTATAAAGAAAACTATGAAATCTTCAGAAAGGAAATAGCAGAGGATATTAACAAATGGAAGAGCATACCATGCTCATGGATGGGGAGAATCAACATTGTTAAAATGTCTATACTTCCCAAAGCAATCTACCTATTCAATGCCATTCCTATCAAAGTACCTACATCGTACTTTCAAGATTTGGAAAAAATGATTCTGCGTTTTGTATGGAACCGGAAAAAACCCCGTATAGCTAAGGCAGTTCTTTGTAACAAAAATAAAGCTGGGGGCATCAGCATACCAGATTTTAGTCTGTACTACAAAGCCATAGTGCTCAAGACAGCATGGTACTGGCACAAAAACAGAGGCATAGACACTTGGAATCGAATTGAAAACCAAGAAATGAAACTAACATCTTACAACCACCTAATCTTTGATAAACCAAACAAGAACATACCTTGGGGGAAAGACTCCCTATTCAATAAATGGTGTTGGGAGAACTGGATGTCTACATGTAAAAGACTGAAACTGGACCCACACCTTTCCTCACTCACAAAAATTGATTCAAGATGGATAAAGGACTTAAATTTAAGGCATGGAACAATAAAAATCCTCAAAGAAAGCATAGGAAAAACACTGGAAGATACTGGCCTGGGGGAAGACTTCATGAAGAAGACTGCCATGGCAATTGCAACAACAACAAAAATAAACAAATGGGACTTCATTAAACTGCAAAGCTTCTGTACAGCTAAGGACACAATAACCAAAGCAAAGAGACAACCTACACAATGGGAAAGGATATTTACATATTTTCAATCAGACAAAAGTTTGATAACTAGGATCTATAGAGAACTCAAATTAATCCACATGAAAAAGGCCAACAATCCCATATATCAATGGGCAAGAGACATGAATAGAACTTTCTCTAAAGATGACAGACGAATGGCTAACAAACACATGAAAAAATGTTCATCATCTCTATATATTAGAGAAATGCAAATCAAAACAACTCTGACATATCATCTAACCCCAGTGAGAATGGCCCACATCACAAAATCTCAAAACTGCAGATGCTGGCGTGGATGTGGAGAGAAGGGAACACTTTTATACTGCTGGTGGGACTGCAAACTAGTACAACCTTTCTGGAAGGAAATATGGAGAAACCTCAAAGCACTCAAGCTAGACCTCCCATTTGATCCTGCAATCCCATTACTGGGCATCTACCCAGAAGGAAAAAAATCCTTTTATCATAAGGACACTTCTACTAGACTGTTTATTGTAGCTCAATTTACAATCGCCAAAATGTGGAAACAGCCTAAATGCCCACCAACCCATGAATGGATTAACAAGCTGTGGTATATGTATACCATGGAATACTATTCAGCCATTAAAAAAAATGGAGACTTTACATCCTTCGTATTAACCTGGATGGAAGTGGAAGACATTATTCTTAGTAAAGCATCACAAGAATGGAGAAGCATGAATCCTATGTACTCAATCTTGATATGAGGACAATTAATGACAATTAAGGTTATGGGGGGGGAAGCAGAAAGGGATGGAGGGAGGGGGGTGGGGCCTTAGTGTGTGTCACACTTCATGGGGACAAGACATGATTGCAAGAGGGACTTTACCTAACAATCGCAATCAGTGTAACTGGCTTATTGTACCCTCAATGAATCCCCAACAATTAAAAAAAAAAAAAAACTGAAAAAAAAAAAAATAAAATAAAATAAAAACTCACAACTGGCAGCTAAATGTGCTGGTCATATCTTGGACCTGATAACTGACAGTAGAAAGAAAGTGTATGTATATATTCTAACTCCCAGACACCTAATTATAAAGATTTCTGTTTGGAACTGTTTATGCCTATATTAAGCTAATCACAAGTTTGTACTGATATCTATACCTCTGATCTACTATTACATGGATCACCCTCGCCTTCTCCCCTTGCTAATAATCTGTAACCTTCCACTTCAACAATGAGAAACCTGGTTCCCACCACCATCTGCAATTTATGTAAGTCATTGTTTCATTTCAGGTACAGATAGAGTGGCTTTAGAATTGCTAACTATTACCCCCCACTGGCAAGGAGTTTAAAAATAGAATCAAAGGGGAAGCACTGTTTAATGTGCCTCTAGACTGCATATTCCACTTATTTCCAAGTTACTTAAGTTATCCCCAATTTACCTGACACCTTCAGTGTGTTGTTTTCATACATTTGTTTCTTAGTCAATTTTGTGATGCTATAACAGAATACCTGAGGCTGGGTAATTTATAAACAAAAGAGGTTTATTTATCTCATGATTCTGGTGGCTGGAATGTCCAAAATTGGGTGTCTGCATCTGTGGGAGCTTCAGGCTGCTTTAGCTCATGGTGGAAAGAGGAAGGGGAGTGGGTATGTGCAGAGGTCACATGATAAGAGAGAAAACCAGAGAGAGAAACCAAGGAAGGCAAAGTTTTTTTTTTTTTTTTTGAGACAAGAGTCTTAAGTTGTCACCCTGGGTAGAGTGCTATGGTGTCACAGCTCACAGCAACCTCAAACTTTTGGGCTTAAGTGATTCTGTTGCCTCAGCTTCCCAAGTAGCTGGGCCTACAGGCGCCTGCCACAATACCCAGCTATTTTTTGGTTATAGTTGTCATTGTTGTTTGGCAGGCCCGGGGTGTATTCGAACTCACCAGCTCTGGCGTATGTGGTTGGCGCCCTAGCCACTGAGCTATAGGCGTGGAGCCAGGAAGGCGGACTCTTTAACAACCTGCTCTTGGGGGAACTAGTCCATTACATTACTGTGAGAGTGAGAACTCGCTCACTGCCTGCCTTAGGAAAACATTAATATGTTAATGAGGGATGCACTCTCCCACCCAAAGACCTCCTACTAGGCCCCACCTCCCCAAACTGCTACCCTGGGGATCAAATTTCAACATGAGATTTGATGGGGATAAACCACATCCAAACTATAGCAATTTGTAACACAGTTTAATTCTTTGTCACATTATGCATTCTGTGCTGGGATACTCCACATCCTGAATGATTTAATTTGATTTGAATAGATTTGATTTATTCTTTGGGCTATGAAATTTTGTTTGTCTTGACAAATGTACAATGGATATCATATGAAATACTTTATTTAAAAAATTTTTCTTTTATAAAGTCATTTGTACATAGATCATGAATACATTTATGCCATTATGGTATTCAATATGTTGATTATTTGTACAAATTAGAGTGCTTGCATCCTACTAATCAACATAGCCTTCACTTCATTTACCCAGTTACAGCATTAGGACATTTTGTGTTCTACAGCTGATAGATCCAACTTGTACTTGCAATATGCTCCATGGGTGTGGTCCCCCTACTAACCCTCCCTCTATCGACCCACCCCCCTCCCTTCTCCTCTTTCTCCCCTTCCATCCTTCATCCTAGGCTATAGTTGTGTTTCATTTTTCATATGCAGATGTGAGTGATTATAAATTGGTATCACAGCAGTACTGAGTACATTGGCTATTTTTTTTTCCATTCCTGAGATACTTTACTAAGAATATTTTCCAGCTCCATCCATGTAAACATAAAGGAGGTAAAGTCTCCATTTTTTTTAATGCTGCATTGTATTCCATGGTATACATATACCACAATTTATTAATCCATTCGTGGGTCGATGGGCACTTGGGCTTCTTCCATGACTTGACAATTATGAATTGAGCTGCAATGAACAATCTGGTATAAATATCTTTATTGCCAAGCGATTTTTGGTCCTTTGGATATACACCTAGAAGAGGAATTGCAGGATCAAATGGCAGGTCTATATTTAGATCCCTGAGTGTTCTCCAAACTTCCTTCCAAAAGGAACGTACTAACTTGCATTCCCACCAGCAGGGCAGAAGTGTTCCCTTTGCTCTACATCCACGCCAACATTGTAGTTTTGGGATTTTGTGATGTGGGCTACTCTTACTGGAATTAGATGGTTTCTCAGAGTGGTTTTGGTTTGCATTTCTCTGATGATTAAAGATGATGAGCATTTTTTCATGTGTCTGTAGGCCATGCGCCTGTCTTCTTCAGAGAAGCTTATGTTCATGTCTCTTGCCCACAATGAAATGGGATCACTTGTTTTTTTCTTAGTAATAAGTTTGAGTTCTCTGTGGATTCTGGTTATTAGACCTTTGTCAGAAATAAAACATGCAAAAATCCTCTCCCATTCTGAGGGCTGTCTATTTGCTTTACTTAGTGTGTCCTTGGCGGTGCAGAAGCTTTTTAATTTGATCAGATCTCAGTAATGTATTTTTGATGTTGCTTCAATTACCTGGGGCGTCTTTCTCATAAAGTATTTTCCCAGGCCAATTTTTTCTGGTGTTTCCCCTGCACACTCTCTAAATAAATTTTTATAGTTTCATGTCTTAAGTTTAAGTACTTTAACCAGTGAGAGTCAATTTTTGTTAGAGGAGAAAGGTGTGGGTCCAGTTACAGGTTGCCAGCCAATTCACCCAGCACCATTTGTTGAATAGGGAATCTTTCACCCAATTTATATTTTTGATAGGCTTATCAAAAATCAAATGACTATAAGTGTCTGGGTTCACCTCCTGGTTTTCAGTTCTGTTCCATACATCTACCTCTCTATTTTTGTGCCAGTACCATTCTGTTTTGATCCCTATCGATTCATAGTATAGTCTGAAGTCTGGAAGGGTGATTCCTCCCGATTTGTTTTTATTTCTGAGTAATGTCTTGGTTATTCAAGGTTTTTTCTGTTTCCATGTAAAATGAAGTACTAATTTTTCCAGGTCTTTAAAGTATGACAGAGATGCTTTAATAGGGATCGCATTAAATCTGTAGATTGCTTTAGGTAGTATAGACATTTTAACAATGTTGATTCTTCCCAGCCATAAGCATGGTATATTTTTCCATTTGTTAACATCTTCAGCTGTTTCTTTTCTCAGAGTTTCATAGTTCTCTTTATAGAGATCTTTTACATCCTTAGTTAGATACACTCCCAGATATTTCATCTTCTTTGGCACTGTTGTAAAGGGAATAGAGTCCTTGATTGTTTTTTCCCCTTGACTATTGTTGGTATATATAAAAGCTACAGATTTTTGAGTGTTAATTTTGTATCCTGAGATGTTGCTGTATTCCTTCATCACGTCTAGGAGTTTTGTAGTTGATTCCCTGGGGTTTTCCAGATATATAACCATATCATCTGCGAATAGTGACAGTTTGATATCCTCTGGTCCTATTTGGATCCCCTTGATTGCCTTCTCTTGCCTGCTTATGGTGGCTAAGACTTCCATTACAGTATTAAAAAGCAGTGGAGACAAACCAGGCATCCTTGCCTGGTTTCTGATCTGAGTGGAAATGATTTCAATTTTACTCCATTCAATATGATATTGGCTATGGGTTTGCTGTAGATGGCCTCTATCAGTTTAAGAAATGTTCCTTCTATACCTACTTTCTTAAGTGTTCTGATCAAGAAAGGATGCTGGATATTATCAAAAGCTTTTTCTGCATGAATTGAGAGAATCATATGGTTTTTGTTTTTTAATCTGTTTATGTGATGTATTATATTTATGGATTTACGTATATTGAACCATCCTTGGGACCCTGGGATGAAACCCACCTGGTCATGATGTATAATTTGTTTGATGTTTTGTTGGATTCTGTTTGCTAGGATCTTATCATATGGAATACTTTAAATCCCATACAATCACTGGTTTACCATCTGCCTTTTTCAGAATCTTATTAAATGGGGTCATACAGTGTATATATCCTTCTCAGACTGCCCTGTTACACTAGGAAATATACAGGAAAGATTCCTGTAATGACAGTTCATCTTTTTCCATGGCTGACTAGTATTCCATTGTATGGATATACTTCAGTTTGGTTATACAAGTTTAGAAGTAAAACTTTCCTCTTCTAAATTTGTTCTGTAGTGGAAGGCCTGTAAATTAACTGATAATAGACAGATTACTAGGAGGGACAATACCTGGATTCTCAATCCATAAGTATCACTGTGGAACTTGGACAAATGCAACTGAAAGCAGGATCTTGTTCACAAAGAGGCAAAAATAGCTCAAAGACAATAGAATGGACTAGAATCTGATCACCCAGTGAAGGTCATAGTTTTTGTTGGAAACATAAAATTTCTCTCAGCATTAACCCTCATTTTTGATCATGGGTAATAAAAGTAACATTTTTCTTGTTTTCAAAGCAAGTTCAGTTTTGTTAGATTTTACCTGACTAATTATGTAAGTGCAGCAAGATGGTGCTGACCACATAGGTCTTTTAAAATTTGCTTTGCTATAACTTTTCATAAGGAATCTCAGATTGGACATTTAAAAGCCTCACTGAGGTGAGAACTCAAGCCAAGACCCAGATATCGGACTTCAACTGCAGTACCTATAGATTGTGGTGATTTCTCTTTTCTTTTGAAGTCCCCAATTATTCCAAGCTTCCCAGGCCTGCCAGGAAATGGCCTTCTTTACTCACCTGTAAGGCTGGCAACCATGTAATCCAGGTATCAGGATGATTTTTTTCAGAGATATTTGTAAGCATTGGCTCGATAAAGTCACCCTTAGCTCCTTAAAATTGTCTGGTCATAGCTGGTTTTTCTCAGTGTAAATTTTTAATGTTATATCATCCATGTTATTATTTTCTCTGTTGTGGATAATTTTAGGGGGTTGTGTCTTAAAACATCATGAAACTCAAGGTCAGTGAGCTTTTCTTCTATGTTTGCTTCTAGAATCTTTATATAATAGTTTTACATGTTAGATCTGAGGATGATTTTGAGTGAAATTTTGTGTAAGTTGTAAAGTTTATGTCTACATTTATTTCATTCCTTATGTTTTTTGCCAATTGTTCCCCCCTTTACCATTTTTCTAAAAGACACAGGATAGTGAGCACATTTCAGTTAGAATTTCTAAAATCTTGGCCCTAAACCTCAAACTCTGAATTTAACTGGTTACACAGTACTGCCTACAGGGGGCGCTTGCCCCTCCCTTTGAGCCAAAAGGAGCTGCCACGCCTGCACCCACAGCAGGGGCCGGAGCCCAGTAGGGGGCGCAGCACCCCAAGTGCCCTCAACTTCAGCAGTGTGGGAGATAAGCTGCATTGAGTCAATGGGGGAGAGAGGTAAGTCGCCGCCTCAGTGAAACCAGCAGGCACCCCCCCTAGGGACAGCTCCAACGTTAGTGAGACCTTCCTGTCCTGGGCCTGAGAGCAGAGGAGGTTGAGTGAGACCTCCTCCCCGCTACCTGAGGGCACCAGTTTGTATAGTGAGACCTTGATGGTCAGTGAGACCTTCCTGTCCTCAGCCCTGAGGGCGCTGCCTCAGTGGGGACAGCAGAGGCCCTCACAGTGAGTGAAACATTCCTATCTCCACATTTGAGGGAGCTGCAGTGTTGGAGACTGCTGAGCGCCCTGGTGGTGATTGAGAACTTTACTGTCAGCAGGCCTCAGGGCACCACCTCCCTTGGGAGTGCAGAGGACGGTGAGTGAGGCCCTTCCAGTCCCCAGTCCTGAGGAGGCCAACCAAGTCTGTGAGTGAAACCTTCCTGTCCCCAGACCTGAAGGTAGCATCTTCTTGGTGAGGGCTGAGGATGTTGAGTGAGACCTTCTTGTCCCCATACCTGAGACCTTCTTGTCCCCATACCTGCTACCTCGCTGCCTTGGAGGCCCCACATTGAGTGACCCCTTCATGTCCTCAGGCCCAAGAAAAAAGGAAAACTACAGACCAATCTTACTAATGAATATTGAAAAATACTCAATAAAATTCTAGCAAATAGAATATACCAACATATTAAAAAAATTATACATCATGACCAAGGAGGCTTTATTTCAGGGATGCAAAGCTGGGTTTGAATTTCATTCTTCAGTAGGTTCTTGGTCTCAGTGATTCGAAGAATGAATCCAGGGACCACAGATCAGTGGTAAGACAGGATTTATTTACAGAAAAGAATACAGAAGTGCTAGAGCTCCTGTCAGAGAGAGAAAACCCAAGTTGGGAGAGAAAAGCTCTCTGTCTGTCTGTCTGTCTGTCTGTAGGCTCTTTGTCTAGGGGTATATGTATAGTCACATGGGTAGTTACATTTAGTGTGTCTGGGACAGCCTGTCTGGGACATGTCTGGGTCATGTTTGGCACAATGTGTCTGAGACATGTTTGGTCCTCAGTAGTGGGGCTTGGTAGTTACATTTAGCATGTCTGGGGCATGTGTCTGGGACATGTCTGGGTCACGTCTGGAATAGCATGTCTGGGACATGTCTCGCTCTTGGTAGTTACATTTAGCGGGACTTGGTCATTACATTTAGCATGTCTGGGACATTGTGTCTGGGACATGTCTGGGTCATGTCTGTGACATGTCTGGGTCATGTCTGGAACAATGTGTCTGGGGCATGTCTGGATCATGTCTGGGTCACAAATGAATGGCTACAATCCCTTTCATTCCCAGGCCCCACTCTCCAGCCCACTGGTTCTGCTGCTTGCTGCCACCACACCAACATTGCCAAGGTGGAGGCAGCTGGTCCACGCCCCTCAGCTCCATGAGCTGGCTAGGATGCCACTTGTCCTATATCAACTCTCCCTCTCTGAGTAGAAACTCGAACTGCTGTTAGGGAAAAGGGACTAGGACCCGATCTGATCTAACTGCTTCTTGCTGAGTCGGGCGATGATAGGAGTGGGGCAGTTAGGGTTTTTCTGGCGGGAGAGTGATCCAGGGGTTCCCGATAGAATCAGGTCTTGGACTGGAACCATCTTTACTGTGTGTGGCTTGATGACATTTCTGGAAGACACAAATCTGATTAGCACATTAAAAGGCAAGGGTAGAACAGTGAGAGGAGGGGGCTAATTAGAATGTTAGGTTAGAAGAACAAAGCCAGTGATGTTAAAAAGAAAACTATATTAACACTTTTCTTGCTGTCTTCTAAACAATAACTTTACATTTTCTTTAGGTTCACAAGTGTAGGTGGACTGTGGTTGATTGTCTTCATGGTCTGCTTCTGTAGAAGGTGGTGGGTTCCAGGATTTTACACCTGAATGTGAGAGAGCAGACCCAGTGAGCCAAGCTGACGCCATTTTGTATACCCCTAGGAAAAGCCAGTCCATTATAGGCAGGAAAGCACCTATTCTGAAGCTAGCACAGCCAATAGAATTATGACAGGTTGTGAATTAGCCAATCAGGAAGGTTGGCGGTTGAAACAGCTCTCACTGTGACCATTGGCAGTTGGGAACTCCCCACCCCCCCAACCCTGCTCTCACTATAAAACCCCTGTGTTCAGAGATTCTGGGCTCTCAGCTCTCTCCTGCTGTACCAGGTAGATCTGAGGGTCTGAGCTCGAGCTTGAATAAAGACTCTTTGCTTTTGCGTTGGACTTGGCTCCTGGGTGGTCTTTGGGAACTCCCTGATCTGGGTTTAACATTTGGGAGCTCATCCAGGATTCCCAAGACCCCCGAGGACTCTGACCCAAAGAGCCGATAAGTATTAAGTGTTGGTTTGAATGTTTCCGTGCGTCTTTCTTTTCCATTCGTGTTCTTGGTACAGGGCTCAGATTTTAGTGGTGCTGGGGAGGTCTAGGCGGACGCGCTGGAGGGCCACTGGCCTGGAGATTTGGAAGATGTTCCAGTCCCTTCTGAAGGGGATTTATTTGATCCCTCTGGTTTCTTTGAGTGGACGTAGCAGGTCGCTCCCGCGAAACGGCAAAACGCTGTCGTCCCAGTTTCGGTTTTGCCTTGGGTCACCCGGAGGACTGGTACTGTCTGTCTTGTGCGCGCTGTATGCGTTTTTGTCTTGTATTGAATTGTATGGACGAACGAAACGGGACAGGCACAAACAAGAGGAACAACCCCTTTGTCTCTTATTTTAGAACACTTTAAGGACAGGGCCCAAAGTTTGGGACTTGTCACGAAAGGCAGATTAGAAATTTTCTGTAGGAACAAATGGCCCACTTTTAATGTGGGCTGACCTGCGGAAGGGACTTTCCATCTCCTGATTATTTTCCAAGTTAAGGACATTGTGTTCCAGCCACGTACCAGTCATCCTGATCAGGTTCCTTATATCACTACCTGGCAGGACCTGGTAGAGGACCCTCCTGCCTGGCTCAAGCCAATTTTACCACCTCCACAGAGGCAGCAGACATGGTCCTCATGGTTTGTGAAAAAGCTCGCAAAAAAAAAAAAAACCCAGCTAGAGCCACCGCGCCACCTTACCCCATCCTACAGGGTGGTGCAGAACCAGAAGACCTTTTTCCTCCCACTTACTGGCCTCCTCCCATGGCTCACCACAGCAAGGACAACTTTCCCCAGGAGAGGCAGAGGTGGTGCGGGGGGGCCAACGGGGAGCCCACCTTACACCAGACAATGGGCCCATCGTGAACAGCCCTGGCCAGCGTTGACTCCACTGCATTGCTGCTCCGAGCTGTAGGGCCCCCGACAAGGATGGGAGCCAGCCCCTTCATTATTGTCCTTTCGCCACAAGTGATTGTACAATTGGAAGATGCAAACCCCTAAGTTCTCAGAAAAACCTACAGCTCTCATTGATTTGTTAGACTCTATCCTTTTACCCACCAGCTCACTTGGGATGATTGCCAGCAGTCGTTGTAGGTATTATTCACAACTGAAGAAAGGGAAAGAATTCAGATGGAGGCCAGGAAGTTGGTCCCGGGGACAATGGGAACCCCACTGCAAACCCGGCACTGATAGATGCTGCGTTCCCGCTAGTTCGCCCGGATTGGGGCTTCAATATGGCAGAAGGTAAGGAGAGGTTCCAGGTCTACCACCAGGCTCTGATGGGGGGGTCTCCGGAGAGTGGCTCGGAAGCTGACTAATCTGGCCAAAGTAGGACTGAATCTCCTGCAGCTTTTTTAGAGAGGATCATGGAAGCATTTCGTACTTACACACCCATGGATCCGGAGGCTGAGGAGAATAAGGCCGCAGTCATTATGGCCTTTGTCAATCAATCTTCCCTTGATATTAAAAGAAAACTTCAGAGAATAGATAGGCTAGCTGAGAAATCCTTACAAGACTTATTAGCAGTGGCAGAGAAGGTATATAATAATAGAGAAATCCCAGAAGAGAAACACGCCCAAACTGCGGCAGCTACAAGTAAGAAACAGACACAGGAGTTAGCCAAGATTTTGCTTGCTTCCATGGCGGATTCCCCTGGAGAATGAGAATGGAGATTGTGGAAGCTTGCCACCGGAAACGGTAAGGAGCCATCAGGGCAGAGTGCTCACAATTGCGCAAGGACCAGTGTACATACTGCAAGGAGAGTGGACACTGGGCCAGAGGCTGTCTAAAGAAACAGGGACATCCCTAGGGTGAAACACACGTTTTGGAACTTGGGGAACCCAGTGATTAGAGGGGTTGGGGTTTGGATCCCCTCCCTGAGCCCAGGGTAACTTTCAAAGTGGAGGGGACTCCCATAGACTTTTTGGTTGACACGGGAGCTCAACATTCAGTTTTGATTGAGAACCAAGGCAAGTTAGTTAACAAAAAGTCCTGGGTACAGGGCACCACCGGGATGAAACAGTATTCATGGACTACCCGAAGAACTGTTGACTTAAGGAGAGGCTGGGTATCCCATGCTTTCGTGGTCATTCCAGACTGTCCGTACCCATTGCTAAGTAGAGACCTTTTAACCAAAATTGGGGCCACAATTTCCGTTGGACAAGGTAGCCTCCAGGTCATGGATGGGCAAGGGCACCCTATCCAGGTCCTGACAGTGCACCTGGAAGATGAACATAGACTCCACCACCAGCCTTAAAACATTAGTATGGATATGTCAAGCTGGCTGGCCACCTGCCCAACCGCATGGGCAGAAACAGGAGGGGTGGGACTGGCGGCGCACTGACCCTTGGTGATAGCAGAGCTCAAGCCCTGAGCTGAGTCCATCTGGGTAAAACAATACCCCATGTCGTCAGAGGCCAGGAGAGGAATCCAGCCACACATCAGGCACCTCCTCCAAGTGGGGATTTTAATTCCGGGCCAGCCATCCTGGAACACTCCTCTGCTGCCAGTCAAAAAGCCCCATACCACTACCACCCAGTGCAAGACTTACAGGAGGAACACCCCTCTGCTGCCAGTCAAAAAACCCCATACCACTACCGCCCAGTGCAAGACTTACAGGAGGCCAATAAGCAGGTACTGGACATACACCTGACTGCGCCCAATCCATACACTCTCCTAAATTCCCTACCCCCCCTACTGAATCTGGTACACAGTACTAGATCTAAAAGATGCTTTCTTCAGTCTGCCCTTGGCACCCCAGAGTCAAGCCCTGTTTGCTTTTGAATGGTGCGACCCAGAACGGGGCCTTAATGGACAGCTGACCTGGACCTGCCTGCCACAAGGATTCAAGAATTCACCAACCATCTTTGATGAAGCTCTACATGAAGACCTGGGTGAGTACTGCAGGCAACACCCCAATATCACCCTCCTCCAATATGTAGATGACATCCTGATAGCCACTAATAACAAACAAAGCTGCAAGAACAGTACACGGGACCTGCTCGATACCCTGGGGAATCTGGAGTATCGGGCATTGGCAAAGAAGGCCCAGATCTGTCAGACGATAGTAAGTTATTTGGGCTACATTTTAAAGGACGGGCAGAGGTAGCTTTCAGATGCCAGGAAAGATACTGTGCTGAAGATCCCAACTCCCAGTACACCAAGACAAGTTTGGGAGTTCCTGGGAACTGCTGGGTTCTATAGATTATGGATCTCCAGGTTCGCTGAGGTTGCCAAGCCCTTGTACAAGGCCGCCAAAGAAAGGCGACTCTTCTCTTGGTCGGAGGACATGGAACAGGCCTTTCAGAACCTTAAAATTGCCCTGCTGTCCTCCCCTGCACTGGGTCTCCCAGACATCACAAAACCCTTCCACCTTTATGTGTATGAGCGCAGAGGCATAGCCAAAGGGGTGCTGACCCAGACTCTGGGGCCATGGAATTGGCCAGTGGAATACCTATTAAAAAAACTGGACCCGGTAGCAGCGGGCTGGCCCCCATGTTTACGCATTATAGCAGCTACAGCCTCAATGGTTAAGGATGCAGATAAGATAACCCTGGGACAGGAGCTGGTGATAACCACCCCCCATGCCATCAAAGGAGTGTTGAAACAGCCATCAGATTGGTGGATAAGCAACGCCACGTTAACCCATTACCAAGAGTTACTGTTGAACTCTCTTTGGATCCAGTTCACGCCTAGCACTGCCCTCAACCCCGCTACCCTGCTGCCCAACCCGGACGCAGAGGCACCCCTCCAAGACTGTGTAGACATCTTGGCTCAAGTACACAGCCTCCGGCAAGATTTAACTGACCAGCCAGCCACTGCCAGATGCAGAAGAAACCTGGTATACAGACGGCAGCAGCTTCATGAAGAACGGATGCAGGTACGCAGGGGCAGTGGTAGTCTCGGAGACTGAGACGCTCTGGGCAGGGGCCCTCCCCACCGGGACCTCGGCGCAAAGGGCAGAGCTTGTGGCACTCACCAAAGCCCTAACTTTGGGTAAAGGAAAAAAGTTAACATCTATACAGACAGCAGGTACACATTCGCCACCACCCACGTCCATGGCTCCATATACCAAGAGCGAGGCCTACTAACTGCAGAAGGAAAAACAATTAAAAATAAACAAGAAATCCTAGATTTACTGGCCGCCATCTGGTTACTGAAAAAGTTAGCAATCATTCACTGCCCGGGACATCAAAAGTTCAACACTCCAACAGTCAGAGGAAACCACCGGGCAGACCAGGTAGCTAAGGAGGCGGTCCTTGTGGCAGAACTGGTGCTGGCCGTGCAGCTTCCAGACCCTGGGCCCCCAGAACTGCCTGACCAACCAGAATACACCAAGGAAGACATTGTATGGATAAAAAAGATACCCATGACCCAGTACCTGAATGGATGGTGGCTCACCTGTGATGGTAAAGTCCTCTTACCTGCTCTCCTGGGACTGCAGGTGTTGTGCCAAATGCACCGAGCTACCTACATGGGATCCAGAAAACTGAAGGACCTCGTCTTCCATGCCAACATTAAAATTGAGCACTTAGACACCAAGGTAAATCAGGTAGTAACGGCCTGCAAGGCATGCCAATTAACCAACACCAGGGCAGGCCCTACCAGCCAAGGAACCCAATTACGGGGCAATAAGCCTGGCGCCTACTGGGAAGTGGACTTTACCGAGATAAAGCCCAGGAAATATGGGTAGAGATATCTCTTTGTCTTTATAGATACCTTCTCAGGATGGGTGGAAGCCTTCCTCACCAAGCATGAAACCGCTCAGGTGGTGTCCAAGAAGATAGTAGATCTTCAACCCAGGTATGGATTCCCTACCCTGCTGGGTTCTGACAATGGACCAGCCTTTATCTCCCAGGTAACTCAGGGAATAGCAACTGCTATAAGGGCAGATTGGAAATTACATTGTGCATACCAGCCCCAAAGTTCAGGGCAGGTAGAAAGGATGAATAGAACCCTAAAGGAGACCTTAACTAAATTAACCCTAGAGACTGGAGAGGACTGGGTGGCTCTCCTTCCCTATGCCCTGTATAGGGTTAGGAATTCCCCTTATGTGCTAGGACTTACCGCTTATGAAATTATGTTTGGTAGACCCCCTCCCATCACTCCCAGCCTACAATCCAAGCTCATAGCTGAATTTGAGGACCATGACTTACTCTTTTTTTTGCAGTGCCTCCAGCGAGTCCATTCAGATGTCTGGTCCCACCTCAACACAATTTATGAGGCTGGACCTTACCCAGAACCACATAAATTCGGGCTGGGTGACTGGGTCTACATCAAAAGACACTGGGGGGAAACGCTCGAGCCTCGGTGGAAAGGACCTTACATCATCATACTGACAACCCCCACCACCCTCAGGGTCGACGGCATCACTTCCTGGGTCCATCACACCCATGTGAGATTGGCTGATCCCTTCACCATCAAGGAAGACTTTGTCCCACAATGGAAGGTCGAGCAGAACAAAGACAACCCTTTGAAATTCAAACTCATACGCTCTATGCTGCCTGCTTGATGCTACTACTGACTGTATGTATTTCCTCCCCAAGCCCACATCAACCCCTAAATGTCACCTGGCAGGTCATCAGCCCTAGTACGGGGACTATCTTGAATCAGACCTTGGGGAATTCACCCACGAGGCACTTGGTTCCTCGAGCTCCTGGTGGACATAGAAGACCTCATAGATACATCAGGGTGGGAAAAAGATCATTTTTATGTATGCCCAGGCCACCAGGTAGATAAGTGTGGAGGGGAGGGAGTCTATTTTTGTGCATCATGGAGCTGTGTGTTCAACGGGCCAGATCTGGTGGAGTGCCCCCAAGAAGGGAGATTTCATAACTGTAAAAAGAAAAGTAAACCCTAGTTATTGCAGAACTTCAGTTCGGATCAGAACTAACCTCCAGTGCAACCCAGTAAGCATAACCTTCACTCCTCCAGGCCACACAGCACTAGGGTGGGAAACTGGAAAGACTTGGGGCATTCGGTTGTATGATCAAATCAGGAAGGGTTACCGAGACAAAGGAGGGCTTTTTATCCTCAAGGTGCTGTACACCACCATCACCAGCACACCCGTAGCGGTGGGACCAAACTTAATCATAACACACCCCCCGGCCCCAGGCCCCCACTCCCCGAACAAACTCATCCTGCTGGGAACTCCTCCATCTACTCCAGGCAACCTGGATCCCAACCCCATTTGGAACCTCCTTACCAAAACATACCAAGTACTAAACACATCCAGGCCGGACCTTACTAGATCCTGCTGGCTGTGCCTTGATGTGAAGCCTCCTTACTACGAGAGTATCACCCTACAAGGCAACCTCACAAATGCCACTGAGGCAGGCGCTTGCCGCTGGCAACAACAAGGTTGGCCCTTGATCACCCTCCAGTCAGTCTCAGGGCAAGGAACCTGTGTTGGGCATGTAACCCCTACCTATCAGCTCTTATGAAATACCCTGTCCCTGTCCCCCATAAGAGGACAGGGACAGGGTATTTCATCCCCCCAATAATACCTGGTGGGCATGCTCTACCAGACTAGCCCCCTGTGTCCATACCTTAGTCATGAACCAGCCAGTGATTTCTGTATATTAGTGCAACTCATCCCCAAACTGATTTACCATGAAGAAGAGGCAGTGTATCAGAGAATAGGGACTTATGGTTACTGGGCAAAGAGAGCAGATAACTGCTGTTACACTGTCTGTCATATTAGACACTATCTGTCATAGTAGACAGGGATTATCTGGGGCAGGAACAGGAATCTCATTGCTCATTCTACAGGATAAACACTATGGTGCCTTAAGATTCGCCATAAATGTGGACATAGAAAGGCTCGAGAAATCTATTTCTCACCTCCAGGAATCCCTCACCTCCCTCTCGGAGGTAGTGCTCCAGAACAGAAGAGGGTTAGACCTATTATTCTTACAGCAAGGTGGCTTGTGTGTGGCCTTAGGAGAGGAATGCTGTTTTTATGTAGACCACTCGGGCATCATAAAAGAATCCATGGCATTAGTTAGAAAAGGCCTCCAGAAACGCAAGCTAGAATGAGAGCAGTCACAGAGCTGGTATGAAGCAATGTTTAACTGGTCCCCATGGCTAACTACCCTAATATCCACCCTTGCTGGACCCCTGCTTATCTTGTTACTACTGCTGACTATTGGACCTTGTGTAATAAATAGACTCACTGCCTTTGTTAAAGAACGAGCGGGGGTAGTCCAACTCATGGTGCTCAGATCACAGTATACTCCCTTAGCTGAAACCCTGGAGATGTCATCCTCGGCAGCCCCATGATTGGGACCTCTGAGGTCACAAGTCAAGGGGGGAATGAGAGAGCAGACCCAGTGAGCCAAGCAGATGCCATTTTGTATACCCCTAGGAAGAGCTAATCAGTTATAGGTGGGAAAGCACCTATTCCGAAGCTAGCACAACCAATAGAATTATGACAGGTTGTGAATCAGCCAATCAGGAAGGTTGGTGGTTGAAACCGCTCTCACTGTGACCATTGGCGGTTGGGACCGCCCCCCCCCCGCACTATAAAACTCCTTGTGTTCAGAGACTTGGGGCTCTCAGCTCTCTCTTGCTGTGCCAGGTAGATCTTAGGGTCCAAGCTCGAGCTTGAATAAAGGCTCTTGGCTTTTGCATTGGACTCGGCTACTGGGTGGTCTTTGGGGACTCTGCGATCTGGGCTTAACAAATGATGTATCCAGGAATCTATTCCCATAACTTTCACAGCTGTAGAAGAAAAGATAACAGAAAAGGGACCTTCCCAA
The DNA here is from genome assembly GCF_027406575.1 of Nycticebus coucang. Taxonomy (NCBI): domain Eukaryota; kingdom Metazoa; phylum Chordata; class Mammalia; order Primates; family Lorisidae; genus Nycticebus; species Nycticebus coucang. The sequence goes on along the minus strand of NC_069783.1, from coordinate 104,456,300 downwards.
GTTGGAGTTAGGGAAGGTGAATTAGAGGGAAGAGTTTTGATCATGACTAGATCTCCAGGAGAGAAAAGCTCCTTTAGTGTTGAATGTGAAAATGTAGTTGGGAGGTTTTAAAGGATTTGTTGACATTTAGCTAAAGAAGTAATATATTTTACTAATTCTATAGTTTCTTGATCTAATAATAAATCATTAGTTAAAAGGAGTCTTCCATATAACAATTCGAATGAGCTACCACCAAGTTTCTGAGGTAAATTTCTTATTCTAAGGAGAACAACGGAAAGCAATTTGGTCCAAGGGAGATGAGTTAGCTTTCGTAACTGTCCTTTGATTTTATCATTCATTTTTTTCTACCTTCCCAGAGGTTTGTAGATGATATTTTATGCCTAGGGCTTTAGATATTCCCAGTGTCACAGCTGCTTTATCACTTTGCAAACTTTGAGGGAGTTCAAACCTGGGGATAACTTCTAATGTATTAAAGCCTTTACAACTTCCTGGGCCTTATCTGTTCTACAAGGAAATGCTTCAACCCAATTAGTAAAAATATCAACAAATACTAGCAAATATTGTATACCATGTACCTTAGGGAGGTGAGTGAAATCTATTTGCCAATCTTCACCTGGATATTTACCTTGTTTCTGTATACCTGGTAGAGCTAGATGGTGAGATAAAGTATTTTTTCTCTGACATCACAAGTTCTTATGATCTGTTTTATGGTTTCCATTCTAGAGTGACTAGGCTCTCTTTGTGGGCATCTTTAATTAAAGAATATAGTGGTCTAGCTATTTCACTATATCCAGGAATCCAGAGTCTGCAAAAGCCTGTAATTCCTAAGAAGACTTGAAGTTGTCTGAGAGTTTGAGGTTTAGGGTGAGCCAATATTGGTTCTAGTCTTTCTTTGCCCAAGGCTCTCTTTCCCTGTGAAAACTGGAGACCCAAATAGTGAACTTCAGGCACATAATTGGCTTTAGCCTTGGAAATTTTGTACCCAAAATCAGCTAGAAAGTTTAATAGAGTTTGTGTAGCATTGTGGCATTCCTCTGCATCTGGTGCCCCCCAAAGAATGTCATCTATATACTGAATAAGAGTCACTGTAGGATATGAAAAATGACTCAAGTCTTTGGCTAAGCCTTGTCCAAACAAGTGAGGGCTGTCCCTAAATCCATGGGGTAATGCAGTCCATGTGAGCTGGGTGTTGGAGTCAGAAGGGTCTTCAAAAAGGTATTGGGAATTTCATGAAGTGGAAGGCAAAAGAAGGCATCTTTTAAGTCTAAGACTGTGAAATAGGCAGCCTTTTTCAGGGATATGAGACAATAAAGTATATGACTGGGAACTATAGGATGGAGAGGAATGACTGCTTCATTTATAATGCAGAGGTCTTGGATTAGCCTTCAAGTTCTGTTTGGCTTTGGCACTCCTACAATAGGTGTGTTACAAGGACTATTGCAAGATATTCATAATTTCTGTTGCTTTAGATTCTGTATTATGGTTATTAATCCATTCTTAGTGTCTGCTTTTAGAGGATATTGTTTTTGATTAGGATAGATAGTGGGATTCTTTAACTTAATTTGGACTGGTTGAGTGTATCTTGCTCTTCCCACCTGTCCCTTAGTAGCCCACACTTCTGGGTTAATTTCTGTCTCTAATAAGGGAAGGCATAATATAGGTTCCTGTCCCATGTTCATATAAATGGTTGTTCCTGTTTTAGTTAGTATGTCCTTCCCCGAAAGGGGAGCAGGACTTTCAGGCATGAAGGCGTGAGAGAACAGCCAGTCAGCCCAATTGCAGCTTAAAGGCTGAGAGAAAAATTTGGTTACTGGTTTTCCAGACACCCCCCATATAGTTACAGATTAGGGGGATAAAAGACCAGGGTTAGAGAGAAGTACAGAAAAGTTTGCTCCAGTGTCCAGAAGAAATTCTATTTCCTGGTCCTCCACTGTAAGGCAAACCTGGGGCTCCTGAGGGATGATGACACAATCTGGAGCCATGAGAATCTGCCCCGGGCACCCTCAGTCCAGTTTGGGTGCTGATGGGATCACTGTTGTGAGGCCTTCGCCTCTGAGGACAGGCCACCCTCCAGTGGTCACCTTTGCATTCTGGACAGGAGTCAGGTGGCTTGCCCAGCTGGTGGTGCTGCTGGGGGCAGTCTCTTCTGAAGTGGCCAGCCTGATCACATTGGAAGCACTTGTTCTTAGCGTCTCTGGCTTCCCTCTGCCCCTGAAATGTGCTCATTTGTCAGAGTGCCGTTACTAGAGCTGTCATTCTTTTCATATCCCTTCTCTCTTTTTCCTCCTCTTTCTACTGATCTCGGTTATAAAAAACCACAGTAGCCATTTTAAGAAGATTCTCCAGGTTATGATCTGGGCCTAGAGCAAATTTCTGGAGTTTTCTTCAAATATTTGGGGCCACCTGAGTGATAAATTTATCTTTTAAAATAATTTGACCCTCTATGGAGTCGGGTGTTAACTGAGTGTGTTTTCTCATGCCCTCCCTAAGCCACTCAAGGAGGGCTGAGGGACTCCATTTTGCTCCTGGTTAATAGTAGACAACTTAGAATAATACATAGGCTTTTTCTTGGATCAACGTAAACTTTCCAGAACACATGTTAGAAAATGTTTACGCCACCAGTCACCTTGTTTCTTAGGGTCCCATTCAGGATCCTCAAAGGGAACTGCCTGTCTTCCCATGGGGTATCTGTCCCTTTTCTCAGGAGACATACTACCATCAGTATTGGACATGAACCACAAATCACCCCCACTTTCTAGCTTCATCTAAGATTCAATTTTTCATTAGAAGTTAAAGTTTGATCTAGTAGTAATATCACATCTCTCCAAGAGAGGGCAAAGCTTTGTCCTAATCCTTGGAGAACATCTATCCATCATTATAGGATCATACAAAGTATTTTCACAGCCCTAAAAATCCTCTGTGCTCACTCTGTCTATTTATCATTTCTTTTCCCCAACCCCTGACAACCACATATTTTTTTACTGTGCCTTTTCCAGATAATATATCATTGGAATTGTACAGTGTGAGTCTCTTTTAGGTCGGCTTCTTTCACTTGGTAATGTGCACATAAGATTCCTTTATGTCTTTTCATGGCTTCATGGCTATTTCTTCTTGGTCCTGAAAATATTTAATTATATGGCTGGTCCGCAGTTTGTTCATTGACTTAATGGAGGATATCTTGGTTGCTTAAAAAGTGATTGAATTTTTACATTCATGCTCATGAGAGGTTTTTTTTTTTTTTTTTAATATATAATATCACTATGGTTTGGGTTCAGGGTAATGCTAGCATTGTATTAATAAAATGAGTTGGGATGTGGCCAGGCACGGTGGCTCATGCCTATAATCCTGGCACTCTGGGAGGCTGAGCTCAGGGTTTCAAGACCAGCCTGAACAAGAACCCATCTCTACTAAAAATAGAAAAACTAGCCAGGCGTGGTGGTGGGCACCAATAGTCCTAATTACTTGGGAGGCTGAGATAAGAGGAAGCAAGAGGATTGCTTGAGCCCAGGAGTTTGAAGTTGCTGTGAGAATGACATGACAGCAGTCTACCCAGGGCAATGGAGAGACTCTGTCTAAAAATAAATAAATTTCAACTTATAAATTTAGTGGGTAATTTTCAATATCCTTTTTCAAAGTATTTACCAGAATAACTAGTAACAGAAACTAACCAATTAGGAGAGTGTTCTTTCATGTCTACCCTGCAAGTATGTATGTCCTTTGAAAGAGATTTAAGTGAGAAATTCAAAAACTGAGAAATGGAAAGGGAACATATTCAAGAAAATAGAAATTTTATTAGGAAAATAATTAAATATATGAATATCCAGAACACAAAATGAACTTTTCATTTTCTAACAAAATTAATTTTACGATAAATATACATACACACACACATATATACACACACACACTTATTTATTTATTTATTTATTTTGAGACAGAGCCTCAAGCTGTCAACCTGGGTAGAGTGCCATGGCCTGGGTAGAGTGCCATGGCATCACAGCTCACAGCAACCTCCAACTCCTGGGCTTAAGCGAGTCTCTAGCCTCTGCCTCCCAAGTAGCCGGGACTACAGGTGCCCACCACAATGTCCGGCGATTTTTTGTTTGCAGCCATCATTATTGTTTGGCAGGCCTGGGCTGGATTCGAACCCATCGGCTCAGGTGTATGTGGCTGGTGCCTTAGCTGCTTGAGCCACAGGCGCTGAGCCAAGATAAATATATTTAATTGAAGATTTACATTAAAACAAGAGGAAGAGAAGAGAAGAAATGATCATATAGTGTTTGAAACAGAGTAATATAGGAAAGAATTTGAAGTAAAACAACAACTTGGACAGAGTCTAAGAACACAAGATATGGAATTGAGGACTCTTGGAAATAATGTAAAGGAGGTAAATTAATCTTTGATAGACATGTTACATTTATTGTTGTACTTCATCACTATTCGTTGTAATGTTCCTTTGACTCAATGTTTATATTTAGGTATAAAACAAACCAAAATGTTATCTTAAAAATAAACTATGACATCTGGGAGCAAGATGGTGGCCGAATAACAGCTTCCCTGCAACTGGGCATAGTGAGTCTGGGTAGATAAGACTCCAGGAATCTCTGGCTCATGGGATCTGCCTATAATCATCCCTTTGAGGATACAGGGAGTCAGCAAGGGACTTCTGGACCCCAAGAGGACGACAAAAACAGTGGAAAACTGGCAAGTGGTTGCATGTGTTCGATCGAACTAATCCTGCCGGCAGCCATAAGTACAAGCAGCAGTGAGACTGCAAACTGGAAAGGCCTTACCTGTGAACAGTTTTGGTGTTTTTGGACTTGGCACTCAGTTAAACTGCCTTGGGGACAGCTTGAGCAGGAATGTGGAGAACTCTGGGCATTGTCTAGGGCCCCAGACTGAGCCACTGAGCCAGATGGAGCTAATAGTGTTCAGCTGTGGGCCGCAGGGAGCCATCGTGAGAGAATTGCCCTGGAAAGCTCCAGCCTCAGGGTCGCAGAGCAAGGATTGGGCAGGAGCTAGTAACCTATTGACTGAGCAGCCTAAAGGCAGGGACTGAGCTGCCTTACAGCCTTAACCCTCAGAGGCAGAATGAGACTGGTTTTGGCACACTGGAGCATGGGGCTGTTGCCCTGGGTAGAGTGCCATGGCGTCACAGCTCATAGCAACCTCAAACTCTTGGGCTTGGCACTGCCCAGACCTCCATAAGAGATGCGCCGTGATCCCCGACCTGCGACCCATGCCGGGCCTCCACATGCCCTGACAAGGAACTGCGGGAGCCACACAATCCTGCGTCCTCTCTACTGTACCCTCCATTCCTCCACACCGGCCTGCTTGTCTGGCCAGGGACTCTGGTAGCCAAGTTCCCTCCAGAGTCCTCCCTGCCTCTGCACAGAGCCCTTCTCCTGGCCAGAGACTGCCAAAGTCACAGGGTGCCAGGCACTCCCTGAACTGTGCGCACCACCTCCCGCCCTGTTGCTGGGTCCAGGTGTGTCACACTCCAGAGCTACTTCCACAACCAGAACTCCCTGGCTTGGGCAGCCCCAGAGGAACTACACAGGGTCACTCCCTACAAAGATCCAGCAACAATAGAGTGATCACGCTGAGGTCTAATCTTGGAGAGACACCTCCCCAACTCTGAGGATGGCCAGAAGCAATAGTGAAAAATAATTATGAGGCGAAATCAACAGGAAAACTCTGGCAATATGAATAATCAGAGTAGATCAACTCCCCCAAGGATCAATAGGTCAGACACAGCACAAGATCCCATGCACAAACAAATAACAGATGTCAGAAATCGAATTCAGAATCTGGATAGCAAATAAGATCAAATTAGAATTCCAAGCAATAACCCAAAAGATATCTCAAAAATTCAACAAATTCAAAAACCAAATGTCCAAAGATTTTGATACATTGAGACAAGAAGTTGCAGCCCTCAAAGATCTGAGAAACACAGTAGAATCCCTCAGTCACAGAATGGAGCAAGCAGAAGAAAGGATTTCTGACATTGAAGACAAAGCTTTTGAACACTCCCAAACTCTCAAAGAGAAATGGAGGGCAAAAACAGATCACTCTCTCAGAGAGCTCTGGGATAATTTGAAGAAAACCAATATTTGTCTTATACGGATCCCTGAAAACGACAAAGTGACTTCACAAGGCACAGAGTCTTTTCTCCATGAGATTATGAAGGAGAACTTTCCAGACATGCCAAGAGATTCTGAAATTCAAATAGCAGACAGTTTCAGAACTCCAGCACAACTCAACCCAAATAAGACATCCCCCAGACACATCATAATCAATTTCACTAAAGTTCATATGAAGGAGAAAATTCTGAAAGCAGCCAGACGAAAGAAAACGATCACCTACAAGGGCAAGAATATTAGAATAACTGCAAATCTCTCTGCTAAAACCTTTCAAGCTAGAAGAGGATGGTCATCGACTTTTAATCTCCTAAAACAAAATAACTTTCAACCCAGGATCCTGTACTAAACTGAGTTTCATTTCTGACGGAGAAATTAAATACTTCAATGACATTCACATGTTGAAGAAATTTGCCATAACTAAACCAACTCTCCAGGATATTCTCAGACCTATCCTCCATAAAGACCAGCATAATCCTCCACCACAAAAGTAAACCCACCCAGAAAATTTTGATCAAATTCCAACTTCCACAGTCACAAAAGGATTTAAAATGTCCACCAGACTCTCGAAAGGCTTATCAATATTCTCAATTAATGTGAATGGTTTAAACTGTCCTCTAAAGAGGCACAGGTTGGCTGACTGGTTATAAAAACTCAAGCCAGATATCTGCTGCATACAAGAATCGCATCTTACATTAAAAGACAAATTTAGACTCAAGGTGAAGGCACGGTCATCTGTGCTCCAGGCAGATGGAAAGCAGAAAAAAGCAGGTGTTGCTATCCTATTCGCAGACGCAATAGGCTTTAAACCAACTGAAATAAGGAAGGATAAGGATGGACACTTCATATTTGTTAAAGGTAATACTCAATATGATGAGATTTCAATTATTAATATTTATGCACCCAACCAGAACACACCTCAATTTATAAGAGAAACTCTACCAGACATGACCAACTCGATTTCCTCCAGTTCCATAGTAGTTGGAGATTTTAACACCCCTTTAGCAATGCTGGATAGATCCTCCAAAAAGAAGCTAAGGAAAGAAATTTTAGATTTAAACTTAATCATTCAACATCTGGACTTAACAGTCATCTACAGAACATTTCATCCCAACAAAACTGAATACACATTCTTCTCATCAGCCCACAGAACATACTCCAAAATTGACCACATCCTAGGCCACAAATCTAACCTCAGCAAATTTTAAAAAATAGAAATTATTCCTTGCATCTTCTCAGACCACCATGGAATAAAAGTTGAACTCAATAACAACAGGAACCCGCATACCCATACAAAAACATGGAAGCTAAACAACCTTATGCTGAAGGATAGATGGGTCATAGACGAGATTAAGAAGGAAATCACCAAATTTTTGGAACAAAACAATCAAGACACGAATTACCAGAACCTCTGGGATACTGAAAAGGCAATCCTAAGAGGGAAATTTATAACACTGCAAGCCTTATTCAAGAAAACGGAAAGAGAGGAAGTTAATAACTTAATGGGACATCTCAAGCAACTGGAGAAGAAAGAACACTCCAACCCCAAACCCAGTAGAAGAAAAGAAATAACCAAAATCAGAGCAGAATTAAATGAAATTGAAAACAAAAGAATTATACAACAGATCAATAAATCCAAAAGTTGGTTTTTTGAAAAGATAAATAAAATAGATAAACCTTTGGTCAACCTAACCTGGAAAAAAAGAGTAAAATCTCTAATTTCATCAATCAGAAATGGTAATGATGAAATAACAACAGACTCCTCAGAAATTCAAAAAATCCTTAACAAATACTACAAGAAACTCTGCTCTCAGAAATATGAAAATCTGAAAGAAATTGACCAATACCTGGAAGTACGCCACCTAGCAAGAGTTAGCTAGAATGAAGTGGAAATGTTGAACAGGCCTATATCAAGTTCTGAAATAGCATCAACTATACAAAATCTCCCTAAAAAGAAAAGCCCAGGACCAGATGGCTTTATGTCAGAATTCTACCAAACCTTTAAAGAAGAACTAGTACCTATACTACTAAACCTCTTCCAAAATATAGAAAAAGAAGGAATATTACCCAACACATTCTATGAAGCAAACATCACCTTGATCCCCAACAAGACCCAACAAGAAAAGAAAATTATAGACCAATATCACTAATGAGTATTGATTCCAAAATACTCAATAAGATCCTAACAAACAGAATCCAACAACACATCAAAAAAATTATACACCACGACCAAGTGGGATTTATCCCAGGGTCTCAAGGCTGGTTCAATAAACTAATAGAGGCCATCTACAGCAAACCCACAGCCAATATCGTATGGAATGGAGTTAAATTGAAATCATTTCCACTTAGATCAGGAACCAGGCAAGGTTGCCCATTGTCTCCATTGCTCTTTAACATTGTAATGGAAGTTTTAGCTATTGCAATTAGGGAAGAAAAGGCGATCAAGGGTATCCACATAGGGTCAGAAGAGAGCAAACTTTCACTCTTCACAGATGATATGATCATATATCTGGAAAACACTAGGGATTCTAATACAAAACTTTTAGAAGTGATCAAGGAATACAGCAATGTCTCAGGCTACAAAATCAACACCCATAAATCTGTATCCTTTATAGATACCAACAATAACCAAGCCAAAAAAACAGTCAAGGACTCTATTCCTTTCACAGTAGTGCCAAAGAAGATGAAATATTTGGGAGTATACCTAACAAAGGACGTGAAAGATCTCTACAAAGAGAACTATGAAACTTTAAGAAAAGAAATAGCTGAAGATGTTAACAAATGGAAAAACATAGCATGCTCATGGCTGGGAAGAATTAATATTGTTAAAATGTCTATACTACCCAAAGCAATATATAATTTTAATGCAATTCCTATTAAAGCTCCATTGTCATATTTTAAAGATCTTGAAAAAATAATACTTGGTTTTATATGGAAACAGAAAAAAACTCGAATAGCCAAAACATTATTCAACAATAAAAACACAGCAGGAGGAATCACGCTACCAGACCTGAGACTGTACTATGAATCGATAGTGATCAAAACAGCATGGTATTGGCACAAAAACAGAGAAGTAGATGTCTGGAACAGAATAGAGAACCAAGAGATGAATCCAGCTACTTAACGTTATTTGATCTTTGACAAGATTCCCTATTTAACAAATGGTACTGGGTAAACTGGCTGGCAACCTGTAGAAGATTGAAACTGGACCCACACCTTTCACCATTAACTAAGATAGACTCTCACTGGATAAAAGATTTAAACTTAAGACATGAAAATATAAAAATACTTGAAGAAAGTGCCGGGAAAACTCTTGAAGGAATTGGCCTGGGTGAATATTCAAGAGGAGGATTCCCCAGGCAATTGAAGCAGCATCAAAAATACACTACTGGGACCTGATCAAACTAAAAAGCTTCTGCACAGCCAAGAACATAGTAAGTAAAGCAAGCAGACAGCCCTCAGAATGGGAGAAAATATTTTTAGGTTATACCTCTGATAAAGGTCTAATAACCAGAATCCACAGAGAACTCAAACATATTAGCAAGAAAAGAACATGTGATCCCATCTCAGGATGGGCAAGGGACTTGAAGAGAAAATTCTCTAAAGACAGACGCACAATCTACAAACACATGAAAAAACCCTCATCATACTTAATCATCAGAGAAATGCAAATCAAAACTACTTTGAGATATTACCTAACCCAGTAAGAGTAGTGCACATAACAAAATCCCAAAAGCAGTGATGTTGGCGTGGATGTGGAAAAAAGGGCACACTTCACTGCTGGTGGGAATGCACACTAATACATTTCTTCTGGAAGGATGTTTGGAGAATACTTAGACCTGCCATTCGATCCTATAATTCCTTTACTAGGTTTATACCCAGAAGACCAAAAGTCACAATATAACAAAGACATCTGTACAGAATGTTTATTGCAGCCCAATTCATAATTGCTAAGTCATGGAAGAACCCCAAGTGCCCATCGACCCACAAATGGACTAGCAAATTGTGGTACATGTATACCATGGAATATTCTGCAACCTTAAAGAAAGATGGAGACTTTACCTCTTTCATGTTGACATGGATGGAGCTGGAACATATTCTTCTTAGCAGAGTACCTCAGGAATGGAAGAAAAAGTATCCAATGTACTCAGCCCTACTATGAAGGTAAATTACAGCTTTCACATAAAGGCTATAACCCAACTATAGCACAAGACTATGAGGAAAGGGCCAAGGAAGGAGAAGGGAGGGGGGCGGTTAGGGTAGAGGGAGGGTAATGGGTGGAGCCACACCTACGGTGCATCTTAGAATGGGTACAGGCGAAACTTACTAAAGGCAGAATACAAATGTGTACGTATATACCTAAGAAAATGCTATGAAGGCTACATTGAACAGTTTGATGAGAATATTTCAGATTGTATATGAAACCAGCACACTGTACCCCTTGATTGCACTAATGTACACAGCTATGATTTAACAATAAAAATAAATAAATAAATAAATAAATAAACTATGACATTTATAGCTAAAGTTTTTTATTATAAATCTTGGCATCCAAGTAGTATCTTATTTCAGTACAAAGAGCTTTTGGAAATGATGATATGCCATAATTTATACTTAATGATGATTTATTATGTATTTTGTTCCTAGTAAAATAGTTCAGTGTAATTTCCTTATATCACATTTATTATAGTTTCAAACATTATGAATAGGAAACAAAAGTTATTGCAATAGCAAGTAATCTCATGATTTTCTAAGACCTCTATAAATATTATCATATTTATCATTGGTGTTTTGAAATGCAAGGGTTCTTTATTTATACCACAGAAGTAACTGTGATCTAGTAGAGCATCCCTATTGGAATAGGTCAGAAGACTAGGGACAACCCTCAGCTGGCTTATATTTTTAACCTTTCCTTTTCAGAATCATGATAAATAACTGAGTTAATTGATTATATAGAGAAATGCTTAGCATAATGCCTAGGCTTATCATTTATCAATAGTTTTCATTGTTATAACTGAATCTAAAAATGTTACAAGAGTAGAATATCTATAGAATACTCTCAGGAAAAAAACTTAAAGAACTTTGGGAAATATAGCCTGTTCTAATATGTGGAAAGCTGAGGTCTTGTATAGGGTAAAATGTAGCTTAGATACCAGAGTGTAAACCCAACTTTTTAGTGTAGTCAAAGTTATTAATTTTTTATGCATTTGGGTTTGTTGTAATTCAGAGAAAAGTCTTTTTCAATTTTGAGATTCATAAAAATTCTTTAATGATTTCTTTTTTGCTTTCATATATTCATTGTGTTCATATATATTTTTGACCTTTTGGGAATTGATGCTCTGTAAGTTTTGAGGTTTGGATTTAACTTCTTTTTCCAGTTAGATAGCTGCTTATTGCAACACCTTCATTTTATAAATATATAGGTTATTCTTTAATTTTAGGGGAAATCATAATTATTTTATTGAATGCTAGCTGAAGTTTCCCTTGTTTTACTTAGAGTCCTCATAGTCATGAAAAGGAAACAGATCTGTTGTATGAAAATCGCATGTTTCATGAAGAAATTACCAGGCTACGACTCAACATAGAAACAATAAAAATGGCGAACCAGGAAAAAGAAAAGAAATACTTGAAGAATACTGAACTTATCAAAGAAAAGACTGATGGCCTTCAAAGGCTATAAAACCCAATGAAGAAAAATTAACAAAAACAATAGCTTAGGGTAGTGGCCAGCTCAACAGTCTGGCAAATGAGAATAAAATGCTATGATCTAAACAGGGGAAAAGAAGACAAAACCAGGGAAAAATGGAAGCAGAACTTGAATCCCATCATCTCAGACTGGCTGTGCTATCTGTGACCATGACCAAATTCAGCCCTCAAAAAGAGACCTAGGACTTGTTTTCCAGAGAACGAAAGATGAGTGTTCTGGTACATAGGATTATGAAAGGTGTAAGCAGCAGTGCCCGGAGACAAGACCAGAGTATAGATGTTTAGGCCAGGGTTATTGAAACGGACAGCAACGCACCTGGGCAGTACTAAGAGGGGACCTGCTCCCAGGGACAAGTGAGAAGCCCCTTTTATATGATTTATATGGGGCCGTAGAGAGTGGGCAAATTCCATACCTTGCCTGGAAGGCATTCGTGAGTTAAGGTCCTTTGGCTCAAACTTTGGGGGTAGGGCTAACTAGATCATTTGTCTCCTTTGTCTTAGGAGAAGAGAAGGTGGAAGGGGAGGGGAATGCCCCCTCACATTCCACATGCTGGGGTCATGAGGATGATGGTGTGTCTTCTGAAATTACTTCTGGCTAAACAGGGTCATAGTTGTCCTCAGTGGGATGAGTCAGGTGTTGGTAGGACTATGCGGGTTTGGAGTACATTGAGAGATGGTTTGGGAGTGGTAGAAATTGGGTGGCAACTGTGGCTGACACCTTTTAACCCTGTCTTAAATAAATGAAGACAGGAATTAGATGACACAAGGGGCAACAGTGAATAATAGGAGGAATGTAGTGAGAGGGACCCAGAGGGGTAAGATCCAGTGACCCCATGGGCTGTTGAACTAGGATCCCTCATTAGGTGGGTAGCTCGTTCCCAGAGCTGGGTGATGCCCTCTCAGACTAGACCAGATTTATTGGTGTAGAAATAGCAGTTCTCCTATAAAAAAGTAAAGGCCTCCTTCTTCTGCCATGATTAGATCTAAGCTTCTAAGAGGGTGGGGGTGGGGGATAACTGGAAAGTAATAAGATGAGCAAGATAATTTTATCTCCTATATATAAAGAGCGGTTGTATTTTATTTTTTCTTTTAATGATGGGGACAGGAGAGAGAAATAGTGGTCTTTAAAATTTAGGAAGACTAGAGGACATGGCTCAAGTATTTATTAGAATTAATTTGCTTACCTGTGTTAGAGAGTAAGTTATTTAAAACCATCCTGGTGTGATGAAATTGAGTTCATTTTCAAGTTAGACATGTCAGTCATGTCTAGCCATTCCCATGGGTCCATGGGTATGGAGATGTCAATTTAGGGGACCATCAGTTCTAAAAGGTGAATGTAATCTTCTGTTCTAAGGTGATTATACCCTTCCTTCTAGTGCCTTTCTCCTTTCCTGAGAGGACACAGTTCTTGCAAAAGATGTCTCTTGGGGCATTTTATTGTAGAGACTCAGAGTCATAGTGGGAGATAGGGCCCCGTTCTGTAAAAGGGCATGGTCTTTTTGCTTGGGCCTTTTATGTAACCTTCTCCGGAGAAGTTTTAAAGTGGCAGCCACTATTAAAAATCTGTTCTGCTTTTGGGGCTGCTGTCAATCCCATTTTCTCTCTTTTTCTATCCTTTCTCCATCTGAAGTCGGTGGGCAAAGGGATGCCAGCAGGGTGGAAGGAAGCCAGTGGGGCAGAGAGAAGTCAGCAGCAGGGTGAAGGGACCCTGATGGCATGTCCAGGTCAGCTGCAGCCTAGGGAGTATGTATGCCCTCCTGATGCTACTGCCTCTGGATATGCAGCCCTGCAGTTCTGCATCTTGCACCCATAGCCCCCCCTGTACTGAGGGGAGGGATGTGCACCTTTTGGGTGGGGAAGGAAGCTGCGAGAAGTCTGTGAGGGAGCATGAAGGGATTGGTGAGGTGGGGGTGGAGGTGGGGAGAGGGGTTTAAGGCTCTGGGGGTAAGTTGGGAGGTAAAGGAGTGGTAGGAGCTCCAGGAAGCCCTAGAGGAGGGAAAATAGGAAGACTGGGGAAGATAGAGGGGGAGGTGTTCCATCAACGATTTGTATAGGGAGGGGTAAGAATGGAGGGAGAGAAAGGCCTGAAGATATGGGATTTCATTCCACCTGCCATTTTTTTGGGGGGGGGAGATAATTATTTAAATCCTTTAAGATCTTAAAAATTTTAAAGGTCCCACTTTCTAATTTGTATTGAGGTCAAAGGAGACACTCCTGTTGAGGGGGTTGGAAGGGCCAGCTCCCATATCTCAGATGTCCTTCCCCTACCTGGGTAGAAAAGAAGGCATCTCTTTTTCCCCAAGACCCAGGGCATGGAGGAGTAAAAAATAAAGACTGAGAAAGGTCAGGTGCTCCTATTTTTTTTCTCAGAAAACTTGAGGTCCCAGAATCTTGGAAGCCTAAACTAAGGTTCATCACTGGGCTTGAAGTGAAAAATGAAATGATTTGAGGTCCTCAGGACCCCAAAAGAGAGCACAGCGCTGAGACAAAACCTTCTAATTAGGCATAAAAAAATGAAAGAAGAAGTGAGAAACCTAAACTAGGGTCCAGTGCTGAGTACAAAGCAAAAAGCAGAACAATTTGAGGTCCCCAGGACCCCAGAAGAAAGAGGGCACAGTACTGAAACAAAACCTTCTAGTTAGGTGTGAATGAATGAATGAAGAAGCAAGGGGGGGGACATGAGGGCATAGAGGCACAGAGTGAGCCAAAGAAAGAGTGAGCCCAGGGAGGTTCTGTTTGAAGCTATTTAGGGACCTTACTCACCCTTAAATGGCAGTTGGGGCAAAATCCTCTAGGATTCTCTGACAGGTGGGTCAATGGAGTTGGATCTGGACACCCCCAGAACCCCAGACCCAGGTTCCAAGGAGACTGGGGTAACTAGAAGGCCAGCAGCCAGCTGCCAGTCAGCCACAAGTCCCAGGTTTTTGGCACCATATAAAATGTGTAAGCAGAGATAAGACCAGAGTGGAGATGTTCAGGCCAGGTTTATTGAAAGGAGCAGCAACCCACCTGGGCAGTGCTAAGATGATGTATGCTCCTGGGGACAGTTAGAGACTCCTTTTGTATGGGGCCATAGGAAGGTGAGCAAATTCCACAGCTTGCCCAGAGAGTTTGGTGAATTAGAGTCCTTTGGCTGTGAACTTCGGGGATGGGTTTAACTAGGTCCTTTGTCTCCTTCCTCTTAGGAGCAGAGGAATGGCAGAGTGGAAGGAGAAAGATGTGAAGAGGATGAAGGAGGGAGGAGGAGGACAGGGAAGGGTTTGTGCCAGGCCATGTTGGGCCCTCAAAGAGAATATATGAGTTCTTGTGCTAATAGCCTTTTCCAACAACTTTGTGAAGCTGAAAGGAAATTCAGTAGCCTGTAAGTTGAGTTCCTTCACATAAGAGATATGCTTCAAGTTAGGAGTTGGGATTTTGGAGGTACACAAACAGACCTGTGGGAAACATGGTTTGAAAAGAAGAAAATTCATTAGCTGGGCATTGTAGTGGGTACCGGTAGTCCCAGCTACTTGGGAGGCTGAGTCAAGAGAATCGTTAAGCCCAAGCGTTTGAGGTTGCTGTGAGCTGTGATGCCATGGTACTCTACCAAGGGCGGGCAACATAGTGATACTCCATCTCTAAAATAAAAGAGGCTCAGTGCCCGTAGCACAGTGGTTAATGGTGCCAGCCACACACCCTGAAGGTGACGAGTTTGAACCCGGCCAGGGCCAGCTAAACAATGACAACTGCAACAGAAAATAGCCCGGCATTTTTGCGGGCAACTGTAGTCCCAGCTACTTGGGAGGCTGAGGCAAGAGAATTGCTTAATCCTGAGTTTGAGGTTTCTGTGAGTCATGATGCCACCACACTCCACTGAGAGTGACACAGTGAGACTAAGTCTCAAAAAAAAGAAAAAGAAAGAAAAGAAGAAAATTTGGCCAGGCACAGTGGCTCACATCTGTAATCCTAGCATTGTGGGAAGCCAAGTCATGTGGATCACCTGAGCTCAGGAGTTCGAGACCAGCCTGACCAAAGCAAGACCCCATCTCTACTAAAAATAGAAAAACTAGCAGAGTGTTGTTGTGGGCGCCTGTAGTCCCAGCTACTTAGGAGGCTAAGACAAGAGAATCACTTGAGCCCAGGAGTTTGAGGTTCCTGTGAACTATGACAGCACAGCACTCAACCCTGTGACTGAGTGAGGGTCTGTCTCAAAAAAAAAAAAAAAGGCTCTGTGCCTGTAACTCAGTGACTAGGGTGCCAGCCACATACACCAGAACTGGCGGGTTCAAACTCAGCCCAGGCCTGCCAAAAAACAATGACAATTACAACCAAAAAATAGCCAGGCGTTGTGGCAGGCATCTGTAGTCCCAGCTACTTGGGAGGCTGAGGCAAGAGAATCGCTTAAGCCCCAGAGTTTGAGGTAGCTGTGGGCTGTGACGCCACAGCACTCTACCCAGGTTTTTTAGAATGATTTTATAATTAGAATTGCACAGAGTGGGCATGCTCTGCCAGATTTGAAGTGATAAAACATGGTTTAAAGGAAAATTTTATTTATGCTTATGGCAACTTCTTAATTTTAAAGTGCAAGTCATTTAGGAATCATTTAGGGAAAATGAAATACCAGTTATCATTTGGATTCTGCACAGAATTCATCAGAATCTAGCAGAGGTTGGGACCAGAACAATAGATCTTAATGCACCACTCCTACTATGAGGTCAGTCCTAGATTCACCTTGTGTTGAAAATCTTAATGAAAGTGTAGTTCTCAACAGAAAGTTTATTCCAAGGGAAATTTGGTGATCCCTGCCTCAAGCCCAAAGACTTCAAACAACAGCCTAGTGAACTACTTGACTGAAGTTAGTTATATTATCTTTTTTTCTTTGGGCTTCAAATTTCTGGTATAATTTTTGTTATTTTAATTTGATGAAATACTGAGTTGTTTAATTGACTTATGCATTTTAAGCAAAGATCATAATTATCTGCCTTAATAAAGAGAAAAACAAGTTTTATTTTAAGTCCCTGGAGCTCTCATTTTCAAGAGATACCCATTTGTTAACTTGATGCAATAAATGTAACTAAACCGACACATTTAAAAAGTTTTTAAAAGTTACATTTTGGGGTGGCGCCTGTGGCTCAGCGAGTAGGGCGCCGGTCCCATATGCCGGAGGTGGCGGGTTCACACCCAGCCCCGGCCAAATTAAAAAAAAAAAAAAAAAGTTACATTTTGAGCATTGGATATTATCTCCTAATAATTAAAGGGATACCTTCAGATATTCTGCCTTTTTCTGATTGATTTCAGTATGACTATGTTTCATAACACTTCAAAGGTTTCCTGCACAATCTAAAGTTTTCCACCTCTAATCACAAAGGAATGATTGGCATCCAAACACTTAACCACATAAGATGTTTACTACTTAAAGAAATCCAAGATAGACACTTTTATGAAAGTAAACCTGCAATACAAAGAAACACTAATTTCTATTTTTAATGAAATGTTTTTTCATTTTCTTACATAAGTATACACCCTTAATTGTGGTTGAACTCACGGCATTTTTGTCTCAATTTTTATAAATCATATCTATTGCTGAGCATTTATACTACAGTTCAAATAGTGAAATCAAGCAACTAAGTTTTAAAAAATAGTTTACTCATGTCTCTATTTTGCTATCCCTTGAATGATTGAAGACCAGTGATGTCAAGGGTCTGTAAATAGCAATGACAACCAAAGAGAATCAATTAATTCTTCCTACCTAGAATTCCATCTAAAGACACACATGGTTCCCATCTCCCCTGGAGATGTAACAAGAACCTTCCATTGCAACTAAGAATTGCTAAGAATTAATTTCTGTTAATCTCATCATGTATCAAACTCTGTCAATTGTAGAGTCAGTAAGGAAGAAATTAGTTTAACTGTGTTGACCCAGTTTAAATTACTTGTCTAGCATTTGACCATTTTTACCCTGGGGAAATTACAAAGCCCATTCATAGGAACACATTTCTGTAGCCCCAGCTACCTGGAGAGGCTGAGACAGAAAGAGGTCCTGAGCCCAAGCAGCTGACGCTTGGGCGTGTGGTGATCATGCCTGTCTATAGCCACTGCATTCCAACCTGTATGATATAGAGCTTTGCTGTCTCAAAAACATGTACAAAAGCCATAAAACATTTGTTTGAACAAAAATAAATATCAACTAATTTTTATCGGTGCTTTTTGCCAAGTGTTTCCAGGCTCCGGCCAGGATCACCACCCCTTGCCACCCAGCCGAGCTCCTGTTACACAAGGCAGGTGCCTTTTACCTGCCTCCAGTCCCAGCTACTCAGGAGGCTGAGGCAAAAGAATCACTTAAGCCCAAGAGTTTGAGGGTGCTGTGAGCTGTGACACCACGGCACTCTACTGAGGGTGTAGTGAGACTCTGTCTCAAAAAATAAATAAATAAAAGCCAAGGAAACCAATAAATCCGCACTTTGATTAGAATCTGTTAAAGGCCCAGGTAAATTAGTGTGGACCCAAATGTGTGTTATATAAAATTTAAAATTTCTATTCTGAATAGTTTTTGTAATTCTGTAAACAGTGAAGATAACTGTTTATCAGTACCATATTTTATTAAAGCAGTCTCAGTAATATTACTGGCATAAACCGAACCACATAGGCAGAGTCACAGATAATGTTTACTTGCTCATCAAAGTCTTTTAAAACTGTAATGACTGCCATTAACTC
This sequence comes from Nycticebus coucang, assembly GCF_027406575.1. Classification (NCBI taxonomy): domain Eukaryota; kingdom Metazoa; phylum Chordata; class Mammalia; order Primates; family Lorisidae; genus Nycticebus; species Nycticebus coucang. Next base: position 104,437,761 of record NC_069783.1, on the reverse strand, counting down.
AGTTCTTTGAACTGAGGAGAATTCTGTTTGTATTATCTTCTCCTTTGGCCCTTTGTAAGCTGCCTTTCTGTTGCTGGAGGCATCAGTAAAGACGTGACTGCTCCTTTGAGAGGATTAGAACTAGTCCTTTTAGGTAAAACTTATGATGTTAGTTTCAAAAACTGAAACAGTTTTTCTTTAGGGTAATGACTATCATTAATTCCCACAAAACCTGCTAAAGTAATCTGCCAATTTAAAGCATTTGTGGAAGCTTGTCTCACTTGTTGTTTGTTTAAAGGAACAATAATAGTATCTGGTTCTGTTCCTGAAAGTTTAAGAGTTCTCAATCTTGCTTGATTAATCAATTGGGCTATTTGAGCTAAAGAAATAGTTAGGGTCTTTACTGTATTGTGAGGTAAAAACAAACATTCAATTAAGTTTACCTTTTGAACAATGACCCCAGTAGGAGAGTGAGCTATGGCAAAAATTAGAATTTGAAAAGGCAAAGTTGGGTCAAATCTGCAGACCTGTGCCTTTTGAATTCTTTCTTCGATGACCTGAATTTCTTTAGGCACCTTCAGAGTAAGCACTCTGAGGCTATGTAAATCTGAATCCCCTCTGAGTAAACCAAACAAGTTAGACACACCATAGGTTGGTATCCCTAACGTGGGTTGTATCCAATTAATGTCTCCTAATAGTTTTTGGAAATCATTTAAAGTATTTTTTTTTGAGACAGTCTCACTTTGTTGCCCTCGGAAGAGTGCTATGGAGTCACAGCTCGCAGCACCCTCGAATTCATGGACTCAAGTGATTCTCTTGCCTCAGCCTCCCAAGTAGCTAGGACTACAGGCATCCACCACAACGCCCAGCTATTTTTGGGTTGTAGTTGTCATTGTTGTTTGGCAGGCCTGGGCTGGGTTTGAACCCTCCAACCCCAGTGTATGTGGCTGATGCCCTAGCTGCTGAGTTATAGGCGCTGAGCCCTGGATATCATTTAAAGTTTTAAGTCTGTCTTTCCTAATTTCTACTTTCTGGGATTTATAGCTCCTCTACCTGCATTCCTAAGTATTGAAATGGAGTCACAGCTTGAATCTTATCCTGTGCTAATAAGCATTCCTGCCTCAGTGACTGCAGTTTGTAAAGCAGATAAACATTTAATCAACTTTTCTCGAGTGGAGGCTGCATACAAAAGAGCATCAATATAATGAATACTGTAACATTCTGGAAACAAATTTCTCACTGGCTGAATTACTTTTCCCACATAAGTCTGACATATAGTCAGACTGTTCAACATTCCTGGGACAAAACTTTCCATTGATATGTGGTTGCTGGCTCTGTGTTATTTATGGCTGAAATGGTAAAGGTAAAATTTTCATAATCCTGAGATGCTAATGGAATAGTAAAAAAGCAGTCTTTCAAATCTATAATGACAATTGGCCAGTCATTACAGGAGATGGCAAGCCTGGTTGCAATGCACCCATAGGCTGAATAACAGCATTGACTGACTGCTCTCAAGTCTTTAACATACACCAATTCCATGATTTCTTTTGAATAACAAGAACTGGAGAATTCCAGGGGGGAAAGGAGGGTTCTGTATGTCCCCTTTCCAGCTGTTCTTTCATTAAAGAATGTAATACCTCCAATTTTATTCTTGGCAATAGCCACTGCTCTACCCATACAGGAGTTTTTCATTTCCATTTTAATGGAATAGGGTCTGGAGGCACAACAGTGGCCATTCCTAAAAAGGATAACCTAGTCCAAACCTGTCAAATTTATTTGACACTTCTATAGGCTGTGTAATTCCATCCTCTCTCTTTCCTAACCCTTTCCCTTGAACAAAACCCATCTTTGCCATGATCTGCTTACTCTGAGGGCTGTATTCAGCAGGAGGGAAAGAAATTTGCAATCCCCATTGTTGTAGTAAATCTCTTTCCCATAAGTTCACAGGAATGGGGGTAATCATAGGTCTGATAGTGCCTTCTTGTCCCTCTGGACCTATACATTGTAAAATTAAAGCACTCTTGTAAACTTCAACTGCTTGACCCACCCCAACTAAGCCAGTGACGGCCTGTTGTTTGGGCCAAGACTTTGGCCACTGAGCTAGGGCTATGATAGAAACATCTCCTGTATCCACCATCCCTTGAAATGCCTTCCCTTAAATAGTAACCATACAAACAGGTCGCTCATATGTAACTTGACTAACCCAATAAACAACTTTTCCAATATCATTCGTACTCCCAAAGCCTCCCATCCATTTTTTAGAACTCTTCCCTTACTTTCACATAGGGCGGTAATAACAGCTGTGCAATGCAGTCACCAGCTTGAGCCTGCCGAGGAATACTTGAGCTAATCACAATTTGAATTTCATCAGTACAATCAGAGTCAATTACTCCAGTATGAACTTTTACTCCTTTTAAATATAAACTTGATCGCCCCAATAAAAGTCCCACTGTCCCTTCCGAGAGAGGCCCAAAAACTCCTGTAGGAACTTTAATGGGCTCTTCTCCTGACATAAGGGAAATATCTTGAGTGCTGCATAAATCTACTGTTGCATTGCCTTCTGTGGTGGAGGACAACTGTTGTACTGTTGTGCAGGGTTTGGCATCTGATTTACTTTCTGACTTCAAGGCCATCATTGCTGCAACAGTTTGTGCTTCCTGTGGAACAAACTGTTGAATGGGAAATACCCCATTTTGATTTGGGGCCTGGGGCTGGCCCCTCCCCATATTTCCCTGAACTGCAGGGAGTGGGTTTCTGTCTTTATCAAATTTAGAGTGGCAGTCTTTCAAACAGTGCTTGTCTTTTTTGCCATCTGGGGCAAACACTTGGTGGAAGTGTATTTTTTTGAGTTGCCTGGTTGCCCTGCCATGGCTGAGATGCATACTATGGGCACTGCTTCTTAATATGTCCTATTTGACCACAGCCAAAACATTTCCCAGAAAAATTAGAAATTGGTCCTCCTATTCTAGTTCCTGCCATAGCTTGAGCCATTACCATGGCTGTCTGTGTGGTACTTCCAACTCTTTCACAGGCTTTAATGTAACTCATAATCACATCTCCTCCTGTTTCCCTTAATGGGCCTGATTGTGGTTTGGCTCAAAGGCCATCAACTCTATAACAATTCTCTTGCCATGTTCTTCTGGAATAGCCTTCTCAGCTTTGTCTTGAAGACCAGTGGTGAAATCTGGATAAGGCTCATTTGTTCTTTGTCTAGCAGCTGTAAAAAATGGCCATGGGTTTCCCTCATTCTGAATCTTGCTCCATGCCCTAAACAATGTCTCTTAAGTTGCTCAATAACTTCACCTGGCAGAAGTGCCTGTTGCTGAGTTCCCGAACAAATGCCCGTTCCCAACAGATGATCAGCATTTATATTAATATTAGCTTGCCAATTCAATCTGACCCTTTCTTGCACAGCATCAACCCACTAAATTTTAAATTGCAGATATTGTGATTTACTAAGAGCTGCTTTAACAAGAATTTCCCAATCAAATGAAATTAACCTTTTATCTTCTGTAATAGACTGCAAGGTATTCTGCACGAATGGAGAGCTTGGGCTGTACTGCTGGACAGCTCCCTTTAAGTCTTTCAAAAATTCAAATGAAAAGCTTTTCTATTGAGCATAAAACTGTGGATTAGTGGCTTGAGCCTGACCATCTTGTTGACCTGCTGGCAGTGCTGGCTGGAGAATTACTGGGAACTATCAAGCCTCCAGATCCCGTCTCTGTATAGCCTGAGCTAAAGCCCCTACTTAGAGGCATTTCATGCTATGTTGAGTATATGGAAAATACTGTCCTATTTTAACCCCCAGATGAATGTGTCTGTGGTCCCTTCTGCTATATATATATATTTTCATTCTTAGTATTTTTTTTCCTTTTCTTTGTAGCTGAAGTTGCTGCTATTTTGGCTATTTGAGCATTTTTTGTTTTATTTTGTTTTTGCTAATTTGTTTGGTTGGTTATATTTCTTAATTTCCATTTTTACTTTCATCAAGAGCTAGAGCTCCTCTATTTTGGGTTATGGTATTACAGCCTCATTTATTTTCTCTTTTTCACTCCTCTCCTTCCTCTCTTTCAGTAGAGACTTTTCTTCTCTTCTCATCTTTCCCACATAAATTGCTTGTACAACAGCTAAGATGTACCCTCCTTTTTTTAAGTTTGGTCTTTCATCTTTCTTTCCATTTTTCCTCTCCCCTCTCTCTTCTCTATGTGATACAACTGTATTTTTAATTTTCTTTATTCTTATTTTCTATTTTTATTTTTTCTCTGAGTGCTGGGGTGACATGGCTTTGGTCTGTCTGGTAGGTCATGGCATTAATCTGGCTCAGGGAGGCCAAGAGATCATGGTATAGGGAGATCTGCTACCTTTAGCCCTGGGAAGACAGTATTGGCAAGTCCATGCTGCAGAATTTTTCTTTTTTATTTATTTTTTCTTCTTCTTTTTTTTTTTTTTGTTTGTTTTTGCTCTTTTCTCTTTCTTCCTATTTTTGGCAGAGGTAGAGTCTGGCTTTGCTCAGGCTGGTAAGGAGCTCCTGACTTCAAGAAACCCATCCAGCCCAGCCCCTCAAAATCCTTGAGTTGCAGCTGTGGCCTTAGCACCATGCTGATCAATACCATTTGACCTATCACTCTCATTTTCTCTTCTGGTTCTCCTTCAATCCTAATTTTCAATTCTTTTCTTTCATCTCACTTCCTTCCTTCCTTTCTTTTTTCTCTTTCTCTTTTTCCTTCTTTCTTTTCTTCTTGTTTCTCCCTGCTCATTCTTTACCCTTCTCTTCCTTTTGGTCTTATACCTAGAGGCCACTTCAACACCTAAGCTCTGAGGAAGAAGTGAGAAGGAAAAAGGAGGACAAGAAGGTGAACAAGAAGAAAGCGTTCATGAGGAGGAACCAACAGAAAAATTCAGGCAACATAAAAAAACAAAACAGAGCAACTTCCCCAAGGGACCATGAGGCAGCTCCTACAGAGGACTCCACCTATAAAGAATTACTGGATTTGACAGAAAGGGGATTTAAGATATGGATGATAAAGACAATAAAGAGAATGGACAAGAAAAATGGAAAGGCAGAAACTAAAGATGGAGGAGAGATATGTAGAATATAGAAAGGATATGGCAGAGGTAAGGAAATAAAGGAGAGAATCAGAGAATGTAAAGATGCAGTAGAAAGTATCAAAAATAGATTAGACCATGGAGAAAAAAGAACCTCAAAGCTTGAGGATAAAGTTCTTGAGTTAACCCAGGTAGTTAAAGGGTCAGAAAAGAAGAGAGAGAAAGCAGAACAGTTGCTCAGAGACTTCATGAAGTGTTCAAATATATGAATAATGGGGATTCCTAAAGGGAATCAGATTGTCCCAAAGGAATGGAACCCCTACTGGAGACTATCATAAATGAAAACTTCCCAAGTTTTACTAAAGATTTACACACTACTTCTAGAAGAATATTGAACCCCAAGTTAACTCAAACAGAGCTTCTCTAAGACACATTGTAATGAACCTGTCCAAAGTCAAGATGAAAAAGAAAATTCTGCTAACATCCAGGAATAGGCACTAACTGACCACAGGGGAAGAGCCATTAGGATGACAGCAGACTTTTCAATTGAAACTTTCCAAACCAGAAGAGCATGATCATCCACCTTAAACATTCTTAAATAAAATAATTTTCAGCCCAGAATTCTGTATCCTGCAAAACTAAGCTTCAACATTGATGAAGAAATCAAATCTTTTACAGATATGCAAACACTAAGGCAATTTGCCACAATAAGACCAGCTCTACAGGAAATACTAACGCCTATTCTCAGCACTAACCATCACAATGGACCACCAGAAAAGTAAACACTCAGAAGCTAAAGGTCAAAACTTAGTTTCCCCAATAGTGCAAAGGATAAAACTGTACAATGGACTTTCACAAAATAAGATGAATGGAATTCCACCACACTTACCAGTTCTCTTAATAAATGTTGATGCCTTGAATTCCCCACTGAAAAGGCAAGGCTGGCTGATTGGATATAAAAACACAAACCATCCATATGCTGTCTACAGGAAATGCACCTAGCCTTGATGGACAAATCAAGACTCTGGGTTAAGAAATGGAAAACAGTACTCCAGGCAAATGGAAATCAGAAGAAAGGAGGGGTTGTAATCATATTTTCAGATACAAGCAGATTTAAAGCAACTAAAGTTAAGAGAGGCAAAAATGGCCACTTTGTATTAGTCAAGGGAACAATACAACAAGAAGACATTCTAATTTTAAATATTTATGCACCCAACTTAAATGCTCCCAGATTTATGAAACAGACCTTGATGGGTCTGAGCAATATGATAGCCCATAACACCATAATAGCCAGGGACTTTAATACCCCTCTGACAGAACTGAACAAATCCTCTAAACAGAAACTAAACAAAGACACAAAGGACTTAAATATGACCCGAGGACAAATGGGATTAATAGACATATACAGAACACACCATCCCAAAACTAAAGAATATACATTTTTATCATCAGCCCATGGAACATACTTCAAAATAGATCACATCCTAGGATACAAATCAAACTCAGCAAAACTTAAAAGAATAGAAAGTATACCTTGTATTTTCTCAGAACACAAGGCAATAGAGGTGGAACTCAACTCCAACAAAAATGTTCATCCCACACAAAGGCATGGAAATTAAACAATCTTATTCTGAAGGATAGTTGGGTTCAGGAAGAGATAAAGGAGTAAATTGTCAAATTCCTCAAACATAACAAGAATGAAAGCACAAGTTACCAAAACCCATGGGATATAGTAAAAGCAGTCTTAAAAGGAAAATTACCATATTAGATGCCTACATTAAAAAAAACAGAAAGAGAGCACATCCATAAAAGCACATCCATAAATTCATGAACCATCTTATGAAATTGGAAAAAGAAGAACAATCTATTCCCAAACCCAGCAGAAGAAAAAAAATTAAGTCAGAGATTAATGAAATTGAAAATAAAAGAGTCATCCAGAAAATTAACAAAACAAAAAGTCAGTTTAAAAAAAATAAAATTGATAAAACTTTAACATTAACTAGAAACAGGCAAATAAAATCTCTAATAACCTCAATCAGAAATAAGATGAAACCAGCACGTTGTACCCCTTGATTGCACTAATGTACACAGCTATGATTTAACAATACAAAAAAAAAAAGAAATAATAAAAGGGAAATAACAGATGACACAGAGATACAAGAGGTTATCTCTGAATACTATGAAAAACTATGCCTCAAAATTTGACAATGTGGAAGAAATAGATTAATAACTGGAATCATACCCTCTCCCTAGACTTAATCAAGATGAATTAGCTCTCTTGAACAGACTGATTTCAAGAACTGATATAGAAGAAACAATAAAAACAATCTCCCAACAACAACAACAAAAAAATGCCCTGGTTCAGATGGCTTCACATTAGAATTCTATCAAACCTTCAAAGAATAGTTTATACCAATACAGCAGAAGTCATTCCAAAAAATTGAGAAGGAAGGAATCTTCCCCCATCATGTTCTATGAAGGAAACATCACCCTGATACCCAAACCAGGAAAAAAAACAACGAAAAAGGAGAACTTCAGACCAATTTCACTAATGAATATAGATGCAAAAATTCTCAGTAAAATCCTACCCAATAGATTACAGTTACACATTAAAAAAATTACACATCGGAAGCAAGTAGGTTTCATCCCAGAGATGCAAGGCAAGTTAATTCACCATATCAATAGAAGCAAAAACAAGGACCATAAAAGCCTCCCAATAGATGCAGAAAAAGCATTTGATAAAATTCAGCATCCTTTTCTAATTAGAACACTTAAGAATATAGGCATAGGTGGCACATTTTTTAATCTGATCGAAGCCATCTACAACAAACTCACAGCTAATATTATACTGAATGCAGTAAAACTCAAAGATTTTCCACTTAGAACTGGAACCAGACAAGGTTGTCCTCTATCGCCAATACTATTCAACACAGTGATGAAAGTTCTAGCCAATACAATCAGGCAAGAGAAGGAAATAAAGGGCATCCAAATGAGGGCAGAGAAGATCAAACTGTCATTCTTTGCTGGTGACATAATCTTATACTTAGAGAATCCCAAAGACTCAACCACAAAACTCCTGGAAGCGATCAAAAAATATAGCAATGTCTCACAATCTAAAATCAGTGTCCACAAATTGGTAGCCTTTGTATATGCCAGTAATAGCCAAGTTGAGAGGCTAATCAAAGACACAATTACCTTCACAGTAGCTTGAAAAAATAAAAATAAAAAAGAAATACCGGGGGAGAGACAAGATGGCAGACTGAAGCCAGCTCTCAACAGAGGCTCCCATCCAGAAGGAGAGTTAAGGGATAGGAATTTAATAAGCATCCTGGTGGATTTGAGCCACACCAAGAGAGAAGGTTGAAGAACGCACATCAACACCGCTGAGGCAAGCTGTGATCACAAGGACGCAAACAAAAGGTACAAAATCCACCACCAAGCGGACAGGAGTCCCCCTGCCCCATGAGACCGGCTCAAGAGCCCCACAATTAAACAAACGGGCAGAAATTAAAGGCTCTCCCACTACACTCCACGGGAGAGACCTTCTAAAAACTTGACCTACCTCCCCTACTAGGGTGCCATGGCGTTCTCCTGCCAGGCATAAAACTGTATAAAACTTTAAAAATCCTTTGCCGGCAACCCTGAACCCCCAACACTCCCCTCCCACTCACTGAGGTCTGGAGGCCTGTCCCCCAGGAGTTTGGATTCTTGGGTGATTTCTCAAGGGGAGTGGACAGTCCCCGAGCTGCAAATGGTCAGCGCTGACTCTGAGGCACGCGAGTGAGGAGAGGGCACCCGGCTAAGGGGGAGTCACGCCTCGGTGGCACTTCCCTGCGGTGCAGTGCAGCAGCCCTCACTCTGCATCAATATGGCCAGGCATAAAACTGAATGAAACTCTAGCTTCCATCCACTCTCACTTGGGGTCTAAGGCCTGCCTCCCAGGAGTTCGTATCCTTGGGTGATTTCTCGAGGGGAGTGCACAGTGCCCGAGCCACGACTGGTCAGCGCTGACTCTGAGACACGTGAGTGAGGAGAGGGCACTCGGCTGAGGGGGAGTAACGCCTTGGCAGCACTTCCCTGCGGTGTGTTGCCCGGCAAATATGCCGGGCAACAATATGGCCAGGCATAAAACTGAATGAAACTCTAGCTTCCCCCAACTCTCACTCGGGGGTCTGGGGGCCTGCCCCCCAGGAGTCTGGATTCTTGGGAGATCTCTCAAGGGGTGTGGACAGAGCATAAACTGCGGCCGCTCAGTGCTGACTGTGGGGCACGAGACAGAGGAGAAAAGGGTCGGCTGGGTGCCCACACCAGAGTGGCAGTTCCTGGAGGCAAATCAACAGCCGTTTTTTCTTTAACAGCAAAACTGCTCACTTCTGGATATTCTGAAGCCACACCCCCTATCTCCCTGGGCAATCAGAGGAGGCCACCAGTGAGCAAAGGATTTGCCTGACACTGCTCACAAACCCGGGAAGCTTCCAGGGCAGGGCTGACTCAGAGAGGTAATCGGACACAAACCTCCAGCAGCAAAGACGTTTGAACTCAGAACAGCCCGTCTTCTGTAGGCGATTTTAGCAGAAACAGAGACAGAACCCCGCAAACTTGTCTGTTCTGTTCTGTTCTGTTAGCAACATCAATCAGCGACGGGGCTAAGCCTGAGTGAATACCTCCTTCCCACCACCTGCATCAAGCACTCAAAGATGTCAGACCCCATCTCCTCCTGCTAGATAGCGGCAGACTGCAGGGGCCTGGCAGACTTCCTTGCAATTCAGGCAGGTGCAAACCCCTGAAGTATCTGTTCACTACAGGCAACTGGGTCAGCCATCTGCAGAGATACTAGTGGCTGGATCCGATGGAGGGGCAATGTGGGGAAGGAGACATCAACCTTCCCAGACTGATCTATTTGCTAGGTGGCTCCTCCTGACTCCACGCAGCACTGGAGTAAGCCATATCAGAGGAGTCACCAGACCCCTGTGATCCAATTCCCAGAGACCTCTTGAACTCTCCCACCCAAGACAGGTGCCAATTGAGACAATCGATTTGGACCTTTTGAACTGAACTAATAGACTGAGGATTTTTCAGGCAGTGCCTGGGTATGCGGTTGTAGGAAGGTTTGATTTTCCTTTTCCTTTTCCAAATGGTGCCAGAGGTGGGCGGGTGGAGCGACTTAATTGCTGGTTTTTCCACACAGCTGAGACTTCAAGCCAGAGTAAATGTTACAATAGGATCAAACAGAAACCAACTGAAAACAAGACAGAACCACTTCGCCCCACCACACAAGACAGGGCCCCAGTTTCTCAGGCCACAACACTGTACGGGCCCTCGATAAAGCCCCAGGGGAAAAATCAAAGGGAGTAAAATAACCATGGGGCGGAATCAGCGGAAAAACTCTGGTAACATGAATAACAAGAATAGATCAACCCCCCCAAGGAAAGATACGGCAGATGTGATTGAAGATCCCATTCATAAACAACTGGCTGAGATGTCAGAAATCGAATTCAGAATTTGGATTGCAGACAAGATTAATAAAATGGAATTAGGAATTCGAGGAGAAATTCAAAAGTTGTCTCAACAATTTAACGAATTTAAAGACAAAACCACCAAAGACTTAGACACACTGAAGCAAGAATTTACAGCCCTCAAAGATATGAAAAATACAGTAGAATCCCTCAGCAACAGAATGGAACAAGCAGAAGAAAGGATTTCTGACACTGAAGATAAAGTCTTCGAACGCTCCCAATCTCTCAAAGAGGAAGAGAAATGGAGAGCAAAAACGGATAACTCACTCAGAGAACTCTCAGATAATTCGAAGAAAAGCAATATATGAATAATTAGGATTTCAGAGAATGATGAAGTGGCCTCGAAGGGCACAGAGGCCCTTCTGCATGAAATTATGAAAGAAAATTTTCCAGACACGCCTAGAGAATCTGAAATTCAGATAGCAGACAGCTTCAGAACCCCAGCACGATTCAACCCCAATAAGTCACCCCCCAGGCATATCATAATTAGCTTCACTAAAGTGAACATGAAAGAGAAGATTCTGAAAGCAGCCCGGCAAAAGAAAACTATTACGTACAAAGGAAAGAATATTAGAATAACTGCAGATCTCTCTGCTGAAACTTTTCAAGCCAGAAGAGGGTGGTCATCAACTTTTAATCTCCTAAAGCAAAATAACTTTCAACCCAGGATCTTGTATCCAGCTAAACTGAGTTTCATTTATGATGGAGAAATTAAATACTTCAATGACATTCATATGTTGAAAAAATTTGCCATAAGTAAACCAGCTCTTCAGGATATTCTCAGACCTATCCTCCACAATGACCAACCCAATCCTATACCACAAAAGTAAACTCACTCAGAAACTTTGGATCAAACTCCAACTTCCACACTGGCGAAAGGATTAAAAATGTCCACTGGACCTTTGAAAAACTCGATACCCAAAATTCCACCAGACTTATCAATATTCTCCATTAATGTGAACGGCTTAAACTGTCCTCTAAAGAAGCATAGGTTAGCTGACTGGATACAAAAACTCAAGCCAGATATTTGTTGCATACAAGAGTCACACCTTAACTTAAAAGACAAATACAGACTCAGGGTGAAAGGATGGTCATCCATATTTCAGGCAAATGGTAATCAGAAAAAAGCAGGTGTTGCAATTTTATTTGCAGATACAGTAAGTAGGCTTTAAACCATCAAAAGTAAGGAAGGACAAGAATGGTCACTTCATATTTGTTAAGGGTAATACTCAATATGATGAGATCTCAATTATTAATATCTATGCACCCAACCAGAATGCACCTCAATTTATAAGAGAAACTCTAACAGACATGAGTAACTTGATTTCCTCCAGCTCCATAATCGTCAGAGATTTCAACACTCCTTTGGCAGTGTTGGATCGATCCTCCAGCAAGAAGGTGAGCAAAGAAATCTTAGATCTAAACCTAACCATCCAATAGTTAGATTTAGCAGACATCTACAGAACATTTCATCCCAGCAAAACTGAATACACATACTTCTCATCAGCCCATGGAACTTACTCCAAAATTGACCACATTTTAGGTCACATGTCTAACCTGAGTAAATTTAAAGGAATAGAAATTATTCCTTGCATCTTCTCGGACCATCATGGAATAAAACTTGAATTCAGTAACAACAGGAATCTGCATACTCATACAAAAACATGGAAGTTAAATAACCTTATGCTGAATGATAGCAGGGTCAGAGATGAGATTAAGAAAGAAATCGCCAATTTTTTGGAACAAAACAACAATGAAGACACAAACTATCAGAACCTCTGGAACACCGCAAAGGCAGTTCTAAGAGGGAAATTTATAGCACTTCAAGCCTTCCTCAAGAGAACGGAAAGAGAGGAAGTTAACAACTTAATGAGACATCTCAAGCAACTGGAAAAGGAAGAACATTCCAACCCCAAACCTAGTAGAAGAAAAGAAATAACCAAAATTAGAGCAGAATTAAATGAAATTGAAAACAAAAGAATAATACAACAGATCAATAAATCAAAAAGCTGGTTTTTTGAAAAGGTCAACAAAATAGATCAACCTCTGGCCAACCTAATCAGGAAAAAAAGAGTAAAATCTCTAATATCAATCAGAAACACCAAAGACAAAATAACAACAGACTCGTCAGAAGTCCAAAAAATCCTTAATGAATATTACAAGAAACTTTATTCTCAGAAATATGAAAATCTGAAGGAAATTGACCAATACTTGGAAGGACGCCACCTTCCAAGACTTAGCCAGAATCAAGTGGAAATGTTGAACAGACCCATATCAAGTTCAGAAATAGCATCAACTATTCAAAACCTCCCTAAAAAGAAAAGCCCGGGACCAGATGGTTTCACATCAGAATTCTACCAAACCTTTAAAGAGGAATTAGTACCTATATTACTCAACCTGTTCCAAAAGGTAGAAAAAGAAGGAAGACTACCCAACACGTTCTATGAAGCAAACATCACCCTGATCCCCAAACCAGGAAAAGACCCAACAAGAAAAGAAAATTATAGGCCAATATCACTAATGAATATACATGCAAAAATATTCAACAAGATCCTAACAAACAGAATCCAGCAGCACATCAAACAAATTATACATCATGACCAAGTCAGTTTTATCCCGGGGTCTCAAGGCTGGTTCAATATACGTAAATCTATAAATGTAATTCAGCACATAAACAAATTAAAAAACAAAGACCATATGATTCTCTGAATCGATGCAGAAAAAGCTTTTGATAATATCCAGCATCCCTTCATGATCAGAACACTCAAGAAAATTGGTCTAGAAGGGACTTTTCTTAAACTGATAGAGACCATCTACAGCAAACCCACAGCCAATATCATATTGAATGGAGTTAAATTGGAATCATTTCCACTCAGATCAGGAACCAGACAAGGCTGCCCATTGTCTCCATTGCTTTTCAACATTGTAATGGAAGTTTTAGCCACTGCAATTAGGGAAGAAAAGGCGATCAAGGGTATCCATATAGGGTCAGAAGAGATCAAACTTTCACTCTTCGCAGATGATATGATTGTATATCTGGAAAACACTAGGGACTCTACTACAAAACTCCTAGAAGTGATCAAGGAATACAGTAGCGTCTCAGGTTACAAAATCAACATCCATAAATTGGTACCCTTTATATACACCAACAACAGTCAAGTTGAAAAAGCAGTTAAGGACTCTATCCCATTCACAGTAGTGCCAAAGAAGATGAAATATTTGGGAATTTATCTAACAAAGGACGTGAAAGATCTCTATAAAGAGAACTATGAAACTCTAAGAAAAGAAACAGCTGAAAATGTTAACAAATGGAAAAACATACCATGCTCATGGCTGGGAAGAATCAACATTATCAAAATGTCCATACTACCCAAAGCAATATATAATTTCAACGCACTCCCTATTAAAGCTCCACTGTCATATTTTAAAGATCTTGAAAAAACAATACTTCGTTTTATATGGAATCAGAAAAAACCTCGAGTAGCCAAGACATTACTCAGAAATAAAAACAAAACAGGAGGAATCACACTACCAGACCTCAGACTATACTACCAATCAATAGTGATCAAAACAGCATGGTACTGGCACAAAAACAGAGAAGTAGATATCTGGAACAGAATAGAGAACCAAGAGATGAATTCAGCTACTTACCCCTATTTGATCTTTGACAAGCCAATTAAAAACATTCAGTGGGGAAAAGATTCCCTATTTAACAAATGGTGCTGGGTGAACTGACTGGCAACCTGCAGAAGACTGAAATTGGACCCACACCTTTCACCATTAACTAAGATAGACTCTCATTGGATTAAAGATTTAAACTTAAGACATGAAACTATAAAAATACTAGAGGAGAGTGCAGGGAAAACCCTTGAAGAAATTGGTCTGGGTGAGTATTTTATGAGGAGAACCCCCAGGGCAATTGAAGCAGCTTCAAAAATACACTACTGGGACTTGATCAAATTAAAAAGCTTCTGCACAGCCAAGAACACAGTAAGTAAAGCAAACAAACAGCCCTCAGAATGGGAGAAGATATTTCCAGGGTATATCTCTGACAAAGGTTTAATAACCAGAATCCACAGAGAACTCAAACGCATCAGCAAGAAAAAAACAAGGGATCCCATCGCAGGCTGGGCAAGGGATTTGAAGAGAAACTTCTCTGAAGAAGACAGGCGCACGGCCTTCAGACATATGAAAAAATGCTCATCATCTTTAATCATCAGAGAAATGCAAATCAAAACTACTTTGAGATATCATCTAACTCCAGTGAGACTAGCCTATATCACAAAATCTCAAGACCAGAGATGTTGGCGTGGATGTGGAGAAAAGGGAACACTTCTGCACTGCTGGTGGGAATGCAAATTAATACATTCCTTTTGGAAAGATAAATGGAGAACACTCAGAGATCTAAAAATAGATCTGCCATTCAATCCTGTAATTCCTCTGCTGGGCATATACCCAGAAGATCAAAAATCACATCATAATAAAGATATTTGTACCAGAATGTTTATTGCAGCCCAATTCATAATTGCTAAATCATGGAAAAAGCCCAAGTGCCCATTGATCCACGAATGGATTAAGAAATTGTGGTATATGTACATCATGGAATATTATGCAGCCTTAAAGAAAGATGGATACTTCACCTCTTTCATGTTTACATGGATGGAGCTGGAACATATTGTTCTTAGTAAAGTATCTCAAGAATGGAAGAAAAAGTACCCAATGTACTCAGCCCTACTATGAAACTAATTTGGGGCTCTCACATGAAAGCTATAACCCAGTTACAACCTAACAACAGGGGGAAATGGGAAAGGGAGGGGAGGGAGGGGGCTAGTGGGTAGAGGGAGGCGAATTGGTGGGATCATACCTGTGGTGCATCTTACATGGGTATTTGCGAAACTTGGTAAATGTAGAATGTTAATGTTTTGGCACAGTAACTGAGATAATGCCAGGAGGGCTATGTTAACCATTGTGATGAAAATGTGTCAAATGGTCTATGAAGCGAGTGTATGATGCTCCATGATCATATCAATGTATACAGTTATGATTTAATAAAAAAATAAAACAAACAAAAAAAAGAAATACCTGGGAATATACCTAATGAAAGAGGTGAAGGACCTCTACAAAGAAAATTATGAAACCCTAAGAAAAGAAATAGCAGAAGATATTAACAAATGCAAGAACATACCATGCTCATGGCTGGGAAGAACCAACATTGTTAAAATGTCTATACTTCTGGGCGGTGCCTGTGGCTCAGTGAATAGAGTGCCAGCTCCATGTACCGAGGGTGGTGGGTTTGAACCTGGCCCTGGCCAAACTGCAACAAAAAATAGCTGGGTGTTGTGGCAGGTGCCTGTAGTCCCAGCTACTTCGGAGGTTGAGGGAAGAGAATTGCCTAAGCCTACGAGCTGGGGTTTGCTGTGAGCTGTGGCACTACGGCACTCTACTGAGGGCAACAATGTCTATCTCTAAAAAAATAAAATAAAAATGTCTATACTTCCCAAAGCTGTCCACAGATCAATGCAATCCCATGAAAATATCAAAATCATACTTTCAAAATTTGGAAAAAATAATTCATTTTGTATGGAACCAGGAAAAAACCCATATAGCCAAGGCAATACTTAATAATAGAAACAAATATTGGGGTATCACCCTACCAGACTTTAGGATATACCACAAGGCTATAATGATCAAAACAGCATGGTATAGCACAAAAATAGAGACTTAGACATTTGGAACCGAAGAGAAAACCATGAGATGAAACTAATATCTTACAGCCATTTGATCTTTGATAAACCAAACAAGAACATACACTGGGGGAAAGAATCCCTATTCAATAAATGGTGCTCGGAGAACTGGATCACCACTTATAAAAGACTGAAACTGGACCCGCACCTTTCACCACTTACAAAACTTGATTCAAGATGTATAGAAAATTTAAATTTAAGGCATGAAAGAATAAAAATCCTCTAAGAAAGTGTGGGAAAAACACTTGAAAATATCAGCCTGGGGAAAGATTTTATGAAGACTTCTGTGGCAATTGCAACAACAAAAACAAATAAATGGGACTTAATTAAACTGAAAAGCTTCTGTACAGCTAAGGCGATAACAACAAAGTAAATGAACAACCTTTAGAATGGGAAAAGATATTTGTATATTATGAATTGGAGAAAAGCTTGATAACTAGGATCTACAGAGAACTCAAATTAATGAACAAAAAAGAGCCAACAATCCCATATATCACTGGGAAAGGGACATGAATAGAACCTTCTTTAAAGAAGACAGAAGAATGGCTAATGAGCATATGAAAAAATGCTCATCATCCCTAATCATCAGAGAAATGCAAATCAAAACCACCCTGAGATGTCACCTAACCCCAGTGAGAATGGCCCATATCACAAAGTCTCAAAGCTGCAGATGCTAGTGTGGATGTGGAGAGAAGGGAAAACTTTTACATTGATGGTGGAACTGCAAACTAATACAATCTTTTTGGAAGCAAGTATGGAGAATCCTCAAAGAATTCAAGTCAGACCTCCCATTTGATCCTGCAATCCTATAACTAGGTATCTACCCAGAGGAATAAAAATCATTTTATCATAAGGACATTTTACTAGACTGTTTATTGTAGCTCAATTTACAATTACCAAAATGTGAAAACAACCTAAATGCCCACCAACCCAGGAATGGATAAACAAGCTGTAGTATATGTATACCATGGAATACTATTCAGCCACTAAAACAGATGGAGACTTTACATCTTTTATATTAACCTGGATTGAATTGGAACACAAACTTCTAAGCATCACAAGAATGGAGAAGCAAGGGGCGGTGCTCGTGGTTCAAAGGAGTAGGGCACCGGCCCCATATACCATAGGTAGTGGGTTCAAACCCAGCCCCAGCAAAAAAAAAATGGAGAAGCAAGAATCAAATGTACTCAATTTTAATATGAAGGCAGTAGAGAATCTAACAGAAAGTGGGGAGTAGGGGAATGAGGGAGCAGGGAGAGGGCAGGAGGGAGGGGGGGTACCCTGGTGTATGGCACACCTCTTGGGGATGGGACACAACTATAAGAGGGACTTAACTAACAAATGCAATCAGTGTAACCTAATTCTTTGTACCTTCAATGAATCCCAAACAACAAAAAATAAAAATAGAAATAACCCCCCCCCCCCAAAATCTCATGCTAGAGAGTGACAGAACTAGAATATAAACTTAGCCCTGTCGTTACCAAATTTCAAATCCTCACACACACATTTTAGGGAATAGATACCGATTGGTCATATGACCTGGATATGTCTCCTCTCTGAGGAACCATCAGACACCCTCTGTGTCATCCTTGTATGTTCACATGTTCCCTCCTTATGCCCACGTACCCCTACCAGAGGAACATCTCCACCACCCACACATTACCCCCACCTTTCCTCAGGTTCGCACACATTACACATACACATAGAAGAACTAGATTATCATGTCCCTCCACTTTTCACCATGGAGTCCAATGATCAGGACTCCAGTCCTAGTGACTCCAAATCCCATCCTTCCCATGGCTGCATGTCATGGATCATGATTAGAATATCAGCCAGTTTTAGTTTCAGCATCACAAGTCACCCCATGACCTTTAAACTTATTTGGTGTTTTACTATGTCTTTTTATGCTTTATAAATATTTCAGATGTTCCCCCAGACTTTTGAATCTCATAAATTCTCACATTCCCCATCAATGTCTTCAAATGGTATCACCTCCTACTACCCTGATGAATTAGGTGATTTGAAGAAGTGCTTCAGGTTACTGTCATAAAGTCGACAATTATTACCCATTAGTGACAGATCTCCTGTTTAGGCTGAGAACTTATGTGTCCCTTGAGTTAGTCCAAGTATGTAGTCCCTTTTTCCTTCTTGAGAGATGTTATTATAGATTGCAAGTGTCATCTTCTTTCCTAACACCTTCCCTGCCACTTCCCAATCCAACCCCTTTAACTTGATGTCTTCATTATTAAAAGAAATCCTCCCTTAAACCAATTTCCCTGTAGTTTCTGCCCCATGTCTTTTTTCCTTTTCAAAATGAACCCAAATGAGCAATACACATTTAGTTACAATCTCCTCACTCCCCAACACCTTGTATTGGATCACCAATGATCTCCACATTAATAAACTTTAATAAGTTAACACTTATCTCCTCATAATTAAATCCAGTGCATGTTTCTCTGTCTTTATCTGACTTGGAACAAAACCAGAATAAACTGGGCAGTAACCACTACTGGGGCTGTTATGTTTCTAGGCTCCTTTGACACCAGAGGTTCCTAGCAGCCTGGAGCTCCCTACACACTCCTCCCATTGTCCTTCTCTAGGCCCTTCTCACACAGCACTATGGGGACAGTCACAGACTCAGTCCTGAACCTTTTATTCACTTTCTTGGAAATGACAGCCTTTCTTAAATTGCCTGTTTGTCCTTTGTTATCTCTATGATGGCAGCTAAAACCCACATACAAATATTATTTCTGAAGCTGAATTCTACCTAATGGGCTAGAGGCACCTACAATGAAAGTTATCTCCAATTGAAGCCATTAACCCCACACATCACATAGTCTTTCTATTTTTGTCTCCAAATACTTAGGACCATAATGTCAAGTGAAAACAGTACATAAAGAATTGTTTTGCATATTCCCTCGATTGTGTGATAAATGATTTTGCACCTGGCCAACCTGGAACTGGACAAAGGAGCTACAGAAGAGCCCCAGAAACGCTGGGGCTGACACTGTGGCCACTCAGCAGGGAAGTCCTAGGAGGGAGTACTGAGGAGTTATCAGGATGGCATCTGGCAGAAGGCTGAGCCAGAGCTGACTCCTGGTGCCTCTGTCACCCAGGAAGATGAAGTGGGTGATCCCCTCAGCCAGCTCCTCCACAGTCTCCTGCCTGGAGTTTTGTAAGCATGATGACCTGCAGCTGGGCTGGGGGTATAAGAGCCCTCCCTGCCTGCTGTTGTTGCTGCTCCTTTTTAAATGTTACCTTCTGCTCCCCAGATCAGGGACAGACTTAAGTCTGCACAGATCTCCAGCCCAGAATGAAGGAAGATGAGACTTTGAGGGATCAGGAAGAGCATCTGGGCAAAAGGGCAGCACCCAGCACCTCTCATCTCCCATCTCCCAGCCATGACCTAGGTATGAGCATGATGGACCCCAGGGCCCTTAACCCCAACCACTTACTCCCACTCAGGACCAGCTACTCCTATGGCCACTTCTCCTTACAGAGAAGGCTTATGCGTTGGCCTTGTCTAGCCTGGCCTCCCCTGGGTCATCCTGTGTTATCTTGGGCCCTTTCTGCCAAAATATTTGAGATATCAGGAGTGGGGGCTGAGCCACAATCTTCAGTGTTAGAAAAGATTCCCGCTCCGTGAGTAGGGGAGTGAGTAGGGTGCTGGCCCCATATACCAAGGGTGGCGGATTCGAACCCAGCTCCGGCCAAACTGCAACAAAAAAATAGCTGGGCATTGTGGCGGACGCCTGTAGTCCCAGCTACTCAGGAGGCTGAGGCAAGAGAATCACCTAAGCCCAAGAGCTGGAGGTTGCTGTGAGCTGTGATGCCACAGCACTCTACTGAGGGCAACAGACTGAGACTCTGTCTCTAAAAATAAAAAATAAAAAAGACTCCCACTCAGGGCTTTCCTGAGCCTCCACCCATGATATGTCACAGCTTCCCCATAGAGCTTAGGACAGGCCTGGGTGCAGCCAGGGCCCAGCTTGAGGAGACAGAGCTGGATCAACCCAGTTCCTCCTTCTGTCCAGTTCTATGGCCCTCAGTTGGGCCTTTCAGGGCCTTCTAAGAACCACCCCCAGGAGGATTACAGGATTATTCTAGCATCTACTTCCAAGGGATATCACCAGGTGTGATAAGTACCTATTAGTACTTATATGACCCATGGGCCAGTGTACCATATAGCTAATGCACAATCTCAGAGCTGGAAATGTACTGAAATGAGCATGGCACATCTCAAAACAGGCCTGGGCCAGTGATCTGGGGAAACCCACTTTCCTTCTTGTCTTGTTTCCCAGTCTGCACCCTAGGAAGGCTGGAATGAACTGGAATTCAGATGTCATCTCCCCAGCACAAAACCTTCTGAAGCCTTCCCATTATACTTAAAATCAGTCTCTACTATCTCACGTGGAGCTGTGTGACAAGAAATCCCCACAGTGGCTTCCAGCCATCCCTGATTCCTGACCCACAAGTTTTTGTATAATCACCTGCTCTCAAGGGTGGATTTGGTTTAGTAAGATATTTCCAATATCCTCTCTCTTCTCTTCTCTCTCCCTCCCCACCCAGGGATACAACCTATTAATTTTACAGGTCCTTCCCTTTTACCTACCCTCACTGCAGCTCCATCAGTAACTATACCAGATACGTTGACAATGGACAAAGAGAATTGCTTTAACATATTTTTTACTGCCTTGTATAAATTTCTTGATTTACTTGTACCTTTTAATGGCACTAAAGAAGTCATTTTTTCAGTGACATTATATTCATCATCAATACCTCTAATAAAAATGGCAAGGTGAGCCATTGGCAAGGTAGCATCAGTGCTGTAATCCATTGCCAAAGCATAAAATTTAAAATTAGCAGCTTTACTTGCTAAACTTCT
The DNA here is from genome assembly GCF_027406575.1 of Nycticebus coucang. Classification (NCBI taxonomy): domain Eukaryota; kingdom Metazoa; phylum Chordata; class Mammalia; order Primates; family Lorisidae; genus Nycticebus; species Nycticebus coucang. The sequence continues at coordinate 104,416,591 of NC_069783.1, read as the reverse complement.
TTTGATAGATGGCCTAGAAGAGGTGCTTGGGTTTTAATCCAAATATAATGAGAATCACCTGGGAGGATTTATGGAGGTGGACAAGATCTGAGGTCATTTAACTTCGACACTCTGTGCTGCAGACGGAGAAATGAGGCTGGGAGGAGAAGGCATTTCCAAGATCTTGTGGCAGGAACTCAGGCCTATTTGTTGAATTCCATTCTACTTCCCACCCCTTTCTGCATTTTATCTCTAATTTTTTTTTTTCAGTTTTTGGCCAGGGCTGGGTTTGAACCCACTGCCTCCAGCATATGGGGCTGGCACCCTACTCCTTTGAGCCACAGGCGCTGCCCTTTATCTCTCATTTTGAGTAGCAGCTATATGTGACAGTCCACCAGTTTTTTTTTGTTTTTTTTTTTGTAGAGACAGAGTCTCACTTTATGGCCCTTGGTAGAGTGCCGTGGCGTCACACAGCTCACAGCAACCTCCAGCTCTTGGGCTTAAGCGATTCTCTTGCCTCAGCCTCCCAAGTAGCTGGGACTACAGGCGCCTGCCACAACGCCCGGCTATTTTTTTTGTTGCAGTTTGGCCGGGGCTGGGTTTGAACCCGTCACCCTCGGTATATGGGGCCTGCGCCCTACTGACTGAGCCACAGGCGCCGCCCCGCACCAGTTTTTTTTTGTTTGTTTGTTTTGTTGTTTTGGTGTCATCTCACAGATGCCTGCTAAGATCCCTAGGAAGGAGGAGGTAGGATGACCCCGTTGTGCAGGAGGTGAGCCTGGAAGGCCTGAGAAGCCCATGGTGTGTCCAGGTCATGTAAGTGGTGAGAAAGAGAAACTGGGTCTAATTCAGCTGTGTCCTCAGGTCTTCCACGGGGAGCATGTGCTGCTGCCTCAGCCACTGGGCACAGAGCGGCTGCAGCTCAGTGCAGAGCTCCAGGCAGGTGTCACAAAGCTGGGGGAGGGGACCTTCAGCTCCTCACCCACCCAACCCAGTAGATCCCTCCCCTCCTGTCTTCTAGATCCATTTATCTACCCTTCTCTGGGGTTACCTATTTTTCATCTCCAAACTTCCTTTACTGCAAGAGGGGAGGAAGACACGCTGTGTCACTGTATGCCCATGTGAAGAAGTCTTAGGGAAGGGCCTGAGCAGCCAGAGCCCTGAGGGGCATTTGGAGGCTTCTTATCAGATGAGGGGGCTCCTCTGTTCTCTGGCATGAGTCCTCCTTTCACAGCATGTCAAGTTTGTGTAAATTCATATTTCACTTTCCATCTGTGCATGTATAGTTTTTTTTAAATTTTAATACCATGAAATTAGAAAAAACTCCTGGGACACCTTCAAGTCCAAAGGTGTGCAGCAGTCATCTTTCTCAGTGGGGAAAGAGGAACTCTGCAACATCTGGGTTATAAGTAGAGTGAGAAGGCTCGGCACCTGTACGTGGCTCAGCCACATACACCAGAGCTGGCAGGTTCAAATCCAGCTCGGGCCTGCCAAACAACAATGACAAGTACAACCAAAAAATAGCCAGGCATTGTGGTGAGGGCCTGTAGTCCTAGCTACATGGGAGGCTGAGGCAAGAGAATTGCTTCAGCCCAGGAGTTGGAGGTTTCTGTGAGCTGTGATATTACGGCACTCTACCCAGGTGACAGCTTGAGGCTCTGTCTCAAAAAAAAAAAAAAAGTAGAGTGAGAAGGAACCTGCAGTAAGTTTGGAGATGAAAACAGGTAGTCCCAGAGAAGAGTGGAGGGATCTAGAAGCAGGGAGGGTGGGGGTGAGGTGGGTCTGGTGGGTTCCATCCCCTCCCCTTGCTTTGTGACACAGGCCTGGAACTCTGCACTGAACCACACCCTCTCTGCACCCAGTGGTGAGGCAGCAGCACATTTCAGAGGCAGCAGCACATTCAGACGGAGAATGCTGGTGGCTCCTTCTGCATTCGGTGAGCCCTAAGCTTTGGTTTCAACTTTCATTATTTCATGTAGGGTGGGGTCCTTTCTTCTGTCACATGACTGTATCCAGTGCCAGGCATATTTATTAATGTGTGAAAAGGAGACACCAATCTGACACAGCAGCCCTAAGCCCAGCCCACTGAAGGACTTTGACTTGTTTTTGCCTATTCTCCATCCTGTCCGCTTCCCTAGATCTATCCTCAGAACTCAGAGTCCCCAGGGACGGGAACTGTCAGGAGAGCTGACAGGGTAGGCAGGCAGGAGGTAGAATGGGGACCAAGACTTCTCTGCAGTGTGTACAGGGGCCAGAGTACAATCCCAGACATTGTGACTTGGGGGCCACAGATGGGTTCTCAGGAGAAATCAGCACCCCTGGAGAGTAGGCCCTTAGCACGCATTGTCAGCTGCCCCAGCTCAGGTGCATCTGAGCCAAGTGCCTCACCCACCCAGAGCTGAGTTGGTCTGAGCTGTTTCTTTGCACAGTGTCCATCTGACACTTCTGGCCCAGAGCTAACGCAACCCCTGAGACTGCCTCACACCAGACTCCAATTGGGTGTCCCAGGCTTGTTGTGCTTCTGACTGAGCAGCTGTAAATGGGGGCTCCGGTGACCCTCCTTGGGCTCTGTGACTAGCAGAACAGCTTACAGCACCCAGGAAGGCATTTTTCTCACTATGGCCAATCTGTCACAAAGAATACAGCTCAGAACAGGGCATGGTGTGGGGAAGGGGTGCTCAGAGTCCCCATGCCCACTCTGACACCCCCAGCACCTCCAGGGGTTCTCAGACCTCAGGTTCTGGGGCTTCTGTGGAGGCTCCAGTGTGTAGGCAGACTCATTACATCTTTGGCCACTGCTGAGTAACTCAGTCCCCAACCTCTCCCCACCCCCCGCCTGAAGGTTAGAGGTGGCACTAAACATTTTAACCCTCTGATCATGTGGTTGGTCTTTCAGGTGATCAGCACCCTCCTGAAGCCATCTAGGGGCCACCAAGAATCACCTCAGAACACAAAATGCTTCTCTTCCCCATCATTCAGGAAACTAGGAGGGTCAGGAACTCTACAGTGAATCTGGGCACAGAGACCAGGTGCACGTGTCCCGCACACCGCAATGTCACACTTGGAGGGTGAGACTGCGCCTCTGACAGACTCTCATGAGACAGTATTTGAACAACCCCCAGAGTGAACATATAACTTGTCCCAAGTATCCATGGCACATGGGTTCCGGGGACCCCTTGGAAATTCACAGAAGCTCGAGTCCCATATATAACAACAGGGAGGTCCTTGCTTGTAACCTGCACGCACCCCCCCATGTGCTGTGATCATCTCTAGATCACTTACGCTGCCTAATGGCATGCAGAAGTACATAAATAGTTGTTATGCTGTGTTGTGTTTTTAATGTGTAGGGTTCTATTGTCTTTTTAAAAACTATTTTTCGTGCATGATTAGTTAAACTTGTGGATGTGGAACCTACAGATAGATGCAGAGGGTCAACTGTGCATGTTCCTGATGGTCCAGGTCACTGAGCCATTGTGGACCACATGCAAGAAACGATTTCTGAGTTTTGTGGAGAGCAGGATGGATATTCCCATCACTGCAACAGTGAATATAATGGAAAGAACATCAATTTCAAACCCACCTAGAAAGGTGGCAGTCAGTGACAATGGACACTGCTTCTGTGGAGGATGGTGCCCATGTGGGGCAGGAGGCACCCAAATGGGAGTTTTCAGCCAGGTACAGAAGCTCACACTTGTAATCCTAGCACTCTGGGAGGCCAAGATGGGTGGATTGCTTGAGCTTAGGAGTTTGAGGCCAGCCTGAGTGAGACCCCATATCCACTAAAAAAAAAAAAAAAAAATAGACAAACTATTTAGGTGTTGTGGTGGGCACTTGTAGTCCCAGCTACTGGGGAGACTGAGGCAAGAGAATTGCTTGAGCTCAAGAGTTCGAGGATGCTGTGAGCTGTGATGCCAGGCACTCTATCCAGGGCGACTCTGTCTCAAAAAAAGAAAAGAAAAGAAAAGAAAAAAAGGCATTTCAGAACCAGGGTTTGTTCTCTAGCCCTGGCCCCCACCAGCTTTGACCTCCACATCATCTTCCCATGAGTTCCCAGGCCTACAACTGCCAAGGACAAGGACAGTTCCCAGAACTGATCTGCCTGGGGAAACAGGGTCTCTGCAGAGATGACCAGAGAAGGGGCTTGTCTTTACCCCTGAATGGCCCTCCTGGCCAGTAGACATTTGCTGGTTCTGGCTTGGAGAATTTGTTAAAATCCCCCTTGGAGGAAGGCCCCAGTCCACAAAACCAGGCTCTTGTTAGGATTACCTGGGAAAATGAGCTTAGGAGCATAGTATAAATAATACAGTGGCTTTCAATTCCTGTCACTGGCTCTTTGATCTTGACTATTAATTGCCTGGGAATCTGCAGGTTTCAAGGTCTAATCTTGACAGGGCACAAGAGATCCCCTATGGAACATTTTGGGAAACCGCTTAGGAGACCCCTCACTTCTTCCTTTACCCAACATCACCTGTGCTTCTGCTCCCCCAGCTTGGAGAGCTTGCTTGAGAGGCCCCACAGTAGTGCGGGGCTGAATTTCTCTTTGGAAACGTGATGTCTTCCTTACTCTGGCTCCCTGCTTCCCAGTTGCCCCCTGGAATTCCAGGACTCCAGGCAGCATTTGCTGGATGGGAGAGAGAGAAACTAAGGCAGGAATCTGCCCTGGTGTGGAGGAGCATCCCTGCATGGCCTGGGTGTCGGGAGTGTGAGCCCTGCCCAGCTTGTCAGCTGCCTTCCCCCATGCTTTCCTGCTGTCCCCTGAGCTGGACCTTTCTGGCATTGGAGCTGCCCCTGTGGGCAGGGCATATTGTCCCCGAGGAACACTAGCATCAGGACAAAGACACTGGGGCTCATGGTGCAGTTTACATAAGGCAAGAAATCCTGCCTGGGAGGGGCTCAAAGGTGGAAATGTGGACCCGGGACAGCAGCCTGATCCTCAGGAGGACCCGTAGCTCTGGAGTTGAGGGCAGGAGAAGGTAAACACTCTAGCTTAAGTGGAGATAGCAGGCCCTTCCTCTATGCCTTTCTGTTCCACTTGGCCCTGTTTCAGTCTCCAGACTCAAATGCTAATCCCATCCAGAAACACAATCACACCCAGCAACACTGTTTTATCAGCTGTCTGGGTGTCCCTTACTAGTCAAGCCAACCCACCATGGAGCAGACTCCAGAGCAGGAGGGAGCACTAGCCTGGCTCCACACAGGGATAGGGTGGAGACAGCACATGGGACTGGAGCTGCCAGGTTGGCTGCTGCAGGCTTTGTTCACCTCCCTTTGCCAAGTGAGAATGTTCATGGGATCCCATCTTTCCTTCCTATGTCAGCCTGAGAGGATGCATGAGGCTTGCAGCAGGGGCCCCGGTGTGGGCACCTGAGCAGGCGCCTCTGCTCCCTGGCTGTTAGGAACTGTAGGCTTGCAACCTGCTGGGACTTGCTAAGCAGAGAGTGTTCTCTGTGCTTACTCTTCCCAAAGGGGTGGCCAAGAAAAGGCAGGAATATGGGGACCTTCACTCAGCAGGCTTGGGAGGGAGACGTGCTCACTCTCTGCCTGGAAGGGCATTTGTGCATAGGAGTGGAAGGAAACTACTGCGCTGGGCGTGGGGGACCATCCAGAAGAGCAGGATAGGAAAGAAGAAATGAGCCAGGGGCCAGAATCTGCTCCTTTTGACAATCAGCTCCAAGAAAGTGGTGAGACAGGGCGGCGCCTGTGGCTCAGTGAGCAGGGCGCCGGCCCCATATACCGAGGGTGGCGGGTTCAAACCCGGCCCCGGCCAAACTGCAACAAAAAAATAGCCGGGCATTGTGGCGGGTGCCTGTAGTCCCAGCTGCTCAGGAGGCTGAGGCAGGAGAATCGCCTAAGCCCAGGAGTTGGAGGTTGCTGTGAGCTGTGTGACGCCACGGCATTCTACCGAGGGCAATAAAGTGAAACTCTGTCTCTACAAAAAAAAAAAAAAGAAAGTGGTGAGACATTTTCAAAGTCTTTTATGTAAGAAAATACACTCGGGCGGCGCCTGTGGCTCAGTCGGTAAGGCGCCGGCCCCATATACCGAGGGTGGCGGGTTCAAGCCCAGCCCCGTCCGAACTGCAACCAAAAAATAGCCGGGCGTTGTGGCGGGCGCCTGTAGTCCCAGCTACTCGGGAGGCTGAGGCAAGAGAATCGCTTAAGCCCAGGAGTTGGAGATTGCTGTGAGCTGTGTGAGGCCACGGCACTCTACCCAGGGCCATAAAGTGAGACTCTGTCTCTACCAAAAAAAAATATAAAATAAAAAAAAAAAAAAAGAAAATACACACTACTCAGCCATGGGTCTGTGTGGGGACTAAGAAGAAAACAGCAGCCAATCGCTCAGTTCTTATGTGCAGCAGGTGTTGTGCTCGGTGCTTCATCACACATCACTAAAACATTTTACATCTGAGGACAGTCAGCGTTGAGGGTAAGTGCATTATCCAACGACTGACTGATGTCCTGACAGAGTTGGAGTTCAAAGCAGAACTCCATGAATTATAGGAATGTGTTCAAATTTCACAAGTTAAGTTTCTGGGTTATTTTTTTTCCATTTTTCAACATGCTTTCTGGTTTGAACCACTTTTCCATTGGATCCTTTTCCTTACTTGGATGCTATTGATTTATTACAGAGGTTGACATAAAGAGTATTAAAGAGTATTTCTCAATATTAAGAGTATTTATAGAGGTCCTCAAACTTTTTAAACAGGGGGCCAGCTCACTGTCCCTCAGCCCGTTGGAGGGCTGGACTATAGTTTAAAAAAAGAAACTATGAACAAATTCCTATGCACACTGCACATACCTTATTTTGAAGTAAAAAAGAACAAAACGGGAACAAATACAATCACACTGCCTCATGTGGCCCACAGGCCATCATTTGAGGACCCCTGAAATAGAGTATTTAAGGAGTATTTATCAATGTTTTTGTAATTTACACAAGAACTAGATAAATATAGTTAACTTTGGTATATGCATGTAGTAGGTATTATGGTATGTTGTGTACATGTCCATACATACACATGGTGTTATACTGGAAGTGTAGTTCAACAGCTGACCTTTTTTTTTTTTTTTTAAACTAAACTATGTTCAGAAAATCTTTTTTTTAAATTAAATTATAGCTGTGTACATTGATAAAATCATGGGGCATCATTCACTGGCTTCACAGACCGTTTACCAAGTTTCACATATACACTTGTAAGATGCACCGCTGGTGTAATCCCACCAATCCCCTTCCCTCTACCCACCTCCCCCCTGCCTCCCCTCCCTTTCCCACTTCCCCCTATTCTTAGGTTGTAACTGGGTTATAGCTTTCATGTGAAAACCCTAAATTACTTTCATAGTAGGGCTGAGTACATTGGGTACTTTTTCTTCCATTCCTGAGATACTTTACTAAGAAGAATATGTTCCAGCTCCATCCATGTAAACATGAAAGAGGTAAAGTCTCCATCATCCTTTAAGGCTGCATAATATTCCATGGTGTACATACACCACAATTTATTAATCCATTCGTGGATCGATGGGCACTTGGGCTTCTTCCATGACTTAGCAATTATGAATTGGGCTGCAATAAACATTCTGGTACAGATGTCTTTGTTATGATGTACTGGGTATATTCCCAGTAGAGGGATTACAGGATTGAATGGCAGATCTATTTTTAGATCTCTAAGTGTTCTCCATATCTCTTTCCAAAAGGAATGTATTAATTTGCATTCCCACCAGCAGTGCAAAAGTGTTCCCTTTTCTCCACATCCGTGCCAACATCTCTGGTCTTGAGATTTTGTGATATAGGCTAGTCTCACTGGAGTTAGATGGTACCTCAAGGTAGTTTTGATTTGCATTTCTCTGATGATTAAAGATGATGAGCATTTTTTCATATGTCTGAAGGCTGTGCACCTGTCTTCTTCAGAGAAGTTTCTCTTCAAATCCCTTGCCCATCCTGCGATGTGATCCCTTGTTCTATTCTTGCTAATGTGTTTGAGTTCTCTGTGAATTCTGGTTATTAAACCTTTGTCGGAGACATAACCTGCAAATATCTTTTACCATTCTGAGGGCTGTTTGTTTGCTTTACTTACTGTGTTCTTGGCTGTGCAGAAGCTTTTTAGTTTGATTAAGTCCCAGTAGTGTATTTTTGAAGCTGCTTCAATTGCCTGGGGGGGTCCTCCTCATAAAATACTCGGCCAGACCGATTTCTTTAAGGGTTTTCCCTGCAGTGTCCTCTAGTATTTTTATAGTTTCATGTCTTAAGTTTAAATCTTTGATCCAGTGAGAGTCTATCTTAGTTAATGGTGAAAGGTGTGGGTCCAGTTTCAGTCTTCTACAGGTTGCCAGCCAGTTCACCCAGCACCATTTGTTAACTAGGGAATCTTTTCCCCACTGAATGTTTTTTTTTTTTTTTTTTTTTTTGAGACAGAGCCTCAAGCTGTTGCCCTGGATAGACTGCCGTGGATCATAGCTCACAGAAACCTCAAATTCCTGGGCTCAAGCGAGTCTCCTGTCTCCGCCTCACAAGTAGCTGGGACTATAGGTGCCCGCCACAATGCCCGGCTATTTTTTGGTTGCAACCGTCATTGTTGTTTGGTGACCCGGGCTGGATTCGAACCCACCAGTTCAGGTGCATGTGGCTGGCACCTTAGCCGCTTGAGCCACAGGTGCCGAGCCCCCACTGAATGTTTTTAATTGGATTGTCAAAGATTAAATAACGGTAAGTAGCTGGATTCATCTCTTGGTTCTCTATTCTGTTCCAGACATCTACTTCTCTGTTTTTGTGCCAATACCATGCTGTTTTGATCACTATCGATTTGTAGTATAGTCTGAGGTCTGGTAGCGTAATTCCTCCTGCTTTGTTTTTATTTCTGCGTAATGTCTTGGCTAGTCGACGTTTTTATCTGATTCCATATAAAATATTGTTTTTTCAAGATCTTTAAAGTATGACAGTGGAGCTTTAATCGGAATTGCATTGAAATTATGTATTTCTTTGGGTAGTATGGACATTTTAACAATGTTGATTCTTCCCAGCCATGAGCATGGTATGTTTTTCCATTTGTTAATATTTTCAGCTATTTCTTTTCTTAGCGTTTCATAGTTCTCTTTATAGAGATCTTTCACGTCCTTTGTTAGATAAATTCCCAAATATTTCATCTTCTTTGGCACTACTGTGAATGGGATAGTCCTTAACTGTTTTTTCAACTTGACTATTGTTGGTATATATAAAGGCTACCGATTTATGAATGTTGATTTTGTAACCTGAGACGCTGCTGTATTCCTTGATCACTTCTAAGAGTTTTGTAGTAGAGTCCCTAGTGTTTTCCAGATATACTATCATATCATCTGCGAAGAGCGAAAGTTTGATCTCTTCTGACCCTATATGGATACCCTTGATCGCCTTTTCTTCCCTAATTGTGGTGGCTAAAACTTCAATTATAATGTTAAAAAGCAATGGAGACAATGGGCAGCTTTGTCTGGTTCCTGATCTGAGTGGAAATGATTCCAATTTAACTCCATTCAATATGATATTGGCTGTGGGTTTGCTGTAGATGGTCTCTATCAGTTTAAGAAAAGTCCCTTCTAGACCAATTTTCTTAAGTGTTCTGATCATGAAGGGATGCTGGATATTATCAAAAGCTTTTTCTGCATCAATTGAGAGAATCATATGGTCTTTGTTTTTTAATTTGTTTATGTGCTGGATTACATTTATAGATTTACGTATATTGAACCAGCCTTGACACCCTGGGATAAAACCGACTTGGTCATGATGTATAATTTGTTTGATGTGTTGCTGGATTCTGTTTGTTAGGATCTTGTTGAATATTTTTGCATCTATATTCATTAGTGATATTGGTCTATAATTTTCTTTTCTTGTTGGGTCTTTTCCTGGTTTGGGGATCAGGGTGATGTTTGCTTCATAGATCGTGTTAGGTAGTCTTCCTTATTTTTCTACCTTTGGAACAGGTTGAGTAATATAGGTACTAATTCCTCTTTAAAAGTTTGGTAGAATTCTGACATGAAACCATCTGGTCCCGGGCTTTTCTTTTTAGGGAGGTTTTGTATAGTTGATGCTATTTCCGAACTTGATATGGGCCTGTTCAGCATTTCCACTTGATTCTGGCTAAGTCTTGGAAGGTGACGTGCTTCCAAGTATCGGTTAATTTCCTTCAGATTTTCATATTTCTGAGAATACAGTTTCTTGTAATATTCATTAAGGTTTTTTTGGATTTCTGAGGAGTCTGTTGTTATTTCATCTTTGTTGTTTCTGATTGATGAGATTAGAGATTTTACTCTTTTTTTCCTGATTAGGTTGGCCAAAGGTTTATCTATTTTATTGAGCTTTTCGAAAAACCAGCTTTTTGATTTATTGATCTGTTGTATTATTCTTTTGTTTTCAATTTCATTTAATTCTTCTCTAATTTTGGTTATTTCTTTTCTTCTACTGGGTTTGGGGTTGGAATGTTCTTCCTTTTCCAGTTGCTTGAGATGTCCCATTAAGTTGTTAACTTTCTCTCTTTCCGTTCTCTTGAGGAAGGCTTGAAGTGCTATAAATTTCCCTCTTAGAACTGCCTTTGCAGTGTCCCAGAGGTTCTGATAGTTCATGTCTTCATTGTTTTGTTCCAAAAAATTGGCGATTTCTTTCTTAATCTCATCTCTGACCCAGCTATCATTCAGCTTAAGGTTATTTAACTTCCATGTTTTTGTATGAGTATGCAGATTCCTGTTGTTACTCAGCTCAAGTTTTATTCCATAATGGTCCGAGAAGATGCATGGAATAATTTCTATTCCTTTAAATTTACTGAGGTTAGACTTGTGACCTAAGATGTGATCGATTTTGGAGTAAGTTCCATGGGCTGATGAAAAGTATGTGTATTCAGTTTTGTCGGGATGAAATGTTCTGTAGATGTCTGCTAAATCCAAATGTTGGATGGTTAGGTTTAAGTCTAAGATTTCTTTGCTCGGCTTCTTGTTGGAGGATCAATCCAACACTGCCAAAGGAGTGTTGAAATCTCCGACCATTATGGAGCTGGAGGAAATCAAGTTACTCATGTCTGTTAGAGTTTCTCTTATAAATTGAGGTGCATTCTGGTTGGGTGCATAGATATTAATAATTGAGATCTCATCATATTGAGTATTACCCTTAACAAATATGAAGTGACCATTCTTGTCCTTCCTTACTTTTGTTGGTTTAAAGCCTATTGTATCTGCAAATAAAATTGCGACACCTGCTTTTTTCTGATTACCATTTGCCTGAAATATGGATGACCATCCTTTCACCCTGAGTCTGTATTTGTCTTTCTTTTTTTTTTTTTTTTTTTGGCCAGGGCTGGGTTTGAACTCACCACCCCCGGCATATGGGACTGGCATCCTACTCCTTGAGCCACAGGTGCCGCCCCTGTATTTGTCTTTTAAGTTAAGATGTGACTCTTGTATGCAACAAATATTGGGCCAGAGTTTTTGTATCCAGTCAGCTAACCTATGCCTCTTTAGAGGACAATTTAAGCTGTTCACATTAATGGAGAATATTGATAAGTCTGGTGAAGTTTTGGGTATTGAGTTTTTCAAAAGTCCAGTGGGCATTTTTTATCCTTTCGCCAGTGTGGAAATTGGAGTTTGATCTGAAGTTTCTGTGTGAGTTTACTTTTGTGGTATAGGATTGGGTTGGTCATTATGGAGGATAGGTCTGAGAATATCCTGAAGAGCTGGTTTGGTTATGGCAAATTTCTTCAACATATGAATGTCATTGAAGTATTTAATTTCTCCATCATAAATGAAACTCAGTTTAGCTGGATACAAGATCCAGGGTTGAAAGTTATTTTGCTTTAGGAGATTAAAAGTCAGTGACCACCCTCTTTGGCTTGAAAAGTTTCAGCAGAGAGATCTGCAGTCATTCTAATATTCTTCCCTTTGAAGGTAATGGTTTTCTTTCTCCTGGCAGCTTTGAGGATTTTCTCCTTCATATTAACTTTAGTGAAGTTAATTATGATATGCCTGGGGGATGTCTTATTCACATTGAGTCGTGCTGGGGTTCTGAAGCTGTCTGCTATCTGAATTTCAGAATCTCTAGGCATGTCTGGAAAATTCTCTTTCATAATTTCATGCAGAAGGGCCTCTGTGCCCAGCGAGGCCACTTCATCTGTTTCTGGAACTCCAATGATTCAGATATTCACCTTCTTCGAATTATCCCAGAGCTCTTGGAGAGAATGATCCATTTTTGCTCTCCATTTCTCTTCCTCTTTAAGAGTTTGGGAGCATTCAAAGGCTTTATCTTCAATGTCACAAATTCTTTCTTCTGCTTGCTCCATTCTGTTGCTAAGGGATTCTACTGTATTTTTCATATCTTTGAGGGCTGCAAATTCTTGCTTCAGTGTGTCTAAGTCTTTGGTGGTTTTGTCTTTAAATTCATTAAATTCTTGAGACAACTTTTGAATTTCTCCTCGAATTCCTAATTCCACTTTGCTAATCTTGTCTGCAATCCGAATTCTGAATTCGATTTCTGACATCTCAGCCAGTTGTTTATGAATAGGATCTTCAATTACATCTACCATATCTTTCCTTGGGGGGGTTGATCTATTCTGGTTATTCATGTTACCAGAGATTTTCCGCTGATTCCACCCCATGGTTGGTTTACTCCCTTTGATTTTTTCCCCTGGAGCTTTGTCGAGGGCCTGTACAGTGTTGTGGCCGAGAAACTGGGGCCCTGTCTGGTGTGGTGGGGCTAAGTGGTTCTGTCTTGTTTTCAGCTGATTTCTGTTCCACCCTAGTGAACCAGATACTCTGGATTGAAGTCTCAGCTGTGGAGAAATATGAGCAATTAAGTCACCCCACCCCCCACCGGCAAACAATTGGAAAAGAAAAATCAAACCTTCCTACCACTGTGCACCCAGAGCACCACCTGATTTGTCCTCAGGCGATTGGTTCAGTTCAAAAAGTCTAAATCAATTGTCTCAGTCTGCACCTGTCTCAGGTGAGAGAGTTTAAGAGGTCTCTGGGAACTGGATCACAGGGGTCTGGTGACTACTCTGGTGTGGCTTGCTCCAGTGCTGCGTGGAGTCAGGAGGAGCCACCCAGCCAATAGATCAGTCTGGGAAGGTTGCTGCCTCCTTCTCCACCTTGCACCACTGTCACACCCAGTCACTGATAACCCTGCAGTTGGCTGACCCAGTTGCCTGTAGTGAATCGGTACTCCAGGAGTTTGCACCTGCCTGAATCACAAGGAAGTCTGCCAGGCCACTGCGCTCTGCCTCTCTCTAGCAGGAGGAGGTGAGGCCTGACAACCTCGGGCGCTTGATGAAGGTTGGGGGGTTTTTACTCAGGTCCAGTCTCACCCCTGATTAATGTTATTGACAGAACAGAACAGAACAACTCTGCAGTTCCCCTGCAGAAGAGAAGCTGAATTGAGTTCCAAATCAGCTTGTCTTTGCTCTTGTATTATCTATAGGCTGACGATCCCCTGAGGGCCAGGTGCGTCTTAGGTTTAGTAAAGCGGACCTCTGGGTCAGCCCCACCCTGGGAGGTTGCCCAGGGAGACAGGGGTTGTGGCTTCAGAATATTTGGTAGTGAGCCATATTGCTAGGAAAAGAGGGCTGCTGTTTTATGGCTCAGGCAACCGCTGCTCCAGTGCAGCTCCCTTCCAGCCAACTGTCCTCTCTCTGCTTCCGTACCCCAGAGTCTGCACCGACCTGCTGCAGCCCAGCACTGTCTACACCCCTCGAGCAATCACCCAAGAGTCCGGACCCCTGGGGGACAAGCCTCCAGACCTTGGAGCGAGAGCAGAGGGGAGCGCCGAGAGCGCTGGGAGCCTGGGGTTGCGGGCAGAGAACACACACAGCTCCACACAGTTTTATGCCTGGCCGTATTGTCACCAAAAGACGACTGTCGCACTGTGCCTCAGGAAACTGCCACTCCAGTGCGGTCCCCTCTCCGCTGACCGGGACTGGCCTCCAGACCTCAGTGTGAGTGAAGGGGAGCGCTGGGAGCTCAGAATTCCAGGTAGAGACTATATACAGTTTATATAGTTTTATGCCTGGCAGGAGGACGCCATGGCACCCTAGTAGGGGAGGTAGGTCCAGTTTTTAGAGGGTCTTTCCTGTGGAGTGTAGTGGGAGGACATTTGAACTCTGCCTGGTTGTTTGTGGGGCACTCTGAGCCATTCTTATGGGGGAGGGGACTCCCGTCGGCTTGGTGATGGATTTTTTACCTTTTGTTTGTATTATCTTTGTGGTCACAGCTCACCTCAGTGGGGTTGACGTGCGTTCTTCAACCTTCTCTCTTAGTGCAACTCAAATACACCAGGTTACTTGCTGAATTTTTGTCCTTTAACTCCCCTACTGGACGGGAGCCTCTGTGGAAAGCTGGCTTCAGTCAGCCATCTTGTCTCCTCCCCCCAGAAAATCTTACCACCACATAATACACAGATCAAATTCATTTTGTGTGACAGATGGTTGTGCCAAGTGTAAATAATTGTTTAATCACCCACTTCCCCTGTTGTGGATATTGAAGTCCAAACACTGCATTAATAAACATATGGGAGCACCTCTATATACAGTGGAGAATGTGGCTCTAAAGTAGAAGTAAAGTAAACCAGAAGTAAAATCACTTGGGAAAATTGTTTGTGCCTTTTGAGCAAAACAGTTACAGCCTAATTTCTGTTAAAAAGGCTATAGTGATTGGGTGGTGTCTGTGGCTCAAGGAGTGGTGCCGGCCCCATATACTGGGGGTGGTGGGTTCAAGCATGGCCCTGGTCAAAACTGGAAAAAAAAAAAAAAAAACTAGCTGGCACCACATGACCAGTTACAAAACTGAGGAGTGTAGTTGTCTTGAGTATTGAAAAAAAAAAAAGGCTACAGTGATTTACACTGAAAACACTGAATGAGCACCTGTATATAGACAAAGCCATCAAGGCAGCAGACAGATGATCTTCTAAATGTGTCTCACCCTCATCAATGTGCTGGTCATTATCCTGGGAAGAAAACAGAAACCACACAGTCTAAACAAAGAGGTTTGAATAGAAGGAATTTGAAAAGATGACTAAGACCTAAAACTATGCCACTCCCAAAGTTGGCAGGACCAAGGTAAAAGCGGGGTTCTTGGAACCTACAAGGTTGGAGAAAGTAGAATTGGGCAGGACTGCAGAAAAGGAAAAATGATTTGGCTGTTTTGATTCCCATACACAGGAGGGGTCACTGAGAAGTAGGATGACCCTCTAGATGGGCTGATATATGTGAAGTGGGAGAAGGGTCCCTGAGAGGTGGGGTGACACCCACATGAGCTGATCTTTATGGAGTGGGAGGAGGCTCCCTCAAAGTTTGGATGACCACCTAGAAGGGCTGATCTTCATGGAGTGAGAGAAGGGTCCCTGAGAGGTGGGACCCAGATGAGCTGATCTTTATGGAGTAGGAAGAGGGTCCTTCAAATTTGGGATGACTACCTAGATGAACTGGTCTTTATGGACTAGGAGGAGGGTCCCTCATATGTGGGATGACCACCTAAATAAGCTAATATTTATGGAGTGGGAGGAGGTTTGGTCGGAGGTGGGATAACCCCCTAGATGGGCTGATCTATATTAAGATGAAGGAGGGGTCCCTCAAAAGTGAGATGACCACCTAGATGAGCTGATCTTTATGGAGTGGGAGGATGGTTCTCTAGAGGTGGGATGACAACCTACATGAGCTAGTATCTCTGGGGAGGGAATAGGGGTCTCTCAAAGGTGGGATGACCACCTAGATGAACTGATCTTTATAGAGTGGGAGGATGGTCCCTCAGAAGTGGTATGATCACCTAGTTGGGCTGATCTCTATGGATTGGGCGGGGGGTCCCTTAGAGGTGGGAGCAGGCTTCAGAGCAGAGGGTCCTGCTCAAATACTATGGCCTCTGAGACTCTAAATGAGAAGGTACCACCAAAGAAGACAGTGTGTGGAAAACCTACAGAAGTTTGAACACATGCTGTTACAGCAGTGATACTGACAGGTATCAAAGTAATTCCAGCCCTCCTTCCAGCCATCCAGTCTCCCTCACGTACCCTGTACTGTCAGGCAGCAGCAGGGTCAGGCAGGAAGAGGGTAGACAGGGCTCACGGTATCTGAGGACGCACATCCCAGCAAGTAGAGCACAGGAGAGCTTGACCTTGTTGCCACAGCAGCACAATAGAGAAGTTGAGGCACTGTCCCTGTGTTCGTTGGCTGCTCCTATTTCCTCTCCTAGGAATTTGTTTCTGAGCTATGCCCGTGCTTTTGTGGTAAAATATGTATAATATTTATCATTTAACCATTTGCAAGTGGTGACATTAAATACACTGTGTTGTGTACCCATCACTACCATCTATCCCTGAAACTTCATCACCCTCAACATGAATTCTGTGCCCATTACCAATAACTCCGCCTTCTGCTATCATCCCAAACCCTGGTGACCTCTTTTCCACTTTGTGTCTTTATGGTTTTGTTGATTCTAGGTAACTTGTATACGAGGGATTTGGAGTGTTTGTCCTTCTGTGCCTGGTTTATTTCACTGAGCGTAATGTTTTCAAAATTCTTTCATGTTGGGGCATATGTCAATATCTCATTCCTTCCTGTGGTGGAGTAGAATTCCACTGTATATAAACAGCACTTGCGCTGGTCCCTGCATCTATTGATGGGCACATGGGCGGTTTTCAGCTTTTAGCTGTTGTGAATAATGCGGCCATGAATGGGGCCACACAAGACTGCCAGCATCCTCAATCAGCAAACAAGCCAGAGGCCACTGGCCCAGACCCCGGTGACAGAACACTGTGAGTCCCCGTGTCCAAGGAGACAACCTGTGAGGCTTGGTATTGATCACTTGTGTCTCACTTTCCTCAGCTCTGATGTGGAGGAACGATTAGAGCCATTAGAGTTATTATGAGTGTTAATGAACTTACACTGTCTTGTTCAAGGTAGTAAGCATTTCCCAAGTGCTCAAACATAGGCTCTGTAGTACTTTCTGAATTAATCTGAGTGCTGAATATGCACATGATATCTAGTTTTCATGTTGAAATATTTCCTAATCATTTTAGTGACAGTCTCAGGTCACATTATTTATTAGTAGTTTATTCTAATAAACTACTGATAAATGTTTGTAAGTTTCCGTCAGGCTGAAACTGACTCTAACTGTAAGCGTTGGGCAAAGCTGGCCCAGTCCCCTGGCAGCGGAACTAGGAACTGCTGTCTCTGTGTGTCCTGTGTCCTGGGCTGATGGGCAGGTCCCGAGCCTGCAGGGGGCCTGCACCAGTCCCTGAAGCCCTCTAGTCCCGAGCAGGCCCACCCCACTGGGAGGAGCCCCACTTACACCCGCAGCGTGTATCTGAGTATGAATTAATTCACGTGTGCAGGGTGTAAAGTAGTGCCCAGAAGTAGTACTATTGTGAGCAGGGATGGCTTCCAGTCCACTAGTGACTTGAGCCTCATCATTCTGCACCTACAGATCTACCAAAGGCACTTCAGGGCAATAATCCTCAAACTAAAGCATGGGATTTTGGCAGTGCCCATAGCTCAATGGATAGGGCTCCGGCCACATACACCCAGGTTGGCAGGTTCGAACGCGGCCTGGGCCAGCTAAACATCAATGACAACTGAAACAAAAAAAATAACCGTTACAGCGGGTTACTGTAGTCCCAGCTACTTGGGAGGCTGAGGCAAGAGAATTGCTTAAGCCCAGGAGTTTGAGGTTGCTATGAGCTGTGACGCTATGGCACTCTACTGAGGGCAACATGGTGAGACTCTGTCTCAAAAAAAAAAAGTATGGGATTTTATCTGGTTTTGTTTTAATTTTTATTTTAATTTCCAGGACTCTAAAGCACTTGCCTACCTCTTCACACACAAACCAGTGCCCATGTCCCCAACTCAACTGTGGGGACTCTACCTGGCCTTGTCACTCCACCCCTCAGACCCTTGGCCCACCCAACTGTGCCTTCAGTGGGTCTGGGCTGGTGGAGAAACCTCCCTCTTCCTCCCTCATACCTCCAGCTCCCACATCTTCACCTCAGACCCTGTTGGGCTTCAGTCTTCCGTTGGTCTCTTTGCCCTGCCTATCTCAGTGCCCCTCTAGTCTCCTGGCCTTTCTGACCCCAGGCTGCCAGCCTCACTTCCTTAGAGCTGAGGCATGGCCTCCTGTGCCCAGCCACTGGGTTCCAGGGCAACCTGGCCCTTCCACCCTCTCCTCCTACCAGCACTGGGCTCAGGTCTCCCTGGGCAGCCAGGGTGGTGACCTCCCACTAGTTCCCCTCAGTAATGCCCTCTCCCCAGCCAGACCTTCACCCTTCCCCATCACCCTCTCCACACCTGTCACCTTGGGTCAGGCCCACAGGCCATCTAGGGACATTTCCCATCCAAAGTAAATTGATGGCAGTGTCTCCTGCTCTGATCATGAATTCTAAGGTCAATGGTTGTGGGTCAACTGGCAAAACACTTCATGTCATCCCACGAAACTCACACCTCTGCACAAATAGATCAAAGGTGACATGATGGGACACTGCAAGGTGGTGAAATATGATCGCTTGGATGCATACTTTTAAAAATAGACGTGCAAACCATTGCCTGGGTTCACGTCACAGGAAATCTGGATGTCCTTGCGGGGAAATGAAGTCCTACACACAGCAGCCCTGGTGATGGGCCCAGCCAGCTCCTTGCACCCCTAGCTGTGTGTGTGCTCCTCTGTGTTCCCGCCACTGCTCAGAGGTCTCAGTCTGAGCCACACACCCATGGATCAGCCTGGGAAGGGGGTTCATTTGCCTCATCAGGATTGAAAGAAAGTTGGACACATCACAACTAGTGTCTTCTAAGTGAGAAGTGCAGCAAAGTGAACAGAGGGCAGGCGCTCTAGCTCAGCAAATTGTGACTCTAAGCCATGCCCCAGAGTTGTCTTAAATCTGGAGTAAAAGAGCTAGTGGAGCACATGATGTCCCAATAGCCCCGCGAATTGCATTCTCTTTCCTGTTCTTTATATTTAGAGAGATAGGCAAAGTTTAACTTCACCCTGGAAACCTACTGTGGGCCAGTGACAGGTGGGGACAAACTCAGATCAGCTTCAGGGCAGCTTGATGACACCTTGTGGCTGTGGACATGACATCTTCCAGTATCCCATTGTGTTGCACCAGGGTTGGTTATTTATCCACCTTATTCACCTGTTCACTCTTTCTGGGTGACTTCAGTTCACTGAGGGAAGGTACTGGGTAAGTCTTAGGTGTGTTAGTTATGCTGAGTGACACCTGCTGAAAGTGTCACTTGATTTAGCCTCTTGCCCACCACACATATTCCCTCATAGAAAGTCCTGAGGAACAAGAGAGCACTAACATGAGTCACCAGAATGAAATCCACAGGACTCCACACACCTGGGGAATCAAAGCCTGAGTTATGGCACCTCATTTCTTCAATTCCCAGATTTCTCAGTTTTTTCTCTAAGTTGGTTCCTCCATGACATGATGGGCACCAGGCATGAAAAGGAATAACTTCAGGAAATGTCCTCCTATCAGGAGTTCTGATGCAGCACACAGAGCTGGAACTTCTGGGGAGCACAGGGACCGCTGTGACAGTATTAGCACCTTGTGCTAATGTGACAAGTTATCTACTGCTGAAATGAAGCTCAAGGAGAATAGAAAACAACAGGAAAACTCACTGTGACTGAGGCAGACAAGGGACAAACTGAAGAAATAAATTTGTCATAGGTATGGAAGATAAAGGGTCAGTGAGCAGGTAAAGAAGGGGGGCGCTGACACCACCAGAGGTACACAGCCCTGCCGGGCTCCTGCCACTCCCTGCTCTTCACATCCTGGGCTGGGCACCCTTCTGCCTGGTAATGTGACCAATGTGACCCTGGACACATCACCTTCTCTGCATCCTAACAAGTTCACCACAGGGTGCCAGGGGTGGAGGGGGTGGAGGGGGTGGAGCCTAACCTGATGTCACCCATTCCCATTGTGATGTGCCTGGAGCTTCAGCAGGAACTGACCAGAAAGCCTGGCTGGAGAGTCAGAAGGCACTGCAGGTGCAGATGGGGGCTTTCCCATTCCCGTCTCCCGTTGGGCCCTTCCTGCCTGATGCCCTCCATGCTGACCCTCTGGGGGACCCCCAGCCTGCGCTCTTTCCCCTGGGTATCAGGCTCTGGCTTGCCACGCACCCTGACCATGTCCATTCATCACTCTCCCCCCACTCACCTGCTGCCCCCACTGTATGCCCCTGGACATCTGGAGGTCCCAAAGCCAGGGTGGGGAAGGCTGACCTGAGAAGTCAACTTCTGCAGGGACCTAGGCTATAACATGACAACTACAAGACCTTCAGTGCAGGAGAGTGTTCTGTGACCACTCTTGAGTGTCTGAAAAACATTTTCTAGGACCCAATGGATAGCAAGAAACAAAGGTATAAGAAGTTGAATTGAAAGCAGAGTGTGACATAAAGCAGCTTGGTGTCTCTGCAGAAATAAACCTGAACGCCAGAACAAAGTTGTCCTGATTTGTGAGTCTTCCTGGTTCTGAGAGGAAATCTGTGCCCAAGGGTGGACCTCTACTTTCTCCTAAGTCATCACTAAAAGTGAAATATCCTCAGAACTGGACCCAGAAGAGTTGCACAAGTGATGGAAGAAGATCCTCCCAGAAAGAAGTGGCCTTGTTCACACAGGTGCAGCACAGCACAGCACAGCTTGTCCACAAATGCTCAGCATGAGCTGGCCAGCCCCAGGAGGCCCCCTCCCACCTGGCCCCTTCATCCTCCTACCATCATCCCATTCCTCTATTCAACACCCCCCAACAAACCACTAACAAGCACTGATCTGCTCACCACCTCCATAGTTTTGTCTCTTGCAGAATGGCATGTAATAGAATCATACAGTGTGTAGCCTCTTCAGACGAGCTTCTTTCACCTGTGATATGCATTTAAGATTCATCCACCTTTGAGTGGTTGAAAGTTCACCCTTGGGCGGCGCCTGTGGCTCAGCAGGTAGGGCGCCGGTCCCATATGCCAGAGGTGGCGGGTTCAAACCCAGCCCCGGCCAAAAAAAAAAAAAGAAAGTTCACCCTTATTGTTGAATAGTATCCCATTGTGTAGAATGCACCCAGCTTGCTTATTCATCCACTTTATTCACCTGTTGAGAGATATCTTGATTCCTTAGACTATCGGGATACTTGAGGTATCTGAATAGAGCTGCTACACTTAATTGTGTGCTGGTTTTTATTTGGACATACATTTTCAAAGAAGTTGCCTACATACCCAGGAGTACAATTATTTGACTGAGTAGTGAGACTATGTGTAGCTTTGAAACAAAACTACCCTTGGTAGTGCGAGTCTGTACCGTTATGCCTTCACCAGCAATGAGTGAGTTCCTGCTCTTCCTACTCCATAGCAATTGCTCTTGTCGCTGTTTTCAGATTTGAGTTGTTCTAGTCGGTGTGTAGTGTTCCCCATATTAGTCAGGGTTCTCCAAAGAAAAGGAGCCAATAGGAATTGTATGTATGTGCATATATATGTGGTGATTTATTTTTTTATTTGTTTGTTTGTTTTATTAATATTAAATCATAGTTGTGTACATTAATGCGATCATGGGGCACCATACATTGGTTTTTATAAACAATCTGACACATTTTCATCACACTGGTTACTATAGCCTTCCTGGCATTTTCTTAGTTATTGTGTTAAGACAATTATATTCTACATTTACTAAGTTTCACATGTACCCTTGTAAGATGCACCGCAGGTGTAATCCCACCTATCACCCTCCCTCCACTCATCCTCCCTCATCCCTCCCCATCCTCTTCCCATTCCCCATATTCTTAAGTTATAACTGGGTTATAGCTTTCATATGAAAGCCAAAAATTAGTTTCATAGTAGGGCTGAGTACATTGGATACTTTTTCTTCCATTCTTAAGATACTTTACTAAGAAGAATATGTTCCAGCTCCATCCATGTAAACATGAACAAGGTAAAGTCTCCATCTTTCTTTTTTTTTTTTTTTTTTTTTTTTTTACAATAAATTAAATTTTAATCAAAAAGTTAAAATTTTAAAATGGTTTTAATTCAATAATTAAATATATTTTCTATCACAGGTATGGAAGAGAAATACATTTCTAACAATTGAATAAATGAAAAATAAGACCAAAACAGAATAAATAAAAATAATAAAGATGCATGTAACAAAATAAACTCAAAACTAAAGTTATTGTTTTTAAATGTACCCAATTTAGTCTTTTATACAAAATATAAAAAGACAACATGTGTTTCTACATAGTATTCTGCAACAAATAAATAAATAGAAGCAAATAAACAAACATACAGGTACAGGTACTTTATGCCTGGAGAAATATAGGCAACTTATCACTGTGTAACAAAACTTATTCTTACAAACATCTTTTAAAATGCAGACAAGATTGCAAAATTACATGTCTTCCCAGCTCCTCTGCCAATCCAACTGTACAATGTGATAGACTATAGACAAAGTTGGGTGGTGCCTGTGGCTCAGGGAGTAGGGCGCCGGCCCCATATACTGGAGGTGGTGGGTTTGAGCCCAGCCCCAGCCAAAAAGTGCAAAAAAAAAAAAGAAAGAAAGAAAAAAGAAAAGAAAAAGTTGTTGGATCTCAGAAACTAATATTTAATAATTTGGAGGGATATGGAAGTTAGCTGCGTCCTATTATTAGGACAAAACAGCACCTTGGAGAAAGAGGCTTAAGGACCAACCCTAGAGGACAAGCTGGGGAAAACTTTCTCTCTCCTCTATATTACACGAAAAGATCCTTACCCCATCATCATCACTGAAAGCAAAATTTAGGAAAATAGGATATATATTTATCCGCTAATCTTAAAAATAAACTTGCAAAAATACAAAAAAAAACTTATTAGCATATAGTGTTGTTAACTGTTACAGCACTACTGGAGGGAGTATAAATTGAGAATAATTTGACATTATCTAGTGCACAGATTCCAAACTAGTGCATTGTGGAACATGGTTATGCTATCAGTGTGTGAACATGTGTGCTTCTGAGATACTGGTCTCCTTAGGGGGGCCAGGCAAGAATGAGAAAAAGTAAGAACCTAAGATGTGATTGCTCCCAGACACAGCCTCATATGTTTGTCCTAATTCGTTATATAACTATTATTTTCTTATGTACCAGGAGTTGAAGTTTTCAGAATAAGAGTGTAAGTTATAATTCTTAGTTGCAAACATCAGAATCCATGCTACAGATTAAAGGACAGAAATTTATTAAAGAATATCAGATGATTTACAAAGTCTCCCAAAAGGCCAGAAAAAGAGACAGTGGGACTATGCACTCCAGGAAAAGTGCCCAAATTTTACTCCCAGACTGCTCATACATGCAATCCCATAGCATTGAATAACTAACATTTTCTTTTTTTTTTTTTTTTTTTTTTTTTTTATTGTTGGGGATTCATTGAGGGTACAATAAGCCAGTTACACTGATTGCAATTGTTAGGTAAAGTCCCTCTTGCAATCATGTCTTGCCCCCATAAAATGTGACACACACTAAGGCCCCACCCTCCTCCCTCCATCCCTCTTTCTGCTTCCCCCCCCATAACCTTAATTGTCATTAATTGTCCTCATATCAAGATTGAGTACATAGGATTCATGCTTCTCCATTTTTGTGATGCTTTACTAAGAATAATGTCTTCCACTTCCATCCAGGTTAATACGAAGGATGTAAAGTCTCCATTTTTTTTAATGGCTGAATAGTATTCCATGGTATACATATACCACAGCTTGTTAATCCATTCCTGGGTTGGTGGGCATTTAGGCTGTTTCCACATTTTGGCAATGGTAAATTGAGCTGCAATAAACAGTCTAGTACAAGTGTCCTTATGATAAAAGGATTTTTTTCCTTCTGGGTAGATGCCCAGTAATGGGATTGCAGGATCGAATGGGAGGTCTAGGTTGAGTGCTTTGAGGTTTCTCCATACTTCCTTCCAGAAAGGTTGTACTAGTTTGCAGTCCCACCAGCAGTGTAAAAGTGTTCCCTTCTCTCCACATCCACGCCAGCATCTGCAGTTTTGAGATTTTGTGATGTGGGCCATTCTCACTGGGGTTAGATGATATCTCAGGGTTGTTTTGATTTGCATTTCTCTAATATATAGAGATGATGAACATTTTTTCATGTGTTTGTTAGCCATTCGTCTGTCGTCTTTAGAGAAAGTTCTATTCATGTCTCTTGCCCATTGATATAAGGGATTGTTGGCTTTTTTCATGTGGATTAATTTGAGTTCTCTATAGATCCTGGTTATCAAGCTTTTGTCTGATTGAAAATATGCAAATATCCTTTCCCATTGTGTAGGTTGTCTCTTTGCTTTGGTTATTGTCTCCTTAGCTGTACAGAAGCTTTTCAGTTTAATGAAGTCCCATTTGTTTATTTTTGTTGTTGTTGCCATTGTCATGGCAGTCTTCTTCATGAAGTCTTCCCCCAGGCCAATATCTTCCAGTGTTTTTCCTATGCTTTCTTTGAGGATTTTTATTGTTTCATGCCTTAAATTTAAGTCCTTTATCCATCTTGAATCAATTTTTGTGAGTGGGGAAAGGTGTGGGTCCAGTTTCAGTCTTTTACATGTAGACATCCAGTTCTCCCAACACCATTTATTGAATAGGGAGTCTTTCCCCCAAGGTAAGTTCTTGTTTGGTTTATCAAAGATTAGGTGGTTGTAAGATGTTAGTTTCATTTCTTGGTGTTCAATTCGATTCCAAGTGTCTATGTCTCTGTTTTTGTGCCAGTACCATGCTGTCTTGAGCACTATGGCTTTGTAGTACAGACTAAAGTCTGGTATGCTGATGCCCCCAGCTTTATTTTTGTTACTAAGAACTGCCTTAGCTATACGGGGTTTTTTCCGGTTCCATACAAAACGCAGAATCATTTTTTCCAAATCTTGAAGGTACGATGTAGGTACTTTGATAGGAATGGCATTGAATAGGTAGATTGCTTTGGGAAGTATAGACATTTTAACAATGTTGATTCTTCCCATCCATGAGCATGGTATGTTCTTCCATTTGTTAATATCCTCTGCTATTTCCTTTCTGAGGATTTCATAGTTTTCTTTATAGAGGTCCTTCACCTCCTTCGTTAGGTATATTCCTAGGTATTTCATTTTCTTTGAAAC
The DNA here is from genome assembly GCF_027406575.1 of Nycticebus coucang. Lineage (NCBI taxonomy): Eukaryota > Metazoa > Chordata > Mammalia > Primates > Lorisidae > Nycticebus > Nycticebus coucang. Next base: position 104,391,542 of record NC_069783.1, on the reverse strand, counting down.
TATGGTGAAGGGAGTTGTGTCCTTAATTAGCTTCTCATCTTGACTGTTATTGGTGTATACAAAGGCTACTGACTTGTGGACATTGATTTTATATCCTGAAACATTACTGTATTTTCTGATGACTTCTAGGAGTCTTGTGGTTGACTCTTTGGGGTTCTCTAAGTATAAGATCATGTCGTCAGCAAAGAGGGAGAGTTTGACCTCCTCTGCTCCCATTTGGATTCCCTTTATTTCCTTGTCTTGCCTAATTGTATTGGCTAGAACTTCCAGCACTATGTTGAATAGTAAAGGTGACAGAGGACAACCTTGTCTGGTTCCAGTTCTAAGAGGAAAAGCTTTCAGTTTTACTCCATTCAGTAAAATATTGGCTGTGGGTTTGTCATAGATAGCTTCAATCAGTTTTAGAAATGTGCCACCTATGCCTATACTCTTCAGTGTTCTAATTAGAAAAGGATGCTGGATTTTATCAAATGCTTTTTCTGCATCTATTGAGAGGATCATGTGATCTTTATTTTTGCCTCTGTTAATATGGTGGATAACGTTTATGGACTTGCGTATGTTAAACCAGCCTTGCATCCCTGGGATGAAGCCTACTTGATCATGATGAATGACTTTTTTGATGATAAGCTGTAATCTATTGGCTAGGATTTTGTTGAGAATTTTTCCATCTATATTCATGAGTGAGATTGGTCTGAAATTCTCCTTTTTGCTTGGGTCTTTTCCTGGTTTTGGTATCAGGGTGATGTTTGCTTCATAGAATGTGTTGGGGAAGATTCCTTCTTCCTCAATTTTTTGGAATAATTTCTGCAGTACAGGAATAAGCTCTTCCTTGAAGGTTTGATAGAATTCTGGAGTGAAGCCATCTGGACCAGGGCATTTTTTAGTTGGAAGCTTTTTTATTGTTTCTTTGATCTCAGTGCTTGAAATTGGTCTGTTCAGGAGGTCTATTTCTTCCTGGCTAAGTCTAGGGAGAGGGTGTGATTCCAAATATTGATCCATTTCCTTCACATTGTCAAATTTCTGGGCATAGAGTTTCTGGTAGTATTCAGAGATGATCTCTTGTATCTCTGTGGGATCAGTTGTTATTTCCCCTTTATCGTTTCTGATTGAGGTTATTAGAGATTTTACTTTTCTATTTCTAGTTAGTCTGGCCAATGGTTTATCTATTTTATTTATTTTTTCAAAAAACCAACTCCTTGTTTCATTAATTTTCTGAATGATTCTTTTGTTTTCAATTTCATTGATCTCTGATTTGATTTTGGATATTTCTTTTCTTCTACTGGGTTTAGGCTTAGATTGTTCTTCTTTTTCCAATTCCATAAGATCTCTTGTGAGATTGTTGATGTGCTCTCTTTCTGTTTTTCGAATGTAGGCATCTAAAGCGATGAATTTTCCTCTCAAAACTGCTTTTGCAGTATCCCACAGGTTTTGGTAGCTTGTGTCTTCATTGTTGTTATGCTCAAGGAAGTTAATGATTTCCTGTTTTATTTCTTCCTTCACCCATCTGTTATTCAACAGAAGATTGTTTAATTTCCATGCCTTTGGGTGGGGTTGAGCATTTTTGTTAGAGTTGAGTTCCATCTTTAGTGCCTTATGGTCTGAAAAGATACAAGGTAAAATTTCAATTCTTTTGATTCTGTTGATATTTGTTTTGTGTCCCAGGATATGATCAATTTTGGAGAACGTTCCATGGGGTGATGAGAAGAATGTATATTCTTTATCTTTGGGGTGGAGTGTTCTATATACGTCTATCAAGCATAGTTGGTCTAGGGTCTCATTTAAATCTCTTACATCTTTGTTTAATTTCTGTTTAGAGGATCTGTCCAGCTCTGTAAGAGGTGTGTTAAAGTCCCCTGTTATGATGGTATTATCAGATATCATATTGCTCAGACTGAGTAAGGTCTGCTTCAAGAATCTGGGAGCATTTAAATTGGGTGCATAAATATTTAGAATTGAAATGTCTTCTTGTTGTAGTTTTCCCTTGACCAATATAAAGTGACCATCTTTGTCTTTTTTGACTTTAGTTGCTTTAAATCCACATGTATCTGAAAATAAGATTGCAACTCCTCTTTTCTTCTGAATTCCATTTGCCTGAAAAATTGTCTTCCAACCCTTGACTCGGAGCTTTAATTTGTCTTTTGAAGCCAGGTGTGTTTCTTGCAGACAGCAAATGGATGGCTTGTGTTTTTTAATCCAGTCAACCAATCTATGTCTCTTCAGTGGGGAATTCAAGCCATTAACATTTATTGAGATAATGGATAAGTGTGGTAGTATTCTATTCGTCTTATTTGGTGAGAGTCCATTGCTTAGTTTTATCTTTTGCATCAGTGTGGAGGTTAGGTTCTGTCCTTTGATTTCTGAGTTCTTACTTTGCTGCTGATCCATTGTGGTGGTCAGTGTGCAGAACAGGTTGAAGTATTTCCTGTAGAGCTGGTCTTGTTGTGGCGAATTTCCTCAATGTTTGTATATCCGTAAATGATTTGATTTCTCCGTCAATTTTGAAGCTTAGCTTAGCAGGGTACAGAATTCTGGGCTGAAAATTGTTCTGTTTAAGTAGATTAAAGGTAGATGACCATTGTCTTCTTGCTTGGAAAGTTTCATTAGAGAAGTCTGTGGTAACTCTGATAGATTTGCCCCTGTAGGTCAACTGGCGCTTACTCCTGGCAGCTTGCAGAATCTTTTCTTTTGTCTTGACTTTGGACAGGTTCATCACAATGTGTCTTGGAGAAGCTCGGTTAGAGTTGAGGCGACCCGGGGTCCGATATCCCTCTGAAAGCAGTGTGTCAGAATCTTTGGTGATGTTTGGGAAATTTTCTTTTATAATATTCTCTAGTATGGCTTCCATTCCTCTGGGGCATTCTTCTTCCCCTTCTGGAATTCCTATAACTCGTATGTTGGAACGCTTCATAAAGTCCCATAATTCTGACAGTGAACGTTCTGCTTTCTCTCTCTTCTTTTCTGCCTCTTTTACTGTCTGAGTTATCTCAAGAACTTTGTCTTCTACCTCTGAAATTCTTTCTTCTGCATGGTCTAACCTGTTGCTGATACTTTCCATTGCATCTTTAAGTTCCCTAATTGACTGTTTCAGTTCCTTCAGGTCTGCTATATCCTTTTTATATTCTTCATATCGTTCATCTCTTATTTGATTCTGTTTTTGGATTTCCTTTTGGTTATTTTCCACTTTATTAGCAATTTCCTTCATTGTTTCCATCATTTCTTTCATTGTTTTCAACATGTGTATTCTAAATTCCCTTTCTGTCATTCCTAACATTTCTATACTGGTGGAATCATCTGCAGTAGCTACCTCATGGTCCCTTGGTGGGGTTGTTCTAAACTGGTTCTTCATGTTGCCTGGAGTTTTCTGCTGATTCTTCCTCATGAGTGATTTCTTTTATCTGTTTGCTTGCCCTAATTTTCCTTTCACTTCCTCTTGCTCTTTAAGTTCTTGTGCCTGTGGACTCAAATGATCTGTGAGCAAAGCTCAGAGCTTCAGCTGTATGGTCTGTGAATGAAAAAACTTTGACTTGAAACCAAGTGGAGCAGGTGGCAAATAGGGGGGGAAAAAAGACATTCTTCAGAAGCCTGTGAACTGTTTCAGTGTTCTTGGACTTGGCACTCAGTTGAACTGCCTTGGGGAGAGCTTGAGCAGGAGTGTCGTCTCCATCTTTCTTTAAGGCTGCAAATACTCCATGGTGTACATATACCACAGTTTATTAATCCATTCGTGGATGGATGGGCACTTGGGCTTTTTCCATGACTTAGCAATTGTGAATTGGACTGCAATAAACATTCTGGTGCAAATATCTTTGTTGTTATGTGATTTTTGGTCTTCTGGGTATGTACCTAGTAGAGGAATTATAGGATTGAATGGCAGGTCTATTTTTAGATCTCTAAGTGTTCTCCAAACATCTTTCCAGAAGGAATGTATTAATTTGCATTCCCACCATATGTGGTGATTTATTACAGGAATTGACTCACGATCTGCAAGCAGGAGAACCGGGAAAGCTGGATACGTAATTCAGTCCAAGTACTAAGGCCTGAAAAGAGCAAAGAAGGGAGCCACTGGTGTGTTTTGTTAGATTTATACAAGAACTACAACTTGGGGGTGCTTTTGTAATATGTATATATTCATTTCAAATTCCGATTGTAAATTGATACATAGGAAATAAATTGTCCTGTGTTGTTGGCCTTTGCTTCTTCTCTGTATTTGTTCTGGTCAAGGCATGGGATAACGGGCCCTACTTCAGTTTGAATTTCCAGAATTACGGCATCCTATAACCTATTCACTGAGTGGTGAGTACCCTACAAGCCAGCCAGCTGGGATCGCTCTCCGCTGGTTTTGCATTGTGCTCAGACGGCCGGCAGGCGGCGCCCGGCACCGCCTTTTCGATCCGCGCTGCGCATGCGCTTTCCGCCTGCACGGGGCACTCCTCCCCTCGGGTCCCCGCCCCTCGAGGGCAGCGTCCTGTTGCGGAGGGGATCTTCTTATCCATTCCCCGGGAGGACAGACTTCGCTGTGACATCCCGCCGCTTTTCTTAACTGGGACCACAGGCGCTCTCATTTTCTGGGGCGGCCCGCGTGCCTTATCCTTTACTTTTCCGAGGCCGTGGTGATCATGTCTGTTTGCAGAAGTCCCCTCACTGGGGCGCACAGTCATCCCCGGGTGGGTTTTTACAGATTCCTGTTGTTTCTGGGGAGACCCGCCCAGGAGGGGTCTCGGTGGCCGCTTCCTGGGGCGCTGTGGTCGCTGAAAACCTGCTGAAACCCAGCTGTTAAAACCTGCAACGTGCTTCTAACTTTAAATATGTTAATGACGCCAAGCCCAGAACTTGGTGCCCTTTTACCCCTGGCTTTAATGAGTAAAGGCATGGACAGTTCTATTTTTGTCAAGAACGTCAGTTTAATAGGTTACAACTTTAAGGGTACATAAGGTAATGGGTGTTTTTACAATCTTCGGCATTTTAGATTAAATGAAATAAATGAGCTTTACCGGGTTTCCATATGAAACCACATAATGAGTTGAGGACAGTCCCATTGTTTTTCTTCCTTGTCGCTGGGTCCAGCCCAGATGCAATACGGAATTAGCTAGAGGTTTGTTAACACCTTTCTGTGAGCCCATACTGTCCTGAGGGCTTTTCCAGTGGAAGCTCTTCATGCAACTGGCCTATTTATGTTTCTCTTATTTCACTGTCCACTTGGAAATTCACATTTTTAAAGGAAGTTGTTCATTTCATCTAGATACCCAGTTTGATAGAAGACTTAATCTGGGTTCAGCACCTGTAAGTCAGTGGTTAGGGCACCAGCCACATACACCAGAGCTAGCGGGTTCGAATCCAGCCTGGGCCTGCTAAAAACAACAACAACAACAACAAAATAGCTGGGAGTTGTGGCGGGTGCCTGCAGTCCCAGCTATTTGGGAGGCTGAGGCAAAAGAACCGCTTAAGCCCAATAGTTGGAGGTTGCTGTGGGTTGTGACACCATGGCACTCTACCCAGGGCGAAATAGTGAGACTCTGTCTCAAAAAAAAAAAGAAGAAGACTTAATCTGTCCTCTATTTGTAGTTTTATGCAGAATTCTTAATCTTACCTACTTTTTCTCTCTGTTTTCATCAACAATATTATATTTTGAAAATATACATTTAGGCTGGGTGCGGTGGCTCACGCCTGTAATCCTAGCACTCTGGGAGGCCAAGGCCGGTGGATTGCTTGAGCTCACAGATTCCAGACCAGCCTGAGCAAAAGCAAGACCTTGCCTCTAATAGCCGGCTTTGGGGTGGGCGCCTGTAGTCCCAGCTACTCAGGAGGCTGAGGCAAGAGAATCACTGGAACTCAAGAGTTTGAGGATGCTGTGAGCTATGACACCATGGCACTCTACCAATGGTGACAAAGTGAGACTCTGTCTCAAAAAATATATATATATTTATATACTTTTTAGACTATTTTGTCTTCAAGTGATAGATTTGCTTTATTTGAGTTTCTTATGACCCAGTTATGGATATTGCAGTGTGTGCATAGGCATGGACATGGCATGGACAGTCCTATTTTTGTCAAGAACATCAGTTTAATAGGCTGCAACTTTGTAAGGGTACATAAGGTAATGTGTGTTTTTACCATCTTTGGCATCTGAAGAACAGTGTTTTTCAACTTTTTAAAAATCTCATGGTACACTGGAACCTACAGTTAAATTTCCCTGCATACTTACATTATGTTGATTTAAAAAAAGGAGTTAAGAAAGGAATATACTTACTGTGCTTTGAACTTCTTTCGAAAATAATTTAATTGGCCAGGCACAGTGGCTCACACCTGTAATCCTAGCACTCTGGGAGGCCCACGGATGTGGATTGCTTGAGCTCAGGAGTTGGAGACCAGCTTGAGCAAGAGAGAGACCCCCATCTCAAAGAGCTGCCGGGGGCAGTTGCCCTCTAGGCCTGGCTACTGGTGAGGCTGAGGCAAGAGAATCACTAGACCCCAAGAGTTTGAGGTTGCTGTGAGCTATGAAGCCAGGGCACTTCACCCAGGGCTACAAAGTGAGACTCTGTCTCAAAAATAATAATAATAATAATTTAATTAATGGTGTTTAAAAATTTTCTCTGCACACCTAAGATCCTCTCACTGCACACCAGTGTGTTGTAGCATACCGGTTGAAAATCCTGGTGTATAATTACTGGTATGATACTAATAACTGATTATACACATATTTTTATATAATGGCATATTTAATTATTAATGATATATAAAATCATTTATATAAATATCGTATCATTAACTATGTATATCACAAAACACCTATATATACATGTAACATGTAGTACACATATATGACATATTACAATACATAAAATAACAGTAGCTAGTTACTGACATTGTACTGATATTTTAACCAGAAACTGTTTATATTCATACATATGTATGAACAGGCACAGATTTGTCATAATCTTTTTAGGGAGGGGACATAATAGCTTCTGCCCTTTTCTACACCTGCCATAGTTGTTCATTATCATATCTCTGGTGAGAAGCATCTTTGTCGTTGTCATCTATTTTTAATTCATTAATAATTTTCTAAGCTAGAGCATATTCATTTCTTCTTTCTTTGAATGAAGTCAATAAAGTTTTCTTCTATTTGATGATAGCATAGTTAATATGAACTTACCTTATGTGATATATTTGCTCATTGTGGGCTACTTCTATCCAAATGGAAAAGTTGGAAAGTATTTTACTTCTAGTATTCTCAATTGTATTTCAGGCCTAGTATGATTTTGTAGGAACTTTAAAAATTCCTTTTCATTTTATTACGTACATGAGGCACAGATCCCTTTTTATTATTAGCTATGTGACTATCTATATTGACATATGATGTATTTATAATTTCAACTAAAACTGCAAACATTCCAATTGGTAGTATTTGGGCTTCCAGTAATTCCTTCCAATAATAATACCTCCAAGAAGTAAGTTTATTTTTCACAGAATATAACACCTAAAATCACCCATAAAATGTCTTGTAATTTTTGTTTCTCTGAATTCATTACTTTCTGCAAAGCATCAGGAAAGTATGAGTTCGAATTTCCCTTTAAACACTTTTCTTTTAGAAAACATCACAATGAAATATCAAATCATCATAAATTCTGTTCACATTCTTCTAATCTTTTAATATTTTTTCCCAGTGACAAGTATTTGGATTGCTAAAGGATATGTATGGAAATGAGGATTCCTTGGAATAAATGATGCAATCACAATGAAGCAATTCACCACTGGAGCGTTATTTTTGGGGGGGACTGGAATAGGGGGACAGAGTCTCAAGCTGTCGCCCTGGGTAGAGTGCTGTGAAATCATAGTTCACAGCAACCTCCAACTCTTGGACTCAAGCGATCCTCTTGCCTCAGTTTTTTTCTATTTTTAGTAGAGATGGGATCTCGCTTTTTGCTCAGGCTGGTCTCAAACTCATGAGCTCAAGCAATCCACTCGCCTAGGCCTCCTAGAGTGCTAGGATTATAGGCATGAGCTACCGCACCCAACCACCATTGGAGCATTTTTAATAAAGCTGCTCTATTGAAAATGTTTACCCATGAATTGAAGTAGATTCTCTAAAGTCTGCATCTTTCCCTGGTGAAAGATAACCAGCTTATGAAAGAGTAAACCCAGGACATATAATAAGTACATATATAATATGTGTTATTATTGTTATTATTTTTTTTGAGACAGAGTCTCAAGCTGTCGCCCTGGATAGAGCACTATGGCATCATAGCTCACAGAAACCTCCAACTCTTGGGCTCAAGCAATCCCCTTGGCTCAGTTTTTGTATTTTTGGTAGAGACAGGGTCTTGCTTTTGCTCAGGCTGATCTTGGACTCATGAGCTCAAGCTATCCACCCACCTCAGCCTCCTAGAGTGCTAGGATTAAAAGCGTGAGCCACCATGCCTGGCCATATGAGTTATTATTTTATCACAAAATATGTAAAAGTGGTACTATTTGGAATTTTATTTTAGTCTGTATTGTGTACTTTTCAGTTTCATAAATGCTCTTATAAAAAAAGCATGGCCAGTTATTAGTGTCAATTACTAGTACAACTAGTTAAACAAATAGGTGCTTGAAAAAAAAAATATATAACAACTTATGGGCGGTGCCTGTGGCTCAAAGGAGTAGGGCGCTGGCCCCATATGCCGAGGTGGCGGGTTCAAACCCAGCCCCGGCCAAAAACTGCAAAGAAAAAAATATAACAACTTTTTTTTGTTGAGACAGTCTTCTTTTGTCACTCTTGGTAGAGTGCAGTGTGTCATAGCTCACAGCAACCTCCAACTCTTGGGCTTAAGTGATTATCTTGGCTCAGCCTCCCAAGTAGCTGGGACAACAGGTGCCCACCACAACGTCCAGCTATTTTTTTTTTTTTTTTGCAGTTTTGGCCAGGGCCAGGCTTGAACCCACCACCCCCGGAATATGGGATTGGCGCCCTACTCCTTGAGCCACAGGCGCTGCCCACGTCTGGCTATTTCTTAGAGATGGGGGGGGTCTCACTCTTTCTTAGGCTGGTCTCGAACCTGTGAACTGTGGCAATCCACTCGCCTCAGCCTCCAGGAGTGCTAGGATTACAGACGTGAGCCACTGCGCCGAGCCAACAATGTTTTTAATAAAGTTTTAATTTGAGAGTAGTTTCAGGTGTACACAAAATTTGGGAAAGTAGATTTCCCACATAGTTCAGACCTACTTCCCTCTCTTATTAACATCTTACATCCCTATGGTACATTTGTTACAGTTAATGAACCAATATTATTTCCTTGTTAAAGCTAATGTCTGTACTTTATTCAGATTTCCTTAGTTTTATCTTTTTTGTTTCAGAGTTCCATCCATGACACCACATTACACACACTAATGGTCGCTCACTTGGCTTTCTTGGCTGTGACAGCTGTTCAGACTTTTCTTGTTTTCGATGACCTTGACAATGTTGAGGAGTATTGGTCCGGTATATTGTAGAATGTCTTCCACTTTGAGATTTCCTTGGGGTTTTTCTTGTTATTAGATTGTGGTTATTGGTTCTGGGGAAGGTGATCTGAGGAAGTGCCTTTCTTATCACATCATATTGTGAACTAAAATAAAATCTCTACACCCCCACCCCAGATGAGTGAGTGAAACCTCTCTTGGGCAAAGGACCTCAGAAAAACTTTAAAGCTAAGTTGCTGACCATGACAAGAAGGGAGGTCAGACGTGCCTTGTCATGGCCCCTCCCTTTTGGAGTCACTCTATCTCTTTAAAAGGAATGAAGTCCAAGTATGACAAAAGTTAAACCACACCTGCAGGCCATCAATTTACTTAACAGATCACTTGAATCTCTCCTTATGCATGCCTGGAATAAGTCCAGCAGCTTGTCTCTGATTAACAAACTTTCTTAACTTAAAACATTCCAAGCTTTAGGTAAAGCTGCATTTATATAAGGAATTACAAATCAGAATCTTTAAACACACCTATAACCTGGATACTCCCCCTTCTTAGAGATGTCCCACATTTTCGGGCCAAACCAATGTACTTTCACGTATTGGTTTATGATTTTATGTAGTACACGTAATTCCTGTCTCCATGAATGTATATGACCAAACTGTAATCTGGCTACCCTGAATGCATTTTTTCAGACAGCTTGAGGACATGTGATTCAGGCTGTCTGTCACACACGCTCAGCTCAGAATAAACTTCTTTAAGTCATTTTACAGAGTTTGGGGGTTTTTTCCATTAGCAATATCAAAAGTACATTCTCCCAAGATGACTTATCACAGTTGGCATTAACTTTGATCACGTGCCTGAAGTTATGTTTGTCATGTTTCCCTGCTGGGAAGTCACTTTCTTCCTGTGCTTTACAGCATGTTGCCTTTGGGAAGAAATCACTATGCAGAGCTCATGCTTCAGAAGTGGACAGTGAGCTCCACCTCTGTGCTGGCTGGGTAGCTGCATCAATTATATAGAATTCTTTTGTGTAAGAGATTTCTGTTCATCCCCATTTGTTTATTTAATCATTTTGTAAAGCAGTATGGACACCTGCACAGCTATTTTAATCCTCTATTATTATTAAATTTATTATTTATTTATTAGTAATTTATTATTTAAATCATTAATTATAATTTAATCCTCCATTATTCATTTTGATGCCCCAATTTTTCCTGCTTTGGCCATTGGGTGATCTTTCCATTAGCCACTTTTTTCTTTGACAAAATTCCATCTTTGTGGATTTTGTTTCACTTTCTTGAGCACTTCCGTACTTTCTGATACCTTAGTACTATCCAGTCTTGTATATTTGTTGTCCCAGTCTCAGTGTCATCCACTTCTTTAAGGAGCTCTGCTTTCTTTTATTGGAAAATGTTATTAAAAACTTATATCTGGAATTCTTAGACACATAAGGGAAATGAGGTTAAAAGACAAAACTCAGCCCCCCCAATTGAAGAGACCCACATTCCAACACAAAGAAACAAGTTACTGCACAGAAAACCAGGGCGGCCACCTCCCTGGGAACTAGCCTGGAAGTTGAAGTGCTACTGGTGGATGCTGGAGACGCCCTGCCGGCTTGTCTGGGAGCCGACTCCAGCTGCTCTGTGAACTTCACCCCTGAACTCTGCCATATTCTCCGCCTGAGTACTAGAGAAAAATCCCCTTGTGTTTCCGGCAAGGGGAGGAGAAAAGCCATCATTTTTAAATATGCCAGAGCATTTTGCACTTTTGAACAAGATTTGTGCTCAAGAGAAACTTTTCTTTTTTTTTAGACAGAGTCTCACTATGTTGCCCTCGATAGAGTGCTGTGGTGTGACAGCTCACAGCAACCTCCAAATCTTGGGTTTAGGCGATTCTCTTGCCTCAGCCTCCCAAGTAACTGGGACTACAGGTGCCCACCACAACGCCTGGCTACTTTTTGGTTGTAGTTGTCATTGTTGTTTGGCAGGCTGGATTCAAACCCGCCAGCTCCGGTGTATGTGGCTGGTGCCCTAACCACTTAGCTACAAGCGCTGAGCCCCAATGACTATTTTTTGAATGAATGAATAAATAAATGGATTGCATGTTTACCAAGTGACAGTTCTGTTCTAAGCTCTAAGTTAGGGTTTGAGACCACAGTAGTAAAAGTAAAAGGCATTTTTCTTTTCCAAATAAATCCGAGATTGTTCCATTGGAGCTGATGGTTATTGGATTAATTATTAAATTGAAGGCCAATCCACCATGGAAACATTTAATCCTTTACTCTCTCTGAGTCAGCCATGTATGCCAGTGACCTGAGCCCTCCCTGGGTGTCAGGGCTTCCTCCTGTCCCAGCATTCAGGGTGCTCTTCCTTGGTGGCACCTTGATGCCCACTTTGCTCTTTCGTAGGAGTCTTCCCTGGGCCTGAAGGTCATGCACAGTTCGCAGAATTCAAACTCTGCAACTTCACGTCAGGCACGATTTCCCAGTGGGAGCCTCAAGCTGTGGCAGGAAGAAGAGGATTTCCCAGGGTCTAAGTCCAGGGCATCTGCAGAAAGGTGTGCTCAGGACAAGGAGGAGCTTGGTCAGGGAGGGAACATCAACTTTGACGATGCCCAGTGCAGATGAACTTGAAGGAAAAATATTTTAAGAAAACTATGAGAAGCCATTGGAAGGGAAATTCCACAGATCATGTTATTATTACTCACATTTATGGATTTGTCTTCAGATATGTAAATGTCTTCATTGGAGTTGAAGGCTCACATTGTGGCCTTTGCCCTGGTCCCTTCCCTTTAATGATTTTCCTTCTCATACCCTCCCCAATATCCCATCTTCATTTTATTTTTCTCTGCATTCCTGAAAATACTCTGTAATTTTTATTTTCCTGAAGTCTTTCGATTCACTGGTGTATTCCTCCATTTCACATTTCTTTCCCATGTAAAAGTCAATTTTTGAAATGTATTCATGTGTGCCTGGTGTTCTTTTCAATGTTCATTCCCTCAATGCCACTCCCATATAGTAAGCATGGGAAAGTTTTAATTTTTTCATTATTTTAGGCAGGTATGGTGGCCTTACAAAACAAGAAATGATGTCTGCACACTTGCTGAAGGAAGGACCCTCTCCCTGCTTATCAGTGATTAGCTTCCCTGGGGTGAACCCTGCTCCTCCAGGTTAGAGACCTGGGGATGGGATGCATTAGGAATGCAGCACAGCCACATGACTTTAGTCAGAGCTGGGGATATGTGTGCTTTAGATAGTTTGAAATTACCCTAAGCTCAAAACTATAACCTGAGATTTAGTTGGCAGCAGTGGTGGTGTATGTGTGTGTGTGTGTTTTAAGAGATAGGGTCTTGCTATGTTGCCCAGGCTGGAGTGCAGTTACTATTTCACAGATGCAATCTGTGGCACACCACATCCTCCATCATGAGACCCTCCAGTCTCAGCCTCCTAAGTAGCTGGGACTCCAGGCATGTACCATTACGTCCAGCTTAACTGAGCTCTTTTATAAAGACAATTGCATAGACAAGGTCCACACAGCTAATCTTTGAAATAGAATGAAGTCTTGAAAATATATATCACTGAGATGCTGCAACAGAAGAAATCTCTCCACACTAGAGAGTTTGTTATGTAACTAACAAGCATCAACAAATGATGATCCTAAATGCATTTGTAGAGAAATAAATTAATGAAAGAGGGGAATCCCTCGGCAGTCTGTCATCTCTTTACCAACAGCAGTGATCCCACACTGGAGGGGGGCCCTTTGAATACAGTGAATGTGGGGGAAATTTTTATTTACAGCTTCACATGAACTCAGCACATGGTGACTCACACAGGAAAGAAACCCTATGCCTGGAATTAATATGGAAAACTTCTTGGTAACTGGCAATCTTTTCATTGCCATAAGTAAACTCACAATGGAGTTAATTAAACCCTATAAATGTCACCTATCTGGGAAAGTCTTTAATCATTGCTCTTACATTAGGCAACACCAGCTGACTCACACTGGAGAGAAACTGTATAAATGTCATTGTTGTGGAAAAGGCTTTAGTCGCGAGAATATTCACTCTGGAGATAAACGTTATAAATGCAATTAGTGTGGGAAACACTTCAGCTAGAGCACTAACTTTTATTCATAAGAACACCCATGAGACAGAAGCTCTGTTACTAAATGTGCGAAAGAGTTCACCTGAGCATTCAGTTTTATTCATGTTGGGGGTTGAGGTTCCTGGTTCCCCGAACCAGTTGATGGGTTGACCTACTTGGCTGAGCTAGAAAGTTCAACCAAGGCACCAAGGTAATGGAAAGTAAAAATGAATGGAACTGGAAATAAAACGGCACAGGCAGTGTGAGTACAAAGCAAAGTAACTTGCACAAGTTTTAGGGTAACAAAGAGATTTTATTTAGGAAGAACAAAGAGAAAGTTTAGAGCACTTCCAAAGAGAGCTGGAAGTGGGTCTCTCTCTATTGGTCATTGGTTACCTAGATTACTTCATACCACATTATTTTGGGCCCACCAGACTTCCTGGTTCAGCAGGCCAGGTTTTCCTCCCACTCTCCTTGAAGTCCCTTTGTTAGTGTTCCTTCTCAAGTCACAAGAAACAACTTCCCACAGGAGAGTCACTATACCCTCTGAGTAAAATGACTGCAGGAGTGCAAACAGTTCATCCTCAGTCACACAAGCAGATGCACACTGGAGAGAAACTATGTGAATGGCTGTATGTTGGAAAATCTGTGGTCAAATTCCTGGCCTTAGAAAACATGAGAGAATATGCACTACAGAAAAAAAAAAAATGTCTAGGGCAGCGCCTGTGGCTCAGTGAGTAGGGCGCCGGCCCCATATGCCGAGGGTGGCGGGTTCAAACCCAGCCCTGGCCAAACTGCAACAAAAAAATAGCCGGGCGTTGTGGCGGGCGCCTGTAGTCCCAGCTGCTCGGGAGGCTGAGGCAAGAGAATCGCGTAAGCCCAAGAGTTAGAGGTTGCTGTGAGCCGTGTGACGCCACGGCACTCTACCGAGGGCGGTACAGTGAGACTCTGTCTCTACAAAAAAAAAAAAAAAAAAAAAAAAATGTCTATGCCCAGGATTTCCTATAAGAGCTCTCACTTTCATTCACAAAAAATAAATCACAGAGGAGCAAAATCATATGAATGTCAGATATGACTTGAGACAACGTGGAGACGTTTACAAGCCGCTTTATGAGTGTGATGAATGTGTAAGAGCCTTTAGCCACTGCTGTGAACTTTATGAACACCAGAGAACTTACAAGGGGAAGAAATTCTATGTCTATTATCAATGAGGAAATGCCTTCATTTCTAACTTATCCTTTAAATGACAGGAGTGAACTCTTCCATAGAGAAGCCCTTGGTTTGTGATCAGCATTAACAAACACTCAGTAGGGGTCCAGCCTTATTGTGCACAAGTAAACTCAGAAGAGGAATACCCCCTGAAAGAGGAAATAGAACAGAAATTATGAATCAGGACAAGGAAGTTTCTTGAGTGTTGTGGGGGAATATGGGGGATGTGGTGTAGTGAAGAATGTTTCTGGTCATTGTCTCTATTCTTGGCGGAGAGCTTCAGAAACCCTTGAAATTTCCTGAGTGCTAGAAGTCCCTTTGTTATGGTAATAAGGTGACTCTGGTGGGCCCTATATAGCTTTAGGATGGAGGCTGGTCATCAGAAAGACCAACCATGTGAATGCAGGGTTAGGATTTTGAACCAGACCAACCAGTGGGTGGGGAGAGAAGTAGATTGAGTTCAATTATGTGGTCAGTGACTTAACCAGCCATGCTTATTAATGAAACTTCAGTAAAAACTCTAGACCAGTGTTCTCAACCTGTGGGTTGTGACCCACAGGAACTGTATTAAAGGGCCACGGTATTAGGAAGGTTGAGAACCACTGCTGTAGACACTGAGGCTCAGGGGAGCCTCCTGGTTAGTGAGCATTTTGATGACCTAGAGGGTAATCAGCAATGACTCCGTGGGAAGAGAGCACACAAGCCCTGCACTGCCTTGAGAACTTGCCCTAGGCCTCTCTTCACTTTGCTCTTACTGTACCCAGTTGTTTATAATTCAGCTGTATCCATAGTGTTGCTCACACTTGAGTTCTGTGAGTGGTTTTAGTGAATTACTGAATCTGAGGAAATATGGAAAGCCCTGAACTTATGGCCAGTTGTTCGGAAGTGCAAGTGGCTTGGGATCTCCCAAGGTGTGCCTGGCATCTGACGTAAAATCAGCTTTGTGGAGATAGTTAGTGCCAACTGGGTAGGTGGTGCCAAATGAATGTCAGTACAAGCCTGGTATGGTTAAAATGGAATTAGAGGATACCGGATAACTCATACTGGAGAAGGATTTCAATGAAATAAGCATTAGAAACCCTTTGTTCATAGAGCAACCCTGGTAGGACTTGCGAGGATTCACATGGTATAAAAAAATCTCAACACAAAAAATGAAGGAAAGCCCTGTGAGCCTTCATTCCCCAGTCAACATTACAATTCGCATAGTAGGGAGCTACTAATCCCAAATTCAAAGGAGAAAATCCTTCAGCTGGAATTCTCCACAGAAAACTCAAATCAGAAAAAAACTCTCTCAAGAGCCCTTCAAACTACAATCGTCAAAGAATTCAGAATTTTGCCAAATAACTTGGCATTTTAAAAAGTAAGATTGTGACATGATTTAGGATGTTAAATGTAGAATTTTGTGGCAAGGAATAAATAGTAAGGTTTAATAGATCAGTACTTTAAAATATGCATACAAAGTAAAAATACAGTATGTTGATTAGTTTCTAGTTTTTTATGCAGCTTTAAACATAATTAGGGAATTTAGGTCCATCAAAAAATGACTTTGAATCACCAAATGAATGAATGAATTTTTATAGGACCAAAAATTATGTATCTTAACCATTATATTAGTTTTATGTGTGTACATGGCAAATATTTATAAGAAAGTGGATAAATAAGCCATAGTTTATGATCGAAGTCCAATGTTAATATAACTCTCCTTTTAAAATGTCAAAACTGTCTACCTTTTCCCACCCACACTGCCATGATTATTCCTCACCTTGAGTAGGCAGCAGGGGGAAGGGCAGGGCTATGGAGGAAGCAGGCGGAGGGAGACACGGGCATGGGGGGGAGTGTCCAGAACTGCTGCGCTGGGCAGGAATGGACTGCCAGGGAGGTGGGCAAAGGAATGTGAGACAACAGGAACCAAAAGAAGGAACAAGGAGCCAAAAGAGGCAAATGAGGCCTGTGAACGTCAGTATCTAGAGTGAGTGTCCAATCTTTTTCCTTCTCTGCTGCCCACTGGAAGAATAAAAGTTGTCTTGGGCCATGTATTAAATATACAAATACTAACAAAAGCTGATGAGCCAAAGAAAAGGTCCATGCCTACTTTTTGCAATAATCTGATACCACAGAATAGTAAAACAGGCCTGAAATAATTGGCATGCAGCCCATAGACTGCAATTTGGACACCCCTGATTCTAAAGGACTGCAGCCAAAAAAGAGAGGCAATGCATGAAGATGTAGATTTGTTGTCTTAAGAAGCCCAAGGCTCTTGGCTCGGTGCCCACAGCACAGTGCTTACGGAACCAGCCACATACACCAAGGCTGGCGGGTTAGAACCCGGCCTGGGCCAACTAGACAACAATGACAACTGCAACAACAATAAAAAAACATAGCTGGGCATTGTGGTGGGCACTTGTAGTCCCAACTGCTTGGGAGACTGAGGCAAGAGACTTGCGTAAGCATAAGAGTTGGAGGTTGCTGTGAGCTGTGACACCACAGCAGTCTGCCAAGGGCAATATAAGACTGCCTCCTCCCTCCCTCAAAAAAAGCCCAAGGCTCCTAATAAGATACTCTCTCTGATGAATATTGGGTGCTCAATTCCTGTTTCACTCTCTTATCTTCCCCAGTTATTTTTTATTTAATTTTTTACTCAGATATAATAGATGTACATATTTTAGGTACATGTGATAATCTGATACATTTAAAAGTACATATGATAATTTGATATATTTATATAACCTATAAAGATCAGATCAGGGTTATTTGGGTATCTATCACCTTAAATATTTATGTCTTCTCTAACCTACAAATATTCAAATTGTTCTCCTCTCACTGTTATTTTTTTTGAGACAGAGTCTCATTATGTCGCCCTCAGTAGAGTGCTGTAATGTCATAGCTCACAGCAACCTCAAACTCTTGGGATTAAGTGTATCTGTTGCCTCAGCCTCCCAAGTAGCTGTAAGTACAGGCGCCTGCCACAACACCTGGCTATATTTTGTTGTATTTGTTATTGTTGTTTAGCTGGCCTGGGCCAGGTTCTAACCCACCAGCTTCGGTGTATGTGGCTATCACTATAACCACTGTGCTACTCAGCGCCAAGGCCTCTTCTCACTATTTTGAAATGTATAATAGATTAATATTAACTGTAGTCCCCGTACTGATCTACCAAACACTAGTCTTATGTATTCTATCCAACCTCATATTTGTACCCATTAATCAACTTTTTTCCTCACTCCTTTCCCATCCTCTGGTAATCACCAATCTACTCTCTACCTTCATGAGATCCACTTTTCCAGCTCTGACATATGAGTGAGAACATGCAGTATTTGTCTCTATGTGTTTGTCTTATTTCACTTAGCATAATGACCTTCAGATCCATCCCTATGACTGTAAATTACAAGATTTAATTCTTTTTCGTGGCTGAATAATATTCCATCTTGTATAAACACCACATTTTCTTTTTTTTTTTTCTAAACACCACATTTTCTTTATTCATTCATCTATCGATGGGCCCTTAAATTGATTCTATATTTTGGCTATTGTGAATAGTGCTGCAGTAAAAATGGGTTGTAGGTATCTCTGGTATTTATTTCCTTTCTTTTGGATATATACCCAGGAGTGGGATTTCTGGGCCCTACATGTATGATAGTTCTATTTTTAGTTTTTTAGGAACTTCCACACTGTTGTCCTTAGTGGCCATACTAATGTACATTCCCACCAATTGCATATGAGGATTCCCTTTTCTTCGTATCTTTACCAGCATCATAATACATTGCTATTGCCTGTCCTTAGATAAAAGCCACTTGAACTGGGATTTCATGGCATCTCACTGTGGTTTTGATTTTGCTTTTCTCTGATAATTAGTGATGAGGAACATTTTTCATATGCTTTTTGGCCATTTGTATATCTTCTTTTGAGAAGCTCCTACTCTGATCATTTGCCCATTTCTAAATTAAATTATTTGGTATTTTTATTATTCAGTTGTTTGAGCTCCTTATACATTGTGGTTATTAATCTCTTGTCAAATGGGCAATTTGAAAATATTTTCTCCCATTCTGTGGGTTGTCTCTTTACTCTGTTGATTGTTTCCTCTGTTCTGCAGTCTTTTGGTTCTTTCTGTTAAACCCTGAACTGTTCTTCCTTATAGATTAGAACCTCCGATTCTGACTTTGAGTTGGGAGAGGGCTGAAAGGATATTTTCGTAGGCACAATTCTAAGATGGCCCCCAAATTTTGTCTCCTGGAGTCGACTCCTGTACATCTTCTCATTGAGGGTGGATCCCTGAATATGTTGAGATATCATTTCTCTAGTTAGATAACTTTATGTGGCAAGGCTGAAGAGCTTTTGTAGATGTAATTAAGGTCTCAGTCATTTAGCTGTAATATAATCAAAAGGGAGATTTTGGTTTAACTTAATCAGGCGAGCCCTTTCAAAGAGAGTCTGTAGATCAGAAGAGAGAACTTATTAACATGTAAGGTAGATCAATATGGTAATTTGAAGTTTCTGGTCATTGGTTACATGTGAACACAACTAATACAGTTATCTAGACTCTTCTTCTGCTTCCTGAACTCTAGTTCTAGTTCGGACCAGTTACCAGATCCTTGTCAACAAATGATCATCCAGCCCAGACATTTGTAAATAGCCCAGTGCAGGGACCTTACTGACACCCAAAGTAATTAATATGGTTTTACAAATGAGGTTATTAATGATATTAGTGGTTCTTTTTATCTGTTCATCACTTAGTAGATGCCAGTTACCATGCAAAGGTCATGGTCTTTGTCTCTTTTTTAAAAAAAAAGTTTCTAATTGGCTTGTCAAAGATCAAATAACAGTAAGTAGCTGGGTTCATCTCTTGGTCCTCTCTTCTGTTCCAGACATCTACTTCTCTGTTTTTGTGCCAATACATGCTGTTTTGATCACTATCGATTTATAGTACAGTCTCAGGTCTGGTAGCGTGATTCCTCCTGCTGTGTTTTTATTGCTGAGTAATGTTTTGGCTATTCGATGTTTTTTCTGATTCCATATAAAACGAAGTATTCTTTTTTTGAGATCTTTAAAATATGACAATGGAGCTTTAATAGGAATTGCATTAAAATTATATATTGCTTTGGGTAGTATAGACATTTTAACAATGTTGATTCTTCCCAGCCATGAGCATGGTATGTTTTTCAATTTGTTAACATCTTTAGCTATTTCTTTTCTTAAAGTTTCATAGTTCTCTTTGTAGAGATCTTTCATGTCCTTTGTTAGGTATACTCCCAAATATTTCATCTTCTTTGGCACTACTGTGAAAGGAATAGAGTCCTTGACTGTTTTTTTGGCTTGGTTATTGTTGGTATATATAAAGGCTACAGATTTATGGGTGTTGATTTTGTAGCCTGAGACATTGCTGTATTCCTTGATCACTTCTAAAAGTTTTGTAGTAGAATCCCTAGTGTTTTCCAGATATACGATCATATCATCTGTGAAGAGTTTGCTCTCTTCTGACCCTATGTGGATACCCTTGATCGCCTTTTCTTTCCCTAATTGCAATGGCTAAAACTTCCATTACACTGTTAAAGCACAATGGAGACAATGGGCAACCTTGCCTGGTTCCTGATCTAAGTGGAAATGATTTCAATTTAACTCCATTCAATACGATATTGGCTGTGGGTTTGCTGTAGATGGCCTCTATTAGTTTAAGAAATGTCCCTTCTAGACCAATTTTCTTAAGTGTTCTGATCACGAAGGGATGCTGGATATTATCAAAAGCTTTTCCTGCATCAATTGAAGGAATCATATGGTCCTTATTTTTTAGTTTGTTTATGTGCTGAATTACATCACAATATAATAAAGACATCTGTACCAGAATGTTTATTGCAGCCCAATCCATAATTGCTAAGTCATGGAAGAAGCCCAAGTGCCCATCAACCCACAAATGGACTAGCAAATTGTGGTACATGTTACCATGGAATATTATGCAGCCTTAAAGAAAGACGGAGACTTTACCTCTTTCGTGTTGACATGGATGGAGCTGGAACATATTCTTCTTAGCAAAGTATCTCAAGAATGGAAGAAAAAGTATCCAATGTACTCAGCCCTACTATGAAGCTAAATTATAGCTTTCACATGAAAGGTATAACCCAACTATAGCACAAGACTATGAGGAAAGGGCCAAGGAAGGGGAAGGGAGAGGGGAGGTTAGGGTGGAGGGAGGGTAATGGGTGGGGCCACGTCTACGGTGCATCTTAGAATGGGTACAGGCAAAACTTACTAAAAGCAGAATACAAATGTCTACATACAATAACTAAGAAAATGCCGTGAAGGCTACGTTGAACAGTTTGATGAGAATATTTCAGATTGTATATGAAACCAGCACATTGTACCCCTTGATTGCACTAATGTATACAGCTATGATTTAACAATTTAAAAAAAAGTTTCACTTTGTCACCCTTGGTAGAGTGGCATGGTGTCATAGCTCACAGCAACCTCAAACTCCTGGGGTCAAGTGATTCTCTTGCCTCAGCCTCCTGAGTAGCTGGGACTATAGGCAGCTGCCACAATACTCGTCTATTTTATTATTATTTTTATTATTTATTTTTTTTTTTGGTAGAGACAGAGTCTCACTTTATGGCCTTTGGTAGAGTGCCGTGGCATCACACAGCTCATAGCAACCTCCAGCTCCTGGGCTGAAGTGATTCTCTTGCCTCAGCCTCCCGAGTAGCTGGGACTACAGGTGCCCGCCACAGCACCCAGCTATTTTTTTGTTGCAGTTTGGCCGGGGCTGGATTTGAACCCGCCACCCTCGGCACATGGGGCTGGCGCCCTACTCACTGAGCCACAGGTGCTGCCCTTTATTATTATTTTTTTAGAAACAGGGTCTCACTCAAACTTAGGCTAATCTGGAACTCCTGAGCTCAACCTATCCAACGACCTTGGCCTCTCAGAGTGCTAAAATTACAGGTGTGAGCCATCACAACCAGCCTTAAAGGTCATGGTCTTATCAAGTTATCAGAGCCTCATGAGAAGGGTGAAAGGCAGCGTAGCTCAACTTCACTTAGTTGTTAGGAACCCCAATCTCAGGGTTATAGAACCCCAACATATTACTGTTTTCAGCTGTGAAAATACCTAGATGGTGTCTTATTTTTTCAGGATTCTGAAAGAGTATCATTCATTCATGTAATCTTCTAAGGTTGTGCTTTATATACTACATGATGAGAATTCAGTTAGAAAAGAGTCTTTCAAGCAGTAGATGATGTAATACAAGGTAGGGGGGTAGGGAAATGAAGGAGCAGGGAGGGGGAGGTCACAATGTATGGTACACCTCTTGGTAGTGGGACACATTTATAAGAGGGACTTTACCTAACAAATGCAAACAGCGTAACCTAATTCTTTGCACCCTCAAAGAATCCCAAAGAATAAAAAAAAAAAAGAAAAAAGAAAGAAAAGAACCTTTCAGGTTTTAGCAATATTAACTTAGCATGTCTTCAGCACCAACTAGAATATGATATACTTTAGGGTACTATTTCTGACTTTGTACGATTTAAACACAAATTCAAAATCTCTCATACTGAAAGTTCGCAATTTATAATAGACCTAAAAAAAATTCTTTAGAGATAGAAAAGAGTGAGAAAAAAAATCTCTTGATATGTTTGAGTTTTAATTTAATTAAGTTCTTTTTTTTTTGAGACAGAGTCTCAAGCTATGACCCTGGGTAGAGTGCCATGGTGACATAGCTCACAGGAACCTCCAACTCAAGCTCAAACAATCCTCTTGTCTCAGTTTTTCTATTTTTAGTAGAGATGGGGGTCTCAGTTCCGGCTGGTCCGAACTCGTGTGCTCAAGCAATCCACCCTCCCGGCCTCCCAGAGTGTTAGGATTACAGCCATGAGCCATTGCGCCCAGCAGATTTAATTAAGTTTCGAATAATTGCAGTTCTCATTGTTAACCAAATAGACATTTAAAATGGACATATGTAGGATGGAATTTTTTCCTGAAATAAGCTAACAAATTATGTGATGTGCTATGAAATAGGTTTTATTGTGAATAAGAGAAAATATATTCAACATAACATGTGCATTGTCCTTTAAACATATTGCATTATGTCACTTAATAGGTAAAAATCAAGTTCCAGTCAACTCGAACATTCATTAGGCTAAATTTTTTAAGAATCATAGTATCATACTAAATAATAATTGTAATTATTTCTGAAACTTTCTAATCTTGCAACTATTGGAACTGTTTTTAAAAAATGCCTTTGCTCACCTACTTGTCCTTAAGTTTGTTACCTTGTATGTAAAGCATGTTAATACTTTTGGGGACAGTATAGATGCCATTTACCATCACTGGAAAGTATTCCTCACAAATACTTGATGATTTTGCCAAAGTGATCCTCTTTGTTTCAGCTAATAGTAAAGACTTATTCATTGCCAAGTGAAGCTGCATATACCAGCAATCAGAGGATCAGCCATTGTCCTCCACTGCTGAGGTTTGATTCAGTGTCTCTGAATGCTGGTTGTACAAAACCTAACTCGCTCTGCTCTCTGTTGAAAGAAACTCATATTGCTGTTAATTTCAAAATGGGTCTTGTATACTTCTTTGGAACAAATCTACTGATTTGCATGATAAATAGAAATCATAATGCAATTAATAGAAATGTGAGGAAAATGTAAACATTTTTACAAATGTTAAATGTTGTAAGGGTGTTTCAGGCAGCATAGGGTTTCTTCTCCATTTTATTACTAAGGCTAAATTTATTTTTAACTAGCTTTTTAAATTTGGAATATAGAATTCAAATTAAGTCCCATTCTCTTATTCTCTGTTATATAGAGAATCGAGGAGGTATGTAATATTACTGTAAGTTACAATATGAATACTCCACTAAAGGTAACTTATTTTTACACGTAGAAAATTAAAAAACCGGCTCGGTGCCTGTAGCACAGTGGTTAAGGTGCTGGCCACATGCACTGAGGGGGGCGGGTTTGAACCCGGCCCAGGCTAGCTAAACAACAATGACAACTGCAACAAAAAAATAGCCAAGCACTGTGGCAGGCACCTGTAGTACCAGCTACCTAGGAGGCTGAGGCAAGAGAATCGCTTAGGCCCAAGAGTTTCAGGTTGCTGTAAGCTGTGATGCAACAGCACTCTACTGAGGGTGACATAGTGAGCACCTGTCTCAAAAAAAAAAAGAAAAATAAAAAAGAAAACTAAAACACAAATACTTTACTTTTCATGGAATGGAAACTTGTAATTAGCTCATTGAAATTCTATTGATTAGTACTGTTCATTTGGCTTAGATGTAGAAGATGAGAATTTGTGAGACAGATCGTTTTAAAGAGATGCAAAAGTTGGGCAGCGCCTGTGGCTCAGTCGGTAAGGCGCCAGCCCCATATACCCAGGGTGGCGGGTTCAAACCCGGCCCCTGCTGAACTGCAAACCAAAAAATAGCTGGGCGTTGTGGCAGGCGCCTGTAGTCCCAGCTACTCGGGAAGCTGAGGCAAGAAAATCCCTTCAGCCCAGGAGTTGGAGGTTGCTGTGAGCTGTGTGATGCCACAGCACTCTACCGAGGGCAATAAAGTAAGACTCCATCTCTACAAAAAAAAAAAGAGATGTAAAAATTAAAAATTCCTTTAGCCTTATTTTTTCCCACAATCTCCTTCAACTTAAGTTTAGACAAAATTTAGGATCCCGTGAGAAACCATTTGAAATATAAGGCCATGGTAGTCTACCATAACATTAAACAACTGAGCAGAGAATTCAAGGAAGAAAAATTAGTTTACCATAAACAGTAAATTCAGGTTACTACTAAACCAAAAACTTAGTGTTCAGTTAATATTAATGGTCATTTAGGATAGAATAGTCCTTGAACACCAGGAATAATTAACAAAATTTCTTTAGATTAATTGATTTGACCGTTTTGGGGTTTTTTGAGACAGAGTCTCACTTTGTCCTCCTTGGTAGAGTGGTGGGGAGTCATAGCTCACAGCAACCTCAAACTCTTGGGCTCCAATGATTCTCCTGCCTTAGCCTCCCAAGTAGCTGGACTACAGGCACCTGCCACAATGCCAGGTTAATTTTTTGAGACGGGATCTCGCTCTAGCTCAGGCTGGTCTCAAACCAGTGAGTTCAGGCAATCCACCCACCTCAGCCTCACAGAGTGCTAGGATTACAGGTGTGAGACATCTCGCCTGGCCATGCTTTGATTGTTTTCAAAGCAAAATTAACTGTATACTTCAAAATTAATTTAGATTATGTATAGTTATAATTTTGTTATAGCCATGAAGCCATGCATGTTTATTTCTAAATTTGTGGCTAATTTGCAAGGTGATAAAATATTCATTTTTGTACTTGTTAGATCCATTTAGCTGCTAAAACTAGTATTTTGTTATCTCATGTGCTGATAAGATAATGACTGTTTTCTTTCTTTCTTTTTTTTTTTTTTGAGACAGTCTCACTTTGTCACCCTCAGTAGAATGCTGTGGCATCATAGCTCACAGCAGCCTCCAGCTCCTGGGCTTAGGCGATTCTCTTGCTTCAAGCCTCCCAAGTAGCTGGAACTATAGGCGCCCGCTACAACACCCAGTTCTTTGTTGTTGTTGCAATTTGGCTGGGGCTGGGTTCGAACCTGCTACCCTCAGTATATGGGGCCAGTGCCCTACTCACTGAGCCATAGGTGCCACTCAATGACTGTTTTCTTAATAAATTTTTAGTAATATTATTGAGAAGCTCATGGCACTCTGTGAATCATGTTTTATATAGAAAGAAGTCAAGACTAAGAGAGACATAATTATATTATTTGTGCTGTATTGCTAAGAATACTTATCTTCTATCGTGGTTTGTTTGTGTTGCAATAAAGGAGTACCGGAGACTGGGTAATTTTTAAGGAAAAAGGTTTCATGATTCTGCTGGCTGAACAGTTAGGCAACTGGTGAAAGCCTCAGGCTGCTTCTACTCATGGTGGATGGTGAATAGGAGCCAGTGTGTTCAGAGATCATAAGGTGAGAGAGGAAGAGAGTTGATGGAGGTGCCTAGCTTTGTTTTTAAAAAATTTATATTATATTACATATTTATTAAGGCAAAAAACTATATATATAAAAAAATTTGTTCTGCTTGAGGCATACTTGGGAATAAACCATTGTACCAATTATTGCACATTTGAAACCACAGTGCATAACGGACTGCATAAAAATGTTAAAGTAAACCAGGCGTATTTACCTGCCCTAGGTCATAAATGTAGATCAGAAGACAAAAATAGATTTTCTTTGTCAAAGTATGCAGCAGTTTGACAACTTGGCTTTCTGGTTTGGTACCTTTAGAACCAAGACTCACCAAACACTATCAATTTTTTTTTTTTCTGGAGTGTGGTGGCATCACAGCTCATAGCAACCTCAAACTCTTGGGCTTAGGCAATTCTCTTGCCTCAGACTCCCAGTGGCTGAGACTACAGGCCACAAGGCCAAGCTATTTTTTTGTTGCAGTTGTCATAATTGTTTAGCAGGCTCCAGCCCAGGTTTGAACCCACTTGCCTCGGTATATGTGGCCGGAGCCCTAACCACTGAGATATGGGAGCCTAGCCAAACACCATCAATTTGTAAGCTATTAGAACACATTTTCAGTACCTGATTTTTCTTCTAGCATCATAATAATAAAATAACAAAAAATACAAGGTGATCTTTATGCTTATATTGCATCAAAACACAGTTCAAGGGAATTCTGATCTGGCTCACAGATCTGATTTATACCCTGACAGCCACAACTTACAGTCACTTCCTTGGCATTTTGTTAAGTCCAGGAATATTCAAGTTGGATTTAGAGTTGGAATGATAGAAGATCCTGTCACAGACCCAATCTGTTCTTTTTTGACTTTTGGCTTCCTCATGTTTCTTGACCATTCATTCACAAGGTGAACCAAGAGGGAACTTGACTTGATCGTGGTGCTTTCCAGCAGGGCTCTTCCCTTCCTTCTCGGAAAGACAAGGTGAAAGGTATAAAATACTGAATTCTCTTCTGGCAGTGTGGGTCCTATCCATTGTTTGAGACTTAAACGTGCTTCTTCATGTGTAAGGCGAGGTGGTCCGACCTAGAAAATGCGCGGTCGCACTTGTGGCACTGGAACGGGCGCTGCCCCGTGTGTTTGCGGTAGTGCCTGGTGAGTTCATCGGACCGGGTGAATCTCCACCCACAGCCATCCCAGTCACAGTGGTAGGGTTTCTCACCAGTGTGGGTTCGCAGATGTGCCTTGAGATGAGAACGCCTTGTATAGGTCTTGCCGCAGCCCGCGTAAACACAAGTGTGGGTGGGGGTTCTTTGACCGGTACACGATCTTCTTCCCCTCTTTGGCTCAGGCTCCTCCAGAATGCAGGAACTGGGCGCCATGAGTTCTTGGTAATGGAGTTCCGGGCCCAGCTCCTTTTAACAACCAGCTCGGACAGAAACTGAAGGCGTGAGAACTCGTGCCTCCCCCGGGGAGGGCACTAATCCATTCACGAGGGATCCGCCTCCATGACCCAAACTCCTCCTCCTAGGCCCCACCTCCAACATTGGGGATCAAATTTCAACAGGAAGTTTAAGGGACAAACATCCAAATTATGGCTTCATGTGTTGTGCATAATAGGAGAATAAGCACTAAAGAATATTCATGAAAACCTCACATGAATATATGCAAGATTTACAAATACTTTGTCATTCCTAGATGTTGAAATCATTTTTTAGTGATTTTGAAATGGCACATTCATAAACGTTTGCCAGATGCAATGTGGTCACCTAAATAGTGATTCGATTTATCATATCTTTAGATCTTTCTATATGTTTACTGGAGAATTTGGAAATTAATTCTTCATTTGTTCAATTTTTTATACATTTACTGGAATTGAATAGAAAGTACTTAGTGAGGCTGGGCACTGTGGCTCACACCTATAATTCTAGCACTCTGGGAGGCCAAAGTGGGAGGATCAATTCAGCTCAAGAGTTCAAGACTAGCCTAAGTAAGAGTGAGACACCTCTCCTCTCCCCCCCAAAAAAAAGAAAAGAAGAAGAAAAATTAGCCTGGTATTGTGTCAGGTACCAGCAGTCCCAGCAACCCAGGAGGCTTAAGCCCAGGAGTTTGAGGTTACTGTGAGCTAGGCTGACACCATGACACTCTAGCGTGGGCAACAGAGTGAGACTCTGTTTCAAAAACAAATAAGTGCTTAGCTGATATGTTTAAGGTAGATTTCATAATTGTTGATAAAATGTGCTGTGCTCACACCACGGCAAAGGATACTGTCTCCAAAAAATAAACAGATAAATTAATTAAGTTTTAGGTTTTCCAAAGACCATTTAGAGGGAAGCTGATATTAAAATCAAAAAGGCAAATGCCAGCTGGGTGGAATGGCTCATGCTTATAATCCTAGTACTCTGGGAAGCAAAGGGAGGTGAATTGCTTGAGCTCAGGAGGTGGAGACCAACCTGAGCAAGAGCGTGACCCCATCTCTACTAAAAATAAAAAAAACTAGCCAGGCATAGTGGTGGGCACCTGTAGTCCTAGCTACTTGGGAAGCTGAGACAAAAGAATCGCTTGAGCCCAAGAGTTTGAGTTTGCTGTGAGCTTTGACGATGCCAGGGCAACAGAGTGAGACTCTGTCTCAAAAAAAAAAAAAAAAAAGAAGAAGAAGAAGTTATACGTTTATGTTTTATAAGCAACATAAGTTTGCAATTTTCTTTTCTTATGATATCATTATCCGGCTTTCAAAGCAAGATAATGCCAGCCTCAAAAAGTGAATTAGGAAATGTTTTCTTCCTCTTCAATTTTTGAAATCATTTGAGAAAAAATAATAGTGTTCTTTCTTTGAATGTTTGATATAATTCACCTGTGAAGCCATCGGGCTAAGGACTTTTCTTTGGGGGGATTTTTATTTTTTGTACAAAATTACTATTATAATCTCTTTATTTTTATTTTTTTTTTTTGGCCGGGGCTGGGTTTGAACCCGCCATCTCTGGCATATGGGACCGGCGCCCTACCCGCTGAGCCACAGGCGCCGCCCAATAATCTCTTTATTTGTTATACATTTATTGAGATTTTTGTATTTCTTGAGTCACTTTTTTTTTTATTTTTTAGATAGTCTTACTTTGTCACCCACAGTGGAATGCTGTTGTGTCACAGCTCACTGCAGCCTCAACCTCTTGGGCTTAAGTGATTCTCTTGCCTCCACCTCCCAAGTAGCTGAGACTACAGGCGACCACAACAATGCTTGGCTACTTTTAGAGATGAGGTCTCGCTCTGGCTCAGGCTGGTCTCAAACTGGTGAGCTCAGGCAATCCTCTCTGCTGTCTTGAGTCACTTTAGATAATTTAAATAATCTAGGTTATCTAGTTTTCCAAGCACAATTGCTCATAGTAACATCGTATAATTTGTCTTACTCTATAAAGTCAGTGGTAACCTCTCTACTGTTATTCTTTATTTTAGTCATGTGCTCTTCTCACTTTTGATTTTTGTCAGTCTAGCTATAGTGTTGTCAATTTTGTTGATTTTTTCAAGGAAACAACTTTTGGTTTTATTGACTTTCTTGATTGGGTTTCCTACTGTATTTTTAAAGCTCTGCTCTCATTTATTATTATTATTATTATTATGCTTCATTTTTAGTTTTTTTTTGTGTTTGTGTGTGTGGTTTTTGGCCGGGGCTGGGTTTGAACCCGCCACCTCCGGCATATGGGACTGGCACCCTACTCCTTGAGCCACAGGCGTCACCCCATTTTTAGTTTTTTGTTTCTTGACCACTTAAATACTCATCCATTGTAGAAAACTTGGAAAGAGGCTGAGCGCAGTGGCTCATACGTGTAATATTAGCACTCTGGGAGACTGAAGTGGGTGGATTGCCTGAGCTCACTGGTTCCAGACTAGCCTGAGCAAGAGCCAGACCCCGTCTCTAAAAATAGCCAGGTGTTGTGGCAGGTGCCTGTAGTCCCAGCTACTTGAGAGGCTGAAGCAAGAGAATTGCTTCAGCCCAAAAAGTTTGAGGTTGCTCTGAGCTGTGACACCTTGGCACTCTACCCAGAGTATAAAGTGAGACTCTATCTCAAAAAAAAAAAAAAAGAGAGAAAGAGAGAAAAAAAACTTGGAAGGATAAGTAGGTGTGACTAGAGGCCACGGAAGCCGCCCCATGCCTGCCCCACTGTCATCCTGGCGTGACCCCCTCCCCACACCCCTATGCCCGGCCAGCATCTGTTTGGCTGAGCAGGAGGTGGTGGTGCCCAGGGCAAAGAAAGAGGACTTCTTGGGCCAAGGGCTGCCCCCAGGGTCAGGGATCCCGGATTTCCCACCTCCCTTCAACTCTGATTCCAGGTTTGACATGGTCTTCTCCACCACTGCTTTGCGCCCATGAAGGCCCACGACTCTTTAGCATCTTATTTCTGCAATCTTTGTGTTTAGCTTACTCTTGATGTAAAGTTATCAATTTGAGATATTATAAACTAGACATTTATAGCTATAAATTTCTCTCAGCACTGCTTTTAGTGCATTCCATAAATTTCAATATGTTGTGTTTTCATTTTCAATTATCTCAATTATTTCAATCATTTCAATCATTTAAAGATATCCTTTGTAGTTTCTTCTTTGTAGAAGAATACATTGTTTAATTTCCACATATTTCTGAATTTTCCAGTTTATCTTCTGTTACTGATTTCTAACATCATCTTAACATTGAGGTCAGAAAAGATATTTTGTGTGTTATGTATATTTTTAAATCCATTAAAAATTTTGTGGCCTAACATATTAGTTTATCCTAGAGAATGTACCTAACACATTAGTTTATCCTAGAGAATGTCCCATGTGCACTTTGGAAGAATGGGATGGATTGGATGGATTGGATGGATTGTTCTGTACGCGTCTGTTAGGTCTAGCTGTTCTATTGAGCTGTTCAAGTCCTCTATTTTCTTGTTTATCTCCTCTCTGGTTTATTCATTATTGAAAGTATCAAAGTTTCCAACTATTATTGGGAGAGTTGCCTATTACAATTCTGCCATTTTTTACTTCATGTATTTTGAGGGTCTGTTATTATGTGTTTAAATATTTATAATTGCCATATCCTACTTTCTGTGTCAAACTTATTACTAATACACAGGGTGGCCATAAAGTTTGTGTCCAATTTAAAATAGTGCGCAATTTGCACACTTCTTTGTTTCTTCTAATCTTTTTGAATTTAAAATCTCATTTTTACTTCTATTAACCTAACTTTTAGGTATCATCTCCTGGTCCTCTCATACACACCTTCCTGTCTGGTCACAAGGCTACTGGAGGAAGCGCTGAATCCTGTCATTCTTCTTTCTAAAGTAGCCTCACAAGGGGCCAAAACAACTGGATGCTCCTTGGAATAAACACTTTTTTCTCTTATATTTTTCAAGGAACACCTCTTAGAAAGCATGAACAGATAAGCAAGAAACTGATTCAACACATTCAAAGAAACAGCTGCTGAAAACCCATGTGATGGACAATAAGACGTCTCTTTCTCCAAACATTTCCTCAAAATGATGTAGCATTTTCCCAGCCAGGGCATGGGTGTCTGCTTCAGGATCCACCCCTTTACCTTCCCTTTCTTCTTCATTGAGGACAATGGGGTGTCTTCCTTTCTGGTCTTACCTTAACTATGTTCCCAAAAGTTATTTTTGTATTTTTTTAAATGAGAAAATTACAAATAAAATTAGTGAAATTATTTTGCACAAAAACACACATCTGGGTGACATTTGGTACCACAAGCGTGTATCATTCATATGATGCTTTAGGCCCATCTACAAGATAGAGCTCACCCCTCTCTACGTGAAGGAGTAGTCTTCTGGTCAGAGATTGAAAATAAGTTGGGAAGTTGTGGCCTCACCCCATTGGCTTGGCTGGACTGATAGTTCCAGAGTTCCCCCTGCCCTCCCGACCAGGTCTGCGTGGTCTCCCAGACATAAGGGAGAGTGGAACATCCACGTCCTTCAGGCAGACCCAGCCCCCTCCACCCCCAGCCAGGTGCAGCCCCATAGTCACAGCAACATCCCAGAGCCACTCAGACGTGCTGACGGCCATAGAAATCCATATTTAGAGGAGCTCGTTTGCTCATTCTTCAAGGCCTTATTCTGGTTAAAGAGATGCTCAAATACAAGTCACCCTTGTCTGCAGCCACCACACTTACTTTATGGTAAACTGGGTTTCCTCCCTAAGCAGCAGATTGGTGATCTCTAATCCCTTCTCCCATTTTTGTTGGTTTTCCTAGCGGATCCTCTCACACCAATGATATCTATCACAAAAATGACCAGTGTCTCCAAATTCAAAGTCTAGTCTCAGCCAGCCGCGTGGAAACGGCAGTTCCTTTGCTAAAAGTTGAACGCCTCGCCTAGCGCTGCAGGTGTGGCTCATATTCCCCAGCTCTTTACTCATCCAGTGAGTGCATCTGACTCGCGGGAGCTCGCTGGTCAACGCAGGGTGGAGGTGGGGGGGTGGGGAGGAGGACCGGACTGTGCCAAGCCGAACTGTAGAACACCCCTGGCTCAGGCAGGCGGACCCTCAGCTGGGGCCTTCGCCTTCACCACTCAAGGGCAGAGGACCCAGCGCCCGCCCTCTGCGGGTCCACAGCCCGCGCCTGAACCAGTAGCAGCGCAGCCCCCGGATCTGGACACAACCAGACCCTCCCCTAATGTCCTCAAGGCAGGCTGGGCCTCCAGAAGAGAAATTCCCCTCCCTCATTGGAACGCAAGACCCTGCAGGAACCAAGAAGAGGTTGTTTTTATTTGCAGACCTTTTGATTTGTCCATGCGATGGCTCTGAATTTCCTGCCAGAGTACCAAGCACTGACCCCCAGAGCCTGGGGGTTAAAGAGATTGAAATCCGACCCGCCTCCCACGACCCGGGTTGGGGGGCTCCGCTCCCCCACCTATGCTGTCAGCCTCCGCACACCGCCCCTGGCTCTATTCGCTGTCGGGGCTTTCCGGTGGTTCTCCGGGTTTCTCTGTGTGAGATGCCACCTCTAACATTGATGTTCAAGGTCCCTGTCCCCTTCTTCTACCCACTGGAGGCCCTGGGGGTCTTGTCCTGTCCACCCTGCCTCTGGCTGCCCAGCCCTACTTACTTCATGGACATCCCCAAGTGGGCTTCTTTCTCCGTGCTTCTTTTTTTTTTTTTGTTTGTTTGTTTTTGAGACAGAGTCTCACTATGTCGCCCTCTGTAGAGACTATGGAGTCACAGCTCACAGCAACCTCAAACTCTTGGGCTTAAGGGATTCTCTTGCCTCAGCCTCCCCAGTAGCTGGAACTACAGGTACCCACAACATCACCCGGCTTTTTTGTCGCAGTTGTTACTGTTTAGCTGGCCCGGACCGGGTCCAAACCCGCTACTCTCGGTGTATGTGGCTGGCGCCCAGCCTTTCTCCATGCTTCTTGAGCTTCTCCTCTGGATATCTTTCTGCTCAGGCGTCACAGCAAACCGCCCATAGATATATAAATTAGCTTGCCTGGTCCACCTATGGCCTGACCCCCTCCCTGTCTAACTGCATCTTAAGGCACACGGCTCAAAACGCTTTACCTGTCCTCAGTCTCCACGTCTATAAAATGCGGATGACACTGGGGCGAAACGTGTGGCTCAAAGGAGTAGGGCTCCGGCCCCATACCCCAGATGTGGCAGGTTCAAACACGGCCCCAGCTTATGTAAACCCCAGTTTATGGGG
Source organism: Nycticebus coucang (assembly GCF_027406575.1). Classification (NCBI taxonomy): domain Eukaryota; kingdom Metazoa; phylum Chordata; class Mammalia; order Primates; family Lorisidae; genus Nycticebus; species Nycticebus coucang. The sequence continues at coordinate 104,358,185 of NC_069783.1, read as the reverse complement.
TTGTGCAAGCATCACCACAATGTTAGAAGAATTTTACCACCTCAAAAAGAAACTCCATACTCCTTAGCTATTGCCCTCCTGTACCTGAACCTCCACCTTTTCCACCTCCCACCCCAATCCTTAAGAAGCCCCTAATCTACCCAACAGATGTGCCTATTCTGGTCTTTATTTCTCTCTTTCTTTCTTTCTTTTTTGTTTCTTTCTCTCTCTCTCTCTCTTTCTTTCTCACAATGCAGAATCTGAGCCTGTCCTGGAGGTTCCTAACCCCAGTAGGACTCAGAACTTGTAGCTGGGCACCTCCCCTGCCCATAGAGTAGAGGTCTGAATGTCTAACTTTGGGGTGGGTACAAGGAGAGGGAGGCTGTCAGGAGATCCCAGGTAGCAGGAGGCCTGGTGAAGTTTAAAGCTAGACTGGGTTGGCCCTACGCTACAGTTGTACCCTTAAGCTGGACTTGAGTCACGTTCCCTCAAATAGCAGTTGCTCTTTTTCTCAGCAGCTCTCAGGGCCATGCAAGGAAGATAAGCAGAGTCCACAGGACCTGGGGCCCTTGAGACTTGCTTTAGGTGCCCATGAATATGTTTTCCATTTTCATTTCTTTTAAAATCAGAAGAAAATGAAGATGTAACAATGAATCCAGCCTAGATTTGTTGGTTTGGGCAATCTTGTTCTCAGTTCTTGGAGTGCTCTTGGCTGAAGAATGACCACACCCATCAAGCAAGGCAAGCATGAAACCAGGTTTACTGAGGAAGGTTGAGACAGGTTTACAGAGCAAGAGCAAGATACATGCACCACAGACTACAGACAGGCTCATTGTGATCACAAAAAGGCCTTGGTTATGGTCTGGGGTCTTGTTTTATAATGCCTGAACCGGACCCTCCTTGGGGTTCAGAGTTTACATTGGAACTACTTTGATGAACAGTTGGGAGTTATATGACCTGAGTCTTACTGCACATATGGACATCCATGAGCCTCTTGGAAAGCCCATTTTGGGGGGTGGACTGTAATATAGATTCAAGCTAATGACACGATAATTAGCCTCAAGGTTGTTCTAGGTCACCTTTCAGACTCCACTGTACCTGTGCTGTTTGGCCTATAGCTGGGGAATCCTCTGCACCCTTTTGCAGCTGGGAGCTAGGTTCTGACTGGTAGATTGGTGGGCGGTTTCCTTCTTCCTAGGTGTGGCCAATTACTCTGGGCAGGATGAAGGTGGGGCAGCACCAAGTCAGGGCACCCAGGCAGAGGCTCTAACAATCTATAAAACAGATTATATTTGTCTTTATAACAATGTCATCATAAAATATAATTTTTCATATTTTTTCATGGTGGAAGAGGCAAAGGAAAGCAAAAATGCCCAGAATCCAGGAAGTTCTGGGCAGCCCTGAGAGCAAGTGCCTGGGAGGATAGGGCTCTGGCGCCAGCCAGGCTGGAAAAGAGAAGTGAGGAGGGTCAGAGGGGTCCCTGTGGCTGCTGACCCTGGTTTTCTCCAGTGTAGAGCTGCTCCTGGATGCAGTTGGCCAGCCAGGGAAGAGACAGTTATAAGAGAATTCTTCAGCAATCTTTTTGTTTGAAGAGGAAAGAAAAATCCAGCCTCAGTAGCAATTTGTTAAAGCCAAATGGACCTTTGTGTTGTGAATTACCCTGTGTGAGATCTGAGCCTGCTGATCCCACAGGCCCTGGCTGAGAGGGAGGAGCCAACAGTGTAGACTCGGGCCCCTGGATGAGCAGGAGGCAGAGTCCAGTCTAGCCCCAGCCAAGACCGCAGGCATCCCTGGATAAGCAGAAGGTAAACACATAAGTGGACACTCTCAGGTGCTAAGTGCAGTGAAGAAGAGAAAATAGAATGACTAAGAGGGGATGCTTTGGGAGTCAGGAAAGGCCCGCCCGGACTGAGTGGCCTGAGCAGGGAGGAGGCTGCTTGGGGCTCCCAGAAGAGATAGTATTATAGTAGAGTGATTTTATATATAATCCATGATTTGTTTTCTATTGGAGGAACATTAGCCAGCGACTAGCCTTTTAGACTCAAAAGTCCGAACATTAAAAATGACACATTAGAGCCATTTATGAGCAGAATTAAAAATTAAAATCACTCATATGTAAAATAATCCTGTGTAGAAAGTCCTTTTTTTTTTGAGACAGAGTCTCACTCAGCCACTTGAATAGAGTGCTATCACATCATAGCTCACAGCAACCTCAAACTTTTGGGCTCAAGTGATCCTCTTATCTCAGCCTCTTAAGTACCTAGGATTACAGGCACCCATCACAATACCTGGATAGTTTTTCTATTGTTAGTAGAGATGAGTCTTGCTTTGCTCAGGCAAGTCTCGAACTCCTGAGCTGGGGCGATCCATCTACCTCAGCTCTGAGAAGGCGAAGGAATGTAGTTATGAGCTGCCGTGGTAGGCCTAAAAAGTCTTAATACCTTAAACATTCTTATTTCCTTTTCTTTTAGAAGATTACTTAATCTAGAGGTTTACAAAATTTTTTTATCTTGATTTAAATGGCTGATTTATTCTGTTTTTGTGATTGGATTTTTAGAATTTTTAAATCATTATCTTCTTTTTTCTTTTTAATCATTATCTTGTTCGGCCAGAAGATAATCTCTTTTATGAGCACAGTACATACATATTTGATCTTGACTGCAGCACAAATATGTGCCTTCTCTCTGTACTGTGACACGGACCAAGGAGAAAGCAGAGCCCTGCTCTGTCTGTGCAGGAGAGCACAGCTCCCCCTGGGTTTGCATCTTTGTGCTTTTGCACCTGATACCCCAATGGAGCAGAGCCTGGCCCAGGAGGGCTGATGGTGTGAATGTTCGAGAAAGCACTTCTACAGAGTCTTGGCAGACCCAATGTTAACTCAGAATATTTATAGCTCCCATCTGTTTACCTGCAGGCTTCAGGGTACAGAGAATCCTGGGTGGAGGGAAGGAGAGCAGAAAGGGAAGGGAAGGGACCAAAGGGACAGCTAGCCACAGGCCAGTGGGGTGCCCTGGGAAGAAGATCTGGGGTGTCCTCCCTGTGTCCTGGCACAAAACCATCTGGGAGGCTTCAGTGAAAGCTTCAATCGCACTTGAAGTTCTTTTTAGCTTATTTTATGTCCTTCAGGCAGGTCCATGTGGACCCAGCAGGGAGGGGGCACTGGTTTTATTCCATTCATAACCCCTAAGGTGATAGGAATGGAGATAGAAAACCCGGGTTCTTGAGAAGGTAGCTTGTGGGTACGCTGGAAGGACATGAAACTCAGCACTGAGGGTCTAGGAACCTGTGATGGTTGGTGTGACTGATTAACTGTTCAAGGGCTGAGCAAGCATGTGATCAGCAGAAAAGGCGATTCTGCTGGGGGCTGGGAGGAGGCTCCTGCCCTGTGAAGAGGTGTTGTGTTAGGTACAAATAATGCTTGTTTATATTGTTAATATAAGCAATACTTATGTATGTTACACATTCCAACAATACCTTATTTTTTTTAAAATATAAATCACACCCCCCCAAAAAAAAAGATTTAGGTAAAGTTGTTGATAATTATTTATTAGCGTGACAATTAAAAAAAAAGAAGAAAGAGGGCGGCGCCTGTGGCTCAGTCGGTAAGGCGCCGGCCCCATATACAGAGGGTGGCGGGTTCAAACCCGGCCTCGGCTGAACTGCAACCAAAAAATAGCTGGGTGTTGTGGCGGGCGCCTGTAGTCCTAGCTACTCAGGAGGCTGAGGCAAGAGAATTGCTTAAGCCCAGGAGTTGGAGGTTGCTGTGAGCTGTGTGATGCCATGGCACTCTACCGAGGGCCATAAAGTGAGACTCTGTCTCTACAAAAAAAAAAAAAAAAAAAGAAGAAAGAAAGAAATAGGGCAGCACCTGTGGCTCAAAGGGGTAGTGTGCCAGCCGGGAGGTGGCAGGTTCAAACCCAGCCATGGTGAAAAACTGCAAAAAAAAAAAAAAAAAAAAGAGAAAGAAAGAAATACACTGGCTTTAAATGGGAAAGCAGTCTTTCAATCCATAATTTCAGTGAGTGTAGTCCAATCTCCAAGGCAAAGTGTAAAACTGTATGCATATTTCTTAGCAGGGCACCAAATAAGGAGAAATGAGAAGGCACTAAATTCTTGGATAGTCATGGAAGCCTGAGAAATTTTAGAATTGTAACTCATGGGCGGCGCCTGTGGCTCAGTGAGTAGGGCGCCGGCCCCATATACCGAGGGTGGTGGGTTCAAACCCAGCCCCGGCCAAACTGCAACAAAAAAATAGCCGGGCGTTGTGGTGGGCGCCTGTAGTCCCAGCTACTCGGGAGGCTGAGGCAGGATTTGGAGGTTGCTGTGAGCTGTGACACCACAGCACTTTACTGAGGGTTAATAAGTGAGATTCTGTCTTAAAAAAAAAGAATTGTAATCAGTGTAACCTGGCTTATTGTACCCTCAATGAATCCCCAACAATAAAAATAAATAAATAAATAAAAAGAATTGTAACTTATGATATATTATGCCCCATAAAGTAATATATAGGAATGATTTTAATTGTACAGAAAATATACAACAATCTCAAGTGGCAAATGCATAAGATATTATATTGTATTGTATCTTATGTAATACAAAACAAGGTGCTTGTTTAATATCCTTAACAAGTACATTTTAAATGCCTGCCTGACGCAAGCGTCAGAACCAGACACAATTCTTCCAGGTACATTGAACTGCCAATCATAAAAGAGGACCTCACAACACATATAACAAATGTTAACTCTGCCTGTGTTAATGTCTTTGAAGTATGTAATATGATGAATACTATTTTTCCATATTTCCTTTTTTAAATGTTTATTTTGACTTTAATAAATGAATATATTTTAAAAAATTATTTATTAGCGTGAAAGACAAATCAGATATAGTCACATGGTAGATGTTAGGCAGTCTTAGTAGTCATGTTTTCTATGAGTATTTAATGATGGAAAATACAAGAAAGAGCCAGAAAAGATTTCAAACTTGTTACTCAGTTTTTATTTTTTCTTATTAAAATCATTTTAAAATTAAAAAAAATGCTACTCAGGAGGCTGAGGCAGGAGAATCGCCTAAGCCCAAGAGCTGAAGGTTGCTGTGAGCTGTGACGCCACAGCACTCTACTGAGAGCGACAAAGTGAGACTCTGTCTCTAAAAAAAAAAACAAAAAAAAAATTTTTTTAAATGTTCAAAAGAGGTTAGGATCAGAGGTGCCCACCGGGGGGTGAATCAAAAGCCAGAAGTGCTAGGACTCAGGGCCAGGACTCAGTGTGGGGACTTGGGGCTAGCAGAATTTTCTTTGGCAATGCCCAGCTTCCAGGGGTGAGACAGGCAGCAGGAGGGGCGTCTGCTGTCCTGCAGCTCAGTGTCTGGGTAGGCTCCTCTGCCAGGTCAGCTTCTGACAGTTCCTGCCCTTTACGTGGGTCATTACAAAAGTTTTGAAAGACATAAAAATCAAGAAGCATAGGGCGGTGCCTGTGGCTCAGTGAGCAGGGCGCCGGCCCCATATACCGAGGGTGGTGGGTTCAAACCCAGCCCCGGCCAAACTGCAACAAAAAAATAGCCGGGCGTTGTGGCTGGCGCCTGTAGTCCCAGCTACTTGGGAGGCTGAGGCAGGAGAATCACCTACGCCCAGGAGTTGGAGGTTGCTGTGAGCTGTGTGATGCCACGGCACTCTACCGAGGGCAATAAAGTGAAACTCTGTCTCTACAAAAAAAAAAATCAAGGAGCATAAAATCCACACAAATGGAAACAAATGAAGCCTTCCTAGCAGCACTGATAAGCCCAGCAAGTTGACACCTGCACAAGTGACTCAAAAAGGACACTGCCAACTGTGGTTTTTGGAAGTGAAATAATGAACCATAACACCGTCTGTCTAAAAACTTTCACAGAGACATACCCAAGCCTGAATCTGAGAATTTCCTTGGTATTAATTCCTTTTCTTCTTAATTGGCCACAGCCAGTGTCTGTGGCTGGGGTCTGAGAATACTCCCCAAGACTCCCCCAGGAGCCAGGACTGGGAACCCAGGGCCAAATGCTCCTGTGGCCGCCTCCTCCCTCTGCCATCCTCCCAGGCTCTGACAGCTCTGCCTCCCTGGGCACATGGGCTTTATTTTCTAAAAATGACAAGTTATTTTTTCAAAGAAGTAATATTTATTAAACATTAAAAAATCCAGCAATTCTGAAGTATGAAGTAAGATGTAAAAGTCCCCTTTGTCCTTCCAGCCCCCTCTCCTGGCAGTGGCCCTATGGGCAGTTGGGCGATGTCCTCTAGCTCTGAGTTGCCATATGTGGGAGGATCACACACCTCTCACACCAGAGCTTAAACCCAGCCTCTTTGGGGGACTTGCCTGCAGCAGAGCCAGGCTCCCACAGGGAAGGAATGATGGGGAACCCCTGTCTCCCCATCTTTGTGAAGAATCCTTGACACCACTTGCTAGATGGAAGACAATAACAGATCTCTCATTCCTTCACCCACCCATTCATCAACAAATACTTGAGTGCCTCTGAGGGCCAAGCATCCTTCCAAGTGCTCAGAATCCTTCAGTGGGCAAAAGGGAGAAAGATTTTTGCCCTCATGAATTGAGGCGGGAGATGGGCAGTGCACACATTAAATAACAGGCTGATATGGGACATCGGGAGAGAGGTGCCATGAGGGATAGCAGAGCAAAGTGGGGGGAGGGGTTGGAGGTACTGGGGAGTGCAGGGCCAAGGCAGGCCTCAATGGGAAGGTGAGACTTATGTCTCAAAGGAGAGGAGCCACATGGGTTTCTAAGGGAAAGGCATTCCAGGCAATGGGAACAGCCAACGCACAGGCCCTGAGGCAGGCTGAGCCTCTTCAAGGACCAGCAGGGGCAAGTCGGCTAGAGTGGAAGTGATGTGGGGAGAGTCATGTGGCCTTCCTGCTCATGTGAATGAAATGGTGCCAGTGCCACGTGTGAGCAAGGGTGGCCTGGTCCGATCTACATCACACAAGGAGCTCATCTGCTGTGCTAACAACAGGCTGTGGACAGGAAGAGCAGCCAGGATGCCACAGCCCAGCCCAGGTGAGAGGAGGCAGCTGCTCCCACCAGGTGTCGGTGAGAACTGGTTGGATTGGGATGCATTTTGAAGAATATATGAATAAGCTGGGCATGAATCTAAGAGGAACCCAGGACAAGACCAAGGTTTCTGATCCTTGGTTTGTCTTATGAGCAACTTATTTAACCTTTATCTGATATGGGACAGGTACAGATGGAACAGTTTTATTTTCTGCAGGAAGCTAAGATGGGATTTTCATTTTAGAAGTTTGAATTAGAGATGTTCATTAGATGAACATTCCCTAAAACTCTGGTTGGCAGAGCTGTGGAGGTGCTGGTGTCAGGATGGCTGTCTGCCCTCAGTACCTGGTGTGCTCTTGACTGAAGAGTGACCAGACACACCAAAGTGTCAAGTCCAGCTTCCTGGTTCTGTTTTCCTGGTTCTCTGGCTCCTTAGGAGGGAAAAATCACCAGGAGGGCCAATATGACAGGGACCACAAGAACAGTCTCACACAAACAGCTCTTTATTATAAAATGGAGTGAGTCTGTCTCCAGAAGTAGGGAGGAGACAGACTGACTGACTCACTCCCTTACTCCCTCTCAGGTTTTCTTTTTTATTGGCCTAGTCCAGGGCAGGGGTCCAGGGAGGTGTAAGATGGTACTAGCTCATCAGCAGGTGTCCTTGATTCCACCTGCACATATGAGCTTCCTTTTCCTGCCCCCAGCCTGTTGTTAGCACAGCAGATGAGCTCCTTGTGTGGTGTAGATTGGGCCAGGCCATCCCTGCTCACACGTGGCACTGGCACCATTTCATTCAGATAAGCAGGAAGGCCACAGAACAGGTGAGGGGAGCTCCCCGACTGATGAAGCAGTCCCCCCACTTCAGGTGTAGCAGTTGCCCAAGATAGGATTAAGGGCGGGGCAACATCAAAACAGGGTGCCTGCCTTTATCCTTTTTCCCAGATGGAGAGATGGCTCCAGACAGCACCAAGCAGCACATCCTCATTCCAAGAAGAGCTGAGATCCTATCTACCTGACAGTGGCTCTGTTCTGGTAAGAATCCAAGAAAGACTTTCTGGAGGACCGAGATCTTAATTTCTGCCCCCAAATTCAAATTTGGGAGCCTGCTGGGCTGGACCACAGTGGCTCTACCTAAGGTCTGGGGAGGTCCGGGAACGGAAGTGGCTTCATATGATGCCTTGGGGTCAGCAGGGCAGCCTGGCCCAGACCCAGGCACTATGATGGGGCTGTGCTTTGGAGTCAGGGACTACAGAGCTACATTACCACGGACCCAGGCCCTTGGACACAACATGCAGCCAGGGGTGAGCTGGAGTGAGCTGCAACAGCCACCCTGGGAGGGTGGGAGGCAGCAGGAAAGCCGCAGGCCCAGCACTCTCCATGTCTCACTACGCATTCTCCCGCCTATCCACGCACCCTCACTGGACATATTCCACTTTAATTGCCAGTCTGATCAGCAAAAATGATGTCTCATTCCTTTTTTTTTTTTTTTGTAGAGACAGAGTCTCACTATACCATTCTCAGGTAGAGTGCCATGATGTCACACGGCTCACAGCAACCTCTAACTCTTGGGCTTATGTGATTCTCTTGCCTCAGCCTCCCGAGCAGCTGGTACTACAGGCGCCCGCCACAACGCCCGGCTATTTTTCTGTTGCAGTTTGGCCAGGGCTGGGTTTGAATCCGCCACCTTTGGCATATGAGGCCGGCGCCCTACTCACTGAGCCACAGGCGCCGCCCATTCCTTTTTGTACTAAAAAATGACATTTCATTGTTTCATGCTGCATTTTTGTAATTCCTAGAGAGGTCCGAGCATTTTGTATGACAGTGACTTGTACTGAATTGTTGCTGTTTCTCATATTGACTTTTTTTTTTTTTTGAAACAAAGTCTCACTTTGTAGAGTGCTCACAGTTCACAGCAGCCTCAAACTCTTGGGCTTAAGCGATTCTCTTGCCTCAGCTTCCCAAGTAGCTGGGCCTACAGGCACCCGCCACAACACCCGACTATTTTTTGTTGCAGTTGTCATTGTTGGTTAGCTGGCCCCGGGCCGGGTTCGAACCACCAACTTCGGTGTATGTGGCTGGTGCCCTAACCACTGTACTACAGGCGCCGAGCCACTCTCATATTGACTTTCTGATGCTCTTCACATGTCTGCATTATTCTTTTCTTTCTGTCGGACACTCCTCTGTGCTGTGCAAAGCACAGTGGGGGTGGAAGGTATAGGTAGGGCTGCCCCAGCAGCTCAGCTCCAGGCTCACATATCCAGACTGGGGCTTCTGAGCCCACTGCAGATGTGTATGGGGGACATTTGACTAACCTGACAGATCAAGTTCTAGCCATAGGCCAAAAAACTCTGGCCACAGGGGTCTGTAAATAGGACCACAGCCTCTGATGGTGGGAAAGCAACCAGCAGCTCTAGCACATTTTATAACAAGGAGGTATCCTTCAGATATTTCCAGCGATGGAATTTTGTCTTGATATTCATGGGGTCACCAGTTCTCAGCCAAAAGAGTGGGCTTATATGGCTTGGACTTAAGAAATAGGTAATTAGAAACTCTACTTTTAGGTGGGGAAAACATCTGCCAGGTAATGTTTTAAGGAATATTATTCTGAATGTGAGTTAGATAGGGGCTGGAAAGAGAGAAGTAAAGGAGGAAGACTCAGCTGGAAAAATAGAATTAACAACAAACGGCAAGGTGAAGAGCAATTAAAATGTAGAAAATAGGGCGGCGCCTGTGGCTCAGTCGGTAAGGCGCCAGCCCCATATACCGAGGGTGGCGGGTTCAAACCCGGCCCCGGCCAAACTGCAACCAAAAAATAGCCGGGCGTTGCGGCGGGCGCCTGTGGTCCCAGCTACTCGGGAGGCTGAGGCAAGAGAATTGCTTAAGCCCAGGAGTTGGAGGTTGCTGTGAGCTGGGTGAGGCCACGGCACTCTACCGAGGGCCATAAAGTGAGACTCTGTCTCTACAAAAAAAAAAAAAAAAATGTAGAAAATAAAAACAGATCACCAGCCTGTGATATTTATTTGGTGCCTGAGTGAATGTGAATGTATCATGTTAGGTAATAGATGTGGCTCGAAAGACATGGTGTTGTTTCATTAGAGTTTGCACACTGCAGCTCAGTGGCCGAACACAATATATAAAATGCTAACAACTCGAACCTCAGCAATTACTAACATCAGCTGGAGAATCTCAACGTTGGTTAAATGCCTGGGAGCTCAGCAGTTTCCTGCCTGGACAACTATTTTAAACATTTGGGTCTTAATTAGTGCTAGCATTGTGTGATTAACATGTAGCTATTTCTCCTATTATTTTAGATCTCAAGAGGTTATTTTTTGTTAATCTTCACATTACTCATCGACCCTCCCCCGGCAAAACCTCTAATCACAATGACAAATCATGCTAAACATTCCACTCCTAGCCCTGCCCCCAAATCTCATGGATGTTGTTTGCTTTTTCTGTGACATAATTATCATGCTATGCTGAGGTTAGGGGTAGGGTGTGGGTGAGACATATTCACAGAGAAGCAGAGGCCTCTCGAAAGAACAGGTACTAGCCACACCTCTCTTCTCACACTACAGAAGCAGAAAAGCCCATATACCCATGACACAGTTATAATATGCAATGACTGATTCAGAACCGAAGGAATGTGGCTGAAAGAAGGAAAGATCTGGGGACATGACCTAGCCTAGCACTTTCCCAGACCACCCAGCAATATCAGTGTATTCCTGAGGGGAGCTCTTAAAAGATGACAGAAGCGGTGTGGGAAAGCTAAGGTCAGAACAAGAAGGGAAAAATGCTTCAGTATGAATTCTCTCTCAGTATGAATTAAGGGTTTGTCTTACTGTGTGGTTGGTGGTTTGTTATCCCTTCATGGGATGTGAGACGGAGGCAGGGTGGTGCCTGGACCATGTCTGTACTGTCAGGTGACATGGGACTTGCTCTAGGGCATTGCACAACATCTCTGGTTGGGAGGCCAGGTGAGTGGGTGACAGGTCAGCCCTTGGAGCCCTACCTTGGACAGATCTGTAGCTGCAAATCAGTGATTACGAATGAGTCACTGAGCCCAGGCCTGCCCTGAGGACACGTCTGGGTGGAGTTTGTTTTTGCTGTCTCTGCACCTCCTCTCTCTGATTACTGATTACCCTCTAGCCCCAGGGTTTTTTAAACCTCCAAGTTTTTCCCCTCTAGAGAGCTTTTCACTTCTCATTACACTTTTTTCTTTACCCTCCACCCAACTGATATTTTCTTCACAGCCTGGTCTCAGTCATCTTCATGAAGACCCTAAGTTTACACACTATGTCACCTGAAGCCAGTGTTCGGTATCCCCACCTCAGAGCCATCTCATGGTTTACAGTGAGGCAAACATATGGAAACAGCCTTTCAGGCAGGTCACCCTTCCTGGGACCCCTGGGATCGAACCATTTAGGTGATTGCTTTTACCTCCACAGAAAACTATTCAAAGGCATGCTTCGAAATAGCACATAAATATAGTCAGGGAAGAATGAAACAAAAGATTCAGGTAGTCAGGGGCCAATAGCTCAGTTGGTAGAGTATCAGATTTTGGCTGGGAGTGGTGGCACACGCCTGTAATCCTACTAGGCTGGGAGGCTGACGTGGGAGGATCACTTTAGCTCAGGAGTTCATGACCAGCTTGACCAAGACAATGATCCCCATCTCTCTTAAAAATATAAATTAGTGGTGCATCTTACAAGGGTATATGTGAAACTTAGTAAATGTGGAATGTAAATGTCTTAGCACAGTAACTAAGAAAATGCCAGGAAGGCTATGTTAACCAGTGCGATGAAAATGTGTCGAAGGGTCTATGAAACCAGGGTATGGTGCCCCATGATCACATTAATGTACACAGCTATGATTTAATAAAAATAAATAAATATATAAATTAGCACTTTATCCTGAATCTCAGAGTCAAAAGATTCTATAATAGACATACTCTTATTTGACAATATGAATGTTACTTTCTTTGCATTATTATTATTATTGCTTAATATTTCAATGCAGCAATTCTCTGATTTCTTTTCTGAATGTATTTATGTTCGTTCATTCTTTACGAGGTTTTTGTTTCTAGTCTTTATCTTAAACATTGTTATTGTTATTAAATTTCAAGCCTCTTTAATTTTGTGAAGGCAAAAAATGGAAACCTAATAAACACATGTATATGTAAAAATAAAATAAAATAAATATATATATATATAAATTAGCTGAGCATTTTGGCGGGCACCCGTAGTACCAGCTACTTGGGAGGCTGAGATAGGAGTGTTACTTGAGCCCAGGAGTTTGAGGATGCTGTGAGCTAGACTGGTGCCAGAGCAATCTAGTCTGGGCAACAGAGTGAGACTCTATATAAAAAAATGAATAAATAAAAATTGTCATATAGTACATAAATATTAAAAAGAAAAAGATTCAGATAGATGGCCAGGGACTGAATGCCTTTTGTGATTTATCAAAGGAAAAAGCCAAACATTTTGTTGGTCAACTCAAGTTGGGTGAGAATACCTGTTTTAGAAAACAAAGGCCAAATCACTGAGAGAAAGTAATTTGGCTTTTTTCTGACTTGCTTTGCATAAAGAAACTGCCTCTAATTGTATGTAGAGATCCTTGTGGGATGGCTCATTTTGTTCCATTCTGACTCAGCAGAAGGGACTAATCTTCCCGGGCTCAGTTCCTTGCCTGCAAAGAGGCCATGCTGACCCCAGACCCATCTCCTGGGAAGCTGTTCCTGCACTGCGGGCCTCCGGGCTCTCCCTTAGCCATGGAAGGCAGTGAGGCTGGCCTGGCCTCCCTCATTGTTCCTAAAGTTTCTCTTATTCACTAATTCTCTTTTGCCTGTGCCTTTGCCTAGACTCCTAGCTTTCCTTCAACATCACTTTCATTTTTTCCTTTGCCATGTCCTTAAAGGAAAGAAGTTACCAAACATCTACCCTTTGATTACACCTACCCCCTCTGGCTCTGTTGGGCCTTTCTTTATCTTTTCTGTTTACTACATCCTTATCAGCCATCACTATAGTTCAGTATAGAAGCTTTTTATTTGCACAGGATATACAAACAATAATTAGCCTGGCCACCATGTCCTATAGAATGCCAAGTATTCACACTTGGTTGCAAGAATGATAATTACTGTTTTTACTTTGACTTTGAATGTATTATAAAATATTATGGACACTTAATGCCACTCAACTATAAATGTAGTTGAGATTTCTTTTGGGCAAGAACTTTTAAAATGGGGAAAAACAATATAAAAGCTACAATAAAGAAATTATCCAGAACATCAGACTCCACCTATGCAAGATAAATTGCTACAGGAATTATCTTCCTGCCATAAAAGCTAGAAAACAAATGGATATTTGCAGAGATTGCCTAACAGGTAGTTAGGCCTGAGAAGAAAGCAAGGTCTGAGATAAAGAAATAAATGAGATAAGGTCACTACAGCTCACCTCCCAGAGGCAGCATCCATCTGTAGCACAGGGAAGAGAACCTGAAAACACCCAGGTCCCACTGAATTGAGAGAAAAGATTTTCTTCCACCTCTGCCATCCCTGAGATAGCAAGATCAATCCTTCCTCTTCTTCCTACTCCTCAGCCTTTTGATCATCCACTTCCACTTAATGAATAGTAAATATAGTTTCTCTTCCTTATGATTTATGATTTTCTTTTCTTCTTTCTTTCTTTCCCTCCCTCCCTCCCTCCCTCCCTCCCTCCCTCCCTCCCTCCCTCCCTCCCTTCCTTCCTTCCTTCCTTCCTTCCTTCCTTCTTTCTTTCTTTCTTTCTTTCTTTCTTTCCTCACAGCAAACACAAACTCTTGAGATCAAGCAATACTCCTGCCTTAGCCTCCTGAGTAGCTGGGACTATAGGCACTCACTTATAATGCCTAGCTAGTTTTTCTATTTTTAGTAGAGACAAGGTTTTGCTTATGCTCAGGCTGATCTCAAACTCCTAAGCTCAAGCAATCCACCACCTTGGCCTCCCAGAGTGCTAGGATTACAAGCATGAACCACCATGTGTGGCTTGATTGTCTTTTCTTTTTTTTTTTTTTTTGAGACAGAGTCTCAAGCTCTTGCCCTGGGTAGAGTGCCATCATAGCTGACAGCAACCTCTAACTCTTGGGCTCAAGTGATCCTCTTGCCTCAGGCTCCTGAGTAGCTAGGACTATAGGTGACCACCAAAATGCCTGGCTTTGTTGTTTTTTCTTAGAGACTGGGGTCTCACTCTTACTCAGGCTAGTCTGGAAGTCCTGAGCTCAAGATGTCCACCTGCCTCGGCCTCCCAGAGTGCTGGGAATACAGGTGTGAGCCACCATGCCTGCCCTACCTTAAAATATCTTGATCATTAACTGTTCAAAGCAAAACATAACAGCATTGTGTTGTGGCAGTTATAACATCTGCAGAAGCAAAATGAGTGATAAAAATAGCTAAGAGAACATGAGCAAAAATGGAAGCATCATGTTATAAGTTTCTTACAAAATTATGTTAAGGTACATTATAAGTTAAAATAAAAGTATACCCTAAAACAACCACAGAAAAAGTAGAGCAAACATGCCAATAGTGTACAAAGCCTCTAGCCAGACAGATCAAGAAAAAAATAAAATAAAGAATAAATAAATTAGAAGAAAAATGAAAGGGGGATATCACTACAAACACTCTATACATTAAAGTAATAATAAAGGAATATAATAACTTTCTGCCAATAATCTTTTCAGTTTAGATGGAATGGACATATTCCTTGAAAGACACAAAAAAGAAAAAGAAGAAAGGATGATGTGGTGAATTCTGTGGGACATCTCTTTAACCTTGATCTCACATCAGACCAAACTGAACCCTGTCCTGCTTGATCAGAGAGGATCACAGGTGGTGCAGAAAAAGCACAAGGTGGCTGTTTAGAAGAGTTGCTGCCTCTCTTGAGGTATCAAAAATTAGAAAGGACTGTGAGCTCTGTATTAACAAATGGAAGGCAGGAAGAATTTCAGCCTTTCAACACCCACCCTGCCCAGCTCTGCATGCACAGAGGGCACTCTGAATTCTATAACATATCTTTTTTTTTTTTTTTTCTGAGACAGACTAGAGTACCATGGCATGATAGCTCACAGCAACCTCAAGTTCTTAGGCTCAAGTGATCCTTTTGCCTCTGTTTTTCTATTTTTAGTAGAGGCAGGGTCTCATTCTTGCTCAGGCTGGTCTCCAACTCCTGAGGTCAAGCAATTCATCTGCCTCGGCTTCCCAGAGTACTAGGATTTCAGGTGTGAACCACTGTGCCCGGCCGCTCTGTGACATTTCTTCACTCAGCTGACTTTTTGTGGCACTCACCCGCCTCTGCCCCCACCCATGTGAGTTAATTTTCATTGTAGAGCCATCAAGGTTGTTGCCAGATGTGTCCTAGGTTGCCTAAGTAGACGGCGCATGACCCCAGAAGATGTCTGAAGTCACATCAGGTGGGAGAAAATGTATCTGCGTCTATGTCAACTTTCTATCCGTCACAGATATATGATGGATAGAACACTACTATTTGCCAGGCACTGACCTGCGAGACATGAACCCTGGCATGTTCCTTCATTTAAGTGGCATTGTGTTGACATTTACGGAGGATAAAAGGTCCATTCTCAAGCTGGCTGGCCACCTATGTCTCCTCATCTACCAGCTGAAGGAAAAAAACACAATGAAGGTCAGAAAACCACAGAGTGGGAATAGAGCCTGGACCTCTCCTTATGCGGAGGTCCACAGCACTCAGACCAGAGGCTTGCTTTGTTTGGGTGTCATTCCCCCCCTTCCTTTCAGAGAGTATGTATAGGGACCTGAGGATTCTCCCACATGGGTGTCTCTCAGCGAGAAGGAGATGTCACTTTTGGGATGGAGGGAATCTATTGTTTAGGCTGTCATTCTTTCAGGACTGTCTCCCGAACCCTATCTCTGGACCACAAAGTAGATGACCCCAGCATTGCCCCAAGCATCCAGTGCTTCCTGTCAAGGAGACCTCCTCAGCCTGCCTGCTCAGGGGAGTGGGCCCCTTCTGATCCTTGGTTGTGAAGCTCCTGGAGGTTGGAAAGCGGGCTTGTTTCCTAGTTGGGTTGAAGGATAGGGGACCCAGCACCCAGTGATTACAATGTTCTGGGTTTGTCTGCTCTGTGCGGCCTGGGACAGAAGTGCTATCCAAACCGGTGGCTTCCTATGGACCGTGTTGAACCATCATGACTCTCAATCTTGAGTCAAGACCTGAATGGATTCTGGCTCTTAAAGTCATTTTCAGGAAGTCACCCTCCCAAGTACAGATGCCCCATCCCCACCCCCACGACTGCTGTTGTTCCTCTCCCAGTAGAGATGCCCTCCGTTTTACCAGACAGGACACCCCCCTCTGCCTTCCCGCTTGCAGGAGAGAGCCTGAGGCCTATCACTGAGTCTCTCCGCACTCTCCGTATCCAGAGATACGGAGACAAAGGGTGGGCGTGGCCTGGACTGGAGCAAGATCAGCTGTATGAAGTCGTTCTCTGGAACGGAAAAGAACTAACCGGATATACCTGTTGTATCACTTATGTGTTCTGGTAGTTGTGTGGCAGGCTTTTCCTTTCCTTTCTTTTCTTTTCGTTTTCCAAATTCACTCCAAATAGGCAATTGGGATGTCAGCTTCTGGCCACATGCTCCCTAGGCTTAGGTCCCCTGGCCCACACCGGAGACCATATATATAAAGGAGAAAATAACACAACATCTAAAATAAGTCTTTGTCCCAAGAATGGAAAAATAAACATCAGGGGTACTCAGTATCAGATTGGAACCAGCAGATGAACAGCTACGTATTCACATGAGAGAAAAACTCAATGAAACCCAACAAGTGGGAAGGGGAGCAGGTGGGACAAATTCCCACCTGATGGGTATCCTGCATGCATCTATTGCATGATTCCTGGGTGAAGGATGTGACTACAGCTCAGACTTTAATCTTACAAAAGCAAACTGTGATCTAATCGTATGCAACCCATATTAATCTTAATTTAAAAAATATATGACATAGGATTAAAAAATAAGTGCTTGTATCTAAAAAGAAAATGTACCTAAGTCCCAGAAACAATGAAAGAAAGAAATGGAAGGGAATGGGAAGGGAAGGGAAGGGGTCAGAGTAAGTGTGCTAGTGATGGTGATCCTTTCTGGTTTGAACCTTGACTGATAAGATTCTCACTCAGGCACTGCAGCCTGGCCCAAGGCAGCAAATGTGGGTCTGTTCTTTTAATTACTGACACCCAAAGTAGGTATTTGTGCATTGTAAAGGGTTTCTTTTTCTTTTTGCTGACATAGTCCCTTGATCACATCCTGTTTTCAGTTTTCTGGATCCCAAGAACAAAATACAAAAACAAACAAACAAACAAACAAAAAATCAAAAAAAGAAAAGAAAAAAAAGAAAGGAAAAAATAGATTAGCTGAATAGCTTTATGTCTATTTTAACTATTGAATCTATAGTTAAGGGCATTTCACAAAGAAAACTTCAGGCCCTGATGGCTTTACTGGTAGAGTCTACCAAACATTTTAGGAAGAAATATTACCAATTCTCTGAGAATGCTTCCAGAAAATAGAAGAGAAGCTAATCCTTTCCAATTTGTTTTATAAGACCAATATTATTTTGATACCAAAGCCAAACAAAGAATTTAAAAGAAAAGAAAACTACAGACCAATAATTCTCCTGAAAACATGTGCAAAATACTTAACAAACTATTAGCAAATCAAATTCAGCAATATATGTATTATGAATAAGTTGGGTTCGTACCAGCAATCCAAGGTTGGTATAACATTCAAAAATCAATTAATGTAATTCATCATATTAACAAACTAGAAAAGAAAAAAAAATACATCTAGATAAAAAGAATTTGAAACAAATTTAATACCAATTCATGAAAGGATTTTGGCAAATTAACAAGTGAAAGAGACTTCCTCAAACCTGATAACTAACATCATATTTAATAGTGAAAGAATCAATGCTTTTCCCCTAAGAGAAGGAATAAGGCAAAGATGTCTGCTCTTCCCACTTTTAATTAACATTGTACTGGAGATCCTCACTAGTGCAAGAAGCAAAAGAAAAGAAACAAAAAGTAAACAGATCAGAAAGGAAGACGTAAATGCCCTTCCTTGCAGATGGCATGATTGTCTATATAAAGCATTCCAAATAATCCACAATAAAAGCCACTGAAACTACTGACTTTAGCAAGATCACAGGACACAAGATCATTATACAAAAATCAATTGCATTTCTATCTACTAGCACCAACCATGTGGAACTTTAAATTCAGGAAAAGACAATTTTCATATTAGCATCAACAAATATGAAATGCTTAGAAATAATCAACAAAAGAATTGCAAGTCTGTACACTGAAAAGTTTGAAACACAGAGGTTTTTGTTTGCTTGTTTGTTTGTTTGAGACAGAATCTCTGTTTCCCTGGGTAGAGTGCCATGGCATCATAGCTCACAGCAATCTCAAACTGTTGAGTTTGAGCAATCCTCTTGCCTTGCCTCAGCCTCCTGAGTAGCTGAGACTATAGGCACCTGCCACAAGGCCTGTCTAGTTTTACTATTTATAGTAGAGACAGGGTCTTGCTTATGCTCAGGCTGGTCTTGAACTCCCAAGCTCAGGTGATCCACCCACCTTGGCCTCCGAGAGTGCTAGGCAAGAGCCTCCACACCTAGCCATACAGAGAAGTTTTTTTTTTTTTTTTTTTTTATACAGAGAAGTTTTAAAAGATTTATATAAATGGAAAGATATAGCATGTTCATGAATCACAGGACTCACTAGTATAAGATACCAACACACAAAAGATAATGACATTTCTGTATACTAAAAATGGACTGAAATTAAAAACACAAACCATTTATAACTTCTTCAAGAGAATTCAATGAAAATGAAATGCCAAATATAAATCTAACAGAACAATTATGTCACCTGTACCCTGAAAATTACAGAATCCTGAAAAAGAAAAAGAAAAAGAAATGACTTAAGAAAATGGAGAGACATGCTGTGTTTAAGGATAGGAAGGTAAAAAAAACATAGTAAAGATGTCAATTCTCCTTAAATTGCTGTGTTTGTACAACATAAACATAAGCTTACTTAAATTTTAGCAGGGAATAGATACGACCTAGATCAGCTAAAACAGTTTTGAAAAAGAAAATGAAATAAATCTGTCTGATGTTAAGGCTTCTATAGCTTCAATCATGACAATCTGACATTGATGGATGATAGACACATACATCAATAAAAGAGAATACAGAACCCAGAAATAGATTCACACAAACATGTCCAAATGATGTATTTTTTTTTTTTGTAGAGACAGAGTCTCACTTTATGGCCCTCGGTAGAATGCCGTGGCCTCACACAGCTCACAGCAACCTCCAACTCCTGGGCTTAAGCAATTCTCTTGCCTCAGCCTCCCGAGTAGCTGGGACTACAGGCGCCCGCCACAACGCCCGGCTATTTTTTGGTTGCAGTTTGGCTGGGGCCGGGTTTGAACCTGCCACCCTCGGTATATGGGGCCGGCGCCTTACCGACTGAGCCACAGGCGCCGCCCAAATGATGTATTTTTTGAGACAGAGTCTCAAGCTGTTGCCCTGGGTAGAGTTCCATGGCGTCATAGCTCACAGCAACCTTCAACTCTGGCTCAAGCAATCCTCTCGCCTCAGTTTTCTATTTTTAGTAGAGACGGGGGTCTCGCTTTTGCTCAGACTGATCTCGAACTCTGAGCTCAAGCAATCCACCCACCTTGGCCTCTCAGAGTGCTAGGATTACAGGCATGAGCCTGGCCCCAAATAATTTTTTTTTGTGGAGGTGAAAATGCAGTTTAGTGGAGGAAATAGCCATTTCAAATGTTACTGCAGCAATTGCGCATCCATAGATAAAAAATGAAATAAAACAAAAAATATCCTCAACCTCAACCTCACAGCTTATCCTAAGATTAACTCAAAATGGATCACAGATGTGAAGGCTTGCGTCCTCACAATCTTTGCTGGGATCTGCACTGAGGGCAGTTGATGTGAAAAAGAAAACTCAGACTCAGTTATCTCGGGTGAAATAATCAATGGGCACCTGTGAGAGGCGTACACTAAGCCGGCAGCATCTCAGGTGCAGCCAGCAAGTGCAGCAACCGGGCTATTCTCCAGTAGGTCTCTTTATTCAATCAAAAATCATAAATCAAATGGACAGCATAATGCATAAGCTTAATTTGAGTTATTCAAAGCAAGGTGCCTCAAGTAATCATTAACAATCAGAAGAAGGGAAACAAAGGAAGGGAAATCACGCAGGCACACCATGTGATTACAACTTAAACTTTACAAATTGGGGATAAACTTGCCCAACTCGCTGTAATGATTTCTATCTCTGCCTGGGCAGGACGATAGTAATTTTGGTCACTAGGCATTCTGCTCTCAGCCACCAGGTAACATTAGGGCCATCTGAGGCCCAGGAAGATGGGGGGCACGGGATCTTGGATTGTGGTCAACAAGACCCCCGAATCCTAGCTCTGAGCCTGCCAGGTGCCAGACATCCTGTGTAGACCACTAGGCTATCACTAGCCTTGAGGGGATTGAGGGACTTGGACTCTGGTCAATAAATCCTCCAGAAATGCCCGGCTTAAACTACACTATAAACCTGACTCCCACACACACACTTAAATGTAAAAGCATAAAACATCAAACCATTTAGGGAAAAAATTGGTGAAAACATTCAGGACATAAGTAAGACCTAGGGCTAGGTGAAGTATTCTTTTTTTTTTTTTTTTTGTATTAAGAGTTAATGTTTTTTTTTTTTTTTTTGTAGAGACAGAGTCTCACTGTACCGCCCTCGGGTAGAGTGCCGTGGCGTCACACGGCTCACAGCAACCTCTTAACTCTTGGGCTTACGCGATTCTCTTGCCTCAGCCTCCCAAGCAGCTGGGACTACAGGCGCCCGCCACAACGCCCGGCTATTTTTTGGTTGCAGTTTGGCTGGGGCTGGGTTTGAACCCGCCACCCTCGGCATATGGGGCTGGCGCCCTACTCACTGAGCCACAGGCGCCGCCCATAGGTGAAGTATTCTTAAACATGAACCCAAAATATAAACTCTTATAAAAGGAAAATTTGATGAATTATACCTCTTAAAATTTAAATTTTTACTGTATATAAGGCCCTGTTACGAGGATTAAAAGATAAGCTAAAGAGAAAATATTCGCAAGCCATATATCCAACAAAGGAGTTGCATGTAGCATTATAGAATATATAAATAATTCTCAAAACTCAACAATAAAATATCCAATTAAAAATGTCAAAAGATGGGCGGCACCTGTGGCTCAGTGAGTAGGGCGCCGGCCCCATATGCCGAGGGTGGCGGGTTCTAAACCCAGCCCGGGCCAAACTGCAACAACAAAAAAAATGGCTGGGCGTTGTGGCGGGCGCCTGTAGTCCCAGCTGCTTGGGAGGCTGAGGCAAGAGAATCGCATAAGCCCAAGAGTTAAGAGGTTGCTGTGAGCCCTGTGATGCCACGGCACTCTGCCCGAGGGCGGTACAGTGAGACTCTGTCTCTACAAAAAAAAAAAAAAAAAAAATGTCAAAAGATACTTCACCAAAAAGGATATACAGACATACAACATGAAAAGATGTTTAACATCATTAACCATTAGGGAAATCCAAATTCAAAACCACAATGAGATACCACTACATACCTATCAGAATGGCTAAAAATGTTTAAATTATAATACTACTAAATGCTGGTAAGGATTTGGAGAAGACTGGGTCATTCATTTCTAGTGGTAATATAAAGTGATTCAGTCACTCTGATAAAAAAATATGGCAGTTTCTTTAAAACTAAACATATGTTTACCACATGACCCAGGAATTATACATTTGGGCATTATCCTAGAGAACTAAGCACTTACGTTCACGCAAAAATTTGTATACAAATATCCATAGCAGCTTTGTTTGTAATAGCCAAAAGCTGAAAACAACCTGGACGTCTTTCGATGGATGAATAATTAAACAAAACACAGTACACTCATGAGTATTATTCCACTCAGCATTGTGGAATATTACTCAGCAATTAAAAAGGAATGTGTGTTGATACACACAGCCTGCACAGATACAAAGGCATGACCCTGGATGAATCCAAGCTATCCTCAAAAGGTCAGATACCATATAATTCCATCTATCATAACATTCTTGAAATGACAAGATGACACAAAGGGAGAATTGATTTATGGTTGCCAGGAGTTGAGTGAGAATGGGCTGGGAGGGGTAGGAATGAGTATGGCACCAAGATATTGGCCATGGAGTTGTTCCATACATTGACTATGGTCATGCCACATGAATCCTTACATGTGATCAAATCACACAGAACTGAATACACACAGACACAAATGAGAACATGAAAAACTGGTGAAATTTGAATAAGTACAATGGATTGTATCAATGTCAACTTCCTGGTTGAGATACCCATGTTCTACTTAGGAAAGATGCCACCACTGGGGGAAGGCCAGTGAGGGACAGATGGACTCTCTCTGTAGTGTTTCTTACAACTGCATGTTCATCTACAATTATCTTTTTTTTTTTTTTTTTTTTTTTGTAGAGACAGAGTCTCACTTTATGGCCCTCGGTAGAGTGCCGTGGCATCACACAGCTCACAGCAACCTCCAACTCCTGGGCTTAC
This sequence comes from Nycticebus coucang, assembly GCF_027406575.1. Taxonomy (NCBI): domain Eukaryota; kingdom Metazoa; phylum Chordata; class Mammalia; order Primates; family Lorisidae; genus Nycticebus; species Nycticebus coucang. The sequence continues at coordinate 104,335,524 of NC_069783.1, read as the reverse complement.
GCGATTCTCTTGCCTCAGCCTCCCGAGCAGCTGGGACTACAGGCGCCCGCCACAACGCCCGGCTATTTTTTGGTTGCAGTTTGGCCGGGGCCGGGTTTGAACCCGCCACCCTCGGTATAAGGGGCCGGCGCCCTACCGACTGAGCCACAGGCGCCGCCCATCTACAATTATCTTAAGGTAAAAAGTGAAACTGAAAAAGGAAGTTCATTACAAAAGTCTATTTGACTATCAAAATGAACCTCTTAAGCATAACTATAGTTAAAAGAAAAATGGAGGGAGGTATTTACAATCAAGGGTTAATGTACTTACTAATTAGTTTTTATAACCCATAATTAAAACACAGAAATCTAAAAGTATATATTAAACATACAATTGGAAAATAAAATACAAGTTGTTAATAAACATACTAAATACATTCAACTATCAGATTGTCAAAAACATTTACAAATGTTGAACACTATTGTTGCAGGTATGGGAAAATGAGCCCTTTGGTGAAGGCGTTCTGGAAGGTACAGTGTGTGTGTTTGTGTACATATAAAAGTATATATAATAATATATATTAATGTTTAATGTATGTATCTATTTGACCTACCAATTCCATCTTTAGGAATTTCTCATCTGGAAATATTCAAACAAGTACACAGGCTTGGATGCTTACTGCAGCACTGCTAGACTGGTGGTGGAGAACTGCCTTAGTCCGTGCTGCCATATAGTAATACCGAAGGCTGGGTAATTTATAAAGAAAAGAGGGTTCTGGACACACAGAGAGACACTGGAAATGCTCACGTAGAGAAGGGTGACTGTGTGAGGTCATAGGGAAAAGGTGGCCCTCTGCAAGTTAAAGAGAGAAGCCTCAGAAGAAACCAGTCTGCTATCTTGACTGTGGACTTCCAGCCTCTAGAACTAGAGATTGGAACAATTATCTGGTCATTCGGATGCTGCCCTAGTGAAGGACAGCTGCAAGCCTTGAACAGAGGTGGAGGAGGAAGAACTCACCGGATACATAGCTTTGAAAAATTTCTTCCAGTGATGTCTGGTGCACCACTAGGAAGAAGATACAGACCAGTTTAGATGTCCTTCTTCGAGCTTTTGAGGTTTTCAATTCAGCTAAACGTGGGTTTCTTACTAAGGAAGAACTGGTCAAGTATATTACTGAAGAAGGTGAACCTTTTTCTCAAGAAGAAATGGAAGAAATGTTGTCTGCTGCAATTGATCCAGACTCAAACGCAATTCATTACAAGGACTATATAACAATGATGGTGACAGATGAGCATTAAATATTCTAATTTCTAAATGAAAGGATAATTTAAAAAATTCCTGTTCTTGTTAAGTTCACATTTCATCTTGTAATTCCTATACCTGATATTTAATACCTTGTAATGTAACTATTTCAAGATACTTTGTTTTTTAAAGATGACCATAATAATTTAAAACAAGATTTTAGTGTGTCTAGACTTATAGAATGACAGATTTGACAATGTGCTATTTAGTTAAAAACTATTTTTAAAACATTTTAACATTAAAAAAAAAGGAAAGAAAAGAGAGTTCTTCGGCTGTACAAAAAGCACAGTGCCAGCATCTGCTTCTGGCGAGGGCTTCAGGAAGCTCCCACTCCCGGCATCAGGAGAAGCAGGGCCGGAATGTACAAGATCCCATGTTGAGAGAGGAGGGGAAGGCCAGGCTCTTTTAAACAATCAGCTCTCCTGGGCACTAGTAGACTAAGAACTGGTTCATTACTGAGAGGAGGGCACCAAGCCATCATTCAGGACCACACCCACCTCAGGACCCAGACACCTCCCATCAGGCCCCACCTCAACATATTTCAACATGAAGTTTGCTGGATCAAATATCCAAACTGTAGCAGGAAGGAACCCAAGCATCCCTCAGTAGAGGTTAATAAATATTGTGGTGCACATGTTCAGTGAACTATCACATAGGCATTAAAAATATCTGTGTTGAACTGTTTATATGGACATGAACAGAAAGAAAGCTCATGATATATCTGTAAATTTTAAAAAGCAAGTCACAGAATAGTATGTAGACCATGACCCTGTTTCTGTGTTAAAAATATAAAAGTACATGTGCAGAGAAACATCTGAAAAACTGTACAGCAGATAACATTTATAGTATCTTTGAGTGGCAGAGTAATAGGTGACTTTTCTTTATTTCTGTATTTTCTGAAATGTTTGCAATGAATCCAGATGATATCTATTAAAATAAAATCAGAAAAACAAAAGAATGAATAGAATAAGTACTTAGTTAAGGGTACTTCTTTTAAAAGATATGAGAAGTTATATATTATTTCCCAGGACTTCATAGGAACTTATATTTTGTTATGGTTTGTACATGGTATTAATCAGTACTGTGATTGATGGATCAAAGTTATTTTGATTAAATTTAATGTTAGTGATTGAATTTCAAAAGTAACTCACAGGCACAAGAGGACACTGTATTCACTGAAATGACTGATCTGGTTAAAGTGAATCCACTGAGGATATGTTAAGTAGCACTTTTAACTTAATCTTTTTTTTTTTTTTTTTTTGTAGAGACAGAGTCTCACTGTACCGCCCTCGGGTAGAGTGCCGTGGCGTGACACGGCTCACAGCAACCTCTAACTCTTGGGCTTATGCGATTCTCCTGCCTCAGCCTCCCAAGCAGCTGAAACTACAGGCACCCGCCACAACGCCCGGCTATCTTTTTGTTGCAGTTTGGCCGGGGCTGGGTTTGAACCCACCACCCTCGGCATATGGGGCCAGCGCCCTACTCACTGAGCCACAGGCGCCGCCCAACTTAATCTTTTTTCAATAGCACCTTCCTTCACATTATCTTAGAGCCCTTCACTGCCATAATAAACCACTCTCCATGTGGTTCCTTCAGAGGGAAGGAAAGGGAATGCTGCCATGATTTGGGGGATGTTCAGTCTAAGGAGGATGGTGTGGCCTGGTTGGTGAAGTTTGCTGTCCCCATGTTTGTCATAGACATACACAGGACCCAGACGCAAGACCCCTGAGCTTGGATTTCAATTCTTTATTCATAAAATAATGAAAACAACCCTTTCCATTCCTTTCCTCATGAAGATGTTGAAGGATCTTAGCAACTTGAATGAAGGTGCTATTTCAATATTCTCAACATAGCGCTTTGTCATTAGAAGTCCTTCAGGGTTATTAGCATGGTATTATTCTGACTGTACCACTCATGAGAACGTGGGCCTTCTCCCTCCTTGAATGTCATCATTTTTGTCCCTGAATCTAATCATCACTATTATCTGAAACCTTAGTGCTGGATGAGAGACTTTCTCAAGGGTACAGTGGGCAATTCAAATCTCTGCACTTCTTCCTGCTTCTTGGAGACAGTTCTGATAATTACTTAAACTGTTAAAAGTTTTAAACCTGAAACACACTCTGAAATAACTTTGGAGTTGGAATTATGATCAGAATTTCATTTCACCCACTGTGAAAATGCATGTGAACATACTAGACATGTGGATTGAGGAGGAGGGGGAGACACAGAAGCTAAGGGAAGGCCAAGGGGAAGGAGAGGACAGAGGATGGCAAGGGGACAGACAAAGGAGAGAAGTGAGGTGGAAGCTAGGGAAAAGGAGGGCTGTGCCCAGGCTGAGCCGAGCTCCCTCTGGTCAGAGCCGGCTGTGCTATGTGCTTATCTCCTGATCCCCCCTGCACTACGTAGAGTGCTTTGGTATCCTTTGCCTTTGGTGCCCAAAACAAAATTTGAAAGAATACTTTGAGCAAGTATGTACGCAGGACAGCTAGGAGAGTCACCCTAAAACCAGGATGGGAATAATTCTTTCTTCCTTTCCTGGGCTTCACCACTCACCAGCATTGGGCCAAGCACCCCAAGGACAGAGACTGCCATTAATTTCTCTTTCTCTGCCTCGAGCAGGCAACACTTGGTCTGTTTCTGTGTTCTGGGATCTTGGTACTATGCTCCCTCTCGGGATTTTCTGAGTGTAGCTAATTATTCCATTTCCTAACTGGAACAATTACAGGTCAGGGAGGGATTTCCTAGATGAAACGTTTGCAGTCCAGCCTCAGTCTATTACCACACCATCCCATTCCATCCCATTTTCTTCTGGCCAAAGGGAGCAACAAAGGCAGAACAATGTCTGCCTGTCACTACAGTAATGGTCCTCACCAGCTTCCTGGCAGGGTGAGTCACTTCTCTGGTAGGTAGGGCCTGCGCAAGTCCTGACCATAGTTTTCCGCCTCTTGGGCAGCCTCTCCCCAACACCCTGCCTAGTTAGTCTGCAGTGCCCTTTAGGGGAACCCCAGTCCCAAGCCTACCCCAGCCCTGTCATCAGCAGTGGGATATAGCCCTATTGCACCCCAGCCCTCCAGCCTCTCAGGGCCTTCTTAGTGTGAGGTGACAGTAGGACAGGATGTACTTGAACCAGCAAAAACTCCCATGCACCCAAAGATAAAAGGTGCTGAGAGCTGCCAGCCAGGATGGAGGAGAAAGGGTGGGACCCAGGGAGCCCACATGAGCAGCACCCTCCCTCCAAGAGGGGTGAGTGCAGGAGTCCTCAAGCAAGTGGCCCTAAGCGGGGTCCTAAAAGACAGAGGAGTGGGCTGGATCTGAACCTCGGAGTGTGGGGTGGAGTGCTGCAGGTAAAGGTGGGGGGCTGAGGAAGTGTGGGTGCACGGAGAGACTGTGGCATGGGAAGGAGAGGAGGCAAGGCCGGTTTAGAAGGCGTACCTTAACCACCATGTCAGGACCCAGACCACTGGCATCTGGGAGCCGACAGGGAGGGTCTGGTTGTTCCTGTTCAAGTTTCCTGTCTACTAATTACTGACAGATTTTATTGCTATGTACGGGAAAAGGATCCTTTTCTGTTAAGTCATTAATTCACAGACGCAAAAACAAAAAAACAGAACAATAAGCGCAACCCTATGTATATTACTTTCTTTTTTTTTTTTTTTTATTGTTGGGGATTCATTGAGGGTACAATAAGCCAGGTTACTTTCTATTTTTTTTTTTTTTTGTAGAGACAGAGTTTCACTTTATGGCCCTCGGTAGAGTGCCGTGGCGTCACACAGCTCACAGCAACCTCCAACTCCTGGGCCTAGGCGATTCTCCTGCCTCAGCCTCCCGAGTAGCTGGGACTACAGGTGCCCGCCACAACGCCCGGCTATTTTTTTGTTGCAGTTTGGCCGGGGCAGGGTTTGAACCTGCCACCCTCGGGATATGGGGCTGGCGCCCTGCTCACTGAGCCCACAGGCGCCGAAATAACTATTGAGCCTTTTACTGTTACGATTAGCATTTCTATTTTTAAATGATAGCAAATAACAGCAGACTTTAATAGCCAAATCAAAGTTGCCTTCCTCCCTGAAGCTTTCCCTAATCGTTGAAGACACCCGGTTCCATGGCCTGAGGAAATCAGGACCTTCAGCCCGGGCGAGCAGAACCGTCCGCCCCCCACCCCCACCCCGGCTGTCGCGCCCATAGGGGGCAGATGGCATAGGCCTGTGGCAGCCCACAGCCAGGAACCAATTATCATTCGACTACAACTTCCGTTGCCTAAGTTGCTTTTGTTCCTACTTCGTGGAGATAAACATAGCAAACTATATTTCTAAGAACGGTACACTGAAGCGTGCATGCACTTTGGCGCGCTGGTCCACCACTCTGGATCTTCTCAGCCCCAGTGACAAAAAGCTGGCCCTCCAGCAGCTTTAACAAAGAAAGGGGATTCGCTCATACTTGGGGAAGTCCAGAGAGGGACACTCGGGCACTGTAGGAAGGAGCCTCCCCTCCACCGCTGGCCTCGCGGTTCCGGGAGGACCGCTCCACCAACCCAAGCTAAGAGTCCCTCCCTCCGAAGTTCAGGCCGGCCTCCGACCTACTCAGCGCCCGAGGGAAGCCCCGCCCCTAATGGCTCAAGTCCAGATTCCTGCGCCAATCACAGGCGAGGGAAGTGGGGTTAGCGAGACCAGTTTATCCAGATTCCTTACTGATTCCCGAAGTTATCCGAAGCTCTTCTGAGTCCGCTTCCCGGTACTGCTCTGTCTGCAAAATCCAAGTTCTGGTAGGAAAGAGGAAGGACGCACAGATACTTGGCAGTTAACATAGTGCCCACAACCCCTTGCTGAAGAGTAATAATCTATCATTCCCTTTAGTTCTCAATTCCATTTGGGCAGGTTTCCCTGAGACTTTCCATTGCACCCCATTGATGTCCCTCTGCTCAGAACTCTAGTCCGAATAGAACTTTGCATTTCACGGCTATTTCATAACATTCTTCCACTCTCCAGTAAAATGTGAGCTGTCCGAAGATAGAGCTCGGCACACAAAAAGCAAATCCCCTGGCACAGAGGATGCTATGTGTATATATAACTTGTAAGTTTTTACTTCATCCATGGAGGAGAAAAATACGAGGCATGGAGATGTAGTTTAGAAAAAAAATCCCACCCCTACGATGCGTTTAGGAATTAAGAGTAGCAATTCTTTTTTTTTTTTTTTTAGACAGTCTCACTTTGCCACCTTGGGTGGAGTGCTGTGGCGGCATAGCTCACAGCAACCTCAAGCTGTTGGGCTCAAGTGGTTCTCTTGCCTCAGCCTCCCAAGTAGCTGGAACTACAGGCGCCCTCCACAGCGCCTCGCTATTTTTAGAGACCTCGCTCTTGGTCAGGCTGGTCTCCAACCAGTGAGCTCAGGCAATCCACCGGCATCGACCTCCCAGAGTGCTAGGATTACAGGCATGAGCCACCACGCCTGGCCAGGAGTTGCAATTCTCTACCTATATGCCAGAATATTCAAATGCCCAGCTCTGATCATGCCACCCTCCAGCTTAAAATCACTCCACTGCATCAACACTCTTGAGTCTGCCCTAAATAACCTTGTCTCCACTTAACCTTCCAGCTACTTCCCACGTGAATCCTTACAGGCCGAGTCCCACTCACTCTTGCCTTACCCTGCACTTTGTCCGGTTTGGAGGTTTGCTTTTCTACGAATGCTTCTCGAAATCTTCAAGGCTCAGCACAAATGCTACATCTTCTGCCCTGCAGAATAGGATTTCAGCATGAGTATGCCTTTAAAATCGTGTTCTGCACATTGTATCCACATTTATTTTACAGAGACAGGGAGAAAATGATTTATGTAAATAAATATGAAACTGTCTCTTGGTATTTAATGTAAGGAATTTAGCAGCATGAATTTACTATAAGTTGATCATATCAACTTATTTAGAGGGATTTTCACTTTGTAGTTTTCCTTACTCCTAACTAGATAAAACAGTCACAAGGATAATCAAGGCACAGTATGTGACTTGAGAATCATAAGTACCTTTTAATGAGTTTATGTCTTCTGAATCCACAAGCCAAGTTTGTAAATAAGATTTCTCATGAATGTTTTTTCTGTACCATATCAAACTAGAGAAACAAAATTTCTAGTTTACTAAAATCTCAGGGCAAAGTAATCTCATCATCTTATTATGATGCATTTACTTTGTGACATAGTCTGACCATGATTCATCAAATTAAGTACAATGAGCTACCCAACAAGTTGGAATCAATTTTCACGACATTTACCCAAAATGATTGAGCTACATGCTGGATTTCAGTGTTTTATGATTATAAAATAGATTCATTCATAATTTGCTTTCAGTAATGAACCTCAAAAGTAAGTTCCCAACAGAGCAGAAATAAAAAAATTCTTTCTGTTTTATTTTGTTTCAAACTAAGATCATTAAATCAATGTTTTCACACAAAAATACTTTTTCAAAAACAAACTGGTTTAACTCCACTGGTTAAAACAGAGACAACATTCTGAGGCAAAAGAAAACAGCCAAAGATTCCCATGTCCCTGAAATTTTTCTATGTTTAGCCTTGTTGGCTCAACTAGACGTGTATAATCACACTTTCCCAGTGAGGAGCTGTGCCCCATGCAATAGTGAAATGCATGTAAACCTTCAGCCAGTCCAGGGCTTGTAGTGAGCCATCAAAATGAATAATATTATAACTTATTTAGAGTGGTTTTCCCTTTGTAGTTTTGCAAAGAATATACGAGTAAAAAAAAAAAAAATGTTGTTGTGGTCAAAAAAGTTTATTTCTACCTAGTGCTGTTTTGATGATAGCAGAGCTGATGTGTTTTTATGGATATGGAAGGAGCTGCAGGAGCACAGGCAGGCAAACCAGCCTCACATTTCCTGTCGAGCACAGGGTTACTCTAGAGCTCACGCACAGGGCGCCCTTCCTTACCCAGGCTCTGTCCCCGAGCAGCTTCCTGCGTCCTCAGGTCTGTCCCTTCCTCTGCACTTTAGACCTCTTCTGTAGATGGGGTTCCTGTAGTAGACGTATGTGGATTCGAGACATACATGTGGACTCCCTGACTCAGGAACCCGCTGCTGCCCTCCTGCAAGGACTTTCCTGCCTCCGACTTTCCCACTCAGTTCCTCAAACCAAAAACCCAGGATGGCATGTGTTCCCCTCTCTTCCTTACCCACCCCGTCTAATCTGCCAGTAAATCCTGCCTATCAGACTCCTGAATTGTCCCCTGTCCTTTCGCTCCACCTCCATCCTGGATTTCTATAGTCACCTCCACTCTCTGCTTCTACGGTTGCCCTCCAGTCTCTGCTCGCATGCCACAGTGATGCTTAAAAAATAAGATGAATCAGCTTTATAAGGTACAATTCATACAATAAAATGGACACATTTCAAGTGGATGTGACTTTGCAGGTGAATCTCTCCTTGCTCAGGCCTATACAACATGTAGCCTTGTGTCTGACTTCTTTTTGCTGCCACATTTGATCCACACCTGATCCAGAACACAAACACTTAAAATGTGCAAGAGGCGGATTTGGGTTTGATAGAAATTGAAAATTGGTCACAAACATTCCAGGATGCTTCAAGTTGAAGGTAGAGTTACGGCTGTGTATACGCAGGACTCCTACAGAGGTTTCTGTTTTACTGTACAGATCTTTGTTTTGGCTGCTAGTCCATTCCTGTTACCACATTCAGCCTCCACTGAGGCAGGAAAAGGAGAGGTCAGAGCCTGAGACCCAGCAGACCACCTGAGGTGGAATCTTTTCCCCTCTCTGGAGGGCTGGTAGGACTAGAAATTCTCCCTGGTCTCTGTTCTAGACCTAGACTGGCCTGAGGCTAAGTAGTGCCAGCCAAGTGCCCGGTCATTCTGTGCATTCTTGCTTGGATCCAGCTCAGAGCAGAGCCCTGGAAACATTCCTGTGTGAGTGCAGAGACAAGCCCCACCAGGCCCCTGGGGCCCTCAGGGCCCTTAGGAGCAGCTCAGCTAAGCATCATGCCTGGTGGCAGGGATGGATCACTGGACCATGGCACTGGTGGCTTTCTGTAAGTCCCCATATTTAGACTGAAACTACCATTATTAATATGGTATCCACTAGAAAGCTGTCATGTAAGGGAAATTTTTCTCCCAATAATCCACAACTGACTGTGGCTGTTTCTGTTACTTGAATATCAGCGCATTTTTTCTTTAAATACATTTGCTAAGCTTCTGGCAAGCTCTGTTGTAAACACTTCCCATCATTCCTACATACAATCAGCAGTGTTGGGAAGGACCCAAGGTCTGTGCTCTGTCATTCCTAAACAACCTGCCTTGCAGCAAGACAGAGCTGACTGCTCTGGAGTTTATGGTTGAACATTGTCAAACTTGTAGAACCGGCTGTCGCTGGACCTGCCAACTGCCTCATGGCTGCTGCAAGCAGCAGAGAATAAAGCCAAGATTGTGCTGAGAAGGGATGATCACAAGATCTAAGTTCAGAGCTCCCTGGTTACTGAGTATGCAAGAAGGAAGGGGACAGGGTGAAGGGAAAACAAAATCAGCGAGGGGTGGGTTTGGCAAAGACCTTTCCCCACCACCCAAGATAGTTCTCCCCACAGCCCACTGACTTACTGCTGGAGGCAGGCCTAGCTCAGTCCCTTGTGCCCTGTGCCACCTTGAGCAAGTTTCTCAGTCTCAAGGGACTCTGACCTTCCTGTGGTCTTGGGTGGCCCCTCCGTCACATGTTTGAGGAATATGCTACGAACTCAATGAATATTGAACCGTCATCATTACCTTCTGTTTTCCTCCTTAGTTGAATGACCCCTGGAGAACAGTCACAGATCCATCTCAGAAATTCCATAAATCCTGGTTAAATTGAATGACATTTTAGGGGAGGGAGAGAGAGTTCAGATACTGATTTTTGGAGTTCAGTTATCACTTTTCTTGGAAAAACATTTCATTGTTCTTTAGAGACACTTGGCAATGGAATAACTCTTACAAAAGAGCAGCATTTATGAGTTAAGCGTAGATAATCCAACCCATATGGACGAAATTTCCCTTTCAGTGCTTGACTATGCTTTTAGAAATTGAGCAGAGAGAAGAGAGTTCTTAACAGAGGAGTTTTAGAGTTTACTGAAACACAATGTAGGAGGGGAAAAAGTGATCTTGTGGAGTCCAGGGCATGGCTGGATTTGGTCACTGCTAATGAGAAGCAGGTATTGAAAATATGCTACAACTCCTTGAAAATCTCACCAGGAATTGTTTCCTGCTGACCTCTTTGCTCTTCTATGCCTGCTGACCCCAGATGCTAGCAGTGCAAGATAACAGTGCCTGGTTTAAATTTAAGTCCCACCCTGTTGTTTTGTCCTTACTGTATTTGAAAAGAGATGTTAGAACTCGGGCTGCCGGGGTCCATCTTGGAGGCCTATGCAATGTCTAAAGTCCTCCAATTCATAACCACTTGCTTTCCAAGCTTACCTCCCTCTGCTGCCAAAGCATTCTGTTCTGGGTCTTTCTAAAAGGCTATCTCTAGCTGATGAGGCTGTTCCTATCAGCCTACAAAATCTGGAGAGGGAAGTGACAGGTTCCTATAAAATGTCAGCCAGGAAAGGAAGATATAGATAGACACAGTACCAAGGAAGAAAAAATAGGCTTGGCACCTGTAGCTCAGCGTCTAGGGTGCCAGCCATGTACACCGGAGCTGGCAGGTTCGAGTCCAGCCCGGGCCTGCCAAAAAATAATGACATCTACAACCAAAAAATAGCTGGGCATTGTGGCGGGGACCTGTAGTCCCAGCTACTTGGAAGGCTGAGGCAAGAGAATCACTTAAGCCTAAGAGTTTGAGGTTGCTGTGAGCTGTGATGCCACAGCATGTTACCCAGTGTGACAGCTTGAGACTCTGTCTCAAAAAAAAGGAAGAAGAAACAATTTGACATGCATTCTAAAGGAAAAGTGGAGATCCAGCTAGATGTATTTTCAGCTCACCAACATGGGCCTGAACATTTTGTGGTGCCAGAAAGTCAGGAAGTTCTCAAAAACCAAAGTAGGGCTGTAGAAAGGATACAGGGCCCATGTGCAGGAGCTCCCAACACCAAAGCAGGGAGGTATGAGCAACAGAATATGTAATGATAGTTTTGGGTAACAATGCTCAGATAAGGACTTTTGAGTCCATATGAACCAAAGTAAATAAGTAAGTAATTCAATTGAATGCATTTAGCCCAGGAAGTAGCTGGGAAGGCACATAGTCCTATAAGTCTAAGTGTATGACAGCTAACAGATAAAATTCTTCTGAATGGACAAAAAAAAAAAAAAATCAAATATTCTCTATGCAGGAGAAGAGGTTGCTTTTCTAAAGGACAAATATCTTTCATGAAATATTTATGGGACTATCAGCATTGTTTTATTTACATGAGCATATTTGCGATGTAAGCTCTTTCCTGTCAAAATCAACAAGTTTAGGATTAGAAATATAAACAACCCAACCCTGATGAGAATAGCCTTCTTTCTCAAAAGTTGTCTTTTTGGCTCACACTATCCGTAGTTAAAGAAAAATGAAAAAGTTACATATTTAAAGAGGTTTTCTCAAGAACTAAAATGAACTGGAAGAAGAAAAGGATGTGGCTCCAGACGAGGGAGAGGCTTCAGAGTTACAGGCCGCATGCAGACTAGGTCCAAATGAAAATGCAATCTATTAAGGGCTGACCATTTGACTGATAATCAAGAGTAGACTGCATGTACACATGAAAATATAATACATATATATACAGAGAATATGGGTGTACACCTAAAGTATGTCTATAAACATATAGCATACACAACCAGATGAAATAAATGCTACATTATTTATTATGAGCACAGCAAGTCCAATACTTGAAAAGAATAGGCCAGGCATGGTGGCTTATGCCTGTAATCCTGCACTCTGGGAGGCTGAGGCAGGTGGATTGCCTGAACTCACAGGTTTGAGACCAGCCTGAGCAAGTGCGAGACCCTGTCTTTAAAAAATAACTGGGTGTTGTAGTGGGTGCCTTAGTCCCAGTTACTTGGGAGGCTGCGACAAGAGAATCATTTGAGCCCAAAAGTTTGAGTTTGAGGTTGCTGTGAGCTATGATGCACAGCACTCAACCCGGGGCGACAAAGTGAGACTCTGTCTCAAAAAGAAAACTTGAAAAGAAAAAAGAACATTTTGTTTCTCTTATCTCCTCTTTAATGTATTCTACTCATAGGGGACATATTCCAGTTGTTCAAGTGGTTGCTCCTTCTAGTACCTGAGAAGGGATGACACTGTCCTCTTGTTTCAAAACACTGGAAAGCCACCTGCAACAGGATCAAGGCTTCTCCGTCTGCATGGTGATGGGTCCCATTTCTGTCCAGAGAGCAGCTCTGGGAACAGCTGTGCCCGTGAGCTTAACAGGGAACTCTAACTCCTCCAGAAAGGGAACTTCACAACTTGCTTAAATTACTTAGTTGGAATGTTGTGAAGTCTCAGATAATTTGATAGACAAGTAGAGTATGACAATGCATTTCAGTGTTTCTTTTGCACCATCCCTATTATGGTTCCTGTCGCTAACCCAGATAATCAAGACTTGGTTGTTTCTTGTCACTGGAGTCTGGAAGCCTTGCCCTTCAAACTGGATTTATGTTCATTTCTTCTGCTGCGAAACCCCAAAGTAATGTAGTAGGTTTTAACTTAAGTCGTTCAACTCTATTAATGAGAAGTATTCATTGTAATAAAAGTAAAAGGATAAATTTTAATTCCATTTTTTAAAAAAAGAAATACAAACAACTTTATGTACATGTGTAACATTTATGATGATGATGGGTTAAATGTGAAACTAGTAGGCTGAAACACAATCGGAACTTGTGACCTTGACCTTGATCCTCCAGTTTCACCTCAGACACGGCCTCCCCTTCTGGAGATCCACTGGCTCAGGACTCCACTTGCTTCTGCACACCCGAGATCCCTCCCATCCTTCCTTGAGGCCTCATCACATGGCCAGCAGTCCCTAGATACTGATCTCCAACTGCCATCGGACTGAGCAAAACCAGCCAAACTACCTGCAAAGTAAAAATCAGAAAGTATCGAGGCATGAAAGCCAAAGGCTGGGTGACAAGGAAATTCTGGAATTTACAAAACTGTTATGCAAACCTCTGTGAAAAGAACTTTTCTGTGAAAATTTCCAGGTATTTTTAAACCTTCAAATTTCCCCTCATGGTTTAGGTTTTTTTGGGTCCCCCCCTGCAAACTTTGTCCTCCCTGTGTTCCATTCTGTGCTCTTCCCTACTCTCCAGCACCTGCTGGCCCAGAAACCATCCAACTTGCACATTCCCCGTCCTCACTCTGCCCTGCCCCTCCCATCCCCTCTGAGCCATTTCCTCCTCTCTGCTTTGTGACCTTCATGTAACCCTTCCCACAAGTGACAAACCAGAGCCACAGCAATCTGGCCACCTAAAGGCTCATAAGCCCTCCAAGAGTCTGTGCAGAGCTGCTGAGGTCACGGGCTGTCCTACCCAGCAGGGGAGGTCCACGCAGGCTGCCTGTGGGTGACAGCTGCTCACTGCATATTCCTAGCACCCAGCAGAGGGCTGTGCACAGAATGAATGTTCAGTAAATATTTTTTGCCCTAAGATCAAAGCACATGCAAAGTTTTGGAGGGTGTGAGAAACATGACCCCTCAAATGTTGCTTGTGGGTGTGTAACGGAGGACAACCTCTACAAAGGCGTCCACACTAAGTTTGGCATCAATATGGTGACCTCTTGGGAGAGGTGGGCCACCAGGTTGCCTAAGGAGGGGTGAACCAACCCAGGTTGGAAATGGAGCAGGTCAAAACTCCCATGCTGATCAGTAGTGGGATGGAGCCTGTGAATAGCCACTGCACTCCAGCCTGGGCAACATAGCGAGACTCCATCTCTTTCAAAAAACAAAAAGGAAAGAAAAAAGAGGCAAGACTATGTGTACTGATATGGAAAGATTGCAAGGCATAATGTAAAGGACAAAGGCAACATGTGGAAAAGTGAGTATAGTGTATTACTATTTACGTGAAAAAATGAAAAATATTTCCGGGTACAGTGGCTCACGCCTATAATCCCAGCACTCTGGGAGGCTGAGGCCAGTGGATTGCTTGAGCTCAGGAGTTGAGACCAGCCTGAACAAGAGAAAGACCCCACCTCTACTAACAATAGAAAAAAAATTAGCTGAGGGTTGTGGTGGGAGCCTATAGTCCCAGCTACTCAGGAGGCTGAAGCAAGAGGATCACTTGAGACCAAGAGTTTGAGGCTGCTGTGAGCTAGGATGCTACAGCACTCTACTCAGGGCACAGAATGAAACTCTGCCTCAAAAAAAAATTTTTTTTTTCTTTAGCCAGGCGTTGTGACAGGCACCTGTAGCCCCAGCTACTCTGGAGGCTGCAGCCCTGCCCAGACCTCTTAAGCCCAAGAGTTTGAGGTTTCTGTGAGCTAGGCTGACACCATGACAATCTACCCAGGGCAACAGAGTGAGACTTTGCCTCCAAAATAAGCAAATAAATACATATAAATAAGAAACATATATATTGGGTAGTGCCTGTGGCTCAGTGGGTAGGGCACTGGCCCCATATACCGAGGGTGGCGTGTTAGAACCCAGCCCCGGCCAAACTGCAACAAAAAAAATAGCTGGGCATTGTGGCAGGCACCTGTAGTCCCAGCTACTCATGAGGTGGAGGTAAGAGAATCGCCTAAGCCCAGGAGTTGGAGGTTGCTGTGAGTGGTGATGCTACAGCACTTTACTGAGGGCGATAAAGTGAAACTTTGTCTCTTAAAAAAATATATGTATATATATATATATATTCACAAATGTCCATAAGGACAGAAAATATTCCTCATAGGAGGGCCAAGTACCCTAGGAGAGATTTCACTTGGGACAATTAGGTAGAATAAAAGGCATATATGCCTTTAGAAGTTTATTCATGTGTGCATTTACCTATTCTTATAAATAAAATATTTAAAGGGGGGCACCTACGGCTCAGTGAGTAGGGCGCCGGCCCCATATACCGAGGGTGGTGGGTTCAAACCCAGCCCTGGCCAAACTGCAACAAAAAAATAGCCGGGCGTTGTGGCGGGCGCCTGTAGTCCCAGCTACTCAGGAGGCTGAGGCAGGAGAATCGCCTAAGTCCAAGAGCTGGAGGTTGCTTAAGCTGTGACGCCATGGCACTCTACCGAGGGTGATAAAGTAAGACTCTGTCTCTAAAAATAAAATAAAATAAAATATTTAAAAATGTATAGGCTTCTGTTTCCAGCAACATTTGGGGGAAGCCAAAAGCATTATTAAATTCTAAACCACTATGTGCCTGGCACTTTTGTGTCCTTGAGAGACACAAAAGATGAACATGAAATATTGTCTACTCAGTGAAAATGCTGAGTAACCCCCAGCAGACAGTCCTGGGGGGATACAGTGAGTTGGCACAGAGGGGCCCTCTTGAGCAGCAGTGCTCTGCGGAGAGTGCCCGGCTAGAGCGGGAGACTCCCAAGAGTGCTCTGGACACAGCCTTCCTGCTCAGTAGACCAGCACAGCAGGGAGTATGGTCATTGACCAAAGGCCAACAGCCCAACAGGAACACAGGAAGAGACTTGGTCTATGTTTGGGAAGAGATATTTGTTCTGTGTTGAGTCACACTGTGCCAGCTGTCAGCTCGTCAGTCATGACACAGTTGCTGTCACAAGGTGGAGGACCGGAGTTGCCAGAGCAGCATCATAAAGTGCATAAGCCCATTCACATGGCTCAGGAAGTGTGAGTCAGCCTTTGAACATTCCTGCTGCTCCCTCAATATCTTCCACACCCTGGCCACACTCCCTGCCCAACTTGTGCCCACTGCAGCCCTTCAGGATGTCTCCAGTCTTGGCTGTCTGGGTCAGCTTTCTGCCCCGTGTCCTCCCCAGCCACTCGGGAAACCCTGCAGCCTTGCCATGACAGGCTGGAGTCTCCCTCTCCGGGAAGCATCTCCTCCTTTAGCTCCTCAACTCCCACTTAGTGGGCTTTATTCTTAGCATTATGTAGTTTAAATTTGATTTCTTTCTAATCTTGTGATGCACTTAGGTTTTCTTGCCCTAGCAAGTCCCAGGCTCTTCAAGGGCAGGACTGGGTGCCATTCTGCTTGGGTGTCTGCTCCAGTGCCTATAAGGTCCCTGCTC
Source organism: Nycticebus coucang (assembly GCF_027406575.1). Taxonomy (NCBI): domain Eukaryota; kingdom Metazoa; phylum Chordata; class Mammalia; order Primates; family Lorisidae; genus Nycticebus; species Nycticebus coucang. Next base: position 104,319,116 of record NC_069783.1, on the reverse strand, counting down.
AGTGAGTGAATGCTGTGATCAGCTCTTTCTGCTCCTCACCTAACCCAAAAGACAGGGCTGTGTCCTCACTGAGGCCATGTGAATTTTAGGAATGTGAGTCCTGGTAACTCTTAAAGGGATGTTTTAGAGAAATAAAAGAGTAGGAACACAATAAATAAGAGGGCAGTGTTCCCCTAGTCACAGTCCTCGGGGGCAAGTCACTGAGCAAAATGGGACAGGACAATACCAGCTTCCCCTCTCTACCAACAGTAACAGGTGTGTTCTCAGTTGCTCTACTCTGGGACCAGGACACCTCCCCCAAGCACTGTGTTTCTATGTCCTTGATTTTTCCTGCCCCAGGTCCCTTTGTGTGTCCCCTTCCCCTGAACTCTGCAGCTCCCACACACCCATCCCAGCCTTCAAGAGTCTACAAGTTAGGGAGCAGAGTACATCGTGCTCCCGGGAGTGGTGTGGGGGAGACCCCAGTGTGCATAGCATACACCCAAGTCTCCTGGGGGTCAGGCCCTCTGGCCCCTCTGTCCTGGTAAACCTGTTTTTCCTCTTGCTCCAAATAAAAGTTCAGACAGTTCCATCTGCCATCCCCGCCCCCCACACCACACACCATCTCCTCTTGTCGCTGAGGAAGTGAGGCCGTTTCTATATAAGGAGATGAGGTAGTTTTATCCAGGTACCGGGTCCAGCCCTGGCCTTAGGTAGAAGCTGAGCTCCTTGTAGCCCCAGTGATTTCTGTGAACCGCCCAGGTTCCTGCACAAACTGGCCTTGGCCTGCCCTGGCAGATAGCCCAGAACAGAGGGGCCTTGCCTGCCTTCTTTGGCCAGAGAGAGCTCTGAAGCAGTGTCTGTGTGCACTTTCCCATCCCAGTGCTGGAGCAGAGGTTCTCAGCCCCATGCCAGCTTTAAAATTTCTTGTGCCTTTCTAACAGGAAGACCAACCGCTTTTCTTTACTCTCACACAACACTGCCAACATCAAATGTGTGGTTTTCCCCTCACATTAAGCAATGAGTTAGGGCAGACCCCACAGGCTGAAAGCTCAGTCCCTCGAGTGTGTCCCCACTCTGGCATCAGTCACAATCCAGGAACCACCCATAATTCCAACCGAGTAACTATAAGTCACCACCCTCTTCTCGGGTTCCAGAATTTGCTAAAATGGCTAACAGAACTCAGGAAAGCACTTCATGTACTTGTAGTGGTTTATGGTAAAGAATACAATTCAGGAGCACCAGATGAGAGGGGCACAGAGCTCTCACCCCCTGTCTGGTGAACCACCCTCCAGCACCTCTGAGGTTGCCCAGCCTGGGAGCTCTCAAATACCCTCCATTCAGTGTTTTCTATGGGGCTTCGTTATTGGGTCCAATTGATTAAATCAATGCTATTGGTGATGGTGTCAATCTTCAGTCCCCCTCATTGGAGGTCCAAGGGTAGGGCTGGATCCTCAGGCACCCAGCTCCGTCCTTCATCTCACAGGCATTAACTCAGGTAAGGTTGAAAGAGGCTGATTATGAACAATGAAAAATACTCCTCTAATCTCTGTCACTCAGGAAATCTAAGGGTTTAGGAGCTCTGTGCCAGGAACTGGGAACATAGACCAAACCTAAATTTCTTTTTTTGAGAGAGTCTCGCTATGTCATCCTGCGTAGAGTACGTGGCATCACAGCTCACAGCAACCTCAAACTCCTGGGCTTAAGTAATTCTCCTGCCTCAGCCTCCCAAGCAGCTGGGACCACAGGTGCCTGCCACAATGCCCAACTATTTTTTGGTTGTAGTTGTCATTGTTGTTTGACAGCTGGGCTGGATTTGAACCTGCCAGCTCCGGTGTATGTGGCTGGTGCCCTAGCACCTGAGCTACAGGCACCAAGCCCAAACATAAATTTCTTATTACATCACAATATCACACTTTCCTTCACCCTATGCCAATGAAATCAGGATCTTGAATATGGACCCCAGAAATCAGTGGGGTTTTTTTTTAGTTAGCCAAATCAGCCCATTTGTTGCCAACATTGGCAGCCACAGCCTTGTAGTGACTTGAGGGTGTTAGTTTAGGGTCCTTTAGACTATGAGGAACAGAAAATCCCAGGTCAGCAGTTTAAACAAGAATTTTTGTACCTCCTATAACAAAAGTTCGAAGTGGAAGCATTTGCTGGGGTCAAGGGACTCAGCGATGTGAAGGCACCACCAAGGACCCAGGCTGCTCCCACCTCTGCACCAAGCTGCCCATACCTCACCAGCCACCAGGTCCACAGATAGGAAAGGTGGTCCCTGGCACACAAGCAGGGCTCTGACAGTAGGGACAGGGACAGTGGCTACCTACCACACCACCCCTTCTTGCCAGCCTGTGGAGGCTCTTTTTGGTGATGTCATTCTCTCCAGTCTTAGGGTAGTTGATCTGATTATTCTGAGACTAAGAGTAAGACTCACTGAGCTCCTCAAAGATTGAACTCTAAACTAGGAGGATGCAAACAGTGGGATAGAAGAGGTGGTCCCCTGGCTGGCCACAGCCCCGTTAATTTCGGTGAGGGCACCACCACGCATGCGCAGGTCTTGGGCAGAGCCTTCCCCCTCTGTGTATTTCTCCTACTTTCTGGTGACTGTTAACTGGCACACCAAAGCCTTGGCTGCACACCAGAATCAGTGCTTGAAAAAATAGGTATGTCTAGATTCTGACTTAATTGGCTTATGATGGAGCTTGGACATTGTCATGGGCTGAATGGTGGCTCTATCAAATTTGTATGTTGAAGTCCTGATCCCCAGCACCTCTGGATATAACTTTATTTCTTTTTTTTTTGTAGAGACAGAGTCTCACGTTATGGCCCTCGGTAGAGTGCCGTGGCCTCACACAGCTCACAGCAACCTCCAACTCGTGGGCTTAAGTGATTCTCCTGCCTCAGCCTCCCGAGTAGCTGGGACTACAGGCGCCCGCCACAACACCCAGCTATTTTTTGGTTGCAGTTTGGCCGGGGCCGGGTTTGAACCCGTCACCCTCAGTATATGGGGCCGGCGCCCTACCGACTGAGCCACAGGCGCCGCCCATAACTTTATTTCTTTAAAGAGGTGATTAGGGCCGGGCGCGGTGGCTCACGCCTGTAATCTAGCACTCTGGGAGGCTGAGGGGAGTGGATAGCTTGAACTCATGAGTTCAAGACCAGCCTGAGCAAAAGTGAGACCCCCGTCTCTACTAACATAGAAAAACTGAGGTCAAGAGTTGGAGGTTGCTGTGAACTATGACACCATGGTACTCTACCCAGGGCAACAGCTTGAGACTCTTGTCTCTAAATAAATAAAAATAAGAGGCAATTAGGTCCTTAAAGTAAGGTCAGATGTATGGGTCCTCATCCAATATGACTGGTGACCTTTTAAAAAGAAGAGATTAGGACACAGATGGGTACAGAGGGAAGGCCATGTGCTAAGGACACAGTGAGAAAAGGGCCATCTGCGAGGCCTCAGGAGAAACCAATGCCTTGAAGAAGCTGACACCTCAAAGACTTCTAGCCTCAGGACTGTGAGAGAATAAATGCCACTTGTTTAGGACCTTAGTATGTGGTCTTCTGTTATGGTAGCCCTCATGCCCAATATCTGACACAAGTATGATTTTACTTTCCCCTGTGATTCTAACATGGAGCCAGGTGAGAGCCCTTGCTCCAGACTCTAATTTGAAAGTCAAGTTATTAAAGACAGGTGTCTGGGCCCCATCTCCCCCCATCCCCCGCCACCCCCTTCTGGGACCTATTTGACAAGCTGTGCTATAACTCAGCCAGGTTTCTGAAGCTCCTTGGGTGCTGCCACCTTGCTCAGCTTCCAGGCACAGTCGCCGTGACCACTGGCCTCCTAGCAAGAGGCAAGGTAGCCACACATTTCTGAAATTCTTTCCCTGTCTTTGTGATCAAGCCTGGTTTATGGGCAAATGGGAAGCCTTGGGAGGGCTAGGAGGGGAGGGTACAGAGAGGGGTTTCTTTGCAGTTTACGTTTTGCTTGAATTCCTTGGATTCCTTTCATTAGAATTGCTTTCCTCCAAGTACCCAGCAGAATGGAGCACGCTAAAAATGAGGAATTGTGGTTGTGATCAGAAGAGAGTTATGAAGTACAAAATCCAAAGTCAAAGCCTTGCCTGTCATCTACCTCCCCAATCCTCTCCAAAGATAAACCACTAGTGATAATTTCTTACCTGTCCCTTCAGAAGAAAAGGTTTGTGTATGTACCTGCATATAAACAGTATTGGATTTTACACAAATGGAAATGTGTAAGTCCATATATTTCTGGACATTGTTTTTTTAACTCAATTGCACATTTGAAGCCAGAAAAGCAGCTTGCAAGATGGAGTCTGAGAAGCTCAGCTGAAGCAGTACAGCTGACCTAGTCTGCTCAACTCCAACGCACCTTCCGTGCTTATCTAGTTGGGGTTTCTCTGCATGATTGTGAGGAAGTCTATCTCAGGAGACTTAGGAAGTAGTCACATGTAGACAACAGGTATTGTGATATCAGTAAATGTAACTTTGATGATAAGATTTTTTTTTTACTAATTCTCTTAGATATTTTGTTAAGTGAAGATCACCTTTCTGTTGTTTAAACATTTTGCATTGTCAGAATGAAGACTATTTTGATGTTACTTCCTATCACATAAAGTTAAAATGTTCTAGGTCTGTTTCCTTGTATTAAAAGTTATTAGAATCGAAACTGAGTCAGAACAGAATTGAGAGACGACTTCTGCTGTTCTCCAGAATCACTGGCCTTCTGAAAATAAAGCTTCTTTGGACCTAAACCCTGTCTCTACATAATGGCTGGTTAATGACAGGCAGCTGGATCCTCTTCGTTTGGTAACTCATTGTTATCGAATTCTTCCCACAGGCTTTGATAAATTCAAGTCTCTCCTATTCAGAAGAATCTCTCTGCTAACCCAGTTCCATCCACCTCCTTATTTCTCTTCTTGTTTTTACAGGCACATTTCTCAAAGGTTCCTGCCATCCATGGTCTTCTGTTTTTCTTCTCATCTTTTGCTCCTCTGGCTCCAATCTGGCCTCTGTTCCCACTGGCCCAGTCATTGCTGAGGTTCCCAGTGGTCATTCATCTTCCTGCAGTAGATCCCAGTGTCACCTGATTGCACTCACCCACTACAAAGCCCTCTCCTTCCCCTCTGCTGGGTCCCCATCTTCCCACTGTCCCCCATCCCCAGCCAAGTGCCCTTGTCTCCTGGGATTCCACAGGCTCTTATGAGCCCTTTTCTTTCCTCCTGTACCTAGCATATGGCTGGCATACACTAATTATGACATAATCATTCAACAATAGATAAAGACATGAAGAAATGTATCTTAGAGAGATTTCCATGTCAGTACATACTGACATAGCTCATTCTTGGCTACGTAGAATCCAATTTTGCAAAGAAACTACAATCTGCTAACTATTCCTCTATTGATGGACATGTATGTTTGTGCTTTCTGGATTTTGTACTATTAGACCCGTGATGCAGTAAATATTATTCCACAAATATTTTTGGTTGTGCTGTATAGTGCATTCCTACAGAGGAATTGCTGGGTCAAAGGGTGTGCACGTATTGTAGATAATACCAAATTGCCAGGGCTGGGCGTGGTGGCTCACGCCTGTAATCCTAGCACTCTAGGAGGCTGAGGCAGTTGGATCGCTTAAGCTCAGGAGTACAAGATAAGCCTGAGCGAAATAGCAAGACCTCCATCTCTACTAAAAATTAAGAAACTAGTCAGGCACTGTGGTAGGTACTTTCAGTCCCAGCTACTTAGGAGGCTGAGGCAAGAGATCACCTAAACCCAAGAGTTTGAGGTTGCTGTGAACTAGGACGCCACTGCACTCAACCCAGGGTGTCAGAGTCTCAAACAAAGAATAAAACAAAACAAAAAGCAAAAATTGCCTGCTACAAAGTGTGCTCTGGTCCACAGTCTGCTAACATGTATGGGAGCACCCATCTCTCCATACCTCCACCACTATCATAGGCTGGCACCCTTGAAGAGGCTTGCCCATCTGAGAAATGAAAAATGATCTCACAGCTTTGATTTGCACTTCTTTCTTTATGATTCTGGCAATAATGTCTAAAAATAAGAACAAGTAGCTTTAACTCACTGCCTTGGGGGGTGGGGGCAGAGTGAGGGTGGATGCAGGATAAACCCTTTCCTACCACAGCAGAGAGGGGCACAGCGGGCTGCCCTCGAAGCTGCCAGAACACTCCAAAGGCCTTCCGATGACACTGTGGGAAGACCCGTGGTGTAGGAAGACCTGTCCCAGGTTACCAGGAAATGTGGGACATCCAGACACCCATCGGGACTGGCCCCATGCCCTCCTGACTCTGTATAAATTGTTACCTACTTCAAAGGCTTCGGCAGATTCTGGCAGCACCACTGGGCCCCAACTTCTGCTCTGAGGAATCTACCCAGGAGTCAGCCAGCTGAAGGAGATGAGTGAGGACCGTGCCAGGGTCAAACCTCCTCACCCACCCTGGAGTGGGGGTATAAGCATGCTTAAATTTTGCTTTTAAAATATATACATACACATGGAAATATGTATGTATACACATTAACTTTCATAGATAACACCATATACATACACACCTATAAACAGTCAATCCTCATGAGTCATGGATTCTGCATTTGCAAAGTCACCCACTCTTTAAAACATTTTTGTAATTTCAAAAGCTATATTCTTGGTGCTTTTGTGGTCATTTGCAGAAGCATACAGAGCAGCAAAAAAAAAAATTTGAGTTCCCTGACACACCCAAACCCAGCTGAGGTCAAACGAGCCAACGTGCTGCCTTTTTGTTCCAGCTTTCCTGCTACAAACAAAGGTCTTTTCTTGGTCTGTTTAATGCCACATCTTTTTGCATTTTTTTGTGTTTTTTGGTGCTGCTGCTGTCTAACATGGCTTCCAAGCACAGTGCTAGGATGCTGTCTAATGTCTAAGCACAGGAAGGCTGCAATGTTGGAGAAATTGCATTCAAGCATTAGCTATGATGCTGTTGGCAAAAGTTAAACGTCAGTGGATCAACAATACATACTACATAAGATGTCTTTAAATAGAAGCACACGTAAAATAAAGCTGTGTATCGATTGCTTGGTGAAAATGCTATGATCAGAGGACCTAACTCTGTTTCCCCAGGAGTAACAGTGCAGGGCTCCCTCATTCAGTGCTCCATGTGACTAGATCACACAGCCACTGCAAGGGCTGCACGGAGGGAGGCAGCTCAACTGCCTCCCTCCTGCTTTGCAGCTGGGGGCAGGCAGGCCTCTGCAAGCACTTGTGGAATGCTAAGTGAGGGCTCTGGGTTAGCAGAATTCCATAAGCACTGCCCTCAGGGAGCCTTCTTAAAACCTAGTCCCCACCAGGTGACCCTTCCCGATTTGTGAAAGCTATTATAACAGGGAACAGGAGGGGAGGGGAAAATGGTCATGGAGGGTACTCTGCATTCTCTGACACAAACTGAGGGAAATCTGGCTTGTTATTTATGATTCTTTGGCTCCCATGTGGCTTTTTCAATGCAAATGTTTCAAAGAACTTAAGTTCATACCAAGGTTTTCTTACAGGTGGATAATAAATCTGAATGTTCTTCCTGCCTAAGCCAGTTAAAGAAATGTAACCACATCCATCAAGAAGGTATTTCTGTCCCTGAAACCTAGCTGGGCTTGGCAAACCCTGGCCAGGCAGAGTGAGCAAGTTCTCTCTCTGAACCTTCAGGAGAGATTGGGGGTGGGGGGTGGGGGATGCAGGCCCAGTGGCATCATGGCTCACTGAATTTGTCCTTTCAGGGAACAGGAGGCAGGCTGTGAGCTCTTGGAAATCCTGCCAGCCACACTCTGACCAAGATTTAACCTTCTGACAAAGTAGATTCTTGGGTATGAATATTCGGGACTCTTCATATTTGTTGCTTTTACGGTCCTTTAAAAAATTACGTATGCTGAGCTGAGATAAAACGAAAGATCTTACCAATTTTTAGCTAAAATAGATCAAAAGACCCTAGCCATAAGAATTGTTTGGTCCGATCCATTATGAGTGATAGGGCCACAGGGAGATGTTGCTAAGCAACAGTGCACAGCCCTCTAGAAAGCCCATCATCTCCTAGCAACAGGCTGCCTGGTGACCCTCTGCTGCTGGAACCACCATGAGCCTGCCTGATAGACTGTCCTACTCCCCTCCCAGCAGTGTTCTCTTGTGACATCTGAGAGTCTCCTTGCTAGGTATTGGGAATACGTAGACCCAAAGATGAGGCCTCTGCCTTTGGTGGGAGTCCAGCCTGCTTTAGAGTAAGATACAGAAACAGACGATTATGCTGCAGCGTGGAAGTTGCTAATGTAAGAAAAAAAACTCTCATCTAAACAATTGACACTAGAGTTCTTCATCAGGAGGGCACTGGCTTTATTTGGGAAAATAATTTGATAAACTTCTGGGTCAAGACAGTTGGATATGCAGGGCATGGATGTTGTCAGAGAGAAGGGCTAGGGGCCAGAGTTCCTAAAGGAGAGGGGACAAGAAGGCAGGAGGTGGGCCCGTGGCCGATGTGGGGGGTGCTGGCTGGAGCCCCCTCTAAACAACTATGTGGTTTTAATATTTTGCTGTTAAAAGCATGTCCAGTGACCCTATAAAGCTTCGGTAAACATTCCACAGTTTCCAGAGGAATCCTGCTCACTGTGACCAGGGAAGGAGTGGCCAAAGAGAAGGGGCTTTGATTCCTGTTGGGTTGATGCCGAGGTAAAGAAATAGCTGTAGAAGAAAGAACAGCTTGGCCAAGGCTGGAAGTTGGCACAAAGGTGGTCTTGATCACACAAGCCTCCAGCCCCAGCATTCAGAGCAGTCTTGCTCAGGGCACTGGCTCCAGTCTGAGACGCTGGGTAATGGGATCTGGGGGCTCCTACACAGATCTGAAGGAGTGGTGAGACCCTGGCCAGCATTTCAGCACCTGGCAGTCCTGTGAGGAAAGTGAGGAGGAGGCACTTTAGACCTGCCTGGGGAGGTGGGGAATGTGCCCAGAGGAGGCAGCACCCGAGTGGGCGCCTGCAGGAGGACACACGAGGAAGCGCTCAGGGGATGGGCTCCAGCTATAACCACAGGAGCAAAGGGCCATCTGCAGATCTGGCCAAGCCTCAAAAATAGGGAATTTGCCTCCATTTAGGAGTGGGGCAGGGGTGGAAAACCTCTGGGATGTCATCCTATCTTCTGAAAAAGACAACTACATGCTTTTCCCAAATTTAAATCCCACAGGAGGATGACCCTTGTTTACTTTCACACGTGGGGCTGTGACCAGAAACAGATGACAGGTGGAGGGATGGATGGGTGGAGACAGAGGCAGACACCAAAGAGAAAGCCATTTTCCTCTCTCGAGAACTCAGTCTAGGCATGTGTTCTGGGGCAGCCTCCTGTTGGAGGTGTGCCCAGAGCTCACAGGATTGAACATCTTGGGAATTAACACGCTGCGCTGTCTCCCTGCCTCAGAGTTTGCAAAGTGCTTGCGAGGTTAGAATCTTGCTTGCCTCCTTATGTTGAGGGAGAAAATGTGCCTACCCTCCTTCCGTGGGGAAGATACTTGGGCCTGTGGTGGCCTGCTTCCTGCGTCTCCTCTGAGGTCATCCCAGCACTCAGGGCAAAACGGCTCTCTTACCCAGCAGTGCAAGCAGGTAAAAAGTTTGTTCCACGCATTGAACAGCCCACCCCCGGGGAATGGGAGTGTTCAATGTGTCTGCTCCTGACAGATGCAGCAGGATTCCCCACCTCTGCCTTCAGGACAATTACATTGCACTCAGCAAAGTGACTTATTTAGTCAGTGGTGAAGAAGGGCCAAGAGTACACCTGGGGTGGTGGCGGAGGATGGGGAAGGAAAGGGTGACAGAGATGCTGAAGAAGAACCTGGCTCTGATTTTCACCCACACTCCCAGGACATCAGAGACAGCAAGGCAATGGCTCCCAGGCAGTGGGCTCAGGCACTGGGAGGGACCAGGAAGGGCCACCTGGGGTTTCTTGGCCTTGGTCCTGCCTGCTTGTTGGAAAAGACTTCTCCTGAGCACTTCACACACACAGCAGGGCTGTGACTGTCTGACACACAAGGTGCTGCCTTGCAGGTCAATGTTTGTTGAAGGAATAAATGCATGAATGACTTGGGTACATAAGTCCCGTCTTCCTCATTGGCCATCAGGACCACAGCGATCATCACACCCCCTCTGTTCCTATGGGAACCAAATAGCAGCCCTCCAGAGTCCTCCCAAACTGAGCGCTCTGGCCAGGGCCCCCTAGGATGTTCTACTCCACAGCTGTCAGGCAGACCCACCTTCACCAAGAGGGATGAACAAGCAAGACAAGGCAGGCAGGCCCCAGGTTACAGCCGAGCCCTTCAGATGCTGCAGTTGCTGCTTCCTCTCAGGAGATGCTGTCGGCCTCCATGGATTTGGGAACAGGCGTTTTCAGTGCACCAAGAAGGGAGGTGTCAGTGGGCAATCAGACTCACTTGTAAGCCAGAGGCTGCTCCCTCACCCATCATGGGAGGCACACTGCCGATTCACACACGGGCTCTGCCCAAGCACCCCACACCTTCCCAGGCTGTCCTCCAAACATTCTCCTGGATCAGACAGAAACAGCGCCCAAGGGCCCTTTAAAATGTGGTTGAAAATGAAGTCTAGCCACTCAAGAGATGAAGCAAATTAAGAAGTGCAATGGTACATTTCAAAACTACTAAGATATAGCATGAATGTCTTATCACAACAAGTAAGTAAGCGAGATGATGGCGATGGTAATCAGTTTGATGTAAGCATTCCACATTGTATATCAAATTAGCACATTATACATCATAATGTGACTCATAATATACCTCATAAGGCTCAGACTCAGGCTGGGCTGGGAAGGGTGGTCTCAGAGCAGGCACAGAGACAGACCCTGAAGGGCAGCAGGGTTATGGTCCCAGCAGGGGACCAGGGGACACAAGCTGTGCATCTTTATGGCCACCACAAAAACTTTCTGAAAGTTGGATGTGGGGAAAAAGTCAGGTCTACAAACAGACTTGTGTATACAGTTATGATTTAATAAAAAAAGCAAAAAAGAAAGAAGTGAAGGGAGGGAGAAGCCATGGGGAAAAGACTGGTGAAGAGAGATGACACCACATCAACGGAGTTGGAACCAGACTATGGTAGAAATTGTGGTTTCAGGGGAGGCTGAGGCAGGTGGATTGCTTGAGTTCAGGAGATTGTTTTGAGACCAGCCTGAGCAAGAGCAAGATCTGTTTCTACTAAAACGGCTGGGCATTGTGACAGGAGTCTGTAGTCCCAGCTGTTTGGGAGGCTGAGGTAAAGGATCTCTTGAGTCCAGGAGTTTGAAGTTGCTGTGAACTATGATGTCATGGCACTCTAACCTGAGGCAACAGTGAGACTCTGTCTCAAAAAAAAAAAAAAAAAAGAAAGAAAGAAAGGAAAAAACTACTTTCAAAATAGAATGCAAATCTTGACAGTATAAAGCAGGCAAAGCTGGGAAAGGGGAAGGAAGAGAAAATGTAAGAATGTTAATCTTATAATAGTGAGTTAGTAGATATTGTCTGAAATTAAAACACATTCTTTTTCTTTTTTGCTTTTGAGACAGAGTGTCATTATGTCATTCTTGGTAGAGTGCTGTGGCATCATAGCTCACAGCAAGCTCAAATTCTTGGGCTTAAGCAATTCTCTTGCCTCAGCCTCCAGAGTAGCTGGGACTACAGGTGCCTGCCATAACACCCGGCTATTTTTGGTTGCAGTTGTCATTGTTGTTTAGCAGGCCAGGGCCGGGTGTATGCGGCCAGCGCCCTAGCCACTGAGCTACAGGTGCTGAGCCTGCATTTGCAGTTTTGATTTGTTCCTTTTCTGTAAAATTTTTTAATAATAAAATTTACTAAATGTAGAATATAAATGTCTTAACACAATAACTAAGAAAATGTCATGAAGGCTATGTTAACCAGTTTGATGAAAATATTTCAAATTGTATATAAAACCACCACATTGCATCCCATGATTGCATTAATGTACACAGCTATGATTTAATAAATAAATTAATTAACTAATTAAAATTAAAAATTAGGATAGTGATATGTTAGTATAATTATTTTTTCTCTAGCTTCATGTTTAGATAAGCATTGAGAGATTGTTGCAATGATGTCTGCTAAGTATTCATAAAGGTTCTTTCTGGATGGTAGGATTTGAACTGATTTAAAATTTTCTTTGTATTGTTTAAATTCCTATAATGCATGCATCATTTCTATAGAATATAGTGAAGGCATTTTGCTACAAAGCAAAAAGATCTTGTTTAATGGGAGGCATGGGTAAAAACCAAGATGTATTTGAAGAGGAATAAGTGTAATTAGCATTGCCCAACAGCAGAACAAAGTCTGCTTTATAGAAGAGTAACTAGCTCACTTTGGAAGTGTCCAGGCAGAAGAGGACAAGGGGTTGTCTCCGGGGAGTTTTTCACCCCAAGCACCTTTAAGCTCTGAGTCCACGTCTGTGCTTCAGGTGGCTGCTGCCCGATGACATTTGGGCGGCACATCCCATTAGAGCGGTTCACTCAAAGCCAACTGGAGGAGAAGTTATTTCTGGAAATGATTCCTAGACAAGTTTCATCTCTTTACTGACATGTGAATTCTTGTTAGCCTTAACACAGAGGCTGTTCCCTTTAATTTTGGGGTGTTTCATAAACCTTCACACCTTTACCTCAAGTGTTCCTGGCCTGATTGGGGCTGAATTCACTTCCATTTGTGCAGTCTGCAATTTCTACAGACATTCCAGCCATAATTTCCATTTTATCCTCCTAACAGAGTTGAGAGTTTCAGCATTGCCATTAGCTCTATATTTCATCAGTAGGAGATTTAAAATGCTGATCTCCTTTGCTTGCTGTATGCAAGAGTGCTTTTTAATATCACATATGTACTAGAAGTAAGCCCATAGGAGTAGGGATTTTTTACCTGTTTTGTTGACCCACCTCCAGCCCCCAGGACAGGAACTAGGGCATAGTATGTGCTCAACAATTACCCGGGCAATGAAGCAAACACCATCTTTGGTTTCAAGGATCCCCAGCTAGTGGAGGAGACAGACATGCACTTAAATAAAGATTAGCTATATAAAGAGTATGTGCCAAGTGCTGACAGAGCCAGAAGAGGGAAGGAACAGATCTTTGAGGATTAAGGAGGGTTTGAGCTGGACTCAAATGAACTAGTATGAACAGGATTCTGATAAAATGAGAAATGGGTGGAAGCTGTTTTGGTACAGGGAGGAGCCCCAAAGTGGGAACACCGTACGTTCAGGGGAAAACAAGACACTTCAGTGTGGGAGAGGGAAGAGCAGTGGCCAGGGCGGGGCAGAGACTGGGAAAGTTTTGAATGATGGCCCAAGAAACTGCCAGGTGAGAGCGATTGAAGGCTTTTAATCAGGGGAAGGACTTGTTAATATGGTGCTGTGGTGGGATAGGTGCTCTGTCTGAGAACTAGATGGGAGGCCGCAGACCACCAGGGCAACTTGGCAATCATACAAGAGAGAAAGTGGTAGAAATAGGAAAGAGAGGACAAGTTTGAAAACTGCTTCAGTCAATTCTCATCACCTCTGAGAAGCAGAAGCCAGCTGTTAGACTTATTTTCAAGAGATGTAGTGAGGGAAACACCTGTGTAAGTGAAAAGGGGGACATGGGGAAGGTGGTAAGAGCCTGCAGATCCCTAGGCAGGCCTGATCTCCAGGGAGAGGCTCAGACTCGGGCTGGGCTGGGAAGGGTGGTCTCAGAGCAGGCACAGAGACAGACCCTGAAGGGCAGCAGGGTTATGGTCCCAGCAGGGGACCAGGGGACACAAGCTGTGCATCTTTATGGCCACCACAAAAGCTTTCTGAAAGTTGGATGTGGGGAAGAAGTCAGGTCTACAAACAGACTTGTGGCTGGTATCTGGGCTCCGGTAACACCATCAACAGATGGGGACGGACTAGAAGGGGCAGCTATCCTGGGGCTTAATGAGTTTGACTGTGGACAGATGTAGTTCAAGTTTCCTCTGGGGTACCCAAGGGATTTCCTGAAGATATTTGGGAATCAAAGATGAATGTGGCAGGTTCTAGCTACTCACCATGCCCCGTGTCCTCCACTTTCTGGGCTCACCCCCGTCTACCTTTCCTGGCCTCCCCCTACAGTTACACGTGACCACGTGGCTTATGTAGACCGTGGAATATATGAGAAAGTGTGTGCCACCTCCATCCTGGCCCTTAAAACCTTCCACCCAAGCTCCCTCATGTCCCTTGCCCTTTCCCTAGCTGGCATTGACAGGGCAGCCATGAAGCTACATGTTGAGGGAGGCAAAGCTTCCATAAACCTGGGTACCTGGAAGATTGCATAGAATAGAGTTCCTCTGCCCCCACAGCATGGCCTCAGGCTCTTACCTGAGCAAGAAAAACATTTTCATTGTGTTAGGCCATTATCTGGTTATCAAATTTCTGTTATAGCAGATAAGCTAGCCCAGACTGACCTGAGGAGGCCTACCAAGCACACTGAGGTCCAGACAGAGGTCAGAGCCATGGGAGCAGATGAGGTGATCAGGGAGAGAGTATAAAGTGAGAGAACTGAGCTTAAGACAGACACTAAACTAGCACTTTCTCTACACCCAAGGGCCAGATGGATGGTAAGGAGCCAGGGGAGGGAATCAAGACCTTAACTCGAATGTTAAGAGGTGCTATGCTATGCTATCATTGCTCCTCAGAGGAAAATGAGGCTTCAAGAGATTTGTGTGAGGTCATTTGGTGGCAGAACCAGAACCAACACTCTTCTGCACAGGCTCCCGACAGCTCCTTGCCAGCTGGCTGAGCACCAGCATCTCCTCCTCTGCTCCTTGGCACGGGGACAACTCTACCCCTCCCTGTAGGCTCAACTCTTCCTCCCTTGGTTTCCTGGAACCCTGAGATAAGAGCTAAGCTCCTGCTCGGTCTGGACCCATCTTATGCCACAGTCTAGGCATCTGGGTCTCTGCCTGGTGCCCCAATTCTCCTTACTGGCCCGAGTGCCCTGTTCAACTAATTGCCTAGAACATCCCTCTAGCTGAAGCTGTGCTTTGCTAACCTCCTCCTAGTATGGAAGGCTGGGTTCCTGGACCCTCTGCTTCCCCTTACAACCTTATGCATCTGCCAGACAAAATCTCCTTTCTGCTCAGCACATGCACCCCACCCCAGCCCACTGTCTGTCTCCCCTACAGCTGCGAGCCCCGACCCCACCCACTTAGGCCCAGATAAATCCCAGCACACTCCCAATCAGAATACAGGGCTCCGATTGAGCTGAGGCCACACTAGGTGCTATTTGAGCTTATGTGATTTTGTTATCTAATCTCTTTCTTGATATCACTGATGTCATTTGTCAATCTTTGAATGATTTTAGTAAGATCCTTTTTCTATGAGAATCTTATCTCTAGTTATTATGGTGGTCTATTTTAACAAAGAGAAAGCTATGATTTCCATTTCATGTCTATTAAGAATGAAATCATTAGCCGGGCGTTGTGGCGGGCTCCTGTAGTCCCAGCTGCTCGGGAGGCTGAGGCAGGAGAATCGCTGAAGCCCAAGAGCTAGAGGTTGCTGTGAGTCCTGTGACATCATGGCACTCTACTGAAGGCGGTAATGTGAGACTCTGTCTCTACAAAAAAATAAAAATAAAAAGAATGAAATCATTGTATTTATTGAGGGAAAAAGTGAAACTTGGCTTATATACCATGAGCTAATTCAATGTTTTGAACTTGGGGTAAATCTCTATAACAACTAAAAACTCAGCTAATTTGTGTCTGTGGAGCTTTTAGTCAATTCGATTCCCTTCTGCTTCTTCCTTAGCCTTAGTAAAGACACTGGTTTTATTCTTCGTTAAACTCAACCGAACAGGAATTTATAACCAATTTAAATATTTATTCTAAGTTGGACTTCAGTCAGCACACTTTCACAATTTTCTTTCTCTGGGAATACAGCGAACACAGCTGAGAGTGCCCTAATTCTGCCTAATGGATAGCTGTCTGGCATGCTGAAATGCAGGGATGTCTGCATTTCCTCAGCACAGCATGGTCATTAACCCTTCCACACGCAGGTGACATTAGGTTAGGGACATTCATGAAAGCAGGGAATCCAGAAGTTGTTTCTAATTTACCTGAAATGACTTCACTTTTCCAATCATATGGATCTTCTTGGCCCTACTGTTGAAATAGGTCAAAACATCATCTCCATCCTGTAGTTAACTTTTACCATCTGCATTTTTCTTCTTCATTGGGAGATCTTCATTGCTTCTATGAATAATTCTACTTTTTCCAACTGATTTCCATTATCTTAACAGAATCAAAATAGACCATGTTTTAATCTCTTTCCATTCTTTTTTTTTTTTTTTTTGAGACAGAGTCTCATTATGTCACCCTCGATAGAGTGCTGAGGTGTCACAGCTCACAGCAACCTCAAACTCGTGGGCTTAAGAAGTGATTCTCGGGAGGCTCCTGTGGCTCAGTGAGTAGGGCGCCGGCCCCATATGCCAAGGGTGGCGGGTTCAAACCCAGCCCCGGCCAAACTGCAACAAAAAAATAGCCGGGCGTTGTGGCGGGCGCCTGTAGTCCCAGTTGCTCGGGAGGCTGAGGCAAGAGAATCGCGTAAGCCCAAGAGTTAGAGGTTGCTGTGAGCCGTGTGATGCCATGGCACTCTACCCGAAGGCGGTACAGTGAGACTCTGTCTCAACAAAAAAAAAAAAAAAAGAAGTGATTCTCTTGCCTCAGCCTACCAAGTAGCTGGGACTACAGGTGCCTGCCACAACACCTGGCTATTTTTTGTTTGTAGTTGTCATTGTTGTTTGGCAGGCCCTGGCTGGATTTGAACCCGCCAGCTCCGGTGT
Source organism: Nycticebus coucang (assembly GCF_027406575.1). Classification (NCBI taxonomy): domain Eukaryota; kingdom Metazoa; phylum Chordata; class Mammalia; order Primates; family Lorisidae; genus Nycticebus; species Nycticebus coucang. The sequence goes on along the minus strand of NC_069783.1, from coordinate 104,302,288 downwards.
ATGTGGGTGACACCCCAGCCACTGAGCTACAGGCACCAAGCCTCTCTATCCATTCTTAAGGCTTATTCTGCTTTCACTAAAATTGTAGTTGAAGAAAAGTCAGAATATTCACATTAATTAATGCCAAAGGGAAAATTTTATAATTTCTGTAACACCTGAACAAATCAACCTAGTCTTTCTTTGGGATTTTACTCTTCAGAAAAGGAGTTGAAAATTAAAAGAATGTAGTTCTTTTTTTTTTTTTTTTTTTTTTTTTTTTGTAGAGACAGAGTCTCACTGTACCGCCCTCGGGTAGAGTGCCGTGGCATCACACGGCTCACAGCAACCTCTTAACTCTTGGGCTTACGCGATTCTCTTGCCTCAGCCTCCCGAGCAGCTGGGACTACAGGCGCCCGCCACAACGCCCGGCTATTTTTTGGTTGCAGTTTGGCCGGGTCTGGGTTTGAACCCGCCACCCTCGGCATATGGGGCTGGCGCCCTACTCACTGAGCCACAGGCGCCGCCCAAGAATGTAGTTCTAATAGACATCACATGCTCCCTTACTGAGAGACATCTAGCTGGCATCTGCAGAAAGGCTCTCTGCTGTGCCCCACTGGAATGAGGGTGATTGGACATGACCTTGGACTGTGGATGCTCGTGGTGTGGTAACAGAGGCAGGGGCATAAACTGGCATAATATTACATGGGCAGAAGAGGGTCAATCTGCTAAGGTGACTCCCCTTAGGGGCTTAGGATTTGTGGAGATGTCATTTCAGTTAGACTTTGAAAAATGGTTGGGAGTTCACAGATCAACATTGACAAATCTGGACAAAGGGCATTCCAAATAGAAATCGAGGAAACTGAGGCACAGAAAGGTGAAGCTGCCCAAGCTAATAATAAGTGGTGGACCCAGAGTCTGAACCTGAAGCCATCAGATTCTGAAAACAAGTTTTCCATTTGTTGTTTCCCCTAGTGCACGAGGTTTTCACACAAACAGCCTCGTTTAATATAACGATGTACCAGAGATGTTCTTTTTGTTTCTAGGCCAGGATCTTTTGGCATTAAGGGAAAGAGAACACACAAACAGTACAAGTGAAAGGGACAGTTTTGTTTGTTATTTCTGCTTTGAATAAAGATGAAGGGGTCCCCTCAGGGGCAACCCAGGTGAAGATGGGGCAGACCCATGCACACCAACGCGCACTCAGCTGACCCTTGAAGGCTTCACTCCTCTATGGCACTGATCCCTTCACTTCCCAGTTTGCTTTTCCCTTTTCCAACCTTTTTCTCCTGTGGATACGTCACTTCTGCTTCTTTATCAGCTCATCCATGGCCCCCAAACTTTTCCAAACCCAAGGACCATCCAGGCCTTACCCATTTTAATTTCCGAATGAGAGACTGGATTGCTATTGGACAGAGCCTTTATGGCCAGCTGTTTAGCTATCAGCAGGGTCTGACATCCCCCTGGATCCAGAGAACTGTAAATGGAAGTTAGGGGGTGGAGACACGTGGTTTGTGTCCACATGGCAGGATGTAGTGGGATAGGGAAACAAGATCATCTGCCCTTTAGAAATGAGAACACCCCAGGGAGATCACATGGCTTGTAATTTAGCAAGTACAGATCCTACAATACATTGCCATGACTGAAATTCATCTGTCTGGTCTCAGAAACATTCCCTGCCTTGACTGTCATAACTTTTTTTTTTTTTTTGATAAAGAGTCTTACTTTGTCACCTTTGTTAGAGTGCTGTGGCATCGTAGCTCACAGCAACCTCAAACTCTTGGGCTCAAGTGATCCTCTTGCCTCAGCCTCCCAAGTATCTGAGACTACAGGTGCCCACCACAATGCTCAGCTATTTTCTTAGAGACAGGATCTCACTCTTGCTCAATTGTTGGTTTGAACTCGTGAGCCCAAAGAATCTACCTGCCTTGGCCTGACAGGGTGCTAGGATTATAGGCATGAGATATCCCAACCAGCCTTGACTGTCATTAACTCTGGATCCCAGAAATGGTCCTGGAATTGGGGGATTGTTTAGCTACACGGGCAGTGATAAGCTCTAACAATTCTATGACATCACAATGATCCTTTAAGTTGGACTTCAGTCAGCACACTGCTCATCAGTGATGAGCTCTAACAATTCTATGACATCACAGTGACTTAAACTGTCATCTGTGCTTGCTCACAGTGAAGGAGCAGTGGAAAGCAAGGCTTTGGGACACAAAGTCACTGCTGTGCTTGATGAGCATGGCAGTAATAACAAAGGACTAGCCATTTCATGTTGCGCTAGAAAGCTCAAGAAGAAAAAGTAAGGCCTTTAACTCCTTGCTCAAGTCAAGGTGTGGCATAAAACTGAGAATTGCTATTGTGGTGCTGACATAATTCCTTATTTCTGCATCACAAGCGGAGACCCAAAATCTAGTTTTGCAGGCTTCAGAACTGCAAGGTAAGTTCAACCTTTAGCTTTCTTGGATCTCTTATGTAAAGGTTATAGCATTTTTAGCAGGTGGAGTGGGACCTTCAAATTGAGATGGAGACATTTGGGTGGATTTGTAAGAATCTGAGAACCACGGTGCATCTTACAAGGGTACATGTGAAACTTAGTAAATGTAGAATACAAATGTCTTAACACAATAACTAAGAAAATGCCAGGAAGGCTATGTTAATCAGTGTGATGAAAATATGTCAAATGGTCTATAAAACCAGTGTATGGTGCCCCATGATTTCATTAATTACACAGCTATGATTTAATAATAATAATAAAAAAAAAGAACCTGAGAACCTTGACCCCCAAACCACCAAGACATCTGAGCCAGCAGAAACATCCTTTTCCACCAGGGGTCCTCAAACTTTTTAAACAGGGGCCAGTTCATTGTCCCTCAGACTGTTGGAGGGCCGGACTATAGTTAAAAAAAAAACAAAACTATGAACAAATTCCTATGCACACTGCATATATCTTATTTCGAAGTAAAAAAAAAAATGGGAACAAATACAATCACACCGCCTCATGTGCCCCGCGGGCCGCAGTTTGAGGACTCCTGTTCTAGACCATAAGGCCTGATCATGCTTCCTGACTTCTCTTGGAAGAGGGGTTTATGCACCACAAGACTGTGGGACTGGGCTATGCACACCCCCAAGACCTGAGAGGGACTATAATGGGCTGGATTACATTTAAGGCTACGGACACTATTATCCAAGATTCTAGATATGAAGTGCTGGGATTGTCCCTGCAAACTGTACTTCCCAGACTCTCCTGCCAGCTTCCGAGAATGGCAGAATAGGAGAGGAGCAGGGGACACCCCTTACTATTCTCCCTGCAGGGCAGCAGCCCTGTGCTTCCCTATGCTCCCATCTCTGTAGGGCAGTCCTCCCCTACAGTCCCGAATCCATCTCACACAGGTGGGTCTGGCTTTGGACACCTGGCTTCACCTCCCCTCTTGTCTTTCTGCTCTGGGGAGCCCTGGCTTCCTGCAATTACTACGTTCTGGGAGCCCTTGCCTTCCACTGTTTGTTCTGGCGGCTCCCAATTTTGCTTGTAATTTCCCAGATTAAATTCCTATCTATGTAGCATAAGCTCTGTTTCCCAACCCTGCATCACGGTGTGTGAGCTGTCAGCTCTCCAGAATGTATTGTAATGACCCTTAGGAATTTCTGTGACTTTTGTTTCCCACTCAATACAAATGAGTGCAAATATAGGCTGTCCATAAAGTGTGTTGTGTGTGCTGCACACGAACTTTATGGACACCCTTTACTTGTGAATCAGTTGAAAAACCAAAGTCACACGTCACTATGAAAATAAAAAACTTGAAACATTCAAAATAGATACACGAGGAAGTAATCTGATGCCTTAGAAAAAATATTCTTCACTTTAGGAAGCTATGCAAGTTATAATACCTCTAAATACTAAATCCTTGTAATATATGTAAAGCAGCATTTTCAGGAACACACATCTCAAGTCAGAAAGCTTCCCTGAGGGAGGCGCCTGTGGCTCAGTCGGTAAGGCGCCAGCCCCATATACCGAGGGTGGCGGGTTCAAACCCGGCCCCTGGTCAAACTGCAACCAAAAAATAGCCGGGTGTTGTGGCGGGCGCCTGTAGTCCCAGCTACTCGGGAGGCTGAGGCAAGAGAATCGCTTAAGCCCAGGAGTTGGAGGTTACTGTGAGCTGTGCGAGGCCACGGCACTCTACCGAGGGCCATAAAGTGAGACTCTGTCTCTACAAAAAAAAAAAAAAAAAAGAAAGCTTCCCTGAACTCACTCATTTGGCAGGCAGGACTTGGGGCTTGGAGTCATTCCAGCTACTCCAGCTTTGCAAGCAATTTTTTCAGTCTTGCCATCACCACCTTTTGTGAATCTTCCTTTTTTATTTTCTTTTAATGGTTAGATAATCAGGCTTTTATTTTGAGCTCTCAACAAAAATAGTAAAATTAGAATTTTTAGTAAGCATTGTTTCTTACCTTTTTGTTTTTACAGGGTTAAAGTACCTAAGAAACACTGTGTTGAGGAGAAGTGGAGGAAGCTGATTGCTCTACAGTTAGATCAGGAAGGTCAGGGCCCAAGGTGGTCTGTTTCAGTCACAAACTCTCAGCTGGTGCTGTGAGGACCAACCAGCCTGCATTTCAGCAAGCTTACCCTGTGATTCACGTTCAAGTTTGGGAAGCTTGCTCCGTGGCCTGGAGGTTTTAAGTAAATTCACAGAAAAGTCAAAACCCTATGAGTAATGGCACGGACTCTCAGCTCCAGCACAGGCCTTGTTGCCCAGGCACGCCTGAAAGCAGAGACAGAGCGGAGACGCGTTCCTGGGGACTTCGGCGCGCCTGGGGCGGCAGCAGGCGCCGCGGTGCAAGTCGGGGCTCACCTGCCTCCCGCCCTGCAAGCACAAAGACCCCCGCAGCCCTCCGCCTCGGGTGGCCTGGTCTGCACCCGCCGGCGCCCCTGCCTCGCTCCCCGAGTGCCCTTGCGTGGTGCGCCTCGCCGGTGCCCGCTGAGAGCTGCCACTGCGCGCCCGCCCTCCCGCCTTACGCCCCGGCCCCGGCCCAGGCCCCGGCCCAGGTCCCGCGCGGACTCTCCCGGCCTCGCCCCCCGCACCCACCCTCAGCTTCGGAAACTAGCGCCACCGCCTGTTCTTCATCTCAAGAGCCGGGCAGGGGCTCGGAGAGCTGCTCCCTTCCCGGGTCTGGGCCCACGTGTTCACCCTGCTGAGCAGTGGCTGAAAACACACACACACGGCTGGTTTTGAACATATTGGTATTAATATTACCTCATATTTCTTTTTTTTTTCCTTTTTTTTTTTTTATTGTTGGGGATTCATTGAGGGTACAATAAGCCAGTACCTCATATTTCTATGTTACTCTTTGTATTTTTCTATGTTACACCTATTTGTAGGATATTTACATAGAAGTTTAGGCTCGGCGGTTCGGCTGCGCGGCGGGGCTGAGGTGGCCGCGGGGCCAGATTGCAGGGAGTGAAGCTTGGATTCCAAGCCTTTCGGTGCTGGGGACAGCCAGGTCTTGCACACAGGGCATAAAGCCGTGCTTCCTGAGAAAACTAAAAAAGGCTGTTTACAAAAACAACACACACAGGAGGGGGCGGAGCAAGATGGCAGCCGAGTAACAGCTCCCTTGCATCTGGGCACCGTGAGTCTGGGGAGATAGGACTCCAGGCATCTCTGGCTGGTGGGAACTGCCTATCATCACTCCTATGAGGATACAGGGAGTCAGCAAGAGACTTCTGGACCCCAAGAGGAGGACTAAAACAGTGGAAAACCGGCAAGTGGTCGCGTGTGTTCAACCCGTCTAAACCCGCCCACAACTTCCACAGGCACGAGAACTTAAAGAGCAAGAGGAAGTGAAAGGAAAATTAGGGCAAGGAAACAGATAAAAGAAATCACTCATGAGGAAGAATCAGCAGAAAACTCCAGGCAACATGAAGAACCAGTCCAGAACAACCCCGCCAAGGGACCATGAGGTAGCTACTGCAGAGGATTCCACCTATACAGAAATGTTAGAAATGACAGAAAGGGAATTTAGAATACACATGTTGAAAACAATGAAAGAAATGATGGAAACAATGAAGGAAACTGCTAATAAAGTGGAAAATAACCAAAAGGAAATCCAAAAACAGAATCAAATCAGAGATGAACGATATGAAGAATATAAAAAGGATATAGCAGAGCTGAAGGAAATGAAACAGTCAATCAGGGAACTTAAAGATGCAATGGAAAGTATCAGCAACAGGTTAGACCATGCAGAAGAAAGAATTTCAGAGGTAGAAGACAAAGTTTTTGAGATAACTCAGATAGTAAAAGAGGCAGAAAAGAAGAGAGAGAAAGCAGAACGTTCACTGTCAGAATTATGGGACTTTATGAAACGTTCCAACATACGAGTTATAGGAATTCCAGAAGGGGAAGAAGAATGCCCCAGAGGAATGGAAGCCATACTAGAGAATATTATAAAAGAAAATTTCCCAAACATCACCAAAGATTCTGACACACTGCTTTCAGAGGGATATCGGACCCCAGGTCGCCTCAACTCTAACCGAGCTTCTCCAAGACACATTGTGATGAACCTGTCCAAAGTCAAGACAAAAGAAAAGATTCTGCAAGCTGCCAGGAGTAAGCGCCAGTTGACCTACAGGGGCAAATCCATCAGAGTGACCTCAGACTTCTCTAATGAAACTTTCCAAGCAAGAAGACAATGGTCATCTACCTTTAATCTACTTAAACAGAACAATTTTCAGCCCAGAATTCTGTACCCTGCTAAGCTAAGCTTCAAAATTGATGGAGAAATCAAATCATTTACGGATATACAAACATTGAGGAAATTCACCACAACAAGACCAGCTCTACAGGGAATACTTCAACCTGTTCTGCACACTGACCACCACAATGGATCAGCAGCAAAGTAAGAACTCAGAAATCAAAGGACAGAACCTAACCTCCACACTGATGCAAAAGATAAAACTAAGCAATGGACTCTCACCAAATAAGACGAATAGAATACTACCACACTTATCAATTATCTCCATAAATGTTAATGGCTTGAATTCCCCACTGAAGAGACATAGATTGGCTGACTGGATTAAAAAACACAAGCCATCCATTTGCTGTCTGCAGGAAACACACCTGGCTTCAAAAGACAAATTAAAGCTCCGAGTCAAGGGTTGGAAGACAATTTTTCAGGCAAATGGAATTCAGAAGAAAAGAGGAGTTGCAATCTTATTTTCAGATACATGTGGATTTAAAGCAACTAAAGTCAAAAAAGACAAAGATGGTCACTTTATATTGGTCAAGGGAAAACTACAACAAGAAGACATTTCAATTCTAAATATCTATGCACCAAATTTAAATGCTCCCAGATTCTTGAAACAGACCTTACTCAGTCTGAGCAATATGATATCTGATAATACCATCATAACAGGGGACTTTAACACACCTCTTACAGAGCTGGACAGATCCTCTAAACAGAAATTAAACAAAGATGTAAGAGATTTAAATGAGACCCTAGAACAATTATGCTTGATAGACACATATAGAACACTCCACCCCAAAGATAAAGAATATACATTCTTCTCATCACCCCATGGAACATTCTCCAAAATTGATCATATCCTGGGACACAAAACAAATATCAACAGAATCAAAAGAATTGAAATTTTACCTTGTATCTTTTCAGACCATAAGGCACTAAAGGTGGAACTCAACTCTAACAAAAATGCTCGACCCCATCCAAAGGCATGGAAATTAAACAATCTTCTGTTGAATAACAGATGGGTGCAGGAAGAAATCAAACAGGAAATCACTAACTTCCTTAAGCATAACAACAATGAAGACACAAACTACCAAAACCTGTGGGATACTGCAAAAGCAGTTTTGAGAGGAAAATTCATCGCTTTAGATGCCTACATTCGAAAAACAGACAGAGAGCACATCAACAATCTCACAAGAGACCTTATGGAATTGGAAAAAGAAGAACAATCTAAGCCTAAACTCAGTAGAAGAAAAGAAATCTCCAAAATCAAATCAGAGATCAATGAAATTGAAAACAAAAGAATCATTCAGAAAATTAATGAAACAAGGAGTTGGTTTTTTGAAAAAATAAATAAAATAGATAAACCATTGGCCAGACTAACTAGAAATAGAAAAGTAAAATCTCTAGTAACCTCAATCAGAAATGATAAAGGGGAAATAACAACTGATCCCACAGAGATACAAGAGATCATCTCTGAATACTACCAGAAACTGTATGCCCAGAAATTTGACAATGTGAAGGAAATGGATCAATATTTGGAATCACACCCTCTCCCTAGACTTGGCCAGGAAGAAATAGACCTCCTGAACAGACCAATTTCAAGCACTGAGATCAAAGAAACAATAAAAAAGCTTCCAACTAAAAAATGCCCTGGTCCAGATGGCTTCACTCCAGAATTCTATCAAACCTTCAAGGAAGAGCTTATTCCTGTACTGCAGAAATTATTCCAAAAAATTGAGGAAGAAGGAATCTTCCCCAACACATTCTATGAAGCAAACATCACCCTGATACCAAAACCAGGAAAAGACCCAAACAAAAAGGAGAATTTCAGACCAATCTCACTCATGAATATAGATGGAAAAATTCTCAACATAATCCTAGCCAATAGATTACAGCTTATCATCAAAAAAGTCATTCATCATGATCAAGCAGGCTTCATCCCAGGGATGCAAGGCTGGTTCAACATACGCAAGTCCATAAACGTTATCCACCATATTAACAGAGGCAAAAATAAAGATCACATGATCCTCTCAATAGATGCAGAAAAAGCATTTGATAAAATCCAGCATCCTTTTCTAATTAGAACACTGAAGAGTATAGGCATAGGTGGCACATTTCTAAAACTGATTGAAGCTATCTATGACAAACCCACAGCCAATATTTTACTGAATGGAGTAAAACTGAAAGCTTTTCCTCTTAGAACTGGAACCAGACAAGGTTGTCCTCTGTCACCTTTACTATTCAACATAGTGCTGGAAGTTCTAGCCAATACAATTAGGCAAGACAAGGAAATAAAGGGAATCCAAATGGGAGCAGAGGAGGTCAAACTCTCCCTCTTTGCTGACGACATGATCTTATACTTAGAGAACCCCAAAGACTCAACCACAAGACTCCTAGAAGTCATCAAAAAATACAGTAATGTTTCAGGATATAAAATCAATGTCCACAAGTCAGTAGCCTTTGTATACACCAATAACAGTCAAGAGGAGAAGCTAATTAAGGACACAACTCCCTTCACCATAGTTTCAAAGAAAATGAAATACCTAGGAATATACCTAACGAAGGAGGTGAAGGACCTCTATAAAGAAAACTATGAACTCCTCAGAAAGGAAATAGCAGAGGATATTAACAAATGGAAGAACATACCATGCTCATGGCTTGGAAGAATCAACATTGTTAAAATGTCTATACTTCCCAAAGCAATCTACCTATTCAATGCCATTCCTATCAAAGTACCTACATCGTACTTTCAAGATTTGGAAAAAATGATTCTGCGTTTTGTATGGAACCGGAAAAAACCCCGTATAGCTAAGGCAGTTCTTAGTAACAAAAATAAAGCTGGGGGCATCAGCATACCAGATTTTAGTCTGTACTACAAAGCCATAGTGCTCAAGACAGCATGGTACTGGCACAAAAACAGAGACATAGACACTTGGAATCGAATTGAACACCAAGAAATGAAACTAACATCTTACAACCACCTAATCTTCGATAAACCAAACAAGAACTTACCTTGGGGGAAAGACTCCCTATTCAATAAATGGTGTTGGGAGAACTGGATGTCTGCGTGTAAAAGACTGAAACTGGACCCACACCTTTCCCCACTCACAAAAATTGATTCAAGATGGATAAAGGACTTAAATTTAAGGCACGAAACAATAAAAATCCTCAAAGAAAGCATAGGAAAAACACTGGAAGATATTGGCCTGGGGGAAGACTTCATGAAGAAGACTGCCATGGCAATTGCAACAACAACAAAAATAAACAAATGGGACTTCATTAAACTGAAAAGCTTCTGTACAGCTAAGGTGACGATAACCAAAGCAAAGAGACAACCCACACAATGGGAAAGGATATTTGCATATTTTCAATCAGACAAAAGCTTGATAACCAGGATCTATAGAGAACTCAAATTAATCCACATGAAAAAAGCCAACAATCCCTTATATCAATGGGCAAGAGACATGAATAGAACTTTCTCTAAAGACGACAGACGAATGGCTAACAAACACATGAAAAAATGTTCATCATCTCTATATATTAGAGAAATGCAAATCAAAACATCCCTGAGATACCATCTAACCCCAGAGAGAATGGCCCACATCACAAAATCTCAAAAATGCAGATGCTGGCGTGGATGTGGAGAGAAGGGAACACTTTTACACTGCTGGTGGGACTGCAAACTAGTACAACCTTTCTGGAAGGAAGTATGGAGAAACCTCAAAGCACTCAACCTAGACCTCCCATTCGATCCTGCAATCCCATTACTGGGCATCTACCCAGAAGGAAAAAAATCCTTTTATCATAAGGACACTTGTACTAGACTGTTTATTGCAGCTCAATTTACAATCGCCAAAATGTGGAAACAGCCTAAATGCCCACCAACCCAGGAATGGATTAACAAGCTGTGGTATATGTATACCATGGAATACTATTCAGCCATTAAAAAAAAATGGAGACTTTACATCCTTCGTATTAACCTGGATGGAAGTGGAAGACATTATTCTTAGTAAAGCATCACAAGAATGGAGAAGCATGAATCCTATGTACTCAATCTTGATATGAGGACAATTAATGACAATTAAGGTTATGGGGGGGTGCAGAAAGAGGGATGGAGGGAGGGGGGTGGGGCCTTAGTGTGTGTCACACTTTATGGGGGCAAGACATGATTGCAAGAGGGACTTTGCCTAGCAATTGCAATCAGTGTAACTGGCTTGTTGTACCCTCAATGAATCCCCAACAATAAAAAAAAGAAAGAAAAAAAAAAAAAAAAAAAAAGAAGTTTAGGCTCGGCGTCTTGTAGATCAGCAGCTAGGGTGCCAGCCACACACTACTGGAGCTGGTGGGTTTGAATCCAGCCCGGGCTGCCAAACAACAATGACAACTCCAACCAAAAAATAGCCGGGCATGTGGTGGCACTCTACTCGGGGCGACATAGTGAGACTGTCTCAAAAAAAAAAAAAAAGGAAAAGTTTAATTTACTATTGCTTGAGATTGTTACATATTCATATATCCGTGTTTGGGTTCAAACAGAAATTGATGCACTGTGGCTCTTTCACAAGGTTGCCAGAGCTGGGACCCCAAGTCTGCTGCTTAAATCTTAAATAACCTGTGTGTGTCTCAGCTTCCCCATGTGTAAGGTAAACAGTGCAATGAACTCACACAGCATCACCAGGCCTCAGTGAGCATCAATGTGGAGCCAATCCAGACCTTCACTCACTCAGCCCATCCAGACATTGCTTCATTTCATCCAAATACACTTTAGTACATATCTCTGAAAGACAGGGACTCTTTTTGAAAACATAACTGGGATTCATTCTTGATTCTGTTCCTTAACCTCTGTCCACTCCATCAGGAAGCACTGGGGGATGGTGACACCACCACAGGCCCCCAGCCTCTGCCTTGCTCCCGGCCTCCAGGCCCTGGGCTGCTCCAGGTTACCGTCCTGCTGTCCAGCTGTGATGGCAGCCACCCACCTGGCATCCTACCTTTGCTTCTGTCCCTCTACCCTCACCAGTCCATTCTCCACACAGTGGCCAGCAATTCCCCTTTTAAGATGTGAATCTGATACATCTTTCTGCTGCTAACACTCATCCAGGGGCTCCCACTGCACAGAGAACATGGTCCAAGACCCCTTCCTGGAGGAGCCCCTTCCTCCTTTGGAGCCCCTCTGCTCAGTTCAGTGGTTGCATACTTCCCTCTTCAGCTTTCAGCCCACATCAGGTGTCCCCTCTGTGGGAAACACCCCTTCTCCCAACCTTTTCTCAGCTTCGCCCTCAAATCCTCTCAGTCAGGCATCCTTCATTTCCTTCCTGGGTCGCCTCCTGTTGTGATCACTGCTAATTTGCCCACTTTCTCATTTATTTTCTGCCTCCTCCAGCAGCCTATCAGCAACTCATAGGCAGGGGTGAGTCACCTCTCACCACAGCTCCTTTGTGGAGTGACACTTGCTCCCAAGGTCACAGTTGGACCTGACTTTCAAGGCTTCCTAAAAAGATGGGCATAAAAGCAAGTGTAGCTTTGCTTCTCTGGCTATAACAGTGTGAATCTGCAGAGGCCTGTGTGTCCTTTCCCTGCACGAGTGACTTCTACTTATATCCCTACACCTGCTCCAGGTGTCTCTTCTAGTTTCCCTGTTGTAACTTTTCAGGTGCTCCATTCATAAGGTGTAAGTGACTGTGACACTGGGTCTTGATGATTCTGTTTCAGAATTTATTCATTTATCCACTTCCTTCACTTAGGGAGGGGCATAGTCCCTGAGGCTGGAGAAACGGATTCTGATCCCATCCCATGGGTTCTCCAAGTAGAGGTATGTAGGGATTAAAATGTTAACTTCGTGTTTTCAATAGCTCTGGTATAGAGCAAGTACTGCTTAGGCATTGGTCATTTCTCTCCAATCAAACAACAAGCATTCATTTGTGAAGAATGGGACACTTTTGTAATGATGTATTTGTGGCTGGTAAGATTGCTTTGAAGTCATGATATTACTGTAAAATACAGCCTTACCCAAAGTATTTGTTAATCTATATTAGTAAACTAGTATTTATTAGGCAGCTGGCATTGCCCCTCACCATACGCCAGGTCCCAGGCATGGTAGAATAGTGAGCCAGCAGATGCAGGCCACTGCCTTTAGGGAGTTTTTGTTGTAGCCGAGAAGACAGACATTAAAACATTCTTACAATATTTGATTAAATAATTTTGGAGGGATTCACTTCAGCCTGGAGATCAGTGAAGGATCCCCTGAAGAAGTGATGTTTAAACTGCTCTGCATGTTGCCTGGTTTCTCTGACTCTGAGGCTCTGTGTACACGAGGCTATGCCCCAGCTTCCAGGTCAGCACGTCCCCATAAAAGCTGGCTTCTCTGTCCTCAGTTCTCAAATGAGATCTACTTTGCTTGGGGCAACCTGGATCAGACATGCATAGGAGGTATTAGGTTGGCCAAAATAACTCCATCTTGAAAAGCCATTCTGTGAGAGTCTTACAGGTGGACATAACTCAGATAAGAGACATGATACAGGTTCATCCTTGCAATTATAGACCGGCCCGATTACAGACCCACCCGGACAATAAAGAACCTGCCAGGAGAGTCCCTACCACAAGATAAACCTTTAACATCCTGATTAAAACAGAGTTTGGTGGTCCTTGATACAAACCAGCTTATCAGCTCTGGTCCCCTTCCTAAACCCTGCTAACATCCTTTAGATCTTAGCCCACTTGTACCCAAATGTCAAAATAATGTTTTCTTTGTTACACTTTGGTCTTGAGCGTTCTGATTTGCTTCTTTTTTCAGTTTTTACCTCTCAGGAGGGTGTTTAAATGAGGTGAGCCATTGGCTGGGCTGACACCTGGCACAGGGTGCACATATGTAGGCAGATTTCTGGTGGATCGGCAAAAAGGAAATACTGCGTCTCATCTACAAGCTTACGTGTATTTTTTCAGGGTCTTTTTTTATTCCCTAAAACATTCAACTAGTGAAAAAAATATTGAAAATTTCAAAAATAGGTTTATTAAAACTCACAACTTTTTTTTTTTTTTTTGAGACAGTCTCACTCTGTCGCCCTTGGTAGAGTGCCCTAGCATCACAGCTCAGAGCAACCTCAAACTCTTGGGCTCAAGTGATTCTCTTGCCTCAGCCTTCCAAGCATCTTGGACTACAGGCCACCCTCCACAGTGCCCAGTTATTTTTAGAGGTGAGGTCTTGCTCTTGCTCAGTTGGTCTTGAACTTCTGAGCTCAGGCAATCCACCCACCTGGGCCTCTCAGAGTGTGAGGATTGCAGGCATGAGCCGCAGTGCCTGGACACAATTATTTAAATGTAAATAATTTACTTATACCCCAAGCAGAAGTTATTATCAATTTACTTTCTCGGCCTTGAGGAAAGCAATCCCTTAAATAATATCTTATTAAAATCATTTAGCCATTTACAAATACATGAAAACATACAGGGGAGCGCAACAGTCATTTTGCCTAAGATGCCAGTACAGGTCAGCATGGCATTGTCATATCCTGTCTGTGTTTAAAACAATAATGTTTTACTTGTCATGGATTTTTTTGCATCCATATGATTTTTTCTTTTTTGAGACAGAGTCTCACTGTCTCCTTGGGTGGAGTCACATGGCATCGTAGCTCACAGCAAGCATCCTCAAAATACTGGGTTCGAGGGATCCTCTTGTCTTAGTCTCCTGAGTAGCTGGGACCCACCACAACAACTGGCTATTTTTATTAGAGACAGGGTCTCAGCTCTTGCTCAGGCTGGTCTTGAACTCCTGAGCTCAAGCAATCCATCTGCCTCAGCCTCCCAAAGTGCTAAGATTACAGGTGTGAGCCACTGTGTCTGGCCTGGTTTGATTTTTTAAAAATATTGCATGTAGCGCCTGTGGCTCAGGAAGTAGAGTGCCAGCCCCATATACCGGAGGTGGCGGGTTTGAGCCCAGCCCTGGCCAAAACTGCAAACAAACAAACAAACAAACAAAAAATATTGCATGAAAATATTGTTTATCTGTATGACTGACTTTTTGCTCTCTTTTACATTTTATACTGATTTGAATATTTCATTCATTTAACCCAGGACCTGGCTGAACCGAAGTGACTCTGGCCACTTCTGGATGAAGAAGTCAGGACTCTCCTAAAGGGGACAGGGTCGGTCACCTAGGAAGAGACTAGAAATACCACAACATCAGATGGCAGCCTGGAGTAAGTGCCGTGGGGTTGTCTGCAGGAGGAGAGATATGAACCCCTGAGCTCAGCAGATGTCAGGCTTCAGGTTTCCTTGGTTAGTTCTCTTGGGCTCTCTCTTGTGTCTCAGTGAAGATTTTTCAAGCATTGCAGCCTTTCTTGGCTGTGTTGAGAGGAAGTAAGAGTTTGTCCATACTTTGAGCAGAGGGTTTAAAATGGGAAGGGTGCACCCGGGAGCGTCAGCTTTCCGGTGACAGCCATAACTAAATAGTTACAACTAGCACTCACACTGGGTTTACCATGTGTAGACACAGCTCTAGGAGCTTTAATAAGTTTACAAATTCTAACTTCCAAGCAGCTCTCCACGGTAGACCCTGTTAATATCACTCTTCAACTGATTTGGAAATAGAGGCAGAATGAGGTCGGTCCATGCACTTATGTGACGGGTTTGGATTCCAATCTGAGAATCCAGACAGACTGACTCTGGAGTCCAGGCATAGGACCAGGCGCTGTCCCACCTCTCCAGCCACAGGGCAGCCTGCAGGCAGAGCCAGGCTACTGGAGCTCAGCACAGCTCCCCCCCCACCCTCCACTGTTAGTCTCCTTTCAGACATAAACTTGGGAAGATTTGTTTTAATAAGGCATGGTTTCACTTACTAATGTCAGAGCAAGTGGCTTTACACAGAACAAAATCCTGAGGGTGAATTTCACACATCACAGCCCATCAGGGACGTGGGCAGAAGGGGCTGGGTGCCCACTCTGCCAAGTCACTAAGGCTCCTTGCTGCTCTAGACCCAGGTTGCTGAATTTACTTACTAAATTGGGGAAGATTTGCAGTGTGCCCCACCCCCGCCCGTCCTTGAGTCTGTCTGTAAGCTCATTTACAGGATAACATTAACCCTCCCCTCAGCAGGCAAGCAAGGACAGCAGGCGAGGAATTAACTTGGCTGGACCCATGGAGACGTCTCACAAAAAAGCTGGAGAAGGATTTTGCCAGGAGATGGAAGAGTAACCTTGCCGCTGGCATTCACTCCGACATTTAGGATCCCACTGGCCTGTAAATACTGGCATTGTCCTTGGGACCACACAGTGGGAAGACAAACAAAAGCTGCTCAGAGATAACTGCAGGGGCGAACCAACTGGGAAAAGTCCCTGAAAGTAGATGGTTTCACTGAGCGGGTTTCTGTTGACTTTCTCTTCTGTTCGTTAGAAGTGCTGTGATCTAGAAGTCATATTGACAAGTGGCCTGGAAGGCAGGGCAGAAAACAAGATCCAGGTTTAGATGACAGCTCCACTCAGAATGGGGAGGGCAGGCTGCAGGATGAAATTCCAGTTCCCGGCAGTTGCTGGGACACCCCGCAAGGCAACAGTTTTACGGGGCCTCCAGAGAAAGAGAACACAAGAGCTAATTCACAGTTTGAATGTGGTCACCGTGAAAATCCCCTTTCTTTTTTTGCTTTAGAGAAATTTTGCAGATGATTTTTAACATCTTTAGATTCTGAAAAATTCTAACTCTTAAACTACTTTTCTTTAACAGGCTCTCTCCCTAGTGACCTGATCATAGACAGGTTTTCAGGGCTCTTCATGTACTGAGCACTGCAAAGGTATGTTCCCGGGTCCCACCGCTCCCTGAGCACCAGGACTGGATGCATAACCATGGGTTCACAGCCATCTCAAACTCAGTAGGGCCCACACAGAACTTCTGAGTTCTGCCTACCTCTCCCGAGTTTCTGCCTCCCTGTTAAACTCTCAAGAAATTCTTGGCCATCCTCACAGCTGCTCAGAGTCAAAAATCTGAGATTCCTGATTGATTTCTCCCCGCTGAATCCACTAAAAGTGGTCTCTACTCCCCCAGTATATCCCAAATTCACCCAGTTCTCACTCTCTCACCGACAGAGCCAGAATGCAAAGGTACCTTTCATCCCTCTGGCCTAGATTATTTTGCAGAACTTCTCTCCTTCCTTCCTTCTCTCTTAATGGGTTGTTTCTGCACTTTGCTTAATGTTTTAAAAAAGTTTTTATTATGGAAATTTTCAAACATATAAAAAGTAGAATAATATCATAGCTCCTTACATACCCATCACCCAGCTTTAAAATTATCAGCATTGTGGTTTTTATCTATTTTCCCACACACGGGTAATTTCTTTTGTTTTGGAACATTTTAAAGCAAATCCCTTATATCATGCCATTTTTATCTGTGAACACTGCAGTATGCGTTTGTAGTTGGTTTGCTCCTGTGAGTTCCAACGGCAGGAATAGATGGAATTTTTAGGAAACTTATAACATACCATTAGCATCCCTAACAAAGTTAATAATAATCCCTTCATACCATACATATCGTCTAAAAAATGCATTTTTACAATTGCTTTTGTCGGAATCAGTATCCCAATCAATTCTTACATTGATTAATATGGCTCTTAAGTCTCTTTTGTAACCATTCCTCCCCTCTTTTTAAGCCACTTATGTTGGAGGCATCTGGTCAGTTGTCCTGTGGAGTCTTCCATATTCTGAATGGGTTCATGACATTCTCATAGTGTCATTTGTTTCAATGTCCCTGATATTTCAGCTAGGAGCTAGTCCTACAGGCTTAATTTGATTTAGGTTCCATTTTTTTTTTTTTTTAATGGCAGGAATACCACATAGGTGGTGCTGGAAACTTCCTATCATCTCCCACCAGAAGACCAAAATGTCTATAGTTCCAGTTTTAGTGAAGCTATAATTGATCTGTGGTCTCAAGTATCTTTCTCATTTCTAAATATTCTAGAATTCAGAATCCTTTCAAGTCAAAATTAACGAAATGACGCAGCAATTTTCAAGACCCTGTGGAAATTCTATTTGGTAATCAGAGTCCAGAATCAGAAGATCATCCTTTACCAACCCCTAATGAAATAATGCATGTGGACTCTGAGCTTCAATAGCTACTGACATCACACTCACACACATGAACAGTAATAGATAACAGGTGTCTCCGGATAAAAACGTACAACACAATGTAGGGCTTATTCTTGCCAAAGTGGATTTGACTATCATTGAGCCTCCAGATCTGAATACCGAATTTTAGGAAATACGAGAGATAGGAGAACATGGTAAATAGCACCATGAGGATGCAATCCCAAAAATCTAGACTGCAGAAACTCAAGGGAAAAAGGACCCAGTCTCTTCAAAAAATAAATACAAGATTTTTTTTAAAAGATGGTTATGGTGTAGAGGGAAAACTATCTATGAAAAGAGACTTAAAAGACATATTATTCAACTGTAATGCATGATCTTTATTTAGATTCTAATTTGGAAAAATGCTAAACATATGGAGAAATAGGGGAAACTTGAATACTGTCAATATTTGATGTCTTAAGGAATCATTGCTGGTTTTTAGATGATAGTTTGGTTGTGTGTGTATATATTTTTATAGAGTGCTTATCTTCTAGAGATGCAAATATTTACAGATGAGATTATTTAATGTCTTTGATTTGCTTTAAAATAACTTGAGATGAGGGAAGCAGGCAGGGTAACTGACAGATGATTTGACCAAGATGTTGATAATTGTGAAAGGTACACTGGGGTTCATAGCTGTACATGCTTTTCCATACTTTTGACAATTTCTGGAATGAAACGTTAACAACAAAAGACCACCAAGAGTTAACCATTTTCTTTTTTTTTTTTTTTTTTGTAGAGACAGAGTCTCACTTCATGGCCCTCGGTAGAGTGCCGTGGCCTCACACAGCTCACAGCAACCTCCAACTCCTGGGCCCAAGCGATTCTCCTGCCTCAGCCTCCCAAGCAGCTGGGACCACAGGCGCCTGCCACAACGCCCGGCTATTTTTTGGTTGCAGTTTGGCCGGGGCCGGGTTTGAACCCGTCACCCTCGGTATATGGGGCCGGCGCCTTACCGACTGAGCCACAGGCGCCGCCCGAGTTAACCATTTTCTACTAGATAATGTCTTTAGTTCTCTAGGCCCACAATCCTTTGACAATAATTCCTGTTTCTAACCTTATCTGCTACTGTTTCGTAGCATGTGCTTTTTGTTCTAGCCAAATGGGGAAACTATTCCTTATCTTCCAGTGTGAGATGCAGACTCCAGACTCTGAGTACGTGCATAGTACTATCCCGTGCTGGCACTGAGCCTCTGTCTTCACTCAAAGTATGTGTTTCCTACACATATATGTTTGTCACACACACTTTAAGCTAAGTCTCATCTTTTCTCATAATTCCCACCTTATACAATCTTCTCTGTTCATCAGTAATGAATGTGTGAGTGTGTATGCCTCATCTTCAGCACTGATATCGTTTTTCTGTGTGTGTGACTTTCCTATATTTCTTTCTTTCTTTTTATTTTTTAGAGAGGCAGAGTCTTACTTTGTCACCCTCGGTAGAGTGCTGTGGCATCACAGCTCACAGCAGCCTCCAGCTCTAGGACTTAGGTGATTTTCTTGCCTCAGTCTCCCAAGTAGCTGGGACTACAGGCGCCCGCCACAACGCCTGGCTATTTTTTTGTAGCAGTTTGGCCGGGGCCAGGTTTGAACCCACCACCTTCGATATATGGGGCCTGAGCCCTACTCACTGAGCCACAGGCACTGCCCACTTTCCTACATTTCTAGGTTATAAGTTCCTGAGACCAAGAGCCTTGTCTTGTGCTTTTTTGGTACACATAGCACTATGATCTTTCGTAATTGGTCAATAAAAATGGCTTACTTCAGGGGCAGTAATCAATTAAATGTTAGTGTTAAAGCTTTAAAAACTTGGGGGGAAAAGATGATATCTGAAAGTAAAGTAAGAAAAAAGAAAGCTGAAAGTGAAGCAATCTGCCTAGAGGAGAAAAAGATTACCAGCTGACAGCTTTGGGCTTAGTGGGAAGATTGTGTCTTCTGACCTTAACAGAGGATATTAGCAGATTTCCCCATGGACTCTAAATAAAGTGTTATTTTGTGCATACACAAGAGGCTTTTATTTCTTGCTTACAGCATAACACTTCTGCAGGGACCCATATTCAGCTGCCAAAATACACCATCTGGCTGAAATACGCTGAACCACACATTAAATGGTTATTACTCAGTTGTCTTTATTAATCCTAATTCCTGTTCTGAATGCTTTTCAAACAGCTGAAGGGCAAAAAAGAAAGATTATTTGAGAAATGAAGGGCCTATCTTTCTATTTATAATTGGCTAGAATATTGTCCCTTTATCCCCCAACCCATATGAGTTTTTTCCAAATGTGGTAAAGTATACAGAGCATAAAATTCACCATTTTAAACATTCTTAAATGCACAGTTCAGTTATATTAAGCGCACTCACATTGTGCAGCCTTCACCACCCTGTCTCTCAGGAACTTCATCTCCCCTGGCTGAAACAGCACCCGTTAAAAAAATAACTCCCCACCCCAGCTCAGAGCAACCACCTACTTTCTGTCTTTATGAATTTGACTGCCCCGGGCCCCTCACGGAAGTGGAGTCATACAGAGCATGACTTCCTGTGACTGGTTTATTTCACTTAGCATAATGTCTTCAAGGTTCATTCATGTTGTAATATGTGATATGATTTCTTTCTTTTTTACACTGAATAACCAACCATTGTATGTATCTATCACATTTTGGTTATTCATTCATCCATTGGTGGACATTTGGGTTGTTTCCACCTTTTGGCTGCTGTAGACCTTGGTGCACACATATGTGTTCAAGTCCCTGCTTTCAATTCTTTGGGGTATATTCCCAGCTCAATCCATGTCTGGAAGCCATTATTTGCAGTTGTACTTTTTAAGGCATCTCCCTTCTTCCCCTGCCTTATTTTTTCCAGTAATTCTAGATGATCTACTTTTAATTTCTGTTTTTTGTTAAGTCCCACATAACAGCAATAGCCTCTAAGCATTGGAAAGTTTGAAGAGTTGACGTGGAAGGAGAGCCTAGGGTGTGGGCAGGTACTCAGTCACCTGAGTCAGTTCTTCCTGCTACACCCAGGCCTGATTTGGAGCAGCAAGGACTTAGCCTTCCAGCCTTGGGGACTGGGAATGACTGTTCAGCAAACAGCAGTCAAACAGGATGAAAATGAAGCCCAGATGTTGGAGCCTCCCTTTAGAAAAGGTCATCTTTAGAAAAGGTTGAGTGTGACCACGACTCATGGAAGCGGCTGGAAGCTGCCACCCTGCCATAATGCAACCTTTCCTGGCCCATGGTCCATCAGCTCCTCTGCATGGGATTAAGTTCACCTGTGTTTAGAGAAGGGTCCCTGCAATACATGCTTACTGGCCAGAGCTATTGTGAGGAAAATTAAATATTAAAGTAGATTCAGGCTTTGAAAACAAAAGGAATCATATAATTCCTAAGCATCTGTGTGAACCTTTCATTCTGTTTGGTGTTTGCTTTCAGAAAGAAGTAGAAGTCAGAAGAGAAGAAGAGTAATTCCCAGCCTTTTTGAGAAGGAAGTTATTTGAGTTCCCTCTTGCTCTTAATCTAGTATTGTTAGAAAACATGAGCCAGTAAGAAACTTTTTATAAAAGGTGGGTCTAAAGCTCAAGATTACCCCCACATGATTTCTGGAGCCCAGTAACAATTAAAGCCTGCAGAAGATTTTTGGGGGAATTTCCTGTTCCACAATGTCCAGTAAGACAAAGAAATGTCTTTTTTTTTTTTTTTTCTTTTTTGGTGTATATTTGGCCTAATGCTTAAGTCCATTGCTGACTACTATCGGAAGATAGGGAATAAAAGCACTTGAAAATATGAGTGAATATTTGCAAACCAGGCAGTGCTGCAGATCTATCTTGAAATGTGAAAGGAACATATGACAGCAAGAGGCATTCTAAGTAGCGAGAGGAATGTCTGAGAATATTGGGTAGAAAGTCCAGGCACCATCTCTTGGTTTGCTCTTGTGTCCACCATCAAAGGATCTGGCTAGAAGCAATGTCTGCCGGGTCCATGCTTTGTTTTGGAGCATGGCTAGGTTCTACCAAAGGTAGAAAAAAGTCTCCAATCTCTATTTATTCCAAGAAACATCAGCCAGAAGAACCAGAGAGTCTCACAATAGAATCATTTTATGCCATTTCCTCAGCTTTTAAAACTACATATTTTTTCAATATCAGTAGCTGAGATCAAGCCCTCATGAATGAGCTATTAAAAGAATGTAAAAGAGAATTAAATAACAGGAGTCCTGTTACTGAGTCCCTGTTTTAAAAACTGCTTTTTTATTTTTTTGTATTATCGTGCAAACCTAGTCTTGGGAAATGTATATTACATGGGAAATCAGGAATTGATGATTGTGACAGTTTAAAGTTTAAATCACTTGATTTTAGCCAAAAGGCCAAGAAGCAATTGAAAGCTAAATCTAATTCATTTTTAAGCTAGTGAATGGAAGAAGGTCACATAGGAGGCCAGCAATTAGACTACTGTTGCCCCTGTGTGGCTGGCTTGGCTCCATGCTGGAGGTCACCTTTGCTGGGGGGAGGGAAATAACCTACTCCAAACACATCACATGTGTACACCTGGTAGGAAATTGGAACTTGAGCTTGCTTTTATGGAACACAAAAATGAACATCTCGGGGATAAGTTAGGCCTCATTTGGAAACTATTTTCAGAGACCAAACTTAGTGCTTACCCCTTTCTTTAAATGACCTTTATTTGCCTCTAGTGAGTGCTAGAAATACTTGGAAAGCCTATATCTTGACTCTTGCACAACAGTTTTGTTCTTTTACCTTTTAAAATGTAAGTTGTAACGGAATTTACAATTCCCATGTATCTTTCATCCTGTTTCCCAAATGTTAACATTTTACTACATTTACTCTATCCTTCTCTATCCCTTGCTTTTTTCCTCTGATTAGAAAGTGGGCCTAGTCATGATTATCTTTAGCCCAGATGTTAGTGTGCATTTCCCAGAAGCAAGGACATTCTTTCACATAGCCACAGAACAATTATCAAAATTAGGAAATTAACATCAAGGCAATACTATCTAATCTACAGAACTGATTCCGATTTTGCCAATTATCTTAATATCCTTTACAGCAAATGTCTGAACCATGTGTTGCATTCACTTGTCCTATTTCTTGAGTCTCCTTTAATCTGTAATGATTCTTTGATTTTTTTTTTTTTCAATACGGACTATTTGAAGACCACATACCAATATGTGGTCTTCAATATTTGAAGTGTATTAAGGAAAGTCTCGCCATTCGGGTTTGTCAGATGTTCCTCATTATTCCATCCTGGTTATGCACTTTTGGGCAGTGATTTCATAGAAGTAATGTGTTCTTTTCAGTGCATGATATCAGAAGGTGTATTCTTTTTACTTATTATTATTTTTTTTTTTGCAGTTTTTGGCCGGGGCCGGGTTTGAACCCACCACCTCTGGTGTATGGGGCCGGCGCCCTACTCCTTGAGCCACAGGCACTGCCCAGGTGTATTATTTTCAATAGAAAAAATATATCTTTGTATGTATTTAGATATTAGTGTATTTAAATCATCACCAGATTCTTTTTTTTCTTCTTTTTTTTTTTTAGAGACAGAGTCTCACTTTGTCACCCTCAGTAGAGTGCCGTGGCATCACATCTCATAGCAACCTCCAATTCCTGGGCTTAGGCGATTCTCTTGCCTCAGCCTCCAGAGTAGCTGGGACTACTGGCACCCACCACAATACCCCGCTATTTTTGGTTGCAGTTTGGTGGGGGCTGGGTTCAAATCCTCCACTCTCCATATATGGGACCGGCGCCCTACCCACTGAGCCACAGGCGCCGCCCCATCACCAGATTCCTAATGTTGTAGTCCATTCCGGTTATTATAACAAATTACTATAGACCAGTGATGAGAGCACTTTCAAAGAGTGAGTTGGAAAAGAGTCCCTCTCATGAAGGAGAAAAGGTGAGAGAGATCAGATCAATGTTTTTCAACCAGTGTGCTGTGAGAGGATCTTAGGTCTGCCCCCAAATAGTTTAAAGATCATTAATTAAATTATTTTCGGAAGAAGTTCAAAGTACAGTAAGCATATTCTTTTAATCTTTTTTGGATCAACATAATGTAAGTGTGCCGTGGAAGTTTAACTACAGGTTCAAGTGTACTGTCAGATAACAAAGCAGATAACAGCAAAAATTTATTTCTGACAGTTTTGGAGGCCAGGAAGGCCAAGATCAAGATGCTGGCTAATTCGGTATCTGGAGAGGGCCTGCTTCCTAGTTCACAGATGGCTGTCTTTTTGCCGTGTCCTCACAGGGCAGAAGGGGAGAGGCAGCTCTCTGGGGCCCCTTTTGTAGGAGCACTAATCCTAGTCATGAGGTCGCCCAAAGATTCTACTTCCTAATACCATCATGCTGGGGGTTACGATTGTAACATGTGAACTTTAGGAGGACACATGCAATCTACACATGTAATAATGGTAATGCAATTCTGTATTTACGTATGGCTTTTCAGTAGCAGGATAATTTAGGGAGCATATCTTATTCACGTTTACAACTTAGCACCCACTAAAATGCATGACATTTCATTGGCACTCAAAAATACATACTGAATGAATGTTTTGGAAGAAGAGAGTACTCTCACCTCATCTTCATAATCATTTTTACTGGTTTATTCTCTGCCATTCCAATTTCAGCTTTGTCCTCAGCTGAGACAAGACAGGATCAGGAAACCCGATTTGGACTCAGCTCTCTCTTAGGACGTGACATCTGTCTCTACTCGTGAACTGGGTAAAAACTCTCACTACGAGGATGTACTATGTACTCCAGTGCTTGATGAATGTTTGATTATTGAACGAATAAACAAAATAGAATGTGTCAAGTAGTTCCTTCAATTCGGCTAAACACTGGAGTTTTATCAAGTTGAAGACCTCGATCACTAACCATCAAAACCAATTCCTTTTGAGATTTATAGAAAATGTTAGACATCATTAGTTTCAAGTTTCTCCATAAATCTGTGTTAACACTTAGGCTCTTGCCATGTCCGTGGTTGCTGGCAGATGACAAAATAAGTAAACGTGTCATCAAGGGGTCACTTAATCATGAAGAGATGATCGTGATTATTTGCCAGTTCTTTTATTTCTTCATGGATCCTTATTTTTGCTTTTGTTTTACAAATGTATGTGAAAATAACTGGTATTATCGTGAACATTGATCATTTATTTATTTTTGAGACAGAGTCTCACTATGTCGCTCTGGGTAGGGTACCGTGGCATCACAGCTCACAGCAACCTCCAACTCTTGGGCTTAAGAGATTCTCTTGCCTCAGCCTTCCAAGTGGCTGGGACCTCAGGCGCCTGCCACAATGCCCGGCTATTTTTCTGTTGCAGTTGTTTAGTTGGCCTGGGCCAGGTTCGAACCTGCCACCCTCAGTGTATGTGGCTGGCACCTTAACCACCATGCTATGGGCGCTGAGCCCGATCATTTATATTGTATGCTGATCTAAACTCCTTCCTATGTTAGTTTTCTCTTAATTTTTAATGCTATAAGTCATTGCCATCACTGGATTATGCAGTGAGTATTCTTTTG
Organism: Nycticebus coucang; assembly: GCF_027406575.1. Taxonomy (NCBI): domain Eukaryota; kingdom Metazoa; phylum Chordata; class Mammalia; order Primates; family Lorisidae; genus Nycticebus; species Nycticebus coucang. The sequence goes on along the minus strand of NC_069783.1, from coordinate 104,276,944 downwards.
ATTTTCCTACATGTATGTATCATTATACACATTACCACTCAAATCTCAGAACTTCCATCTGGGATGACTTTAGTTCTTTCTGAATATAATTCTTTAATAAGCTACTATGTAGGAGGCAAATTCCAATATTTATTTGTCTGAAGAATCTGTATTTTTTTCCTTCATCTTGAAAGAACTGTAAGCTTCATCTTTAGTGTCAGCTGACAGTTATGTTAGGAAGTTCATGAATCTTATTGTTCCCCTGACTTCTGGCCCCTATTCAATTAAGATATTCTCAATGCAATCATCTTTTTTTTGAGACAGAGTCTTACTATGTCACCCTCAGTAGAGTGCTGTCACATCACAGCTCATAACAACCTCAAACTGTTGGGCTTAAGTGATTCTCTTGCCTCAGTCTCCCAAGTAGCTGGGACTACAGGTGCCTGCCACAATGCCCGACTATTTTTTTGTTGCAGCTGTCATTGCTGTTTAGCTGGCCCCTGCTGGCCTCGATGTATGTGGATGGCCAGTAAACACTGTGCTATGGGTGTCGAGCCTTTTCTGAGACTTTTTAAAGCTTGTTTTAATGTCTTCTCTGTGTAATTAGTTTTCTACAGTTTTATCATGATGTGCCTAGGTGCGGGTTTCTATGTATTTACTCCGCTTGCAATTTGTTAGACTTCCTGATCAATGATTATTGTTTTTCATCAATTGGGAAAAATTACCAACTATTATATCTTTGAAGAATGCCTCTTCCCTCTTCTCCTTATTCTCCTCTACTGGAACTCCAAATGCAAGTATGTTTGATTTTATCCTGTCCTTTATGCATTAAAAAGGTATATATCTGTCTTTCTGAGCTGCAAATGTATTTTCCATTTTGTTTCTTTCCCTTTCTGAGATGCCTAATCTGATGTTAAACCTTCCATTAAATTTGTTTCAAATTTTAATTATTATGCATTTTATTTATAAAATTTTATTTATTTTTCAAGTAAGTTTAGTCAGTTTACATTCTCTTATTCCTTTCACATTTTTTTTTTTTCGCTGAGTATTCAGAAAGGAATACAAGAATTTGTGCCATGAAAAAGCTCATAGGATAGTAGGGAAAATGGGCAGGTAGAAGAACTAAATTACAGTAGGGAAAATGTAACAGACAGCTCAGAATGCATTATACAAACGTAGCCAACTCATTAAAAGCTTCCCAAATTTTAAGTGAACTCACCAGTTAATCCATTTTCCTTTTATGCAAAAGTCTTCATGTGATGTCAGTTATTCCACACACTAGATTTTTTAAGGGGATTAAAGAATCAACTCAAATAATAATAATAATAAAAATAAAAATAAATAGAGTCAACTCTATTGTACATAAGAAAGTAAATGCCAGGGTGCTGCCTGTGGCTCAAAGGAGTAGGGCACCGGCCCCAAATACCGGCGGTGGTGGCGTTCAAACCCAGCCCCGGCCAAAAACTGCAAAACCAAAAAAAAGAAGAAAGTAAATGCCAATTGACATTTTGAAAACCCACCCACCTGTGATAGTTCTAGAATCTAGCAGTCTATATTATGTTGAGTCCTATGCTCATTTCAATGCCAGATATTATTCATTCCCCTCCAGATTCATTCTCTACCTGGAAGGTGAATCCTGGGGGTATCCTTCTTTCTCCTGTTTAGCCATGGTTCTACGGTGGCCACACCCCTCTGTGAGGATGAGGCTGCAGGTGGGCCCTGGCTCACAGCTGTCTGCCAACCAGGCACTGGGGAAAATTCAGGCTTGAGGAAGGTAACTGCTTCCCTGGTCACCTCAGCATTTTCTGCTGGTTCCCTTAATCCTGTCTATTCTTTTTAAAAATCTTGTCTTCATTCAAAACTCTTTTTAGGGTGGCATCTGTGGCTCAGTGGGTAGGGTGCTGGCCCTATATACTGAGGGTGGAGGGTTCAAACCTGGCCGCAGCCAAACTGCAACAAAAAAATAGCTGGCCATTGTGGCGGGCACCTGTAGTCTCAGTAGTCTCAGCTACTTGGGAGGCTGAGGCAAGAGAATCGCCTAAACCCAGGAGTTGGAGGTTACTGTGGGCTGTTTGATGCCATGGCACTCTACCAAGGGCGATAAAGTGAGACTCTGTCTCCAAAAAAAGAAAAACAACCTCTTTTTAAAAATTCCAGCCTAGTGTGCCTTCTATTTCTTGTCCAGACCCTACTGAAGACAGTTCTCCAAACCTTGCTATTTTCACAGAGCACGAATACAACAGAAAAGAATATTCATGGGAATGTAATCAGATTTTGGAACTGAAAGGAATTTGAAGAGAAAGAAATCTAAAATAATAATTGTGTATTACATCTTGGATATCAAGTTTTGAATAGATAATATGACATCCTGTTCCCACTTAAACTAGTCTGACACCAACTGGGTGTATGGCAATCAGTTCTGACACTATCTGAAGTTGGTGCACAAGCCACAGATTGAGGGTGAAGTTCACTGCACACTGCCCTCCCTCCCCACCTCCACCCCCAGCTCTACTTCAGACACCAGCCCCAGTCTCAGAGAGTCCCCAAGGCACTTGCAACTTCTGACTGCCTGGCTGCAAATTTAAGGGTTCTCATGGCCTCTGAGGGTTTGATAATTCACTAAAATAACTAGCAGAACTCAGGAAAGCACAATACTCACAACTGAAGTCTTAGCATAAAGCACACACATGTGGGAGGGCCCCTGCCCATGGGATCAGGCACTTTACTCTTCTGGCACATCAGTATGGAGCCTCAGAGTCCAGAACTTTTACTGGGGCTTCATTATGTGGGCATGCGTGATTAAACCATTGACCATGTGATTGATTTCCATATCTAGCCCCTCCTCCCATCTTTCTCCAAGTTCAGGTGGGTCAACATCCCCAGTCCTCTAATTACCTGGCTGGTCTTTCTAGTGACCAGCCCCTATTTGGAGGCTCTCTGGGGCCCACCATTACCTCATTAGCATGACAAAGCCCTATCACTCAGGAAACTCCAAGGATTTTTAGAGGCTCCATGCCAGGAACTCAGGACAAAGACCAGACCACTGCTGTATCTTTCTTATACAAAAGTATAGATATGTTATATACATAACTACAAAATCATATTCATAGGCACATTTTCATATTTACTATTCACATTAGTAAAGAATGATATCAAAGTTTAAAGATAAACCGTCAATTTAATAAACACATGTAAGTTAATTTTTATATTAAGGTGGAGAATTATCATTTTTTAAGCTTGTAGAAATAAGGGTTTAGAAATATAAAAAAAGTATGTACACATATATTTAAACTTTAGGCCAAGTAACTTGTGTACTTGCTAGCAGCTGGCTCTTTAGTAGTTTTTTACTTACTCAGTAGTATTTTATATGTTAGTCAGACACTTTAAATCAGCGGTTCTCAATCTGTGGGTTACACCCCCTTTGCACTATATTGAAGGATTGCAGCATTAGAAAGGTTGAGAACTACTGCTTTAAATGATTGCTATCTATCTTGCTTGCCTAAAACATGTACTTCCTCAAAAGAAAAAGGAAAATAACTGCAACTCACTTAAATATTCTTGTGAGGTTAAAAGTATCTACTTTATTAAAGTAGATTAAATGGGCTACACACTTTGTGGCAGCATGTCCTCACACTGGTGAAGTGTCTTAAAACAAAATGTAGATGGGTTGAAAAAGGTACAAACCAACCAGACAGCTTTGGAGAAAAGAGGATGAGTGTAGCATAAAAATGCATCCACCTGGGAAAGTATGATGAATATATAAATGAGGATATAAATGAAGACGTAATTGATGGAGGCTTAAATTGGTATGAACTGAATGTGGCTGTACTGGGAATAATGGGAAACATCTTTTTTAGGGGTTAGTGATTCCTTGGAGTCATTTAGGAGCTTGGAGCATCTTTGCAGTGCTAGAGAGGCAGCCGCAGGCCCAGACCACCACCACAGAAGTGGCCCATTGGAGCCACCGCCTCAGTTATAATCTGGAAGGTGAAAAATCAAGAAGTCACTGGCCCGGGTCTACCAGGCCGGTAATACAATACCTATGTTCACTAAAAGCCTCTCATTAGGATGTTCAGAGCAGCAGTATTTCAGCCTGCCACCCCTCCCCCCAAATGAAACTACTCAGTTGACCATCAAGAGTAGGATAAATAAATTGTCATAGGGACACAAACATAGGGAGAACAAACAATTTGCAACAATCAGCAACAATATTGATGAGTCTTAAAACTGCCAACTGAAAAGTCAGACAGGAGTACATTCATTATGATTCCCTTTATATGGGGGTAGGGAAGCCGACAAAATTCACCCAGGTGTTAGAGGCCATGAGAGTGTGATGAGGGCGTGGGAAGGTCCCAGGGTTTGGCAGTGTTCCATATCCTGTCCCAGGCGCAGATTACAAAGGTGTGTTCAGTTTATGACAAGTCATTACAGTGTATTTATTGTGTACTTTCTTATAGGTGTTTTATAGTCTTCCATAACAAATTGTTTTGTTTTGTTTTTTTTATTGTTGGGGATAAATACATTTTTTTTTTTTTTTTTTAGCCGGGGCTGGGTTTGAACCCACCACCTCCAGCATATGGGACCGGCGCCCTACTCCTTGAGCCACAGGCGCCAACAAATTGTTTTTTTGTGTGTTTTTGGGACAGAGTCTCACTTAGTCACCCTGGTAGAGTGCAGTAGCGTCATAGCACACAGCAACCTCAAACTCTTGGACTTAAGTGATCCTCTTGCCTCAGCCTCCGAAGTAACTGGGACTATAGGTGTCCACCACAATGCCCGGCTATTTTTAGAGATAGGGGTCTTGTTCTTGCTCAGGCTGGTCTCAAACTCCTGAGCTCAAGCAATCCACCCACCATGGCCTCCCAGAGTACTAGGATTACAGGCATGAGCCACTGCGCCCAGCAAACAAATTGGTTTTTTAAGTCAGAACTACTCAACTAGTGCCCTGACTAGGGGGCTGGGCACATTGCCCAGCTGTGGTCTGCTTCACAGTGGCAGGTGCACGTTGGGCCGCAGGGGTGGAAGGACAGCCCGCACCTCCCCCCTTTCACCTTCCTAACTCACAAGGCTGCTTCACATCCTCAGATGGGAGGGGCGGAGCAGCACAGGCACAGTCATTAGTGCAACAAACAGTTTCTGGAAGGAGGCCTGGAGGAGGGGCTGGAATGGAATTGAGTGGTCATTGGTGTCCCTGACATCCTCTCTTTAGTTTGATTCTTTGCAGTCTGCTGACCGTTGAAAGCCAGCCTTCTCAGTGGCTGCAGTTTTATCACGTAGGTGTTACTGTGGATGAGTTCGGATAAACAGCAAGATCAGGAAGAAGGGGACTTGGCCGTGAGCTAAATAAGACTCTTTCCTTTATAAATCATCCAACCTCAGGTGTTCTGTTATAGCAACGGAAAATGAACTAAGGCATTAGCTTAATAGTGTTTTTTAATCATCCACGTGATATACCATTTGAATCTCAAAACAACTACTGTGATAGGCTGATATATCAAATTTATACATGAACTACTGAAGCTCAAAATAAGTACTTTGCCTAAGTTTAGATGACACATAAATGGCAGATAAATTTTCTAGTGTTCAAGATACGGTACTCACTTTCAAGGAGAAAATAAAAGCATCTAATGTTTTGCATGAGTCAATTAAATATTTTAAAATCCTGTTGTCAGTACTGATTCATCTCTATGAGGGATACTCAAACTAGGCTGTCAAATTTTTGCTTCTGCAAAGGCCTCATCATTAATGAACACTTAGAGCGACTGGCAGGTAGGTGTCCCAGAAAAGAGAGTCTCATGACTCTCTGGGACATGAGAGTCAGCATCTGTATCACAAAATTTGCTAGTTAAAATGCCATGAAAGCTTATCCCGTTCCAACTTCCCAGTCAGTTCAGAAGTGCTTCAGTGTGCTGCACCAGCGCTAGCCTCTGCTGACACTTCAACAAAGGGCATGTGTTTATGGTTTAAGGTTCTAAAATATAAAGCCCATTCCTAGCAAGGCTTCCCTTAAACACTCCTTTATTTGGCTCGTTTGCTCACTCGAATATATCTCCATCGTTAGCTAAGAGTTTAATTTCAGTGTAGCCCAAATCTGAATTAATAGATTTTCTGTGTATAACTCGGACACAGTGAGAGACGTGCTGACGGACATACAGAGAGAATCTGCAGCCATCAGTGTAGATTCTCACGAGTCCAGACTATACTGATTATTTCCCCATGAAGGAAGAAAAAGAGGAGCAGCTCTCAAGTAACATTTCCCAGACAACTCACAGATGGCATCAGATGGAAGCCTGGGGGATGGGTCTAAGAGTGAGACCATGTTTGTGAGATGGGCAAGGTCAGATGACAGCATGTCATGGTCCAACATGACTGTCAGAATGGGAAAAGAAATTGACTCTGCCAGATGAATTTTCTTAAAATATAATGCACACCATACGCTACCCTCCTGCTCAGAAAGCTCCCCAGAGCCTCTTTATGAATTAACTTAAGTCTGGCTTTCAAAACATTCTAACAGACATCCCTATGTGCTTGTCTCCTACTATCTTGCCCTGGAGCAGCCCCAAGAGGAGGTCATCTCAAAAGGATTTTGTAAGATGGGCTGACCGTTGGTGTTTATTTTTATCATAGCCTCAGGCCACCATCCACTGCTGAGCCTCCTTTGAACACTTACTAAGCTGCTGCCTTGGCAAAGCACTGAATCTACTTCCCAGCAGCACAGAACACAGAAGGCAGCCACCAAGTTTTCTAGAATTAAATTGGCACAAAGACAACTTGGAAGATGACCTCTGTCCAGCCTCTGCCTTGCAGTTTTGCCCAGGGCTCTCGTGGGCATAGCTTGACCCCACCGTGGGCTCTCTTGTGTTCTGTTCTCGTTTCTTGCCTACACCCCAAATTTACCAAATTTGGTTTGGAAGTTCCCATAGGAGATTGATTTTGGCTCTCAAGATTGTGTCCAGTTTTCTATAAAAGAATCATGGTTTTCTAGTGGTTGGTCATAAAATACATTACCTTTGCTGGAAAGAATTCTCAGGCAGTGCCCTCCCTGCACTCTTTAGCCTTGGGGGTCCGGCTCTGGGAAGGCTCATAAGGGAGGGAAGGCTTTCAGACAGCATGGCATCCAACCCCAGGGAAACTGGAGTTGTTTGCTGAAAGCCACTGGCCAGGGACACTCTCGGCTTTGGTTAAGAGAAGCTCTGAATATGTCCCCTCTTAGAGATCTAGAAGCTGTGGGGCAGAGCACAGACTGTGGGAAGCCAGCTGGTATAAGGAGTCTGCATTTCATTGTCCCCTAAGAAACTCCTGCCTGCAAGCACAGGCTAGGGTGAACACCTGCTCTCCAGGACAAGGGCAAGAACACAATGGGCTACCACAAGAAGGATGGCAGGGGTGCAGAGAACCAGTGGGTGGTTGGGGCTGGGATGGGATGAAGGAAGAAGGGATTTACAGGTAGTGACTAGAATGAGCTCTAGCCATCAGCATATCGTGGGGCAAAAGGGCCCAGAGGCTGGAACGAGAACTGTGTGTTCTGACAACTGGGAGGAGCTAGGTGTCAGAAGCCTGTAGTATGAGCAGACTCCAGTGAGGATTACCAGGTCAAAACGGTGGCTGCTGGCTCACCCCTGTAATTCTAGCACCCTGGGAGGCCAAGCCAGGTGAATTGTCTGAGCTCAGGAGTTCGAGGCCACCCTGAGCAAGAGCACAACCCCTGTCTCAAAAAAAAAAAAAAATAGCTGGATATTGTGGCAGGCGCCCATAGTCCCAGCTTCTCGGGAGGCTGAGGCAAGAGAATCACTTGAGCCCAAGAGTTTGCAGTTGCTGTGAGCTATGATGCTATGGCAGTCTACTGAGAGTGACAAAATAAGACTCTGTCTCAAACAAACAAACACCCCCCCAAAACAAAACAACAACAACAACAAAACACCGGTGGCTGGAATGGTCAGCCTGATCAGACATTCGTGTGGAAATAAATCTTCCTCTGGGAATGGTGAGTTCAGGGACTGCAGCAGGACACACTGTGATGGACCCAACACCTGACTGAAGCCCTCCACATAACCCACTGTAAACTATGTCCCCTCATCACTGAACCCTCATAGTTAAATGTCCTTTAGAGAAGCTAAATACTAGCTTACCCTAATATCTACATTAGAGATAATTCAGCAAAAATGAATAAGTTTTCAATCAAGAGGTCAGCCTGAATTAGAGAAAAGTCTGATACCCAAGAATATGAAAGGAACCTGCAATTTCTGGGGAATGTAAATCAGGACAGAAGTGAGTAATTTTTCTTTTCACACTATCTGCTTCCATGCTGTCATTTGTTTGAATCCATTAGTATATTTTTTAACATTAAAATAGTTAATAGCGGTGGAACAAGATGGCGGCTGAATAACAGCTTCCCTGCAACTGGGCACGGTGAGTCTGGAGAGATAAGACTCCAGGCATCGCTGGCTGGTGGGATCTGCCTATAATCATCCCTTTGAGGATACAGGGAGTCAGCAAGGGACTTCTGGACCCCAAGAGAAGGACAAAAAAAGTGGAAAACTGGCAAGTGGTTGCATGTGTTCGATCAACCTAATCCCACCAGCAGCTGTAAGTAGAAGCAGCAGCGAGACTACAAACCGGAAAGGCCTTACCTGCGAACTGTTTCAGTGTTTTTGGATTTGGCACTCAATTGAACTGCCTTGGGGAGAGCTTGAGCAGAAGTGCGGAGAACTTTGGGCATTGTCTAGGGCTCCAGACTGAGCCACTGAGCAGGACGGAGCTAATAGTGTTCAGCTGTGGGCTGCAGGGATCCATTGTGAGAGAACTGCCCCGGCAAGCTCCACCCTCAGGGTCACAGAGGAAGGATCGGGCGGGAGCTAGTAACCTAGTGACAGAGCAGCCTATAGGTGGGGACTGAGCTGCCTTATAGCCTTAACCCTCAGGGGCAGAGTGAGACTGGTTTTGGCACACTGGAGCCTTGGGCTGTTGCCCTGGGTAGAGTGCTATGACATCACAAATCATAGCAACCTCAAACTCCAGGGCTTGGTGCCGCCCAGACCTCCATAAGAGCTGCGCTGCGAACCCCGACCAGTAACCCGTGCCCGCCAGGCCTCCACAGGCCCTGACCAGGAACTGCAGAAGCCATGCAACCCAGCATCCTCCCTCCTGTACCCTCCCTGCCTCCAGACCAGCCCGCTCATTTGGCCAGGGACACTGGTAGCCGCATGCCCTCCAGAGCACTCCCTGCCTCTGTGTGGAGCCCTTATCCTGGCCAGAGACCCCTGGAGTCTTGGGCTTTCTGTGCCAAAGTCACTGGGCACCAGGCACTCCCAGAACTGTGCACACGACCTCCCACCCTGTTGCTGGATCTGGGTGTGTCACACTTCAGAGCTTCTTCCACAACCAGAACTCCCTGGCTGGGGCAGCCCCAGAGGAACTAAACAGGGTCACTCCCTACAAAGATCCAGCAACAATAGAGTGATCCTGCTGGGGTCTAATCTTGGAAAGACACCTCCCCAAATCTGAGGACGCCAGAGGCAATGGTGAAAAACAATCGTGAGGTGAAATCAACAGGAAAACTCTGGCAATATGAATAATCAAAGTAGATCAACTCCCCAAAGCATCAATGGGGCAGACACAGCACAAGATCCCATGCACAAACAAATAGCTGAGATGTCAGAAATCGAATCCAGAATCTGGATAGCAAATAAGATCGAATTAGAATTCCAAGCAGTAACACAAAAGATATCTCAAGAATTCAACGAATTCAAAGACCAAATGACCAAAGATTTTGACACATTGAGACAAGAAGTTGCAGCCCTCAAAGATCTGAGAAACACAGTAGAATCCCTCAGTAACAGAATGGAGCAAGCAGAAGAAAGGATTTCTGACATTGAAGACAAAGCTTTCGAATGCTCCCAAACTCTCAAAGAGGAAGAGTAATGGTAATGAAGGGCAAAAACAGATCACTCTCTCAGAGAGCTCTGGGATAATTTGAAGAAAATCAATATTCGTCTTATAGGGATCCCCAAAAGTGATGAAGTGGCTTCACAAGGCACAGAGTCCCTTCTCCATGAGATTATGAAGGAGAACTTTCCAGACATGCCAAGAGATTCTGAAATTCAAATAGCAGACAGTTTTAGAACTCCAGCACGACTCAACCCAAATAAGACATCCATCCCCCAGACACACCATAATCAATTTCACTAAAGTTAAATGAAGGAGAAAATTCTGAAAGCAGCCAGACAAAAGAATCACCTACAAGGGGAAGAATATTAGAATAACTGCAGCTCTTTCTGCTGAAACCTTTCAAGCTAGAAGAGGATGGTCATCGACATTTAATCTCCTAAAACAAAATAACTTTCAACCCAGGATCCTGTACCCAGCTAAACTGAGTTTCATTTATGTCAGAGAAATTGAATACTTTAATGACATTCACATGTTGAAGAAATTTGCCACAACTAAACCAGCTCTCCAGGATATTCTCAGACCTAACCTCCATAAAGACCAGTGTAATCCCCCACTACAAAAGTAAACCCACCCGGAAAATTTTGATCAAATTCCAATTTGCATAGTTGCAAAGGATTAAAAATGTGCACCAGACTCTCAAAAGGCTTATCAATATTCTCAATTAATGTGAACGGTTTAAATTGTCCTCTAAAGAGGCACAGGTTGGCTGACTGGATACAAAAACTCAAGCCAGATATCTGCTGCATACAAGAATCACATCTTACATTACAAGACAAATTTAGACTCAAGGTGAAGGGATGGTCATCTATACTCCAGACAAATGGAAAGCAGAAAAAAGCAGGTGTTGCAATCCTATTCGCAGATGTAATAGGCTTTAAACCAACTGAAATAAGGAAGGATAAGGATGGACACTTCATATTTGTTAAAGGTAATACTCAATATGATGAGATCTCAATTATTAATGTTTATGCACCAAAGCAGAACACACCTCAATTTAAAAGAGAAACTCTAACAGACATGAGCAACTTGATTTCCTCCAGTTCCATAGCAGTTGGAGATTTTAACACCCCTTTAGCAGTGCTGGATAGATCCCCCAAAAAGAAGCTAAGCAAAGAAATTTTAGATTTAAACTTAACCATTCAACATCTGGACTTAACAGACATCTACAGAACATTTTATCCCAAAACTGAATACTGAATATTCTACTCATCAGCCCAGGGAACACACTCCAAAATCGACCACATCCTAGGCCACAAATCTAACCTCAGCAAATTTAAAAAAATAGAAATTATTCCTTGCATCTTCTCAGACCATCATGGAATAAAAGTTGAACTCAATAACAACAGGAACCTGCATACCCATACAAAAACATGGAAGCTAAACAACCTTATGCTGAAGGATAGTTGGATCATAGACGAGATTAAGAAGGAAATCACCAAATTTTTGGAACAAAACAACAATGAAGACATGAATTACCAGAACCTCTGGGATACTGCAAAGGCAGTCCCAATAGGGAAATTTATAGCACTGCAAGCCTTCCTCAAGAAAACGAAAAGAGAGGAAGTTAATAACTTAGTGGGACATCTCAGGCAACTGGAGAAGGAAGAACACTCCAACCCCAAACCCAGTAGAAGAAAAGAAATAACCAAAATCAGAGCAGAATTAAATGAAATTGGGAACAAAATAATTACACAACAGCTGAATAAATCCAAATGTTGGTTTTTTGAAAAGATCAATAAAATAGATAAAGCTTTGGCCGACCTCATCTGGCAAAAAAGAGTAAAATCTCCAATTTCATCAATCAGAAATGGTAACGATGAAATAACAACAGACCCCTCAGAAATTCAAAATAAAGAATAGTATAAGAAACTCTACTCTCAGAAATATGAAAATCTGAAAGAAATTGACCAATACCTGGAAGTACGCCACCTACCAAGACTTAGCCAGAATGAAGTGGAAATGTTGAACAGGCCTATATCAAGTTCTGAAATAGCATCAACTATACAAAATCTCCCTAAAAATAAAAGCCCAGGACCAGATGGCTTTACGTCAGAATTCTACCAAACCTTTAAAGAAGAACTAGTACATATATTACTAAACCTCTTCCAAAATATTGAAAAATAAGGAATATTACCGAACACATTCTATGAAGCAAACATCACCTTGATCCCCAAACCAGGGAAAGACCCAACAAGAAAAGAAAATTATAGACCAATATCACTAATGAATATTGATGCTAAAATACTCAATAAGATCCTAACAAACAGAATCCAACAACACATCAAAAAAATTATACACCATGACCAAGTGGTATTTATTCCAGGGTCTCAAGGCTGGTTCAGTATATGTAAATCTATAAATGTAATTCAGCACATAAACAAACTAAAAAATAAGGACCACATAATTGTTTCAATTGATGCAGAAAAAGCTTTTGATAATATCCAGCATCCCTTCATGATCAGAACACTTAAGAAAATTGGTACAGAAGGGACATTTCTTAAATTGATAGAGGCCATCTACAGCAAACCCACAGCCAACATTGTATTAAATGGAGTTAAATTGAAATCATTCCCACTTAGATCAGGAACCAGGCAAGGTTGCCCATTGTCTCCATTGCTCTTTAACATTGTAATGGAAGTTTTAGCCATTGCAATTAGGGAAGAAAAGGTGATCAAGGGTATCCACATAGGGTCAGAAGAGATCAAACTTTCACTCTTCCCAGATGATGGAAAACACTAGGGATTCTAATACAAAACTTTTAGAAGTGATCAAGGAATACAGCAATGTCTCAGGCTACAAAATCAACACCCATAAATCTGTAGCCTTTATATACACCAACAATAACCAAGCTGAAAAAACAGTCAAGGACTCTATTCCTTTCACAGTAGTGCCAAAGAAGTTGAAATATTTGGGAGTATACCTAACAAAGGACGTGAAAGATCTCTACAAAGAGGACTATGAAACTTTAAGAGAGGAAATAGTTGAAGATGTTAACAAATGGAAAAACATAGCATGCTCATGGCTGGGAAGAATCAACATTGTTAAAATGTCTATACTACCCAAAGCAATATATAATTTTAATGCAATTCCTATTAAAGCTCCATTGTCATATTTTATAGATCTTGAAAAAATAATACTTGGTTTTATATGGAATCAGAAAAAACATCGAATAGCCAAAACATTACTCAGCAATAAAAACACAGCAGGAGGAATCATGCTACCAGACCTAAGACGGCACTATAAATCAATAGTTATCAAAACAGCATGGTACTGGCACAAAAACAGAGAAATAGATGCCTGGAACAGAATTGAGAACCAAGAGACGCATCCAGCTGCTTACCATTATTTGATCTTTGACAAGCCAGTTAAAAACATTCAGTGGGGAAAAGATTCCCTATTTAACAAATGGTGCTGGGTGAACTGGCAGGCAACTTGTAGAAGATTGAAACTGGACCCACACCTTTCACCATTAACTAAGATAGACTCTCACTGGATAAAAGATTTAAACTTAAGACATGAAACTATAAAAATCTTGAAGAAAGTGCAGGGAAAACTCTTGAAGGAATCGGCCTGGGTGAATATTTTATGAGGAGGACTCCCCAGCCAATTGAAGCAGTATCAAAAATACACTCCTGGGACCTGATCAAACTAAAAAGCTTCTGCACAACCAAGAACATAGTAAGTAAAGCGAGCAGACAGCCCTCAGAATGGGAGAAAATATTTGCAGGTTATACTTCTGATAAAGGTCTAATAACCTGAATCCACAGAGAATTCAAACGCATCAGAAAGAAAAGAACATGTGATCCCATCTCAGTGTGGGTAAGGGACTTGAAGAAAAACTTCTCTACAGAAGACAGACGCACGATCTACAGACACATGCAAAAAAGCTCATCATCCTTATTCATCAGAGAAATGCAAATCAAAACTACTTTGAGATATCACCTAACCCCAGTAAGAGTAGCCCACATAAGAAAATTTCAAAACCAGAGATTTTGGTGTGGATGTGGAGAAAAGTGCACACTTCTACACTGCTGGTGGGAATGCACACTAATACGTTCCTTCTGGAAGGATGTTTGGAGAATACTTAGAGACCTAAAAATAGACCTGCCATTCGATCCTGTAATTCCTTTACTAGGTTTATACCCAGAAGACCAAAAATCACAATATAACAAAGACATCTGTACCAGAATGTTTATTGCAGCCCAATTCATAATTGCTAAGTCATGGAAGAAGCCCAAGTGTCCATCGACCCACGAATGGACTAGCAAGTTGTGGTACATGTATACCATGGAATATTATGCAGCCTTAAAGAAAGATGGAGACTTTACCTCTTTCATGTTTACATGGATGGAGCTGGAACATATTCTTCTTAGCAAAGTATCTCGGGAATGGAAGAAAACACATCCAATGTACTCAGCCCTACTATGAAGCTAAATTATAGCTTTCACATGAAGGCTATAACCCAAGTATAGCACAAGACTATGGGGAAAGGGCTGGGGGTGGTTATGGTGAAGGGAGGATGGGGCCACACTTATGGTGCATCTTAGAATGGGTACAGGCGAAACTTACTAAATGCAGAATACAAATGCCTACATACAATAACTAAGAAAATGCCATTAAGGCTACGTTGAACAGTTTGATGAGAATATTTCTGATTGTATATGAAACCAGCACATTGTACCTCTTGATTGCACTAATGTACACAGCTATGATTTAACAATAAAATAAATAAATAAATAAAATAGTTAATAAAGTGAGGTATTTTTTTTTTTTTTTTGTGATTTTTGGCCAGGGCTGGGTTTGAACCCGCCACCTCCGGCATATGGGACCAGTGCCCTACTCCTTGAGCCACAGGCACCGCCCTAAAGTGAGGTATTTTTATTTGAAGTACATGCACAGTTACCTGGGTATCAGAGGTGTAGCAAATCGCCCATTTTTTTTTTTGAGACAGATTCTCAAGCTATTGCCCTCGGTAGAGTGCAGTGGTGTCATAGCTCACAGCAACTTTCAAATTGGGCTCAGAAGATCCTCTTAGCTCAGTTTTTCTATTTTAGTAGAGATGGGGGTCTCGCTTTTGCTCAGGCTGGTCTTGAACTTGTGAGCTCAAGGTATCCATGCCTTGGCCTCCCAAAGTGCTAGGATTTTAGGCATGAGCCATTGTACCCAGCCTCAAATGACCCATGTTAAAGAACATTTTAGAAATAATAAGTTAACATCCTTGAAGATTCTTTTCTTAAAAACATAAAACGATGGCTGGATGCTCACACATATAATTCTAGCACTCTTAAGAGGCCAAGGTGCGCTGATTGCTTGAACTTAGGAGTTCGAGACCGAGACTCCATTGCCAAAAACATAAAATTGCACCCTCTGTAAGAGAACAAAGTGAGCTACAAAGTGGGATATAATTTGTAAATTCGGTTTTCCTCCACACTGGCCTTTAATCTCACAATTATGTGGATATGGGCCTGAGCCCATTCATTAATGCTGAAGTGCTCAGAGGAGGTAAGTGGAGGCTGGAGAGAGGGCAGGTGAGACTAAAAAAAGGAATGAAATATATCTCATTTTAGCAACTCTACCATTCTGAGCTTGGGAAGTAGTCTTTCCTGATCCAAATGAATATGATTCTTGGTAAGACTGAAAGCAAACACCTAAAAATTCAGTTCTAATCCTGTTCCTGTGCAGCAATAATATTAGTGTGTTGAATTTGTCTCATTCTTTGAGGTTTTTAATTTGGTCTCTTATATAGTTGTATGAACTGTCCACATTATTTGTGTATCTCTAGGCAGTAGCCCTGTAAGCTTCAGGTCAGTTGACTTACATTCCCGGAAGTGGGGTGGCCTCGTGCTTTCCACAAACCTTAAATTAAAGCCAAGTTGCCTGAGTACCAGGCTGTGCTCAGCTAAGAACTAGCTATGTGAATTTGAACAAGTAGTAGCTACCCGTAGTTCAATTCTCCATCAATAGACGGGAGATAGTAGAACTGAATGGGATGGGTATTATGAGAATTAAACTTTAAGCTTTTTATAAAGTGCATGAAACCTCGCCTGGCACGCACAGTGAGCTTCCTGAAAGTATCAGCTATTTTCATACAGCCAGAGACAACCCTTAGCCAAGTTTAGAATCCTCTTGGTGTAGACTCAGCACATGGCCATCGAATTGCTGACTTTAACTAATAATTGCCTCTTGAACCAAAACTTGAAAATCCCATATATCAATAGAAAATTTCTAGACAAGTCCTGAGAATACTCCATTATATTTCTAAACTATTAAGTCCAAAGTTTTTTAGAAACCCAGATTAGTAATCCAATGGAGACTCCCAGGTTCCTTGATCACAACAGCATAAAATTGGGTTAAAAAAACAAAATGAGACAATTTATATGATCCTATTTCATCCTACTCCTGAAGCATTGGTTAATTTCATCCTAAGTCTGGCCACTTTTGGCTAAAGCATTGTTCAGAATGGGTATGGTCTAAAACTGTGTTTTTTTTTTTTTTTTTAGAAAGAATCATAACTGCTTCAAAATGATCTATTTTAACTTTTCAGTGCTTGTGTAATCTCACCCATTATTCCCAAAGGCTGAATGTTGCACCTCATAAGGCAGTCCAAGGCATGCTTATATATTTATTTTTTGAGACAGTCTCACTATGTTGTCCTCAGTAGAGTGCTGTTCTGTCAAAGCTCACAGCAACCTCAAACTCTTGGTCTTAAGCGATTCTTTTGCCTCAGCCTCCCCATAGCTAGGACTACAGGCGCCTGCCACAATGCCAGGCTGCTTTTTAGTTACTATTACCATGCTGTTTAGCAGGCCCTGGCCGGGTTGAACCCACTAGCCCTGGTGCATGTGGTTGGCACCCTAACCACTGAGCTACGGGCACTGAGCCAACGGCATGTTTAAAATGATTAGTACGAAGTCCTCTGATCTAAACTAAATTCATTTCCCTATTTATTTGTTCTCTGGGGTTTCACTGAATAAGTGGTCGTTTGTATCCCTGATAGTGCTTAGGATATTTAATGGCCAGTTAGAGTAGATTCTCCCAAGGGGTCATATGCTTGAGTCTGCTTGTAAGCTAAAAATTTTTTATAATCAAATTTACTTTGGAAATCTCTTAAATTGCTCAAAAAGTAAAATTCTAATAAAGCCAATTTACCTCCATGACTGGAATAAATTGCTGTTCTTTTGGCAGAGCCACAGATGAAGTAGTTGGTTGGCATTTAATAGCCACGTTGCATGAAAAATACTTACCTTCATTCACTTAGCATGAATGCATCCTGTTAGATTATCTATATTATGCGACACTATGAAATAGTTAATATTTTCCATTAAAAGACCCACTTACTGAGTACCCTCCAACATACCAGGCACCACACAAGGGTAGGGCACTCATCACTCATTCCTCAGCAATACATCAACATGAAAAAAAGTCAATTTATTAATAGAAGGGGAAATACACTTCCTGAGATGAAACTGACATTTAAAGAGATTAACAAGAAAAAATTTGGTGACATGGAAGTGCTATCTTTAGGGAAAAAGCTGGTAGTGATGTGATCTGCTCAACTGCTGTATCATGAAAACAAGTTCACAGAGTCCTATTCCAGACCTGTAATAAGTGATTTATGAAGATATGACTCAACATTGAAGGCACACTGGTTTGGAGCAAATCCCCATAGTATTTAATTTTGGGATTAACTGTACAAGGAAGTCCAAATAATGCCATTTACTTATTAAAATAAAATTTTCACCAGGAAAAATGTCAAAGATATCTTTAATTACAATGCTCAGTGAATCCTGTTAAGACATGTACGTTTCTTTTTTTTTTTCTTTTGGCCAGGGCTGGGTTTGAACCCACCATCTCTGGCATATGGGACCGGCACCCTACCCCTTTGAGCCACAGGCGCCGCCCGACATGTACGTTTTCTAAGGAAAAAAGTCATTCTAGAAAAAGAAACTAGGCTGGGTAGGGCATCTCATGCTAGGTGGCAATCCTAGCATTCTGGGAGGCTGAGAAGGACAGATTGCTTGAGCTCAGGAGTTCAAGACCACCAGAACAAGCATGAGACACTGGCTGTACTAAAAGTAGTAAAATTAGCCAGGCATTGTGGCTGGTGCCTGCCTATAGTCCCAGCTACTTGGGAGGCTGAGGCAAGGGATTGCTTGAGCCTAAGAGTTTGAGGTTGCTGTGAGCTATGACACCAGGACACTCCACTTAGGGGAACAGACACTATGTCTCAAAAAAAAAAAAAAAAAACCCCACCAAAACAAACAAACAAAAAAAGTTAAAGTTATGCACGTCAGGAAACAATGAAACCCCCAGCAGCAATCAGAGTGGGATCTCTCTAAGAGAGAAATAGTAGACAATTACACCAAGAGTTCCCACATCTCTGTTATCTAATAGAGTTGAATTTTGTTAAAAATATAGATCAAGTTAGCCCTAATAAAGAAATAAATTCATTAACACCCAATGCTTGAGCGAAGTTGAAGAAAATGGAAAAAGGCACTCCCACATCTGTCTTGAGGTCAGGTGTGGACAGGGAAGGTTTATGGTAGATGGTGAGTGCATAACTCTTATGGTTTTTTGGAAAGGCAAGGGTGGAGGTACTTTCTACCTTCTCTCCAAGTTGATTTCCCCACCACTGATGCCAAACTACAGCAGTTTTGCTAAAAATTTTGTTATTTAAAATGTGGAAAAGACAATGTTGTATTAAAGACTGACATTTAAGATAGTATTAACGGCCATTTACTGCATGATCTTGAACAGCCATCAACCTTCATTTCCTCATCTGTCGGGAAAGGGTCAAATAAAGGGAAACTTCAAAAAGCATTCAGTGAACCATAAAACACATGTAAAAAGTCTAAAAGACTACAGAAATTTAGACAATTGAGAGGAAAATTCTAGTGTGATCCTTTTATTTTAACAAAACAAATTTTATAGACTTCACATTCTCAAACTCCCAAACTTTTACTTATTTAAAAAACAAGACACAATGCAGCCTAGACTCCAAGTTTCAGGCATGAATAAAATAGTACCAGATTTTCAAGTTACATGAGTTAGCTGCATTTTATATATCATGAAAGTGAAGAGAAATGTGACAAACACTCTTGTACCTGTAAAAAACACATGGGCACGTTTGAACTTTTTAACCACACAGTGTCATTCCAATAAACACCTAAGTATCTAACATATATCTCCATTAATGGTAGACTCCATTGACATCAAGTTACACAGAACATTTGCTTTTTACAATCTCTATTTGGAATTGAAAAATAAGAGGAAATGTAGAGTTAAGTAGCTGAAAATGCTACATTTACTGCACACAAGCACATTATGACAAGGAATGCTAGAATTAATTCCCCTCAGGAATGATTTTTGAAAATTTAAAATATTTTATCAAAAAATATTTTATCAGAAAAGTTAAAGCCTTTAGTGTGAAAAGCAAAGCAAATGATACATGACTCAATCTAAAGATCTAGCAAATTATAGGTTTTGTGCAATTAGCTATCAACATAATACATTTAAGAGATTCATACTGAGTCAACCGTACCTTTTGATGGTTGTGAAGTGTCTAGTCTTTAAAGTTACTTCAACTTTACATGTCTATGAAATTTATAATTCCTCAATGGAAGTGATAGCTTATTCTGCACTAAATACAGGCAACATGTATAAACAAATCACTGGTTTTCACCTTCAAAGAACTTCTTTTTAATTTATAAAAAATTAGATTGGTTTTCTACCCACATGTATGGATAAAAGTGCTTTTCAAATGTACATCGCCCATATCCATGATCCTAAAACAAAAGGCACGCAAATGGAAAATAGTTTATATTTTAGGTGAATATTTTTCTTTTTTTATGTGACTATTTTTCATCCATATTTGAAATAGATTCAATTGCCATCTGGAGAGAGATGTGACAAACTTCTGACAAATTTCTATGACTTGGAAAATTAAAGATCTAAGAGCTGCAAATGCTACAGCTTTGTGCAATTCATACATGGGGACATTTACCCTTCAGGCTGTTCCCTCTGTAGGCTGTTGGCACTTAGGGCACAGCTATCATGAGACCCAAAAGACAAAGGGAGCAGTTTTTCAAATTAGACTCCCACAAAAGTTGTTTCTAATCTTGTTATAAAGGTTTATTAATAATAAGCTTATGAGTTAAATTTTAAAGTAGTTATAAAGCCACTTACTCCATAAATGAATAAAATGTAGTTAAGAACCATACTTTACTTAAACGTCTTTAATTTTAATGAATAGTATTTTATGAATAGCATATAAAAGAATTCAATAGCCAGCAGCATTTTTTTTTTTTTTTTTAATTTTTTTATTAAATCATAAGTGTATACAATGATATGATTATGGGGCATCATACACTCACTTCATAAACCATTTGACACATTTTTATCACAGTGGTTAACATAGCCTTTCCGGCGTTGTCTCAGTTACTGTGCCAAAACATTTATATTCTACATTTACCAAGTTTCGCAAATACCCCGCCAGCAGCATTTATATATAGAAATAGTCCCATCTCTTCTCTTTTCCCTTTCATAAAGTGCCATTTTTAACTGGGTAGATTTACTACACAGCTTTTCAGTAACTACACCATAAATATCTAATAGATTCAAGGAAATGTTGGAAAATTGAAAGGATTTAGCATTTTCAGCATATGCAAAACATTACTGCAAAGCAAACTATGAATGTATTAACAAAATAAAAAGTGTATCTTATGTGAGAATCACTAAAGTTGGTTTAATTACTTCACAGAAGGATGGGCTCACTAATATTTATGCCAATTTTTGCTCATTACCTAAACCAGAAATAGTTTCTGTAGGTAATTCAGCTCTAGGCATGATGAAATAGAGCTATGCCAAAGAGAACCATGATCCCCAGAATAAAAATTGCAGCAAATTTAGACTTTCAGAATAGCAACACAAGTCAGTGAAAATCAGAATGAGTCAATGTTTTATTTAAACGTACCACAGGCTAAGAGTGTTTTTTCTTTAAATAAAAATTTGTGTAGTAATTAATAATGTACCTTAACACTGGTGTACCTTATCAGTGGTGTACCTTAAGTGGCTAGAGATAGTTAAGTGGAAACGATACTACAGATTAGGCAACTCAAAAGTGGATGTTGCCCATTTCTTTTATTTTTTGATTAGAACTGAAATTGCTTTTAAAAAAGTGAACTGCTACTTACAACAGAAATAGGATACCAACAGGATTTTCCTTTTATTCTATTCACATTATTCTCTAATTAGTATTTTTGCATTTCAACTCTAATCTTCAGTAGTACCTTAAAAACGAATGCAATTAGTAAGAACCCCCCCAAACCAAAATAGGGCAGCATGTGGCTTTCCACTTTATAAACACTACCAGTTTCATTACAATTTGCATTTTTTGTTTCTCTTGGAAGAGTAACCACTTATAAACAGATACATAAAAGTGCACTATTCCTTACTTTGCAGGGCATCCAGTAATCCTTAAAGCAAAGGAATCCACAGTCATCAATTCTGTCCCCACCCCCAATTTAGACACATTTCTGATTTTCAGTAGCAGGGACTCCAGCACAGAGGTGGAGTAGGGAAAAGAGATATAGGTCAGGTATGATGAATAACTTAAAAAAAAAAATTCCACTTCCCCCTGAAAAGATCTCCTTCCCATCCATTCCAACTCAAGAATGCATAATTAGCCTCAGTATTTTCTGGTTTAATTTCCTTTTTTTCTTTTTTGTAGAGACAGAGTCTCACTTTACCGCCCTCGGTAGAGTGCCATGACGTCACACGGCTCACAGCAACCTCCAGCTTTTGGGCTTACGCGATTCTCTTGTCTCAGCCTTCCGAGTAGCTGGGATTACAGGCGCCCACCACAACGCCCGGCTATTTTTTGGTTGCAGTTTGGCCGAGGCCGGGTTTGAACCCGATACCCTCTGTATATGGGGCTGGAGTCCTACTCACTGAGCCACAGGCACCACCCTGGTTTAATTTCCTTATCCACAAATACTATTCTATTTCTGAAGACAAATAAACCTTAGTATTTTCTAAAAGGAAATATTTTTACCCAAATACATTGGACTTTGGTCTCAATTTGAAGGAGGATGAGTGGCCTTTAAGAGACCGTTCTTCCTCCTCCTCCTCCCCCTCCTCCAGTGGCTGGTCTGGGTCCCTGAAAGAGGGTGTGGTGTGGATGATTTGGGTTCGGAAGCGGATTTTGTTGAGTCTGGGTTTTATACGGCCACTCGAGCTGCCCAAGGCTTTGCGACCTGGCTCTTTTCCTTTACCTCCAGCCAATCCTTCAGCCAAGTGGTGATGGTGATGATGGTGGTGGTGGTGATGATCGCCCCCATCCTCCAGGACATGGGAGAGTTTGTAGGTGATGAGATGCGAGGGGAGCACTTTTGAAAGCCTCCAGCGCCCACCCCCGCTACCAGCAGCGCTTTCGCCGTCCTCCTCGTCTAGGGCTCCCACCAGGTTCTTTATCTCCTCCGCGATGCTCTGATTCAGGTACTGGGAGGCCTTTTTCCCACTGTAATCCCTGATGTCAACGTCGGCGTCGTAGGCCCCCACCAGCAGCTTCACCACCTCCACGTGCCCGTGCATGGCTGCCAGGTGAAGGGCGGTGTAGCCCCCACTGGTCCTGGCGTTGATGTTCACTGGCAGCTGGTGTTTATTGGCAAAATTCACCAGCATGGCCAGAAGCTCCTGTCTCCCGTGCTTGGCGGCCCAGTGCAGGCAGGTGAAGCCGGTGATGAAGTCCCGCTTTGCCAGCAGGCCAGGCTCGCAGGCGAGCAACTCTTCTAGGCTGTCCCACTTGCCGTTGGAGGCCGAGAGCATCCAGGAGTGCTCCAGAGGGTCTAGCGTCACCGATCCTCCGCCACTGCTCTCCTCCTCTGCAGACGACGAAGCCACCGAAGCGCTGTCCGAGTCGCCCCCACCTCGGCTGCGTCCTCCTGCTGAGGAGCTCCCGGGGCTGCTAACCCCAGGACACACACTCCTCTTCAACTGCGGGGAGCTGCCCATCACCAGGTCCCGGAAGTTCTGGCGGGCGGACCTCGGGGTGGTGGCCACCCCAGGGGAGCTGCCCGCGTCTGCCTCCTCGCCGCCGTGAGGCGGGGGTTCCGGGTTTTCGCTGGGCTCAGGGGCCAGCGGCCGGGGCAGGGGCGGCACGTCGCACCGCGAGTTCTTCCTGCCCGCCCCGCCGCCCGGGGGCTCCCCAGCGCCCGGCTCGCGGCCCGGCCCGGGGACCGCTGCCTCGGGGAGCGGACTGCGAGCCTCGGCTCCGGGCGGGCCGTCGGGGGCCTCGGGCTCAGCGGTCACCTCAATGCGGGGCGGGGCCCCGGCGAACGCGGCATTGGGCGGCAGGGGCCCCGCGCAGAACCTCTTCTTGAGGTGCACATACTTGGAGCCGTCGGCGGGGTCGGTGCGCACGGTGGCCACGGCGTTGACCAGCTCCTTGAAACGGGCGCGGGCGCTGGCGCGCTGCTCTGGCTCGCCGCCCAGGGCGCCCCTGAAGTGCTGCACCAGCTCCGAGTGCCGGGCCCGGCCCCCACGCTCCGTGAGGAAGCGCAGCACCGCCTCCGGGCCCAGCTCTGCCTCGGCACCCCGCCCCGCCGGGTCCTCCATCTCCTACCGCGCTGCTCCGCTGCGGGCGGACGGCTTAGTCTGGCGCCATCGCGGCACGCTCCGAGAGGCGGGCTCCCGATGGTAGCTGGGTCGGACGGGCTCTGCAGGATTCCCGTCTAGGTGTCCGGGGCCGCCGGACCGGGCCACCGCCCCTCTGGGGCTGCGTCCAGGCCGGCCGCCCCGCCCAGGCCCCGCCCACTTCCGGTCCCCACCGAGGGGCGCTATCCCGCCTGGGGCCCGCCCACTTCCGGTATCCGCGGGTCTCGGGGAGCCCACAATCGCTGCTCCGGCCTGCTACTGGCGGCCGACTGAAGGGTCTCGGCGTGAATCCTCGCGTCTTCTTTTCGAGTCCCGGCTCCATTCACTTCCCCTGTACCCTGCACGGGCTTTCCGTTCTCCTAAACGTCGAGGAGCACGCTTGCAAAGCCCTAGCTCTACGCGCGCTAAGAGCCCGGGGCGGCCAATGGCCCGCCCCGTCCCTGTCCCGGCCCGCCTGCCCGGGGATTTCGCCCCGCCCGTCACTGGGCCACGGCCGCGCCCTCGCCCCACCCCGCGCCCCGCCCGTTACGCCCCTCCCAGCTAGTCTTCCCGCCGCCGCCACCGCAGGAACTGGCCGCTCGGGGTCCTGGCCGAGACCACCGCCCCCCGCGCTCCTGCCCGCAACCATGGCCTCCTCCGAGGTGGGGCGGCAGGTGGTGAGTCCCACCGACTCCCATGCCCCTCTGCCAGGGCCGATGCCGGGGGCCCCAGACCCGCGCTTCCTGGGTCCCCGCGGACCTTTCTTAGCCCCCAGGCCCGTCCCGGTAGCTCCGGGTCCGGGCCGGATTGTGACCCGCGCCTGCCCCGGGTTCCCCGCTGCGTCCCGTTGTCTCTGGGCGGCAGCGCTCGTCGGGCTGGGGAGGGCAGGGGGCGCGGTGCTGGGCGGCCGGACACTGGGGAGTTCTCTTTGGTTGGCTTCTTGGGCTTTGTCAGAAGTTAAATCCAAAGCAGTGATTGTGATGAGTCTGTCGCTTTCACAGTGTTTGAATGCACAGAGCGGAGTGATGCAATGGTGGTGATCTACGGCTCTGCGGGCCTCCGTGACCCTCACTCCACGGGTAAAGCCCGGCTCCCGCGGCCCTTCCAGAGCTTTCCCGTTTTATCCAACCTTGCCATTTTCCAAGTTGCCCTCCATTACGTTTTGAAACGGGTTTTTTTTACCCCCCGCCTTAGCATCTTTGAATTCTAAAAGAACACATTTGTCCAGTGTTTTGTACTTTTCGAATCACTTTTGTATATTTATCTCGTTCGCTGGTAAGCCAGTGGTTCTCAGTGTGGTCACAGTTATTTTCGTAACAATACCAAGGGGTTATTTGTCTTTGCCACTCGCAAAAGCAAGCATACTTGAATTTTCCAGAGGGAGCAGATTCCTGTGATGTGGAATGACCTCACTGTTCTAAGGGCTAATGGAGTATGTCTTTGTGTATTCTTTAAAACATTTTCTCCCTTTTAATGTCTAATACTGTTCATGTCAGTGGTTGTAATCTGTATAAACAAAAGCTCTTCAGAGACTTGAGACCAAAAAGTTTTAAGAACTACTGGTCTAAGCACTCTCCTACATGAGAAGTTTAAGTTGTAGAAACAGTTTATATTGTAGGCTGAGAGATGAGGGAATCTGTCTAAAGTGACACAGTTGATTTGTTTTATAGAGCCTGGACAAGGATTTTCTCCCTGATCCAACCTCTTTCTGTGCTATCGTGTACTTGGAGAAGTCTCAGTTTTTCTATCTGAACTGCCTTGTGACAGTTGCTGTTTATGTGCACGTTTGAGTGAGGGAAATTTTGGGGGTTACTGGTAAGAAACGTGTAATTCTAATTCTAATTCAAATCCTCAGACTACTCCAGGATCAAATCAAAGAAGTGCGCACTTCATTTAGCTGATGTTAGATTTCTTGTCTGTACTTAATTTGCTTTGAGGCTACCTTTATTTTTTAATTAATTTTTAAATTTTGAGATGATTGTAGGTTCACATGCAGTTGTAAGAAATAATCAAAATAATGAGAACTCCCAAGCCCTCTACCCAGTTTTCCTCAGTATCTCGCAAAGCCACAATACAATACGTGGACCTCAACCAAGATACAGATGTTAGTACAGTGAAGATAAAAGAGCTTCCATCACCAGGAGGATCCCTCATGTTGCCCTTTTGTAACCACTCCAACTTCATTCTCATATCATCTCCTCCTTAACCCCTGACAGTCAATAATTTGTTTTTTATTTCTGTGATTTTTTCATTTCAAGACTGTAACATAATGTACTCCCTGAGTAAGTAACCTTTGGGGACTGGATGTTTTCACTCAGCAAAGGTCTCTGGAGATTCATTCAGGTTGTTCATATCTCAGTGGTCGGCTGAGATGTACCATGATTTGTTAGAAGGATGTCTAGGTGGCTTTCAGTTTTTGGCTATTATGAACTAAGTTGCTATAAACATTCGTGTACAGTAATTCAAATAGTATAACCTAATGTAAACCGAAGTCTTAATTTCTCTGGGATAAATAGTCCAAGAAAAATAACCACTGGGCCATATGGTAGTTGCATATTTAGTTTTATAAGAACTGTTTCCCAGAGTAGATGAAGCATTTTCTACCCCCACTAGCAATGTATGAGATCCAGTTTCTCCACATCCTCACCAGCTTTAGGTGTTGTCTCTATTTTTAGTTTAGCCATTCTGAGTGTATAATGATATCTCATTGTGGTTTTAACTTGCATTTCTCTAGTGGCTAATTACGTTGAACATCTTTTCCTGTACTTATTTGCCATCTGTGTGTCTTCTTTGGTGAAATGTTGCTTTGTATCGTATTTTTTACCTATTTTCTCATTGAGGAAAATATTCTTGCTGTTCAGTTTAAAGTTGTTTATATATAATACATACTAGTCTTTTCAGATATGTGGTTTGCAAATGCTTTCTCTCAGTCTGTAGTTTTTTTTTGGTGGGGGGAGATGAGTCTCACTTTGTCGCCCCTGGTAGAGAGCCATGGCATCATACCTTACAGCAACTTTAGACTCTTGGGCTCAACTGATTTTCTTCCCTGAGTCTCATGAGTAGCTGAGACTACATGTGCCCACCACAACTTCCAGCTATTTTTAGAGACGGGGTCTTGCTCTTGCTCAGGCTGGTCTTGAACTCCTGAGCTTAGGCAGTCTTCCCGCCTCCGCCTCCCGGAGTGCTGGGATTATAGGTGTGAGCCATCTCCCCATCCTCACCATCTATAGTTTCTCTTTTCATGTTTTTGACAGGCTTTTGCAAAGCAGAAGTTTTATTTATTTATTTATTTTTTTATTATTAAATCATAGCTGTGTACATTAGTGCAATCAAGGGGTACGATGTGCTGGTTTCATATACAATCTGAAATATTCTCATCAAACTGTTCAATGTAGCCTTCATGGCATTTTCTTAATTATTGTATGTAGACATTTGTAAAAACAGAAGTTTTAAATCAAATTTGATAAAGATCATTTTGTCAGCTTTTCCTTTATTGTTTGTGCTTTTGGTATTGTGCTTAAGAACTCTTTGCCTTCCCCTAGATCTCGAAGATTTTCTCTTTATTTTTTTCTAAAAGTTTTACAGTTCACCTTTTTACATTTAAGCCCAGGACTCATTTTGAGTTAACATTTCTATAATGTTTCAGACTTAAGTGGAGGGCCATTTTTTTTTTGGTATATGGATGTCCAGTTGCTCTAGCACCATTTGTTGGAAAAGTTCTCTTTCTTTTTTTGTATTTTCGTTGCACTTTTATCAAAGGTCATTTGAACATATTTGTGTGGGTCTGTTTCTGGGTTCAGCTCGTTGTACACTTAGTTCATTTCTTAGTACATCTTAGTCTTGATTCCTGTGTCAAAGGGAAAAGAAGTAAACTTTGTAAAATAATTTAAAGAGATTTATTCTCAGCCAAATTTGAGGACCATGGCCTAGAGCCACGCCCAAGAAGCCTTGAGCAAGTGGACTCTTGGTGGTGGGGTTACAGTTTGGTTTTATACATTTAGGGAGACAGCAATTACATGTCAATCATAAATCAATACATGGGAAGTATATATAAGTTTGGCTCAAAAAGGCGGGACATCTCAAAGTAGAAGACTTACAGGTTATAGGTGGGTTGATTTGTAATTGGTTAAAGAAATGAAGCTTTGTCTAAAGCAATGGTTCTCAACTTTCCTAATGCCGTGACCCTTTAATACAGTTCCTCATGTTGTGGTGACCCCCAACCATAAAATTATTTTCGTTGCTACTTCATAACTGTAATTTTGCTACTGTTATGAATTGTAATGTAAATATCTGATATGCAGGAGACCCCCAAAGGTGTGGTGACCCACAAGTAGAGAACCTCTGGTCTAAAGGCTTAGGATGTTTTAAGTTAAGATAAGGAAGTCTGCTAATCAGAGACAAGCCATTTGATGTACACCTAGACTCAAGAGATCTGTTGAGTTAACTGATGACCTGCTGGTGGGATTTAAGTTTTGTTCTTGCATAGCCTCAGGGCTATTACTGAGTTAAAATGACATCTCCAAGAAGGGAGTGGGTTATGATGAGTCTTGTCCAACCTTTCTTCACTTGGGCAGCAACTCAAGTGAACAATTCAGAATCATAACTTGAAGACAAAGTAAAACAAATGAAAGAAGCCTTAAACTCTTGATCTTCAATTTCTGGGGTCCCCTTGGCAAGAGCCAGACCCTTCTCTAAAAATAGCCGGGTGTTGTGGTGTATACCTGTAGTCCTAGTTACAGGGGAGCCTGAGGCAAGAGGATCCCTTGCTGTGAGCTCTGAAGCCCTAGCACTCCATCCAGGGAGACAAGTGAGACTCCGTCTCCAAAACCAAACCAAACCAAACCCCCAAAACCTAGCTTTTTGTTACATTAATTTTTCTCTGTTTTTCAATGTAATTGATTTCTGATCTTCATTCCCTTTCTTTGGGAATGTTTCCTTCTTTATTTCTTTTTCTTTGCTTGCTTTGAGTTTATTTTGCTTTTCTTTTTCTAGGTTCTTGAAGGGGGGGGAGCTTAGATGATTGATTTTTAACCTTCTTTCTGAAGTGTGCATTCAGTGGTAAGAATTTTCCTCTGAGAACAGCTTTCTTTAGTTGTGTTCCACAGATTTTGATATATCTTATATTCACTTTCATTCTATCTTTATTTGTAAAGACCTCTTGCATTAAATCTCCTTTGATTCTCTTAACACATGTTCAGAATTTTTTTAAATAGAAGAGGATAATAAAACTCAGGGAGATTTAGCCTCTTGTTCCAGGAATCATAGCTAGTGATGGTGAGATCTACCCTGAGCCATGTTATCTCTACCGTTATCTCCAACATTCCCTCAGGTCTTGACTATAGTTATTTATATTTCTGACTGCAGTAGTGGATTGTGAAATGTTGAGTACAGTCATTGGCTGCTTTTCCTGTCACCTGAGAAACAACCTATGATTTTCCCTTTCTTCAGATTATCCTTATCTCTTAAACTCCTTTTAATTGGTGTCTAAATCTTTGCAATTCCTATCTGCATTTGTCATGTCCTATTTTAGCTACAGTGCTTCTGAATTCTTTCTCTTTCCAAGTATCCTTCAATAAGGATATCTTTTGTATCTTAGAGGCTTCTTTCATTTGTTTTACTTTGTCTTGAAGTTGTGATTCTGAATTCTTTTCTTTCATGTCCTGGAGTTAATTACTACCTTTTGACTTAGCATATTCCCACCTCTTCATCTGCAGGTCTTATAATTACTACAGAGTAATGAAAGACCCAGTTCTACCTCTGAAGCTTTCCCAGAACTCCCCAACTCTTAGCAGCTTATCAGACTGCTTGTTTGGCACTTAGTCATCTGCTGCCTGCAATACCTCCGAATTTATGTTTTGTATTGATCCTTCACATTTTTTTTGAGACAGAGTCTCAAGCTGTCGCCCTGGGTAGAGGGCTGTGGTGTTACAGCTCATAGCAACCTCAAACTCTTGGGCTTAAGTGATTCTCTTCCCTCAGCCTCCCAAATAGCTGGGACTACAGGCGCCCGCCACAATGTCTGGCTATTTATTTTTTTGGATGTAATTGTCATTGTTGTTTGGCAGGCCTGGGCTGAATTTGAATCTGTCAGCTCCAGTGTATGTGGCCGGCACCCTAGCCACTGAGCTACAGGCGCTGAGCCTGTTACTTAACTTTTTGAGTCAAGTAAATTTTATTTTATTTTATTTTATTTTTTATATTTTTGAGACAGAGTCTTACTTTGTTGCTCTCTTTAAGAGTGCTGTGGCATCATCGCGCACAGCAACTTCCAACTCTTGGGCTCAAGCAATCCTCTTGCCTCAGCCTCCTGAGAAGCTGGGACTACATGTGCCCACTATAACGCCTGGCTATTTTTTTAGAGAGAGGGTCTCGCACTTGCACAGGCTGGTCTCAAACTCCTGAGTTCAAGTGATCCACCTGCCTTGGCCTCCTAAAGTGCTAGGATTACAGGCATGAGCCACCATGCCTGACCTAAATCAAGGAAATTTTAATGGGCCTTGCATTTTCAGGCTTCAGTTAAATGATATGTCATTAGAAGAGCAACCTGTATTCCTTGTATCCTCCATAGCCATGATCATACATCTTTGAGGATTGGTGCTGATTATTTTTTGTATGGAAAATATATTCACAGTTTTATTCTTATTGAATGTTAAATGAATAAACTATAAATGCTCACAAGCAGCCAGGAGCTGTTCATCTGCATTTATGTTTTTTTTGACACTTTGTCGCCCTCATTAGAGTGCTGTAGCATCACAGCTCACAGCAACCTCAGACTCTTGAGTTCAAGAGATTCTCTTGCCTCAGCCTCCCAAGTCGCTGGGGCTACAGGCGCCTGGCACAATGCCCAGCCATTTTTCTGTTGCAGTTGTGTTGTTTAGCTGGCCTGGGCTGTGCTAACCACTGCACTGTAACCGCTGTGCTATTTATTTTCTAATAAATAAAAACCTGCATTTATTTTCTAATCAACCCCACCTCTCCTAGGCTGCACACTGATAGTGTATTGCTGGGCTGATTTCATCCTGACGTGACGCCAGATGCCAACTCTTTGCATACGTTATTAATGATAATCACTATTGCTGTGTTAAATGGTTATATGCCACAAAAATAACCAGATTTCTTTGTTGGTTATATCTTTATGACTATTCTAAGATTTCTATTGTTCACAATTATTGTTTTACTTTGATCCTTCTCAAAAAATGGTTTTTAACTAGCTACAGTTAAAAATGTGCTTCTTTAGAGAATTTATATAAGGTCTCTGAAAATACTTTTTAAATACAGTTTTCAATTAACTTTAGAGATCATACCATTTAGACTAAAAACCTTCCAAGACCTTAATTAAAAAGCTGGCACATTCATAAAGATTGCTAATCCAACTTCAAACAAAGTAAAAATTATTTACATGGGACTATACTAAGAAGACTGAAATGATTTTTTAACGACTTTTTTTGTTTAAAATATTACGATTGTTTTTATTTTCTAGAAGTCAAAGCAATCTTTTGTTCTTTTTTTTTTTTTATTAAATCATAGCTGTGTACATTAATGCAATCATGGGGTACAATGTGCTGGTTCCACACACAATTTGAAATTTTTCATCAAACTGGTTAACATAGCCTTCATGGCATTTTTCTAGTTACCATGTTAAGACATTCATACTCTACACCTAGTAAATTTCACATGTACCCTTGTAAAATGCACAGTAGGGTGTGGTCCCACCAATTATCCTCCCTCTGCCCATCCTCTCCTCTCCTGACCCTCTTCCCTTTCACCTTCTTCTTGGGCTGTAATTAGTTTCATAGTATTAGTTTCATAGTAGGGCTGAATACATGGGATATTTTTTCTTCCATTCTTGAGATACTTTGCTAAGAAGAATATGTTCCAGTTCCATCCATGTAATCATGAAAGAGGTAAAGTCTCCATCTCTCTTTAAGGCTGCATAATATTCCATGGTGTACATATACCACAATTTATTAATCCATTCGTGGGTTGATGGGCACTTGGGCTTCTTCCATGACTTAGCAATTATGAATTGGGCTACAACAAACATTCTGGTACAAATATCTTAGTTAATGTGTGATTTTTGGTCTTCTGGATATATACCTAGTAGAGGAATTGTAGGATTGAATGGCAGGTCTATTTTTATTTTATTTATTTATTTTTTTTATTGTTGGGGAATCATTGAGGGTACAATAAGCCAGTTACACTGATTGCAATTGTTAGGTAAAGTCCCTCTTGCAATCATGTCTTGCCCCCATAAAGTGTGACAAACACTAAGGCCCCACCTCCCTCCCTCCATCCCTCTTTCTGCTCCCCCCCCCCATAACCTTGATTGTCATTAATTGTCCTCATATCAAGATTGAGTACATAGGATTCATGCTTCTCCATTCTTGTGATGCTTTACTAAGAATAATGTCTTCCACTTCCATCCAGGTTAATACGAAGGATGTAAAGTCTCCATTTTTTTTAATGGCTGAATATGTATTCCATGGTATACATATACCACAGCTTGTTAATCCATTCCTGGGTTGGTGGGCATTTAGGCTGTTTCCACATTTTGGCAATTGTAAATTGAGCTGCAATAAACAGTCTAGTACAAGTGTCCTTATGAGAAAAGGATTTTTTTCCTTCTGGGTAGATGCCCAGTAATGGGATTGCAGGATCGAATGGGAGGTCTAGGTTGAGTGCTTTCAGGTTTCTCCATACTTCCTTCCAGAAAGGTTGTACTAGTTTGCAGTCCCACCAGCAGTATAAAAGTGTTCCCTTCTCTCCACATCCACGCCAGCATCTGCAGTTTTGAGATTTTGTGATGTGGGCCATTCTCACTGGGGTTAGATGATATCTCAGGGATGTTTTGATTTGCATTTCTCTAATATATAGCGATGATGAACATTTTTTCATGTGTTTGTTAGCCATTCGTCTGTCGTCTTTAGAGAAAGTTCTATTCATGTCTCTTGCCCATTGATATAAGGGATTGTTGGCTTTTTTCATGTGGATTAATTTGAGTTCTCTATAGATCCTGGTTATCAAGCGTTTGTCTGATTGAAAATATGCAAATATTCTTTCCCATTGTGTGGGTTGTCTCTTTGCTTTGGTTATTGTCTCCTTAGCTGTACAGAAGCTTTTCAGTTTAATGAAGTCCCATTTGTTTATTTTTGTTGTTGTTGCAATTGCCATGGCAGTCTTCCTCATGAAGTCTTCCCCCAGGCCAATATCTTCCAGTGTTTTTCCTATGCTTTCTTTGAGGATTTTTATTGGTTCATGCCTTAAATTTAAGTCCTTTATCCATCTTGAATCAATTTTTGTGAGTGGGGAAAGGTGTGGGTCCAGTTTCAGTCTTTTACATGTAGACATCCAATTCTCCCAACACCATTTATTGAATAGGGAGTCTTTCCCCCAAGGTAAGTTCTTGTTTGGTTTATCGAAGATTAGGTGGTTGTAAGATGTTAGTTTCATTTCTTGGTGTTCAATTCGATTCCAAGTGTCTATGTCTCTGTTTTTGTGCCAGTACCATGCTGTCTTGAGCACTATGGCTTTGTAGTACAGACTAAAATCTGGTATGCTGATGCCCCCAGCTTTATTTTTGTTACTAAGAACTGCCTTAGCTATACGGGGTTTTTTCCGGTTCCATACAAAATGCAGAATCATTTTTTCCAAATCTTGAAAGTACGATGTAGGTACTTTGATAGGAATGGCATTGAATAGGTAGATTGCTTTGGGAAGTATAGACATTTTAACAATGTTGATTCTTCCCATCCATGAGCATGGTATGTTCTTCCATTTGTTAATATCCTCTGCTATTTCCTTTCTGAAGATTTCATAGTTTTCTTTATAGAGGTCCTTCACCTCCTTCGTTAGGTATATTCCTAGGTATTTCATTTTCTTTGAAACTATGGTGAAGGGAGTTGTGTCCTTAATTAGCTTCTCATCTTGACTGTTATTGGTGTACACAAAGGCTACTGACTTGTGGACATTGATTTTATATCCTGAAACATTACTGTATTTTTTGATGACTTCTAGGAGTCTTGTGGTTGAGTCTTTGGGGTTCTCTAAGTATAAGATCATGTCATCAGCAAAGAGGGAGAGTTTGACCTCCTCTGCTCCCATTTGGATTCCCTTTATTTCCTTGTCTTGCCTAATTGTATTGGCTAGAACTTCCAGCACTATGTTGAATAGTAAAGGTGACAGAGGACAACCTTGTCTGGTTCCAGTTCTAAGAGGAAAAGCTTTGAGTTTTACTCCATTCAGTAAAATATTGGCTGTGGGTTTGTCATAGATAGCTTCAATCAGTTTTAGAAATGTGCCACCTATGCCTATACTCTTCAGTGTTCTAATTAGAAAAGGATGCTGGATTTTATCAAATGCTTTTTCTGCATCTATTGAGAGGATCATGTGATCTTTATTTTTGCCTCTGTTAATATGGTGGATAACGTTTATGGACTTGTGTATGTTAAACCAGCCTTGCATCCCTGGGATGAAGCCTACTTGATCATGATGAATGACTTTTTTGATGATAAGCTGTAATCTATTGGCTAGGATTTTGTTGAGAATTTTTCCATCTATATTCATGAGTGAGATTGGTCTGAAATTCTCCTTTTTCTTTGGGTCTTTTCCTGGTTTTGGTATCAGGGTGATGTTTGCTTCATAGAATGTGTTGGGGAAGATTCCTTCTTCCTCTGTTTTTTGGAATAATTTCTGCAGTACAGGAATAAGCTCTTCCTTGAAGGTTTGATAGAATTCTGGAGTGAAGCCATCTGGACCAGGGCATTTTTTAGTTGGAAGCTTTTTATTGTTTCTTTGATCTCAGTGCTTGAAATTGGTCTGTTCAGGAGCTCTATTTCTTCCTGGCTAAGTCTAGGGAGAGGGTGTGATTCCAAATATTGATCCATTTC
The DNA here is from genome assembly GCF_027406575.1 of Nycticebus coucang. Classification (NCBI taxonomy): domain Eukaryota; kingdom Metazoa; phylum Chordata; class Mammalia; order Primates; family Lorisidae; genus Nycticebus; species Nycticebus coucang. The sequence continues at coordinate 104,242,499 of NC_069783.1, read as the reverse complement.
CTTCACATTGTCAAATTTCTGGGCATAGAGTTTCTGGTAGTATTCAGAGATGATCTCTTGTATCTCTGTGGGATCAGTTGTTATTTCCCCTTTATCGTTTCCGATTGAGGTTACTAGAGATTTTACTTTTCTGTTTCTAGTTAGTCTGGCCAATGGTTTATCTATTTTATTTATTTTTTCAAAAAACCAACTCCTTGTTTCATTAATTTTCTGAATGATTCTTTTGTTTTCAATTTCATTGATCTCTGATTTGATTTTGGATATTTCTTTTCTTCTACTGAGTTTAGGCTTAGATTGTTCTTCTTTTTCCAATTCCATAACATGGCTTATGAGATTGTTGATGCGCTCTCTTTCTGTTTTTGGAATGTAGGCATCTAAAGCGATGAATTTTCCTCTCAAAACTGCTTTTGCAGTATCCCACAGGTTTTGGTAGCTTGTGTCTTCATTGTTGTTATGCTCAAGGAAGTTAATGATTTCCTGTTTTATTTCTTCCTGCACCCATCTGTTATTCAACAGAAGATTGTTTAATTTCCATGCCTTTGGGTGGGGTTGAGCATTTTTGTTAGAGTTGAGTTCCACCTTTAGTGCCTTATGGTCTGAAAAGATACAAGGTAAAATTTCAATTCTTTTGATTCTGTTGATATTTGTTTTGTGTCCCAGGATATGATCAATTTTGGAGAATGTTCCATGGGGTGATGAGAAGAATGTATATTCTTTATCTTTGGGGTGGAGTGTTCTATATGCGTCTATCAAGCATAGTTGTTCTAGGGTCTCATTTAAATCTCTTACATCTTTGTTTAATTTCTGTTTAGAGGATCTGTCCAGCTCTGTAAGAGGTGTGTTAAAGTCCCCTGTTATGATGGTATTATCAGATATCATATTGCTCAGACTGAGTAAGGTCTGCTTCAAGAATCTGGGAGCATTTAAATTTGGTGCATAAATATTTAGAATTGAAATGTCTTCTTGTTGTAGTTTTCCCTTGACCAATATAAAGTGACCATCTTTGTCTTTTTTGACTTTAGTTGCTTTAAATCCACATGTATCTGAAAATAAGATTGCAACTCCTCTTTTCTTCTGAATTCCATTTGCCTGAAAAATTGTCTTCCAACCCTTGACTCGGAGCTTTAATTTGTCTTTTGAAGCCAGGTGTGTTTCTTGCAGACAGCAAATGGATGGCTTGTGTTTTTTAATCCAGTCAGCCAATCTATGTCTCTTCAGTGGGGAATTCAAGCCATTAACATTTATGGAGATAATTGATAAGTGTGGTAGTATTCTATTCATCTTATTTTGTGACAGTCCATTGCTTAGTTTTATCTTTTGCATCAGTGTGGAGGTTAGGTTCTGGCCTTTGATTTCTGAGTTCTTACTTTGCTGCTGATCCATTGTGGTGGTCAGTGTGCAGAACAGGTTGAAGTATTTCCTGTAGAGCTGGTCTTGTTGTGGCGAATTTCCTCAATGTTTGTATATCTGTAAATGATTTGATTTCTCCATCAATTTTGAAGCTTAGCTTAGCAGGGTACAGAATTCTGGGCTGAAAATTGTTCTGTTTAAGTAGATTAAATGTAGATGACCATTGTCTTCTTGCTTGGAAAGTTTCATTAGAGAAGTCTGTGGTCACTCTGATGGATTTGCCCCTGTAGGTCAACTGGCGCTTCCTCCTGGCAGCTTGCAGAATCTTTTCTTTTGTCTTGACTTTGGACAGGTTCATCACAATGTGTCTTGGAGAAGCTCGGTTAGAGTTGAGGCGACCTGGGGTCCGATATCCCTCTGAAAGCAGTGTGTCAGAAACTTTGGTGATGTTTGGGAAATTTTCTTTTATAATATTCTCTAGTATGGCTTCCATTCCTCTGGGGCATTCTTCTTCCCCTTCTGGAATTCCTATAACTCGTATGTTGGAACGCTTCATAAAGTCCCATAATTCTGACAGTGAACGTTCTGCTTTCTCTCTCTTCTTTTCTGCCTCTTTTACTATCTGAGTTATCTCAAAAACTTTGTCTTCTACCTCTGAAATTCTTTCTTCTGCATGGTCTAACCTGTTGCTGATACTTTCCATTGCATCTTTAAGTTCCCTGATTGACTGTTTCATTTCCTTCAGCTCTGCTATATCCTTTTTATACTCTTCATATCGTTCATCTCTGATTTGATTCTGTTTTTGGATTTCCTTTTGGTTATTTTCCACTTTATTAGCAGTTTCCTTCATTGTTTCCATCATTTCTTTCATTGTTTTCAACATGTGTATTCTAAATTCCCTTTCTGTCATTCCTAGCATTTCTGTATAAGTGGAATCCTCTTCAGTAGCTACCTCATGGTCCCTTGGCGGGGTTGTTCTGGACTAGTTCTTCATGTTGCCTGGAGTTTTCTGCTGATTCTTCCTCATGAGTGATTTCTTTTATCTGTTTCCTTGCCCTAATTTTCCTTTCACTTCCTCTTGCTCTTTAAGTTCTCGTGCCTGTGGACTAAGGGTTACAGGACCAGAAGGGTGAGAAGGTTGACGAGCAAAGAAGGGATGAAAGAAAGGAGGACCGAGTGATAAGAAAAAAAAGAAAGATAGAGAAAGGAGAGGGGGTGGGGATAAGGAATATTGACAAAAAGAAGAGAGGCACAGATAGAGGGAGATAGGGCAATATAGGTGTACAGTAGGGTACTTTGACACAACCTTAAAAAACTCCACCTTCTGGGGGTGCCCAGTTGGGTGGTTCCCTTGAGGTCAGCAGGTCTTTGCTAACCTGATCAGACACAGTACCCCACCTCCACCAAGTAGAGAGGAAAGACAAAAATGCTATAAATCAAACCAAAACAAGCAAACGGAAAACTTTACGGGGATAAAATTGGGTGAAAAACCAAATGATAGCAGTAGAAACACTAGCAAAAATGAAGTTGTAGTTATCAAAAAAAGGCAGCAATGGGAAATTATAATTAAACTAGAAAAATAGAGAGAGAAAAAGGGATCTGTATGGAAAAGATTGAAATTAAAAAACAAAAGAACGTCAACAACGTCAAAATAAACCAAAAAAAAAAGAAAAAAATACACAACCAAAAACAAAGCAGTTTGTATATGTTATTGAATATTGTCTGGGCAACACGTGGTCTTCTGGGGTATGAGATGTTAGTCACAGTTCTGATACGACTGGAGGCTGCTGATTTCTCAAACCCCAGCAGGTAGATACCCTAAATCTCTCTTCAGCCCACTTAAAAGGTACTTTGAACTTATAAACTTGCTGAGCAGAAGCTTTCCCAGCTTTCTCGCTGGAATCACTGCTGAAGTGGCTATCCACTTACCCAGTGTGCCAAAACTGGTCTCACTCTGCCCCTGAGGGTTAGGGCTGCAAGGCGGCTCAGACCCCACCCTTAGGCTACTTGGTTGCTGGGTTACCAGCTCCCACCCGTTTCTAGCTCTGCGACCCTGAGGGCGGAGCTTGCCGGGGCAGATCACTAACAATGGTTCCGTGTGACCCACCGCCAAACACTATTAGCTCTGTCTGGCTTAGCGGCTCAGACTGGGGCCCTAGACAACGGCCAAAGTTCTCCGCACTCCCGCTCAGGCCTTCCCCAAGGCGGTTCAACTCAGTGCCAAGTCCAAGGACATCAAAACAGTTCACAGGTAAGTCCTTTCTGGTTTGCAGTCTCGCTGCTACTGAACTTACAGTTGTGGGCGGGTTTAGACGGATTGAACACACGCGACCACTTGCCGGTTTTCCACTGTTTTAGTCCTCCTCTTGGGGTCCAGAAGTCTCTCGCTGACTCCCTGTATCCTCATAGGAGTGATGATAGGCAGTTCCCACCAGCCAGAGATGCCTGGAGTCCTATCTCCCCAGACTCACGGTGCCCAGATGCAAGGAAGCTGTTACTCGGCTGCCATCTTGCTCCGCCTCGGCAGGTCTATTTTTAGATCTCTAAGTGTTCTCCAGACATCTTTTCAAAAGGAACATATTAGTTTGCATTCCCACCAGCAGCGTAGAAGGTGTTCCCTTTTCTCCACATCCATGCTAACATCTCTGGTCTTGGGATTTTGGGATATCGGCTAATCTTACTGGGGTTAGGTGATATCTCAAAGTAGTTTTGATTTGCATTTCTCTGATGATTAAGGATGATGAGCTTTTTTTCATGTGTTTGTAGATCGTGCGCCTGTCTTCTTCAGAGAAGTTTCTCTTCAAGTCCCTTGCCCACCCTGAGATGGGATCACTTGTTCTTTTTTTGCTTATACATTTGAGTTCTCTGTGGATTCTGGTTGTTAAACCTTTGTCGGAGACATAATCTACAAATATCTTCTCCCATTCTGAGGGCTGTTTGCTTGCTTTACTTACTGTGTTCTTGGCTGTGCAGAAGCTTTTTAGTTTGATCAGGTCACAGTAGTGTATTTTTGATGCTGCTTCAATTGCCCAGGGGGGTGGTCCTCATAAAATATTTGCCCAGGCCGATTTCTTCAAGAGTTTTCCCTGCATTTTATTCTAGTATTTTTATAGTTTTATGTCTTAAGTTTAAATCTTTAATCCAGTGAGAGTCTATCTTAGTTAAAGGTGAAAGGTGTGGGTCCACTTTCAGTCTTTTACAGGTTGCCAGCCAGTTCACCCAGCACCATTTGTTAAATAGGGAATCTTTTCCCCACTGAATGTTTTTAATTGGCTTGTCAAAGATCAAATAATGGTAAGTAGCTGGGTTCATCTCTTGGTTCTCTATTCTGTTCCAGACATCTACCTCTCTGTTTTTGTGCCAGTACCATGTTGTTTTGATCACTATTGATTTATAGTATAGTCCGAGGTCTGGTAGTGTAATTCCTCCTGCTTTGTTTTTATTTCTGAGTAATGTTTTGGCTATTCGAGGTTTTTTCTGATTCCATATAAAATAGAGTATTATTTTTTCAAGATCTTTGTAGTATGACAAAGCTCCGTATGACAGTGGAGCTTTAATAGGGATTGCATTAAAATTGTATATTGCTTTGGGTAATGTGGACATTTTAACAATGTTGATTCTTCCCAGCCATGAGCATGGTATGTTTTTCCATTTGTTAACATCTTCAGCTATTTCTTTTCTTAGAGTTTCATAGTTCTCTTTATAGAGATCTTCCACGTCCTTTGTTAGGTAAACTCTCAAATATTTCATCTTCTTTGGCATTACTGTGAACGGAATAGGGTCCTTGACTGTTTTTTCAACTTGACTATTGTTGGTATATATAAAGTCTACATATTTGTGATTGTTGATTTTGTAACCTGAGATGCTGCTGTATTCTTGGTCACTTCTAAGAGTTTCATAGTAGAGTCCCTAGTATTTTCCAGATATACAATCATGTCATCTGGGAACAGTGAAAGTTTGATCTCTTCTGACCCTATATGGATACCCTTGATAGCCTTTTCTTGCTTAATTGCGATGGCTAAGACTTCCATTACAATGTTAAGAAGCAGTGGAGACAATGGGCAACCTTGCGTGGTTCCTGATCTGAGTGGAAATGATTTCAATTTAACTCCATTCAATACAATATTGGCTGTGAGTTTCCTGTAGATGGCCTCTATCAGTTTAAGAAATGTCCCTTCTATACCAATTTTCTTACGTGTTCTGATCATGAAACGATGCTGGATATTATCAAAAGCTTTTTCTTTTTTTTTTTTTTGTAGAGACAGAGTCTCACTTTAGGGCCCTCGGTAGAGTGCTGTGGCATCACACAGCTCACAGCAACCTCCAACTCCTGGGCTTAAGCCATTCTCTTGCCTCAGCCTCCCGAGTAGCTGGGACTACAGGCGCCTGCCACAACGCCCAGCTAGTTTTTGGTTGCAGTTCGGCCAGGGCCGGGTTTGAACCTGCCACCCTCGGTATATGGGGCCCGTGCCTTACCGACTGAGCCACAGGCGCCGCCCATCAAAAGCTTTTTCTGCCTCAATTGAGAGAATCATATAGTCTTTGTTTTTTAATTTGTTTATGTGCTGAATTATATTTATAGATTTATGTATATTGAAGCAGCCTTGAGACCCTGGGATAAAACCCACTTGGTCATGGTGTATAATTTGTTTGATGTGTTGCTGGATTCTGTTTGTTAGGATCTTGTTGAATATTTTTGCATCAATATTCATTAGTGATATTGGTCTATAATTTTATTTCCTTGTTGGGTCTTTTACTGGTTTGGGTATCAAGGTGATGTTTGCTTCATAGAATGTGTTGGGTGGGTGGTATTCCTTCTTTTTCTATATTTTGGAAAAGGTTAAGTAATACAGGTACTAGTTCCTCTTTAAAGGTTTGGTAGAATTCTGACGTGACGCCATCTCGTCCTGGGCTTTTCTTTTTAGGGAGATTTTGTATAGTTGATGCTATTTCAGAACTTGATATAGGTCTATTCAGCATTTCCACTTGATTCTGGCTAAGTCTTGGAAGGTGGCATGCTTCCAAGTATTGGTGAATTTCCTTCAGATTTTCATATTTCTGAGAATAAAGTTTCTTATAATATTCATTGAGGATTTTTTGAATTTCCGAGGAGTCCTTTATCTCATCTTTATCATTTGTGATAGATGAAATTAGAGATTTTACTCTTTTTTTTTTTTCCTGATTAGGTTAGCCAAAGTTGTTTTTTTTTGTTTTTTTATTGACCTTTTCAAAAAACCAACTTTTTGATTTATTGATCTGTTGTATAATCCTTTTTTTTTCAATTTCATTTAATTCTGCTCTAATTTTGGTTATTTTCTTCTGCTGGGTTTGGGATTGGAATGTTCTTCCTTTTCCAGTTGTTTTGTTCTTCTTTTTGAGCTATTTCTAGCTTACAGCAAATTTGATAAAGTATATTTTTGTGAGTGAAATTTATAACATTTATTTTTTTCTCTACTTCATTTCTACAGAATTTAAGAACTATTGAGTATTCTTAGTTTATGGCAAGTAATAGGAACATAAGTTCAACAAAATCAGCTTTCTTTGTTTATAACAGGACACACTTAGAGATGCTGGTTATTTTACCAAGACTTTTATCTGTAATGATATATTTTCAGATATGCCCAAACAGCTTTAGGAATTAAAGTTAACTTTATAGAGCCCACAGAAGCTCTTTAAGACAAACCTAGCATGATGCCTTGTCTGTAACATTTCCTGATCTGTGATAATAAGTGAAGTTAAGTCACTTTTGATGGGTCTGGACTATCCAAGGCAATGAAGGTTGTGATTAGAGTTTTACCTGGAGAAGTCCTGAGTCCTGCATGTTCTGGGACAAGGCCAGCTGTCTAAGCATGATGGCACTCAGGCTTGTGTTGGAGCTTCTATTGTGAGAAGCATTATTATGTTCTCTCAGTAATGTGAAGTAACTGTACTGGGAATTCTAGAATTTCTAGATTTCCTTCAGACTACTTTTGCAAACACTAAAAGATTTTAAACTATGGAATGAACAAATTACTGGGGGAACATTTTAAAAATTATGTGTTGAGACTAGAAAAGGAAAATCAAGTCAAAGAGTGCCTGAAAGATTTCTGAAATGCAGCCTTGAGGAGGAAAGGAAGGAGAGGGAACGTGAACCGGCTTTAGGTCTTCACTTTACTTTGTGCTAGAGGGGAAGGTGCTTGGAGACACAAGTAAGAACGAGTGTAATGTGAACATGAGAGCTAAGGCTGTAGGACCTCTTTTGGGGTGAGGGACAGAGATATTCCCTCTCAGCCATATTACATTTATGGCTGCACAAATATTTTTCCATTTAAAGAATCGTAATTACTCTGATATGTAGTCCTGAGACAACTGATGGATATAAAATAAGATACATGGAAATTTAATAGAGATTACATAGTAATCATTTAGGATGTAGTCCAGAGATGTTCATTACCAGAAGTAGAAACTAAATAGGAGGCACAGGGCTGTTTTCTGGGATGTCAGACCTGAGTAGTATAATTGAAATATGAATTTTAAAAATACCATAAGTTGAAAAACAAAATGTACATTGTGAGGAATAAAGAGGGGTTAAGGTTAGGGAGAGGAGATACCTCACTTATTTCAAAGGTGTGGATGAGAGAGGGACCTGGAGGACAGTAGACTGGCTTGGCCTCACAGGTCTGTACCAGGTAGGGTGGGCCTCCCCCATCCTCCATGCTAGTTTCAGGCAGCCCTGGGTCACATGACCCGGGGGACTTACCAAAGATGGGAGAACTGTGAGCATCTTCTGATCTCTGTCTTGTCCCCTCTTAACAACCAGATCAAGTTTACCCTACCCTCTGGGTGCGCCATATTTATGGGGACAACAAGGAGTCCTGTTCTAATTACAGATCATGAGGTATGGAAAGATGTCATAAACCTGAAATATCTTAAATGATGTATAGAAAAGGGTTATAAATGCTAAATATGAGGTAGGGAGTGTATTGATGGATACCTTAAATGATGTATAGAAAGAGGTCGTAAACATGAAATACAAGGTATGGGTTGTATTGATATCTTAAATGTTCTGTTGGGTGGTCTGCACTCTAGTTTTTCAGATAGGTAGAAGTTGTGTGCAGTGCCTATATATTATGCTTAATTGGGCATACACTATTTAGCAGGGACATTACTTTGAGGTATGAATTAGGCCAAAATTGCTTGAAATGATTTATGAAAATGAAAGTAAAAAGATGTCTTTGTTCTAAAGGAGCATTTCAAGAGGAATGTTTGACCCAGGCAATCCTGTGTATATAGATGAGAAATTGTCCTATTCAACAGATGTGTAGCTAGTACCACTCAATCAAAGGGCAGTGGTTCAGGGTTATAGAAGCGGATATTGAGTCTGTGCCCACCTCCACCATAATCCTCAGCATTTTCCCATGTATGATGGATAAAATCCCCTTTGTAGAAAGTCATTTTCTCATTTTGTAAAAGTATAGGTAACTCTGGGCAGGTTAATCAGTGAGTGACTTTCCTAACACCTAGTGAGATCTTAGGATCAAGAAAGTATGATGACTTTTCTTCGGGTGAGCACAGGTAGAGTAGTTTTGATTTAGGGTGAGGAGTAGAGGGGAGGAGGATTACAGAAAGGGAGTTAATCTTTGTAAATGTAAACTTTGGTAAATGTAAATGTAAACTTTGCCTGTTTCAAGATTTATCTTGAGCATTATTTCTAAAACATTTTTCATTATTTTGCCCCTTTCAGACAAAAATTAAACTGAAATCAAATTTAACTAGTTAATAAAAAACTTAATATTAATTAAATTGATTAGCCTGAATAATTTAAGTTCTTCCTAATAGAAGGAAATCAATATAAAAGAATAAAATTTTTTTCCCATAGGGTTGAGTTTGGGAGGACACAAAACATTGACTTTTTATACCCTCCAAGAACCATTTTCTGCTCCTTTTGGAAGGTGGAGGTAATACAGGTATTGTTCCCATTGAGAATGAATGATCTATAGTTAGCCAGTCTAGAAACAGGGCAACAAATGTCCTTTCTTCTGCATTTTCTCCTAGACTAGAAAACACTCCGACCATAGATATTCAGTTCATTATAGGCTGAACAGGCATTTGCAAACCTAGTCAGGACCTTAACTGTCCATGTGCGTGATGCTGTTTCTATGGAAACTTTATTCTAAGTCTAAGCAGCTTACTAATATGAACTTTTGGCAAATATAACTTACGTGATTACAGTTCAGGCTAGCTTAAAATAAGTAGAATGAAAGCATTAGAGTTCTAGTAATCTCTAAAGAGCTTTGCAAATAATAAAGTACTCAAGATATATTTTCCTATGGATTTGTCCTTGTGGCTCTAACAATGTCCACTGCGGTAATTGAACACTACCTGTTGCTGAAGTGCTTTTATCATGGCGAGTTACTTGCATTATTACATTTTATCTTCCCAATGCATGAGCTGAGTACTGTTATCTCCATTTTCTTGGATGAGAGTCAACTTTTATCAAATTTAGTTGAACAGAGTAGTATCTCTTGTTTGTAGGCATTGTCATTGTGCCTCCTTGTCCCAGGCAGCCTTGGCAGGTCCTTCGTGCTCTTGTGTTCTGCAGGTCTTGCCACTATCAGCTAATTCTAACAGTCTTCCTAAGCCAGACGTTATCAGCTAATCAGTCTTCCTAAGCCAGACGTTTATACTGATGTCATGTTCGCTCTTCTCCACTGTGACACAGGCACTGGGATGATTTCTAGGGGCTCTCTGTTTTGGTAGAAGATAGAGTGCTTGTCATATAGCAACAGAGATCTTGTTGTATAGAAAAGAAATGTAATTGAGTTTCCACATAGCTATGAGAGCCAGAAGAACCGAAAACAGCATTATAGTTTGAACTACTGGAGAAAATGCTTTTTTGTTCTGTATTTGCATATTTTACTGTGTCCTTTTTTTTTTTAAGAGACAGAGTTTCACTTTATCGCCCTTGGTAGAGTGCCATGGCGTAACACTCACAGCAACCTCTAACTCCTGGGCTTAGGCGATTCTCTTGCCTCAGCCTCCCGAGTAGCTGGGACCACAAGTGCCCACCACAACACCTGGCTAAATTTTGTTGCAGTTTGGCCGGGGCTGGGTTTGAACCTGCCACCCTCGGTATATGGGACTAGCACCCTACCCACGGAGCAACAGGCGCCACCCTGTGTATTTTCTTTTATATTGTTTACAAATAATTAACACATATTTTTTAATTTTTAACTTTTTGATATTTTCTTCTTCTTTTCTTTTTTGGAATAGTCTCACTCTGTTGCCCTGGTTAGAGTACCATGGCATCATGCTCACTGCAACTTCAAATTCCTGGGCTCAAGTGATTCTCCTGTCTCAGCCTCCCAAGTAGCTGGGACTACAGGTGCCTGCCACAAGGCCTAATTTTTCTGTTTTTAGTAGGGATGGGTTCACCCACCTTGGCCTCCCAGAGTGCTAGAATTATAGGCAAGAGCAACTGTACCTGGCCTAATTATAGGTATGTTATCTTAATCATTTAGTTTGTCCTCAGATATTCTAGTTAGCTTTTTGTTAGCTATTACTTTCCCATGTATTGATTACTTACCTTTCAGCCAGAAAATTTTGTTATACTTTGATGAATAGCTTTTTAATTAAAGTATAATTTATGTACAATAAAATATCCTTTTTAGAGTAAAGTTTTGTAAGTTTTAATGAATGCATATAGTTGTGTAACCGCAATCAAGCTATAGACCAGTTCTGTGAACTCCTGAACTCCCTTGTGGTTTTTATAGTCAGCCTCCCCTCCCACCCCTGCTGGCAGCCCCTGACCAGTCTTCTGCCTCTGTTGTTTTGCCTGTCCTGTGTATGGAATTAACCTTTGAGATAGTAGGCTTTGGGCTGGCTTCTTTTGCTCAATTATTGCTTCCAGATTCATCCATATTGTTGCGGCTGTCTTCTTTGTTGCTGAATGGTGTTCCGTTGTATCAATATGCCACAATTTTGTTTACTCATCCTTTCTTCACTTAAAAGAACATTTGGCTCTTTCCAGCTTTTGGCAATCATGAATGAGGCTGCCATACACGTTCACCCACAGGTTTTTATGTGAATATAAGTTTTCATTTTACTTGGGTCGTTGTCTAGGAGTAGGATTAGTGTGTAGTATAAAAAATGTGTTTGTTTAACTTAGTAAGAAACCACCAAACTGTTTTCTAAAATGGCTGTACCATCTTGCCTGACCAGTAATGAATATGAGTTCATGTTGCTCTGTATTCTTGCTAGTTAGTACTTGACATTGTCAGTTTTTTTTGTTTGTTTGTTAGCCATTCTGGCAAGTGTGTAGTGGTGTTTCATTGTGGTTTTAGTTGGCACTTCTCTAATGACTAATGATGCTGTAATGATGGTCATATGCTTACCAACCACTTGTGTCTCTCTACAGCACCCTCCCTGGCCCTTACACATAAGCCTCCGTGGGCTTTAGCAACAGCAAGCTCACTAGTTTTCCAACCATACCGGCATACTTGCATCGTTTGTGTATGCTGACTCCTCTACACTGACTCCTCTGCTGTTTTTTCTGTATTTACTAGGAAAATCCTATTTTTCCATCAAATCTCAGCTCAAGCCTTTTCTTGGCAATGCCTTCTCTAACAGTGCAGAGATTATTATAAGAGGTCAAAGACTGAAAATAAAAGATTATTACAAAACGTGAATGAAAGGAAATGGAGTGCAGGTTCTGCTTGGGCAATGTTGGCCTTTATTTCCACCCGAGTGCAGGTGAACTGAGTTTGAGAAGGAAGTCAGCATGTGGGTTAAGGTGGATGGGAGTTTAAAAGATCAGAGGTGTAGGGATTGGCACATTTACTCTTTATTGGGTGGGACATTCATGTACTCATTTCTTCCTGGATGGGTCGGTTCTATTTGACTTTTCATCCCAGTCTTTTTAGTCTGTTATGAGGAGGGGGGGATGATAGGTGTGGTATCTCTTTGATTGCTTTCTTCAGGATGAGGGACAACATTGGCTGCCTGTAAGGAAAATGGGAGGGGGACGGGAGTGATGTTTACAGGAACACTCTTGGGTTTTCAGCCCGAACTGGTTGATACCCATGTAGGGTGAGGATATGAGTGTTTTTTTTGGGGGTGACTGCCTGGTCAATTAATTGGGAGATGAGGCAGAGGATTATTGGTATGAAACTGAGAATGTGAAAGAACATAATTAGTGGCCTAAAACAGGAAATAACTAAAGAGGCCAGGAATTAAATAAAGACCAGGGATTCAGTGATTCAAGATCCGTTTGTCTCTGATTCGTTTGTGGAGTTCCTTTCCTTTCCCATGATTCTTCGTGACTGGTTAACAAAGAAGCAACATTCTTCTCCCCCAAAATTACATGTACCTCCTTTTCCTGCTGTAATTAAAGTTGTGGCGATTTTGGAGTACTATTGCAGCTAAAGAATTACTTTTGGATTGTAGGGTGACAGAAGAGTCTATTACTCTTTCCATGTCTTCGTTAAGTTCTAGGGAAAGATGGTGGTAAAAATGAGTTGATGTATTAATGTCTCCAGTGTCTGTGCCAATTTCAGCCACTATGCCTGCTCCAAATAGTACAGGGAGGATAATGTCTCTTTTTTTTCTGGGAGTAGAGGGATGTGCCAGGGCCTGAGTTAGGGAGGAGTCATTCACAAAGGAAACTTGGGAGGTGAGGACAACTTGGGTGCAAAGACCAGAATGATTAGCATGCAGGCACCAATAGAAGGAATGGCTGCAGAAGAAGAATATTCCCAGAGGGGTACAGTGGGAAGCAGATAAGGGAAAAGTTGAGTTGAAGGAACAGATACCAGGCTTTATAAAGCCTACAGAGTCTCCTGTACCAGCGAGATTGAATCAGGTTAAATTGAGGGAGGCTAGGGCTGGAAAGTCCGTAGTTATGAGGCCAAACAGAGCTGTGTTATTTTCTGCTGGAATGGAAGAGTTGTATGTGTCAGGCACGGGTATGGGATTGAAAAGATTTAGGTATAGAGAAAGGCACATCCCCATCCTGAGGGGGAGAGGAGCGAGTTAAGAGTGCAGGGCCGCTGAGAAGGAGGTGTTTAAAAGCCGGTGGAAATCGTCAGGGTTGCTTGTAATCTTGAAAGGATATCCCTACCTAGTAGGGGGATGCTGTATGAAGGAATAATAAGGAATAAACGTGAGAAAGAGTGTCCAGAGAGTGAGCACCACAAGGGTGGAGTAGCCTGAGGGCGTAGTAGATTATGTCAGTTCCCACCACCAAGATCTCTGTTTGTTTTAGAGGACCTTTATAAGACGACAACATGGAAAAAGTCCCTATGTCTATCAGAAAAGATATGTCAAATGGTCTATAAAACCAGTGTATGGTGCCCATGATTGCATTAATTTACACAGCTATGATTTAATAAAAAAAAAAAAAAAAAGAAAAGAGATTGGCTTACCTTCCACTATCAAAAATACCTAGAGTTTAGGCCAGGGAGCATCCTGATTTTCTGGGGATCATCACTATTCAGCAGGTGGGCCCAGGAGGTTGGAAATTCTGCTAGGTCCTGGGAGTGGCTTCGGACCTGGGAAGTCAGACTTCCAGTGAGGACCTCGGCAGGGTGGGCATGGTTTGAGGGGAGAGTTTGGATTTGGGTACTGCTTTGCCCAGATTGCAGTGTCTGGGCCTATTGCATTTAAAACAAGGTGGCAGGGGATTCTGGAGTGCCCTGAGGAGTTTTGTTTAATGGTGGAAGCCAGTAACTGGAGCTCTGAGAGGCAGGGCTGCTTAGAGGCCTCTTCTCGGTTATTGAAGACCTTAATGAGATCTCGCTGGGGTGTTTGAGGGCCCTGGGGGGATTTTTGGAGTTTTTTTTGGATATTGGGTGCAGACCGAGAGATAAAATGCTTGTTAGTAATGAGTCTGCCCTCCTTGCTCTCTGGCGATAGGGTTGTATTGTGATAGAGAGCTTCACTGAGACAGGCTGAAAACTGGGCAGGATTTTCATCCTGCTTTTGGGTTATTTCTTTTAATTTATCATAATTGACAGCCTTATGGGCTGCCTTTTTAGTTCCTCTAAGAGACATTGGACCATGTGGTTACAGAAGCAGACCCCAGGAGGTATTCCAATCGGGGTCCTCCTGGGGAATGGCTCTAGCGCTTTCTGGCAGGATCTGGTCTATCCTGCATAGGTCTTCTGCATGAATCCGGGCCTGGGTCCAGACCTGCTCTCTCTCCTCTGAAGTTAGGGTGGAGGTGAGAATGGCATATAAATCATGCGACGTTAGATCATACGATTGGGTTAGATATCTAAATTCTTGAGAGTATTTTGTGGATCTGTAGAGAACAAACTTAGTCTCTGACTTACGTGGGACAGGTCTGAGCGAGAAAAAGGGACATGAACCCTGGCGATGCTGTCCATTCCTGCAACCGCCTGGAGTGGGTATAGAGGTAGTGGCGGTCTGGAAATGGAAGGCCCAAAGGTGTGGCTGGATCTAGTATGGAGTGTGGACGTTAGGTCTGCCATGTTTCTTTTCTCTTCCGGTTCCACCATCTTTTCTCTCTCTACCACGTGCAATGGAAGGTGGGTGGGGGGCAGTGGAGAGAGAGGGCATGAGGTGGAATTCTGTGGGTAAGAATGAAGTTGTGGGGGCTGTGGAGGGGCAGAAGGGGGGAGGTTGTTTGTCTGCTAGGTTGAAAGAAGACAATGGAAATTCAGATGGGTCTGGGGAAGCCAGTTTGACCCATGCAAGAAAAATCTGAGATGGTTCACGAGACAAACACAGAGAAGGAATGTTTTGGAGGAGGAGAAAGGCTTGGATGTGGGCCATCTCTGACCATTTGCCTAATTTCTGACAAGAATTATTGAGATCAGTAAGGATCGAGAAGTCAAAGGTGCCATTTTCAGGCTATTGGGAGACGTTGTCTAGTTTGTACACAGGCCAAGCAGTATTACAGAAAAAGATGAGGTGTTTAGGTTTAAGGTCAGGCTAGAGCCGTGGAGGCTTGAGGTGAGTTAAAAGGCAACTTAGGCGGCACCTGTGGCTCAGTCGGTAGGGCGCTGGCCCCATATACCGAGGGTGGCGGGTTCAAACCCGGCCCCGGCCGAACTGCAACCAGAAAATGGCTGGGCGTTGTGGTGGGCACCTGTAGTCCCAGCTACTCGGGAGGCTGAGGCAAGAGAATCGCTTAAGCCCAGGAGTTGGAGGTTGCTGTGAGCTGTGTGAGGCCATGGCACTCTACCGAGGGCCATAAAGTGAGACTGTCTCTACAGAAAAAAAAAAAAAAAGGCAACTTAAAGGTGAAGAAGGGGGAATCTGTGACTGAGCAGTTCCCATATCAGAAACTGGAGGTAAAAAAATAAATAAGGCTAAAGTGAGGATGTAAAGAGAACTTTGGAGGAGGGGCAGGTGGTCGAGCCTGGGCTCAGGAAGGTTACCAGGTCTCCGTGTCTGACCATTAACCAGCTGGAAGAAGAGTGGCCCAGGCCACTGGAGGGTGTCCCCACACACGGGGCATTGGATGGGTAAGTCTGACTCACTGGGGTTAGGCATGGACCACCGGAATTTTTTGGCCCAGAGTGGGGAAAGGGAAGAAAAGTTAGAAGAAGCTGAGAGATGGGCTCTCTATGGCTGCTTAAGAGGCCCAGGGATGGAGGGAGAGGGAAAGAGGAGTTAGGAGTGAGGACTAGGAAAGAAAAGTTTAAAAAGTTCAGAAAGGGATTCTAGACAAATGCTCACCTCACCATTAAATGGATGAATTTTGGGTGTGGGTTGGAGGGGTCCTCCTGTTTCCCTTCGTCTCTTCGGAACAAGAGTCCAGTCTAGTTGGGTCCCACGGAGTATATCTCAGCCCCCGGTTCTTGGCACTAAATGAGAGGTCAAAGACCGAAAATAAAAGATTATTCTGAAACATGAATGAAAGGAAATGGAGCACAGGTTCTGTGTGGGCAACTTTGGCCTTTATTCCCACCTGGGTGCAGGTGACTTGAGTTTGAGAAGGAAGTCAGCACATGGGTTAAGGTGGATGGGAATTTAAAAGGTCAGAGGCGTGGGGACTGGCACATGTACATCTTTACTGGGGGGACATTCATGTACTCATTTCTTCCTGAGTGGGTCAGTTCTATTTGACTGTCTCACATTATACCCTGAGTGTCTTGTCCAGGTTAATTGTATACAGGCCTTCCACCTGTACTAAAATTCAGGTTGCAAGGTATTGACTCATTTAGCTTGATCCACAATGACTGAGGACTGTTATTCTGAACTTAAAATGTGAGGCTTATTTAGTAGTGTTGTGTACCTTTGTGGAGTGAATGAAAAGCAAGGTATGTTGAAAGACTTCACAGTGATTCTTCAGTATTCTTTTCTTTCCTTTCTTTCTTTTTTAAAAGACAGAGTCTCACTTTATCGTCCTCGGTAGAGTGCTGTGGCATCACAGCTCACAGCAATCTCCAACTCCTGGGCTTAGGCGATTCTCCTGCCTCAGTCTCCCGAGTAGCTGGGACTACAGGCACCCGCCACAACGCCCAGCTATTTTTTTTTGCAGTTTGGCCAGGGTTGGGTTTGAACCCGTCACCTTCAGTATGTGGGGCCGGCGCCCTACCCACTGAGCCACAGGCACCGCCTGGTTCTTCAGTATTCTTCCCCCCCCCCCTAATTTTTATTATCAAGTCCTTTTAGTGAGTATTTTTCTGTCTTCCCCTCTTCTTCAGCTCTTCTTTCATTTGCCTATTTGATTGACTTTTCTGTCACCTAGCCTGCATGGAAGGTACTCCCCACTTCCAGGAATTCGAGCCATCTGCTTTTCTTTTCAGCAAGTTTTGGGATTTAGGTCCACAAGACACTCAGGGATGAAATTTGCTTGTGTCTTTTCTTAATCTACTTGTCTGTACATGCAGTTTCTGTGACTTGTTCTTCATTCTTTATCACGTCACATACTTTCCCCTCATTCTTTGCTCAAAGTTGTAGTCATAAAATCTGAGTTGAAAAGGACTTTAGAAGATCATTATCTTTGTTTCCCACTCTGCAGCATCTTGAAGGTTACTGTGCTGGGTAGCTGTGGGAACCCTTGGGGCTCCCAGCTTTACAGGAGCCCGTTCTGCTTTTAGACAGATCCATTCCTCCGGTCATTTCCCCTCATTGTGTCAGCATCGGCTTCTCCAGTCCAGTCACAGGGCCTGGTTTTTCCCTTGGGAGATTCATTTCTATAAGACAGACTATGTTTGAATATCCCTGGATCTTCTGGTGGTGCACAGACTAACAATGTCAGGAAAAAGTCAGGTTTCCTTGACTCTAGAATATTTTAAAACTTTATGTGTAAGACATGAAACCATAGAAGTACTTAAGAGAAAATCTCAGGGTCTGGAAAGATATTCTGAAATTTACATGTAAGGAAGAAGACCTGAAAAAGTCAGTGATAATTCAGGAACGGACATTTACAACTCACATGACAAGTAAGGAGTTATATCCAACAGCTCTTATTAGTAAAAGAAACAAAAGAATAATACCCTTATAGGCAAATGGGGGAAAAGCATCAACTGTTGATATATGAAAATGTACAGAAATGGCCAATAAGCTGAGAAAAATGTTCAGAATGTCAGAAGTCAAGGTGTCAGTTTTTGTCTGTCAAATTGACAAGAGTTTAAAAATTGCTAATACTCTGTATTGGTCAGTGTATAATGAAGTGGATATCTGCATATACTTACGATTTTGAGAAGTCTATATTTGATCTTGTACCCCATTGTTTTGACACATAATTGCTAAAATCCTTAAAATCCCCAAAGTAATATGCCTTTTTTATGCAAATGCTGACTGTTGGCTGGCAGCCCCTAGGAAACTTCAGGTCTGGGGCTGGTCACCAGAAAGACTTAGGCAGGATTAGAGGGTTGAAACTTCCAGCTCCATCCCCCCCACACCCCACCGCTCCCCAGGAATGCTGGGAGAGGGTAGCACAGCCTGACTGCAGGGGGTCAGAAGCTTCTGGGCTCAACATCCTTTCAGACCTTGTGCTATGTAGCTCTTCATCTGGCTGTTTACTTGTGTCCTTTAGAATGTCCGTTGTAATAAACTGGTAAACATACTTAAGGATTTCCCTGAGTTCTGTGAGCTGTTCTAACTAATTAATCAACCCTGAGGAGGGGATTGTGGGAAGCCTGATTAATAGCCAGTGTGTTGGACGTACAGGCAAACATAATCTGGGGCTTGCGATTAGCATCAGAAGTGGGGGGACAGTCTTATAATCTGGGGTTTGCGATTAGCATCAGAAGTGGGGGGACAGTCTTGGGGACTGAGCCCTCAACCTAAGGGATCCGAGGCTGTCTCCAGGTGGATAGTGTCGGAATTAAATTAGAGGACCCCCCTGCTGTCTACTACAAAAATGATTGCTTGCTTGGTGGGTGTTTCCCCCCACATTTGGTCACGGAAGTGTTCTGTGTTGTGTAAGAGCAGAGGAAAAAAAGACTAATATGTAAGCCTGTGCAGACTTTTTGAGGGGCAGTTTGGCAGTGTGTTTATACCTCGGACCAGGAATTACATTCTAGGAATTTATCAGATGCACAGAATGACTGATGTTTGTACAGGCATGTTGGTCAGAATCTCAGAAACAGACACTTAAGGGAAGCTGACAGGGTAAAAGATTTGGTGGTGATAGTGGGGTGCAATGCCTGTGAAGTTAGAGGGGGAGGAAAGCCTTCAGGCCCGGGAACTGGGCAGTGAGTGCTGCAGAGCACTGGGGATCTGACAGAGTTGGCCCAGCAGAGTGCCCTCATATCCCCCACCAGGTGCACTGTGCTCAGATCTCCCCTAGGACTGCCTGGATACTGCAGCTGGAGGCTGTCAGCCACATTCTTTGTAGGCACAGGACAAGTTGTTGCTTGAAGGGAGAATCTGAGGGGTACACTGCTTTGGCTGCCGTGAGAGGAAGTTGGTTATAGTGTTACTAAATGGCACAAATTAGAAACAGATTGTTGTTTCTTCTTTTATAGAAACACAAAAACTTAATTTTCTAATTAAGGGGAAGGAGTGATCTTAAAATAAAATCGTGTATGTATTTTAAGTAGCCATGTTGTGCTGAAAACTTCTGATAAACTTGGGACCCCTAACTGCTATGAAGAATTTTCCCATCTTGATGATCTTTTGAGACTAAAATAGTAATAGACTTCGCAGTTGTTGGAGGTATTGGTAAAATGGAGGTGATGTTTGATGGCATGGGACCACCCTAAGTCCCTCCGCCTGTCCTGCTCTGAGGCAGGCAGGCCGGCAGGCCGTGTACAGGAGGCTGCCACCTTATACTGTCAATCTTAGTGATGTCAATTAAATTCTTCCTTTTTTTGCTGGGTTGTAATTAGCATCCACTCTGTGTTAACTTGAATAACTTAGTGTTACTTGTTTTTAGGAAAATTTTATATCAGCACTGTTAACTTTATTTTAATGTTTCTTTTCTTTTCTTTTTAATCTTTTTTCCAGCCTCATGCAATGCTGGAATATATTTTAGTGTTTCTTTAACTTGAAGATTTTATCGAATAATTTTAAATAATGAGTCTTTGGGCTCCTTCAGTTATTATTGTTTCAAGCCAAAGACCCCTTTCCTCCTGAAACCCATAAAATAAACTCAGATAACAATTATTTTGACCACTCTACTTTTCATTCATTCATTCATTCTTTCTTTTTTTGGGGGGGGGGTGTTCTAAATAGGAAACATCTCTAGTAGAATTCTAGCCTATTATGTACTCTGTGCAAATCACTATGCTGAGGCCTGGGGTCTTAGGAGCAATAAAACATGGCCTTTGACCTTATGAATGCATCTCAGAGAAACAGGAGCTCATCACAAGCAGCCAAAATCTCTTTCCAAAGCAAAAGAGTAAGTGACTAACAAAATCCCAACCTATACTTTACCACATCATCAATTTGCTTTTTCTGTAGCTTGTATTTTAAAGATATGTATATATATCATACACAAACACACACACACATATATATATATATAAATCTACATACCTACTCTCTAGAAGGAAAAACACCTATGCTAAGTACCTTAACTCCTAGCAAAGTCTAACGTACTTTTTAAAAAGCTGTAGCATTTACGGAGTCACAGAAGTCCCAGACCACATAGGGTAGCTGGAGGAAGCTCAGGTTGTTTGGGGAGGTGTGCAATCCCAGGCCCTGGGGAGGCATGGTCCTTCCCTCTTAGCCAATCACAGGAAAGCATTTGGTGGTTCTTTCCCAGAAGGACCTAGCTAACAGCACCCATCCTTCCCATGGGAATCTTTCTTACAGACTATCCTCAGGCAGAACCATGGCCTCCAAGAACAGAATTCTGACTTGCCTTTATAACAGCTTCATTTTAACTTTACTTCTCCACAATTTTTATCTTACAAAGTTAATCCAAGAAATAGAACCAAAGTTTCAAACTGCTACCATCATATACTAAAAGCCCCAAACCACTTTCTTAGCAGTAATTTTGAAAAATTTAATTTTCCTTAACATTCTGTAGTGGAAAAGTCAAAATAACACAGTCTCAGTGTTAAATCTTTGGCCATATCTTAGAATAGACACAGGTGCTCAGACATAAGCAGGTAGGATGTTGGGTCAGGACCAGTCTCTTTTTCAGTTTATCTAATGCAGGATTCTGAACAGGACCCCAGCCACACATTCTCTGTGGCACTTCTTAGCCTTTACCAGGAAGTCACTCTTAAGAGGGCACTCCGGTTGGCTCAGTTGCTGTGCAGCTGTCATCCCGAACCTGTTCCTCTTATCCTTCCTTAATGGGAACTTTGCAGTTGTTACGAGTGAGCTCTTTTTTCCCACCAAATTCTTACATCCACTGTTTTCTTTCTCCAAATGTGAAATTCCATCTCCCTTCTGGTGCTGAGGGGTTTGCCTTATCTGATGTTATTCCTCTTTTCTGACTTCATTCAAAGTCTTTACATTCTTTGAAAACTGCCCTTGCCTTCAGTGATCTCCTCTTTCTCCAAACTTCTGTAACCACCACTGTTCCTTTCTAGTGGCTCTCACATCTTTTCTGTCCCACACAGTAAAGGGACATGATCTGCTTATGGCGCACAGTGACTGGGGTTGGGGCTGGCTTTTCAGAATGGCAGCAGTTGGAAGGCATACGCAACTGAAGTATATGTACAGTTAAAAACACAAATTAAAACCTTAGGTTGATTCTGATGTGTAGCATTACCTACATTTCCCTTTTCAAATTGTGAAAACCCAGGCAGTACCTTTGTGTTCATCAACGAGCTGGTGTTGTGTATGTGTGCAGTGGGGGCAGGGTGATGGGAGCACCTGTGGGCAGAGCTGTGTGTTGTGGCAGAGTTCATTGTAACTGTGGTCGGGATGCGAGAGCCTCTGTATGTACTATGCTGTAATGTACACAGAAGAACGCTGTAGCACAGGAGGCCTGGGTCAGCATGTAGGGTAAGTCATGTAAAACAGTGAAACACCACAGGGCAGAGCAGTAGTAGACAGCTGCAGAGGAGGCCTGGGTGTGCTCATGTGCTTAGACATACGCTCTCTCTCAGGAAGAGGGCTGAGGTATGCAGGAATCCAGGAGGGGAGGGGACTCATTTTGCACTGCATTCTTCCCGGCACTACAATATCTGGCTACAACTTGGCATAGTAGAAGGAACACCAGCTTTGCAGTCAGGATCAGTTTACTCGCTTGTGCACATAATGATTTTGGGTGCGTTACTCACCTTTCTGAAGCCTAATTTTCTCATCTAGGATGTGGGAATGATAATACGTATAGCTTAGACATGTGTTGTAAGAATTAAGAATATGTGCTTAAAGAGTTAGCACAGTGGTGGGCCTATATAGGAGCTGTATACATTGATAATTTTATTTTAATTGGGCGACTAAGGTACTTGACTAAATCTTAAAATCCTTTCCTTCCCAAATATACTGCAGTTGGAGCATTCTTTTTTTTTTTTTTTTTTTTTTGAGACAGTCTATGTTGCCCTCGGGAGAATGCCGTGGCATCATAGCTCACAGCAACCTCAAACTCTTGGGCTTAAGAGATTTTCTTCCCCGGCACAACACTGGATTTTTTTTTGTTGTTGTTGTTGTTTAGCTGGCCAGGCTGGGTTTGAACTTGCCAGCCTCCGTGTATGTGGCCAGCACCATAACCACTGAGCTACAGGCGCCGAGCCAGTTTGGAGCATTCTTAACATTTCTATTCCCACCCGGCATGCTACGGTGAAACATACCTACTTTTGAGTGCTTTCTTGGCTCCTAGGGTATTTTTTAAGTTCAATAGCTTATTTTCTCCTTTCAATCTTTTAAATACAAGTAGTGTCCTTCTGTTCTTTGTCTTCCTACTTGTAAATGGGAATTTACTAATTTCTTTCTTTTTTTTTTTTTTTTGTAGAGACAGAGTTTCACTTTATTGCCCTCGGTAGAGTGCCGCGGCATCACACAGCTCACAGCAACCTCCAACTCCGGGCTTAGGCGATTCTCCTGCCTCAGCCTCCCGAGTAGCTGGGACTACAGGCGCCTGCCACAACGCCCGGCTATTTTTTTTTTTTTTTGTTGCAGTTTGGCCGGGGCTGGGTTTGAACCCGCCACCCTCTGGTATATGGGGCCGGCGCCCTGCTCACTGAGCCACAGGCGCCGCCTGGGAATTTACTAATTTCTTAAAATTTTTTTTGCATGTGTACGCGTATTACTCAGTATCTTATGTTGAATATTTATAATGTATATTATTTATTTAAGCAGATACTTATCTGGTAGGAAAGCCACAGTTTTAAAATGACTTAGTAGTTTGGACTACAAGTCAAAACTTGGTGATAATATTAATCTTAGAATCTCTTATTAATGTAAATATGTTATTTGGGTTTTTGGGGTAATGCTTCTATTTACTTTTATGCCTCCTCCCCTCTTCTAGCTCTTTCAGTCTCATATGGGAATGAAAACAACTTGTATGTCCTCACAAGTGCTTGATGATGAACAGAAAGTGAGTATATGTTTTAAATAGATCTCACGTTGTCCTCTGAATGCTTCTATGATTTAAAAATAACTACTCAGGGGCGGCGCCTGTGGCTCAGTGAGTAGGGCGCTGGCCCCATATGCCGAGGGTGGCAGGTTCAAACCCAGCCCCGGTCAAACTGCAACCAAAAAATAGCCAGGCGTTGTGGTGGGCGCCTGTAGTCCCAGCTGCTCGGGAGGCTGAGGCAAGAGAATCGCAAGTCCAAGAGCTGGAGGTTGCTGTGAGTCCTGTGACGTCATGGCACTCTACTGAGGGCGGTAAAGTGAGACAGAGTCTCACTACAAAATAAATAAATAAATAAATAAATAAATAAAAATAACTACTCAGTATGCTGATGGACTTTTGTAGTAGAGTCTTCTGTTTGTACCTAACCTTGAATGTGAATTATCTTTTCTGTTAATTCAAGTGAAAAAAATCAATGCTGGGTTGAATAATCATTGAGTGTCCATAATGTTCCTATCTTATTTGACATTAAGCATAATTTTTTAAAATTTATTTTTCATTTGTTATTTAGTTTCTTTTTCGTTCATTGTCTTTGACATTAAGCAAATTAAAACTCCTGAGTGTTTCAGCAGGTTCATTACAAAGACTAGCACTGCTTTTGCTGAGTGCATTGCAGAACCTGGTGGGTGCTTAGAACTCCTTCTAAGGATAGGGTATCAACCACAAGACTCTGGAAGTCATCAAAAAATACAGTAATGTCTCAGTATAGTCAACAGCCAAGATGAGAGGCTAATTAAGGACACAACTCCCTTCACCATAGCTTCAAAGAAAATGAAATACCTAGGAGTACACCTAACAAAAGAGGTGAAGGACCTCTATAAAGAAAATTATGAAATCGTAAGAAAGGAAATAGCAGAGGATATTAACAAATGGAAGCACATACCATGCTCATAGCTGGGAAGAATCAACATTGTTAAAATGTCTATACTTCCCAAAGCAATCTACCAATTTAATGCCATCCCTATTAAAATACCAACATTGTACTTTCAAGACTTAGAAAAAAATGATTCTGCATTTTGTGTGGAAGCAGAAAAAAACTCCGTATAGCTAAGGCAGTTCTTAGTAATAAAAACAAAGCCAGGGGCATCACCATACCGGACTTTAGGCTATACTATAAGGCTATAGTGGTCAAGACCACATGGTACGGGCACAAAAAAAGAGACATAGACATTTGGAATCGAATAGAAAACGAGGAAATGAAACTAACATCTTACAACCACCTAATCTTCAATAAACCAAATAAGAACCAACACTGGGGGAAAGACTCCCTATTCAATAAATGGTGCTGGGAGAACTGGATATCCCTATGTAAAAGACTGAAACTGGATCTGCCCCTTTCTCCACTCACAAAAATTGCTTCAAGATGGATAAAGGACTTAAATTTAAGGCATGAAATGATAAAAATCCTCAAAGAAAGCATAGGAAAAACACTGGAGGATATCGGCCTGGGGAAAGACTTCATGAAGAAGTCTTCTGTGGCAATTGCAACAACAAAAATAAACGGGACTTCATTAAACTGAAAAGCTTCTGTACAGCTAAGGAGACAACAATCAAAGCAAATAGACAACCTATACAATGGGAAAGGATATTTGCATATTTTGAATCAGACAAAAGCTTGATAACTAGGATCTATAGAGAACTCAAATTAATCCACAGGAAGAAAGCCAACAATCCCATATATCAATGGGCAAGAGACATGACTAGAACCTTCTCTAAAGAAGACAGACGAATGGCTAATAAACATATGAAGAAATGCTCATCATCCCTAATTATTAGAGAAATGCAAATCAAAACCACCCTGAGATACCATCTAATCCCAGTGAGAATGGCCCACATCACAAAATCACAAAACTGCAGATGCTGGCGTGGATGTGGAGAGAAGGGAACACTTACACGCTGCTGGTGGGACTGCAAACTAATACAACCTTTTTGGAAGGAAGTGTGGAGAACCCTCAAAGAACTCAAGCTAGACCTCCCATTTGATCCTGCAATCCCATTACTGGGCATCTACCCAGAAGGAAAAAAATCCTTTTATCATAAGGACACTTGTACTAGACTGTTTATTGCAGCTCAGTTTACAATCGCCAAAATGTGGAAACAGCCTAAATGCCCACCAACCCAGGAATGGATTAACAAGCTGTGGTATATGTATACCATGGAATACTATTCAGTTATTAAAAAAAGATGGAGACTTTACATCCTTCGTATTAACCTGGATGGAAGTGGAAGACATTATTCTTAGTAAAGCATGACAAGAATGGAGAAGCATGAATCCTATGTACTCAATTTTGATATAGGACAATTAATGACCTATTACACAGTGGGGAGGAGGGGAAGGGGAGAGCAGACAGAGAAGGAGGGAGAGGATGGGAGAAAGGCAGAGCAGAGAAGAGGGAATGAGGGAGAGGGGTGGAAAAAGGGGAGAGCAGAGAGAGGGAAGGAGGGGGGGTGGATCTCCGTGTGTGACATACCTATTGGGGGCAAGACACAATTATAAGAGGGACTTTACCTAACAAATGCAATCAGTGTAACCTGGTTTCTTGTACCCTCAATGAGTCCCCAACAATAAAAAAAAAAGGTATTCAAACACACACACACACACACACACAGACAAAGGACAAGGTGTCAGGCAATACCACCAGATACCTTCCTGATGCCAGATTAGACCTGTTGCTTCCAAGGGCCTTCTGAATGTTTCTGGTTAGCAAGGATGGTTTTTACTAATTCATATTAAGATTTATATTTAAAAAGAGGGAGTAAATTTAATTTGGTGATAGTGAACTTTTAATTTTAATGAACAAGAAAATTACAAATACGTACACGGATAATTCAGTAAGGTTAAATCATTTCCTCTAGTTTTGTGCTCCAATAACTATAATCTTGTTTTTCCTCCTTCCTTCATGGATGACATGGTCTCCACAGTTTGGGTAAATGTTAATTTGATCATCAAGGTGCCATTATTTTTATCTTTTTTTCTTTCACTAGGAGTAATAATCTCTTCCATCTTTATTTTATGATCTCACAGACTTTTTGAATTACTGTTAATCTGCCTTCTAAGTCATTGCTTTGCTGAGACTGCCTTTATAGGTACTAGTAATCTTTAGTGACAGTCTACTCAGTGGCCGTTTCATAGTTTCATTTTCTCTAGCCCTTCAGCTGCATTAAATCATGGGACCACACCCTCATTTTTGAAAAGCTTCTTTTGTTCCTGTGACATTATAGAACCAAAAAGGATCCTGGAAGCCATTTAGTTCAACTTTTATGTAATTAGCATATGCTTATTAGATAAAAACTCTTGATAAGTGCTTTTCTAACTTCTTAAGACTTATGACTGGGAAGCATAATGCTTCTTCATTCTTTTTTAAAAAAATCATAAAGATAACATGCTTATATGAGTAAAAGGGGTTCAAAGATGAAAGAGAACATTGCCTTCTAGTTTTTTGTTGCTGTATAACAAGTGATCTGAATTTAACTGCTTCAAATAGCACCTGTGTGTTAACTCACAGATCTATGGGTCAGAAAGCCAGGCATGGCCCATTTGGCTTCTCTGTTCCAGGTTTCCTACTCGGGGTCAGTTGGCTGGCTTCTCATCTGGTAGTGCTCCTTCCAAACTCAGGTTGTTGGCAGAATTCAGTTCCTTGCTGGCTGGGGGTTGCTATCAGCTCTTAGGAACTATTCTTGGATCCCTGCCACATGGCCCCCTCTATCCTAAAAGCCAGCAAGGAAGAATTGGCATGTGGAGTTCCCTTGATGCTTCCTGTCTTTGGCTGGAAGGGCCTGGACTCTTTCAAAGGGCCATCTCGTTAGGTCAGGCCCATCTTACCATCCTACCCCTCCTTTCTAAGGTTGACTGATTGGGGACCTTAATCACATCTGCACAATCTCTTCTCAGCAGCACCTGAGTTTGATTGAATAACTGGAACCATCCATCTTAGGGACCATGTCAGAAATTCGGCCCACCATATACTGTAAAAGCAATTATTGCTCCCCTCAACCTCAAAGTCCACTCTTCAGTGGTAACCACTTTTTTTTTTATTATTTGTTTTTTTATTGTTAAATCATAGCTGTGTACATTTGTGCAATCAAGGGGTACAGTGTGCTGGTTTCATATAAATCTGAAATATTCTCATCAAACTGTTCAACGTAGCCTTCATGGCATTTTCTTAAGTGGTAACCACTTTTAACAGTCTGTTACTACCCCCTGAGACATTTCCATCCATATTCATATGTAAGGATATGGAATGTTTGAAAAGAAATGTGTATTTTTTTTACTCAGATTACAGTAATTACTGTTTAGATACCTAGCTTTTGAGATTTATCCACATTGTAGCATATAACAGTGGTATTCCATTGAGTAGATCCATTCACCATTTATTGGACAGCTAGATTGTTTCCAGTTTTTGTTTATTGGGAATACAACTGCTGTCATTTGTGCATAAATCCTTATGTGGACATAGGTTTTTATTTATCCTGGGTACTTTCCAGTGAGATTTTATTGATTGTATAGTAATGTATGTTTAACTTTATAAGGAACTGCTGAACTGTTTTCCAGTGTGGATATACCATCTTGCGTTTGCACTAACAGATGTATTAGCATTCCAGTTCTTCATTATCGCCAACACTCGACATTGTCAGTCTTTTTATTTTAGCTGTTTGAGTGGATATTCAGTGTTATTAGTGTAGTTTTAATTCATATCGTCTTGTTAACTAAGTTTCTGTATGCTTCATTTGTTCTTTTTCTTGTCTTCTTTTGGATTAATAGAGTGTTTTTATGATTCTAATTTACCTTTACTATTGTTTTATTATCTATATATCATTTATCTTTTTTTAAAAAAAATAGAAATTGATTTAGGCCTCATCACACCCAACCTTCAACTAATAGTACTTTCTGTATGCTACAGAAACCTTCATGGGCTACCTCCAGTCTCCCTCTCATCTTTTGTATGCTTCTCATACATTTTACATCAACATGTAACCTGTAATACATTGTTTTTATTGCTTTTAAACAATTACATTTTTGAAAGTTAAAGCAAACATATATTTACCTACACATTTACCTTTCTGTTGATCTTCATTGCTTTATGTAGATCCACTGTCATTTTCCTTTCTCTTAAAGAACTTCTTTAAACATTCCTTATAATGTAGGTCAACTGACAATGGATTTATCAGATTTTATCTGTCTGAAGATATCTTTTTTTTTTTTGAGACAGAGTCTCATTTTGTCACCCTCAGTAGAGTGCTGTGCTGTCATAGCTCACAACAACCTCAAACTCTTGGGCTCAAACAATTCTCTTGCCTCAGCCTTCCGAGTAGCTGGGGCTACAGGTGGCCACCACAACAGCTAGCTATTTTTTAGAGATGGGCTCCTCGCTCTGGCTCAGGCTGGTCTCAAACCTGTGAGCTCAGGCAATCTACCAGCCTTGGCCTCCCGAGTGCTGGGATTACAGGCATGAGCCACCGTGGCCTTTGAAGATGTCTTTATTTTGCTTTCCTTTTTAAAAAAACATTTCATTGGATATAGAATTCTAGATTGTCATTTTTCCTTCTTTTGGCATTTTATGGATATCATTTTTTGTCTTCCAGTTTGCATTTTTTTCCTATGAGAAAGCTTTTCTTTTTTTCTTTTTTTTTTTTGAGACAAGAGTCTTACTCTGTTGCCCTCGGTAAGAGTGCTGTGACATAATAGCTCACAGCAGCCTCAAACTCACAGGCTCAAGGGATCCTCTTGCCTCAGCCTCCTGAGTAGCTGGGACTACAGGTGCCACTACAACACCCTGCTAATTTTAGTAGAGAGAGGGTCTTGCTCTTGCTCAGGCTGATCTTGAACTCCTGAGCTCAAGTAATCCACTTGCCTCAGCCTCCCAGAGTGCTAGGATTATAGGTGTGAGTCACTGCGCCTGGCCCTATCTTTTCTATGAGTGATTTTTTTTTTTTTTAGCTTAGATAGTAACCATTGAACACATCTCTCTTCCATTGTTTGATCTGCTGTTACTACTACTCAATACATTTTTATTTCAGATGTTACTTTTTTGCATTCTAGAAATTCCATTGTTGCTTTTTGTTGTAGAGAGTTTTCATATCTCTGTATAATTTACTGTCATGTCACTTATATCCATCTTTTTTAGTAGGTTCCAGTTTTTTTCTTTTTGAAGTTGTTTATTGATAGATTCTATAGATTCTTTAGTACATTTATTAGAGTTTTTTTTAAAGTTCTCATCTGCTAATTAAGCATCTGGTTCATTGTAGATCTTTCGGTTGACTTTTTTTTTGTTGACTATGAATTACATTTTTCTGCTTTTTCCTACTGTTGTCATTTTTATTTATTTATTTATTTTTTGAGACAGAGTCTCACTTTGTCACCCTTGTTAGAATGCCGCAGCATCACAGCTCACAGCAACCTCAAACTCTTGGGCTCAAGCGATTCTCTTGTCTCAGCCTCCAGAGTAGTTGGGACTACAGGCGTCCGCCATAATGCCTGGCTGTTTTAGAGACAGGGTCTCACACTTGGTCAGGCTGATCTCAGAACCTGTTAGCTCAGGCAATCAATCAACCTGCTTCGGCCTCCCAGAGTGCTAGGATTACAGTTGTGAGCCACCGACCAGCCCCTATTGTAATTTTTATATTTTATTTTATTTTTTTTATTGTTAAATCATAGCTGTGTACATTAGTGCAATCAAGGGGTACAATGTGCTGGTTTCATATACAATCTGAAATATTCTCATCAAACTGTTCAACATAGCCTTCATGGCATTTTCTTAGTTATTGTATGTAGACATTTGTATTCTGCCTTTGGTAAGTTTCACCTGTACCCATTCTAAGATGCACCGTAGGTGTGGCCCCACCCATAACCCTCCCTCCACCCTAACCTCCCCCCTTCCTTGGTTCTTTCCTCATAGTCTTGTGCTATAGTTGGGTTATAGCCTTCACGTGAAAGCTGTAATTTAGCTTCATAGTAGGGCTGAGTACATTGGATACTTTTTCTTGCATTCCTGAGATACTTTGCTAAGAAGAATATGTTCCAGCTCCATCCATGTAAACATGAAAGAGGTAAAGGCTCCATCTTTCTTAAAGGCTGCATAGTTTTCCATGGTATACATGTACCACAATTTGCTAGTTCTGAAATTTTTAATTGTATAGTAGCTATTACAGAGATGCTGCATTCTATTTTATTTTTCTGCAGTGTTGAGCTTTGTCTAACAGGAAGTTAAATTGCTGGACTGATTGTATTGATAATGTTGAGTCTTCTTATAGGCTTTGTTAGGACAGGTCTCTTTCAGTTGTGTCTTTAGTGCTAGGGAGCATTTCTGATTTCTGGGATGTGGTCCCTACTCCTAAAATGTGGCCATCTAAGGTTTCAGTAGAAAGCCTGAGGTGTTCACCTAAGACCCTTTAACTCTTATATAGACTTAAAATTCAGGCTCTAACCATTCTCCACTAGATGTCATTCTTGAAAACTCACTTGGCTCCTCTGAATTCCTATTCATCCTGCTGGGATCTCTGTATATCCTCTGTATATGTGTAGTTCTGAGATCAGCCAAGGATTCGAGGAAGTTGTGTTTGCAGATTTTAGACTCCTTCTCTTCTAGAATTTTCTCCTTTAATTTCTAGCCACTTTGCCTATTCCAATGTCCCACTGACTTCTTAACCCAGAAAGACTACTAATTCCTTCCTGAACTGTCTTTGTGCCATAATAACTGAGGAGTATCCTTAGGGGAAAAGGCACGTAAATGTGCCTCTTATCTAATAGGTTCCCTTCTCTCCAGAATCTTCTTCACTTCAGAGTCTATCTGCCTTTGGTTGCACTCAAGTGATTTGGGAGAGTTACTTATAGTTGTTACTAGTTTGGAGGTGAGTTAATGGTAAGTTACTTTGCCATTACTGGGAGCTGGAACTATCTATAATTTTGCATCATACTTTTTTTTCCACTTTTTATTTTATTTTATTTTTTTTTTAAGGCAGAGTCTCCTTCTGTTGCTCTAGGCTAGAGTGCTAGAGTGCAGTGGTGTCATCATATCTCACAGCAGTCTCAAACTCTTAGGTTTGAGCGATCCCTTTGCCTCAGCCTCCCAACTAGCTGGGACTGTAGGCATGCACCACCACGCCTGGCTAGTTTTTCTGTTTTAGTGGAGACAGTGTCTCACTCTTGCTCAGGCTGGTCTCAGACTTCTGAGCTCAAGCAATGCACCGGCCTCAGCCTCCCAGAATGCTAGGATTACAGGCATGGGCCACTGTGCCTGGCCGTCACTTCACATTTTAATGTAAGAATTTCCCAAGTTTTTAAAAATTAATTATAAACATATTCAGTGACTTTTAAACTTTCCATTTTGTAAGTAAATCCATCCTTTACTTGTGTATTTTCCTATCTTTGGAACTCAAGTGTTTTAACATTATAAATAGTGCTGGACTTCCATTGTATAAGCGGATGAAGAATGTGTTTCGTGAGTGTCTGAATACAGATTTCTTTTCTGAAAAGTTTACTTAAGCACTTACAAATCATTAGTTTCTTTGATAAATTATATTGATCCTTTCAAGTGTGCCTGTATCCTATTTAGGTCAGAATATTTTTTTAACTGTTTCTGGTTTTTCTGCTCTTCTTGTCCTTCAGAAAAAAGAAAATATTCGTTCCTTGACTATGTCTGGCCATGTTGGCTTTGAGAGTTTGCCTGATCAATTGGTCAATAGATCCATTCAACAAGGTTTCTGTTTCAATATTCTCTGCGTGGGTAAGTGCCACTAACTCTTCCTTTGAATTGTTCCTTTAAGAGTTACTTGTGCTCAATTCACTCTTTTCATAAGCAGTGTGATGCTTACAGTCATGAATTCGAAATCATGACCCCAGGGTTTTTCTGTAGTTATTTAGATTCTATTCGTTTTGTTTTTCTTAGCTTTAAACTTTTTTTTGGAGACTGGGGCTCTCTAAGTTGCCCAGGCTGATTTGAACTCCTGTCCTCAAGTAATCCTCCTGCCTCAGCCACCCTAGCAGCTCAGATTGCTGGTACAAGTCACCACACCCAGCTTAATTTTCAACATTTTGTTTGTTCTGTAAACATTTCATTGTTTTCTTTAGCATTTTGAGTAACTTAGCCTATATACTCCTTTCTATGCTGTGCCAAGGCTTGGAGCCAGACGGGGCAGGTATTCCTCTTATGGACAATCTGATTTTTGAAATCTGTGGGGTCCTTGAAGTCACTCTAGGAAGAGTTTACAGACATTTCTTCTCAGCTATCCCAGGCACCTGTGAAGATATGTTTTTGTTTCTTTTAGGGGAAACTGGAATTGGAAAATCAACACTGATTGACACATTGTTTAATACTAATTTTGAAGACCAGGAATCCTCACATTTTTGTCCACAAGTGAGACTTAAAGCTCAGACATACGAGCTCCAGGAAAGTAATGTTCGATTGAAATTGACCATTGTGAACACAGTGGGATTTGGTGATCAAATAAATAAAGAAGAGAGGTATGTGTTCTTGGAATAAAACAAGTTATCTTATTTTAAGACATTTGCCTTCTAGTCCCATGAACTGTGATTTGATTTTCTCCTATAGAGTAATTCATACCTTTAAATTATTAAATTATTATTTTTAAATTAAATTATTAAATTATTGTTTTAAAATTATTAAGCATTTTTTGTTCTTATTAGCAAATCGATATTTTTCTATCCATTTGGCTGATTTCCTTAGAATAATTTGAATCATGTTATTAAAATGTGCATTTCAGCAAAAATAGTTTTAATTAATTTTCTGATATGCAAATTCAGTGTATATTAAGTTGTTGGTACAAATTTTCATGTAGGATTTACCTTATGGAGGAAAAGAAATACAAGATATTCAAGGAGCAAATATATACAATGGCCAATACATGGTGCATGAATTTTTGTGAAATTCTAATTAAAATAACCAGTTCTGTTATTAAAGATTGCAGGGAAGTTTCGATAGTGAAATTTTAATTTATATCTTATTTATGTCATTATACCTCATCTATTTATGTTATTATTTCTTGCTACTATTTCTTCTAAGGTATTATAAATACTGCCTATTGATTCTATATCAAATTTAAACCATGAAAGGGAGAAATAGATTGGGATAAAGCAGTAATTTTTGTTTTTCCTTTTTGAAATATATATATTTTCAGTATTATAAGAAAGTTTCTACAGGTAATATTTTGCACACCTTGATGTGACATATTTTACAGTATAGCCTTTTTAGCACTGTGTTATATTTTAAATAGGAAGAAATGGTTTGTATGTACATTTTGGAAAGAGTAGATTAGTGGGAAGGGCAAAGGCCTGTGACTCTTTGCTTTAAACATTATTAATACATGTAAAATAATAATTAGCTTGAAACTAATAAGTGCATACAGCTTGGAACGAATAAGTGCATAATAATAAGTCAAGTTATAAACATCCAACTTACATACAGCTTACATTTTATGAATAGAGATTATTACAGTAAGTCCCTGATTTACAAACAGCTGACTGTCGTATAATTCACACTTACGAATGGAGGCTATTACAGGTAGTAGATAAATGTACCTATTTCAGCTTACATACAAATTTAACTTAAGAACAAACTTACAGAATCTATCTTGTTTGTAAAGCGGGGGCTGCCTGTATAAATATAACTATTTTTAAATGAACCTGAACGTAGAGTGTATATACTTGACCTGTGCAATAAATTTTACTGTATTATGAAATAATACCTGCTATGGTTATAACTTTATTTATTTATTTATTTTCCCGTTTAAAAATTTTTAGTAGATTTAGGGGGTACCGAGTGAATTCTGTTACATGTATGTATTAGATAGTGAAATCTGGGCTTTTAGTGTACATGTGATCCAAATAGTGTGCGTTGGACACAATAGGTAATTTTTCGTCTGTTACCCTCCACTCACCCTCTCATCTTTTGGAGTCTCCACTGTCTGTTATTCCATTCTGTACTGCTGCTATATGTACCCATTGTTTAGTTCCCACTTATAAATGAGAAAATATAGTATTTGATTTTCCATTCCTGAGTTACTTCGCCTAGGGTAATGGCCTCCAGTTCTATCCAAATTGCTGCAAAGAACATTATTTTATTCTTTGTGAGTGTGTGTGTGTGTGTGTATGTAGCATTTATTCTACATCTTTTTAATCCAGTTATCACCTGTTGCTTGATACTTTTATATCATTGCTATTGTGAATACTGCTGTGATAAACATCCAAGTGCAGGTATCTTTTTGATACAATGGTTTCTTCCTTTGGGTAGATACCCAGTAGTGGGAATGCTAGATCAAATGCTACATCTGTTTTTAGTTCTTAGAGAAATCTCCTTACTGTTTTCCATGGAGGCTGTACTTTAGATTCTCACCAATAGTGTGTAAGTATTAACTTCTCTTTGTATCCTCACTAACATCTATTACTTTTTTACTTACAGTAATGGCCATTCTAACTTGAGTAAGGTGATATCTCATTGTGGTATTAATGGATGTTTCTCTGGTGATTAGTGACATTGAGTTCATATGTCTGTTGGCCATTTATATGTATATCTTCTTTTGAAAAATGTCTGTTCATATTGTTTACCCACTTTTTGGTGTGTGTTTTTGTTTTTGTTTTTTTGCTTGTTGAATTGAGTTCCTAGCAGATTCTGGATATTAGTCCTTTGTCATATGCATAGCTTATGAATATTTTCTGCCATTCTGTAGGTTGTCTGTTTACTCTGTTGATTTTTTTTTGCTGTGCAGATTATTAGTTTAATTAGGCTCCATTTGTTTATTTTTGTTGCATTTGTATTTGGGGTCTTAGTAATAGGTTCTGTGCCTAGGCCAATGTAGATTTAGAGTTTTTCCTAGGTTTTTCTCATGGAATTTTTGTGATTTCAGGTCTTAAGTTTTAAAGTCTTTAATCCTTCTTGAGTTAATTTTTGTAAATGATGAGAGACAGGGATCCAGTTTCATTCTTCTGCATATGACTATCCAACTTTCCCAGCATCATCTGTTGAATAGGGCATCCTTTCCCCAGGGTGTAGTTTTGTCTGCTTTGTCAAAGATCAGTTGATTGTAGATATTTGGTTTTATTTCTGGATTCTCTGTTCTATTCCATTTATCTGTGTCTGTTATTATATCAGTACCCTACTATTTTGGTTACTGTAGCCTTATAGTACAATTTGAAGTTGGATAATGTGATGCCTCCAGGTTTGTTCTTTTTACTTAGGACTCCTTTGGTGATGGTTGGGCTCTGTTTTGGTTCTATATGAATGTTAGAATTTTTTCAAATTCTATGAAAAATAACATTGGTACTTTGATAGGGATTGCATTCAAACTGTAGATTGCTTTGGGCAATGTAGTTGTTTTAACAATACGAATTCTTCCAGTCCATGAGTATGGGGTATTTTTTCACTTGTTTGTATAATCTGTAATTTCTTCCATCAGTGTTTTTTAGTTTTCCTCATAGAACTCTTTCAGCTTATTGGCTAAATATGTTCTAGGTAATTTTTTTTTTTAATTTTTTTGTAGCAATTGTAGGAATTGAGTTCTTGATCTGGTTTTGAGCTGATTGTTATTATTGGTGGAAATGCTACTGATTTTTATGCATTGATTGTGTAAACATGAGACTGATTAATCAAATATAGGAGTCTTTTGGAGGCGTCCTTAGGGTTTTCTATGTATGAGGTTATATTATCTGCAAACAGATAGTTTTATTTACTCTTTTCCAATGTGGATGCCCTTTTTTTCTCTTGGGGTTTCTCTCGCTACTACTCTTAGTTATGTGGAATAGAAGTGGTCACAGTGAGTATCCTTGTTAGAATAGAAGTGGTCACAGTGAGTATCCTTGTCTTGTTCCAGTTCTTAGGGGAGGATGCTTTCAACTTTTCCCTGTTCAGTGTTACAATTGGCTGTGCATTTGTCATACGTGGCTTTTATTATTTTGAAGCATGTCCTGTCTCTGCCCAGTTTGTTGAGAGTTTTATCATGAAAGGATGAGTTTTATCAAATGATTTTTCTGTGTCTGTTGAGATGATCATATGGTTTTTGTTTTTAATTCTATTTATGGGGTCGGTCATGTCTATTGATTTGAATATGTTGAATTATCCTTGCATGCCTGGAATAAAACCACTTTCCCAAGGATCACTTATTTGGGATTCATTTTAATAGTAAATTGAGCTTGTATAATGCTCAAGGGTTTGTGCTAGTTCATACTTTCTGTGTCCTCCCATTGTTTACCATTTGGATAGGGAGAACAAGGTATTCTGTAAGTTTAAAAGAGGTAATGATAACTCAAGGACTATAAGGGTCAGGCAACTTTAACAGAAGAATTCAATTCTATACCTAGATATTGAGTGCTTACGCTGTCCATTTTAGGGCTACGAAGATAATTGCAAAAGTATCTGGGGAATTTGACATAGGAAATATTTGTTATTATTTTCACTTGGAAACCCAGTCTTATTTGATGACAGTAATTAGGAGTAGAAAGGTAAGTTGTATAGGCAGTGACTTAGTCCATCAAAATGAAATGGAATGCTCAATAATCTTCAAACATTATTAGCACACTGTACTGCACGTACACTGTGATCTGATTGCATTTTGAAAGATGAATAGGCTGAGGTAGCAAGAAGGTTGATGGCTTTCCAGGGAGGAGTTATCTGAGTGAGGAGTCTGAGCAAAGGATAAGATTGGCTTTTTCCTTTGTTTATAATTAAGTGAAAATAAAAGCATGCCAGCATTACTAGTTAGATACTTTCAGCTGATGTGTACCTTTCATATTTACTATGTTAAGTCTTTCCATGCCTTACAAACCTGATTTAAGAGGCAAGAACTTATGGAATTTGACTTAAATATGTTTTAAGTTATCGATACATGTACCCATGCCTTTCTCAGTTAAATAATCTGCTGTGTACTAGTTTGGTTACAAATTAGACTAGTCATCTAATTGGCAATTGTGAGAACCTTTGTCAGAAACTATCCCAGAGTCTGAATGAATGTGGGAAAGAATTAACATAATTTCAATGCCATTTCAAGCACACGTTGTCCTGATGGTTTTGAAGTACAGATGGTACTCAATTTACGATAGTTTAACTTACGATTTTCAACTTTATGATGGGTTCTTAGGACATAACTCCCAATAAACTTCCATTGTAAGTGGCAAAACATCTGGACTTGTGGCAGTTCAGCTTAATGATTTTTAGACTTAACAATGAGTTTATTGGGGTATTAAACGCATCTTTGATGTATAATATTTTCAGCTTACGGTGGCATTATTGGGAGGTGACCCTCCTGTAAGTTGAGGAGCATCCATGCTACCTCAGTGTGCGCATGCTGTGTGCATTGTTCTGTCACTAAAATTATCTATTAAGCATAGACAGTAACTTCATTAATGGATGAAAATACAGGCCTCAAACTTTAGGAGTTATACAAATATCTTATTAAGGTAGCACAGAGATATCGTATTAAATATTTAACTATTTTTCAGCTACCAACCAATAGTAGACTACATAGATGCCCAGTTTGAGGCCTATCTGCAAGAAGAACTGAAGATTAAGCGCTGTCTCTATAGCTACCATGACTCTCGAATCCACGTGTGCCTGTACTTCATCTCACCAACCGGCCACTCTCTGAAGACACTTGATCTCTTAACCATGAAGAACCTTGACAGCAAGGTGAGTTTAGGAAAAGAATCAACCAATGATACTTTAATGTTTATTTTGAACTATTAAAATATCTTTACCATATTTTATATATCTATTGTAACGTAGATATATATATATATAGTAATGTAGATTTTATGCATATATATTGTATATATATTGTAACGTAGATTTTATGCATCTTTAAAACGTATGTTAAGTTTCTATCTTAGCTTATTTTCCAGAGAAATTCAGTTTGGAAGATGACATGCAAAGAAGAAACATTAATGTAAAATTTTAGTTTCCTTTTTTGTGATTAAATTGCATACCAGAAGATGGATATTTTCTACAT
Source organism: Nycticebus coucang (assembly GCF_027406575.1). Taxonomy (NCBI): domain Eukaryota; kingdom Metazoa; phylum Chordata; class Mammalia; order Primates; family Lorisidae; genus Nycticebus; species Nycticebus coucang. The sequence goes on along the minus strand of NC_069783.1, from coordinate 104,204,266 downwards.
TTTTTTATAATTATATTTATACTTTATGACACTATTAAGCAAGAGGAAGACCTTCACTGACAAATGCTAAGTTCTTATGTTTCATCACGGTTTTAATTTGGACCGCATGAAAAAAACCTATTTTGAATTTTTCAGTGAAGGAGCTATATAAAAATTCAAAGAGCTATAAAAAAATACCCACAAGTAAACTCACTTCAGATTTTTATGTTTGTTTAAAAATATGGTTAAACACTACTTAACTATCTTATACTTTAAAAACATCTCTAGTTTTCCTATAATGTCTAATGGTGTGAGAGAGGGCAGATTTTGTAATTCAAGTTACTGATTTTACAGGGTAGGGTTCAGAATGCAAAAAGATTCTGGATGCTGCTGCTTTCTCTATAGAAGTCAGGATGGAATACATGACAGCTTGCTAGGGAAGCTCTGGCATGTAGATTGGTTTACTTTTGAGTAGGGTTAGGATTAGGATAGAGCTTATTGTCTGTTCTTCTAATCAGATGTAATCACATGTTCTAACCATTTAGCCAGTTATTTTCATAGTTGAGTTTGATTATATGGAAACTCATATTTGTTAAAGAAACAAGGCTCAGCACCCATAGCACAGTGGTTATGGCGCCGGCCACATGCACCCAGGCTGGTGGGTTCGAACCCAACCCAGGCTAGCTAAACAACAATGACAACTGTAACAAAAAAATAGCCGGGCCTTGTGGCGGCCGCCTGTAGTCCCAACTACTTGGGAGGCTGAGGCAAGATAATCACTTAAGCCCAGGAGTTTGAGGTTTCTGTGAGCTGGGACACCATGGCATTCTACCCATGGTGTAGCTTGAGACTCTGTCTCAAAAAAAATAATTGGCTCTGTCATTTATTAGCTCTTTGATCTTGGGCAAGTTTCTTTAGTCCTCTGAGCCTCAGATTCCTTACTTCAAAGTAAAAACTGGAGAGAAGACCCACTTTAAGGGGCAAACATGAAAATTAATTAAATTCATCCTTGTAAATAGAGAGTTTTGCAAATATAGAGCATCCGAGGTCAACACACATAGGGGAAAAGAGGGAATTGTAGCTAAAGGTGCCTTTACTTATAAAATATTCATTACAAAATTTTGCAAAATATTTATTAAATATTCTCTACATGTTGACCACCTCTCTACATACATACAAAGTCTTGTCTCCCGCTCACTGCCAACATGTTCCAAAGATATCCATTGTTACAGTTTTTCCTATGTGGCCAACTTTTGGGACATCCAGTAAGAAGTGGTTACTGTGGCGGCGCCTGTGGCTCAGTGAGTAGGGCGCCGGCCGCATATGCCGAGGGTGGCGGGTTCAAACCCAGCCCTGGCCAAACTGCAACAAAAAAATAGCCGGGCGTTGTGGCAGGCGCCTGTAGTCCCAGCTGCTTGGGAGGCTGAGGCAAGAGAACCGCGTAAGCCCAAGAGTTAGAGGTTGCTGTGAGCCGTGTCACGCCACAGCACTCTACCCGAGGGCAGTACAGTGAGACTCTGTCTCTACAAAAAAAAAAAAAAAAGTGGTTACTGTTATCTAGAGAGGATTAAATCAAGTAATATTATATCATGCATGTGATATGTAAAATGTATAGGCATGCAAAACATTGGTGAGCATCCAACAAACTACACTTTGTTGTGGAGCTAATTATGTTATTAACTTGGAATAATTTATTGACTGACTGAGTGTATATATAGTAGACCCTCTGTAAGTTGACCACCCAAGGGACTGCAACAAACTGGTCAACATACAGAGGTGGTCAACGTAAGGAACTAGGCCTACTATTCTCATATATACGTGTGGTGCATGTCTAGTCTATGAAAATTAGGCCAACTTAAGGAAGTGGTTGATTTTGGGGGGTGGTCAACTGTGGAGCTTCTACTGTATAAAGAAACCAAAGACTTGGCACCAAAATGTTTATGTGCTTTGACTAATTTAAAATGAAAGCCGTGTACTCATGTTTGTTGGAAGTTTTCTGCCATTAACTTCATAGATAGTTGGAAAAATCCATGTCTCCTTTGGAACATATGAAAGATGGATAAATTCAATATACATATTGAATCAATGTGAAATATGTGAAGTTGGAGAGGAGAAAAGAATAGAATAGGAATTACAATTTTTACTTTTATCCTGAAAATTATATATGGTCTCATTTCTTAATATGTGTGACTGATTAGTCTAAGGTTTTTGATTAGAAGCACACAAACAAACAAAAAAAAAAAAATCAAAACACCACCAATCCCAAGTTTGTGAAGACATCGTTCTTTTGTGGCAACATTAATCTCTCGGTACTAATTTACAATTAGTCATTATTCATGATCCCAGGTCTTTTCCTGTCTGTCAGTGATAGGACTTTAAATAATACTGAGGAATGGATGCTATGCATCATGAACACTTTTTTTTTTTTTTTTTTTTGCAGTTTTTGGCTGGGGCTGGGTTTGAACCTACCACCTCCGGTATATGGGGCCAGCGCCCTACCCCTTTGAGCCAGGTGCCGCCCCAATCATCATGAACACTTTTTGATTGTATTAGAACAGTTTCTTCCTTCCTCTGCCATCTGTTAGCAGTCTCTACTATGGGGCCCGGGTGGGGCCAGAATCAGTGCTGAAAAAAAGAGGCAGAAATCCTTCTGCCAAGGGATTAATTACCCTAATCACTTAGTGCTTAGATAGCTAAACAAAAATTCTTTTTTTTTTTTTTTTAATGGCACTCTTTTTTTTTTTTTTTTTTTTTGAGACAAGAGTCTTAAGCTGTCACCCTGGGTAGAGTGCAGTGGCGTGACAGCTCACCGCTACCTCAAACTCTTGGGCTCAAGTGATTCTCTTGCCTCAGCCTCCTATGTAGCTAGAACTACCGGTGCCCACCACAATGCCTGGCTATTTTTAGAGATGGGGTCTCGCTCTGGCTCAGGCTGGTCTTAAACTCCTGAGCTCAGACAATGTACCAACCTCAGCTTCCCAGAGTGCTGGGATTATAGGCATGAGCTGCCATGCCTGGCCCAGGGACAGTTTATTTTAACATGTCCCTGACCTTCTCCTGTCCATTGGTTTGTGACATTTTCAGCATACTGTTTATTACATTTTACTTATTAAGTGTGTGATGGAATTATAAGAGACTTGGAGGGAGAGAGAAGAAAATGTGAGATTTCTAAACCTAAATTCAAATGAAAGATTTATCGTATAAGAGTTCTACTTTTGTAAAGCTGTTACTGTAAGGCCAGCACCTACAGGAATGGCTGTGTAAGGGGCTTATGAAGAAGACAGTGACCGCCAAGGATTACCCTACTCAGGGGTTGGCAGACTTTTTCTGCAAAGGGCCAGGCAGGAAACATATCAGTCTTCACAGGCCCTGTGGCCTCTGTGGCAGTGCCTCATCTCTGCTGCCGCAGTGTGAAAGCTGCTCCAGACCTTGCATAAATGATAGGCTTATGGTGTTTCAGGAAGTCTTCATTCATAAAAACAGGTAGTGAGATAGACTGTAGTTTGCCAACCCCTGACCTAGACCAAGGAAATTTCTTGTAAGAGAAAGAATGATTTTGAGTGAAAAAACTGCAGGATTGAAAAACAAATCTTTATTTAGGACACTGTATTTTTCTTTATTCTTCATAGGTAAACATTATACCAGTGATTGCCAAAGCAGATGCAATTTCCAAAACTGAATTACAGAAGTTTAAGATCAAGATCATGAGTGAACTGGTCAGCAATGGTGTCCAGATCTACCAGTTCCCCACAGATGATGACACTGTTGCTAGGATGAATGCTGCCATGAACGTGAGCTGCTAGTTGAATATTGATTGTTTTGCATGTGAAAATAAAACCATAACTTATGAGTCACATTGCTGCTAATGTACTAATATACTTCCACTGTGTCTTCCAAAAAGACTTCAACAAGGTGAATGTTCAGAAATTCTAGTGTGAGAAATGTTTTATTGAGTTGGAAAAAGTATTATGAGAATGTATTTCTCAGCATATTTCCCTTCTACTCTGCTTTCACTTAAATAAAGTGATCTATTTATACCTCTTGGGGAACCATACTTGTTTGTCTTAGAAAGGTGCCTTTCTATCCTGTTTTTAAAAACAAGACATTATAGCCTTCCTTGGGATGCTTTAGAGTCTTAAAATCTTTAAAGAGATGTCTTTGGGCTGGTGTTAATGTTTATGCTCTTTTCTCTCTTATGTTATCACATGCACATACTAAATACTTGTGTAACTTTTAGTGTAATATAATTGAAGATGACTAAATTCTTTCCTTTTCTTTCTTTAAGTTAACAGATTTCTTGGTTGTGTTTTGTAGGATCTTGGGTTTTGAAGGCAGACAAATTTAACTATATGTTCTATTGGAGTTATTAAACCTTTCTGACATTGTTAACATAGACATAAAATTAGGTTAATACCTATATTAAGGGTATTGTGAGGATTAATGATATAACCTTTGTTAAATGTCTAACAGTGATTTTCAGTAACTGCTCGTTCCATTTGTTTCCTTTTCCTTTTCTGATTTTTCATACCCCATTTATATCAAGATTTACCTAATCTAAATCAGTAAAAACTGACTAATGTAAATTAAGGGATCTTAATTCCTATATGTTAAATTGTTTCTATATCTGATTTTATTTCTGTGATTTCCTAGAGTAATTTTTCACAAAGGTGCAATTAAGAAACTAAATAATGTTGGCTCGGCACCTGTGGCTCAAGCTGCTAAGGTGCCAGCCACATACCACCTGAGCTGGCGGGTTCGAATGCAGCCCAGGCCCGCCAAACAATGACGGCTACAACCAAAAAATAGCCGGGCATTGTGGTGGGTGCCTGTAGTCTCAGCTGCTTGGGAGGTGGAGGCAGGACAATTGCTTGAGCCCAGGAGTTGGAGGTTGCTGTGAGCTGTGATGCCTTGGCACTGTACCCAGGGCAACAACTTGAGGCTCTGTCTCAAAAACAAACAAACAAAAAAAATAATGTCAATTTTTAAGTACTAAATATAGTATTTACACTTCTTAAAGTAGACTTTTCTCTTATATTAATCCTCAACTTCAGACAGACCCTTGTCCTTGAACCTAGCTGTTGCGTTTTGTTCAGAATCTTCTTCCCTAAGGTATTTCTTCTCCCTTTGCTCATCTATCTAAGTCCCTTTCTTCCTGGGCTGGTGTGGCTGGTATCTTCCTGTTCCTCGTGATCTCTCACTGCTCGCAATTTCTAAGGCATTTACTGTATTAGTAAGTTTCGGACTTTATATGTCACTTTGTATTAGTAACATGCATCTATACTCATATTACATATAGATAAATATTAAATATAGGTATATACTTACACTATGTTGTAGTTATATATATGTTATATATGCAGTGTATGTGTGTGGGGGGTAATTTCCTCAACATTCATTATCTTTGTCATTTTGGGTAAAGGTTATACTGAGGAAAATCACACCTATACTAAAATTCTTTTTTTTTTTTTTAATTCCCTCTAGCATAGTGCCTTACATGTGGGGGATACTCAGTAAATAATTTTCTTTATAGGCAAAAAAAAAAAAAAGACATTTGTAGAATAATGAATTAGCACATATTTACTGCCAAATCTTAAAATCTGTTGCTTAGCTGATCATTTGATTTTGTATAGATTTATTTAATAAATTATTCTCTATTATAATTATGTAAGTTTTTTTTTTTTTTTTTTAGCTAGTAGGTTATCATGTTGCTGTGAGAAGATATGATTGATACTGTGCTTCCTTTTTAGGGACAATTGCCATTTGCTGTGGTAGGGAGTATGGATGAGGTGAAAGTCGGAAATAAGATGGTCAAAGCTCGCCAGTACCCTTGGGGTATTGTACAAGGTAAATGAGAAAAATGATGACCAGAAATATATGTGGCCTAGTGATCACAGGGTTGCATTATTTTGGGTTGTGACTGGCTGTCAGAGGAGTTGGCTATATACTATTTTAGCCTGAGTCCATGGGCCAGAGTCTCCTCACTCTCTCGTTATGCCCCTGCAGATGGCCTCTCCAGGTTCCCCAACTGTCAGAAGCCGGGGAGCACTGATGAGGCAATTTTGACCAAAATTTGAGTATAAAAAGTAGTGTTTAACCATGATATAAAAACTAATTACTACTTCATTGTAGGGCACAATAAACCATCCTGTACATTTATATACTTTTACTAATCAAAGTACTGCCAACTATTTCCAAAGCAACCCAGTCAGCTAAGTCCACTTGACATTTAGATTATGTCTAGCATTATAGGGAAGTAAGTAATTAGCACTATCTGATTCATTTACTCAAGATACAAATTAATGGGGAATGGACCCTATTGGTACTTCTTTGCAAATGATCCATTTTAAAAATTGACAAATTTTGTAATTAATGAAAAATATTGAGAAAAATGTAACATTTTTAAATGTATAAAAAATATAAAAGTAGTAATAGTACTTAGGACTAATTGTATTCAGGACTATTTATTTATGGCTCTCTGGTCACCATAAGCATAGAAGGAGGACCACGAAAGTATGTTCGCTAAATTTGAATAGTGCCTAACATAGGATCATAAATGTAATTAAAATGAATTTGATAATTATAGTATGCACAGATGGTATCCTTGAGTCTGCAGAATTTACTAATTTGAAGTTTCAGTGAAGTAATGTTATGTACTCTTTTTCAGCACTATGTGAAATGTTCTGAGAATGGTTTGTAAACTTCTAGCAAAGTAATTAGTGAAATAGGAAGAGCATATAGTTAACATAATAAATTGCATTTCATTGCTATTTCCCGTTTATCCATTGGCTACTACATTTACAGCATATCTCTTGGTTTTTTAATTAATGTTTCCCATAATGCAGTGTATATAATGCAAGAGTTTCTTGTTTGCTTATTTGTGTAAAATAAGCATTTTATTATTTAACTGTTACATTCACATGCATTTTCATTTATTTGTTCATTCAATAAGTACTAATTGTGTGCCAGGAGCTAAAAACCACTGTAGCTTTTTTCTTATTTTTCCTGGTTAGTGGAAAATGAAAACCACTGTGACTTTATAAAGCTGCGGGAGATGCTCATTTGCACAAACATGGAGGACCTGCGTGAGCAAACTCACACTCGCCACTATGAGCTTTACAGGCGCTGCAAACTGGAGGAGATGGGCTTCACAGACATGGGCTCTGAGGACAAGCCTGTCAGGTGAGTGGGGGGCATTAAGACTGTGTGGTTTTGTATATCCAGGATTTGGGGGGATTTGTTTTTCAGAAATCTCCCCAAACCATGAAGTAGAATCATTTGTTAAAGACTAATCATCATGCTTCTTGAATCACTTGACACCTTTTTGCTCTTAAAAGGTCTTTAAGCCTTTGTCTGACTCAGAAGGAGTTATGTAGAGGGCAGAATAGATGGCTGAAGTCCCCCGTGTCAATACATGTTGATGGGACGACCTGAAGGAAGAAACTTCATTGTTTGGATTTATTTTGTATTTACATGAGATAGATGAAATTGTAAAAGAAAGAAAAGATAGTTGGAGCATGAGTCATATTCTATAAATTAAAGCAATGTCTGTTGGTTTTTCTCCTGTGAGAGTTTCGAAATGAGTGAAACTTGTAAAGGAAAAATGGAGAGTACTTGTGGAGAGGCAGAGATTAGATTGTTTCTCATAGTATTATAGCATCGTTACAAGAACTGTAGAACCTACAGACCTTGCTCTATGATAAAGGGTATTAAATGTCATTATAGATTTCCTTGACAATTTTATATGGTGCTAGATTTCTGACTTTTTTTTTGTTAAGACATGAGTACATGAAACTGTGGTCCTTAACGTACTACAGTAAATCTGATTTGACGTGGCATTCCAGAACAGTTTTTGCATGGAGAAAAGCACGAGATCCTTGGGCAAAGGCTATTTTAAACTCCAAGACTGAGGATTCCTTTTCTATTGCACTGTTTCATTTCAGCATCTTCGCTGGCTGTTAGCACTTGCTCCAGAATAAACACAAAAGAGGAAGCACATCAAAATCAGTGCCGCTGTTTCCTATGATCTTTTGGAAGACTTATAAATTAAGTTGAATTTTTTTTTTTTTTTAAGAGACAGAGTCTCACTTTATCGCCCTTGGTAGAGTACTGTGGTGTCACAGCTCACAGCAACCTCCAACTCCTGGGCTTAAGCGATTCTCTTGTCTCAGCCTCCTGAGTAGCTGGGACTGCAGGTGCCGGCCACAATGCCTGGCTATATTTCTGTTGCAGTTTAGCCAGGGCTGGATTCAAACCCGCCACCCTCGGTATATGGGGCTGGTGCCCTCCTACCCGTGGAGCCACAGGCGCCGCCCCCAAATTAAGTTGAATTTTTAAGCTTTTTAAATGTATGGATTTAGTGTTTTAGGTTCTGGTAGCATAGTAAATTATGAGTTGTATGTACCCTCCCACACTCACACACCAAATTCAAGCATGCTGTGCTCTGGTTGTGGGCCAGTCATTCTGGTTAAATGATGATTTTTTTTGTCATTATATTATCTTCATTGAAGATTAATCATCTCGAGTTGACTTCCCCAGTATTTCCCACAGGAGGTTTCACTTCTCATTTCTTCCAAGTCTCAGAGAAAGTCAGAGGTCTCTGCAGGGAGGAGACGAGGGTCCTGGGTGAGAGGTGCCTCCAAAGGCCTCTTGAAGGAGAGGGGTCCGGGTTGCCTAGTGGATTCAGTGTCAGCCACCTGCAGTCACCTGATTAAGAAAGGCACGTTCAGAATTTATAAAGATAGAGCCTGGAAATTTATTTTAAATTTTTCAGTCATTTAGGAAGTAAATATTATTTGTCTTCCTTCTTCTGGGCATGCTGCTGGTCACCGAGGATACCAACACTGTGGAGTCAGACAGGACCTTGTCTTTGTAGAGTTCCTGTGTGGGGGTGGGAGGAGGACGCTCTGGCCCCTTGTGAGGAGGGGTGAGGGTGGCGAGACCACATTAGGAGGCTGCCTCAGTGGTGCAGGCCTGAGAAGGTGGAGACGTGGACAAGGGTGGTGTTATGGAGGCTGAGAAGCATGTCTAGGGTATGTATTTGAGGTTAGAGTCAGTAGGACTCTGATGGATTGGTTTGGATATGGGATGTATAGGTAAGAGAACTCAAGGATCACTTGAGTCACTGTTTTGACCTGATAAATGGGGTGACTTGTGATCTGTACTGATATGAGCAGGATGGGAAGGGGGTGGATTTGGTAATTGAGTGGTTTTGGAAACAGTAAATTTAAGCTGTTTATTAAATACTTATATGAAGAGTTTGGGTAGCTTATTACATAGATATATTTGGAGCTTAGGGTAAAGTTGTTTAATTTTTTTTTCCTTTTTTGAGACAGTCTCACTATGTCATCCTTGGTAGAATGCTGTGGCATCACAGTTCACAGCAACCTCAAACTCTTGGGCTTAAGTGATTCTCTTGCCTCTGCCTCCCAAGTAGCTGGGACTACAGGTGCCCGCCACAACGCCTGGCTATTTTTAGAGACGGGGGTCTTGCTCTTGCTCAGGCTGGTCTCGAACTCCTGAGCTCAGGCAATCCACTTGCCTTGGCCTGTCAGAGTGCTAGGATTACAGGTGTGAGCTACCATGCCCAGTCATAGCTTAGGGGAAAGTTAAGGCTGGAAGAGTAATTGGGGAGTTAGCAGTGAATAATACTAGGTAAAATAATAAGTATGTTATAAATGTTTACTTTTTGCAAGTCTCTGAGCTAAGTGCTAGGGGTTTAACACTGTCTCTGATGGAGTTTACATTCTTGTAGGAGAGGCCCCCAAATTAAACATAGTAAACTACAGCCTATGGAGTGTGCACTGCAAGACAAGTAGACCATGTGCACTGTGGGAAAATTAGGGAAGACTCCTTTGAGGCAATGACTGTTGAGAGCTGTAATAACCTGGAACATACAGAGCAAGACAGAAGCAGAGGCCAGGAAGACAAGGGTGAGGGCATGTGTAGCACTGGAAGAGGAGTGCTGGAGCTCCATGGGGCTGGGGCAGTGGCCTGAGATTGAGAGAGCAGGGGGCCTCCGGGGAGGATTTGGTCATTGTCCTAAGGGGAAAGCAGAGTCATTTAGAAGCAGTTATTATATTTGCATTTTAAACTGCCCTCTTGGCTCCAATGTGAAGAAGATATTGAAGGGGTGTGCACAGGTGCTTAAGAGAATCCAGTTAGGAGAGTATTTCTTGTACTAAAGTGATAACAATGAAAATAAAGAGGGCTGGACATATTTGAGAGATACTTAGAAGGTGAAATTGGAAGAATTTAGCAGTTGTTGGATATAAGCAGGTAAAAAGGCAGGACCCTAGAAGGTCTCCTTTCATGGCTAGGAGGATGGTCACTGCATCATCAAGATGGGGGTTGCTAAAGGAGGCTCAGCTTTTCCCTTAGGCTGCAGGGGTAGGCACGATGGAGACGGGAAGCTTGCACAGGACCTGTGGACTCTGAGTTTCCTCTGACACATTCAAGTGACAGTGTCAATTAAGCACTTATATTTATCTTTATCTCAGAGGAGCAATTCTGGGCCAAAGGGAAACAAGAGTCATAGGCATTTAAATGGTTAATTGAAGGTAGGAGTATAGCGGAGACTCCCCTGAGTGAGAAGCACATCCGGAAAGAAAGGTGCCTCAGCAGTAGCCTGGAGTCACACTAGCATTTGGCAGCTGGAGGAGCAGGGAAGAAAGATTGAGCAGGGTGGGGTGGAGGAGGAAGAGGAGAGCCAGCAGGGTGGTGTCTCAGAAGCCTGTGAAGAGGGTGTCTACAAAGAGGGAGCTGGTGCTGTTCAGCCAGGGACAGAGGCACCACTTCTTTACAGTTCCTTGAAAACAACGAAGGCCACTCTGTGTTTAATTGGAAGGGATAGAGGCTCAGGGAAAGGCTTACAACGGGCAGAAACCAGCTTCATTTCAGCTTTGGGAACGGACTGAATGAACTGAAACCATTGCCAGCTTTCTTTATTCACTGCTCAGAATTCATAGGTTAGTTAAGGGGGTGTCCTGTGGGCCCAACTTAGGTCATGTACCCATCTCTTATGTGGCAACAGGCATGAACCTAATTGTCCCACCAGACTGCGTTCCATGGGGAAGAGGTAGCTTCCCAAGAGGAAGCAGGATAATAGAACCAGAGGAGACGGATAGCTGGAGGGCATTCTGGAAGCTGTTGCCCCTCACATTGCCTTATGGAGCATTTCTTCAGTTTGAGAAGCACCTGCTCACTCTGATCAGATGAAAAGTGGGAAATGAGAAAGAGAGATTCTTTAGTTTAGGGTTCAGTTGGAAGGGAGCAGTGGCTGGCTGGAAGCTGCTTGCAAAAGATAAGCTAGAGAGGGGGAGCTAGGTCTGTGCTTGCAGGTCTCATCCCTTCCGCCTGCTCTCCTTCAGGGCAGGGACTTCTGAATTTCTGAGCTTCTAGGGTCAAGTTGAGGCAAAATGTCTCTTCTGGTGCTTTCTCATTCATGAATAAATGATTTGATAAGTGTTTTATAGTTCAGTATACCTGATATATTAGGAAGCTTTTATTTTCTATAGTTTCTAAAGGTTACATTCTGTTTTCTGGGGAATGTTACTCACTTAATTTAGTAGTCACTATAATTTGGTTGGCACGTAAAATCTGTTTCTCAGTTTATATCTGTTGTAATGCCAGTGTGCTAATTCGGCCAGACAGGAGAGAAACTCAAGCTTTATTCAGATCACGGGTGGCTGGTGAGCTAAGTTACGTGGGAGGTCTGCCCTAATTCCTAGCATTCTGGAAGCTAAATTACACACCACAATCTGTGATCCACAATCCGCCACGCAAGGGAAAGGTGCACCTTCATACCCAGGGGAACAAAAGTGGCAGCATGCCAAGCAGCAGTTACACAAGCATGACCTCATTGCACACAGTTATGGCTACCTGGGAATACATGGCGCTTTCCCATGGGAAGAAAGCCTAGACAACTTCATCTTGTCCCATAGCCAAGGCCATGGGAGAGAAAGCCCAAACACTTTTTCCTGTCTTTACATCGATTTAGCAATTTAAAAAGTTACATGAATCTGTCAGGGTGACCTTTATTTCTCCACACTTTCCAGCCCTCTTCTTTGCCAGACCTTCGGTTTATTTTTCCATTTTCATTTGACTGAATGGTTCTGCTGAGCCATACTTGGTATCCTAAACTACCAACACCGATCAAGTGCTTATCAAGAGGTCCACTTAAGTGGCATTATACTCTTACAGTTTTAAGTAACTGATCTTAACATTTTTGTATTCATTATTTAAACCATTTGAAACTTGCTGTTATAAAACTTTAAATCCCAATATTTAATAATTTCAGACTAGCATAACTAATCTCTTTTCCATAATCACCTTTAACATTTGAATACAGAATCACTGCAGGTGAAGTGTGGGACCCATAGCTTCAAAAAGATCTCTCTAGTATTTTAGAGTTGCTTAAGGATTTGACACAGTACAATTTTGTGACCTTGCTACTCTTAAGAGATAAGTAGTTAACTTTATAAAGTTCACAGTACATTTGGAAAAACTCACTAGGTTTTTTAGAACTGTGCATGAAACACAAACAGGTCTCAAGTGAAGGGGCTTAAGGACTTTCCTTGATGACATGAGCATCTGAGAATTTTTTTTCTTCCTCTTTGATTTTTAACTTTGCTTGTGAGATTTACAACTATAGTAGTATTTTGGCATTAAATATTTTCTGGCATTAAATATTCATAATAGCAAGCTACTTTTATGCTCAGAAGAGAGTATGTTTTTTTTTTTTGTAGAGACAGAGTCTCACTTTATGGCCTTCGGGAGAGTGCCATGGCATCACACAGCTCACAGCAACCTCCAACTCCTGGGCTCAAGCGATTCCCTTGCCTCAGCCTTCCGAGTAGCTGGGACTACAGGCGCCTGCCACAACGCCTGGCTAGAAAATGTTTTCATTTTCATTTAATAAATTTATGATCTTATAAACAATGGCTGCATTAGTTTTACATGACAGATTCATACATAATACATAAATTACAAACATCCCACAACTTGCACTTACGAACAGAGGCTATTACAGGTAATAGGTAAATGTACCTGTTCCAACTTACATACAAATTCAACTTAAGAACACACCTACAGAACGTATCTTGTTTGTGACCTGGGGACTGCCTATACTAACTCTATGAACCATTCTTTCCAGATCTAAAGAGTTGCTTTACTACCTTTTGAAAGGTAATGCAAGTATCTTTTCTTGAAATGGCCTTGTAAATTTTTTTTATAGGATACAGAGTCTCACTCTATTGCCCAGGCTGGTAACAGAGATACGGGTAAGGAAAGAGTCAGGGATGACTTCAAGACTTCTAGACACAGTGATTCTAGTTAACAAAAGATTGAAAGAGAAAAAGTTTTGGGGTGAAATGAGAATATTTTTTGTGAAAGAGTTGCCACCACAGAGACTTCAAAACTCTAGTGTTCTGTATTAGCTATAATACTGTGGTTTTTATCTCAGGCTATAGGAGATTTCACATTTGGGTTGCTGTTACACGTATAAGGCCTAACATGGGACATAGAACAGGTGCTCGAATAACGTTGTTCTTGTTCAATATTGTTTTGTTATAAGGCTGATGACAAAAAAGAATGGATTCCCAGCTGGGGCTGCTGTCTGTGTAGTCTGCATGTTCTCCCATGTTTTTTTTTTTTAAGGTTTTCCAGGTTCTTTCCATATCCCAAAGGTGTGTACTCTTGGTGAACTGGGGGGTTTAAACTGTCCCAGTCTGCATGAGTGTGGGTGGGTATGAGTGCATCCTATGATGGGATGGCCCCTGGCCCAGGCCTGGTTCCTGCATTATACCCTGATCTGCTGGGATATGCTCCAGCCACTCTTGACCCTGCACTAGCATAAGCAGGTTGGAAAATGAATAAATATGCATTATTGTAAAATAAAAACTCATTAAGTATACAATAAACAACAAATGTACAACAATAAATGATGCAGTACAAAAGCACTCAGCAAGCCAGTTTTATTTATTATTATTTGTTTATTTATTTTTTTTTTTTCAAAGAACTCAAACTAGAGTCTATGTTTTCTTTTTTTTTGTTTGTTTATTTTTTGGTTTTTGGCCGGGGCTAGGTTTGAACCCACCACCTCCGGCCTATGGGACTGGCGCCCTACTCCTTGAGCCACAGGCACCACCCTATTATTATTTGTTTTTGAACTGGACCGTGGTAGGAAGTAATTCTTACAATTTTTCCTTTGCAAATATTTGCTGATTTAACTCACCACCACTGCAGTTGCCATCCCTTACTGATTCACTGAAAGTTGGGTAAATAATTAATCTTACTTTATTAATCTTCCTGAAATGTAGGTAAAGCTCACATTTATTTCAATGTTTAATATTAGAAGTGTTTTGGGTCTTTATTTAGAAGTGTGGTGATGTTTCTATGATCAGACAGGAACTTAATTCTCGTTTATATCAGTTACCTAATGGGAAGGCTGGCTGGGAAGACTGGTCTCATCCCTTCACTTGAAGTTGCAGTCTTCAGGAAACTACCAGGATGTTAAGTGAAGACTTACTATATTTTTGCAAGTTGATTACATCATTTTTTCACAGAAAAATAACACAAATACCTTTTTTAGTGTTCAAGAGACTTATGAAGCCAAAAGACATGAATTCCATGGTGAACGTCAGAGGAAGGAAGAGGAAATGAAGCAGATGTTTGTGCAGCGGGTCAAAGAGAAAGAAGCCATATTGAAAGAAGCAGAGAGAGAGGCAAGTATGCTGGTTTGATGTGATTTCCATTTATTTTTTAGGTATTTTATTAGTTTGGGAGGTTTATTCCAAGAATTTAGTGGAGATGCTTTTGTAGCCTACTTGTCATTAAAATGTAGCTATTTTAACATGTTGTCTTTGAATACAGACTTAAATGTATCATTTGAAATCAAATTACAATTTTGGTCTTTTGAGTAAACCTTCCCTTAGAAGTGATTTACCAAGGACTTGTACTAGACTAGGGTACCAAGAAGTGTTTTAAATATCTTCACTGTGAGCCTTAAACGTTTTTGCTTTGGCTTGATAAAGCCTTTTTTGAGAATCGTTGGGGCAGTTGTTTGCCTTGAGGGTTGGGAAGGCACTTTCCTTTGCGTTTGAACTCAGCTTTTCCGAATGCAGTTGGATGGACTCTAGGACCTTGGGATAGCCCTGGCACAGGGAAGTATCACCAATGAACTTCCATAGTTTTGTTTGGTTCTAGTTCTTTAAGTTTTGAGGTAAACTTGGTTCTAGTTGTTCTTCTAGTTTTGAAGTAAACTATTTTCTATAGACCTATGGTACTAATTGGTGCTAAGTGACTTTGAAATAAACAGCCACATTTCGAATGACGGTCATTTTGCTGCAAAAGGGAATTGGTAACAGAAGACAGAAATGTTAATATAAAGAGAAACTGGATAATATGAGAGTTCCTGAAGAGTCATCTGTGATTTAATTTTGCAAATTTATTATTTTAAGTACACTTGTACTTGCTATTTTTTTTTTTTTTTTTTGTAGAGACAGAGTCTCACTGTACCGCTCTCAGGTAGAGTGCCGTGGCATCACATGGCTCACAGCAACCTCTAACTCTTGGGCTTCTGCGATTCTCTTGCCTCAGCCTCCCAAGCAGCTGGGACTACAGGCGCCCGCCACAACGCCCGGCTATTTTTTTGTTGCAGTTTGGCCGGGGCTGGGTTTGAACCCGCCACCCTCGGTATATGGGGCCGGCGCCCTACTCACTGAGCCACAGGCGCCGCCCTGTACTTGCTATTTAAATGAACTCTACAGGAAATTGTTTTGTAAAAGTAGTAATCTACTAATTTATTTATAATTTGAATTATGATGATAAAATTCTGTTAAAAAGTTAAGATAGGCTCGGTGCCTGTGGCTCAAGCGGCTAAGGCACCAGCCACATACACCTGAGCTGGCGGGTTCGAATTTTGCCTGGGCCTGCCAAACAACAATGATGGCTGCAACTAAAAAATAGCCGGGCGTTGTGGCAAGTGCCTGTGGTCCCAGCTACTTGGGAGGCCAAGGCAGAAGAATCACTTGAGCCCAGGAGTTGGAGGTTGCTGTGAGCTGTAATGCTATGGCACTCTACCCAGGGCGACAGCTTGAGGCTCTGTCTCAAAAAAAAAAAAAAAAGTTCAAACAACAGAAAAGTTGAAAATACAGGGTCTTGTGTCCTTCCCCACACCTGAGAAAATTAATAGGAATGCTATAATCTTACCCAATCTCCAGTTTGTGTTTGTATTTTTCCACTTGCCCCAAGATGGTCTTGTCCTTCATTGTTTCTTTTTTGTTTGGTGATTTTTCTGTTTTTGTTTTGAACTAGGATTCGATCACATTTCACGTATTGCATTTGGATGTTGTACTTAGTTTCTTCCTTTTTTTAGTTTTTAAAATACCTGTATTATGACAAAATGTACATAAAATTTGTCATTTGAACCATTTTTAAAGATAACTATTCAGAGGCATTAATTACATTCACAATATTGTACAACCATCACCACTATCTATTTCTAAAACATTTTCATCATTTCAAAGAGAAACTGCAGCCATTAATAACTCCACATTTCTTACTTTCTTCAGCCCCTATTTTCCTGTAATCTATTTGTTGTCTCTATGAATTTACCTGTTCTATAAATTTCTTTGTTTCTTTCTTTTTAAGACAGTCTCACTCTGTTACCCTGGTTAGAGGGTCATGGCATCATAGCTCACAGCAACCTCAAACTCTTGGGCTCAAGCAGTGCTCCTGCCTCAGCTTCCCCTGTCACTGGGACTACAGGCATCTGCCACTACGCCAGGCTAGTTTTTCTATTTTTAGTAGAGACGGGGTCTTGCTCTTCTTCAGGCTGGTGTTCAACTCCTGAGCTCAAGCAATTCAGCCACCTCCGTCTCCCAGGGTGCTAGGATTACAGGCATGAGGCACTGCACTCGACCTTAGTTTCTTCTTTTTTATTCAAGAATAGTTTCTAATTTGGAGTTATTTTTAAATATAAATGTTATGGAAAAAGTTGTGGTAAGTATGAAAGAAGAATGATGATTTTTCTTTTAATTGTTAGATTCATATTTAAGGCCATAGTAGAGCAGAACTCTTTTTTGGAAGTTTCTCTCTCATGTGTCATGATTTAGGTTTATCAAGGAGAAGAAAGAGAATAAAAGTGGTTTATAGTTAATTTTTTATTTTTAAAATCCCACATAAGAATATTTTATTTGAATGTGTATTATTTAAAAGGTGAATTCAGTTAAAAGGAGAATTCAGGGAGGCCAAATGGTTGGGAAGAAAAAGATAAATATATTTGACAGTTGATGGTTTGTAGATTTTGTTTATTTTTATGGTTCAAGTGCTTTTTTTGTTAAGAGTATGTATTAAATGATGAAACTAATTTAAAGCCATGGCACCAACCACCAAAGTCACAAGAGTTCTAAACTTTTAAATATGCAGCTTTAGAGACAGTAGATTTCAGGGACCTGGTGAGTTAATATTATAGGGCACCTCGTGACCAGTTTCATTCTGTGATGCCAGCACCGGTCCTGCTCGAGCCAGTTGACCTGGTGAAGGGCATCCAGTCCCTGAGCATTGCTGGACCGAGGAGACTAAAATTTGTGATGTTGATTAGTTTGGTTGTAGGGGGAGTGGAGGCTCATTTGTAATTATACTGAAACAACAGGTAGGTATAAACCAGACCTTTTCCAGGTAAATTGGGGGCAATTAGTCACCTAAAATGTCACTTGGCTGCTGACATTTTGAAGTTATTTATATCCATATGATATTGGCAGTCACTAATAAAAGGGTACCACCCAAAACATTATTTATTTTATTTTATTTATTTATTTATTTTTGGTCGGGGCTGGGTTTGAACCCGCCACCTCTGGCATATGGGACCAGCGCCCTACTCCTTGAGCCACAGGCGCCGCCACCCAAAACATTATTTAATTCTGTATTAGAGGACTTTGTTATTGAAATCATCTTTGTCAATATTGTTATGACACAAATACCCCTTCATTTATCTTTTGTATAAATCTGGATTTTTATACTTTGTTAGCTTAATAAAATGCTGTGCACTTAGATGATAGTATGTGAACTTTAGATGACTAGAGAGACACACAGAATGAGTGAGGTCTCCAAATATTGTCGACATGTTATGTTCTGTACACCTTCATTGAGATAATCCGAGATGAACTAACGAGGCATGTTACATAGTATCTGTGACACAGATTTCTGATATGCCATAAGCCTTACCCACTACAAGAGTTTATCCCTCCAATTATATGACCATCATCAAGGTATTACTATTTCCCAATTTTATATGTTGGTCTATTTCTTGGTATAATTTATTTCATTTAACATTTATACCTTAGTTCCAAAAAGTATTTTGGATGATTTACAATAAAAACATGCAGCTACAAATGCGAGGAAACCAGGAGCTTTATATAATACAGGGTAAGAAGGGGCTTGCACAGATGAGCAACTCAGAGCCTTGGGTTGAGGGAACTTTCAAGTGAACACATTTGCTGGACTCTGACTTCTAGGCAGGCAAGGCGAAAAGGGACCACAGTGAGCACAGAGCACCCAGCTCAATAAGAAGAAATGTTTTCTCCAGCATTGGATTCTAATTTCTAAAAACAGATACTTTTAAAAGGACCATTGAGTAATGAAACACGCTGTTCTCAGAAGGGGTGTTTACAGATGATACAGCCATCGTATAGCGGTTCTGCCTCATGCTTAGTTTCACCTTCTGAGGTTTCAGTTACGCGTGGTCAACCAAGGTCCGAAATGTGATGATAAAGTATTTTGAGAGAGAAAGAGAGACCACATTCACATAACTTTTATGCAGTACATTGTTATAATTGTTCTATTTTATTATTAGTTTTTGTTGATCTCTTGCTGTGCCTGATTTAGAAATTAAATTTTATCATAGATATGTACATTTAGAAAAACATAGTATATACAGGTTTGGTACCATCTGAGAATTTAGGCATCCACTGGGACTCTTGGAATGCCTTCCCTGTGGATAAGGGGAGACTATGGTACCATATTGGCAACTTAAACTAAAAGAATTGGTGACTAATTATCAACAACTCAGAAGATCCCTTATTTAAAATTTTTTGAATATTTGAAAACATGTTTGAATTAACTGCCTGTCGTAGGGAATAATGGAGCCAAGAATGAATGGAATAGATGATTGCTATCAATAGCTGCAGACTGCATCATATGAATAATAGTCACATTCATACCCTTTTCCCCATCCCTTCCTTCTAAATGTTTTCCTCTTTGAACTTTTCCTGGAACTTTTAGTCCATCTCCTGAACGATGTATTCTTTAAAGGTACTTCAGTCTGCATATCCCTGCCCCTGTCTTTCCCTTCCAGGCCTCACCCCCACCAAACCCCCCAATTCCTCTGCCACTCTTCAGGGGTGCTCCCTCTCTCCCTCTCCTTTTTTGTTAGTGTCATTAATTTGAATGACAGCTAAGGGAGGCCCACCCTTTAAAACATACACACACACCCCTTTTTTAAAGCAGAAATTATATAAATAAGCAAATGCTAAGGAACTATTGTCTCTCTGAAATGGCATCTGTAATAAAAGCATTGTAGGTTAGAAAGGCCTTACTTAATCATCTGTTTCAACCTTGTCTCCCTTTGAAATCTAAGCCTGTCAGAGACTCATTGGCTCAGAGGACAACTTATTACATATGTGGAACATGTTATTATAAAAGCGTATTAAACTGGAGTTTAGTTTCTACCCTGAGCCTCTGATTTTTAATGAAGTATTTTCTCAACTATTATATGCCATCTTTTCCAGATACTAGGTCCTTGTTTGGGAGGGGCGTCTTTTTATTTTTGAGAAGACAGGAAGCAAAATTTATTACTTTGCCTATAAAGGAGGAAAAATGCTGGACTATTCCTGATTCCAGTCTTTCCTGCACATTAGCAGAAACATGAAGCTTTTAAAAGGGAGGGACTTTTGTCATTCATTTACAGTTAATGCCTCATTTCTAATAAACAAAACAGTGACCTCTGCCCACCCTGGAGGCCTATTTGCAGCTTGCACCTGCACTCAACTAGTCAGCCAGGCACCTGCCTCAGGGCCCCCCTTCTGTAGCCAAAGAAGGAAAAACACTCCCTTACCTCTCACCACCGCCCAAGGCTAATAAATCCAGATTTCAATTTCCAAAAAGAGTAGGGGACGTTTTAAAGAGTCAGAAAACTTCAGGCATTTCCTCTGTTCCCTATTCCCCACTCTGGGTTTACCCTTCCGTATCATGGGAGGAGGGCAACGTTGTTTCCAGTACTTCCACAGAATTAGAGCTCTATTTTAGGTGGAGGGTGCATGTCATTATAACACTGTGGAAGTTTATTTACAACAACAGATTACCAGGTGAAATAGTCAAAGACAACAACTGTGCCAGTGAGGACTGACAAGGCGATATAGACTGTTGTCTTGTACAGTGTCTGACGCAGGGCTGGGCTGGAGGGAAGCGGGGGCCACCCAGCACAGGGCCAGTGGTTGCACACCGCAGGTGATCTGAGAGACTGGCTTCTTAGGTCCTCGTGTTTTACGTGAATATTAGGTTGCTGCCTAAACCGAAATGCTTGTATTAATCTCAGGGTTATCCGACCAGACCAGATGACCAAAAAAAAAAGTTATCTTTTATGATATAGATTCCAGATGCTGTGCTAGTGTTGTTGGCAGGCACGGCACATAGCTAATACACATGGAGCCTGTGTTAAGTCCATACCTTCACCTCCCTCCCCCAAGGTAAGCCACAGTTAAACTGTTGCAGGAAGACAAGGCCCAACGGAGAGAAAGAACACCCAAACACCACGTTTATAAGAGGAAGGGCTTTATTCACCAGCCGGGAGCTTACGGCATAGAAGAATTCCGAATGGCCACGCTCCCCGACTGCCTTGGTCTTTCCCTTTTTATTGACAGTCAAAAAGTTCCACCCCACAGGTACCCTTCTCATTGGCCAGTTTGAATCAAGTGGGAGATGCTATTCCCACCCCTACAGAACTATAGGATTTCACAGAACTTGGAAATTTCCAAGTTTCAGGAAGTTAAGTTTACAAATTCTCAAGAGCCGAGTCACAGTGGAGAGGACCCTGCATGTGTATCCTTGTGGTCTCCTTGAGAAGACCTGTTCTTCTAGACCTCACCCTTCTCGGCTATCCTCTCTCAAAACCAGGCCCACTTACTTTGTTCCTTGTAGCCGGACTCTGAACTTGCATGATGTATAATTTCATGTGTGTTTCATCTCATGACTAGTTCCTGCACATCTTTCAGAATTCTTCCATGAGCAGCACTGAATGAATGCTGTGCTAGGTGCTGGGATAGAAAGATGAGAAGCACATGTTACCAGACAAAGACGGACTTAGGCTCCTGTCACTGTCAGCCAATATGCAAAGACAGGGTTTAGGTCCCAACAAGCTTTATTTGTCAGAAGGCCGGCAATGCTGTAGAGCACAGAGAACAGCCTCGCAATTCTGTTCTGCCTCAGTTACAATATAATGAAATACAGGGAAACCAATGTAGAACATTTTAACTTTATCTGATAGGAAGTGACATCAAAGTAGTCTCCATTCTAATAATGCAAAATGTTTAAACAACAGAAAGGTGATTTTTACTTTAACAAAATATGTAAGAGAATCATCAGAGAAAACATCGTATCATCAAAGTAACCTTTACTCTACCAAAATTACAAAATGGTGTGACTACTTTGTTGAGAGTTTCCTGAGAGAAACACCCTTCCAAATCATGGTGAAATTTTAACTAGATAATCATGGATGGTGTGTGGGGAAGGCTGAGCAGACTAAGTCAGCTTTGCTGCTTCAGCTTAGCTTCTCAGACTCCATCTTGCAGGCTGCTTTTCTGGCTGCTTTTCTGGCTTTACCCATAGCTCCAAAGGGACCCTGGAGGGCGGGTTGCTGCTTACACGGAACCTCTGGCACGTGTGTGTGTGTGTGTGTGTGTGTGTGTGTGTGTGTGTGGCTTTGGTAATGGCTGTGGTGGTGCTGGCAAGGTCTTAGCTACCACCAGCAGCTGTTGGAGAGATCCTTCTTTTTTGTATTAACAACAATTACTGATATTTACTTAATGCTTACTCAGTGCCCCAGGCATCAATCCTGGTAAGAAGGTTAAATACATTATCTTTTCTTCCCTTTCTATCTTGATTTTCTTAAAGCTTTTTTTTTTTAATCTTTTGTTTCCAGAGGTTTATACCCTTCATAGCTTTGAAAAAATACACCTTCTATGATCCGTAGAGGACATTCCTTAAATTGGGGAACAAAATAAAGTCAAACACAGGCCTGCCTGCCTCCAAGTTGACATCCAAGATGACGTCATTCCCCCTCCTATGGTTTATCAAAATGATTTTTAGTCCCAAGGAAATGAAATTTTACCGAAATGTGTCCTTTAGATATTTGTTTTACTTCTGTTTTTTGTTTTTTTTCACTTAACAAAAGAAATCTCATGATGCAATGCTATAAACTTTTGCAAAACTTATTTTAATGGCAGTGTAGAGCAAGAACAACTCCCAGAGGTTCTTAGTTGGAATGAGCGCTGTGTTTGCCGTGTTCTTAAATGGAACAGAAGTTTATTAACATGTGTATTTCACATGTACATGGGAGACAGAGAGTGAGTGTTTCTCAATAGGTGACTTTGAATTCCAGCTTATATAGCAACTTCGACAAAGAGCAGTAAACTTTTTAGAGCAGTGACAAGACAAAAGAAAAAGATTTTTGAGTCTCTAGGGGTAGCAACACAAGAGGAAGGGAAATATTAATAACTAGCAGATAATGGCTAGTGAAGGGAAGATTCCTCTGGTACCATCCTAGGCCGAAAAGGGTTTAAAGTTGTCTTTGGTGGTTAATAGTGGTTAATCTTTATCCTCCCAGGCATGAGGAGAGCAGGGAAGGGGCAGGACCCCTTTGGTCTCTGTAAAGCATGTTGTGCCTTTAGGCAGAGGGAGGGAAGGCCCAAGGCTCTCTGCCTCTGCTGCTTCTTAAATGCCTGCAGCTCAGGAGACCTGCATGTTTGGTGTGGCACATGCTGGTCTCCCACAGCTGCTTTGAATGTCTTTAGCTTAAACTTACTTTTTGACTTTATTTTTCTTGGTTACTTAGGATGTTTTTCCCATTATAGAGCAAATTCTACTGCAGCGAGTATTTTTATAAAGTTTCTCTGAATTTAGTATTTCTTTAGATTTTAATAAGTTGAATGACTGTGGAAAAATATAATGCACTTTTATGTAAATTGACAGTTGACATGTGCTTTCTATTGAGGTATACCGGTACAGTTTTTAATAATTGTTTGGTACATATTATCTTTATTTGGAAAATAGGTTTTGTTTTTATTTTTCCCATTTGATACTTTCCTTCTGTACTTTGTGCCTTTTATTTTTATTGACCACAGATTTGAGAAACTATGTAAGAGGTTTTGTAGGGAAAGCGTAAAGAGAAAATAAAAACTCAAGAAAAGGGTCAAATGTTTTAAAAACAGTTTTTTTCAGAAATGAAGCTGTGGCTTTTATTATATTGGGTTCAAGCATTCTTTGCATGGGAACTCATTTAAAATTAAAGTTACCGAGGCGGTTTTATATGTAAATTTTGATCAGAAGCCTGAACTTCGGGGACTGTAGACGGTGTGGACTGGGAGGACGGGCTGCCCGAGAGCGTCCCTGCACGCGTGCTGCCGCGCTGTGTCAGGAGCCGGCATTGCACTTGTGTTTCCAGCTGCAGGCCAAATTCGAGCACCTTAAAAGAGTTCACCAAGAAGAGAGAATGAAACTTGAAGAGAAGAGAAAATGTTTGGATGAAGAAATAGTTGCTTTCTCTAAAAGGAAAGCTACCTCTGAGATATTCCAGAGCCAGTCCTTTCTGCCAGCCTGTAGCAACCTGAGGAAAGACAAGGACCGTAAGAAGTAAGTGTCCCCAGCCACCCGGCCCGCAGCCCTGCCCCAGTCTGCCTCCTGGCCCTGTTGGATCTTCCTGCACTGCTGTCCCAGCTCTCTTGCTCCTGGTCTGCCTCTTGCACCTAAATGTCACCTCCTGGAAAGCAGAGGCCTGTCCCTCTCAGTTCCCTGCAGCTTCCCTAGCCCCTAAGCAGCACCTGCACAGGTTACAAGTTCAGTAAATATTTGCCACAGTGAATGAATGAGCAAACAAAATGAAAATACACAGCAGTGTAAAAAGGGTCAGTTAGCTGGGGAAAGAAATTGGCTGCTCTTACTTTGTAGCTCAGCCCTGGCCTAGTACACAGCTGATGACTGCTGACCTGCTGTGAATGACTTTGAATTTCATGTTCAAATGGAAGCTGTGCACTTTGTTGGGGAATCAGACATAAAAACAGTGGTTCTCAACCTTCCTAATGCCGTGATGTATTTTCATTGTTACAAAGGGGTCGTGACCCACAGGTTGAGAACCACTGACATAAAATATAGCATTTTATTTAAAAAAAAAAAACAACAACTAATTCTTAGGCTCGCTTTTTTTAAAAACAAATTCTACTGCTATTGATTTTGTGAGAATTTTTATTTTAATAAGGGGACCAGGCTATCGATTCGAACTCCTGTGCATTGATGTCAGAGCTTGTGAAACCAATGGTGGACGTAAAGATGCAGAGAAAGGTAGAGAGGGCCACAGTGCAAGGGGTGGCCATGACTAGCCCGGATGGTCATCTCAAGGCTTGTAGGTTGGGGTATGTGTTAAAATCAGTTACCAAAGTTTTAGAAATTAAGTTTTTTTTCCTTTTTGCTAATTTCCTTTGTATTTTGTGCTCCTCATTTTTTTCTCCCACTGAAAATGTCTTGTCAGTTTTAACTGTGTGTTGCTGAAATTCACCATGACCTGTTCTGTTCAGAATGGGCCTCTGTGGAGCCCTTCCTTGGTTGCTCTGGCTACATCTGTGTTAGCTGCCCAAGGTCTTCCTGTGTCCCTCACAGGGCAGCCTTTCTTCTGGTTTAATTTTCTCACTACTTAGATTTCATACTCAGCATTTTCAGAATATTAACAACTCTAGAATATTTAGGAAAACATAACATTGGCTCATGGTGACTTTCTGTTTTTTAAATGTAGAGAAGTAAATCCACAGATTTGGGTGGATTTCCCTGGCCTTATAAGTTTTATAGTTTCTTTGAGGAAAAAAGAATGAATTCTTTTAATGTAAGCTGTACAAGGGCAGGGATCTTTACTTTGTACATTGATGTATCCACCCCTATAGCGTAGACCAGTGCCTGATACATAGTAGGCATGCAATTATTTGTCCAAAAATAAATAAGATAGTATAATAGCTATGTTTTATTAAAGCATTGAATTTCAAAAGATAAACTACATAGTAAAAATATAATTTATTACTGGTTTTCAGCATGCTTTGGATTATAAAGCTAAGGGATCTTTATCCTTCTTATCCTTTCATCTTAATCCAGTGTTACTAGAATTTTAGATTTCCAATTTTTTTCCATGTAGGAAAACAACTTAGATTTACTTTGTAAAAATTATCACCCTGGGCAGTGCCTGTGGCTCCAAGGAGTAAGGCGCCAACCCCATATGCCGGAGGTGGTGGGTTCAAACCCAGCCCTGGCCTCCCCCCACCCCACCCCCCTGCCAAAAACAAAATTATCACCCTGTTCCACTTGAGAACCATGCTATTATTTGCAAAATGAGGGCCAAGCTAATAGTTTTTTGAGAGCTCTTCTGGAAGAATTTATCCTCAAGAAAATATGGTTTGGTGTTTTGGGCTTTTTTTTTTTTTCTTTGTCAATAGGTAGATATCCTATAATACATTAGATGTATTTTATATTTGCTCATTTCTAGTTTGTGTATTTTTTTATTATACCAATCAAAAGATTTTTCTTTTTTTCTAGCTCTAATTTCATGTAAAACCGAAGTTCCAGAGCACAGAAGGTCATCACAAGCAAAAGTTATTAAAAACTCAGAAGTATGCTTTGATTTTCTTGCTGTTTTTATTTGCTTTATCACTTATTCTGTATCTGTCAAATGGCCACTGTTAACTCACATTTATGGAAAAATACTTTTAAATTAAGGTCAATACATAAGCCAGAGTGGATGATATATAAAGGTTGAATATCCCTAATCTGAAAATCTGAAATCTGAAATGCTCTAAAATATAAAACTTACAAAAACACAAACATAATACCACAAGTGGAAAATTCTATACTTGACACTTTTGCTTTCTGGTGGATTGATGTACACAAACTTTGTTTTGTGTACCAAATTATTAAAAATATTCCATAAAATTACCTTCTAGCTATGTATTTAAGGTATATGTGAAACATAAATGAATTCTATGTTTAGACTTGGGTCTCATTATATATATATATATGCAAATATTCCACAGTCTGAAATCTGAAATTAACTTCTGTTTCTGAGCATTTTGGATAAGAGGTCCTCAACCTGTACTTAGATATTCACTGTTGTTAGAAATTTTTAAGTTGCCATTTTGCAATGAATCCAGATCTGTTATTGTCACTTTGCAGAGCCTTCTACCAAAGAGCAAAGTCTCAGTGTTGTTGGAAATACAGAACTCTTTCATATTATGGCTACCTGATTGCATTTATATTCCTAGGTAGATCTCTTTTTTTTTGTACATTCTTAAAAAATAAGCCTTGGGAATATGTTTAGGAATGCATTTTTGTGCTAAAACTCTAACCTCTCAGTAGTTATATAGAACTTTTAAATATTTGATACAGAAGCTTTTGTGCCAAATTGTATGATGATAACTTTTCATGCTTCCGTGTGCCTTATTGTGGCTGAGGTATTGCTGTGATGAAACAAAATATGTTTAAAAGTAAAAGCATCCAAGTACATAACCCTTTTGATAAAGTACCTTTGTACCTGGATATATCACACTATTTTCATAGGATGTGTTACATGCTTGTTTAAAACTCTTTATCTTTCAGGGAAGATTAATATGATTCAATCATTTTATTAAGAATATTTTTTAAGAAAATAACTATGAACATCTGAATACTAAATTATCTAAATACTAAAATTTAGATAATTCATATTTCAAGGACTATCTGCATTTAGTGCCTTAGTATTCTCAGAACATTTTAATGGTTTCTAACATTTTCTTAACAGTCATAGGTATATAAATTTTCATTTTTTGTACTTGAATATTCTAAATAAAGCTGACTTTTACACTTGACAAATAAAATATATTTCCATATTTACTAAAATGTGTTTAAATTACTTTAATTTTTCTTTTTGCAAACTATCATTTTAAGAAACATTTTATCAAAATTAATTCATTTAATTATATATTTGAATTATTTTAAGATGAAGAGGTAGTTTACTGGTATTTTCAGACAATAAAAAGTTTTAGCTCGTCTGTGTCATGTTCTGAATAATCATGAAGTTGCATAAGTTGTAAATAAAACTTTTCATTGCATAGCACAATTTTGTCTGTACATAAATGATAAATAATGTATCATTTCTGCATTTAAAATTCACAGTTATCTCTCAGCCTTTTAAAACTTTAGTAGTTTAAGTTGCAAGTGTCACAGAATAAGCTCTGAAATTTCTTCTCAAATTCAGCAACACCCGGGTTCTGGTAGTTAGGGAACCCCTGACACTTAAGTGCCAGTGTCCAGCTGACCCCTCAATGACGCAGATGGGAGTGCTTGTTACACATATATGATGTGGCCACGGTAGCTGAATATAAAGCAGCTTTCCACATATATGATGTGGCCACAGTAGCTGAATATAAAGCAGCTTTCCTTAACTCTAATTTTACATTAAAAGGCTAGGTTGGAAAAAAAAAAAAAAAAAAGGCTAGGTTGGTTGTTGGTATGCTAAACAAAGTTATTTATCTAGGTCAGTGGTTCTCAACCTTCCTGATGCCACGGCCCTTTAATACAGTTCCTGTGGGTCCCGACCCACAGGTTGAGAACCGCTGATCTAGTTGAAAAGAACTTAAAGAAAACCTGCCCAAGAGTTGACTTCATGGCGGGGCAATCATTTTGTCCTTTTCATGACTGTTCTGTGAGAAAGGCTCATCCCTGCTTCAACTATAATGGAATTTTTATTTCATGTATTTGGAATTCCACATAAGATTTTATTTTAAAAGAGTTGCTCTATGAAGAAAAGAAATTTAAAATAATTACACCACAAAGTTCATGTTCTTTTTTTAGTATGTTACAAAGCTAATTTCTTCTCTGTTATTCAGGTACAAGGTTTTAGAAAATGAGTTATCATCCTCTGGTGCTTAAATTAATAAATTTCCTGGGAACAAAATAGTCACATTTTGTTTAAAGTTTTTTGTTTTTTTTTTTTGTAAAGCATGTGAAACAATTGCCTCTAAAAGCTGTTAATCTTTGTACATGCTCATTTGATTTTTAACGCTCTTTCACAGACTATGGTTTGAGCTTCAAAACAATACAAAAGAAGCATCATCACAGGAATTATCCCTATTTTGAAGATGAACTTAGTTTAGGCCCCATTTTCCCATTGTGCTAGGAACTGGGGACCCAGGTGAGTCAGGAATCCATGACATCCTGGGACTGAGGATGGGTCAGCAGATGCGGAGCCTGTCTCTACCCATAGAGCACAGGAGCCCGTCCAGGGCAGTGATGGAGCCTTGAAGGATTGGAATATCTTGTCCATTGTATGAAAGGAGCAGGCAGACCAGAGACAAGGGACAGCATGTTGTCCATAAGACTGGACAGTGCGCTGGAAAGTAGCTGAACACCAGCTGAGTCCAGGGGAGGATAGGGTGCTGCTAAGAGTGTGGTAGGAGCAGGTAGGACCAGGTCAGAGAGAATTCATAAACCCAGTCTGGCAGGCAGTTGAAGACATTGAAAGGTTTATCTTTCATAGGAAGGAAGCTTTGGGGGGCAGGGAGGCAGGTGGACTATTGAGGCACAGGGTCACCTAAGGAGTGTTTAAAAAAATACTGATGCATGGGCGGCGCCTGTGGCTCAGTCGGTAAGGCGCCGGCCCCATATACCGAGGGTGGCGGGTTCAAACCCGGCCCCGGCCGAACTGCAACAAAAAAATAGCCGGGCGTTGTGGTGGGCGCCTGTAGTCCCAGCTACTCGGGAGGCTGAGGCAAGAGAATCGCTTAAGCCCAGGAGCTGGAGGTTGCTGTGAGCTGTGTGAGGCCACGGCACTCTACCGAGGGCCATAAAGTGAGACTCTGTCTCTACCAAAAAAAAAAAAATACTGATGCAGGCTTGGCGCCTATAGCTCAAGTGGCTAGGGCTCCAGCCACATACACTGGAACCGGTGGGTTTGAATCCAGCCCAGGCCCACCAAACAACAATGACAACTACAACTTAAAAAAAAAATAGCCAGGCGTTGTGGCAGACACCTGTAGTCCCAGCTACTTGGGAAGTTGAGGCAAGAGAATTGCTGAAGTCCAAGAGCTTGATGTTGCTGTGAGCTGTGATGCCACAGCACTCTATCCAGGGGTGACAGCTTGAGACTCAGTCTCAAAAAAAAAAAACCATACTGATACAGAAAGGAGTGTATAATGGTGAAAATGGTAGCTATAGTGGTAATGAATAATAATCCAAATGAATAATGAGTGCATAAAGCAATTATACTGTCTTATGGAGTTGAAAACACGTAGCAGGTTAAAATACAAGACAATATTGGCATAAAAGTTGCGGGTGGAGTAAATTGCAGGATCTCACTGTATGAACTTACTGTATGAACTGGGAAGAGGATAGCAAGTCGTAGTCAACCAGACAAATCAAAGGTGCATGTCCAAATTCCAGGGTAACCACTGAACTTGAAGTGTGTAAATTTCAGGTTAACAGAAGGAAAACTGGTGAAACAAAAAATGATAATCTAGAACAAGGTAAGAAAGTAGAGGAAATAGAATGGGATGGTGAATAGAAAGCATGTAGTAATATGGTAGATTTAGACCCAAACAGATAAGTAATTACAGTAGAACCTCTGTAAATTGACCACCCAAGGGACTATAACCAGTTTGGTTAACATACAGAAGTGGTCAACATAAGGAACTTCCATTGAGTACATGTGGTCCAAGTCTGGTCTCTGAAAATTAGGTCAACAACTTAAGGAGGTGGGTGGTCAATGTAGGGAGGTGGCAACTAGGGAGGTTGCATAGTACTTACTTTCATGGAACTTGTTCTGCTTAGTATACTGTCTAACCTAGCAATCTGAGTCCTTAGAAATGTATACAAGAGAAACAAAACCATTCGTCCCTCAAGGACCTGTCTAAATGTTTATAGCATCTTTCTCATAATCTGTTAAAACCCCAAACTCAAATGTTCATCACCTGGTGAATGCACAAAGAAGTGTGGTTCACTCATACGGTAGAAAAGGAACAAGCTACTGATACATAGAAAACATGGATAAATCCCAGATGTATAACACTAAGTCAAGCCAAATGCAAATGTCTACATGCCTCCATTTATGTGACCATTATTTTAAAATTTTTTTTATCTTTTCTAATTTATTTATTTATTATTAAATCATAGCTGTGTACATTAATGTGATCATGGGGCACCATACACTGGTTTTATAAACAGTTTGACACATTTTCATCACACTGGTTAACATAGCCTTCCTGGCATTTTCTTAGTTATTGCATTAAGACATTTATATTCTACATTAACTAAGTTTCACATATAACTTAGTAAGATGCACCACAGGTGTAATCCCACCAATCACCCTCCCTCTGCCCATCCTCCTCCTCTCCCTCTCCCCCTTCCCCATACTCTTAGGTTATAACTGGGTTATAGCTTTCATATGAAAGCCATAAATTAGGTTCATAGTAGGGCTGAGTACATTGGATACTTTTTCTTCCATTCTTAAGATACTTTACTAAGAAGAATATATTCCAGCTCTATCCATGTGAACATGAAAGAGGTAAAGTCTCCATCTTTCTTTAAGGCTGCATAATATTCCATGGTGTACATACACCGCAATTTATTAATCCATTGGTGGATCGATGGGCACTTGGGCTTTTTCCATGACTTAGCAATTATGAATTGGGCTGCAATAAGCATTCTGGTACAAATATCTTTGTTATGTTGTGATTTTTGGTCTTCTGGGTATATGCCCAGCAGAGGAATTACAGGATTGAATGGCAGATCTATTTTTAGATCTCTGAGTGTTCTCCATATATCTTTCCAAAAGGAATGTATTAATTTGCATTCCCACCAGCAGTGCAGAAGTGTTCCCTTTTCTCCACATCCACGCCAACATCTCTGGTCTTGAGATTTTGTGATATAGGCTAGTCTCACTGGAGTTAGATGATATCTCAAAGTAGTTTTGATTTGCATTTCTCTGATGATTAAAGATGATGAGCATTTTTTCATATGTCTGAAGGCTGTGCACCTGTCTTCTTCAGAGAAGTTTCTCTTCAAATCCTTTGCCCAGCCTGCGATGGGATCCCTTGTTTTTTTCTTGCTGATGCGTTTGAGTTCTCTGTGGATTCTGGTTATTAAACCTTTGTCAGAGATATACCCTGCAAATATCTTCTCCCATTCTGAGGGCTGTTTGCTTGCTTTACTTACTATGTTCTTGGCTGTGCAGAAGCTTTTTAGTTTGATCAAGTCCCAGTAGTGTATTTTTGAAGCTGCTTCAATTGCCCGGGGGGTTCTCCTCATAAAATACTCGCCCAGACCAATTTCTTCAAGGGTTTTCCCTGCACTCTCCTCTAGCATTTTTATAGTTTCATGTCTTAAGTTTAAATCTTTAATCCAATGAGAGTCTATCTTAGTTAATGGTGAAAGGTGTGGGTCCAATTTCAGTCTTTGCAGGTTGCCAGCCAGTTCACTCAGCACCATTTGTTAAATAGGGAATCTTTTCCTCACTGAATGTTTTTAATTGGCTTGTCAAAGATCAAATAGAGGTATGTAGCTGGATTCATCTCTTGGTTCTCTATTCTGTTCCAGATATCTACTTCTCTGTTTTTGTGCCAATACCATGCTGTTTTGATCACTATCGATTTGTAGTAAAGTCTGAGGTCTGGTAGTGTGATTCCTCCTGTTTTGTTTTTATTTCTGAGTAATGTCTTGGCTATTTGAGGTTTTTTCTGATTCCATATAAAACGAAGTATTGTTTTTTCAAGATCTTTAAAATATGACAGTGGAGCTTTAATAGGGAGTGTGTTGAAATTATATATTGCTTTGGGTAGTATGGACATTTTGATAATATTGATTCTTCCCTGCCATGAGCATGGTATGTTTTTCCATTTGTTAACATTTTCAGCTATTTCTTTTCTTAGAGTTTCATAGTTCTCTTTATAGAGATCTTTCACGTCTTTTGTTAGGTAAATTCCCAAATATTTCATCTTCTTTGGCACTACTGTGAATGGGATAGAGTCCTTAACTGCTTTTTCAACTTGACTGTTGTTGGTGTATATAAAGGCTACCGATTTATGGATGTTGATTTTGTAACCTGAGACGCTGCTGTATTCCTTGATCACTTCTAGGAGTTTTGTAGTAGAGTCCCTAGTGTTTTCCAGATACACAATCATATCATCTGCGAAGAGCAAAAGTTTGATCTCTTCTGACCCTATATGGATACCCTTGATCACCTTTTCTTCCCTAATTGCGGTGGCTAAAACTTCCATTACAATGTTGAAAAGAAATGGAGACAATGGGCAGCCTTGTCTGGTTCCTGATCTGAGTGAAAATGATTCCAATTTAACTCCATTCAATAAGATATTGGCTGTGGGTTTGCTGTAGATGGCCTCTATCAGTTTAAGAAAAGTCCGTTCTAGACCAATTTTCTTGAGTGTTCTGATCATGAAGGGATGCTGGATATTATCAAAAGCTTTTTCTGCATCAATTGAGAGAATCATATGTTCTTTGTTTTTTAATTTGTTTATGTGCTGAATTACATTTATAGATTTACGTATATTGAACCAGCCTTGAGACCCTGGGATAAAACCGACTTGGTCATGATGTATAATTTGTTTGATGTGTTGCTGGATTGTGTTTGTTAGGATCTTGTTGAATATTTTTGCATCTATATTCATTAGTGATATTAGTCTATAATTTTCTTTTCTTGTTGGGTCTTTTCCTGGTTTGGGGATCAAAGTGATGTTTGCTTCATAGAACGTGTTGGGTAGTCTTCCTTCTTTTTCTACCTTTTGGAACAGGTTGAGTAATATAGGTACTAATTCCTCTTTAAAGGTTTGGTAGAATTCTGACATGAAACCATCTGGTCCCAGGCTTTTCTTTTTAGGGAGGTTTTGTATAGTTGATGCTATTTCTGAACTTGATATGGGTCTGTTCAACATTTCCACTTGATTCTGGCTAAGTCTTGGAAGGTGGCGTGCTTCCAACTATCAGTCAATTTCCTTCAGATTTTCATATTTCTGAGAATAAAGTTTCTTGTAATATTCATTAAGGATTTTTTGGATTTCTGACAAGTCTGTTGTTATTTCGCCTTTGTTGTTTCTGATTGATGAGATTAGAGATTTTACTTTTTTTTTTCTGATTAGGTTGGCCAGAGGTTTATCTATTTTATTGACCTTTTCAGAAAACCAGCTTTTTGATTTATTGATCTGTTGTATTATTCTTTTGTTTTCAATTTCATTTAATTCTGCTCTAACTTTGGTTATTTCTTTTCTTCTACTGGGTTTGGGGTTGGAATGTTCTTCCTTTTCCAATTGCTTGAGATGTCCCATTAAGTTGTTAACTTCCTCTCTTTCCGTTCTCTTGAGGAAGGCTTGAAGTGCTATAAATTTCCCTCTTAGAACTGCCTTTGCGGTGTCCCAGAGGTTCTGATAGTTTGTGTCTTCATTGTCGTTTTGTTCCAAAAAATTGGCAATTTCTTTCTTAATCTCATCTCTGACCCAGCTATCATTCAGCATAAGGTTATTTAACTTCCATGCTTTTGTATGAGTATGCAGATTCCTGTTGTTACTCAATTCAAGTTTTATTCCATGATGGTCCGAGAAGATGCAAGGAATAATTTCTATTCCGTTAAATTTACTGAGGTTAGACTTGTGACCTAAAATGTGGTCAATTTTGGAGTAAGTTCCATGGGCTGATGAGAAGTATGTGTATTCAGTTTTGTTGGGATGAAATGTTCTGTAGATGTCTGCTAAATCTAAATATTGGATGTTTAGGTTTAAATCTAAGATTTCTTTGCTCAGCTTCTTGCTGGAGGATCGATCCAACACAGCCAAAGGAGTGTTGAAATCTCCGACGATTATGGAGCTGGAGGAAATCAAGTTACTCATGTCTGTTAGAGTTTCTCTTATAAATTGAGGTGCATTCTGGTTGGGTGCATAGATATTAATAATTGAGATCTCATCATATTGAGTATTACCCTTAACAAATATGAAGTGAACATTCTTGCCCTTCCTTACTTTTGATGGTTTAAAGCCTACTGTATCTGCAAATAAAATTGCAACACCTGCTTTTTTCTGATTACCATTTGCCTGAAATATGGATGACCATCCTTTCACCCTGAGTCTGTATTTGTCTTTTAAGTTGAGATGTGACCCTTGTATGCAACAAATCTCTGGCTTGAGTTTTTGTATCCAGTCAGCTAACCTATGCCTCTTTAGAGGACAGTTTAAGCTATTCACATTAATGGAGAGTATTGATAAGTCTGGTGGAATTTTGGGTATCGAGTTTCTCAAATGTCCAGTGGACATTTTTAATCTTTTCGCCAGTGTGGAAGTTGGAGTTTGATCCGAAGTTTCTGAGTGAGTTTACTTTTGTGGTATAGGATTGGGTTGGTCATTGTGGAGGATAGGTCTGAGAATATCCTGAAGAGCTGGTTTACTTATGGCAAATTTTTTCAACATATGAATGTCATTGAAGTATTTAATTTCTCCATCATAAATGAAACTCAGTTTAGCTGGATACAAGATACTGGGTTGAAAGTTATTTTGCTTTAGGAGATTAAAAGTTGATGACCACCCTCTTCTGGCTTGAAAAGTTTCAGCAGAGAGATCTGCAGTTATTCTAATATTCTTTCCTTTGTACGTAATAGTTTTCTTTCACCGGGCTGCTTTGAGAATCTTCTCTTTCATGTTCACTTTAGTGAAGCTAATTATGATATGCCTGGGGGATGACTTATTGGGGTTGAATCGTGCTGGGGTTCTGAAGCTGTCTGCTATCTGAATTTCAGATTCTCTGAAGAATTCTCTCGGCATGTCTGGAAAATTTTCTTTCATAATTTCATGCAGAAGGGCCTCTGTGCCCTTCGAGGCCACTTCATCATTCTCCAAAATCCCAATTATTCGTATATTGCTTTTCTTCGAATTATCTGAGAGTTGAGTGATCCGTTTTTGCTCTCCATTTCTCTTCCTCTTTGAGAGATTGGGAGCGTTTGAAGACTTTATCTTCAATGTCAGAAATCCTTTCTTCTGCTTGCTCCATTCTGTTGCTGAAGGATTCTACTGTATTTTTCATATCTTTGAGGGCTGTAAATTCTTGCTTCAGTGTGTCTAAGTCATTGGTGGTTTTGTCTTTAAATTCATTAAATTCTTGACACAACTTTTGAATTTCTCCTCGAATTCCTAATTCCATTTTATTTATCTTGTCTGCAATCCAAATTCTGAATTCGATTTCTGACATCTCAGCCAGTTGTTTATGAATGGGATCTTCAATCACATCTGCCGTATCTTTTCTTGGGGATGTTGATGTATTCCGGTTATTCATGTTACCAGAGTTTTTCGGCTGATTCCGTCCCACGGTTATTTTACTCCCTTTGGTTTTTCCCCTGGGGCCTTATCGAGGGCCCGTACAGTGTTGTGGCCTGAGAAACTGGGGCCCTGTCTTGTGTGGTGGGGCTAAGTGGTTCTGTCTTGTTTTCAGCTGGTTTCTGTTCGATCCTATTGTAACGTTTACTCTGGCTTGAAGTCTCAGCTGTGTGGAAAAACCAGCAATTAAGTCACCCCGCCCGCCCACCTCTGGCACCAGTTGGAAAAGGAAAATCAAATCTTCCTACAACCGCATACCCAGGGCACTGCCTGAAAAGTCCTCAGTCTATTAGTTCAGTTCAGAAGGTCCAAATCGATTGTCTCAATCGGCACCTGTCTCGGGTGGGAGAGTTCAAGAGGTCTCTGGGAACTGGATCACAGGGGTCTGGTGACTCCTCTGATATGGCTTACTCCAGTGCTGCGTGGAGTCAGGAGGAGCCACCTAGCAAATAGATCAGTCTGGGAAGGTTGATGTCTCCTTCCCCACTTTGCCCCTCCGTCAGACCCAGTCACTGGTATCTCTGCAGATGGCTAACCCAGTTGCCTGTAGTGAACAGATACTCCAGGGGTTTGCACCTGCCTGAATTGCAAGGAAGTCTGCCAGGCCCCTGCAGTCTGCCGCTATCTAGCAGGAGGAGATGGGCCTGACATCTTTGAGTGCTTGATGCAGGTGGTGGGAGGGAGGTGTTCACTCAGGCTTAGCCCCGTTGCTGATTGATGTTGCTAACAGAACAGAACAGAACAGACAACTTTGCGGGGTTCTGTCTCTGTTTCTGCTAAAATCGCCTACAGAAGATGGGCTGTTCTGAGTACAAACGTCTTTGCTGCTGGAGGTTTGTGTCCGATTACCTCTCTGAGTCAGCCCTGCCCTGGAAGCTTCCTGGGTTGTGAGCAGTGTCAGGCAAATCCTTTGCTCACTGGTGGCCTCCTCTGGTTGCCCAGGGACACGGGGTGTGGCTTCAGAATATCCAGAAGTGAGCCATTTTGCTGTTAAAGAAAAAACGGCTGTTGATTTGCCTCCAGGAACTGCCACTCTGGTGTGGGCACCCAGCTGACCCTTTTCTCCTCTGTCTTGCGCCCCAGAGTCAGCACTGAGCGGCCGCAGTTTATGCTCTGTCCACACCCCTCAAGAGATCTCCCAAGAATCTGGACTCCTGGGGGGCAGGCCCCCAGACCTCCGAGTGAGAGTGGGGGGAAGCTAGAGTTTCATTCAGTTTTATGCCTGGCCATATTGTTGCCCAGGAGGGCTACTGCACCGCACCGCAGGGTAGTGCTGCCAAGGCATGACTCTCCCTCAGCCGAGTGCCCTCTCCTAACTCGCATGTCTCAGAGTCAGCACTGACCAGTCGCAGCTCGGGCACTGTGCACTCCCCTTCAGAAATCACCCAAGGATCCGGACTCCTGAGGGACAGGCCCCCAGACCCCGAGTGAGAGTGGGAAGAAGCTAGAGTTTCATTCAGTTTTATACCTGGCCTTATTGATGCACGGGGAGGGCTGCTGCACCGCACCGCAGGGAAGTGCCGCAGAAGCGTGACTCCCCCTTAGCCGGGTGCCCTCTCCACACTCGTGTGCCTCAAAGTCAGTGCTGACCAGTTGCAGCTTGGAGACTGTCCTCTCCCCTTGAGAAATCACCCAAGAATCCGAACTCCTGGGGGACAGGCCTCCAGACCTCAGTTATCGGGAGGGGAGTGTTGGGGATTCAGGGTTGCCGGCAAAGGATTTTTAAAGTTTTATACAGTTTTATGCCTGGCAGGAGAACTCCATGGCACCCTAGTAGGGGAGGTAGGTCCAGTTTTTAGAAGGACTCTCCCGTGGAGTGTAGTGGGAGGGCCTTTAATTTCTGCCCGTTTGTTTAATTGTGGGGCTCTTGAGCCAGTCTTATGGGGGTGGGGGACTCCCATCCGCTTGGTGGTGGATTTTGTACCTTTTGTTTGCGTCCTTGTGATCACAGCTTGCCTCAGTGGTGTTGATATGCGTTCTTCAACCTTCTCTCTTGGTGCAGCTCAAATCCACCAGGATACTTACTAAATTCCTGTCCCTTAACTCTCCTGGACAGGAGCCTCTGTTGAAAGCTGGCTTCAGTCTGCCATCTTGTCTCTCCCCCTGATGAGCATTTTTTCATATGTCTGTAGGCCATGCGCCTGTCTTCTTCAGAGAAATTTCTCTTCAAGTCCCTTGCCCAGCCTGCGATGGGATCACTTGTTCTTTTCTTGCTTATATGTTTGAGTTCTCTGTGGATTCTGGTTAGTAAACCTCTGTCGGAGACATAACCTGCAAATATCTTCTCCCATTCTGAGGGGTGTCTGCTTGCTTTATTTACTGTGTTCTTGGCTGTGCAGAAGTTTTTTAGTTTGATCAGGTCCCAGTAGTGTATTTTTGAAGCTTCTTCAATTGCCCAGGGGGTCCTCCTCATGAAATACTCGCCCAGACCGATTTTTTCAAGAGTTTTCCCTGCACTCTCTTCTAGTATTTTTATAGTTTCATGTCTTAAGTTTAAATCTTTAATCCAGTGAGAGTCTATCTTAGTTAATGGTGAAAGGTGTGAGTCCAGTTTCAGTCTTCTACAGGTTGCCAGCCAGTTCACCCAGCACCATTTGTTAAATAGGGAATCTTTTCCCCACTGAATGTTTTTAATTGGCTTGTCAAAGATCAAATAACGGTAAGGAGCTGGACTCATCTCTTGGTTCTCTATTCTGTTCCAGACATCTACTTCTCTGTTTTTGTGCCAGTACCATGCTGTTTTGATCACTATCGATTTATAGTATAGTCTGAGGTCAGGTAGCGTGATTCCTCCTGCTTTGTTTTTATTTCTGAATAATGTTTGGGCTATTTGAGTTTTTTTCTGATTCCATATAAAACAAAGCATATTTTTAAGATCTTTAAAGTATGACAGTTGAGCTTTATTAGGGATTGAATTAAAATTGTATATTTCTTTGGGTAGTATGGACATTTTAACAATGTTGATTCTTTCCAGCCATGATCATGGTATGTTTTTCCATTTGTTAACATTTTCAGCTATTTCTTTTCTTAGAGTTTCATAGTTCTCTTTATAGAGATCTTTCACGTCCTTTGTTAGATAAACTCCCAAATATTTCAACTTGACTATTGTTGGTATATATAAAGGCTACCGATTTATGAATGTTGATTTTGTAACCTGAGATGCTGCTGTATTCCTTTATCACTTCTAAGAGTTTTGTAGTAGAATCCCTGGTGTTTTCCAGATATACAATCATATCATCTGCAAAGAGCAAAAGTTTGATCTCTTTTGACCCTATATGGATACCCTTGATCACCTTTTCTTCTCTAATTGCAATGGCTAAACTTCTATTACAATGTTAAAGAGCAGTGGAGACAATGGTCAGCCTTGTCTGGTTCCTGATCTGAGTGAAAATGATTCCAATTTAACTCCATTCAATATGATATTGGCCGTGGGTTTGCTGTAGATGGCCTCTATCAGTTTAAGGAATGTCCCTTCTATACCAATTTTCTTAAGTGTTCTGATCATGAAGGGATGCTGGATATTTTCAAAAGCTTTTTCTGCATCAATTGAGGGAATCATATAGTCTTTGTTTTTTAATTTGTTTATGTGCTGAATTATACTTATAGATTTATGTATATTGAACCAGCCTTGAGACCCTGGGATAAAACTGACTTGGTCATAATGTGTAATTTGTTTGATGTGTTGCTGGATTGTGTTTGTTAGTATCTTTTTGAGTATTTTTGCATCTATATTCATTAGTGATATTGGCCTATAATTTTCTTTTCTTGTTGGGTCTTTTCCTGTTTTCGGGATCAGGGTGCTTCATTGAACGTGTTGGGTAGTCTTCCTTCTTTTTCTATATTTTGGAACAGGTTGAGTAATATGAGGTACTAGTTCCTCTTTAAAGGTTTGGTAGAATTCTGACGTGAAGCCATCTGGTCCTGGGCTTTTCTTTTTAGGGAGATTTCATATGGTTGATGCTATTTCAGAACTTGATATTGGCCTGTTCAACATTTCCACTTGATTCTGGCTAAGTCTTGGAAGGTGATGTGCTTCCAAATATTGGTCAATTTCCGTCAGATTTTCATATTTCTGAGAATAAAGTTTCTTGTAATATTCATTAAGGATTTTTTGAATTTCTGAGGAGGCTGTTGTTAGTTCATCTTTGTCGTTTCTGATTGATGAGATTGGAGATTTTACTCTTTTTTTTTCCTGATTAGGTTAGCCAATAAACCTTTTATCTATTTTATTGACCTTTTCAAAAAACCAACTTTTTGATTTATTGATCTGTTGTATAATTCTTTTGTTTTCCATTTCATTTAATTCTGCTCTAATTTTGGTTATTTCTTTTCTTCTACTGGGTTTGTGGTTGGAATGTTCTTCCTTTTCCAGTTGCTTGAGATGTCCCATTAAGTTGTTAACTTCCTCTCTTACTGTTCTCTTGAGGAAGGCTTGCAGTGCTATAAATTTCCCTGTTAGGACTGCCTTTGCGGTATCCCAGAGGTTCTGATAATTTGTGTCTTCATTGTCGTTTTGTTCCAGAAATTTGGCAGTTTCCTTCTTAATCTCATCTCTGACCCAGCTATCATCAGCATAAGGTTATTTAACTTCCATGTTCTTGTATGAGTATGAAGATTCCTGTTGTTACAGAGTTCAACTTTTATTCCATGGTGGTACAAGAAGACGCAAGGAATAATTTCTTTCTTTTTTTTTTTTAACTCTTGCTTTATTTAAGTCCATGCTACTAATGTTTACATTTTTATGGCTGTATTATGATACAAGCTTTTTTTGGAGACAGGGTGTCTGTTGCCCAGCTTGGAGTACAGTGGCAGTGGCATCATTATCATTCAGTGTTACCTCAAACTTTTGGACCAAGTGACCACACCTGAGTTTTTTGTAGAAATGAGGGGCAAGGAGGGAGTCTTGATATGTTGCCCAAGCTGGTTTCCTGTTTCGGCCTCTCACGTATTGGGAGTACAAGGTTTGACCCACTGCACCCATACCTGATGGACTTTAATACCTACACAATGATCCACTGAATAATGAAGCAATTAACTCTTAATTCCTTAGGCTAAATACCTACAAATTAAATACTGCAAAAGACTTGATTCAATACCAAAATTCCTATGGAAACCAAGTGGTGTCAACTGACTTCCAGTTGTGCTCCTTTAAATTTACTGAGGTTAGACTTGTGACCTAAGATGTGATCGATTTTGGAGTATGTTCCGTGAGCTGATGAAAAGTATGTGTATTCAGTTTTGTTGGGATGAAATGTTCTGTAGATGTCTGCTAATTCCAAATGTTGGATGGTTAGGTTTAAATCTAAAATTTCTTTGCTCAGCTTCTTATTGGAGGATCTATCCAACACTGCAAAGGAGTGTTGAAATCTCCTACTATTATGGAGCTGGAGGAAATCAAGTTGCTCATGTCTGTTAGAATTTCTCTTATAAATTGAGGCACATTTTGGTTAGGTGCATAAATATTCATAATTGAAATCTCATCATATTAAGTATTACCCTTAACAAATATGAAGTGACCATTCTTATCCTTCCTTACTTTTGTTGGTTTAAATCCTATTGTGTCTGCAAATAGAATTGCAACACCTGCTTTTTTCTGAGTACCATTTGCCTGAAATACGGATGACCATCCTTTCACCCTGAGTCTATATTTATTTTTTAAGGTAAGATGTGACTCTTATATGCAGCAAATATCTGGCTTGAGTTTTTGTATCTAGTCAGCTAACCTGTGCCTCTTTAATGGACAGTTTAAGTCGTTCACATTACTGGAGAATATTTATAAGTCTGGTAAAATTTTCGGTATCGAGTTTTTTGGATTGAGTCTTGCTGGGGTTCTGAAACTGTCTGCTATCTGAATTTCAGAATCTCTTGGCATGTCTGGAAAATTCTCTTTCATAATTTCATGAAGAAGGGCCTCAGTGCCTTGTGAGGCCACTTCATCACTTTCAGGGATTCCAATGAGGTGGATATTAGCCTTCGAATTATCCCAGAGCTCTCTGAGAGAATGATCCGTTTTTGTTCTCCATTTCTCTTCTTTTTTGAGAGTTTGGGAGCATTCAAAAGCTTTGTCTTCAATGTCAGAAATACTTTCTTCTGCTTGCTCCACTCTGTTACTGAGGGATTCTACTGTATTTTTCAGGTCTTTGAGGCAGTGGCATCATTTATTTAACTTCCATGTTAAATAAATGGGCTGAAAATTCTTGCTTCAGTGCATCAAAATCTTTGGTGGTTTTGTCTTTGAATTCGTTAAATTCTTGAGACAACTTTTGAATTTCTCCTCGAATTTCTAATTCTGACTTTTGAATTGCTCTTCAAATTTCTAATTCTAAATTTTCCTCCATTCTATTAATCTTGTTTGTGATCCAAATTCTGATATCAATTTCTGATATCTCAGCCAGCTGCTTATGAATGGGATCTTCAGTTACATCTGCCATATCTTTCCTTGGGGGGAGGGGGGTGTTGATCTAGTCTGTTTATTCATGTTACCAGAGTTTTTTTGCTGATTCCGCCCCATGATTATTTTACACCATTTGACTTTTCCTGGAGCTTTGTCGAGGACCCATACAGTGCTATGGCCTGAGAAACTGGGGACCTGTTTGGTTTGGTGGGGCTAAGTGGTTCTGTCTTATTTTCAGTTGGTCTCTGACCAACCCTAGTGAAACAGTTACTGTGGGTTGAAGTCTCAGCTGTGGAGAAATACCAGCAATTAAGTCACCCCGCCCCCCACTGGCAACAATTGGAAAAGGAAAATCAAACCTTCCTACAACCACATACCCAGGGCAGCACTTGAATTGTCCTCAGGCGATTGACTCAGTTCAAAAGGTCCAAATCAGTTGTCTCAGTCAGCACCTGTCTCAGGTGGGAGAGCTTAAAAGGTCTCTGGCAACTGGATTGCAGGGGTCTGTTGACAACTCAAATATTTTGAACCCTGCTCGTTTGTTTGTGGGGCACGCCAAGCTGATGTCATGGGGGAAGGGACTCCCGTCTGCTTCGTGATGAATTTTGTACCTTTTGTTTGTATCCTTGGGGTAGCAGCTTGTCTCAGATGGGTTGATGTGAGTTCTTCAACCTTCTCTCTTGTTGCAGCTCTAATCCACCAGGTTACTTACTAAATTTCTATCCTTTAACTCTCCTTCTGGACAGGAGCCTCTATGGAAAACGGGCTTCAATCAGCCATTTTGTCTCCGCCTCTGATAATAGTTTCTTTGGAGTTGAAGCTTGCCTCAGCAGGGAAGACGAGCAATTATCTATTGCATCTCTCAGCTCTGCTCCCCTCCTGCAGCTTTGGTGGGTTCTTTCTGGTCGTTATCTTTCCCTCTGGACTGGGGTTTCTATTGAGAGCTGGCTCCAATCAGCCATTGTCCCCGTTCCCCTTTGTTCTTGTTGAACGTGAAAATTGGAGTTAGGGGAAATAGCCAACCCGAGGATTTAGCAAAACTCCAAACTCATTGAGACCAAATGAGCAAATAAACAGATAAAAAGGCTTACCAGACACACAAGCCCACAGATGCACAAACAATCAGAAATACATAGACATATAGACAACAACAAAAAAACAACTACAATAAAAATAATGATAATTGTAAAATAATTGAAAAAAGGTAAACAAAACAAAAAAACCTCTAAAAATCTGATGTAAGCACTCTCACAAACCATAAGAAGGGGAGAAGAAGAAGAGAGAAGGGAAAAAGGAAAAGAAAAAGTGGTGTTCGTACGAAAGTTAAAAAAGAAGAAAGAAAAAATTAAAAATAGAAAAAATTAAAAAGGTATATAAAAAAATAAAAAAAATTAACAATAGCTCCTCACAGAAAATGATGAGGAAATGAAAAAAAAGGCACCAACCACAAAATATTATTCTTGTATATATGTAGAAATATACATCTATATGTATGACGTGGGGATCAACTTTTGTAGGAATATATTTATAATGCAATATACTTTCTGGACACCAGGTGGTGCTGTGAGTGGTTCCCAGGCTTATACCTGGTTTGCAGTTTACACTGTTACCACGGTAACCACCCTACTTGGCCGATTGCCATTTTGGAGTTTCTGTAAAAGTTTATTATCTAATTATTGTCCAACCTTAGCTGCTCTGTTCCAGACACCACTCCTATCTGACCTCCCAACTCTGTGCAGGAGTCCACGCTTCAGAAATCTTTCTTCTCTGCTCCCACGTTCTCCTGTAAACTGGCAACTGCAATCAGCTATGAGGGAGGGTGCTGGCTGACACAGGTTTTAGCTGCTGCCAGCTCCCACAGCTGCAGTGCACGGAGACCTTATCCTCAGTTTTTGTGGCTCCGAGTCTCACTTTTGAATCTGGACTTTTGAGTCCAGCCACCCACCAGTTCACCACACAGCCTGAACTGCCAGCCCACACCAATATTCCCCACCAGGAATAGTCCAGTCTATTTAATCCCTCCTGTTGTTCTGGGGGACAGTGTCTGCCATTTTGGGCAATTCAAAATGTCTGTTTCCCAGGAGGGATCCCTTCCCTTCAATTTTCCATTGGGTTGCTTAGCCCCTTGTGGCTCTGAGTGGGACCCCTTTTGGGTTGCTAAACTCAGCTCAGGAATAAATTTTCATCAACTGGGCTTTGCCAGGAATTGCAAGCTGCTGTCCTCCGTGAGGGAGGGGCCTGCCGGCCAACACAGCCAAGCAGGGAAAATCTCTACAACAAAAGTCCATGGTTTTAAATTACACCTCATATATAGCAATCCGCCAATTCTCTGCATGTCTCCAGCTGTCTGTACACACCAATATTCCATGCGGGGAAAAGGTCCAGACCTCTCTTCCTCTCATCTGATGACTTGGGAGAGGTGGGCTACACATCCATCCTGTCCGCCATCATCTTTTTAAAAAAATTTTAAATCCTTTTGAAATTTCAGAATATTATGGGAGTACATGAGCTTTTGTTACATAGTTTGCTTTTGTGCCTTTTAAGTCAGAAGTGTGCCCTTCACCTAGAAAGTGCACAACGTA
Organism: Nycticebus coucang; assembly: GCF_027406575.1. Lineage (NCBI taxonomy): Eukaryota > Metazoa > Chordata > Mammalia > Primates > Lorisidae > Nycticebus > Nycticebus coucang. The sequence goes on along the minus strand of NC_069783.1, from coordinate 104,159,669 downwards.
ATGTGCACCTTCTTGAATTTTCACGAGTTTTGCTCGCATATGAGCACACAGGTTACGTGGCCATTTTTTCAAAGCAAAAATACAGGGACAGAAGTCAGCTGTGACAGAAGTCAGTCATGCCAAGCTTGCCATGCTGACTTCACAGTATACAATGAAGCCTTTCAGAGTGGTGGAAATATTCCCTGTTGTTACTGTGGTGGTAGTTAACAAGGCTGCATGCATTTGTGAAAACTCAAAGAACTGTACACCTAAAACATTTACTATATGTAAATTATACCTCCATAAATCTGGTATTTTCCTTAAGAAATGAAAAGGCAAAAGCAAGGAGAGTAGAAGAAAGATGGTATCACCACTACAATCCAGCAGACATTAAGACTTTGTTAGTAAATTTCTCTATAAAGAAAAAAATACAGAGGAAATGACAAATGCATTTAAAAAACTAGCTTACTGGTGGAAGAATTTATAGCAAACCTCATAGTAAATGAGAGTCCATCATTTAAATTCCCATAAAAGTTAGACTGAGACATTTAAGAAGAAAACCAGTCTTTACAACTCTTCCTGTGGTCAGTAAATGGTGGCCCTGCCCAAAGACCTCATGACCTTGTCCTGGACCCTGAAGTTACCTTGCCTGGCAAAAGGGACTTTGCAGATGGGGTTATGATTATAGACCTTGAGAAGGGGAGGTGATCCTGGCCTGTCTGGGAGGTTAAGTCTCTGAAAGCTGAGCCTTTCCCTGTGAGAAGAGGGGGAATGTGGGAATGCAGGGGCCTCTGGAAGCCCAAGAGACCAGGAAAAGGAATGCCCCCTGAGCCTCCAGAAGGGGTGCAGCCCAGTATACCTTGGTGTCAGCACAATGAGGCCTGAGTCAGAAACTGCTTACTGTCCGATTTTATACCACTAAACTTGTGGTGATTTGTTATAGAAGCAATGGAAAATGAATGTATTCCCTAAGAATTGATAAAAGACATTCCCAAGCTCATTTCATAGAGTATTGTTTCAAAGCCTGATAAGGACATTTGAGAAAGGATAATTATAGTCTCACTCCTGAGCAGAATTTCAAAATTCCTAAACAAAGTACTAATAAACTCAGGAATACATAAAAAAGATAAGACCTCATGTTCATATCAGTTTATTCCAAGAATGTAAGGTTGTTTTAACATTAAAAATGTAACTAATGCAAATTTTGTTTAAATTCCTGCCTCTGTAGAAATACAGACCCATTACATTCAGCAGTCACCCAGGAAAGTAAGGAGCTCATGCCCTGAGCCCTAGTTAGGAAGTTGAAAAACAACCACACAACTCTGAGCAGCCCACTTGGCCCAACACGCTTGCAGGACTCCAAGCCACAAGGCCCTGCCCAGATTACATCTGTGAAGCTAGAAGTGGGGGCAATGGTCACTTCAGGGGAGGTGCAGTGGCTAGAAGCAGCCCTGGGGCTGCCAATCTCCAGGTCTTGCTGTTGGCAGCTGTTCTGTGAAAATTCATCCAGCTGTCCATATACATATGCACTTTTCCGCGATGTGACATTTCAAAAACGTGTTAGAAAGAAAGGAGAGAGCAAGGGAGAAGAGCCCACATGCTGAGATCCAGGCAGCAGGTCCCACAGAAGCTCCCCGGAGTCCCTCTGGTCTTTACCGTCTGCTCTCTGTGCCCTCTTAACACTCCTGCCCGGTGCCCTAAGTGGTGAAGTCTCCACAGACCTATTAGCCTCCACCTTCCTCACCTGACTTCTGCAAGACATTAAAACACGAAAGAGTGCAGGCTCGGCGCTTGTAGCTCAACGGCTAGAGCGGCAGCCACATACACTGTGGGAGTGGCAGGTTCAAACCCTGCCTGGGTCTGCCAAACAGCAATGATGACAACTACAACAAATAAAATAGCTGGGTATTGTGGTGGGCACCTATAGTCCCAGCTACCTGGGAGGCTGAGGCAAGAGAATTGCTTTAGCCCAAGAGTTTGAAGTTGCTATTAGCTGTGATGCCACTGGACTCTACCCAGGGTGACATAGTGAGACTTTGTCTCAAAAAAAAAAGAAGAGTGCAGCTGGAGGTGAAGGTCTCTTCAGTCCTGACAGATGTGCCGGGGGTGCAGGCCTACACAGAATTATGCCCACAGCCAACTTGCCCAAACTACCCAATGTCAAGTAAAGAAACAAAAAACTTCTGGTCCTTAAACATTTCAGTAGCGTCAGCTGGACTAGAGTTGCTTATACTCTTAGTTGTTTTCAAGCATTTTGTAATTTTCAGGTTGCTGTAACATCTGTGCTCCTATTGGAACCCCAGAAAGCAGGGGGACGGGTTAGGGACCTAGGGCCCACAGTCCTGAAAGACTGGAGTAGGACTTAAGGCAGCGCTGGCAGGGCTGGATCGGAATCAGGCTCACTCATGTCCATCCCCAGCACAGGAAACCAGGCCCCTCTAGGTCTTCCCAAGGGAACGGTGCAGGTAGTCTGTCCACACCATAGTTTGGCTCTGACAGCTGGCACCTCAGCTCAAGCTTGTCCACAGAAAGGCTGTCCCAGGCAGAAGTGAGCTGAGGGAAATGCTCTTCTCTGGGCATCTGGAAACAGCTCACAGTGCTCCTCAGGTTGCACAATATAAGCAGAGTGTGCAAGGGTGGCCTGCCTCCCCCTTGCTGGGTATGTGCTGGATTCCGGGGCTTGACCCTGTGTGCCTCCTGTATTCCTCTTAATTCCCGATTTCTCCTTTAGGAGTTGTCAGTTTCAGTGCTAACCCACATAGCAGGACAGAGAAACTTTACGAAGAGATGCTTTAAATCAGTGGTTCTCAACCTTCTTAATGCCGCAATGTATTTTCATTGTTAAAAAGGGGTCGTGACCCACAGGTTGAGAACCGCTGCAAAGAATGAAAAATCATCAAGATTCAAATGAATTGGAATGGTGAGATTTCAGGAATATCAGGAGATAGGGAAATTTTGAAAGTATTTCCCAGGATCTCTCCAGTTATTTACACCTATCACAGTAAAGGCTGTTATTCTATACTGGACAGACATTATATTTACATGAACAGGTGGACTAACAGTTTATACAATGCTGTCACTGCAATTCTTAGCTTTTTCTATTTGCTAAGAGCTTACTTTCTTTTCAAAAACTTTTATTAAATTATTCTGTTTAACAAAATGGCGTTGAATGGAGACTACTGTTTGAATAGTATGGGAATAACGCCTGTGATAGGGAATCTTTCCCCATCTGACAGCCTCCTGGGTCCACGTTCTTATCAGCATTTCCCATGGAATTCCACACCAGCCTTTCTGCCTTGGGAGACAGATGCTCTGCTCTGCTTTACAACAGAAGATCATGCCTAATGTTTCTTTTTAAAGATACAGAGAAGAGCACACTAACCAAAAGGATAAGCCAGTCTCCTGCTCCTCCTGTAGGTCCCCACTCACCCAGGCAGTGCAGGCCACCCTGCATGCAGATCCGCATGCTGATTTTCCACATGCTTCCTTCGGCCAATCCATTTAAAACACGATCCATTTTTGTCTTTCTCTTCACGTTCAACAAAAAGTAAAGAAGAAAAATCTGTGGTGCTAGACTTTTCCTAATGAAAATATAGTTTTCCATGGCCAAAAATAGTTTCCTTTTCAAATTGTATGTTCATGATTTCCCCCAGCAGATGCTGCTGAGTAGTCGCTTGAGTCCTGCTCAGCCTGGGTCTTGTCCCTCGGAGCAGGGATGGTTTGGTGCACATTTCTGAACCAATGTAGGGCTTACCTTTCTGAGTGGGTCATGCCTACTTAAGACAGGTGAGGATTAATGAATCACTGGAAACTGTCCAGAAAAATACCTGAGAGATTTTGAAAAGTATTATAAAGCATAAAGGAATATTCCTGAAGATGGCTGACTTAAGGAAAGAAAAGCTCTTGGTTTCTTTTAGAAAACTATTTAGATACAAACAAGGTGCACGATTCCTGTATTCCCACGTGCCACACAGGACCTTACATGGTGCCTGATGTTCATGAGCAAAAGTAGAATCGCCACCTCCAGATAAATTATTAGCTAGATAGACTTCCCTGATGCACTAAGGTGGGCGAGGCTGCTCTCCTGAACGGGGTCGAGGGGCCCTAAGGCGAGGGGCCCCTTCCTCGCCTTAGCCCCCCAATTGTGGTCGCGTCTTGCCCGCCCTGGGACCCCCCTCCCCCACTGTGGCTGTCCCATCCTGGAGAGGAGCCTTCTCCCCAAGAGGCCGCCCATCCCCTACCCAACCTGCCCGCAGTTGTCCTCTCCCCCAACCGAGGCCTCCTCCCCTGTCCTCCACACTCCTCAGAGTCTAGACAAAGTCACTGAGGGCGACAGAGTGAGACTCTCAGAAACAAAACAACAACAAAAAAGACAAAAACCGAAGTGATAGGGCCGCGGGGGCACGAAGCCCAGCCTTCCCGGAATTTAAAACCTGCTTGTTATTTCATTAACACGACGTGTGAGGCACATGTGGGTGCGTATGTTATCATTTCTTTTAGCCTCCGAAAGCTAATTGTTTTCTCTTGCAGATGAGACGAGCTGGGGAGAGATTCCCCAGCCCCACTCCCTTCCCCAGCCCCACGAGGGCACCAGTGGCCTTGGCTACCCTCTATCGGACCAACTGCGGGGATCCCCACCCGTGTGGTTCGCGAGCACCCAAACCCTTCCGCGGTGGCCCACGCTTCTCCCCACGGCCCTGTCGCCCCAGTTCCGGCTCTGCAGGGGTGTGGTGGGGCTCCGAGGCTTGTGCCACCTGCCCCCTGACCAGAAATCGGCCCCTCGGTGCGCGGGCCTTGGAAAGGTGACTGGTTGGCCGGGCGGCAGCTGCGGAGAGCCGGGCCACCGGGCACAGCCGGCCGGAACCGAATCCGCGGAGCCGACTGGGGCGCAAAAGGGAGCGGATCGCACAAGTTCTGCGACCCGGGCGAGCGCGCGGAGGGGCCCGGGCCGGGCGGGGGCGCCTCCTGCCGGCAGAGCGTAAAAGGCCGCGGAGCTGCAACCCGAGCCTCGCAGGGAGAGCTGGCCAGGGGGCGGGTGACCCGACCAAGGTCGGATTTTCCGTAGAACAGTCTGAACGCGGGAGAGGAGGTGGTCAGCAGCGCAGTGATGTGGAGGAAAATCAGGACGCAGAGCAGCCTGTTGCCCCCCCCCCCTTCCCGTGTGAAACCCAAGTGCCAAGAGGACAGCAGAGGTGAAAGTGACAATGTTCGACTTTTCTGGTGACCCCAAGAAAGCCTCCCATCCCTTGGGTTGCAGGAAATGAGTCACCGCAGAGCCTGCCTTCCCCATGGCTCTTAGCTCCTGCTCACCCAGGCAAGGCTGGACACAGACCACACAACACCCCACTTTTGGCCTTACAGACGATCCACTGAACTGCTTGACCCCTAATCAAAAATCATTAGCCAAGCGCTGCTGCTTCAGCCTCTCTCCCTGCCCAGGCTCCAGCACACAGGCCTCTGGCCATCTGTAGGGAGGGGATCCTGCAGGTTAGCTCCCTCCACCCCCATGACTGCAGGCTGCTCCTCATCCACCCTTGGCCCACTTATGCCTGGGGCTACCCTGGGAGACAGACGCATCCAAAACTCAAGCTGCAGAGGCCCTGGGAGCGAGATGGGCCATGGGCCTCACCTGGGGAGAGATGGCTGGCAGTGTCCAGCTCAGGGGTCCACGTGCTGGGCCACCGTGAAGCAAGGCGCAGAGGGGATGAGTGGCAAACCCACCCTCTGAGGTGCCACCCCGTCTGGTGTCTCACCAAAGGTGCTCTGCTGCAAAGCCACCTGACAGCCTGCCTGGAGCCAGCAGGAGTGGCAGGGAGTGGGAGGTGGGGATGCCAGCTGGGGCAGGGACAGAGAGTTCCAAATTTGCCCAGAGGCCCCAGGGAAGCCATTGGAGAATTTTATAAGGGGAGTGACTTGATGAGATCTGTGTTTTAAGGACAGGTCCCTGTGGCTGCTGTGTAAAGGGCAGGTTGAATCCGACCAGATGAGAGGAGTGGGGGCGTGCTGGTGGGGCCAGCAGGAGCTGCAAGAGGGCTGCAGGTGGAGGGTTTGGTGGGCTGGGCCCAGGGGCCTGGGAGGCAGCAGTGTGGGATGGGTCTGGTAATACATGGTGGGGAGGAATCTGAGACCATTGAGAACACCCTGTAATTTGAGGCAGGTGGTGGTGCAGAGCCCTGGAATGGAGAAGCCAGGAGCTAAAGCATGTAGGGGAAGAAGATGGCAATGCATGCACAGCCAAGCAAAAGGGGCAGGAAGCAGCACACTGCATGGCAGAGAGGTAGAGATAAAGCTGGGCAAGCAGGTGGGATTCACAGTCACCCAGGGACATATGGAGAGAGAAGAAAACACATCTATTGAAGGGCAGCAGTGTAGTAGCATTCTGCAGGCCAGGCTGGTGGGCAGGAGAAAGAGGAGGAACATCAGGGAGGAGGAGGACAGTCAGGGGAGAAGGGTCACAAGGGTAACAAGGGAGAAGGTGGGTTACAAGAGAGAAGGAAGATGACAGTCATGGCAGGAGGAGGACATGGAGGAGATGACAGGGAAGAGGAAGACAGTGGAGGAAGCAGTCAGGGAGGATGACAGTCAGAGAAGGAGAATGAGAGCCAGGGGAGAAGGAGGATAGTCAGGGGAGCAGGATGACAGAGGAGCAGAGGAGCACAGTCAGGGAGGAGGAGGACAGTCAGAGAGGGTGTTCTCCTTGGTGGAGTCAGCAGAGCAGAGAAGAAAGAGGACCATTTGTAAGAGTGAAGGCTTCTCCCATCACCTGTGAATTATGGCCAGGACCACTTGAAAGATCTGCAGAGCTCAGAGTACCTGCCTGTATCTACTGCCTCCAGCTTCCCTGTGCTGGCCTGGGAGCTCTGCAGCTCCGCTGGAACTTTGGTGTCGGGGGCTCTCTCTAGGGCCTGGCAGTGGCTCCTTTGTGCTATTCTGGTCTCCCCCTGCCCAGGGTAGGCTCTCTGTGCGGGGGCCCTCCCAGTGTGTCCCTTTGTTTGTGTGAGGGTCATCTGTCTAAAGTGTGAGCCCGAGTTGGGTGAGAACCCCATCTGTCCTGTTCACCACTGTGTCCCAGAGCCAAGGACACACCTTGCCCATGAATATTTGTTGAATGAATAAACAGGAAGAGGCAAAAGGAAGGGATCCAGAGATGTGGGGAGATTGGCTGAGTGATAGGAAGTCTGCTTCATATTTCTAAGTCTGAACATCCTTACAAAATCCTCCCGTTTATTAGAACATCACTCTTCTACACAGCGACAGCTATAGGTTATAGAAGTGTCGCTTTCGGTTGGGAGAAATACAAAGGACCAAATGCACATAGGGTTCAGGGTGCCTTTTACTATGGTGGGTTTCAAGCTATGGGTCCCCACGAGGCCTCAGAAGCATCACAGGTTATAGGGGTGCCCATGCAAATGGGTTCCTAGGCCCCACTGTTGTTTCAAGAAGAATCGCTCTACTTTTATTTCATTCTAGGGCTTTGGAAATATGAAGTATAAAGCAGCTCTTTTGCAATTTGCTTGCTTATTGCAACTTGCAAGTTTTTACTGACAGGTAATTCCAGAATTAGAAGTGACCAAGTCTCTAACAGAAGTGATGTCTTCCCCCCTTGTCCATTCTTAGTGCCTTTCTGACAGTCAGAGGTGGTTCTGGCCTCTGAGCCCTGAGACTGTGCTGTGTACCCCATCCTTTCTCCAGGCTCCATGGCTATGCATCCTTCAGTGGCTCCCATATTCCCTGAGACATACCAGCCACCTCATCTGGACTTCCTTGGCAGCAGGTGGTGAGTGCAGGTGCAGGGGGGCCTGGTGCACCCATCCATGCAGGCAATTATGAATTCACTTTTGTCATAGGCATGTCATCCTTCTGGAGGAACCCAGCCACTCTGTGAATGGTCTTTGGTCAAGTGCAATGAATTGCTGGTTTCTACATATACTGTTCTACAATTATTCAAGTTGAGCCATAGCTCACTGATGCTGATCCTTCCCCTTGAGGTGACTTGTGACTTTGAATCTGCCATCTGTTATATCTGCCTGTACCTCTAAGCTTTGGGTAATTGTTGGATGTGATGTTTATACCTTGATGTCTTTGTCTAAGTTATAGAAGTATTCTACCTGACAAAGCCCTGTGCTGTGCCTTTAGAGAACACCCTTCAGACTGGCAACGATTTCACTTGGTCCCATAGAAGATTCTAAAGTCTTTGATTAGAAGCTAGGTCCTTTGATGAACTAATTGAAAAAAATATAAATCAATCATGCTTCTGGTGACAGTTGAAAAGTCATGCCTGACTGATTTACATTTATTAGGGCCACCATGCATATTTAAGAGGCACATTAAAGAGCTGATTTTGGGGTAAGTACTGGATTTGCCAAGATGTTTGTAAGTCAGTGGTATTATAGAGTCTGCCCTGTCTCTCCCTTTGAAAGTACTCATCTCTGCACAGCTGTCATCAGAAAAGAGAGACTTGGTGATGTTTGGCACATCTGACTCCTGCAAAGGCTGACATCAAACATGGAGCAGATCTGGAGAGTGGGATGTCTCCACATCAGAAACCAAGTGACAGGACTGTGCCTTTGAACATCAAAAAAGAGCGGAAAAAACTCAGCAGCACTGATATCCAAGGGACAAACTCTGAGACCAAAGATAAGGCTCTTCTGCCAAATTCTTGGGGGTTAGGTGAAGGGCCAGCGGCCTCTGGCCTGTTCACATGTCCCTGCCAAAAAGGGGATGGGGTAGGGCCTGGCTCTGGGAAACTCCAGTGCTGTCCTCTTTCCCAGAGTCTCTGCTCCATCTTCTGCGATGACACTGTCATAGGGCCTACCCTCCCTGCCCACCCCACTCTCAGCGGCTACTCGAGGAGCAACCTGGGAGTCCCCTGGCGTGGCCCTTCCTCCCAAGTATCTGGGTGCTGAGGCTGACACAGATGCCAAGTACAGTGGTCACTATTAAATATGGGGGTGGGGAGAGGTCAATGGTCAGCTTTGAGTTCCAAATAGATCTTTAAATTCAGTATTCTGTTTTCAGTATGTAAGATATTTATATCGTTAAAAAATGAACACACATAAAGTACACCTGGAAATGTCTCCTGCCTACCTCTGCTCTCTCAGCCTGTCGCCTCCTATTCCTTAACCATTTTTACTAGAACCTTGTTTATTGTTCTAGTATTTCTTATGCAAAACCAAGCAAAGATATATATATATAACATATACATACATACATACATATACATATATATATATTTTTTCTTATTATTCTATTCTCTGGAAGAAGACAGTGCTGTTTTCTACTTCTGCACCTTGCTGTCTTCATTTAGGAATCTAGGTAGCGACATTTACAAATCCATCTTCACTTCTTTATCTGCTGGCAGCTGTGCAGACTCCTGGAGGTCTCATGGCTTCTTCCCGTGGCCCCCAGCTGACCCGTGGACAATGGCCGTTACCCGTTGCTCAGTGTTATGGCAATGTTGTGGGCACAGCCTGGACACGCATTTCCCATGTACAGGAGCATCTGTGAGGCTCACCTCGTTCCCTGGGCCCTGCTGTGTCCCCACAGCAGATGGGACAGTGTAGGCTCCACAGTGCAGGGCTAAAGCCACACTCAAGTTCCGGCCACTCTAGTGGCCACCTTAGTACCCACGAGTTTGCATTCCTCTGATGGTGAGTGAGATTGAGCGCCTTTTCTAATAGGAGAGGGCCATTGCCTTTTCTTTTCCAGAAACTGTCGTTCATTAGACTTGTCAGACCCAAAGCAGAAATGTCAATCTTGAAAGTGAGGGCAAGAGCTGTTTATTTTTCTTTTTTCAAAAAAGAAAACAGTTCTTCTGATTGCCTAAAGGTTGAGGGCCTGAGGGATCCAGAACATGAAATTCATAAAATAAACAACAGAGTGGGGAAGAATGCGTGATGATTTAGGGGAGTTTCTGTGCTCAGAGCACAGGTGGGGACTGGAGACTGGGGACCACAGTGGGAGCTGGCGGGGCCTGAGAAGGGAGCCCACGGCCACCGTCCTCCTTCTCGGCTCTGCTGCCTCCACCTCAGGTGGAGGTCCCGAGTGTGATAACCTCTTAAAAGCTTTAAGGTCTGTCCCTTCTTGCCCAGTCCAGAGGGTGCCTTCCCTAGGAAGGGGAAGGCCTCCCCTTCCTAATGACCTGTGAACACGCAGCTTTCCTTTGTCCCAGTAAAAGAAAAATAAACAAAACCCAGAGCCCATTGCTCCTGTAGCTGTTGCCGTATGCCCTCTGCACTCTGGGGTCTCCTTGTTGCGTACCATTGTTCTGGAGCCTGATGTCCTGAAGCACCTTCCCCATGGCTCTGTCCCCACTGTCCCTCTCTCTGTCCTGCTTCCCATCTGTTCCCATGGTTCCCTGGATAGATGTGCTGGTCACTCCTGGCCCCTGGCTCCGGCCTGCTGGCCTTTTGCTAACCATCGCTTTAGCCTGGATGGCCCTTCAACCAATGTTCAAACAGACCCACCCCCATCCTGACGGGGTACCCACCAGGCCCGGCAGGTGGCTCCAGTCCCTCATTCAATCCAGGACGTGCCCCTGGGGTTGGAGATCCGACCACTCCCTGTGTAAACATGCCCCGGATTCCCCAGAAGGGAGCATGCTTTGGCACTGGAAGCCGAGGACCCAGGGTCCTACACCGTCTCCATTGTACCTCCTGTGTCCTCTAGATGGGCACATCTGGAACATAGGGACATGCCTCTAACACATCTCTTTATTTTACCAAATTCTTTCCTCAATAGGGGAAGGAAGCAAACTTGCCACTCTGCCTCCTGGGCCAGCAGTTTCGTGGGGGCTATGCCCTGAGGCCACCTGGCCTTTTGGTCTCCAGGGCCAGCATGGCGCCTAGTGGGCATTCAATGGGCACCATTGCTGAGCTGGGTTTGGGTACATTGTGAGTCTGGGGTGAGGTGTGGCACATGCACGGGGTGTGGTGTGTAGTAGTGTGTGTGCACGTGTGTGTGTCTGCAGGGTCTTCTGTGGTAGCTATTGTAAAAATCAGTTATTTCTAAAGCCAAATCAAGCCATTTAATTGTTCAGCCAAAATTTGTGAAACGTGAACTTTGCTGCAAGCACCATAGTGATTACACTCCGTGCTATGTCCCAGAGAAACAGCTGGCCCCGCACAAGGCTCAGTCCTCTCATATCATGTAACCATCTCAGTGGGAGGGGAGAGGACCCAATAATCTCAGGATTCTCCAGAAGTTGTCCAAGACACCACAGGAATGCAGCCTGCATCGAGGAGGCAGCCCACCTACAGAGAAGGACATGGGGGGGCCACTCATGAGTCAGCAGAAAGTTTCAGGAGAGTTGTCCAGGCTGGGAGACCCAGATGGACACAGTTATGAGATTGCTTACCCAGGTGATCTAGTGACATGGTACCCACTGTCCCTGGTACTGATCAGGCCATCTGCAGGTGGTCTCCTCAGGTTGTGCTGTGGAGATGCACGCAGTTCCATTGCTCCGATTTATCTTATTTGGTGAGTAGGTATGTACCCTTTACTCCAGCCAGAAGAGTTCAACTGTGACTCAACTCTTCAGAATGACCTGGAAGGTAGAGACCCCAGGATATTTCCACTGGACACAAAAGTGGCTGAGGAGCACAGCTGGTGGGGCCTCTCCTGCCCCCAAGCCTCACCTACTGGCCCAGGCTGGCCCAGCCTCTGGGCCTGTCTCTCTAAGCTGTTGGGCACACTCACAGCAGGGATGGGGGCATCCCAGTCACCCACTGCAGCTAATCCCTCAGGGACGAGGGCACAGCCTCTGTGCAGCCTGAGTATTCCTGTCTCAGACTTTGCTATCTTCTGTCCCAAAGCTGGGCTTACCTGCTCCAAGTGCACCAGTCCGTCCTGAACAATCCACACCTCTCGCCCTCCAGAGGCATCACCTGGCTCCTGTCTTTCCTAAGGGAAAGGAGCAGGGCTGTGCCAGGGCCACCTGCCAGGCACATGACATGGCAACTGAATGAGATGGAGCATGAAAGCTTGAGTGCAGTGGCCAAGACACACAGCCCTCCACATGTCAGCTCTTGCTGTAGCTCTTATGTGTATAAGGCAAAGGGCTGTAATTTTAGGAAATTGGCCAGAATTTTCTGAAGTTAAAGATTCAAAGAAAACAAGCAAATATTCAAGAGGTTCAGCTGCTGCTCAAAGCACATCTGGGATGTCCTCAGGAAATTCACTCAAGGATAGTTAAGCACAGAACACAACATAGCTCTCATTACTGTGTTTCTGCCTTGTTTCTAAAACAATTTTATTCAGATTTACAGACTTAGCTCCAGCTGACTTTTGGTCATTTCTGCAAATAAATCCAACCTCAAAGGACAAAGATTAGCTAGGATTGAAGGGATTTTGAAGAAAGTGCTAGAGGCAGTGAAGGCAAAGGCCATAGTTCCAAAACAGGGCCATGGAGCCAACAGTGTGTTCCTCCCTGGGGGCAGGCCTTATGGGCGAGGAAATTCCAAGTTGCCTCCACACAGGTCCCACCACATCCTGCACTGAGTCGCTCCCACCCAAGGGCTCTGCAAGATCTAGCCTCAGACACAGCCTGACATGTGGCAGGACTTGGAGCCAAGCCAAGGTCTGTGACCCAGTCATCTAATTGTTCATAACAATCTGGCCCAGAACCCAGTGGCTTGAAATACCCACATAGCCCTGTTCATGGGACCACATTTGGGCTGGGCTCAGACGGCAGTTCTGCCAGCCTTCTGGGGGGGTTTCCATGTGGGGTTGTGGGTCTGGTCAGGCCCCAGGCTGTTGTAGGCAATGGACACTGGGTTCGGCTGGGTCAGGTAATGACAGAAGAGGCAACAGCAAGAGAGAAGAAACCTGAAGTCAGACCCTTCCCAGCTTCTGCCTGGCGTCCTCCCAGGAGAGCCCTGCAGTGAGAGGTGGCCACACTGGGTGTGGATGCAGGGCTATGATGGGCTGTAGTCCCACAGCTGCCTGTGGCAACAGATGCAGTGGCCATGCTGCACTGCCACGCTGCCTCTAGGTCTTCCATGGGGGACCCCTTGCCAGCTGACAGCAGCACAGGTCCTCCTGACACCCAGGCCTCCTGCTTGGCAGGGCCTATGAACATGGAGAGGCACCTGGGCCTCCAAACAGGCAGGTCCAGGCAGCCACGTGCACCACCATCACAGGTAGGCCTTTCATGTGCAAAGTTAAAAAGGGCGTTTAGATCAAAGACCTGCTCATTATAGAAATTATGGAAAAGAAGGGAAAGGATCAAGAGGAAATGAAACCACAGTTCTCAAACCCAGGGTTTGGATTTGGTGCGTGTCTTCCAGTCAGTGCCTCTCAGTGCATCTGGGGCTCCAACTTCCTCTCCCGTGTGTTGTGAGTGCCAAGTCCCAAGCCGGCCCATGGAAACAGCGTCCATGCTGGCTGACACGCTCACACGTCACAAACCAGTTCAATTATTACCCATGGCTGGCGTTTATTTTCCTCCCCATATTTTCATGATTATGGATAATACTTCCCCAAATACCCTTTGGCATCATCTTTGTTCACATCTCTGAATATTTCCTTGGTTAGATTTCCCAAAGGGCTAAGAGTGTGATCATCTCAAGTCTCCTGGTACATCTTGTCCAGCCCCACAGCCACCCCTTACAAGGTTCACCGTCCAAGTTGCCACCCTTCCTGTGATTGCCTGAGGCCTTACAATTTAGGTGTGTGTTAGAGATCCCTACAAGAGCTCGGGGCTTGTCCTTGGTGCCTTGGCTGTGTGACCATGGCAATCTTGGGAGACAGGCCATGGTGGGGGATGGTTTTCTCCCTGTCATCGCTAGTGGTGGGATATGCAGCAATTGTCTATCCCTTCTGAGATGGGAAGGGCTCAGCTCTGTGCCCAGGTCAGGGGCACTGCCTGGGTGCTAGGCACACCGAGAGAGTTCCACACATTGCTGTGTTCCCAGCGCTGTGCACGAAGGGGGTGCTTGGTCAGGCTGGAAGTGGGGCCAACAATGTGCCCAGTGGGGCAGCCTGGGAGGCAGGGGAGGCCTGTCTGCCATTGCAAATGGAACTGAATTCGCTCAGCGCATATAAAGGCTTGTGTAATTGGAAGCACTACTTCTGTTGTCTGTGCCAGTGTTTGACCACGATGTGATGCCACCCAGGGCCAGGCACCACTGACTGCCTGTCTGGTCACCACTTTTTGAAGTGAAGATAGAGCGTGACGGTCCTAGTCCCAGTGGTGTGTCAGTGTCTCTGGGAACACGTAGGAAATGCTGGCTCCGGACCTGGGCTGGGGTTGGGGCTGGGACTGAGCGCCAGAGTACAGACCATGAGGGAGGCACAATGTCCTCTCAAAACTCACCAACTAGTAACTGATCTCAATAATTAGGAGACTCCATTTGCATATATTAATTCAGAATTTTTTAAAATTAAATTTTGAAGAATAATCAAAACTTTCAATGTTACAAGGCAAAACGCTGCCATGTTTGAATGACGGCTGTCCCATCTACGTGGCTGTGGTACGGGAACCTGGGTGGGCCAGACTGGCCACTGTGGATGCCTCCCTGCCCACCCCTGTGGAGAAGTAATCTTCAAAGTCTCAGCTTCAATTACACCTTTTATAACAGGTCCTAATAAGAAGCACTTAGGTAATGAGCTGATTAAATCTGTAATTAAAGTGTCAAAAGCAGGGCCCCTAAGGAGCTCTGTGGCTGCTGGGTCTGCTCAGGGCCACCTTGCTTCCTCAGACTCGCCTCTGCTGGAGAGGGAGGGTCCCTGGTGACACGTCCAGCAGCAACTTCTTTTGATTATCAAAAACACACAGTCTCAAATGAAAGGTGTGGAAATAAATAGAACATGCCAGCTCCATGGGACCAGCACTTCTGAGGGTGGGCTCCCTTCCCTGCGAGGCAGACTGTGTCCCGAGGGGACGATTTTGCTGAAATGGCTCAGGAAACTGCATTTCCAGAGCACGTTGGTGGCCCCCCTGGGGAGACCTACTCAGCCCTGCACATGCCTGCCAGCCCTGCCTGCCCTGTCCCGTCTGAAGGCCAGTCCCTGCTGCCTTCCCTGGGGCATCTTCAATACTCGAGAATGCTTAGGCAGCACTCTCATCCTACCCACTACGTTCATCATTTAGCTTGGAACTCAGCTCTAACTCCTCCCTTTTAAAAAGCTTTTTATTTTGAGCTAACTGTAGATTCACATGCAGTTTTCAGTAATAAATTCAGAGAGATTCCATGTACTCTTTCCCCCAATTATGACGTCTTGCACAACTACACATAGTGCCACATGGTAGGAATTTGCATTGCTACAAACCATTGGTCTTACTCAGCTATCATGTTTTATAGGCAGCTGTGTGTGTGTGTACTGGAACACTTAGTTCCATGCAATTTGGTCACACGTATAGATTCCCATGACCCTCTCCCATAAGGATCCCTGAGGCCACCCTATGCAGCTACCAATGCTCCCTGCTTCTTTCCCACCCCTGGCCTGCCCTCAGCCCCTGACAACCACTCACCTACTCTCCACTGTCTTGTAGTTTAAGAATGAAACAAAAGTGACACAGTGACAGGAGCAGCCATAGAAAGCAGCACCTCACACCCCCTGACAAGTGTGCGAGGTGCCTGCGGTTTTCTCCTTACCTAGGAAGGAAAAGAAGATCGTAACTAACCCTACTGCATCTATGCACATGTGGTTATATTTATTTTTAATGCCTATCTGTTCCTTTTCTAAAGGTCATTTTTCAAGTCACAAGTGACCCTGGATACTAGTATGATCTTGCCAGCAACTGTAGGGTCCTAGTTGGTGCCAGCCGGGGCCCAGCTCTTGAGGCCTCGCCTGCCAGGTGCCACTCTCTACACCTGGGCTGTTCTTGTGACATACGACCTGTGGGGCAAGGGTCCTGGAAATACAAGTTTGGGTGAATTGTGCAGCGATACGTAGCCCCTGGAACCCAAAACACTCCCTGTGAGAAGGCCTTGCTGTGCAAACTCCAGAGAAATTTGTTTGGAAATGTTTATTCAGTATGTGTGTATCTGCTTTACATACAATCTCACTGACTGAGCTAACCATGGGGACAGCCATCAGAAACGGCAGGGCTGGTGGTGGTTCCTGGAGCAGATGCCCCTCCCCAGGACTGGGGGCTGGGGGGCACTGAAACCAGGGGAGGAGGCGCTGAGCAGGGACAGGGAAACCTTCACCCATTCACTCGCAGAGATAACTGTGGGCCTCACACAGTGAAATATAACTGCAAGGAGAGCCCCACGGTAACCATAGTGAAGGGTAGAAGAGACTCTGGGCTTGGCTGTGGCCACAGTGAGGTTGCGGTGGCTCTTGGTGCCACGGTCCCCAGCCCCCAGGGCAGCAATGGCAGGACATAGGCTGCTCAGACAGCCAGATGCCTGTGCTTCAGTCTTCCTCAGAGGTCTGGGCTGCACAAGCCACAGGCATGGGGAGAGGCAGGCAGCTTGTGCTACATGTTCTATGATGTGGTTATCTGAGTCCAAAGCAGAAACTCCATATTCACCAGCTCAGAGCCATCATCCAGTTATGAATGTTAAGGCTCTGGGATGGCCAGCCTGATGCATGGGAATTCCCAGAGTTACACTGCTCAGAATCAGCTTGGGAGCCCCATGCCCAGTGTCAGTTTCAGCCCAATGGAGCACAGAAAGCAGGCTTACTGCCTGCAGGAACTTAGGACCTCTTCTGGGATTTCCTCCCTTGCCAGCATCAAAGAGTCCTTCAGCCCCCGAGGGAGGCTGTGGTGCTTTGGACACTTGGCTGCCCTGTGTTGGATACTGAGGGACATGGCTGGGGGAGAAGGCTTGGTCTGCTGGGGACACCAATTCCCCTATACCCCTGGCCACATCCTTGGAAGCCACAGTCATACCAATTCCTCTACATCCCCTGGCCACAGCCTTGGAAGCCACAGGCTGACACGTGTAGGCCCAGGCCACAGCCTCTATGGCAATCCTCGCTCCTCTTTCTCCTCACAGCCTCCTCCTGCTGAGTCTCACCCGTGCCAGCGTGTGCTCATGTGTGTGTCCACATGTGAGGTGTATGTGCATGTGTGTGGTGTGTGTATTATGTGGGGTTTGCACTTGCATTCATGTGCACATGGGTCAGGAATGAATGAGTGGGATCTGGGTAGGTGCTGTCTTTTGGGAGCGCCTCCAGGGACTGGAGCAGAACATCAGGAGTCATGCCAGGGAGGAAGGCTGAGGCACCATTGTGAGGTGTGGGGTGTCTCAGAGCTGGCCCAAGGAGGGAAGTTTGTCTGTGCACTGGCTCCCTTGGGCCTGTACCTCTGGCGTTGGGCAGGTGAAGGCTGTGTGGGCTCCCACAGGTGACCCAAAAGTTGTCAGGACCCAGAGATGCCAGTAAGGCTGAGGCTGCCCAACCACCTGTGTATAAGCCCATGGTTGGAGGCAGGACAGCAGACAGCTGTTTCTGCTGGCTCACGAGGAGGTAAGGGGATGTGGTTTTTTTTAGAGACGGAGTTTCACTTTATCGCCCATGGTAGAGTGCCATGGCATCACACAGCTCACAGCAACCTCCACCTCCTGGGCTTAGGCTATTCCCTTGCCTCAGCCTCCCAAGTAGCTGCAACTACAGGCGCCCGCCACAACGCCCGGCTATTTTTTTGTTGCAGTTTGGCTGGGGCTGGGTTTGAACCTGCCACCCTCTGTATATGGGGCCAGCGGCCTACTCACTGAGCCATAGACACTGCCCATAAGGGGATGTGTTTTAGTTCCCTGAGGAAGCGTGGGGTCAGGGGCAGCTCAGAGTGCCCAGCCTGGCACTCAGCTTCTCACTCTTCCTCACTGGGCCTTGAGGCCAACTTACCTCACACAGGCCCAGTGCTGCTCCAGTCATGGGTGCTGGAGAAACACTTGGCAGGGAGGCACAGGGACAGGCCACAGAGGAAACCTTGTGCCAGGCACAAGGAGGAGGGAGTGTGGCCAGGGGACATTGAAAACCCTGGTCATCAGCATGGTGCAGAGCAGACCAGGCCACACATTGGTGGGACTGTTCCTGGACATCCCTGCAGCCTCAGCCGGGGGCAGCAGAAAGATGGTGTGGGGACCACAGGTGAGAGGTGAAATATGTCGCAGCACATGGTAGTGTGCTGGAGACTCAGAAAGGGTGAAGGAAGCACCAGGAGGAGCCCTGAGAGGAATGGGACATAGGGCAGGGAGGCTGTGCCCAGGAGCAGCAGGTGCCTGGGCTGCAGAACCCACATGCCCAGCAGCAGTTGGCCACCTTGACATGGCTCTGGGAGAGGTGGAGGCTGTAATCATGGGAGGAATTTCAGACGAGCCCCCTAAAGGTGGTAAAGATGTCATCACTGAAGTTTAGTTATCCCAGCCTGCTATATCTTTTAAATTTGTGTTTACGTTCAATTGCCTCATTTAGGCTATATTCTACTAATTCATATCTTTTTAAAAATAAAAGAGCTTTGTTCTAAGAAGAAAAGATTTGGGAGTAGAAAGCAACACACACACACAAAAGGATATAGACACAGATGTCACCCCACATCCTCAGAGAGCTGAAAGAAAGTTTTTCTATCCCTTCCCCCACTACTTCCTGTGTGGCCTGCAAGCAGAGTCCCACCTGCAGAAGGGACAGGGGGTGTGGCTTTCTCACAGGTGTGGGTAGGGTCAGAGGTTCACTGAGGCTGGAGTCTTCCTCTTTGCTAGGGTCTACTTGGAGGCGATGGTCTACAATCTGGGCCTCAGGCTGCTGCAGAGTCAATTGAAACAAGTTCATTTCTTCCCTCGGACCTTGGACCTCAGTGAGGCCTTCTCTGTCAGCCAGGGTCCTGGGCAGCCTCTGGGGTCCTCCTACCCAGTGTCCAGTGACACTATATGCAGGGCACTGCTTTTTGGGACAGCCCTGAGAGCTAAGGGGCTGGGGTCCAGCCTTGCTGTCCTGTCTAGTTTGGGGGCTGGGATGGAATGTGCCTCTGTCCCTCAGAAGTGAACAGCAATGCTGTGGCAGGGCGTGGTCTAGCACGCGGCCACCTCTGCTACAACTAGGCACTGCACTGAGCTCCAGGGGGCAGACAGAGTCTCCCTGCCTCAGCCTCTTGGGTGTACCCTCCCCAACAGAATCCTGCAGAAGCCGCAGCCCTCTCAGCCCTCTGGCCACCTCCTTATTTGAGATTCCTTACTTGGGAGTTTGATGGGTGGGCCGTCCTACCCTGGCCCCACTCAGGGTCATAGAGCCAGCTGGTGGCAGGCCCAGAGCTGCCCCTGACCCCAGGCTCATATTCCTCTGTCTTCCCTCCCTGCAGCCCCCATCTGTGCGGGTGCCCTGAGGCATCACAGAGGTGCAGCATCAGCTTGCTCCCATTTGGTCCAGGCAGCTCCAGCTAGGGCAAGCAGGTTGTTCAGGACCACCAATCTTCAGTCTGTGGTCTAAGCAGAGGGAGGACTTTTGTTCTTTTTGACAAAAGAGTATGTTGCCACCAAGTGCGGCAGGTGGCATATTGGGCTGCCTGGGGTGCTGTTATCAGAAGCCAATAGCCAAGCACTTGTGATGTCTGCAGGACCTCGTGCTCCCATCCTGAGTTGGGCTGACGGTGCACCGATGTCAGCAGCCACTTGGCCAGGCCTCCTCCAGCCTAGACCCAGCTGAGGATTAGGACTGTGGCTGCCCAGGGGTGAGTCCAGCGGCACTCCTGCTTTACTGTCCAGGGGGTGACTTGGTTAACTGCTTTCTGTCTCAGTTTCCCCATCTGTTCCCTGCCATCTTCACCTACAACAAGGATGCTAGCCCTCTGCATACACCTGTTTTCTTCTTGGCTCTCTGCCTCCTCCCTGCCCACCGTTCCTCTCTGTTCCTCTCTCTCTCTCTGTCGGCTCCCCCGAATGAAACCCTTTTTGATCTGGGTGTCTGTCACCATAGCAGGGGCTGCAGCACTGCAGGTAGAGACCAGGTCTTGGGCAGATGTGGCCCTGCTCCTCCTGCCAGGCAGGGTGGGGAAGGGGCTGCCACATGGCACTCAGTAAGGGGCCCTGTGCAGGCTTGCCAGCTTTTTTTTAAGGAAGGGCTGTGGCCAGAACAGAAATGAAGCCCTGGAGCCCCACATCTGGGCCAAAGTGGGACTCATGAGGGTGGTCTGGACAAGCCTCTCAGCATGTACTGGGCAGGCTCCAGGCCTTCTGAGCCAGGGACCCTGATGGGCTGTGACAGGCCCACAGTGGGGAGGTCCCAGCACACCCTGCACCTGCCCTCCCTTTCCTACCTCCCCTTTGTGAAGCAATCACAGTGCAGACGTGAGAAGAGCCACTTGGGGCGGCCTCCTTCAGGGACATGTTGGCCACCACACTGGCCTAGCTTACCTGGGGAATCTTTGGGGCCATCACAGTTCCCGTGACCTTTCTGCCCCCTGGGCAGGGCACTTCCACTTCTGGCATCTGCGGTAACATCACTGCTTCCCATGGTCACAGGCCACGCCCCGCACTGCCGGCAGAGGGCGCTTCAAGACGCGCCTGTTCCTTACGGGAGGCTCCCCGGCTCTGCCGGGCAGCTCGGCCACCGCGCCTGCCCGCCTGAACCTCTGTGCCACCCCTCCCCGTCTAGGAGATTATCCTGCCAGCCCTTAGTACTTTGCACTAGAGTGCAAATTATTTTTTTTTAATTATTTAAAAAAATAATTTCCTAGTAGCTATTGTCATTTTAATTCATTTAACTTTTAACTTTATTACAACGTGGTCTCCATGCACACAGGCACCGCAATGGGCTGCTTGGTGCCCCCTCTCCCGGAAATCTTAGTGAAGTCCTAACCCTTAGTACCTCAGAATGTGACTATATTTCAAGTTTGGTTAAGTTATAATAAACTGTGGCCCTAATCTAATTTGACTGATATCCTTTAAAGAAAGATTAGGATACACAGAGGGACAACCACCTGAGGACACAGTGAGAGGATGCCGCTTCCAGGCCAAGGAGAGAAGCTCAGAGGCCAGCCCAGCTGGTACCTAGAACTTGGACTTGCAGCCTCCAGAACTGTGAGGAAATAAATCTGTAGTGTGAGCTGCCCAGCGTGTGGTACTTGTTGCTGCAGCTCTAGCAATCTGACATGGGCACTGTGGATTTGTACCTGTTTCCACAGCACCAATCGCACAGTGATATGACTGAAGGTTGGGCCCACTCAGCAGCAGCTCCAGAGAGGCCTGAGTGCTGGGACAGGGCCGTCTCACCTTGATTTATCTCAGCCGTGGACTGAATGAGTGGCAGTGGGCAGGGTGGGGAGAAGGGTCCAGACCTGGAGCCAAGTCGTGTGTGACCTTGGGAGGAGATGCTGCCTCTTATTTCTCCTGGCCTGGTGTGCTGACATTGTTCCTTCCTGCCAGGAATGTCCAGGCGGTAGGAAGCATCTTGTGATTTGTCCTGGACTGGGCTGCATCCCTCTGACCCGTTCTCTTGAGGCACAGACTGTCCGTGTGTATGGTGACTCATTCAAAGCTGCCTTAGAGTTCAGATCATGGACTTTAACCAGGGTGGGGCAGCTGCGTCTGCCTTTCTGCCCTGTCTCTGTGGGTGCCCTATAATTGTCTGCTCACCAACAAATGAATGGGTGATGACTGAGCCATTGATGGCACATGGTGGACGTGTTTCCTCTGACACCGCCTGGCTGTATTCCAGCTTTCTTCTGGTTCCAGTTTTTCAGGACATTGCAGAATGTGACTTTTTCCACACCAAGACTTCTTTCTTCACACGTATAATTATGTCCAAGTCTGTCAATATTGCCTCTGGGACTTTTTAGATCCAATCTTTATACCTTGTTTTCCTTAATATGGTCTGGTGACCCTCTAATGCCCTTTAACATAGCTGTGGGGTTTCCAGGGCAGTGTCTTGGGGAGGTGGCTCCATGGAGGGGTTATCCTCTCACCACTGTGCTCCATCCATGTGGCTTCAGTGGGGCTGATAGCCCAGACACTAGCAATCAGTCTATGCCTGTCCTCTGTCCAGGCAGAGGGTCAGGGGCAGCATGGGCCCAAACCAGGCAGTGTGCAGGATTATTGGCCATGAGAAAGAACAGCTCTACCTCTGTAGGGATAGCTGAAGGGTCAGGAAGGTGTCCAGGACTTGCCAGTGACCATACTGCTGTGACTTGGGGATGAGCCTACTGAGAAAGGAGCCAGCATGGAGGGCACCTGGGAAAGTGACACCAAGGGACATGGTAGGAGCACCCAGATCCAGCTGTGCCCAAGGCAAACCACAATGAAACCAGTGTTTCTTAGTGCACCCACTCTTGGCATTTCGGCTGAGTCTTCACCATGGGACTAGTCTACACAGTGCAAGAAATTCCATATCCTGGTTCCCACCCGCAAAGCGCTGAGTGTCCTCACACACAACACCACAGCCCCCATCATTCCCACATGGTTAGCTGCCTGTCCTCAGCTTTTCAGTCACTCGGGTCAAGAAATCCTTATTTTACTCATTCCAGTTGGTTTTCTGGCATTTTCAGATGAAAAGGCCTTGACAAATGGCATCTGCTATCACTGTGTTGGGTGTCTGGGATTTAAACCCTAATGTACCAGTTGATGTCGGGGTGGCCCATCAGAAGGCAGGACTTTCACTGAAGGAGTGGTTGAGGTCTGCAGGGAGCATGTGGCCAGCATAGGTCCCATCGAGATGCAGGAATGAAAAGCTGCCCGATTCTGGACATGGTGGGCAGTGCAGACGACAGGCTCAGCATGGTGTGGCTAGCCTCGGACACTGGGGACAATAGCTAGATCTGATAAAGGGCCCAAGCTAACAGGATGTAGGCATGTCCCTCGTGGCCAGCTGAAATGGCTTTCTTTGTGAAGTGAAGAGAATTCCCTGGAAGGATACCATGAAATAGAAAGAAGAGAAATCCAAAATACTGTCCAATTCTGTAAGGGCCCTGACACAGTCCCTGGAGATGGCATATGTGGTCAGGATGGGCTGAAGCAGCTTGGTGGGGAAGAGCCTGGGTCCAGCTGCTGTCCCTGAGTACTGCAGGTCCCATGGGGGTGCTTGTTCTATTTCAACACCTGGGGTCTCTCCTCAACCTTCCTCCTGTCTTCTGCTACGCAGGGAAGTGCAGAGTACCCGGCTTCCAGCTGATCACCATCTATTCGTGGCCTGTGGGAGTGACACAGACTCCTCCCCAGTGTTCAAGGGCTATTTTGGCCCTTTCTCTTCTCCCACAGCAGAGGGAACCACAGCCCTGCCTAGTGTATGGCCTAAGACACCTGATTTTTCCACCTGTAGAACAATGTGGTAGCAGCGCCTCCTTCAGTCGATGGTTGCTGGCATAGCCTTCTTTCTACTATGGTCAGAAGTCCTAGCTCTGCCCCTTATTTAACTCAGAATTAATAATAATAACAGAACTTCTCAGAATTGTAAATTCACCTGTGAAATGGGGATGATCAGAACCACACTGCAAGGGCTGTTATAAGGATTGAGACGGTATCTATGGAAACTGTGTAAATAAGACTGTAAATCACCTCCTTCCCTCCAGGCTGCAGCCTCCCCAACCCATAAATGTCCCAAGAGGTCTCCAGCCCGCTTGGATCCCTCTTCTGGAGCCCCAAGAGACTGCTGAGGCATCTGAGATTGCCCATCTTGTACCATAGCCAGGTGTGCACAGACTTTGCCACTCTGCTGAGGGCCACTGGCTCTTACCCTTGTCACTCCCCCTGCAGCACCTGGAATGGCTGGGTGAAGGGCTGACCTCTGGAGATGATCCCAGGAGAGAAGATTCAACATTCCCCACAGGGACTGAGGTAGCTCAGTTCACCCACGGCTGATGAGAAATGTCTCTGTGCACAGGCTGAGCGGGTGGGCTGCCCTCCCTAACACTTTTCTCCCTGTGTTCAGGCAAATTAGTCCTGTTTCCTTAGTGAGCATGGATTCTGAATGCTGGGAGTGGGACGTGTGACTTGAATGCAGAATGGCACTAGGCCCTGAGGGGTTGCTGGATGGTCTTATAGTCAGGATCTCTCTGTCCAGCCGAGAGGCTGTGTTGGCCTGCCAGGTAGCCTTTCCAGATTGTGATGGGTACCACCTACATTTCCTCTGGACCTCCTCTTCCCACACTCTTTGGCTTGACACAGTACTTCTATAGAGGGGTATAAGTTTGGCACCCAGGTTTGAGTCAGAACGGCAGACTTGAGTTTGAGTCATGGAAGTCCACTGGAGCTATCATTCCCAGGATAATTCATTTAACCTCTTCTGAGACAGTCTTTTTTTTTTTTTTTTGAGACAGAGCCTCAAGCTGTCGCCCTGGGTAGAGTGCCATGGCATCACAGCTCACAGCAACCTCCAACTCCTGGGCTTAATTGATTATCTTGCCTCAGCATCCCAAGTAGCTGGGACTATAGGTGCCCGCCACAACGCCCGGTTATTTTTTGGTTGGAGTTGTCATTGTTGATTGGCAGGCCCGGGATGGATTCAAACCCGCCAGCTCTGGCGTATGTAGCTGGCGCCTTAGCCGCTTGAGCTACAGGTGCCGAGCCCATTTAACTTCTAACTGTGATTGCTCATCCAGCAAACAAAGATAGGAGTACCTTCCACACAGCCTGCTGGACACAGTGTGGGCCACATCAGCCTACCCCACAACTACCCAAGCTGTGTTATTTACTCTTATACAAGTTTATTTAAGTTTTTCTTAGCAATGTTGTCCAGGCTGGATTTGAACTCCAGCGATCAAGCAATCCTCCTGTCTCACCATGCCTGGCAAGTTCACATAATTGTTACAGAGGAGTAAAATGGCCCTTTGCTAAGCATCTTTCTAGCTCAAGTATACATATGTGGGTGTGTGTCTCAGCTAAGAGGGCAACAGAAGCCTATTTCACACTGTCCCTGACACTCTGCAGGTGTCAATCTGTCTGCCTGGTTTCTGGGGTTCCCTGCATCCATCCCATGCTCCAGAGAGTATCTCTCCATGGCTGGGGCACCCTGAAAACCAGAGAGATAAGGACAGGTCCAGAAGGATGCCCGTCTTAGAGGTCAACACCACACACTTCCGATAGAAAGGAGGAAGGCAAGTCATCTGTAGATAGTCCCCTTGCCCTTACAGGCATGCTTCTTTCTCCTGTGGCTCCACCCTCACTGCCTATGGGTCTCCAGTGTGTGCTGGGTACGGCCACCTGATATCACCGCTGCCCTGACCCCTGGTCTCCTCAGTGGCCCTGATGTAGACCTTGAGGGAGCACTGACTCCGCTGCT
Organism: Nycticebus coucang; assembly: GCF_027406575.1. Taxonomy (NCBI): domain Eukaryota; kingdom Metazoa; phylum Chordata; class Mammalia; order Primates; family Lorisidae; genus Nycticebus; species Nycticebus coucang. Next base: position 104,134,532 of record NC_069783.1, on the reverse strand, counting down.
CCTGCCATCCAAACACAAGGCCTCTCCATGTTCATTTTTATTTAAAGACTCGGAAACACAGGCATCATAGTTTGTCATTACTGTCAAGTCTTCCAAAACCACACGCTGACATTTGCGTATAACAAGAACACTGGGGTGTGTGTGAACTGTGCGAAGTACGAAGGATCTCATTCAGTCTGCTGAGCTTGTTTCAGGGCGCCCAGCCTGGCATTCGCCCTGGGAGGATTTGGGAGAGAGCCCATGGCCTACCACCCTGCTGCCGTGCCCACTCCCTGGGCCCTAGGCAGTGGCTGTCCTGGCTCTTTGGGGTCTGCTGGCCTCACTCAGTTACGACTGTGAACCATACTGGGCTCCTCCCAGATCCTCACCAGGGCCACCAAATGCCACCACACAACTAAGACATGTCTACTTTTGAGGCCAGCATTGAACAGCAGAGTTTTAGACAATGTACAACCACAATAGTCTGTCCTTCAAGATGAGGAGGCCTGAAGGAAAGGGTGAATCCTACTCCTGCTCTTATCTGCAGGTTACATGGTCTGTAAGGCTGCAGGTGTGGGGAACACTCAGCACAAGCACAGCCTGTGTGCATTTCCCTTGCTCTCTGGAGTCCTGGCATCAGCTCCCAGAGCTCTCAGAGAACAGGCCCTGGCACTGGCTGGGCCCACGGCATCACTTCCTTCCCAAGGCAGCACCAGCGCCCACCCCTGACTCTACTGTGACAGGGGCTGGCTGATGTCTTCCAAAGATACTGTGATGCCTGCCCTGCCCTCTCCTGTGCAGTGTGGGTGCTCAGCCTGGGGCTGCTGGCTCACCCACTATCACCTGGGTTTTGAGTACATTCCTACCGGAAGCACCAGAGGAAAGAAGGTCCAAGTTAGTCTATTCTGTTGCTTGGTAGCTGCCCTGGTTTAAAAAAGTGTTTATTATGTGGACACTTAGGTAGTCTGGTTTCGCTGGAGAACACATGTCTCACTCAGGGTGTTAATCCACGCACCTCTTTGGTGACAGCATGAATTTAAACATGCACAGGACTTTTGTGCATGACAACTAATTCGGCAGCAAGGGCAAATAGTTACCCTCTGGTTGTCACTAACTTTCAGGGATCCCTGTGTTTAAACCAGATTCTTTCTTCTTCTATTCTGAACAAATTCCTCAAATGTATTACATCTACTGCCGTCTGGTGGGAGGAAAAGAGCCTTTCTCTAGGCTGGACCCCCTCCACCCCTGTCCCCAGTGTGGTGACCACCTGGCGGGAACAAGTAGCCAAGCCATGTCCCCAAATGGGAACTCTGAAAACAACGCTGCCCAAATTTCAAAGGCTTCATGCCAGGAAAAAGAATGTGTTTCTGGAGCTGGTTGTATCCCCGAAAACCAGTGACACCCTATGTTACCAAAGGCAATTTATTCAGTCTAATTTAAGTCTCAGTGGTTTGTGTAAAAATGAAGGTAGAGAGAGAGGAGTTATGACTTGAGAATTTGAGATGACAGAATGTGTGCCTAAGGCATGAATCTCAAGAATAAAATTGTCTCTTGACAGGGCCCCTCCATCAGTGTCCCTGGGACTCGATCTGCTGTGCTAAGGAATATAGTCTGTCAACCCACTTAGGGGAAGGTCCCAGGACCAAAGCTGCCCTCCCTCCTCTCTTGTCCTACCCAGCCCCAATGATGCATGTCTGCAGAGGTGCGGCCATCCCTGTCCTGACTGCACCTCTGCTCTCTCTGTTTGCACCGTCTGATATGGAAGCAGTCATTTATTTTATAAAAAGAAGAGAAAAACCTTTGCTAGGTGGTGCGGTTTGTACCACTGCACATTTTGACAGCAAGAAATGGTATTTTGAGAATGCGAATTGCTGAAGTCATTCTCTTTGAAGCAGTAAAAGGAAGATTCTGCCTTCCTGGGCTGGGGTTGGACCTACGTGTTCACTCCTACAGACACACAAAAGGACAATTATAGTGGCCCTTCCTCCAAATGTTTCCAGGTCTTGAATAATAATCATCACTGTCTAGACGGAGCATGGAGTTTGGTAAAGGCTGAAAGAAACAGGCTGTTTCCCAACTCTCTCCAACCACCTAAAGGGATATGCTCCCACCCCACTGAGGGGTAGCCAACGCCAACATGTGGAGGATGTGGCCTATTCAGCTTTTTCTAAAATTCATATGGTAAATACAAAAATTCTGCCCCTTTGATGTTGCTTCAGACATTTTTTTTCTTTCAACCTCAACCAAGTCATTACTAGTTTTACAAAAAGGCAGCACCAGATGTATGAAAAATAGGCAATGTCTGACCTATTAGAAATATATAAAGTCTAACAGCTTCACGTTAAAAAGATGTCGTAAGAAAGAAGCAATGCAAAGGACAGTGGTGGTGAAATAGAGTGTCACTTACAACGCTGGCAGGAGATAAAGCCACCCAGGATTCTGCTCTAGTTCCCAACAGGAGCCATGTGGTGGATCTTCCGAGGGACTCCTGGCCCCTTGCCCCCCCACCATTAACACCATTGCTGAGTGGTTGGGCAGCAGGTGACTGAGGTATATAGAGAGGTGACAGGGATCTGGGCCCTGCAGGAAGCTCAGGGCAGTCACCGTCTTCCTGCAGCTTCCGAACCCAGACAGCCACAACAGGCCTGCACGGGTATCTTTTCTTCTACGAGGTGCTTTCTTTACAGTTTGCACAAAGGGGTGGACATTTCAATGAACACCCCAGGGTGTGCTCTCCATTGGGTTTTGGGCAAAGATGTGACCTCCACAGCCTGGGCCCCTGCCCCAGGCCATGTTGTCCCCACCAGCCACCTTGGAGGGGACCCAGGCCCTTGGGCAGTCACAGCCCCTCTCCTCATGCCTGGGGATTCCCAGGAGGCCACTCGGGTAGCCAGGGGAGGGCATGGTCCTCAGAAGCTCTCCACGAAGCTGCCCGGGAAGAGGCCCGTGCGTCCATTTCGCTGCAGGGTCCCCTTGTACCAGCCGTCCTCGCGCTTCTTGTGCACAAAGACAATGTCGCCTTCCTTCAGCTCAATCTCTGCCTCGCTCTGGGGCGGGTATGAGACCACCACACGGTACCTGGGGGCAGGAACAGACAGCACAGTGGGTGAACCTGGCCCTGACTGCCTCTGCTACGCCAGGGCCTGCATGCCAGGCCACGCTCTTCCCTCTGTACTTTACCTCAGTGTAGATTACTGTCACTTGGGGCTACTTTTTCCATTTTATGAAATTTTTACTTATTTTTTTAATTTTCCAAAATTCTTTTGACATTTTTGATTTTTTTAATAAAAATACAAAGAAATTTCTTCTGTCTTTTCAAACACAGATCTACAAGGAAGCTGGACTGTTTCTCCTCTGTGACTAGACCTAACTGTTCATAGCCCCGCTCACACCTCTCCTGCCGTGACCACCCACCACCACATTGGTCTCCCAGGGGTCCTCAGCAGGGGCTGGGCACGGAGGGGAACGCATCTGTGTCCTTGTTGGTGCTGCCCCACCCTCACACCCTGGGCTCGTGTCCCCACCTGTCCATGTGTCTGTTTCTCTGTCTGACATGCAGGGCCCCTCACCTGTGCCAGCCTCATAGGCAGGTGGGTCCCCTGTCATGTGTGAAGGGCTTTGAACACTGTTTTGATTAAATGGCTATTTCTACATATGCTCTCCAATTCCTAAGACGTTACAGCCTAAGCAACTGGACTGGCTGAAGTCCCCCATCACCACCAAAAAGGCCCAATTTTCCCCACGTCTCATTTCCACAAGACTCAGGCCTTCTACAACCTATGTGGCCTCCCTGGAGTCCCTGTTTTCAGGCTGGCATGACACAGTCTGGAAGCAGAGATAGGTTCCATGTGTCACCTCTGCCTGCTATCCTGAATCTCTGATGGAAGTGGGTCCAAAGGGCTCCTCTGGGCTGTGGCATGCACCCCCTTCTCTGGCCTGCCTGGCTTGGGATGGAGAAGCTGTGGCATTGGGGCAGTTGAGCTTGGTGCTGGGTTTGGGAAAGAGGTGCAGATAGGGAAGACCCAGCCTCAGCCCTGGGAACACATAACCCTGGGCCTGTGAGAGCAGCAGGCGAGGGCCACACCCAGGCTGCTGTGGGGGTGTGTGGTGCCCCTGTTCCCAAGGGAGCAGGGGCTGCAGGCCCCCCCTGGACCCAGTCCTGAGCACCAGCTACCTCCAAGTGCCTGGGAATGTCCGTAGGTGAGAATGGTTGGATGGGGTCCCAGCACTGTCCACTGGCCAGCCAGACATGGCTCTCAGGGCCTGGGAGACAGAGACGAAGGAGGTGCCTCCCCTCTCCTCTAAGCCCAGTGCCTCTGCAGTGCTACCTGCCGGCCTCCTGGAAGGAGGACAGATGGCCACTGGGATGTAGCCCGCCGTCTGTGCAGTCAGCATGCAAACCAAGGCTGCGAGAGCCCCCGGGCCAGCGCCGTCCTGCCTGCGGCTTTCTGCCATCCTCCACCTCCTCTAACACTTGCTCCTTCCCTCTCTTCCCCATGGAAAGAAAGGAAGGCAAAGGGCGAGATGATTTCTCAGACTCTAAATGCAAGTTGTGGCTTTTGCCTCAACTGTCAGATGTGAAAAAACAAGTAGCTTTAAAAATGCAATGTGTAGGAAGAAGTGCTTTGGTCCTTCTGTATGATTTGGGGTCTAATGAGCCCAGATGGATGTGGGCTGAATTCATACCAGACGAGTGGTCAATGTTTCTGTCAAGATCACTCCAGTACTCTGAGCTGATCTTCCTGCTGTAGGAGAATAGCTGATATACCTCGTTACAGATGCACGGGGCTGCCCCCGGAACAGTGGGAACGACAGCTACTCCCACATCACACATCAGGGAGCGACTCTGCCCTTCTGAGGATAATTGAGGTACCTCAACCACAGCTAATCTTTAGATACAGGCTCAGGAAATCCAAATGGCCAACTGCAGAATGAATTATCACTGCATTTATTATTATTGCCATTAGCGCCATGTGTGAAGTTTGGAATGCCCTGACCCTCTCTCTGACAGAAGGGATCCCATGGTGGGCCTCCACATGGTGGCCTTTTCAGAGCATTTGCTTCAACACAGCTGAGGATAAGTGAGCCTCTGCATTGGTGGAATGTGGACACTCAACTATCACATCGGCACACATATCAGTTGCCTCCTGCTGATGTCATGAGTGACCACAAACTCAGTGGCATCACATGGGGCTCCTCATCTTACAGTTCTCTAAGTCATAAATCCAAGTCTCACGAGCCACATCAAGGTATCTGAAGGGCAGGTCCTGGGTCTTTCCCAGATTCTAGAAGTTGCTGTATCCATTCTCTGGAGGCTTCTTCCTCTGTCTTTGAAGATGATGGGAGACAGAGTCCTCACATCATGTCACATCATGTCACTCTGACCTCTTCTCCCTCCTCCTACTCATTAGGACCCCTGTGATTGCACAGGGCGCTCGGGACAACCTAGAATAGTTGTTCTCAACCTGTGGGTCATGACCCCTTTTTAACAATGAAAATACATTGTGGCATTAGGAAGGTTGAGAACCACTGATCTAGAACAATCTCCTTATTTTAAAGCCAGCTGGTCAGCAACCTTAGTTCCACCTGCAACCTGACTTTTTCTTTGAGGATTAAGGCATAGACATTTTGGGGGCCATTATTCTACCGACCATAACACATAATGGATCAAAGAAAAATGCTTTTATTATTTATTTTTGAGACAGAATCTCACTCTGTTGCCCTGGGTAGAGTGCCATGGCATCCTAGCTCACAGCAACCTCAAAATCCTGGGCTCAAGTGATCCACTTTCCTCAGCCTCTCCTACAGCTGGGACTATAGGAACACAGCACGATGCCTGGCTATTTTTAGAGATGGGGTCTTGCTCTTGCTGAGGCTGGTCTAGAACTCCTGAGCTCAAGCCATCCTCCTGCCTTGGCTTCCCAGAGTGCTAGGATTACAGGCATGAGCCACTGCACCTGGTAGGAGCAAACCCTTTTTTTTTTTGGAGACAGAGTCTCACTTTGTTGCCCATGGTAGAGTGCCGTGGTGTCACAGCTCATAGCAACCTCAAACTCTTGTGCTTAAGTGATTCTCTTGTCTCAGCCTCCCAACTAGCTGGGACTACAGGTGCCCACCATAATGCCCAGCTATTTTTTGAGATGAGGTCTGGCTCTGACTCAGGCTGGTCTCAAACCTGTGAACTCAGGCAATCCACCTGCCTCGGCCTCCCAGAGTTTTAGGATTACAGGTGTGAGCCACTGAGCCTGGCCTAGAAGCAAAACACTTTTAAATCCTAACAAAGGCAAGCAAGTCACAGGCCAGAGGGCGGTGAGCACAAACTGACTGGGTGTGTGAACACATGGGAAAAGACCATGCCGCTCAAGAGAGGAGAGGTGTACCTAAGTGCTGGAGGTGTCACCACCATGGCCATTTACTGTTATGCTCATATATGTCATAGCATTACTATTATAAAGATGTAACATACCTTATTTTTGTTGTTTACTGTGCAGTCGTAATTTTCCAGGTACTAATCTAGGTGCTTTACAATCATTAGGCCTGTCAGGTGGGTATTACTACTGCCATTTCACGTGTGAATGAACTGGGACTCAAAGAGACAAAAAGACTTGTTTGGGGTGAAATGGCTGATGGGAGGCAGGTGCATCTGTGGGCTCAAAGCCACTCTGCAACATTGCCAGCAGGCAGTGGGCAGAGGGCAGGGCGGTGGGGTGGCTCCAGAGCTCAGCTCCACACCCGCCAGGGCTGCTGCAGCCTCCCTGGGGAGACTCAAGCATCAGGCAGTTCTAACCCAATGCCATGGTACCCTCACATCCCAGGGCTACATCCCTCTTATCAGTTCCCAGCAATCTGGCTTCATACACTGTGGAGTGTGTGGTGTGTGTGGAGTGTATGTGTAGTATGTGGAGTGTGTGGTGTCTCTGAGTATGTGGTGTGGGTAGTGTATAGAATAGTGTGCAGTGTATAGTGGGGCAGGCACTTTGCCCTTGGGTCTTGCCTTGCCTGGGGGCACTGGATGTGGCCGTGCAGGTGGCCTGTTGAGGGCCCAGAAGCAGGTGCTGATACTGGACAAGGCTGTGACGTGTCCACACTGTCCACATACTGAAAACATGGGGGTCCCTGGTAGGCCCTGTGAGTACACAGAGGGGGTGCTGCTGGCCATGTACCCCAGAATGGGAGGCAGCTCAGGGCCCACGTTGTGGTCAGAAAGCCCTGGGCTAAATCTCTGGCTCAGCCTTTATCTGAGGGCTCTTTTAGGTTGCCCAGTTCACAGGGGTGGTCTGGACTCAGGTCTCTGACACTTAGTAAAACTCAAGCACTGAGGACCCCCTTCGTGGGCCATGTTACCTGGGCTGGACACAGTAAAACTCCAGGGTGAAACTGCTAGCACTTTAATAGACTATATGTCATTGAAACCACTTTTAGGATGACGTTTTATCACTCTGAGAGCCAACATGGGTGGAGGCTTGAGAGGCTCACCTGTGGAGGACATGGTCCCCTCACCACCTAGTCTCTTCCTATTTGTACTCAGAATCACTTCAGTCTGATGAATTTCCAGATGACCTCTACAGTCCCAAGCCAGGAGCCAGGTGCCTGCCTCACTAGATGCTCAACACCTAGGCTCAGGCTAGTGGAGCTGGGGAGAGGAGGGATGCCAGGTGAGCCTCATCCTCCAAGAAGCCCATTGTCCCCATTCCCCAAAGGTGTCTCTGGCCTCAGAGGATGCAAGCTGGCCCTCCCCTTACCTCTCTCTGGGCAGTGGCTTGGGCTCTGGGCGCAGGGCAGCCATGCAGAGAGGTGCCTGCCGGGAGGGGGACGAGGAGAAGCTCAGATCCAAGGAGCCTGCCTTCCGGTGCAGTGGCTCCATCCCCACTGCACCCTGCATTTCACTCTCAATGGGGCAGGACCCTGCCCTGCTGTGGAGGGATAGTGAGGATACTTCGGGGCCCACCGCGCCCTGGAGCAAGGCCTCCACTGCCGCCTGGGGGTCGTGGGTTGGGGAGATGGATGGTGGGGAGCGTGACTTCTTCTTGGTGGACGCCCCAGCAAGAAGTTTCAGGAGCCCACTCTTCTTTTCCTTCTGCAGAGACACACAAGATCGAAACCAAATGTGTTAATGTCATTGAATGCTTGTGCTGTTTGTGAGAGGGACAGGTACAGTCCTACTTGGGATTTTAGAGATAAAATCATGAAACTGGTTATAGGGAAAAAAACAAAGCTAAGGCAAAAGCTTGCCCAACTCTTTTTTTACTTCCTTTCCTGCAACCTGGCAGAAGTGTCCAAAACAGACCAGGAGGCCCTCCCTGGGGGAGGCAGGCAGTGTGTTCCCAGAGGAGGCCACGGCAAGATGGCCATTTCCAACGACACAGCCCCTGCGTCACTACTGGCCACGTCAGGACCAGCAATCCTGGGATCTGTTTTCTTCTCATTTAGTTTTCTAAGTGGACTCTGTAGGATGTGGCCCTGGGGACCATAGTGGAGCCTGGTTCCCTAAGGGGCACCCCTGTCCCCTGGCCTAGGCCCCGCTGGCTATACCATGTACAGTCTGGGTGCCTGTGCCCAGGGGAAGGGTCTCATCTGGATAAGGCTATCTAAAGCAGCCATGCCCATCTCTCTTGGTGATCAGGGTGGGATGTGTGGCATTTGTTAATTTCACCTGCCTGCACAGCCCATGCCCCTGACCCCTGATACTATTTTAGAGCTGGAGAAAAATACACTGGGACCTGCTCAGGGCAAGTGTGAAACTGCCTCCCACAGGCTTCAGAGTGGAATGGCGCAGTAGAGAGGAGGTTCCTGGGGCCCTGCTGTCAGTCCCCCAAACCCCTCCTAATTCCTCTGGAGCTGGTTCACTGGGGGCAGGGTGGCTGTCCTTGCCCTCAGGCTCTGTACCAAAACTCACTCTTCAGGGACTTCTGAGTGATTTCAGAGCCAGGAGGAAGAGGTGGCATAGGCCTGGGCCACCCATGTGGGCCCAGGACACTGGATACCCCCCTACTGGCCTGCAGCCTGTGGCCTAGTTGCCCCTGGCCTCGGTCTCTCTCTAAGAGCTTTTCCTGAGCATCCTGTGTATTGTGCAGGCCCTGGAGGGCATGGGAAATAGAAACACACTTAAAGCCATCCATTAGACACATGCTCAGTCGGAGCCCTAAACGTGGCAGGTTTCTCAAGGCTGTTTCTCCATAGAATCCTTTTGAAGGCACAAATTGAGAGGGCAGTGTTCCCAGGAACACACTTTGGGAACTGCTGGAAAGGGAAAGAAGAAATGAGCCGAAGGGTTACCTGGGGGTAAGAAAGGAGGCAGCCTGGCCAGGGCTGGGGCAACATGACCCCCGGAACCTCTAGGCTTTCTGTGGGCCAGGAAGGGAAGAAGTATGTGTCTGAGGCGGGCACTGGCTTCCTCAGGAGGTCTGGCTCTACAGCAGGGCTCCCCTGGAGGTGGCTTTGCGCACAGGGGACAGGTAGCAATGTCTGAAGACATTTGGGTTGTTGCAAATCAGTCATGTCACTGGCATCTGGTGGGCAAAGGCCAGGGATGCTGCTAAACCCTCTCATGCACAGGGCAGCCCTCATGGCTGTGCCCAGGCTAACATGTCACCAGCACTGAGGCTGGGGCTCCTCAGTTCACAAGGAGAAGAGGCCAGTCAGGATGAAAAGAAGGAAGCTGATTGCCTGGTGTCCGGGCTGAGCCCTCCTCAAGCTCTGGGGGTACCCCTCTGCCCCCAGTGGCAGAAGAATCCCAGAGATGGCTTGTGCTGCCAGCAAGATCCCCACCCCTGGCCTTCTTTTCCGTGGCTGTTTCTATCTCCCTCCCCCATGGGGCCCAGTGGCTGTTCCTTTCCTTCCAGGTTTCCTTTAAAATAAAAGCCTCAGGAGGGCAGGACCTACATTTGTCTTGTTCACTACAGTATCTCCAGGACCCAGCGTGGTGCCTGGAACACAGGAGGCACTCAATAAAGTTTGCTGAAACAACTGAGCTCAGTCAGGGCTCTAGGGCCCCCTGGGGGAGCCCTTCTGTCCCCCTGAGGAGAGAACAGACCCAGTGAGAGAGGCCTGCTCACTCCCAGAGCACTGGGGGCCCCGGAGGGGTGCAGTTGAGCTGAGGGACAAGGAGCCCCTACCGTCCCCCCGTAGGCCTTAGAGATTTACATCATTCTAGCCTTTACTGTATGTTTTGCAAAAGGGTGGGGTGGATACACGTGATGGTAATTTTCCTGTCTCCATTCCCCAGGACTAAATATGACCAATTATTTTTTTACTCTGACTTGGGCAAATACTGACATCATGGCCAGAAAACCTTCTCCGGAATATTTGCCTTCCAGGACAGAGTTCTGCTAATTCCTCAAGCATCCAGTCATGACAAACTGCTGTGGAATTCTAAGCCCTCGTCATGCTCATGGAGTTCCTGGAATATGGATGCAGACATTCCAGGCGCTTCCCTGGTAGTTGCCCCACGTGAGGCAGGTAAGAATTAGCCACAGGACACTTTGCACGTGACAGGGAGGGTCTCACAGATTGATTTTGGGGAAAACACTGTAGGAAGAGAACAGGTTTTAAAGGATGTAATTTAGGGTCTATCTGGGTTAAGGAAAGATGGATTTGCTGGTTTTATCTCAGGACTAGGAGTAAATTAGCAACATTCACAAGCCTGGTGAGATGTGGAGTTGGCATCCTGGTTACATTTTTATCACTGCTCCCTCAGCAAGCTTTCCCCCATCTGTGTTGCCATCTGCAGCTTATACTGCTTTCTCCAGTGGGTGGACCACTTTTCATCCCAATGACTCCTCTGAATGGCCAAGGTCCAATCATTTTGGCCAAGCTGGGGAAATCAAATGGCCTGACCTATTGGGAATAAAATGCTTCCTATGCTCTGAAAAGTCATGAGATAGGGGGAGGCAGGTTTGTGCAGAAGGGTGCTCTTCACATCCCCCGAAACGAGAGACAGCCCTGCTGTCACCCCATTGGGAGGCCTTCCCCCCCACCCCATTGCAGTCAGCCCACCTGGCTCACCACCCCCTACCTTTCTCTGTCTCTACTGATGTGGCAAGGACCTGGCTCCAAATCCCTGGTCTGCTGCCTGCCACCCTTGTTTTGTCTCCTGAATGTTTGCAGGGATCTGCCCACCTCCTTGAACTGCTGAGACAACACTTGTGTGCTGTTAATGCTTCTCACCAATACTGGGCGACTGGGTTGCTGTGACTATGATGTGTGATGAGTAAAGACTCATCTGTGAATATTACAAATTTTACAGAATATCCAGAACCTCGTTAGCTCCCAATACATTTTTGTCAAATGAGTGAAGTGTGTGAGATTCCCCACCTGCCTGCTGTGGGAGAGGACCCAGGCTGAGGTGGGGTTCTCGGCCTTCCAACTGTGTGAAGAAAGAACCAGCCAGAGAGTTTGATAAGATGGAAATTTGGGGCTCTAACCTCAAAGATTCTGCTTTAGCAGGTCGGAAATGGGGACCAAAAAAATCATTACGATACAGAACCCAGGGAGTGGTCAATTAGAAGGCAAGGGTGCAAACTGGTAACTGATTTCATTACGAGAAAAACCACTTCTTGAGAAGGTGATAAAAGAAGGATTTGAAGGGTTATTGACACCTACTAAGTCACCAGCTCAGGGGTGCAGCACTGGGCTTCTGGTTGGACAGCACACTTTGAGCCTGAGGGTCTGCGCTGTCCAGCCAGCACCTGGTGAGAAGCCAGGAGCTGGTGGGTGTGTAGGAGATCAAGGTATGAAGCATGTGATGAGGCTGGGCCACCAACTCTGCTCTGAGGCCTGGTCTGAAAGCATTTCTACACGTATGCATGGAACACGGGCATGTCAGAGAAGTGTGTTCTATCAAGAAGACACCGTGTGTGTTTACACACTCACAACCATACACACATGTATCTTGGGAGAAAAAATTATATAGCCCTTTAAAGAACCATTATCTGGAAATCTAATTATTTAAAAAGGGACCTTTTAAGGTGTTCATTCACCCAGTACAGGAAAACAGTAAAACATTATACAAATGGTAAAATAACAGCTTTTCTCGGTTATGATTAAGATAGGGGTTCTCCTAGGGGCCTTAACACTTTTACAGAACATTAGTGTAGAAACTTGGCAAAAGGAAAATAAAATTTAAAGCTTAAATTGAGATCTGTTGCCAGTTAAAGGTTGACCAGAAGTCATGGAAAATTGTGTCTGAAATTACAAAGAGCCAAAGGGAATATTCCTTTGGTTCACAAAAAGCAACATTAAACAGAGACATCATTCATTTCATGAAAATGAAATAAAGCCATATATATGGCCTCTAAGTACACATTTAACGAGTTGCCTCCTTTATTATCAGCCTGTGCTAAAGGAGGTGGTTGTGGTACCATTTCTCTCAAATAGATTTACCATCTTGATCTGGTGTGGTAGCTCACCCCTGTAATCCCAGCACTCTGGGAGGCTGAGGCAGGAAGATCGCTTGAGGCAAGGAGTTCAAGACCAGCTTGAGCAAGAGTGACACCCTGCCTTTACTAAAATTAGAAAAATTAGCTGGGTGTGGTGGCAGCGCCTTTAGTCCCAGCTACTCAGGAGGTAGGAGGATCATGTGAGCCCAGGAATTTGAGATGGCTGTGACTAAAGATGATACCATTGTAGCCTAGCTGGCAATAAGACAAAGACTTTGTCACACACACACACACACACACAGATTTACCATCTTAATTCTTCTCTGCCTAGGGCAATATTTAAAGTCAGTTTGTAGTGTCAGGCACATACCCCACACATGCTGGGCCAGGCACCACAGGAAGCAGGAAGAAAGGAACCTGATATGCAAAGCTCAGCCTTGATAGCCCAGCGAAAGCTCAATCTGCAGAATCCCCAAACAGCCTGTGCACTCTGAAGGGTAATGTGCTTTTTTTCAAAATCAAAAGGGAGGCTAGCAACTCATGAGCTTTGAGAATAAAGCATTGAACACAAGCACATATTTTCACTCTGCCAGGTACACACAGGACATTTTTGTGAGCTGAGACCCCAGAGAGAGTGGTCACCAGTTAAAGGTGTTCAGGGCACATGTTGACCTACAGTGACCTGGGAGCACCTGCAGACTGTCCCTGAAAAGCAAAGAAATAAGCAGCCCTCCAGACCGTCTGTATTGGTCCCCCTGCCCCTGATGTTGGGCAGGATTGGAGGGAGGCTGGGTAGTACTTTAATTTTGTTATGTACTTTTGGGTTATTTGACTTACTATATCAAATTTATGTTTTATTTTTAAGAGGGAAACATAAAAAGGGAAAAGTCATGACCTGGTATTTTGAACATAATGGTACTATTAATAGACATAAAGAACCAGAGAGAAGGTTTGCTATTGACTAGCTTGTAGGGCAGGGGGTGACCCTGTAGGAGGGCATTCAGGGTGGGCCCTGAGAGCTGGGCTGATGTGGGGATAATGAAAAGGTGTAGGCTAGTGGTGACAGGTCCAGGGGAGGGGTCAGAGGTGTGGAATGAGCTCATCTACCAAAAGGCAGGTGACAGCCAGATTGTGAGCATGCCACCCAGTGAGAAAGGCTGATGGGTGTGCATGGCACACCTTGGTGCCTCAAGGGCACACCATAACCTCTATTTGGTAGATGCTGGCAGTCACTACCAGACAATGGCAGAGCCACTGATAGGACAGTTGCGGGAGGGATTTAGAGGGAAGGTCATGTCAGGCCCAGGGCTGGGGAGGGGTGGGAATGGGGACACCAGATCAGGGGCAGGGACCCAAGGTTGCAATGTTGGGCTGCAGCCGTGGGAACTTGCTCTGTGGCCAGCCTTGACTTTGTACCAAACCCTATCCTAATTCCTACACTTTGGAAATCTTGTTGAAAAATGTCAATGTTTTGGCCGATGCAGCAGACAGAACATAAAGGAAGCAAAACAAGTTTATGAAAGTGGCCACAGAGTTCTCAGAATGCAACCTAAGCCTAGAGGCAGCCAGGAAAGCAGGAGCAGGTGCAGAGGCTGGCAGGGAGGCTGGGCTTGGAGCAGGGAGCACCTTCCCTCCTTGACACCAGCAGAATGACCTCCAGCTGCACTTCTAGTAGGAGACTGATGGAGTGAAGGAAGCTCAAAGTCCTTATCTGTGCTGAGTTTGGCTCCCAGGCAGACAGTTACACTTGGAAGCTTTTTGATTGTTCTTCTATGTTTGGAAACTTTCCTGTGGGAGATGGGGAAAGGGTAATTAAGAGTTTTGCCCTAATAAAATTGTAATAGGGAAATGGCATCTCTCTGGTTCTAGTGAAAACAGTTACTGGAAGAGCAGAGAGGGGTTTATACCAATGTAAATATGCAATGAATTTTCAGAAAGGACATAGGGATGGGACATTTGTAATAAATAAAGAGGAAGCGGGCGGCGCCTATGGCTCAAGGAGTAGGGCACCGGTCCCATATGCCGGAGGTGGCGGGTTCAAACCCAGCCCCGGCCAAAAAAAAAAAAAAAAAAAAAAAAATAAATAAATAAGGAGGAAGGAGTTAACTGACCCAATTAAAAGAGACCAGAAAAATTGTACATTGAGCTATTGGGTTATTTTAAATATTAAAACACATCTTCAAAAATGTTGCCCTCACCAAAGTCAGAAGATAAAGAAGATTGGCGTATGAAAATCGTGGGGGACAGGAGGCAGCAGACAGGGAAATCCCAGTAGTCATGCTCCCTGTGGCTTCTGTTCTCCACGGAGGAGGTGCCCACGGCGTGCGCTGCTTTTCTTGTTTTGATCAGCAGTGACACTCTTCTTGGCACCTTCTGCCCCAGCACTCTGCTCAGGAGCTGGCAGGCCAGGAGGAGGGGGCTTCGGGTGTCTCGGACCTCTACAGTGTCATCATCACAGTCCCCAGACTCAGCCCTCACTCAATTGCTCCCTCTGCACTGGGTCACAGCACCTGCCTCGGACGGGGTAGGTTTGGGGTGACCCAGCTCCTGAAGCAGAAGAGGAAAAGGAGGAGGTGGTGTCCCTGAGGAGCTCCAGTCAGATAAATGCCTGGGTGGTCTGTGAGAAGCTTTGGGGACAGATGGAGCTAGGTGTCCCTGTCATTTATTAGTTGGCTGATCTTGAACAAGCAACTGAACTGCTCCCTCCTATGTGAAATTGACTGTGTAATTATCTAAACATAATAATAAGCTAATGCTCCTGAGAACTGTTTCTTGAGAGCTTGCCACGAGCCAGGCAGCGTTCTAAGTCTTGTCCATACATCAGTTCACTCAATTCTCAGCGCAGCCTTACCAAGAAAACAGGCTCTGGGATGCCAAACAAGAGACCCAGGGTAATCAATGTGAAAGCTGCATATCTTGGACTTGAACCCAGGACTGTTGACTTCAAATATTAACTATGGTGCTACTGCCTGGCCACAAGAACCAAGTAAGACAATGCCCTGATCCCAGCAAATGGAAGAAGCCCCTAGAAGGCTGTGTTCAGGTCTGTGGGGGGTCTTTTCACAGATGAGCACCAAGGTATTCACGTAAAGTAATAATTACAGAACTCCGACAGTGCTTTTGTGATGACCGAACAGGAGGTCAGCTCAGCAACCTCGTGACCTGGGCAGTCCCCTCACTTTTCTGGGCCTCTTCAAGACGGGATCTTGATAGCTGCTGTCTCGGTGCTGAGAGGAGGCTAATGAATGACATTCGTGAGGGAGAGAGCAAAGGGCCAGCACCTAGGGAGCTCTCAGCAGCGGCCATGTGAGCTGGAGCTCCAGCCTTGGGGCTGTTCTCCACATCCCTGAGACAGTCCTACCTCCACCAATTACTAAGGACATCTCAGAAGCTTCTGATTTGAAGAAACACATGATCTCTGGCCTCCAGGCAGGAGCGTGGCCGCCACATAAACATTGTTTTTCCATATTTTGTTTTGACTTAATTTGCCAGGTGGAAAGCACCAGGTGTGCCTTGCAGCTGTCAGCATACACAGTAAACATGATGACAACGTGGTGACTGGAACTGGAGCATGGAGAGAGATGCTGGGGTGGCCCACCTAACGGGGCTACCGGGACCTCATGACAGGGCCCGGCCTTCCTGCCACCTCTGCTAAGATGTTCTTCTCTGTGGATTTCCTGACACTGCATCAGGGTTTCTTCTCCTGCCTTCCTGAAGCTCCAGGGAGGAAACGCCCCTTAGCTCCCTGTCCCTGTCAGCCTCCTCTTGTCTAGAGCTCCCACACTGGCCCGGCTCTTCACTTCTCCTTGCCTGGGCAGAAGGACCTCGAGGCGACCTGTCTCAAATGAGCTCTAGGTCCTGAATCAGCAATTTCATTTAGACATTCTTTTAATTTGACAGAAATCACACAAATTAAACTGTGCACAGATGCCCAAGCTCTGGGCTCTGAGCAGGAGGATGGGACACTCTCTCCTCAGTACCTGTGCCAAGGTGAGCAGCCAGGTGGGCCCCAGGAATGGAGGGGCAGAGAAGGAGGCGGGTGAGGCCCAGACCTGCCTGTCCTTCTCCACAGAGGGCTGTAACCTGAGGGCACCCTGGCTAGTGAGAAGGCGAGGTCCAGGCCTCTGCCCCAGTGAGACTTCCTGCCTGAAAGGTGTGGGCAGCTCCTGAGATGCTAATGTAGCCAGTCTGGGCGGGCAAAGTGATCCTGATGTTTGCCTCTCGAGACTTGAGCTTCGTCAGAATTCACGGTGGAATTAGGCTTCCTCTCTGAGGTCATTCCTTCAGCCAATATTTGCCAGCCCTTCCCCCTTGAACTAGCATCTTAAATTTTCTGTTCAGTTTCTTTATCTGTAAAATGGGTAACAATAGTACCTGCCTTAGGCAGCTATTTTGGGATCAAATGAAACAATGGCCGTCAAATGTCCCCAGCAGGCACCACATTTGTTGGTTCTGTACCAATAAAGCTTCAATAGGGACTTTGGCACCCTGCAGACAGTGGTTACAAGCCTCCTTTCTGAAAGCAGAGGGCTTGGTGTGAGTGATGCTCAAGTGTTACTTTTCTACTGTGTTGGAAAACGAAGTGTCACCTCTCAGTCCCGGGAGTAGTGCTGGGATATGGTCTTTTTGACTGAATCCAAACTTCACAGGACAAAATCCCTTTATTAAAAGGATTTTTCTGTAAAATTTGGATTGAGTCAAAAGTTCACACTTAAGGATCCTGGAGCACATATGTGGCCCCAAGGCCACAGATTCCTCACTCCTGCCAGACAATGGTCCCCCACTCACAGTAAGATTGAAGCACTGTTTCCCTCGGCTGCAAGAAGCATGTACCCTCAGGGGATAGGTCACCTGGAGCAGAGCCAGAGCTCCAGAGGGACCCCTGCTCCCTTCCCTGGCTGTAAGTGTGTCAGGTGCTCCAATGTGAAGGGGACTCTGGGCTCTCATCAGTGGTTTGTGAATAGTTTCAGGGTCTATGAAATCTTTGCAATTGCAAAGTTGGGAGCAGTGTGGGTATATGGCTTTCAGCAGGTCCTCAAGGGGGTTTGTGACCCCCTTCCGAACATAAAGAAACTGATCATTTTATTCATTTCAAAAATGAGGAGATAAAGGTTTGGGGTTCACCTGGTCGGTGCACAACCCTGGCAGGTCTCAGGTGGCCCTGGGCTGAGCCCTGCTGAGCCCTGTATGGGTAGGCCTGACTTTACCCGGCCACTGTTTCCTCTGCTTAGTGGGGACTGGAAAGCAAGACTCCTCAGGGAGAACTGATTCAACAGAATTTATTTTAGTACTTAATTAAAAAGTACTGAACCAGAGGGAGCCGTACAAGACAAGAAATATTCCAAATGAATGCAAGGAACTTGTGTCAGGTTACAGTGCTGAAAGGGGACCTCAGATCATGTGGCAAATTACATTTTCTAAATATGGCTACAACACTGTCTCCCTGCCCACTTACTCTTCTTACAAAGTAGATTTGGCACTCCCTCAGGTGACAAGACTGAGTCCCCTCCCAAATGCCAGGGAGACCTATGACAACCTCCACAGACAAAGCACAGTAGAAATGCCACTGCCTGATTACAAGAGCAGGCCACATGCTCACTCTTGAAACTGAGCCACCACGCTGTGAGGAAGCCCAAGCTCCTGCACGTCCAGAGGCCAGGTGTTGACATAGCCCAGGTGAGGCTCAGGCCAGCAACCAGCACCCACTGCCAACCATGCACCTTTCCAGATGGCTCCAGCCACAGAAAATCATTGCAGCCTTCACATCCTCTCAGCTGAGGCCAGACATGGTGGAGTAGAGCTGGTCTCCCTGTTATGCCCTGCCCAGATTCCTACCCACAGGATGCATGATCAAGACAAGGTGTTTGTTTTAAGTCACTGAGTTTTGGGTTATGCAGCAAAAATAACAGAAGATTCCATTTTGGCCTCCCAAGAGACTTCCCAGTGCCAGACCACACCTATGTAAAACCAGCCCTGTACCGAGTCTAAAGATCTCATGGATGTGCGTCAGACTCCCTTCTCATCCCCTCCTCGCCCTCACACGTGTGCGTACACACGTTTGTATTTTTGATAAACAAGCATGGGATGGAGAAATGAAAGCACATCCCAACAGACTTCTCTGGGAAAGTTTATAGAAACAATGGAAACATGTATCACTGAAGGCACACCAGGGAGCCAAATAATAGATGAGAAGAATTCTGCAAGGAAAAATGCCAAGAGCCAAACTTCAGTCTATTTTTTACTGGAAACATGAAGACTTCTAGATAACCTAATGCAATCAAACCAAACAGCAGGGTCATAAAGCCAACAAGATGCCATTTCACACTGATGGGGTATTTAGAAATTAGAAGGCCCCATCTTGATTGTAAGGCAGACTGAGGAACTGAAACAGAAGTATTTTGCTCAAAGGACACATTTTTCAGACAGCCCAGGGAATCCAAACCATTCAAGTTTGAATGGGATCATCAAGATAGCTTGAGGGTTTTATGGAAACTGAGAGAAGGAATGAGAAATACAGGCAGAGCCATGGGGATGGGAGTGTGAAACTCAACAAGGCCTTTAAGTGTAACAAGCATTTAACAGGCTTGTGATCAGGCTCATTTCCCTCTGTGAGCTCAGAGCCCTTGTTGGGTAGACACACAGGGGACCTCTCTCAGTTCTATAGTTATTCTAGTAATATTTCACATCCAGGGTTGAGGGTGAGGTGGAAGAACCTGCTGGAATCATCAGCAGTGGGGTTTCCTTTCTGTAGGTCCACACCAAGGGAGTGGGAGTTGCTACTCTGGATGTTTATGTCACCCCCAAATTCATGTTAAATTCTAACTCCCAGTGTGATGGTATTTGGACATGGGGCCTTTGGAGGTGATTAGTTCATGGAGGTGGGGCCCTCATGAATGGGATTAGTGCCTCTATTAAAGAGGCTCCAGGGAACTGCCTCGCCCCCCCACCATTTGAGAATACAATAAGAAGGCACCATCTATGAACCACAAAGAGGCCCTCACCTGACACTGAACCTGGTAGTGCCTTGATCTTGACTGTGAGAAGTAAGCTTCTGTCGTCTATCAGTCTGTGGTACTTTGTTTTAGCAGCCAGAGTGGACTCAGACAGAAGCTTTGACCCTTACCCCTTTAGCACCCTCTTGCTGCTAGAAGAGGCTGCCCCCTGCCCCAGCATGTGTCTGCTGGAAGAGGCGACTGTCAACCCACAGCTGGGCAAACTCTCTCCTCTCCTTCTAGGGAGCTCAGGATTGAGTTGGGGAGATAAGAATGGGGGTGCTCCAAAGACAATGGTTGCAAGGAATGACTGTGCACAGCTGGCCCCATATGGGCTGTTGTTTCTTTCTTGGAAGGCAGAGTGACAAGATCTTTGGGGATGAAGGCTGTGCCTTTGTGGAGGAGAAGGGAGAAATTTTCTCTTCTCTGAGTTCTTTTAAATTTATTTTTTGTGAGAGACAGGATCTTGCTATAATAGTCCAGGCTAGTCTCGAACTCCTCAGCTCAAGTGGTCCTCCCAAAGTGCCAGGATTATAGGTTTGAGCAACTGTGCCCTGCCAGGGTCAGTTCTTAACAGTCACAGTGTGAGGGCTCTGCCGGGGTTGTGGTGGTGGTGGTGAGGGGTGGGGTGAGACCTTCAGGGACTTCCAGTTCTTTTTGAGGCTCACAGCCCTCCTTGGCCGATCTCATAACCACCTATTTGAGGCTCATGGAGAGCCTGAGAACCCTTTGGACTTTATTAGAAAGATCAGTATCTCTTAGTGTTTTGACAAAGAGCAGCCCAGCTTAAACTGAAGGCCCAAATATTTTGTATATTCGACTCTCAATGTATGCATTTTCTGAGGGGTCTGGTAGTATCTGAGTGCTAGTCCTTACCTTGGGGCTACCCAGGGCCTCACCTTAGGGTTACCTGGGACTTGCCTTTGGGGTTACTAGGTCCTCACCTTGGGCTACCTGTACCTTGCCTTTGGGGTATGCCATAATTGTCAAGGGACTTACTCATACCTCATCTCATTTGGCCAGAGCCCCAGA
Organism: Nycticebus coucang; assembly: GCF_027406575.1. Classification (NCBI taxonomy): domain Eukaryota; kingdom Metazoa; phylum Chordata; class Mammalia; order Primates; family Lorisidae; genus Nycticebus; species Nycticebus coucang. The sequence goes on along the minus strand of NC_069783.1, from coordinate 104,114,152 downwards.
GGCTCTGTGCCTATACCCCCATCATGCCCAGGGAACTGAGGGTGCAGCAGGCCTGGCCTGGCAAGGTTGGCCTGGGTGACTATGTTTAGTAGGGCTGGGATGGAGAAGGTGCTAGACTTCCCTCCTGCATGGTCTTCTCCAGGCTTTACTACTTTTTTTAAAATCTAATTTTATTTTGGTAAGAACACTTATCATGAGAGGGCTGTCTTAACAAACCTATAAGTGTACAACACGTGTTAACTGACTGCTCAGCAGATCTCCGGAGTATGTTAATTAGCGGGCACACAGTTCCAGGTAGACAGGATGAGTAAGTTCTAATAAGCTAAATTTCACTGCAGGAGATTTTTGGTAGGCCTAGGACTCTTGAAAATGACAGTGCAGATCTGAAGGTCTGGAAAGAGGAATGAATTGCCCAAGATAATCAATACCAGCATGGCCTGGGCAAGCCAGGCCTGGCCAGGGTCCTAACGCTCACGGTTTTAGGGCTCAGGTGGTTTATACAACAGTGGTTCTAAATCAGGGTGATTCTGCCCTGGGGACATGGGCAGTGTTTGGGGATATTTTTAGCTGTCCCAGCTGGGTGCACGGCATGTGGTAGCTCTCAGTGGGTAGAAATCTGCACTGCTGCTCAACATCCCATCCCCAGGACAGAGGTACCAGCCCCTATAGTGCGGAGAAGCCCTGGTTCGAAAGGTAGGTATCAGCTCTGCCAGTGTGTGGCCTCGTGTCCCCCCCACACTGTTTGGTGGGATCATTTGCCAATTGAGGGAGATATTGGCTGGGTGGGCTTTGGCCCCCAGGCTGCCTCTCATAGCTGGTTTCTCCTGTTTTTTGCTGTAAGATCTGAGAACTTCAGGCACTGAGTTCTTGACTGGCTCAGGGAGGGAGGCAGGGGTGGCCATGGCTCTGTGTGGGTTTTGGAGGTGAAGAGGTGGAGGAGTGATAGAGTCTACATGGCAGACGGGATGGCTGAGAAGTCCTTGGAGATTGACAGATAATATGAAATGTGCTGTTTTAACTTCTTTAACCAGGGAGGGCTGGCTGTGAAGGCAGCTGGCTGTCCAGCGTGTGGGTGTGGAGGGTCTGCACAGAAGGTGCTGGCCCTGGGCACTCGCCACCAGCCTGCTGTGCTACTTCCCTAGGCATGCAGGACCTTGGGCCACCAGGGCCATGTGGACCTGCCCTGCTGTGTCCTGTGATAACAGAGAAGTATCTGCTATGCTGTGGAGAAAGGGAAGGGTCTGAGATCCTGTCAGCATTCTCCTTCCCTGCCAGAGGCTGCAGTGTTGACAGCCTGTGCAGGTGGCCTGTGTGCCCAATTCTGATGTGGTTGGTTGTCTCAGCTCAGGGACAACTGAGTCCCTGGAAGGACACAGCTGCTCTCAGTTGTGACACATATGACACAGCCTACACTCTGTCAGAGCTCTGTCAAGATGCAACTATCTGCCACTTGTAGCCCAATGCCTCACAGGATCCAAAGGTTTCCTTTCCTCAAGCAGCCTGATACATCACTGCCAGACTCACAGCTCAAGTCCTTCCACCCCTAAAGAACAGCCACAGAAATATCTGCCCACACCTCTCCTAAGAACCCCTGTAGGATCCACACTGGCCATGCCCAGGTATGTCTACCTGTGTCAGTAAGGCTGGGCTTCCCCGGCACCTGCATCTTGTGAATCTCTGCCGCCTTCTCATCCCCAGTCACATTGTATATCAAATGAAGCCACATACCCCCAAAATGAAACGTGATGAGGCCAGGCAGAGGCACAGAAAAGGCCCAGTGTCAAGGCCCATGTCATGACCAGGCTGGTTTCTAGCACCTTCAACGACACAGTGTCTATGTGGTCTCTCAGCCCTGATGGGAGGGCAGTGTCAGGATGTGGGACATGTCACACCCCCAGAGGTACGAAAGCCCTGCTATGGATCAAGGGGCCTGAGTGGTTAGGAGATACCCCAGGAAAGAGGCGGAAAGAGGTGGCAGGATTAGGTGGTGGATGTGTCCAGGAGGCTCAAAGGCCTCTCAGGCAGGCTCAATGCAGGTGCCCGAATGCCACTGCAGGACATAGTGTCCCTTCCTTCCTCCTCCTGTGATGTCTGTCCTTCCCTTTCTTTCTCCACAGCCTTGATGGGGCTCAGGCACCATGTGAAAACCATCTCCTCTGCAGCCTGGACAAGCATTCAGGGTGAGCTTTTCTCCCCCTGTCTGCCTGCCTGAGCCCTGCACTGCTTGTCACTCAGGCCGTCTGCACTGCCTGTATTCAACACTTGTGACTTCCCCACTGTAGACTGTGGGGGCCTCATCTTACTTGTCCTGTCCAGCACCAAGTGCTGGTGGGTGCCCCGGAGCACTCCCCATTCAGAAGGTGATGCCCACCTGCACTCAGTAAGTGGCCATGAGCCTCACACTGTGAGGTGGGCTTCTGCTCCCCAGGGCCAGCCTCGGCCCAGCTGCTCAGAGGTGCCCAAGAGTGAAATGGGGTGGACCAGAAACAGGGAGGCACTCGTACATCCAAGCAGGAGGCCATTCTGCCCCAGAAAACTCTATCAGAACTTCCATAGCATAAACTACGTTTAATGCCATTAAATGAGGGAGGATTAAATGCTGAGGTTTCCATTCTCAACAGATTCTTCGGGATTTAGCACCTAAGAAGCTCAGCTATGCCTGCCCCTTGCCACCTCGGCCCAATGTCATTATCTTTTCACTAAGGTAGGAGAGGATCCACTAACCCAGTAGAATTTATAGCATAACATCAATTCCTTTAAAATTGCCTCAAAAGAGATTAGGCCAAAAGGCAGGATGGCCAAGGATAAGGAACCGGAATTGCCCAACTTGCTTTGTGATGTGTCTGTGGTAGGCTGCGACCTTGTCCCATTAGGATAACCTGATGCTGGGATTTGCAGTGGGCTTCTGGCTCGCTTTCTGTAGAACAAATATAATGCTGCCTCCTGCTGATTAGATTAAATGAAATGCATTCAAATGAAATCTCTGTAAAATCTGGCATCCTTCTGAAGGATTTCAGGAATGAAACAAGGAAGATTAAACACATTATTATTTAGTCAAGTATGCCAAACTCATGTGCATTCTACTTTTTTTTTTTTTACACAAAACAGATGGATAGAAATCACTTCGTCCAATCTGAGAGGCAGCAGGAGGCCAGTTCATCCACGGGATCAAGATTTTGGAGGCAGCAGTCATGAATCAACACTCCTATTTCCACTTGCACTGCCTATAGCTGACAGCACACCAAGGGCAGCCCTGCCAGCTCTGTGGGATCGCGGGATTTTCCTCCTGTCTTCATGTGCTTCTTGAGGCCGACTGTTTCTAGGAAACCCTGGTGCACACCTGCCTGGGCACCACTGGGAAATGCAGGAAGGAGGCTCAGGGGAACCTGCTAGGCATCCAGACCCTAGCCGGGCAGAACCTCTCACAGTAAGTGTCCTGATCTGGGCTTTCATCCCTGCCCAATCTTCAGCTGGTAACTGCACTTAAATTTCTCTAAGGAGCTGTCATCAAGAGGCCTCAGGTGGTTGTTATTATCACATTCAAATGATTAGGAAAGGATGAGAACTTAAAGCTGAGATTTCAGAATCCAGATGCACACAGTCTTCCAGGTCCATGCAGTCCAGGAGGCCCAAGACTCTGCCCCTTCCTGAGTTACCAATATAATCACGGAGGAAAAAGACCAAATTACACAAACTGGCTGCCCACACAGCCCTGCCTTCTGCAGAACGGTCAGGCAACCGCTTTACCTGTGGTCTTAGCAAAGTAGAATGTGGGAAGGTTTAAGAAGTGCTCTGTGCAGAGGGCAGGAGAGTTATCCTGGACTGTGTGTTAGTTTCTCTCCCAGGACTAAAGTCTTGAGACTGTCCTACTGGGGACATGGAGGCTGAGACATGAGGGGGAGTGGAAAAGAAAAGGGCTTATACCATCCCAGCATCCCAGTGTAGCCTGGAGATGGCAGCCCCCTCACCAACGAAGCACAGCAGCACCTGGCCCCATGCAGGCTGTTCCTGCGCTGAATCTCATCTTTGCCTCGCCTCAGGCCAGAGCAATTTCTTTTTCTTTTTTTTCGTAGAGACAGAGTTTCATTTTATTGCCCTTGGTAGAGTGCCGTGGCGTCACACAGCTCACAGTAACCTCCAACTCCTGGGCTTAGGCGATTCTCCTGCCTCAGCCTCCCGAGTAGCTGGGACTACAGGCGCCTGCCACAACGCCCGGCTATTTTTTTGTTGCAGTTTGGCCGGGGCTGGGTTTGAACCCGCCACCCTCGGTATGTGGGGCTGGCGCCCTGCTCACTGAGCCACAGGCACTGCCCAGCAATTTCTTATAATCCACAAGGAGAGGTGAAATGCCAGCACGCTTTGCTGCAGGAAGATGTCCCCCGCAGAGGGCCTCTATCAGCTGTAGCCTACAGGGCAGAGGTGACAGCTCTGGCTGCCACTCCCCACATCTGCACCCCTGACCCCACAGCCTCCTCAATGGCCCACTCTCTACTCTCAGCCTCAGCTGCCTCCTGCAGGTGGCATCAGGGGTGCTGCTCCCGGGTTTCCCAAGTGCTCTGTGCATGCAGCAGCACAGTCATCCCAGGAGCTCCATGTCCCTGCCCTGCTCCTCCACACAGCCTGGTTAAGCTCTGAACTCAGAGCACTAAGCCAGGGCTTGCCCCAAAGCAAGTGCTTCTCAAATTGTTAAGTTGATGGATGAAAAATAAACAAATGATCTGTGGGCAACTGCACCCAAGATGGGTGGCGTCTCCATGGATGTACACACGGAAAAGGGTGACTTCTGGGAACCACAGCCTGCCAAGGTCCCAGGGACTTGCCAGATCCAGCAAAGCTCCAGATAAGACGACCCTTGGTGGAGATCCCAAGATGATGCAGGAGTCAGCTGGAGTCACCTGAGAGCACTGCCTGGATTCCACGTGGTGAGTGCTTGCAGGGGTTGGCAACCGTCCTTTCAAGTGCTATCAAAGTAATCTCATTTTTGTTTTGTTTTGAGATCCCTGGACCCTTTGCTGAGGGGGTGCCAGCAGTTAGACATGGCCCTGACACCCCAGAAGACAGGAGGAATCCTTGTGGGTGACACGGGTTCAGCTGTAACCCACAAACAAGTGTTCCCTAATATTAAAATGCTTCACATTAAGTGACTTCACCAAGCAGAGTAAAGCACAGCTCCTGGGGTGGTTTTGCAGCTCACACGTCCCGGACCATACTTTGAGAGCCACACCCTCCATGGAAGCACAACCGAGGCTGTCTATGGTCACAGGGAACAAGGGCCTGGCCCCGAATTTCACACATAACACTGCTGGAGGAATGCAGACTTGTGTCCTGAGGAAAATCACAGTTTTCTGGCCTTTCTTCATGAGATCTGGGTGGTTTTTTTGTCTGGCAAAAACATATCAGTTAAGCTTTTCCACATTTGCGGAGAATGTCAGGTTTGTCACTATTTGCTTGTTGGGTTTCCAGAGCTTGTGGATTTGTCCTTAAGCAAAAGTACAAAAGGCCAGCACTGCAATGCTACTCTAAGCTGTCTGGGCCAGTCCCCTGGCCTGGCAGGGAGGAGCCACGTGCAGAGGACATTCTGACTGACGCTTTCTGAGCAGCCATGTTTAGGTTAGTGAGAGTGTAGTCTGTGACCACATGCCGCGATGACATCTCCTGAAGACACATTTTCCAGCACACATCCCTGCTGTTCAGCAGCGCGTGACTGCACAGGCAGAGCTGCAAACATCTGACTGATGTATGCCTTGAATTTACAAACCGAGGCTATTACAGGTAATAGGGAAATGTACCTATTCCAACTTACATAACAAATTCAACTTAAGAACAAACCCACAGAACCCATTTAGTTCACAACCTGGGGACAGCCTGTACCTAGTTTTAATCAGTGAGTTGTGGGAACTTTTGTGAGCAAAAGTGATGCATCTGGGCTGAAACAGCCAGCTGGAGTTCAAGGTGCTCCTGCTTTGGACTTGTTCTCAGCCTACTCTGGCTCAGCGCAGACAGTGGAAGGGTCAGATGGAGAAGGGAGGTGGCAGAGCAGAATTAAATCAAGGTAGACTCACCATTTCAAATGCAGATTCTCAAACAGATAGAGAAATCATGTTCACTTCTTTTTCTGGCTTTAACACATCTACCTGTTTATAAAAATATGTTATATACATTTTTTTTAAATAAAATGCTCTCCTTTTTTTACACCTTTGACATGTTTTGCCACAGCACAGCCTGGTGCAGCAGCCTGCCATCAGTGACAGTCATGCCCCTGCCCACAGTGTGGCCCATGACCTAGAGAGCCACTGAGCTGTTCTGTCAAGAAACAGGAGTCTGTATGTCCCAAAGTGCTGTGTAAATGGAATCATCCGGTAGTTGTTCTTTTCTCCTGTCTTGTTTCTTTAATGATTTAGTGCTTTATCTCTGTTGTATGTATCAGTCACTCATTTCTTCTTATTGATGAGCAGTGTTCCACCTCATGGGTGCAGGGCAGTTTACTCATCTAGTGTGGGGCTGTCACAAATAAAGCCCTGTGATCACTCGTGTTCTAGTCTTCTTGTAGACATGTGTTTTCATTTCTTCTAGGACTAGAATGGCTGAGTCTTTGGTGATATGATTAACTTCTTAAAAAGCTGCTAACTTCTGTCCCAAGGGGTTGAGCCATTGTACGTCCCCGCATCCCCCGGCAGTGGAGGAAAGCGCTCAGTCTGCCCTTCCCAGTACCTGCGCAGTGAGGTACTTCCCCACCATGGGCACACACACACCTGCGCCCATACAAACCTGCACACTCCTAAAGGAGTGTCTCCACAACAATACCAGCCTTGTTTTCATTGCAAAGTGGCTTTCTTGTCTGTCTGATCAAGTCAGCTGTACTCTCGCCTTGTCTTTAACCATGATACAGCTGTGTGGCTCCCGCACTCTTTCAGAATGAATACCCCCCACACCATGCTGCCTCAGCCCTTACTGAGACCCTCTGCCTTCCATGGGCCGCCCTCTGCCTCCAAACAAGGGTAAACATGACCATATCACTCTCTACTCAGAAACTACCAAGGGTCCTATTGCATTCAAATTAGAATCCACACCTCTACCTGCCTTGAGTCCTCCCTGGCTGGCCTGCTAGCCCCTGGCACCCCTCTCCACCCCCTGTCCTTCCCACTCAGCTGCTCTGGACAAAGTGAACGCACACACCCCCTGCAAGGCTGCCTCGTTTCTTCATTCTGCCTCTGTCTAAAAATACCTTGGCCCTCCTGATGCCGTGTTCATTTTTCCTCACCTCTGCATACAAGCATCTAGACAGATATTCGTGAATTCTTTCTTACCCATTTGTCTATCACTAGAATGTCAAGAGGGACCTCACCTATTTTGTTCGCTACTGGGTCTCAATGTCAGGAAACATGCTTGAGACATAGCTGCTCAGTAAACAGTTCTGGGATAAACAGCTAGGGTGGGTGAGGACTGTTCAGACATCTGTATTTGTTTAACAGTTTTTTAAAAGTCTTTGGTTGGAGACTTCAACACCCCTCTATCATTAACTGACAGACTCAGCAGGTAGGAAATCAGTAAAGATGTACTTAAACTCAACAGCATCATCAATCAACTGGGTCTAATTGACATTTATAGACTACCGCATCCAACCACAGCAGAATATATATTCTTCTCGAGTTCACATGGGATATTCACCACGAAGGACCATATTTTGGGCCATAAAACACATTTTTACAAATTTAAAAGGATAGAAATCTTACAATTTATCTTCTAGGACCATAATAGAATTAAACCAGAAATCACAGTAACAGAAAGAAGGCAGGAGAATCCCAAAGTACTTGAAGAACGACACACTTCTAAATAAAAGTCAAAGAAGAAATCTCAAGAGCAATTTTAAGATATTTTAAATTAAATAAAATTGAACGTATAATTTAATATATGTGGGATGTAGCAAAAGCATTGCTTAGAGGGACATTTATAGCACGGAATACATATATTACAAAAAAGAAAGATCTAAAATAAATAATTTAAACTTCTACTTTAGCTAACTTAAAAAAGAACAACAAATTAAATCCAAGTAAGCAGTATAAAAGAATTAACAAAAATCAGAGCAGAAATTAAGGACATTGAAAATAGGAAATCAGTAAAGAAAATCAGTGAAACCAAAAGCTGGTTCTTTGAAAAGATCAATAAAATTAATAAGCCCTTTAGCTAGGCAAACTATGAAAAAAGGAGAGAAGACACAAGTTACTAATATCATAAATGAAAGAAAAGACATCCCTACAGATCTTCTAGACATTAAAATAATAGTAAAGTAATATTATGAATAACTCTATGCCTAAAAATTTGATAAGCTAGGTGAAAGAAACTAATTCCTTAAAAGACACAAGGTGCTGAAACTCACACAAGAGTAAATAGCCAATTTTTTTTTTTTTTTTTGAGACAGAGACTCACTCTGTCACCCTGGGTAGAGGGCTGTGGCATCATAACTCACAACAACCTCAAACTCTTGGGCGCAAGCAATCCTCTTGCCTTAGCCTCTAGGGTAGCTAGGACTACAGGCTCCTGTCACAATCCCTCCCCCTGCTAGTTTTTCTATTTTTTTATTTTTTTTTAGTAGAGACGGGGGACTCACTCTTGCTCAGGCTGGTCTCAAACTCTTGAGCTCAGGTGATCCACCTGCCTTGGCCTCCCAGAGTGCTAGGATTATAGGCATGAGCCACTGTGCTCATCCTAAATAGGCAATCTTAATAGGCTTATATCTATTAAAGAAATCGAATAAGTAATTATCTTCCAAAACAGAAAGCACCAGGCCCAGATGTGTTTACTGGTAAATTCTACAAATATTAAGAATTATGCCAATTCTCTATAATCTTTTCCAGAAGACAAAAGTAAGATGAATTCTATGCATTCTATGAGGCCAGCATTACCAATACAAAACCAGACAAACATAATAAAAGAAAACTACAATATCTCTCATGATTGTAGATGTAAAATTCCTCAATAAGACACTAGAAAAGTGAATACAACAATTTATAAAAATTATACATTATGACCAAACGGGATTTATCTTGGGTACACAGGGCTGGTTTAACATTTGAAAATCAATTATGTAATCATCACGTCAACAAGCTAAAGAAGAAAAATCAAATGTTCATATCAGTAGAAGTGAGGAAAAGCATTTGACAAAATCGAACACTCATTCATGATGAAAACTCTCAACAAACCAGCAACTGAGGGGAATTTTCTTAAGTTCATACAGAAAATCTATAAAAACTCCACAGCTAAATTCATATTTAATGGTGAGAAACTAGGAGTTCCCTCACTGAGATCAGGAACAAGGCAAGCACGTCCCCTCTCATCACTGCTTTTCAACATCCTACTGGAGGTCCTAGATAATAACAATAATATAAGAAAATAAAATAAAAGGTATCAATAGTGTGAAAGAAGGAATAAAACCATCTTTGTACACAGATTATATAACTGTCTATGTAGAAGATTTAAAAGAATAAACTAAAAACTTCCTGGAACTAGTAAGCATTATAGCACAGTTGCAAGATACAAAGTTAATATACAAAAGTTGCTTGCTTTCTGATATGCCTGCAATGAATAATTGACATTTGAAAAAAAAAAACAACACAATCCCATTTACATTAGCACTCCCCCAAAATACTTAGTTGAAAGTCTAACAAAATATGTCTAAAATTTATGCGAGAAACACTATAAAACCCTGATAAAAGAAATCAAAGAAGAATTAAATAAATGAAAAAAACTAAACTTCCACGTTCCATGAAAACTTAGTAATGTTAAGATGTCAGTTCTTCCCAACATAATCTATAGATCCAACACAATCTTAATAAAAATCACCACAAATTAGTTGGGTGTGGTAGCTCATGCTCATAGATACCAGTGATTCAGGAGGCTGAGGTAGGAGGGATCACCTGAGCCCAGGAGTTTGAGATCAGCCTCAACAACATAGTCAGACCTTATCTAAAAAGTTGGGGTCTTTTTGAGACAGGGTCTAATATCTAGCTAATTTTTAATGTTTTTTTGTAGGGACAGGATGTCACTATGTTTCAGGCTGGCCTCAAACTTGTGGCCTCAAGCAATCCTCCTACTTTGGCCTCCCAAAATATTGGGATTACAGGCATGAGCTACTGTGTCTGGCTCTCTAAAACAATTACAGTAGAATTTACATAGCTGACCACCTTCCTCACATTGAACATCTCCTACGCTGACCTAATTTTCATGGACTAGACAGTCATCGCATGTACATATCGATATAGCAGGCCTACTTCCTTATGTTGCCCATCTCTGTATGTTGATCAGTTACAGTCCCTTGGGTGATCAGCTTACAAAGTTTCTATTGCATTTAAATATTAGCAGGGCATGATGGAGTGCACTTGCAGTCCAAGCTACTCAGGAAGCTGAGGCGGGGAATATCTTGAGCCCAGGAATCAAAGACTGTAGTGAACTATTACAGTGCCATTGCACTCCAGCCTGAGTAACGGAGAGAGTTTCTGTCTCAAAAAAAAAAAAAAAATCATAGCACATTATTTTGAAGATATTGGCAAGCTGATTCACAAAATTTATATGGAGAGGCAAAAGACTGAGAATAGCTAACACAATGTTCAAGAGAAAGAAAGGTAGAGGACTGAAACTGCCTTAACTCAAGACTTACTACAAAGTTATAGTAATCAAGATGAATTGTATTGTCAAAGAATAGATAATTAGATCCATGGAGCAGACTAGAGAGTCCAGAAATAGCCCCACAAAAATATAGCCAATTGACCTTTGACAAAGAAGCAAAAGCAAAACAATGGAGCAAAGATAGACTTTTTAACAAATGGTGCTGGAACAACTAGATAGCCACATGTGCAAACAAAAAAATAATCTAGATACATACTTTAGACCCTTTAGAAAAAATGAAATTAAAATAGATCATAGACCTAAATGTACAACGCAAAACTACACAATTCCTAGAAGACAGAATAGGAGAAAATCTAGATGAGCCTATGTGTAATGATGACTTTTTAGATAAAACAGTAAAGGCACAATCATGAAATAAACAATATGTTGGACTTCATTAAAATTAATACGTTGCACTTTGCAGAAGGCACTGGTCAAGAGAATGAGAAGACAAGCCATAGACAGAGAAAATATTTGCAAAGGAAAATGATGATAAAGGACTGTTATCCAAAATACACAACTCTTAAAACTCAACAATAGGAAAACCACCAAATAAATCCTAGCAAACAGAATATAGCTACACATTAAAAAAATTATACATCATGATCAGGTGGGCTTTATCCCAGGAATGGAAGAGTTCAACGTACATAAATCCATAAATGCATTTCACCAGATAAATAGAAGACAAAACAGATCTATCTCTCAACAGATCCTAAAAAAGCATTGACAAAATTCAGCATCCTTTTCCTAATAAGAACACTTAAAATAGGCATAGATGGGACATTTCTTAAACTACTAGAAGCTGTCTATGACAAACACATAGTTATATCATAGGCTTCTAGTAGTTTACTCCTTTTTATGAATGGAGTAAAACGGAAGGCATTTCCAGTTAGAACTGGAACCACACAAGGATGTCCACTATCACTACCACTATTCAACATAATGCTGGAAGTCCTAGTCAATGCAAGCAGGCAAGAGAAGCATATCATGGATATTCAAATGGGGACAGAGAAGGTTGAACTCTTTCTTTGCTGATGATACGACCTCATACTTAGAAAACCCCAGGGATTCAATCACAAGTCTGAAAGTGATCAAGAAATATGGTAGCATCTTGGGATATAATGGTCAAACTGAGAATCAAATCAAAGACAATACCCTTCACAGTAGCTTCAAAGAAAATGAAATACCTGGGAATATACCTAACATAGGATGTGAAGGATCTCTACAGAGAAAACTGAGAAAAGAGATAACAGAAGATGTTAACAAATGGAAGAACATACCATGTTCATGGCTGGGAAGAATCAACACTGTTAAAATGTCCACACTACCCAAAATGACCTAAAGATTTAATGTAGTTCCCATCAAAACACCAACGTCATACTTTGAAGAGCTTGAAAAAATAGTACTTTGTTTCATAGGCAGCCAGAAAATAACCCTGAATAGCCAGTGCAACTCTAAGAAATAAAAACAAATCTGAAGGCATCATGTTACCAGAGTTTAGGTTATACTACAAGTCTACAGTGATCAAATGGTATTGTCACGAAAAATATAGATATAGATCTATGAAATAGAATAGAGAACGAAGAGACAAAACAAGCTGGATATTGCCATCTCCTCTTTGATAAACCAAACAAAAGCATACATTGGGGAAAAGAATCCCTATTTAATAAATGGTGCTGAGAGAACTGGAGAGCCACATGTAGAAGACGAAAATTGGACACACATCTCTCCACTGACTAACGTTGATTCTCGCTGGATAGAAGATTTAAATTTAAGACATGAAACAATAAAATCTCTAGAACGAAGTGTGGAAAAAACTAAATGATACTGGCTTGGGAAAAGATTTTATGAATAAGATCCCTTTGGCAATTGCAGGAACACCAAAAATAAATAAATGGGACCTGATAAACTAAAAAGTTTCTGCACAACAACTAAAGTAAATAGACAATCTTTAGAATGGGAGACGATATTTTCATGCCATGAATCTGACAAAGGGCTGATAACTAGAATACAGAGAGAACTCAGATTAATCAACAAGAAAAGACCCAACAATCCCATTTACAAGTGGGCAAGAGAAATGAACAGATCATTCTTTGAAGAAGACAGATTAATGGCCAACAAACACATGAAAAGATAGATGTTCATTGCCCCTAATCATCAGAGAAATGCAAATGAAAACCACCCTGAAATTACCTAACATCAAGGGGAATAGCTGACATCACAAAGTTCCCAAGCTGCAGATACTGGCATGGATGTGGAGAGAAGGGGAAATACTTTTACACTGCTGGTGGGATTGCAAACTAATATAGCCTCTTTGGAAAGAAGTACAGAGTATCCCCAAAGAGCTAAATGTAATTCCATGTGATTCTGCAGTCCCATTATTAGGTTCTACCCTTAAGAAAAAAAAATAATTTTTACCATAAGGATATTTGCACTAGAATGTTTATCATAGCACAATTCAAAATTGCAAGGTATGGAAACAACCCTTCAATCTGTGAATGGATTAATAAACTGTGGTATATATATATGTCATGGAATACTATTAAGCCATAAAAAGATGGAAACTTAACATTTTTTGTATTAACCTGGATGGAATTAATATTCTCCTTAGTAAAGTATCACAAGAATGGAAAGGCAAGCATCCAATGTACTCAGTACTAATATGAGGTAGATAAACAACTGCATGCTCACCAGAGAGAAAAACACAATTAAATGCAAGTTGGAGGGGGCAGGGGGTGCGGAAGGGGGGGTTGGTAAGCTCTCACCAAATGAGCACAACTGTACCCTTATTTTAATCTGAAATTAAAAAAAAACTGGGCAAAGATCAAAACAGACATCTCACCAAAAAAGATATACAGATAGCAAATAAGCACCTGAAAAGGAGCTCAACATTATGTCACTAAGGAATTGAAAGTTAAAATGACAATGAGATGCCACTGCATACCCATTAGCATGGCAAAAATCCAAAATACTGACTATACCAAATGCTAGTGATGATGTGAAGCAACAACTCTCATTCACTGATAATGAGAATGCAAAATAGTGCAGCCACTTTGGGGATAGTTGGCAGTTTCTTACAAAACTAAACATACTTTTACCAATCTTAGCACATACTCTTAAATAATCTTAGCACTCTCCTTCCTTGGTATTTACTCAAATGAGTCAAAAACTTATGTTCACATAAAAACTAGCATAAGATGTTTATAGCAGCATTATTCATAATTGCCAAAACTTGAAAGCAACTAAAATACCCTTCAGTAGGTGAATGGATAAACAAACTGTGGTATATCCAGACAATGGAATATTATTCAACAATTAAAAGAAATGGGCTACTAATCCATGAGAAGACATGGAGGAAACTTAAATGCATATTACTAAGTGAAAGACGCCAACTGGAAAAGGTTACATTGTGTATGAACCCAACTATATGATGGTCTGACAAGGGCAAATCTATGAAGACAGGAAAAAGATCAGTGTTTTCTAGGAGTTAATCGGGAGGGAGGGATGAACAGGCAGAGCACAGAGAGTTTTTAGGGCAGTAGAGCTGTGTTGTATGATACTGTAATGGTGGATACACGTATTACGTATTTGTCAAAACCCATGGATTGGACAACACCCCGAGCAGATCCTAACATAAGCTATGAACATGGGTGGTGCCTGTGGCTCAGTGAGTAGGGCGCTGGCCCCATATGCCGAGAGTGGCGGGTTCAAACCCAGCCCCGGCCAAACAAAAAAATAGCTGGGGGTTGTGGCGGGCGCCTGTAGTCCCAGCTGCTTGGGAGGCTGAGGCAAGAGAATCGCGTAAGCCCAAGAGTTAGAGGTTGCTGTGAGCCATGTGACGTCATGGCACTCTACCCGAGGGTGGTACAGTGAGACTGTCTCTACAAAAAAAAAAAAAAAAGCTATGAACATTGGGCGATGAGGATGTGTCAGTGTAGGCTTGCCAACTGTATCACGTGTGCCACTCTGGGAAATGCTGTTGATGGTGAGGTGGTTGTACGTGTGTGGGGGTAGGGGGGTCTATTTCTGTATTTTTTGCTCAATTTCTGTGAAACAAAATTTACTCTAGAAAATAAAGTCTCTTTTTAAAAAAAGTCTTGAAAGGATGACTTCCAGTATCAGAAAGGCTATTTTTAGAAAAGGAAATCGATTGTGTGGTAGTGGAATTGATAGAAGTGGATCAACTCTGCTGGATGTGTGTGTATACATGTTATTCTGTGTATAGGGGCATGTGTTTTATGTGTGTTCATGTATACACATGTATGTATTTGTACATTTTTATACTCGTGAGTACGTCTGTGTGACGTATTCATGTCTGTATACGTGTATGTAAATGTGTACACTTATATGCATGCAAATATATGTGTCTCTGTGTATGCACATATATGTGTGTGTGTATGTGTACCTATGTGTGTAGACTCTGTAGATTTAAACTCAATAAGAGAATGAGTCTTTTAATAGGTCAGTCCAGCCATAAAATAGACACTTTCATGAAGTAGTGAGCTCCCTGTCCCTGGAGGTATTTTAAAAGAACCTGAATGATCCCTTTGGAAAAGCTGCAGACAGGACTGCTCAGTTGGTGAGGACTGGTGGGGCTGCCAGCCCAGGTGACATCCTTCCCTTCCAGGGCCAAGCTCTGCGGTTGGGGGCTCGCACGATTGAGAGTCTCTGCATCCTCTCCTGGTGACTTCTTGCTGGGCACACTTGGTACAGGTGCCTTTTCCACACAGAAGACTCTGAATGTTCAGTTTGTATGCTACCTCTGGCTCATAGGACCCTGAAAGCCCAGCACAGGGACTCAGGGAGCTTTCACAGTGAGAGAGGAGCCTCTGCTGATAGATGGTACTCTGTCCATGCTGAGAAATGGACTATCTCCTTGCATCTCTCAGTGTCGCTGGGGGCATCTTTCTCAGTGATTTTAGTATTTTTCTAATATAAATATTTGAAGCCGTCATCTCTCTAAGATGTTAAATGGTTTAGATAGCTTGACTGCAGTGGAAACAAGTGTTTACCTTTTCTCTAAACCTGGAAAATGGATGGCTTCTTCTCCATTGCTCTGAAATATCTATTTATTACCAAATTGCACAATAATCAGAAATTTGCAATGATTCAGAGTTTCTCTCACCCCAGCAGGGTCCATAGGACATACCTCTTACTGCACCTGTGAGAAACAGATAATGTGGGGGAGACCTGGCATCCGTGAACTCTGTGGGTGTGCTTTTCTTTCTTGTTATTTTTTTTTTTTTTCAATTTCTGGCTGGGGCTGGCTTTGAACCCACCACCTCTGGCATATGGGGCCGATGCCCTACTCCTTTGAGTCATAGGTCCCACTCAGGGTGTGCTTTTCTTTGCAGGCCGACCTTACAGTGGGGACTATGACCACTGAATTGGGAATGGACCCTGGGCTGGCAGGGGCCCAGTGGTAGCACTTACCTGCCAAAGAGATGGCAGCAATAGTGTAGGATGAGTTTACCATCATAGACAACAGAGTCAAAGCTGTACCCAGCTAGCAAGTAGCTGAGTATGCTCCTAGATGAGAAACAGTATTCCTGTTTTAATACTAAGTAATTCGAAGGGTAAGGGATTCACAATTTGATACTAAAGTGAAGGAGTCAGAAGGACACTACTGCTGATCTTACAAAGAAATCTTCTCAAACAAAACAACTTCCAGGCCAGGATTCTGCATCCTGCTAAACTAAGTTTCACATTTGATGGGGTAATCAAATCTTTTTTTTTTTTTTTTTTTTTGCAGTTTCTGGCTGGGGCTGGGTTTGAACCTGCCACCTCTGGCATATGGGGCCAGTGCCTTACTCCTTTGAGTCACAGGCGCCACCTGGGAAATCCAATCTTTTACTGACAAGCAAACATTAAGGAAATTTGCCACTAATAAGACCAGCTATGCAGGAAGTACTCAGGCCCATACTATACACAGACCATCATCATGGACCACCAGCAAAGTCAAGATACCCAGACATGAAAGGACAAAGCCTAGCTTCTACAATGGCCCAAGTAATAAAACTAGATAGCAGACTATCACAAAACAAGACAAACAGAACCCCACCATACTTATCAATATTCTCAATAAATGTTAATGGCCTGAATTCCCCACTGAAGAGGCACAAGTTGGCTGACTGGTTAAAAAAAGCACAAACCAACTATATTGTGTCTTTGGAAACACATCTAACCTCGAAGGACATGATAAGACTCAGGGTGAAGGGTTGGAAAACAGTATTTCAGGCAATTGGAAATGAGAAGAAATCAGAAATCTCAATCCTATTTGCAGATATAATTGGCTTTAAAGCAACAAAAACAAAGACAAAGATGGACTCTACACTGGTCAAGGGAAAAATACAGTAAAAGACACTTCAGTTGTAAATATGCATGCACCCAACTTAAATGTTTCCAGATTTATAAAATGAACCCTAACTAGTCTGAACAATATAATATCATGCAACATCATAATAACTAGGGACTTCAACACACCATTGACAGAACTTGACAGATCTTCCAAGAAGAAACTAAACAAAGAAATGATGCACTTAAACACAACTCTAGAATAAATGGACTTAACAGACATATACAGAACATACCACCTTAATAATACTGAATATATATTCTTCCTATTGGTTCATGGATCATACTCCAAAATTGATCATATCCTAAGACATAAATCAAACCTCAACAAATTAAAAAAAAAAAAACAGAAATTATACCTTGTATCTTTTTGGACCGCAATGGAATAAAGGTAGAACTCAACTCCAACAAAAATCTTCATCCCCACACAGAGTCATGAAAACTAAACAATCTTATGCTGAATAACAGCTGGGTCAAGGAGGAGATAAAGATACAAATCCTTGAACAAAACAACAATGAAGCCACAAGCTATCAAAGCCTGTGGGATACTACAAAAGCACTCCTTAGAGGGAAATTTATTGCATTAAATACCCTTATCTACAAAACACAAAAAGCACAAATGGACAACTTAATGAATCCTTATAAAGAACTGGAAAAGGAAGATCAATCTAATCCCAAACCTAACAGGAGAAAAGAAAAACCAAAATTAGACAAGAACTAGATGAAATAAAAAACAAAAGAACCATTTGGAAGATTAATAATTCTTTAAAAATATACATAAAATAGATCAACGTTTGGCCAGATAACTAGAAACAGAAAGGTAAGATCTCAAATAATCTCAATCAGAAATGAAAAGGGAGCCAGGTACAATGGCTCATGCCTGTAATCCTAGCACTTTGGGAGGCTAAGGAGGATGGATTGTCTAAGCTCACAGGTTTGAAACCAGCCTGAGCCAGAGCAAGAACTTGTCTCTAAAAATAGATGGGTGTCGTGGCAGGCACTGTAGTCCCAGCTACTTGGGAGGCTGAGGCAAGAGAATTGCTCGAGCCCAAGTGTTTGAGGTTGCTGTGAGACCCTGTCTAAAAAAGAAAAAGAAAAAAAAAAAAAAGAAATGAAAAAGGGAAAATAACAACAGACATCAGAGATAAAAAGATCATCAAGGGTTACTATTAAAAACTCTATGCCCATAATCTTGAAAATGTAGAGGAAATGGACCATTAATTGGAAACACACTACCTCCCTAGACTTAACCAGGAAGAAATAGAACTCTTGAACAGAACAATTTCAGACACCAAAATTGCAACAACAATAAAAAAGCTCCCAAGAAAAAAAGTCCCAGACCAGACGGTTTTACATGTTTTATACCAGAATTCTACTGAACATCCAAAGAAAAGCCTATACATATATTGCAGACTGTATTACAAAACATTGAGAAGGAAGGACTCCCTTCTCAACTCCTTCTATAAAGCAAATATCACCCTGAAACCAAAACCAGGAAAGACCCAACAAAAAAGTAAACTACAGACCAGTTTCCTTCATGAATATCAATGCAAAAATACTCAATAAAATCCTAGCAAATAGATTACAGCTACACATTAAAAAAATTATACATCATGATTAGGCAGGATTTATCCCAGTAACGCAAGGCTGGTTCTACATATGCAAATCCATAAACATAATTTACCACATAAATAGAAGCAAAAAACAAAGACCATTTCCTCTAATAGATCCAGAAAAAGCACTTTACAAAATTCAGTATCCTTTTCTAATAAAAACACTTAGGAACATAGGCATAGATGGGACATTTCTTAACTACTAAAAGCCATCTATGACAAACCTATAGCCTATATCATACCAAATGGAGTAAAACAGAAAGCATTTCCACCTAGAACTGGAACCACACAAGGATGTTCACCATCACTACCACTATTCAACATAATGCTGGAAGTCCTAGTCAATGCAATCAGGGAAAAGAAGCATATCATGGATATTCAAATGGGGACAGAGGAGGTCAAACTCTTGCTTTTTGCTGATGATATGGTATACTTAGAAACCCCCCAGGGACTCAGCTGCAAAGCTCCTGGAAGTGATCAATAAACACAGTAACATCTTGGGATATAATGGTCAAGCTGAGAATCAAATCAAAGACACAATACCCTTCACAATAGCTTCAAAGAAAATGAAATACCTGGGTATGTACCTCACACAGGATGCGAAGGATCTCTACAGAGAGAACTATGAAACCATGAAAAAAGAAATAGCAGAAGATATCAACAAATGGAATAATGTACCATGCTCATGGTTGAGAAGAATCAAGATCGTTAAAATGTCTATGCTACCCAAAGTGATCTACAGATTTAATGCAATCCCCATTAAAACACCAGTGTCGTACGTTGAAGAACTTAAAAAAATAATTCTTTATTTTATATGGAACCAGAAAAAACTTCAAATAGCCAACACAATTCTAAGATATAAAAACAAAGCTGGAGGCATCACATTATTAGACTTTACGTTATATTACAAATCTGTATGATGAAAACAACATGGTATTGGCATAAAAATAGACACATAGATCTAAGAAACAGAAGAGAGAACCTAGAGATGTAATCAGCCTCATATTGCCATCTGATCTTTGATAAACCAAACAAAAGTCTACACTGGGGAGAAGAATCTCTATTTAACAAATTGTGCTGGGAGAACTGGTTAACCACATGTAAAAGGCTGAAACCGGACCCCACCTCTCACCACTTATCAAAATTAACTCATGGCCAGGCACATGGCTCGTGCCTGTAATCCTAGCACTCTGGGAGGCCAAAGTGAGTGGACTGCCTGAGCTTAGGAGTTCAAGACAAGTCTAAGTAAGAGTGAGACCCCCTCTCTACTAAGGAAAAAAAAAATAGAAAAAATAATAGCAAGGCATCATGTTAGGTGCCTGTAGACCCAGCTACTGGGGAGGCTCAGGCAAGAAAATTGCTTGAGCCCAAGAGTTTGACATTGCTGTGAGCTATGACGACATAGTACTCTATCCAGGGTGATAGATGAGACTCTGTCAAAAAAAAAAAAAAAATTAACTCATGCTGGAAAGATTTAAATATAAGACACAAAACTCTAGAATAAATCGTGGGGAAAATTCTTAATAATATTTGCTAGGGGAAGGATTTTACGAAGAAGACCCCATTGGCAATTGCAGCAATACCTAAATTAAATAAATGAGACCTGATAAAGCTAAAAAGCTTCTGCACAGCTAAGGACACAACAAACAAACCAAATAGACAACTTTCAGAATAGAAGAAGATATTTTCATGTTATGAACATAACAAAGGGCTAAGTACACAGAACTCAAGCAAATCAACAAGAAAAGAACAAACAACCCTATTACTCACTGGGCAAGAGACATGAACAAAACTTTCTCCCAAAAAGAGAGACGAATGACCAACAAACACATGAAAAAATGCTTTTGTGCTTAGTCATTAGAGAAATGCAAATTTAAACCACCTTGAGATATCACTTAATTCCAGGAAGAATAACCATGTCACAAAGTCCCAAAGCTGCAGATGCTGGTGTGGGTGTGGACAGAAGGGAACTTACATACTGTTCATAGGACTGTAAACTAGTACAGCCTTTTTGTAAAGAAGTATAGAGAATCCTCAAAGGGCTAAAAGTAGACCTGTAATCCTGCAATCCCATTACTAGGTATCTACCCAGCAGAAAAAAAAATCATTTTACCATAATGACATTTGCACTCCAATGTTTATAGAGCTCAATTCACAATCGCAAAGATGTGGAAACAACCTAAGCGCCCATTAACCCAAGGATAGATTAATAAGCTGTGGTATATGTATACCATTGAAAACTATTCAGCCATAAAAACGATGGGGTCTCTACATCCTTCTATTTACCTGGATAGAGTTGAAGGACATTTTCATAAGTATCTCAAGAATGGATAAGTGGGGTGGTGCCTGTTGCTCAGTGGGTAGGGCAGCAGCCCCATACACGGAGGGTGGTGGGTTCAAACCCAGCCCCCCCCGAACTGCAACAAAACAATAGCCAGCCGTTGTGGCAGGCACCTGTAGTCCAGCTACTCAGGAGGCTGAGGCAAGAGAATTGCCTAAGCCCAGGAGTTGAAGATTGCTGTGAGCTGTGTGACGCCACAGCACTCTACTGAGGGCGATAAAAGGACACTGTGAGCTATGATGACACAGTTATCAAAAAAAAAAAAAAAAAGAATGGATAAGTGAGCACCTCATGTACTCAATTCTAATATGAAACTTGTAGATGAACAACTACAGGCCTACATGAGAGAAAAACACAAATAAATTCAGGAAGGGGGGTGGAGGATGGAGGGAGTTTGGTAAGCCCAGTGGTAGTCACTGCAGGGTGGGATATAGGGATCACACAGGCTCACTGGCTTCCTAGTAACAGGATTGAAACAAGCATCATTTCTGCTCTTCCGCTGCAAATGGCGCTTTGTACCTTGCTGTAAATCAGGGAAAATTCAACTGGGGGTACAGAAGGGAAAAACCATAATAGGCAGTTTTAGACCAGTGTTGTTTTTGTTTGTTTGCTTGGGAAGTGGGGATGTGAACAGCACACATAACATGTGGAAGGATAATGTGCTTCTCTGCTGGGGTTTGCTGAACATGTGAACACATGCTCACTCGGCACATGCAGAACATGCCACCTCCTACATGGAGCCAGCATGGATTGTTCCCTGTGTGCTCACGGTCTGTGTCCAGCCCTGACCATGGCTGGCTGGATACAGGGGCAGCTCAGGGAACTGTCAGGAGGCTGAGCCACTTTATCTGCAACTTCCGTGGAGGGAATCCCTTCCCAAGGCATTGGCTGGGCCTGTAGACATGTACCACCATGGGAAATGTTTAAGAAACTATTACAGTCCCTCTCTTTCCAAGGCCACCCCCTGGTTTGTTCTGAGCAGCTCAGAAAGAGATCTCATCCTCCAGGAAGGCTGTCCCAGTGAGATGGCAGGACTCAACCCACACCTCTGCCTCCTGATGAGACCTGGATACCTCTCATAACAAGGCTGCAAGGTAGAAGGGAACAGATTGAAGATCAAAACCAATTTTCAAACAGACATGGATAGAAAACAGAGAGCAACCACTGCACATGGGCACCAAGTGAGCCTGCAGTACACTTGAACTTTTCTACTGAGAGTGCAGCTGCCACCGTTAGGACTGCAGCCTCTTCCACACCAGTCAGCATGGGAACAATCATGCTCTGGACTGGACCACACAAGAGGTCCCGAGGCTGGAGTACCAAGCTGGAGGACCAGTGGAGTCTGGTTCGGCTCATTTCTGTGATATACCCAGGCTCCCGCTGAGGGTGGGTGGCCAGCAGGGCTTGTGGACCCTGTGCAAGGGCTTGACCGGTCCATGCTGTCCCCAAGGTTGTCATTGCCACAAACACACCATTGGTGTCCAGGGTACTCATCCAAACACTGGCTAATACACTCTAATGGAAAGATTGATTTCATGTGGGCAGGTGTGAAAGGATCTGCAGAGTATGGTCAAGCCAAGAGAATGACTGCTAAACTGTTCGTGCAGCATGGCCCCTGGTGAGGGTCTGGCTGAGATGCCCTAGCAATACAGCCACAGGAGGCATATGGGCCGCTAACTGTATTTCACATGGATTTACGAAGATAGAATTTTTTTTTTTTTTTAAAGTAAAATACCTTATTAACAATCTAGAACTTTGTATTCTAATCCTGGCTAATCCAAGGTCTTGGTGCGTGGCAGATGGGGCAAGCTCATTAGACTCAGTTTCTTTTATGAAAGCAGCCCAACTTCTTTCATAGCTAAAAGAAAAACTAAAAATGCTGTCGACACCAACGATAGGATAGAATTCTCCCATTCTTTCTCATTTCTGTTCCATATGGTTGAACAGGCTGTGGACTGTGCAAGGATGGCATATTGAAGGGAAAGGGTGCTTCTCACACTGTACACATGTAGATTTGTGTATTTATTACTACAGTATGCCAGCACATGGCAATAAGTATTTTGTTCTAACACAATGAACATATCACAATGATTTTACACCAGATGGAACTAAGGGGCATCTTGTGGAGGGGACATTTTTTTCTGACTTACATGGAAATTGCAGCTGCTCTGCTTGCTTGGCCTCCATCTGTGCCACGTGCTTGACGCAGCTCAGGGTGAGAACTTGGTGCCCATATTCAAGCCTCAGTTGTACCAAATGCCACAATAACCAGCAGGACAAGGGCCCTGGCATGGGCTACTTACCTTCTCATTCTTCTTCTCATCCAGTTTGCACCCTGCATTGGTGGGGCTGGATGTGGACAGCCCCCCGATGGGTCCACCTACAGACTCCCCGTTGAGGTTCGCAGCACTGACGTTGGGAGGCGTGATGGCTGATGCAGCTGATGTGAGGGGGATGGCTGGCCGCAGGCACATCTGCACTGGGGGCTGGTGGCCGTGCTGCGGGGACACCCCCGAGTGGGGCCTGAGGCTGGTGGTGGGCAGGCGGGATGGAGAGTTCTGAGTGCGCAGGGGTGATACGGTGGCGGTTGGCCGGTCCTGAGCCTGGCTTGAGGGGTGGGCAGCTGGGGTTGGAGAGAGAGAGGTTGAAGGGTTAACGTACAGCCTGCCAGGCATCGACATACGCGCACTTCACACAGGTTTGGCTTTCCCAGACCCAGCCACTTCACAGGTGGGGAAATTGAGACTGAGCAATCCTGAAAATATATTCCCCTCTTTCCCAAGCCCATGGATCAGGGGGTCCTGCCAAGCCCCAAACAGCCCTTCCCTCAGGAGGAGCTAAAATGGCTCTGTTGAGGTTGCTGTGAGTGTGGGCATGTTCTAGTTTGCTGTGAAGTTTTCTAACTGGTTTTCTCTGCCACAATGAACCAATGCACTCAGAAAAATTTTAAAAACACCCTAGTTAAAATGCTTATACTAGTAAAGCCTGTGAAAGCAACCTGAAGTCTTGAGATGCCCCTGAATTATTAAACACCACTGCATATAAGCTACTCAAGCTCAACTCTGGTTAATCTTGACCTCAGAACTGGATCATCCCAATCCCCGGTTTCCATTCTGGGTCTGTGACCTTGCTGAGCTGAGGTGGAGAGTGTGGGGGGCAGCTTCAGCTGGGTGGCCTGGAAGAGAAACTATCCACCTCTGCTGCGATGTGGCTCACCTGCCACCTAGCCTGCAGGCAGAGCATGAGCCCCTGGATTTATAAAACAGGAGCCTCACAACTATGAATGTGCCTGTCTGCTTCCAGCAAGAACACTTTTTACAGATTGTAGGGATCAAAGGTGTAGTATTTGTAAAAATCTCCCATTTGAAAAGATAAAGTTCCCTTTAAACATAGCACCATATCAAAATTGATCTTGCTACTATTTGGGTTAATAATTTCAAAGAAGCATCTCCTTAATAAACATAAAAAAATGACAGGAGAAAATCAAAGTCCCCAAGGGAATGGTGACTAGTGACTGGGGCTGGTTGGACATAAGCAGAGACCCAGCCTAGGCCTTGGTTATTGCTTTACAACAAAGGCGCCGTCTAGAGCCCCTCAGGTCCACGTGTTTCTGCATTGTCGTGTCAGAAAAAAATTATGTTACAGTGTAATTACTCTCTACCGCCAGCATTTGTGGCATTCATGGCTTTACGATGTGAAAAAAAATGCACACAACAGTTTTCTCAGCCCCCAACTATGCTTTGAATACAAAATGTACTCATGAATCCTGATGGTGTCTTGTGGCCACGTGAAGTAACTCCATGTGACACACAGAGCCTCCATCTGGGCGTCAGGCCCCTTCCTCTGACAGAGCCATGTGGGGAGAGCTTGCAAGATCTAATTATGTGACTGTTCTCCAGTATTTGGGATGGCCTGCTGTTTCACAAGGTGAAATATAGAAAGTATGATTTACATTTTTTAAACTTAAATATTTGTGGTTTCAGATGGGGTTGGAAACCTAGAACATTAGATTCCTCCCCCAATGTGGCTCTGCATTTATAGGGAAGAGAACTGTCACTAACACAGAATGAATTTAATCACAGGGGACCCTGACTTGGGGGCAGCTCCAGGAACAATTCACGCCCACCTCCCTGCAATCTGAACTCCCCTTCACCTCAGCTCAGCAGCCCTGGAAGTGGAGAGATTGTGGATTACCCTGACAGCTCCACTCAGCCCTCCTCCGCCTCCTGTCTGCTTCCACTTGCCTGCCAAGTCACCTTACTACACTGGGTGCCAAGGCGAGTGTTCCAGAAAGTTCTAAGCCCCTGGCTATGCCATCTCTTGAACCTCATCCCCTAGTGCTCTGCCCTCAGCTGCCTTCTGGAGAGCCCCTTCTTGCTGACTGGCCCTCTGTGGCCCTGGCCCCAGGCATGCATCCCCACTCAGTCCTGTGCAGTGTCCTCTCTCATCCGAGACCGAGGGTCCCTGGTCCGTTCTCCACTATAGTGGAGGCTCCACAGGATGCTGGAATTGGCTTGGCATGAAAAAGGTGCTCAATACGTGTTTTGAATGAATAAATGAATTTTAGAGAAAAGGGAACCCCAGCAAAAGCTTCACTACCGATTTCACAGAAAGGAATCACAGGAGGAAAAAATGCCCCCTGAGACAGTGAGGCCTAGCCCATCACACTGGCTGGTTGAAGAATGCATCATCCTTTGGTGGGATTGACCCTTAATTTCCCCCTCCCTGTGCACCCCAGCCCTGTGCTGGCCTACACAACTATCCCACTTGTTAGTGGTGCTTGTTAGTGGCGCCAAGCAGCCTGCTTTCTTTGCAGAGTGAACCATAGGTGAAGGCTGTTTGAGAGAGCACCATTCCAGTCTCTAGCTTCCCCCTTCCATAGCTCTGCAGGTCCCTGGTCCCCTGTATCCTCTCTCAGTTCACTGCTATGTCCCCAGTACCTAGAATCCCGTCTAGGCATCCAGTAGGTGCTTTATAAATAGCAGTTGAGTAAATAAATGACCTACTTTAACATCGACTTCACACTGCAGACAATACTGTTAACACCTCCCACAACTTCAGACCAGCCTCCCTCTCAACTCACCCACATCCCTCCTCCCGCCCCAAGGACTCCGGGCTCCACCTGGTCAACCCTTCATCCTCATTCTTTTTTTTTTTTTCTGTGTGAGCCTCTGAACATCTTTGTTGTTTTTTTTTTTTAATTTATTATTTTTTTATTAAATCATAGCTGTGTACATTGATATGATCATGAGGCATCATACACTAGTTTCATAAACTGACACATTATTATCACACTGGTTAACATAGCCTTCCTGGCATTTTCTTAATTATTGTGCTAAGACATTTACATTCCACATTTACTAAGTTTCGCATATACCCTTATAAGATGCACCACAGGTGTAATCCCACCAATCCCCCTCCCTCTACCCACCTGCCCCCTCCCTCCTCTCCCTTTCCCCCTTCCCCCTATTCTTAGGTTGTAACTGGGTTATAGCTTTCATGTGAAAGCCCTAAATTAGTTTCATAATAGGGCTGAGTATACTGGGTACTTTTTCTTCCATTCTTGAGATACTTGGAGAAGAATATGTTCCAGCTCCTTCATCCTCATTCTTAATCCAGTCTCAGGTTCATCCCCACTCTACTGTGTTTAGCCCCTCTATTAAATTTCCCCCATAATTTATTAACCAAGTTAAACCTCTCCCATTTAAGAAAGAATCCTATACTTGTATTCTTTTAGCTAATGCCTCCTTTTCTTTCATGCCCCACTTTTCTTTATACTTAATATTTTACGAAGTGTCTACACATGCTTTTTCTCATATTTTTATTCATTTCTTTCTTTTTTTTTTTTTTTTGAGACAGAGTCTCACTATGTCACCCTTGGTAGAGTGCTGTAGCATCACAGCTCACAGCAACCTCAAACTCTTGGGCTTAAAAGATTCTCTGACCTCAGCCTCCCAAGTAGCTGGGACTGCAGGTGCCCACCACAACGCCCAGGAAGCTCCTGCAGCTGCTGGAGCTGGCACATCTGATGTGCTAGGCTCCAGTCCCTGACGGCACAGGGCTTCCTGTATGCATGCTTCTGCAGGAGTGAGAGTCAGCCAACATTGCTGCTGGACATCCTGCAGCCCATTAGGCCAGGACTTCAACCCCACTTGCTGTGGTGTCTTCCATTTTGCGTAGACTCACGGACTTCTAAAATTAAATACACACCAACCTCACTGTGTTGAAAACACATTAGGGGGTTTCCACATGCACCCACTCCTCTACACTTTCCAAGAGTCATTCATTCGCTTCTCAGTCTACTGAAACCTGGCTTCTAGCCCCATCATTCTATCAGATATTATCTGGACAGATAAATTATGATTCCAAATGACCAAATTTAACAGACAACTTTCTTTGTTGATAAAAGGTACCCATTGATCAGTTCATCTTTACAACAGTATCACAGTGACTCGATTACTGTAGCTTTATAAAAGGTTCTGAAATTAGTGTTGGCTATCCAGCTTTGTTGTTCTTTTTCAAGGTTATTTTTGGGTCTTCTAGGTTCTATATGAATTTGACAACCAGATTGCCATTTTCTACAAAAGGTTGTGTGGGATCTTGATTGGTATTCCATTACATCTGGGTCAATTTTTGGAGAACAAACAACTTAACTTTACTCACCCACAAAGTATTCTCTATCTCTCTACGCAATTAGGTCTTCTTAATTTCAGTCTATAGGTCTTCCCCAACTTTTCTCAGATTTATTCCTAATTGATTTCTACTTTATCTATTTATTTATTTTTATTGTTAAATCATAGCTGTGTACATTTGTGCAATCAAGGGGTACGATGTACTGGTTTCATATACAATCTGAAATATTCTCATCAAAGTGTTCAACGTAGCCTTCATGGCATTTTCTTAGTTATTGTATGTAGACATTTGTATTCTGCCTTTAGTAGGTTTCGCCTGTACCCATTCTAAGATGCACCGTAGGTGTGGCTCCACCCATAACCCTCCCTCCACTTTGACTTCCCACCTCCCTTACCCTCCCTTGGCCCTTTCCCCATATTCTTGTGCTATAGTTGGGTTATGAAGGTTAGCCTTCAATATGAAAGGTATAAATTAGCTTCATAGTAGGGTTGAGTACATTGGATACTTTTTCTTCCATTCTTGAGATACTCCGCTAAGATGTTCCAGCTCCATCCATGTAAGCATGAAAGAGGTAAAGTCTCCATCTTTCTTTAAGGCTGCATAATATTCCATGGTATACATGTACCACAATTTGCTAGTCCATTAGTGGGTCGATGGACACTTGGGCTTCTTCCATGACTTAGCAATTATAAATTGGGCTGCAATAAACATTCTGGTACAGATGTGTTCATTATATTGTGATTTTGGGGCTTCTGGGTATATACCTAGTAAAGGAATTATAGGATTAAATGGCAGGTCTGTTTTTAGATCTCTAAGTATTCTCCAAACATCCTTCCAAAAGGAACAAATTAGTGTGCATTCCCACCAGCAGTGTAGAAGTGTGCCATTTTTTCCACATCCATGCCAACATCTCTGGTTTTGGGATTTTGTTATGTGGGCTACTCTTACTGGGGTAGGTGATATCTCAAAGTAGTTTTGATTTGCATTTCTCTGATGATTAAGGATGATGAGCTTTTTTCATGTGTCTGTAGATCGTGTGTCTGTCTTCTTTAGAGAAGTTTCTCTTCAAGTCCTTTGCCCACCCTGAGATGGATTCACTTGTTCTTTTCTTACTAATACGTTTGAGTTCTCTGTGGATTCTGGTTATTAAACTTTTATTGGAGGTATAACCTGCAAATATTTTCTCCCATTCTGCGGGCTGTCTGCTTGCTTTACTTAATATAAAGCTTCTGGCTGTGCACAAGCTTTTTAGTTTGATCAGGTCCCAGTAATGTATTTTTGATACTGCTTCAATTGCCTGGGGAGTCCTCCTCATAAAATATTCACCCAGGCCGATTCCTTCAAGGGTTTTCCCTGTACTCTCTTCTAGTATTTTTATAGTTTTATGTCTTAAGTTTAAATCTTTAATCCAGTGAGAGTCTTAGTTAATGGTGAAAGGTGTGGGTCCAGTTTCAGTCTTCTACAGGTTGCCAGCCAGTTCACCCAGCACCATTTGTAAAATATGGGATCTTTTCCCCACTGAATGTTTTTAATTGGCTTGTCAAAGATTGAATAATGGTATGTAGCTGGATTCATCTCTTGGTTCTCTATTCTGTTCCAGACATCTACTTCTCTGTTTTTGTGCCAGTACCATGCTGTTTTGATCACTATCAATTTATAGCATAGTCTGAGGTCTGGTAGCATGATTCCTCCTGCTTTGTTTTTATTTCTGAGTAATGTTTTTGCTATTTGAGGTTTTTTCTGATCCCATATAAAGCGAAGTATTCTTTTTTCAAGATCTTTAAAATATGACAATGGAGCTTTGATAGGGATTGCATTAAAATTATATATTGTTTTGGGTAGTATAGACATTTTAATGATGTTGATTCTTCCCAGCCATGAGCATGGTATGTTTTTCCATTTGTTAACATCTTCAGCTATTTCTTTTCTTAAAGTTTCATAGTTCTCTTTATAGAGATCTTTCACGTCCTTTGTTAGATAAACTCCCAAATATTTCATCTTCTTTGGCACTACTGTGAAAGGAATAGTCCTTGACTGTTTTTTCGGCTTGGCTATTGTTGGTATATATAAAGGCTACAGATTTATGGGTGTTGATTTTGTAGCCTGAGACATTGCTGTAGTCCTTGATCACTTCTAAAAGTTTTGTAGTAGAATCCCTAGTGTTTTCCAGATTAAGATCATGTCATCTGCGAAGAGTGAAAGTTTGATCTCTTCTGACCCTATGTGGATACCCTTGATCGCCTTTTCTTCCCTAATTGCAATGGCTAAAACTTCCATTACAATGTTAAAGAGCAATGGAGACAATGGGCAACCTTGCCTGGTTCCTGATCTAAGTGGAAATGATTTCAATTTAACTCCATTCAATACGATATTGGCTGTGGGTTTGCTGTAGATGGCCTCTATTAGTTTAAGAAATGTCCCTTCTATACCAATTTTCTGAAGTGTTCTGATCATGAAGGGATGCTGGATATTATCAAAAGCTTTTTCTGTATCAATTGAGAGAATCATATGGTCCTTAATTTTTAGTTTGTTGTTTAGTGCTGAATTACATTTATAGATTTACGTATATTGAACCAGCCTTGAGAGTCTGGGATAAATCCCACTTGGTCATGGTGTGTAATTTTTTTGATGTGTTGTTGGATTCTGTTTGTTAGAATCTTATTGAGTATTTTGCATCAATATTCATTAGTGATATTGGTCTATAATTTTCTTTTCTTGTTGGGTCTTTCCCTGGTTTAGGGATCAAAGTGATGTTTGCTTCGTAGAATGTACTGGGTAATATTCCTTGTTTTTCTATATTTTGGAAGAGGTTTAGTAGTATAGGTACTAGTTCTTCTTTAAAGGTTTGGTAGAATTCTGACGTAAAGCCATCTAGTCCTGGGCTTTTCATTTTAGGGAGATTTTGTATAGTTGACGCTATTTCAGAACTTGATATAGGCTTGTTCAACATTTCCACTTCGTTCTGGCTAAGTCTTTGTAGGTGGCGTACTTCCACATATTGGTTGATTTCTTTCAGATTTTCATATTTTTGAGAATAAAGTTTCTTGTAATATTCATTAAGGAGTTTTTGAATTTCTGAGGGGTCTGTTGTTATTTCATCTTTACCAGTTCTGATTGATGAAATTAGAGATTTTACTCTTTTTTTCCTGGTTAGGCCAGAGGTTTATCTATTTTATTGACCTTTTCAAAAAACCAACTTTTGGATTTATTGATGTTGTATAATTCTTTTGTTTTCAATTTCATTTAATTCTGCTCTGATTTTGGTTATTTCTTTTCTTCTGCTGGGTTTGGGGTTGGAATGTTCTTCCTTTTCCAGTTGCTTGAGATGTCCCATTAAGTTATTAACTTCCTCTCTTTCCGTTTTCTTGAGGAAGGCTTGCAGTGCTATAAATTTCCCTCTTAGGACTGCCTTTGCAGTATCCCAGAGGTTCTGGTAATTAGTGTCTTCATTGTTGTTTTGTTCCAAAAATTTGTTGATTTCCTTCTTAATCTCGTCTATAACCCATCTATCCTTCAGCGTAAGGTTATTTAGCTTCCATGTTCTTGTATGGGTATGCAGGTTCCTGTTGTTATTGAGTTCAAGTTTTATTCCATGATGGTCTGTGAAGATTCAAGGAATAATTTCTATTTCTTTAAATTTGCTGAGGTTAGATTTGTGGCCTAGGATGTGGTCGATTTTGGAGTATGTTCCGTGGGCTGATGAAGAGACTATGTATTCAATTTTGTTGGGATGAAATGTTCTGTAGATGTCTGTTCCAGATGTTGCATGGTTAAGTTTAAATCTAAGATTTCTTTGCTTAGCTTCTTTTTGGAGGATCTATGTAGCACTGCTAAAGGGATGTTAAAATCTCCAGCTACTATGGAATTGGAGGAAATCAAGTTGCTCGTGTCTGTTAGAGTTTCTGTTATAAATTGAGCTGTGTTCTGGTTGGGTGCATAAATATTAATAATTGAGATCTCATCATATTGAGTATTACCTTTAACATATATGAAGTGTCCATCCTTATCCTTCCTTATTTTGGTTGGTTTAAAGCCTATTGCATCTGCGAATAGGATTGCAACACCTGCTTTTTTTCTGCTTTCCATTTGCCTGGAGTATAGATGACCATCCCTTCACCTTGAGTCTATATTTATCTTTTAATGTAAGATGCGATTCTTGTATGCAGTAGATATCTGGCTTGAGTTTTTGTATCCAGTCAGCCAACCTGTGCCTCTTTAGAGGACAATTTAAACCATTCACAATTGAGAATATTGATAAGCCTTCTGAGAGTCCAGTGGACATTTTTAATCCTTTTGCGACTGTGGAAGTTGGAATTTGATCAAAATTTTCTGGGTGGGTTTACTTTTGTGGTGGAGGGTTATGCTGGTCTTTATGGAGGATAGGTCTGAGGATATCCTGGAGAGCTGGTTTAGTTGTGACAAATTTCTTCAACATGTGAATGTCATTAAAGTATTTAATTTCTCGGTCATAAATGAAACTCAGTTTAGCTGGGTACAGGATCCTGGGTTGACAGTTATTTTGTTTTAGGAGATTAAAAGTCGATGACCATCCTCTTCTAGCTTGAAAGGTTTCAGCAGAGAGATCTGCAGTTATTCTAATATTCTACCCCTTGTAGGTGATGGTTTTCTTTCATCTGGCTGCTTTTAGAGTTTTCTCCTTTACATTAACTTTAGTGAAATTGATTATAATGTATCTGGGGGATGTCTTATTCGGGTTGAGTCATGCTGGAGTTCTGAAACTGTCAGCTATCTGAAATTCAGAATCTCTTGGCATGTCTTGAAAGTTCTCTTTCATAATCTCATGGAGAAGAGACTCTGTGCCTTGTGAAGCCACTTCATCACTTTCAGGGATCTGTATAAGATGAATATTGGTTTTCTTCGAATTATCCCAGAGCTCTCTGAGAGAGTGATCTGTTTTTGCCCTCCATTTCTCTTCCTCTCTGAGAGTTTGGGCGCGTTCAAAAGCTTTGTCTTCAATGTCAGAAATCCTGTCTTCTGCTTGCTCCATTCTGTTACTGAGGGATTCTACTGTGTTTCTCAGATCTTTGAGGGCTGCAACTTCTTGTCTCAATGTGTCAAAATCTTTGGTCATTTGGCCTTTGAATTCGTTGAATTCTTGAGACATCTTTTGGGTTACTGCTTGGAATTCTAATTCGATCTTATTTGCTATCCAGATTCTGAATTCAATTTCTGACATCTCAGCTATTTTTTGTGCATGGGATCTTTTGCTGTGTCTGCCCCATTGTACCTTGGGGGAGTTGATCTACTCTAATTATTCATATTGCCAGAGTTTTTCCTTTGATTTCATCTCATGATTGTTTTTCACCATTGCCTCTGGCCGTGCTCAGTGTCTCTCCAAGATTAGGCCCCGGGTGGATCACTCTATTGTTGCTGGATTTTTGTAGAGAGTGACCCTGTGTAGCTCTTCTGGGGCTGTCCCAGCCAGGGAGTTCTGGTTGTGGGAGCAGCTCCAGAGTGTGACACCCCTGGATCCAGCAACAGGGCGGGGGTGGTGCACATGGTTCTGGGATTGCCTGGTGCCCAGTCACTTTGGCACAGAGGGCCCAAGGCTCTAGCAGTCTCTGGCCAGGAGAAGGGCTCCACGCAGAGGCAGGGAGGGCTCCAGAGGGCACACAGCTACCAGAGTCCCTGGCCAGACCAGCAGGCAGTGTGGAGGCAGGGAGGGTATAGGAGAGAGGGTGTGGGGTTGCACGGCTCCTGGAGTTCCTGGTCAGGGTGTGGGGAGGCCCAGCAGGCAGGGTAGAGTATCCTGGCACAGCTGTTACCAGGTCCGGGTGAGTGGAGGTCCGGAAGGGTGCCAATCGCGGGTCCAGCGCAGCTCTTACCGGGGTCGGGAGGGTGCCGATCACGCAGCCCAGGGCAGCTCTTCTGGAGGTCAGGGAGGGTGCTGATCATAAGTCCCAGCGCAGCTCTTCAGGAGGTCCAGGAGGGTGCCGATCATGGGTCCCAGAGCAGCTCTAATAGAGGTGGGAGTGTGCCGATCGTGGGTCCCGGTGCAGGTCTTCTGGAGGTCCGGGAGGGTCCAGAGGAGTGTTTTAAGAGGTGTGGTGAGGATCACAAATTGTTTGTTTTATCCATAGCCTCCCAGCATTTCTCAAGCTCAGCATTACTGACATCTCAGTCATGTGACTTCTTGATTTTGGAAGCGCGCCTGTGCAGTGAGGACAGTAAACACCATCCCCGGCTTCTACCTGTTAGATAACAGTTGGTGCTTCCTGCTTTGTGACAACGAAAAATCTGATTTCTACTTTTTGATATTGTTAAATTTGGTATAGTTTTTAAAAGTGCCAGTTTCTAATTGTTCGTTTTCTGAGAGTTTTTTAAAATCTGGAATAGATGTTAAATTTTATCAAATATTTTTTCTGCATCTATTGAAATGATTATTTTTTTGTTTGTTAATAAGGTGAATTATGGCTTGGCGTCCATAGCTCAGTGAGTAGGGCACTGGCCACATACACCAAGGCTGGCTGATTCAAGCCCAGCCGGGGCCAGCTAAACAACAAGGACAACTGCAACAACAACAAGATGAACAAAATAGCTGGGTGTTGTGGCGGATGCCTATAGACATAACAACTTGGGAGGCTGAGGCAAGAGAATTGCTTAAGTCCAAGAGTTGGAGGTTGCTGTGAGCTGCGATTCCATGGCACTCTACCAAAGGTGAAATAGTGAGACTCTGTCTCAAAAACAAGGTGAATTACATTGAATGGTAAATGTTAATTTAACCCTGCATTTCTGGAATAAACCCTCTTTGACATGATGTACTAGCCTTGTTGTTTATTGGTGTGTTTGATTTGCTAAAATTTTGTTTAGAAGTTTTATAGCTATGTTTATGAAGGACATTAGTCTATACTCTTATTTACCTGTAATGTCTTTGTCCGGTATTAGGGTAATGTTGGCCTTATAGAAAGAGTTAGGAAGTATTATCTCTTCTTTTCAATTTTCTGAAAGCGTTTCTATAGAATTTCTAGAATTTGTTCCTTAGCTATTCTGTATAATTCACCAATAAAGTCATCTGGGCCTTGAGTTGTCTTTGTCTTTTAACTGCTAATTCCATTTCCTTGATAGATACAGGCCTATTTGCTTATTTATTTCTCCTAAAGTAAATCTAATAATATGACAATTTATTAATTTATATAATTTATTAATTAAATATAATATTAATGTATTAATTTTATTTAACATATTAATTTATATAATTAATTTTATTTTTAATTTAATTTTATTTTATTTAACATATTAATTTATATAATTTATTTTAATTTTAACATTAACAATTAACAATTAACATTAACAATTTTATTTAATGTATTAATTTATATAATTTATTTATTAAAATAATCTAAGATAATTTATGTCTTTCAAGGAATTTAATCGAATTTGTTGAGTTTATTGCTATAAAGATTTTAAAAATAATCCATCTTATCCTGTAGAATCTGAATGATGTCACTTCTACTATTCCTGACATTGATAATTTGTGTAGTTTTCCTTTTGTCTTTAACATTCTAGCTAGGGGTTTACAATTTTATTATTTATTTCCCCAACAGCCACGTTTTGGTTTCACTGATTTTCACTAATTGTTTTCTAAGTCATTGATTTCTTCTCTGATCTTTTCCCATTTCCTTTGTGATCCCTTTGATCTTTTTATTCTAGTTTCTTAATGTGATAGCTGAGGCCATTAATTTGACACTTTTCTTTTTTTCTAATACAGGTGGTTAGTGCTATAAATTTCTTCTTAGGTGCTGCTTTAGTGGCATGCCACAAATTTTGATTTGCAGTGTTTTCATTTTATTCAGCTCCAAATGCTTTCTGAAATCCCTTTTGATTTCATCCATGGGTTATTTTGAAGTGTGTCTTTTAGTTTTCAAATATTTGAGGATATCAAATGTTTGTTAATGTTTGCATTGTTGATTTCTTTTTTCTTTTTTTGTAGAGACAGAGTCTCACTTTATGGCCCTCGGTAGAGTGCTGTGGCCTCACACAGCTCACAGCAACCTCCAACTCCTGGACTTAAGCGATTCTCTTGCCTCAGCCTCCAAGTAGCTGGGACTACAAGCGCCCACCACAATGCCCGGCTATTTTTTGGTTTTTGCAGTTTGGCCGGGGCCGGGTTCGAACCCACCATCCTTGGTATATGGGGCCGGCGCCCTACCGACTGAGCCACAGGCGCCGCCCTGCATTGTTGATTTCTAATTCAACTCCACTGTGGTCCGAGGAATGTAGTTTGTGTCACTGGAATACTTTTATTATTTTATTTTTTAAAAAATGTATTGAGACAAACACTATGGCCCAGAATATGGTCTATTTTCTCATATGCTCTGTGTGCATTTGAAAAGAATGTACATTTTTCTGTTGTTGGTTGGAATGCTCTACAAATGTCAGCTAAGTCGAGTCAGTTATAGTGTTCTAAGTTCATATTTTTGCCAATTTTGTGTCTTCTTCTATCAATTATTGAGAGATCAAAATCTGACTATAATTACAGATTTGTCTATTTCTCTTTGCAGCTCTATCTGTAATTACTTATGTATTTTGAAGTTCTCTTATTCAGTGCATAAATATTTAGAATTATTATGGCCTTTTAATGAAATGACCCCTTTATCATTATGAAATTGGACTTTTCTATGCAGGATATTCTTTGTTATAAATTCTATTCCGTCTGATATTAAGATAACTATTACCACTTTCTTTTGATCAATGTTAGCATGGTACATTGTTCCTCATTATTGGCGGATTCTGCATTTGCAAATTCTCCTGTTGAGAAAATTAATATGCAATCCCCAAATTGATGCCTGTGGTGCTTTTGGTTATTTTCAGATGGATGCAGACTGGCAAAAAGTTTGAGTCACCTGACACCCAAATTTCCAGCAGAGGTTGAACAAGGACTCTGCCTTTCTGTTTTAGCTTTGCGCTGAGATGACAGGGGGATGCAGCCAGTAGCAGGCAGTGCAGTAGAATGAGCTCTGCCTCTGGGGTCAATTGAACAGGACACGAATCCCAACTCTGGCACATTAGAGGGGCAGGCACAGGCCAGTTACTTAACACTTCTCAACCTTGTTTTTCTCTTTAGAGAAATAAAGTAAATAAACTTTACTAGGATGAGATTGTAATTTATGTGAGATATGTTTACACACATACTCACAGTTTCACCTAGGAGCAATAGTTCAGTATTCACTAATTCAGTTTTCATGGTAACTTTATAGGACATAACTAGATGTAAAATATTAAAGCATGTTTCTTGTTTACAGCA
The DNA here is from genome assembly GCF_027406575.1 of Nycticebus coucang. Classification (NCBI taxonomy): domain Eukaryota; kingdom Metazoa; phylum Chordata; class Mammalia; order Primates; family Lorisidae; genus Nycticebus; species Nycticebus coucang. Next base: position 104,077,284 of record NC_069783.1, on the reverse strand, counting down.
TAAAGTTGGTTTTTTGGTTGTTTATTTTTAATAATATCTGACAATTTCTTATTGTATTTGGGATTATTAGACCATTTACATTTAGTGTGATTATTTATATGAAAAAGTTTAAATCTATCATCCTGTGTTTTCTCTGTGACTCATTATTCTCTGTTCCCTTTCCCCTCTTTTTATGCTCTTTTGTATTAATTGAATTTTTTCATAATTCCATTTTATCTCCTTTGTGGTTATTTGCTGTAACTCTTTGTTTTCATATTTCATGGCTGGTTGACATCTTTAATTACACTTAGTTTCAAGTGATTTTATAAATCTTCACATGTGGTATAAGAGTCTTAAAATAGTTTATAGAACTTCATTTCTCCCCTTCCAACTTTTGTGTTTTTTATTATACATTTTACTTTTATATACGTTTTAAATCCCAAATTGCATTGTTTTGGTTTTTGTTTAGTAAGTTATAGTTTATAGATATTTAAACAAAACAATTTTATACTTTTATCTGTATAGTTACCATTTCTAGTACTCTTCATTCCTTTGTATGGACCTATATTTCCATCTGCTGTAACTTCCCTTCTTCCTAAAGAATTTTCTTTTACCTTTCTCATGGTGTGAATTTTATTAGTGACAAAACATTTTAGCCTCACTATGTTAAAATAATTCTTTATTTTGCTTTCCTTTAAAAGATATTTTTGCTGGACACAAAATGCTAGAGTGACAGATGTATTTATTTCAGTATTTCATTCAGTTATACCAGTGTCTTCTCACTTGAAGTGAGACAAAAAACGTACTGTCATCCTTATCGTTTTCTACCTTTATCTCTGGCTACTTTAAAATTTTCTTTTATTTAAGATTTTGAACAATTTGATTATGATTTACCTTGGTGTGGTTTTATTCATGTTTCCAGTGCTTGGGGTTCAACTGTCTTTATTTTTTCAAATAATTTTTCTGTCCTACCTCTTTCTCCTCTACATTGGGGGCTCCAATTATACATATATCAGGCTACTTTAAATTGTCCCATTGCTCACTGATGCTCTATTTTTCAAAAATTTCTTTTATCTCGCTCTCATTTTTCATAGTTTCTATTGCTATATCTTCAAGTTCTCTACTTTTTTTCTCTGGGAATATTTAATCTATTATTTCCATCTAGTATGTTCTTGATCTCACACACCATAGTTTTTATTTTTATAAGTTTGATTTGGATTTCTTTCTTTTTTGCAGTTTTTGGCCTGGGCTGGGTTTGAACCCCCCACCTCCGGCAAATGCAGCCGGAGCCCTACTCCTTTGAGCCACAGGCACTGTCCTCTTTTTAATGTTTTTTATGACGCCACTTTCTGAATATATGGAATGCACTATCTGTTTTAATGCCTTTTATTGCTAATTCTAACACCTATATCAGTTTGGGGTCAGTTTCAATTGACTCATTTATCTCTTAATTATTGGTCATATTTTCCTGCTCTTTTATATGTTTAGCAATTTTTTTATTGGATATCAGACACTGATAACTTTTATGGTTTTAAGTGCTGGGTATTTTTGTATTCCTACAAATATCCTTAAAGTTTGTGACAAAGTTAAATTAACTGGAAACAGTTTGACTCTTTGAGTCCTGCTTGTGAGACTTGTTAGGTGAAACTGGAACAGTACTCAGTCTGGGGATAACATTCCCCACTAATGAGGCAAGACTATTGTGTAGTAGTCTTTTGTAGACTACTCAGTGTCCTGTGAATTTTGAGACTTTGTCCAGTCTGGCTGGTGGGAACAGGCACTATTTCTAGCCTGTGTGTATTCTGGGCACTGTTAGTGCTAATCCTTTCTTTAGTTCTCTTCCTGCTTTTTGGTATTTTTTTCATGTTCATTCACATGCTGATTAGTTCTCAGCCCAATATTCCAGGAGAGCACTCTGCAACCTCTCTGTGCAGTGCTCTCCTCTGGGTCCCTGCTGTAGAAACTCCAGCCCTCTCTGTCACACAGATGCCCAGCTCCATGTCCTCACTGCAGGGGGCCTGCTGCTACCCACCCTGTGCCACAGCCTGCAACTTCTCTTATGGATCATAGTCCTTAGTTATCTAATGTCTAGTGTCTTGAAAACTTGTTTTATACATTTGTATTTCTTATACTTATTTCAGGTGGGAGGGTATTACTTGTCCTCATTACTTCAGCTTGGCCATAGCAGAAGTTTAGCTCCATCTCTTTAATATAAAAACACGACTATTTCTATTATTTAAAACCCTCTAAAACACACCACAGTCCTTCAGATAAAAACACAAATTCCTTGACATGGTCTAAAAGAGCCTTCAGAATCTGCCCCTGCTTACCTCTCAGCTTCACCACCATCCTCCTTTATTCTCCCGCCTGACCCTATTCCATGTACCAGGACTCTGCATGCTCAGAGGCCCCCACACGCTCCCCTTACCCCACCCACCACAGCATGCTGGGTTCCACTCATCTTCAGAGTCAAGGTAGAGTTCTCTTCTATAGAGAAGTGTCATCAACACACTAGACACTTCCTTTTTCCCGAGCCTTTGTTTCTTTATTCCAATTAAATAAAGTTACTCAAAATAAGGACTATGGTTTTCTTTACTGCCAGGCCTTTCCCCTTGCTGATTCCTTTGCCTGGAACTCCCTTTCCATTGTGTCTGCCTGGACAGTTTCTATTTGTCCTTTAAGATGCCAGGCACTATCGCCTCCTTTTGAAAACTTCCAGGCAAGAAGTTTTCCCTATCCCCTCTTTGACCCTCCTGCCCAGTCAGAATGAATCCTCCCTCCCCAATACCCTACCTAGGCCTCCTTGGCAGTGCTCTTCAGTTTCTACTGCAGAACTCTGGTTCTTCTCTGTATTTTCAGCCCTGAGCAGAGCAGAGTGCCTTGCTTGTATCTAGCTCTTTCTTGGTGGGTTTTATTTTTTGCTGATGAATACACAGCTGTGCTGGGCTCTTGCCCCTTTTAAGCACAGACACGAGTATGTGAGGAACCATGGCACTTTACAGGGGTGTTCTGCCCTTGGGAAAGAAGTTACATTAATCACGTAGAACAAATCATATTGGACGCTATGACCAATGCAATTAAACCTTTGTCAAACTGCCTGACTTTGGCGTGAGATAAGAACATTGATGAAACACCTCCCAACTGCTGGGGCTGGGTCTGCTGAAATGGGCAATTACTGCGGGAACAATCCATTACTCGCACTGTCATCAGTGTTTTCTCTCTCTAAATGCAGAATGAAGTGGAAAATGCTGCAGGAGCTCAGTGGCATTTAATTTACTGATATGGCTCGGTAGGAGCCACTCTTTAACCTGGCTGTGAGGCACTGGCAAGGGCTGGGATGCCCTGGGGGGCCTTTAACCATCCTATACCTCACTCTCCCCTGTGCAAAATTAAACTGCTGGAAGAGAGTGCTTGCCATGCCACCCCGGTTACCATGGTGACCAACCACTGAGACATAATGTTGCTGGCTCCAGCCACACCAATTTCTTTTGATGCTGCTTGTTATTCCATAGGGGGAGAAGAGACTGGCAAGGTTCCATTTCTTCTCTGAATTGTAATGTTTCTAGCAAGGCTTGGCATGGAAAGGCCCTTGCACTGGCTATTTTGTGTATTCTGATAACCCAGGGCCAGCACAAAATGGGAGCAGGGCTGCTCAACCTTTCTGTGTTGGGGTTCACATGGATCACACCTGCCCCCCTCCACCCTGGACCACTCCAGGGTGACTGGATGAGTTGTTTATAACCAGAGGGACCTGGCCTGGGACTTTAGCTCTCAAGCTCCTGTCCAGATGCTGCAGCAGCCAACGAGATCAGCATCATGGCTACCTCTGGCTGGTCAGGGAGCTCAGCTTTAGATCACCTGACCACTTGCCTATGACAGCGGCTGTGTCCTTGGCTAGAGACTTCCTATCAACACCAGTAGATAACTTAAACCATGCTGCCCATGTGGGTGGCCAGAGGTGACAGACTGGGGTGAAGGCCTGGCACAGATTATGTTGCTGCAGAACTCTGTAGTATGAGATACCTAATTCTTCCCCAGGGACCCCTAGGCCAAGGGTGCAGAGATGCAGAGCTCATTTTGGGCTAACTGTAGCAAAACAGAGACCTGGAAGACAAGGAGGAACTCAGAGAGGCTCTGTGGCAGGGTGTGCCCAGACCATCCACAAAGCGCTCCTAGTGCTGAACCGAGGTCGGGCACCAGGAACCCAAGGTCCATCCTTGCTGCCCCTGAAAAACTAGATGTTTCTTTCATCACTGTCTTCAGCCCAGTGATGGGCTGGGCACCTGGGCTTTGCAGGGCACCTCATGTTTTTGTCTTCTGAATGAAGGTTAGGAGCAGGACCCAGAGTGGGCTCCTTACCTGTACTGTGAGGACCAGAACTCATGATGATGGGGAGGCCCCCTGCAGGGAGTTGCTCCAAACCTGCCAGGGTGCCATATACTACAGGTGTGCCCACCATGCCTCAAGGCCACACGTCCAAGCCTAGTTCATCATCTCCCCCATAAACCAGTTCTGTTCCCTTCTGGAATCTCCTAAGCCAGGGGAAGTCACTGTTATCCTCCTAGTTGGCCAGTCCAGAAACCTGACACTGGATTGATTTCTTGGTCTCTCTGGGTACTGCCATCCAGCCTATCCCCAGTCTGTGGCCATTGTGCCTCCTATGCACCATGCATCTGTGCCAGTGCTGTCGCCCCTCCTGGGTATAGGCCCCTCACCACTGCTCACCTTTCCCAGGTGCCTGCAGTTGGCTTCCTGTCCTGCCAGGCTGCCCTACGCCAGCCCTTCTTCCATGCCATGCCCTGCTTATGGCAGGGAAAATGCTGTCTCCCTCAGTGAGTCCCTGCTGCATTTAAGAGAGAGTTCCACCCCCTAGATCCTTTGGTAACAATTTCTATTCACTTTTTGACTCTCATACATTGAATATTCTAGTAATTAATAATAATCACAGCAACCATGCATTGAGTACATACTAAGTGCCATGCTAGGTGGTCCTCACACAACCACCCTAAGGAGAAATGCCACTTATCTACTTATTTTACAGAAGGGAAAAGAGGCCACAGTTATAACAGCAGCCCCAGCACAAGATAAGAGTTGTGTCTGCCTCCAAGGGACAGGCCTTAGGCTGGCCTGTCTGTGGTGCTGTGACTGAATTGCTTGTGGCCTGTGAAGTGAAAATGTGCTTTCTCCGGCTTCTGCTCATCTCCTGCCTCACCTGCACCTGCTCCTGTCTCCTGACCCCTTAATACTTGCTGCTCACTATGGGAGCCACCCTGTCTGGGGAGCCCTGCCCGCTCCTTAGCCTTCAATGCAGGTGCCCTGCAGCTCTTGCACCAGGCAAGCCTTGCTTCCCTGGTGGTCAGTGGGTCAGTCAGTCCGTCCAGCAGCCCGCGAGCAGGGATGGTGTCTTGTTCCATGAGCAGGCACACAGGCTGGAGCGTACCAGACAAGAAGACTCTCGAGGTGGCTTACGTTCAGGGAGGGCTTTCCTGCAGGGGCACGGCAGGTCTTCTTGAACATGAGTGCCTGACTGGCTTCAGTGTGAGTGCATGTATGCCAACTTCCCAGGTGGCAGAAGGCTTTGAGTCAGAGGAGCCATGGCCTCTGCTGTTCTAAGCCTTTCCATACACGAGAGCTGCTTTCTGAAGCATTCCAAAGGGGCACCTTCTGGGTGGCCAGTCCAAAACACAGTGCCTTTTATTGTTCCAAAGACTTAATTATTTTTGCCCTTTAAGTCTCAGTTTGAGAACAGAGATTATTTCTGAAGGGATAGGATTGGGGTGGGGAAAGACCCTGCCCTGGGGCACTCTCACTGCAGCCTGGGATGCAGGCAGCATGGTTTTGGAAGGTTCATGCCATGGCCTCCCAGAGCCTCAGCTTCAGTGCTCCTTTACTAGGGTGATGCTAACATCCTAACTCAGATATGCTGACCTTCTTAATGCCTTTAAGGCCCATCCCACAATTTATTTGCTTCTCACACCATCCCAGGGGCAACCTGTTTTTCCTGTCATCATATCAGTAGATGGTGCACACCATCACTTTTGATCTCAGGACACTTTAGAAAGGGAGTACTCCGGACCTGATTTTCCCTCCAGCCCCATCCTGGGAGGTGTTGCCGTGGCTGGGAAACCCCACAGTGCCCAGCAGATATAAGGCCCATGTGGCTGGCCATGTTGTTCATGAGGGAAGCAACCTCATCAAGTCAGCATGGTCCACCTGCCATAATGCAATGTGTAATAAGTGTAATATTTAAAATGTGTAAATAAGTGTAATTGATTTCTGTTGTCAGGATAGGGTAATATAAGTCAAGCAAACTTCCTGGAGATCAGCAAAAGTTTATGATTATGATAGGCAACTATAACCTGTTCCACCAGGGAATACTGAAGGCCTGGGACAACACAGATCTCATGTCCCAGAAATCCCCTTGTTGATGTCACACAGGGGAGGTCCCTTTGAGTGTGCACACATACCTGTTGGGATGGTGCTCCGTGCTTGGCTGGCTGCTGGCTGAGCCACGTGCCGCAGACAGCTGCCTGTTGGGGGCGAGGCTGGGTGCTGGGTATGGGCTGGGGGTGTGGTGATGGGCAGGGCAGGCCTGGTGGCAGTGGCCGGGCTGCTAAGACTCCCGCCGCCTGGGTGCATTGTTGTGGTGATCCCTTTGGCCAGCGGAGATTCTCCAACCACATTATTCCGGGATGGCCCAGCCCCTCCTATGGGAACCCTAGGAAATAAAATATAATTACCTCTTGGCTCAGATGCTGCCACCCTAAGAAGCCACATGGGCCACTGGAAAAGGTTCTCACCATGGGCTGCAAGAGATGAGGGCCAACTGGTTCAGGGGACAAGGTCCTAATTCAATGCTTGCAGCTGGAGAGAAGAGCCCCTTATAAAACCTTCATGCTAACTCAATAATGCAAAATATTCAAGAAATAGCAAAAGCACCTTGAGAAGAAGAGGAATGATCCCAACCAATCAAATACTCTGACCCAGAGCTCCTGCCTTAATCATGTTAACAAATAGGTGTGTGTCTCCAAACACATCCAGAAAGAACAGATGATTCAGTCGTGTCTCATGAGGGCTGGGAAATGGTGGCAAGAGACGCCAGGTCCCTCTGGGCTTGGCCACTCCCTCTCATCTGCTGGCCACTGGGAAAGGGCACACAGAGCATGGCCTTCTTCTGACGGAGGGTCAGGGAGCTTGTAGTTCCATGCCAGAAATAGATGCCCTTTAGCCTCGAAGTTTCCAGATGAAACAGGAGGAATATAGCAACTGTGGACGGGCGGTCTTCCCCTTCCCTCCAGGTGCATCTGCACCATCCGCGCCCTGGCTGTGGAGTGTGAGGCACAGTAGGGTCTGGGGATGTGGAGGCTTCTGTGTGCTCAGTGCCAGGGTTTTGAGAATGTTTTCCGTTTGGTGAAGAGTTGGATAAATTCTTATTCCTGTCCCTTCAGGATCTCAATTCATGAGCCAACAGAAGCCACCGGTGGCAGAAACAGGCACTGTCCCCCACAGCCCAGGCCCCACCACGTCCCTGTGGTCTCCACTGGGGAGAAGCCCCCGCAGAACCAACTGAGGGAAGAAGGGCCCTCTAGGAGAGGCCTCACTGGCCATGGGGCAGGGACATCAATGTCCTTCCTCAGCCCTCAGAGCTGTGCTGAAATAAGCTTCTGGCAGCAGCCCTGTCACCAGACCAGCCCAAACCATGAATTTTAAAATCCCATTTGCTACCTCTTGAGCTCACTTTCACCTGAGGGGATTGTTTTTTAAGAACTAAATAAAGTGGACTTACAAATGACAGGTCACGATTTGTACGTAAAAGTGACAAGTTTAAGACAACAGATGTGGATGCACATCTGCCTCTCATTACCAGCACAAGTCCCTCTCCCTTGCTCCACTGGCAGGTCGGCAAGGACGTCCTCCGTCTCGGCTAGTCCTGTTAGTGCACAGTCTCACTGTCCCAGGCAACTCTGGGACAACACTGCAGACGCACCCACCACACACATGCATACACGCTGTGCTCGCAGTACATACATGCATGAACACACACTGTCCTTACAAGCACACTTGAGGACCTACTCTCTGGTGACTTTCTTGTCCCCTATCCTCCTGCTCCTGTCCTGCCCTGGTGGCCAATGTCTACTGAGGGGAAGCCAAGCAGCCTCAGCTGAGAAGGTGAATCTCTGGCCCAGAGATACTGAGCCAATGGGAACCCGGCCTGGCCCTGCCCCACGGGTGGCCTTGCTGTCTTCTGGACTGGGTGATTCCAGGTGACCCAGCCCCCAGGGCCAGCAGTGGTAGCAACGTTAGGAGAGTGTAGGCCTTACTCCCTCCCTGCCCAGGCTACCCCCTCACCTGGAGACAGGCGTCACATAGTTTCCGGGGAACACCCCGGAGACCCCAGTCCGCAGGGATGCCCCCTTGAACCAGCCATCCTGACACTTCTCGAGGACGCGGTACATCTCACCCTTGTGCAGCTCCAGCTCATCACTCTTCTGGGGCCTGTAGGCATAAAGTGCCAGGTACCTGTGGGCAGAGGACGGCCTGGTCAGCATGGCATTGCCCGGGGAGCGCTGGAGCTCATCTTAGGATGAATCCTCCCTAAAGAGTCACTGGGGAGGGGACATAGTTTACAGAGACTCACAATCCTCCCCGTCTCACTCTGAGACACTCAGGAGCTGCCCAGCAGGGGAAGGATGAAGCCAGCACCCCACATACCTAGGACGATCCCACCTGCTCATGGGACAGAAGGGAAGGCAGCACAGTGAGGCAATGTGGCTGTAAGACCCTCGAGGACCCTCAAAATGGCATCTGAGGGGTCAGGTCTTTGGGCCTCACAACTGTTTTCTATTCTTCGCCCTGTCTAAAGTCTGATGCTCTGACCCAGAGGAATCTTAGAGAAAAGCAAGTATGAGCTAAGCCAGTCCTGGGCTAGGTTTTCTCCTTTCATCTAACCTGGCCTGGTTTTCCTGCCTGGCTTTCCCAACCAATCTGATCTGGGAGAGACCATGGAGGCTCTTTTAAGGGAAAGGTGCTCTACCTAGTTAAGGGACTCCTGGTTGCACACTTCCACGGTACACGTATTTGTACCATGATTAATTATTTGACTTCTGCTTTTCTTTTAGTCTTATTTGCCCATGAGGAAACAACAAACTTAGTGATGAGAGCCACTCTTAAAAAATGCCTCAGGATATCTGGATATTGATAAGGACTTAGAAGCACTTGCAAAAGTGCTCTGCTACTGTGGGGATTCGGGAAAGGTCAGTTTTAAACCCTTGGAGAGAACTGATCAGATAAATATACAATGCCCACAGGGTTCAACCAGAAAAGACAGTGAGGGCATCAGTCCAACAAAGGACCAAGGTGAATTCTGAGGAGTGTCACGTGTGGGCTGCGTCGACATGCTGTGGGCATGTTGCCTGGGCCAGGGCTGCCGGCTCCTACGGGCTTGTGCACAACAGCAGGGCTTTGGGGGCAGGGGGTGCCTCACAGATACCCCAGAATACCTTCCTGACATGGGAGGGGCCTTTTTAGCAGGTAAAATTAGAAATGGGATGTGGCTAACCAGATTTCAAGCAGGAAGAAAATAGGCCCAATGAGGAATATTCTAGAACAGAATGAGAGCCTTACAGAGACTAGAAGTTTCTTGGCCTGGAAGTGAGACCTGTCTCGCCTTTCCAGTGATCCTAATCCTTCACAGCAGGGCCCCCTGATTTCCCTGGGGGGTGGTGGTGGTGGTGCCTGTTTACTCCCTTTGTTTATCGGGGCCCCCTACCGCCTTCCTGTGGGGGCTTCCTGGGGGGATGTTGCTGCTCCTTTCTCCCTCTCCCCATCTGAAAAGATGAACACTGACAATTGGGAGTGACTCTGGGCTTCAGGGAGGATAAATGCAGCCATCAAGAGAAGACCCTCCCTCCCTCCTGACCTACTTGATGGTCCATATTTTCAATGCTATCCTCCAGGTGACAAATAAAGAAAACTCAAGTGTAATTCTATCTTGGCATTTGCCGACTCTCAAGAGCACACCCATGGCCACAGAGGAAATAGTACAATTGGAAGAGAAGGTGGAAACTGCACTTCCTCAGAGCATGTGGGGAGTCCCTCTGGTGTAGGCCCAGGCAGAGAAGGTGAAAAAGGAGAGTCCAGGGGTCAGCTGGGGCTTGTGACAAAGATCCCTGAGGCTGTGTGCTGCCCTCAGGAAATATAATCGATGCATACATCCTCCTGCAGTTTGCCTGGTTCCGTCCACACCTGGGACCGCTCTGATCCTCTGAGGTGGGTCATCAGGCAAGGCCCTGTTCTGCCCTCTGTCCTGCGCCCAGTGCCCAGGTGGAGCTGGACGTGGCCTGTCCTTCTGTAGACACTTCCACAGCTGGCTCTGAGCTGCTGCCCCTGCCCAGGCAGGGCTGGTCCTTGCCCTGCTTCCTCCTCCTGCTGGACACTTCTCCTGTGGTCACCCAGTGCTCTGGCCGTTCCCACAGGTCCCCTCACGCTGGCCTCACCCCCAGCGATGCACATGGGGCCTCTCCTTTGTTAAGGCCCTTGGGCTTCTGGGCTCTGGTTCATTGAGGACGTGATCCAGGTTTCTCCTCCACGCACAGAAGCCCCAAGAGGGTCACCCCTGAGCACAGGGAGGTTAAATGGCTTCCTCCCAATCTCAAGTACCAGAATTCCCACCACTTCATCAGCTGTCCCGCGCACACTATCTCTCAGGGCTCTGCTGCTGACTGGTCTAGCACCTCCTGAGGGCCAAGGGGGCCTCCCTGCAGTGTGCCTCAGGGCCTCTACATGTCCCTGGAGGGAGCTTTCCCCACATTGTGCTCTGTGAGGGCCACGGGGGCTACCTGTCTGCTCACAGCTGTCTCCTCAGGACCTGGGGTAGTGTCTGCCATGTGATGGATAAATATTTGTTGAAAGAAAGATTAAGCAGGGGCTCTGGATCTCAGGCTGTGATTGCTGAGGGAGGAAGTGTGTGACGCATGTGTGTGTGTTGTACGGCCTGTGTATGCTGTATAACGAGTGTGTGTGATGTATGTGGCTCTTGGCATACACATGTGCATGCACCATACACCCCCATTACACACTTCTGTGGACACAAGTCCTGCTTTCCATCATGGTGCTGTTTCCTGGAGCGGGGAGGAGCTGCTCCAAGCCATCTACTACATGGTGCCATCCAGAGAGGGGACAGAGAGCTAAGCAGCCTCAGAGGGTCCTGCCCACATGTGGGCTCACCACAGAGTGGCATCAAGTAACTTCTAACTTCCTCAGCTGGGAATTCATGTTCCAGACTTAAAAAACAAAGCAAAGCAAGCAGCTGTGATGACACCCCACACCCATTTGAGTTATTGAGCAGGCACAGAAAATTGGGAATGAGTTGGTTCTTATTTACTCGATATTTTAGCATCTCATGTCATTTAATGGGACAAGGACTTCGTGCTTACTTCTCACCATAAAAGGAGAGTTTCCATCCTTTCTGTCAACATAAAAATGAAGATTCTTTTATTGGAGGTCTTGAGTCATTTCAGAACCTTTCAGTCAGAAAAGGAGTCTTTCAAAATTCCATTTTTATTTGAATAAACACATGATACCTAATGAAATAATAAAGGCAGGAAAATGGGAAACCAAAAGATGAACTTGGCCGAGCATCTGCTGCCCAATTTGTCCCACTTGAACTGAGTGTGCCAGCCGACACTGCTAGGGAGCAGGGCATCAACCAGGCCCACGTCCCTCATAGCCTTTGGCACAGGATCTGCTGAGGGTCAATGTGCTTAGGTTTGCAACAGAGATAGACCTGGATTTTATGCTACATTAGCCTCTTCTCACAGGAAGTCTAGGTTCTAAAAGTAGGAAGTTCAGGTACTTTATTAGATGCCCATTGATACAGACCCCCTCAAAGCTGAGCACAGGAAATGTGCATCCTTTCCAGATGCCATCACTCTGAGAGATGACAGCCCCCTTTCTCCAAGCACTGTCATCAGCCTCATAACTTTCTCTGTGTCCTTATTTATAAGGTGTTGCTGCCTGGGGTGGCACCAGGACAGCAAAGCAGAGCTGTGCTCCTGTCGCAGGTACTGGGCTGCCACGTGAGGCAGGAGGACAGGAACCAACCATGCCACATGCCAGCCACTCACACATCTTGTCCAGGCTCCACATGAACTCTGAGGTTTCACAGCTGCAGAAACTAAGGCTGAGAAAGATGGAGAGTCTGTCCATGTTCATGCATACTCAGAGGCAGGGATACTTTGCAATGCTGGGACCTGTCAGTCAGCCTGGGGATGCAGCTGGGGCACTATTAGATGGTGCAGGCCCTGCTGAGAGGTGGCCTGGGTGAGGCTGGGATCTGGAGTCAGTGACACCTCCCTGTCTCTGTAAGCACAGACCCAGCATGGCTCACAGTGTAGGGAGGTGCCACACTTATCTGCACCAATGCACCAGGGCACTTGGCCTTTTCATTTTTATTTTAAATGTGTTCTGTAATCCTTCCTCTGGTTTCAATATTCCAAGTTAGACGTAGGTTGCTGGGGAACCAGATTGTACCTTGCAAAATCTCTTCCCTGTCTATTTTTTTTCCTTTTGGGATCCACAGCAGGGAAACCAAAAGCAGATGGATCTGTCAGGTCTGTTTCTGTGCCTGGTGGCCTCCTGAGTGGCTCTCGGCTTGACCTGGAGGGGGGCACTGGACGGGTGGGAAGTTGTCATCTGCACCCGCTTTCTTCTCACAGTGACTCAAGAGAAAGCCCAGATGGACCAACTGAAGACTAGTTTGTACTCCAGGCACAGACTGGTCCCTTCCTAGCCTACCACCATCTCCTGTGCTGCTAGGTTCCAGGGTCAGAGTGGCAGTCACCACAGCATCCCATTATCCCCTCTTTCCCTTGATGCCCCTGGTCTCTTGGCTGAGGCGGATGACATCCCCAGGGCTCAGTGCTGCCAGGCGGCATCACTGGGTGTATGCTCAGGCCCGTGCGAGACAGGAGAACCAGGTGGCATCTGCCAGTCACAGGGCTCTCATGGCCTCTGGGTCACACACTCACTTTCCATTTGCTTCAAAACACCTTGGCAACATGACGCACCCATGTTGTTGTGCTCCAGGTGGTGTCCATAATGCAATGACGCCTGCTGGGCAGCCCTCCAAGCTCAGACATGAACTCTGCACATTCTCCCAGGTTGTCACTAAATACCTTGTTTAACACAATGGTACGATTTAAGGCTCAGATCCCCGCAGGCTGGTTGGGCTTCCATGTCAGTTAGAAAAGAGAGCCTCCCATTGGCAGGTGGAGAACAGGTAGTAGTGGCCCCTGTAGGAGTACACCAGGCACAAGTCAGGGGTACCGACTTGTCAGGTCAGTGGCTGGGATAACCCAGCCAGTCATCACAAGTGTCCATTTCACATGCAGCCCGTTGGTTGGAAATATCTGAACGCAGCCTTGCTCACCTATATTACTTATTTCTATAGCATGATCTTTCCTCACTACTAATTGTCTATAGTATTTCCCTTCCACTGTGTTCCCGGAGTGCATCAAAGTATTTTAATGCTTTCACTACTTAATTCTCTTTCTCCTCTAATTGATGGCTCATTCATGTTCCTTCTAAAATAAGTAAAAGGTTCTTTCCCATTCCTCCTGCAAGACGTCCTGCCTCTGCTTTGCTTCTTGCCAGAGCCTCACCAGCTCAGGTTAGGGAAACATGTGGCCACTCTTTGACTCTTCCACTCAAAGGATGTAGCCCGATGGCAGCCAGGTGCTGCAGCAGGTGGAGAGTCACGCACTCTGAGAATGCTCAGGGGACTTGGACCTGGGGGAGACAGGCAGCAAGGGTGCTTTCAGGGCCTGTGCTGTAAGTTCTCCAGAAGGGCAGGGGCAGGACCGGGAGCGTGGCAGCCAACAGTGGACATAGACACTCAAGAGTATGGGAGCCACTCTTCCCTGATGCCAACAACATGGCCTGGGCACCCTGGCCAGGAGAAACCACTTAGGCTTCCTGGTGTCTTCTGAATTCCAAAGAAGCCAAAGGCAGCCTTGCTAGTTGAGATGGGTTCTACTGGGCAGAATGCTGGGACGACATGACTGTGAGCCAGCCCAGGGGCTACTGTCCTTCCCACACCAAACATCTGAGATACTTGCATGTGGGAGCTGGAGTGCAGGGACACCGTAGGGTGCTCCTGGACCAGTGGCATTAGCCTCATCTGGAACTTGTAGGAGATGCAGACTGGAGCCTCACATTGGAACTCCTGGGAAAGACCCAGCAATAAAGGGAACATTGCAATATTCCAGACCACCCTAATAAAGGGAATACTGCAATAGAGTCACACAAAATTTTTAGTTTCCCAGTGTATATAAAAGTTATGTCTGTACTTTACTGTAGCCTATTAAGTGTGCAATAGCATTGCATCTCAAAAATGCCACAACACACATACTTTAATTTAAAAATAATATATTGCTGGCCAGGCATGATAGCCCATGCTTATAATCCTAGCACCCTGGGAGGCTGAGGCAGGTAGGTTGCTTGAGCTCAGCAGTTTGAGACCAGCCTGAGCAAGAGCAAGATCCTGTCTCTACTAAAAATAGAAGAATGAGCTAGGCGTTGTGGTGGGTGCCTGTAGTCCCAGCTACTTGGGAGGCTGAGGCAAGGGGATTGCCTGAGCCCAAGAGTTTGAGGTTGCTGTGAGCTAGGACACCACAGCATCCTACCTAGGGCACAGAATAAGACTCTGTCTCAAATACACACACACACATATTGCTAATGATAATCTGAGCTTTCAGCATGCTATAATCCTTTTTCTGGTCAAGGGTCTTGCCTTGATGTTGACTGTGCTGATGTTGATGACTGTTGTGGTGGCTGTGGCAATTTCTTGAAATAAGACAATAAAGTTTGCTGCATGGATGGACTCTTTCTTTCATGAGAAATTTCTCCGCAGCATGTGAAGCTGTTTGATAACCACAGCAGAAATTCTTTCCAAATTGTAGTCAATCCTTTCAAATCCTGCTGCTGCTTTATTAACTAAATTTGTATAATATTATAAATCTTTTGTTGTCACTTCCACAAGGGTCACAGTGTGTTCCCAGGAATAGATTCTATTTCAGTTAAGTATTGAAATATTATCTTAGGATAAGTAATATTTCTTTGCTTATTCTAAGAAGCAACTCGTTATCAATTCAAGTTTGATCATCAGATTGCAGCAATTCAATCATATCTTCAGACTCTACTTCCAATTCTAATTCTCTTGCTATTTGTATCACATCTGTAGTTTCTTTCTTCACTGAGGTCTTAAACCCCTTACAGTCATCCATGAGGGTTAGAATTTATGTTCATATTTTGACTTCTTCCCATAAATCACCAATGTTCTTAATGCCATCTAGAATGGTGAATACATTTAGAAGGGTTTCGATTTACTTTGCCAAGATCCATCAGAGGAATTACCGTCTGTGATAGTTACAGTTTTACAGATTGTATTTATTAATAAGACTTGCAAGTTGAAATTATTCTTTGATCCCTGGGCTGCAGAATGGATGTTTTGTTCGCAGGCAGGAAAATACCATTAATCTCCTTGTGAATCTCCATCAGCGCTCTTGCGTGACCAGGTGCATTGTCAATGAGCAGTAATATTTTGAAAGGAATCTTTTTTTTCCTGAGAAGTAGATCTCAACAGAGGGCTTAAAATATTCAGTAAGCCATACTGTAAACAGATGTGGTGTCATCCAGGCTTCAATACTCCATTTATAGAGCACGGAGTAGATTTAATTTAATTCTAAAGGGCCCTATGATTATCAGAATGGTAAGTAAGCATTGGAATAAATTTAAAGTCACTGGCTGCATTAGCTCCTAACAAGAGACAAAGCTTGGCCTTTGAAGTTTTGAAGCCACGCATTGACTTTTCTTCTTTAGCTGCAAAATTCCTGGATGCCGTCTTCTTCTAATATCAGGCTGCCTCACTTACATGGAAGATATCTGTAATTTAACTATATCTTCTGGATAAATTGTTGCATCTTCTCCATCAGCACTCACTGCTTCATCTTGCATTTTTATGTTATGGAGATGGTTTCTTTCCTTAAAGCTGAACCAACCTCCTTCTTAATATCTTCATTGACCCACCAGTCATTCAGAATCATATAGGTTACCTTCTATGTGTTTATATATTTTCCAGTGTTCCTCTTGTTACTCATTTCTAGTTTTGTTTCATTGTGGTCAGAGAAAATACTTGGTATGATTTCAATTTTTATGAAAATTTTAAAGACTTGTATAACCTAAGATATAGTCTAACATTGAGAATGATCCATGAGCTAAAGGGAAGAACATCTATTCTGCAGGTGCTGGATAAAACCTTCTGTAACTATCTATTAGATCCATTGTAAGTTAAGTCCAATTTTCTTTGTTGATTTTCTGTCTGGATGATCTGTCTAAAGCAGAAAGGGGAGTGTTGAGGTCTCCAACCATTACTGTATTGGGTTTATATCTCCCTTTAGCTTTGATAATATTTGCCTTATATGTCTGTATGCTCCAGTGTTAGGTGCATATACATTTAGAATTATTATATCTTCTTGATGAATTGACACCTTTATCATTACACAATGATAATGTGTAATGCTTTGCACACAATGCTTTGTTTCTTTTTACTATTTTTGTCTTTGTATCTATTGCATCTTATAGAAGTGTAGCTACTCCTATTCTTTTTTTGGTTTCTGTTTGCATGGAATATCTTTTTCCATCCCTTTATTTTCAGTCTATATGTGTCTTTATAGGTGAAGTGAGTTTCTTGAAAACATATAGTTGACTCTTAATTTTTTTTTTATCCATTCAGCCATCCTATCTATGTCTTTTGATTAGAGAGTTTAGTCCATTAGCATTTAATGTTATTATTGATAGGTAAGGACTTACTAGTGCCATGCCATTTTTTTATTTCTGGTTGTTTTGTGGTTCTCCCTTCCTTCCTTCCTTCCTATTTTCTCTGGTAGTGTGTTTTAATTTCTTGCTTTTAATTTTTTGTGTAAGATTTTTGATTTGAAGTTACCATGAAGCTTGCAGAAAACATTTTATAACCAATTATTTTAAACATATGACAACTCTGCTTATAAACAAGCAAAGAGAAATCTAACAGAAACTCTACCCATTTAACTCCACCTCCACTCGTTTTTCAACTTTTTTTTGTTTCCAACCATATCTTTTTATACTATCTTTCAAAAAGTTGTTAGTTATATTTGATTTTTACAGTATAGTATTTCCACTTTTTTTAAAAAATTAAGTCATAGCTGTGTACATTAATGCGATCATGGGATACCATACACTGGTTTTATAGACCGTTTGACACATTTTCATCACACTGGTTAACATAGCCTTCCTGGCATTTTCTTAGTTATTGCATTAAGACATTTATATTCTACATTTACTAAGTTTCACATGTACCCTTGTAAAAGCTTTTGATAATATCCAGCATCCCTTCATGATCAGAACACTTCAGAAAATTGGTATAGAAGGGACATTTCTTAAACTGATAGAGGCCATCTACAGCAAACCCACAGCCAATATTGTATTGAATGGAGTTAAATTGAAATCATTTCCACTCAGATCAGGAATCAGACAAGGCTGCCCATTGTCTCCACTGCTCTTTAATATTGTAATGGAAGTTTTAGTCATCGCAATTAGGGAAGAAAAGGTGATCAAGGGTATCCATATAGGGTCAGAAGAGATCAAACTTTCGCTCTTCGCAGATGATATGACTATATCTGGAAAACTACAAAACTCTTAGAAGTGATCAAGGAATACAGCAGCATCTCAGGTTACAAAACATTCATAAATCGGTAGCCTTTATATATACCAACAATAGTCAAGCTGAAAAAACAGTTAAGGACTCTATTCCATTCATAGGAGTGCCAAAGAAGATGAAATACTTGGGAGTTTATCTAACAAAGGACTTGAAAGATCTCTATAAAGAGAACTATGAAACTCTAAGAAAAGAAATAGCTGAAAATGTTAACAAATGGAAAAACATACCATGCTCATGGCTGGGAAGAATCAACATTGTTAAAATGTCCGTACTACCCAAAGCAATATACAATTTTAATGCAATCCCTATTAAAGCTCCACTGTCTTACTTTACAGATCTTGAAAAAATAATACTTCGTTTTATATGGAATCAGGAAAATCCTCGAATAGCCAAGACATTACTCAGAAATAAAAACAAAGCAGGAGGAATCACGCTACCAGACCTCAGACTATACTATAAATCGATAGTGATCAAAACAGCATGGTACTGGCACAAAAACAGAGAAGTAGATGTCTGGGACAGAATAGAGAACTAAGAGATGAAACCAGCTACTTAACATTATTTGATCTTTAACAAACTAATTAAAAACATTCAGTGGGGAAAAGATTCCCTATTTAACAAATGGTGCTAGGTGAACTGGCTGGCAACCTGTAGAAGACTGAAACTGGACCCATACCTTTCACCATTAACTAAGATAGACTCTCACTGGATTAAAGATTTAAACTTAAGACATGAAACTATAAAAATACTAGAAGAGAGTACAGGGAAAACCCTTGAAGAAATCAGTCTGGGCGAGTATTTTATGAGGAGGACCCACCAGGCAATTGAAGCAGCTTCAAAAATACACTACTGGGACCTGATCAAACTAAAAAGCTTCTGCACAGCCAAGAACACAGTAAGTAAAGCAAGCAAACAGCCCTCAGAATGGGAGAAGATATTTGCAGGTTATGTCTCTGACAAAGGTTTACTAACCAGAATCCACAGAGAACTCAAACACATCAGCAAGAAAAAAACAAGGGATCCCATCGCAGGCTGGGCAAGGGATTTGAAGAGAAACTTCTCTGAAGAAGACAGGCACACGGCCTACAGACATATGAAAAAAATGCTCATCATCCTTAATCATCAGAGAAATGCAAATCAAAACTACTTTGAGATATTATCTAACTCCAGTAAGATTAGCCCATATCACAAAATCCCAAGACCAGAGATGTTGGCGTGGATGTGGAGAAAAGGGAACACTTCTACACTGTTGGTGGGAATGCAAATTAATACATTCCTTTTGGAAAGATGTTTGGAGAACACTTAGAGATCTAAAAATAGATCTGCCAGTCAATCCTATAATTCCTCTACTAGGTGTATACCCAGAAGACCAAAAATCACCTTATAACAAAGATATTTGTACCAGAATGTTTATTGCAGCCCAATTCATAATTGCTAAGTCATGGAAAAAGCCCAAGTGCCCATCAATCCACAAATGGATTAATAAATTTTGGTATATGTACACCATGGAATATTATGCAGCCTTAAAGAAAGATGGAGACTTTACCTCTTTCATGTTTACATGGATGGAGCTGGAGCATATTCTTCTTAGTAAAGTATCTCAAGAATGGAAGAAAAAGTATCCAATGTACTCAGCCCTACTATGAACCTAATTTATGGCTTTCATATGAAAGCTATAACCCAGTTATAACCTAAGAATATGGGGAAGGGTGAGAGGGAGGGAAGGGAGGAGGGAGGATGGGCGGAGGGAGGGTGATTGTTAGTTATTTTTGATAGGGTTGTCTTCTAGTCTTCCTACCTAGAACTCAAGATATTAGTTTGGTTTACACATTGCAATTGTAGCACTAGCATATTCTGTATTTGTGTACTTACTGTTACCAGCTAGTTGTATACCTTCAGATGATTTATCATTCATTAATGTCCATTTCTTTCAGATTAAAGAACTCCTTTTAGCATTTCTTATGGGACAGGTTTGGTGTTGGACAAAATCTCACAGCTTCTTGTAGGGGACCAGGGTGAGGGAAGTCCTTATTGCTCCTTCATATGCAAAGGATATTTTTGCAAGATATAATATTCGAAAGGTAAAATTTTTTTCCTGGAGCACTTTGAATATGTCATGCCACTCTGCTAGTTGGCAAGGTTTCCACGGAGAAGTGCCACATACATCACAGCTACTTTATATGTTATTTTATCCTTTTTTCTTGCTTCCCTTAGGAGCGTTCCTTCATCCATGACTTTTAGACGCTTGACGATTAAATGCCTTGAGGAATCTGTTTAGGTTAAATCTGCTTGGTGTTCAAAGACCTTCTCTTACCTGAATATAGTATTTTTCTCTAGGTTTGGAACATCCCTGTCATCATCTCTTTGAATATACTTTCTATCCCAATCTCTTTCTCTCTACCTCCTTATTACAAATCTAAAAGTCTTAGATTTGTCTTTTGAGGCTATTTTCTAGATCTTGTAGGTGTGTTTTGCTCTTTCTTATTCTTTTTTATCTTTTGAGTATTTTCAAATAGGCTGTCTTCAAGCTCACCAATTCTTTCTTCTGCTCGGTCAATTCTGCTGTTGAGAGATGCTGACGCATTTCTTTTGTCTGTCAGCTGAATTTTTAAGCTCCAGAATTTCTGCTTATTTGTAAAAAATTTTTTCAGTCTCTTTGTTAAATTTATCTGATAGGCTTCTGAACTCCTTCTCTGTGTCATCTTAAAGTTCACTGAGCTTCTGCAGGACAGCTACTTTGAATTCTTTGTCTGAAAGGTCAACTATCTCCACTCCTCCAGGACTGGTCACTGGTACCTTATTTCATTTGTTTGGTGGGGTCATGTCTTCCTAGATGTTCCTGCTGCTTGTGGATGTTCATCAATGTCTAGGCATCGAAGAGTTAGGTGTTTATTTTAATCTTCACAGTTTGGACTTATTTGAACCTGTTCTTGAGAAGGCTTTCCAGATATTCTTAATGGAATTGAGTGTTGGGGTCTATGTTTTTGGTCACTGCGGCCACATCAACCCAAGGCCAGTAATGCTGTGACTCCTGCAGACTCCTAGTGGTATTACGTTGGTGGACTTGGGTAAGATACAGGAGAATTCCTTGGATTACCCATCAAAGCCTCTATCTTCCTTCATTCTCTGTGCTAGGTTGCTGGAGTTGGGGGACGAGTGACATAGGCACTCTTTCGTGGCTACCAGTGCCAGGACCTGAAGCCAGCCCAGTCTTACCCACAGCCCACTGTGACTTCTGTCTGGCTGCTTCTGATGTTTATTCCAAGTCCAAGGGCTCTTTATTCAGCAGGTGATGGAACCCTGGAAGGACTAGGTTCTTTCCTTCAGGGCAACATGTTTCCTTCTGGCGCAGGGTGGGCCCAGAAATGTATCCAGGAACTAAGGCCTGGACCCTGGAGCCTAATGAGTATCTTTGGTACTTCATTTTACTGTGGCTGAGCTGGTACCCAAGTTGCAAAACAAAGCCCTCTGAGTGCTTCTCTTTCCTTTCCCCAAGTGGAAGACTCTGCATGAGCCTCACTGCCTATACTTAGGGGAGGGGGTAGCAAAGGCACCAGCTTGGCTGCTGCTACTGGTATCTCACTGGGTCATGTGCATCCCAAGGCTACTTGCTCTGAGCCAGCAGAGCTGCAAGAATTGTCCAAGGACTGCAGCCTTTGAGGCCTGGCTGTTTTATAATTTTACTTCAGACTTCGAGTTGCTTTTTGTCAGCTAGTGCTGGGGCCAGCCAGAACTTGGACTTTAGAACAGAGGATTTCTCTCTAGCCAGGCTGGCATAAATGCTCCCTCCATAGGCACTGGAAGTATTCTGCCCTGCCCTGTGTCCTCCTGTGCCAGGAAGGCCCTGAGTTTCAATGCAAGGCCCCACAATCACTTCACTACCCTTTCCCCAGGCACACAGATTCTCTCTCCACCTGGTGTGCTGGCGAGTTGCTGTGGGGGGATGGAAGGAGAGGTATAGGCAATGTAAGGCTGTCATTTATGCCCTCTTTTTCCTTAGTATAATGTTAAAACCAGGTAGTTTGAATGCTCACCTGATTATTGGTTCTTCCAAAGGTGACTACTTGCATGAACAGTTGTTGAATTTGGTGTTTTGTAGGGAGGGATGATCATTGAAGTTTCTATTCCACCATCTTGCTCTGCCCCCTCCCTCTTAATCTCAAATATTGTGGGAATTACTTAAATGTGACAGAGAGAGAGGAAGTGCACACTTGCTGTTGGAAAAATAGCCCCACTAGACGTGCTTGACTCTGGGTTTCCACAAACCTTCAATTTGTAAAAAACACATTAACTGCAAAGTACAATAAAATGAGGTTTGCCTGTGTATCTTTTGCATTCAGGGCTGAAGCCCCACACTAGACCAGGTGTCCTCGCTGGAAACTTCTCTTGGGTATAGCATCCCCTAAAAGCTTGATGCTCCCCAGGGCAGCCTGAAGCCAGCCTTAGCTCACTGCAGCTGGGATTTTCCTCTGAAAGGCTGTCTCAGCTCCAGAGCCCCAAGGACCAGCACAACTTCTCTTCAGCACATAACTCAGCACCTCACTTCCTGCACAGTGTGTCCTGGAGCTCCATGACAGACCTCTGTGTCTCAGCTTCTGCTTCCAAAAAACCCAAACTAGATTGTACTGTCTCTGCTGCTGTTGCCACTGCATTCCTGGGGATTTTCAGGGGGCTCAAGTCACCTCCTTCCTCTTTCCTACAGCCAGCCCTGGGGGCTCCAAGGGTCTCCATCCTCTGCCCACCAGGCTCTGTGCTCCATATACACAATTCTCTCAAGGTAATTCTTTGTTCTTCCTACTTTCATCTCTCCCTCTTCCCTATCTGCCTGGAAGGTGCAAGCAACGGGGGTGGGGACCTCCAGGGGTTCCCAGGCCTGATCACATCTTCTAAATATCCTGAAGATAGCACCACCAATACCTGGAAAATCCAACTTCAAGACTGGGCTGACCACTAGGGTAGGAATGCCTGAGTAAGCTGTCTGGAGAACTGCAAGTCACTTCTGGGGCAGGTGCCCCAGGGCCTCACCATCCTAGGCCTTTGACCCAACTTTGGTAGAGACGTATTTTATGGGGCTTTGCTGTGCTGAATTCTAGCTAACTTAGCCACCATAGGCTGGGTGCAGATTCAGCCTGTTTTATTCATATGTGGTGGAAGGTGCCCCTTTCCTGCACTGGGTCTGGTTTGGTCAGCAATCCTTCCCCAGCATTCCATACCATGGGGGCTGTGTTGTCACTGAGAGTGGTTCAGTGGCCTTTTGGCCATCAGAACAAATGGCAGTGAGGTCATGAGGAGGGCCAGCCACAACTACAGCAAGGCTGTGGAGTTGTTCCCAGTGAGGACAAGTCGCACACATCTCACACAACCAATGTCAGCCACCTGATCCAGGGCCCCTGTTTAACCCCTAGCACTGGCAGATAAAAGACACTGACTGCTGTTCCCTGGGGCTGCCCTTTCCCTGTCTGTAGGCCAATCTCTCCCTCTGTAATTCCCAGTCCCCCCGAGCAGTGTCATGTCTGACTGTGGCAGTTTTCATTTTCTGATGACCAGCTGACAGCCAGTCCCTGGAGTAAGGCTCTTACAATCAAGAGGTCCCACTGCCCTTGGTTCCAGGGACAAAGCCTGATGCTGGGCAAGGCAGCACCTTCCCAGGGCCAGGCAGGAGCCAGACTGCGATGTGTGTCTCTTCTTCCTCTGCCCAACTATTAGAGATGCTGGCGGATGTCTTGGTGAGCTCCAGAGGGTGACCCTCTGCCCCTCTCTGCCTCCTGTGGTGTTTCATCCCCACCAGTGGCTCTGAGATGTAGCTGAGAAGTGGAGGTGAGAACTGAACCCTCCTATGTCAGAGGCACCACACTCAAGGTCTTCTCATTGGTCTTCAGAGCCTCTGGATGGACAGCTATGCCCACGAGCATAGCCTCTCAGGCCAGACACTCACATTTCTGCACTTCGGTTGATAGCAGGTGGACAGAGTGTGGGACTTTCCAATGTGGCAGGAGTGGAGAGGAAGGTGTGGGAGCGGGCCACGTCTCTGCAGATGTGTAGCTGCCTCACACAATGGGTGGCCAAATGGATATCCTTCTGTGTTTCAGGGCAGCAAGCCCTTAGGAAATGCCTTCCACAGAAGATTCTTGTATGATAAAAGAAGGGGCAAAGAGTGACAGACATCCTGCCACCAACCCTTGGGCTGACTGTGCAGGATCAGGTCTCTCAGACATGAGGGCTCATGTCTCAGGGCACGTGATGTGGCCTGCAGAGGTCAAAGCCGTGCAATGATGAAGATGGTGGAGACAGATTTGTTGAGTCATTCCATGGCTGACCTTCATGGATGACCTGTCTAGACCCTCATCAAGAGGCCATTACCCTCTGTAGGCCATTACTCCCCAGCAGGCAGAAGGGGAGTTTTTGTTGCTACAGTTGTTTTTGTAAAGACTTCTGAACATTACTTACAGGTAGGATTTTGGGAATAATGATTAGATAAGGCACAGTCATACCCCTGGCACCTGACCCTGGTTCCCATGGAACCACTAGCTTCTTAGAGCTAAGCATTGGGAGTGGTCAGGCTAATCTCTCACTGGATAAACTGACGAGGTCAATCTGATCTTTTCATCCCTGGAGATCAATTAAAAGATGTCATGTTTTCAAAATGGATTATGTAGCCGTGTAATGTAGTAGTGTAATGTATGTGATGTTACTCACCACGTGCCTGTATAAAGAACCACAAAACTCACACACTGAACTTACCATTACCGGTCATAGGTCATGCTGACCACGGTTCTGCTGCTTAGACAACCAGACACATTCCTACCCAAATCCTTGTCATCCTTAGGACAGTATCTAAAACTAAGTCTGCTTTACCTTTTACCAGATAAAGATTTCGAGCTAACTGGAGACAAGGAGACAGCCACTCCTGGGGGTGAGGCCAAGAGGAAGGGAGTAGTGGGACTAGGGTCACAGTGACCTTGTCACTCTTCATCCTCGCTCCGTGTCCCTAACCCCCTTGGCAGAGGGGGCTGCCAATTCAAAAGGCAATGCAGGACATGGGACCTTGTCCACAGCTGAGGCCTCCACAATGTACTCAGAACAGTTACACTCACTCCTGCAACTGTGTTACCTTCTGGGTCTGTAAGCCAGGGAGTGGCCTCCTGGTGCAGGCTGACCCTGAGCTCTCCCCATCCCAGGAAGGGGGAACCTTGGGTCTTGTAGACTGTATGACTGAGAGTTACTGAGAGCCTGTGCATAGACATTCAACAGTGAAATGTCTGACCCCAACAGTGAACACATTCAGACCTTGCCTTGAAGAGCTTACAGCCTTGGCGCCCTGGCCCTGGTCTTGTCTGGAGCTTTCCATCAGGTCAGCACTGAGGACTCAGGACCCCTTCTTCAGCTAGAGTCCTCACCTAGCTCTTAAGAAGAGAAAACCTGGCACACCTACCCCCCAGCTTTGGGTGAAATGGCCTAAGCTGATCCAGAAACAAGGTCAGAGGACAGTATCTCTGCCCAGTGTTAATGAAAACTTGAATATCTGCCTCAGGACATCAGAAATGTAGCTCCTTAACTATGATCCCTCCAGGAAGCTTGGTGAAAAACAGGCAAATTTCAAATTCTTTTAGTTGTTAATCACAGTGGAGGATGTTGGGAGCTCTGCTCTCCACCCCAGATAAAGGCTGAAGTTTCCACATGGCTTTAAGAGGTGGTTGGCCATGTAGCCGTTAAGCTACTTCCAAGAGACATTTTGAGGCTTAGCAAATTGCTTTTAAAAAGAATTTTTTTCCTTGACCTACATCCCGTTCTGCAGCAGCACAGGCTCTGAGTGTCCCTCTGACCTCCGAAAGGTAGAACCTGTATTCGCCGTATTGCTTGCCAAATTCACACTCTCCACCTTAAACCATCCATTCAAGTGACAACTCTGCCAAACACAAGGGCAGAGGCAATCTAATTCTTCAGAACACTATTTAAATGGGGAATTTTTAAACTAAATGTATCTTTTCAGAGTTATAATTTAACTTAGCAGATTTTCTGAATAAGATAAACACCTGACTTCCTAGCACTGACTCATCTGGCTATATTCAGGGATGAGAAGCAGCTGGCAGGCACTGGTACACCCGTGACGGTAGCTGACGTGCTGAGCTTCTTCTGAGTTGTTGGCAACTAGCGACCATCCCCTGAGGTCCCCAGGCCACTGCTGCTCTGCCCCCCTCCTCCCTCCCCAAGGCCACCCCTGGACCAGCTCAGGGGGGCTGGGGCCTGCTCCAAACTGAGGCTGGCTCCTTTCCTGACTGGTGCCTGCTGCAGGCATTTTGAACATTCCCCTGGGTAAAAAGAAATGTCCTGGGGACAGTGGTATCAAAGGACCCTGCATTAACACCTTGCCTGGCTAGTAAGAGTGGAAGAGCCCTAAGAAACCACCCATGTGTGCTAGTGCAGGTGGGAGGGAGGCACCACAGGTGGGGGACCCAGCAGACATGAAGGGCAGCTCACACGTTGAGGGGCAGCTGGACCTTGGGAGGCGTGCCCTGTTCTCCGGCCATGGCAGCAGCCCTCGGGATGGCCGTGGGGGCAGATCCGGCCAAGGTGGAGGAGTCCTGGAAACAGACAAGAGGAGACAGCAGTGAGGACAGCAGGCTCGTTGGGGGCTGCCTGGCTGTTGACTCCAAAATATGCAGGTTGAGCTCGCTTGGGTAGTTAAAATATCTTTTCTGCCCACAGGAAGGATCCTGGAGGCCAAGGACACATGTCCCCAAGGGGGCTTTCAGGAACCCCTTCCTAGCAGCTCAGGAAACATCCCCTGGCCTGCATCCAGGGAAGGCCATGTGGGGAGGCTGGTTTTATTCTTAGCACTTCAATGAATTATTCTTGCTTGTTAAAAGAACATCCACACAAAACCTTTCATGCTGTGAACTTATTCCAAAATGGTGTCCCCAGGAACTGATGATTAACCTCTAAAGAAAATAGGCCCTTTGGCAGTGGACAGAGAGGCAGGTTGTAAAGCGCCTGGGTTTGCAAGGCACAGACACCCCCACCAGGTCCTGAAATGCTCAGAGCTCACCAGGCGTGGGCAAGGCTCCCTGGGGAGGCAGTTAAGGGCCAAGGGTAGGATCTGGGCAGCACCAAGGTCCTGCCAAGGTGACTCCTGCGCAGATAATCATGACCTAGCCCCTGTCCTCAGGCAGCCATCCTGGCTTCCTGTTCAGAGTATTAGATGGCACTATGGGTTGACCTGTGTCAAGTCCTAGTCTCTGGCATCCGGGAATGTGGCCTTGTCTGGAATGGGATCTTTATAGATAGAACATGAAGAGAAGAGAGTATCCTTGTTCAGAGAGGGCCCTAAATCCAAAGATGAGTATCCTCAGGGTGAGACACAGAGGGGAGGACAGGCGTGCAGAGGGAGGCAGGCCACGAGCAGCAGAGTGGACGTGGGTGTGAAGGGTCCGTGTGGTGCCAAGGATTGCTGGCTGCCACCAGCAGCTACAAGAGAGGACTGCACAGACCAGCTCACCCTCAGGAGGGAGCCAGCCCTGCCAACATTTGGATGTCAGGCTTCGGCCTCCAGAGATGTAAGAGAACAACTTCCTATTGCTCTGAGCCTCCTGGTTTATGGGGCTGCTCGGGCAGCTCCAAGAAGCCTCACAGGGTGTGGGGAGCTGTAGCAGAGTGCATCAGCCTCCAAGGCCAGGGAGCCAGCGGTCTTCTCCCTCCCTGGAGGATCCCTTGGAGGCTCCCAATAAAGGACAGGGTAGGAACCCCAGCAGACACTGGAGCCAGGTACCAGGGTCAGACTGAGCTATGTGGCAGCAGGTAGGTGGGGGGCAGCCGCTGCAGCTCCGGCTGGGAAAGGTGCCAGTGCTGTGCCTCCTCTGGGGGTGAGGGCTATGACAGGCAGAGAAGGGAGGGGAGAGCTAGCTGCCTGCAGGGCCCCCAGGCAGGTGGACAGCCCTGGCCCTGGGCGACTGGCATGAGAGCTGGAGGGGAGGAGTGAAGATAGAGTCATACTTGGGGAAGTGATTTTTCCCCGCAAAGGTCAAGGCAGAGCATTATCTAAAACTGACGCTCAGCAAGCACAGGTCTGTGCAGCTGGCCTCCCTGTGTATAGGGCAGTGCGGTGCCCCATTGAGGGCGTGAAGGGGTGTTTTGCTGCACAGGTGGCAGCGTCCAGCCAGGCTCTGGCCTGGGTTGTGAAACTTAAAGTGCAATGAAGCGGGCAGCCGGCGGCCTCCTGAGCACACAGGGCCAGCTGTCCCCCTCTGACCTGGTCTTTATCTTGGGACTGCGGGTGCGGGTGAGGAGTGACTTGGGGTCCTCCCACTAACCAGCTATGCTGGGGCCTGCTGATGGGCCGAGGAGAGCCAGCTCCTGCTCACACTTGGCAGGCACTGTGGGGGGAAGGCAGCTGTGCCCATAAAGAGCTGTGATTAGAAACTCTGGGTGCTATCAGGATGCACTTGCAAGCCCTGACCCATTGCTCCTCTTCCTAAGATACTTATACAGAACAGCATGTGCAGGATAAGAGAAGTTTGGCTTGAGATCTGCTGACTATGACACCAGGGTTCAAGGGCTTGGACCATACATGGGAATGGCTGGACATGGGAATGGCTTCCTGTTACTCCCCTCCCACCTCTCTGATACTGCTTTGATTTTTAATGGCTTAATTTTCAAGGATTCTGGGCCTCAAGGGATTAGCAAAGATGTGGCAGGAGTGAGGGAGTCAGGCAGTGATAAAAACAAGAAAGGGGAATGGGCTCTGGGTGCTTTTGAATAGAAATAATTGGGAATCAAGCCCTTGACAGATGTTTGTCCTGCCTCCAAATCACCCAACAGACATCCCTGCTCCATTTTCAAAGCTCAGTCAGCCCTGACTACCAGGAAGCTGAGCTGTCAGCCCATTCCCAGGAGAGGTCTCTGACTATTGTAAGGTAGGTCCGCATAGTGCTCTTTAAGTAACCCCGAAATGGACACATGGCAGGATTCAGCCTGAGTAGGTGGACACACACATTCAGTGGAGCTGCGTGGATGCAGTGGCCTGGTCCTCAGAGCAATGATCACAGTAATGCACAGAACCTAAAGCTCCCACAGCCCAGGACATTTAACACGAACCTAGCACTGCAGGGCCGGTGGCAGAGCCATGGGTTGGAGAGGGCCCCCACCCTAGGAACTCACATGGTGTGAAAGTAAAGGGAAAGGGTGCCACTGATGCTGCTCCCTGGTGTCGGGAGCCATGCCAGGCAGGTGCCTTGGCCCAGACCTCCCTCCCTGGTACAGAGCTCGCAGGCTGAGCAGGCACACACCCCTGCAGCTGCTGGTCAGTAAGATCCGGTTTTTAGTTGTGATGGTGGTGTGTGAAACTTGAGCCATCCCTGATGGGGAGCACCAGCTCTGGCTGTGGTACTGCACCCACAGTCCCCCAATTCCAAATTGGTGAGTTGTAACCAAACGCTAGTCTGTGCGAGTCAGACTGTGCTAGTTTACTAGAAGGGAAAAAGGGGTGTCTGTGGTCTGACAGGCTGGAGGGGCGCTCTGAGCGGTTTCCTGCGACACCACAGCACAGATGAAGACCTGAGCAGGAACATCTTATTTTAATTTTAATGAGTCCAGAAGACACTGTCATCACCCCAAAGAGCAGTGAAATGAGCATGTATTATTCATCACTTGCTACCACTCCATCACGCACGGTGTAAATCAGACCCTCATGAACCTGCTTCCCGAAAAAACTCTAGAATAAAACAGTTATGGCCTGATTCTTCGGTGCAGTTCTGCAAAGAACAGCAACCAGCGTGTGCAGCCAGAGTCCAGGCGGCTGCTGTGCCTGCTGCCTACACAGCTTCCACTGTCCCTGCTCACCCTGGGAGATGGAGGCTGACTACTGCCCCCTGCCAGCACCTCTTCCACAGGTCACTTACTCCTCACCCTCAGGCCAGATTTGGCCCAGCGTCTTGGCTTCTGTTTCTGCGGCTCTGCCAGCCAGCCATGTCACTGTTCACTGTTGCCTCTGGCTGCTCTGACCCTGCAGGTGGGGCTAAGTCACATGGGCCACAAAGGCTGAAGTATTTACCATCTTCCCCTCTCTGCCGTCTAGGTGTGTGTGTCAAGAGAATGAACCTCCAGTTTCTGCCCTTGTCTTGCTGGACCAGAAATGGGGACCAAAAGCTATAGCTGTGGTCACAGTGTGTCAAAGCATCCCTATGACACAATGAAGGATAATGGGCAAAAAAAGAGGTGTGGAATATGGGAAGATGGCAGCCACAAAACTAAGGAAGGGAAATCTCGAAGTGTTGATGAGAGAATAGGAGGTCTGCAAAGGGAAGTACAGGACTGAGTCTCACCTGCCCGGGGCTTTGCAAGTTTCAGCTCTGACCCAATAGATCTTGCCCTGGAAACTTTTTCCACCAGGAAGAAGCATGGGTGGTATCCATCTACCACTTTCCCTTCTCAGCTCTTTTTCCTATGCATAGGAGCCAGTTTGCTTGCTGGCTTCTGACAGTGGGAAGCTGTTTCAGTAGCTACTGTGGACCCTCTTCCCTGGGTGATCCATAAGACCAACACTATTTCACCTGCACTGCACAAAAGTCACAAGATTCATAAGTATCCAAGGACTCAAACAGAAAATGCCACCTTTTGGGCGGCGCCTGTGGCTCAGTCGGTAAGGTGCCGGCCCCATATACCAAGGGCGGCGGGTTCAAACCCGGCCCCGGCTGAACTGCAACCAAAAAATAGCCGGGCGTTGTGGCGGGCGCCTGTGGTCCCGGCTGCTCGGGAGGCTGAGGCAGGAGAATCGCTTAAGCCCAGGAGTTGGAGGTTGCTGTGAGCTGTGTGAGGCCATAGCACTCTACCGAGAGCGATAAAGTGAAACTCTGTCTCTACAAAAAAAAAAAAAAAAAGAAAATGCCACCTTTTGCAGGCAGTGGCTGCAGGTGGGTAGGCTTTGAAACATCCTTTCATTAAACTCTTGTTCAGTGAGTCCATCTTTTTGTCCATCCATCTGATAGCTGTGGGTGGGCTCCAGAGTACACCCTCTGCCTCAGGCTGGTCATGCGGATAGCCACATGGGACAGGGTCCTGTGAGTTCATGGAGGGCATGAGGTCAGGGAAGGCTGTCCAGACAGCATCTGGGGTGGCCTGTGCTCTGGGTGGGAGAGGAACAGAGAGAAGGCAAGGTGGGGAGGGCTCTTAACTTCCTTGTCATCCCCCATGGAACAGCCTGCCCTTTTACACTAGAGGCTGGAGAAGACAAGGATGGTGCTTATTGATGGTCCTTCCTCCCTTCCCCCTCTATGGTGTGGATTATGTACTTGATGCCTAGTGAATTCCAGGGGCCTAGACACGCAGGGGACCATGAACAGCCCCAACCCCATGTACTCCCCACTGGATGCAGCTTTAACTCGGGAGCCACCAAAGGACCAAGGGAGCTACTCCCTTAGCACTGCCAGGGCAGCCTGTGCCACTCAGAGCTCCAGGCACTTGCCAAGAGCCAAGGGGATCCCAGGGGCCTCCCCTGTCATATCTCTCCATTGTCTGTCAGCGAACAGCCCAGAGGCACAGCAGAAACCTGTGACTGTGGTTCCTGTCTCAACAGGGCAATAAAAGAAATGCTGTCAGCACTTGACACTGTGGGTGACAAGTTCGATAAAAGTCGTCAGGATGCTAGGTCACAGGCAGCCAGGGTGTTCTCAAGGCCACTCAAAGGCCAGGGCTAGTAAGTCCCAGAGGTATGGGTATGTCCAGATTTGCAGAAGAAAGTTTTTGTTGTGTAAGATTCTCACAATGAGATATTTTTGGTATTCATCCCAGGTTCTCTTGGTATTTTTTTTTGCCTCCTTATAAGGCATGTAATTAAATTCATAACTTCCTGGAAATGTTAAAAATAAGCCCAGGTGCTTTGCCATGCAGGCAGCTCGCGCTCTGCAGGTGTGTGCCGGAGCCGGAGGCTGCACAGCCAACAGGCTGCTGACGGCCCCACAGTCTGCTGCCAGTGTCCTGTTTCAGTTCTTCAGTTCTTCCCTGGCACTTCCTCCTGCTTAGAGTGTCTGTCTGTCCCATGACACAGATAAGACCCAGCCAACAAGCAGAGCTGTACTGAGACAAATAGCAGGTGGTGATGCATTTTAAAGATGCCTGGAAGCTTCCACGAAGAGTTCTCCTCATTTACTTCTCAGACACGGAGACACTTGAGAAATGTTCTCTTTTGATGTTCTCCCTGCTGAATTTTAAATTCCATTGATTTAAAGGGCATCTTCCTTATCTCCAGGGATTGCTTATTCGGAGGTGATCTGTAAGCCATCAGCCTCTCCAGCCAGAGCTGCTGAAGGAACTTGTTCTGGCTGGATGGGGGTCAGCCTCTACCAGACCCCACACCAGGCCCAGCCAGGAACCCCCAGACCAGGGCACGTGGCCTACAGAACCAGCAGGTGCTACCTGGCAGCACGGGCACATCCAGTAGAGAAATACTGGCCTCATGTGGAAAGGCCTTGGCTCCTCCACTACTGTCTATGCAGACAGCAGCTCCAACCCTGCTAAGTTTCCCAACCTCTGTGCTCATAGCACAGCTTGTGTCCAGCAAAAGCTCCAGGGAAGTGGCATCCTGGAGTCTGTTGCCCAGCACCTGCCTTTTCCTCCCCTTCAAGTAGGGCAGGGCTTGAGGACAGGTGTGACCAATGAATAGTGAACAGAGGTGACACACGACCCTATATGCAGGAGCTTCTAGGGGCCACTGCACTGGGTGCCACAATTCTGCCCCTGCCACGGTCATTAGAGACATTCCACAATCACTGGAAACACCAGGGCCCAGCAGTGTTCTCTATAAAGCACATGACAAACATCCCAGGCCTTGCAGGTCATATGATCTGTCACAACTAATTAACACCTCTGTTGTGCCCTACAAATAGCTACAGATGACATATACACGGGTAAGTGCAGCCGTGTCCCAATAAAGCTTTATTTACCAAAGCAGTCAGTGAGCCATACTTGTCCCACAGGTGTCTGCTGGTGTCCCCGAGGTGAGGATACTGTAGCTGAGCCCCCTGCCCAGGACACAAGCAGAGTGACTGAGATGTAAGCCTCTGCTGCTTTATGCCTCTGGGAGTGTGGGCTGCTCCTTATATAGCAAAGCTGCTCCTTATATAGCAAAGCTGCTCGTGCTGACAGACTCCGCGCGCCCAAGCTGTGCCCACCAAGCACCCACAGGCAGTTTGCTAACTACTCTGCCACTTGCTTTTTATTTTTATATTTTTTTGGTTATGAGGAAATTCTTCTAAAATGTAAGTAATCATTTCCCAATTTGATCTAATAACCTTGATAAGCAAATATCTGGATTTTAATAGTGGAGTTGGCCTGAATAGCTTTCCTCACCCAGCAGAAAGCTGACGTGTGAGGCTACTCCGTATTCAGGAGGAAAGGAGCTGACCCTCTGACCTCTCCAAATAGCAGGGAGAAAGAATTCCTAAGGGTGTAAATATGAGCAGGACAGCTACCTGAGGTTCAGCTCTGGCACACGCCCCTGGGAGTTCTCAGCCAGACACACGGCAGCTGTGTCCTCTTTGCAGCCATCGGTGTGCATCTGAGGCCCTTGGAGCACTAGGGATCGCCACGTGGTTTTTTCAGGCGCCGTGCTATTGTATGTGCCAGACTGTTCACTGTGCATTGCTACCAATGTGGGCCACATGGCTCACCCAAGAAGAAAGCAGCATGTGCAAACCCTACTTGTGGGCCAGGTACGAGGATCCAGAAGTCACAGGCGCCCAACTCCAGCCCTTCCAGGACCTGGAAGTCTGGGGGTACAGGGTAGCCAGACATACAAGCAATGTTCCATGACAGGTGTATAGGAAGCCCTGCCAGCACAGACACAGTGGGAATTAGTCTGGTTGAATAGAGGGCATGGAGAGGGTGTGAACATGAAGATGGCCCTAGAGTGAGCAGCAGCCCTGTGTGTGTCAGTGTGCTTCGTGGTGTGGGTGTGAAAGAAACACGCAGGAGAATGCCAGCAGGTTCCTGCAGAGGAGAGGGCCCCTGGGGGACCCAGTCTGTCCTTAGCGTCCTCCCATGGGCTGAAACCCACTCCCAGACAGCACACAGACCCACACTTGTATGCAGGGCTCCTCCCAGGATACTGTGCCCAGGGAGGGGGTGGTGAGAAGAGACAAGGGCAGGCACTGAGCTAGGGAACCTCGGGGATGTCCGCAGGGGGATTCCGCAGGGGCCATAGAGTGGGAAGATGCAGGGTCTCAGTTTCGGGGCCTTGAGGATGGTAGTGTCCCTCCTCAAGGTAGAGGGAAGCAAGCAGGTTTGAGAAAAACCATCATACTCTCCCGGCACGCGTGGGGCTGAGGCACTTCTCCAGGGGAAGCTGTGTGAGAGGAATGAGACAGGGTCTTGGGTGGCGGGGTTGGGAGGGGACAGCTGGGGAGGGCAAGAATCCTGCGTGGTCAGAATGCTGGGCTGCACCCCGCTTCTGTGCCTCTATCCCACAGCAGCCCCATAGGAACCCACCCTGGCACAGTCCACCTCAGTTCTAGCCCTCCATGTCCCTCCAAACAGGTCTCTGAGACTCCAAGACCTCAAGACCTCAGCCTCTAGGGTTACGTGGAACCTAGGAGCCCATGACGCACCCAGTGGTGCATCACGCTGAGTGCGGTGAAGGAGTGGTCCTGAGAGGTGCTGCTGTCCCATGGACACCCAGGGGAGGGGAAGCACCAGTCCCAGTTCCCTGGGAGAGGTGCCAGTTTCCACCTTCATTTTTATCATTGTTCTTTCTTCCTTTCCAGCCTCCACATCAACAAAGCCCCGGCCTAAAGGCCTCCCTGGGAAGGGCAGGAGAGTGACAGTTACAGGCTGGGTAGGCCACACAGTCTCTGTGTGTCATCATTTCTCCATCTTTCTTTCTCTAAAAATCCTTTTAAAAATGTAAGACTCATTCTCAGTGCAAGGATTGTCCACAAACAGCCCCTGGGCCCACAGCGGTGTTCTGGCTATAAAATGACCCCCCTGGGAGCTGAAGAGTCCCCATAAGCTGAGACACCCCTCACCTCCTCACTTCACCCCCACATTGACTGTTGCTCCATTTAACAGACAAGGAAACTGAGGCTCTAGGAAGAGCTGTCAGGATACTTCCCCATGGCTGCCCGTACAAGGACGAGTATTGACCCTGGTTGACATGGCCGTCTGGCTCTGAAGGCTGGCTCTTCTGCGAGGCTTAGAGAGGGTGAGCAGCTCTCCCGGGGTGGCAGAGCTCCCAAGAGGGGCCTGAAGTTCGACCGGGAGCTCTGCTCTGCATGAGTGGGTCTCAGCCCATGGGAGGAAGGTGAGGATAGGCTGGGTACCCCGCACCCCCCCAGGGACCTGCTGGTGTTCTCCTGCATGTTTATTCTGGCCTGAAGTCAGCTGTGCGTTTGACAGAAGTACAAACTGGAGGTTAAGTGATGGTCAGGTCCTGGACTTGTCCATATCACTCCTGATGGCCACAGCATGGAAGCTCAGCACTGAGATGCAGCCACACCCCAGGGGCAAGTAGTTAAGTTGGGGGTTCCCTGTATGGCCAGGGCCACGTGGGGAGGAAGGTGAGAGTGATGTGGGGCCAAGAGGTGGGCTCGGTGGAGGAAGGGGGAGGAGACACAGCTGCAACTCCTGGTTCCCAGCATGGGGAGCAGGCAGACTGTGCACAACCTGGCCAGCAACCTCCTCGGAGGGGCCTGCAGCCTCCGGGGCTGGGTGCTACCTGAGAAGAGGGCATGTGCTGTGCTTCAGCATCATTTGTCAGAACCACAGCTCCATGTTTCTTCCCCACTTTAAGGGGACACAGTGGAAAGGGGGAAGCGGCCTGATGCACTGCAGCCCCTTAGCAGCCCCTCTCACACCACTGCTGTGGGGCTTCTGCACCCATCTCAGCCCACTACCCATGCTGTGGACACTGTGTGGGGCAGCACAACACTGCACCAGGCGGCCCTGCAGGGCATATGGCCTGATGCTTAGACCTTTCCACAGAGCTCAGGCAGTTCAATGAGGTCTGACGCCTGTTAGCAACAGACACACCCTATCCAGAAGAACTTGCTGGACACATGGCCGTGGCCAGCAGATCCTCCACTCCTCATAGCCTAATGTCCTGGTGGGTTATAGTCAGTGTGGGTTTTGGAGAACTGGCCACATCCACCTCGCACATCATTTCCAGGTACCTAGAGCTCATCCTATCAGGGCATTCTGTGTCATGGCCTGAACAATATGCCATCAGGGCCAAGGGGACTGTGGGATGGTGGGGCCAGCGTCACTGTGCCTGCAGGCTTCTTGGAGCCTTGGCTGTAGGTCATCCCACTCTGTCTGCCAAGCCTGTGCGCCCATGCTGGTACTGGCACATGGCAGATGAGCTCTCCAAGCCCCTCTACTAACTGCAGGGCCCTGGGTTGGGATTTCCTCTGCCCGGGCATGTCCAGCATGGTGGGGAAGGAGGTTTGCCCAGCACTATAGCTATACATAGTACAACCAGAGCCTGGCCTGTACTATGGGCCAGTGTGTGGGCCAGGGAGATTCCTGGTCAGG
This sequence comes from Nycticebus coucang, assembly GCF_027406575.1. NCBI lineage: Eukaryota > Metazoa > Chordata > Mammalia > Primates > Lorisidae > Nycticebus > Nycticebus coucang. The sequence continues at coordinate 104,041,034 of NC_069783.1, read as the reverse complement.
CACACCTGTCAGCAAAGTGACAGGAGCCCGGAAGATAACAGGGGGTGGGGGCAGACAGACCACAGCATTGCCCTAGGGCCTTTAGGGGCAGCATGCACAGTTACCACTAGCTTGAGCCTGCAACGTTCTGTATCTGAGCAGCATGGTCACACTGCAACAAGGCAGGCAGCAACTTGTTTGACTTCTTGCCCTTCTGAACTACAGGCAGGTGGATCTCAGGATCCCAGTCCCACTGCCAGTGAGCTAATTCAAATCCTATGGAAAAACAGGGTACACAAGGCTAAACAAAACCTGCTCCCTTCCTGCCCAGGGGCTTGCTGTGGCAGATGCCTGACTAAAGAGCACCTTCAAGGGTCCAGTTACTTGAACTGGCATAGAGGCCACAGCAACAGGGGGTCACATGCAGGTGAGGAGAGGGGAAAGGAGAGGAACTGGATCCTGTACCCACATGTGCCATGCCCATGTCTCAGGGCACGAGGGAAGTGGCAGAGAAGACACCTCCAGCCCTCTGGGGACACAGCAGCTCTACTGAAGCCCACAGGGCCCACTAGGCACCTTTCTCAGAATCCTAAGGGGCCACTGAGGGAGGCCAAGCCTTGAACATATGACCCACGAATTACAGCACATAGAGACCAGGCACCCTTGCAGGGTGGAACTGGCCTGGCAGCACCAGAAGCAGCTTTGGCAGGAATGGCCAGTGGTAAGGCCCCTCTCTCCCTCTGCCCTTCCCTCATTGTCTCTCTCCCTTCCTTTGGTGTACAGGGGGTCCCCGGGTGCAGTGATGGTGCCTTTGGTTGCCCTAGGAGGAAGGAGACAAAAGATCTACTTGAGAGGGGCACAAGGCCAGCCCTGCTGCTTGGTCCCCTCCTAGGGCCTCCCGCCAAGTCTGCTGCAACCTCTCCCTGGCACATGTAGTCTCAGAATACAACTTTCAGCTGTGTACATCACCACAGCTTCCCAGGCTGCCAGCAGGGACCCACACTCTGAACTAGAGCGGTCAACCCTTGTTGTCATTGCTGGCAAACAGGGTGAGCTCCCTCGGTCTCAGCTCCCCTATGACAGTCAGCCCTATGTCTGCTCTGCTACACTTCCCACTCAGCATCTCGAGATGTTGGAGCAAAGGGCACTCTAGATCACTCAAGAACTGCTGGCTACTGGCTGCCCTGAGTGCACATTTGCAGGTGCAGGGTCCGGCTGAGCACACTGAGTTTTAGTGCCCCTTACAAGAGCTTAAAAACACATGGTGCTCAAGGACAGCTTGGAGAGTTTAGGCACAGGCCAAGGGGTAGGTTGAGGGTCCAGATCACAGCTGTACCTTTTCTCCTTTGGAAAATGCACCAGCTGCCCCAAGGAGCATCCTTTGAGGAGCACGGGTTCAAGATGTGGTGGTGGTGGGGGATCTGGGGGCCTGCAAGTGCTCTGGATGCCACAGCTCCCGTTCCAGACCAGACCTCAGCTGCCCACGAGAGCCGGTGTTTGTGGGTGGACAGGTGAGTATGCACCCCCCAATGTGTGGTGTGCATGGGTGTTTGTGTGTATACATGTGTGCTATGTGTATACATGGGTGTGCATGTGCTCTGGTGTACATGTGTGTAGGGGTCTTTTAGTCTGATGTGGCACATCTAGACAAAACGGCCATTCTCCAGAAGCTCGGCTATAGTTTTAAAGACAATTCTCTTTGTAAAGTTATCTGAGTTGCTTGTAATTTTGAAAAAGATGGCTCTTCCCCAGCCAGTTGCTCACTGGTGTTTTCTCCAGTTTAGCCATAGACTGGTACCCTTGTTTTGAGAGCATCCAGGGCAGCCACAGGTGACGCTGGAGGGAATGTGGGTCAGGTGGCAGGTGGGCTGCTGGAAGGGAAGGTGAGAGCAAAGAGAAACAGTGTGGATGGGATAAAGCTTACCATGCACATCTGTGGCTGTTCTGGGGGAATCTGAGGGACCACAGCATGAAGGGTGGCTACAGGGCCACTCTGCCGGGTCCTCAGAGAGGATCCCCCACACCCACCATTCTGGCAACGTTCAGCAAGGAGAAACTTTCTCAACTCTTGCCCCGTACATACCACTGTGATGGGCTTTGCAGAGATACAGATAATTACCTACCTAAAATCATGCCTTAAGCTTTGCTTTGGTTATTTAAATTTACAGAGAAACTAGTAGAAAGGAAATCAACATCCTGTCCAGAAAAAGAAGGTAGAAGTAATAGTAATGAAAGTACTAACAACTAGTTAATTCTGGTTCTGAGCCCTGGCCTTTTCTCTCTGCTGGCAGGGAAGTTAGCAGGAGTTACAGAGGTTCCCAGGACAGTCAGACCACTGGATGCCAAGTGAGGGGAGGACCATCTCCCACGGTGAGCAGAGTCACTTGAACACTGTGTCCCTGGACTGCTAGGAGTCACCCCCTATTCTGAGCCATGGAGGGTATGCTCATATGTACTACAAAGCTTTGGCGGGGGCGGTGGAGGGGGGCTCAGGCCAGGCAGCAAGGAGAAAACCCCAGTTAACTCCCAAAGGCAGGTCTGGATTGGCCTCCTTTGTGCTAGTTCAGAAATAAGGACCACTGAGCACAGAGTTGTGGAACCCCAGAGATGGGGGCTCTGGCCAGTGGGATGTTACCTGGGCAGGAGCAGAGCAGGACAGATGAGTCAGGTCCCCAATCCTGGCAGCAGCCCGGGGATCACTGGAGCTGATCAACACTGGGGCGCTGATTTCCATGGAATGCCTATGGCTGGAAGCCTGGGAAGATCGGTGCGTCACGCTGAGTGCGGTGAAGGAGTGGCGTTTCTTGGCATTCTTCTTGCTGTCCGCACGCCGCTGAAAGGCACTGACTGCCCCTGTGCTGCTTACAGTGGGGGCTGGGGACAGGCTGGCCACAGCGCCAGGGTCAGAGGGTAAGGAGGCATCACAGCAGGATGCAGCAGTTGGGCACGGCTTATCCATCTCGATGAGCTGCTTGGCAGAGTCGTTGAGCTAAGTGGGAAAGAGGAGAGGGAGGCAAATAACTAGAGTTTATTAGAGTTAAATAACTCCAGAAGCTGCAGGTGGGCCTAGAGTTAAATAACTCCTAGGCTGCTGCCGCCGCTCTCTGCCCTCTCCCTGTGCATTCCGTTCCCACTTACAGATTGGCAATGAGCTCAGGGTGGTGCGATCTTTCTAACGGCGGCTTCCATCATGAGCGGAAGCTGGTAGGGTGTCTGTAGATTTTATTGAAAAAGGTCTTTGGAACAGCTCAAAGGCCCCGAGGGCCTGGACAGGGAGCAGGGGACCCACAGAATAAAGGGGAGCATTTTCCAAGGGCTGCTACCTTGTTGGCCCCAATCTGTCTTAGTGGCTGGCCATTTCCAGGGTGCAAGGTACAGCCCTACAGACAGCAAGTGACAGGAGGCGAGAAGGGGAGGAGGCCCAGCATGCGGCAGGACGGTAGGGCCTGCCCTGAGCATTGCCGGTCACTCCAGAAATGCTATGGTCAGTATGAACCCAGGAAGCTCTTTTTAGTAATGGTCTTGATTCTGGGTTGTCAAGACCCAGAAGCTGACTGGAGCTCATCCTGTGAAGGGCTAATAATCGTCTTTGGTAGTAACTCAGCAAGGACTCAGGATGCCTCTCCTTCCCAGGGGTCTCGCACCTTTCCTACAAAGTAGCAGGTGTTTTTTATTTTTTCTTTTTGAGTGAAAAATTTGACAAATCTCTGATCCTGGGTGGTGCCTATCAGGAAAGCTGACATGAAGGTTCCAGCCTGTGAGTAACCTAGAAATGAATACCCCAGGCTGCCTGAGCCGAGTCTTCTTCTCTGGGCTCCATAGGGCTGGGCCCACCCACTGGGATGGAGCAGAAGTCACAACCCTGGAGGAACCAGCTGTGGGAAGAACAGGCGCTCTCTGCTTCAGCTGGGGGGGAGGGAGGCGGGTCTGGGATGGCAATGGGCCAGCTTGCCATTGATAAGCCAAAATGTCCCCGACTCCCACACCTGGGGGACTCTTTCTCTCAATATGTGTGATGAAGCCCCTTCCTCAGGCTGTATTTGGCGTAACCTAAGCTCATGCCTGAAGTGGGAATTTGCAGTGATTTGAAGGACGAAGCTGAGGAAGCTGTACTATATATAGAGAGGTGACTGGGAAGAAAATTCAATGCAAGAATCCACTCGAGATTATATCCAGAAGATGGGCTAAATAAATGCCCTCTTGCCAGGCAGACACCTGTGAGGCCCCACTCCTTCTCCCTCACCCTTGCAGGAGGAGCAGGAGAAAGCAAGGCCGCGCCAGAGGCACCCAGCCATCTCCTCCCTAAGCAGGGACTGTAGGGAACCCTGGCCCATGAGGGATGGCGCACGTTGTCTGTCACGGTGACACTGGTTTGGGCCTCCAGCCTTGGTGGAACAGAGTGGGCTCTGTTTGCACTGTGAGCCCCTTAGGGGCATGAGGGTCAGTGCTCTGACCTTTTAGCCAAGGGCTTTCCAGAAGCTGCAGGTGGGCCACAGGGGCAGTATGAAGCCTCTGTGGGAAAAGTGAGACTCTTCAGCGTCTGGAAGGATGTGCAGGAGTCGGAGGGGAGAGGAGAGAAACGGGGAGTGCAGGAGGCTCACAGGTAGGAAGACCACCACAGGCAGCCTAGATTGGTGTGAGACCTGCTGTGGGTCTATGGCAGCGGTTCTCAACCTGTGGGTCACGACCCTTTTGTAACAATGAAAATACATCCTGCATATCAGATATTTACATTACGATTCATAACAGTAGCAAATTTACAGTTATGAAGTAGCAACGAAAATAATTTTATGGTTAGTGGTCACTACAACATGAGGAACTGTATTAAAGGGTCATGGCATTAGGAAGGTTGAGAACCACTGGTTATAGTCTCCTGGAGGGAGCTGCACGTGCGTCCCAGGCCACACACAAGTGAGTCTGTGATCCCCGTCATCCCTGGCTGGAGGCCAGTGGGTGTTATGGCCCAAGAAGGGCCAGTGGCCGGACACGTGCGGCATGGGGCCTGCTCCCATGTGGGGTGGGGGCTGCTGTCAGCCTGGCCTGGAAAATTTCCCTCAATCCTGCAAGTGTGTAGGGGATAGGCCAGGTCTCAGCCTGCATGACCAGAGTCTGTAGTCATAGTGCCCTGCCAGTTACCGGGCAGCCCAGGCTCTCCCTCCTCAGGCTGAGAGGTGCCAGTGGTGGCTGCAGGTTCCAGCTGCCTTCAGAGCCAGCCCAGGCATGTGGATATTGGCATTTTTTACTACAAATACCTGTCTTTCAGAGGAATGTCATGAAAACTCACTCAAGCCTCCAAAGCATGGGATCAAAATCCAGGATTATTTGCTCTGGGTTCCTCCTCCACCAGGCTCAACTGTTTTGCTCCATTTTATCGCTTTTCTCATTCGCTTCCTCGTAAGTGCGACAGCGTCCGCTCCTTCCACAGTGCTTCACAGGCACCCTAGGAGCCCTGGGGTGGCTTCCTGTACCCCAGTGATCCATGTCGCTCCTGGTAGGACCCAGAGGAAGACAGAGAAGCAGGGAGCAGCAGGCTCCTCTCTAAACACTGCCTGCTATGTGCCTCTACTGGGGATGCCATTATATAGAAATAACCATAACAGTGAACCCAGAGGCTGGGCAAAAGCAATTCCCCTTTTCCACAAAGGAACAGACCTGGAGCATCTCAGTCTCCTGTGACTCTGTTAAGTGGTATTAAAAATTCCATTTTCAAAATCGGGAAACACAGGTACTAACAGGTTGGTGAACCCACACCCACAGCAGATGGACTATGATTTGAATGATTTGAAGGATGGTGGAGATTTGCAGTTTCTCTGTTCGCATTGGATAGACTCAGCTGCTATGGGTCACAGAGCACCAGGAAGCCACTGAGACTACTAAGAGACTACTCACAGCTGATTTTGCTGCACCCACTTATGACAGGGAATGAGGGTGTGGGGGCAACTGCCTTTCTCCTCATGCCTTAGCCATCTAAGCCACAGGGGTGCCAAAGTGAGGGCAAATCATCCCCCACCGGAGACAGGTGATTTCCACAGATCACCCCCAGGCGCTGAGCCCTCTGTGTCCCACGGACAGCTTTCACATCCTGAACACCCCTGCAACAGGCAAGTGAGGTGCCAACAAAGAGCCCCTCCCGGGAAGAGAAACAGTTCAGTTCTATCTGGTTGGCTCATCTTTGATTTTGGGACAAGTAGCTCTTGTTGGAACCAAAGGGCCTCTCAGTGGACCTGTTTCCTCCTATTTCACACAGTGTTTCTACCGACAGTCCAGAATGAAGCAATTCGGAGCTTCTCAATATACAGGCCCATCTCTCCACACATAAAATAAGGGTCATTTACTACTCACCGGTGGAGTCGGTGGCTTGCTAGAATTGACATGCATGGTGACAAGTGGACAGTGTGAGGGGCGCTACGCAAGGTGACTACAGCAGCTCTGTGACTCAGTCCTGGGGCAAAACTTGTCTCAGGAAGCTGTCATTGTCTTCCCAATAAGATCCAGTCAGCCACATTACAAAGGCAGCCCTGGCAGCTGGGTGGCACCAGTGCCATCCCATCCTGAAGGCTTTTCATCTTCATGTGCCCTTCGGACACACTCACTTGTCAGCACCTGCCCCTGATGGTGGCTCCTGTGCCAGCCTGTTAGGAACACCTCTGACTTCCTACCTCCTCACTCTCCATGTGGGTGTGACAGGGCAGCCCCCGCTCTCCCCAGTGTGGGCTGCAGGGCTGCCTGACCAGGTACAGGGGACCCTGGCTACACATCCCGGGCAACAATGAACATCGTAAGATGCCCCCACTCCCCACCCCAGCCAGAATGCTAGAATGTTCTGTGCTGGCTATCAACTGTGAAGGGTAGGGTGTGGAGTGTGGAAAATACCTCCTGAGACTCCGCAGAGGGGGAACCCTCCCCACAGGATGCTCATCTGGAAATAAGGGCTCCATGGCCCCATCTGCATGGGGAGGTCATCTGATGTGTCACATGCACACACAACACCAGTGCACCCAATGCTTTGCTAATGAGCAGAGAAGATGTTTTCAACTCCTCTCCAAAATGAAAACAAAATGGTCTCACTGACATTTTCAAAGACTTGATAAATTTCTCCTTGTTCTGAGGACTATTCTGGTCCTGGGGACCTTCTGGGAAGGTTCCCATCCCAGGGTGTACCCTCCCCATTCTGTAGGGGCTGCCCCAGCCTGAAATGCTTCTGGGTACATGGAATCAGACAGGGTGAGTGGCAAGCTCAATCAGTCTTGCCAGCCAGGCACTGCCTTGGGGGCCTGTGTGCCGCGGCTGCCTCTGGCTGACTCTTCTCTCGGCTTTGCCTGGACGCCTTTACTAGATTACTGACCTCAACCATTTTCCAGCCATGCAACCATCTAGAAATGTTAAGGAGTTTCCTCTAGTTACACAAGTCTATGGAATGTCCTCTTGAATTTGAACAAGCTATAGGACTGGCAGCACCTGAGGATGGGGACCAGGAGAAATAAAGGGGCCTCCCTCCCTCGCCAGCAGGGTATGTGGGCCATTAGTTTCTCCAGGCCAGTTGGGGATGTGAGTGCTGGATCCAGGGCAGAGCAGTTGCCCCAAATCATTGGGTCTGATCCAGAGGACTTTGAACTGCATGACTGCAGGAGGAATTTTTTTTTTTTTTTTTTGGCCGGGGCTGGGTTTGAACCCACCACCTCCGGCATATGGGACCGGCGCCCTACTCCTTGAGCCACAGGTGCCGCCTGCAGGAGGAATTTTTTTAAAGACTAAGATGAGGGAAGAGAGCAGACGTAACATGAAAGGAAGAGCCGTGTGGTGGGAGGTGGCCAGCTGCTTCCAGGAAGAACATCGGGAAGTAGCTGTCCAGCCCCAGAGCCTCTGCCCTCACCCAGCACAGGGCAAGTACAATCCCCACCCAGAGTGATAGCCTTGGGACAGGCTCCAGAGGATGGGAGTATGTCCGAAGCCCACAGTATGTCTTTGTGTGGACATCCAGGAAGCCAAGGGTGCAGGCTGGGGCCAAGTGCTCACCATGTAACAAGACAGCAACAAATGACTCTTTATAGGGATGTGCCCTTTAGATCACAGATACTGCGGAGCCCCTCCTGTGGCTCGGATCTTAACAAAGACCCTGCCCTGATGGAGTGGCTAGTTCAGGCTTCACTGAAGTGGGTCTTTATGCAGATGATTCTAGCACAACAGGTGTGGGCTGATGCTGGTTTCTGCATTTCTGTGAGCTCCCAAGAGAGGCCTGCTGTTCCTCTCAGACCCTGTAGCAGTAGTAGCAGCTTCTATAATGCCATGGGCAGGCTCAGCTCCAAATAGAGGCATCCTCTCCATGAAACTTCCATGGGGCCATAGACACGCAGGTCTTAGAGACTCCTGCTGGTGTCAGCCCCATCTGTCACTCCCACCCATGACTGGGACAGTACAGACCACCATGGCTGGCAAGTAGCCTGTAAGGCCTTAGACTCTCACAACTGAGGAGTGGGTGGAGAATGGTCTTCACCTGCCTGAAACTTCCCCTGGAAGAAGTTTTGGGGGCTTCTGCCTCACAGAGAGAAGCAGGCAGGCAAGGGCGCTGGGACGGGCTTTCACCAATGCTTCTTGACTGCAAAGCATTTCATTCTTAGGAGACTAAGCACTCAGAGTTAAGGTGGGGAAGGGAGGGCTCCTTTCCAGCCCTGGTCCCCCCCAGTCTGCCGTCATCCCACAGGCTATGTGGGCACATGCCCAGGGCCTTTGAGGAGAGGGACCACCAAATAGGAACTCTTGGTCACTGACTGAGCCGGTCAGAAGCAAGTGGCCTGGTGATACCCGCTGGCCAAACACTTCTGACATCCACCTTCATCCGCACACATACTCCTCTGACCTTCACAACAGCCGTCAGAGGTGACAGCAATGTGGCCATTTTACAGATGAAGAGACTGAGGGTCAGAAAGGTTAAGTGACATGTTCCAAGTGACAAAGTGAACGAGCAGTAGTTCAGCCACTGCTCACAGCTTTTCTGCTGCATCTCATCAGATCTTATCACTGCAGAGCACTGTACGTCTCCAGGTGACTGGATAAATGGCGACTATGTTCACTGAGGTATCTATGCCTGTGGCAAATGGAAGGAAAGGGGTTGGTTCATTTTAGAGATTCAAATCAGAGCTTTTTTAATTTTTTTTGGTTAAGCAAAACATGAAAATTAGGTCTGGCAAATGCTCATAGCATGAGGATCCCTGCTACAGTTACCAAAGAGGGGAGGCCATTCTGTCCCCTCTCCATTATTTCACAGACATGGTGGCCTTAAGGGCCTGTTAATGCCAAGCTTTTACCACCTGGTGATGCTGAACTCTGGGCATCTTTAATGACAGGTGCCCACCCTCTGTACTGACACTCTCTTGTCCATTCGACAAGCCTCTGTTGTGCCCCTGTTACAGGAGAGGCTTCTACCCTGGAGGGGGCTCCTGCCCTTGGAATTTCAAATCTGACAAAGGCTAAGTGACACCAAAAGTGCTGCAGAAATGTGATTGATCCATAGGAGAGCCACCCAATTCCATTCCAGGCCTGGGGCATCCTGGGTAGCCTGTGTGTGACCCTCACCCTCTCTGTGTTTGCATTCCAGCCTCACTCCCTGTCTTTTTTTTTTTTTTGGAGACAGTCTCATTATGTTGGCCTCCGTAGAGTGCTATGGTGTCACACTCACAGTGACCTCTGACTCTTGGGCTTAAGTGATTCTCTTGCTTCAGTCTCTCAAATAGCTGGGACACAGGCGCCCACCACAACACTCGGCTATATTTTTGTTGCAGTTGCTATTGTTGTTTAGCAGGTCTGGGCTGGGTTTGAGCCCACCTGCCTCGGTGTATGTGGCAGGAGCCCTAACCACTGAACTTTGGGCACTGAGCCTCACTCCCTGCCTGCCTTAAAGCAGCTGAAGCCCACAGCGGGCCAGTGAACTGAGGCCATTATTCTGATAACTGAGGTTTAAACCAAGGAACATCAGCAATGAACAAAAACAGCTGTAGACACACACTGCACAGATGGTTGCCTGATTTTGCACATAAATCCCAAGTATAGGCAAGGATTTTGAAAGAGACGACGCCTAGAAGTTCAAGGAGGGAGAGGGAGTGAAAAGTCTTCAGTTCATCTGCCTCTCATCACAGACTGGACAAAGCCCCTTCCCTGCCAGATGCAGGCTGGCCCCAGGTGGCCCTTCTGCCAGGCCTGAAGCACCTCTGCGGCTAGCTGCTCTGGGCAGACAGCTGAGCTACACTGTACCACGGTTACTCTGAGAAACGTGCCTGCCTGCCTTGGCCATCACACAGACCACAGTGGCATTCATGTTAAGACCTGCATGCTACCCTGCTGCTGTCCTGACAGTGCCCTCTTGAGAACTAAGAGGCTGCCCTCTGCCAGCATCCAATGATGTGAGGGGTGAGGGTGCACACCCTGGGCCAGGCATGCCTTGTGGTAGGGAGCCCAGGAAACAGCCAGCCACCTGGGCTCCCCAAGCCAGGCCTCAAAACCAAGGTCTATCAGGGAGTTTTCAGCTGACCAGCAACTAATGATCAGCACCTTCCTCCTCTGTCACAGGTCTCCAGCCCACATCCTCCCTGTCAGGTTCTCTTCCTGACCCTCACCCTAACTCCCGTCAGGGAGATGAGGCTCCACCCTCTTTGGGTTCAGGCTCTCTATACTGGCTGATATTTCTTTCCTGGGTCAGTAACCCTGATCTCATTGCAGATCTGCTAAAAAGAGTCTGATACAAATTGAAGTAAGGAAACAGAAAACTTTACATTTGTTAAGAATGTATAAAAGTCCAAACAAGGCCCACCAGCAGGAGAAGGACGTGGTTCGTGTCTCAGCAGAGAGTGTCTTGTGAGAGAGGGATCGTAGGCTGGCGTAAGGGCCCTATGTGGATTTTGCCTGAGGATGAACTTAAAGCAGGGGTGGGGAATGGGGTGGGGTGGTGAGACCTCAAGTGGCACTGGCAAGGCAGGGCCTTGTAGCCTCTGGCAGAGACACTTCAGTCCTGAGGACTCCCTCTTAGGCTGTGCTTTGCACCTGCATTTCTGGCCATTTTTAACTGAAGGACTGAAGTAAACAGTTTTACAGGGTCCTTTTGCCTTATAAGTGGCAGTTCTTAGGTGGCTGAGGAGGAAGACGGGGATATGGCAGATGCTCCACCGAAGGGCTCTCAGGGCCAGGCCCCAGTGTTGCTCAGTCCCTTGGCCTCTGACTTGCTCTTGGATAGTGCACTGACTCAGGGGAACCCTCCTGGGCACATACTGGTAATAAATCATCTTCTAGTATACCAACATGTACCCGCATTGTACATATATAATGTATACATTTTGGTATATTTATCTAGTGTACCAAATATATAAAATGTAGCTAATGTACCAAAAATATATTTATGTTATAAAATGCACACAAAACAAAAATTAAAACTAAGAGGTTAAAAAATTTCAGGCTGCACAGGTGCCTCATGCCTATAATCCCAGCACTTTGGCAGGCTGAGGTGGGAGGATCCCTCGAACCCAGGAGTTTCAGACCAGCCTGGGCAAGATAGCAGGACCTCATCTCCACAAACCAATAAAAATAAAAATACTAGCCAGGCATGATGGTGTGCACCTGGAGTCCCAGCTACACAGTAGGATGAGGCAGGAGGATCACTTGAGCTCAGGTGTTTGAGGCTGCAGTGAGCCAGGGTGACATCATCGCACTCCAGCTTGGGTAACAAAGTGAGACCCTGTCTCAAAGAAAATGTTTTTTAAATAATAAATTTGAATAGAAGTTCTAATGTTTTCTCTTCTTACCCACAGAGCTGCATGCACCCCACTTTGGAGATACATGGCTTAGAGCATTGTTTTTTCAAACTATCAATTTATTGGGTTCTGACCAGCATTTTTAAAAAGCAAAATTGAAAGGGGGGCACTCCACCAGCAAAGATCTCACAGACTATCAAGGCTTGTATGAAAGGTTTTTATTGGCAAGGGAGGGATGCTGCAGAGCAGCACCAAGGAGGAGAGAAAAGAAGGGGGGGGGGAAGAGAGAGAGAGGAAATGGGGGAGGGGGGAGAGACAGAGAGAGAGAGAGTGTGTGCGAGAGAGAGCTATATAGGTTCGGTTAGGGGAAGTCTTAGAATGGTGATGGGAGGGTAGAATAGCCAATAAGGAGTTACTGCCCTGGCAGGAAGAGGCGTTAGGGGCAGGCCATAGTTAATTTTGGTCTGTAGAAAGTAGGAGAGGCTTTTCTGGGGGCAATTACCTAACAAAAATAGAATAAAAGGGAGAATATCAGCATCCTATTTGGTAAGGGTGTAAGTGGGCAGTTTCACAAAATGATTCATTTTACACACACACACACACACATTTCGCAGATGCCCTGGGCTGGAAGTGAAATGCACTTCTCATTGTGAGTCACATCCTAAGAAGACTGGGAAACGCTGACATCAGGGGAGAAGAAAGACGCTTCCCTGGTGGAAGAAGCCTCTTCCCTGTGCACAGGATGTGAATCTCTGACCCAGAAGGAGCCCTCCCAACCCCGCATACCCCTCTTAGCTGATGGCCAAAGGGACCGTGCTGAGCCCCAGGCAGGAGCACTCATAGTGTGCTTTGTCCTTCCTGGCCCTCGGCACCTGGCACTGGACACTGGGTCTGCCTATGTTCTGTGCTGCTTCCCCAAGATAGGAAACTGATTCCCAAAGCTGGTGAGGGGCACCAGAGCTTACCCCAGGCCATTGTGGCCTCGAGGTCCATGACATTGCATGCGGCAGGCTCTCAGCGTGTGATGAGGGACAGTGCACACTAGGCCATCGTTTACAGAACACCAGCCAGGCTGTCACGGGGTTGCTCTGCTTCTGCAGCCTGGACATTAGAACCTGGTATTGCATCACCACTTAATTTTAAAGGTCTTACACTACTCAGACAGGCTGCAACTGGCATTTCCCCATTCCTCTTCCCAGGCTCTCTCTGACACCCTAGGGCAACCTTGTATCAAGAAAGCCACATGGGATCAAGATCTCACAACTGATAGCTGCTGCTCTGAGCATCAGAGCTTACTTTAGCCTCTTGCAATCACCTCATTTCACAGATGGCTTCAAAAGCTTAGAGCTGGGGACATAGTAGGGTGTCCCATAAACACCCATTCTGTGAATGAGTGTCTGCCAGTACAATCTGCTCATAAGTATATTCTAGCACCATGCTCAGCACTTCTCGCAGAGCTGTGCCATGTACCCTACCTCATGGGAGAGCAGTCAGGGGCTCCACCTGCTGAGGGAGTCCTGCAGGAGGGGGGACTCCCTCCACTGCATCGCAGCCTTGGTCTGAGCTTACTGGGCACCTGCTGTCCTTCCTGAGCTCTGCCAGGAATCATGTGGCGAGTGAGCTTGTTCACAGGAGGAACTTTTCCTAGGGACTTGTTCCACAGACTCAGCAGGAGCTTTGAAATATCTACAACCCATAATCGCATTATGTACACAGCTATGATTTAATAATTAAAAAAAAGAAAAGAAATATCTACAATGTTGGTAACTTGATGGGATGAAAATTCCAGGAGGCAAGGGTGGGCTGGGAGGAAGGCAACTTGGTTTCTATGGTTATGGACAAGGGCAAAAGTGACATGAATATTCACAGTGGCAGAGAAGTGAGAAGGAGTAGGCTGGCATGTACGTGTGTGCGCCACGTGTGTGTGCACAGGGGTTTGGAGTAAGTGGGCTCCGGTCCTGAGGGCTAAACAGGGGACTGAAGGGTCTTCAGGGCTGGTGAAGGGGGATACTGAAGGAAGGAAATCCTGAAGGGAATTATATCCTCTATGGAGAAAACTAGTGCTGGGAGAGGGACATGGGGAAGTGTTCCCACAGTTCCACTGGGGACACTTGGCCTTTAGGGATAGGGTTGGAGAGGCAGGCCCAGCAGTGGCCCAAGCTGGGCAGTGGCTAGGGGACATGGCCTGGGTGACTAAGCAGCAGGTGGGAGTTGCGGAGCAACAGGAGGCAAGTCTTCAGAGGACATCAGCACCCGCTGAAGGGTTCTCCCTCCCAGGTCCCTTCCCTCTCAATGCCTTTGACCTCTGTCCCTGTGTCCACTGACTCCTGGCCACATCCTGGACATTCTCAAGCCCATTCTGACTGTTGCCTGGCTGAGCTCTAAGAGTGTAAAATGAGTGTAGAGAGAATCTTTTAGACTAAAAGCTTTTAAGCTCTGGTTGTAGAAGAATTGCAGGGCCCTGGGGTGCAGGCAGAAGGCCTCGGGCAGCCTTAGCCCAGGCTCCAGCTGGCTTCCCTGGGCCTCCCCGCCCTCCCCCACCATGGTCTAACTCACACAGCAGTTGAACTGGAACCATCTCTGAGTAGCCATGGGGGTATTTCATTTCCTCTTAAGCCCCTGGAATGGCCAGTTGGTGCTGCCCTGGCCTGCCAGCCTTCCTCCGCCAGCCACCCTGGCATCAAGGCAGTTGAGCAGAGGGGCCATCATCTGCAGCCCTGCTCTGTCACTCACCTGACTCTAGATGAGTCATTTAGCTTCCTTGTGCTTTGGCCTCCTTATCTGTGTAATGGGTGTAGTAGCCTCACCTACCTCACAGGGTTCTTGCGAGGATTATATCAGAGGCGTAAGTGAAGAGTCTAAAACAGTGCCTGACACAGAGTGAGAATCATGATTGTTACTGTAATTTTCATTTTTGGACCCTGCACAAAACCCAGTGACTCCTAAGTCACTCCCGTGTCACTCTGTAGAGAGCAGTAAGAGGTCCCCAAGTCCTGTGCAGAATTGCATTTTGGTGCTAGAGTGTTGAGTCTGAGGCTATAATATGAGTAAAGAAAAGAGAACTCAACCCTCTTAAAAGAAGCAATTGGGAGTAGTCTCACATTTCATTCGTGTGAAGGAAAACCTTCATTTGGAAAATGAGTTTTCATGCCCTGTGTAGAGCAGGGAGCCTGTCTGAGACAATCTGGCTCTGAAGAGGACACACACCATGCTGGGGCAGAGCCTGAGGTCGCCACTGCGTGTGGGGCAAGGAGCATCCATGGGCATTCAGACCCCATGGCTGGCCGGGCCCAAAGGGACCATGTTATTAGGTTTGCAGTCTCATCCAGGGACAGAAAATAAACCCAGAAGGTAAAATTTATGCTTTTGAAACCCTTTTGTATTTAGAAGGGGATGGACTTGTGGTTGAAACTGCTGCTGTCCGTTTGTATTTCTTATTGATAAATTGGCAACTCAGTTCACACGTTCACCTGTTCTTAAATACGTCACTTGGGGAAACGTGTTGGGTGGTTGTTGGGGCTTCACTCATTGTAGTTCTTTACACTCTGGATCCGGCTGAGAAATGAGATGGTCTCCGTGAGGAGACTGCAGTGTTGGCTTCATGACTGACAAATCTCAGCTGGAGAACAGAGTTCGTTCTGGAGGCAAATGAACTTGCCAGTTCTCTCTTTCTAAGCATGGACCTTGGACCTCCACCTGCAGGAGGGTTGAGGCTAAAAGGTTGACCCCTGGTCTGAAAGTGCTTCTCTGAACAGGGCTAAGAGAGGGAAAGAGGGCAGGCTCCAAGTGTCCAGCTTCCTCCCTAGTCGCTGAGGGTGGCCTGGTGACCAGGGATCTCTGCCCGTTAGAGATGTATCCTGAGCATTTCCAGGTGCAGTCATGTTGCTTCTGTGATTTTCTGGGAAAACAATGGGGTCGGGGCAAGGAGTACCTGGAGCCAAAAGGGCAGGGTGATAGTGGCCGCTAAGGCCAAGGGTGGGTGCATCTTGTGATTTTTGTGTCTGTTATCAAAAGTTAAAAAATACTGTGGCCCCTGGGTGTTAGGGCCTCCATCAGATTAAGTGGTGAAGAGGGAGGAGGGAAGAGACTTTGTTACTGCATGGTCATAAATTCCCTCCCGGATTTCCTTCTTTCAGTTTCCTCCCATGTGAATGTGGGTTGCCAAGACGCTTCTCTGCACTGTGCAGGCTGCATCCCCATGGCCTGACCCACAGTGGGGGCTCAAGAAATGGACTATGTATGGAAAGCACCTGCAGCAGGCACCCACTCTTCCAGTCAAGGCTCGACCTTCAGGAAAAGCCCAAGGTGGAAGGGGCAAGCTGACTGCCCAGGGGTTGACAGCTGCCCTGATCAGGGAAGCAGATGTATTCTTATTTCACGGTTGAAATTGAGAGGGTGGATATGGCTGTCATTTGCTTTCCTTGGAGACACTAGCACAGTGGGCCTCCCCACCCCAAAGCTGTCGTGGAGAGGACAGGCTGCTTTTGTTTGTGGAGGAGCCAGCCAGGAGTACAAGTGTGTGTGGCAACCAGGAAGCCTCTGGGCTCACAGAGAGCCAGGTGCCACTCTACCAGGTGCCCAGGGGCCCTGAAAGCAGGAGACAGGACAAATCCCTGGAAATAAGACATCTGGAAAATGTAGTTGATAAAGCAGGGCTCTGCCTTTGCCTCACAACACAAAGTGAGTCCTCAGTCACTTCAAACTGGAACCCTCTGTTGTCCTCACTCTGGAAGATCTGCAGATGTAAAACAGCAGAGAGCAGCTCGGAGCGCCTCTGTGTGGGCTGAGTGGAAACAGGATGAAGCCAGAACCCGCTGCCTTCTTGGTTTGGCATCAGCAGTAGAACTGAGTTGCCTTCAGAGTCTCCCAAGATAAGCTTGCACAGCTCAAGTCTTCACCTGACCTGAATCTTAACATCCCCTGCCCCAGCATCCTGCACCCTCCTCTCCTTTCTAAACAGGAAGCGCTAGTAAAAGGTAACAAGGGAGACGCACAAAGACAAGTGCAGAGCATGTCTCCAAGCAGCCCAGAGTGTCATCTCGGTAATAATCCATGGGCAAGAGTTAGAACTAGTGGTGTGGCAGCACCTCCCAGCTGCAGGACAGATCTCCCCAAGGACTTGGTCTGCTCTGCAACAAAGATGCCGCCAGCTCCTCTGGGACTCCAGATGGGCACGTCTGGTTCCGGCCAAACAACAGCAGACATGCTGCTCCTTTTGCACTGAACACAGCCCTGGACCTCAGCCAAGAACTTCTTCTGCTAACTCTGTGTGGGCACCCAGATCCCAATTTCGCTTTCACTTCCACACCTGAAAAACTGCAATCACAGCCAAGGCCTGCCTGAGGGCAGGGGTGGCCTCAGAAGAAGCTCTCCTGGGGCCAGGCCCACTCTTGGAGCTGTGGAGATCTGACAAAACAAGTTTCCTCCTGATTTCTCTCCTGCTAGATGGTTTTGCTGGTTGGAGCACTAGGAAAATTGGGTATAGGGCTGAAGAGTGTGGTCCACACATTAATCCACAAACAAGGATGCTGGGGATACATCTCACAAGTCACACGGTACAGGGCTTACAAGCCAACAGCACAGTGCTGCCTCACCAGCAATCCTGGGAGCGGGATGTCTAGGCTGCTAACCTCAGGGTCTGGCAGGGAGGGGACTGTCTGAGGCTTTCTCACCAGTGAATGAAGAGCACCCTTATCTCCAGGACTATTCTGAAGATGAGATGGCAGACAGATGTAAGAAGCTCAGGGAGCATTTGAAGATGCGATGGGGCAGTGTTTTATTGGAAGGCCTCCCCAGAGGACTGTGGCACTGTTTGTGGGATGGGGGGGGGTTGGAGGTCACAGAGGGGTGCTCCCAGGTCACTGTGAACAAGAGAGCAGATGTGTTGAATGCCTGTGGGGAGTGTAGACAGAGGTGGGTAAGGACAGGCCCTGGGCTCTGGCTGGAGACGAATGGTGGGTGGTGCTGGTACAGGGCCTGTGAGCTTTGGCAGGTGGGCCCCGGGGACCAGCATCTCTGTCTCCACCTTGGGCCACTATGGCAGGCTCCCCTGGCTGGGCCTGAGGCTTCCTGGGCAACACAGACGCTCATCAAAGTTTGTGAACCACGGCCCAACAGGAAGTCCACACGTGAGAAGATGAGAATGTGGAATTGGCAGAGAGGTGCCAAGACCAGGCACCACATTCACAGCCATGGTGTCAGGGCAGTCAGCATGGTCAGGCCAAGGTGGCCTGTGGAGGCCAGGTCTGGGGAGCCCATCCCCTGGGTGCCAGGTACGTAAGACAGAGCACGCCTGGCGGTCTGCTGGATTATCACTTGCCCATATAGCCATTTGCCAGGCTGGGGCCTGAGGTAAAACCCCCTAGGGCTAGGCAAGCAGTCAGCATGTGGCCACTTCCCACAGGCCCGGGTGTCCCGGGTAGCCTCAGGTATAGCCGCCCCTATACCTGTCCCTACACCTGTCCCACTCACTTTCAGATCCCGAACAAGGCTCTGCACTCTGTAAGCACAGTGCTAAGTACTGACTGCTGGACGGCATTGATGGAAAACCCTCTTCCTGAACCAGTATGTCCCACAGCTGCTGTGCATAGCCAGCACGGAGTTCACGTCATTCATTCTGGGTGGCACTCCTAATTACCAAGCAATCAGCAGGCAGAAGCTACTCATGCTGGTCACTAAGCATCTCGGGCCAAGGCTGAGCACACTTTGTTGCGGTGCCAAGGACCAGCCACGTCCTGCCAGGGCTCTGAGGGTCTTGGGTCAGCACCTGGCTCTCCAGTGCTAGGGTCCCTTGGGGAACTTACAGCTGTGATGTCCCCCTTTGTGGGAGGTGGGGAGACCTTGTGGGCAGGGACTGCCTGGCTGGGTTGTGTGGGGTAAGAACAAACCTCATAAAATACAGCCTTAGCCAGGGCCTGCAAAGGTCTAGGTGGGCCTGGGCCCCAATTCCAGTTGCAGTCAGGGCTGCTCATGGTCCCCATAGGAGCTCCTGGGAGGCTGGTGTATGAGCACTGAGAACCTGCTAAGGCCCGCCATCCAAAAACATGCTGTTCAGAAACAGCAGGCCATTCCTCACACTCGATTACCTCTGTAAAATATTGGCCCACATCCAACACTACTGCACAAAGGTGCTGATGAAGAAGGGAATGAACAGTGTGTCGCAGGCCTGTCCTCCCAAGGGCTTACTTATGCAGGTAGAGAGACCAACAGTCACAAAAAGACACTCAGAAATTATGGAAAGTAAGATCACAGTATAAGATGTTAATCTCACAAGTTCACCTCCCCCCCTCCGTCCCCTCCCTTTCCCCCTTCCCCCTATTCTTAGGTCGTAACTGGGTTATAGCTTTCATGTGAAAGCCCTAAATTAGTTTCATAGTAGGGCTGAGTACATTGGGTACTTTTTTTTCCATTCTTGAGATACTTTACTAAGAAGAATATCGTGGGTAGAGGGAGGAGGATTGGTGGGATTACACCTGCCGTGCATCTTACAAGGGTATATGTGAAACTTGGTAAACGGTCTGTGAAGCTAGTGTATGGTGCCCCATGATCATATCAATGTACACAGCTATGATTTAATAAAAAAAAAAATCTCACAAGTTCAAAAAGAGGTAAAGAAGAGAGAAATCCAGGCAACTGGCACTTAAGTACCTACCTATTTTTATTGGGGATAAAAAACCATGACAGCACAGGTATTTGGTGATTGGATCAGGAAAGTACACAGACCCCCAGCATGGCTGGGCCCTATGAATGGGACTGAAGTCTTAATCTTTCATGGAGTTCTGTCTCATTTCTTTTACATTCATCCATTTCTTTACGGCTGAATCCTACCGAAGGGGAACAGTGGGCTGCTGGTGAAAAGAGGGACACCGTGCTTGTTCTCCCTGACAGGTCTAGGAATTTGCCTCCCAGAGGGCTTGCACAGAAGCAGACAGAGGCCTAACACCAGGACACGCCCTGGAGTACCTCTCAGGCCACCCGTCCCTGCCTCTGGCTTTCCTCATCAGATTCTCTGCCCCACACACATGCTCTAAGTTTTCATAGAAGTGCAAGCAAGATTAGCACCATGCTAATGCCTGGGGATCCCTGCTACAGGCTCCTTGATCCTATAAAAGCTTGTATGAAACAGAGGACAAGAAAAATAACGGGAAACTGCAAACAAAATTGTGCCTCTTCCCAACATTCCCTGGCAGAGATCCCTGAGTGGTTTCCTTCCTGCTTCTTCCACACTGCCTCTGTGAGGTGAGCTGAGCCACAGCCTCACATCTGGAGGTAGCAGCCACATCTGATCAACACTAGCTGTGAAGTCAGCACCCCCTGGCTCACCTCGAGAGCAGGACCACAGGCCGTGCTCGGAGCTTGGTTGGAACCAATCTCCCTGGGAAGTGATGGTCTCAAAGGCTTCTCCCAGTTCTTCACCTTAAGACAAAGTCCAGATTGTTTACTTTTTATTGAAGCTGGGGAGATTCAGCACCAGAGCAGCATGGCTAACCTATAGGTTTTGTCTTCTGCCAATAATACCTCTTGTATTCTGTTTTCTGACCCTTATTTGAAAATTCATGAAGCATCACTGGTTAGTATCCAGGTAGCCAAGATGGAAGAGCAGGAACCATATTTACCCTTCAGCCCCAAACACTGAAAACACATCTATAACACATGGTTTCTAGATATGGGACATCAGAAAGCTCAGGACAGCAATCACCAAGAGGTGGAACCCCACCCTGCCCTGAGAAGACAGAGGGTGGAGTCTGGGGATGCCATGGTGGCTAGACTCTGTGAGCCAGAGTCTTGGAGGGGTGGGGGAGTCCTGGAGATCAGCAGGGAGCTCCCTCGTAGGCTGAGACTGATAGTGCATTCACATGAGGAAAGGACCCAGGACTGGGGAAAGAACCCAAGACAAGGAGGAGGCAGAACAATCTCTGAGCTCACATGCAGCTGGAATAGCTCTCATCCCCCCTTCCAGAGTAGAAACCTTGTAAACCATGGAGCAATATGTAGGGAAGGTCACAGCCTCAGCAGCAGGGAAAAATCAGCTCCACATAAAAGGCTGCCTGGCCCTGCCTAACAATCAGGACCAGCCTCAAAAGCACCAAACTAAGTCTAAGTAACTTAGTAGGACCCCAGAACAAAGCTCAAGAATATGTGCAGGAATGCAAAGACATCCAATACCCGGAAAAGTAAAATTCACGTCAGTATCCAATTAGAAATTACCAGGCATGCAAAGAAGCGGGAAAATGCTCAGGAACATCAAACAGCTCAATAAAGCCCAGCAGCCTCTGGTTCCAGAGTAGAAACTAAGGGTCTGAGGCGCTCTAACCCTGCCCGGCATTCTCAGTTGGAATCGGTGGGGTGCAGAGGCCCAGAGTCCCTGCCCCTCTCCCACCACCCATGTGGCTTCTTGACATGCTAAGTTCCTCTTTGAGAACCTGAGGGCATCCTTGGAAGGGGGAGGGGAAGCAGAGACAGGCCGGGGTGCCAGGAAGGAGCCCCCTTGCCCAGGAGCACACCTATGGGTCTGCCTACCTGGACCAGTGAACAGATGGGTCTGCAGGGCACTGGGGAGAAGGAAGGGGCCTTCGCTCATGGCTCTTTAGTTAGAGGTTACCCTTCCTCCCCTTGCTCCCCAAGGACATCCTGCCTGCCCCAGCAAGGGCTTAAACTTCTTCATAAGACCGAAGTGAAGAAATAACAGGCGCGATGAGATGGCAAATCCAACTTACAGATGAGCTGTTCAAAACTCGGGACAGCGCAGAGCATGCACAATTAGTAACAGCAGCACAGAGGTTCTGTCCCCAGCGAGCAAGGTCAATCCTCCAGTGAGGCATTACCAGTGCTTCAACATCCTATTTAGAGACACAGGTTCAAAGCAATATTCTCTCTCTTTATAAAAATTAAAAAGCAGAGAGGAGACAACCATGCTATGTGAGCTGGAGGAACTGAGTTCAACACTGCGACTGAGGCTTAGACAAAATTTGTCTGACAACACACTACCACTGCACCAAGGATTAGGACTCTCAAATGGGAAATGGCTGTCATTAGGGGCTTCTGCTACTTTTCTAGCTATTATATTTATTTGGCTAAATCAGGATTTTAGTTTTTGCTGCCTTTATTTTTTCCAGGATCTATAAAGAGCGTGGCAAACACTGTGCGGAGTTTGTTCAACACCCACATGGAAGCACAAGAGTGCTGGTCCCAGACACCAGGCTGGGGTCTGGCTCCCCAAAATCAGAATTCTCTGCCCCATGCAGCTCCTTCCCCTTCCAATCCTGGGGTGATCATACCATGGCTACCAATGTGACAGCGCTTTCTGGGAGTTAGCAGACCCCAGAGTGCCCCACAGGCCCTCCCATCAGTCTGTATCCCCAGCTCCACCACCCAGGCCACCGCATGCCCCAGCCTTGCCCTGCACAGACCCTCCAGCTTTATGCCCCTCATCAGCCTCATGGGGAGAAGGACCATGTGCCCGCACACTCTCCCTGAGTAGGGCACTAGGCAGAGGATCTGGCTGCTAAGGCAGGGCTCTGCACTGTGCCTCTGCCTGACCTCTCTTCCCAGAGGAATATTGGGGGAACCTAAGAAGGGGCTCCTTCTCCCAGGGAGCCAGAGATGACAGATACTTGATGCATTACATATCTGAGGTGCTTCATGTACACATGTGGGGTGGGGGCATTCGTGTGAGCATCTATCCAGGTAACCACTAGGGCCCCTCTCCAGTCACGCAGCCTGAGTGTCTGCACCTTGAACCTCTGTGCCCTGACTTGCTGACGTGATCCAACTGCAAACCTTAGCATGGGAAGCTGCCTGAGGTGGAACTGGCATTGCCAACCTTCAAAAGACATGCAGCCACATGGAATGTGTTCCATGCTCAGGAATGACACAAAGATCTTCAATAAATACATGAGTAGACTGAGGAATGGTCATTTATAACAATGACACTACTACCAAGGGACGCTCCTCACGGGAGGACACCTGCCATGGTCTTTGCACTCTCATCTTCCTGTCACTGCCCTTATTTGAGGGAGGAGCCTGTTCACCACCCAGAGGGACAGCACTCTGGGCTGACTCATGCCTTTCCCATCCACCAGGGGCATAGACATGGTTGAGACCCTCATGGATTTTGCCTCTGTAGTTCAACACTTCCAAAGGCATCCACACTTGACCAGTGAGACCCAGTCTCAGGAAATGCCCATGTGGGTGGTCTCAGTGTTGCTAAGCACCCAGGAGGCTGTCTCAGGGCTGAGGCTCCTGGGTGGCATGTCCGTGGCGTGGCACAGAGTGGGCACTGCCTGGGCAGCTGTACCAGGAAAGGGTTGGGGGCTGGTAGGTACCTGCCCCAGGGGGCTCCCAAGAAGAAGGTGTCTTTCTGGAGCCTCAGGGGCTGTCCTGAGACTTACCCTGGAAATACAGGTGAACAGGAGGAGGCTATGCCTAGGAGCAGAGGCAGAACCTGATCCTAAGATCAATATATTAACTTTCCAGAACCAAAACCTCCCTCTTACCTCGTCCAGTCACAATCCCTCATAGTCACTACCTCTCTGACTTCTGTCCCCACAGAGGAGCTCTACCTGCCTTTGAACCTCCTAAAATATCAAACACACTATAGCATACATTCTTTTATGTCCGGCTTCTTTCAAAACTCTGTGACATTTATCCATGCTTTTAAAGGTCATGGTCTTTGGCTTGTTTCCACCATGGAGAGTTCTACTGCACGGAGACACCATGTTTTACTCAGCCATTCCACTGCTGATGGGTGCTTGAGTGGATTCCCATTGGGGGCCATCAGAATAACGCTCCTGTGAACATGTGTGTACATTTCTCTGGGTATCCCAGGAGATTCTGCCTGGGAAAAAAGTTTCCCTGGGTAAAAATGTCTATGATGTCAGATTTTGACTTTTAGACCTGCCATAAGTATATTCACACATTAAGTTCTTTGATCTTAAGCATCAGGACAGAGAAGCTGAACAAGTGGACAAGTGAATGGAAACTTGCAAAGTATTTGGGGGAGCTTGAATTCTGCAGGTCCCTACTGAGGAGTAGGTGTGTGAGAAACCCCGGTCATTGCTGTGGAAGGGCATCAGGATCTTCTAGGCAGCTTATTCAAAGGAAACGTGAGAGAACCCCTGGCCAGACTATTTGGGGAAGAGTGAAGGAAATGACGAGAGATGAGGCTAGCAAAGCAGATTAGGGTCAAACTGCATAGGGCCTTCAATGCCAGGCTGGAGCATTTGGGCTTTATCCCTGGGTAACAGGGAACTACCATATGTTCTAAAGAAATATCTGCCAGCATCCATACACCACGCTGTAGTTGTGCAAAGCTGCTACATTACCTGTGCGCTCCTGGAGCCAGCTCGTAAGCCCTGTGTGCCAGGTGGGCTGGTGGCTTGTGCAGCCCAGGCTGAGTGGACTGCAGTGTTAGTGAGAGATGATGTGGGTGGGAGCTGAGTGGACTGCAGTGTTAGTGAGAGGTGATGTGGGTGGGGGCAGGAAGGCACAGGGTTGTGTCATGCACTGTGGGACTTCAGGAACACGATGTGACCTTGCCATGCACTGCTTGTCTGTAAAGCTGGGGCATTCACGGTTTGCTTGTGTGGTGTCGAGAAGATGAAATAGACAGGGACTCAGAGTGTTTGGCACAAGCAAACACTTGGGAAGTATTAGCTGAAATGGTCTTTGTGGGATGACGCCAGTGGTTACAGGATGAAAGCACGTGGCCAGCTCGTGGCATACATGTGTGGCCTCACACTGAGGAATGGAAGGCACATGTGCCCTAGGCAAACACTCCTGGCACTCACAGCCCTGGGAGTGGGGACTCACATGCAGACGTGACTGCCGAAATAGACTCCTTAGAAAGCTAGAGGAGAGACAGGAGAGTAATAGCTCTCAGATTAGCTTCAAGTCACCTTTGCTTTAGTGACTCTTGGTTGGCTGAGGTGCCCAATAATCCGGAGTCTGAGGAGGACCCTGCAGACAGCCAGCAATGCTTCCTTCCGGTCTTTTTGCAGTGTGAGGTGAAGTGCTGCCTTTGGGGATGGGCTCTTCCCCCCTGGAGCAGGGGACGGAGCAGCACCTGGGAGAGTCTCCAGAAAATGGGTGCCAGGTGCAGATGTCCCAAGAGGAAATGGTGTGTTGCTGTGATTGCCCACGTGGTGAGGTGCTGCAGCCGGTCCTGGGACTGATCCAGAACTGGCCGAGGCACAGCTCACAGCGCTGCCCTCATGATCTGAATCAAACCCACACATGGCAGCCATCTGACCTTCACTGTTTTCTCTCTTTTAGACAAGGGGCTCCAAGGTCAGAGCACCCCTGGTCTGGCAAGAAACAACGGCACAAAAGCAGGTGAGTGCACAGGACCTTACCTCCACGTAGAGGAGCGGGAAGATGCCGACCTTGTCCCCCAGCATGCCTTCTGCCCAGTTCTCGTCCACTCTCCTCAGCACAGTCAGAATCTCATCCTGAGGTTCCAGGGCCACCGTGTGTGCAAAGCACATGGACACACATGACACAGAGAAAAGAAGAGGCTGATTAGCACTGTGGGCGCTGAGGATGGCTCTAAGCAGAGTGTGCTGTCCACTCATGTATCTGGCCTGTGAAAAGGTCCCCTCCACCTTCACCCAGGAGCGTGGGGCTCTCTCTCTAGTGCTTTTAATTATAGCTGCAACCATCCCCAAATGGAAACGCTTGGCAATTTACAATAGAGTTAGTGTTTTAAAACGCATGTCCCTATTATTTACTTAATGAAATAAAAATGCTTGGAATAAAAATAAATTCAGCTATGTATAAAATGTTTTAAGGTTCTGGCTCCTTTAAAGAACAAAAAAATACCCCAGATCAACTACATTTATTAAGAGTCATGGGTACATAAAGCTTTGAATAACCCTCTTAAATTCTTTGGAATATTAAACAATACCAAGTATAAATGCAGAGAGTAGAAACAGATGGAAGGAGAAGGGGAGAGGCTGTGAGCAAGGAGGAAACTGGGACTGGCAGACAGGCGGTGGGGAGGAAGGACAGACTCGAGGAACTCACAGGCACTGGGGGGCCATGGAGCCCCACAACAGGGTGACGTGGGCAGGAGGGGTGGGAGAGAGAATGGACTGAGGATGGGGATGGACAGGGGGAAGTGGCCAGAGGGAATCCTGGGAAAGAGACAGCACAGCTTCAGTGAGAGTCAAGAGGGCAGGACTGTCCCATCACAGGGACAGCCTACACCAACATGCCTCTGGCTGGCCACTGCTCCTTCTCCCAGAACCATTCTTCCAGCAGCCAAGGTGTATCACAGAGCCCCCAAGGCCTGTCTGCCTAACCTCCCTCCAGATCCAAACCTCCCTGTCACCTGCCCTCAGAAGCCAGGAGACCCTCTGGCCTATGTATGACTCTAGTGAGCCAAAGACCCATGGCCAAGTGTAGCCTGAGGGAGCAGCCCATTAGAACTGAACGTGCCACCTGCCTTCCCAAGAAGACAATGACATTATAATCCTCAGCAACAGTGTGGGACTCCAAGGCCTCCCTCAGGGGCAGAGACAGATATGCTTTAGGCTCATGAGCTTCATGAATTATCTGAGAAGCTGCTCACTGTGAGCACTGAGGCAGAAGGAAGGCCCCTTCTTGGGGGGCTCACAGGGCCAGGCAATATTCTCATGCCTGGGCACCTTCTGGAGAACTCATGGGAGGAGTGGGCGCTGCTCTGTACTGGGAACTCCCTCTAAGGTCTCCTCCAAGCTGCTCCTCTGGAGGGAACAGGGGAGTCTGTGGGGTCAGTCAGAGGCATTCCACCTTTCATCTTCCCTGTCATCCCCCCCAATCCCCCAGCTTAAAAAAATACCCAATAAATCAATCTGTGATCACCATTAGGGCCACAGTGGAGTACTGGCTTGTGGGAAGATGCACACAATTGTCCCCGACATTCACGCCTCGGTCCCCTCTCACGGTCACAACTGGCAGAGTCCCAAGTCTAGTGCCAAGACCAGCTCAGTCAGCTCAGAGGCCCCTCCGACCTCACCGATAAGGGTAAGGGTAATCAATGGCTTCCCACAGTCAGAGTTTTTGCAAGAGCAAAACACCATGCAAAACATTTAATTTTGTAAAACTTAAAAATTAAAAAGAAAATACTAGATTAATTTTGTTAAGGAAAAAAGAAAATACATAACATCTACGTTATTATTTAACACTGGTTTTAGAAATTAGAGATAAAAAAAAATCAAAGGAAATAAAACAAGTAGTATAGACATTGGACAGAAGAGTATACAATTTTCTACTCAGAAAACTAAAGTAACAACTAAAAATTAGAATAAATAAGTACTCAAGAAATGCTGCCAATTTTAAAATGAATACATGAAAATCATTGGCTGTCTGACATACCAGCAATAATCAGTCAGAAAATGTAGTAAAATGTGGCTAACCCTTAAAAAGAAGATAAGATCTCCTACCCATGGTATAGCTAAGTTAATTCCATAAGGATTGAAGGCATAAATTTTTGGCAAAAAACTTGGAATGTTCAAGATGGAAATAAGAATAGATGTTTAATCTTGAACTGGGGATGGTATTTCAAGGTATGATAATAAAAATTTGGTTACAGCAAAACCAAATATGTTAAAAATAGCAGAAGCAAAAATGCAAATAAAGTAGAAAAATACTTGCAGTAAATACAAGAGGCAAAGGCTGAATATCTTTATTAAATAAAGTTTTTGTTGTTTTTTTGCCTGTAAAATCAGCAAAGATGAACACACAGCCTCTCACAGGGTGGCCAGTATTCAGGGAATAGTAATGTGCCCATTTTTGGTGGGATATAAATTTAGGTTGGGTTGTTTGGTGATTCCTATAAAGCATCAGAGCCTTGGAGGCCTGCATACCCTCTGACCTAATAATGCCTTGTCTAGAAACTTCTATCCTAAGAAAATTAAAGTGTGCAGAGAATCACAACTTCCTGGAGTGAAAACCTCCACAGGAATCAGTGCTGAGCTTGGAAAAATGGAACTACAGCTGATGAATGCTGGAGGCTCAGTGCCGACAGGTCTGATAAATAAAACTCCATATAAAACTACCCAGTCATCAGGAGGCCCACACCTTTGTAAGCTGTACCTCAAGGAGCTCCACAAGGTCCTCACAGTAAGCATCAGAGAAAAGCCACTCATGCTCTGGCAGGGGGAGGAGGGAAGCATTTTGAAATATGCCAGAGTACTCGGTTCTTAATAACATCTGCCAGCATGAGAAGCCAGACCTCACTGGTTGGGGTTTTATAAGAGCCTAATCTACCTGGGGGAAGTGAAATACCTGACACCATCCCATTGAACCCATCCTGTCCCTCCATAGAGAGAAGGGGAAAACTGAAGAGCATTGGTGAAGTTCACAGTCCAGGAGCACAGGCTCACCAAAAGTCTGATCATATGACTATAGAATGTCATCGCACCCCTACCCCCGACCATATCACCACTTCACTAAATAAAGGTCTACCTATGGCAATTCTTTTTACCCAGTACATTATGTCTGGTATCAAGAAAACATTACAAGACATACCAAAAGGTGAAACAACAATAAACGAGTGTGAAGAGACAAAGCAAGTATCAGACCCAGAGTCAGATTCAGATGTTAGAATGATGGGATCAGGAATTTAAAACAACTATGATTAATAAACTAAGCAGACAGCATGCAACAACAGATGGGTAATGTAGGCAGTGAGACAGACATTCTAAGAAAGAACCAAAATAGAAACGCTAGCAATCAAAAACACTATTGCAGAAAAGAAGAATGACTGTGATGGACTTAGGAGTAGACTGGACAAAGCTGAGGAAAGAATTGCTGAGCTTGAGAGTATCTCAGTAGAAATCTCCAATGTGGAAAGGTAAACAGGAAAAAAAAAACAACCCAGAAAGAAAAAGAACAGAATATCCAAGAAATGTGAGACAACTACAAAGCAAGAACTGTGGGAAAATTGCATACATGTAATAGGAATACCAGAAGGAGAAGAACAATAGAAAAAAATCTGAAACAATGATGACTGAGAATTTCTCCAATTTATTATTAGACACCAAACCATAGATCCAGGAAACTCAGAGAACATTAAGCAGAATAAATGACAGAAGTACTACCCTAGGCATGTCATTTGCGAAGTACGTCCAATGAAAGATAAAGAAGAAATCCTGAAAGAAGTCAGAGACCCTCAACTTGATAACTGGGCATATACCCAGAAGACCAAAAATCACACCATAACAAAGATACTTGTATCAGAATATTTATTGCAGCCCTATTCATAATTGCTAAGTCATGGAAAAAGCCCAAGTGCCCATTGATCCACGAATGGATCAATAAATTGTGGTATATGTACACCATGGAATATTATGCAGCCTTAAAGAAAGATGGAGACTTTACCTCTTTCATGTTTACATGGATGGAGCTGGAACATATTCTTCTTAGTAAAGTATCTCAAGAATGGAAGAAAAAGTACCCAACCCAATGTACTCACCCTTATTATGAAACTAATGTAGGACCTTCACATGAAAGCTATATCCCAGTTATAACCTAAGAATAGGGAGAAAGGGGAAAGGGAGGGGAGGGAGGGGGGAGGGAGGGGGAAAGAGGGGGATTAATGGGATTACACCTGCCGTGCATCTTACAAGGGTATATGTGAATCCTAGTAAATGTGGAATGTAAAGGTCTTAGCAAAATAACTAAGAAAATGCTACAAAAGCTATGTTAACTAATGTGATGAAAATGTGTCAAACGATCTATGAACCAAGTGTATGGTGCCCCACGATCATACTAATGTACACAGCTATGGTTTAATAAAAAAAAAAAAAAAAAAAGAATATCTACAAATAGCCTAACATCATTGTTAGGGGTGAGAAACTTTAAACATTCCCAGTAAGATCAGGAACAAGGCAAAGATGTCCTTTCCCACCCCTGTTTTTCAACATGATATGAAAAACCTTAGCTACTGCAGTAAGACAAGAAAAAGAAATAAAAGGCAGACAGAGCATGAAAGAAGAAATAAAATTGCTTTGTTTACAGAGAAAATTTGACAGAAGTGAACAAAGAACTTCTCAAATTAATAAATGGTTATATCAAAGTTGTATGATATAAGATTACTACACAAAAGTCAATTGCTTTCTTATACATAGGTTGGGTGTCTTTTATCCAAAATGCTTGAGATCAGAAGTGTTTCAGATTTTGGAATATTCACATATATGAGGTATCTTAGGGATGAGACCCAACTCTAAATAGGAAATCCACTTATGCTTTATACATACCTTATACACTTAAGGTAATTTTATATAGTATTTTAATAATTTAGTATATAAAACAAAGTTTGTATACATCAAACTATCAGAAAGTAAAGATGTCACCATTTCAGCCACATATGCAGACAATATGTGATTGTTTAGCATCACTAGCATTGCTGAGTCTGTATTTATACAGTATGATATACAATTATTTTCTTATACTTATTCATATACACTTTACAGTAAATAATATGACATACCATTAATACGATGCAAAATAATGTGTTCAGGTTACTAAGCAGTAGGATAGCATCATCAGATACCTGTATCAGCCCAAGGACAGCAACAGCAAACACAGTAGGCTTTCAGCCTCCACCTATAATGCTGTATTTTATTCTATTTTTTTTTTTTTTTTTTTTTTGGCCGGGGCTGGGTTTGAACCCACCACCTCTGGTATACGGGGCTGGTGCCCCACTCCTTTGAGCCACAGGCACCGCCCTATGCTGTATTTTATTTTATTAGGTGAAATGAAAACATCACTCAGTTCATGAACCAGGAAAGAAGTGGGTCTTCCATTCTTCTTCCTTTTTTTTTTTCTCTGTTGCTCAGGTTAAAGTGCAGTGGAGTGGAAGGATCACTGTTCACTGCAACCTCAAACTTCTGGGCTTACTCCCCTCAGCCACCTGAATAGGTGAGACTATAGGCATGTACCACCACACCTGGCTAACTTATTTTGTTCTTTTGTTGCAGAGATGAGGGTCTCACTATGTTGTCCAGACTTGTCTCCAGCTCCTGGGCTCAAAAGATCCTTCTGCATTGGCCTCCTAAAGTGTTGGGATTACAGGCATGAGTCACCATACCTAGCCTGGATAGTTTTTCAAAAAGTTTCCAACAGAGCCATCTGCCTCATCAGCAACTGTTTTTGCTTTTGAAGTCTCCCTTTGCACTGTGGAAAAGCTGCCGATAGGGGAATCTGCACGTATGCAGAAAAGAAATCCCACAGCTGAACAGGCTGGGAGGGGTTTTCTTTCCTTGGTGATGCTGAATAAACTGTGTGTCACATACCTGCATTTTGACAGCTACCCATCACGAGAGGTCAGGTGTGGCATTTTCCACTTGTGGCAATATGTCAGTGCTCAAAAAGTTTCAGATATTGGAGAATTGTGGATTTAAAATTTTCAGATTGGAGATGCTCAACCTGTACCAGCGATGGACAAGTAGAATTTAAAATTAAAAACACAACTATTTGCATTAGCCTCCACCCCAAACGAAATATTTACGTAAAAATCTAACAAAAATATATGCAAAATCTATATAAGAAAAACTAAAAAACTTTGATAAAAGAAATCAAAAGAGAACTCAACAAATGTAGAAATATTTCATATTCATGGAGAGGACAACTTATCTTGGGTTTGGCAATAACTTTTTGAATACAACATCAAAGATACGACCCATGAAAGAAAGAATCAATAAGCTGGACTTCATTAAAATAAATACTTTATACTCTGCAAAAGACACTGTCAAGAGAAGGAGAAAACAAGCTACAACTGGGAGAAAATATTTGCAAAAGACAATGATGCAAATGACTGCTACCCAAAATATACAAAGAACTCTCAAAACTCAAAAAGGTAAGACAAATACTGTTTTTTGTTTTCCCCCCCTTTTTTTTTATTGTTAAATCATAGCTGTGTACATTAGTACAATCGCCTGTACCCATTCTAAGATGCACCATAGATGTGGCCCCACCCATTACCCTCCCTCCACCAAAACCGCCCCCCTCCCTTCCCCTTCCTTGGCCCTTTCCCCATAGTCTTGTGCTATACTTGGGTTATAGTCTTCATGTGAAAGCTAAAATTTAGCTTTATAGTAGGGCTGAGTACATTGGGTACTTTTTCTTCCATTCCTGAGATACTTTGCTAAGAAGAATATGTTCCAGCTCCATCCATGTAAACATGAAAGAGGTAAAGTCTCCATCTTTCTATAAGGCCGCATAGTATTCCATGGTATACATGTACCACAATTTGCTAGTCCATTCGTGGGTCGATGGGCACTTCAGCTTTTTCCATGACTTAGCAATTATGAATTGGGCTACAATAAACATTCTGGTACAGATATCTTTTGTTATGTTGTGACTTTTGGTCTTCTGGGTATAAACCTAGTAAGGGAATTTTAGGATTGAATGACAGGTCTATTTTTAGGTCTCTAAGTATTCTCCAAACATCCTTCCAGAAGGAACATATTAGTGGGCATTCCCACCAGCAGGGTAGAAGTGTGCCCTTTCCTCCACATCCACGCCAAAATTTCTGGTTTTGGGATTTTGTTATGTGGGCTACTCTTACTGGGGTTAGGTGATATCTCAGAGTAGTTTTCATCTGCATTTCTCTAATGATTAAGGATGATGAGTTTTTTTCATGTGTTTGTAGATTTTGCGTTGGTTTTCTTTAGAGAAGTTTCTCTTTAAGTCCCTTGCCCACCCTGAAATGGGGTCACGTGTTCTTTTCTTGCTAATAGATTTGAGTTCTCTGTGGATTCTGGTTATTAGACCTTTATTGGAGGTATAACCTGCAAATATTTTCTCCCATTCTGAGGGCTGTTTGCTTGCTTTACTCACTATGTTCTTGGCTGTGCAGAAGCTTTTTAGTTTGATCAGGTCCCTGTAGTATTTTTGATACTGCTTCAATTGCCTGGGGAGTCCTCCTCATAAAATATTCACCCAGGCCGATTCCTTCAAGAGTTTTCCCTGCACTTTCTTCAAGTATTTTTATAGTTTCATGCTTTAAGTTTAAATCTTTTATCCAGTGAGAGTCTATCTTAGTTAATGGTGAAAGGTGTGGGTCCAGTTTCAGTCTTCTACAGGTTGCCAGCCAGTTCACCCAGCACCATTTGTTATATAGGGAATCTTTTCCCCACTGAATGTTTTTCATTGGCTTGTCAAAGATCAAATAATGGTGAGTAGCTGGATCCATCTCTTGGTTCTCTATTCTGTTCCAGACATCTACTTCTCTGCTTTTGTGCCAGTGCCATGTTGTTTTGATCACTATGGATTTATAGTACAGTCTGAGGTCTGGTAGCATGATTCCTCCTGCTTTGTTTTTATTGCTCAGTAATGTTTTGGCTATTCGATATTTTTTCTGATTCCATATAAAACGAAGTATTATTTTTTCAAGATCTTTAAAGTATGACAATGGAGTTTTAATAGGAATTGCATTAAAATTATATATTGCTTTGGGCAGTATGGACATTTTAACAATGTTGATTCTTCCCAGCCATGAGCATGGTATGTTTTTCCATCTGTTAACATCTTCAGCTATTTCTTTTCTTAGAGTTTCATAGTTCTCTTTGTATAGATATTTCACGTCCTTTGTTAGGTATACTCCCAAACATTTCATCTTCTTTGGCACTACTGTGAAAGGAATAGAGTCCTTGACTGTTTGTTCAGCTTGGTTATTGTTGGTGTATATAAAGGCTACAGATTTATGGGTGTTGATTTTGTAGCCTGAGACATTGCTATATTCCTTGATCACTTCTAAAAGTTTTGTAGTAGAATCCCTAGTGTTTTCCAGATATATGATCATATCATCTGCGAAGAGTGAAAGTTTGATCTCTTCTGACCCTATGTGGATACCCTTGATTGCCTTTTCTTCCCTAATTGCAATGGCTAAAACTTCCATTACAATGTTAAAGAGCAATGGAGACAATGGGCAACCTTGCCTGGTTCCTGATCTAAGTGGAAGTGATTTCAATTTAACTCCATTCAATACGATATTGGCTGTGGGTTTGCTGTAGATGGCCTCTATTAGTTTAAGAAATGTACCAATTTTCTTAAGTGCTCTGATCATGAAGGGATGCTGGATATTATCAAAAGCTTTTTCTGCATCAATTGAAAGAATCATATGGTCTTTATTTTTAAGTTTGTTTATGTGTTGAATTACATTTATAGATTTACATATATTGAACCAGCCTTGAGACCCTGGGATAAATCCCACTTGGTCATGGTGTATAATTTTTTTGATGTGTTGTTGGATTCTGTTTGTTAGGATCTTATTGAGTATTTTAGCATCTATATTCATTAGTGGTATTGGTCTATAATTTTCTTTTCTTGTTGGGTCTTTCCCTGGTTTGGGGATCAAGGTGATGTTTGCTTCGTAGAATGTGTTGGGTAATATTCCTTCTTTTTCTATATTTTGGAAGAGGTTTAGTAGTATAGGTACTAGTACTTCTTTAAAGGTTTGGTAGAATTCTGACGTAAAGCCATCTGGTCCTGGGCTTTTCTTTTTAGGGAGATTTTGTATAGTTGATGCTATTTCAGAACTTGATATAGGCCTGTTCAACATTTCCACTTTGTTCTGGCTAAGTCTTGGTAGGTGGTGTGCTTCTAGGTATTCGTCGATTTCTTTCAGATTTTCATATTTGTGAGAGTAGAGTTTCTTGTAGTATTTGTTAAGGATTTTTTGAATTTGTGAGGAGTCTGTTGTTATTTCATCATTACCATTTCTGATTGATGAAATTAGAGATTTTACTCTTTTTTTCCTGGTTAGGTTGGCCAAAGGTTTATCTATTTTATTGATCTTTTCAAAAAACCAGCTTTTGGATTTATTGATCTGTTGTATAATTCTTTTGTTTTCAATTTCATTTAATTCTGCTCTGATTTTGGTTATTTCTTTTCTTCTGCTGGATTTGGGGTTGAAGTGTTCTTCTTTCTCCAGTTGCTTGAGATGTTCCATTAAGTTATTGACTTCCTCTCTTTCCGTTTTCTTGAGGAAGGTTTGCAGTGCTATAAATTTCCCTTAGGACTGCCTTTGCAATATCCCAGAGGTTCTGGTAATTTGTGTCTTGATTGTTGTTTTGTTCCAAAAATATGGTGATTTCCTTCTTAATCTCATCTATAACCCATGTATCCTTCAGCATAAGGTTGTTTAGCTTCCATGTTTTTGTATGGGTATGCAGGTTCCTGTTGTTATTTAGTTCAACTTTTATTCCATGATGGTCTGAGAAGATGCAAGGAATAATTTCTACTTTTTTAAATTTGCTGAGGTTAGATTTGTGGCCTAGGATGTGGTCGATTTTGGAGTATGTTCCCTGAGCTGATGAGAAGAATGTGTGTTCAGTTTTTTTGGGATGAAATGTTCTGTAGATGTCTGTTAAGTCCAGATGTTGAATGGTTGAGTTTAAATCTAAAATTTATTTGCTGAGCTTCTTTTTGGAGGATCTATCCAGGACTGCTAAAGGGGTGTTAAAATCTCCAACTACTATGGAAGTGGAGGAAATCGAGTTGCTCATGTCTGTTAGAGTTTCTCTTATAAATTGAGGTGCGTTGTGGTTGGGTGCATAAATATTAATAATTGAGATCTCATCATATTGAGTATTACCTTTAACAAATATGAAGTGTCCCTCCTTATCCTTAGTTATTTTGGTTGGTTTAAAGCCTGTTGCATCTGCGAACAGGATTGCAACACCTGCTTTTTTCTGCTTTCCATTTGCCTGGAATATAGATGACCATCCCTTCACTTTGAGTCTATATCTGTCTTTTAATGTAAGATGCAATTCTTGGATGCAGCAGATATTTGGCTTGAGTTTTTGTATCCAGTCTGCCAACCTATGCCTCTTTAGAGGACATTTTAAACCATTCACATTAATTGAGAGTATTGATAAGCCTTTCGAGAGACCGGTGGACATTTTTAATCCTTTTGCGACTGTGGAAGTTGGAATTTGATCAAAAATTTTGGGGGTGGGTTTACTTTTGTGGTGGAGAATTACACTGGTCTTTATGGAGGATAGGTCTAAGAATGTCTTGCAGAGCTGGTTTAGTTGTGGCAAATTTCTTCAACATGTGAATGTTGTTGAAGTATTTAATTTTTCCATCATAAATGAAGCTCAGTTTAGCTGGGTACAGGATCCTAGGTTGAAAGTTATTTTGTTTTAGGAGATTAAAAGTCAATGACCATCCTCTTCTAGCTTGAAAGGTTTCAGCAGAGAGATCTGCAGTTATTCTGATATTCTTCCCCTTGTAGGTAATGGTTTTCTTTCGTCTGGCTGCTTTCAGAATTTTCTCCTTCATATTAACTTCAGTGAAATTGATTATGATGTGTCTGGGGGAGTCTTATTTGGGTTGAGTCGTGCTGGAGTTCTGAAACTGTCTACTATCTGAATTTTGGAATCTCTTGGCATGTATGGAAAGTTCTCCTTCATAATCTCATGGAGAAGAGACTCTGTGCCTTGTGAAGCCACTTCGTCACTTTCGGGGATCCCTATAAGACGAATATTGGTTTTCTTCAAATTATCCGAGAGCTCTCTGAGAGAGTGGTCTGTTTTTGCTCTCCATTTCTCTTCTTCTTTGAGGGTTTGGGAGCATTCGAAAGCTTTGTCTTCAATGTCAGAAATCCTTTCTTCTGCTTGCTCCATTCTGTTGCTGAGGGATTCTACTGTGTTTCTCAGATCTTTGAGGGATGCAACTTCTTGTCTCAACGTGTCGAAATCTTTGGTCATTTGGTCTTTGAATCCGTTGAATTCTTGAGATAACTTTTGGAATTCTAATTCGATCTTATTTGCTATCCAGATCCTGAATTCAATTTCTGACATCTCAGCTATTTGTTTGTGCATGGGGTCTTGTGTTGTTTCTGCCCCATTGATCCTTGGGGGAGTTGATCTACTCTGATTATTCATATTGCCAGAGTTTTTCTATTGATTTCGCCTCATGATTGTTTATCACCGTTGCCTCTGGCTGTCCTCAGAGTTGGGGAGGTGTCTCTCCAAGATTAGACCCCAGCGGGATCACTCTATTGTTGCTGGATCGTTGTAGGGAGTGACCCTGTGTAGTTCCTCTGGGGCTGCTCTAGTTAGGGAGTTCTGGTTGTGGAAGCAGCTCTGGTTTGTGACACCCTGATCCAGCAACAGGGCTGGGGGTGATGCGCACGGTTCTGGGAGTGCCAGGCGCCCATTGACTTTGGCACAGAGAGCCCAAGGCTCCAGCAGTCTCTGGCCAGGAGAAGAGCTCTGCGCAGAGGCAGGGAGGGCTCCAAAGGTCACGCAGCTACCAGAGTTCCTGTCCAGATGAACGGGCTAGTGTGGAAGGTGGGAGGACACAGGAGGGAGGACGCAGGGTTGCGTGGCTCCCGCAGTTCCTGGTCAGGGAAGTGGAGGCCTGGTGGGTGTGGGTCACCGGTCGGGGGTCACTGCACAGCTCTTCTGGAGGTCTGGGCAGCGCCAAGCCCAGGAGTTTGAGGTTGCTATGAGCTGTGACGTCATGGCACTCTACCCAGGGCAACAGCCCAAGGCTCCAGTGTGCCAAAACCGTCTCACTCTGCCCCTAAGGATTAAGGCTGTAAGGCAGCTCAGTCCCTGCCTTTAGGCTGCTCCATCAGTAGGTTACTTTGACCCGCCCAATCCTTGCTCTGACACCCTGAGGGCGGAGCTTGCCGGGGCAGTTCTTTCACAATGGCTTCCTGCGCCCAGCTCAGTGGCTCAGTCTGGGGCCCCAGACAATGCCCAAAGTTCTCCACACTCCTGCTCAAGCTCTCCCCAAGGCAGTTCAACTGAGTGCCAAGTCCAAGAACACTGAAACAGTTCATAGGTAAGGCCTTTCCGGTTTGCAGTCTCACTGCTGGTTGTACTTATGGTTGCCGGCGGGATTAGGTCGATCGAACATACGCAACCACTCGCCTGTTTTCCACTGTTTTTGTCCTCCTCTTGGGGTCCAGAAGTCCCTTGCTGGCTCCCTGTATCCTCAAAGGGATGATTATTGGCAGATCCCACCAGCCAGATGCCTGGAGTCTTGTCTCCCCAGACTTGCTGTTCCCAGTTGCAGGGAAGCTGTTACTCGGTTGCCATCTTTAATCCAATCTCAAGACAAATACTAAGATTGATAAAAAGGGCCAAAGACTTTCACCAAAGAAGTCCCTTACCACAGAAGATATACAAATGGTAACATGGTAAATAAAATATGAAAATATGCTCCACATTGTATGTCATCAGGGAAATGCAAATTAAAACAACAGTGAAGTACCACTGCATACTGATTAGAATGGCCAAAATCCAGAACACTGACAACATCAAATACTGGTGAGGACATGGAGCAATAGGAACTCTCTCATTCACGGCTGGTAAGAACGCAAAATGGTACTGCCACTTTTAAAGATAGTTACCAAACAAAGTATGCTTTTACCAAGTAATCCAGCAATCATACCTCTTGGTATTTACCCAAAGGAGCTGAAAATTTATGTCCAAACAAAAACCTACCCATGGATGTTTATACCAGCTTTATTTATAATTGCCAAAACTGGGAAGCAACCAAGGTGTCCTTCAGGAGGTGAATGGGTAAGCAAATTGTGGTACATTCAGACAATGGAATGTTATTCGGTGATACAAATAAATGATCTATCAAGCTATGAAAAGTCCTGGAGGAACCTTAAATGCATATCACTAAGTGGAAAAAACTAGGCCAAAAGTAGAAATAGCCCATGTGGTATATGCATACTACAGAGTACTACTCAGCCATTAAAAAATGGCAATTTAGTCTGTTTTTGGACAACCTGGAGAGACTGGAAACCAATCTTCTAAGTGAAACATCACAAGAATGGAGAAACAAACACAAGTGCTCAATACCAGATGGGAACTAATCAATCAACACTTAAGTACACATATGGAAGTAAAACTTGATGAAAATCAAGCTGCGGGCATGGGGGTAGGGGAAGGGGATGAACAAATTCATAGCTATTACGTACAGAGCAAACTATGGCTCTGTGGTGTGGCCCTTCTGGGTGAAGGGCACATTTTAACTCAATATGCATAAAAAACAAAGTATATAAAGAAAACATGTGTACCCCCGAATATTCTGAAATTT
Source organism: Nycticebus coucang (assembly GCF_027406575.1). NCBI lineage: Eukaryota > Metazoa > Chordata > Mammalia > Primates > Lorisidae > Nycticebus > Nycticebus coucang. The sequence goes on along the minus strand of NC_069783.1, from coordinate 104,002,266 downwards.
AAAAAACAGAAACCAGGCCAAGTACAGTGGTTCACAACTATAAACCCAGCACTGTGGGAATCTGAGGCAGGAGGATCATTTGAGCCTAGAAGTTTGAGACCATCCTGGGCACATAACGAGACCCTATCTCTACAAAAAGAAATTGAAAAAATTAGCAGGGAAAGGTAGTGCACTCCTAGGGTCTCAACTACTCAGAAGGCTGAGGCAAGAGTATTGCTTGAACCTGGGAGTTGGAGGCTACAGTAAGCTATGATTGTGCCACTGCATTCCATATGAGTGAGACCCTTTCCCCCCCCTGCCAAAAAATAGCAGCAGATACGAAAAGACTATATACTATATGTATGATTCCAACTGTATGACATTTTGGAAAAGGAAGAACAAAAATGTGGAGACAACAAAGAGGTAGTTGCTGGGTATTCGAGGGGAGGAAAGGAGGAACAGGCAGTGCACAAGGGACCTTTAGGACAGTGACACTGCTCTGTGTAGGTGGATCTGCGTCATTATATACATGTCCAAACCCACACAGTGTGAAATGTCGACTCTGCACTCTGGGTGATTACGATGTGTGAGTGCATGGATTGTAACTAATGTCCTGCCCTTGGGGGATGTTGATAATGAACAGGCTGTGCAGGGGCAGGGGCAGGGGATATTCAGGAAATCTCTGTACCTTCTGTTTGAGGTTGCTGGGACCCTAAAATTGATCTAAAAATATAAAGTCTCTTTCTTTCTTTTTTTTTGTTTTTAGACAGAGTCTCACTCTGTCATCCTGGGCAGAGTGCCATGGCATCATCATAGCTCATAGCAACCTTAAACTCTGGGATTGAACAATCCTTTTGCCTCTTGAGTAGCTGGGACTACAGGCGTGCATTACTATACCTGGCTAGTTTTTCTATTTTTAGGAGAGATTAAGTCTCCCTGTTGCTCAGGCAGGTCTTGAACTCCTGGGCTCAAGTAATCTATCCGCTTCGGCCTCTCAGAGTACTAGAATTATAGGCTTGAGACACTGTTCCCGGCCATAAAGTCTATTTTTCAAAAAGCTAATAGCACCATAAAGCAATGAAAATGACCCAACTACAGTGCCCTACAACAATATGGTATAACTTACAAACATGATATTGAGGGAAAACAAAGCTGGGCAGAAAATGACATCATGTATGAGTTCCTTTATTTGAAGCTTGAAAACAAGCAAAGCTCACCTATGGTGTTAGCAGACACAGAGAGGCTGGGGGTGGATGGGTGGGGGTAAAGGGCCCAGCCATCTCTGGACTGGGATGATTAGGAGGATAGTCATCAAGCTGCCTGGTTGTGGTTATGCACTTTTTGGCATATTTTATATTGATATTATATATAATATAACATCTTATTTTTTAAAGGTAATAGCGTAAATCACCTTGAATACTGCATTCAGCCCCAACACATCTCTACAGGGCATCATACTGAGGAAGGTGAGCATCATGTGAACAGTTTGGAACCAAATAAAACCAAGCCAGGGAAGGAGGTGGTGGGATCACTGAGCCTGGGAAGTGATAATGCTGTGAAGCTTTGGTGTTGTTACCACTCTGAAGAGCTGGGCTTCTCTGGGTGCTCCGAGAGGCTGTGATGAGCATACCAGGCTTCCCTGTGAGACAGGTGCACCTCCGAGGCCAGGGAACTGGTCATCACTCTGAGTGTTAAGCTGAGCCAACTTGTTCCTCATCAAGCCTCCGATACATATTAGCATCTCCTAAACCCTAGGAGGGGCCTTAGACTGAGTGGGAAAGCCATCCCTTCCCAAGAAGGTGGATGAAGTGTGCCTGTAAAGAGATGATCACTATCATGAAAATGACAGTACATTAAATGCTGCCATACTGCAGTGAGGCTCCAAATCCAAGCACGTCTGCTGGGTGCTGCTGTGAGGTTAGTGTGTGAGCAGGAAACCTGCACAGCTCCACTGGCTGCGGGATGCAAGTCCAATGTGTCCAATGTGATTTGATGACACCCAGGGGCAGCAGTCTATTCTGGCTCGAAACTGATGGGGGAAATTCTGGTTCCTGTGGCTGGCAGGGCCTCAGGATAGTGGCAGGATTCAGAATACCCCTATTTATTAGTTGGTACCCATTCTGGCATGGAGGCTGGGTGGAAGAATACTGGGGTCCAGGGAGCCTGCCACTCTCCATTTGTAAATTTTCTGGGAAATTTCTCCCCAGCTCTGTCTCCAACCCAAACTACCATAATGGGGACAACCCCCGTTGAGAGATATCCGAGTGCTGAACAATCAAAATACTCACTTTTAGCATGTCAGGGCTACTGGTGTGTGTTCTGGATACGATAATGATTTCTACAGTCCCCAAGGCAAGACCAGCAAAACAATGGCCAACTTTTCATGGCTAGATCATATCAGGTCTCTGATGTGTTGCCATGTTTCAAAAATCCAGAGCCAGAGCTTTCAGAAGGACAAGGAAGAGGAAATACACACTTTATAGACTCTTTGGTATTTGGAGAAATGCCACCTCCTCAAAACACTTAACAGCCTCTGTGAGGAAGATGGCAACACTGACCTACATAGGGTGGACTGCTTTTAGGTTGCTGCTTCATAGGGAACGATGTCCCCTGGGTTCTCTCTCGTGGCAGGTGCACACACAGAATATGGGGTTCCTGATGGCTGCAGAACAAAGCCATGCTGAAGAGACTGTGAACAACACCTGTGCCACTGGTCCCTATGAGCTGTGCTCTGTGTCACAGGCCAGCAAATCTTTTCTAGAAATGAATAGATAGTAACTATTTCAGGATTTTTAGGACAACTACTCAACTCTCTAGAGTAGCATTACAGCAGCCATAGATAATATGCAAATGAATGAGCATGGCTATATACCAATAAAACTTTATTTATAAGCACAGGTAGGTGGTCAGCAGGATTTGGCAAGTGAGTCTTAGTTTATCAACCCCTGCTTGATGTAGGTGAGTAAACTAAACCAGAAACTGCAGGCTTCACTGATGGTCAGATTTCTGGGCCAATATAGCAGCATTCGTGGATTTTATGAATGGAAACTTGTTTCCATGACATTATTTCACTTTCAGATCAAAACTCAATTTCATTTACAGGTTCCATGTCAAGCACTCACTACTCACTGTGGGCCAGTAGACTTCCATATGCTGTTTTCCCTGTTCCCTAATATTTCCACACCAAATGCCATTACCATATGGCAATGGTTCTCCTTTGTATTCAGGTATTCTCAGGGTGATCCTAAATGATTGTAAATCTGGGCTATGAATATAAAATGGTTATTGAAAAACCATATTGCCTTTCTTCTCAAGGCATAGTGGTTAATACATTTGCAAAGGATTTGGGTGACATGGTAGGGCTCACCATCTACAGGGGACCTTTAAACTACATTTTTAATTCATTTTCCTGACCCTTCCAAAGTTTGTGCATTTATTTCCCCCTGGGGAAAAGGAGAGCAGTGAAAACAGATGGGCCTCTGTGAAGAACACAGCATTGACTCTCAACCTCCCTATCCCTCCTGGGTGCCCCTGGAAGTAGCTGGCAGAGCACACTGTCCTTTGACACCACTTCAAGGGTACATCTTGGCAAATGACACAGCTCACATATCAAATATTTGGAGGCTTAGCATGAAGTGCCACAATCACTGGAAACCCTGGAGAGTTCTCTTAGGAGCCCTTAACAAACCAATACCCTAGTGCCCAATATTTCACCCTCCTAAATAAGCTGAGTGCAATATCATATATAAAACACCAAAGACAGTCCCAGAAGACCCTGAGTAGTCAGCAGCCCTGCACGCCTAGAGGCTACCTGAGCTCCACTTTGCAGTGACAGAGAAACTGTAGTGCACAGCCAGAGAAGCCGAGCTCCGAGGGCCCACCACGCCACAGAACAGCATAGACAGTGCCCCTGGCAGCACACAGATCAGCCACGAACAGGGCCCAAACCACTCTGTTTCACAAGACAAGGGAAAATTAAATAGGGAAAAACTCAGAAACTCCCTCATGCCTTTTGTTGCAGAAATAACACAAAACTGTGCCTCTGCTAGCCATTTATCATTTGTGGTGAGGCTCTTAAGGAGTGTTTAGCTGCCATCGACCCCTGCCCCTGCGTCCTCTTGCTGCTTCCCTGCCGGCAGAACTCAGGAGGCTCTCCCCATCTTGCACACCCATCTGAACTCCAGAAGCTGCCAGGGACCTCGGACTGCTCAGAGAGGCAGAAGCAGACCCCTCAGGGGCTCTCAGGGCTGAGGGGCATCTGTAGTCATGGGGGGAGAGGGGAGGCTCCAGGTGGAAGGAGGGAGGTCAGAGTTCAGAGGCTGTGCCCTCTCAGTGCTACACACAGACTCCGGCAGGTGACAATTTCTCCCCTCGACCATCTGCTCATGATTCGTGAGCACCCAAGGGCAGGACTCTTGTCGTGCCCACTTCAGTATCCCTGGCACTGAGTACAAGGGTTGATAAATGTCTGAAGAGTGAAGGAACAGACCAAGGAACCTGGATGAGAAGACAACTTCTCCCAGTGACAAGGCCTGCTACCCCCAGGAGCACCCAGCCTTGCCATCAGGCATCTCTTCCAAGTTCTCCTGGGTGCCCTTCACTGTCCTGAAGGGCAGTGGGTGGGTCAGGACCCTGCCCTGGGAGACAGTGCCAACGTGACACCTTCATCTCAGGAGGAGAGGGGTGTGGAGGGCTCCATCCCACAGGGAAGGCAGCTGCACGGGCCCTGGGGAGCCGGCTGGGGGGAGGAACCTCCATGAGACAGGCACAGCCGGGCAAGAAGAGGGCTGGGGAGCCGGTGCTGGGCCAGGAGGGGTCTGTGGGCAGCACCCACTCTGCCGTGACTCCAGGGAGGTGAGAAGTCACTGAGGGTCGTGAGCAGAGGTTCTGTGAGGCTCAGGTTTGAGAGGTTGGTCTAGCTCCCAGGTGAGAACCAGCTGGGCTTCTGCAGCGACTGGGGGGCAAAAGCTCACACTCTACACAGGTCCTGAAAGCACTTCCCGGAAGACCTTCAGACAGAGCTCACACCGGCCTGCAGATCAGACTACAGTCTGCACAGCCTCTCAGAGCCTGGCCTCCATGTCAGGGGAAGGGGCCCAGCAAGGGCACTCATGGCACAGAGGAGACTCTGACGGAAGGCCTCCAAGGGGGGTTGGGCCCTCTGGGTTTCTGGGATAGCCTCTTCAGCAAGACACAGCTCACACAGACGGAAGGCCTCCAAGGGGGGTTGGGCCCTCTGGGTTTCTGGGATAGCCTCTTCAGCAAGACACAGCTCACACAGCGCTCAGGCAGGGAAGACCCTGTGTGGGTTCATCTCACTTTGGTTCATGGATACAATATGGATAGAGCATGAAGCAGATGCCTTTCTTGTTCTTCCCAGCCCAGAAAGTTCCTATTCCCACTCAGGGAGCAGCAGGGACAACATTGCAGTGCAGGGCCTGCCTGGTGGCTGGCCCTCGAGGGGGAATGTGGCCTCCACCTGGGAGCTGGACCCCTTGCCCTAGGAAACCGCTTCCCATTTCCAGCCCCAGAAGAGCGAGAACCCAGCAGACTAGTCCTGCATATGCTCAGCTCTCCATGCTGTGTGTGTCTGAGAAGGTGCTGATGTAGAAAGACGCTGGTTATGAGCTAAGGGCATTACAAGTTTTCCTGAAGCAGGAAGAACAGGTGAGGGCAGAGCAAATACTTATTTGAAATGTTTATTTTGAGCTTGGTTCTTTGAATGCCTTGCTCAAGTAATCCTAATATCAACTCCATTTTATAGTCTAGAAAGAGACTCAAAGACTAAGTAAATGTTGCAAAGTCACTGTACATTATTAAAGAAAAGTGTCATGATTTGAATCTGTATCTACTTGACTCTAGAGCTCACTGTCTATATTTGATTTTTATCCATCTAAGTCTGTCCCTGGGATCAGAAAGGCATAGTGTGGAATTTATGCTGGGTTAATTCACAAAGGAAAGAATTCTCATGCTTTTGAAACAACTAAACATTGAACAACATAAGAAAGTCACATGAAGGGCCTTAAAACTTGACAAGGTCAGGGCAGATTGTGGAGGTGTTTTTAAAGTGTTTGCCAACTCTAAGTGTACCTTTGGCCCCAGAGGTCTGGGAGTGGGTGGGGGCTGAGATGAGGGTTAGTAAAGAGCAGTGACTGCACCCACCAAGTCCTGTGGTTCTTCCACATGGCACATGGTGGGGATGGGGGCCTACATGATGAGCCTTAGGCACTGCTGACGTCAGGTATGAAAGTGATCCATGATGTGCCAGGCACTGCCTGAGGAAAGCTCACAGCCTGTGAGGCTTCCTGAGCATTAAGGGCTGCCCAGACCCTTCACAGCAAACACAGCCACCTGGCAAAGCAGTGACCATGTTCTCAGGGACTGGGCATTGCATAGGAGGGCCTCAGGAAATAGATGCTGAGTTTTGTAGTTGAATGCAGGGAGGTGTTACGGAGTAAGCCCCCAGGAGAGTAGGATTCACACTCCCTCTGTGCACCGAGACCTACGCTCACCCTTTACTCATGTCACATGGTCCTTGACACCACGGAGTAGACACAGGTATTGTGTCCAGGAAGCCAAGGTGCTCCTGGCCCCAAAAGGTAAGTGTCTTCCTGAAGTTACCCAGCTATCCGTGGGTGCCCGGTTGCAAGGCCCCACCAAATCCAGTCCCCAGGGTTAGAGGCAATCCTCAGAGACAGCTCTTCTTGTCTATAATCTATCTGCACATGCCCAGAATTTTGTGGGCCTACTTCTAAGTTATAAAATATCCTTTTTCTATAGCTGATTTACAAAAAGTAGTTATTTATTTTCTTCTTAAATAAAACAAAGACTTTGGTTTTTAGAATGATTTCAGTTAATGTTATTTAAATACAACTGTTTAAAAGCCAACACAGGGAGCAACAACCTGGCTTTGACCCACCTGCTCCATGTCTTTTAAATTCCATCAATTCTACCACAGTGATGTAAGGGAGGTTAGCACCATCTGTGGTTTTTAGAGACGCCTTCTTTACTTGCTGACTCCAGAATAGAACACACTCAAACAACAGAACCATTCCCTGGAGAGGAAACCAAGCTGCTGTGAACCAGCACTGAATCCATCACCAGTGCATGGGAACCACTGGTCCCTTGAGGTGCGTCCCAGGGGGCGTCAGAGCCAGCTGTGTGCCAGGTGTGGGGAAGGGAGCCACTCAGATGCACCATGGGAGAAAAACGCCAGGCAAGTGCCTACAACAGGAACTCAAAATTGAGTAGAGGGTAACGAGGAGATGCCCATGGACCTTGGGGCCTTTATTTGGGAGTGTTCAGAAGTAAGAGATGAGGCAGAACAAGACAGTGAGCAGGGGTGGTGTCCCCTGCCCGCCCTGCTCTCTGGAGGTCAGAGGGATAACCGTGGGCATGGTGGGAAGATGACCCGCAACATGGTAGGGGTGTCACAACACCATTCCCTTCAAGAATCACATCCAGGGGCTTTTGATTTTCTACATTAACTTATAGGATTTGAGAAAAGAAAGTCCTTGAACAATCTGTGATATGATACTTGCACTCCTGTGGCCTCCTGTGGGAACAAGCCACCACATCCTGTAACAGGAGACGCTAAGCTTGCCCGTGGCTGGCGCCTCTGTTCCTTAATTTCAAAGGTCACCTTCTGGGGAGCCTAGGTGATCACACCTACCTCCAGGTTCCTTGGAACCTATGGAATATGAAACCCTGCGTCAACTACTCCAGAGTCCTCACAAAACACCTGGTGTTTGTCCCCCAGCTGGCCCAGCACAGCTTACTGGCCTCTGACCTGCCTTTAGCACTGGCCTTTGTCTCACCCACTCGCCTCCAGAGTCAGGGGCCAGGACATTTTTGTGAAACAAATTGGCAAATACCCTTTTTCATCTTCACCCTGGAGTCAAGTGTCCCAGGCAGAGGCCCACAGAACGGAGCATGTTGTATGGTGGTCTCAGGAAAGGCAGGAGAAGCTGGCCCTGCGACTGTGCCTTCACAGTGATTTCTCCTGCCCCCTCTCCCCCGCCCCAGGCCCTGTGAGGAGGGCTCTATGGCTGGAGCCGTTTGAGCCTGGAGGGACCTGGTGCTATTATGGATTTGTTTCTTTAGTGAGGTACCAACTGGACCCCAAGAAGTAGTCGTCCCTACCCTTGGTCACAAGGGATAGCAAAGAGCACCCAAAGCTCCTAGGAATGTCTATTCTTGGGGCAAAGAAGCAAGGCGGGGTCCTGGATGGCTGACACTTGGCACCAAGAAGCCCCCCACTCTGGCCCCAGCCTGAGAAGGACAGGCAGAGAAAGCCCTGCGCTGGCTTCCTGGGAAGCTACATCAGCCGGATGACAATCAGAATTAGCATCAGAACACCTTGATGGGAGAAAGGAAGGAAGAGTCAAATCCCTGAATGAAAAACAGATTATTCACTGTCAGGCTGAACAACAGAACAAGACATAAATAGCAGCTGTGTGCAGCACATGCCAATTTTGTTCAAAGATGGTGTGCACGGGACTCCTGCAGCTCCCCAAAGTGCGGGGCCCACAGCCAGGCTACTCACTGAGCAGACGGGGAGTAACAATGGCCTTGCAGAAGGGGGTGTGTGTGTCTGAGTCGGAATGCCAGCTCTGTCACTCACAGATGTGTGTGTGCATGAGAGGGAGGGAGGGAGACCCTGCCACAGTGAGACAGAGACACTGAGTGACAGGAAACCACAAGAACTTGTTAGCATCTAAGGAATGTGAGGCCTTGCTTAAGGGAAGAATGAAGAAAGTGAGGTCTGAGTTGGGGCTCCAGCCCTGGTATTTACAACTGGGGAGGGAGGGGTGTGGGGGGGGACGGAAGGAGGAAAAACAGGAGCAAAGATGGAAAGGAGGAAGGAGCAGGACAGAGCGATCAAAACCTCCCTGAGCTTTGGCTCTGCCATGAACCTTGGACAAAGGGCCAGTGTGCCTGTCAAGCACTTGGTACGGGTAATTAGTCAGAGGAAACGGCTGGAACAGACACTAGCAGCCCTGTGTGGTTCCCTGGGTTCTCCTGGACAGCCGCACTGGTCAATACTATTTAGTTTGCTACCAAGTCATCTGACCTGGGCTCTTCACAGGCTCCCTGCACCTGGGCTGCCATGCACTGGTGCCCTGGAGGACGGGGCTGTGATCTGCTGATGTGGGCGGAGCCGTCACTTCCCTGGGAACTGAATGGGGTCTTTGCATGTTTCCCCTCAGAAGCCCCTCTCACCTGAGTGAACACTTAGAACCTCAACCCAGGATGACTAAAGGTCCTACTCTGATGCTGATGGTGGCCCACATTACCTGGAGGTCCCCTGCCAGCTCATGCCACCTCACATCATTCCATAAAACCCACTACTGCCCTACAATCTACGGAGGCACTGGGAGTGAGGTGGCCTCATCTGCCTGGGTCTAAGAAGGAAGCTGTCACCAGGTCGCAGGTTCGCGGCTAGGAAAAGATGTGGGTGGCACATGGGCCTTGAAAGGCTGACAGCTGATCCTGGGGCTCACCTCACCTTGGTGAAAGTCAGACAGTCTTTGTCTTGGTCTTTGTCCTTCATCTCGAAATCATAAAGTGCTTTGCCCTGGGGCAGGGCCTGTGGCAGGGGCCGGACGCACTGGACGTAGCTGGCCGGGAGGAAGCCCCGGGAGCCGCGCAGCTCGCCGTGGTACCAGTTCTCATCCACCTTGCGTCGCAGGACGATGATGTCCCCCTTGTTGAACTTGAGGTCGCCGGGTTCCTTCCCCTCGTAGTTGTAGAGGGCTTTGCCGTAGGGAAGCTGGGGAAGGCTCTGCAAGCAGAAGACAAGGCAAGGTCATTGTCTGGCCATTCCTCACGCCTAGCACAGACCGCCGCAGCCTGGCTTTGCCCAGGGGCTCTCTGCATCCTGGGGGTGTGTACAGAATGCCCTGACAGTGGAAAATATTTTAAAGGAATAGACAGCCTTCATAGGAGCAAGCAAATTCCATGGCCCCACCAAGGCAGAAGGGTCCTCACTATAGTAATTCCTCCTATATAGCACATGGGAGGCCAATCACTCTCTGGGGCTTTCCACACAGACCAGCTCATTCTGTACTAAAAAGGACTCTGAAGTAGGTGCCAGGTTATCCTCATGCACAGATGAGGGAACTGAGGCACAGAGAGGAGGCAACCTGCCCACAGCCACACCTGTGAGGAGCAGGCAGTATCAGAACATGGGTGACCTGGGCTCCCGAACCATCTTATGCATTACTTTGTACTGACTCATTTTCCACTGGATTCCTGTTTCTCTGGGACTTTAGTCTCAAAAGCTGCCAGATTTCCAACAATGATCCAGTGAAATTTTCTTTACTTCATTTACCGACTCCCACCCCAAATCAGAATGTGTTCAAACAAGTTGAGCAACAGACCTGCATGACGCCACCCTGCTCAGTAGACACTTGACCAGAGGTACATGCCCAGGATGTCCAGGTGAGTGACACCTGGCCATGGAATGCAGAGGCCACTGCCAGGCACCAGCAGCTCTAACAAGTGGTCCCTAGGTGTCATAGGAGTGTCACACAGCACTGGTGCATGCAGCTGTCTGGTCCAGAAGAGCAATTTCAAGGACATAAAATCGTATCCTCATAACATGAGGGCTGTTCCACCACCCCGTCAAAGGCTAGCCACACAACTCTGGTCTCAGTCACTAGCTCCCGCACCCACACAGAGTCCTTGACAATGTTCTGCTTGTTAGCAGCAGGGAGCCTGCTGAGCAATCCTGAAACTGGACGTGATGCTACCGTCCACCTCCCACGCTTCTTGCACTATCCCTGTTTCATGAAGCCTGGTTGGTCGCATGGCTTCCCTTCCTTTTCTTAATGGGTGGCCAACACCTGCCCAAGTGAGTGAACTCTGCCAAAGGTCAGTTCTGTGCCACAGGAAAACCAAAGCGAAGTCTTGAATTGTACCGGTGTCAATACCCAACGGTTTTCCTACCAAAAGCCTCTTTTTCCCCAGGGCTGCCTGTGCCAAGGAGTTCTTTAGTATTTGAATCAATCAATACAGGCACAAAGCCCGAAGCAGTAGTACATCGAAAAACTCTTTGTAGAGGACTTAATAGCATGTTGGCAGCTCAATCACTCTACATTTATGTTTCAGCAACGGCAAACGACAGCAGTTAAGACAGCCTGCTGGCAAAGTGACAAACAGCCACCGCTAACCAATTAAACAGGAACACCAGAGGATCTTTCATTGCAGAACTCGCAGAGGAAAAAAGATCCGTTTGCTTCCAATAACACTCATTCTGGATAGCTCTGTAGTGTAAGCACAAAAGAGTGTAACGGGCCCTGATTTTAGAGAGCAGAGGGAAGGAGTGATTAGCAATATGGGCATAGCGACCACTGGGCTCCCCTAAGAACCCGCCAACAAGAGGGGGCCCAGGGGCTCTCAGTCAGGGACAATTTTGTCTGGAGATGTTTTGGGTTGTTCTAGCTGGGAAGTGGGAGGCTACTGGCATCTAATTACCATCTGCCAGGGATGCTGCCCAGGACAGCCCACCCCCCAGGCCAGAGGTCATCAGGCTGAGAAACACTTGCCCCACTCATTAGGTTAAATTTTAAAAGGACAGAGTAAGCCTTGTTCTGTTTGAAGTTAGTCTACCACTACTCTCAAAGTCTAATATAACCAGTATTTCCATAATAGAGTATTTTAACTCATGGAGACATAGATAGCCATCGAGGTAAGGAGTTTTAAAGGGGAAGTAAGAAAGGAACGTGCTGATGAAAAATGAAAAAACTGAAAAATGAAAAAACTGGCCTGGAAAAGATGCACAAAAAGCAGCTTCACTTTGTCACAGAGTGACTCCACTTTCGTTCACTCCCAAATCATGAGGGTGAAGCTTGCTTGGCAGTATTCTGAGACCACAGACCTGGTCTGGTGACTTCTGCTAATATCAATAACAATGGTCACAAGGAAGGCCAGATGTGTAGCTCTGCTTTCTCCTGTGGCCACACACCTACACTTCAGACTCCCCTGTGTGAAGGGGACACTGGGTTTCTATCTGGCCCCACCAACAGCCCTCTAGACCAGCCTACACAGAGGCCACTGCAGACACTGCTCACACCAAGCTACGCAGTGTGGTGCTGTCTCACACAGTGCTCTTGTGACTCCAGCAGAACTCAGCCCCTCAGCCCCTCTCCACCGAGGCCCCAGATGGGACCGTGCTATGTCCACCCTGCTGGCCGCAGGGCCCAGGAGAGCTGCCCTGTGCAGTGGGCACTCTCAGTGTGATGTTTATTCAGAGGCACCTGAGTTGGAGCTGAGCTGGCTTGGATGGGGACAGGGTGTGGGGACAGTCAGAACAGAAGGCCCTGGCAGGCCTCCGGAAACCCTGCACACTTCACAGAGACCTTGGAGAAGGGCAGGGAGCAGTTCCTCCAGTGTGGAAACCAGGGCAGAAGCAGATGCAGAAACGGACAGCCTGGGGACCACACTCCCAAGCCCACCACTGCCCCATGGCTCCAGGTGGAGCCTGTCCAGTGGCCACACTGGCTGAGGAAGACAGAAGCAGGAAGGGGTGGAGTGGGGGACAGAGTGCCCTCCTGACTGCCAGACTTGGCATCTCACAGAGCAAGGCTGACAGGATAAGAAAGCTTTTTAAGATGCATTTCTTTTCTTTTCTTTTTTTTTTTTTTTGTAGAGACAGAGTCTCACTTTATGGCCCTCGGTAGAGTGCCGTGGCATCACACAGCTCACAGCAACCTCCAACTCCTGGGCTTAAGCGATTCTCTTGCCTCAGCCTCCCGAGTAGCTGGGACTACAGGCGCCCACCACAGCGCCAGCTATTTTTTGGTTGCAGTTCAGCCGGGGCCGGGTTTGAACCCGCCACCCTCGGTATATGGGGCCGGCGCCCTACCAACTGAGCCACAGGCGCCGCCCTTAAGATGCATTTCTGAGGGCAAAAACATAAAAGCCAGGAAACACACCAAGAGGCGATTTATACAGAGGGGCAGACCCAGCCAGAAACTGGCTGTCAGGAGATGCTCAGCATCTCTGCAGTCCTTCATCTCCAAAGACTTTGATGCCATTAACTAATTAGCCCACAGAAAGGGCCATGGGCTATGACCTCTGATGGGGGAAAGGACTCCCATGGACTCGGGGCAGCAGCCTCAGGCCTTGAGTGCCAGGAGCAGTTTCCTTCCTGACTACAAACCGTGCTCTCATGTGACAGCCTCTGTCATGCTGTGCTGCGCTCCCCTCTGGAGGAATTTTATTCGAACACTGCTAGTAAGCCTCCATTACATGGGCTCAAGACATTAAGGAAAAGAAATAAAAGGAAAAAGGGGAAATACATCTGGATGCCTGTGGGACGATTAACACCAGCCACCCCTGCAAGGCATTAATAATAATTAAAACTTAAAATGTCAATTTCACGTCTCATTACTCAGATGCGCACACACATCTTCCTCTGGGCTTAATGTCCTACCCGTGGAGACAGGGTGCTCAGGCATGCACAGCAGCACTGGCTCCAGCTTTTATAGAGATCAAATACATGGCAGCAGCATTGATGAATGTGCTTCTGTGATAATTCGCAGAGTGCTGGGGCTCTGGGGCAGGCTGCTCCCCCACCCCAAGCAAGGGCAGGCGCCTGCGGCAGGAGGAAGGGGCTAGACCTGGCGTGGCCCTGCTCCTCCAGACCTCCCAGCGAGCTGTAGGGAGGGCATGGAACAAGAATCCCTTCTGCCAGGCTCTGTGGCTCATGCCTGTAATCCCAGCACAGTGGGAAACCGTGGGAAGAGGATAGCTTGAGCCCAGGAGTTTGAGACCACCCTGGGCAACACAGCAAGACCCTATCTCTAAAAACTAAAAAAGAAACCCTGTGTCCAGAGCCCCAGGATTCATTCTTCCCAGAAGTAGCACTTACCACAGCCCCAACTGTTACCAGTGGAGCTCCCCCATCAGCCCAGCAGGACAGATTCTCTATTTGGTTCCCTATTGCATCCCCAGCCTCAGCATGACATGGATCATATGCTCAAAACATTTAGTCAAGGAATGACACAGGGACTAGCAAGCCCATCCTCTGGGAATGGGGCATGGGCTCAGAGTTTTCATCTGCAAGAATTCCCCTACCCACTATTTTTCACAGGAAATATGGCTCTAGGCCCATGAAACCAAAAATCCTATAGCTAAGAGTAGCTGGGCCTGGAGAAATGGAGACCACATGGTAAGTCCTGGGTGAAGAGTGGGGTGCAGCTGGGGCCAAGCCTGAGCAGAGGCCTGGAGTTAGAGACAGACTGAGGAGACCCTAATTGTGAACAAACCAAGCCCTACAGGTCTACGAATGTGGCAGAGACAATGAAAGGACCCAATATTTGCTCTTTCCTTCTTTTTTCTGTAAAAATATTCCATGTTGTAAATGGGGTCGTCAAGCTTCCCCAGTCAAAGCCTTTCTTTCCCAGACTTGCTGGCAGGCAGCCCTGGCTGTGTCCACATTTCTGTCTATGGAATGCAAGTGAAAGTGATTTCATGCAAATTCAGCACCATGTTTTATAATGACATTTATCAGGAAATGCTACCTTCCTGTGGGCTGCATGGTAGATTGGGTGGGGTGGGCCAGCTTTTCCACACAAAAATTATGTTCAGAGGAAGAGTGGACAGGACCCAGGTTCTTAGATACCTTGTAGGTCAGAGCCCGGGACCACACTGCATTTAGGATCTTCTCATTCATAGCTTATCCTTAATCCGAGTCATTGGGGAGGGGATGTCTCAAGTGTATTTATATTTTCTTTAGCTTGTAAGCATTTTTCATGCCAAGGCATTGACTTTCACGTCATCTTGGAAGGTTATCAGTGATGAACCCTCATCTTAGAGCAGTACTGTTAAGCTGGACACCCTGAGACTCAGAAAAAGGGTTGTTTGCTGGCATTTCCTTACTGTAAATAACGTATTTAACCAGAGTGTAGCCAATCTTCTAGTTTACACACTCAATTTGTAACGGAGAATTTTCTTATGACATCATACTACAATTAGAAGTGTCCAGGTTTTAGTTTTACCATCAATTATATTTCAAGTTCCTTCTTCCCTTTTCTACCAGTTCGATCCTGGCTTTTTGCTTCTTCTACTCTTTCATTCTGATTGTTTCTTCCTTCCCCATATTTTGCACACTCATTCATCTAAGAATTTATGGAACTTCTGCAACATGCCAGATGCTAGCTCCAGGCTAAGGGGGAGTAAAACACACCCTTTGTGCACAAGATCACCACCAGTGGGCCCAGCAGCCATGACAACAATTATAATATGTTGAGAAATGTGACAAAGGAGGGATACACAATGTGCCCCCGAACTCAGAAACATGCGGCCACCCTGAGCTATCACTGCATGACACAACTGCACAGACACAAGATGTCCACAGCCAAGAGCTGTCTTCAGCAAAGTTTCGTGTTCCAGCAAGATTAAGGAGGTTTAAATGCACGTTTCTTTTATTTTCCTTTATTTTTCCCTCTTCACAGGTTTGATAGTCCATTCCTTGATGTCAGTGGTGCCTGCTAAAAGGCAGAGGCTTAGTTGGAAGTGGGATTGAGGGAGGGCTGCATTTAGAGACACCCAGTGACTCTGGGCTGGATGGACTCATTCATATGCGGAAGGGCTAAAGCATTTTAGATTCCTGCACATGAAGGTGCTATTAAAAACACACCATTCTTAAAAAAAAAAAAAAACAACAAAAAAACACCATTCTTGTGCCATCTAAGCGATGTGTCTCTTCAAACCTCTTTTCAAATTAGCCAATACAATTTTATAATAAAACTGTCACGTCCTAAGATATAATCATTTTTCAAAATAACACTCTCCGAAGAGTTCATAACTGAGAACTTGACTCATGCTTCTTAGGATGTGAAGCCTTTTAAGCCACTTGTTTCATGACCCTGGAAAGGGAGAGACATGAGCTGAGTCTTGCAGCAAGAAGGTGAACTCCAAATTAAGGACATTCAAGAGAAGACTAAGGAACCACCCTTAGGAAAAGTTGCCCATGACAAGGGCACAAATGAGTTAGTAAGCTTTTATTTTTGTTTTATATTTGAGGAGATATTATTTACAGCCAATGTTAAGGAAAATATTGAGAGTAAAGAGAATCCTGTCAGAACACACGTGCACACACACATTCACAGGCTGGCCCGTGGCTCAGCCCAAAACACACACTGATGAGGGTCCTGGACAGCTGACTCCTGTATGAAGATGAGTCCTCTTGTGTATGATGGCCACCAACAGCAAGGACACATGCTGGCTCCTACTAGGGCCAAGAGACCACCTGCTACCTCCTGGCATGGGAAGGAAGAAAGGGAACCTGACATCACCAAACAACAATGTCCTCTGAAGACACCACAGCCCTACATGGCACGCCAGCCCTGGCTCATGCCACTGCCCGTGGGACCATCAACCAAAGGAAAGCCTGAAGATGTGAAAAAGTTCCTAATGGGGAGGAGATGGCAGAGTAGAAGCAGCCTGCATTCCCTCCTCTCAAAGAGGGGGTCAGATGGTACAAGTGTGAATGGATCATCTTAGAGATAAGCATCACAAACCATCAGAGAAGTGTGAAGGAGAAAGAAGCCAGGTGAACCACATAGCAAGATCAGAAGGTGCCTGGGAAAAATGCCCACATATAGGGAAAGGTCAGAGGATAGAGCCTCAGGGCCCCCGCACTCCCCTATGGCCTGTGCTATGTGGCCTACAGCACACAGGCCTTAGAGACAGTGTAGCAGAATGGCTGCAAGAGCACGCGCAGCAGAGCCCTGGTGGCTTCCAGGTCCCAGGTTGCTGTAACTGACACCCTTCTGAGCTCTTACCCCAGAGGGCCCATCTACACAGGGCTCAGCTCCACTAGAGCTGCCTCCCCTCATCCCTGCCAGGCCGGGGAGGGAGAGGGAAGAACAGGTACTTTCATATACCCTGAGACTGAGTGCTGTGTGCCCTCTGCCACTGGAGATCCAAGCAGAGCTAATGTCCCCAGCCCCAGCATTTGCCACTGCCATGTGGACAGCACCATCACTGCTGCCACCTGAGTGGCACCACAGTAGCTGTCACCACCAGTCCTGGGCAGAGAGAATGCCCCAGCTGCTATGATGTGCCTGCAGCCTCTGTGGCCCCACCAGCCATGAGATGCCCAACCACCATGGGCCTGCACGCCGTGTCCTTCAATGGCCCCTATCTGCCATGTGTCACCTGACCACTGTGGCCCCATCCCTCACGTCCTGCCTCCCACATGCTTCTGCACTGCTGTGGCCTTGCCCACCACACACTGCCATACACCTCCACAGCCTGCCTTCCACTGCAGCCTCACTTGCCTCATGCTGTCCCCTGTTGCATGCTACCACTGCATCTGGACCTGGGTGGAGTGAATACCCACAGACACATCTAAATAGCCTTGCCACCACTGCTACCACCATGGGGCGACGCATGAAGAGTAAATTCCCACACCACCAAGCTCCATGGGGGATTCCTACACCTTCCAGCTTCTTGCCTAATCCTGCAACAGCAGCCTAGGAACCATCCCACCATTCTGCATGAATATTTCCTAGCACTGATTTGGACTGTGAGAATCATAAAGGAACAGGATGACATGGAAGAACAGCTGTGTCACAGGCTCTCAGTGCATCCACCCCTCTCCTGCTGGGTCAACCTTCCTGAGTAGGACACAAATACACAATCCATGGATTTGTCTTCTTTTCTCTAAGATGGAGCGTTCCTAAAAAAGGCAAACGGGTATAATACAAAGTTATCTGTCTTCAGCTGAGAGAAGAGGATTTAGATGAGAAGGAACCCACATAAGAATTCTGGAAACATGTAAAAACAAACTGTTTGAACACTCTCAAAAGATTACAATAGGTTTCTAGCAACAGACTCCAAGCAGAAAGAAATTGTCAAAATGACATGTCAGATACAGAATTCATAATATGGATCACAAGTAAGATCAATGGGATTGATGAGAAAGTTGAAAACTAACACAAAGAAACAAACAAAAAAAATTCAGATCATGAATGAAAAATTCTCTAAAGAGATGGGTAACATAAGAAAAGATATAACAAAACTTAAATGAAAGAGTCACTTAGGGAATTTCAAAATACTACAGAAAGTTTTAATAGACCAGACTAAGCAGAAGAAACAATTTCGGAGCTTAAAGACAGGCTTTCAAATTAACCCAGTCAGTCAAAGATGTAGTAAAAAGAATAAAGAAGAATGAAAAAGCACTCAAAGGAATATGGGACTATATAAAACAAGCTCATAGAAGAATCATAGATACCCCTAAAGGAGAAGAAGAAAAAGCAAAAATCATGAAAAACCTGTTTGAGGGAATAATTGATGACAACTTCCCTGGTATTGCAAGAGACGCAGACGTGCAGATACAAGACGGTCATGGAATACCTGGAGGACTCACTGCAAATAGGACATCACCAAGGCACAGTGATGCTATAGGTCATTATTCTGGCCAAAGTCAAAGTGAGGAGAAAATCCTAAAAGCTGTGAGACAAAAGCAACAACTTAGAAAAGAAAACCCATCAAACAAACAGCAGATCTTTTGGTGGAGTCCTTACCGGCCAGAAGAGATTGAGGTCTCAGTGTGTGTGTGTGTGTGTGTGTGTGTGTGTGTGTGTGTGTGTGTGTGTGTGTGTGTGTGTATGTGTGTTTTCTTTAATAGAATAGCTGTCAGTCAAGAATTTTGTATCCTACTACACCACGTTTAATACATGAATGGGTCTTTCCCAGACAAGCAAATACTAAGGGAATTAGGGAATTTGTTACCACTAAATATACCCTACCAGGAAAGCTTAAAAATGCTCTATATGTGACACAGAACAATTGAGACCCACCACTGTAAAATATCTAGAAGTTAAAATTCACAGCTCTTATAAAACAGTAACACAGGGTGGGGGGAGGAACAATAAGGTTTCATTCAACGTGATGGACAGAACAGTATTTCACATATCCATACTAACATTGAACATAAATAGTCCTACTGCTTTACTGAAAAGATACAGATTGTCTGAATGGATGAAGGAACAACTCAAATATAACCTGTCTCCAAGAAACCTAGCTAACTCTCTAGGACTCTCACAGACTCAAGGTAAAGGGATGGAAAAAAAATGTTCCAAGCAAATAGAAACCAAAAGCAAGAAGGAGTAGATATTCTCATATCACATAAAATAGACTTTAGATCAATAATTGTTAATAAAAAACAAAGATGGCCATTATATAATGATAAAGGAAGAAATTCAGCAAGAAGATATAACAATTTTAAATATATATGCACCTAACACAGGAGCCCCAATTCATGAAACAAATTATACTAGATCTATGCAAATAAATAAACAATAGCATCATAATAACAGGGGACTTCAACAATTCACAGACAGAACTAGACAGATCACTGAGGCAGAAAATCAATTAAGAAACACTGGACATAAACAGAACTCTAGAACAAATGGACTTAACAGACATATACAGAACATTTTACCCAAGAACTATAGAACGCACATTTTTTCATTAACACATGGGACATCTTCTAAAATAGAATATGTTAGGCCACAAAACAAGTGTCACAAAATTCAAAAAAATCAAAATAATATCATGTATCTTCTCAGATCACAGTGGAATAAAACTAGAATTCAGTTCCAACAGGAACTCTCAAGTCTAAACTCTCAAGAGGAAATTAACAACCTTCTGCTGAACAATCTTTGGGTCAATAACAAAACTAAAATAGAAATCAAAAGATTTGGCTTTGCGTCCATAGCTCAGTAGTTAGGACACCAGCTACATACACTGAGGCAGGTGGGTTCAAACCTGGCCTGGGCCTGCTTAACAACAATGACAACTGCAACAAAAAATAGCTGGTCATTATGGCGGATGCCCGTCGTCCTAGCTGCTTGGGAGGCTGAGGCGAAAGAATCGATTAAGCCCAAGAGTTTGAGGTTGCTGTGAGCTATGACACCACAGCACACTATTGAGGGCAATATGGTGAGACTTTGTCTCAAAAAAAAAAATAGAAGAAAAGAAAAAAGAAAGAAATCAAAAGCTTTTTCAAAATGAATGACAAAGAGGGCATAAGTTTCCAAAGACTTTGAATACAGAAAAAACAGTGCTAGGCAGGAAGTTCATAACCTTAAATACCCATATCAAGAAGACAGAAAGGATTGTGGGGAGCATGATGGTGGACGGGACGGACGTGTAGCCCACCTCTCCCAAGTCATCAGGCAAGAGGAAAGGGGGTCTGGACCTTTTCCCCACATGGATTATTAGTGTGGACAGACAGCTAGAGACGTGCAGCGAATTGGCAGATTGCTGTATATGAGGTGTAATTTAAAACCATGGACTCTGTTGTAGAGATTTTCCCTGCTTGGCTGTGCTGGTCGGCAGGACCCTCTCTCATGGAGGACAGCAGCTTGCAATTCCTGGCAAAACCCTGGACAAAAGCTGGCAAAACTGACGAAAATTTATTCCTGAGCAGAGTTTGGCACCCTAAAGGGGAGCCACTCAGAATCACAAGGAACTAAGCAACCCGATGGAAAATTGAAAGGAAGGGATCCCCAGAGGGAAACAGACATTTTGAATTGTCCAAAATGGCGGGCACCTTCCCCCAGAACAACAGGAGTGATTAAATAGACTGGACCATTCCTGGTGAGGAACATTGGTGCGGCCTGGCAGTTCAGGCTGCGCGGCAAATGAACTGCCAGGGTGGCTGGCAGGTGGATGCTTTGAAGAGAAACTTCTCTGAAGAAGACAGGTGCATGGCCTACAGACATGAAAAAATGCTCATCATCTTTAATCATCAGAGAAATGCAAATCAAAACTACCTTGAGATACCATCTAACACCAGTAAGATTAGCCCAAATCACAAAATCCCAAGACCAGAGATGTTGGCGTGGATGTGGAGAAAAGGGAACACTTCTACACTGCTGGTGGGAATGCAAATTAATACATTCCTTTTGGAAAGAGATATGGAGAACACTTAGAAACATAAAAATAGATCTGCCATTCAATCCTATAATTCCTCTACTAGGTATATACCCAGAAGACCAAAAAACACATTATAACAAAGATATTTGCACCAGAATGTTTATTGCAGCCCAAATCACAATTGCGAAGTCGTGAAAAAAGCACAAGTGCCCAACAATCCACAAATGGATTAATAAATTGTGGTATATGTACACTGTGGAATATTACGCAGCCTTAAAGAAAAATGGGGACTTTACCTCTTTCATGTTTACATGGATGGAGCTGGAGCATATTCTTCTTAGTAAAGTATCTCAAGAAGGAAGAAAAAGTATCCAATGTACTCAGCCCTACTATGAAACTAATTTGTGGCTTTCATATGAAAGCTATAACCCAGTTATAACCTAAGAATATGGGGAAGGGGGAGAGGGAAGGAAGGGAGGGGGGAGGATGGGCAGAGGGAGGGTGATTGGTGGGATTACACCTGCCGTGCATCTTACAAGGGTACATGTGAAACTTAGTAAATGTAGAATATAATTGTCTTAATACATAATAAATAAAATGCCAGGAAGGCTATGTTAACCAGTGTGGTAAAAATGTGTCAAACTGTTTATAAAACCAGTGTATGGTGCCCCATGATTGCATTAATGTACAGAGCTATGTTTTAATATTAATAATAAAAAAAAAGACAGAAAGATCACAAATTAACAACCTAATGTCACACCTCAAGGAACTAGAAAAAGAAGAACAAACCAAACCCAAAGCTAACAGAACAAAAGAAATAACAAAGCTCAGAACTGAAGTACATGAAATAGAAACAAAAAATGTGATAGTACACAAGATCAATAAAACAAAAAGTTGGTTCTTTGAAAAGAACCACTTTGATAGACCACTAGCTACGTTAACCAAAAATAGAAGAGAAAGGACTCAAGCCCTATCAGAAATGAAAAAGGAGACATTATAATAGATACCACAGAAATACAAAATAACATCATCTGTGACTACCATGAAAACCTCTAGGCACACAAAGTAGAAAACGTAGATGAAATGGATAAATTTTCAGAAACACACAACCTCCCAAGTTTGAATCAGGAAAAAACAGTCACCCTGAACAGATGAACAATAAGTAGCGAGATTGAAACAGTTATAAAAAATCTCCTGCCAAAATAAAGTCCCAGACCAGATGGATTCATAGTCAAACTCTACCAGACCTACAAAGAAGAACTGACACCTATTTTACTCAAACTGTTCCATAACATTGAGAAGGAGAGAATCCTCTCTAACTCATTTGACAAAACCAGTATTACCTTGATACCAAAGCCAGGAAAAGACACAACAAAAAAAGAAAAAACAGAACAATAACCTCTGTGACATAAATGCAAATATCCTCAAGAAGATACTAACAAACTAATTCCAAAAGCACATCAAAAAGGCAATTCTTAAATGAGACCAAATGAGGTTCATCCCAGGAATGCAAGGATGGTTCAATATATACAAATAAATAAATGTGATTTACCACATAAACAGAAGCAGAAACAATAACCATGTGATCATCTCAACAGTTGAATAAAAAGCATTCAATAAATGCAGCACCTGTTCATGATAAAAACCCTTAAACAAATTAGGCATAGAAGGAACATACTTCAAAATAACAAAAGCCATATATGACAAACTTACATCCAGCGTCATACTAAATGGGGAGAAGTCAAAAGTTTCCCTGCTAAGGACCAGAACAAGACAAAGGTATTAACTGTCACCACTTCTACTCAATATAGTACTGGAAGTCCTAGTGAAAGCAATCAGGCAAGAGAAAGAAATACAGGGCATCCAAACTGGTCAAACTACCCCTGTTTGCTGATGATATGATCTTGTACCTAGAAAACCTTGAAGATTCCACCAAAAGAATCTTAGAATTGTGAAGTAAAGTCAATTATGTCTCAAGTTACAAAATCAATGTAAACAAATCAGTTCTCTCTCTCTCTCTTTTTCTCCAAACTGAAAGTTAAATGAAGAAATTAATACTATTTACAATAGCTACAAACAAAATAAAATACCTAGGAAAATACTTAACCAAGAGGGTAGAAGATCTCTACAAGGAGAACTACAAAACACTGATGAAAGAAATCAGAGATGATACAGGCAAATAGAAACCTATCCCATGCTCATGTATCAGAAGAATCCACATTTTCAAAACGTCCATACTACCCAAACTGACATACAGATTTAATGTAATTCTCATCAAAAAACTGACATCATGGCAGCACCTATGGCTCAAGGAGTAGGGCACCAGCCCCATATACCAGGGGTGGCAGGTTCAAGCCTGGCCCCGGTCAAAACTGCAACAACAACAAAAAAAAACTGACTTCATTTTTTACACAGAGAAATAAATAATCCTAAACTTCACATGAAAGAGCCCGAATAGCTAAAGCAATCTTAAGCAAAAAGAGTAAATCCAGAGGCACCATGTTATGTGACTTCAAATTATACTACCAGGATATAGTAACCAAAACAGCATGGCACTGATATAAAGGTAGACACTTAGACTGATGGAACAGAGAGACGACTCGGAAATAAAACCATAGCTGCAACCAGCTGATTTCCAGAAAAGCAGACAAAAACGCACACTGGGGAAAGGACGCTCTATTTAATACATAATGCTGGGAAAATGAGACAGCCACATGCAGAAGAATAAAACTGGATCCCTATCTCTCAGCATATACAAAAATTAAGATGGATTAAAGAATTAAATGCAAGACCCCAAACCATAAAAGTTTTAGAAGAAGACACAGGAAAAACAATCCTAGAGATCAATCTAGGCAAAGAATTTATCACTAGGGCTCCAAAGGCAAATAATAGCAAAACAAAACTAAGTAAATTGAACTTAACTGAATTAAAAAGTTTCTGCACAGCAAAGGAAATCAATCCAGTAAATAGAATTACAGAATGGGAGAAAATATTCACAAACTATACCCTCTGACAAAGGACTAAGATCAAGAATTCAAACAAATCAGCAAGAAAAACCCAAATAACCTCAGCAAAAAATGGGCAAAAGACGTAAAGAGAATTTTGTAAATTAGTACACTCTTTATGGAAAACAGTATGGAGATTTCTCAAAGAACTAAAAGTACACCCACCATTCAATCCAGCAATCCCACTACTAGGTATCTACCAAAGGAAAAGTAGTCATTACATCAAAAAGACACCTGCACCTGATGAATGTTTTTCACAGCACAATTCATGATTGCAAAGATGTGGAATCAGCCTAACTTTCCATCAATTCAAGAATGGATAAAGATAATGTGAGGTGTATGTACCTATAAATACATACATTCCATGGAGTACCACTCAGCCATAAAAAAGAAGGAAATAATGTCTTTTTCAGCCACTTAGGTGGAACTGAAAAGCATTATCTTAAATACAATATCTCTAGAATGAAAAACCAAATACCTCATGTTCTCACTAGTAAGTGGGGGCTAAACAATGGGTACACGCAGTCATAAAGTGGTAGAAAAGAAAGGACATTGCAAACTAAGAAGGGGGAGGACTGGAGGGAGATGTGGAGTAAACACTTACATATTGGGTACAATGTACACTGGTTACAGGAAAATCCTTGATGTCAGCACTATACAATTCATCCGTGTAATAAAAACACGTATACACCCTTAGTAATTTGAAATAAAGCAAAAAGACCCTAATGGGCATGGACTGGTGTCCTTTCCTTTCACTAAAATAAAAATGCGCATGTCCAGAGTGTCCTCAAAGCCGAACCACCTGCCCTCCATTCTCGCAGGGAGAGGCTGGATCTGACAGTGTACATGGTCTGGGTGGGTGTGGGGTTGGCCGTGGAAGGAGCTGTCTTTACTATGGCCACCATGGATCCCAAACCATTCTTCAGGAGGTCCAAACCCACCAACGAGAGGACTCCTCATGGTAGTGCCGGCACCCCTGTCCCTCAATACTGCCATTCTGCTTTTCTTTATTTTTACGGCACAGCAGACTTCCATGCAAAAGTTTGGAAGAACTCAGAAATGGACAAAATGAGCTTTCAGCCCGGCACAGCCGGCTGTTCCACACATGCTTACCTCGCTTTGTCAGACACAGTTACACCCCCCACACCCACAGCGACCGTGTACCCTGTCAGACCCCACTTCCCTGCCTGGATCACGGCGCCTGCTTGCCCGCTGGCATCCCTTCCTATCTCCATCTACCCCTGCGCCCCGAGTCCTTGCCGAGTTGCCTTCAGGCCATGATTACTGCTGCTCCCATTTCTCTGTGTTTTATTTCATGGTCATACAAGTGCGAAGTAAGCTCTGTAATGGCGAGTTCACCAGTGGATCTAAGATTAATCGTGTGTGGACAAACACCAAAGCTTAAGGTAACTAGACTGCCTGGAGAAGTTTCAACAGGGCATTAGGCAGTTCCATTCACATTCAGAACACCTTGTTCAGGCCCCTGGGTCCCACCTTCCACATGATGAATGGAAAGTGGCACACATGGACAGCAGGCACGTGGGTATATACAGGTGTGAACACACGCGCAGACAGATGCACACATTCTCAGAAACGCATGATCCACTCACCACATTATCTTCTGAAGTCAGTGAAAACTGAACAGTGAAGATTTCTCATATTAGCACAGACAAGGAGCTGCCAAATCAGTCTTGCCTCCAGTTTTTGCAAATAAGCTTTATTGGGCCACACACATGCCCACTCATTTACGTATTATCCTTGCTGAGTAACTGCATCTGAGGCTACAGGGGCCACAAAGTCAAAAACATCAGCTATCTAACCCTTCGCAGAAAAAGCCTGCCACCCCCTGGAATGGAACATCAAGGGGAGGCCGCAGGGCCCCTGTGTGGGTGTGACATGTGTCATATTCAAGAGCAGCATTTCCCCACTTCTAAGTAGCGATCAAGTAATTGGTGGTGGCCTTGCACCAGGCCTTGTGAGAAAGCACCTTGGTTCTCGGAGGCTTTGTTTTCCCATAAACTGGAGCTAATCAGATCTGTCCATCTATGCTTCCTAGCAATGTTGAGAGTACGGATTGATGATACACAGGAGTTTTGTGTCTCTTAAAGAAGATGGTGCTATGAGAACAATGATCGCAGACAGTTGCTGGGACAGAGGTTACAGCAGCCTGGATGCCGGGCCCGGACAGGCAGTTGTTTCCAGGTATAGGAAGAAGCAATAACCCACCCCCCACAGCCCCTGTGTCCATGTCAGGTGGCATGTGAGAACTGGGTCCCCTGTCTGCACATCAGCTCTGTGCGTGTATCCAACAGGAGCAAACTCAGCAACACATTTCCTGTCCTTGGGTGCAGGCGCCCAAGGGAGTCACTTAGGCACTCACTTGGGCCCCAGAACAACTCGGTGCTTCCTTTCCAAAATCACTCTCACCTTTACCTCACCCCTTCAAAATCCTGAGCACACAGAGGCTGAGCGCTGCCTCCATACTCCACCCACATGACTCACGGGCCTCTTAGCACCCGGACACTACAAACAATTGCCCAGGTCCAGAGGGGGCTTAGGAGTGGAGAGGCTGCCCTCTGAGCTGTGGGCTGGACTACAGGTGCCTGACACAATGCCCGGCTATTTTTAGAGATGAGGTCTTGCTCTGGCTTAGGCTGGTCTTGATCTCTTGAGCTCAGGACAATCCACCTGCCTCAGCCTCCCAGACTGCTAGGATTACAGGTGTGAGCCACCACACCTGGCTCGAAGTAGTAATTGTTATTAACAATTTACAACTGAGAAAAATTCAGAGACCAAGTTCTTCAACATCATAGGACTTGTCTAAGGGCAACCAGCCTTCAAATCTTAACCACCCTGCCTCCTCTCACTCCCCCACAGGGCAAACAGGACAGGTAAGGGTGCTTCTACCTTTAGCAAGGAGAGTCCACCTCTGTGTCTGCAGGCACCCAGTTTGGAGAGGCACCAATCACTTCCCGCTTCCTTGGAAGGAGCCCCCACACTGTGAATGAGCACCTGCGGCACTCCTAGGCACGTTCTGATGACGTCTGCTTCTGGGGGCACCTGAACAGGTCCTCGGTGCCACAAGGCTCCACGGCCTGGCCCGCCCCAGGTGGTGTCCAGGGCCCAGATCCAGCTGAGGTCCAGCTGTCCCCACTTCCCATCTCCACTGGCCCCTGTGAGCAGTGCACTTACCAGGGCCTCACTGGGGCCTCCTACATGGCTGGCCTCCAGTCAAAGAGGGCTCCCATGAAGGGCCAGATCTCCAGCCACCTTTGAAGGCCAAAAGGGCAGGAGGGAGGCAAAGACCCGTGAGCCTCTGGCTCTCTTCAGGAGAGACTAGGGGCAGAGGATTCCTTCTACACCTGTGTTTCCAACCAAACTAACCACTGCATCATCCTTAATTATTTTTGACAAAGTCACACTACAAGGTAACAGAAAAATAAGGTTATCTGTGAATATCTATGTACATGTTAAAAACAGAAGTTTCCCTAAGAATCTGGCTCTGAGGTAAAGGAACGAGACCTGCATTAGAACCAGGTCCCCAGCCCTCCAGGAGTTTTCAAAGCGGCCGTGCGGTTTCCTGCTTATGAGCTCTGTCACAGGGCATGGTGCAGATCCTGCCTCTGCCACATCCTGGCCCCTGTGTGCCTCAGTTTCTTCATCTGAAAAGTGGAATCATAAATGTCTCTCTCACAGGGATCTTCAAGATGAGATTAAATAGGTTGACACAAATCAGTCACTGACAACACTGCCTGGCACACAGTACATTCCAAAAATGGTCTCCTGCTAATGTTGTGTAACTTATGACTGGGAAGACTGCCAGATACCAGTGTAGGATGTGTTCATTGAAGCTGTCAACATCACATAACATATAGACTGGAGAGTGCCATTAAAAAACTAAAACGAAAAAAGACCTTAGGAAAACAAACTGGACCATGAAGATAACCCAACTGATATCACAAGGCAGAGACATATAGAAAGACTGTAAAAAGGAAAGTTCTTCCATTAATGTATGACGGGCCCCCAGAAAGACCTGCTGAGGCCCTGGGAAGGTCCTTGGGCAAAGGGACGTGCCGAGGGTAGTCCCCTGAGCCTGGTCCCTCATCACCATGTGAGCGGGACAGTCATAGTGCAAAGCTCTGGACATCACAGATGGGAAGACCTGTGATCTTTGGTCACAAAGATGTTACCTGGGTCCCCAACGGGTCAAGTCCAAGCCTCCCTGGGGAGAGGGTCCCAAGAACAAGGGAGCTCAAGCTCTTCCTTCTCCCTAAGCACAGGCCCAGGGGCTTTAGAGAATATTTGCATCATGCTACTAACTCCAGGAAACAACACCCAATGTGTCCCTTTGCTCTTCCCCTCTTTATAAACACTTCAGGCATTTCAGATGTGTAGTAGAAAAGTCCTGAATTAACATTTCATACAAACAGGGTTTATTATTGTGGTCAATAAAATTTAAGCCTACACCAAAGCACAGTTAACATGGAATTGATGTGCTTCCCCCAGTCCTGCAGCCTGCTGTCTATGGAGGGTGACAGTCCGGCAGTGTGGGACATGGCTGGAGCTGCCTTTAGCCTGGGACAGGAGTAACAGGCTGAATCTTCCCTGTAGCATTGGCATTGAGGGACACGGCTGGAGCCCGCAGGGTCCCTCCAGTCCTATTTTCATGCTGATTTACAGAGATCCTCAACTAGATATTTAGCTACAAAATGCTTTGCCAACTTTGTAATGGAAACTGCCACAAAACTGGATGTCACAAGCACTTTCAGAGACTTAAGGTGAACGTCATAAATAAGTTACTGATGCAAATAGTCTCACAACATAAAAACAAACAAATGTCTTCCCACATTCCTGCAAACATCACAGTGCTTCCAGATGGCAGAAACGTGGCCTGGGTCTGGGATCGTCACTTTCCTTTGGGGACTGGTTCATTTAACAGCAGCACAGGCTAGGCAGGGAGGAGGGCCCTGATGACCCCTCAGGGTGCACTGGCCGTGGGCATGCTAGCCAGCTTCTTTGTGCTCAAGGGGGAAACCGAGCAGTGACAGCTTTGCTTCCAAATGCATTTTGGACGCTAGTGAGTCAATCCAGTTATTTTTCTGTGATAGCTACGAGAAATTCCTTCTCTGAGTCTTCACGGTTTAGTGCAACTTTGTACACTCATTTTGAGTTAAAAATGAGTCTTCAGTGGTCTGTTACCGAGGCTAGCAAATGAGACAGCCCTTCAGGGGAGGTGGTGTTCTTCCCCTGGGGAGGGGAGGGCTCTCCTGCTGGCCAACTTCTGGGCCATGTGGTGATTTTTGACTTGCTAAAGTATTTTTGGATATTCTAAAATATAAAAGAGCTTACTAGGCCCACCTGAATCATCATAAATTAGGGAGAGGACTGTGTTCTACTCTAAACATTTTCTGCTGGGTCCCAGAGGTTGGCAGTCACTTAAATTAGCCTCAAGGTTTCCATGGCCATCAGTCTCACCCATATAACCCACTCTCCAGCCTCAAAGCAGTTTTTTCATTGTTGGTAAGTTGCTTCACTAATAATTACACCATTCACATTTATTTAGCACTTTAAACTTTTCTAAGCATTTTCATAGGCTTTAATTTTCATTCTTACCATCCCAATAACTCTGTAGGGTAGGAAGTAGTTTCAGTCCATTTATACGTTTATTCAGAAAAGGTGATTAAGTGCTAATTGGGAGGAAAGAATGGAACAATAGCAAAGGATGCTGGCAAATGTCCTGACGATCCTGCACCAGGACCTGAAACATTTCATTCTGCAGTAAGTAGTCATTATTATCCTAGTCCCACGGTGAAACAAAACCACTCCTTGAATGATCAACAAGGAAGTGAGTCACCAGTGCTGTGATAGAAACAGTGTTCTCAGCCTCCAATCCTGATGCACAGCTTGAACAGGCATGCACATGATTAAAAGCAGAACCTCTGCAGAACACCCCGCCTAAAACACAGAAGAGAAAAGGGGGGCAGAGACTTCCAAGGTCTCCACATCAGTAGTCTACTTGCCTCCAAAGTGCCATCAAGGGGAGCGGGTGGCACAGAATGTTCTAGCCTGAGACACAGAGAAAAACACAGGAGGAATCTGCAGCTGTGGCAGCCCTTCCCCTCCTCTTCTAAGGAGGTCAAGGGAATCATTTGCAGCTCACTGTCCTGACGTCTGCCTTCCTCCCACCTGCCTCACCTCCTCACCCAGGAGTGTGCCTACCTGCCCACTGCTGGCACCACAGCACGGGGCCCTTGCTGCCCCACCCCACCTTGCACCTCTGGAGCATCTTTCCTTCAGCCAACCCAGCCTTGGTCCTATGGCCAAGTAAAAGTCATCCAGAGGCCCTGACAGACAGGCATCTAGGACACAGGCAGGGGAGGTGCTCTGACAACAAGGCGGTCTTTATGAGTTGTCTGCGATTTGAAGGAGGGCTTGGGCTTTTCCATAGTCTTGAAAACTTGCCCCCCTCTTTAAGAATTTAACATATTTACCACTTGACTGAAATTATTCTAAACATATTCTAGTTATTAATTCTTCTAATCTTCATAGCAACCTCAGGAGGCAAGTATTATTACTGGTGACATTATTATAACTATCTTCAGAATAATTATTCATATTATAATGGAGATACCATCTCCATTTTGTAAGTGAAGAAACTAAGTCACAGAGAGGTTAAGTAACATGCTCTAGGTCACACAGCCAGCCCACTGCAGGACTGGGGTTCCAGTGTTTGTGTTCTTATCTTCAATGCCAGAGGTTCACAAACTTTTTCTCTATTAGAGCCAAGTAGAAAATACTTTAGGCTTTGCACGCCTCAAGTGTTGGTTGTTACTGCCAGGCACTGCTGTTGTAGCATCCAAAGCTATGGAGACTGTAAGAAAATGAATGGGTGTGACGTGTTCCCATAAAATAGGTGGCAAGGACATATGCCCCTGGGGCTGGGGTCAACACCCCCCACTCAATGCTATGTGTGCTGCCTCATATTTTGTCCAGTAACTGTTATATGAAGTCCATGCTAACAGACAAAATGCCTAGGCTTGTTTTATTTTGAGTTTTTTAAAGCAAGAAACTCAGTGGATTGACTCTGAAACCTCGGATGCTCAAACCAGTGCATGAAACTGGTCACATTAGGTTTCTTACGCATTTCAGCAATACAAGGCAATATGAATACACCCAATAAGGAGATATGGGGGGTTTCTAGGTGAAACCCATCACCCTGAAGTCTCTCCTGGAAAATGACCCAGGGCAGCAGGCTGGCTCCACACTCAAGCACATGCACCTGTAAGGAGCCCGGCCACCGACAGGCTGTGTGCCTTCTGTCCCTGCTGATGTCAGGGTCTGCCCAGTTTCACTTTCACAGTGTATTTCCATCTATCAGAGCAATTCAAAGAAAACCATTGCTTTCTGTTCATTTATCCTGTGTAGCAAGAAAGAGTTGACTGCACTTGTAAGGACACAATTAACACAGTGTGCAGATTCAAGAGGATGACCCTTCTCTCACTGCCCATACTAGCACCTGAGGTGGGAGGGTGGGGACCCGGTTTCTGGAAATGCAGTTAGGAAGCTCTGCAGGAAATTGCTCAGCAGAGTGATTCAATGCCCTTGCCAACCGTTACCTGGCAAACTGGAGTATGTTCTGCTGGTAGGGCAGCCCCAACCTCCTCTGCACTGAAAGATGAACTAAGAAAGATGGGACTGTCTCTGTCCAGATGGGGCTGAGTACTTGGGAGCTTGGGCCCTGGTGTGTGGTGGGGACAAGAGAAGCGCTGTTCCATGTATATCCTGGGAACTAGTGGGAGAGGCAGCAAAGGATCCTCACGCCCACACCCACTCCACTGGGTTCCAAGCCTGCCCAGAAAGACCCCACCCCATGGGAAGGAGGCCAGGCATGGTGACTCTCACCCATAATCCTAGCACTCTGGGAGGCCAAGGTGGGAGGATCATTTGAGGCCAGGAGTTCAAGACCAGCCTGAACAAGAGTAAGATCCCATCTCTACATAAAAAAAAAAAAAAAAAAGAAAGAAAGAAAGACAAATTAAGTCAGGCACAGTGGTGCCTGTAGTCCTATTAATAGCTACTCAGGAAGCTGAGGCAGGAGGCTCAGGAATTTGAGGTTGCTGTGAGCTATGATGACAACATGGCACTCTAGCTGGGGCAACAGAGCAAGAGACTGTCTCCAAAAAATAAAAAAAGAATCAAGAGAAGGAGCTCTGCTAGGAGAGAGCTGGGGTGGCAGAGAGAACCAGGAAGATCATCAGGTTGCCTCTAACTTGAACTTAGAGAGGCAAGAAGGCCTGTTAGGAGCTCAGACAGGGCAGCTTGAGGGGGGCCCATGGCATAGCTGCCTTCCTGTCCTGGGCAAAGCTCCTCTTCTGCTGCTGGATACAATCAGCCCTGGCCAATGTCTGCTAAACAAATGTACCTGGTAAAACCCACGTAGTCTTTTCTCTTTAGCTAAAGTAGAAAGTCACAGAGTCCTGGTACCTGCTGTTGCTGGGCTCAGCCAGCAGCCATAACTAAGTATGGATAGTCACAGCATGAGAAAGATCCACAGGAGAGGTGACCAGGCTCTTCCAGGAAGCTACAGCTCCTCTGGAAGCCTGAGGGTCTGTATAGCCTCTCAGGATGTTGGGGATTGCACCCAACTTTGTGCCACTGGCAAAGAACAGCCATCTTAACAACTATTATTAATATATTCATTCATTCACTAAGTACCATATTTGCCAGGTATAATGCGCACCCACATTTTTGGCCCAAAGTCTCAGGAAAGAAAACCTTTTATTTTAATTTTTTTCATTCAAATTTTGTTTGTTTATAGTTAGTTTTCTTTTTTGTATTATAAGGGAGTTTCAGTATTCATTTTTTAACATTATGAGACAAGAAATTTTATGTAACAAATAATTACAAGACACAGGACAGATACACGGTACAAGAAATTTTATGTACCAGGAACAAACAGTACTACCATGTATAATGCATGTCTTTATTTTTCTCTCAAAAATTTGGGCAAAATACTAGTATGTATTATACAAGGCAAAATACAGTATTTATTGGCCACCTAATATGTGCCAGACATGCTTCTAGGTACTGTTAATAAGTGAGAAACAAAACAGACAAAAATATTTTGCCCTAAGAGAGCATTCACTTTAGAGAGGGAGACAGACACACACAAAAGAAACCATTATAAATATGTAGTCTATTAAAATATTCCCAGTAAGGGGGTAGGAAGTGTGAGGGAGTGGAGTTATAATTTTAAATTAAGGAGACGGGAAGAGCTGGATAGGGGGTAGTTCTGGGGAAGTGCCCCAGGCAGCCAGAACTTGTGGACCTGGTTAAGGTCCCAGTGCTCACAACCGCAATCAGTTTGTTTATGATACAAAAGAGGGGCGGGGAAAGCAGGTTGGGTGGCTGTTAATTGATTGCAAAGGAGGACAGCTTTGGTGGCCAATTCCTGAATCCTGCTCTGGCACCCAGCCCTAGAGGGCTGGCAGAGGGTCTGCATACAACATCAGGGGATTTCAGTTTCAGAAAACAGAACAACCACCACTCTCTATGCACCAGGAAATAGACCCAGACTTAGAAGATGAGTGGGGGGTCAGGGTGGGGGCATGAGAAACTGCTGTTATCTCTTGGTTATCTTGGCAAGAGCAACTGGGGAAGCTCAGGAGTCCTTTGTAGATTGTGGTTCAAAGATAAAAACAAATACTACAAATGCCTGGCTTTTCATATATATGGGCTTAGACCATGCATTAACACATGGTACAACCTTTATTCAACACACACTTCAGGGACTTCCACTGCACACAGTCACAGATGAGTGACTCACAGACTTACGAGGAACCCGCTCGCTGATGAGCCCCAGGGCAATGGTGTCTATTCATGTATTTCTGTATGTATCTGGACCTATCTTTACCTACTCATCTCTCCATTCATTCATGCACTCATCATATATCCATCCATCCACTATCCACCCATCCTTCCATCTACTATGCATCCATCCATCCAATCATCCATCTCTCTACCCATTTGTACCCCAAGTATACAACCTCCTACATCTATCAACCACCATCCCTCAATCAATTCATCCATCATCTCTCCTTCCCTTCATCCACCCATCAGACACTTACTATCTCCTCTGTGCCAGGTGCTGTGTGATACACTAGAGGTGTAACCATACAAGGGCTGACAGACACCTCCATATTCACAAAGTTTGTAAGGAAGATTTTAGATTCATAATATACAGAACATACCTGACTTTAAAACATCAACAGGATAAAAGTCGTGCATAATTCTGAGACATCGAGATATGCTAAGATAAGGAAAAAAGAGAAAGAAAAGGAAGACACAGAGAGATAGACACAAGAGGGGTTTTGCCATTTTCTTTATCTTTGCAATTACTTTTAAAATGCAGACCAAAATTAAGGAAAAGGCAGCACTCGTCTTTCTGCAGCCACAGATCCCAGGGAGAGACACCCCCTCCAGCACCTGCCTCAGAGAGCCTCATAGCTGCCCCGGAACAGGCATATACCCACCACTTGTATTCCATCACCTACGTAGAATTTCAGATTTTTAAACCATTTCCTTCATCTTGATGAAATTAAAGGTTTTTTAAGGGCTAGGAATGTTGCCTTCCTCTAGCATCGACCTCTCAGTGGACGTCAAAGATCACCTTGATGGGAGATCCAAGAATCCGTCAGGGCAAGCTGTGGTTGATCTTGACCTCAAGTTAAGGGGCTCTCCTGAGACACTTCTGGAAGTCCCTCATGGGCATGTAACTTTCCTTCTTCCCCTGCAGAGCTCTGAACATTGCCCAAGTGGCTAACAGTGGGTTGGAGCTAGGGCTGGTCTACCTTCCTCACCCCTGCCAGTGACTTTGCTTCCCCTCTGCTTTCCTGCTTCTTGGCCCTAAACCACTTTAAGCACTGCCCTGGGACAGCCCAGGAAACATGTAAACCTCCCTGAAGCTTCCTCCTGTGGGGAGGCCTCCCCACTCCACACTAATCAGAATCTGCAGCATCCACCCCAGAAACTTGCCCAAGCAAGGCTGCCAGGGATGGGGGTTCTGCTATTCTTCCGGCAACACAGCAGGAAAGCCACTGCCTCAGGAACCACTTGAAACCAATGACTTACATCTCCCCGAAAAAGTCTCAGTGGGTAACACCACCTGATGCTCTGGGCCCAGACACATTCTTCTCAGGTATTTGGTTTTAAAGGTCCTTTCTTTCCTTGAGTGGCCTTTCCCCAGAAATCTCCTGGATAGTCTCACATGGAGAGGTTTAGAGACAAACCACCAGGTAGGGTTGGGGTCAGTCAGTTACTGGACCTGGAAATCGGGGGAATGAATGAGTAGGGAGCGAATGGAGCTGGAACACCACATGGCTGTGCAGAGACACCGACAGGATAGAAGTCAAGAAGAAAAGCCAGGGGCGTGTGGGGGAGAGCAGGTGTGGGGTAAAAGAGGAGCAGAGTCTTCCCAGGTCAAAGGCAACAGCCTCTGTGGACACAGGACCTGTTCCCCAAGGACATGGCATAGCACCAGAACGTGGAGGAAGGACAGAATGCTGTCATGGCCTCGCGTCAGGAGCCAGGGACTGTCTGATCCTAGGACATCCCACCTCTGGATTACAGGTTTGAAAGTATCACGATAACAAGAAAAAGAAACCAGCTGCTAAACTGACACAAAAGGAAGGATTATATAAAGCCCACAAGTGAAAATATGAGATATTTTCACATCCCTGCCACCAAAGTGACTGGGTCTCTCTGGTTCACATGTGCACTCATTTGGGGTGTGAGGAGAGCACAGGATGTTGGAATGACCAGGAACCTAAAGTGGAGGGAGACACGCCGGCTTCATCTCAAACTCTTTCTGGACTTCTCTTTCTAGCAAGAGGATGGTCCAGGTACACTGGATAACCCTCCTAATGAAAATAACTAAAATGCTAGATTGAAAAGTCTAATGATGGTCTCTGAAACGCACAAACGCTGAGACTGTGGTCCACACTTAGGAAACGTTCTCAAAAATACAACACATGTGAACTAGCAAATTGGGTCAAACCTTCAGATTAACTACCAGTTTACAGGAAATACAGGGAGTGGAAGACCACAAGAACCAGCACCACAGGGATGCAGCCAGCAAGGTCGGGGTCAGGGGACCTGCAGGACAGAGAACTGGGCTCTTCAACAAGTGCATGGTGTGAAGAAGGGGCAGTGGGTACTGACAAAGAGGACAGAAACGGAGGATAGTAGATCCATGCATGGCTTTTTAAAATCCAGATTCAAACAAACAATATAAAAAGACATTTTAGAGGCTGGGTGCAATGGCTCATGCCTATAATCCTAGCACTCTGGGAGGCTGAGGAGGGTGGATCCCTTGAGCTCAGGAGTTCAAGACCAGCCTGAGCAAGAGCAAGACCAAGACCCTGCTTCTACTAAATATAGATAAATTAGCCAGGCATTATGACAGGTGCCTGCAGTCCCGGCTACTTGGGAGGCTGAGGCAAGAGGATTGCTTGAGCCCAAGAGTTTGAGGTTGCTGTGAGTAGGATGATACGTCACTTTATCCAGGGCACAGAGTGAGACTCTGTCTCAAAAGCAAAAAAAAAAAAAAAAAAGACATTTAGAAACTATTTTCACCGTGGACTAATATTCAGAAATTAGTGTTAATTTTGACAGCTGTGGCAATGATTTGGGTTATTTTTTTAAAAGACATTAACAGTTAGAGAAAAATATTAAAATATTTAAGAGCAAAATAATATGATGTCTGGAATTTGCTGTAAAAATTCCCCCAAAAGAAAAAAGTGGAAGACCATATGGAATAAGGTTGGCCCTTGTTGATAGTTGCTGAGGCTGGATAGCCCCAGACACAGGGGTCATTGTGCTGTGTCCTCCCTGACTGTGTATGTTTAAAAGTATCCCAATAACAAGAAAAAGAAACAAATTACTGAGCTGACCCAAAATCAAGGATTATGCAAAGGCCAAAAGTGAAAACAAGAACCCCGGGAAGTGGAATATATAAAAGTTAACTGCTTTTCAATATGCCATCAGCAAGCAGTTAGAACATATAACTTAAAAATACTTAGTATTTTTGTTGCTATTTTAAATGGTGCTAGGAATAAATATAACAAAAAAAAAAGTGCATCCCTTTAGAAGAATATTATGCAATTTTGCTAAAAGACATTAAAGATGACCTAAATAATTAGAAAGAAATATTATGTGCCTGAGTAAGAGGATTCAGAAAAGCTGTAATTTTCTCCCAAGTCGTTATATAGTTCAAATGCATTTTCAATGTAAATCTCAACAGGATTTTGAAGTACTTGACAAATTGATTCAAAATGTATTATGGAAGAGTGAAAGTCCTTGGCCTACTGGGTATCAAGGCTTTAAATAAGCTACGGAAATTACGAAAGTACAGTTGAATCAAGAATAGACAAATGGACGGAACTGAACAGAATCCAGACAGATGATATGATTTACGAGCCTGGCCAGCTGCCGCAGACTGACAAAAAATGGCTGTTTAATGAATGGCATTGGCAGAGAGGTTATCTAGAAGGATAAAAATGGTCCTCCACCTCATACCATATACAATGTTATTTCCAGTGGAATTGAAGTCTTAAATGTGAAAAGTAAAACTATGAAAGTTTTAGAAGTTGATATAAGTCTCCAGGGAAGGAAAAAAAATTTTTTTTTGGCCCAGGCTGGGTTTGAACCCGCCACCTCTGGCATATGGGGCTGGTGCCTTACTCCTTTGAGCCACAGGCGCCACCTGGAAAAATTTTTTTAAAATAAGACACGAAACACACCCCATGAAAGAAAATTTGTTCTGTTGAATAGTATTAAAATTAAAAAAATTCTTCTGTCCATCAAAGCTCATTAGAAACCATGAGAAGATAATAACAACAACATGCGTTATAAACAAGGACTCAGCACCCATAGGGTGCTCAGATGCAGGCCCTTGCTCCGCCCTCACCCTGAGACACAGGCCAGTTATTCCATTTGTGCCTCAGGGTCCTCACCTCCAAGACAGGCATCACCAGAATAAAACCTACTGCCCTGGGAAGGATTGAAATATATCCAAACCCTTAGAACTGTGGCAATGGAATAAGCACTAGGTAAGAACTACCTGTCTTCAAGAAAAGATAGATCTCTCAAGAAAAGACAAAGTAACTCAAATAGGCATTGTAGAAAAAGCTATAAACATATTTGGTCCCCAAAGACATTAAGTTACCCAACAGCGTTGGTAATCAGAGAACTGCAAATTAAACCACAATGAGATGCCATTTCACACCCACCAGACTGGCAAAAATTAAAAAGTCTGGCAAGAGCAAGAGCCGGCAGGGGTGTGGAAGGAAACGTCTCTCACCACTGCTGGTGGGAGTGTAAAGTGCTGCCCCATCGCCAAGTTATTCCTATTCCAAAGCCATGTTCTCCACTAAGAATGTGATTCCATGTGTACATCAGAGAAAAAGAAGCAACCAAAATGCCCATCAATTGTAAAGTGGATAAGTGTGATATGCTCAAATCATAAAATACTGCATAGTAGGAAAAGAATGAATGAGTGAAATCTACGTGCATCAACATATCCTGATTCTTTGTAGGGTGGAAAAAGTAAGTTACAGAACACATCCTGATGCGAAGTATATAATATTCAGCATCAAGCAAAGATAAATAAAATAAAGTCAACAATTCAGAGACATGTATGTCCATGTCCTTAAATGGTTTGCCACGCTGAAAAAAGGGGTGGTAAATATGCAGGTTACCCCCGAAAGGGTCTTGAAGTCTACACATTTCTTAGACTGGTACATACACACTGTGTTTCACAAGGAAAATAACTGTTAAAGATAAAGCAAAGCACCATGCACCCTTTTAACCCTCTATGAAACTATTCACAGGAATGATTTGAGACAAAAGGCTATGTGGTCTGTGTTCTGATTAACATCTTTACTGGTAACTGTAGCAAGGAGTCCTGCTGCCCTACACTGTCCTAGGCCGGCAGACTCTGAGACATTCAGAGGAGCACATGGGGACATCTAGCTTGGAAAGCAGGATATGAGTGGGAATACAGAAAAAACAGAATCAGAATCAAGACCGGGATGGGCTGCCCCAGGAGACGGTGAGTCCTGTGACTGTCTGGAGCCTGAGTGGACTCAGAGCTGTCATTCTTGGGTCTTCTGTGAATGCCAAGTCAGTGGGGGTGGTAAGCAGGAGATATCAAGAGAATAAGTGGCAGTCCCTGAAATCCACTTCACTCCCCAGATTCTACGATTTCTTGGCTTGCTCTGTGTAAACTGACCCGCCCTGACTCTAGCTGTGCCAGCTGGAGGGATGGAGTGAGACACTGATCTTCAGAGAAAATTAAAGACCAGTGAGTTGTTTCCGAGCACAACAGAAGAAACGTGGCCAAGGAACCCTGCCCTGACCCCTTGGGCTTGGTTGGAGCCAGGCACCCTCCCCTGTAGCCTCTAGGAAAAACAAGACACAAAACCACATGCACATTTTAAAAAACGTTTCTTACTCAAGCCAAAGGCCTGTCCCAGAACAGCCTTTTCCTTGCCAAAACTGTGTGAATGCATTTTTCTGTATTAGTCATTACTGTTTAGAAGTGGGAAGAGGAGCCACAGCTGCACAGCCCCTTCCAGAAGATGGCGCCAGCGAGCACCATGAGGAGCTCCAGGGAAGGAAACCCGCTCTCTGGATTTAGAAGCAGATTCAGCCACTCTCTATCCCCAGCTGTCCATTCATCCTTTCCTGAGAATCAGGCAGTGATTATACAGACATCCAATTTCCTCTCTTTTACAACCAACAGGGATCTACAGCTTGTGAGAAAGGAATTCCAGAATCAAGGATCGACTTTCTTTAAACACCACCTCTAACAGACTGATTAGCAGTTTACAAATATTAGTTGACAGATCATCAACCTTCCATTGAGCTGGTGACTACAACTTTCATTATATTTTAAATATAAAAGATTAATCAAACCCTCTTCACATCCACTAGGATGGCTAAAATCATAAAGACAGACAATAAGTGTTGACAAGGATGTGGAAGCCAGAACCCTCACACTTCACTGGTAGGAATGAAAAACGTTGCAGCCACTTTGAACTGTCTGACAGTTTCTTATTAGCTTCAAGAGAGTCCCCAGACAACCTAGCAATTCCACTCCTAGAGCAATGGAAACATGCCCCCACAAAACATGCACCTGACTGCGTGGATCACTACGAAAGTTTTGAGACAGACTGTTATAGTCCATTATTTCACTTCAAGAAACAGTCAACAGCATCCTTCCTGATTCATCTGTGCAAGTTTTAACTTGCTTAGCTTATGGGTATTGTTGAGAGGGATGCATTTGTTTCCCTCCACGTGGATTTCACATTTCTAGATTTTTGTCTATTTCAAAACTTTCATAATGACCCATGTATTGACAGCAACGCTATTCATAACACTCAAAATGGAAGAACGTCTCAAATGCCCATCAGCTGATGAATGAATGAACCAACAAAATGTGGTCTAGTTACATAATGGATTTTCACCATAAAAGAATGAAGTACTGATTCATGCTACAACCAACAGGACCCTTCAAAATATCATGCAAAGAGAAAGAAGACCCCAAAGGCCACTTCTTATCTATTTATTTGAAATGTACTGAATAGATAAATCCAGAGGGACAGAAATTAGGGATTAGTGTTTGCAGGGGCTGAGGGGACAGAAAAATGAGGGAACACTGCTAACGGGTATGGGCTTTGTTTTGAGGTGATGAAAATGTTATGCAATTAGTTAGTGGTGGTGGTTGCACAACTTTGTGATTACACTAAAAATCACTCTAAAATATAAGCTTAAAAAAGTAAAAGAGTTGTCCTCTGAGAAATTTGGGAACCTAAAATGACAAAAATAATTAACGTCTATAAAACATGCTGACAGTGGAGGACATGTCTCATGCCCACTCCTGCAGGAGGGCGGGATGAAGGCTGCCTCCTCATCTCCTCCAGACAGGAGCTCCAGGGGTTTGGGGGGCATACAGCTGGACTCCCATGCAGACACCATGTGTGGCAGGCACCTCCAGTCTTGGTGCTGAAGCACTGTTGGGTCAGGCCAAGCTACCTGGGGGCTTGGAGTTTGTGCCTCACCCACCTGCACCTCTCTCTCTCCTGGAGAGAGCCAGCTGCGGGAGACCAGCAGAGAATGCACTTGGGTTGTCTGTTTTTTAAATCTCACTGAACCTTCTTTGGGGCAGTCTTTGTGCACGTGTGTACTTCTGTGTGTGGGTTTGTGACTCTCCATTCATCTAAGTCCCCATCATGGGAAGAACACAGAGCCAACAGCTAGAGTCACACGGCCTGTTCTTCAGCCATCTTCCTCTGTGTCACCTGCTGCACAGGCACTGATCCTCGTGCCAGCCCCTGCTACACACCCGATGCCCCTAGCCAAGACTTAATGAGCCAGAGGGTCTGGGTGGCTTCCGACCCTCCTTTCCACTCCAGAAGTGCACATCACCACCTAGGAGCAGAGGCATCTTACTGGGGAGCCCCACAAGCCTGCAGCCCCCACCCCATCATCGTCTCTGATGCAGCATTCCTATGAGACCACCTCAGGCAGGATGATGAGGACACTGATGAGAAAATGCCCCTGCAGCACAACTCAGCCACTGTGCCCACCCCAAACCTGACCTTTCTGTGACATCTGCCAACTCTCATTAAATCCCCATTGAGACAGGGAAAAGCCACCTCTTGGCCTCATCTTAACATTACAAGGTCTGTGCATGGAACTTTAATTGACAGCAATAAAGCTGTCTGCTCACATCCTAACAGGGGAGGTTCACAGACACCAGAAGACTGATTTCTGATGGAGAAGGGGTCTTCATTTGAATTCTTATCTGCTGGAAAAGAAAAAGAATGAGCCCATCACCTCCACCTTAATGAATTAGAATTCACTTAGAGGGTGCACTTTGTGCTCACCTAATGTGTCCCTTTTAAAATGTTATTTCTGCACCAGGGCTAGCCTGTGACATTTGATTGGTGACTGCTACAGATTCATTCATTCGGCAAATATTCTTATAGTAACTCTCAAAATCAGTGCACACCATCACACAGCACAGGAACTGTTTGTGAATTGTGTATAGCCTTATTTAGAAATTTCTGCTTCGAGACCGACAATTTTATTGGCTGAGTTAAGCTCATCCCTAGGGCAAGGAGAGCTCACACTCTTCTCAGAATCCTGGGTTCCTGCCTCTACCTTTTGGCAGGTTGGACTTTGCCCCCACAGGGCCTGGCTGCCTGCAGACTCAGAGGGTTTACAGAGCAGGATCTGAGTTCATGACTTCAACAGGAAACGCCAATGCCACAAATAGAGGAGAGAATGGTGGTGACCTGGGGTGGCGTGGGGGGGTCCAGGATGCTGGCAGGCACAGAGGAAGGGCTCTGTCTGCCCAGCTTTCTCCCTCTTCCCCACCCTTCACCCTTCTCTCTCTTCATACTTTCTCCCTTTTTTAGCCCTCCCCTTCCTATTTCCTTGCTGTGCCTTTCAGTTGTCAAGGTGATTTTTTTTTTTTTTAAAGAAGCCATCTACTCCTTTGGTACTGAATTATTAGAACTCAGATCTGCAGAAAATATTCCCAAGCCCTTTCACAGTAGTCCTGAACACACTAAGACTTTTAAGTCAGCAGTGGGAATCAAACCCCTCTTTTGGGTTCTGCAATTTGAGCAGAACTTTGGGATCTTCATGGCCAGTCTCTGACGTTGATGGAGGGCTGATCCCTCATAACACTTCTCTTCCAGCAGACAGGATGGTAGTGGGAAGTAGACCTCCCCTCCAAAAATCTGTCTATCTAAGAGTTTGCACCACAGGGACCAGGGTTGACACTTGTTACAAATGTATTCATATTTACCAGATCTATCCTGCCACAAGAGGGTTTCATCTAGATAAGACTCCTGAATTGGCTTTGCAAAATTTAATCCTCTATTAATTGGTCTCATCTCCTGTAAACCATCCAGTCATTGAAGAGGTTTGTTAAATTTCTATTTTAATAAAAACACCAACCACCACATTTATCTTCCCTTGTTAAATGGAAACAAAGCATAATCTAATTTTTTAAATACTATAAGCAAATAATCAAAATTCAACCACTGTATGCCCTGAACTCAACTAATTTCCACTTCAAATGCATCTAATCCATGTAGGCTTTGGCAAAGAACGGTGGTGCTTTGGTGAGGAAGAAGCGATTTGCATGCCACATTTGCTCCACCAGTTTACTCAATTAAGTGCCAAGATAATAAAAGAATGGTTTTTGATAAAAATAGTCTAATTAAAAGTGAATCTGGGACTATTATTCACTGCATACCTTCAAGAATGCATACAAAAAGGAGCCTTTGAGGGATGCACGTGCACATTTTGGCAAGTTGTGTGTCCATGAGTCTTTCTTCCACGAATGGTACTGCTTGTC
Source organism: Nycticebus coucang (assembly GCF_027406575.1). Classification (NCBI taxonomy): domain Eukaryota; kingdom Metazoa; phylum Chordata; class Mammalia; order Primates; family Lorisidae; genus Nycticebus; species Nycticebus coucang. Next base: position 103,958,952 of record NC_069783.1, on the reverse strand, counting down.
ATTAACAATTATCAGTAGTAATCACTGCTTATGTGGCCATTACTGTCAGTAACAGCACCCACCGTACAGCTCTTACGGAACAATCTTGGATGCTTTATATACACTTTAATTGGCACTTTAAAACCCGGAAAGATGAGCCGTATCACCACCACTTTGTAGACTGAAGGTTTGCAGTTCAGAAAGGTTAATACAGGCGTGACCGCAGTAGGGTGGGATCTGAAACCAAGTCTGACACCTGGTCCGGAGTCATCCCATGGGACCACATGTGCCAAGCGAAGCCCCATGTCCCCAGAAAGTTTTATTTCCTCCAGCAAGAAATTCATTTGTCTGACATCGTTCATTTACCAACTGGATTTTCTCCTGGGGTGACACTTTTACAAGAGAGGAAGCCCCACAATTTAACAAGAGCCATAGCTCTGCATGTTGAGTTACAGAGCAAGAATCAGTCAGCAATTTTGGTGACCTAGTAAGCAGATGGTTGAGACTTCTCATCAGGCTGGGAGAGGCCTACAGCAGTCCCAGACAACAAATACAGAGCCCAGAGGTAGGATAACTTCCCTTTTCACATGAAAGGGGTACAGCTGGTCTTGGGTGAGAAAATGCAGAGGAAGCTGCAGCTCACTGCCAAGGAAGTGGACCAGGGGTGGGTGTTCTAGCAGGAAAGGTGATTTTGAACCATGTCCTTAGACCTAGCATCGTGTGTGCTGCCTCAAGTGGGCTCGGGCAGGGCCTCACCTCACCTTCCTTTCCAGTACCGGCAGCCACCAGCCGCTGGAGAGAACAGGAGGAGAAGCTCTCCTCTGGACTCCCACCGCCCTCTTCTGTCCAGGAACCAGCCTCCAAAATGGAATCAGAAACAGCAAGCTCAAGACTGGCAATGGTCACGAATGCTGAGCTAAGAGTCACTTTACTACTACAGACTTGAGTGACAAGTGGGGACTTGGTTCCAGGCCTAAGGAAGGGGCATGAAAGGCTACCCCAGCCTCTAGGTGGGAGCTCCGGGAGGGCCTCACAGGGAAGCCGCTCATGTTGGGGGCCCCCAGAGCAGCACTGCTCATGCTCCTGACCCCTCCCACTTTGCTCAGCTGCTCCCTCACCTGCACCTGCCAGGGGGGACCCCAGACCTGAGTCCCAAGGCAGGGCAGACAGATGAACATTATAACTCTCTCTCCTCCAAGGGGAGAGAGGTGCTTCCATCTGACTGGAGAAAGCTGCAGGTTTGAAGGAGAAAAAAAGAGCAGTCTCAGCTGGCCAGCAGGATGGCACGGAGCCTGGTGCCGCTCAAGGAGAACATTTTTAAGGGAGGGAAGGGAGATAAAGGGAGTGTTCAAAGCCAACAATGATGATAAGAGAAGATGGGCAAGTGGCTTTTCTGCTCTAGGACAAGCCCCACCAGGGTTCTCCAGGCTGCTGCACTAGCAAAGGCTATGTACGTGTTAACCTGTCTCTCAGCCCAGCAGGTGGGAAGGGAAGCCCTGGTGTTCCTGGGGCCCTAATGAGCCTGCAGACAGACACGGCTAAGGATTTCTGTTTCTCTCAAGCCAACTGCCCTTCACTGGTTTAGGAAAAGGGGGAAATAAATATAGAATTTATATCAGGATGCCCTCGGGATGAATTCTTTCTCAATCCAACTTGGTCCTACAAAACTGTGCTGCCATCATGACTTAGCCTCTACGCAGCAACAGCCAGGAATGAGATGTGGGAGAGCATGCCAGGCAGCACCCCGCCTAGGCGAGGACGGGGCTGCTCCTCTGCAGACTCTGTAGGCACTGTCCCCAAAGCCAGCGTTCCAGGCTGGGCGCAAACAGCAGGTCAGGCGCAGCTCAGGGAATGAAGATCCGTTCATTTCCCATCTTTAATCCCAGGCAGATGAATGCTTTGATCTGCTTTGGAGCAGACACTTTAAATAAGGATGTTCTAAGGGAAGTTTTGAAGTAAAGTTCCACTGCATAGCTAATCCACTTGGCTTACTTACAGGAGGCAAGAAATTCCAGTTGGGTTTGGTTCCACAAGTTCATCCCTCTTTCTTCTCAAAGCCAACCTCTGCCTTTGAGCAGAAGGGTAGCCTCAGGCCTGAGCTAATTGGGGCTTATCTTTAATACTTTGTCTTTAGATGGTAACACCCGCGGGTCAGCATCTGGCAGCTGTCCAGGAAGCCTTAGCTTCAGCCAGAGCACAATCCAAGGCATGGTGCTGGCTTCACAGGCCCAACCTCACTCCCCAGCTGACCTGAAGAAACAAATGCACCCCCAGCACCAGATGATTCCTGCCAGAACCTGGTTAGATTTACCATGATTCTGAACGAATACACCCTGCAAAAGAAAACCATAGTTTTCTGACACCCTTCATCCCACAGATTCCAAAATAGTCACTCCGACAAATGAATATTTTGACAGCCACCTGACTTTGAGCTCATTCCTTACAGGGCTCTCTCAGTTGGCTCCTTCCTCGTACTGGGCACGTGCAGCGAGCTGGCAATGAGCAAACCCTGGGGCCGGGGCATGTGTGTCTGGGCTGTGTGCAGCCAGGCACGGTAGGAAGAACAGCCGGAGGGAAATGCTCCCAAACATCTGGGGCTGCGCTTCAGATTTCAAAGTGATTCTTTTGCTTGCACAACTTTACAGTCTTGGCATTTGTCAAATGCTTATGTTTTGCTTAATCTGAAATTAGGCAAGGATTTCAAGGCTCTCAATATCCCTAGCCGGGAGCTTTTTTGCATACAGAAATCCAGCCTGCTCATGGTTTAGTAAAACAGGAGAGGAAAAAAATCACTGTCCGCCTCTTTCCTCTCCACTTTCTGATATCCGCCTCTGCTCAGATGCAGGCTGTCCCACTGGAGCTGTGGCCTGGAAAGGCGCTGAGCTGTCTGAGCCCCTATGGCTGTCCCACCAGTAAGCCATGACTGGCCAAGCACATCTCCCCTCTTGGCTGATTCCCAGAGGCGTGCCTTCTTAAGAGCCCTAACCTGAGACCAGTGGTTGGTTCTCTAAGTCCTTAGATGGGTTACCAGTTAGCCCCAGGATTCCATAAAGGCTCTCACTGGTGGACATCCCTAGGGTGAGGTGTTTCTTATTCTGTACTTACCTCATTGTAAGTGAGGCAACAGAATATGCACCCATCTGACATCACTTAAACTCCAGTCAATCCTCTTTTTCCAGGGACAGAATTCCCAGAAACCAAGCACACTCTGACTGTCGCATACCTCAGAAGGGACAACTTCTTGCTAAGCCCTCACAGTGGAAAGAGAACCAGACCTCTGGACTGTCCTCCTGGCCCTTCTCTCTGGAAGTTCACACCCCAGGGCCAGGGTGGTGCCTGCACACCTGACTCGGGGACTGTCCCTGTGCTGCTGTGTGCTTACCCTGGTAAGGCCTGACTCCTAGCTCCTGAGCAAGAAACACCACACTGCTAGCAGGGGGTTAGCTGGGGCCCTGCAAACCTCTACACCATAGACGCAGTGGATGAAAACTTCAGTCTGCACAAGACCCTGGACAAGAAAGTTTTCAGCAGCTTTGTTCATAATTGCCAGAATGTGGAAGCAACAAGGTGTCCTTTAGAGGGTGAATGGATCGCCAAACTATGGTGCACCCAGACAATGGAGTGCTACTCGGTGATGAAAGAATGAGCTGTTAGGCCATGAGGGAAAAGACATGAGGGAACCTTAAATTTACTAGTAAGTGAAAGAAGTCAGAGAAAAGACCATGATTCTAACCACATGACATTCTAGAAAAGGGAAAACTAAATAGTGAAAAGATCCATCCTTACCTGGGGTTGGCTAGGGGAGGGAGAATAGGCTGATCCTAGAATTCTTAGGGCAGTGACACGGCTCTGTGCGATACTGTAACGGTGGATACGTGTCATCGCACATTTGTCCAGACCCATGGAATGTATGACACCCAGACTGAACCTGAATGTGAACTCTGGACTCTAGGTGATTATGATGTGTCAACACAGGTTCATCAAGTGCAATAAATGTCCCACTCTGGGGGGATGTTGATAATGGGCTGTGCATGTGTGAGGACAAGGGATATATAGAAAATTGTGGTACATTCTGCTTGATCTTGCTGTGAGCCTAAAATTGCTGTAAAGAATAAAACCTACTTTTTTTTTTTTTTTTAAGCAGAACCATCTAAGAGGAGTGACAAGTTCTCTTTGTGTCACGGGCTATGTTGTCAAATGCCACCATGTAGCAATGATTGTGGTGACACCATACTGTGGTTCTCCTGTGACAGAGAAGAGGCAGGGCCACGGAGAAACACCTCCAGGGCCTTCTCCAGCAATGGGAGGCATACAGAGCCGGCCACCATCACCTGGTGACTTCCCTTCCCTCCTGCACCCTTTCTGACACCCAGCCAGCCCCCCATGGCAGAGGCTTGCGGCACTGCAGCCCAGCTTAAGGGACAAAGGCCAAGAACAGTGCTGGTGGGACCTTCTCCAGGGTGGCTCCTTGGAAGGCCTCCTGTGCCGCCTTACCCTTTTACTGTGTGAAGTTTGTTTCCTTCCAGCGAGAACTACATGCTAGCAATGCATTTTTCAGATCCATACATACCAGAAATCTTTGTGATTTAGGTGAAAAGCCTCTGATACATTCCCATGAGATTTCACATGGTCAGACTGAAGAATCTTCACGTTCCTCAAACATGCAGGGCAGGACACAGGGATAGAGACCTGCTTTGGCCAGACGCGGTGGCCTGGGAGCTGGTGGCTTTGGTGCTTAGATCAAATCCTAGCAGGCAACAATGAAGGGCCTTCCAGGTAGAAAAGCCATGCTCTGCCCCTTCTACCTGCCCTCCTCCTAACGTCCCAGGTATCACACTCACCCATAGAGGAGTGTGGGTGAGCGTGGGACAGCCTGGACAAGGGGAGCTTGGTCCTTTGTGGGCTGCCAGGAGAGCCCATGCAGCCCTTACCTGGACACGGATGTCCTCATACATTATAGTTCCTGACATCTGTATGACAGACGTGGCGTCATCCCCTTCTCTTACACCAACAACTGATGGCTGTTCTGCACGTTTACCTTTTCGTGCTAAGATGCTGTTTTGCTACTTCAACGTGAGCAAGTGTCTCCTACAGATACAAGCCCTAAATCTGTCCCATGGAGACAGGGGCATATTTTGCTTTGTTTTTGATTACTAATAGAGTTGCAAGACTGAGGAACAAAGCAGTTTACCTGGCTTTGTTATTACTCAGTTATGGCCCACAGCTGGGGCTGGACCCAAGGCTGGACTATGTCACAGAACATTTCCCACTGGACACTTCTGCCTCATTACGGAGAGCCTGATGGCCCTGTTTACACTGAGGGGCTCTCACCTGACAAGGAGGACCCCAGAGAAAAATCATCCAAGAGACCCTTCGTCCAATTATACTCAGTAAGTAAAACCTGCTGCCCTTTTCCTCATTAACCTGGAGTGGTGCTGATGGAAATGTCTTGGGGCAGCCCTCGCCAAGTGTGGCTAGTGGCCACCATAGGTGACAGCACGGCTCTGGAACAGGCTCTGGGGGTTCTCAAACTGAGGACTGACCCGAGACGACAGTCACAGGAGGGGACTCTGTGACTTCTCACTGTCACCAGCAACACTCTGCTCTCCTCACCCCAGCATTAATGGTGGGATCTCCTACTCGCTGACAGAAATTTGGTGCCAGGACAGTCACACTCCATGTTAAACAAAATCAAAATGGCAAAAGAATTTACAGGGTAAGAAACTAGCTGGTGGAGATTATGCATTTTTAAAAAAGAGTCATCAAAGGTTTCATTACGGAGCATGTTGTGCAAGTAAAGAAGAACTAATTTACAAATTTATACACAGCCTTTATAGACCATGCAGAGTGACAGACACGTGCAAATTAGGATGGAGACATTATTTATGAAGTGGCAGGAACAATAAGAATGCGCCAGTAAACAGAGTTATTCATATGGTGCTGAAATTGCTTGTTTCTGCAAGGAGGTAAAGGCAAAAGTCATGCTGCTTCCGGCTGACCCATTGGCCTGGACATTGCCCCCACTCTTCCAGGTCTGCTCCCCATCCACCCCAAAGCACGGTTACTGTCATTCATGAAAGATCTGGATGTGGCTGAGGGACACAGGGCAACATCACCTGCTGTACCTGTCTCTGGAGGTGGTGGCTTACAAGGCTTCCCTCCCCTCTGCCTCTTCTTAACATTACAGATGTGCCCACCTGTGACGGACAGACCCTCTTCTCCTTCTACTTTACTACAGATGAAAGTGCAACCAAGGAGCCACTGTGGAAAAGTCTGGCTGGTCTTCAGTAAAATAAACCTGAAGACCACATGATCCAGGAAGTCCACTCCTGGTAATGTACCCCAGGGAGTGCACAGGGGTGTTCAAACAAATACTTGCACAGAAAGGTTAGGTGCAGCCCTATTCATAAGGTGGACACAGCCCAAATGTCCATCAGCAGGGGAATGGGTAAACAAAATGTGGTATGTCCATACAGTGGGCTATTATTCGGCCTTAAAAGGGAACAAAATTCTGATATATGCTGTAACCTAGAGGAACCCTGAAAACATTAAATGAAAGAAACTAGACCCAAAACACCACATGTCGTTAGGGCCAGGAAGAAGGGGATATAGGAGCGAGTCCTTTGGGGAGACACAAGTGTTCTATAATTTGCTAATGCTGATAACTGCACAACTTTGTGAATGTGATAAATGCCACTGATAGTGTACTTCATAATGGGTAAGCTGGTGAATGCTATTCTGTATGCATTTTAGTATAATAAAAAATTACAATTGCTAGAATTATTAGGAAGAGGAGCAAGCCAACTTTGGACCTTGTCCTTGAGAAAAGTGGGCAGGATTCAAAGCCTGCACTCTGAGGTACTTTTGTCCCTCAGCTCTTTTATGTTGTGTTACTAAATTGTGGAAGCTTGTATAAGGTTTAGAATTATGAAATAAACCAGATAACCAGTTCTGGATAGCTGATGTATTTTCTTTTTTTTATTGTTGGGGATTCATTGAGGGCACAATAAGCCAGGTTATATTGATTGCAATTGTTAGGCAAAGTCCCTCTTGCAATCATGTCTTGCCCCCATAAAGTGTGACACACACCAAGGCCCCAAGCTGATGTATTTTCAAACTGAAAGAACACACACACCAAAGCTGCCTTGGTCTACATGTGATGGCTACACTGGCCATTGGTTCAAGAGTCAACAGTGCCAGCAGCACCACCCTGGTCCAGCTGGGACTTGCCACCATACAGTGGCTGGTCATAGGAAACACCAGCTCTGAATTCTGCACAACTTCACCCTGGCCACTGAAAGGGCAGGTAGCTCTAGGTAGAGGAAAATGGACAAACTTCAAAGCTGTAAATAAAAAAATAATAATAAAGAACAGTACAAGTTATTACTTTAGTAAAGTTCACTGGTGGAGCCACATGATTTCTCAGTGTGACTAACTGATCAGATGAAATCAGTGCTGTTTTATGAAGTCAGATGGGGAGAAGCAAAACAACCCCAAGGGCCCATCAATTGGAAAGGCATCCTTTAGGCTCGACTCTGAATAAGCGCTCATAAAAGTCCACTTTGTAAAAAGGCAATATCTATTTGATTTCCAAATGCTCATCTCCCAGCAATGAAAACTAAATTTGAACATTACCTGATGAATAGTACAACAGGTACAAACAGTATTTTTTTTTTTTATGGCTAGCTACTATAAGAGAGAAATAAAGAATTTGTGTTGATTACAAGAAATATACATTAAAAGCCCCATCATGTGTAAACTAAAACTGTACCATAATCATCACGGGTGCCCTTGGCCATGTTACTGGGGTTGTACATGCCGGGCAGGGGCAAGAGAGCAGAGCCCTCCTCTGTGAGCACACACCTGCCACCCACGTGGGGTGAGGCAACAGCTCTGTGACTTACTCAAAACACACATCCACCTCAGCCACCAGGGTGAGTACATTACCAATAGGTCCGTCCAATAACCCTGTGCTTTTCAAGCTGCTTTTTGGACCGTTGCCTAGTGGGGTCACCAAACAACAGGAAATGTGATCCTGTCATTACAGGTGGACTTGTTTTACAGAACAGGCCAGGTGACGGGGCTGTGTGGAGTTGTTCCCAGGACTTACGTTAGCGTGAGTCACAGTCATAGCACACAGTGACCTGGCTGGAGAACGCCCCAGCCGCTGTGCAAAGTCAGAGGAATGGCATCCATGAGGCTCTGACAGAAGAGCCCTGGCCTTGCTCCCTCCATGGGGCCCTGCGACAGAGGTGCCTAGTGACTTGCTCACGCCGGATGCACACTTGGCCTGCTTGCAAGAGCCACACAGGATGGAAATGGAAGCCAAGGCACTTCTAGGAGGAAGCCCAGAGGGACCCCACCAGGCAGGGAGGCCCTGTGCACAGTCCATCCTTGATGCAGCTCTGACCCACCCAGCCCCCACTGCTGACACTTTCTGGGGATAGCAAAGGACTTGTGCTCCAACCACTTAATGGATAATGCCCAGCACAAGTTTTTTCTCTAAGTGATCTATGGATGAGACCGTCTCTGCTTCCTGCAGCTGTCAGATGGAGCAGCCACAGCACATGGTAGTTAAGCGCCATATCCCAAACACATCCCACTGCTGCTGGTAGGAGCCTGCCCACAGGCAGCACCTGCACCGGGCATCCCGCTTCCTGCTGTAAGGCCTGAATGAACAAGACAGGCACAGCTGGAGGAGCAGCCCAAAGGGCTGGGCTCAGAGCACCAGGCCTTTGGGAAGGCTCTGCCTGATAGTTTTATTTATTTATTTATTTTTTGAGACAGAGTCTTACTTTGTCACCCTTGGTAGAGTGCCATGGCATCACAGCTCACACCAATCTCCAGCTCTTTGGCTTAGGTAATCCTCTTGCCTCAGCCTCCTGAGTAGCTGGGACTAAGGTGCCCGCCACAACACCCAGCTATTTTTTTGTTGCAGTTTGTCCAGGGCCGGGTTCGAGCCTGCCACCCTCGGTATATAGGGCTGGTGCCCTACTCACTGAGCCACAGGTGCCACCCTGTGACAGCTTTGTTCTGTGTCACAGAGCTCCTGGGCAGCAAGCCTCTGAGACCGCCTCCCATGGACATCACTGCCTGGAGGGAGCTCCCTTGCTTGTGGCTACAGCACACGTCAAGGGGCACCACGTGACAGGTGCCCACTCACATAAAGGGGTGGCATGTGAAAGGCACCCACCATGTGATGGGATGGCACATGACAGGCAACCCCCACATGAAGGGACACCCCATCCTCTGGAACCAAATAACTTCTGAGTACAGACAGGCCCACCATGGAGGGGGGCCTGCCAGGCTTCACGGTCACACGTACCACTAGCTCAGATCAGCTTCAATGCTGGGCTCCATGGCACATCTCTGTCTGCCGGGGGTACAGGGAGGGGAAGGTTGGAGAGACCAATAAGGAAACCACTGTAGGAGCCTGCTGAGCCGTGGGGATGGGAGCAGGAGCAGCAGTTGCCAGCAAGGATAGAGGGCCAGCCCCATGAGGAGGGACTCAGATCATCCCAAGACATTTCCATAGTGCTCCTCAGGGCCGTAAAGTCCCTCCAAAGAAGAGCCACTTCAGCCTCTGGGTCAACGGCTCCCACTCTGCACCAACCGTGGCTGCCCAGAAGGAGGCAGGCAGCCGGTAAAGTGGGGTGAAGAACAAACGCCAGAAGTCACAGCCCTGGGAGCAATCCTGAAGATCAATACACACCAACTGTGGGCTCCTTCCTAAGAGGTTAATATTGCCAAAATCACTAGTGCCTCATAAGAGGAGATCTCACCACCCAGGCCCAGACAACTTCAGATGGAGAAGGGTGCTAAGCCCACTCATAGGAAGGGCTCACATCACCAGATGTGCAGACCAATCAGGTGACAGCACATGGCAGACACTCCTCTCTATAAGCCCCGTGACAGAGACCAGCCAAGTGCCTCTGGCTCTGATTCTTCACCTCCGCAGCCTGAGTCTCTGTCTTCTCAGGGGTTTTTCTCAGCTGCTCATTTCCCACGAAGTGCCTGTGTCAGGGTCTACTCCACCATTCTGCAGTGACCTGAGGATGGCCTGGTCCCTGCTAACTTCCTTAACACCACCCCGGCCATGCTCACTGCCTGGTAAGACTGAGAAACCAAATGTTTGACTTTGTCTAATTTTCATTCACTTAAATTCAAACTCAAAGGGCTTTAAAGAACTTGAAATCAAAGACACAGGGCAGTGCTGATGGGTGAGCTGGTATACCCTGGGGTGGGGAGGGCTCAGACAACGTGGGACTGCTCAGCCTTGAAGGAGGAGACTCTGCCACTTGCACTACATGGATGAACCTGGAGGACACTGTGCTAAGTGAAATCAGCCAGAGACATAGAGAGACAAGCATCTTACAGTCTCACGCCCAGGTGGAATCCAGAGCAAACTCACGGAAGCGGAGAGCAGAATGGTGGTTCCGGGTGGTTGGAGCAGGGAGGTGCTGGAAAAGGGTATGGAGCTTAGTTATGAAAGATGAATAAACTCTGGAGAGCACCTTGCACACAGCAGTGGGACTCTCAGGCAACAGTACTGTACCATGTATTTAAATTGCTAGGAGGGTAAATCTTACAGTAAGTGTTCTTACCAAAATAATAACAATAATAAAGCATACAAGAGAAAACTTTGATAGGTGCTGAATTTGTTTATGGCCTTAACAGTGGTAATGGTTTCACAGTGTATCTTTATCCCTACACTCATCAAAGTGTGTGCATTAAATATGTACAGCTTTTTATATGCCAATCAGACTGACAGGCCAATAAGATGGTTTTTAAAAAACTAAAAAAAGGAAAGAAAGAAACAAACAAATAAACAAACCAAAAAAAACATGGGCAGTGTCCCATACAAGCCTACTCAACTCTGGTGCCTCCTTCGTGCCTCACTGGTCAGTGGCAACCCTCTCCCAACGTTTGGGTGACACTGGGTGGGTTTCTTTCCTTGAGGCCCAGAGGAAACAGGGAACATCTCAGGATCACCAAACTTACTGTCTACCCAGTGCTAGGCCTAGAAATATCAGTATTTTCACTCAAAGAAACTTTCATCATGTTTAGTGTCTGCCATATATAAGTCTACACAAAGGTTATCTAACCTAAAATATATAGTTTGAGCTAAGGAGAAGAGCCTTGCCTTAAAATTGAACAGTTCCTCCTGCCCCAGTCAAAAGAAAGGCATGCCCCATCTGAGCACTGCTGGAGGGAGGCCTGGTCCTTGATGCTGCAGCAGGGCTCTGGCTGCTTTGCTCTACAATGGGGTTTAGAAATAAGGCAATCAGATAACCTAATTTCCAATTTAGGTGCAGAGATCATTAGAAGGATCCCCGCCCACTCCAGTAAACCTCCATTTAACTTATTTCAGCAGCAAAGGAACAGGAGAAATGCCCTGTGTGAAAAAAAGGAGGTACTAAGAGCACCTGATGCTCCATCTCCTGGGACCACTCCCTGCCGGCTGGGCAGGAGACACCTGAGAGGCTGAGACATCAAGCAGCTGTGTCCGGCTGGCCAGTGGCACCACCACCTGCCGCAGTGAGTTTCAGCAGCAGCACACCATGGGTTCTCTGGCCTGATCTCCAGGCTCCCCAAGGGCCACCGAGCCCCCACCCCTGTCTGGCACTGCGGGACTGAGGCCCTGCATGAATGTTTACTCTGTGTCACTGCAGCCTCTCCTTCCCCATCCTGATCCTCCCATTCCAGAAACACTGTTACTGATTATTATGGTGACCTGGCGATGTCCCAGAGTGTGGCAATGCCAAAGGGATACCCAGAGCAACCTGACAGCCTCACAGGCCACAAAATGCAGGTGTCCCTGTGCAAGTCAGCTGTGCAGGTCCTGCTCCAGGGAGCCTCTCTACCACCTGCGCGGGAGGGGAAGAGTGGGCAGAATTCTTTACACGCTGAAAACTCTATGAGGAAAAACACAGGATGCTGCATCTGCGTGGCTTCCTGATGAGAAGTGACTCGCACAACCAAGATGCTAAAATCAGCCCAGCTCAGGGAAGAGCTTTGGGAGAGGCTGAGGAGGAAGATGGCAGACACATCTTGTCCTGCACAACCCGAGCTGCCCAGAGGAACTCCCTGAGAGCATATGTCTCTCTGTTTGATTTAAACTTATCAAACACCCTACAGAGGCAAGACAGGGTTAGAATCACAATTAGAAGGATGGTGCTTATGGGCCACCTTCTCAGGCAGGACGGGCACACAACAGTGACAGACGCGTGCCGTCAAGGGGCTCTGATAAACCACTCTCCTCAGAACAACATACTGTTCAAGCACCAGACCAACTTTCTACCCAAAGAAGCAGAGTGCTCTCCTGCCCTCAGGAGCCCCTGGGGTGGGTGGGAGCGTCATGCTGCTGAAGGCCATGGCTCTCTGGCTCTGGGCACACCAGTGTCCCATCATGCCCAGTGCTGCTACCCTGTAGCACTGCCTTCTCCATCCCAGGACACCTGTGATCAAAGGGGGAAGGGGGAGAGACTGTACGAGCTCACCCATACACAGATACACATGCACACCATACAGATGTACCCCGACACATCCCACACACCCCACGTACACATACATGCCCATGCCCATAGATGCACACGCACACAGACACACACAGACACCACACACAGCCAGTGTGGCTGCAGAGCCCTGGTGCACAGTCAGGCAAACTCCTGCACAGATTTCCCATGGCATGATGCCCTGACACTGGCCCGGGCAGAGGGCAGCTCCCCTGTGGCCTCTGCTATCTCTGGACAGACCTAAGGCCTATAGCATGTGAACTGGTGCTCTCGCAGAACCTACAACTCACTGAGGGTTCCTGCACAGGGTCCTTCACCACAGTTGTCCTGAATTCTCCCAAGTTTAAAGTGAGGCACCTTCCTCTGTCAGGACAAGGAAGCCCAGACTCATGTGTGGCCAGTCAGCACCACTCACAGCTACCTCCCGCCGCCATGCTCCAACCCCCGCCCAGCCCACTGCCAGCTGTCCCCAGTGCAACACTGAGGCCCTCTGCCTGGGAAGATGTGACAGGTCGCCATAGCAGCAGCGCTTCTGGAAGCCCCCACATGGACACCCACTCTGGCCTGTGGGCTCAGAAGAGTGTGCTCGGCCTGCAGTCAGAAGGTGACAGAGGAAGAAGAGGAGGGTGGGTGGAGGAGTGACTTCAAGACACCAGAAAAGGTCAAAGTCACAATGCATTGTCCCAATCACACCCCTAACCGTACCTGCGGAAATAAATGCCTGGCATCTCTGGAGCTTAGGTCCATGTCTTTGCCTCGCCTTGGTGGTGTAAGAACTCAGGATGCCCTCTCCAGAGTAACCCTCAGGGCCCCTGCTCTCCCCTGTCCTACTGTGCACAGGACATGCACACCCAGCCCTCACCAAACATCCGAGTCCTTCACCCCTGCTCTGACCTGTACTGCGCAAGCTCCACGCACTCACTCACTGCTCCCCACTGGGGCCCCAGTGCCTTCCGGCCTCCAAACTCTAGAAGAAAGGCCAAAAAAAAAACCCAGAACAAATCCTTCCCCATGTAAAGCTCTATCATTTTATTCCTTTGCTGAGAGCTGGCTCTGCACATCTCACTTGTCATTCAGCAGTTCTGAATTTTCATTTTGGGCTTTTTAATTGAATGTTCAGCCTGGCTGTACATGCTGGGTTTTGTAAGCATTTTAATCAATAAATAAATGAGCCCACACCATAGCCACATCCTCCATCTGGTGCTCACGACACAGCAGAGAATGAAAAGAAGAACTTGTTTGAGGATTCTCTTTTTTTATCCCCCTGATTATTTAGAATATTCCAGGCAGAACCAGCTTTTAGACTTATCACATATTGGGTAAAAGAGGTGCCTTACAATTCAAGGTTTCCTGTGTATTCACATGAAGGAAAATCAGGAAATGGGAAAAAAAATTGTCCTGTGATGATTCTTGAAGCTTCCCTGGGGCACAGCTCGGAGGTAGAGAGAGGTGGCAGGAGGTCTCCCTGCTTCAGAAGTCCCCAGAGGCTGGCTGACCAGAGGCCTTGAGGACGAACACTCAAATATGTGTCGAGACCTTTCCATGACAAGCACCATTCTTGAATACGTGGTTATAGCAGTAACCACATATGGAGCTATCCCCGTCCTTGTGGGCTTTAGACTTTAGTTGGAAATAACAGACAATAACAAAACATGTAATTAAAAGACCAAGAAGGCTAAACAGAGAAAGGTCCTTTGGAGGAAGTGAACCAGCTTGGGGGAGGCAGGGAAGACCCCCAGAGATGTAAGACCTATGTGTGCAAGTGGCCTGGGAGAGCCTACTTGGGGCACAGTGGGAAGGGCAGAAACATATGGTGGGAGCAGGTACATGGGGAAGGCATGGGGGGAGCTGGGGTGGCCTGCATGGGCCTCCTGGCAGCCTCTGCCTTTTCTTCTGTGAGATGGGGACCTCAAGGGCTTCTGAGTTGAGAAACCAACACCCTCTGGCTTCCCTCCCATCAGGATCACCCTGACCACTGTCTGAGGACAGATGTCCAAACAAGGGCAGCAGCAGGAGTGTCCGCAGGCAGCTCGACTGCTGTCCAGAGGAGAGATGTGCAGGGACCGAGTAGGGGTGGGAGAAGGTGGGCTCTGGCACATTTCCACATCTTGTGGGGTGAGCTTATGGGGTAAGCAGACACAGAGCAAGGGACCTGGAACACAAGGAGCTGGGCAAAGGACTGGCCAGGGGAGAAGAGTCCCATGTAGAACAGGTACCTGGGGAAGCCCCTGACGGACGCCCCCGGGGCAGGTGCTCCCTGCTCTAGCCCCTGGCCTGTCTTCCTACAGGCTGGCAGAACACAGCTGGCCCAGGGCAAGGTCAGGGTGGGGGGCACAGTCCTGGAGAAGATCAACCTAAAGCACCACCCCACAGCTTGTGCTCAAAAATGGCCTCTCCCTGCACTGTGGGGGATGCTCCTCGGGGACCTGCAGGCCCTGGGCTCTGTGACATGCTTCTCCCTCAGCAGGGGCCAGACTTCCGAGGAAAAGACAACAGATGCAGACCACTCTCGCTCTGCTTCTGGGGACATGGCTTTCTCCACCTCTCTCCTTTCCCTCCATCTCTCTGGTGACCTTTCCCCCCATGGCTGCCTCCACCTCCACCTGGCTCCTGCCTTCTGTCCATCCTTGGCCACTGCCTGACACCTGCCCATATCTGCCTCTCCCCTGAGGAGCAGGTCCAAGTGGGACTCTCCCCTTCCCCAGTGTAAAACATCCAACTAGGCACGTGCCCACCCGCCTGCCCACACACCAGCTTCAGTTGCTATCAGCTCAGGTACAAACCTGAGGCCCCCTGGGTGGGAGACGCTGATGTGGGTGGCAGCCCTATCAGGGTGGTCACTGTTGTGTGTGGGGGAGACACTGTCTGGGTGAGAATCATTGGCCAGGCAGGGGTCACTGGCCCACACCATGTGCTGTGCTGGGCAGCTGGTGGGGCCTCCTCCTAGGCCACTGTTGGCGCTGCTCACTGGCGATACTCTCGCCTCTGTCCCCGCCCCTCCCTGGTAGGCTTTCTTTCAACTGTTGGAGCAAAGGGTTTCACCAGAGGAGGTGTGCAGAAGCCAGTCTTCTCTGAGATTCACAGCATGTGTGTTCATGACAGTGAGGATATTGTAAATGGAAAAGGGGCCTCAGGCCTCTATGCTCCACACTGTCCTCCTTGCTCACACCCTCATGGCATCATCACCATTTGGAGGATTTATCCCCTGACCCTGGACCAGGAGCTCCAGTCTGAGTCTTCCCCACCACACACCAGCCAAGCCTGTCACTACATCACACAGCAAATGCTCAAACTTCTGATGACCAGCAGGAAGAATGCAAGCACAGCTCTGCTATAGGTAACAACTCCTTATATGTACACACCCGTCTTCCAAAAGCAAAGTCTCCTACCAAGCAGCTGTCTCTGACACACAGGTTCCTCCTGCTGAAGTGGCAGAAGACCCTTGGCCAGAGTAACCTGACAGCAAGGGGGCCCAAGGAATAATTATGACCCCAACACAACTCTCTCTCAGGTCACTTTCCAGCTAGAGGTGAGCCCATGACAAGAAGGGACATGATACAGTGGCCTCTTGGCCAAGCAGTGGCCCCTGGATGCTGGGACGCAGCCCACAGAAGCTCCCAGAACATGGAGAAGGGCAGGGGCCATTGGTCTGGGATCAGGGCCACTCATGAACAAGCCTTGGGCCATTTCATGGTGAAGAAACATGGTCAAGGGGCAAGATGCTTCTTACTTCTTACTCCTGATCCAACAAGTCTAAAGTGTCTGCCATATCCTGGCAACAGCATGTTTTGTTCATATTGTCCTGTGCAGGTGACTTCAGGGTAGGTTGAAAGCCAAGCAGGGATGCCAGACCAGTACAGTTACTTTCTGACACAACTCACTTCCACGGTGACAGGGCCCTGCCCTTGGAACTGAGGGACCCTGGGCTGGCATGGCCCCCAGGCCCTTCACCTTCCAGTGGTCTGTGCTCTAAGTGGATGGAGGATGCCCACGCTTGAGAGGAAGGGAGGTGTGGTATGCCCCTCACCTTTGGGTGGCCTGGCTTGCCAGGGCTGGAGTCAACTCAGTGTCCAGATCGGTCCAGACCAGAGGGTACAGCCCCCTTTCCAGACTTCAGTGCCTCTGACTGCACACGACAGGCACTTTTATAATCCTACGAGTTGTAACCCAACCCCAGCCGAAGGAGGAGATCTCCAGCTAGCCAAGTGGCCTTGCCTGTTCACAGTGCAGAGTTAGGTACTTTTCAGAAGAGGCTTTTCTTCACCCTGCCGTGTGTGTGTCCTCCCCACTGTGATAGCCCAGAGACGCACAGACCACAGGTGAGTCTCATGATGTGGCACAAACCCGCGGGCCTGGGCACTACCTGCAGAGTTCTGCCTGGGTGTCTTTTCTCCAGGACTGTCCCTTGCTTGTGTCACACTGAGACCCACTGTTTCTGCCTATAAACAAGGCATCTCCACACGGAGGCTGACAGAGTCCACTGGAACCTCAAATAGCTACTGAGTGAATCAGGAAGGTGCATACTCCTCTCCCAGTACCATTGCAATAAGACGCTTTCCAAGTGGAACATACAGGTAGAAAACTGGCAGAAGAGAAAAGGAAAATGCCCCAAACTGAAATTAGGAAAGGCAACTCGAAACCATGGGATTAGCAGCATGAAAAATTGGAATGAGCCTGAGAGCTGAACGGTTACATAAACTGGGGGAAATATTTGTAATGATTTCTTCCATGGCTATTAAATATCCATTTGAAAAACATTTTAACATAGTGAAAATATTCTAATTAAATACAGCACTAAGTAAAAAGACCAGGACACAAAATTGCATGTTTAACATGATCCCTACCATGTTTGGAAAACAAACTCACATGTTGAACCCCAAAATACTAACAAGGGGTTCCTCCGGATTATGAAAAGTACAAGCATATTTCCTTTTTAAAATATCACTTTTATACATTTATCTGTTACAAATTTTCTGTAGAGAGTACATAAGCAATGTTTTTAATTAGGAAGCATTGACAAATACATGCTATTTTCAGACTGAGGCAGCAGTTTTGAGGAGCTCCTCGGCAGAGGTTGCTTGAAACTGGCAGACAAACCTGGCCTGGGAGTCACTTGGGAGCAAAGGGGAGCTCATGCCCACAAGGAAGGGATCCGTCTTCCGACATCCCTCTGTGTGATGACTCCCACCATGAGGCGAGGCCTAGGCTCACAAGAGGACAGGGGCAGAGGACGAGCTTCCTATAGGAGCACTGCAAGGACAGGCATGGCCATGCGAGCCCCTCGGGTGCTCCTCCAAAGCATGCTGCCCAACAGCCCTGTCCAGAGCCTGGTCCTCCTGGCCCCAACCACCTGACCCTTGTAAGGCAGCCAGGCACAACTGATTGCAGGATGGAAACAGACATGGGACCCCACCTGCTTTCTGGGCAGATGGGCCTCGTCCAGCCACAAGGGATAGAGGCAGCTGCACGTGGAACACTGAAGAGCAAACAACCTCCCTCCCCCTCAACCATAATGCAAAAAAAAAAAAAACCAGAAAGAAGAAAAAAATGAAATTTCTGTTTCCTTTTCTCCTAACAACCTTCTGTTACTGCTTTCTGGCATTTCTCCACATTATGCTGACAGCATCTTCCAAGGAATTGTGCGAGCGGGTGCCCTCCCAGCCTCCCCACACTCATGAGCCAGGGCCCCAATTAGGCTCCATGTGAGCAGCTCAGTTCTGGACACCTTGTGGATCAAGGAAGCTTGGGATTATGTTCCATGGTAGGAACTAAACAGGCACACAAGACTATTAGATCCAGGGCTACTCGGGGAAGCCGGCTTGACACTTGCTGTGCAGCTACCATGTGCCTGGCGCCATGCCAGCCACCTAGGAAAACGGCAACACAAATAGTAGCCATTCTCAATGAATTCACCATCTGGGAGAAGAGGCAGAGAACTGAGGAATAAAGATAATATTTAGGCCCTAGATCAAGGAGGGAAAAGATTCCAAGAAATTGTTAGAGGCTGTCTAGAGCACCGTGTTATGAAGGGTTCTAAGCCCAGGCCTAAACCTGGGAAAGGTGTGTGAGCAGGGCCTTCCACCAGCGCACCAGGAGAGGGGTCTGTATCCTTGTTCTGGAAGACCAGGGGTGCAACAAGGAGGGTGTTTGGGTTAGAGGACTCTACAGGCTTTCAGGATAGGTTGGAACTTGTGCTGATCTAGAAAATGATAGGCATTGGGTGGGTGGTCACGGGAAATAGTATATCCAGGCTGGTACGTGTAAGAGACAGGAAAAAGCAAGTTGAGTTCTACAGAACAAGGACACAAGGATCCCAGGGGACAAATCTGGCATGTCCGTGTACACAGCCAGCAGAGAGAACCTTGAACAGTCTACACTACACATATGCCTGAACATACTCACTTCTTCTCCCACTCATTTATGGTGTAGCTGGATACAAAGCATAGGATTACTGAAAAGAGAAGTTCTCACATGGCCCTCCTTGTCTGTCTTTATTGACAAAGAGAAAGAATGATGTGATGTGTCTAAATAAGCCACCTAGGCAAAGAAGAGATGTCGCTCACCCAGGACCATGCCACTCTGGCCACCTCCTTACACAGTACTCAAAGTTTGTCCTCAGACCAGCAGCCCTGGCATCACCAGAGACTCCTTGGCTAGTCCTGAATCCCAGGCATCACCCTGGACCCACAGAATCAGAACCTGCATTTCAACAAGATCCTCCCAGTGGTCTGTTTAGAACCTGAAGACCAGAGCCCTGATTTTGTCCATAAGGTCCACTATTTAGGATCCAAGAACTAGATACGGAGGTAGCAGGAACTCCAGCAATCGTCTGGTTCAACCCCACAATATCCAAGATGAGGAAACCAAGGTCTGATAACGTTAGCTTTTAAGATTTCACTATCATACAGTTTCTGGCTAAAAAAACAAAGGTGCTTTTTCTTGTCCACATGTCCTCCCTCAGCGTGCATTCCCTCTGTAAGGGGCAGTCACAATGGCCCTGCCATTAACAGCAAAAGAGCTATGGGAGGAGAAGAAACCAGTGCAGCTAGCTCTCTGTGTCCCCCCAAAACACAAGCAAAGACATCTGTGAGTGAGGTAAACGTCCCAGTGCTGCATTGCGGTCCCTGTCATTACTGAGATCCTCACATGGAGTTCCAGCACACCCTGTGTCTGGTCCAGGCTACAGGTGACCACCGCACCACCCAGAGCATTTCTCATCCATCTGTGACACACGCCATCAAGAAGACCCAAGATCAGATACAAACAACACTTTCTCTACAGAAAAGTACATAAAACTCTTACTCAAGTAACTATCTGAAATGGTTGTTTTTAAGATTCTTTTGTGTGGAAGCAAAGGATGTGAAATCTTGTTCCACTTGGGAGTAAATAACGGGAAGAATGGCCCCAGGCAGTTGGTGATAATGTGGCATTCATTACAACTCTGTGCACAGAGAATGCCGTCCAAGTCATATGACAGCAGAGAAACGGGCTTCTTTTGTAGAGGGACAGAGAGGGGATGGAGGAAGATATAGTTAATAATTTTCTTTTCATCTGACAGCTTGGAAAGTCCCAGTTCAGCTTTATAACGCCAGCTCCTCGGCTATAATTTAACACCTCTTCCAAGAACAGTTGACAAACGAATGTTAGCGAGCAACACAATGCCATTTTCATTCACCAGCCAGAATGATTTTTTTATGTCCTTGATAAGCCCACAAATATATTTGACAATTTATTCATCGCTATGGTTCGGAGTCAAGATGCACTCTCTTCTGCTCTGCAGACACGGGCACTGCTTTCTTTACCGTACCCCCATCTGTTTTTCTACCACATGGGCATAAAGATTTCCAGAAGCTACTAAATAAGAAAGTGATTTCAGCCCTCCTGTAGTAGCTATCCAGCCATCTGCTGTCTTACCCATGTGCCCTCAATCACGACAACCACTTCCACCCTTGTTCCAAAGACAGGATGAGGAACAGCAATCTCCCAGGCTGCGGGCAGCACACCGCAGTGCAAGAGTGGCAGCAGAGTGACAATGCCTTGCCTAGCAAACTTCACAGGGTGCCCTCAGGAAACAGAACAATCCTCAACAGAGAGGGAGTGGAGGTGACTTCAGAAGCACGTGACAAAATTTCTGTTTGGGGAGGTCACCTGGGGTTCCTGATAATGTAGGGCGGAAAAATGTCTTTAATGGCCTCTCTGCAGGCTAGCACACTTTCTGACTCCATCTGATTTGAAGAGCTGGCATATTCATACTCAGATGCCTCCTTTGTGAGCTGGTCTTCAGAGGAGAACACCTCTGAGTGCTCCTGTTCCCTAATACACTACAAGCTACAGCAGCCTCCCCCCACCCACCACTCCCAGCTGTAGTAACTCTAATAGGGGTTATGCAAAGTAATTACAGTTAATGACAGCCATCCTGATTTTTAACTTCCTTTTCTTATGAGACCCGGGGATTTGCATATTTTGCCTATTTGGAATGGTTGCAAGTATAATGCATCTAGGTTTCTGAATCCTTCTTGGAAATGGAAATTCATAGCATTATCCTGGTAGCCTCATCTCTGGGCAAGTAGAAGCTTAGGGGCTCGAGGCTGAGCTGATGGCATTAAGGCCAGTGATACAAAGATGTGACAGTTCAACTCTCCTGGCACCTATCAGTCAGCAGCCACAGGATTGCATGTGCCAGGGCCCACTCTGCCCTTCAAACAAGAACTTGAGCCTTTCCTTTGGCTTGGTCATTTTAGCAGGGAGGTCCTGTTAAAATGAGGAAGATGGCACATTCAGCTGGGGCCCTGAGGGGAGTGTGCCAGGGGAAAATCACAGGACTGTGGATGGGGTTCAGAAAGCTGCACGTGGGGGTACAGCAGCCTAAGACTAGCCCAAGACAAGGTTGAGGACATCCTTGTGCTTCCTGGACAAAGTGACTGCTCTGCCCAGTGTGTGCTGGCTGCAGTTTGAACGGAGTGAGGGCTCACAGGGTGAGGGGCGGAAGGCACAGCCGCAGTGCCCTCTCTATGCACACCACAGTCCCACTAAAGGCCCATCTGTTCTCATCACTCGAGTATGAGAGACCTGATAACCAAAAGCCACATAGTCAGAGATTTGCTCCAGGCGGGCCTGCATACCTTGCTTCCTTGCTGCTCAGCCCCTGGTGTCACACTGAGCTGGTGTCATGCTGAGCTGAAGGCTGGCTTGCTGCTTATATCTATGACCCAGACACCTTCATGATTAGCAAGTGTAAGAAGCCTTCCCAACCCCAGGATTCTAAAATCTTAACAGTTCTGACATGGGAAGATTTCTCCCTGGAATATGGGCACAGGCCAGTTGCTACCTATTGGCTCTTATGTAACTCAGTAGTGTTTCACTGCGGGGATGGGTGAGGAGAGGGACCCTGCACTGGACCCCCGGAGGAATGACATTACAAAGATGGGATTCCTCAGCCCATCTATCCCCAGGGTTTCAGTCAATGTGGGTGGGTCTGCATTTGGAGGGACAACTGAGCACTTTCAGATCCCGCCCAGGCCTGGCGGTTTCCCCACCCTGCCCCCCAATTTCCATCCATGCTCTCCAGGCTTCTGTGATTCATCTGTGGTGTGCAGGTGATGACAGTGGGATTAGTCTCATGGGGGCTTATCCAGAGATTAAATAAAAGCAGTGATTACACGGCACAGAATTTTGCATCCAGATTTTGTGTTTTAAATTTTTCCAAGGGACTGGTTTCTTCTAGGGTCCCGTAATTGGTCCCTCTTCTGTGGTATTTGGTGGGTACAGTCACCAGATTCTTGACATTCTTACAGAGACGTGGTACCAGTGTTTGCAAAGTGTAAGAAATTTTGTCTTCATTCCTGGCCACAGATAAAGACACGGACATGTCTCCTTTATGGGCTTATCAAGGACATAAAATTCTTTTTTTTTTTTTTTTTTTTTTTGAGGTATTCAGGCATCTTCAGGATGCTCAGGAGTTTTTGAGAGCAGCAGATGGGCACAGAACACACAGGTGCTTCCACCCAGCCAGCAAGGCCACCCTCCCCTGTGACCCTATTTGTGCTGGGAGGCTGAGCTCTCTGCACCACATCCCCAGACAGGTGGTGCGCTTGTCTAACAGGAAAACTGAGATCAGGGTATCCCCTCCAGGCTGCCTTCCATCCCAGGGGGGTGGTCCACTGCATGGAGCTCTTCTCTCTGGCTTCTGCAGACCTCTTTGTCCCTTCCTCCCAACAAAGCCCCCCACTGTTGTTAGTCTTAGGGTGCTGCACCCCCATGTGCAGCTTCCTGAACCCCGTCCGGTCCTGTGATTTTCCCCTGGCACACTCCCATCAAGGGCCCACCTGCGTGTACCATCTGTCTTCCTCATTTTAACAGGACCTCCCTGCTAAAATGACCAAGCCAGCAGAAAGGCTCAAGTTCTTATTTGAAGGGCAGAGTGAGCCCTGGCATAGGCAGTCCCGTGGCCTGTTGGCTGACAGGTGCCCACAGTATTGAACTGTCACATCTTCGTATCACTGGCCTTAATGTGGTCAGTTCAGCCTGGACCCCCTAAGACATCATGTTTGCCCAAAAATGAGGCTACCAAGAAAATGCTGTGAACTTCCCTTTCCCTCGACCATCACGACAAGATCTGAGCTTAACAGCCAGCCATCTCCCTCATAGTGACCCAAAAGCCTCCCCTGCTCTTTTTCTTGGCCCTTACTTTAAGGACTCAAAGTGAAATGAAATCCTCAGACTGACTTTGAGAATCCACAAGTAGCAAGCACCAGGCACCAGGAGTCCGAGTGCCACTTTGCTTTCCTACCACACGTAGGACAGGTGGCTGAATATCCACCTCTCAGTGCCAGAAGTATCACTCATTCTTGAGTGTGAGAGCAGGTTTCCGCCAGCCCCTTACTAATGCATCACAGCTTATGCTAGGCCAACTGCCTGGCAGGCCACAGAACCTCAGAACCCAGAGCACAAAGGAGGAAAACCAGGTTAATGAAGAGAAACGGAGCGCGTCGGGAGGGAAGGCAGGCAAGGGCACAGGCAGGGAGCAGTCAGGCGCCCAGCCAGAGTGGGGGCTCTAAGGCTGGGGGCCGTGTGCTACCCCATCCAACTCCAAGGCCGTGGCCTGCTCAGACCACACCTCAGGTCATTGACAGATGCAAAACAAGCTTTTACGAGTCCCTGGAGGAACCTGTGCCAGGTTCCCCTCGGAGCACGACAAATGCCTGGGCCTGACTCTGCCCAGAACACAGTGCTCACTCCCACCACAGGGCACTCGAGTCTCCTGCCACGTGGGTGCCCCTGTGTGCACTGTTAATACGCCAGGTCTAATTACACTAACAAAAGAGCACTCACAGAGAGAGCAAAAACCACAGGAGGATCCGCGTGGTTCTGTCTTAAGCCTGATTAAGACAAAAGGCTCTGTGCTACTGCTTTGGAAGCTGCTGCTGACTCACAAGTGGCTTAACCCAGCTATTAACAGCCAGCGCCTCAGCAGCTCCCCTCCTGCTGATGCATGGCTCTCCCAGCACTGGCACCATGACTGACATGCTCCCCAAACCTGAAGCCCAGGGCTGGACATTGGTTTGTTAAGCCCGGGGCTGAATGTTGGTTTGTTTTTCTCTTTAAAGCTGCTCCATGGAACACTCCCCCTCACCCCTATCCCCTCTGTTCTTTCTGGCTGGGCAACGAGCAGACCGGGTCACTGCTGGGGTCTTCTGTGACAGGACAGAGTACACTGGCAGAGAACAGGGCCCATATGACACACACAAGGGTAATGTGTCCCCCAAGAGGCAGCTGCTGCCCACCCTGACTCCACTTTTGATAGTATGTGGCTGGAATGTCTTTCATTAGTTTCCCAAACCCTGTCTTAGGGAAGCAGATGAACCCAGTGTCCATTTTTTAATTTAGTATATTTAAGAGCATCACCTAGCCTCGGCCACAGGTCCTTTAAAAACATGCCCCAGAGACACGCTCAGGTGTGCAGTGAGCACAGCAGTGAAGAGGGTCTGCATGGCCTGGAAGAACCTCCCCACGCCACCAAAGCCTCAAAAATGTGGTCTGCCCCATCAATTTGACAGTGGATTCCCACACACTCCCAGATAACCACTTCATGCCCTGTGTCCAGCCAAGGCCAGCCTATATCTGCTCCATATGCCATTGACACATGATGTTCCCTGCACAGGTGGTCTCGGTTGGCTTCCCAAGGTTGGGTGACATGAGGGCGACATGACAGCAACTGGAGGAGTGCTCCTGTCCTGACAATCACAAAATTCTAATTACTTCGTCTCTTGAAACTTATTTTATAATTTTGGTCTCTATCAGTCTCCGAATGCTTTAAGAATAAAAACGCCTTTCAGTAATAATCCTTGCCCTCACCACAGGGAAGGTGCACCACTGATGCCCAAATGATGTGGTATAGCACATGGGCAATATGTCTTCAAAGGAAAGGAGCCCCCAAGGGGCACACAAATGAGAACCCCCGAGGGCATATTCCCATGAGAACCCCCTGAGGGGGGCACACATGTGAGAGAAAGCAGGCCCCCAGCCCCTTCCCTTCCCAGGCCGCCCCTCTGTAAGACCCAAGGGCTTAGTGCCCAAAGGGTCATGTCCTTCACTACTGTGGAAATGCCAGGGCTGGTCTGGGAGAAGTGGCAGCTGATGCCAGCTGATCCCCCCACCCCCAGCTTTCCTATCCAGGAACACCTGGGTAGAACTGTTGGGGAGGGAGTGTGGGAAGCACAGACTCCTGGCACCGAGATGGAATCTGATGGTCACTATGCATGTGTTGAGGCCACCAACACACGTAAAGGAACCCTCTCCACAATATCCCCAGTTGCTGAGCACCAAGGCTGGCAGATCCTCCCAGGGACAGGAAGCCCCTAACTCTGAAAATGAGTTACACAAGGGGATAAAGAAAATGAACACAAGTTTAAGAGCCAGGCAGGGGCAAGTTCAAATCCCAGGACCACCACTTAGCCCCTCTGTGACTTTGGCCAGCCTGCTAACATCCCTGACCCTCAAATTGTCCATCCACAGAAGAGGTTCCAGGGAGCACCAAGAATCACAGTCTACCTCCCCTGCCCCTCTCTCTCTCGGCCCCGAAGCTCCATCCATCACCACCCTGCTTGCCAGTGTCCTGCATTGACACAGGACAATGTCTGTCTCCCACAGGGCAGCATAGTGCCACTCCTCAAGTTCAATGCTGAGCACAGAGGCACCGAATGGCTCCATTTCCACCCAGCAAGTGGGGCCTTGGTGGAGGCCAGCTATAGGGCCACGGGGCAATGAGGGGAGGTGTCCAGCAGGCTCACTGATCAGTGGAGCTTGAGCAGGGGACCTCTGGGTGCAGAGAAGGCCGCCATGCTGGATCCCGGAGCCAGGGAGCAGAGTGGGGCTAAGCCCCCAGCGCACCTTCTGGGGACAAATGATAGCCATGTCTATACTGTACCTGGGCATTCTCAATCATCTTTCAGAATTCATAATCTGCCACTATCGGCACTGCCACTCACAAAAATGATCAGCAAAACCCACTTTAAAGGAATTACTCCAAGAAAATGAAGGTACACAAACATCCCCAATGATATGAGTAAGAGCTGGAATGAGCCTGACAGCTTCCCCCAAAACTCTGCTCAGCAGTGTCCCCAGGTCCTGCAGCCACTGCAGACCCAAGGCAGCCCTTTACCTCCCCTGACCTCCCACACAGGCCAGGTCAGGTGGCACCTGGCACAGCGTCCTGGGCCTTCCTAATGTAGCAGGGCAGAACATCCCTGGAGCTCACACATTTACTCCACACCCACGTCTTGGCATCTCAGCAAAGCCTGAGTCACTGTTTCCTTGAGCAGATCCCGCACCAATTACGAACATGTTAGACTAAACAACATCATCTACTCTGTTCTCATTCTTCGAAGTGAATCTTTCCCTACGTTAACGTGTGAGGAGATACAGATTTAACCCCCACAAACATGCACAACAATAAGACAAAATAAAAATGGCTGCTACCCGTTACCAAACAGAAGTTGCTCTTCAGGGAGGATAACAAGAAGACTAGAAAACGTACCCAGTGAGCAAGTGAGGGGGCATGCCTGCCCCAGGTCACCAGGCAGTTAGAGACGGGACTCGGCCATGCAGCCCAACTCAGATCCGGCTGGTGTCCCCTCTGGCACTGAACAGACATGTGGTGCCTTGACCTAAGCCACGGAGCACCCTGAAGACCTGGAATAGGCTCCTGCTCTCCATCCCCCAGGGCCAGGAGGGCCCTTCGCTCCTGCCATGTGGCCATCACTAGATTCTGCCTCCCTCCTGTGGCACGTGCCAGCTCCCAGCCCCTCCCCCAAGCACTATGTGGGCCCCACTCTCAGCACCCCCACTGCCTCTATGACTAAAGTGCTCCTGGGGCTTGCTTTTCTGGCCTGTGGCAGCCACTCCACCATGATGCAAACCAGAGTAGACTCTTGTAATTTCCTCTGCCCTGAGTTGAACCGAGAAGGACCTGCAGCTGCTCACTCCTGAGGCGGGACGGTCACATCAAGCACTGCACTGTTCAACAAGCAGGCTGCAGCTTGACCACACGGCTTCTTCCTTGACCCCTGCGTTCCTTCACTGCTCTGCAACTACCCTCGGGGAGTCCCGCTGCAGGGTCACATCAGAAGAGTGTCTGGGATGCGTGGACTGGAGGGAAGGCGCTTTCTGAGAATGTCCCACCAGCAGAGCAAGTTCTGCCTCTCCTCACTCTCAGCAGTGCATTTCTCAGTGGACAACTGAGAAGGAGGGGCTGAGGGGCAGTGAAGAGGCAGGAGGGCCAGAACTGGGACTGCACCGAACGGGTGACAACACTGCTTAGGGCCTGGGCTATAGTGTTGCTCATGCCTGTCTTTTGGGGTGTCAGGAACCATCTCCCCTCTCCTGCTCTCTCTGGCTCTGCTGTGACAGATGAAGAGGGCCCTGGGGACAGTGTGGCTCAATTGTCAGGAGCACAAGGCTTTGAGGCTGTGTATCACCTTTTCCACTGTTGGGACCCAATCCAAGTTCCTAGTAGTGCAGAGCTTTGGCTTCTGTACTTGTGATGAGGATGACACATCCTCTCCCACAGGCTTACTACAAACAGTATGCAGAACCTGCAGGGACATGAAACAGCTGAACACAGGATACGTGCTCAATAATGGAGAGAGAAGTGGGTCCTTGTCCAAACACAATCGACAGGGTCCCTGAGCCACACACTCCTAGCCACATGGGGAAAGCCACTTTTCCAGCCACTTGCCTTGGGTGCTCAATAGGAGAAAGACCGTTTACATCAAGCAAATGTCTCAAAATACTGTTCTGACTATAGCCTATCGGAACTTTGAGACTCATCACACAGGTTCTCAAGGACTGAGATTTTAGATCCCTCTATTTCCATGGCTACTAGGCCTGGGACTGGGTCAAGTGCCCCACTGAGCCATGATGGTTGACAAGCACCAGGAAGGAGCTGCCCATGGCTTGGCTACTCTCCCACCCTCCCAACCTGCAAGCCATCAGTGCACAGGGGAAGACCCAGAGCAGCAGCAGCAGGAGACTGCTCTCCAGAGCCCCTCCAGCTCACAGCCACTGACAGGCTTTGCATAGAACCCAAAAGGGTTAAATTGAGAGTCCTGGGTCTCCTTCCCTTCCTGTGCTCACAAGCGGGGACCCCGCAGCCAACTTCTCCATGGCTGCCAGCTCTTTATGTCTGTGTCTTGTGCTAGTGCAGACCAAGCAAGTTGACTTTGGATGTCAGCTGTTTATGACTCTGACCACGCATTGCAGGAAGAAAGAGCCCCCCCTCCCCCAAATAGAAAACAGAGCTATGTTTTATACTGGAAAAAAATAGAAAAAGAAGAGGGGGCCAGTCCAGGATACTGAAGTCTCAAATCTCTGCTGCACTACCCTGAAGCAACACAGACTAAAGAAACCATGACCTTGGGAGTGTCTGCTTTACTCCCTGGATGCTCAATGGCCCCAGGGGCCCATATCCTAATGCCTGCTAGAGGATGGGCCCTGCCAGCACCCTTTACGCCTGACAAGCCCTCCCATCCCCTCCTCCCTGGCCTGGCTCTGTGCTGTCCATGAGGTCAGTGACTATAATGATTTGGTGTCATTGCTCCCAAGGGTACTGAGTTTCAAAAGAAATTCAAGCTGACAAGAGTTGCAAGTGGGAAGTTCCAATGACAGAATCTGTAAAAGAGAGAGAGATGAGGACATGTCTGGGGAAAGGTGAGGGGTAAAGAAGGATCACAGCCTATTCCTTAAAATCCCACTGACTAGGCTGTGTGTGCCCCCTACTCCAGCCAGGGCCCGTAGTGTGTCAGTGGGTGCTGACGGCGGCTTCCAGCCCCAGGCATCTCAGCAGCCCCAACGCCTGATTGGGGATGAGGCCAAGAGACAGAGGCCCCCAGCAGATCAATGCCATTTCCATGCATGATCCTGTCACTGCCTGTTTGGCCTAATTATCAGTGGTCATGAATCCTCACTAGCCCTTCACTGGCCCCTGGAGAATTTTCAAGCGGTCAGCTTTGCAGAAGCAGTGGAGATGGCTGGAGTTAGGCCACCTCCCTCAGAAACGAGGTAAGCTGTCAGGAAGCTAATGGTCACACGTCACCCAGCATCTTGGCCTGCCACTCCACACCACGTGGATAATGTGCACCACGACACCGGTGGCGAGCAGCAGTCCCCTCAGGCTTCACCCTCAGAAAGAAAAGTCACCTCTAAGTCACGTGCACACACATGGACTGGGATGAGGAACCTGCAAGCCCACAATCCCTGGTCTCCTGATGGCTGAAAGCAGGTCTTCTCCCAGGGCCTGGGTGGATTGCTACTCGGTGAATACTCACCCCTCTCCAGCTCTGCAAGGTGCACGTCCGCCTCTTGACTTTGGGCTCAGCCACATGAGTTGCTTTCGCTAATGTGATACTGGCAGGCAGGTGGGCTTGCTTCCTGTGGACACAGCTTTCACCATGAGAACACGGGTCCGGTGGCTGCTGGCCCACAGAAGGTAAAATGCAGCAGACCTGGAAGCCAAGCCACACAGGTGTCAGCCCATCCACCTCACAAAGGATCGTGAGCTGTGAATGCTGTATGCACCGCGGATTCCAGGGGTAAACTGTTCAACACAGTGATACTGGGGCACCAGCTGCCGGACAGAGCTCCCGACGTTCCCAGGAATCCCATGTTGCCTGCCCCTTTGTCAAATTCTGCACCTTGCAAACGTGAGTCTGTGTTCACTGGGCATGTTTATTTTCGTTGAACTGAACACCAAATTAGAAAATGAAATGGCCGTTTCTTCAGCACTGTCATCACCACTGCACACTGACAAGCCGCCCATGCCCTCTGAGCACCACCCCCCACCATGGGCACCAACCTGCTGGCACATGTGCAAAAGGGCAGCGCTGGCCCTGCCACCAGCTGATGGACATGCCCTGCATGAAGGAGTGCAGAGAGACACGGTGACTTCCTGAAATCGTGCTGAGCAGAACAGAACTTAGGTTACCTCTTGCTTCTCTGCTTTCAAGAGGTGAGAGCAGCAGGCGGAAGATAGAACTCGCCAGTAATCACTTCCCAGATCCTCGGCATCCCCTCACCACTAGGCTGGGCTGACTACCACATTGTTAGTGTATCTGCAGGAACAGGGGTGCCCTGAGTGGGAGAGAGGGAGTCCAAACGTGGCCCTGCCTGTTTAATTTAGAGTAATTCTGAGCTACACTGCAGAGGAGCACAGGGGAATAAGTAACACAGGGAGGCACTTTCAGCTGAATCTGTGCCTGTTACTTGGTATTCCATGGGTGCTCAGAGACACTGGCAGCTGCTAAATACACAACAGAAGTGGGGCTCTTCACAGCAGATAGATACTAAATCTTACAAAATTACACAGCTGTGGTGATTGAGAACACAGTTTTGATTTCCACAAATAAGTCCTGGGCCACATAAAGAGTCTTAAATGAAGAGACACTAGGGAAATAATTCAGAAATTCAATCAAACCATTATCTACATACCTCAGTAATACTGACACTGGAGTCACATTTAGGTCACTGCACAGACACGGACAGGCCAAGTTTGAAACATCCAAAGTGGGGAACAAATGCTACACTGATACAGCTGAAATTCTGGTAACCATTTCTAATTAGGTAGTGGAGACACGCAGAGGGCCTGACCTGCACCTCACATGGACTCTGCAGGCCCCAGGGGCTCTGGGCTGCCAAGGGGCTGCAGCATGGGGCTGACTGCGCCTTTGCTCCCACACTCAGCATGGCACATGGCACTTAGCACATGCTCGCTGGAAGTCTGTGGAGTCTGATGGACTCTGTCCACCATTTCTTTTGGGAAGTAGAGTGTCCTCAACTCAGCACACCCCTCTGAAACTCTCCCCCAAATACAAGCCTCAGTCCACTCTGCTTTCTTCATCTCTTTTTTTTTTTCTTATGTGAATTTATTTTATCTTACTTAAACATATTGTTTCTTTTTCTTTTTATTAAATCGTAAACACATAGATCATGTATACATTAATGCATTTATGGGGTACAATGTGCTGATTTCATATAGAATTAGGAATAGAATACTACATCACACTGGTTAATAGATACCTCATCTCGTTTAATTATTGTGTTAAGTCATTTATACTAATAGATCCGACATGTACCCTTACATTATGCACCACAGGTGTGATCCCACCATTCACCCTCTCTCGATCTGACCTGCCCCCTCCCATCCCCCTCCTCCCTCCTTCATCTTGGACCATAGTTGTGATCTATTCTTCATATGAAAGTGTGAGTGATTATAAATTGGTTTCATAATAGTACTGAGTACATTGGATATTTTTTCTTTCATTCTTGAGATACTTTACTAAGTAGGATATGTTCCAGCTCCACCCATTTAAACGTAAAGGAGATAAAGTCTCCATCTTTTTTAAGGCTACATAATATTCCACGGTATACATATACCATATTAATCCATTCATGGGTCGATGGGCACTTGGGCTTCTTCCATGACTTTGGCTATTATGAATTGAGCTGCAATGACCAATCTGGTGCAAATATCTTTGTTATAAAGTGATTTTTGGTCTTTTGGATATACACCTAGTAGAGGAATTGCAGGATCAAATGGCAGGTCTCTTTTAGATCCCTGAGTATTCTCCATACTTCTTTCCAAAAGGGACGTATTAGCTTGCACTCCTACCAGCAGTGCAGAAGTGTTCCCTTTTCTCCACATCCACACCAACATCTGTAGTTTGGGGATTTTGTTATGTGAGCCACTCTTACGGGAGTTAGATGATAACTCAAAGTGGTTTTGATTTGCATTTTTCTGATGATTAAAGACGATGAGCATTTTTTCATGTGTCTGTAGACCATGCACCTATCATCTTCATAGAAGCTTCTGTTCAAGTTCCTTGCCCACAATGAAATGGGATCACTTATTTTTTTCTTATTTATAAGTTTGAGTTCTCTGTGGATTCTGGTTATCAAACCTTTGTCAGAAGCATAACCTGCAAATATCCTCTCCCATTCTGAGGACTGACTGCTTGCTTTACTTACTGTGTTCTTGGCTGTGCAGAAGCTTTTTAGTTTGATCAGATCCCAGTAATGTATTTTTGGTGTTGCTACAATAACCCGGGGGTGGGTGGGTCCTCCTCATAAAGTATTCTCCCAGGCCAATTTCAAAGCACCTTAAATCCTTTTCGGAACAAGGTAGGATATATGTAAATAAGTCAGATCTGATTTTTCCTGATGCAAAACAAGGGAAACTGAGATATCACCAATACAGAAATAATTGAGATTTCTTTTTTTTGACAAAAGGTATTCTCTGTATGATTTAAAATATCTGCCTGTTAACAGGTCAGATCTGTCCAGCCCCTTAATCCAAATACCATGGCATAACAATAGTAGTACTATTGTTTCACTTCCCAGTATATAAACGAAACATGAGTTTTCTTCAATTACTGTATCTATTCTGCAGATGAAAAATGAAGCACTCAGTGACTTGAACACAGCCTTCTACATACCAAGAACTGGACTAAGCTTCATGATGTCCCTGGGTCCTGGAGAATATTTACAGCCACCACTGGGCTTGTCTAAAGACAGCCAGAAGTCTATGGAGGGATTCATATTTACCATTAATGCCTTAATAGCCCAAAGGACTAATTCCTGATCTGTCCAATCATGATTCTTTTCTAAATCAAATAACTTTTTCTTCTTCTAAGATACAGGAGCTTTACCACCTTCAGAAATGTTCATACTTATACGCATGGTGATGTGAGAGAATACTGGTGTGCTCTCTGGTTTTAAGTTGAACGCTTACGTCTAGGGAGCTCAGAGCACCAGCCCAGAAAAGGGAGGGCTCCTAACTTAAGTCTTTTCAGGGGCAGCCAAACGATGCTCCGAACCGTCTCTGGTCCCGAGTCACTGTTCCTAGGGAGAGCAGATGCCCCTGGGATGAAGGGTTGCTGGGTTCCTCTCTGACAAATGAACCATGAAATCTTCTCCAGAATGAAAATACTAGGACCTGCCAGTGGGATCAAGTGGGGGGCATGTTAGTCTTCCCACTCACAGCTGTAACTGATATGGGCTATAAATCTACTCCACAGCCACAGCCAAATAACATCAGATTATAATGAGTTTTCCTCTCCATAAACCTAAAGAGGACTTAAAAAACCAACCAACCTTGAAGGGAAAAGGTGAAGCTCCCCTTGCACTCCTCCAATCCCTCTCACCAGTGACCAGCTCCATAAACTATCATTAGCAACGGATGCAGGGAGGCGGCTACATGGGAGAGGAAGGGGAGGCCACCAAACAGGCAGATGAAGAATGGACCTTTTAAACTGACTCAGCTAACCAAGCATCCACACAACCTTGGCTAATCCTTGAACTTGGGAGTGCAACCATCCCACAGGTAGAAGATAGCATAGGGTGGGTGCACTCTGAGTGCTTATCAACTGATTAACACATTTATTGTTGAGATTTCTTGTCCTTGGTTATCTGGAACAGCCTACAACCCTGAATAAAAAAATAATGTGTCAGCTGCTGCCCCAGCCCACAGCAAACTTCTGTGTGTGTCCAGTTGATCTTCCTCAGACCATATCCACAAACACTTCACAAAGCCCTCACTTAGCACTAGTCTGCTTACCAATGTGATCTCCAACATGTGATTTCCCCTGGAATCCCTCCATCACTCCTGCTTCCCAAATAATTAGAGAGGCAGGGCCCACCGCCCTGGGAGTAAAGGCCAATAGCCTTATTCATGATGATTAAGCAAAGCTTCACAAATGGATAAATATGGGCTTTTGCTGTTGGTATAATGAAGCAGACAAGCATGGAATGCGTTTTTTTAATGATGGAAGTTGTTCTAAGAGAGATGTTCTATGGGGGCAATTTTGCATTATTTGTAAAGGTCTAAGTCATAAAAAGAGGCATTATATTATAATATAATGTCTTATAAAACCACTACATTACTTGTCCAGTATACTCATTTATATTAATCTACAAATATTACATTGAAGTGGTACTTAGAACTAGATTATTTTGTTGAGGCAAAAATCATGTACAATGAAAGTAACCATTTTAAAGTGAACAACTCATGGCATTTAGAACTTTCACAATGTTGTGCAGACATCACCTCTATTTGGTTCCAGATAGTTTTATCACCCCAAAACAAAACCCTGTACCCACTAAGCAATTCTCCTCTACTCTCCTCCCTTTGGTCCCTGGAAACCACCAATCTGCTTTCTGTTTCCATGGATTTACCTATTCTGGATGTTTCTTTCTTTTTTTTTTTTTTGTAGAGACAAAGTCTCACTTTACTGCCCTCAGTAGAGTGCCGTGGTGTCACACAGCTCACAGCAACCTCCAGCTCTTGGGCTTACGCGATTCTCTTGCCTCAGCCTCCCGAGCAGCTGGGACTACAGGTGCCCGCCACAACGCCCGGCTATTTTTTTGTTGCAGTTTGGCTGGGCCAGGTTTGAACCCGCCACCCTCAGTATATGGGGCCGGCGCCCTACTCACTGAGCCACAGGTGCGGCCCTATTCTGGATGTTTCAAACAAATGGAATCATATAGTATGTGACCTCTTATGGCTGGCTTTTTCCGGGCATGATATTTCAAGTTCCATACAAGTTGTAGCACGTAAAGGAAAGTATTTCCTTTCCTTTCATGGCTGACAAACAGTCCATTGCGTGTATATGCCCCATTTTGTTTATCTAGCCAACCTCTAATGGATACTTGCGTTGCTTCTTCCTTTTGGCTACTGTGAATAGTGCTTCTATGAACCTTTGGATACAAATATTTCCTAGACAACCTGTTTTTGATTCTTTTGGGCATATATACTTAGGAGTGAAATTGCTAGAACAGAAAGAGGGATGGAGGGAGGAGGGTGGGGCCTTGGTGTGTATCACACTTTATGGGGGCAAGACATGATTGCAAGAGGGACTTTACCTAACAATTGCAATCAGTGTAACCTGGCTTATTGTACCCTCAATGAATCCCCAACAATAAAAAAAAAAGAAAATTCATTAATCTGTATAGTAATAATTTGTCAACTTACCTGTATATATGTTATACTTTAATAAAAAGTTTACTGAGAAATAAAAAAAAAAAGAAATTGCTAGAACTAGTTTTTGATATTAAAAAATAAATTATAGGGTGGCGCCTGTGGCTCAGTGCATGGGGAGCCAGCCCCATATACCGAGGGTGATGGGTTCGAGCCCAGCCCAGCCAAACTAGCCCAGCCAAAAATAGCCAGGCGTTGTGGTGGGCGAGTCCCAGCTATTCGGGAGACTGAGCAAGAGAATCGCCTAAGCCCAGGAGTTGGAGGTTGCTGTGAGCTGTGTGACGCCATGGCATTCTACTGAGGGTGATAAAGCAAGACTCTGTCCTAAAAAAATAAAATAAATAAATAAATGTATAATGTGTTTAGGACTGATAAACTGAAATCTCAAAATGTGCACAAAATTTGTTCCTAAGGATGGTAATTTTTTTTTTGCAGTTTTTTGGCTGGGACTGGGTTTGAACCCACCACCTCCAGCATATGGGGCTGGCGCCTTACTCCACTGAGCCACAAGTGCCACCCGTGATTTTTTTTTTTTTTTGAGACAAAGTTTCACTTTGTCGCACTCGGTAGAGTACTGTGGCGTCACACTCACAGCAACCTCCAACTCCTGGGCTTAGGCGATTCTCTTGCCTCAGCCTCCCGAGTAGCCAGGACCACAGGTGCCCGCCACAATGCCCGGCTATTTTTTGTTGCAGTTTGGCTGTGGCCGGGTTCAAACCCGCCACCCTCAGTATATGGGGCCGGGGCACTACCCACTGAGCCACAGGTGTTGCACCTGGGATGGTGAATTTTTAGCTTCCTAAGAAATATAGGTCCTAGACAATGCCTAAAACTATAAGTTGTGTTTGATACATAAACACAAGCAATTTTCCACAACATGACAACAAAGACAATCAAATAGCAATAATGATAATAATGATACATAGGGGTAACAGAGACAGCACTGTGCTGTGCCGCACATGCTGGCACAATCACTGTCCCCATTTTCTACGGACAATGCCACATAATGTGTCTCTGAACACCAATCCCAGGCCTACTACTCCAGAGCCCAAATTCTTAAAGCACTAGGCTACTTGTCAAATAACCCATTTATAAGCAACTAGTATTTATGTTGACCCTGGTCTCAAGTAGTCTCCCCGGATTTCAGTCACAACCTGCACACGCTATCATCACATGAAAGGGAAATCGACGACCATCTAAATATGATTCCCTACCCTGCAATGTCCCCTTCAGCAGCTGTTGTCTTATGAAGCCCCAAGCTCCAGCAGAGAAGGGATCTGAGTCTACCTGCACAAGAGGACTGGCACCTTACGTGCACTCACTGAACATGATAGTGAGGTCTGCACCAGCCCAGTCCTCCACCTGTACAGCCTACAGGCTCTCGGTTCTCTTTCTCACCCTCCTATGGGTATTAGGGGGTATCAGCTCCTAATACCTGTTGAAGGAAGATGGACCTATCTCCCTTTGGGACTTGGCTACTCCTCCTCATGGGTCAGGGTTCCAGGGCACCTGGGTTGACCAAGGGACAAACTCTTCCCAGACAAGCCTGGGGAAAAACTCTACCCCTAGGGCTCTGTGCGCCCCACCTGCCACTACCTCCACAGAAACTTGTGAGAGGGCCTTCCAACCTCACAGTCGGCAGGCAGTCATCGATGGGGTAGGCACGGAACCTCACTAGGTAATTGCCTTCATTTCTCATATAGGAAATTTGAAAATTCCTCCCAGGTCACCCCAATGATCATTAAGAACTCTATCTCTCTAACTTAGATACTCAGTGAACAGCTTCTATTTGACTCTTAGTCTCTATCCCATTGTTAAAATTAAAACCAATGTTTTAAAAGTAACTGTTTTCTTTCCTTCTTTCAATTTCTTCCAGTAGCTTAATAGGGGGAAAAGATAGGCCTTTCAGGATTCCTTTCATAACTGAGGCTGCTAGGAGACTGTCTTGGCACGCCACAGAGCCACACTCTGGGGATGAGGAGGCCTGGTGCAGGGGACAGTAGACAGCTTGCCAACGGAAGCACGAGAGGCCAAAAGCCCACAAAGCCCGATGTCAGGCCACGCACCACAGTACTTGGAGTTATTTTTAAGGAGATACACTTATGCTGGTTTGTGACCCTCTCGCACACACTCCCACCCTGGCAAGCTCTGCACCCACCACGGGGTGTTGGCAAGAGCCCCGTGTCCTGCACAGACCACATGGCTCGGGCTGAGTTGTCTCCATGGCGACTGAAGACTGGCTTCAAGAAGAATCTTCAATGCCTGCTTTTGTGGGTAAAAGCATGTGTTTTTTACTCATTTGTCGTAGGGTCACCAAGGAAACAAGAACTCTCTGCAGCCCAAGTAGCCACTGTCACAAAAAGTACAGCACACACTTAGTGGCAGGGTGGAGACATGTCGCCTGCACACCAGGAACGTGGGCATGAGAGCAGACGTGGCACATCCATCTCAGGGTCCATGCAGCCCTGCTGCTGTACCAGCTCATCTGGGTTCCACTTCTCCAGAGGTCTGGCTTTTCAGAGGTGGCCTTCCTCACCGGACAGGTAGCCACCAGCTCTGAGAAGCAGCCTTTGGTTCTTGGGCAACTGCTAGACTCCGAGTCTAGCAGCTAGAGAGTTAACCTGAGAAAGGAGGCACCTGCTTGCCAAGAAGGAGTGGCTAGACCATCACCTGTTGGGGGATGTGGGGTTCTGGCCTGCATGTGCATCTCAGTCCTCAAACCAGAGACAGATGAGCTGCCCACAGTGGGGGGTGGCAGTGCCCTGCCACCAACCAGGGTGGATCAGAACAGTACCCGACACTCAGCCAGTTGGTGTCAAGAAGTGACTCAACCACACTGATGCACCCAAAGGTCCCCCGGTCTGAAAACCATTAGCCACCACCCTGAAAGAACACACATGTGAGAGCGCCCAGGGCTGAGAGCGTGTATGCGTAGTGATTACCATTCCGGTTCCTCCTTTGGGTAATTCTAGCCATTTTCAACCATCAGGTTATAGGATACACATGACCAATTCAGATCTGTTCAGCATTTTAAAGATGGTGAGCTACCTCTTGGGTATCAATAGTGGCACACTGAACGAGAACACACGTGACTTGCTGTGCAAACAGGTAGTAAGCTGGCAGATGGGGGACCCCTGGGTATGACAGCAACAACGCAATTCCCCATCATGTACTTGGATGTGGCTCTTTAGGCGAGTTCTAAGAGCAGGCAGGGACTCCTCTCTGCCAAGCTGCCTTCCAGGGAGGCTCGCTGGGGGCACCGTAGTTATGACTCCAACCATCCAACTGTAACCAAGTTCAGGGTGTCAAGAGTCCTTCTTTCCTGCTTGCATGTTGCTCCCACCAAAATCTTAAGCTGATTTAAGGGGAAAGGAACAGCAATGTAGTCTGAATCATTTTTTTAAAAAGCTTTTATTCCAAAACCCAAATTCTGAATGTTGTTACTCTACGTTTTTATGCTTTTGGTTGTAAATTTTCTATGCACATCCATCTAGGTTCCTCGTGGGAGAGTCTAAGGAGAGAGAAGTCTACAGATATTACACCAAACAAGGCAGGAGGCTCCTGGATGCCAGGATGGGCTTCTCTAGGGCAGCTTATCCTGGCTTCCTGCTGCTTCTCCACCTCGGATGGCAAACAGAAACACCTCAGAATGCCATGTGTCCCACTTCCTGCTGCCCAGCTCTGGCCTCCCTGCTCACTGGTTGGATAACAGAGCTGGGAAGGAACAGAGCAAAGACTGACCTGGAGTTAGATTAACTTACACACAGGACACTTTCAGACACACAGTAAACATTCAACAAGTGACAAATAATAACTAAGCAAATAAAAATTCAAAAGAAACTGTGATTCAGAAGCAGGACGAAGTTGTCCATGGAGAGTGCAGCCTGCACTGTCTCTCCCTGTGCGGGCTCGAGAGACAGATGCCAGCACAGGGCTCCTCAGACTCTTGACCCACAGGGACCTACTAAGGCTCTGCTTTCCCGGGGTGGGTACACCCGGTAAGGGACCAGGCACGGCCTACGTGGCCTGGAGATGGGGCCAAGATGCCCATGGGTACATCTACTCAGCACTTATTCATCCTGGGTTGTTGGGCCCACATCTTGGGCCTCCTCGGATGATGCTCAGCTTTGACCTGCCATGCTGCCCTGGGATTTGACTGCCAATCACAGAGAAAGGGGTGCATTCCCATTCAATCTCCCGCCCACACAAGTCCTGTGGCTCTGAGTCCTGTGTGAGGTAGTCAAAGCAGGAGAAAATCTCCCCTTCTCTGTGGTAGCCGGGGGTGTCCTAAAGCAGGAATCACGATCACTCCAGCCAAGCCCACTGCCCTCTGCTATGCCACTTGCTACTTTCTAAGGGTAACCTTCTCCATGCCTGGGAGCAGCTTGCAAGGGGGCTGCATCCTCATCTCAATGAGACCACAGACTCCACTTGAGGAGCCACACTCCAGGTTTCCAAGCCTAACTTTCCCCCCTAATTTGCTGATCATGAATCCAAGCACACCTCGGAGACCCCCAGAGGGCAGTGACAGAGAGGACTGGAGAGGAGGCGGCTGGGAGGGGCACCCAGCAGGACAGCAGGGCTGGGCTCCCCTCCCTGGCTCCGCAGGCAGACACAGCTGCTGAGCTCACAGCCTCGGGCTTCACAGATCTGGATGTTCAGCGGCTTCATCACATTCTTTTTCCTAGTGCTTATTTTGTTTTCTGAACAGCCAGAGGTTCTCCACGCCACCAATGTATTAGTCCTAGTTACATTTTGCTTTCCAGAGACAAGACACAGGGACTGAGGCTGATGTAATTAACAAAAGCCTGAATGTGAGCTTTCTGGAGCCTTGGTCCCAAAGCCTAATTGCACAAGTATTTTGGCAGCTATTTTTTAAACACAGCTTGGTGCTTATAATCAGAAAGGGGAAGGCTTTGCAAAGGGCTGAGAATAATGCTCAGTTACCCAACAAGAAACCCCAGAATGAGGCAGTCAGCAGAGCTGTGAAGAAGCATCAGTGTTTTCTAGAAACAACACTGTTTTGTTGGAGACTTCTCCCTGTTCTCCAAGGCAGCGTGAGGTTGTCTCACCCTGCTGCCATTATGTTTGATTTGGTGGCAGTCATTCTGTGTCACTGTCAAAATATCATGAGGGAGAACTAACTCAGGAGTCTACTACCATCCAGAAACCTCTCAGGGGAACAAAAGTACAAGAGAAATCACGGCCTGGGCCCCCTCTGCCCTCATGTGGCATGTACAACCCTCATGCCACAAAGTTCGACTGTGGCCTTCATGTCCCACAGTTCTATGTGGTGAGAGCACAGTACAGGCCAAAGAAAATCTGTGGCCTGGGGCCAGAGAAGGTCACAAGCCTCATCAACATCACCACATGCTTTATGGCTTGAAAAATCCTCCATAAACATTTGTCCAAAATAAAAAGGAAAGAAGAAAAAAAAAATACAGATGCTTCTCAACTTACAAAGGGGCAGTGTTCTCAAAAAAACCATTGTAAGTTGAAATATCATTAAGTTGAAATGGTGTCAGCTATATCTGCTCCACTGAACACCAGAGCTCAGCCTGGCCTGTCTTAAACGTGCTCAGAACACACACATTCACCTACAGCCAGGCAACATCACCTAGCTCAAGCCTATTTTATAATTAAAGAGTGGAATATCTCATGTAATTTATTGAATTTGGTACTGAAACTGAAGAACAGGGCAAGTGATACAGGCACTGTAAGTATAGTTTCTACCAAGTACACAGAGCTTTCGTACCATCGTGAAATCAAAACATTGTTAAGTGGAGCATCCTGAGCTGGGGGTGTCTATACCAGCAGCCAGGGCTCAGGACATCAGGCCAGCACAGAAAGCACCGGGAGAAGATGGACACACCAAGTCTGCCACACCCTCTGTCTCTCAGCACCATGAACACCAGAGGAGCTGGCTGAGGCTCCAAGCCCCTCACACACCTGCCCGTCCTCCTCTACTCTGGCTCTGGGTGGGCCTGGAAGGCAGGCCAGGAGACCCAGTACCCCTGAAGGCCCTTAGTGGGGAAGCTCAGCTCGCTCACACAGTGGGACTGAGGGCTGGGCACTCCATGGCCCCTGTCTAGCCCTATCCCTGTGAACGCCCCTCACAGTAGTCTCCCCAACAAGATGGGGCCCTGCCTCACATGCTGGTGTAAGGGCCTCTTCCTTCCCGACGGGGCCTGATGCAGGGGCTCCCTCAGGGCACAGCCAGAGCTGTGTTCCCTCTGACTTCCTTCCTTCATGCAGCAAGGAAGAGGGAAGCTGTGCCAGGGAAACTGAAAAGGGGCCTCCCAGAATTAACGATGGCAGTCAGGCTTGAGCCCCTGCAGCCCCCCATTTCCACTTGGGTCCTTCTGCACCAGCACCACAGAGGCTGGCTCTCAGAGCCCTGGTAGGAAGTGGATTCCACAGGCTCCGGTGAAAAGGAGCAAAGCTAATCAAACCAGGAAACACAGAGGCCAGACAATGCTGTAGCCATGTCTTAGAAATGTTGTTTAGTCTTTACAACAAGGGCCAGGAGCCAGGCTTCCTCTGAGGCCTCTCTCTTCTGCCCTCTTGCTCGGCACTCACATACACCGCACAGCTCTTGTCTTGGGGGTCTGTGTGGGTTTTCCTAGGCTGGTGGTACTTGCATGTGGACCCTGCCCTCCTGCCTGGCCAGGACCTCCCACACACCTACCAGGAAGCTCTGTCCTTGACATGCACATCATATATGGAGAGAGGCATGTCCCTAAAAAATATTATAGAGCCTTAGCATATAGGGAAATAATTGCTCAGGAGGAATTCCATCCTATCTGACCACCTGCTGGTTAATTATTGGGCAACTACCACCAGAGACCAGAGTCATCGGGGTATTTTAACAGTGTATTTCAGTACTAAGCAATGCTTTTTATCCCCGCCTACCTACAGGTGCTGTTAATTCCTTTTTTAAGTCTTATAAAGATGTAGGTTTGTAAATTAAAAGCTGCTGCTTACACACATTTGTAAATAAGCCAGCTCACAGATGACATCTTTCCCTGCTCAGGGGACATAAATCAGCCTGTCCTTAGTGGGAAGGCTGTCTATAGCAGTGAATATCTGAGCTTTTGAATATTTGGAGGAAGATTAGAGAATGTGGGATGACTTGCTCCCCAGATGTGCATGTGGTTACACGTTCACCTCTCTCTCACACACTGTTAATGAAGCAAGCACGAGCCATGTCACTGCTCAATGACCGAGGGACAGAGCCTTCCGAAGGCGTGTCTGAGTGCTGGCTCCTGACTACCTTTTGTAGTGTGAAGGACTTGGCTGTGCTGAGTCCCACAGGGAGCTCAGCATAGCATGCCAGGTCTTGGGCAACAGGTGCAACAGGTGTTAGGTACACAGGCATTCACTTTAACTGGGAGAGTGATGAAAGCCAGAAGCAGCAAGGAGGCACAGACCAAGGCTGCCGCACTGGGAGGATTCCCAGTGTAGATATCCCTTTTCATCTCCTTGTAATTGTTCCTGCAAGTCTTGCTGAGTCAGAGGATGTTCCTGCTTGGGGAAGCCTCTCATCAGATGCCCTGAGTGGATCTCGTGATACACACACACACACACACACAACACGTACACGCACGTGCCCACACGCACACACTGAACATTATGCACACACATGTGCACACATAGGAAAACTTCTATGCTCCTGAGAGTTCTCCAGGGCTTGGCAGGTATTTTCAGCTTTCCTTCATTCCCTGAAACATTTCAGACTGAGCATGTCTGGCACTGGAAGGGTCTCAGTGACCCAGGTCAGTGTGCCCACCCTTTTGGTCCACTGGAGACTTTTTATTACTCACTGCCCTTGCCACGCCACATACTAAAGGCTTTTGTGTGTTTATCTCCTTTATTAAATATATTTTA
The DNA here is from genome assembly GCF_027406575.1 of Nycticebus coucang. Classification (NCBI taxonomy): domain Eukaryota; kingdom Metazoa; phylum Chordata; class Mammalia; order Primates; family Lorisidae; genus Nycticebus; species Nycticebus coucang. Next base: position 103,916,046 of record NC_069783.1, on the reverse strand, counting down.
CAATTTTACCGATAAAAAATCTGCAACTAGGCCAGGAGCGGTGGCTCATGCCTGTAATCCCAGAACTTGGGAGGCTGAGGCAAGCAGACTGTGTGAGCCTCACAGGTTCAAGACCAGCCTGAGCCAGAGCAAGACCCTGTCTCTAAAAGTAGCCTGTCTCTAAAAATAAATTGGAGCAGGCACCTGTTGTCCCAGCTACTTGGGACTGAGGCAAGAGGATCACTAGAAGCCAAAAGTTTGAGGTTGCTGTGAGCTATGACACTGCGGCACTCTACCAGTGGTGACAAAGTGAAACTCTGTCTCAAAAACAAAAAAAAAATCTGCAACTGCTCATCAGAGCTTCTAATTATAATCAGATAACCCGTGGCTATACACTCAACTCAAAGCCAGGATACATTCTGTTTTAGCCCAGGCTGCCTGTCAGGGCCCAGGCAGAGCACCCTAAAGCTATCTGAATTATGGGGGAATGGAGGAGCCATAACCGGCCCTGGAGGAGCTAGGGGGCCCCAGTGGTCACTGGCCACAAAGGATGCTCCCGAGGGTGGCGGCGTCTCCCAGGGCTTATTTCTGGAATTATAATGTTTGTCTCCACTATCTGAATTTTGGAGATTTCAATTATGTGAAGAGTAGGGGTAACAGGAAAGGTTAATTTTTCTTCCATTTCAGGGTAGTTTGCTTTTCAGTTCTTGGCCCTTCTAAGTAACTGGGACATACCCCACAGGCCACCACTGCACAGCCACACTGCCTCTCCCAACTCAGGCTCTAGGACCCTCATGGGAAGCTCTCTCCACCCCTTCCTTTCCAAATAGAACCCTTCAGGCTTTCTTCAATGTTCCCTCTTAAATAACAAGAAAGAAAACCACTTGGTTTTGCACAACTTCAGAGGCAGAGTTGGAGTGGCCCACGCACTCAGCAGGGAGCAAGCCAGCCTCGGAGCCAGTGATTCCTGAAGGCCACATGTGGCCCATGTTTTTCTACAAGACAAATGTTGACAGTAAGGGAGACTAAGATGTCTGGAAAACACAATGGTGTTCAGATGTCTATAAAAAGGGAAATGGAAAACAGCACATTCCAGAAAGCTTGGACAGGGTGAGGTGTGGCGGGAGAAGGCCAGGAACTGTGGCCCTCAGCAATTCCTCACCAAGACTGAAATGCTCACCTCATAGAGCCCAGAGGGGAGACAACTAAGTCACACACCTGGGCCCTTAGGGCAGGCCCTGGCACCCAAGGAATGGAGGGGGTGAGTCTCAGTGTTCTAGTGATAAAATTCGCCACAGCCCAGAGACTGGACGTCTAACTAGAAGTCCACACACCTTTGGAAATTGTGCTAGGAGATCTTATGACAAAGTGTGGCACTTGCCTAAAGACTAATTCATTCTTCTGTTTTCTACCTACCAAGCACTTCAGAGTGTAAGATACTTAGTGGACAGGGAGCACCCTGAGATCCAGGGGATGGGCCCTGTGGAGGTGAATGGGAGCATCCAGAGACCCAGCGTACGGGCCCTGCAGAGGTGGACAGGAGCACCCAGAGACCCAGAGTATGGGCCCTGCAGAGGTGGATGGGAGCACCCAGAGACCCAAGGGATGGGCCCTGCGGAGGTGGATGGGGAGCACCCAGAGACCCAGGGGATGGGCCCTGTGGAGTGGATGGGGAGTACCAGAGACACAGGGGATGGGCCCTGTGGAAATGGACGGGAGCATCCAAAGACCCAGGGGATGGGCCCTGTGGAGTGGATGGGGAGCACCCAAAGACCCAGGGGATGGGCCCTGTGGAGTGGATGGGGAGCACCAGAGACACAGGGGATGGGCCCTGTGGAAATGGACGGGAGCATCCAAAGACCCAGGGGATGGGTCCTGTGGAGTGGATGGGGAGCACCCAGAGACCCAGGGAATGGGGCCTGTGGAGGTGGATGGGAGCACCCAGAGACCCAGGGGACAGGCCCTGCAGAGGTGGATGGGAGCAACCAGAGACCCAAGGGATGGGCCCTGTGGAGGTGGATGGGGAGCACCAGAGACCCAGGGGATGGGCCCTGTGGAAATGGATGGGAGCATCCAAAGACCCAGGGGATGGGCCCTGTGGAGTGGATGGGGAGCACCCAAAGACCCAGGGGATGGGCCCTGTGGAGTGGATGGGGAGCACCCAAAGACCCAGGGAATGGGGCCTGTGGAGGTAGATGGGAGCACCCAGAGACCCAAGGGACGGGCCCTACAGAGGTGGCCGGGAACACCCAGAGACCCAGGGGATGGGCCCTGCAGAGGTAGATGGGAGCACCCAGAGCCCAGGGGATGGGCCCTGCAGAGGTGGATGGGAGCACCCAGAGCCCAGGGGATGAGCCCTGTGGAGGTGGATGGGGAGCACCAGAGACCCAGGGGATGGGCCCTGCAGAGGTGGATGGGAGCACCCAGAGCCCAGGGGATGGCCTCTGTGGAGGTGGATGGGGAGCACCCACAGATTCAGGGGATGGACTCTATGGTGGTAGATGGGGAGCACTCACAAATTCATGGGTGACTCCTCATGAATAAAAGTCAGAGAATCAAAGTGCTTGCATTCTACCCACAAAAGGGTTTTTAAAACTCTCAATATTCCAACTACTTTATTACTTATTTGTTTGAAGGCCAATAACCATGAATTCTATAACCAGAAAAGCTGGCTGTCAAAAGTAAAGACAAAATAATTTCAGCTGGAACATATTCTTCTTAGTAAAGTATCTCAAGAATGGAAAAAAAAGTATCCAATGTACTCAGCCATACTATGAAACTAATTTATAGCTTTCACATGAAAGCTATAACCCAGTTATCACCTAAGCATATGGGGAATGGGGTGAGGGTGGGGAGGGAGGGGGGAGGTGGGCAGAGGGAGGGCGATTGGTGGGATTACACCTGTGGTGCATCTTACAAGGGTATATGTGAAACTTAGTAAATGTAGAATGTAAATGTCTTAACAAATAAGAAAATGCCAGGAAGGCTATGTTAACCAGTGTGATGAAAATGTGTCAAACGGTCTATAAAACCAGTGTATGGTGCCACATGATTGCATTAATGTACACAGCTATGATTGAATAATTAAAAAAAGAGCAAGCAATAGAAATGTCAAAAAAAATAAAAAATAAAAACGGAGAAAATTTGGTGACAGCAGACAACTTAGAGGAAATAGTAAAGGAAACTTTTATAGGCTAAAAGTAAGTGACCAGAGATAATAACTTAAATCCACATAAAATGACCAACAGCACCAGTAAAGATAGCTCATTATAAAAGACAGCATGGGTACCTATTTCTTTCTTTTCTTATTTTATCTCATTTAAGAAAACAGTTGCAAAAATATATAAATATAATTTTACAGTTAGGGCTATTATGCATATAAATACAACATTATTTATAATAACTGATCCAAGAAGAGAGAACAAGGCTTCTTTGGGATAAAGAAATATCTCCTGATAATTTAAATATTACGGAACAAAAGAAAAGATCAAGAAATGAGAAATAAGAAGGTTAATACCACAAAAGTTGTAGATTTGCAATTGCTCTTTCTTCCCTTAGCTTTCTTTAAAAGAAATAAAATTTTGTCAAAAGTTTTTCCCACCCTTCTAGGATTTTTATTGTTTTGTGTCTTAAATTTAAATATTATATCCAGGAAGAGTCAATTTTTGTCAGTGGTGAGAGGGTTAGGTCCAATTTCAGTCTTCCACATGTGGCTAAGCAGTTCCACCAGCACCATTTATTATATAGGGATTCTTTTCCCTCGTGTATGCTTTGGTTTGGTTCATCAAGGATCAAATAGTGATATATGGCTGGGTTCATCTCTAGGTTCTCTATCCTACTCCATGGATCTGTATCTCTATTCAAAACAGCCGGTACCATACTGTTTTGATCACTGTAGACTTGTAGTATAACCTAAAGTTTGGTACTGTGATGCCTCCTGAATTGTTTTTATTTCTGAAATTGCATAGGCTATCTGAGTTTTTTTTTTTTTCTGGCTCCACAGATACAACAATTAAAGCAAACAGATAGACTTCAGAATGGGAGAAGATATTTTCATGGTATGAATCTGACAAAGGGCCGATAACTAGAATCTACATAAAACTCAAATTAATCAACAAGAAAAGAGCAAACAACTCCATTTATGAATGGGCAAGAGACTTAACAGAAACTTCACTGAAGAGACAGAAAATGGCCAATAAACACATGAAAAAATATTCATCGCCCCTAATCATCACATGAATGCAAAAAACCACTCTGAGCTATCACCTAACCCCAATGAGAATAGCCCATATCACAAAATACCAAAGCTGCAGATACTGGAGTAGATGTGGAGAGAAGGAAACACTTTTGTACTGCTGTTAAGATTGCAAACTAATATGACCTCTATGGAAAGAAATATGGAGAATTCTCAGAGAACTAAAAGTAGACCTTCCATTTGACCCTGCAATCCCATTACTAGGTATCTACCCAGAAAGAAAAAAATAATAATTTTACCACAAGGACATTTGCACTAGAATGCTTATTGCAGCTCAATTCCTAATTGCCAGGATGTGGAAGCAACCCAAGTGCCCATCAACTAATGAAAGGATTAGGGACGGTGCCTGTGGCTCAAAAGGGGTAGGGCACTGGCCCCATATGCTGGAGGTGGTGGGTTCAAACCCAGCTCCAGCCAAAAAAAAAACTGAAAGGATTAACAACAAACTGTGGTAGTCTATCATGGAGTACTATTCAGCCGTAAAAAGATGGAGACTTTACATCTTTTGTATTTACCTGTATGGAGTTGAAACACATTCTTCTCAGTAAAGTACCACGAGAATGGAAAAGCAAGTATCCAATGTACTCAATATTAACGCGAAACCAATATATAAACAATTACACACTTACAGGAAAGAAAAACTCAAGTATGTTCTAGTGAGGTGGGGGGAGGAAAAGGGGAAAGGGGAGGAGGGAGAATGATTGGCCAGTTCTCACCTAATATGCACAATCTTAGGGGATACAGCACACCCCCTGGGTAAAGGGCTCAACTACAACTTGAACTTTACCTTTGATACAAAAATAGTATAACCTAAACATTTATACCCTCATATCAATCTGAAATTTTTTAAAGAAGGGAAAAAATGATACAAAATGATGTACAATATTAAGAAAACAAAAAAATATTTGAATGGATAAGGCACTGAACAGCCTCAGATCCCAGACTACAAGGTAAGGGCCCAGGTAGTTTTACCCGGCTGCAGAGAGTGGGGCCCCAGACGCCGTCCTCTGGGCCCTTAAGTCTCCCACAGGCTCTAAAAGAGGCCCTCGGGGAATCAAAACAGGGTTTGAAGGCAGCAACCCCAAGCTCCTGCAGTCTGCACAGGCTGCCCCAGGGCTGTGAGAGACCATTTTTTCATCACATCATCTCTCTGGCGTTTTTGAATTGTGATCACCTGAGACATTTATCTCTCTCATTCATAAAACCAGTCAGCCAAGGGGGTACTCTCCACACTTTCCAGTTTCAGAAATTTAAATGCAGAATCATAAAAGTCTTCTTTAAATAAGATCTTGTTAGAAAAATACAAGTGCAGCCCCTGCATGGAAATAACAGCATTTCCTAGGCCCTTCCCACCCAAAGCCAAGAGGCACCTGAGGGCTTGCTTGATCTTCTTGGCCTAGTCTCAGCAAGTGGGCGGTTGGCCTGCCTCCTGCTTTGGCCACGCTTTTGGGGCCTGGTTTTGTAGAGTGCTGTGGCCTTTCCTCCTGATCTAATGAGGTGGGCTGCTGCATATCCACTGATGTATTCTAATACATATCACACTAATGCATCAGATAAAATGTCTCCTGTCAGCAGAGAGCCCACAAAGAAAGTGCAGGTCTCCATTCCCTCACAGTAAGTGGGGGGTGTGGAGTGCCCCCAAGTTCCACAGGCTGTATGAGTCCATGATAAAAGCCTGGAAATGCCTGCCACATACACCGATTCTCAAGAGCTGGATTTTACACCAATTCTGAATGAGCTGAATTTTAAATATATGCCCCCATTTCAACCAGACTAGTTACTAATAAACCCACACAACAGCAGGCGCTTTTCTAAAGTGGGGTTCCTCATCTTGTCTAAGCACATCCAGGCAAGACAATAATGTCTGGGCAGAAGGCAATAAGCTGTCTGCCTTCAAGGAAACTGAAATCTAGAAAAGAAGTAGGATAGGAATATTTGAAAATGTAAATAGTACTGGAGTCAACAGAAAAGATGCTACAAGGCCATGTGTTTTTTGGGGGGAGGGGGATTGTTTTCTGTTTTTTTTTTGTTTTTGTTTTTTTTTGTTTTTGTTTTTTTTTGCGACAGAGTCTCACTTTGTAGCCCTCTGTAGAATGCCAGGGCATCACAGCCCCCAGCAACCTCAAACTCTTGGGGGCTTAAGCGATTCTCTCGCTTCAGCCTCTCAAGTAGCTGGGACTACGGGCACCCGCCACAACTCCTGGCTATTTTTAGAGATGAGGTCTCGCTCTGGTTCAGGATGGTCTCAAACTCAGGAGAGCTCAGGTGATCCACTTACTTATGTCTCCCAGAGTGCTAGGATTACAGGCGTGAGCCACTGTACCCAGCCTAACACTGTATATTTTTTATTGGCAAGTGCATTATCTTGGTCCTAAGCTCTATGGGTACTCAACAGAACTGCAGAGTCCTGATCTTGACCTGTTGTCAAGGGCTCTGGCCAGCACTCACTGGCACAGCCACCAGAGTGGCCCAGCAAACACTTTCTGTAGCCCTAGGCCACTTCCTCCCAGGCATGCCCCGCTCCCCTTTGCAGTACAAGTTCCCAGCAACTCTCAGGCTGGGAGGCAAATGGCTGCAGACCTGCAGGTGGGGTGCAGTGACCTCTCCATGGGGGAGAAATGGCCATCCTTGATCTCTGCCCATCTAACCTCACAGACAGCACATTTTACTGCTCATTTGTCATTACAATGAAAGCAAACAAAACGCAATCTTCATAATTAATTAGTACCCCTGCTGTGTACTCCTGAGCCCTAGAGAGGGGTAATCACCTCCTCATCATTACTGTGTCTGCATGACAGAAAGGGCCATCAGCAGGGGCTCCCCACATAGCTTTGCATCTGCTCAGGGCAGGCCTCCCAGGCTTGGCTGACTGCATCTGCAAGGGGACACCCAGTGCCTGTCCTTGCTGTGCCTGTCTAACCATTCCTAAGCCAGATCTCCCACCTGTAGACCCAGCCTCCTCTGAGGGGAGGGAAGCTCCGCAGGGAGCAGTGCCCCAAGCAACAACGGTGCCCGCCTCCCACTGCATAGGCAGGGAAGGGCTCAGGACCATCCACCTTCAACTGCTCTGAACAGGAGGAAGAAGTCCCTTCCCCTGGGACCCTGCATTTAGGAATATTGTTCAGACACAGTCCAGAGTTACCTAAGGCTTAAGTTCCATCTCACTAGATTGTCAACCGACAGTATCAGGCCACAAGACTGTGGGCTTTTCTTCCCCTCTGGAGGCCACAGGCAGCCCTGGAAAGCTCTCAGCCATAGACCAGCTCCCCCATCAGACGCTGCACCAGACATTTGGCACACAAAACTGGGAGCCCAGTGGACAAGCAGGATGTCCTGTGCCCACCCTACAGATGACATTCCTGAGCTCCACAGAGGCCATGTATGAAGCTAGGACTAAACCCAGACATGGCAGGTTGTGGGGTAGATACTTTTTCCACCTTTATCTGGCCCTGTGCCCTCCCTGGCTGACTCACCTGCAATGTGCCTGGGCTGCTATGGTGGTTTCTGGAGAGCTCACCCCCCCCACACACACACACACACACTCACCTGTACCTGCACCCCAGCCAAAGTCGTGCCTATCACACTCAGGGTGGGTGCAGAGGTGCCTTGTATGTAGATGTCGGGGTGCGTGGTTTCTCCATGAAGGAGAGGATGGCTAATCATAGGGCTGTCAACCCCATTCAGTGCTCTGCAGGTTTATAAACAGCCACCTTCCCTTTAGAGAAGCTCAGGGTCACACCATTCTCTAAATGCACTGAGAATTTAGAAAAGGAAAAGATCCCAGAGAACCTTCCTGCTCTCAAAAAGATATTCCCAGGGTTGAGAGAGACACACAAACATCTCTCTACCAAAACATCTCCTCTGCCATTTGAAAACTGCCTCTCTGGCCAGGGGAGACAGGAGGGCATATGCAGAAGCAGCTGCTGGGGCCCACGCCACAAACACGACCCTGACAGTTCTTAAGGCTCATTCCTCACGGTGTCTTAACCAGAGGCCATCCAAATGCTGCATGCTCAGAAAACTGGGCAAACACAGAGCCTCCACAGAGGGGACCCCATTTTGATAAAGCTCCCTCTACACGTACTCATTTGAAGACTCCACCTTGCAAAAGAAGTGAAAGGAACCAGATGGAGAAAAGTAAACCCACATTCTGTCAGCTGTGAGAACAAGCATAGACATTGGCATGAAAGACCTGGGGAGTCCCGGTTCTGCGCAGAAGGAGAATCAAGGCCGTGAGGAGGCTCTAGTGGGCACTTGGGGTGGACTCTAGTGTGACTACAGGCCCAGGAGTTGGCCTCGTGAGGACTGTACCAGCAAGCCCAGGAAAGCCCTGCCTGTCATACACCCCAGCCATGTGAGTCCCACCCTCCCCTCCCCTATAAGACCCCACAGGGATCAACAGAGGCTCTCCCCACCCCAAAAGGGGACAGAAAGCTTAGAAGCTTTGAGCTCTCACTCTCTCAGAAACCCTGGCTGCACTAGATTTTGTGATCCTCTCGGCTCCGTGGCTTCTGCCCTTCATCATGAGAATGAGACCTCTAGACTTGTCACAGTGACCTGCACTGGGATCCCTGCAATAAACGCTCATTTCATTCCCTACAGATTGCTCCAGCTTGTCACCAACTCCTGGAACTCTTGCTGCAAGGCATTACTAAGGTGAGTTTATTCTTCCATAAGAGCAGGTTAATGGGTTAAAGTCTTCTCAGCTGCCAGCCACCTGTTGTTTCTAATGTTTGGGCCAGATGAGAGCCGGGTTAGAAATGGTACGGCTGCCTGGGTCTGCAAATCAGAAAGTACTTGCACGTGTGTACAGGCACATGGATAGGTGTGGATGAGTGTGTGCACGTTTGCATGTGTGTGCTGCCAGCCACTAGGGGGAAAGGACTCCTGGCATGGCAGACACAAAAGCCAAGCTGGTCCACCTCACACTGAGCCTGGGACAGACCCAGTCCTGGTGGAGGGATGCAGTGTGTGCTCTGAATTCACAATGAGTCATCTGGGAAGGGGGTTCCTAGTAAAGTCTCCACTTAAACTGGGTAGTTGTCTCCCTTTCACAAAACATGCATTCTTAGCCTTTGTTTCTGCACTTTGGGTCCCTTGCTCTTTTTTTTTTGAGCACTGACACAGGGAAACTATAGCTATATAAAGGTCTCTCTACACGCACCCTTTAAAGACTCCATCTAGCAAAAGAAGTGAAAGGAACTCGTGCCAGTGGCTTTGCTGAAGCACATACCCAGGCATGGAGGAGAAGGAGCCCTCCTTATTGGGCTGGTGCAGCAGTCTGTCCTGCCCCAGTGGTCAAGGTGAGAGAGCAACACTAGCTTAGAGCACCAGGCCCCTCCCAGTCCACTGTGGATTCCATGGATCTCTGGCTGACAACCTCCCTGCCACACCCACGGTGTGCACCTCACAGACACCGGGCAACTGCCATTTACAGGAAAGTCACAGGGTTGCTGTCCTCCTTCCTTCCTCCCTGCTCCTCACATCCACACAATCTGAAAGCAGAAGCGGTCGACTATTTTCTAGTGACAGAGTAGTGGCAGTGTCTGATGCTACCTGGCCACAGAGGACTTATCTGCATGCCCACCTGAGCACAAGAAGCTCCTGCTCCCACTCCCAGGCACTTCCTGAGGACGCTGTGTGAGTGGCAGCTACAGAGTGAACAGAGGCATTCTGGTGGCTCTGGGGCTTCCCACAGCCACCAACATACAAAAAGCTTCTGAGTGGTGCTCAAAGGCAATAGCATGGGGCCTGGGCAGCAATGAAGCTCCCAGCACTCAGGCTGAGAGAGGAAATGGCATAAAACCTGCCACTGCAAAAGACGCTGACCCCGTGAGCCCCCACCCCGCTCCCTTCATGGAAACAAAAATACCATTTGGCTGGGTGCGAGCTGAGGGCTAGTCTCCAGGGCAATGGAATACAAGGGATGTCCCCATCTGTCATCTGGCACCTAAGAGGCCTTGAAATAAAATCCCTCTTCACTGTTTTCTCCGGTAATTCATTCATTAACAGCTTGATGTTTTTACTTTCACCAAATAAGACTTAACTCTGCACAAAGAAGATGAAGAAAAGAAAGATCTAGGAAATGACTAGACAATGAAGACTAGGGAAAAAATGACAATAAAAACTACAGCCCAGGGTGGTGCCTGTGGCTCAAAGGAGTAGGGCACCAGCCCCATATGCCGGAGGTGGCAGGTTCAAACCCAGCTCTGGCCAAAAAACAAAACAAAACAAACAAACAAACAAAAAACTATAATCCAATGCTGTTAGCAAATCCTCCTCTAGCTCTCTGGGCCCTGACACACCCAACAGCAGGCTCCACCCATGCATTGCAACCTTTAAACACCTGCCCTACCCACAGGCCTTACAAGTATTTTTGATGGATCTTGGACCTCCTGTTTCTATAAGGGAGTACCTGTCTCCATGTCTAAATTATTCATAAATCTGAGGCATTCTCATGGCTTCCAGGGAGATCACATTGTTGTCTGTGTCCCTAAGGATCCACTTGAAATTAACATGTCAAGAGCACCTTCTGAGCTTGGCAAGGACCTTTGCAACATGTCAGCCTCCTGCACTCCCAGGAATCACACTCAACTAGGACGAGGGAAGCAATGGGCACCTCACCTTGGTGGTCACTCTCAATTGCTAAGTGGGAAAGGGCCTCTCCTAGGTGCTGGCCAGAGCAGCCAGCTGGGAGCACAGACCCAGCCTTACACTCTGGAGCACACAGTCTAGTGGGAAAGACAGGTATTAAATATACACACGTTTACATTTGTGAAGAAGGAAAAGAAGATGGTAAGAGAACATGTGCATTTCTGTTCAACTACACACAGGAAATCTTCCCCAGGGGGTAAGGCATGTTCTAATGGCTGGAGCAAGGAAATGAAGATTCTCTTTACACCTTGATCTGCTGAACTGAGTAGGAAGAGATAAAGGGCCATAAAGGAAAACCAATGTAGCTATCTTACTGTTCTGAAAACTTCTGTTTATTAAAAGCACAAGCGATAGACGGATGGCTTCATTTTGTTGTCCTCATTAAATCAGGATGATGAGACTCAGCTGGTGTTCTGGCCCCAGACGTAGACTGGTGCGCACGGGAAGCTACCATCAGATGGCATCCCAGCCTCCTCAGCATGTTTTCTGGCAAATAGCTTCTTTATTCAAAACAACTCAGAAAGTTGTTTCCGACAGTTCTTGAAAGTTGTCCAAATTCCTAGGCCTACCTTAGAGAACATTTTCATAATTATAGAGGTTGCAACATCTCTAATAAGAACGTCAAGATTATTTTGATGAGGTTATTTGCTAATTTTGCTTTTTCTGTGAATAAAGATACCTAGTCAGTTAATATAAACTCCAGTACAAGTCCAATACAATGCCACAGTTCTTTATACCGATCATTAAAATAAAAACAACCTAGACATTTGCTATTAATGGCAAAGGTGACAAAATAAAGTGTATGTGCAATGCTGTGTTCTTAGAATAGTTTTATTTAAGTTTCCCTTAGTGATACAGGGTGTGCTAGAATCCTGGTGTGACACGCTCACACCAAAGCTGAGTGTGTTTGTGTCACACTGCAGCCTGCGGGTAGCGTACATTTGATTAGGAAAGAGAAACCCCAGACAGAAAGTGAGAGCTTCACAGGTACATACACCTTCACCTTTAACCCCCACGACATAGGGGGTTCTCATGAGGATGGCAGATTGTACCATCGTCCCCACTCTTCTTCCGGTGAAAATGATCCAATAGAGTATTCTAACCTGAGCCACGAGCCCCATGCAGGTGTTCACTATCCATCCAGAGCATCCTAAATTTTGAGATCAGAATGGGGCATGTGGCAGGTGCTGCCTCCCTGGGCCCACCCAAGAGGATTCTGATGCCCACAGAGAGGGATTCCATACCCACAGCAGACCAATCTGACCCGACTTTTATATAACAACGTTGTGAGTTACTTTCTAGTTGCCATGGACCCTCAAGTGGAAGGTCATAACCCAGGTGAACCATACCTGTAATCGTGGGCAGGAAGTAAATGCTTGGCCTGAGGAGTGGGGACTGATTTAAGAAGCAGGGGCTCAGCACCAGTAGCACAGTGGTTATGGCGCTGGCCACATGCACTGAAGCTGGTGGGTTCAAACCAGGCCCAGGACAGCAAAACAATGACAACTGCAACAAAAAAATAGCTGGGCGTTGTGGCAGGCGCCTGTAGTCCCAGCTACTTGGGAGGCTGAGGCAAGAGAATTGCTTAAGCTCAAGAATTTGATGTGTGAGACTGTGAGACTCTGTCTGGAAAAAAAAAAAAAAAAAAAAAGCAGATACCACCTGACAGCATCCAAGATCCAATCAGACGGGGTCACCTCTTGGCAGGATCCAGTTAGGTTATGCCTCCCAGCACCACCTCATTGTGAGATCCAATCAGAACACGCCTCATTACCCTTTGCTTATAAAACCAGCCCAACTCTCTTATTCAGGGACATGCGGCTTTGGAAACCATCCCACTGTGTTCCCAACTTAGGCAGAGTCCCAGGACTGGAAGCTTCTGCCATGCCAGAGGCTATTCACGTAGGAAGCATGCTGGGTGGCGTGGTGGGGGAACTGTTAAGTGCTGAGATAAGGAGAAGCAAAACCCAGAAAAAAATAGACAAGGAAATTGATTATTTACCCAGCCTTCTTCTCATGAGATTACAGGAACAGTCATGGGTCGTCTAGCTGTGCTCATGAATTTTTATCAGTGTCTAAGATGTCAGTTGTTAGACCCAGGAGTATGTTAGTAGGTAGAGGCTGATGAAGAGTTAAACAAGGTTGGTAGCATTTACATACAATATGTCAGGCCTGGTTCTAACTACTTGATAGCATTAATTCATTTAACTTTCCGAATTTGCTCAAGGAGGAATGTACCATTCCCATTTTACAGATGGAGAAAGTGAGACACAGATGGGACAATTTGCTCTGGATTGTACAGACAGAAAATTGTGGCTCTGGCTCCTACATCTGTCCTCTAGTCACTACCCTGTTGCATATTAAAAACTCTAGAAACAGATTGATTGTCCTCAGGTCAGACATCTGAATATCTGGTGTGGGGATGGAGAAGGCTATAAAACAATACCGAAAGAAAATGTTATTTCCTTCATGTTTTCCTCTAAGTATCTTTGCTGGAGTGGTTGAGGAGGCTTCACCCAGGTGGGCACTAGCCAGGGAAATTCTCATGTGAGTCAGAAAAACCATTCCTTCAAGACAAATCTATTATAAATTTGAGTTGTGAAGTACACAACCTGTACAACCCTACATGACAGTCCTAAGAGTTGTGAGAGGGGAATTATAAGGAATAATGGCTCCAGAAGGGAAAAAAATGCAGCTTAAGACAAAATGCTCATATATTACTTAGTGTTCTCTACTCTCTAATTATTTTCTCAAATTAAAAATCATACATCTTAATATGTCAACCTACCCAGCAATCTTTGCATCTAAATCAAAAAGAAATCATAACCCCCATTTAGCCCAGTGGTTTAATAACCACTGTTCTTGTTCTACTTTCCAGACAAATTCCTTTCCTAATAACCAGATACAACCAATTTTTATCAAAAATTCTAAGGAAAGCCCTGAGCATAATTCTAAACCATGAGATTGTTAAATTAGTAAGAATATGCTGCTTCAACATCTTAGATCTAACATGAAAATCATGAACGTAAAATGATGCTACTCTTGCCTTAATTAGAACACAAGTAGCAAGTTTGAGAACTAGGAGAGTTGGGCACAAGTCAAGTCCTCGCTAGCCTACCCTGGAAAGGGGCACCCACCTCCTGAAACTACCTCAGCACAACAACCAATCCTGGCCCTCTTTTGCCTCCCAAAGGAAATAAACCAATCAAAGTAAATTCATCCATTGTAAAAGCTAGACTTGTGGGTATAAAACCAAAACAAAGAATTTTAGTTTTTGAAGTTCATGCGGAAGCTGCCTACAGATGGTCTCTGACATACGATGGCTTGACAGGCTTTTCTGACTTTATGATGATGTAAAAGTGATACACGTTCAGTAGAAACCGTATTTTGACCCATATAACCATCGTTCACTTTCAGTACAACATTCAGGAAGTTACATGAGATAGTCGACACTTTATTATAAAATCAGCTTTATGCTAGATGATTTTCCTCAACTACAAGGCTAATGTACGTGTTTTGAGCATGTTTATGCTAGGCTGTGACGTTCTGTGGGTTAGGGTTTTGTTTTTTTTAATTTTTTAAATTTAATTTACTCTTTGTTATTTTAAAGACACGGGGTCTTGCCCAGGCTTGAGTACAGTGGTATGATCACAGCTTACTATAACCACAAACTCCTGCACTCAAGTGATCTTCCAGCCTTCTGAGTAGCCAGCATTATTCCTACTGCTACAATTACTGCACATCACCATGTCAGGCCAAACTTTTTGTAGAGACAGAGACAGAACCTATGTTTTCAAGGCCGGTCTAAAACTCCTGGGATCAAGTGATCCTCCCACGTTGGCTTCCCAAAGTGCTAGGATTATAGTCATGAGCCACCGTACCAGACCAGTTAGGTATGTTAAATAGATTTTTGACTTATGCTATCTTCAACGTATGAAGGGTTTATTTGGATATAACCCTGTAAGTGGAGGAGCATCTATATCTTTGGTTTGTCTGTTAATGTCCCCAATTTTAGCATTGAAAGTCCTATGTCCCAAGAAATTTCTCAGTCCTAAGAACACCAAGGCAGTAGGTCAACCCATGAAAAAGAGAAAACTGTAGGCTTGTAAGAAAAAGTTTAGATAATGAAACCAAGGAAATGATTTCAGATATAAGCATTAAATTTAGAAAGTTTAGAGATTTTTCACTCAGATTTTCCTCTGGAAAATAAACTTTCCGCTTCTGTTGGACACTGTAAACTTTCTGACTGAATCTAAAACATCTTTTTTATTTTTTATTTCAGATTAATATAAGGATACGTACGATTAGGTTACATTGTTTGCATTTGTTAGGTAGAGTCCACATTGTAGTTGAGTCCTTCACCCAATCCCATTTATAATTGGACAAGAGACATGAACTGAACCTTTTCCAAGAAGACAGACGAATGGCTAACAAACACATGAAAAAATGCTCATCATGCCACAGAAATGCAAATCAAAACCACCTTGAGATATCACCTACCCCCTAGGAGAATAGCCCACATTACAAAGTCCCAAAGCTGCAGATGCTGGTGTGGGTACAGAGAGAGAAGGGGGAGCACTTACACATTGTTGGTGGGATTGCAAACTGATATAGTCTTTCTGGAAAGAAGTATGGAGAATCCTCAAAGAGCTAAAAGTAGACCTTCCATTTGATCCCACAATCCCATTACTAGGTAAAACATCTCTTTGAAAACTTTATCTTGTTTTATTTGAGGGTATTTTTGCCCATTTAGGAACACAGGGTGGAGAACACAAAGTCTAGAACCTTAGAGTCTATACCCAGAATGTAGTATATATTTTTAAAGTATTAGATGCTTGGTATTTAAAATTATTAAACATTCGGCATTTTTAGTATATCAAATTCTATGTTAAATATAATTTTACAAAAAAATAAGTTATGCGTTCCTAAATGGACAATGTTAATTTAAAAATTTTCAAAAGAGCATTCTTAACAGAATTGTACATATTTGGATTTATCCCCACATAACTGGTTAGACTTTTTGTTCTACCTAACTAACATCGGGTATAATTTTTGCCCAGGACTTCAAAATTCCTGATAATCCTAATTCTCTCTTGAGGGTTTTTTTTTTCTAAAATAGCTAATTATTAAATTACAACAGACACAGAAGTTAAATTTGACAAGTGTTAGTGGTTCACTCCCAGTTCCTCCTTGAGATAAGTAAGTTTTCCATATCTGTTTCTTACAGTAAAGTTTTCTAAATTTAGCCCCCAAAATAAAGCATTATTATTTTACTATTATTATATACACACCATTATTTTTGTTAAATGTCTTTCAGTATTTGTCGTATTTTAAAAAAGGAAGAAAGGTAAAAGTTCAGGACCCTTGAAACATAGTCCATTATTATTCAGTTTATCTTAATCACAGTAAAAATAAATACTTAGATTTGGTAAGTTTTCTGAGTATATCAAAATTTATTATGATAGATAATAAACCAGCTACATGCAATACAACTGATGTTGCTAAAACTCAAAAGTGGATTCAGCTGACAGGAGGCTTTCCACACACATGGTAAGGCCCACCCGCACAGGGAAAGCTGTTTCCCCAGGCTTCCGATGTTTGGAAAACTCCCAACTCTGTTCAGGTGCCTTTCTTAAAATACCAATCACCGAAGTATATCAAAACCTTAGGGAACATTCTGAGGAGTGAAGAAAAACCTTAAGGATGGAAAAACAAGAATTCAAATTAGGAAAAAATGTACTAACTGCTACTATTTCGCCATGAAAAACATCGATGTTAGTCATAGTAAAACTACAAGGTTTTATCTTTATTTCACTGACTTAAAATTTTACAGCAAGAGAGCTGGTGTGAAGGGAGGGAGCTCCTTCCTTACCACCTTCCAGAGCTCCCGGAAGAGCAGGTGGACCCCAAAGCAAGGCAGCCAGACCTGACTGGGTGCCAACCACTTGACACCTTGGGCAAGTCTCAGTCACCTTTGGCTTCCTCAGGAACCACGGTAATAACACCAACTTTATCTTTTTATAAAGATTGTGTGTTAGATTTCCTTCCCTCCATCTTAAAAATTATTGCTCAGGTCCTCTTCTTTTACCAAATAACTTTTCAACAGAATCCTATAGGAAAGAACTGGGGATGGGGTTGGGGGGGTGAGGTTAGGTGAAGTTAAAGAGATGCAATTCTTCATTTTTCTCTTCATTCACAAAACATACTAATTATTTCTTGCACTTAATTGTTTAAACATATTTAACATACATATTTAATTGATTAATATCTCAATGTCTCTTCCGCATTGCACTTGTCTTAGAACTAGAATTGACTATAGGTACCTAGGGACATCCATTTAACTCCACAATGAAAGCACCATTGCAGAGCAGACCTATGTAAATAACTTTGATAAAATGTCTCCCAGCTATCCTAGCAAAAAAAAAAAAAAATCGAGAATGATAAAACACAACCAAGAGAGGGAAAACCACAAAACATCCCTTCTGAATAACAGCATTGAAAAACAAAAACAAAGAAACAAAATGAAACCCCATGAAACTTGCAGGAGACAATACTAATGAATATATTTATGGCTTCACGGGAGAAGACTTTTTAAGATAATACACAAAGTGAACAAATCAGAAAGGAAAAAGATTAAAAAGTTTATTACAATTAAATCAATTTATCAACTAACCAGCTAATATTAACACATATAGCTATGAAAGAATTAGCATCCAGAATACATAAAGAACTCCTACCAAATAAAAGATCAATGATCAAAAGAAAGATGGGCAGTGGCTATTGTGCCGGACTATACAGTAATACCCTACGGCTGAATCATGTGCCCCTGGATTAGGCTCCTGGAAAGTTTCACCCAACAATGAATACCGTCTTGGTGGCCATGTGACTGGCTTGGGCTTATGAGACGACAATTATGATGCCAGCAAAGGTTGCACATTGGAGTCTGCTTTTTCACAAAGAAACCCCTGCTAACCTTCCAAGGAATAAGAAACCATGTAGAGGGGAACCCTAGCCAGCTCTGCTGTGCCAGTAATACCAACAAACACACAGAATTGTGAGCTAAATAAATGGGTATTATTTTAAGCCTCTAAGTTTTTGAGGTGTTATTTACGCAGTAGATGCTAATTGATTGAGGGAAAAAAATACAAAAAATGTTTTCCTTCACTGGCAATCAAAACCTAACAAATTAAGAGCTAGGCAGCCACTCTATCAAATGTGAGGTGCTGGAGACGCTCATACCCTTGTTCATAAAGGGGTGAAGCTGTCAAATAAAACCAAGCAAGAGCTTCCACTTGGGACAAACACAGCAGGCCAGGCTGATGCATGACCACTGTACCTTCCTATGGTGATAAGAAGAATGGTTGTACACAAAGTCCTGTTCTCATAGGCAGGGGTAGGGTGGCCATGTGTAGGTGGTGGACAACTACAGAGCTCTGGGTCTGGGAGCTCTGTTTGTCCTGTAAGTTCACTAGTTTTATTTAGGAAGTAAACTTATTTAGAGACTAATAGGGGCTGAAGATATTAAATAAGACCCTTGCAGGCTGACTTACTGCCTGCCCAAGGAAGGGAAGAGAGGAGGGGACTACTGTTGCAGAGTATCTGTGGGTACCACCCACCCTCTTAAGACATGTCATTCCTTGGTGTATGCAATGGACTAAATGTTTGTCCCTTCCAGACACCAAATCTGCTGGTGCCCCGATTATGGACTTTCACCTTCTAGAACAGTGAGGATGTTGCCTAAATGTCTGTCGTATTTTAAATCCTAACCCCTAAGGTGATTGTATCAGGAGAGGGAGATTTGGGGACTAGGTTGATACCTGATGAATAGGATTAGTACCCTTAGAAAAGGGACTCCAGAGAGTTGCTTCACCCTTCCACCATGTGAGCTGCCACATATGAACCA
Organism: Nycticebus coucang; assembly: GCF_027406575.1. Taxonomy (NCBI): domain Eukaryota; kingdom Metazoa; phylum Chordata; class Mammalia; order Primates; family Lorisidae; genus Nycticebus; species Nycticebus coucang. The sequence continues at coordinate 103,897,255 of NC_069783.1, read as the reverse complement.
GAAAGACACCAAATTTGCTGGTGCCCTAATCTTGGACTTTCAGCTTCCAGAACAGTGAGGATGTTGCCTAAATGTCTGTTGCTTATAAGCCACTCGAGTTTATGGTATTTTGTTACAAAAGCCCAAAAGGCTAAGATAAAATAGTCCACTTCAAACTCACAACCACCATTGGGCGGCACCTGTGGCTCAAGGAGTAGAGTGCTGGCCCCATATACTGGAGGTGGTGGGTTCAAATCCGGCCCCGGCCAAAAAAAAAAAACACCTCACGACCACCTTGCAAAATAGGTATCATCTCACTTTACAAATGAGAAACAGAAGCTCAAAGAAGTTAAGTAACTTGCCAAAGGTAACAGGACTGAACATTTCAAGGGGATGCCATCTAACAAGGACAGCAAGAACCATGCTCACCACCAGACAGGGACTGGCACCTGCTCAAGGGCTGAAACCCAAGGGCTAGAGCCTAAGGCTGCCCAAATTTATCTTGCTTCTAACTTGTGTCCACAATGTGTACAACTCATGACAATGTATAGGTTGCCATGGGGAAGGTATATGAAATCTCCCTTGCCTTTAGCAGGGAGGGTATTCTCAGGCCACCTCTCCAAGGCCAGCAGTAGGGAGGGACGTGCCGTGGGACAGAGGCTGCTGCCAGGCTCAAGCATCAAGGCTTTGTATGACTTTGACTTCTGTTTCTGGAGCCTGTGATTTTCAGTGCTGCAGACACCATGGCCAGATCCACCCTATGTTTGCCTAACAGAGGTTGGGCATTCTTGTGTTTTCCTCATTCTGCTGGCTTGTCCTGTAGCAACTATTAGACAGAACAGCTCTCATCTTAAAAATACAATTCCATATAGCTTAGGGTTCTATAAATTTAATTTTCATTCTTATATCTGGCATTAGTTTGGGGGTATTTCCGAAGCATCAGGAAGAAAGAATTGCATTCATGGGTGAACACCAGTACTGATGGTTTTGCCTAGAAATTTAATGTAGTATTTATTTTCGTAATACTACCAGAGGTCTATATATTAGGACAAATCAGGAATGTGTCTCTTGGCTGAGCTGCTCCTAAATGTAAAATGTGCACATTTTCCTGAGGACGTTTTTGCATAATGCTTTGTTGTGATTCATGTGTGATTCTTAAATGTTTTATTCCCCCCTTGCATTTTATCATCAACTTGGATTAGAATCTATTGTTTTGCAGTCCATAAATAGCACATCCTTCAAACAATACAAGGAAAATAGAAAAGAAGCTAAAAGGATTCACTAAATTTTCAATTCAAAAAAAACTATTGTTTCCATCAGGCTAGGCAAACTTAGGACCAAAAGAATGGATCTTACCATCCCTACAATTATCCACTGCAGTGTTTAATGATTATCGTTGAGGGCTGAACCCTTCACTTACGAACAAATGAGTTGATCGGGGAGAAACAAACACCCAACTTCCCATGGCTACCACATGCATATGGAAGGTATCAGCTCTGCTAGTGTTCTAGCCTCCCTCCCTCAACCTCTCTCATCTACTTACCCACTCACCCCCCCACTCACCCATTCACCACCCCCTCACTCATTTACCCACTCACCCATTCACTATTCCATCTGCTCATCTATTCAATATCTCTCAAGTGCCTAGTAAGTTCTTGGAATTTGGGACAGGCTGGAATTCAGAGGAATGATAAAGATGGAAAAGAAATAGCCTCTGCCCTCAAATGACTTTTATTCTAGTGAAGAAACAGCCACACACATTTGACTATAATACAGCAAATGACAAAGAACTGCTGTGTGGAAAGTTATAAACCAAGAGCTCTGGGAAAACAGAAGGGCAACAGATTCAAACTAGCTTCCTGTTAGAAACTGAGCTTAAGTTTTAGTGGAGAAGATGACATTGAAATGAGCTCCTTAAGAGTAAGTATGATTTTTGTCTGACATGAGGGAGCCATGAGGCTACAACAGGCCCATCGCATGCCCCTTCCACTCAGTCCACCTGCCCCCCTTTCCCATGCACTGGGACAAGCCAGGCCTTACAAAACATCCATGCGCCACGGGCACTCTTGCATCCTCGTTTTGCTCCACCTCTCCAGCCACCCTTCCCTCCCGGGCACACTTCTCTCCTGGTTTCCACGACACCAGCCCCTCTTGGCAGTTTTTCCCCGGCCCCCTCGATGCCCCGGCATTAGTGTGCCCCAACCCCTGCCTGCATCTGCATCTTCTCTCTTGTGTTCTCTTCACTCTATGACTTTAAACACCATCTCTAAGTGAGGTGATGCTAAATCATAGCCCAAACCTGTATGCTACTGAGAGTGCAAAGGCGCCCTTTAGTAATTATGTCGAGACAACAGATCTTCATAAAAACCATTTTAAATCGGCTACATAACATTAAGCTAATGTCATAGACAATAGTTTATTTAGAAATCACCGTAGTATTAATAACATTCAAGTTGGCCAGGTACAGTGTCTCATGCCTATAATTCTAGCATTCTGGGAGGTTGAGGCAGGAGGATCCCTTGTGTTCAGGAGTTCAAGACCAGCCTGAGCAAGAGTGAGACCCCCCACCCATCTCTACAAAAAAAATTAAAAAATTAGCTGAGCATGGTGGCAGCACCTGTAGTCCCAGCTACTCTAGAGGCTGAGGCAGGAGGATTGCTTGAGTCCAGGAGTTTGAGGTTGCTGTGAGCTATGATGATGCTACTGCACTCTACCCAGGACGACAGAGTGAGACTCTGTCTAAAAATAAATATTCAAATGGTTCTTCATTTTTTATTCATTTTATAATACTAAAATGAATATTTTATGTGGAAAAGTGTTAGGTTTTTAGGTTTATTTGTCTTAAGAATGGTTTTCTTTTGGCAGATCCCCAAATACATTCACTAAGTCAAACACATGGATATCTTCAACGCTTCTAATCTATCACGCTGAGTTCCAAAAGCATTATCTGACTGACTTTCCACTGTAACATCAAGACTCTGCACTTCTTTACATTATTTGTTAGTCTTTATTTTTTTCAATGAGTACCTGTTTGATTACTATGGTCAAACATTCTTCCATGCTTTCAGTATATAAAGATCAAACATCTTCCAACATCAGTTATTGTCATTTCCTTTCTTATGAATTATTTCTACATGTTCTTTCCTGGTGACACGGTTTCAATAGTTTTAAATAACCACTTTCAGCAAATCCTTCATATAGTAACAAATATTAACTCTTTAATTAAAATATTCCTTTTTTTTTTTTGAGACAGAGTCTCATTCTGTTGCCCAGGCTAGAGTGCTGTGACATCATCATGGTTCACAGCAACCTCAAACTCTTGGGCTCAAGCAATCCTCCTGCCTCAACCTCTGGAGTAGCTGAGACTGCAGGAGCACACCATGATGCCCAGCTAGCTGAGCATGGTGGCAGCACCTGTAGTCCCAGCTACATTTTCTATATTTAGCAGAGATGGGGTCTTGCTCTTTCTTGGGCTGGTCTCTATAACTCCTGAGCTCAAGCAATCCTCCAACCTCAGCCTCCCACAGTGCTAAGATTACAGGTGTGAGCCACTGTGCCTGGCCAATATAGGCTGTTAGTACCTTCCACGTGTATTTTGTCCTTTTAGTTTGATGTTTTCATTTACTTTTTAACTTGTTTTACTACTATGTGCAGTTGAGATGGGGACGCTATACTCACGGTGTGCCACCCTCCCTTCTACATCTGGCTAGTCTTCTGGCACCAGGTGTTTCTGGTCTTTCTATGGCCTTCTTTTAATATTTAACCCCTGGGCCAGCTGAAATTTCTCTGGGGACTGCTTCTCCCCACCCCTCAACTACATTAGGGCCTGAGCTGTAAATAGTGGTCACTGCAGGGCTTCACAATTTGCCCCGGAAATGCAGTGTGATCTGGGGGGCCAGTCCCCTTAACCCCTGTGGGCTATTTCCTCAGGCTAATGAGTCTGACCTGGGTCAAATGTCAGCAGTGTCCCCATTCTGCTAATGGGAAATAGTGCTATGGGGGTCAGGAAGTGAGAATAAAGTAAGGGGGCAATGTCCCATGGGATTTCCTTTCCTTAACCTTGACCTCCAGGTTCCTTAAATTTCCCTATTTGGGCAGCTTCTTCTGGTGCTAGTGTTAAATAGTACTGTCCCTTTTCTAAAAAAAAAAAAAAAATAGAACTCTCATTCACCGTCATCTTCGATCAACCATAGGCAAAAACCATGACAAAATATCTCATTTATTTCCTAAAATGCACTCACCTTAAACTTTCTCTTCTGGTTCCTCATAAACATGGCTCACACTCAGGTGTCCCTTGTGGTTTTGGGGAGGAGGAGAGTGGGAGTGATAGGCAATTTACAGCAACCATGTGGGTAGTGGTTCTTTCCAGAGGGCTCCACTGGGCAGCTGGAAACTCTGGGAAGGCAGATGCTCAGTGACCCTCTTCTGTGCAGTCTGGATTTGCAGGGTTAAGAGGTTTCCTTAATCTTATTGGCTTTACAGGCCAAGCAGGTGGGGTCATTTGGTATGAAGCTGAAATATGAGTGGGGAGGGAGAAGCACAGTGGAGAGTCTTACAAATATTGTCATCAAAGCTCACAATTCCCACAGGGAATAGAGATAACACAGACACCCTCCCTCTCTCCCCCTATTGACACCAAAAAAACAACAAAAGCAAAACAATCAACAGCCTTGAAGCACATGCCCCAGCAGTGTCTTTCACATCCAGCTGGGCCTCTTACCAAGCACTTCTAAAGGCACCTGTTTCCTCTTCTCCAGGTGATCAAGTGGCCCCAAGAGCTGCTCACCTCTCACATGAGGGTTAATAGGGCCCTTTTGCTCTCATAAGTATCCTGTATGGTAACTAGTCACTCTACCTGGCTAACATGGAGAGGGTTAGAAAAAGATTGAGGTCTTTCAAATTGGAATCTTTTGTGGCCCTTACAGATCCCTGGGATGGGAGAGGAGGAGGTAGGAGGGGAGAAGGAGGAGAAGGAATGCCCCGCAGTGGGAATCCCTGGGCCAGCAATTCCCCTTTCCCTAGAACCATTCAGAGTTTATCAGTTTTGCATGCTGATTTTCCTTAAAGAAAGCTTCCTCCTGCTACTATATGTCAGAAACCATGGGCCAGGCAGTGTCCCAGGGACCCTCCCCCGACTACCCTAAAGCAGTGGTTCTCAACCTTCCTAATGCCGTGAGCCTTTAATGCAGTTCCTGTGGGTCATGACCCACAGTTTGAGAACTGCTGCTCTAAAGCCATAAGGTTCTGTGTTCTGGTTCTAAACCTCTGCCTCGTGAGCAAGGAGAACATGACAGCTACTGGCATAAAGGAATGAGGGCAGCTTCTAACGTTTCTGCACTCACTCAATAGCTAAAGAACTTTAGGCTACAGTGACAACAGGTATTGAGGTAGGGACACTCATAAAACAACTCAAATAAGTAGAAACATAAAATAAACTAGTTTGCCGTGCATTCTTTAGAATGTGAGGTGGTAACCAAGACCGTTAACAATATTCCACCATTTTTCCTCTTCTGAGGAACACGTCATGGTTGAATTTCTTCAAGTGGTCAAATATGGTCATGTAATGTGTTTCATTAAATAAATGGGGCATTGCCTCTTCTTGATGGAAGACTGCAAGAGCCAGTGAGCTGTGTGTCACACTCCTCTCTCATTAGCCTGTGCCCAAGTGAGACCCTCACCTGCAGAGACAAACATATAGCAAACAATAAAACTGGGAAACAAACTGTTACTGTTTTCAACAGCTGCCAGTGAGGGATGTTTGTTACCATAGCACAACAGTCTATCCTGACCACTACAGAGAGGTTTCAGATAAGAGCCAAGCAACTTACAGAGAAGAAGTTGTGTACTCCAGAGCCCAGTGTTTCACAAAATTAGTTCCAAACAGACATTTGTAGTCAAATAAATTCAGAAAAACTGCCTATTTCATCTCCTTCCTGATGGGCCATGTTTTAAGGCCCGAGAATCCTGCAAAAGAAATCAGCTCGCTTTGTTTCACCTAAAATTCTCCTGCCTGAAAATGTCCCTGGAATGTGCATTTCATAACATGCCAACTAACAGCTTCAGAATCACAACTCTAGTCAATTTAAAAACATATACATGAAGATCAAGATACAGATATATTTTTAGTTACAGACCAGTAACCAATTTAGAGATTCTAGTGGCCTATTGTTGGTTAAAGCATTATTAATTTCATGGCATAGCTATTTTGGAAAATGATCTGGAAATTTCTTATAAAGTTAAACATATATTCACCATATGATGCAGCAGCCACACTCTTAAATATTTATCCAGTGTAACGGAAACGTACATTCATACAGAAACCTTTATGTGAATGTTTACGGTGGCTTTATGAATAATTACCTCAAACTGGAAACAACTCTAAAGCCCTTCGGTGTTCAATGGTAAATCACTCAGCAATAAAAAGGAACAGACTACCCGCAGGCTAGGCAACATGGACAAATCACAAATGTGCTGTGCTAAGTGACAAAGCCAGACTCAAAGGGATCCTATGTGATCCCATGTGTATAGGATTCTGGAACACAGGAATACTCCTGAGAGAATGCCAGAGGCAGGGGTATAGGAGTGTGTGGCTACAGCAACGTGACAGGATGCTTCAGGCTGGGCTGAAGGGAACTTTTAAGCATCATCAGGGAACACATAGGGACAATTCTTATAGATTATTGTAGTTCCTGTTTCCATCACCTTGAAGCTTCTACTCAATCCATCTTTTTGAATGAGTCCATGTTTCTCTAAAACATACTGTTAAGCACCCTGTTCTATAATGAAGAAATAGCATGGAGGGAAGGGGCAGAGCCCAGAGTTGGTCTCGTCTTAGGCACTGTTGTACAGGCTCTCAGCTACACTGTGTGAGGCGCTGTGCCAGTGCACACTCCCTCTGCCAGTCTTGGCAGACACTGTGAGAAAGGCACCACGGCCTCCTGCTTACAGACAGGCAAATGGGGCTCAGGGAAACTGAGTGACTGGGCCAGGCAACACAGGTAGGGAGTGATCAAAAGCACTAGCTCAAACTGTTTCTATCTATACTTCCAGCAACTACTCTCTATCATTTTCCAACTCTAAAAACTGACACCTCTAGGACGGCTGTAATCAACAAGACAGATAGTAACAGGCATTGGCAAGGACATGGAGCAACTGGAATTCTCATGCAGTGCTGGGGAAGAGTGTAAAATGACACAGCCACTGTGGAAAACAGGGTGACAGTTCTTCAAGTAGCTAACCGGGGTTATCACAGGACCTAGCAATTCCACCCCAAGGCATACACCCATGAGAAATGCAAACGTAAATCCACATAAAAACCTACACATGAATGTCCACAGCAGCACTACTTATAACCACCCCAAAGTGAAGACAAGCTCAGTTTCCACTGTGATGAATGGATAAATAAAACGTGGTATGTTCATACAATAGCTTATGACTCAGCAACAAAGAGGCCTGAATACTCTAAAACCCTGTGGTGGTGAACACACATCTCTGCACATAACACTGAAAGCCACTGGGCTGAACATTTTTTTTTTTTTTTTTTTTTGTAGAGACAGAGTCTCACTTTATGGCCCTCGGTAGAGTGCCGTGGCCTCACACAGCTCACAGCAACCTCCAACTCCTGGGCTTAAGCGACTCTCTTGCCTCAGCCTCCCGAGCAGCTGGGACCACAGGCGCCCGCCACAACACCCGGCTATTTTTGGGTTGCAGTTTGGCCGGGGCCGGGTTTGAACCCGTCACCCTCCGTATATGGGGCTGGCGCCCTACCGACTGAGCCACAGGCGCGGCCCATGGGCCGAACATTTTTGAAGGACAAACTATTTGCTATGTGAATTATATCTTTATTTTTGTTTTTTATTTTTGAGACTGAGTCTCACTTTGTCGCCCTGAGTAGACTGCTGTGGCATTGTCATCATAGCCCACAGCAACCTCTAACTCCTGAGCTCAAGAGTTCCTCTTGCCTCAGTCTCCTGAGTAGCTGGGACTATAGCTGCCCACCATGACGCCCGGCTAATTTTTCTATTTTTAGTAGAGACGGGGTCTCACTCTTGCTCAGGCTTCTCTCAAACTCCTGAGTTCAAGCGATCTTTCCACCTCGGCCTCTCAGAGGGCTAGGATTACAGGTGTAAGCCCACCATGCCCTGCCTATGAATTATATCTTACATATCTTTGTTTTTTATTTTATTTTATTTTTATTTTTGCAGGGTTTTTTTTTGGCCAGGGCCGGGTTTGAACCCGCCACCTCCGGTATATGGGGTTGGTGCCCTACTCCTTTGAGCCACAGGTGCCGCCCATGAATTATATCTTAATAAAGCTGTTTTTTCAAACAGAAAAATATCTAACCCAGTTAAATTCTACATTGCTAAAAATGAGTGAGAGAGGAACAGTGAACAGAAGATCCAACACCAACACATAATCCCAAGTGCTCGGTAGCTGCCTTGAGCATGGTAAGATTTAACTCGGAAGCAGACTAAAAATACTAATTGTATTTTTACTTAGGCTAATGTTAAAATTAGTATGTAGTCCTCAGCCATTGTCAGCTGAGAGCAGAAGGAAGCAGCCTACTTAACCGGTAGGTGGAAAGAAGAAACCTACCAGGGGGAAGAAATAAAGCAGAAAGCCCAGTGAAAAACGCTATGAATAGACAGCGATGTTCACTTTTCATGCATGTTTCTGGGGGGGCGGGGGGGGAATCCAAACACTGACCACTGGAGCATGGGTGACATTTCGTCTGCGCAAGAAGACAGAAGCATACTGCCCTGACCAGGCACGAAGCTGAGGCTGCCGATGCAAGCGTGGTGACAATTGCATTAACCTTCTCCCACAGGAGTTATTTTTTATCCTAACTCACTTGTCAAAATGTCACCGCATTACTTCACCTCCCCACATTACTTCACCTCCCCACATCCACCCACAAGTTCATCTCAGCTGGAGAAGAAAGAGCAGTGATTAGAGCAGGGGCAGCCCAGGGGTGAGGAGCTGCTCTGTGTTGACAGTCTGACCCGGCTCCTGGAAAGGAGGAGGTGGGCAGCAGACACAGGTCAGGCCACCACCCACTGCCACTTTCTGGCCAGGGGCAGGAGCAAGCGCTAACTGCATCCTAGAAGCCCAATCTGTGGCTCCCAGAAAGCTGACATTTGGGCACCGTGAGAATTAACTACACATAATGAGGTGCTCCTGCACCAAACGAGTCTGCCCTTTCCTGCTTCCTGCCAGCGCAGTCCCCAGGCTAAGATGGGACAGGCCCCAAAGGAGTCCTAGTGGCCAGGGAACTCCTAAGGGATTTAGAAATGAAGTGGGATTTTTTTTTTTTTTTTTTTTTGTCTTCCTAGAAATACGTATAGATGCTCCTAACTTACCAGGGGTCACATCCTCATGTAGGTGACTACAAAAGTTTTGAGACAGATCACGTCATGGTCCCTTATTTCACTTCCAAGGAACACAGATGACAGCATCCTTTCTGATTCACCCACGCAAGTTTCACCTCACTCGGCTCCTTGGTGCTGCTGTGAGGGCTTCATTTATTTCTGTCCATGCAGATTTTATGTTTTCATCTTTCTTAATTTTTGTGTATCTCAAAACTTTTGTAATGACATAAACCCATCATAAGTCAAAGACTCTGTAGCTGAAAATGCATTTAATGCCAGCAGCACAGCATATAATGCCCAATGTGAGAGCCACACAAATTCATAAGAAACTGTACCACTCGACTTACAGTCAAGCTCTGTCCTGATAAGCCCATTATAAAGTGAAAAAGTCAGAAATCATTAAGTCGGACCATTGTTAAGTCAGGGACTGTGCAGTGAATGGGTAAACAAAATGCAGTATGTCTATACTATAAGATATGAGCCATCCATAAAAAGAAGGAAATTCTTGACACATACCAAAACATGATGAGCTTTGAAGAAATCATGTTAAGTGAAATAAGCTGGATATGAAGGACACATGTTATACGGTTCTCATCATACAAGGTGCCCAGATACAACAGCCAGACCTTATTTTCTACAGTCAGATGCTTTAACTTCTGGGGCCTTCCTGACCCTGGACAGGCTGCTAGTTCCCGAGAGTGCAAACAGCTTGCTCAATGCACACCTTTCAATTACAAACCTCCCAGTCCAGAGTCCAGAGCCACCCACCTCCATTACTGACCCTGGGATGCAGGGCTACTACCCACTTGCCTGACCACCCCAGGGCCAATCTAAGGAACCATCACAGCCAGAGAAGCCCGAGGAGGCCTGACGACTGCATGTGCTGCAATGTGGATCCTAGATGAGACTGATTCTGGGACACAGAAAGGATGTGAGGGGAAACTACGGCCCTCCCAGTGGAGCGTGGACTGTGATGCGTGGAAGGTACCACATGGAGGTGCCGGGTTAGCACCGGGGGTAATGGGTGTGGGCACATGAGAGGTCTCTGTACTTTATCACCAACTATCTAAAATCCAAAGTGCAGTAAGGGGGAAAGGAAGGGGTGTGTGACACAATGAGAAAACTTACTTTATCTTTGGCCCGGGTTCCTGGCACAGAGTTTCTACAACCCTGATTATTCCCTGAGTGACAGGGCTGCTAGGAGCATCTTTTGTTCCAATATTTTGTCTTCCTCTCCAACTCTTCCTCCCCAACACAGCTCCTAATCCTTTGGACTTTTCTGGGTGATAAGAGAGTCTTTTATTCCAATAAGATGACTCTCAGTGACTCCTAGGTAGGAGCTGGTCCCCAGAAAGACCAACCATGAATAGAAATTTGGAACTTTCAGCCCCACCAGATACCGTGGAGAAGAGGAAGGAGAGAGAAGCTGAAGACTGAGTTAAAAACTGATATTGCCTATGTGATGAAGCTTCCATGACCGTCCCTCAAAGGTGGAGCTCAGAGCACTTCCGGTTGGTGAACACATCCATGTACCTAGAGGGTGGGCACCCCAACTCCATAAGGAACATAAGCTCCTTTCCTTTCTTTGGCTGCTCATCTGTTTGTTTTAGAGACAGGGTCTTGCTCAATTGCCTAGGCCGAAGTGTAGCAGTACAATCATAGCTCACACTGCAGCCTCAAATTCCTAGGCTCTAGTGATCGGCCTCACAAGTAGCTGGGACTACAGGCGCCTGCCACCACACTTGGCTTACTTTTTCTATTTTTTACAGAGATGGGGTCTCACTATGTTTCCCAGGCTGGTTTTGAACTTCTGGCCTCAAGCAATCCTCCTACCTTGGCCTCTCAAAGTGCTGAGATAACAGGAGTGAGCCACTGCACCCAGCCTTTTATCATATCCTTTATTAATAGGATAAACTAGTAAATAAAACTATTTGCCTTAGTTTTATGAGCCATTCAAGAAAATTACTGAATGTGAGGAGAGGCTCACAGAACACTCAGACAGAAGTTGTGGGTGACCTAAGGATTAACAATTTGCAACCGTCATCTGCAGAGGGAGAAATCTTGTAAGGCTGAAACCCTTTTCTTGTGGGGTCTGCATTAACTCCAGTTAGATGGTGTCAAAACTGAATTGAATTACAGGATACCCAGTTGGCGTCTGCAGAAAACTGGAGAACTTCTTGGTGCAGGAAAAAGCCCCACACATCTGGCATCAGAAGTGTTCTGTATGGAGAGTGAGCACTGATGGAAACAGTTGGTTTTCCCTATACAGTATGACATGTGGAAATAGAACACACATCCCCAAACATCTTCAGACTAGAAAGATGCTGTCTACAACACAATTTATTGCACCTGCTCATTAATGAGACAATAAAAGCCCTTCAGGGATAGACTCGCACAGCATAACACCTGCCACCAAGTACATTCCTGGGGACTATGAAGGCTGCTGATTGAATTTCTGACAGCATTATAAGCAAGTGGCACAATGTTTGCCAAATATTGCAAGTACATAATCTGCAGCAGGAAATTTAGCCATAAGAGACTGTCGGCGTACATCAGGGGAAAGGGGAAGTATCAAATACACAAGTGTCTGGGTACCACTTTTCCTACAAAGAAAGGAAAATACTGAACTGCTCCCGCTCTCTCTCCCACCCACAGCAAATGTACATTCCATGGTTCCTGAGCCAGGACAGCACCAATGCACATTTAGTTGGGAAGCATCAGAAATGATGGTCACCATCATAGAAGCCTTCCAGTAACTGGAATTGTAGACACACATGAGTCAAAGGCAGAGCCACCCGAAGGTGGCCAAGGGTGATCTCTGGGGTGAATGGGAATTCCGTTCCAGGAAGGAAGTTGACTCCAGCTGGCCAGGCAGGTCACCTGCCCAAATAGGGGAAGTTTGCACTGGGCCTAGAAGAACTGTGTAGAACTCTGGCACCTACAAAGAAATGAACCGTGTGACCCACAGGGAGTGCAACAGAGAATGAGTGGGGAGGATGCCACCTACCCACAGAGCTGGTGGGCAGGGCAAGGTTAAGTCCAGGGGAATCCTCCACACACAGGCCAACTCAAGGGCAGAGATCTGGCACAAAGGGATGAAAGGCCATGACCTGGGCAGACCCAGGAACCCAACACGAACAGTCCCGAATGCCGCTAATGTCTCTGTCCTCAGAACACTGATCACCTTGGTACAGTGACTTCCTGGCATGGACAGATGCAGTTTCCCTGCCCTGCATTCACTCCCCTTCTCCTAACCACAGCCACAGAATGTCTCTCAACACTCCCCAACTCTCAGTCCCTGAGGCCTGCGTAGGACCCTCTCAATTTCAGGACAAAACACAGAATGCGCCACAGCAGTCCACACAGCCAGTCACCGTGAAGCTTGTGCACTCTGTGGATGCTCCAGCAGAGGGCCCAGAGGGGCTTCCAGAAGCAGGACAAAAACCCTAGAGCCCTCCTGCCTACATAAAGATGACTGTGAAGCTGCTGGGTCACCCCATGGAGCCCTGGTGAGACCCAGAGCTAGAAGAAAGCCAAGTCTTGGTGACCACGTGGATACAACCTACCTCAGGCTCTCAGCCACCCAGGCCGAAACTTTCCTTCTGGCTTCCTTTTGGCCAATCCCAGTTAGATGTTCTTCCTCTGGCATGTAGGAGTCCTGGTTCATTTCCAGAACCAGCTATTCCTCTACCTAGGCCACAAGCTCCTGAATGGTATAAAGCATGTCACATACATTGGCGTGTCCCCAAAGAACAGTGTGATGCCCTCCCCAAGGTAAGCCCCACGCAGACTTGGGGTTGCACAGACCCGCTGGGAGGGCAGATGCATCACCCTCTGATGGTCAGAGGGAGGCTGAGGAACACTCAGGCAAGGGCAGCCACTCAAGAGGAAATGAGAAAAATCCAGGAGGTCACCCTCAGAACAGTAAAGAACCAAATCTTAAAAAGGCTTAGGAAGAGGCTGATGCTACATTTTATTTCTGGTTTAAGTCTTAAGAGGTCAGTAGGGTACACTTGAACACAGTGACTGCCAAAAGGCAGCACACGCCATTCGGACCTAAGCAGCTCTGGGTCCTCCACAGGCCACGAACGCCACAGACCAAACAGACAATTTTCTTAAGTCGATGTGACCTTAGTTTTGAAATAGCTGGCAGGTCCCATTTAAAACGAGCCTAATGATCTGTTTATGTGGTTGCTCTTACATTAACTATTATAATAAAAAATTTAAAGGAAGCTAGTCTTTCTCTAAGTTCCTTCTACAGATGTTGATAAGCAGAGCTTTGAGCTGGATTTATGACCTGGAAGACACATAAAAGCTACTCTTTGGGGACAACCACCTCCTACGTCTCCTCCTAAAATTACAGAGTGATTTAGCCTGAGAAAAAGGACGAGATTACAGTTACGCACATTGTTCAAGTTTAGGTCTGTTTTTTCATGACAAAATACTATTCTAATATTGAAATTATATTTTGGTGATTCATTTTGGCTTGCCCCAATAACAGGAGATTAGAATAGGGTCTCTCCAAAAGCAAACCTGAAACTAACCTATAAAACTATATTAAAGTCGAGGACGAACAGACCTACTCTTATCCCTGTTCGTTCTTGTAGGAAAGAAAGGGATCCAGGGAGAAAAACACACTCTTACATTGTTGGTGGGACTGCAACTTAGTACAACTTCTATAGAAAGTAGTATGGAGATTCCCCAAAGAACTAAAAGTAGACCTACCATTTGGTCCAGCAATCCCACTACTGAGTATTTACCCAAAGGAAAAACTGTCATTTTATCGTAAAGACATTTGCACTCAAAGGTTTGTAACAGCACAATTCACAATTACAAAGATGTGGAAACAACCCAAGTGCCCATGAGTACATGAATGGTTAATAAAATGTGCTTTATGTACACCATGGGAGTACTATTTGGCCATAAAAAAACAAAAAAAAAAACAGTGACCTAGTATCTTCCAGTATCAACCTGGCTGGGCCTGGAGACCACTCTCCTAAGTAAAGTACTGCAAGAATGGAAAAACAAACACCACATACTCACTACCAAATGGACCTAATCAATCAACACTTACATTTACATATGGAAGTAAAACTCAATGGAAATCAAGTAGGCGGGAGGGGAGAAGAGGAGACAGGTACAAGGCATCCATTCTGGTGAAGGGCACACTTACTATATACAAAATCAAACGTTTTTGACTTAAAATATACAAAAGCAAACTTTGTAATCAAATGTATGTACCCCAGAAGCATTCTGACATTTAAAAGGAAAACAGAACTTAAAAAAGAAAGAAATTCAAACATGAGGTAACTTAAGCCACTGCAACTAGCTAGTCCCAGAGATGGACACAGAACATTGGAAACTGTTCCCTTGCCCAACCCTCAGGAGAGAACTACTGGGCAAGTGCCACGCTGACCAGGTTGTGTGGCCCCGTGGCCCCAGTGGGGAGTCAGCCTGGCTTGCATCTTTAAAGAAAGTCATCCTCTTTGTAAGAGTCATGGGGAAACTTGTCAGAAATGCAGATTTCCAGCCCTTGTGAGTCTGGAGTGGATCCTAGATACCCACATTTTGAAACTATCCTCAGTTGTACCTGCTTTTCTCTGGTCAGCTGAGCATGCAGTGACTTGAAGAAAATGCAGCCAGGCCCCCCGTTTAATAAACCTTTGATTATTATTACTACAACTACTATTATTAACACAGAGTTCTTTCATATACCTAGTTGCCAAGAATGGAACAAGACAGAATCCCAGACCCTCATTTTACACCTGATGAAACTGAGGCCACAGAAATTACAGAAAGAAGTTCTGACATCCCCCAGCCTGGCTGGCTGTGGGAAGGTGGTAGGAAGAACAAAGCTCTAGACAGGTGTCAAAAAGCCTTACCTCAGTCACTGACTTTTTCCAGACAATCTTTACCTTTGAACCCACAAAACCCCTTTAAAATGAGATTTAAAAAACAAGAATATGCTAAAATTCCCTAACTGTCCCTTCAAGTAGCCACTAGCCACATGTGCTATTTCAATTCCAATTGTAATTGACTATAATAAAATAAAATTTAAAAATCCAATTCCTGAGTCATCTATGAGCACGGAGCCATAGTCACAGGCTCAGTAGCCATGGGAGGCTGGCAGCTGCCACAGTGAGCACAGATTTGGAGCATTTCCAGCATCACCGACATATGTACAACTTCAAGAACTGCTTTCAGGTCCCTTTTAACATCAGAAGAAAATGTTGATTTAATCTTTTTGGATTAAACCCAGCATACAATCAAAATCCCACACACACACACTGAAAGGGTTCTCACTATCCAGTACATGACGTATAGTTTTAGTATCACTAGTCATACCAAACAAGTCTGGTTCTACTATGCTAAGGGAAGGTCTGGCTTTGAAATATCTGACCAGCTACACAAGCCAGGCTGGAACTCCCACTGGCACATCACTCTGTAAGCACACACGTAACCAGGCCTGCCAAGCAGGAGGCATAGGGAGAGACCTCAGTTTCTCTGTGTATAATACAGGGGCCCAGGCAGGTACCCCCACGACTGTTGCAGCTCTAACATTCTATCCTTTTATGAGCTAAGTCAGCAGGTTGTAACTTCATTTCCTGCATTAACGCGTACTGAGCACTCACATGCCAGGACCAGAAGTGGGGGGTCGGAGTCCATCCCCCAGGGCTCTGCCAGGAGGGACAGTAGCCTGGCTCAGACCCCCACAGTGGCCACGCCGGGCAGGCCAAGCAGGGGGACCCACAAGGCACTGAGGAGCTCAAGTTCTCTCCATGTGGCTCTGGGCCTGCCACAGACTCTAAGCGTGCTCTTCTCTCCCAGCCCTCCCTTTGGGTTTCCACTCCTGCTGTGTTACAGCAAAGACTCCTGCTGTGTTACAGCAAATACTCCCACTACTCATTTCCAGTTGCTGACCGAGGGCAGGCTGTTTCCCCTTCCAAAGGAGGGCATCGCCTAAAGTAGTCTCTACCTCCTGAAGCTTCCTCATGCCCCAGGCACCGGGACACACCTAGCAGAGCTGCCCAGGGAGGGAGAACAGCCCCTCGAGGGGTCTAGAACCACAGGGTGGCCAGGAGCTCTTTCTAAAGGTGTGTGGCTGCACATGGGGTGGCAGAAAAGGGGGGCAAAGCATCCATGAGCACAGTGGCAGCAGCCATGTCTGGTTTTAGCAAAAGGGACAACCTATGCCTCTCTCTCCAAACATTCGCTTCCCACCTGGAGAAGCACCAGGGAGTGGGCACTGACCTCTGCCCAGAAGCATCTGACAGCCACAGGCCCTCCTTGCTGAGGCACATAGCACCATTCTGCCTGTGACAGGAGTGTCAGGGACCCTGGTCCCAGGCAGGTGCAGGCCCTTCCTCTCACAGCCAGTAGAACCCCAGCCTAGGACACACACCGAAGCCAAGAGGCCTCTGGGGAACACCACGTGGTTCCAGGGGACCACAGTTGCTGGCTAAGAATTAGAAAATTCATTTTATCTGCTATGTGTTTTGTTTTGTCTTTTGGCCAAGAAAAAAAATCCCTAGGCAAATCACCTAATTTCACAGAAACACTGGATGTCAGTGGCAGAAAAGAGGAGCCCATCCTTTTATAAGGAGGGGGTTGCAAGCCAAGTGGGGGTGCCTTGTAAGGGTCTGTAGGGGTGCTGCAGGCTCTTATGCCCACCTCTCTATTTACTTCACAAACTCCCTCTGCTAAAGAACCCACTTTTTTCCTTATAATTGGTGAATCATAATTTTTTAATACTGTACATATTTATGGGGTACATGTGATTCTTTAATTTGTACAAACAAATGTGCGACCATCTAGTCAGTGTAATTAGCATATCCATCACTTTAAACATCATTTGTGTTGGGAACATAAATCTTCTCTTCTAGCTATTTTGAAATATACAATAAATTGTTGTTAACTATACTTAGCCTATTGTGCTATAGAAAACTAGAACTTATTCCTTCTAATCGTGTGTTTGTACCCATAACTAACGCCTTTCCAATTCTGCTCCCACCCCCAGCTTCTGGTAACCACCCTTGTACTGTTTACTATCATGAGATTCACTTCTTCAGCTGTCACATGAGTGAGAATGCTTTGTCTCTCTGTGCCTGGCACATTTTACTTAACATGATGACTTCCAATTCCATCCATGTTGCTTCAAATGACAGAATTTCATTCTTTTTTATGGCTGGATAGTATTCCTTTGTATAGATGTATCATGGTTTCTTTATCCATTCATCCATTGACGGACATAAGTTGCCTTCTGTGAATACTGATAAAATAAACATGGGGGTGCAGGTATCCTTTTGATATACTGATATCCTTTCCTTTGGATAAACTGCCAGGAGCGGAATCATCAGATTTTATAGTAGTTCTATTTTTAGGTTTTTGAGAAACCATCATACAGTTTCTCATAGTTGCTGTACTAATTTACATTCTCACCAGCAGTGTGTAAGAGAATTCCCTTTTCTCCACATTCTCAATCTCATTAAAAAGTGGGCAAAGGGTCTAAATAGATATGTTTCAAAATAAGACATACAAATGGCAAAGTATAAGAAAAAATGCTCAATGTTGCTAATCACTAGGGAAATGCAAATCAAAATCACAATGAAATGCCTTCTCAACCCAGTCACAAGGGCTATTATCAAAAAGACAAAAAATAAATGCTGGCAAGCCTTATGCCTTGTTATTTCACATCCGTGGTCCTACATGGACAACTTGTGTGCATCTCAACCACCTGCGCCCCCCCAGCTCTACGTCATCTGAGGAGAGGAGGCCACTCACCCCTGCTGAGAGGCCAGGGCACATTATGCAAGACTCTACATGCATCTTGATGTGGATGGTGAAGCACAGTCCCTGGCCAGGCTGGCAACTTCCAACAAGAGTGCACTTCCCTGCTTATGCCTGGGCCCTCCAGAGTGTCCTTAGGATCTGTTCTAATTCTCACAGAGCTCTGGACTATTCCATCTTGGGCAAGTGGAGCTTGAGGCCCTGGGCCAAGTGGGGTGTGATGCACCTCTGCAGAGACAACCGCCAGGATGGTGTGTGGGAGATGGCCTCTGCTTGCAGCAGCACTCCTCTCTGAAGGTGGGTCACAGCCACAACTGAAAAGGGTGCGTGATTTCACCAAGCTCCCAGGAACACTGCATAGTCCAACATCAACTCCCACACCGAACACCTCTTATCAAGAAAGCAATTACACATACTGACATAAAATTGTATTGTGTGATTTTCCTACACTGAACATTAACATACCCTTTCTTTTCTTTACAGTGTACCTGTAAAAAGGTGCTTATGCTCTTCCTCACAAATAGTTGTCCTATTAAAATTATGTCCTTCTTACTTAAAAAAAAATTTTATCGTGATAAAATGTACATAACACAAGTTTACCATTTAACCATTTTAAGCACACAGTTCAGAGATATGAGTATATTCTCAATGCTGTATAACCACCACCAATATTTCCAGAATTTTTTTTATCCTCTCAGAAAACAATTCTGAACCCATAAGCAGTAACCTCCTTTCCTGGCCCCTAGTAACCTCACTATCTGTCTCAACGAACTTGACTGCTCCAGGCACCTATGAACGGAGGCTTATTTTACTTAGCATAATGTCCTCAAGGTCCACCCATATTGCAGCATGTGTCAGAATTTCATTCTTTTTCGAGCTGAATAATATCCCAGTGTATGTATATACCACATTTTGCTTATCCATTTGTCGATGGACATTTGGGTTGCCTCCATCTTTTGGCTATTATGAGGAATGCTGTTATGAATGTTAGTTTACACATATCTGTCTGAGTCCCTGTTTTCAATTCTTTTGGAAATTGGAGTGAAATTGCTGGATCACATAGTAATTCTATGTTCAAATTTCCGAGGAACTATAGAACTGTTTAGCTGCACCATTCTGGATTCCCACCAGTGATGCACTCAGACGCCAATGTCTCCACTTCCTCACTCCCCTGTGTAATTTTCAACTTTTTGAAAATACCCATCCTAACAGGTGTGAAGTGGTCTGGTGATTTTGATTTGTATTTCTCTGATGACTAAAGACACGGAGCATATTTTATGTGCTTACTGGCCATTTGTAGACCTTCTTTGGGAAGATGTCTACTCAAATTCTTTGCCTGTTTTTGGATTGAGTTGTTTGTTTGGGTTTTTTATTATTAAGTGATAAAAATTCTTCCTATTTTCTGGATATTAATTCCTTACCAAATAATAATTTGTGAATATTTCCTCCCATTCTGTAGGTCGTCTTTTAAAGAACACTATGAAGTTCTTTAATGTACAAAACTTTTTAATTTTGGTGAAATCTAAGTTATCTTTTTTTTCCCCTTTTATTGTCTGTGTTTTTGGTGTCATACTCAAGAAGATATTGCCTAGTTCAAGGCCATGAAGATTTTTCACCTATGTTTTCTTCTAATAGCTTTATAATTTTAGATCTTCCATGGAGACCTTTGATCCATTTTGTGTTAACTTTGTATAAAGTATTAGGTATGAATCTAACTTTACTCTTTTGTGTTTGGATATCCAGTTTTCCCAGCACCATTTCTGTGGCTCAGTTGGTAGGACGCCAGCCCCGTATACCAAGGGTGGCGGGTTCAAACCCGCCCCGGCCAAATTGCAACAAAAAAATAGCCGGGCATTGTGGTGGGTGCCTGTGGTCCCAGCTACTTGGGAGGTTGAGGCAAGAGAATTGCTTAAGCCCAGGAGATGGAGGTTGCTGTGAGCAGTGTGATGCCATGGCACTCTACCTAAGGTGACAAAGTGAGACTCTGTCTCTACAAAAAACAAAAAAGAAAAAAAAAAAAAGACTGTTCCTTCCTCATTGAATGGCTTGCCATGCTTGTTGAAAATCAATTGACTGTTGACGTGAGGGTTCATTTCTGGGCTCTCTCTGGTTTATATATCTGTCCTTATGCCAATACTACACTGTTGTGATTACTACTGTTTATAGTATATTTTGAAATCAGGAAGCATGAGTCTTCCAACTTTGTTCTTTATCAAGACTGTTTTGGCTATTCAGGGTCCCTTGAGATTCTATATGAATTTCAGGGCTTTTTTTCTATTTCTATAAAAAAACACCATTGGCAGGGATTGCACTGAATCTGTAGATCATTTTAGTACCGTCCTCTCAATAATATTAAGTCTTCCAATTCATGAACAAGGGATGTATTTCCACTTAATTTATAACAAAAATATTCTGTAGTTTGTATAGTCAGTCCCTGAGTTACAACCATGTGACTTACATATAACTTGCACTTATGAACAGAGGCTATTACAGGTAATAGGTAAATAAAGGTACCTGTTCCAATTTACATACAAATTCAACTTAAGAATAAACCCACAGAACCTATTTCATTCATACCTGTAGACTGCCTATACAAGTCTTTGACTTCTTTGGTTAAGTTTATTCCATAGTATTCTTTATGATGTTATTGCAAATGGAACTTTTTAAAATGTTCTTTTCAGATTGTTCATTGTAAGGGTATAGAAATATAACTGAATTTTGAGTGTTGATTTTATATCCATAACTCTGCTGAATTCTTTTACTAGTTCTAATACTTTTTTGAGCATTCTTTAGGGTTTCTGCATATAAGATCATGTCATCTGTAAACAGAGATAATTTTACTTCTTTCCTTCCAATCTTTTATAGAAACCTTTTATTTCTTTTCCTTGTTTAACTTCCAGCTCTCTGGGATCAAAGTAGCTGTTCTTTCTACTTTTGTGATATAATAAAATGTTCATTATTTTCTTAAATAACCATGAAAAGTTTTCATGTTTTACTAAGAAAAATAAAGAGGTAAAAATCTTATGTAGTTACACAAAATGTTATAGAAATACTGAGCCGCCACCCCCCCCCAAAAAAAAAATACTAAGCAAGGGCAAAAGTGATAGGGCCAAGTGTAGAGACCCACCCAAATGGAACCATCCATCCTGCCCAGGAAGGAATGAATGCACCAATCCCGACCCCTCTGAACTCTTATATTCCCACCCACCTTAACCCACATGCTGACTTCTTTTTCGAACTCAGCCCACTCGTGAGTGAATAAAGGCCATGTTGCACACACAGAACCTGGACTCCACCTCCTTTTGTTCATGTTTCAGAATAACCTCTCATTTTTGGTCCTTAACCTCGCAATAAGTCTGATAACTAGATGTCCTCCTGGAAGGTGCCAATGTAAGACCCCCAACTTTCTAGGCAGTGGCCCCTTGACCTCCCATCACAGGTGCGGTATGGGAGGAAGGAGGCTGGGACTCCAAGAGACCAGCCAAGTGCAACACCAGCGAGGGTAAGTGCGAACAAGCCAAATCAAGGCCAGCCAGGTGAGGACTGAAGCCCCAAACAGCACCTAACCAGGAAAGAGGGGCCAGTGCCCATAAAAGGCAACCTTCCAGAATAGAAAGGCTAACTGAGGAAGAGAGACACTGCGGTCCACCAGCCTGAGTGACCAGGGAATGCAGGGCTCTTCGGCTGGTTCCAGTCCTTCTTCACCTGCATTTTTCTAATTGCATTGATCATTGCTCTCTCTCTCTCCCTCTGTGTGTGTGTGTATCTGTGTGTGTCCCTGAATGCGTTTTATAAATAACCTCCAATTTACTTTTAGCAAGGCAGAGCAGCATTAAACAACCAGCAAATGCAGTCACCTAGTAAGTAGCTATTTTTGTTTTCACTTGGAGGACAAAATGTCAAAGTACAGCCACAGTGAAAAAGCGAGAAAACACCCCCACTCCCCCACTGGCCGGCGGGATCTGCCCCTCGGCAGCTTTGTGAGGCTTTCTGGCTGAGAGGCACAGAGATGGGGCTGTGATTTGACTGAAAGATGAGAAGGTCTGTTGTTGGTTGTGGTCAGAAGGCGTCCACACCACACACCCTTTCATCTGCTGTTACATTTCTGCCTAATAAGCAGCACCACAGAGCAGAAAGGAAGTGGAAATTGAAGCTCATTTTTGTTAAGCATAACATTTGCACTCAAACACTGCTTCTAGCACTTTCATCCAGCAACTCAGAACCCCACACTTCAAATCAAAAGGAGGACAATTCTGGGTGAAGTAAAAGAAATCCACACCTTCCTCTAAGCCACAAAAATGAGAGAAAAAAGAGAGCCAAGAAAGTTTTTTAAAAATGCTGAAATGTCCTTTTTTGTGCCATGCCACATGAAGGACCCCCCAATTAAAACCAAGTTTTGTAATGTGCCTCAGAACCTGGAGAGCCCAGGCAGAATTTTTTTTCTTCCGTTTTAGGGCAGAAAAGAAGAGTAAAACAATTTTCTATCTCAATTCCATTTCCAAACACTTCTACCCAACTATGATCACTACACAGCACCCGGCCCCAGCTGCACCCCCAAGTCGGCACCTGCCTACATCACACACACTCCAGTGAGAGTCCACACACCCGAGCAAAGGCAGCAGACAGGACGAGGCAGCGCCTCCCAGGAGAAGGTTCTCACCTGTGCTCTGGGCTCGGCTGCCCTGTAATGCCTTCCACTGTGTGCCAGGCCATGACAGAGAGAGGTCCCTGTGTGTGGCGGGGTGGTGGGGGTGGTGGAGGAGGGAACTCAAAACCCAGCGCTGAGGTCCTTCCGGGATGACCCAGCCTGCTTTGTGCACGGGGCTTGGGGAACACACACCCTGTACTGAAGCCCCTGCACCAGACCCACCACCTTCTGCAGGGGCTGAATTCACTTCATTTCCTTTTCCATGTATTTTTCCCCTCTGTGCAAGAGGCTTTCAACTTGGAAATTGGATAAGCTAGAAACAAATGAGCCAAAGAAGGAAGTTCTCCACACGGTCTGGGAGCAAGCTTAGTGTGGGTCCAAGGGGAAGCAAGTCCAAGGCCTAGCAAGGTGGGCACTGCCCCAGCACACTGTGGCCCACACCCACCCCAGCCCTCAGCGACTGCCCACACCCCTGCATGTGGCAGGTAGAGGGCCCCTTCCGGGCTTCGGTGCGTGACAAAGTCTGGACAGAGTGAAGGCGAGCTGGCCTGCCAAAACCCACAGCCTCAGCCTGCAGGGCCCAGAGCCCAGCCTACACAAAGAGGGACAGGGAAAGCAGCTCTCCCGCCACCACCCAATTTAGGACAGCCAGGGAAAAGGGGAGAGAAGTGGGGGCTGAGGGCTCTGGGCTTGAGGGGCAGGCCTCTCAGCGCCAGTCGCCAGCCCAAGAAAAGTTCGCTCTTTGTAGCTCAGCCCATTGTTTTCAGGCTCTCTGGGAACCCCCTGAGCTCACAGACGGAAGGGCCTATCAGAGACAGCACACAGTCTGGGCACACTGAGAGGCCAGAGTATCCCAGGGCACTGTGAAGAGACATTTGGTATCTTGACTCCTACGGGAGACACCTGGAATAAGGACAGTGGCTGATCCAGCATGCCCTAACCCCTCTGTGGGAGGCCCTGGGGTAGCTGGGTATGTCCCACAAGGGGCTAAATGTCTTGCTCATAACAGAAAGCATATGCCCTAATCAAGAAAGGGGTATCTAGGCAGGGCCCTTGCAGCCTCCTGGGAAGTCTAAAGCCACCATATTATAGGAACTGGAAGGAAAAGCCCTAAGTTCTCATCCTAACTTTCATACAAGTACTATTCCAGTGGTTCTTGGCCAGCAGAATTCCATGGCTGGTTTTCTTCCAAAAAGAAAGCTCTTCGCTTAAAGCTCCATGATGCACTTTAGTCCAGAACCAGAAGGGTGACCCCAATGGTACCGCTGGGTCACATCCCTGCTTGTCATCCACAAAGGCGGGGGTCGTTTCCATGGCCAGAAGTCCCAGTGGCACTCAGCCTGCCCCTCTGTTGTAGCCAGGCTGGCTCGGTCAGACCCAGTTCGGAGAATGAGCTGTTAGCGGAGTCACCACAGTTAATAGGTGGTAGTACCCTTTGGCCCCAGGGGTCTAGGAGTACCTAGTCTCCTTACAAGTGAGACAGTTTACTGCTCCCTGTCTGGTAGAGTGACCTTGTCTATCACACAAAGGTGAAATGTGGCAGGTCCTAATGGAGAAAACTCTTCCCTAAGGCACTGTTCTAAGGATACTCCAGGTGGGGGAAGGCCAAGATGCCATCCTCCTGTTAGTAAAATGAGGAGTGAGTCTACTTCTCAATCCTGGCTATAAACCTGAGCAGGAGACAAACTGGCTGAGCAGACCAGAGCCAAGACTGGGGTGTCTCCCCTACCGCCAGGAGCAGAGGACAGGGAAGGTGACACCGGAGGAACAAGTGAAGAGACACGGATAAGTCATGTCCAGGAGGGGTCTGAGCAGCCTCACTCATGGTGTGGTTAACATAGTCCGTAGTCCCAACTATGTATCTATAAACAGGGCCACCAAGGTTCTCCAAGGACGCTCTATATGCAAAAAATAGTAAAAATGACTTCAAAGTGCCAATGAAAGACAGAATTATATTAAAAGAGTGACTGCTCCCAGAATTCTGTCTTCAGAAATATTTTCGCCAAATGTCTGTCAATGGATGAATGGAGAAATCAAATATAGTCTATGTAGACAATGGGATATAATTCAGCCTTAAAGAGAAAGGAAACCCTGGCACGCTCTACAACAGGAGCCGGTATTTAACGGGGACAGTGTCAGTTTGGAAAGATGAAGAAGTGCTGGAGACTGGTGTTGGTGATGGTTGCACAAGAATGTGAACATGCTTAATGCCACTGAACTGTCCACTCAAAAATGGCTAAAATTTTATGTGTATTTTACCACAATTAAAAAATATGTTTTTGTGTGCCAATTTAAATCTAGTCCTTAAATCAAACAATCAGAAAAGCACGCCACTCTGGACACAAGATGGGCATGGCAGGAGCTCAGTCACACAGCAGCAGCCAAGCAGACCCCCCTCTGCCTGCCCACTCCTCTGCACACATGACGTCAAGTCCACCATCTGAGGAACCCAAGGGATAAACTAGCGCAGCCTGCATGCAGGTCTGGTCCCAGCTCACCACTCCTTGCTTGGAAGAACCACGCAGCAGTGCCTGCAGCCAGACTGCAATGGTGAATGGCCAGCCATATGGCTCCCTGTGGGAGTTAGGAGTCACCAAGGAGAAAGGACTTCCTCTAAGACAGGGGCTCTCAGGGGGGAGCTGCACAGAACCCAGAAGGGTGCCCCAGGACATACACCCCTGACACTGGGCTCCTCCTGCTCCACTTCTGAAGGCTTAAAGTGGCTTGAAGACAGATTGGCTAAACTACTAAACTGCATATTTTATAGCTCATCTAGGTTCATTGTTCTTTGTCAAAATGGTTCCTCTCGATATAGCAACCTCCCTTCCTGTGTTGGAACTGACTGTCCTAACAAATCATACAACCAGCTGTTGTGTAATGAAGACTCAAGTCTCTCTTTGCCCATGACCCAAAGCTGCCTCCTCCCCACACCCAGTACCCTTGGTCCTGACGTTAGCAAGAGGGCAGGTGGCTTGAGGGGCTGTAAGGAAGACCCGTGAGGCAGAGACTAAAGAATTGCACTGAAAGGAAATGACTTGGAGGGAGACAGAGAGAGAGAGAGGACGTGTCACACAGTTGATCGTGATGCCCATGGAAGTTACTCATCCCAGCTGAGTTTAACACTGCTCCTTTATTACAAGGACCGCATTGCTAGATGGCTGAGATCTCTCTCTGCCACCACAGAGATGTGTGGCTGCAGTGATGTGCCTGTTTTGCCCTCAGCTCACTGGGGCTGGCGTGGGGCTCCCAGGTTGTGGGTCAGTGTCCACTGCCCCACAAATCTCAACTCTCCCAAAACATCAATACCTACACAATCTCCCAGTGGACACAGAACTTCTCCCCTTTAGGGACGAGGAGGCAAGCCCAAAGAGGTGTAGAAATGAGGTCAAGGTCACAGCACTAACATCTGAAGGTCAGTCCCTTCCACAGGAGCACCCTGAAGATGTCAGCGAGGTCAGGCTGAAAAGTCAGTGTTCAGCCTTGGTTCTTCAGAAGGTCTCCCATTCAGTTGCCATCAACGTTCCTCCTTTCGTTTCGTGTCGGTGGAATTCTTCAGTCTTTGTGTCACTGGTCTCGCCCCCAGCGCCTGGCTGCCCTAGCCACACTCCCTTCTAGAAGTCTCTGCTCTTCTGGCCTGCACGGTCCTGCCCACCCTGCACCCTCACAGCCCCTCCTCTGCAAGGCACCCAGAGGCTGAGACAAGCCTTCTGCCTCTGCTCTTCTCATCACTCACTTTGGGTGATCTTGTCTGTCCCAGGGTTTAGACCATGAGCCACATGCTGACAGCTATGCTGACAGCTATGTTCACAGCCTGCTGAGGTCCTCCTAGATAGACCATGGGACAGCCACACAGCCAAGACAGCTCACAGGAAACACCTCCCCGCAGTGTGACCATGCCTGTTTTCCCTGCTGCACTTCCTCAGCCCAGAACCGTCAGGCCCCCTTCAGGGATCTCCCCCACCCAGTTCTCCACACCCTGCCCAATTTTCAAGTCTTGCTTCAGTCTTGCTCTGAGCCTCCCACGGGCATCACTGCACCAGACTTTTCCCCACTCCACTAACAGCACCCATGTGAGGCCTCATCCCTTCCCTCTCGGATCACCACAAAGCCAGACTTGTACTCTCTGATCTTGCCCTCTGGGCCCACCCACCTCCCTGTACCCATGGTGACCATGTCACATTCCTACGTAAAGCCATCCCAGGTTCCCACTCAAGGCAAAGGGTGAAGGCTGAGCTCTGGACATGGTGTGAGGCCACCACTGACCTGCCCAGCTTACCTATGCAGCCTGATGGCATAGTCAGTGTCCACTCAATGTCCCCATCATTGCTTTAAGTGCCTAACCCCAGTGACAGAGGTAGCAGGTGCCAGATAAGCACTTCCCAGCTCCCTATAGATCTGCCACCAGACTCGCCAGCGAGAAACAGAGGAGCTGTGCTGGCTACTTCAGGAAGACCTTCTTCCCTTACAGAAGGAGAGAAGCTTGAGGAACCCTGGCCTGTCCTTGCTATCATTGGGCAGTCACTGGAGGACATGGTGCCTGAGCTGTGTCTGTCATTGCTGACACACCAAAGGTATGACAGGCAGAGAGGTAGGAAGGGCCACATCCTGATGACATTGCTGGGCCCAGAATGACCTTGAGACCACCTCCTCCCAGAGTCCTTGCCAAGTGTGGAGCTAAGTTTCCTATGGTTTCAACCTTTTCCAGCTAGGTTTTCACTACTTGCAGCCAAGAGCACCCAACTGACACATCTGCCTGACTGTGCTGCCAGCTTCCTCTGACCGTCCCCAAGACTGTGCCCTCTGCCCGTGAGAATACACCTCTATCCTCTGTGGATAGGGACCCCCAGGACACCTGGCCAATGTCTGTCCCATCTTCATCCACTATATCCCTAATCGTCTCTCTTCCCCACCCGGTGGGAGCTCCCTAGGAACCAAGACCAGGTCTCATCCTCCATGTCCTTCCCAGACATACACGTCAGCTGGGCCTCACTCCTCCAGCCAGCCAGGAGAAGCCCCACAATGCCGCCTGCATGATTACAAACGCACTCATTTCCTGACATCTGTGTTGTTTTTCCTGTCCAAGTTATAACCAGCCAACACAGCCCCTACCCTTCTCTGTTAGAATGGAAAGCCACCCTTCCTGCTACTCAGCCTTGTTTGGGCAGCCTTATATCACTGGGATAGTAGGGAAAGCAAAGGAGAAGGGGAGGAACACTCCATGTCAGACACCAGTGGCCTGGCACCCTGACAGATCAGCTGGAAACCAAACAAAACCACGGCGCTCCCAGGGCATAGTGCCGGCCACCACCAGGCAAAGCTACACCAGCTAACCTGTCCACCAATGGAAGCGGCTCATGTCCCAAGTTCCAACATTGCCCTGGAATTCCCCTGAGGCCAGCCCAGTGGCACCAAAGCCAAGTGCTCAATCGCTTATTCATTGGTCTTCACATTCAGGTTTCTAGGAAGGGGTCACAGAGAGCTGGGAGACGTGAAGGCCACCTCTGTGTCTGTCCATAAAACACTCCCCACAGCCTGGTGTTCTGAGCACCTCTCTCTGCTCTCTGTGGTGGCCCCGAGCTTCCCTGTACCTGCGTTGTGATACATACTGCAGAGGCTAGGTTCTCCTCTCCTCCTCCTCAGACAAGGCCTGGGCTATTTCATCTCCATATTTCTACCCTCTGCAGGGCTCTGCCTTCTCTGCTGTTTATAACACCTCCCGGTTTAGCATCATCTGTGAATTTCATTAAATGGCTGTTTACTGTTGCTTCCAGCATCATTAATAAAGATGTTACATAAAACCCAGGCTTGTAACCAGCCCCTGATGCAAATGTGGGCACCCTCCCCACTTAAGGAGCTGCCACTTATCCCGGCCAAGGAGAAGCTCCTATAAGCTTTTAGGCTACAGCAGAGCTCACCCTCCCCCCTTTAATTGCACCTAATTCTGCAAGCCCTGTGTTCCCCAAAGGCCCATAGACATACATACTAAACGGATACATAACTGAAAGAGACACGTTCTTCTCAGAAGGCCAGAGCAACACAAGACCTGTTCGAGGCTGTCAACAAGCCCCACGCACAGAGGGCAGAAAAAGCTGTGCAGGTGGACCTGCCCGCCAATCCTGCCAGCCCTGCAGGGGGGCCCAACGGGAAAGGAGGCGGTGATGCCACTACATGAGAAGTGGGGTTACTGTTTTAACAAAAAAATACAGTTTTCACCTAGGGTTTGTAAATAGATTTTTAAATATAAAACATTTTTTTTTTTTGCTTTGTAGTGACTCATTCTTTAAAAATGGGTCCTTCTTGCTAGTAAAAGCAGTCAGTTAATACAAAATATTTCTCTCTGCCTGCACCAAGGAAGAGCCAGTGTAGGAAAACCCACCCTCCTCCCTGTACCTCCCATCCTGGATAAAGCTCACCTCATCCCCTTACAGCCCGGCCACCTGCATGGGCCATTTGCTGTGAGCTCCATGAACCCCCATGTGTCCCATTGACTATGGAGTTTGTGTCACTCAGGGACATGGCTCTAGAAGCTACCAGGACTGTCACTTGCTGGGCAACTCCGAAAACAGCACATAGCCTCTCCAGGCTTA
Source organism: Nycticebus coucang (assembly GCF_027406575.1). Lineage (NCBI taxonomy): Eukaryota > Metazoa > Chordata > Mammalia > Primates > Lorisidae > Nycticebus > Nycticebus coucang. The sequence goes on along the minus strand of NC_069783.1, from coordinate 103,867,886 downwards.
TGCCCACAGATTAATGGTACTGAGACCAGACCCATGCTCCCTACTCTGGATTTCATAGGCTAGCTACATTAAAAATCTTGAACATCACCTCTAGGTATATACCCAAAAGAACTGAAAGCAGGAACAAAAACAGCTCTTGCACACCCACGTTCATAGCAGTATTATTCACAATAGCCAAATGGTAGACACAATCCAAATGGCTGTCGACAGATGAATGGATAAACAAAATGTGGTCTATCCATATAATGGAATATTATTCAGCATTTTTAGGAAGGAAATTATGACACATGCTGCAACATGATTAACCTTGTGAACACCACATTAAGTGAAATATGAGGTCTGACAACTAAGTTCTCAAACTCTTCCTTAAAAAAGTGCTAAATATTTCACTGCTAAATACCACTACAGTGACCTGCAAAGTACTCCCCTGGGAACCTATGTACCAATACCAGCACCTAGTCCACCCTTCAAAGCCATTTTGGAATTCTTTTTCTGGAATAATCATCAGAGCTGTTCTCGTAAGGAAGTATGATAATCAAGTTCATGAACTTACCACTATGCACTATGTTGGCAGCACTGTAAAAACAACTAGGTAAGATTTCATAACCTTGGCATAACAGCATCTCAAGCTGTGTGCATGTCATTGCCGAGTGGCGTTCATTGTTTTTGTGTATTGTACAGCAACAGCTCTGATGGCCATTCCAGAAAAAGAGTTCCAAGATTGCTCTGAAGGGTAGACTAGGCACTGGCCTTGATGTGTAGCCTCCCCAGGGGAGTACTTGGAAGGTGACTGTAGTGATACTCAGCAGGGAGGTGTGTAGCGCTTTTTCTAGGATGAGTTCATAAACTTAATTATCTGATCTTGTAAGCCAGTCACAAAGAACAAAACTACGGCATCATTCCACTTAGGTGAGGTGCCTAGACTAGTCGAAATCAGAGACAGAAAGTAGATTAGGGATTACCAGGGCAGGGGGATGGGGGCAACAGAAACTACTGTTTAATGGAGACAGAGTTGAAAGGGTATTGTCTGGAATAGTGGTGGTGGCTACACAGCATGTGAATGTACTTAACTCAGTGACACCGGGCTGCATACTTACAGAAGTTAAAAATAGTAAAATTTATGTTATATATACTTTATCCTCATAATAATGATAATAGCAATAAATCTTGAAATACTGGAGTGTCCAATCTGTCACTCTATCAACTAGGCACTGGAGTTGAACCAATCATCTGCTCTTAATACCAACTCATGAAAGAAAGGCTATTTTAACATCAAAAAGGAGGAGTGGATAGAAATCGCAAAGGGAAGGAAAATGGCCCGCATGAGAGCTGGCGCCTTTCCTCCAATGATACACAACACAGACCCCACAGGGCACACTGTGCTCATCCCCTTGCTACACAAGGGGTCATCTCGTGCCAGCTCAGGAGAACTGAGTATGCACAGCTCCTGACTGGTGACACTGCCACAGCATAAAATATGCGACAGTGAGAGTATTTATACCCCAGAACTGGGCAAATGCTGTCAGTACAGGCTTATTTTCCCCCGAAATCTGGCTATTAAACATTTGCTAGCACACCACTGAAGCTAAGAAAACTTGGTCACGGTCACTGAAATCACCAGCACAGGACCTGGCAGAAGGGAACTTCCAACTCCAAAGATCTCTCTGTTGTCTTACAGCACAGAAATAGGTCATAATGCTGCAGGACATGAGGCCATCAGCCTCAGCTACACAACTATGACAGCACAGAAAGATCTGGATGCATTTCCCACAGAAGGCCTGGGCTCAAGGTTATCACCATTAGGACAACAAGCACACGTCACTGTGTAACACAGAACACCAGACAGCACACCAAGCATACTGGCTGCACTGCAAAAAGCCTTCCTCCAAATGGACCATTTTAGAAAAGATAAGCAACATTTATGGATTTGATTTAAGGCACCTTCTGCTGTGGAAAGCTCATGTGGATACGTGTCAAGGCCATTCCTGTCAATGCTGAACTCCATGTGAGCATGGACCTCACCTTCCCTGTGACCAAAGGCGCCTGTGACTGATGTCCCAGACCCTGTAGCCCTTCACTGTATACTCATATTGGCTTTCTGTAGGTCGGTAAGAGAAAATGATACTAAGTTCACCTTTTCCTAGAGATTCTTATACATCTCATCCTTCAGACATCTGCCCAACAGGTGGATTTCCTGAGCAGGTAATCCCTGGCCTCACTTCCTCTGATGAGAATATTCTACAGGATATTCCCAGGCAACAGTACAGGGTTAAATAAAAAAACTAAATGTTCTAATTATCCATTGCTGTATAACACACGTGCCCAAAACTTAGTGTCTTAAAATAACAGCAGTCAACTGACTGCTTACAGACATGTACCTTAAATAAGACCCGACAGCAACAGCTCATCTCTGCTACAGGTGGACCACATGGGACTGACGGCTCCACCTCCAAGTAGCTCACTCCCATGGAGCTAGCAAAGTCAGTCAGCTGGGAGCCACAGGGCCTCTCCACATGGGTCTCTCCACAGAGCTGCTTGGGCTTCCTCACACAATGGATTCCCAAGAGCAAATATCCCAAGAGACTGGAAGCACACCCCAGTTGTCAGTTTTTGAAGACCCAGGGACAGAGACTGGTTCGAAGGCTCGTCTACATTATTTTATTGATCAAAGCAATCACACGGCCCATTCTAGGAAAGATGCCATGCCCCACTCTCCTAGATGGCAGGAGAGTCTGTGGTGTCTTGATCCACCACACTAGGACCGAACCAAAACCTCGGCTCTGCTAGAGGAGCCACTTGCAGACCATAGCACAGTCACGTGATGTCTCAGCAAAGCCCAAACCCAGACAGTAAGTTCCGTGAAGGCAGAGCATCCAGAATAGTGCCTGGTAATGGCACTCAATACACATTGGCTGGGGTTTTGTTGCTGTTATTCTAAAAGACCTATACTGGATGTTCCTTCCAGAGTAGGGGATACACACCCGCATGCTGGGGTCAGGCTTCACTCCCAGCTCCCTGATCCCTCAGTTGAATGACCTCTGGGCAAGGCACTGACTGCCCACAGTCAGCACAACAAGTGAGGTGGGAGTGGCAGGGGAGGGGCTCCAGCGCACGTTTCCATCAGGTGCAGGTGTGCTTGGTCTACAGCAGCCCCACATAGGCCTTCCAATTGTTGCCAACGATCTTGCCACAGGTAAAGCTAGTGCACAGTGATGATCATGGCAACAGCATGGCGTCCCCACACTCTAAATTCTTAAATTTAATGAGTCACATGCCCATTTCATTTTCTGTTAAACATCGTTGTAAGTTTTAAATGGGAGAGGGGGATTCTCAAGTGTATATGAGTAAAAGAAAACATGCCACATTACAGTGAAACTAAGCTGAGAGGCCTGAGAGGCCTGAGAATGGCGGGAAACAGCCATGTGTCCATTTGTCAAATTGGTCCCCAAACGATATAAGATCTAGTTTAATAAAAAAAAAAGGGTGGGAGGGGGACAGAAAGAAAATGATGCTGTTTAAAACTAATCAAAATCAGTTATTAACTTGAATACAGTTGATTTAGGCTATTTACAACATTAAATACTCAATTCAGTCTCAGGTAAGTCTCACTATGTAAATGTTTTGTTTCCAAGTGCAAATAGCTTTCCAAACCCTATAAGCGGCACGTTACCTCATGCAGCAATGACACCCTTGGAAACAATTTGAGGGCTCCACTGCATCTTTATGGTCCACAGTTTCGGCATCCTAATAGCCCAAAAACAGCTTCTTATTCCTAAGAGAAACACCATTTTACTATAAAATTCCATGATACTCATCTTTCCAAAGGCAAATGGTTCTGCTGCATAACACTATTACATATATAATTACCTACATCACAAATATTTCCAAAATCAAGACTGCTAAGCTTTCTTGCCTGTCACTGTTTCTTATGCCGTCTCCATAGCAACCTGCTTCCCTCCCCCAGAGACAAAGAGAACACAGAAGACATCTTCAAATTGGCATAAATTAGAGACAAATTCTTTATTTAATCAGACACACAGCTTACTCTAATGATTACCATCCACCAAAATTATCCAGAAATAATAACTGTAGCTCCTAAGAATGAACTGCTGTAAACATACCTCTCTGTTTACACAAGACGACACAGCATAGTCATAAAATAACAGCACTTGAGCTCTGGTCGCCATTGCACTTCACCCGTCACCCAGGGCTTTTCACGCCCTGTAACCCCATCTGCTTTCTTCTCAAACCCACTCAGCTCCCAGACCTCCTCCTCCAAATGAGCCAGGACAGGCTCTGCCTCAGGCCCAAGGGTCCACTCATATCTCCTACCCCTGCAAGCACAAGGCTCAGCCAAAGAGAGGGGCACCAGAGCTGATGTCAGGCTACCGCAGCATGGGAAATGGAGAATTAGTGACCTAGATGCAGGTGAACAGCCCCTGGTTGCGCCAAAAGGATGTTGAGAATAATCTCAGTTAGCTCTGAGCAGTGGTGCGGGGACAGCGAAAGCCAGCATTAAAAGACCCTTAGTGCCTGTCACTAAAAATCCTCAAGTATTTGACCCTGCTGAGTCCCTGGAGTGACATCCCACACTGAGCAGGACCTGCACACACATTCAGGTCCTAAAACGCTTACTTCAGAGACCTAAAGGACATCTCAGGGTGCAAGCCACAGTTCACAAAGTGGGTCTCCAGGTACAGTCTGGCCCTGAAACACTTCTGAAGGGTTAACGGTGGCGAATCCCCATATGGAGCTCAGAGAAACACACACCTACTTTTAGTTTTAAGTACAACAAAATAATTCACAACCCTGCAGTTGGTTTCTATGGACAAATGGGAAGGGGAGAGGAGAAAGCTTTGGAGCATCTCCCATACACAGGGTGCCTCCCTGTCTCAACCCCACGGCTTCAGGAGCCACAACGAAAGCCACATAGGAGGGGCTGCCTCCCTCTGGCGAGTAGGCTGCTTGACACAGAAGCACATGCCCACATCACTTTCAGGAGGACAGAGGGGCCCAGCACTGCTGACCACTCCCCATGACTCTTCAGGTAGCCTCTTCCCCCAACCCCAAGCAACCTGACCTCCCTCAACCCTAAAATTCATTTTCCAGCTGAGCACAGAGGCCTAAGTTGCTCTACTTTAAAGGCAGCCTTCCAAAATTGTTTAACTAGAATACAGTAAGTTTTCAGGTTAGCCTCACTTCCATCTACAGAAATCCAGGGAACCAAAAAAAAGCTAAATGGCACCAGCAGGAAACAACCTAACGAATCCAGAATGTGGGGCCTTTTTCAAAATAACTGGCCTGGTCTCTTCAGAGGGTCAATACCTTGAAAAACAAAGTTCAGGAGACTACACTGGACATTCCACCTACGAGCAGGTGGTGGCCACATGTGGAAGGCTGTCACACTCATGGGGGGAGTGTGGTACTGCTGGCACCTGGAGGTACACAGGGGACTCTGCTAAATGCAGACATGTATGTGTGCGTGTGAGTGACAGCACTGCTATGGGGACCCGGGTCTAGGATAAGGAAGAATAAAGAGGCAGAGTAACTAAAGGCGATGAGAGGACCTAGTTTGAACAAAAACTACTAAAGATTTTTAAAGGACAATCAGAGAAAGCCGGATGCGAGCTAGTATTTGACACCGACTTGATGGAAAGATAAGGGGACCTTATTCTCTGCTAACAGCATTATAAAAGAGTGCCCGATTCTGCAAAAACATATGCCCTGCTATCAGGGATGAGGCAGCAGGACATCTGAAAGGAAGTTTCACAGTTCAGCCTAGACAGCCAGATGTATGGACAGGCAGGGGAGGGAAGGTGGCAACATTAACAGCTGAGTCTGCGAGAGAGAGAAGAGCCAGGCTTTCACTGACTGCTTCTCTCTCCTATCCCCCTATGCATGACAGCCTTGGGCAAGGGGCCGACCTGGGTTCTTTGCATGCCCCCACCCTCCTGCAGACAGACCGTTCAGATAGCCACTCGCAGAGCCACCTAGCACACCGAGCCTGGCAACCCAAGCTGCACAACACTCTGCCCAGAGGCCCCAGGCCACAGCAGTGTCTGCATCAGCCCTGCCCAGGGCACCCACAGGCCACGAGGACAAGAGGGTCGAAGGGAAAGAGGCACCTCGGCAGAGCAAGTACTCCAGGAGCCCAGATGTGTGAGGAAGGGCAGGTAGGGCTGCCCAAGGGCCTGGCAGGTCGCTGTGCCATGGGTGGGATGTGCACACCAGTGGAGCGTGTGGGACACAGAGACACAGAGCCAGATGCTCATTCTACCACAATGAGCATGCAAAGGAGCAGTGTCCCACGGGGTTGGACAGCCCTGGGGTCAGGAGTGACTGTACTCAGGGACAGCAAGGAGCCACTATGGGACTTTGGAACTGAGAAGCAACTCAAGGAACATGATGGAGGCAGAGACACAGAGAGGGCCAGGCCACAATCATAAGGACAGGAGACGCCCGCTCCCTTTCCCCCCCAGGGCATGTACCTCACAGGAGGGCAGCACTGAAGACCAGACAGAATTTCTGCATTTGTGCCCTCACCTTTTGAGGGAGTGCACTCACCATTTGTGGAGGGCACTCACCCTTTGTGGGAGTACACCTACCCTTTATGGAGTGCACCCACCCTTTGTGGAGTCTGCCCAACAAAGCCCCTCGCAGACCCTTCATCACAGCTGAGCCGCCACCCATGAGGATATCCAAGCTCTCTGGAGACACTCCTTGCCCTCCCCGCTTGGCCACCCTGCACACAAGCACCTGTAGCCCTCAATGGTCCCCACACAGAGGGCAGCACGGAGCTCCTACAGCCTAGGCAGCCTTTCCTTCTAGGTACTTCAGGGTCAGGCGGGGCCTGTGTCCCCAGCAAGCATGACAGGAGAAGATCAGCTCCATCATGAAATTGTGTGAAATTGTGTTTTCATTCCTCCCATGGGACCTACACTCTAAAAAACGGTGCTAAAGAGCCAAGCAGGCGCTCCCCATACAAATTCTGCAAATAAGGCTTAAAAGTTTGGCCCTTTCCCAGGAACAGGGCCTCTACTCCCCTTTGCTTAAACATGTGCAGGAGCCTGAGAGCCCCGTGAGCACAGAAAGGGCTGTCATAGCCCCAGGAGCAGGGGCTGCTACGTGGCTTTTCAGATGGGGACGTGGAGCCCCGGGAGGGAAGGTGCTCGCCGAGGCTGTATGCCGGCTGTCTGCCCAGGACCTGGGCCATCGGGCCGATGCTCCATGTCCACATGCTGAAACAGGAATTCCGTTTCCTTCAAACAATCCCTACTGACTTCCTGAAGGAGGAAGGGGGAGGGAATGGCTATGCTAAGTGTTCACCAGTGAGCCAGATGGTAAGGAACAGTGTCAGCCCAGGAATACAGAAAGAAAAGACACAACTAAAAAAATACAACTACGTTCAGCCAATTACAGTGTTCCATCACCAAAAGTCAGAGGATGGAAACTGCCTGGAGCAGATAAAACACAATCTCGTGGGAATCTGGTCACCCACCTCTCCCTCCACAGGGCTTCAAAAACTGTTGTAACTGCACCTGGAAGGTGAGCCTCTCTGCAGGCGGCGCACAGCAGCCAGGCAGGGCCCAGCCTCGCCTCACTGTCTGCAGACAGGCTCTGCAAGCAAGGAAGAGAGAAGATGGACCATCTTCTCCTCTGTGTCTCATCTACAGACTGTAAATGCTTCTTTTTCCTCCACTGAGGTGAGGAGGTGGACGAGATCACCTCCAGGGGAGGCTCCCAACAGTGCAAGCACAATCCAGCCAGGCTCCACGGCAGATCCAAATGTGGCCTGTGTTCCTTCTGTGTGTTCCCTATTTCCTTCGGCTATATTACCAGGTGACTTTCATTACCTTCCCAACCACTTTTTTTTTTTTTTTTTTTTTGACATCATGTATTGGTTTCAGACCTCCTGGATGCACTGGTGGGAGGCTTAGCAACATGGGTCATAATTCTCTCCGGAGGGAGGGCATTATGTTCCCATTTAAGGAGCAGCATTTATGCTGGTTTCCCAAAGCTGTGTGCTGAGCAGTGTGTAACTCCCGTGCATGGTGCAGCACTTGCAGTGCTGGCTGGCTGGGGAGCAAATGAGCAGACATTTCACTCCTGAAACTATGAATGTACAGCATGACAGCCAGAATGTAAAAGGGCCAGCATGGACCCCCGGACAACGCCCCCAGAGAACGCAAACCTGGAAGAGAAAGAGAAATAACTTCAAAACCAGGGAGGGGAGACTGAGTCCAAGGTAAAGGGGGCCTCCAGGGAGAGGTGGAATTAAGCAGACTCAGCACCTGGCAAGTGAGAGTCAGAAACAGTTCCTGCCCAGGCAGGAGGCTCAGGTCCACAGCCCAGTGTAAGTCCCCAGTGGCTCCAGGACACAGATCAGAGAGGCCACAGGAGCAAATGCCAGGGCAGGGCTGGGGTCTGCCTGTAGTAGGTTTCAAATAGAAAGCAAACTTTGCACAATGACAGAGGACACTAAACATTTTTTGAGGACACAGTCCTTGCAGCCATGTGTTGGAAAGGCTGCAAGGAAGACCAGTACAGCCAGTTTAGCAATCTGAGAGCAAGTAGCTAACTGAGTGGGGGGACAACAGAGACACCCTGAGTTCAGCTGCTGGGAGCTTGGAGCCTCGGCTCACATGGTCCCAACTCTCCTCAGGAGTGACAGATTCTCAACACCATCTGGGTCCCCATGGCTACCCAGCCACTGTTGCCACAGTCTGTTCCCAGCAGCAGCCTGGGGGCCAGTGCAGGTGGGCTCTGGGCACTGCGAGGGTATGCACCCCTCCAACAACATCTGGGGCCCAAAGGAGAGTGACATGAAATAGCAAATAGAAAAATCCTACGCCAGGCCAAGGAACTGAGAGACCCCAGTGGACTGACAGGCCTCATGCCCACCTGAAACAGGGGCCCTGGGTCTTCACTCTGTGCTCAGCCAGCCTTGAAGGACCTGGCTTTAGATACTAAGGAGACAAGGGCAGCAAAGACCAGAGTGTGAGGGCAGGGAACTGCTGGGTCAGGGAGGGGTCTCCTGCTGGGTGGGGACCCCCTATAAGACATTCCCCCGGGGAAGCCGTCAGCACCCTCAGGCAGAGAGGGGCTGGGGTGACTGGAGGCCAGGAGCTCTACAGGGCCGCACACCTGGGCCAGGTCAGGGGCTCAGCACCCCCAAGCCAAGCACACAGGACCACATGGCAAATGGATGTCAGAGCCAACCCTGGTGACCAAGTGGGATGCAGGTGCCATCAGAGAGAGTGGGAAAGAGCCCAGAAAGATGAGGCAGAGGAAGGGAAACCACAGGCAGCCTCGTGGAGGGGCCTACGGAGAGCAGGTGGTCCGTGTCGCCTTCTGCTGCAGGCGTCTATGAAGGCCTCTGAGCAGACAGACTCCTGCTGTGAGCACCTTGCTGCAAAGCCCGGCTCCACGGCTGGGAGGGCCTGCACAGGTATCTGTGCTGACAGAGTGTTCTGGAGGTTTTCATTCACTTTTCTATAAAGTGGAAACGGTCCATGCACCTGCGTCTACGAGCACATGGGGAGGATCTGTAATAGTCTCTCTATCTCACAGGGACACACTCCACAGCTGTTTGAAAAAAAAATATTGACTTTTTACTCTGGGCTCCAATGATGTGTCTTTGTGGTGGGGCTTTCCTGTGCACTGCAGGATGTTGAAAGCATGTTCCCCTTTGGGGACAACCCAAACTGTCCCCAGACATTGCCAAATGTCCCCTGGAGGCACAAGCCATAAGACTGTGGCTGTGAAATGCTATTTGTGTACCCCCAAAATTTCTGCATTAAAGCCCTAACCCACCAAGTGATGGTATTAAGAGGCAGGGCGTCTGGGAGGTGATTAGGTCATGAGGGAGGGAACCCTCACAAATATAATCGGTGCCCTTATAAAACACATGAGAAAAACTGTCACTCTTTCCACCAGGTGAGGACACAGCAAGAAGGCAGCTATCTGCAAACCAGAAAGTGCCTTCACTGGGAAATGAATCTGTTAGCAGCTTAATCTTGGATTTCCTGCCTCTAGAACTGTGAAAAATAACATCTTACAGAAATATATGTCTGTTTAAACCATCCGACGTGTAGTGTCCTGTTATGACAGCCTGAGTAACACAGGCGTCCACCACGCTAGGGTGGAGGGTACCCCGGAGGCAGTGTCTGTGCCCCTCCACTTTCCATACATGCCTCCTAGTTTGCTGAGTCTTATTTTTAGGTCATTTGTCACATGAATGTTTAAAGTAATCCCTGTCTTGCACTGTTGAGAATTTATTCCTTAGGGTCATAAATTTCACTGCCACACAGACACTGAGGCTGCAATCTCACAGGTTTGTTCATTTCTTTGCTTCCATTTACAATGAACATACGTGATGCTTTTTATAGTCCCAGGAGGTCCTGATGTGGCCATCCCTGTGTCCAGGGCCCTGCCTCCTAACACCAATTTTTGGAATACACAAATATCAGGAATAGCATCCCTGTGTCCTAAGTGGGCTAGTCACCACAGGCCTCAACCCCCAAGGGAGTTGGCCCCACAGCAGTCTGCTTGCCTGGAAAAGCCAACAGGGCCCTGACCCACTGCACCCACTGGCAGGGGGCTGGACTTAGCCACAGCTATGCCAGACACACACCCCTTACTAACGACAGGTCTGACTCCTTGAAACCCTCAGCCTCTCCTACCTCTTGGCATCACCTTGACAGAGTAACAGGGGCTGGCTCCATAGTCTGTGGGCCCTAGGACAAAACCAAGTGCCAGGTCTTTTGTGCAAAAAGCAAGAATATGGCTTTTTCCTTTCTTCTGTGGTCCCTCTCCGATTCCACCATAGCCTTTTCTAATTTGCTATTCCATACTGGGCTTCCTAAGGCAGGACCAGTACACAGCCTCACAGGTGCCTGGGCTGCCACCTAGCTCTAGCCAGGCACACCAGGCCCTGCAGGGCCCTGGACTCCCTTCCCCATGCACATCTCAAAACAAAATTCAAAGATAAAATTATAAAGAATTTCAAGACAGCAACTGCAGAGCATTAAATCCCAAGTTGGGGGCCCCTCACAGGGCTCTTGCTCAGGTACCTGCATCTGGAGCTCCTGTGGGTCCCCAGGCATCCGAGGAGTCTCGTGCTTGGGGAGGAGGAGAGCTTCATCCCCTCCCACCTACCAATGGAGAAGCCCAGGATAGGAGAGAGTGAGCAACTTTCCTGAGGACCAGGAGCGTGCAGGTAGCAAAAGGAGGGCTGAGCACCACATGGGCCAGCCCTTCCCTTCTCAGGTCCTCTGGTGTCAGGCAGAGCAGACCACCCGGAACAAGGAGAGTCCACATCCCTGCATACCACTGAGCCAGTGAAATGTCAGGCTCCACACATGGACACTGGGCTTCCGTAGCTATGGGAGAAAGTCCACAGAGACCACTACCTGCCAGGCTACAGGGTACCTGTAGGGTCATAACCCAGCTTCCATCCATGACTAGCTGTGTATCCTTGGCCAGGTCTCCCACCTCTGTGCCTCAGTGAATTCATCTGCAGAAAATGGAAACAGTGGCCCCTACCCTCTCCTACCCACAGGGCATTGTAGGGCTGAATGTGCCAGTGCCCAACATAAGCAGCCACTGCCAAGGAAGCTGTCACACTGCTCAGCAAGCATCATCAGCCTCTCTGACCTGGACCATGGGCCCACCTCTGCCTCTGCAAGGAATCCCCCATAAGCTGTGCCCCAAACAGGCCACAGTCAGACCGTGAGCAGTTGTACCTTCTGTGCCCCTGAGGCCTGGCCTCACTTGGCCACCAGTGGCCCTAGAAGGACACAAGGTGTTTGGTCCAGTCCCTCCCCCCAGCAAGAGGTACCTATCAGCCCAGGATTCACATCCAGCCTCTCATCATGCCCTGACCTCAATCATCAGGGCCAGAGGACATCCCAGCAATGCTCCAGAGCTTCAAGAGACAAGGTTCCATGTCCAGCTAAGTCACAGGGGCCAGCCCTGCAGAAGGACAAGTCTGAAGCCTTCTCAGCAGGTGTGCTAAGCAGTGGGTCATAGACACTCTCCAAACAGACTGGAGAGGGGTCATCTGCACCCTCTCCCTGGCAGGGCAGTAGGGCAGAGCAGAGCTTCCAGAGCACACCACAGCAGAGACTGTATGCCACAGGGCTGGACAACAGTGAGGACCAGAGGTAGGACCCGAGCCATAGCCAAATGCCAGGCCAGGGGTGAGGGGAGCCACACATTCCAGGGCAAATGGCCGTGAGAAGTTAAGGGCCTGGACCCCGCTGTGCCAGGCCTGGGGGACAGTCTCTTCCATCACTCCTCCGAGAGGGGACCAATGACCAAATGTACCCCCAAAACCCCCTGACACAGGTTTGAGAGTGGACAGGGACTCCAGATAGCTTCTCTGCTATGACTAGCCAGCTGTGTGACCCTGAGTGAGATAGGTGCCCACCAGCCTCTGCACCTTATCCTACCAAAGAGGCTTTAAGCTAGGCAGTCTGAGTCCCTCTGGGGCCCTTCAGCAAAATCACACAGATTCCTATTACCGAAAAACAGATGCGCTTTACAGATGCGCAGGTGCAGAATGTATGTGGAAGTTTCTGGTGTGTTTCCAGAAGGCCCAAAAGATGGATGCAGTATGGCCCTTCTCACTGCAGGACAGGGTGCTAGAGACCACAGCAGTATAAACTCAAAGGTGGATGGGAGAGAACAGATTCGCTCAAATGTGTGACTGTATTCCACACTGGGACAGACAAAGATGAGCAGCAGGCATGTGAAAGTGCCGGGTAAGCCCAGGGGACCAGCCATCCACAGGAAGTCCAAAGGCTATTTTAAAGCACCTTATCAGAAGTCCAGGTCAAATGAGTACCAAAACCCCCCAAATAGCAAGTGCTCAGAAAAGTAAGACACAAACTTAGAAGTACTTGGCACTGGAGCAGAAGCTGCTTGGGGAAAGAGGCATCATTCCAGAAAACAATGTAAAAATAGCTCCAACAAAGGACACCCACCAAGCATATAAGGGTTAGGTGTAAATGGAATTTAATTAAGCAGGTCTCCAAAGAAAGTGGGTTTCCAAAACAAAACTGACAGCTTTTTAAATGGCTGGGCTGAGAAGGGTTGGGGATGCTGATGGCCACTCAGGAGTGAGAAGCAGACACTGGTGTGTCCAAGTGGGGCCAGCTTGGTCTACTGCAGACACCAGTGTCTGCTCCTCAGACCCCCTTTGCCTGGTTGGTGTCCCTCCCTTCCAGGCACGGCTGGTGCACTATCCCAGCTGTCAGACTCTCATTGTCCCCTTCCAGTTCCTGCAGACTGCAGAAGGTGGCCTCTGTCACTCACCTAACCCCATGTCCAACAAGCTTTCCTTACTCCAGAGAGAACCAAATTGGCATTTTTGCTCCATTATTTTTTAGTCAGCTGCCAGCTGCAAATGTATTTGTGAAATGTTTTTCTTTTCATCACGGAACCGAAATATTAGGGCTCCCTTAAAAACTGTCCCCCACTTTCCAGTTTTATTTCATCTCTAAATGCTGTTGTTTCCTCCAAATCCACAGACAAGGATCCCTCAGTTAGCCCTGCCCAACCCCACCCTGGTTCTCCACACAAACAGCATTAAAACAAACAGACCTGAGTTTGCAGCAAGCTAGAGGTTCTCTCTGCAGCAGGTAGAAAGTTCTGCACCGTTCTGAGGCCCTGACAGCCACACCCAGGCAGAGCACTGGCCTCTAGCATCATCAAGGACCTCCTGCCTACAGGGCTGTCTGTGGGGTGCAGAGAACTAAGCCTGTCACCTGCTGTAATGAAAACTTAAATTCTAGTGGTCACAAACCACGTATTCTCTCTCTACACCCATGTACAGTTGCAGAGCAGGTGCCTGTGCACACGCGCCCCAACCAGCCCACCTGCTCAGGCCAGGGTTCCATGCCCGGGACTCAGATGCGCCCCTTCCCAGGTAGGTAGTAAATGCCCCTTGTCCTCAGACTCACACAGGCCTGACTGTCCATGAGCTCCTCTGTTATATGGCTGCCACCAGCTACCTCAGAAACTCAGGCTCAGAGAAGCAGAGCACGGCCAGGGACATCACAGAAAGTGCTCGTGCAGGTGAGAAACGCAAGACTAGCGGCTCCTGGCTCCTGTGTTTGAGGCTGATGGATGCCCCGTTCTGGAACGTGCCTGTTTCAGAGATTCCCAAGAAATTGTTCTTCATCATGTTAAAGAGAGTGCTGGGAAGGGTATGGAGATGTTCAAGGACAATTCATCAACAGCAGCTGTCCATCAATCAGGTGTCTCAGGGAATTTTCATTACAATAAACCGACATCGAGATTTGGCATGTTGTCTTCTACACAGGCTGAGTAACTAAACTTTCAAAAGTTTATTCTGAGCAATCAGTTTCTCGCTCTCATGCACCAGGAGTGTGGCAGGTGGACCCTAAATAGACATCACTATTCCCTGGAGCAGAGACCTGGGGCAAGTCTCATCATCTTCCAAACCCTGTCAAATCAGAAAACCCAACCCCAGGGTCAGGCAAGGATTTAACAAGGGACTGTGTAAGAAACATTCTTTCTAAGGCACTAAGCACTACACAAATGTCGTTTTCCTGTTAAATGTCCTTTAATTTTGAGAGAAAGAATGACTTAGGTCTCAAAATGTATCTGCTAGCCCAATGTCCACCAGCTCATGAATGGATGGACGAAATGTGGCAAGTCCCTACAATGGAGTATTTTCAGCATTAGAAAGGAATGAGTGACACATACCTCAACCTCAATGAACTCTAAAAACATCGTGGCGAATTAAAGAAGGCAGATACAAAAAGGCCATTTACCGTATGACCCCATTCACAGCAAAGTCCAGAGCAAGGAAACTCAGGAGGCTGCTGGAAGCTGAAGCAATAATGAAGGGAATGGGGCTTCCTGGGAGTGATAAAATGCCCTGTCGGTGGTGGTGACGGCTGCACATACCTGTACTCAAAATCACTGAATTGTACATTTCCAGTGGATGACTTATACAGTACGTGAATTCTATCTCAATAAAGCTATTAAAAGAAAAAGTGCAAATAGTAGCTAAATGGCCAGGAAGGTGTGTCTCACTCCCTGGGCAGATCTTCCCAGGGAGTGCTGTAAGACCTCTGGCATTTCCTTAGGGATCCAAAATCCAATTGCTGTAAGAGTTAAGAAATTGTTCTTCATAATGTTAAAATCATTACCTGTATTTATTCACCTTGGAACCAAGCTAAGTAATTAAGTAATTTCTCTTTGCACTGACACTTGCCAGTGGATAGACCGTACAACTTCTCTAAGCAGCAGGTTTCCAGGTCAAGGGAGTATTCACCGAAATGCCTTCCTTTTTTCAGATCGCCCTTAATGGAACTACAGCTACCAGGGTAGTATCTGGCATTGCACCAGAAGAATGTCATAAATTGAAAATTCATAAAGCCAGGGCACATCAGCAGGTGCTCAAGAGCTGTGCCGTGGATTGAACTCATCCCAGTACCCATTCATATTTTTCAAAGGGTGACCTTCTCTGTCACTGCTGTGACCTCCACAGGTGGCAGCACGGGAGGCCTCAGGGATTGAAATGAGTTTCCAGATATTAAAATTTAAAAGCTTGAAAAATATAGTTTGCCATATCCAGCCTTGCTCTGTAGATGGAACGCCTGCTTGCATTACCTTCTATGTACTTAGTTACAGCTCCCCTCTGTCTTGCAGTAATCTATGCCCAGTTTCAAGATGGAAATCCATTGTAAGGACCGCACGCCACAGGCACAGAGATCACCCGATGTCTGTACAGCTGGCTCACTCCAATCCAATACAAACATACGCCAGGCTAATGAAAATTAAATTTCCAATAATCAAAGTGTATTTCCTCTTAATAAAAGTGAAGTTAATGTCTCCTATGTGCAACATATGCTCCAAGTACGCTGCATTTGAAAATCATGCCTGTTCAAAAGAGATTTTTTTAAAACTCATTTTCCTGTTTTTTGTATATAAGTACCACAATTCACTTTCCAGCCAGCTCTCCTGACATCCTGTGAGACCGAGGGCCAGTGACAGGCACCCTGTTTAGGTACAGACAGAATCACAAGGAGGGTAAGTAGCCTGTTGAACACACAGGGCTGCATGGCAAACTTCTCTCAAAGAACCAATACTGGGTGGCAGGTAGAGAACCCTGAGTCCCAAATTAACCAATTTTGACATCTTTTTTTAATTTCAAATTAATATGAGGGAACAAATTTTTAGGTTCCATTGTTCTCACTTCCAAGGTAAAGTTCAAGTTGTAGGAGAGCCCCTCACAGTGTGTGTGTGTGTGCGCTGAATACTCTCGCATTGTGCACATTAGGTAAGAACACATCAAATGCCCTCCTTCCTCCCGCCAATCGTCCTCTCCCCTTCCCCTCCCCCTTGCTAGACTATATTTGTGTTTTATCTTTCCTATGAGTGTGCCTACATGGAGTTGCAACACATTCTTCTTAGTAAAGTATCTCAAGAATGGGGGAAAAAGTATCCAATGTAAGGCAGGAGTAGGTAAGTTCAACGTTCTTCAGACTGTATCCCCCAAATGACTACAGAGCTTGGTGTAGAGGGCCCAGGGTGGGGGTGGTTGTAGGTGCTGGAGTGTGAGGCCCCTTTTATCTGCCAGGGAAGTAGCATTTTCAACTGTTTTTGTTGGGCAGAAGGGTCTTTTTTAAAAATACTAATGAATAATAAAGATTTGAAAAATGCTAATCCAAATAGCCCTTAGAGGGTGTTCTTTTCATAATCACAGAGAAGAGGAATCCTTGCCCCAGTCTGACCCAGCCATGGACACCTGGGACGTGGCTTCCTCTACATCAAAATGCACAATGAGAAAGGCACTCATCATTCGTGGTCAGTATCACATCTCCCGGCTGTGACCAGGGGAAAGCCTAGGCATGCCTCAATTCCAACTTCTCATGTAAAAACAGATGTTACCACTGGGAAGCAGTGGCAAGCCCAGGGTAGACCTCAGAAAGGGCAGGCCCAGCCCCTGCTGTGGGTTGGCAGCCAGACCCAGTGTTAGGCTGCAAAGAACAAGGGTCAGAAACGTCTAACTCAACAATGCAGACTGGTTACATTCACTGACTTAGAAATGACTCTCCTTTCTTCCAAACAGGAGCCATGATAGGTATGTGACACAGTGAGCCAATCAAGCCCTCTCGGGGACCTCAGGGCCCCTCCAGAATCATCCCACAGTCCATTTCTGCCTGCAGTGGCTCAGGAAACCGCCCTTCTGTCCACTTTCCTTCAGGCGACATCATCACTGTCTTTCCTTCTACCCTGCTGACAACACACTGGGAACCCTCCAGCCTCATGTGCACGCTTCCCTCTGGGTCCCCACTTCATGGACATGTCTGTGGCTACTTTCTAGTTTCAACAACAGAGATTAGATTGTAGGTGGCCCAAGAAGCATAAAATATTTTTAGTCTCTGACCCTGTGCAGAAGAGATTTGCTGACTCCTCTATTAAAGGAATTACTGGAATGAATCAGGGTTCGCTCCCCCACACACCTGTGCTTTTCTAGCAGGCAAACATCACTACACTCTTTACATTTCCTCATTAGGTAGAGCACATAATGCTTTGCACATCGTAAGTGCTCAATCGAATGTTTTCTGAATTGAACACTCCCTAAAAAATGACTAACAGGAGTCCAGGATTGTGTGACACCTATTGGGGATCCCACTCCATGGCTTATGGGTCATTTCATTGGAAAAGGGCAAGAGACACCAGACACCTAGTGAATAAATTTAACAATCTGCAGCTTATTTTAAAAGCACACAGGCTATGGAAATAAAACAATAAGAAAAATTTTCAGCAAGTCACTGCAACATAATTAGGTGTAATGGGAGCTTGGCAATGTACCCGTCTCCATTAGCAATCTGTTCACTCAGGTGTTATACAATTCCACAGGAAACAAAATCAACATTTGGGAAGATTACAAACCATCAGCAACAACCTATGAAGGTAAGATGCTGATTTGGTTGTAATAGAGGGAAAGAAGATTTTCATCAGGGTTTTTGTTAAAGCTCACGTGCACAGAATCACCCCCATCTGATCACAGGAAAAGTTTAAACCGATTAACAGTTACGATGTCCAAGAGCACTTGGAGGTGTGTGCTTATTTTTAGTTCTGCTGACTTCCACCATTATAAACCATGATCTGTTAAAGAAACACCAAGGGACTGTGCTTGCATCTAACTTCACGGAGGTATCTATTATGCAATTAAATGCACAAGTCTGACCTCGCTAATCTTAGGCCAATCATGGGATATGCCTAACCCTATAATCTCTGGTCACTGTTGGCTTGAGAACTCTGGTCAGTGTAGAGAAGTAGGTATCACTTTGGGGGAATCTGAAGAAGCTGGAGACGCTTAAAGCTCCAGACAGTGGATAATGATGCGAACCTAAATGCAAATTTTACTGGGCTTTTAAATTCAATTTTTATTATTAACAATACATTAAACAGGGAGAATTAAGAATGGAGAATATTAATATAAGTAACATAAGGCTTTTTGAGTTTGCTAAGTAAAAAAACTCCTTGGGGAGAAATTATAACCTAATTGGGATGGTCATTTTTCTCCAAGCATTGTGACATAAAAGTCAAAGGGCTGAAGACATCAATTCCACTCTGCCACCCACTGGGTGGGGAGGTACCAGGTGGAGAATGACAGAACTCCCAGGGCCAGGTCACTCCAGATCAAGCTTGGCCTCACACCAACTCCTCAAGACACCTTAGGCTACACTATCTCTGGGGCTATTATAAAGCAGTGTTTTCCATCCTAGAAGAAACAACACTGTCAGCGAGGTCACAGTCTAGTAGAAGCCATGAGGCCAGCTCTTCTTAGACCTGTATCAGTATCAGAGCCAGCAGGTGCCAACTAGAGTGATCACCTAAACACTCTCTGGGCTCCCAGCTCTGTGGGGAGTTGGAAGATGCTGGTACAGAGACACAGCTGCCTCCTTGCCTCAGAAGTTTTTATTCTCCAGACTGAAGATCACTTCAAAAATATTTTCAAGGTTTGTTTTTTTTTATTACACAAAGAAAAAGGTGTGAGACTAAATGCCAGCGGCTGCACAGTGCCCCAGAGAAGCAAGCCCACCTCACCTGGCACTGAGGTCAGAGCAGCAGCCTGAAAGTGGGAACAATTTTTAATCTATTCATGGCTGTCAAAAAAAAAAATTGTAATACGTTGCTTTTGTGATGTTCTCAGAGAGTCTCAAAAGGCACATGGACCACAAGCACCATGTGGTGTAATGTGGTCTTGCAGAGAGGGGACGAAATGCAAGTGCTCTGCGTTCCAACTGCAGGGGCACAGGCCAGGTCGATGGCTGCACCCTTGACATAGAGCAATGGCTGCTGGAGACAGGAAGGGCCCCCACCTCTCCCTACAGATGCAATCTTGATGACTAGGGTGCCTCTTCTCCAGACACGACCTTTCATATGAATGATGAACCTCCAAGGACACCACAAAGCCCAGAGGGCAAAGTGTGCACACTCTGTCCAGGCCTGCTACACAGACAATGGGACCCATGGTGATCCAGCCCCCAGTGGAACTGTAAGGCAGGGGTCACCATGAGGGAGTGATCCTCTATGCCTTTCCTTTATGCCTCCCAAAGTAGGACAAAGTAGCAGGTGGAACACACTGCAGTGATATCTGCAGGGTGCCTTGTTATTCCTGCAGGCTGCTCAGTCCTCACAGATGTGCCCCAAGGAAAGTGCTCACCTCCAAGTTGTGTGTGTGGCTCCTGGATTAGAAGAAAAGCTAATAGGATGCATCTCCTGTGGGGTGTTCTTAGGCCCTCTGTCTCAATCCAAAACCCCACTGCAAATACGAATCATCACTTAATGAATTTGGGGCCAGGGAAATATTTGCTTGTTTTAGCAGTTGCTGGAAATGTCAGACGAAAATAAGTTTCTAAATCCAGGTCTGGGTAACTTGTGCTACACTCCTGAAACTCACACATGGCAGCCAGCATATGGCAGGGAGGCACTTGCGCTCCAAAGGCTGGCTGCTTGGGTTCACATCCAGGCTCTGCCTCTTGTTGCTGTGTGACCTTACATAAGACACTCAACCTCTCTGGGCTTCAGTGTCCTCATGTGCAGGATGGAGGTGATGGCAGTGCCCACGTCCAGGGCTGCCGTCAGGATTACGTCAATCAACCCTGCACACTCTGAGGACTGCCCCTGGTACTCATTGTAATCATCTTCACTCTCGTTTCAGCAAAGCTAAATCAGAAGCCTCAGTATTTTCAAATACCAGGAAAATGATTGAAAGGGGAAGTTCAAGGACACAGAGACAGGACTCACCCTCTTCTGAAGTTAAAACCACCCTGGGAATGTAAAACACAGGCCACAACACTGGCTTAAGTACAAAACAGCCATCCCAGTGACTAAGAGAAAAAACCACCCAGAGAATGGAACGAAATATGCTCAGGACGGCCAAGGCCAGGCTGGCGCCGGCAAGCATGGGGGACATGGGGCCAGCAGCCACAGGGGGTGGCCCACAGGACTCAAAGCTGAGCAGACGACGTCCACACTGACAGGGCCCAGCTCCTTCACAGGGTTCAAAAACTCCCCAAATTACAGGACACCATTGCCTCACTTCCCCTATTGACACAGAAGATTAATTATAAAGAACTGGCGTGCAGACTTAATCCTCTAAAATGGTAATAGAAAATCCTGGAGGAGTTTGGTCTGTCTAAAATGACCCACTTCCTCCCCAGAAAACATTTTTCCACTGAGCCCTGTGCCTAGTGAACTAAGATGACCCAGGAGTGTCCTCGGCTGTCCTGTCTAGGACCTCAGCTCAGGCCTCTCTGCCATCCATAGGGCCAAGGAAGACCAAACTCCTGCCCACAACACAGACATCACCCCGTCACTCTGGGAAGTCCTTCCGCGCCCTGTGACGTCTGCTCTCCTCAGTGTGCTCTGTGACTCAAGTAATGCCATGTCATCCTATGTTTACTTTGTTAAATTAATTTGTCTCTTCAGGTCAAGGAATAAAAACGGGATTTTTTATTTAGGTTCCCAAGGAAAACAAACACAGCTGTCTTCACTCTTCTCTGATGCTCTAACAACCCAATCTTTTATTGTTTAAAAAAAAAATACATACACACATTGAACTCCTTTTATGTGGGACTTTATTCTCACCCATTAGGAAAGAACTTATTCCTTATAACATGTCCCTGTCAGATTATTCTTTTGCCTGATCAATATATGGAAAAATAACCACCCTCCAAACCCCAACAGGAGAAAAGCTCTAATGATCAGGAAAAATGTCCCAGATGCAACCCAAATGGACATATGTCTCCAGGGCATAACTCAGCCCTCAGGAAGGGAATAGAAATACACAAATGGTAAGAGTGTTCCAGGTCCGAACTGGGTTTGCTAGTGGTGCACTGTGAGTATTTTCACAGACACAGTTTTCTTCATAGTTCTCAAGGGGAACTAGATGGAAATGTATACATTTTTTGGATGAAGCCATTGTCACCTGGGGACCTGCCTCAATGGCAAACATCAACTTTTGCCCAGTTTCTGGACAACTCGACTGCTCCATTGGGTTGTCATATATACCTTCTTGAATGTGGCACAACTCCCCAGCCTAAAAACCCCATCCCGGAGGTCCTACCCAGTGAGAACCTATGCACGCCTGGGAGAAAGGCCTTAGCCAGAAAGGCTGCAGGGAGGGACAGCCAGAGAGGCTCCAGGAGGCCTGCTCACACTCCACAGGAAACTCATGGATGCACAGGAGCACCCCAGGATTGGATGGGGATGACCCCGCAACCTGGGATGAGGGGTCTAAATCTTGGCTATGGTTCAGGGCTTCCTCTCACCGCCATAGGACGCTGACCAGACCCTTGGCTGGGGTCCTGCCACTGCCGAGCACAGGCCATTATCTGCTCTATCTGCTTTCATTCTGCTAAGAAACTCCAGGCTTTTGTGCAGTAAGTGACTATTTTTATGAACAGGGTATGTACTTGCTCAGTTGGAGATGGATTTAATACTGGTTTGGCCAATCCAAGAAGCTCCAAGAGAGAGAACAGAAATTCAGGCCCCCCTGGAAAGAGAGAGAGATTTTCCCAAACATCACAGCCACCAACCAAGGCAGCCCTAGCAGCACCTTGAGGTACCTGAAGGTGCTTTCGAAGGACATGAAACTTCTATGCCAGCTCAACTGAATACCACATCCTCAGAGAGATGGAGACACCTTGGGATAGCATCACATCAACACACACCATGTCACTTTGCCCCAGGAAGAACCATTATATCTGCAGGGAAGGTAGGCTTTGAAGGGCTGGGACGCTCACCTGCCTGTCCCTGGTAAGTGCAGGGACTCAGAGCTGTGAGGTTCCAAAGCCCAGACTCATCTGGCAAGGCCCCAGACAGAATGGTCCAGTGACAGTACAATAGAGTGGCCTGGCATGGGCCCTGGGACAGGAAATTCAACTCCTCTGGGCTCTGTCTCCTTCCATGTGAAGAATATAAATAATTGCTCTCTTGACAGAGCTCCCTTGAGGTCAAACACTCCAATGTTGGAAAGTACTGAGCAATTGCATCGGTTCTGGTTTTGTTTTCAGGAGTGAGCTGTACATTTTCAGTATCAAAGAGTGAGCAGATGGATAGGCTAAGAAGAAGTCAATTTCTAGGTTCTTTTATTAAAAACTAAAGGCTAAACTGTGAAGAGCTAGGATAAGACTCAAATATTCTAGTCTTGGTGTATACACAAAGGCACAACCTTCAAACGGCCACTGAAACTTCTCCCGGCTTCAGTTTTCTGATGTTTAAAGTGTGGGAGTTTCAAAAATCACCCAGCAGCAAGGGAGGATCCACTTTCGGTGCAGACTCTCATGTTGCAAAGCGCACTCCCTTCCCCACACCTCCTTCGCACTTCTGGCATCTAGAATATCCCACTGGCAACTTTGCTAAGAACACCAAAGCAGCATTTAGAGAAAACACACAATCCTGAAACTAAGTCAGTAGTAGTCTCAGGCTGTGCTTTTTGAGAATAAATACACAAGACACAAAAAACACAGATGTAGTAATTACCTTAAAAGGAAGGGCCCACCCATTCCAAGTCCTAGTCCATATTGTAGACAAACCTCTAAAGAGCACTTAAAAAAAAAAAAGTTAATTTCAACTCTTGCATGAACCAGACTTCATGGCTTGGGATAAAAGTGACTAGAAAATGTGTCTCACAACATAGTCATGCGAAAGGATGATGAGCTTTTAAATCTTTAGGAGATCCAAAAGGCGGTTCTGTGATAACGAAGACTCCAATGTTATGATTCATGGAAAATTTGTGAATGAAATTATTTTATGAAATGAGTGCAAAAATGTAATGAATACTTTGTATGATTTAATATGCATGCTGAAATACATGTTAGAAACAGATATTTGAGTATCCTATTTTCATTCCTAGAAATTCAAATATACAAGTTGGAATGACACTTTTTTCCTAATCTTCAAAGAAGAAAAATGGGAAATCACTTAAACTGGTAATCACTTTATATTTAGACAGAACTGGCAGATGATAGCAAGAAAAGGATCACCAGCCTAGCCACAAAGCATTTAGCTGGAGCCATCATTTATCTATTTATTCATCCCTTTATTCATTGGTTCATCTGACAAATATTTCCTGTGCAACTCCCAAGCGCCTTCTATGCCCCAAGCATATCCAGAAAGAAAAAACACCCAACTTATGTGAAATAATACTATGTAGACACCGTTCTGGGACCTTATGGTCTGAATATGTCTTTCAAAGCCTATAGCTAGAAATTTGATCCCCAGTGCGGAGGGGATGGCAGGTGGGATCTTTAAGAGGTGATTAGGTCACGAGAACTTTGCCCTTCTCAATGGATTAATGACATTATTGAGCGGTGGGCTAATTATAAAAGGAGGCGGTTGGCCCGCTTCTCTCCTGTGGATGCGTGTTCGCCCACCATGTGATGCCTCCTGCCGCAGATGACTCTCACCAGACAGGACTTCCTGACCTTCACAACGGTGAACCAACTAAACTTCTGTTGACCTTCTGTTATAACTGCAGAAAATGACAGACCTCTTCATGTTTCAAGAGGTAGAGTCTTTATGCATTTTTAAAAAATTGTTCAGGCTTATATGTGTTTATTCCATGGAGACTTTTGGGGTTTTTTTTTTTTTAAGTCTCAAATCAACCTCTCTCTCCCCTGAACAAGGAATAAACATCTCTGGACTGGCCTGTGGTTGCATCAGTGCCCACTCAGGTCCCTTACAGCCACAACAATGTGGTTACTCTAAGGCCAAAAGGAAAACCAGAGAATATGCTAACAATGTAAACTAAATTCCTGCCAGGACATAAAAAAGGAGCGTAGGTCATGGGAAAATGGTCTCTGGAAAGTGGCAGGGAGGAAGTATGCTCCAAGACGCAAAGAAACAAACAGCAAAAATAAAAGAAGAGAGAGGGTTCAATCCTAGCATTCATGAGCTGAGAGGAAAGCGCAGGCAGAACCAAGTTTGGACTCAGGGCATGGGGGGCCTCAAGCCTGTGCAGGAAATTTGGATTTGGAATGTTCGACAACAGCCACCTTCTTTAGGTCCTTAAGTAGGAGTGAAAGGTAAAAAAGCAACTTTTAATGAAGACGAATCAGGAAAAGCAGTAATATGATATGGATTAGACAGGAAAGGGACTGAATCTTTGAGTTTTCTGTGCTGTTGGTAGTCTGTGTATGTCTGTATGTGTGTGTGTGTTTACCAGGGGAGTCCTTTTTTCACATAAACTCTTACACTAGCTAAATGCAATGTGCCTTTCTGGACTGGATCCTGGCACTGGAAAAGGACATAGTGGGAAGACTGCTGAAACAGAAGTCTGCCATTTACTATATAGTTCTGTACCAATGTTAACTCTTAGTTTTGACCAATGTCCCATAGCAACATAAGATGATAACATTAGTGGAGGCTGGCTCATGGCTACATGAGAATTCTCTGTAATGTCTTTTCAACTTTTGCATAAATCTGAAATCATTCCAAAATAACAAGTTTTTTAGGAAAAAAATCTGATACATAAGTCCAATCCTACAACAGACAAGAGCTGGAAGAGCCTGTCTGCTCCACTGCTCCCTCCTCATCACCTCCACCTGCCCATGCTGAGGGTCCCTGAGCACCAGGTGAGCATAGCAGGCCAGCCCACCAGAGAGGGGCTCTGCCAAGAAAAGAAAAGTAGTCAGGTAAGTGACATCAGAACTTCATCAGTCTGAGAAACCTGCTTCACAGTAAACGCTGCACAGAGGAATCCGCTGACATCCTCTATAGCCCTACCATCCTTTCCAAATAAGCCTGCCCTTGACTCAGCCCCAGAGGCTCACATGACTGCTCTGTCAGGTGACTGGGTCAGAGAAAGTCACCTGACCCCAGAGGAGCCAGTTCATTGGCTACTGGGAAGTTATTCCCTGAGCCAATAAGATGTCTCCTTGTGGAATTAGAATCAGAAAAATGGGAAGAGGAGAAGCCAGATGATGTACTGAATCAGGAAAAGCAGGAGAGCTGGAGGCAAAGAAAAGCAGAGATTATGGGCAAGAAAAGGTAGCAGAAGCCCCAGCCGGTAGGGACAAAACAGAGGAGGGTAGTGGGGCCAGGGGGGACAGGGAAGTGGGCATTGGAGTGGGGCCCAGCCATGTGACTGGAAGACCAGAAAAAAAAATGGCTTCTTCTGTGGGACCTGCCCTGAGGCACAGTTGGTCAGCCATGTCTGGTCCCCACACAATGGAAATCTTACATTAAAATCTTGCCACTTGGGGGAATTTGAGTGGGTATGACTTTTACTATTTTGATCATTTAAAAAATAACTTCAGACCAGACGATCTAGCCTCTTGCTTATTTACTACCCCTAGGTCTTTCATTATTGATTCCTTTGGTCACCCCATTCTCCTCCTACAAGAACTACTTTTTAAGGGGTGGGAGATAGGGTTTAGCCAAGAGGACTGCTATGATTTGAATGTGTTCCCCAAATTTCATGTGTTGGAAACTTAACCCTCAAATTCAAATGTTCTGAGGTCGAGCCTTTGGGGAGGTAATTAGGATTAGATGAAGTAATCAGGGCAGGGCCCCCATGATGGGATCAGTGGCTTTGTAAGAAGAGGAAGAGAGACCAGAGTCAGCACGCTCTTGCCCTCTCACCATGTGACACCCTCTGCCATGTTACAACACAGATGACAGGCCCTCACCAGAAGCCAGCACCATGCTCTTGGACTTCCAGCCTCCAGAACCATGAGCTAAAGAAACTTCTCTTCTTTATAAATTGCCTGGTCTGTGGTATTCTATTAGAGCAACAGAAGATGGACTAAGACAAGAGCTTTGGACTGGCAGTTAAGAGATCTCAGGACTCCCCGCAGCTCAGGGCCGGGACTCCAGGCAAGCTGCAGCATCTACCATTCAGCTTCTCCATCTAAGGCAGGAGTCTGGACTCGTTCCCAGCAGCACTAAAAATCTACAAACCGCTTTTCTTCTTCACATCATCCTCCTACTCCTTGGCCGCCACCTCTAGAATCAGAGGATGAAAAGGACAGCCTGTCAGAGCAGGAAATAGAACCTCATTTTGATGATCTCAATTTCCACACAGCTGCGAGATATATATGTCCCTGGTCAGAGACACTGTACACCCTATTCACTTCCTTTCAGCTGCTGTGGCATTTTACAGACTCTTCTGAGGCTCCATTTTTACTTATAGACTCTCATTCTGGTTAAAAATACACATGCACACACAATATTATCACAATCTTAAAGAAAAAAATACCTTTTAAAATCATATACACACAAAAAGTCAATTTCAACATGTGACAGTGAAAATATAGTACATAACCACTTTCTCAGGTTTCCATGAAATCATCATTTAATTCATTTGTTAATTCAGTGAATAGGTCCACATTCATTTCACGGTAACACAATTATTTTGCCCATTAAACATTTTGTGCTGCCAGAGACACCTATGAAATCTAATAAGCAGTTTCCAGAACTACACAACGGGCCAATTAAAAATGTTAATCAGATCTACATGAACAACACAAGAAATTTAACAAAGTGAATTCCAGGCAGTGAAAAGGAAGAAGAGCGTGATCTGTAAGTAAGTCAGCAGCCCAGCCTTGCTGTTTTACCACGGACTCCTGGTTCTGAAAAATATCGTATCTGAGTCCAAAGGACTTGAGTTAAAAAGTTGACACAAACAACACACAGAAATCCTTGAGTAATATGCTCAGAGAACATAAACTACCCAAATATATTTCCAGAGAATCTGCTACAAGAGCCTATCCAGGGCTCACAAAACAAAACAAAAAAGCAAATTAAATAAGACCACCAATATTCCTCAATGATACTTAGTATATATATCTAACACTGCAGAAGCAGCAGTATCCAGTGGAGCCCTACAAATGGAATAGTGAACATTCATAAAAGAGCTCTATAAAAAAAAATAAAAAAACACTCAAGCTAGACCTCCCATTTGATCCTGCAATCCCATTACTGGGCATCTACCCAGAAGGAAAAAAATCCTTTTATCATAAGGACACTTGTACTAGACTGTTTATTGCAGCTCAACTTACAATCGCCAAAATGTGGAAACAGCCTAAATGCCCACCAACCCAGGAATGGATTAACAAGCTGTGGTATATGTATACCATGGAATACTATTCAGCCATTAAAAAAATGGAGACTTTACATCCTTTGTATTAACCTGGATGGACGTGGAAGACATTATTCTTAGTAAAGCATCACAAGAATGGAGAAGCATGAATCCTATGTACTCAATTTTGATATGAGGACAATTAACGACAATTATGGTTATGGGGGGGGAACAGAAAGAGGGAAGGAGGGAGGGGGGTGGGGCCTTGGTGTGTGTCACACTTTATGGGGGCAAGACATGATTGCAAGAGGGACTTTACCTAACAATTGCAATCAGTGTAACCTGGCTTATTGTACCCTCAATGAATCCCCAACAATAACAAAAAAAAAAAAGAGCTCTAAAAATTAAAGCAATGAGGAAGACAAAACTGTGACAACTATGTTCACAAGCAGTTACAGAAGACAACTTTGCAATGTGTGAAATACATATACAAATATTTTGTTCAGTTCAGGAGTGCCTCGTATATATTTTTTACCCAAGTAAGACCTAGAATTTATAGTATCGCAGGGCAGATTTGGCACAGATATATGTGGGTAAATGTTTTTTTGGTTTTACGGTATGTTTGTTTGTTTCTACCTTAGCACAGAAACATACTTGAACAATCAGGAGAAGAGATTGCAGTCTCTGGTTTAGGTCTTCTTTTCTGATTATATAAGATGCTTTAGAAGATATGGCCACAAATCAAATGAGACTCTTGCTGCTAGAAACTTCCAATTTAGTGGTGAGATCCTACCTCAAGGGAGGAGGATGGATTAAAGAAACAGGCTTACTTGCTCTAGATCTACAAGTCATCAGGCCGGCAGCCAGGATAAATCAAACAAATCGCCTTGTCTAATAGGCTTTGGTATTCTTTCTGTCCATCTGGATTCTACTGGAGAATCAACTTGACAGGCATTCCTATCATTTCCTCGGAAATAAATCCATCCTAAGTTATTTGAGGACTTCTTTGATTTCTTTACCGCACAAGCAGCCGCTCTGTGAGGATACTCAGCGTCCTCTCTCTCAGCCATGCCCCACACACCTGTGGTCCTTGTTCCCCTGGATCCCTGACTCTTCTTTGTGGACATGGTGCACCCCAAGAGCAGCTCATGGGGTCATAGGACCTCCAAGTCTGCAAATCACATGCCCCGAGTCTGAAAAATTCCTGCCCCCAATTATTTCGCATCCAATTAATTCATGCCATAGTAGAGCAATTAGTTACAGTCACTGTTAAAATCACCATTTATTTGGGCTCCTTCTCTGCACCATCCCTAGGCTGGGCACTCAATTGTCCCGCTTAGTAATGCTGCAAGGAGCAGCATTACTGCTCCCTGGCTTTGCAAATGAGAAGAGAACACAGCCTCCTTATCCTGTCCCTGGGCTGGGCATGTCTGTAAGGAAAAGATGAAGGCAGGTGATTACACTCAGACCATAGGAACAGCCTTTCCCAGTAAGCAGAGCTTATTGTCTGAGATTCTGGAACATTTAAAAGTAACTTCCAGCAGATCACACAGCAAGTGGCCAACAACATGGGAGAGAAGCTGATCACACAGGCCTCATCCTCATTTAGTGTCTCTTCTCACCTCCACAACCCTAGTTCAAGCCGTTATGCCTCACTCTGAATACAAAATCTCCTAAATGATCTCCTGGCTTGCCTCACCCCCAACAAATATATGCCCCCATCAGCCACAGTGATCTGCCTCCCTTAAATACACATCATCTGCTGAAACCATTCAGCCACACCTGTCACCTATGGGGTAAGGTTCATAGCTGAGCCTGACTTCTGCCCACAGAACAGCCTCCTCCCTGCCTCTGTGCTCTGTGCCTTCTGATCAAGAAACTGTGAACAACTGTTGGTCCCTAAAAACATAACACATCATTGTGTGTGGTGTTCTTTCTACCTGGAGTATCTGTCCATTGCCACTCCTCTGTCTTCTCTCAAAACACCTCATCCAGCCCTCACTGAAATAACCTTTTGATTAACTGGCTTGCTCCTCTGTGCTCTGTTCTATTTTATAAACCTCAACAATTGCTACTTGATTCAAGCATCACAAAACCATCACTGTACAAGACTGCTTTTCCCCCACTAGTCGTATATTAGTTATTACCCTTTGAATTCTCAACAGTCATATATTAGTTATTACCCTTTGAATTCTCAATATTTAGCAACTATAACAAGCAAGGAGCAAGCACCCAGGAAGTGCATGCTGCCTGCATGAGATTTTCCAGTATGCTGAGCAAAAGCAAAAGTATGCAGGCCTCAAGCGAAGATAAACAGTCTCCATGGATATAAAATACACAGCATCATTTGGATCAAGTGGACTTTTTCCATTTGCTGTCTGATCTGCTTCAGTGCAAGTGATTCAGATAAATAAAGTATTACCATAAAATGTTCAAAGAACTCCCAGCAAAAATATAAATTAGTGCTTACCCAATGGATAATTATGATTCAGAATTAAAAGGCATATTTAAAAAATTACTACTGATGTGACAGCTTAAAGTGGTTAAAAAATGAATGATTCCCCACCTCATGTTTTATTTCTGTGACACCTATACATCACACAACACCAAGTTCATTTTCATGTTCACTGAACCTAGAAAAATCCCGTAGTTGAGACAACACAAAACATGTCCTTTTGCTGATTCTGGAGATCCTTAAAAACAAGGTATCTGCTCAGACTACACTTCTAAGCCAAAGCAATAACCTAAGATTCCAGATTTGCATCTCGGGCAGCTGGGCAGCTGTAGAGCCAGGCTTGGGAAGGAGACATGTGAGCTTGTCCTTGTTTGCTCTCAGTAAACATGCTGGTGATTAAACAAACAAACAGATACCCAACCACCTGCCAACTCATGCAGCTCCCTGGTTAAACAAACAACTGTCAAGAAGTCTGCATTTACTTCCCAGGTGCCTACCTTCACCAGCATTCACTCCTCAGCAGGCTGTCCTTCATTTCCACAATGCAGGATGAAACCCAGAACCCTCTCAGAGATCACAGAGAGATAAAGCAAAGGTCAGAGTGCCAGCAGGGGAAAGCTGGAGTACAAGTGTGAGGCCAGGCTAATGGGAAGCACTACCTCACCACTGACCCTGAAAATGATGAACTGGCCTTTCCAGTCTGAGCAGGACCTATGAACAGGTCCCGGCTTCAGTGGGATTGACTCTGATTGAGACAACAAGCAGGCATGGATGCATTTCTTAGAGGCATCTCAAAATCCTTAGATACGGTTTTTACTGCTAACGTCAAATAAAGGCTACTCAATGAAGCCTAAAGGCAAGTGGACAATGTATTATTTTGGAAAGACATATAAACCACTGTCCCAATGCACCCTATTTTAGGAAACAAAAAGAACTCACCCTGTTTGAAACCATCAGTATTGGACAAGCCTGAAAGATAATCTGGACTATGTAAAGAGAAAAACAGAGAGACATCACCAGCACACAGGTGAGCCTTGAAATGAGCCCTCTATGCCCCTGCCCTAGGGGTCTGCCAGCATGCCTATAGCGAATCATTCTAAACAACAAGGCAATTCCTGACTTTTCCTCCAAGGATGACACTAAAATTACCCACCTCAGCCAGGCATGGTGGCTGAAGCCTATAGTTCCAGCTACTCGGGAGGCTTAGGCAGGAGGATTGCTTGAGGCCAGGAGTTCAAGCCCAGCCTGGGCAACATAGTGAGACCCTATCTCTAAAAAGAAAAATCTCTACCTCAATTCATTTACCCTAATCCTGAAAAGATTATTATCTTCCAAATAAATTACATTTATTAACCATTCATCTTCCTATTCCTCATCACACATACCTGCTGTCCAGATATGAACCCCATGCCCACACTGAGGGGACTGCAGACACCATGTGATATAGACCACGGGCTGCAATTCAAGGACCTGGCTGGGACTCCCACTAGCTACATGAATGTGGCTGGTGCCCAACTCCACACCACTGGAGCATCCACACCACTCTGTCCCACTCTCACTCCAGCTATGAAATGGGGGTCCAGGCTGCCCGTGTCCACAAAGCATGGTGAAGGAAAAACTAAAGCAAATGAAGATCCAATGGTCCAACTGCTATGTAGGAAGTGTCCCCAAACGTCTGTCAAAAGAAAGCAACATCATCCTTTTTTCTGCCTGTGCTTTCTGGACTTAGATAACTGTCTGATGTCCACTTCATTCTTCAAAACAGTTAAGTGGCCAGGGAATGTCCACACTCCCTTCGTGGACTACACAGTGTCCAGGACCCTCTGCCCCATTGCACAACCCTGCTGCCTTGAATGCCCCTGGGATCACAGTACACACAGGGAAGGCTGTGGGGACACCACAGGAACAGCTACCAGACTGTACTGTCATGCCACCCTCTGAATCGGGGACTGTGATGCCAATCTCAGTACTCAGTGCCCTCAGCCTTAACCACACATCTGCCTTAAAGGGCATAAGAACTAGCCCACACATTCCTAATGAGCACATTCCAGATGAAACAACACAGCAATTTACTAAATTTCACATGTACCCTTGTAAGATTCACCGCAGGTGTAATCCCACCAATCACCCTCCCTCCGCCCACCTGCCCCTTCCCTCTCCTCAAGGGTACATGTGAAACTTAGTAAATGTAGAATGTAAATGTCTTAACACAATAACTAAGAAAATGCCAGGAAGGCTATGTTAACCAGTGTGATGAAAATGTGTCAAACAGTCTATAAAACCAGTGTGTTCCCCATGATCGCATTAATGTACACAGCTATGATTTAATAAAAAAAAATAACAAATATAGAAGAACCATAAAAAAAAAAAAAGAAAGAAACAACACAGCAAGACAGTAGAGTTTGAATATTCAGCTGTCCAGCCCTGTGGCATGCCTCTGGCTGGGCAGGAGCTGAGGTTCAGGCACAGGCAGGCCACAGCAGCATCTGGTTCTCCAGAGAGCGAGTTTCCCATATCACAGTTCTAGTCCTTGTCACAGGTGCTCTATTGACATTCCAGTGACTTATGCATCTTAACAGAGCAAAAGGGCCAGAGAGTAGCCACTCAGGCCTCATGGGCTCTGTCTTTGTTTCAACTACGCAGTTCTGCTGCTGGTGCCCAAGGGCAATCCCAGACGCGTGATGGAATGTAATGTGCCCACCCTGGTCTCACACTCTGCCGGAAGAACTGGATCACTTATCCAAAGCACCCCAAGCCAGAGACCTAATCTTCATCTGCATAGGCACCAGAGGCAGGGCAGCTTGGCTCTAGGTGGGGAGCACGGAAGGAAAGTGAACCCCACGTGCACTCTGCTGCCACTCATCTGAATTGCAGGTTTTGAACTAGACAATTTTTAAGGTTCTTTCCAACTTGATAATTCTAGAAGTCTAAAAACTGTAACTCAGCCTATATTTAGTATTCATGAAGAAAAAAAGATTTCAAGGCCCTAAAAATTATCATTTTTTAAAATCTCAGTTAAAAAAAAATAGATGCTCATCTTGAAAATTTTAATATACCAAAAATCATGAAAAAGTGAAATTTCCAGCTCAGTGCCTGTAGCTCAGTGGTTTAGGGCACCAGCCACGTGCACCAAAGCAGGCAGGTTCAAACCCAGCCAGGGCCTGCTAAACAACAATGACAACAACAACAACAAAAACAAATAGCCACGTGTTGTGGCAGTTGTCTGTAGTCCCAGCTACTTGGGAGGCTGAGGCAAGAGAATCGCTTAAGCCCAAGAGTTTGAGGTTGCTGTGAGCTGTGACATCACTGCACTCTATGGAGGGCAATGTAGTGAGACTCTTTCTAAAAAAAAAAAGTGAAATTTCCCCTTAAGTCCCACCACTCAGCAATGATCAACACTAACATGTTGGTGGAATGTTGCCAACACCCATGTGCAGGTAAACAGGAGGTCACTACAACATGCACTGTGGCCACGGTCATTCCCACACACCAGTGATTGCTTTGAACATGCACATTTGTTTTGGAAAGAAATGGCAGCCTCAGCAAAGGCAATACTCTTACATGACATTCTCTGACAGAGGCTTGGTCTCGGGAAACTGTAGCACTACTTCAATAATCCACACATGGTTTGCTTTGTTAGTTGGGACCAAAAATCCAGCATCCACACCAGAGTTCTATGGGGGCAGACCTGCCTTGCCATTTCTGTAAAAGGGAGGAAACCAAAGAGCCCAGGGCAGGACAACCACATAGGATTCCAAACAACCGGCTCCAGAGATGACTAGCTCACTGTGTGGGGGTCAGGTGCAGCCCAGCCACACTGCTCTTTGCGATAAGAGTGGGAGGAGGCCAGGAGGGGAGAATTACAAATTAAAGAGTATTTTCACTCAAAAAACCAAGAGGATAAAAGTATGGTATCTCAATAAACATTGTTTAATGTTTTTCCGTCACAAACCAGTGGTGGGGAAAGGAAGGCCACCATGGTGGGGAGGGGAAGGCCACCGCAGTGGGGAAAGTGAGCTGGAGCACGGTGAGCATCAGCCCCTGCTGTGATGGCTGGGACTGAAGCCACAGAGGCATTTCTCAGGAGCTACCAGGGCAGTGCTGATCACACAGCCTGAGTGGCTCCTTCCTGCAGGATTCTTAGTGGTTCAATGCCCGAGATCATGCTTAGGAGGCATGGGCCAGAGACCTCTGCCTGGTAACTGGCTGACAGCTGCCTGGCAGCACAGCCCAGATGGCTCTGGGGAGAACCGCTCTCCATCTTGGCTGCCTCAGTCACTTCCCAGAACTGGGAAATGGTGAGTATCAAGTTTTCCCTCAAGCTCCAAACCAAGCAACCACACACGGCCCTGATGAAGCCCAAGCACCCCATGCTGCCTGTGACTGGGACACAGGAGCCACTCAGCTGAAAATCACGTTGCAGATAAACAACTTCAGCACGACCCAAAGCAGGCATGAAGGCTGAGCTCTCTGCATGTCCTTACCTCACCTGGGAAGCAGAACGAGGTTTTTAGGGAAAATCCACATAGCACAGCAAGCATGCACTCCTTCCTCTCCCTCTTCCCTGGGGCCCTCAGGGTGGGCAGACAAGCTCTGGAAGGCATTAGCAGGACCAAACTCCCAAAGGCCCAGACTAAACAGGCCTGCAGAGCCAGATTCCATCCCCGCACAGGAAATGTCTCAGAGGCAGCTCTGCATAGAGCCTAGACGGTGAGAAGGAAACGGCTCCACATGTCCCATGGGCAAAGGCCATGTGCTGTCCCACTACCACCACAGCAGTCCTCAGTGACGGTGCCCACAAGCCCAGGCACTGAGCACCCTTCTGAGAAAGGCAGAAAAAGAGAAGCAAAGCATGAAGCGTGCGGGAAGCATTTCTGGCAGGAGGAATATTTACGATGTACAGTTAATTTCCTCGGAACAATCATAGTAACAGCAAATCATCATTTTCTATGGAGATGATAAAAACTTTGGATTCTTAACAGTTTATAGACAAGGAAATAAAAGGACATGTAATCATACATATGTGTATACTCAGAAGAACAGAAGATCCTCTATAGCTGACCACCTCCTTAAGTTGACCCAATTTTCACAGACTCGAGATGCACCACATGTACATATCAGCACAGCAGGCCTAGTTCCTTATGTTGACCACCTCTGCGTGTTTACCAGTTTATTACAGTCCTTTGGGTGGTCAGCTTACAGAGATTCTACTGTATATAAAACCAAAACAAACAAACAAACAAACAAAAACTAATGATCTGTTAAACTCTGTAGATTACTCAGGAAAAGATAAGTCAAATAACAAGGTTGCTACATAAAACTAGAATTTCCACAAATCAAACCAGGAAATAGATTCCCCCTGCCCCCAGCACCTGACACACTAGGTAGACGACTGCTCACAGGTGATTCCCCCCCAGCCCCCGCCAGCCTTGGCGCTCATGGAAGGCATATCCTACGAGTCTATGCATCTCAGAGCACCCAGCCCGTGGGGGCTACCTGTAGACAGCAGCTGCTATGTGATGAGAGAGAATTCATTAGTCCCCTTTAAACATAGGCAGGTGACTCAAGGCAGCTTTCTTAGAGTAAGAGAGCACGGTGTCTCTGTTTTCTTACTCTGAGCAACTCAGCATCAACTTTCTGAGAGAAGCAGATCAGTTTTCTGTAGCCCTTTAACCCCAGTGCCTGCCATGTATCAGTGTCCCAAAAATATTTGTTTAATGAATAAATAACTACTGATCTGGAGCAGGGTGAACCCTTAGAAAACAATACCCGGTTCATATGCAGAAAAGGAAATAAAAGCCAACAATGACAATAGGTATACCTAAAATTATAATTCTTTAAAATATCTTTACATCCTCAGGAAACTTGTAAAGACATGTGAATTATAATTTCTGGAAAAGTGCTTTGGCCAAAATGCCACGGTTATCAAAACTATAATAGCTATAGGCTACACCACGATAAAGGCCTAATTTCAGCATCAGAAAAACAGAATGTGATGTTTCTTTCATCATCAGTTAAACTATTAAGGTCTTTGAGTTAAATCCATGTACTTTTGCCACTTAAATAAAATAAAAAGTCACACAAAGAATTAAATACATGCTATGCTCAAATAGCTCAACTCTATTAAAGCTGCCAAGAGCTGTACTATTTTCCAAAGCTAGTTCAGTTTGTTCAGCATAAAGCAATTTTAAGTCTTTCAGTCAGGACCCCTTATAAGAAGCTGAAAAGGAAATGGACCAAGGAGCAAGCAAGCCAAGTGAACACAGAGCAGAGACCAGACACTCCCCACAGATCCCATTCTTATGACTCAACACCCTCCCCCCTCAGGGGCCGGGCTGCATTCTTTACTACCACAGCATCAACAGCACCATCACCACCACAGAGCAATTTTTGTGGGCTCCGAATTTCATACCACCAAATGATGGTAACTAAGAACTTAGCAAAAATAATATACCTTCCACCCAGTAAGTACAAATACATCCCAAATGATTTTAAATTCTTGGGGACAGACCTGCACTGTTTGTCCCACAGCTGGTTTTTTTAAACCACAAAGAAAGTCACAAGTCAGTATCATTCAATAGTCATCTACAGAGATTTTAGAGCCTTTCAGCAAACGAATCTAGTAACGATGCTGCTCTGGAGAGACATCTGGCTCTTCTGAGACCTGCCACATTGACAGTTCCTAAAGCTACCCTCTAGCCCTCCAGGAGTCCTGGAGACACAGCACAGGATGTTTCAGGCAGCATCAACATCATTTGTTTCCAAAGACCACTTCGATGCTGCGTTCAACGCTGTTAACCTTTTCTGTCACTTTCTACACGGTAGAAATTAGGTCTGCAAAGTACAGACCTCTGTCTTCCCAGTGGGCAACTGTGTGTTCTTAAGACCTGCAATGGAAGTGGTCTTTCGAAACAAATGATGTTGATGCTGCCTGAAACATTGTTAAAATGTCTATACTTCCCAAAGCAATCTACCTATCAAAATACCATTCCTATCAAAATACCAACATCGTACTATCAAGATTTGGAGAAAATGATTCTGCGTTTTGTATGGAACCGGAAAAAGCCCCGTATAGCTAAGGCAGTTCTTAGTAACAAAAATAAAGCTGGGGGTGTCAGCATACCAGATTTTAGTCTGTACTACAAAGCCATAGTGGTCAAGACAGCATGGTACTGGCACAAAAACAGAGACATAGACACTTGGAATCGAATTGAAAACCAAGAAATGAAACTAACATCTTACAACCACCTAATCTTCGATAAACCAAACAAGAACATACCTTGCGGGAAAGACTCCCTATTCAATAAATGGTGTTGGGAGAACTGGATGTCTACATGTAAAAGACTGAAACTGGACCCACACCTTTCCCCACTCACAAAAATTGATTCAAAATGGATAAAGGACTTAAATTTAAGGCATGAAACAATAAAAATCCTCAAAGAAAGCATAGGAAATACACTGGAAGATGTTGGCCTGGGGAAAGACTTCATGAAGAAGACTGCCATGGCAATTGCAACAACAACAAAAATAAACAAATGGGACTTCATTAAACTGAAAAGCTTCTGTACAGCTAAGGAGACAATAACCAAAGCAAAGAGACAACCTACACAATGGGAAAGAATATTTGCATATTTTCAATCAGACAAAAGCTTGATAACTAGGATCGATAGAGAACTCAAAGTAATCCACATGAAAAAAGCCAACAATCCCATATAGCAAGGGGCAAGAGACATGAATAGAACCTTCTCTAAAGATGACAGACAAATGGCTAACAAACACATGAAAAAAATGTTCATCATCTCTATATATTAGAGAAATGCAAATCAAAACAACCCTGAGAAACTCATCTAACCCCAGTGAGAATGGCCCACTCACAAAATCTCAAAACTGCAGATGCTGGTGTGGATGTGGAGAGAAGGGAACACTTTTACACTGCTGGTGGGACTGCAAACTAGTACAACCTTTCTGGAAGGAAGTATGGAGAAACCTCAAAGCACTCAAGCTAGACCTCCCATTTGATCCTGCAATCCCATTACTGGGCATCTACCCAGAAGGAAAAAAATCCTTTTATCATAAGGACACTTGTACTAGACTGTTTATTGCAGCTCAATTTACAATTGCCAAAATGTGGAAACAGCCTAAATGCCCACCAACCCAGGAATGGATTAACAAGCTGTGGTATATGTATACCATGGAATACTATTCAGCTATTAAAAAAAACGGAGACTTTACATCCTTCGTATTAACCTGGATGGACGTGGAAGACATTATTCTTAGTAAAGCATCACAAGAATGGAGAAGCATGAATCCTATGTACTCAATTTTGATATGAGGACAATTAATGACAATTAAGGTTATGGGTGGGGGGAGGAAAAGCAGAAAGAGGGATGGAGGGAGGGGGGTGGGGCCTTGGTGTGTGTCACACTTTATGAGGGCAAGACATGATTGCAAGAGGGACTTTGCCTAACAATTGCAATCAGTGTAACCTGGCTTATTGTACCCTCAATGAATCCCCAACAATAAAAAAAAAAAAAGAAAAGGTTAACAGCGCATATGGCCTCCCCTGGAGCCAGTGCCAGGAAGCATCTCAACAGACGGAGAAGGGGACTAGTTTCTGGACTAAAAGGTTTTCGGTTTGAGCACCTGCTAGTCCATGCTGGGCATCCATTCTTGCTGGAGGATAAACACTGAACACAACTCTTATTATCACTTTGACAGAATTACTAATAAATTATAAACATAACCTATAATCTAAAGATGATTTTGCCTCTTTATTCTCCCAGAGTGAACAGAGAAAATCTAAAGGCAACATAGGTTTCTTCAGGGCAGAGCAAGCCACCTCCCAGACCCAGGATGACACCCAGGTCAGACGAGAGCTCTCAGAGGAGTTGTCCCACTATCATCACCCTGGGTGCCTACAAGAGCCAGCTTCCTCATCTTGATTATTCTTTTCACCTTCCTCAAGAGCAGCATGAGATACATAATTAACTCTGGACATACACAACTGTGAGATCTGCATATGTGTTTTCAAATGTGTTGTGTCTTCTCCAATTTAAAAACAAAAGCCACCTCTAACAAGCTGAATTTGGAGCTCAGAGAATTTTAATGGCCAAGCACAGACTGTAAGGTCGCCACCTATGGCCACATCGAGCAGTCAGTATGGGAAACATTACAGTCTGAGGACTCCAGTGAGCTCATCTGGATGCACCTGCACCCACACTGTCACAGGGCTTCCCCGATCGTCACTGCCTGGAGGCATCAGATCTCAGCACACGCCCCTGTGGATAGCCAGAAGCCATCAGAAGGCGGGAGGAGACCAAAGTCAAGCATAAAGATTTACAGCAGATGGTCCCTCTGAGCAGAGAGGCTCTCCTCCCCACCTACCCCACCCCCACCCATCTCCCCAGACCAGGAATCTACCGGTGTGAGCAGGGCTCTCAAAGCCGTAACACTTCCCATGACTGGACTCTAAGTGAAGGCAGCACTGGGCTCTGAGATCACCCACCAAACAGCCAGAATCAACAGGAGAATAGGAACGTCATTTCCTGACACTCAGACCCTCCAGCAGATGGTGAAAACATGTAGTTTTGATCCATCCAAAAAAGCTCTGAATTTGTAACCCAGTGATGAAACATTTGCAAATCAGAGTCTTCATTGCTATTTTGGCTCCCTGAAAGCAGACAATTTAACCCTAACAAAGAAGTACTTGAAACATAATAAAAAGTCTATTTGTACTTGCATTTGTGGGATGATTTCATTTCAGTAAATTAAAGTGCCATGGAGACTGTGCACAGAACAAGCTTTCCTCCCAAGCCACGTTTTAGAGGGAGCACCTTGTATCATATGCTCACCACTGAATAAACGTTTCTCTGCTAGACACGAGAGATGCAAGAATAAAACACAGCTACGGCTCCTTATCTCAGGAAGCTTACAGTTAAGCAGAGTATTCAGACACAGGGCAATGCAGATGGGTGACAGCAATCAGAGCAGTTCTGAGTAGAACAGGAAGGAAAATATGATAAGATGACAACTCCCCTTGTCTAGGAATTACTGCCACTGATCGTCACCCCACGTCGGGCTATAAACCTGGAAGTCTTCCAGTGTTTTTAAATCAAACATGGTCCAAGTATTAGACAGAGCTAGAGACTCATGTTCTAGCTGCAAATGCTGAGGAGCTATCTTGTTCTAATGGTTGCACCACATTCCTTGCCCCAGGATTTTACTTATGTAGCTAAACAAACTGATAGTCATGTTTTGTTCTAAAAATGCCACTTTTCTCCCTACTCCTTACTTTTTAAAAATATAGGCTATAGCCAGGTGCAATGGCTCATGCCTGAAATCTTAGCACTCTAGGAGGCTGAGGCAGGTGGACTGCTTGAGCTCAGGAGTTGAAGATCAGCCTCAGCAAGTGAAAGAGACCCCATCTCTACTAAAAATAGAAAAACTAGCCATGCATATGGCAGGTGCCTGGAGTCCCAGCTACTTGGGAGACTGAGGCAGGAGAATTGCTTGACCCCAAGAGTTTGAGGTTGCTGTGAGCTATGACCCCACGGCACTCTACCCAAGGTGACAGAGTCAGTCTCAAATAAAATAAAATAAAGGCTACACTGGTTCTGGGGAAAGGTGGAATAAAACCCTATATGCCAGGAACTGTATCCTCAAGAATACTTTCTAGAACTACTCCTGAGAGCCAGTTCTGCTGTTAACTCTGCTTCTGGGTTCCTACTGGCAGCACGCCTGTGGGAAGCTGAGCCGTGGTCTGTGCTGCCCATCCACTGTGGCCACTGCTCACACTCCCTGGGCACCTTACAAAAAGCAGATGTGTGGGTTGTTGTGTGCATGAATACACTGAGGGCTGTTTGCTTGCTTTACTTACTGTGTTCTTGGCTGTGCAGAAGCTTACTGTGATCTTATCTCGTAAAGAAGTAAGCCAAGACTACACTTTGAGAGATCATTTCTATAGTTTGTTACTAAAGTAGTTAAACCCTCAGCATAATGTACAGTAAAAAAAAAATCTTGTTAAAATGATACTTAAGACTTAAAGTTTCATTAGTGATATGGGTCTACAGTTTTCTTTTCTTGTTGGGTCTTTTCCTGGTTTGGGGATCGGGGTGATGTTTGCTTCATAGAACGTGTCGGGTAGTCTTCCTTCTTTTTCTACCTTTTGGAACAGTTTGAGTAATATAGGTACTAATTCCTCTTTAAAGGTTTGGTAGAATTCTGACGTGAAGCCATCCGGTCCCGGGCTTTCCTTTTTAGGGACGTTTTGTATGGTTGATGCTATTTCCGAACTTGATATGGACCTGTTCAACATTTCCACTTGATTCTGGCTAAGTCTTGGAAGGTGACATGCTTCCAAGTATCGGTCAATTTCCTTCAGATTTTCATATTTCTGAGAATAAAGTTTCTTGTAATATTCATTAAGGATTTTTTGGATTTCTGAGGAATCTGTTGTTATTTCGTCTTTATTGTTTCTGATTGATGAGATTAGAGATTTTACTCTTTTTTTCCTGATTAGGTTGGCCAAAGGTTTATCTATTTTATTGACCTTTTCAAAAAACCAGCTTTTTGATTTATTGATCTATTGTATTATTCTTTTGTTTTCAATTTCATCCAGCTACTTACCGTTATTTAATCTTTGACAAGCCAATTAAAAACATTCAGTGGGGAAAAGATTCCCTATTTAACAAATGGTGCTGGGTGAACTGGCTGGCAACCTGTAGAAGACTGAAACTGGACCCACACCATTCACCATTAACTAAGATAGACTCTCACTGGATCAAAGATTTAAACTTAAGACATGAAACTATAAAAATACTAGAGAAGAGTGCAGGGAAAACCCTTGAAGAAATCCATCTGGGTGAGTATTTTATGAGGAGGACCCCCCGGGCAATTGAAGCAGCTTCAAAAATACACTAAATACAGGACCTGATCAAACTAAAAAGCTTCTGCACAGCCAAGAACACAGTAAGTAAAGCAAGCAAACAGCCCTCAGAATGGGAGAAGATATTTGCAGGTTATGTCTCCGACAAAGGTTTAATAACCAGAATCCACAGAGAACTCAAACTGAGCATTAGCAAGAATAGAACAAGGGATCCCATTGCAGGCTGGGCAAGGGATTTGAAGAGAAACTTCTCTGAAGAAGACAGGCACCGCCTTCAGACATATGAAAAAATGCTCATCATCTTTAATCATCAGAGAAATGCAAATCAATACCATCTAACTCCAATGAGACTAGCCTATATCACAAAATCCCAAGACCAGAGATGTTGGTGTGGATGTGGAGAAAAGGGAACACTTTTGCACTGCTGGTGGGAATGCAAATTAATACATTCCTTTTGGAAAGAGATATGGAGAACACTTAGAGATCTAAAAATAGATCTGCCATTCAATCCTGTAATCCCTCTACTCGGCATATACCCAGAAGACCAAAAAGCACATCATAACAAAGATATTTGTACCAGAATGTTTATTGCAGCCCAATTCATAATTGCTAAGTCATGGAAAAAGCCCAAGTGCCCATCGATCCACGAATGGATTAATAAATTGTGGTATATGTACACCATGGAGTATTATGCAGCCTTAAAGAAAGATGGAGACTTTACCTCTTTCATGTTTACACGGATGGAGCTGGAACATATTCTGCTTAGTAAAGTATCTCAAGAATGGAAGAAAAAGTACCCAATGTACTCAGCCCTACTATGAAACTAATTTAGGGTTTTCACATGAAAGCTATAACTCAGTTACAACCTAAGAATAGGGGGAAGGGGGAAAGGGCGGGGAGGGAGGCGGGAGGTGGGTAGAGAGAAGGGGATTGGTGGGATTATACCAGCAGTACATCTTACAAGGGTATATGTGAAACTTGGTAAATGGTCTGTGAAGCTAGTGAATGATGCCCCATGATCATATCAATGTACACAGCTATGATTTAATAAAATAATAATAATAATAATAAAAGACTTAAAGTTTTATGTAGTTAAGTACAGTTTCATACTTACAACTTTAACAAAGATACGCAGCTAAAAACTGAAGCTAGATGCCAGAGACCACAACAAGAAGGTGAACAAAAAGGACGACAGTATTCTGTATCACTCTGAAGATGAGCTTAAGGTCTCTTTTTTTATTATTATTATTTTCTGTTTCCACAATTCTCTCTGCTATGGACTTTTTCCCTTCGCTCCCTCACTGGAATCCTCTCAACATACTTCCTTTGAATGAACTTTTTTCTGATGAATTTTTTCTTACTGACTCTGCTATGACTCAGCGTGGGTGGCAGCATCTGAGCAAGAGATGAAGGCTACCGAGGAGTGAGGCACACAGGCACACGGAGCACTGGGGATGGACACAACCACAGCGAGGAGGCCGCGTCATCTCCCAGGGCCCAGGGTCCTCAGCCCCACCCTGCTCCAGCGACAGCCAGAGCTGGCGGGTGTAGCTGGCAGGGGTAAGTACCCACGGAACAAGCAGGAAGCTGGGGAGAGGGGAAAAAGAATAACCCAATAGGCAGAAAAGATGAGGAAAGGGAAGAGAAAGCTAAAGTCAGGCACTAACACATAAAACCAGAGACTGTCGCAGTCTTAGAACCAGC
Source organism: Nycticebus coucang (assembly GCF_027406575.1). NCBI lineage: Eukaryota > Metazoa > Chordata > Mammalia > Primates > Lorisidae > Nycticebus > Nycticebus coucang. The sequence continues at coordinate 103,824,266 of NC_069783.1, read as the reverse complement.
CCAGCCACAGAATGTCAAGACCAGTGTTTTTCAACCTTTTTTACTGCACAGCACACTTGAACCTATAGTTAAACTTCCACAACACACTTAAATTATGTTGATATAAAAAATATTTTAAAAAAGAATATACTTACTGTACTTTGAACGTCTTTTGAAAATAATTTAATTAATGATCTTTAAAAATTGTCATGGTACACCGTCACTAGACTCATCACTGGTCTGGGCTATTCCACTCACTTGCTTATTGAACTCATACTAAATGATGATTTTTAAGTGCCTAAAAAAGGAAGGATCTGAGTAGGGACAGTCAAGGCAGGGAAACACCTCTCCTCCTTCAGTACCACGAGGCCAGAGGGGACCTGCTGGGTGGATCCAGAGAGTGGCCGCTTCACCTCATAGTGCAGTGTGCAGACTGGCTGCTTTAAGGCTAGGGTTGGCAATGGTTCTGTCAAAGGCAACAATGCTCCAGTCTTTGTAGGCACAGGCCACACAGTTCCCTGTGGACAAGGCATCTGTGAGTGGGTGTGGCCATGTCCCAATCACCGTGGCTATAGTTTGCCCTCCCAACCACCATGGCTATAGTTTGCCAACCCCTGTCTTTTCCTTATACCCCCTCCCCCAAAACTTCATTTTTCTTCTAGCAGGGTAATCAGTGCCCTGAGCACACAATCCTCATTTCTCCCACTGCCCTGTCCACCAAAGTTTCCTATGTGAAGCAGGAAGAAGCATGGAGGGTGTGCAGAAATGCAGGTGGTGGCCCTGATCAGCAGTTGCTCTTTCCTTCAAGAAGAAACTAACCATGCTTGGAATATGTGGTAAAGATCAGTTTGCAGGATTAGCACCGTCTTCCCTCAGCTTTTGAGAATGGTGGTGTAATCAGCATTCAGCAGTGAGTTGGTGCCCTGAAGTTCAGATGTCCTTATCAAAGGAGAGGTGGAGAAATCCTGGAACAACTAGCCCTGGGAGTAAGAACACAAAATCCTTCCATAGCCCAGGGCCACAGCAAAGTGGCCTTCCTCATTTATATTACAATGAAGACTATGACTAAGAGAAATCAGTATATAATCACCTACACATTCATAGGAATAATAAAACATAACTATAGTACAGAAAGAAGGAGGGAAGAGAAAGAAGAGGGGAGGGGAGGGGGGAGGCCAGGAGGAGGGAGAGTTGTTGGGGGGACCTAACCTAATGTGCATAAAGTAATGATACATCTCTAAACTATTAAGAATAGAGTTGAATGTCTTACCACAACAAATAAGTAAGCAAGGAGATGGTTATGTTAATCAGTTAGATGTAAGCATTCCACACTGTATATCAAATCAGCACATTGTACCTCATACATGCATTAATGTACACAGTTATGATTTAATAAAAAATTAAATAAAAAAGAAAAAGAAACACAATTACAACCTCCCCCTTGTTGTTTTTATTTGCATTGATCCAGCTGTAGCATCATGACCTCCATCAGTAAACTCCTTTGAAACCCAAAAGGAATTTTCTGGGAAAGGAGAAGTTAGAAACTCTTTCCTGGCTGGGAGGGGTGCTGGGGCCAGTCTGTGCCACTTGCCAGGGAGACTATTAAAATGCAGAGGCTGTCCAAGCCAGGTGACAGCACCAAGGTAGCTTGAAATCCACCATGTTGGGAGTATTTACACCTTGGAAATTGGAAGATGCTACATATCAGTGCTCTTCTTGTTCCCCTCCCAGAAATCCAGTTTTTAAACCTTCCTCAGGATACCAGTGCCTGGCAGAGTCCTGGCAATGGTGTAAGTTTGAATGGGTAGAAAGTAGATTCTAGCTGTAAATTGGGAACCAGCCAGGCTTAACAGCCAGAGAGTCTACAGAAAAAAATATAAAATAAAAAAGGGAGGTGTGAGAAAATTGTCCTAGAGTAAAAAGAATTCCTCAAGGATTTAACACCCATGGGAGAAGAGTAGGCTCCTCATGACCCCACAACTTTAGAGAAAAATACGTAAACATGAAGATTACGTAGGATCTTATTGTACCAGATGAATTAAAGCACCAGGGAGGGTATGGGGGAAGGCGAAAACATTAAGAAGTAAAAACAAATCCAGATCACAAAACTGAAATCAGTCCTAAGTCATCTGTCAAACTCTAAGTACATTCTTTCATTCATACTTGGTCCAACCACACACCATTGGGAACAGACTAGAGAGATCATGAAAAACATATTGTTTGGAGAGAAAACAGTACTCGCTAAGAAGTTTTTATCCTGAGCTGCTAAGGACAGTGACACCAGTTACTCATCAGGAGCTGTAACATTTCCAAGCCTGGGAATATTAGTTCCTAGGCCATCTGCCGTTTCCTGACCCTTATGCTTTCATGTCCCAATTTCTTTCCCTTTAACATTGTAATTACCTGTTACATTACAGAGCAAACCAATGACAGATCGCAGTCAACATGTCACAGCAAAATAATCCTGCGCTTGAGCCAAAACTGCCCATCCATGAGCTCCTGCTCCTGCCTCGGGGTGAGTTGACCCACCAGCTCCGTGGACCCCCCTTGCCAAGACCACAGTTATGATGCAGAAGGCTACCCAGTTGACAAAGGCTCAAGTAACCTCAATGTCAGCCTCTTTGGCGAGCCCTGCACACCAAGCCCTGGCTATCACTATATGTACTCTCTGGGGGGCTTTTGTGTCCAAATCAAAAGCATCTCTCAATAAGACAGAGTGTAAATCTCTAGGAAGGACAGGTGACAATTTCAGCTGTCTTCAAAGGCAGCAGGGTCTCACGACCAAGCCACATTAAAGAAGAGGCAGCTTTTTCTGGCTACTGTCTTCAGCGTCTGACTGGCAGTATCAAGATCAGAAGAGCTGGCTCTCCTCATTGTTAAAAGGCCAAGGGAGCCTTAAGAGGGAAAAGAAGCGAGTGCCCCAGGGCTATGGGTGCTTGTGTGTTGGGTGACTTCTAGCAGGAGTGTGTTTATGCCAGCACCTTGCTGAGACGCTCCATGCTTGCCTATATTTGGTGAGACTTTCTAAGGTGACTGTGCCTAGGCACACCTGTGGAAAGCCAGCTCCATGGCACATGTCCTTGGGCTTTTCTGGGTTAGACTGTAGAGGCAAAACATGTACAGGGAAAAAATAAATAGGTGTCCTTCCCCAGCTCCATCTCTGCCAGTCAGTGGAATTCACCCCTCAGTGCTTCCTCTTCCCAGAATCACTCAAAGGTCCAGGCAGAAACAAACACCAGAATGGACACTTCCTTCTCCTGCAGGATCACCACCTTGGACAGAAAATATCAACACCCAGCAGGGAAGATGCGAGCGACAGAGAAACACCAAAGCTTGAGGTACAAACACGACCTCGTGTGGTGAGAGCACGTGTGAGCCGTGGCAGCGAAGTCGGCCTTCCCAGCTGTAACTCAACAGTCCCACCTCACATCAAGTGTCAAGTCACTTAACAAGCTTACCTATGATCTGTTAAGCGGGACTGCAAATCAGAGGTGTGGAGACCTGGACAGCTAATGAGCAGCCACCACCCTCCAATGGACAGCCAAGGAGGAGAGGGGGCCCAGGCTCCCCACAATATGGGTGAAGTCCTGCTGGGACAAATGGCCCCACATGTCAGCTAGGAGCCCCAGGGCCCATCGCTGAACCACAGCAGGGCTCAGTAAGAGCATCCAGCATAATCCTGAGTCACCAAACAGACCTCACCCCATCCAACATAGCACTTGTTACATATAGGAAATGTAACCATTTTAGAAAGACAGCTACCAAAATAGTTAAATAAAGGTTTGGCAGTTCGAAAGGCAAGCATCACTCACTTCTGGGATGTCATCCATTCTGTATTATTTATACACACAAACACATGTATCCTTACCCTTATCAGTAGTGCTCACTTCTTGTTCTAAACTCCTGCTGGAAGCCCTGGAAGTTCCCATGGGAACAATGTTATAATTCAGGATTGAGTCTCAGGCCAGAAATTGCTTGAAATAAATCACAAACAGACAAAAATGTGTCATCAAAGCAAAGATACCACATCAAAGCCCCATATTCACTCAAAATAGTAAAATTATGCCATAAATACCATAAAATAGGCATAAATGCAAGATACCCATCAACGAGAACACCACCTAACACTAGCACAGCAATTTTCAGTCTGTAAATCACCTTTACATGGCTCACTGGACCCACACCCTGACACTGGGGCAGCGACGCCCCAGCTTCCATCTGCAGGGACCATTCACAAGCCCAGCAGGAAATGGCTCCTATAAAAGCTATACATCAATAGGCATGTGCCCTGGGATTTAGAAAGGCTTCTTCTGTAAGTCGTGACTTGAGAGCCAACCCTCTTCAAAGGCCACCTAGGGAGCCAGAGCCTACCCTTCTCCAGAAGAAGTGCCTCAGGGAGACCCAGGCCCCAGCTGGGGGTGACGGAGGTCCCCACATCTGAATTCAGCAGCCTGGCATCATGATGGGCTTGAATGGAAAGTGCAAAGCCATCCCCGGGGTTGGGAGCAAGAACACCTACAGCCCACATTGAGCAGCAGCCTGCAAGACACACATGATCTACGATTTATCTAAGGGAAAGCCAGGATGACCCAGCCCTAGACCAGCCCTGTCCAAACTCTGGTCAGCACGGCCGCCAGACCAAAAGCATTTGCTTGAAAGCAGGAGGAGGAGAAGAATGAGACAGGCAGACCCCTGGACACTACCACCTTCCCTGGACTTCCAGTGATGATACAGGGCCAACTATAATTAAGGGAGCCCTGGTTTCTCCACTGGTAAGAATTCAAGCCAGTTAAGATGGCCTTCAAGGCCATCCCCTCAAGAAAGCCAACGGTCCCATCCCAGGAGCCCTGCCTGGGACTGCTCGGCTTCAACACTGGCAGCCAAAGACAGCAGTGCTAGGGACGGCCTTCACCACACCTGTCCCACCTGCCCTGAGGCTTCCCCAATGCCGCCTCCTCCACGACAATCATACCTCTAAGCTGGCAGTGGGGCTTCCTCCCTGGGCCCTCTGTCTTCCAACTTCATCCAATGTGGTCACCCACATGGGGATAGAAACAGTCAAAAGCACCATGAGCGTCAGCTGACCCCACAATGATGATATCTTGGACCCTAACCAAGACAAGCTCCAATACAGAACAAAAGCTCTGAAAACCAGTTCTATTTAAACACCTGAAGCTGAAGTATGGCAATGAAAGCATATCGACACCATCCACACGGAAGGTTCTGATCTGCAGCTCTGTGCCCACCCAGTGGAGTCCCTGACTGAGCCTCTTCACTGCCACCAGTGTTTGGTTTAATACTCTACTCTGGGACCACATGTTGAAATCCCTAATAACTTTAAACTAGCAATCCATTATTCCTGGGTCCTGGATATGACCCAATTGCTAATGCCCCAGAGTTCTGGGAGACCAATGGCAAGAAATCATCGCTCAGCTGCAATCAGCCAGGGGTTTAGTGCAGGCTTGAGCCAAAAGGCCTAAGAACCTAGCTCAGGAGGCCCAGCCCGGTGGCAGCCCAACATGTCAGAAATCAACTGGGGCAATGTACCTGCCTATGCTGGTACACAGCACATTAGCGTCCGCCGGGCTGCCTCGTGGAGCAGGTGGGTCATGTAATCAGGTGCCCCAGCCCAGGCAAATCTGTCCCTGCTCTACTCAATGGCCTCAATACCTCCCAGCAAATCACAATATGCGCCCTGCCCACTTACACCTTCATTACTTCCTATTCGAAAGAGCCCATATCTCCAAATTTCAGGCCAAATCAGAATAAACTATCTTTCTAAACCTCAACCAAAGTATAGATTTTTAAAAATCACTACAAAAGTATACAAAAACAGATAATTTCATGGGTGGTACCTGTGGTTCAGTGAGTAGGGCGCCAGCCCCATATACCCAGGGTGGCAGGTTCAAACCCAGCCCCAGCCAAACTGCAACAAAAAAATAGCCAGGCGTTGTGGTAGGCACCTGTAGTCCCAGCTACTCGGGAGGCTGAGGCAGGAGAATCTCCTAAGCCCCGGAGTTGGAGGTTGCTATGAGCTGTGTGATGCCACAGCACTCTACCAAGGGTGATAAAGGGACACTCTGTCTCTACAAAAAACAGAATGGATAAGTGAGCACCTCAAACCTGGCCTGAGCCAGCTAAACAACAGTGACAACTGCAACAACAACAAAAAAAAATACCAGGCCTTGTGGTGGGCGCCTGTAGTCCCAGCTACTCAGAAGGCTGAGGCAAGAGAATCGCCTAAGCCCAAAACCTGGAGGTTGCTGTGAGCTGTGACACCATAGCACTCTACCGAGGGTGACAAAGTAAGACTTTGTCTCTAATACAAACAAACAACAACAACCAAAAAAAAACCCAGATAATTTTAGTTTATTCTCAGAAATTGGTTTTCAGCTACTCCTGAATGGTCCACATTGCCATCCAGGATGAATTTTAATTTAGAAATGAGTGTGCTCATCCCCACCTCACTCAGAAGCAGGGTTTAGGGCTGAAGCCTCAGAGCATGAGTTTAGACATTAGCTCTGCTCTATTGAAATATCCACCCCAACTGCTTCCTTCCTCTCTAATAAGAGCAGGTTGTCTGAAGAAAGCTTCACAATGACCATCTTGTCTCTCTACAGACTGGGTTCATTTCTGCCCACTTAAACCTACTTCCAAGAGGAGCTCAAACCCTGCTATGCTATACCATCGATGGCTTCAGGTTGAAGAGCTGCCTCCCCCAGGGGAGTTTTCATCCCAGAGATCAAAGCTTTACCCAGAATACCCCGAGCCTCCGGGAGAAGAAGGGGCATGAGCACTGAGGTTGGCTCTTCAAGTTTAAAGACAAGGTGAAACTCACTGTGAGTAGCACAGCACTGACACAGTGATGGGCACCCCCATCAGGCCTGGGAAACCCCCCTCAGTGCCACGAGGTGGCACTCCAGCATCCCCACACAATGCCTGCCCATGCCCTCTCCAGCTGGAACACATTAAGTAAATGATGAGCTAGATCCACGGCTCTCCAAACCATGAGATGCTAACTCTTTATCAATAATGCCGTTTAAAGAGAATGATAATCCCTACAGCTTTAAATATAAATCTGATAACATACAATGTAAATAATAAAAGGCACAAATCCAATTTCCATGCAGTGAACTTTCAGTTTCCAGTAAATGAGCTTTCACTCTGAAGGCTGCAGTGCTGCTGCGGGACGTTGGGGCCCGGAACAAGCTGTTCTGCGCTTTCTCAACTTGAGACATGAGCCCAGAATTACTCACTCAGTTCACTGTGTGTGTCACAAGAAAAGCATTGTAAGAAAGATCTGTCAAATGCATGAGGGAACGTGCAAGCCGCCTAACCACATTCCTCAAAATTATAAAGTCATACCACAGTGACAAGGGAGAAATGCCCACCTCCCATTATTAAAGGCACTCCTGCCACCTCAGAAAACGGACGACCCGGCAGGTGGCAGTTTTGTAATCATTTGCTCCTAAGACACTGAGCATTTTTCGGAGGAAGGCATGTAAATTCAGACTCTCAATTTCATTCCCTCCAAAGAGTCTGGGAGAAGAACAAAATTAGATTCCATGTCCATCAAAGACCACCAAAAATAAACTGCTGATGAGACTTGTCAGGGAAGTAATAACTTCCTGTTGGGAAATTTAAATAATCAGCTGGGTATGAAAAATATGCTCATTCTGGGTTTCAGACCAATTTCTCAGCATGCATTTTATAAGCCTTCCGGGCTGTTATTATATTAAGTTCAAAACAAAAATTCCTGCAGTCCTTTGCAGGTTTTATCATGATTACAACTCAGGAATCAGAGGAAAACTCTATGCCAGCGGTTCTCAACCTGTGGGTCGCGACCCACAGGAACTATATTAAAGGGCTGCGGCATTAGGAAGGTTGAGAACCACCACTCTAAGCTGTTGCCTATAAACCTTCTGAAAATACAGTTGCAGGTACAAATCTATTAAAAGTCATTAAAAGGTATACTGGTGTCACAACTTTAGGATGCAAAATACCTCATTAATAAGTTTTTGTAGCAATTACCTGCCAACACGATGGCATTTTTGATGTAGTGGGCTAAATAAAATATACTACCAAAATTAATTTTAAGGCAGATACACTGGTGTCCTGTTGGCTTCTGTGCAGTGATGCAAAGTTACCTGCAGAAGCCTGTTTCTTTTTACCTTTTGTAATGTGGCTTCTAGAAAATCTTAAATTATGTACATGGCTCAAATGTTATTTCTATCAGATGGTGCTACTTTAGAGTATAAAAGCATATAAGCCATTAAAGGATGGTTTATTTGAAGACTTGTTAAACCATTAGCTTTTTGTAAATGTTTTTGAGACTGGTAGGCACAGATTTCCAGGAAGGAAAAAATTCCATATTCAGTCTGTTTCCATGGCCACAAAAGTGGAGCCCCACAAACACGAGGGCTGATTTTAACACTCAGTCCTGAGGAAAGGAGACTGAGACGGCACTGTGTGGATCAACAACTCATCAAACACAAGCAAGAACCCAAAGCACCACAGGGCAGATACACTGGTGGCTTCTGTGCAGGGATGCCAAGTTACCTGCAGAAGCCCAGCCCCTGCACCACACCCTAAAAGTAGGGCTGGCCTTCTTCAGCATTTCAAGCAGTGAAAAAGGTTGATCAGCTCCTTGAAATAAGTAGCTTCCTTATATACATCTTTTTTTTTTTTTTTTTTTTTTTGAGACAGAGCCTCAAGCTGTTGCCCTGGGTAGAGTGCCGTGGCATCACAGCTCACAGCAACCTCCAACTCCTGGACTCAAGCGAGTCTCCTGTCTCTGCCTCCCATGTAGCTAGGACTACAGGCACCCGCCACAACACCGGGCTATTTTTTGGTTGCAGCCGTCATTGTTGTTTGGCGGGCCCAGGCTGGATTCAAACCCACCAGCTCAGGTGTATGTGGCTGGCGCCTTAGCCGCTTGAGCCACAGGCACCAAGCCCTTATATACATCTTTATGTTCAGCCACAAAACTCTCCCACTGACTTGCATGCACCTATTTTTAATTTTTTTACAGTATGCTAAAAGATAACACAAAATAATTTTTTTCTCCTCCAGTCTGCGCAGCCTGGCAAGGAGGAAATAATGTGAGCTCTGAGGAGGTGGGAACTGAATTCTGACCCCAGCTCACACCTCAGTTTCCCACCCTGTGAACTAAGGCAGGCAGCACCAAACCCACAGAAATGTGGGGCCAGACTCAAAACCCAGATCCCAGCTCTGCTGCCCACTGGCTATGGGAGGGAGCTCCTTGGTCTCTCTGGGCCTCATTTTCCCCATCTGCAAAATGTACCTATTTTGCTGAGTTGTTAAAAGAACTAAGCAAATTCCTTGTTTTTGTAAGGGATGATTTTTCTAAGGAATTCTTTTTTAAGTGAAATGATGAAAAGACAGGGCCAAGCTCATAAATAAAATGGCTTCAAGTGCCATCAGTTTAAAAACTAAAAGCCCTAGCTGGCATGGTCCCGCACTACATGCCTCACGTTCCCTCATAGGCTCCCAATCACTTCCTTTCAGTTCCTCATTTGCTCCAAGCTCCTTAGGACTCCAGGCCTCCGTGACTGCTGTTCCCTCTGGGGGAACACTCTCTTCCTCCCCACCCGGCCAAGGCCACCTCTGCCTGTGGGTAAAGATCTGGCAGCATTCTCCAGGGGTCAGCTCAAAGGAACTCTTATACTTCTAGGCAAGTTGGGAATGGGCTTCCAGGAAGCCTTCCTCTACCCCAGCTTTTCCAAGCCTTCTGCGACCCAGACCAGGATGGCCCTGCCCTGGCATCAGCACCACATGAGGACCTGCTAGTATACCCAGAATCATTATATCAGCACTGGCTGGGACAGACATTAATGTTTGGGAAGTTCCCCTGGGAACCACAGCCCAAGCCACTGATTTGATGAAAGAATATAGCTGTAATATGTTGGAAGATGATTTCAACCTTCCAATAGGATTAAAAAAAAATCCATAATCACAAAAAGAATTCCCTGATATTTCCTAATCTAAGTTAAGTCCAATTAGAATACAAAAATATAATGTATTACAAAACATCTCTATTGCAGTTGAAGTTTTTCAATGGCAGTTCTATTCACAGTGTCCTGACAGAGTCCCGTGGTACTGACTAGAATGTAAACACAAGTGCAGCCTGTCACCCTTGGCGATGCTGCTGCCGTGACAGAGAACCAAAGTGACATATGTTGGTGCTAAATGGACACTTGTGCAGTGATGCTTAGTCCTCCTCCCACTGGGCTGTGCATGCCAGATCCCAGGCCAGGAGCGCACCCTGCACAAACACACTTGCTCCAAAACAAGCCAATTCCCCCTCATACTCCTCGCTGACTGCAGGAATGACCCTAAACCTTCCCCTGAAGCCATTCATCTGCAGCCCAGGAAACGCTGTGGTAACCTTTGAGATGGAAAGAGGTTTACAAGTGCCAATGACTGTCAACATGAATAATAATAGCAACATTATTAATAACTGGAGCTGTCTGCCAGACACTGGACTCTTGATTAAAGAGTGGAGGAGCTCAAGCCAAACCAGAAAGACCTCTCAGCTCCAAGCCAGCCATCTACTGGAGGATGTCCCCATGGGGCTAGAGGGCTAGGGGAATGCAGAGGGTGGGGGGCATCTGCATGGAAGTCTGCAGGTGGACACAGGCAGGCTGGCACAGTGGCCAGCAGACAATGTGAGCTCCATGGGCCGGCTGGGCTGGGCTGGGCTCCTAGCTCTTGATCAGAGCCCAAAGCATGATCGCAGCATACGCAGGAAGGAACAAAAAACAAGAGGAGGGAGAGAGGAAGAGGGGGGATTTGGAGTTGAAAACCAGAAAGTACAAACAGGGAAGCAAAGACTCCCAAGGCTGGCCAGGGCTCTGCCTACTCCATGAAGAACAAAACACAGGATTTCTTTTCTTTCTTTTTTCTTTTTTTTTTGGTAAAACCACTAATGAGAATGTTCCACAAGCTGTGAATTCACCTAAAATACTTTGCTTAAAAAACCACCACAGTTGCCATCCCCACAAATATCTGAGGCCTAAAAGAATAGGAAGATCCTCCAAACAAGCAGCCTGCCTATGATCAAGCCTCAGTGAGAAGGCTAAGGCACACCCCACATTACGCTGCTTCTTCAGTCATGAATGTACTTTACAGCATTAGAGATTATTCCTTTCACATTTTTAAACACTGTGGCTTCCGCCTGACTAATGCCATCTTTAATTATATATAATCGAGTATTTTACTGTGATCTAATGGGGTCTATCACTCATCAAAATGGCACCAGTCAGCCGTGATATTCCCCTGAGCCAATTACTCAGCCCTCCTTTCATTCTTCCAGAGTACCAGCCTGCACATGCGCAGAAATGTATACACGATTTGAGCTACATCATCTTCCTAATTTGTTCAAAATGAAAAAAATCCATCTTTAAGATGCCCTCTCTGTAATGGCCTGCTCATAAGCTCCCGAGTAGCAACTCCAAGGACTATTTGGGGAGCTCTAACTTCAAACTGCATGCTGTGCACACACCCCCGTGTCCCCTGGCATACTCTGCATGGGTGACACGACCACAGCATGACCAGCGCCCATCACAGAAGAGGACTAGCTACTCTGGAAGGGAAAGCAATTTGCCCAAGTCCTGCAGCAAGCAGGGAGGAGTGCTGGGATCCTCAATGAGGACACGACGCATCCCCAGCACGGGCAACCAGAAGGTGACCATAGGTGGGGGATGGGGGAACCTAGCACATGGCCCAGCCCTGGGGCCTCCGCTGAAGGGGGTCCTTCAGTCACCACACAACAATCCATCTGCACAACACTGGATTGTGAGCACTGATAGACCCGATGCAAACCTACAAAGATCAGGAGAAACCAGCTAGTCCCCAAAATTGCCATTCAAAGGGATGAACCAATTAATAATCATAAACTCATAACTTATAAAAATGATAGCTATATCTGGGCACATAAAATGCATGTTCATGCTAACAGGCGTTAGTTATTGATTGGAAAGACCAATGGCTCAGGCTCTAATTCGGAATATTTTACCTAAACAACTGCTCGTTAAATTCCAAGTACTTGTAAAAGAAATTCAAATTACAAAACCAAGTTTCCAAAGACCCAGAAGCAGGAAAATATACTAAAAAGGTCACTTGATGGGCAATTGGCAAATAAATCACTTTCAAGAGAACAAGGAAATCGATAAGCAGCTATGAGACCTTGGTATGTCCCTCCTGATAACTGACTAAGCGTCTTTGGGGCCCATTTATAGTATGGTATTTAGATTCTGTTTAGTAATACAAACTAACTCAGTCAAGTGTTGGCTTCTTATCAGATCTGTTGACCAAGCAGCAGATGGGAAATAATAAATACACACAGACAGGGTGTTTCCCTAGTGTGCAAACAGCTCAGTGAGGCTGCTACTCAAAAGGCACCGTCCACATGGCCAAAGCCAAGGAGGGTCCCCAGCTGCCCCGACAAGGACAGCAGCGCTGCCTCCCCTGTCTTTATGGCCTGTGAGCTCACCCCTTTGCCCCAATGGGTGGCTGTGATTCCAAGAAACGGGCATGCTGGCTTTGTTTTTCTGGAAGGTGCCAGCCAACACCTCTCTCTTTTGTTCAAAGAGAAAAATCATTCTCTCGCTCACTCCAGGGTCACCAAGAATGAAAAGAGGAATACATAGGAGACAGGGAAGGGGAGAACTACTGGGACAGGTGTGCTGAGGAGACAGCATGAGAGGCCAGCAGGTTGGAAGATGAGGCCCCGGGGAGATGCAGAGGAGAGATGAGGTCAACTGTGGAAGAGGCCTGGGGGGTGGGTGCCAGAAGAGGGAAAGGGGGGCATAAGAGAAAGGGGACAGAGGATTTGGGGAAGGATGGATTGCAAAAAAGATAGCTGAATGTGGACTCTACGGGGCACTCCAATCCAGGCCCCCATCCTTCCCCAGGGTCCTAGCCCGATTCCATTTGGGGATCATCCCCTCACAGCAGCCACATGCTGAGAGAGGTGGTCAGTCAGCCACCCACAGTGCAGACCTCCTTGCTAGGGGAGGAAGAACAGGGGCCAAGGGTGGCCCTGGGGAGAGGGTGTCCTCAGAGGTAGTCTTCTTGGCTCCTAAACAGAGACAAGAATGTGATAGACACTTTCTCCTGCCTTTGAACACTCCTGGGACCCAAGGCTTGCCCACCCTGTTGGAAGCCTCTTGGCACAAGATCAATGCAAAAAGACTCAACAGAAACATGCCAACAGGACTGAGGTGTGATTTGTTATTAGCAATATTACCGTGCACTTGAGGGCCTGCCTCCTTTGGAACCATCTCTTTTGCCAGTTTATTCTAGGGATGTTTTGGGGACCTTTACCTGACCCTTAATCAGCTTTTAAAAGCAGCCAGAAGTTAAGTGCCCAACAAATGTTAGCCCTGGTAATAATGGCCTTTATTATTGTACCAGCCATCATTACATTTATTGTCACGAAAAATCAGGCTCAAGAACAAGAACAATGATGACAGCTTACCATTATTAAACTCTTACTGTCCAGTCAGCACTGTTCCCGCACTCCTAGTGGACAAAATCCTTGGGCTACAGGACTCTTTGAGGAGGGGACATTCTTAGGCTCCGCCTTGCAGACAGGACACTGCAGGCCAGAGGGCACCAAGGTTCATGGGAGTGAGAGAGGAGAGGGGTAGAGAGGGGAGGGGTGGAGAGGGGACGTGAGCCCAGACATTTGGGCTCCAGGGCTCCACACGCATCCCCCAGCCTGCCTGGCTCAGCACCGTGCCCTGCCTCGCACCTGCAGAGGGATCACCATTGACCACCACACTCTGGAACCCACACCAGCCAACTCAGGAGAACAGATGCAATGGGCTTGGCGCTGGCCCTGAGGAACTTAGAATTCTCCATGAGTGAGAACATCCAGGACCTGGAAACAACTGGGAGGTGAATCCTAGAACAGCGCCACAGACACCCATCGGGGACCTAGGGCACGTGGCAACAGCAGCACAGTGGCTCTGCCATTCGTGGAGCATGTGAGCCCCCAAGACAGCCTGGTGGGCAGAGGAGGAAGCAGGACACAGATCAGTCAGGACATGACCAGCTTCTAAACAGTCTCCCAAGGCTGGAGGAAGGAAGGGTCAATCCTTCAGGGATGGAGAGACCAATGGTGAAAATGGTGGGTCTCACATAAGCAAAGAGCCGCTGGCAGCAGTGATCCTGCACTGCAGGGATGAGGGGTGGGCAGAGCAGTGACCGAGCAGAGCAAGGCAGCATGAAGTCTGCCCGGCAGGGGGAACGGGGATAAGGGGACTATTTAAGGCAACTACCGTGGCCACTGGTATAGGAGACTGGGGAAATCACAGTAAGGAGGGATCTGGTTAGGACATGGGCGACACACACTACTGTTCCAGAAGCACAGAAAGGCAGGAGTGGACTGTCTCTTTCATAAGAAGAAAATGATAAAGCTTGGAGACACAAAGACGACTCTAGACCCCCTAAGATGTCAGTATCAGGTCAGGCCTTCAGTGCTCAGCATTCCCTTAGGAGCTTCCCCAACAGCCCTGCTAGCCTAGAGCCCCCTGGGTTTCTTAGCCTGCACCTGCCAGAGCCCAGAGCACAGAGTGGAGCCCACGATCCATACTGCAAGCCGCTCACCTGTCACCTGTGACCAGGCCACCTGAGCACTGAGCTCTGAGAACCACAGCTGGTGAGGAAGGCCTGTTTCACCTTTTCTGCCTCCCTTCCTGACTCAGTCCCCAGCCCTGCATAGTGCTCTACTGTGGTTCAGGCCCCAGCCTGGTACCTGGGTGATTCTCACGGGTCTGAGAGGCTCCAGGCCAGCTGTGCACCACCAGCTGCAGGTGAGCCTCAAGCGGTGTAGGTTAGGCCCAGCACAGCAGCAAGGGGACGCGGGGCACGTGTGTTACTCTTCCTGCCCTGTTGGTAACTTTAGCCCAAAATAAATCTCAAAAGCCAGTTATCTCACATTTGCTATTTGGATTTAAAAATCAAAAAAGCAATTTTTCCCAACACTGGCTTCCAAGCATAAAATGCGGCCCTGTTCCTCACATTCACCTATCCAACCCTCTCCTACCCTACAAACCCTCAGCATCTGCACAGCCGGCTGCCAGCATCTCAGACCCACAGCAAATGGGGTTTTAAAAAACAAAAGTGGAGATACTGTGGGGAAAGCTAAGTCTGCTTATTAGGCAGTCTTTTTTTTTTTTTAATATATTTTACTATCACATATAATTTACTTTTCCCCCAAGTTTTATTGAGGTATAATTGAAAAATAAAATATTACATGTGCTAAGGTATACAACATGTTAATTTGAGGTATGTATACATTGTCAGCTGACTACCATAATCAAACCAGCTGTTACCACATCCATCACCTCACATGTTTAGCTTGTTCAGTGTGCTGAGAACACGTAACATCCTCTCTCCTAGCAAACTTCAAGAACATAATACCACATTGTTAATTGCAGTCACCATACTGTACGTTAGGATACATCCATCTGATAACGGAAAGTTTGTACCCTCTGACCAAGACCTCCTTTCTTCTCCCACCCTCAGCCCCTGGTGTCCACCATTCTCCCTCTGCTTCCATGAGCTTGACCTGTTTAAATTCACATATAACTGAGACCATGCAATATTTGCCTTTAAGTTTCTGCGGCTTATTTCACTTAGCGTAATGCCCTCTGGGTTCATTCACATTGTCACAAAGGGCAGAACTGCCTTCTTTTTAAAGACATTAATATTCCACCGTGAGAGTGTGTGTGTGTGTGTGTGTGTGTGTGTGTGTGTGTGTGTGTAACACCACCACTTCTTCATCCATCCACCCACTGACAGACATCCGGGCTGCTTTCACATCTTGGCTCCTGTGAACACTGCTGCAGTGAACAAGGGAGTACAGATATATCTTCAAGATTCTGATTTCATTTTGACTTTCATTTCAGCAGTTTTTTTTTCCTTTTATTTTTTTTTTATTGTTGGGGATTCATTGAGGGTATAATAAGCCAGGTTACACTGATTGCAATTGTTAGGTAAAGTCCCTCTTGCAATCATGTCTTGCCCCCATAAAGTGTGACACACACCAAGGCCCTACCCCCCTCCCTCCATCCCTCTTTCTGCTTTTCCTCCCCCCACCCATAACCTTAATTGTCATTAATTGTCCTCATATCAAAATTGAGTACATAGGATTCATGCTTCTCCATTCTTGTGATGCTTTACTAAGAATAATGTCTTCCACATCCATCCAGGTTAATACGAAGGATGTAAAGTCTCCATTTTTTTAATGGCTGAATAGTATTCCATGGTATACATATACCACAGCTTGTTAATCCATTCCTGGGTTGGTGGGCATTTAGGCTGTTTCCACATTTTGGCGATTGTAAATTGAGCTGCAATAAACAATCTAGTACAAGTGTCCTTATGATAAAAGGATTTTTTTCCTTCTGGGTAGATGCCCAGTAATGGGATTGCAGGATCAAATGGGAGGTCTGGCTTGAGTGCTTTGAGGTTTCTCCATACTTCCTTCCAGAAAGGTTGTACTAGTTTGCAGTCCCACCAGCAGTGTAAAAGTGTTCCCTTCATTTCAGCAGTTTTTATCCATAGCATATCTTCACAATATTTATTCAATGAGCCTCTTTAAATTGACTCACTTCTTATTTAAACTTATTTCCAAATGAAACTTCAGGCAACTGCCACAATTTTTTTTATATGTACCAGTTGACATATATAGAGGAGACCGTTAAAATAAACACAAACGTTAACAAAATGCATTCCTTAACTACTGCCTGGGACCCTCTTGTGGCCTTAATAGAGGGCCCCCAGGCTTGGGCTCCCCAGGCCCCCACCAGGAACACCGGTACCCCACTGGCACTTTCCCTTCTTCATCTTATATGCTAAGTCACATCCCAGCAGCCAGGACACCAGCTCCAAGTGCCAGATACGTGAACACCCTGTGCTCTATCTTGTCAACATGACAACTGTCACCTTGAAAGCCAACATCCTTGATAATTCCCCAACCTGACAGAATTTTTCCACTTATGTTTAGAGAATGAAACTGTCCCTTGCTGACAGCCACCTTTCCCCACATCCACTGACAGGTCTACAGTGCTCTCTTCACATTGCTACAACCCCAACTCCTTTGCAGGTGAAACTGGAGAGCAACAGGTATCAGCACTTGCCCAGCTGAGAGAGACTCCATGACACGTAGCCCAGCAGGGCCAAGTGAGCCTTCTGATAAGGGACAAGGCCACTGACATAAGTTGTGTCTCAAATCCTCCTTCAGTAGGGGGCCACTGCTGGACTCCAGCACAGACTTTCCAGGCACAAGCTGCCCCTGGCTCCTCGCTGCTGGACCTGCCAGCTGGGGTGTGAGTGCGGGGGCCAGGACTGTGGGAAGGCACGGGCTTGATTCCAGGTTTACAGATCCAACCCCACAGCTTGCTATTAAAAGCAAGAGGAAGCACGTTCTGGAGTACAACATAAAATGCATGTCAATTTTTAAGGAAAAAGCCTTAGATCATAAATAAATAAATGTTCCTGAGAATATCAGTGTAACAGGTGTGGTGGAAAGATGGGGCAGCTGGCCAAGGAATGGGATTGCACAGCTCGCCAGGTCAGGAGAGGGCATGCACCCCCCGGGGAGAAGTCTGTGGAGAGCCCACCCAGCAGGCATGGGGCAGGGCCAGGAGATAGGCCAGGGCTGCAGCAGAAGCTCCAGGCACACACTCGACTCCCCCAGGAGACACCAGGACCCCCAGACGAAGTCTTGGCAGGCAGGGGAGGTGGCAGCCACAAGCCAGAGGAAGTTCCCATGAGATTCCATGAGTGCAGAAGGGGCTGCTCAGGGAGTCTGCAGAGGGTGACAACTGGTGGGCAGCAGGCTGGGTATGCCAGGGGAGCCCCGCTGGCGGCCCCTCAGGTGCAGGCAGGCATGGGAGGAGATGAAGTCCCATCTTGCTGAGCTGGGCATACCTCCTGGCCATGAAAGCCATTGAGAACCTCCTCCTCAACCTCCTGTTGACACCGTCAGGAGACCTGTTCCCTGGGGCTAGGAAATGAGCATTCTGCTTTCCCCTGAGAGATGCAGGACTCTTCTCTCAAGACTCAGGGTTAGGCTCAGTGCCTGTGGCTCAAGAGGCTAAGGCGCCAGCCACATACACCTGAGCTGGCGGGTTTGAATCCAGCCCAGGCCACCAAACTACAATGATGGCTACAACCAAAAAATAGCCAGGCGTTGTGGCGGGCGCCTATAGTCCCAGCTACTTGGGAGGCAGAGACAGGAGACTCGCTTGAGCCCAGGAGTTGGAGGTTGCTGTGAGCTATGATGCCACGGCACTCTACCCAGGGCAACAGCTTGAGGCTCTGTCTCAAAAAAAAAAAAAAAAGACTTAGGGTTATATCTCCAATGTCATCCACCCTCTGTGGGACATGCACCCTAAAGCCACATCAATTTCACGAAAGACAAATGCAGACTGGAGCCTCGGTCTGAACCTGTAAGAAACTGGTTTGGAGACTGGCCAACTCTGCTGCCCCAGGACTCAGCTCAGTGCCTGACCCTGGGCACTGGAGAAGGCAACAGGGAGGGCACTGGCACATGTGGGGCTGAGCTCATCACCAAGCCAGGGACAAAAGGAGGGACCCAGGCAGGATGAGAAACTGTTGCTTCTGGGAAGCCAGATGCTGCCAACTTCAAAGGCCCGACAAAGCAGCAACTGTCAGGAAAACTCGCAGCCCACAGAAGGCAACAGTGAGTAAGATCACTGCAAACAGCTTGAGGAAATAAAAATGGAACCAGAAACTCCATGGAAGTGACACAAGAAAGGGCCATGCAGAGACGTGGCTCAGGGGTGGGGCTACAGCCTGCATCTTCTCACCAAGGGTGGTGGGGTACCCAGCATAGTGCTGACCCTTCTATATACAGGGCACAGCAGCCCACGCCAGCCAGAGGCACCCACAGGTGCTGGCTGTCAGGGACACTTTTGGGATGTCCAGTTCATCACAACCCCAGGTGGACAGGCTGGGGTTATAGAAGAAAGGGTTTCTCAGCCCATGAGGATACTTGTGGCGATGTAAGCACTTAGTGGGAAATGCACTCTCAGGGCCAGACTGTACAGGTGCTGATGGTCAAAGATGGTACATTGATTACTTAGGGGACACAGAGGAAATGTTGCCATTAATATACAAACACAATTCACAGACTGTCTATTAATTCCATTAACTCCATGTAGAGCATGGATAACTTTGACAAAAAGGAAAAAAAGAAAAGTTTATTTCCTATTAACACCTAAATTTTAAAAGCAAGGAATTACTGAAGTCCATTGAAAATAGAAAAAGGACACCAGTATGTAAAGGCACCATAAGCAGAATTATAGCTCACATATAAAGCCAGCGGCTGCATGTGGCTGATCTCAGGGAGACAAGTCCAACCACGAGCATCAATCTCGTACATTAACAGGGCCTTGATGGCTGTAGAGGACAGCACCCAGAGGGGAAGGAGGTCTGCCCAGGCTGATGTGGAAAGCCTCTGCACATCTGTCCTCTCCCCCCAGCCTTGTCCTGTGAGTTATAGGGGCACAGTTTCAGTATTTCATGAGTCATACCTCTGATCAATAAGCTGTTCTGTTTCCTTAAAGCAGCCATACTTGAAACAAACAGCCTCGGTCTGACTATGAATGCAAATGGGTAGCACACACTAACCCTGAGGGGTCTGTCCTTTGTCCACACAACTCTAGACATCAAATCGACAAACTCCAGACACACTGGCCTTTGGCAAATGGGTGACTGAAAAGCTCAAGGACTGCAATTCTTAAGCCCTATTGTTGGACAGGCTACTGGTACTTGGCAGGTGCCCTCCATACCATGTGGCTCAGCTGCAGGGGTACAAGTCCTCAGCAGAATCTGACACAGGTCACCTCATTTGGTACGCTGGAGATGACAACTTTAAACCCAGGAAAACTTCTATTACTACGTGTATGTCAAAGCTTATTATATCAAACTGAGATACCAATTACACTCCCAACTGCATTGCACCAAAACCATACTTTAAAAATTAATTTTTAAAAAATAGATTTTTAACACAAGCCATTTTCCCTCTACTGCATCCCACTACACAAATTCAGCCACACAAGGGACAAGAGAACTGCTACTTGGGATATAAGAGTTGTCGCTTTACTGGGAGTGTGATGGGGCATCAGTGCCCACCTTTCATTTCACAGGTATTCAGACTACACTTGGTCCCGACAATCATTGCCAGTGATAAAATTAACCCATGAGTATCACAAACTTTGTAGAAAAAAGTTGATCTCATTGGATATCTTTGCTAAGGTGACATTAATCCAGCATGAATTATAATACCTTCCCGATGCTCTCACAAAAACACATTTAATTACCTTTAGCTATGGTTGGAAAGGGAGAAAGAGTGAGATTTTTAAGTTATATAGATTTTAGGTATGATTATAAATAGTTAAGGAATCTAACAGTTTATCCATTAATAGTAAATATGTGGATACATTTCGATAAATAAAAGGAGCAGCGTAATAGAGTCACTGACCACGACCCTGCTGCAGGCCTGAGCACCGCCTGACATACCAGGTGTAACTCATATATGTATTGGCTATTTGTTTACAGTGTCTTAAGCCCTATCATTGGATCCCAAGTGAAAAATCCAAATAAGTCCCACCTAAGATGGACTGCAGGAAGATGGCTTCCAAAAGCCAAAAGCAGTTTCAAAAACTGTGCGGACTAAGAATAGAGGGAAGGGGGAAAGGGAGGGGAGGGAGGAGGGAGGTGGGCAGAGGGAGGGGGATTGGTGGGATTACACCTGCGGTGCATCTTACAAGGGTATATGTGAAACTTAGTAAATGTGGAAATCTTACTAAATGTGGAAAGTAAATGTCTTAGCATAATAACTAAGAAAATACCAGGAAGGCTATGTTAACCAGTGTGATGAAAATATGTCAAACGGTCTATAAAACCAGTGTATGGTGCCCCATGATCACATTAATGTACACAGCTATGATTTAATTAAAAAAAAAAAACTGTGCAGAAACATCTGACCTCCCTCACTCTAGCTGCAGCAGTAGGTCCTCCTGCCCACTGAGCACGGCACTTCTGAGCCTCTGCTTAAGAACCAGCAATAGGCAATGCCTTCTCTGAAAGACACTGCCCAAAAAACCAAGCTGCAAAGGAAACCAAGCAATTAGCAGCAAGCTGTCTTAGCATCACTATTTTCAACCCTGCCACAAAGTACAAAGATCCAGAAGGCAGAACTGTGAAGACCTCCATTTGGCAAATCAAGATGATGGAAGTAGAAACCATAGGGGTGACAACCCGCTCCAAACTGCCTAAGCCCCAAATTGCTCTGATGCTACTCATTAGAAATTTCCTGCCAGATAAACACATAATAAAAAGCTATAGCACAGGCTTTCCTTTGCAGGACATCTAGGCACTTAACTAAATGGAAAAACTTACATTTCATTATAAACAAAGACCATCACACACTCTCTACCCCAGGTATCCTAGGAGTGCCTATTGTAATGCTTGGTATACACAGCTCTCAAATATGTGTCCCGTGAAGCAGTACAGAGATAACAGGTCTTCAACATCCCCCTTCTTGAACTAGTGAGCAGAGGCCTCGCAGGTAATACCATGATTTCCTCCTGAGAACTCCCGGCTTGTTCTGAACCTAGCCCACTTTCACCTGCTCCTGGTGTGAGCGTGTTTTTAAATTCTCTCACCATTTCTGATGACCCGAATGTCTGTGGTGAATCCTAATTCATTTAAACTCACATAAATTCATGTGAGCCTTATGCACACATTCTATTAAGCAGCAACGCAAATATCATAATGTCTTCGTGTTTGTATCAGTTAACAATGCAAACACCTGTTACACAAGAGAAAAGCGACTCCTTTAAATATCCCTGAGCCATTGAAGGCCAAAGTGGAGCTTAAAAAAGACAGCAAGCCATGGGTAGAATTCAAATCATGCTACGACTCTGTACACTTTCTCATTCTAACTTCACTCAATGGAAAAAGTTAGGCCTACATTGTGAGGTTCTCGCACGTTTTGAAAGCCATTCACCATTCACCGCTGCCAACACCTTCAGCTTGACACCCTATTCTTTTAAGGTTAGTTAAAATTCCAATAGGATACGCATCAAGTATGCATTCCACATTCATCTAATCCAAAGACCTCCCAAGCAAGGCAAGTCTGATAAAAACTGACCATGGCGTCTTCACATGGTACTGTCAAGAGCATCTCCCCATAACCAAATGCTTGCTGATTTTTTTTTTCAAAAATGCACCTCTAAAAAGATTGTGTTAACTGTAAAGGATAGAGATTAAATACAGATTGAACTACAATGCACATGAGACCCTAATTTGTTGTGCTGCAGCAAGCAGGCAGGCTCTGAGAAGCCAGATGGAGGGAGGACCAGGGAGCCTGCGCTGGCAGGGGCAGACGAGCTCTGTGCCCCACACATCACGGGGGACTTGTTCTCAGGGACCTGCCAAGCAGCTGAGCAGGGTTATTCTCCCTGTTGTCCTTTTAAAAGCAGATCACAGTTCAGATTTTTTCCCCTTTTAATGAAGTTTGTGAAGATCAGGAACACTGCCTCTGATAACAAAGACAAACTCGGAGCAACTTAAAAGATGAAACAGACTCAACCAACGATTCAGCTTAGATGCCCATTAATGTGTGGCAATGCAATCACCATCATACAGGCTGACTCTGAACCTAAAGGCGAAGTGTGTATCAGACTCACAACAGGCACACACCCCATCCACACTCACATTTGCATATACACACACGCGCACACACACACGCCTGCAGTAGGCTGGCCCTGTGCGGTGTGCCTCACTGGTAGTAGCAACAGGACAGCCATGGTGTGTGCTAGGCACCTGCACATACATCATCCCTTGTATCCAGTGAAGAAGAGAAGATCCCTAGTCCACCAATGAGAAGGCCCAGCAAAGCAGGGGACTGTTAGGGAGTAAGGAAGCCAAGATTAAAACCTATTCTTACAGGATTTGTAAACCAAACGTGCTCTGGGATTCCCAACCCACGTGCCACCTGTGAGTATCACCTGCCCCCTCCTCCTCGTTCCCCAGGGTGGGGTGGTAGGTCGCACCAGAAGGAGAAGGTGATCTGTGTACCAAAGCCCTGGGTGAGCTGCAGCTAGTTTTGGCCCCAGCCTGGGATAGCACACAGTCACCCCAAGGTGTGATGGGGAGAGTATAAGGCGGGCAGGTAGTGGCTTGCTCCTGGACTTGGAGAGGAGCATAAGGAGAAGAAACCCTGCATTTATGCTTTTGTTTTGTTTGTTTTTTTGTTTTTTGGTTTTTGGTTTTTGGCCAGGGCTGGGTTTGAACCTGCCACCTCCGGCACATGGGACCAGCGCCCCACTCCTTGAGCCACAGGCGCTGCCCGCATTTCTGCTTTTGGATATCGTCACGGGGACATGGGACATGACACCTGAACTCCCTCTGTCTTGAGACCAGGTGAGTGGGGCAGAGGGTGGAGCCAACATGGTGGTAGAGCAGAGGATGGGCAAGCAGTGATCACTGTGGGCAGAGCAGGGCCACTGGGCCAGCCACTCAGCCATGCACACTCCCTGCTTATGGCATGGCATAGGGCTGTGTGTCACTTGCTGCCAAAGCCACCGCTGGTTTGGTGCTCTTTCCCGCGGCCACACCAGGGTGCACAGTGCCTGGCCTCACAGCCGGCAGCCTGTCCGGGAAGATCATTTGTGGCCTGGGCTTGGTGAATGGACGGGGTCTTATGTTTGAGACCTTGGCCACTAACGAGCCGAGTCCTCTATGAACAAAGTCAGCTAGGCTTAGCCCAAAACCTACCTTTCAAGTAACACCCTAGTCATTGTGAGCCACAGGGCAAGGAAATGTTGGAGCCCTGTGTCCCTGCCAATGTAACTAGAGATGTCATGGAGCTTCAGGGAGGAGCAAATGACATACCTTTAAACTACCCGGCTTAGCCTTCAGCTGCAGCAACAAACCTCCTGTGTGCAGCACCCAGTGGGTGCTCAATGGATGGTAACTTAGATTATTCACTAACTGGTACCTTTCCACACTCAAGGGCCTTCAGAAAAGGACTCTGCTGTCACGTTGACCATCTGCTCACCTGTGTGCTGTCTGGCCTTTGTGAGGCCCCTGAGTGCTGGCCTTTCCCTGGTGCTGGGCCTTTCCCTCTGGACCCTTACTGCATCCAATCCCAGTGGTCCACCAGGCAGTATAGAGAGCAGAGGAACAGAGTCGAAGGACACATCTGACCCAAGTCACCTCCTAGCTCTCTCACTTGCCAAAATAGCATCTCTCTGGGCCTCAAAATAGTAATTCTACCAACCACTTGGCAGGAGAACTATGAACTTTCCACAAAGTGATACCTGTCAAAGTGCCCAGCCTGTGGTAGGAATTCAGTACTTGTTAAACAGAAAGTCTCAGGTAGAAGCTGCTCAGCTATTGAGAACTAAAGAACATGTTAACTTGCCTCTAGACGCCACAGACACCAGACACTCCCAACCTGGCCTCCAGCCAGCTGACCAGGAGGACTAAGCCACACTGCACTTCCCCTGTAAGATGATCTAAGGTGCCTAGGCCCAATGGAGGCAATTGCCAGGCAGTGCTAGGTGACTCTCACCCAAGGACCCCTGTGTTTATCAGGAATCTCTTATCTTTATTCCCAACTATGCTTTTGCAAGTTGAACTCATAATGCTAAATATATACTTTAATTCATTAGCATCTATCCAAGGAAGTTTGAAAGGAAAAAAAAAATACTGTCCCTTAGAAAACCAAGATGACTACTTAGGAAAGACTCAACAACAACAACAAAAAAGACTGCTTTAAAATGATCAAATTGGGTGTGAACAAAAATATCAAACACTATGGGGAGGAATTATTTAAAATCTAGACAGATGCTCCACTTGGAATTCTTTGAAAGTCTTTTAGTCCTCACCCTGCTTGAAAAAAAAAACAAATAGAAAATCATACACGGTGACTGTGGTTCCAGCTAGAAAGACAATTTAAAACTCAAAGAAAAGTCCTCAGCCCTGTCTCCAAAAATATGATAAAAGAATCATATGTGTGTGTTCACAAAATATTCAATAGATATAATTCTATGATTCCCCAACTTATCTTATTTTCCATTATAATATCTCGGGCACATTGTCTAAGACTATAGTCCCGACCCCACTCCCAGGCTTCACAGCATGAGATGAACAATGGGCAAGTAAGCAAAGATTCATCTGTTGCTGTCTCCCATAACCCTCAGATGGGACCGTCTCATTGCAGGAAAATAAGCTCAGGGCTCCCACTGATTATTTCATTAGAAATTATTTCATTAGACATTACAATGTATTAATAACAGAAATAAAGTACACAATAAATGTAATGTGTCTGAATCATCCCAAAACCATCCAACCTCCAGCTGTGGAAAAAATGTCTTCCATAAAACCAGTCCCTGGGGCCAAAAAGGTTGGGGACCGCTAGTCGAAGAGATTACGGAAGAGACTTTCAAATGGGTCTAATTTAAATATAACCTGTTGTACCTCAAGATACACAATACAGACAAGCTAGGTTCTAATGCCTACTCTTATATCATCAAAAGCATTGCCCAGGTTTTTTATAACTCTTTAATTTGTGAAAATGTCCTTCCTCTTAACCTTTGTCAAGTTCTGGGGTCACGCTAGCCAGTGCCATAGGTACCTCCCAGGAGCATAGCAGAGAGAAGGTGTCCATATATCACACCTAATGTCAGGTCTATACAAAGAGCCCACACCAGTGTCTGTCACCAAGAATAGTGCCTGGCCCAAATATATAAGGCACAGAATACATTTTAATTCAGAAGAAAATTGGGACTGTCTTATATTTAAGTTCTTATTAAATCTCTCATATTAAAAAACAATGCTTTGAATTACTCAGTATAGAAACACAAAAATGTTTTAGCAAAACCCCACATTGCCCTGAAACAGTATGACCAATGCTAGCATGGGGTATTAAATTATTAAAACAAAATAATAAACAAGTTGGGCTGAGAAATTCAGGACATATAAGCAACTGCAAGACTGGGATGGCAGCATTAAAACAGGACTTTTAAAAGATCAATATTAACATACTTTAAGAAGCAACAATACATGTATTTGCCAGCAAGCAAAGGAAGAGATCAATAGTCCTCACCTTAGGCCACAGGTATGTGTAACTTGGTATAAAATTTCCAGCAGCAGCATCATCATAAACTGATTCAAAAAAAAAAAAATGCTTTGTCTCAAATGTCCCAGGTGAAAACAGAGCAGGGAGACTCTCCTACTCAGAGTAGGGGGCTCTAAGTACTCTGGTGATCACCAAAAACCTGATAAAAAAGAAGCACATAAAGAGTTTGGAAAACATATTTTATGAACTGAAGTGAAGCTAAATAGAAATGTAACACATTTCTTACATGGGGCAGTCTCAATGTCTAACTGTAACTACATTCAGAACTAAACAAAACTAAGCAGATATTTATCCATATATCTAAAAAGCTCACATATCCCAAAATTTAACTGGAAAAATAGAATACTGTCCTATTCATGGTCACCTACTATTATGCATATGTGGTATTTGCTGAATGATGAAATGAGTGCCCATCTATTATACACCGCATGGGAACATCCAGCATTGAGCTTTGCTATTTCAATACATAGTAAAATACAAAAAATAATTTTCAATGAGGTCTTTGCTCAGGTGAAAATTTAAAGGGTTGCCTAGCATGCAAGCCTCTATTAAAAACCCTTTCTCCTTTCCCTCATAACCTCACAGGGTGCACTGGACCTAACGCTATTACCCCACAGTGGGAGTTTGAGTATAGATAGCATGCAGGACTTCCAGCTGACAAGACATCCACTGACTTTTAATAGTCAGTGGATGACAGCTGGATAGTATTACTATCCCCATCTCCGCTTTTTCTTCTCTGAAAATTAACCAAATGTAAGACTGGATTTAATTCAGACTCTTCCTGGAACCCTTTGAGGTGAGCCTATAAGGAAAGGCCTGAGGATTGCACTTAACACAAACAAGGAAAGTGTTCTAGGACTTCCAGAAAGCACAGAAAGTCAAGAACATCATCTGTGCATCCACAGAGGAAGTCAACCAATAATCTCAAAATCTGGTCAACAAAACATCAATTCCCAGTTACTATTTGTTATTACCAAGAGTTAACAAATGTCAAACCCTTTGACAAGTTCTAAAAAAACGCCATGTGCCACAGAGTTCCAGGGGCTGCCTGGAGGCTAGCATTTCAGAGGGTACCTCCTAACCTCCTGGTCAAACACAGTGCTCCCAAGACAAGCGAGAGGACATCTGGACACAACTGGTTATCAGAATGTCCCCATGTTTTACCCTTAATAGAAGCAGGGAGCAGGAGGAGGTAACCCACATCTTTTGCAAACAAAGATCCCTAATTATAACACCTCAGATTAAAAACAGCAAAGATAAGAGGGGAAAGTTTGAAAATTTCTAAATTAAGTATGTAGCTGGATTTAAGAACAATAAAAATTCCCCTTCAGCAGTGACCCCAGTGACCCCTAGTAACTATCTTTGTCCATTCTTCCTGACTTATGGGGGAAAAATCCAATTCAGCAAAGCATGGCCTTTAATTCAAACTCAACCTAACCTTAGAGATGTTACAGATGCTAGAATTTTCCAAGTGTTTCAGTATCATGGATAGGGCTGGGAAGATTATGCACCACCAGCTCCTTACATGGTCAAAAGCAGAGGAATAAGGTTGTATTTTCTAAAGCAAATGATTACTCCAAGAGATCAACAATGTATTTTTTTAAACCTTTAAATATGCTTTTCTCCATTTAATGAAATTACAAAACCTGGATCCTTGGTTTCTCACTTAAACCAGCATCCCATAGATAGGCTACCATCTCTCAAAGTAACAGTTCCTGAGGTGGCAGAGGGTGTGAGGACATGCAATAAGCAGCTTTCCAAACCAAGTCACCGAAGCCCACCAGAGGTCTTTCCACTAAAACAGAAGCAGTGGACGCTGTTGGACATAGTTGCACCAAAAATAACAAAATAAATAACGACCCATGTGGGGTCTGCCTAAGAGCCCAGAAGAGGTCCTTTAATTCTAGACAAACACTGCCAAATCCAAGAAGGGCTGGGCAAAACTCTGCTGGGATCTCCCGGCTAACTCCTTTCCTCCTACTAGAAAGTTTATATAATCTGTTCTTCCAAACTCGTCCTGCTCTTCACTCCAGCCCCTCCTCCCTACCCAGCCCGTGCTTCCCATGGCCAGCCATCAGAACCCCATCAGAAACCAGAAACATTGAGGATTAACTTTCCTGTAGGTAGCCCCAGAATGTTCAGACAGTCTGGGATCCAGAAAGATCCTTTCTAAGTTAAAGAGGCAGAGTCACAGTGGCGAGGCCTGGGACAAGGAGACGTTCGCACCCCGGGAGGATGATACACACAAATGAACAGATGGTGAGGTGCCCTAAGACCAGATGCCACCACCAACCGAGTGCATAGGGTAGGAAAAGGGATTCTAGAAGGGGAGGATGGACCCACACCTGGTGCAGACAGAAAGCTCCGGGCAGGGCTGTAGCTGAGTTGGCAAGTCGGAATTAAAGGGGGACATTCATGGATCCCTGAACAGAAGTGAAGTTGGAGAAAGGAGAGCCGGTGAAGGCGTGGGTCAGCGCGGTCAGCTCTGGTCGCCTCTGTTACTCATCACTGCCCCCACACCCACGTGCACTCACACTCGTACACAGCGTGGTGTCGCGCCCCGGAGGCACATACCCACCTTTGCCACTGGAGCACTCCTGCTCGTCCCCAGCTCGCGAAGACTGCCGGTGGCGCTGCCCACGGCCGCGGGGAGGAAGACTGGGGAGCCTGGGGCGCTCCCCACCGCGCCGCCCCCGCCGCCCGCGAGGGCGGGGGCCGCACTGGGACTAGGACCGGGACGCGCAGGCGGGCTTCCTCCCGGGCTGGCGCCCGCGCGGGGCCGCTGACGGATGCCGTCCAGCAGACGCACCAGAAGGATGTTGGCGGGCAGCTCGTCCACGCCGCAGCCCACCAGGATGCGGCACTCGGGGCAGCGCAGCTCGTGGCGGGAGCACACGATGCTCTCCAGGCAGCGGCGGCAGAAGGTGTGCTGGCAAGGCAGCACCTTGGCCGTGGTGTCCAGGCGCTCCAGGCACACGGAGCACTCCAAAAGGTCCAGCAATGACGACTCGTCCATGTCCTCGCCCGCCCCCGCGGCCGTAGCCGCCGCCCGCCGCCGCCGCCGCTCTCCCAGCCTGTCCTCCTCGCCCTCGCTCTGCGCAGCAGCGGCGGCCGCCTTGGACGCGCACAGCCAGGATGCTCCGAGCAGCATGGGGGAGGCGCCGGCGGCGGCCTGGCGCAGCTGCCTAGGTCCGGGTGCCGGCTTGGGGCCCGCCAGGGGCAGCTGGCATCAGGACTGCGCCCCGGCAGCCGCTTGGCAGCCCGGCGCGGACGCGACTTCCTTCACCCAGGCTAGCCACCTAAGGCGGGGCCTTGGCAGTGCAAAGTGGCGAACTGACCCGCCTGCGTGGCGGGGACTGGAGTTCCGCGCGCAGCGAGCCAACTCTGGGCCAGCCGAGCCCGCCCAGGTTTTCTGAGCGCAGCGCCTGCGGCTGCCGGCTACACCTGTCCCGCCGAACGTCCTCCCTGCTCCAGGGACCGGGGACGCTGTCCCCGCACGAAGCTCAAAGGGCTCTACGCTCCAAGCAGATGGTCGAGACCGGGAGCCCCGAGGCAGGAAGAGCGGGGAGCGGCCGGCCAGGTCCCCGGGGAGGCTGGGGCGCGGCGTGCGCGCTCCCCCGCGCAGCTGGCGAGCCGCACTGCCCCCGCGACACCTCCATGCGCCCTGGGCCAGCTGGCGAGTCGCTGCCCACGGAGGGTTGAACTGAACCCTTCCTCTTCCCCAGCCGCGAGCACGTGCGCGGCGCAGAGGTCACGGTCACTGCAGGGCGCTGGGAAGGAGAAGCCGCGATCGCTGGACTTCCCTTCGCCTGGGCGCACGCGGGCTATTGGCCTTGTCCCTTAGGCTACCTCCAGGGCTCCGAAGAACTCCTTCTGCCAGGCTCGACCCTGTCTCCTCCCAGCTCTCGAGTCCTCTTTCCGCTCTCTGCAAACCTCAGAGAGGGACATTTCCTGCCAGCGCCGGCTGCGAAGCAAAGTTTGGGCGGCGTTATCCCGACTGCCTTCCTCGCCAGCGCTGGCCAGCGGCTTGGCAACACGGCCGACGCCCAGGCATCCTCCCCCGACGACTCCCCGGGGCGCTCCCACTCCAGTCCTCTCTCCAGGCGGCGCGCTGAAGTGACAGCCCCGGAGCTGTGGCTGTGGCGTGGGATGCCTCACGAGGCAGGAGGAGAAGGCGCTGGGGTGGCGGGGAGTCCCGGGCCCGGGCCGAGACCTCCCGGCCGCAGCCCGCCCTCTCCAGAGCCACGGGTCCGAAACCGGCGCCGCCACCAGCACCCTTGAGCCGGTGCCGGATCCGCGCCGCGCCCTGAGCAGCGCAGTGCGTGGGCTCCGCGCCTGCTGCGGCGCCGACTCGCGAACCCCGCTCCGGTTTCTCCTCGGGAGGCGCAGAACAGGGGAGTCCGCGCGCCTTCCCGACGCCCCGGCTCCGGGAGCGTCAGCGCAACGCAAGTACGTGCGGGAGGGCCCGGAGCAGCGGCAAGTTGGGCGCGGGCTGGGGCGGCCGGATTCCCTGCCGCGCGCTGCCCCCTCGTGGCCGCCGCGAGTCCCGTCTGGAACGGACGCGGCGGCGGCCAGGGCCAGGGCCTGCGCGGACTGGACACTCCGGGCAGGGTCCGGCCCGGGCTGACGTCAGTCGGAAGGGGCATCAAGGACCCGCCTGCCGGCCGGGCTGCCCTGTAGTTTGTGAAATTAACTGTGACGTTGAGTTTATTCAGGAAGAAGGTAATAGTTGTTGAGGCTTAAATGCCAAGAAAATGCCTGTACATTATTTTATTTAATCCTCTAAATAGCCCTGTGGAATAATTATTTTAACCTCATTTTACAAATAAGGAAGCGATGCTCACAGTTGTAAAGACATTAGGGCAGAATTTTAATTTTTGTTTTTCCTTGTATTTATATAGATAGATGTAGATGATATAGATATAGTTGTGGTTGGCGGTGGGGGGGGGGGTGGGGAGGGAGTTGTTTGTTTGTTGAGACAGAGTCTCCCTCTCTCACTCTGGGTAGAGTGCCATGGCATCATAGAGCACAGCAACCTCAAACTCCTGGTCTTGAGCAATCCTCTTGCCTCAAGCCTCTGGAGTAGCTAGGACTACAGGTGCCCCACCACTACGACCAGACTAGTTTTTCTACTTTTATTAGAGACTGGTTGTTGCTCTTGTTCAGGCTGGTCTCGAACTCCTGAGCTCAAGCAATTCACCTGTCTGGCCTCCTAGAGTGTTAGGATTACAGGTGTGAATCATCTTACCCAGCCACTCACATGCCATAAGAATATAAGCTCCCAGGACAGTGCCTGGTGTACAGTAGGTGCTCAAATAACTATTTCATGAATGAGTGAAAGAATTCTCAGTGTCATCGCCTAGTGATTTCAGTGGAAATCTTAGTATCTCAATTCCAGGTATCAGATTGTCAGTCCTGGAAACTTTGCTCCTGACAGCAGCAAGTGGCAAGTGGCTTTCCCGGCCCTGATTCTCTCAGAAGTGTGGATTGGCTCACATGTCATTTACAGCAATGCTGGCGACACCTTCTGGAGCTTCCCGGACTCCCAAGAGGGCTGGAGAAGGGAACACATCTGCCAGTGCACAGCACATCCACACCAGCCACCTCCAACCTTTGCTCAGAAGCAACAGAAGGGAATTTTTGAGAGGGCCTAGAATGCTTGATCCAAAAGCAGACTGTGTGAACACGAGACTCAAGTGGGGAACAAGGAAGGGGACTCTCAGGCCCAGGGAAAGTTTGCAGAGAGCAAGGGCTGCCTCTGATGACATGCCCTGGTGCTTTTGGTTCCAAGCAAGGGAAACCAACTATGGGCAGATTTTAAAGAGAACAGAATATCGGCGGCGCCTGTGGCTCAGTCGGTAAAGCGCCGGCCCCATATACCGAGGGTGGCGGGTTCAAACCCAGCCTCGGCTGAACTGCAACCAAAAAATAGCTGGGCGTTGTGGCAGGCGCCTGTAGTCCCAGCTACTTGGGAGGCTGAGGCAAGAGAATCACTTAAGCCCAGGAGTTGGAGGTTGCTGTGAGCTGTGTGAGGCCACAGCACTCTACCGAGGGCCATAAAGTGAGACTCTGTCTCTACAAAAAAAAAAAAAAAGAGAGAGAACAGAATATACAATATCAATAAGAGTCCTTTCATAGAACCTGGGCTCGAAGCTGAGCCAGTTTAATGCAGATGAGTCCCCAGTGAGTCCTGCTCCCCCCTTCTCTATATGATGACTCGATCCATCTTCTCTTGTACCACCTGCAAGCAAAGACGCTGTCTCTCCTTCTCCACCCAAATGACAGAAAATGTGGTCAAAGCTACATGATCTTTTTCTCCCACAGTATCAACCACTGACAAGAGACCTTTCTGATGCTGTCATGGGCTGGAAGCTTTAAAACCTATCACCCAGCTTTGACCTGTGGTCACTCTCTAGACCAAAGTGCACTGGCCACAGAGCAGGATGATCCAACAGCACCCTCCCAGAATCACACAGCCAGAACAATTGATGCCCCTGCCAGGCTGTCAGAAACACATCTCTGCCACCAGTATCCCTCTTTATTATGCACAAACCCAAGCCAGACAAGAGCAAGTGCAGAGCCACTGATTCCCACCTTTCCCGGAGCTCTTTTGCTTCCACTTCACCTCCTTAGCCCCTGCCATGCCTACCTGCCTGAGTACCTACAGGCTGCAAACCCAGGTGCCTATAGGGGCTGGCCAGGGCACATAATGTAATGAACCAGGGCTAGGCTAGGCAATAGGGCAAGGTGAGGACTGCAGTGAGATTTCTCTGTACCTTCTAAAGTTAGTGGCTGGGCTCAGTTCCAGCCAGTCATGCATTGCCCTGAGGAAATTATGACCATGAATTGGCAGATCTTCCTACCCTGATTCCCGGAAAATAAGACATCCTCCGAAAATAAGACCTACTTACAGGAAAGATAAGACGTCCCCTGAAAATAAGACCTAGTGCATCTTTGGGAGCACACCTTAAAATAAGACACTGTCTTATTTTCGGGGAAACAGGGTACCTTCAAGAGAAGTTGGAAGTCCTGCCTTTATGTGAGATCTCCTGATGTGCAACAGTTGAGTCAGTTCTCAAACAAAATCAATCAAACATAATGAATGTGTGGCCACCTTGGCCCACAGACCACCAATTTGCAATTTCTGGCTGAAGTTATCAATACTTATAAGGGAATTTGAAGATGTGAACTAAATACCTGAAGTCTATCTAACGAATACAGTTTCATGTTGCCCAGTTAAATCTGCACATGTTCAGTGAGCCAATTATATGAGAAGACCCAGTTTTCCAGACATCCATATGAGAAGATCTGGGAAATTCAGTCGGCCACAGCATCATGTGAGCCAGCATGAGTTAGCCATGCACTGCGGCAACCTAGAGAGGTGACGAAATTTTAAGATGCCTTTATGGAAGGTAAGGGGTCAGGGCGTGGAAGGGAATAATCCCACTGTACCTCAGGCTTGTCAGGCCTCATCTGCAAGATTACTTTCTGTCGTGGGTACCAAGAATTAATGAAGCAACAGATGTGTCTATCCGGAAAAGAGGATGCTCAGAGGAAACAGGACGCTGTGGCTGTATGTCAGGATTTTGGCTGCCCCAAATGTGAACTCCTTCTTAGATATGGGGGATTCTCCACTTGTGTTCAGATCCTTCTCCTAGAATCTGCTTCTGGCAAACCACAGCAGCATGTGAAATACCCAGTGGAGTGGGCACTTGATACATGTGACACCCCCCCATTCCTCTCCAAAACCAGGGCTGACCTTCTTTCCTGACTTTGTCCTCTAGTGTGTAACATAATTGCTGATCTTGCTTTCCTGAATCTGAGTTCTCTGAGTATCTGATTCAAGTTTATATCCTCTCCACTAGCAAGTGCAGTGCTTTACCTATAGCAGGTACTCCTCAGTAGACACTTGCTGAATACACATGCAATAAAAGATAGACTGAGAGGAAAGAGAGCAGGGGATAAGCCTTATTTTAGACACATGCATTAGAGGCATGGCCATCAGGGAAGGCCCAGCTGTCTGGCAGGCAGGATGTGATTCCAACAGTGCTCCAGAGGGAGGTGCGGCTGTGTTGTGAACCTGGGAGTCATTTTCCTGGAGGTGATGGATGAAGTCTCCAAGGAGAAGAATAAGCCCTGGTTTTCCTCCAGGAACTGCAGGGGGAGAGCCTTACTAAGCACAGGACAGAGGACAGGGGGAGCTTGCAGCAGGGGGTCTCGTCAGTCACTGAGATGCTCAGAACACTTTCCATCTGCAGGTTGCAAATGCTTACAGGTGTGATTTAGTGCTACACAAATTCTCTTGACAGGGTGACGGAGGAAAGTTCTTAAGCTTGTGAAATAGATTCTGTGCGTTTGTTGCATCTTTTGAAGCAATTGCTCGGGGTAATTGCAGCGTGAGTATCATCAGCGCACATGAAGCTCTTCTACAGGAGCTCCCTTTGTTTCTTAATGTTGGGATCCCTAGATCCCTGGATAGGCTAACACTATAGATGCTGCCACGTGAAGTGCCACCCTCCTGGCCATGTCGGCAGGGCAGGTGAGGCAGGGCTGCTCTGTGCCAGGATAAAACACTTCAGTGTTTCCTTTGGCCCAGGTATCCGAGGCCTGGGGAAGGTTGCCAGGAGCCCTCCCTCCCTGTGCCTCAGGGTGTGCACAGCTGAGAGGCAGTGGTCAGTTTTCAAAGCCTCCCCAACCCTTCAGCAAGAGCCTTTCTGACTGGTGTGTGAGAGAGGGAAAGGCCCTGTAGCCTCCTATAGCACAAAGTGTCACTCGCTGGAGGAGTAGGGCACATTGATCTGAAGGCCCCCTCCCCCGGGGGGGAGGGGTAGTCATGGGGACCATGGCTGAGTGTGGAAGGATAAGAGCTGCCGCATAGGGATCCTCCTAGGCTGAAGGTGGCTTGTGGGGAGGTACTGACTCCTGGAAGAGTCCCCAGTCACGCATCAAAGCCCTGATTGTTAAAGCAAGTGAGCCCCAGCTCCTCGCAGGGTGGGCCAGACCTGCTGAGTACACAAGGGAGGGTCTCCCCTTTCTCTTACAGATGAGCAGGGCCAGGGTGACTGCCACCTTGCAGGGCATCTGCAGCCAGTAGGGATACCATAAGGACCCCGGTGGATGGTCACATCCTACAGTCGTCTTCTGCATGGCCTTGGGACTAGTCCCTTCAGACTAAGGTCATTGTTGGACAATTCAGAAGGAGGTCCCAAAACAAATATCTGGACTCCTCTTATTCTAACCAGGTGAGAGCTTGAGTATTTACTTGAAACATTAAAAACATTTGAACAGGAATTTGTTGTAGCTGATGGCATAGATCATTCGATTACATTTCTTTTAGGCCATAAAGATGTTAATAAAAATTGAAATATTTTTTCTTTACTGCTGAAGCAATGCATGTTTTACCTTGGTGAGGTATCCCCTCTTTACTGACTGCAGTTGCCATAGCACTATGACAAAAATATTTCAGATTCGTTTGGGTATTAAAAATAATCCTGCAGTTATCTATGTTTTCTTTCACAGCCTTCAAAAGAATTAATAATAAATTCTCTCTTACAATTTGGAGAAATAACACGTTTTATTTTAGTTTGGCTCAAGAGCTTAGAAAATACTTACACTCGTATGCATAGTACAGTTACTAAGCTAACGCACGACAGTGGTGATACATTTAACACAATAAGAAAATCCCTTATTTAAATTAAAGTCATAGCAGAAAGAATGAAAATTGAATATTAAAATCTTCCAGAACAATCATAGGGTAATTGACATTGAATAATATTTAATATCCGAATTCATGTCTTGGCAGAAGTACATCCTAAATCATCCAAGGGGAGATTGTCAATTCTGAATAATACTGATGTGTTTTCTAGAAAAATGTGAAATACTTCATAAAAGATGTCAAGCTGAAGTAGAATAATCAATCTCGTGAGCAAGGGTAATGGAAGCTTTTCACAGATAAGATGATGGTATTTGCTTCCTTCTGGGGAAAGATTAGGTTTGTGAATCTGCCAAGAGTTGTTTTCATTCTGTGCTGTGGTTAAATACATAGATCTTTCTAGAATAAAATGCATATTGAACATTTATTTGTGCCTTGATGGACATTATACCCTGTAACTCCAGGCCTAGAATGCTATCTCAACATTTCCCCAGAGCTACCCTCAAAAGAAGGATCTTGGGCATTTTTTGAAAAGCCAAGTCAGAGCCTCACGTACGCAGAACAATGCTTTCTAAGAAAATCTTCATGAAGGCAGCACTGGTTCAGTTACAGAGATCACAGAGTCAAATTAAAATGTCCTTCCTTCAACCCCACAACTTCACGTCACCACCCCTGCCTCCCAGTGATCACACACTTCTGCTTGGAATTGCCAGTGACAGACAGTCTGGTTTATTATGGGATGCCACAAATTAGAACATTTTTCCACATACCAGGCATGTGTCCATCTTCCAGAGACTTTTACCTATTTTCTAAGTGACCAGGAATGAAACTGTCCCCTTGGCCTCATAGCTCTCCACATATTTGAAATCCTGACTGCTCTTGTTCGCTATCTGCAGGAAGGCGCGCCCTCCACCCCTGTGGGCTTAATGAGAGCTCTGTTACAGTGATTGCTCCAAGATACCCCAGAATAGGAGGGAATTTGTTAGCCTTCTTCACAGGATGTCAGAGTGAAATGTGACAATGCTATGTAAAAACACCACCAAAACCTAGTACTTTAAAGCAATGACACTATTTATTATGCTCAAGCATCTGTCATTTGGGCAGGATTCAGTGGAAACAGCTTGTCTGTCCTCCCCTCAGCTCACAGGCAGGGCACTGGGATCAAGAAAGGCACTGGGTTCCGCACCTGCCTGTGGCCTTACCATGTGACCTGGCACCAGGGGTGAGTGTCCCCAGAAGTGAGCCAGGGACAAGCCTCGTCCCTTTTACAGTCTCACCTCACAGGTCAGGCAGCATCCCCTCTTCTGCCTTTTGTTCAGCAAGGCGGTCACAACAGCACATTCAGATGAAAGAATTGGGGAAATAGACTCCACTTTTTGATGAGAATGGGCAAGATTTTACTGGTCCATTAACCGGTAAGGAGGAGGGCTACTTTGTAAAGCAGTGTACTTTCCAGCATGAAACATTCTAGAAGCAATCAAAATACTGTGCGTGAGTTAGGGTACTTCTAGTTGCTGTAATAAACCAACCCCAAAGTTTCCGTGCCTTAAGATGATGAAAGTTGGTTTCCCATCATGTCCCTGCCACACTCGCGGGCCTTGGAATCTTCGAATCTTCTGCTTCCAGCCAGAGGACTGTGCACATGAACAAGACAGGGCTGAGGGACACATGTCACTTCCATTCTCATCCTCCGATGTGAACTAGCCAGCTGATCTCACACAGATACAGGAGGACAAGGGCGGCTGCCTCCCAGATGACTCTACACCAGGGAAGCAGAAACACAAATTTTGGTGACCAGCCAGCTGGCTGTGCCACAGTCAGAGTGCAGATGGACCACTTTCTCTGGCCAGGAAAAGTGGGCCAGTGATGGTTAAGGTTCCTGAAACTCTAAGATCCCATACTTCTAGTAATAATAGATTTAAATTTTAAACATTGCCAAGACAGGAGGTGGGAAGGATGCCTTCCTTGGTTCCAAGGGTTATTTTGAGGGGTGACGACACTGATCTGCCTTATGGCTTAGAAGGGAGCTCCCAAATATTCTGATCCTCTCTAAATGCCATGTGTAGGTGATCACAAGATTAAGGACACAGATATGTTGCAAATGTGCCAAGTTCCAGTGATGGTAGATGCCATCTGCCTGGGTTAATGGTTCAGAGATGACCAGGCCTTGTTGCAATTCATTATAATTTCTAACATCTTAACTCTGTCACCCCTATAGCAGTCTCAACCATCTCACAGGGCTATCACTGCTTTCCAGGAAGGGGCACAATGAACCTCCTTCAGAAGTAGCCCAGGAGAAGAGATACCAGGTGTTATTTAACTAGGGTTTCATCTACAGTACATTATATGCCATTGTACAAAATATGCCGGTGTGCGTTAGCTTCCACCATCCCGGCTTTATCTTCCAACATTCTGTCCCAAGTGAGAACTAGACAGAAGTGCAGCAGGTGAAGGGTACTCCTCAGATCTTCAGGTTCTGAAATGCCACGTGGCTCCATCTGAAGTGTTTGGCTTCTATTTTCAGGGTCTGTGCTAAATGGTATTTGTCACAGAACCAAGAGGAAGGAGGGTTATAGGATATGTGCACTCAATTTCCCAAATTTAGGGTGGCAGAATTTAAAATCAAACTTTCTTTTTATAAGACAAGAACATAAGGGCCATAGAAATATGTGAGAATCATTCCAAGACTACTATCTTCATGAAAAGAAAATTGATTCAGCGTCCTTTTAAATTCACCTAATTTCATCAAGGATTAGTGCAGTTGAATCTCTAATCTATTGGCACAAGTTAAATATAATTTGCACCCACATTTGTGACGTCTTATTTGGTCTGTAAAGTATGATGGGATAATAAGTATTCACATCACATAGATGGAAAACATATTTTTATTAATCAGCACTGAGCTGAATTTGAAGGAAGCAATTTAATTAAACTTTCAATACAATAAATAACCGGTCATTAAAAACCTATTAGTGTTCTTGGATTTCCTGTGTCTGTGTGCCCTTAAGTAATCCCTTGCTTATTCTTACCTATGTTATCTATAATTAAATACAAAAGCCATTTAAAAATGCCATTAAGGTCCTGGATTAAATTCATGTTTGCCATGAAGTTCAGAGTGAGAGCCTGCACTTCATCCCTCCTGCATTCCGCATGAGGGTGGATCGCATGTGGCAAAGGCTTAACTCCCATGCCCCGGAGTAGGCATTTCAGAATAGTTCTTCATACTTTTCACTGATAAAACAACGAACCACCTCAGAAAGTGCCCCTGCTTTTCAGAAGCCCTCTATCATGTTCATGTGTTCACTCATTCATTCATTCAATGTACCAAGCATGGTCAGGCCCTGTGCTAAGGATACAGCAACCCCAGGGACTTCCGCTCTGCCCCCTCAGTGCCCTCACAGACAGGTTTTCTATGCTCATTCTTGGGGCTCTATGGTGCAGAGAGGAGGTTACAGGAGGTGGCAAGGGGCCACCAAGAAAGACCAGGGGGAGTTCTGAAGAGGAGCAGAGGACCCAGGGCACTGGGAGAAACACGTGGGGTGCAAATGTCTGGCTTGCCTGAGACACTTTGACATGTGTTTTGCCCTGGTGACAGTGTGTTCTGTGAACTCAACTAGGCGGGGGTTCCATTTCCCAGATTTCATCTTCCTGGTTATTTCCAGGCTAGGACGAGCACAAGCGAGATGCAGGCAGGCTCTGGAAGGCAGAGGTGAGGCAGCCCCTTGCGCTCTGATGCTCTGAGGCTGGGGGGCGAGGAGGCTACCACTGCATACCCAGCCCTTGCCAGCTGGGGCTGCAGAGGCCCCGGGAGCCCTGGCAGTGGTGTGCACACTGCACAGGTGGGCACCATTGCCTGCAGCCCAGCCCTGTGGCGGAGGCTGGAGGTGAGAGGCAGACCAGGTTCCAGTCTGTCCTTGCTGTCCCTCCCATAAAGTTCAGCTTTCCACCCTGACTGCAAACCTCATGACCCCAGGCCAACACCAGAGGCAAAGGCCCTGTGCAGACTTCACCATCAGCTCCCTTACCTGCAGGGGCCTGGCTCAGACCACAATGCTTCCTCAATACCCCTCATGGAGGTCCTGTTTCTCACATCCAACCCTGAGGGACACAGTTGTTACCAGTGCTTCCTCCCGGTTTAAATGATAAACTTCCTGTTCACTTAAGTATAAGTTGATGGGGATAAAGGGAACTTTAAAAATAGTTGCTGTGGATTAGTGAGCCTGTTCACAAAACCAAACACACAATAATTTATGCTGCAGTTTCTTTTCTGTTGCCGGGCTGAGTTCCTCTGACACTGGGCATTTTAAGGCGGTGGCTTCATAACCCTAACAGGCCAACAGTGAACTTTCCACCCATGTAACCTCGTATTTGTTGTTACCCTCGTGATGGAATCACCTTGGGGTAGCACTGAGGCTCCATCCAGCTGAGCCTTCTGCCCTTCCCCCTCTTGACCCTGCCTCCTGCCAGGGCTGCCCCCAACTAGGCATGGTCTGCTTAAGCCCAGGGCCTACTTGGGGAATGTTAGTTCCCATCTTTCTTTCCTCATGCAACTCACTGTTTCCACCCCTGGAAGGAAAGACTTGAGTGTTTTATGAGACTCTCTGAGACTCTCAGCTGCTTTCAATCAGCTCCCCTTACCCATGGGCTCCTCCCCTTCCCAAACACCTTTTCTTAGAACGAAGCAATTTATTAAATAATTTACTGCAATACTTTTGTCCTGGCAGCAGGTACTTAGCAGCTCCCTGCCCCTCCCTACCTCTTCTGGAATGTAAGGTTTTTAAAACAGCCAGAGAATGAACACCCTGCACTTACTCAGCCAGCCTGGGCTCACTTTCCCTTCCTCCTCCTCACTCTCCCGCCAGGGCAAGGCTCTGTCAGATGTGTTTTGACAGATGATGGGCTTTTGAGAAAATAGCTCTAGATCTGCAAGATTATTACTCCTAACTATGGAAGAATTATGTCAAGAGAGAAAATGTTTAAGTGCTTTTCTTGCCTCATTGAATTATCTAAGATTTTGGGATTAAAGGTGAAAGAGAATTCAGCCGAATCTTTCCCTTTAAGTCACATTCTGAGATGCTTTTATTTTAGTTTAAATTCTTTTCTTTTTTTCTTTCGTCTTTTTTTTTTTTTTTTTATGAAGAGAGATTCTTTTAAAAATACACATTATGCTACTTCTGATATTTGGGGTGGGGGTTACTTTATACATACTTCAGATTTTCGATACCATCTTTAGAAATTGAGGACGGAAGTTTCATCTCATCCACCTGAGGACTGTTGGGGTCCTGCTAGAGGCTGGATGGGCTTCCAGGTTGCACAGGCTTCCAGTCTCCAGAGGCACTTTTTGCATCATCTTTCGGATACAAAACTGGGCTCACTAGAGCCTGCAACACCCAAGCAACAAAACGTTCCCTTGACTTTGGGACGGCCTAGTCCTCCACACCATGCTGCTGGCCCTTTCCAGGGTTCTCCGGGACTTTTCACCCCTCCTACTTGTGTCCTTTCTCTGACCTTCTCCACCCCATTTCCACAGCAAATCTCTCCTTATTTCTCTTGTTTTCACTATTCGTTTCTGTAGCTTTATCTTTTTAACATTGAGTCACACGCAGTAATTGTAAATACTACCAAGATGGATCACACAGTGTGCAGTTCTAAAACTTTATTTTTATCAAAATAATATGTGTAGGAGGTAATGAATGAACTTCAAGAGAAGCTTCCTGCTCCCTCCCGCCCCCAGGCCACGCCCATTTCTTGTTCCCTTGTCCTCCTCTGCTCCTGGCTCCTGCTCTGCACTGGCCTACGGTGCGTGAGCCAAGGCATTTGTCTAAAATGGCACTGGGGATGCAGCCCCTCCTGCCACCTCACCCCTCCTGTCTTACTGCGGCGTTGCCCTATCTGGTGTTTGCTGGACAACACTGCAGACTTGACTCAAGTCCCCACTCACGTCCCCAACAATGTTGATGACGAGCTCAAGCTGTGAGCTGAGTTGTCAGCAGCTTTGCCTTTTCCTCACCTTTTCTCTGAACTATGAGTTTCTGGGATTTTTTTCCTTTCCTTTTCTAATAGTCCTTATTGTCTCCTTTTTTCTTGCATTATCTGCCTTTATCATAACTTCAATTCTTTTCAAGCACCATATCATTTCTTCTGAGTCCTTCCTCTCCCCTGGAGACCTCTCTTCGGCTTCAGTTTACCCCAGTTCATCTCCAGGCTGCTGGTTCTGTCATCCCTGGAGTTTTTAATGGTCTTCTAGGGCAGAACACCTGCTTCCTGTTCTTTCTTGATTTAGTAGGATTACTCTATCATTTGGTTAGAGTATATCCTCAAGTATTCCTGAGACACAATGAGTGACACCCAAACTTTCCAAGCTCTGGAAAACATAAGTAATCTCCCTTCATACTTCATAGATAAAACACTATTTTCTCGGACTTCCGGGTTCTGCAATATAATCATTTATTTTACCTGAAAATTTTCCTGCTATAAATTCTGGAAAATATAATGAAATATTCTCCGATTTAAAACATAAAGTGGAGTCTGGATGTGGTGGCTCACGCCTGTAATCCTAGCAGTTTGAAGCAGGTGGATCACTTGAGCTCAGGAATTTTGACCAGGCTGGGTAAGAACGAGATGCCATCTCTACTAAAAATAGAAAAACCAGCTGGGCATTGTGGTGGATACCTGTAGTCCCACCTTCTCAGGAGACTGAGGCAGGAGGATTGCTTGAGCCCAGGAGTTTGAGCTTTTGAGGTTGCAGTGAGTTATGCACTCTACCCAGGGCATGGAGTGAGACTCTGTCTTCAAATTTAAAAACAAAAACAAGTAAAATGGAAACTGAAAACCAAAGTGGTTAGTACCCAGCCCACATCAAACACCAAGGGTTTTCATAATCACTTGAGGACAGGTTTAGAACCCTTAATACTTTAGATATAGAATGACAAACCAAAAGAGAATATAAAATAAGTATGATCAAAGTCACAAAAATGCTAATTAAAACCTAAAGGAGAGAAAAAGTGTATGCAAAAAGAACCTGGACTCCTGGTTCCACTTGAAACACAGGAAGGTGCAAAGAGCAGGTTTTCCTGCACCCATCCTTTCCAAAGCAATAAACGGAAGGCAGGGTATAATTCCACAGCTTTTCCTGAATGCATCAGAGATCCGAAGCCAGACAACCAAAGAACCTAGTAACTCAGGGAGCACAGACGCTTCTGAGGACAGATGGGCTCGAGCACCAGCTCAGCTGGGGCAGGTGCCACAGGGCCCTGGGAAGGATCCAGCTAAACTTTGTGCATTACTAATGGGATAAAAGTACAACAAATTTAGCTTTATGTCAATTGCCTTTACTGCAATTATAGAACCAGGCAATACTCCGTTCCACAATATAGATTTGCAGGTGTCCTCAAACTTCTTAAATAGGGGGCCAGTTCACTGTCCCTCATACCGTTGGAGGGCCGGACTATAGTTTAAAAAAAAAACAACTATGAACAAATTCCTATGCACACTGCACATATCTTATATTGAAGTATAAAAACAAAACGGGAACAAGTACAATCACATCGCCTCATGTGGCCTGTGGGCCGCAGTTTGAGGACCCCTGATTAGAGGATATCTTTCAATGAACTGAGCAGAGGAGGCTGGTCTTATATAGAGAAAAGGACTGAAGCAAGTAGAAACAGAGAACAAAGCATGTGTCAGATGTTTTGAAGCTATTTTTCTTGTGGGGTGGCGGGAGGACTGGGAGACAACACAGTAGAAAAATAACTGATTAGTTAACAACAGGTTCTAGTCTTTGGTTGTGAGTACAGCAGAGGAAACTTCATTATCACACCCAGGGAAGATTGAAATTGGCCTGTTTGGGAATTGGCTGTTATTTATCTTTCTTGATGTCTCCAAAAGTCAGGTAACAATTTCGTTTGGGTTTAGTTAGGGGGAACATCAGCATGGGTAACCCCATTTTGAGTTTCAGCCTGGTCTGTCAGGGCCCAGTGCAGGAGCTTAGTCCAGGACAATGGCCTCCTATAATTTTACTTAACAAGGCTGAGTGTGAGCTCACCAGGGCAGGTGTAGGTGGATTCCACCTACTTGAAGGCTTCTTCCGCCTACCTCCAGGGTGTTCTCATAATGACTGCAAGAGTCCTGAGGAAGGAATCCCCGTGATGTGACACAGCCACCAAAGAAAAACCACAAAACCTGCCCACATCCCTCACCCCTCATCCTTACACACAGCAAGACTTTCAATTTCTAGGGGAGGGCGACACGCTTTGCAGCCCTTAGGGTACTAGTGAAACCACAGTGTCGCGGGGCAAGGGTAGGAACATGTGCTGGCCCAGAACTGCAGCTGGGGCAGGCGGGGTGATAAGGGTCGCGCACTGACCCAGGACTGATTTCAGTCAGAACAAGGAAGAACACCCACCCCCACCTACCACCAGACTCACAGGCCTGCAGGGAGACGGACCTCCTCTGATGCTCAGCCTGAAGGAAGACCTAAGCTGAGGGAGGGGCCGACATTGAGTAAAACCGTCTGGTGAAGTTACAGAAGCCCACTCTGAACCTAAAGTAACACCAGAGGAGTTTAGAGCTTGTCATCTTGTCCTGTACTGAGTGTAACCACAGGCCCCAGGCCTGGCCAGCTC
This sequence comes from Nycticebus coucang, assembly GCF_027406575.1. Lineage (NCBI taxonomy): Eukaryota > Metazoa > Chordata > Mammalia > Primates > Lorisidae > Nycticebus > Nycticebus coucang. The sequence goes on along the minus strand of NC_069783.1, from coordinate 103,779,799 downwards.
CTGCCTGGGGTCTGATTCACACCCACACAGAGACACAACAGAAGGAAGGACAGATCCATTTCCAGGCATAAAATCTGTTCACCTGCATCTCTGTGCCTCACACAAGGTGTCAGGCTTACAATAAGATACCATAAGGCATACACAAGTACAAGGAAAAAGACCCACGTCACCAGGAGACAAAGCCATCAACATATGTGACATAGGTTTGGGAACAATCAGACTGAAAAAATAGTAACTATAATTAATATACTAAAGGATCTAATGAAAAAGTTGGAACATGCAATCTCAGGTGAGCAATTTCAGAAGAGAGCTAGAAACTATCACAAAGAATCAAATGAAAATAATAGAAGCATAAAACACAGTGGCAGAGATGAATACCATCAACAGGTCTAGAGCAGACTCAACCTGGCCAAGACTGGAATCAGTGGGCTTGGAGACGGGTCAACAGAAATTACCCTGATGGAAGCACAAAGAGAAAAAAAATTGGGGTGGGGAGTATCTAAGAGCTAAGGAACAATATCAAATGGTTTAATATATATGTAATTGGAATTTCAGAAGGAGAGAAGAAAGAGAAGATGAACATATTTAGGAGAATTGGGGTGCCACCTATGGCTCAGCAGGTAGGGCGCCAGCCCCATATACTGAAGGTGGTGGGTTCAAAACCGACCCAGCCAAACTGCAACAACAACAAAAAATAGCTGGGTGTTGTGGCAGGTGCCTGTAGTCCCAGCTACTCAGGAGGCTGAGGCTAGAGAATCACCTAAGCCCAGGAATTGGAGGTTGCTGTGAGCTGTGATGCCACAGCACTCTACCGAGAGCAAAAAAGTGAGACTCTGTCTCTCTCTAAAAAGAAAATATTCAGAGAAAAAAAGAGTATTTCAAACTGAATGACAGATGTCAAACCACAATTCTAACAAGCTGAGAAACACCAAGCAGAATAAATACTTAGGCGTGAACATACACACACACAAACACATTCTAGGCAAATCATAATCAAACTGCTAAAAGCCAAACACAGCCAGGCATGGTGGCACACGCCTGTAGTCCCAGCTACTTGGGAGGCTGAGGCAGGAGGATGGCTTGAGCCCAGGAATTTGAGGCTGCTGTGAGTTATGATCCTGCCACTGCACTCCAGCTTGGGTGACAGTGTAAGACTTATCTTTAAAAACATGAAAATAAAAACAAAAACAAAAACAAGGAGACAAATCTTGAAAGTATCCAGAGAAATAAGACATACACAGAAGAACAAAGATTATAACGGACTTCCTATCAAGAAACTATGCAAGCCACAGTGATATCTTTTAAATTATTACTGCCACACAAAATAAATTTTAGGTGTATTGTAATTCCAGATATGAAAAGCAAACAACAGAGATTCTGAGAGAATATCTTCTTGACCTAAGGGTAAGGAAAAGTTTCTTAGACATGATACAAGATTCTAACTACAAAGAAAAAAATATATAAAATATATAAATATATAATATAATATAATATAAATATATAAAATACACTAAAATTCATGGCCAGGAAAGCGGGAGGGGAGGTGGGTGAGGCACAAAGTGTAAAGCAGGTACCCTGGAGCACTCAGTCATCCAGATGATTCCTATTTTAATGCAAGATTTAATTCTTAAACTCAGAATTAACACAAAGAGTTCATGATAAATAAAATACCAAAGGAGTATATAAAAGCAGGACAAGTAGCATGGAAGAAGGAAAATCGGAAGGTGGGATGTAGGAAAATTACACAAAAGAAAAAATGTATTGACTAGAAGGTGTTGAGTTTGGTTCAAAATTTTAATCAAAGTGAACTCCCGTTACTTTTTTCGTTTCAGGTTCATTTGAGGCTACAAAGAATTGGGTAACAATGTTTGCATTTATTAAGTAGAATCCCTCTTATAATTATGTCCCACCCCTGGGAGGTGTGTCATACACCTACCATTGTGCCCATTGAGTAGGAGCACACCTGTCCCCCTATCCCCTTCCCTCTCACTGCTCCCTTGTTCCCCTGCCCCTCACCTTGAATTGATTTGAGATTTTCCTCTTATGTGAGTGTACATTAGATGGTCTGCTGGCTTCATATTAGTATTGAGTACATTGGATTCTTGCTTCTCCATTCTTGTGATACTTTACTAAGAAGAATGTGCTCCACCTCCACCCAGGTTAATACAAAAGATGCAGGCTCTATTTTTTGTAATGGCTGAATAGTATTCCATGGTATACATGTACCATAGCTTATTTATCCATTCCTGGGTTGGTAGGCATTTAGGTTCTTTCTACTTTGGGACAATAGTAAATTGAGCTGCAATAAACAATCTAGTGCAAATGTCTTTATGATAAAATGATTTCTTTACTTTTGGATAGATGCTTAGTAATGGGATTTCAGGATCAAGGGGGAGGTCTAATCTGAGTTCTTGGAGGTTTCTCCACACAGTCTCTCATTACTGTTAATGTTTTAAATTATTATTTGAAAAAATATTTTTAATAGTTCCATGCTTAGCTAAGTATGAGAGCCCTGAAGCAAGTCACTAGAGAAAACAATTTTTAAAAGTCAAATAAACAGAAATAAAGCCCCCTAAAAATGAAAAAATGTAAAAGCTATATAAAAAAATAAAAACAAGAGCTGGCAGGGCAGGGATTAGAACAAGGCTGCCGAAATGTGTTGTACCACTCAGATCCTGTAAGGATGTTCCTTCAGTAGTTTGAAGGCCAGGTTCATTGTCTCCCAGCTTCTAATGGCAGCCATGAGGAGTCAGATGCCCATCTGATTCTCCTTCCCCTGTAGATGACTTGTTTTCATTGTTATTGTTTTGATATGATTTGATTCCCTTTTGATTTTTGTTTTTTTCTTACCATAGACTTTTTATAGACTCTTCGCCCATAATATTCTGAAAATTCCATAGACGTGGCAATGGGGTGTGTGTGTGTGTGTGTGTGTGTGTCCTACAGCCCCACCATTCCTCAGCCCTAGGGACCCATCCCCATGCACCAAGACCCGTCTGAGGACAGCAGCTGGACATCCTGCTGCCTTTCATGATTAAGCTCACGTGAGGAAAATCCTCACCCATCACTTCTCTGCTCACATCTTCCCCTCTGTGGTGTCTGTTTTCTCTTCCTGGGACTCCTATCAGTCGGCTACCTCTTAGGCTGCTGCTCCTTTTGAGAGAGTAGCAGTTCAGAGAAGGCATAAGCAGACACTCTTAGACATCCAATCCTGTGACTGTTGACGACATTAAAAGGCAGAGGGTATAGGGGCAGGGTGAGCAGGGCGGAGATGGAAGGAAGGCCTGTTTGCACCTGCTGGTCAGCAGCAGCACCTGTGCACACTGTGCCTGCCCCACGGTGCTGCCCACGCCTGCCTTCATCACGCTGCAGGTTCACTCGGCCACAAAGGCCATTTGACAGCTCCTCTAATGTTCAAGGCTGTGTCTGTGTGGCTCCTTCGAGGTCAGCCATTCCTACACATCATAAAATTATCAAACTTTAAACAGTCAAAGGCATCAACGGCTCAGAAACATGTGGCTTTTAGGCACAATGTTATAGACGATAATAAGTTCCAAATAGGTGACAGGTGTTTAACATTATAATCTAAGAGAATTTTATCAGATTATTCAAGTGTATTCCAATTATTAATTTATTTGAAAAAAGATTTAGTGAGTAAGTGTTCAAAATGGATCTTTCCTTAGAATCTCCACCTGCCAGCATCAATATTCATAAATTAGAAAATCCCTTTTTCATGTGGTTCCATGTTTGTGAGCTGGGATAAGCCTGTGATGGCCAAACATTCAAAAATAGGGACATATCCCAAGGGATTTTAATACAGAAATATGTTCACATATCCCACCCTCTGCCATTCTCAAAAGAAAACATTTTTCTTATGCTTTTTTTTACATTATAGAAGAATATTTAATAACCTTTAATGATAAAGAAAAGTATTCTATGAGAAAAGATTTCAAAGTAGCACACACAAAACACACAGCATGATCCTTTATGTTGTGTTAAGGAGAAAAAATATCAGTGCCTATCTCTAGAAGTCAATTTTATTTTCTTATTTCTGAATTTCCTCTAACTACAATTGCTCATCTCACCCTCGGAAATAAGTAACCTCATGCACCTCCCTGACTTTCTTCCTGCTGAACCCCTTGTTCACCTTAGTAACTCCATTTCTCCCCTTTCCTTTCCCTCATCCATGGCCTGACCTCCCCTGTGTTCACTCCCTGCCCCTTGTCCCATCTGGCACACACAGTCCTGCCTCCCGCATCTCAGGTGTTACCAGTCCAGCCATCACGTCCGTGTTTTATTTTGGACCCAACTCAGGCTCCGTTTATTATAACATCCTCCAGGAACCTGGCATAGATACACCCCTTTCTGTTTTTTCAACCCCAAGAATTATTTATGTTTTTTATTTTACTGAAGACTGGCTGTCTCCTGCTTCCCCACCTGAAAACATTTATCCCTAGATGACTCATTTAACTACCTTTATATCATGTTTGGGTTTCTTGTGTTACTCATTTTTGGACGTCAAGTTTGGAATCCGTTAACTCTCTTCTTTCCATGACAGAGTTCCAATTCATCTTTTTAATCCTTTAATCCCCTAAGCCTACCTATTAATTCAATTTAATTCTTTGCAGTAGTATCAAAATTGTTTCCAAATTGCACTACTGTACCCTAAAGAAGAATTTTTAAGTCTTCAGCCTTGACCTGTTTGGGCAGTGGGGATATTTATTCCCCACTCCTCTGGCTTCCCTGGGGAAGAATTTTCTGGAAACACATTTGGCCTTTTGTCCTGTCCCTTATTCCTGCCCCCAGGGGAATGCGTCATCGGCCAGGACACAATGTTTGTCCAGATTCTCTGTCTCCGTCCTCAGTCCTAAGCAGAGGGCTCCGGCCTGTCTGCCCTGCACCACCAGGAGGCAGCAGGTGGGTGGCGAGGCCAGCAAGCCATGCATTAGTAAGGCCTTAGTGGAGAGAGGTTCACAGCTCTACGCAGACTTACCTGACCACACCTCAACTGCTCTGGGCTGGGATCCAAACCAGTCTTCCAAGTTCTTCTATCCCTGATATAGTTCCTCCTGATGCAATCTCCAAAATGAGTCCATGGCTTCTGTTCTTCTTAGGGCTCCTCAATCCCAGGCAGGTGACCAAGGTTTGTACCTGTCCCAGAAGCTCCTTTCATCCTTGATACTTTTGAGGATGATGCAATTATATTAATAATAATAATGCTCGGTCGAGGCGGAGCAAGATGGCAGCCGAGTAACAGCTTCCTTGCATCTGGGCACCGTGAGTCTGGGGAGATAGGACTCCAGGCATCTCTGGCTGGTGGGAACTGCCTATCATCACTCCTATGAAAATACAGGGAGTCAGCGAGAGACTTCTGGACCCCAAGAGGAGGACTAAAACAGTGGAAAGCCGGCAAGTGGTCGCGTGTGTTCAATCCGTCTAAACCCGCCCACAACTGTAAGTTCAGTAGCAGCGAGACTGCAAACCAGAAAGGCCTTACCTGTGAACTGTTTTGATGTCCTTGGACTTGGCACTGAGTTGAACTGCCTTGGGGAAGGCCTGAGTGGGAGTGCGGAGAACTTTGGCCGTTGTCTAGGGCCCCAGTCTGAGCCGCTGAGCCAGACGGAGCTGATAGTGTTTGGCGGTGGGTCACACGGATCCATTGTCAGTGATCTGCCCCGGCAAGCTCTGCCCTCAGGGTCGCAGAGCTAGAAACGGGTGGGAGCTGGTAACCCAGCAACCAAGTAGCCTAAGGGTGGGGTCTGAGCCGCCTTGCAGCCCTAACCCTCAGGGGCAGAGTGAGATCGGTTTTGGCACACTGAGTAAGTGCATAGCCACTTCAGCAGCGATTCCAGCGAGAAAGCTGGGAAAGCTTCTGCTCAGCAAGTTTACAAGTTCAAAGTGCCTTTTAAGTAGGCTGAAGAGAGATTTAGGGTGTCTACCTGCTGGGGTTTGAGAAATCAGCAGCCTCCAGTTGTATCAGAACTGTGACTAACATCTCATACCCCAGAAGACCACGTGTTGCCCAGACAATATTCAATAACATATAGAAACTGCTTTGTTTTTGGTTGTGTATTTTTTTCTTCTTTTTGTTTTTGGTTTGGTTGTTTTTTTTGTTTGTTTATTTTGACGTTGCTGATGTTCTTTTGTTTTTTTAATTTCAATCTTTTCCACACAGATCCCTTTTTCTTTCTCAATTTTCCTAGTTTAATTATAATTTCCCATTGCTGCCTTTTTTAATAACTTCAACTTCATTTTTGCTAGTGTTTCTACCGATATAATTTGGTTTTTCACCCAATTTTATCCCCGTAAAGTTTTCTGTTTGCTTCTTTTGGTTTGATTTAAAGCATTTTTGTCTTTCCTCTCTACTTGGTGGAGGTGGGGTACTGTGTCTGATCAGGTTAGCAAAGAGCTGCTGACCTCAAGGGAACCACGCAACTGGGCACCCCCAGAAGGTGGGGTTTTTTAAGGTTGTGTCAAAGTACCCTACTGTACACCTATATTGCCCTGTCTCCCTCTTTCTGTGCCTCTCTTCTTTTTGTCAATATTCCTTATACCCACCCCCTCTCCTTTCTCTATCTTTCTTTTTTTCTTATCACTCGGTCCTCCTTTCTTTCATCCCCTTTTTTTGCTCTTCAACCTTCTCACCCTTCTGGTCCTATAACCCTTAGTCCACAGGCACAAGAACTTAAAGAGCAAGAGGAAGTGAAAGGAAAATTAGGGCAAGGAAACAGATAAAAGTAATCACTCATGAGGAAGAATCAGCAGAAAACTCCAGGCAACATGAAGAACCAGTCTAGAACAACCCCACCAAGGGACCATGAGGTAGCTACTGCAGATGATTCCACCAGTATAGAAATGTTAGGAATGACAGAAAGGGAATTTAGAATACACATGTTGAAAACAATGAAAGAAATGATGGAAACAATGAAGGAAATTGCTAATAAAGTGGAAAATAACCAAAAGGAAATCCAAAAACAGAATCAAATAAGAGATGAACGATATGAAGAATATAAAAAGGATATAGCAGACCTGAAGGAACTGAAACAGTCAATTAGGGAACTTAAAGATACAATGGAAAGTATCAGCAACAGGTTAGACCATGCAGAAGAAAGAATTTCAGAGGTAGAAGACAAAGTTCTTGAGATAACTCAGACAGTAAAAGAGGCAGAAAAGAAGAGAGAGAAAGCAGAACGTTCACTGTCAGAATTATGGGACTTTATGAAGCGTTCCAACATACGAGTTATAGGAATTCCAGAAGGGGAAGAAGAATGCCCCAGAGGAATGGAAGCCATACTAGAGAATATTATAAAAGAAAATTTCCCAAACATCACCAAAGAGTCTGACACACTGCTTTCAGAGGGCTATCGGACCCCGGGTCGCCTCAACTCTAACCGAGCTTCTCCAAGACACATTGTGATGAACCTGTCCAAAGTCAAGACAAAAGAAAAGATTCTGCAAGCTGCCAGGAGTAAGCGCCAGTTGACCTACAGGGGCAAATCCATCAGAGTGACCGCAGACTTCTCTAATGAAACTTTCCAAGCAAGAAGACAATGGTCATCTACCTTTAATCTACTTAAACAGAACAATTTTCAGCCCAGAATTCTGTACCCTGCTAAGCTAAGCTTCAGAATTGACGGAGAAATCAAATCATTTACGGATATACAAACATTGAGGAAATTCGCCACAACAAGACCAGCTCTACAGGAAATACTTCAACCTGTTCTGCACACTGACCACCACAATGGATCAGCAGCAAAGTAAGAACTCAGAAATCAAAGGACAAAACCTAACCTCCACACTGATGCAAAAGATAAAATTAAGCAATGGACTCTCACCAAATAAGACGAATAGAATACTACCACACTTATCAATTATCTCAATAAATGTTAATGGCCTGAATTCCCCACTGAAGAGACATAGATTGGCTGACTGGATTAAAAAACACAAGCCATCCATTTGCTGTCTGCAAGAAACACACCTGGCCTCAAAAGACAAATTAAAGCTCCGAGTCAAGGGTTGGAAGACAATTTTTCAGGCAAACGGAATTCAGAAGAAAAGAGGAGTTGCAATCTTATTTTCAGATACATGTGGATTTAAAGCAACTAAAGTCAAAAAAGACAAAGATGGTCACTTTATATTGGTCAAGGGAAAACTACAACAAGAAGACATTTCCATTCTAAATATTTATGCACCCAATTTAAATGCTCCCAGATTCTTGAAGCAGACCTTACTCAGTCTGAGCAATATGATATCTGATAATACCATCATAACAGGGGACTTTAACACACCTCTTACAGAGCTGGACAGATCCTCTAAACAGAAATTAAACAAAGATGTAAGAGATTTAAATGAGACCTTAGAACAACTATGCTTGATAGATGCATATAGAACACTCCACCCCAAAGATAAAGAATATACATTCTTCTCACCACCCCATGGAACATTCTCCAAAATTGATCATATCCTGGGACACAAAACAAATATCAACAGAATCAGAAGAATTGAAATTTTACCTTGTATCTTTTCAGACCATAAGGCACTAAAGGTGGAACTCAACTCTAACAAAAATGCTCAAGCCCACCCAAAGGCATGGAAATTAAACAATCTTCTGTTGAATAACAGATGGGTGAAGGAAGAAATAAAACAGGAAATCATTAACTTCCTTGAGCATAACAACAATGAAGACACAAGCTACCAAAACCTGTGGGATACTGCAAAAGCAGTTTTGAGAGGAAAATTCATCGCTTTAGATGCCTACATTCAAAAAACAGAAAGAGAGCACATCAACAATCTCACAAGAGATCTTATGGAATTGGAAAAAGAAGAACAATCTAAGCCTAAACTCAGTAGAAGAAAAGAAATATCCAGAATCAAATCAGAGATCAATGAAATTGAAAACAAAAGAATCATTCAGAAAATTAATGAAACAAGGAGTTGGTTTTTTGAAAAAATAAATAAAATAGATAAACCATTAGCCAGACTAACTAGAAATAGAAAAGTAAAATCTCTAATAACCTCAATCAGAAACGATAAAGGGGAAATAACAACTGATCCCACAGAGATACAAGAGATCATCTCTGAATACTACCAGAAACTCTATGCCCAGAAATTTGACAATGTGAAGGAAATGGATCAATATTTGGAATCACACCCTCTCCCTAGACTTAGCCAGGAAGAAATAGACCTCCTGAACAGACCAATTTCAAGCACTGAGATCAAAGAAACAATAAAAAAGCTTCCAACTAAAAAATGCCCTGGTCCAGATGGCTTCACTCCAGAATTCTATCAAACCTTCAAGGAAGAGCTTATTCCTGTACTGCAGAAATTATTCCAAAAAACTGAGGAAGAAGGAATCTTCCCCAACACATTCTATGAAGCAAACATCACCCTGATACCAAAACCAGGAAAAGACCCAAACAAAAAGGAGAATTTCAGACCAATCTCACTCATGAACATAGACGCAAAAATTCTCAACAAAATCCTAGCCAATAGATTACAGCTTATCATCAAAAAAGTCATTCATCATGATCAAGTAGGCTTCATCCCAGGGATGCAAGGCTGGTTTAACATACGCAAGTCTATAAACGTTATCCACCATATTAACAGAGGCAAAAATAAAGATCACATGATCCTCTCAATAGATGCAGAAAAAGCATTTGATAAAATCCAGCATCCTTTTCTAATTAGAACACTGAAGAATATAGGCATAGGTGGCACATTTCTAAAACTGATTGAAGCTATCTATGACAAACCCACAGCCAATATTTTACTGAATGGAGTAAAACTGAAAGCTTTTCCTCTTAGAACTGGAACCAGACAAGGTTGTCCTCTGTCACCTTTACTATTCAACGTAGTGCTGGAAGTTCTAGCCAGTACAATTAGGCAAGACAAGGAAATAAAGGGAATCCAAATGGGAGCAGAGGAGGTCAAACTCTCCCTCTTTGCTGACGACATGATCTTATACTTAGAGAACCCCAAAGACTCAACCACAAGACTCCTAGAAGTCATCAAAAAATACAGTAATGTTTCAGGATATAAAATCAATGTCCACAAGTCAGTAGCTTTTGTATACACCAATAACAGTCAAGATGAGAAGCTAATTAAGGACACAACTCCCTTCACCATAGTTTCAAAGAAAATGAAATACCTAGGAATATACCTAACGAAGGAGGTGAAGGACCTCTATAAAGAAAACTATGAAATCCTCAGAAAGGAAATAGCAGAGGATATTAACAAATGGAAGAACATACCATGCTCATGGATGGGAAGAATCAACATTGTTAAAATGTCTATACTTCCCAAAGCTATCTACCTATTCAATGCCATTCCTATCAAAGTATCTACATCGTACTTTCAAGATTTGGAAAAAATGATTCTGCGTTTTGTATGGAACCGGAAAAAACCCCGTATAGCTAAGGCAGTTCTTAGTAACAAAAATAAAGCTGGGGGCGTCAGCATACCAGATTTTAGTCTGTACTACAAAGCCATAGTGCTCAAGACAGCATGGTACTGGCACAAAAACAGAGACATAGACACTTGGAATCGAATTGAACACCAAGAAATGAAACTAACATCTTACAACCACCTAATCTTTGATAAACCAAACAAGAACTTACCTTGGGGGAAAGACTCCCTATTCAATAAATGGTGTTGGGAGAACTGGATGTCTACATGTAAAAGACTCAAACTGGACCCACACCTTTCCCCACTCACAAAAATTGATTCAAGATGGATAAAGGACTTAAATTTAAGGCATGAAACAATAAAAATCCTCAAAGAAAGCATAGGAAAAACACTGGAAGATATTGGCCTGGGGGAAGACTTCATGAAGAAGACTGCCATGGCAATTGCAACAACATCAAAAATAAACAAATGGGACTTCATTAAACTGAAAAGCTTCTGTACAGCTAAGGACACAATAACCAAAGCAAAGAGACAACCTACACAATGGGAAAGGATATTTGCATATTTTCAATCAGACAAAAGCTTGATAACCAGGATCTATAGAGAACTCAAATCAATCCACATGAAAAAAGTCAACAATCCCTTATATCAATGGGCAAGAGACATGAATAGAACTTTCTCTAAAGATGACAGACGAATGGCTAACAAACATATGAAAAAATGTTCATCATCTCTATATATTAGAGAAATGCAAATCAAAACAACCCTGAGATATCATCTAACCCCAGTGAGAATGGCCCACATCTCAAAATCTCAAAACTGCAGATGCTGGCGTGGATGTGGAGAGAAGGGAACACTTTTACACTGCTGGTGGGACTGCAAACTAGTACAACCTTTCTGGAAGGAAGTATGGAGAAACCTCAAAGCACTCAACCTAGACCTCCCATTCGATCCTGCAATCCCATTACTGGGCATCTACCCAGAAGGAAAAAAATCCTTTTATCATAAGGACACTTGTACTAGACTGTTTATGGCAGCTCAATTTACCATTGCCAAAATGTGGAAACAGCCTAAATGCCCACCAACCCAGGAATGGATTAACAAGCTGTGGTATATGTATACCATGGAATACTATTCAGCTATTAAAAAAAATGGAGACTTTACATCCTTCGTATTAACCTGGATGGAAGTGGAAGACATTATTCTTAGTAAAGCATCACAAGAATGGAGAAGCATGAATCCTATGTACTCAATCTTGATATGAGGACAATTAAATGACAATTAAGTTTATGGGGGGGGGAAGCAGAAAGAGGGATGGAGGGAGGAGGGTGGGGCCTTGGTGTGTGTCACACTTTGTGGGGGCAAGACATGATTGCAAGAGGGACTTTACCTAACAATTGCAATCAGTGTAACTGGCTTATTGTACCCTCAATGAATCCCCAACAATAAAAAAAAAAAAAAATAATAATAATAATAATGCTCATTGAGTACTCACTGTGCCATGTAATTTGCTTTATTTCATTTATCTTCCACAACCCTATAAACAAGATCTATTATAAGTAACTTCACCTCAACAACAAGGAACCTGAATTTTAATGGCATTAGCTAACTTGCTCAAAGCCACATAGTGGGGGGGGGTCAGAATTCACTCTCTGCTCCACCTGACACCAAGCTCACGCTTGCGCCGCTATGCACTAATCCTCTAAGAAGCTGAGCCATAGGGCAGCGTTTGTGGCTCAAGGATTAGGGAGCCAGCCCCATATACCGGGGGTGGCAGGTTCAAGCCCAGCCCTGGCCAAAAACTGAAAAAAAAAAAAAAAAAAAAAAAAGAAGAAGAAGAAGAAGCTGAGCCATAAAATAAACCTTCCTCTCTCCCCATGGAGGCCTCCCTCTTCCTGCTCTGCCACTCCTCCAGGAGCCCATCTGTGGTATCTCCCTCTTTCCTATCCTGCCCACATCCTCAGAGTTCCCTATTGCAGCTCCCACCCACTGGCTCCCACACTAGGTATTACTGTCCTCCTTTTAAAGATAAAAAAAGCCCAAAGAGAGTTAATAACTTGCCTTAGTTAACACAGTAAGCATTAGCAGTAGGACTTGAACCCATAACTGTCTTGTTCCAAGTCACCTGCCACACTGCCTGTTCTTTTGACTCTCAAAAGAATCTTACTGATGCAGCAGAGAGAACACTCAGGGTCAGGAAACACAAGGTCTGGGCTGTTTTCCAGTAACTTTCTATAACCTTAGGGAAAGTGATCTCGCCTCTTGGTGCCTTGGTGTCTTCATCTACGAGAGAGAACGAATGGGCCAGGTGATCCCCAAAGACCCTTTCTGCTAATAGATAGTAAGGTAATACCAAAAAAAAAAAGACAGAAAAACTGTGGCAGGGAGAGGTTACCTTCCTTGCCAAGAGTCCTCCCAGGTGTCTGTGACAACCACCACACCTAGTGCCTGGCCCAGCAGTGCCAGCTCCTGAGGATGACAGCTGAGTGCCCCAAGTGACCACATTCAGCTCCCCCATCCCTAACCAGAGCCCTCCAATCATCTCTCGGGGCCCCAAAGGGAACGGGGCTCCTTCTGGCCCAGAACAGTTTGTTTTCCAGTTCACTCACCTGTCTTCAGGAAGCCCTCTGTCTAACATGCTACCTAAAAATGTGGATGCTTTCAGAAGACTTCTTAAAACCTTTCAACCAAGAAGATGCTAATTTACCTTTTTTTTTTTTCTTGTTAGGGAATCATCGAGGATACAATGAGCCAGGTTACACGGCTTGCGTTTGCTGGGTAAAGTCCCTCTAATAATAGTGTCCTGCCCCCAAGAGGTGTGTCACACACTGTGGCCCCACATCTCCCTCCCTCCTTCCCTCTCTTCCCTCCCCCATGCCCCCTCTCTGTTCCCCTAGTTCCCTCCCCCCACCACATACTAGCATCAATTCTCCTCATACCAGAATTGAGTACATTGGATTCTTGCTTCTCCATTCTTGTGATGCTTTCCTAAGAAGAATGTATTTCAGTTCCATCCAAATTAATACCAATGATGTAAAGTCACCATCCTTTTTAGTGGCTGAATAGTATTCTATGATATACATATACCACAACTTGTTAATCCATTCCTGGGTGGGTGGGCATTTAGGCTGTTTCTACAATTTGGCAATTGTAAATTGATCTGCAATGAACAGTCTAGTGCAAATGTCCTTATGTTAAATGATTTCTTTCTTTTTTTTTTTTTTTTTGAGACAGAGTCTCACTATGTTGCCCTCAGTAGAGTGCCATGGCGTCACAGCTCACAGCAACCTCAAACTCTTGGGCTTAAGTGATTCTCTTGCCTCAGCCTCCTGAGTAGCTGGGACTACCAGTGCCCGCCACAACGCCCAGCTATTTTTTGGTTGCAGTTGTCATTGTTGTTTGGCAGGCCTGAGCTGGGCTCAAACCCACCAGCCCTGGTGTACATGGCCGGCGCCCTACTCACTGAGCTACGGGCACCAAGCCTAAATGATTTCTTTTCTTCTAGGTAGATGCCCAGTAATGGGATTGCAGGATCAAAGGGAGGTCTAGTTTGAATTCTTTGAGGAGTCTCCATACTTCCCTCCAAAAGGGTTGTACTAGTTTGCAGTCCCACCAGCAGTGTAAAAGTGTTCCCTTCTCTCCTCAACCATATCAGCATCTCTTGTGTACAGCTGAGAAGACAACAACCAAAGCAAATAGACAACTATCAGAATGGGAAAATATATTTGTATATGATGAATCAGACAAAAGCTTGATAACTAGAATCTATAGAGAACTCAAATTAAGCAACAAAAAAGGCCAACAATCCCTTATATCAATGAGCAAGTGAGATAAATAGAACCTTCTCTAAAGAAGACAGACAAATGGCTAACAAGCATATGAAAAATGCTCATTATCCCTAATTATCAGAGAAATGCAAATCAAAACCACCCTGAGATATCACCTAACCCCAGTGAGAATGGCCCACTTCACAAAGACTCAAAGCTGCGAATGCTGGTGTGGTTATGGAGAGAAGGGAATAATTCATACTTTATCTGATGGAAATCGCTCTGCTCTGGGCCTGGGGAGCCCACCACTTGTGAAGAGCTGATTTGTAGAGACAAGGATGAGCCTCTTCAGGTGCCCTGGGCAGTTTCAGGTAAAGGTGATGTTGGGAAGTACCATTTCTGGTGCACAAAGACTGCTTTCCCCACCTCTCTAATGACTGGCAAAGCTGTGGCCTGAGCTAACAAGGAAGGCGGTGCCCAGTGCAGCAGCGGCATGATTGTACTGTGTGCAGCTTTGTCTCCACTGACATTGCTCAGCCAGAGCCTCAAGAAATGTAGAGTCTCAGGCCTGAGACCTGCTGAGACAGAGCCTGCACTCTAACGAGGTCTCAGGAGACTCACACAATGGGCATGGATGTCTGCGAAGCCCAAGGCTATCTTAGCTCAGTCTGGCTTGGCTGCCGTGAGACTTCTGCCACTTCCCAACACGGGGCCTTTGGCAAATTTCCAACTTGAGCCTTATCTGTAGATGAAATGAGACACCACCTCCTAGGAGTGTTTGGAGAGTTAAGTGAGATAACACATATCAAAAGGCTTCATGTGGCATTTAGCGCATAATAATCACAAAATACTAAGTCCCTGCATCCAAGAGTTCCAGGAATTCCATCAATGGCAGAATTGACAGAGTGCCTTTAAAATGACCACATACAGACTCTAAGAGATATCTGCACACCGTGTTTATAGCAGCACTATTCACAGCAGCTGAAAACTAAAAGCCCAGATGAATGAATAAAGTGGCTTATCTATGCCTTAGAATATTATTTGGCCGTGAAAAAGAAGGAATTCTGACACACACTATTTATGCCAAGTGAAATAAATCAGTCACCAAAGGTCAAACGTGAGGTACCCCAGAGCAGTCAAATTCATAAAGAAAGTAGGATGGGGGTTGCCAAAGACTCGGGGAGGAGAGAATGGGGAGTTCTGAAATGGAGTTTTTTTTAAATGGGCATTTCAGTTTGGGAAGATGAACAAGTTCTGAAAGTGGATGGTGATGATGGTTGCACCGCAGTGAGAATGTACTTAATGCTGCCAAACTGTGCACTTGAAAATTATTTAGATGATAAATCTTACATCATAAATACACATTTTACCACAATGCAAAAAACACTGATTAACGGGTGTTGATGTGTCCCTACTGTGGAGAGGGGGACCCCAAAGAGAGCAGCGTCTCCCCAGAGGGCACAGCAGCGGAGTCCCTTCACAACCAAGCGGAGGCTGCTCAGCTCAGCCTGATCTGTTCCTGCTGCAAATGCCCAAATTCTCCCTCGTTCGAGCCCCTGTTCTCTGCATGTCAGAGGCTCCCAGAGGACCATCTCGGTCTGGGAAGCTTCTACCACAGTTTTGAGGACAGAGACAGTGTCTGGGGGAAAGCAGCTGGAAATTCCCTAAATCCCCCTTGTCCCATTGTTAAAATTCAGGACACTTTTTTGCCTTAGCTTGCAGATTCTCTTATTCCCTTGGATGTCTTACCCAGCAGGAGGTGACATGTGTCACTTGACAACCCCCCCACCCCCCGTGAGAAGGACAGCCCCATCATGCCCCAGGGCTCACAGCTCAGCTTCTCCCCCAGAGTGCCAGCTGGCTGCCATGTGCCCAGGCCTGCAGGGGTGAGTCCCCCGCAGCAACTCCACCTCCAGCCCATGGTCCCATATCCTTTTGTCGGTGCCTGCCACTGTGTGAAGGCCACGCTTTTTGATAGAGAAAGCAAAGCCTGAGTAGAGTCTGTCAGTGTTCACAACGTCACTCCTGCTGACAAGCAGCCCCCTGCTCCTCTCTCCTCCATGTCCGCAGGGTGAGGAGCCCCCTCTTGTGTTGTTCCTCACAGCTTCACAAGCCTCAGCTCACCCTAAGCCTGCCCCTGGCTGGCCAACCCAACAGCTGGGGCCCTCCACCACCCTCACCCCTGCAGAGGCAGAAAGGTCACACTCCACAGAGACGGCAACGTCACTGCCAGTGTCAACCTGGTCTCGGTCTAACTCCTGTTGCAGAAACCTCTGGGACTCTGAAGGATGTTGATTCATCTGGTTTTTCACCCCAGTAAGATTCCTCGCCTCCAGTAACAGCCTCTTGTTCTGAAAGAGTCACAGCTGCTGTCAGTAAATGCAGTCAGTGCTAGTGGCCTTGCAAGTGCCTTTTTCACCTTGTTAAAAAGATAAACTAAAGCACAATACAATTTTTAGAGCATTTACTTGAGCCTGCAGTGATTCACGAATTGGGCAGCTCCAAACCAGAAGTGGCCTGGGGGCTTTGCTTTTCTAGGGAAGGCACAGAAGTAAAGCAAAGAAGACATTTGGGCAGTTACAATCATACAGCTGCCTCATGTGGCCTAGCGCATTGCAAAGCCCCTCCCTATGTAAAGGTAAGTTAGCTGGCTGTTTCTGACTGGTTGAGCTTCAGTTCTGTTTTCCTTTAATATAGTGGCATTTACAAGAAATAGCTCCAGTTAAGTTTTGTGTATTTATGAGGCCTAACTGGTTTCATCTGCTCAAGAATCTTCAGGCCCAGGCTCTATTTTAATTCACATTAATGACCTAAAAATAAGTCTTAATTCTCAGTCTTAAAAATCTTCACCACCCTTCTTACCACTGTGGAGACTTTCCTGGCTGTTTCTGAGTTTCAGCATCCCAGACAATTGTGTCTGACATCAACCTGAAGATGGACTCTTGGGACTACAAGGCCACGCTCCCCCTAGCCAACTCACTTTCTACTGGGGACCCTCGGGCTGTAGCTTTGCCCAAAAGTAGGGGAAGTTGAGTCTGTGAGGGGACAAGAAGGAGCCACTTGGAGCTATGTGGGAAGCAAAGCTGTGCCAGAAACCTAACTTTTAATGCTCTGCAGGGATCAGCTTTGCAATTGGCTTGTGATGGTTTCAGGACACCTGGAAAGGAAGCAAGAAGCATTAAAATCAGGGCATAAAAGGTAAAAGGTGATAACTCGACCCCCCCCCCCCACCTGGGCAGGCCTTGCACTATGAGGCTGCATTGTGTGCTGGCCGAGGGCAGGTTGGTGGCAGGGGGACGGGACAGTAGGAGAGGAAGAAGAGAGAAGATTGGTTTTGCTGAGTACAGTCAGAAAGGGAAGCGATGGGACTGGTAAGGAGGTGTCACACTGTGCATTGCTGGGGGAATGGAAGATAGCACCACTGCTGATGTGGAAAACAGGATGGCAGCTCCTCTAAAGGTTAAATATAGAATCAGTGTGTGATACAGCCATCCCACGTCTGGGTATATGCCCAGAAGCACTGAAAGCAGGGCACACCCATGATCAGCAGCATTATTCAGGAGAGCCGACAGGTGGAAGCAGCCCGGTGTCCATGGAGGGAGGGATAAATATGTGATACGTTCATGCCTGGAATGTTATTCAGCCTTCAAAAGAGGGGAAATTCTGAACCATGTACAACATGAACCTTGATGACGTTATGCTAAGTGAAATAAGCCCGTTACAGAAGGACAAATGCTTTATGATTACACTAATATGAGGTGCCAGAGCAATCAAATTCATAGAAAGTGGAACAGTGGTTGCCTGGAGCCAAAGGTGGGGGATGGGACTCAGCGGTTCATGCACACAGAGTTTCAGCTGAGGAGATGAAAGGAGCTCTGGAGATGGAGAGCAGCAATGGGTCCCCAGCAATGTGAATGTACCTAATGCCACCGAAAAATGGTTTGAATGGTAAATTTCATGGTGTGTGTATTTTATTATACTACAATAAAAACATTTTAACTTTTAAAAAAGGAGCACCAAGGATTGTCAGCAGCCAACTGAGGTTTGGAGCCGTAAACTCAGAGTAGCGCTGCTTCCCAAAGAAAGTTTAAATATATTTTAGCCACCCAAATCCGATGAGTCCACGTGGAAGTGGATTCTGGGGACAGCTAGAACACAGATGGAATAATTTAATTTGAGACCAGGAGCTTCTGGAATCAGTGTGCCAGTTTCGGCAGCCGAGGTGGTTTTCACTATTTGCATCACGCGTTGAGGGAAGCCCGAGTGGATGGCAGGGGACCCCATTCAAAGCCAAGGCACCAGAAATGCCCTTGCAGGAAAGAACACGAAGAGATGAAGAACTAGGTATGTTAGAGCAGACGCGTCCTATGAAGACAGCTCACCATCCCCTAAGGTGCTGTCACATGAGGCCCAGAAGAGGCTTCAGTGACTGGACATCAGGGAGAAGGGCACAGTGTCCTGTAGCAGTGTTTCTACAGGCTGCTCAGCACTGTGGTGCTCAAGGGCTCCATGGCCTCAGCAGGACAGGTGTCCCAGGGTGGTGGGGGCAAAGTGTGGTGCTCAAAGCCAGAGTAGGAGGATGAGGCATCAAGCAGGTGGGGGGGGGGGCGGTGCAGGAAGCAGGATGCTCTAAACCTACAATCCCCAACCCAGTCCCAGTCTGTGGCCTGTTAGGAACTGGGCGGCACAGCAGGGGATGCTCTGCCCACCCAAGGTGACCTCTATTTCCTTTCCTCCAGTGTGGCTTTATGACTTGCTTTGATTAATAAAAAAGAAAACAGAGGATGTGATGTTATGCTAGTTTCCCACAGATAATTTAAATTTTCCCAGTAACCCCATTTAAAAAGCAAAAACAGCTGGGTGAAACTAATTTCAATATATTTTATTTAATAGCAAGCATGTTCATATATTACCATTTCAACATGTAATGAGTATTTTTAAAGTGTGAATGAAATAGTTTACATTTTTTATTCATACTTAGTCTTCAAAATCCAGTGAGTATCTTACACTTCCGATGCATCTTAGTGAGGTGACCACATTTTGGGTGCCCGTGACCATTCATGGTTGGTGCTATTGTAATATAGCATCCGAGACATCAGGAGCAATGGGACCCGGGGGGCTGAATACTGTGTCTGGTGGCATAGTACCCGGTTGGGTCTCCAGCCCTTCTGGGGAGTTTTTGAACCGCTCAATATCCTCTCAACAATCTTCTGTCCTCTTTACATCACCCAGGGTGGGTTTCTGTTGCTTGCAACTGAGAATTCTGACTAATACACATACACACCCTTTACTATTTTAATGGTTTTCTGGATGAAGAAACAAGATTGTACACCTACATAGCTTTTATTTGCTAGAATATGAGCTTTTAATATGGAGGTATTCCTGGTATTACCATGGCTTCTATGATGTTCCCTCTGTAAAAATTAAAAGAAAGAAATGATAGAACACACTCAAATATCGTTCTTGAGAGTTTGATCACTTTTTCCAGAAAAAAAAAAAAAATGCACCTTATAACAAACACACACATTACCAGATGTCCTGTCCTGGAGTGAGGCTGGTCCAATCATCAGCAGACCCCTGTGTCTGGGCACCAGTTCCCCAGTCCCTACTCTGTGGTTTCTTCTGTTCCCCACTGCACGGTCTCTCCCCCTGGGTCAAGGACCAGGCTGCATCACTAACTGTATCCTCCAGCTGACACTTCCTCCTTCCAAGGTGGTCCCTATCCCCCTCTCTGCCCCTCCTCTCCAGGCCAGCATGCTGGACTCCCCAGATTCCTGTTCTCCACGCATTCTCCTCACACAAGCTGACCTCACTCACCTGCCCCTATGCATGACACCACCACTTTATCTGCTCTGTGCCCCCCGACTCACAACCTTGCCAACATCTACTCTTCCTCCACAACAGAACCCTGATTTGGGTCAGGGTTAGGATGTGGCTTCTTCTGCAGTTGAGGTGACCACTAAAATGGGTCTGAACATGAGCTGCAAGTGGGCATCTCTCAGTGGGGTGTCAGGGCCCACTCTGACACAGAGAAGTTTGCAGGCCTGGGCCTTCCCCAGCTTTCTGCCTGAGGACACAAACTCAGGGCTCAGGCAGCCCTTCTGTGGCCAGGAGGCAACAAGCTTGGAGAAGAGAGCTGCGTGGGAATGGAGAAGTAGAGGTGAGGAAGCGGCCCTGTGATGGCCACCGGGACTTGCTTTTCCAGGTGGTGAGGAAAATGAACCCTCAGGTGCTTAGGTCTGTGTTCTGTCCAGGTTCTGTCACTCACACTCCAGTGCAGGCCTAGAGGAGTCAGTCCTGGGCCTTCCTCCTACTCTCATACTGAAGCCCGGATGGACACCTCTGCTGAGATGGCGCCCCCTAGATGTGAGTAACTGCATATCAGCACCTTGTACCCAGGCCCTGGCCCCGGCTTCCCCATCAGCTGTGACAGCACTCTGGACACCAGGATCCTGGGAGTGGTTGTCGCCCCTTTCTCCCTTTTTCTGCCTATTTCTGATTAACTATTAAAATCCTGCTGCGTTTTACCAAATTGCAGACATTCATGGGCTTTGCCTGTGTTTCCCCCCACCTCCATCAGTGGTCATGTCTGAAGCCTCAGCATTTCTGCCTGGATTCCTGATCACCCAGACGCGCTGCTTAGAACCCTGTTCTGATCACCTCATGGTCTAAAACCCTTTGCTCGTGTCCCTTCCCCCAGGGACTCCTCAGTAGGCATCGGGGCCCTGGAGACTCACTCCGGGGCCCTCCAGCCTCTCCTGCCTCCCACCTGGCACTTCAGTGACAGTGACAGGGTGACCCATGGTATGTTTCAGGCTTCCAGGGCTTTGCCTCCCTCAGCTCACATCCTCCCCTCCTGCTCCTCCTGGAAGGTTCACATCAGGAATCCCCTTCCCAGGGAGCTCCCCCATGCCCAGGCCCACTCGTGTGGGCCCCACTGGGGCCTTGGGCAGTGTTGTACGTGCATCTGTGTCTCCCCACTAGGAATTCCAGGGCTGAACGTCACCATCTACACACAGCACTGCAACATCTCAGCTGATGCTAAGCGGACAGTGATGGTGTGAAGGGTGGGAATTCTCTCCTGTGCACTTCTCTTTGTGTCTCTACTTCCCAGCCTCCTCCCCTCATGCTGCCTCAAACCTGCCCTAGCCCCCACTTAGAACACCCCACCCACAGCAGCAGCATCTCCTTCTCTACTCTCCCCATATCCTCCTATTTTCCATATTTTATTTAACAATATCAGCAATTCTTCAGCCATCCAAGTAGAAAGTTCCAAGTCATCAATTCTTGTTAATTGTGACAAAATGCACATAACATACGGTTTGCCATCCTAACCATTTTTAAGAGCACAGTTCCGTGGCATTGAACTGAGTACATTCACATTGCTGGGCAACCCCCACCATCCATCTCCAGAGATTGTGCAACGTTTTAAAACTGAGACACTGTCCCCTTTGAACCCTGACTCCTGATCTTTCTCACCCCAGACCCTGGAAACCCCCATTGCACTTTCTGTCCCCATGAACCTGACAACTGTAAGTTCTTCATGTAAGTGGAACAAAACAGTATCTTTCTCTCTGTGTCTGGCTTATTTTCCTTAGCTTAGTGCCCTGAAGGTTTGTCGTGCTGAATAATACCCCCTTGTAAGGATGGCTCATGCTTCATAATCTCTCCATCCTCCGACGGACACTCATGTTGCCTCTTTTTGGCTGCTATGAATAATGGCAGAGGTTGTACGAGTTTCTGCTTGAGTTCCTGCTTCTGGTTCTTTTGGATAGATGCGTATACTTAGAAGTGATGTCATGCAGTTACTATATTTGTAACTTTTGGGGAGCTGCCACACTCTTGCATAGCAGCAGTGCCATTTTACACGCCCACCAGCGGGCACAGGGCTCCAGTCCACCAGCATCTGGCGAACGCTTTGTTTCATATCCTGTTGGGTGCAAAGTGTCCAAGTCATCTTTGATTCCAACTCTTCCCAACTCCAATTCATAATTCTCTGTATCTGTGTTTCTGAAATGGCTTCTGACCCCACCAGGTGCTCCTTGACTCTCTTGTCCTTACACAAAGGCCCACTTGTGGTCTCCCTTACTTCCATGAAAACAAAATCGCAGTGTTGGCGTAGCCCCAGCTCCCTGCACCTGCACACCCACTCCCTCTCACTGCTTCGCCAGCCCTGCCCCATAGGAGCATGTCAGGAGATTCTCTTTGGATCTGGCTTGAGAATGGCTCTTTGGGAAAAAACTCTATGTGGCAGAAAAGGGTAGTTTGATAAAAGTCTTGGAGATTGAAGCTCCCGCAGACACACCCAGGAAAGAACACTGCTGACAAAAATCTGGCTAGGAGTGAGCCGTGGAGCGCAGGAGATGAGAGGCAGGTCCATTGTTTCTTCCCTAGGGAATGGCTGGGCCAGCTGCCCTCTGGACTGTATGGTCCCACTGGACAGCTCACCCACCTCCAGACACGGAGGCAGACCCTTTACTCTTGCTTGCCAGGGATAGTCCAACGTCAGCTCATTGCCCCATGGCAGCTGTTAACACAAGGCCTCCCACTCAGCTGATACACTGGTCACCTACACACTTGCCAGGTGTCTCATGCCCAGTGCCGTGGTTCCTGGAGAGGGGTTCTCACTTCCCATAGCCCTTACTGTCTTCTCAAGGATCGCTCCACCCAGTGTCATGGCAGCCAGGAGTTTTAGTGGCAAACTCAAGAATCCCCTCTGGGGAAGCTGACAGAAAAGCAAGTCGTTAAAGCATTTCACTCTGTGAGGGGATCTCCAGGGGGGTCAGAGTCACAGACCCTGACATTATACAGGCAAGACAAGGCCTTGCCCTGTCAGTGTCCAAGAAGTGACACTGCCAGCAGGGCACAGAAGAATGGAAGACAAGGCAGCCTAGGGGCTCTCACTTGTGCCCCGGGGGCACGAGTGCTTTCCCATGTGCTCAGCTCAGGCTCCTAGCCCAGTGAGGCAGGCTGTTAGCATTTCCTTTCCATGCCTAAGAAACCGGAGAGGGAAGGCACTGCCCCCGGGCACTGGGTCTTGAAACGAGCTTCCACATGGGGCGCTGATCTGCCTGTGGCTCCCCTGCATGTGGCTTTTCTAAACCTCAGGCCACATCTGAGCCTAAGTCTATGTCTCATCCTCAGAACCAAGTCACATGCCTCCCAGCTGCAGGTGCAAGACTTCTGGCTTGCTCCTGGGAAAGGCGGGACTCAGAATGTGGGGAATTATCAAAATGTAGTGAGAATGTTCAAGATGCTGGCGAATGATGATGGTTGTTGTTTCCATGATGCCTTCTTCAGGTCCCCTCGGCAGAGGACAGTGCCTGTAAGCCAGGGCAAGCACAACCCCTCCCCAGGTGTTTTGGAGCTCCCTCTTTGAAATTTGTTAAGCCCATTCTGATGGCTGGGACTGGACAGGGCCAGCTGGGCCTTCAGGCTGGGTCACCCTGAGCCCAAACCAAGCCATTGTTGACTGTTCTCTAAATATTTTTTATTGATATGGTATATATTTAAGGTAAACAGCATTATATACACACACATACAGGAGAACCTCCATAGCTGACCACCTCCCTACACTGACCACCTCCTTAAGTTGACCTAATTTTCTTAGACTGGACATGCACCACATGTACATATCAGTACAGTAGGCCTAGTTCCTTATGGTGACCACCTCCATATGTGATGGTCCCTTGGGTGGACAACTTACAGAGGTTCTACTGTACATTGTGAAATGATTACCACAGTAAAGCTAATTATCATATCCATCTCTTCATATATTTATCTTTTTGTGTGTGGTGAGAATACTTAAAGATCTGTTCTCTAAGCAAATTTTACATATGCAATATGGAATTATTAACTATAGCCTTCATGTGGGATCTCTATAATTTATTCATCCTACGTAACTAAAACTTTATACGCCTCAACCACCGCGTCCCCATTTCTACCTCCCCACCCCTGTGGATGCTGGAGAACTGGCACTCTGCCACCAGGCTGCAGAAGCACAGTGGGTAGGCCTCGAGACATCTCACCACATGCCCCAGGGGACCACGAGGGCTTTCTCCTGCCCTGATAACCACTGTTCTACTCTAGCTCTGCTTCTATGTATTCAACATTTTAGATTCCACATGAAAGTGAAATCATGCAGTATTTTTCCTTCCGTGTCTCACTTATTTCACTTAAAATAATGTCCCCTAGCTTCATCCATGTTGTTGCAAATGACAAGATTTCCTTCTTTATAAAGGCTGTATAATATTTCATTGTGTATGTTTGTGTGTGTGTGTGTGTGTGTGTGTAAATATATCTATACACATGCCACATTTTTTTTTTATCCGTTCATCCATTAACGGACACATAGGTTGATTTCATGTTTTGGCTATTGTGCATAATGTTGCAATGAACATGGGAGGCAGACATCTCTTCAAGATATGGAGTTGATTTTTCATTTGGTTATATATCCAGAAGAGGGATTGCTGGAACATATGGTAGTTTTATTTCTAATTTTTTGAGGAACCCCCACACTGGTTTCCGTAATGGCTGTACTAATTTACACTCCTACCAGGAGTGTATAAGGTTACCCTTTTTTTTCACATTCATCATCACTGTTATTTCTTGTCTTTTTGGTAACAGCCATCCCAACAGGTATGAGATGACATCTCATTCTCGTTTCAATTTGTATGTCCCTGATAGTGACGTTTAGCACCTTCCATGCACCTGATGGCCATCTGTATGTCCTCTTTAGAAAAATATCTATTCAAGTTCTTTGCCCATTTTAAAATCATGTTATTTGGTTTTTTGCTATTGAGTTATATGAGTTTCTTACATATTTTTGATATTAACTCCTTTATTCAGATAAATGGTTTCCAAATATTTTCTCCAATTCTATAGGTGACTTTTTGTTCTATTGATTCCTTGCTATGCAGAAACTTTTAGTTAAATCTAAATCTTTATTGTTTTCTTCCTTCTGATGACTTTAGAACTTTGTTTATTCTTTTTCTGGTGTCTTGAGGTATAACATTAGATTATTTGATCTCTTTCCACTCTTCAGTGTGAGCATTTATCACTATAAACTTCCCTCTCAGTAGTGTTTTTGCCACATTCTATAAGTTTTGCTATACTGCGTCTTCATTTTGAGATATTTTTAAAATTTCCCTTTGATTTCCTCTTTGACCCGATGGTTGTACAAGAATACAGTGTTAATTTCTATGCATCTGTGAATTTTATCTGTTTTACTTTGGTTATTGATTTCTAGATTCATTTCATTGTGGTTAAAAAATATATTTCAGAAGGAAGGAGGGAGGGGTGGGGAAAGGAAGAGGAGAGAAAGGGAAGGAGAGAGGCCGGTGGGGCCTCCGTGTGTGCCACACCTTTTGGGGGCAAGACACGATTGTAAGAGGAACTTTACGTAATAAATGCAATCAGTGTAACCTGGTTTCTTTTACCCTCAATGAAGCTCCAACAATTAAAAAAAAATGCAGTCTCGGGCCAGGTATGGTGGCTCACACCTATAATCCTAGCACTCTGGGAGGCTGAGGTGGGTGGATTGCCTGAGCTCACAAGTTTGAGACCAGTCTGAACAAGAGCGAGACCCTGTCTCTAAAAAAACAGCCAGGCGTGGTGGCGGGAGCCTATAGTCCTAGCTACTTGGGAGGCTGAGGCAAGAGAAAATAAATAAATAAATAAAATAGATACAAATAAATAAAAGACTCCAGGAAAAGAAATTATAAATATATATATATACATATATATATCTGGTATGATTTTGATCTTCTTAAATTTGTTAAGACTTTTTTTGACCTAACATGTGATCTAGTCTAGAAAGTGTTCTGTGTGCACATGAGAAGAATGTGTATTTTTCTCTATTAGGTAGAGAGTTCTCCTACAGTGTTACTCAAGTTCACTGTTTCTTTTGATTTTCTGTCTGGGTATTCTATACATTATTGAAAGTGAGTTTTCTACTATTATCATATTGTTGTCAATTTCTCCTTTCAGGTCTTTCAGTACTTATTTTATACATGCATACTTTGGTGCTCTGATGTTGAGTGCAGATAAGTTTAAATAGTTACATCTTTCTGTTAAGTTGACCTTTTGTTCCTTACCTATGACTTTATTTGTCTCTAGAGACAGTTTTTTACTTAAAGTCTGTTTTTCCTGACATAAGTATAGCTACTCCTGCTTTTTTCAGTCACTATCTGCATAGAATGCCATTTTCCATTCCTTCTGTTTCAGCCTATGTGTGTTATTAAATCTAAAGTGAATTTCTTGTAGGTAACATATCTTAATTTTCAATCAATTCACCTACTCTGTATCTTTCTGTTGTATAGTTAATCCTTTTATATTTAAAGCAATTATTGATAGGGAAAGATTGACTATTGCTTTTTTTTTTTTTTTTTCCTCCAGTTTTTGGCCAGGAATAGTGCGGGTGGTGCCTGTGGCTCAAAGGAGGAGGGTGCCGGCCCCATATGCTGGAGGTGGATGGGGCCGGCACCCTCCTCCTTTGAGCCACAGGCACCACCCACACTATTGCCATTTTTTAACTCTTTTATGTTTGTCTTGAAGTTCTTTTGTCCCTCTTTTTCTCTCTTGCTGTCTTCCTTTGTGTTTCGTTATTTGTTTCATTTTATTTTGTATTGATAGGTTTGTTTCTTTTCTCTTTTTATTTTGTGTAACTTGTAGGGGTATTTTCTTTGTGGTTATCATGTTGTTTACATAACATATTCTAAAAATTATAGCAAGCTACTTTAAGCTGATAAGAACTTAACCTCCCCAGCTGCTCGGGAGGCTGAGGCAAGAGAATCATGTAAGCCCAAGAGTTAGAGGTTGCTGTGAGCCGTGTGACACCACAGCACTCTACCGAGGGCGGTACAGTGAGACTCTGTCTCTACAAAAAAAAAAAGAAAAAAAAAAAAAGAACTTAACCTCACTTGCATACAAGTACTCCGCACTTTTACCTCTCCTTCCCCCATGTTGTTGATGTCACAATTTACATATCTTTAAATTGTGTATTTATCCAGGTACTCAGTTATTTATAATTCTTTTATAAAGTTATTTATACTTTTGTCTTTTAATTTTTATACTTAAATTAAAAGCAATTTACCCACCATCATCAAAAAGTATTCTGCTTTTCTCTATATATTCACCTGTACCAATGAGTTTCTTGCTTGCTTATGTTCTCATGTTGCTGTTTAGCGTACTTTTATTGGAACTAGAGGAACTACCATTAGCATTTCTTATAAGTTGGTATATTGGTGATTAACTCCCTTACCTTTTGTTTGTCTGGGAAAGACTTTAGCTTCCCTTCATTTTTGAAGAACACTTTTGTCAGGTATAGTATTCTTGGTCAGCAGGACTTTTCACCCTTTCAGTACTTTGAATTTATCTCCTATTCCCTTCTGTCCTGCCAGGTTTCTGGTGAAAAATACATTGGTAGTCTCATGAGCCTTCTCTTATAGGTAACAAGTTACATTTCCCTTGCTATTTTCAAAATTCTGTCTTTGTCTTTAACATTTTTTTTTTTTGAGACAGAGTCTCACTTTGTTGCCCTCAGTAGAGTGCTGTGGTGTCACAGCTCACAGCAACCTCCAACTCCTAGGCTTAGGTGATTCTCTTGCCTCAGCCTCCCGAGTAGCTGGGACTACAGGTCCCGCCACAACACCCAGCTATTTTTTGTTGCAGTTTGGCCAAGGCTGGGATTGAACCCACCACCCACAGCATATGGGGCTGGTGCCCTATTCACTGAGCCACAGGCACTGCCCTGTCTTTAACATTTTATGCTTTGATTATTATGCATCTCAGTGTAGATCTCTTTGGAGTCATCTTGTTATTTAGTATCCTTTAGGGTTCCTGGATTTAGATGTCTATGTAATTCTCCAAGTTTGGGAAGTTCTCAGCCATTATTTCTTTGAATAATCTTCCCACCCTCTTTCTTTTTCTCTTCTTCTGATTATCCCATAATTAATATGTTGAGCCACTTGAAGGGGCACCATAAATGCTTTAAGGTATCTTCACCCTTTATCATTCTTCTTAATTTTTTTCCCATGACTGAATGATTTCCAATGACCTGCCCTTAAGTTCACTGATCCTTTCTTCCAGTTGATCTAGTCTTCTATTGAACTTGTCTGTTGAATTTTTCAGTTCCATTTTTGTCCACATATCCATCTTTGATTTCTGTTTGGTACTTTTAAATATTTTCTGTCTCTTTTTTGAGTTCACATTTTGTTCATGGATTGCTCTCCTGATCTTGGGGAGCATCTTTGTAATAGGTATTTTGAACTTTTTGTCAGGTAAACCATATAGCTCCATTTTATTCAGGCCAATTTCTGTAGATTTCTCATTCTTTCATTTAAAACACATTTCCCTATTTGTTCATTTTTCTTGACTCCCTGTGTTGGTTTCTGCACACTAGATTAAATAAAACGAAATAAAACAAAAATACCTCTCTCAATCTTTACAGCTGAGCCTCTTTACAGCCCAGCCAGAGATTCTGGGTGCCTCTCAAACCTCTGAGCTTGTCCAAACTGCTGCCTTTGTTCTTAATAGTCTTCAGGACCCTAGAGTATGCCAACTCCTGTCAGCACCCTGAGACCAGTGAGCTAGGAGCAAGTCCCTTGAGGAGCAGGTGGAAAAGTTAGGGTCCTAGACATGTGGTCTGATTTCTTCTCTCCTCAGGGAGAAGCTAAGAGCTGGTATTTATCACCCACTTGTTCTATATTGAACCACAGAGGGGAATTGTGCCAAATGCCTGTGTGCTCATTCGCACCGCACACGTTTTCAAAATTGCCCTTTGCTCTATGTCACCTCAGAGTCCTAAGGAATGTCAGGCCCTATTAGCTCTTAGACACAGTAGTTTAGAGGCCAGACCCTCAAGTAGCAGCCAGGAATATCAGGAGCTAGATGGACATTCCAACTCCTTATAAGGAAAAGCTGGCCTTCCAAACTGGACCTTTTTGAGTATTCTCCTCTCTCCTGAGAATATGGTTGACCAGATGTCCTGAATATCCAGGACCCTGTGACAAGGGCCCATTCAGAAAGCCTGGACAGTTAGTGCACCCTGTAGCTAGCCCAGAGTTTCTTTCGTGGAATCTCATATAATTGAACCTCCAGTATGGTATGGATACATTGATTTGATATGATATGCTCACATTGAATGCAGGATGAAGAATCCTCAAATGCACTAATTGGCCAATAAATAAATTCATAACTATCTCTTCCTATCCATTATTCTAATCATCTATATACTATTATACCCCACATAGGGCCAAGAATTTGCAATAGATTTTTAAATCACATTGGTTACATAGACAGGGACCCCCAACATGTACTTTCCCAGTAGTTGCAGGCAATTTATCCTTGGCATTTCCATAGGACTTTGCATTTACTTCTGCAATAGCACATGTTAGCAGCATTTGATAGATTTAAACATATCTGTCCTTGAGACACATTCTGCGGTCACTTTCCATGATGACACTGTTCTGCTTTTCCTCCTACTGACCTGTCTGCATGTTCTCCTTCTCCATCATCCTCTAAATTGGTGGTTCTCAACCTTTCTGACGCCACAGCCCTTTAATACGGTTTAATACAGTTGCGACCCACAGGTTGAGAACCACTGCTCTAAATGCTGGTGTGTGCCTGTGCTTGCCCCTGCGCCCTCCTATCTTACTCTCTTCCTCGGTTTCTTTGTCCACCCTTTGGGTTTTGAATGCCATCTACACACTAATGAATCCCAGAACTTCATTTCTGGTCCTGATCCCTCCAGGAAACTCAAGACTTTATCAATTACCAACTTGACATGTCCACTCAGATGTCTAACAGGCTTCTAAACACCACACATCTGAGAAAAAAATTGTTGATTGTGTGTATGTGTGTGTGTGTGTGTGTGTGTGTATAAATTGCTGCAAATCTATCCCCCACCCATTCTTTCATATCTCTGTACCCAGTTGCTTTTTTTTTTTTGTAGAGACAGAGTCTCACTGTACCGCCCTCGGTAGAGTGCCGTGGCGTCACATGGCTCACAGCAACCTCTAACTCTTGGGCTTACGTGATTCTCTTGCCTCAGCCTCCCGAGCAGCTGGGACTACAGGCGCCCGCCACAACGCCCAGCTATTTTTTTGTTGCAGTTTGGCCGGGGCTGGGTTTGAACCCGCCATCCTCGGCATATGGGGCCAGCGCCCTACTCATTGAGCCACAGGCGCCGCTCCTGTACCCAGTTGCTTTTTAAGCTGAAAACCCAGGAGACATCCTTGAGTTTACCTTTTCCATCACTGTTTGTGTCTATTTCATCAGCAGTGCCTATTTTTCTTCTCCAAAGCATATTTCATATCTCCAAAGCATATCTCCAAAGCATATTTCAAACCCACACTACTATCTCCCCAGCCATTTCCCTAACCCAGGCCACCCCCTCTCTTGCTGGACTAGTATGACAGCACTACTGGTCTCCCTGCTCCTCTTTCCCCCGTTTAATCCATCTCTCGAAGCAGCCATATAACTCTTCATATGGTAAGTCAGTGCATTCTGTTCCACTATGTAAAATGTTTCAATAACTTCCTATTCCTCTTAAAGAACATCTAATGCTCTCCTGGTCCTTCACCCCTCCCCTTCCTCAGCCCGTCACCTGGCTCTGGGCACATGGCACACTCTGCCTCAGACCCCTTAAACATCCAGTCACTCCTCCCCGTGCCCCTTCCCCAGCACATTGCAGACTCACTCCCTTTCTCGTAGACAACACCTTTTCTAAGTGGCCTATCCTAGCAGCCCTCCTTTGAGACGGAAAGAAGCTCTATTACATAATGATCTCTTCTCTTGGGAACATTCATTACATTCTGAAAAAAATATTGCATGTTCATTTGCTTATAGTTTGACAGTGTCTCTGATTATAAGCTTTATAAGGACAGGGTACTCATCTGTCTGGTTTCCTCTTAAATTCTTGGGGCCTAGAACATTGCCCAGCACAAGTAAAAATTTGGTAAATAATTGTTGAGTTAATAGAATAAAGGAAGGAACTGATTCAAGGAAAGACTAATGACCCTGTGGAGGAACAAAAAAAAAAAAAAAAAAAAAACAGAAGAAGAAAATATGTAAATTATCTTGCTATGTAAATAATATTTAATTGATTTGTTGTCAGCATCTCCAAAGGTTATTTCAGCCTTAATCCTTGCAGAGGAAGGTGAAAGTATGAAGCACACTTTGTAACAGAGTCGAGTCTCAGGTGGCTATTCCATTCCCTCTTTGATGATGCAAATCTTTAGCCACAGGCCCTTCGGTGATCTGTCAGAGGAGAAGCCACTCTCTGGCAACAGGGCAGAAGGCACTCTCTGGGGCTTTGCTACTAACAGCTTCATGAATGATGAAGGACACACATGTTGGCCATTTCTGCTCTCCAAGGCACACATTCTCCAATGTGATTGCATCTGTGGCCATGTGCCTTTTGATGTCTCACGATCATATTGCAAGAGCTCATGGGTCCAACCAAACATCTGGGGGCCTGGCACTCAAAGGCAGCCTCAGGAATGACTAGAAGTCAACATCCCTGATTTACAATCCCCCCTTTTTATGATTCCCATTTTATTGGGTTTTTCTTTCATTATTTCCCTTGTTGTATGTCTGAGAAGCATTACTCAAGATAGAAACTTTATTAATACTATTTTGAGAATATTGTATGAATTGTAAATGCAAAAGCTGATCAGTAAAATGCATGTAATATGTGGTGCCTTTTTTTTTTTTTTTTGTAGAGACAGTCTCACTGTACCACCCTTGGTAGAGTGCCGTGGCGTCACACAGCTCACAGCAACTTCTAACTCTTGGGCTTACGCGATTCTCTTGCCTCAGCCTCCGGAGCAGCTGGGACTACAGGCGCCCACCACAACGCCCGGCTATTTTTTGGTTGCAGTTTGGCTGGGTCTGGGTTTGAACCCGCCACCCTCGGCATATGGGGCCGGCGCCCTACTCACTGAGCCACAGGCGCCGCCCATATGTGGTGTCTTTTAAAGGACTCCCTGCTCCTCTTCTTCTCTCAACACTACCAGGGGTGGGGGAGCACAATATGGGCAGAAATGCAAACCCACTGAAATTATGAAAAATGGGCTCCTTACAACCCATATAAGATGTCAGCCATGGTAAAATCAATTGGCTTTTCCATTTTGCAGAAGGCAGCACATGACAATAACTGAAAGGTACTTAGCACTTATAAGCATTCTGATGTATTATCATATTTGCTCATCTTTTCAGCTTGCCACATAAAAAAGAAAATGAGTTTTATTCCAACTTAGCAGATGATAAAACAAAATCTCAGAGAGGTTAAGTGAATTTCTCAGAGCCACACAGCTCATAATAAGTAACCTGGGGTGCCTGCCAACAGAGGTCTCTAACAGCATGCCCAATATTCTTCCCACTCTTCCCACATGCCCAGAAGGACAGAGGCTTCTCTGAAAATCTGAGGCACAGAAACGGCACACACCCATAGGAAACAATAACAGCCACTCTGTACCTGTTCTGAGGTCCATTTATTCTATGAACCAGTTTCTGCCACACTCACTGAGTGTCAATGACACCAAGCACTCTCCTGGACTGTGGAGATACAACACTGGCCAAAATGGGGACAATGACCCTTGCCTGCATGGGGCTTACCATCCAGATCAGGGTTTCTCAACCTCGATACTATAGACATCTGGGAAGAGGGAGTCTTCAGAGAATAGTTTGTAGGACACTCTCCTGTTCGTGGGACTGGCCTGTGCCCACCAGTGGCCTAGAGCACCCATCCCCAGACATGGCCATGCAAAATGTCTCTGAACACTGACAGATGTCTCATAGTTGAGAACTACTATCAAGCAGCATGGTGTGTTGGGGGTAAACACACAGTATTGGTGAAAATGAACCAGGGAAGTGGGGCAGCCAGTGAGTGGGTGGCGTGGGCAGCGATGGTCAGGGTGGCCTGTTGGGCAGAATGCTTTGCCGCATAGCTTGCAGGACAGCATAAGAGCAGGCATTCAAGAAGGGGAAGCAAGGGCAGTCTCAAAAGCAGCATCAAGCCCACGATCTGCCACGTGGCAGAGGGAGGAAGGAGGCCAGGACTGTTGGGGTCAAAGCCGGATGGTGATGACAGGGGTGAGGCACACGGTGGCTTCTGAGTGTATTCAAGACTGGAACCAACAGAATTTACTAATGGATTAGACATGGCTGTGAGAGGAAGAAAGGAATCCCATATGACCCCAGGGGTCTGCCCAAACAGGTGACAGATTGTGTGGCCAGGAGAGGGCAGGCTCAGAGAGAGGAGGTGTTCAGTTTGAGTCATGAGCTGGTACCGTCTGTTATCAATTCTCAGAGTTTGCATATATACTCACATGGCCTTCCTGACCCCTGCTAGGAGGTAGACACATTCCACCCCCACTTTGCAGCTGCACACTCAAGACAGAGCTGTGGAGGAACTTGCCCAAGTCACTGGGAGCTGGGAGACGGCTGCAACAGTCAGGTAGCCTCTGCCTTCCCCTCCGAAGGTCAGAGGTTCTGTGTAGCCGAGCTTCACAGGCACTGCTGTCAGTGGTGTTTTGGAATGAACAGTCGTTCTTACTCCACGATACTTTGTAAACAGACAGGGGTGATTGTGCACAGCAGGACAGAGCTGTCTACCTTTTCCTAACTCTTAACGTTGTGGCCTTCCCCCACAATGGGGACCTCGTCAAGTCAGGTCAGGAGTCCTTCTCACTGTGCATCCTACACTGATGGAGTCCTCCCAGGCAGGCCTCTCCCGTGGCCTTTCTGTTCTTTCTTTGTAAACACCGGGTTTTATTTCACTCTTTTCTTTCTGTGTTCCTTCTTACTTTGCCTCTCTGCTATATGCTGTGTTCTCCTGAGGAGTTCAAAGGCTATGCTCCAGGAAAACACTGTGGAGAAGACAGCACATTAGTACTTTGAAAAGAAATAGCATTATTTTCAGAGCACCTCAGTCATCTCTGAGCCCAGAGAAGTCTGACTGCAGAGGCTCTCAGAACCTTTGGGGCTGCCCTCCTCTTCTTTCCCTCAGGTACCCGGAGACCCTCTGTCCTTTAAGGCTCAGCCCTGATGTCACCTGCTCATGCAGCTCAGGCAGTCCTGGGCACAGCCCTTGCCCCCTGGACCCTACCCCCAGTTAAAGCAATGGCCAGATGCATCAGATTACCTGCCCCACAGGACTGAGTGGCAGTGCAGGAGGGGTGGGACACAGGGATACAGTCTTAAATGCCTGCCTGCTCTCATGCTGTCCTGTAAGCCATGCAGCTCAGAAGACCAACCTGAGCCAGAGCAAGACCCCATCTCTACTAAAAATAGAAACTCTCTGGGTCTGGAAGGGCAGCTGGGGCCAGTTGCAAATGGAGTCAGAATTAGCTGGTGGGAAGCAGGAACCAACCACATTTCTTTTGGCCACAGAGAGGCTTGCTGAGGTTTGAGTTCAAAGAGCAGCCTGCACATCACCCCACTTCATAGCCTCCACCTGGAGCAATCCCTGGGCAGCACCTGAGACAGAAGGCAGGCAGCCTGCTAAGACAGTTCGCAGGGTGCAGAGGTCAGCACCCTGCCACAGGCCTTCCCTTCCCAGCGTGGAGCCCAAATCAGTGTCCCTAAAGCTTTCCGCACAAGTCTTTACTTTCCTCTCTGGAGCTATTAGGTATCAGAGCACCTGGTCTTCAACCAGCCAGGCTGATTAACCCCAGTTTCTGACCCTTCGACAACTCACTCATCTCCAGTTAATCCCTGGAACTTGGAACTGAACACGACGCAGCACAAGGGGCCTGGCTGGGGAGCACCAGGGCTGCCTCCTCCCGCACCCCCACGTGCGATGTTTCGAGAACAGGAGTGACACCAGCAGAACTGCAGAGTGGGGAGCCCCCCAGGGCCCATGCTCCACAGAAACACACACACAGGAGCAAAAGCTGTCAGAACCCACTCTGTGGAACTCTAGAAAACAGTCAAGGGTTGATAGCAAACAAGCAAACACCGAATCAAGAAAAAGGGAACTTAAATAGAGCATTTATGGAAATTTTAGTCGAACCACTAGCTGACCATGAGCTGCAAAGCCAGACACTGCCGGAATCATGTGTGGTAGAGAATGTAGTATGTAACTAGAATGCCTCCTGATGTTGGCTTTGGTGGAAGCCAGAGCCAAAATATCTCCTAGTTTGGTTTGTGGTCAGCTATGCCTTTTCCACATGACTTAATGATAAGCCAGGGCCCCTGAACCCATACCTCTCAAGTTCATTTTTTGAATCTAAGTGTTATATGTTACATGAACCCCTGTTCTGTTCCATTTAAGTCTCAAGGATCCCACCTGTCAAAATCTTGTGACATTTGTATTTTATTATCCAGCTCACAGGCTATTCCTCCTAGATTTGGGCTTTCTGTAATTTCTAAGTCATCTTGTCTATGTCTTCCTTAAAATTATTGATTGAAGAGAGTCAGACAGGACTGGATTGGTATAGGGCCCCAGGCATATCACTAGCAGCCAAATTTCTATCACCTCAGATCTGTGGGTACATTTTCCATCGCTGCAACCCACGTGGATGTCTAACATGCCAGAAGGTTGTACTCAGAAAAGAAAATTAGTTTTATCTGGCTCAACTTATCTGTTTAAAAATCTGCTTTTTGAAAAGAACTACCATAGTACTTTCTCTGTATTTTCATTATGAGCACACTTAACTCTCTACCCGTGTGAAGGCTCGATTCAATTTGCAGGTAAAGACTTTGCATTGAGATAATTAGGCTCAAATCTAAGCTCTGCCCCTCACCTGTGCTTAGTCTCTACGCCTCACTTTCTTCACATCTAAAATGGGAGTAACAGCCCAGGGTAGGGCTCACACCTATAATCCTAGTACTCTGGGAGGATGAGGCAGGTGGATTACCTGAGCTCAGGAGACCAACCTGAGCCAGATTGAGACCCCATCTCTATTAAAAATAGAAAAACTAGCTGGGGGTGGGAGGTGGGCAGCACCTGTGGCTCAAGGAGTAGGGCGCCGGCCCCAATATACTGGAGGTGGCAGGTTCAAGCCCAGCCCCAGCCAAAACTGCAAAATAAATAAATAAAGGAAGGAAGGAAAAAAAAAAGAAGAAAAACTAGCTGGGCATTGCGGCACACTCCTATAGTCTCAACTTCTCAAGAATCTGAGACAAGAGGATCACTTGAGCTTAAGAGTTTGAGGTTTCTGTGAGCTATGAAGATGCCACAGCACTCTACCTAGGCACAGGGGTCCTCAAACTACGGCCCGCAGGCCACATGAGGCAGTGTGATTGTATTTGTTTCCATTTTATTTTTTTACTTCAAAATATGTGCAGTGTGCATAGGAATTTGTTGATAGGTTGTTTTTTTTTTTAACTATAGTCCAGCCCTCCAATGGTCTGAGGGACAGTGAACTGGCCCCCTGTTTTAGAAGTTTGAGGATCCCTAACTGGGCAACAGAGTGAGACTCTGTCTCAGTCAATCAATCAATCAATCAATAAAGTGGCAGTAACATTAGTACCTGCCTCACAGTTAATTGTTACCAGATTAACTGAAACAATGCTAATAAACGCGGTGCTTGGCATCTAGAACCATGGGCTATCTTCTCTAGTAAGCTCAATGTGGCACTCTGAGAATCGGAGCCACTCGTGCTAAATGGGTTTGATGGCAGGACCTAAGGCAGCCGTTTTGCAGCCACAGAGCAACAATGATGAGGGTAAGCCCAAAGAACCACAGTTACCAATGAAAGCAGAGTCCTTGAACCAAAGCCACAGTTTGATATTGAGGGGAAACAAATCTATTTGTTAAAAATATGATGCTGTTTTTTCTGTTACTTGCAGTTAGCCCTTTTGGCCAGCCTGCCCTAACTCAAACCACTAGACATGATTCGTTACAAATTACACCTCCACATAAGGAAGAAAATCAGTTAGGAGTCTGTAGCGTACCTGTGTGGGTATCCATATCTCCTGTATGTGCGTGCCCACGCATGTGTGTGTGTATGTCTGTGTGTACCCAGGTGCCTGCAGGAAAGTTCAAGCTGTTTGTTCACAAGCCAATTCTGTAACTAATTACTGGGCAAGAGCACTTGGGGTGTCTCTCCCACGTGCATGTGGAGATGTGGCAGCAGGTGTTTCTGGCAGGCTGGCTGTGATATGGGGGCCTCTGCCACACTCACCTTCCGCTTACTCATCCCCTAAGCCTCATGCTGCCTGAAGGAGAGGCAGCAGCATGGGCAGGCCCTGTTGGTGTGGGCTCCATGACATCAAGCTGCACCAGGCCTCCTAAAGAAGGGAAAGGAAGACCTGGGCCCAGGGCTTTTGGGGAGAGAGGGCACCAGGAAATACTCAAGTTTCAAACTGTAATTTGAAGCAAAATCAAAAGCTCGGGCAGTGGGTGGCTCATGCTCTGCCTTCCCAGCCCCTGGGGACATACAAGCACTGTTGGAAAACTGCCAACTCTCACGCAGAGCCCAAAGGCCAACAGGCAGGGGGCAGAGGGGAGGGATGTGGTGGCACGGCCCCGGGGGCAAGGCATGAGGCACGGCCCCGGGGGCAAGGCATGAGGCACAGTGGGGTTCAGGGTGGCATGTGGGGGTGAAAGGTGCACACCCTAGCAGGTGGTGAGAAGAGGAGGGAACGCCAGGGAAGTGGTGCCTGTCCTGAGACTGCAGGCCCCAGCTGTCCAGACCCCTCTGCAGCCTCCTTCTCCCCAGCGCATGGCCTGACCCAGGAGTGCATGGGTGGGTGGGCTGCTCGTGGCTGGCAGAGATTCTGTCTGCACAGGTGGTCGCCCTGAGGCAAATGAAAGCAAGAGGTTACAACACCCTCCACTCCTGCACCACCCCTGCACCACCCCAGCACCCCCAGGATCCAAAAGCATCTAGATGTTTATTCCCTGAGACTCCAGAGAAGCCTTGCACTGTGCTCAGTCACTTGGGAGAGGGCGCTGGAAGTAAGGACTTGCTCTCAGGGACGTCAGTTTGAGGCGGGGTCTGGCGGCCAGGTCTAGCATGCTGCCTTCTCTATGCTTGGCCTCCTTGTCTATAAATGGCAAAAAATACGACCAGCTGAGTAGGGGCTGTGTGGGCAGGAAGGGGTGGCAGAGGACTTTCCAGGATGTGGAAATCTGTTTTGATCTGAGTGGAGATGGCCTGGGTAAATGCACCCAGGAAGCTCCACCCTGCTCTGCACATGTGATCATGTGCTTCACCACACGGGCAATTAAGGGACTGCCTCAGAAACTGGTGGAAGAAGTCCCTTCGTGTGGGTTAAGAGGTCTGGAGCATGTTGCCTCTCTAAACACATCCACTCCACCACCATTCCCATTGTCGCTGATGCTGGAAACGTGGCTGTTACAAATGAACACCCTTGGTTTAAAGCTCTCCCTGGGACTGGGACAGTAGAAAAAGTCATGGGTTTCTTCATCTCACTGCACCTCAGAGTCTCGGAGACGAGAGTCAAATGGAGAGTGACACCTAAAAATGCATTTTTCCTGCACTGTGACTTTGCCGGAAGCAGACAGTATGTATGGAAGGCTTTGCTCATCCCCAGGTTCCCGGCCTAGCCCTGACTGGCTGTTCCACCTGCTCGGGAATCTGGGCTGGGGGGTGGGAGGCTGTGAAACCACTGTAAGACTAGGGTGTTCTGGGCCCTAACAAGGGAGGGGCAGGCTCAGGGACAGTGAATGGCTCCCCTGCCAGCCACATGGCCAGCTGCCCTCCCTTCTGGGAATGCAGACTCAGTTCTAGTCTGCTCCTGTGCTAGGCAGGCATAACCTTTTCCAGTTAACCCTGGGCCCACGGGACCATAGCCTGCCAGCCTCAAAAAGTTGGTGATACTCATTTTGAAAATGCGGTTTGACTACTTTTAAATGTCCCAAATTGTATGTTCCATGCCCAATGGGATAGAAATGGTAGAAACTCCTTAGTAGAAAATTCATAATATCCAAAGCAACTATGAATTGAGGAATGTTTTTAAAGTATGGCATCTATTATTGCATTAATTAGCTGTAACAAGAGTAACTAGGGTTTGAAAAACAGCTGTATGACAGTGTGTGGGGTGAATGGTTTCAGTGCTTAGGCCGGGGGGTGAGAGGCATGAAACCAGTAGCCCCTCCTCTTGCCCTGAGACCTTCCATGTTTAGCAGGGCTGAGGTCTTGCTGCATGTGGGGTGGCAAACTCAGCCAATAAGCACATGCAAACCTAACAGAGATAGCAAGACAACCCTCGGGGGGCAGAAACCAGCAGTGATAGAAGACGTTAAGAAAATCATCCCTGTGCAGAACGAGCTGCTTGACTTTGTGTGTTTTTACAAGTATGCCTCCAATTTCCCAGAAATCTTACTTCAAGGGAGAAATTCAGCCTAAGCTTGGGAACCTGTGTGTGCACAGGTGTGCATGCAAGGACATGCACACACTCACCAAGGATCAGCCTACATTGCACAACACCCAGGACTTTCTGAACCTTTGGGCAACAGCAGGTGCCCGAAGAGAACAGCCTCCTATAACCTAATACATGCAGGTCCTATAGGCTGCCTGTCATAGACCTCAGGGGACACACGGGCATCCTGGAAGGCTGGCTTAAGGCTCGCTTCACTGTCGGCCAAGGGCAAGGTGGTTCTGTGCAAACCCCAGAGGGCCAATCATAGCCGGGGAAACTGTGCTGCATTCCTGAGACCTGGGGTCTGGGCCGCCATCTTGGCAACCTGAGCACCCACATCTAGGACGTGAGGCCATGGAGTTGGTGCTCTCTAAGATCACTAAAGCAGATGGAACTGTAGCAATACCTCTAGAGCTCTAAGAAAATTTTAAAAACACAAAAGAAATAATAAAACCTCAGACCAGTCAATCCTATAATTCCTCTACTAGGTATATACCCAGAAGACCAAAAATCACATCATAACAAAGATATTTCTACCAGAATGTTTATTGCAGCCCAATTCATAATTGCTAAGTCATGGAAAAAGCCCAAGTGCCCATTGATCCACAAATGGATTAATAAGTTTTGGTATTTGTACACCATGGAATATTATGCAGCCTTAAAGAAAGATGGAGACTTTACCTCTTTCATGTTTACATGGATGGAGCTGGAACATATTCTTCTTAGTAAAGTATCTCAAGAATGGAAGAAAAAGTATCCAATGTACTCAGCCCTACTATGAAGCTAATTTAGGGCTCTCACATGAAAGCTATAGCCCAGTTATAACCTAAGAATAGGGGGAAGGGGGAGAGGGAGGGGAAGGGGGGGATGGGCAGAGGGAGGGTGATTGGTGGGATTACACCTATGGTGCATCTTACAAGGGTACATGTGAAACTTAGTAAATGTAGATTATAAATGTCTTAACACAATAACTAAGAAAATGCCAGGAAGGCTATGTTAACCAGTGTGATTAAAATATGTCAAATGGTCTATAAAACCAGTGTATGGTGCCCCATGATTGCATGAATGTACACAGCTATGATTTAATAATAAAATAAAATAAAAACCTCAGACCAGGCAGGACATCTGATGGTGACAGACAGTGCTTTATCTTTCCTCCTCATTTAGGAAGATTTAGGTTCTGAGGCAACAGCTTGGAGGGCTGTAGAGTCTCCAGCTAGACAATAAGAAAGCCATGGGCCCTTGGGGTGTGGCAGGTATGCAAGGGTCTCTGAGGGCTTCCTGGCTGCAAAGGACTGTTTCAAAGAAAGTCTGCCCCTGGGGTGGGCTGTATGCGTATGTGCACACACATACATAGCCTCTGTTATTTGAACAGAGGACAAGTAATTTATTTATACCTACTTCATAGAAATGGAGAGAGTTTGAAGAGCCAAGTTACTAGAAGGACTTCTTCTAGTCTAAAAATATCCATACTGACTTCCTTGGGTCACTGACTATGAATGACCTTGTTCTACTTTTTTGGTCTTTTCCAAATTTTCTATAATGAATGTGTGAAGTAATTATGGATACAGTTATAATCCATTTATAAACAAATTTTTACTCTCAGGGATAATTGCAAAATGTGACAAGGTTGATAAAACCCCAATGGGAAAACCAGCATCTGGAGCAGCGGTTCTCAATCTGCGGGTCGCAACCCACAGAACTGTATTAAAGGGCTGCATCATTAGGAAGGTTGAGAACCACTGATCTAGAGACACATGGGGAAACTGAGGCCTATGGTGGTGGATGGATCATGCTAGGACTGCTGTCCAGCCCTTAGGCTCTCACATTTCCTCAGTGAAGCCACCATAGGGGGATAGCTGCCTTCACTCAAAAGATAAGTCCAATTCTACTGTTTGTCAGCCTGATCTTTATAATTTAGAAAATAGAGTCTTGTCTAATCATAGGGTTCTCAAATGGCTATGGAAACACAAGCAGCATGGGAAGGTGGAGGGAAAAGACAATTCTCTCCCCTCCCCTGTAAGAAAATGGGAAATTGGGGTACATGCATGGAAACTCAGTCGGTGTTCAGTTCTGTTTTTTTCACTTCTTCCCAAGGCGTTCATGTAACATATTAACCAGCCCATTCTGGAGCTGAACAAATGGCTCCAGCAGACCGGGCCCAGGAAACATGTGCATTCAGTTACAAGAACTCAGTTCCTTAGGTTTCAGCTTCTAAACTCATGTATTAAATTTTCCATTTTCAATCAGCTGTAACTGCAAAAAATCCTAAGGATTTACTCAGTATGTCTCAAAAGGACACGCTCTCAGAATGTTTCAATCCAGGAAGGAAGTTGGTCCTTGTAAGTTGGGGAGAGGGGATCCCAGAGGTCAGGAGTCTGGGAAGGAGGATCTGGAAGCCTGAGGGCCCCAGCCACTCATCGTAGCCAGGGCTGGGACACAATGCCACACACAGGCCTGCGGGCAGCAGAATGCTACTTGTACCGTGACACTGTGAGGGTCAGTGGCTCCGGAACCCCTTTCCCTATGCTGCTGACATAGTCAGGCTGTGCCATGGCCAGTGCTCTGGGTGCGGCCCAGGTTAGCTGCTTTCTGCAGGTGTGGGTGGCCCATGGACAGAGGCCCCCACTGTAGTTTTAGGGACACATGATGGTGGCTGGATCTGGTGGCAGCTTCATAGTTTGACCCTGACAGTGGTAATTCAAGGGGACACCTAACCTGACCTTCTCCAGGCCATCCAGGGATGTCATAGACTCCTGGTTCCTTGGGACAGTAGAGTGGCCTCCGTTTCCTGAACTGCACCTTGATGGAAGCTGCTGGCAGGTCTAAACTGTGAGTGAGGGTCTCCTACCTCTCCTACCCCACCCCCAGGAGGTAGCAGGTCCTTCATCTCCCCCTGTCCACCTTCTCACTGTCTCCTTCCTCGATGGCCACCACATTCCCCAGCCCCTTGGGTACTCAGCAACCTGTGTCCAGCCTACTCCACCTCCACAGTCGAGTGCCTTCTACCTCGCCACTGTCCATGTGCACCACGCTGTTGGCAGAGGCAACAGGGACCCCAAACAAGACCCCACGTTTCCAGGCCCCTGCCCCCATTAGCTTCCAGTGGAGTCCTGTGGGGTCCCTCTTCTGCCCCCCAGAGCCCTACCTTGAAGACCACTTGGCTCTTCCCCTAGCACCCCAGTCAATTCCACCCTCTGACCCTTCAGAGGCCTGAAGCAGCCAGCATATTAATAATTCCCAGTCTGTAAGAATGATCCTTCCCAACTCCTGTGAGGCATCCCTTTCTGACAGGTCAGCTGTTGTTGTTTAATAAACCAAGTCACAAAATTGGTGAGGTAAATCCATGGGTCAGCTGGGGACGGCATGGTTAAGTTGCCACACATATGCACATGCCTCAGGGGCTGCGTCATCCTCTCTTTGCAGTCCAAGGCTCTATAAATACCTCAGAGAGGGAGTGCTGAGAACACCTTGCCTCTCCTAAGGGCAACCA
This sequence comes from Nycticebus coucang, assembly GCF_027406575.1. Taxonomy (NCBI): domain Eukaryota; kingdom Metazoa; phylum Chordata; class Mammalia; order Primates; family Lorisidae; genus Nycticebus; species Nycticebus coucang. Next base: position 103,736,800 of record NC_069783.1, on the reverse strand, counting down.
GGAATCATTTAGGGGTGAGTCCCCGCTGTGGGACAAGGCAGGGCACCTTGGTAGAAGCTACAATAAGAATAAAGGGTTTTAAACCCGGATGCCCCCAGGCCTTTTCACACTGCAACTCAGCGGCCTGAGGATGACTGGTCATTTGTCCCGGAGAGTGAGAAGGGGTTGCAGGTGGACTTTCTGTGGTGGTCCCCACCTATGAGGGACAGCGTGAGCCACAGGTGTCATGCGGCAGCATGGAGCTTAGGGCCTCTATGTGGGCAAGCTGCTGCTTCCCACCACCTGGCTGGCCTGGGCCACCCCCGGTGCTGTGGGACCTCAGATCTTTAAGTTTGGACAGGAGAGATTCTCCTCCTGCCCCGCAGCTGCAAAGCCCCTCCTTGCCACATCAGAACTTAATAAACATAATGAGTAACTACTGAAGTAGATGGTTATCACCTTCCTTGAAAAGCTATTATGAGTCTGCTTAGAAGTGCAGCAATGCTGTGGCCGTACCAAGAGGCGGCCACACAGACCAGGACAGGAAAGTCCACACGAGGGATGCGTGACCCCTGGAGGCCGCACCCAGAGGAACTGGGAGCATCGCCCATCGAGATGTGCCAGTCCCCTCGGTGGGCACCCACCAGTAGAAGCCTTCTAGTTAGAAAGGGAGCTGGGCTAGCAGGAAGCTCCTCTGCTCCTTACATGGCTCACTGGCCCAAGCACCCAAGCTCAGCCCGCCACAGGCAGTGACCCTCCCGCCATGGGAATTCAAAGACAGCTCTGCCCTTCAACTCTGTAATCTGTGGCTGCTCTCTGGTACATAATATTTATTAGATGGCAATTATCCTACTATAGATGTCAGAGTCAAGGACAGAGCTGTTATCCATCACTAAGACCCCTTAGAAATAATCTGAGGTATCACATTGTCAATTACATTGCTGGAAATATGGGAATCCAGTCTCTCTTTACATAATTCATACAGCACCGTAGATCAAATTAATAAACACTCTGACTCATTTCTTGAAAAATAAATGGCTCTAGTTTAAAGTATGAAAGTGGTGGATTTACGGGGGACACTGCAGATTGATTTTAGAGGACTAATTAGATCTTGTTATGAATAATGATATTCTCTCAAGTGGGCATCGTAGGAACAGAAATGAACATCTGCAAATGTCCTGCCTAAAACCCTGGAAATCCTAAGTATTCAAAAACTCATTTCAAAAGATAACTTGGGAATAGCAAAGACACTTGAGGAAACGCTTGATTTCTAATGAAAGATGAGAAATAGATTAAACCCAAGAGACTGAAAAACAGGAGCATAGCGAGTTTTTTTCTCCCTCTCTCAGGTGCTTCCCTTCAACAAGCAAATTTCAAAAACAATATTACACTCTGTTAACCATGGGACAGCCTGATTGTGAGTCCTTCCTGTAGTCTCAGGAGGGCAACACACAGCTGCTTCCAGGACATGTTCACTCCTTGCATCCAAAGGACACCTAATGGTACCTACTGTGTGCCAGGTGCTGTGTCCTGCACTGTCTGGGGCACAGGAGATCAGTGTGGGACAAGTCCCTCCCTTCTGTGGGGCTCAGGGACCAAAGGAACCAAGTTTTGAGAAGAAATTATCTTTAGGATACTGTATTTAAGAAAAGGCAGTCTATGCAAAGCCAGCCTATAAGTCAATAGGAAATAGAGCAAAGATCAGTTAACTTGGCTACAGAGTTGGTACAAAAACCAATTCATCAGACAAAAAAACGTTATCAGTCAGGACAATGCTTTGGGCTCTGCCCTTGGGGTGAGAAGAAGAGACAGAAAGAAGCCAAAGCCCCAGTTTCAGGAGTCTATCACTGAGTAAAGTCTGGGCAACACCATACGAATTAAAGAAGCGCCACAGGTACTACTAGAGCTAGCACAAGGATTTCTGAAAAGACAGAACAAAAGATACTAGGAAGACAGTTCAGAAAATGGACTGGCAAGGCATACACTGGAAGAAAGTAATAGCAATACAGATAGCTGACAAAGAAGGGCCCTCATTGCAACAATAACATAATAGGCAACCCAATTCTTAAAAATGGGCAAAAAAATCAACAGACACTCTCAAACAAATATACATAAATGGCTAACAAGCACATGAAAAGGTGATCAACATCCATAGCCATTGTGGAAATGCAAATTAAAACTATCCTGAGACGCCAGCACCCCCTCTTTACAACGGCTAATATTAAAAAGACCAGCTATATAAAGTACCAGCAAAGGCTGTGGAGCAACCAGAACTATTCTACATTTCTGGCAAAAACTCAAAATGGTACAAGCACTTTGGAAAAGAGTTCAGCAATATGTTGATTACTCCCGTATCTACACTGTGAACCCACAGTCCCTCACCTGTATGTCTAATAGCAGGGAAACCATGTCCACTCAAAGGTTACTCCAGGAATGCGCATCGCAGCTTTATTCACAAAGAACTAGACCCCCACCAACAAGGGAGTGGACACACACATCAGGCAGGTGCGTGCAAACACTGTCTAGTAACGACCAGCTCTGCGGAAACACAGCCTTGTGCCTAGATATGAAGAGTGCCCACTGTTGACTCCATACGCGTGACATTCTAGAACAGGTGAAATGAAGCTCTGGGTGTGGAAATAAAGATAGGAAGAGGGCAGGGAGGGGCACCAGGAGTACTGGTGATGGGAACCTTCCAAGTCTTGCCTGGCACCGAGGTTACGCAGGTGGATGCGTTTGTCCAAACTCACATCACCAAACTTCTAAGATGTGTGTTTTATTTTATGTAAATTATATACTCCAATTAACTATGAAAAACAAAGATGTTAGGCAGGGAGTGGGCAAATCTGCACAGAATCCTGGGATGCCCTGGGGAGAAGAGAGATGGGCTCTCTTTGCTTTTGAAGCTCAGCTGGCAGAGGCCGGCTCTGGTGCCAGCTCCTCTCAATAGGAGAGGGCCAGGGCTCCAGGGAGGTCTGCTCACAAGGGACCAGGCTGTTCCCACCTCACCCACCCTCATTCTAGCACCTGGCCTCTGACGGGAGGAGGGACTGGCTTAGGGCACAGCACATGGCCGGATGTGCAGGGCTAAGGTGCCAAGACTCTGCCCCATAAGCATCCCAAAGAGCCTCTCGGGGAGCTCAGTGGCCTCCGCTTTGGGCCTTGATCCATAGCACCTTCTGAACTACTCTAGCAGTGGCGTCAGGCCTGCAAATGGGCACCAGGATGATGCAGGATGCCCAGAAAGGTGGCCCAGGCAAGAGGTGGGAGCTGGAGAAACAGCTCACGCCCATGGTGAGTGGAATCCTTAACCCCGCAAAGGTCTTTAGAGCCAACTCTGGGGTTCCCTGCACACTGGCGACCAGTCAGCCGTAGTGCAGAGAGGACAAGTTAGGTGAAATGGCTTTATTGCTTATAGATAGAGCAGTTATGAAATTATCACATATGTGCATCCAGAAAGGATCACCCCAGCCCACCTCCCAAGGCTCACAAAAGCCAGGAGATGGGGAACAGAGTCTTGTCTGAAAGTGATCCTCTTGCACTGCCGCTGAGGCCCAAAATGCAGCCTGCCCCACCCAGAGCAACATGATTCACCAAGCTAAAGCACTGAAGGACATCACGGAACTGAGCCCCGCCTGTCTCTGGCCGTTCCTCCCTGTCTCTGGACATGGCCATGTGGCACATTGAGTTATTCATGACAGCTACTACTAAGCAAGGGAAGGACCCCCCCAACTCCTCCTTTGGCAAGATGAAATTTCTGTCCCTCCTGTTCCGAAAATTTCTCTTCTTTAACTCTCTTTTGGGCAAGGAGGGCTCTGAGTATGACAACCACTATAAGCTTGGGCATTGCTGAAGGGAGGCTGGAGCGCAAAGGGGATGGGGTGCACTGGGTGGGGGGGAGTGCCCACACAAAGAGGCCTTTGGGCCTGTGCATCTGGAGGGCCCTGGGGTCCAGATGAACCACAGCTCCCTTGGTAAGAAGGCCCTCGCCCTGATCGGGCACTGCCGGGGCCAGGCTTGCACAAGAAAAAGGCTGATGGGGAGACACACCAGCAGAAGGGACTCCCAGAGGCCCATTTATGGGGGGCTCTGAAATGGAAAAATGCTAAATTGATGGCAGAGTAGAGAGAAGCCTTGTCAGGCCTCGGTGACACAGTAGCTTTCTTCCAGTAACAGTCTTTCCAACGCATCCCTGCTTTCCAAGTGGATCCTTGCGTTCCAATTACTCACTATGTAGTTACTTAGCAATTAACACGTATTCAGCACCTCTACGTCCCAGGCAGCAGTACATGACAGACAAAGCTGGGGTCTTACCTCTCTTGTCAGGTGGAGATTAAAGGGTGTGGCAGAATACAAAGCCAGGTGTAAGGAGGTTGGGGTTGGAAGGCTGACGGGGGACAGGCTATTCTATAAAGGGGGCCAGGGGCAGCCTGGTAAGATGGTGTTTGAGCAGACACCAGAGGGAGCCCAGGGCGAGCCAGGAGGAATAGCCCAGGTATGGGGCAGAATGCCCTAGCCCGAGGTGGGATTTGAGGCGATGTGGACAGAGCACTATGACAGAAAGGCAGCATGGGAGCATGTGGGGCAGCTGGTCGTTAGGGCTGGTAATGGGCACTGCATGCAATGCGAAGCTCTGGAAGGTTCTAAGCCAGGCTCTGCTTGCTGTTGGGAGACCAGAGCTGTTCCCTGGAAGCAGCAGAGTGATGAGAGACACAGGCCTGACCTGACCAAGCCTCCAGGCGGGGGACCTTGCCCCTGGAATGGCCATCACTTCCCCACATTCCAGTGGCTAAAGCAGATGGTGTTTTCTGAGCAACTATTCTAGGTCCAGTCCACCAGTCAGAACAGGATGCAACCTGTGAACGGGCAGCACACTGCAAAGTGGCACCTCAGGAAGGCAGCCAGCCTGGCACAGGGGACCCGGCAGGGTGCCCTGGTGTGTCCCGGGACTGGGCGACAGGCATGCAGAGAGGAGTGTGCAGACCTTCGCTACCAGCACATGCTCGCTGAGAAGACACAAACAAACTTGTTTCTGTTCACTTCCTAGAGTTAGAATGAGCGTAAAATGAAACATTTCTCCAAGAAACCATTTGCTTCTTTGCCAGGAAAACAGCTGTCAGGACCTGGCAGGCCGGGGCCATTAGCTGACTGCCCAGTGAATGAACGAAGGCGAGGCATTCCAGGTGGCCTCAATACCTGGGCCAGGTGACTTGGGGATTCCCTTCCTGCCCCATTTCCTCAGAGTATTTAAAGACACATGCCTGTGAGAGGCAGCACCTGGCTTAGCTTTGTTGCTCACGTGCAGCAGAAACCCCGAGGAAGCTAGAATGAACACATTGAAATGTCCCTAAAATAAGTGTTTGGAATTTGTCTTTTACTATATTTGCCCCCGAAAAACATTTATAATTAAGAATTGGTTTGTTTGCTTCTTTAGAAAATCAGACCACGTTGAGTCAAAGCTTATGCCAAAAAAAGAAAAATTGAGATTTCCCAAACTTGCAAATGTCTCAATATGTTGAGCCCAGGTTTAAGGCACTGATGTAGCCAGTGATACTATCGATGTGGAAATGATATTGCAATATTCCTTCCTTTCACAAGTTATGTGATCTGTGTTTATTTTTATTAAAACAAATGAAAGTTAAATTTGAAGGACCTCTGGACATTTCTTAGGATGACTGGAGAATTCTTGGAGCCTCAGAAGACCAGTGCTAGAGATTACTGTTCAAAATGGTGATTACCGTTACCGATGAAAGTTCAATACTAAAATTACCAAGAAGTGAACTACCTCCTACTTTCACTCAGTTGTTTATGTGTAGGAGACCATTGATTAAATGCAAATTATTTGACAAGTATCCCCAAACCTTTTTAAAATGTTGGGGGCTGTATAATCTGCTGGAAAGTGGCTTGAGCTAGAAATTAACGCCGCCCTCAACGAGAACCCTAAGGACAAACGACTTGGGACTCTAAGATATTGAAGAGTAGTAAGGGCCCTGAGTGCCTGGACCTGCACTTTAATCAATGAGAACAATTTCAACTCCAGAGCATCTATTCCCTGGAGTTTATCTCGTCTGCTCCAGCCACGCTGCTGTCTGCAGAAGGAATCCATTTCATAAACACCTTCATCCAGTGATTTCAGTTGTTAAAAGAAAAAAAAGGTTTAGAAAAATCCCGAATGTATTTTTGAGCAGTTCTTACTTTTCCAGTCCTATTTCGGAAGATGCCTGACATGATTTTTTTGTTGGTGGTGTTGAGTTTGCCTGCTCCGCTGGAGAAAAAGTGCAGACACACCTTTCTCATAGGAAAAAGCTCATCACCCAGCTTGTGAGCAATGTGAGGAACAGAAATTTGGGGAAGACCATCATCTTCTGACACTGAGTAAAAGCTAAATGGGAAGATGCATTTTTCAATGCAAAATGGAAAAAAAAAAATCGACAAAGGATTGCATGGTTTGCAGCAGAAGAAATGAGAAAGGGGGAAAGAGAGAAACCATTTGCTACGGTGAGACCTGCAAGGGGAAGCCTGGACTTCATCCTGGAGATTGCTCAAGAAGTGTCACACTCAAAAATTTTAAACAAAAACACTTTAATTATTTACATAACCTAAAATAGATAATAAAACCATCAGGTGAGTTCATATTTATGTTTTTCTTTTTAAAATGGTAGGATAATTACAAGTAATCCACTAACCTCTTTCTGCCCAAAATAAATAAGAGCTGGGGAGTATGTGGGTGGCAGAAAAATTGAATTGGAAAGGAAAGCAGAAAGCCGTTGCTGTCTTAGCCAGTCAAATGTCCTTTTATAATATTGTCTTTGCTTTCTTTTCTAAAATTTGAAAAATACACTTTTCAGTATAACTTACCATTCTCTCTCTTAGGTTATTATTTGTAAGGTTAAGATATATCAAATACTGGTTTGACCCGAGAAACGATTTTAAAACATGTATTCTGTGTACTTCCGCACATCGTGCACAACTCTAGTATCCCCTCAACGCCAGAGAGGGGGTCGATGCCCCTTACGTGGCAAATCGCACAGTATGCAGAGCAGAAAGAACGGAGCACTCACCAGCTACACGGAGATGCTACCCCCAAGTAGGCCTTCTGCAGACAGCAGCGTGGGCAGAATTAATCTCCTTAGAGCTTCTGCTGTTGGAAATAGGGATAGTTACAGAAAATTTGTTGAAGATGTTCTATTTTAAATTTTCCTGCCGAGCAATTACAGATAAACCAAGAGCTATCTCTGCATCCAGAGTCCTGCTATAAGGAAGCAAGCTTCCCAGGGCAGAGCAGTATGGGATGAAAACAGTGTGGGCACGTGGAGACGAGGAAAATGGGGACAGAGGAAACTGTCTTTTCTCCTGCCTGTCGAAAATCATCAAATGTCTAGTGAGGAAGGAAGGTTAATATCAAAACTAAGCCACGTCTCTTTTGTAGTAACTACATGCACGTATTACACATATCCTAAATATGCAGTAAGCTGCACGTGGTCTCTTTTTGTGGTATGGATACAATTATTTAATACTACTTTTTTTGTCCTTTAGAAAAATGTAAAGAACATTTTGTATTGTAAAAAGAGATACCCTGGATTGACTTAGACACCAAATGATATTTACAATGAATTAACTGTTAGGTGCCTAAAGTAAAAATATCAGATGCACGCAGAGCCTTAAAATCTGGATGCCAGTGCCATCCAGGAAAGATATAATACAAATCGCATATGTAATTTTAAGTTTTATTTCTGGTAATAATATTAAAAGTCAAAAAGGAAACAGGTAAAATTAATTTGAAGAATATGTTTTATTTAACCCGGGATAGCCCATGTATTATTATTCCAAAATGTAAGCAATTGTGAAAAACAATTTAAATATTTTATAATTTTCTCATACTTAGTCTTTGAAATCCAGTGTGTATTTCCTGTGTGTAGTATATCTCAATTTAGACTTGCCATATTTCAAGGAGCTAAAAAGTCACAGTGGCAGGCTGGTGGCCACCAAGCAGACTGCCCAAGTGTGTAACACACACTTACACAGAAGCACGCTCACACGGCCCACATAGCCGCATGGCTATAGCTTGTTTTTTCTGAGCAAAGGAAGAACAGCTCCGAACAAGAGGATGCTGAAGTTCCAATGATGTTTTCCTGGCCACATTTTTACACTAGTATGATTCAGAGGTTTTATTGAAAGCTCCATAAATTTCTGTGTTCCATAAAAGCCTGGCAGATAAGGGAAACAATTTCTCAAAAGCGAGGGCCTGGATAATGAAAGTCCAGTGACACTGATAGAAACAAATATGAAAAGCAATTTAATCAGACCCCGTAGTGCTTATTAAATCAAGAAGGAAGAGGGCCTCAGTTCCATGTCTGGTCTCAGAAACCAAGAGAAGCACCGTGAAATAAGCTCATGCCAGCTTCTCGGTGCAAACACACCCAAAGGGGGCTTCCTCAGAGGGGCGAGGGGACAGCTCTTGAACAGATTTCTCTGAATAGGACAGAGAAGTGGTCACCATGAAGGTCTCTGAACCTGACTGAGGCAACTGGCTGCTCTATGCAAAACGTACACTAAAAATATATCTCAAAGCACAGCCCCCAGGGACATGTCCCTCAGAAGAGCTATGGAGAAGGGAGGAGTGAGGGAGAAAGACTGGGGAAAAAGGAGGCACCCCCGCATCCGCAGCCTCAGGTGAGGTGTGAAGTTCATTGCTCTTCCTATTCTCAGGCCAGCCCGGATTAGCCCAGTAAGCCAGGACAGCCCCTTCCCCATCTGGGCTCTCTGGGTAAAAATCCTATTGTTTGAAGTTCTTGCCTTCTGGGTACTCTAGGAAAAACCGTTTTCTTTCTTCCTCATCTTATTCACAAAGATCACATTTAATACTTGTAAACAGAAAGATTCTTTTAAAAGGGAGACAGTGGGGAAACTGTAAATGATCCAAATAGGAGAAACTTCATACCAATTCTGGGGATGGCGTGTCTTCTAAGATTGAGACAGAATGCTCATTTCTCGGGTTCCTTAACTCCCTTCAGCAGTGTTTTCATGACCCACGCACAGAAATGTGTGATTTGTAAGATGGTCCTCTTGCTTCTGCTTTATCCCATCTTCAGCCCACGTGAAAAGGGGAGGTCGGGTTATTTTAGGAGGAGGCCATCAGGACTGCGGGGTGTCTAGAATATAGAGCAGCAATCTTGAGAGGTTCCCATTCCAAAAAAGAGTGATTTCACTTTTTACAGTAATTAAAAGAGAAATGTGAATGGTCTCCAAAGAGCAGACACTAAAGAATAGGTTTGGAGGCTTCCTGCGAATTCCCTGCAATTCAATTATCGTGATGGAGGACGGCATCGTGCCCTAGGGAAGGTCGGTAGGTCGCAGCGCAGTGTCTCAGCTCCCGTTTCATCACAAATATAATGAAAATAAAGGCTCGGGACTCCATGTGTTTGCTGCTGCTCTAAGCTGATTTTCCAGGATAGCATCAAATAATTGCCTGAGATGATTAAATCTAATATCCCGTGATATTATAAGTTGTGTCTTTTGGGAGAGTCTGAGCCCAATATTTAATGCCAAAGATAAGATGAAACCCTGAAAAGTAAATAAATAAATCATGCCTCACAAGAAAGAGCAAAAATATTCAGCTTCAGCAATTATATTTACAGACAAAAATAATGGCCCAAATGCTTAGAAAAATTTGATCACACAGAATTTCTAAGTATGTTATCAAATTAGTTTTTCTCCATGCAAATTATCCAACATTTAGATATCTATAAAATTCTGTCACACTTAAGTGGATATTAACTGCTGACTGTGATGATGACGTGTCCTTAGAAATAACCGCAGGAGGGTGGGCATACGTCTTCACTGCGTGGTTTCAGATGAAGATTTTGTTTGGGATTTTGTGTGTTGAGGCCTCTAAGCCTCAATCACTCTGTCTGTAATCTGGGCACAATAACACCCACCCCATAAAGTGGCTGTGGCGGATCCTGATTTGTGGGAACTCTATGGCAGAGTGCATGGTGTACAAAGAGAGGTTTCTTTTTATTAACAGGGTCATAAGGATCCCCAGCTAACATGGAACTAACATTTACTTCCCTGTAGCCCCTAGGAAGGTTATAGGGTGGCTGTGCATTAACTCATCACTAGCTATATTGGCCCCTAAAGTAGGTTCTCAGATCAGCCAGTCCCCAACATAGTGATGGGGACGAGGGCCCTGCCAAGAATAAAGGCCAGTGACAGGAACTGTGTAGTATTGGGACTGGGGTGGCAGGAAGCATGGCTCTGATGCCAGGGAGCACCAGAGAGAGCCAGGAATGAACTGGGCACGGAGGAGGACTTCCAGCCAGTGTGCATGAGGCTTCCCATTGGGTCCACAGCAGGGCAGGGTGGGGCAAGTGCAGCTGGAAGAAGCACAGGGCTGCGGACAGGCCAAGAGGACGTGCGAGGACTCTAGGGCAGGCGTCCTTCTCCCCAGCCTCAGAGGGAGCTGCCCCAACTCTCCTTCTTCCCTCTGCACTGTCCCCAGACCCCAGCTCAAAGGAGCTCCCGATCTAGACGTGACCCCAGGAGTGGGAGAAGACACACCAGACTGCATGTGACTTGAGGATGGGACCAAGGGAGGGGGCTTTGTCCCTAATTTGTTCTAGTGCACATTGTCTTATAGTTTGTTTTGTTTTGAAAGTTCAAAACCATACATGCTTGGTATTAAAATTTATACCTAATTTTTAAAAAGCAAATAAAGAGTTGAACAAAAATCGTCCACGATGTCACCACCAAAAACTATTTTGGACTTTTTTTCATATAAATTAATACATGCATTTGAGGACCAGGCACACAAGACATTTAGAGGCTTTCTGTGCTAGAACTGTGCCCCTGTCATCTGGAACCCACTGTCCTGTCCATCCACAGGAGGGAGAACGGGAGAATGATGGGGAAAGGATGCCTGAAAGCTCTCATTCAGGGTAGTACACGGTACATGATTTTGGTGGAAAACATTCTCTTTCAGGTGACCTCAGCCTCTTTGGAGATAATTGTGTATTCAGAGGTGTTTATTTTTCCTTCTCCCTTCCCAGGCCAAGATAATAACATGTTAAAAGTGAACACACATTCAAAGCTCAGCACCTGTGTAATCCTAAGGGTACATCAGGACAGAAACCACCCAATGAGCTGTCTTGATTCTCCCCACACGCTGTGGGGTCTCCATCAGGGTCCCTCCATTTTCTCATACCTTGTTTCTATCGGGCAGTTGTCAGTCCCCTTCCTGGGAGGAAGCCTCCCTACTCACACCCAACAGGGCCCTTCTCTGCGTCTCCACCCCATCCTAATTCTCAGGTCTCTTTACTGTGAGGCTTGTATGAAAACACTGTTCAGCCCAGAACTTTGTTTCTGGTACATAAAAGCCCTTCCTCCCAGGGTAACAGTCATGATGGCTTAGCCCTCACAGGAGAAGGGTTATAGAGAAACACTGAAAAAACTTGGATCTAATGTTTGCCAGATATTATTCCTGTTGACTCTCAAACACATTATTTGGTAACCTATCTATATTTCAACGACATACTCTGAACATCTCCAAGAGGCCGTACTCCACCTACTTTCTCCTCCCTCCCCTTCCTCTCTGGACTTACCTCTTCCTTCCTTACAGGGGTGGGGAACCCGTGGCCCTTGGGATCCTTGAGTGCGTCCATTTCAATAGACTCTCATTAGTTTAGTTTTGATTCAACCACTTTATAAGTAGTGATAGTATAAAATTTTATTTTAGCAGAATGAGTCAGGTAAAAACAATTCCATAAATATTTTATTGAAATTGATAATTTACCTTTTTCATTTTATTTTTTACAATTTCTCTTCTAATTAAGTAAGCAGGAGAAATAACATTATGGGTTTTCTCCCCTTTGTCATTTATTTAGGGATAAAACAATTCTGTGTTTTTAATTATATGAAGGTCCTCTAAGCATAGTTCAAGTTCTTGTTAGTAGAGCTGAAAACCACCTTTGATTTCTCTATCTTGACTATGGCTTCTGAGGATCAGGCCACCATCTGTGAGTATTCTACCCTGAGATACCTATTCAGTCCCCATGCCAGCCTGGCCTCTCCGTCCCTGCTGCCCTGTCCTGGCCACTTGACCCTCCTACCATAACAGCTTCCTAACTGTTTCAGGCCATCTCCTGCAAAGTATTTCCACCATTCTAATCACCTCTCTAAAACATTCCTTCGTTTATATCTAGGTAAACATTAATTAGAAGATAAAGTCCCAACTTTTTCAACTTGATGTTCCAGTCTCTTGACAAAGTCTTCTGACTGGATCAAGAGCTCATTTTCATCTTCTGAGGTCTGTCTTCCAATACCCGGCTCCAGGTGATATGTAAATAATTGTGTGTGTGCTTGCTTATAAAATACCTTCGTTGTCATAAAATCATCTTCTCTACCAAAGAGCTCTTGTGCAAACATGGGATTTTACTGTAATTCAGAGGTAATCTGTAAAGGTTACTCTTGCATTAACTATTGTTAAAAACAAAAAGTTGGCTAAGCAAATAAACAATGTAAATAAAATTTCAAGAAATATTCAGTGTCTTAAATGACTAAATTTCATAAAGTAATTTAGAAATCAAAATTTGCATATAAAATGACTAAATTTCATAAAGTAATTTAGAAAACAAAATTTGCATACCAGTGACTCACTGACTGTAAGTCTTTTTTGGCTATTTATTAATTCAGGAGGCTTCCTGAACTATTCCCTTCTGGTTAGATAAACTATTTCCAGGCCTCCTATAGCTCCTTTTGGGGAAAATGTTACTTTACTCACCTTGGTAATGGCATTTCCTCACCAGGAACACTGTTAAGCTTCATAGAAAAAGGCCCCCTCTTGGGGAGAGAAAGCATCCTGGGGTGAGGGTGACCAGCTGAGCATGAGCCAGACCCCAGCCCCCTCACTCCCTTGCCCAGGAGACCTTGTGGGCCATAGCCTTGCTCAGGGCACGGGGCCTGGGTGAATAGAGGTGCATCGTAAATGTTGGTTGCATTGCAATAAAATGATGTTCTTTGAACTCCTTTACTTGGCAATATTTATTTGGTATGGGGACCACAGAATTTGGGGCAAATACTGTGAGCAGTCCATGATTTTGTTTGTGTCCCAAGAACTTGCATAAAACTACTATTTTTCAAATATATGTATAATTATTATATACAAATAACAAAGTAGAAATTCATTTTTAAAATTCATCAAACTGACAATAGAATGTGATCGTGTGGTAGTTTCACAAACAGTGGTTCTACCTTTAGGACTATTCTTGCCCTGGGGGTCACTGACTAAAATGGAGAAGATGGGTGACAGGCTGAGAGTGTTCTTGACAGCCTTGTGGGGGATAGGGAGACAAGCACTGAAACCCAGTACCTTCCAAGGTTTGGGAACTGGCAAACCCCCTGAGTTTGGGAATGGGACCTAGTGATATGGAAAGAACTAGAATTAAACCAGGTCTCCTCTAGATTTCAACAGAGCTACAAATCTTCTGGGTGGCTCAGAAACATCTCAGTGCCTACAGTTGGATTTAGAGGCCCTTGGGATGCTAGTGCCCCCAGAAGCTTGACAAAATCAAGGAAATAAAAATAAGAGGTCCCCAGAGGACAATGATCTCAAGGCCTCAAATTGCTTCTACCAAGAAAAGTTCAAATACAATGGTCATCATAAAATAAAAATGAGACTAAGCATATGAGGAGACACGAACTCAAAAATAAGAGCCAACAAAAGCAACAGACAACGGAAATATACCCACAGAGGCTCTGTATTAATATTAAATGAATATTAAAACAAGGCCTTAAAATAAACATGGAGTAGGGGCTCTAGGAGAGAAAAGTAAAGTAATCCAACTTAAATTAACCAAAATAATTTAAATACAAAACAAAAAACTGTGTGAGTTTAACAAAAGAAGAGGATTAAAGAAATAAGTGAACTAGAAGCTAGATTGGAAGAAATCATTTACAATAAGCATGGAGGGAGATGGGGGAAAATATAAAGACAGAGAAAGCACAGGAAGAAGATTCAGAAGAAAAGGAGCAAGAGAACGGGGCAGAAACAAGGAAGTAACAGCCGAGAATTTGTTAAAACTGATCCAAGATATCCATCCTCATATTCAAACCTGAAGCAGAATAGAGGTCTCAGAAATATATCATACATATATGGACACTTGGATTTATGACAAAAGCGTAGAACAAGGGGGGAAAGAATAGGCTTTTCAACACATTACCATGGGATAGTCAGATATCCACATGGAGAGAAAATGAAACCTGACCCCACTTCATGCCATGTACAAAAATTGATTCCAGGTGTATTACAGACCTATATGTGACAGAAAAAAAAACAAAACAGAAAAGACTTTAGAAAATAATATAGAGGAATAACTTCACGTTTGGGGGTTAACAATGCAGAAAGCACTGACTTAACGAAAGATTGATGAACTGTACTATGTTAAAATCATTCACTTCAATTCACTAACACGCACTGCAGGAGAGTGCGTAGGCAAACTGCGAGTCAGGAGGATATTTGTGACGGGTGATGCTGCACAGAGCATAGAGCACACACACAAAATATAGTTTTAAATGCCTACAAATTATTTTTAAGATAAATATAGCAATAGGAAAAAAGGAAAAACACTAGCACAGGCATTTAAATGATGAAATACAAATGGCCAACAAACATGAAAAGATGCTTAATGTATTAGAGTCTCCAGAGAAGCAATAAGATATTGAAAGGATAAATACTGAGAGGGAGAGGGAGAGAAAGTGGGGGAAAGGAAGCGGGGAGGGGAGAGAGAGATTTATGTTAAAGAATTGGCTCACACCTGTGGGGACGGGTAAGTCTGAAGTCAGCCAGGCAGACAGGCTGGAGACTGGGAGGTTGGGGGCTGATGTTTCAGTCTTCAGCCTGAAGGCAGTCAGGAGGCTGAATTCCTTCCCCTTTCTGTGATTTCAGTCTTTGCTTTTAAGGCCTTCAACTAACTGGATGAGACCTGTTATACTCAGAGTCTACTGATTTAGACGTTATTCACACTTAAAATCACCTTCATAGCAACTTCTAGACTGGTGTTTGACCAAACGACTGGACACCATAGCCTGACCAATTTGACATGTAAAATTAACCATCACATTCAACTTCCTTAGTAATGAAAAGATTCACATTAAAACTATAAGACGTCACTACACCTACACCAGAATGGCCACTTTTTTTTTATTTTTAAAGGACAGGAGGTCTCCCTGTGTTGTCCAAGCTGGAGTGCAGTGGCTATTGCAGGTGCAGTCACAGGCAATATAGCATCCCGCTCCTGGCCTCAAGCAATTCCTCCTACCTCAGCCTTCCAAGTAGCTGGGACTACAGGTGTGTGCCACCATGCCCAGCTCAGAATGGCTGAAGTTAAAAAGACAAACCATATCAGCTTCTAGAATGTGGAGAAATAGGAGCTTTCATATGCTTCTAATTGATAGGAAAGTTAGTATAACCACCTTGGAAAACAGTTAAGGACTGTCTTAATCTATGACCCAGAAATTCTACTCTTGGGTATTTACTCAAAAGAAATACATGCACAGGTTCATGAGAAAACAGACACAAAAATATTCATACAAACACTACTCAGAGTAGCCAAAATTACAACCAATTCAATTGTCCACCAAGAAAAAAAGTAGATAAATTATAGTGTAATATTCTGTGGAATACACATATTATGCCACAGTTTGTTTAGCCATCTGCCCATTGCAGGGTACCTCAATTGTTTCCAGTTTGGGCTACTACATACATAAAGCTGCTATGAACATTCATATACAAGTTCTTGTGTGAATGTAAATCTTCATTTCTTTAAGATAAATGGCCAGGGGTACAATTGCTGGGTCTTTGCATTTTTTTTTTTTTTTTTTTTGCTTTCAACTGGCTTTCAATTTTCTTACTTTGAAGCCTAGGCTTAAGCGATTCTCTTGCCTCAGCCCCCCAAGTAGCTGGGACTACAGGCACATGCCAGAACGCCCAGCTTTTTTTTTTTTTTTTGGTAGAGAGGGGGAACTCACTCTGGTTCATGCTAGTCTTGAACCTCTGAGTTTAGCGCAATCCACCCATCTCGGCCTCCCAGGGTGCTAGGATTACAGGCGTGAGCCACCACGCCCAGCCCTTTGCGTAGTTTTATAAAAAACTGCCAAACTATTTCCCAGAATAGCTGTATCATTTTATGTTCCCACCAGCAGTGTACAAGTGAACCAGCTCATCCACATCCTCACCAACATTTAATGTTGCTGCTGTTTTTATTTTAGCCACTGATAGGTGTGCAGCGATATCTCGTTGTGGTTTTAATACTCATTTTCATGATGGCTAGTGATATTGAATACCTTGTTCACTATCTGTACATCCTCTTCTGTGAATTGCTGGTTCATCCTTACTTTCAAATTGGATTGTTTGTTGACTCTTGAGGTTTGAGAGTTCGTTATTCTAGATGCCAGTCCTTTGTCAGACGTGGTTTGCAAATACTACGTATTGTCTTTTGGTCTATAGTTCGCCGTTTGGTCCTCTTCATGAGTTCTTTCACAGGGCAAACATTTTTAATTTTATGAGGCTTAATCCATAAGTCCTTCCTTTACATTTAAGTCTGTATTCCATTTTGTGCTAATTTTTGTGTAAGGTTTGAGATTTAGGTCAGGTTCATTTTTGCCCACAGATGTACAATTTCTCTGGAACTATTCATCGAAAAGACTATCCTTCTCTATGAAATTGTTTTTGCACTTTTGATGGAAATTAGTTCAGCATGTTTGTGTGTGTCTATTTCTGGGCTTTCTGCTCTGCTGAATTGACCCTTGTGTCTATCCCTCCACCCACACCACACTCCCTTACTGCTGTAGCTACACTATGAAATAGACTAACTCCTTTATCCTTCTTTTTCGAATTGTTTTAGCTATTCTAGGACCTGTGCCTTTCCAGATAAACTTAGGGATAAGCTTACCCGTGTTTACAAAAAACCTTGCTGGTATTTTAAAAGAAATTACATTAAACTTATTAATAAATTTGGGGAGAATTGATATCCTTATGCTGTTGGCCATTCAACCCATGAATTTGGTATGTCTCTACATTGAGTTAAATCTTCTTTGATTCCTGTCTTCAGCATTTCCTAACTTCGGCATGCAGATTTTGTACATATTTTGTTAGATTTATACCTGAGCATGTCATTTTCTTTGGAACTACAAAGAAATTTCTTCAAGCCACAGCTTGAAAAATGCTGTGACTCTGCCTTCAGACCTCCTTGGTGTCAGATGTGAAATCCACTGTCTTTCAGATAGGTGTTCCCCATGAGTAAGGCGTCATTTCTCTCCAGTTCTTTCAATATTTTCTCCTTTTATTTTAATCTTTGGATATTTAATTATGAAGTTAAGAAGTTTAATTATGATTTCTCATCCCGTTTATGTTTGCTCTGCCAGGGACAGGGGGGAATTAGCTCCTAGCTCAGTCTCATGCCATTGGGGCCGGAGTCCAAGCACCTCCATCAGCTTCTGTGGGCAGAGAGTCCCTGTTCAGCCTGCTTGTGTTTTGTTGGAGTAGGGTAGGGATGGCCAGAAAGGTTTCCTCTTCTTGTTAGGCAGCCTGTTCCCTGGACTTAATCCAGGGGGACGGGCTTTTCTTAGAGCTTTCTGTGCCTTCTGAGGTTTGCAGCTGGGGCTTCTGCAATACCTGTTAAGGACCCACCACAAGTCGTTCCTCAGGTCCCAAGGTCGTCTGGCTGGCTGCTTCTCTCCCCCTGTCAGAGCGCTCCTGTGTTGTCTGCTGCATTATATCCAGGCATTCCTGGTTGTAGGAGGGAATGCCTGTGTGGGATGGGACTCTCCATCTTGGGAACAGTAGTCAGTACTCTCCTCTAATGGGTTTTGCTCTATGCTATTTACAGGTCACCATTTAATAGGGTTAAAAGGCAAGAAAGGAAAAGGCCACCATACTTGAAAAGGCTGAGGAGCCTTGACTTGGCACAAATTATTTTTCATTCTGACATGTCCCAAAACCATATTTCTTACAGAAATATGCTGTGCCAATCCCAGCTGACCTTTCTGGGCAGTCTGGTTTACGGAAATCGTTTAGCAGATAGCTCCTGGAGCAGCAGGCAGGCCGGCCCTCCATGGGGGCTCTGCTGGCAGCCCCTGCCCTGCCTTGCCCCTCCCTCTTCCCAAATGCACCCTTCCCTTTTCTATGGTTCTTCCTGTGCCCTCGCCATGCCCTCCCTCCTGTGTGGGCTTCGGGGTAATCATTAACAACTACTGTTTATGGACTAGCCACTGTGCTCAGCGCAGACCAGGGCTTTAGCCCAAGCCCCACTGCTTCTGAGGTAGTCTCCTCAGCGGCTTCAGACAGGCAGAGGATGAGATGGTACAAGCCCCCAGTCAGTTCATCCTGGAAGGTCCTGACACTCTAACAAGCTATTTACAATGAGCCTGGCAAGAAGGATGATGGGGGTGGGGCACTTGGCCCCAGCCTAGCTGACCCAGGCATAAAAGGAGCTGAGTTGACTTGCTCAGCTCCCTGGTCCCTCCCTCTGTCTCCTGCTTGCCGCTTCCTCAGACCTGGAGTACATATGCACTCAGCTTGGCTCTTCAGTAGCGCAGGCTCTTTTCTACCCCTCCTCCTCTGGGGCATGGCCCTGGGGCCTTGGATCCTGGATCTGCCTTCAAGGGCACACCCAAACAGTGCCCCATTCATCCCAACTCACAGAATGAGCTACACTGAGTTCAAAATCACAATGCACAGATGGATGGTCCCACCTGCAGCTTCAAGGGGCAACATTAATGCACCCTAGGGAGGCCATCATCTCTCAAGGAAGCCTGTGGCTGATGAATGACTAACCTTAAGGGGTTACTACTCATTCAAGGAATGAACCACACTGAGGCCTGATGGCCAATCTAAAGAAAGGATTTCCCATAGCTGGTGTCACAGGCTCAGCTTCCGAGAGCCCAGAAGGGACTTACATTTCATCTTCCCATGACATGGATCAAATATGAAGCCACTTTTTGGATCCAGGGAAAATAAACTCCTGGTCACACATTGCAATTGTTAACTACTAGCAGCCATGTGGCTTCCACTGTAAGCCCACAGAATTAGCAAACTCTATCTGAAATTAGGTATTGCTCATTGGTAGTTGCACCTGCAACCCAAGGGAAATTATTTTTCCATTCTGACCTGTGAGTTCCAGTTCATCTTAGCTATAATCAAATGCTCTGTGAGTTGTAATTGGAGTTTCATTTAAGCCACCTGCTTGAGCCAGAGGTGAGAGCTGGCTCAAGCATGATATCCCAAAAGACAGGCCTCTTTGTCAAGACCTCTGGCCTCAGATGAAGGAAACAGACATCACATGGGGGATGGAAACCTCACTAATGGAGTGGGATGGATAAGAAAAGAGTACACTTTTATGTTGTAAAAGGACATCCACCAAAGCCTCACATAGGTGCCACTGAGTTCACCAAAAGAGTTTTATAAGACAGGGAGGGTGGTCCAGTTCTGCCTGCAGACAAGGTGCTTGCCAGGGACTAAGGCTGAATCCTCCAGCTATTTCACCTTCCTGCAAAAGCAGTTGGGGTGGTGGGGGTGGTGGTAGTGGATAACTATGCAGAAGCTCACTCCAGAAAATGCCTTGAAATAAAATCAACAAGATTGATGTGCAGGCAGACAGGTAATAACTTTAAAAGTGAAAGAAATCTCCGAAGATCTATGGCATTTTTAGCAAAATAGAGGGAAGGTGGGCAGCACTTAAAACCCAACAGCGGTAATTACACCCACAGGAAGTCCCTAATGAACCCTGAAAACAAAGCTCTGAAGAAAGAGAGAGAAGATAAATGCAAAGTTCTATTTATCTAACCTTAGGGAGTTTGAACACCAAGAACTTACAATGCCTGAAACAAGGTGAGGAAAAGAGAGGGAGGGCAGCTGAGCCTTAAGAAATGTAATTTGGCAGAAGGTCAAAGAGAGTGAACGGATGTGGGGGTGGGGGGAGGCTAAATTTCTCTCTCCCATTTAGAGAAATTTAGCAAAAAATCAAAGCTTGGTTGCTGAAGAAAGACGCAGAAGAAGGAGGGCTCTGCTAACTGGGGTGAAGAAGAGTAGCTTTATTCTCAGCATGCCCCAGGCAGAGCTGTGCTGGTCTCCCCCAGGTTCCCACTCCTGGCCAGAGCCCAGGCTTCAGTGCTGAAGTAACCGCCCACCTGGTGCCACTCAGCTGAGCTGGATGTGGGTCCAAGTGGGAAGCACTGAACATGGGGCCTGGAGCCTGCACATCCTCCATCCTGCCGAGGGCTGGACAGAGAAGGGCAAGTGGAGATGAGCCTGCGCCAGGACCCAGGGTGCAGCCAAGTGAGACAGAAGGAGGTGCCAGGTGCTGAGGTCTAAGTATGTGTGCCCCCTCCAAAATTCATCTTGAAACTTGATCCCCAGTGCAATAGTATTGAGAAGTGGGCCTTTGGGGAAGTGACCAGGTTCATGAGCTCTCTGTCCTTAAAAACAGCACCAGTGCCCTTGCAAAGGGCTGGGGAGCCTGTTTTCTTCTCTTCCACTCCTTCCACCAAGTGAGGGCACAGATTGTTCCGTCTGCCACGGAGAACCCAGAAAGAAAATGACTTCCCTGATGCCAGAACTGTGAGAGGTCAATGTCTGGTGTTTATAAATGACCCAGTCTTAGCTATTTCTTCACAATAGCAGGAATGGACTAAGACAGGGACTCACAGTTCTTATGATTGAGCAATCACAGTAATTATTTAAACGTGAACATCTTTACAAAGGGCTTCCCCATCTGTTAGCTCTCTGGGGCCTCGCAATGACATGGGGAGACAAAAGGCACAGACGTTACTGATCTCAGCTTATGTACCTACTGCGTTAGTACACAACTAGTATATGTACTAGTTATGAGTCTATATACTAATTGCTAAACTATTTACAAAAGAGAAAAAGAAGACTCAGAAAGGTTTTGAAAACTGTCAAAGCCAGGTGTTGTGGCCAGTGCCAAATAGTTTCAACTATTGGGGAGGCTGAGTAAGGAGGATTGCTTGAGCCCAGGAGTTCAAGGTCAGGCTGGGCCAGCAAGAGCCCATCTCATTTAAAAAAAAAAAAAAAAGTCAAGAGGCAGAGGCTGAATCTAAATAAGAAATTGATTATATAAATCACAATGGTCCAGGAATTCAGGTGCCCTGGGTACCCTGGGCTGTATACTCATGGAAAGTACAACTCAAGAAATGAGCCTTCTGCTTGACAGCCTGCATAACCACCCTCTGAGGGAGGATACAGTGAGGCCTAAATAAACAATCACAGATAAAGTCCTAAAAACAAAACTTACACATTTGTTTTCTGTTGACACTCACAACCGCTCAGCAGCCACACCGAGGTCTGGGGAACTCAGAGACTCCTGTGGAAGAACATTAGGCCAGATGACCTTGAAGGCCTGTTCTCACCCTGTAGTCCATAATCAAGGATTCTGTATATGCCTTTGGGGAGGCAGGAATCAGGCTTTCTTATTTGAGTAGCTCCAGAGCCTCACACTTTTCCTTACCCTAGCAGGACCCAGTGCTGCCCTCAAGGAAGGTTCTGGGAGCACCAGCCCTGGGAGAGGCAGAGGTGGTAGACAGATAGCACGTGGTGTGGCAAGGGTGTCTGGTAGGCAAGATCCTGCAGGAAGGCCGGCCGCTTCATCAACTCAAGGCCTGGTTCCTGGTCTAGGACCTGCTCTGGGTCCTCACAGTGACCCACATGCTCACACAATGCTGCTTTGTGCCAGAGATATTATCCATAGCAGCGCCCGATGCCTGTGAGGTCCACCACCATGTACGGGGGAGCCAAAGCCCAGGAAGGTTTAGTCCCCCTCAGGGTCACAGTCCTGACTTCAGGTTCTACAGACTTCTTTGGTTTCATGCTGCCTTCAAAGGAGAAAGATCACATTTGCCTTCAAAATCTGTTCTTTCCTTGAAGCCCTTGAAGCCCTTGAAGCCCTTGAAGCGTCCTCTGGCCCTAGGGAGAGTGCCCTACAGTGCTTCCAAGGTAGGGCCAGGCCACCTGGCTGCAGGCGACACCCTACGGTGAGGGAATGAACAGAGGTGCCTTACCTGGATGGAACTGTTGTGCAGCCATTGAAGCTGATATGTTCAGACACGTGGGAAACTACTCCAAGTCAATTTTCAGTGAAAATACTACAATGATGGAGAACATGCACATGGATAAAAACGGGCATAGGAACAGCAGCAGTGTGATTTAATGTGACTGGGTGACGGAGTGTGGTTCTACCCATGGTTGTCACTCGGTGTCTGCAGGGGGTTGGCCCTGGGCCCCCATGTACGCTCCTGTCCCACAGCAAGTCCTGCAGAGCCTGAGTGTCCAATTCAGCTGGATTTTCCCAAATACTGCATTTTTTTTTTACTGAGTTTGGTTGAATAAAGCCATGTGTAAGTGGACCCACACAGTTCAAACCCCTGTCGTGCAAGGGTCAGCTGTGTCGCTTTTCTTGACATTCAATTGCTTTCAATGACATTTTAAGTATCAAGAAACTCTGAATTAGCAGCCACAGAAACATGACTGAGAAGAGCAGCTGTTTTCTACAAGGCCATCTGAACCCTCCTCCTGCCCAGAGCACACCAAGCTCTGAGGAAGTGAGGAAAGCAGGTCAGTCCTCTCCCACCTGAATGCAAGACATATGATGATATCCTAGAAAAGGCACTTGGTCACTTCCTCAGAGCTGGGAGCTCACCACTGCAAGGCCAGCCTGCCGTCCCTGGCTTCAGAGGGAAGAAAGAGCCAGTACCTCAGATATGCAGTTTGAAAAGAAAAAAAAATGGCCATTAAAAAAAAAAAATGTGCTGTTTTTCATGCCCTGAATCTTTCTGAACCACTTCTCCCAGTATGGGGTGGCCCTGAGGTAACTCTACCTTCTCTCACTCCCCATCCACCCCATACTGGCACTCATGCTGAGCCTCTGGAGAAGGCAGGCATACGGCCTGAGACAGGGAGCCATCAGGGCCTTGGTGGGATGACAGGGGCACCACCACCCAACATACCAGGACAAGAACGTCACTGAAGGTCAATGGGACTGCTTCCATCTCTATGGAAGCTAGAAATCTGGGAACTAATCATGTGCACCCCAGAATCTCAGCATGAAGCTCTAACCTGGTAACGTTCTTTTTTTTTTATAACATACCTTTCCCAGAAAATATTTTGAGCTCCCCAAAATATGTACACCAAGTACTACCCTGCTAACCTACCGCATACATTGTAAAACACAAATGTACATTTTTTTAAGATAAAAAGAATAGAAATTCCACTCCTAGGTATATACCCTAACATGGACTCAAACAGATGCTCATACACCAGTGATCACAGCAGCATTATTCACAAAGTTGTAAGCAACCCAAAGTGTCCATCAACAGATGACTAGGTAAACAACATGTGGTCTGTCCACACAGTAGAATATTATTCAGCCTTTCCCAGAACCCACAGAGAACTCAAACGGATTAGCAAGAAAAGAACAAGTGATCCCATCTCAGGGTGGGCAAGGGACTTGAAGAGAAACTTCTCTGAAGAAGACAGGTGCACGGCCTACAGACACATGAAAAAAAGCTCATCATCCTTAATCATCAGAGAAATGCAAATCAAAACTACTTTGAGATATCATCTAACTCCAGTAAGATTAGCCCATATCACAAAATCCCCAAACCAGAGATGTTGGCGTGGATGTGGAGAAAAGGGAACACTTCTACACTGCTGGTGGGAATGCAAACTAATATGTTCCTTTTGGAAAGATGTTTGGAGAACACTTAGAGATCTAAAAATAGACCTGCCATTCGATCCTACAATTCCTCTACTAGGTATATATCCAGAAGACCAAATCACATTATAACAAAGATATTTGTACCAGAATGTTTACTGCAGCCCAATTCAT
Organism: Nycticebus coucang; assembly: GCF_027406575.1. NCBI lineage: Eukaryota > Metazoa > Chordata > Mammalia > Primates > Lorisidae > Nycticebus > Nycticebus coucang. The sequence continues at coordinate 103,712,927 of NC_069783.1, read as the reverse complement.
AATTGCTAAGTCATGGAAAAAGCCCAAGTGCCCATGGACCCACGAATGGATTAAATAAATTGTGGTATATGTATACCATGGAATATTATGCAGCCTTAAAGAAAGATAGAGATTTTCCTCTTTCATGTTTACATGGATGGAACTGGAACACATTCTTCTTAGCAAAGTATCTCAAGAATGGAAGAAAAAGTATCCAATGTACTCAGCCCTACTATGAAACCAGAAATCTATAACCCAATTATAGCCCAAGAATATGGGAAAGGGGATAGGAAAGGGAAGGGAGGTGGGGGGGAGGATGGGTAGAGGGAGGGTAATTGGTAAGACAACACCTACGGTGCATCTTACAAGGGTACATGTGAAATTTACTAAATGTAGAATACAAATGTTTTAACACAATAACTAAGAAAATGCCATGAAGGCTATGTTAACCATTTTAATGAAAATATTTCAAATTGTATATAAAACCAGCACATTGTACCCCATGATTGCATTAATGTACACAGCTATGATTTAATAAAATAAAATAAAAGGAAGGAAATTCAGACATATGCTACAACATGATGTACCTTGAAAACTCAAAAGAAACATGCCAGTCACAAAAGAGCAACGATCGTATGATTCTATGCATATGAATATCTAGAATAGTCACATTCCTAGATGTAGACGTTACCAGCAGCATCTGAGAAGGGAAGGAGTGGAGAGCCATTCATTGCTTAATGGGCATGAGGCTCCATGTGGGGTCATGACATTTTTTGGAAGTAGTGGTGACGGTTGCACAGCATTGTGAATATAAGTAATGCCAATGAAGTGTGTGCTCTAAAGTGGTGAATATGGCGAATTATGTGCTATAAACACATATTTGCCACATTAAAAGAAGTTTTAAAAAGAAGATAAACTTAAAAGATTTTAAACTAAATATCCGTCTTATCTTCCTGAACCCAACAGCACCATTGTACCCCGAAAGAAAAGCAGTGGTCACAAAATGCAGACAAACTATCTTGAAGAAGGGATGAGAACCATCAGGTAGAAACTACAGGAGATTTTTAACTGTTGTACCCAGTGACATCTGCAAAATAATGACAGTAATGGCTGGCAGCCAAAAGCTACTTCAAATCTCATTCCAATGATTTTAATTTTTTCTTTTATTATTTTATGTATGTCAGCTTTCTACAATGAACATGTATTATTATTGTTGTAATTAGAAAAGCGGGACATTTTTTAAACCACCTAGGTCTTTTGTTTTATGAATTTTTATTTGTTTATATTTTTGGCACCGAAGTATAAGATCATTCAGTGCAGGGGACGGCAGTTCTGTATGTACTGTGAGTCCCTGGGGCATCACTGTTAACCGGGTTTGTAATGACAGTACTGGTCGTCATGAGGTGAATTATGTTATGAATAGTCCAGGACCATTTTGTATGCACTATAAAAGTTTTCATTGAAATAGTAATTTTTTAGTCTGCATACTGTAAAAGAGAACTGACCATGATCTGGAAAATCTACCCTTCTGAGCCCCTGGGTCCCCAAGGATAGCGGACCAGGTGCTATGCTTAGGTAGACAACCCAAAGTGTCCATCAACAGACAACTGGGTAAACAATGTGCGGTCTGAGTGTAGCGGGCAGAGCTACACTCTGCCATGGCAGAGTGTGTGTGCTGGCCTCGTGTCTGGTGAAGAGGAAAGACACTTGCTGGCTGTGAAGGTGTTCAGCGCTGCTGCAGGAGAGCTCTCTCCAACACGCCCTTCCCGGCAGCCACTGAGAAGGGCTCCCATCTCCCATAGCACCTGTCCTGCAGGCTGCCAGACATAACACTCAAGCCAGGGCACACAGCTCAGGGACACATTTTCCAAAAACTCTTTGAATTGTGCAAACCTCTGTGCAGGCCAAAGGGCTGCTTGCATAAGAGCCACGTGCCATGGCCGATAATGCAAGTTGCCACTTGCTTAGCTCCATGGCCCATTTCAACACCCCAGGGCCCTCCTCAACCTCCAGGGGATGGAGAAAATGATGCCTCACAGACTCTTCTGTCAGAGAAAGGAGAGTCCTTGCAGTGACTCTGGATTTCCCAACACTCGCCTGTCTGCTTCTGCAGTCTCCTTTTGAAAGACCTCCGGTGATACCCAATGGTGAATGATGCTCCCTAGGTACCTGGCAGTGGCATGAACCACCTGCAGGGCTGGTCATCTCTCCCTCTGCTCCCTGTACCTCCAATCTCCAGCACCCTCCACTGCTTCTCCAGCCAGCCAGCTTCTCCCTGGAGTCCTGGGCTCCCACGAAGATCTGTCCTGTGCTGGGGCTTATTCCGCAGGGAAAGCCCTTATTTGCCAGCACCATTCCTTAAAGCCTCCCTACTGTTGTTGCTATGGCTAGGTTGGCACCAATTGATGGGACACAACCCACACACAGCCCCCGCCCCTCCACCATAGCCACCTTACTCTGCCCTCCCCGACTCTGAGCAGCAGGAGCCATCCCCAGTCCACTGCTCTGTCCCCTTCGTTGGAAAATGGCTTCAGAGACAGCACACATCACCAATGTGGCTTCATAGGTGCCCCCTGAAATTGGGGACTTTCATGGGGTGTGACCCTCCCCACTGGGGTTGCCGCTCCCCCCACCCCCACAGAGCATCATGCCTTTCCAACTGCATCTGAGCTTTCTGTTACCGTGGTCTCCCACAAGCAATCTGCCCTTGAAATGCCCCCTTCCCCTTCCTGAAATGCTTCTTACTCACTATAACTTTTTGACAAATAACTTGACCGTTAAAACTGAAACAGCTCAGTGTTGTGGCTATTATTATTACCCACAGGCACCTCATAAAAATAATATGCATGTGGCATGAACTCAGCCAGGCTCCCTGACTGCCTGGTGCTGTTACTTATTAATTCATTAATTCCTCATTGTTAGATGACTGTTAATATCATTGGTGGTTTTCTTCTTCACATGGGAGTCCAATAGAGTTGTTACATTGTAGTATTCTCTCTCTGCCTCTGTCACAGAGGTCACTGTCTAATAACCACGTTCATGTTGGAATCTGACACTGAAGGGTTTTCTTCTTCGTTTTCACTAAAAATAACTCTGATCCCTCTAACCCTCACTTGACTTCCTCCACAGGAACCCAAATGGCAGGGCTGTCACAGATGAGTCTAACCCTAACCTCCTTTGTTTGATGTTTGTGTGTTTCACAAACTGGGAAGGGCTACCCACACGAGCCTGCAGCGGCTTGTCTACAGCCTCCCCTGAATGGCCCATCTTTTAACAGCGCTGGAAACCGTCTGCTGTTTACTCTGCCTGTGATCCCTGCTCTTGGGCTGCTTTGTTGTTTTTGCAAATGGGGCTTTATAGGTTTCCGCGTCATTCTCGCATGTCAAGCCTCCCACCAGAACCCCCTTCCCTGTGTTAAAAGTGAAGAAGTTATGAAAGAAAAGAAAAAATCAGGAGGGAGGTAGTGCAAAAACACGTCCCAGACAGCTCCCTGTTCAAACAGAGCTATTCCCTTCAACGCACTGCCCTGAAACTTCTCCCCACATCTGTTTTTGCCACCTGTTGTCACTACGTTCTGGATCTCCATTCCTGGGAGCTCTGTTCGTGGGGATACAGACCCCAGCTGTGCTGATTCAGAGGACTTCAGAACTGTCATCATTGTAAAGAACCACTTGAACTTCTTGTAACAAAGTCTAAACAAGAACCAAACTCAGTAACAGTACACAGGACCACAGAGTGGGCAAACTCCTAATGTTGCTTCCTTTTATTATAATATGGAATGAATGCACCAGATGTATTTAAGTCACTTTCCAGATAGATGGATAGGTGGATAGATAAAAATATAGATTTAAAAAATAAGTCAGTGTGATCCTGAATAGGAATTGCATATTGGCAAAAACCAACGAGCCAAACTCAAACCAGTGGCCTCTTTGCCTACTTGGCATTGGAAGCCCTTTTGCTGTCTATGGTGAATGTATCCTGCTTTGTAAACTTTCTTACTCTGTAAACTTAGCTTTCTCTTCCTCATTAAACTTTGTTTCATGCTTGCCTAAAAAAAAAAAAAAAAAAAAACAGTCGAAACAGCACATCAAATTGCTGTCCAAAGTGAACTAAACCAAAGGGTATTTGGCTTGGGTCTGACCACAGAAAATACCCTTCCAAGATATTTGCGCATGGTCTTCTTCCCTTGAGGAAGGAGGCAAAGTCAGCCACAGGCTGTCCTTTAGACGATGGCTGTGGGCAGTGCAGCCTGACTCAGCACCTTCCTAACACCAGAATATAGGAGGGCCCGGGAGCACTTTACTTATCTCAGAGGTGTAAGCAGAGGCCTGTACCAAGACAACTCCAAAATCGATTTGTAACAACAAAGCTGATCTATTCCATTCAAAGTCCTTGGACCTGTCCGTGGAGCTCAGTCACTAAACCTCAGACACTCCCCACCCGCACACAAGGATGAACAGTGAGCTGAGGGTCTGGCATGTGTGTCTGATTCCAACCTCAAACCTCGATCAGGCACAGTTATTCCTATTTTCAGATGGGGAAAGCAAGGCACCGGTGCAATTTGCTGAAGGATGTGCAGCCAAAAAGTTACCGAGAAGGCATGTGAGCCCAGGCAAAGCATGGCGCTGAGCCAGGACATCAGCGTTCCCTGCCTTAAGTGGGTATTGATTCAACCTGACCTGATCCAGAACATATGCTTCTGTGACGACAATCGCGTATCCCACATGCATTTTTAGCTAAATTCTCCTGTTTATTCCACAGATGTTTATTGAGGGCACACTGCATGCCAATGCAGTCCTACTGCTAAGGGTACCCTCAATGTTGAGCAAAAACTGACTTTCCTCATGGAACTTAGAGTCTCCTGGGAGGGAAAGTTAATCAGAGAAGCCGGTGTGTAATCCAGGTGGCATAAGTGGTGTCACACATGCTCCTAACAGGGGGCTCCTGACTGGAGTGTCTGGGGCAGCTTCTCAAAGGAAGTGACCACAGAGCTGAGCCAGGGCCTGAAGGATAAGGTGCAGTCACCAGGTGAAATGGGATGGAGTAGTGAGATCTGGAGGGAAAAGAATGTGCCACGGGCCTGTGGCTAAGGGAGCATAGCTAGAGGGCATGGCTAGCTGGGGAGCAGGAGAATGGCAGGGTAAGGGAGAATACAGGGCAGGGGCCAGATCATGCTGAATTTTATGATTCAGGGCAACAAGGAACCTTTGAATGGAGTTTAATCAGGAAGGTGGGTGGGTAGGGAAAACATCCTCTGGCTGCAGGACCAAGTGTGGGCTGGGACTGCTTTGTTCACACGGGAGGCTGGTTGGCAGGCGGCAGCAGTGGTCCCGGCTGCTGGAGCGGGGCATGAGTCCTCACACAGGTGACTTTCCAGCTGGCTTTGTTCCTCCTGAGCCGCTGTGACCAGCTCAGGTTCTGGGCCAACGGAAGCTACCTTCTCTCTGTCATCTCACGTCCGGCTTAATCTGCCAGATTCTGTCCTTTGTTAATTGTAATTCTGAGGCAAAGTCTAAGTTTAACAAAATGGTTCATGGTGTGAAACACTCTATCCTGCAGGGGCATCGCTATTGTCACGTAGCTAGTGAGGCGATGTGTGAGACATGAAGTCAAGGACACGTCTCTGTACCCACCAGTCTAGAGGTCTCTCCACCTCCATCTCCACTTGCACCACTGCAGGCAAAACCCCAGACAAGGAGGAAGGACAGTGATGGGCAGGGTGGGTTTGGACAGTGTCGTCACCCCTGCCAGCTTACGTTAATGAAGTGTGGGTTTGTTTACTGCACCACCGAGAAAGGCTGAATGCATCATTAATACACTGTTATTAAAATTCTGAGGGTCTTAACGTCCATACAGATGACACAATCAGATTAAAATATCCACTGAGCTCACATGCCAGCCCTGCCCAGTAAAATAAGTAAGTTGTTATAGAAAAGAGATGGAAGAAAAAGCAATTTTAACAAACAGCTCCAACCAAATTTGGTAAGGTAATACCTCAGGTCCTCCCTTATTTCAAATAAGGCTTTTTCTAAATCTGGCCAAGAGCTGCTGAGGAGAGTAGCAGAGGCCAAGCCGGCCAACCACAGGAACCACACTAGCCCACGCTGTCCTGGGGCACCAAGGTGTCTCGTGGCTGCCATTGTGCACTCCCACGTGCACGCACTTTCTCTCTCTCCTCTCCTCCTCCTCAGAAGCCAAGGGCAGGGATACAGCCTGCCAGGGTGCCAAGCTCGTGATTCAGTGGAGCCTAAGGATTAATACCAAAGAAAGGGGTTAAACCATTCAGCTGCCCCCCACAGCTTTAGAAAAATTATGACACATTTTGGGCATGAATGAAGAGACACAGCACTTGGTGGATCTGAATTCTGACCTCTCATTTGTAGTAAGAGCCTTTGGCAAGCAGAGAGAGAAAGGCAGAGTTTCTACTGGGGAATCAAAGGGAGAGAGCCCTTTCTATGCTGATAAAAGAAAGAACGAGAGAATATGGTCAAGATAGATCTATGTTGAGGAAACCAAGCACGTTTCTTCTAAAAAAAAAAAGAAAGAAAGAAAGCTCTACTCTCAGCAGGTACATGGCAGCCAGATATTTCTAGCACCAGGCTTCCCATGGGGGCAAGGAGCAAATTTCCTTTGAAGTCTGTCCCCAGATCACAGGCCTGGGCACCCTTCACTCTTGAGCTTTCACAGCAGTGGATGGGAACTGCGTCCTATTCTCTGTCCCCTGCACAACAGTTAATGAGCTATAAATCAGTTAACACTCCTATTGTATCTTCCAGCCACTGCCACAATTATGCTGAATAAAAAGCTACCCCCAAACCCATTGTCTTAACACAATCGTTTTTTTCTCACTCACACGCATGGTGGTCTGGGCAGGCAGCAGGTTGGGCCCAGCCCTGCCTCGCTAGTCCTAGTCCTCAGTGTCTCTCACGCTCCCTGCCCAGACAGGTCGCTAGGCGTGTTCTGTGGATGACAGTGGAAGCTCATGGGCATGTGTGGAAACATGCAGTAACCTTGTAGGGCCTGGGCTCAGGATTGAAACGACGTCACTCCACCCACACGCGACAGACCAAAGCAAGTCAAGGAGGGACAATGCGCGTTCCAGTTCCACCTTTACTGGAGGAACTTCAAAGTCACAGGGGTGGGGGAGGGGAGGGTACAGTTGGTGACAATAACACCACGTGCCATGCCTGTGAAGAAAATAACAAGAATAAGGATGCTAATACTTTATAAAAATGCTCCACGTGCTGCTATACACACCTCATACATATGGCTTGGCCAGTGAGTGGGTTAGGGGCACAAATCCATTATAACTTTAAAACCTTAAGTACCAACAGCTGCTAGAAGTCTTACCAATAACATCAACAGTTGATTAACACATATTTTGTACGTTACACATGTTATATACTGCATTCTTACAATAAAGTAAATCAGGGAAAGGAAAATGCTATTAAGAAAATCATAAGGAAGAGAAAATGTGTTTACTATTAAGCGGAAGTGGATCATCATAAAGGTCATCCTCATCGTTTTTGTATAGGCTAAGGAAGGTAAGGAGGGGTTGGTCTTGTCATCTCCGAGGGAGTAGAGATGGAAAAAAATCTGTGTATGAGTGGAATTACACGGCTTAAACCTATGTTGTTCAAGAGTAAACTATATGCAGTAGTAACACACTTGTCCCCACGGCAACCCTCCAAGTTCTATTACGACATTTATTTGTAGACAAGGAGAACAAAGAGTGACTGCGTGTACCATATCCCTTTTTGTGTCTGGCTCTGTGTCCTGCACCCTCAAACCCACACCATCCTGAGACACGACCTACCTACACAGGCGCTGGGCGTTGCAGAATCTTGGCACTCTGGGTTCTGGTCAGAGAAATGAAGTTTACTTCTGTTTTGTCCAAGGTCACCAGTGAGACTCTGGCTGTGTCTAACATAGAAATTGGCTCAAATATACAGCTCTAGTTTTGAACATCACGTAGACATTTGTTAGAATGTCTTCCCTTCTGCCTAATGGTTATGGAGTACAGGAGAAAGGGGCAGGGTGGGGGGAAGAAGAGCCCAGACCACGGCCCTGGACCAATAGCCCAGGCCCAGGACACTCCTACGTCAGGGTTTCAAATTGGGTTTTGCCACATGGTCCCCATCACAGCATCCTGTCAGCCCTCGTCTCCATTCAGGATCTTTGTACCTCTCACCCTACATTTTTCTAAGTCAATGGTACTTGGGCAGCCACATTGAAGGAAAGGCTGTCTTTTTACCTGTGGGAGACCTTTACTGTCCGGCAGGAAAGAATTGGGTGCTTTCAATGGCTTATTTAAAAAAAAAAATCACTCTATTCTAGAGCTGAAAGGTCTGCTGGTCCACAAACAATGCATATCAAATTCTGCCCTCAAGATATTCAAATTCCAGTTGGCTTGTTGCCTTGTTTAGGAAACTCAGGACTGCAATATCTCCATTGTTATTCATTCTGAGGAACAAATCACCGTGTCTTACTTTCAAACTTCAAACTTTATCTAGTAACAAGCCAGAAGTGGGAACAGGTGAAAGCCATTAAGAACGGTCAGAAAGCGATTATAAAAGCGATCATCCTGCACTCTGCAGTACAAACACGTTTCAGTCGACATCAGGGCAGGCTGCTAGAGCACACACCCCTCTGCTTCTCTACTGATGCGTGTGTACATCTTTCAATCGTCTGCCCCAGTGCCCTGACTGATACCTCTGTGGGCAACTCGCAGTGGTCAGGTGCACCTCTAAAGTCAACCATCATTTTACATGGTTGGTAAGCACTTCCTGTGCTGATGATAAACACATATTTTGGTAAAAACCTGCTATGAATTTGACCTCACTTATGGACCACTAACTGGATGACTAATAAAGACATCTTTGGACAGGCTATCCCCGCAGGGGTGTCCAACCTTTTTCTTTTCTGCAGCACATTGGTAGAATGAATTGTCATGGGCTACATATTAAATACACAAACACTAATGAAAGTGGATGAGCAAAAAAAGGTCTGTGCATAATTTTCTCAATATCCAATACCACAGATAAGCAAAACAGGCCTCAAATAATCTGCAAGCATTACCAAGCAGAGAAGGGAGTAATTGTCCTGACTGAGTGGTAGTCACCCAAGGAAGGAGCTAATGGCCTTGGAGAAACCAATTGCCTAAAGATAAAGAAACTGTGTGAAGCAGCCTGAGGACTGAGCCAGCATGTCACTGCTGGGCCCATTGGCTGGACTTCTGCAAACCGGGCCTGGAAGGCATTGGGCAGATACAGCCACACCAGCTCTTCCATGCCTGCTGTGAGCAGGGAACACTTCTCCTAAGCATACAAAGTTCCTCTCTCTGAAGGAAGTTAAAAAATTTTTTTTTACAAAAAACAGGAGGAAGACAGGGATTGCTTCCATATAAATTAAGGCAGAAAGTGATCGACCTCTTCTTGGGCCAGCACCAAAGTCTCTTGGAGCACAGTCCACTCCTTGACAGCTCATGTTACCAAGGACCTGAGAAGGAAGATTCTGAATCCCAGGAAAAGGTATGTGGGACTGTTTAAGATGTGACTTGAACATGCACCTTTGCTCTCTCCCAAACATCACCAAAATGGGCCGAAAAGGGACTTTCAGAAAGGCATCAACTCACAAGTACAGAGAAAACGGGAGCAGAGAGGATAGTATAGAGTGTGGCTGTGACAGACCAGGCCATCACTGCTGCGCAGCCGGGGGCCAGCACAGCTTAACCTGTACTGCAGGATTCAGAATGATCTGGAAGGTGGCAACTCAGGACAATAGACACAGCAGAGACAGTGGGGCTATACACAGAGTTTGGGTGTGACTGTTTTAGTCCTACAGGGATGGGGCAAGGGCAGGAGTAGGGGCAGCAGACTCAAGGCCAATTCTGTGGAGGTTCTGGGGCCTGAGGGATGCCAGGTACCCCTGAGAAGCACTGTCAGGAGATGGGGAGAGTGGGAATGTTGGTACCCAGACCAAAGTGTTGGTACCGCAGCCCTTTTTCCCTAGCAGTCAAGCTCTAGCCTGCAGGAAGGAAACTAAGAGATCCTTCTGGGGCAAAATGGTCAGCCCACCAGGAAGACCCTGAGGATATCAACCATGTGAGTTCCCAAAGCAGGAGCAGCGGCCCTGCTGTGTTATGATAAAATAGAACCTGAAGTCAGCAAATTTCAAAGAGGTCTTTAATCTTCCACTCCTAAATATGAACTGATGATCAAAGATAACCAGACATCTAAATTAAGCTTCAAACATGCAACAGAGAGACAAAAACAGACAAATTAAAAAAAAAAAAAAGTAGAAGAAAGTGACTTGAAAAGACATTGGTATAAGTATCCTGAGGAAAATAAGAGAATACATTGCGTTCAAGAGAAAAAAGAAAAATCACACACTATTTTAAAGGAATGAGTAGGGTACAAAAAAGGTTTTGGAAGTTAAGAAATGATAGCAGAAATTAAAGACTCAATAGATGGATTTTGAAGTGAAGCTGAGGAAATTTCACAGTAAGCAGGGAAGGGGTCAAGAAAAACCAAACAAAAATGGAAAATAGCAGAGGAAAAAATTAGAAGATCAAGCTGCAGAGCTCCAATATTCACACAAGAGGGGTTCCATGAAGACAGAATAGGGCAAATGAAGCTGAGGAACCTGGCAATGAACCTGGGACCCAGTGGGTGAAAGTAGAACAACACTGGGATACATCATCATATTTCAGACTTTCGGAAACAAAGATCCTATAAACAAAGAGCAAAAAGAAAACAGATCACATACAAAGACCAGAAAATCAGAATGGTTTTGCACTCCTCAACATCAACACTGAATTCCAGAACATGACTTCTAACCTTGAATTTTACACCTAGCCAAACTGTAACTTAAAAAGAGGATGGAATGGAGACACTGTCGAACACTCACTGCCTATGGATTCCTGTTGCTCGCTAACCATTCCTGAGCATGTGCTCAACAGAAATAAGACCATAACCCAGTAAAGGGAAAGCCATGGGGGCCAGAAACCAGGGGATCTAAATTAAAAGAAAAAAAGACAAAAGGACTCACCTGGGTAATGAAAGGTGTTTCCAGGATGAAATAGTGCACTGGGCACAGAGCACAACCAGTCCCCTAGCACCCCCACCCTGAAGGGTTCTCAGGGGACTGAGAAGGTCAAGGTAACACAGCACATTCCTGTAAGGTGGGAAGGTGTGTGCAGGGGCCAGGAGCTGCTGATGTTCATGCACAGCAACCTGCAGCAGCAGCCTGGCCCCAGCTCATCTGTGGTAGCTTGGCATTGGTGCTCCTCCTTTGGGTCCTCAGAATCCTGGGCAATTTTTAACTCCATGGAAACAAAAAGATATGGAAGAAGGGAAATATAATCATAGTATGCCATGTATCTTAGCAGTGAATCTAGCTTACATGGAATTATGGATTGAATGTGTCCCCCCTCCTAAATTCTTATGTTGAAGCCCCAACCTCCAGTATGATGGGATTAAGGGGCTGGGCCTTTGGGGGAGATTAAGTATACATGAAGCCATTAGGGAACATACACTAGAGCTCCCTCTCTCCCCGACACAAAGGCAAACAAGAAGGTGGCCGTGTGCAAGCCAGAAAGCAGGCCCTCCCCAGGAACCAAATCGGCCACCATCTTGACCCGGGATTTCCTAGACTCCAGAGCTGTGAGTACCAAGTCACTCAGTCTGTGGCACTTTGTTACAGCAGCCCAAGCTGACTGAGACACATGCACTTGATAAAATAAATGCTGAACACTGACCTTGTCAGAGTTATAAGACAGCTGATCTTGGGAGGAAACAGGGACAGGAGGCATGCGTGGGAGCTGAAAGGCAGGGTGGGATGGAGTGGGGGATAAGAGAGGCCTAAATGCTCATCCTCCCTGGAGGAAGCCAGTAATTAGTACCCAAAACTGAAGATTCAAGATGTATCAATGTAAGCATGTTATTAAATGATGTAATTCAAAATAATCAGCTAAAAGAGAAGAAGAAAGTAGTTGCCTCAAAGGATCACAAGGAAGAGGGAAGGGTATTGATGACTTCATATGACACCTTAAGGATTCAAATAACAAAGCCCATTTTTGTAAATGGCAGTATTCAGTTTCTAATGTCCAAACTTAGAAGAATTGTTAAATATATTACAGTACATCCAGGTGATAGAACATCAGGTAGCCATTAAAATTATGCTTCTGCATTAATGTACACAGCTATGATTTAATAATAAAAAAAGTTAATTCAAAAAAAATTATGCTTCCAACACACACATAATGACATATGGGAAGTACTCAAAATATAAATTAGGCATCCAGGTGGGGTGGTGATGCCTATAATCCTAGCACTCTGGGAAGCTGAGGTGAGTGAATTGCTTGAGGTCAAGAGTTCAAGACCAGCTTGAGCAAGAGCGAGACCCCATCTCTGCTAAAAATAGAAAAAAACTAGCTGGGCATTGTGGTACCTATAATCCCAGCTACTCAGGAGGTTGAGGCAAGAGGATTGCTTGAGCCCAAGAGTTTGAGGTTGTTGTGACCTATGACACTACGGCACTCTACCACGGGCAACTAAAACTCTACCATAATCAATCTCTCTCACTGTACATATATAGTGAGAGAGATTGATTATGTAGAGGGAATACATGAAATTGCATGTATAGGGTGATCCCAATTATGAAACCAAACAGTGAAGAGAGAAAGGACTGAAATAGATATCATCAAGATGTTAACAGTGGTCTTGGGTGGTAAGATGATTAACTTCGATTTCTTTTTTATGTTAGTCCATAATGTCCAAATTACTTTCAACAAGCCCAGAGTGTGCTTATAAGTGGAAGGAAAAAAGTTATCATTTTTTAGGTCTCCTATAACAAAAATCCCCCACTAAAATTAATCAGGTCTAACCAAAGTTTACAAATGTAAACAGTAGTAGATATGAAAGCGGTGACATTACACAGAATTTTTCTCTTGCTTACTTCTTAGCATTTGCTCAACCACTCATCAGCACCACATTCTGACTTGGGGGAAGGGGTGCAGACCAAGTGCCTAGATCCCTGTCCTAGATCCCAGCCACTGGTGCCTGGCACGGGTTACAGGAAAGGGCAAAAATAATGTTTCTGTTAAAATATTGTTTTGCTAAAATATTTGTTTTAAAGAAAGAGGAGTGAAAAAAAAGAAAGAAGAGTGATTGGGTAAAGTCTACACATATGCATCAGATTTGATTTCCAAGTTGGGCTCCTTCAAATTGCAGTTAGAACCCAACGACATCTTGAGGCAATCAGAGCACAGAGTCCTTTACATCTTTACAGACCTCCCACCCCTTTTCTCAACAGTTGTCTCACAAATATCTAATTATGCAACTGTTTTTTAGTCAATTTACTCCAAATTTTCCAAAATAGTCAAGTATATATTTTTTTAAATGTATTGTTTACATATATTTGCATTTTACTCATGCTTGTGTACCATCAGTTAAATTTAAAGTTTAAAACAGCTGGCCTAGAAATGTTGGGGAGCAAATCCAGCCAATGCTTGGAGGCTGGGAAGAGCCTGGAGCGTTGCAGAAAGCAGCTGCCACCCAGGCCAAGGTGAGCGCCTCTGCACAGTGCAGAGAGATTACAGGGCAGGGGTTGGAGTTCTGGGTCGCTAACTAACCCACGGCCACCTGGAGAGCTTCCTCCCTTCCTCCCTCTCTTAAGGGCACCCATCACTACCTGGAGACCCTCCCCCTTTTTGTTGTTGTTGAGACAGTCTCTCACTCTGTCCCCCTGGGTAGGGTACCATGGCATCACAGCTCACAGCAACCTCAAACTCTTGGTCTTGAGCAATCCTCTTGCCTCAGCCTCCCAAGTAGCCTGGACTACAGGCATCTGCCACAATGCCTAGCTAGTTTTTCTACTTTTAATAGAGACAGGGTCTCACTCTTGCTCAGGCTGGTCTCAACTCCTGAACTCAAGCGGGCTGGGACTACAGGCGTGAGCCGCTGCTCCTGGCAAGAACATTCTCTATCCTTGCTCCCAGGACAGACACATACCACCAAGGTCACCCCCTCAGGGTGCCATGACCCACATGTATATTTTAACCAGTAAAATTATCCCATGTTTGGTCTTCAGAAAATTACCCCCAAAATAACATCGGCAAGTGTCAGCAAACGCCAAGGCCCAGCACGTCCTCCTTCACCCACGTGCACTTCCTGCACATGCGCACCTGGGTGAGTCACGTGACACCTGCTGGCCAATGGAACTAGCAGGCGCCATGACACCACCTCTGGCCTGGCCCAGGCCTATCCGGCACAGCTGCCTCCTGCTTCCCTGCTCCGCTTGAGGCTGCTGGGGCCCAGGAGCTGACCTAGGCAGCAGACACCAACCCCTAGTGTGAACCAGACTGTGACTTGAGCAAGAAGTCAGCTGCCTGATTTGGGTGGTTACAGCTGTCCTCTAGGTAAATACAGTGATGACGGCCTAGAGCGGGAGCATGAGGGTGAAGGAATGCCACCTGGCCAGGTGCGAGGGAGACCGGAGCGCAGGAGTGGGAGCTGTGCGCCCTGCCATTTCATTTGGGGTCATGAATACATATAAGATGGTAATTAATGTTAAAGACCAATAAGTGTTAAGTGCCAAACAAGGGAGAATAAAAGCATTGAAAACAATGAATGGCAAACGCAGAGCAACTTCAGCAAGGTGGGTGCAGGTAAGACTGTGGGGAGGCCGAAGCCGTGACTTGGAAGTCCTCCGAAACTCAGGACAGCGTGGGGAGTGCTGGAAAGTCAGCTTGGTGAGGACCGTCCAGGTCAAGGAAGGTCTGCATGTGGAATAAGGAATTTGGACTTACCCTCTAAGCAACATGGAGATGTGGCATAGAAAACTTATGAACAGGAGAGTGAAATTCTCAGTATTTTAGGGAGGGTAATGTGGGAACTGTAAACTGAATTAGAGAGGAGAAGGCTTGGAGGAAGATTGCTGCAGTGATTCAGGAACGAAATTCCTGTGGAGTACAGCCTGGGTTAATTCTCCCTTTTGTCCCAGTGGTTCCTGACACAGGCTATTCAAAGTTCTAGGCACCTAGTAAGTATTTCTTGAATTTGAACAGGGTGAAGAGGATCTTGATGGGAGTAGAGGTGGGGGTCCTGGAGAAGAAAGGACAAAAGCCAGAGAATATGAAAAACAGCACGATGGAAGCCTGTGGAGGAGGGCGAAGAGAAAATAACCACAACCTCTGAATGTGTATGGGAGAATTAGTGATATCATGAAAACAGGGACTCTTGTAGCTCAGGGCCTGGCTGTGGCAGCCCTTGATGAATAATTATAAGAGGGGGTAAATCATGAACAAAGGAGATTATGTCACTAAAAGTGGGAGATGGTGAGTTTTGAGTTTTGTTTTAGATGCTTCTGATTTGAAGCATTGGTAGGCTCTGCAGATTTAAATGGCTACAAGGGGGGAAAGAAATCTCAAGGAGGTAAGGGCAGAAATCAGAGATGAGAGATTCTCTCCAGGTGAGAGCTAGAACCATGAGTGTGGATTAATGTGAGGAGAGAAAAGGCCCAGGGAAGAACCTTCATTCCACCCTCTCTTCACTTCCCACTGTGCCTTCTCCAGGTTTGGAAGCCACTGCCTAGCTCCCAGCTCCATTTCCAAAGAGTTTACTCAATGATTGGACTTAAGACAATGTTTCCCAAACTTGAGTGAGCACAAGAGCACTCTACAATGCAGCGTGCTGGGCCCCACCCAAGAGTCTCTGCTTGAGGAGGTGAAGTGGAGCCTGAGAATATGCATTTCTAACATGCTCCTGGGAGATGCTGATGCTGTTGGTCTGGGACCACTCTTTGAGGACCTTGGGACTATGAGAAAGAAACTTCCTTGGTTCCTGTTGGAAGCAACTTGCCTGAGTTTAGCCCTTCCTCACCCCCAGGGCAGGTGAGGGTGGCCAGCACGGTTCTTGATTGAGGTCATTCTTTCACTTAGGGTACTTGGTTACAAAGGGATTAGCAGGAGCTTCTGAGATAAAAGACCAAATCTCGTGGGCTTCTGGCCTTATAACCAAAATGGTTTTATGTTATTGTACAAAAATGTACAGATGTTAGCCAGGTGTTGCAGCAGGTGCCTGTAGTCCCAGTTACTTGGGAGGCTGAGGCAAGAGAATCGCTTAAGCCCAAGAGTTTGAGGTTGCTGTGAGCTGTGACGCCATAGCACTCTACTAAGGGTGGCATAGTGAGACTCTGTCTCAAAAAAAAAAAAGTACAGATGTTGACATTTTTTTCAGAGTAAACAAGGGAGGCTTATCTCTCTTCCCTCAATGCCTGCCATCCATCTTCAGTGTCAGCTAGAGGAGCCGAAAGGCTGCTTGGGGAACCTGGGAGACCTCACAGCTCTGCAGAGCAGTAAGGGATTGCCCTTCCAGTTCAGGCAACCGAGAGTGAGATGAACAGCTCTGCTGGTGTCTCTTCATATGACGTTGTGACCACACCCTGAGAGCTATCTTCCAAAATCCCTTGCTAGCGCATTTTATTTCTACATGCAGAATAGAGCTGCTTGAGTCTCACCTAAGGAAAAATGGATGTTTGATATAAGCCCTTTTTCAAAATAAGAGCATTAAAGGAGATTTACCTACAACTGCCTGTCATTCACTCATTCACCCTTTTAGGAATTTATTGAGAGCCTACTATATGCCAGGTGCTGTGCTAAGCACATAAAGACTTGTTCTTTGCCCTCAAGGGAGCAACATCTGGTGATGAAGACAGAAAGGTACACACACACCTTGCTGGCATATACAAGGTCATCAGTGAAGGAGCACTGTGAAGTATGAGCTTCATGGGTAAAAATGCGTGAGGACAGGGCAGCGCCTGTGGCTCAGTTGGTGGGGTGCCGACCCCACATACCGAGGGTGACGGGTTCAAACCTGGCCCCGGCCAAACTGCAACCAAAAAATAGCCGGGCGTTGTGGCAGGCGCCTGTAGTCCCAGCTACTCAGGAGGCTGAGGAAAGAGAATCGCTTAAGCCCAGGAGTTGGAGGTTGCTGTGAGCTGTGTGAAGCCACGGCACTCTATTGAGGGCCATAAAGTGAGACCCTGTCTCTACAAAAAAAAAAAAAAAAAAATGCGTGAGGACAGTCAGAGCTGAGGAGCCCAGAAGTGGAGGGCAGCACAGCTCAGCCTTCTGCAAACCGTGAGCATGCTGTTATAACTGGAATAAAGAATTGTTATTTATTCCACCAATATAAAACCCAAGTGTCAGTCCTGGATTTAGAATCTAATCAGTGTCTGATCCTTGAGGTTTAGGGAACCCCTGCCTGGTGATGGGTGACAAGGTCTGGAGGGTATCTGGCTCTGTGCAAGGTTAGAGAGATGGCTGGGCCAGGTTGTGAAGGGCTCGGTGCACTGAGGCTTAATAACTAAGGCAGTGACCTAACACTTTATGCTGAGGGCAAAACTACTAAAGCACATCATAGAAGGGCCCCTCCAGCTAAGAGTGGGGGATAGAAGCAAGGAGGAGAGGGGCCAATGTGGTGGACTAAGGGAGACATTATGAGTAGGAAAGAAAGAGGTAGGTGGGGTGCCCTTTCGGTTAACCCCTAAGAGCCCAGCAATCTGGGAAGTGGAATCCCAGTATGTAAGACACCCAGGAGTGGGAAACTGGCCAAAGGCACCATTCCAGAAGAAAGCAGGCCTGGGCCAGGCAGCCAGGTTCTCTGGCAGCCTCCGGAAAGGGTTTGGCCTCAGGAGCATCACCTGAAGGCAGGAGCAGAAAGAGTTGGGAGCCCCCTGCTGCCACTTCCCTGCTCTTGGATGGAAAACTGCTTTTGAGACTCTGTCAAAAGCTTCATCAGCAAATTATAAAATTAGACCCTCTGGGAGATAGTAGGGTAAAGAATTTAGGCCAAATTCAGTGTGCCTTCTTTCCAAAAGGGAGCTCAGGAGACACAAGGGTTCTTGGTGTGACACGGGCTGCAGTGTGGCCATCAGTAGCTGCTGCAGTGCCTGTCCCAGCCATGACCATCCCTTCACACCAGCCAGTCATGTCTGGACCAGCTCTGAAGCTGCCCTCTTCCAGCCCTCCTGGACTTGCCTTCCCTTGCCTTTCTATGCATCAAAGCTACTCGGACCCTTGGGTGACTTGACTTTGTCCCAGACAAGCCCTTTTAGCCTCCAAACACACAGCTGGTTGGGAGAGGCTACAGGGCCTTTTTTTCTGTGACTGTCCCATGGTGCCAAAGACCATGCCCTGGAGCTCAGCCATGAGCTGAATGTGAGTGCCTTTTCTTTTATGCACACAGCAAAATTGATCCCTTTCCAGATTTTCATATGCAAATCATTCATGTGGTAGCAAAGAAACTGCTGACAACGAGAAATTCATTAGAACCAAACAGAAAACCTGCAGAGGTAAAGGTTCTCTGATCTGCACTTTACTCCCTTGTTATATTCAGCAGATGGGACGCAGCTCCTCCCCTGGGCCTCATGGCAGGGCCATGAAGGAGATGAGTGCTCTGAGCCAACGGTCTGGTTGTTAGGTTTGTGTCCTGACTCTACTCTTGAATAGCTGAGTAGTTTGGGGCATGGTACTTAGCCTCTCTGTACCTTAGTTTTGTCTGTAAAATTTTACAGGTCTATAACCTGTAAAATGGGGTCATAGGTATGACTCTCATAGGGTTGTTATGAGGATTGTATGAGTTAAGTCATGCAAAGCACTTAGTTCCTGGCTCATGGGAAGCACTCATTAACACTGAACATTATTATTTTGTGTGTATTATTATCATCTCTCCCTCAAGGCCTAACTCCTTCCCCAGGAAGCCATCCCAAGTTCCCAACTGGCCTGTCTCGTGCTTCCACAGGACTTTATTCACACCTCTCCTTGGGCTTGGGAGCCATCTACATCAAAATGTGTTCTTTGCCTGCCCATCTGCCCCTCTCAGGCACCATTCTCTGCCCTCACTCTTACAATTTCAGATCAATCAGACTTTTCCCCACAACAGACACTCTGGACTTGGCTTCTCACCCTGTGGGTACTTTGGTACTCTCCTACACCATAGCCTCATGCCCCCAGAAGTTGTTCTCATTATCATTTCTGATAAAGGAATCACACAGGTTCACCTAAATCCCACATATGGCCTTTGCCAGCAGGCTGGTATTCACTAGACAGCAGCCTGCGCCAACACACACAAGATGGGACTGAAGTTGCTCTGGACCCAGAGCCAGGGACTCAGCACTCCACCTACTACCCTGGATTCAAGCCCTTGACCTCTGCCAATGTTGGAAAACAAGAAATCCTAAGTTACTACATGTCTTTCCATGCCCCCGCCACATTTTTATAAGAATAAAATGAAAAATTTTGAGATTTAAAAAAACAAATTATCCAGTCTTTGGTTTCTAAAATGTCTAAAGCCCTTTTAAGTTCATGGATTCCACAAATATTTATGAAACATAAGAACGGAGAAGTGTACACAACATGGCCTGTGTTTGCCTTCAGCTTACTCAAGAATCTCTACATGTCATCCCTATATCAAAGACTATAACAAGTTAAAAGATTAAAGAGTCCCGTTTAGTGGCCCGGTCTCAGAATAAAGCAAGTACTAACTCTGTTATCAAGATGGGTCAGTCACCTTACTCAGATGTCTTGGAAAGTCATCTGGATAAGTCACCTAAAATGATCAGATCCCTTAACGCTGGGCTGCACATAGCTGCTGGGGCCATTAGTCACCTTAGTAACTTCAGGTAACTTTAGGAGATGAATTTAGTGGTGTGAAAGAGAGGGTGTAATTGCTGATGAAAGTAGTAGTCACCTATCATAAGCCCATGTATATGTCATTTCATTCAAGGCTCACAACAACCCTATGCAGTAGATGCCATTATTTCCCCCAATTTGCAGATGAGGAAAGCAAGGTTTCAAGAGGTTAAGCAAGTTTTTAAGAAGCTATGCCGGGAAAATGCAGCTTGTCAGCACTGAGGCATCTTCAAACCACATTTTTATGGTATTAAAAATTTTGGAGTCTGAAGTCATTTGGACAATAAGTACTAAAATGGCTGATTTAATTTGCAAACACTTATCTCAGAAAAACAGAATGGCTTGAAACTGTAAGCCTGTGCTACTGTTAAAGTGTGGGCCAGAGGGCACTGACTCACTGTGCAGACCTGAGCCAGCACAGAGACTTTTTTGTGTTTGGGACACACAGATATTAGTTGCCAGTATTTTAAAATGGGAAGATGTCATATTTTTGAAACATCCAGATTTTTGAGCTTCTCTTGACAGTCCATCGACCTATACTCCAGTAGCAGTTGGTGGGGGTGGCTAGTGACACCTCCACCCTGGCCATCCCTCCCCATTCCTTCAGCATAGTCCACAGCTCCAGCTCAGGATTTGCATTTAAATTGATCACTATGAAGGAGGGACTGAGGCAAGAAAAACAGTGAAAAGGGGAATGCTAAGAATAATTTGGTGGTTTCTCCTTAAGAGGATTGGCGGTGGTGTTAGCCAAGCTGGGGAACAAGAAGGCATGGATTTCAGGAGATGCTGGTGGGTGTGGATTGGATGTGCTCAGCGTGTTTAGTTTCCAGCATCTCTGAGACTTCCCAGTAAGATGTTTTGCACTCGATGGACTGCAAGAATCAAAGCTCAATGAATGAGGTCTGAGCTCAAAATTTAAGTCCATAGAGTCATCAGGCTGTTGGAACAATGAGACTGGGGAGAATGTGGAAGCCAAGAGTGGGACCCTGGAAGTGCATTACCCAGGGGGCAGGCCAAGATGAATCTCTCCCCAGAGACCAAGGGATCACAGAAATGTAGAGGGGTTGGGTTCTGTGCAGGAGAAAAAGAGCATGGTCTTAGTTCCACTGCAGTCAAAATTTTGCTCCAGAAGAACAAAGACTAGAGGGCATCTACTGGCTTTGGCAATTAGGAGGCCCCTGGTGACCTAGGCAGGAAGACTTTCAAGAATGGCTATGACCATCTCATTGTGAAAGACAGTAGTCATTAGATGTGCACAAGACTTGCTGAGGCTCAGCAATTTAACCAACATGCACATATAACGAAGTTCAGAGCAGGGACCTAAAACCAGGTCTTTAGGCTTCCCAGCCAACCTTCCTTCCTCTTTATATGTATGTTAGACAAATGTTTTGTTGAAAATGCCATATGTTCACTGGACATTTCTAAACTCTTAGCAACACTAATCTTTTATGTCTATACTAGGCAACCTTATTTTTCAGACCTGCTGGCTAGAAACAAGATTGGAATAATGGACAGAAGCTCTGTGGCAACAGAAATGTTTAGGAATTTTTTTTGTAACAAACTAATTAGACACTCAGGAACCCCATTTTCTACTCTAGGACACGCAAGAACACTGCATTCCCTAGCCTCACTTACAGTTGGTGTGAGGACATGTAACTAGGTGCTAGCCAGTAGGAGTGTAGATGTGATGGGCTCCACTGGTGCACCTGGTCCTAAAACACCCCACGTGGTCATCCAAACATTTGTTCCATGTCTGCCCTGGGAAGAAGGACCTCCAGATGGTGGGGCCACAGGATAGAAGAAACTTGGATTTTTGAGTCACTGCTTATAAGAACATCCAGAACAGCAAGAGAGCTAGCTCATGGTAGAAGTAAATCTGAGTACGAGTGATGTGTTATTTCTTATGTTTTAGATACTAGAAATCAATATGTGTGGAAGTTCTAACATCCTCTCCCCCACCTAGTGAATCCCATGATCACCTTTGGTGTGTGTGTGCCCACTGTGGAGGGCTCTAGTGCACAGAGTTAACTGACCTGCTTAGTGAGGCTACAGTCCTGATGGCAGCTCACTCCTGTGGAGCCTGTCTTATTCCTGAGCTGCTGCAAGGAACGTGGTTGGAAATTACTGGCTGCCTTGAAGGCATGGGCAGAGGAGAGCCTTGTTCTGGCTCTCTAGCATCCAGCCCAATTTGGGATTATAAGAAACTGTGTTTGGGGCGGCGCCTGTGGCTCAGTCGGTGGGGCGCTGGCCCCATATACCGAGGGTGGCGGGTTCAAACCCGGCCCCGGCCAAACTGCAACCAAAAAAAAAATAGCCAGGCGTTGTGGCGGGCGCCTGTAGTCCCAGCTACTCGGGAGGCTGAGGCAAGAGAATTGCTTAAGCCCAGGAGTTGGAGGTTGCTGTGAGCTGTGTGAGGCCATGGCACTCTACCGAGGGCCATAAAGTGAGACTCTGTCTCTACAAAAAAAAAAAGAAAGAAAGAAACTGTGTTTGACTTAAACCTGCATCCATGTACCTGGGGTGGAAAGAATTTTTTTTTATTATTTCAGATTAATGTAAAGGTACAAACGATTAGGTCACAATGTTTGCATTTGTTAGGTAAGGTCCCTGTTGTAGTTGTGCACCTCACTACAATGTTGTTCCCGTCAGGTAAAAGCATCCTGCCTCCTCCAACTTGAATTAAATTGAGTTTTTCTCTTGTGAGCATGAGCATGTATTCATTTGTTTACTGGCTTCATATTAGTATTGAGTACATTGGATATTTGCTTTTCCCTTTGAGATACTTTACTAAAGGGAATGTTCTCCAACTTTATCCAGGTTAATACAAAAGATGTAAAGTCTCCATAATTTTTATAGCTGAATAGTATCCCATGGTATACATATGCCACAGTTTGTTAATCCATATCAATGGACACTTGGGTTGTTTACACATCTTAGTGATTGTACCTTGAGCTGTAATAAACGATCTAGTGCAAATGTCCTTAAGATAAAATGATTTTTTTTTCCTTCTGGGTAGATGCCTAGTAATGGGATTGTGCGATCAAATGGAAGGTCTATTTTGAGTTATTTGAGGGTTCTCCATACTTCTTTCTAAAGAGGCTGTATTAGTTTGCAATGTAAAAGTGGTCCCTTCTCTCCACATCCACACCAGCATCTGCAGCTTTGGGACTTTGTGATGTGGGCTATTCTCATTGGGTTTAAGTGTCAAGAGTGGAAAGATTTTTAAGCTGCATGACCTATGGTAGAGTTCAAATATGCTCAGATCCTGGAGCCAGTCACCTCTGGCTCACTGAGGACCTCGCTACACCACATGGGACTCTTACTCTTCACTGCTTGTTCCCGAATCAGAATCTTTTCAGTTAACCAACTCTTCAAGTTCCTTGGAGAATCACTTTATACTATGAATGATACCCCAATAGAAGTTACACAAAAGCCAAGATTTCCATACAACAGATTTTCTTAAACTTTGCTCCTTTAGAAAAAACAAACTGCATATCCCAGTTTTTCATAATGAAAGACTGCAAATTAATTAGGCTTCTATTGCCTGAGGCCTGGCTATAGCTCCTGAAAGACATGAGGGTTCATTCTTGCCCATGAGTGAAGTAGGCAGTTCAGGGATGTAGCTCCTCCAGCCCTGCTCTGCCATCTATACCAGCTGTCCCATTTACATCCCAGGCAGCAGCAAAGAGGGAGCAGAAGGGTGTAAACAGCCTCCTCCCAGTAAGCAGCCATTTTGGAAGTCCCACATACCTCTGCCAACGCTCACTGGCCAGTTCTGAAACAGGTAGCTACATCTAACTGTAGGGGGAGCTGAGAAATTCAGCTGTTCAGCCAGGTGCACTGCTCCGAGCACAGCTGGGCACATCCCTGCTGAGGAAGAGGGGCTGGGGAGCAGATGGTGAGCAGTAGCTCTGCCAGCCAGGGTGAAGGCCCATTAAATTGATTTGTTGCCTCCATTCTGGTTTTTTGTTCTTGTTTGTTTGTTTTTGTTTGTTTTTTGCTGACCACAGCTTTTGGGGTCTTTGGACAATGAACTCATATCCATGGTAAATGAAAAGTAAGGGGGAATTAAATGCCCCAAACGGCAAATTATTAGCCATTGTTAATTGATGATGATTCTGCCTTACAGAATACCTGAAAAATGTTCTAATATGTGTGATTTTAAAATCTACTACTATATTTATCAAATATAACCCAATGAGATATTAATTATAGATGTTTACAGTATGAACACATTCCTGCTTTAGGTATCCACGGATAACAGCGTGTCATCCCATGAACCGCTAACCCCATTACCCCAAAGCTATAATTTATGGTTGAAATATGTACTTGCCTATTGGAAAAATGAATTTGTTGATTTTCAAAGGGAGACATCAGTATTTTGTATTTCTTTTATTTATTTATTTTTTATGTAGAAATCTTTCCTTTTTTGCAGTTTTTGACCAGGGCTGGGTTTGAACCCACCACCTCCGGCATATGGGGCTGGTGCCCTACTCCTTTGAGCCACAGGAACCGCCCAATATTTTGTATTTCTAAACTTAAGTTTTTCACTCTCTTAATTTTTCTGGTACAGTACAAATAGGGTTTAAAATACTGTTGTGTTTTCTGTTATTAGAAAAACATAGTGATCTGTAGTGTTGAGCTAAATGACAATATTACAGGTCATAAAAAAGATTTAATATTTATTTTTTTCTCATTTTTCTTTCTTTTTTTATTAAATCATAGCTGTGTACATTAATGCAATCATGGGGCACCATACACTGGTTTTATAGACCATTTGACATATTTTCATCACACTGGTTAACATAGCCTTCCTGGCATTTTCTTAGTTATTGTGTTAAGACATTTATATTCTACATTTACTAAGTTTCACATGTACCCTTGTAAGATGCACCATAGGTGTAATCCCACCAATCACCCTCCCTCCACTCATCCTCCTCCCTCCCTCCCTTCCCTTCTCCCCCTTCCCCATATTCTTAGGTTAAAACTGGGTTATACCTTTCATATGAAAGCCATAAATTAGTTTCATAGTAGGGCTGAGTACATTGGATACTTTTTCTTCCATTCTTGCAATACTTTACTAAGAACAATATGTTCCAGCTCCATCCATGTAAATATGAAAGAGGTAAAGTCTCTATCTTTCTTTAAGGCTGCATAATATTCCATGGTGTACATATACTATAATTTATTAATCCATTCGTAGATTGATGGGCACTTGAAGATTTAATATTTGAACCTTTCTTGCATTATTCAAACTTCCAAGGTCATTCTTGGTGAGAATCAATTTCAATTCTCACTGCTTACATAATGGAGGCAGTGGAGCCATCTCAGGCACTGACTAGGGAGCATAGAAAGCTGTCTTCTGATTTAAGCAATGTCATTTCCTGGAAGGAACTCTGAGATAACCAAAAGTTACTTCCTGTGGTGAGTTGTTCGGTAAAGTCAGAAAAATGTCAGGGGCTAACTATCAGGAAGGAGCATCCTTGTTTTGGTGTATTTGATCCAATGCCACTTTTTCAGACAGTCATTAAATCAGAGGAAACTCACCAGTAGACTGACATTTCCCTGCTCCCCAACACACACACACACACACACATACACAAAACTTGGTATCCAGTACCCCCTTTCCTATCCTATGAAGTAGTCTCCATATTTATTTGATAACTTGATTACTCCCTGCCTCCCTGAACAGGGTACAAACTTCTCGAGGCTGGAGATTTCACTTGTCTCTCTCATCGTATTACATCCCAGCAGTGGGCATGGTGCTGCACACAAAGTGCTCCGTAACCATTTGCTGCCTGAATAACTACAAGAATGTATTATTAGCATGGAAGAATGCTATTTTGATGGAATGTGTGGATGTCAGGAGATCAGTAATTAAGACACAGGGTTTAAATAATAATGACCAGAATGTGGCTTGGTTTTACTCCCTGGAAATTATCAGGCTGCTAGGAGATCAGGAAAGGGAGTCTATTGACTCTCTCAAATCACTTGCAAATTTATGGTGCAGCTAAGCTGAGAGCTGGGGTCTGCCCTCCTCCCGGGTGTGGCCTCCACTGAGCACGCTCTGTGTAGGGGGTGGGCAGGCTGGCCTGGACTAAGTCCATGTGCCACACATGTGTTCCAAATTACACTCCATTCTTCATAGCCTGAGACCCCCCATCACCCAGCTGTGGACTGCAGTCTTGATTCATCTTCTTATTAAAAAATGCTATTGATAACCCTTTGCTATTTCTGCCTCAGACTTTCAGGAAACATGCAAAACAGGAAATCGCATAGTTTCAAAGCCCTGGAGCTAATGATGAAGATAAGCGAGGATCTCTCATCTCATTCTTTCTCTCAATCGACTGAATTAATTTGTATACTAGTTTTCTTTTGGACACATGACTAGGAAAACTTCAAGAACAACCATTCATAACCTTGCTTAATGGAATGGTGTTCTGTATTTTTCAAAGAGAGGAAAAAACCTGCTTTGGCTTCTATTTTAGCATTCATATTTTGTGTCCATTCTAATTTTTTCTCCCGTCTTTTGGCATTATCAGTGTCATTTCTCTTTGGTAGATTTCCAATCACCATTTAATTTCCAATAGAAAAAATTGTTTTAGTTATACCTAAAATGACTCCCAACCTCACACACACTTGTCAAAAAGTTGTAATTATATGCAGTAGAAAAGACTACTCCAGGATACTTTCCATTCATTTTGGGGGGTTCCTAATTTAACAATTTTAGTGATTTTAATTTATCACAAACTCTCCGTTTGGGTTCATTGTTGGCAGGGTAGTTGATTAAACCTGAAAATTCAAGTTAAAATTTTTACTTGGGATCTTGTATTATCTGGATGGGTTGTCTGCACTGGCCAAGCCAGTCAAATAAATACAATCCTGCTTACTCTCCCTGGAGGCAGAATTAGGCTTTTAAATTCAGGACCCTTGCTCAGTCCCACAAGTTTTTGTCTCTTTCTCTCCCAAACTCCTTACTTTGTATGTTTCCAAGGCAGAGGGAACAAGATGGAAAACGAGGACGGGGAAATCCAGCCTCATGGGTCTGCTCCCCGTGGTGTCTGTGGCTGGGTTTCCCCTAGTCATTTATTTTTGAGAAAGTACTGACCAATACCGAAGGGCATGTCCTTTCAAAATGTTTGCGTTTCAAACAGCTTCCTCATTACCTAGTTAGATGAGGTGTATATAGTTATCCCGAATTACCTGGGGCCAGTTGCCTCGGGTGTCTGGTGGTGGCTTGGGGAGTCCAGGGTGAGGACAGAAAGGGAATCCTGGCCACTGAAAGCTTGCGGTGGATATTCAGGGGGGATGAGGCAGAAATGTACACAACTCTGTTGGCAGCTGAAAGGATCAAGCAGAACCCAGGTCTGTAACCATTTCAGTTGGGGGGGGGGGGCTTTTGTGAGCACTCTTTGATTCATGATATTTTAATGCTAATTTAGCCTTTTAGCTTGCCAGAACACTCTCATAGAAGCGAGACGTGCCCCCAGTCAGTGATTTTTATACATTCCACCTGGTCTCTTAAGGAACAGAAAGTTCAGGAGAGCTAGTGTGTCAGGACGCGCTGTGGCGGAGCGGCAGGCTCCGGGGCTCCCGGTTCCCGCATCTCCAGTGCCAGGACAGACCTCTAGATGGTGCAGGTGAGTACACAGTGAGGGAAAGCCCCTGGGCACGGACAAGTTTCCAAACTTGCGGGACAGGGAGTCAAGAAAGAGTGCCCGGGAAGCCCTTTAAAACAGAAAGGGAAGTGGGGCTGGCGGCAGAGAAAGAGAAGTGTGCCTGGTCCTGGGCAGCCCTGCTGGCCTCCGGGGGTGTGGAGCACTTGCTTCTGAGAGCGCTGTGGGGGCCACCTGTGAAGCCGGAGCACCTGAACCTGGACCGCAGGGCTTTCTTCACAGCCCCATCTTCTGCTTGGACTAGGGAGCCAGGTAAGCCCTGGTCTCTTCCTTTTGATTTTCAAAACTCTCTGGCGGTGGCTGAGACTGAAGTGTCATGGGCTAGGAAAGAGCCTGAGTGCATTTTTGAAATGCATGTCATTTTTGGGTTGCGTTTGAACAAGCTTTACCGATTACTATGTCTGCACTACCAGTACTAAGACCTGAGAGCGTGCCTTTGTTTTCAGGAAAACATCAGGAACCCTGTTTTGCTATGGGTTGCACATTTGGTTAAGCAGCCAAATTCTGCGTGCGCTTTGCAGGTTTTAAGACTTGGACTACTGGAGCGACGGGTGTCTCCAGGGAGCGTGGAAAGTGTGTTTCTCAGGTTGGCCCCCAGATCAGAGGGAAGGCTGGGGCTCCTCTGGGTTCTGTAGCTGCCTCCCAGCCGGAGTACCTGCCGGCCCTGAGACACCTTCCATGTGGGTCTTGGAATAAAGGCTTGAGCCCCTTCTTATGGCTCCGTGTTGGGGGGAAAGAGAGGGAGGATGGGGTAGTGGCTATTTGTGGTGGTTGAGGTTTTTCTCTGCCCTGACAGACCACCAGGCAGGGTGGGCTTACGGGAGCCAGTGCTGAGTCCCCAGCATGGTGGTCAACGTTCAAGGTGTTCAGCAGGGAAGATGGGTGGGTGGCCAGGGAGGAACTCCCAGGGTCTCCCAGGAGTGAAGTGATGTATGAGCGGAGCAGAAGCCTCCTTCCAGCTGGTGAGACACATGCTAGGAAATGACCCAAGCCGGGAGCAGGGAGCAGAGCAAGGGCAAGTGCAAAGGCAGGGTGGCCCCTCCTGCCCGCCGCCTTGCTCTGCGGCCTTTCTGAGATGCTTTCTAACCCACGGTGAAACTATACCTGACTCAAAGTGTCAAAGCAGTGAAAGACAGGGTGGACTGCACGAGGTGAGAAAAGGGATGCAAATAGCTAAGACAGTATTTCTAGCCCGGCCTGATGCTCTGAGAGTTCTAAGTCACAGCCATTTGAATAACCTTTAAAGATGCATTTTGACTACTCACCAAGGTTGGGAAATCAGCATTTGTCCAGTGATTGCTGGTGTGGATCCTTCATGGCTGGGGGAGACTGGGCACCCCAGTGATGATCAGTAGGGTCTCTGCTGCACCCTCTGTACCCTGAGTGAGCTCAGCTATGCTGTAGGGAGATTCATTTGTGACAGCATAGTTGGGGGATAATCCTGGAAGGACCCATCTTTGGGAGGAAAAAGGTAAATTTCCCTGAAATGTTTGATTGTCCTTCTCTGGTCACTACCTGGTTTCTTTCTTTTGTGAACTGATTTTCTTCATGTTGAGGATATCTATTTGCAAAGTGCAGAAGTGTCAGGGGCTGGTCCTTCTTTCTCACGCATTGGCCTGTCCTCATGCCTAACATCAGTGAGTGAGGACAGACCTGGTCTTATTACCATTTCACAGGGCACAAAGCAATTGACCCTGTTAACCATGGAGTGTCTTCTAACCCAAGGTCCTCAGGTCCCAAAGGGCCACAGATGGAAGCCAGGTTCCCTGACTCTCCTTTCTGGGTCCAGGTGAGTGAGTTTTGTGGTTTCTGCAGAATGGAATTTATTCTCAAGGAAATGCCCAGGAACCCAGCTTCAAAGACTCCAGTGAATCTGAAATTCAAACCCGGGAGTGTAAATAGGATGGTGTGTTGGCAGCCAGCCCCTCGGCTGGGCTCCGTTCCCCTCGCCCTCCTCCTGGCCTGCCCGGTGGCTGCCTTAGTTAGCCCAGATAACACCTGCCTGCTTTGATGCTGTTTGAAGGTTCTGGGAGGTGATTCCATCCACCAATAGCATCATTAATTGATTCCCATTAAGCTCACTTTGCACATTAGGTCAATTAAGGAACAAAAGCCTCAGCCAGCTCCTGCCTCTGAGGGTGCCACCTCCATGCTCCTTGCCTCTTGATCCTGTCCTTCTGGAATTCACTTATTGCAGGCGGGAGTTTTCTTTAGTCCCCAAGATTACTACTTTCCAAAAAAAAAATCTGGCAAGGAAAGAGAAGCTGATTCCTGGTCATTTGACCTCTGTCATATGTTTCAGTGGCACTTTACAAGCATTTCCGTGCCTGTCTTCCCCATATTTCCTGTAAAGAAGCTGGGGCTCAGAGAGGCTCCCTGGCTGGCCTGAGGCCACAGAGCTAATGATGATTGTGGTGATACTCCTGACTGCATGGAGGAACCTGCCACCTGTATTGAGGAGCTGGGACTAGAAACTGCTTCCCCTGACTCTGACATGACATGTTTGCCCCCATAGAGAGCCAGTGCACCAACAGCCACGAGATAAAAATAAGCGTGGAACCAGCCAATGCTCCCCTTCATGTACTTCAGTGTCCCAGGTGATGTGGACACACACTTCCTCCCTTCCTGTCCTCATCACAGGTGCAGGGTTGAGAGGAAGCAATCTAAGTTTTATTGTTTATAAACCATCCTGATAAAGGTAAGTAATAGATAAAAGAATAGTGTTTACACTAACATTGTTTTATAAAGCAGAATATGGGTGATTTCAGGTGGTTAAATCTAAGTCCAGTAACTAAGAGAAACTTTCAAAATGGCTTTTGGGACTCAGGCATCCCAACAACCCCTTGGCATCTGTTAGTACAAACAAATGAGACTCAACTGTGTTTCATTTTTCATCATGGTCCTTAGAGAGTCAAAGCATTACCCAAGGACAGTTAACCCTGAACAGTTAGAGCTAAGGAGGAAGCTTTGGCAGGGGTGGGCCATCCATTGGGCCACATATTAAGGCTGTGTCTTCAGCCAAAGCATCACACCCCGCATGTCATGGGTACTCTGTGGAAACATGTCCAGATAGGCAGATAGGATCCAAGATCCTTGTCCCTCACATCTAAGAGAGGACACCAGTTATTCTTTTTTTTTATTTTTTAGAAGGAAAAATATTAATCTTGTATTTAATTCTGCAATGGCAATTTCTTGAGGTTAGCAGCCTTTTTTGTGGGAACACCAGTTATTCTAATAGTACAGTGGAAGACAAGTGGCTGCTGGAACATTAACAAGCAAACAAATCAAAGTTGGAAAAGCCACGCTCTCTGGAAACAGAGATATCTATTACCTCTCAAAGGCCAGGTATCCCAGGGTGTCACTCTTAGCCCCCAGGGTGGAACAGACGCCCTATTCCTCATGCTGGGGAAGCTGGAGACCCTGCCTTCCCTGCCCAGACCCTCCTGGCCAGGCACTTCTGGGAATGCCCATAGTTAGTACAATACTGACATATCTAAGTGCCAGGAGGCCTTTGTTTTCAGAGGACCATGGGAAAAGGATGGGAGGTAGGAGCCTGGCATAGGAAGATCCACCTGTGCTGATGACCCTGGCTACACCACCCAGCGAGCTCATGCCAGTTCAGCTCACTTCCCAAGCCAGTAAATAAGACTGCTCCACACAGGGCAGGAAGGTGCCTTTCCCTGTGAGTCATGACAAAATCAGCAGTCAGAGCAATAACAACCACATGTTGTTATTATTACTAATAGCTGTGCGGCCCAGGGTGCATGAAAGGGAAGCTTAGCTGTGGTATTTCTAGATTCCTTAAGATTGAAACTGTTAACTGATATTATTCAGTGGCTGGATACTGGCAGCTAAATGTGTGCCCAAATACTAAAATAAGATTCAGTATTAGTCTCTTGAAAATGAGAGAGATGATTCTGCCGACAACACTTTGATCTTGATATAAAGCACCTTCTTAGGGTAGAAGAAAGATGTGCAAAACCACACTGCAAATTAACAATGAGAGAGCATTGTTTTGACACTTCTTGACCATTACTAAATCTCTCTTAAAACTTCCATTTGCCCTATTTCCAATTCCACATTTGCATTGAATCCTGTATGCACAGCATTTCAGGGTTTGTTTGTCTGTCTGCTTGTTTTGTTTTGTTTCTTTTTTGTTTTCTTCTTAAAGAGGGGGTCTCATTCTTGGCTCAGGCTGGTCTCGAACTCCTGAGCTCAAGCAATCCTCCCACCTCAGCCTCCCTGAGTTCTAGGATTACAGACATGAGCACCCGGCCCGGTCAGGATTTTTCGTTTTTAATACATGTTCATTCATTCAGCAAATCTTTTCTGAGCATCTGCTATATACCAGGCTCTGTGCTGAGCTACAAGGACACAGGTACCATGGGCAATAAGAGGAAACACCTGCCTGCACAGAGCCTAGATTCTGCTGCAGGGCGAGAGACCACAATGCACAGATATGCATGTGATTTCGGATACATCCCGGTCCATGAGAAACGCATCAGCAGAGCAGGGACAGAAGATGTCAGGTGGAAGTGGGGCTCTTTGGGAATGATATTTGAAGGAGTAAGGGATGAATGTAGAAGTAGAGGCCCTGGGGTGGGGCCACTGAAGGAGGGAAGAACCAGAGAGGAAACATAGGTTCCAGAGCTTCTGTGGTGAGGGATGTGGGGGGAAGGCAAATAACAAGTCAGGGCAGGAGTCACTCATGCACAGTGTCATTCTGAGGCAGTCAGTGCCGTACCACGCCACACCGGCTGTGGGTCAGCCTTTGGGGAGCTGGATCCCCCCAGTAGCCTCTTCCTGAGAAGGCTGGCTTGGCAACAATGCAAGGCAGCAGGAGCGGGTGGCAGGAAAGGTGGGGGGGGTCCCTACCACCTGACATCTGTTCCCATGGCCATTGACAAAGGGGCCCTTTCTGGGAAAAAATTTGAAGACCACAACTTGAAACACATGGTTAAATTTCAAAAAATCTGAAACCAGATTCTCAAGATTCAATATATTGTGTAGAGAGTACACTCTGCACATTCTTTGACAGATGGCTCTGTCTCCTTTCTTGGATGGAGCCCCATGAGGTCCCCCATAGTCAGCAGGACTATAGGCCACTCCACTAGCTCTTTGCTTCCCATTCAGAGGGATGGACATTTCCCAGCATCAGGAGAGACAAGGAGTTGGGACACAGCCGGCTCCCTGATGGGCTCAATTAAGTAGCTATTGGGGAACTCATATGCGGATCAGTTGTGCCTGGGTTGGCGTGCCAGTGCCGGTCCTGCTGACAACACATCAACTCATGGAGCCAGGGAGATTCTGGCTGCACTGCCCTGTTCAGCACAGAGCTACCAGCACCTGGCGGGCTTGATTTCCTTCTCATAATAGGACCGTGGAGGCCAATTAGAAGGGAAAAGTCAGCCTAGAGGAAGAGATGTGTCTCTGCAAAGCCAGAGACAGCAAAAGCATAGGACAGATCATGTGGGAGGAACTGAGAGGGTGGACATGGCTCAAAGCCTGCTTGGGATCTGACACTGTACCGGAAGGTCCGAGTCCCTAGGGGCACTCGGTTGGCATGCAGATGTCTATTGGGTTGGCTGATTTTATTTACCTAGTTAGGTGTGGTTTTATGCTTTACTCTCTTGTTTGAGGCTTTGTGTCCTGGCATAACAAACACTATCTCTTGCCCAGAAAAACCTTAATTCTTAAAAATATTGAAATCCACTGGGCATCCCCAAAAGATACTTTAGAGGAATCTCAAGGTTCATTTCTTTCAGGATTTAGTCCTTAGTGAAGGCTAGAAATAGCTATTCCTAAAACATCTTGTCCATAATGAAGAAGATAAATCAGAGTGTAGGCTTTGTGGCCGTGGTGGTTCAGACTTATCCTCTGCAGGAGGCCCATGCCTCTGAGAAGTGTGGCATGGCTCTCAGTGCAGAGTGGGTTTTGCAGACAGCACAGATTCACCATGCATCAGTAGATTTTCAGAGTGTGGTTTTCTGCTGTTGGATTTCTTTATGGGCGATAAAACTTCTGCTAAGGATCATTTACATTCAGCAGAACTCCTTTTGAATTATAGCCTATTAGATTGATAAGAGATCATCCCTATGATGTGCATGCAGCAGACACCTTAGTCTGTCCAGTGGCCTTGGAAGGGGCCAGTCCTGTTCCTGCGGCCACCATGATCCCCACAAGTGTCAGGGCCCCCTTCAGTTCTCATTAAGCAGTTCTTATTTTATGGAGAGAGGAAAACAAGACAAAAACACTTCAGTGACCTGGGACACTTGGTTTTGAGTCAACTCCAAAAACCAGGAGACCAAACTTTCTCCAGAGTTACTGCCAGTTCGTTGGTTCCCACATGAAAATCATTATCCAAGCAGACCACACACAGGATTCCGACTTGACTTCTGTGCCTGGCATTTGTGAGGGAGACAGTGCTCAGAAGTATTACCCTGGTGGTTATCACAGTTGTTGCTTTTGAAAGCAAATATTTATTTTGTGAAGATTGCAAAATTAAGGACAGTAGCTGTTGAGCTGCTCCTTATGTTTACAGAATAAACACAACTGAGACACTGGCAAATGCATTGTCCCTTGTTCTCTAAGGACCAGTTGTTTGCCTCCAGCATCTTAAATTAAAGCAGGAGCTTTGGGGGATGCAGGCCTTGGACAGACCAGACATCCTTTCTCACAGGGATGGTATGAGGGCTCTGCTCCTCTCCCTGAGTTCTACTTGGGGGTTCTGAGAACACAGTGGGGGCTGGACAAAAGGGTTTGCATGGCCATCTCATGTTTACCCTGGTCTCCTGAAGAAAAGGGGGTCCCCAAGGCCTCCCTGGAGGATTTCTTTGTTCAATTAGAGTGGTCACTGCATTTACCATAGGACAATGGGCTCCAAATCTTGCTCAAGACTTTATGAAAAGATCTAATAGCAATAGAAAACCCAGCTTCTATTCTTATGGTACATCACACTGAAAGCAAAAAATTGGACAAACAGCCCTAAATTCTCACACAAACAGAAAGGCAAACCTATGGAAAGAGAAATGGAAGTAAGCAGCGCTTACCACATGGTGCTGCGTTGCAAATGACTGTCCGTGGCACTGCCTGTGCTATCTTTGGAGACAGGCTCTCTAGCAGCCAGCACAGTGCCTGGCACAAGATGTTGATATAAACCCACCTTTGTCAGGCACTTATCTTCATAGGTTTCCATTTTATTTAATCTGCATAGAAATCCTGGGAAATAAAGATTATCATCCCTTTTTCACAAATGTGCAAGTGCGGCTTGAAGCAAGGCGAGGTGACTTGCCCAAGAGTTCTGATTAGTTCGTGGACTTCCACTCCAAGTCTTTTCCATGGGCTCCTTCAGAAATCAGAGCTGGGATGATTTTCCATGGGCTCCTTCAGAAATCAGAGCTGGCTGTTGCACATGAGTCTGAAGTCTAATCCATAACCATTTTTGGTGTGGGGACAAGTTCTACCAAGACAGATATTTCAAGGCACAGATCTTGCCCAGCTCCCCAGAGGCACCTTAGCAGAAAGCTTGCTGTTGGCCTGCCACAGGGCCTATGCAGCTTATGTTTGGGCTTTTGTGTGCCAGGAGCTAGAGTAGGAACTCAAGACCACTCCTCCCGCAACAGCAGTGCCAGAATCACTCCCAGACCTAGGATGTGCCTGGTCTGTGCCCAGGCTCAAAAGCCTTTCCTCTCCAAAGTCAGGCTAGACACTTCCCATTGGGGCAGACAGGAATGGGCTGGCACCAGAGGCAGGCACAGTGGAAAAGTGGGTAGGAGGCCACATCCTGGCTCCTCCCCATGATGGTGGTGTGGCATCAGACCATCAGCGCTGGGTGACTTTTCTGGGTTCCCTCAGACAGGGTAATAGCTATCACCTCCTGGGCGTATTGTGCAGATGTAAGTGAAACGAGGCAGGCAAAGCCCTTAGAGCAGGACACAGGCACACTGGGAGTCCTGCCGGAGCTCCATATTCACCCATGGGCTGAGTGTAATAAGTCTGCATAGCCTCTGAGCACATGTGGCCTGGTAACAATTCACTGTGGTTTCCTATAGTCAAATCCATCTGAGGTGTCTGTCTTTCCCTGTAACAACATATCAGTTTGACCAGAATTCATAACACCACCAGGAACCTGTGATTAGAGACAGGGTCTGCCAGCCCCATGGAGCTCCATGGCCACTTTCCAGTGACACTCACCCCACTGTGGCCACACTGGTGAAAACTCAGGGCTGCTGCAACTGCAAATCCTTCTGTACAAAACTCTCTTGCCCAAGGGCTCTGGGCATCTCCTCATGCCCTTCAGTTGCCTACTAACATCATCTTACCAGAGAAGCCTTCCCTGCTCTCTCTATATAAAACAGCAGCCCCCACCCAAAAACTCCCATTTTATATTTATCCATGACATTGATCACTAGATGACTTACACACAACACAAAATATAAATTTTGTATACACACACACACACATATTGTTGTTTTGAACCTAGATCTTGCCGGGTAATCAGTAGAAACCTGGCAAAGCACTCTGGGGTTTCAGGATGTGACTGTCAGGGACTTCCCTGGGATTCTGTCATTGCAGAACTGTCTGGAGTCAGTGAAGCAGATAGGGAAGAGAATGAGACCTTGAAATAGTGGGTTTCAGGTTGAGAACACAGGAAGTGGCAAGGGACTTGTCCCTCCATCCGGTTGAATCTTACGTATCATTAAGGGCAATGTGTGTGGTGTCTGATTCTCAGCAAGTTTGGGAGGTGAGTGTCTTACACAGGTTTTCAGGTAAGGAAACAAAGGCCAAGAGAGAGCCATTCACCCAGGTTGCCCCAGCTGGTAGTAGTGGAGCTACAGTCCCCTCTGCCTGCTCCCCAGTTTCCCTGCCAGGCATCCCCTACATGTGCTACAGAGCTAGCTGTCAGGGGCCCATCAGGAAACATGTCATGTCAGAGAGTCAAAGGAAAGAAGCTTTATTCAAGGGACCATTCTAGAGGTGAGGCCACGGCCTTCAGGGCATTTGGTAATGCTGCCTGGCGCCCACCAGGAGCTGTCCTCTGCTCTTCCATATCCTTCATAGTTACCTACCTTTAGATGGGGAGGCGACAGGGGCTGCTTTCCACAGCCCTGCACCTCATCAGCCTGGCCCAGGGTCCTCCGGCCCCCAACAGCCACCTGGCAGGTGCCCACTTCATGGACTCCCTTTCTGCAGCCTTCCGCTGGGTGGCACGCTCTTGGGTGGGGAGAGTGGAGAGGGTGAGAGAGGGAGATGTGGGCAAGCATAGAGGGGAGAGAGTGAGGTCAAGGGGAGAGAGATAGCAACCAAAGTAGCTGGGGATGAGGCTTGGACCAGGCTGGGAAGTGGTGGGGCAGAGGGCAGCCCAGGGTCGGCCCCAACAATGGAGGATGTTGGAGAGGTTGGGGTCCACCAGATGGAGGAGGCAATTCTGGCTCTGAACTTCCCCAGTTGGATGATACCTTTACCCCTGGGTGTCTGGGATCTAAGCTGCAGATGGTCCCTTTAACCAAAGGCAAGATCTGTTCCTTCAGTGCAGTTTAAGTACTCAGGAGGCACGCAGAAGCAGCACAGGGTGAGGGAGTACAGCTTGGCACCTGCGAGTTTCGGTGACCTCGTTTTCCACTACACTGAACATTTCCGAAGCTGGCACTCCTCCACTTACTAGGTAGACGCCTCACTGGAAAGGGAATGTCTGTGCCTTATGCACAACCCCCCCGCTCCTGCTGAAAACTCCTGGGTTAATGGTTTCCTTTTGGAAAGGTTTCAAATTGTTTTCACTTGAGTTTACATTAGCTGCTTCCCTCTGCTCTGTGTGTGGATTATTCTCCTGTTGGGTTTAATTTAACCAGATTTGCAGCTGTGCTAACAAATTCATTGGTGCCTGGTGCCCTCCTGCTTTCAGAATAGATTATTGTAAATCTTTCCCCCGGTTTTACCAATAGACCGTCTCCATATTGAAACACTCCCAGCATTGGGCATTGTCTGGTATTCCTGTCACTTCCAACCCCATCTCCTCCGACCAGACTTCACCATGTCTCAGATTCTAACTAGTTAGGACTAATACTTTAATAGTTAAAATTAATGATTCCTCAAAATCACTGTTAAAACCAAATGAAACCAAACAAAAAAAGCTTCTCCTTAGTACTGTCCATCCCAACATTTATTAGAAGGATCTGTGTGTTTCACAAACATGAAGGTCCTTTGGATCTTACTTTTCGGAAATAGATTGTGAAATTCCAAGGTTCTTAAAAACTAGGACAAACATGCACATTAGCAATGACACCAGAATCTTCGAAGTTCAATCTTATTTTGATTTTTGAATGAGCTTTTTGTATTAATGGGAGGCCTGGCCACCTAACAAATGGATGATTGATTATTGGCAATCATCTAATAATGGAGGATGGTGATTATTGGCAAGCACAAAGATATAATATTTACCCCTTAACACACTTCTGTGCCCTCCCTAAATCCTTTTGTGGACCAATGATGGGTTTCTAGAAGATACCCATGGTGATTTCAGTGGAGGTGGTAGCCCAGCAGGCCTTGTGGTTGGCATTACAAAGGTGCGACCCACGTGGCCCTCCTGTCTGTGTCCCTTCCCTATGTAGGTGCCATTTGCCAGGAAAAGAAGAATGACTTTGAGCTGCAGCCTCGTTCTATCAGATGGAGCTGGCTGGAGTTCCTCTATGGGCACATGGGCTCCTTGTGGGGTTTCATAGATCCCATATATGCCCCAAATCCTGTCTATTAATAAGGGTGTAAGTAAATGCCAATCATCTCTAGTTCAAGTAGTATGTCTTATGTAACAAAGGCTTTAAAAGTGACTTGTTTGTGTGAATGGGGGGTTGAGCAAGAAACCAAAACACAAAGAGTGATTTTTTTTCCCCCTCAGCAGAAATTGTACTAAGGCCACAGAAAAGCCATTGACCCTTCAGAGACACTGAAGCCTGTGACCACTGTCATCTTTGGAGACTTGGATAGTTAGAGTCTTCAGAGTTTTCTCAGCAATTGACACAAAAAAAGATTCTTTTAATAAGAAGGCCAATATGTGTCTTCAACGTGAGGAAACCGGTATTAGATGGGAGGACTTTCAGAAGCTCCAAGTCCTTCGTCATACTTGGGGTCACCTCTCTAGTTAAATAACACTCAGAAAGGGCAAGTTCTTCCCAGATCCAAAGGCCATTGCATCTCTGAGGCAGGGCCTGGAACAGCACTAATGATATTCCTCTTGGAGATGAGTTCATATCTGCTTTATTTATTCTGTAAATATCCGGGAGGATTGGGTGGGCGGGGGGGGGGGGTCCCCAGCCTCCTT
This sequence comes from Nycticebus coucang, assembly GCF_027406575.1. Taxonomy (NCBI): domain Eukaryota; kingdom Metazoa; phylum Chordata; class Mammalia; order Primates; family Lorisidae; genus Nycticebus; species Nycticebus coucang. The sequence goes on along the minus strand of NC_069783.1, from coordinate 103,674,265 downwards.
AGTGCCTCCTGTTGACTTCCTAATCACAGCACAGATGTCTTTGTAAATGTGAGCTTGTTCTTTCTAAAACTGGGAATAGGAGGTATTTGGGGGCACCCTCAGATACCTCTTCATCTTGGCATGCGTCTGTCCTCACTCTGCTCCCAAATCTTGGCTTGTGATACCATTCTGCAGTAAAGGGGCATGGGCTGATCCTGGGCTGGGGCAGGGAAGATACAAGATGACCCTGTAGCATGGGATGTCCAACCTTTTCTCTTCTCTGCCACACATTGGAAGAAGAAGAGTTGTCTTAGGCCACACACTAAATGCACACACGCTAATGAAAGCTAGTGAGAAAAAAAAAAAATGTCTGTGCATCCTCTTTGCAATACCTGACACCACAGATAAGCAAAACAGGCCTCTGACAACCTGCATGCAGCCCATGGGCCGTGAGTTGGACCCCCTTGCGGCCTGGAGCTTCTTGTAGTGTCAGACAGTGAGGCAATGCTCAAAAAACAAAAGCAGGGTTATGTCAGAGGGACACAGCCTACAAGAGCTCCCAACCACCAACGCTGGTACAATTAGAGCAACAAAATGAATAATGTAGTATTGGATTATAACCCAGAGTTTAAAATAAATATCCATGTGTCCACACCAACAGAAATAAAGACAGAGGAAGGATGGGTGAATAGATAGATGGATGACAGAGAAAAAAGCAAATCTGTATAGATCCTCTGTCCATGTGTGGGGGCTGTGTGGAGACGTCCTTCCCGAGAGTGTGGCGTGGAAAGGGGGACAGAGGTGGGCACTGCCTCCCAGGTGACTAGGCAGCATCAGCGGTCATGGCTGTTGGCAGTGCACACTCTGCAGTCTCCTCCCCAGAACCCACAAACACCATCTAGCCATGAGGAAAATATCAGACACCTCCTCACCAGTGATCCTCAAAGCCAGGGAAGCCTGAGAATTGTCACAGCCAAGAAGCACCTTGGTGTTACGACATCTAGAATGTGGGATCCTGGAACAGAAAAGGGCATCGGGGGAAAACCTAGCACTTCCGAATACAGTGTGAACTTTAGTTCATAGTATTGTATCAGTAGTAGTTCATCAGGTGTGACAACTGGATCACACCAACACCAGATCTTAACAAAAGGAAACCAAGGGGTGGGGAACGTGGGAACACTGTACTGTGTAACTCTCCCATAAACCTGAAACTCCCTCTTTACCCTGTGTCCTTTGCATCCTCCACAGGGCACCACCCTACAGCTAAGAGGTGGCTTTGACTTCTCAGACTCAGTCAGGAGTGACTTCTGGAGTGATCCTGATGCTATCTTGTCTGTCTTGGAAGGGTCAGCCTGCCCTGCCCTCCGAGCCCACCTTTTCTTGCTGGCCAGTCAGGATGTCATTCCTAAGTCATTCCTGCTGACCACCACTGGGCTCTGACCAGCACCATGCCCCTGCTTCCTCCCAGGCCTATGGTGCTGGCCACACCACTGCCCCCAGAGCTGTCGCCCTGCTTCTGGTGCTGGGTGTGGTGAACTGAGCCTAGCGGCCCTCTCTGACCCCCTTACTCTAGCACCCATCCTCACACTCTAGGTTTGTAAGCACCTGCCGAGTGCTAGCCCAGCCCAGGACCCCGGACAAGGACAGACAACACAAGTCTTGCCTGGTGCCTCATGGTCTGATGCCCCTCTACGTCTCCCCCAGCCCCGGCTCTGGACCTAGTAGGCTTACCCGCACTGGTGGGCTCCCTCCCTCCACTGAGGGCCCTCTGGCCTCTGGTTGGATTCACCCATAAAAGGCACCCGGGGGAGCAGAGGGCAGGAGAATGGCGGCCAGCAGGGATTTGCTCTGTACCTTTCCACCTGAGGCCATAGCCCCTTCCTTGATTCTGCTGCACTCTCTCTCTCCCCCCTTTGTGCTTAGAGGTGGTGACAGCTCCTGCCATGCTGCCCCCGGATGCTGCCCAAGCTGGCAAGAAGGGTCCTTGCTGCACTCACCCTGGGTAGTGCTTAAGTTGGGCTCAGAGGAAAAGTGATTTCAGTAAGGGAACTGGGGCTCTCCAGGCCAGGTGTGATAGCAATACTCGTGAGGGGCCTGCAGAGCCCCTGGTAGTCCAGGGTGATGGCTGATGTCTCTGAGCTCTGAATCTCTATAGAGCCTGCGCCCCTCTGAGAGGTCAGAGCCCCAGCGTAGAGGGCACGGGAGTCTGTGTGAGCCAGGTGAGGAAGCTCAGGGGAGTGGGAAGAGTTAGACCCCAGCTCTGCCGCTTGTTACCCTCTCAGTTTCCTTATCTGTAAAATGGGAATAATATCTACCTGTCATGGTGTGAGGATTAAGGGAATGTTCATAAGCAAGACATCACAGTGTCTAACATAGAATGCACAATTAATACACGGCATCTTCTATTTTCCTTATTCCTGTTCAGAGAATGAACTGACAGGACAGTCTCATACTCCTGGAAGTGAAATATTGAGCCTTTTGTGAACAAAGATGATGCTTGTAGCTCCACACTTAGTTGATAATGGATGAGAACCTTATATTTAAAAGTCCTGTGGACCTGACCTTGAATTTCAGGAAGAATTGTTATCCATGTAAGACTCAAGGCCAGCGAGGCATCTGAAAGAGCCCAGTGCTAAAGGGCCTTTGAGAGGTCTCATGACATGTTTCTCTTACCATGAGATGGAAGGCAGACTTGTGGCTCCAGCCAGATAATTTCTGGGTTTCGTGGTCAGCTTGGGGCTTGTAACAACTAGTGATCACCATGTGCATAGTGAGCTCTGGGTCACACGATCTCCGAAAACGCATTCGTTTGCCCAGGCAAGTGAGGAAAGAAGGTGCCCAGAATTCCAGGAGCTGTGGTCAGAGGCGAGAAGTATTCCAGGGAGGCCAGAGGACTCTGCAGGGTTCTGGCCCGCGGCACCTTTGGATGCTAGAAAACATGGGAAGGCACAGGACAGTGAAGGGCTGAGGTGGCTGAGACCATGCAGAGTCCAGGCCACTGGAGCTGGGGCTGCTGGCTGCTGCTCTCTCAGCACTGCCTCTGTCCCCGGGAGGAACCGGTCAGCTGCCCATGGCCTGTCTCACAAAATGCAGGGAGGTGTCGCTCTAAACCCTGGTGAGAGCCATCATAGGAAATTCTCTGGAGGGCTTTCTCAGAAAGCTCTAGAAGAAAATTCCAGAAGGCAAAGGGGACAATCCAGTTAGCCAGGGTTGGGGAGGGTGGAGCATAGATGGAGGAAAGGGCAGGCACACCAGACAGAACATCCTCCCCAAGAGACCCCCTGTTCTCGCCCACTTCTAAGTCTCAGCATCTATTTTAGGGCCATAGGCCATTGTTTGGTAACTAACAAATCAGCTGAGGGTTTTTTGTTTGCTTGTTTGTTTTTCAAATTCGTCAGTCAGGTTCTCACTGCACTCACAGCCACACCACAAGACAGGCAGAGTGGGGAAAACACCCCATAAACTTTGTGCAGATGTTGGTTTTACCAGCATTTGGCATGTGGGCGAGGCCGCTGGCAGCCTCTCTTCTTAGGCTGGCCCCACTCGGTGCTCCCTGTCCTGCTGCCGGCCAGGCTTAGAAAGGGCAGGGACTGGCATGTGGGCACCTAAGGCAGTCTGGAGGGCTGGGTGGATACCTGGGGGCCAGGAGAAAGGAGTGGGGACCACACCATGAGCGTACTGTGCCCATCCCTGCCCCTGGGTTTTGATTGCTTCATCATCAGTTGCCCACAATCCTGAGCTTCTCAAGACCTGGGCCAGCATACCTGAAGTTCTGTGCAACAGAAGTAAGCGCCTCTCAAATATCAGAGGACTCAGAAGTGTGTTAGTCATCTGTTGCTGCACAATGAATGACCCCCAAATGTAGGTTTTTGAGGGTGAGGAATCAGCGGGGCATTCTGGATCAGGGCCCTCCTGAGCTGCAGGGGGCTGGGCTGGAGGGCCTGCACCCAAGAAGGCTCACGTGCTATGGGCAGGGCCTCAGTCCCTCATCAGGTGAGCCTCTCCACGGGCTGCTGGAGCTTTCCTGTGACATGGCAGCTGAGTGATAGAAGAAAGAGCAAGCAGCAAGCTTCAGTGCCTTTTGTGAACTGTCTCTGGAGATGTACACATCCCTTTCTGACTTTTTATGTCTGTTAGAAGTGAGCCTATGTTCACAGGGAGAGGAATTAGCCTCCACCTTTGGAAAGTGGGGCCAAGGAATTAGTGTACATATTTCAAACCACCACAGCTGATTTCTGACACCAACTCATCTTTAATGTCTGTGTGACCTTGTCGAATCCCTTCATATTTCTGGGCCTCTGTTTCTCCATTGGTAAAATAAGAATTGATCTACATCTAAGACCCTTCTTCTTGGTCCTCCTGCCCTGACATTTCCTCATTTGGGATCTTTGTTTACAGAACATTTTCTCAGTTCCTACTTTGTGTCTAGCTGTCTTCTAGAATGCCTGGGCCCCACCTGCAAAAATCCAGTTTTAATTGGTCTAGGGTGATGCCCAGGCACCCATAGCCTTTCAAAATTCTCCCTGTGACAATGCCACATATGTAGGCAGGGCTGAGAGCCCTTTTTCAGAGTCTCAAACTCAAATTTTGATGTGTACACAGATACTTGGGGATCTTGCTAAAATGCACATTTTGATACTCTGAGTCTGACGTGGGCCCTGGCATTTCTAACAAGCTCCTGTGTAATACAGCGTATCTGGCCTTGTAAAAAAGACAACACCTCCAGCGGCGCCTGTGGCTCAGAGGAGTGGAGCGCTGGCCCATAGGCCGGAGGTGGCTGGTTGAAACCCAGCCCCGGCCAAAAACTGCAAAAAAAAAAAAAAAAAAAAAAGACAACCCCTCAAGGTTATAACTCCATTGCTCTGTAGGACCTCAAGTGGTTTTGTTACCCAACATGCTCTTTAAAAATGCCTCTACAGGGCAGCGCCTGTGGCTCAGTGAGTAGGGCGCTGGCCCCATATACCAAGGGTGGCGGGTTCACACCCAGCCCCAGCCAAACTGCAACAACAACAAAAAAATAGCTGGGCGTTGTGGCGGGCACCTGTAGTCCCAGCTACTCAGGAGGCTGAGGCAAGAGAATCGCCTAAGCCCAGGAGCTAGAGGCTGCTGTGAGCTGTGATGGCACAGCACTCTACCGAGGGCGACCAAGTAAGACTCTGTCTCTTAAAAAAAAAAAAAAATGCCTCTACATATCCAGTCCCTCAGATGCTTTACACTTTGAAAAACAAGTTTCTAGGTTCTGAGGAAAGATGCTGAAAAACGGGGATAATTCCCACCCTCCAGGATCAAAGAATCCAGGTTGAAGGAGAGACAAAGCGTGGGAGGGTAACTAGCAACCTGAGTCCATCCTGGGGGCCTGGCCGACTGCCCAGTGTGTGGCCCAGCAGCAGCCACAGGGTGAGCAGGCAGGCAAAGAAGTAAAATGCAGTGTTACCCCACCCACCAGCAGCGTCATCATTGCCACCACAGGACACAGCAGAAAGTCCAGGCCCTTCTGTGTCTTTGGAAATCTCCCACAAGTTAGGTGGTTTTGCTGAACAGTAGTGGTTATTTCCATAGGGAAAGAAAAGAATTAGCAAATCCATCACTTGTATTTGTTCAGTCTTGTAGTCTATTCCCCAGATTAAACATTTATTGTTTAGTTAGCCTGTTTTTACTGGCACCACTAACAAATTAAAATGTGTTTTCTGAACTTATGTTCATGGTGTGAAATTCTAGGCTTATGGAAATTCTAGTAAAATTTCTTGTAATGACAGCTGCAAGTAACCAATGGCCTAGTGTTTCTTCTTTCTGCCTCCTGGTTCTTCTGTTTGCTCCATGGGGGCCTCTTCCCACCCCTAAGCAGGGGTGTGCTAGAAGTATTCCCAGAGCCTCAAGGCCTGACCCCCAGGCCAGTGCTGTGTGGTGGTGTTCTGTCCTCCCCATTCCCCAATCAGCTCCCTTGGGACTGTCCAGAGCACCAGTTCCAAGGGCACGTCCATCCAGCCGCACCTCTCATGCCTCGGGATACACAGGCTGCTGTCAGGGGCCTGCTCATTTTCTATCTCAGCCATGGGGCAGACTCCTGGGTGAACTCCTGCCTCCCAGCTTCTCTTGCTCTGACTTCATGCACTGTTCCAATTTCCTTTGTCCCATCACTGATCCCAAACACCACCTGCTCCTTGTGCCCTAAAGAAGCTTCTTAAGTATGAACAGGCATCACTTGGGCTCCTGCTAAAAATGTGAGGTCTGAGTCCCTGGGTCCGAGAGATTTTCCAGCTCTGAGGATCTCCCAGGTGCTGCTCACCGTCTTGGCGTGAGGCTTAGCAGCAAGGTCCTCCAGGAGGAAGTCATGTTCACTCATGGCCGTCTCCACTGGGAGGAGAGTCCCCAGAGTCAGCTGGCCATGCTGCCCAGAGAGCCAAGGCTCAGATGTGGCCGAGCCTGTGCTGGCCCGTTGCTCAGCAGTCCCCCTGGATTCCTCCACCTATGTTTAAAGTATGTTCACTCCTCGGATCCCAGTCAAACTGCAGGCTCTCCTCTCTGACTCAGCTGTCCCTTTGCCCCTCCTAGGATGCCTGCATGACTTTGTTCTGTGATGCCCTTTACTGCCTGGCATCATTACTTGGGGTTTTTTTTCAATGTTTCTCTCTTTCCACCAAGGTGCTGAGGCCCCAGGGACTGTGGCTTACTCGTCTTTCACTTCTTTTGTGTTTCTTTCAGCACTGAAATGGTGCTGTGCATTTCATAGGCACTTAATACATATTCTTTCTATGAATAACTCAAAGTAAATCTTAAAGAAAAATGAGTTTGAGAAACAAAGGGAATAAAGAGCCAGATTGAAAGTCACCCCATTTTGCAGCCCTTCCTGCATTGCATTACAAAGGTCCATTTCCACCATCATCACCACAGCACCCTCAGCTCTGTGCCATGTGTGTGCATTTTTGGAGGCTTAGCATGGCGTCTGGCTGTAACCATTTGGCAAAGGCTGGGCCTGTGACCCTTCTCCATAGCCATCACACCCACAGGTCACACAGCAGTAGCAGCAAATGCAAGACCCGGGTGAAAGCGGGTGACTTCAGATGAGGTCTTGGAAAGACAGAGTGCATATCGTAAATAGTGGGGCAGGATTGCGCTGAGGGCAGAGACAGGGACAGAAGGAAAAGAAGGGAACGAGCTAACCTGGGCTTGTGCATTCTCTCAGCACATCCAACCACGTCGGGCCTGGGCCCGTGGGCTGGTTTCTCAGTCAGGCCACCCACCAGAGACAAAGGCAGCCGTAGAGCAGGGGTTCTTTTGTCATCAGCTTCCTCAAATACAGTTCTCCAGGCGCTAAGCTGTGAGTGTCATAAGTCATAAGCTGGTGGCCATGCTTTTTCCGGGAGCATCTGAGGAACTGGATATGTAGAGGCGTTTTTAAAAAAAATGTTGGGTAACAAAACCCTTAAGGTCCTGCAGAGCAATGAAGTTATAACCTTGAGGGGTTGTCTTTTTTTACAAGGCCAAATCTGTAAGCTAACATGTAACTCCATGGTGACTGGGCTTTGGCCAAAAAATACATAGCGAAGTCAAGCCCAGGTACACGCCCCTGGAGATGAATCATCTCTGGCAGACTTGGGTCCCAGGAAGGCTTGTTTCCTTCCACGTGACCTGATTTCCAAGTGATGGCAGGCTGTCTGAACCAGCATCAAGTGTTAGTGCGGCGCAAACCAGGGTAACGGGACCAAAGTCTGTGCACAGTAGTGCAGAAAAAGCACTACTGCTTTTGCCTGCTAGCTGTGAAGAAAACACTGCACCTATTACCAGGGGACACTGGGGACGGACAGGCCCTCACCCATGAAGCCTTTGCTTGCTCAAGAGGGCACTTCCTGGCCCTTCCATGCCGGCTCCCTGCAACCACAGGGTTTTATGGGCTCCACCTTAGCTTCTCCTCTTAGGCCGGCAGAGGAGAGACCTCCCATCACCCCTGGTTTGCGAATAGCAGCCATCAAAAGGATTTTGCGCCATTAGTAAATACATAGTGTTACTGCATCCTAACTTCTTACTCTTTACTCTCCTTATTTGTGTATATTTGTAATGTATATAATAGTATAAAAAGTATAATTGGCATCATCTATGTGATGCTAGGTGAGATTCTTGCTTTTGCAATTAGGGATGTATGATCAAAAAAAAGAAAGAAAGAAAGAAAAGAAAAGAATAAAATAAAAAGGAAATAAAAGGCTTGGAGACCTGTGCTCTAAACCAGCTGTCCCCAGCCCCTGGGCCTAGGACAGTGGTACTGGTCTGGAACCAGGAGCACAGCAGGAGGTGAGTGACTGGTCAAAAAAGTTTCTTCTGTATTTACAGCCATTGCCTATCACTGGCATCACCACCTGAGCTCTTCCTCTTGTCAGATCCCCTCCCATCCCATTCCATCCCAGTCCATAGAAAAATTGTCTTCCATGAAATTACTCCCTGGTGCCAAAAAGTTTGGGAACTGCTGCTCTGAACCATTCAATCTTGAATTGAGTATCCGAGTCACCTGGGAATCTAATTGAATTGCTGATTCTGATTGGGGGGAGAGGTCTGCACTTTCAGCAGGCTCCTGGGCAGTGCTGCTGCAGCTGGTATGTACCATACTTAGGGGAGAGAACAGTTTCCACTACTGAGATCAAGGACAGCGAGATGGAGATGGCCACATGTAGTGCTCAGCTGATGCTGGCGCTCAGGAGACTGAGGGGTTTCTAGGCACACAGAGGTGGTGGGTCCAGGGTCAGCACTCAGCATGTCTCTACCTTATTTCTCTGTGTGCACCGGCTGTTTTCTCCTGCTGTGGCCAGGCTCTCCATCTCTGCAAAGCTGGATTTGACAGGTCTCAGACTCACTAATCTGGAAGGTTTTCCACCTTTTGTCTCCGTGAAGGCACTGCTCTTAATAATGTTGTTACATGAAGAGCAGTTTATCGTGGTGGGTTCTTGCTTGCCTTTTAAAAATTATCCACATGTGAAACTTTCAAACAAACAGAAATCCACTGTCTAGTTGTACCCAATAGATTGTGTTATCGGAAGCTTTGAGGGATAAGGAGGAAAGAAATTGGTTTATGCAGGAAAATTGAAGCAATTAAAGGATCAAAATCACCTTGAATTTTTCTACAAAGCCACCCTGTCCCAGGTATGGACAGCCCCCGGCTCTTTTCTTGGCAGAAAAACAGGAAGTCGCTTGTTGTGAACAGGACTGCCTTAAACCTCTCTGATAATAAAAAAGGATGAAAAGACAAGTGAGGAGGCCCAGAAAGTGAACTTTAAAGGCCTGGGTGCAGCTGGCTTCCCTGCCCCTGTTCCCACCCGCAGCCGCAGGCCTCAAATTGGGTAGAAATACGGACATTTGCTACAGCCTCCGGGAGAACACAAGCCATTGAGGTAGAAGAAAACTCTAACCTTTGATGGGTTTTATTGGGTTTTTTTGTTTGTTTTTATCTGTTAAATATGAACCTACAACTGTTTATCCCAGGGACTTGATCTCAAAAACACAAGATTGGCTGGTCTTAGGGACAAACCCTTCAAAGGGGGTCCCCCTCTCTGCCTTCCTTTGGTTTACTATTTGGGGAGTTGTTTGTCCTACTCGACTGTTCAGCCAAGGACAGAGGACCCACCCAGTCAATGCCCTCTCTGCTCCAAGGAGGCTGGGCTTCCATCCCCCACTCTCCCCTCCCAGAGCCCGCTCCTGCACCCCTGCCAGCTCAGAGCTAAACACGGCAGCAAACACAGCTTGGCAGGCCCTAGGCTGCAGGTGGAGGCGGCCCCGCTGAAGCTCGCTCTCTCAGAAATCTTATCGCAAAATGCAATGGCTAGGATGTTCCTGGAGGGAGTAGGGAGGGTACCCTGATCTTTTGAATGAACTTAGCACAGTGGAACTCCATCGTGACTGGAGTTAGGGAGAACAGACCCTCTTCCTCATAGCATCTGGCTGGGAGAAAGAGTAGAGGGTGTGGCTGAGATCACAGGCTCTGGGCTCTGACCCCACACAACTGCTGGGGCCCTCCGGGAAGTGGCATCATGGGACTTCCCGTGCTGTGTCCCACAAGGAGCACATCCCAAAGGGGCTCAACACCTGCTTGGCGTCTGATGCCTAGTGTTAATTGCAAAGATTATCTGATTTAAAAGTATTAATAAAAGAAATAACAAAGAACTGAATAGGTAATAACATTCTATGTAGACACATCTTTGAGTTCCTAAAATGTGACACATAAGATGACAGCTGGGATACAAGACCAGGAGGAGAAGTTTGCTCTGGAGTTAGCCTGGTCAGAAGCCCTTGATGTGGTAATGACATTCTTAACAGAAGTTCAGGGCCAACATCTGTATTAGGTCCAAGGATATGGTGAAGCCCAAGATTTGAATTGAGCCCCAGTTGTAAAGTGGAAGGTGTCACTTACAGATAAGGGCACAAGGCCTGGATTTTATAACTGAAGTTAATCAGCACTGATTTGAGGTTGATAGCATCTGGTTTTTCCAGTTTTCAGGAAATACATCTTTGCCTACAGGGAAGAAGAGGGAACAAAAGGGGGAGGGAGAGGAAGAATCAGTCCTAGGAAGAGCTGGGTGTGGGTGGCAAAAGGCTGACACTGAAAGCCGGAGCCCCCTGCTGCCTGTGCCCAGAGCAACCATAACTCCCCAGGCAAACCCCCTCCCTTACAGTGACGGAGGAAGCCACCCAGTTCCCACCAAGCAGCAGTGTCATCTCACTCAGCAGCAGTGAGATGACAACAGATGGAGCACACCCAAAGGTGAGAGGAAGAGACCGCAGAGGAGGAAATCCTTATGGGATAAAAATCTTCTAAGGATCTTCTTGTTTGTAATTTATTTCTCTCCTGAGAAGACCTGTTATCTGGGGACAACTGGACCATTTATTATCATTAAAAGATATAATCATGATAACTTAGGGACTCAAAAATACCACACTACCCATGGGTGGTGCCTGTGGCTCAAGGAGTAGGGCGCCAGTCCCATATGCTGGAGGTGGCAGGTTCAAACCCAACCCTGGCCAAAAACCAAAAAAAAAAAAAAAAAAAATACCACACTACCCTTCATACACACACACACACACTCTTTATGATTTGGTGGCACAATTTAAAAATGGAAAAAGATTAAAGAGGACATTTTTAGGATGTTGTGTAAAATAGGCTGTGTTATTGAGGGGAAAGAGCCTTAGGTTATTAAAAATATTTTTTGACATTAGGCTAAACTTTATAGGATGTAATTAGAATGAAGAAGCTGTTCTTTACTCTAGATGTGCTGATAAGCATGTTGTTGTCATCCTGCATAGTTTGTGAGATTTTTTCCAAACATGTTGTGTCTATGGTTCTCTGGAGGGTCTTCTGATTAGGAAATAGTAGGTCTCTAGGTGGACACCAATCCCACGGCTGCTGCTGTCACTTAATGAGCAGTGAGGGTGGCCTCCCAGAAGCATGGAAGCTAGCACTGTGGAAATTCTCCTATGGACGTATCTTCCAACGTTTCTCCTTTCTAGAACCGTGCCATTTGCTGTTCCATTTGCTCACAGAAGTCTAGCTCCTGATAGCAGTCCCTTTGTTAAAATAATCCTCGTTTTAGTCACTGGTTACCAGATTGGCTGAGTTTTGTTGGATTTTTCCCCTAAACAGTGGCTGATTTCCTCCTTGTTAGAATAGGAGCTTTCATGTCGCATATTCTGGATTTCTTGTTCAGCTTGGGGCAAGGATGGACAGCTCCCCCGCTGCCTTTACGTCACACTTCCCTGTTAGCAGACTGCTTCTGAGCCAAACAGACTGCTTCTGATCGAACAGCAGAGGTGATTTGGACTGGAGGTCAGATGTCCTGGTGGGGCTGCCAGCTCTTGCACAGGTCACCAGCCAGACCTCAAGCAAGTCTGGGGTCTCTCAGAACCTCAGTTTCTCCAGGGGTAAATCAGGAGCATGACCCATCTAGACAAATCTAAATGTCTTTAATTAGAAATTTAGAGGGCAGCAGGGACCTATAAGGCCATGATCCTTGCCCAGTGGAGTGGCCAGCAGTGACATGTGTCTGTTTAAGTTGAAATTAGGTAAAATCTGTCCACATAAGAAACAGTGCCTTGGTGGCACAACCTGAAGTTCAAGCTCAGCACCCACCTGTGGGCAGGAGCCATCATCCTGGGCAGCACTGGACACAGCCACCTTAGCTGATCTTTGAGATCCAGGAAGTGAGTCTAGGACTGGCCCATGCTAGAGCCAGAGCAGATGCCACTTGCCTCTGGGTCCACTGTTAGTCAGCTTCTGAGCAAGTGGGCACCTGTCCAGCCAGCTGTCACAAGACAAGGCAGAGTCTCAGAAAGAAGGGCCTCCTCTATAGGCGACAGGTTCCTGGCCAGGCACTCCCACAAGACTCTCAGCCTACGGTTACCCTGAATTGGTCACAGCACCCTGCAGAGCTCCAGGGTCATTCTGCTTCCCCAGGGGCTTCCTGGAGTCCCAGATCACAGAGGTTTGTAAGGCAGAGTCACTAAATCGCTCTCTTATAACTGCTTTCTGCCTTGGCTATACCTATGCCAACGCTTGACTACAGGGTGCCATCATGCTGGAATTTCAGAGGACAAAATTGTCAGGGCACACAGCACCTCTCGGTGTCACTCTTACAGCTGCACATGTGTCTGTAGTGATTCAAACAAAAAGTTTAACTTAAAGAAAATGTCCAATTGCAGTTTTTACAATTTGAATCTTCTTAAATTTTAGATTATCTGTTTTAGGCATCCTAGAAACAGATTTTGAAGGGCTTTTAAAAGCAAATAGATTTTTTATTCCAGATAGTTCTGTGAACAAGTTTACTAAATTTGTGGTTCATGACAACTTTCGTTTACAGCAGCCCTTTTACATTTACCACAGAACTTCAGATAAGAATATGTAATGTAAAACTTTATAGTACAGTTTCCCCAAACTCATATGTACAACCTACCTGGTCTCAGGGACACCCAGGGCCTGGCAGCCTCTGCAGGGCTGAATGGGTGACTTACAAGCAACAGCAAGTGATCTTCCCCTGCACACAGAGACACCAATGTTTAGTTCAATCGATCATTGCTGCAGAAATCATTGCAAGGGTAAAACATGCAGCCCAGTCGTCAAGCCCTTCCCTGGCATTGCCGTCTGTCATTATTCTGATACAGCCGTCTGTAGATCTTGTTGATAATCTTTACCCAAACCATTGAAGAGTAAGGATCTTTGAATTTGTACTTTTAATTCAGTGTCACTCTGCTCAATGCACAAAATGGTCCTGTTAAGCCATGAATAGTGTATGTGTGTGTGTGCGCAATGATGTCATTATGGGAGGAGTTGACCTTGGCACAAAAGGCCCTTTGGATTTGGGTTCATTGTTCCTCACTTAGTGGCCATGTGAGCTTAGATAATTATCCTAACCTCTTTAAATCCTCAGTTTCTCTATCTGTAAGAACCTATCTGTTTCGTAAGATTTTGTGAGAATGGACTTTGTTTAATACATGTGAAACGCTATGCGTGACTCCCAATTGCATCAAGAGACCAAGGAAAGGCTGGGGTGAGGCCACCCCTGACCAGCTCACATTTCCTGAAGGTGTCTTTGCAGATCTCCCTCTGTAATCTGCACAAGGAGAAAATCTCTTTAGGACTTTATCCAGACTGTCACATTTTAGGAGAGGTGTTGGGAGAAACACTCATGACTCATCTTATGGCTGTTTCCCTCTTTGGTTTCCCTGAACACAGCTGGAGTTCTTCTTACAAATATTAACTTGGAAAAATGAGTTGGCCCAACCACACTTGCCATGAATTCTCTGACTCTGTTTCTAGCACAGGAACCATTAGTACAAAGCAGGGGACCCCACAGCCATGAGGGAAGCAGCATGGATTAGCAGACCAACTCAGGGACCTAAGAATTTCTCACCTCCTCCAGGAAGCCTCCCTGGGATTCTCCTACCCACTCAAGACTGAGTGAGAATGAGTTAATTTTGACCATAGAGTTTCACAAAATAATAAGTATCATTATTTTGCAAAATGTCCATAAAAAAGGCAGTTCTATCTTTGATGCATAAATCTGACGTCTGTTCCTCAAACTCCAGGCTAAGTAGCAGGCAGCATTGCTGCAGGAAGAACTTGGCTTGTCTTCTGTGTCCCCAATGAACATCCCAACCACAGAAGGAATTCCCATGAAGACTCTGTGTGAAGGCGGCCTAGTGTCCAGGGACAGGATTTGGCCGCAGCTCTCTCAGGCAGATCCCAGAGCAGCTGAATCAGTGAGCTCTGTGGGAACAAGTTGCTGTGAGCAGGACAGGGTTGCCAGGACAAGATGGGCAACTGCCAAGGGAAGCTGTGCTCCACCCTGACACCCTGAGCCTCTGCCCAGGTGCAGGGGGCGGGGCCCCAGGAGCACTGGGAGGCCTGCAGGGGCGTCCACTTTGGGCTGCACTTAGGTCTCTCCTTTCAGCGAGGATCTCCCTCCTGATTATCTAGGAGGGAAAGGGCTGGCAAGTGTTCATTTCTTGAGTCTTTATCTTGGTTCTTTCATTACAAATCATTTTCATTATTCTTCTCTCTGGGCCTCCAACCCACTTGGGGCCCACGGGGCTCCCTCAGGGTGGTCTCACAGTAGAAACTGTTGGGAGGCTGGCTGGGAGGCAGCTGGGCTCTCCCACACTGCCAACACACACTGTCTGCTATTAATGTGCCGGCTGTGACCCGGCAAGGAGCCTGTCCTGAGGGGATGATTAGCGGGTCCTTTCACTGTGTGATTTATGCACCTTGTGGCGTCCATTATAATAGCGAAAAATGTTGGAATAAACTTAAAGATCCGACCTTAGGGGCTAAGTTACATACTCATGGTACATCCATGCAGTGGACTGTTAATCAAATTATTAACCAAAAAGGATACAAAACTCAGCATATAATATGGTTCCCAATTTTATATATACACATGTATATATATGCATAAAAAATAAAACACATCAAAATTTCCGTAACGTTTCTGGATGTTAGGATGAGAAGTGATTTTTAGTTTTTGTTATACTTTTACATATTTGAAAACTTTCTACAATTAATATATCCAGTTTTCATAATAGGGAAAATGTAAGAAAATATCAGTGACTCAGCCTGTGTGGCAAGGGCGGGGTTACCATTCGTTTCCTGTCTACTGCTGGAGCAGTGCAGACAGGTGTGTGCTCTGCCCTTGTTCCTTGTGCCCCCTCATTCTGAAAGTTCCAGGTCATACTCATCCTTTTGAGGAGCACCACAGCTGAGCCCATGGACCTATGAGCACAGCCCATTCTCCCCTAAAAATTCTAAGTCACTGACCACCTTTTTGTGCAGTCTCCTAGGAAAGTGTGAAATCAGTGCTTAAAAACACTGTATTACTGTGGACGTCAGTGCCATTGGCAGACAGAGATACTGCAACCCAGACAGACCAGGCTGTCCTGCCAGTGGGCCCCACCTGTGTGCTTGGGATGGAAGGGGGTGGCCATGGCATGCACAGGGTGGACAGGCCCTTCTTGTGGAGGGTCCTGATTTCTCAGACCCTGAGGCCTCTCCTTAGTACATTGGGAAGTCAATTGCATGGACTGCACTAGGAGGTTTTAGAACTGAGTGGAATCTCACAGAGTGGCATGATATGACATGCCATAGAGCAGAGTGTCATGGAGAAAGGGCAGGTGCAGGTTTGTAAATCTCTGTTTCAGTCAGAGGTGTGTGCTTAGGTGTCGCAAAGGAGGCTTGAGCATCTGAGCGCCAGGCCTATGAAAGGGCCGCTGTACCAGCAGACATATCGCCCTCACTCTCAGGCAATGCTTCTTGCCAGGCTGCTGGACACCATGCAGGCATGTGGCTCTTGTCAGGCAGACACACTCTGGGGAAGGCTGACCTCCGCCCCGACTGTCACCGCCCAGCAACCAGAGCCAAGTCCTGGGGCACACTCCACATCCAGGAACCAGGTCCCTTGGAAACCTGACAACCTGAGTCATTTGGCAGAGGTTCTGAGCATCACAGAAAAGCAAAGCATGGAAAGATGCAGTATTCTGTCCATTAGGGATCCAGGAGGACCCTGAATTGGGCCAGAGCCTAAAGAACCCAAGGGCACAGCCGCCTCACACCCATGAGCTGATTCTTTAACTTCTAAGGCCAAGCTTGGCCCTGCCTGCTTGTTCTGCCCCATCCCAAGGGACTTGCTGGACATTGGTTCACTTTGGTTCACTGCTTTTGGACTTGGCCAGGTGTCTGGCTCCCTGTGTCCCCACCACCACTGCACTGGGGAATTCTGATTTCCCTTCCGTGTTGTCTGGGCAGACACATCTCTACCACCAGTTCATCTCTCTACTCACCAGGCTATATAAGTCCCCAGATTCCAGACCGCAGGGTTCCCTTGGCCACCATCAGCCCCTCCACCCACACTTAACCTTGAAGCAGCCTCGTGGAGCCTTCATTTCCCTGGATCACCCCATCCTGAACCACCATGCACCCCCTCCATTAGGCACTATTCCAGGTGTTCTCAGAGTCAGGAATTTGTGGGAAGCCACAAAGAGCTGGTGTTGATGCCAGTGCTTCTCTGGCTCTAGCCCATTTTCTAGGCATGACTTTGGGAGCACAATGTCCTGTTCTCCGTGGTGCCAATTCCAATTGCCTCAGCCACTGGCCATGGAAGCTGCTTTATGTGGACTTACAGAAAAAGGTGGTAATCTATGACATGGCTGGGACTCCCAGCTTCTCTCATGACCTTGGCTCCTGCCCCAAGCCTGGTGCCATTTCCTAGCCAGGCATGAGCCTGGAGAGTCCACTAACTCCACTGATGCTTCGAAGTGCCCTTAAGGTCATGGCATCCTCAGCAACCTGAAGCCTTGCTCTTGGGCTATAGGCCTCCTGGGCCAGCAGAGACCCCAGGGCATTCCAGCAGAGTCCCTTCTGCAGAGGCCTGAGAACTGCAAAGGCCACACTGGTCCTGTGGCTTCTCAGGGACCTGGCCTGGAGCAACTGAACACTGTGAGATGCCCTCCAGCTGCTCCCTAACCCTTGCTGAACACCTGATCTGGCCCTTGCCGTGAGTGCCCTAAACAAGTCCCCACTCCATGAACCTTCTGCCTTAACCCACTGTGGCCATTTGCCTGGGGTTTCCCTCCCTTGGTGAAGGAAGGCATATTTCATGGTTGTTAATGAAAGTGATAGCAATCCCTTATGTATTTATCTTAGATTATGTGGTCGTTATGAGCTGAAGTACCTCAAGCAGCCAGTCTGCGGTTGATTTGAAAACAGGCGAGTCTCAACAGTGAGCTTAAGGAAAGGTGTCAGGTATAAATCTTGTCTTCAAACAGCCAGGGTGCATTCCAGACTTCAGAGACACTTCTTTGTATAAAGGCCCCTTTTTTCTCTCCCGCCTCTCTTTTTCCCCAGGCCTGGAGGAGGATGAAAGTGCAGGGGCGTGTGCATTCGTTTAGTCTCGTAATGAGGGTGAGGCTCACGGGCACGGTAATTTGGCAGCTTTGGCACTTCCTGTAACAGTTTTAATTTTTTTTTATCTAAAGGCTGCTTAAAGACAAACATTTTTTGTTAAACTGCTGGTAGTTCGTTTTCTGCAGGAACCGTGCAATTAATCTTGTTTATATTAAAGAGACAGGTTGCCTTTGTCAGCTTTACTGAACTATAATTAATGAAGATCAAAAACGTTACAAAGACATAATATTTAGCTTAATGCAGATGAGACTGGGCAACAGCTGCATCGATTACAGGAGCAAAAGGGGAAACAAATACTCCTTGCTTTGGAATAACTCGGCTGCATGAAAAAGCCTGGGAGGCCTGCCGAAGGATGGGGTTTACATGTCAGGTGGTCTGTGAGCCCCCTCATCATGCTATAGGTGCAGTGGAGGCCCCCACACAGCTCAGGTCTATCCAGGTGTGTGGCCGAGGGCCAGAGGTGTGCAGAGCCTAAGAGACTTAACAGGGGGTATGTGATGAAGAGATCAGGATGGATGGGATGATGGCAAGGGCACTCTACAAGCCTGGGGCTACTCCATCTGGATCCCTCTGAAGGATGATCATCAGAAATCAAAACCGTGTCAATCCGATGGCCCCACACAGGCAGCACCACCCACCCGCCCGTGACTGCCTGACCCAGTGACTAAGACCTTTGGCGTGCGCACAAAAGTTCAGAAGGCATCACCTCTGCCCGTAAACCACAGAGTGTGGGCTTTCATCTGGGTCATGAAGCTGACACCTCAATGACACAGTTTAATGGAGATGCAGAGTGTGGGGGGCGGGGCTGGCTGTGGGCACACCCCAGCCAGTCACTGCACTGCAAAGCAAAGACATTGAGGTGTGGGGAAGTGTTGGAACGTGTGCAGCCCCCACAGTCAGAGAATCACTGCCTTTCCTGCAGAGCTGCAGAACCTGACAGCCTCATTGTGAAAGTCCAGGAGGAGGTGGAGGAAAATGCAAAATGAATCATACACCAAAGATTTTCTGCAAATTCTGGTAATGTGGGAAGGTAGCTTAGCAGACGGAAGGAGCTGCCCATAATCAAACATTTATTGGGGATATTTTACTCAGTCAACCATCAACAAGAAAAGCACCCAAGGGGCCCCTTGTGACTGGCCAGGTTTCCATCCCACATGCAGTTCTTGGCTACCTGAAATGGAACTGCAAATATCAGAGCCTGCCCACGTGAGTGACTCTGGGTGCACCACTGGTGGAGGGTACAGGAGGATTCGAGTGGCATCTGTACTGTCCAGTACTGAGAAGCAAACAATGTTCCTCCCTGAAACCAAACCAAAGTCATTTCTGAGTTTTAAAGGACATCTCTGCTGGCATCATTCCCACCCTGTGGGTCTCAGTCTCGTGCCCTTTCGCTTCACAACTCTAAGAAAGGTGTCACCGGATAGACACGAAGATGTTCATTGTACGGTATTTGTAGCAGTGAAAATTGGGAGCCAACCTGAAGGTCAAATATTGAGGCATTGGTGATTTAATTATAGTCCATCCATATAATGGAATTATTACAAAGATTGTCATTAAGAATAATTAAGGTTCTAGGTAATGAAACAGCAAACCACAAGTAGCACATGCTCTGCTCTGCAAATTTCATTTTAAGAGACATATATGTCTGTACAAATAAGGTAAGGGACTGAAGAAAAATTCATTAAGTGGATGGCTTATGATTTGATGGGAGCACTTTTATTTTTCATTTTTTTTATTTCTGATTAATATGAGGGTACACATGATGAGGGTACATTGTTTGCGTTTGTAAGCTTATGATTTTTATTTCCACTCTATATTCTTCTTTTATTTTATTACCTTACATTCATTAGCACTTACTGTTGTAAGCTCTTATATACATCATCTTATTTAATTAATCTCATTAATTAACCTATCCTGAGCTAGGTTCTAGTAATATCATAATTTTACTGCTGAGACAATCAAGGCACAGAGATATTTAAATTACTGGCCCAAAGCTGCATAGCTCAAGCCGGAATTTGAACTTAAGAAATATGAATCAGGGTCCTGTTCTTTTAATCACTCCCCTAGAATGTTATTATTGAAATTAGTTCTGAGTGCCTCCCTGAGGGAGATGTGCCAATCATTCACAGCCTAGTATGAATTTCTATAAGATTGTCTTCCCAGGTAGCTGTGAGAATGTGATGGAGGAAAGCAGGTAGAGACACACAATTCAAGGGCCTGGTAACACACCATGCAAGGCTCAGGGCTGGGTGGGATGAGAACTAAGATGAAATGGGCAAAGCATAGATTTCACAATTTTGCCACAGGCAATGGGTGTGAACCTTTTTCCAAGGATAGTTTCAGGGCTGGTGGCAACATGGAAGAGGCTACCATACCTGTCCAAAGTGAGCAGGGCCCCCAAAACTTGGAAGACAGAGAGCAGGCAGGCAGCAGAATGTCTATGGACTTGCTTTAAATAATGAACATTCAGGCTGGGTGCAGTGGCTCATGCCTGTAATCGTAGCACTCTGGGAGGCCAAGGCTGGTGGATTGCTGGAGCTCAGAAGTTTGAGACCAGCCTGAGCAAGAGTAAGACCCTGTCTCTACTAAAAATATGAAAAAACAAGTGGGCATTGTAACAGGTGCCTATAGTTTCAGCTACTCAGGAGGCTGAGGCAAGAGGATCGTTCAAGCCCAGGAATTTGAGGTTGCTGTGAGCTACAGTGATGCCATGGACTCTCTACTCAGAGCAACAGAATGAGAATCTGTCTCAAAAATAAATAAATAAAAATAAATAATAATAAACACAGTAAGATGGGAAAATTGCAGCCCATATGTTACAGGTTATGATGTGTAGTCACCTGCCTGGCTCACTGCCAACCTCCTGCTGGTCTCTGGAACAGGATCCCTTGTTCTGAAGAGGAGGTGGTCTAGGGCACAGCGTGGACCTGCCACCTATGCTGTATGAGCAGCCACAACTAAAGGATGTTATAAGGAGGTGGTGAGAGAACGGCGGGATGAAGAGCATTACTCTTCTTCACTGGGTTATCTGAGAGACAACAGCGAGAAGTCACAGAGGGGTGGTCTTGTCAGAAAGGCGTGTGTCTGATTCTCTTTGGCTGATCCTGGAAGATTTTATCCTGCCTGTCAGGAGACACCTGAGAAGTTTTAAGATCTCAGTAATCTTTTGTGTCTCATTCATAGTTTGTAGAAAAGCATTATTTCAAAGATACCCATATTCTCGACCCCTTGAACCAGTCTGCTTCAACTTCAGTTGACTCTTGGACATGAGGATGGTGTCAAAGAGCAGAAAAAAGGCTCAAAATCTCAGAACCATTTCTTTTAACTTGCCTCCTCCCACCAGTTTTCTAGGTGTGTCCTCTTTGTTTCCATCACCACAACCCACCTTGAGTCCTTCCATTATATACCTGCCTCCACTGTCTCATCACTTGTGGCCATTCCACAATACAACCACCAAATTAGTCCTCCTAAAATAGCATCTCATTGTACCCTGGTCCACCAAAGGCCATTATAGATCTGGACAGGTATGTAGCAGGTCATGACCTTCAGCTATTCTCAGGAATTTGGACAACAAACAGCACAGGACTGTGAACCTCAGGAAAAGAAAAATACACCCAGTCACCAACCTTCTAGCCCAGTGATTCTCAACCTGTGGGTTGTGACACTCAACCTGTGTATTAAAGGGCTGCAGCATTAGGAAGGTTGAGAATCACTGTTCTAGCCGAAGGCACTCATCTCACTGAGATGAGGAAGCAGAGTTTAGAATTTGGGGCTGATAAAGTATCTATAGGTGGAACAGGACACCAGAGATAAGAGAAGGGAGTTGCAGAAATCAGCATGAGGATTCCTTTTGTGTCCTTGGTCAAGACAGCACAGCCTAGCAGAGAGAAGTATTCTGGAGCTGAGGGCTGGATAGAGCACAGAGGTCTCTCAGAGGTAGTCAGTTCTGAACTTCTGGCTTAGCCAATGTGTAGATACCTTACCCAGCACTTTGGGCATTTGAGCAGTTGAGACCCCAGAAAGTTCATCCCTTAGGACTAAGAATCATGCCTTGGGACTAAAGTCAAGAGCCTAATTAGACTAGCCCTAATAAAGAATAAAGCCAAGCCTGCCAGGTTCAGGAGGATCTTCCAGTAATTTAATGCCTTTCAGAGTAAAACTGGGTGTTTTTTAATGTGGGTTCAACAGATCGTGACAATGTCTAACATACAAGAAAACATTACCAGACATGTGAAGAATTAAGAAAATGTGACCCATTATCTCATATGCAGATAATGACAAAAAAAAAAAGAAAAAGTGACCCATAATCCTCCCCAAAAAGTAGCCAATAGGAACAGACTCCAAGATAATCCATATGTTGAGATTAACGAAAACAAACAACTAAAATTTGTATGTTCAAGAATTTAAAGGAAAAGTTGAACATATAGAGAATCTCAGCAGTGAAAGTGAAGGTGTTTCCTAAAAAGGAAATTCTAGAACTGAAAAGTATACTATCTGAAATGAAAAATTCAACAGAAGGCCTTACCAGCATACTGGATACTGTAGAAGAAAGAAACACTGAAATGAAGTCAGATCCGCTGACCTTTCTATTCTAAATAAGAGAGATTAAAAATAAAATTTCATCACATCCTCTTTTTTTCTTTCTTTCTTTCTTTCTTTTTTTTTTTTTTTTTTGAAACAGAGTCTCACTATGTCACCCTCAGTAGTGTACCATGGCATCACAGCTCACAGCAACCTCAAACTCTTGGGCTTAAGGGATTCTTTTGCTTCAGTCTCCCAAGTAGCTGGGACTACAGGTGCCCACCACAATGCCAGTTTTTGTTTTGTTTTGTTTTGTTTTTTCATTGTTGTAGTTATTATTATTGTTTAGCAGGCCCAGGCCAGGTTCAAATCCACCAGCCCCTGGATATGTGGCTGGCACCCTAACCACTAAGCTATGGGCACTGGGCCTCATCACATCCTCTTGTTGTTCAGAAATTCTCTGTCTACTTAATGGGAACAAAATCCTGATCATGAAAGCCTTTTGTAGTCAATACCCAAACCACCTTCCATCCCATTCTCTCAGTACCCTTGACATGAACCCAGCATTTTAACCAAACCAGTAAATGGGCTGCCCCAGTACCACCTGCCATCTCATCACTTAGGTCCTGAAATGCTCTTCCTCTCCCAGGGCCTTAACACATTATCATCTATGAGACTTTCTTCACTATACCCAACTAGCACTGTGACTTTTCCTTTTTACTTTCTCCCAAACAAACAAATGAAAAAACAAAGCAACATCAATAAGCAAAAACCCATACCCATGCTTCTTTATGGAAATATTCTTGGTCCTGTCTTCAAGGTCATTGTTTGAAGACTGATGTATGTCTCATTTATCTTGGTGGTCCATTCAGTGCCTCAGCAGCCCATGAGAGGATAATAATGTTTGCTGAATTAATTGGGATACAACTATGGTATAATAATTTGGTCCATACCATTGGCATTTCTTCTGGTTCAGTGTTGCCAAGAGCTTTCACTACATATCATAGGCCTAAGAGAACCTCATGGACTGGTAGAGATTTAAGAACTTTAGAAATGGTCTTGTATTTCACTTTCCCTTTACAATTAAAGACTGAAGGCTTTTGTGAAGTGTCTTATCCAGGCCCATCCCTTGCCTCTATCCATGTGCCAGTATTCATTACAGGATTATATACAGGACCTAGAACAATGAATTTCAAACACACATTTAAATTCTGATAACAATAAGCCCCTTACATCAAACTGTAGTTTACATTTAATTCTTTTCAATTCTCTGGAAGTCCATTACCTATTAGTACAACAATCATGTAAGACATCCTGGCCTTTCAGGTTGATCTTGGATACGGTGCTGTCCAGGTAACAGAAATAACTGATAGTTCAGCTATTTGTGACCATCTGCCAAGTTTCTTTGGCAACTGAGCTATAGAGCGGTCATTGGAATTAGGTGCCATTAGCCTTGACATGTGCAGAAGGTGGAGACTCATATAATAGCTGCCATGGGGGACTGGCGAGAGGGAGAGAAGGTCCTCTAAGAAAGAGCTTCAGGCTTCATAGACTCCTCTCAGGATGCAGAAAAACCCCCAAGATAAGCAGTTCTCAGGATGGTGACTCAGCACAAGGAATAACTAGGAGTGTATATGTATAATAGTTGGTAGGTATGCCTCACAGGTGGCCCTTTTCAAGATAGAGTGTTAGTTCTTCTAGAAATTGGATGGAGTAGCAGAGTCTGAAGCCAAGTCTTCCACCTGGAAGCCACTCTTGGGTGTAGAAGCCTGCCTTGTCCAAGTTCAAACCCTTTCCTTGAGCTGGCTGATGAGGAGGCGTAAAGACCTGGTCCCCCTGCTCCCTGCAGGGCTGCCCCCTCTGCCCATGGTGCTGATGCCCACAGCTCTCCCTGATAAACCTTTTGCTTGCACTGACATCTCCAGCTCCAGGTCTGTTTCCTGAGGTGCTGGAGGGTGAGGGGAAGCTCCAGCAAAACAGAGGTGATGGCAAGTGGTATGTGTCACATCTGAAGTACAGACCTGGTGCCTTGCAGCATGCAGGCAGGGAGAGAGGGGCCTCACACACTGTCCAGCTTTCAGAAACATTGTGTGAGATCATGAAAGAATCAACAGTCACTTGCACATCCCTGACTCCTGTGGCCCTGGCGGCCTCATGTGCTCTTAATGGCTTTATCCCTTGCTACATATAAAAAGAAACACAGTGCTCACTTTGGCAGCACCTATACTAATTGGAACGAAAAAGAAATACAACATGTTATCTCTAAAGAAATACTCATCCTAAAAGACTATCGTCTGCTCTGCCTTGTAGGGCTGAAATATCCTTCTGTATGCTGCACACATGTCCCATTGAGGAAGCCCCTCCTCAGGTCAGCCAGCATGCTCTAGGCCCCCTCCCACGGCTCCACAGCCCCGGAAGAGCTGCAGGAATACGACCATCTGACTGATGACTGATTTGTCTGCTTTGCTGCACTTAAACTCCCAAACATACAAGTTACTTCAAAAACCTCAGGGGATGAGGGCATTGGCCTTGATGAGCTCATAGAATCTTTGATTTGGAAGGGACATATTCTTCTGAGGTCATTTCCCAGTCACATCTGCTTCTAAGGCACCATGAAGACCTAGCCCATGACAAATTATGGGCTGCACACGTCATTATTTCAAAAGAGTCATTCTTTGGAGTTAGGGAAACAATGAGATATCTGTGTTCCATATGGCACACCAGGTGGGGTGGGGAGGCAAAGTCGCCCGGTGGGCTTTCTCCTTGGGGGTGATAAGTTCTCGCAGCCTGAAGGAACCAGTCCTCCAACCTCCGTGATTCCTTTTTATAGGCAAGAGGAGGGATCTCATCACAATCTTTAAGAAGACAAAAATGTTTTCATGAAAACCTTAATCACAATTCACTCACTAGTTTGAAGGCTGATTTCTAAGGAGTGATGGCAGCAGGAAGATGATGTTCCCAGCAGCAGTTCTCAACCTGTGGGTCGCGACCCCTTTGTAACAATGAAAATACATGGTGACATTAGGAAGGTTGAGAACCACTGCATAGAGCCATCGTATGCACCAGGCAGTGTCACTGTGGGCCAACTGACCATCAATCCAGGCCAAATACAGCCATTTGCCAGCACAGGATGGCTGGCCCATGTCCTCCAGCTAACTGAAAAGCAAAATTATCAGATATTGCACATGTGCAAATCAATACATTACTTTTTTTCTTTAGAATAATTATTTTATTGGTTTTATTAAAAGGTAGCCAATGCTCAGAGTTAAAAAAGAAAAAAAGTCAAGAAATATAGAAAAGTATGAAAGAAGTACGGGGACAAATCCTAATTCTCCAACTCAGGAACAGCCTTCACTGTCATTTAATGGCATTAAGGGTAAGTGTGCACGTGTGTGATGTCTTTTGAGTCTCCCCAGTGAAGGGTCCTTCTTCTTTGTCTTACATGGATGAAACAAAGGAATCCACAATATGTGAGAAGAATGTAGGAAGAATTCTACTTGAAAAAATCCTCTTTCCTCTGTCCAGACCTCCGGACCTCTGCTGGCTCCCATCAAGACCCAGAGAGCTAATTAAATTAAATGAGAGCTAATAAACATTAATAGTTTACTCATAAACAACTCTCCTTTTTAGTTTATAAAATTTATCTTCGACCAGAGAGCCAACTTTTTTAAAATTTCTCGGTGCTCCCAATATTCCTGATGTCTGTCCTCAAGCAGTCGTCCTTGTGTATAATTCAGCTCCATGAGCTTCCACCAAGCCCTGCTGTGTGCAGGTGTGGAGCCAGTGCCCAACACACATGTGCTGTCCCAGCTGCCACTCCTGTCACTGTCACACACAGCTGCCCTACCTGCAGGCACTGACACAAGCATGGGGTGCATCTGAGAATATCGGGCTGTGCTGGGCGTACACTCAACGGTTCCTCATAGCCCCTGAATGTACCTTGAGCACAGGACACCAAGCCCATGGAGGACAGCCAGGGGAGGGGCTGGGGCATACTTAGTGGCACCAAACACCTGGCAGGCCTCCCAAATGGCACCTCCTTTTTCTGTACCAGTGCAGAGAAATGGATCAAACACAGCATGGGCTGGGAATCACTAGCTTGGTTGGATGTCTCTTAGAAGAGGTGTCAGATACACTCCTTATAAAGTGACATCTGCCTTGGGAAGGTGTCTCTATGAAGCTGGCTCTCTAGGGACCTCACATATGTGGAATCACCCAGTATTTGTTCTCCTGTGACTGGCAGTGTCACTCAGCATAATGTCCTCAAGGTTCACCATGTTGTAGCATGAGAGATTTCTTCTTCAAGATTTTCTTCTTCTTCTTTTTCTTTTTTTGTTTCTGACGGAGTCTCACTTTGTCGCCCCAGTAGAATGCCGTGGCATTATAGCTCACAGCAAACCTCAAACTCTTGGGTTCAAGCAATTCTCTTGCCTCAGCCTCCCAAGTGGCTGGGACTACAGCTGCCGGCCATAATGCCTGGCTATTTTTAGAGATGAGGTCTCACTCTGTCTTAGGCTGGTTTCGAACCTGTAAGCTCAGGCAATCCACTTGCCTCAATTTTCTTCTTTTTTAAGGCTGGGTGACATTCCCCTGTGCACATCTGCTATATTTTGTTTATCCATTTGAGATCCATGACTTTTTGAAATATATCTTAATTTTTTTAAGTAGCTGCACTTATATTTTCCAGTCATTTTTGGTCCTTTTTACTGGGGTTGGCATTGGAAACATGGGCAGTGCCAACAAGCTAACCTTACCCATTCTTCCCAGACTGTTGTTGGCTCCTGTTGAGACACAGAGATATTGTCCCTTTGTAGGAATTTCATAAATTAATAGGTCTCAAAGCTTTACATTTTTAAATTTTATTTTAGTACCAACATCATCTAGTTCCAAATGCTTTGGCTGGCTTGGGGGTTCTTGGCATGGGAATAAATAAATAAATGGCCTTCAAACTGCGAGCGTAGTGAGATGCATAATGAAACACCTCATAAAATCTGCCTTTAAATGATCACTGACATAGTGTTCCATTGGCCCCTGGAGCACACGGAGCGCCAGGTGTGGGGGGCTCAGCCACTGGTCCCTGGTCTTACAGCCGGGCAGCACTGCGCATGCCCAGTGCAATGCGGAAATCGATACCTACAGCGCGCTGGAACTTTGTTTTAAAACCTAATCTAGGGGTGGGGAATAAAAAATAAAAAAATAAAACCTAATCTAGTTATGATACGGCGATCGTGGAATCTTATCTCTTTCTACCACGGGAAACATCAGGTTTCAAATAAGCAGGACACTACGGGCGTTCTGCTCACTTCGAGGGGCTCAAGGCATCTCTTGAGCCCTGGGCTCAAGACCCAGGGCTCCTCTGGGGCAGGGTACGCACTTCTGGCTGGGTCTCTGGCTCAGACCCTCCCTGAGGCAGTGTGACCTCAGAAAGCTGGATTGTCAACTCTATGCAGCAGGTCTCCCCTCTGCACTCAGCAGGGCCATAGCCAGGGCCGCTCCTGCACCCACACCCCAGCTCTTAGCACAGCAGGGTTTGGGAAGGTCTACTGAGGGTAGGAGTGTCCCAACTGCTCACCCAGCAGCCTGGCCTTCTCATCAGGGGAAATCAAGCCCCCAGTGACAGCCCTATTAGCTTAAGAGGCAATAGCATCAGCTCTGAGGCCTTCACTGTTGCAGCCACAGACTTTTAAATGTTCTAAAAGAAAATACCATTCCTGCCAGAATGAGGAGGAACAGAGTGGACAGTAGTCACATCTGTGTCTTGCCAAGTAGCCACTGTCTGCGTCCAGTCTCTCCCACTCAAAACACTTCCACATGAAATCACCTGTGTCATCCTTTGAGCAGTGGACAGGCGGGAGAACCTGTCTCCCAGTCCTAGACGTTGGGTAACTGAGTCACACTGAGTAGAATGACTCATTTGAGGTCACAGCTCAGCCCCACTTCAGAGTCTAGCCCCCTGCCAGTCTGGGGCCGCTGTGGGGGACACAGGGAGCCCAAATAGAGGAGGGAAGCTCAGCCCACCAGATCCATCTCTCTGAAGCCAAAAACCAGCACACAGGAAAGACAGAGCACAGCCAGGACTTCTGTCACTCAACACACGAGGGCCAAGCCAAGGAAAATGCACCAGGTTTCTGCTCTGAAGGTTTCGTTGAGCTCGGAAGCAAGTACTCTCAAAGCCGCGTTGACCAACTCACATCATGTTGGCCCTGAAGCATTCAGACAGGTCACTACCTGTTTCACTGGGGACAGTGCTCCCACTTTCAATAGAAAGTGTGTTCAGGGCTTCAGCAGTGACATCAGCTCCTCCACCTTGAAGAAAGGCACAGGGTAGGAAAAAAAATACAGTGTGGTTGTACTTTAATCTTTAACCTGTTAATGTGTGATTCAACTGTATAAAGAATGAATAAAGCCTGAAGTAGGAGGTTTTATTCTCTACCCACTGTCCCTGAACTCTGGGGGACACAGACACCCCTCGCTCTGTTTCTCTAGCAGGTCAGCAGGCCCCCACGAACTCAGAGTGGGTTGTCCCAGTGTCCTGCTAAACCTGCAGGGTGCCTTTGCTGAGTTTGCCTTCCTCAAGGCCTTCTTGTTACCGTACTTGAAAAGAGAGCTCTGAAAAATGAATTCTCTTTCAAACAGGTAGAACAAGACCCTGAGTTTGACAGGAAGGATTGAAATTTACAAGTTACTTCATGCTGGGACTCGAATTTAAGAAAGAAAAAAAGTCCTTCTGAAAGGGACATTTAATGGTTATTTATAGCCCTGTGCTGTCCAGGTCACCTGCCTGATGTAACGCCATCTGTGTTGGGTTATTTTCATGTCCACAAGGGTGGAGGCTGGGCAGTAACAGTCTAATCCTAGGGTTAGGGGCAGGGTGGCGATCCACCTACTTGTGAACAAACCAGCAAGAATCCTACCAACTCAAACTTAAAAGACTGGGTCCACGAAGATGTTTTTGTTGCCGCCATTAAAGTTTTCTTATCACACTTGCTCCCTCCCTCCGAAGTTCTCAGGGCATGAACCCTTCCTGGGAGTCCAAACTGCCAGGGCCATGCTGAGGAGTCAGGCTGGCTTGACATTCAATGGGGAGAGGAGATGACAGGAATGTGCCAGAACCATGTAGATCACCTGCCTCCCCAGCCCTCAGCATGAAGCGAGGACCCTGCTATGTCTTCTGGGAAGGAGAGAGATGAGAACACTGGCCCTGCTGTCCCCGTGGTCTGTTGTGGTTCACCTGGCCTCGGTGAGAATTTTCCACCTCCCACAGGTCCACAGGGGTAGGGTGGAACCAAGTTGGCGGAGCTCTGAGACCGGCCTTCTTTACCGACTTGGTCCACTTGCTCCCCTCACTCCACCCATCCCCAGCCTCTCTCTGTGGCTCCAGCACCCTGTCCTGAAGCCATATAGAAGGGTAGAAAGTTGAGCAGATCTGGAGGTGTGTTCCAGCTCTCACCTCTGTCTGTGTGACCTCAGACAAGTCACTCAACCTCTCTGGACCTCCAGGGAGTCCCCTCCCTCCAGGGACTCCATAGGTTAAGTGGGGAGTAGTAAGTGCCTCCCCTGGCTCTGGGTTGGCCCTCTGCAGATACCCCGCAGGCTGAGAGACAGGCATCTGCCCACAACAGACATGCCTGCAGCCCACCCCCAAACACAGGAAGATATCTGAGGAAGCTTTTCTCAGGCACTCACAGAGTTTCCATCACACCAGAGCCCCAAGGGAGGCTATGGCCTCCCCAGCCACAGGGGGTTCTTGAATAGGCAAGGCTCTACTCACAGCAGAGTTTGCCCCCTAACCCTACAGCTATCATTGAGCCACTTGCTTCCTGGCCACCCTGAACATGGACATTTGTTCCAGGACTGACAGAGGCCAGACCACAGCAGCCTGGAGAAGCAGGGGCAGCGCACACGGGCACACATACACAGGCTCGCTTCTCTAAGCTGATTCTAAGGATGAGCGTACCAGATCCTAGAGCACACAGATTATGTGGAGGGCGATTATTCATAATGGCCAGTGGGCTGCTGTTCTCACCAGGCTCTCACACCCTTCCGAAGTGACTTTTTTTTTTTTTTTTGAGACAGAGTCTCACTTTATCGCCCTCAGTAGAGTGCTATGGCGTCACACAGCTCACAGCAACCTCCAACTTCTGGGCTTAGGAGATTCTCTTGCCTCAGCCTCCCAAGTAGCTGGGACTACAGGTGCCTACCACAACGCCCAGCTATTTTATGTTGCAGTTTGGCCAGGGCTGGGTTTGAACCCACCACCCTTGGTATATGGGGCCAGCGCCCTACTCACTGAGCCACAGGCGCCACCCCCCGAAGTGACTTTTTGACAAGCAGTCATGAGGGGTGGCTCTATGTCAACATGGTCATTTTTATTCCCTCTCAAGTGTTCCCTTTGGGCCGTGCTCTTAGCCAGTGTGAAGACTCTCAGAACTTTTGTGTGTCTTCTTGGCAGCTGCCAGCTGGCCAGGTGTCTCCAGAGAATGGTTCAGTGGCAGCGTTGGGAAGCACGGTGCCATCCAACTGGCCCTGGAAAGTTGGGAGCCTAAGTCCTCACCTCTGGAAGGGTCCAGAATGGAGTCAGACAGGAGCCAGGGCAGCTCCCTTAGAGCCTGACACTTTAGTCACCTACATCAAATGTACGGTCGGGACTACCCAGGTCGAGACAACCAAAAACCATTACAAATGTAATCTTAGCAAAAAGAAATCAAATGTGCAAATAGATAAACATCATGGTTTATTAATACAATGAAACACTATTCTGTAATAAAAAAGAAGCACACTGACCCTCACAGCACAGATGGTCACTGGTCTTGGTTCAGTGGGAAAAGGCAGCCCCCAGTTCCATTTATATGAGGATCCAGGAAAGGCAAGGTCTGTCTTAATCTGTAGTGACAAATACTGGACTAGTCACAGGCAGGGATGGGAGCAAATTGATGGCAAAGGGCCCCTCTGGAAGAGATGGCATGTTCTGTGTCAGGATTGGGTCTGGGCTGCTCGGGGTATGTAGACACTGTCAGAGTCACCCACCTGCACGCAGCTGGAGATGTGTAAGGTTTTTGGCAAGTTAATTACACCTCCATAAAGCTGATTTTTTAAAAATTACACTCTTAGCCATAAGAATGTGAAAATATGTGCCATTAATCAGGAAAATAAAGCCATAGCTATTTGGGAGAAATGCAGACTCTGAGAATTCCACTTTCATCATTTTGAGCTATGGCCCACTTGAATGCTCCTGCCTACATCCAGGCCACCACCATGTGCAGCATGTCACATGCTGTGATGTGTAATGACAATGCTTACTCTTTGCTTAGAAGCAGCTTCTCTGTGACTGCATGGAACCCTGCACCTGCCTTGTGTGGAACTCAGTGGAGAGGGAGCTGCTGCCTCCAGCCCAGGGAAGAGGGAAGGCCAACAGGGCACAGGCCATGAGAGCCTTTTTCTCTAGTACTCAGAATCCCTCCACACTTTGTTTCACAGCAACTACAAAGGGACAGCCTGGAGGACAAGGAAACAAGGCAGCAAGGGCCCATCGTGTGCTGGGTGCAGGGCAGTCTCAGCAGGGAAGATCCACACATCCCACGCCTATACCCCTGGCCTTCATGTGCCTTCCTCCAGACTGTCTTGGGAGGCCCAGCCTCTGCCACCACATGGGAGCCATCTTGGTTCTCGGTTACCCTCAGAGACAATCCTCAGAGCCCGGCACTCACTCTGAGGGCCTCTGGGGCAAATCATAATAGCAGTAATTGTTGCCTCCTTGCTTCATTGCTAATTTAGACTCTATCGGTCCCAGGGCCAATAAGTGGTTTACCGTCTTTGGCCTCCATTACTTGGAGGATGTCATTACTGTCAAATTGATGTCTTCTATCTGACATGTCTTCTGACGTGGTTAGGATTCCAGTAGTGTCTTCAGTAATTATGGATTATGTTTTTGTTCTGGTTTTGCTGTGAGTTAGCCCCTTGGCAGAAAATGAGTGTTCTCAGTTTCATCAGAATTCAGTTCAGGAAATTTCTCTGCTGCCAAGAGGAGGGGGTAGAGCACTGACCCTAGAGGGGATGTTCTGGAACTTCCATTTCCAACAGGACATGTTCTCTATCCTCTCAGCCTTTGCCCCTGATGTCCCCTCTTCCCTTCTCTCTGCTCTCCCACCATGAGTGCTGGCTGATTCCTGGTCACCCTCTCTTCTTGGGGTCTGGGACAGTCCTCCTGACTGCCTGAGTGGGGCAAGTGCTTTCCCTACATGACACACCGTGCTCCTGCTGCTCCTGCTGGACCCACTACCCGCCTCAGTGTCTATCTCTGTGTCAGGGTGCCTTTCCCATGGCCACCACCAAGGGGGAGACAGAGCCAGGGCCAGACAATGTTGATATGATTGTTGTTCAGCCTGGTTGAGAACAGCTGCTGATAAAGACTGTGTGAATGGGTGGATGGTCAGAGGGATGGATGGATAGATGGATGGGTGGATGGACGGAGGCATGAGTGGACAAATGGACAAATGGAAGGAAGGATGGATGAATATTAAAGTGCTGGAGGGCAGCTACCATTGTGTCTCAACAACATTTCATGTTAATATACTTCTATAAGAGTTCCAGAAAAACTTGCATTTTATAATTTAAAACAATGCATTTTAGTACAATAACTTTCCTGATTTCACCCTAAAAACGCTTTTACTTGGCTTTGATAAAACAATAAAATAGGGGCTTTTTTCCCCCAGAGCTTCTCCAGGCTCATCACTTCTATAATATCCTTTTAGCTCTAAGGCATTAAGTGAAACAAATGAAACTGTGAACACATATTTTTATAGCAGAAAATCTGGATAGTGATAACTGCTCTCTCTCTGAACCTGTGGATGGGTACTTGCTAGCCACGCTATTTTCATGGCACCCAAACACCAAGCACTGTGTTCTGCGCTACATGCTGGACCGAGCATCCCTCCCCATCATCAGGTGTGTCTCTGCACAAGTGCATATGCACCAGCTTAATAACTTTGTTAGCACTCTGAGAAGCCATACTTACTCTGATAAGTAATGATAGGAGTGTCATTTAGAAATGTTTTAGGCCAGTGATCTACACACTTCAGAAACAATTACCATTGTCACTGGTTCATGTGTAAGAAAACAAAGACTAATAGGAAGAGTTGAGTCACCTAGAAAGGTGAGATGTGAATAGCTATTTCCAAAATACAGATTTTCCTTGCTTTTTGCTGCCTGTCTGGATGTGCTGCTGAAGAGCTAATGATGGTTACAGAATTCTGAATAGTCTGACATGTTTATTTGTATTAGAAGTGATCCTTCCAAAGAAAGCCTAGAAGTAGTTAGAAGTAAATAAATGTTCATGCATTACGTTTATAATTCTATGTGTGCAAGAATGTATATTTCCTGAATATTACTTCGATTCAAACTAAAAGTGGAACTTGGGGACTTTCATTTTAAACTTCCAACTCAAACCATCAATCTATCAGCATCTTTTTGGGAAGGCCCACCCGAGGGCACAGTCTGCTGGGCCTGGCTTTGTGAGTGCCTCCCCAGGTGGGCCACAAGGCATGGGGCTGTCAGATTTGCCCACGGGGCTCAGGGGTTTGCCCACAGGTTTGCCCATGACCTCTTCTCACCCAGTGGCTCCATGGCCAGCCTCGATGACCCCGGCCTATCATCCCCTACCCTGAAGCCTTTGGAAAATCCTGGCTTTCTGTGAGAGCCTACTGATTCCTTATTCTATTAACCTTCAGGACACAGTGGTACCAAATAAATGGAAGCCCCCACTGCCTTTCACCCTAAGTGGCTATAAGATGCTATAGGAAGCAAAATCTGGGGGCCCAGGAATTGTCCTGAGAGTAACCGCAGTGGTGCAGTCAGGTGGCACCTGAGCAGATACCCCAACTGGCAAGGAAAATGGGGGGCCTTGAAAAAAATTACACACACACATCCCTATATGCACACATACACAAACATACATGCACTCACATACCCCTACATACACACACACACACACACAGAGACACATAAATACTCTAGGTATTTCCAACCACGAATACACCCTGGAGAGAATGTATGGACATGGTTGGCTGCCCTTGAGATGCTGCCGGAGGTCACCTTAA
This sequence comes from Nycticebus coucang, assembly GCF_027406575.1. Classification (NCBI taxonomy): domain Eukaryota; kingdom Metazoa; phylum Chordata; class Mammalia; order Primates; family Lorisidae; genus Nycticebus; species Nycticebus coucang. Next base: position 103,640,242 of record NC_069783.1, on the reverse strand, counting down.
CCCTTATAGCCCCAAAGTCTGCACCAGGGAGTTCTGAATGAAAGTTTCTCAGTGCAACAGAAAAAGAATGGGGCTCTGCAACACCAGTGTGATGTTGAAAGCTCTCTTGCCAAGCATCTCTGTTTTAGGTCATCCACTATTCCTTGGAGCCTTGTTCCAGCCATGACCAGACCTCTGACACCTGCCCGGCCAGAGTGGCTGGGAACAGGCCACATTATTTAATTTGAGTGCCCTGGTGCAAGCTGGAAGTGGGGGCCCCTGGCTGGCAAGGCATAGCATCACCCCAAGCTCAGGTGGGCCTAGGAGAGACATCCATCCCTCCCCGAGTCCTCCTCTGCTCTTCCTCCTCCTCCTCCAGTGAAACCGTTCTGACTAGACAGAGGGAGAGAGTGAGTTCATCTTAGGGCCCAGTATTAATTAGCACTGTCAGACTGGAGCCATAAATCACATCAAATAGAAGGGCTTTCAGTTGCTCTGATAATGACCTCAGGGCTCTGGTGGGGAGAAGTGTGTAAGAGGGTCGTCTTGGTGGGTGGGAAGGGGGGGCCTGAGGTGCTAAGGAGCAGAGGAAGCCGGCTGGGCGAGGGAGGACCACCAGCAGCCTCCTCTGTGGGAGGCCAGGCAGTAGAGCGGTGCTGGCGGCAGGCTGGGCGCCTGCCAGCACTGAGGATCTGGGTGGGCCAGCCAGGAGCCTGTCCCCTCTCCCATCTGTGATGTAGCCACCCCAAGAAAGCTGTACCTGAGGGTCTCTGCTCCCAGGCACTGTGGTCAGGTAAGGCCAAGAGCCTAGACCGTTTTATCACCCTCTGACAGGTTGGGTGGGGCCAAAGGCACAGGGAACACATGCCCTGCCTACAAAGGCACAGGGAACACATGCCCTGCCCACTTTAAGAGGTAAAGCCAAGCCCTCATTCCTGCGAAGGCTTCCTGCAGCCACCCTGCCTCAGCCCATTCCCACGGATTCGGGATGGGCAGCACCTCTGTGTGGTTTCTGCAGAGGAAATAACCTTTTTAGGAGAGGTGGCTCCTTCACACTTGAAGGTGGTCAATGGACATTAAGGGTAGCCCAGCTGGTGACACCCCCAGAGGCTGGAAGGGCTGCCGGCCTGGGCAGTGACTTTCTGTGTCCCAAACATGGTAACTACCAGGGAGAAAAACTGCCTCCTAACTGTGGTAGGCAGTGTCTGTGCCCTGGAGGCAAAGCCATCTCTGAGATGCCGGCCATGCCAAGAGGGAAGCTGCCCAGGTAGGAGACTAGACAGGGGGCCGAGGGAAGGGGGCCCAGAATGATGTGTTCCTGGACAGATGCAATGAGGATCCATGGGACAGGGACCTTGTCTGCTTGTCCCCATCTCCAGGGTCTATAAGAGCAGCTCCATAGATGTTTGGTAAATAAATGATGGATGAATGAGTGAATGAGCCAGCAAGATAAGGACATCACAGTGTCTAGTGCAGAGTGTGGGTGGAGGTGCTATCAACAGCACCTGTTCCTGGAAGAGGACCAGAATTTAAGGAGGGAGACACCCAGCCAAGGCTTTCATCCTGGGTGCCCAGAAGGAATTAAACATTAATTAAACATTAAACATCTCCCCAGCAAGATGTTGCTAAGAAGTCATATGGACCAGACTTTAATATCTCAGACTTTAATGTGCACACAGACCACTATGGATCTGACTGAAAAGCAGATACCCAGGCAGTGGGTTGGGGGGCCTGGGACACTGCATTTCTAATATGCTCCAGGGTGACACTGGGGCCACTGGTGTCTGAGCAACAAAGTGCAAGGTGGAGATGGTGAGGATTAAACCAGAGCAGTGCCTGGGCAGGAATCTGAGCTCAGTAGGATCAGGCTGACCCAGTTACCTGTGCCATGATTCTAGGTGGAGTCCTGCAAAGGAGGGAGCAGCTAGGGCAGAGAAGTAGAGGGGAAGCAACAGGAGAGGCGGGAGGAGAAGCAGTGACCACAGCAGTGGTCGTTCTGTAAAGGGCAGATGGGAAACAGTCTAGGCTCACCACAGGTGTGGCTGGACTCCACAAGTGTGCCCCAACCCCAGTGGATGGATGCTGGGTTCACCTGCAGGCTGCAGATTGCAGACCTATGAACTAGATCAGCCAAGTGGCTGATGCCATGAGTCAGAAACAGCCCTGTCTGCCAGTGGATGGAGAAAGACATTTCAGTGCTGCTCTGGTTTGAAGGTGTCCCCCAAGGTCATGTCTTAAAAACTCAGTCCCCAGTGCTATGGGTTGAGAAGTGGGAAGTAACCAGGCTGTGAGGGCCCTGCCCTCATGATTGGATTCATGTTTCCTCTGGAGAGTAGGCTTATTATAAGAGCCAGTGCAGCCTCCTGGCTCTCTCTTGCCATGTGGTGAGCTGCTTTGTGCTCTCTCCAGATGTAGCCCCTCGATCTTGGACTTCCCAGCCTCTAGAACCATGAGCCAAATAAATTACAGTTCACTATAAATTACCCAGTGTGTGGGATCCTATTACAGAAGCACAGACAGACCAAGACAGGGCCCACCTCCCTACTACCAGTCATAGCATGGGGATTTTGGAGTTACACTCCACTCAGTTCTTTGGCCTTACACCTCAGTGATGGGTGCTGTTGGGCAGAAGTGTCTCTGCATGGCTCCCCAAAGTTGCACAGATAGGAGGTCCCACTATGTTAACTCCCGCACTCAGGTCCTGCTGGCATCTGCAGTCTTCAGAGGCAGGTCTCAGCAGAGGGCTGCCCCAGGTTCCCTCCCCAGGCCCACCCATTCTCTCAGAGAAGTTGGTAACAGTAATAAAATGCATCCAAAGCCACACTCTTTGTTTTTCTTTTTGTATCTATTTATTTGTTTTCCTTTTCTGTCTGCTTGGGTTTGCCTAGGAATATCTTTAATGAGCCTTTCAATAAGGTCGACACCAAGGTGCGGCAGGCCCGGCCCTTCTCAGTTATTCAGGGAAGGCCTCCAAGGCTCATCTATAATTAGAAGCCAATTAAATTAGAAGCCATTAATATGGTTCTTGGAAGGCCTCCAGCCCTGCTGAGAGACTCTGGCCCTATCTATAGACTCAGTGGAAATCTGTTTCTGCTAACCCCCATCCTAAAGCCAAGGCCAGGGCCTTTGGGCCAAGAGGGCAGATTCCCTGTAGGTTCCCTTTGAGGCCTCTGCTGGCACCTGACCCTCCCCACTGGCAGGCTGCAGGTTGGGTGCCCCCCCCCAACCCCAGCTGTCCTTCATTGCCTGCCCTGGCTTGCTTCATTGCTAGAAGGAAAACACCCAGTGAGTTCACTACTGGGTGGCTGGTTCTTTAATCTTGCCTAGTCGGTTTAGTGTTTTCCAAATGTAAGTGCAGCACTGAAGTATGAACCAGTGTGCTGGAAAGCGGGAACAGGCAGCTTTTGTACCTTTTCAAGAGAGTCTGGAAATCTAACCCATCCCAAAGGCCACCCGATTGTACCCACCTTACAAGAGACACCTGCAAAGTAACTGGGCCAGACAACTGGAGCCAGGAAAAGACCAGCCTCAGCCATGCTGTGCATTTGCCAGTGACCCTAGCCAAATCTGCTTTCTGGGAGGTCACCCCCTGGGACAACCAAGAAGAGCCACTTTTTCCCAGAGTGAACTGTATTTATGGCACTTTTCCTGATCACAAGTTTGTTTGTTTTGTTTTGTTTTTTTCCCTTCTGCTTTTCTTTTTTTTTTTTATTATTCTGATCACAAGTTTGTATGGAACTCTTCCAAACCATTCAATCAATGCAGAACTGCATAAAATAAAAGTATATGTTCCCCATAACTCTCCCTCAGCCCTTGTTCACCCCACACACCCTGTTGTATTCCTTGCCAAAAAATCTTTGTTGGAAGTGTAGTGGGTGTCACTCCAGATCCATTTCCACATATAGACAAACTTTTACAAACATGGCTACAGAGCGTTTTCTGTATGGTTTCTTTCTTTTCAGAATTTTATGAGGATACACACATTTTGATTACATAGTTTTCTTTTATGTATTTTAAGTCAAAATTATAAGTGTACCCTTCACCCAAAAAGTGTGAAATGTACCAGTTAGATGTGAATTTACTCATTCCCTCCTCCCCCCACCCACCTACTCGAATTCCATTGAGTTTTGCTTCCCTATGTGCACGTAAGTATTGATCAACTAGTTACAATTTAGTACTGAGTACATACGGTATTTGTTTTTCCATTCTTGTGATATATCACTTAGGAGAATGGTCTCCAATTCCATGCGGGTTGTTACAAAAGATACTAGGTCATTGGCGGCGCCAGTGGCTCAAGGAGTAGGGCGCTGGTCCCATATGCCGGAGGTGGCGGGTTCAAACCCAGCCCTGGCCAAAAAAAAAAAAAAAAAGATACTAGGTCACCGTTTTTTCATGGCTGAATAGTATTCCTTGGTGTGCATATATCACATGTTATTAATCCATTTATGTATTGATGGCACTTGGGCTGTTTCGACATCTTTGAATGTGAATTGTACTGTAACAAACATTTGAGTTCAAGTGTCTTTTTTTCCTTTAGATATATCCCTAGGAGTGGAATGGCTGGATCACATAGTAGGTCTACTTTTAGTTCTCTGAGGTATCTCCATACTACTCTCCTTATAGTTTGTACTAGCAGTCCCACTAACCTTTCTCTCTGCATCCTCACCAGCATCTTTGGGACCAGTTGCTTTGGGACTTTTTAATATGTGCCATTCTCACTGGATTAGGTGATACCTCAATGTGGTTTTGATTAGGTATTTCCTTGATGAGTAAAGACATTGAGCATTTTTGATGTGTTTGTTGGCCATTAGTGTATCTTCACTTGAAAAGAATCCATTCATGTCTTTTGCCCACTTTTTAATGGGGTTGTTGGATATTTTTTTCTTGCTGATTTGCTTGAGTTCTTTGTAGATTCTGGTTATCAGCCCTTTATCTGATGTGTAGCACAGCATGCAAATATTTTTTCTCATTCTATGGGTTGTCCACTTGTTCTATTGATTGTGTCCTTGGCTGTACAGGAACTTTTTGATTTGATTGGGTCCCAATTGTTTATTTTTGTTGTTGTCGTGATGACCTTTGGGGTCTTCTTCATAAATTCTTTAGGCCAATGTCTAGAAGAAAATTTCCAGCATTTTCTTCTAGCATTCTTACAGTTTCATGTCTTAGACTTACATCTATTATCCATTGTGAATTAATTTTTCTGAGTGGTGAAAAGTGCAAGTCCTATTTCAGTCTTTTATGTGTGGCTATCCAGTCTTTCCAGAACCATTTATTGAATATAAATTCTTTTCCCCGGTGTATGTTTTTGTCTGCTTTGTCAAAGATCAGATGAGACTATGAGGATGGTTTTATGTCTGGTTTTTCTGTTTTGATTCATAAATCTGTATGTTTCTGTATTTGAGCCAGTACCATGCTGTTTTGATTACTATAGCTTGGTAGTATAGCTTAAAGTCTGATAAAGTGATACTTCCAGATTTGTTCTTTTTCTTTTCTTTATTTTGGGTCGGAGGACTGAGTCTCAGTCTGTCGCCCTGGGTAGAATGCTATGGCATCATTGTAGCTCACAGCAATCTCAAACTCCTGGGTTCAAGCAATTCTCTTGCCTCAGCCTCCCAAGTAGCTGGGACTAAGGGCATGTAGCAATGTGCCCAGGTAGTTTTTCTATTTTTTTATAGGGACAGGGGTCACACTCTTGTTCAGGCTGGTCTTGAACTCCTGAGCTTAAGCAATTACCCACCTCAGCCTCTCTGAGTGCTAGGATTACAGACAAGAACCACCATGCCTGGCCAACCCATGTTTGTTCTTATTATGTAAGATTACATTGACTATTCAGGGTCTTTTATGATTCCATATAAAGCATAGAACTATTTTTTTCTAGATCTACAAAAAATGATGAATGTTGGTATTTTAGTGGGAATTGAGTAGTATAGACACTTTAATTAATATAGACATTTTAACAATGTTGAGTCTGCTGATCCAGGAGAATGATATGTTTTTCCATCTGTTTATTCCTCTACAACTTTTTTCCTCAGAGTTTTGCCATTCTTCTTATGGAGGTCTTTCACCTCCTCAAATATATTTCTAGATATTTTATTTTCTTTGATGCTACTGGGAAGGGTATTGTGTCTTTGGTTTAATTCTCAGCTGCACATCAAAAATAATCCATCACAACCAAGTAGGCTTCATTTCAGAGATGCAAGGTTGGCTCAACATACACAAATCTATAAATGCAATTCACCAAATAAATAGAAGCAAAAACAAGGACCATATGATTGATCCTCTCAATAGATTCAGAAAAAGCATTTGACAAAATTCAGTATCCTTTTTTTGATAAGAAAATAGGCTATCAAAAAGATAAAAACCATCTATGACAAACCCATAGCCCACATTGTATTGAATTGGGACAAATTGAAAGCATTCCCACTTAGAACTGGAACCAGACAAGGTTGCCCACTATCTCCACTTCTGTTCAACATAGTGGTAGAAGTCCTAGGCAGAGCAATCAGACAAGAGAGGGAAATCAAGGACATCCAAATGGGGAAAGAAGAGGTCAAACTATCACTCTTTGCTGACAATCTGATTTTCTATCTAGATAACACCAAAAATTCGACCACAAGACTCCTGGAATTGATAAACATTTCAGCAAAGTCTCAAGTTACAAAATCAATGTACACAAATCAGTAGCTTTCGTATACACCAACAGTCAAACTGAGAACCAAATCTGTACGATTTCTTTTTCACTCAACAACAGATGGTAGAGCCCTACACGGTGTTTCAGGGGGCTGCCATTCTGTGGGACATTTTGTTGGTGTTTTGTTTGTTGCAATGGTAAACAAGCATAATATCTGCAGGCCTCACCTGTATCTTATCCACTCTCCTGTGACAAGAGCCAGGGCACTTGCTGTTCCCCTCATGGGACGGCAAGAGAGGTGGCAGTACAGGTGTACCCCTGGGGTCCTCAGGAAGCACGGCAGATAGTGACCCTCACCAGCCTCTCCCTGTGTGTTCACGTATTGGGCATTTCTCCTAAATGTGCACCCCTGTTTCCAAAAATCTCCCTGAGTGAGGGCTCGAGTCCTGGGGGATTTGGAAAAGAAAATTGTGTGTGTGTGTCCACCCTCAGAGTTTGCCCCCTCGACCAGCTCCCCAGGTGGTCCCTGGTTACCTGCCTGCTCTTGGCCATTCCCAGCAACATTCAGCTGCCCCTGTGTTGTCCAACCTAACTTATTGATTTCCAATAAATAAAAAGTCTTTCAGCTTCTTTTCTCCCTGAAGCATTTGGGATGTTGTAGGTCTTTTCAAAAGAAAGGAAAGAAATGAGGGAGATGGGGGGCTGGCACAGAGAAAGGAGAAAAGAAAAAAGAAAATGTCCCCTCCATCATGGTGTATTTCCATCATGCTATTTTTATATGTGATATTAGAAATTACTGGTTGTCATGACTAGAGATGGCTCACTGAAGATGAAGGGATTCTGCAAGTGAAAGTTCTTGGCAGGGATCCCCAGCTGAACTTCTAGTCTGAGTCAGTAGTTGATTCTGGAAGGTTCCTTGCACAATCCAGCCTCCAGAAGAGGTACTTAAAACAGCACCATGCTGTTTTGTCATTGTCAGAGCCAAACAATAATGACGCAAAGCTTGGCAACTAGGGGACTTGGGTGTCCACATGAGCACATCATCTCTCTTTGTATAGCCAAGTTAAGTAGTATCAGACTCCTTTGAGTCAGAAACATAGGTTTTCCATTCAGAGTGAAAATGGGAAAAAACAACACCTCCCTCAAAGGAGGACATTAATGTCATTCTTGAGACGCATCTTAACATCTGGGTGGCAGCCATCCTCTGTCCATTAAGTAGCTATGTGACCTTGGCCAAGTCATTTAACCTCTCTGGGCTTCAATCATCTCAACTGTAAATTTGGAGAGTTAGACTCATACATCCTCTTATCCACTTTGGTGGCTGTACCATTCTCAACAGAGAGGAGAGAGGTAGCGTGGGAGAGCTTCTGTGGATGGGTGGAGCAGATGCGGGTTCCTGGCTGTCTCTCTGGGGTCCTCCTGTGCTCTGAAGCCTGAAGACCAGGACCAGCCTGGAGCTCCCCTGTTTAAGGGTGTTGTGAGGCTAGGTTCCTGCACACCTTCAGGGCAGGTGAAGTATCAGTCACTGACCACAGGGTTCAACACCAAGCCCTCCACACATACCAGTTCTTTCTCCCAGGGCTCTTTCCTGGATGTGGTTGTGATGCTGGTGAAGGCCTCGGAGTCAGCCCAAGGGACATGGATACAGCCTCAGCTCACAATCTGCCTTTTCTTAGGATGTATTCATTTTTCATGCTGTTTGCTACCTTATATTCAGTGGGGTACAGTGGAAGAGGCTGGACCCCAGATTGGGGGGCCATTCCCAAGGCCCAGCCAGTGCTGACAAGGTGTGTCTTTCAGGTGACCCCTTGGAAGAGAATGGCCCGTGTGGGGGACTGTAACTGGACACCCTGGCTCCCTGTCCTGGTGGTAAGTGGGTCTCAGCACCTCAACCACATGTGCCCTCACCCTGCTGGTGGTCTGACTGGTTCCATAGCCTCTTCAGTCTCAGCTGTAAAATGGGAATAATGATCATGGTGCCTCCTTCCCAGGGTCATTCTGAGGGTGAGATGAGACCAAGCACCGAGCAGCCTCAGACACAAATGAGATTTATTTAGGCGATAGCTCCCTGTGTAGTGTCTGGTTAGATAGAAATTGCCTTGAGTGTTTATTTGCATTGTGATATACACAGCCCAATGTCTGTGGGATGGGCCCTTGCTTGTGGGCCATGTAGCTGAGAAAGATCCAGAAGAGCCAGCCCTCCCTCCTAGGATTCAGAGGAGCCTACTATTTTAGAAGCTGGCGGGCCTTGCTTCCATGGCCTTGGCGGTTGTGTGGATGAAGAGGATCTGTCTGCAAGAGGCCTTGATGATGGGATGGGGGTTGGATAGCAGGGGTGAGGAGGAGGTGGTTCTGGGTAAGGGAGGCAGGAGGTGGTCATGCCAGGTGATTAGCTAGGAGTCAGTGAGACTTAGCACCTGTGACACTTGCTGACCAGGACCTTCCCCACCTGAGCCCCCAGCAGAGCCCTGCCAGCCCGGGCACATCTCCCTAAGTCAGCCTAGGCTCTCTGGGAGCTGACCCCAAGTAAGTACGTGTGTTTCCAAGAAAGCAAGACGGCCAAAATGACCTTCATTTTCATGGCAGGTGTCCCTGATGTGCTTGGCCAAAGCGGAGTACTCAAACTGTGGCGAGAACGAGTATTATAATCAGACCACGGGGCTGTGCCACGATTGTCCCCAGTGCGGCCCAGGGGAGGAGCCCTACATGGTAAGGATCCTGCTTCCCAACCAGCCATGTCTCAGGCCTCCTGGAGCCAGTGAGTGCTCAGAGGAGTCCGCCTGCCCACCCTAAGCTTGGGTTGCTGTAGGGGGCACCACAGTAAATCATGTCGGTCATCAGTGCTTACTGGACATGGAGACCAAATGGCAAGAGCCCAGGATCAGTGCTTGCCAGCTGAGGGGCACGGCTGAGCATTTGTAAGCAGATTTTTTCAGTTCTTTTTCATTTTTTTTTTTAGAGGATTGCTTTTGTATTCTACCTTGTTGAAATTAGCATCAGGTCATCTGAATTGGAAGCCTGATTGAAATGTTCTTCAAGAGTAGTTCTTCAGTGGCTTTCTCCTGAGTGCTGCCTCTCCTTTCTCTGTGAAGCTCAACTATGATGTTCTGTTCAGTGCGAAGAGAAAACTCCAGGGTTTCAGGATTTGGGGTTCTTATAGAGAGCTGAAAAAAGTCAGATGCTAAAGGCTGTGTCTATTGACAGGGCATTCCAGAAGCTCACTGAATTCATTCCAAGGAGCCTCGGAAGAGGGGCAGCATCGGGAGCCTAAGAGCAGTGGGGAGAGGCACAAGGCCAGAGCAGGAGCTGGTTACTGGGGGCTTTGCAATTCGACAAGTCAAGAATCTGAGGCCTGGCAAGAGTAGCTCCTAGAACACGCAATCTGTCATTGTCCAGGGAACGCAGGGCTGAGTTTTTGTGGTCCAGCCACTGCACTTACCTATCTCCTCCGCCCCTCTCCTCCCTGGCCAGTCCTGCGGCTATGGCACCAAAGATGAGGACTACGGATGCGTCCCCTGCCCAGCGGAGAAGTTTTCCAAAGGAGGCTACCAGATATGCAGGCGTCACAAAGACTGTGAGGGCTTCTTCCGTGCCACCGTTCTGACGCCAGGGGACATGGAAAATGATGCTGAGTGTGGGCCTTGCCTGCCTGGGTAAGCACAGTCACTGCTGGCAAGCCCTGGGTTACTTGCTACACAAAGCCCTGAGAGGCAAGAGGCGAGGACCCCGGGAACAGGGTGGTGGATCCCACAGGCCTCGTGCAGCATCAGGCCCTTCCTTCTGTCTCGCGGTGGCTGTACCAACCCCTGCATCTGTGCCTCTTAAGTGAATCTTAACATCATGATCTCTTCTGACTACTCAGAAGTAACACATTGGGCAAATACTTACAGTGAGATAACACATGTCAAATACTTGGAGAAAAGAAAATAAAAACTCCATACACAAGTAGTATTTTGACTATTCTCAAAACAGAAGGGAGAAAAATCTATTAATAGGAATGTTTGAGTCATGTGATGCCTATTTCACCACAGAGGGCACAATTAGTTTTATATCAAAAGTCTTCAGAAAAACAACAAAGTGAAAATAAATTTTTCCCAAAGGACAGAAAGTTAAAATATTCTTTTTCCCAGGCAGGACACTTGGGCAATTTCTGCCTGGGACCACCTGATAAAGGGTAATCAAGAGGCTGCTGCTTCCTCCCTCTAGTGGACACAAAATGTAATGCTTTGCAAGGGCTGCCTGCAGAAAAAAGCAGTGGTGAAGGTTCTGGTGGTAGAGCTGGTGGAGGTGGTGAAGGTGGGGAGGGAAGCAATGGTGGTGGGGGTGATGGCTGGGATAGTGTGGGTGCAGGTGGTGGAGGTGATGGCAGTGACGATGTAGGTGCAGGTGGTGGGGGTGATGGCAGAGATGCTGAAGATGCAGGTGGTGGAGGTGATGGCAGTTATGATGCAGGTTGAGGTGTTGGGCGTGATGGGAGAGATGATGAAGATGCAGGTAGTATAGGTGATGGCAGAGGTGATACACATGCAGGTGGTGGGGGTGGCGGCAGAGATGATGAAAATGCAGGAGATGGAGGTGATATCAGAGATGATGCAGGTCCAGGTAGTGGGTTAGATGGCAAAGATGATGCAGGTGCAGGTGGTGTGGGTGATGCAGAGATGATGAAGATGCAGGAGACGGAGGTGATGGCAGTGATTATGCAGGTGCAGGTGGTGGGGGTGATGGCAGAGCCGATGCAGGTGCAGGTGGTGGAGGTGATGGCAGTGATGACGAAGATTCGGGTGGTGGAGGTGATGGCAGCGGTCACAGTGGCAGTGATGTTTTGAATTGTAATGTGCACTTCACAATGCAGCTTATGCACACTTTGCCTTCTGGATAACTATATTAAATTAAGAGCAGGAAGAAAATAACAACATGGCTGAAAGGTAACATTGAGCATTAATGTGTTAGAAGAAGAAAGTTCCAAAAAGGTCAGAAATACTAACTAATTTAGAAATAGATAATGCTGGGCACTGTGGCTCACACATGTAATCCTAGCACTCTGGGAGGCAGAGGTAGGAGGATCCCTTGAGCTCAGAAGTTCGAGATCAGCCTGAGCAAGAACAAGACCCCATCTCTACTAAAAATAGAAAATTTAGCTCAACATTGTGGTGGGCACCTGTAGTCCCAGCTACTTGGGAGGCTGAGGCAGAAGGATCACTTGAACCCGGGAGTTTTGTGTTGCTGTGAGCTAGGCTGATGCCATGGCACTCTCGCCTGGAGCAACAGAGTGAGACTGTCAAAAAAAAAGGGGGGGTAGAGGAGTTGAGGGGAGCTGGGGTAGAGGCAGGGAGGGGAGAGGAGAGGAATAGATAAAATATGAATAACTCTTCAAAATGAGGAGATATTTTAAACTTGCTGAAAATAACCTCCGTTCCAATTTGTTACTACGAAGCTCCATTTCCATGGTTTCCATCTGTGCAGGTGACTATCTTCCACCCCCAGATTCTCTACTTTTCCTACTTCCTGAGCTTCGGACCACATGTCCAGATATCTTCTGGACAAGCCGACACCAACTTTCCTGACAGAAACTGTGATTCAAAGATGTTTCTCTAATGAGTATATGAAGCAGGAGAATCTAATTGTAGAAACTACATTTCCAACATGGAAAAAAAAAGCAGATAACTGTACCAGGGAAGATAGAAAACTTCATAGCTGGGTCATCTTTAGTTCAGCTATGCGCCCTTGTATTGGGGGAGGGGCTCCACCTAAAAGAGCACCCCAGCCTGCGCCCACTACACCAGCACCTGCTGCTGGGCTGCTCTACACAGACACCGTGAGGGACACTGAATGAAGCTCAATGGGATCTTGACAATACATGGCTAGGTCAGTCTCTGATGACTTATGTGCTTCCTAAAACTTTATCTGATTGATTGATTGATTGACTTTTTGGATTTTAGTCATGCATGATTCATGAAAGTAATGCTAAGCTTCCATGGATTAACTCTAGAAAAGTATGCAGACCTTGCCACACTTACTTGGAACAAAAAACCTCTGTACAAAACCTATTTTAAGAGCCTCTGGGTTTGAGCACTTGACCGGACATTTGTAACCTACTGTAACAGCTCCAGTATTTATTCTCCTAAGCCCAGGGACCAAGAGCCTGCCAGGCAGGTGCTAGTAGGACAAGGAGGAGGGGCCCGGTTCCTTTCTTGTAGGTAGAGGCGTGAGATGAGGAAATCAGTGGCCACAGCACAGGGCAGTGAGGCACACCCCTCATTCTAGAAGCGAGGAAGGCCTCCTTGCCTCATGGTTGAGGAGATGGAGTCATCAGGGGTCTTAGAAAGCCTCTGAAGGTGATACTGGGATGGGTGGGAGATAGCTAGGCTAAAAGTGGGACAGAGATCTCTGAGAGGAGGAGCTGACACCGGAGCCCAGAGTACTGAGCAGGTGGACGGCACGTGGAGCCATGATTGGGTCTCTGTAGCTGGAGTGGAAGGTGTGTATGGACCAGCCAGACAGCTGGGTAGGGGCCGATGGACGGGGCTCTGGAAGCCACTGCTGAAGACTGAGCCTTCAGCTTGAAGCCTATGCAGTGCCCACGCAGACTACCAGCCTGGGTAGTACGTGACAGGCTATGTGTTAGGACAGTCCCCTTGGCAGCAGTGAAGGCAGCAGCTGAGTAGGGAAGACCCTGAAGGCTGAGGACAGGGTTTCTGTGGGATAGGGAGAGGCCTGGAGCAGAGGCATTGGGGGTGGAAAGGAGGAAGAGCCTGAGAGCGCCTGGGCAGGTGGACTGGCCTGAGCTACACCCTGGCAGCACAGGTTGGGGACAGAGGCTCAGAAGGGGACTCTCAGCCATTTCCTGGCTGGCTGCATGGATGTGGTGCCATTTGCTGATATGGGACACCAAGACCAAGGTATCAAACACAGAGATGGATAAAGAGGTGTGCAGCTCTGGGTGAGACATAGGCCAAAGGCCAGGACGTGGAAATCACCTGCACACTCACGGAACCCAGAGCCCCTGGTCCACAGGGCTCCATGTGGCAGCTTTATGGAGTGAGGAAGAGGAAACCACACCACAGAGCCCACCACGCAGCACTGCTGGCTCCAAACTGGCCACAGTTCAGACCCCAGAATGCAGCCCTCAAGAGCCTATGAAATTCAGCCATGATTTTGTCCCAGACGATCTGAGAGGGGCAATGAGTATGTGTGTGGAGCGGCTCTTCTGTTTTTACACAGGGCCAGTCAGAAGGACAAGCTTGGCTGCTGCAGTGAAAACCCTGTCCCCTGGGCAAGGGTTGCGTGGTCACGAGAAAGGGTGGTGCTGTGGCAAGAAAGACAGGGTGCTTTGTCCCGTTAAATGTACCAGAAAGAGTCTTAACACTAAAGAAGTTTGACACCAAAAAGGCAGAAGGATTCGACAGTTATGACGAAGGGATGAGGGCTGCTGTCCTGCTGCTGGAAGGTTCTTCCCAGCCCTGGAATCCAAGTAGCTCTCGGCCTCCTGCCTGGGAGCTGTGGTCTGCTCAGTCCACACCACTCAGCACCCAGGCTTCAGCGGGACCTGGCATCACCCCGAAGCACATGGGGGACCCTGTGCAGGGGGGAGTATCTCAGCACGTGTCCCAGAGCCTCTTGTCATTCCACAGGGAGAAAGTAGTGTGAGCAGTTTCCATTCTCATTCCGCCAAGGCCACCAACATGTCAGACCCCCTGCCTCACCTCAGGTTTGGCCAGGTGGGTCCCTGCAGGCACCTGCTTCCTGTTCCATGTTCTAGGTTTGAAGAATAAAATGAGGATCTCAACGCCTTGTGACAAGAGGGTAACAAGGAGTCTTGGCAAGGTGGCGAGGTTAGCTGGATGAAAGGCTGTGTTCATTCCTGCATCCTCATGGTTTTCAGGAGGTGGATGCAGACTCCTCCATCCCGGCCCACTCCGGCTCTGTCCTCCTCGTGATCTGGCTGGGGTCCCCCGATGCCCAGGTGGAAGGAAGCCGAGAGCCACTTGGAAGAAACTTTCTAGCGCCCTGGCAACTTGCTGTGCAGAAAGGTTGTGTGGGAAGCCCCTGGAAGAGAAACAGGTGACAGGAAGAGAGCAGAGGACAGATTTCCTTCTTTGGTCCCTGAAGAAGTCCCTCCACAGCGCAGGACAGGTGGCCTGGGCAGGGCTGAGGGAAGACATCCACGTGCCAGCAGAAAAGGAAGCATCTGAGGACCCAGCAGTGCCTATCACAAACTTAGCAGTCCTGAGAAAAGGAAATCTCTGGGAAATTCTACACCTGTTTACTGAGTTGGAGGAAATCAATCCCTAAGTGGAAAATCCTCAATGCCTCAAACTAACTCTTGTCAATCATTGGGCCATATAGTTTAACCCACAAAGAATGGGGAGAAGAAAAGAAAGATCTAGTGAACACTCAAAATATGGATCAAAGAGTAGGAAATTAGACCTTTACAGAAAGATGGAAGGGAAAGAAAAAAAAGAGAGACGAAGGGGCATAACTCTGTGTGGGGACTGCAGACCACTACGTGAACTCCCAGCTTCCGGTTGGTGGAGGGTGTTGCACAGAAGGTGGAGCACCATTCCTATGCAGCTCAGCACAGGTGACACAGGCACACAGACCACCATGAGGAGCTCGGGGAGGCCTAGAGAGAAACACTCTAGCATTTAAAAGAGTTCTGTGCAGCAGAACATGCCAGGCAAAGGGGCTTGTCCTTGTTGGGAGATGCTAAACATTCACGCGGGCAGAAAGGGTAAACTCTTAACAGCCTCTTGGAGCCAACATATTTTGAAAAGCACCTTTCTGTATGATTCCTCCACTAAGCCACTTGGTGCCTGGCATGGCATGGCCCACAGACACAGGGCAGAAGCGTGGAGCTGCAGCCACCCAGGTCCCTAGGGAGTTAGAAAGAGACCCTCATGAATGCCTGCAGTGGCCTGCAGCAGAAGACATTTGGGTGTTGAGGAAAGACCACAGACAAAGCCCCAGGACACAGCCACCACCTCCTTGGTGCTCAGAATGTGGTGCCCCAGCAGGCACCCATTCAAAAGCCCAGGTGTTCCACCATTGGCATGGCTTTGGAGTGTCATCTATGATGGAGCCAAGCCTGCCAGCCAGGGTGCTAATCAGGATGGCAATGATGCTCTCAGGGCCTCTGGTCATCTCAGCACTTCAAATTCCTGTGAAGAACTTACTCACTGTGTCCTGTCTACAGTCCTCCACGCTACCAGCTGAGCTATCAAAGAGTGCACGCTCATGTCCAACCAGTGTCTGCAGGGAATCTTCCTTCCTCAGCACCTAGGAGGACTGCTAGGAATACAGATGTGATCCAGGTTTCCCTTCAAGGGCCCCAAGTCCAGGGACAGAGCTGGTCACCTCGGCAGAGCCAGAAAGTGATGGAGGGAGGAGGAGGAGGAGAAGCAGCCTTCTAGCCTGAGATATGCCCCAGATGGAAACGTTGGCCCTGGATATCAGAAAGCCATAAGCAGGCACCTCCCTCTGTAACCTTGTGAGGCCATATGGAAACACCTGCCATCCGCCCACATGGCTCCCTGTTCCACCAGCAGAGAGATGGCTTCAGGAAGGGGCAGAAGCATGTTTGAGGAGGCTTTTTCCAAAAGGCTTAACTGTAAAGCTGGCTGTGTGGCTTCTCTGAGTGCTGTTTTGAGATTGGTTAATTAACGTTTACGAGATGCACAGGGATCCGGGGATAAAAGGCTTTGAGGATGGATGATCCCAATGTTACTGGTGATGGTCCCAACTCATGAAGGCTGGAGTCCAAAGAGCCCTGCCTGGCTTTCCATGCCAGCAATCACTGACCTCTGCCATAAGTGGGGGCCGTCGTGGTACAGTTAATAAAAAAGAGATTAAAGAACAACCACAGAAAAATCCAGTAATGGAAAGGGATTTCTTGTCTTTTGAATAGTAACAAGCACTGGCACCCACTCCCCTTATTTAATCAACTTCTCACATTGTGATAAATGACTCCATGCCCACTGCTGTTTGCTTATAGAAAACAGTCACAGGCCAAGGTAAGAAGCAGAGCCGGTGGGGAGCTGAGCTGTGCCCAAGAGGTGAGTGTCTCCAGGGCACATGGCAGACACCTGTGAGCAGGCACTGAGCCAGTTATATAGTGTCACTGTGGGTGGTTTGTCCCTTCCTTTAAGGGTGCACACCCCCAGTGGAAATGTCTGCAGGTATACAGGTGTCTTTGACCAAGTGCTTCCTGGGGACGGAGCAGTTAGGCCTTGGCTGTGCTGCAGGCTGTGGTTAAGACCACCTGTGTGGACCGCTCTGGACATTGCAGCCACACTCTGGTGGACAGCTCCATTCACTGGCATTCAGCAACCATCCAGGTAGCCTGGAAGTCCCAGGTGTCCCAGGGAAACACAGAGACACTTTTGCCAATAGTTCCACCAGGCTACTGAACATCCCACTCATCAAGAGGATGTTCCTTCTTCAAGGAGGGTCCAGCCCCGATTGGTGAGACCCCGGAGAGCTAAACAGGCCTCTGCATGGTACGCATGCAAATATTTCAAGGGCAATGTTTCTGGGACACAGCAGTGTACACACACGAAATAGTCCACTGGCAGAAGGAACCAGAAGCGAAGGGATAAAAGAAAAGCCCAGACTGACCCAATATTGGAAAAGGAATATTCCATTTTAAGACATACTGAAAACCCTAAAGGAAACCCAGTGGACAAAATGGGCTGCTGGCTGGGCAGGGTTCCTGATCAACGGTGTCCATCTCCTGCCCAACTTTGATCATGGCCTTGCTCCCAGAGCTCTCTAGGTCAGCCCTTGCATGGAGCCCGGCTCACCTGTCTCTTCCAGGTCCTGTCCCCTTGCAGCTACATGGGGGCCAGCACTTGCATGGAGCCCGGTTCACAGCCCTTGCTTGGAGCTTGCCTCACCTGTCTCTACCATGTCCTGTCCCCCTGCAGCTATGATGTGTGGGTCAGCCCTTGCATGGACCTCAGCTCACCATCTTCCCTGTCTTGTCCCTGCAGCTACTACATGCTGGAGCACAGGCCCAGGAACATCTACGGCATGGTCTGCTACTCCTGCCTCCTGGCACCCCCCAACACCAAGGAATGTGAGTGCTCCGTCCTTCTGTCAGAAGGGCATTTGTTCAACATTGCCATCTGTCACTTCAGGGGTGGTAGAGAGGGGCCAGGCCTAACACCTGGGCAAGGTTGCTTTTTTGGTGAAGGCATAAGTGGAAATGGCCATAGCCTATCTGGTCAGGCAGCAAGTCTGTGCAGGGACAGCTTTGCGGTGGCTGAGCTTCTAGCCAGAGGCTGAGCGCTGGTGCTGGTCAGCTACCCCTACGAGCCTCTGTTTAATTAGGGGCGCTCCAATGTGATCTCTCGATCCCATGTGGTCATTGTAAAACCCAGTGAGATTACAGAGGCACAGGTGTCTTGCAAGGTGCCAGGCAACTGTAAGTCTAGGGGAACTGCCAAGTGCTAGACAGTTGTGAGGCTGAGGGAAATGCAGAAGCATCACAACTAAAGCCCTGTGAACAGCCTTCAAGTTTGCAACCCTGCCTTGGGCTATTTCTTTCCTGGTCTCCTTTCATGTGACTTTGGTGGGCAGCCGTGAGGACAGCTGAGTACCTCTGGCCTGTGGGGTCTCTTGGGTTTGTGGTTTCCAGGAGGATCTTGTAGGGGAGAACAAAATAAGGGCCCACACCTTAAAACAGACATACAGGGAGGAGCAGCTCCTTCTCCCTGCCACACCTTCTGGCAAGTGGCTTAGAGACCCCATCCAGATGCTAATTAATTCACTGTTAGAAGCAGCTTGTGGGCTCCAGCCTGTCCTATGGTGAAGTCAGCTGCCCCCCAGTGTGCCCCCACAGGAGTCAGTGCCAGATTGTTCTGGGGTGAAGGCTTAGGCAGATGCTTCACATTTTTAGAAAAGGCTCTTTGCCTATAAAACTTAGAAAAGAGTTACACACCATCACCACCACCACACCCTCCCACCCACTCCTACCCTGCCAAGGGCCCCTGCATTTGAAAGCTATCACATGGGGACGGGGATGTTTCTCAGTCCAGCAACGTCCCTCAGCTACAGAAGGCAAGCCAAGTCCCCTGAATACTGAAGATTTTACAAATTAGCCCATTCCTCTCCACCCAGACCTTAATTGCTCCTGGAAAAGCAGCTCCCACTGAGGCCTCAGGGAGATAGTAGAGCCCCCTTCAGTAAGTCCCCAGGCCTCTGTTTGCCCATCTGGGAAATGGGGGGATACCACCAGCTTAGCCTTATGGCTTGACAGGGTGGGTAGAACCCTGCCTGAGCCAAGACCTTGGTGTGAACAGCAGAAAGAGAATGATACTCCACCTCACAGCCTGAACCTCTTCCGTGCTGGTCTGAATCCAGAGATTTTTTTTTTTGTTGTTGTTTTTTGGGTCTCCAACTCCTGGGCTCAAGCAATCCTCCTGCTTCAGCCTCCCAAGTAGCTGGGATACAGGTATGCACCACCACTTGGCATCAATCCAGAGACCGTTTTACCCCAGGCCTGCCTCTGGAAAGGCTGGCTGTGACCACAGTCCCCCTGGAGTCACAGAGACACAAGCTCACTGGACTGGCATCAGCAGCCCCAGCCCAGGAAAGCTAGGGACTCAGGGAAACTTCACGTCTCCAAGCCCCTGGGGTTACTGGCTACCCAGATCCAGTGGGCCCTGCCTTCTCTAGGCCATGGTTGTGGCTGACAGCACCTTCTCCTGACACCTATTTTTATTTGATTTGCCTGGGTCCTCGCCAAGGAACCTGAACACCCTGGTACTCAGCATAGTGAGTGGTGGACTCTACAGCTGCTGCCATGCAGACTTGCTACGGGCACCTGGCCGCAGGTGCTGCAGATGCGTGTGGAAGAGACACGGGGGGACCCCTGACTCTCACCAGGCCATCTCAACAGAAGATGGGCTAGGGTGCCAGAGCTCTCTGCTACAGCCCCTGGTGGAAGCCCATGCCCAGGCATCTGTGCAGTTTGATTGCTTATCTAGCCCTACAGTCACAAATGGGGTGGGGTGGGGTAGGGTGGGGACATAAGGACATAAGGACATGTGAAAACAAGCTGACCCCCACTGGGATGTGAGGCAGCTTCTGGGCATGGTGGCGGTGGGGAGCTGAGTGTTGCAGGGCAGTGATTCTCCTTCACCTGCCTGGGTGGGGGGTGTCAGGTCACACTGCTGGGCCCTGCCCCAATCAGCCTTTTAATGGGTTTGAGAATTGCTAAGCTATGGGCCCTGGCCTGGAATGTCACTGCCTGAGTGAGACAAGTTATCTCATCTGCCCCACGGAGTGCCCAGTGGTTCCCACCAAGCCTCCTTGAAGCACATTGCAAATGCCCTGTGGTGTTGGCCTACGTGTGACACAGCCCCTCTAATAATCCCGAAGAGAAATGAAAAAGTGACACATAATTACTTTTAAAATGGAATTTAATCTCTCCAGTTTCTGGGCTTGCCGAGTAGTGGGACGGAAGTCAAAAAGGACAGTCCTTGGCCCTCAGGTCCGCCCTGCCGTTCTGTGGCCTGTCTCATTGGAGCCTGCACTCCATGGCTGTGCAGCGTCGAGGTGTCCTGGAGCCCAACAAAGGGGGATGAAAAATCCTTTGGCCATTTTTCTTTTTCTTTTTTTTTTTGCAGAGACAGAGTCTCACTTTATGGCCCTCGGTAGAGTGCCATGGCCTCACACAGCTCACAGCAACCTCCAACTCCTGGGCTTAAGCGATTCTCTTGCCTCAGCCTCCCAAGTAGTTTGTTTTTTTTTTCTGAGACAGAGTCTCACTCTGTTGTCCCGGGTAGAGTGCCACTGTCGCGTCACATCTCACAGCAACCTCAAACTCTTGAGCTCAAGTGATTCTCTTCCCTTAGACTCCCTGGTAGCTGGGACTACAGGCACCGGCCACAACACCCAGCTATTTTTAGAGACGGGGTCTCACTCTGGCTCAGACTGGTTTCCAACTCCTGAGCTCAGGCAATCCACCTGCCTCAGCCTCCCAGAGTGCTAGGATTACAGTATGAGCCACTGCGCCAGCCTTCCTTTGGTTATTTTTCAATTAGATTAAACAGCAAGATGCACTTGGGGCAACCAAAGCTTTCTGCTTTCTTTTTCCCTGCACGTCCCCACATTTCCCTGCACGTCCCCACAAGACAGAGGCAGCATGAGGAAACCTTGGCTTTGACCACTTCTTGTGTTGCAGTCTTTGGCTTCACTCGCCACCCATGCTTACCAGATGGAACTCTTCTGTAAAACAGCTTGGAACCTCCAGCCAGTCCCATTCAGGAAAGATAAAACTGCAGGCGCAGCATGTGGTGGTGGTGTTTTTGGATGACCCAGCCTGGTACCTGCAAAGGGACCTGTGACTTGTGTTCATCAGGGGCCAGGTGTTCACTTCCAGTTTTGATTCAGGCCTTTTCACTGTAAAATTATTTATTGGATTCCTTTGGAGTATTGGGGAAATTACAATGTTTTATGTAGGAAAATGTCTAGCCATTCTACTTGAATATAGTCAAGGAAATAAAAAAAAAAAAAAAAAAATTGTGGTAGCCTGGCAATCCAGATGGGAGGAAAGGGCTCAGCGTCAGACTTGGATTTCATTACAAGTCTTCACTCCTGAGAAAGTCACCTGACAGCTCTGTACCTCAGTCTCCTCATTGTACTAAGTGGGGACGTCCCTCTCACAAGATTGAGATAAGGATGTGATAACTGGAGCACCAGGTGCTGACCCCAGCTTGGAGTACACAGGCCCCGCTGCACTGTGCTGGCTGGGGCCTCTGTCACCTAGGACACAGGTTAGTAAGAATCCATCCTCATGAGCAGCTATAGGGGCCCATGGAGTCACCTGAGAAAGGCGCTGAGTTGTCGCAGTGCCCCACCCTGTTGTTCCATTGTCCTCAGGTTTTCTACCTTCAGTGGCTGAGATCCCTGAGTCAGGTCCAGAGTGGACTGGCCCTTTGGAGAAGTCCACCCTGTTCCTGCCGGTGCTCTGACAGTTTCCATCTTGTGGGTACATGGTGCTCTGCTGAGAGGAGGAACAGCAAGAGCTACCACTCGGGTGTGAGCCCTGGCCTCCCCCAGTGCCACTGCCAGCTGCTCCGACACAGGGCTGCTCAGAGAATACACAACACCTCACGGGGGCTTGTTACCGGGCAGGTTCTGGCAGGGGCTCTGGTGGGCCTGGGACTGTGTCTCATACCAGCTCCCAGGGGACCCTGCTGTGGGCAGCTGTTGTTCTAGGACCCGCCATGGCCCAGGGGCCCCCTCTCTGACATCACTGAAGAATCAACAAGGAAATCATTTTTAAAAATCCAAACTATTTGCCCTCTGTCAAGATCCCAGCTGGTCTCTGTACACACCAGCAAGTTTATAGACTGTGAGTTGGCAGACTCAGGGCCCCATCATGTCCTCTCAGCACTTTGTCTGGAGCTGTATATAGCCAAGCGTGTGTAGTGCTAAGCCCTCCTGAGGAAGGGGAGCTGGGACCCCTGCAGGACACCTGCCTGCCTGCTCCTCATCAGTGCTGCCTTGAACTCGCCCTAAGCCCAGCAGATGTGCTCTGAGCAGCTTCTCTGGCTCAGGACCCAGCATGCTAAGACTACCAGCCACACCTGCAGCTCGGCACAGCCTAGGGCTGCTTGGCTGGTGACCAGGGGAGCTCAGTTTGGGGGGAAATGTCCAGTGGTCAGTGTAGAGGCCCAGCTGGCTGAGATGGGCGCCTGTGGGTGCAGAGGAATTATTTGGGGACATCATTGTTTAACCAGCCCTGCAGGGCTGCAGAGGCATTTCACAAGTCTGTGTGCTTATCCTTCTTTAGACCACAGGCCTGAGCATATTTGTGACCCTGTCCCCAGCCTTGTCACACACCTCAGCCTGCAAACCCCTGCAGAAAGGGACAAGAGGACACAAAGATGACAGATCTCCATAGACACAGCCTGTAGCCATTCTTTTCTTCTGACAGCGAATCCTAAGCTCCCCTGAGTCCCTTACCGAGCAGATAGCTCAGCTACTCTTCCACACCCTGCTGCTTTTAAAAAGGAAGTTAGGTAGTGGTTGATGCCATGGCCTACACCATTCTGCTCTTACCTGAGAAGCGCAACAGGCTGCGCCCAGTGAGTGCACACAGGCACAGAGCCACCTGATCACACAGGAGCCGCGTGCAACAGGGGTCAGGAAGGCCTCTTGGCTAGGCACCCACCTCTCTAGTCCTTCCCTAATAGGAGTTTTGGTGAGACTAAATTAAAAAAGCAAATATCTATCCTAAGTTTGGGATCTAGGGAGGAGAAAAGCTTCCATTTATCACCCAGAAACACAAGGGAACAACCTGTCGCCTAGGGGGAAGTACAGTGGCGACATCACAGCTCACTGCATTGTCCAATTCCTGACCTCAAGAGATCCTCTCCCCTCCCCCTCCCAAAGCACGAGGACCCCCGCTGTGAGCCTCCACACCACCTGCTTTCCTCATTTTTATAGGTTGTATACATTGTCTCAGCTCACTGATTTGGTGAGACTTGCCACCTGCCCGCTCCCTTGTAGTTCAGTGTCTCTTTATTTAAAGAACACCAATCATGAGCAGTCAGAATACTCTTTTTTTTTTTTTTATTAAATCATAGCTGTGTACATTAATGCAATCATGGGGTACAATGTGCAGGTTTTATATACAATTTGAAATATTTTCATCAAACTGGTTAACATAGCCTTTACCACATTTTCTTAGTTATTGTGTTAAGACATTTATACTCTACACTTAGTAAATTTAACATGTACCCTTGTAAAATGCACTGTAGGTGTGGTGTCACCAATTATCCTCCCTCCAGCCATCCTCCCCCCTCCCTTACCCTCCCTTTCCACTTTCCCCTTCTTCTTGGGCTATAGTTGGGTTACAGTTTTCATATGAAAGCTATAAACTGGTTTCATAGTAGGGCTGAGTACATTGGATACTTTTTCTTCCATTCTTGAGATACTTTGCTAAGAAGAATATGTTCCAGCTCCATTCATGTAAACATGAAAGAGGTAAAGTCTCCATCTTTCTTTAAGGCTGCATAATATTCCATGGTGTACATACACCACAATTTATTAATCCATTCCTGGGTCAATGGGCACTTGGGCTTCTTCCATGACTTAGCAATTATGAATTGGGCTGCAATAAACATTTGGGTGCAAATATCTTTGTTATAAACTGATTTTTGGTCTTCTGGTTATATACCTAGAAGAGGAATTGTAGGATCAAATGGCAAGGCTATTTTTAGATCTCTAAGTGTTCTCCAAATATCTTTCCAAAAGGAACATATTAGTTTGTATTCCCACCAGCAGTGCAGAAGTGTTCACTTTTCTCCAAATCCACACCAACATCTCTGGTTTGCGGATTTTGTGATGTGGGCTAATCTTACTGGAGTTAAATGATATCTCAAAGTGGTTTTGATTTACATTTCTCTGATGATTAAGGATGATAAGCATTTTTTCATGTGTCTGTAGGCCATGCACCTGTCTTCTTCAGAGAATTTTCTCTTCAAGTCCCTTGCCCAGCCTGAGATGGGATCACTTGTTCTTTTCTTGCTAATATGTTTGAGTTCTCTGTGGACTCATACTTTGCATGAGTATGCAGATCCCTGCTGTTATGGAGTTCAACGTTTATTCCATGATGGTTTGAGAAGATGCAAGGAATAATTTCTATTCTTTTAAATTTGCTGAGGTTAGACTTGTGACCTAAGATGTGATCAATTTTGGAGTATGTTCCATGGGCTGATGAGAAGAATCTGTATTCAGTTTTGTTAGGATGAAATGTTCTGTAGATGTCTGTTAAATCCAATTGTTAAATGGTTAAGTTTAAGTCTAAAATTTCTTTGCTTAGCTTCTTTTTGGAGGATCTATCCAACACTGCCCAGGGAATGTTAAAATCTCTGACTATTTTGATGCTGGAGGAAATCAACTTGCTCATGTCTGTTAGAGCCTCTCTTATAAATTGAGGCGCATTCTGGTTGGGTGCATAAATGTTAATAATTGAAATCTCATCATGTTGAGTGTTACCCTTAACAAATATGAAGTGACCATCCTTACCTTTCCTTACCTTTGTTGGTTTAAAGCCTATTGTATCTGTGAATAAAATTGCAACACCTGCTTTTTTCCATTTGCCTGAATTATAGATGACCATCCCTTCATCCTAAGTCTATATTTATCTTTTAAGGTAAGATGAGATTCTTGTATGCAGCAGATATCTGGCCTGAGTTTTTGTATCAAGTCAGCCAACCTGTGCCTCTTTAGAGGACAATTTAAACCATTCACGTTAATTGAGACTATTGATAAGCCTGGTAGAATTTTGGGCATCAAGGTTTTCAAAAGTCCAGTGGACATTTTTAATCCTTTCACCACTGTGGAAGTTGGAATTTGATCAAAAATTTCTGAGTGAGTTTACTTTGGTGGTAGAGGATTGTGCTGGTCATTATGGAGTTTAGGTCTGAGACTATCCTAGAGAGCTGGTTTAGTTATGGCAAATTTTTCAACATGTGAATTTCATTATTTAATTTCTCCATCATAAATGAAACTCAGTTTAGCTGGCTATAGGATCCTGGATTGAAAGTTATTTTGTTTTAGGAGATTAAAAGTCAATAACCACCCCCTTGAGAAAATGCCCCAGAATCTGGAGTCCTGGGGGACAGGCCTCCAGACCTTGGGGTGAGAATGGAAGGGCATTCTGGAGGTTTAGAATTGCAGGTAGAGAATATATACAGTTTTATGCCTGGAGGGAGAGTGCTAAGGCACACTAGTGGGTCCTCTTTGGGGAAGGAGTTCCAGTTTTTAGAGGGTCTCTCCCGTGGGATAAAATAAGAAGAGATCTGCACTCTGCTCTCTTGTTTGTATAAAGTATACTGCAAGCCGTCCTCATGGGCGAGGGGACTCCTGTCTGCTTAATGATGGATTTTGTACCTATTGTTTGTTTCCTTGGGTTTGCAGCTCACCTCAACAGGGTTGATGTGCATTCTTCAACCTTCTCTCTTGGCTCAGCTCCAAACCATCAGCTTACTAAACTTTTGTCCTTTAACTCTCCTTCTGGACAGGAGCCTCTGTGGAAAGCTGGCTCCAGTTGGCCATCTTGCCTCCATCCCAGAATACTCTTTAGGAAACATGAAACACACTAAGAAATAAAAATATTTAGCCCTCCTCTGCCCATACTCCCCGCAGCTTATTCATGATGGAGAATTCCAAATCCATTAGCCCCATAGCCACTTATTTTTTCATCTTTGATGGTGGCGCTTCTCAGGATCATCTGAGGTGACTCTGCTCTTCTTGCAGGTATGGGAGCCACTTCGGGAGTCTCTGCCCACTTGCGTGGCACAGCTGGCAGCAGCACCCCATCTCCCGCTCAGCAGGCCCAGAAAGGTAGGGTGACCATGTATTGGTCCCTAGAACAGGGGCTCAGGTGAAAAGTTAAGAGGAAGGGAGGAAATAATTGTTAGCAAGAAGTGTGGAGCTCTCCCCCACCTGAAATCACCTTCCTAAAGCAACTGAGTCACATGGAACCCCAGTTGCAGGAAGTCCATAATCATCTCTTCAGGGAGTGGAATGGATTACTCAGGGTGTCCTGGGCCCACTGACAGGTGCTGGCAGTGAAGGCATGTTGGGGGGGGGACAGGTGGGGCCAGCACTCCTGGGCCGTAGTGTGGCCAGAGTCAGCAGCTGTCCTGCTGCTGGCTTCCATTCAAGTGGTAGCTCTCAAAGGTGGTGCCTCACTCTCCCTGCCATTCAGAGATGTAGGACCCCAAAGACTAGTCTTTTTCTCAGATCCAGATCTTGAGCTGGCTCGTTCTCTCCGTCTCACAGGAGTGTAATTCCTTCCCATTATTTAAGCACATCTAGGGCCCAGACCTCAGTGGGGTTGGGGAGCCTTTCACAGTACCCTGAGCTGCCTTATCATTGGTGTCAGGTAAAGCACTGTGCTCCAGCCAGGAGTCTCATTTCTGCCAGGCTCCAGGAAGAGCACATGGTACACAGAATTTTAAAACACTTATGTCATTTAGATCTGGCATCCAAAAAATGTTTCAGATACACCCCAGATGATATGGGAGCCTCGGATTCCTGTCACCTGTATGGGGGGCTGGGGCTGGAACCAGGGTTGTGTCTGATGGTTTTAGAGAATTAGAACAAACTTCAAGGCATTTTCCAAGCCTGAGGCTGACATCAATTAGGGAAGTGAGTAGAGTACCCTGAGTTAAGTGAGAATCTTCCAGTGGGGGTGACAGAGCCGAGGGAGCAGGTGGCCCAGCTCAGGCACCACTGTGCCCTGGCCTCCTATGGCCACACATAGGTTGAAATTGTACGAGGCACAAGATAGAGCCAAAGCAGGAAGCCTGTCTCCAGCCCTGGGGATGACTTGTGCCTGGAGGTGGCCAGACTCAGATTGCACTGGCTCAGGACTTTTGTTCACATTCTCTTCCTCTCCACACCAAACCCTGCCTCAGGGTCCCACAGTACTACCACCAAGAGAAAGCTCCCTAGCAACAACCAGGCAAACCAAGACTGTAGCATTCCCAGGAAAGTCTGGGGAAGCCAACCGGAGAGTACCTGGGTGAGCAGTGAGCAATTCTGATCCAGCAGCCAGAGCAAACCTGGATGGCTTGGTTCTCAAATTAGGCAGCACTGGACTCCAAGAGCCACTGGAATGATTCCAGTGGCAAGGCCATTGCTTCCAGGGGCCATGGGCCTGCAGGAACCCTGAACCTGGGTCATTCACATCTTCTCTCTCCTGATACCAGCAGAGCTTCCAGGCCAAGGACACCTGGCCACTGCCCTGATCATCGCGATGTCCACCATCTTCATCATGGCCATTGCCATTGTCCTCATCATCATGTTCTACATCATTAAGACCAAGTCTTCTGCCCCAGGTGACAGCCTGCACCCCCTGCCCGGCCCCCTCTGGCCCTCTGTCAGCTGGCCCTGTCAGAGAGCCTGCTGCTCACTCCCTTCTCCCCCCATCAGCCTGCTGCACTAGCCACCCAGGGAAGAGTGTGGAAGCCCAAGTGAGCAAAGACGAGGAGAAGAAAGAGGCCCCAGGTCTGTAAACCCAGCCTCTTATCACCCGTGAGCACAGTGTCGATGGCTGGGGATGGGTATCCGCCCCAGCTGCCTGGCTGCCTCTGCTCTCATCACTCAGAAGGGCCGGGGCACCTGTGCTGCACTTACCTGGGTGGTGCTGGGGTCACCAGGCAGTTCTGCCCGGAGTGAGCTCAGAAGAGGGGAGGGGCCAGCTCAGAGCAGCTCTAAAGTCTCCCTCCCCCACCTCACATCTCCTTGCAGACGCTGTGGTGATCTTCTCCGAGAAGGACGAATTTGAGAAGCTGACAGCAACACCAGCAAAGCCCACCAAAAGGTGTGTGGAGCGCCTCAGCCCCAGCAGCAGGGGGTCCTCATGGAGTCTGGAGCAGGAGGGGGAGCCAAGCGTGTAGCCAAGTACCCCAGAGGCCTGGTCTGAGGCTGGCCAGGGACACTGGGGGCCACTCAGAGACAGAGGCAAGCTCGGTCAGCCTTTTCAATGACCAGCAGGGGCAGGTGGTGTGAACAGCGGTGGTGCCTCACCCTAGGTCCTTCCACCAGCTCTTTAATACCTGTCCCCTGAATGCCCCTCCTCCAGTCTGTGGGGGAGCACACAGCCCCGTTCACACTGCTGCTGCTGCGCCAATACTGACCCTGACACCCCCAGTGTCCAGGCCAGTGCTGGTGTCACCACACTGCTGGTGATCCTAGTGAGAACGGCAGCCCAAAAATGCTCATGCTTACCAGGTCTGTACATGCGTTTTCCTGCCACAGCCCTAGGATCAAGGTGCTGGTGTCATCCCCATTTGTAGATCTGGAAGTTGTCACTCACCTAAGGTCACACACTAGTGAGCAGCAGGGCTGGGTCCAAGTGCAGGCTCGACATGCCACGTAGGAGAATGAGGCCCCTTGAGGAAAAGATGTGACATATGAAATTTCTACCACATTCACTACACCTCAGGGTGGGACCACCCCCTGCTTCTGTAAGCACCACCACCAGACAGTCATTGGGTTTGGCCTTACTGAGGCTCCAGCAGGGTGTTACACCCTACCCACCAGGGCACTAGAAGGACCCCATCCACCCCATTACCTCCCTTTCCAGACAGGGCATAGAGGCCACAAGAGGGTCACCGGACCATTACAGGCAGAGCAGAGGCACACCCTCCTCCCTGACACCCACCCCATGATGCTCCTGTGATGCCTTCCAACCTAGGAGCAGTCCCTTCCTTGTGGCGCTCTGGCATCTGGAAGCCCTGCTGCTTGCCATGTCCCAGCTGGGGAGTGCCAGTGCCTTTCAGCACTCCTGACACGGGGGCAGTCAGAGGAACTTTGTGCACTAGGGAAGAAGAGTGAATTGTATGTAAAAAACTAGTCAGGCCCTTAGAGAGAGGTTATTTCCTGTAGTGCCTCAATTCCGATGGATCATTTTTTCACCACACACCCACCCCTGGGAATTTGTGGCCAAACCCCACCATCCTCACCATGCACACCAGCAAGAGGTGCTAGATCTGGACTACTGTTCCCAGGACTGAAGCTAGGCTCCGCTCGTGCTGCCTGGCTCAAGCGCTCAAATATGGTCTCGCTGGAGAGAGAATTTGCTCCCATATCCTCTAGCCCAGCAGGGTCCTGTTTTGTCTCAGTCTCTCCCCTTCTGCTCTTCTAGCCTTTCTTATTCCCAAAAGTAGAAAAGAGGGGCAGCCAAAGGGCAGAGACAAGCCCCATGATTTGCATTTGTTTCACCCGAATACAAAGAAAATGGGGGGACCCTACTTGGAAAAATTAACTTATTTCGTACACAGATGTTAGATAAAAATAAAACCTGATGATCGTCCTTTAACAGATGAGGCACTGAGCTTTCGTCCCTGCTGTCCACTCTTGGGTCTTGGAGACAAGCCCGGAGCGTGAGGTGGGACACACAGTCATCTGTGGGGACAGCTTTGGGACAGGGATGGGCCAGCCAACTTCTTTGGGAGGCCTGGAAGTGTCACAAGAACATGAGTTCCGCCAGTGGCTTCATCATTATTTTTATTTCCTTTGTATTATCCCGTCTCTGTGATTATGTTTGCGTAAGAACTTCATTGCTGTAACCTAGTAACTAGCAAATAAAATCCTTAAGAAAATAAGTTCTTCAGACAAACCGCAGAAAATAAGCAGGATGCCTATAAAAAAGCATAATTGTTTTTAATATACAGTAGAACCTCCATAGCTGACCAACGCCCTGCATTGACCTCCTCCTTAAGGTGACCTAATTTTCACCGTACCACAAGTATGTATGCTGACAAGTTTGTTACATGCACTTGGCTGGTCAGCTTACAGAGGGTCGCCAGTATTTGGGTTTGTATTGAGTGTTTAAGCTACAAGCCACATATGTGTAGAGCTGGCCTGGGTCCTGTGTGCACCTGGGCAGTGAGAGGTGGGGTGGCCTAAGCCCAGGCTTATCATGTGTGGCCATTCACCCCACCCACCCCTTGTGTCCCCCCACAGTGCACACATTTCAGCTAGGTCACCCACTAGTCACAAAGGGGGGTTCCTAGGAACAAAGCTTCATTTTCACTCTAGAGTAATTACTGACCACATAAACTTGTTGGTGTTACATGAAGACACAGGTTGAACTTGGTGCTTATTGGGACTGAATGTGGGCCTTTACTGAGCCTGTGTGTGTCAGATGGTGGGTGGGCAGGTGAGCAGGTGCCATCCCCACTCTCAGGGGCAACCCTGATCCCCAGAGCTCCACAGCGCCTTTGTGAAGCCCCCACACAGCCACCTGCAGTTCACACACGTGGGCATGACCTGTGTGGATATGTTGTTCGCATCTCACATCCCCTGGGCCCAGTGCCCACGAGGTGCTCAGCATATGCTTGGGGAACAAGCCATTCCAACTGACCATACCTGGGTGACACAGGTCACCACCGAGAGAGTCTGTCAATCACATTAACCACTGTCTCTCTCATTTCTGCAGTGAGAATGACGCCTCATCTGAGAACGAACAGCTGCTGAGCCGCAGTGTAGACAGTGACGAGGAGCCTGCCCCCGACAAGCAGGTGTCCCCAGAGCTGTGCCTGCTGTCACTGGTCCACCTGGCGAGGGAGAAGTCCGCTGCCAGCAACAAGTCAGCCGGGGTGAGGCGCCTGCAGGGCTTACCTCGCTCTGTGGCAGGAGATTGTCCACCAGAACTTTCTTGTTCAATGGGCTCTCCAGTGACACAGAGTGTTTCTCCAGAAGTCCAACATGGGAGACTTGGACAGAGTAACAGGTTCACAGCAAGACAGTAAGATACAAAGAGAAAACTCTTCTTTCTTTTATTACATCACTATATAAATGAAAATGAAAATAATAAGAAAGTTAAAATCACTTGGAATGCCAGAGAAAAAAATCTCTGTAAACATACTGACATATATCTAGCCAGATGATTGATTTTCTACACACACGTATATATATATATATATATATATATATTTCCTATATGTGTATTTTAATATAAAAAGAGGTTCACATGTACAAATTGTCCCCAGGCTGCCCTGGGATGTGCTGTGGCCTGGGGTATGGACAGAGCCCTCCCCGGCAGCTCTCTTTCTGGTCTGTGCCTCTGGCCGCAGGTCCCTGCTTAGAACAGCTGCATTGCCAGGCACGGTCACTGGTAGTCACTGGTGGTAAAGTGCCCAGCTGAGATCCTGACTCTGGAGGTCTGTGTGGTTGATACAAGAGGTACGAGAAGCTGTGGCTGTGGAACGTGAGCCCCTTGGGCCTGGACACCTGCTCCAGGACGAGAGCCCCAGCAGTGGTGCTGGCAACTGCATGTGTGGCTCCCCCTGGACCAGCAGGATTCCCATGGTCACCTTCCAGACTAATGCCAGCAGTGCCCTTGGGTGTGTTGTGAGTCTGACTATCCAGTTGAGCCCAAGAAGCACACGTGGTAGGCCCCAAAGATGTGTGAGTGGGAAAAGCCAGAGAAAACCCTTTCTCCCTGAGAATCAGGGCTGAGGTCTCCTGGGTGGCAGGACACAGTGCCCGTCTTCCAGAACTGCCGTTTCCCCCTGTGTGAAGATGAACTTCTCTTAACTATTTTTTCTAGATCCAGAGTCGGAGGAAGAAGATACTGGATGTGTATGCGAACGTGTGCGGAGTTGTGGAAGGTAAGCACAAAAGAGCCACCGGGGACCCGCCCCAAGGTGGCTACCACTGACTACCTCCATGTCTGCAGATTGGAGGGGCCTGGATGGGAGCCCTGACGCTCCTGGGAGGGAACTAAGCAAAGCTGCCCACACAGATCATCAGGTGTGGGGAGACTGGATTTGGCTTCTTTCTCATTTCCTGTGGCTCTTCCCCAACTAGGCACCCCTTGCTGGGACAGGGAGCAGAGTGTTGGAACCTCACACCCCTGAGGGCCAGCACCCCCAGGCTTGTCTGTGCCTTGACACCACCACCTGGGAGCATGGCCATTCATCCCACCCTTAGCCACCCTTCCCCTTCCCACAGTGGCTCACAATGTCCAGTGGCCTTGGGAGCCTGCCCCTCCCTTCCAAAGTGAGGCCGTCTCACGGCAACCTCTGCTGTGTGCAGGGAAGAAGTAATGGGACGGGGAGCATCAATACTGCAGTCTGAAATCATGATCCTCAGCTCCCTACCCCTGCAAAATCCAGTCTCCAAGTTACTTTCTCATTTACCCTGAAGATAAACCCCTCATGGCAGAGGTCAGGGGTTTTTCCCACTTCCTGTCTGGCTGGCATCCTCCCCAACTCTCCGCAGACTCCCAGTCATCCCCTCACCCCTTCACCGAGCAGACCTGCTGTTCGGGCACTCCATTGGCCAGAAATAACTGTACCACAGGTGAATGCCAGGGCCAAGAATCCTTGGCTATCTGCCGAAATGTGGCATCTCTCCATAAACACACGCCCTGTCAGCCTGCCTGAGCAAGCCTGGTATGGCCCGGGCTGCCCAGGGCAGGATGGTCTGGGGCTTGCGTTCCATCTGTCAGAAAGTTCTTCCCCACTCCAAAGTATGTTAGGAATCTACACCCCTGGGACACTGGTTTTCACTGGGACACCTAGTTTTAAGAACCTCACATGCAAGACAAGCTTGTCCAATGGGCCTGGGAGGGTGTGTAGAGCCACTCAGGTGTGCCTGGTCCCATAGTGACGTGGACATGCAGCCACAGCTCAGAGCCTCCCCCAGCGGTGCTAGCCCAGATGAGTGTCAGTGTCACCAGTATATCTTAACACTCCCTCTGCCTACTCAACCCCACCTGACCCCAACACCCTGATGTAATTAGTCAGGAGTGAGTCCCAGGCAGCAATATTTTTTGTTTTTTTCTTTTCAGTTAAACTTCTTATTTTGAGATAATTATTACCATGTGATGGCAAGAGAGAATACAGAGAGATCCTGTGTGCCCTTTACTCAGTTTCCTCTAATGAAAACACCTTGCAAAGCAATACACGAAAGTCATGACATTGACACTGATATTAATGCTGTGAAGCTAGAGGCCACTCCCATCACCACAAGGCCCCTCCTGTGGCCACTTTATGGCCACACTCAATTCACACCCACCCCACAGCCCCCGGCCCCAGGAGCCCCAGTCTGTTCTCAACTTCAATAAGTTTGCCATTTCAAGAATGATATAAAAGTGGAATCATGCAGTATGCAATCAGGTCACTTGGTGTATTGGTAGCTCCTTTGTTGCTGAGCAGTGTTCTATGGTGTGGATAGGCGACAGCTTCTTCTTCCTCTTTTTTTTTTTTTTTTGCTGTTTTTTGGCCGGGGCTGGGTTTGAACCCACCACCTCCAGCATATGGGGCCGGCGCCCTACTCCTTTGAGCCACAGGCACTGCCCTGGGCGACAGCTTCTTTAACCATTCACCTACTGAAGGACATCTGGGTTGTTTCCAATCAGAAATTATTAGGAATAAAGTTGCTATAAACATTTGTGTACAAGTTAATCTGTGTCCAGGAGTGCATTTGTTAGGTAATATGCTAGTTGTGTGGTTAATATATATAAATGATACAAAAATATGAGACTCGGGTCAAGGTTCCTCTTCTTGTCTGTGGATGTCCAGTTGCCCCAGCACCATTTGTTCAAAATGCTGTCTTTCGTCCATTGAATTGCTTTGCATCTTTGTCTAAAATCAGTTTGGTATATTTGTCTAGGGTCTCTGCTCATTGCGTTCATCTGTGTGTCAGTCCCTCTGATAGCACAACACAGTCTTGGTTCATGTATAATATAATAACCTATCTAATAACTTATATAAGTCTTGAAATCAGAAAGACAGCTCCCATTTTATTGTTTATTTTCCCCAAAAAAATCTTGTAGATATTCTAGTTCCTTTGTCTTTCCATATAAGTGTTAGAATAACATTCCCTATATATATAAAATACCTTATTGGGATTTTGATAGAAGTTGCATCAAATCCATATACCAATTTTGGGAGACTTGACATTCTTATTAAATTGAGTCTTCTAATCCAGGAATATGGTATGTCTCTTCATTTATTTGGACCATCTTTGATTTCTTTCATCAGCATTTTGTAGTTGTCAGGGTACAAGTTCTGTACATATTTTGCTAGATTTACACCTTAAGTATACTTTTTTTGAGCACTTATAAATGACATTTGGTTTTAATTTAGTATCCATGTATTCATTGCTAATATACAATTGATTTTTGCATGTTTATGTTGAACTGTGACCTTGCAGAATTCACTTCCTGGGAGTTTCTTTTGTATTCTTTGGGATTTTTATCTGGATAATCACAGGTTAAGTCCCTGTAAGTGGGACCATTTTATTTCTTCCTTTCCAATCTGCGAGCCTTTTCTATCC
This sequence comes from Nycticebus coucang, assembly GCF_027406575.1. Lineage (NCBI taxonomy): Eukaryota > Metazoa > Chordata > Mammalia > Primates > Lorisidae > Nycticebus > Nycticebus coucang. The sequence goes on along the minus strand of NC_069783.1, from coordinate 103,605,816 downwards.
TTTCTAACCTTACTGCACTGGCTATAACTTGTTGAACAAGAGTGGTAAGAGTGGGGATCTTTGCCTTATTTCTGATCTTAAAAAGAAAGCTTTCACTTTTTTCACCATTAAGTTATAATGTTAGCTCTGGGCTTTTTATAAATAGTTGACATTAATTTAGTGAGTAAACTTTGAATATTGAACTAATTTTGTCTCCCTGGAATAAAACTCCACCTGTCATGATAAACAATTCTTTTTTTATGTTGTTGAATTCTATTTGCTAATAGTTTAAGGATTTTGCACATTTGTATTAATGACAGGTATTGGCCTGTGATTTTTGTGTGTGCATGTTTTGTCTTTGTCTAGTTTTCCCATCAAGTCCTTCTTCACGAAATTAGTTGGGAAGTGTTTCTTCCTTTTCTATTTTCTGGAAGAAATTGTGTAGAATAATGTTAATTCTTCCTTAACAATTTGGTAAAATTGCCAAGCAAGGTGGCTCACACCTGTAATCCTAGCATTCTGGGATGCTGAAGCAGGTGGATTGCCTGAGTTCATGGGTTTGAGAGCAGCCTGAACCAGAGTGAGACCCTGTCTCTACAAAAAATAGCCAGGCCTTTTGCCTGTAGTCCCAGCTACTTGGGAGGCTGAGGCAAGATAATTGCTTAAACCCAAGAGTTTGAGGTTGCTGTGAGCTATGATACCACAGTACACTACTGAGGGCTACAAGTGAAACTCTGCCTTAAAAAAAAAAAAAAAAGGTAAAATTTTTCAGTAAAATCATGTGGACCTGGAGATTTCTTTTTTTTTTTTTTTTTTTTTTTTTTTTGTAGAGACAGAGTCTCACTCTATGGCCCTTGGTAGAGTGCCGTGGCCTCACACAGCTCACAGCAACCTCCAACTCCTGGGCTTAGGCGATTCTCCTGCCTCAGCCTCCCGAGTAGCTGGGACTACAGGCGCCTGCCACAACGCCCAGCTATTAAGACCTGGAGATTCCTTTTTGGGATATTTTTAAAATTATAAATTCACTTTTCTTAGTAATTATAAATCTATTCAAATGATCTGTTTTTTATTGGGTAAGCTGTGGTAGTTTATGCTTTTTCAGAAATTGTTCCATTTCATGCAAGTTCTCAAATTTATGTGTGTAGAGTTACAGTTGCTCATAGTATTCTCTTACTATCTGTTTGATGTATGAGGTGACAGAGTGATATTTCCATCTTCATTCTTGATATTGGTAATTTTTGTCTTCTATAGTTTTTCTTTTTCAATCTCACTAGAGATTTGTCTGTTTTTCACAAAACTGACTCCTTTCATGTTGATCTCTGTTACCTTACTCTTTTCAGCTTATTACTTATTGCTCTCAATTGTATTATTTCCTTCCTTCACTTTACTTTGGGTTCACTTTGCTAATCTTTTCCTAGGTGCTTGAGATAGGAACTTAGATTATTAACTTGGGAGTTCCCTCTTTTGTAATGTATGTATTTGTGTTACAAAATTCTCTCTCAGTACTCCTTTACCTGTCACACAAATATTGATATATTATATTTTTTTATTTTTTTTATTTTTATTTTTTATTGTTGGGGATTCATTGAGGGTACAATAAGCCAGGTTACACTGATTGCAATTGTTAGGTAAAGTCCCTCTTGCAATCATGTCTTGCCCCCATAAAGTCATTTTTAAATTTTGTTTGAAACATACTCTTTGACCCATGAATTATCTAGAAATGTGTTGTTTTGTTTTCAAGTGTGTGAAATTTTTATTATTGATTTCTATTTTAATTCTCTTGCAGAATACATTTTGTATAATTTCAGTTATTTTAATTTGTTGAGGTTTAAGGCCTGCATTTTCAAAGAATGTATATTCTGGTGTTGTTGACTAGAGTGTTCAATAAATGTTGATGAGATTCTGTTGGTTAATGGTTTTGGTAAGTTCTATATTCTTGTGAATTTTCTTCCAATTGTTCTTCTGATTACTGAGGGAAAGGTGTTGAACTCTTTGACTATGATTGGAGACATATCTTTTTCTCATTTCAGTTCTACCAGTTTTTGCTTCACATATTTTGGAGCTTTGTTGTTTGGTGCTGTATCTTCTTGGTGGATTGACCCTTTTATTGTCATAGAATGTCCCTGTCTATCTCTGGTAATTTTTTTCCCCATTGACCTCTACTTTATCTTTATAGCTACTTCTGCTTTCCTGTTCTTGAAGTTTGTCTGATATTCTTATTCTATCCTTTTACTTTCAACTTGCCTATATTATTATATTTGAAGTGAGTTTCTTGTAGACACCATATAGCTGGGTAATTTTTAAGTCCAGACTGATGAACTCTGACTTTTAGTTGGTATTTAAGCCATTTACATTTAATGTAGTTATTGTTATGTTAGGGTTTTAAGTCTACTATTTTATTTTTTGCTTGCTGTTTGTTGTCTCTGTTTTTCATTTCTTATTCCTGCTTTCTGGTGGGTCACTTGAACATATTTCAGGATTTCATTTTGATGTTTTTTGAGTGATGTGTTTTGAGTGCTTTTTCTAAAAATAACTGTTTTAGTAGTTATACATATATACCTTATCATTCAACTGGTGTTATCATTTTTGAATGAAGTATAAAAATCTTATCTTTCTTTATTTCCTTTATCTTCCCTTTTTGTAGTTGTCATAAATATTTCTTCTTACATATATCTAGAACCACATCAATTGCTTCAATTGTCAAACATAGTTCAGAAAACTTAAAAAGAGAAGTAAAGCCCATACTTTTGTGTACTGTGTTTTTTTCTGATGTTCCAGGTTTTATTCTTTTATCATTTCCTTTCTGTTGAGAGAATTTTCTTTAGTTACTCTTTAGGGTAGGTCTGCTGGTAACAAGTTCTTAATTTTTTATCATCTTGGAATGTCTTTGGTTTCCCCTTCATTTCTTAAGGATATTTTCACTGGGTATGTTTACTGGGTATGGGATTCTGGGTTGATAGTTATTTTCTTTCAGTCCTTGAAAATACTGTGCCACTCTCTCTGGTATTCAGGTTTCTGATGATAAATCCACCTCATTCTAATTGTCTTTCCCCAACAGGTGAGGTAATTTTTTTCTTTGGCTGTTTCTAAGACTTTGCCTTTAGGTTCAAGGACTTTACTTATGATGTGTCTTAACACAAATGTCTTTGGGTTTATCCTGTTTAGGATTTTCTTTGCTTCCCAAAACTGAGAAGTCTACTCTTTACAAATTTGGGTAGTTTTCAGCCATTATTTCTTTGAGTACTTTTTCAGCCCCACTCTCTTTTGCCTCTCCTTCTGAAACTCCATGACACAAATCTTAGGTCCCTGGGCTCTATGCTTTTCAGCTTATTTTCTCTGATTAATTTCTATTTTTCTGTTATCCAGCTCACCGATTATTTCCACTGTCTTTATTCTGCCATTGAACCCATCTACTGAGATTTTCATTCTGGTTATTCAATTTTTTCAGTTCTAATATTCTTATTTGGTTCTTTTTAATATTTTCTATATTTTGCTCATAATTGTGTGTTGAAGCATTTTTATTAAGGTTTCTTCAAAATTCTTTTCAGATAATCTAACATCTCTGACATTTCACAGCTTGCCTCTATTGATCTTTTTTCACTCATTTGAGAAATTTCTGGTTCCTGGTATCATGAGTAAGTTTATTTTGAAAACTGGACATTTTTATGTCATGCTAAAAGACTCTGGATCATATTTATTTTAGAGGGCCCTACAGCTGTGAGTGGGCCCTTTGATATCTCCATGCAGGAGAATGGGAGTATAATCTTGTTACCGCCAGACATCCAAGCTCCCCACTCGGCCTTCACCGACATCCAAGTTGGAGCTCCTTTTTATGTCTAGTTGGGGCTTAGGAGTCTGGCTTCCCACATGGTCTCCCCTGACACCATGGGGGAGAGGAGCTGTCCCTAATGGCCTTCCCTAACACCTGTCCCTAATGGCCTTCCCTAACACCACCATGAAGGTCGAAGTCTGGACTCCCCATTGAGCACTTGATGGTGTAGGTGGTGTTTCAGTAAAAAGAGCAATTATGTTTTGTTCTTGCTCTTTTCCTGTGTTTTTTTGCCTATAAGAGGGAAGACTTAGTCTCTTTTTGCAGGGGGAACAGAGTCTCACTATGTTGCCCTGGGTAGAGTGCCTGGCATCACAGCTCACAGCAACCTCACACTCTTTGGCTCTAGCAATTCTCTTGCTTCAGCCTCCCAAGTAGCTGGGACTACAGGTGCCTGCCACAACACCCAGCTATTTTTTGGTTGTAGTTGTCATTGTTGTTTGGCAGGCCCAGGCTGAATTAGAACCTTCCAGCTCCAGTGTATGTGGCTGGTGCCCTGGCGGCTGAGCTATAGGCACCAAGCCAAGAGGGAAGACTTTTGTTAGGGCTATTTTTGTCTGTGCTTGTTATTTCTGGCTTTCAGCTCTATGTCTGGAGCATGTGAGGCAAAAGAAAAAGGGAAGTCACCACTTTGCCATTCTTCAGGTCCTGAGGTCCCTAGTGGATCTATCTTCTTTCCATTATTCAGTGTTTTGGCTTCAATCAGGCATGAGTGGTCAGCTCTGCTTAGAAAGGAAAACAACAACGCCTCAGAACTCAGTCTTATGTTTGTTTTATACATAATGTTCAGGGATGTTAGCTTTATTTAGTGGGAGGAATAGGGAAAAGTATGTCTACTCCATCTTCTAGAAGTAGAAATACATCAATTTTTCAAATTCACCTGGGTGAGTCTGTTTTATAATTAGCACCAAGAACCATTAGACCACTGAGTTTGCAATGACCTGGTCCAGAGAGCCCCAATCTTGGACTGTCATTGAGAACACCCTGCATACAGTTGATTACTGTCCCCAGAAAGGGACATCATGTCCCTTGGGCCCCTTCTGCCCATTCCCATGTAAGGCAGGGTTACTCAACTGAGGATAACCTATATCGAAGTCTTAGAGGACTGCTAAAAATGGTGGTCATGAAAGGATTACTATAACAGCCAATATTCGCTGTTGTTTCCCTAGTGGGGGCGGGGTTATTGCTGGGATCAGGGTATCTGCAGTGCTCTAGGTATTGTTTGCCTTCAGCATGCATTTGTTTTGTGTGGCTTTCTGCATCTGTGTTTTCTTTTAGAATTTTTAAGGTTTTAAAAATAAGTTTGAAAGGTGTTAGGCTTCTGCTGACTGCCATTTGTGACATCTGACTGTGGCATTGGTGTCTATAGGTCTCAGCCCCACGGAGCTGCCGTTTGACTGTCTGGAGAAGACGAGCCGAATGCTCAGCTCCACCTACAACTCTGAGAAGGCCGTGGTGAAAACGTGGCGCCACCTTGCTGAAAGCTTTGGACTGAAGAGGGATGAGATTGGGGGCATGACAGACGGCATGCAGCTCTTTGACCGCATTAGCACGGCAGGCTACAGCATCCCAGAGCTGCTCACAAAACTGGTGCAAATCGAGCGGCTGGATGCCGTGGAGTCCTTGTGTGCAGACATCCTGGAGTGGGCTGGGGCAGTGTCATCCGCCTCCCAGCCACCTGTGGCTTCCTGAGGACCAACACCATGGCTTGTCCTCCCAGGACCCACCAAAGACCTAACAAGGGCCCTGTAGCTGTGAGTGGTATGGACAGATCACCAGGAATCAAGGCTAGATTGCTATGTGCCTGACATTGCTCAAGGAGCTGGAGCAAATAGGCCTGTCTTCCAGTCCGACCAGAGAGAAAGGAGTAAAGTCGGGATGCTCTCAGCTGCCCATCTGCACTTTTCTAGGTGGAGTGAATGTTTCTTCACTCATCCAGCAAACCGTTAACTCATTCAAGAGACACTGTTGGGTACTCAAACGAACCAACCACATAGGGATGACAGAGGTGAAGAATCTGGGCCCTGTTTTTAAGGAGTTTGCACTCTTATGGGAGGCAGAAGGAATGAATGTTTACAAGCCACTGTGCCAGATGACATCACACAAGCTGAATGAAGAGATGCTAAGAAAATGTGATAGAAGTTCTGATGGGGAGATGGCTTCCCATGGGGGTGGTGAAGGAGGGCATCCTCAAGAAGACAGCAGCTCAGAGCTCAGATGTTTTGGTAAAATGCCTACAAAATGCAGGCGCTCCACTCGGTGAATTGTTTCAGATTCAGTACAAGTCCATTAGCCTCCCATGTGGCCATTAGGATGACTCTACAATTTTCTTGAAGTCATCCATATTCCTCCAGGCCTTCCGGTCAACACTGCTTTGTGTTGCTGTGTGATTGTCCAGTCACCTGGATGCACAGTGGCCAGTTCTCTTGGCCGGGGAGCCCTGTGGTTTGGATTGCATGGAATGGCCTTCCTCTCTCATCCTTAGGCACACTTAACCCTTTGGGGACAGCAGTGCTCAAAGACACAGCAGTTTAAATTATCATATGTCAGGCCGTGTTTTGGCTTCAATCAGGTATGAGTGGGTAACTCTGCTTAGAAAGGAAAATGATGACGCCTCAGAACTCAGTCATGCACAATTTCAGATTCCAAGTGTCTGAGATTTGTGGATGAGCTTTATGGTGTGTGAGTTAGAGATTCAGCCTTCTGAGCCGGTCAGGGACAATGGAGCCCTGCAGTGCAGTGACGAGCCTGGCCATGGGCCATTTTCTTCTCCCTCCCTCAGCCTCAGTTTCTCTTCTGGAAATGAGAGGTTAGTCAGTGATTTTGTAATCGGGGGAAGGAAGGTGCGGGTGAACAGAAGAAAATTGGAGCTGCAGGAAGTGTCTGGCCCTTGAGGTGCTCCACAGAAGTGAACACAGTGTGGGACATCAAGTAAAATGGGAATAAAAACAGAAAAATTCAGAATTGGTATTTTCACAGTAACTGCAATTGTTTGGCGTAACATTTATGGAGATAAATTTAGTAAACTGGCATTGTTCTTGGTGGATTCTCTTAATACACCTGTAATTGGCAAGAGCTTGGGAGCCAGGGTGGTGATCACACCAGAGGTTAATTTAGGGTTCCCTGCTGAGCCCCTGATCACAGATCTGATGGTGATTATTACTAAATTAAAAGTCTCTTACTTACAAAGTTTTTAAAATTGCAGTTGCATGGCTGAACAAACGTTTTGTGGGAAAAATCAGTTAGATCTTTAATGCCAACAAGGAATTTCCTGCCAGTGAATGCAGAACGTACTGTGAGAGGATCATAACGAGGTCCTGAATATTTAATAACGTCATTTACTGTGTCTGTTTGCTGCTGTTTTTCAGAACCTTTTGGTAAATCTGCAAGCTAAATACTCCACAGCAAAGCTTAATTATCCTTTTAATTCCTATTTGAAATCCTGTCCCCTGCTTTGTGATAATGATGATGAGAGTCTTCCCATAATTAGACAGTAAATGTGACTTGTGATGAGCATACGCTCCAGGACGACAGATGACAGTGTTTTTGGTGAAGGCGGGTGATGGGGTGGTGGCTGCTCCCGGTCTGGGCCTTTGGCCTCGTCTCATGCTGCTAGAATCTGGATGCCTCAGACCATGTTCCATTGGCTCTCAACCTGCCATTTTATGGAGCTGGTCCTTACGTAGGTACACATTCCTTGTCATTTACTTACGTGGAAACAAATAGAAGGATCTGATGATCTTTATCCTATATCATGGAATTCAGAATCAGTGAAACCATAATAATTCTCACTGACCTAACCTGAGTCCCCACCCTGCCATTTTTGCATACAGATAGTCATTACTTTGCAATACTTAAAAACATTCAGAAAACACCCCAAGCTAAGTCTGTGGCCCTTAGCCAGTGAAGTCTTAATTGTCAATTTTTTTGTCTAATTCTGTATATATAACTTATTATATTTTATAATCTCAATAAATACTAATAAAAAGAATCTAAAGACTGCTTCAGTGTGAGCTCTTTGTGTTGGGGGGAGATGCATGGATAAGGCTCTGATTGACCTGTTCCTGGCTACTGAACTGTGTAATGAGATTACAAGATTGAAACCAGCCATAAATGAAGGGCCTAAAATGCCGTGGCTTGGGCCACTCAGAAAAAGCAAGTGTTATAAGGAGATCATCTGAAAACCACCTAGAGTGTTGCTTCCCAGGTTGCCACCATCAATTCATAAGGAAGGATAGTGTAACAAACTATCCCAAAATGTGGTGTTAAAGTAACAATCATTGTTGTAGGTCATGTTGAGTCAGCTGACCTGCGTAGAGCTCAGCTGAATGCAGCTCAACTGGGGCCTCTGGCTACCAGAAAAGTCTAACCAGGGCAGCTGTACCCATGGTTCTGTCAACCCAGGTAACAGACAGGGCCTCTCTAAAGGAAAACGATATTTATTTGGGAATAGGATACTGCAATGGGAATACATGTGCCATAGTAAATGGTGTGTATATGCAGGGAGATAAAGGAAAGCTAAGTATGATTACATAATTGTTTTGAAATAATTATCCTTGGCTACAAAGCTGAGTAACAAAGATGCCAGTCTGAGGTTGGACAGGCGGTTGTCAGCAGATGTCCTCGCAGAAATATTTTTGCGTGTGTAAGGTTGTGACAGCCTTTGCCCATGGTTGGGGTTTTTCCAGAGTCCTTTGTGATAGTTCTTATCAGTATTTATGCATAATAACCTTCCCTTCATGGCTTCCCCACTCTCTTTATTCTCCCCCCCCCTTTTTTTTTTTGCAGGTTTTGGCCAGGGCCAGGTCTGAACCCGCCACCTCCAGTATATGGGGCTGGTGCCCCACTCCTTTGAGCCACAGGCACTGCCCTTCATTTCCCCTTTTTGATAAGGTCTTTCTCCAAAAGCATCAGTCATGCTGTAGTTGCATTTCAACTGTCCCTTGATGCTAGGATGGGCCAGTCCCAGGTCGCTGGTCTGATCTCACATTGGAGTGGGCAAATGATGACCAGGAGTCAGTTTCAAAAAACCCTTTTAGCCACATTTCAGCAACAGGAGAGGTTTATAGGGAGTGGCTCTCAGGCTAGGTCTACCTGGGGTCCATTGTTCAGTTCAATTTTATCTGTTTGCTATCATCCTAATAATGCTGGGCCAGCATTATTCTGTTAGGAGTTGTACTTCTGAAGAAATAAGTAACAGGCACAAAGTTTAAAAAGGTAAATGCAAAATAAAATTAATAGTAATATGGCAATCCTAGTTTGCATGATGGTTTTGAGGCATGACCTGGGCTCAAAGGCAGCCAATTGAATAAATCAAATGACCATGGGGAATTAGGTGACACATGTTGTAACCAGATGGCCTGTTTTCTTATTGTGTGTATGAGTCTCAAAATTTACCCAGAGGAATCCATCCAGGCCCAGCACATGGCATAGCAGACATTTTCTTATTTAACAAATAGACACTAAAGGGTCTCTTAGGTCAGGTTCTGTCAAGTTACCAGCAGAAGCTACTAATTATGAAACTTTAATTACACTGTTATATTGCCAAGTGGAAAAGTTGGCATGGGGAGGCGTGAGGGCTTCATTCTGACAGGGTCTTGTTCTGACATCCAATGCAGGCTGGAGCACAGTGGTGCCATCATGGCTCACTGTAGCCTTGAAGTACTGGGATCAAGCAATTCTCCTGCATCAGCCTCCTGAGAAGCTGGGACTACAGATGTGACCACCAGGGTAATTTTTCTTATTTTTACTCAAAGATGGGGTCTCATTATATTGACCAGGCTGGTCACAAACTCCTAATCTCAAATGATCCTTCCACTTCAGCCTCCCAAAGTGCTGGGATTATAGGCATGAGCCACTGTGCTTAGCTTCATATACTGTTTCTTTATGAGATTCTTATGCAGGTAACCATATTACCCTCTGCCCCCTTAAAAAAAGAAGAATACTCATGGACAATTTCTGCATTTTGGAAAGACCAAAAAGAAAATGCAAATATTTCTACCTTTGTTCACAAAAGCCTACCGAATTACTATAAATTAGAGGTAGCTCGAGAGAGAAAATTTCCTTAAATTTGGAAGACAAAACAATGTAAAGCACCAATATTGTTTCAAATGAAAGTCATAAAGCATTACCTTCATCAGGCATTCAATCTCATGTCATTAACTCTTGTTTTGCTTGATCTTTATGAGCAGTTTCATGAACCTATCAGTTTCTTTAGTAGAATTCTAGGAAATTTTCATTTAGTCTATTATCTTAAAGTTATTAGAAATCTGTCTTTAATCTTGGCCCTGAGCCTGTGGGTCCCCTACTTGGCCTGGCAGGGTTCCCTGCCCAGCCCAGCAGTGTCCCCAGCGAATTGTGTTGCTTTTCTGCCCTGGAAGCTCCCTCATCCTCATTCCACTATTTTTCTCATCCCAGGAGACGCAAGATAAAAACCTCTGATTTGCTGCATATTGCCAGACACATTCTGTACCCTCCCATCAGAAGGCATTTGATGGAGAGTTTAAAATAACAGTATTTATAGAAGGAAATTAAAAGAGAGGGATAGTTTTTTTGTTGGTTTTTGATGACAAAGAATCTGTATTTAAAAGTACTTATTAGAGTCTTTTTTTATGAATCTGATTGCAAGTCTTTTTACAGTAAAATAAGAAAAAAACAGCAAACAGCAGGGACTTAGAATAGGCATGGTTAAAGATCTGATGGAAGTTCATCAGTCAGCCACTGACAAGCAAATTGGTTATTTTTACAGCACATGAAATAGTAATCAGGCCAGGTGCACTGGCTCACAGCTGTAATCCCAGCACTTTGAGAGTCTGAAATGAGAGGATAACTTGAGGGTAGGAGTTTGAGACCAGTCTGGGCAACATAGTGAGACCCTATTCCTCAAAAAATAATTGTAACCATAATTATGGCTGATGACATACACAGATTAGATTTATAAGACTTTTATGCAATTTTGTAACCTTCATATCAATAATGCCCAGAAAGGTAACTAAAACATCCAGTATTACTTATCATTTGACAATGTTCCCATATAATTTACCAAATAAGCCTAATCATTTAATATCTCTGTAAGCGAGAAATAAATCCTATGAGGCTGCCCAGGGTCCCAACTGGGAAAGCTCTAATTTTTGGTCAAAAAGACAATCAAAGATGCCAAATGATTTTAAACACTTGGTTGAAACAGGATCATAGGCCACTGTGAAAAATTAATATTATTCATTCATTTAACTACAGTGATGTCAAAACATTTTGAAAGCAATACAGAAAGTAACATGGATGTAAAAAAATACAAGTTAACTTTTCAATGCTCAGTTTTCCTAAGTAATCAAAAACCTGATAAAGACAACCTGAAATTATCTTGATAAAACACAAAATCTTTGTTTCTTAGGGCAGTTACCAAAGAAGTAAAGATAACGTCCTGCTGTGTGATTGTTTCTCCTTAGGGGAAACCCATTTGGATAACCTGGAACTTGAACCTGATGAAAAGGTACTTGAATTTAATCAGAGACAGGAAGGCATGTGTGTATACCATAATATAGGACCTAACAGCATGGGGAGTTTCCTGGTTACGTGGAACAATTCAGACACATCAAGAAAAGCCACAGGGGAGGCCTAGGTAGGAGGGTCGCTTGAGCCCAGGAGATAGAGGTTGCAGTAAGTCATGAGGCCTAGCACTCTAGCCCTGCTGAGAGAGCAAGACTATCTCAAATTAAAAAAAAGAAAGAAAAGAAAAGCCAAGAGATTAGCTGGCTGTGGCGGCGGATGCCTGTAGTCCTAGATACTAGGGAGGCTGAGGTGGGAGACTCCCTCAAGCCCTGGAGTTTGAGGCTGCAGTGAGATGTGATTGCACCACTATACTCCAGCTTGAGTGACAGAGCAAGATCCTAATCTCAGAAAAAGAAAAAAAGAGAGAAAGAGAGAAAAGGAAAAGCCAAGAGTATAGAATCAAGTCTACTGGAGGTAAGAGTGCTTTTCTAGGTCTTCAAGACAAACACTTCAGTATCAGGCCATAACGGAGTTAGAGACGGAGTAAAAACTTCAATGAGCAGACAAGAAAGCTAGAAGAGAGTTTCCACCCCAGACCATCTCAAAGGGAGGAGAGGCAGAGCAGGCGGCCGTGACAGGCCCTGCGAATCCCAGCAGCAGACAACAGAGGACGAGCTGCTGAGATAGGAATCTGAGAAGCTTCGAGAGAAAAACTCTACCTCGAGAAATGAAGTTATCATTCAAAATGAAAAAGACAGCATTTCTAACCTGAAATTAGGGAAATTAAATGGATCTCAGAAAGAAATGTGGCAGAAATAGAAACTATAAAACAGGAAGAAGCTGCAGGTCAGGAGATGGCTGAAAATGGAAAGAGGCACATTTCAGAATTAAAAATCAAAACCTCCTGCAATTTTTACTAAGAGTAGATCAATACTTCAAGAAAACCTTGTTGTTCTAACATAGGGGACCAGAAAAGTATATTTTTAATACCTAAATTCAATCTTCAAAAAGACATAATTCCCTTCTGATTACAGCCAAATTGATTGCACACAAAATGCCTTTCATAAATTCATCCTTCATGCACCTTTTCATGACCTGCAAAGACATTTCATGACAAGGGTAAATCCTTCTTTCTTTCTTTTTTTTTTTTTTTGTAGAGACAGAGTCTCACGGTACCGCCCTCGGGTAGAGTGCCGTGGCATCACACGGCTCACAGCAACCTCTAACTCTTGGGCTTACGCGATTGTCTTGCCTCAGCCTCCTGAGCAGCTGGGACTACAGGTGCCTGCCACAACACCCGGCTATTTTTCTGTTGCAGTTTGGCCGGGGCTGGGTCCGAACCCGCCACCCTCGGCATATGGGGCCAGCGCCCTACTCACTGAGCCACAGGCGCCGCCCTCTTTCTTTTTTTTTGAGACAGTCTTACTCTGTCAGCCTGGGTAGAGTGCTGTGGCATCATAGCTCACAGCAACCTCAAACCCTTGGGCTTGAGAATCCCCTTACTGCAGCCTCCCAAGCAGCTGGGACAACAGGCACCCACCATAACGCCAGCTAGTTTTTCTATTTTTAGTAGAGATAGGGTCTTAACGATTCCTCAGGCTGGTGTCAAACTCCTGAGCTCAAGGAATCCACCTGCCTCAGCCTCCCAGAGTGCTAGGATTACAGGCATGAGCCACGACACCCAGCCTAAACCTTTCTCCTTTGTTCTAATTTCTTCTTTCTCAAATAACTAGTTACTTTACTGCATCATATTCTTTTTCATACAAAATTATTCTCCTTTCTTTTTTTCAGAGACAGAGTCCACTGTTACCCAGGCTAGAGTTCAGTGACGTAATCATAGCTCACCTGCAGCCTTGAACTTCTCAATTCAAGTGATCCTACCGCCTCAGCCTCCTCAGTACCTGGGGCTGCAGGTATGTGCCACCACTCCCAGCTAATTTTTTTTATATTTTGTAGAGATGGGGTCTTGCTATATTGCCCAGACTGGTCTCAAACTCTTGCCTTCAATTGATCCTCAGCACCTCAAGCTCTGAAAGCACTGGGATTACAGGTGTGAGCCACCATATCCACCTCTCTTTTCTTTGTAACCTTCCTTACCAAAAATACATCTTCATACCCACACATTTCTTTACATTTCTCTCCTACTTACTAGTTCCTTGCTATGCTATTTCAATGTCCTTCCCCAGTCCATATTTTAAACAACTTTAAAATACCTCTGAATTAGACTAAATTCCTTTTTCTCAAAAAAGCAAAAATCATGTTGGCAGACAAACAGCTAAATAAAGAAAAACTTCTTGAGGAGCTATACAGTTTGGGTCTTTGATTTATATGCATAATCTCTTACATTGAGATTTAAAGCCTATTTGTTTAAAACATATGGAACTTGTAATTTTTAAATCATAATTCGAATTTTTTTGAATTGGCTCCAAAACAACGTAGTGTCCCTTGGTGTGTCCTTAGCTCACACACAATTTCATCTTCAGGAGTCCAGCATGGGGGCAGGGGGAGAAAGGTTAGAGGTGTGAGCTCCCTTACAGAGTTTCCAGAAAGGAGATACTGATTGGTATATCATACGAAATAAATTATAATTTAGCATCTCTTAGCATTGATCCTCTACAAAGATTTGTATTGGCAATTCTGATTAGCTCCTCGGATAGGAATGTGGGTGGAGGCTGCAGATGGGGAAATTCCAGAAGCTGCTGCTGATGGGGGATGAAGGGGGGGCTGCAGCACCTGGCCAAAGCCAGGGTTCTCAGAGGAGGCGTGTGGCTTGGCAGGCACACCTTCCATTCCTCTGCCTGTCCCAGGGTGACTTGCCTGGACTCAGCCACAGCCTGGTTTTTGAAAGAGAAAAAAGGTCAACAGGCATCTGAGGCTGCTGCCAGGACAGGGGACTTGCCAGGACAGCCGCGGCATGTGCCTTGCCCCTCAGTGGGATCGTACCAGCCTGACTTTCTCATGTTGATCACATGTTAAATATGCTGTCATTACCCTCAAGACAGAAAGCAAAAACCAGACAAGGTCTCTCTTCCTGCCCTCTTCAGTGACGCTCTCCCCTCTGTTTTGCTTGTAGCATGGGGCTTTTCAGAATGGACATGTATTCAATGTCCCATACAGGTTCTTTTTTTGTTTTGAGATAGTCTCAAGCTGTTGCCCTGGGTAGAGTGCTGTGGCATCACAGCTCACACCAACCTAACCCTAACCTCCAACTCTTGGGCTTAAGCAATTCTCTTGCCTCAGCCTCCCAAGTAGCTGTGACTACAAGTGCCCACCACAACACCTGGCTATTTTTTATTTTTATTTTTGTTGTTGTTGCTGCAGTTGTCATTGTTGTTTTAGCTGGCCCGGGCTGGCTTTGAACCCACCAGCCTCAGTGTATGTGGCCGGCACCCTACCCACTGAGCTACGGGTGCTGCCAGAGGTTCATTTTTTTCACAAAAGACCTTCTAATTCCAGTCAGGTTGTGCATGAGATGCCCGTCTTCTGCCTCATGGAATTGGGAGATCATGTCTCTCTCCAAAAGTGCCTCTCCACCCATTTTCCCGTCAATTGAAAGTAAAGCTGGTGAGTCAGTCTGGCTCCCCGCAGGAAGCAGATGGCCCCCTGAAGGTGAGTGATTTATGAAGGAGCTTCTCACAAAGAGAGGAGTGGGGTCCAGGGAAACCAGGGGTGCCCATCTCGGAGACACGGAGGTCTGTGCCCTCAGAGGAGAAGTAAATGCCACTCCCCTCCCCACGGCACCCCTCATCAGCTTAGCCCCGATGAGACAAACCAGTACCTGTCAGCCTCCCAGGCCACGGAAGGACGTTCTGCAGGGGATGACAGAAGACTGCAGCCTCGCCCGTGAGGCTGAGCCCAACCTCCTGAGTCCCACCTCGCCTCGCTAAGGTGAACACCCAGGGACCTGCACGCACGCTGGCCTCAAGAATGGGCACACGGGGGTCCCCTGGCAGCCCTGCCCCTGCTGGTTGTGCCGGGATCCTGCCTCCTTGTCTGGGTGTCAGGGCTGGAACAGCATTTAACTGTGGCGTTGTGCTAAAGATGGAAAGAGGGAAAGCGCTGGGCCCAGCGCCGGGCACATGCTCTTGTCACCTCTCTGTCTTCCTCTTGCATGACTGGCAGTGACAGCAGCCACAAAAACTGCTGCAGTCTGGTCTCCTCTCAACTGGGTGCCATGGATTCACCCTCAAATACTCTCGGAGCTTTATGTAAATAACCACAGACCTTGTTATTTCATGAATTCAGCCTAAGCCAGGGAGGTTAAAACCAGACCTCTGGAATCCTGTCTGTCCTCACAAAGACACATGACTCAGAGACCGGCACACTCCAAAGCCTTGGGCGTCTGGCACACACACCTACGCGGCCAGCACACCTCCCTTTACATGCATTCAAAGGCTTCAGACCAGCAAATTACAAACCGTGGGTTGAAATGAAATATAGGGGGAAACAAGGAATGTTTTTGCATAAATTTTATGTGTATCTTTTTTCCACTTTCATTTATTCTGTGTTCTTATGTTTTCAGAATAGCTCCCAAAAATGATAAATGGCTGATTTTTGTCTTTTTTTTTTTTTTTTAAATTTCAGAATATTGCAGGTGCATAAATGTTTTGGTTACATAAATTGCTTTTGTACCATTTGAGTCAAAGTTATAAACACTGATCATGATTACGGAGATATTTGGGTTCATTTCTATTATCTTCTTTGGTGTTATTTGTGTGTTTGCCTCATTTTCCCATGCTAATTTTTTTCTTGCTTTCATTGTAGTGAGTCATCCCCTCATTGATTTAAAAATAATATGCTCTATTTCCCATCTTTTAGTGGTTTTTCTATAATTTTTAACAGTCATGTTTTACTTAAAGTCAGAGTTATCTTACTAAGGCACAAAAGAACTTTAAAACACTTTCATTCCAGGTACCCTGTTCCTGACTAGAAGAGGGTTCATGGCATTTTTGTTTGATAAGTTAGTTTTTCAACCACATAAATATGGCTATTTTATAGTTTAGTTTTACTCATATATTCACCATAAACTTTGTTATTTCCTATTGCCTCTGAGATCTATTTGTTCCTGAAGTTTCTTTAAGGCGAGTTCATTGGTAGGACACTTTCAGGCTGGTCGGTGGGCGATGGCTCACATTGCCATGCTCTAGGAAGGTGTTTGCA
Organism: Nycticebus coucang; assembly: GCF_027406575.1. Lineage (NCBI taxonomy): Eukaryota > Metazoa > Chordata > Mammalia > Primates > Lorisidae > Nycticebus > Nycticebus coucang. The sequence continues at coordinate 103,589,360 of NC_069783.1, read as the reverse complement.
TGTAGGAAAGTCTCGGCAGCAGCCATTGTTTTCAGCCCATTTATGATGTTTCCCCCAATTGCGTGGAGATGGTTGCTGAGAGTCGTCTTCAGCCTACCCTGCTCCTAGAAATTAATCTGTCCAGCCTCTGTAAGTGCTTTTAAGCTTGGACTGCTTGTCTTTGGTATTCTTCAACTCAGCACGTTTTTAGGTGTGGATTTCTTTTTATTTTTTACTGGGCATCTTGAACTGCAGATTCACATTTTTCATCAATTTACAGTAACTTATTCTCGGCCAAATATCGTCGAAATACTGTCTCTGCCTCTTCTGGAATATTCCCTTCTTCTGGAACTCAGTAAGATGTATATAGGAGACCATTAAAGCTACCTTTTGTAATATAATCTAACATTTAGATTTTTCTTGTCTTCCTTTTCTGGGCATTTTGAGTAATTCTTCCAATTCTATACTCTTGTTCATGAAGTCTATCTTTTAACTATGACCGCTTTAATTTTCAATGATTCCTGGAGTTCCAAATTTCAATTACATTTTCCCTTTTACAAGTTTTTTTCAAACCTTTCTAGTCAGTTTTGTTAGTCTTTCTTTCTTCGTTATTTTTAGAAGTCTCTTGTTATTTCTTTAAAGCCATTGAATTTTATATTGTATTATGATAATATCTCAATTGTGGTTCTATTTTGTTGTTTATAATTTCTGCATGTTTACCGTGAGCTCATGTTCTCAGGCATCTTATCTGTGGGAGCTTCTAAGGTCTGGGAAGCTTCTATCAGGTACCTGACAGTAGCCAGTCTGCAACCGCTTTCACCTAAATTCTCCACTTCACTCTTCTGGCTACCAAGCTAGTGTGACTTCAGGCCCAAGTCCATGTAATGTGGGCTAGTGGTGAGAACCTCCAAGGGAGAGTTCCCGCCCAATCAGAATCCAAGCTGGCACAGGCACCCTCACTTTCTCTCTGTGTTTCCTAATTATGTCACACATGGTGCTCTTCAGGGACCCTAAGTTTATGTGGGGTTAACTGGTTCAATCTACACCCTGCTTGTCCAGTCTTTGTCTTCAGCTCTATGTGCCCACCATGGTTCAGGGCCACCGGGGACTGGAAAGTACCCAAGGGAAAACTTTCTGCTCCAGCCCTCAACCAATTTTATGCTTTCTTGCCATTTCTGGCCTCCAAGGAACTTTTTTACTTTGTTAGCAGCTCAGTAATGCACGCTGAGTGTTCTTAGTGTCGCACATTCTAATGGAATAGACAAATGTATAATGGTGTTTAAGTCTATCATTTTAGTACCACAACAGTGCAGTCTCACTGCCCTAAAAAGCCTCTGTGGTCTATTTATCCCTCTCTCCCCCCTAAACTCTGACATTTGTTTTTTATCATCTTCATAGTTTTCTCCTCTCCAGAACGTCATATAATCAGAATCATACAAGTATGGCCTTTTCAGATTGGCCTCTTTCATTTAGTAACATGCATTTAAGTTTCCTTCATCTGTTTCCATGGTTTGATAGCTCATTTCTTTTTAGCACTGTACAGTATTTTTATTTTTCTAAATCATATCCCATGATTTAGATTTACCACAGTTCATTTACCCACCTCCTGAAGCACATCTTACTTGCTTCCAAGTTTTGGTAATTATGAATAAAGATGCTATGAACATCTGTGTGCAAGTTTTTTTGTGAACCTAAGTTTCAATTCTTTTGGGTAAATACCAAGGGATATGTTGTTGGGTTGTTTGCTAAGAGTATGTTTAGCTTTATAAGAAATTGCCAAAAAAAAAGAAAAGAAATTGCCAAACTATCTTCCAAAGTGGCTGTACCACTTGTTACTTTTTTTGCATTATTATTATTTTTTTTTTTTTAAGACAGAGTCTCACTTTGTCGCCCTCATAGAGTGCCGTGGCGTCACAGCTCACAGCAACCTCCAGCTATTGGGCTTAGGCGATTTTCTTGCCTCAGCCTCCCGAGTAGCTGGGACTACAGGCACCCACCACAACGCCTGGCTATTTTTTTTGTTGCAGTTTGGCTGGAGCCGGGTTCAAACCTGCCACCCTCGGTATATGGGGCCAGGGCCTTATTCACTGAGCCACAGGTGCTGCCCTGCATTATTATTATTATTGCTCAATATTTCGTTGCAGCAATCATCTGATTTCTTTTCCAATTGTATTTATCTTTGTTTGTTCTTTACGAGTTTTTTTTTTGTTTGTTTGGTTTTTTTTTTGCAGTTTTTGGCCAGGGCTGGGTTTGAACCTGCCATCTCCGGTATATGGGGATGGCGCCCTACTCCTTTGAGCCACAGGTGCAGCCCCACTTTACGAGGTTTATGTTTCTAGTCTTTATCTTAAACATTGTTATTGTTATTAAATTTTAAGCCTCTTTAATTTTGTGAAGGCAAAAAGTGGAAACCAAATAAACACCTGTACATGAATAGAGAAAATAAATAAATAAATAAATAAATAAATAAATAAAAACAAAGTGGCTGTACCATTTTGCATTTCCACCAGCAATGAATGAGAGTTCTTATTGCTCATATCCTTTCTAGCATTTACTTTAATGTGTTCTAGATTTTGGTCATTCCAATAGGTATGTAGAGGCATCTCACTGTTGCTTTAATTTGAATTTCCCTGATTACATATGATGTGGAGCATCTTGTCAGGAATGTATTTGCCATCCCTAAATCTGTAAAAGCCGTTGGCCCATTTTTAAGGCAGGTTGTTTCCTGATTTTTGAGTTTTAGGAGTTCTTTGTAAATTTTAAATAACAGTCCTTTATCAGATGTCTTTTGCAAATATTTGTGGCTTGTATTTTCATTCTCTTGACAGTGACTTAGAGCTGAAATATTTAATAAAGTCCAGCTTATCAATTCTTTCTTTCATGGATCGTGCCTTTGGAATCTTATCTAAAAGATCATTGCCAAACCCAAGGTCATCTAGATTTTCTCCTAGGTTATCTTCTAGTTCTATAATTTTGAATTTTACATTTAGGTTTGTGATCACTTGAGTTAATTTTGTGAAAAGTATAAGGTCTATGTTTAGATACATTTTTTTCTGCATGTGGATGTCCAGTTATTCCACCACAATTTATTGAGAAGTTATCTTTTATCCATTATATTGCCTTTGCTCCCTTGTCAAAAATCAATTGATTACCAGGGCATGGTGGCTTGTAGTCTTAGCTATTTGGGAGGCTGAGACGGGAAAATCACTTCTCCTCCTGAGCCCAGGAGTTTGAGGTGAGCCTGGGTACAACAGCAAGACCCTGTCTCTAAAAAAATTTTTCTAATCAACTGACTATATTAATATAGGTTTATTTCTGTTCTGTTCATCTATTGGTCTGCTATTTTGCTAATCTCACACTGTCATCACTAAGGCTTTATAGTAAGTCATAAGTAAGTAATGTCTGGCCTCCAACTTTGTTTTTCTTCTTCAATATATTGTGTTGGCTAGTCTGGGTCTTTTGTCTCTCTATATAAACTCTGGAATCAGTTTGTCAAAACCCACAAAGTCATTTGCTAGGATTTTGAAGGAGATTGCACAAAATCTACAGATCAAGTTGGAAAACACCAAAATCTTGACAATAGTGAGTCTTCTTTTCCATGAACTTGGACTTTCTGGTTAATTTAAATCTTTGATTTCTTTCCTAAGAGCTTTCTTTATAAATCTTTGATTTCTTTCCTAAGAGCTTTCATACATATTTGGTTAAATTGCTACCTAATTATTTCTGGAGGGTGCTAATGTAAATGCTCTTTTGTCTTTATTTTCAAATTCCACTTTTTCATCACTGGTTTATAGGCAGTCCCCAAGATATAAACATCTGACTTAAGTACAACTCACACTTATGAACGGAGGCAATTACAGTAAGTCCCCAAGTTACGAACACATGACTGGTGTTTGATTCGCACTTACGAACAGAGACTATTACAGGTAATAGGAAAATGTACCAACATACATACAAATTCAACTTAAGAACCTACAGCACCGGAAAATGGTGGCAGGGGTCGAAGCGGCAGCTGAGGTGGCGGCAATGGAGATCAAAATGCAGGAAGAAAGCAGTGCGCCCATAGTGCCGAGCGGCAATGGGGCTCCAGGCCCTAAGGGTGAAGGAGTACGACCTCCTCAGAACGAGAAGAGGAAGGAGGGCGGCACATGTGGCTCAAAGGGGTAGAGCGCCGGTCCCCTATGCTAGAGGTGACGGGTTCAAACCCAACCCTGGCCAGAAACCACAAAAAAAAAAAAAAAAAAAGAGGAAGGAGAAAAACATAAAAAGAGGAGGCAATTGCTTTGTGCCATATGCCAATCCAACTAAAAGGTACAGAGCCTTCATTACAAACGTACCTTTTGATGTGAAATGGCAGTCAGTTAAAGACCTGGTTAAAGAAAAAGTTGGTGAGGTTACATACGTGGAGCTCTTAATGGATGCTGAAGGAAAATCAAGGGGATGTGCTATTGTTGAATTCAAGACAGAAGAGAGCATGAAAAAAGTGCAGAAGTCCTAAACAAGCAAAGTCTGAGTGGAAGACCCCTGAAAGTCAAAGAAGATCCTGATGGGGAACATGCCAGGAGAGCAATGCAAAAGCTGGATTATACAGTTGGCTTGAAGAAACTGAAGGAAGTTTTTAGTATGGCTAGTGTGGTGGTCCGGGCAGACATTCTTGAGGATAAAGATGGAAAAAGTCATGGAATAGGCACTGTTACATTTGAACAGTCCATCGAAGCTGTGCAAGCTATATCTATGTTCAATGGCCAAGTGAACATAGACCAATGCATGTCAAAATGGATGAGAGGGCCTTACCAAAGGGAGATTTTTTTCCCTCCTGAGCGTCCACAACAACTTCCTCACGGCCTTGGTGGCATTGGCATGGGGTTAGGACTAGGAGGGCAGCCTATCGATGCCAATCACCTGAATAAAGGCATTGGCATGGGAATCTTAGGACCTGCAGGAATGGGAAGGGAAGGCATAGGATTTGGAATAAATAAAATGGGGGGCATGGAAGGACCTTTTGGCAGTGGTATGGAAAACACGGGTTGTTTTGGATCTGGAATGAATATGGGCAGAATAAATGAGATGAAACGTGGCATGGGTGGAGATTTCAAAGAGACTTTGCCAGAAATGAGATGAGAATGTTTGGAAGCTTTGGAGAGCCCCTTGGCAAAGGAATGGAAATCCTAAGTAATGCACTGAAGATTGGAGAGATCATTGCAAAGCAGGGAGGTGGAAGTAGAGGCAGTGTCCCTGGAATCGAGAGGCTGGGCCCTGGCATTGACCGCATTGATGGTGCTGGAGCACAGGGGTGCAGGCCTGGGCCATGGCATGGATCGCGTGGGCTCTGAGATTGAGCACATGGGCCTAGTCATGGACTGCATGGGCTCCGGCATAGAGTGTATGCGCCTGCTGGGCCTCGACCACGTGGCCTCTAGCATCGAGCGTATGGGCCAGACCATGGAGCGCATTGGTTCTGCCATGGAGCTTATGGGCGCCGTCATGGGCTTTGGCCTTGAGCGCATGGCCACTCCCATTGACCTTGTGGGCCAAACCATTGAGCACATGGGCTTGAGCATGGAGTGCATGGTGCCTGCGGGCATGGCCATCGGCCTAGAGCACATGGGCGCCAACAGTCTGGAGTGCATGGGCCCCGCCATGGGCCCAGCCTTGGGCGCTGGCATTGAGCGCATGGGCCTGGCCATGGGTGGCGGTGACGGTGCCAGCTTTGACCGTGCCACCAAGATAGAACGTGGCAACTTTGGTGGAAGCTTCACAGGTTCCTTTCGTGGCACTGGAGGCCGTGCTCCTGGGGCAGCCAGGAAGGCCTGCCAGATATTTGTGAGAATTCTCCCATTTGATTTTACATCGAAGATGCTAAAGGACAAATTCAACGAATGTGGCCACGTGCTGTATGCTGACATCAAGATGGAGAACAGGAAGTCCAAGGGGTGCAGTGTGGTTAAGTTTGAATCTCCAGAGGTGGCTGAGAGGGCCTGCCGGATGATGAATGGCATGAAGCTGAGTGGCCGAGAGATTGATGTCCGAATTGATAGAAACGCATAAGCAGTTGCCTTTTTTAAACATCGGTACCAGACCTCTGAATTTGTATTTTTTCTTGTTAACCATTTTAATTTGTTGGCTGGATGTATAAAGATGTTTAAAAAATTTAGTTGCTTTTGGGTTAATTTGAATTACTTTTTTAATGACTGGGGTTCCATTTGACTGTTTGCATTGAGATTGCAATGTGCGCAATTTTTTTTTTGTAGTTGTGGCATCTTGTTGACATCAAATATGACTTTGATAATAAATACCAGTTCCTGAAAAAAAAAAAAAACCTACAGCACCTATATTGTTCATAACCCAGGACTGATTGTATAAGGAAATGTTTTATTTTTATTTTATTACAGTAATCACCTTGTTTACTGTAATCTTGCTATAATTGCTTATTAGTTTCAGGAGGTTTTTGGTAAATTCTTTCAGATTTTATACATAGTATTGCCATATGTTAACAAAGACAGTTTTATTTCTTCATTCCCAATGAATATACCTTTTATGTCCTTTTATTGTCTTATTAGCTTCGACTTTCACAAAAATGTTGAAAAGGGGTGATGAGTCAAGTATGGTAGCTTGAACCTATAATCTCACCTGATTGGGAGGCTAAGGCAAGAGGATCACTTGAGGCCAGAAGTTTAAGACTAGCCTGGGCAACATAGCAAGATCCCATTTCTAAAAAATAAAAATAAATTAGCTGGGCATAGTGGTGCATGCTTGTAGTCTCAGCTACCCAGGAAGGTGAGGTGGTAGGATTGCTTGAGCCCACTGGAGTCCAAGGTTGCAATTAGCTATGACTAGGCCACTGCACTTCAGCCTGGGTGACAGAGAAAGACTTCCTCAGAAAGAAGGAAAGGGAAAGGAGAAAAGGGAAATAGAAAGAAAAGGAATAGTGAAAGGGACATACTTTCTTTCCTAGTCTTAATGAGAAAGTTTCTAGTTTCTCATTATTAAGTATGAGTACCTGTAGGTTATCAGAGGTTTTTTAATTTAAATCAAGCTGAGGAAGATTGTCCTAGTTTACTGAGAGTTTTTATCATGAATGGGTATTGGATTTGGCCAAACGCTTTATTCTGTATCTATTGATATAATCATGTGATTTTTCTTTTTTAGCCTGTAGATGAGATGGAGTACATTAATTGATTTTCAAACATTGAACCAATCTTGCATGCCCGGGATAAATTCCTCTTGGTCATGGTATATCATTCTTTTTATACATCATTGGATTTGATTTGCTTTATATGTATGAGGGCCATCCAGAAAGTATCCAGCTGTGTAATGGGAAAAATAGTTAACAATGACTGGATACTTTCTGGACAGTGTGTGTGTATAAAATTTCTTTCCTAAGACAGGATCTCATTCTGTTGCCCAGGCTAGAGTGCAGTGGTGACACTGTAGCTCACCGTAACCTCACACTTCTAGGCTCACCTCATCCTCCGGCCTCAGTCTCCCAAGTAGCTGGGAATTAAAGGTATGTGCCACCATTCCTGGCTAATTAATTTGCTAGCATTTTTTTGAGGACGTTTGCATCTATGTTCATGAGCGATATTAGTCTGTAGATGTTTTTTCTTATAATGACTGTTTTGTTTTGGTATTTAGGTAATACTGGCCTTATATAGTAAGTTAGGAAGTATTCCCTCTGCTTCTACTTCCTAAAAAAAATTATATAAATATTTGGCAGAATTCACCAGTAAACCTGTGCTTTCTGTTCAGGAATGTTATTATTCATTGATTCAATTTCTTTAACAGATACATAGGCCTAATCAGATTATGTCTTTGTGAGTTTTGGTGATTTTGTCTTTCAAGGTATTGGTCCATTTCACCTAGGGTTATCAAATTTGTGGGTATAGAGTTGTTCATATTATTCCTTCATTTCTGATACTAGCAACTTGTGCCTTCTCTTTTTTTTTTTCTTAGCCTGATAAGAAGCTTATTGATTTTATCAATCTTTTCAAAGAAACAGCTTTTGGTTTTATTGATTTCCTCTATTGATTGCTTGTTTTTAATTTCATGAATTTGGTCTGATTCCTATTATTTCTTTTTATTTGTTTACTTTGGATTTATCATTTCTGACTTCCAAGGAACTGTTTTAATTTGCCACCAGCTCCATCCTGTTTTCATGCATCCTTGACATTTTTAGTTGTACTGCACCTGTAGGGTGAGTGAATTCCACCACAATGCTGGCAACAAAAACTCTCTATTTTATTTCACTTATTCTAGAAAGACTTCTTCTGTTAGTCCAATAAATGCAGAGATTGAAAGACTCAAAAACTTGAGTCATATGGGTAATTATTAATGGGACCTTGAGATATAAAAATTATATAAACATAAAAAAATTATATGGGTAAAAATCTACTGCAAATTCACTCCCATCTCCATTCACATAGCATATTGAGACCTAATTACAGCAATGGCTATAGTCACTCAGATTTTATAAAAGATTTTAATGATTTATTATTGCAGATTTCTTGACACAATTCTGATAACATCTTTTGCCAGATAATGGTCTTCATCTAGATTTTCAAACTTATCAGTGCATGGCAATATAGAATTTATTTATAACTTTAAAGTCTCTTTTATAGCCTAAGTATATTTTTTGTTCTTTTCATATTCCTATTATCCTATCTTTTGCCACATCTATGTAGATATTTCATTTTTTCTTTTTTCAGTATTTTGACACTATTCTTCTTTTATTTTAATAGCAGTTTCCTTGATATTTTCTAAAAGCATTCTTTAAATTACATGTTTATAATTGTCATAGTTAATATTGACACCTCCTCTTTCACCTCGACCTCCATCTCAAGGTCTCAGTTTTGGTTAACATAAGTTAATATAGCCTTGTCCAAATACTGACTACTAAAATATTGCTTTCCCCATTATTTATCCTTTTGAAGAACTTAACACTTCACTGCATTTCATAAACAGATTTACGATGATTATTTAAATGTAAGTCTTCTTCACTACAGTCTTTTGGTATAAGGCTGATTTAACATGCGCAGTTTTCCTTCATCTTTAAGTTGGTTAATCTACATATAGCCACTCTTCTCTGGAATAGTACATAAGTGGCGTAATTTCTCCACATTTGCATGTCTTAAAATGTTTTTCCATTATCTTCACCTATGAAAGGCATCGTCACTAGATGTAAATTTCTGTGCTTAAAATCTTTCCCTCCAGAACTCCATATTAATTTCTGGAATTCTATGAGGCTAGCTTGTTTTGTTTTCTCTTATAGATAGCTGGCTTTTGTTTGGTTTTGCTTTTATCCATATAATTTATTTTTCTACAGGATGTATTTAATTATATATCATCTTTTCTCCTAGATCTGCATGTTCAGATCTTTCTCCAACCCTTCCTCCCAGTTTTACTCAACTGCATCTCAGAATGTTGCTTCTGCTGCTCTTGCTCCACTCTCTCCTTCAGAAACACCAGACACCCGTCTGCTGGCTGCCATGCCGGTCTTGTCCACTCATTTGTATCATCTCAATGTACTCTGAGTTCTCAGAACATCTTTCGTCTCATAATACTACTTTCTTGCAATCATGTTATTTTCTGTTTACAATGTGCATTTGTGCTGCTATTTTTTCAGGTTCCTAGAAGTTACACCATATTCACCTCAACTGTCCCCTCCTATGGATTTTCTGCTTTGCAAAGGTGCATTTACCTACATTTTTTTGGAGAATAGTTTCTCCGGAATAGTACACAAGTTTCCTGAAAACTATTTTCCAGAACAGTTTCCTGAAAAATACTTCTAGACCCTGGAACTGAAATTATACATGAATCATGTATATTTTTATGAATCTTTAAAACAATGTTCCTTTTCTCTTGTGCCTCAGTATCCCTGTTCTAAGTTCTGAGTTTCACTGCCTACCTTTCACCTCACCCAGACCTCTGGCCATTTTAGACTCATCTTTGGCTATACCAAGAGATTATTTACGGTAATGGGACTTTGATATTCTTGTTTATTGTCCCCATTGTTTAAATAAATGTCTTATATTATACATACATGCTTCAGTAATAAATTATTTTGAAAAAATAAATCTCTTAAAGTATTCTGTGAACAGCATAATAAAAGAATATTTGTAGAAATATGTAAGCTACAATATGTAGAAAAATTATATCAAGATAATAGTTTAAAAACATGTACTTTTGCTTTTAAGAGGAAGAATTCTAACGTATTAACAGAATAACAACATGATTTAACCCTACTCCCATAAAAGTCCCAATTTTATTCCAAATAATCACATAACTTTAAGAATTTTCCTAAAATACTTTCACAAAAAGTAACCCCACTATCATAAATTCTAGAAATGCCATCTTGTACATTAGTACAACCTTAGTTGAACTGAAACATTTCAAAAATGCCATAGTTTCTATAGATTTCATGTAAAAAGTCAAAAAAAACCCTTTCTATCTTTCATGATAAATGATGCTACTGATAAATTTACTTGGTAGAATTTTAGTTACTTTGGTGATTTTTACATTTTCACAAAATAAGCAACAGATATATATTTAAAAATAAGCCAGCCTAATGGCTTTCACTGGAGACTACAGAGTTGCATTTTGTTAAACCCAAGTTGAACAGAGTTGAGTTTAGATTAATACAGAGAAAGGCATGCTCTGGATGGGTTGTCCTTTGTATTTCTTGAAGCATCAGATGAATTGTAAAAAGTTCAAAGAGCTTCTTATTACTCCTGTAAAAGAATGAGTACATAATTAAATTACACATACTTAAGGATGCTATCTATAATGTTATCTGTAATGACATTGAGAGATAACTCATGTAATTGTGAGAAAGTGGCATTTGTTTTTTAAAAATAGTGGATAAAACAGAGAACTAAAAGACAAACAAAATAGGTTTTATGAGATGGGCCTCAAGTAGAAAAGCATTTGGGGGAAAAGAGGAAACATTTTATAATCTCAAAAACTGCACCTTATTCAGCTTAAGAAAACTTATTTTCCATAGATAAGAGTCAAATATTTGATCATCTTATTTTAAGTAAGCAGGGTTGTTTGGTTATTTATTTATTTATTTATGCATTTATTTATGACAGAGTCTCACTCTGTTGCCCACTTACGGTGCCATGTCATCATAACTCACAGCAACCGCAAACTCCTGGGTTCAAGCAGTCCTCTTGCCTCAGCCTCCTGAGCAGCTGGCACGATAGGTGTCTCCCATGAAGCCCAAATAGTTTTTCTATTTGCATTATATATAGGGTCTCTTGCTCAAGCTGGTCTTGAACACCTGAGCTCAAGCAATCTACCCACCTCGGCTTCCCAGAGTGCTAGGATTACAGGCCTGACCCACCACGCCTGGCCTCAAGCAGGGCTTTTTTAAAGTAACAGAATATTGGCTTATCTTTCAACTTGGCTCCAAAATACTTCAACTATCCTCTTTTTAATAATCAGTCAGCATTTTCAATCAATCAAAATAAAATCTTATAACATACTTCTTATTTCTTTTTCTAGATATATTTATTTCTTGAGAGAAATGATCAAATAACCTTATTACCATCCTTTAATAAAAAGGATTTACATCTTTGTGGTTTTAAAGCTTTAAGACAGGGTGTCCAATCTTTTGGCTTCTTTACTTTATATGCATGTTTTTGCATATAAAGCTTTTTCATATTATAGTCTTTGAAAACTTGTACAAATTCCCTACAAATTAAGCAGAGTGCCTTACTATTTGCCTCAACAAAAAAGTAGTTACCTGTTCACCTTCCATTGAACAATCTTCCTTCATCCCCATTTTTTTTCTTTTTTGAGGTTCTGTTTTCTTTTGAGACATTGAAAGAAGAGTTGTCTTGGCCACAAATTAAATACACTAACAACAGCTGATGAGCAGAAGAAAAAAATCTGTGCCTAGTTTTCACAATATCTGCCATCACAGACAAGCAAAAATATCCTCACATAATAATCCTAATAATGCAGTGGCCTGTTCACAGAGTCTTTTAAAATCATTGAGCAACTTGCAATCACTAATATAGAATATTTACATATCTAAGTAATAAAATGTCTTTGGTATTTTTATATTTTTATTGAAAAGTGGGCAACATAAAACTAGTGGGATATCTGGCACTGTATTTGAGAAACTAAGGCATCAATATCTGCTTTGATGAAAGTAAATGTAATTCTCAGAGTTCTCGAGGTACTCAGCAGATATTTTAGTTCTAATTTTACTCTTAATGTACTTCATTATTAAAAATAGTTACTTGCAAATGTAAGTCCTGCCAAAAAGCAATGACATGAATAAGGTGTGACTGTGAAATGAGGGATATTTGTCTCTGGGAAGACAGACCCATAAAAGTCCAATAAGGAGACATGATCAAATTTTTCTTTAAGTTGAATGTCAGATTGCAGCTCTATGCATTCTCAAAATTGGAATATTCTCAACAAAGAATTTATATCGACTGAAAATGGAGTCACAAATGTACCAAAATATTATTTTACTGGAAATAATTCTTGTATCAAATCAAAAAGTAAGGCTGCATATATTTTGCTGTTGACAGGACCGTGGTTAACCATGTTGAAATGCATAAAATTGCTTGCCTTAACTTGAGCTTACCATAATGTCAGTTTCAGTTGCAATACTGTTCTGGTTTGAAACACTGATTGATAAACTGGTTTTCACCTTGAAGACACAGGTTTAACTCATTTAAAGGAACAGCTAAATCCACTAAAAAATGATACATCTGTAAGCCAGTTTTCATCAAGTTCTGGTACAAATTTGGGTTTTGATACCATAAACAACTTGATAACATGTCGCAAATCATAAAATCTTTTCAACATTTGGCCTGGACTTTGCCATCTTACTACCCAAAAGTAAACAATGTTAGAAGAGTCAGCATCAAACTTTTAAGGAATTTCTGGAATTGGTAATGATTTAATCCCTTGGCCCTTATGAAATCCACAGTCTTGTTTTTTTTTTTTTTTTTTGAGACAGAGTCTCATTCTGTTGCCCTGGGTAGAGTGCTATGGCTTTGTACCCCACAGCAACCTCAAACTCTTGGGCTCAAGTGATCCCCTTGCCTCAGCCTCCCAAGTAGCTGGGACCACAGGCACACACCACCACACCCGGCTAATTTTTCTATTTTTAATAGAAATGAGGTCTCATTCTTGTTCAGCCTGGTCTAAAACTCGTGAGCTCAAGCAATCCACCTACCTCAGCCTCCCAGAGTGATAGGATTATAGGCATAGTCACCACACATGGCAGAAAAATCCCCCTTTTTATTCAGGGCAAATTATATCTGCATGCTTTTCATACATTGCTTAATAAATTCACCCTCAGTAAATGGTTTTGATTTTTTGCTATTAAATATGCTAACACATAATTAACTTCTACAGTGAAATCTGTTTGAGCTGTAACTTTTTATAAAAATTTTTGCTGAGAAAACACTTTTTTTCAGTTCCAGTATTTTGTTCTTACAACACAATCCTTCATACTCATCAAATCTGGCAGCATATTTTTGCATATAAGGCTTTTTCATATTATAGTCTTTGAAAACTTGTACAAATTCCCTACAAATTAAACAGAGTGCCTTACTATTTGCCTCAACAAAAAAGTAGTTTACCTGTTCACTTTCCATTGAACAATCTTCCTTCATCCCTAATTTTTTTCTTTTTTGAGGTTCTGTTTTCTTTTGAGACATTATAGAAGCCATGCTTGGATTAACAAAATAATAATAGATATTTGGGGTGCTCCTAGCGAACGGGCACAAAGTAGGGGTATAAGGTACACCTTTTGGGTGCAGGATATAACTACGAGAGGGACTCTACCTAACAAATTCTAATATTGTGATTTGGTTGTTCGTACCCTGACATGAACCTGAAATTAAAAAAAAAAATAGATAAGGGATTGTATTTACTTTTATTATAAAAATTAATTGACAGAAAATAGAAAGCAAGGTTTGGCCCTTCCATATCTTGGCTGCCAATGCAGGGCGAGGTGGAGGTGGATTATGAAGTCCAGTGGGCAATGTGAGAGGTGCTGCCGAGGTGTAGAAGTACCTTAGTAATCAAATAAAAACACTCTCCTGACTCCTAAATAACAATCAACCAGTACTGTTGCAATGGTAGGTTGAAATATTATGGATAATTGCTGCCTTGCCAAAGGACCACGAGCACATATAACATTTGATGATGCCAATTCGAGTCTCTGAGCTTGGAAGACATCACACTGGAAGCCGCACACTGAGTAAAACTGAAGCCGCGCATGTGTACAAGCAGCGAGAGTGCACTCAGTTTATTTTATGGTGACATTGACTGTCCTCTACAAAGTTCATGCTTGAGAACTGTGCAATCAAGTTTCACACACACAAAAAAATCTCATAATGTTTTAAGTAAATTTACAATTTTATGTTGGGCTGCATTCATAGACATCCTGAGCTACATGTGGCCCATGGGTTGGACACCCCTGTTTTTTTTTTTTTTTGACACCCCTGTTTTAAGACTTGTTTAAGCATCAACTATTCCCAATGCTCTGGTGCGAGCTTTGTTCTAGGTCTTTACCTAAGTCTGAAATAAACTTAAGGTACAAAACACATTGAAGGGTTTAAGTGGCGGTGCTCAGAGATGAGACTGAGAGAGAGTGAAGAAGTTAAGGTTAGGCTCATTGAAAGGGACAGCAACATGCCTGGGCAGGTCAGATATGTGTCTTCACCCAGAGGCAGTTAGAGACCGCTTTTACACAGGGTTGTAAGGGCCAGTTTGCCTAGAGGGCTTTGGTGGGTTAGGGTCCTTTGGCCCAAATTTCTTTGGGGTGGGGCTAACTAGGTCTTTTGTGTTCTTGGTGGGGGGGGGGACCCGCGGGGACAGAAGGGTTCCTGTAGGGCTGTGTAAATCATAAATAGTAAAACATTTTGCCCAAGGATATATTTGCACGTTGTGACTACTTGAATTAACGAATAAAAAAGGATTAAATCTAAGTAATGTTATTGCAGTTTCAAGGCACACTGCAACAGGCCTTACTAAGAAGTTACTGATTACAAACAAAAGAATCCTGACAGTCTGCAAGAAAAGACAATCAATCGGTAAGTTTAACTGGTATCAGACCAAAACTAACAAAGTGGTCAGTTGAGAATAAGATTATATTTTGACAATTAATAACTCTCTACAGTGTACTAAGCATGGTACCAGATAGAACACATGGATCCATCGACAAATAAATTTAAGAGGCACTGCATTTACTATTCAAGTACACTGATGCCTGATGAAACACCTAAATTCTCTCTGATGGCAATTATAGATGAGGGAATAAGGCTGAACCAAAACAGAAATTGTACTGTTATGAGTCAGAAGGTGTCTAGATTTGCCTCAAAGGAAACACTAGACTACACTAGATTCAAAGAATCTTTGAATCTTTAATTCATAATTCATAATTTATGAACTGGTTGTATTAATATTTGACTCAGGAGAAAAAGGAAATAGCCCTCAATTCTCACAATGAAGTCCAAATTAGTGGCAGTAGGAAGCCCATAATAGTTTTCTAAAATAAATTTGGTTACTAAAACAATTTTAAATTCTTCTGCTTGCTTGATTTTCACTCTCTAAACTCACTTTAGAACATTAATAAGAAACTGAAAAATACATTTTTATTATCTCTTTAAATTTTCACCTTTAGCGCTACATATTAATGACTACCAATATGCAACGATTTATTCTGTTATCACTTGGTTGCTGAAAACTGTTCTTACTTTTCTATACTCTATGGTATTTAAAGTTCATTTAGCTTAATTGAGCTACAGAAACAACTATATGTTCTAGGACTGATATCTAATTCTAGTCTATCACTAAATATGTAGTCTTAGATTGCATTAATATTCATGAATCTTAATTTTCCATATCTGTATATTGGAAATTTTGATTTAATAACCAAAGTTAAACTAGTATGGGATTTAGAAAGGTCTAAATGATCACAGTAAGATATCTTTCAATAAAAAATGTCAGAAGTAAAAAATTCTTACTTGATTTTCGAAAGTTTTTGTAGAATAATACTGAGCTTTTCTAGTATTTGAAGATCAAGCTTAGGGGTTCGAAGCAGCACGGAGCAAGTACGAAAAAATAAAGTGTTGCTACAGGCTTCCAGGAATGGCTGCAAGAATTCTGAAAAATAGATCATCAGTGCTTTACTGTTAGGGAATAGCTAAAAACGAAATCAAAAACCAAATGAAACCAGAACTACGTGGGGGCATTTATAAATACTGATTTAGATTTTCATTTTTTCATACTTAAACTTTGGGGGAAAATATCATCATTTGAAAAGTAAAACATATATTGGCTCTTGTTGAACACTGCAAATGAAAGCTATGATTATTTTCCCTCATATGGAACTCCTGTTAAGCAAAATTTAATTGAAACCCCATGTTTGAAAGACAGAGGGAAGTCATCTCTTCTATAAAATAAATAAAGTCAGAGGAATGTTCTGCTGATAGAAAATAAAAAGCAGTTCTCATGATTTGAGTGTTTGCCTCTCTCCAA
This sequence comes from Nycticebus coucang, assembly GCF_027406575.1. Classification (NCBI taxonomy): domain Eukaryota; kingdom Metazoa; phylum Chordata; class Mammalia; order Primates; family Lorisidae; genus Nycticebus; species Nycticebus coucang. Next base: position 103,572,872 of record NC_069783.1, on the reverse strand, counting down.
AACTCATGCTGAAATTTAATTGCCATTGTAATCATATAAAGAGGTGGGACCTTTAAGAGATGATAAGACCATTGGGCTCCACTCACAGATGGGATTGGTGCCATCATTAAAGGTCAAGTTCAGCCTCCTACTCTCTCTCACCCTCTTGCTTTCTATGACATGATGAGACAGTAAGAAGACCCTTGCAAGAAGATGGCAGCACCTTGATACCAGACTTCTCAGTTTCTAGAATTATGAGCCATTAAATTTCCATTCATTTTAAATTACCTACTCTTTGGCATTCTATTACAGCAGCACAAACAAACTAATACAGAAATTTATAACAGAGAAGTGGGAAGTTGTAACAAGTGCCTGAAAATGTGGATGCAACTTTGGAACTAGGTAATGGGAAGAGGAGGAGAGAATTTGAAGGAGCAGGCTAGAAAAAAGCTAGACTGTGTAAGGGTCAAAGAGAGGCTCAACATAACTAGCTCCATCTTGCTTCTGTCCCCCTGGGGCAATATCCTTTAGGTTAAAAGCTTTCACTTAGCTCTGCAAGTAGGCCAGCAAAAGCCAACCTTTTTCCTTATAGAAAGAATTTAGGTTGTATTTCAGCTCTAAAGGAAAGATAATAACTATTTCTTTCCCAAAACTAACTTCCAAGGAGATAAGGAAAGTATATACACAAGCAACAAATCTATGTTAAAGATCATGACCTTACCCACTCAAAGTTAACTGACCAAGAACAAAGAAATTTACAACCTCCTTAGACCCTCACTGAAGCCCAGATGTGTAAGGTCATTATTTACCTCTTACAACTGCTCCCCTTCCCTTAACATAAGAGGGAGCCTGAAGTTCATAGCAACTTATTAGGACATTAATTCTCCATATTCTCATTTGCCATCTCTCCCAATAAAAGACACTTTCCTTGCCCCACACCTTGTCTCTTGACTTAACTATTTGTCCTGCAACGAATGGGATAAGCCTGGACTCAGTTACAGTTGGCATGAACGGAACATCAAGGGTGATTTTGGTAAAAGCTCAGAAGAAGAGGAGGGCTGTAGGAAAGACTAAAACTTCTTAGAGATGACTTAAGTTGTCATGGCCGGAATGCTGGTAGAAATATGGACAAAAGAATTTTCCCATGAGGATAGGATAATCATACCTTCTACCCTCCTAATTAATAAAACCAAATAATAAATTTTAGCAAAAATCTCAGAAGTGAGAACACAGCCCCAAGAACCTAAAAAAGATGGTGTATCATCACTGGCTACAGGGGAGAAAAATATAATAAGATAAATGGCTCTTACACAATAGCTCTGAAAGAGGAAAAAACTAGACTTGGATGTTATAGAAAGGAGAAAGTCCACATTTTCTCACTCTCTCTATGAGGACATACAGAAAGTTAGAAGAGGGGGACCCAAGCAAGATCAACATTAATAAGAAACATATTACAACAATTGATTAATCAATTGCTCAGTAAGAAATATAGCATGCAAAAGACAGACACGCAAGAACTGCTCAATAAGAAATGTAGCATGCAAAAGAAAACACAACTCAAAGAACACATCAAAATTTTCAATAAGAGTTTTAGGGTTTCAGTCGACCTAACAAGAACATGGCCAGTCAATAATATAAGAAAGATCCCAGCTTTCTGGGAGGCTGAGACGGGTGGATTGCCTTAGCTCACATGTTCGAGACCAGCCTGAGCCAGAGTGAGACCCGGCATCTAAAAATAGCCAGGCGTTGTGGTGGGTGCCTGTAGTCCCAGCTATTTGGGAGGCTGAGGCAAGAGAATCATTTGAGCCCAAGAGTTAGAGGTTGTTGTGAGCTATGACACTATGGCACTCTACCCAGGGCAACAATTTAAGACTCTGTCTCAAAAAAAAGAAAAAAAAAGAACTAATAAATTAAAAACACCAAGAAACAGAATACAGCTGAAAATGAATCACTATCATAAAAATTTGAGGTAATCACAGAGAATGCCAAAAAACAACGACAGAGAGAAATGACCAGAAAAAAGCTAAGCTATGGAAGACCATTAAGAAGATCTCAAATATATATAATTGGTGTCTGTTGGGGATCTAACTAGGTCCCATATGAACCCTCCTCCTCCTTCTCCTCTCCTCCTAAAACAAAAGACCACAGAGGACCTAGCTAGACCTGCTTCAAAACTTCATGCCAAAAATCCCCAGCACACCATAATCCTCCAACAAGCAGTGGAATCTATCTACCCCTCTATTGCCCTATCTAAAAAGAGGCCTCTAATCACCTTCAATGTAGACACCATCTGCGGCCTATCTAGGCAGGTCTCTGTCCCTTTCATTAGAACTGGCCTGAACCTCTCCATTCTCTGGTTTTATCTCTGGGTATGCCAGGGCTGATCTTTCAATGTCTCTGCTATGAAGTTAGTAATAAAGAAATATTCTATTTTATGCAAGAAATTTTATTTCAGATAAACAAAGAACTAAATCTGCATGCTGAAAGAACACAAGTGTGATGCAGGAATACCTAACCTAGAACATTCAACATGGACACATATCCAGAACTTCAACGATAAAATAGTCAGCTGCTACTCAAGCTAAACGATAAATTACCATTAAGGGTGGAAAAAAACTCTCTCTCAACTTCTCCAAAGCAACAGTGAAAGCCTGAAAGATGGTAAAGCAGTACTTAGAAAGTTTTGGACAAAATAAAAGGAGGCTGAACATTACTCAGTCGAGATCTTGTTTAGTGTAAGAGCCTCAGGCACATTCTCAGCACAGTGGACTCAGCACCCACAGGCTCTTCTTACATGGAGGAAGGGACAGAGTGTGTGGGAGAGGGACAGTCAATAGATATTCAAAATTAAGAACACAGAAGTGGAGAGACTCAAGGACTAGTCTTGAGTATCAATGTAATTAAATGTAAAACCAAAGAAAACAAAACTAATATGAAACCAATATGTAAATTGTGTTCCCTAAACAGAATGTAAAAACATAAACTGTGACAATGTAAAAAGGACAACATAATTTTGGAAAATCAGGAAGTGGAAGGTGGATGAAAAATGCAACCACGCCTTCCTTTCGACTGTAGACACCACCTTCCAGTAATTCACCAAAATGATGAACACAAAGGGAAAGAGGGGAGGCCTTTACATGTCCTCTAAGGTCCTTTAGAATCTACGAGAAAGATGGTAATGTAGACACCAAAGGAATGGGTATTGTTCAAAAAGGCACACTACACAGATGTCACTATGGCAAAACTGGAAGAGTCCACGGTGTCCCCAGCATGCTGCTGGCATTGTTATAAACAAAGAAGTTAAGGAGCAAGATTCTTGCCAAGTGGATTAACATTCATACTGAGCATATTAAGCACTCTAAGAGCAAGATAGCATCCTAAAATGCGTGAAGGAAAATGATCAGAAAAAGAAGAAAGTCAAAGAGAAAGGGACCTGGATGGAACTGAAGCACCAGCCTGCTCCACCCAGAGAAGCACTTTGTGAGAACCAAGTGAAAGGAGCCTGAGCTGCAGAAACTATTCCCTATGAATTCATGGCATAACAGGCATAAAAAATAAAAGGCAGGTGGCACCTGTGGCTCAGTGAGTAGGGTGCTGGCCCCATATACTGACCAGGGTGGCCAGTTCAAATCTGACCCCGGCCAAATTGCAATAAAAAAATAGCTGGGCATTGTGGCGGGTGCCTGTGGTCCTAGCTACTTGGGAGGCTGAAGCAAGAGAATCACCTAAGCCCAAGAGCTGGAGGTTGCTGTGAGCTGTGATACCACAGCACTCTATTGAGGGCAACAAAGTGAGACTCTATCTCTAAAAAAAATAAATAAAAATAAAAGACTACAGTAAAAATTTTAAAAAGAGACAGAGAGAGAAAAGTGCAATCCTCCTACTATCCTCACTTTTCAAGCCAGAGCCAGTCAATACCATCTAAAACTAACTATAACAAACACAAGGTATACCATTGAAAAATGATTAAAAGAATATATTTTATGTCATGTATATTTTACTAAAATTAAAAAAATGTTAAAAAAATAGAGACTCAATGTTTTTTATCTTGTTTCTTAACAGAAGGCACCTACAGTTTAAAAAAAAAACACCAACAACAAATGATTCAAATCCATTTTATTTTTCCTGTGCAATTAAATGTATTTTATTAAGTATCTATGTATTCACCCATCTTTCCATCTGAATACAACCACAGAAACAGGTATAAAATAATGTTCACCTAACATTAAGGATGGTTATATTTCTAAACAATAGGGTTCATTTTGATGTTTTTTATAGTTTATGATTTCTACATTTCTTCTTTGATTTTTTAAGTTATAAAAGTTTACTTACATTCAATTTTTAAATTGTGGTTAAATGTGCCTAACATAAAAATCTATCATCTTAACCAATTTGACAGGTATAGTTGCTGTGGCATTAAGGTCACAATGCTGTGTACCCATCCATGTCTAGGATTTTCTCATCTCCCTCGACTGAAGCTGTACACAGTGAACAGTAACTTCACAGCTTCCTAGAGTTCCCAGGTGCTGTGGTTCCCACCACTGCCTTCCTCAGCCCTCAGCCTGAAATCGAAACTGTGCTACCTTCCCTGTGGGTGCTTTGACTCTTGGAAGTCAGAGACCCGTTGCTTGAACAGTCCACAGATAGGACAGGACAGAACAGTACAAACTAGTTTCTGCTCTAGTCCTTTTTTGCAGGAGGGAATGAAGAAGAGAGCCACTTCTGTCTATGCCATCCTGTGCTGGGCAAGGAGTGGGGCAAAGGTGAGTAAAACTACCATGAAATTTCATTTTACATGCAGCCTTTTCTTGATTGGGCATTGGCTTCACTGCTACAATGCTTCCACAGTTATTATAAAGTTATTTTAGTCAATAGTCACTTATTTGATGTTTCTGTGTGGAACAAGGGCCTGGAGCATTGTAACCAGCTATCTTGCTGATGTCCATCTCTGCTTGAATTTTAAAATAATGAACATGTATAATATTATAAAAAAAAGATTTTTCTTTAAGAGAAAGAAAATAACATTTTTAGAAAATAAAGTAAAATCCATTCTAAGTAGGAAATAAAGTTTGTGCTGGTTCCGTTGAGAATGTAAAAACATTATAGGAGGTAGGCACTTCCTAGAAATGATTAAGGTACAAAGAAATATTATCAGAAACCCAGATTCCTTGTTTTTGCCCCAGTATTTTTAGCTTTTATCATCACATGTTTTGGTTAAAGGCTCTAGATAGCAAAGCAAAAAGGAGGTGGTGGTGGTGGTATAGGAACAAGTGACAATTACATCTCTCCCCTATTAGAATTAAATCAAAAGCAAAAGTTTTCTCAGAAACTCTCAGCAGACTTCCAACTGGCCCCAAGAATAAAACATGTGGGCACTCCTGTCAGCAAGGAAGTCTGGAAGACAAGATTTTCAGCTCTGCTTCTAGAAGAGAGGTAAGGCAGAAAGGGGTAAGAATGACGATGGGGAGTCAACCCATATTGTCTGTTGCAAGGATCTAAATTACTTCTTGAGACAATTTTTTTAATGCTTTTCTTAAGTTACAATATTAGTTATAAACTTGCAGTTCATAAGCATGGTTGGTATTTAAATCTTCAATTTAAGATTACCTGAAGATACAATCAATCTCAGTTATGGTTTACTATCAATAGTAAACAAAAAGTGACAGTAAGACCCCCTCCACGAATGTTATACTAATACAGTATCTGACAAAAAACTAATAGTGGGTGACTTAAGAAAAGCAGTTATTACTTTAAAAGTCAATTGCTGAAATCTCTCAGAGAATTATTTATTCAAGATCTGCCAACATTTCCTACAGCAGTTATATGTTTTTTAAAAGTATATACTATCAATAAGCCAGCAAACTCTTTGGTAATGTGTATGTAATGATTACGTTCACACATGTTAGTAATTAGCTTGTTGATAATTGACTAGACCATTTTTGCAGTTTAAATGACAAGAATGTATTTCTCAGATAATAGCTATTTTAATCTTTTCATAATTCTCATGCAAGGAGATAATCAGAATAAAATTATTTTTAAAAACGCTCTGAAAATCTCAGATATTAACATGCTATTAACATGAGACAAAAATGTTTGATTTTTAGACAGTGAAGCTTTTATTTCTAGTTCTGATGATACAAAAGCTATAGCATAGTAATAATCAATGTCAACCAAAAGACTTCAGTTTCTCATCCCTCAAACTGAATAAGGATCAAGAAATACTAAAAAGGGGGAAAAGTGACAGAGAGAAGGCATGACATAGGGTATCTCTTAAAAGCATTCAAAGTGAACTCACCTCTTCACTATTTTTTTCAAGTCCACGCCCATTCCCTTTGGAAAAAGACAGGGTGTGAAGTGCACTTCAGATTAGCTATTTCTTAGAAGATGAGTTGCCATAGGCCGGAGGAGGGACAAAGGCTCTCTTGGGGCTGGGTAATCCATGTTCATAACTAACAATTCTCCAAGCAAACTTCCCAGTCTGCCATTTTCCTTGTTTCAAAACTCTGTTCCTCCATCTATTTCTCCTTGTAGGATAATTCCTTTTCTTTCTTACATTTTCAATCCCTGATACACAATGAATGCTATCAATAATTCTTGCTCTGAAATCCCTCAGTTCTAGGGTCCTGTTTCCACTTCTTTTTCTAAAAGACTTATTTATTCCTCATTCCTGCCCTGGCCCTAGCCACGTGATTAAACAAGTTGCTTCATTTCTCAGAGCCCCAGGACCTCCATCTATCTATACATAAAATTACACATAACACATACATGTATCTGCATCTATATATCTGAAGTAGAGTAGTTCTCAATCCAGTGACTCAGTGCAATTTTTTATAATAGACACTTTACAACTCTTCTTTAATTATCTTGACTATATTTATAAGCAATATAACCTACTTATACATATCTTTTTTTTGTAAGACACGGGGTCTCACTCTGTTGCCCACCACTCTGTGGTGCAATGGTGCAATCATTGCTCATTGCAGCCTCAAACTGCTGGGCTCAAGCAATTCTCCCACCAGAGCCTCCCAAGCAGCTGGGACGAAATGCACATGGCACCACGCCAGCAATTATTATTTTTTGTAGAGATGGGGGTCTCACTATGTTGCCCAGGCTGGTCTCAAACTCCTACCCTCAAGCAATCCTTCTACTTTGACTTCCCAAAGAGCTGGGATTATAGACGTGAGATACTGTATCCGGCCTACACATATCTCAATATAATGCCCTAATTTATAATAAAGTAAATTTTCAATTTCTTCAATATGTTAACACTTGAGGACAACTATACAGTACATGTAGGATATAATGAAATGGCCAGATACACATAATCACCCAGAATGCAAGAGAAATTCCCCAATTGATGAGGAAGATAAGTAAAAGACCACAGGTAGAGTAAATAACGGCTCCCCAAAAGATGCCACATTCTTATCAATGGAACCTGTGAATGCTAGCTTATATGACAAAGACTTTTCAGATGTGATTAAGTTAAAGAGCCTGTAATGAGGAAGATTACGCTGGATCACCTAAGTGGGGCTCTATATAATCATGAGTGTCCTTATAAAAAAGATGAAGAAATGACATCATCAGGATGGAAGAATAGGATCCCTGGACTCTCTTTCCCCCACAAACACACTGATTCAACAACTCTTCATGGGCAGATCCTCTTTGTATAAAATCCGCAAATTTTAGGAGGCTTTTGCTCCCCAAGTGAGTGTGAAACCAGCTACATTAAAACCAGTAGGACAATTCAGATACCCTATTGCCATAATCCCTTATCCCTGGCACAGTTCCACAGATAGGGACAAAACTCCCCAGGTCCCAACCTCTCCCCAGGGAGGGAAAAAGGTACACAATTTCCAGGGACTACCCAGAGGACTGGCCTCTGGCCAGCTGTCTTAGAGCACTGATAGCACCTAGAAAACTCTAAGTACCCATGGTGGTTTGGCTATCAGTCACCCCACACTAACCTCTGGATCTGCACAGAACAGGCAGGTGAAAAACCCCAAATACTAGCTTTACCTAGAAAGGGAAAGATGTGCACCAGGTGTCCAATGACCTACCTTAAATGGGGACTGCCTGAGAAACTAGCTTCGGTCTCCTGGTCTCAGATGCTCAAGAAATCAGAATGTTAGAGATACCTGGGGGCTGCTAGCAACAACCAATAAGGTTGTAAAGGCCCTGGAATCTCTGCCTGGGCTAATTGGTGAGGATCTTCCCCAGAATGAGGCTAGTCCATGAAGATTGAGAGAGGGGGCTACTTTGTCTAATGTGCAGACACTAACAGAGATAGTCAAGAAGAAAAGGAGAAACAGGCAAACAGTTTCCAAAAAGAAGAAAATGTTCAATTTCTAGGGATTGACCTCAATAAAATGAACATATGTGATTATCTGATAGAAAATTTAAAAAACTACCACATACTACCAATAAAGTTTCACATATAAAAACTTACTTTTGGATAAGGTTATTCACAGAAGCACTGCTTACAGTAGCAAAAGACTAGAAACAAACCATCAGTGGTGGTGTGCTTAAATGAATAAATTTTAACAGAAGAAAGTATGTACTAATACAAGATTTCTAAGATATACTGCTAACAACATGTAGGAGGTCTGACAGTTAAGTCTGCAAACTCATCTTAGAAAAAGGGCTACATACCTCACTGCTGAGTATCACTATGGTCACTTTCAAAGTACTTTCTTGGAGAAGTTATGTACCAATGCCAGCTCCTAGGTCACCCTTCAGAGCAATCCTGGAACACTTTCTCTGGAATGACCATCATAGCTGCCATGGTATGGCACACAAAAATACAATAATGAATGCCACTCAGCAAGACACTGCCACATGTTGACACAAACACAGCTGTGAGACACTGATATACCAAGGTTATGAAATCTTACCAACTTGTTTGTCAATGTAAGTCCACGGTGACAAGTTCACATGTGAACTTAACACACTGTTGACTGGCATAGCCATTTTACGAAGAAACTATCCATGTTACCAGGTTACTTGTGACTGGTCCCACTGATGGTCATTCTAAAAAGAGTTCCAAAATTGCTCTGAAGAGTAGACTAGAAGCTGGTGTTGGTGCATAGCTTCCCAAAGGAAGTACTATGAAGTTGACTGTAGTAATATTCAGCAACAAAGTATGTAGCCCTTTTCCTAGGATGAGCTCATAAACTTAATCGTCAGACCCTAAGAAACATGCTATCATTCTTGTGATAAAAAGGAAAAAAATAAGAGTGTGTGTGTTTGTGTGCTGGTTCCTTCCATGGAGGAAAATGGTGATAGAAGATTTTTTACTTTTGTACCCCTAAAATTATAAGCTAGGTGAATGTGATACCTTTTAAATAATAAATACAATTCTCTTAAAAAAGATCCGTAAACAGGCAGAAAACGCTTATCTTTTTAAAAAATAAAAATAGTATATTCATTATTTGTGTATTTATTTGATTTCTCTGCTTTTCCTACTATACTAATTAACAGATTGTATTTCACCCCCCCCATTATATACAATGTTTTCTTTTTGTTTTTTTTTCCCGCAAAATATAGGAGTAAATTTCCTCAAGATAGGCTGTATAACTTAAACTTTCTAGTGTCACACAGTAGAAAAGCCAGCCTTATGTATTAGAAAAAGAGATTCTATTACTGTGTCAGACTAAGAAATGCAAAGCATTATTAAAGTGATTATGCAACTCTTAATAGAGCTGTAAATCTAGCAGCATTCAAAGACCAGTATCAAATATACGGCTATAAGGGCTCATTAACTGACTCTTAAGTTGACTTCAGAGCTTATGGAAGGAATTGGTAGTTCATCACACTCCCCTGTACCACATATCCCTGAAGTGGCTGACCAAAAACTACTTCAAAGCCTGTATGTGTGGAGACAGAAGAGCAATTAATCAATTTTCTTATTAAATTTCATAAAAACTGCCCCAAAACTCAATTGCCTTAATAAATAGTAAAAAATTGTGGTATATAAATATAATGGAATATTAAGCAACAATTAAAAATAAAGGCTTTGCATAAATACGTATTAAAAGCTCATAAAATTACATTCAACAAATCAGAATAAAAAGAGAAAGATGAGGGAGTTTTACTACCTAGAATTCCCCAAGTCTCAATGATGGCCAACAAGGCCTTTCTTGGTGAGTACTCCCAGCCCTTCTTTTTCTTTCTTTCTTTCTTTTTCTTTTTTGAATACTTTTTAATAAAAAACTTAAGATAGCCTAGCTTTATTTTACAAACACTAAGTATCTAAACAAATGTATGTATTCATTTTCCTTTAATCACATTATAACAAAAATATGTGTACCAGAATGTTTATTTCAGCCCAATTCATAATTGCTAAGTCATGGAAGAAGCCCAATTGCCTGTCAACCCATGAATGGATCAATAAATTGTGGTATATGTACACCATGGAATATTTTGCAGCCTTAAAGAAAGATGGAGACTTTACCTCTTTCATGTTTACATGGATGGAGCTAGAACATATTCTCTTAGCAAAGTATCTCAAGAATGGAAGAAAATTATGGCTTTCACATGAAAGCTATAACCCAGTTATAACCTAAGAATAAGAGGAAGGGTGAAAGGGAGGGGAGGGGGGGACAGGGGCAGTGGGAGGGTGATTGGTGGGATTACACTTGCAGTGCATCTTACAAGGGTATATGTGAAACTTAGTAAATGTAGAATGTAAATGTCTTAACACAATAACTAAGAAAATGCCAGGAAGGCTATGTTGACCAGTGTGATGAAAATGTGTCAAATGGTCTATAAAACCAGTGTATGGTGCCCCATGATTGCATTAATGTATACAGCTATGATTTAATTTAAAAAAAAAAAAAAAAGAGGATCACTTGAACCCAGGAATTTGAGGTTCCTCTGAACTGGGTTGATGCCATGGCAGTCTAACCCGAGAGACAGAATGAGAGTTTGTCTCAAAAAAAAAGAAAGAAAGAAAAAACAGAAAAGAAAAGAAAAATAAATTAGCAAAAATTTTGTCTGCCTTTCTTCTCCCCACTTCCCTCAGATACTCCTCATCCACCCAAGACTTCCCTGTGTCCTGACCTCAGACCTTGTCTCCTGTCTCTCTGCTCCAGAGTCACTGCTTGCTCCCTCCCCATATTCGTGAGGCCAGGATGGGCTAGTTAGTATAGGTCAGGTGCAAGGACAAATGGCCCCATAGTCTGGTGGCTTATGGTAGCAAAGCTCTATTTCTTGCTCACATTACACTTTACATGGTCCTCATGAGTCAACTGCAGCTGTGCCCCACCTTTGTCTGCCCCAGGACCAGTAGATGAATGGGGCAGTCTTTATCGGAAATGTCCCCAGTCCTGTGGCAGAGGAAAAGAACATGGTGAATCATATAATACCAGCTCTCTGAGCTGCTGCTCATCTTTCATTGGCCAGAGCAGTCACATGATCAAGCGTGACGCTGATGGGAGGGAGAAGCATAATTCCCCCCAGAGAGAGGCAGCAGATGTTTTCGGACAATTTTAAGCTTACCACACTCTTAATCATAATATTTCCACTTCCTTTCTATCTTTCTAAAAATGAATTTTATTTATTTATTTATTTTGAGGCAGAGTCTCACGTTGTCACCCTCTGTAGAGTGCTGTAGCTTCATAGCTCATGGCAATCTCAAACTCTTGGGCTTAATCGATTCTCTTGCCTCAGCCTCCCAAGTATCTGGGACTACAGGTAGCCGCCACAATGCCCAGCTAATTTTTAGAGACGAGGTCTTGCTCTTGCTCAGGCTGGTCTCAGACTCGTGAGCTCAAGCAAGGCACCTGTCTTGGTCTCCCAGAATGCTAGGATTACAGGTGTGAGCCATCATGCCTGGCCCTTTCTAAAAATTAATTTTAAATTATACGTGATCTACGAATACACTCTCCTTTGAAGTAAAACCTTAAAATATTAGTGATATGGCTAAAGTCCCTTTTGACTGCCCTCCCCTCCAAATCTTTTCCCTTTCATTTATACCCATATATCTGCTTTTACCTTTCTTGAAGGAGGGGTATATGCATTTAAATGATATGCACCCACAGGAAATATAGAGTATTAATTTTGTTGTATGACTTTGCCATATACTGTTACATAATAGATGTTATTCTGTCCATGTTGTTGTGAAACTTGAGCTTTTTATTTTTTTTAGCCCAACAATATATCTTAGGCATGTAGTCTAAAAAAAAAAAAAGGAATGGAAGAAGAAGTATCCAATGTACTCAGTCTTACTATGAAATCAATTTATAGCTTTCTTACAAAAGCTATAACCCAATTACAGCCCAAGAAGAAGGAGAAAGGGGGGGGGAGGATGGGTGGAGGGAGAGTAATTGGTGGGACCATACCTACAGTGCATCTTACAAGGGTACATATGCAATGTACTAGGTGTAGAATATAAATGTCTTAACACAATAACTAAGAAAATGCAGTGAAGGCTATGTTTACCAGTTTAATGAAAACATTTCAAATTGTATATAAAACTAGCACATTGTACCCCACAATTGCATTAATGTACACAGCTATGATTTAATAAAAAAATAAAATGTATGTATAAAAATAAATTAATTAATTAAATAAAATAAACTTTTATAAAAGTTAAATCTTATGGTTTAAAAGTTGTTTACCCTTACATAATTCAAACAAATCTAACAGCTTTCTAGTTGACAAAAAAAGGTTTATTTTGGAAGTCAAGTAAGACAACACGTGTGAGTTCATGATCAGAAAAATCTTATTATCTAGGAACGTACCAGTTGTGTGACAAATTTGAAAAGATCTTCAACTTCTCTATAATTTTACTTTACAGGGGATGAAGAAATAATAGCTACCTCAGTTTACTATCAAGATAAAAATGAGGCATTTAAAAATTGTTTTTAATTCTCCAAAGAAATGTGAAGATTTATAAAATACTTCCAGTGTAGATGGTAAAGGCTTTGAGAAAGTGGGAGAGTATCTGAGACTAGTTCATAATCTCATAGAGGATGGTATAAACAAATAGAATAAAAATTAAGAGACAGAGACTCTAGAGTGGTAACAACAGAATACTCCAGAAGTGCCTCACACAACTACTTAACTATAATAGCTACTCAATAAAGGTGCATAAAATTAAAGTTTAAAAGTATTTAAAAAACATAGGCTGGGCATGATAGCTCACGCCTGTAATGCTAGCACTCTGGGAGGCCGAGGCTGGTGGATCGCCTGAGCTCAGGAGTGCAAGACTAGACTGAGCAAGAGTGAGACTCTTTCTCTCCTAAAAATAGAAAAACTAGACAGGGATTGTGGCCAGCGCCTGTAGGCCCTGCTACTGGGGAGGCTGAGGCAAGATAATCTTTTGAGCCCAAGAGTTTGAGGTTGCAGTGAGCTAAGAGGACACTACCCAGGACAACTGAGTTTGGCTGTCTCAAAAAAGAAAAATGTTACCTTTTCTTCGAAGGTAAGGGACATGTGAAATGTCTGTCACAGAATGAATTTTCTCTAAAGTAAGGAACATGCGTTAACAAAGCATCTGGGGGGACAGAAATGACTTAGACTGCAACAAGCCTTTATAGAGAAGAAAGAGAGAATTTATGTCTTAACAATCAACAGACAATAACTTAAGAAGCAAATAGAAGATAGAGTTTAAGGACACATTAACCACACAGAATAGTGTTTAATTAATTTGGGGGTGAGGAAGAAATTACAGTAGAACTTCTGTAAGTTGATCACCCAAGGGACTGCAACAAACTAGTCAACATAAGGTTTTAGGCCTACTGTACTGATACACACATATGATGTGTGTCCAGTCTATGAAATTACATCATCTTTAGGAGGTAACAGGTGGTCAGTGTAGGGAGGTGGTCAATTATTGAGGTTCTACTTTATTTTAAAAAGTATCATCTTGAGTCTACATTTTGACTAAGTACCAAGGCAACATTTATAACTACTGAAGTTAGAAAATGAAAATAAAGCATAACAAGAGCTAACTAACACCCAATGCTGTGTGCCAGGCATTGTTCTAAATGCTTCACATGTTTTAATACATTTAATTCTCACAATTGTCCTATAAGTTAGGTTTTATTATTATTATTCTCTTTTTACCCATGAAGAAAAAGGTTAAATAAATTTCCCACCACAGCATTAAGACGCAGGATCATAACACATCTTAGAAAATTGTTGAACAAGATTTGTAGCAGGCATCAACTACCTAAAAGTACCTTCTATGAAAAATTAATTTCACCATTTCTTCCATTTAAATGATCAACCCCCAAAGAAAAGAAATATGTAGGATTTTTTCCTCTAATTCGTCCTTGTTCCAGACTAGGCCTGATTTCCTTGGAGAGATCTTTCAAACTTGATATATTTTTATGATCTGTACCACGGAGCAATTACAATACTCAGTTGTGTTACTCTTAACTACCAAAAAGAAAATAATTCTTCCTCCACCAAAAAAAAACCCCAAACAACAACAACAAAAAACAGACAAAACCCTCCAAAACATACAATTTCTTTTTCTCGTGTTTTTCCCTTGAAGAGAACTGGAATAACTACACTGTTTTAAAAATTCCAATAAACTAGGTAAATAACCATAAGTTTGTTTTAAGTGAACAAGTCAGGCTCATTTCTTTGTAACGGTTGTATAGTAGAGTTCAATGTATCAGGCTAGGCAATTAATTGAAATACTGAATCTTAACCTCAAAGAAATGAATAAATCTTGTTAATTTTAAGTTTAATTGCATCTGAAAGCCAGTCTTGCAACATTTTGACAGATTAAATTATGGCACTTTGAGCCTTCAGAGCTCTGCATCCTAAATATAAAAGTTATTTAAACGTATTTTCTCTAACAATGACCTATCAACTTTCGATACTACCAATAACCCAAGGCTATTCTCTACTTTGGAGGTTTCTTGCCTTAGAAAAGTAGTGACACTTGAACCTATGTCTTCTAGCATCTTGCACTGTCCTGCCCCTTTTTCCTTTTCTGGAGCAGCACGCAAAACTCTCCTTAGAGGAAAAGCCAAGACCTCATTCTTTAAAATGAGGGACAATGAGCTGCCAAGAACGTGGTATTTGTCTGAAATGGGGTAGGTAGCCTGACACCCAGGAGGACAGGTTGGTCTTCACAAGGGGCCCTGCTGCCCTGAGGACCAGAGAAGGTACCGAGGCACTCTGAGAAGCAATAGGACACAATCAGAGGCCACCGAGGAAGCATCTGAACTCCTTCGAGTTGCAAGACCACAGAGGCACCTGGACTAGGCAGACGGGAGCTCCGGGTAGCATCGCTGCCCAGGGTCCTGCCAGGGATGCCCCTGGGGAGCAGGAGAAGAGCAGCCCCTTCTCTTTCTGATTCTCCTACTGGCTTCCCTACTGCTTCTTAAAAATACAAACCCCAAACACCACACAGCTTTGGCTCCAGCTGTTAATTTTTATTAAACTTTAAAAAATATGTATATTTCAGTTATTAAAAGTAAACCTTCTCTTTGTGCTTCCTTATTGATAAAGTCTGGATACTTCTGCCCTCCAAATCTCACATTGAAATCTCTCCCAGTGTTGGAGGTGGAGGCGGTTTGGGTCCTGGGAGTGGATCCCTCATGGTGCCCGCCCTCTGTTAGTTCACTGGAGAGCTGGATGTGTAGAGCCTGCCTGGCAGTTCTACCTTTTGCCCTTGCTTCTTCTCTCACCAGGTGCCACATCTGTCCCCTCTTTACCTTCAGCCTTGATTAGGACCTCCCTGAACTCCTTGCCAGAAGCAGATGCTAGCACGTGCTTTTTATACAGTCTGCAGACTGTGAGCCAAATAAAACTCTTTTTTTTTTTTATAAATTAACCAGCCTCAAGTATTCCTTTCTAGAAAAGCAAAATGGATTAACACACTCATAAAGGAAATTTTCCCATATGAAAACTTTTTTTTTTTTGAGACAGAGTCTCACTTTGTTGCCCTCAGTAGAGTGCTGTGGCGTCACAGCTCACAGCAACCTCAAACTCTTGGGCTTAAGAGATTCTCTAGCCTCAGCCTCCCAAGTAGCTGAGGCTACAGGCACTTGCCACAACGCCCAGCTATTTTGAGAGTGGATAACCTCAAGAAAGTGGGATTCAGATTCTCCTTCTTGAGCATTGGAGCTACTATACAGAAAACACTTGGATTTTTTTTTGTTTGCTTGCTTGTTTTTTTGAGACAGAGCCTCCGCTATGTTGCCCTTAGTAGAGTGCATGATGTCACAGCTCACAGCAACCTCAAACTCTTAGGCTTAAGTGATTCTCTAGCCTCAGCCTCCCAAGTAGTTAGGAGTACAGGCACCTGCCACAACACCCAGCTATTTTTTGGTTGCAGTTGTCATTGTTGTTTGGTAGGCTGGGGCTGGGTTCCAACCTGCCAACTCCAGTGTATGTGGCTGGTGCCCTAACCACTGAGCTACAGGTGCCGGGCCCATATGAAAACTTTTAACTGAGAAAACATATTATATATATGTAGGATTCATGACTGGAAACATAGGTAAATATACATTAGGTTGGTGCTTTGTTGGAAATACATCTATAATTTCTTTTTTCTAAGTATTTTTCTGAATTTCAGATTAATATGAGGATACAAATGATTAGGTTAACATTGTGTTAGGTAGAGTTCAAGTTGTAGTTGAGCCCTTTGCCCAGGGAGTGTGCTGTATATCCTTATATTGTGAACACTAAGTGAGAGCTTACCAAACCCCCTCCTGCTCCTTGTTCCCATTTCTCCTCACCCTTTTCCCCTTCACTTGAATTTAATTGTGTTTTTCTCTCTTGTGTGGGCATATAGTTGTTTATCTATTAGTTTCATATTACCCTGTTTCCCGAAAATAAGACAGTGTCTTATATTAAGGTTTGCTGCCAAAGATGAGCTAGGTCTTATTTTCAGGGAATGTCTTATCTTTCCTGTAAGTAGGTCTTATTTTCGGAGGATGTCTTATTTTCGAGGAAAAAGGGTAGTATCGCAAACATTGGATATTTGCTTTTCCATTATTGTGACACTTTACTAAGAAGAATGTTCTTTTAACTCCATCAGGTTAATAAAAATTATGTAAAGTCTCCATCTTTTTATGGCTGAACAGTATTCCATGTGGTATACATATACCACAGTTTATTAATCCATTCATGTGTTGATGGCCACTTGAGTTGACACCCCTCAATCTATAATTTCAGTGAAATTATCCTTCCTTTAGTCTCCTTAATATAAACATCATGGAATGGCAGAATAAGTAAAGAACAATAAGAAGGGAAGACATTATGTGGCCCCATTCAAGTAAAATTAACTGCCAATGAAAAATAGTACCAGCATCAACTAAAAAGTATGAATATATTCAGAAACAAGTTCTAGATCTATAGAACAAGTTTAATGATGGAGTATGAATCTAAAGTATCTGATAATTCTTTGCTATCTTTATTGCATTTTCTTACCCATACTCATACACAGAATTTACAGAGAATGACCCGAGTCTATTTCCTTGCAAAATCCCCTACGATTTTCTTGCATTTTGATATTTTCTTGGCATTATACTTACTGGTTGAGCATCCTTAATCTGAAAATCCAAAATGCTCCATATAGTATTTCCTCAAAAACGTCAGATTTTGGATTTTCAAATCACCTATATAACATGGCCTAACCACAAGAATGTAACTGTGTATACAATAGTATATAACCATGTTCAGAAAAGAGAAAGAAAAAGCTAACCAACATCACAAAAGCCATTTGCAGAAAAAAGAGGGGAAGCAAATGTTTTTTCTGGGCTATTTGGTTTTTTTTTTCTTTTAATTAGCAAATGAAAATTGTATGTATTTATCAGGTACAATATAATGATTTAGTATCATGTATGAATATATTATAGAATGGCTAAATCAAGATAAATAACACATCCCTTTTTTTTTGTAGTGAGAACATTTAAAATGTACTCTCTCAGCAATTTTAAAGTATACAATACATTGCAATTAATTGTAATCACTACGATATACAAGTTGAGCATCCCTAATCCAAAAATCTAAACTCTGATACACTCCAAATCTGAAACATTTTGAGCACTGGTATGAGGCTCAAAGGTCATGCTCAAATATATGCTCACTGGAGCATTTCAGATTTTGGATTTTCAGATTAAGGATGTTCAACTGGTAAGTATAACACAAATATTCCAAAGTTAAAAAAAAAAATGTAAAGGCCTGGCATGGTGGCCCATGCCTGTAATTCCAGCACTCTGGGAGGCCAAGGTGGGTGGACTGCGTAAGCTCAGGAGTTCCAGACCAGCCTGAGCTACAGTGAGACACCATCTCTAAAAATAGCTGGGCACTGGGGCAGGCACCTGTAGTCCCAGCTATTTGGAAGGCTAAGGCAAGAGAATCACTTGAGCATAAGAGTCTGAGGTTGCTGTAAGCTATGATGCCATGGCACTCTTTTGGGGGCAACAAAGTAAGACTCTGTCTCCAAAAAAAAAAAAAAAAAATTAAAATCTGAAACACTTTTGGAACCAAGCATTTTCGATAGGCATACTTGGCTATACAATAGACCTCAGGAATTTACTGCTCCTAAGTGAAATTTTGTATCCTTGAAGAACATCTCACCAACCTCTACCCCAGACAATTTTTTCCCCTAGCTTTGTAGTTTTCCATATTTCTGTTATTATTATAATAAAATAACAGACTTTAAGAAAGTCTGAAAATGAGGAAGAGAGCAAGATGGCAGCCAAGTAACTGCCCTGCAACTGGACACGGTGAGTCTGGGGAGATAGGACTCCAGGCTTCTTTGGCTGGTGGGATCTGCCTTTAATCATCCCTTTGAGGATACAGGGAATCAGCAAGAGACTTCTGGACCCCAAGAGGAGGACAAAAACAGTGGAAAACTGGCAAGTGGTCGCGTGTGTTCGATCAGTCTAATCCCGCAGGCAGCTGTAAGTACAGCAGCAGTGAGACTGCAAACTGGAAAGGCCTTACCTATGAACTGTTTCGGTGTTTTGGACTTGGCACTCAGTTGAACTGCCATGGGGAGAGCCTCAGCAGGAGTGCAGAGAACTTTGGGCGTTGTCGAGGGCCCCAGACTGAGCTGTTGAGCCAGACGAAACTAATAGTGTTTGGCTGTGGGCCACAGGAAGCCATTGTGAGAGAACTGCCCGGCAAGCTCCGCCCTCAAGGTTGCAGAGCAGGGATGGGGCAGGAGCTAGTAACCTAGTGACTGAGCAGCCTAAAAGGGGGGATTGAGCCACCTTATAGCCTTAACCCTCAGGGGCAGAGAGAGACCAGTTTTGGCACACTGGGTAAGTGGATAGCCACTTCGACAGTGATCCCAGTGACAAGCACTTTTCTGGGAAAGCTTCTGCTTAGCCAAGTTTAGAAGTTTAAATTGCCTTTTAAGAGGGCTGAAGAGAGATTTAGGGTGTCCACCCTGTGGGGTTTGAGAAATCAGCGGAGGCCTCCAGTCGTATCAGCATTGTGATTAACATCTCATACCCCAGAAGACCACCTGTTGCCCAGACGATATTCAACAAGATATATATACTGCTTTGTTTTTGATTGTTTTTTGTTGTTGTTGTTTGTTTTCTGTTTATTTTGTTCTTTTCCATACAGATTTTTTCTTTTCTTTTTTTCTTTCTCCATTTTTCTAGTTTAAATATAATTCCCATTGCTGCCTTTTTCAATAATTAGAACTTCATTTTTGCTAGTGTTTCTACCCCTATTATTTGGTTTTTCACCCAATTTTATCCTGTAAAGTTTTCTGTTTGCTTGTTTTGGTTTGATTTATAGCATTTTTGTCTTTCCTCTCTACTTGGTGGAGGTGGGATACTATGTCTTATCAGGCTAGCAAAGAGCTGCTGACCTCAAGGGAACCACCCAAACGGACACCCCCAAAGGTTGGAAGTTTTTTAAGGTTGTGTCAAAGTACCCTACTGTACACCTATATTGATCCTGTCTCCCTCTTTCTGTGCCTCTCTTCTTTTTGTCAATACTCCCTTTTATCCACTCCCTCTCCTTTCTCTATTTTCTTTTCGTTCTTTCTTTCTTTTATCCCTTCTTGCTCTTCAACTTTCTCATCCTTCTGGTCTGGTACCAAAAAGACTCATTGAAACCTTAGTCCACAGGCATGGGAACTTAAAGAGCAAGAGGAAGTGAAAGGAAAATTAGGGCAAGGAAACAGATAAAAGAAATCACTCATGAGGAAGAATCAGCAGAAAACTCCAGGCAACATGAAGAACCAGTCCAGAGCAACCCCTCCAAGGGAACGTGAGGTAGCTACTGCAAAGGATTCTATCTACAAAGACATGTTAGGAATGACAGAAAGGAAATTTAGAATACACACGATGAAAACAATGAAGGAAACTGCTAATAAAGTGGAAAATAACCAAAAGGAAATCCAAAAACAGAATCAAATAAGAGATGAATGATATGAAGAATATAGAAAGGACATAGCGGAGCTGAAGGAACTGAAGCAGTCAATTAGGGAATGTAAAGATGCAATGGAAAGTATCAGCAACAGGTTAGACCATACAAAAGAAAGAATTTTGGAGGTAGACGACAAAGTTCTTGAGATAACTCAGATAGTTAGGGGCAGAAAAGAAGAAAGAGAAAGCAGAACGTTCACTGTCAGAATTATAGGACTTTATGAAGCATTCCAACATACGAGTTATAGAACTCAGAAGGGAAAGAAGAATGTCCCAGAGGAATGGAAGCCATACTAGGAGAATATTACAAATGAAAATTTCCCAAATATCACCAAAGATTCTGACACACTGCTTTCAGAGAGATATTGGACCCCAGGTTGCTTCAACTCTAACCAAGCTTCTCCAAGACACATTGTGATAAACCTGTCCAAAGTCAAGACAAAAGAAAAGATTCTGCAAGCTGCCAGGAGTAAGCGCTAGTTGACCTACAGGGGCAAATCTATCGGGGTGATGGCAGACTTCTCTAATGAAACTTTCCAAGCAAGAAGACAATGGTCATCTACATTTAATCTACTTAAACAGAACAATTTCCAGCCTAGAATTCTGTACCGTGCTAAGCTAACCTTTAAAATTGACGGACAAATCAAATCATTTACGGATACACAAACATTGAGGAAATTCGCCACAACAAGACCCCAGCTCTACAGGAAATACTTCAACCTGTTCTACACACTGACCATCACAATGGATCAGCAGCGAAGTAAGAACTCAGAAATTAAAGGATAGAACCTAACTTCCACACTGATGCAAAAGATAAAACTAAGCAATGGACTCTCACAAAATAAGATGAATAGAATACTACCACACTTATCAATTATCTCAATAAATGTTAATGGCTTGAATTCCCCACTAAAGAGACATAGATTGGCTGACTGGATTAAAAAACACAAGCCATCCATTTGCTGTCTGCAAGAAACACACCTGGCTTCAAAAGACAAATTAAAACTCCAAGTCAAGGGTTGGAAGACAATTTTTCAGGCAAATGGAATTCAGAAGAAAAGAGTTGCAATCTTATTTTCAGATACATGTGGATTTAAAGCAACTAAAGTCAAAAAAGACAAAGATGGTCACTTTATATTGGGCTAGGAAAAAATACAAGAAGACGTTTCAATTCTAAATATTTACGTACCCAATTTAAACGCTCCCAGATTCTTGACACAGACCTTACTCAGTCTGAGCAGTATGATATCTGATAATACCATAATGACAGGGGACTTTAACACTCCTCTTACGAAGCTGGACAGATCCTCTAAACAGAAATTAAACAAGATATAAGAGATTTAAATGAGACCCTAGAACAACTGTGCTTGATAGACACACAAAGAACACTCCATCCCAAAGACAAAGAATATACATTCTTCTCGTCACCCCATGGAATATTCTCCAAAATTGATCATATCCCAGGACACAAAACAAATATCAACAGAATCAAAAGAATTGAAAATTTACCTTGTATCTTGTCAGACCATAAGGCACTAAAGGTGGAACTCAACTCTAACAAAAATGTTCAACCCCACAGAAAGGCATGGAAACTAAACAACCTTCTGTTAAATAACAGATGGGTGCAGGAAGAAATAAAACAGGAAATCATTAACTTCCTTGAGCATAACAACAATGAAGACACAAGCTACCAAAACCTGTGGGATACTGCAAAAGCAGTTTTGAGAGGAATATTTATCACTTTAGATGCCTACATTCGAAAAACAGAAAGAGAGCGCATCAACAAACTCACAAGAGATCTTATGGAATTGGAAAAAGAAGAACAATCTAAGCCTAAACCTAGTAATAGAATAGAAATATCCAAAATCAAATCAGAGATCAATGAAATGGAAAACAAAAGAATCATTCAGAAAATTAATGAAACAAGGAGTTGGTTGTTGAAAAAATAAATAGAATAGATAAACCACTGGCCAGACTAACGAGAAACAGAAAAGTAAAATCTCTAGTAACCTCAATCAGAAATGATAAAGGGGAAATAACAACTGATCCCACAGAGATACAAGAGATCATCTCTGAATACTACCAGAAACTATATGCCCAGAAATTTGACAATGTGAAAGAAATGGATCAATATCTGGAATCACACCCTCTCCCTAGACTTAGCCAGAAAGAAATAGAGCTCCTGAACAGACCAATTTCAAGTACTGAGATTAAAGAAACAATAAAAAATCTTCCAAACAAAAAATGCCCTGGTCCAGATGGCTTCACACCAGAATTCTATCAAACCTTCAAGGAAGAGTTTATTCCTATACTGCAGAAATTATTCTAAAAAAGTGAGGAAGAAGGAATCTTCCCCAACACGTTCTATGAAGCAAACATCGCCCTGATACCAAAACCAGGAAAAGACCCAAACAAAAAAGAGAATTTCAGACCAATTTCACTCATGAATATAGATGCAAAAATTCTCAACAAAATCCTAGCCAATAGATTACAGCTTATCATTAAAAAAGTCATACATCATGATCAAGTAGGCTTCATCCCAGGGATGCAAGGCTGGTTTAACATACGCAAGTCCATAAACGTTATCCACCATATTAACAGAGGCAAAAATAAAGATCATATGATCCTCTCAATAGATGCAGAAAAAGCATTCGATAAAATCCAGCATCCTTTTCTAATTAGAACACTGAAGAGTATAGGCACAGGTGGCACATTTCTAAAACTGATTGAAGCTATCTATGACAAATCCACAGCTAATATTTTACTGAATGGAGTAAAACTGAAAGCTTTTCCTCTTAGAACTGGAACCAGACAATGTTGTCCTCTGTCACCTTTACTATTCAACATAGTGCTGGAAGTTCTAGCGAATACAATTAGGCAAGACAAGGAAATAAAGGGAATCCATATGGGAGCAGAGGAGGTCAAACTCTCCCTCTTTGCTGACGACATGATCCTATACTTAGAGAATCCCAAAGACTCAACCACAAGACTCCTAGAAGTCATCAAAAACTACAGTAATGTTTCAGGATATAAAATCAATGTCCAGGGTGGTGCCTGTGGCTCCAGGAGTAGGGCACCTGCCCCATATACTGGAGGTGGTGGGTTCAAACCCAGCTGCGGCAAAAAAAAAAAAAAAAAAAAAAAAAAATCAATGTCCACAAGTCAGTAGCCTTTGTATACGCCAATAACAGTCAAGATGAGAAGCTAATTAAGGACACAACTCCCTTCACCATAGTTTCAAAGAAAATGAAATACCTAGGAATATACCTAACAAAAGAGGTGAAGGACCTCTATAAAGAAAATTATGAAATCCTCAGACAGGAAATAGCAGAGGATATTAACAAATGGAAGAACATACCATGCTCATGGATGGGAAGAATCAACATTATTAAAATGTCTATACTTCCCAAAGTGATCTACCTATTCAATGCCATTCCTATTAAAATACCAACATCGTACTTTCAAGATTTGGAAAAAATGATTCTGCGTTTTGTATGGAACCGGAAAAAAACCCCGTATAGCTAAGGCAGTTCTCTGTAACAAAAATAAAGCTGGGGGCATCACCATAACAGATTTTAGGCTGTACTACAAAGCCATAGTGGTCAAGACAGCATGGTACTGGCACAAAAATAGAGACATAGACATTTGGAATGGAACAGAAAACGAGGAAATGAAACTAACATCTTACAACCACCTACTCTTTGATAAACCAAACAAGAACATACCTTGGGGGAAAGACTCCCTATTCAATAAATGGTGCTGGGAGAACTGGATATCCACATGTAAAAGACTAAAACTGGACCCACACCTCTCCCCACTCACAAAAATTGATTCAAGATGGATAAAGGACTTAAATTTAAGGCATGAAACAATAAAAATCCTCAAAGAAAGCACAGGAAAAACACTGGAAGATATTGGCCTGGGGAAAGACTTCATGAAGAAGACTGCCATGGCAACTGCAACAACAAAAATAAAGAAATGGGACTTCATTAAACTGAAAAGCTTCCGTACAGGTAAGGAGACAACAACCAAAGCAAAGAGACAACCTACACAATGGGAAAGGATATTTGCATATTTTGAATCAGACAAAAGCTTGATAACTAGGATCTATAGAGAACTCAAATTAATTCACTTGAAAAAGGCCAACAATCCCATATTTCAATGGGCAAGGGACATAGCTAGAACCTTCTCTAAAAAAGACAGATGAATGGCTAACAAACATATGGAAAAATGTTCATCATCCCTATCTATTAAAGAAATGCAAATCAAAACCACCCTTAGATACCATCTAACCCCAGTGAGAATGGCCCACATCACAAAATCTCAAAAGTTCAGATGCTGACATGGATGTGGAGAGAAGGGAACACTTTTACACTGCTGGTGGGACTGCAAACTACTACAATCTTTCTGGAAGGAAGTATGGAGAAACCTCAAAGCACTCAAGCTAGACCTCCCATTTGATCCTGCAATCCCATTACTGGGCATCTACCCAGAAGCAAAAAAATCCTTCTATCATAAGGACACTTGTACTAGACTGTTTACTGCAGCTCAATTTACAATCGCCAAAATGTGGAAACAGCCTAACTGCCCACCAACCCAGGAATGGATTAACAAGCTGTGGTATATGTATACCATGGAATACTATTCAGCTATTTAAAAAAAATGGAGACTTGGGCAGTGCCTGTGGCTCAAGGAGTAGGGCACCGGTCCCATTTGCCGGAGGTGGCGGGTTCAAAGCCAGCCCCAGCCAAAAAAAATGGAGACTTTACATCCTTCCTATTAACCTGGATGGAAGTGGAAGACATTATTCTTAGTAAAGCATCACAAGAATGGAGAAGCATGAATCCTATGTACTCATTTTGATATGAGGACAATTAATGACAATTGAGGTCATGGGGGGGGAGGAAAAGCAGAGAGAGGGAAGGAGGGAAAGGGGCGGGGCCTTGGTGTGTGCCACACCTTCTGGGGGCAAGACATGATTTCAAGAGGGACTTTACCTAACAATTGCAATCAGTGTAACCTGGCTTATTGTACCCTCAATGAATTCCCAACAATAAAAAAAAAAAAGTCTGAAAATGCCCTCAAATACATTATTGCCATTCAACTGTTAAACAGCAGCAGTTACCTGCCACATGTTGCGGCAGTTTCTAGGCCGCAAGAGGGAATAAACTAAAATAATACAAACTTAAACCCCTCTATTTAAACTAAGCCTGACAAGAAAAGGAAAGCATTCTTTGAAACAAAAAAAGACTCAAGTTCTCACAGAGCAAAACCCAGATAAGTGAGTAATAGCTTTCAACCACTGACAGGAAAAAGAAACCACAAAGTATTTTTCTACAAGCAACACCAATAAGTTATTACATGATACACACTCATGCCAAAAATAGAATCAGAAGCTTTCTAATCCAAAAATAAAACTGTGTTCATAATGTATGTATGGCAAGAAAATACAAGGGGCAGATCTTAATTTATATTCAAAGAAACGCATTTCAGTAGGTTTCAAAAAACAGTATCTGTGCAGCTACTTCTCACTTTGGAAAAGATGAATCTGAGAGAAAGACGCAAGTGGAGAAGAGGAAAAAACCACCCTGCAGCACCACTCAGCACAACACACCTGCACTCGAAGCACCCGGCAGAGACAGAACAGGCTCCTGCTTCTAAACTACTATGGTAAAGAACCAGTCTTCTTAAATTTCCAATCTAACAGAGAACCACCACCCATCTTTTTACAAAATGCCATTAAAAATACTAACAAAATGAAATTTTAAAAATCAGAAAAATATAAATACAAGGCCCAAGCTTTGTCAGATTTAATAGATATAATATTACTGTCAAATTACTACACAAGTTTCTAAACACTCAATTTCTGTACTGACTTCCTTGTCATAGGCACTCTAAGCTTAGCCTACTGACATCTCCTCCACCCTGTGAAGGCTCCTAAGGAAGCTCCAGGCTCTGCAGAACCCTCCAAACGTGATGCTTTGAAACACGGCACCTTGAGTAGGGCTGACCACTAATGCCCATTATTAAGGTCCTATAAACCAGCTGCAAGTAAATTCTAATAAGACTTCTTTTGCAACGTTTTTCTACTTTCTTAATGATACAAGGAAATTAAGTATATGATGAAATTAATTTCCAATCTCAAAACTAGAAAAAACAAAACAAAATGTAAAATAATCTGATCTATCATTTGTTTATACTTTCAACATTGTGTTGGCTGACTTACATTAAAAATGGAAATATGGCTCGGCACCCATAGCTCAGTGGTTAGGGCACTGGTCACATACACTGGGGCTAGCGGGTTCAAACACAGCCTGGGCCTGCTAAACAGTAATGACAACTACAACAACAAAACAACAACAACAAAATAGCCAGGCGTTGTGGCAGGAGCCTGTAGTCCCAGCTATCTGGGAGGCTGGGGCAAGGGAATTGCTTAAGCCCAAGAGTTTGAGGTTGCTGTGAGATGTGATGCCACGGCACTCTACCAAGGGCGACACAGTAAGATTCTGTTTCAAAATAAATAAATAAATAAAAATTAAAAAATTTAAAGAAATAAAAATGGGAAATATATCAAGAAAACAAACTTCAGTCAGACATCATCAAAGATTTGCCCATTTCTGATCTTCTAAAAATTTCCTATCACTAAAATCAACATAGATTTTATGGTTATCAGCATTAGAATTTGCTTTATTTACTAGATTTAAACAAGAAAAGCATAATCTTGGATTTAAGAATAACTTGAACAAAGGTAAACAAATATGAATGACTGTTGACTTCCTAATCAAATATAATTTTTCCAAATTTGAATCTGTGGTAGCACCCAAGTAGGTGAAAATTATATTAATTTTTCCTTTGACTATAAGAAGAAATATCTCATCTCTGTTAGATATATTCAGTAAGGCTTTTTCTAATAAATAGATATTTACATCTGATAAGATTTTTTGTTTCTTCCTCATTAAAAAAATTTTCTGAAAAAAAAAAATTTCTATAAAACAAGTTGGAAATCTAGCTACTTAAATAATCATCTTGGGTCTCTGTGTCTAAATCCACTAATTTTTCACTTTTTTTGCTTTACTCCTTACAGTAGTAAGCTGAAATATAAGACCTGAAGACTTACTAATTTAGGTAGCCAGATACTCAAGTATAAGTCCAATATCTAACAGTTACAACTGGCTAAAAATATTGATAAAATAAGTCAGCAACCAATGATATTTTGAGACAGGAGAATAAAAACCCCTGGGAAACCCAATTGCAGTGCTATGGCAGAATGAGCCTAGGTCTGCAGTCAGAGGCTTTAAGTCATGACAATTAAGGTTATGGTGGGGGAGAAAGCAGAAAGAGGGACGGAGGGAGGGGGGTGGGGCCTTGGTGTGTGTCACACTTTATGGGGGCAAGACATGACTGCAAGAGGGACTTTACCTAACAATTGCAATCAGTGTAACCTGAGGCTTATTGTACCTTCAATGAATTCCCAACAATAAAAAAAAAAAAAAAAGTCTCACTTCTACCTTGGTCAAGCTATGGGAATCCCGGGAGAAATTACCTGATTTTTCTAGGCCTCAGCCTTCCTATCAGGGCTCCTTCACAGGGACGTGAACTTAAGATATGAAACCATACACCAACCAAATGCTTCCTTATAAGCATAACCATGCTTTGCACCCAACCATTAGGGGGTCACCCACAGGCAGCACCCAGTGCAAAGGTTGTCCTCTACTATGCAGAGCAATGGCTTTCCACTTCCAGTTTTCATCCATCCCTGGAGGGCATAAACCTTTCATTTTTAGTTTTTTTTTTTTTTTTTTGAGAGAGAGAGTCTTACTCTGTCACCCTTCGTAGAGGGCCTTGGTGTCATGGCTCACAGCAACCTCAAACTCTTGGGCTGAAGAGATCCTCTTGCCTCAGTTTTTCATTTTCATTTTTTTTTCTTAAGTAGAGACGAGGGCGGGAGGGTTGGGAGGGGTTTCACTCTTGTTCAGGTTGGTCTCAAACTTCTGAGCTCAAGCAATCCACCTGTTTCAGCCTCCCAGAGTGCTAGGATTACAGCCATGAGCCACGGTGCCTAGCCTAGTTTTTAGTTTTTGTTTTTTCTTGAGATGGGGTCTCATTGTGTTGCCCAGGCTAGTCTTGGACTCCTAGACTCAAGCTATCCTCTCATCTCAGCCTTCTGAATAGCTGTGACTACAGGCATGCCATAGAAGGAAAAGTGAAGAAGCCAGACCACAAAGGAAAAAGAATTATTTAAGCAAAATGGCTACTTGATACAAGTCAAGGGGGTTGTATGAGGTTCAAAGACCAACGTCAGTGGAAGCAAAGCAAAGCACTGATATTCAGCATCCTTGTACATAACTGTGCTCAATTAGAAACCAACAGCATTAAGTTAAAATAACTGGTTATGCCAGTATAAAAACCTAAAAGAAAAAATACTACAAACTATAAAACATTACAAATAGGAATCAGAGTAGCCACATAGATAGCCTAAGTCCCCCCTCCTGCCCACAGTTTTAAGAGGCAACAACAGGAATACGTTGTCTCATTATTCTCACTTTAGGTGGAGATATATTTGATGACTTCACTCCTTCTAAGCAAACAGGGAAGATACGATTAAATCTGTCAGAACAATGGGGTGAAAGAGAACAGAGAAAGAGGCTCAAATGTGTAACATTTGCAGTGTACACATAACAAATGACTACTGGAAATAGTGAAAACCTGAACAAAGGAGTGATGTTATTAATGATTCACACAATTGTCAAAAATATTTTTAAGCATTTAAATTACAAATGCAATAGTGTCTGTATCTATTGAGGATAGACAAATGAGGATAGAAAAAACATCCCATTTTCATTTCTGTATATATATAAAACTTAAAACTTACTAGATTCCACTGTCATCTGAAGCAAACTATCAATGACATTGGATAGGAGTCCTTTACTGGATATTCTTAGATGATTCAGTATTACTGGAACAGTGTGATATTTCAAAAACAAGATTTTTCCTTCATCTGTCTTCAAATCCACACAAAGAGAATCAAATGCCTGAGCCAGGTAATCAGCTGAAAAACAATATGTAAAATCAACTACCCTATTAATTCTCTGACTGGGAATCATAAACAGAAGGTAAAAAAGGAGTATTATCACTTTAACACATTCAACAGAAAAACAAAAATTAAAAGATAAGAGATTACAAGCTAAATTTAGATCCTAATTAATTTGTTAGAAACCAAAAGAGGCAGTATGATAGGGTAAACTTCACTTAGAATTTTCATATATTAACACTAAAATAACAAATAAGCCCTGCTTCTTTGTTATACCAAGAAAGAAAACCAATGACTAATAGTAAATGCCACAAATAATGTTTATTTGCCCTGTGTGATAACTACAACACACTTCCAAAAATTTAAACGGCATTAGTATTTCTATTTTATAATAGCTTTCTGAGATTACATATATTTATTGTTGTTGCTTTGTAAATGTTTACCTATTTCAAAATATAACTCTATACAAACTTGCTAAATGATTTTAAACAAGGATTAAAGCCTGTAAAGTCTGGATCGGGAAGCAATAATTTAACCAGAAATGAAATGTTAAGATAATTGCATCATTATACTTGAATACATGAAACAATCCAAGTCACTACTCTTACAATTTTACATTGTGCTTTTAAATGTATAGTATTCAAGTTTTCTAAAACACTTTCAAAATACTATCTGAAGGAATAAAAAAATTGTTCATGTTCTTCAAGCAACTGTAAACTAATTTTTCTACTGAGATTTCTGTTTAAAGGAGAAGGCTTAAGAGCACCTTGAATAACTGAAAGTATGACATTACTATATTAAAATTTACTGTCCTCTGGCCTCAGGTTGCTCTTCTTTCTTGCTGTTTGAGCTTATAGAAACAATAAACAATTTAAAACCCTAGTTATTAAGAATGAGAAGCTGAAAATAACTTGTGAAGTTAACATACACATGGGAGAATTCTGAGAAATTAAGATGTACCTCTGGATCAATTTATAGAATATTCCATTTTTATTTTTTGTAGAGTTTAGTTCAAGGAATGAACACTAACATTATTGTACTTAATTTCATAGTTAAAAAAACGTTGCAAATAAATGTATATTAATTAGGTTAAGAAAATTAGCTAGATTCTCTTCAGACTTGTTTTCTTTAGAAACATATTTTTTCCCATAGCAACACATGTAGAAGAATATAGACGACTCCTGAATGCAACTCTTTACAGCATTTTTATCACAGAATTTTTATCACAGCACCACCTACTGTACTTGACACAAATTACTTCATGTCTTAGGAATATCATCTGACAAGATTAAATGAGTTGAATGCTACACGGCATTTTAAAAAATAGATTGAATACAATTCTTTTTAGGTATGTAGGCATGAAAATTGCCCTTTATTAATTTGGGGGGAAGTAAAAATGATATTTGGTTATTTCTTCATGAGTGACTTTATTTTTGAGATAAATCGGAATTACATTCCCACTTTTAATTTCCCTAATAAAAATGCAAATGTGAAAATTTTCTAAAAACAAGACCAATTTAACTTCAAAAAGAATATTTTTAAAAATTTAGTTATAGATCATATCAAAGTTGGTTTTCTTATACATTATATTGTCTTAACAATGTTCTCACATTCAAGTACAATCTTTCTATTCCTTATCAAAAGTCAACATGTTGATCTTAACAAGTATTAAATAGTGCTTTCCATTATTTAGTCTATATGCTAGATCAAAAGATTAGAAAGTCGTTGCAGCAACTCCTTTCAAAAGGTGGACTCTACTGCCCACCCTTTGAATCTTGGCTGACCATGACTTTAACCATCAGAATACAGCAGAAATGATGTTGTGTGAGTTAGGACTTTGGGCCCCAAGTGGCCTTGAATCTTCCACTCTTCAGCTAGATACTTTTCTGCCACTTGTAAACAGGCCCTGTCGAGAAAGGCCAACAAAGAACAAGAGAGCCTAGCCAAGCAAAACCATTCAACTGAGCTAAGCCAAAATTACTAAGCCAGAGAAGTGAGCTAGTAAATAAAATGATAGTTGTTCTATGTCATAAAGTGTTCGGCTTATTATGCAGCAAAAGATAACTCATGTCGTCTAATGGATCTCAATTCTAAGTAAAACCAATACAATAATTAATGATGATGATAATGGCTAGCTTATTAAGAACTATATTCCAGACTCTTTTGCTAAACCTTCATGCTAATTCTCTTACCTAATCTTAAAAAAAAAAAAAAAATTGTAGTGTGAACAGAAAAGTGATCTTCTGAATGGCATACAGTGAGTAGTGAAGCTGAGACTTCAAACCTTAGTTGTTTGACCACAGTGCTGAAGTTCTTTACTACTGCATTATACTGGCTTCCTACCAAATCAAAGCTTCTTGGTTTCTGAGCATGGCAATAATTCCCTACATTTCTCTAAGCCTAAAGTCTAAGTACATAATTAAAAACCACACGAATCTGCATAAGGTGGGGGCCAAGTGCCAAGTGGGAAAGGACAGAACTAGTCCTAAAGCACATATTAAAAATATACATAAGTGTATTGCTGAAGAAAGCTATCCCTAAACCAAGTAACTCTATCAAATAAAATCCCATGATCTCTTTTAATAATTACATATAATTTAACCTAAAGATTAGTATGTACATATTGAAGAATTAATTATAACACTTTCACATGAACTCCTACATCTCCGTACTTACAATTGTGAATGACAGTAAGGGACACTGAGAAAGCTTTGAGATACATCAAAATTAAGAAACATAAAATAATTTTGATTACTATATTTTTTCAAAATAATGACCACAATACTCTATGCACTTTTCCATTTTTTGTAAACCATTCTTGAAAACACTCTTCCCTCTCATTTTCTTCAAGTGCTGTAAGCTCATTTTTGTAGCTGTCAACAGCTTTTTCAGGGCTGGAGAATCTTCCATACATTCAATTTTCCACTGTGTGGAACAGGAAATAATCCCATGGTGTTGGGTCAGGACTGTAGGGTGGATGAGTCATAAGTTTAACCTCTGAGAACTGAATGGTGGTGTTGGCTGTGTGTGTGTGTGGGGGGCACATGGTCATGGGGCAAGATGGTCTCTTACAGTCCCATCCTTGGCTACCATTCTTAAAGCTTCCCCCAAATTTTTGGTAGGCATATTGTTGTGTACCACTGAGAAGTAATAGTCCTTTGTTCCTCTGAGGAACAGTTGTGACATGACTGACCACTTTTAGAGAATAAAGTTGCCATTTTCTTTCTGACACTTCAGGGCAACTTCACTGGTGGATTTGGTGGATTTTCATCGGGAAAGTTATTCACACGTTGACTGACCCTTATTCTCTGGATCAAACTGTAAATCCAGGTTTCATCAGCAGTAATGATGTCAGACAGACATCTAGACTCACCTCCATCAAATCTGACCAGTGTTTCTTCACACCATTCAACACGGATGCACTTTTGTTCATCTGTCAGAGTGTGAGGCACCATCAGGATGAAACCTTCCTACTTGAAGATATCCGTGCAGGATTTTAGTCACTGCTGGTGATGTAATCTGTAGTGCTGCTTCCATACACTTAAATGTCACTTGACTGTTTTCTCAAACCATGTTTTCCATAGTAGTGTTGTTTTCCTCAGGCACTGCAATTGCCACATGGCCTCTCCTCTCTTCACCTTGCAGTGAAGTTCAGCTTCTTCTAAATTCTTAAAACCACCAAAAACTTGTCACAGGGAAAGAGTAAGGTCCCCAAAAGCCCACTGCAAACACTCAAGGCTTTGAAACTCCTTTAACCCACTTTTAAAATCATAGAAATCATCACGTGAAAGTGTCTCTTTCCAGCTCCATAGCTGACACCGCCTGAGTGCTGCAGACGGAAACAAACGAAACTTCCCAGTGACAACGATGAGCAGGGCAAGGCGAAACCTGCACGGGTGAATCAGAAAGGACGCTGTGGACTATGTTTCTTGGAAGTGAAATAATGGAACGTTGTATCTGTTTGAAATCCTTCGTAGTAACCTTTGTATAATAGGTACTGTCTTCCTGATGATGTTGTTAAGGGCCCAATACTTGGGATCAAGAAAAATCTGAGTCTGTGATATTTGTTTGGCCCTTACTTCACTCTTCTGTGAAAACGGCAATGCTATCTACCTCATAAAGTTACTGTGGAGAAAAAATTTGAAATGACCAAGTACAAAGATAAGAACATTGTCAGCAACAGAGCAAGAACTCAGTTAATATTCATTTCCTTTACTATTCCAGTCACGGGTTTATCAGTTATTTATCCTTTATGATTATTACAAACTGCACATTAATACCTTTGAACTTTTTCCCTTGTAAATTATTTCCTGGCAGTAAACCCCACGAAAGGTTATGATGTCTTTTGGTGGTGCCCATGAACAGAAAGCCCTTCAAAATTATTATAACTTGCAATACAACCAAAATTATGCCTGTAGGCTCTCAGTGGCGCATTATATTTGATTATTTTACTTCTATGAGTAATAGATAAGGCTATCTTACACTTAGATTTTATTTCAGAGATTCAGCATAATAAGGTGATTAAGTATGGAGGCTTTACTTCTCTATGCTGCAAACTCCTCATTTGAAAAACTGAAATACTGGGCGGCGCCTGTGGCTCAGTGAGTAGGGCGCCGGCCCCATATGCCAAGGGTGGCGGGTTGGGACCCAGCCCCGGCCAAACTGCAACAAAACAAACAAAAAAAATAGCCGGGCGTTGTGGCGGGTGCCTGTAGTCCCAGCTGCTCGGGACGCTGAGGCAAGAGAATCGCGTAAGCCCAAGAGTTAGAGGTTGCTGTGAGCCATGTGACGCCACGGCACTCTACCCGAGGTGGTACAGTGAGACTCTGTCTCTACAAAAAAAAAAAAAAAAGAAAAAAGAAAAACTGAAATACTAATAATACTGATATCTCATAACCTTGTTGTAGGAATTAATGACTTAATATACATAAAGCACTTAGCCCAAAACATAAGAAGTGCTAAGTGTTTATTCCTTTGTTGGTTATCTCAGAAAAGAATATGTTTTTAGGAAGTCACACGTTACATAGTAGGGTCAAGAGAGTGAACATTAAAAATTGATAGAGCTGGGTTAAATTAGATTCTGTCAAATACTGGTTGTATAACTTTGGCACACTTATTTAACCTTTGTAAGCCTTGTCATTGATGGGGGATAATAAAACTCAGAGATAATATATGAAGGGCAGCATTACAGGGCCAAATTCACGCCAAGGAGTATTATGTATGCTGATTTTTATTGAACAATCTATTCACTATAATCAAGTATTATCTCTATAGATCAAACACTTAATATTTATTATAAGTATTATCTAGCACATTTTTCTCCTTTATTTTTTCTACTAAATGTATTAATCTTGTAATTGATATTTCTCTTATAAACAGAAAACATATTAAGTCTATTATAATGTAAGAGTTTCCTTGTGTTTAAATTTTTAATTCTCCCAGAATTTACTGCAGTGCATAAGACAGTAAACTAAATTTTATTTTTCTCATTTTCCTGGTGGTATTTACTAGCTCTTTTAGTAGGCTTTCTTCATAACATCACGAAATTATACAAACTGAGATCCAACAGCTTCCTTCCAACTTTCAGCCTACTCAACCAGCCTCCCTGGTACACCTAACAAGGCAGGTAGAAAACACAAAATCAAAAAGGAATCAGCTTATCAGCTCTGGAATTTGATACTGATGTGAATTTGAAGGCACTCACCTTCTTTAATCATGTTAATTTCTTCTCCCTCAAACATGAGGATAGAAAAAGCATTCCTTGGGGTAACGTGAATCTTCAAAAGGTATTACAAAGGCACTCGATGAACTGTGAGACAGGACTCCTCGAATTGTCTTCCTTAAAAAATCAGTCCTGCATACTGACTATTCTTCCACAGAGAGTTTAAAAGTTAAATAAGTTTGGGAAATGCTGCACACAGTATATTCAAGTTTTAGAGATTTATAATACCCATTAGGACATTAAAGTAATGAAATTATTAAATTTTACTTATCCTAAAATTTCCCAAACATTTTCAACTACAGACCACCATGACCTCTCCTTTCTTCTTAGGCGCATCTATTATTTAGCCCACAGAGATGTTTTCCTATGAAACGGACTGCCAGGATGCATAATGCGAACAAGCAGACATATTTTTAAAGTAGCTATCAAAGGATATGGGGCCTCTCTGGGTTCTCACTCTTATTTCCCACGGAAGCTGGCACAGATTTTTAAACATCTCCAGTTTTAAAAGACTAATTCTGAACTTTTCAAACACAAAAAATATAGAGAAAATGGTGTGAAAAACATCCATGCTATAAATTTAACAGCTATTGATATTGTGCCATCAACATTCTTTTTAGAAAAGAAATAAAATGTTAGAAAAAGAAATAAATTTAACAAAAATTAGTAACGTGTTTGTCAGAACTGGCGATTTGGGGATGGTTTTACAACTTTGGTGTACCACTTCACCCCTTTAGGAACTTTGTTAATTAATCAAAACTGGGAAGAGATGTTTTTATGGAGGGTGGTAATTTCTGAATACTACACAGGCAATCCTGTAACTTTTAAAATATACTTTACTATTTAAAAAAATGTATTCTTTAGATTTTTAATAAGATACCAAACCAGTTAATTATATTCACTCTGAGAGTCTGGTAATGTTTTAACTACTTTTTCAATTTTTATTCCTCTCAATTTTTATTCCTTTTATTAGCTCTTAAAGCTAATCTGATACCAAAGTAGACCTAGAAGATTTCTTTCAGCTACCCATTTGCATATTAATACCTGTGGACTCTGCTAAGTGATTTTTAAGATAGCTTTAAATCATATTTGTAAATGAGTTCTAAGTAGTTTCTTCACTATCTGTTTAATAAAAATGTTTTAAAGCCATTTTCATAATGAGAATGAACATCTGAATTTTTCAAAGGGAAAAATATCAATTATGTATTCATAATTGTGTATTTAGATAAAAGGAAAAATCAATGTATGTCTTTTAAAATGATAAACTAACGAAGCACTTTTCAGAAATAGGCAATGACAATAATAAAAAGTCTAACTATAGCCTGTTGGAAGTTGTCTATCTCCTCATGGAGACTTGTCCAAAAAGGCTACAGGATAAAGAAATGCTTATATTGTTTTATAAAGAGGAATCACTGGCTGAAAAGAAATTTAATTTACTTAGAAATTGGAAAAATTTCATAAGAAAAATAAATAAAATAGTCAAAAGTTTCGAGGATGGACAAGATATGCCATTAAGTGAACTCTGTTTAAAACCTTTATTACCAATTATCATAGAAAGCTTAGAATTCACCCAATATCAATACAAATAAATTATAAACAGATTGCTGAATGAAAACAGTAAGTTGTAGAGCAGCATGGTATGTTATAATTGGAATTTTTTAAAAAGAAGATAAACCCAAAGTAATGCTCTGTTTTCTAGAAACTCATTTGTATGTACACAAAATTTGAAAAGGTCTAGAAAAAAGTACACCGAAATATTACCAGAGATTCTCTCTGCAGAGAAACACAGAAATTTTTATGGAGGGGAAGGGAGAAGAGAAGTGTGTAAGTATTTTGAACACTTTTATTAAAATAGATACAATAGATGTTTTTATTACTTGTGTAGGTTTTTTTTTTTTTTTTTGAGACAGAGACTCGAGCTGTCGCCCTGGGTAGAGTGCTGTGGCATCACAGCTCACAGCAACCTTCAACTCCTGGGCTTAAGCGATTCTCTTGCCTCAGCCTCCCAAGTAGCTGGGACTACAGGTGCCAGCTACATGCCCAGATATTTTTTGGTGGCAGTTATCATTGTTGTTTGGCAGGCTCGAACTGGATTCAAACCCACCAACTCTGGTGTATGTGTCTGGCGCCTTAGCTGCCTGAGCTATAGGAGCTGAGCCATAGTAGTTGAGTATTTCTAAAAAGATTCTAAAAATATAAATGTCTTGCTCTAAGATGGTGTCCGTAGCTCAATGGGTAGGGCACCGGCCACAAATAACGAGGTTGGTGGATTCAAACCCAGCCCAGGCCAGCTAAAACAACAACAACAAAAAATAGCTGGGACTTATGGCAGGCGCCTGTACTCCTAGCTACTTGGGAGGCTGAGGCAAGAGAATCACTTAAGCCCAAGAGTTTGAGGTTGCTATGAGCTATGACGCCACAGCACTCTACTTAGGGCGACAATTTGAGATGCTGTCTCAAAAATAATAAATTAATTAATACAAATGTCTTAAAAATTTATAAATGTGGCCAGGTATAATGGCATACTTAAAGTGCACACTTTAGGAGTCCAAGATCAGCCTAAGCAAGAATGAAACCTATCTCTACAAAAAAATAGAAAAATTAGTTGGGCAGGATTGTGTGCACCTGTAGTCCCAGATACTTGAGAGGCTGAGACAGAAGGATTGCTCAAGTCCAGGAGTTTAAGGTTGCAGTGAACTATAATGACTCTAGCAAAGGCAGAGTCAAGAAGCAAGACCCTGTCTCAAAACAAATAAGCAAACAAACAAAATATATAGATGCATGAAAACCTCTAAGAATTGTTATCAAAAATTTCTGATATGGAAACACTAGATGAGTTAGAATTCTCTCATCACACTTATTTTTAAAATTTTCAGCTGAATTAAAGACAAATGTAAAACATAAGAAAAAACACTTTAAGAAAATTTATAATATAGTTTGTAAACAGGAAATTCAGAAATCACAACAAATACATATTATTTAACTAAATAAAAATTTAAAATTGACAACTACAATAACAACAACAAAGAAAAATAGCTGGGCATCGCAAGATAAACCATAAACTATTATTCATAGTGACAAAAATAGGAAACAATTGGAATATTCACTGATAAGATGGTTAAATAACAGATCCCTAAGATGTTAAAGAAACTAAACAAAATATATTAAAAATAAGGAATTCGATCTATATGGATGGACCTGGAAGTGAAACAGAGGAAGCTGCAGAGGATATAGATCAGGCTATTGAACACCTAGCAGTTTCCTGGAGAGTGGTACGCACTTGAGATACTTGAGAGGCTGATTAGACTGTTAAGAGCAGGACTCATGGCTGGGCCTCTTATCAGGCCCCAATTCCTCCATAACTTGCTTCAGGGTCCTAAACAATCAGCTCCAGGGAGGGCTGTGAACAGGTAGACACTCATCTCTCAGGGAACAATGAACTAGAAGGGCTGAATCTGACAGAGGACACTCCCTTTACTAGGTCTCATTCTTACTTCCTGTACCATCACAGGGCCTGACAGAGCTTCTGAAGCCTATCTGGCTCTGATGTTTCTTCCTAAGTGCTGCCATGTGCTTGGATATGACTGGGACCAAGGCTCCTTTACACCTGTACTCACTTGCACACATGTCCTATCCAACCTCTCACAGCTCCAGGATGTGCATCCTACCTGCCTGCAGCTCTGGAGGGAGGATGGGCTGTTGGGAAGTACTCTTCTCTCCAGAACCCTTCACCCCCTGGGCTTCTCTCAACAGTAGCAGCTCATACTTTGACACCAAGTGGGATATGAATAATATTAAAACCCACCAGGTTTGGGCTTAAAAGAGATCCCTGCGCCTAGGCTGGGTATGGTTGGTCTGTGAGGTAAAGAACTCATATATTTTCTTTGTTCCATTGTGATTAGTCTCAGGTCTTTTTTCAGGCCACCAGGTTGAGGAGCACATAATATCTATCAGACAAGAAAGAGCCTTACCAGAGAGAACTGCTGACAGCAAGTATAACTGGAGATTAGCAGGGCAGGCAGTGAAGCCAGGGAAACATGTTATGACCTGTCTGTGGTCAAGGGAGTGGTCAGGAGGGCAATGAAAGGTCATAGAGAGGGGATGAACAGGAGAGCTGAATTTAGGCAGCATTCTTGAATTCCACTGGCCAGAGGTCAGCAGGGTATGGAAAAGAGAGGTAATACCCAGATGTCTAGAGGAGACCAAGGAAGAGAGAAGAATAGAAGTGACCAAGAGCTCAGCTGGACAAGCTTCTTATATTTCTATTTACAGTTTTCATGACATTTAGGAAACTTGGGGCCATTATTTCTGAAGTACTTATTTGTCTCCCCTCTTCATGGACTCTAAGGACATATATATATTTTGTCCTAAAACTCACTGATGTTCTGTCTTGTTTTTCTTAGACTTTTTTCTTCTAGGTAATTCATTTTGGACAGTTTCTATTGCTGTGTATTTTAGTTTACTGGTCTTTTGTCTGCAATATCTAATACTCTCTACTGCATTTTTAGTCTCAGGCCTGGAGTCTTTCATCTCTAGAAATGTAACTGATGTCTTTTTCTTTTTCCTTATCTTCCATGTGTCTCCTTACCAGGCTCATACTTTCCTCTACTTCTTGAATATACAGAATATAGTAATAATAACTGTTCTAAAGCCCTTACCTACTAATTCTGTTATCCATATCATGTTTGATATGATTCTATGTTCTCAAAAAAAATTACTTGTTAAAGGAAAGAAATCAAATTCATTAACTCAATAAATAATATGAAGTACTATTTTGAGCTAATTCTGGACTTCCTAATTCCACTGTCCTGTTTTGATGTATTAAATCTATCATTCATTTTTTTATTATTACATTTTATGGTTGTTTTAAAGTCTGCTAATGCAAGCTTCTGCTCCAGTGTTGCTGTTTTATTTGTTTTAAATCATTATTATAATATTCATAATTAAACCATTATTACATACTTTATCACAATATTCATTGTAAATATTTTTTCCATATAAACGTCACGTGACATCACTGTCTCAATTTACACAATCTATACTGGAATTTTAACTGGTATTACACTAAGCCATGTAGGATATCTTATCATTTTTAACACACTTGGTCTTTGCAGGTAAAAAGAATAAAAGTCCTTTATTTCTGACATTTAACTTCAACAACAATCTTTATCAACCTATTTATTCATCCACTTTTATCCATTTCTTTATCTTACTATATTTCTTTAAATGCCCTCAATTAATATAGAGTATCCGTGAATTAATATTTTTACTCCTTTCCAATATTCATACTTGGTTTTCTCATTGCTTATGAGAAAGCTTATTACTGGTTGGCAGTACTGTACCCCAGGGAGCAACAATTCTCTCCTGTTTTATTTCCCCCTTTCAAATAAACATCCCTTATTGCATTTCTCCCTTTTTTATAGTTTTATCACAGGAATGAGCATTACATATTATCAAATAATGTTATATGTTGACATACAATTTTACATATTTTTCTTAATCAAATGATTAATGACTAATAATTTTTCTTATATTAGAGTGGCTCTGAATTCCTGATACTAACCTTATTTGATCTCTGGTGAATAAGTACATTTTTTAATGTGTGACTACGGTCTGTCAGTTAAAGCTCCACTTAAAATCTGTTCATTTGTGTGTGTATGTGTACATGTGTATATTTTTTCCTATGTTTCTGAGATAAGTCTGTAATAAACATTATTTTGAGCTAATGCCCTCTTCTCATTAAGTGAGCTTTCGAACACTTACTGCCTAGTCCATTATAATTTTGAGAACTATAACCATAAGGAAGCAAAATAACTCTGAGGATGAAGTTATACAGATTTCTGCTTTTTTCATCAAGTCTATAACATCAAGCATAACTAAATAAAACATGCTTCAGAGAAAGAAGTCAGATTAAATTACTGTCATGACACACTTAAAAAAAACCGCCAGTCTGAGTGATATAATTTAACGAAGGAAATAGAAAGATGATATACTTAGTGACTATGTTGTCATAATTCACATTAACAAAAAGTATCATATTTAATAATATAAAAAGATAACTAATTATAGCTACATATAAAGTTTGGCCAACTTTCACTAAAAGATTATTTTTAATTCATTTATTTCCTTATTCACTATTATATACCAAGCACCAGGCTAGGTGTAGGAGGACAATGGGAAACAAGACATGTTTTTTCCTCAGTAAACCTGCAAACTAGGGCAGGGACAGACAAACATTTCCTGTAAAGGTCCAAATAATAATACAGACTTTAGAGGCTGTTCAGCCTCTCTGCCAACTACTCAACTCTGTCACTGAAGGGCAAAGAGAGTTACAGATATATAACAAATTATTTAGAAAATAAATAGTGGGACAGATTTTGCCCAGGGACTATAGTTTTCCAAGCCACTCGCTAGTGGAAAATAACAAACTAGCAATTTGAATCTTACATGGAAAATAGAGCAATAGTAGTAAAGGGTGCTATGGCAACATGACCTAAGAGAATCAACAAGGCTTTCTGAGAGGAGCAATCCAACTAAAGACTCCATTTTCTCAAATTCAGCCAATAAAAGTAGCTTTTTGGTAATGTGCCATCATGAAAAAACTCAAAATCTTATTCCAAAAATGTAGAATATATTTGATTATAAAAAAATTGCTTTATTATACAGAATTCTCTCCTACCTGTTTATCACAATTATACCATAAGCATACTTGGAAGCTTACCTTGAGTGACTGTTTTGAGAACAATTAAGGTTGATAAAAATCTCAGTGGCAAATTAGAGCTCTTAAAGAAAGCAGCTGTCTTTGGTTTATTCTCCCCCGAATGCTCTAAAGAATTATCCTGATTTCCTTTAGTTACTACTCCTTTAAATATGTCTTCACCCAATCTCCTCAATGTTGAAGTCATAGTTGAATGCTGTTAAAAATATATATAATCTTTGTATATTTATTCATGTTCAGAAAATATTTATTTTAAATACTATGATCAAGGATATGAACTAAAAGTGAATTTTGCTAATTTAAAAAAAGTTGAAAATATGCAAGGTTGGAAAGTGACAATTTTATAATTAACTTTTAAGAAATTACTTACCTGTGACTTTACATTGTTCTGAAACATGTAGGAACATAAGACCATGCTATACTT
This sequence comes from Nycticebus coucang, assembly GCF_027406575.1. Lineage (NCBI taxonomy): Eukaryota > Metazoa > Chordata > Mammalia > Primates > Lorisidae > Nycticebus > Nycticebus coucang. The sequence goes on along the minus strand of NC_069783.1, from coordinate 103,530,641 downwards.
CTGTCACAGAGAAATATGACCAGAACAGATATGAACTACCTATACTCTCAGTTCCTCATTTCTCCACTATCACTAGGCTTACCAGCTACACCTTCAATGTGTCTGCTTATGGAATGACCACCTAGATGCCTCACTGCCTTCAGCCTCACTCTGACCATAAATGTCACAGTGACTAAAAACTGTTAATAATATTAGAAGAATAAAATACACAGGGCTAGAATCAGGGATAATACTCTGAGAGAGTAAACTAAAACAAGAAAAATGGGCAAAACAAAAATAATAGCCCAGAACTACCCTTAAAATGACATAATGACATTCCATATATCCATTAAGAATCATAAGAAAGGAAATCATTTCAAAGTGTTAAAGATAAGTATGCTTAAAACAGACTTAGAAATAACTTAAAATTTCCTTTATTATGACCAAATTCTCTAACGTCCTGTCACTGAGTTTAATAGCATGGGAATTTGTGACCAGATGGTTTGCAACTCAATGGAAACAAAACATATAGAGAATAGGATTTTCATTTTTCCATTTTTTAGAAAACAAAACATATAGAGAATAGGATTTTTAAAATAATAGTCATGTGTTTTAAAACTTCTGTGTAAAAATAATAAAAGTAAAAATACTGCAAATTTCTATTTATAGCATGTTAAAATGATAGGATAAAGGCAATTTTACTTTTTTGCTTTTTTATTACCTCAAATGTTTTATACTACTTTTATAATGAAAAAATAATCTTAAAAACATACGTGTGGTACTATTTCTCTTTCATTAAAGGAGAAAGAGAAAAATCACAAAAATAGAACTTTTAATTATAGATGAAATGTTACCTAAGTACATAGCAATCTTTACTAAAAACAATATAGACTCAAATGTCTATTTTTCAATTTAAAATCACTCATCATACGAAGAAATGAAAAGATCTCAAACTGAATGAAGACAATTACTGCCAATGTCAATATAACAGAAAGTTAGAATTTATTGACAAAGATTTCAAAGCAGTCATGATAAAATGAGCTATTGCAAACACATGTAAAATCTCCTCAAAGAAAAGAAAGCCCTACCAAGAACATATAAGAACATACAGAAGAACCGAATGGGTATTTTAGAAGTAGAAATAAAACAACCTATTTTTTAAAAAAAACTCAATAAAGAATGGAGAGGAAAGAGGAAAGAATCATTTACTTGGAAAATAAAACAGAAGAAAATACTCAACCTGAACAACTGAAAACAAACTGGAAAAACAACAATAATCATCACTACCAGAAACTTCAAGTAACTTCCTGAAAAACTATAATAAAAGACAAAAAGTCATGCCATTAGAATCCTAAAGGAGCAGAAAAAAAAAAAATCAGGGGGAAAAAAATGCTTTAAGAAATAATGGTTTAAAAATATTTTAAGAAATTCCAGATTTGGAAAAAAAAAAAAAAAAAGTACAGATATTGAAGAAACTGAGAAAACACCAAACGGGATAAATCTAAAGAGATGAACATCAAGACCTATCATGGTGAAGGGGTTCCCAGATGGCAGACTAGAGATATCTCCTCATCAGCTGGTCTTGGCCACCTCAACATCAAAACACAGAGACAAGGAGAATTAAGGAGAAGGAAGGAGTGAGAGAAATAAGTAGAAGACGTAAACAAGAAGAAAACACACAGGAGGAGGAATCAACAAAAAAAAAAACTCTGGCAACATGAAAAACCAGAACAGATCAATCCCATGGAAGGGATCATGAGGCACCACCCCAGAGGCTCCTAAGTATAAAAATTTATGGAAACAACAGAAAGGGAATTTAGAGTATGGATGGCAAAAATGATGAAGGGAATTGAAGGGTAAATGGAAAACAATCAAAAGGAAATCAAAAAATTGACCCAAGGAGTGAATGAAAGATAATGAAATTAGAAAGGATATATTGGACCTTAAAGAATTGAAGAAGTCATTCAGGGAGTTTCACAATGCAGTAGAAAGTTTCAATAACAAATTAAACAATGGAGAAGAAAGAATCTCAGAGCTTGAAGCTAACTCAGTTATTTACCGAAACAGAAAAGCACAGCAATCTCTTAGAGAATTATGGGACTTCATGAAGCTTAAAAACATACAAATGATAGGTTATCTCTGAAGGAAAAGAAGTTCGACCCCAAGGTATGGCAGCCCTGCTGGAGGATATCATAATTGAAAACTTCTCAAGCATCACCAGACACCAAAGAATTAGATGCACTCCTTTTAGATGAACATTGAATCCTGGTTCATCTCAATTCAAGTAGAGCATCTCCCAGACACATTGTAATGAATCTGGCCATGCCAAAATGAAAGCGACAATTCCACAAGCAGCCAAGAGTAAGCACTACTGACCTACAGGGGCAAATCTATCAGAGAGAAGTGAACTTCTTGGGTGAAACTTTATAAGCCAGAAGAGACTGAGCTCACACTTTCAATATATTTAAACAAAACAACTACCAGTCTAGGATTCTGTATCCTGTTAAACTACGTTTCATATTAAAGGGAGAAATCAAATCTTTTACCAAAAAGCAAACATTGAGGAAATTTGCCACTACAATATCAGCTCTGCAGGAAGTACTCAGAACCATACTACCATATCACACACAGCCCATCATAATGGACCATCAGTAAAGGAAAAACACCCCAAAAACTAAAGGCCAAAGTCTAGCTTCCACAATGGCCCAAATGATAAAACTAGGCGAGACCTCCACAAAAGAAGATGAACAGAACACCACATTTATCAATTATCTCAATAAGTGTGAATGGCTTGAATTCCCTACTAAAGATGCTGGCTGACTAGATAAAAACTATAAGCCAACTGGATACTGTCTTCAGGAAACATATATAACCTTTAAAGATAAAACAAGACTCAGGTGAAGGGCTGGAAAACAACATTTCAGGCAAATGGAAATCAGAAGAAAACAGGAGTTGCAATCTTATTTCCAGATACAACTGGATTTAAAGCAACAAAAGTAACCAATAACCAAAAGGAAAGAAAGACAAAGATGGACACTAAATGCTGGTCAAGGAAACAATAACAAGAAGACATTTAAATCTTAAATATATATGCACCCAACTTAAATGCTCCCAGATTTATAAACAAACACTAGCTAGTGTGAACAGTATGATATCCTACAACACCATAATAGCCAGGTACTTCAACACCCAACTGACAGAACTGAACAGATCCTCTAAACAGAAAAGAATAGACAAAGAAACAAAGGACTGAGACATGAAACTAGAACAACTGGGTTTAAAAGACATATACAGAACATACCACCCCCAAACTGTTGAGTGTACATTCTTCTTGTTAGCTCACATATCATTCTCCAACTTGATCACAGCCAAGGATACAAATTGAACCTCAAAAAATTTAAAAGAATAGGAATTATACCTTAGCCCACAATGGAACAAGGGTATAACTCAACTCCAAGAAAAACCTTCGTCTCTACACAAATTCACGGAAACTAAACAACCTTATGCTGAACAACAGCTTGATCAAGGAAATAATGAAGAAAATCATTAGATTTCGTGAACAACCTGTAGGATACTCTAAAAGCTGTCACTAGGTGGGAAATTTATCACATTAGACGTCCACATCAAAAAAACAGAAATAGTAGATATCAACAACCTAGTAAGTCATCTCAAGGAAATGGAAAAGAAAGAGCAATCCAATCCCAAATGTAGCAGAAGAAAAGAAATAACCAAATTTAGATTAAAATTAAAAGAAATCAATAAGAAAAGAACCATTCAGAAGGTTAGTGAAACAAAAATGTGGCTCTTTGAGAAGATCAATAAAATCAATAAACCTCTGGCCAGATTCAGTAGAAACAAAAAGGTAAGATCTCTAATAACCTCAATCAAAAACAAAAAAGAAAAAATAACAGATACCACAGACATGCAAAAGATCATCTATGATATCTACAAAAAAAATCTATGCCCAGAAAATTAAAAATGTGGAGGAAATGGACCAGTATCAAGGAATGTACTACCTCTCTAGCCTTAACCATAAAGAAAGAGATCTTCTGATCAGATAAATATCAAACACCAAAATTACAACAATAATAAAAAAAACTTTCAACAAATAAAGTCTTGGACCAGACTGTTTTATACCAGAATTCTACCAAACCTTCAAAGAGGAGCTTATATTTATCTTGCAGAACCTATTCCAAAACACCAAGAAAGAAAGAACCCTCCCAAAAACATTCTATGAAGCAAATATCACCCTGATACCAGAGCCAGGAAAGAACTCAACAAAACAGGAAAACTACAGACCAATTTCACTAATGAATATCAATGCAACATCACTCAATAAAATCCTAGCAAATAAAATACAGCTACAAATTAAAAAATTATAAATCATGATCAAATGGGCTTTATGCTAGGGATGCAAGGTTGGTTCAACATACACAAATCTATAAACATAATTCATCACATAAACAGAAGCTAAAACAAAGACTATATAATCCTCTCAATAAATGCAGAAAAAGCATTTGACCAAAGAGTTCTGACTAAAACCCTTACTAGACACAGATGGAACATTTCTTAAACTGATAAAAGCCATCTACAACAAACCTACAGTCAACATCATAATGAAGGGAGTAAAACTGAAAGCATTTCCACTGAGAACTGGAACCAGACAAGGATGTCCACTATCTCCACTACTACTCTAACGCAGTGCTGGAAATTCTCACCAATGCAATCAGGCAAGAGAAGAATATCAAGGGTGTCCAAACGGAGACAAGGGAGGTCAAATTTTCCCAGTTTATTGATCATATGATCTTATACATAAAAAAACCACAGGGATTCAATCATGAGACTTCTGGAAGTAATCAAGAAATACAGTAACATCTCTGGATATAAAATCAATGTACACAAATCAGTAGCCTTCACATATGCCAATAACAGTCAAGGTGAGAATCAAATCAAAGACACAATATACTTCACAGTAGCTTCAAAAAACTAAACAAAACAAAACAAAACAAACAAAGAAAGAAAGAAATATCTGGGAATATACCTAACAAAGAAGATGAAGGATCTCTAAAAGAAAACTATGGAACCCTGAGAAAAGAAATAGCAGAAGAGGTTAACAAATGAAGAACATACGATACTCATAGCTAAGTATAATAAACACTGTTAAAATGTCTATACTACCCATTACACTATAGATTTAATGCAATCCCCAGTAAGATACCAAAATCACACTTTGAAGAACTTGAAAAAAATAGTACTTTGTTTCATATGGAATCAGAAAAAAAACCAAATAGCCAATGCAATTCTTAAAAATAAAAACAAATCTTGGAGGTTGCTGTGAGCTGTGTGATGCCATGGCACTCTACCCAAGGCCATAAAGTGAGACTCTGTCTCTACAAAATAAATAAATAAATAAATAAATAAATAAAAACAAATCTGGAATCATCAATTTATCAGATTTCAGGTTATACTACAAGTCTAAAGCGATGAAAAATAACATAGTATTACCACAATAGTAGATGCATAGATCCATGGAAAAGAATAAAAAACCTAGACATGAAACCTGTCTCATATCATCATCTGATCTTTAATAAACCAAACAAAAGCATGCATGGGGGAAAAGAATCCCTATTTAAGAAATGTATAACTGGTACCTATGTGTAAGAGACTGAAACTGGATCCATATCATCTCTTACCACTTACAAAAATTGACTCTCACTGTATAAAAGATTTAAATCTAAGACATAAAACAATAAAAACTCTAGAAGAAATGGTGGGAAAAAATCTTTAGTTTTTCAGGAGAAAGATTTTATGAAGACCTCATTGGCAATCAAAGCAACAACAAAAATAAATAAATGGGACCTGATCAAGCAAAAAAGCTTCTGCACATCTCAGGACACCATAAGTAAAATAAATAGACAAAAAGAATGGGAGAAGAGGCTTGGTGCCTGTGGCTCAAGCAGCCAAGGCGCCAGCCACATACACCTGAGCTGGCGGGTTCAAATCCAGCCCAGACCCACCAAAAAACAACGGCTACAACCAAAAAATAGCCAGGTGTTGTGGCGGGCGCCTGTAGTTCCAGCTACTTGGGAGACGGAGGCAGGAGAAATGCTTAAGCCCAGGAGTTGGAGGTTGCTATGAGCTGTGATGCCATGGCACTCTACCCAGGATGACAGCTTGAGGCTCTGTCTCAAAAAAAAAAAAAAAAAGGGAGAAGATATTTCTGTGTTATGAATCTGACAAAGGATTAATAACTAGAATCTACAGAGAACTCAAACTAACCAACAAGAAAAAGGGAAACAATCCTCTTTATCACTGGACAAGAGACATAAATAGAAGCTTCCTTGAAGACAGACAAACAGCCAACAAACACATGAAAAAATGCTCATTGTCCCTAATCATCAGAGATATGGAAATCAAAACCACTCTGAGATATCATCTAACCCCAGTGAGAACAGCTGACATCACAAAGTCCTAAAGCTGCAGAAGCTGGCAGGGATGTGGAGAGAAGAGAACACTTTTACAACTGCTGACGGGATTGCAAACTTTGGGAAAGAAATATGGAGAATCCTCGAAGAGTTTAAAGTACTTCCATTTGACACCACAATCTCCTTACTAGGTATCTACCCAGAAGAAAAAAAATCACTTTACCATAAAGACATTTGCATTAGATTGCTTATTGCAGCTCAATTCACAATTAGCAAGATGTGAAATCAACCCAAGTGCCCATCAACCTATGAATGAACTAATAGACTATTTATACCATGGAATACAATTCAGGTATAAAAGATGGAGACTTTATATTTTTTGTATTAACCTGGATAGAGGTGTTGAACACTCTTCTTAGTAAAGTACCGCAAGAATGCAAAAGCAAGTACTCAATACTAACATGAAACCAATAGGTAAACAACTATATGCCCACACAAGAGAAAAACACAATTAAATTCAAATATGTGTAAGGAGGGAGGGGGACTGGTAGGCTCTCACCTAATAGGCATAATGAAAGTATATATAGCACACCCTCTGGATGAGGGGCTCAACTACAACTTGGACTTTACCTAAGAACCCAAACAATGTGATCTAATCATTTGTACCCTGATACTAATCTGAAATAAAATTAAAAAATAAAAAATAAGTAAAAAATAAAATAAAAACCCACTCTGAGATAACTCTCTAAGCCCAGGGAGGACATCACAAAGTCCTACAACTGTGATACTGGCATAGGTAAGGAAAGAAGGGAACACTTATACATTGTTGGTGGGATTGCAAAGTAATATACCTTTTTTGGAAAGAAATATGAAGAATTCTTAAAGAGCTAAAAGCAGATCTTCCATTTTATTCCACAATCACATTACTAGCTATCTACCCAGAAGAAAAAGAAATCCTTTTACCATAAGAACATTCATACTAGAATGTTTATTGCATTTCAATTCATAATTGCCAAGATGGGGAAACAATGCAAGTGCCCACCAAGTTATGAATGGATAAAAAAACTGTGGTATGTGTATACCACAGAATACTATTCAGCCACAAAGAAAGATGCAGACATTACATTTTTTTTTTTTTTGAGACAGAGTCTCACTGTGTTGCCCTTGGTAGAGTGCCGTGGCATCATAGCTCACAGCAACTGCAAACTCTTCGGCTCAAATGATTCTCTTGCCTCAGCCTCCAAAGTAGCTGGGACTACAGGCACCCGCCACAACTCCCAGTTATTTTTTGTTGTAGTTGTCATTGTTGTTTGGTGGACCAGGGCTGGGTTCGAACCCACCAGTCCTGGTATATGTGGCTGACACCTTAATCATTGAGTTTTATGCACCAAGCCAAGAGATGTTACATCTTTTGCATTTACCTGGGTGGATCTGGAGGACATCTTTCTAAATAAAGTATCACAAGAATGGAAAAACAAGTATCCAACGTACTCAATAGTAATATGAAACCAGTAGATGAATAATTACATACCCACATGAAAGAAAAACACAATTAAATTCAAGTGGGGGGAGAAGGGCGGGTGTCTGGTAAATTCTCACCTAATGGGCACAATGTAGGAGCACATGGCACACCGCCTGAGGGAAGGGCTGAATTACAACTTGAACTTTACCTAACAAACACAAACAATGTAACCTAATGATTTGTACCCTTATATTAAGCTGAAATTTAAAAATATAATTTTAAAAAGAGAAAAATAGGTAACTTGGACCACATCCAAATGAAATAATTTTGCACATCTAAGGACCCAAATACAACTTGGACTTTACCTAACAAATGCAAACAATGTAACCTAATTGTATGTACCCTTATGTTAATCCTAAATTAAAATAAATGGGCAGACTCACGACCCGGAGCAGCTTGGAGCCGGTAAATAATAGCTCTTCAAGTCTGCAATAAAAAATGGCTCCAATAAAACTACATTGCAAAAAATGGGAAAGAAGCAGAATGGAAAGAGTAAAAAGGTTGAAGAGGCAGAGCCTGAAGAATCTGTGGTGGAAAAAGTTCTGGATCGACGAGTAGTAAATGGGAAGGTGGAGTATTTCCTGAAGTGGAAGGGATTTACAGATGCTGATAATACTTGGAAACCTGAAGAAAATTTAGATTGTCCAGAGTTAATTGAAGCATTTCTTAATTCTCAAAAAGCTGGTAAAGAAAAGGATGGTACAAACAGAAAAATCTTTATCTGACAGTGAATCGGATGATAGCAAATCAAAGAAGAAAAGAGATGCTGCTGACAAACCAAGAGGCTTTGCCAGAGATCTTGATCCTGAAGGAATAATTGGTGCCACAGACAGCAGTGGAGAATTAATATTTCTTATGAAGTGGAAAGATTCAGATGAGGCAGATTTGGTGTTGGCAAAAGAGGTGTTGTCCTCAAATTGTTATTGCTTTTTATGAAGAGAGACTAACTTGGCATTCTTGTCCAGAAGATGAAGCTCAATAATTGTTTGCATTGCTTTACATATATATCTTTATATATATATAAAATCTGGGTCTTGAGAGTGTGAAGAAACAACTACATTCTAACAAATCAAGTTTGATATGTTCATTTTGAAAGTAGTACTGGGAGAGTTGTTGGGGGGGCTTGCATCAATAGCACTGGTTACTTTGAACAAATGAAAGCTTTCTCTAGTTGCTTCCTTTATCAGAAAAAAAAAAAAAAAAAAAAAAACACTTGATACCACGGTAAATTATTTCCTCTGCATTAGAAAACAGCTTTTCTAAATACTAAGGGAAATTTCCATAGCCATTATTCAGTAAGAACTTGTGTTTAACTCTTTGCCTAAGGACCATTCTGGGTTTTTTTTTGTTTGTTTGTTTGTTTTAATTTGTTTCTGTATGTGTATATGCGACATTCATATGTAAATGATTTTCTTTGTTTTTAAACATTCACCAAAACAAAAATCACAGATAAGCCCAGGTGTCTACAATACCATCATTCTGAGCAATGTAATAATAGAAAATTTTCCTGAAGCCATAATGTTTCAAATTAAATAGTTGATTCTTAATTCGACAATTTAAATGGATAATTTAAAAACAGCCATGTCAGAATCTGTATGTACAGTCATATAAATGCAAAACTGTGTTTACAAAATTTCTAAAAGGAAAAGCTTTATCATAACCAATAACCTACCCACTCACATGAGGAAACTAGACAAATCTTGGTGTGTTCTAATGAGGTAAACGAATAAAACTTAGTTAAATGGTCATTAAAGATCCTTGTGGTAATCCATTCCTACGCTTGGCTTACAGAAACCTAATCAGATGGTTAAACCATGTTGGCAGTTTCATACCTTTTTACATAAATGTGTAAACAAACTCTGTAATCTAAAACTATTGATGTGCATGTTTTTTCCTTACCGCAACTCATTCCTTACATGTAGACTCAAACTTTTCAGTATTTGGGTTACTGGTTGAGCAGAAGCCATAAAAAAAGTCATAATAATCAGAATGTTATCTAATTGTATATTATTTACTTTTATTGTAAATAATAGTGAACAGTGGTCAATAGTTTTACATTCCTTTAAAAAAAAATAAATGAATAAATAAAAAGGGTCAACAAAAATTACCTATACTGTAAAACTTATGAAAACCAAAGATGAAAAAATATATATGAATAGAAAATGGCAAGAGTTAAATAATACTTTACATAGATGGGGCACATAATTCAAATGACAGTCCATCTCTTTTCAGACACCATGGAGCCTAGACAGAATTGGCACAACACTTTTGCAAGCACTGAAAGTAAAGAACTGTCATCCCCAAATCACTAATATAAATTACTTAACTAGAAAAGCCCTATAACTACAGAGGAACTTGAATTCATAATCTAAAGCCTTCCCCAAAAGAAATATCTAGGCCTACACAGTTTGACTAGAGAATTCTATCAGATGTTTAAAGAAGCATTAACACTAACTGTATAGCAATTCTTCCATAAAATATATATGATGGAATACTTCCCAATTCATTTTATGAACCTAGCATTATAATACAAATTCATAAAAAGTTCAAAACAAAACTATAGAGCAATATCTCTCATTAACATTAAGGATGCAAAAATCCTTACCAAAATATTAGCTAACAGAATTCAACAGTATATGAAAAGAACTAAACACTATAAACAAGTAGGCTTTCTTTAGGGAATGCATGGCTGATTCAATATTTAAAAGAGAATGTAATCCTCCATATTAACAAGCTAAAGTTGGAAAAATATCACATGAGTGTATCAAACAATGCATAAAAAGCATTGGCAAAAATTCAACAAAGATTCATGATAAAAACCTCAGAAAAATAGGAAAAAGAGAGGGAACTAACTAAACCTGATAAAAAGGATCTCAAAAAATACTACAACTGATATTATATTTAATGGTGGCAGACTGACGCTTGTTCCCTAAGATTAACAAGGCAAGGATGTCTGCTCTCACTACTCAAATTCAACATTCTGCTAGAAATTCTAGCTAATGCGGTAACATAAGGAAAATAAATTAAAGGCATATATATAGAAAACAAAATATGGTCCCATTTGCATATAACAGGAGAATCTGTAGAAAATTCAAAGGAAACTACTAAAGTCTACAAGGTCAAGGTCACAGGATTGAAAATAAACAGAATAATCAATTATACATATTTGTATATACAATCAATGATCACATGAACATCAAAATTAAAAAGACAGGGGTGGAGGCAAGATGGCCGACTGGAGTAAGCCTTCCACAGAGGCTCCCATCCAGAAGGTGAGTTAAAGGACAGAAGTTTAGCAAGTAAGTTGATGGTTTCAAGCTGAGCCAAGAGAGAAGGTTGAAGAACGCACATCAACCCGGCTGATTGGAGCTGTGACCCCAAGGAAACAAACAATAGGTACAAAATCCATCGCCAAGCCAAGTCGATGGGACTTCTCTCCCACAAGAGAACAGCTAGCAGTATACTTTCTACATACAGACAAGTGAGCAGAGTTCAATTCCCTCCTATTTTGTCCCATGGGAGAGACCTTCAAAAACTGGAACTCTTTCCCCAGAGAGGACCCACTAGTGTCCATGGCACTCCTCTGCCAGGTATAAAACTGCATATATATGCTACATGCAATTCTGAACCCAAAGCACTCCCCTCCACTCTCCCCTGAGGTCTGGAAGCCTGTCCCCCATGGAATCCAGATTCTTGGGCATTTTCTTGAGAGGTGTGGACAAGGCATGGGCCATTGCAGGTCCATGCTGATCCTGTGGCATGGGTGTAAAGACTGTGGACTGAAAGGGAGAGGGAGAAGTGGTGCCCCATGGCACAGAGCAGCAATGGCAGCAGTGGGAACAACTGGACTCACACCCCTGGGGATATTTTGGAAAGACACTCCCTGCCTCTCTTGGCAACCAGAGAAAGCCAGGCCTCTACTCCAGTGGCAGCCTCTACTCCAGTGGCAGCCACTGGTGGAACAGATCTGGGATGAAAACACAGGCCACGTGAGTAAAGGGTATGCCTGACGTGGTACCTGCCCATGTGGGCGCAGCTGTGGGGACGAACAGTAGAATACATGCACACAGAGACAGCATACTCCCAGGGTAGGGCTCAGTCAAAGGGCTGCTTTAGTGAGCCTAATAAGCACCTGGCCCCCAGGGCACCATAGCTAAGACAAGAGCAGGTGGGGCAGAGACACCAGCCCAGACAGAATCAGAAACTGAGAGCTGTGTGCAAGAACTAGCCCAGGGAGAGGCAGGAACTAACAGCTGAGTGGGAGCTCTAACCAGGCCCACCCCAACACAGAGTGCAGCAGAGACAGAGCGGTCAGCTCTGTGAGAATTGGTACAACGGCAGCAGCACAGGACAGGACCGAGTCGCAGTTTCTATGAACTCAAACAGCGCCTGGCCAGCTGTTTGAGTATATCCAGGATAGAAACGCTAATTCTGCAAGACTATAAGTGGCAGCAACATCAATCTGGGCCGGGGCTGGAACTGAGTGAATCACACCAGCTTCCATTAAGCACCTGAGGTTGTCGGGTTTCAGCTCCCCCTGCTGGCTGGTGGCAGAGTGCGGTGGTCTGGCCCAAGAGACACAGCTCTCCCTGTTACTCAGTCAGGTGCAAACCCTTAGAGCATCTGCTCATTGGAGGGAATAGGGTCACAGCCCTGCGGGGTTACCAGTGACTGGGTGTGACAGAGGTGTAAGGTGCAAAAGGAGGCATCAACCTTCCCAGAGTAATTCATTTGCTGGGTGGGTACTTCTGACTTCATGGAACACTGGAGCAAGTCATACTGGAGCTGCCAGCAGAACCCTGCCATCTAGTTGCTGGAGACCTTTTGAACTCTCCCACTTGAGACTGGGTACTGCCTGGGACAACTGATTTGGAACTCTTGACCTGGGCCAATCACCCGAGAACTATCCAAACTGGTACCCTGGGTGTATGGTTGTGGGAAGGTTTGATTTTCCTTTTCCATTTGCTGTCTGTAGAGAGGCGGGATGACTTAATTGCTGGTATTTCTCCATAGTTGAGACTTCAACACAGAGTTACTGAAAGACTAGGATTTGACAGCTGAAAACAAGACAGAGCCACTTAGCCCCACCACACCAAACAGGTCCCCGTGTCTCAGGCCATAGCATTGTATGAGTCCTTTGCAAAGCTCTTTGGGAAAAGGTACAAGACACCAGTCCCAGCTCTTGGGCATACGGCTGGTTAATCCCCACTCCAGGAGCCCCTAATCCAACTTCACCTTATCTGCTCATCTACTCAAACAGTGTATAATAATCATGGGGCAGAATCAACTGAAACACTCTGGCCACATGAATAATCAGAGTAGATCCACTCCCCCAAGGAGTGACATGGCAGACACACCAGAAATCCCATTCATAAACAAATGGCTGAGATGTCAGATATCGAATTCAGAATTCAGACTGCAAATAAGATTAATAGAATGGAGGAGAATTAGAAATTCAAGGAGCATTTCAAAAGTTATCTCAAGAATTCAATGAATTCAGAGACAAAATCACTAAAGATTTTGTCACAATGAGACAAGAACTTGCAGCCCTCAAAGATATAAGAAATACAGTAGAATCCCTCACTAACAGAATGGAACAGGCAGAAGAAAGGATTCTGACACTGAAGACAAAGCTTTTGAACACTTCCAAATGTCCAAAGAGAAAGAGAAGTGGAGAGCAAAAACAGATCATTCTCTCAAGAGAGCTCTGGGATAATTCAAAGAAAACTAATATTCGCATTATAGGAATTCCTGAAGGTGACAAGGTGGCTTCAAAAGGCCCAGAAGCTCTACTCCATGAGACAATCAAGGAGAACTTCCCTGACATGCCAAGAGTCTGAAATTCAGGTACCAGACAGTTTCAAAACCCCAGCACAAATCAACCCGAATAAGGCATCTCCCAGACATATTACAATTAACTTCGCCAAAGTTAATATGAAGGAGAAAATTCTGCAAGCAGCCAGATGTAAGAAATCCAGAACCTACAAGGGGAAGAATATTAGAATGACTGCAGATCTCTCTGCTGAAACCTTTCAAGCTAGAAGAGGGTGGTCATCGATTTTCAATCTCTGAAACCAAAATAATTTTCAACCCAGGATCCTGTATCCAGCTAAACCGAGTTTCATTTATGATGGAGAAATTAAATACTTTAATGAAATTCACATGTTGAAGAAATTTGCCATAACTAAACCAGCTCTCCAGGATATTCTCAGACCTAACCTCCATAATGAACAGCACAATCCTCCACCACTAAAGTAAACTCACTCAGAAACTTTTGATCAAATTCCAACTTCCACAGTGGTGAAAGGATTAAAAATGTCCACTGGCTGTTCGAAAACCTCAATACCCAAAATTCTACCAGGCTTATCAATATTCTCAATAAATATGAATGTTTTCTTTAAAGAGGCACAGGTTGGCTGACAGGATACAAAAACTCAGGCCATAGCGCTTTGGTAAGGTGCTATCTCTACTATCCAATTCAGTCTCACGCTACCAGTTCTAATAACAAAACATTGGAAAATAAACATGGTGCGGACCCAACAGAAAAACTCTGCCAACATGAATAACCAGAGTAGATCAACCCCCTGCCCCATGAAATGACAAAGGAGATACAACTGAAGATGCCATGCATAAACAAATGGCAGCAATGTCAGAAATCGAATTCAGAATATGGATTGCAAATAAGATAAACAGAAAGGAAGAAAAGATAGAAATTGAATTCCAAAGAGTAGTTCTAAAGTTGTCTCAAGAAATTAATGAATTAAAAGCCCAAGTCACCAAAGATATGAACATAATGAGAAAAGAGATAGCAGAGCTCAAGGAAATGAAAAAGTTAGTTCAGTAGTTCCAAAATACAGTAGAATCCCTCAGTAATAGAGTTGATCAGGAAGAAGCAAGGATCTCTAAAACTGAAGACGAAGCTTTTGAACATTCCCAAACACTCAAAGATGCAGACAAATGGAGAGTAAAAACTGATCATTCCTGGAGGGAGTTCTGGGATCACTCCAAAAAATCAAACATTCGTGTCATAGAAATTCCCGAATGACTAGAGGACCGTCCTAAAGGTACAGATGCTCTACTCCAAGAAATTTTGGAGAATTTCCCAAGCATTGCAAAAGATACAGAACTTTAGATAGCAGACAGTTTCAGAGCCCCAGCAAGTCTCAATCCAAATAAAGCATCTCCTAGACACATTGTCATTAACTTGCCAAAGTTAAGACAAAGGAGAAAATTCTGCAAATAGCCAGACATAAGAAAAGCATCATCTACAAAGGGAGAAATATCAGAATGACTGCAGATCTCTCAGCTGAAATGTTTCAAGCCAGAAGAAGATGGTCATCGTCTTCAGTCTGCTAAAACAAAATAACTTCCAGTGTAGGATCCTCTGTCCAGCTAAACTGAGTTTCATTTGTGATGGAGAAATCAAATACTTTAATGACACAGACATATTGAAGATATCTGCCATAATGAAACCAGCTTTCCAAGATATTCTCAGACCCATCTTCCTCAATGACCAGCGCAATGCTCTACCTACAAAGTAAACTCACCCAGCAATTTTTGAACAAAACCCAACTTCCACAGTGGTGAAAGGATTAAAAATGTCCACTGGACATCCAAAAATCACGACAGCCAAAACACAACCAGGCTTATCAATTCTCTCAATTAATGTTTATGGTTTAAATTGTCCTCTAATGAGGCACAGGCTGCCTGACTGGATACATAAACTCAGACCAGATATCTGTTGTATACAAGAATCTCACCTTACCTTAAAGGATTAAAAATAGACTCAGGGTGAAGGGATGGACTTGTATATTATAGGCAAATGGAAACCAGAAAAAAGCAGGGGTTGCAATTTTAGTAGCAGATACAATTGGCTTTAAACCAACAAAGATAAAGAAAGATAAGGAAGGTCACTACATAATTGTGAAGGGAAACATCCAACATAAAGAGATTTCAATAATAAACATTTATGCACCCTACAAGAATTGCACCTGAATTCATAAACCAGACCCTAATGGATATGAACAATTTGATATCTTCCTGCACTATAATAGTTGGAGATTTTAACACCCCTTTGATAGTTTGGGATAGATCCTCCAAGAAGAAACTAAACAAAGAAATATTAGACTTCGACCTGACCCTAGAAAAAATGGACTTTACAGACCTCTACAGAACTTTTCACCCTAATAAAACTGAATATACATTCTTCACATCAGTCCATGGGTCATGGATCCAAATAGATCATATCCTGGGATACAAGTCTAACCTCAGCAAATTTAAAAGTATAGAAATTATTCCTTGTATCTTCTCAGACCACCATGGAATAAAAGTTGAACTCAACAGCAATGGGAATCTTCATACTCAAACATGGAAGCTAAATAATCTTTGGCTGAATGATAGCTGGGTCAAAGATGAGATTAAGAAGGAAATTACCAAATTTTTAGAACAAAATGACAACGGAGACACAAATTATCAAAACCTGTGGGATACTGCAAAGGCAGTCCCAAAAGGGAAATTTATAGCACGGCAAGACTTCATCAAGAAAACAGAAAGAGAGGAAGCCATCAACTTAATGGATCATCTCAAGCAACTGGAAAAGGAAGAACAGTGCAATCCGAAACCTAGCATAAGAAAAGAAATAACCAAAATTAGGTCAGAATTAAATGAAATTGAAAATAAAAGAATCATGCAGATGGTCAATGAATCAAAAAGTTGGTTTTTTGAAAAGATTAACAAAATTCATAAACTTTGGCCAACCTAACCAGAAACAGAAAAGTAAAATGTCTAATATCATCCATCAGAAACTATAAAGGAGAAATAACAACAAACATGTCAGAAATTCAAAAAATTCTCAATGATTACTACAAAAATCTCTATTCCCAGAAATATGAAAATCTGAAGGAAATGGACCAATACCTGGAAGCACACCTCTTTCCTAGACTCAACCAGAAAGAATTAGAAACCTTGAATAGACCTATTATCAACCACTAAAATAGCATCACCAATATGAAATCTCCCTAAAAAGAAAAGTCTAGGACCAGATGGCTTCATATCTGAATTCTATCAAACCTTTTAAGAGGAACTAGTACCTATATTATACAACTTTTCCAAAGCATAGAAAAAAAAATGAATACTTGCCAACACATTCTATGAAGCAAATATCACCCTGATCCCCAAACCAGGAAAGGATCCAACAAAGAAAGGAAATTATAGACCAATATCATTAATGAATATCGATGCAATAACATTCAATAAGATCTTAGCAAATAGAATTCAACAACATAAGAAAAAAATTATACACCATGATCAAGTTGGTTTTATTCCAGGATTACAGGGTTGGTTCAACATACACAAATCTATAAATATAATATGTCACATCAATAAAATAAAAAACAAACATCATATGGTTCTCTCAATTGATGCATAAAAAGCCTTTGTTAATTTCCAGCATACTTTCATGATCAGAATTCTTAAGAAAATAGGCATAGAAGGGACATTTCTTAAACTAATAGAGGCCATCTACAGCAAACCCACATCCAATATCATATTGGATGGTATAAAATAGAAAACATTTCCACTCAGATCAGGAATGAGGCAAGGATGTCCACTGACTACACTGCTATTCAATATAGTAATGGAAGTCTTAGCCATCACAATCAGGCAAGAGAAGGTGATCAAGGGTATCCAAATAGGGTCAGAAGAGATCAAACTCTCACTCTTCGCTGATGATATGATCCTATACCTGGAAAATCTCAGGGACTCAACTTCAAAACTCTTAGAAGAGATCAAGGAATACAGCACCATCTCAGGATACAAAATCAATACTTACAAGTCAGTAGCTTTCATATACACCAACAATAGTTAAGCTGAAAAAACAATCAAGGACATATACACCAACAATAGTTAAGCTGAAAAAACAATCAAGGACTCTATTCCTTTTACAATAGTACCAAAGAAGATGAAATATTTGGGAATTCACCTAACGAAGGACGTGAAAGACCTCTATAAGGAGAACTATAAAACTCTGAGAAAAGAAATAGCTGAAGATGGTAATAAATGGAAAAATATACCCTGCTCATGGCTGAGAATAGTGAACATTGTTAAAATGTCCATACTACCCAAAGCAATTTACAGATTTAATGCAATCCCTATTAAAGTACCATTGTCATATTTTTAAAAACTTGAAAAATAGTACTTCATTTTGAACAGAAGGGCGGAGCAAGATGGCAGCCGAGTAACAGCTTCCTTCCATCTGGGCACCATGAGTCTGGGGAGAAAGGACTCCAGGCATCTCTGGCTGGTGGGATCTGCCTATCATCACCCCTGAGAGGATACAGGGAGTCAGCGAGAGACTTCTGGACCCCAAGAGGAGGACTAAAACAGTGGAAAATCAGCAAGTGGTCGCGTGTGTTCAATCCGTCTAAACCCGCCCGCAACTGTAAGTTCAGTAGCAGCGAGACTGCAAACCAGAAAGGCCTTACCTGTGAACTGTTTTGGTGTCTTTGGACTTGGCACTCAGCTGAACTGCCTTGGGGAGAGCCTCAGCGGGAGAGCGGAGAACTTTGGCCTTTGTCTAGGGCCCCAGTCTGAGCCGCTGAGCCAGACGGAGCTAATAGTGTTTGGCTCTGGGTCGCAGGCAGACATTGTGAGCAATCTGCCCCGGCAAGCTCCGCTCTCAGGGTCACAGAGCTGGAATTGGGTGGGAGCTGGTAACCCAGCGACCAAGTAGCCTAAGGGCGGGGTCTGAGCCGCCTTGCAGCCCTAACCCTCGGGGGCAGAGGGAGACCAGTTTTGACACACAGGGTAAGTGGATAGCCACTTCAGTAGTGATTCCAGCGACAAGCACTTCCCTGAGAAAGCTTCTGCTCAGTAAGTGAACAAGTTCAAAGTGCCTTTTAAGTGGGCTGAAGAGAGATTTAGGGTGTCTACCGGCTGGGGTTTGAGAAACTAGCAGCCTCCAGTCGTATCAGAACTGTGATTAACATCTCATACCCCAGAAGACCACGTGTTGCCCAGACAATATTCAATAACATATACATACCGCTTTGTTTTTGGTTGTGGTTTTTTTTTTTTTTTTTGGTTTGGTTGTTTTTTTTTTGTTTATTTTGATGTTGTGGATTGTTGTTTTGTTTTTTAAGTTCAACCTTTTCCACACAGATCCTTTTTCTTTCTCAATTTTTCTAGTTTCATTATAATTTCCCATTGCAGCCTATTTCAATAATTAGAACTTCATTTTTGTTAGTGTTTCTAGCGCTATTATTTGTTTTTTCCAGCCAATTTTATCCCGTAAAGTTTTCTGTTTGCTTGCTTTGGTTTGATTTATAGCATTTTTGTCTTTCCTCTCTACTTGGTGGAGCTGGGGTACTGTGTCTGATCAGGTTAGCAAAGAGCTGCTGACCTCAAGGGAACCACCCAAATGGGCACCCCCAGAAGGTGTGATTTTTTTAAGGTTGTATCAAACTACCCTACTGTACACCTATATTGCTCTGTCTCCCTATTTCTGTGCCTCTCTTCTTTTTGTCAATATTCCTTTTACCCACCCCCTCTCCTTTCTCTATTTTTCTTTTTTTTACTTATCACTCGGTCCTCCATTCTTTCATCCCTTTTTTGCTCTTAAACCTTCTCACCCTTCTGGTCCTGTAACCCTTAGTAAACAGGCACGAGAACTTAAAGAGCAAGAGGAAGTGAAAGGAAAATTAGGGCAAGGAAACAGATAGAAGAAATCACCAATGAGGAAGAATCAGCAGAAAACTCCAGGCAACATGAAGAACCAGTTCAGAACAACCCCGCCAAGGGACCATGAGGTAGCCACTGCAGAGGATTCCACCTATACAGAAATGTTAGGAATGACAGAAAGGGAATTTAGAATACACACATTGAAAACAATGAAAGAAATGATAGAAACAATGAAGGAAACTGCTAATAAAGTGGAAAATACCCAAAAGGAAATCCAAAAATAGAATCAAATCAGAGATGACGATATGAAGAATATAGAAAGGATATAGCAGAGCTGAAGGAAATGAAACAGTCAATCAGGGAACTTAAAGATGCAATGGAAAGTATCAGCAACAGGTTAGACCATGCAGAAGAAAGAATTTCAGAGGTAGAAGACAAAGTTTTTGAGATAATTCAGATAGTAAAAGAGGCAGAAAAGAAGAGAGAGAAAGCAGAACGTTCACTGTCAGAATTATGGGACCTTATGAAGCGTTCCAACATACGAGTTATAGGAATTCCAGAAGGGGAAGAAGAATGCCCCAGAGGAATGGAAGCCATACTAGAGAATATTATAAAAGAAAATTTCCCAAACATCACCAAAGATTCTGACACACTGCTTTCAGAAGGCTATTGGACCCCAGGTCGCCTCAACTCTAACCGAGCTTCTCCAAGACACATTGTGATGAACCTGTCCAAAGTCAAGACAAAAGAAAAGATTCTGCAAGCTACCAGGACTAAGCGCCAGTTGACATACAGGGGCAAATCCATCAGAGTGACCGCAGACTTCTCTAATGAAACTTTCCAAGCAAGAAGACAATGGTCATCTACCTTAAATCTACTTAAACAGAACAATTTCCAGCCCAGAATTCTGTACCCTGCTAAGCTAAGCTTCAAAATTGATGGAGAAATCAAATCATTTACGGATATACAAACATTGAGGAAAATCGCCACAACAAGACCAGCTCTACAGGAAATACTTCAACCTGTTCTGCACACTGACCACCACAATGGATCAGCAGCAAAGGAAGAACTCAGAAATTAAAGAACAGAACCAAACCTCCACACTGATGCAAAAGATAAAGCTAAGCAATGGACTCTCACAAAATAAGACGAATAGAATACTACCACACTTATCAATTATCTCAATAAATGTTAATGGCTTGAATTCCCCACTGAAGAGACATAGATTGGTTGACTGGATTAAAAAACACAAGCCATCCATTTGCTGTCTACAAGAAACACACCTGGCTTCAAAAGACAAATTAAAGCTCCGAGTCAAGGGTTGGAAGACAATTTTTCAGGCAAATGGAATTCAGAAGAAAAGAGGAGGTGTGATCTTATTTTCAGATACATGTGGATTTAAAGCAACTAAAGTCAAAAAAGACAAAGATGGTCACTTTATACTGGTCAAGGGAAAAATACAACAAGAAGACATTTCAATTCTAAATATCTATGCACCCAATTTAAATGCTCCCAGATTCTTGAAACAGACCTTACTCAGTCTGAGCAACATGATATCTGATAATACCATAATAACAGGGGACCTTAACACTCCTCTTACAGAGCTGGACAGATCCTCTAAACAGAAATTAAACAAGGATATAAGAGACTTAAATGAGACCCTAGAACAACTGTGCTTGATAGACGCATATAGAACACTCCATCCCAAAGATAAAGAATATACATTCTTCTCATCACCCCATGGAACAGTCTCCAAAATTGATCATATCCTGGGACACAAAACAAATATCAACAGAATCAAAAGAATTGAAATTTTACCTTGTATCTTCTCAGACCATAAGGCACTAAAGGTGGAACTCAACTCTAACAAAAATGCTCGACCCAAAGGCATGGAAACTAAACAATCTTCTGTTGAATAACAGATGGGTGCAGGAAGAAATAAAACAGGAAATCATTAACTTCCTTGAGCATAACAACAATGAAGACACAAGCTACCAAAACCTGTGGGATACTGCAAAAGCAGTTTTGAGAGCAAAATTCATCGCTTTAGATGCCTACATTTGAAAAACAGAAAGAGAGCACATCAACAATCTCACAAGAGATCTCATGGAATTGGAAAAAGAAGAACAATCTAAGCCTAAACTCAGTAGAAGAAAAGAAATATCCAAAATCAAATCAGAGATCAATGAAATTGAAAACAAAAGAATCACTCAGAAAATTAATGAAACAAGGAGTTGGTTTTTTGAAAAAATAAATAAAATAGATAAACCATTGGCCAGACTAAAGAGGAATAGAAAAGTAAAATCTCTAGTAACCTCAATCAGAAATGATAAAGGAGAAATAACAACTGATCCCACAGAGATACAAGAGATCATCTCTGAATACTACCAGAAACTCTATGCCCAGAAATTTGACAATGTGAAACAAATGGATCAATATTTGGAATCACACCCTCTCCCTAGACTCAGCCACGAAGAAATAGAGATCCTGAACAGACCAATTTCAAGCACTGACATCAAAGAAACAATAAAAAATATTCCAACCAAAAAATGCCCTGGTCCAGATGGCTTCACTCCAGAATTCTATCAAACCTTCAAGGAAGAGCTCATTCCTGTACTGCAGAAATTATTCCAAAAAATTGAGGAAGAAGGAATCTTCCCCAACACATTCTATGAAGCAAACATCATCCTGATACCAAAACCAGGAAAAGACCCAAACAAAAAGGAGAATTTCAGACCAATCTCACTCATGAACATAGACGCAAAAATTCTCAACAAAATCCTAGCCAATAGATTACAGCTTATCATCAAAAAAGTCATTCACCATGATCAAGTAGGCTTCATCCCAGGGATGCAAGGCTGGTTTAACATACGCAAGTCTATAAACGTTATCCACCATATTAACAGAGGCAAAAATAAAGATCACATGATCCTCTCAATAGATGCAGAAAAAGCATTTGATAAAATCCAGCATCCTTTTCTAATTAGAACACTGAAGAGTATAGGCATAGGTGGCACATTTCTAAAATTGATTGAGCTATCTATGACAAACCCACAGCCAATATTTTACTGAATGCAGTAAAACTGAAAGCTTTTCCTCTTAGAACTGGAACCAGACAAAGTTGTCCTCTGTCACCTTTACTACTCAACGTAGTGCTGGAAGTTCTAGCGAATACAATTAGGCAAGACAAGGAAATAAAGGGAATCCAAATGGGAGCAGAGGAGGTCAAACTCTCCCTCTTTGCTGACAACATGATCTTATACTTAGAGAACCCCAAAGACTCAACCACAAGACTCCTAAAAGTCATCAAAAAATACAGTAATGTTTCAGGATATAAAATCAATGTCCACAAGTCAGTAGCCTTTGTGTACACCAATAACAGTCAAGATGAGAAGCTAATTAAGGACACAACTCCCTTCACCATAGTCTCAAAGAAAATGAAATACCTAGGAATATACCTAACGAAGGAGGTGAAGGACCTCTATAAAGAAAACTATGAAATCCTCAGAAAGGAAATAGCAGAGGATATTAACAAATGGAAGAACATACCATGCTCATGGATGGGAAGAATCAACATTGTTAAAATGTCTGTACTTCCCAAAGCAATCTACGTATTCAATGCCATTCCTATCAAAATCCAACATCGTACTTTCAAGATTTGGAAAAAATGATTCTGCGTTTTGTATGGAACCGGAAAAAAACCCCGTATAGCTAAGGCAGTTCTCTGTAACAAAAATAAAGCTGGGGGCATCAGCATACCAGATTTTAGTCTGTACTACAAAGCCATAGTGCTCAAGACAGCTAGGTACTGGCACAAAAACAGAGACATAGACACTTGGAATCGAATTGAAAACCAAGAAATGAAACTAACATTTTACAACCACCTAATCTTTGATAAACCAAACAAGAACATACCTTGGGGGAAAGACTCCCTATTCAATAAATGGTGTTGGGAGGACTGGATGTCTACATGTAAAAGACTGAAACTGGACCCACACCTTTCCCCACTCACAAAAATTGATTCAAGATGGATAAAGGACTTAAACTTAAGGCATGAAACAATAAAAATCCTCCAAGAAAGCATAGGAAAAACACTGGAAGATATTGGCCTGCGGAAAGACTTTATGAAGAAGACTGCCATGGCAATTGCAACAACAACAAAAATAAACAAATGGGACTTCATTAAACTGAAAAGCTTCTGTACAGCTAAGGAGACAATAACCAAAGCAAAGAGACAACCTACACAATGGGAAAGGATATTTGCATATTTTCAGTCAGACAAAAGCTTGATAACTAGGATCTATAGAGAACTCAAGTTAATCCACATGAAAAAAGCCAACAATCCCTTATATCAATGGGCAAGAGACATGAATAGAACTTTCTCTAAAGACGACAGACGAATGGCTAACAAACACATGAAAAAATGCTCATCATCTCTATATATTAGAGAAATGCAAATCAAAACAACCCTGAGATATCATCTAACCCCAGTGAGAATGGCCCACATCACAAAATCTCAAAACTGCAGATGCTGGTGTAGATGTGGAGAGAAGGGAACACTTTTACACTGCTGGTGGGACTGCAAACTAGTACAACCTTTCTGGAAGGAAGTATGGAGAAACCTCAAAGCACTCAAGCTAGACCTCCCATTTGATCCTGCAATCCCATTACTGGGCATCTACCCAGAAGGAAAGAAATCCTTTTATCATAAGGACACTTGTACTAGACTGTTTATCGCAGCTCAATTTACAATCGCCAAAATGTGGAAACAGCCTAAATGCCCACCAACCCAGGAATGGATTAACAAGCTGTGGTATATGTATACCATGGAATACTATTCAGCCATTAAAAAAAAATGGAGACTTTACATCCTTCGTATTAACCTGGATGGAAGTGGAAGACATTATTCTTAGTAAAGCATCACAAGAATGGAGAAGCATGAATCCTATGTACTCAATTTTGATATGAGGACAATTAATGACAATTATGGTTATGGGGGTGAAACAGAAAGAGGGAAGAAGGGAGGTGGGTGGGGCCTTGGTGTGTGTCACATTTCATGGGGGCAAGACATGATTGCAAGAGGGACTTTACCTAACAATTGCAATCAGTGTAACCTGGCTTATTGTACCCTCAATGAATCCCCAACAATTAAAAAAAAGAAAAAGAAAATAGTACTTCATTTTACATGGAATCAGAAAAAACCTCAAATAGCCAAGACATTACTCAGAAATAAGAACAAATCAGGAGGTATCACATTACCAGACTTCAGGCTATACTATAAATCTATAGTGATTGAAACAACATGGTACTGGCACAAAAACAGAGTGGTAGATTTATGGAACAGAATAGAGAACCAAGAGATGAACCCAGCTACTTACGCCATTTGATCATCAACAAACTTATCAAAAATATTCAGTTGGGGAAAGATTCCCTATTTAACAAATGGTACTGGGTGAATTGGCTGGCAACCTGTAGAAGACTGAAACTGAATCCCCACCTTTCACCATTAGCAAAAATTGATAAATCTCAATAAAAGATTTAAGCTTAAGACATGAAACTATAAAAAATACTAGCAGAGAGTGGAGGGAAAACAGTTGAAGAAATCAGGCTGGGAGAATATTTTATGAGGAGGAACCCCGCATCCCGGGGAATTGAAGCAACACCAAAAATACATTACTGGGATCTAATCAAACTAAAAAGCTTTTGCACAGCCAAGAGTACAGTAAGTAAAGCAAACAGACAACCTTGAGAATGGGAGAAGATTTTTGCAGGTTATGCTTCCAACAAAGGTCTGATAACTAGAATCCACACAGAACTCAAACTAATCAATAATAAAAGAATACATAACGCCATTTCAATGTGGACAAAAGACTTGAACAGAAATTTCTCTGATAAAGACAGGCACATGGCCTATAAACACATGGAGAAATGCTCATCATCCTCAATCATCAGAGAAATGCAAATCAAAAACTACTTTGAGATATCATCTAATGCCAGTAAGATTAGCCCACATCACAAAATCCCAAAACTACAGATGTTGGTGAGGATGCAGAGAGAAGGGAATGCTTCAACACTGCTGGTGGGAATGCAAGCTAACACAACCTTTTTGGAAAGAAGTTTGGAGAACACACAAGGAACTAAAAGTAGACCTACCATTCAATCCTGCAATTCCTCTACGAGGTATATACCCAGATGATCAAAAATTATTTTAAAACAAAGACATTTGCACCAGAATGTTTATTGCAGCCCAATTCATAATAGCCAAGACATGGAAACAGCCCAAGTGCCCATTGACCCATGAATGGATTAACAAATTGTGGTATATGTACATTATGGAATACTATGCAGCCATAAAAAAAGACAGAAACTTCACATCTTCTATGTTTACCTGGATGGAGTTGGAGCATATTCTTCTTAGCGAAGTATCTTAAGAACAGATTTAAAAGTATCCAATGTACTCAAATACTATTACAAAATCAATTTATAACCACCTACACACTCATTTGAATGGCAAAACATAACTATAGTGCAGAAAGTAGAAGGGAAGAGGAGAGCAAGTGGGGGGGATATGGAAAAAGGAAGGGCATTTGGGTGGACCTCACCTAATGTGCATGATGCAACGGTACATTTCAAAACTATTAAGAAATGAGTATAATTGTGATGGATGTGTTACTTAGTTCAAGGTAAGCAGTTCACATTGTATGCTGCAGCAGTACCCTGAACCCCATAAATGCATCAATGTACAAAGTTATGATTTAATAAAAAACAATTAAAAAAAGAAGAAGAAGAGGCCAGGCACCATGGTTCACACCTGTAATCCTACCACTCTGTGAGGCCAAAGTGGGAAGATTGCTTGAGATCAGAAGTTGGAGATAGGACTGATGAAGAGCAAAACCCCATCTTTATTAAAAATAGAAAAATTAGCTAGGCCTTGTGTTGGCTGCCTATAGCCCCAGGTACTCAGGAAGCTGAAGCAGGAGGATTGCTTGAGCCCAGTAGTTTGAGTTTGCTGTGAAGTAGGCTGAGACTATGGCACTCTATCCCAGATGAGACATTTGCAAAAATAAATAAATAAATAACTTTATAATTAAAAAACAAAACAAAACTCAGGCCAGGTATCTGCTACATACAAGAATCTCATCTTATCTTAGAAGATATAGACAAATGGAAATCAGAAAAAAGCAGATGTTGCAATTTTATTCACAGATACAATAGGCTTTAAACCAACAAAAGTAAGGAAAGATAAGGATGGTCACCTCATATTTGTTAAGGGTAACACTCAACATGATGAGATTTCAATTATTAACATTTATGTAGCCAACCACAATGCGCCTCAATTTAACAGACATAAGCAACTTGATTTCCTCCAGCACCATAATAGTCGGAGATTTTAACAATCCTTTGGCAGTGTTAGATACATCCTCCAATAAGAAGCTAAGCAAGGCTCCGGGCTCGGATCCGTTACAGCGGAGCCCTCGGGAGCCAAAGAGCTTGCAATAAAAGGCTTTTACGCTTTTGCATCGGGAAAAAAAAAAAAAAGAAGCTAAGCAAAGAAATTTCACACTTAAGAGCAAGATGGCGGTCGAGTAACAGCTTCCTTGCATCTGGACACCGTGAGTCTGGGGAGATAAGACTCCAGGCATCTCTGGCGGCTGGGATCTGCCTATAATCATCCCTTCGAGAATACAGGGAGTCAGAGAGAGACTTCTGGACCCCAAGAGGAGGATAAAAACAGTGGAAAACCGGCAAGTAATCACGTGTATTCAATCGGTCTAATCCCGCCGACAGCTGTAAGTGCAGTAGCAGCAAGACTGCAAACCGAAAAGGCCTTACCTGTGAACTGTTTTGGTGTTTTTGGACTTGGCACTCAGTTAAACTGCCTTGGGGAGAGCTTGAGCGGGAGTGCAGAGAACTTTGGGTGTTGTCTGGGACCCCAGACTGAGCCGCTGAGCCGGATGGACTGAGCTAATAGTGTTTGGCTGAGGGCTGCAGGGAGCCATTGTGAGAGAACTGCCCCAACAAGGTCCACCGTAGGGGTTGCAGAGCAAGGATTGGGCAGGACCTAGTAACCTAGTGACTGAGCAGCCTAAAGGCAGGGTCTGAGCCACCTTACAGCCCTAACCCTCAGGGGCAGAGTGAGACCGGTCTTCGCACACTGGGTAAGTGGATACCCACTTCAGCAGTGATTCCAGCGACAAACACTTTCCTGGGAAAGCTTCTGCTTAGCAAGTTTAGAAGCTTAAAGTGCCTTTTAAGAGGACTGAAGAGAGACATAGGGTGTCTAGCCTGTGGGGTTTGAGAAATCAGTGGAGGCCCCTAGTCGTATCAGCATTGTAATTAACATCTCATACACCAGAAGACCACCTGTTGCCCAGACAGTATTCAACAAGATATATATATTGCTTTGTTTTTGGTTGTTTTTTATTTTCTTTTTTTATTGTTGTTTATTTTGATATTGCTGTTGTTGTTCTGTTTTGTAATTTCAACCTTTTCCGTACAGATTTTTTCTTTTCTCCAGTTTTCTAGTATAAATATAATTTCCCATTGCTGCCTTTTCCAATAACTAGAACGTCATTTTTGCTAGTGTTTCTACCCCTATTATTTGGGTTTTCACCCAATTTTATCCCGCAGAGTTTTCTGTTTGCTTGTTTTGGTTTGATTTATAACATTTTTGTCTTTCCTCTCTACTTGGTGGAGGTGGGATACTATGTCTTATCAGGCTAGCAAAGAGCTGCTGACCTCAAGGGAACCACCAAACCGGGCACCCCCAGAGGTTGGGATTTTTTGAGGTTGTGTCAAAGTACCCTACTGTACACCTATATTGCTCTCTCTCCATCTTTCAGTACCTCTCTTCTTTTTGTCAATATTCCTTTTACCCACCCCCTCTCCTTTCTCTATTTTCTTTTCGTTATTTCCTTCTTTCTTTCATCTCTTCTTGCTTTTCAACCTTCTCATCCTTCTGGTCCTATACGAAAAGGACTCATCGAAACCTTAGTCCACAGGCATGGGAACTTAAAGAGCAAGAGGAAGTGAAAGGAAAACTAGGGCAAGGAAACAGATAAAAGAAATCACTCATGAAGAAGAATCAGCAGAAAACTCCAGGCAACATGAAGAACCAGTCCAGAACAACCCCTCCAAGGGGTTGAGTGCAGAAAGAATGAGTGCAAAAGAATTAAAACAGATGAGTGCAGAAAGAATTAAAACAGGAAATTATTAACTTCCTTGAGCATAATCAGGTAGCTACTGCAGAGGATTCCAACAGTAAAGAAATGTTAGGAATGACAGAAAGGGAATTTAGAATGCACATAATGGAAACAATGAAGGAAACTGCTAATAAAGTGGAAAATAACCAAAAGGAAATCCGAAAACAGAATCAAATAAGAGATGAACGATATGAAGAATACAGAAAGGATATAGTGAGCTGAAGGAACTGAAGCAGTCAATTAGGGAACTTAAAGATGTAATGGAAAGTATCAGCAACAGGTTAGACCATGCAGAAGAAAGAATTTCAGAGGTAGAAGACAAAGTCCTTGAGATAACTCAGATAGTAAAAGAGGGAGAAAAGAAGAGAGAGAAAGCAGAACGTTCACTGTCAGAATTATGGGACCTTATGAAGCGTTCCAACATACGAGATATAGGAATCCCAGAAGGGGAAGAAGAATGCCCCAGAGGAATGGAAGCCATACTAGAGAATATTATAAAAGAAAATTTCCCAAATATCACCAAAGATTTTGACACACTGCTTTCAGAGGGATATCGGACTCCAGGTCGCCTCAACTCTAACCGAGCTTCTCCAAGACACATTGTGATGAACCTGTCCAAAGTCAAGACAAAAGAAAAGATTCTGCAAGCTGCCAGAAGTAAGCACCACTTGACCTACAGAGGCAAATCCATCAGAGTGACCGCAGACTTCTCTAATGAAACTTTCCAAGCAAGAAGACAATGGTCATCTACCTTTAATCTATTTAAACAGAACAATTTCCGGCCCAGAATTTTGTACCCTGCTAAGCTAAGCTTTAAAATTGATGGAGAAATCAAACCATTTACGGATATACAAACATTGAGGAAATTCGCCACAACAAGACCAGCTCTACAGGAAATACTTTAACCTGTTCTACACACGGACCATCACAATGGATCAGCAGCAAAGTAAGAACTCAGAAACTAAAGGACAGAACCTAACTTCCACACTGATGTAAAAGATAAAACTAAGCAATGGACTCTTACAAAATAAGATGACTAGAATACTACCACGCTTATGAATTATCTCAATAAATGTTAATGGCTTGAATTCCCCACTGAAGAAGCATAGATTGGCTGAATGTATTAAAAAACACAAGCCATCTATTTGCTATCTGCAAGAAACACACCTGGCTTCAAAAGACAAATTAAAGCTCTGAGTCAAGGGTTGCAAGACAATTTTTCAGGCAAATGGAATTCAGAAGAAAAGAGGAGTTGCGATCTTATTTTCAGATACATGTGAATTTAAAGCAACTAAAGTCAAAAAAGACAAAGATGGTCACTTTATATTGGTCAAGGGAAAACTACAACAAGAAGATGTTTCAATTCTAAACATTTATGCACCCAATTTAAAAGCTCCCAGATTCTTAAAACAGACCTTACTCAGTCTGAGCAATATGATATCCGATAATACCATATAATAACAGGGGACTTTAACACTCCTCTTACAGAGCTGGACAGATCCTTTAAACAGAAATTAAACAAAGATACAGGATATTTAAATAAGACTCTAGAACAACTGTGCTTGATAGACGCATATAGAACACTCCATCCCAAACATAAAGAATACACATTCTTCTCATCACCCCATGGAAGATTCTCCAAAATTGATCATAACCTGGGACACAAAACAAATATCAACAGAATCAAAAGAATTGAAATCTTACCTTGTATCTTCTCAGACCATAAGGCACTAAGGGTGGAACTCAACTCTAACAAAAACGTTCGACCCCACACAAAGACATGAAAATTAAACAATCTTCTGTTGAATAACAGATGAGTGCAGAAAGAATTAAAACAGGAAATTATTAACTTCCTTGAGCATAATAACAATGAACACAAAAGCTACCAAAACCTGTGGGATACTGCAAAAGCAGTTTTGAGAGGAAAATTCATCGCGTTTTTTAGTCATTCATTTAGGCATTCATTTTATCGAATGCCTACATTCGAAAAACAGAAAGAGAGCGCATCAACAATCTCACAGGCCATCTTACAGAGTTGGAAAAAGAAGAACAATCTAAGTCTAATGTCAGTAGAAGAAAAGAAATATCCAAAATCAAATCATAGTTCAATGAAATGGAAAACAAAAGAATCATTCAGAAAATTAATGAAACAAGGAGTTGGTTTTTTGAAAGAATTAATAAAATAGATAAACCATTGGCCAGACTATTGAGAAATAGAAAAGTAAAATCTCTAGTAACCTCAATCAGAAATGAGAAAGGGGAAATAACAACTGATCCCACAGAGATACAAGAGATCATCTCTGAATACTACCAGAAACCCTATGCCCAGAAATTTGAAAATGTGAAGGAAATGGATCAATATTTGGAATCACACCCTCTCCCTAAACTTAGCCAGGAAGAAATAGAGCTCCTGAACAGATCAATTTCAAGTACTGAGAATAAAGAAACAATAAAAAATCTTCCAACCAAAAAAAGCCGTGGTCCAGATGGCTTCACACCAGAATTCTATCAAACCTTCAAGGAAGAGCTTATTCCTGTATTGTAGAAATTATTCCAAAAAATCGAGGAAGAAGGAATCTCCCCCAACACATACCATGAAACAAACATCACTTTGATACCAAAACCAGGAAAAGACGCAACAAAAAAGGAGAATTTCAGACCAATCTCACTCATGAATATAGATGCAAAAATTCTCAACAAAATCCTAGCCAATAGATTACAGCTTATAATTAAAAAAGTCAGGCGGCACCTGTATCTCGGTAGGTAGGGCGCCAGCCCCATATACCGAGGGTGGAGGGTTCAAACCCACCCCCGGCCAAACTGCAACCAAAAAATAGCTGGGCATTGTGGCGGGCGCCTGTTGTCCCAGCCACTCGGGAGGCTGAGGCAAGAGAATGGCCTAAGTCCAGGAGTTGGAGGTTGTTGTGAGCTGTGTGAGGCCACGGCACCACACCGAGGGCCATAGGATGAGACTCTGTCTCTACAAAAAAAAAAAGTCATACATCATGATCAAGTAGGCTTCATCCCAGGGATGCAAGGCTGGTTTAACATATGCAAGTCCATAAACGTTATCCACCATATTAACAGGGGCAAAATTAAAGAAAATATGATCCTCTCAATAGATGCAGAAAAAGCATTTGATAAAATCCAGCATCCTTTTCTAATTAGAACACTGAAGAGTCTAGGCATAGGTGGCACATTTCTAAAACTGATTGACGCTATCTATGGCAAACCCACAGCTAATATTTTACTGAATGGAGTAAAACTGAAAGCTTTTCCTCTTAGAACTGGAACGAGACAAGGTTGTCCTCTGTCACCTTTACTTTTCAACATAGTGCTGGAAGTTCTAGCCAATACAATTAGGCAAGACAAGGATATAAAGGGAATCCAAATGGAAGCAGAGGAGGTCAAACTCTCCCTCTTTGCTGATGACATGATCTTCTACTTAGAGAATCCCAAAGACTCAACCACAAGACTCCTAGAAGTCATCAAAAAATACAGTAATGTTTCAGGATATAAAATCAATGTCCACAAGTTAGTAGCCTTTGTATACGCCAATAGCAGTCAAGATAAGAAGCTAATTAAGGACACAACTCCCTTCACCATAGTTTCAAAGAAAATGAAATACCTAGGAATATACCTAACGAAGGAGGTGAAGGACCTCTATAAAGAAAATTGTGAAATCCTCAGAAAGGAAATAGCAGAGGATTTTAACAAATGGAAGAATATACCATGCTCATGGATGGGCAGAATCAACATTGTTAAAATGTCTATACTTCCCAAAGCAATCTACCTATTCAATGCCATTCCTATCAAAATACCAACATCGTACTTTCAAGATTTGGAAAAAATGATTCTGCGTTTTATATGGAACCAGAAAAAAACCCATATAGCTAAGGCAGTTCTTACTAATAAAAATAAAGCGGGGCATCAGCATACCAGATTTTAGTCTGTACTACAAAGCCATAGTGGTCAAGACAGCATGGTACTGGCACAAAAACAGAGACATAGACACTTGGAATCGAATAGAAAACCAAGAAATGAAACTAAAATATTACAACCACCTAATCTTCCATAAACCAAACAAGAACATACCTTGGGGGAAGGACTCCCTATTCAATAAATGGTGTTGGGAGAACTGGATATCCACATGTAAAAGACTGAAACTGGTCCCACACCGTTCCCCACTCACAAAAATTGATTCAAGATGGATAAAGGACTTAAATTTATGGCATAAAACAATAAAAATCCTCAAAGAAAGCATAGGAAAAACACTGGAAAATATTGGCCTGGGGAAAGACTTCATGAAGAAGACTGCCATGGCAACTGCAACAACAACAAAAATAAACAAATGGGACTTCATTAAACTGAAAAGCTTCTGTACAGCCAAGGAGACAACAACCAAAGCAAAGAGACAACCTACACAATGGGAAAGGATATTTGCATATTTTGAATCAGACAAAAGCTTGATAACTAAGATCTATAGAGAACTCAAATGAATCCACATGAAAAAAGCCAACAATCCCTTATATCAATGGGCAAGAGACATGAATAGAACTTTCTCTAAAGATGACAGACGAATGGCTAACAAACATATGAAAAAATGTTCATCATCTCTATATATTAGAGAAATGCAAATCAAAACCACCCTGAGATACCATCTAACCCCAGTGAGAATGGCCCACATCACAAAATCTCAAAACTGCAGATGCTGGTGTGGATGTGGAGAGAAGGGAACATTTTTACTCTGCTGGTGGGACTGCAAACTAGTACAACCTTTCTGGAAGGAAGTATGGAGATACCTTAAAGCACTCAAGCTAGACCTCCCATTAGATCCTGCAATCTCATTACTGGGCATCTATCCAGAAGGAAAAAAATCCTTTTATCATAAGGACACTTGTACCAGACTGTTTATTGCAGCTCAATTTACAATCGCCAAAATGGGGAAACAGCCTAAATGCTCACCAACCCAGGAATGGATTAACAAGCTGTGGTATATGTATACCATGGAATACTATTCACCTATTTAAAAAAATGGAGACTTTACATCCTTCGTATTAACCTGGATGGACGTGGAAGACATTATTCTTAGTAAAGCATCACAAGAATGGAGAAGCATGAATCCTATGTACTCAATTTTGATATGAGGACAATTAATGGCAATTAAGGTCATGGGGAGCAAGGAAAGGCAGAGGGAAGGAAGGAGGGAGGAGGGTGGGGCCTCGGTGTGTGCCACACCTTCTGCGGGCAAGACATGATTGCAAGAGGGACTTTACCTAACAAATGCAATCAGTAATCTGGCTATTGTACCCTCATGAATCCCCAACAATAAATAAAAAAAAAAAAAGAAAGAAATTTCAGACTTAACCATTCAACAATTGGATTTAATAGACATCTACAGAACAGTTTATCCTAACAAAATTGAATACACATTCTTCTCATCCGGCCATGGAAGATCCTCCAAAATTGATCATATCTTAGGTCATAAGTCTAACCTCAGCAAATTTAAAAGAATATAAATTATTCCTTGCTTTTTCTTGGACAGTCATGGAATAAAAGTTGAACTCAGAAGAGGGACTATACCTAATAAATGCAATCAGTGTAACCCGGTTTATTGTACGCTCAATGAATCCCCAACAATAAAAAAAAAAAGTTGAACTCAGTAACAAGAATCTGCATACTCATACAAAAACATGGAAATTAAATAACCTTATGCTAAATGATAGCTGGGTCATAGACGAGATTAAGAAGGAATTTGGAACAAAATGATAATGAAGACATGAATTACCAGAACCTCTGGGATACTGCAAAAGCAGTTCTAAGAGGGAAATTTATAGCACTGCAAGCCTTCCTCAAGAGAACCAGAAGAGATGAAATTAACAACTTAATGGGACATCTCAAGCAACTGGAAAAGGAAGAACATTCCAATCCCAAACCCAGCAGAAGAAAAGAAATAACCAAAATTTGAGCAGAATTAAATGAAGTTGAAAACAAAAGGATTATATAACAGATCAACAAATCAAAAAGTTGTTTTTTTGAAAAGGTGAATAAAATAGATAAACCTTTGGCTAAGCTAACCAGGAAAAAAAGAATAAAATCTCTAATTTCATAAATCAGAAACGACAAAGACAAAATAACAACAGACTCCTCAGAAATTCAAAAAATCCTTAATGAATATTACAAGAAACTTTATTCTCAGAAATATGAAAATCTGAAGGAACTAGACCAATACTTGGAAGCACGCCACCTTCCTAGACTTAGCCAGAATGAAGTGGAAATGTTGAATAGGCCTATATCAAGTTCTGAAATAGCATCAACCATACATAATCTCCCTAAAAAGAAAAGCCCGGGACCAGATGGCTTCACATCAGAATTCTACCAAACCTTTAAAGAGGAACTAGTACTGATATTACTCAACCTGTTCCAAAATACAGAAAAAGAAGGAAGACTACCTTATACGTTCTATGAAACAAACATCACCTTGATCCCCAAACCAGGAAAAGACCCAACAAGAAAAGAAAACTATAGACCGTTATCACTAATGAATACTGATGCAAAAATATTCGACAAGATCCTAGCAAACAGAATCCAGCAACACATCACACAAATTATACAACATGACCAAGTTGGTTTTATCCCAGGGTATCAAGGCTGGTTCAATATACGTAAATCTATAAATATAATTCAGCACATAAACAATTAAAAAACAAAGACCATATGATTCTCTCAATTGATGGAGAAAAAGCTTTTGATAATATCCAGCATCCTTTAATGATCAGAACACTTAAGAAAATTGGTATAGAAGGGATACTCCTTAAACTGATAGAGGCCATCTACAGGAAACCCACAGCCAATATCCTATTGAATGGAATTAAATTGAAATCATTTCCACTCAGATCAGCAACCAGGCAAGGCTGCTCATTGTCTCCAATGCTTTTCAACACGGTAATGGAAGTCTTAGCCATCACAATTAGGCAGGAAAAGGCTATCAAGGGTATCCATATAGGGTCAGAAGAGATCAAACTCTCACTCTTCGCAGATGATATGATTTTATGTCTGGAAAACACCAGGGATTCTACTACAAAACTCTTAGAAGAGATAAAGGAATACAGGATACAAAAAGAGCGTCTCAGGATACAATATCAACACTCGTAAATCTGTAGCCTTTATATATACCAACAACATTCAAGCTGAAAAAACAGTCAAGGACTCTATTCCTTTCACAATAGTGCCAAAGAAGATGAAATATTTGGGAGTTTATCTAACAGAAGACATGACAGAGCTCTATAAAGAGAACTATGAAACTCTAAGAAAAGAAATAGCTAAAGATGCTCACGGTTGGGAAGAATCAACATTGTTAAAATGTCCACATTACCCAAAGCAATATACAACTGATTTAAAAATATACAATTTTAATGCAATCCCTATTAAAGCTCCACTGTCATACTTTAAAGACATCGAAAAAAATAATACTACATTTTATATGGAATCAGAAAAAAACTTGAATAGCCAAGACATTAATCAGAAATAAAAACAAAGCAAGAGGAATCATTCTATCAGACCTCACATTATACTATAAATCGATAGTGATCAAAATTGCTTGGTACTGGCACAATAACAGAGAGGTAGATGTATGGAACAAAATAGAGAACCAAGAGATAGATGAACTCAGCTATTTACCGTTATTTGATCTCTGATAAGCCAATTAAAAACATTTGTGGGGAAAAGATTCCCTATTTAACAAATGGTGCTCGGTGAACCGGCTGGCAACCTATAGAAGACTGAAACTGGACCTACGGCTTTCACCATCAACTAAGATAGACTCTCACTGGATTAAAGATTTAAACTTAAGGCATGAAACTATAAAAATACTAGAAGAAAGTGCAGGGAAAACAGTTGAAAA
The DNA here is from genome assembly GCF_027406575.1 of Nycticebus coucang. NCBI lineage: Eukaryota > Metazoa > Chordata > Mammalia > Primates > Lorisidae > Nycticebus > Nycticebus coucang. The sequence continues at coordinate 103,493,933 of NC_069783.1, read as the reverse complement.
AATCGGCCTGGGTAAATATTTTATGAGGAAGACCCCCTGGGCAATTGAAGCAGCATCAAAATACACTACTGGGATCTGATCAAACTAAAAAGCTTTTGCACAGCCAAGAGCACAGTAAGTAAAGCAAACAGAGAACCTTCAGAATGGGAGAAGATTTTTGCAGGTTATGCTTCTGACAAAGGTCTGATAACCAGAATCTATAGAGAACTCAAACTAGTCAATAAGAAAAGAATAAATAACTACATTTGTATGTGGGCAAAAGACTTGAACAGAAACTTCTCTGCTGAAGACAGGCGCATGGCCTACAAACACATGAAAAAATGCTCATCATCCTTAATCATCAGAGAAATGCAAATCAAAACCACTTTGAGAACCACTTTGAGATATCATCTAACCCAAATAAGATCAGCCCACATCACAAAATCCCAAAGCCAGAGATGTTGGCGTGGATGTGGAGAAAAGGGAATACTTCTGCATTGCTGGGGGGAATGCAAACTAATGTGTTCCTTTTGGAAAGATGTTTGGAGGTCAGTTAGGGATCTAAAAATAGAACTGCCTTTCGATCCTTCAATGAACCTCTACTAGGTATATATCCAGAAGACCAAAAATCACTTTGTAACAAAGATATTTGCACCAGAATGTTTATTGCAGCTCAATTCATAATTGCTAAGTCATGAAAGAAGCCCAAGTGCCCATCGACCCATGAATGGATTAATAAATTGTGATATATGTACACCATGGAATATTATGCAGCCTTAAAAAAGATGGAGATTTTACCTCTTTCATGTTTACATGGATGGAGCTGGAACATATTCTTCTTAGCAAAGTATCTCAAGAGTATCCAATGTACTCAGCCCTACTATGAAACCAATTTATAGCTTTCATATGAAAGCTATAACCCAACTATAGCCCAAGAAGAAGAGGAAAAGGGTGGGGGAGGATGAGTGGAGGGAGGGTAATTGGTGGGACCATACCTTCGGTGCATTTTACAAGGGTACATGTTAAATTTACTAAGTGTAGTGTATAAATGTCTTAACACAGTAACTAAGAAAATGTGGTAAAGACTATGTTAACCAATTTGACGAAAATATTTCAAATTGTATATAAAACCAGCACATTGTACCCCATGATTGCGTTAATGTACACAGGTATGATTTCAAAAGATTAAAAAAATTAAAAAGACAACACCAAAGAAAACTTCAAATATTGAGTTAAAAATCTAAAAAAGAATTCAGGAATTTTATGCATATGTCAAACAGTTATAGGACACTAATGAATGAAATTAGAGTTCTAAAAAAATGGAGAGAAATTTCCCCTTCCTGAAGACTCAACACAGTAAAGATGTCAATCCTCAAATTGATACAAGGGTGTCAACTGCTTATCTGTGGTGTCGGGTATCACAAAATGTATGCATGGTCCTTTATCTTTTGCTGATCAGCTTTCTTTAGTGCTTGTGTATTTAATGTGTGGTCCAAGACAACTCTTATTCTTCCAATGTGTATCAGAAAAAAGGTTGGACACTCCTGAACACAAGTTTAATGCAATTCCTATCAAAATTCCAGCAAGTTGGCTCAGCACCTGTGGCTCAGATGGCTGAGGCGCCAGCCACATACACCTGAGCTGGTGGGTTCGAATCCAGCCCGGGCCCACCAAACAACAATGATGGCTGCAACCAAAAATAGCCAGGCATTGTGGCAGGCGCCTGTAGTCCCAACTACTTGGGAGGCTGAGGCAGGAGAATTGCTTGAGCCCAGGAGTTGGAGGTTGCTGTGATCTGTGATGCCACAGCACTCTACCCAGGGCAACAGCTTGAGGCTCCGTCTCAAAAAGAAAAAAAAAAAATTCCAGCAAGCTATCTTATAGGTAGAGAAAATTAGCCCAGGATGAAGGAGGGACGAGGAGGTGGATTGGAGGGGAGAGGGGAGGTCTGATGGAGGGAGGGTAAACAGTGGAGCCACACCTATGGTGCATATTGCAAGGGTACATGTCATCTCTATTAAGCATAGTGTATAATGTTTTAACACAATAATTAAGTAAATGAGGTGAAAGCTATATTAACTAGTTTGATGTAAGCATTCCAAATTGTATTTAAAATCAGCACATTGTACCCCATAAATGCATTAATGTATACATGATCTATGTGTTTATGACTTACTAAAAAAGAAAAATAAAGAGCACATACTCAAAACAAAAAAATTACAAAACAACTACATCAAAAGAAATAATATTGAGCAGAGTATTACTTAAAGATTGATTCCTATTAATCAATTACCTGTGTTCCAGCGTCTAGCTGTCTTAGTGACCAATATATAAATTTTACAAAAGGCTCGTGAAGTTTTACATTCACAAATGGCATCCACTGTAGCTGCTCTGTCATCATAGGCAAAAGCTAAAGATAAAATAATGGAAAATAGGCATATTATTTTTAGATATCTGAAATCAATTACCACAATTTTCTAAAAATTATATTTAAAGAAAAAAGAAGAGTTCTGTAACAAAAAATCTTCACTTTAAAATCATATGTAATACAATCTGGCAACATGTATTTGAAATTTTAAATATGTATTTCCTTTCATCCAGCAATAGCATTGTCTACTTTAAGATTAACCTATTATACAAAGACAGTCTCTGAACCTTAAATGGTTCAATTTAAGATATATATATATATATACACACACGCACATATACATAACTATTAAAAATAATAACCTAGATTTCCATTTATTGCCATGGCATATTCTGGTGTGAAAAAAGCTAGTTACAAAAGAGCAAATGTCAATTACAGTAGAAAAGAGATATATGAAAGAATCTGAAAAAAAAGCTTGAAGAGATAGTATCAAGATGACTGACTAAACACAGATAGTATATGCCTCCTCCTCAAAATAATATGATAGATAACATTTTGAACATATCATGAAAGAAAGAAGGCCTGGATTTACCAGAGGAGTAACAGGAAGAACCAAAAGCATGGACAGGGTTCAAAGCTTACCTGGCTGGGGACTGGGTGAGAGGCAGGAGAAGCTCCTGGACTTGGGGAAACAGTAAGATAGAAACCCACAGGGCTCCACACTCCAAAACAGGGTTTTACGGTCTTGGCTATGAGAGAGTATTTTGACTCATGCATGCCCTGGGCCTAACATAGGGAGCTGCCTAGAGGTTTCACAGAGACATTGTTCCAGAAAGGGAACCCATACAAAATCCCACCTGGGCCTCCAGTGCCTCCAGCTGGGCACCAATTTAAGAGTGTTAAGAGCATCTACAGACATGATTGCTGCTGCTACATTACTCTTAGGAAAAAGGATACTGGGGGCTCCCACGCAATCCTGGGAAGGAACCCATCACGCTGCTGTGGGCTGCTCTTGAGACTGAGTCATGAGCAATTTGCACACTCCACTCAGCTTCCTGCCTACATAGCTTGCTCGAAAGGGCCTCTCCCTCTTTGGTGGTAGGCCCAACATGCCATTTTTGAGAGCTGTGCCCTGATCTTGAGCCAAGTTTGAGTAAAGTCTGGGCTGACAAACTACAACTGCCATCTTACCCTAGAGGGACAAGAAACCAGGCTCTCCTGGATATATCCCCACCACCTGGTAATCACCTGCTATGAGTCCAAAGCTTCTTCCATATGCTGCTTGCCTGGAAGAGGCCCCGCCCTCTCTGGTAGCAGACTCAAGGTACCATTTTCAGAGTTTAACTCTGGGTTGCACGGGGTTGCACCCAGCCCTTGGGCCAAGTTTGGGTTGATGCTATGGCAGCTGCTACTACTAAGCCAAGGAGAGACACCTAGAAGCCAGCCTCTCTTACATAGACCTAGGACAAAAGCCATGCAACAGGATGCTATGAGAATGAGTAACAAGTGGACTGTACTTTCCACAACTTCTTGCCCATGTTTCATGCCTGAGCAAGGCCCCCTCCACCCCAGCCCCAGGCCCACAGATGGCACCACTTTTAGACTGTAATGTTAGGCTGTGCCCTGCCACCTGGCAAGTTTAAGGCAACACAGCTGCAGTGGCCACTTGGCTGTAAAAGGACAGGACCGACCAAACTCTACTAAAACACACTTAGAACCATACCCACTACCCTGCTACAGGCAGCTGTGGAGCTAGGGACTAGCTTGGTCAACCCACTGCAGCTACCAGCTACCCTTTGAGTCTCAGGAGGGTGCTCTCCCGCCATTACCCACATCAAAAATGCTGCCCAGGGGCCTGATAATCTTCCCAGACACCTGGCCCACTGCAACGACTACCAACCCCTGAACAAGCCACCTAGAGGCTCAGGAATTGGGCCTCCAAAACCACTGACACTGGTGCTCAGGGTTTAAAACAAGGCACACTCAGCCCCACCAGGGCCCATAGACTAGCTCAACTGGCATCCAAATCCCTATAAAATCTTGACCACAACCTCAATTAATAATCATATCCTAAGCCACCAAGGGAATCACAGATACTACTGACTCTGTGGTACTGTTGAAAAAAATCATATAAAGATCACACTACAGCAGGCACACAAATCAAAGCCACAATGTCCTACTCAACCAACAACATACATACATCTTCAGAAAAATTCTCCTGTGAAAGCAATTTCAAAAAACTCAGAAGTGGCTATTAACCAGATGCACAGATATAAATGGAAGAACAAAGAAAATGTGACAAAGCAAGGAAATATACCACCAAAGGACCAGAACAACGTCCAACAACAGATCCTGTGGTGTTACACATATGTATTGGTTTTCATCCACAGTCCTTATGGAGATTCGTAACTCCCATAATCCTTGTTATAATGTTGGGGCATTTTAGGCCTCAAGAGCAGGCCTCAGGAGATACAATCTCTCTCTGCGCTTTTCCTAACTTCCTTTCATTTGCCCAAGGCAGGATTCTAATATGATTATGGCTCAAAAGACTCTCATTGGAGAGACCATCCTGCCCCCTATCCTGGGGGAAAGAATGCTACACTGTGAGGCCAGGAGGAATCTGAATAGACAGGCAGTGTGGGGTTAGATTATGCGCTTTTTGCCTAATCACAATTCTACGTGGTTGTCAATCATGCCTATATAATGAAGCTGCCATGGAAAATGCAGAGGACTAGGTTTGAAGAGCTTCTGGACAGCTGAACATGAGGAAGGTGGTGGGCCTAGGCAGGGCATAGAAACTCCATGCCCTTTTCCCCATACCTCCTTCTATGCATCTCTTCATTTTAATCTTTTGTAATATCTGTTATAATAAAACAGTAAATGTGTTTCCAACATCTGTGAGTCACTCCAACAAATTAATCAAACCCACGGAGAAAGGGGGTCATGGGAAACCACAACTTAAAGCGTTGTCAGAAGTTCCATAGTCCAGGACTTACAACTAGTGTCTGGGGGAGGGGGGTTGGGAACTGATCCCCTATCCCTAGCATCTGACTTATTTTCAGGTAGATAAGTCTTGGAACTGAATTAGAACACAAGCAGCTGTTGTCCGCTGTTTGGTGTGTGTAGAAGAACTCCACATTTGGTCACAGAAGTCCTCTGTGTTACTATTATGGAGTTTAGAGGAAAGCACGGTTTGTGTGTGTATGTTTCCCAAAGCAGATTCCAATGAAAAAAGAACTTGAAATGCCAGATAAAGAATTCAAAATATTGACTTAAAAGGAGCTCAATGAGATGCAAGAGAAATCTGAAAACCAATACAAAGAAATCAGAAAAACAATTCAGAATAGAATGAGAAATTTACCAACGACAAAGATATCTTTAAAAAGATTCTGGAACTGAAAGTCATTAAAGAAAACACAAAGTAGCTTCAAGAATAGACTGGACCAAGCAGAAGAATTAATCTTAAAATTTGAAGAAAAGTCTTTTGAAATAATCCAGACAAAAATAAAGAAAAAAGAATTAAAAAGAAAGTTTTCGAGACTTCTGGGACTGGGATTACATAAAGTGACCAAACTCATGAATTATCAGTATTCCCAAGGGGAAGAGAAATTAAAAATTGTTTAGATAATCTGTTTAAAGAAATAGTTAAAACTTCCCACGTCTAGCAAGGGAGTTAGACATCCAGACACAGGAGTCCCACTGATCCCCTGGCAAATATTAATACACTGCAAAAAGGACTTCACGTCAGCATATTATATTCAGAATGTCTAAAAATCAAAGTAATCAACGTGAAATAAAGAATTTTAAAATTAGCAAGAGAAAAGCCTCTAGTTGCCTATAAATGAAACCCCATAGGACAAACAGCAGACTTATCAACAGAAACCATACAAACCAGAATAACATTTAAGAAAGCACTGAAAGAAAAAAAACTGGCAGCCTGGAATTATTTAGTTATTTTATTTAACTTTATTTCAATAGATTTAGGGAGTACAAGTGGAGTACGTGGATGAATTGAATAGTGAAGAAGTCAGGGCTTTTAGTGTACCTGTCACCTAAATAATATACACTGTACTCAAAAGGTAACTTTTTATCCCTGAGCCACCTTTGACCATCCCCCTGACTCTCTAAAGTCTATTACACCACTGTGTGGAACCATCGTCATTTATGTGACTATATGTGAGCACATGTAGTTAAATATTGCTGTTCCTGAGATACTTAGGATTACGGCTTCCAGTTCCATCCAAGGTGCCGTAAAAGATATTCTTTCATTATTTTTGATGGCTGAGTAGTATTCATGGAAGATACATATTTCCCACCACCACCACCACCACATTTTCTTTATCCACGCAACAGTTGATGGGCACTTACAGTGAAGCCATATCATTGCAATTGTGAATTATGCTGCAATGAACATACAAGTGCATGTGTCTTTTTGACATGAAAGTTCTTCTTCTTTGGGTAGATACACCTAGTAGTGGGACTGCTGTTTTCCACAGAGGTTATACTAATTTACATTCCCACCAACAGTGTGTAAGTATTCTCTTTACAAGTAAATCTGAGCCAGCATCTATTATTTTTGACTTTTTAATAATGGCCATTCTGACAGGGGTAGGATGGCATCTCACTGAGGTTTTAATTTGCATTTCCATGATGATTAGTGATGGTGAGCATTTTTTCATGTATTTATTGGCCATTTGTATATCTACTTCTGAAAAATGTCTGTTCATGTCTTTTTGCCCACTCCTTCTTGGTATGTTTGAGTTGTACATACTGGATATTATAGTCTTTTGTCAGATGTAGAACTTGTGAATATTTTCTCCCATTCTGTAAGTAGTTTACTTACTCTGCTGGTTTCTTTTGCAGTGCAGAAACAGTTTAGTTTAATTAAGACCCATATATTTATTTCGGTGTTTTTGTATGTTTTGGGGGGGGGGGTGGTGGGTCTTAGTTAAAAATTTTTGGCCTAAGCCAGTGGATTCTAAAATATTTTCTAGGTTTTCTTCTACAACTTTTATGGTATCAGGTCTTATGTATAAGTCTTTAATTAATTTTTGTGTATGGTGAGAGATAGGAATTTAGTTTCATTCAGCCAAGAGTTTTATATCCTATGAGAACAACCTTCGTAAATGAAAGAGAAATAAAGTCTTCCCAGGCAAATAAACACTAAGGGAATTACTATACCAGTCTTATGGAAAATGGTCAAAGAAGTCTTAAACATGCAAATAGGAGGTTGATATTCACCATCATGAAAATATAAAATCCATAGGTCTTATAAAACAAATCATACAAAAGAGGAAGAAAGGAATCAAATAGCAACATGATAGAATTTCATCAAATCAAAAAGACAGAAAAAGAAAGAAAGAATTTATGAAGCCCACATACCAATATTACCCTGGGAAATAAATGTGTTACATGTTCCATTTAAAAGATACAAATTGGCAGAATGGATTAAAAAAACACGATCCACCTATATGCTACTTTAAGGAAACCGACCTTATCTATAAAGACATACATACACTGAAAGTAAAGGAGTGACAAAAGATATTCTGCACCTTTCTGTCATGATTTCCATCATTTTCTTCCAGATTTGGCAAACATGTTGGTGCTGGACATAAGAGGTCTTCTGTATCTGATTGTTGGTGTTTTTTAGTAAAGCCAACACAGAACAGATGAAGCAAATAACCATCAGTAGTCTTAACATCAGCATGAGCTTCAATCATAGTTTGTCATTTTTTAACCATAGAACACATTTCATCATGAGTAAGACCCATGCCATGGAAGATAGGCAGTTTTTGCCCAGAACATCTTCAGTAATCAGCGTGAATTTTTTTGTTGTTGTTGTTGCAGTTTGGCAGGGGCAGGGTTTGAACCCGCCACCCTCAGTATATGGGGCCGGCGCCTTACCAACTGAGCCACAGGTGCCGCCCATCAGCGTGAATTTTCTAAATGCAACTTCAGCATTCTGCAGATCAGCAAGACTCACTTCAAACACATGACCTTTGAGGCCATCAGATACAATTTTGGTTCCTTGACTCCTGGTGACTAGCGTTTTCCCAACATTTCTTATATTGAACATAGCAGGTGCCTTCACATCATACCAATCTTTCTTAGAAAATGGATCAACCACTTTCTTCTTTGCTCCTTTTTTACCACCTTTCGTAAGGCGGTTGTTCTTGCCAATCACCATGATGGTACTCAGAGAGCCAAAAGGTTGTGCAATTTTTTAGTTGGTTTTCTTGTATATAGACAGGAGAATAGTTGATGTAAACACCAAAACAGATAAAATTCTAAACAAAGGTATATTTGTTTCCTATTGCTGCAATAATATTTAAATAACACAAATCTATTATTTTGCAGTTCTGTAGGTGAGAAGCCTGATGTGGGTCTTAGCCAGCCAAAATCAAGGTGTCTACAGAGCTGTGTTCCTTTCTGGAGACTAGGAGAGGATCCATCTTCTTGTTCATTCAAGTTGCTGCCAGAATTCAGTTTACTGTGGTTATAGAACTGAGATCTCTAATTCTATACTGGCTATTTATTGAGAGCAATTCCCAGCTTCTAGAAGGCACCAAAATTCCAGTACTCCTGGCGTTTCTCCATCTTCAAAGTTACAACAATGGGCCGAATCTCAAATCCCCTCTTCTGATTTCTTCTGGCTTAAAGAGGTTACTGGGCCCACCTAGATAATCTACCTTAAGGACACCTGATTACCAGTTTTCATTCCCCTTTGCCATGTGCTATCGTGGGATTATTTGTTGCCTCCCAAACTCATGTTGTGACTTAACCCCCAATGTGGTGATATTGAGAAGTGGTGCCTTTATGAGAGGTTTGGTTCTTGAGGATTAATGGACTGATCCATTTGTGGATTAATAGGCTATAGGCTATTATGAAAATGGGACTGGTGGCCTTTGAAGAGGAAGAGAAATCTGAGCTAGCACACTCTGCCCTCTCACCCTGTGATACCATGTGGCACCATGAGACTCTATACAGAGTCCCAACAAACGAGAAAGATCTCACCAGATGTGGCCTCTCAACCTCAGACTTAAATGTAAGAAATAAATTCCTTTTCATTATAAATTATCCCGTCTCCCCTATTCTGCTATAAGCAATAGAAAATAGACAAAGAGGAGGAGAGCAAGATGGCAGCCCAGTAACAGCTTCCTTGCATTTGGGCACCGTGAGTTTGGGGAGATAGGACTCCAGGCATCTCTGGCTGGTAGGATCTGCCTATCATCACCCCTGTGAGTCAGGGAGAGACTTCTGGACCCCAAGAGGAGGAGTAAAACAGTGGAAAAGCGGCAAGTGGTCACGAGTGTTCAATGGGTCTAAACCCGCCCACAACTGTAAGTTCAGTAGCAGCAAGACTGCAAACCGGAAAGGCCTTACCTATGAACTGTTTTGGTGTCTTTGGACATGGCAGTCAGTTGAACTGCCTTGGGGAGAGCCTGAGCCGGAGTGCAGAGAACTTTGGCCATTGTGTAGGGCCCCAGTCTGAGCCGCTGAGCCAGACGGAGCTAATAGTGTTTGGCTGTGGACAGGGAGCCATTGTGAGTGATCTGCCCCAGCAAGCTCCGCCCTCAGGGTTGCAGAACTAGAATTGGGTGGGAGCAGGTAACCTAGTGACTGAGTAGCCTAAGGGTGGGGTCTGAGCTACCTTGCAGACCTAACCCTCAGGGGCAGAGTGAGACCGGTTTTGGCACACTGGGTAAGTGGATAGCCACTTCAGCAGTGATTCCAGCAACAAGCACTTTCCTGGGAAGGCTTCTGCTCAGCAAGTTTACAAGTTCAAAGTGCCTTTTAAGTGGGCTGAAGAGAGATTTAGGGTGTCTACCTGCTGAGGTTTGAGAAATCAGCAGCCTCCAGTCGTATCAGAACTGTGATTAACATCTCATACCCCAGAAGACCACGTGTTGCCCAGACAATATTCAACAACATATACATACTGCTTTGTTTATGGTTGTGGTTTTATTTTTTTTTTTTGTTTGGTTGTTTTTTACTTTATTTTGATGTTGTTGATGTTCTTTTGTTTTTTAATTTCAACCTTTTCCGTACAGATCTTTTTTCTTTCTCAATTTTTCTAGTATAATTATAATTTCCCATTGCTACCTTTTTCAATAACTAGAACTTCATTTCTGCTAGTGTTCCTACCGCTATTATTTGGTTTCTCACCCAAGTTTATCCCGTAAAGTTTTCTGTTTGCTTGCTATGGTTTGATTTATAGCATTTTTGTCTTTCCTCTCTACTTGGTGGAGGTGGGGTACTGTCTGATCAGGTTAGCGAAGAGCTGCTGACCTCAAGGGAACCACCCAACTGGGCACCCCCAGAAGGTGGGTTTTTTTTTAAGGTTGTGTCAAAGTACCCTCCTGTACACCTATATTGCTCTGTCTTCCTCTTTCTGTACCACTCTTCTTTTTGTCAATATTCCTTTTACCCACCCCCATCCTTTCTCTCTCTTTTTTTTTTCTTTTCACTCCATCCTCCTTTCTTTCATCCCTTTCTTGCTCTTCAACCTTCTCACCCTTCTGGTCCTGTACCAAAAGGACTCATCGAACCCTTAGTCCACAGGCACGAGAACTTAAAGAGCAAGAGGAAGTGAAAAGAAAATTAGGGCAAGGAAACAGATAAAAGAAATCACTCATGAGGAAGAATCAACAGAAAACTCCAGGCAACGTGAAGAACCAGTCCAGAACAACGCCGCCAAGGGACCATGAGGTAGCTACTGCAGAGGATTCTGCCTATAAAGAAATGTTAGGAATGACAGAAAGGGAATTTATAATACACATGATGAAAACAATGAAAAAATGATGGAAACAATGAAGGAAACTGCTAATAAAGTGGAAAATAACCAAAAGGAAATCCAAAAACAGAATCAAATAAGAGATGAATGATATGAAGAATATAAAAAGGATATAGCAGAGCTGAAGGAACTGAAACAGTCAATTAGGGAACTTGAAGATACAATGGAAAATATCAGCAACAGGTTAGATCATGCAGAAGAAAGAATTTCAGAGGTAGAAGACGAAGTTCTTGAGATAACTCAGATAGTAAAAGAGGCAGAAAAGAAGAGAGAGAAAGCAGAACGTTCACTGTCAGAATTATGGGACTTTACGAAGCGTTGCAACATACAAGTTATAGGAATCCCAGAAGGGGAAGAAGAATGCCCCAGAGGAATGGAAACCATACTAGAGAATATTATAACAGAAAATTTCCCAAATATCACCAAAGATTCTGACACACTGCTTTCAGAGGGATATCGGACCCCAGGTTGCCTCAACTCTAACCGAGCTTCTCCAAGACACATTGTGATGAACCTGTCCAAAGTCAAGACAAAAGAAAAGATTCTGCAAACTGCCAGGAGCAAACGCCAGTTGATCTACAAGGGCAAATCCATCAGAGTGACCACAGACTTCTCTAATGAAACTTTCCAAGGAAGAAGACAATGGTCATCTACCTTTAATCTACTTAAACAGAACAATTTCCAGTCCAGAATTCTATACCCTGCTAAGCTAAGCTTAAAAATTGAAGGAGAAATCAAATCATTTACAGATACACAAACACTGAGGAAATTCGCCACAAGACCAGCTCTACAGGAAATACTTGAACCTGTTCTGCACACTGACCACCACAATGGATCAGCAGCAAAGTAAGAACTCAGAAATTAAAGGACAGCACCTAACCTCCACACTGATGCAAAAGATAAAACTAAGCAATGGACTCTCACAAAATAAGATGAATAGAATACTACCACACTTATCAATTATCTCAATAAATGTTAATGGCTTGAATTCCCCACTGAAGAGACACAGATTGGCTGACTGGATTAAAAAACACAAGCCATCCATTTCTATCTGCAAGAAACACACCAGGCTTGAAAAGACAAATTAAAGCTCCGAGTCAAGGGTTGGAAGACAATTTTTCAGGCAAATGGAATTCAGAAGAAAGGAGGAGGTGTGATCTTATTTTCAGATACATGTGGATTTAAAGCAACTAAAGTCAAAAAAGACAAAGATGGTCACTTTATATTGGTCAAGGGAAAAATACAACAAGAAGACATTACAATTCTAAATATTTATGCACCCAATTTAAATGCTCCCAGATTCTTGAAACAGACCTTACTCAGTCTGGGCAATATGATACCTGATAATACCATAATAACAGGGGACTTTAACACTCCTCTTACAGAGCTGGACAGATCCTCTAAACAGAAATTAAACAAAGATATAAGAGATTTAAATGACACCCTAGAACAACTGTGCTTGATAGACGCATAGATAGAACACTCCATCCCAAAGATAAAGAACACACATTCTTCTCATCACCCATGGAACATTCCCCAAAAAAAATTTTTTTTTTTTTTGTAGAGACAGAGTCTCACTTTATGGCTCTTTGTAGAGTGCTGTGGCCTCACACAGCTCACAGCAACCTCTAACTCCTGGGCTTAAGCGATTCTCTTGCCTCAGCCTCCCAAGCAGCTGGGACTATAGGCGCCTGCCACAACGCCTGGCTATTTTTTGGTTGCAGTTTGGCCGGGGCCGGGTTTGAACCCGCCACCCTTGGCATATGGGGCAGGTGCCTTACCGACTAAGCCACAGGCGCCACCCTATTCTCCAAAATTGATCATATCCTGGGACACAAAACAAATATCAACAGAATCAAAAGAATTGAAAATTTACCTTGTAACTTCTCAGACCTGAAGGCACTAAGGGTGGAACTCAACTCTAACAAAAACGCTCGACCCCACCCAAAGGCATGGAAATTAAACAATCTTCTGTTGAATAACAGATGGGTGCAGGAAGAAATAAAACAGGAAATCATTAACTTCCTTGAGCATAACAACAATGAAGACACAAGCCACCAAAACCTGTGGGATACTGCAAAAGCAGTTTTGAGAGGAAAATTCATCGCTTTAGATGCCTACATTCCAAAAACAGAAAGAGAGCGCATCAACAATCTCACAAGCCATCTTATGAAATTGGAAAAAGAAGAACAATCTAAGCCTAAACTCAGTAGAAGAAAAGAAATATCCAAAATCAAATCAGAGATCAATGAAATTGAAAACAAAAGAATCACTCAGAAAATTAATGAAACAAGGAGTTGGCTTTTTGAAAAAATAAATAAAATAGATAAACCACTGGCCAGACTAACGAGGAATAGAAAAGTAAAATCTCTAGTAACCTCAATCAGAAATGATAAAGGGGAAATAACAACTGATCCCACAGAGATACAAGAGATCATCTCTGAATACTACCAGAAACTCTATGCCCAGAAATTTGACAATGTGAAACAAATGGATCAATATTTGGAATCACACCCTCTCCCTAGACTTATCCAGGAAGAAATAGAGCTCCTGAACAGACCAATTTCAAGCATCGAGATTAAAGAAACAATAAAAAATCTTCCAACCAAAAAATGCCCTGGTCCACATGGCTTCACACCAGAATTCTATCAAACCTTCAAGGAAGAGCTTATTCCTGTACTGCAGAAATTATTCCAAAAAATTGAGGAAGAAGGAATCTTCCCCAACACATTCTATGAAGCAAACATCACCCTGATACAAAAACCAGGAAAAGACCCAAACAAAAAGGAAAATTTCAGACCAATCTCACTCATTAATATAGATGCAAAACTTCTCAACAAAATCCTAGCCAATAGATTACATCTTATCATCAAAAAAGTCATTCATCATGATCAAGTAGACTTCATCCCAGGGAAGCAAGGCTGGTTTAACATACGCAAGTCCATAAACATTATCCACCATATTAACAGAGGCAAAAATAAAGATCACATGATCCTCTCAATAGATGCAGAAAAAGCATTTGATAAAATCCAGCATCCTTTTCTAATTAGAACACTGAAGAGTATAGGCATAGGTGGCACATTTCTAAAACTGATTGAAGCTATCTATGACAAACCCACAGCTAATATTTTACTGAATGGAGTAAAACTGAAAGCTTTCCCCCTTAGAACTGGAACCAGACATGGTTGTCCTCTGTCACCTTTACCATTCAACATAGTGCTGGAAGTTCTAGCCAATACAATTAGGCAAGACAAGGAAATAAAGGGAACCCAAACGGGAGCAGAGGAGGTCAAACACTCCCTCTTTGCTGACGACATGATCTTATACTTAGAGAACCCCAAAGACTCAACCACAAGACTCCTAGAAGTCATCAAAAAATACAGTAATGTTTCAGGATATAAAATCAATGTCCACAAGTCAGTAGCCTTTGTATACACCAATAACAGTCAAGATGTGAAGCTATTTATTAAATGAAAAGGTATTTCATTTTCTTTGAAACTATGGTTAAAGGACACAACTCCCTTCACCATAGTTTCAAAGAAAATGAAATACCTAGGAATATACCTAACGAAGGAGGTGAAGGACCTCTATAACGAAAATTATGAAATCCTCAGAAAGGAAATAGCAGAGGATATTAACAAATGGAAGAACATACCATGCTCATGGATGGGAAGAATCAACATTGTTAAAATGTCTATACTTCCCAAAGCAATCTGCCTATTCAATGCCATTCCTATCAAAATACCAACATCGTACTTTCAAGATTTGGAAAAAGTGATTCTGCGTTTTGTATGGAACTGGAAAAAACCCCGTATAGCTAAGGCAGTTCTCTGTAACAAAAATAAAGCTGAGGGCATCAGCATACCAGATTTTAGTCTGTACTACAAAGCCATAGTGCTCAAGACAGCATGGTACTGGCACAAAAACAGAGACATAGACACTTGGAATCGAATTGAAAACCAAGAAATGAAACAAACATCTTACAACCACCTAATCTTCCATAAACCAAACAAGAACATACCTTGGGGGAAAGACTCCCTATTCAATAAATGGTGTTGGGAGAACTGGATGTCTACATGTAAAAGACTGAAACTGGACCCATACCTTTCCCCACTCACAAAAATTGATTCAAAATGGATAAAGGACTTAAATTTAAGGCATGAAACAATAAAAATCCTCAAAGAAAGCATAGGAGAAACACTAGATGATATTGGCCTGGGGAAAGACTTTATGAAGAAGACTGCCATGGCAATTGCAACAACAACAAAAATAAACAAATGGGACTTCATTAAACTGAAAAGCTTCTGTACAGCTAAGGAGACAATAACCAAAGCAAAGAGACAACCTACACAATGGGAAAGGATATTTGCATATTTTCAATCAGACAAAAGCTTGATAACTAGGATCTATAGAGAACTCAAATTAATCCACATGAAAACAGCCAACAATCCCATGTATCAATGGGCAAGAGACATGAATAGAACCTTCTCTAAAGATGACAGACGAATGGCTAAGAAACACATGAAAAAATGTTCATCATCTCTATATATTAGAGAAATGAAAATCAAAACAATCCTGAGATATCATCTAACCCCAGTGAGAATGGCCCACATCACAAAGTCTCAAAACTGCAGATGCTGGCGTGGATGTGGAGAGAAAGGAACACTTTTACACTGCTGGTGGGACTGCAAACTAGTACAACCTTTCTGGAAGGAAGTATGGAGAAACCTCAAAGCACTCAAGCTAGACCTCCCATTTGATCCTGCAATCTCATTACTGGGCATCTACCCAGAAGGAAAAAAATCCTTTATCATAAGGACACTTATACTAGACTGTTTATTGCAGCGCAATTTACAATCGCCAAAATGTGGAAACAGCCTAAATGCCCACCACCCCAGGAATGGATTAACAAGCTGTGGTATATGTACACCATGGAATACTATTCAGCCATTAAAAAAAATGGAGACTTTACATCCTTCGTATTAACCTGGATGGACATGGAAGACATTATTCTTAGTAAAGCATCACAAGAATGGAGAAGCATGAATCCTATGTACTCAATCTTGATATGAGGACAATTAATGACAATTAAGGTTATGGGAGGGGGAAGCAGAAAGAGGGATGGAGAGAGGGGGGTGGGGCCTTAGTGTGTGTCACACTTTATGGGGGCAAGACATGATTGCAAGAGGGACTTTACCTAACAATTGCAATCAGTGTAACTGGCTTATTGTACCCTCAATGAATCCCCAACAATAAAAAAAAAAAAAAAAAAAAAATGGAGACTTTACATCCTTCGTATTAACCTGGATGGAAGTGGAAGACATTATTCTTTGTAAAGCATCACATGAATGGAGAAGCTTGAATCCTATGTACTCAATTTTGATATGAGGACAATTAATGACAATTAAGGTTATAGGGGGGGGAAGCAGAAAGAGGGAGGGGGGTGGGGCCTTGGTGTGTGTCACACTTTATGGGGGCAAGACATGATTGCAAGAGGGACTTTGCCTAACAATTGCAATCAGTGTAACCTGGCTTATTGTACCCTCGATGAATCCCTAACAGTAAGAAAGAAAAAAAAAAAGAAAATAGACAAAGACACCACGTAACATAACATATTGACAGGTTGTCGGGATTCAGATGTGAACATCTTTAGCACCATTATTCTCCTTAACACAAAAGACATTTATTTAGAAGACACTTTGTAGATAAGGATGAAAAATGGAAATAATTTACTAAAACAAAACCCGAGCCTGTATTTAACTATTTCTGAAAATATGAACAAATAAAAAATTTTAGATGTCTATATTTCAATGTTTTTATGTACTTCTCATGGAATATAATTGTCAATAACTAATCAGAAATAAAGAATGCCAATATTCAAATTAATGTCTGTAATTTAAGCATTCATTTCTCTTTGTTAATGATATAGTTCCCTAAAAATAGACTTTTTGTCCCTTAATGCCCAAAGGCAGATTAAAATTATCCTAGTGAGTTTTGAATCCTAAAATTACATGTAGGAGGAACTGTTCCCATCCCTAATTATTTGTTTAATCTTATAAATAATAATTTCAATATTTTGGAGTATACTCAGTCCTCCATATCCATTGGTTCTACATCTATGGATTCAACCAACTGCAGACAGAAAATATTTTTTAAAACATTGGTTCTGTACTGAACATGCAGAAAACATTTTTCCTTGTCATTATTCTAAACAAAGAATATAACAACTATTTACATAGCATTTATATTCTATTAGATAATATAAGTTATCTAGAGATTATTTAAAGTATATAGGAGGATGTGCATAGGTTATGTGCAAATACTATATACCATTTGGTATCAGGGATTTGAGGGATTTTGATATCCATGGAAAGTGTTAGAATAAATCCTACATGGATACTGAAGGATGACTCTATTATTTTTTATGTTTGGTCTCTACTTTTAAGAAGATAATTACTATCATATTAAGAAAAATAAAAGTATAAATTAATTTTGAAAAAGTCTGAAATGTATCTTTTCAAAACTGAGTATGTGTATGATCAATTTTCTATTAAATATATTTTTAATAATTTTTCAGTTATAAAACATACCATATGCTTTTCCTTTTTAAAATATTCGTATCTTCTAAGTAAGGTATTTCAAATTAAAAATAAACAAACCTTTACAAACTTTTCCTGAATATCATTTCTCTGAGAAGCAAATTTGAGTTGAGCTTTTTCACCATCCATTCCAGATTCTTCATGTTTCACTTTACTAAGATGATGATCCGAAATCCAATCCATGAAGACAGTTAAAAGTTCATAAACTTGTCCATTAAGTGGGACCTATATGCCAAAAATTAAATCATTTATTCCAGTTCACAACTTCATAAAACTTCAAAGGGAAGTCTTAAATCTGACAAGAGATTATAGAAGAATTTACCTAAAGTGCTTCACTAAAATTTATGCCTAAGGAGGGAGCTGCTCCAAACAATGGAAATTCCAAATCAAACATCTCCAATGAATATTAAAAACGTGTTAAATGATGGCCAAGAAAAGGCAAGAAAACCCATAATAATAAGGGAAATTATAACAACTACGTTACTAAATAGTAATGTAATAGTAATAGTAATTTTATTACTGATAATCTCAACACTTTGGGAGGCCAATGTTGGGGGACTGCTGAAACCAAGAGTTCGAAACCAGTCAGGACAACATCGTAAGACCTCATCTCTACGAAAGGTAAAAAAAATTAGCATAGTGGCACACATTTGTAGTCCAGATACTTAGGAAGATTGTTTGAACCCAGGAATTTGAGAATTCAAGGTTGAAGTCAGCTATGATCAGGCTGGGTAAAAAAGCCAGACCCTGTCTCTAAAAAAAAAACTTTTTATCTAGAAATAAAACTGGGTCCTTAGTTCAAGAGCATGAACCACTATAATGAAAAGATTCTTAAAAATTTAAAGATTTCCAAAGGTAAAGAATTTCTACTATGGAACTTTATCTTTTCCAACAGCAAAAGTTATTACTTATTTGCTTTTACAATATAACATGATACAAATATAATATAAACATTTTTTCACATTATATTCATGTAAGAGTCTACAAAAATGAAAGGCAAAAAGGTAACAACAAAATGCCTCAAATAAGTTATGAATGTAATTAGACTGATTTTAGTGTTCCTTCAAAACACAATCTTCCTTTAGGCAGGGAACTATGCTAGATTTACTTTTTAAAAATCTGAAAAGACAGAAAAATAAAGCAAATTAATAAAAAGGCAACATTAAGAAGATGGTAGTCCACAAAAACAGAATCAGATGTCTGAAAACAAACCATCCATCAGTAACTGGGTATAAAATCTCCCCCTTTTCCAATTTACTTTATATAAAGAACTAGTAAATTTATCAAAATAACTAAGGCCCACAATATAGTAATACTACATACCTGTTGGAAGGGTCAAAATGAAAAAGACTGAAAATACCAAATGCTGTTAAGATTGTGGAGCAACTAGAACTTTCACACACTGTTAGTAGGAGTACAAAACGGAACTCTTCAAAAATTAGCAGTTTATTAAAAACATGCATCTCTCTTATAACCCAGAAACTGCAATTCTGGTATATATGTAACATAAACGAAAATATATGCCCACAAACACCCCATACATGAGTATTTATTCATAAGAGACAAAAGCTAGAAATAGCTCAGATGTCTATCAAAAGAAGAAGGTTTAAATTAAAAAGTGTGATATGATAGAATGCTACAAAACAATACAAACTACTAAAACACTCAGCATTATAAAAAAAAGAAATTTTACACAAATGATTACACCCAACATTAAAAAGAAAAAGAAACCTTACACAAATG
The DNA here is from genome assembly GCF_027406575.1 of Nycticebus coucang. Classification (NCBI taxonomy): domain Eukaryota; kingdom Metazoa; phylum Chordata; class Mammalia; order Primates; family Lorisidae; genus Nycticebus; species Nycticebus coucang. The sequence goes on along the minus strand of NC_069783.1, from coordinate 103,474,450 downwards.
ATTACACATCGTACAATTCCATTGACTAAAGTTCTGAAGTAGGCAAAACTAATTTATGGTGACAGAAATCAGAATAACTGCTCCTGGCAGGAAACAATGACCAGGAGGGGCATAAGAACTTTCTAGGGTAACAGAAATGTTCTATATTTGGCTGTAGGTTTCATGAGTATATATATTTGTCAAAACTGATCAAACTTCACATATAAAGATTTTTACATTATGTTACTGTATTAATTTATACCCAAGTAAAAAATTTCTCAGGGGAGCAAAAAAATCCATGTTGTCTATTCAGGAACGGGTTGTAGAATTGTTAGAAAAATGACACCAGGCTCGGTGCCTGTAGTTCAGCAGCCAGGGCACAGGCCACATGCACCAGTGCTGGCAGGTTCCAACAGGGCTGAGGCCTGCCAAACAACAATTACAACAACAATGAAAAAAATAGCCAGGAGTTATGGCAGGCACCTGTAGTCCCAGCTACTTGGGAGGCTGAGGCAAAAGAATCGCTTGAGCCCAGGAGTTTGAGGTTGCTATGAGCTGTGATGCCATAGCACTCTACTGAGGGCGACATAGTAAGACTGTCTCAAAAAATTAAATAAAAAAAGAAAAAGAAAAATGTCATCAAATGCTTGTGGAGCCTCAAAACATACCAAGTAATAAAGTTGTTTCCGTTTCCCTGAAAATAAGACAGTGTCTTATTTTAAGGTGTGCTCCCAAAGATGCGCTAGGTCTTATTTTCAGGGGATGTCTTATCTTCCCTGTAAGTAGGTCTTATTTTCGGAGGATGTCTTATTTTCGGGGAAACGGGGTATTAACCTTAAGTTCTTGTGCTTTGCCCATGTTCCTGTACCTGAAACACTGCTAACACTATTTTGTTTTTGTGAATAAAAGTATACTGTAAATATTCAAAAGATATTTCCCTGTAAAAGAATCATTATAGTAGCTACTCGGGAGGCTGAGGCAAGAGAATAGCTTAAGCCCAGGAGTTGGAGGTTGCTGTGAGCTGTGTGAGGCCACGGCACTCTACCGAGGGCCATAAAGTGAGACTCTGTCTCTATAAAAAAAAAAAAGAAAAAAAAAGAATCATTATAGTACATCCTTTCATACCAAAAAGAATGTCTGCTAAATGAAAGAAAAAAAAAATTAGAGAACAAAAGAAATTTCTTGGCTTTCCACTGGAGAAATGTTCAATCATTTCATACCTTGGAAGTTTTTGAAACTGGTACTTTTTCTTGTTTCAAACTTTTCACTTCAGGAGCAGTGTAGGAATTTCCTTTCAATCTCTGTATTGTCATGAATTCATACTTCCTCTGCAGCGATACATGTCCACGAATTAAAGAATAATTGCATCAAAAGTAAGTCAATACAAAGGCAATGATTTTAAAATTCACTTGTGTCTTGAGAAGAGCAAGCAACTTACCTGTAAGTTATCTAAACGAGCTTGAACTCTTTTAGCCTGAATTTCCATCCTCTTGTTTTCTTCACTTACTTCATTTAACTAAAAGAAGAAAAAGACAGACATTTCAATATAAACCTTAAACTAGTTTTATACTAAGGGTTTCTCAACCCACTATCTAACCTGGTCTATATAACCAAGCAATGTAACAAACAGAGGCAACATTCATGATTAAATTAGATCACAACTAAAAATTAACATCTTTCCCTAAAACATTCATAGTGTAAGAACGTTTACTTCATTCTATAAAACATTTTTAGGACTCTAGATGTCTTAAAGTTATACTATATGTATTTTAGGCTAGGCACAGTGACTTACACCTGTAATCCCAGCAGTGTGAGAGGCTGAAGTGGGAGGATTGCTTAAGGCCAGGCATCTATGAGGTTAGCCTGGGCAACAAAGCAATACCCTGTCTCTACAAAAAACTTTTTCAAAGCTGGCTGGCATATACCATGAGTCCATAGTCCTAGCTATGGGAAGATAAGGCAGGAGGATCACTTGAGCCTAGAAGTTCAGAGGCTGCAATGAGTTATTATCAGGTCACTGCACAGCCTGCCAGCCTTAGGGAACAGAGTAATATCCTATATCTTTTTTTTTTTTAAGTATATTTTAGCAGGAAATGTTTTACTAGTGAAATTTTTATTGAACTCTAACAAAATACCAAATGCTAGTAAGATTATGGAGCAACCAGAACTTTCATACACTGTTAGTAGTACAAAATGGTATACTTTAAAAAAACATATGTTAAAGTGTATTTTTTGTTTGTTTGTTTTTTGAGACAGAGTCCCAAGCTGTTGCCCTGGGTAGAGTGCTGTGGCGTCACAGCTCACAGCAACCTCAAACTCTTGGGCTTAAGCAATTCTTTTGCCTCAGCCTTCCAAGTAGCTGGGACTATAGGTGCCTCCCACAATGCCCAGCAATTTTTTTGTTGCAGTTCTCATTGTTGTTTTAGCTGGCCCAGGCTACGTTCGAACCTGCCAGCCTTGGTGTATGTGGCTGGCACCCTACTGACTGAGCTACGGGTGCCACCAAAACATATGTTAAAAAAATGTTATGAATGGAAGTATGCAGGGCAATGAGTTATTATTGGGATTGTATTTTATTGACACACACGCAATGGGAAAAACTGACATCTTTAAAATATCAAGTCTTCCCATTCATTAATATAACATACCTTCAATTTATTTAGGTCTTCTTTATTTTTTTAATAATATTTTGTAACTTTAAGTATAGATACACATCTTTCTTTAAACTTATTACTGGGTATCCCTTCATTTCTTATGACATTATCTAGGATTTTAATAAATAGCATTTAGTGTTTGACGGTTGTTGATATTTAGAAATACACTTACTTTATGTATATTGAACTCTCATCCAGACATGTTGCTAAATTTGCTTATTAAACAATTTGTCTATACTACATAATACTTTTTTGGATACTTATGTACATATCATCTGTGAATGAGTTAATCAGCTCTTCCCTTTCCAATTTTTATGAGCTTCTCCCTTTTCGCTTTCAGTAGAACCTTCCCGACAATTTTCAACAATAACAGCAAGGGCCTTTATTTTGATCTCAAAGGGAAAAACTTCCAATAACTTACCATTCAAAATCATTTTGTTGTTGGATGTTTTTGTTGGGGCTCCATTATTTAAAAAGTTCTCTTTTATTACTAGTTACCATGAGGTGTTACTGAATTTTATGCAACAGTAATTGTCACAATTTTTCTCTTCTTAGCAGATAATGCATTAGTTTTCAAATGTTGATCCGTCTAAGTTTTCTGGTACTAAATCTCACCAAGTTGTATATGTATATATCACATTTTACATATCACTGCATTTGGTTTGTAAATATTTTATAATACAATTTTTGTACCTATATTCCAAAGACAAACTATCTATATTTTTCCTTTCTTATAATGTCAAGGTTTAGCTTTAAGGTTATCTTGGCTGTATACAAGAATTAATAAAAAGAGATTTCCACTCTTTTATTAACTAAAGTCTATGTTTAAGGTATGTGGTATTTCCTAGTTTAAAAGCCAGACATCAGTCTTCCTACTGCTTTGTTGAAGGTAGGATATTGTTTTATTTCCTGACCATCTTAAAGATTTTTCTCTTTATCTGCAGTTTTTAGCAATCTTAAAATAATGTGCCTATGTATGGTTTTCTTTAATATTTATCCTTGTTACTTAAATCTGCAGTTGATATCTTTCATCAGTTTTAAAAAATTCTTGGCTATTACCTCTTCATATATTTGGCTTTTGCCCCATCCTCTTTCTTCTCCTTACAGAATTGCCACATATTAAACTTCTTCTTTTTTTTTTTTGAGAAAGAGCCTCATTATGTTGCCTTGGGTAGAGTGCTGTGGCGTCACAGCTCACAGCAACCTCAAACTCCTGGGCTCAAGCAATTCTCTTGCCTCAGCCTCCCAATTAGCTGGGATTATAGGCGCCCACCACAGTGCCCAGCTACACATATTAAACTTCTTAACAATCAATACGTACCACATGTCCATTTCCTAAATTTTCTATTCTTTCTTCAACCAATACTTCAATCTGGAGACTTTTTATGCAACTATCTTCCAGTTCACTAATCCTTTCTTTTTCTATGTCTCATCTATTATTAAACCCATTCATTAGGTCAGCAAGATGGCTGGCTAAAGGTGTCAGGTGCGCTTCTCCCCACCAACAACAAAGGCTCAAATAAATGAATAACAATTTACATTCAACCACAGTGTCTGTTAGAGAGTACTGGAGTGCAACAAAGGACTGGCAAGATCCCTGTAGAGCACGGAAGCCCAAGAGAGGAGCACAAAGAGGTGAGGAAGGCCCTGTTCCTCTGCTGCTATGCTCCCCCTGTGGGGCTGGCTCATAGCAAGGAGGGACTTCCCTTTCCAGGGAAAAAGTGAGCAGAAGGCCCCCATCGACAACCAGTGCCACAATCATTTTGTTGCTACTGTATATGCCTTACTACAGGAGAATTCTGCATTCCTCAGGAGCCCTGGAACTGCCTGGAAATCATGTGGCTGCATTATTCTAGAGTAGCAACACATGTTGTGCATTCCCCAAACCTCCGAGACTCAAGCTGCCAAAGCATGGAGCTACCTTCAAACCAGAGCCACTGCTGAAGTGTTTGCTGACTTTGCCAATAGCCACTGTACTTCTCCAACCTTAGGCTCCCCCATCATTCCACCGAGCCCACACAGGTGGCAAAACATCAAAACCCAAGCTGCTAGGAATGTAGGCCCAGGAAGAGAAGCCAACACTAGGCAGGCAGAAATGACACACATCTGCATATCTGTCTGGAAAAGGAGCCTGCCAAACCTGCACCCTGTGAGGCTGCTTGGCACCCCTGACTAGGAAAACAACTTAGTGGACCTGCACCCAGTGAGCCTGTCCCCCAGTCACTGGATTGCCATGAATTCACAGCCCTGGCTGGAGAAACAGGCTGATGCACCTTTCTAGTACACTCATCCTCAAAACAAACTAAAATGACTGAGCCAATGTGCACACACCCCAGCTGGAGAAACAGCCCAGTAGGCCTAACCTCAACAAGTCATTTACTAAACTGTCTAACCCACTGCATGCATGCATGTGCTCCCAGACTAAGAACCAGCCTGGCAGGCCTGCCCCAGCAAAGCCATGCCACCGCCACAAATGCCTGCAGCCAAGCCCGCTGAGGCATGCACAAAGATAACTAACATGCATTACAATCAAAGAAACTGTATGGAGACTCCACTACTGTGTCCACCCAGAACCAAAGCCAATGTGCCCTACCCAAACATCTTAGGATCATCCATCTACAAGAGGGAGCCTTTCCCTACAAAAGCTACTCTATAAAATTAAAAAAGGCAAATGTTCTGCCATGCACATAGATAGCAACATAGTGACACAAGAAAAGTGAAAATGCAAGGAAATAAAACACTACCAAAATAATAATTCTCCAGTAAAAGACCACCCCCCAAATTTATACTTTTCATAAAAGGAATTTAAACTAATGATCTTAAGGAAACTCAGTGATACATGATACAGAAAAATATTTCAATTAAATAAAAAATACAATTCATAATCTGAATGAGAAATTCAACAAAGAGATAGCATAAAAAAGAAACAGAGCTCAAATACTGCCCCAGCTGCCACACACGCCATGGGAGCTGTGACTGATGAATATCTGAAGACAAACTACAGCTTCTTCAGAGAGTCTTCTATAAATATGGTTTCCCAAAACTTAGCTTTTGAAAAAAATCAAGCTGAAATGAGGGAAGAAGTAAAAAAGAAATATCTCCTAATTGATGGAGATGATAGAATTAATCTGCTGGTAAAGAGCTTCATTAAATGGGGCAACTCTGGATCCCAAGAAGAAGTATATAGCCAATACCAACGCATGCTGAGCACACTATCTCGATGTGAATTTCCTTTTTTTTGAGACAAAGTCTCATTATGTCGCCCTTGGTATAGTGCCATGGCATCACAGTTCACAGCAAACTGTAACTCTTAGGCTTAGCGATTCTCTTGCCTCAGCCTCCCAAGTAGCTGGGACAACAGGTGCCCGCCACAACACCGGATATTTTTTTGTTGTAGTTGTCATTATTTAGCAGGCCAGGGTCAGGCTCAAATCTACCTGCCTCAGTGTATGTGGCCAGCACCCTAACCACTGAGCAACGGGTGCCGAACCCAATGTGAATTTTCAATGGGCAAAATTTTGTTGGTATATGATACGAACTTAAGAGAAATGGAAAATTATGAAAAATTTACAAAGAAATCGAATGTAGCATTGCTGCTGTACATTTTATATATTTTCCCTCATACACAAGGAGTTTGTTTATTAAATGTTATATTGATGTTTTCTCTCCACTGTTTTGTTCTTTAGAAGTCATTTTCAATAGAAAAAAAGTATTGATAAAGTGAAGAGTTGAGGTAAATAGTTAACAGTGTCTTGCATAAAGATTTCATAATATTAAAAAAAAATCAAGCTAAGGGGCGACGCCTGTGGCTCAAAGGAGTAGGGCACCGGCCCCATATGTCAGAGTTGGTGGGTTCAAACCCAGCCCTGGCCAAAACTGCAAAAGAAAAATCAAGCTAAGGCTGAATCACTTGTAATTTTCTTAAGTATTATATGTGCAGTACTTGTCCAGTTGCATCTTCATCCATTTATTTTAGTTCAGAAACATGACACCTTGAATGAATTCTACCTTAATAATGTTACATCTTTATAATTTTAATAAGAATCTTATCATTAAAAATGAAAGTTTAAAATTATCTCAGTTGTAGTCATATTAAATGTGTCATAATATCTATAAAACAAAAGAAAGAAATATACAGAAACATTGGAGCTGAAGAATTCAATGAATGAAATTAAGAGATTCAACAACAGAATAGGTGAAACAGAAAAGAGGAGTTCTTCATAAGAACTTAAAGACATGCCTTTTGAAATAACAGGTAGAACACACATACCCCACCCCCAAAATGAGAAAAGAATGAAGAAAGCCTAAAGCCTACAGGACTTATAGGATACCACTAAGTAATCAATTTTCACATTACGAGTCACAGAAGAGATGGAAAAAGGTGTAGAAAACCTACTTAATAAAATAATTACAGTAACTGAAAATTTTCCATCTGAGAAAATATGTGTACAGTTAAATCCAAAAAGATTATAGGTTCCCAAGTAGATTCAACCCAAAAGAGTCCTCCACAAGGCACATTGTAGTCAAAAGTCAAAGACAGAAAATTCTAAAAGAATTTTCTAAAAAGAAAAATGTCAATTCACATATAAGGGAATCATCCCCATTAGAATAAGAGCAGATTTCTCCACAGAAGCTTTACAGACTGATAGAGAATAGGATAATATATTTAAAGTGCTCAAAAATATATATAAAAAGTAACTGTCAGCCAAGAATATAATACCCGTCAAACTATACTTCAGAAATAAAATCTTTTCCAGTAAAACAAAAACTGAAGGAATTCATCACCACCAGACCAACCTGACAAGAAATGCTTAAAGGTATCCTACATCTAAAAGTGAAAGAATGACAACTACCACCAAGAAAACATGTGAAAGCATAAAACTCACTGATAGAACAGATACACAAATGATAGAGAAAGAAAGAAATATCCCTAAAGAAAACGATGAAACCGCAAAGAGCAATGGTAAGAGGAAAAAAGGAACAAAAGATGTTCAAAACACCAGAGAATAATCAACAAATAATGGAAGTCCTCATCCATCAATAAACTTAAATCCAAACTAATTAAATTCCCCAATTAAAAGATTTACACTAGCCAAATAAATAAGACCCAGATATATGCTGCCTACAAGAAACTCATGTTACCTGTAAAGACACACATAGACTAAAAGCTAAGGAATCAAAAAACAAAAAAAAAAAATTCCATGTAAATGGAAACCACACCAAGCAGGAGTAGCTATGACAGATAAAACAGACTAAGTCAAGATCTATAAAAAGGTTACCAACAAAGGAGGTTATTCTATGATGATAAAGGAATAGATTCAGCAAGAGAGTGTGATAATTCTAAATATATATGTGCACCCAACACTGGAGCACCCAGCTATATAAAGCAAATGTTACCACATCTAGGGACAGAATCCAATGCACTTAGATTCCGTACCTGGTGTCTTACAAAAAGATTTCATAGTATTTTAAAGTATCAAGCTAAGGCTGAATCACTTGTAATTTTCTTAAGTATGATATGTGCAGTACTTGTTCAGTTTCATCTTTATCCGTTTATTTTAGTTCAGAAACATGACACCTTGCAATAAAAGGCACATATGGAAGAATTCAACACTGCACTCTCAATACTGGACAGATTACTAGACAGAAAATCAACAAAGAAACATTGCATTTAAACTACACAGGCCAGGTGCAGTAGCTCATGTCTATAATCCTAGCAATCTGGGAGACTGAGGCAGGAGGATCCCTTAAGTTCAGGAGTTTGAAACCAGCCTGAGTAAGAGTGAGATTCCCATCTCTACTAAAAATAGAAAAATTAGGGTGGCACCTGTGGCTCAGTCTGTAGGGCGCCAGCCCCATATACTGAGGGTGGCGGGTTCAAACCTGGCCCCAGCCAAACTGCAACAAAAAAAATAGCCGGGTGTTATGGCGGGTGCCTGTGGTCCCAGCTGCTCGGGAGGCTGAGGCAAGAGAATCGCTTAAGCCCAGGAGTTTGAGGTTGCTGTGAGCTGTGTGATGCCACAGCACTCTACCAAGGGCCATAAAGTGAGACTCTGTCTCTACAAAAAAAAAAAAAAAAAAAAAAGAAAGAAAAATTAGCCAGGCATTGTGCCTGTAGTCCTAGCTACTTGGGAGACTGAGGCAAGAGGGTTGCTTGAGGTTGCTGTGAACTAGAATGATGCCAGGGCACTCTAGCCTGGGGCAGAGTGAGACTCTGTCTTAAAAGATAAAAATAAACTGTACTATAGACCAAATGGATTTAACAAATATTTACAGAACATTTCATCCAAAAGCTCCAATATACATATTCTCTTCTCATCAGCACACAGAACATTCTGCAGGACTGACCATATGCTAGCCCATAAAACTGGTCTCAACAAATTTTTAAAAATCAAAATTCTATCACTGGATCACAATGGAACAAAAGTACAAATTAATAACAAAAGAAACTTTCAAAACTGTACAGATACATATAAATTAAATAACATACTTCTGAACAACCAATGGGTCAATGAATAAGCAGAAAAATTTTAAATTTCTGGAAACAAAACATACCAAAACCTATGGGATACAGATAAAGCATTATTAAGAGGATAGTTTAAATTAATAAATGGCTATGTCAAAAAAGTAGAAGGATTTCAAATAAACAACCTAATGCACCACAAGAAACTCAAACAGCTGGGCGCAGTGGCTCATGCCTGTAATTCTAGCACTCTGGGAGGCTGGGGCAGGTGGATTGATTGCCTAAACTCAGGAGTTCAAGACCAGCCTAAGCAAGAGTGAGACCACATCTTTACCGAAACAGAAAAACTAGCTGTGCATAGTGGCAGGCACCTGTAGTCCCACTCCTCACTCAGGAGGCTGAGGCAAGAGGATTGCTTGAGACCAAGAGTTTGAGGTTGCTATGAGCTGTGATGCCACCGCACTCTACCCAGGGTAAAAAAGTGAAACTCTGTCTCAAAAAAAAAAAAAAGGAAAAGAAAAGAAACTCAAAAAGCCAAAGGCAAAATTACTTAATGGAAGGAAAGATCAAAGTAGAAACAAACTAGGAATTAAAAAATATAAAAGATCAACAAAAGAATAAGTTGGTATTTTCAAAAGACACATAAACTCACCCAAACCATTAACTAGACTAAATAAGAAAAAAAGAGGAAAGACCCAAATAAAATAAAACAAAAAGGAGACATGACAACTGATACCACAGAAATAATAAGAATCGTTAGAGGCCACTATGACACCTATATGCCAATAAACTGGGAAACACAGAGGAGGCAGAAAAATTTCTGAAAATATATGATCTATCCTAACTGAACCAAGAAGAAATGAAATACCCGGACAGACCAATAACGAGTAATAATATTGAATCAATACTAAAAAGTCTCCCAGCGAAGAAAACCCCAGCTGAATGGCTTCACTGCTGAATTCTACCAAACTTTTAAAGAACAAGTATCAATTTTTCTCAAACTATTCCAAAACACTGACGGGGAGGGAATTCTTCATTCTACAAGACCACCATGACCCTGAAACCAATACCAGGCAAGGACACAATATCCCTGATAAATATAGATGCAAAAAATCCTCAATGAAATATTAGCAAAGTGAATACAACAGCACATGAAAAAGAACACACCACCATAATCAGTGATATTTATCCCAGAGATACAAGGATCATTCAACATATACAAATCAATAAATATAATACTTAGCATCAACAGAATGAAGGACAAAAATCAGAAGATCTCAATAGATGCAGAAGCATTTGATGAAATTCAACACTCCTTCATGATAAAAGCTCTCAACAAAATAGCTATAGAAGGAAATACCTCAACACCATAAAAGGCACATATGACAAAACCTTCAATAATATCATAATGAACAGGGAAAAGCTAACAGCTTTTCCTCTAAAAACCATAACAAGATAAGGATGCTCACTCTCACACCTATTCAACATAGTACTGGAAGTAGTAGTCAGAGCAATTAAGTAACAGAAAGAAATAATAGGGCATCTAAATTAAAGACAAGAACGTTAAAGGACCCTTGCTTGCAGATAACATGCTCTCACAGATTAATAAAAAGCCTAGACTTTGTACCAAAAAACTCTTAGAACTGGTAAAGTCAATAAAGTTGCAGGATACAAAATTAACATACAAAAATCAATAGTGTCTCCATATACCAACAACTGGAGCTGAAAAAGAAATAAAGCAGTCTCAATTACAATAGCCACAAAAAAACCCAAAATACCTAGGAATAAATTTAACCATGAAGGCGAAGGATTTCTACAAGGAAAATTATAAAACAATGAAGAATGAAATTAAGGAGGACACACAAAAAATAGATACCTCATGTTCATGAAATAGAATACTGTTAAAAAGACCACATTACCTTGAGTGATCTACATCAAAATACCAATAACATTAAAAAAAAAAAAGCTGGGCGGCGCCTGTGGCTCAGTTGGTGGGACACCGGCCCCATGTACTGAGGGTGGCGGGTTCAAACCCGGCCCCGACCAAACTGCAACCAAAAAATAGCCGGGTGTTGTGGTGGGCGCCTGTAGTCCCAGCTACTCGGGAGGCTGAGGCAAGAGAATCGCTTGAGCCCAGGAGTTGGAGGTTGCTGTGAGCTGTGTGGGGCCACGGCACTCTACCGAGGGCCATAAAGTGAGACTCTGTCTCTACAAACAAAAAAAAAAAGCCACTAACATTCACAAAAAGAAAAACCGATCGTATAGGGCACCTGCTACTGTGTCTTCATTATAATTAGTAAAAAAAAAAAGAAAAACCGATCGTAAAATTCATGTGTGAACATGAAAGATCCCAAATAGCCAACACAATCCTAAGCAAAAATAACAAAGCTGGAGGCATAACAATACCTTCAAATACAGTACAAAGCTATAATGACCACAGCAACATGGTGCCAGCATAAAAATAGATACATAGACTGATGGAACATAAGATAGAATCCAGAAATAAATCCACACATTATAGCCAATTTATTTTTGACAAAGGTGCCAAGAACACTCACTGGGGAAAGGAAAGTCTCTTCAATAAACACGGTGCTGGGAAAACTGGACATCCGTATGTAGAAGAATGAAGCTTTATATAACCCATTTTAAAAATTTGACTCAGAATGGATTAACAACTTAATGTAAAATTATAAAACTACTTAAAAAATAAAACATTGTGGAAATGTTTCAGGACACTGACCTAGACAAAAAAATTATGGATAAGAACCCAAAAGCACAGGCAACAAAAGCAAACATAGATGAATAAAATTTTATGAAACTAAAAAACTTCTCCCCAGCAAAGGAAGTAATCAACAGAATAAAGTGACAAACTGCAGAATGAGAGAAAATATTTGTGAATAGTTCCACAAGCAATTATCCCAAATATATGAGAAACTCAATTCAACCGCAAAAAGTCAATCCAATTAAAAATGGGTAAATGGATAGACATTTCTCAAATGAAGGCATACAGATGGCCCACGTAATATATGAAAACATGCTCAATATCACTAATCACCAGGGAAATGCAAACTTCAACCATGATGAAATGTCATCTCATCCCAGTTAGAATAGCTATTATCAAAATGACAAAAAATAATAAATGCTGCTAGGGCAGCGCCTGTGGCTCAGTCAGTAAGGCGCCGGCCCCATATACTGAGGGTGGCAGGTTCAAACCCGGCCCTGGCTGAACTGCAACCAAAAAATAGCTGGGCGTTGTGGCGGGCGCCTGTAGTCCCAGCTACTCGGGAGGCTGAGGCAAGAGAATCCCTTAAGCCCCGGAGTTGGAGGTTGCTGTGAGCTGTGTGATGCCATGGCACTCTACCGAGGGCCATAAAGTGAGACTCTGTCTCTACTAAAAAAAAAAAAATAAATAATAATAATAATAATAAATGCTGGTGAGCATATAAAGAAAAGAGAACTCTTTCACTGTTGGTGGAAATATAAATTAACATAGAAAGAACAGTTATGGCAGTACCCCCCAAAACTAAAAATATAACTACCATATGATTCAGCAATCCCATTACTGGGTGTATGTGTATCTATATCTATATCTACAATCTCTATACATCTCCAAAAGAAAAAGAAATCAGTATGTTGAAGACTCCCATGTTTACTGCATCATTATTCACAATGGCCAAGACGGTGAATTAATTTACGTGCCCATCAATAGGTGAATGGATCCAGAAAGTGGGGTATGCATCCATACTGGAAAACTACTCAGCCAGGAAAAAGAAAAAATTCCGTCATTAACAGCAACGGTGATGAGCCCAGAGGGCATATTATATGAACTAAGCCAGGCACAGAAAGATGAATACCACCCTTTTACTCATATGTGGAAGCTAAAAAACAAAAGTTGATTTAATAGAAGTAGAGAGTAGAATATTGGTTACTACAGGCTGAGAGGAGTAGCAGGGAAGAGGGGATAGGATGAGGTTGGCTAGCAAAGACAAAATTATAGCCAGACAAGAAAAGTATTTTATAACACTGTAGAGTAACTAACTATAATTGACAATAACTTATGGTACTTATGGTATATTTTTAAATAGTTAGAAGAGAAAATTTTGAATGTTCCCAACAAAAAGAAATGATAAACGTTTAATGTCATGGATTTACTAATTATTCTGATTTCAATCATGACAACATTGTATACATGTATCAAAATATCACATTGTATCCCATAATTATGTACAATTATTATGTTAATTAAAAATAAGTTAAAAATCTACTCATTAAAGTTCTGAAGTTCAATTAAGATTTTTTTCAGTTTAGAATTTCTATATAGTTCCTTTTTATAGATTCCAATTCTCTAGTGAAGTTATCAATCTTTGTTTCTACTTTCTTGAATATATTTACCATTATTTTAAAGTCACTGCCTGTTAACTTCAATATAGGGATCATTTGCAGGTCTGTTTATACTCTCTATGGTTTATTTCCTCATGTTTAGTCACGTGATTCTGTTTTTTGATGCGCTTATTAATTCTGGATGGAATAGAAGACACTGTATATAAAATTTTGTCAAGGCTACCTATCACCCCTTCCAGAGTGGAAGGGGTCATCTTCTTCTCTGCTAAGTATGTTAGAGGAGTAAACCCCCTCATCTGCTTAGGAGCTGGGGAGAATCAAGCTTTCCATTTGAGGAAGGTCAATTACACTTCCAGTTCGCTTGCTTCCCAAGGGCAGGTCTGCTTCTCTGGACTCTCTCTCCAGTGATCCTAACCATTAATTCTTATCTCCTTAGCTTAGCAAGACTTAATGAGAAATGCTTTTATATTGCTTTTATTACATGAAACTTACATCTAGTGTCACCATAAATTACTATGTAAGTCAGTCATAGAAATAATGTACCTCTCTATTAGGAAATTTCTAAGTATATGTCTTTTGTCATGCAAAAAGTTGGCAAACTATGGCCTGCAAGCCAAATGTGCCCCTTGCTTATTTTTATTAATGAAGCACAATCATTTTGGAGCACAGCCAATCATTGCCTACGGTTGTGTTTGCAGTATGATGTCAACAGTTGAGTCACTGTGACAGAGATCATGTGGCCGTCAAAATATTTACTACCTGATCCTAAACAGAAAATGTTTGCCCATCTCCCTCCTATTCTAAATGAAGTAATAAAGAAGCATTTTGCTATTTGGTATCAAAGAGTTTCTTGCAAGCTCCTTCAATTTGGACATACTAGCTCATAAAGCCCATTAGCAATAGGTCCAAACATTTAAAAATCCACATATCTACTCCAATCACTACACATTCAAACAAACATGCAAAATTATTATTATTTTTTTTTTTTTTTTTGTAGAGACAGAGTCTCACTGTACCATCCTCGGGTAGAGTGCCATGACTTCACACGGCTCACAGCAACCTCTAACTCTTGGTTGGGCTTACGTGATTCTCTTGCCTCAGCCTCCCGAGCAGCTGGGACTACAGGCGCCCGCCACAACACCCGGCTATTTTTTTGTTGCAGTTTGGCCGGGCCTGGGTTTGAACCCGCCACCCTCGGCATATGGGGCCCGTGCCCTACTCACTGAGCCACAGGCACCGCCCCAAACATGCAAAATTATTAGACTGTATTATAGAAACCCAAGAGATAGATATATGCCTGTGCTAGCAATTAAAAGCCCTTCTCACAAAAGGGTGCTAAATTGAGACTGTAGAGGAAAAGAGTTCTCTCTCTCCAGGCTTCCCAACAGACAACAGTTGGTTGAGTTCATAGTCTAACGGTGGGAAGCCATACATGAATTCAGGGAAGCCAAAGACTTAGATCAAGTGAAAAATACGGTACCTACCTCACTATCACTGCTAAGAAGAAGGGTTCTAACAAGTAGAGACTACAGAGAATCAAATACAGAAGGAGAACAGATGGACAGGACGGCCAGCTGACTAAGGAATCCCAAGAGGCAAATTAATTCTGAGAGTCTGAGCTTAGCTACATTTTAGAATCTATACAGCTTCCCAGCCCAGTGCTTTAATTTTCAAAGTGACTGGGTTTATCTAATTTCTGTGCATCTATTTCTCCTCCCCTCACAATCTAATTCACAATAATTATTTTTCTTTCTCTTATTAACACACATACTCCTTTACTTTCAGATCTTTCAGGCAAAACTGGCAGAGGAAAGTAAATTTTTTAAAAAATAGACACAACTCACAAAAATATTTCTGTTATGCAACTTTAATATTACGTATTGACCTAAATTACACCACTTGTATAAATGATAGTGAAATATGATACCATTCTATAACCATGAGACCATGAACAATGTGGAAGCTTTCATCTACTACAGCGCCCAACATATAAGCAGAAACTCAGAAAATTGCTATATAAATAGTGATATGTAACAGCAGTTAAAATAATAATAAAGTCAGAAATCAGTACCTGAAATATCAGTAGTTCACAGGTTATCAGGTTTTTCCTTTTGCTTATTTTTAATGTAGTAATGCTCTTATATATTAAAAAAATAAAATTCAAACTGCCAAATATCTCAGTTGGTTGCCAGAACAGATGAAGAGAAAAAAAATGAACTTAAAGATACTTTACAAGTAGAAATATTTTATAAGGAAAAAAAAATTTTCTCCAGCTGAGGGTTCTAAGACTGACATAATCTGTTAAATATACAATATAGTTCTTAGACTGTCTTACAATCTAATATATAGTAAAACAAGTCTTACTTGCTTTTTTAATGTATCATTCAATTCTTTCAATGCATCAAAAGAGGATCTCAGTCTTTTGCTTTCTTTATTCTTTTCCTTAAGAACTTCAGTTAAGTGTTCAACTTCGGCATTATGTTGCTAGAAGAGAAAAAAAAACTCATTTAAGCTTAGGTAAAAATCACATATCACTCATATCACTAACACTACTGAAAACAAGTTAATTAAAAATACAAACTCTTTCAATTACAAAAACCTTAACAAATATATCTAAGCATTGGTACAATAATTTATAAATCTTGTACAATCTATCAAAGTATCAAAACATCATAAGTACCTGTGAAACAGCATTAAAACATAATATCATACAAATTAAATAGCAATAAGTCTATTTTCTGCTTCTGCTCTGAAAAATCCACTCAGAAAAATTCATTAAAATATTTTGTTTGACATCACAAAATAGTAAACAAAGAAGGATTTCTGATCTTTTTTAAGAGACTAACAAGCTACTCATAGTGCTAATGTAAAATTTACATCACCTCCGAGAAGTTCAAGAACTAGTCCATCAACTAAATAATTCCTAGTTATCACCCAGTAGCTAAAACTTTTGATATCAACTTTACATCTCAAAAAATGTTAAATACATAATAAAATTCCTCTGAGCCTCAAACTGTTTGACTCTTCATAGTCAGATTTATAAATAATTCAAATCAACTTCCGCTCTAATTACATTTTATTGAGACTGATGTATTTTAGATATAAAATTTGAATTGTTGTCTGGGCACAGTGGCTCATACTTGTAATCTTAGCACTCAAGGAGGCCAAGGCAGGTGGACTACTTGAGCTGAGGAATTCAAGAACAGCCTGAACAAGAACAAGATCCCGTCTCTATTAAAAATAGAGAAAGAACTAGCTCTGTGTGGTGGCACATGCCTGTAGTCCCCATTCCAGAGGCTGAGGCAAAAGGATTACTCAAGCCCCAGAGTTTGAGGTTGCTGTGAGCTATGATGCCACAACACTCTATACAGGATGGGTATTTTATTTTTATAAAAATAAAAGGCTCAGTGCCTATGGCTCAAGCAGCTAAGGCGCCAGCCACATATACCTGAGCTGGCAGGTTCGAATCCAGCCCAGGCCTGCCTAACAACAATGATGGCCGCAACCAAAAATTAGCCGGGCGTTGTGGCAGGGGCCTGTAGTCCTAGCTACTTGGGAGGCAGAGGCAGGGGAATCGCTTGAGCCCAGGAGTTGGAGGTCTCTGTGAGCTGTGATGCCATGGCACTCTACCCAGGGCAACAGCTTGAAGCTCTGTCTCAAAAAAAATGAATAAATAAAATAAAATAAAATAAAAATAATAATGAATAATGGCTGACCACTGTGGTTCAATGGTTAGAGCACTGGCCTTGCAAACCAGGGGCTGTGAGTTCAAGCTTAGCCTGGATCTGATTTAAAAAAGAAAAATAATAAATAAATAAATAAAATTAATTGTTAAAGCTTCTTTCACCTTCTACTGTCCATAAAGTAATAAAACAAGTTTCTATTGGAAATCAAGAAACTGGATTAATTTGCTTCTTCTAAGTACTAAAGCAATTGTACTTGGTAAGACTAGTAGCCAAGCTTAAAAGAGAAGGAATCAAGACAAGGATGAGAGATCAGAGAATCTAAGCATACTTTCTTTAAGCCCTGTGAAAATATCCAATAATATGAAAAATTCAGTTTTATGTAATTTTATTATATTAAATAATTTCTTAAGTAGCTTAGGATATAGTCACAAGTATACTTATTTTAAAAACAGGCTTAATTTTTTTGTTTGTTTGTTTGAAATGGAGTCTCACTATGTGGCTCTGGGTAGAGTGCTATGGTGTCACAGCTCACAGCAACCTCAAACTCTTGGGCTTAAGCAATTCTCTTGTCTCAGCCTCCCAAGTAGCTGGGACTATAGGCACCTGCCACAACACCCGGCTATTTTTTGGTTGTAGTTGTCATTGTTGTTTGGCAGGCCCAGGCTGGGTTCGAACCCACTAGCTCCAGTGTATGTGGCTGGTGCCCTAGCTACTGAGATACAGGCACTGAGCCAAAAAACTAGCTTTAATATTTTTATTGTCCACATTTTTCCATATCTAAAAGACATTAAAAATATATAAAAAGAGTTCCATTTCCAGCACATCAGGTTTAAGCCTGTACACTCTACTTCTCCAACTGATTACAACTAAAAATCCTACACAAAACACAAAAAACTACCCCAGGACTGAAAAGTAAAAGAACAAAAAATTATAGAAGGGAGTAAAAATTTGAAGAAGCAACTCCCAAGGGGTAAAGTTTCCCGTATTTTGATTTTTCCTTTTCTCTGAATATTTTCCCCAATCACAGATTCCACTAAAGCTCTGAGAGAAAGCCAGGCTTTGTGGCAGGGAATCAGTAACAGGGGCCCCTGCAAGTTGGGGTGTGGGAGAATCTACAGAAGAGAGACTCAGAGAAAGGATCCTCTTGCCCTGGTGTGCATGAACCTGTACAAACCCGGCTCACCCGGCACCACCCGGGCACAGGACAGACCCAAAGAAGCACAGCAAAGGCTTGGAGAATGGTGCTCAGTTTAAAAATACCACCTAAGGGCTCAGCATAACCTGCCTGCCTCCCATGAGTCTCTGTACTTAAGGAAAAGACCAGAAGACCAGAGCAGAAGAGCAAAAGCTTCCAGAACTGAACTGGATTTTAGTTAAACTGTTGCAAGTCTCAGACTAACTTTTAAGTGGCACAGGCAGAACATCTCTCCACAGCAACACTGCAAAGGCCTTGAGAGCTAAACTGAGATCAGATCCCTGTCCACATAAGATGAGAAAAACTTGTGGGTCTAAACCTAACTGAGATGACTTTTTTTGGGGGGGTGGGGAGTCTCACTCTGTTGCCCTGGGTAGAGTGCTGTGGTGTCACTACTCACAGCAACCTCAAACTCTTGGGCTTAAGCGATTCTCTTGCCTCAGCCTCCCAAGTAGCTGGACTACAGGTGCCACCAAAATGCTCGGCTATGTTTTAGAGACGGGGTCTTGCTCTTGAGCTGAATGCTTTAAAAATAACATTCTCCAGAGAATTATAACAGCACCCAGAATCTATATAACATAATATCCAAAAGGTCTTAAATAAAATCTAAAACTTGGTGCACAGAAATTATGAAACCATAACTTTTAAAAGAGAATATAACTGGAATTTTAGAATTTTAAAATATCAGAAATGAAAAATTCACTAATGAGCTCACAGATAAAAAAAGAAACAGTGAACTTTAAAAACAGATCAATAGAAATTATTCAATCTGAAAAGCATTGAAGAAAAATATGAGAAAAAAGAAACAGAGGTTCAGAAATCTGTGGAATAATAGCAAAGAACTAGTATATGAGTCAGTATAGATCCAGAGGAAAGGAAAAAGAAATTGGAACAGACAAAATATTTGAAGAAATATTGGTTGAAAATGCCCTGAATTTAGCAAAAGATGTAAATTTAAGAAGTTCAGAAAGCCATAAACAGGAAAAACTCAAAGAAAATCACACCGGGATACATCATAACTTGGAGCTAAAAATCAAAAATAAAGAAAAATCATAAAAGAATGCTATTTACATGACATTCTGGAAAAGGCAGAACTATAGGGACAGAAAACAGATCAGTGGCTGCTAAGGGCAAAGGATAGGATAAAGATATTAACTGTAAGAGCATAAGAAAACTTTTGGTATGCTGGAATTATTCTTTATCTTGACTAAGGCGGTGATTCCAAGACTATGCATTTTTCAAAACCCATGGAAACATACAACAAACACAATGAATTTTACTCTAGATAAATTATACACAAAGTAATCACTCTATTGACAGCAAGCATCTAGGGCTGGGCACAGTAGCTCATGCCTGTAATACCAGCACCCTGGGAGGTCAAGGTAGGTGGATCTCCTGAGCTCTCAAGTTTAAGACCAGCCTGAGCCAGAGTTGAGACCCCCGCCTCTTAAAAAAAAAAAAAGCCAGCAGTTGTGGCGGACACCTGTAGACCCAGTTACTGGGGAGGCTGAGGCAAGAGAATCGCTTGAGCCCAAGAGTCTAAGGTTGCTGTAAGCTATGACACCACCGTACTCTACTGAGGGTGACCAATTGAGACTCTGTCTCAGAAAAAAAAAAAATTAAATAAATGTTATATCTAAATGTAATCACAGGTCATCTAAACATGAAACAGGCCAATATTCAGAATGTGACATACAAGACTGCTGGCTTACACTCTTCAAAGAAAAGTCTCACAAAAAATAGTGAGGCTGAATGCATCAAAGAAACCAAAAAAACACCAAATACAATGCATGAATTTTTGTCTAATTTCTTGAGCAGAAAATATAAGAAAAAAGCAATAAGACATTTTGGGGACCTACTGGGATAGGAAACACGGAATGCATATTAAGTTATATTATTTAATTAGCATTAATTTCTAGAAATGACAATGGCATGAAGAAAGTCCTTATTCTTAGGAGATACACACTGAAGTATTCAGGGATGCAGAGTCATGACTTTTCCAAGTTTCTTTCATATGGTTTAGGGAAAAATGTGTGTAGAGGCAGAAGGAAGGGAAGAAGAACTAAGGAAATGTGGCAAAAATTTTAATAACTAGTGCATCTAAGAGAAAAAGGAGAAATAATATGACTCTAAAACAAAGGATACACAGTTACCTCCTTTATAATCTGAAATCTTGTGAGAACCTCCTCTTCAACACCTTTAATTTTGCTCAAGGCATTTTCATGTCTGAAAAGCAGTTGTTCTCTTTCAAGTAAAAACTGTTCTCGCTTTTGAAGTTCTTCAGCAAATTCCTGTTGTGCTGCAGTTTCACACTACATGAGAATATCAGATTAAATTTTTTACAAAGTACATTTATAAATTTTGAAAATTATTGCCTTGTTATAAAATGATATAACACTATAGCAAGATCCCATATTGATGACTCAAGACAATATGTGGTACAAAATGGATCAGTAGTGTACAAAATTCATCACCTATAACTTCAATTCCATGTTTCATTTCCTTCCACTATTTTACCTATACCCTCTACTCCCTCATCTTGTTGTCTTTCTATCACCTTGGGCTAAAAGATCCCAGGCCTGGATTAATGATGACCTTCCCTACCCCAGTGCTAAACAGTTAAACACCTGCAGAGAAAAATCATACACTAAGAAAAGTGGCACCATGGGGCAGCGCCTGTGGCTCTGTGAGTAGGGCACCAGCCCATATACCTAAGGTGGCAGGTTGGAACCCGGGCCCGACCAAACCACAACAAAAAAATAGCTGGGCATTATGGC
Organism: Nycticebus coucang; assembly: GCF_027406575.1. Classification (NCBI taxonomy): domain Eukaryota; kingdom Metazoa; phylum Chordata; class Mammalia; order Primates; family Lorisidae; genus Nycticebus; species Nycticebus coucang. The sequence goes on along the minus strand of NC_069783.1, from coordinate 103,453,355 downwards.
AGGCGCCTGTAGTCCCAGCTACTCAGGAAGCTGAGGCAAGAGAATCACCTAAGCCCAGGAAATTGCTGTGAGCTGCGTGACAGCACTCTACCAAGAGTGATAAAATGAGACTGTCTCTAAAAGAAATTTGGCATCATGATGAATTCATGGTCTCACTTCTCCACTGGGTTCTGCAGTCCAGAAACCTTTTTGTATTTTTATGGTCAACTCTCTCTTCTGCGTTTTCCACAGAGTGCCATTCTACTAGTTTGGAACACACCACACACACCACTCTCTGTATATACCCTGGTCCTAACTTCACAGGGAAAACTAGACAGCAGAAAGAAACATCAATCTCTTGCTTCCTTCAATATTTCAATTCTCCCATCTCACCTGAAATTAATCTGTCTTGGCCACATCCACTTGTCTCCTTCCCTTTACAGCCAAATTTCCTTAAAATGTGCTTGTTTGCTGAGCCCTCCTGTAATCTCCCAATCACACCTCAATTTAGCCCACACCCCCAAAATGACTTGTCTATTACTCAATCTAGAAGTCATTCTTCAGTCCTTACTTTATTGAATCTCTTACCAGCTCAGCAGCACTTTATACAGGTGTCCCTTTCCTCCAACTTAAAATACTCACATTCACTGGCTTCCAAGCTACCTCTTTCCACTAACCTCATCAATCTCCCAGGCAGGCTTTGTTCCTCTTCTGTCATCACTAACTTTCTGCAGGACATACGCTCTTCAGCCAGTTTTCTTCTCATTCTTTACACTATACTCTCTCTGTTAGCTTACATTAACTCAATGGCTAAAATACGAAGTATATGCTAATTGTTCCCAACCTTCAACTGCTCAGATCTTTCCCCAAGCCTGCAGGGGTCCTCAAACTTTTTAAACAGGGGGCCAATTCACTGTCCCTCAGACCACTGGAGGGCCGGACTACAGTTTAAGAAGAAAACTATGAACAAATTCCTATGCACGCTGCACATATCTTATTTTGAAGTAAAAAGACAAAAACGGGAACAAATACAATCAGACCACCTCATGTGGCCCGTGGGCCGTAGTTTGAGGATCCCTGCATCAAGTGTAATGTGTTCACCACACATGCCCACTATCCAACACACACATGCAACAAGCCAGCTATGCACTGAATGCTGTAACGACTGAAGAGGAACATGAAGATGCAGGAGAGCAGCAGAACATCTGCCCCTCTTCTGCCTGGTCCATCTGTCAGTCATCATTTAAGTCATAGGACTCAAATGAGTCATTAAGGGACATCTCCCTCTCTTTCTCTCTTGAGAAAAAGAGTTCTCAGCAGAGAAGAACTGGCATACTTCAAAATCTATCTAGCTTAAGCTCAGAGAATAGGGTTCAGATTGAGAGGGAACCAGAATAAGAACTCCAGCAACATAAAATAAAATAAGTTGTTCTGACACCCCCAAAGGATCACTACAATTTTCCAGCAATGGACTCTACAACCAAAAGGAAACTGATGAAATGTCATATATCAAATTTAAAATACAATAGCAAGTAAGGTCAATGGAACTGATGAGGAAGTTGAAAACCAACACAAAGAAACAAAAAAATTCAGACATGAATAAAAAATTTGATGAAGGGCGGCGCCTGTGGCTCAGTCGGTAAGGTGCCGGCCCCATATACCGAGGGTGGCGGGTTCAAACCCAGCCCCGGCCAAACTGCAACCAAAAAATATCTGGGTGTTGTGGCGGGCGCCTGTAGTCCCAGCTGCTTGGGAGGCTGAGGCAAGAGAATTGCTTAAGCCCAGGAGTTGGAGGTTGCTGTGAGCTGGGTGAGTCCACGGCACTCTACCGAGGGCCATAAAGTGAAACTCTGTCTCTACAAAAAAAAAAAAAAAAAAAAAATTTGATGAAGAGGTAATATAAGAAAAAAATAAGAGGGATGGGGGGGTGGGGCCTTGGTGTGTGTCACACTTTATGGGGGCAAGACATGATTGCAAGAGGGACTTTACCTAACAATTGCAATCAGTGTAACCTGGCTTATTGTACCCTCAATGAATCCCCAACAATAAAAAAAAAAAAAGAAAGAAATAGAACTTCTAGAAATGAATCATTTAGGAAATTTAAAAATATAGAAGAAAGTTCAACAGACCATACAGAAGAAATAATTTGAGAGCTTGAAGACAGCTCTCAAATCACCCACTAAGTAAAAAATGTACAACAAAGAATAAAGAAGAATGGAATGATCTCTCCAAGAACTGTGGAACTATGAAAAGCGACCAAAGCTTAGAATAATAGTATCGCTGAAAAGAAAAAGCAAAAAGCATGGGAAACCTATTTGAGGGAATAATTGAGGAAAACTTCTCTGATATCATTAGAGAAGATATAAGGTCACTGAACACCTAGAAGACTCATGGCAAACAGGACATTCCCAAGATACATCGTCATCAGTCTGGCCAAAGTCAAAGTGAAGGAGAAAATCAGACAGCTACAAGTAACTTACAAGCAACAAGTAACCTACAAAAGAAAACTCATCAGATAATGGAAAACTTCTCAGCAGAAACCTTACAAGCCAGAGGAGAGGTGGGGGTCCATTTTTAGTTTCCTGAACAGAGTAACCACGAAGTAAGATTTCTGTATCCTACAAAACTAAGTTGCATAAATTAAGGAGAAATAAGGTCTTTCCCAGACAAGCAAATGCTAAGGGAAATTTGTCAGGACTAGTCCTGCCCATTGGGCGGTGCCTGTGGCTCAGTGAGCAGGGCGCTGGTCCCATATACCGATGGTGGTGGGTTTAAACCCAGCCCCAGCCAAACTGCAACAACAACAAAAAAATAGCCGGGCGTTGTGGCAGGCGCCTGTAGTCCCAGCTACTGGGGAGGCTGAAGCAAGAGAATCGTCTAAACCCAGGAGTTGGAGGTTGCTGTGAGCTGTGATGTCATAGCACTCTCTACCACGGGTGATAAAGTGAGACTCTGTCTCTAATAAAAAAAAAAAAAAAAAAAAAAAAAAAGAAAGCAATGCTTACAAGTGCTCTATACGCTAAAAAGAACAATCCATACCTATCAATGTAAAAACTCTTACACGTTAAAACTCACAACTCTTATGAAATAGTAGCACAAGGGAGAAACCAAGTAACAATCAACATAAAGAACAGAACAAGACCTTTTTTTTTTTTTTTTTTTGGTAGAGACAGAGTCTCACTCTATAGCCCTTGGCAACTCCTGGGCTTCAGCGATTCTCTTGCCTCAGCCTCCCGAGCAGCTGGGACCACAGGCGCCCGCCACAACGCCCGGCCATTTTTTGGTTGCAGTTTGGCCGGGGCCGGGCTTGAACCCACCACCCTCGGTACATGGGGCCGGCGCCCTACCAACTGAGCCACAGGCGCCGCCCTTAATGCCTGACTTGCTGAATGGATTTAAGAAACACAACCCAAATACATGCTGAATTCAAGAAATCCAATTTAAAAAATCCACATCAATGCAAGGTAAAGGTGTGAAAAAATACACAAGTAGAAAACAAAAGTGAGCAAGATTTGCTATTCTTATATCAAAAAAACATACTTTAAATCAACAATGGTAAAAAAAAGATGAAAACTGTTATTATACAATGATAAAGAGAGCAATTCAATAAGATATAACAATTGTAAATATACATACATCTAATACAGCAGCTCTCAGACATAAACAAATTTTAGGGTGGCGCCTGTGGCTCAAAGGAGTAGGGCACCGGCCCCAAATACTGGAGGTGGCGGGTTCAAACCCAGATCTAGCCAAAAACGGCAAAAAATAAAATAAAATAAAAAATTAATAGACAAATTTTACTAGATCCAAAATAAATAAATAGCAATATCATAATAGCTGGAAATTTTATCATTCTACTGACAAAACTATAGAACAAATGGACCTAAGACAGTCACAGAACATTCAATCCCAAAATTGCAAAATGTACATTCTTCTCATCAGCACATAAGATATTCTCCAAAACAGATTAGATGTTAGGCCACAAAACAAGTCTCGGTAAATTCAGAAAAATCAAAACCATACCATGTATTTTCTCACATCACACTAGAATAAAACTAGAAATCAATTCCAAGAGGAACTCTCACAACTACAAAAAATACACAGAATACAACTTGCTGCTAAAACAAAATGAAAATCAAAAAAAATTTTTGAATGAAATGACAAAGATGACACAATTTACTAAAATCTCTGAGATACAACAAAAACACTGTTAAGAGGAAAGTTTATAACCTAAAACCAAAAAGACAGAAAAATCGTGTATTAACAACCTAATGTCAAACCTCAAGAAACTAGAAAAAGAATAAACCAAACCCAAACCTAAGCAGAAGAAATAACAAACATCATCAGACACAAATGAAATGGAACCCTCCCCTCCAAAATATACAAATCATCAATGAAAAAAAACCTTGGTTCTCTGAAAAGATAAACAAATTGATAGACTACTACCTAGAAATAATCAGAAAGAGAAGACAAAGGACTCAAATAAGCTCAATTACAAATAAAAAAGGAGACAACGGATAGCACAGAAATATAAAATATCATCCATCACTACTATAAAAACCTAGAAGCACACAAACTAGAAAATCTAGAGGAAATGGATAAATTTTTGGAAACACACAACCTCCCAAGCTTGAATCAGTAAGACAAAGAAATCCTGAACAGACCAGTAATGACCATCAAGATTGAAACAATAATAAAAAGTCTCCCAACAAATAGATTCACAGCCAAATTATACTAGAATTACCAAGAACTGTGAGGTGTCTTACTGAAACTGTTCCATAACATCAAGGTGGGCATCCTCGCTAATTCATCTACAAAGCTAGTCGCACTCTTATACAGAAGCCAGGAAATGACATAACAACAATAACAAAAACTCTATGGAACAGTGTCTCTATACCAACATAAATACAAACATCCTGAACAAAATAGTAGCAAACCCAAACCAACAACCCAAGAAAAAGATAACTCACCATGATCAAGTGGGGTTCATCCCAGGAACACATACATGATTTGACATACATCAATCAATAAATGTGATTTACCACATAAACAAAACAAAAACCACAGTACCTCAATAGATATAGAAAAAGCATTCGATAAAATCCAGCACCCCTTTATGATAAAAGTTCTCAACAAAGTAGGCATAAAAGGAAGATGCCTCCAAATAATAAAAGCCGTATATGACAAACCCATAGCCAACATCATAATGAATGGGGAAGAATTGAGAGCATTCTGCCTAAGAACTGGAATAAGACATGGACGGCCACCATCACCAATTGTATTCAGTACATTACTAGAAGTCTTAGAGCAATCAGGCACGAGAAAGAAAAAGCATTAAAATTGGGGAAAAGGAGGTCAAACTAGTGCTGTTCGCTGATGATAGGATCTTGCATATAGAAAACCCTAAAGACTCCATCAAAAGACTCTTAGAATTGATAAATTCAGTAAAGTCTCAGGGGTGGCGCCCATAGCTCAAAGGGTAGGGCGCTGGCCACATACACCAAGGTTCGAACCCAGGCCAGGCCAGCTAAAACAACAATGACAACTGCAACAAAAAAATAGCCAAGCATTGTAGCTGGCACCTGTAGTCCCAGCTACTTGGGAGGCTAAGGCAAGAGAATCTCTTAAGCCCAAGAGTTTGAGGTTGCTGTGAGCTGTGATGCCACAGCACTCTACCCAGGGCGACAGCTTGAGACTGTCTCAAAAAAAAAAAAAAATCTGTAAAATCTCAGGTTATAAAATTAACATACACAAATAAATAGTATTTCTATATACTAACAGTCAAGCTGAGAATCCAATCAAGAACTCAATCCCATTTAAAATAGCTGCAAAGAAAAGAAATACCTAGGAATATAATTACTAAGAAGATGAGCGATCTCTATAAGGAGATCTACACAACACCAATGAAAAGAATCATAGATGATATAAACTAATGAAAAAACATTCCATACTCATGACATGGAAAAATGAACACTGTTAAAATGTCCATACTACCAAAGTGATTTACAGACTCAATGCAATTCCCTCCAAAATTCCAACATTATTTCTTCTGGCTCTAGAAAAAATAATATTAAATTTCACATAGAACCAAAAAAGACCCCGAATAGACAAGAAATCCTAAACAAAAAGAACAAATCTGAAGACACATTACCTGACTTCAAATTATTTTACAGGCTATAGTAACTAAAAACAGCAAGGTACTGATACAAAGACAGACACATAGAACAATAGAAAAGAACAGAGAACCCAGACCTAAAGCCATATAGCTACAACCAACTGACTTTCAACAGAGCAGATAAAAATATACACTAGGAAAAGATGTGCTATTCAATAAATGGTACTAGGAACACTGGATAGCCACATGCAGAAGAATGAAACTGGATCCCTGTCTCTCACCATATACAAAAATTAAATCAAAATGGATTAAAGACTTTTATGTAACACCTGCAAAACTCTTCTGGACACTGGCTTAGGCAAAGAATTTATGAGCAAGACTCCAAAAGCAAAAACACCAACAAAAAAAAAATAAGCAGAACTTAGACAAAAAAGTTTCCACGCAGTAAAGGAAATAGTCAATAGAGTAAATAGATAACCCACAGAATGGGAGAAAATATTCACAAACTATACATCAACAAAGGGCTAATATCCAGAATCCACAAAGAAGAACTCAAACAAATCAATGAGAAAAAAAGTAATCCCATCTAAAAGTAGGCAAAAGATATGAACAGATTTTTCTCAAAAGAAGATAGACAAATTTTTCTCAAAAGAAGATAGAAAAATGCTCAAGTTCATTAATTATCAGGGAAATGCAAATTAAAACTACAAGAAGATACCAACTTACCCCTGCCAGAATCACCATTATTAAAAAGCCAAAAATTAATAGATATTGATGTGGTTTAGTAAAGGAAACGTTTATACACTGTTGGGGGGAATGTAGACTTGTACAACCTCTATGAAAAGCAGTATAGATTCCTCAAAGAACTAAAAGGAGACTTATCATTCAATAGAGCAATCCCACTACTGGGAATCTACCCAAAGGAAAAGAAGTCATTGTATACAAAAGATAACTGTGCTCAAATGTTCACTTGCAACACAATTCACAATACCAAAGATAAGGAATCGGTCTAAGTGCCCATCAATTGATGAGTGGATAACGTGATTTCTCTCTTTCTCTCTCTCTGTCTCTGTCTCTCTCTCTCTCTCTCTCTCTCTCTCTCACACACACACACACACACACACACTACTCACCCATGAAAAGGAATAAAATAAAGTCCTTTGTAGTAACTTGGAAAGATCTGGAGACTATTATCCTGAGAGAGATATCTCAGGGATGGAAATACAAATACCACATGGCCTTACTTATACTATGTAAGTAGGAGCTAAACAAAAGATATGTTTGGTCATAAAGAGCAGTAACAGGCATTGGAAACTAAAAAGGGAGCAGGGTAAGAGGGCATGAAGGCTAAAAATTCACCTATCATATACAATGCTAGGGATGTCCAACCTGCGGGCTCTGGGCTGCACACAGATTATTTGAGGACTGTTTTACTCATCTGTGGTTCTAATACTGCAAAAAGTATGCAAAGACTTTTTCTTTTGCTTATCAGCCTTCATCAGTGTTCGTGTATTTAATGTGTGGCCCAAGACTACTCTTCTTTTTTTTTTTTGAGACAAAGTCTCACTCTATTACTCTGGGTAGAGTGCCATGGCATCACAGCTCACAGCAACCTCAAACTCCTGGGCTCAAGCAATCCTCTTGCCTCAGGCTCCCAAGTAGTTGAACTATAGGCATGTACTACCACGCCCAGCTAATTTTTCTATTTTTAGTAGAGGCAGAGTATCACTTTTGCTCAGGCTTGTTTCAAACTTCTGAGCTCAAGCAATGCACCCACCTTGGCCTCCCAAAGTGCTAGGATCACAGGCGTGAGCCACAGTGCCTGGGCAACTCTTATTTGTCTAATGTGCAGCATAAAAAAGAAAAAGATGGAGATGGAAAGCCCTGATTTCTACATGATATAATTTATCCACGTGACAAAAAAACACTTGCAACCCTGAAAGTTTTTGAAATAAAAATAGTGCATGTACAGAAAAAAATTGAATGAAACATAAGTTCCCTCCCAATTGATACTGCCATCCATTTGAGAGAAAAACTGTAAGGTAAGAAGTAGAAAGGATAAATGTGCTGTTTTATGGAAAAGACATCACATCTAATTTAAATGATTCTGAATTTATGGAATTTCAGGCTGTTTTTGTAACAGTTAAGAAAAAAAATGCCTTCTTAAACTATTAATTGTACAAACAAGATTTCAGAAGGTATCTTTAAGCCAGTTACAGTTTAGGAAATTAAACTATATTGACATATTGCTGTATGTTCATTATTGCTACACCAATCAACATCTTGACATGTTTAAACATAATTTGTGATGTACACACAATGCCCTGCTACTAATTGTTGAGAACATTTAGCCTCTATTGTCAAATAGGTTAAGATCTCTTTTTTGAAATATTAATGAGCACTTATCCTAACTCACTGGGTATAATGTAATGTAATACATCATCATTGCTTTAACACATTAACTGCTATGTGAGTTGTATTAAACTTATGCTAGTTTTGAGCCTGGGGCCTCATTAAGCATATATACCTCACAAGTCTCTTCACCTATCTTGACTTAATAAAACATGGAAAAAAAACAAACAAAAAACTTCTGGCCTCATGGAAAAAAAAAAAAAAAGCTTTTTTCCTAGTGTGACAGTCAATGTGTTAAAATACTAATAATTCTGTAATTACCTTGTAACTTGCCATCTCCACCCTCTTCCACCTGCTCAAATTTGTGAAATTTTTCTATAGTTATTCCCAATTATCAGGTCTTCTGAAAAAAACCTCAGTAACTGCCTTAGGAAATACGTTGCTAGCTAGTAATACTCCATGACAAATCACAGTTGGTAATGGAATTTAAAACATTTTCCATTAAGCAAACCCCAGATGTCAGTGCAATGTCTGTCCATTCACAAAATTCAGGAAGGTGAATCACAGTTGATTCTAGGGACACTCAGAAATTCTTCCCATGGCCTATGGAGAAACTGGTCCCTTCTACATTTAATAGAAAAGGTGATGAAATAGAAACCAGGAGGTTCTCTTTCCAAAAGCTATCATGAGCTGCTATGAAGGAGCCGTCAAAGTATTAGCAAAAGATGGGGTGGGAAGAGGAACCCTAAGATCTTCTTCTGCCTGGGAAGAGCCTAGTGACCTGACAGCATAGACGCTGTCAGGCGTCATCATGCACCCTATAATAGACATTGCCATTAGGAGCCCTAAGAACCACATCGCTGTTCACAGACATGAAAATAAACTGCAATGTCAGCAGTAACCAGACAGGTGAAGTCTTGGTCTTAGTAAGACTACTCATTAGAGGGGCCTTGAGCAGGCTGGAGATGGCAAGGGGGAGCTTAGGGGATTTTGCCTGGGGCCTTCCCAAACAAACGGAATCTCACTTGATGAGGCAAGGAAGCCCTCCAAATGGCCTGTCCTCCATGTAGTTTGTCAATTATGTCCCAAAGCAAATCTCTGTGACTATACAGGACACTTCTAGGATATAAAGGTCCCGGATATGTCTTCCTATGTCTACAGGTCAGGAGGCTCCCACACTTATCTGGCATAATCTTTTTAACATGCACTAGCACCAGCCAGCTCGGAGCTTCCCCTCCACACTGATGGTCTGCCATATCTGTGTTTCACTGCTCTTCTGGGCAACTTATCCAATTTGTCCTTGACTTTCTTTGCTCCAAGGGCCTTCGTTTATACTCTGTCTCACTAGCCCTACTCCCTAAGTCACATCTTGGATTCTGTCATCATCTAAACCTGCTGTGACTCAGATATTTAAATATCAGTAATGTGGACCTCCTTCCTCCCAGATCTCCCATCATCCTACTTTTCTTTTTTTTCTTTTTTGAGACAGTCTCATTATGTCACTCTCAGTAGAGTGCTATGACATCACAGCTCACAGCAACCTCCAACTCCTGGGCTTCAGTGATTCTCTTGCCTCAGCCTTCCAAGTAGCTGGGACTAATTGTTGAGAACATTTAGCCTCTATTGGCACACACCACAACACCTGGCTATTTTTTGGCTGCAGTTGTTGTTGGTTAGCAGGCCCAGGCCAGGCTCGACCCTGCCAGCCTCGGTGTATGTGGCCAGCGCCCTACTCACTGAGCTACAGCGCTGAACCCATTATCCTGCTTTTTAACTGAGTCCCCTGCAAACATGATTCAGCCAGGCCTGAATCAAGCCTGCCCCTCCCCCCCAAAAAATGGTGAAACAGTGCTAGTGAAATCTCTGGTGTCCAACCTCAACCAGAAACCATTATGGCCTCCCACTTCCTCTGTCTTAGCACATCAAAGTCCTCCACTAGTGCCTCTCTGTGCCTTCACTCTTGTCTCTGGGGCAGCTAAGCCCCTCTTAGCACCAAATCTGGCCACCCCAGCTGTGCTTCCGCTCCTATCTCCTGTCCCTATACCACTTCTTGGGTATCTTCACCTCTCAATTATCCCTTTTCTCAGATGGCTTGGGAAGGAGAGAGGTCTCTTCACAAAGACAAGGGTACTTAATTAATTATGGAAATAATTTTTCATTCTTTCATTCCCTGGTTAGGATGTAAGTGTCCTCAAGGCAGGAACAGTATCATATGCCCCATTGCCATACAGGTGCTAAATAAATATGTGATGAATAAATTAATATAGGAACCTAAGGGCAGGAGAACAAAAAAGAGAGGAAGTGGTCAACAGTGACCAGGTGTGCAGAGAGGACAAGAAGGAAAGAAGGAATAGGGGTCCTTTGGCTCTGGCAGGGAGACAGTTGTCACTCATTCTAGAGGTCCCCCAAAATTCAGAACGAGTAGGCACTAGGAGTCTACTTCACATTGATTGTTTAGTTCTTGAAGTACCTCAGACTGGGGGATGGGAAGGGTGGGAGAGAAGAGACAACAGAGTCACCTGGCCTACAGAACAGCTGGAACTGAAGCAGGACAGTGTGGATGAGCTGCCTGCTGGGGAAGGGGATCTGTAGCTTCAGACCACAGGCCAACTGTCAGAACTCACTCAAGTTTCTTAAATTTTTGTAATTTTTACATTTCAGGAATCTACCATCAATACTTAGAAGGCTGAGGTGGGTGGATCACGTGAGCTCCAGGGAGACCAGCCTGAGCAAGACTAAGACCTCCTCTCTAAAAAACAGCCAGGTGTTGTGGCGGGCACCTGTAGTCCCACCTACCTGGGAGGCTGAGCCAAGAGAATCTCTTGAGCCCAAGAGTTTGAGGTTGCTGTGAGCTATAACGCCACAGCACTCTACTGAAGACGACAAAGTGAGACTGTCTCAAAAAAAAAAAAAATACTTTCAAGCATCTCTGAGTAGAGAGAGTGAGCGAACCCTTTAGGGTCCTTTGAAATCTTAGCGAGTCTACTCTGCAGTTAGAGGGAAGTAGACAAGAACCACCCAGCTCTGAAACCTACTTCATCAAACACCCCCCCAACCACATCCTTTGAAACCTCAGCCACAGCCTAGGGAGCCTTCACCTGTCAGCTTTTACACACATCAGCCCACTCCAGGCCTTCTTCCTTTCTTTCACTGCTGGGTCCCTTGTATGACTGTGTGAAAGGATTGTACAAGCACCAAATTCTCCTCTACCACTTCTGCAAGAACTGAAAGAGGTGAGGCAGCACACTTCCTCTCTCACTGCATGCATTTTAGCAAGCAGACTTTTTTTTTTTTTTTTTTATTGTTGGGGATTCATTGAGGGTACAATAAGCCAGGTTACACTGATTGCAATTGTTAGGTAAAGTCCCTCTTGCAATCATGTCTTGCCCCCATAAACTGTGACACACACTGAGGCCCCACCCCCTCCCTCCATCCCTCTTTCTGTTTCCCCCCATAACCATAATTGTCATTAATTGTCCTCATATCAAAATTGAGTACATAAGATTCATGCTTCTCCATTCTTGTGATGCTTTACTAAGAATAATGTCTTCCACGTCCATCCAGGTTAATACGAAGGATATAAAGTCTCCATTTTTTTTAATGGCTGAATAGTATTCCATGGTATACATATACCACAGCTCGTTAATCCATTCCTGGGTTGGTGGGCATTTAGGCTGTTTCCACATTTTGGCGATTGTAAATTGAGCTGCAATAAACAGTCTAGTACAAGTGTCCTTATGATAAAAGGATTTCTTTCCTTCTGGGTAGATGCCCAGTAATGGGATTGCAGGATCAAATGGGAGGTCTAGCTTGAGTGCTTTGAGGTTTCTCCATACTTCCTTCCAGAAAGGTTGTACTAGTTTGCAGTCCCACCAGCAGTGTAAAAATGTTCCCTTCTTTCCACATCCACGCCAGCATCTGCAGTTTTGAGATTTTGTGATGTGGGCCATTCTCACTGGGGTTAGATGATATCTCAGGGTTGTTTTCATTTGCATTTCTCTAATATATAGAGATGATGAACATTTTTTCATGTGTTTGTTAGCCATTCGTCTGTCGTCTTTAGAGAAGGTTCTATTCATGTCTCTTGCCCATTGATATAAGGGATTGTTGGCTTTTTTCATGTGGATTAATTTGAGTTCTCTATAGATCCTAGTTATCAAGCTTTTGTCTGATTGAAAATATGCAAATATCCTTTCCCATTGTGTAGGTTGTCTCTTTGCTTTGGTTATTGTCTCCTTAGCTGTACAGAAGCTTTTCAGTTTAATGAAGTCCCATTTGTTTATTTTTGTTGTTGTTGCAATTGCCATGGCAGTCTTCTTCATGAAGTCTTTCCCCAGGCCAATATCTTCCAGTGTTTTCCTTATGCTTTCTTGGAGGATTTTTATTGTTTCATGCCTTAAGTTTAAGTCCTTTATCCATCTTGAATCAATTTTTGTGAGTGGGGAAAGGTGTGGGTCCAGTTTCAATCTTTTACATGTAGACATCCAGTTCTCCCAACACCATTTATTGAATAGGGAGTCTTTCCCCCAAGGTATGTTCTTGTTTGGTTTATCAAAGATCAGGTGGTTGTAAAATGTTAGTTTCATTTCTTGTTTTTCAATTCAATTCCAAATGTCTATGTCTCTGTTTTTGTGCCAGTACCATGCTGCCTTGAGCACTATGGCTTTGTAGTACAGACTAAAATCTGGTATGCTGATGCCCCCAGCTTTATTTTTGTTACAGAGAACTGCCTGAGCTATATGGGGTTTTTTCCGGTTCCATACAAAACGCAGAATCATTTTTTCCAAATCTTGAAAGTAAGATGTTGGTATTTTGATAGGAATGGCATTGAATAGGTAGATTGCTTTGGGAAGCATAGACATTTTAACAATGTTGATTCTTCCCATCCATGAGCATGGTATGTTCTTCCATTTGTTAATATCCTCTGCTATTTCCTTTCTGAGGATTTCATAGTTTTCTTTATAGAGGTCCTTCACCTCCTTCGTTAGGTATATTCCTAGGTATTTCATTTTCTTTGAGACTATGGTGAAGGGAGCTGTGTCCTTAATTAGCTTCTCATCTTGACTGTTATTGGTGTACACAAAGGCTACTGACTTGTGGACATTGATTTTATATCCTGAAACATTACTGTATTTTTTGATGACTTCTAGGAGTCTTGTGGTTGAGTCTTTGGGATTCTCTAAGTATAAGATCATGTCGTCAGCAAAGAGGGAGAGTTTGACCTCCTCTGCTCCCATTTGGATTCCTTTTATTTCCTTGTCTTGCCTAATTGTATTGGCTAGAACTTCCAGCACTACGTTGAATAGTAAAGGTGACAGAGGACAACCCTGTCTGGTTCCAGTTCTAAGAGGAAAAGCTTTCAGTTTTACTCCATTCAGTAAAATATTGGCTGTGGGTTTGTCATAGATAGCTTCAATCAGTTTTAGAAATGTGCCGCCTATGCCTATACTCTTCAGTGTTCTAATTAGAAAAGGATGCTGGATTTTATCAAATGCTTTTTCTGCATCTATTGAGAGGATCATGTGATCTTTATTTTTGCCTCTGTTAATATGGTGGATAACGTTTATAGACTTGCGTATGTTAAACTAGCCTTGCATCCCTGGGATGAAGCCTACTTGATCATGATGAATGACTTTTTTGATGATATGCTGTAATCTATTGGCTAGGATTTTGTTGAGAATTTTTGCGTCTATGTTCATGAGTGAGATTGGTCTGAAATTCTCCTTTTTGTTTGGGTCTTTTCCTGGTTTTGGTATCAGGGTGATGTTTGCTTCATAGAATGTGTTGGGGAAGATTCCTTCTTCCTCAATTTTTTGGAATAATTTCTGCAGTACAGGAATAAGCTCTTCCTTGAAGGTTTGATAGAATTCTGGAGTGAAGCCATCTGGACCAGGGCACTTTTTGGTTGGAATATTTTTTATTGTTTCTTTGATCTCGGTGCTTGAAATTGGTCTGTTCAGGAGCTCTATTTCTTCCTGGCTGAGGCTAGGGAGAGGGTGTGATTCCAAATTGATCCATTTGTTTCACATTGTCAAATTTCTGGGCATAGAGTTTCTGGTAGTATTCAGAGATGATCTCTTGTATCTCTGTGGGATCAGTTGTTATTTCCCCTTTATCATTTCTGATTGAGGTTACTAGAGATTTTACTTTTCTATTCCTCGTTAGTCTGGCCAGTGGTTTATCTATTTTATTTATTTTTTCAAAAAACCAACTCCTTGTTTGATTAATTTTCTGAATGATTCTTTTGTTTTCAATTTCATTGATCTCTGATTTGACTTTGGATATTTCTTTTCTTCTACTGAGTTTAGGCTTAGATTGTTCTTCTTTTTCCAATTCCATAAGATCTCTTGTGAGATTGTTGATGTGCTCTCTTTCTGTTTTTCGAATGTAGGCATCTAAAGCGATGAATTTTCCTCTCAAAACTGCTTTTGCAGTATCCCACAGGTTTTGGTAGCTTGTGTCTTCATTGTTGTTATGCTAAAGGAAGTTAATGATTTCCTGTTTTATTTCTTCCTTCACCCATCTGTTATTGAACAGAAGATTGTTTAGTTTCCATGCCTTTGGGTGGGGTCGAGCATTTTTGTTAGAGTTGAGTTCCACCTTTAGTGCCTTATGGTCTGAGAAGATACAAGGTAAAATTTCAATTCTTTTGATTCTGTTGATATTTGTTTTGTGTCCCAGGATATGATCAATTTTGGAGAATCTTCCATGGGGTGATGAGAAGAATGTATATTCTTTATCTTTGGGATGGAGTGTTCTATATGCGTCTATCAAGCACAGTTGTTCTAGGGTCTCATTTAAGTCTCTTATATCCTTGTTTAATTTCTGTTTAGAGGATCTGTCCAGCTCTGTAAGAGGAGTGTTAAGGTCCCCTGTTATTATGGTATTATCAGATATCATATTGCTCAGACTGAGTAAGGTCTGTTTCAAGAATCTGGGAGCATTCAAATTGGGTGCATAGATATTTAGAATTGAAATGTCTTCTTTTTGTATTTTTCCCTTGACCAATATAAAGTGACCATCTTTGTCTTTTTTGACTTTAGTTGCTTTAAATCCACATGTATCTGAAAATAAGATTGCAACTCCTCTTTTCTTCTGAATTCTATTTGCCTGAAAACTTGTCTTCCAACCCTTGACTTGGAGCTTTAATTTGTCTTTTGAAGCCAGGTGTGTTTCTTGCAGACAGCAAATGGATGGCTTGTGTTTTTTAATCCAGTCAACCAATCTATGTCTCTTCAGTGGGGAATTCAAGCCATTAACATTTATTGAGATAATTGATAAGTGTGGTAGTATTCTATTCGTCTTATTTTGTGAGAGTCCATTGCTTAGTTTTATCTTTTGCATCAGTGTGGAGGTTTGGTTCTGTCCTTTAATTTCTGAGTTCTTACTTTGCTGCTGATCCATTGTGGTGGTCAGTGTGCAGAACAGGTTGAAGTATTTCCTGTAGAGCTGGTCTTGTTGTGGCGAATTTCCTCATTGTTTGTATATCCGTAAATGATTTGATTTCTCCGTCAATTTTGAAGCTTAGCTTAGCAGGGTACAGAATTCTGGGCCGGAAATTGTTCTGTTTAAGTAGATTAAAGGTAGATGACCATTGTCTTCTCGCTTGGAAAGTTTTATTAGAGAAGTCTGCTGTCACTCTGATGGATTTGCCCCTGTAGGTCAACTGGCGCTTACTCCTGGCAGCTTGCAGAATCTTTTCTTTTGTCTTGACTTTGGACAGGTTCATCACAATGTGTCTTGGAGAAGCTCGGTTAGAGTTGAGGCGACCTGGGGTCCGATAGCCCTCTGAAAGCAGTGTGTCAGAATCTTTGGTGATATTTGGGAAATTTTCTTTTATAATATTCTCTAGTATGGCTTCCATTCCTCTCGGGCATACTTCTTCCCCTTCTGGAATTCCTATAACTCGTATGTTGGAACGCTTCATAAAGTCCCATAATTCTGACAGTGAACGTTCTGCTTTCTCTCTCTTCTTTTCTGCCTCTTTTACTATCTGAGTTATCTCAAAAACTTTGTCTTCTACCTCTGAAATTCTTTCTTCTGCATGGTCTAACCTGTTGCTGATACTTTCCATTGCATCTTTAAGTTCCCTGATTGTTTCATTTCCTTCAGCTCTGCTATATCCTTTTTATATTCTTCATATTGTTCATCTCTGATTTGATTCTGTTTTTGGATTTCCTTTTGGTTATTTTCCACTTTATTAGCAGTTTCCTTCATTGTTTCCATCATTTCTTTCATTGTTTTCAACATGTGTATTCTAAATTCCCTTTCTGTCATTCCTAACATTTCTGTATAGGTGGAATCCTCTGCAGTAGCTACCTCATGGTCCCTTGGCAGGGTTGTTCTGGACTGGTTCTTCATGTTGCCTGGAGTTTTTTGCTGATTCTTCCTCATGGGTGATTTCTTTTATCTGTTTTCTTGCCCTAATTTTCCTTTCACTTCCTCTTGCTCTTTAAGTTCTAGTGCCTGTGGAAGTTGCAGGCGGGTTTAGACGGATTGAACACACGTGACCACTTGCCGGTTTTCAACTGTTTTAGTTGTCCTCTTGGGTCCAGAAGTCTCTCGCTGACTCCCTGTATCCTCTCAGGGGTAATGATAGGCAGATCTCACCAGCCAGAGATGCCTGGAGTCCTATATCCCCAGACTCACGGTGCCCAGATGCAAGGAAGCTGTTACTCGGCTGCCATCTTGCTCCACCCAAGCTGGTTTTAAAACCCAGGGGAAAGGATCCTTATCTCTGAAAATGGAGGGATGCCAAGAGGAATGTGAACAAACAGGCCTTGCTATAACAGAAGTAAGGGCAGTTGCTGGCGTGATTAGGTCGATCAAACACATGCAACCACTTGCCCGTTTTCCGCTGTTTTTGTCCTCCTCTTGGGGTCCAGAAGTCCCTTGCTGGCTCCCTGTACCCTCAGAGGGATGATTATAGGCAGATCCCACCGGCCAGAGATGCCTTGAGTCTTGTCTCCCCAGACTCGCTGTTCCCAGTTGCAGGGAAGCTGTTACTCGGCCACCATCTTTAATCTCTCTCAGCAAGGAGACTTTTAGTGTAGAGCATGCACTCTGGAGGCACACAGCAGAAACCAGCCCTGAATTCCTAGATCCTCAGAGGTGGCAGAGCTGGCTGAATCATGATGGTCTCTGTATGTCCAACATCAACAGTTGTCTCTCCTCATCTCAGACGTTCTAGGTGTCAGACTTCTGCATTTTCACTTCTACAGCTTCCTTGGGTCTCAAATTGCCTTTATTCTCAGAAATGATCTGCTTGTTGTCTTATCAGATCCATGGAAGGTTATCACCCTAAGTATCCATCAATCACATAAAATCGTTTTTTTCTCTGATTTGTGCTCTTCATGGCCCCAAACTGCTGGTAAATTTGTTCAATTTCCTGAAGAAGGTTTCTGCCTGTCTTCGTTACAGACAAATATCTCCTCATATTCTTCATACTTAGTTATTAAAATAATACTCGGTTCATTTCACTGGTTTATTTTTCTCCAACTTCAAAAATTCACAAACAAAAGGGATCTCCCTCTATGGTGTGTATTCATTCACTGCACTCACCCTCCCTTTGAAGCTAAAACAAATATGTACATCCCCATTGCATATCCATAAGCTAAGAAAATATTCCAGGTAAAATTAGTGCAATATATTTTGGATGAAGGGGTATTCACTACAGAATTAAAAATGAAGAAAATTCTGTTTATTTTTTTAAAAGCTCACATAGAGCAATCCTAAGCAAAAAGAATACATCTGGAGTTACCATATTATCTGAATTCAAATTACTCTACAAGTCTACAGTAACTAAAACAGCAGGGAACTGATAAAGGTAGATATATAGAGCAATGGAAAAAAACAGACAACCCAGACCTAAAGCCACATAGCCACAACCAACTGACTTTCAACAAAGTAGACAAAGACGTAATACACTAGGGAAAGGATGCCATATTCAATAAATGGTGCTGGGAATATTGAATAGCCATTTGCAGAAGAAGGAAACTAGATTCCTGTCTCTTACCATATATAAAAATTAAAACTCAAGATGGATTAAAAATGTAAATGTCATACCTGAAAACCATAAACATTCTAGAAAACAACCTAGAAAAAACTCTTCTGGATACTGGCGTAGGCAAAGAATTTAGACCTAAGACCACACCCCCAAAACAAATACAACAAAACAAAAATAAATAAATGAGACTTACTTAAAAGAAAAAGTTTCTGCACAGCAAAGAAATAGTCAACAGAGTAAATAGTGACCTACAGAATGAAAAAATATTCATAAATTTTACATCTGACAAAGGGCTAATATCCAGAATCTACAAAGAACTCAATTCAGCAAGCAAAAACAAACAAACAAGCCAGCCCAGGTGTGGTGGCTCACACCTGTAATCCTTTGGGAGGCCAAGGCAGGAGTATCCCTGAAGCTCAGGAGTCCAAGACAAGACTGAGCAAGAGCAAGATCCCATCTCTACTAAAAATAGAATAATTAGGGTGGCGCCTATGGCTCAGTGAGTAGGGCACCAGCCCCATATACCAAGGGTGGTGGGTTCAAACCCAGCCCTGGCCAAACTGCAACAACAACAACAACAGCAAAAAAAAAAAATAGCCGGGCGTTGTGGCGGGCGCCTGTAGTCCCAGCTGCTCCGGAGGCTGACGCAAGAGAATCACGTAAGCCCAAGAGCTGGAGGTTGCTGTGAGCTGTGTGACGCCACGGCACTCTACTGAGGGCAGTAAAGTGAGACTCTGTCTCTACAAAAAAAAAAAAAAAAAATCACCAGCTGTTGTGGCAGGCGCCTATAGTCCCAGCTACCCAAGAGGCTGAAGCAAGAGAATCACTTAAGCCCAAGAGCTGGAGGTTGCTGTGAGCTGTGACATCACAGCACTCTACCAAGGGTGACAAAGTATTTTTTCTGTCTCAAAAAATAAAAATAAAAAAATAAAAATCAAATAATTAGCTGGACATTGTAGCAGGTACTTGTAGTTCCAGGTACTCGGAGGAGGTTCAAGAGGATCACTTGAACCCAGTAGTCAGAGGTTGCTGTGAGCTCTGCTGAGGCCATGGCACTCCAGCGTGGGCAATAGAGTGAGACTCTGTCTCAAAAAAACAAACAAAAAAAAGCACAACCACCATCACCAGATAACCCCATCAAAATGTGGGCAAAAGACATGACTTTTTTCAGAAGAACATACTTAATCATCAGGCAAATGCAAATTAAAATCATAATGAGATACCATACTATCCCTGTCAGCATCACCATTATTAAAAAGTCAAAAAATAATAGATGTTGGCACAGATGCAATGAAAAGGAAATGCTTACACACTGCTGGTGAGAATGCAAACTAATACACCTCTATGGAAGATTCCTCTAAAAGTAGAGCTACCTCTTGATCCAGCAATTCCAGATCTACCCACAGGAAAAAGTCATTTTATTAAAAAAAAAAAAAAAAAAGACACCTGTATCTGAATGTTTATTGCACAAATGACAAATATAAAGATGTGGAATCAACCTAAATGACCACTTTTGATGAATATGATGAATGTCAAGAAAATGTGGTATATGTACATACCACGGAGATGCTATATATACCATGGATACTACTCAGCCATAGAAAGTAATGAAATAATGTCCTTTGCAGCAATTTGAATGGAACTGAAGACCACTGTCTAGGCAAAGCATCTAAAGAATGGAAAATCAAATACCATATATTCTCACTTATAAGCTAGAGCTAAACAAGGTATGTACATGGTCATAATGTGGTGTACTAGACATGGGAAACTAACAAAGAGAGAAGGTGAGAGAGGGGTTGATGGATGATAACCTATTTATCATGTACAATGTCCACTCTTCTTGTGACAGTACACTGAAAACCATAATTTCAGCATTACACCACTCACCCATGAAACAACACTTGCATCCCCACCCCTCACCCCCATTATCTATGAAATAAAAAAGAAAAAAATTCAAGTCCAAACAGGCTGTTTAAGGCTAGGCACGGTGGTTCATGCCTGTAATCCTAGCACTCAGGGAGGCCAAGGTGGGTGAATTGCCTGAGCTCACAGGTTCGAAACCAGCCTGAGCAAGAACAAGACCTTATCTCTACAACATAGCCGGACGTTGTGGCAGCTGCCTGTAGTCCCAGCTACTCGGGGATGCTGAGCCAAGAGAATAGCTTGAGACTAAGAGTCTGTCTGAGATTGCTGTGAGCTGTGATGTCACAGCACTCTACTGAGGGTGACAAAGTGAGACTGTCTCAAAAAACAAAAAGAAAGAAAGAAAACAAATAGGCTGTTTAATATCTCCACCTGTTTACTTTTTTCAGATAGCTTAAAAAGAAATGTCTAAAAAGTTTTAAAATGTTTAAAAAGTTAAACACAGAGCTGCCGTATAATCCAGAAATTCCACTACAGGTATATACCCAAGAGAAAAAGCATATGACCACACAGAACTTAAATACAAATGTTCAAATCAGAATTATTCTTAATAACTAAAAAGTGGAAATGAAATAAATGTCAATCAATAGAAGGATGGATAAACAAAGTGTATATAATGGAGTATTATTCAAAAATAAAAAGTACCAATACATGCTACATAAATGAACCTTGAAAATATCGTGCTAAGTAAAAGAAGCTACATAGAAGGCCACATATTGTATGATTCCATTTATAGGAAGGGTCAAGAATAGATAAATTTATAGAGACAGAAAGTATGAGTGGTTGCCTAGGTTTAGGGGGATTTGAGAAGAAAAGCTGTGACTTCTAATGGCGAGGGAGTTTCTTTTGAGGATGATGAAAATATTCTAAAATTGGTTGTGGCAATGGTAGCACAACTCTGTGAATATATTAAAAATATTTTAATTACCCACTAAAAAAAATAAAGAGCTATTCATTGAGAACAACTGAAGCTATCCTCCTTCTCCAGTTATTTCCCTTTCTCTGCAAAAAGCAGCATCATTTATCCAATTGCCAAAAAAACTCCCTGCATTTTGCCTTTGATTAAACCCCTCTATACACTTCCTAAATCCAAACAGTCTCCAAGTATAGCTGATTCTTGAACAATGCAAGGATTAGCAGTACAGACCCCTGTGGAGTGGAAAATCCACGTATAACTTTTGACTCCCCCAAAACTTTACTAATAGCCTACTTTTGACTGGAGGCCTTAACTAATAACATCAACAGTCAATCAACATATATTTTGTATATTTATTACACACTGTTATGTTACAATAAAGTGAACTGAAGAGCAATGTTATGGAGAAAATCATAAGGAAAATACATTTACAATGCTGCACTTATTGATACCATTGAGTTGATTTAGTCTGTTTACAAGATGAATCATCTATCTGAAATGGTGGGCAACAATTAATGCAGATCTCCATCAATCTATAATATTTATCAAGCAATTCAACTTTTTCATAATAGTATTGTAAGTCTTCTCTGCTTCTCGAAAACACTTTAAGCATCACTAGTGGCTTATAGTATTGTACTAAACACAATGAAAAATACCCTAGAATTGCAAGAAATCACATTTTACTGTGATAGGCAATTTTACTGGAGCAATGCTCACGTGGAGATGATCATCATCATGTAGCATTTAAAGTGGATATTCACAGCACTTGATACTGCAATACCAACAGTAGGTGGCCACAAAGTTATTAGAGTAGTGCAATATGTACTGCAATTAATTTTATGTAGTTATGATTTAATATTGCATCTTTAAATTTCTCTCGACTATGAATGATACCATGTATAGTCTGTGTTTGTGTAAATTTTAATAAATTTTAACATTTCTTTTTGAGACAGAGTCTCACTATGTTGCCCTTGGTAGAGTGCCATAGCATCACAGCTCACAGCAACCTCAGACTCTTGGGCTTAAGTGATTCTCTTGCCTCAGCCTCCCAAGTAGCTGGGACTACAGGCACCCACCACAACGCCCTGCTATTTTTTGTTTTTGTTGCAGTTGTCATTGTTGTTTTAGCAGGCCCAGGCCAGATTCAAACCCATCAGCCTCAATGTATGTGGCCAGTGCCCTACCCACTGAGTTACGGGTGCCACCCTAAATTTTAACTTTTTATAATAGATTTTTATATATTTTGTGGTAGTAAATAAAATAAACTAGTAGCTACATATATTTTATGTGTTCGTGACACTATCTAACTCTTTGGTTTTTTAATATTTCTACGCTACAAGGGTCATCTATAATTTTTTTAATTGTCATAATTCTCCAAAATATTTCTAGTATATTTACTGAAAAAAGAATGTGTGTATAAGTGGACCTGCGCAGTTCAAACCTGTGTTACTCAAGGGTCAACTGTGCTTGACCCTTAAATATCTTTATCTCTTAAGTATCTTTAGAATTTATCCACTTGTATCCCTGAGGCCACAAGCCTAATTCAGGACACAATCAATCTACCACCATCTACTCACACTCTACCCTCTCTCTAGATCTTCAACTACTGACGACAACTTTAAATAATCATCCAAATTAGATATTCTATCAAAGACCTATGTGCTGACCGCCAAACTGAAACATTAAACTGCCATGCCGAGCCCACTCCAATGTAAAATCTCAATCTTTCTCCTGAAAACCATTCTTCCTCCAAGTTGCACAAAGCAAAAAAATGGAAAACAATCTAGACACCTTATTCACTCTGTGCCATATCCAATTCGTTACACCAAGTCTGGCCAATTTTATCTCCACAATAAAAAAAAAAAAAAAAAAAACTTTTATCTCCACAACAAATCTCTACATTATTCACGTTTACTCCTCTGTCACCTTCCCAGTACAAGTTACCATTATTTCCTGCCTGGGCTATTACAGCAGAATCTTAACTGGTCTCTCAAATTCCAATCCCTCTATTTAAGCACACAATAGTTTATGCAACTCCCCACTTTAAAAATCCTCAGTTACCTACCACATTTTCCTTCAATGAATATGTGAACTTACCATGCCTCTGGAGGGTGTCTATATGAGAATGTCTCAGGCTAGGATGCAACCCTTTCGCTGGGCTAACCCCTACTCATCCTTCAGGGTTTAACTTAAATGTCACATTCTCAGAAAAACCTTACCTGACCTCTCAATCTCCCCTTGTCAGCTATACTTCTATTATTTCTTCATTTAAATTTATAAAATTATAACTATATGGGTACTTACAATTTGCTTCTACTAAGCTACGTGTATTAAGAACCATATTATATTTTATTCATTTCTGAGCACACAAATGCACATGCTCAAATATTTGCTGAATGAATGAAATCACACTGTAATAAAATGTATATACTTAACAAAACAGAAAACTACAAAGCAATTTTTTATTTATTTTTTATTTTACTGATATAGCATAGTTGTAAATATTTGGAGGGTACATGTCATATTTTGATACATGTATACAATGTATAATGATCAAAGAAGGGTAACTGGGATATCCATCACCTCAAACATTTATCTTTGCTGTTAGGAACATTCCAATTCTTCTTTTCCAGCTATTCTGAAATACACATACATTACTGTTAACTCTTACTTCCCTACTGTACTACTGAATAAAAAAACTTACTCCTTCTACCTGTATTTCTGTATATAGACATTAACCAAGTTCTTCTCTCATACCCGCCTCCCTTGGTAACCACCATTACACTCTGTTTTCATGAAATCCACCTTCTTAGCTAGCACATAAGAGTGAAAATATACACTAACTGTCCTTTTGTCCTGACTGATTTCACTTAACATAACGACTTCCAGCTTCATCCATTCTTTTATTATGGTTGAATAATATCCATTGTGTATATGTATGACATTTTCTTTATCCATTCATCCACTGAGGGACACACTTAGATTGATTCTGTATCTTGAATATTGTCAACAGTGCTGTAATAAACACGGGACAGCAGATACCTCTTCAATATACTGATTTTCCTTCTTTTTGATACATATCCAATAGTGGTATGACTAGATTATACAGTTCTATTGTTAGTTTTTTGGGAAACCTCCTACTGTTTTCAACAATAATTGCACTTAAGAAGTAAATTGTAAAGTCGGAATAAACTGATTAATCTTAATTAAACCAGATTAATCCGTTGCCCTTCAATTTTTTATTAAATATTTGCATCTTCATTGTATTTGTTGTAGATAACAGACGTATTTGTGCAACCTGGCCTATTCTTTTTTATTTTCTCTATACATATATATGTGTTTATTTGGTTTCCACTTTTTGCCTTCACAAAATTAGAGGCTTAAAATTTAATAACAATAACAATGTTTAAGATAAGAACTAGAAACAAAAACCTCATAAAGAACGAATGAAGATAAATACATTCGGAAAAGAAATCAGATGATTGCTGCAACAAAATATTGAGCAATAATAATAATAATGCAAAAAAAGTAACATTCACATTGTCAGATAAAAGCATGTCTATCATAGAATGCTTTGACTCTGAGGTTCAGTATGGAGTCATCAGTTAACTTCTTTCCCCCCAAAGTATCAAAAAATAGACAATATTTATAAATAAAAATAGAAGATAATTTCAAAAAACAGATCATGCCAAATCTTATAGACAATAGAAAAAGAAGAAATACTTCAAAACCATTCTACTTCATCTGGATATACCTGATATCAAAATTGAAAAAATATATTACTGTAAAGGGAAATTACAAACATATTTCACTTATAAATGAGGATGAAATATCCTAAACAACATATTAACAAGTTGAATTAAAAAATTATTGTTCAAATAATGTACTTTGGTCAACATTAAATCCAATTTATGTAAGAATTAGTCACTATTTTCTTTTCTTTTCCTTTCCCTTACCCCCTTCCTCCACCCCACACCAAGTCATTAATCGTCATTAATCATCCTCATATCAAAGTTGAATACATCAGATTCATGCTTCTCCATTCCTGTGATGCTTCACTAAGAATAATGTGTTCCACCTCCATCCAGGTTAATAAAAATGCTGCAAAATCTCCATTTTTTTTAATGGCTGAATAGTATTCCATGGTGTACATATACCACAGCTTACCTATCGATTCCTGGGTTGGGGGACATTTAGGCTGTTTCCACATTTTAGTGATTGTAAATTGAGCTGTGATAAAACAGTCTAGTATTAGTGTCTTTGTAATAAAAGGTTTTTTTATTCCATCTGGATAGATGCCCAGTAACGGAATTGCAGGATCAAACAGGAGGTCTAGGTTGAATTCTTTGAGGTTTCTCCATACTTCCTCTCAAAAAAGGTTGTATTAGTTTGCAGTTCCTCTGGCAGGGCAAGTGTTCCTTTCTCTCCACATCCGCATCAGCATCTGCAGTTTTGAGATTTTGTGATATAGGCCATTCTCACTGGGGTTAGATGGTATCTAGGGTGGTTTTAATTTGCATTTCTCTAATAATTAGGGATGATGAGCATTTTTTCATGTGTTTGCTAGCCATTCATCTGTCTTCTTTAGAGAAGGTTCTGTTCATCTCTCTTCCCCACTGATGTATGGGATTGTTGGCTTTTTTCATGTGGATTAAGTTTTCTACAGATCCTAGTTATTAAGCTTTTGTCTGAATCAAAATACGCAAATATCCTTTCCCAATGATTGCCTATTTGCTTTGGTTGTTGTCTCGTTAGCTGTACAGAAGCTTTTCAGTTTAATTAAATCCCATTTGTTTATTTTTGTTGTTGTTGCAATTGCCACGGCAGTTTTCTTCATAAAGTCTTTCCCCAGGCCAACATCTTCCAGGGTTTTTCCTATGCTTTCTTTGAGGATTTTTATTGTTTCATGCCTTAAATTTAAGTCCTATATCCATCTTGAGTCAATTTTTGTGAGTGGAGAAAGATGCAGGTCCAGTTTCAGTCTTTTACATGTGGATATCCAGTTCTCCCAGCACCATTTATTGAATAGGGAGTCTTTCCCCCAATGTACGTTCTTGTTTGGTTTATCGAAGATGAGGTGGTTATAAGTTATTGGTTTCATTTCCTGGTTTTCTATTCAATTCCAAATGTCTATGTCTCTATTTTTGTGCCAGTATCATGCTGTCTTGACCACTATGACCTTGTAGTTCAGCCTAAAATCTGGTATGGTGATGCCCCTGGCTTTGTTTTTATTACTAAGAACCGCCTTAGCTATACAGGGTTTTTTCTGGTTCCATACAAAATGCAGAATCATTTTTTCCCAAAAAATGATTAAACTGAAAGCTTTTCCACTTAGAACTGGAACCAGATAAAGTTGTCCTCTGTCACCATTATTATTCAACATAGTGCTGGAAGTTTTAGCCAATACAATTAGGTAAGACAAGAAAATAAAAGGAATCCAAATGGGAGCAGAGAAGATCAAATCCTCCCTCTTTGCTGATGATGTGATCTTAGAGAACCCCAAAGACTCAACCACAAGACTCTTGGCAGTCATCAAAAAATACAGTAATGTCTCAGGATATAAAATCAATGTCCAACAGGGAGCAAGGCGGCGGCTGAGTAACAACTACTCTGCAACTGGGCATGGTGAGTCTGGGGAGGTAAGACTCCAGGCATCTCTGGCTGGTGGGATCTGCCTATAATCATCCCTTTGAGGATACAGGGAGTCAGAAAGGGACTTCTGTACCCCAAGAGGAGGACAAAAACCGTGGAAAACTGGCAAGTGGTTGCATGTGTTCGATCAACCTAATCCCGCCGGCAACCGTATTGTATTGAATGGAGTTAAATTGAAATCATTTCCACTTAGATCAGGAACCAGGCAAGGATGTCCATTGTCTACATTGCTCTTTAACATTGTAATGGAAGTTTTAGCCATTGCAATTAGGGAAGAAAAGGTGATCAAGGGTATCCACATAGGGTCAGAAGAGATCAAACTTTCACTCTTTGCAGATGATATGATCGTGTATCTGGAAAACACTAGGGACTCTACTACAAAACTTTTAGAAGTGATCAAGGAATACAGCAATGTCTCAAGCTACAAAATCAACACCCACCAATCTGTAGCCTTTATATATACCAACAATAACCAAGCCGAACAAACAGTCAAGGACTCTATTCCTTTCACAGTAGTGCCAAAGAAGATGAAATATTTGGGAGTATACCTAACAAAGGATGTGAAAGATCTCTACAAAGAGAACTATGAAACTCTAAGAAAAGAAATAGCTGAAGATGTTAACAAATGGAAAAATATACCACGTTTATGGCTAGGAAGAATCAACGTTGTTAAAATGTCTATATTACCCAAAACAATATATAATTTTAATGCAATTCCTATTAAACCTCCGTTGTCATATTTTAAAGATCTTGAAAAAATAATACTTCATTTTATATAGAATCAGAAAAAACCTTGAATAGCCAAAACATTACTCAGCAATAAAAACACAGAGGAGGAATTACGCTACTAGACCTGAGACTGTACTATAAACTGATAGTGATCAAAACAGCATGGTATTGGCACAAAAATAGAGAAGTAGATGTCTGGAACAGAATAGAGAACCAAGAGATGAATCCAGCTCATTACTGTTATTTGATCTTTGACAAGCCAATAAAAACATTCAGTGGGGAAAAGATTCCCTATTTAACAAATGGTGCTGGGTAAACTGGCTGGCAAGCTGTAGAAAACTGAAACTGGACCAACACCTTTCACCATTAACAAAGATAGACTCTCACTGGATAAAAGATTTAAACTTAAGACATGAAACTATAAAAATACTTGAAGAAAGTGCAGGGAAAACTCTTGAAGGAATCGGCCTGGGTGAATATTTTATGAGGAGGACTCCCCAGGCAATTGAAGCAGTATCAAAAATACACTACTGGGACCTGATCAAACTAAAAAGCTTCTGCACAGCCAAGAACATAGTAAGTAAAGCAAGCAGACAGCCCCCTCAGACTGGGAGAAAATATTTGCAGGTTATACTTCCGATAAAGGTCTAATAACCAGAATCCACAGAGAACTCAAACATATTAGCAAGAAAAGAACAAGTGATCCCATCTCAGGGTGGGCAAGGGACTTGAAGAGTCCTTCTCTAAAGAAGACAGACGCACGATCTACAAACACATGAGAAAAAGCTCATCATCCTTAATCATCAGAGAAATGCAAATCAAAACTACTTTGAGATATCACCTAACCCCAGTAAGAGTAGCCCACATAACAAAATCCCAAAACCAGAGATGTTGGCGTAGATGTGGAGTAAAGGACACACTTCTACACTGCTGGTGGGAATGCATACTAATACGTCCCTTCTGGAAGGATGTTTGGAGAATACTTAGAGATATAAAAATAGACCTGCCATTTGATCCTATAATTCCTTTACTAGGTTTATACCCAGAAGACCAAAAATCACAATACAACAAAGACATGGGTACCAGAATGTTTATTGCAGCCCAATTCATAATTGCTAAGTCATGGAAAAAGCCCAAGTGCCCATCGACCCACGAATGGACTAGCAAATTGTGGTACATGTATACCATGGAATATTATGCAGCCTTAAAGAAAGATGGAGACTTTACCTCTTTCATGTTTACATGGATGGAGCTGGAACATATTCTTCTTAGCAAAGTATCTCAGGAATGGAAGAAAAAGTATCCAATGTACTCAGCCCTACTATGAAGCTAAATTATAGCTTTCACATGAAGGCTATAACCCAACTATAGCACAAGTCTATGAGGAAAGGGCCAAGGAAGGGGAAGGGAGGGGGAAGATTAGGGTGAAAGGAGGGTGATGGGTGGGGCCGCACCTACAGTGCATCTTAGAATGGGTACAGGCGAAACTTACTAAAGGCAGAATATAAATGTCTACGTACAATAACTAAGAAAATGCCATGAAGGCTACGTTGAACAGTTTGATGAGAATATTTCAGATTGTATATGAAACCAGCACATTGTACCCCTTAATGTACACAGCTATGATTTAAGAATAAAAAAAAAATAATAACATAAAATAAAATCAACGTCCACAAGTCAGTAGCCTTTGTATATGCCAACAACAGCCAAAATGAGAGGCCAATTAAGGACTCAACTCCCTTCACCATAGCCCCAAAGAAAATGAAATACCTAGGAACATACCTAACAAAAGAGGTGAAAGATCTCCATAAAGAAAATTATGAAACCCTAAGAAAGGAAATAGCAGAGGACTTTAACAAATCGAAGAACACACCATGCTCATGGCTGGGAACAATCAACATTGCTAAAATGTCTATACTTCCCAGAGCAATCTACTGATTCAATGCCATCCCTATTAAAATACCCACCATCCTATTTTCAAGACTTGGAAAAATGATTCTGCCTATTCTTTTTTATCCTATAAAGTATTAGCAAATGAAACTTCCTAAAACACCATTTTTTACTCTGCCACTCCTTTATTTAAAGACCTATAAAATAGCCAGCCTGAGTTTTCACTGATCCTTCCGCCACTAGACAGCCTGATATATGTTCAATCTGACAATTAAACATCTCTCATTTCCAATTCCTTGCACCTGGAATGGGCTTCCTATTGCTCTCCTTCTGTCTAAATTCTAAATCTCAGTCAAGAACGAGGGTCTCTCCCTAAACTTTTCCTTGGTGATTTTTGGCTGAAATAATCTTTTTCTGAAATGCTACAGTAAATATTCTAATTATTTTGACAAAATTCAATATTGGTTTTTTAAAAAAATATATTTAACTATTTATTGTGTATACATGTGTTTCTAATGGGAAGAACTTCCAAAGAAAATTGTGCATTACATATACTTCTGTTCCTAGTGGGTCATGAGAAACAAATAAAATACACTCTTTAGAAACAAGAAACCCCAGTGACAGATAAAAGCCACTGTTCAGAGATGAATTTAGGTACAAGTTGACCAGGGTAATTTTTAGATGTAAGTATTTACAAAAATGAATTTAGAACACATCAAAAAGCATACTTTACCTGCAGATTTTGTTTTATTTCTTAAGTAAAGATGGGAATAAACATAAAACACAAGACAATCTGAAATCTAAGACACACACCTACAAATCAAAACACCATTGTTTTTTTTTTTTTTTTTTTTGTAGAGACAGAGTCTCACTGTACCGCCCTCGGGTAGAGTGCCGTGGCGTCACACGGCTCACAGCAACCTCTAACTCTTGGGCTTACGCGATTCTCTTGCCTCAGCCTCCAGAGCAGCTGGGACTACAGGCGCCCGCCACAACGCCCGGCTATTTTTTTGTTGTAGTTTGGCCGGGGCTGGGTTTGAACCCGCCACCCTCGGCATATGGGGCCGGCGCCCTGCTCACTGAGCCACAGGCGCCGCCCCATTGTTTATATTTTTCTCTCAGCCACTACATTTTAACTTTCAATAGTTTTTACAAATTGAGTTTATTCCCTCTGACCTTGCCTTGACTTACCTAAAAATAACTAAAATGCTTTGTATTTAAATTTTATAAATCCTTGGTTCTTAGAACATAAATATTTTTGAATTCCCAATTCAGTATATTTAGTTCTTACCTGCAGTTTCAGATGTATTTGAAATAACTCATCATATATCTGACTGACTTGATATGGAAGTAAACTCTGCTTGTTTGATGCTTTAGATTTTGGGTAGCTGACAGGTTTTAATGGAGAGTCACTTGCATCACTACAACATTCAGACAAAGGTCTTGATGAGGACTTATTAGTTGGCACAGCAACTGGAAAGATAATAAAATCTGAATTATAAACTCTATTAGCTTATAGCTTTAAACATTTTCATAGTTGTCTTCAGGAAGAGTTGTGTAAGTATAAAGTATGGTATTGTTAAAAAGTTTCAAGAAACTTTGAAGAAGTTTCTAAGAATTATGCAAACACAGTAAAACACTAACATTTAGATAATGAGAACAAAGAGTATAGGGAATTTTTTGCACTCTTTCTGCAACTTTTCTGTAATTCTGAATTTTCTCAAAATAAATTATTCTAAGAGCATAAAACCACTCACATATTAACTTCCTAGGTCAAGCAATGAGAAGTTACTTCAGAAACTCCTAATCACATTTCCCTCTCCCCTAAACCAAATTAACCACTAAGTTAAGACCACTGCCTTGTCTTTTTAATTTCTACTGGTTACATTTAAGAAATCCTAATTTTGTCTGTTTTTAAAGTTTACATAAATGTCAATAATCATATAAATCTTATAACCACCTTCTTTAAGTGAATTCACAAACCTTTACTGCTTTACCCTATTTTATAAATACAGAATTATGACAACATTCTCCTACAGATGGATTATTTGTGCTGCTTTGAGTATACAGATGTTACAAAGCTTTATACATGTATTACACTATGTACATGGCTCCTAGTATACATGTCCAAGAATATAATTGCTGGATCATAAGGTTTACGTGCAGATCTAACTTTACTAACAATGCAACTGTTTTCCAAAGCGGTTATGTTAATCCACTCTCCAAACAGCAGTGGATGAATGAGTTCCTCTTCCTTATCCTTGCCCATATTGTATTGTCAGAATTTATTTTCTGCTAACAATGAAAACATGAAATTCTGGCTTGGCGCCTGTGGCTCAAGCGACTAAGGCGCCAGCCACATACACTAGAGCTGGCGGGTTCAAATCCAGCCTGGGCCTGCCAAACAACAATGATGGCTACAACCAAAAAATAGCCAGGTGTTGTGGTGGGTGCCTATAGTCCTAGCTACTTGGGAGGTGGGGGCAAGAGAATCGCTTGAGCTCAGGAGTTGGAGGTTGCTGTGAGTTGTGATGCCATAGCACTCTACCCAGGGGGACAGCTTGAGGCTCTGTCTCAAAATAAAAAAAAAAAGAAAACATGAAATTCTCTCAAAAGTGGTTTTAACTTGCATTAGCCTCCTGGGAGCCCCAGCTGTACAGAGATGACTCCCACTATGTTCTCATCTTGAATAGACTTAGGAGGGGTCAATATAAAAAAATAATATGAATTTTTAAGAAAGAAAAGTTTCACTTCACTCAGTTCAAGAGATGCTCAAAACGTAAGACACATTCAGTGCTCTACTTACCCTCCTCTAGGCTGCCACCTCACCAATCCATGGCCTGAGCATTCCTTACTTTTTGGTCAACTTTCAAACACATTCAACATTTTTATAGCTTATCCTATGCTTTCTATTATTTTCAGTGGAAAAATCAACCATGGGGCAGGAAATACAAACCCATCTTCCTCAAATGCTGAGATCAATGAGACAAAGATCAATGAGACAAATGCAAAGAGGGAAAGGGAAATGAACGTGTGTTGTGTGTAGACGATATAGTCCCAGGAGAAGAGTATGCCGGTGCTGTCAGTGGAGCAAAGGTGTCTCAAAGTCTTGCAGCAAAGAGGGCAAAGGGTATCATTTTTTGGATAAAACTATAAAATACAGCCAGGTACACAGAGAGTTACTACCACTTTGTGTTAAGGAAGTCGTATGTTAAGTAATCTGGTGCATTGTCTCATAATATTAGGGTTATTGAAATACTATCACTATCATTTACTCACTTTTAAACAAATACTGACAAAAAAACTGATAATATAAAAAGTACTCAGGTCATATTAAATTATTTGATAAATTTTGAGAATATGGGTATACTATTGAAAAATAATGAAGTTTACTTTTCTCTTCTCTTTAGTTTAATAATAAGCACAATAACTATCTCATGGCTTACAAAAACTCAGAGTACCAAAACACATAGGCTCCTGGCCCAGCATGGTGGCTCACAACTGTAATCTTAGCTTTTGGGAGGCCAAGGAAGGAGGATCCCTTGAGCTTAGGAATTCAAGATCAGCCTGAGCAAGAGCCAAACCCCATCTCTACTAAAAACGGAAAAATTAGCCAGGCATTGTGGCAGGCACCTGTAATCCCAGCTACTAAGGAGACTGAGGTAGGAGGCACCATTGCACTCTAGGAAAGTCTGTCTCAAAAAAAAAAAACATCACTGGGGTGGCACCTGTGGCTCAGTGAGTAGGGCACCAGCCCCATATACCAGAGGTGGCGGGTTCAAACCCTGCCCAGGCCAAAAACTGCAAAAAAAAAAAAAAAAAAAAAAATCACACAAGGCAGGCGCAGTGGCTCATGCCTGTAATCCTAGCACTCTGGGAGGCTGAGTGGGTGGATTGCCTGAGCTCACAGGTTCAAGACCAGCCTGAGCAAGAATGAGACCCTGCCTCTTAAAAAAAAAAAAAAGAAAAAAGGCTGGGCATTGTGGTGGTCACCTGTAGTCCCAGCTACTCAGGAAGTTGACGTAAGAGAATCACTTGATCCCAAGAGTATGAGGTTGCTGTGAACTATGACGGCACAGCACTTTTCAAAGACGACAAAATGAAACTTGGTCTCAAAAAAAAAAAATCACACACACACATACAGGCCCCTAAGGACTAGTGGTCTTGCTATGAGGTACCCTTTATATGCTCTATTTGACAAAGTTACCATTTAAATGATTATTCTGAAATGAATATTTCTTTTACCTTTTTCTATCTCTTTAAAAGATTGCTTGGTTACTTTGGTGGTACTAACTCTATGATTATTCTCCATCGGTTCTTCTTCTGTTTCCTGTTTCTTCAAATCATAAAAAGAATCCGGTTCATCATCTGGGCTTTAAAAAAAAAAATTATATCACAGCAATGTGGAAGTTTACCATAGCATTTTATAAAGATAAAATTGCTTTTGATATATTAACAGCATAACAATTGAGACAAAACATGGAAAGTAAATATTTTTTAAAGGCAAAAAGTAAACATTTAAAAAACGATAATCGTTGATCCTGATAACCCACTACAACCATCTTTCCATTTTTCCTACATGTTAAATAGGCTTAATTTAAAACTCCGTATACCTATAGAACGCTATACAGCTGCCACCTTATTTTGATCCCTCCAAATTGAGGTAGATATAACAAGTATTATTATCCATACTGTAATGTTAGCTAAAAGAATGATTAACATTAGGAAACTGAATCCTAAAGAAGTCAAATAACTGACATTTGACATAATTAGTAAAATGCGGAGAACTAGACCCTCAGGTGTTCTATCCAAAAAGAATTCCTAGAGCAATGTTGTTCGAAAGGAACATAATGCAAGTAACATTGGTTATTTAAAATGTTCTACTAGCACATTAAAAAATAAAGATGTGTGAGGTTTTTTTTTTAAAGAAAGTTAAGTTTATCAATTTGCCAGCAAATAGGGGGGCTGGCAGACTCCTTTATCAAAAAATACCAGTGTCCCTGACTCTGAACAGAAACAGAGAGCTTTTAAAGGTTATGATTGATACCATAATTCCGTTTTGGGTTAAGACAATCTTATGGTCGCCAACCAGATTCATCTCACCTTCACTAAAATGATCTTTGGACCTCTGTCCAGAGGATTCCCTTGAGCTACCTCCTGAGTCACAAAAATCAAGACATTCCCCTGTCTCTCCTGACCAATGGCCTGAGGCAACAATGTAGGTTTTAGTTCTCAAAAAACAAAGGCTAACAGAGTTTTCAAGAGAGAAAAAACATTTTTACCTTTTTTTCCTCAGCCCCACTGTTACATATGCCCCACTGTCAATTTTACCCTTCCATAGCTACAAGAGGAGGAGCGACCTAGTGCTTACCTCTGGGGGCTAGGAAGGGTCTCTAATAAACTATTTCTTAAGGGCTTCACTTAAGCCTGCTTCTAAAGGGCTACCCATATCCAGAGGAGGGCAAGTAGCAATACCGTATTCCACTTTAGGTGGGTTCCATGTATTTTTCATTCTAGGCATAGGGCTTTGCTTACTTGCTGGGTTATCTGTGCTATAGAGGGTCCATTATCACTCAGGTTCCTACTGGGAGTTAACTCAAAGAAGCTCATAGGTGACCACAGAATACTGTGTAGCATATCCAAGTACAGACAAAAGGAACCAAGGTTTCCCACATGGACACTGTTATGGAGCAGCCAAATAATGGAGTTTCCATGAGGAGGAGTTGCTGAGCTGCCTCTGCAGTTGTCTGCCCACAGCATCTATCACCAGCACACCACTCTCCCTCTGCTTGGCTTCTTTTCCTGGACTGCTGATGTCATCCCTTTGTCTGCCAAGGCTTGTTCCTGCTCCATGTAGGCATACATGCACAGGAACCTGGCAGGTCGAATCAAAGCTTCAGGCAGAACGAGTCCATGAGGATTTTGTCTCCACTCAGCAGTGCCATGGCAAATATCAGAGCTATAGTCTTTAGTTGAAAAGGGGATCTTGGCACCAATGGAATCCCCACTGTTCGTTTGTATCTGAGACTGCAATGGGTAGGCATGGAGTCTTGCCTCCCATTTATAACAGTCTGCTAATAAGGTCCCCACTGTCAATTTGCACCTACACCTTCTATGGAGGAGATTATCAGTGTTATAGCTACCAGTGTGTCAGAGGGCCGCTAGGCCATCTCCTGTATTATCTGAAGGAACCATTTGCTTTCCTGAGGGATTTTTGTTACCTAGAGCCTTCTGCAATTGTGGGCAGGGTTCTTTCCAGTATTTTTTTTCCCCCCTAAAACACATATTGACTGTACCCTCTTCTAGGGTAGTATTTCCTTTCAGCTGTCTCAAAGGACCCTTAGGTAGTGTCACTAGCAAAACATGCACAGTTTTTAGTTTGCTTTAAAGGCCATATTACCTGGCTGTGAAGGACTCATGCTAATTTCCTTGCCCTGGCTATGGGGTATCATCTGGCCAAACTGAGATCCCAATTGGGTAAGGAGAGACCATTCCTGACCCCAAGTCATAACCTAATAGGCCCGGGACTTAAGAATTAGTTCAGGCAGCACTCTCCCCAGGGCCTCCCATTGTGCCAAGATGGTAACAGGCATTCCTTCCCCCATGCTGTGTCCCACTCAGTGGCAGGCTGTATGCAATGATTCTCCCTCTCACTGGGTTGACGGTGTCTGTGGCTCCTCCCAGCATCTCCCCTTGGCTCGCTACAGAGTTCCAATGGGGGCAGAAGAATCTCATTTGAACATCCAGTGGGGAGAGAAGGACCTCATTTATCAAAAATCTTACATTCACAGATCATTTCATATACTATAAACAATGAGTTTGTCTCAGGCAATACCATAAACATTGAGTTTGCCTCAATCAACACCATAAACATTGAATTTATCTCAAACAGAGAGTTTAAGACTCAACATTCCGATTCTGGAATACTATCCAGTCAACCATTTAAGCTCTGAATTTTCCTCAATATAATTTGCCCCTTAGTAAAAACATATGCACAAGAATTGGCCATCCTAGAAAACCTGGCATGCCTTTGAACCTTGTATAAATTGAGACATCATAAACCAACTAGGGTGCCCAAAAGGGGTCATTCTCCTTGTCTTAATTATTTTTAAAAGATTTCCCTCTCTTTTTGAAAGCTCATCTACTACAAATGAAGATAATTCAGTTCCAATTGCACAAAGGCACAGAAAAATCCAATTGGGATTAATTTTGGGGAAGAAGAGGCAATGGAGAAGACCCTTTAGCCAAAAATTCACAAATAACAATCTAATGAACTGTCTCAAAGACTCTGAAAACAGCAAACCAATTCCAAACCCAGCAGAAGAGAAACAACCAAGGTGAAACCAGAACAAAAATTAATAACAAAAGAACTATACAGAAAAATCAATGAAACAGAAAGTTGGCTCCCTGAAAAGACAGACAAAACTGACAGACCTCCTGCTAAATCAACCAAAAACAGAAGAGGACCCAAATAAACTCAATCAGAAATGGAAAAAGAGATGTTACAACTGATATCACAGAAACACAAAACATCACCCCTGAATACTACAAAAACAGCTCTACATAAACTAGAAAATGTTGAGGAAATGGATGAATTCCTGGAAACAACCTCCCCAGGCTCAAACAGAAAGAAATACAACTTCTAAACAGACCATCACCAAGCAACAAAACTGAAGCTGCTATAAAAAACATTCCAGTGAATAAAGTCCAGGACCAGATGGCTCTACAGCCAAACTCTACCAAGACCTAAAAAGAAGAAAAGGCAGCCACCTTGCAGAAATTACTTGACAACATCTTATCAACGGACATACAGAAAGTACCCAACAAAACTTAGCATCCTTTATGATTAAAAACTCAAGAAAACACGCTTAGATGGAACATAACCCAAAACTGCAAAAGCCATGTACAACAAACCAACACCATACTCAATGGGGAAAAACTGCAAACATTCCCACATTCCTGGAACCAGACAATGTTGTTCACCATCCTCTCCTCCACTCAGCATAGTACAGAAAGTCTCACCCAGAGCAATCAGACAAATAAGAAAAGCAAGGGCATCCAAATGGGGACAGAAGAGGTCAAACCATCGCTCTTTATTGACAGTATGATCTTACATCTAGAAAACCCCAAAGATTGTGCCAAGAAGACTCCAGAATTGATGAATAAATTTAGCAGTCTCAGGTTCAAAATCAAAGCACACAAATAGCATTCCTATACTCCCAGCAGCAGTCAAGCTGAGACCAAACCAAAGATTCAACACCCTTCACAACAACAACAAAAAACCCAAACACTTAGGAATATGTACAACCAAGGACGCAAGAGACCTCCACAGGGAGAACCATGAGCCACCAAAGAGAAAATCACAGAGGATGGAAACAAATGGAAAACACATCATGCTCACAGACTGGCAGAAATAACACCATCAAAACGTCCACACTATCCAAATTGATCCTAAGACCCCAGGCAATCTCGCCTAAACACCAATGTCATTCTTCTGGGTCCAGAAAACTATAATTCCATGTTTTACATGGAAGTAGAAAAGAGTTCAAACAGCCAAAGCAACTGTAAGTAAAAAGGGCAAGTGGGGGTTCATCACCTTACCAGACTCCAAGCTACACCAAGAGGCTACAGCAACCAAAATAGCATGGCATTGGCACAAGAGCAGAGACAGATAAAAGGATCAAAACAGAAAGCCCAGATATAAGACCATCCCCTCACTGCTATCCGATCCCCAATAAAACAGACAACATACACTGGGAGAAGAATCCCCATTCAGCAAATGGTGCTGGGAGAATGAGATAGCCACGTGTAGAAGATTGAGACAAGATCCTAGCTTCTTACCCCTAACAAAAATTAATTCGCAATGGACAACAGATTCAAACTCAAGGCATAAAACCATAAAAATTCTAGAAGAGAAGAAAATGCTGGAAAAAATCCTACAGGCATGCGCTTAGGCAAACAATCCACGAAGATGACTCCAAAGGCAATCACAGCAACAGTGAACATCAACAAATGGGAGCCAATCAAACCGAAATGCCTCCACACAGCCAAGATCAATCAACAGAGCAGACAGACAACCCATGGAATAGGAGAAAACACCCACATGCCACACGTCCAACAAAGGGCTGAATACACTAAGAACTCATAATAAAAAAAAAATCTAACAACACCACAGAAAAAGTGACCAAAAGACACAAACAGAAGCTTTCCAAAAGACAAACTAATGGCCAACAGACACAGAATGCACCTCCAAATCAAAATTAAGCAACTATCGTGTTTCCTCACACTCCAGACAAGGCTATCACAATAGAAAAACTCACCAGATAAGTGGCACAAAAATTCATATACTGCCAGATAAGTGGCACAAAAAAAAATCAAACACCAATAATGTAAGGAATTCTCAACACAATCTAAAATGCCATAGCCTAATACCATTCTCTTTCCAAAGTTTTTTCCCAAGAGTCTTTAAGATGGAGCTTTCTTATGTTGCAACAGAACTCAAAAATAACAGATAAGACTGAGGATAAATGCCACCAAAAATGGTACCATATGGGTGCCCCAAATGTCCTACTGAGTTAGAAGGTAAACCCTTCCCAAAGATGGCAACAAAACCCACAAATAACAGACAATATAGGAGATCCTCAACATAAAAATGGTGTTCAAACAACGCCCATCAAACAAATGGGAATCTGAAGAGAATAAATGCCACCCCAAATGGTACCTCAAATGCCTGGCAGGGCTCCAGCCTCCCCAAATAATGGCCTTTTCCCGTCCCTAGGAACTGCAAATGAATTCAAACCAAGTTACCTAGTTCCACTCAATCTTGTGAATTCCACCCTCAAAAGTTTCCTCCAAACAAAACCAGCAAGAAGGTCTGAAAAACCTCCCATATGGGTAGAATCATGGTCTCACCGTGCACACCAGATTATCTACTCAACAAGATCTAGCGTCCAGATCCTTCTCCAATCCATTTCCTTCTCAACAACTCACTTCAAGTTGTGGGAGCTGTGTCTACTTCGGGGAGACAGAGACAGACTTTCCCAGAGCTAAACAGGTTCCAGCAGCTGCTGAGGTTGTCTCTTACTCTCTCAACTCAAACAGAAGTTGCCCTGACCATTGAAGAACCACAGCTTTGAACTGGGACTGTTCCCTGTCTCTTACCACAGTTGTGGGGTGCCATTCCACTGGGGTGCCCACAGGCCCAACCAGGGATGCCAAAATCTGTTACCAAAAAGCTCAGCACTTATCCCCTAGTCACATCAGAAAAACAGGGACAAGTGGTTCAAGAAGAAGGAAAGAGAAGTTTACCAATTTGCTGAGAAATGGGGAGGCTGGCAGACTTCTATCTCAAAAAATACCAGCCTCCCTCAAATATGTGAAATTTTAACAATATATTTAACCCTGTGTATCTAAGAGTATCATTTCAACATATAATCAATATAAAAAAATTAAGATATTTTACATTCTTTTGTCCATGCTAAATCTTCACAATCCGGTGTGTATTTTACACTTATAATATAGCCCATTTGTGACCAACTCCTTTTCAAATACTCAGCAGTTACATGTGACCTGTGGCTACTGTGTTAGAGCACTGTTCTGAACTAGAGCATAACCAGGAATTGTGGAAAAACTGTCCAATGTTATAAAAATCTTCATAGCCACAAATCTACGGATTATAAAGTTATTCCCAGTTTATACAAAAAATGATAAAATTATCAAATGTAAGGAAATAATTTCCCTGAATTCATAATTAGTACCATAATGCAGTTTTACTTGCCTTACCCTACAGTCATCTAGCTCATGTTCGAATCTTTTTTTTTTTTTTTGAGACAGAGTCTCACTATGTCATCCTCGGTAGAGTGCCATGGCGTCACAGCTCACAGCAACCTCAAACTCTTGGGCTTAAGCGATTCTTGTCTCAGCCTCCCGAGTAGCTGGGGCTACAGATGCCTGCCACAACGCCCCACTATTTTTTGTTGTTGTTGTTGTTGCAGCTGTTATTGTTGAGCAGGCCCAAGCAGGGTTCCAACCCATCCAGCCTCGGTGTATGTGACTGGCGCCCTAACCACTGAGCTACGGCACCAAGCCATCATGTCCAAATCTTAAAACTTGCTTGACTAGATAATTTTGTGAATACCAAACAAGATAGAAATAATAATAATGATAACAATAACAGCTAACATTTGAGTGCTTTATTATGTACCCAGTACTGTTCCAAGTGCTTTACATGGTTTAACTCATTTAAGACAAGAGGCTAATTGTATTAACAGATTTAAGCTCCCAAATATCAATTACATAAATAACATACAGATATTTCAGGGATAATTTTTTTCTCTCTCCATGATTATCTTAATATTTTATTTCATATATGTACACATTTCTATGATTTTACATTATTTCAAAATGTTTACTCCTTCTCAACAACTTACAGCATTTCCTTCTGCCATACATTTTTGGGATTAAATTATATTCACTTTAAAATTTTATTTTTCCTTGGCTTCCAATGTTTTTACACTGTTTTTATCTGTAGTAAATACTATAAATACTATCTTCCCTAAGAAATGCAACTTCTTTTAGTCCAGCACTGCATCATAAATATTTTGTACTTACTATTTACCTAGACTGTCTTCTTTTAATCTCTCTCTCAAATACCTACAATATAGTGTTTACAAAACTACCTGACAGAACAGACGCCGAATTAAATGATGCTGCATAAGAAAGCTGTATCGTGATTTTCTTTTTTTTTTTTTTAAGAGACAGGGTATGGAGAACAGACTGGAAGACAGTAGCATGATGATAGCTCACTGCAGTTTCCAATTCTTGGGCTCAAGTGATCCTTCTGCTTGATACTATCAAGTAGGTGGGACTATAGGCATGTTCCACCATACTCAGATAATTTTTTTTTCATTTTATGTAGAGATGTGGATCTTACTATGTATCCCAGGCTGGTATCAAACTCTTTGCCTCAAGCAATCCTCCCACCTCAGTCTCCCAAAGCGCTAGGACCATAGATGTGAGCCACTGCACCCAGCTCACAGTTTTTTGTCTTAGTTCCTTTATTCCTCTAATTAAAAAAAAAAAAGCAGAGTTTTCATTTGCATCCTTTTTTTTTTTTGTGGTTTTTGGCCGGGGCTAGGTTTGAACCCGCCACCTCTGGCATATGGGACCGGCGCCCTACTCCTTGAGCCACAGGCGCCGCCCTTCATTTGCATCCTTAATGAATAACCATAAAAATAATTCATCACTGGGGTGGCGCCTGTGGCTCAGTGAGTAGGGCGCCAGCCCCATATACCGAGGGTGGAGGGTTCAAACCCT
Organism: Nycticebus coucang; assembly: GCF_027406575.1. NCBI lineage: Eukaryota > Metazoa > Chordata > Mammalia > Primates > Lorisidae > Nycticebus > Nycticebus coucang. The sequence continues at coordinate 103,411,478 of NC_069783.1, read as the reverse complement.
GGACCCAGGCAAACTGCAACAACAAAAAAAAATTTATCACCTTTTACATTGTGTAAACAGTTTAACTTTCCATTTTGCCACCACACATAATACTAAGCCTATGCTTTTATCACAGAGATTCTCAGGAAAAATTAGTAAGTTGAGTCTTTTCAACAATTTAGCAGGCTGTTCATACTTCCTCTTAGGCAAAAGCAAACACATACACAATCTGCCCTTTTCTCTTTCTCAATTTCTTGAGATACTGAGGGGATAGCAACAGTAAGGATTCAACTAACTTTACCAATTCATATTTAAGTGCTTGAAGGAACTGCAAAAAGGTGTTCTATGATGCTTGCTTTCATCAGAATAACATCTTAATGATGAAACAACTTTATCTCCAGATGAATAGATATCTGAATCATCTGTCAACAAAAAAGAAAACACCAGAGATTATACACTACAATCTAAGTATTTATACACTACACTAAGTATTTCATTCTAGGCTCCTATAGGAAGACAGAAAATTTACTGAATGATTTTTTATCTGTGTATCTGCCTAATGTAAACAGAAAAAACAAATACCAAACCTTCTATTTATTTAGCACTTTACTGATTACAAAATGCTTTTCCATCCATTATTTTATTTGATCCTAGCAATAACCCTGTGAGCAGAATAGGTGCTTTTAACTCTATTATGCAGGTTAGGAACCTAACCTAAGGATCAGAAAAACTATGTGACTTTTTCCAAATAACACAGCCAGCTAATGTATAACTTACAAATTCAGAACCTAGACTAAAATACAGAATCCAGTCTTTCTATTTAAACATGATACATTTTTGGTCCTCAAATACTTAACAAACTTTTAGCCTATAATTAAATTCAGTAAATAACAAGAAAAGGACAATTTCTGTGACGAGATTTGAAGTACTTTTAAATGTATAAATCTGGCCAGGCACAGTGGCTTACGCCTGTAGCACTCTGAGAGGCCCAGGCAGATGGCTCACAGGTTCCAGACCAGCCTGAGCAAGCACAAGACCTGCTTCTAAAAATAGCCAGGCACTGAGGTGGGTACCTATACTCCCAGCTACTATGGAGGCTGAGGCAAGAGAATCACTTGAGCCCAAGAGTTTGAGGTTGCTGTGAGCTATGACACCATAGCACTGTACCGAGGGTGACAAAGTGAAACTGTCTCAAAAAAAAAAAAAAATGTATAAACCCTTCTCTAATAGTCATTTTTACTCTCTCAGAAATTTAATGATAATTTAAATGTAACTATAGCTAGACAAGTTGGTCACACCTGTAATCCTAGCATTCCAGAAGGCCAAGGTGGGTGAACTGCTTGAGCTCAGGTGTTGAAGGCCAGCATAGGCAAGATAGAGATCCTGTCTCTACTAAAAATAGAAAAACTAGCCTGGCGTTGTGGTGAACATCTGTAGTCCCAGCTACTCAGAAGGCAGAGGCAAGAGAATTGCTCAAGCCCAAAGAGTCCGAGGTTGCTGTGCACTACAATGCCATAGCATTCTACTCAGGGCAATGGCATTAAGATGCTGTCTGAAAAATAAATAAATATGGCTTGGCACCTGTGGCTCAAGTGGCTAAGGTGCCAGCTGCATACATCTGAGCTCGCAGGTTCAAATCCAGCCTGGGCCCGCCAAACAACAACGATGGCTGCAACCAAAAAATAGATGGGTGTTGTGGTGGGTGCCTGTAGTCCCAGCTACTTGGGAGGCTGAGGCAAGAGAATCAGCTGAAGCCGGGGTTGGAGGTTGCTGTGAGCTGTCATGCCACAGCACTCTACCCAGGGCGACAGCTTGAGGCTCTGTCTCAAAAAAATAAATAAATAAATGTACCTAAAATTTTTAGTTATATTTTGGAAGATTGGAAATTTGGGGGCAAATTTCAAACTAAAATACAATTTTACTTTAAGATTGTTTAATATAATGGACTCAGTAATATCTGGAATTTTTTTTCATTCTGAAGGTATGTTTCAGAAGAGTGTTTTTCAAATCAAGTTGTTAAAGATAATTATACCAGCTTATCCAATTAGATAGTATAATTCATCAAAGTAAACATGAATAAATGATTCAAAAATTCAAAGTGAAATAGTTTAGGGAAAAAAACTGCCACATCTGATGAACATTTAAAAACATACAGTTTCTGCTACAATTCTCCCAAACATTAATGATTACTACTTACTACCCTGTTTCCCCGAAAATAAGACATCCTCCGAAAATAAGACCTACTTACAGGAAAGGTAAGATATCCCCTGAAAATAAGACCTAGCACATCTTTGGGAGCACACCTTAAAATAAGACACTGTCTTATTTTCAGGGAAACAGGGTAGTAACAACATCACCTAAGAAGCATTAATAAGTTAATAGGCTAGAAGTTAATACATATTAACAGATATACATGTTAGCTACAGATCACCACATGACATTACAAGCTCTCCAATCCTAATTTTTTTCAAGTACATTCTTTGATAAATTTCTTCTCTAATGTAATAGGTAATATCCTAATAACTTAGGAAAGTTTGTACCTAAAAATAAAAATACCCATTAGCTTTCTTTACCCAACATAAAGTTCTTTTGTGAGGGGAGAGGGGTGTTTTTATTTTTTTGCCAGCAGGTGAGTTGTTACACACTCCTTAGCAGGTTCCAACTTCCATGATCACTGTCTTGCTTACTCAATATAATTTAATGTTTAACATCATCAAGGCTGACATACTATAATTTAAAATACCAAAACAAGTAATTCAATTGGATTTCCAAAAATATCTTAATACATTTACTCCCAGAATCATCATTACTATTAGCTTATTACCAGGATAAAAGAAAGCTCAGTATCACAAGATTTGGCACTGATTATAAGTCTAAACAATATTTTTTCAAAAACCTCTCAAATTAAACTTGTTAAAGCCCCTGTTTGTACAAAATACTCTAATGGCTTACCTAGGGAGGTTAGAGATCTCTTATACTCAGCCTGATGAAAATTTGAAAATTCATACTAGAAAAAAAAGACATATTTAATTTGTATTCTAAGAATCAATTACTGTCTCAATTTATTTCCCCACAAATTACATATTAATTACAAAGGCAAAGGTTATGGTGAAGAAATGTGGTAGACACCACCTTAACCAAGTGACCAAAGTTAACACCACCAATAATGAGACAAACCAACATCATGTACCTCTTGATTCATCAGAACTGTCCACACATCACTCATTTCCCATTCCTGCCAAAAACGCACCACCAGAATCTAATCGAGGTATCCATCAGGCAAACCCACACTGATGGACCTTCTAATAAATAATTATCTTACACTTTTTAAAACTACTAATGTTACTAAAAACAAAGGTATCTCTTCCAGATTGAAGGCAACAAAAGAGACAACCAAATGAATGGCTCACTCTTGAACTGGTTATGCACCAGGAAAAAATTTTACTACAAAGGACATTATTGAGATAATTAGCAAAATTTAAACATGAACTATAGATTACTCAATATCATTGTACCAGGGCTTAATTTCCTAAAAATACTACTGTCCTTATAAAAAAAAAATGTCCTTATTTTCAGGAAAAACACACTGAATTATTCGTATTTAGGAGTAAAGACGCATGACGCCAGCAAATTGCCCTCAAATAATCGGGGTGGTGGGGGTGGTGGAGAGATGTGTATAGAGAGCGAGAGAAAGATAAAGCGAATATGGCGCGAAAACTGGTGAATTCAAGTAAAGGATACTAGGGAGTTCTTCCTTTTACTCCTGCAACTTTTAACTTTGAAATCATTTAAGATGCTCTGAAAAAGAAATCTCATCATTTTGCCAAACTCCGCTCGCATTTCAAAGTACAAGTTGCACAACTTCTACAATGCCGTACCATGCTGTGCATAACATTAAGCTTTCCTGTGCAGGCGATGGACACCTGCGGGCGTCCACACCCCAGCGGCCACAGAACCCCATTGAGCTGGGTCTCCCAGCTGCTTCCTGCCCCGCAAAGCGGCCCGGACCGCCATCCTCGAGGCCTCACCTCGCCGGGGCAGCTGCCCCTGAGTCCGTAGCGGCTTTTGAGACGCTCCACTACGAAATCCTGCCCCGGCGGCTTGACAACCCTGCGGTCCATGGCGCACCGCGACCGCCGCGGTCACCCCGGGAACCGCGTTCAAACCCGCGGCTCGGCGCGGTGGAAGCGGGGCTTGCGCTGCACGCGTGCGTCATGACGTAGATCCGGCCCCTAGGGCTACGTACTACGGACACGGGCTATACCTCGCTGAGTGCCTCTATAGGCACCTGTTCTCACGTTCCAGACGTAGGAAAACAAGTGGCGCCGACTCTACCCTAAAGAGTGCAACGGAAGCCGGGCGGCCGACCCGGCCCTTGGCTCCCAGCGCCCTCCGCCGGGCGGTCCCTGGGCCAGATGCGAGCGGAAGGCGCAGAGGCCCTGAATCGGCCTGCAGAGCCCCGCGGCAGCTCGCACTGAATGAATGTAATATGCAAGTTGGGGGTATTTGCACTTGCCAAAGTACACCGGGCTTTTCATCAAATGTGGATTTTGTTAACTGTCATATAAAAGAAAAACATTAAGAAAAGGAATGCTAGGGTGTACAAATTGCAAAGAGGATTACCTCCTTACTTTCTCTATGTTCCATATGTGGTTAACAGGGTATTAACAACAATAATTAAAATTTAAGGTCCTTGAAAAAACTTCATTGTTTTTTTTTTGAAAGATATAATTTTTTTATTTTAATTAAGAAATAATAAATAATCTGAATAGTCCTACTTTATTTATTTATTTTTTTTTATTGTTGGGGATTCATTGAGGGTACAGCTTTTCCCAGTGCCTACAACTGCCTAGCATTTAGCAGGTGCTCAATATTTATTGCCATGGTGTCCCAACCTAAAAATCTATGTTCAACAGACACTGAGGGAGACAACTGTACCACCACTTAATGTCTCACTCAACTGTACTGGTGTAATACTTTACTCATCTAAGTTGTAACTGTAAACTGCAAGTCTGTAAACTGCACGTTTGGAATAATATGGATTATTCTTAAAGTTGTCTAAATGCCCAAGTGTTGTAAGATCAATACTTTTAACAAATTAGTTATATGAAAATTTAAAATAATGCTTTTTTGCCATAAAGTACCACTTAAAATGTATAAATAATGAATTACTTTATTCTATCTTTAAGCAGATTTTAATGAGACAATATAAAATCCAGTCATCTTTTAAAAAAGGAAAAAAAATACATATTGTGGGTTTATACCACATCAGTGATTAACAAAGAGAAATCACAAAGTCCTTTCCCAAAATGTGACACAAAGACTTTCTTATAAAAATTCCACAAGCCATGGTTAAGCATCTTTGGAATACTAATGGAAAAGTCAGTTTACATGTCATTTTGTCAAAATTTTGGTCAAAGTTTTGCTATTCTATTTCATAACTTTAATGTTTTAGGATAGCACAGAAATTTATAAAAAGTCTCTGTAAAAGCACTTACATTTACTTAAGAATTTATTGAAAACTCCTGACAAAGTCATCAACTGTCTCAGCTGAAAAGTTATAACACACTTTACATCAATTTATATTACATAGGTCTCAAAAGAAACCAATTTGCAGTATTAAATGTGCACATATGTAGTCCATGTTCTTTTCATGGTTCAACTAACACATCTGGATGTGTTGATTTCAAGTATGGTTTGGGGGTCAAATGGACTGTGTGATGATATTGTATCACTCATAACTCACACACGACATTTCCTCCCCTCATGTATGACTGATATTTGAACAAGCATTTACTATAAGATACACTCTATATGAGTAAACCTGTCTTTCCTCACTAAACAAAGTGACATAATTTCACTGGAAAGAACATAGGAAGGTGGAAAACATTCAAAATTCATTATTGGAATGTACAAAATTTTGTTCCCTAACTGGATTCTTTGTAGTCCTATAGTGAGTAGATCATTTAAGAACACCCTCTTTTCTTCAATAGTTTACCTAACATTTGACACAAGCCATTTCCAAATAATTTTCCGTGTATATCAAACTTAGAAAATTACACGGTAGTTTGAGTTTACTGACTTTGTGTCCTTACATCTAGTACTAGAATGAATAACTAGATGCACAAGTAATTATTTTACATGTCATGGCTCTTATGAATTATCACTCTATTTCTGCTACAAAATTCACCAGAAAAAGATACTGCAACAATCTAGTATAAAGCAAATGTTTAACCAAGACCATGGTATAGACTTTCTAAAAATATTCATAGTTTATCACAATAACTTAAAGGAAAAATGCAAAATCTATTATCAGAACCAAGCTGTAGTTCCTGAGGTAGTAGAGACAGATGAGACAAGTAGAGACAAGTTTAAAAAGGAAAAAACAAAAACCCACAAATACAACCAAGGAAAAGAGTCACCTTGTTTAAAATGTAAAAGTTAATTTAATACCTTTGAAAAGGCACAGGATGCTACATATTTTAAGAAAGAAAGATACTCTATTAAAAATTAACTTATAGCTTATACAGGAGTGTAAAGATTACAGAAGAGCACTTTGGTTAACTCTACCTTCTGTTGCTCTACCTATTCAAAAATCAGTATGCATAAATGAACACACCAAAAAGTTAAGATTACTAAATTTATATTCAAATCTAAAATAAAATTATCAAGTTGTGGTCCCTTTATTTAAATGGTAAGTACATCCATGCAGAAGTCCAAATATCTTAAAAGGAAATAAAATTTAAATTGCATATATCATATTCCTTCAATAGTTTGAGAAGGTCTATTGCTTTTAACAAGATCAATATTATTCCGCTGTAATACAAATATGTCAGGAGTACATAAACACAAGTACACCTGAAATACGCCAGTGTTAAAACTTTTATTTCACACCATGCAAGGTCAATTATAACACATTAAAAAGTGACAAAAGCTATAAGCTGCATTTTTACATTTATACATCAGAAACATCCATTTTCAAAAGCTGAACATAATTACCACATTGCCTTTAACAGCTAAGTTTCAATTCAACTGCTTATACAGAAAAAATTTACTATGAAAATCAATGATTTTATATCTGTCCACATTCTGTGATACTTATTCTTTTACTAACAGACCCTTTAGGAGAACCAAAAGATTCAATCTTTCTCACAGTATCCATGCCATCCTTAACAAACCCAAACACTACATGCTTAAAGTCCAAATGTTCTGCTTTTTTCAGTGTTATAAAAAACTGAGAATTATTGGTATCCAGGCCTCGATTGGCCATGGACAGTAACCCAGGACCAGTATGTTTCACATCAAAGTTTTCATCTTCAAATTTGTCTCCATAAATTGACATTCCTCCTGTTCCATCATGTTTGGTGATATCTCCCCCCTGGAAAAAGATTTCAATTAGTAGGAATTCTGAATAAAATACTGAAATATACACAGAACTCATCACTACAGGATAAATTTTTTAAAATAACACCCAGTCGTGTTAAGAATGCAGTTTGAAAACTAAGAAATACGTATTTTTGGAAAGAAAAATAAAAAATGAAAAGATCTTTTTCCTACCACTCAGATTCTATTAGGTTTTAAGTATTAAAAGTTTAAACTATTTTAGGCTGAAAGTTTTCAACAGGGGTAGGCAAAGGGCTATTGACACCAACTATAAAGAAATCTTGAAAGAACTATAGGATGAGGCTGGGAAAAACACTCAAATTTCCCAAATTAATCTGGTATACTCTTCTAGACTTCAATTGTAATACATAGTTAATACTTACCTGACAAACAAAATCTGGAATTACTCTGTGAAAAATGGAGTTCTTAAAACCAAAGCCCTTCTCTCCAGTGCACAGTGCTCTGAAGTTCTCAGCAGTTCGAGAAACAATGTTGGAAAATAGTTCCATGGTTATACGTCCTAGAGGTTCACCATCTGCGCTAATATCAAAAAACACCACAGGGTTGGTCTCCCTTGATAATTCTGCTGCCAGTGATACATGCTCTTTCTGGAGTTTCAATAAATTCTGTTGACATTCTTCAAATTTTTTCTTGAAAGAATCAGCCACATCTTTAGTTTTAAATCTCACTGCAAGTTGTTCTACTTTTGCTTCACCATCTGTTGAAGAAAAAAGAAACAGGACCTTTGTATTAACTGTTATAAGTTGTTCCATATGTTTGTTATGGATTTTAGTAAAGTCCACAATATGAAAAGTACCATCTAAATGTAGAAACTCACCAGCATAATCTGAGGCAGTCCAAACTAAAGCATTATTTGAAACATTTAAGGGTTTTAATTCCATTGTTTTGGTAATAACATGGTTTGCACACACTTTAAAGACCTGGTCTCTTCTCATTAGGATTCGATAGTAATTCTTCATTGTATGCCAAAGAATCTTTATATCTCCAACACCACGCTCCTTCCACTGATTGACATCCCGATCCCATCTGTAAAGTTTGGCTCTTTCTTTAAACAAAATTTCTTCATCTTCCTCTCCAGATTTTACTTCTACCTATAATAGTATGTAGAATTATTTAAGCAGCTGCTTATAATAAATTCCATAACAAAGTCCAAAGATCAACATTCTTTAAAAAACATTTTCTTTGTGATGATTTTAACACAATTTCTGTGTTATGAAAATTATATCCTAGGGCTAGGAGTACATCTGATTTTGTTGAGGCAGTGAAAAACTGATTTGTCATTCAAAATCTTTTCTTTAAAAAAAAGGGGGAAAAACCCACTTTGATGCATTTGGAGTTTGCACTGGTATGTAACAGGAGTCATAGATTCAATGTTACCCTTTCTGGATGACCAACCCAGTGTCTGAATATTCTTTATTAAAATGCCCCATTTTTACCTAAAAAAATAAAAAAAAATTTTTTTTCCTTTACATAGCCTTCATTCTCTTTTTGGAAATTAAATGCCTTCCTTACAGGACAGAAGAGATTTCAAAAATGTTTATTATGTTATAAAAACAAATATGATATTCTACAATGTATGAAAACAATTACTTTCCCAAAAATTGCATATGGAAATTTACCAAGCAACATTCATATGAAAACTTTAGACAATGTATACTTGATGATGGCTGATGTCTAATAAATTGAGCTTCCATTTCAAATTGTAAATATTCTCAAATGCTAACAATATACCTACAATCAAGCCAGGATAAGCTTTAATCTTAAAATGAAAAATAAGTTATTAGTAAAATTTTCATTCCTTAATATTTACCTCTGGTAATGACACTATTGGTTCAAAATGGATATCTTCATTATGAACTACTTCTTCATCACTACCATCTTCATCTTCACCAACTTTACTGGTTGATTGTGTTCCAAACACAGTTGCCCCGGTATTTGCCCACTGAAAATTTTTATCTGGTAGATAAGTGAGGATATTTAAACATTGTTATTTTTTTTGCCACTATTCTGAAACATTAATATCTTTTTTGTAAGTTTTTTATCCTACTGTTAGAGTATTTCACCAATGCATCTAATTTCCACATGCATATATAGCTATTAAAAATGTTTAAAATTGTATTATTCTGGCAAGTTCAACTCAGTAGTGAGCATAAAGTACATTTAGTACTGTTTTTGCTCAGTCACAAAGATAAGACTGTCTGTCTTAGATAAACTTCATACTAAACTACATAAGATTGTCCACTAATGAAGTAGGTTCTTGAAAGTTTATACCTAAAATTTTGAAAACTTAGCTCAGTTTTAAAAAGTGATCTCTGTCATAAAACCTTTTATCACATGCGAAAAATAACTTGAACATAAAAATGTCCTTGAACAAGCCAAAACTGCTACTTGCAAACTAGCTACAATAGCCTAAACACATGTTTACAACTTCCATACCTCATCTTCTTCCTAAAGAAGCTAGTGTTAGAATTTAGATTTGTTGGCCAGGTTGTTTGGTAAGTAGCCTTCAGAGAAAGTCTCTGAATCATCCTTTCTTCAGGGGATACTACATTGGTTAGGCTTCCCACTTTACTGTAAGAGAACAGTGAAGGTCTACCTCCTCCATTCTGAAAGATCCTGAGAACTAAAAGGTTCTCCATTCCCCACCTTAATTTACATGGCCCATCCTACCACATTCCCCACTACCTCAGAGGAAAGAAACATGTATTTTATCTTTTTATCAAAACCCTGTAATCTATGCTAAAGACTAATAAGAAGGAGAAAATGTCACAGAGCACCAAAAAGGTAACTCAGCACCTTAAAGAAAGAACATGTAGATAAATAAATCAACTTCTAATGAAGATTTAATAGAGGGAGAAAAAAAAATTAAAAAGAGAAAGGGAAAGAAAGAAGACAAAAAAAGGTCATACAGAAGAAATGATCCGAGAACAAGTAAATCACAAACCCAGGTTGTATGGGGGCTTTCTGAAAGTAGCAATTGATGATCAGGATAAGAGAAAAAATGGGGCGGCACCCATAGCTCAGTGGGTAGGGCACTGGACACATACACCGAGGCTGGTGGATTGGAGCCTGGCTGGGGCCAGTTAAAACAACAATGACAAATGCAACAAAAAACAGCTGGGTGTCGCAGCGGGCACCTGTATTCCCAGCTACTTGAAAGTTTAAGGCAAGAGAATCACTTAAGCCCAAGTTTTAGGTTGCTATGAGCTATGATGCCATGGCATTCTACCCAGGGCAACAGGTTGAGACTCTCTCCAAAAAAAAAAAAAAAAAAAAAAAAGAAAGAAAGAAACGAAAGAAGGAAAAATTGGGGCTCAAAAATACCCAGGATCTTGCACTGCAAATAACCCCAGGAGATATGTGGCACAAAAATTCTTAAATCCCTCTAAAACAGTAATTGTCTGCCTTTGTTTTGCATTAGAACAATTAATTTGTAAATTACCAGTGTCTGGGTCTCACACTCAGAAATGTCAATACAGTTACTCTTTTAAAAAGGGCTCCTGGATAATTTGAAGAGAAAACCAAGAGCTGAAAACTACTTCCTTAAAAAGACCAGAAGAGAAAATTTACTTTACAAAGTATAAAAAGTATACATTTGAACAATCAGTATGAATTACAAAATAACAATTCTAGGTAAGAGTATGTAGGAGGGTTCTGTGTTTTGTAAAACCATTAAAAAGTCTGAACCAATGTGAGGAAACGGCAAGCTGTGTCAAAGGGGGGCATAGTTTTGCTTGCATAAGATATATTACACAGCATACATGGAATACTCAACAGATCTGTATGCACAGAATTTTCAGGAAAACAGTGAACATTAAACACAAAGGAACAGGCTCAGAGCCTGTGGCTCAAGCCACTAAGGCGCCAGCCACATACACCTGAGTTAGTGGATTCAAATCCAGCCCAGGCCCGCCAAACGACGACGGCTGCAACCAAAAAAAATAAGCGAGGGCAACGCCTGTCGCTCAAGGAGTAGGGCACCAGCCCCATACACTAGGGGTGGCGGGTTCAAGCCCCACCGCGGCCATAAATGCAAAAAAAAAAAAAAAGCCAGCATTGTGATGGGTGCCTGCAGTCCTAGCCACTCAAGCAGGAGAATCACTTGAGCCCAGGAGTTGGAGGTTGCTGTGAGCTGTGATGTCATAGCACTCTATTCAGGGCAACAGCTTGAGGCTCTGTCTCAAAAGAAAAAAAAAAAAAAAAGCCCCAAAGGAATAAAAGAAAACAAAAGAGATAAAAAGGCAAACACCACACAAATAGTATGATGGAAGGCCACGAGAGGTGACTCTGAGCTTAAAAGTAATCAAGACAAGTTTAAAGACCCAAAAGACCATGTAAAGCCAGGTACAGAGGTACACATTAAAAAAAAAAAAAAAAAATCCACATTCTGAAACTCTTAAACCCTATAAGCTTCACTAATCACAGAAGAAACAAGATTGAAACTAAATCATCTGAAATCTGCAAGTACAAAGATTCCCTATGAAAACCTAAAAGACACAAACAAAACTGCAGAGCACTTATACTTTCAAATATTATTCGGAACAAACACAATCTAAAGTAAGCATTCTACCTACAAGAAATTTAACAAAAATAACAAAATTAAAAGCTAAATAAAAACAAAAGTAGAACTGATAAAATCAAAAGCTGCTTCCTTTAAAAGGACACAAACTGGGCGGCGCCTATGGCTCAGTGGGTAAGGCGCCGGCCCCATATACCGAGGGTGGTGGGTTCAAACCCAGCTCCGGCCAAACTGCAACCAAAAAATAGCCGGGCGTTGTGGCAGGCACCTGTAGTCCCAGCTACTCCGGAGGCTGAGGCAAGAGAATCGCTTAAGCCCAGGAGTTGGAGGTTGCTGTGAGCTGTGTGAGGCCACGGTACTCTACCGAGGGCCATAAAGTGAGACTCTGTCTCTACAAAAACAAAAAAATAAAAGGAACAAACTCCTGCCAAAAATAAGAACATAACAAAGTGAGAGTGTTTGAAAATGAAATACAAGCTTTTCTAACGTATAATCTTGTTAAGAATGACAACTAGGCCAGGCACCTTGGTTCATGTCTACAATCCTAGCACTCTGGAAGGCCAAGATGGGAGGATCCCTTAAGCTCAGGAATTGGAGACCACCCTGAGCAAGAGAAAGACCTTCTGTCTACTAAAAATAGAAACATTTGTGGTACTTGTAGTACCAAATACTCTGGACACTGAGGCAAGAGGATTGCTTTGAACCCAGGAGTTTCAGTTTGCTGTGAACCAGGGAGATGCCATGACATTCTAGCCTGGGCAACAGAGTATACAACAATGTCTTGAAAAAAAAAAGAAAAGGCTGGGCACCTGTTATTCAGTGGCTAGAGAACCAGCCACATACCCCTGAGCTGGTGGGTTTGAACCCAGCCAAGGCCTGCCAAACAACAAAGACAACTACAACAACAACAAAAAAATACCTGGCCATTGGGTGTTGTAGTCCCAGCTACCTGGGAGGCTAAGGCAAGGGAATCAACTTAAGCTGAAGAGTTTGAAGGAGCTGTGAGATGGGACGCCAAGGTACTCTACCAAGGGCGACATACTGAGACTCTGTTTTTAAAAAAAAACAAAAATAGAAAAGAAACAACAAAGGCAAATAGGGCGCCCGCCGGGACCTCCGAAAGAGCTGCGCTGTGATTTGCGATCCGCGCCCACTGGGCCTCCGCACACCCTGACCAGGAACTCTGGGAGCCCCACAACCCTGCGTCCTCCCTCCTGTACCCTCCCTTTCTATACACCGCCCACTCATCTGGCCAGGGACTCTGGTAGCCGCGCACCCTCCGGAGCCCTTCCTGCCTCTGCACAGAGCCGATCCCCTAGCCAGAGACTGCTAGAGCCTTGGGCTCTCTGAGCCAAGTCACACGGTGCCAGGCACTCCCAGAACCATGCGCACCACCTCCCGCCCTGTTGCTGGATGCCAAGGCTGGATCCAGGTGTGTCACACTATGGAGCTGCTCCCACAGTCATAACTCCCTGGCTCGGGCAACCCCAGAGGAGCTACACAGGGCCACTCTGTACAAAGATCCAGCAACAATAGAGTGATCCCTCTGGGGTCTAATCTCAGAGAAACACATCCCCAACTCTGAGTACAGCCAGAGGCAACGGTGAAAAAACAATCATGAGGCGAAATCAACAGAAAAACTCTGGCAATATGAATAATCAGAGTAGATCAACTCCCCCAAGGATCAATGAGGTAGACACAGCACAAGATCCCATAAACAAATAGCTGAGATGTCAGAAATCGAATTCAGAATCTAGACAGCAAATAAGATCAAACTATAATTCCAAGCAGTAACACAAAAGATATCTCAAGAATTCAACCAATTCAAAGACCAAATGACCAAAGATTTTGACACATTGAGAAAAGAAGTTGCAGCCCTCAAAATCTGACAAACACAGTAGAATCCCTCAGTAACAGAATGGAGCAAGGAGAAGAAAGGAATTCTGACATTGAAGACAGCTTTCGAACGCTCTCAAACTCTCAAAGAGGAACAGAACTGGAGGGCAAAAACAGATCACTCTCTTAGAGAGCTCTGGGATAATTCAAAGAAAATTAATATTCGTCTTATAGAGATCCCAAAGCAACGAAGTGGCTTCACAAGACACAGAGACTCTTCTCCATGAGATTATGAAACAACTTTCCAGACATGCCAAGAGATTCTGAAATTCAGATAGCAGACAGTTTCAGAACTCCAGCATGACTCAACCCAAATAAGACATCCCCCAGACACATCATAATCAATTTCACTAAAATTAATATGAAGGAGAAAATTCTGAAAAAGCCACACGAAAGAAAACCATCACCTACAAGGGGAATAAAATTAGAATAAACGCAGATCTCTCTGCCGAAACTTTTCAAGTTAGAAGAGGATGGTCATCGACTTTTAATCTGCTAAAACAAAATAACTTTCAACCCAGGATCCTGTACCCAGCTAAACTGAGTTTCACTTATGACGGAGAAATTAAATACTTCAATGACATTCACATGTTGAATAAACTTGGTACAACTAAACCAGCTCTCCAGGATATTCTCAGACCTATGCTCCATAAAGACCAGCATAATCCTCCACCACAAAAGTAAACCCACCAAGAAAATTTTGATCAATTCCAACTTCCACAGTCACAAAAGTCTTAAAAATGTCCAGCAAACCCTTGAAAGGCTCAATTAATATGAATGGTTAAATTGTCCTCTAAAGAGGCACAGGTTCCCTGACTGGATACAAAAACTCAAGCCCAATATCTGCTGCATACTAGAATCTCATCTTACATTGAAAGAAAAATACAGACTCAAGGTGAAGGGATGATCATCTATACTCCAGGCAAATGGAAAGGAGAAAAAAGCAGGTGTTGCAATCCTATTCGCAGATGCAATAGGCTTTAAACCAACAAAAATAAGGAAGGATAAGGATGGACACTTCATACTTATTAAAGGTAATACTCAATATGATGAGATTTCAATTATTAATATTTATGCACCCAACCGGAATGCACCTCAATTTATAAGAGAAACTCTAACACACATGAGCAACTTAATTTCCTCCAGCACCATAATAGAGATTTTAACACTCCTTTGGCAGTTGGATTAGATCCTCCAAAAAGAAGCTAAGCAAAGAAATTTTAGACTTAAGCATTCAACAATTGGATTTAACAGACATCTACAGAACATTTCATCCCAACAAAACTGAATACACATTCTTCTCATCAGCCCACAGAACACACTTCAAAATCGACCACATCCTAGGTCACAAACATAACCTCAAAAATTTAAAAAAATAGAAATTATTCCTTGCATCTTCTCAGACCATCATGGAATAAAAGTTGAACTCAATAACAACAGCAACCTGCATACCCACACAAAAACATGGAAGCTCAACAACCGTATGCTGAAGGATAGATGGGTTATAGACCATCTTAAGAAGGAAATCACCAAATTTTTGGAACAAAACAACAATCAAGACATGAATTATCAGAACCTCTGGGATACTGCAAAGGCAGTCCTAAGAGGGAAATTTATAGCACTGCAAGCCTTCCTCAAGAGAACGGAAAGAGAGGAAGTTAATAATTTAATGGGACATCTCAAGCAACTGGAGAAGAAAGAACATTCCAACCCCAAACCCAGCAGAAGAAAAGAAATAACCAAAATCAGAGCAGAATTAAATGAAATTGAAAACAAAAGAATCATGCAACAGATCAATAAATCCAAAAGCTGGTTTTTTGAAAAGATCAATAAAATAGATAAACTTTTGGCCAACCTACCAGGAAAAAAAGAGCAAACCTCTAATTTCATCAATCAGAAATGATAAAGATGAAGTAACAGACCCTGCAGAACTTCAAAAAATCCTTAATGAATATTACAAGAAACTCTACTCTCAGAAATATTAAAATCTGAAAGAAATCGACCAATACTTGGAAGTACGCCACCTAACAAGACTTAGCCAGAACGAAGTGGAAATGTTGAACAGGCCTATATCAACTTCTGAAATAGCATCAACTATAGAAAATCTCCCTAAAAAGAAAAGCCCAGGACCAGATGGCTTTACGCTAGAATTCTACCAAACCTTTAAACAAGAACTAGTACCTATACTACTAAACCTCTTCCAAAATATAGAAAAAGAAGGTATACTACCCAACATATTCTATGAATCAAACATCACCTTGATCCCCAAACCAGAAAAAGACCCAACAAAAAAGAAAATTATAGACCAATATCATTAATGAATATTCATGCTAAAATACTCAGTAAGATCCTAACAAACAGAATCCAACGACACATCAAAAAAATTATACACCATGACCAAGTGCGATTTATCCCAGGATCTCAAGGCTGGTTCCACATACGTAAATCTATAAATGTAATACAGCACATGAACAAACTTAAAAATAAAGAACATATGATTCTCTCAATCGATGCAGAAAAAGCTTTTGATAATATCTAGCATCCCTTCATAACCATAACACTTTAAAAAATCAGTATAGAAGTGACATTTCTTAAACTAATAGAGGCCATCTACAGCAAACCCACAGCCAATATCGTACTGAATGGAGTTAAATTGAAATTATTTCCACTTAGATCAGGAACCAGGCAACGTTGCCCATTGTCTCCATTGCTCTTTAACATTGTAATGGAAGTTTTAGCCATTGCAATTAGGGAAGACAAGGCAATTAACGGTATTCACATAGGGTCAGAGGAGATCAAACTTTTACTCTTCGCAGATGATATGATCGCATACCTGAAAAACACTAGGGATTCTACTACAAAACTTACAAGTGATCAAGGAATACAGCAATGTCTCAGGCTACAAAATCAACACTCATAAATCTATAGCCTTTATATATACCAAAAACAACCAAGCCAAAAAAACAGTCAAGGACTCTATTCCCTTCACAGTAGTGCCAAAGAAGATGAAATATTTGGGAGTATACCTAACGAAGGACGTGAAAGATCTCTATAAAGAGATCTATGAAACTTTAAGAAAAGAGCTGAAGATGTTAACAAATGGAAAAACATACCATGCTCATGGCTGGGAAGAATCAACATTGTTAAAATGTCCATACTGCCCAAAGCAATATATAATTTTAATGCAATTCCTATTAAACCTCTGTTCTCATATTTTAAAGATCTTGAAAAAATAATACTTCGTTTTATATGGAATCAGAAAAAACCTCGAATAGCCAAAACATTACTCAACAATAAAAACAAAGCAGGAGGAATCACGCTAACAGACTTGAGACTGTACTATAAATCAAAACAGCATGGTACTGGCACAAAAACAGAGAAGTAGATGTCTAGAACAGAACAGAGAACCAAGAGATGAATCCAGCTAATTACCATTATTTGATCTTTGACAAGCCAATTAAAAACATTCAGTGGGGAAAAGATTCCATTTTTAACAAATGGTACTGGGTGAACTGGCTGGAGATCTGTGAAAGACTGAAACTAGACCCACACCTTTCACCATTAACTAAGATAGACTCTCACTGGATAAAAGATTTAAACTTAAGACACGAAACTATAAAAATACTTAAAGAAAGTGCAGGGAAAACTCTTGAAGGAATCGGCCTGGGTGAATATTTTATGAGGAGGACTCCCCAGGCAATTGAAGCAGTATCAAAAATACATTACTGGGACCTGATCAAACTAAAAAGCTTCTGCAAAGCCAAGAACACAGTAAGTAAAGCAAGCAGACAGCCCTCAGAAAGGGAGAAAATATTTGTAGGTTTTACCTCCAATAAAGGTTTAATAACCAGAATCCCCAGAGAACTCAAATGTATTAGCAAGAAAAGAAGAAATGATCCCATCTCAGGGTGGGCAAAGGACTTGAAGAGTCCTTCTCTAAAGAAGACAGACGCACGATCTACAAACAAATGAAAAAAAGCTCATCATCCTTAATCATCAGAGAAATACAAATCAAAACTACTTTGAGATATCACCTAACCCCAGTAAGAGTAGCCCACATAACAAAATCCCAAAACCAGAGATGTTGGCATGGATGTGGAGGAAAGGGCACACTTCTACGCTGCTGGTGGGAATGTATACTAGTACGTTAGTTTTGGAAGGATGTTTGGACAATACTTAGAGACCTAAAAATAGACCTGCCATTTGATCCTATAATTCCTTTACTAGGTTTATACCCAGAAGACCAAAAATCACAATATAACAAAGACATCTGTACCAGAATGTTTATTGCAGCCCAATTCATAATTGCTAAGTCATGGAAGAAGCCCAAGTGCCCATCCACCCACAAATGGACTAGCAAATTGTGGTACATGTATACTGTGGAATATTATGCAGCCTTAAAGAAAGATGGAGACTTTACCTCTTTCATGTTTACATGGATGGAGCTGGAAAATAGTCTTCTTAGCAAAGTATCTCAGGAATGGAAGAAAAAGTATCCAATGTACTCAGCCCTACTAAGAAGCTAATTTATAGCTTTCTTATGAACTACAGCACAAAAATATGGGGAAAGGGCCAAGTGAGGGAAAAGGGGGGGGAGGTTAAGGTGGAGGGAGGGTAATTGGTGGGGCCACACCTATGGTGCATCTTAGAATGGGTACAGGCAGAACTTACTAAATGCAGAACACAAATGTCTACATACAATAACTAACAAAATGCCATAAAGGCTACGTTGAACAGTTTGATGAGATTATTTCAGATTGTATATGAAACCAGCACATTGTTCCCCTTGATTGCACTAATGTACATAGCTACGATTTAACAATAAAAATAAATAAATAAAAAGAAAGGCAAATAGTAGTGAGGAGTGAGTGTGGGTGAGTAAGGCTTAGTAAGGCATGGCTCCCTTCTGATAATTTTAAGTCTTGCCCATTTCATCATTCTGAGCATAATACTGACATAGTACTTTTAAAAGGTTACACTGAAGAACAAGCAGCCTAAGATATCAATTTTTATTTGGGTTTTTTTTTTTTTCAGTGAATAATTACATCCACTGCATTGCTGAGCTTATTTGACATTATTACCTTTGATTTCAAGGTACTTAATAAATTAAAACAAAAATAAAGAAACAGTATCAGTAAGGCCATGAATTCCACCATAACATCATATCTGAAGGTAATTTTGAACACCTATGTGTTCCCATAGGTGACAGGAGCTGCCAAAAAATGTAAATATTTAAGTGGGAAGAATAGTATTGTGAATTAAGGTATGTACCTTCAATAAAATTTATTCCAAACATCAAACATCTTGTACAAGACCAATTTAGGTAGTGCCATAATCACATACATGAAAGGCATTACAAGAGTAAGAAATACTGTACAATGAATGGCCATATGGAGATAAACTTGAAATAATCAAGGAAATGGATTACTTTTCTACAAATGCTACCAAAATGGATTAAAAATAGAAACAACACTGAAAGATAAGAAAGCCAAGCACGGTAATTAGCATAACCCTAATACTGCACTCCACAGAATGTACAAAACAGAAAACTACAAAAACAACAAAAAAAAAATACAAAATCATCTCTTAAAAAATGTGAATTAAAAAATCCTGAAACAGGAGGAGAGATTAAAGATGGCGGCAGAGTAACAGCTTCCCTGCAACTGGGAACAGCGACTCTGGGGAGACAAGACTCCAGGCATCTCCGGCTGGTGGGATCTACCTATAATCATCCCTCTGAGGATACAGGGAGCTAGCAAGGGATTAATGGACCCCAAGAAGAGGACAAAAACAGTGGAAAACTGGCAAGTGGTTGCGTGTGTTCAATCGACCTAATCACACCGCAACCGTAAGAACAAGCAGCAATGAGACTGCAAACCAGAAAGGCCTTACCTGTGAACTGTTTCGGTGTTCCTGGACTTGGCACTCAGTTGAACTGCCTTGGGGAGGGCTTGAGCAGGAGTGTGGAGAACTTTGGGCATTGTCTGGGGCCCCAGACTGAGCCACTGAGCTGGGCGCAGGAAGCCCTTGTGAAAGAACTGCCCCGGCAAGCTCCGCCCTCAGGGTCTCAGAGCAAGGATTGGGCAGGTCAAAGTAACCTACTGATTAGCAGCCTAAAGGCAGGGACTGAGCTGCCTTCTTACAGCCTTAATCCTTAGGGGCAGAGTGAGACAGTTGTGGCACACTGGAGACTTGGGCTGTTGCCCTGGGTAGAGTACCGTGATGTCATAGCTCATAGCAACCTCAAACTCCTGGGCTTGGCGCCGCCCCGACCTCCATAAGAGCTGTGCAGCGACCCCCGACTGGTGACCTGCACCCACCAGGACTCCATATTCCCTGACCAGGAACTGCAGGAGCCACAAAACCCCCAACCTCCCTCCTGTGTCCTCCCAGCTTCCACACTAGCCCGTTCATCTGGACAGGGACTCTGGTAGCTGCGTGCCCTTTGGAGCCGTTCCTGCCTCTGCGCAGAGCTCTTCTCCTGGCCAGAGACTGCTGGAGCCTTGGGATCTCTGTGCCAAAGTCACTGGGCACCTGGCACTCCCAGAACCATGCGCACCACCCCCAGCCCTGTTGCTGGATCCGGGTGTGTCACAAACCAGAGCTGCTTCCACAACCAGAAATCCCTAGCTAGAGCAGCCCCAAAGGAACTACACAGGGTCACTCCCTACAAAGATCCAGCAACAATAGAGTGATTCCGCTGAGGTCTAATCTTGGAGAGACCAAGACCTCCACAACTCTGAGGACAGCCAGAGGCAATGGTGAAAAACAATCATGAGGCAAAATCAACAGAAAAACTCTGACAATATGAATTATCAGAGTAGATCAACTCCCCCAAGGATCAATGGGGCAGAAACAGC
The DNA here is from genome assembly GCF_027406575.1 of Nycticebus coucang. Taxonomy (NCBI): domain Eukaryota; kingdom Metazoa; phylum Chordata; class Mammalia; order Primates; family Lorisidae; genus Nycticebus; species Nycticebus coucang. Next base: position 103,390,820 of record NC_069783.1, on the reverse strand, counting down.
ACAAGATCCCATGCAGAAACAAATAGCTGAGATGTCAGAAATTGAATTCAGGATCTGGATAGCAAATAAGATCGAATCAGAATTCCAAAAGTTATCTCAAGAATTCAACGGATTCGAAGACCAAATGACCAAAGATTTCAACACATTGAGACAAAAAGTTGCATCCCTCAAAGATCTGAGAAACACAGTAGAATCCCTCAGTAACAGAATGGAGCAAGCAGAAGAAAGGATTTCTGACATTGAACACAAAGCTTTCGAACGCTCCCAAACCTTCAAAGAAGAATAGAAATGGAGAGCAAAAACAGACCACTCCCTCAGAGAGCTCTCAGATAATTTGAAGAAAACCAATATTCGTCTTACAGGGATCCCTGAAAGTAACGAAGTGGCTTCACAAGGCACAGAGTCTCTTCTCCATGAGATTATGAAGGAGAACTTTCCAGAGATGCCAAGAGATTCCAAAATTCAGATAGCAGACAGTTTCAGAACTCCAGCACAACTCAACCCAAATAAGACATACCCCAGACACATCATAATCAATTTCACTAAAGTTAATATGAAGGAGAAAATTCTGAAAGCTGCCAGACGAAAGAAAACCATTACCTACAAGGGGAAGAATATCAAAATAAATGCAGATCTCTCTGCTGAAACCTTTCAAGCTATAAGAGGATGGTCGTCAACTTTTAATCTCCTAAAACAAAATAACTTTCAACCCAGGATCCTGTACCCAGCTAAACTGAGCTTCATTTATGATGGAGAAATTAAATACTTCAACGACATTCACGTTGAAGAAATTTGCCACAACTAAACCAGCTCTCCAAGACATTCTCAGACCTATCCTCCATAAAGACAAGCGTAATCCTCCACCACAAAAGTAAACCCACCTAAAAAGTTTTTGATCAAATTCCAACTTCCACAGTCACAAGCAGAAAGAGGGACGGAGGGAGGGGGGTGGGGCCTTGGTGTGTGTCACACTTTATGGGGGCAAGACATGATTGCAAGAGGGACTTTACCTAACAATTGCAATCAGTGTAACCTGGCTTATTGTACCCTCAATGAATCCCCAACAATAAAAAAAAAAAAAAATGTACGCCGGTCTCTCGAAAGGCTTATCAATACTCTCAATTAATGTGAATGGCTTAAACTGTCCTCTAAAGAGGCATAGGTTGGCAGACTGGATACAAAAACGCAAGCCAGATATCTGCTGAATCCAAGAATCGCATCTTACATTAAAAGAAAGGTGAAGGGATGGTCATCTATATTCCAGACAAATGGAAAGCAGGAAAAAAAAGGTGTTGCAATCCTGTTCGCAGACGCAACAGGATTTAAACCAACCAAAACAATTAAGGATAAGGATGGACACTTCATATTTGTTAAAGGTAATACTCAATATGATGAGATATCAATTATTAATATTTATGCACCCAACCACAACGCACCTCAATTTATAAGAGAAACTCTAACAGACATGAGCAACTTGATTTCCTTCACTTCCATAGTAGTTGGAGATTTTAACACCCCTTTAGCAGTCCTGGATAGATCCTCCAAAAAGAAGCTAAGCAAAGAAATTTTAAATTTAAGCTCAACCATTCAACATCTGGACTTAAATGCCATCTACAGAACATTTCACCCCAAAAAAACTGAATACACATTCTTCTCATCAGCCCACGGAACATACTCCAAAACCAACCACATCCTAGGCCACAAATCTAACCTCAGCAAATTCAAAACAATAGAAATTATTCCTTGCATCTTCTCAGACCTTCATGGAATAAAAGTTGAACTAAATAACAACAGGAACCTCCATCCCCATACAAAAACATGGAAGCTAAACAACCTTATGCTGAAGGATACATGGGTTACAGACGAGATTAAGAAGGAAATCACCATATTTTTGGAACAAAACAACAATCAAGACACGAATTACCAGAACCTCTCGGATACTGCAAAGACATGCCTAAGGGGGAAATTTACAGCACTGCAAGCCTTCCTCAAGAGAATGGAAAGAGAGGAAGTCAATAACTTAATGGAACATCTCAAGCAACTGGAGAAAAAAGAACACTTCAACCCCAAACGCAGCAGAAGAAAAGAAATAACCAAAATCAGAGCAGAATTACATGAAATTGAAAACAAAAGAATTATACAACAGGGAAAGACTTCATGAAGACGACTGCCCTGGCAATTGCAACAACAAAAATAAACAAATGGGACTTCATTAAACTGAAAAGCTTCTGTACAGCTAAGGAGACAATAACCAAAGCAAAGAGACAACCTACACAATGGGAAAGGATATTTGCATATTTTCAGTCAGACAAAAGCTTGATAACTAGGATCTATAGAGAACTCAAATTAATCCACATGAAAAAAGCCAACAATCCCTTATATCAAGGGGCAAGAGACATGAATAGAACCTTCTCTAAAGATGACAGACGAATGGCTAACAAACACATAAAAAATGTTCAGCATCTCTATATATTAGAGAAATGCAAATCAAAACAACCCTGAGATATTATCTAACCACAGTGAGAATGGCCCACATCACAAAATCTCAAAACTGCAGATGCTGGCGTGGATGTGGAGAGAAGGGAACACTTTTACACTGCTGGTGGGACTGCAAACTAGTACAACCTTTCTGGAAGGAAGTATGGAGAAACCTCAAAGCACTCAAGCTAGACCTCCCATTTGCTCCTGCAATCCCATTACTGGGCATCTACCCAGAAGGAAAGAAATCCTTTTATCATAAGGACACTTGTACTAGACTGTTTATTGCAGCGCAATTTACAATCGCCAAAATGTGGAAACAGCCTAAATGCCCACCAACCCAGGAATGGATTAACAAACTGTGGTATATGTATACCATGGAATACTATTCAACTATTAAAAAAAATGGAGACTTTACATCCTTCGTATTAACCTGGAGGGAAGTGGAAGACATTATTCATGTAAAGCATCACAAGAATGGAGAAGCATGAATCCTATGTACTCAATTTTGATATGAGGGCAATTAATGACAATTAAGGTTGGGGGGGGGGAGGAAAAGCAGAAAGAGAGACGGAGGGAGGGAGGTGGGGCTTTGTTGTGTGTCACACTTTATGGGGGGAAGACATGATTGCAAGAGGGACTTTGCCTAACAACTGCAATCAATGTAACCTGGCTTACTGTACCTTCAATGAATCGCCCACAATAAAAATATAAAATAAAATATAATAAGAAAGAAATACACTCAGAAAAAAAAAGAATTATACAACAGATCAATAAATCCAAAAGCTGGTTTTTTTGAAAAGATCAATAAAATAGATAAACCTTTGGCCAACCTAACCAGGAAAAAAAGAGTAAAATCTCTAATTTCATCAATCAGAAATGGTAATGATGAAATAACAACAGACCCCTCCGAAATTCAAAAAAATCCTTAACAAATACTACAAGAAACTCTACTCTCAGAAATACGAAAATCTGAAAGAAATCGACCAATACCTGGAAGCACCCCACCTACCAAGACATAGCCAGAACGAAGTGGAAATGTCGAACAGGCCTATATCCAGTTCTGAAATAGCATCAACTATACAAAATCTCCCGAAAAAGAGAAGCCCAGGACCAGATGGCTTTACATCAGAATTCTACCAAACATTTAAAGAAGAACTAGCACCTATACTACTAAACCTCTTCCAAAATACAGAAAAAGAAGGAATATTACCCAGCACATTCTACGAAGCAAACATCACCTTGATCCCCAAACCAGGGAAAGACCCAACAAGAAAAGAAAATTATAGACCACTATCACTAATGAATATAGATGTAAAATACTCAATAAGATCCTAACAAACAGAATCCAACAACACATCAAAAAAATTATACACCATGACCAAGTGGGATTTATCCCAGGGTCTCAAGGCTGGTTCAATATACATAAATCTATAAATGTAATTCAACACATAAACAAACTTAAAAATAAAGACCATATGATTCTTTCAATTGATGCAGAAAAAGCTTTTGATAATATCCAGCATCCCTTCATGATCAGAGCACTTAAGAAAATTGGTATAGAAGGGACATTTCTTAAACTAATAGAGGCCATCTACAGCAAACCCACAGCCAATATCGTATTGAATGGAGTTAAATTGAAATCATTTCCACTTAGATCAGGAACCAGGCAACGTTGCCCATTGTCTCCATTGCTCTTTAACATTGTAATGGAAGTTTTAGCCATTGCAATTAGGGAAGAAAATACGATTAAGGGTATCCACATAGGGTCAGAAGAGATCAAACTTTCACTCTTCGCAGATGATATGATCGTATATCTGGAAAACACTAGGGATTCTGCTACAAAACTTTTAGAAGTGATCAAGGAATATAGCAATGTCTCAAGCTACAAAATCAACACCCATAAATCTGTAGCCTTTATATATACCAACAATAACCAAGCTGAACAAACAGTCAAGGACTCTATTCCTTTCACAGTAGTGCCAAAGAAGATGAAATATTTGGGAGTATACCTAACAAAGGACGTGAAAGATCTCTACAAAGAGAACTATGAAACTCTAAGAAAAGAAATAGCCGAAGATGTTAACAGATGGAAAAACATACCATGCTCATGGCCGGGAAGAATCAACATTGTTAAAATGTCCATACTGCCCAAAGCAATATATAATTTTAATGCAATTCTATTAAAGCTCCATTGTCATACTTTAAAGATCTTGAAAAAATAATACTTCGTTTCATATGGAATCAGAAAAAACCTCAAACAGCCAAAACATTACTCAGCAATAAAAACAAAGCAGGAGGAATCACGCTACCAGACCTGAGACTGTACTATGAATCCATAGTGATCAAAACAGCATGGTACTGGCACAAAAGCAGACAAGTAGATCTCTGGAACAGAATAGAGAACCAAGAGATGGACCCAGCTACTTCCCGTTATTTGATCTTTGACAAGCCAATTAAAAACATTCAGTGGGGAAAAGATTCCCTATTTACCAAATGGTACTGGGTAAACTGCCTGGCAACCTGTAGAAGATTGAAACTGGACCCACACCTTTCACCATTAACTAAGATAGACTCTCACTGGATTAAAGATTTAAACTTAAGACATGAAACTATAAAAATACTCAAAGAAAGTGCAGGGAAAACTCTTTTTTTTTTTTGCAGTTTTTTGGCCGGGGCTGGGTTTGAACCCACCACCTCCAGCATATGGGGCCAGTGCCCTACTCCTTTGAGCCACAGGCGCTGCCCGGAAAACTCTTGAAGGAATCGGCCTGGTTGAACATTTTATGAGGAGGACTCCCCAGGCAATTGAAGCAGTATCAAAAATACACTACTGGGACCTGATCAAACTAAAAAGCTTCTGCACAGCCAAGAACATAGTGAGTAAAGCAAGCAGACAAGTCCTCAGAATGGGAGAAAATACTTGCAGGCTATACCTCCGATAAAGGTCTAATAACCAGAATCCACAGAGAACTCAAACGTATTAACAAGAAACACACATGACCCCATCTCAGGGTGGGCAAGGGACTTGAAGAGAAATTTCTCTAAAGAAGACGGACACAAGATCTACAAACACATGAAAAAAAGCTCATCATCCTTAATCATCAGGGAAATGCAAATCAAAACTACTCTGAGATATCACCTAACCCCAGTAAGAGTAGCCCACATAACAAAATCCCAAAACCAGAGATGTTGGCGTGGATGTGGAGGAAAGGGCACACTTCTATACTGCTGGTGGGAATGCCCACTAATACATTCCTTCTGGAAGGATGTTTGGAGAACATTTAGAGACCTAAAAATAGACCTGCCATTTGATCCTGTAATTCCTTTACTAGGTTTATACCCAGAAGACCAAAAGTCACAATATAACAAAGACATCTGTACCAGAATGTTTATTGCAGCCCAATTCATAATTGCTAAGTCATGGAAAAAGCCCAAGTGCCCATCGACCCACGAATGGACTAGCAAATTGTGGTACATGTATACCATGGAATACTATGCAGCCTTAAAGAAAGATGGAGACTTTACCTCTTTCATGTTTACATGGATGGAGCTGGAAAATAGTCTTCTTAGCAAAGTATCTCAGGAATGGAAGAAAAAGTATCCAATGTACTCAGCCCTACTATGAAGGTAAATTATAGCTTTCACATGAAGACTATAACCCAACTATAGCACAAGACTATGTGGAAAGGGCCAAGGAAGGGGAAGGGAGGGGGGAAGTTTTGGTGGAGGGAGGGTAATGGGTGGGGCCATATCTATGGTGCATCTTAGAATGGGTACAGGCAATTGCACTAATGTACACAGCTATGATTTAACAATAAAAAAAAAAAAAAAGAAGGGCGGTGCCTGTGGCTCAGTGAGTAGGGCCCCGGCCCCATATGCCGAGGGTGGCGGGTTCGGACCCAGCCCCGGCCAAACGGCAACAAAAAAATAGCCGGGCGTTGTGGCGGGCGCCTGTAGTCCCGGCTGCTCGGGAGGCTGAGGCAAGAGAATCGCGTAAGCCCAAGAGTTAGAGGTTGCTGTGAGCCGTGTGACGCCACGGCACTCTACCGAGGGCGGTACAGTGAGACTCTGTCTCTACAAAAAAAAAAAAAAAAAAGAAAAGAAAAAATCCTGAAATAAATAAATAAAAATCCTGAAATATCCGCAAGTCACATCTAAAAATAAAGTCAAAAGAACAATGTTATCAAAGTCAGGATAATCCCAAGCAGAAAAATGGTTCTGCATATCAGGATGAGGAGGACTATCACAATGACTTACACTAAATAAAGAGATAACTTTTATGATTTTATTCATAAATATCCAAAATAAAATGTGGAAGCCCTTCATTATTAAAACATTAAACCAACTGGGGGAACGGGTAGGGGAAGAATCTCCCAACTGAGTTATAACATTGTTAACAAATGAGTATTTATTTCACTGTACTAAAATATCTCCTAATCTTACCTTTAGAACCAAAAGCAAAATCTCCAGAATTACTGGAAGCCAAGTCTGCAAATGACAGCCCTGTGCTACTTCCAAATCCAAATGAAACTGTTTTGCTTTCTACTGGCAAAAGGAAAAGAACAATTTAATATTTCATTTAAACATCAGTTTTACCCAGGTCTCAGAAAGAACAGTGGGCCTTCTATTCTATAGGACGGAGGCAGGGGGTGGGGGTGGGGGTGAGGTGTTAGCATTCATATTCTAGTAAGTTACAAATATATCCAATTCTGAGCTTCTTCAATATTATTAACTTTATGCATTCTATATAGAAATATAGACCTTATCTATATTAAGCCAGATATAAAACTACACAGTTTTAGCTGCCTATAAAAATAGAAACAACATTGAAAAAGATAGGAAAGCGACTACAGCTTATATGCTTTAAAACAAGCATGTAGCCAAAGGCAGGGTTTTAGGAAGTATCTGTTTAAAACTTTGTGTTCTGTATTATGAATAAGCTCATAAAAATCAAACATACAATTTACACCTGGACATTAGGACTTTTGGGATCTTAATTCTGCCAGTGTATAACTATGTGATCTCTGAAACTTTGTGCCTTACTTTCCTCATATGAAAATGTATGGAGTTTTTAGGTGTGACGTTACCTTTCTGTTCTCGCACATTAAGACTCTGAACCATCTACATAAATTTAGTATTTATAATGTTTAAGACTATTTCTTTAAAAAAAAAAAAAATCAGGTAATGTAGGCAATGTAAACAAATAAAAAAACAGTTTTAAAAGATACTTCCCACTCAATACTCCCAAAAATTAAAATGGAAAAAAAAAGGAGAAAGCAATACAACATATTAGTTACTATTAACTGAATACTAGTAAATTTTAAGGCTGGTAGAGAAAAAGTCATCTAAATAGTACCAAAAAATGTTATACTCATAATTGTAATATTTCTATAATTACATTGCATATAATTAAAATATTTAAAATATGCTCAAGTGATAATATAATTCAAACAATATTCAAATGACTTTCACAAAGGAAATTACCATGTAAAGAAACTATTGCCTGGGCAGCGCCTGTGGCTCAGTGAGTAGGGTGCTGGCCCCATATATCGAGGGTGGCAGGTTCAAACCCGACCCTGGACAAACTGCAACAAAAAATAGCCAGGCGCTGTGCTGGGTGCCTGTAGTCCCAGCTACTGAGGAAGTTGAGCCAAGATAATCACCTAAGTCCAAGAGCTGTAGGTTGCTTTGAGCTGTGACGCCACAGCGCTCTACCGAGGGCAACAAAATAAGACTCTGTCTGGGGCAGCACCTGTGGCTCAGTGGGTAGGGTGCCAGCCCCATATACTGAGGATGGCAGGTTCAAACCCGGCCCAGGCCAAACTGCAATAAAAAAATAGGCATTGTGGGGTGGTGCTGTGGCTCAATGAGTAGGGCGCCAGTCCCATATGCCGGAGGTGGTGGGTTCTAAACCCAGCCCTGGCCAAAAACCACAAAAAAAAAAAAAAAAAAAATAGGCATTGTGGCAAGCGCCTGTAGTCCCAGCTACTCAGGAGGCTGAGGCAAAAGAATCGCCTAAGCCCACGAGTTGGAGGTTGCTGTGAGCTATGCTATCACAGCACTCTACTGAGGGCAATAAAGTGAAACTGTCTCTAAAAAAAAAAAAAAATGGGGGGCCAAGACAAAGCAATGTGTTGGGTCACTCAGATAACACACTCAAGTTGTTGTATTGTAATAGTACTTTCTCATTAAATAAACCACATAGTTACTAAGGTACTAATTCCATTTGGTCAGACTGACCTAGATTCTCTAATGCCAAACACTTTTCAGTGGTTAGGGCTGACTAAAGCGTAATTTGGACCAGACCGGTCAGCTGTGGTCTGTTAAAAAATAAATAAATAAATAAGACTCTGTCTTTTTAAAAAAAAAAAAAAGAAAGAAAGAAAGAAAGAAATTATTGCCTTTTATGGTCAGGAAGATAGGTCAGAGTCATAATGCTTTGTAATCCCTAATAATCATGTCTCTATCAATAAAAACACATATTTTTTTTTCTTTGCTACATCTATCAAGCTTTACCTTGGCTTGTAGAATCTGCATCAATTTCCTTTCTAGCAGACAAATCTACAGGTTTGTCTGCAGTTCCAGAAGACACAAGTGGTGAACTAGGAGATTTGTTAACAGAATCAAATTCTTCAGATTTACAGAAAAAAGGTACTGTTACTTCAGTCCCACTTGTACATGTACTTTTGGCTGTGCTAGTTACTTCTTCACTGGGAGATTTCTGCAAAGAGGAAGTAATAAAACACATCATTAAATACTAATTTACAAAAACGATCAAATAACTGATTTCAAAAGAAACTGAAGACTTATACTTCCAGACAACACACTGTACCCTATCTCTCTCTAAAAGCTTCAACTATATGCCTGAACAGAAACATATAGAACAACTGCAAGAAGCCTCAGGGCCAGGCACAGTAGCTCACAACTGCCTCTACTCCTAGCACTCCAGGAGGCTGAGAGGGGAGGATTGCTTGAAGCCAGGAGTTCCAGACCACCTGACAAGGGCAAGACCCCATCCCTACAAAAAAAAAAAAATATATATATATATATATATATATATTTATCCAATATAGCGACATGTGCCTGTAGTCCCAGCTCTTTGGGAGACTGGGGCAGTCAGTTTGCCCCAGGAGTTTGAGGTTGCAGCTGTAGTGTGCTATGATGACACCACGCACTCCAGCTTAAGTAACAAAGCAAAACTTTGTCTCAAAAAAAGAAAAAAGGGAAAAAAAAAAAAAACTTAAACACAAAAGCCTCAGAGAATAATGTACAAAAGAAAGAATAAGGATCTCAGGACCAGAGGGATAATTTAGTGGTTTGGTACATTTGGGCTTTTTCTGCCTTCCCTACATCCCTTGTTACCTCTTATTCGAGCTCATCTACCTTACATATGAGGCTCAGTGGAAGGTTGGTAACTGTTTGCAGCACAGCCTCTAGGATTTTTCCAGCCTCCCACCCCAAGCCCTAGGGCACTGCTCCAAACCCCAGACCAGCAATGCTGCCTGGTGGTACCAAGACAGCTCCTCCACCTCACTGTTGCTTCCACTCTGGGAATCTGATATTTAACTTTTTTAAAAAAATATACAGATAACGTCCTAAGATCAAGAGCAGGGCAACACAAAGATACACATTCTCACCACTTTTATTCAACATCATACTGGAAAGTCTAACGAAATAAAACAAAAAAGGAAATAAAAGGCATACTGTCTTTGTTCACTGATGACATGACTAGCTATATTAAAAAAACCCAGAAAGAATAGGCAAAGAACTCCTGGAACTAATAATGATTATAAAAGTTTTCCAAAATAACAAGTGAATATGCAAAAGTCAAATGCCTTTTAATAAAACCAGCAACAAATAAGAATTTGAAACTGAAAACACAATACCATTTACATTAGCACCAAAACCCAAACTGCACTAAAATGTGAAAATATGTATACTTATAAAGAAAACTATAAAATTCTGATAAAATAAAGAAAATGTAAATAAATGGAGACATACTCCCATGTTCAATACTGTGATGATGTCAACTCTTCTCAACTTGACCTACAGAATTAACACAATTCCAATCAAAACCTTAGCTTGATTCCAATCAAAACCATTTTGCAGGTATGGACAAACTAATTCTAAAGTTTACATGGAAAGATAAAAGACACATAACAGACAAAACAATACTAAAGAACAAAGTCAGAGATCTGACACTATTAAACTACAAGATTTACTACAGGGTGTCCCAAAAGTTGCCCCTAAAGTCACCATACATACAAAAATGCTAACTTTAGAAAATATTAACTACAAAATGTTATAAAGAGGTGGTCAACTACACATGCAGAATATTTTGTAAAATTTTAGAGATTTTTGTAATAAATATTTTGTAAATTGGATATATTTAGCTATAATATCCCATTTTCCTATGTATGGTGATTTCAGAGGTGACTTTTGGAATGCCTTATATAAAGCTTCCATCATCGGGACAGATTGTATTAGAGAAAGAATAGGCAAATAGATGATGGAACAAAACAGAGAACCAAGAAACAGACCCATACAAAGATACTCAAGGCAATTCAACGATTTTTCTTTTCCAAAAGTGGTGCTAGAACAACTGGACATTGTGCACAAAAAAATAAATCCATACTGGCTGGGTGCAGTGGCTCATGCCTGTAATCATGCCTGACTGGTCTCAGGGATCTAAAGAAAAAAGACTGAAGAACCTACAATTCCATTACTAGGCATCCACCCAGAAGAAAAAAAATCATTTTACCATAAGGACATTTGCTCTAGATTGTTTATTGCAGCTCAATTTACGATCGCCAAAATGTGGAAACAGCCTAAATGTTCACCAAGCCAAGAATGGATTAACAAAGTGTGCTACATGTATACCATGGAATACTATTCAGCCATTAAAAAGATGGGGACTTTACATCTTTTGTATTAATTTGGATGGAGTTGAAACACATTCTTCTTAGTAAAAGTATCACAAGAATGGAGAAGGTAGAATCCAATGTACTCAATACTAATATGAAGCCAGTAGACAATCTAATACACACCCGTATAACAGAAAAACGCTAATCAATTCAAGATGTGGCCAGGGAACAGGGGAGCCGGGAGAGGAGAAGAGAGACGGGGATGGGTGCGCTCCCACTTAATGGACACAATGGTAAGGTATATGGCACACCTCTTGGGGATCGGATGCAATTATAAGAGGGACTCTACCTAACAAATGTAAACATTGCAACCTAATTCTTTACACCTTCAAATTAACCTGAAACAATAAAAAATTTTAAAAACTTGAAAACTGAACAAGCTTTCATAGACCTATGTGACACCACCAAGCATATCAATACATGCTTTGATGGTGGTGTCACATATGCTTAATTGGGGTCCTGGGGCAAAAAGAATTATCTGAATGTCTGAAAACATCCAGTCTACACATTCAAGATGCTTTATGATCTCCAAGTAGGATAAACTCAAAATCATACATACCTGCACACATCATAGTCAAACTGTTAACAAAACAAATATTAAGAGAATCCTCAAAACAGGGAGAGAAAAAAATATCTCATCACATACAAAGGAACCTCAATAAGACTATAGCAATCTTCTCATCAGACACTATAGAACCCAGAAAGCAGTGAGATAACATGTTCAAAGTGCTAAAAGAAAGTCAATCAAGAATTTCTATAGATGGCAAAACTATCACCAAAAACTAAAAAGTAAATTAAGACATCTCAGATAAGCAAAAACTGAAATAATTTATTGCTAGGAGAAAATCTAGGTGACCTTGGGTTTAGCGAGGATTTTTTTCGATCTGCTTTACAAAAAATACTAAAGGAGTTCACAGGATGAACTGAAAAGACATAGATGGTAACTCAAATCCAGATGAAGTTATACAGAACACTAGTAATGATAATAAGCAAACAAAATTTGGGGGGTTTTTTGAGATGGTCTCACTCTGTTGCCCCAACTAGAATGCAGTGGCACCATCACAACTCAATGCAACCTAAAACTCCTGGGCTCAAGCCATACTGCTGCCTTAGTCTCCTTAGCAGCTGGGACTACAGTTGCCCATCACCATGTTCAGCTAATTTTTTCTATTTTTAGTAGAGATGGGGTCTTGCTCTTACCTAGGCTGATCTTAAACCCCTGAGCTCAGGCAATCCTCCCTTGTCAGCCTCACTGAGTGCTAGGATTACAGGTGTGAGCCACTACACTGGCCAGAAAACAATTTTGGGGGGTAACTCTTTCTGTCTCCAGTCATTTAAAACACAACCACGTTAATGAGGTATAAAGTATTTTAGGGCCAAGGCTAGGGGCTCATGCCTATAATCCTAGTACTTTGGGGGGCTAAGGCAGGAGGATCACTTGAGCTAAGGATTTTGGGACTAACCTGAGCAAAAGGAAGATCCCATTTCTACTAAAATAGAAAACTTAGCTGGGCGTGATATTATGTCATTTACCTATAGTCCCAGTTAGTTGGGAGGCTAAAGCAGGATTGCTTGAACCCTAGAGTCTGAAGTTACTGTGACTACAGATACCATAGCACTCAAGCCTGGACAATAGAGTGAAATCGTCTCAAAAAAAAAAAAAAGCCAAAACTGAAATAATTTATTGCTAGGAGAAATATGAAAATGATAACAAACAAGCAGAAAGAGCAACCAAACTTTACTGTAAACAACAGAATACATATTCTTCTCAGGTTTACAGGACAATTCTCTAGTATAGAACAATACTAGATTGTTATATAACAATCCATATAACAATCCTTAATAAATTCAAAAGGATTCAAATCATACTAGAGTATCTTCAATGAAATGAACAGAAGGAAAATTCACAATGGAATGAACAGTAGGAAAATTCACAGCATGTAGAAATTAAACAATACACTCATAATTAGCCAATTGGTTAAAGCAGAAATCACAAAGAAATTACAACATAATTTGAGATGAACAAAAACAAAAACATACCAAAACTTACTGAATGCAGCTAAAGTTATGGGGGAAATTTATAGCTGAAGTGTTTATATTTAAAAAGATTACAAATCAATAATCTTCTATCTTAAGATGCTAGAAAATAAAGAACTAAACTCAAAAAGCAGAGGATGTAATAAGAGATAGAGCAGAAATAAGAGGATCAAAAAATCAATAGAAAAATTAACAGAACCAAGAGATCAACAAAGTAGAAGAGGCAAAAACTGATGGAAAAATCCACAATTTTGTTTGATGGCCTATCTCTCAGTAAGTGACAGAACTGAGAAGGAAAAAGAATTAGCAGGGACATATATTAGATATGAATAACATAATATCAAGCAGTTTGACCTATTTATAAAACGCGACTCATGTAAAAACAACAAACTACTCATTCTTCTTAGAGCACATGAAACATTAAGACAGACTTCACCAAATTTATAAGAATTAAAATCATTCAAAATCTTTTCATTGACCATAACAGAATTAAACCAGAGATCATTAACAGAATTATATGTGGAAAATTACCAACTATTTGGAAATGGCATATTACTATCAAACGCATACATCAAAAACAATGTCTCAAGGAAAACAGGAAAATATCTGAATTGAATGAGAGCGAAAATACTATATATTTAAACTTGAAGAATACAGTTAAACAGTATTTAAAGGAAAGCTTCCAATATTAAACACTTATCTTAGAAATGAAGAATGGTCTTAAATCTGCAATTTAAGCTTCCACTTTAAAAAAAACTAGAAAAAAAGCAAAATAAACCCAAAGAAAGAAGGAAATAGTAAAAGACAGAAGTCAATAACGATGGATACGGAGAAAATGGATTTAAAAAAGAAAATGAAGCAAAAATCTGTTTCTACTGAAAAAGAGAATCAATGAAATTCAAGAACCTCTAACCAGGTCGACCAAAAAGTATCAGGAAGAAAAGATGGAATATTTTTTCCATTCCTGGACCAACAGACTTTTTTATTTTTTTTTGTAGAGACATAGTCTCACTTTATCGCCCTTGGTAGAGTGTTGTGACATCACAGCTCACAGCAACCTCCAGCTCTTGGGCTTAGGTGATTCTCTTGCCTCAGCCTCCCCAGTAGCTGGGACTACAGGCGCCCGCCACAATGCCTGGCTATTTTTTGCTGCTTTTTGGCCGGGGCAGGGTTTGAACCCGCACCCTCAGTATATGGGGTCGGTGCCCTACAGGCGCTGCCCTGAACCAACAGACTTTTAAAAGCTTAATAAGGGATTATCAGGAACAATTCTACACACATACATTTGATACCACTTTCTTATTTATTTATTTTTTGATATAGAGTCTCATTTTGTCACCCTCAGTAGAGTGCCATAACGTCATAGCTCACAGCAACCTCAAACTCTTGGGCTCAACAGAGCCTCTTGCCTCAGCCTCCCAAGTAGCTGGGACTATACAAACGCCCGCCACAATACCCAGCTATTTTTTAGAGACAGGGTTTTGCTCTTACTCAGGCTTGTCTTGAACTACTGAGCTCCAGCAATCCACCTGCCTCAGCCTCCCAGAATGCTAGAATTACAGGCATGAGCCACTGTGCCTGGCCTCTATACACTTTCTTAAAAGATACATATTACTAAAACTCAAAAATAGGGGATTACCCGGATAACACTCCTAGTGTTATCTATAATCCTCTATATATTATATTTTAAAAATCTTGCCAGGTGTGTTGCCTCATGCCTGTGACCTCAGCACTTTGAGAGGCCAAGGCAGGAGGACTGCCTGAGGCTAGGAGTTCAAGACCAGCCTGAGCAACATAATGAAAGTCTATCTCTACAAGATACAGAAAATTTAGCTGAACATGGTGGCATCCATGCCTGTAATCCAACTACCTGGGAGGATGAGGCAGGAGTATCACTGAAGCCCAAATGAGTTTGCAGTGAGTTATGATAATGTCACTGCACTCAACCTCAGGCAATAAAGTGAAAATTCCAGACAGAGGTGGTTTCATTGTACGCCTAAAGGAGAAGCACTACCAATTCATCACAACTCTACCCCAGAAAATAGCAATACAGAAAATACTTCCCAATTCATTTTATGATACCAACATTCTTTTTTTTTAAAGATAGAGTCTCACTTTGTCACCCTTGGTGGAATGCCATGGCATCACAGCTCACAGCAACCTCCTGCTCTTGGGCTTAGGCAATTCTCTTGCCTCAGCCTCCCAAGTAGCTGGGACTATAAGGGCCCGCCACAACACCCAGCTACTTTTTGTTGTTGTTGCTGCAGTTTGGCTGGGGACGGGTTTGAACCTGCCACTCTTGTATATGGGGCCGGCACCCTACTTACTGAGCCACAGGCACCGCCCTTTTGTTTGTTTTTTAAATGAGACATAGTGTCATTTTGCTGCCCAGGCTGCAGTGCAGCGGCTATTCATATTTACAATTAGGGCACACTCCAGCCTTGCACTTCTGGGTTCAAATGATACTCCTGCCTCAGCCCCTCAACTTTCTGGGACCCCCATGCCAAGCTCAACCAATATCACTCTAATATGTAACCCAAAAATAATACCAGAAAAGAAAACTACAGATCAATATCCCTAATGAATACAAATCCAGAAATTTGTGACAAAATTTATGCAAATTGAACCCAACCATATGTAAAAATTAAAACTTACCATGACCAAGTAAGGTTTATCTCAGAAATGCAATGTTAGTTTTCTGAACATTTGAAAGATCAATGTCATTCAAAGATTTAATAAAAAGAACCACCTGATCACATCAATAGAGTAAAAAAAAATTAACAAACTTCAACAACCATCCAGGGTAAAAATTCTCAACAATTTACAGTGACAATGATGTGTCAGGATAGGTTTATCAACTGTAACAAATATATCAACTTATCTGTTCATAGAAATTTTATAATTAGCTGTTTATATCCACAAAGAGCTCCAGCAGGGTTATGATTGGTATTATAACTAAATCTATAGATCAATTTTGGGAAAATTGGTATCGTATTTTGAGTATTCAAATCTGTTAACAGTACGCCTCTTCATTTATTTAGATCTTTTATTTAATCAGAGTTTTGTAGTTTTAGCATACAAATCCTATACATATTGTATAGAACAAAATTCCTCCTTCCCTGGACATAGCTGATTATCAGATCCCTAAATCCATGACCCATTATCACCATTTGGTAAGAACACTTCATCAACAAAAAGGCAACAGAACTGAGAGGAAAATGAGACTCTTACTTGAGCTTCCTGAACTTTTTGAAGCTCTGATTGAAAGTCTTCCCCATTTCCATTATCTTCATCAGTATCACTGCAGACTCCACAAAAAAAAGTAGGTGGAAGTTTTAATGTATCTGCTTTTGCCTTCTCTTCAACTGTTGGTTTCTTTTCCCAAACAATAACACATTCCTTCTCATTATCTGAAATCCATACAACACAAGCAAAAAATAAAATTAGATGAAGTCCAACTACTCTACAACAATGGTCACCACCAGTGATCTTTAATGTAATCCACAGACCCAGGCAATAAGATCTGTTGATGAAGAACAAGGACTACCAGGAAAGCAATGTTTTTCACCTAATATCAATTTTAAATATTTTAAATTGCCATGGGCACACTACCTAAGTAAAATTGACAGCTACAGAATTGATCAGACTAGGCTATTCCTTTTAAATAGAAAATTTGTTAAAAACCATTATAAACAGTCATTTAAACTTAAACATACCTGCTAGATTTTCTTCTAATGGCCAACATTTTTCTGAATCATCCAGATATAGTTTTCCATTAAGTTTCTTGACAGCTGTTTCAAAATCTTCATCTTAAAGTACAACAGAGTAAAAGAATGTCTAGTAAGTTTCAGGGGGTTCCTAGCCAGAAACCTAGAGATTATCTCTAACCTCACTCTCAACATACAAGTAGCAGCCGATTTTTCCAATTCCATATTCTTAACACCTCTCTGCCTATTAGAACTTTAGCTGGGCCTCTCTTCTTATTTGAACTATTCTACAATCATTTAGTTCATTGTCCAATTTCCTTGTCCCAAAATCCAATCCTCTATACCACTGTCCAAGTGATACTACTGAAGAGTTTTGTAAGCATGTACATAAACTTCCCGGTTTAAAAGTTCTGGTATGGGCCGGGCGCGGTGGCTCACGCCTGTAATCCCAGCACTGTGGGAGGCTGAGGAGGGAGAATCGCTTGAGCTCAGGAGTTCGTGACTCGCCTGAGCGACAGTGAGACCCCGACTCGTGAAAAAAATGGAAAAACCCAGCCGGGCGACTCGGCGAGCGCCTGTAATCCCAGCGGCTTCCGGAGGCTGAGGCAGCGGGGTGCCCGCAGCCCGAGTCTGAGGTTGTGGTGAGCTACCACGCCACTGCACTCTGCTCAGGGGCATAGGGTGGGACCCTGTCTCAACAACAACAAAAAAAAAAGTTCTGGTATGGGCTGGGCACAGTGGCTCATACCTGTAATCCCAGCAATCTGGGAGGCTGAGGTAGGCGGATCACCTGAGCTCCTGAGTTCAAGACCAGCCTGAGCAAGAACGAGACCTCATCTCTAAAAATAGCCAGATATTGTGGCAGCCGCCTATAATCCCAGCTACAGGGGAGGCTGAGGCATGACAATCACTTAAGCCCAGGAGTCTGAGGTTGCTGTGAGCTATGACAACACACCACTCTACTGGGGGTGACAGAGTGAAACTGTCCCCCTCAAAGAAAGTTATGGTATGGTATAAGAAGTTTTCCATTTCTGGAACTCTGTGAGCCATCCACAAAGCACTTGCTTAATAAATGCAGTTCTTCTGATCATTACAACCATTGACTATTTAAACAAACACCTGAAGTAAATATGTAACTGTAAGTAATAAGTTCTAGGATGCAGGCTTAACGTAACTAAGCTACACTCTTAAATTATTAAGATTATAAGGAACAAAAGTGTTTTCAAAATAACAAAACATTTACCATCCTCTTCTTCTTCACTAACATAATCTGGTCTATTCTTATAACAGAAGAAAGTTGGAGGAAGTTTGAGTTTGGTTGCAAGGGCTTTCTGCTCAGCAGTCGGAGTTAGTTCATACACAATGAGAACATCATCATCTGAGGAAGGATCTTCAGATATTTCCTTCTCTTTCGCTATAATGCAAGTCAAAAAAAATGATGAAAACAAAGTATTAAGTATTGACAGCAGTAACTGAAAACAAAAACCACAAGACTTATCCATAGGTTTAAAAAGTATACTGATAAAAACACACATATTAAATACTTTGATGCAGACAGAGCTCTATAACAAACATAATTAGAAACCTTAGTGAACAAAGAATCTATTTAAAACCAAAAAAAAAAATGCCTGTTCCCTTACTAATCATGGAAAAGAATTTACTAATTTCTATTAATTTAAAAAGGTATTTAAAAAGTGTTGCATGCCCATATGTCGTACTAAACAATAATTTATAAAAATATCCACGCGGCTTATTGTACCTTCAATGAATCCCAAAAAAAATAAATAAATAAAAATATCCATGCATCTGCAACTGAAAAAAATCTTTTAAAAGATAAGCAAGGATTAGGCGGCGCCTGGGGCTCAACGGATTAGGGCGCCGGCCCCATATGCTGGAGGTGGTGTGTTCAAACCCAGCCCTGGCCAAAAACGGCAAAAAAAAAAAAAAAAAAAAAAAGATAAGCAAAGATTAGTATACATACAAAACTAATCAAAAGCCAACCTTGATGAGTTTCTGTAAGTTAACTGTCAAGGGTGACAGGTAATTAGAATTACATCCAGTTTTTCATGTTTCCAAGCATGATACTAAATAACATTAAATAAAACCGCTATCCTATTGCTAATACTGCATAATCTAAGACAATTTATATAACTTAAAAATATCCCACTCGAAGCCCTGCCAACAGAAAAGACAAAAAAGTAAGAGGGAGAAAGGAATTCTACATGCAATCTGTTATGGTCAATAAAGAAGGATTTCTTGCTAAAAAATTTGATTAAGTAAGCCAGTCATTGGGTGGCGCCTGTGGCTCAGTGAGTAGGGCGCCGGTCCCATATGCCGGAGGTGGCGGGTTCAAACCCAGCCCCGACCAAAAAAAAAAAAGTAAGCCAATCATGAAGCATGCCACATACCAACTATGTTAGGGAAAAATTATCTATAGAGCTCTGCTATCCATTAGGGCAGCCCAGCAATGTGTGGCTATTAAACCTTCAAAGGTAGCTAGTCCATATTTAATGCTGTATTTTAAGTGTAACTACACAGAACAGATTTCAAAGACTTGGTATTTACAAAATGTAAACTATCTTATGAATTTTTTATACTGATTAAAAGTTGGCATTTGGGATAATTTATTAAATCAAATAGATTATTAAAATTCATCCCATTTTTCTCTTTTCTTAACCTCTTCTTTTTAGATATAGCTATTAGAAAATGTCAAATTACATATACTAGTTGGTTATATTTTACTTCTACTAGATGAAAGTACAGACAACCAGAACCCTTCCTTTTACAATGTTAAACTTGGCTCTCTCCTTCGTTGTAAATAAAAACTTAAGATCCATCCCTAGCCAGAGGACAATAAATGTATACCATAAGATACAAATTCTAATTCCAGTTCTGCTATTACCTGTTAAAGATGCTGCAGGTAAATCAGATAACCTCTCTGGGCCTGTTTCTTCATGTCTAAAGTCTTCTGGAACTATGATATTATCAGATTTGAAACAGAGTAAGACTCTCTGTCCTGTAGTAGTAATACATTGGTGAATCTGCTCGTAGGCTAGGGATTCTTAACCTAGAGCCCACAGAGACTGTGTGCAAATACATATCCACTTTTTTATAAAGTCCACATTTCTCACGTTATTTCTCAAGGACTGCATCTTTAAAAATAAAAGATTAAGAGCTGCCTTAGCTAGTAAAAAAAAAACTGGTATACTTTAAAAACCCCAGAAATCAAGGACTGTTACTTCATCACTATACTTGTTTGGCATGCCCCACATGTGTTATCAGACACAAATTAGGAGTTTTCATTTACCTAACCTTGCTCTTGATGGTCCTCAACAGATCCCACTTTCTATTGTTCTACCCTAGTAGCAACACATCTATAAATGATTTGTACTACATATATAACATACGAGCTATAGAATGGTGGCTGTTAAAAATGGGATCTCCTTTCAAATATAGTATCTTTCTAAACCATGTACAAAAAGATAGCCCTGAAGGGACATTCTATTCCATTATTACACACTACTGTTGCCACTGCATTTCAATACTGGCAGACAATTAGTGGCTAAAGGTAAAGATTAGATGAAACACAGGTTTTCATTAAGCAGAACTGAAATAGCAGAGTAATAAAGTATAACACAGTAAAAAATAACAATGCATGACAGTGAGAAAACATGACACCCAAGTACATTTAAAAAGAAAACAAAGCAGCATTAAAGGCATCATGTTACTGATCAAAAGGTACTTCTGTTTAAACTGACATTCTTTAACATGCATGTTGTAGTGTTAAGAACTTAATTCCATACAGCCAGTTACTTTGCTAAGGACTACCAGCTGCAAAAACTGCTGTCATCTCATACGAGAATGCTAGCTTTATACCTTTGCTCTCAGGCTGTGAAGAAGGGGTGCTGGTCCAAAAGGCCGTGGGATTAGATTTAAAAAGGCTAAAATTAAATCCTAAAAAATAAAGAGTATTTCATTTTTTGAACATTTTGGGACAAAATAAATATGATTTTAAAATATAAAAAGCCAGAGTCCCTCAATTTATACCAGTCTAGTTGTCTTGCATATTCATTTATCCCGGAAGTTTCATTCTTTGCTTACTTAATGGTGGCATCAGCAACATGTAAAATGTAAACATCTCAATACCATGTTCTTTGATAAGAAAATAAATTGAACACTGAAAATGAATACAAGATTTGCTTTAATGTGCATGAATGAGTCCTCATGCTATAGTGAGTTATTTTGCTCTGCCCTGGTATTATATAAACTTCTTCCAGTGAACTCTCTTAAATGACTTAAAATCTGTTGCTGTTTCACTGTGCTCACAGTGAGTATATTTAGGGAGATAAAAATGTGCTTGAATATTTTTGAATGTTTACAAAACAACGCTTATGACTCCACTTTAACTAAAAGATTAGCATCCTAAAAAGAGTCTGCATCAAGATAAACATGAAAAGGAAAACAACCAAAAAAAATATTATTCAGAACTCTAAAGACACCACTTACCCTTTTCTGGTGTTTTAAATGCATAATTAATGGAGGACTCCTCCTTTGGAAAGGAAGCAAATAGATTTCTGACTTTGCCATCTGAAGATTGTTTGCCATCTGGGTTCTTTGACAGTTCACATTTGTTAGGTTCCACTTTTCTTTCAGGTCCACTCTGTACTGAATTAGTTTCTCTATTATTATTTTTCAAAGGTGTATTAAAACTAAATCCAAACAAAGACCCAGTTGCTGAACTGTTGCCAAATGCAAATGGTTTTGATTTTTCACTACTAAAAATGCTTTTAACAGACTCTGAACCAAACACAAACTTTGGAGGAGAAACCACTGCTTTTGTTGTTGTTTCAGATGTGCTAGAAACTTCTCCAACTTCTGAAGTTCCATCAGCTACATCATCGCCCTGAATTAAATCTGTTCTCTCTCTTGTGGTTTCTTCTAAAACAGCTACAGCAATTTTGCCACACGGTGACTCTCTGGGAGTGCTTGAACAAGAAACATGAGGTGTTATCAAAGAATCTTTTTCTTGGGCTGTTTTTGCTTCATCAAAAATTTTCTTAAAGGAGTCTGCAACATCCTGTAGTTTAAAACGGACAGCTAAATGTTCTACTTTTCTTTCTCCATCTGCAAAATCACACGCAGTCCACACCCACACTCTTTCTGTCCCTTTCATATTTTGCAAAGTCATGTCTGGTGTTATTCTGTGATTGGCACAAAGTTTTAATACCTGGTCCCTTCTCATCACTATACGAACTTGTTTGTTATCGTAATTCTGTAAAATCTTTATATCACCAATGCCCCTTTCTTTCCACTGACCAACATCTTTATCATATCTGTAGAGTTTTGCCCTATGACTAAAAACAACTTGTTCATTTTCCTCACCACTGGATACTTCAACTAGATCAGGTAAAGGTACAACAGGTTCAAAGTACTGTCCATCTCTCTCTTCTTCTTGAGTAACATCAGATTCTTCATCAGTGCCAACTGAAGTCCCACTCTGATTCAACTTGGCAGGAGACTTAGATGGACTCAAAGCAGATTTAAAACTGAAATTAAAACCTGTTGTCGACTCACCAAATCGAAAGAGATTTTTTCTCACAGGGCTGCTTGCCAATGGAGAAGACTGTACTGATCTACTAACACTATCATCCAAAGCATCTTCCCTTAAATCATAGTTGTCCCATTCTAATGTGGGCCCTGTGTTTTCAGGATTGGGCTTAACTGTCGTGTCTGAAACACTGGCAGCACCTGGACCCAAATTCTTATTCTCTTCATCAGTAACTTTTGTTTGATCATTTGTCAAAAATGTTTTGAAATCTTTCAGTCCACTCTTCATTTCTTCAGCTCTCTGTATTAACTTGGCAGCTCTGCCAGTATCTACAAGTTTATGGGGAGTTTGAAGTGGTATATCTAAAAGAAGTCGCTGGCACTCCTCAAATTTCTGCTTGAATTCTTCTGCCAGCTCTGGTGTTTTAAATTTTGCTGCCAACTGCTCTAGTTTGGCATCACCATCAGAGAAGTCACTAGCTAACCACATCCATGCTCTATCTGACCCAGAGAGAGGTTTCAGGTTCATTGTAGTCGTTATCCAGTGATTAGCACACACTTTCAGCACTTGTTCTCTTCGCATCAACATTCGTAGCTTGCCATTGACTTCATTTTTGAGAATTTTTAAGTTCCCTAAACCCCTTTCTTTCCACTGACTTATCTCAGCATCAAATCTAAATAATTTTACCCTCTGTGAATACAGAACCTTTTCGTCTTCTTCTCCTGTTACAAGTTCTACTTTTTCAGGCATTTGAACTACTGGTTCAAAATGGATGTCATCACTGTCCTCAGTTTTATAGGCATCATCATCTTTCTCAATGTCAGCAGAAGTGTTGGCTTTATCAGCTACATTACCACTCTGTGATGAGAACAATTTTTCTCCAGCACCTGAAAATCCCTTGAAATTAGGGTCTTTTTTGCCAAACTGAAATCCTTCTCCTGAAGTTGATTTTGCAAGATCCGCAAAGGTAAAAGTGCTACCTGTCTGACCAAATATCACACCACTAGCATTCTTCTGGCTATTAACATCCTGAGCCAGGAAACCAGTATCATTTTCAAGGTGTTTTTCATTCTTCTTCTCTTGATTTCCTGGTTCCTGAATGCCAAATTTAAATCCATCAGCAGACACAGGTATGGAAGAACTAAATCCTTCTTTTGTTGACTTGGATTCTGTATTAGAAGAACCCTGAAACGTAAATGAAGGCATATTTACTTGATCCACATGCCCAAATTTAAATCCTTGCTCTGGGTTGCCAAATTTAAAAGCTTTTTCTGAAAAGTTACTTTTAAATCCTGTTCCCACCTGACTTCCAGAAGTCTCGTTTAACTTTGTTTTTGAGCCTAATGTGAAAGCTGAAGGAACTTCTGCAACAGGTTTAGCAGTTGGTTTGGAGGCATCACAAGCCACACATTTTAAGGAAGAACTCTCATTTTGTACAAAGCAAACACCACAATCCCACTGCCCTTCCTTTTTGATGAACATTCCTTCAAATCCACTCTTTGGAGCCTTGCTTGTCTCTGAAGAGGTGGGTGCTGAAGTAACAGGAGCTGGCTGACTCTGTTTACCTGGATTCTGACAGGCACTACATTTGGTGGCGTTGGCTTCATTTCTTCCTAAGCACACACTGCAATCCCACTGCCCTTCCTTCCTGGTGAACATTCCTTCAAACCCACTTTTTGGAGACTTGCTTGTCTCTGAGGTACCAAATTTAAAAGAGGCAGGAGCTGGAACAGCAGAAGTAGATGAACTTGGTTTAAATGGATTCTGACAAGCAACACATTTTGTAGCATTTGCTTCATTTCGCACTAAGCATGAGCTGCAATCCCACTGTCCTTCTTTCTTTGCAAACATGTCCTCAAATCCACTCTTTGGAGTTTTACTTATCTCTGAAGTACCAAACTTAAAAGAGGCAGGTGCTGAAACAGTAGTAGTAGGGAGGCTTTGTTTCCTTGGATTCTGACAAGCAACACATTTTGAAGAGCTTCCCTCATTTTGTACTAAGCATGTATTACAATCCCATTGTCCCTCCTTTGTAGAAAAAACTGATCTAAAATCACTGTTAACAGACTTAGGAAGATCTCCCTGGCCAAATTTAAAGGAAGCCTGATGAACAAATGAAGATCCACTTTTGTTAGATTTTGTACTCTGGCATGCAGTGCATCTAGACACAGTAGGTTCATTTCTTGCTAAACAAACACCACAATCCCAGTGACCTTCTTTCTTTGGCGTCATCAATGCAAATCTATCTTGAGCACTTTCTGGGCCAGTTTTAGGAGCAAAAACAGTGTCAACTAACGGTGGGCCAACCAGCTCTTTATTGCTTGGGTTTAGATTTTGGCATGATATACATTTCTTAGTATTTGCAGCATTCTTCAATGAGCAGCTATTACAATGCCACCAAAATCCTTCTTTCTTTGCAACCTGAAATTCAAAATTCATGTTTCCAGCATCAGATTTGTTATCATGACTTGTAGGTTCTTTTACAATTCTGATTGTCTGATTTGGTGCTGTGGCTACATTTGTTCCTGTGGCTTTTAAAATGCTCTGGGCCTCTTCAAACTTGTGTTTAAAAAGTGCTGCTTCCTCAGGAGTTTTGAATCTAATAGCAAGTTGTTCTGGTTTTGGCAACTCATCTGCATAATCGAGGGCATGCCATACAAAAGATCGGTCTGATCCAGCATTTGGTGTCAGTTTCATATCTGGACTGATGTAATGATTTGCACAGATTTTCAATACTTGTTCTCGTCTCATGAGAAGACGAATTTTACCAGATGTTTTATGCCTTAGTATTTTTACATTGCCAATCCCACGTTCCTTCCATTCTTTTGATTCTCCATCAAAACGAAACAATTTTGCACGATTGCAAAAGAATTCTTCCTCATCTTCTTCACCAGTTTTTACCTCAATCTTATCGGGAAGAGGTACCACAGGCTCAAAGTGAGGGCCATCATCATCATCATCCCCTTGGGCACTTCCTCCATCTGTTTCATGATTCTTGTTTGCCAGCTCTAGAGCAGGTGTTCCAAATATTGATTTGCCTGGACCATAGAAAGTAAACATGTCATCACTCCGACGAAAACCAGAATTCTTTTGCTGATTTGGCCCCATGTTTTCTGTAAATGGAATTCCAGGCATATTTCTGCTTTCATAATTGAATGTATTTTGAGGCCTAATGGCTTGACTGGGAACTGGTTTTGGTCCACTATAGCCATCTCCTTGCAAAGGTTTATCTGAAGTCAGGAGACCTAAAAGGCTTTCACTGTTACTATAAGCTGCAGGAGCAGGCTGTATCACAACCTGTGGTGAGGAAAATGTGAAGTCACCATCATTTGATTTGAAATTTGAATTAAATTTAAAAGGAGCTGACTGTGTTGTATATGCTGATGTTGTCAAAGATGGTCTTATTCCTTCACCCAGCATGGGCTGAACAAAATTAGTTTTCCCAAATTCTATAACCTTAGATTCTGCAGATCTTGAGGCATGAGATGCAACTGGAGGTTTTGTGAAATATCCTGGTTCTGGCAAAGGTGGATTTGTGCTTGTCTGTTGAACATTGTAATTAAGATAATCATCACCCCTGGGTGACAAAAGTCCTGATACAGGGGGTTCAAAACGCAATGTAGGAGGACCATACATCTCCTGAGAGAACATGCAAGCAGATGAGCTTTGCACTGGTGGTGTGTGCATCTGTTGGGAACAGGCATAAATATGCTGTTGGGGTGGAAGCCTGTTCATTCCATAGACTGGACCCTAAAAGAAAGAAAGTTAAAATATTTTGTAGATTATCTAACAAACTACAGATAACTAGATACAAACCAATTCTCACAAATCTTTTTTTTTTTTTTTTTTGTAGAGACAGAGTCTCACGTTATGGCCCTTGGTAGAGTGCCGTGGCATCACACAGCTCACAGCAACCTCCAGCTCCTGGGCTTAAGCAATTCTCTTGCCTCAGCCTCCCAAGTAGCTGGGACTACAGGCGAATTCTCACAAATCTTAAACATAAATATCAGGTAAAGAAGATATCATTAAGTATCATTAAGAAAGGGCAACATCACTATAAAGATATTAAGATTGATGATTTTGAAAATCTTAGAAATTATTTCTACAATAAATCCATAGAATAAATATCTTCTTTATTCCTAAATAATGCAGCAAATGATGTTAACAATAATAATGATGATGATCATGAAGACTAACATTTATTGGTCAGTGTTCTGAGCACTTTATATACATATACAGTATATTGTATCATTTTAATATCCTCAAAACCCTATGAATTAAGGTATTATTATTATCCTCATTTTACATAGGAAGCAACAGAAGCATTGAGAGGTTAAGGAAACTTGCCCACAGTCACAATAACAGAAGAGGAAGGATCTAAATACACCCCAGCCTTCTGTCCTCAAAGCCCTCACATTCAACTACTATGGGAATTCTCAATCAATAATTATATACAACCATCTCAGGCCTAAAGTACTTACCACACAGTGGTTCAGCAAGAACATTCTAGTTCTATTTCTGTCAAAACAGAATCATGAATGACCCAAAACCACCACCACTCTCATTTTAAAAAGATTCTAAATGTACACACTTATTACAAAAACAAGGTGACTAAGAAGTATAACTTCTGTATCTGGAGAGAGATTTAAAACATCTCTGTCTTAAGGGACATTTAAGTTTTTAATACTGAATTTCTCTGAAGGAAGTCTAAACAATTAAAAAGAACTTACTTATAAATAAATAAATTATTCCTTTGTTACCTTTGTGGGAGTAACATTAGCTGCTGGTCTGAGAAGGTACTGGGAATTATAAGCTGGTGACTGACTATAATATACTGGAGAGCCAGTAGTTGCAACTAAAAGAAAGAAAAAAGAGAACATTGTTAAAGTCTATGCTATAGTTACAACTACCTAGGCAATAACTATAAATACAAAAGCAATAGAAATCAAAGGAAGATATAACTACATAGATTTTTAAATTTGTGTATATCAAAACACACCAAACAAGGAGATTATCAAATGACCAATCATGGAGATTATCAAATGACAAATTAGAAAAAACTGTTGGCTCGGCACCTGTAGCTGAGTGGTTAGGGTGCCAGTTACATGTACCAGGGCTGGTGGGCTGGACCCCGGCCAGGCCTGCTAAACAACAATGACAACAAAGAAATAGCCAGGCGCTGCGGCGGGTGCCTATAGTTCCAGCTATTTGGGAGGCTGAGGCAAGAGAATCTCTTAAGCCCAAGAGTTTGAGGTTGCTGTGAGCTGTGATGCTACAGTACTCTACTGAGGGCAACATAGTGAAACTCTTGTCTCAAAAAAACAATCTATTAAATATGACAGAAGTAATAAGAGAATAGTACTGCTATGATCCACAAGAACATGTGCCTAACAAGCACCAAAGAAGGAAACAAGAATAAAGTAGTTGGTCCATTTTCTAACAAAAATCAGTATGATGTGAAAACACAGACATACACATTATCAGAAATATTAGGAATATACTACTCACAGAAATGACTTGGGAAGCAAAGTGCATCTTATAGCATTAGGGCCATGTTTTTGAAGTGGGCCCTGAAAATTGGCACAATGAGGTTACACTCAAGCTATTACTGAAAATGTTCAAGTAAAAAAAAAGATCATTTGACAAATTTACGCAAAGGAACTGAAATGTGCTCCTTGGCTTTAAAAAAAAAAAAAAAAAGGCACATCAATATTCATTGATATACAAACTATCTGCCCCAGGATATTTTGTGTTTAACCAGGAAATCATACAATTAGAAAAAGCATTCATGTTGGCAAAACTATAGTCAATTGTATGAACTGCTGAGAATGCTAAGCGCTGAGCATGCCCTGTACAAAAAAAACGTTTAAACTTATACCATATTTGTTCCTATAAACTGCTAAAGGATTTTATAAACTAAAAAGTCAACACTAGCAAGAGTGCGAAGATAGCAATATCAGATACCAGTGGTAAGAGTGTAAAGTGAATTTTTTAAATACCCTATAATTGAAGGACTGTGTCCTATCATTTATAACAGCACATGCTGGAAACCACATAAATAAGAAAGCAGAATTCACAGTACTTCCACATGATGGAGTATCACAAAACCATTAAAATTCAAAGAAAATTTAATTTTAAAAATGCTCCAAAAACTAAAAAAAGGCATCTACCTACAACAAAATAATATGGTTAACAACCTCACGAAAAATACTTTACGTATACAAAGAAAAACAATCAGAAGGAACAGCTTCAAAATGTTAATGAATGCCATGTGATTAGATAGTTTTTTTTTTTTTTTTTTGCAGTTTTTGGCCGGGACTGGGTTTGAACCCACCACCTCCGGCCTATGGGGCCGGCACCCTACCCCTTTGGAGCCACAGTATGTCCTACAAACTTGTCAACCTTTGTTTTAAATCATCTATCTTGATACTTTCATTAAGAAGAAGTCTATGAGCCAAGGATTAGAAATCAGGAGTCCTGGACACTGTCTCCCTTTCAGTGTCCAAACAAAGCTTTATGACCTTGCTATCAATAAGCCGTTTGGAGTCTCCATTTTTCTCAATTGTAAAATGAGGATGGGCTACTTCTACACATTTCATAGGATCATTCAAAGAATAAAATGAGACAATGTAAACATTGTGTTTATATGCTTATATACTAACTACCAGAACAATTTTTATGCCTGTGCATAGAAGAGAAATTGTGACTCAAAAGATGCCAAATGACTAACTGCGCACAGCACTGAAAAAGCCCTAGAAAAGGCTAGCCAGCCTATTTGCCCTCTTTAAAAGGTCTAGACCAGTGTTTTCATCTTTTTTAAAAACTACAGTACTGCTATGAACTTGAACCTATAGTTAAATCTTTCATGGCACAAGTAATATATTTACTGTGCTTTAAACTTCTTTTGAAAATAATTTAATATTGTGGTATACGTACACCATGGAATATTATGCAGCCTTAAAAAAAGATAGAGACTTTACCTCTTTCATGTTTACATGGATGGAACTGGAACATACTCTTCTTAGTAAAGTATCTCAAGAATGGAAGAAAAAGTATCCAACGTCCTCAGCCCTAGTATGAAACTAATTTATGGCTTTCATATGAAAGCTACAACCCAGTTATAACCTAAGAATATGGGGAAGGAGGAGAGGGAAGGGAGGACGGGGGAGAGGAAGGGGAGGATGGGCGGAGGGAGGGTGATTGGTGGGATTACACTTGCAGTGAATCTTACAAGGGTACATGTGAAACTTAGTAAATGTAGAATATAAATGTCTTAACACAATAAGAAAATGCCAGGAAGGCTATGTTAACCAGTGTGATGAAAATGTGTCAAATGGTCTAAAAAAACCAGTGTATGGTGCTCCATGATTGCATAATGTACACGGCTATGAGTTAATAATAAAAAAGAAAGAAAGAAAGAAAGAAAATAATTTAATTAATGACCTTTAAAAATTTTTGCGGCTTACCTAAGATCCATTCATAGCACACGGGTTGAAAATCACTGCTCTATACAATGCACTGGATTTTTGTGTTTTTTTTTTTTTTTTGAGACAGTCTCATTTTGTCCCCCTCGATAGAGTGCCATGGCTTCATCGCTCACAGCAACCTCAAACCCTTGGGCTCAAGTGACTCTCTTGCCTCAGCCTCCCAGGTGTATAGCTGGGACCATAGGCACCTGCCACAATGCCCGGCTATTTTTAGAGATGGGGTGTCACTTTTGCTCAGGCTGGTCTCAACCCGGTGAGCTCAAGGCTATCCACCTTCCTTGGCCTCCCAGTGTGCTATGATTATAGGTGTGAGCCACCACGCCTGGCCTCAATGCACTGGGTTTTTAAGAAAGCAAGGTTTGAACTCTAGACATCTCCTATACTTATCTATGACTCATGACATTTAATAAGCTTGACTGCACAAAGATTTTCTGTTATTTTGTTTACACTTAGAAGACATTCTGCCCTAAGTATGGTCCTAAGAACCAATACACAAATGTGCTAATGTGAATAAAACCTTATCATCCTAAATCTTTCCTGGGCTAAAAGCAATCAGAAAAAAAAAAAAAATACACACACACACAAAATACTCTTTCTGCAGTCTGTCTGATGTAAAAGAAACCTACTCTTATTGTCATTTCTGGCTACCAAGAAAAAATGTATCATACTGGCAGGCACTCTGGAGAAATACTATAGAGTCTGAATCCCAGCTCCATCAATAACTAGCTGGATAATAATAGATTAAATTACATAACCTTTGTAAACCCACTTCCTCATTTATAAAACTGAGATTAATAGTATTACCTACCATTCTGAGTTACTGGGGTTAAATAAAATTGTATTCACAAAGCATTTTTGCATAGTTAAATCATAGTAGTAAGTACTATTAATAACCTTAGTTCATTAGGTGTTTACCGTATACCAGTGGTCCTCAACCTTTCTGACACTGGGCACTGGTTTCATGGAAGACAACTTTTCCATGTAGGGGGTGGGAGGTAGAGAATGGGACAGCAGGTAGAGCTCAGGCAGTGATGCTGTGCATCCTAGTTCTTAATAGGCCACAGGTAAGTACCTGCTCCATAGCCTAGGGAGTTAGGGACCATAGCTATATACTGTAATCAATGCCTATTACCCACACCCACCCATAATACATAAATGCTTATAATGATGTGAAGCCAAGTTATTATCTCCATGTTTCAGAGAGATAGCTTAACACAGCTAGTAAGTAATGTAGAACATCTTAAAACCCTAATATAGTCTAGGTCCAAACTCCTTTTCCTTCTACATATAGCCATAGTATTTCAAAATAAGTCCTCTCAGTGTATCATCAAAATAATTCCCCAGAGGTTTAAGTTCCTGACTAGGTAACTAACTGCGTAACTTTATTGGTCAACGTTTTTCAATCTAAGGAATAATCCCATCTCAGATTCACTGTATTAAAACCATAATATTCAATAGATACCAATAACATTTGTTATTTTGTATACTGTATCTTGTAATTCTTGTAACTTGCAGAAATAAAATGCGACTTAAGTGTTAATTTTAATGCAACATACTCAATATATACCGGTAACAAAAGATGAATACAAGTTATGTTGAGCACCTCTTTGAGTACTACAAATTTAACATAGCTTTTTCCTTTCTTAAAATGTATATACATTTTTTTTGCACCATCTATAAATGAGAGAAAGCTTGTTGCATTTCTGCTTGCAATTATAAAAATGTCAATAATACCAAATACAGTATTTTAAGTAACATACAGGGTGGCCATAAAGTTTGTGTGCAATTTAAAACAGTATGAAATCTTAAATTACACATGAACTTTATGGCCACCCTGTATAAAAAGATATTAACAGGTATATAAACAGACACACAGGGTGGCATCTGTAGTTCAAGTTCAAGCGGCTAAGGTGTCAGCCACATACACAAGAGCTGGCCGATTCAAATCTGGCCTGGGCCTGCCAAACAATGACAACTACAACCAAAAAATAGCTGGGTGTTGTGGTGGGCGCCTGTAGTCCCAGCTACTCGGGAATCTGAGGCAAGAGAACTGGTTAAGTCCAGGAGTTGGAAGTTGCTGTGAGCTATGACGCCCCAGCACTACACCCAGGGCGATAGCTTGAGGCTCTGTCTTTAAAAAAAAAAAACAAAAAAACACACATACACAGAGACATGGTGATTTCACAAGTTATCTATTTTTTTTTTCAGTGTAACAAAGAGAAATTTTATTAAGAACAAAGGGAAAGTTTAGAGCACTTCCAAAGGGTTATAAGTGGGTCCCTCTCACAATAAAGAGGTGAGAGAGACAGAGACAACAAATTATGTATTTAAAAGAGGGAGATAAAGTAGTTTCACTAATATCTGGAACTATCCAATTGCTGGCTTACCTGTTAGTGGAGTCCCCTGAAAAGTCTGTGATCCCTGATAGCCATCAGGCACTGTGTCTAGTCCATAATTCTCTGTAGGCCAACGATGAGGGGATACTGAGTTACTGCTATTTAGTTTCAGTTCCTGCATATCTTTCTAATGGAAGAAAAAAAAATAAAACAATTTTAAAGATTTAATTACATTATGCCAGCAACAGTGCTAGTGTAAATTTAACAAATTCTAATGAGATCCGGCTGTCACATGGTGATTTAACAACATGATGCTGAATTTGTTAAAAGTTTATCTGTTCCCATTCTTTTATTAGGTAGGTACCACCTACCTAATTCATTCATTGTTAACTCTAACCTGAACAACTGAATAACTCCCCTAAATCATTTCATACCACTACCATTCTACACTTGGCCGTGTTAATCTTTCTAAAGTTCAATTCCAGTCAAGAAATTTTCCTGCTCAAAAAAGTAAGTACGTAATTAAACCTCCTCCAATTTTCAGGGTCCTCAAGTAGTACTGCCTTGACCATCCTTCTAGTACCTCCTTTCCACACAGCTTTACTCTTCATTCCATAGGACTAGTCAACATTCCTTATCTCCTCCTAAAACTAACATTCCACTTATCCACAAGCTGTTGATGAAACACTATTAATTCTTAAGGTAATGCTCAAATGATCCACCAAGAAGAGAAAACAACTAATACTTGAACAGAATTTATTACATATGTAACAATATGTTCCAGGCACTTAAATTCTTAATTCCTACACAGGTAAACAACATTAACTCATATCTTAAAATGAGAAAAAGAAATGCAGAAAATGGCACAGCTAAAATCTGACTCCAAAAATGTTTTCATAACCTCTCTGCTGCCCATACTCCAATATTTTACCTCCTCCTCTTTTTCTGGGGGGGGGAGAAAGGGAAAGAAATCACTTTATTCTAATGTCCTCACAAATAATATCACAACAGTTGAGGCCAGGCACGGTGGCTCACGCCTATAATCCTAGCACTCTGGAAGGCTGAGGTGGGTGGATTGCCCAAGCTCACAGGCTCAAGACCAGCCTGAGCAAAAGCAAGACCCCGTCTCTACTAAAATAGAGGCAAGAGGATTGCTTGTGCCCAAGTTGGAGGTTGCTGTGAGCTGTGATGCCACCAGACTCTATCCCAGGACAACAGCTTGAGAGTCTGTCTTTACAAAAAAAAAAAAAAAAAAAGAAAGGGTCCTTTCTTGAGGATCCTGAAAAAATCACAACAGCAGGTTTAAAGGTCACACCAACATTTGCCCAGCCCTCAATTCTTTACCATCTCAATGAACTTCTACACATTAAAATATCCTCTTCCACTACAATTTTAAAGCAAGGAAGCTATTAATGATAGAGGAGAGGTTTAACTGATGGTTTTAGACTTTATACTTTCATTATCAATTACATATTCATGCTAAATTAACCTGGTCTTGAGAGGCAATTTCCATTTCTTCAATTTGAACATCTTGATAAAGATAAGCCATTTTCAAGTTTGCACTATATCAGCAGCACCTCATTGAAACCCTCACTTAGCTTTCTGTCAGTCCAGTTCTGTAAGATGAAAACTTTCATCTCCTAGAAGCAATGACACAGGCCAACCTGCTATTGTGCTGGCTAGCTTCTGAGAATCTCCCAGTGACATCAGGGTTTGAGGGCTCAGCATTACATCCTTCACTGAAGCCCCCAGTGATGGCACGACCCAGTGTGTGCCTACTGCAAAGCCTACAGACACGCAGACTGCAGTAGATGCCTTCTGGCCCATCAGTCCTGGCTGCAGCAGCAAGTAAGCCAACTGCTGATGTTGGGTCTGCTGCTGGTGGCTGAACTGCTGATGCTGGCCTGAGTGCAGTTCTCATCTGAGGTGCCCAGCTGGTTGGAACCAGGCGGGAGGTACAGCTTTGGCTTCCACAACTGCGAAAATCTGCAAAGAGCCCAACAGCTTCTGTTTGGATATACTGCCTTCTAAGGTATGTGGCTAGCTCTCATCTCTGCTAAAGACAAATAAATGACAACATCCTACCCTAACTCCAGAACCAATAAAATGTCCCCTTGCGAAACAGACCCTTTTAACAAACAGAAATAATCAAGAAAGTACTTCTTATTCCAAAGAAATTGTAGTGGTATCGGGTCAATTTTGAAAATACTTTCAAACTTTTCTGTACCAGCTCAGACATCCAACTAATTACAACAACTGAGATGTGAACCACAGCTAACACGTCTACTTTCTCATTCCACAAATGTTTCAAGTAAAAATTTCCCAGAAAGACATAACTATGAGATCTAAAACTCTAAATTACCAAGCTAAATAAAAATTTCCCTACTCATTGATCTACTAGTCAGATGCTACACATCCCAAAATAAGAAATTGGTGGGATTAAATGGAAAACTTTATTGGTTGCTATTGGTATTTGGACTACAGTCTTGAACGTGCAATCAGTGGCATAATCATGATTTTTAAGGTTCAAAGTACTGGAAATTGTGATGAGAACTGGTGTCAACAATTCTCACATTTTACAAAGGAGAAATCACCAAACAGACACAAAGGTAAGGAAGCCAATAGTCCAAGACAATTAATTAGTGGCAGTCAGTGCTAGCACCCAGCTTTTCAGGTTCATAAGCTAGTCCGCTATATTTCCACAGAATACAGTATTGGGTGCCTAAGCCTCTATGTTAAATCACAATTTATATACTATTATAAGCCACAATTATACAAAATATACAAAATCTTTGTGCAACTTCAAAAAAATTTCCTCTCCAAACAGTATTTTGTAAGTTCGCCACGCTGCTGATAGCACTGTAATAATTGCCACATCAGGATATCCTTCATCTAATATTAAATGTATGAGGAATTTAGCTGTTGCCCAATGTGCATAATCTACTTGTATTTCCAATTCCAAAGAAATAAAGCTCATCTAACCCTATAATCTTTTTGTGTGTATGTGTGTGCTACTTTATGTGAGCCCTGAGTTTCAGCTTTTGGGCGCTTTTACACTGATCTATACATAATGCAGTTCTGAATAGTTTTCCTCCAGGGTATGTCTGGTCTTGACAAAGTCCCTCAGTGTTTATTTGCCTAAAAAAGTCTTTATTTCTCATTCATATAGGTAACTTAGTTTTATAGGATACAAAATTGTAGGATAACAGTTGTTCTTTTTGAGAAGACTGAAGATGCAGCCCCAATCCCTTCTGGCTTATAAGATGTCTGCTACAAAGTTTTCAGTAAACCTGATGGGTTTTCCTTTGTAAGTTGCTTGATACTTTTGCCTCATGGCAGATAGGAGTTACTGCTTTGTGTTGACTTTGGCCAGACTGGTAACTATATATCTTGGTGATTGCCTCTTTTCGATAACTTTCATAGGTTCTGTTGAGCTTCTTACATTTGGAAATCTAAATCTCTAGCAAGACCAGGGAAGATTTCCTCCATTATTCCTTCAAGTAGACTTTCCAACCCTTGTGTATTTTCTTCTTCACTCTCAGGAGAGCCTATGTTTTTATATTTGGCCATTTTTATATTTTTCTTAGGCTTTATTCGTGCTGCTTGAGTTTTTATTCTTAAACGTCATCATCTTAAAGTAAGATTATGTACAGGTAACTATTTTCTTATATAATTAAGTCAAATTCACAAAAGTATTAAAAAGATTAAAAAAAACTTTTTGAAATTTAGACCACTCTTTCAATTCCTACCTATACATTTGACACATACCTAATCCACAGCCACTCTGTGAATGAACTCATTGACCAAAGTATTACCATTATATTTCAATAGGTCAATCACCTGGGAATCTCCTCTGTGCCAGAACTGTATTATATTTTGGCTAAAACAGTCTCTACCTTTGAAGGATTTGAATTTTATGAAGGAGGAGACATATACATAAGTAATTCCAAAAATATGGCAAAGGGTCAAGACATAGATTTGTAAAACATAGTATGATTCTACAGCAGGATGGAAAAGAGACATATGGACTAGCTTTAGAAAGAAGTGAGGAAGTGGGGCGGTGCCCATAGCTCAGGGGGTAGGGCACCAGTCACATACACTGAGAATGTCAGGTTCGAACCTGGCCCAGCCAGCTAAAACAATGACAACTGCAACAAGAAAAATAGCCAGGTGTTGTGGCAGGCGCCTATAGCCCCAGCTACTTGGGAGGCTGAGGCAAGAGAATCTCTTAAGCCCAAGTGTTTGAAGTTCCTGTGAGCTATGACACCATGGCACTCTACCCAGGGCAACAACTTGAGACTCTGTCTCAAAAAAAAAAAAAAAAAGTGAGGAAATGATCAGGGAGAAAATCTTGGAATAAGAGGTACAATTAAGAGAAACTGAGTGATTTACCTTAATGGCCTCTACTTGTTGGCAAATCATTTTCAATAAAGAATTCTGATCTTCTGCCCATTGAGGTGGTGTTTTGGGAGAATACTAAAAAGCAGAAACAAAACAAAAGAATAATTACAAAACAGTACTTAAAACACTTAGAATAGTAACAAATTCACAATGAAATGATTAACTTCTTTCCTACTCACCCTGTAACTTTTACTTGGTGAGAATGAGTATTTGGTGGGAGATGGTGTTGAATGTTTTATTTCTGCATCTGCATTTCGCAAAGAACCGTTTTTATAAAAAGGACCTCCTTCACTATAGTCTTCAAGTTCCTGCATGACTGAATTAAGCATCTCTTTTACAGACTCCAGAGGCACAGGCAACTAAAAACAAAAAGCATTAATCAGTGGCTTTACTCTGTAAAAATACCAAAAGTTAAGAACTCTAAATACAAAGATTTTATATTAATACTATTTACATTTTTCTAACTTTAACAAGCACTTTAAACAGAAATACGTATGAATATGTTATAAACTGTGAAGTCTTCTGACTCTAAAGTCTATTCTGTTTCTATTACTTCTGTTAGCCACAATAAGGGTAGAAAAACCTTAGAAGTTGGAAAGTTTTTCCAAGTGAACAAAATAAGTTACTGATACTTTCTAACTGACTTTGAACAGAGTGAAACACAGGCACTAGAATACACCCAAACACGGAAATCCTAATCAAAGAGCAGCAACACAAAATATACAACAAAGTACTCAAAGGAAATAATGTCAAACCATCAAGCCAGTTTCAAATTGCTGACAGCTAGAAAACAAGACATTCTCCATAGGAGAATGACCTTATAGCCTTATAGCCTAGCCTTAAAGGAGAACAGACCTTATAGCAAGCACCTGGAGGGCGCTGCTCAGGAGGCTAAGGCAAGGGAATCACGTGAGCCCAAGAGTTGGAGGTTGCTGTGAGCTATGACGCCACAGCACTCTACCGAGGGCAAGAAAATAAGACTGTCTCAAAAAAAGAAAAAGAAAAAGAAATGCTCTGAAGTTGCCAATCCCTTTCAATTTCGGTGAAATTCTTTAAGAACTAGCCCTAAATATTAGTTTTGATTAGATTCCCACAATCACAAAATTAATGTTACATCTTAGATCTTTTCTAATTTCCCAAGTACTTTTGGAAGAGCATATACCTAAGATTCCTAGGTTTTAAAAAAAGACACACCAAGCCTAATGCAGAGAAACTCAATTAAACACATATCCTCCTCCTATATATTAGTAATAAGGTATTACAGAGTGTTTCTGCAAGTGCCAAAATACAAAACCAAGACAAAAATACTGATTGCTCATCAGTAAGGAAGTATATACAACCATCTGCAACTTACTTTCTTAACTACTGAAAGACTTGAATCACTGTCATCTATAATCTTCAGTAGGTAGTCCCGGGTCTTTCTCAGATAATTTTTGCACTCTTCTTGTTCTTCAGGAGAAAGGGCATCATTTTCAATGTCTTCTGCCTTCCTGTGAAAAATCTAAACAAACGGTGCTTTTATGAAACAATTAGGTTTTAAAACAAGAAACTTTTAGTTCAAGTATCCCATCTACTTACCAGTGCAAGATTCCAATAAGAAACGACATTTTTTATAGATTCAAAAGCAGTCATAGCATCTTCTATATTTCCATTAACTACATCCAATATAGCAAAAGTTGTATGTGCATCTTCTTCATATTCACCAATTTCAGATGCCTAAAGACATTTGGTAGTTTTCAGTCAAATTATTTTTACTCAGAATATCAAACTTAAATATTTTTCAAAGATTTTGCATGATCTAAAAGATAGTAACATCTCATTAATTTCTTTGTCATATTTCACTTGTAACAGGTAATAGATTTAGAAAACCAAGCAATTAAATAACAAGGCATTTAATTTGAGTGTTTATATCTCCATTTCTTTTGTTTATAAGCTGGAAATCTACATCTCTAATAAGTTCACAAAGAATGGATTCTCTTTTACCTGAATGTCTGCACTATGAAAATGTTTAAACAGAGGATCAGTAGGTTCAGGAATACTGCACTTCTTTTTTATTATCTTCAGTAAAGGTAAAACTTTTTTCCAATAATGAACACTTCTGCCTATGTATTCCCGTTGATCATAAAAAGAATTAAGACCACTGCCCTAAAACAGAAAGAGTCAGAGCACAAAATTTAATGAACTGATATGATTAAATCTAAAAATTCATTTCAAGATGCTAAGAACTATAAAATTTTAAGTCAAAACCAAATGGAATCTCAAAATAGTTTGCTCAACTTTCTATTGGATAATGACCTTAATACCAGGGATCATCCCAGACTCAACTTTTAGATATTTTTGATGATTTTATTTTTTTAAGAGTTGTCATTTTTAAATAGCCTAAATTTGCCTCTCTATAGTGTCACAGTTTGGTCAAAGGGCTAACCAAAATTTGCCTCTATGTAAGATCAGTTAGTCAAAAGGCTAACCATCTACACCTAATTTTGCCACACAACAGACCTCAAAAATTTATCTTAATATATGTATGTACATACACACTTATTCATTCACTCGTTTATTTAACAAACAAGGTCTCACTATGTTACCCAGGCTTGTCCCAAACTCCTGGGCTCAAGCAATCCTCCTAAGCCTCCCACACCTGGCTAGATTTCAAATATTCAGACACACCTAGAATGCCTTTACCTACCATGTCTTGTGTTTCAGGCTGATCAATAACAACAACTCAATTACTAAATAATAACAATAACAGCACTGCTCCACTAAGTGCTTATATACAAGGGCTGTCCATAAAGTAACCAGCCTTGGATATGAAAAATAATATTAATGATGGCTGAATACTTCCTAGATAGCCCTCTTATAACTGTAAAATATTTTACAACAAGATTGAAGATATACTTCCTCTGGCACAATGTAAACAAGCTGCTGTTTCCAGAACTAAAAAATCTTCAATAAAAAGTTCATGATTTTTAAAAATTAATATTCTTCACAAATGTTTACACTTTAATAAACTCACCGTTTTCTGAAGGCATTTTGCCCAATGTACAAGCAGAGCAGGTTGAAGGCCATGTTTTTCCTGGCCTCTTAGAGTGTTTATTTCATGTTGAACTAGAAGTCGCAATTTTGCTGAGGTTCCAGGTCTAAAAAAAGTTTAATATGAATACTCTGGAAACACACAGTGCAACATTTACATGTATGTTAACTATCATATAACAAGTTAAATTTCCACCTATTTTTACTAGGGATTTAGTTTCTCAAAGCAATAATATGTTAAAAGAATATATTTGCTTTACTACTTACACTGCTTTTCTGAGAATCAGATTACAAACTGCATCCCACCAAGTTTTTTGTCTTTCTGTACAAAGCTGTTTACACACAGGAAGAGGTAAGCATAGCGGTTGATAGGTGCTATAGTGAGAACTACATTTCTCCTTTAATTGTAGATGGCTGGTGTATATCACTCCAAGTAGAAATACCTGTTTTATTTAAAGAACAATTAAGTTAGAAAAAAAGTTAAACAAAACTCAAAGTATTTAATTTGTTAAAAATCTTTGCTTACTTCAAGATCTAAAATACATATTGATTCAGGTGCATTTGTTTCAAGTCTTGAGGTTTCCTGGGGCAAATGATGAAAAAGCTGTTTTAGCCATTTTCGAATTGCAGGTAAGGTAGGCAATGAATTCCACTGTAAGCCAAGCCAAGTAAGGTGTTGAAGACTACCATTATGAGCTCGAATGGCACCTGAAATTTTAAAAAAAAATTGGCTTGAGGTTTTGAAAATGTTCCTTGTGCCATTAGTTTTGCTAAAATAAATAATTAGTACATGCTAAATATGTCTTTCATAATTGCTTTGCTATTATCAGAGCTGGAAGAAATTCCACGACAAGCAAAATCTAATGTTCTTATTATATGCATTCACATTTTATTATCTAGAAATCTTAGTAACAATGGTTATGGACTAGGTACAAGGGCTCATGTCTATAACCCTAGCAGCATGGGAGGCTGTGGCACGAAAATCACTTAAAGCAAGGGGCCAACATAGGCAGGCCCCATCTCTAAAAAAAATTTTAAAAATCAGGCCAGCATAGTTGCTGGCACCTATACTCCTAACTACTCAGGAAGTGATAGAATCATTTGAGCACAGGAGGTTAAGGCTGCAGTGAGCTATTGACAATGCTACTGCACTCTAGACCAGATTA
The DNA here is from genome assembly GCF_027406575.1 of Nycticebus coucang. Classification (NCBI taxonomy): domain Eukaryota; kingdom Metazoa; phylum Chordata; class Mammalia; order Primates; family Lorisidae; genus Nycticebus; species Nycticebus coucang. The sequence continues at coordinate 103,349,703 of NC_069783.1, read as the reverse complement.
ACATAGACCCTGTCTCCCCAATCTGACAAAAACAAAAACACAGTTGTAACAGAATCATTTCTTCAAGTACCCAGTAAAACAAAATCTACTTTCAGGGCGGCGCCTGTGGCTCAGTGAGTAGGGCACCAGCCCCATATGCCAAGGGTGGCAGGTTCAAACCCAGCCCCGGCCAAACTGCAACAGAAAAATAGCTGGGCATTGTGGCGGGTGCCTCTAGTCCCAGCTACTCGGGAGGCTGAGGCAAGAGAATCACCTAAGCCCAAGAGCTGGAGGATGCTGTGAACTGTGACGCCACGGCACTGTCTACCAAGGGCGAAAAAGTGAGACAGAAAAAAAAATCTACTTTCAGAAGCCAAATAAACAGGCAGCGCCTATGGCTCAAAGGAGTAGGGCACCGGCCCCATATACTGGAGGTGGCAGGTTCAAACCCAGCCCTGGCCAAAAAAAAAAACTGCAAAAAGAAACAGAAGCCAAATAAATAATACTCATGTAATTAGAAATTCTAAAACAATAGATCTTCCTTTCTAAAGAGTCATAAAACAATAGAATACCAACATATTAATGCATTAATATAGTAAAGAGGTTTTTTTTCTTCTACAACAAAGTCAATACTGAAAAAGTCATAGAGTTTCTAGGGCAGTTTGCAAGAGAATTAAAAATGGTCATTTCTGGGCGGCGCCTGTGGCTCAGTGAGTAGGGCGCCGGCCCCATATGCTGAGGGTGGCGGGTTCAAACCCAGCCCTGGCCAAACTGCAACAAAAAAAATAAATAAATAAATAAAAAATAAAAAATAAATGGTCATTTCTATTAATTCTGCTTTTAGGGATCTGTATGAGAATAATCTGAAATGTAGATACTTGTTCATTGCAACATTTTTTTTTTTTTTTTGTAGAGACAGAGTCTCACTTTATGGCCCTTGGGTAGAGTGCCGTGGCATCACACAGCTCACAGCAACCTCCAACTCCTGGGCCTAAGCAATTCTCTTGCCTCAGCCTCCCGATTAGCTGGGACTACAGGCGCCCGCCACAACGCCCAGCTATTGCAACATTATTTTTAATAGTATAAAACTAGACACAACTTGAATGTCCAAAAATAAAAAGTAAAATGGAAATTATGACTAATTCATAAAAAAGATCATCATTGAAAGTGTTATTTATAAAGTTATAGAGTTACAGCATCCTCCAGCTCTTGGGCTTAGGTGATTCTCAGACACGATAGGAGAGAATTTATCAAAGAAAACAAATCATATATACAGCAAAACACTATAAGGAAGAACATATGTACCCACCCACCCCCTTCCAGGTCCTTCAAATAGGAAAAAAAAATCTGAAAAGAATACAGGAAAATAGGAGAGGCTAGAAATAACTCCTCATCAGCTGCTCTCCAGTAAGACCCCAAGAGAGGACTCCAGCTACCTCTTACTGCATTGTCCCTCCTAGAAGCATCCTTGTAATGATGTAGTGAGATACCAAATAAAGAGGTTGGGAAGGGTAGAAAGCTTGCACAGAGAGCAGGTGCAGGGAAGTTCAGTGACCTAGGGACAAAACCTATGTGTGGAATCCCTGAGGGAAGTTCATAGGACAGTCTCCCAACAGCACCCCATAGTGGCAGATTGGGGTCTTGATGGAACTCTGAGAAGGTCTGTCCCTCCCAGTATGGGGAGTGTATGAAACCAGGAGAACTTGAGATCCCACAGGACTCCCAGATACACCAAAGCCAGCCTTTCCTCAAAGGGCAAGAGAGAGGGAAGGGGTGTGAGAGCTTGCTGGAGCAGTACTGGGCTGGATTGAGGCAGGGAAAACACTTGAACGGCACTGTGCAGTAAGATTTGGACCAGACCTAGCTCAGCAAGAAGCCTGCTGGGGCCCCGTCATCTTGGGAGAGCCACAGGGGAGGTACAGAGAGAGCTGCAACCTTAAATCAGCAGACATGAACAGGACCCAGTTCAGGAGTAGCCTCACAGGTTTATAGATGCGACCAACTCTGACTGCCTATGAGGCTCTGACAGCCACACTAAGGATGACTCCCACAAAGATATAGATAAGTTATAAAGTTAGACAGATCTCTCCTTCTCACAGATGCCATGGGAACTGTTTGGAGGGTCAAAGCATGTCCCCCATCAAATCTGGTGTAAACTTCAAGATTTTGGCTCTCCCGCACCTACAGGGATTCAATGCTCACCCAGCAACCACACCAGGTTAAAATCAAATAAAGCAGGAAAACAGGACCAGATCACCAAGGCAACTAGTTAGTGAAGTCCCTGCTCCTACCATGAGCAGCAGTGAAAGTAGTACCTTTTTTTTTTCTTTGTTGGTTTTCTAAACCTGATACTGCATTATTATTTCTCATTAATAACAAGGTTTCTATCTGTGTTAGGGATTTTCCTGCCCTTTTTTGTTTTCTTTTCTCATCTCTTTCCACCCTTTGTTTTTTGACTATTTTTTCTACTTTTCTCATCTATTCCTCATAAATCACTGAAACAATAATCATGACATTGGTGTTTTTATTTTTCATTCCCTTTCATGATCTGTTTTGTTCTGTTTCATTCTGCTTTTGTATTTCTGGGACAGAACCTTGCTCTAAGGCCTGGGCTGCAGTGCTACAGCATTTGGCCTGGCACACAGAGGCCTTGAACCCCAGGGCTAGGGTGTCCTTCCTGCTTTGGCTTCCTGCGAGACTACATTCACAAGTCCCTGCAGTAACATGTGGCTAGTTTTACACAAGAATTGATAGAGGCAGAGTCTGGCTCTTGATCAGGCCAATAAGGAGCACCTAACCTCAGGAAACCCTCTCACCCTAGCCCACCGGAATGCCGGGATTGCAGGTGTATGTCACTGTACCCTGCCTAACACCATTATTATCACTATTTTTCTCTTTCCCTGTTTCTTCTCTCCTTTTCAAAAAATTTTATTATTTTTTTCCTCCTTCCTTGCTCTCTTCTCTCCTTTTCATCCTGATGCCAAAAGACCACTTCAACACCCAAGCACAGGGCGGCGCCTATGGCTCAGTCGGTAAGGCACCAGCCCCATATATCGAGGGTGGTGGGTTCAAACCCAGCCCTGGCCAAACTGCAACAACAAAAAAATAGCCGGGCGTTGTGGCAGGCGCCTGTAGTCCTAGCTGCTCGGGAGGCTGAGGCAAGAGAATCACGTAAGCCCAAGAGCTGGAGGTTGCTGTGAGCCGTGTGACACCACGGCACTCTACTGAGGGCAGTAAAGTGAGACTCTGTCTCTACAAAAAAAAGAGTAGTGGTATTTCACGGGCAGCCCACAAGGCCAGTGGACCACGCCCCGCCCCCTCGCAGGAAACAGGGGCAGGAGGCACTGGGGGCCTCCCACTTATTCTACACTTCTCATGTCTCTTCACCGTGCCAGACTAGAGTCAAGCTCAACAGGGTCTTCTTTCCCCGCTGATTCCACCAAGCCCATTCCTGTGGCTGTGGTTTCGCTGGATAGTAGGTAGGGACAGTGGGAATCTCATTCATCCATTCATGCGCCGTCACTAATTAGATGAGGAGGCATTTGGCTACCTTAAAAGAGTCATAGTTACTCCCTCCATTTACTCGCACTTCACTGAATGTCTCCCCTACTAGACATATTGTAACGAACCTGTCCACATTCAAAATGAAAGAGAAAATTTTCCAAGCAGCCAGGAGTAAAGACCAACTGACCTATAGAAGCCGACCAACCAGGTGACAGAGGACTTCTTGGCTGAAACTATATAAGCCAGAAGATACTGGGATGTGCCTTTCAATTTACTCAAGCAAAGCAATTTCTAGCCTAGGATTTTATATCTTGCTAAAGTAATTTTCATATTCAAGGGAGAAATCCAATCTTTTACTGACAAGCAATCAGTGAGGAAATCTGCCACTAGAAGATCAGCTCTCCAGAAAGAACTCAGACCCATGCTATATACAAACCATCAAAATAAACCACAAGCAAAGTAAAAAGACACCCAGAAACGAAAGTTCAAAGCTTACCTTCCACAATGCTGCAAGAGATAAAACTAAGCAAGGGACCTCACAAAGTAAGATGAACAAAATTCCACCATTTTTATCAGCAAATGTGAATGTCTTGAATTCCCCACTGAAGAGGCATAGGCTGACTAACTGGATAGCTCAAACCAACTATACTGTCTTCAGAAAACACATCTGACCTCAAAGGACAAAACAAGAGTGTGAAGAGTTGGAAAATAATATTTCAGGAAAACAGAAATCAGAAGACAGCAGGGGTTGCAATTTTTATATGCAAATACAACTAGATTTAAAGCAACAAAAGAAAGACAAAGATGGATACTATGCACTGGTCAAGAGAACAATACAACAAAAAGACATCTCAATCCTAAATATAAATGGCACCCACCTTAAATATTTCCAAATTTATAAAACAAACCTTACCGGTCTGAACAATATGATATCCTACAACATCAAAATAGCTGGGGACTTCAATACCCCACTGACAGAACTGGACAGATCCTCTAAACAGAAAAGAAACAGAAACAAGAGACATGATCCTAGACAACTGGGCTTAACAGATGTATACAGAACATACCATCCCAAAACTATTGAAGATAACATTCTTCCCATCAACTCATGGATCATACTCCAAAACTGATGATATCCCAAGATACAAATCAAACCTGAACAAATTCAAAAGAATAGAAATTATACCACATTGTCTTTTCAGATCACAAGAGAATTAAAAGTGGAACTCAACTCCAACAAAAACCTTTATCCCTACACAAAGTTGGGGAAGGTAAACAACCTTATGCTGAACCACACCTGGATCAAGGAGGTAATAAAAGAAATAATTACATTCCTCAAGTATAATAACAACAATGAAGCCACAAGCCATCAAAATCAATGCGATACTGCAAAAGCAGTCCTAAGAGGGAAATTCACATTAGATGCCCATGTATAAAAAACAGGAAGAGCTCTTATCAACAACCCAATGAATTATTTCAAGGAGGGCGGCGCCTGTGGCTCAGTCGGTAAGGCGCCGGCCCCATATACCAAGGGTGGCGGGTTCAAACCGGCCCTGGCCAAAATGCAAAACAACCAGAAAATAGCCGGGCGTTGTGGCGGGTGCCTGTAGTCCCAGCTACTTGGGAGGCTGAGGCAAGAGAATCGCTTAAGCCCATGAGTTGGAGGTTACTGTGAGCTGTGTGAGGCCACGGCACTCTACCGAGGGCCATAAAGTGAAACTCTGTCTCTACAAAAAAAAAAAAAAAAAAATTATTTTAAGGAACTCGAGAAGAGCAATCCAATCCTAAACCTACCAGGAGAAAAGAAATAACCAAAATTAGCTAAGAAATAAATGAAACTGGAAACAAAAAAATCATTCAGAAAATTAAACAAAAAGTTGGTTCTTCAAAAAGTTGAACAAAAAAAAAATCGATAAATCTTTGGCCAGATTAACTAGAAACAGAAAAGATGTTTAACAAGCTTGCTGAGAAACAAAAAAGGGAAATAACAACAGAAACCACAGAAATACAAAAGATTACCTATCACTAGAAATTTGGCAATGTAAAGGGAATGGACCAATACCTGGAACCACGCAACCTCACTAGCCATAAATAGGAAGAAACAGATCTTGTGAACAGACCAATATCAAACATCAAAATTGCAAAAATAAAAAAGCTCCCAACAACAAAAAAAGTCCTGAAGCAGACGTTTTACACCAGAATTCCACCAAAGTGCCACAGAGATTTTACCTATATTACAGAACCTATTTCATAACATTGAGACAAAAGGAATAGCCACTAAAATGTTTTTATAAAGCAAACATCATCCTCATACCAAAACCAGGAAAAGACGCAACAAAAAAGGAAAACTGAATATTGATGCAAAAATACTCAATAAACTACCAGCAAACAGAAAACAGCTACACATTAAAAAAAATTATACATCACAATCCCACAGGCTTTATCCCAAGGACACAAGATTGGTTTAAAATAAGCACATCCAGGGCGGCGCCTGTGGCTCAGTGAGTAGGGCGCCGGCCCCATATGCGAGGGTGGTGGGTTCAAACCCAGCCCCGGCCAAACTGCAACAACAAAAAAATAGCCACACGTTGTGGTGGGCGCCTGTAGTCCCAGCTGCTCAGGAGGCTGAGGCAAGAGAATCACATAAGCCCAAGAGCTGGAGGTTGCTGTGAGCCGTGTGATGCCACGGCACTCTACCGAGGGCAGTAAAGTGAGACTTTGTCTCTACAAAAAAAAAAAAAAAAAAAAAGCACATCCATAAATGTAATTCATCACATAAATTAGAAGCAAAAACAAAGACCAGATGATCCTCTCAGTAGATGCAGAAAAAGCATTCAAAAAAATTATTTTATGGTAGGAACATTTAAGAAAATAAGCACAGATAGCACATTTCTTAAACTGACAGAAGTCATCTACAACAAAACCTTAGCCAGTATCATGCTGAATGGAGTAAAACCAAAAGCATTTCCACTGAGAACTAGAACCACAGAAGGATGTCCACTAACACCACTACTATTCAACATAGTGCTAGAAGTCCTAGCCCATGCAATCAGGCAAGAGAAGGATGTCAAAGGTATTCAAATGGAGAAAGAAAAGTTAAAACTCTCGCTCTACGCTGCTGATATGATCTTATACTTAGAAAACACCACAGATTAAACCACAAGAATTCTAAAAGTGATTAAGAAATACAATAACATCTTGGGATAAAAAATAAATGTCCACAAATCAGCAGACTTTGAATACACCAATAACAATCATGCCAAGAAGCAAATCAAGGACACAATACCTTTACAGTAGCTTCAAAGAAAATGAAATGCCTGGAAATATATCTAACAAAGGAGGTGAAGGATCTCTACCCAGAGAATTATGAAACCCTGAGAAAAGAAATAGCAGAAGACATTAACAAATGGAAGAATCTACCATGCTTTTCACTGGGAATAATCAACATTGTTAAAATGTCTATATTACCCAAAGATATCTACAGGTTTCATGCAATCCCCATTAAAATACCAACATCATACTTAGAAGAACATGAAAAACTAGTTTGTTTTGTACGAAATCGGGAAAAAAAAAAAAACCTTATATACAACACAGTTCTTAGAAATAAAAACAATCTAGAGGAGGATGACTTTGATGGACAAGTTAATTAAGCTGCTATTTGTTTGGTAACTACAAACCATCTCTAAGTTTTAACCTCTACTGCCTGGTTAAATTGGTCAATAATTGGTTTTTAGCCAAATAATACAGATTATACCTCAAAAAAAAAAAAAAAAACAATCTAGAGGTATCACATTACCAGACTTCAGGACAAGTCTACAGTGATCAAAACAGCATGGTACTGGCACAAAAATTAAAATATAGATCTGTGGAATAGAAAACCTAAAGATGAAACCAGCCTCATATCACCATATGATCTTCAATAAACCAAAGCATACAGTGGGGAAAGGAATCTCTATTCAATAAATGGTGCTGGGAGAATTGTATAACCACATGTAAAAGACTGAAACTGGACCCACACCTCTCATCACTTATAAAAATTGACTCTCACTGGATAAAAGATTAAAATCCAAGACATGAAATGATAAATCAAGCTCTAAAAGAAAAGTGTGGGGAAAACCCTTTATGACACTGGCCCAGGATAAGATTTTATGAAGAAAACTTTGTTGGCAATCACAGCAACAACAAAAATAAACAAATGGGACTTAAGCTAAAAAACTTCTGCACAGCTAAGGACACAGTAATTAAAGCAAACAGACAACCTTCAGTGTGGGAAAAAATATTTGTATGTTATGAATCTAACAAAGACAACTATAACAACAACAAAAAAAAAGCCAAGTATTGTGGCGGGCACCGGTAGTCCCAGCTACTTGGGAAGCTGAGGCAAGAGGATCACTGCCCAAGAGTTTGAGGGTGCTGTGAACTGTGACGCCACGGCACTCTACTGAAGGCGACATAGTAAGACTCTATCTCAAAAAAAAAAATTACAGGAAAATATAAAATAAATCATTATTGCTGAGTAATAAGTTTATGGGCAATTTATTTTCCTCCTACTACAAGTGGATTAATATGCAGGAAGTTTCCTTTGAAACATGTAACTTACCAACATCGTATCTAGCCAAATCATCAGGCTCTGGTACTTGTCCGTCAATGTTTCCAAAATCATCACCACCAAGGAAAGATCTATCCTTAGGTGACTGACTAGAAAACAGAGCATGATATAAAGTAGACTGCCCACTTTTATTGGCGAAAGATTCCACAACCTCTTTTAAAAAATCTTGCTTGCCATGACTTAAGTTTAGCAACATGTGTCCTGAAAAACAAATTAAGTTATTTCTATCATTTAAAAAATACAGATTGTATTTGCTCACATCTCTATACTGTTTCATTTGCATATCCAAAGGGGAAATAACACGATTACTTCAGACCTAACTCTCCAACCCAAAAACTATAGATAGGTAACAAAAAGAATGCTTATGTAGAAAATAAATAGAATACAAGTTTAAGAGTATGTCTATATAAGAGAATAAAAAGGAGTATATATGAAAAATGCCAGAAGTTTCGAATTTTAAATAAAAAGTTTGGTATTTAAGTGGCCACACATGGATGTGATACATTGATTTTTCAACTTAGCTGATCAGAATCCTCCCTTAAAGGGCTTTTATGAAGTATTTTTTTCCAGGCCCCACTCCTAGAGTTTTTTATTCCATAGGTTTGAGGTGACAAATCTATTTCAAAAACATGTTCTGGATAAAGTACTGATGCATACTACAATGTATATAAATAAACTCTGAAAACCTGCTAAAAAAAAAAAAAAAGCCAGTCACAAAAGACTATGTACGTATCATATGATTCCATTTATAAGAAATGTCCAGGATAAGCAATTGAAAAGACAAAGTAGATTAGTGATTGCCTAGGGCTGAGACTTTTGGGAGAAATGAGAAGTGACTGCTGAGTATGGCATTTCTTTATGAAGTAATGAAAAAGTTCTAAGGTTAATTGTATGACAGTTGTACTTACTCTGTGAACATACTACAAACCACTAAACTGTACTCTTTAAATGAGTAAATTGTATAGTGTGTGAATGATACTACAATTAAACAGTTTTAAGAAAAAAATCCCTGGGCGGCGCCTGTGGCTCAAGGAGTAGGGCGCCGGTCCCATATGCCGGAGGTGGCAGGTTCAAACCTAGCCCCGGCCAAAAAAAAAAAAAAAGAAAAAAGAAAAAAATCCTCCTTGGGGTTAATTCCACTGATTAGGTTTCGTTATCACCAGGCTGTTGTCTCTCAGGAAACTTGCAGCAATAACTCTCAAGAATGTCCATGTCATTTCTTAAGGTCTGAAAGTCTAACTTTCAAAAAAAGGAAGGCTGTGGAACAGAAGAGCAAGGTGAACTCTGACCAAAAGCCCTACTATACTACAAACTAATGCTTACAGCAACTTTGATTTAATGCTGCTTCTTGCTCTTTAAAAAGTTTATTAAATTTTATTTTGAAATCGGTTCCTACAGAAATCATTACATTTCTTAGGTTCCTCTACTTGAGTCACTGGGCTACCCGACTACCTTCAAATTTGTACTTTAGCAAACTCACAGTAGTTACCCTAGTAGATCTTTAGAGTTTATCCCAAACAGTCAAAAATAGGAATAAAACCAAACATTCCAAGAGCCTAATAAATTTTAAATATAGATCTTCTATCTTTATCACCACATTCTTGTCTTTAAGAGAGAGACCCATGTCTTCATTTTAACACTGTATCTCCCTCACAGCAGTGTTTAAGAAGCAACTGGTGTTAAAGGACGGGCAAATCACTATTTAAACTTAGGTCAGGAAGTGCTCTGAAGTATTCTGAATGGAGGCTCTAACAGCTACGTAAAGGAAGGGTTAGGGAATTACCACTTACCTGGGAGCAAAGAATACACCATTTAGTCTAATCCCTTTTTCTAATCCCTTACCTTTATCTGACATGGCGAAATAAACAAATAGTTTTAATAAATTATATCCAGGACAGAAGATTTTATCATAAGATGTGCTATATAACAGTTAAAAGATAATTTTTCTCTTTAAATTTAAATCAGTTAAGTATTACTATTACCTGACTGGCTCAGACGATCATATGCCATCATTTCCAGCAGATTCTGTCCAGCTTCTCCTTTTATTAATTTAATCTTTGGTCTTGGAACCTAACAATTTTAGAATCAAAAATCTTAATTTGGTGATATCCATATTGCTAATAGTAAAATGCTCCAATTACACTGTACTGTTTTGATAATGAATAAAAAGTTAATCAATACTTGATCCTGCAAGTATCCTGCAAGTTAATCATACTTTGATCCTGCAATTCTTTCAGGCATTTATTCTTCCCCTAAATTTTCACATGTAAATTAGTACAAGTTATTCACTGCTAAATTATTTGGAATAGCATAGGAAAAAAAACAGCAAGAGCAATTTAATGTCCTGGTTTTAGGACCCTGGTTTAAAATAAACACCAAAATTACTTTACATACATTTAACAGAAGGTTTAAAATAAAAACCAAAATTACTTCACATATATTTAATACATTTAACAGAATAATATGCAAACATCAAAACTAATGAGTTCTAAAGCAAGAGGATTATTTGAGGCCAAGAGTTCAAGACCAGCATGGGTAATACAGCAAAACCCAATCTCTACAAAAAATAATAATTAAAAAAAAAAGAAATAGCCGGGCATCCCAGTGTGTATGCCTATAGTCCTAGATACTTAGAAGACTAAGGTGGGAGGATCCCGAGCCCAGTAGTTTCAGGTTACAATGACCTACAATCCACCCCACAGCGCTTCCGCCTAAGCCAAAGAGCAAACCCTGTCTCTTAATTAAAAAAAAAAAAAAAAAGGCTGGTGCAGTGGCTCACACCACAATCCCAGCACTCTAGGAGGCCAAGGGGTGAGGACTGCTTGAGCTCAGGAATTCAAGCTTGAGTAAAAGCGAGACCTCATCTCTAAAAGTAGCCAAGCATCTTGGCAGGTGCCTGTAGTCTCAGCTATTTGGAGACTGTGGCAAGAGGATCTCTTGAGTCCAAAAGTTTGAGGTTGTTGTGAGCTATAATGCCACAGCACTCTACTGAGGTCAACAAAGTAAGACTGTCTCAAAGCAAACAAAAACCAATGAGGATATTGGAGAAATCTCCAAGATACACTTCACAGAAATAAATCAAAGTAAACACAATGGCAGAACATTTTCCATATTTGTAAGTGAGAGGGTGTGTATGTGGGTTGACTTGCACGTGGCACGTATTGTTTTGCAAACTCACAAAAGAGTAATAACACTAGTTTCTCCAGGATGAAGAAATAATGACTAAGGACAGAAATAGAAGTCTTCACAGTATACCCTTACAAACTGCTAGAATTTTGAACCATGTGAATATAATCATCTGTCCAAAGATATAATCGTTGTTTTTTGTTTGTTTTTTTTTTTTTTTTTTTTTGAGACAGTCTCATTCTATTGCCCCTGGCTAGAGTGTGTGCATCATAGCTCACAGCAACATCAAACTCTTGGGATCAGGCGATTCTCCTGCCTCAGCTGCCAAGTAGCTGGGACTACAGGTGCCCACCACAATCCCAGCTCATTTTTCTATTTTAGAAGAGATGGGTCTCACTCTTGTTCACCTGGTCTCGAACTCCTGAGCTCAAGCAATCTGTCATGGCATTCCAGAGTGCTAGGATTACATGCATGAGCCACCACACCCAGCCTAATTTTTCAAAATAAATATATACCTTATCAACTTCTAAACTTATAATTTTATCAACTTCCTAAAAACTTTTCATTTTTAGCCAGGTGTTGTGGTGGGCGCCAACTACTCCGGAGGTTGATGCAAGGATTACTCAAGCCAGAAAGTTTGAGTTTGCTGTGAGCTATGATGCCACAGCACTCTACCCAAGGTGACAGAGTGAGACTGTCTCAAAATACAAAAAAAAAGTTCTGATTTTGAGTTTTACAAACGTTAGTATCACCTATTCTTCTACCTACCAGTTTAATAAACATGTCAAACTATATGACCTATCACAGTTGTTGAAAACATAAACAAAATATTGAGGTAATTTTTGTTTTCAAACTGACCTCAATCCAAAAACCTGGTGTCTTTTACAAAATTATTCGACGGCAGAATTTGTGACCAGTTAATTACTCAGTCAAATCATCTCTTTTTTTTTTTTTTTTTTTTTTTTTTTTTTTTTGGCCAGGGCTGGGTTTGAACCCGCCACCTCCGGCATATGGGATCGGCGCCCTACCCGCTGAGCCACAGGCGCCACCCAGTCAAATCATCTCAAGTCACCATTTCCTCACCTTAACTAAAAAGTTTCAAGTTTGACATTGTTAAATGTCCACTGAGAAACACATATTTCCAAGAGTGTGAAAATCTTACCATAAGTTAGCCTGATATAACTCATTAAATACCCAAAAGTCAGCAAACAAATACCTTTTATGCTTGCAATCATTTGATAATTAAGCTTTAAAATAAGCTGACAATAATAAATCCAAGCATCTAAGATATTTCTATTACATATACATTCCAAAGAAATATGTGGTACTTTAAAAAAAGAACACGATTAAGGTAGAATCTGCATACTAAAGTGAGAGAAATATGAAGAAAAGGAAGGTATTTGGCAGTACGTAAAACACGCCCATATGGAAGCAAAACATTTTTTAAGAAATGGGTTCTCACTATATTGCCCAGGCTGGTCTCAAACTTCTGGGTTCAAGCAATACTCTGGATTCCACAAAACAAATTTTTAAGAGAAAAGATGTATTATATACTTGCAGGTGTAAAAAATATTTCTGAATACCAAAAAAAAAAATATTAACAGTGGTTGTCTTTACATAGGTTGTCTGCTCTCTAAGGAGATTAGGGTGAATGGGTTAAGAAGAAGCCTACTTATAATTGAAGTAGTCAATTGAAGAAGACAACTACTCATAATTAAGACAGTTCACAGGCCGGCATGGTGGCTCACGCCAGCAATCCTAGTATTTTGGTACACTGAGGTGGGAGGACTGCTTGAGGCCAGCAGTTAAAGAGACCAGCCAGAGCAAGGGCAAGATCCTATCTGTACCAAAAAAAAAAAAAAAAAATAGCCAATAGTGGTGCACATGCCTGTAGTCCCAACTACTTGAGAGGCTGAGACACAAGGATCACTTGAGCCCAAGAGTCTGAGCTTACAGTCGGTTATGATGACCCCACTGCACCCTAGCCCAGGCGACAGAGTAAGACCCTGTCTTCTGTCCCCTCCCAAAAAAGTTCACAATTTAAAAGTTAACTGTATATAAGTAACTTTTAAAACTATACATTAAAACTTAATATTTTTTAAAATGTAGAAATTTCCATTAAAAATAAAAACTGTAAGCTACCTGAGAATTTCCATAAAAAACAAGCACTATTTAATGTTTATAAGAACTAAATTCACTGATTTTCACTAATATATTCCTTATGAACATAATGTCTCTACTGAAAATATAGCACTTGTATGCTGATTTTCAACGGAGTTTTAAAAAAATCTACATACCTCCTGTAAAGCTAACAATCATCTTTATAAGCTTGGCTTAATGCTCTTTTGGGAGACTGCTTGTATCTTTTCATTTAAAAAGTAATGTGAGCACATAAAAAAAATTAAAACTAGAGCAATGGGTTAGAAAAGAGATATTAGTCATCATCTGAAAACAATGTTTAATATTTTGGCTGTTTTCTTCCTGTATAAGAAAAGGTTTTATGTTTTCAAAGATTTATAAAGATATAGTTATATGTAATATATAACACGAGTACACTATCATAAATGTAATCTACATCATACTGTTATATATACACTTTTTTAATGATCATGCTTAAAAAGTAATCACATTTTTCTATTACAGTTTACATACCCATTCCCCCAAAAATTCTCATTAGGTATTTTGTTCAAGTCACATATATCTTTTTGAATCAAATTTACCATATTTGAGATTATGTCCTTATATATTTCCAGAAAAGGCAGAGTAAGATGATCAGACTCTTCCAAATGGTCTTCAAGTCACAGCAATGTAGATTGTCAACAGGAGTGCATCAATACACCTATTTTACCAGCCTCACCTGTTGTATATATCTTGGGTTTGTTTTTGCCCTATCAAAATTGAAAATTTCTTTGCAACTTGAATTCTACAGGTTTTTTCACATATTATTACATACCAACCATAATCTCCATTTGAAACACATGACAGTCTCAGTGAAATGTGTCAACCGTGCCCAAAATTGGAAAAGGCTTACCTGAAATGCTATGACATAGCACAGTGCAGCCAGCTCAGACAGAGCTCGCCACTGTACATCACTATGCTGACCCATCTTCAAAAGCAGAGAACCAGCATGCATGTAGAAATGTCCTTTCATTTCTAAGAAAGTAGCTGACAGTTCATCATTTCCACCCTCAGAAGATTTCACAGACTGAAGAGCACTATCAAAACTGTAATAATAAAATATTATACAGGTAGTCCATATGATTAATGTCCAATGATTATTGCATTGCAATTATTTAACTTAATATAAAATAATTTAAATTTCATCTTCTACATTCAAACTTCTAACAATTCTTATTTTCCATTTTAGAGATAATAAAACTGGTGCTTATTTTTACCCTGTATACTTCCTACACTTCAAGTTTAAACTCTAGAACAGGGGTTCTCAACCTTCCTAATGCCGCAGCCCTTTAATACAATTCCTGTGGGTCGCACAGCTTGAGAACCGCTGCTCTAGAATGTCTTACTCCCAGTTATTTCCAGCCCCCTAATCACAAAAAAGATACAAATCAAATAAAATTAGTGATTATAGGTGGACCTTTCATAATAACATCAAGATAAATGTTGGAAAACTGAAGTACCTTCTAGTTTCTTCCTGATCAGATGGTTTCATTATTCAATTCAATTCTCAATTACTCAAATTAGACATGCCATTTCGAAAATAATTATAATTGACAGACATTTGAATATCGACACTGTAACTTCCCCTTCTGACTATATAGGTGTAATTGCAGAGTTAAATAAATTACATTTCTTAGTATTATTATCTATAGTCTAATTAGTATTTCTAAATTTTAATTATCGTCAGAATCTTCACTTAGAAGAAAGAAAAGCAAAAGTAAACACTTAAATGTTGAATGTAATTTTAAAGCAGCTAATCCATGCAATAAAGATAGCACAGCAACAGGTGTATCTTCTAACGAATGAGGTCTGGGGCTCTCTGAGGGTTCTCAAACACTACATCAGGAGATTCATGAGGCTAAAATTATTTTTGCAATAACACCAAGAAATTTTTTATCATTCTTTCTCATGTATGTATATCTGAGTTTTCCAGAGCCTTTGTGACATGTAATAGTTTAACAGAGTGAAGGAGGAAGTTGATGAGACTCCAGCTGTGTTTTATTAAGCTAGATGTTAAAAAGATTTATAAAAATGCAGAACAATGCCACTCTTCTCATTATCTGTTTTATTGTTTTGGAAAATTTATTTTTCACAAAAAAATGCTACTATTATCATGTAATGGGATTATACTATTTAGTGAATTTTTAATTTCTCAATTTTAACTTTTAATAAATATAATACACATCAACAATAGAAATAACTCACAAAGATCCTAGATTTCCTCAAAAAGCATAAAAGGAACTTATGACTATATAAGACATACAAAATAAAACATCCTAAATATTTTCTAAAATAATCCAGAAGTTTTAGTTCTTTTGGATTTACCCATTACTTATCCTACCAATTTAGGACACTCACTACTTTTCTAAGAAAACTATCTACCTCCAACACTCAAGTGAAATGAACTTCTCTCTTTATGCCAGATGGGGAAAAAAGAATTTCCAAACAAAGGGATAATCTTAACCAAGAATCAGGTAAGCTTTTTCAAAAAAGGGTCAGATACTAATCTGGCTTTATAGGAATACAGTCTCTGTTATGTTCAATTCCACCCTTATAGTGTGTTAATTAGCCACAGATAACACATAAAGAGGCATGCTATCTTCCAATAAAACTTCATTTACAAAATTAGGCAAGAGGTGATAGTGGCACACAAGGTCTAATCAAAACCCTGCTCTAAACTAAAATGTTTACACAAATCCAAGTATGTTTTATTCAGTGGAATTATTTTTCATGCAATGCAGACACTGGTTTTCATAATCAAAGTTTAGAAAAACAGAAAAAGCATATATTTGAGTTATTGTTTCTAAGCTGAAACACTATATTCTGAAATCCTAGTGATGCTAAGTGCTCATTAGGATAAGCATCTAATGAACCTAACCATCTCATGACAAACTTTATTATTTGATCTTCATTAAGATTATCCCACTTTTTTGAGACATAAAATATGACATAACAGAATGTCCATTTTAAGGCTTGACTCTTTATTAAAAAGCTTGACAAAACTTATTCTTTAAATATAAGACTAATTTTAAATCAAGTCAGAACTGTAACAGTTCTCAAAATTAAAGTCATAAAAAACCATCTCCACAGAAAAAGAAAAATATAGTAAGATTTTCTCCAAGTATAACTCCTGGGTACATTATAGAAATAATGATGTAATAAAGAAGTTTACACCAATGAAATGAATTACTCTAAAAAGAAAATCTGTGTTTATACTACTTCCTTAAAGTCAACATACCTTTCCAGTAAGTCTCTACTTTCCTGCACATCTCTACTGGACAGTGTAAGATGCATGAGGTTAGCATAGGCCAGAAGTAAGTCTTTACTGGTTGCTTGCCAGTCACTTTTATCAGACTCCAAACACTGTAAAGATTCCAGATATTCCTGTATTGTAGAAAGAACAGTAATTTACAAAACTTTATCAAAAGTTAAGAAATTAACCATTAATTGACCTATAAATTCCTTTGCTTACTCCTATCACATTATGTGAAACTATACTTATTATCATGAGTCTTATAAATAAAAACACCGAAAACATACACATTAACTATATTTATGTCCCTAACCTCCCCTTTGTAAACTCAAATGATCCTGGTAAAAAATTCATATCATTGAAAGAAATTTAAGTCTTAGGGGACACTGCTTAAGAATGAGAGATATCCTGTAGTCCTAGCTGCTCGGGAGGCTGAGGCAAGAGAATCGCGTAAGCCCAAGAGTTAGAGGTTGCTGTGAGCCGTGTGACGCCACAGCACTCTACCCAAGGGCGGTACAGTGAGACTCTGTCTCTACAAAAAAAAAAGAGAGAGATGTATGCTAATTGTCTACATAACATGGAACTATAGAGACCCAATAGCTTTTACCTACCTTAAGGGTCTGTACAACACACATGTTCCATTCTAAACTTGAACGCAAAGCTATGTTCCTCTCTGCCTCATGGCAGTGAGCCACAGCATCCTTCAATCTTTTATTTGTGCGATACAACTCCACTAGTCGGATGTTCACATGGACATCATCAGGCCTTGCATAAAGTTCTGACTGAATCAAGTCAAAAAGTTTATTCCATCCATCTTCACCTTTACAATCCAAAAGCTGTTCCTATTTGGGGGGAAAGAATCATTGAGAGTAATGCCTGTGCAATATTACACAGGCCATGGTCCATATGAGCACCATTCCTCAATGGCCTAGCTTTAGGATGATGCTGCCAAAAGTACCATCCTACATTCATTATTAGTCCCTTCACAGAGTTGCTTACATCCCAGAAGCTAATCCTGAATAACTTTTTGAGGAAAGAAGCATCTGGGATTACTGTAATGGCTGTATTTGCACCCATACTCACCTGAGAGACTTCCAGGATTACTGCCCCATGCTCCTGTACACCTCAGTCACCATCAGAAGCCTAGACTTCTCCAGCAAATGCTCAGCAGCAAGAGCCTCATCATCTTCAAAGTGCTCTGTACTATGCTCCCTAAATCTGACTTCTTCCCTTCCCATCCCCTCTGCCCTTGCTGTTCTATCTTCATCCCCTTCTCAAAGCACTGCCACTACCTCCTGGCCTTAACTGAAAAGGAAACCATCTCACATTAGCTCCACCACCTGTCTACCACGATTGCTTTATTATCTCCGAGCCTATGTACAAGACAATGTGAGGCTGGAATAAAACACTCTTTGTCCATAACAACTATCACTGGTTTTAGCAATGAAAAGAATATAACAGTGGTATTAGCAATTAAAAGAATATACCAGATACACAATAGCTTAGCTACTCAGTTCTTTAATGATATCATTTCCAGAAAATCGTATTCTGCTCCAACCTCTGCCTTCCATTTGCCACTGACAAAGGGTCTTCAAAATCTGTATTTGGTCATACCAAAAGAACACCAGCATTATGAGTACTTTCTAAAAATCCTATGATATGCAAGAGAAAAAGCCTTCTCACCAGTAATATTTTTATTCTTTAAACAAATGCCAGAAAATTATTTACCTTAGTAAGTCTTATATTGCAAGAGAAATAAAATTACTTTTCCCAAGCCATTCTAAATGTGTCTATTAGAGAAAAACAAAAAACTAAACAAACAAACAAAAACAATAAAGTGAAATTACCTTGCATAACAGTTATAAATCTCATGGATTTCAATTACAAAAAATGCGGAAAAAAATCTAACAAAATAAAGTTGTACTTCCCAACCCTCTGGGATGATGAGGCGAGCGGATTGCTTGGGCTCAGGAGTTCAAGCCCAGCCTAAGGAAGAGCAAGACCCTATCTTTAAAAATAGCTGGAGGCTGTGGCGGGTGCCTGTAGTCCCTGCTACTTGGGACGCTGAGGCAAGAGGATCACTGGAGCCCAGGAGTTTGTGGTTTCTGTGAGCTATGACAACAGGGCACTCTACTGAGGGTATCAAAGTGAAACTATGTTTCAAGAAAAAAAAAAAGAAGAAAAAGAAAAAAACGTTATTAAGAAAAACCAAGAATAAATCAGGATGCTTCAGAAGTATCTCTACATTTTTTAGACAGCCAAAAAAATAAAACCCTACTGGGGTGGCTCCTGTGCCTCAAAGGGGTAGGGCTCTGGCCCCAGATGCCGGAGGTGGCAGGTTCAAACCCAGCCCCGGCCAAAAACTGCAAAAAAAAAAAAAAAAGAGAGAGATAAAAGAAAATAATTTAAAAATAAATAAATAAAACCCTACCATAATATATGTTTCTTAACACTACTGACGCAAATGGACTGAACTGACATGGCAAATATAGGAATCGTGTTTGAAGCATAACACAGATAATGTGGTAAAGAAACCTGCACAATTAATCCTAACACTTTAGATTAGTATTTTAAATCATCCTTGTTTGGCTGAGATCAGAGGATCACTTGAGGTCAGAGGAGTTCATAACTAAGCAGAGGAAAGGCTGATATCGTCTCTATCTACTAAACTAGAAAAATTAACCAGGCATAGTGGTATGCAGCTATAGTCCCAGCTACTCAGGAGGCTGCAGCAGGAAGACTGCTTGAGCGCAGACATTTGAGGTTGCTGTGAGCTAGGCTGAGGCCATGGCACTCTAAGCCCAGGCAACAGAGCTAGACTCTGTCTCAAAAAAAAAAAAAAAAAAAGGGCGGCACCTATGGCTCAAGGAGTAGGGCGCTGGTCCCATATGCCGGAGGTGGTGGGTTCAAACCCAGCCCTGGTCAAAAAAACCACCAAAAAAAAAAAAAATCAAGCTGCTTATCATAGGGCAGAAAGAAGCTTCATGTTACCAATATTTATCTCTAGGAGCTTTTAAAATGTTTTTTCAGATTTAAGAATCTGTGCATGATTGTTCACAGCAGATGAACAAAGACAAAAACTAGAAACAATCATTAGAAGTGAATGGCTAAATTGGGAAAACACTGCACAGCAATAAAGGAACAAGCTATTGATACACAAAACTGAGATGTATCTCATGGGGCCTTGGTGTGTGTCACACTTTATGGGGGCAAGACATGATTGCAAGAGGGACTTTACCTAACAATTGCAATCAGTGTAACCTGGCTTATTGTACCCTCAATGAATCCCCAACAATAAAAAAAAAAAAAAAAACTGAGATGTACCTCAAAGGTCACTTTGCTGACTGGAAAAAACCTAACCTCAAAAGGTCATATACTTCATGATTCCATTTATATAACATTTTGAAATTATAAAAGTACAGAGATGGAGAACAGATTAACTTACCAGATTAGGGATGATGTGGAGGAGGGGGTGGGTGGAAATATAACATGGGTGGCATGGTGGGTGGTAAGGGAGTACTTGTATATCTTGGCTACATGTGATAAAATGGAACCATACACACATTTAGTACCTGTATCAAATTCCTGCTTTTGACACAGTACCATAATTACATAAGAAATGAGCTGAGCATCGCTTATCCAAAATGCTTAAGGAAATCTGTTTCCTTGAGGGAACACCACAAGCACATTAGGGTTACATTATATAATTATTCAACACCACATAAATGTTCCCATTAAAATGACCACCTAAAATAATAACCAATTTATTACAGGCTTCACAGACTGTGAGCTTAATTAACATTCGTAGCAAAGGGCCTGCTCTACTACCCCTTTTAAACGTAAACTTAGGTTGAAATGCCTATTGAGATGTTTTGAATCTCCTAATTAAGCTAAGAGTTTGTGGGTTTTTTTAAACTTCAAAAATATGTATTTTTTTAAAGTTTGGAAACAGTAAAAAAATAAATAGAAATAAATGTTTGGATCCAGAATTATTATTTTGAATAACACATTTTTTTTTTCACATTTTTAGAATGTTTGCATGATACTTCGGTAGAGCATTCCAAATCTGAAAATCCAAAATCCAAAATGATCCAATGAACATTCCCTTTGAGTGGCATGACAGCACTCAAAAAGTTTCAAATTTTCGAGCATTTCAGATTTTGGATTTGGGCTGCTCAATTCGTATGATCATTAGCAAAAACTATAGGTTACACAGGACCTTTCTGAACGATCTTTGCAATTTCCCGTGGGAAAAAAATGTATAATTATTTCAAAACAAGAATTCTATCAGAAACATGAATGGGGGCAGGAGGGCTACTAAAGACAACACTCACTTATAATTCATTTAATACTGTACATACATAATAATGTAGGAAAAATGTTATGTAACACTGTAAATGTGTTTGTCAATTTAAAGTGTATTTGTCAAACACATTTCGAAAGGCTTTCTCCAAAGGAGAAAGTTACTTAGTAAACTATATTTTACTCAATAAAGAGTAACAATCAGGCAGTAGGGTAGCTCAGGCCTATAATTCTAGCACTCTGGTGGCCGAGGCAGGTGGATTGCCTGACCTCAAGACCAGTCTTGAGCAAGAGTAAGACCCCTGTGGCTCAAGTGGCTAAGGCACCAGCCACATACACCTGAGCTGGCAGGTTCGAATCCACCCCAGCCTGTCAAACTACAATGATGACTGCAACCAAAAAATAGCTGGGCGTTGTGGCACGCGCCTGTACTCCAAGCTACTTGGGAGACAGAGCCCAGGAGCTGGAGGTTGCTGTGAGCTGTGATGCCACAGCACTCTACCCAGGGCCATAGCCTGAGGCTCTGTCTCAAAAAAAAAAAAAAAAAGTGAGACCCTATCTCTAAAAATAGCTGGGTGTTGTGGTGGGCATCTGTAGTTCCAGCTACTTGGGAGGCTAAAGCAAGAGAATCGCTTTGAGCCCAGGAGTTTGAGGTTGCTGTGAGCTATGACACCCTGGCACTCTACCAAGGGCGACCAAATAAGACTCTTTTTTTTTTTTTTTTTTGAGACAGAGAATAACAATCAGGACCAGTTAATATATTAGCAAGAACTTCTTATCGTTTTCAGTAATTACTCCTAACATACTAAAGCGATCATCTTTGTATATTTTGCTAGAACATCTCACTATCCCAGAAGACAATACTTTACATTTTTAGACAATAATTAATAGAAAACTTTTCTTTATAATCCTATACTTGTCATCCTATAGTAATTTTAACCTAATGAAGCAAAAATGTTATACCAGAGTTTAAATCCTTGCTCCACCATTAGCTACTAAACTATAAAATCCCTACAATATTAAATATTTCAAGGGTAAAGGAGATAGTAAAGCTTAACAGTGCCTAGTAAAATAGCAGATGCTCAGAAAGGTTATAATGATTTTTGTTAAAGAAAAATTTTAAAGGAAACACTCCAGTTCACGGTTTGCAACTGTTATTTAAGCTCCAAACACTACAAAAAGTTGTGTCTTTAATATGTTTTATCAGGTTTTTATTTTTTTTACCTTTAGTTTATAAATTGCTGGACTTCCTGGAAAAAGTTTAGCTGCTCTTTCAACCCAGTATTTTGCTCGTCCATCAGTAACATCATTTTTACAAAGCAATTCTGCGATCTTCAACACAAGATCTTTTTGTGTTGGATTTAATTCCACTGAACGCTGATATTAGAAAAGAAATTAAAAATTAATAAATAAACTGCATGTATATAACTATAGACTCAAAGATTAAAAAATTATCATTGCACCCATTAAAAACTCTAGTACTAGAGGATAACTTATTATTTCACAGTTGTTAAAATTAAAGTGTTTTTAAGTGAATTTTCTGGACATGAATCAAATCAAAAATGATGTTTTATTAGGTGAATGTGAAACACACATACGCAAACACTATTTCTGACCATGTTAGACTTAAAATTTATAGGTGGTGAATTATAGTGTACTTTGGGCCCAATAATTTTAATTCAGCTCCAAGCCACATTGCTTAACAGTACTGTACTACGATATCAATGCTTGCTTTAATGACATCCATAAAATATGTAACTTGCTCATTACATAAATTATTCTGGGCATCATGTGTGTGGTTGTGCAAAGGCTGTATTTTAATCCTATTATTTACCTTATAACATTCAACAGCTTTGTCTGTGTTTTCCTCTACTTCATAAAGAAGACCCAGAAATCTGTGAGCTTTGGGATCCCTCTCTTGCACATTAATATACGTAGATATGTATCTGTTTTAAAATAATACAAAAGGAAATAATCTTTAAATGAAGTTAAAACTACTTAAGTGTTAACTGAAGAGTACATTTGAAACCAAAGCAATCACTATATATTGTTATTCGATGGACTATCACTATTTACTTAAACTGAAACATGCACAAAACTCAGAAGTATTTATAGAAAGAAATGGATAATATTTAAAACACAGAGTTGACAACATACTCATTCTACCATTAAATGCCACATTTACCAAATATTATTTCCAATGTCGTCCACACTTAAGAAATAAACATACAGAGTGGCTATAAATTTTATGTGTAATTTTAAATTGCACACAAACGTTATGGACACCCTGCATAAATTGCATTTTCTTCCTGATCACATTTGTTAAAGAACTAAAAAATATTGCATATAAATCAGAAAACTGATTACAGTTAACATTTTTAAAGTTATCATATTGCAAAATACCAAGGAGTAAAAATTTCCCAAATAATAACAGAGAAATTACATATCTTTTAAACAAGAAAATTATTTCTAACACTACCATCCCCAGTTAAAATTGAAAAGAAGAAAAATTACTAACTACGAGTAAGTAAATACAGATAATTTCCACTTCATAAATCAAGTAACAACTGAATAAGTAAATATCCTTATGTTCAATGACAATGTTATCTATCATAAAAGAAATTAGACCAAAGATGGAAACTACTGGAGAAGTCTCACATTAACAAGGAATAAAGGGGCGGCGCCTGTGGCTCAGTGAGTAAGGCACCAGTCCCATATACCAAGGGTGGCGGGTTCAAACTCAGCCCCAGCCAAACTGCAACAACAACAAAAATAGCTGGTGGGCCTTGTGAGGGATGCCTGTAGTCCCAGCTACTAGGGAGGTTGAGGCAAGAGAACCGCCTAAGCCCAGGAACTGGAGGTTGCTGTGAGCTGTGTGATACCTCGACACTCTACCGAGGGCGATTAAGTGAGACTCTGTCTCAAAAAAAAAAAAGAATAAAGGTTAACAGCTCCAGTGTCGCTAGTTACATAAAGTACCACCAAATAAAGCCCCATTTTACTTTTGTGTCAGCATTTCCATCTTTCTGCCTTTACTAGCCTGTCTCCCTCCTAATTTCCAGCTTTAAGCCATGCCAACACAGGAACTCAGAATCATCAAGCTTCTTAGCCCTAAGGAAGAGACAAAACCTCAGAGTGTCACATATTAGTTCAATCGAAGATCTTTCACACAAGCTATTCTCCTGCCCAGTAATTGCAGTTTTATTCTGTATTCACTGCTCTTTTCCAGCTGACTAAAGTTATCAAATATGTAACCAAAAAGAAATAAAGATATAGGCAGGGTTCTCTTTTAATGCAAGACAGATTTTTAGACAAAGTATTCTTTTTTTTCTTTTGTAGTTGAGATTTTATTGGTTGTGTTGAGCATCAGTAGAGACATTTCAATTTGTACAAAATTCTTAACATATGTACCCAAAATCTAAAAAGCCATTAATTGTAATGCTTTTTTAAACAGTTATTCCAGTGACTTTCCATATTAAAATTTGGAGGCAAATTTTCCTTAAGAGGATATCAAGTACCAGTATCTTCAAATGTTGATAAAATGTTATGTTAAGTCCCACCAATTCCACGATTTACTACCATATATGCTACATACTCAAATTTTCAGTCCTTCACAGCACAGTGACAAAGTTATTAGGAAAATAAGACTATCACAACCAAAGATGTTACACAGTGTACATAGTTCTGACACAGAAAGCCATGATTACAGGAGTGGTTTTCTTTAGGAAACAATTCTACTAAAAAACAACACGAGAATAGAAGTAATTTAAAATGTTCAAGACATTAAATGCATGACTGGGACTCCATACTGCCATTTAGTATGCTTTGTATTACAGGATATAAAAACTAACCCTCATCCATGGAATGTTAAGGTGACACTCAAGACAGTCAAAGCCTCCCATAATTCAACATCCCACACTATTTTCTGGTTGTACCAGAAAAATAAATAACCAGCAAATGATTTCACCTCTTTAAAAAAAAGCATTTACACTC
The DNA here is from genome assembly GCF_027406575.1 of Nycticebus coucang. Classification (NCBI taxonomy): domain Eukaryota; kingdom Metazoa; phylum Chordata; class Mammalia; order Primates; family Lorisidae; genus Nycticebus; species Nycticebus coucang. The sequence continues at coordinate 103,324,759 of NC_069783.1, read as the reverse complement.
AAAAATGGGATGAGGTGAGATTTTTCTCCTTCTTAAAAATGTTTCTAGAGCTACTAAAAAACTTGCATTTACAAAATAGTTGATAAAAATATTCCTCTGGATTGTACAAGGGAGGCAGGGACCACTGATAAGACATGGTATATGATATTAATCAGACTTTGCTTCTTTCTCTCCTGCTTCATCAGCAGCTGGATTCTCAGTTTTAGTCTCTCCGGTTTCAGCTGGTAAATTTTCTTTGGTTTCTTGGTTAGCCACTTCCACCTGCTTTGCTCCTCTTTTCCCTTTTAGTTGCAATTTTTGTCTGAAGATTTATCCCTTGCTGCTGCCTTTTTTGGTTTCGTTTCCACTTTCACAGGAGCAGGTTTAGCCAACAACCCCACTGACCTCCTCTTGGGCTCTTCCTTCCCAGCACCTTGGGCAGAGCAGACCCTCTTCGGCATCTTGGCAGCGGGCAGGGTGCAGCGTGCCGGGTGCCTGTGGGCAGTGGTGCGCTGAGAACCTTTACCAAGCTGCGCTGCCTGGCCATGGCCACTGCTGTTCCTCTGGCTGCCAGAGCTGCTGAGACGGGCCTGCTGCAGGCAGTGGGAGAGCCAACCGGAAGGAATTGGATTGGAAGCCCGCCTCCTATTCTCCCCACTAGACAAAGTATTCTAAGTCAAACAATTTCTTTTACTAGGTATGGTATAAACAAGCAGCAGTATGCAGAAAATACTCATTCTATGATCAATCTCAGCTAGGCTGGTCCTTAATAACAATCTGTAAGTGATGAATCCCTTATTCCAGGATACACTTAGGAAGAATTGCTAAAGAATATATTTTAATCTATTTCAAAGAACATGAGGAAAGGCACTGATTTCAAAAAACTAATACATGTTTACAGGTTATACTTACTTTTTAGCAAGATCATATTCTTTAGCTTCATAATACAACTTTGCAAAATAGAATCCTTTCATTGACTTCTAAAAAAAAAAAAAAGTTATTTTATTTTTCACATAGAAATACTTTTTTCCAAAGGACTAAAAATTGGTCCTAATAAAACCATTAAATTATTTTGAGTTCATCTAAAAGGTAAAAATTTTTTTAATTAACTGAAAAATTCATGTATATTCTGAAAGTCAACATTCCATGTTTTATAATTCCTTTCATAAAAATAAATTCAAGACTAGCAAGACAAGCAAACAAGAGAAGAATCTATGTCAGCCTTGGAAACCTTAGAAACCATGTGGTACCTCTCTCTCACTTTACAAACAGGTAAACACTCTATTTTTCTACTACGTGTAAGCCTTTATGAAGAATAAACAAGTACAGGCAGCGCCTGTGGCTCAAAGGAGTACGGCGCCAGCCCCATATGTCACAGGTGGTGGGTTCAAACCCAGGCCCGACCAAAAAACGGCAAAAAAAAAAAAGAATAAACAAGTACTTCAGACCCATTAAGGCACCGGGGATTCCTGGTCTATGTACTATTTTTCTCTACAGATAAAATAGGTTATACACACACACACAGTGCTAAAAAATGTATATGCATTTAAGAAAGGAAAAATTGGGCGGCGCCTGTGGCTCAGTCGGTAAGGTGCCGGCCCCATATACCGAGGGTGGCGGGTTCAAACCTGACCCCGGCCAAACTGCAACCAAAAAATAGCTGGGTGTTGTGGCGGGCGCCTGTAGTCCCAGCTACTCAGGAGGCTGAGGCAAGAGAATTGCTTAAGCCCAGGAGTTGGAGTTGCTGTGAGCTGTGTGAGGCCACGGCACTCTACCGAGGGCCATAAAGTGAAACTCTGTCTCTACCCAAAAAAAAAAAAAAAAAAGAAAGGAAAAATTACAAGAGATACAAGATAACACATGTTCTCAATATATATCAAGCATTGCAATTTTAATACAGTTTTTTCCTTTCTTGAAATGTATATACATTTGTTGGCACTGTGTGTGTGTGCATGTGTGGAGTATATATTTTATGTATTTATTTAATTTTGAGGTGGTGTCTCATTCTGTTGCCCAGGCTGAAACACAGTGTTGCCTGATCCTACCTAACTGCAATGCCTAGTTAATTTTTTTCAATTATTTTTTGTAAAGGCCGGGCATGGTGGCTCATCCATATAATGCTTGGTCTCTCTCTGGGAGACCAAGGTGGGTGGATTGCTAAGCTCAGGAGATCAAGACAAGCTGAGCAAGAGTGAGACCCCATCTCTTAAAAAAAAAAAAGGTGGGGGTGGCGCCTGTGGCTCAGTGAGTAGGGAGCTGGCCCCATATGCTGAGGGTGGCGGGTTCAAACTCAGCCCCGGCTGAACTGCAACCAAAAAATAGCCGGGCGTTGTGGCGGTCACCTGTAGTCTCAGCTGCTCGGGAGGCTGAGGCAGGAGAACTGTAGAAGCCCAGGAGCTAGAAGTTGCTGTGAGTCCTGTGACATCATGGCACTCTACCGAAGGCAGTAAAGTGAGACTCTGTCTCTACAAAAAAAAAAACAAAACCTGGGCCTTGTGACAGGCACATGTAGTCCCAGCTACTTGGGAGGCTGAGGCAAGAGGATCACTACAGCCCAAGAGTTCGAGGTTGCTGTGAGCTATAATACCACACCACTCAACCCCAGGGTGACTGAAAAAAATTTATATATATTATTTTTTTGGAGACAGGGTCTCACTATATTGCCCAGCTTGGCCTAAAACAGTGCTCTGGCCTTGGGCTTCCCCAGTGCTGGGATTATTGGCATGAGCCACCACACTCAGTCCACTTTTTGACTACTCAAGCAGTCAAAAAGATAGATATAAAAATTGAATTCTTCAGATAATAAACAAAGTCCACGCACTTTATTCCCATAAACTCTGAAGTTTAAAATGCTGATAATATACCAGGTTATGTTTCATCCATGTGATAAAGAGTACAGTTATCAAACATCTTATTATTGAAGAGTATACAAGGACATGGGGGAAAAAAATCAAAGTAGTAACTATTCTACTGAGAAGCATGTTTTCAAAAGTATGTTTTTTGGGTTTTTTTTTTTTTTGCAGTTTTTGGCCAGGCCTGGGTTTGAATCTGCCACCTCCAGCATATGGGGCCAGCACCCTACCCCTTTGAGCCACAGTGCCGCCCCAAAAGTATGTTTTTTAATAGGCATATATAAAAATTCTAATTACTTCTGAACTATAGAATTATGTTATATTTAAGGGGTTTTTTTTTCTAGCTCTGGCACCCATCTGAATTCTTTTCACCTTTGTACCAGGGCTTTCTAAGAAATTGCATTTTTTTTTTTTTTTTTTAGACAGAGTCTCACTCTGCTGCCCTGAACAAAGTGCCATTGTGTCATAGCTCACAGCAAGCTCAAACTCTTGGGCTCAAGAGATCCTCTGGCCTCAGCCTCCTGAGTAGGTGGGACTATAGGAACCAGCCACAATGCCCAGCTTATTTTTCTATTTTTAGTAGAGACAGGGGTCTTACTCTTGCTCAGGATGGTCTCAAACTCCTGAACTCAAGCAATCCACTAGCGTCAGCCTCCCAGAGAGCTAGGATTACAGGCGTGAGCCACCATCCCCAACTAGAAATTGCATTTTTTAAGGATCACTAAAATAGAAATATAGTTTATGTTTCTTAAGACTCACAAAATTAAGGATTTTTTCATTGTGCCTACTATTCACCAAGTACAGTTATAAAAGCCACTGAGGAATCAGCAGCAAACAAAAGTCTCTGCCTTCACGAAGCCTGCCCTTCAGTGACAGTGACAAATAAACAGATGTATTTATTAGCAAGTAAAGGGTACTATTAAAGGGTACTATTTTACAGTATCCCACCAATTATTTTCAATATTTCCTATTTTAACAAATCTATCATTAGTATTCATCTCACCAATCACAGATATTCTAACAATATGGCAATGTTTCTTCTCTCTTAGTTTGTAATTATGGGAGGGTGCAAACAACAGAATCCTAGATTCTGTAAAAGAAACAAGAGTTGTCAAGGTCTCTTTGAGGAGGTATTTGATCAGAAACCTGAATAAAGTAAAGAAGTGGTTATCCATGGCAGACTGAACAGCAGATGAACTGTAATAATTTAACAAGTCTCCACTGCTTACTATATAAGTTATTTTAATTTTTCTTTCTTATGAAACCTGCAGAAAACATTCTCAAATCACAGAATCTTTGGGAAATACTTTTCTCTTGACTTCCAAGATACCATGCCAACCAGTTTCACTTCTACATTGGTGACATTCCTTCAGCTCCCTCACAGGCCCTTCCTTTGTTTACAACAAATAGCTTGCTTCCCCAGGAGTTGGTTCCAATCCCTCTTCTTCTCAGTAAATCTTAACCTGTGACATACACTGAATCGAATCTAACAACTACCAACTATCTGTTGACTCTCAAATATTTATCTTTGGATCTTTCCTCTTCTGAACTCTAACCTCATGTGCAAAATATCATTAAGATCTGTCAGTCCTACCTTCTATGTTCTCAATCCATCCATTTTTCTATATCTCCACTGCTACCAAATCCAAACCTGCTATGATTTGTCTCTAAGACTACTAAAAAAGGCTAATCCCTTCCTGTTACCCACTGTAATATTTCTCTTCCCATCCAATCCATTCAGCAGAGGGGTATGTGTAACACCTTAAAACATAACAACAGGGTGGCGCCTGTGGCTCAGTGAGTAGGGCGCCGGCCCCATATGCCGCGGGTGGCGGGTTCAAACCCAGCCCCAGCCAAACTGCAACAAAAAAATAGCCGGGTGCTATGGCGGGCACCTGTAGTCCCAGCTACTCGGGAGGCTGAGGCAAGAGAATCGCTTAAGCCCAGGAGCTGGAGATTGCTGTGAGCTGTGTGAGGCCACGGCACTCTACCAAGGGCCATAAAGTGAGACTCTGTCTCTAAAAAAAAAAAAAACAAAAAAACATAAGAACAAGTTCTGACTCTGCTTAAAATTTTAAATCCTACCATTTATACTTTGAAAATATTCAAATTTCTCACCAAAAACTGGCATGACATGGCACCTGCCTACCTCTCCCATTTCACTTCATCTGCCCCTTGCCTATCATAGGTTAGCAAGTGACTAAAATCAAGATCCTGGGAGTAAATTGTTTATCTAAAATCCTGGGAGTAAATTGTTTATCTAAAACAAAGACCAGCAGCAGGTGTTAACTTGATGTGATTTCTGCCCAGGACTCTCAGTGAAGAAATTCAATGAAGGTAGATAAATAGCAGGGTAACTATGGTCTCTTAAGGTAGTCAATGCCTCATCAATTGTCCTAGTGAAAACAGAGCTAATGGAATGAATGGGCTTGATAGAATCAGCTAAAAAAAGATCCTCTTGGGCAGTGCATGTGGCTCAAAGGAGTAAGGCCCTGGCCCCATATACCAGAGGTGGTGGGTTCAAACCCGGCCCCGACCAAAAACTGCAAAAAAAAAAAAAAAAAAAAATCCTCTTGAGCATGACTCTAAGTCTGCCACAGTGAAGAGATATGAGAGGTGCAGAAGAAGTAGGAGACCCTTAGTGGTACCTGCCCTTACCTTACCTCCCTCCTACATCATGGGGAGTTGGGATAGTAGGGCTGGGTCCAGCACACCTGTCAAAAGGGTAACACAGATGTCCTAAGAAAAGCTCAGGGAAGACAGAAAACTCCAGTGAGCATAAGGGAGAAATGTCACTTTATCTTGATTTTCCAGTATAAACACAAACCCTGAAACTGGTCCCCAATCTTTCTGACCTTTTTTGGTTTTAAGCAGGGGGTGTCAGAAAAGTTGTGATTGGCTTTGTGCAACCAAGCATTCACTGAAACCCACTTTTTGGTCCTTTGTGTCAGTTCATCTTATCTTTATTGGGGATAATTTACTTATCATTGGATTGTTCCCTCACTAGTACAGTCAGCTTTAGAACTCCGTAAGATAGGTTTTACTGCACTAATGACAAGTTTCCATAATAATCCTTCCCAGTACAAAAGGAACTGCAGTTCAGTCACCTGGTTTATAAGCTACTGAATCAAAGCTAACATTAGCGAGGTTCTGACTGAAGGCTTCTAAGAAGCCCACCCAGGCACTGACAGCACAGCAGCACAGTGGAGGTTTGGCTGGCTTTGGATAGCAGTTCTTCCACTCCGACTTCTCTGACTGCAGTCTCCCGCCTGCACCCCACTCCGTCCCACTGTTGTTATTTAACACAGCATCCTGTTTATTTCTTTCATAGTACTGATCCAACTCAAAGTTGTTTCTATTCTTATTAGTGTTTGTCTATCCTTCAAAACTGCAGACTCTAAAAACATAAAATCCTTGAGGCCTGATCACCACCATGGAACCTAGAACATACCTGGCAGATGGTAGATACTTGGTATTTATTGAAATACACATAAATACGTACATCTGTGATTATTTGCTTATGGTAAATTCCTAGTAATTAAATGACTATTTCAAAGAATTAAAAAACTTTGGAGCTTTTCCTATATTATCAATTCCTCATAAAGTTTGTATTTACTCTCCTAGTTGGTACTAGAAGGTAAGAGTATATATTCTTCAGAACTGATCATCTTTTTTTTTTTTTTTTGGATACAGAGTCTCACTTTGTCACCCTCGGCACAGTGCTGTTGAGTCACAGCTCACAGGAACCTCAAACTCTTGGGCTTACGCAATCCTCTTGCCACAGCCTCCCAAGTAACTGACTACAGACGCCCACCACAACACCCAGCTATTTTTTTTATCACAGTTGTCATTGTTATTTAGCTGACCCTGACTGGGCTGGAACACGCCAACTTCAGTGTATGCGGCTGGTGCCATAACCACTGTGCTACAGGCGCTGAGCCTGATCATCTTTTATTTCCTCAGTCTTTGCTAACCTGGAAGGCAGAAGAACTAACACAAAGCCAACTTAGCATTTCTGTTTACTATGCCCATTTTTAAAAAATAAGCATACTGAAATACTTAGAGTATATTCTCTATTAATATACTTTAGCCATTCCTATTTTTGAGCAGGCAGGAAGAATACTGTCACTAATTTTTTATGGATTTCTTTTGGGGGAGGGTGCAGAGTCTCACTTGGTCACCCTTGGTAGGTGCCATGGCATCATAGCTCACAGCAGCAATCCTCTTGCCTCAGCCTCCTGAGTAGCTGGGACTACAGGCCCCTGCCACAAGGCCCAGCTATTTTATAGAGACAGTCTCGCTCTGGCTCAGGCTGGTCTCAAACCTGTGAGCTCAGGCAATTGACCCACCTCGGCCTCCCAAGTGCTGAGATTATAGGCATGAGCCACTGTGCCCAGCCTTAATTTTTAAGGATTCTTTTTTTTTTTTTTTTTTTTGTAGAGACAGAGTCTCACTTTATGGCCCTCGGTAGAGCGCCGTGGCCTCACACAGCTCACAGCAACCTCCAACTCCTGGGCTTAAGCGATTCTCCTGCCTCAGCCTCCCGAGCAGCTGGGACAACAGGCGCCCGCCACAACGCCCGGCCATTTTTTGGTTGCAGTTTGGCCGGGGCCGGGCTTGAACCCGCCACCCTCGGCACATGGGGCCGGCGCCTCACCGACTGAGCCACAGGCGCCACCCCAATTTTTAAGGATTCTTAACCATACTGATAGTTAAGTGATTTTTCTTTTTTTTACAGGTTTCTCAGGTTGTGATCTGTCTCAGTGTTCAATGTATTTCTGAAATAAGACTTCAATTTTTCCTAGCACTCTGGGAAGCCAGGGCGGGTGGATTGCTTGAGCTCAGGAGTTCAGAGAACAGCCTGAGCAAGAGCAAGACCCTGACTCTACTAAAAATTAAAAAAAAAAAAAAAAAAAAAATCAGCCTGGCATAGTGCTGCATGCCTGTTGTCCCAGCTACTTGGACGGCTGAAGCAAGAGGATTACTCAAGCCAAAGAGTTTGAAGTTGCTGTGATCTATGATACCGTAGTATTCTACAACAAAAGACAAAAAAAAAAAAAGATTATTCAAAAGCAATCTTTGCTGCTTACACTTTCTAAATATATGCTAAGAAAGGCTTTTCTCATTTGAGATGCATGAAATATCCACCCATATTTTCTTTGTTTCTCTAAAACTACTTTTAAATTTCACTTATTTTAGTCAACAGTATAATCTAGAGCCTCAATTCTTAAAATAAAATGTTTTCTAAAAACTGGTAATTATTTAATCAACATATATTAAATAAACCATCTTTTCTCCAGCAATTTAGAATGCCAGCTAATGAAATTTTTTATTAAGTTTTATGAAATCTTTTTTTTTTTTTACTCATGTCAAAAATGCTTTATTTAGTGCCATCTTGGCAATATGAGTGGGAGAGTTCTCTTAATTGTTTTTTCTACTGAAACACGAGACAAGCTAAAATGTCTTGAAAAGAAGCTGAATAGCCCCACTTGCTAAGCAGTCCTTGGAATTTTCTTTTTTTTTAAATCCCTCTCCCCTACCTCATTCCCAATCCTCACCAAAGATAGCCACTAACCAGTATTGCAAGTAAACAGCTTATTTTTTTTTAACTATAAAATTTATACATGTTGAAGGTTTAAAAATAAACCAGTTAAGGCTGGGCGCAGTGGCTCACACCTGTAATTCTAGCACTCTAGGAAGGGAAGGGAGATGGACTGCTTGAGCTCACGGGTTCCATGACCAGCCTGAGCAAAAGCAAGACCCTGTCTCTACTAAAAAATAGAAAAACTGAGGCAAGAGGATCACTTGAGCCCAAGAGTTGGAGGTTCCTGTGAGATATAATGACACCAAGACATTCTACCCAGGGTGACAACTTGAGACTCTGTCTCAAAAATAAATAAATAAAATATGGCGGTGCCCGTACCTCAGTGGGTAGGGCGCTGGCCACATAAACAAAGGCTGGGGGATTCAAACCTGGCCCAAGCCAGCTAAACAACAATGACAACTGCAACAATAACAAAAAATAGCCGGGTGCTGTGGTGAGCGCCTGTAGTCCCAGCCACTGGGGAGGCTGAGGCAAGAGAATTGTGTGAGCCCAAGAGTTTGAGGTTGCTGTGAGCTCAGATGCCACCGCACTCGACTGAGGGTGACATAGTGAGACTGTCTCAATAAATAAATAAATAATAAAGTTAAAGTTTTTTACATGTAGAAAGGCATAAACTAGACCAGAAAGCAGTTAAATACATTTAACACTTTCATATGAAAAACTTTCAGAAAACTAGGAATATAGACAAACTTCCTCAACATGATAAAGGTCATATGAAAAGCCCACAGCTAACACCATACTCAAGGGTGAAAAGATGAAAACTTTCCCCGTAAGATCAGAAATATGAAAATAGCCACTTTCACTAGTACTATTCAATATTGTACTGGAAGTTCTAGCCAGAACGACTAGACAAGAAAAAAAGAAAAGGCATCCTGGGCGGTGCTTGTGGCTCAAGGAGTAGGGCGCCAGTCCCATGTGCCGGAGGTGGCGGGTTCAAACCCAGCCCCGGCCAAAAAAAAAAGAAAATGCATCCAAATTGGAAAGGAAAAAGTAAACCATCTTTAGCACAGATAATTAATTCTATATAAAATAAATCCCCAAAAAGTCCATAAGAAAGCTATTAGTGCTAAAAACTGAATTCAGAAAAGTTGCAGGGTCCAAGATCGATGCACCAAAAAGCAAGCTATGATTTTATATACAGTAGTACCGTACCCCTCTTATGGTTGAGGGATAAATTCCACAACCTCCATGAATGCCTTAAAGCAAACCCTGATTGCCATCAATCGAAACACATTTTCTGTTTATGTCTTCCATCAACAAATCTAATGCCTCGTCCATCTTAGTTAACTAAGCACTTATCATGCATTCTAACTATAGCTTTTGTGGTTTGACAATAAAATGAGCACAAACTTCTTTTTCCTTCTTTACAATTCCATGGATGTTAAGATTGGTTTTTACTGTAGATCATAGCAACCTAAGCATATGATCTTTCTTCTTTCCATACGTCAAAAACCTTTACCTTTTCACGTAAAGGAAACACTTTATGGTTTCTCTTTGGCGTATCTGAATTGCCAGCACCTTTGGGTCATTAAATAAAAAAAGGTTTCTGTGAACATAAGCCACCATCATACTGAGAACAGCTGATACGATAACCAAGATGGCTACTAAGTGACTACAAGGAAGGGAGTACTTACAGTGCAGATATTCTGGACAAAGGGATGATCCAAATGCTACGAGGGATAGAACAGGGCATGAGATTTCATCACAGAACTGTGTACAATTTAAAACTTAGGAATGTTTATTTCTCAATTTTTCATTCAATATTTCCGGACCACAAGTGAATAAAGGTAACTAAAACTGAGAATGACAAAAACATCTATAAAGGGGAACTACTGTATCAGCAATGAAGATTCAGAAAAGGAAATTATGAAAATAATTCTACTTACAACATCATCTAAAAGTATAAAATATCTGAGAATAAATTTAACAAAGGAGGTGAAAGTACTGTATGCTCACAATTACAAAACAATGCTCTAAAGAAATTAAAGACCTAAGTTTGATGAAAATATTTCAAATTGTATATGAAACCAGCACATTGTACCCCATGATTGCATTAATGTACACAGCTATGATTTAATAATAAAAAAAGAAAAGAAATTAAAGACCTAAATAAATGAAAAGACATGAATAGAAAGATCTAATACTGTCAAGATATCAATATTATCCAAAGCAATCTATAGATTCAGTGCAATCCTTACCAAAATTCTAATGGCCTTTTTTGGAAAATGAAAAAGCCAATCCTCAAGGGGCCCCAGTCTTGAAAAATAAGAACGTAGTTGGAGGAACTAACACTTCCAAATTTCAAAACTTACTACAAAGCTATAGCAGTCAAAAAGGACAGACATGTAGAACAATGATACAGAATTGAAAGCTTAGAAATAAGTCCATAAATCTATAGCCAGCTGCAATTTTGGCAGGGTCTTAAGTTCACTCATTAGGGAAAGAACAATTCCTTCAAAGACAGGGAAGACACAACTAGATTTCCACATTAGAGAGAATAAAGCTGGACCCCTACCACATGCATACCACATACAAAATTGCCTCAAAATGGATTAACTTACTTTTAAAAGCTAAAAAAATATAAAACTCCTAGATCAGCGGTTCTCAGCCTGTGGGTCACGACCCCTTGGGGGGTCAAATGACCCTTTCACAGGAGCGCCTAAATACATCCTGCATACCAGATATTTACATTAAATTCATAACAGGAGCAAAATTACAGTTATGAAGTAGCAATGAAAATTTTATGGTTGGGGGTCACTACAACATGAGGAACTACTAATTAAAGGGTCCTAGCGTTAGGAAGGTTGAGAACAACTGTCCTAGAGGAAAACATAAGAGTAAATCTCTATGAACCAGGATTTAGCAACGCATTCCTAGATATGACATCAAAAGCATAAGAAAATGGATAACAAAGACTTAATCAAAATTTAAAAAAACTTTTGCACATCAACTGACATCAACAAGAAAGCAAAAAGATAACCTACAGAATGGGGAAAAAATATTTGGAAATCATATATCCAATAAGGGTTTAATATCTAGAATAGAGTATTTCTACAACTCAACAACAAAAAGACAACCCAATTAAAAAATCCAAAACAGGCGGCGCCTGTGGCTCAAAGGGGTAGGGCGCTGGCCCCGTATGCCAGAGGTGACGGGTTCAACCCAGCCCTGGCCAAAAACTGAAAAAAAAAAAAAAAATCCAAAACAAAGAACTTGAATAAGTATTTATCTATAATAAATTCATTACCATTAACACAACACAGTTTCTAAAACAAAGAATTTAATGAAAAGAATGGCACTGTTTTACATTTTGGCAAATCTTTTTAATGTCTGGCCTAATGAAAGAGAGTTGGTTTCTCACATTTCCTTCTGTTTCTAGCTGTTAAGATAGTTTTTGGAGTACAGGAAGAAAACCCAGAATCACAGAGATATGCCATTGAAAAAGAGAAGAGTATTTTAAAAGCTTTTTCTAGTAATTGTGAATATTCCTCTTTGATACTATAGCAAAACTTGACAAATGGCTATTTCTTTTTTTTTTATTTTTTTTTTATTTTGGCCGGGGCTAGGTTTGAACCCACCACCTCCGGCATATGGGACCGGCGCCCTACTCCTTGAGCCACAGGCGCCGCCCGACAAATGGCTATTTCTTAACAGCTAGTTACAATGTGGAATTTGAAAGTTTATCAATGAACTTTTTAGGAGGTAGGGACAGAATCTTGCTGTGTTGTCCAGGCTGGTCTGGAACTCCTGGACTCAAGTAATCTTCTCTTGTTGGTTTCCCCAAATGCTGGGATTACAGGCATGAGCTACCTTACCCGGCCCTCAATGAACTTTCACATGCTGTTTCATTACAATCCATTGCCCTATCTTGTACTTTAACATATCCTTTGTTCGCTCATGATTTTGTAACATCATGTATTGGTGATCTGGTAAATAGTTCCCTAAATTAAGTACGTCTTAAAAAGTTGATATATTTTATCAATATTATATCCAAAGACCATATTTGTTAATATTGCCACCAATCTCATTAGAAAAACCTTTAAATATTTGAAAGCTGTCAAGCTCTCAATACCAGATGCAAGTTTTTCCAAATTTCCAAGTTTCAGTTGAAAGCTCAAATTTTATCAATACTATCACAGTTGTTTTCCTCAAAGTAACAAGCTCTGTTTGTTCATTTTGAAGAATATGCCAACCAAATACTCAAATCTGAATAACTGTAGTTCGGCTGTTAGTTGTTCTTTCAAGAAAAACATGGTGGTTGAAGAAAAGAGACTAGTTCAACTCACAACTCAACTGCACAAGTGCTTTTCCTGGAGAGAACTGTCATGCTTCAATATGCAGTGAAATCGCTTTACTCGTGTTCTCTATTTCACCTTACATTTTGTGTGTTTAAATTTGAGGTTCAATAAAATAACTTTTATCTTTTTCTTTGAAACGGAGTCTCACTATATCACCCTCGGTAGAGTGCCATGGCATCACAGCTCATGCTGCTCATGCTCACAGCAACCTCAAACTCTTGGGCTTAAGCAATTCTCTTGCTTCAGCCTCCCAAGTAGCTGGGACTACAGGCGCCCACTAAAATAACTTTTATCTTAATTTTTTTCTTCTAAAGACATGTTCAAGTAAGCCAAGCAAAGACATTCAACATCATTGGTCATTAGGAAAATGCAATTCAAAACTACAATGAGATACTACTTTACACCTTATCAGAATGGCCACAATCAAAATCAAGGAAAGTAAGTGTTGTCAAGGATATGGAAAAATCAGAACCCTCATACACTGCTAGTGGGAATGTAAAATAGTGCAACCACTAAACAAAACAGTAGTGTTTTCCTCAAAAAGCTACACATAAAATCAATGAATGCCCATGACCAGTAATTCTATCATACTCTCAGGTAGGTATAGACCCAGCATTTACTGCGCTATTCTCAATAGCAAAACGTATAATAGAAATAATCAAGATACCCACTGACAGATAAATGAATAAACAATGGTGGAATACACAATACATACACAAAATAAACTATTATTTGACCATAAAAAAGAATGAAGTTCTGATACATGCTACAACGTGGAAAAACTGAAAACATGCTACGTGAACTAAGCCAACACAAAAGGACAAATATGATGCTACCAACATGAAATATCCACAATAAGTAAACTGGTAAGAGACACAAAGTAGAGATTACCAGGGCTACAGAGAGGAGGACCTGTAGAATTATTGTTATATGGCTATAGAACTTTTGTCTGGAGTGATGAAAAATTTTGGAAATAGACAGTGGAGACAGTCTAACAGCATTGTAATTAATGCCACCAAACAGTACAAATGAAAATCACTAAAATGACAAATTTTGTGACATAGTTTCCCACAACTTAAAAAAAATTAATAATGTAATACTCTGAAAATCAAATTACTATACATTTGCAGGGCTGTCCAACCTTTTTTCTTTTTTTTTTTTTGTAGAGACAGAGTCTCACTTTATGGCCCTCGGTAGAGTGCCATGGCCTCACACAGCTCACAGCAACCTCCAACTCCTGGGCTTAAGCAATTCTCTTGCCTCAGCCTCCCAAGTAGCTGGGACTACAGGCGCCCACCACAACACCCGGCTATTTTTTTTTTTTGGTTTTCAGTTTGACCGGGGCTGGGTTTGAACCTGCCACCCTCGGTATATGGGGCCGGCGCCTTACCGACTGAGCCACAGGCGCCACCCCAACCTTTTTTCTTTTCTGCAGCACAATGGAAGAGTTAAGAGTTGTCTTGGGCTGCACATCAAACACACAAACACTAATGACAGTTCAGGAGGAAAAAAAGGTCTGTGTATAATTTTAGTGATATACAAATCCACAGATAAAATACTCCTCAAATAATCAGCATGTGGCCCATGGGCCACAAGGTGGACACCCCTAGATCTCAATAAAATTGGTTTATAAAACTCTTAACTTGGGTGGCAACTGTGGCTCAGTGAGTAGGGCCCAGGCCCCATATAGAGAGGGTGGCTGGTTCGAACCCGGCCCTGGCCACAATGCAACAAAAAAATGGCCAGGTGTGTGGTGGGCACCTGTAGTCCCAGCTACTCGGGGGGCTGAGGCAAGAGAATCGCCTAAGCCCAGGAGCTGAAGGTTCCTGAAGCCCAGGAGCTGTGAGCTGTGATGAAACAGTACTCTACCAAGGGCGACAAAGTGAGACTCTGTCACTAAAAAAAAAAAAACTTTTTGTCAAAATAGTGACACTTAGAAAAACTATTCCAAGTGATCTTAGGGCGGCGCATGTGGCTCAAGGAGTAGGGCGCTGGTCCCATATACCGGAGGTGGTGGGTTCAAACCCAGCCCCGGCCAAAAACCACAAAAAAAAAAAAAAAAAAAAGAAAAAGCCCAAGTGATCTTAGTATGACAGTATTTTGCCTGTATCAAATTAACAAGATATGTTCTAAACCTTTAGAACTACAACGTATCTTAAACTTTACTTACTTTTCTTATCAAAGACTTGAGAAAACAGGTCAAGAACTTACTCGCAATTAACCATAAATACTTTTTAAAAGCAAAGAAAATACACAAGAATTGGATACACAGTGTCTCCTCTCCCACATTCAATTCATAAATTTAAAACATATAGGAGGAAGTACATGGTGGAATACATACACAAAATATACAACAGTCAAGATGGCATGAAAATGAACAAAGCTTGTTTCCCTTTTTAAAATGAGTCTCACAAGGTACAATGTTAATAAATAATAGAAAAATAATTCTGTTACCTACTTTGTTTCAAACCACATTACTAAACAGCGATATCTTAACACAGTGGTTCTTACTTCCTAATGCCGCAGCCCTTTAATACGGTTCCTGTGGGTCACAACCCACAGGTTGAGAACTGCTGTCTTAAGACAGACAGAAGCACTAAATTTTGGGGAAACCTGATATCCTTCTGTCTCCAACCTGCTCATTTTCCAAGGGAACTGAAGCCCACAAGAGAAAGTGCCTTGTTTAAAGATACATAGATGCCACTATAAGCAAAATATCTGAATTCAGGGCAGCACCTGTGGCTCAAAGGAGTAGGGCACCAGCCCCTTATGCCAGAGGTGGTGCGTTCAAACCCACCCCCGGCCAAAAACTACAAAAGGGGGAAAAAATATATATATACACATATATATATACACACACATACATATATCTGAATTCATTTAAGCTGCTAAGTATCAAGAACTGATGTGGGCCTCAAAATAAGAACAGTCAGAACCTGAGAGATGCCACACTCACCCCATCTTACACAGTCAGCTGACTCTTCCTTCTCCTGCACCACCACCACCCTACGCCCTGAACAAAAAGCTGCAGCATAAGAATTTGTTCTCTGCATAAAATGAATGGCTCCGGGCGGCGCCTGTGGCTCAGTCCGTAAGGCACCGGCCCCATATACCGAGGGTGGTGGGTTCAAACCCGGCCCGGCTGAACTGCAACCAAAAAATAGCTGGCGTTGTGGCGGGCACCTGTAGTCCCAGCTACTCGGGAGGCTGAGGCAAGAGAATCGCTTAAGCCCAGAAGTTGGAGGTTGCTGTGAGCTGTGTGATGCCACGGCACTCTACCGAGGGCCATAAAGTGAGACTCTGTCTCTACAAAAAAAAAAGGAATGGCTCCAAATCTGGGGAGTCCCAACAAGGTATTATACAGAATAAGCAAACTCTAGATACTCAACCAAGAGTTCCCCAGTCTCCTTCCCCTGGAAGGTAAGGGTAAGGAAATCTCTCAAAAAAACAGAAGAAATGGGCGGCGCCTGTGGCTCAGTCGGTAAGGCGCCGGCCCCATATACCGAGGGTGGTGGGTTCAAACCCAGCCCCGGCCAAACTGCAACCAAAAAATAGCTGGGCATTGTGGCAGGCGCCTGTAGTCCCAGCTACTTGGGAGGCTGAGGCAAGAGAATCTCTTAAGCCCAGGAGTTGGAGGTTGCTGTGAGCTGTGTGAGGCCACGGCACTCTACCGAGGGCCATAAAGCGAGACTCTGTCTCTACAAAAAAAAAAAAAAAAAAACAGAAGAAATGCTGGGCGCAGTAACTCACGCCTATAATCCTAGCACTCTGGGAGGCCGAGGCAGGGGGACTGCCTGAGCTCAAGGGTTCAGGACCAGCCTAAGCAAGAGCAAGACACTATCACTAAAAACAGCCAGGTGATGTGGCAGGTGCCTGTAATCCCAGCTACTCCGGAGGCTGAGGCAAAAGAATCACTTGAGCCCAAAAGTCTCAGGTTGCTGTGAGCTGTGATGCCACAGCACTCTACCAAGGGCTACAAAGTGAGACTGTCTCAAAAATATATATATACACAAAATATATATATATATATATATATATATTATTTTTTAAACACATATATAGAGATAGATAGAGGAGGCCGGGCACAGTGGTTCACACCTGTAATTCTAGCACTCTGGGACGCTGAGGCCAAAGAAATATTTGACCTCAGGAGTTTGAGACCAGCCTAAACAACACAGCAAGACCTCCATCTCTTAAAAAAGAAAAAAATATATATGTATATATGTATAAAATACAGAAAAGCCATCAAGAAGCCTCTGCGGTGTGGGACTCAGGTACAGAATGAGAAGCCAACTAGACAGAATCTACAAAAACTAAACATAACCCATCTAGAAAAAATAAAAATTATAAAGACCAAAAATCACATTATAACAAAGATACTTGTACCAGAATGTTTATTGCAGCCCAATTCATAATTGCTAAGTCATGGGGAAAGCCCAAGTGCCCACTGATCCAGGAATGGATTAATAAATGGTGGTATATGTACACCATGGAATATTATGCAGCCTTAAAGAAAGATAGACACGGGCGGCACCTGTGGCTCAGTCGGTAAGGCGCCGGCCCCATATACTGAGGGTGGCGGGTTCAAACCCAGCCCCGGCCAAACTGCAACCAAAAAATAGCTGGGCGTTGTGGCGGGCGCCTGTAGTCCCAGCTACTCGGGAGGCTGAGGCAGGAGGATCACTTAAGCCCAGGAGTTGGAGGTTGCTGTGAGCTGTTTGATGCCAAGGCACTCTACTGAGGGCCATAAAGTAATGAGACTCTGTCTCTACAAAAAAAAAAAAAAAAAAAAGAAAGATGGACACTTTACCTCTTTCATGTTTACATGGATGGAGCTGGAACATATTCTTCTTAGTAAAGTATCTCAAGAATGGAAGGAAAAGGGTGGCGCCTGTGGCTCAAGGAGTAGGGTGCTGGTCCCATATGCCGGAGGTGGTGGGTTCAGACCCAGCCCCGGCCAAAAAAAAAAAAGAATGGAAGGAAAAGTATCCAATGCACTCAGCCCTACTATGAAACTAATTTATGGCTTTCATATGAAAGCTATAACCCAGTTATAACCTAAGAATATGAGGAAGGGGGAGAGGAAAGGGGGGGAGGACTGGCGGAGGGAGTGATTGGTAGGATTACACCTACGGTGCATCTTACAAGGGTACATGTGAAACTTAGTAAATGTAGAATATAAATGTCTTAACACAATAAGAAAATGCCAGGAAGGCTATGTTAACCAGTGTGATGAAAATATGTCAAATGGTATATAAAACCAGTGTATGGTGCTCCATGATCACGTTAATGTACACAGCCATGATTTAATAAAAAAAAAAAATAGCCATGATAATCAATTCTTAAAAGTTTCTCCCAGTTCATTTTATTTGAAGGAAGAGTTACCTACGTAATTAACATTCTAACTTCCCTGGAGAGCAGTGATTTCTAATCTTTGGGAACCAAGGTCCCGAAAAAGAATCTTAAGAAGGATCTAGACTTGCTTTAAAAAAAGAAAATAAATACAGGGCAGCGTCTGTGGCTCAAAGGAATAGGGTATTGGCCCCATATGCCGGAGGTGGCGGGTTCAAACCCAGCCCGGGCCAAAACCTGGAAAAAAAAAATACTGTCATCAATTTCAGGACTTACAGAATTAAGTCTGTAAGTTTGTCTAATAAGCCTGTAAACAAAGTTTGTTTTAGACTCTATGGCCACACTCATATTTATGCCTATGCCAGTAGTTTGAGATCACAATCCGTAGGTAGGTATCTGTTCCTCTTCTCTGTAGGAATACACTGTTGTAACCATTGTTCCCCAGAGAAACGAAAGCAAAACCACTGATGAAGTGGGCCCTGTTCAGCTGCGTATCTGACCTTAGACAAGAATCTTAATCTCTGCATCTCTCAATATCCACTGGGTTGTTGAGAGCACAAAATAAGAAAACCAAGACCTACTTATGGTTAAAGACCTAATTATTTGCTATTATAATCGTGACTATCTGCGAATTTCCTTTTATATTTAATTCCTTTAAAATCCTTATTCTTATAAGCCCTTGTCAGAAACAGACCTTGAACAAATGTCCTTTTAGCATCAGCAATAAAAACAATGAATTGCATAAATGAATAAAAAAAATAATTGCAACTTACATTCAGTGCTTGTTATGTGTCAAGCACTGCCCTAAATGTTTAACATGGATCCTCCCATTAAACCCCAACAAGTTACAACTTCATTTTACTGATGCAATGTTTAATTTGCCTTAAATCCCACTTTATAAACGATAGAACTGTGATTATTCAAGCTCTAGCAAACTAAGTCAAGACCCTGTACACATTCTCTCTTCAGAGCTTGTTTTTTTTGTAACTGCAATTACTAAAGTTTTGTTGAATCCAACACACATCTAGCCCATTATTTTACCTTTAAAGAGGATAAATGACCAAAAGCACCTTGTAGAAAAAGGTTAAAAATTCTAAGCCATAGTAAGAAGAGTCTGTAAAAAATTTAGAATTTCGACATTCCCTTTGGGAGGACTTTGTTTTTAAGGCAAATTAAAGCAGCTTCCCAAAAATGCAGCTTTAAAGCAGTTTTTCGGGAGTGAAACAGGGAAATATGAGGAGTGGATCTGGACCCTTATAAAGGCCCAATAACAGACACCTCAAAACAAGACTTCTCATGTCATTTGAACTGCCCGGCTACTGTAAATGTGGCTATCCCTGCCTGGATGGCTACACCACCGTCACAGCGGCATAGGCCCACCCCGGGGCTGCGTAATCCCTGTTGGCTTCCACCAAACCGAAGAGGTGCGGCCTCCTCCAGACTGGAAGACGGAAAGAACATTACCGGATACCGCACCCAGGGTACCCACCGGAAACTAACAGGCGCCCACGCCCCGGAGACTAGGCTACGCGGGCCGCGCGCGGAGTAAGTCCGAGTGAGGGCGGGCCCGCGAGTGAAGACGGTCTGGAGCAGACCACAAGGAAGAGGAAGCACCCGCGCCAACGGTCGCCTGTCGCGGTAACCCCCCCGCCCCAGTCATGCCCCTGCGCTCGCGAGCGCCACGCCGCCCACGGACCGTGAGAGCCGGCCAGCGCCTCAACTGAACGCGCCAAGGAGCAGCGGCTGGGAGCCATGACACTGGGGCTGCGCGAGGCCGCGTCCAAGGCAGGGCAAGGCTACCGGTCTCTCCGAGACCTGCTCACCTCTCGGGGCGACGGGGCGGAGCCCTGCACCGAGGCGATGTATCGCTCCACCTCGGCTTTGCTGCGCCTCATCGCGCCGCACACTGGCTCCACCGGCGCCGGAGGCCAGCGCTCGGCTCGACAGCAGTCGCTGTCTCTTAAGAGCAAAGCGCCTAAAAGCTCGTGACGCAGCGCCGTCGCTGGCGGAGGGGCAGCCCGACGTGCTTGCGTCCTGCGTCAGCACTGTGCGCCACGCTGGCGACGTCAGCGCTCCTGGCGCGCAGGGCGCTCACGGGACCCACGGCGGACCATGAGATCCCGCCCAGCTCGGTGCCTGGCCGGGTTCAGAGTTTTACCCCGGCGCCGCCAATCTGCAGCCAGGAAAAAAATCTTCGAGCTCGTGAAATAACATTTTCACTGCAGGGCTCTGAAAAGTTTTGGTAGTTCTTAATTATGATTGCACACTGCTCTGGAGGGATAAAAGACTCAGGCCAATTTGAGCGTGTAAATGGTACCGGTAATAGTATTTTTTTTTCTTTTTTTTTTTTTTTTTTTTTTATTGTTGGGGATTCATTGAGGGTACAATAAGCCAGTTACACTGATTGCAATTGTTAGGTAAAGTCCCTCTTGCAATCATGTCTTGCCCCCATAAAGTGTGACACACACTAAGGCCCCACCCCTCTCCCTCCTTCCCTCTTTCTGCTCCCCCCCCATAACCTTAATTGTCATTAATTGTCCTCATATCAAGATTGAGTACATAGGATTCATGCTTCTCCATTCTTGTGATGCTTTACTAAGAATAATGTCTTCCACGTCCATCCAGGTTAATACAAAGGATGTAAAGTCTCCATTTTTTTTTTTAATGGCTGAATAGTATTCCATGGTATACATATACTACAGCTTGTTGATCCATTCCTGGGTTGGTGGGCATTTAGGCTGTTTCCACATTTTAGCGATTGTAAATTGAGCTGCGATAAACAGTCTAGTACAAGTGTCCTTATGATAAAAGGACAGTGCTTGAAATTGGTCTGTTCAGGAGGTCTATTTCTTCCTGGCTAAGTCTAGGGAGAGGGTGTGATTCCAAATATTGATCCATTTCCTTCACATTGTCAAATTTCTGGGCATAGAGTTTCTGGTAGTATTCAGAGATGATCTCTTGTATCTCTGTGGGATCAGTTGTTATTTCCCCTTTATCATTTCTGATTGAGGTTACTAGAGATTTTACTTTTCTATTTCTAGTTAGTCTGGCCAATGGTTTATCTATTTTATTTATTTTTTCGAAAAACCAACTCCTTGTTTCATTAATTTTCTGAATGATTCTTTCGTTTTCAATTTCATTGATCTCTGATTTGATTTTGGATATTTCTTTTCTTCTACTGAGTTTAGGCTTAGATTGTTCTTCTTTTTCCAATTCCATAAGATCTCTTGTGAGATTGTTGATGCGCTCTCTGTTTTTCGAATGTAGGCATCTAAAGCGATGAATTTTCCTCTCAAAACTGCTTTTGCAGTATCCCACAGGTTTTGGTAGCTTGTGTCTTCATTGTTGTTATGCTCAAGGAAGTTAATGATTTCCTGTTTTATTTCTTCCTGCACCCATCTGTTATTCAACAGAAGATTGTTTAATTTCCATGCCTTTGGGTGGGGTTGAGCATTTTTGTTAGAGTTGAGTTCCACCTTTAGTGCCTTATGGTCTGAAAAGATACAAGGTAAAATTTCAATTCTTTTGATTCTGTTGATATTTGTTTTGTGTCCCAGGATATGATCAATTTTGGAGAATGTTCCATGGGGTGATGAGAAGAATGTATATTCTTTATCTTTGGGGTGGAGTGTTCTATATGCGTCTATCAAGCATAGTTGTTCTAGGGTCTCTGATACAAATTGAAAGGAATATTTTCCTAATTTGATATTTATGTTTTATACTTTAGTTGCTTTAAATACTTTAGTTGCTTTAAATCCACATGTATCTGAAAATAAGATTGCAACTCCTCTTTTCTTCTGAATTCCATTTGCCTGAAAAATTGTCTTCCGACCCTTGACTCGGAGCTTTAATTTGTCTTTTGAAGCCAGGTGTGTTTCTTGCAGACAGCAAATGGATGGCTTGTGTTTTTTAATCCAGTCAGCCAATCTATGTCTCTTCAGTGGGGAATTCAAGCCATTAACATTTATTGAGATAATTGATAAGTGTGGTAGTATTCTATTCGTCTTATTTGGTGAGAGTCCATTGCTTAGTTTTATCTTTTGCATCAGTGTGGAGGTTTGGTTCTGTCCTTTGATTTCTGAGTTCTTACTTTGCTGCTGATCCATTGTGGTGGTCAGTGTGCAGAACAGGTTGAAGTATTTCCTGTAGAGCTGGTCTTGTTGTGGCAAATTTCCTCAATGTTTGTATATCCGTAAATGATTTGATTTCTCCGTCAATTTTTAAGCTTAGCTTAGCAGGGTACAGAATTCTGGGCTGAAAATTGTTCTGTTTAAGTAGATTAAAGGTAGATGACCATTGTCTTCTTGCTTGGAAAGTTTCATTAGAGAAGTCTGCGGTCACTCTGATGGATTTGGCTCTGTAGGTCAACTGGCGCTTACTCCTGGCAGCTTGCAGAATCTTTTCTTTTGTCTTGACTTTGGACAGGTTCATCACAATGTGTCTTGGAGAAGCTCGGTTAGAGTTGAGGCGACCTGGGGTCCGATATCCCTCTGAAAGCAGTGTGTCAGAATCTTTGGTGAAATTTGGGAAATTTTCTTTTATAATATTCTCTAGTATGGCTTCCATTCCTCTGGGGCATTCTTCTTCCCCTTCTGGAATTCCTATAACTCGTATGTTGGAACACTTCATAAAGTCCCATAATTCTGACAGTGAACGTTCTGCTTTCTCTCTCTTCTTTTCTGCCTCTTTTACTGTCTGAGTTATCTCAAGAACTTTGTCTTCTACCTCTGAAATTCTTTCTTCTGCATGGTCTAACCTGTTGCTGATACTTTCCATTGCATCTTTAAGTTCCCTAATTGACTGTTTCAGTTCCTTCAGGTCTGCTATATCCTTTTTATATTCTTCATATCGTTCATCTCTTATTTGATTCTGTTTTTGGATTTCCTTTTGGTTATTTTCCACTTTATTAGCAATTTCCTTCATTGTTTCCATCATTTCTTTTTTTTTTTTTTTTTTTTTTTTTTGTAGAGACAGAGTCTCACTTTATGGCCCTCGGTAGAGTGCCGTGGCGTCACACAGCTCACAGCAACCTCCAACTCCTGGGCTTAAGCGATTCTCTTGCCTCAGCCTCCTGAGTAGCTGGGACTACAGGCGCCCGCCACAACGCCCGGCTATTTTTTTTTGTTGCAGTTCGGCGGGGCCGGGTTTGAACCCGCCACCCTCGGTATATGGGGCCGGCGCCTTACCAACTGAGCCACAGGTGCCGCCCCCATCATTTCTTTCATTGTTTTCAACATGTGTATTCTAAATTCCCTTTCTGTCATTCCTAACATTTCTTTACAGGTGGAATCATCTGCTGTAGCTACCTCATGGTCCCTTGGTGGGGTTGTTCTAGACTGGTTCTTCATGTTGCCTGGAGTTTTCTGCTGATTCTTCCTCATGAGTGATTTCTTTTATCTGTTTCCTTGCCCTAATTTTCTTTTCACTTCCTCTTGCTCTTTAAGTTGTTGTGCCTGTGGAAGTTGTGGGCGGATTTAGACGGATTGAACACACGCGACCACTTGCCGGTTTTCCACTGTTTTAGTCCTCCTCTTGGGGTCCAGAAGTCTCTCGCTGACTCCCTGTATCCTCATAGGAGTGATGATAGGCAGTTCCCACCAGCCAGAGATGCCTGGAGTCCTATCTCCCCAGACTCACAGTTCCCAGATGCAAGGAAGCTGTTACTCGGCCGCCATCTTGCTCCGCCCTCCCAGTAATAGTATTTTTTAAATATGTCAGACTCCCCTTAATATCCAGCATACAGGGTGGCGCCTGTGGCTCAGTGAGTAGGGCGCCGGCCCCATATACCGAGGGTGGCGGGTTCAAACCCAGCCCCGGCCAAACTGCAACCAAAAAATAGCCGGGCGTTGTGGCAAGCGCCTGTAATCCCAGCTGCTCGGGAGGCTGAGGCAGGAGAATCGTGGAAGCCCAAGAGCTGGAGGTTGCTGTGAGTCCTGTGACATCATGGCCCTCTTCTGAAGGCGGTAAAGTGAGACTCTGTCTCTACAAAAAAAAAAATATATATATCCAGCGTACATTTTAAAACTTATACTTTTAAAATGAACATATGAGGCTCAGCGCCCATAGCACAGTGGTAACGGCGACAGCCACATACACCGAAGCTGGCAGGTTCGAACCTGGCCCAGGCCTGCTAAACAACAATGACAATTACAACAAAAAAATAGCCAGGCTTTGTGGCGGGTGCCTGTAGACTGAGGCAAGAGAATCGCTTAAGCCCAAGAGTTTGAGGTTGCCGTGAGTTGTGATGCCACGGAACTTAACCCAGGCGACATAGTAACTGTCTCGAAAAAAAAGTGCACAATTAAAGGGGAGGCTACAAATACTGTTTTGGACAATTAGTTGGTTTTTTGGTTTTTGTTTTTGTTTTCAGATTCATTGAAAGGGTACAAAGAATTAGGTGATAGTATTTGCATTTGTTAGGTAACAATTAGGGTTTTTAAAATACAGTCATTCCTTGGCATATGTGGAGCATTGGTTCTAGGACCACCCGGATATATCCGCATTCTCACTTCCCACAGTAGGCTCCGCAGAACCTCTAGGAAAAGTGGACCTTGTGGTATATGCAGGGCTGGGAATACTGTATTTTCTATGCCTTAGTAGGCCCGTGCTGTTCAAAGGTCTACTGCATTTATAAAAATAGCCCCTCAAGTCTATATGCTACATTTCAATAGCAGAACAGAAAATTCCAAAATGTCAACAGTAGTAATCTCAAGATTTGGGTCATCTTTATTTTCCAAATCTTCAAAAATGTTCACTGTGAGAATTTGAATTTTAAAATCTTAAAACTGGCTCACAGATTGTTTTTTTTTATTTTTTTTATTTTTTTTTTTTTGGCCGGGGCTAGGTTTGAACCCGCCACCTTCGGCATATGGGACCGGTGCTCCACCCCTTTGAGCCACAGGCACCGCCCTCACAGATTGTTTTTAATGGTGGGACATTTTAGTTTTAGAAAGATTGCATCTGCCTATGGAAGGGCCTTAATTATATGCGAAAATATCAAACATGTTGAAATTTTTAACTAGAAATTAGGATGTTTTGGTTATCGTTAGGTAGATAGCAAGGGAGCTTTGAGACTCTCCTAAGGGACAAAGCGGGTGCTTTACTTTGGTGCTATCTCCAGAGATTGCCCCTTTGAGGAAAAAGGACAAGCGTGGCCCCTCCTTGCTGCCCCACCTTAAACCTATCTGAAGCAACTACCACACCTATGTGCCAGGCAATTCAGGCACAGTAGGGTTTGGAAAGTGACTCAGGTTAGAGATAAGGCTAATTACATGCATGTGTTTAACTGTTAGTCAAAGTGGTTAGTAAGGTCTGGAGCACAAAAGTGGGGGCACTCAAGACGGTATAAAGCAGAATCCCAGACCATTACCAAAGACTTTGTCAGCCATGGGGGCCATTTGTTGTCTATGGCCAACATATCTTGCTCTGTAAACCTGTTTCTTTTCCTCAAGTAAACATTGTTTCACACTTCCCTTGCTTTTGGTGGGTCTGCTCATTTTTCCACCAAGAACCAGGAATGCGTAGCACTCTAGGAGTCCAGGCGTAGCACTCTAGGAGTCCAGGCTAGGTGGATTGCTTGAGTTCACAGGTTGGAAACCAGCCTGAGCAAGAGTGAGTCCCCTGTCTAAAAAAAAAAAAAGTGGGGCATTGTGGTGGGTGCCTGTAGTCCCAGTGACTTGGAAAGCTGAGGCAAGAGAATCACTTGAGCCCAAAAGTTTGAAGTTGCTGTGAGCTATGGCATCAGCGCACTCTACCAAGAGTGACAAGTGAGACTCTATCTCAAAAACAAACAACAACAAAAAAATGCAGAAAACTGCCTCAACCCTTCCAGTTATGAAGAATTTTTGTCATGTATTTGTCTTTTCCTATAATTTCTGACTTTTCTATAATGAATAAACATACTGCCTTTATAAAGAATAAAATTAGTACTTTGCTCTCTTTTATTTCAATCATATTGGATGTGTGAACTAAAATAAAATCATAAGGCTCAGTGCCTGAAGAACAGTGGTTATGGCGCCAGCCACATATACCAAGGCTGGCGGGTTTGACCCAGCCTAGGCCTGCTGAACAACAATGACAACTACAACAAAAAAATAGCTGGGCATTGTGGCGGGTGCCTGTAGTCCCAGCTACTTGGGAGGCTGAGGCAAGAGAATCACTTAAGCCCAAGAGTTTGAGGTTGCTGTGAGCAGTGGCACCACAGCACTCTACCGAAGGTGACATAGTAAGACTCTGTCTAAAAAAATAAAATAGAGCGGTGCCTGTGGCTCAACGGAGTAGGAGGCCGGCCCCATAAGCTGGAGGTGGTGGGTTCAAACCCAGCCCCAGCCAAAAACTGCAAAAAAATAAAGTAAAATCTTTGGCTCAGCACCTGTTGCTCAAGTGGCTAAGGCACCAGTCACATATACCAGAGCTGGTGGGTTCGAATCCAGCACAGGCCTGGATACAAAAACAACAATGACAACTTCAACCAAAAAATAGCCAGGTGTTGTGGCGGGTGCCTGTAGTCCCAAGTACTTGGGAGGCTGAGGCAAGAGAATCGCTTAAGCCCAGGAGTTGGAGGTTGCTATGAGCTGTGATGCCATGGCACTCTACCCAGGGCAACAGCTTGAGGCTCTGTAAAATAAATAAATAAAATCTTTTTTTTTTTTTTTTTTTTAGAGACAGAGTCTAACTTTATCGCTCACAATAGAGTGATGTGACATCATAGTTCACAGCAACCTCCAACTCCTGCACTTAGGCGATTCTCTTGCCTCGGCCTTCCAAGTAACTGGAACTACAGGCACCCACCACAAGGCCCGGGTATTTTTTTGTTGCAGTTTGGCCAGGACTGGCTTTGAACCCGCCACCCTAGGTATACGGGGCTGGTGTGCTACCTACTGAGCCACAGGTGCCACCCAAATAAATAAAATCTTAAGACTTCCCTCCCACTGGCTATGTGGACCCCCTCTTTGCCAAGAGACTACCCTAAAACTGAATTGCTAACATTGAGAAGAGACATCAGACATACCTCATCGTGCCCTCCTCCCCATCTTGTGGATATCCTTTATAAATCATTAATAGACCTAAGATTATACAAGACAAACTTTGAGGTCCTCATTTCAATAAAAAATACAGGGCTCTGTTCCAACCTTTTAGCATTTCACTTGATTAACTTATTTAATTCTCCCAACAACTGTGTGAGAGTACTATTACTTTTTTTACATTTTGAGTCTTGCTGTGTCACCCTAGGTGGAGTGCTGTGCCATCAGCCTAGTTCACAGTAACCTCAAACTCATGGCTCAAGTGACCCTCCTGCCTCACCTTCCTGAGTAGCTGGAAGTACAGGGGCTGCCACAATGCCTGGCTAATTTTTGCTATTTTTGGTAGAAATGGGATCTTGCTCTTGCTCAGACTGATCTTGAACTCCTGAGCTCAAGTAGTTCTCTCACCTCAGTCTCCCAGAGTGCTAAGATTATAGGTGTGAGCTACCACGCCACCCCTACTATTTATTATTATCCTCCAGTTTTATAGATAAGGAAACCAAGAGAATGAGCACTGAAGTAACTTGCCCAAACACA
Organism: Nycticebus coucang; assembly: GCF_027406575.1. Classification (NCBI taxonomy): domain Eukaryota; kingdom Metazoa; phylum Chordata; class Mammalia; order Primates; family Lorisidae; genus Nycticebus; species Nycticebus coucang. The sequence continues at coordinate 103,297,113 of NC_069783.1, read as the reverse complement.
CTCACCTAATGAAAATGGTGTCTCGGCAGTACCTGTAGCTCAGTCAGCAGGGCACTGGCCACATACACTGAGGTTGGCGGGTTCAAACCCGGCCCGGGGCCTGCTAAACAATGACAACTGCAACCAAAACAGCCGGGCATTGTGGCCGGCGCCTGTAGTTCCAGCTACTTGGGAGGATGAGGAAGAGAATCGCTTAATCCCAGGAATTGGAAGTTGCTGTGAGCTGTGATGCCACAGCACTCGACCCAGGGCGACAGCTTGAGACTCTGTCTGAAAAAAAAAAGAAAATGATGCCTCAAGCTAATAAATATCTATCATCTCACATATCCATCCTCCTTTGATGCTCTTATGGAGTTTTTTTTTGGGGGGGGATGAGAACATTTAAGATCTACTCTCTGCCATTTTAAAGAATACATTATCATTAACTATGGACACTGGGCTGCACAATGGATGTCCAGAACTTACTCCTTCCGCCTGACTATCCCCTTTGAGCAACATCTCCCCATTTCCTCAACCACCACCACCAGCCAGCCCATGGTAGCACCCACCTTTTAATTATCTGCTTCTATGAGTTTGACTTTTTTAGATTTCACATCTAAATGAGATCATGTAGTTTTTGTCTTTCCGTGTCTGGCTTATTTCACTTAATATATGTCTTCTAGGATCATCTATGTTGTGCAAATAATAAGAATTTTTTCTTTATTAAAAGCTGAATGGGGTCAAGTGCAGGGTCTCACGCCTGTAATTCCAGCACTCTGGGAGGCCCAGGCAGGTGGATTGCTTGAGGTTAGGAGTTTGAGATCAGCCTAAGCAAGAGTGAGACCCCTGTCTCTACTAAAAATAGAAAACCTAGCAAGGCATAGTGGTGGATGCCTGTCGTCCTAGCTATGCAGGAGGCTGAGGCAAGAGGATTGCTCAAGCCCAAGAGTTTGAAGTTGCTGTAAACTAAAATGCCGTGGCACTCTATCCAGGGTGACAGACTGAGACTTTGTCTCAAAAACAAACAAAAAATACCAAACAGCTGAATGGTACTCCATTGCATCTCTCTCTCCCTCCACCTTCAATTCCCTATCTTGGTTCTTGTGAATGATGCTACAAAGAACAGTGCAGATATCCCTTTGACATACTGATTTCATTTTACATGTCCCAAAGTGGAATTGCTAGATCATATGGTAGTTCTATTTTTAATTTTTGGAAGAATCTTCATACTGTTTTCTATAATGTACTAATTTACATTTCCACCAATAGTGTACAAGAATTCCCTTTTCTCTATATCCTTAAAAACAACTATCATAAAAAAAACAACTATCGGGCGGCGCCTGTGGCTCAAGGAGTAGGGCGCCGGTCCCATATGCCAGAGGTGGCGGGTTCAAACCCAGCCCTGGCCAAAAAACCACACACAAAAAAAAAAAAAAAAAAAAAAAAAAACAACTATCATTTTTAACAAAGGCTATTCTAACAGATGTATGATTTTAATTTATGTTTTCCTGATGATTAGTGATGTTGACTATTTTTTATGTACCTGTTGGTCATTTGTATGTCTTCTTTTGAAAAATGTCTATTCAGGGTGGCACCTGTGGCTCAAGGAGTAGGGTGCCGGTCCCATATGCTGGAGGTGGCAGGTTCAAACCTAGCCCCGGCCAAAAACCAAAAAAAAAAAAAAGAAAAATGTCTATTCAGGGCAGCACCTGTGGCTCAAAGGAGTGGGGTGCCATCCCCATGTGCCGGAGGTGGCGGGTTCAGACCCAGCCCCGGCCAAAAACTGCAAAAAAAAAAATTGAAAAAAAGAAAAATGTCTATTCAGGGGCGGCGCCTGTGTCTCATTGAGTAGGGCGCTGGCCCCATATGCTGAGGGTGGTGGGTTCAAACCCAGCCCCGGCCAAACTGCAACAAAAAAATAGCTGGGTGTTGTGTCGGGCGCCTGTAGTCCCAGCTACTCGGGAGGCTGAGGCAAGAGAATCGCTTAAGCCCAGGAGCTGGAGGTTGCTGTGAGCTGTGTGATGCCATGGCACTCTACCAAGGGCCATAAAGTGAGACTCTGTTTCTACAAAAAAAAAAAAGAAAAGAAAAATGTCTATTCAAGTTTTTTTTTTTTTTTTTTTTTTTTGAGACAGTCTCACTGTATTGCCCTTGGTAGAATGCCATAGCCTCACAGCTCACAGCAACTTCAAACTCTTAGGCTTAAGCTATTCTCTTGCTTCAGCCTCCCAAGTAGCTGGGACCACAGGCGCCCACTACAACGCCTGGCTATACATACATACATATATATATATGTTTTTTTTTTTTGCAGTTTTTGGCTGGGGCCAGATTTGAACCCACCACCTCCAGTATATGTGGCCAGCACCCTACTCTTTTGAGCCAAAGGCGCTGCCCATGGCTATATTTTTTGGTTGTAGTTGTCATTGTTGTTTAGCCGGTCCAGGCTGGGTTCAAACCCACCAGACTCAGTGCATGTGGCCGGCGCCATAACCACTGTGCTACAGGAGCCCAACCTATTCAGGTAATTTTCAATTGGATTATTTGTTTTCTTGCTTTTGAATTGAGTTCCTTATGTATTTTTTCACATGTATGGTTCCCATTTTATCTCATTCAGTAGTTTGTTCCTTCACTTTTTTGATGATTTCCTTTGTGGTACAGAAGGTAAGTTTGATGTAGTCCTATTTGTCTTTTTTCTTTTTGCTTTTGTTGCCTGTGTTTTGGGGATTACATCCAAAAAACAATTTCCTACACCATGGTCAAGAAGACTTCTTCCTAAGCCCAAGTGCCCATTGACCATGAATGGATTAATAAATTGTGGTATATGTATACCATGGAATACTATGCAGCATTAAAAAACTGGAGACTTTACCTCTTTTATGTTTACATGGATGGAGCTGGAAAACATTCTTCTTAGTAAAGTATCCCAGGAATGGAAAAAAAAAATCCAAGGTACTCAGTACTACTGTGAAACCAATTTATAATCACTCACACTTGGATATGAAAAATGAATCACAACTATAGCCTGGGATGAAAGAGGGAAGGGGAAAGAGAAGGGAAGGGAGGCAGGCAGGTCGATAGAGGGAGGGTTAGTAGGGGGACCACACCTATGGAGCATATTGCAAGTACAAGTTGGATCTATCAGGTGTAGAACACAAATGTCTTAATGCTGTAATTGGGTAAATGAGGTGAAGGCTCTGTTGATTAGCAGGATGTAAGCACTCCAATTTGTACAAATAATCAACACATCGAATCCCATAATGGCATAAATGTATTTATGATCTATGTACAAATGACTTAATAAAAAAAAACTTCTTCCCGTGTTTGTGTTTTTGTCTAGTGGTTTTACAGTTTCAAGTCTTACATTTAAATTTGCAATCCATTTTGAGTTTATTTACGTTATGATGTGAGACAAGGGTCCAATTTAGTTCTGCATGTGGATATCCAGTTTCCCCAAAACCTCTTGTCAAAGAGACTGTCCTTTACTCATTGTGTTATTACCTTTGTCAAAGATCATTTGACCATATGAATGTGTGGATTTATTTCTAGGCTCTAAATTCTGTTTCTTTGGTTTATGTATCTATTTTTGTGTCTATATTTATGTCAGTTTTTATGCCAGTATCATACTGTTTTAATTGCTATAGCTTTGTAATACAGTTTGAAACCAGGCACTGTAATGCCTTCAGCTTTGTTCTTTTTGCTCAAAACTACTTCAGTTATTCAAGGTCTTCGTTGGTTCCATACAAATTTTAGGATTTTTTTTCTCTTGTTGTGAAAACGGTCATTGAAATTTTGATAGGGGCTGGGCACAGTGGATCACGCCCATAGTCCTAGCACTCTGGAAGGTGGAGGCGGGTGGATTGCTTGAGCACACCAGTTTGAGACCCCCATCTCTAAAAATAGCCAGGCATTGTGGTAGGCGCCTCTAGTCTCAGCTACTCCAGAGCCTGAGGCAAAAGAATCGCTTAAGCCCAAGAGTTTAAGGTTGCTGTGAGCTATGACAGCACAGCACTCAACCGAGGGTGACAAAGTGAGACCTGTGTTCAAAAAAGAAAGGAAGAAAGAAATTTTGATAGGGATTGTGTTGAATCTATACATCACTTTGAGTACTATGGACATTTTAATAATAGCAATTCTTCCAATCCATGAACACAGGATATTTTTCCATTTATTTGTATCTTCTTCCATTTCTTTCATCAATGTTTTATAGTTTTCAGTCTACAGATGTAGACTGTAGATGTAAAAGCATCCTAGTTAAATTTATGTTTACAGTTTTTTATTTGGTGCTACAATAAATGGGGCTATTTTCTTCATTTCTTCTTTGTATACTTCATTGTTAGTGTATAGAAACACTACTGATTTTTGTATATTGATTTTGTATTCTGTAATGTTACTGAATATGTTTAATCTTTAATATGCCTTGGTAGAGTCAAAGTACTTTTATTAAGCTGCAAAACCTCAGTTTTCAGCAAAGGAAAGGATGAGTATGTCCTAGGCTTTAAAAGTATGTACTCACTTCCACTTGATGTCCACATCTTTTCCCAGCGTGCAACAGCCAGACTCCATCTCTACTAAATATAGAAAAACTAGCCAGGTGTCATGGTAGGTGCCATGGCAGGTGCCTGCAGTCTCAGCTATCCAGGATGCTGAGGCAAGAGGATAGATCACTGAAGCCCAGGACTGTGAGATTACTGTGAGCTTTGATGACACCACAGCACTCTACCATAGGGTGACATAGTGAGACTCTGTCTCAATCAAAACAAAACAAGAACGGCTCTGCGCTTGTAGTACAATGGTTATGGCACCAGCCACATGCACTGAGGCTGGCGGATTCAAACCCCACCAGGGCCAGCTAAACAACAATGACAACTGCGGTGCCTGTGGCTCAAAGGAGTAGGGCGCCAGCCCGGGCCAAAACTGCAAAAAACCCAACAACTTTGGGCACCTGTGGCTCAGTGGGTAGGGCGCCAGCCCCAAATACCGAGGGTGGCGGGTTCAAACCCGGCCCTGGCCAAACTGCAACAACAACCAAAATAGCCGGGCACTGTGTGGGCGCCTGTAGTCCCAGCTACTCAAGAGGCTGGGGCAAGAGAATCGCCTAAGCCCAGGAGTTGGAGGTTCCTGTGAGCTGTGATGCCACCACACTCTACCGAAGGTGATAAAGTAAGACTGTCTCAAAAAAAAAAAAAAAAAAAATGACAACTGCAACAAAAGAAAAAAAAATAGCTGGTGTTAATGGCGGGTGTAGTCCCAGCTACTCGGGAGGCTGAGGCAAGAGAATTGGTTAAGCTCAAGAGTTTGAGGTTGCCCTGAGCTGTGACATCACAGCATTCTAATGAGGGCGACATAGACTCTGCCTAAAAAAACAAAACAATTCCTACTATCAATCCATCCCATCGTTTTCTTAGTGCTCCCACTTTTGCTCCCACTTTGTGTGATTCTGTAGTAATCTTGAACTACTGCTTACTATAGAGGACTTTGAACATTCTCATGGCTTCTGAACTCAGTTGACATGATGTGGTTAAAAATGTTGAAATAGGGGCGGCGCCTGTGGCTCAGTGAGTAGGGCGCCGGCCCCACATGCCGAGGGTGGCGGGTTCAAACCCAGCCCCGGCCAAACTGCAACAAAAAAATAGCCGGGTGCTGTGGCGGGCACCTGTAGTCCCAGCTACTCGGGAGGCTGAGGCAAGAGAATCGCTTAAGCCCAGGAGTTGGAGGTTGCTGTGAGCTGTGTGAGGCCACGGCACTCTACCAAGGGCCATAAAGTGAGACTCTGTCTCTACAAAAAAAAAAAAAAAAAAATAGCCGGGCATTGTGGTGGGCGCCTGTAGTCCCAGCTGCTTGGGAGGCTGAGGCAAGAGAATCGCTCTAAGCTCAAGAGCTGGAGGTTGCTGTGAGCCGTGTGACGCCACGGCACTCTACCCGAGGGCGGTACAGTGAGACTCTCTACAAAAAAAAAAAAAAAAAAAATGTTGAAATAGGCCGGGTGCAGTGGCTCATGCCTGTAATCCCAGCACTTTGGGATGCCGAGATGGGTGGATCACCTGAGCGCAGGAGTTCGAGACCAGCCTGAGCTAGAGTGAGACCCCAGCTCTAAAAATAGCTGGACTTTGTGACAGATGCCTGTAGTCCCAGCTACTTGGGAGGCTGAGGCAAGAGAATCGCTTAAGCCCAAGAGTTAGACATTGCTGTGAGCTATGATGCCACAGCACTCTGCCAAGGTTGACAAAGTGAGACTCTGTCTCAAAAAAAAAAAAATGTTGAAATACGAGGAATTGACATGACTGCACATTACCACTGACACAATCTTTTGTTTGTGGGCATAATTGTTTCCACTTTTGCTTTAATTGCATCTCTGAAAATAGAAGTGTTGAAGCATTTGTACATGCTGCTCTTGATACCGATGCAACCTAAACTGACCTTCATATGCAGAGATGGGTATTTCATCCACCAACTGAGGAAAGATTTGGAGCTATCACATGGTAATACATGCCTGGAAGCACATGAGCTTGCACAGTTCACAGGTAGACACATATGTCTATTTCCTAAATTTAAATTGTGCACGTATGTCTATATATACACAAATTGGTATATGCATTTGTATGTGTATGTCTATACCTGTGTGTGTGTATCTGTGGGAATGAAACCCCCTATATCATGGCACTCTACTGAGGGCGACATAGTGAGACTCTTTCTCCAAAAAAAAAAAAAAAAAGTAAAAGAAAAACAAAGCATTTTCATGTATTTCTTCCATTCTTTTAAAATGATTTTGCATATTTTTTAGATCCATTATAGGATTTTGAATCTACTTTTAATATTAGAGGCATTTTCCAAGTAGATTATGTTTAAGCAAAGAAGAGATGGCATTTATTCTTTTTTTTTGAGAGCGTCTCACTCCATCGCCCTTTGTAGAGTGGCATGGCATCATAGCTCCTGGGTTTAAGCTATCCTTTTGCCTCAGCTTCCCAAGTGGAGGGACTAGGACTACAGGTACCTCCCACAATGTCTGGCTAATTTTTTTATTTTTAGTAGGGATAGGGTCTCGCTGTTGCTCAGGTTGGTCTTGAACTCCTTAGCTCCAGTGATCCACCTGCCTTGGTCTCCTAGAGTGCGAGGATTACAGATGTGAACCATGCCTGGTCAGGCATTTCTGTTTTTATAAAGAACAGAAGTGGTCTTTGTGCTGGTTTTTAGCTTTTAAAAATTCTAACAGTTTTACAGAATCCTCGAATCTGGTAGAAGTGTGATGTACACTGGCCAAGTGTTCACTAGTTCAGTAAATCAATGAGGTCCTGCTGGTGGTGGACACGGTGACCAGCACTGAGGATATAAAGACAAAATCCTGCCCCTCAGGGAGCCACTCTTCTGATGGGAATGTAAACCCATATTTAAAATGCACATCATAACCACTGAGCCAGAGGTACACACAAAGAACTGGGCAAAAAAGAAAAGGATATGAATTGTTTTAAAGAAATCGGGAAAGACTCCCCCAATGGGATGAATTGGAGCTGAGTCTCAAAAGTAAGAAAGGTACATTTATTACAAGAGGGCCAGTCAGGACCTGAGAAGACAGTCAATTCTCTTTGGCAGGTGCATTACCATTAAAAGAAAAACAGACTTCCCAGGTGCCACAGGAAAGAGTTGGGACTTCATCCTGCTTCAATGAGGCTAATAAACAAGGGTAAGGTGATTGATGGGGGCACTGTGAGGACAGTCCAAGGCAGGCAGCGGCTGCAAGCAGGGTGCAGAAGAAATGTTTCAGTGGCCTTTCCACAGCTGAGGTGATGGATTTTGGAGTAGTTAGATGTAGGGAGGCAGGTGGAGGTCATGGGAATGAAAACTCAAAGTCAACTTGTAATTAGCTTGAGAGCCAGGATAGATAGTGATGCCACCAAGGAAAATGGAGAAAACAGGAATGGAAGAAGGCTTGGGACACCTACCCCCCTAGCCTCCTCCTCTGCCTAAGCAACTTCTGGTAGTCTGCCAACCCCCAGCTCCTCGAGGAAGCCTTGCCTTCCCTTCCCTGCCCCGGTTTCTGCCATTGTGATCTTACACACCCTGTACTCAACCCATCACAATAGCTCCCATATGGAGGTGCAATTACCCATTTTACCTCCCCAGTGGAGAAAAAGGAATGTAAGACAGAGCCTCCCAGAATCTACAATTAAGGCAGGTGAAGGGCCAGAGGAGGACCAAGCCCTGGAAGAGGAATACCTTGGCATACTGTACACAGTGACTCAATAATTCCTGGATTTTCATGGATACATATATATTTCATATATATGCCATTCAAATTAAACAAAACACAAAAACAGGTTTTTGTTAATATTATTACAAACATTTATTAAGCACCAAGAGTATACTACAACGGTTGCTATATAAAAACATAATATTGATATAGTATCCCTGCCATTGAGCTTACAACCTAAAGAAATACAGGAAGAATGATATAAGCCTACCTCAACATTTTCTTAACTTAGAAATGGCTATTTTAGCAAATAGAGGAGGCAAAGTGACCTATTATTTCAGGTATAGTGTTAATAAGGCTTTGAATACGATCCAAAGAATGTTTTACTTGCACACATTTCCCCCAATTATATTAGGCTTGCTAAGAGTACTTAGAAATTTGGTAAGAACAATGACTTAACTTCAACTGTCTTGTAGGACTTTAAAACTAAGAGATGTTTACAGCCTAAGTTTTCCAGCAGTCATGGCAAGCCCCATGAAAAATACCATGAACCAGGCAGAGTTTGTCTTTCATGCCACTTAAAACTTTTCAACTTCTTTCTTCTTGCCCACATGTGAGGGCTCTAATGATAACCTTTATCAAGGAAGAAAGTACGAGATAAACTACCCCAAAGTACTAGAGGCTGAACAAGTAGAACTTCCAAGAAAGATGTTGAGACTGAGAAGAGACAATGGGGAGACCTACAGTAACAGGAAGTGCCTGGCTACATATATAAATGCAATCAGTCAAGTTCAGGCCTTCATGCATCTTCAAGTGATGAAGAACATAGGCAATTGCTCGCTTTTCTGCTCTGTGTATCTGGTGTAGGGTATATAAGTATTTAGCATCAAGACTCTCAATTGCAAACCTTGTCCTATTTCACTTACATTTATAGCATAATATTTAATAAATACTTCCATGGTTTTTCACTGCTGGTCACAGATTAGCTGACAAAGGCACACTGAAAGGATATTGATTCTCTGTCAAATGCAAAGATTAAACTATTGAGCACATATGGTCAAACTACATATTGATTATTTTCACTCGTTTATGATAATTCTTTTGACTCTAGGAGAACACTAAGAAATTACTGGTTTTAAGTTATCTAAACAATTTATTCTATAAAGTGCATGCACAAAATTTTTAAAAAATGCACTATACAAGTATTTTAATGGCAGAGTGGCAGCATCCTGAGATATTTTTAATGGCAAAACTATTTCAGCAGTTTTTGGAAAAACCAATAATTTTCCCCAAAAAGTCTATCTTGGCAATTTTGTTTTTAGATAACAGCAGCAGCAACATGTTCGTAAAGCTTGTTTTATACAAAAAATTTATCCAGAAAGTATGGTCCAGAAACTTCAGGATAAAACTTTATGAAAACAAAATAATAATTTTAACATAAAATTGGCACTAAAACACCCCCTTCCAATTTAAAGATGAAATTTAAGACCTCCTATACCTAGTAAATAAAGTCTAATTAAGTATAAGATTTTAAATGAAAAACCTGAAACACTGTCAACAGTATTCTTCAATAGGTCTCAGGGAAAAAAAAAGGAAAACTTTTTTTTTAAATTTAATTACAGCTGTGCTAAATGAATTAGGTTTACCAATCTCAGTCAATGCACTTACTTCTGGTTGGTATTGTATGAAATGGCTAGAACTCCTGATTATGTATTTTCTAAGGCAAAGCAAGTTTGATTGCATAAAGCATAGATATTAGCATGGTTATAAAGGCAATATGACCAACATACACATCCACTTTAAAGAAGTGATACATTCCAAGCTACATACAATTTAATTTCATGTCCTATTCTAAGACTACATGTTTGACAGTAAGCTTAGAAGCATAACTGCTGAAACACATTAAAAAATACTTCATTTTTCCGTTATTGTAAAGTATACCATAGTTTCAAATACCTGGTATAAATTTTTTGCACAAAATTTTAAAAGACATACTATCAGCTGGCTATAACTACTGTGTTGAGTAATCACATAAAGGAAGAATTTGCAAGGAGAGCAAAATATAAAACTAAGCATAATAATTATTGCATTAAAAAAAGTAGTTCTGAATACACTTACTCCTTGTCTTAGTAATATGTGTATTCATTCCTTTTATAACTACCAGGTTGATAAACTAGATAATACTAAGATTGTGTAAGATTTGTTTATGCTGTTTTTTTTTTTGCAGTTTTTGGCCAGGGCTGGGTTTGAACCTGCCACCTCCAGTATACGGGGCTAGCACCCTACTCCTTTGAGCCACAGGTACTACCCTGTTTATGCTGTTTTTATACCTGAGTCATTTAAAAGCTGACTCCTTTGATTTTAAAAAGTTACATTTAATTTGGGGGGCTTTAATTAAGATTTAACATTTGGCTATGTATTTTTTTGGTATATAGTCTACATGTCAACAAACTGATACGGGTTAATTAATAAGGCAAATCTTGATTTCATCTGTGTTTGAAATACACAAGTTATTTTTTCCTTTTTAATGAAAAAAAGGAGATGAAAGATTTATATGTCCTCTTAGCTGTCACTGCTTTGAGATACAGCTTTTATAAATAAAGGTGGATCAAATCAAACTTCTTGTCTTTACGAAGAAGAAAAAAATCAAGGAAGTTATTTCCTTCCTAAGGTCTCAGCTAGTTTCTTAAGTCTTTTCTTCAGCTCCAGTGGAAATTTCTCATAGCACTTCTTACAAACTGGCTTCATGTCAAACTCCACAAATTTATTCCTAAAGATAATAATTATAAAAAGAAAGAAATTAGTGAAAACACACACAATAGACATATAAATAGTATGAAGGCATTTTACTGAACTAAATGAAAACACTATATGATGACATCTACATTCATGTTAGTAAAGAATTATAATTCTAATCTCAATTCTTATTGTAGTAAATGTAAGAAATTCACAATATTGTTTAAAAAAACTATCCTTATTTATTTACTTTTGGGGGGGGACAGTCTCAAGCTGTTGGCCTGGGTAGCTTCAAACTCTTGGGCTTACGCGATTCTCTTGCCTCCGCCTCCCAAGTAGCTGGGACCCACCAAAATGCCCGGCTATTGTTTTGTAGTTGTCATTGCTGTTTTGCAGGCCTGGGTTGGGTGTGAACCCGAGCCCCAGTGTATATGGCTGGCACCCTAGCTGCTGAGCTACAGGCACGGAGCCTGTCCTTAACATCTATATGTGTAACAAAGATTCTGTGTTACATTTTACTCTGTGCTAAGTAAACAGAAAACCTGATGTAAATGTAACTTAGGTAAGTAAAGTCAATCTAAAGTATTATGAAAACAACTGGAAGAATACATGTATTTAAAGCAAATAATCGTATTTTTGTAATGGAATGATCTCTTTATTGGTGGCAACATGACCTTATTTAGTATTTTATATTAGGCAGCTATGAGGTTTCATCTTTTCTGGTATAAAATTGTTTTCCTCTTAGCCCCAACCCCCCACCCCCCCAAAAATCACTTTAAATCTTCTAAAAAAATTATCTTGAGACACAATGGGTTATTTTGGTCGTCTGACAGAAGGTTGGTAAGGGAGATAAAAGAAGTTTTTAATCCCCTTAAGAACACTAACGTAACCAGATCATTCATAATTATATAGTAAATGGTAGCTATTTGGAGAACTCAATTATTCTTTTTTTTTTGGAGACAGAGCCTCAAGCTGTCACCCTGAGTAGAGTACCATGGCATCATAGCTCACAGCAACCTCCAACTCCTGGGCTGAAGCGATTCTCCTGCCTCAGTCTCCCAAGTAGCTGGAACTACAGGCACCCGCCACAACGCCCGGCTATTTTTTGGTTGCAGCTGTCATTGTTGTCTGACAGTACCCAGCTGGATTCGAACCCGCCAGCTCAGGTCCTTAGCGGCTTGAGCCACAGGCACCGAGCCTCAATTTTTCTTTTTAAAAGCAAGAGCAATACATATTATCAACTTACTTGTAAATCAGTCCAGGAGAAGACAACTTCTTTGATAGCCTCCTGACCATTTATAATACATTTCCAATATTAAAGTAGCTTATTGCTTTTAGAATCCAGGGTCTTTAATTTTTGAATTGAGTAAAACACTCAATTTTATAACTTATCTGTAAAATTGTATTTAGGAGTATTTGTGGACCAAGCCTAGTGGTATATTGTTATCTATGACAAAAATTAGCTGATACAATTTTTAATGTATTTTTAAAGTGTATTAAACTAGACTATTTGCTTCAAGATCATTTTAAAAAACAATGTTTTTTTTTTTTTTTGTAGAGACAGAGTCTCAGCTTATTGCCCTCGGTAGAGTGCCGTGGCGTCACACAGCTCACAGCAACCTCCAAATCCTTGGGTTTAGGCGATTCTCTTGACTCAGCCTCCCAAGTAGCTGGGACTACAGGCACCCGCCACAACGCCCGGCTATTTTTTTGTTGTTGCTGTTTGGCCGGGGCTGGGTTTGAACCCTCCACCCTCGGCATATGGGGCCGGCACCCTACCCGCTGAGCCACAGGCGCCGCCCTTAAAAAACAATGTTAATAACAAAGTTAATTCTGACCCACATAGATAAAATGAAAAATCTTATACTTTTATGTTGTGCCTCAAAAAAAAAAAAGAAATATCCTCTATTTTAAAACACCATATTAGTAATTATTTTACAGCTGTTTTTCACAGAGACCCTTATGCTGACAGTAATTCAAATATTATATTTTAACTGGCAGATCAAATACTTGAAGGGGTAATTTGATTTAAATAACATAGTTGAATTATTTTCTCTTAAGGTCTATTTAAAACAAAAACTAGTAACTGTCACTTTTTTTTTTTTTTTTTTTTTTGATAAAAGAAAAAATTCACTGGCTCAGCACCTGTAGCTTAGTGGGTTAAGGTGCTGGCCACATACACTAGGCCTGGCAGGTTTAAACCCGGCCTGGGTCTCCTAAACAACAATGACAACTACAACAGCAACAACAACAAAAAATAGCCGGGCACTGTGGTGGGCACCTGTAGTCCCAGCTACTTAGGGAGGCTGAGGCAAGAGAATCACTTAAGCCCTAGAATTTGAGGTTGCTGTGGTGATACCACAGCACTCTTCTGAGGGTGACATAGTGAGACTCTGTCTCCAAAAAGAAAAAGAAAAAAAAAAAAAAAGAAAAAAACTTACTCTTTAAAAAGAACTTATTTCTCTTTATAAACTTTTTAGAGCTCCAGGGCCAGGCTTGGTGGCTCACACCTGTAATCCTAGCACTCTGGGAGGCTGAAGAGAGTGGATTCTTAAGCTCAGGCGTTTGAGACCAGCCTGAGCAACAGTGAGACCCTGCTTTTAAAAAAAATAACTGGGTACTGTGGCAAATCCCTGTAGTCCCAGCTACTCGGGAGGCTGAGGCAAGAGGATCACTTGAGCCTAAGAGTTTGAGGTTGCTGTGAGTTGTGACGCCACAGCACTCTACCCAGGGTGACTGAATGAGACTCTGTTTTTAAAAGTTTAGAACTCTGGGCGGTGCCTGTGGCTCAGTGAGCAGGGCGCCGGCCCTGTATGCTGAGGGTGGCGGGTTCAAACCCAGCCCCGGCCAAACTGCAACAAAAAAATAGCCAGGCGTTGTGGTGGGCGCCTGTAGTCCCAGCTACTCGGGAGGCTGAGGCAGGAGAATCGCCTAAGCCCAGAAGCTGGAGGTTGCTGTGAGCTGTGTGACGCCACGGCACTCTATCGAGGGCAATAAAGTGAAACTCTGTCTCTACAAAAAAAAAAAAAAAAAAGTTTAGAGCTCTACACTCTACTGAAGGCTGTAAAGTGAGACTCTGTCTCTACAAAAAAAAAAAGCAATCATGGGAGAAAAATGGCAATCATGGGAGAAAAATGAAACAATAATGTTAATAATTAAACAGAATTTCAAAGATTGAAATACTGTCCATGAAAATCAGGAATAATGCAGTTTGAAGACATCAAAGAAATGAATTTATAAACAGAAGCATATAGGCATTGTATGAAAGCATATAAAAAGATCACAGAGAAGATATCTAATGTAAATTAGACGGACTTTGCTTAGATATAAAACATGCCAAAAGAATTGAATACAGAATTTAGAATACATGCATTTAAAAAAATATCAAACAACACTTAGAATTTATCAATTAAATTATTTTAGGCAAAGAAACCAAAGCCAAGATCTTAAAAGCTGCAGTTATGAGACAAAAACACTTTAAAACTTTTCCTCTTGTCTATTCAGAAATTGGAATTCTTCCCTTTGAATCAATTTTAAAAAATGAAAGAAAAGATATCTATAGCATATTGTGATTTTAAAAAAGGTTAGTGAGTCTAGAGATTAAGTGAAATACATGAGCACAAGCTGGCATTAGGTATGTAACTTATTCAATCTTTATGATTTTAATAATTATGCAAAAGGACCAACTCTATGCAGGACAAATACTTGTGTTTCAAACTCTGACGCCTACAAATACATGCCAAAAAGAGGGGTGGAGGGAACAAAAGACCGAAACAGAACAGAAACATATTCCAAAGGACTAACCAAAGAAGAAAGTGGTGAAAATGACGATAGAAGGGATAGAAAAGTTTACAAACAGACTGGCTTTTTCTTTTTCTGCTTGTCCTTATCCTTCGCTTCTCTCTCCCGTTTGGCAAGTCGCCTCTTAAATTCTTCTGGCATTTTCTCATAACAGTGTTTGCAGACTGGCTTTAGATCAATTTCAACAAATTTATCCCTTTGAGTAGGACAAAGAAGGAATAGAAAGAAGAAAGAACAGGGAACAATTAAAGGGAGAAACTTTACTTTCAGAAGGCCTGAGCAGAAAGAAGAAATAGGGATTAAATAATTCTTTTTTAAATTCTTCACCCCAGAGTTCTGAGTCTCAGGATCCCCACTGGACTGAATCATAGACTTACTTGAGTGTTAACTTAGTGTTGCAGGTAGAACAGGCGAAGCAGTTCACACACCAGGCCTTGTTAAGAGCAGAGACCACTGGAGGAGGAGCAGAGAGATTTGGTCACATGGATGCATGGATTTGGTATAGGAAGCGGGCAGCTTAAATCTTACAAATCTAAAACAGAACTATTTATTCTAAGGCTACTTCTGTGTCACTTGGAAGAGATTCTCAAGACTTCTTTCTAGGGAGGTTCTTTACTTGCAGAAGAATCCCATAGCTAAAAAGCTCAGCGCCAATAATAAATGTATATTGATTCAATCAAGTTTAATAATTTATTAGGACTATTTTTTAATATTATTAAATAAATACACAAACTAAACACTATGTCTTTTGTGACTAAAGGCTTCATTTTAGGGAAAATTATTATTGCCTTTTCAACCATTATTTATATAGTTGTCCCTCAGTATCTGCAGGAGATTAGTTCTAAATCTCAGATACTCAAGTCCCGGATATAAAATGCACGTACCTTATATACATCTTTTCCTGTACTTTAAATCACCTCTAGGTTACTTATAATACCTAATACAAGGTAAATAATAGTCATTATAATGTATTGTTTTGTTATTTGTATTATTTCTATTGTTGTACTGTTATTTTTTTTTCCAGAATATTTTCTGTCCATGATTGGTTGAATCCATAGATGTGAAGCCTCCAGATACTGAGGGCAACTGTAGTTAATTCTTCTTTTTCCTTAAGTATCCTGTGAGGCATATCAATGATACATCCTGTGTCTTACACCAATGACTGTGCCCTCTCAGCCCATGGACCACGCAGCAACGTGCACACCCTGTGTCACTCAGGTGAGCTTTTGTGGCACAGTGCTTGCTGATCAGAATGCTCTCTGCTATTTCTGTCTCTACTGCCACTGGCCCAACAAAGAAACAGGAACTAGACAATTTCTTAAAACCCAGACGTTAACTTCTTTGCCTGTGGGAGTCCTTTTTTCCAAAGCTTACAGTAGGAAAATAGCCTCCTTTGACAGCCTCTTTCACCTGGCCACTGTTTCAGGTAGGAAGGTTTTCTTTCCAATGGCACTAAAGATTGTTTTCCTGAACTAGCCTTTTTGCAAACTGCACATAAGCTGTGTTTCAGAAAGTATTTCCTCAATTAGGTGAAGTCTGCTGAGAACCGTGAATCATGCTAAAAACAGGATAGTTTAAAACTTTGCCAGGAAGTCTCTGGCAGAATTGTGCTCGTGACCATGAGCAAACACAGCTGCTTCCTTTCTGTTCTAGTCAGCCAGCCCAACATAATCACCCAGTGTAAGGCTGATAAGTCGCTGGTATGCTTGCTGTTAAGTGCCAGGTTTTAGCATGTACAGGTCAAAGTGACTCTTCTTAACTACCACAGCAGATTAAACTGTTCCTAATAAACACTGTAGAGCTTCCAGAACTGGAAATAGAAACAGGTCTTGGATCCACCAGGAAGGGTTCCCACAATTGCCCAGCATAATAACACTGAGGCAGTGGCCTAAGTATTATACATGAGCAACAAATTCAACTCTTAGATATTATCTTACTATGATAGATGACTTGGGAAACATGCCAAAGAAAAGAGAAAAAGTAACTGATAATGATCCCATTCCAAACAATACCAATTACCAACCTTTCAATTGTCACATTACCCAAGCGTTGCTTTTATATCAAAACAGCGCCATATAAAATCCACACAGATACTTACCATCACCTTCTATTACACGGTTGCAGTGAAAACAAACATCACCGAATAGCTGAAAATGAAAAAATATGGTAAAATTTCAAGACGTGGTAGAATTAAATTTTAGAACACTGAACATTTAATATAGTTTTAGGTCTTTCTATCACTTAAAAACAAATAGCTGGCTATCTAAATCCAGAACTGTGAATCCAAAAAAAAAAAAAAAAGAACTGTGAATCCATTTGGATAAGAAAGATAAATGAAAAAACTCATAAATGGGGGAGGAAAGCAGGCTCTTACTCAGGCAGAGAGCTGAGGACCAAATAAGCATGGGGTGTGGGGCTGGAGAATTGTGATTTGCAACTAGAGCAGGGGTACTAAATCTAGGGGGGAGTTTGACAAGGAACAGGACATTTACATGGCTGTAAAATGAAATGTCCACAAATTGCTTACTACTTGCATGAGAGGGAAGGAAATAACAATTCATGGTGGAGGTACCAGTCAGCTTCAGCCTGGGGGACATCTACCATCAGGGAGATGGATGCAGAGCCCTCTAGAGACAAGGCCCTGCGAGGACACCTCACCACCTGCACAGTGCTGCAGCCTAGAGTGCATCATCTTGTCTAATTATGAGGAACCAGCAGATGAACTCAAGTAAAAAGCAATTTATTAAGGGGGGAAGGGAATCTACAGTCTTTAAAAAATGTCTATGTCATCAAAAAAATTTTTTAAAGGCTTCAGAAATGTTCTAGATTTAAGGAGGCAAAAGAAACATGATAATCTGGGTGGTGCCTGTGGCTCAAAGGAGTAGGGCGCCAGCCCCATATACCGGAGGTGGTGGGTTCAAACCTGGCCCCGGCCAGAAAAAAAAAAAAAGAAACATGATATCCTACTCCAGGAGTGGAAACAAAGTCCTACGAGGACATTATTGGGTCAAGTGACAAATTTTTAAATAAATAAATGAACTTATTAATACTAATGACCATAGTTGAATAAAGTAGTTCCATATTCTTGGGAAATATACACTGAAGTCTTTAAAGGTAAAGGATGATGATTCATTAAAGCTTATTATCAAATGCTTCATTAAAAAAAACTTTGCATTTAATTGTATTCATGTATAAAGATATGTTTTTTTGTTTTTTTTTTTGAGACAGAGTCTCACTATGTCACCCTTGGTAGAGTGCCATGGCATCACAGCTCAAAGCAACCTCAAACTCTTAAGCTTAAGTGATTCTCTTGCTTCAGTCTCCCAAGTAGCTGAGACTGCAGGCGCCCACTACAACATCCGGCTATTTTTTTGTTGTTATTGCAGTTGTCATTGCTGTTTAGCTGGCCTGGATGGGTTTGAACCCGTCAGCCTTGGTTTTTGTGGCTGGCGTCATACCCACTGAGCTATGGTGCCACCAATATGTGTTTGTTTTTATACAGCAAGATCTAATAGGTGAAAATGATGATGCAAATGGTGAATCTGAATAAAAGGTATACAGGTATTCTTTCCATTTTTATTTTATAATTTTTTGGAGTCTGAATTTATTTCCCAAATAAAAAGTTAAAAACGAATCTCTATAGACCAATGTACATTTTACAAGAGATATCCTTGTAGCTAAAATATTAATAAGCTTAAATTCAGAAAAGCGTATCAGTAAAATACCTGATTATAGTGGGTTTCACAATATGCCAGGCCTTTCCTCTCATAATGGCGATGTCCAAGAAATGGTTTTTCACACTTGGCACAAACAAAATGCTGGAAAAGATTGTCATAAGTCATTTTTTGAATTGCCCATTTTATATCTAATTAAGTAAATCCCGAAGTTAATCTATCCTCAGAGAAAATACATGAAGGTTTGAGGAAGCCATTTCATTTGGCCATAAGTAACCCCACAATACATTCACAGTCATAATTCAGATTGTCAGTCTTTGACAGGTTGTTTTCAAACCCAGCCTATTCAAACACAAAATGAGTAAAGAGATGAACATCTTAGTAGCATCTGTAAATAGCTGCTGCTGGATTCAGAAGACCATGACATTTCTTGCTTCAAGAAGGATTTAAGAACTAGAGCGCACGTCTTATCTCTCACTGAATCGTGAAGCTGTGTGTGTGTGTGTGTGTGTATTTGGTATTCTTTAACCTTTAGAATTTCCTAGTCTTGCTAGCACACCTGAACCATGGACATTCCAAAGTACTGGTTACCCCCTATGCTGTTCACAACTCACCTCCACATGCCACTGCTTGCCCATGGCATTGACCACACGCCCCTCAATGGGCCGACGGCAAGCACCACAGATGGGGACCCCCATTTTATCATGGCATGGCAGGCAGTACAGCTCCCCTTTCAGCTCCCGGGCATCAGCCGTCAGCTCCTTCCTGTCCATGAGAAAGATGCCCAACTGAGTATTACTACTGAGAGAGAGAGACTGGCAACCAAATGTGGCTAGCATACTTTTTAGAAGCTGCTAAAAGATATTACTGTGATCATCCTGGTAGTTTCCCCCCCCCCCTCCCCATTAGATGTGATCAGAGTAACCTGAATTCTCAGGCTTGAACAGGTTTCAGATTCCAAACATCTGTATCTTTTTTTTTTTTTTTGGCTGGGGCTGGGTTTGAACCCGCCTCCTCCGGCATATGGGACTGACACCCTACTCCTTGAGCCACAGGCGCCGCCCCAAACATCTGTATCTTATAATAACAATAATAAAATATAAGGATAGATCAGATACATACCACCACCCCAATATTTATCATTTCCTTCTCATATCATCATGTTACATTTTAGCCCATTTATCTTCCTTAAAAAGCTACAGGGAATAATCACAGTGCTGCGGGTAGACTGAGTAATACTACCTGTTATGGACTGAATGTGTCCCCCCAAAGTTCTTAGGTTGGGAACTTGATTCTCAACGCAGAGGTGTTGGGAGACAGGACCTTTAAGAAGTGATTAGGTTATATGGGCTCTGCCCTCATAAATGGATTAGTGTCTGCTGGCTCACACCTGTAATCCACACTCTAGGAGGGCGAGGTAGGTGGACTGCTAGAGCTCTCGAGTTCAAAAGCCGCCTGAACAAGAGCAAGAACCCATCTCTACTAAAAATAGAAAAACTATCTGGGCATCATGGCGGGTCCCTATAGTCCCAGCTACTTGGGAAGTTGAAGCAAGAGGATTCTTTGAGCCCAGGAGTTTGAAGTTGCTGTGAGCTATCATACCATTGTACTCTAGCCTAGGGCAACAAAGGGAGACTTTGTCTCCAAAAAAAAAAAAAAAAAAAAGGATTAGTGTCATTACTGAGGGAGAACATTCCCTATAGAAGGATGAGTCCAGCTCCCAACTCTCCCTCCTTCTTTCTCTCTTCCATGTGATGCCCTCTGCCATGTTACAATACAGTGAAAAGGTCATCACCAGATGCTACACTTCCCAGCCTCCGGAACCATACGCCAAATAAACTTCTGTTCTTTATAAGTTACCCAGTGTGTGGGAGTCTGTGAAAAACGGACTAAGACACTACCTTTCCAAGCAAACTGAAGAGTTTGGAAACTCGTTACATTCATTCACAGTTATTTTCATAAACTGTTAAGAACAGTTTTCTATAGGTTAATAGAAAATAAACAATGAAATGACCATAATTTTCCTTCTCCAAATGCTCAAATTAGCTATTATTTTCAGTATCCTGTGTCAATCAAAATTTGTCTAGAGAAGGCCCCAATCAGTCAAATGGACTTGTTTGAACTTCACCTATTTTAAATAATTCTCTCGGAGAGATCCTAATGAAAAGTGGACAGAGAAAAATCCCACAAGAGGCAAGACAGGCAAGAAAACCTGGTAAGGCACAAGCCAGTAACTCAATCACAAAAGGGGAGGTGGCTGAACTTACACCATAAAACTGTTTTCTTAATCTTTAATCTGTTTCTCCTCCACCCTGCTATAATTTAGCTCATATTGACTATAGTAAAGAATCTTTTTATACCAATTTTTATACTACGTAGCAAATTCAGAAAATTCACAGCTTAACAATTTATAACTTTCTGAAGATAAACAATTAAATATATACTTTTTTTTTTTTTGCAGAGACAGAGTTTCACTTTATCGCCCTTGGTAGAGTGCCGTGGCGTCACACAGCTCACAGCAACCTCCGACTCCTGGGCCTAGGCGATTCTCCTGCCTCAGCCTCCCAAGTAGCTGGGACTACAGGTGCCCGCCACAACACACAGCTATTTTTTTTGTTGCAGTTGGCTGGGGCCGGGCTTGAACTCGCCACCCTCGGTATATGGGGCCAGTGCCCTGCTCACTGAGCCACAAGCGCTGCCCTAAATATATACTTTTTAGATATAAATAAATGTAATTTGATATCCTATTTGTTACAACTGTAAAAGTTATGTATGTACACAGATAAGACTTATTTTCTTGTTCTTGCATCTTGTATTAGAAAAACATGGGGATGGCTTGGTGCCCATAGCTCAGTGAGTAGGGCGCCAGCCACATACACCGAAGGTGGCAGGTTCCAGCTCGGCCCGTGCCTGCTAAATGACAACTGCAACCAGAAAAATGGCCAGGCGTTGTGGCGGGCGCCTATGGTCCCAGCTACTTGGGAGGCTGAGGCAAGAGAATCGCTTGAGCCCAAGACTTTGAACTTGCCGTGAGCTGTGATGCAACAGCACTCTACCGATGGTGACATAGTGAGACTCTCTCAAAAAAAGAAAAACATGGGGATAACTGGGGACTAATATTTTAATGTGTGTATGGACTGATATCAGATATACGTGTTACAAAATTACTGGTAACTTTCTTAAGTATGATAAGATTATTGTGGTTTTTTTTTTTTTTTTGGCCGGGGCTGGGTTTGAACCTGCCACCTCCGGCACATGGGGCTGGCGCCCTACCCACTTGACCACAGGCGCCGCCCAGATTATTGTGGTTTTATAGGAAAATGTCCTTCTTCTTAGATGTATAGTCAGAGTCATGATGTCTACAACCTACTTTTGAACTGCTCAGTGAAAAAAAAAATTAAAGGTATATATGTATGTGCACATACACAAGTGTGGCAAAACATAAACCTAAATGAAAAGTATTCATTATACCATTTCTCTCGACTCTTTCATAGGTTTAAAATTTTTCAGACTAAAATGTATAGAGAAATACAATTTGGTTTGCTGGAGAATCAAATGCAGATAAATGTAATCTTTTAATTTCACTATGTCATAAAAAGAAAAAGTCGTAATACCCGCAGTTGGCACAGTTGAAATGGTCTGGATGGTAAGGGTCGTTCTTGAATATCAGAGGTTGCTCATCAATGATGGCATGGCACTTCTGGCAAATGTACTTCCCAAGGCCTCTGGCTTTCTCACGATTATGACAAGGGCGACACAGGTGTCTAAAAAAAGAGCCAAACTTAAATTTAAAAACCTAGTGTTTTCCTAATAATTAAAAAGAAATATACTTGCCGTATTTAAAGAAACTATTTCTTTAAAAATCACTCCTGTGTTTTAAAGCAGAATCAAGCTACAGGAAAAATGTGTTCCAACCCCAGCGTCTTGACTGATTTTCAAGAAAGTCCATCTGTGTACATCCCTATTGGTGACTCAGCTGGGCATGGAGCAGTCATGCGCAGAAACTCTTTCCGAGTGGGCATCACAGAATCAATGCACTACAGTGTCTTGGTCCCCGGGCCCTACATTCAAGGGTCCTAGAGCACTGCTCTGCATCCCACAGGGAAAATACCATCTTGTAATAGTCATGTTGTCCACCCACATCCAACAAGGATGGAAAACTCCTACCTCCCAGCATTCTTGACAAACCCAATATCAGCCAGAACTTCCTGGCAGAGGTCACAGCGGAAGCACTCAGGATGCCAACTGTTATTCATTGCTTTGATAACTCGGCCAATGATGAATTCACCTGTGGGGAAGTCACATACACAGGATGTTACTAAGTAATAAGTGTGGCACCTTATTTGCTCAAAGCAAATAAGAAAAAGTGACAAAAATATCTATTCAAATCTTTCTCGAAAAAAGAGGGCTTTTTATTTATTAATATTCCTATGTCTACCAGAGCAAGAACCACATTCAAAACAAAAAATGGTTTTTATTTCATCTTAGTCCTTGTTTTTGATTCAGTGGCTGTATTTGGGAGCTTTTTTTTTTCTTCTGAGATAAGAGTCTCACTCTGTGCTCTGTGTAGAGTGCTGTTGTGTCATAGCTCACAGCAACCTCAAACTCTTGGGCTTGCTTAAGAGATCCTCTGGCCTCAGCCTCCCGAGTAGCTGAAACTGCAGGCACCCACCATGAGGCCCAGTTAGTTGTTTTGTTTGTCTGTTTGTTTGTTTTAGTAGAGACAGGGTCTTGCTCTTGCTGAGGCTGGTCTCAAACTCCTGAGTTCATATATTCCTCTAGCCTCAACCTTGTAGAATGCTAGGATTACAGGCGTGAGCCACAGTGCCTGGCCTTAGTATTTTGGGGCTGTTTTATCACATCTCTGAACTAGCTTTCCCCTTCTGAACAGGCTTTATTGAATGCCTTTTGGTTATTTCTGGTCAGTGTTAACATAGAAATCTATAGCATGTTCTTATAACC
The DNA here is from genome assembly GCF_027406575.1 of Nycticebus coucang. NCBI lineage: Eukaryota > Metazoa > Chordata > Mammalia > Primates > Lorisidae > Nycticebus > Nycticebus coucang. Next base: position 103,273,776 of record NC_069783.1, on the reverse strand, counting down.
CATATTTAATTTTTTTCACTGAAACTTTAGAATATCCTATTTGATTTCTTCAATCTCTGGAAACCTAATAGAGTTATTAGCAACTAGTGAAGTGGCTAAAATGCAAGCAAGTCAAGAATTTTTGTACCATCAAGCAAGCCCAAGCTTCTGTAAGCATCTTAAGCACCTTGCTGACACCCTCCCGGTCTCTTTCCTTGAAAATCCAAAAACTTTCAGGGGTGTCCAACCTTGTTTTTCTCTGTTGCAAATTAGAAGAATGAGCTACCTGGACCACACATTAAACACATGAACACTAAGGACACCTGATGAGCAAAAGAAAACGTGCCTGCATACTTTTTTCTGGACATCACACATAAGCTTTTTGCATGTGGTCTGCGACACATGCTGGACACCCCTGACTAGATAAAGGACATACTACCACAAGAAAAGAACACTTCAAAAGACCCACAAATAGGAGTCCTAGTTAACTAAATATACATACCTGGACCCTAGATGTCTCAAAAAAAAAAAACAAAAACAAAAAAAAAAAAACCCCAACTATCTTCAGGTTTTGATATCCTTTTTTTTTTTTTTTTTGGTTTTTGGGCGGGGCTAGGTTTGAACCTGCCATCTCTGGCATATGGGACCGGTGCCCTACTCCTTGAGCCACAGGCACCGCCGCTCCTATTTTTTTTTTTTTTTTTGAGACAGAGTCTCACTATGTTGCCTTCTGTAGAGTGCTGTAGCATCACAGCTCACAGCAACCTCAAACTCTTGGGCTTAAGCGATTCTCTTGTCTCCGCTTCCCAAGTAGCTGGGACTACAGAGGCCTACCACAACACCCGGCTATTTTTTGGCTGTAGTTGTCGTTGTTGTTTGGCAGCCCTGCGCCGATTCGAACCCATGAGCTCTGGTGTATGTGGCTGGCACCATACCTGCTGAGCTACAGGCGCCCAGCCCAGGTTTTGATATTCTTCTAGTTTGTTACGTATGTGTATTAATAATAAAGAAAAGAACTGATAAAGTATCTACCAATAATTGAGTACCGAAGACAATTTTTATAACTAATATCTTTATTTGTTTAGTATATATATTTTCACTTTTTATAACAAATGTGCAAGGTTTTTTTGCTTTGTTTTTATTTTTTTGAGACAGAGTCTCACTTTGTTGCCCCGGTTAGAGTACAGTGGCATCAGTCTAGCTCACAGCAACCTCAAACTCCTAAGCTCAGGGGATCTTCCCATCCCAGCCTCCCAGAGTGCTGGTATTTAGTGACTGAAGTGATTTTGAAACTTACTTTTCATTTTACAATCAGCAGTAAAACTTACCACACTGATGACAACAAGGAGCAAAGAGCATCTGAAAGTCATGTTCACAGTATTTTCTTCCTTCAAACTGAAAGAGAAAGCACTGTTAATTTACTATGAAACAATCACAGGAGGAAGATCTTATCCTAAAAATTTATAATTCTCCTGAGATTTTTAAAAGCAGACATCCTTTTGTACCTTCCATACACCTACCTACATGTTGGTACAGGAAAGGTATCCTGAACAAGTTCAGGCTAGGATGAATGTAATGCCTCAGAGCCTGGTGACCCTGCCTCTGAGGGTGTTTAGCTCTTTCTGGTTCACCTACTCTACCTTTAAGAAGCTGATGAGAGCTATGAACCGCTCCTCTAACGAGAAAATATTTTCTCGTACAAGCCCCCTCTCATATTTTTAGGCTGAAATCTAAAATTTTTCATTGTAGGCTGAAAATTTACAAAGCCTACATATTTTAGCACATTTTAATTTTAAAATGACCAAAATTAGGCTCGGTGCCTGTAGCTCAAGGCTAAAGCATACACCAGGGCTAGCAGGTTCGAATCCAGCCCAGGCCTGCCAAACAAAAATGACAACTGCAACCAAAAAATAACTTGGCATTGTGGCAAGCGCCAGTAGTCCCAGCTACCTGGGAGGCTGAGGCAAGAGAATCGCTTAAGCCCAGGAGTTGGAGGTTGCTGTGAGATGTGATGCCACAGCACTCCACCCATTTAGACAGTTTGAGGCTCTGTGTAAAGTAAAGTAAAATAAAATAATGACCAAAATTCATTTTAAAATATCCTCTTTAACAGCTGAAAATTTTATATCTTCATTTCTTTTCTTTTTTCTTTTTTTTTTTGTAGAGACAGAGTCTCACTGTACCGCCCTCGGGTAGAGTGCCGTGTAGTCACACGGCTCACAGCAACCTCTAACTCTTGGGCTTACGCGATTCTCCTGCCTCAGCCTCCTGAGCAGCTGGGACTACAGACGCCCGCCACAACACCCGGCTATTTTTTTGTTGCAGTTTGGCCGGGGCTGGGTTTGAACCCGCCACCCTCGGCATATGGGGCCGGCGCCCTACTCACTGAGCCACAGGCGCCGCCCTTCATTTCTTTTCTTGAACTGTTTTCATTTAGTTTCTTCTGATTTTATCCTAGTATATTTCTAACTTAACTGATCATCCTATCATACTTTTCTGTAATTAAATTGTATATACACGTAACATAAAATTTTAAAATCTGTTTTATTTTCTGAATCCATAGGCTCTAAAGGTTAATATTAATTTTATTCTGTGTTATCATTATAATGATTAGCATACAAATGATCAAAACATAAATATGTTACAAATATTAAACTTTTTTAATTTTTTAACTATTTCTTTACTTGAAAAGCATATCTTAATGAGATGAGTAGGGCTACCCTTCCCCCCACACACACAATTATTTCATGTGCCCAGGGATAAATATAACTTATTACTCGATGAGTCAAAGTTCAACATTAATTCTAGGTCTATTTTCTATTTTGGGGGATGCTTTTTTCAAAAATATGTAAGTGCTCAGGCAGCACCTGTGGCTCAAACGAGTAGGGCGCTGACCGCATATACCAGAGGTGGCGGGTTCAAACCCAGCCCCTGGCAAAAATTGCAAAAAGTAGTATGTAAGCGCTAAGAAACCTTTTTCACGGAAGTTGTGGGAATTGTTATAGCAATGTCTCCCATTGACTGTTTGAGCTCCTTTCCAGTTATATGCCAAAAATCATATAATATTTGATTATCAAACCTCATTTTTCATGATATATCAGTGTCAACCCAATTTCCTCAATTATGGCTGTTTTAACAAACCTATCTACCACAATTTAACTGGCAAAGTTAGTTTTTACTGTCAAATCCACGAAAACAGATTTATTTTTTGCTAGAAAAATCTTAATTTCATTTTTTAAATTCAAATGAGTGCGCTCTAATACAGTTAATGTATTCCTTTCCCCCCACCCCGTTGTTGAAGATAGGATCTTGCTGTGTTGCCCACCGATCTCAAACACCTGGGCTCAAAAGATCTTCCTGCCTTAGCCTCCCAGTCACCTGACTTAATTTATCCATTTTTAAGAGTTCATTAACATAAGCAATAATGACTCAATACTCCTGTCATAATACATTGTTATGTATAGTCAAAAATAGAAGTTATTTATGAAGTAAGATATGTTCTTGGTCAATGTCTTCAGACGTATGCACAGAAATCTGATGTTTAGCTTTTAGCAGTAATTAACAAAACTGCCATATGATCTAGAAATCATATTCTGGGTATTTATCCAAAGAAAATGAAATCAGTATATTGAAGAGATATTTGCACTCCCATGTTCACTGCAGCACTAGTACACAGTAGCCACGATACGAGATCAATTTAAGTGTTCATCAATGGATGAATAAAGAAAATGTGGCGAGATGAGGAGCGGAGGCAAAGCTTCAGCAAGCAGGTCACCTGGTCCATCCATGCAGCAACAGACTGCAGAAGCAAACTAGAGCAGGGAAGGTGGTGACCAGAGAGGAGAGGAAATTTGTGGGTGGATCTGGTCAAGTGAGGGAGCGGATAATGGACCTTCCTGGGGACAGAGTGAAGCTGGAGAGGCCTGTGACCTACACTGACCAGACAGGAGAAAATGTCCTTGCGAAGACCTTAAACCATGAGACGTATGAGGCTAAATATGATTCGCGCTGTTCCTCCTACTCTGGGAATGATGATTCACTTCAATCCCCCTCTGCCAATGATGAGGAACCAGCTGATCACTCGTGTGCCTCTGGGTTCTATTATCAAGTGTATGGTTTACTACAATGAGCCTTTCAGGAGGAAAAAGGATCACTGTGGAACCATGATTATTGAAGGGGAGGAAGCTCCAATTTCCTACACATTGGATGATACCAACCCTGATGGCAGCTATGCTGCAATAATGGGATTTATCCTTGCCCACAAAGCCAGAAAGCTGGCACGTCTTACCAAAGAAGAAAGGATGAAGAAATTTTGTGAGCTCTATGCACAAGTTCTAGGATCCCAAGAAGCTCTGAAGCCATCACATTATGAAGAGAAGAACTTGTGAGGAGTAGCATTCTGGGGCTGCTACACCACCTATTTTCCCCCTGGGATCATGACACAATATGGAGGGTACTACGCCAACCAGGGGGCAGGATTTATTTTGCACTGGAGTGGCTGCATGGAGGAGGCTGTGGAGGGTGAGGAGAGAGCAGCCCGAGAGATCCTGCACTCTGTGGGGAAGATTCCAGAGGATGAAATCCAGCAGCCAGAACCAGAATCGGTGTCCCTGTGTGACCCATCACTACAACCTTCTTGGAGAGACATCTGCCCTCTGTGCCAGGCCTGCTGACGTTGATTGGACTGACCAGCATCTTTGCGGCAGTGGCTCTGGGTTTCCTGGTGCACAAAAAGGGGCTGCTTGTGTGAGCCTAAAGAGAAAGTGTCTTAACCACACCCTCTTCTTACTGTATTTGGGGTGTGGGTTTGGGGAAGGGGTTGTAATAAAGTCCCCTAAAAACGCAACGAATGGAGTGAGGTGGGGAGCATGAAGAGAAGTCCGGCTCTGACTGCTTTATCTCTTTCTCCACTGTGGCCCCAGGTTAGGGTCCCTTACCTGGCTTAGCACTGTGTTTCATGGATTTCTAAGGTTATTGTCCTCAGAACCTTTAGAACAGTTAAACAGGCTTGTGTGCTGCTGCACATTACACCTCACCAGCTCCAGCCAAAACAAACAAACAAAAAAAACCTTGCAAAACAAAATAGCTAGAAGAGAGAATTTTGAATGCCATCACAAAGAAATGATAAAATAAATGAAGTGATAGATATGCTTAATTCCCTGATTTGACTTTTATACAATGTATACATGTATCAAAACCTCACCCCGTACCGCATGATATGTATATATTATGTACTAATTAAAAATAAAACACACCAAGGCAGGAGGACTGCTTGAGGTTGCAGTGAGCTATGATGATGCCACTGCACTCTAGCCTGAGCAACAGAGACAGACCCTGTCTCAAAACAAAACAAACAAACAAAACCAGGCCAGATATAGTGGCTTACACCTTAATCCTAGCACTCTGGGAGGTCAAGGCTCAGGAGTCCAATACCAACTTGAGCAATAGTGATACCCCGCCAAATGCTGTGGCAGGTGCCTGTAGCCCCAGTTACTTGGGAGGCTGAGGCAGGAGTATGTCTTGAATACAGGAGTTTGAGGTTGCTGTGAGCTAGGCTCATGCCACTGCACTCTAGCCTGGGCAACAGAGTTTTTGACAGTTTTTGACAACAGAGTTTCTGAACTCTGTCTCAGAAAACAAAACAAAATGTAACAAAATAAACATGAAACAACAACAAAAAAAAATCAAGTACAGTCAGTCCTCCACAAGTTGTGCATCCTTGGATTCGATCAACTGTGGATTGAAAATATTTAGAAAAAACCCAAACAATAAAAAATAACAATACGATAAAAATAAAAAGTAATAAAAAGTTTAAAGACACAGTGAACAACCATTTACGTATCATTTACATTGTATTAGGTATTATAAATAATCTACAAATGTTTTAAAATATATAAGAGGGGCTGGGTGCAGTAGGTCATGCCTATAATCCCAGCATTTTGGAAACTTGAGGTGGGAGGACATTTGAGGCCAAGATTTTGAGACCAGCCTGGGCAACATGGTGAGACCCTGTCCCTACTAAAAAAAAAAAAAGAAAAAAAAAATTAACCAGTGTAGTGGCATGTGCTTGTAGTCCCAGCTGCTCTAGAGGCTGTAGTGGGAGAATCATTTGAGCCTAGATATTCAAGGCTGCAATGATCTTGATGATTGAAATCTCATTTTTAAGGAACAGAGTCTCACTATGTTGCACAGGTTGGTCCAGATTAACTGGAATAATAGCTGTGAGCCTGTGCCCTACTGTCTCTAGCCCTTGGCTCAGTTTATCCCAGTTTGGAATATTTCTACAGGGTGGCCATAAAGTTCATGTGCAACTAAAAATATGTATGATTTAAAATAGACAACTATTTTAGATTGCACAGGAACTTTATGGCCACCCTGTATATATAAATCACTCTGTAACTGGTGGTTCCATGTGAAGTCCCAAAGCATTTTTTCTTTCTTTCTTTCTATTTTTTTTTTTTTTTTTTTGAGACAGAGTCTCAAGCTGTTGCCCTGGGTAGAGTGCCCTGGCATCATAGCTCACAGAAACCTTCAACTCAGGCTAAAGTGATCCTCTTGCCTCAGTTCTTCTATTTTTAGTAGAGACAGGGATCTTGCTTTTGTTCAGGCTCGTCTCAAAATCATGAGCTTAAGTAATCCACCTGCCTCGGCCTCCCAGAGTACTAGGATTATAGGCTTCAGCCACCGTGCCCATCCTCCAAGGCATTTTCTTATTAAAAAAAAAAAAAAAAATTAAGATACTCCTTTTACTAGTGTTAATCCTGTATACCAAATTAGATTCAGGAACCACTAGAGTTGGTGTTAGGGCCTCAGGGCCGAATGAATCTTTCCTCTAGAAATAGCATCTAATTGGCTTTCTCAAGTCACCACTGACCTGGTCATTTTATGAATTTTTCTTCATGTGCATTGGAGGATGAACTGAGATACTGATAACTTAGGAAAACCAGCGGTGATTGGAACAGATGGGAACAGTCACGTTCCCTTTGAACATAACTAAGATACTGAATTTAAAGATCAGTAATCATGGTGAGGTGCAGGGGCTCATGCATATAATCCTAGCACTTTGGTTGGCCACAACAAGAGAAACACTTGAGGCCAGGAGTTTGGGGCTGCAGTGTTCAATGATCATGCTACTGCACTCTATCTAGCCTGGGCCACAGTGCGAGACCATGTCTCCCCCCCCAAAAAGATCAGTACTTACATATAATAACTCAGACATTTATACAATCTCTCTAACTTGCCTGGTCTGAAAATGATGAAAAGCACCATGAAAGCTATTATCAAATTCGACCCGAATCACTGAAAACTGTACACACTCCTAGAACCAACACACAGTGGTGGTCTGTACAGCATGCCATTAATTGTGGGTTTTCTAAAAACATTTATTGACTGACTAAAGCAGTAATGATGGCTATATAAAAGACGGCATCGGGTGGAACCTGGGGCTCAAAGGGGTAGGGCGCCAGCCCCATATGCCGGAGGTGGTGGGTTCAAACCCAGCCCCGGCCAAAAACTGAACAAAAATAAAAAAAAAAAAAAAAGACAGCATCATCTGTCAGAATTATAAAATATTATCTCTAAGAAACCATTTCCATTTCAAGGAGAAATGGTGTAAGAGATCACAGCCTCTGGAGTTAGCAGAGGCATGTAGCTTTCTGCTCCGTGAGGATGATGGTATTTTCATTGCCAACAGTGATACGCTAACCACTGTGTACTCCTCTTCCCTTGTGCTACTTTACCACATTAACTGCCATGTGACCTGTGTATAACTTATGCTAGTTCTGAGCCCAGGGCCTGGTGAAGCATATATAACTCACACATCTCTTGACCTATCTTGACCCATAAAACACTGTGGCCCTCAAAGAAAAACTGTTTTTTTCTAGTGTGGCAGTCAGTGTGTTAAACAAGAAAAAGTAAGTTTTCTTTAGGGTCTTTTTAAAGTGAATTCATTCTAAATATACTTTCTAATTAAATTTATCATGTTAAGAATTAACTGACTGAAATCAAATTCTTAGAGACAGGAGTATAAAAAGGTTTTTGTTTTGTGCAGAGTATTGGCTAATCCTGCCATCCCCAACCCCTAGCCTATGACCTGTTAGGAGCTGGGCACACAGCATCACCACCTGAATGCCACCTCCTGTCCCATCTCCAAGTCCAGGGAAAAACTGTATTTCATGAAACCAGCCCCTAGTGCCAAAAGCTTACAGACTGCTGGCTAAACAACATGCCCACTTCGAATGAACTTGCCATAGTGAGGTTCACAGCCTAAGAGGCTTGACAACTAAGGTCACGAACTCATCCTAGTAAAAGTGCTACATACCTCACTGCCGAATATCGCTACAGTCACCTTCAAAGGACTCCTCTTGGGAAGCTATGCACTAATGCCAGTGCTCAGTCCACCCTTCAAAGCAGTTTTGGCACTCTTTTTCTGGAATGGCCATCAATAACCGTTGTTGTGTGTATACTACCCTTGATGTCCTGAATGATATCAAAATGTCTTCCTTTCAATATTTCCTTTATCTTTGAGTGAAGAAAAGGTCATTGGGGGCCAGATCAGGTGAGTAGGGAGGGTGTTCCAATATAGTTACATGTTTACTGGCTAAAAACTTAACTCACAGTGCCACATAAGCTGGTGCATTGCTGTGATGCAAGAGCCATGAGCTGTTGGCCAAGATTACCAGTGAAGATTTTCCTGTTTCTCTATTTATGTTTACTTGGTCTATTATGCTTTTCACAGTCAGGTAATGGTTTTGATGCACAGTTTGATAGATTTTTGTAATGTTTTCATCAGTTCTGCTCATTTTTGGCTGCCCTGACCTCTCTTCATCAGTGACGCTTTCTTTCCCTTCTGAAAAACATTTAAATCCATTGGTACGCTGCCATTTTCTTCATGGCATCACCCCCATAAATTTGGTCTAACACGTTCCTGATTTCACATCTTCTCTTGCCAAATTTAACAAGAAATGTAATGTTCGTGCATTGCTCTAATTCAAGTGCTGACATTTTTATGACAGCACACAAAACACACAACAATTAACACTACTCAGCAAAACACGACCACACCACACAATGACACAAGCACAGCTGTGCGACACTGATCCTACATGTACCACAGTTCTGAACACGTACCAAGTTGTTTGTACAGTGCTGCTGGTGTTTAAGAGTCAAACTATGAATCGTCCTTACAATATCGCATTCAAAGGTAAATATCAAAGTTGTAGAAAATTAAAAGTAACTTCATTTAGGGTCACATGTCTGCAACTTAACTTCAAATCATTTGGCAAAAAAATGGGTGTGGTGTGTATGTATGAGATGGTTAGGTTATTCGATGTTCATTGTACTGTCCTTTCAGCTTTTCCACAGGTTTTAAATATTCCAAAATAAAAGTTGATTCAACAAAGCCACCACACTGGCCTGACCCAACATACAGGGTGGACATACACAATGGACACGTGCAATTTACTGTGTTAAACTATTTTAAGTTGCACACAAACTTTAGGTCCACCCTGTATTATGTCGTCCACATTTCATACTCAAAACACATCACAGCTCAGGAGTTCTAGCTGGGGTTCTACCCACAACTGCAATCTCTTTTTTCTACTTAAGAATGCATTTCTTCTATTCACCTCGCCTGCATACAGGTATGATAAAACTCACACAATACGCATGTGACGAACAATAGGAAGTAGGTAAAGAGTACCAAGACTTTCATATGTATATAGCGACAGAGTCTCACTCTATCACCCTCGGTAGAGTGCCGTGGCGTCACACAGCTCACAGCAACCTCCAACTGCCTCAGCCTCCAGAGTAGCTGGGACTACAGGTGCCCACTACAACCCCCAGCTAAGAGTACCAAGACTTTCAAGTATAGCCTGCAAGTGGTTAAGTTAGAAAATGTCTGACTTAGTTCCTAGTAAGCACACAACATTTTATCTTGTGTTCTATTCCACCCAAGCACTGTATACATACTATTCTATTTATTACCTACTATATATCAAATACCTAGTGAGTGCTAGAGATACCAAATTAATTTAGACAGTTTTTGCACCACAGTTACTCAAAGTTAGATGGGAAGACAAGCATATAAATAAATAGCTCTAATAAAGTGTGGTCAATGCTCTCCATACTAGAGATATAAACAAAGTGCTGTATGGACTCAGAGAAGATAAAGGAAATGAAACAGATGGAATTAGGCTGAAAATACCCTCAACGATGTCCAGGAATAAGAAACACCTTGGGCAAACTACTATTCCCAACAATGATAGATGCAGCAGAGCACAGAAGTCAATAAATCCGACTTTACGTTTTTCAGTGCAATGATTGGATGACCATCTTAATGGCAGACTTTAGGTTCGCTTTTTAAACCACATGATTTAGTGGGATTCAAGTCCACCTTGAGTAAAGACGCCATACGGATAATAATCCTGGTTGCTGCTCTATCACATTTGACAAAAGGAAAAGTTCTCATTCCCCACCGGCAGGCTTACAAATCTCTGGCCTGGAAAAGGGGTTTAAACAGTGAACACTGTAGCTAAAACAGAATCTTCCTCAGGACCTAGGAGAGATTAATTGGGCAACTCCCCATTAACAGCCTACTTCTAGGTAATCATAACATCTTTTTAAGTAACATCAGACAGACCCAGGGAGGGTGTTATTCTTAGTCCTGTGTGAAGGACCGGCAAAAGGACAGGGTGAGTCATGCTTTATTCTGCCGTAGGGAGGCTGTCCCTGAGCCTGTCCCTGTGACTCAGCACCAGTGGCCTTGTAGCTGACAGGCCTGAATGCGGAAGCAGGCAGGCTGGTTAATGAAGGTAGTTTAACAATAGTATTCATTCCCTGAGGCAGGCAAAAGGAAATGTGGGAGAGAGAAAGTGAGGAGAGGCTGGAGTTCTAGGGAGGAGAGTTAAGGAACATGGAAAACAGGGCCTGTCTTTCTCTCCAAGCTCTTCTCTATTGCTCCTCTGGACTCTCCTGAGGTCTTTGCCATAATCACTCATTTCAATAAAAATATCTTACGTTTAAAAAGAATATGTAAGGCCAAGCGTGGTAGCTCACACCTGTAATTCTAGCACTCTGGGAGGCTGAGGCGGGTGGATTGCCTGAGCTCAGGAGTTCTAGACCAGCTTGAGCAAGAGAGAGATCCCATTTCTAAAAATAGCTGGGCATTGTGGTGAGCGTCTATAGTCCCAGCTACTTGGGAGGCTAAGGCAGGAGAATCACTTGAGCCCAAGAGTTTGAGGTTGCTGTGAGCTGTGACACCATGGCATTTTACCAAGTGTGACAAAGTGAGATTCTGTCTCAAAAAATAAATAAAATATAAAAGAAAGAATGCTGTATCAGGTATTAAGGAGACTGACTAGGTTCTCATCTTTTTCATGTTGCAAATATGCTGTGTTAACAAAGACATTTCAACCCCCTTGGCCACAGGAGGAAAAAGTGAGTATGGACAAAGGGATTTATACAGCATGAAGACTCACGTTCCATCTAAAGCCAGATGTCTAAGATTTCCTTCAGTGTGGCTGGCAGGGTTGGAGATTTAAGAGCTTTTGTCAGGACTCTACAGAAGCAGGCTCGTAGGTCTCTTTCCCAAAACTGATTTAACAGCCACCACGACCACCAGCAAACTCCCCTTGACACCCCGCTGCCTCTGAGCCCAGGGCTTTCCTTTTCCTCCTTCTTACCAAGCCAGTACTGCAACCTCAGCAGGGTCTCCAGGCCTGGTGCTGCTGTGCATACCACCTAGTACTCCTTTCCCACCCTCTTCCTCTGTCCACATCACAACAGTCACCTGCCCAGAGCCATCATCCTTGCCAAAAAAAAAAAAAAGAGAGAGAGAGAGAGAGATTCCCATTGACCAGGGAAGAAGTCAGGAAGACTAGAAGAGAAAGCAAAGTTCTCTTCCCACCCCTGAGGTTTCTGTTATAGGGAATTCATGTTCCTGGGACATAGCAGGAGCCAGTGAATGTAACAGACTCCCTAACCTGCCCGGGGAGGGCAGATCAGGGAAGCTGCCTCCCAGAGTCCGTCACTATTTCCATATTAGTTGGTCAGGCACATTGCTCCTCTGCAGGTTGGCCTGGGAGCCTCACTCCCAGGAGGACTCTTTCTTTTTTTTTTTTTTTGTAGAGACAGAGTCTCACTGTACGGCCCTTGGGTAGAGTGCCGTGGTGTCACACGGCTCACAGCAACCTCTAACTCTTGGGCGAATCGCTTACGCGATTCTCTTGCCTCAGCCTCCCAAGCAGCTGGGACTACAGGCGCCCGTCACAACGCCCGGCTATTTTTTTGTTGCAGTTTGCCCGGGGCTGGGCCTGAACCTGCCACCCTCGGCATATGGGGCCGGCGCCCTACTCACTGAGCCACAGGCGCCGCCCCAGGAGGAATCTTTCTATGGGTAAATGCTGCCCACGTGGCAAGTGACTTCCTAATGGCCTCAGGCATGGGCATGTAGAACAGGGAAATTTAAAAGAGCAGCCACCTCCGGCTATAAAATAATCCCACTTACAGACATTACTCATAGAGATGCACATATATACGCTATATGTAAGGAGGGAGGTGGTAAAAGTAAATCCCTAACTCAGGGATCCTCAAACTACGGCCCTCGGGCCACATGAGGCGGTGTGATTGTATTTGTTCCCGTTTTGTTTTTTTACCTCAAAATAAGATATGTGCATAGGAATTTGTTCATAGTTTTTTTTGTTTAAACTATAGTCCGGCCCTCCAATGGTCTGAGGGACAGTGAATTGGCCCCCTGTTTAAAAAGTTTGAGGACCCCTGACCTAACTGGTCTACCACTAACATATACACAGGCAAAACCCGCCTTCACTTACAGATTGGGGTCAACTTCCCTAGACCATCCCCCGAAATTCATGCTTACTATGAGGAAGTGGTTTCATAACGGTTGAGAATAATGAATATACTACAAAGCAAGTGTGGCCACACACCGGAAGATCAAGAAAAATATCTGGAAAAGAACAAGGACCCATAGAAGACCTAAATCTAGACAATATGGTTCCCCCAGTGCTCATTTCCAAACAAGATCTTCTTTAGAAAATAAATGCATGGGTGAGCCTCCTCATGGCCGGAAGGCATGGGTCGGAGACACACCACACACTCCTTTAGAGAGCATGTCCAGTGGTCCCCTGAGACGAGGGAATGGCACAGAGGCAGGATCAGCAAGGTGCATGTAGAGGCAAGCAAGTGGGGACCTGAGGGGAGAAGCCAGAGAAATAGTGGCTGGAGATTCTGAAAGGATTTTGTGTGTGGCACTGAAGTCCTTAGGTCTGAAAGGCCAAGTCACAGGGTAACGTGGGGTCTGAAATAGGAAAATGAATCGAACAGTTTAAATAGGGGGTGTGTGTGTAAGGTCATCCCATCTAAGCTGCTGCCCACATGTTCCATACATAAGCCATCTCTGAGCTAACAGCTACCAAATAACTTGGACAGAATTGGCACTTTAATATAATCTCCAATAATGAAATTAAAAACAAAGGAGGAGGCTCAGAAGAGAAGGGCGGGAGGAGAGGGAGGGAATGGTGCCCCGTGGCTTCTGCCCAGTTTCACTCGCCTCATAGAAGAGTCCGTCCGGGAACTGCTGGAAGCACTGCGCGCACACGAAGCACTGCTCGTGGTACAGCTCTCCGTTACTGTTCACGATCTTCTCCGCGGGCGCAAAGCCTCCTTTGCAGCGTTCACAAGTGGCGCTGGCCAGGGCATTGGCCATGTTGCTGTAACACACAGAGGACAGCAAGTCACAGACTGTCAACCTTTCCTTAGATTTAACAGCCAACAACACAAAGAGCTGATAAACAAATGCTATCTGATTGCAAAAAATGTATAAAGCTCAATCTCTTGCTTGTTCCTCAGGACCTCTAACTGTTCTAGTCTCTCTCTATTTTTTTTTTTTGGGAGAGACAGAGTCTCACTTTATTGCCCTCGGTAGAGTGCCGTGGCGTCACACAGCCCACAGCAACCTCCAACTCCTGGGCTTAAGCAATTCTCTTGCCTCAGCCTCCCGAGTAGCTGGGACTACAGGCACCCACCACAATGCCCGGCTATTTTTTGGTTGCAGTTTGGACGGGGCTGGGTTTGAACCTGCCACCCTCGGCATATGGGGTTGGCAACCTACTGACTGAGTCATAGGTGCTGGTCCTGTTCTAGTCTCTAGTCTCTTTACTATCGCAGCTCAGGTTCTGTAAGGGCCTCCTGCTTTGATCCTGTTTGGCTAATGCTTTGGGCCTTCTTCTTGCTGAATATACTATGAGTAAGTGCCTACTATGTGGTAGGCCCTAGGGACAGAGATGAAAGTCATGAGTTGCCCTCCAGGAACTTGGGCTTGCAGCTTGATGGGTAGCCTAATTATTTATTTATTTATTTATTTATTTATTTATTTTGTAGAGACAGTCTCACCATATCACCCTCGGATAGAGTGCCGTGGCATCGCACGGCTCACAGCAACCTCTAACTCTTGGGCTTACGCGATTCTCTTGCCTCAGCCTCCCAAGCAGCTGGGACTACAGGCGCCCGCCACAACGCCCGGCTATTTTTTTGTTGTTGTTGCAGTTTGGCCGGGGCTGGGTTTGAACCTGCCACCCTCGGCATATGGGGCCGGCGCCCTACTCACTGAGCCATAGGCGCCACCCTGGGTAGCCTAATTAAACTATCCACAAGTCAGACAGGTGGTGCTGCCCCTGTTGTCCCAGCTACCCGAGTGGCCTAGGCCAAGAGGATCACTTAAGAGTAGAAGTTGGAGGGGTGTGAGCCTGTGAATAGCCACTGCACTCCAGCCTGGGCAACATAGTGAGACTCTGTCCCTAAAAAAAAAAAAAAAAAAAGAATCCACAAATGAACATTTCAAGCCAGTTTCTTTCTCTTCAGAGAATAGAATCTAAACTGCATGTCAATGATGCCAAACTATAACCTAGACACAGGTTATCACTTTGAAAGCAACTTCTGAAGTACATCTTTTTTTTTTTTTAGAGACAGAGTCCTACTTTATCACACTTGGTAGAGTGCTGTGGCATCACAGCTCACAGCAACCTCCAGTTCCTGGGCTTAGGCTATTCTCTTGCCTCAGCCTTCCGAGTAGCTGGAACTACAGGCACCCGCCACAATGCCCAGCTATTTTTTGTTGCAGTTTGGCTGGGGCCGGGTTCAAACCGCCACTCTGGGTACATGGGGCCGGCACCCTACCACAGGCTCAACCCTGAAGTACATCTTAAAAGAAGCCAAGATGTTTCCATCCTATTAACCAATTTGTAAGACAAACAATGAATATTAATATGATAAAATATATCTTTTTTTTTTTTTTTTTGAGACAGAGCCTCAAGCTGTCGCCCTGGGTAGAGTGCTATAGCATCACAGCTCACAGCAACCTCCAACTCCTGGGGTTAAGTGATTCTCTTGCCTCCGCCTCCCAAGTAGCTGGGACTACAGGCGCTTGCCACAACACCTGGCTATTTTTTGGTTGCAGCCATCATTGTTGTTTGATGGGCCTGGGCTGGATTGGGACCCCCCAGCTCCAGTGTATGTGGCTGGCATCCTAGCCACTTGAGCTACAGGCATCAAGCCTATAAAATATATCTTAAAAGGACGGAGTTTTACATTATAATTATCATTTTCCAAATGGCAAAACATGTTCATAGAGGTGGAGAGATGAACCCAACATCACAAAGATAGTGGAAGGCACAGGGTTAGAATCCATAACTCCCCACCCTGGATGAAACCATATTGTCAATCAAAACAGATAACGATAATTTCAGACACTAGAGAGGAAACGACAGGGACACATCATATTTTACAGGTCAGGAAGGTGAAGCCAGGCAGCTAAGTTTTCCCACTAAGCCCAGTGATTTGGGTATTCCCTTGTCAGTGACCTCACGGTACCTAAAGCACATACGGGTTCAACACATGACCCCGGCTCTCTCTAACCACGGGGAGTGTGGAAGAAGAAAAGCAAGATGGCTTTGACAAACATTAAGCGGATGAGGATTTCACATAAAGACCTGTTTTAGAAATAGAGAAGGCCTCCTACACAAAGCAATCACCAGCCAAGCTGTCCTTTGCAATTTGACAAGTTTGCCCACTCAGATAACAGGCTCTACCAGTGTGTCTGCCCCCCAGGGCAGCTTCTGACCTCCCAGATGTTACTACCAATGTTCCCCTGAATCTTCACAACCACCCCATGAGGCAGATGGGTGGACAGTTTCCATTTCACAGATTAATCAATTGCCTTCCCCCTGTCTGTTTCCATGTTTTACTGTTTCCTTAGCAAAAGTGATCACACCCCAATTTTCACTCAACCCAATGGAATCCAACTGTGTACTTTGCCTTCTTCCCCTAAATGTTTCAAAGAACAACGACTCTATTTCATAGCCTTGCCATAAATAATTCCATGAGAAATATCATGTTCATCACCCCACACTAATCAAAACTCAACTTCATTTAATAGAACTAAAATGTCATCAAAAAAATAAAAGAAAAAGGAAGGTGGCTTTGCTGCTTGGCAAAGCTGGCCTACATCTCACTTTAAAATGAATTTATACTTAGTCATTCCAGAATTATTGTGGGTTGAGGGGAAATCTGGTTTGTGTTGCTTCCTTTCTCCTGACCAAAGCCCACACACAGGCATCCCTTGACAGTAAAGCACAGGGACCCCTAGATCATCCCCATAATACTCAGTACTATTTTGAGGGAAAAGTATATAAAATTACGTTGGAAACCACAAGGCATTATTAATTTTAAGCCCTCTCAAAAGATTCACGGCACCTTAATGATCTGACTGGAACTCCAAAAAAGTTGGGAAAGGACATTCTGGGATTTCCTGGTTCACCATCATCTGTATCAGTGTCTTTCAAAGTATAAGGGTTAGCAGTCACCTTCAGGGGTCTGAAAGGTTCTCTCTTTTCCAACTACATCTCTGTGGAAGGCTATATCTTCTCTATTTCATCTAGAACAGCATATGATAATAGGTTGAATGCAGAAGCAGATATGAGAACTCTTTCATTAAGATAGACATTAACAAGATTTGTAAAATGTAAAACAATGCTAAGCTTTTTTCATTTTAGAAAATTTATTTTTCATAAAAATATTATATTAGCCTCTCACTAATATTAACATGTAATTGGCTTATATTTTTAAACAAATTACTAAATATTTAAAATTTTTCTCAGTTTAAATGTTATATAGTAAATATTGATAAGCAAAAGATCTTTGGGAGCCTTGATAACTTTTTGTTTTGAGACAGAGCCTCAAGCTGTCACCCTGGGTAGAGTGCTGTGGCTTTACAGCTCACAGCAACCTCCAACTCCTGGGCTCAAGCGATTCTCCTGCCTCCGCCTCCGAAGTAGCTGGGACTATAGGCACCTGCCGCAACACCTGGCTATTTTTTGGTTGTAGCCGTCATTGTTGTTTGGCGGGCCTGGCTGGATTCAAACCCGCCAGCTCTGGTGGATGTGGCTGGCGCCTTAGCGGCTTGAGCCACAGGAGCCGAGCCAAGCCTTGATAATTTTTAAGAGTATTAAGAGGTCTCCAATCAAAAGGCTTTTTTTTTTTTTTAATAATCCAATAAAGTTCTGCGTATTGATTTCAATATTAAGTATTAATTGCATGACCATCATAGCACCTCTTTACATCAATCACCAGAATTAGAAACTGCTTTGAAAACTAAAGACAGGGCACAGTTCGATAATTAAAGTTGCACACTGTTAATTTATAGAAAACCAGGTGCATTGGTACAGTACTGCTGCAAAAATGGAAGCCAAATCGTGTTTTTAGACAATTTTAGGAATCTGGCAATACTGTGAAGCAAAATACTCTACACAGCAGGAAATGGACCAAAAAAAAAAAAAGTGGGGGGCAGAGGGGCATTCTATAACCAAATAAACATCTGATATTTCCTTTCCCTTTGATAATAAACACAGTTAAGGTCACTTTTAGCCTTGGAACAGATATATGTTTGCCTATGATGATCTTGCTAATGACTACACGATATCTGATGCCCTCTGCTAGGATTATAGTTTTAAGAAAGCCATAGTTACAAGAGGCATCTACTGTAAATACCTAGAACTTCCTTTTATGGCAACTACTTTAGATTGCCACTGACCTATTGATACTCATACTATGGATTGTTCATATTCAATTTCAAATACTCAAACAATTAGGAAAGAGACAGATTATAGAAACAAGCATACACTTATTTTCCACAAACAAGAAAAATCAACTAATTTTAAAGATAATGTAGGGCAGCGCCTGTGGCTCAGTCGGTAAGGCGCCGGCCCCATATACCGAGGGTGGCGGGTTCAAACCCGGCTCCGGCTGAACTGCAACCAAAAAATGGCCAGGCGTTGTGGCGGGCGCCTGTGGTCCCGGCTGCTCGGGAGGCTGAGTCAAGAGAATCGCTTAAGCCCAGGAGTTGGAGGTTACTGTGAGCTGTGTGAGGCCATGGCACTCTACCGAGGGCCATAAAGTGAGACTCTGTCTCTACAAAAAAAAAAAAAAAAAGGTAATGTAGTTTGTATTTTTTTAAGAAGTATTCCTTTTAATAACAAGTGGGGGGCGGGGGCGGAGAAAGAAAGAGAACAATTATCTCACGTCCCACTGAACTGTTCACATTTCCTTCTCCTCTCTCGTCTTTGACTCTCTGGCACTATGTTTTGTTTTTTTGGGTTTTTTTAAATACTAGATTTGATAGAAGCTACTTTTTTTGTTGTAGTTTGGCCGGGGCAGGTTCGAACCTGCTATCCTTGGTATATGGGGCTGGTGCCCTACTCAGTGAGCCACAGGCGTTGCCCTGATGGAAGTTACTCTTTAAAAGTCATGAATGACAGTTAATAGGTCTTAATTAGGTTATAGTTACGCAGCTAATTTTTCAGAACATTTTTCACTAAAGAGTGTTGATAACAAGAAATAGCTAACTGGGGGAATGTGTATATGTAAAAGCCTTTAGTACAGAATCTTCATAGCTGGCCAGGCATGACCAATTTAGATGCTCTACATCCACAAATCAACTTGCACGTACTCACGTAGCTTTCCATTATTGAAGCACCTCATTTATCAAAGTATGTGAAATAAAATTTTTCGTCTTAAAATGCAACAATCTATAAACCCAAAAATTATCTTCAGAGTTCAAACAGTTAAAATCTTGGCTGTAGTGTTATTATAATTCCCCAATTGTTCTCCACCAGAGCTGGTATGAGCTGTGAAGATGAAGGACATCTGCTGTAATACCACAAAGAAGAGGCCCTGGGCGTGGTGGCTCATGCCTGTAATCGCAGCACTCTGGGAGGCAGAGGCAGGAGAATTGACTGAGCTCAGGAGTTTGAGACCACCCTGAGCAAAAGCGAGACTCTGTCTCTACTAAATATAGGAAAAAAAACTAGCTAGGCATTGTGGTGGGCACCTGTAGACCCAGCTACTCAGGAGCATGAAGGAAGGGGATCACTTGAGCCCAAGAGTTTGAGGTTGCTATGAGCTATGATGATGATATCATGGCACTCTACACAAGGTGACAAAGTGAGACTCTGTCTCAAACAACAATAACAAAAACCCCATACAGAACAGATCTATTTCCACAATGGACAGATCAGTTAAAATCTCCTTAACTCTTAAGGATGTGCAATAATTGCAATCTCTTGTGTCCAAGATCACAAATTTGAATGAGGTCGATAATCTTATTTGAGTTGGCTGAAGGCTAACTCTACACTCTTTAAAAAAAAAAATCTGTTTGCTATTAGCTGGGTGCTATGGCAGGCACCTATAGTCCCAGCTACTCAGGAGGCTGAGGTTGGAGGATCACTTGAACCCAGGAGTTTGAGGTTGCTGTGAGCTAGGCTGACCCCACAGCACTATAGCCTGGGCAGTAGAGTGAGACTGTCTCAAAAACAAAACTAAAAAAACACCAAAATCTGTTTGCTAAAACCCATGTAATAAATTAGACTAATCTTTTAGCGTTAACATGTTCTACATCTATATGTGTATTGATAGGCTAGTTACACAATATTCCTTACTTATTATTTAAATCCCCTAAAGACAGTAAGTATTAAGAAACCCAGTTAGCCTACTTCAAACTGCTAATTGTTAAAACAAAACAAAAATGTTTACCTTTATCAATAATATGTAATTCAATTTCCCATTGTTTCACCCAAACTGCCTCTTATCTTTGGTAAGTTTTAGAGGACAACATTTATCTATTACAACTCTTGACAATGAAAATTCTAGACCTCCCTGACAGATGACATAATGAAAACACACTGCTCTCAGGAACCTATTGGAGACAAAGACTCTGTCCTCTGACTGGGAAGGCAGCACTTTTCCTCACGTCTGCATGTCTTCCCGTGGGAAGGCAACCTGTCTGCCTCCCTGCCCCCCATCTCAGTGGAAAACCCCCCGCCAAAGCCTAGTAAATTAAACTGTTATCCAGGTCAAACTGGCTCATGTATCTAGCCCAAGAACTCAAGATCTAAAAAAAGGGCACTCCAGAAGAGACACTCACAATTTTGCATAAAAGTCACAAAACTCCTTGTAGACCTTTACATCACTGTGTCTGCGCTGCAGTTTGGACACAGCCCTCTCATCTTCGCTCCCATCAGCCTCATGGATACTGTTAAGGGCTGTTCGGGGGATTTCTTCATGCTCCGGGATGACACAGGGGCGCACTCTGCCTGGGAGGGCCATCGTGGGTGCTGGAGAGCTCTGAGCCCAGGGCCGAGAGTGGCAGGACTCTGAGACAGAGAAACAATTTCCAGGCCTCCCCCGCTCCCAGCCAGGGTTACTCCCACTGTTCCCACACGTCAGCCCTGGCTTGCCAGGGTCGCTACTGCTGTTTCACGTTAAGAGCTCAGCAGCACAGCATCAGCTGGCATGGCAGTCCGGATTTACTGAGGCTTTCTGGAAGTTCTAAAAAACATTCCACAAAGTAGGAAAGCAGCCCTTGTCAGAGTAGCCTTCCCAGTGGACTCCGGCCATAAACACTACTACAGGAAGAGAGGGAAATATTCACGTGCCCTGGGTACTGGACACCAGGCTTCGACACAAACACTGTGCTTCTTAACTGGTAAGGAAAAGGATCTTTTGGAGAGCTTGTAAAACACCCCCAGACAAGCTCCTGGTGAAGCTGAGGCTGCCAACACGCTCTGAGGAGCATCTGAACCCGTCCCTGACCTGTATTTCCATAATCCCAGGGCACAGTTGCCACCTATACACTGCAGCTGCCTTCCCCCAGGAGTCCGTGAGCCCCTGAAACGTCACTGTTAGCACAGAGCAAGAGTACAAATGATGGCTTCAATGAAAGGACACAAACGGAAACAGAAAAGAGTTGGAGTTTAGTTGTAACTCTCTTATTTGACCCCAGGTAACCTAGTAACTTAGGTGAGCCATTGTTTCTTGGCCTTTCTACTGACTACGGAAGCCACTATATACTTGGTCCTTCTTGCCACATTCAGTCCACACTCTGGTCTCTTGCAATTGTGTTAGCAACGACCACAATGATGAGGCAGCACTGGGGCAAAAAATGGGCTCCGAATCTCTCTCAGGGCCCAGTCCCCCCTGCACAGGTGCTATCCCTCCAAAAGCAAGAGACAAAACGGAACTTGTGAAAGACAATCAATAGAATAGGCACAAAGCACACTGCTGGACAGAGCAGGTCACACCGGGGACAGGAGAGCCATGGAACCACCAGTAGACAAACACAGTACAGCTGAGTCTGCAAGGCATAATCACAAATAACGAGACCTAAGAACTAGTAAGTACTTCCCTCATATAACTGAATCCTCACCACATCACCTTCAGACGGTATTAGGAACGAGGAAACAAAGGCATAAAGAGATTGAATAACTGCTAAGTAGGTGGTGGGGTCAAGATTTAAACCCAGGCAGCCTGATCCTGGAGCCTATGTGGTTAACCCCTTTGTGAGAAAACAGCTAAACATAAATACTGGGAAGCAAAAAGGTTAACCAGAAAAGATAGGTAGTGGGTACAAAATGGGACCAGAAGCAGAAATCGGGACCAAGTGTTCCCACTTTGAACTAAGACCTCAGAGAATGGGGTCAGGGACTCAAAGGTTGTGGGCTATGGATCCTGCCTATGGCTGCTGAAATAAGGGAATCACTATTTTTAAGTAAGAAAGAGACTGCGAACTAAAATAAACTCAACACTCCTCCCTCAGCTGACTGGAACCCTCTTGGCCAAGGAGATCTAGTTTCTATCCATGGGAAGAGAGATCAGATATCCCTTATTATGTCTGGTGGGGGGCACACACAAACATTTTCCCCTCCCTGCCCTCCTTCTCTCCAAAGACAAAGACACAAAGGATGTGACTAGACCCACTCCCCAAAGACCCTAATCTGAATGTGGGCACGTTCCAAAGGTTGAATGTGCCCCAGCCCCATATAAAAGGGGTCTCTAACTGCCCTGGGTGTAGACGTAATCTTTGCACTGCCCAGGCAGGTCACCCTCCCCCTCCGAAAAAGCTGGTCTGAACATCTCCTCTGCAGCCTCATCTCTGGGCAACACTGTTCATACCTTTCAATGTCCGCCTACCCTTTTGGGGACATCCGTTGTAACCCATTAATAGGCCTAAGGCTATGCATGACAAACCTGCAAGTCCTCAATATACACAACAAATATACCGCCAACAGCTTGTCTCAGATGACAGGCAGTTCCCTGGTAACCAATGAGGTAAGTTCTGTAGGTTTGTTCTTAAGTAGAATTTGTAAATAAGTTGGAACAGATACATTTACTATTACTGTTGGGTGGTTAGTTAGGAAGACTCTCCTGGGAAGGGACACAAGGCAGGACCCGCAGGCTCCGCCTCCCTGGCACCCACCTAATTCTGTCCCCAGAGACTGTTTACACCTGGAAAGGAGGGCTCACCCTACTACTCTACCAGTCAGAACTTAGTGTGCCAACTGTAAAAGGAAGCAGAAGACTCTCTAGCCTAACAACAGGTACAAGAGGGCAGACTTAAGACAAAGATTAATTATCATGCGGTCCACCCCCCTTCCATGGCTTCTGAGAGAGGCTCATGGGAGGTTCACAGGCGCAGTCAAGAGTCTGGTTCCAAGGTGACCTCTGCACCATGAGGTAGGCCTGACCCAGGCGTATATAAGAGAACCACCAGCCATAACCCTTGCCTCTTTGCCTTTTTCCTCTCACGACAATGGGGCCTGTTCACTGTGTTGAATGTATCTTGCTCTGTATGCCTGTTTCTTGCTCTTACTCTGTAAACATCTCTTTCTCTTTCTCAATAAATTTTGTTCCATACTTGCCTTATTTTGAGGTGCCTGGTCATTTTCCAAGAACCAAGGATCCAGGTAGTTGCCTGAAACACAACATTGCCTGTGATAGTGAAACAGTTTCCCTATTCCGGACTGGACAGGGACCACTGTGTTCTAAGCCTGGGCAAACAGGCTTTTTTCCCTCCAAACTGCACTTTCTGGATACAAGTGAGCCAGGAGAAAAGCAGTTTTGCTACTATTTCATATAAGCTGGGCCTCTTCTGAAGTAGATTCCCCGCTGCTTTGCCCAGAGCTGGAGGGACTGCACTCATTTATTAATACACTCAACATTGAAAAGATGTCTTCTACCTGCCAAGTCCTGGTCAAGTGTAATTCTCAAGACCTTTCTATTTACAAAACAGTATATAACCCCTTAGACAAAAGACCCACTCAGGATTTCCCACTTGGGCTCCTCATGCTGCCAGAAGATCTGGTACCTTTCATTCCTTCTGTATTCCTTTCTATCTTATAAATCCTATCTTATCACTGATCTGTGTGGTGCGTAGACAAAAGGCCTAGTGCAGAAAGAAATTCTATCAACAGAAGCCTCCCAGAGTTTGTAAGTTCAAGTTGTAGTAAGTCTGATGTTTTTAACAGACTTCCTTATCTTATAATGGTCCACTTTGACAAAACTTCCATTTCTTTAACCAAGTACAAATCAAAGTCTTTAAACCCACCTATAACTTATAATTATCTCCCCCCCCAACAGAGATTTCCTACCTTGGCCAGGCACAGTGGCTCACATCTGTAATCTTAGCATTCTGGGAGGCCGAGGTGGGAGGACTACTCAAGCTCAGGGGTTCAAGACTAGCCTGAGAAAGATTGAGACCCCATCTCTACTAAAAACATAAAAATTGGCCGGGTGTTGTGGTGCACATCTATATTTCCAGCTACTCAGGAGGCTGGGGCAGGAGGATTGCTTGAACCCAGGAGTTGAGGTTTCTGTGAACGAGGCTGACACCATAGCAGTGTAGCCTAGGACAATAGAGTAAAACTCTGTTTCAAAAAATATAACAAAAATGAGACATTCCACCTTTTTGGGTCAAATCAATGTATACCTTCCACATAGTGATTTATGACCTCACCTGTAATTCCTGTCTCCCTAAAATGTGTAAAACTAAACTGTAAGCCCACCACCAGGGGTCCACTTGCTCCAGGCTTTGTGGGTGTGGCTCCAGGCCATGGTCTTGGCTCAAAATAAACCTCATTATTTTACAGAGTTTGGCTTTTCTTTTGCTAAAACAACTGCATGGTTTAATTTTTTTCCTTTCTGTGCATCAACATTTCTTAGTTTTTAGGCTTCTTTTGTCCAGAGAGAAGAGGCAGAGATAGAGGAGAGAGAGAAAGAGACAGAGAGAGAAGGAAGACAGGCAGGCTGACCCTGACACCAGCAGCATGCAGTAGAGGAGGAAGGGCGGTAACGCGGGGTGGGACCCGCCTTCAAACAGCTTCCCCGGTGACGAAGTCTTAAGCACCTACAGCACAGGAGCCGATCAGGAATCTGATGCTGGTGTGTGTGTGTGCAAGTCTGTGTTTCATCATGCGGGCAGATTCCAGTAACCACCGTCCCAGTCAGGATTCAGGACTATCTGTCACCATCGAGGTCTCTCTCAGTCATTCCTGGCAGCCACCCTCCAACCCCCTCCAACACCCCTAACCTCTGGCACCCCCCACCCCACCACTCCAATACCCTAACCACTGGCACCACCAACCTGTTTTTCATTTATATAATTCTGTCGTTTAAAGATTTGCTACAAAGATGGAATCATTCTCTGTGTGATGTCTTCAAGTTGATTTTTTTCACTGAGCACAAGCCCTTTAGGATACATCCAAGTTGCTACATAAGTTTTTTTTTTAATTGCTAGTAGTATATTCTATGGTATGTATGTATAGTATTTCACCATTCATCAATTTAAGGATATTTAATTACTTTCCAGTTTTGAGCCAGTGAATAAAACTGTATATAAGTCTTTTGGTTTTCATTGGGATAAACACCTGAGTGGAACTGCTGAGTTGTTATGGTAGGTACACATTTTAGTTTTTAAAGAAACTGCTTGTGATATTTTGGTTTATAAGAAGACATGTATAGGCTTGGCGCCTGTAGCTCAAGCGGCTAAGGAGCCAGCCACATACACCAGAGGTGGCGGATTCGAGTCCAGCCCGGGCCTGCCAAACAACAATGACAAGTATAAACAAAAAATAGATGGGTGTTGTGATAGGCGCCTGCGGTCCCAGCTACTTGGAAGGCTGAGGCAAGAGAATCGCTTAAGCCAAGGAGTTGGAGGTTGCTGTGAGCTGTGATGCTACAGCACTCTACCCAGGGTGACAGCTTGAGGCTCTGTCTCAAAAAAAAAAAAAAGAAGAAGAAGACATGTATAGGGCGGCACCTGTGGCTCAGTTGGTAAGGCGCCAGCCCCATATACTGAGGGTGGCAGGTTCAAACCCGGCCCCGACCAAACTGCAACAGAAAAATAGACGTTGTGGCAGGCGCCTGTAGTCCCAGCTACTCAGGAGGCTGAGGCAGGAGAATCACCTAAGCCCAGGGGTTGGAGGCTGCTGTGAGCTGTGTGACGCCACGGCACTCTACCAAGTCTACCAAGGGCAATGAAGTGAGACTCTGTCTCTACAAAAACAAACAAACCAAAAAAAGGACATGTACATTTGGTCTCTGATACCATTACCTGGCACACAGCTCCTAAAATCCTTGGACGTCTTAAGTGCTAAATGTGCTTTGTATGCAATTGTGACTGGCAGTCAAGGGCCAGGATAGCTTCAGGATGGGGCTGAGTGCCAGAGGAAAACAACCTTGAGATCCACTGGTACAAACTTCCAGCCCTAGGCCCAACCCTTGAGGGGACAGAAGCTGGGGTCTGAGTCAATCAGCAGTGGCCTATCCCAGAAGCCTCCATTAAAAAAAAACAAAGGACAAGGTTCAGGAACTTTTGGGTGAACACTTGGCTGAACACTTGGAGGTGCTAGGAGTGGGGTGCACCCAGAGAGGGATCGGAAGCTTCACAGCCCTTCCCCATGCCTTGCTCCCAGCATCTCCTCCATCTGGTTTTGTGAATTCTTCAAGTTATGCTATGTAAACATAACTAAGGGGAAGCAGATAGGAGACCTCCCCTTTTTCTGGTTTCCTCTACTGGCATTTGAACTATACTAATGACGGTTTTTGGCAGCCAGCAACCCTACATAGAACTCTTCAATAGAAGTCACCTCAGTATGAGCTGGTTTTATGACCAAAGTTATCATGTACTATGAAAACATTTTAAACTGTTTAATCAGTCAGCGTTAAAGCATTTAAATGGAAGTAAAACAGATTTGCTTTCTTCGTTTATCACTTTGCCAGACCTCAATCTTTCCTCTTTTCCTTTCTTTCTTTCACTTACAAATTCCTTTCCTAACTTGGAGCTCAGAGGGAGAAGGGAGGGTGGAATTCTGAAGGGAGAAAAGATGGGACAAGAAAGAACTAGATCATCTCCTATCACCCTCTATCTCCTTCCCATTAGTTTCTCCTTGGAGCTAAAGACCTAGCCAGTTGATTCTCAGCATAAATAATACAGAGCGCCGTCCACTTGCCACTTACACTGAAACAACAAAGGAACTAGAGTGATGGCTCAATAAAGCTGACCAGGAAGGTTGACAAGTCCTCCACTGCATCTATGAAAGCAAAAGCTCTGGGATTTTAGGGGCTAGGGACAGCATGAATGTGGCTGCCCTTCCTTCAGCAACATTCTGTTAAGACTGTTTTTTTAAATGTAATTGCTTGCATTTTTGTACTGTTTACTTTATATCATGCCTGCACACACGGAAGTTGTACATGTGGTCATGATGCAACAGACCTCAGGGGGCACAAAAAGTAGCCCACCACAAATGGATTAAATGTTTTTCTGAGAGGAGAGAAAGTGTCACTGATGAAGAGAGATCAGGGCAGCCAAAAATGAGCAGAACTGATGAAAACATTGCAAAAATTCCTCTAATTCTGCATCAAAATTGTTGGCTGACTGTGAGAAGCATAGCAGAACAAGTAAACAATGGCAAAGAAACAGGAAAATTTTAACTAAAAATCTTGGCCTGAGAAAGGTGTGGCTCTAATATCATGACAATGCACCAGCTCATACTGCACCATCTGTGAGGGAGTTTTCAGACAATAAACGCGTTACTGAATTGGAACACCTTCCTTACTCACCTGATCTGGCCCCTAATGACACTCTTTACCCAAAGATAAAGGAAATATTGGAAGGAATATATTTTGATGACATTTAGGACATCAAGAATAGTATCACAACGGCGACTGATGGCCATTCCAGAAAAAGAGTTCCAAAATTGCTCTGAAGGATGGACTAGGCACTGGCATTGAAGCACTGCTTCCCAAAGGGAGTGCTTCAAAGACAACCACAGTGCTATTCAGCAATGAAGTAAGCAGCACTTCTTCTAGAATGAGCTTGTGAACTTGTCAGACCTCCATATCCATGGTTTCTGCCATACGAAAACGTAGAACAACGTAGGTTCTAAAAGTCACCCGGTGCTCAGCGAATAAGGGTGTTTGTAGGCCCCCGGTGTTGAAGAAAGATAAGTAACCATGTGGCCACAGAAAGTTTAGGTGGCACTACTCTCCCACATGCAGGCAGCCACCTCTCTCATTTAGCTACTGAAAACTAAAGTTATAAAAAAATGTGTGTTATTTTACCAAGAAGACAAGGGAGTAATTTAAGGCCAAATAAACATGATTGCTTAAGTTTTATATCCAGGCATTTGATTATTTTTAAACCATTTTTGGCACTTAATAATGTCACTCTAAGAAATGAAAACAATTCTTTTAGACTGTGAGGTGACCTTGAGAAAAATATTTATGGGAACTCCTTTGACTGATATTACTACTGCCAGGACAGAGGCATCAAAATAGCCCTTTGAAGTAAGGTGGGAGGCTGTTTTAAAAAAATACCAAGCAGTCAGTTTTATCTAAATAGTGGGTGTATTAGGTGGTTTCTGCTGAAGAACTAAGGTTGCCTGAGGTTCTCAATTCCCAGAGGGTTGTTCCTAAGAGGTTCTATAATCTAATCAACCTTCTTTATCACCACAGCTGATCTGGGTCTTTTGGAGGTAGGACAGGTCTGAGCCCCAAGTTTTAAATCCATCCAGAGTAGAGATTTCTATTTTGTGAAAGCAGTTTATGAACTCATCATTTTCTGGTCATCTACTGTGTGCTAAACTCTAACACTTATTGAATGATCTGCTATGGTGTCTCTGGGACCTCAGATGAGTGGGCCTGACAGCTTGTCCAGGGGCCAACCACACACTGCACACAGGATGTTAGGTGCCCGACTATGGTACCCTGTAAAGATGCTGCAAAGCTTCAGATTCCATCAGTCTAATGCCACAATTTCAGCCCATACAAACTCCACCTTTTGTTAGGGACAGACAGGGAATAGGGAAAAGGGGAAAAAAGAAAAAAAAAATGAAAAAGGGAAGAGATGCTGGGCATGGTGGCTCATGCCTATAATCCCAGCACTCGGGGAGATCAAGGTGGGCGATTATCTGAGCTCAGGAGTTCGAGGCCAGCCTGAGTAAGTTAGAGACCCCGTCTCTATAAAAAAATAGAAAAATAAGCTGGATGTTATAATAGGTGCCTGCAGTCCCAGCTACAAGAAGATCACTTGAGACAGTTTGAAGCTGCTGTGAGCAATGACTCCACAGCACTCAATCCAGGGCGAAAGGATAAGACTGTATCTCAAATAAACACACACACACACACACACACATATATATATATATATACACACATATATATAAAAGGGGAAGAGAAATAAGCCAGACAAACAGTTCCTTAGCTTACACATGAGCAGGGTAGGAAAGACAAGACTATTCTAGGCTATTACAAAAGCAGAACTAGCTAACATTGTAGTTAGAAAGATTTAAAAATCAGATACTGCTCTACTCCTAAGGCCCCCACAGAGGGAATGATCAATAGGAACTTTTTTTTTTTTTTGTAGAGACAGAGTTTCACTCTATTGCCCTCGGTAGAGTGCCGTGGCGTCACACAGCTCACAGCAACCTCCAACTCCTGGGCTTAGGTGATGCTCCTGCCTCAGCCTCCCAAGTAGCTGGGACTACAGGCACCCGCCACAACGCCTGACTATTTTTTTGTTGCAGTTTGGCCGGGGCTGGGTTTGAACCCGCCATCCTCGGTATATGGAGCCGGGGCCCTGCTCACTGAGCCACAGGCGCCGCCCATCAATAGGAACTTTTTAAAAAAGAAGGATCTCAGGGCGGTGCCTATGGCTCAAAGGAGTAGGGTGCCAGCCCCATATACCGCAGGTGGCGGGTTCAGACCTGGCCCTGGTCAAAAACTGCAAAAGAAAAAGGATCTCATGATTAATTAATGCCCTGTTTTCTGTTTTGTTTTGTTTTTTTGGTAGAGACAGAGTCTTACTTTTTCACCCTCAGTAGAATGCTGTGGCATCACACAACTCACAGCAACCTCCAACTCCAGGGCTTTGGCGATTCTCTTGCCTCAGCCTCCCGAGTAGCTGGGACTACAGGTGCCCACCACAACGCCCGGCTATTTTTTTGTTGTTGCAGTTTGGCCGGAGCTGGGTTTGAACCCACCACCCTTGGTATATGGGGCCAGCGCCCTACCCACTGAGCCACAGGCGCTGCCCTTAATGCCCTGTTAAGCCCGGGAGTTGGAGGTTGCTGTGAGCTGTGTGAGGCCACGGCACTCTACCGAGGGCCATAAAGTGAGACTCTGTCTCTACAAAAAAAAAAAAAAAAAAAATCTTAGGGACCTTGGAAAGGAAAAGTTTAGTTAAGAATACACTAGAGCCAACTTGATCAAGACCCTAGGCGAAAGAAATGCATAATTAGAAGTAGGCAGAACAAAACTAGAAATTAGGGAATAAATACAAGAGACAAGTTTGTAAAGGGGTCATTCCTTATTCACTAAGAAGAGACCCACACCTCCCTCTCAGGTGTGTTCTATCTGCTTGTAAACTTAAGTGTGTCCCAGGAGTCCTCACACTATTTAAACAGGGGGCCAATTCACTGTCCCTCAGACCGTTGGAGGGCTGGACTATAGTTTAAAAAAAAAAAACTATGAACAAATTCCTATGCACACTGCACGTGTCTTATTTTGAGGTAAAAAAACAAAATGGGAACAAATACAATCACACCGCCTCATGTGGCCCGTGGGCTGTAGTTTGAGGACCCTTGAATTGTCACTGCTGCTTGTAACTTCTTCTTTTTTTTTTTTTTTGTAGAGACAGAGTCTCACTTTATGGCCCTTGGTAGAGTGCTGTGGCATCATACAGCTCACAGCAACCTCCAACTCCTGGGCTTAAAGCGATTCTCTTGCCTTAGCCTCCTGAGTACCTGGGACTACAGGTGCCCACCACAACGCCCGGCTATTTTTTGGTTGCAGTTCGGCCGGGGCCGGGTTTGAACCCGCCACCCTCGGTATATGGGGCCGGCGCCCTACCGACTGAGCCACAGGCACCGCCCTGTAACTTCTTCTTTTCGAGCTGGCTCTAATGCTGCTACTTGGTTTCCTCTCTCTTTTTTTTTTTTTTTGTAGAGACAGAGTTTCACTTTATGGCCCTCAGTAGAGTGCCGTGGCCTCACACAGCTCACAGCAACCTCCAACTCCTGGGCTTAAGTGATTCTCTTGCCTCAGCCTCCAGAGTAGCTGGGACTACAGGCGCCCGCCACAATGCCTGGCTATTTTTTGGTTGCAGTTTGGCCGGGGCCGGTCTTGAACCCGCCACCCTCGGCATATGAGGCCGGCGCCTTACCAACTGAGCCACAGGCGCCGCCCCGGTTTCCTCTCTTTGTGCTGTGGTCAAAGTGCTTTCAAATTTTGGTGGCCACTTGCTAGTGTACCCAGAAAAAGCTGAACCACGGCTGGGGTCTTCATAGCCCCTGAGACCTATAACATAGCATACAATCAAAGACAAATAACTCACTTAAGAGAGATCATACAAACAATTCAGCTCAAATATGTAAAGCCTGAATATAATGATGAGTACAGGGCAGCGCCTGTGGCTCAAGGAATAGGGCGCCGGTCCCATATGCTGGAGGTGGTGGGTTCAAACCCAGCCCCGGCCAAAAAAAAAAAAAGAACAGAAATGATGAGTACAGTTGCCAAAATTAAAAAGCAGTTTTTTTTTTTTTTTTTTTGTAGAGACAAAGTCTCACTTTATGGCCCTCGGTAGAGTGCTATGGCATCACACAGTTCACAGCAACCTCCAACTCCTGGGCTTAAGCGATTCTCTTGCCTCAGCCTCCTGAGCAGCTAGGACTACAGGCGCCTGCCACAACGCCCAGCTATTTTTTGGTTGCAGTTCAGCCGGGGCTGGGTTTGAACTCGCCACCCTCAGTATATGGGGCCGGCGCCCTACCGACTGAGCCATAGGCGCCGCCCTAAAAAGCAGTTTTTTAATAGTTGGTATTTTTAAATTAAAAGTCTCTCAACTAGTAAAAATTGTATTATGTATGTTGCTATCAAATTTCATTTGTAGGGCTTAAAAAGCCAAACTAGAAATTTTGACCAATTGCCCCTTAAAAATGAGACTCTAATACAGAAAAAGGAGACTTGCTAGTAAATGCTCTCCTTCATTCTGCAAATAGATTTGTACAGCTGATGATTAAATCACTTGGGAGTACCAACTATTAGAATGAAGCTTCTTCAACTGCAATCAAAGGCTTTTGTGGTTAGTGGAGTCCCTGAATTGTTAGAGTGGCCTGGTTAAATTACTATACAACAAAATGAACTGTTTCCACTATAATTCTCTAACTCATTCAAATGGAAAACTTAATCTGATTTCCCCCAGACTACTAAAAACAAAATAATCAGGAAATACAAGATAATGGAGCTGGAAAGTTCTTTCTTATTTCCCAACTTCCAGTTACAAATGCCCTGTGTTTTCTTACAACAGACAGCGATGAAATAGACAAAGGTTGGCCAGAAAAGGACATGAATGTGTAATTAATATGCTATTTTGCCTTATCTGTTAAAATTTTTTCCTAACTCTTGTTTGCACAAGCAAAAAGAAATTATTCATTACCATGGGGAAAAGAGAGTGAGAAAGAAACTTAAAATAAAGAAAATTGCCTATTTTTAACATTTACATTAATGTTTCTTATTGTGATTATTATCAAAGTAGGGCAGAACCACTTTGGCTTTGACATAGTATGTTAAAGATAATGGCAGAGACTCAGTAAAAAGATAAAATTTAGGCTCGGTGCCTGTAGCTCAGTAGTAGGGCGCCAGCTACATACACCAAACGTGGTGGGTTCGAACCCAGCCCAGGCCTGCTAAAATAATAATGACAACTACAACCAAAAAATAGCCGGGTGTTGTGGCAGGCGCCTGTAGTCCCAACTACTTGGGAGGCTGAAGCAAGAGAATTGCTTACACCCAAGAGTTTGAGGTTGCTGTGAGCTGTGACGCCATAGGACTCCACTGAGGGTGACACAGTGAGACTCTGTCTCAAAAATAAATAAATAAAATAAATAAATAAAACAAAGATGTAATGACCACACTAAGTTATCCCCCCCAGGCACCATAATACCCCATCCCAGGGCCAAACTATCCTAAATACTAGGTCCAAAGTCCAGAAATTATAATGAACTTGTCACTGGGAGAAGGCTATTTACATCTTATTGTTTGCAAGATACTCCCTTTAAAGCAAACCTTATCTAAAAGTTAAGTGACTACCTTCGGTGTTAGAGACAGATTTATTGCGTCCCAAACTTTATTGTAAGGAGTGCATTCATTTCCCTCAGGGAAAAATTTGTGAATTGTTATTTAATCTCAGGTTGAAAATTTTCAGGAAGTATAAACTAGCAGGCTCCCATTTAGTCCTAAAATCAGTAATTGAAATACAGTGTTTCCAATGAAATATTATTCAGCCATCAAAAAAGACAGAAATTCTGTCATTCCAGGCAATATAAATGAATGTGGAGGATATTATATTAACTGAAATAAGTTAGGCACAGAAAGACAAATACTACATGTTCTCGCTCAGACATGAAGCTAAAAATAAAGTTGAGCTCACAGAAGTACAGAGCAGAATTATAATTACTAGATGCAGAAAAGGGGAGGAGGAAGAGGAGGAAAGAAAGAGGTTGGTTAAGAGATACAAAATCACAGCTAGATAGGAAGAATAGTTTCAGTGTTCTAAAGCTGTGGTTTCCAACCCCTGGGCTGCAGACAGGTACCTGTCCATGGCCTGAGGGGAACCAGGCTGCACAGCAGGAGGTGAGTGGAGGGTGAGGCTTCATTTGTATTTACAGCTGCTCCCCATGGCTCACATCACCACCTGCACTCGGCCTCCCATCAGAAGGCATAGCATCGGATTCTCATAGGAACAGGAACCCTACTGTAATCTGTGCACCTGCAGGATCCAAGGTGCACCTCCTCCTGAGAATCCAATGCTTAACGAACGATCTAAGGTGGAGATGTAATGCACTGGAATCATCCACAAACCACTCTCCACCCCTGTGGAAAAACTCTTCCATGAAACTGATCCCTGGTACTAAAGAGGCTGGGGACTGTAGGTGCATACAGTTAACTACAGTTGATTATATATATTCAAAATGTTAGAGGAGAGGAAATGATAAATATCTGAAGTGATGGATATGCTAATTAACCTGATTTGATCATTACACACTGCGTACATGTATCAAAATATTACTCTGTACCCCATAAATGTGCAATTAATTCATGTCAACTAAAAATAAAAGGAAAATATATAGTCTTTCAAGTGAAAGGGAAATGAGGCAAAAATTCCTTCTCTGCCATTATGTTAAATAAAATAAGCCAGTCACATAAAGACAATTATTGCATGTTCTCACTCATGTGGGAGCCAAAAAAACATTGATCTCAGGAAGGTAGAGTAGAATGATGGTTACTAGAGGCTGCGGGGTGGGGAGTGACAATGAGAGGCTGGTTATGGTACATGTACAAACACGTAAGGAATAAGATGTAGTCTTCCACAGCAAGGTAAGGTGACTACAGTTAACAATAATTTATTGTATATTCCAAAATAGCTAGAAGATTTTGAATATCCTCAACACAAACAAATGATAAATGTTTGAACTGATGAATATCCCTATTACCACAATTTGATCATAATACGTTATATGCATGTATCAAGATACCACATGTACCCCATAAATATGTACAGCTATTATGTATCAATAAGAAAGTTCCTCTGCTGGCATGTGGGGAAAGACTGTCCTGGTTTAATTCTCAAAGCCACAGGAAGAAGAGAGCAACCAATCAGGAGCCACAGACACAGGTACACCAGGGACAGTCCAGAGAGGCAGGGCCACCTGCACTCTGGCTCAGTGCCTACTGGGTCCTGTGGCACATGGCAGGTTGTGAAAGTACTCTGCAGCATCAGAGGCACTACTCACAACAGTCACAAGTTATTGCAAATAAATAGTACAGTTACTCAATATTAATTTTGTTTATTTATTTATTTATTTGAGACAGAGCTTCAAGCTGTCACCCTGGGTAGAGTGCCGTGGCATCACAGCTCACAGAAACCTCAAACTCCTGGGCTTAAGCGATTCTCTTGCCTCAGCCTCCCAAGTAGCTGGGAACACAGGTGCCCGCCACAACGCCTGGCTATTCTTTTTTTTTTTTTTGGTTGCAGTTGTCATTGTCGTTTGGCAGGACAGGGATGGATTTGAACCCACCAGCTCTGGTATATGTGGCTGGCACCTTAGCCACTTGAGCCATAGGTGCCGAGACAATATTAGCCAATTTAAAAAATACTGATAGCCTACTTTAGTGGCCTATTTCTGGTGAATTACCTCTTCCTGGATGATCTCTAGAAAACTTTCTTGACATGACCTAACCAACAAATATCCAGCCACAAAGGACTCTGAAAAGGACACAGAGCCTGGGGAGGAGGAGGGAAAGAGACAGACATGAAGCTCCTCTCAGCATTCTCCCCTTTCTCAATGTTCCTCTCTGAGCGGCTCTGATAGCCTGCAGCCAGCACTACTTTTGTACAACAATGGAGACATTCTCGTCACACAAACACTGCACCACAGAAAGACAGATCCAAGACTAGACCAGGAGAGCAGCAGAATGTGCAGCAAAAGGGCTCAATCAAGAACCAAGTTGGGGCAACCTTAGTTTGCTGCAAGCCCTGATCTGTGGACCCATTAAGCACTCCGGGACACAATCACCAGGTGCCTGAATTTGAGCTTATTATAGGAAATTTCTAAAAGGCAGAGGAAAATCACTCATATTCCTCAACATTTTCATTTCTACTCTTTTTTTTTTTTTTGGCCAGGGCTGGGTTTGAACCCGCCACCTCCAGCATATGGGGCTGGCGCCCTACTCCTTTGAGCCACAGGTGCTGCCCATCTATTCTTTTTAATATTCATATACATGTATGATTTTTAATAAAAACAGGATTGTTGCAAGGTGACGGTTTAGAATTATCTTTAATAGTGATGAAACATATTTCTAGTACTGGATGATACATCCAAAAAGACATAACATTCTTTGAGTGAATACCACTATCTCTCTTCTCCTGAACTGTCTGCTTATCTGAAGCCTGCTCAGTCCTCAAATGCCTCCTCAAGATCTTCCCCAGGAGCCCTTTTTGAGCCGTCCAGTTGTGACTAACCATCCAGTCTTGAATGACCATCTGTTCAGCAGCCACAGCCCTCATGGTATATCTCACTCTGCAGACAGGTTAAGAGCTCAGTCAGACTGAAGGCTGAGCTATATGTATGTAAAGGTCCATCCCATCTCCTCACAAACACTGTGAACCGCCAGGTGTGGTGGCTCATGCCTGTAATCCCAGCACTCTGGGAGGCTGAGGCAGGTAGATCACCTAAGTTCATGAGTCTGAGACCAGCCTCAGCAAGAGTGAGACCCCGTCTCTAAAAATAGCTGGGCATCATGGCACTTTACTGAGGATGGTAAAGTGAGACTCTGTCTCTACAAAAAAAAAAAAAAAAAAAAGCTGGGCATAGTAGCAGGTACCTGTAGTCCCAGCTACTCGGGAGGCTGAGACAAGAGGATCACTTAAGCCCAAGAGTTTGAGATTACTGCAAGCTGTGATGCTACAGCAGTTTACAAAGGGTGACAAAGCTAGACTTCGTCTAAAAAAAAAAAGAAAGAATACCATGAGCCCCTTAATGCAAAAAGACTTCTATCAAGTCTTTATACCCTCATGTCAGGCACCAAGCCCACTGTCCCTTTTTTTTTTTTTGAGACAGAGACCCACTATGTCACCCTCGGTAGAGTGCTGTAGCATCACAGCTCACAGCAACATCAAACTCTTGGGCTTAAGCGATTCTCTTCCCTCAGCCTCCCAAGTAGCTGGGACTACAGGCGCCCGCCACAACTCCCAGCTATTTGTTATTGTTGTTGCAGTTGTCATTGTTGTTTAGCTGGCTCCAGCTGGGTTCGAACCCACCAACTTCGGTGTATGTGGCTGGCACCGTAACTACTGTGCTACACTTGCTGAACCAAGCCCTCTCTCACTGTGCAATCAATCAAATGGACGTCTTGGCAGAAGTCCCTAGACAGCAGGACAGGAGAGGGCAAAAGCCAAGGCTTGCAGAGCCGGTCTGGCCAGGACACGCGCCTAGAGGGCCCCATCCCTCCCACATACCCAGGGATATCAACCCAGTTCTCTGCCTTCAGAGTGACTTTGCCTCCTCAGGAAAAGATAGCTCACTTGAGTAGAATCACTATAGTTTCAAATCAATAAGCCCCCTCACAAATTTTCTCTCTCTGTGGCCACTCAAATAAGCAGTGCTTGGTCAATTACCAAAAACAAACAAACAAACAAACAAAAAATATATATATATTATTTTCTCATAGGTTAGGTGATTTTTCTGACTTTTTACAACACCTTCATTGGAAATGGTCTCTGTAGCAATTCCTTCATTGTTCAAATTATTTCTCCCTTTTATTCTTATTGTGATCCACTAACACATATTCCCACACCTAAACATTTTTAAGATATTATTGTGTCCTGATCAAAATATGCACATTTGAGGAAGTCCTGTATTTCTCATATAGAACAGCAATATTTTTAAGCTAGGAGTGCTGACTTAAGACAATGTCCAGCTTACCAGGGAAACCTTTATCGTGAATCCAGGAGCTCCTTATATGGCTATGGTGGCTGTCCACACCAGACTTCCTGGCTCTAAACTGAATTCTTATTTTAGTTCTGATTCAGCCAAGGATATCTCCCTGGACAACTGACCTTGAGTTATGTTGGTAGAGGAAGTAAGTGGGAGTTTTTACTTCATGACTAAGCTTCACATGAGGTCTACTTTCCTCAATGATATGGTAAAAGAAAACTATGAGAATTGGGGTACCTAAGAATAGAAGAGAAAACGCTTTACTCAAGTCTAGTGAAAACAATGAATGCTTTCAAATTCAAATTTATGTATCTTTCACTGCTAGTTTTCTTTTTGACATTGATCGTGTTTTAAGTGTATTTTACCACATTAAAGACCATTTGTAAATACTGGCCAGAATCAAGCAGAGGAACTAGAAACATATTTTTTTTAAAGAGATAGAGTCTCACTTTGTTGCCCTCTGTAGAGTGCTGTCCAGTCACAGCTCACAGCAACCTCCACCTCTTGGGCTTAGGCGATTCTCTTATCTTAGCCTCTCGAGTAACTGGGGCCACAATACCCAGCTTTTTGTTGTTGTTGTTGCAGTTTGGCCGGGGCCTGGTTCGAACCCCCCGCCCTCAGTATGAGGCCGGCAACCGACTCATTGAGCCACAGGCGCCGCCCAAGAACGTTTTTTGTGTTTTTTTTTTTTTTTTTTTTTGCGCTAAAGTTAAAAAGGTTTCTAGATTTTCATTAAGTTTTTTAAGAGTACACAGAAAGCTAAGGAATTACTTTAGTTACCATGACTTAGATTTTGCCGTAAGTGCAATGTAAGAGCCATGGAAATGAGTCAGGTCGCAGGGGGCCCGACCCCACCAGCTATGCGCAGGTGCAGGCCGACTCCCCACCTGCGTCTTCTCAGGGAGCCTCTGTAAGCTCCTCCTCCCCTGGCTCCAGCCTTTACCCTTCCACTCTCCCGGTTCAGCTCACCCTCTGCCACAGAGGGTTCTGGGCTTTGAAAGCAATTCACAGGGCTACGTAGGAAGCTCCTGACTTCTTAGAAGAGGTACTCTACAGATCTAGCAATGATATATAATAGTTACAGCGCCCAAGGCCGGGCGCGGGGGGGTCACGCCTGTAATCCCAGCACTCTGGGAGGCCGAGGGAGGTGGACTGTCTGAGCTCAGGATTTTGAGACCAGTCTGAGCAAGAATAAGACCCCATCTCTAAAAAATTAGCCGGGCGTTGTGGCGGGCGCCTGTAGTCCCACCTACTTGGGAGGCGGAGACAAGAGAATCGCTTAAGCCCAAGAGTTTGAGACTGCTGAAGGTTGGGACGCCACAACGCTCTACCAAGGGTGACAAAGTGAGAAGTGTATTAAAAAAAAAAAAGTTACAGTGACCACGACCTCAGACAGACTTTCTCCTCCCTGTGGAGGGGGCTCTGAGAGCCTCCGGCCTGGGGTGGAGCTGCTGGGCGGTCCAGGGCCCTCCTCTGGGGCAGCGCCGAGGCCTGCCAGCAGAGGGCGCCGGAGGGTCGCCGCAGGAGGACTGGCAGTTCGTCGGCTCGCAGGCGACCTCCGGCTCTGGGAGCGCTCAAGCCTCATTAGCGACAGCCCCCGCAGGCAAGGGGGGCAGCAGCTTCTCAGCAAAGGCCCCTCGTGCTCTGGCAGCAGAGCGCCTCAGGGTTTGGTGGTGCAGTCAGGGAGATCCGTGGGGGCGCCTCGGGTGGGACGCCGCACCTGAGCCTGCCCGGCCCTGGAGGGAGGCCTCCCAGTGAGCCACCGCAGCTGCTCTGTGCCCCTCGACGTCGGCTGCTGCCCCAGGCGCAGAGGCCCCCTAGGCTGCTCTACCTCAGCCCCAGGGTCATGGCTGCTCCTTACAGCAGCTATTCTCACACTCTTTCTGCTTTTTCTCCACTTGCTGTCCAATCCCTTATTACACCAACATCCTGTAAGAGTTAATAATTCTATCTTTGTATTAAACTTTGCCTGTTCAAATTACTGTGTGAATTTTCTCTCTGGATTGGACCCAGACTTGTGCAAGAGGCCTATGTGAGGACTTTGTAGTTGACAGTTCTTAGACCTGTTCAGCCCTTTCTCCAAAACGAGGCACTTCTCAGCTAGCAACCTGAAACATCTGTATTTGCATTCGGAACTGGAAGGGAGAAGTGGAGGAATGGATCATGAACAGTACCGCATAATAAAATGGGCAGTTAAAGGGGGGTTCAAGTCTTATAATATCTGTAAGATGGAGGCTACAAATGGACTCATTGTTCAATCCAGGGCAGGAGGATAAAGCAGCCCTACGCCCCCAGAGTTTAGACCAGATTACCCCTTCCTGATGGCACTCTCTGGCGGCCTGCCTGGGGACCAATGTGGGTTTCTGTAATATGGACACACTGTGTTGCCCTAGCAAGGAGGTAAACAGGGACACACATGCCATGTCCTTAAGAAACAAGAGCAGGGGTGGCGCCTGTGGCTCAAAGGAGTGGGGTGCCAGCCCCACATACCAGAGGTGGTGGGTTCAGACCCAGCCCCGGCCAAAAACTGCAGGAAAAAAAAAAAGAAAGAAAAAAAAAAGAAACAAGAGCAGAATGCAGAAACCTGAGGTCTTCTGAGGTCTTGAATTAGCTCTCGCTGCAAGATTAGGAGGGTGATACCAACTGCAAGCTTTTTTTTTTTTTATTGTTGGGGATTCATTGAAGGTACACAGAACCAAGTTACACTGATCGCTTTTGTTAGATAAGGACCCTCTTCTATTTGTGTCCCGCCCCCAAAAGGTATAGGACACCCCTTGACCCCCACCCCCTCCCTCCTTCCCTTTCTCAGCTCTCCCCATCCCCCACTGTGTACTAGGACCTTAATTGTCTTCATATCAGGATTGAGTACATAGGATTCTTATTTTTCCATTCTTGTGATGGTTTACTAAGAAGAATGTGTTCCACATCCATCCAGGTTAATACAAAGGATGTAAAGTCTCCAACTTTTTTAGTGGCTGAATAGCATTCCATGGTATACATATACCACAGCTTGTTGATCCATTCCTGGGTTGGTGGGCATTTAGGCTGTTGTCACAACTTGTCTGGAAGCTTCTTGAGCATTCACTGTTCATGACACACTTGGTTGTGAGGTCTTCTGTGAAAGCTACCCCTGCTTTCTTGTCACAGCCATGCCTGAGTTTCCTTTCCTGTCATGTTACTCCTGCAATATGACGTAGCAGCCTGCCTTCTAAACAGTCCTTCCATTTCAGAATATTTATGATGAAAGGGCCACTTAACACTGACGGGCATGGCATCTCTTCAGAGGTGTTCATGCCCACGATGAGGTGCCATGGTCAGAAGGCAGAGATTTGGGGGGCTTGACAGCCAGCCCTGGTAGGGTGCTAGGACTTGTCTCACCCTAATTCAGTATCAGGGCAATATTCTCTCTGAGCATCTGTGTTTTCTGAAGGGATTGGGCAAATTCTAAAATGCAATACAGGCGATAGCTCAGCAGCTAGGGCGCCAGACGCATACTCCAGAACTGGCGGGTTTGAAACCAGCCCTGGCCTGCCAAACAACAATGACAAGGACAACAACAACAACAAAAATAGCTGGGTGCCGTGGCGGGTACCTGCAATCCCAGCTACTTGGGAGGCTGAGGCAAGAGAATTGCTCTTAAGCCCAAGAGTTTGAAGTTGCTGTGAGCTGTGACACCACAGCACTCTACTGAGGGTGACATAGTGAGCTTTCTCAAATAAAATAAAATACAGTAATACTTTCAACAATTTCTGTTACAAAATGAGCTTTTAAGAGATGACATATTGGGCAGCACCTGTGGCTCAGTCGGTAAGGTGCCGGGCCCCATATACTGAGGGTGGCGGGTTCAAACCCGGCCCCGGCCAAACTGCAACAAAAAAAATAGCCGGGTGTTGTGGTGGGCACCTGTAGTCCCAGCTACTTAGGAGGCTGAGGCAAGAGAATCACTTAAGCCCAGGAGTTGGAGATTGCTGTGAGCTGTGTGATGCCACGGCACTCTACGGAGGGCCATAAAGTGAAACTCTGTCTCTACAAAAAAAAAAAGAGAGAGATGACATATTACCTCATTATCCCTTCTCTTTCCTGAGTCTTTTTTTCCCAGTCCTCATAGATATAAAACTTAAATTGAACAGTGGGTGCGCTGGATTAACACCAAGTGCTATGTGAGAACTGGCAGTGGCCATATCAGAGAGTAGCAGCTTAGCCCCAGTCACTCTTCCCTTCCCTTTATAGACATCACAATAGAAGAAGACCCGGACCTGAAATAGGTCAGGAATCCAACTGACTTCATCTGAGCTTCCTTCAGCTTGCTTCTTCCCTCCCCATTCTTACAGGATGCTTGAGGACGAATCCCCTCCTTCTTCCCCTGGAGCCTTGCCTCTATTCTGCCACAAAGAGCCCATAGCCAGCATCCAGCACTCACCTCAACCACAAACCTCCAGGAAATACTATTTC
Organism: Nycticebus coucang; assembly: GCF_027406575.1. Classification (NCBI taxonomy): domain Eukaryota; kingdom Metazoa; phylum Chordata; class Mammalia; order Primates; family Lorisidae; genus Nycticebus; species Nycticebus coucang. The sequence goes on along the minus strand of NC_069783.1, from coordinate 103,231,951 downwards.
TAAAGAACAGCAAGCAAGCAAGAAACCAAAGAAACACTTGGGGAGAGAAAGAACACCATGGTGTTCAGGGAGATTATTTTATGCCAGTTATTTTTATAGTTGCAACACGAAGATATATATATACACATGTGTGTGTACCTTTGAACAGTTGATTACTTAAATTACAGAAAATGAAATGCAAACCTTCCTGACTGTAGGGTAATGAAACTCCCTGCACTAATCCTTTTGTAAACAAAACTATCGACAGCAAATGTGCACTTGGACAATTCTGGGCCTACCCAGTCCTTTAATCCAAACCTCTGACCAAGCATGAGTAAGGCATAAAACAGACCAATCTCTTTCACAGCAGTTCATAAATAAGAAAGCAAAAATGTAATAACTTGGCAGGAGGCCAAATTCCTATCTAGGCTGGGAAAACAACAAAATAACTGAGCTTCAAAGAGCGTAGAATCTATTAGGAAAGCAAATCAAATGATAGAACACTAAGAATGGTTCAAATAAAATGCTAAAACCATATAGGCTGAAAATAGGTAAAAGAGCTGTCTAGGCATCTAATGATAGTTATCTATACTTAGCTGTATCAAAGGCCATGATTTGACCATTCGCACTCGTCCATGGATGGGAACATTCTTGTCTACTAGAGACATGATCACATGACTCTTTCAAAGAGACAGCTTTATTCTTTTAGATAAAATTGCTCTAAAATAAAGGAAATTCTGTGTTAAAAGAATAGATGGATCCCACTAAATTAATTACTTAGAGTTAAGATTCTGGCAAAAATGATGGGAAAGAACAGAAAGCAATTTGAAAGGGCAAAAACCAAAATTTTATATTGCTGTTATGATCAAACATTTAATAATCACATGGGATGCATGCCTGCTTCCTGGACTGGAGGGGGCAGGAGTGAGGGAGGAAATCACGAGGTACAGCTTATTAACCTGAGCACAAATACAATCCAAAGAGCAATATTACAATGGCTCATAAGGCAACGTCAGTGTTTTCTCATTCAGAAATCAATGTCTATATTTGTTATTCAGGTACAGATTGCCTCTAAGCAAACTGCTTATATAAACAGACTTTTAAAGGTCAATTTACCTTTCTTTTTGTTTAATCTTTACATCTAAATTTAGACTGCCTGAGTCAGTATTCCAGTGTTCCAAAGCCAAAATCCCAAAGGCTCGCCTACAGCTCTGCAGAAACCACTTAAGTTCTGCCACTTCTCACATTTTGGTTCTACAAAAACATGCGTATTCCTTCTTGTGTTTGCAAAGCTGAAAGAAGTCAGGAGACTTTTTCTCTGGCCCATTTACCATTCATTTGGCCCTAAACATCATCTTATGCCATAAGATCTAGCACTGCCTGACAAAGAACAAACCACCCAGAACCACCAGGACTCTTGAGTACATGCTCCCTTGGATTTTTCCTTCATAATTTCATCATACTTGTCGAGAATACTCTTGGTTTGACCCTGAGAAAGCTTGATCTCTATATCTTATATACATCTAGCACTCAACTTTTAACACAGTGTCTTAAAGGTGGAGAAGAGAGCTGAATTCAACAGATGAAATCGCTGACACATGGTGTTTAGGAGGCAAAGCGCAGTTAACTTCCTGCTTTTCAAACACATCACTTCCCAAATAGTAAAAATGGAAAACATCCAATCATTTGATATTTAAATAATAAATCCTCCTTGAGTAGTTCTAAATCTGTTAGTAGCAAAAGATTTTCTGCTTTTATAAACCATATTCAGTTGGCAAATGGAGAAACTCAAGCTCTCAAAAAGTCGATTACTAAATTGGTAAACTAAAACACTGGACTCAGTCTCTGGCTACACCCAGGCTCTTTACAGCTATCTTAGGTGCCCCACAATCTATGAGCCAAGATCATCTCTTCACAATAAACTTAAACTGAAATAATTCCATGTCTGCTCCATAGAGGTCATGATATGTTCATGTTTCTGAATCCAGTCTCTTACCCCTACCATATAATGAGAAATTTCACTTTGTAATAATGTTAAGAAACACTATCCTCTTTCAACACAAAATATGAAAGGTTAATAATTACCATAAGCAGACATCCTAGATTAAGGTAAAGCATCCTACTTCTTTCCATTTTCCTCCTCTCACTCATACTCAAAATCATACATCCCAGAACCATAAGTTGTGAATTCCCAGTCTGGTTCATATACCAACTGACATGCATGTTGTCCACAGCAGAGGGAACCTTATGGGCCTTTGACTATACCTGACTATCGTTATAGATGTTTGGGTCACAATCGCTGATAAGCCCAAAACAAACAAAAAATTACAATGTGATAGTATTTAAGAGGGAAAGGTTAGGGCAGTGCCTGTGGCTCAAGGAGTAGGGCGCCGGTCCCATATGCCGGAGATGGTGGGTTCAAACCTAGCCCCGGCCAAAAACCAAAAAAAAAAAGAGGGAAAAGTTTAAAAATTGTCTTAGTCATCATGATACACATTTCAAAAATGTATAAACCTTTGATTATTGAAGATTTTAAACACTTATTAAACTGTTGAGTATAATGAATCCCACTGAACCATTATCCAACTTTATCAAATTTTGGTCAATTTGTTTTATCTATTCCTCAACCATAAAATATGTTGAGGCTAATTCCATACATTATGTAATTTGATCCATTAAGTTCTTCAGCATGTAAGCATGATATAATTAAGTTTTTATTTCCTACAATGGTGTACAGTTGCATCAGGAATTTTGAAGGAGGCTCAGTACAGCGATGCCTAAATTCCACTGTTTCAAAATCACACATTCCTTAAGTGAGGGCAGGCTGTTCTCCAAAGGTTTTCAAATCATGCTCTCCAAAGCTGAGAAGGCTCAGCAGCTGCCACAGGACAAAGGGAGGTCATCAGGAAAAGAATCCAAAGTCTAGCCACCCCACCCCTTACCTCTTCCCATCACTTCCACAGAAAATGCCTGATTTTGTTTCATGTACCACGGTCCCCAGGGAAATCCTGTCTGGGGGAAAGATGACTCTTTGAAAAACTCCTTTATGTGGGGAGGAAATTGGAGTTCACAGAGGCACAAGTTACAGTTTCATTTCCTCATATGCTAAATGAGCTCGCACAAGTCATAAAAAGGCAAAATGTCAAACAAATACAGTAACTACCTACTTCTTTTCTGAGATTCTCGAATAGAAAGTCTGCCAGAAAACTTGTATTTGCTTTCTTTTGTCTGTTCTTAGGATAATCAGAAGCTCTAAAAACACTGATTGGTCTTCTAAAATGATCTAATGTTTAGTTATTTCCTTTTTTTCCCCAGACTTACTTGATGTTTAATAATAACAAAAAACTTAAAGGTCAACATACAAAACAAACAGGTATCAATGTTTATCATCCTATGATTCTGACATCTTCCCCGAATATTCTTTCCCCTAAATTGTGAGGAAAAAGTATTATATTTTTTGAAAATAAAATTTTCTTTTCTATAACTTTTTAGTCTTTTTTTTGCTATTATGAGTGAAAGTTAACTTCCAAGTAGTTGAATCGGTCAATCTCAGGCTCTGTTTCCTTCTCTCTTTCTATGTATCTCAGAAGACCATCCTAGGTTCATTTACAGAAGAGAAACTTTTGGGGAAAGAATCCTGTCTGTCTTTTCCACCCAAACATTGTTAAACATTATAAATTAGAAGCCCCCATGTAAGCCATGACCCCTTTACAGTCCCATGCACGCTCATAGTTCTTCCCTACCATCCTGACATTTTTCATTCTCGTTACCTCTAAGTAATTATTAATAGAATTCAGACAATAAAATGTACCATTTCCTCAGTACCATCTGGCAATGCCTTCCTCAAATAGTTCTCATAGCAGATGGCAACAGAGAGATGTAAAAAGGTGATGCAATAAGTTTCTGCTGAATTACATAGATGGTTATCATGGTCACCAAAACTATTAATATCAGTATTGCTTAAAGCACATGTGATAAAAAAAAAAAAAAAACTTTATGAAATTAATTACTGTCAAAAATAAATGCATTGAAATTTCTGTCCACGTTTTAAAACGCATCGAAATATACTCTGTACTACTTCAACTTGATAAAAAGAAACTTTACTTTGTATATGGGGATTTTCAAAGAGGTATAGCTACAATCTTTTTTTTTTTTTTTTGTAGAGACAGAGTCTCACTGTACCGCCCTCGGGTAGAGTGCCGTGGCGTCACACGGCTCACAGCAACCTCTAACTCTTGGGCTTACGCGATTCTCTCACCTCAGCCTCCCGAGCAGCTGGGACTACAGGCGCCCGCCACAACGCCCGGCTATTTTTTTTTTTTTGTTGCAGTTTGGCCGGGGCTGGGTTTGAACCCGCCACCCTTGGCATATGGGGCCGGCGCCCTACTCACTGAGCCACAGGCGCCGCCCTACAATCTTATTTTTAAAATCCCTATTGATGCTGCACTTCTATTACCTTTTAATGGCTTAACTTGGGGGGAAAAATCCCAAATACTATATTTTGATTTTATTGCCTATTCAACAAACAATTCAATAAACTACTTTCATAGTTCCTTTCATTCATTTATTCATTCACAATGGTTAACTAGACATCCACTAGTTTAAAAAAAGCCAATTGCTAAATGAGAGTCAGAAATGCCTTGACAGTCACCTTCACAGAGATGGTACCCAAAGCCAGAGATCTGGGAATCACTGACGGGAAGACAAAAGAGAAAATGCAAAGAAGCAGTAACTAGTAAGAAAACTAGGAAAACACAGTGCTGCGGACAGGAAGGAAGAAGGAAGTACTACTGCCATCAGATTTTTTTTTTTTTTTTTGTAGAGACGGAGTCTCACTTTATGGCCCTCGGTAGAGTGCCATGGCATCACACAGCTCACAGCAACCTCCAACTCCTGGGCTTAAGCGATTCTCTTGCCTCAGCCTCCCGAGTAGCTGGGACTACAGGCACCCGCCACAACGCTGGGGTATTTTTTGGTTGCAGTTCAGCCGGGGCAGGGTTTGAACCCTCCACCCTCGGTACATGGGGCTGGCACCTTACCGACTGAGCCACCGGCGCCGCCCATACTGCCATCAGATTTTAAGGAGGTCCAGGCAGTGGCTCACAGCTGTAATCCTAGCACTTTCAGAGACTAAGGTTGAAGGATTGTTTGAGCCCAGGAGTGCGAGACCAGACCAGCCTGAGCAATGTATCAAGAGAGATTCCATTTCTACAAAAAATTGAAAATTGGCTGTGCCTGTAGTTCCAGCTACTTGGGAGGCTGAGGCAAGAGGATTACTTGAGCTTGGGAGTTTGAGGCTGCTGTGAGCTATGATGATGCCACTGTGCTCCAGCCCAGGCATCAGAGTGAGACCCTCTCTCAAAAACAAAAATTTCAAGGTGAAGTAAATGGAAGGTGACTTGTATTGCTATGAAGACAGACACATGGGGAAAAGGTGGTCATGTGATGAAGAAGGCAGAGAGTGAAGTGAAGCATGAGCAGGCCAAGGAGCACTGGCGGCTAGAGGAAGCAAGGAAGGCACCTCCCTTCAGGTGGGCAGCGAGCACGGCCTGCTGACCACAACGACTCTAGCGTCTAGAACCGTGAGACATCAAATTTATGTTGTTTAAAGCTTCCCAGTTCATGGTATTACTTTATGGCAGCCCTAGGAAACAAATGCAACCATTAAAAACTGAAGGAATTTCATATCTATGTGAAACTTATTAATAAAAATTATTTCTAAAAGTAGTTTTTTTTTTTTTAAAGGGACATTTCTTAAACTGATAGAGGCCATTTACTTTATTTATTTATTTATTTATTTATTTATTTATTTATTTATTTGGTTTTTGGCCGGGGCTGGGTTTGAACCCACCACCTCCGGCACATGGGACCGGCGCCCCACTCCTGGAGCCACAGGCGCCATTCTAAAAGTAGTGTTTTTAAAGAGAAAATTCATATCCAAACTTTGTTTTAATCACAGACTAGCTATTGGGATCACAAATACATTATAAATTGCTATATGTCTGAGATACATAAGTGCATATAAAATAAACAGTACTGTTTCATTTTAATAGAATTTATCCAAAGCATTAATATTATAGGTAAAGCATAAGTTTTAGTCAAATGTCTTTTTTAATTTTTATAACTGATTTAAACCTGACACTTCAAGGTTTTCTGATTTTTTTTTAAGAGCTAACTTAGAAGCAACTATAATTGGGTGGTGCCTCAGTGGGTAGGCAATGGCCCTATATACAGAGGGTGGCGGGTTTGAACCCAGCCCCGGAAAGCTGAAACAGCAGTGACAACTGCAACCAAAAAACTGCCAGGTGTTGTGGCGGGCGCCTATAGTCCCAGTCCTGGGAGGCTGAGGCAAGAGAATCACTTAAGCCCAAAAGTTGGAGGTTGCTGTGAGCTATGACATCACAGCACTCTACCAAGGGTGACAAAGTGAAACTCCGTTTCAAAAAAGAAAGCAACTACAATTATTAATATCTTGCAATTTAACTGTCATAGTAAATCATTTAGAAAATTTGATGTATATTGACAACAAATTCATAGACTGATTCTCTTGAAGTTGGTTCATCCATAAATGTCTCCCAGCAGTACAGAAAAACAGAGAAGGGATCCTTACCAAAAACTTCTCACTTATTTTTATTATTTCTTTAGCAGACTGAATTTTTAAGCAGTAACACTACTGTTTTCAATTTCTGCACACACTCCCACTACTACAGCTGCACAATTACTTAATGTGTTCTGAGAAATGGGTTGTCAGGTGACTTTCTTATTGCGTAAACATGACAGAGTGTGCTCACACAAACCCAGATGGCACAGCCTACTGCACACTGAGGCCAGCGGCTCCTAGGCTGCACATCTGTACAGCATGTTAACTGTACTGAGTACTGTAGGCAACAGTGACACAATGGAAGGTATTTGTGTATCTAAACACAGACAAGGGACAGTAAAAACATGACACAAAAGATAAAAATAATAGTACACGTGTACAGGGCAGGTCCATTATAATGTTATGGGACCACCTTTGCTCATGTAAACCAAAAGGTCACCATGCAGCACCCGCCTGTATGGAGAAATATGTTAGACAGCAGAGAGGAAAATATACTTCTCTTCAGAAAGTCAGCTTCCCAAAACTACTGAATGAGAAAAACAAAATAATCATAATCTATACTCTTGTGTATGTGTTCCTCTCCTAGGCTTCCCTCAGAGTGATACTCTATAAATCGTAAGCTAGTAACTAAGACTAGAAGAAGAGAATGTAAAGTTTAAACTAGAATAAAAGAAGTATTCCGAAGCCAGTTTAGTTTCTCATTCCTTTATTCATTCAGTGAGAAACAGACACTCAACAGTGACTACCTAGGAGGCACTATGGTAGGTGCTAGAGAAGTAAAGGAAGTCCTCCGGCCTTACCTCTCTCTGATGTGGAACAGGGAGGTGAGAAGGGGTGAGAAGGGCTGCCTGTAACACCAGTTATTACAGTATAAGTACTCGTGGGTTATGATCAAATACTCCTAACTTTCAAAGAGCAATAGTAGCAAACTGATAACCTCTCTGTATCAAATAGAAAAAATATTTCTTATTGGGTGGCGCCCATAGCTCAGCGGGTAGGGCATGGGCCACATACACCCAGGCTGGTAGGTACGAACCCAGCCCCTTCCTGCTAAACAAAAATGACAACTGCAACAAAAACAAAAAATAGCCAGGCCTTGTGGTGGGCGCCTGTAGTTCCAGCTACTTGGGAGGCTGAGGCAAGAGAATTGCTTGAGCTCAAGAGTTTGAGGTTGCTGTGAGCTGTGATGCCACAGAACTCTACCCAGAGCAACACAGAGAGACTCTGTCTCCAGGAAAAAAAAATTCTTACTAATTGAGCAATGTGCTTATTCATTCTCAGGAAGTTTCAATGTACTCTCACAGACCCATGAAATAAAGAGAACAGATAATAGTGGCAAAGCTGCAACTTCATCCCCCTAAGTGTCTAATAGATTCTATTTTAAAAACTAAAATCCTAACACAGTTTTTCAGTCAAAAGATAAGCCAAAAAGCATTCAGCAAACTGCAAAACAGGTATGGTGTGCAAGAAAATTCACAACATCCTATCTACTCCAACCTCAACTGAATTCTGAATACTAACTTTTGAATCAAGGACTGAATTTTAGAGCCTCCATTTCTTTTTCCTTCCTTACAGGAACTCAAGGCAGGTAAGTCCTAACACAGCACCTGGCCCATAACAAGGGCAATGTATTAGTCAGGAGCACATGATCTGAGCATTCACTTTCAAACCAAATCAAGGACATTCCCACCACTTGAAAATGATTTTATATCTTTAATCTGGAAAGGTATGAACTTGGAAAGTCAATAACCGGCAACTAAAGGCTCATTTTTCTTTGCACTTCCATTCCTGATTATCCTGATCCCTCCACGAATTGGAAGGACACTTCAAGGTCACTGTAGCAGGAAAGGAAGGCATGAAGAAGATCTACAGCGTGAAAAGATCCTTGCTGTTGTCCATCAACTTTACATTTTTATTGTACTTTTAAACTATTAGGAATACAAATTCCGAAGTACATTTTTTGGATTCACATTCTTTTCAAATGGCTGGCACAGCCCTGATTTTATCTGATAAATTTAACTGGGAGGTGGGGGAGTGGAGAGGGCAGAAGCATAACCAAAGTAACAAGGGGGAAAGATCTAAGGGTTCTTTCTTTATCTTCCCACTAGACCAGGGGTCAGCCAGATAGTAAATACTTTTTGTCTTTTTGGGTCACATTGGTCTGTGTCACAACTCAACTCTGCCAGTGTAGCACAAAACCAACACAGACAACACATACAAATACTAAGCATGGCTGTGTCCCAATAAAACTTCATTCATGGACACTGAAATCTGAATTTCATGTAATTTTCACATGTCAAGAAAATTCTTTTGGAGCCAGGTACGGTGGTTCATGCCTATAATCCTAGCACTCTGGGAGGCCAAGGCGTGTGGATTGCTTGAGCTCACAAGTTTGGGACCAGCCTGAGCAAGAGGGAGACCCTGTCTCTAAAAAAAGACCCTGTCTCAAAAAAATAGCCAGACGTTGTGGCAGGCGCCTGTAGTCCCAGCTACTTGGGAGGCTGCAGCGAGAGGATTGTTTGAACCCAGGAGTTTGAGGTTGCTGTGAGCTATGACACCATGGCACTCTACCCAAGGGGACAAAGTGAGACTCTGTCTAAAAAAAAAAAAAAAAAATATATATATATATATATATATTCTTTTTATTATTTTTTTCAAACATTTTAAATGTAAAATCCATCTTAAGCTCTTGGGCCTTATAAACCTGAGAGTCACATATCACCAACCCCTATGTTAAACTACATTTTTAGCAACCAGGAAAGTCTTGAATTTTGAGATGTCCCTAGTCTGTTATTTACAGATTCCTATGTTTGAGGCAGAGCAATAATGACTTTGAGAATTTTATTCTCTTTTTTTTTGTAGAGACAGAGTTTCACTTTATTGCCCTAGGTAGAGTGCCGTAGCATCACACAGCTCACAGCAACCTCCAACTCCTGGGCTTAGGCAATTCTCCTGCCTCAGCCTCCCCAGTAGCTGGGACTACAGGCGCCCGCCACAAGGCCCAGCTATGTTTTTGTTGCAGTTTTGGCCCGCCACCCTCGGTATATGGGGCTGGCGCCCTGCTCACTGAGCCACAGGCGCCGCCCGACTTTGAGAATTTTAAAGAGAGGAAAATGCTCAAGTGTGTTTGTTATGCAGGCAACCTCAAAAACACTGTGTTTGTGTGCCCCATAATTTTTTTTTTTGCAGTTTTTTTTTGGCCGGGGCTGGGTTTGAACCCGCTACCTCCAGAATATGGGACTAGTGCCCTACTCTGTTGAGCTACAGGCACCGCCCATGTGTGCCCCATAATTTAATTCATAGAATAAACAGTCAAAGGAGCTAAGAATATAGGTATAACTTAAATGCTATCTGGGGGCATCAACAGTTTGGGGGATAAAAGAGTCAGTGTCCTGTCTGAGGCTCAGAAATTGTTCAAGAATTTCCTCCTGGAACAAGTGTAAGTTACTTCCCTCTAACTATAACCCTTGAACACAGTGGGAAAAGTTCCACTGTGCAACATAGACAAATAAAGTTAAGTGTCAGTTCATATTAAATACTTGAACAACAATCTATAAGGCCCAGTGTTTGTCACATGGCCTTTAACACGTGCGTTTGCTTTGGAAAGTTTCAAGTTTGAAGTCACAACTATTTCCATGTGTATTACAATCCTCTGTAAATACTTATGTTTTTGTTTCAGATTAGAGCCTTTTATTTAAACTTAAGAGAAAAAAATGTTTGCTGGCAGTGGGCACACCCTTTTAAGTTTCTGAAAATTTTTCTGTTAAAGTCTACAAGCACAACAAGAACATGAACATGTGACTAAGAAGGAATCAGCCTAGGACTGAATCCTATACAATACTTAAGACAGAAGGAAAGATGTTTCACAGTATATGTATTCAGAGTCAACTGCTCCCAGGGAGCGGACATCTGTCGGTCATATTCCATGTGACAAAATATAGGGGTACACTGTCTTATCTATCACTGCATCTTAATTTTGTACATAGTAGGCATTCAATGAAAACTGATTTATTAAATGATTTATTAACCCTACGGCACTATTAACTCTATGTCACTATTCACCTGCCTCATTACATTAGTGGTAAGAATTTTGTGAGAGAATAAATTATGTGCAATAATCGTAGTTATTTCTTATCTACATTTTAAAGAACAAACCAATAGTCAAAACAACAGTTTAACTTGTCCGACTGGGTGGCAATGAGCTTGGGTGTACCTAATTTTAATCTCACTGTCCCTGATTATTAGAAATCTCATTTAACAGACACTAAAACAGTCTGTGTGTATTAGTAGGGTGAAAAGTCCTACCTCCCTAAGTTTATTAAAGAATCCATGGGGCCAAGCACCATGGCTCACACCTGTCATACTAGCACTTTGGGAGGCTGAGATGGGAGGACTGCTTGAGCTCAGAAGTTAGAGACAAACTTAAACAAAAATAAGACCCTATCTCTACTAAAAACAGAAAAATTAGCCAGGCTTGGTGTTGCAGCCTGTAATCTCAGCTACTCAGGAGGCTGAGGCTGGCAGATGTCTTGAGCCCAGGAGTTTGAGGTTGCAGTGAGCTAGGATGATGCCACTGTGCCATGGCCAAGGTGACAGGGCAAGACTCCATCTTGAAAAACAACAACAACAACAAAACATGGGCAAACAGGTTAACAGTCTACTTCTAAAATGCACTCATAAAACTCCTAAGGTAAAAATGGTCATTCTCTATGCATTAGGCAACAAAAGAAATGGCCGATCCCAGATCCCTTGTATCTCTGGGTAACTACATCACTGGAAGAATGGGTGGGGAAATATTTCCCTTTAAACCACTGGAACAAGCAATACTTAAAAATAATTTTTCCTCATTTAATTTAAATTCTAGGCGAAAAAAATTTAGTTGGTTTAAAAACCATTGTAACTATATAAAGAATTACCTTCTTAGAATGTATGTAATTTATTCATGGACGCTTTGGTTATTGTCTAAAAAAAGTAAAAGAGGGTTGGTTTACAATGTTGTTTTACAGGCTTTATTTTATTTTATTTTGTTTTTGCAGTTTTTGGCCAGGGCTAGGTTTGAACCTGCCACCTCTGGCATATGGGGCCGGCGCCCTACTCCTTTGAGCCGCAGGCGCTGCCCCTACAGGCTTTAATTTTTTAAAAAGGAAATTTTTCATAACCTCAAAATCTGAAATGAAAACTGTTTTTGACAACTTCATTCTTAAATATGCTGTAGATTGGAGGCTACAAATAAATGTTGATTTCAGGTCACTTTCAACAGCCTACCTGGTTAGCAAATTTTACTAACTTCACATATAAATTTTTAAATAATTCAAACTCTGAGCCTTTCAAATCATTTAATCCAATCAATTCAGAGTTAATACATTAAATGTAGCTAAGAGAACCACGTGGGCATAATCCCAGCACTGTGGGAGGCTAAGGCAGCAGGATTGCTTGAGCTCAGGAATTTGAGACTTGTCTGAGCTAGAGTTGAGACCCCAACTTAACAAAAATCAAAAAACCCAGTGAGCCTCGTGGCTAGCACCTGTAATCCCAGCAATTCAGGAGGCTAAGGTTGCAGTAAACTATGATGATGCCACTGCACTCTGCTCAGAGCATAGGGTGAGACTATGTCTCAGAAAAATCAAACAAGGGTGGCGCCTGTGGCTCAGCTGGTAAGGCGCCGGCCCCATATACTGAGGGTGGCGGGTTCAAACCCGGCCCTGGCCAAACTGCAACCAAAAAAATAGCCGGGCGTTGTGGCAGGCGCCTGTAGTCCCAGCTACTCAGGAGGCTGAGGCAAGAGAATCGCCTAAGCCCAGGAGTTGGAGGTTGCTGTGAGCTGTGTGAGGCCATGGCACTCTACCGAGGGCCATAAAGTGAGACTCTGTCTCTACAAAAAAAAACAAAACCACAAACAAGGCAATAAATGTAGCTAAGAGACACCTGACATAATAGGCAGCAAATTCTGATGATTTTAATAATACTTTTTTAATATCTACTATTTTCTCCAAAAATTGGTGAGTCAATCATTTTCAAATAAAGCTTTCCCTCCCAAAGTACAGTTTCCGTAGTACAGCTGTCTATAAGACAAACACAAATTTAAAACAGGAGTTTTTAAAAGCGTGTCAATTTTTCTCCTGTCAAATTTAAACAGAAAATGTATAGTAAATTCTGAAAATGAGTTGATAGGAAAAAAGAATGCCAGTACCTAAAATAGCCCTCCTATCATCTAATCAGAGTATTCAAATACTTAACATTCTCAAAACAAAAAAAGGAGGAAAGAGTAAACGTAATGAAAAGGAAAGGAAGTCTCTACTGCAGCCTCTGTCAGCACTGAAACAGGAACAGAAAATCTAAACCCTTCACAGTTAACACATGGGCTTAGTCTGGGACTTTTCAGAACACAAATCTAAAAGAAATTTTTACTAGTTACAACAAAAACTAAAATTGTGCTAGTTTAGGCAAACTACCTTTGAAAGCCCAGAACCCTAACATTTTTAGCCAAAATGACCCCTGAGTTCTGAGTCAGTCCTGCCCAGTTACATTCTGTAGAGCCACTGCATTCCTTTGTTGCACAGTTCAATAGCAAAGCATCTCCATGAACACCCAACATTCCCCCAAAACTCCATAAACTGTGCCCACCACCAAAACTCAAAGAAAAATTCCTCATGGGAACATATTCTAGTAAGTCAAAGCAAGCAAGCCATCTTGAAACTAAGGGGAAAAATCAATTGTTTCCGGTTTAAAATAATCCTCTAGGGATCATATAATTTTTAAAGATATAATATTTAGTTATTTTGGAAAAGAGTTAGAACAATTTAAAGGATTTGTGAAGAAACGGGGAAGAGTTCTGGCTTTGCACAATTCTAATCAAGCACAATTTTGGAGTGTTCAGTCCACTCACAGGCTGAGAGGTTCCTTCTCAACGTGTGTGTACATTACTGCATCCCTTAGGCATGAATCTGGGCTGCAGTTTCTTAGTGCCCTGACCTTTAACCAAGCGTGACTCTGCACTCACCTTAGCTCTTCCTCCGGTGACCCATTTACTTTCACACTGTCCGGACGGTCTCTTCTCCTCCTGTAGAGACCTGAGTGTGAAAGCTCTTTGAGCTGTAATGCAGTCATACTTCTCTCTACACATCAATTACCGACACTGTAAAGCACTTGTGTTCAGCAGTGTGGTGGCCAGGGCATACAAAGGCAGTGTCCCCTGCTGGGGGACCTCAGCACACCTGACTCAGAGTGAGAAGCCTCGACACAGGCCAGGCTGCTGAAGTACACAGCTTCCTGTTTCTCGCTAGTACACACCCTCCTCAGCAAGGCATGACTTGCCTTATCTCTGGGCCCTGCACCTTGGGGAGGGGGAGTCCGTGACCTAGAGGCGACTTATTCACATGGTTTGCCAATAAGCAAAATTTAATTGTTATAAATAATCATACCAATTCCATTTTAAACTTTTCCAGGATCATTCTGAATTAAAGTTGGGCTAAAAAGCTCTGGTAAAGTAATGACTAAAGAAGGGTCCTGCTCTTTCTTGATTTATTTGCCAGGAAATCCATTATACTTCATGGGCAGCTGTCAGTTTAAAGAAATGCCTGGTCATAGTGAGCTCTTAAGGACATTTTCCTTGGGAAAAAAAAAAGGCAGAATTCTAAAGGGAAGCAGTCCAATACCTCCCTCTCACCACTCTACTCTAAATCTTATTTAGAAGGGGAGGAAGTGTCTTTGATCCACCCTCCCCTCATTAAATATTACTAAAAAAAAAAAATCATAGTTGAAAGGAAGATGGTTTTTTCTATCAACCTCCAGCTAATGATTTTCTGAATCTGTAACTACTCACTGTGAACAACCCCCCCTCACAGCACACCACCTCTTAAAGGCTTTATGGGCACCTAGGAAGCCTTGTGTTTACCTGAATATTTGACCTCAGATGGTCAACAGCGGTAAGGAGGTGGGCTTGGGTTTGGGTGTGGGGTGTGGGTGACTGAAGGCAGATAACACGGGACAAGTCCTTTGTCACCAGCTCCAGTGATGCTGTTAAGAGTAGCCCCTGCCCCCGCTTGGTCAAGTCACAAACTCAGGCTATAGTCCTAGCAAGTTCTAGCACAACAGTCTGATTTCATGGTTCTAGTAACTTTTCTCTGGGCAATGACAAGCCTTTTTTTTCTTCTAGAATCCCTTCAACAACAAGAGCGCAGAGAAATGGGTCTGATATTTTTCTTACACTAAATGTTAAATAGTTAATATATTCCCCTCTCTAAGAGTATGGGCATCATAAATACAAAAATTAGGACTAATGGCAGGAAGAGGAGGTCTATACTTCACCTGGGACACAGGAATGCTAGCTCCCCTTATTTACTACCCTATTTCCACTGGGAAACAGAGGACTTTTTATAGCAGCCATTAAAACACAGCATGCATTTTTTAAGATTCAGGAAAAAAACTTTTACCCATTTTGTCACTACATTAGATTTAATCAGTGATGAAACATGTTTTTTAAAAAAACGTGTTTAAAAAAATCAGGTGACAGCTGTATCTTCCTCTGGAAGGATATACAAAAAACTGGTACTATCAGGTGCTTCTGAGGGACTTGGGAGACAGGAGCAGAAGAAAGCTTTTTAATTACACACCACTCTACACCTTCTGAGCTTTGAATATGTCACCCATTCCCTAAGGAACAGAAACAGCACTTTAGGGAGATTTACATATGTATTAGTATTTTATACAAAGCCTTTGGATGCTAACACTTAAAAAAATACAGAACAATTTAGTAATAGGAACATAAAAATCAGGGCTCTCAAAATATCTAATTCTTACTTTTTAATCAAGAAAGGTTTAAAAAAAGAGCAGAAACTATCACTAATCTTCTTTAATTTTTCCCCCCTTGGCATAAAACCAGAATAGAAGATAATGAATAAAATACAAATCAATCTTATATTCACTGCAAACACAGAAACTCCAATGTAAAACAGAGTTCCTATAAAAAATATAATTAACAGCTTTCTATAAAAAATATAATTAATAGTTTTACCGGTAAAAGAGCTCTTAAAAAAATTCATGCAGTGTGCTGACAAGGGAAAAGAGCTTGGTGACTCCTGGAGGTTAACCAGACAGGAAACACCTAACTGTGTAGGATGAATTCTGCATCTGATGAGTCTAGGGTTAAAAGGATGTGAAGAGAGGGGAAAAACTCAGCCCCAAGCCATGTAACAAACAAGCTGAAACAATTGTCACCCTCTGACTTTTTTTTTACAATGGCTGTACGGACAAATAGAAATTTCAGTAAATCAATGCTATGTTCTAATGGAACTGCCACAACCGAGTAAAATTAAATTCTGGGCCTTTGGGGAAGCTCTTTTAACCACCGTTTTTTCTTTGAAGTCAGAGACAGAGAGAAAGGGCTGCCCTCGCTCTCAGCACCCCTTAGGAAATGACCTGAAACTGGCCTATACGGCAGAATACACACGGCCCAGCTCAGGTTGTAGCAGCAGATTGCCAACTCCCCCCCTTCCACAATGTGCTCTCTGCTCCCATGCGGCCAGTGAGGGGGTGTGGAGACAGGGTCAAGACAGGGAGAGGAGGGCTGGGGACTCCACCTTTTTTTCCTTTCCACACAACTTCCCCGTGGATGTGGATTATCAATTGTGCCTAAATTCTCAGATGAGGTCTATTTAAACAGTATTAAATTTCAACTGTCATAGCATGATTTTGACAGTACAGAGAGAGGCCTGTATGATGAGTACACTTTCCAAAGGTCTCTAAACAGGGCTATTATTCATTTTAGCATTCTAAAATATCTTTGAAGGCCAATCTGCCTTCTATTCAATGCAGAATTCTCCAGCCTCATTTTTCACTTGGCCTCACCTTATACACCATCCGTGACCCGGGATTTTTGCCTCTTCTTGGATACTTCCAGTGATGGGGAGCTTACTACCTCATAAAACTCCTGGGGCTTTTTCCTCCACTCCGATTGGCTATTAAAGCACATGTCTTCCATCCTATTTCCACCATAGTGCAGCTGGCCTATGAACCTAATTACAACTTTCTGTTGGGTCATCCTTCAATCATCACCCTCCATGAATGTTTACTTTGACTCGTGGGATTATCAGCTATCTGTTCCAATTCAATGTCACCAGCATAACTGATAATCATTTCTTCTATAAGTCTAAGCTCTTCCTTGAAATGAACAAACACGCAGCTCTATGGAGCACCACACAGTGTCTGTTTCCTCCCAGGCTAACATCTAATCCAGTAGTTTTCCATCTTCCGAGGGTCATGAACCTTCTGTGAATCTGACGAAAGTTAATGACGCTCTCAAAAATGCCTGAGAGCACAAAATTTTACCACAGTGTAGGATTTAAAATCACATTTGTTCATTCATTCTGTATTTACTCTGTGCCCTGCAATGGGCCAGATGCTGCTTCAGTTCCTCTTATCTCCCCTGAATTTCCCTCAGCCCCCAACCGACCTTTCTGACAAATTTTTATCTATCTTCCATGTTTCAAACCAATCTTTTGAAATGTAAATGGATCACTTATTGACCTTGCTTAAAACCCTTCCATGGCCTTCATGATACAGACAGAACAAGGGGAGCAAGGTCTGCCATATGGGCCGGCTGAGCCCAGCCAAGCAGACTGTACTCCCGGGGTTCCCAGGGCAGCTGTGCGTCCCTTCACTTCCTGGACTTCGCACATCCACCTACTTCCTAAGATTGGAAGAAGACTCTCTGGCAGGACCAGCTCCTAATCATCCATCATTGCACTGGGGCACGGTAGACATCTGTATTTGTTAATATATAAGTTCTTTACTTTAGACGTTTAACCCACTGATTTTTGGGAGCCTATCCCACTTTACAATGCTATGTTTGAGAAGAACTCTCCGGAGTGTTTTTTTTGTTGTTGTTGTTGTTTTGTTTTGAGACAGAACTTCACTCTGGGCTCGGTGCCTGTATCTCAGCAGCTAGGGTGCCAGCCACATATCCACATATACTGGAGCTGGTAGGTTCAAATCCAGCCTGGGCCTGCCAAACAAAAACGACAACTACAACCAAAAAAAAATAGCTGGGCGTTGTGGTGGACACCTGTAGTCCCAGCTACTTAGGAGGCTGAGGCTAGAGAATCGCTTGAGCCCAAGAGTTTGAGGTTGCTAAGAGCTGCGATGCCACAGCACTCTACCCAGGTCAATAGCTTGAGACTGTCTCCAAAAAAAAAAAAAGAGGAATCTCACTCTGTTTCCAAGTTAGAGTGCCACGGTGTCAGCCTAGCTCACAGCAACCTCAAACTCTTGGGCTCAAGTGATCCTCCTGCCCCAGCCTCCCGAGTAGCTGCAACTATAGGTGCTCACCATGAACAGCACCAGGCTTATCTGTCTATTTTTAGTAGAGACAGGGTCTCACTATGGCTCCGGTCTTGAATTCCTGAGCTTAAGCAATCCTCCCATCTGGCCTCCCAGAGTACTAGGATTATAGATGTGAGCCCTTGCACTCAGTCTGAAATTTTTTTTATTTCTGCATTTAACACTCAACACTTACCTAAATGAGATTTGAAAGACTCATTCATTCTATAGTTTTCAAAGAATTTACTTTCTTGGTGAAAATGTAAAAACTGAAGCTTTCATATTCGTGGAGTTGAATAGTACTGGCCATACTTATTCATTTGAGATGAGTAAAAAAATTAGCTTAGATTTTTGCCTAAATTTGTCATAGTCCAGATTTTAGAATCCTGTTGCAAGTAATCCCTTCAGGCATAAGTGGGTAAAGAAATCTAATTGAACAACAAGGTCCTAAAATTGATAATTAAGGTTTCTGAATCATCAATTCTTTCTCCTATACAGAGTCAAGAGAGCTGCAAAGTAGCTTCCATGGCAGTTACAGTTAACAGGGGCTTGTGACCTCAGTACCTTCTACACTAAGTGGCAAAGGCCTGGAAACTGCTTGAGCAATGAGGCCGTTAATTTTATTGGAAATTTATTTGGAAACTCACTTGCTATGTTTCCTTAACTATCAAAGTCCTCAGTTTTTCCATTTGGAAAAAGAAGTGGCTGAATTAGATGACCTCTGTGATCTCTTCCCCAGATTAAGATTATTTGATTTAAGAAAGGACCTACACAACGTTTATGCCAATGTTGACTAGACGCCTTGCCTGGAAACATTTTACTTTTTCAGCATTGCTTTAGTCAGGAATCTCATTCCTGAATAATACAGGAACACGAGCAGGCTTTACACATTCTGCTATTCAACAATCACTTCCTGGAAGGGTTGACAAATGCCAGATCCTCAGTGGAGGAGGGAAGAGAGGAGGCCGACTTCAAGCAGTCTCTGGGCCCTTCCTCATCCTCACTCCTGGCTCACTTGCTCTGTGTCCCAACACCTGATCCAAGGATGTGAGCTACATAGGGTGCGTGCCAGTCATCCCTCAAGAATCCTCCCCTCAGAGCACAGAGGCCTCAGGGGAGGAAGGCGGAGACAGACATTTGCTGGGGGACTGCACTTTTCCTCCCTGAGGGTAATCACAGGGTGGGTACTTCATTCAGTACAGTAAGCATGCTTCTGGAAAATTACACATAAATTTAAATTTTAATAAAGAGAATTTTTCATTCTCTAAATGAACTGGTCTGAAAAAAAGGAATTCTAGTAGCAATCTTTTCACAAAAGAGAGCTTTTCTGCAAACCCAGATTTTCCAATGCTTTGACTTGTAACAGGATAGAAACATTATGTAGTGATGCCACTTTTCAGATAACATAGTCATAAATACTGTTTCTACCTGTCTACCATTCTGCCTGTCCACCTACTATGCATTTTAAGCATATCTATGTCTACTGAACACATTTCTAAAGTAAATTCATATTAAAAAAAAAAGAATCCAACAGGTGAAGTACTTGTGTGTGAGAGGAGAAAAGAAAGTTACTTTCACATTCCAAGATAAGCAGTTACAAGCCAGCACTTCTGAGCTTCTGAAGACCTGAAAGAATTAAACACGGTTCTTCTTCCTGCCCTGGAATTCAAGGGGTGTGTCCTAAAAAATAAACCACAATTCCTACCCCACCCTGATATAGATTTCATTACCATCATCAGTACATCAACACATCAACTTTCACTTCAAAATTATTTCTGCCAGGTTATCAAAATATTCACCAGGTTCTATGTAAAGTCTAAGCTTAAACGCAATTATATATACATATATATACAAATATATATATATAAATATAAAAAGTTGTGTTGCCTCATTTCTGATATAAATATTATCCTGTTATTGTTAGTTTTTCCTTCCAAACTCTGAAAAAAAGTTCAATTCTTTTGACTATGTCTTCAGGGCTACAAGTGTTTCTTAAATTTCTAAATTCTGTTATAATTTTATCACTGAAAAGTTCTTTGATAAGAAAAGTTCAGTGATAAAATGATAAAAAAGAACTTCTTTTCAGTGATAAAATGATAAAAACAGAATTTAGAAATTTCAAGAACACTTCTAGCCCTGAAGACAGTTGTTTCATAAAAGATATTATTTCCTGTATTTTATTATTATTCCAGAGCAATTGAAAATGATAATATAGACATTTATTTGACATGAAAACGTGTACACGGGGCGGCGCCTGTGGCTCAGTGAGCAGGGCACTGGCCCCATATGCCGAGGGTGGCGGGTTCAAACCCAGCCCCGGCCAAACTGCAACAACAACAACAACAAAAAAAGAGTTGGAGGTTCCTGTGAGCTGTGTGACGCCACGGCACTCTACCGAGGGCAATAAAGTGAAAAACTCTGTCTCTAAAAAAAAAGAAAACGTGTACACGGTCTGCTGTTGTGTGAAAAAAAAGCAGACAGCAGGACACCACACACTAGGAGACTCTCTTTCCCAGGAAAAGCTACACATGCAGGTACCGCGTGTGTACACACGTGCACACCCCAGCGTTCAGTCGGGACGAACGTGTAATGTATCTCTGTTTGGTGGGAAGGAGAGGATGAGGCAGGATCTGGAGGAAGTGGAGGGCTCTGCAGACAGAAGGGACACCCAGCAGCCTGAGGACCTGTCAGGGAAATAAGGAGACAAAGCTAGGGGCTAATCTGATCAGGTCTGCCTGCCCTCCTTGCTTTTTATTATTTTTTTCCCCTTTTGTCATAAGGCTAAAGGCCTTGGTAGTTGAAACCCATGTTGCTGACCACTGAAACTTAACCTTTACTGGCACCTTTCAAAAACATTTGGTAAGTTACCACAGTTAACAGTCACTTCAGTTCCATGCTCCAGACCACCCCACTTTCCTAACCCATAAATTTCCTGAGCCTTGTCTTCAGGGAAGGAGATTTGGAGCTGTCCTCCTGCCTCTCGCCTGGCTGCAGAGCCTCTGGCACTGATGTGGGCAGGCAGAGGGGACCTGGACCCACCGATACAGGCCTGGCAGGGTCACAGGTCTTCCAAATCAGGACTAAAGGTTTCAAGTGCATGTGATAACACCATAAGTCAGGTAAGATGAGGGTCCAGCTGAGTGTGTAGTGAGGAAGGGGAAGGGAGACACACATACACGTGACCACAGGGCTGCTGGTGCAGCGGGAGGACCCAGCCATGGACTCACAGCCTTGGTGAGCATCTGAAAGCCACAGACTCACTGGAGCCTATACCAGTAGGGACATGGTATTAACCATATAATCACACAAATAAACATGCACTTTGAAACAGGTCCAGTATACAAGAGGAGGGTGCTGTGACAGTGCTGACGGGGGTGTGGGGCAGGACAAGAGCGTTTACTGAGACAACACTGGATCTGACATCCTGAAAACCTAAAGGACAAGCAGGCACTAAAGTAAAAGGACCTGAGGTGTGGAGTGAAGGTGTGGAGTGAAGTGTGGGGTGGAGTGAAGTGTGGGGTGCACACATGTGGCTGGAGGGAGGTGAGCTGAGATGAGAGGCACAGACAGGGGCATGTCAGAGGGCCAGGGGGAGCCACTGTTCCTGTGTGTGGGCAGCAGCAGGGGAGAGCCCACACAGCAGTCCAGGGAAGGCAGCTGCCTGCACTAGCCAGGGTAGGCACAAGGACAGAAGGAAGGACAGCTGGTTTGAGAGGTATGGAGGAAGTGAGGCAGAGAGGGGGACAGACTGGATGGGGCGGGAAGCACTTACGTTGCTAACATTTCCCCCCACATTCTTTTATTGACATACCAGTTCTGACAGTGAAGTTCGTGAACTTGCCACCATGCACTTACATTAGCGGCACTGTACAAACAACTCAGTGAGGTTTCATAACCTTTCAGTTTCTGATAGCCGTATTCTTGTCAACCTGTGGCCGTGTCTTGCCAGGTGTCATTCATTACTGGCATTGTGTGTTTTTGTGTGCTGGGAAGAGAGAGGTCAGTGCTTGAATTAGAGCAAAAAGCTAACATAAAATTTCTTGTTAAACCTGGCAAGCATGAAAGTGACATCAGGAACATGTTATAGTTTCTTGTTTCATGTCCAAGTTTATAGGGATAAGGCCATGACAAAAATGGCAATGTACAAACAGATTAAATGTTTTTCTTTTCCTTTTTTTTTTTTTGAGATAGAGTCTCACTTTGTCACCCTCAGTAGAGTGCCAGGGCATCACAGCTCACAGAAACCTCCAACTCCTGGGCTTAAGTGATTCTCTTGCCTCAGCCTCCCAAGTAGCTGGGACCACAGGTGCCCGCCACAACACCCAGCTATTTTATTGTTAATAGTTGCCATTGTCATTTGGCACGCCCGGGCTGGGTTTGAACCACCCTGGTGTATGTGGCTGGTGCCCTAGCCGCTGAGCTAAAGGTACTGAGCCGGATTAAATGTCTTTCTGAGGTAAGAAAAGGTGTCACTGAGGAAGAGGATGGCCAAGAATGAGCAGAACTGATGAAAACATTACAAAATACATCAAATTGTGCCTCAAAACTGTCAGCTGACTATGAACAGCATAGTAGACCAAGTAAACACTGACAGAGAAATAGGAAAATCTTAACTGAAAATCTTGGCCAACAACTTAAGGCTCTTGCATCCTAACAATGCACCAGCTCACATGGCACTGTCTGTGAGGGAGTTTTTAGCCAGTAAACAAGTAACTGTATTGGAACACCTTCCCCACTCACCTGATCTGCCCCCCAGTGACATTTTTCTTGACCTGAAGATAAAGGAAACATTGAAAGGAAGGCATTTTGATGACATTCAGGACACCACGGGTAATACGATGACATTTCTGATGGCCATTCCAGAAAAAGAGTTCCAAAATTGCTTTGAAGGGTAGACTAGGCACTGGCATCAGGGCATAGCTTCCCCAGGGGAATACTGCAAAGGTGACCATAGTGATACTCAGCAATGAGGTATGTAGAACTTTTTCTAGTATGAGTTCATGAACTTAATTATTGTTAGACCTCATAGCAACAAAACAGACCCAGTATAGCAGGAGTTGTGTGTACTTCACCATTGTGAAGCCCAGTCTCTCAACTATTTATATCATATTAATATTACTAATAACCAAGGTTTAAGTGCCTACCGAGCATATCATGTGTACTATCTTACTTAATCTCCATCTCAACCCAATGGCCAGCTCAGCGCCCATAGCATAGTGTTATGGCGCCAGCCACATACACTGCAGCTGGCAGGTTCGAACCCAGCCCGGGCCAGCTAAACAACAATGACAACTGCAACAACAACAACAAAAAAAAATAGCCGGACGTTGTGGTGGGCACCTGTAGTCCCAGCTACTTGGGAGGCTGAGGCAAGAGAATCACCTAAGCTTAAGAGTTTGAGGTTGGTGTGAGCTGTGATGCCATGGCACTTTACCAAGGGCAACATAATGACACTCAGTCTAAAAAAAAAAAAACAAAAGAAACAAAAGAAAGAAAGAAAGACCCAAACCCAATGGCCCAGGTATTACCACTATTCCCATTTTACCAATGAGGAAACTGAGTCTTAAACCAGTTAAATGACTTGACCAAAAAACACAGCCAGTATGAGGGTGTAGATCCAAACCCAAGTCTATCTGACTCACACACTCCTGTTTTAGCTATTAAACTACAGACTCTCAGGGTCCAAAACATTCTTTCCGACAGACCACTAAAAGGTCGACTCTGAGCTAGAGTTGCCTTTAAACACGGGCTAGCCTAGCCCAGGAGGCCTCTGGGAAACTCAGGAGCATGACTAGTACAGGAGGCCGAAGCGGAACACCTGACTCTAAACAGACCACAAAGTCATCTCAGGCAGCCCAAACTTCCCTTCCCCAGATGAACCAGACCAGTCCAGTTATGTTCTAGGAGAATTATTTTTATTACTTTAATTTTTTCTACTATTTTCATAAGGAAGAAACGGGTGAATACTGTGAATGTTCAGTTTGAGGGTTCTAGAAGGGGACTGTGAGGTACTATGTACAATTCCCAACTAACATGCATTTTTTTTCCTCCTACAGGTCTGGAAGCAAAAGCCAATGAAAGAAAGGGGTCAACTGGTGACCTTCAGTTTTAACTGAACTCATGGATTCTTCTGGAGTCTCTGGGTCCAGCGCACCAAAACAGCTTTATTTCTTTTTTTAAGAATACATGTGATTCCTCGATGTTTCCAAGAGTTCTGGAATAAAAGGCAAAGATTCTAATGAAAACAGGTTTTCTTCATCACAGCAACTCTACTGAAACCAAGGATACTGTTAAACAGCAACAGGCCTTAGAAGCGGCAAGACAAGAGACCTTAGCAGAGCGTGGGTGTATGAAGAGGCAGTGATAATGTGACCAAACTTATTTCAGTTCCTCTTAGACGCTATAGAGTGGAAAGGAAGGGCGGTAAATAAGGTGATTCTAAAATACAAAAACCAATCTACTGTGAGACTGATAAAGAAAACAAAGGCTTGCAGTTTTATCCTCCGATTCTGACCTTAAGAATCCCTGCCAAAACTCTTTCATAAAACTTTTTTCCCCCAAAAAGACAATTCACAAAAGGGGGGGAGGGGAACCTCTTAAAGCCAGTATTTGATTGATCAAAACATACTAAAGAAATATACTACACTGAATAAAAATTCCCAAAATAGAAGTGGAATATCTCAAAATTTAGTAAGACCACTACTTATAACCAGAGCAAAGACACTATTTATTAAGGCAAGTGGAAGAAAATATCTATGCACTTTTAAATTTAAAAGAGAGACAGGGTCTGGCCATGTTGCCCAGGTTGGTCTCAAACTCCTGGCCTAAAGCTCTTCTCCCACTTTGGCCTCCCAAAGGGCTGAGATTATAGGCATAAGCCACTGCATCAACCTCAGGCTTTGTTTTTAAAATCATAGTGAGCCTCAGATAAGATCCAGTTTCTTCCCCAATTCTCAGTACGATTTAGGAAATAATGCCTTTGCCAAGAGCTAGGTTTACTGAGTAGCTTATTGGGTGCCAGAAACTGTAAGAGCACTTTGTAGGCACTTAACAAATTTAATTTTACAATGAAGTAATGAAATAAGTACTATTATTATTCCCATTTCAAAGATGATGAAACATATGTTGAAAGTATAAGTAACTACATTAACTCTAACCCTAACCCTAACTCAATTGCTATGTAATTGAGTGAAAATCTAAAACCTGGCTTAGGCCTGCTTTTAAAACATTATAGTGTACTGCTTCCTAGCCAGAAAACAGTTATTTTTTTCTCAGCAGTAGAACAGAGCTTATAATCAGAAATTATCATTCGACCATAGTTAAACACAATGTGATATCCTAGATTGGATGCTGGAACCAAAAAAAGACATTTTGAAGGTAATATAAGGTACTGGCAACAGGGGGAGTTAAATGAGGGCTATGTGAGGATTCTCTGAACTCTCTATCCTTGCAACTTTTCTGCAAATCTAAAATTATTCCAAAATAAAGTTTATTTAAAAAGGTAAAAACCTTAATTCTATATGACAACTGGGCTAGTATCTCTAAGACAGTGGTCAGTGACAAGACAGAATAGCAAAGAAGGGTTTTCTTGAAGATTTTAAAAAGAGATTTAAGAGGAGTAACAATCAAATACATTATTAAACTATGGCCTTTGTTTATTTTTATTTTTTGCAGTTTTTGGTCGGGGCTGGGTTTGAACCCGCCACCTCTGGCATATGGGGCTGGTGCCCTACCCCTTTGAGCCACAGGCGCTGCCCTATGGCCTTTGTTTAGATCCTGGTACAAACAAACAAAATATAAAGGATAATCTTGGGATACCTGAGGAAGGAACCTGATTATGGACTGTGTGTTGAGATATATGCCAAAGAATGATCAGTTTGTTAGTTATGTAGCAGCATGTGATTAGGCTAGAACACAACCACTTTCTCAAAGACCAACTCTGAAATGACCTGATGTCTGGGATTTGCGTTTAAGCTCTCTCTTTCTCTCCTTTTTTTAAAAATCTGAGAGAAAGGAGTCTCACTCTGTTGCCCTAGTAGAAAGCTGTGGCCTCATCATGGTTCACAGCAACCTCAACTCTTGGGTTCAAGTGATCCTCTTGCCTTGGCCTCCCGAGTAGCTGGGACTACAGGCACCCACCACAAGCCTAGATAATTTTTCTATTTTTAGTAGAGATGTTGGTCTAACTCTTGCTCAGACTGGTCTCGAACTCGTAAGCTCATGTGATCCACCTGCCTCAGCCTTCCAGAGTGCTGGGTTTATAGGCGTGAGCCACAATGCCCGGCCTGCTTTTAAATTCTTAACTAAGGCCGGATGTGGCAGATCATGTCTGTAATCCTAGCACTCGGTGAGGCTGAGGCAGGTGGACTGCTTGCACTCAGGAGTTTGAGACCAGCCTCAGCAAAAGCAAGATCCTGTATTTAAAAAACTAGCTGGGTGTTGTGGTAGGTGGCTGTAGTCCCAACTACTTGGGAGGTTGAGACAAAGAGGATTACTTGAGCCCAAGAGTTTGAGGTTGCTATGACCCCACTGCACTCTAACCAGGACAACAGAGTCAGACTCTGTCTCAAAAATAAAGTAATAAATAAATAAATTCTTTTTTTTTTTTTTGAGACAGAGTCTCATTATGTCGCCCTCGGGAGAGTGCCATGGTGTCACAGCTCACAGCAACCTCAGAGTCTTGGGCTTAAGCGATTCTCAGCCTCCCAAGTAGCTGGGACTACAGGCACCCACCACAACACCCTGCTAGTTTTGGGTTGTAGTTGTCCTTGTTGTTTAGCAGGCCTGCGCTGGGCTCGAACCTGCCAGCTACAGTGTATGTGGCTGGCGTCCTACTCACTGAGCTATGGGTGCCGAGCCTAAATAAATAAATTCTTAATTAAGAGAGATAAAAGAATATGTGAAGCAAATATGGCAATACAATTATTAAATCTGGGTGATTAGTGCCTGGGAGTAACTTTTCCTCTTATTATGTTACAAAATTGGCATCATAAAATATATATATATTTTTTTTTGGTTTTTGGCCGGGGCTAGGTTTGAACCTGCCACCTCCGGCATATGGGACCGGCGCCCTGCTCACTGAGCCACAGGCGCTGCCCCATAAAATATTTTTTAAGTTCAAAAAGTAACCATTTAGGTTAGGCGCAGTGGCTCATGCGTGTAATCCTAGCACTCTGGGAGGCTGAGGTGGGTGGATTGTATGAACTCAGGAGTTCAAGACTAGTTTGAGCAAGAGCAAGACCCCATCTCTAAAAACAACCGGGTGCTATGGTAGGTGCCTGTAGTGCCAGCTACTAGGGAGGCTGAGGCAAGAGAATCACTTGAGCCCAAGAGTTTGAGGTTTCCATGATCTATGATGTCAGAGCACTCTATTGAGGGCGACAAAGTGAGACTATGTTTCAAACAAAAAAAAAAAGAAAAAGAAAACCAGTTTAACCAATGAGGATGAAGACAAGCATGACATCTGTGAAGTCAGAACAAAATACACTGAGGCCCAGTGTGAGGGCAGCACTAGAGGACCCCGAGAGGACAAGGAGAGGTACCAGGGGCAGGAGCCCTGGGTTTCCCTCATCAGAGATCTGAGGATGTCACATCTGAGGAAAGTAAAATAAACTGCCCAGAATCATATGAAGCACATTAAAGGATATGCTACATTCTATAAGGAGGACACTGGAAAAGAGAAGAGAAAAAAGAAAGAGTGCAAAAGCATGGAAAGGTGGGGAAGTTGACCCAGGCAGCCTCACTTTGTGGAAACGTAGTAGGAGCAGAAGATTGGTGGGAGACAGGCAGTTTAGATACAGATTTGAAGACTGCCAATGCCTGGCAAGGGATTTATGTGAGAAGTGATAAGCCATAAACGGTCTGAATGCAGGGTGGGAGGGTTACAAGCCTGAAGACATCCAGTTGTGGAGGCTGTTGAAGCATCAGGCCGGGCCAGGGGCAAGGGGAGAGAAGATTTCAGAGTGGAAGGGTGGCCTTCATGCTTTTTTAGGCAAACAGTTGATGAGAAAAAACCCAAACAAATAGAATAGCACACACACCTACACAGGAAATTTTTGTGCATATCTCTAGCCAGATCACACCCCAAACAAAGCCACCTCAAACCCTCAGCACTCTCAAATCCTGGTCCCACCCTCCCTTTCTAACACTATTGGCAGACAACCCCGCCCACTTTAGAGAAAACAGGTCTTCAGAAGGAGGTCACTTCCCTGTCTCAAAGCTCTTTTCTCACCATTCTACCCCTGCCCTTCAGGATGATTTCTATTCCAGTAGAATTTAACATACCACACAAAATTAGCCCTATGTTGAGCCTACATGACTGGCATCTTTTCCTTGTGGCAATACTAACAATAACACTCATGGTACTAATGCTTTCCACATATTTCATTGATTCTCCCACCACCCTATGAAATTAGTGCCAACTCTCCTTTGCAGGAGTAGAAACTTGGCCACGGCTGGTCAGTGAGAGCATGGAGATTGCAAAAATCACCGAAAGCCAGAGGCCCATCTGTGATCACTCTACCACACCACCTCTCTCAAGGTCTACCACCAAGAAACTGTGATTCCTTCAACAGAATGCCATTATAGCTGTGAAAGAAAAATTCACTAGAGCTACAGAAATCCACATAAACAAATCTATAAAATAACATGAGAGAAAAATGCAGCTCATGTAGTAACACAAATAGGATATACTATACAAAATCTAAAACGTAAGAAACAATCCCATGCACTGTTAACAATATGTCAATGTGAAATAAAAGTACCAAGACATGCTCAGATGTGAGCCCAACTAAAGTTAGGAAAAGTGGTTTCCTTGGGGAGTAAAAGCAGGAGGAGGGAAGAATGGAAGAGGAAAGCACTAGGAGACTGTGGGTTAAACTGTCCCACATAAGCCACACAAGGCGAGTCTGAAATGGGTTAAAAATGGCTTTTGCTAACACAAAGGCAAAAAGGGAACTGGACTCCCCCTCTGAGGCATACCCAGAGCCTGTTTCTGAACAGTTTCTCCATGTTATGCTCCCGGTTAAGCCCACGTGGTCAGAGACTTACAATCTCTCTGCTGGAGATATGGGCCAGAGGTTGACAGGTGTTAAAAGCACATTGTCTTTGGAGCCTAAAAGTCTCTGCCTTGTGGAAAAACAAAGTCATTACTCCATTATGAGGCAAACTAAGTGTGTGCTTGAGGGATTTTGTTTCCCCTTCTTCCCCAGGAGTTGTGATTTTCATTTGGATACCTTGCTCAAGAATTAACACATGTCTGAGAAGAAAGAAAAAGCAGAGGAAATTGTGCTGATTTGTAGACTTGATGTCTCCTCATAAGTTAAGGTTAGATAGAAAGAGTTAGAGATCATAGATTAAGTGTGTATGTGACCACAGTGTATATAAGGTGATCAAGAATAAAGATGTTTTGCTACACGCCATCCCATGCGGTGTATTCTGTTTCTTGTTTACCCTTAATAATTACAGGAGCGAGCTTATACCCACGGCAAAGCTGCTGTTCTTTCGCGTCCCCGGTCACGCAACAGACTTTGACTGTATCTGTCATGTTTTATTTCTTGCAATGGGTGGTGGATATTTGGAGGGGCCTTCTATTAAGTTCTATGTCTTCATAATTTTTTTAAAAGAAAGAAGGACTAAGACAACAGTGTCTTAAGTCCACAAGGTTTCAAAGCACTGTGTCTGCCACCTTGTGGCTCCTAAGGATGTTGCAGGCACTCGGCTTTCAGAGGATGAAAGAAGGGGACATTATTAATACTTAAGTCATATCATGTGAATGCAACTGACAGCTGGAGGAGCCATGCACTGATATATGACCAATGTTAAAAACATATCCATTTCCTGGGCAGCACCTGTGGCTCAAGGAGTAGGGTGCCGGCCCCATATACTGGAGATGGTGGGTTCAAACCCGGCCCCAGCCAAAAACTACGAAACAAAAAACAAAAAAACCCATATCCATTTCCAAATAATGCCTACGAAAACAGAAGACAAAATATTATCCCAGGAGCCCACTCAAAGTAGGACAATAATGAGAGTTACTGGATATAAACTGTCAAAGAAAAGGATCAATGTAAGGCCCATGAGAGAGTAAATATATCACGAGACTAACACAATCTGATGGGAAAGGCTGGCTTTTAGGCACAATCAACTTAACAGATAAATGTGAACTACAAAATCTAGAAGTAAATAAGCAGAAAGAAAACAGTAAAACTCTGTCCAAAGTATTAATTTCACTTGGAAAATTTAGTAGATATTTTACATCTTATTTTTAATTATTATGGGTACATAATAGTTGTGTATCTTTATAAGGTACAGGTGATGTTTTGACCCGGGAATACAATGTGAAGTAATCAAATCACGGTAACTGGGGTATCCATCACCTCAGGCAGTGAACATTTATTTATGTTAGGATCATTCCAATTCCACTCTTAGTTTTTTGGGGTTTTTTTTTTTTTTTTTTTTTGTAGAGACAGAGTCTCACTGTACCGCCCTCGGGTAGAGTGCCATGGCGTCACACGGCTCACAGCAACCTCTAACTCTTGGGCTTAGGCGATTCTCCTGCATCAGCCTCCCGAGTAGCTGGGACTACAGGCGCCCGCCACAACGCCCGGCTATTTTTTGTTGCAGTTTGGCCGGGGCTGGGTTTGAACCCGCCACCCTCGGCATATGGGGCCGGCGCCCTACTCACTGAGCCACAGGCGCCGCCCCTCCACTCTTAGTTTTAAAGCACACCCGAATTTATTGTTGATTATAGCCACTTTCTTGTGCAAATTTAGTAATTTTAATAACAAAATTTACTAGAGATTAACATCTTTTTTTTAAATATCCAGGATAAAGAGAAATAAACCTAAATTTTACACCAGAGTGAATCTTACTAGATGTATAGAAACACATCCTGTGTAAAATTATTTGCTTATGGGCGGCGCCTGTGGCTCAAGGAGTAGGGCGCCAGTCCTATATGCCGGAGGTGGTGGGTTCAAACCTAGCCCCAGCCAAAAACCACAAAAAAAAAAAAAAAAAAAAAAATATTTGCTTATGTGCACACATGTACTACTTATGTGGTGAAGATACTACACAACTGGCATGCTCAGTTATGTTCTATTAATATTTATGTTTCATTTGTAAGAGAAAAGCTGAATATTATATAGCAGCAGCCACTGTGTCATTTATCTTGATTCAACACACCCCTGGTTACCTGGCTGTCTCAGCTGAGTTCTCCAAGCTCACAGATGACATCTTCTCATTGTGTCCCCAAGGAGTGGAAGGGGCAAACAGGTTCTTTTGGACCTATTTTATAAGGCCACTAATCTCATTTATGAAAGCTCTGCCCTCATGACCTAATCATCTCCTAGAGGCGCTACCTCCTAATACTATCACTTTGGGATTAGGAGTTCAACTTGTAAATCTTGGGGGTGGGACACAAACGTTCAAGACTATAGCATGATATATGAGCTATGCCTGTCTGATCTCCTTCCCAGTCATTTTTTCCCTTCCAATAATTAATCCACTTCTCCAACTGCTGTTCCCCAGACTTAGCACACTGTTTTGTTCCTCCATTATGCTACCATTTCTTTACCAAGATGAACTTTTAGCTTCTTATATTGGGTTGCCAAACCATTTACATTTTGTGGAGCCTTCACAGCAGAAGCTGTCCTCTCCTCTGAGTTCCCACTGACCTTCAGACAAACCTATCCTAGTGCACCTGCCCTGCTTTATGTTGTTTACACGTTTAATTACTCATTTAACGAAATGTGAGCTTTTCACAGTCTGGCAAACATTAGGTACATAAGAAATGCTTGTTGAATGACTGCAGTAATTTCAGAAACTTCATGGAAACATGAAAGAGTACTTATAAATTTCTTTAAAGTATCATACAGAATTGCAATACTTTTTCTTATTAATGTAAGCAAATACATATTTACATACATGTACTTGGGCCACTACAAAAGTTTTGAGACAGATTGTGTTATGGTCCATTATTTCACTTCCATGAAACAGTTAAGGGCTGGGCATGGTGGCTCACGTCTGTAATCCCAGCACTCTGGGAGGCCGAGGCAGGTGGATTGCCTGAGCTCAGGATTTTAAGAGCAGTCTGAGCAAGAACAAGACCCCATCTCTAAAAAAATAGTCAAGCGTTGCGGTGGACACCTGTAGCCCAAGCTACTTGGGAGGCTGAGGCAAGAAAATCACTTGAACCCAAGAATTTGAGGTTGCTGTGAGCTATGAGCCATGGTACTCTACCAAGAGCATCAAAGTGAGACTGTCTCAAGAAAAAAAAAGAAAAGAAACACAGTCGACAGTGTCCTTTCTGATTCACCTGTACAAGTTTCAACTTGCTCAGCTTATGGGTATTGCTGGGAGGGCTTTCTTTGTTTCAGTCCAAGCGGATTTCATGCTTCTTGATTTTTGAGTCATCTCAAAACTTTCATTAATGTCCACTTAAAATCATTAATATTTACAAGAAAGAAAAGTCCTTGGTTCACAGTGACAGAGTTTTCTGGAGATGACAGCTGACTTCCTATAAAGAAGTCTTACCTTGGTAAAGTTTTAAAAATGTGAAGGGTAACCTTCAGCTTCTGAAGTTGAGCAGCAATGAATTCTGTCCCCACTCCTAAATTAGATCCATCTCTGGGGAGTCTTCACTCACTAAATTTTACAGCTGATATGTAAAACCAGAACTTCAACTTATAACCTCCAGGCAAACTAAAACATCTGGTTTTTATAAGTAGACATTCTCACCTAGGCATAGGCCAAATGCAAATCCAGGCTATCATCAGAATGTTGTCTGGTGTGCACAAATTCATAAAAAGGGGAATTATACTTTTAATCCAAACACTCAGTGACTATGACAGCCAGATTCACTCCCCTCCAAAGGGGCAGGGCTGGCAATGGGAACCTGGTACAGCCGCCTCACCCTGGGAGCCTGGCTGCCAAGTTTCACCTCTGTGACTTACTGTATGTCTGCCTTTTCATCCTTTTTAAGTGCCTGCAGAGCTCTACTCCTGTGATGATGCTGAAGTTTGACTCTCAGAGGATAATCTGACTTCCCTTTCTCCCCAGATTGTTCTTGAGTTCCGTGCTGTAGTCCCTCAAGTATGGTTCACAGCACACAGATATAAAGAACTTGGTTACAAAGATTAAGACTATGCTTCATGGCATTCTTTAAGGGCAGACAGCACTAGAATACAAACTCTTGACACATCCTTCTGCTTACATTCATCCGTGTTGCAGGCACTCGGGTGTTGCTGGGTGTGTTGCAGGCACTCAGCAGATATTTTTAGAATAAATAAAAAGGAAAAGGAAGATGGCATAGGATGTTGAGAGGAATAAATTTCAGTAAGTTTCAAAATAAGGAATTTTTTTTTTAATTTACCAAAAGATTAGCTATTTTGAAAGAACATTTCATTTAGTTCAACACACACACATTTTCAAGATGCAAGCAACAGAAATCACCTTAGGTTAATTTTAAGCAGAAGAGTTATGACATCAGATCACTCAGAGAATCTGTAGGATCAACAAAGAACCCAGCTAACACAATACCCTGCCTAACTGGGAGATGTCTGTTACCACACCTACACCTCTGGGCCAGAGCTGGACACTGGGCCATTGCTGCTCATACTGGGTTAAAAGCTGCCCCTAAATGATATGCGTGTTGTGGGTGCCACCACAGGCATGCTCTTCAGAAATGATTCCAGGCAATCCCTGTTTCTTTACCTCTCTAGCTTTTAGGTCAATGTCCAATGCACATGTACCTGATAGTTAAGGCCGAAGTCACGTATCTGTGCTTTAGTTGAAGGGGAGCCTAGGTGAGAAAGCAGCTGACATTTTAAGCTTCTCAAGAGGGAGCAAGGTTCAGTATCCTGCTAAAATTCATAAGGTGGGGAATCACCAAACAACTAGATTATGGTTAAAACATAACTATGTAGCATCAGCCTCTCCTCACCCCCTTACATCTTTCTCAGAGGTAAATTGCTCTGATCTGGGTGCATTTCAAATTTCAGACTGCCAAGTGCTCTGTACAATAGCAAATACTGACCTGCAGTCTGTCTAGAAGACCCCATTCCTGCCTGTTCCCCTGTTCATCCTGCACCCAACTCTGAGGAGCAGAGGGCAACTCTCGGAGTGGTCTTGGACAATTTGCTAATGTTCTTCCAGGACAGAAAGAAAGAAAGTCAATTAGTACTAGTTATAAGAAGTCCTTTCCAGGAGTGCCATGGCCTTAGCCTAGCTCACAGCAACCTCAAACTCCTGGGCTCAAGAGTAGCTGGGACTCAGTAGCCTCCTGAGTAGCTGGGACTACAGGCGCTTGGCTAAGTTTTCTATTTTTAGCAGAGATCAGGTCTTGCTCTTGCTCAGGCTGGTGTTAAACTGGAGTGATTTTCTCACTTCAACCTCTCAGAATGCTGGGATTACAGGTGTGAGCCACCACACCCCACCAAGAGAAGGTTTTAAAAGTACAACATTTCAGTTTGTATTATGGATAAAAGGGAAAGGGGAGAAAAAGGAAATGTGCACAAAAAATTACTTCCAGTTGTGCAGTGGAGACAGAGAGTCTGTGTGTGTGGCCCTTTTTCTCTCTCTCACACACACACATAGGCATACACACTGTAAACTGCCGAAAAGAACTTGATCTGGTGTGTCCTAGAAAACACCACCCTCTAGTGACTGCTGGTGAATTTGCTGTTTATTCAATTATCAAGAATTCAAAATATTTTTTTTTTTTTTTTTTTGTAGAGACAAGAGTCTCACTTTATGGCCCTCGGTAGAGTGCCGTGGCCTCACACAGCTCACAGCAATCTCCAACTCCTGGGCTTAAGCGATTCTCTTGCCTCAGCCTCCCGAGTAGCTGGGACTACAGGCGCCCGCCACAACGCCCGGCTATATTTTTTTGGTTGCAGTTTGGCCGGGGCCGGGTTTGAACCCGCCACCCTCGGTATATGGGGCCGGCACCCTACCGACTGAGCCACAGGCGCCGCCCAAGAATTCAAAATATTTTAACTGTTCTATGAATAAAAAGGCTTTTAAAAAAGTCTTTAGAAATGCACTCATCATTATAATCATATGCTGTAGCGTGGGGTGGGGCATGTATTCCCTGAAATTATAGGAAAAACTTCCTATAAAATTTCATAAAAATTGTGTATATTCTATGAAAGTCAAAAGCCTTAGAATCTCAAAGTGATCTGTGATCCACCCCTCACCCCCAAAGAAAGGTTGAATTAACACATTTTGTCAGTGGGGGAAACCAAGCTCCTATTTTCTCAGCATGTCCCTTCTTTTTTTTTTATTTGGCCGGGGCTGGGTTTGAACCCGCCACCTCCGGCATATGGGACCGGTGCCCTACCCACTGAGCCACAGGCGCCGCCCAGCATGTCCCTTCTTTATGAACACCCCTAGTGAGGGATGCAAAATCTGAGATCTAACCAAAACCCAACGATTTGTCCTTTATTTTACATTAATAGGTTCCCCCCTTTGCCCCTCATCCCTTACTTTTAGAATGTTGTCATCAGATTTCACGTAATTTTCCCTTTCAATGTAACTTCATAATCTCACAAAATAAAATTTTCATTTTCTCAAATGTGCATCTGATAAAACTATAGCCTTTCTGATAGGTCAAATCAACGTATCACTGTAACATGGTAAGACTGAGAGAACAGGATGATAAATCCAGGGCCTGCCTTCAGATAACATGACCTGTGACCTCCCAGAAGGATTAGACTATAAATCTGCATTCTGGAATATAATCCTTTGACCTGGATTCAGAAGGTTGAATTTAAGGATCATCTTTTGGGCTTCAGCAAGATTAATTCAAATTAATCAGTAAGATTAATTTGTCCCCTAAACACAAAACAGAAATAGCTGGGCGGCGCCTGTGGCTCAGTGAGTAGGGCGCCAGCCCCATATACCGAGGGTGGCGGGTTCAAACCCAGCCCCGGCCAAACTGCAACCAAAAAAAAGCCGGGCGTTGTGGTGGGCGCCTGTAGTCCCAGCTGCTCGGGAGGCTGAGGCAAGAGAATCGCGGAAGCCCAAGAGTTAGAGGTTGCTGTGAGCCGTGTGACGCCACGGCACTTTACCCAGGGCAGTAAAGTGAGACTCTGTCTCTACAAAAAAAAAAAAAAAAAAAGAAATAGCTAACATACATATGTCTAAAGTCTGTTAACTTTAATTGAAACGAATATTTTTGGTAGCCTGGGTAGAAAGAGGCTTAGTGATACAAAGTCCTTATTCTTCAAAGGCTGCACGCTGTTCAAAATTAGTTCATACAAAAGGAAAAGCAAGGTGGATTGAAAGTTCTCATCCTTACAGAGTAGAACTGCTGAGATAAACAATTACTTTGAAAAGCTATATTTTAAGGTATACATTAAAGACTACCATCCAATAATAACGTTTTTTTTTCCTCTTTCTTTCCCTATCACCGGGTATCCACAACGACTCTATGGAAACATTCTAAATTACAATATAATTGTAATTACAATGTGATTTAGAATGGGGAAACATTCTAAATTACAAAAACAAAAGCATAAATTCTGTTTTTAAAACCAATCACTGACACAAGAAATGGAAATCAATTTAATAGCAATTTTTAAACTATATGATATTCATCTGCTTTTTATATTAGAAGAACCCTATATAGAATTTTGGTCAAATAATACAGTCAATAAAATCTATGTATACTGCTATTTCACATGATTAACACCTGAAAAGAGAAGCCAGGAGAGGGTGCCAAACGAGAGGGCAGGGCAGAGCCAGAGGGGCATCCTTAGACCCAGGGAGGCCAGTGGTCATACCAACTGCTCTGACGAGGCCCCTGCCATCCCTGAGCACCACCATCAGGTTCTGGCACCCCACTTCCCCAGAGCGCAGACGGGGCCAAGGGCTCCTAAGCTGCCCTCTGGCTCTGCAGCTTTCGCGTGATGTTGAACTCATTTTCTGCCGATCTTTCGATTTCCTCCTCCTTTAATCAAAGACAGCACATGCTCCTTCACCCTTTTAGTAATGATCAGTCTTTTAGTAATGATTAAATGGGGGGTGTTAATTAGAAATAAACTGGGGAGAAAGTACTGTAAGTACTGAATCATATGGCCTCAGGATAATGCTACTGGGTCATAGGAAGTCAAAATGCCACTAGCTCTGACTCTACCTTCAGCAGAAAGCCCAAGTCCCTCACATGCTCTTGCAGTACACTGCACGGGCACCTCTGCAAGTGCCTACCAGACGGCCCTTCTTCCTGGTCTTTACTCTCAGGGAACTGCTCCAGCAGGAGCCTCAGCGCCCACAGATACCTCAGGTTCTCCCCAAGTCTCCAGCTCTTATTTTACATTGAATTTTAAGTAGAAACTTCTTGTACCTTGAATGACATCCTTGGGCAAAAAAACCACCCTCGCTTTACAAAGTTTGAAAACGAGGCTCTGATCCCTATCAAAATACAACTAAGCTTTTGTAGAAATAGAACAATTTATCTGAAAATTAACACTGAATCTCAAGGAACCCCAAATAGCCAAAACGATCTTGAAAATTAATAACAAAGTATGAAGACTCATATTTACTGATCTCAAAACATACTACAAAGCTGTAGTAACTGGCATACAGACAGTCACATATAGACTTAAAACATCACAAATATGGTCAAATGATTTCAACAAGGGTGCCCAAACCATTCAATATGGGAAAAAGTCTTTTCAAAAATGTTGGGAAAACTGGATGCTGATATTTTAAAATAAACTGAACTCTTCCCTTACCCAGTGGTTCTCAGCCTTCCTAATGCCGCAATATATTTTCATTGTTAAAAAGGGATCACGACCCACAGGTTGAGAACCACTGCTTTATTCCATATACAGAAATTAACTCAAGATGGATCAAAGACCTAAACATAAGACCTTACACTATATAGTATGCCCCATCATAAGAAGGCATAGGGGGAAAGTTTTATGAGATTTGATTTGGCAATGATTTCTTAAATATGACACCAAAAGCAGAAGCAAAAAAAATAAAAGATAGATAACTGGGTATCACGACTAAAACCTTTTGTGCATCAGTGGATGTAATCAACAGAGTTAAAAAACACATGGAACACAAGAAAATATCTGCAAGTTGTATTTCTTGTAAGAGGTTAATACACAGAGAATATATAAAGAACTCTTACAACACATCAAAAACAAAACAAACTGGATTTTTAAATGGGCAAAGAACCTAAATAGACATTTCTCTAAAGATATATAAATGGCTAACAAGCACACAAAAAGATATTCTACATCACTAATCATGAGGGAAATACAAAGTTAAACCTTCATGAGATAACCACCTCATGCCACTGGGATGACAACTATCAAGAGACAAAATGGTAAGTGTCGGTGAGGACATGGAGAAATCAGGACCCTTTACACCAGCGGTTCTAAACCTATGGGTCACAACCCCTTTGTAACAATGAAAATACATCCTGCATATCAGATATTTACATTACAATTCCTAACAGTAGCAAAATTACAGTTATGAAGTAGCAACGAAAATAATTTTATGGTTGGGGGTCACCACAACATGAGGAACTGTATTAAAGGGTCACGGCATTAGGAAGGTTGAGAACCACTGCTGTACGCTGTTGGCGGGCATGTAAAACGACGTCGTCACTATTGAAACAACATGGCAGTTGCTAAAAACAGTTAAAAGTAAAATCACCAAAATAAAATAAAATAACCACACGATACAGCAATTCTACTTCTAGATTGCTATATACTCCGAAAAATTAAAAAGAGGAACTCAAACAAGTACTTATACACTCATGTTCACAGCAGCATTATTCACAAAAGCCAAAGGTTCCGCTCATGAATTAATAAACACAGTGTGGTATACACGTATCATGGAACTTCATTCAGCCTTAAAAAGGAAGAAACTCTGATGCCTGCTGCATCACAACACGGATGAACCTTGAAAACAGTATGTTAAGTGAAATAGACCAGACACAAAAGGACAAATAATATATGATTATACTTTCATGAGGTACCCAGAGTAGTCACATTCAGAGAGAGAAACTAGAATGATGGTTGCCAGGAGGAAGGGGGATACTGGGAGTTGTTGAATGGGTACAGAGCTTCAGTTTTGCAAGATGAAAAGAGTTCTGGAGATAGACATGGGTGATGAATGTACTTTACAATATTTAAGTACACATTTTAAAATGGTCAAAAAAGTGAATGTTATTAATGTTTGGGTTTTTTTTTAAACACAATTAAAAAAATAAAGTTCTAAGCTCTACAATGAGGGCCCTGAAGGATTATAAAGGACTCTAATTCTAATCCTCTTCATTTTTAAGATGAAGGAACAGAATTAAAATCTGTCCGTTAAGACCGCCAAGAGCAGTACCTGGGGTCACATTGATTCCTAGTACATAGTTTACTACAAAAACCAACACGCACAAAAGATCAAGCATAATGGAAAAGACTAAAAGAAGTGGTCAGGTTGACAAAGACAGCAAAGTGGGCAGAATCATGGGTAGAATGAGGATGAAGGGGAAATCCCAAGAACATTTTTTTTTCCTCCCAGAATTTTTTGAAGTAAAAAAGCATGGAGGAAATCACCGAAGATCTTTTAAATATAGGATGGTCTCTCGTTTGCTGGAATAGAAGTCTGAAACTGTCATTTATCCTGCTCTGGGTAGAGCTGAAGTCTGTGGAAACTCCCATATAAGGTAGTATGTTCATGTTTTTCTATTTCCTCAAGCAAACATTACAGCTCCCCATCTGAAAAAGGCGCTGGAAGAAAGATTCTTCGGCAACCATATCCATATATACATTAAAGCCTGTGGTTTCCATTCTTAGTGGCTAGGAGATTTGCCAAGACACATCCCCCTGCCCAAATATGGCTCAGCATCTAGCGGTCTCCACCACAGAGTCTTCCTGTGATCTCTCCTGGTGGTGGTGATAAGGTCGCTATGACCTCGCTGCTCTCCATAAATAGCCCTTCCTGCAGTAATGTCGTTATGAGACAAGTCGCATTCTTTCCTTTCCTTTAAAGTACAGTTCTGCCTCTTACCGTGGTGCCTTTCTTCCACACAGCTTTCCCTCTGAGGGGAGGGTGCTCTCTTGCCCCTCCACCGCTCCTCCTGGTGACTTCAAAGCAGGGCCTCCACCTTTTTTTTTTTTTAAAGATAAATCTTTCTACCTTTTTTTTAGAGCTTCGTGGTAGCCATAGGGCACACGCAGCAAGGCCCGAATTCAGACACATTTTAAGTATAAAATATATGCCAGAGTATCTTGGTTCCAGTATGAATTACATGATCTGTATGTAGGTTGGACAAGACAACAGCGTGACATATTGGGTTAAATAAAATACAGAAGGTACCAAAAAAATGTAGACACATTATAAGAGATGGTATCTATTTCAAAAGTTGAAGTGAAGCACCATTTTACTGACAATTTATACACTTTGGGGAAATGATTGATTTTATTTCCAATAAGATCTCTTAAAATGTGTATACATTTTTTTGGTGTCCTGGTAAATTACTAAAATTAATTTTCTGTTTCTTTTTGCATTTTGCATATAGCTGTTAGAAAATCTTAAACTATACCTGGGCTCACATTACGTTTCTGTTGAACAGCACCCTCTAGATCAGTGTTTTCAACCTTTTTTATCTCACAACATACTGGAAGTTTAACTTCCATGGCACACTTAAATTACATTTATCAACAAAAAAAAAGTAAAAAAAAAATTATATATTTACTGTACTTTGAACTTCTTTTGAAAATAATTTAATTCATGAAAAAAAAATTTTTTTTTTTTTTTTTGTAGAGACAGAGTCTCACTTTATGGCCCTCGGTAGAGTGCCGTGGCCTCACACAGCTCACAGCAACCTCCAACTCCTGGGCTTAAGCGATTCTCTTGCCTCAGCCTCCCAAGTAGCTGGGACTACAGGCACCCACCACAATGCCCGGCTATTTTTTGGTTGCAGCCATCATCGCTGTTTGGCGAGCCCAGGCTGGATTCGAACCCACCGGCTCAGGTGTATGTGGCTGGTGCCTTAGCAGCTTGAGC
Organism: Nycticebus coucang; assembly: GCF_027406575.1. Lineage (NCBI taxonomy): Eukaryota > Metazoa > Chordata > Mammalia > Primates > Lorisidae > Nycticebus > Nycticebus coucang. Next base: position 103,191,039 of record NC_069783.1, on the reverse strand, counting down.
CACAGGCGCCAAGCCCCCAGCTATTTTTCATTGCAGTTTGGCCGGGGCTGGGTTTGAACCCACCACCCTTGGTATATGGGGCCGGCGTCTTACCCACTGAGCCATAGGTGCTGCCCTCTCTTGTAGTTATTGATCTTACAGGACACGTGCATTAAAGATGCAGAGTAAAATACAGGGTGGCCAGAAAGTTTATGTGCAATTTTTAATAAAAAAAAAAAAAAAATGAAGAAACAGTTTGGTGGTCCCTCAAAAAGTTAAATGAAATTACCACATGACCCACAATTCCAGTTCCGGGTATATACCCAAAAGAATTGAAAACAGGGACTCAAACAGATACTTCTATACCCATGTTCATAGCAGCCTTAGTCACAACAACCAAAAGGTGGAAACAACTCAAGTGTCCTTCGAAGGTGAACAGATAAACCATGGTTTACAATGGAATAATATTCAGCTGTAAGAAGGAATGAAGTTCTGTTACATGCTACAATGTGGATGGTCCTCAATCACATTATGCTAAGGGAAAGAAGCCAGACATAGAAGATCATGTTCAGATGACCCCACTTGCACGAAGTATCTAGAATTGGCAAGTTTACAGAAAGTAAATTAGAAGTTATCGGGGGTTAGGAGGAGGGAATGGGAAATGAATGCTTAATGGTCACAGAGTATCTGGGGTAATTAAAGCTTTTGGAAATAGTGGTGATGGTTGTATAATATCATGAATATAATTAATGACATTGAATTATATACTTAAAAAATTACAATGGCAAATTTTATGTTATATTTATTTTACTACAATAAAGGGGGGATATATTCGTTGATCAGCCAGTTCCCAACAAATACCAAGCTAGCATACTTTTAAGCATATCCATGATTAATCCTCACCATCCACAGATTAAATCATTCTGCCATTTACAGATGAGGAATTTGCAACTCAGATATTAAATAATGTATTCAAAAATCACACAAAAGGCAGAAGTTTTTTTTTTTTTTTTTTTTTTGAGACAGAGTCTCACTTTGTTGCCCAGGTTTATAGTGCCATCTGCCTAGTTCATTTATACTTGAAATATTATGGTAGAATTGAAACACTGTGGGCTTTAGAGCTACCAGTCTTGGGTGTAAATCTTCTGGCCAGATGAGGTAGTTCATATCTGTAATCCTAGCACTTTGGGAGGCCAAGGCAGGAAGATTGCTTGAGATCAGAGTTTGAGACCAGCCTGAGCAAAAATGAAACCCTGTGTCTACAAAATATAGAAAAATTAGCTAGACATGGTGGCACATACCTATAGTCCCAGCTACTCAGGAGGCTGAGGCAGAAGGATCACCTGAACCTGGGAGTTTGAGGTTGCTACCACATACCACATATCTGTTGCAGTATTTGGGGTAGTTTCTCTGTACACAACCTCGTTTAATTCAATCGACCACTCTATAGACATTAACACCTCATTCTGTAACTATTCTGACAAACTATATCCAGGGGCCACACACTGACCAGGGCTGAAACAAAGCACTGCTCTTCTATACATTTTCCTTCGGAGTATGAATGGATCAATCAATATATTGCTCAGAAATTTTGGATAAGACCCAATTCACAATCACAGTAAGGCATTAAAAAAATAAAAACACTTATAAGTTCCCTTAACCAAGAGATTGTATTCTAGGTGAGACGGAAAGGCAAGAGAGGGCTGGAACAGAGAAGTAACACTGACCCACAAATCTAAACTCCAGCTGTTCCCAGTTCTGCCTAGAACAACGCCCTTTGCCATCATTTGTCAAATTCTTCAAAGCCCACCTCAAAGGTTGCTAATTCAAAGGTGCCATCCCTAAGAACTGTAGGTCACCTCTCCTTTTGGTTATCCTCAAAAACTCGACCCACTTATGATGGTCTGATGGTTGGTTATTTTGTAAATACAACCATGTATGTTCATCCAGAATATTTTACTCAATTTTCATTCTACCAGCCATGCACAGCGCCTTCTTGTTTGCCAAGTAAAGTTTGTGCCCGTTTAAATCAATTCAAAGACCTTATTAAAGTGATAATCTTCTTTTTAATGTTTTCTTTCTTATCTCTGAAAAAAATTCTCTTTTCCTGATCAGCATAACTATTTCATATTTCTCTTTATGGAAAATTAAGAAATATGTGAAAATTAAAACAATATGCTCCTTAACAACTATCAGGTCAAAGAAGAAATTAAAGAGGAAATTAAAAAATAGTTTTTTTGTTTGTTTGTTTTGAGACAGTCTTGTTACTCTGTCACCCTGGAGGGAGTGCCGGGGCAACATGGCTCATAGTAACCTCAAAGTCCTGGGCTCAAGTGATCCTCCTACCTCAGCCTCCCAAGTAGCTGGGACTACAAGTGCCCACCACAATGCCTGGCTAATTTTCTATTTTTAATAGCGACATTATCGCACTCTTGCTCAGGCTGGTCTACCCCTGAGCACAAACAATCCTCCCCACTCAGTCTCCCAAGAGTGCTAGGATTACAGGAGTGAGCCACCACACCCAGACTAAAAAATATCATAAGATAAATGAAAAGGGAAACACAACATTCCAAAACTATGGTATGCAACAAAAGCAGTTTTAGGAGGGAAGCTCATAGCAATAAACATCTACACCAGAAGATCTCAAATAAACAACCTAACACTACATCTCAAGGAACTAGAAAAAGAACAAACTAGGCCCAGTGTTAGCATAAGGAAGGAATGCAAACATCAGAGCAGAAATGAATGTAACAAGGACTAGGAAAACAACAGAATCAATGAAACTAAAAGCTAGTCAACAGATACAAAATTAAAACTACAAAGAGTAAGTTCTGGTGTCCTATTTCACAGCCAGGTGGCTACGGTTAATAATAATGTGTTTTATAGTTAAAAACAGCTGAAAGAGAAGATTTTAAATGTCCTCACCAAACAGAAAGGATAAATATTTGAGCTGATAAATATGCTGATTACCTTGATTTGATCATTCCATAATGTATCAAAACATCACACTGTGCCCCGTAAATATATATGTCATTTAAAAAAAAAAACTTTAAAAAGTGGTCTGTTTTTTAAAAACAGAGTTACACAGACTAATGAATAAGAATAACTCCTCAATTAACTGTCATTCTTTTTCCTACCATGGCAGGACAAAACTTCACTAAACGTATCCTTAAGCAGTAAATTCCTCACCCCAAAGATCCTAGGCATAATTCATATTTTAAAAATTAAACACAGACGCCAAAAAGTATTACGAAGGTCTTAGATAGTGTAAGGCTCTACAGAACATAAATTTACAACACTAAACATTATCAACGGTTTTTATTTTGCAAACGCAGGGTATATCTTCCCTTCCACACTCAGTTTGACACCAATAAAACACAAATTTGCTTTTACATGTATTCAATAATTACATATACACTGACAAAATGTTTAAGAGCCATAACCATCACCTTTGCAGCAGTGAAGATTTAATTATAGCATGCCTTAAGGTTACTACAACTTGCCCAGGAGTCTTTCTTCATAGAGAGTTTAGACAAATATCTCCTAGATTTGCTTTTAAATAACTGAGAAAAGATAGGATATAAGGAAAACAATCCGTAAATACAATACCCTGTGCTGGCAGGTTTAGGCTGTTGTGTCCAGTTCTTCTCTTAAACGTCTCTTAAAGGCCAGCTCCCCGTCTTCCTCAATGCACACACCCAGGCCCAGCTCTGCGGGAGGAAGCCTAACCCCCTCCTGGACGTGCCCCTCTACTCTCTTAACTAAAGGGGAGAGAGCCTTCCTGCTGGTAGCTCTGCTCCTATTTAGTTCATTTATCAGGGTTTGGGAAAACCAGTTTCGCATCACAGTGAATTATCTTCAGAAGCTCCTATTTCCTACATTGCATAGCACTTCCTCATCTTAACTTTGTGTGTGTTGCCTTGAACTATTTTTGAGCGAATGAAACCAAGTTGAGGGTTTTTTCCCCTGCATTTAGTCAAATCATGTGACATGGTGTGTTAACATAAAAACCTCACAGTTCTGAAGCAATAAAACAACACCCCTAAATGTCATAACTCATATCCTGTTGTTTTATATACTTTACAAAGTTAAGAAATTCATCCACCAACTTATTGAAAGCAGTTGTTATATGCAGACAAATATTTAGGAAAATGGATAATAATGGATCACATAGAAAGAGGTGAACTTTCATAAAATGATAGCCTCTGTCCCTCTGGATCTTGACAATACCTACATGTTTGAATTAAAAGAGCTTCTTTACGTCTCCTTCGGACGCTTTACCAGGCTGGGGTCAGCAGCCTGTCTTTATCACACCTTACTGGTGGCACGGTCCAGGCCAGCTTAGAGATAGGCATGCTGGGCTCGGGCTGGCAGAGCAGCAGAAACTGCTCCTTTTGTTCCAGATACCCTTGACAAACTCAGTGCAGAGAAGCAAAGCCAGTGGTGCTGAGGCCCCACACACCCAACTGAGTCACCACCCAGGACTGCTCAGTGCCAAGTTTCCACTGAAGTATAAAGGGATCCTTGGTGGAGGCTGAGGAAGAACTTGAGAGTAACTAATGCAGCTTCCCCTTCCATGAATGAAGACTTGCTTGCCCCGATTCATGAAGAATACAAGAAAGTTCCTTCACCCAATTTAATTACAGAACCGTCTTTTTTTTTTTTTTTTAAGTTGAAAAACCATTTATTTTCACCAGAAAGAAAAGAAAAAAGTGATCCAATTCTATAGGTCTAGTTTTTGGGCCAAAAAGAGACCCAGAAGCAGTGAGACTCTCACCAAGGTCATCCCCAAATCCAACACCCCCTGGAGGCAGAAAGCAGGGAGGAAGCACAGCCTCCCCCACAGTCTACGCACACAATGAGGCCTGCTGGGAGAGCTGAACACAAATGGGAGGCTGCAGAAGTATCGAAGGACAGGAAGAACAGGAAAATGGGCTGAGATAGGAAAGGAAGAGAAGGTATGAACTCAGCAAGTTAAATTAAGGTCCGTGGTTCCTGAGGGACTGAACACACAGAGCTGAGAATGTCCTAGAGATGGGGTCCCATGAAGGGCATATTCTCATGCTCAGCCACAGCTTGGAATTTCAGCCCACACACATCCCACTTTGAAACTCTGTGCTGTCAAGGCCCCTGATGGCCTCCACTGCATCCTCTGCCCACTCCATGTGTATGAAGGTATAACCTTTCACGATGTCACATTCAAGGACTGGACCATACTCCTCAAACTTGGCCCGAAGCTCCCTGACAGTACAGGTGGGACTGATGTTGCCCCCGTGCAACCTTGTTGAGGTTTTGCTCTTATTCTTGCAGGCTTCCACGCTGAAGTCCACCCCATGAAGCTTGCAGCGGTGCAGGTGGCATATGGCATCTTCAGTCTTCTGTGTGCACAAAGCCATGGTTCTTCATGTCACATTCCAGCACCTTCCCATACTGTTCAGACAGTGAGTGGATCTCCTGCTCTGTGGTCTCCCGGAGGCAGGTTTCCAATGAACAGCTTCACCATCCTGACAAGAGCCTGCACAGAAATCAGCAGGGCCTCCTTCTCCTGGCACAGACGCTCCCAACAAAATGCTAAAATGCCAGAACAGTCATTTTTAGGATGATAATGGCACCTTGGTGATCACCGGGGCTCATCACCTTTGCTTGTTATCTGACACAGGAGGTCAGGTACAAGCATAGTCTAGAGCTGCTGCTAAGCAGAAGTGCAAGACTGAAGGCGCCCTGAGGGCTGTCTACTTACAGGGAGAGGGTCAGTGCCTGGAGAGGTGGAAAAGCTCATCTAAGACTAGCCAGAGGCATGCTCTCCCATGGCGCACATCTCACAGGCTTCAACCTCAACTCCAACCACCGGAGCTGGTTCTGGATCTCTTACTCACTTCTCAATGCAATAACATTCCAGCCAGAATATTTTCTTGGCTTTGATGTGTTTACTTTCTCTTGGGAGGCAGGAGTGATGGTAAAAGGAAGCTGGATGCGAAGTCTGCTTGCAGGTGAGAAGCAACCTCCTGCCCACATTCCCTCTGGAAATACGCTAGAAAACAGCTATGATCTATCTTGGTAGAGGGAAAGGAAAACGAATGTCTTCTGAGCTAGAGCCCAGAAGGCAAACTTCTAAGTTTGCTTATGTTACGGCAGGTAAAATCCAAAGTAGGGAAACACTGTTTTGTGTACCAATTCATCATGAACTGTGACACAAAAAGAGGTGCATACCAGGAGAAGCCTCTCAGAAGGACCATTTAAGCTGAGACTGACTAGAAGGAGGAGAAAAACTGAGAGGAGAAAGTTCTCGGCAGAGAAGAGTGAAGCTTCTCCTCTCTCGTCAAGTAATACCATCCCAGCTGTGACCTCTGAGCCTCCAAGCCGCCCTCTCATTCCCTGGGCACTGCACCCCCTGGGCCACATTGCCCCTCCATCACAAGTATCCTGAGCCTAAGGACACACAGACCACCCATCTCGTAAGTGTGGCCTTGAAGGTCCTGCCCCTCCACATCTCTCTTTTTTTTTTTTTTAGCAAGTGTAAAAGTATCCACATCTCTACCTCTTGTCTCCCTTCTATTGCCTCTGCCCTTCCCATGGGAAAGTCCCTGGATCTTTAGTCCCTGGATCACTCTGTTTTCTCTCTCCCTTCAGGCGTCCTCCTTTCCTTCCCACTTAGCCTGGATTCCACCACCAAGCGGCAGAACTGCTGACATCCAGTACTCTACACCAACCCCAGCAGATCTCTAATTCTGGAACCATGCTACACCCCATTTCTCAACTCCTACACGTAGCTGGTGCTCCGCAGCACAACGTGTGGACAGACTGGCCCTGTTACCAGCTTCTCTGCTGTTGGTTGGATTCTGTCAGCCCTATCTTTGAAGCCACGCCCCATTTCCCCTCCAGGACTATTTTATTAATACCATTCTTGACCATCTTCCCATAACCAACCTTATCCTTTTTTCTCTCAGCAGATGAAATTACCTTATTACCTCTTCATGAAGAAAACAGCTTTCCTGGAAGGCCCTTCCTCAACCACCCACTGCCCATGCACTCACCCCTGCCTGCAGCCCATCGGTCCCGGAGGAGGCCTGCTTGGTGCCAGCACTTATACCCATGTTCAGACACACAGTTACTTCTCTATGGGCAACTCTTTCTTTTTTTTCTCTTTTTTTTTCTTTTAATTTCAGACCATTACAGGGGTACACAAATTTCAGTTACATAATTTGCTTTTGTACATTTTAAGTCGAAGCTCTAAGTGTGCACTGTACCCACTAGGTATGATTTAACTCAACCCTCCCCCCCACCTACTTGATTGAGTTTTATTTCTCCATGTTCACATATGTGTTGATTTACTAGTACCAATTTTGTGCTGAGTATACATGGTGTTTTTTTTTTTCTATTTTTGCAATATTTCACTTAGAAGAATGGTCCCCGGGTCCATCCGGTTATTATAGAAGACAATAGATCACCATTATTTTTTTATGGCTGAGCATAACTCCAGGGTGTACATATACCACACTTTATTGATTCACTCATGACGGAATTTTGGGTTATGAACTATGCTGCTAAAACATTCAAATGCAAGTATTTTTATGATAAAATGTCCTTTTTTCTTTAGATTAAATACCTTATAGTGGGATTGGGATCAAATGGTCTAGTTTTAGTTCTCTGAGATATCTCCATACCACTTTCCATAGAGGCTGCAGTCTCACCAACAGTGTGTAAGTGCTCCTTTCAGGCTTCAGTTTCTGCTACCTTGAAATGAGTCTATCTTGACTTACTCTCTAGCTATATCACACCTCTCTCATCTCTTCAGATACATTTTGCCAACTGCAGTCTCACCTCCCATTTACTCCACAACTAGCTGTAATCTAGAAACATTTCTTATTATGGCCGCAGTCTTCTCTTTAAAAGCCAAATCCCAGAATACATTTTTTCTCCTTATCTTACTGATAAGTCTCCTGATCTCTGTGCCATCGTACTTCTCTCTCCCATCACATCACTGCCTCTTTTGTAGGCCTCCTCCTCTGCCTGCCTTGAGGGATGCCTGCTCCCCAGACCCTGACCCTGCTCCTCATTGTGCACATTCTTCCCGATGCCTTCAGTAATTCCACAGTTCACCTACCTTCTCCATGTTAGCAGCACCAGCTGGACCTTTTAGAACCTCACAACCGCACATCAATCATCTGTGGGACGTCTCCATGCAGATATCCTAACAGGCAACTCAAACTCACGATGCCTACGATAAACCACTTCCCCTCCCCATCATGTCCAATTCCTCCTTTTAACATGTCCTCTCTCAGGTAATGGCCACATTATCCATCCAGTAACCCAGGCTAGAAATCTCTTAATCATTTCTGGACATAACCACTGCTGCTAATTTTAGCCCTAAGAACCTCTCAAAGCTGTCTTTCTGCCCCACCTCACTCCCATTTTGACCCCCGCCACAGTCCAGCTTTCATCATCATTTACTGGGTCTGTTGCTGCAGCCTTCTAAGTGGATTCCCTGGCTCCAGCCTGGTCCCCTTCAATAAAATCCAACAGACCCAACTAGCAAATGATACAAGGAATTTGTTATCATTTCCCTGCTTAAACTCTCTAATGGCTTAAGAACAAAGCTAACCCCCCTACAGGTACCACACAAAACTCTGTATCACCTGACACCACCTACTTCCCCAAACCCCATCGCTGGACATCTCCTACCGCTCCCTTTATGTGTCTAACAGTAACACACATACCCCATTCAGGCCCTCAATTCACTGCTGCTGCTTACACTGACCTCTCAGCTCAGGCCTTCCTCCAGCTTCCCTCACAAATGCTGTCATCTTCCTACAGCACAGCTAGAGTGGCCCCTCCCAGCCCCATTCTCCTGTCTGGATCTGGCAGCCTCCCACAATGCCTTATTATTACACTGCAAGGATCATTTTCTGAGCATCTTTTCCTAATCTCTGTGAGGCCAGGAACTAGATTGCTACTCATCTTTATGCTGCTTGTGAGCCTAGCAACACACTAGGCATTTAGTAAAGTTTAGCTAAAATGAAGCTTGTAAGAGAGGTGCTGTCACTCTTAACTTACGGATGAGGAAAATGAAGTTTAGAGAGAGGTTATATGACTTTATTTTTTCTTTGATTCCTTAACTTTTTTTTTTGGTTCCTGCTTCCACTGCCTTAAGGTCTCCAAACTTTTGTGTCACTGGTCTCAGACAACACTTTGCTGCCCACTGTCCTTTGGATGGTGTACATGGAGATGCTGCTGTTCAGGGCATCACGAACACTGAAGTCCTTCCTCCCTGTCTTTTAGCAGGTGGTGAGAGATGGCAACCGCAGCCTCCAGCTTGACCTTGATGTTCATCTGGTTAGGTCTGTGCCTGCAGAAGGACCCTGCAGAGATGTCCCATCTGCCTGGCACAGCAGGCTGCCGCCTCCTAGGTGCTCTCTAGGCTGGCCTTCAGATTGTTCATGGAGTCCACATCTATCTCCAAGGACTGGGCTGCCTCCCTCAGCTCTGTGAGCCTCATCTCAGCAGTTCTGATCTTAGCTGACTGCGAGGTGACTCTGGGTGCTCTCCTCAATCTGTGGGGACAAGTATTCTTCTTTTGAGACAGAATCTCACTATGTTGCCCTCGGTAGAGTACTGAGACATCACAGCTCACAGCAACCTCCAACTCTTGGGCTTAAGCAATTCTCTTGCCTCAGCCTCCCAAGTAGCTGGGACCACAGGTGCCCACCACAAAGGCTGGCCATTTTTTGTTGCAGTTGTCATTGTTTTTTTATCTGGCCAGGGCCAGATTTAAACCCACCAGCCTTGGTGTACGTGGCTGGCGCCATAACCTCTGTGCTATGGGCACTGAGCCTGGACAAGTATTTTTCTAGCTCTTATCAGTTTTTCTGACCTAGCTTGTCATACTTGGCCCAGCTGTCCACTGTGATCTTGCTGAGGTCCTAAGATTTGGGGTATCTACCTCCATGGTTGGCTCACTGCTGGCAATCTGGGCTTATAGGTCTTTTACTTCCTCCTGACGGTTCTTGTTCATGAAGAGCGGCTCCTCCTTGAGATCCCTGATCTCCCTCTCCAGCTGTAGCCAAGCAACCCTGGTGTTACCAGTGACCTTGGGGAACCCCAGATGTTACTGTCCATAGGCTGGTGCGCTACCAGCCATCTCACTCTTGAGAAAAGTCACCAGGAACATGATGGCACTGTCAATCTGCAGAGCTACACGTGCCCTGTCCACAGCACTTGCAAAGATTAAGTGCTCAGGATCTCGACGGTCTTGGGAGTTACTGCCTCCAGTCTCTGACCTGAGCCTTCTTCTCTAGGAGTTTCTGACTGTGCTCTGCACCCTGTGACTGTCAGTCTTCAAGCTCCTCACTCTGTCTGGGTAGGAGGCCAGACGGCCGTTCAGGTCTTGCGTGGTCTCCTCAGTCTGGATGCCTTCCAATCCCACGAGACCCCCAGTCATCCCCACAGCCAGGCTCCCAGGCCCCCAGCTGCCCCAGAAGCTGGTGGAGCAGGACAGAGAGGTCCAGGAGCCTGAGGCTCTGACACCTACATAGATGCTACAGTGCTGCTGGTGGGCTGGATCTGCAGTTGGACAACTGGACAGAGATTGGTAGTTGGTAGTTGCTAGAGAAGGGGCAGAATGAGTGGTGAAGCTCATGCTGTCCAAGGAGGAAGGTGAGAAGACAGGACTCAGACTCGGACCCAGGTTACATGACTTTAAAAGTCACCTACAGAAAAGTCTAAGAAGAAACCCTAGAATGCAAAAGCGCACTGGCTAAATTAAAAGTCCTTTCCCTGATAGCAGAGGGCCTCTCAGAGCTAAGCATGGTCTATGTTTCTCCTCTGTTACTAGAGCCTGGTAAGGTGCTGCCAGCACACAGCAAGTGATTAGTACACAGCGGCAGGCTCAGCACGCGTGCAGAGGCCCTCCTGCAAAAGTCTGCGTCTGTCCAGCAGATGGCGCTGTACACAGCGGTCAGCTCAGCGCGCCTGCAGAGGCCCCGCTCGCAAGCATCTCTCCAGCAGACGGCACTGCGGCTCCGCAGCAAGGACGCTGCCCGCCAGGCGCCCCGGGAGGAAAGCCAGCCTATCCATCCATTCGTTGCTAGCTTCTTTCTTTGAGTCTCACATAGAAACACAACAAAAATCAGGGCAAATCTTTTCTGTAGAATGCTCTGAATGAACATGGATATCTTTTAACTTGTTCAATGCCCAATATACTTGCATATCTTTTCTTCTCTGGCCTTTAAAAAAATCTGGGGTAATTTCACCCAACTTGATTCACACAATTTATCGAGTGCATTTCCCTGCCCTTATACACATATATTCTTCATAGGTCCTTAGTATGAAACATATTTATAACCCAGCAAGTTCATCACCATGTTCATCTCTATATCCTTGAGTCTCCACCCTGTATCACTTGAGAACACATTAGTTTAGTTTGCCAACCATCTCTCATTCTAAAAAACAACAACAACAAAAAAACCGTTCAATATATCCTAACTATGGTCTTAAAGGCTATGAGCTTTTGAATAAGAATAAAAAAGGACAATTATGAGTAAAACAAATTACTACCTATGAGAGTAAAGTGAAGAGTCACAAGCAAACATTCTTCACTTAATTACAATTTCATGGTATTCCCAGAAAACTCAGTGTTTATTGAAACTGTACAGAAATATTTCATGATCATATCTAAAACAAAATTAGGGTCTACAATCAAATAATACACCAGATAACACAAAGGAGTTTTTCTTTCTTATTTTTTTAAGCAGCACCAAAGTCCTGTGCATGCACACTCCCTAACAATCAGCATCTCTAACCTGAGCCTACTTAGTGCCTTCGGTGGTGCCCTTTGCCCCAAACCATCACAATAACTACAGATTGACTCACGAGTTCCCAACATCACAATAACTACAGGTTGACTCACGAGTTCCCAGTTGCTCTACAGGAAACAGTTTCAGCTCCACTGAGGACAACTGACTCAGAGGATTTCTGAGACTATTAAGCTACCTAATGCCAAAGGCAGTGATTTAAAGTACCTAAAGGAACCATTTGTCAGAGTTTGACCTGACTCATCCAATAATATACAGCAATGAATACTATTAAAATTAAAATACTATAACTAAAACAGTTGGAGTTATAAATTTAACTTTTTAATCAAGGAAGTCCTCAATTTGAAAATATTTTCAAACCCAGACTAAATGACGTCAAGAAAACAGTTTCATAAAATAGCAAGCCTCTTCCAGCCATACCACCACCAAAGAGCAAGCCCTAAACAGCAGCTTGGTCCTAAACGTACGTGAGCGCTAGGAGCCTTTCTGATCTTGGGCAAGCTGCTGTAAAAGAACGATCTGAGGCAAACACAACTTTAAAGAGCAATTCATGTATCGGGGAATACCAGACTGAATGAAGTTTAATGTCCTAATGACAAAACTTCAGAGATAAGCATCTAATGGGAAAATGTGGAAGAAAAATAAAGGACCTGATTGGTTTGCAATTACAAAATTGCCCATTTTAGGTGCCCTGTTGGGAAGTCCCTAGTAACACAGTCATATGTTAGTTGGTTGCTTATCACTGGCTAGGGTTAAGTTTTAACATAAGCATTTATCAGAATGACCCAATTTAAGTGTTGCTTATGTATGCAATTTAAGCAAGGCTGACATCACTGGTTTTGTCTGCCCGGGGATCTTCAGGCCTGGTCTCCATTTTAATTTACCTTAACAATACTCATTCCCTAATACCCACCCAGTCCTGAGCCTGCCTAAAGTATGAGAGCAGAAGATGGGGAATCAGTTCTCAAATTCCTGTGGTAATATTGTGGGAAGGCTGTGGCAGCTGAGGGACACCAAAGAGGGACAATGCTGTTGCAGGCCACTTTGTTGAAGAGAATGAGCCCTGACAGCAGAGTTTGAATTCCAGAAATAACTCATCGAGAAGAGCTGTTCACACCCAAGTATTCTTAAGGTAAACGTAGTCTGCTTCTGTATTCCAACTCAACAGTGACAAACTGAATGAAGGTCCCACCTGGCTCCTAAAACTAGCTCTTCTCCACACGTGGTGCCACTATTCACCAAATGGGTCTAGTCTAAGTCAGAAACACAGTCATCCTAACCAACTCAATCTTTTTCACAAATCACCTAACGTCCAACTGAAAAGTCCTTTTTTCTCTGGATCTGACATATCTCTGGATCTATTTATTCGCTTCCATCCCTCTGGACAGAACCTACTTCTGGCACCATCACCAATCACTTGGATTAAGACAATAGCCTTCTAACTGGGTTCTGAATGTCCACTCTTTCCTAGTCACTGCTCCCAAGCCAGCCCTTCTCCAAGCTACTATAACACTGTCCTCTGGGCGGAGTCCCATCTCAGTCCCCCTCTGCTTCAGGTAACAGATCTAGCTGTCCTGATTGACCACGTGACATCCACCTACCCCAACTGAGGACAGAGCTTGTTTTTATTCTCTGGCCACAATGATTGGGCCTGGTGTGGACCTGAACTCAGTTAATCAAATTCTATTTCTCAAAAAGTAGAAACCTGGGGAGAGACCAACAGTCTTTTGCAGTTAGAAGTCATATAACCTTACTGCCCCACAGAGAAATTCTTCTCATTCTCCTGAGATGCCAGGAGTGGACCTCGTTGTTTGTCCTCTCAGAGACACACTTTGAGGTGAAGCCAGCTCAGTGTTTTTCTAATAATTCTTTTTTAGTTTCTGTTTGTCTGAGTCAATCCCTGCTGCTTATAACCAAAGAAACTTGAGTAACAGTAAAAACTGACACTGCCCCCATGCCCCCTAGGACTGCCCAGCCCCTCCACACCCCCCACAGTTGGAGCTGGCCTTGAAGCTCTACCTGCCACATCGCTGCTGCTGCCTCTCTTCCAGCCTCATACCTTCTGCGCTCCATTCCCTAGAACACCATCTTGGGATGATTCCCATTCACAGACGGACTCAGTCAAGATGTGTTACTTCCTCTGGGCAGTTTTCCCAAAGTCTCTCAGGCTGGACCCTCTTGTTCCCATAGGAATTTGGCTGATTCCTCTGACCCCAAGTAAAAGTTTCTTACAACAGCCCAGCGCAGTGGCTCACGCTGTAATCCCAGCACTCTGGGAGGCTGAGGCAGGTGGATTGCCTAAGCTCAGAAGTTTGAGACCAGCCCAAGCAACAGTGAGACCCCATCTCTAAAACTAAATGGGCACTGTGGCGGGCGTCTATAGTCCCAGCTATGCGGGAGGCTGAGGCAAGAGAATTGCTCAGAGTTTGAGGTTGCTGTGAGCTATGATGCTACAGCACTCTACAGAGGGCATCAAAGACTCTGTCTCAAAAAAAAAAAAAAGTTTTTTATAAGAGGTGATTCTTCACACATGTATCCCCACGCATAAGCACCTAAGGCACATGCTTGGCAGAGGGTAGGCTCTCAGTGAATATTTCTCAAATAAATGAACAAATGAGGAAATTAGAAACCTACTTAATTCAAATTAGTATTCAGGGAAGTATAACAGAAGTTTAAAAATAACGTTATTTTCTGAAATCAAGAGGCTCTGGCTATCCAATATTAAATTCATTATATTTTAATATTCATTCTTAAAATCATTTAACTGTGTTTGCTTTGTAAAAATTCATTAATCTGTAGACTTAAGATTTCTGCACTCTTTTGTATTTTATTTTATTTCATTCATTTACTTTTTGTAAAGATAGGGTCTATATTGCTTAGTCTAGTCTCAAACAGTGGACCCGCCTCATCCTCACCAAAGTGCTGGGATTAGAGGCATGAGCCATTGTACCCAGTGATGTATATTTTATAATATGTTAATAAAATTTTAAAAAACACATTTAACACAGCTGGAACACAGCCGGAAACCACAGTTATAGACTAGTGGTAAGTTCACACGCATGGAAACAGCACACACCACAGAACATACACTGACTACAGGTAAAATTACGACTTAACCATACCACTCATTCGCTGTGACATCTTTGTTCAGGAAAATTCTTGATATTCTGCTTTACCGACTACAAAAATGGGTAATAGCCATTTTGTCTAAATCTCAGCGCTATAGAAAAGATAAAATCATAAAGGTGAAAATTCAAACACAAAGTGTTTTTGTACAAAATTCTGAATCATCTCAAAGTGTGTGCTAGTAGAACCTGCTCCAAAAAATCAGATTTTGGAAAATGTAATACTTTGGCATGAAACTGTCTACAAAGTCCCATGAATGCATATCAAAAAGTGATACAGGACAATGAATTCAGGATATTAACCTGAAATTTAAGATTAAATTTATTCTTGAGGAACAAAGAAAGGATATCCTTACATTATTTTTTCTTATAAACTAGACTTAAAAATTATACATATTTCATGAACTAAAATAAACATTCCTCATTCTTACGATAACTGAAATGCTTTTAAGAGTTCAGCTAAGGCATTAACCTTCTGGTTAAAGGAACTCAGAGAGTGGAGGCAGAAGAAAGCATAGATATTCCTTACTCCTTACTTATTTTGCTCTTTCCTACTAGATTATAACCTCTGAGTTCAAGAACTTTGTTCTTTACCTTTTTAACCATTATAGTGTAAGGCATAAAATTCAACTGTAAAAAGCACTTTAAAAACACCTGTTGAGGTGACCTGTAACCGGTACTGACCCATTATCAAAAGTTCTCTTCATCCCCCCTTGCAGAAATGAATAAAATCTCATAACTATTAGCTCTTTTTCAGTCATGGTGATGATCTTAAAGATTTAAAAAAATTTTTTCACAGTCAGGCATGGTGCTCATGCCTATAAATCCTAGCACTCTGAAAGCCAAGGTGGGTGGATCACTTGAGCTTAGGAGTTCAAGACCAGCCTGAGCAACAGCCAAGACCCCATCTCTACTAAAAACAGAAAAACTAGCTAGACACAGTGGTGCATACCTATAGTCCCAGCTACTGAGGAGGCTGAAGTTAAGAGAACTGCTCAACCCTAAGAGTTTGAGATTGCTGTGAACTATGATCCCACAGTACTCTAACCAGGGTTAGTTTTGAGACCCTGTCTCAAAAACAAGAAAAAAAATTATTTTTACATATATAAATCCTAAAACCTTATTAAGAACAGAAATGGCCAGTTGTGGTGGCTCACATGTGTAATCCTAGCACTTAGGGAGATCCGGGCCAGGAGTTTGAGACCAGCCAGAGGATGAGCAAGACTCTGTCTCTTCAAAAAACAGAAAAATTAGCCAGGCAAGATGGTATGCACCCATACACCCATAGTCCCAGCTATTCGGGAGGCCGAGGCAGGCTAGGGAGTTTCAGGTTGTAGTAAGCTAAGATGGTGCCCCTGCACTCTAGCCAGGGAGAAAAAAGCAAGACTCTGTCTCCAAAAAAATAAAAAACAAACAAACAAACCCAAACACCACTAAAATGGTTAGGGAAACCTGATAACTGATAATGAGCGCCTATCATTGCTGCAAGACTGACACTAACCTCAGACCAGGCCTTCCCCCTCTGCCAAAGCCGCTGCTCATATACCCATCACAGAAAAAGCTCAAACCTGGTTTCAGTCACCTGTTTCTTGATGCAGGCACAAGCACATGGGCCTATTAGTATTAGCTTCCTGTTTTTTTTCTATCCTGTTAGCAGCCTCTTTTGGTTTGTTTTCAGCTACAGAATCAAGAATGCTACAGCATATATTATCTAAATATCAAAAATGCATATTAGCACAAGCACACACATACACAAAAGCAGAAAGACTAAACAACCTGATGACTCAGGACTGACTTCTGCAATAGTTATTACAAATCAAAACATAAAATTCTTTAATGAATTAAAAATAAACAGTGCCTAGAAGGAAGCTGGAGAAAAGGAGGCTGCAGCAAAACCTGCACTTCTACAAGCCAACACTCAGCCCAGACCAACTCAGCTCAACAGCCTGCCCATAACAAGATGGTGGCAAATGTAGGAATTGGAAGTAAGGAACTGCATCAGAGCAAAAGGGTGTCCATAGAAATTTCAAGGACCTGATGAAAAAGAAAAGAGCCAAAACATCTGGATGGCCTACCGGCTTGGAACAAAGAGGTACTGTCTATGCCTGCTGGGCTAGAGCTCTTTCCAAGCACTAAAAGTAGCAAAACTCTTCCCATTTTAAGCTAAGTGTGGGAGGACTCAGATTTCACCACACAGTCATCATTACCAAGCTGGCTAACTTCTGTTTTTCATTTTCTGAAGAATGGTTAGCTCACATTCTAAAAAAGAAACATATTAACTATTGATATGATATATTTGTAAGAGGATGAAAAATTATCTTACCCCAGGTTTAAAAACCCCATTCCCATCTCCTAACCTTGGAAAGGAAGTTATAAATGATAAAATGAGCAAGTCAGGGAAAAAAAATCACATGAGAGTTATTAATGTGATTGATAACCCCAAAGGCATGAAGGCTTGTTACCAAGGAATGTAACCTACCACAAAGAACAGCAGGTAATTCCAGAAGTAATAAAGAGTATCCTGCCAAATTGGGAGACACACTTACGTAAAAAATACCAAAAGAATGTAAAATTCAAAATGATATTTAAGTCCAAACTCAACTATCAAAAATTTAAAGCAAAATCTATAGTAAGTTTACAATTCTGGAACACATTTTCCATAGAAGCCGTATAATGCACTCCATATAATAAAATCCTAAGTAACCCACAAAAGCTTGTTTAATCCACAAGTTGCTGAAAAGGATTTGGAGTAGCAGCAGTCAGGGGATACGGGAATCAAAGACTTTGGTTCAAGGCTCTAAACTAGTCTACTGGAGATGATGACCTTGGATAGCTCATTTAATATCTCTGAGCTTCACATTTCTCATCTGTATGATGGGTACAGGAATACCAAGCTCAAATGAGACCAGAGGGCGGTGCCTGTGGCTCAGTGAGTAGGGCGCCGGCCCCATATGCCGAGGGTGGTGGGTTCAAACCCAGCCCCAGCCAAACTGCAACAAAAAAATAGCCGGGTGCTGTGGCGGGCACCTGTAGTCCCAGCTACTCGGGAGGCTGAGGCAAGAGAATCGCTTCAGCCCAGGAGCTGGAGGTTGCTGTGAGCTGTGTGATGCCACGGCACTCTACCAAGGGCCATAAAGTGAGACTGTCTCTACAAAAAAAAAAAAAAAAAAATGAGACCAGAGTACTTATTGATCATAAATAGTTATCACCCTAACTGCTCGCCCTCTCAACTCAATCCTGGTGGGGGGGTTAGGGGCAGTCAGAGGTGCCTGAGCTATGATCTCAAGGGAAGGGTTTGATTCAGAGCTATTGGAATTTGCAGAAGTGAAGTCTTGCACAGTGGAGAGTAGATAAGAAAAGAACCCCAGGAAAGGCTGTTGTCAAACGCTGAGAAGAGCTGTCTCTAAGAACCAGGTCTTTCAGGCGGCACCTGTGGCTCAAAGGGGTAGGGCGCCAGTCCCATATGCCGGAGGTGGTGGGTTCAAACCCAGCCCAGGCCAGAAACTGCAAAAAAAAAAAAAAGGAACTATTTATAAAAAAACAAACAAACAAAGAGAGAGAACCAGGTCTTTCAAAGCAGAGAATGACTTACACAACCCTTAACTTCAAAGTGCTTAAACAAAAGCAATCTTCTTCCCAAAGCTGTAATCTCTTCCCTTTTAAAAATCCTTTCCCTGATTTTGTCTAGCTTTCCACAACCCCTAGAGAAATTGTGTCCACTTAAAAGATGAAAACTCAATTATAAAACTCATGTACTTTGTACTGTTAGGAAAAGGATATTCATAGCCTTGGAAAATATCCAGACCTGATCAAAAGCAAAACCCACATCAACAGCAGGCATCCGGTTTGTCTCCCCACACACATAAACTGCGCCTTCTCATTCCCAGATGATTTCCACTTTTATTTTTTTTAATTCAGGCATCTTTTAAACCGGGAGCATAGGGACAGAGTAAAGACTGTAAAGGACAATAGAAAAAGCCACATTTGGGCGGTGCCTGTGGCTCAAACGAGTAGGGCGCCGGCCCCATATGCCGGAGGTGGCAGGTTCAAACCCAGCCCTGGCCAAAAACTGCAAAAAAGAAAAAGAAAAAGCCACGTTTATTACCATCCATTCACCAGCTAGGTGGCATGAGAAAGGCCCTTATCTCTGCTGCTCGCTGAGCACCTCTCCCTCAGCCCCTCAGATCGGGCTCACATCCAGGAAAGAGGGTTCCTCCGACCAGCCTATTTCAGTGTGCAATCCTCATGTACTGTCCCTACAGTCTGCTCTGATTTATTTCTCTCCACACCATTTATCACCATCTAATACACTACAGTTTGAGTTATTTATCATTTGTCTCCCTCCTCCCCAACAAAGACATAGTGCCGTGAGGACAGAGACCATTGTCGGCCATGTTTCCTGGTGTATCCCCAGAGCCCAGCATATACCTGGATCCTGCCAGGCACTCAGCAGTATTTGTCAGTTAATACAGAATACATGTTGAGTAAATTCACCCCTGCAGTGGCGCTAGTAGTACTCACTATGCAGGATCACCTCAAAATAAGAAATTAAAATGCTGGTATAGCATAAGTACTCAACAACTGCTGGTTTCCTTTCATTTCTTAAGCCCAAATGACCAGCCAAAAGGTGCAGAGCGTTTCAAATGGGACACAAGCAAGACTGCAAGTCAGGGCCTCTCAGGGGCCACGAGTCACAAGGTTCTGCTGCAATCTGTAATGGAATCAGTGAGGGATTTGAGAATATGTACTTAGAAACTTAGTGGTTTAGCAGAGAAATTTTACATCTGCTGAAATCTGAAGAGAAAACAATTAAGACTTGAATTCATATCACTTTTTTTCATTTCATTTTTCTAGTAACTCATTTTAAATGTCTTTTACAGAAGTATCACTTCACAATACACTAGAAATTATTTTTTTTAGTCCTCATCCTTCATTACTGTTTGGGAAGCACTGGCCAAGCGTACTCAGTCCAGCGTGGCCCAGAAAGCTGCAGAGCGCCAGCAAAGGTCACTCACACCGCAAATTCAGAACTGCAATTTGTGTGGATTCTAGGACAAAGGAGACATAGGTGAGAGGTGGGTGGGGAGGGAGGCAGGATCAATCAGCAGAAGTTGGCCCAGGGAATTAGATCTCTGTAGGCCAGTTCCAGAATAGAAAAGAATTCCCTAAGACAGGGTTTCTCAGAATGATCCCAAACACTTCATAGGCAAGAGTCCCAGAGACCAAAAAGAGGAGGATTACAAAGGGACACACTCATTTCCTGATGGTGGTGACACCATGCATTATACAATCTGAGCACCTAATTACATGTCAAATGTATCTCAGTCAAGGTAAATTAAAGGAAAGCAAAGAACAGTAAAGACAAAAGATATAGATCAAAGATAGGGTTAGGATATAAATCCCATGATAAAGAAGCTCAGTGCCTCAAATCCTCCTTCAAAATACCTTTTCCAGTGACTTTGTAATAGGCCATCCATACTACAATCAGATATGCTCAATATGCCCTGTACTTCATTATGGTTTTGCCATTGCTACACTGAATTCACATTTTCCAAAAGAACAGCCCCCCACCTAACACTTTTTAAATTGTAGGAGTCCACAGTTCTTGGCTTGGAGACGCTGCTGTTGCTCTGACAGAGCTCCAGAGGAGCAGATGGCACCAGATGAGATAAACTGCAAGACAGTCTCTGTCTCTCAGTCGCCTCCTCCTCCCTCCAACAGCTCTCTTGAATATTGTTAAGTCCATGCCCCTCTGCTTGTATTTTCTCATCATCTAGGATTAGGCAGCAAACTGTCAGAAACTGAAAAGTGAGTCTTCAAAGGAAAAAAAAGGATTAAATGTCTAAATTTATTGCCTATTAAATACTTATTCCTACTTCTATCACTACATTAATAAGCATTTATGCATTTATACTATTGATATATTCTGTAGGACTGCTGTTGTCACCATAGAATGATATTCCAAGGTAAGGTTTCACATTTTTATACACATAAGACTACTGTTTCACTTTAGATGAGTAATGTGGACCATGTGCAAATATCTACATCCATGATTATTTTCAAAGAGATATGTTCTCTCTTTGCAAACAGCTCAAAGGGAGCATCTAGCCCACTGATCTATGAGCGGAGCATGCTCAAAACATCCACAATCTCTACGCACACTGACGTGACTAACAGAATCTCTTTCACGGAGCCTTTTGCTATTTCCATGTGAGATGTAATGTGATGGAGGACCCAAACCTACAAAGTTGACATAATATTTAGCTCTCAGTTTCTCCATCCTTAAAAACAATCTTTCTCCTCTAGAGAACATCAAGAGGTTACCTAAAAAGACAAGCTTTTGTCTTGTTATCGCCACTCTTGCTATTAGTATGGAAAATAATTCCCACCATTTAAAAGCATTTTATCTTCTCTACTGCACTAAAAGCTTCATGAGGGAAGGATGCATAACATTTATATCCCTCACAATAAATAATATACACAGATATTTAATAATATTTGCTACAGAAAGGAAAGGAAATAAAGATACAAATAGAATGTCTATAACCCAGATTAAAGCCCAGAGATTTTAACAGGAGATTCAGACATTTGAAATGTTTTTAGTAACTTTGAGAAGTATTACCACATTAGAAAAAAAAGCTATATAAGTTTATTTTTTTCAGTTAGCTAGTAAGAGCTTGTACAGTTTGAGTTTTCCTGAATTTTCCTAGCTGGCGGAGGGCTAACACTTGAGAGAAGGAGCGGTCTTTGCCTCCCTCCCACTCCCCCCAACAGGAACGCACAGCCAGTACCTTCCGTCTGGTCTCCCTCCTCCAAGTCAGCTGCTCAGCCCACTGTGGGAGCTGCTCACCTGCGGCTCTCTCCCTCGCTAACTCCTCCTATCCGTCTATGCTGCCTCCCCAGGATGGTCACATTCCCTCTGAGCTGCTGCTCCTCTCTCTGTGAATTAAGCCATCACAGTAATGACCGCTTTGCTTGGCTTTTTTTTTTTTTTTTTCTCTCTTCTGTTTGTTTGCTTGTGGGAGTTCTGGGCCTCATTAGTTTGCCATTAAAAAGGTTTCCTCCCCCACCAACAACTTGCCAGCAACTTCTGGAAAGTTGGTCTTTTCATAGCCAAACAGACTACAGTATTACTGTAATGTCTTGATTTGCTTTCCCCACACAAATATAAACAGGAGTTAAACTAGAAAACAAGTTCTCAGTAATTCTTTTTTGTCTCCTCTTCCAAGTGGTGTATAATTCTTGGTGAATGTATCATACACAGTTTTACAGATACCTTTCTCCATTTATGTACTGGTAAACAAGCTAAAAAAACATTAGTATTACTCCCCCCACCCTCCAAATATCTGTCCCCCATCATCACTCTTTACCATTAAAAACAGCATGATTGGAAAGATAGTGTCTTCAACAAAAGGTACTGGGAAACAGGATAGCCAAATGCAAACAACGAATCATATAAAAAAATCAACTCAAAATGGATTAAAGACCTAAATGTAAGACCCCAAACTATAATACTCCTAGAAGAAAACATCGGTGGGAAGCTGCCTGACATGATTCCTTGAATATAACACTTTAAGCACAGGCAACAAAAGCAAAAATAGGTATCTGAGACCACATCAAACTTAGAAACTTTTGTGCATCAAGGGACACAATCAGAGGCCAGGCGCAGTAGCTCAATCCTACCACTCTGGGAGATTGAGGTGGGTGAATCACCTGAGCTCAGGAGTTTGAGACCAGCCAGAGCCAAGAGCAAAAAAAAAACTATAAAAACTAGCCAGGCATCATGGTGGGCACCTGTAGTCCCAGTTACTTGGGAGGCTGAGGCAAGAAAATGCCTGAGCCCAAAATGAGGCAGCTGTGAGATAAGATGCCATGGATGGCACTCAACCTTAGGCGACAGAGTGAGACTCTGTCTCAAAAGAAAAAAAGAAAGACACAATAGCGTGAAAAGGCAAACTAAGTAATGGGAGAAAATACTTGCAAATCATATATTTGATGAGAGTTTAATATAATATCCAGGATACATAAATAACTCCTATAACTCAACTGAAAAAAGTTAAATAACAATTAAAAATAGGCAAAGGACTTGAACAGACATCTCTCCAAAAATGATACACAAATAGCCAACAAGCATATAAAAAGATGCTTTTTAGCATCACAAATCATCAGAGAAATGCAAATCAAAACCACAATGAGATATCATCTCAACAATCATCAGGATGGCTACTATCAAAAAAAAACCCCACAAGGAATAATAAGTGTCGGTGGGGATGCAGAGAAACTGGAACCTTGTACACTGTTGGTGGGACTGTAAAATGGTGTGGTTGCTATGGAAAACAGCACAGTGGTTCTTAAAGAAATTAAAGACAGAACTACCATTTGATCCAGTAATCCTACTTCTGGGCACATTATACCCAAAATAATCTCAAGCAGGGCCTTGAAGAGTTATTTGTATACCCATGTTCACAGTAGCACTATTCACAATAGCCAAGTCGTGAAACAACTTAAGCGTCTGTCAACAGAATGGATGAATGCATGAACAAAATGTGGTCAACTGAACAGTGAAAAACTACACAGCCTTAAAAAGGAAGGAAATTCTGCCATTAGCTACAACATGAATGAACCTTGAGGATATTCTTCTAAAAGAAATAAGCCAGTCACACAAGGCCAAAGACAGCATGATTCCACCTATATGAGGTATCTGAAGTGCAGTGAGTCCTCACTCTATGTCACTGATTGGTTCCTGGAAACTGTGACTTTAATTGGTAGGACATATAATGAAACCAATTTTACCATAGGCTAATTGGTACAATTAGGCTTAAGTTAGGTACACAGGCTTAAGTTCCTATGGCAAACATCAGCAAATGATGTTTAAATAAAGACTCAAAACATTTCTAATATTAAATACTGAAATAAATGCAAGCTATATAATATATTTAAGAAAGATTAATAAAAACAAGTAAGATAATTATTTACCCAATTTTTGGTATATAAGTGAGTGATGGCAGTCATATTGGTGGCAGGTTAAAACAGAAATAAATATTTGCAAAGAGAACGCTGTAAGGAGCATCTCTTATTACCATGAGTTCAAAACCAGCAAGATGACAGGTTTGCTGAGTGCTTCTGTATCACATCATTTTTTGCCATGCATTTATATGATTACTGTATACTTTATGAATTTTTATTTTGCAATAATTTGTATTCATTTTCATTCATTTTCCAATTCATTTATTCTAGTTCAGGGCTGTGCGTGACTAAAGCCAACGCTGGCAGCTCAAGACACGAGAGGAAGAACCTTGGACAGAGGTGTGTCATCTCAGTACAGTACAGGGCACACTCATACACACGCCCACACTCACTCAGCCTGGGACAATTCAGACACATCAGTTAACCTGATGTGCACATCTTTGGTATGCAGAAGAAAACCAGAGTACTTGAAGAAAACCCATGAAGACCCAGAAGGAACGTGTTTACACAGACAGTGGCCCTCCCCAGGAATCAACTGTTCCCTCATCAACATTATGACAAAATGGTATTGAATGAAAGGACATTGTTCATGGATCTGCTGTCCTCAAATTTCTAGACATAGAGAGTAGAAGCATGATGACTGGATTTTTAGGCTCATCTGTGAGATGTGCCTCTCTCAAACCTTGTTATGGCCTTACTGGGGCATTACTCAACAGACGTGGAAAAAGGACAAGAAAGGAAAGTAGAATAGCGGTACCAGGAGCAGGGAGAGGAGAGGAAGTTGTTTACCTGGTATAGCGTTTCAGTTCTGTAAGACAAAAAAATTCTGTAGAATTGTGACAACGTAAATATGCTAGTATTATGAAACTACTTAAAAATTGTTAAGATGGTAAATTTTATGATGTGGGATTTTTATTTTTTCACCTTAATTTTTTAAAAAACATAATATATTTGAAGGAGTGTGGGGTTGAGTTTTACAGACCCAAGTCTAAAACCCTATTAGCTCTCCAACTTACCTATGTGGTCTTAGGCAAATCCCTCTGAGAAGCAGTTTCCTCATCTATATAAATGAGGGTATAAATAATATATATTTTTAAAGTGATCTGAAGATTAGCTGAAAACAGTTGGCACAGAAGACACTCAGATTTGGAGTCCTTAATTCTCCCCCTGGGGATGACATCAACATATCACCCCATCAAAGCAACTAACGGAAACTAAAGGCTTATTAAGTCTTATATTGCTCTAGACAACTCGCCAGAAATAGAATCCACATTTATTCTCCCCAGAAAGGACAGCAGGCAGGACTGTAATCCCTACTTTGCTGATAAGGAAAGCAAAGCAGAGAAGTGGCCTAACATGCCCAGAACCCTGAGTAAGTCACTGAGGCTGAAAAACTGTGAAATGCTTCATTTTACTGCACCTAGACATGAGGTGCGGAGACAGGAGACAGAGCTGGCACCACCACAAATATAACTGCATACAAACAAAACTCAAAAGGGGGTGCTATGGTCTGAATGTTTCTGTCTTCTCCAAAATTCATGTTGAAACTTAATCCCCAATCCAATAGTTTTTAGGAAGGGCTAGGGGCTAGAGAGGACTGTCTAGATCCTTTCACCTTCTGACCTGTAAAGTCGCAGCACTCAAAACACCATCTCAGAGCAGAGACCCAGGCCCTTATTAGAGACTGAAACTGCTTGTGCCTGGTTCTTGGACTTCACAGCCTCCAGAACTATACGAAGTAAATTTCTGTTATTTAAAAATTACCCAGCCTGTGGTATTTTATTACAGCAGCAGAAATGGACTAAGACAGGAGTACAACACATAAAACTGACCACAAGGGCAGCTTCTCAAACATCTATTAAATGATCAGACAGGATTAGGAAAACGATTTTATATTTACAATTTACATTTACAAAAATTCATTGAAAAGGCCATCTAATCCCCCTGCCTACCTTTTTTTTTTTTTTTTGAGACAGAGTCTCAAGCTGTTACCCTCAGTAGAGTGCCATGGACTCACAGCTCACAGCAACCTCAAACTCTTGGTCTCAAGCGATTCTCTTGCCTCAGCCTCCCAAGTAGCTGGGACTACAGGTGCCCGCCACAACACCCAGCTATTTTTTGCTGTTGTTGTTGCAGTTGTCACTGTTTTAGCTGGCCAGGGCCAGATTTGAACAGCCAGCCTCAGTGTATGTGCTGGAGCCCCACCCACTGAGCTACAGCTATGGGTGATGCTCCTCTCCCCCCCGCCCTGCCCCCTTTCTCTCCTCCCCCTACCTTTTAAACAGGTTCATTCCCTCTCTAAGCATTCACTTTAATTTTCGGTTATCTTTTAAGACAAAATTTTAACTCTAACTCATGATGCAGTTTAAGATAATTTACTTCTTACTCCAGTTAGAAAAGAGTTGCGTAACACAATCAATGATTACTAAGTGACTAAATTATAAGTCAATCATATTTTGTTGGAGGTCTTTGTCCCTCCCAAATTTTAAAAGGCCCACCTTAGTAAATTTCCCAGAAGCTGTATCATGTCCTAACATGACAATAGCTGCAGCAAACTTAACACACATTCCATTTCAAACACACTATGGAAAGTAGATAGCGCATTCAGGAGAGAAAAAAAGTTACCTCCTAACTGTACCCACAAGTAACAAGATTTGAGTTAAAGAACCGAGTAATACAGAGGTCAACTTGTTTTTGACAAAAATTGACTTGGAGAAAGCTCAGATCTTGTCGGGTACACATTAGTTCCTAAAACTACGAGTTTCTCTTACAGAGCTAGAGCCCATCTCTAGCCCCATTCCCCTTCCTGTAACCCTGAGGTACAGTTATTGCTATGCAAAGTGTTCATTACGGATGCCTACAACAACCAGTTTCCTTCAGGATACACGTGTTATCCACACCTTTATTTCTTTTATGATGCTGTCATTCCCCCATGTCTTTTTGACAACCCCAATTTCAGCTTTACCCCTAACAGGACAGTATAACTACAGCAACCTTACACATATTCCACTTCAACTACTCTTTTGGAACTTAATTGCATATGCTCAATTTTAACTGTATGCTCACTTTCCACATGCCAAGCACTGAGCTAACAGGTCTACAAGAGAAGAGCATAACAGTAAAAGTGACTGGGAAGTTGAAGGACTGATTTTCAATTATGCCAGCAGATGACCTTTGGACTTGAACTGCAACCCTGGTTGTTTCCCGGAGTCTCGAGATGGGGCCTCTGGATTTTAAATGTACTAGTCTCCATAATTTTGTAAGTCAATTCCTTAAAATAAATTGCTCTCACTCTCTCTATTTCAAAATAGTAGTCACTCTTCTCAAACACTGCCACAGCTTTATCAACTAAATTTAGGTAATATTCTAAATCTTTCACTTTCATGTCCACAATGTTCACAGCATCTTTAGCAGGAATAGATTCCATTTCTACTACACAACACAGATTTGACATTAAAGAGACATCACAAGATATAGTGATAATTTTCACCCAAATCCTTGAAACTTTAACTTACAGAAAGCTACTTTCTTCTATTTTGATTAAGGAGGGTAAAATACAAATCTGCGTGATGTTTAGTGTTATAAAAGTGTCAGTGGAAAAGTCACATGTTACAATTACTAAGTTTTCTCTACCAATGAGAAACTAGAATCTCAAGAAAAAAGAGTAAGTCCGTCTTCCAATCTATGTGTGAATGAATACATAAATAACAACTCATTTGAAAAGAGTCAAGTTTCAGCTGTCTAGCAGTTTCTCAAAGTTAAACATAGAATTACCATATCATCAAGCAATTCCACTCCTAGATATACACCCCAAAGAATTAAAAGCAGGGACTCAAACAGATATTTGTGCAACAGTGTTCAATAGCGATATTACTCACAATAGCTAAAAAGTGAAAATAATCCTCTAAGTAGCAAATGGATAAATGAATGTAATATATATACATATATACTATGGATTATTATTCAACCATGAAAAGGAATGAACTTCTGATATATGCTACTACATGGATGAACCTTAAGGACATTACGCTGTGTGAAATAAGCCAGACAAAAGTATAAATGTATATGATTCCACCTGTATAAGGTATCTAGAGTAGGCAATTTTATAGAGACAGAAAGTAGAGTAGAGGTTACCAGTGGCTGGGGGCAAGGGAGAATGGGACTTAACTGTTTAATGGGTGCAAAGTTTGTTTGAGAGACAAAAAAGTTCTGGAAATAGTGGTAATAGTTGAACATTGTGAATATGAACTAAATGCTCCTGAATTGTAACTTAAAATAATTAATGTGGGAATTGTATATTATTCACACTTTACCACAATAAAAAAAGGGGAAAAACAATCAGAAAGGAAAATTAAACTGGGGAAAAACCGTCACGTTTTCAAGGCATTTCCAACTTACTTCCACTATTTCTTTTTCTTTCTTTAATTTTACAGACGGGGCAAGTGAGTCCCAAGCATCCAATCAGAGGCACAGCACAGATCAGCGCTCCAGCCTGTGGGCTCTGCGGCCAGCCAGTGCACTCCACAGAGCAGCATGCAGCGCGCCCTCTCTCAGGACAGCCTCCCATTTCCACTTTCTTCTCTCATACCTTTCCTCTCTCTACTCCAACCTTCATCTGAACAATTTAATGATCACCACTGGGCAAAAGCATTATTTGTTAAGACTAGGAAAAAAATGTAGAAACATCTGAAAAAGTAGATTTTACAGAAGGATCAGCAGGTACTAAACCTTGTGCACAGAATATCCATTTCCAGGGCTCACTATATTTTAGGATATTTTCAGCTGCAAGAAATTTGAAAAACCCAAAGTCAAACTAGCATAAACCATGAAAAAATTCATTATCTCATGGAACTGTGAGATCAGAGGCAGGGAGACATCCAGATGATATTCTGTGATCATCAGCTTAATGCCAGCATCAGGAATCCAGGATTCTTCCTTCTGCTCTGACAACTTCAGTGTCAGATTTGTCTCAAGACTGATGCCCCTCACGGTTACAAGGTAATTGCCAGTGGAAATAAGGGCCTTATCTATGCTTCATTGTTTGTTGTCTTCTTCTGGATATAAGAGAAAATGCCCCCACCCCACCCCCCCAAAAAAAAAACAAAAAAATAAGCCTTTCCACATGACTGAGCCAATCTAGGTCATAAGACCACTTCTAGATCACAGTCACCACCAAGGGAAAACCATGCTCTGACCAACTTAAAGTTCAGATGCTTATGTCCATCTGAGGAGGAGGAAACAGTAACTGAAAAAAATCTACATTTCGGTTATTAGGAAAGACAAAGGAAATAGATGCTGACAGGCAACCACCACCGTCCACTATCTTAGTGTTTCTCAAACTTTAACATGCACACAGATTCCGCAAGGATCTCATTAAAACCCAGATTCGGATTCCACAGGGATAGGGCTCAGATTTTACATTTCCAATAAGCCCCCAGGTAACACTGATGCTGCTCCCTCTCTGTGCACAGAAACTCCACATGAATTTGTGTATTCATTACCAAAAGAACTCATCTCCTCCAGCTACCAGAAAGTCTGGCCATCTCCTGAGACCATCATGTCGTGTATTGGGACAGGCTGGCTGCCAACTGGGCTCTGGAGTTTAGAGGCCAGCACATTCCTCTCAGCCGCAACGCCACGATGTTGAGTAATGCAGGTGACAAATTATCCTGAGGCATCCAAACACTAAGAAGCTTTTTACACAAAACATTTTGGCAAAATAATCAATTGTGATAAATAATGTAATCTAGCTCTAACAGCAAGCCATTAAGAATTCTTGTATTTTATCACCCCATCTATATAACTGTTTCTACCTCCAGAGTAAAAGAAGATACACTTCTTCAGAGAAAGACTATCCTCCACCAATACTAATCAAAGGGACTCCATGCTAAAATTTGAAAGAGGAAGTGACAGGTCCTTGGGAATCAGAGTGCAGACTCTAGACCAGTCATCCTCAAACTGCAGCCCACGGGTCACATGAAGCAGTGTGAATTGTATTTGTTCCCATTTTGTTTTTTACTTCAAAATAAGATATGTGCAGTGTGCATAGGAATTTGTTCATAGTTTTTTTTTTTTTAAACTATAGTCCGGCCCTCCAACGGTCTGAGAGACAGTGAATTGGCCCCCTGTTTAAAAAGTTTGAGGATGCCTGCTCTAGACAGATACAAAATACAGTCATGGATTGGCCGGGCTCATCCTGAAGAGAAGGGGCATGACCACCAAGAGATATACAGGAAATAAGCAGGAGCATATCTTAGAGTTTCGCAGGATCTCAAGACTATCCAGCCCCACCAAGAACTGTCTGTCATTCCTCCTTCACCTCTTCCATCCTTGCCTTAGTACAGTGGTTCTCAACCTTCCTAATGCCGAGGCCCTTTAATACAGTTCCTGTGGATCACAACCCACAGGTTGAGAACTGCTGCCTTAGTAGCTGGAGAATCCCTTCAACACCTGGCAACTTCCTTGATTTCAGAATAACCAGGTCAAAGATTATGTTCCTCACCACTGCATGGGCTCCCAGAGGAAGTTCAAAGCCATAGAGGTACATGGAAATTGAAATTCCAGGACCCAGGTCTCAAATCTCAGTTCTGCCACTTTACTGACCAGATACGTGGCTAGACTAGCATTTCCCAAGGCTAGGTTTGTTCATCTCAAAAAAACCAGGATGATGACAATTGTGCCCATCTATAAAAGTTGTGGAGACTAAATAGAATGGCAAAGGAGAAAGGACTTTTGCAAATCATGAAACACTGCATAGATGTTTGTCACTGTCATTTGAAGTTCTCTATATGGGAGGAGAATAATTTCGGTTTCCCCACTTCCAGAGGCCTCTGTAATTCTGACAAATTCTCCCAAATTAAAAGGATTTGCCTCATGACTCCTTCATATGTCATAAATGTCCACCAAAGGCTTCAGCAGCAGACCTGGTGGTACATGACCCAAAGCTAGGTCCCCAGAGATTCTGAGAACTCTGAGCTGGGCCTGCAGGAGCCTGCAATTTGGAATTTCCTGTTCCTAGCTGGTTATGACACTAATCAGTACAGTTTATAAAGTGAGGGATCGTCTTTCTGAGCACAGAGAATACCACAAAATTGTAACATTGGTGTAAACTGTCATTATTTCTAATGAAAGAGAACTGGGTAGTTCAGTTCTCTGTAACTCTAGGATCCTGAGCCTTGCCTCAGAGAAACTTTAGCCTAGATTCCACTACTAACAAAGCCTCTATTATTACCTCTCCTTAATCCTGCCAGCTATTAGCCACTGTCCTCAGCTGGCTCTCTAAATTTATATAATTATTAACACTGGCTATTTACTTCTATCACAGAGCAATTACTTTTAAAAAGAACCAAAAGTTGGGCGGCGCCTGTGGCTCAGTGAGTAGGGTGCCGGCCCCATATGCCGAGGGTGGCGGGTTCAAACCCAGCCCCGGCCAAACTGCAACAAAAAAATAGCCGGGCATTGTGGCGGGTGCCTGTAGTCCCAGCTGCTCAGGAGGCTAACAGGAGAATCGCGTAAGCCCAAGAGTTAGAGGTTGCTGTGAGCTGTGTGACGCCACAGCACTCTACCCGAGGGCGGTACAGTAAGACTCTGTCTCTACAGAAAAAAAAAAAAAAAAAAAGAACCAAAAGTTAAGAAACATTCAAGTCTTCAGCCTCAAGCAGAGTACTAAATTGTCTCCTTCAGAAGGAATTTACCTGCAATTAGACTGCACCTGGGCAGGTTCAACCTTACAAACTGTGTATAAGACAGCAGGGACGTCCAGTAGAAAGGTCCTTATTCTCATGAAAGGGTGAGGCTCTATGGTTTTCCCTTTAACAGCCTATCAGTGCTAGCAGTGATTTCTGATGCTCAGGTACACTCCCAGCCCACCTGATTTACCTTCCCTCAGTTTTCCATTAGATACAGATATGACATAGAGGTCTCAAATGAATAACCTTCATTTTCCCTCAATCTACCTCTGCCTGACAACCGTAAATACTGAAAAAACTCTTTTGGTGTTTACAGTTAAATCGCAGAATTACAAAAGAGAGAATTACATATATACCATCTCAATCCAGTGCCTCCTAGAGTCAGAGGCTTTTGCATTTTTTAGTGTGAGGGACTGTTACTTTTTTTGTTTTGTTTTTTTTTTTCGAGACAGAGTCTCACTGTATCACCCTGGGTAGAGTGCTGTGGCATCACAACTCACAGAAACTTCCAACTCTTGGACTCAAGCAATTCTCTTGCCTCAGCCTCCCAAGTAGCTGGGACTATAGGCGCCCACCACAACGGCCGGCTATTTTTTGTTGTTGTTGTTGTTGCAGTTGTCATTGTTATTTAGCTAGCCCAGGCCGGGTTCAAACCCACCAGCTTCGATGTATGTGGCTGGCACCATAACCACTGAGCTATGGGCACCGAGCCAAGGGCCTGTTACTTAAAATATTCTTTATTACATGAACAAGAATGTCCTTACTACCACCCTCCGTTTTTCAGACTATCAGTGTTCTCTCCCTCACGCTCATCACTTCTTCTCTGAAGTTCCACTGCATCTCCACTCACCTTTGACTGCAGAACTCTGCTCCTTATTCCCTTCCTTCCTGTCTTTCTCCTTCTCTCAGTCTTTTTACAATATCCTTAAAAATAGTTACATACTGGACATTCTCTGGGGCACATCCTATGGTGCACTCGATTTTAGGATTAACCCTTTCCAGTCCAATTTTTCTGCCACCCACATACTAATAATAAATACTCATATTTATTTTGAGTGGGAAAATAGTGGATTACTTGTAATTATCTACAGGGTTTTTGTTTTGTTTTGTTTTTTGAGACAGAGTCTCACTGTGTTGCCCTGGGTAGAGTGCCATGGCGTCATCATAGCTCACAGCAACCTCAAACTCTTGGGTTCAAATGATCCTCTTGCCTCAGCCTCCCAAGTAGCTGGGAGTACAGGCACCTGCTACAATGCCCAGCAGTTTGTCTATTTTTAGTAGAGACAGAGTCTCGCTTTTGCTTAGGCTGGTCTGCAACTCCTTGAGCTCAGGCAATCCAACTGCCTCAGCCTCCCGGAGTGCTAGGATTACAGGCATGAGCCACTGCACCTGGCCCTATCCTATAGTTTTAAAATACAAAAACATTCGATATAAACTCACCTAATGATTTTGTCTATTTTAGGTTACAAAAAATAATGAAAGTATTTTTGTTTATAGATTTTTGTGTGATACTTCTTGAAGCAATCTCCAGGGTGAAGTCCAGGCTTTCTCTTACATGTCTCACAGTAGGAAATGGTTTCTCTCCTTCCATATTTCTCATTTCTTCTGCTGCAAATCCTGCAATCCTCTTTGCCAAATTTCTGTTCCTCATGTTGCTCACAAGCTGAGTGATGGGATTTCTCCTATAAGAAAGATGTGCCTCCACTTTCTTCTCCACTCTCCCCTTTTTTTTTTTGAAACACAGCCTCAAGCTGCCGCCCTGGGTAGAGTACTGTGTCATCACAGCTCACAGCAACCTCCAACTCTTGGGCTCAAGCGATTCTCCAGCCTCTGCCTCCAAGTAGCTGGGACTACAGGAGCCTGCCATAACGCCCAGCCATTTTTTGGTTGCAGCCGTCATTGTTGTTTGGCGGGCCCGGGCTGGATTCGAACCTTCCAGCTCAGGTATACGTGGCTGGTGCCTTAGCTGCTTGAGCCACAGGTGCTGAGCTCCACTCTCCTTCTTATCTAATGAGTAAAAGATGTAGCTGTTCACAACTACAACTTCCATCAGCCAGAAGAATAATTTTTTCCACCATTTGTAGGACCTCCTTGTAAATCCATAACATCAACAGTACTGGTTAGCTCTGTCCGCTATTCCCATAAACTTTGCGTATTCTAAAATAACTGTATGCTTGCTTCTTCCTATAACCAGTGATCAATGGTGTCTGAGGGCCAAAGAATGTCCTCAACATTGTCACTAACCTCCTGTCATGGAATGAGAGGCACATCAACAAACGCAAAAAAAAAGTGTCCAATGTCTTCTGACATGGGAGCAGTGCAGGAAAATTATGTCAGACAAGGTACAACATAGGATAGGAAATTAATGGGACTTGAATTACTTTTGTTTTTAAAAGGAATCAGCCACAAGTTGGGTAAAGCCCTCATAGTGGGATGTATTGATTTCCTAGCCCATTTCCCCTTTCCACCTCTGTTCTTTGGAAAGACTGAATATAGAAGCCCTGACTTTCAATGGCCACCGGTGGGCATGTGTCTGAATAAGGCCAGACGGACTTCTCTATCCAGATATGGGACTCTTTAACCAAATGACACGGCCTGAAACAGCTAGAGCAGACTCATCCTAAGAATAGACAACCAGAAGAGATTGATGTGCATAATCGGTTTTCCTTTGTTCTACCTCACAGCTTTTCAATCAGTCCTTTTCTTAAGTTAGCCAGAGTTGCTTTCTGTTGTTTGTAATGAATGGATAGACAGAGTGACTAAACAGAACTATGAATTACTCACCTCCCTGCACTTTAGTTTTAAAAAGTATCACAGAGGTCGTTAAGCCAAAACTACCATCTTCCCACTTTCACCTAAATGACTAATACAGGGAGAAAGATTAGATACAGCATCTATTTTCTAGGCCCTTTTGAAAACATGAGATCATTCCTTTAGTCATTTTACGGCCAAGGAAGGTGGCATTTAAGATATCAGAGGAATGGATACTTTTCAAAAGGGAATGCCCTACAAATTTTATTATGACAAAACTGGAAGCTTTTATGATTACATACACACCTGCACACTGTTGTAAACAGACAAGGCAAGATTCTTGCCATGAGCGCTAATGAGCAATCTGAGCACAGCAAACATTCTAAAAACAGGGTTATCTTCTGAAATGTGCTAAGGAAAATGATCAAGAAAAGAAGAAAGGCGCAGAAAAAGACACCTGGATCCCACTGAAATACCAGCCTGCTCTATCCAGAGACGCACACTTTTTAAGAACCAATAACAAGAAGAAGGAGCTGTATTTTGTGAATTCATGGCACAGAAAGTTCCTGAACTCTTCTCAACTGAATGAGACCAACATCACCCTAAAACCAAAAACAATACAAAATAAGAGAACTATAGAACACAGTGATTATGGATATAGATGCAAAAATACTAAAATAAATAAATAAATAACTAGGAAATCTAAAAGAATACTAGCAAACATCTAAAAAGAATTATAAACCATGACCAAATGTGGTTCATTCCAGAAATCCAAGTTTGTTTTAATATGTCAAATGCAGAAGACTACATAACATATACTTCCAAATACAGGAAATGTCCAGAAAAGTGAGATTTATTCTACAGAAAGCAGATCATTGTTTACCTAGGGCTCAGGGTGAGAGACATGGATAAATGAATGTGAGGGGTAATGGAAATATTCCCAAACAGCATTGTTATGATGGGTGCACAACTATAAATATACGTATATAAAAACCTTTACACTTACAACAGGTGAATTGTATGCTATATTAACTGCACTTCGATAACACTGTTACTTAAAAAAGTGCTTTTTATTTTTCCTAGCCATTTTATGCTAAAATATTATAAAGTTGTAACCACACTATATTTATAATTTCACATACTATTTTTATATTAACAATGAAAAATGATTATGATGTAATTCTACAATGCTTTAGTAAGTGTCATTTTAAATATTACATCATTTCACTATTTTAGAATATCATCAGGCATTTTAAACAAACCTCTCTTACTGTTTACCGCTGCCAAAATCTTTTCCTATTAAGTTTTATCTACATATTCTTAGGAATAACGGAAGTGGAAATTGTGGATTACAAATTATAAATCATTTCAGACTTGATATAAACTGCCAAATTCTTTTTTTTTTTTATTTTTTTATTTTTTTGTAGAGACAGAGTCTCACTTTATGGCCCTCGGTAGAGTGCCGTGGCCTCACACAGCTCACAGCAACCTCCAACTCCTGGGCCTAAGCGATTCTCCTGCCTCAGCCTCCCGAGTAGCTGGGACTACAGGCGCCCGCCACAACGCCCGGCTATTTTTTGGTTGCAGTTTGGCCGGGGCCGGGTTTGAACCCGCCACCCTTGGTATATGGGGCCGGCGCCTTACTGACTGAGCCACAGGCGCCGCCCAACTGCCAAATTCTTTTACCAAAAGATTTTTATCAATTTCCCCTTCCTTCCAATAATTAGCTTTTTGCTATTCCTGTGTCCTTATTCCTCCAAAGAAACTTCAGGACAACTCTGTCTGCTTTACCAAAAGAATTCCACTTGCAATTCTGATTAATAATATTGAAGCTACAGATTAATATGTAAAGCTGAAGAAGTTAATATTTGACCTAAGAAATTGAACCCAATCACTCAAAAGGTTCATTTATCTAGAGTACAGCATCTTCCCACATCAAATGACTGTTCCTACACTGACCCCCTAAAGGGTCAGTGTACTAGTGTACCTGCAAAGTATCACTGAAATTATTATCATTGAAATACTCCAAGTCTAATTTAATGCCAACTGAAAGGTACCTTACTGGTATCTACCCACATATTATTTGTGGCAATATTTAAAGAAATACACTTCACTGAACTAAACAAAAAGCCATATATGCCTAATTAAATGAACTGCATCTTTACTATTTGACAAGTATTTGCTGAGTGCCTATTATGTGCCTTGAATTGTTGGATAAGTGCAGAACATATAAATACTCCCAAAAATATAAGTAGCTTCTTGTAGAAAAAAAGCTGTATGTTCTTAGAACTTAAGCTCTTATTGAAATGTCTCTAAAATGTCCACCTCATGTTTGACTTTCATCCCATTTGTTCAGCTAATCTCTAGCAATGTATTATCCTGGAAAGCATAATTAACCATGACCTAGCAAAAGAAAATTTCATTTCTAAAAAGTTCCCAAGCCTTACATCCCTGGAGTTCCCATCACCCTCTATATTCCAGAACCTATTACCACCACTTCCTTCATAGAAACCAGTCTAACTGACCAAGCATATTATCAAAAAGAGACCCAGGCTTTTTTTCTTTCTTTGTTTAAAAAATCTAAAGGGCTCAAGTTGGGAAAACTCTTCTCACGGTCTCAGAAATGACCCTTTGGGAAAAATTTTGAGGAATTGCAGGACTTTTTTTTCTGTTTTTCTCACACTCAATAGAGAGCTCTGTATTAAAATAAAGCATCATTTTCTACACTTCACCAATGTCCCTTGTCATCTTCCAAAGGGAAAACACCTGACAAATACTAGAAAAGCCAAACCTAAAACAGTTTTCATACAGTATAAAATATATACCCACTCGGCTCGGCGCCTGTGGCTCAAGCGGCTAAGGCGCCAGCCACGTACACCTGAGCTGGCGGGTTCGAATCCAGCCCAGGCCGCCAAACAACAATGACGGCTGCAACCTAAAAATAGCGGGGCGTTGTGGCGGGCGCCTGTGGTCCCAGCTACTTGGAGGCAGAGACAGGAGACTCGCTTGAGCCCAGGAGTTTGAGGTTGTTGTGAGCTGTGATGCCACAGCACTCTACCCAAGGCAACAGCTTAAGGCTCTGTCTCAAAAAAAATATATATATATATACCCACTCATGGTTAAAACATTCTGGTATAAAGTCATCACTTTAAACAGACATCTGGAGATGTGTCATGCTTTGTACAGAACTGGCAAATGCCCAAAAAAAGTCCTCACTTCCTGATGTGGGTTAGCTAGCATTAATAAACCAAAAAAAAACATAGTAAATTCAGAAACCATTCAAGTATTTCAGAAATTACCCTCGTACTCACTTCCATTACATCATCGTAATTCTGGGTCATCTTATAAATCAGGTAACACACAAACATCTTTTCAAAAATGTTAACCACATTTTTCTCTTCTTTATTCTTAGTCATATAAATACATCCAACGGGCTCTGTTTACCATTATTCTTATTAGATCTCAAATGTGCTAAGTGTAAACAGAACTTTCCAGATCCCACAGAGCTAGTCACAAAGCTCTCACTTTCTAGGACTCATTTTTAAAAAGAGAAAACCAGCTTCTAGCTATATTCACAAACATTTCACGAGTGTTATAAAAATATCACCACCCACAATTCTAAAACAAAAGCTTGCTCATTTGATAAATGAATTACTCCATCTCCAGACTCTAATGAAGGCTATCCTATATTTCCTAAAACACACTTCACTCTGACAAAGTCTATACTGTATTTCAAACAAAGAACTGTTCTGACAGCAACCCATTAAAACCCAAGGGAACCAATATATTCTAATGCAGGCAACGACCTTACGCTGTGATATTTTAGACATCATTTTCCCACACATCCTCTGACTGAGAAAATTTGAGAGTAGCGGATGAATATTTATTATGCTCTAAGACTTACCATTAGAATGGCAGAGACAGGTGTTTGACACAAGCCTGAGAAACCAGGCTAAATTTTAACCTATATTTATATGCATATAAAATATATATATATATATATATTATATATATATCTATGCCAGCTTAGTGCATGTCATGTTTACCTGACTCTTTCTGCCTGTCTCCAGAGCCCAGACCTGACAAAACTACAACCTAAAGGGTCTCCAATCTCTGGGGGCCAGCAGTCTGGAAGCTAACCTGTGCGGGGGATACTCTCACCATCGTGTGCTAAGGGTTTCAAAAAGAAAGATGTCAAATGCCACCTCTGCCCTACATTGTCCTTTGATCAAGTACAGGCAATTCCCGAAGATGTCCTGCCTGATCCTCCGCCACCCTGGTATACGACTTGGCCTACTTGCCAGCAACTCGGAAGTTTAACAACACCATCAGTGAGCACATCAGTGTTGAGTTAAAGTCTAACTGCTACTTTGTAACCCACATGGTGAGGGAAAAACTGTTCAAAATTTATGTTAAATTTAAATTTAACTTGAAAGCACAATTCCCTGTAATAAACTCAATCATCCTTTCTTACAGTGTAATGAAAGCAGAACTCTAGCAGTCATTTCATCTCCTCAGTCACAGACTAAAGTCACAAGGACACAGTTATGGCCATGGAGACTGTTGTGCCCAGATCTCGAAATCCCCCACAAAGACCACCAGGGAGCCGAGTCCAATGCAAAAGCAAAAGGGCCTTTTATTGCAAGCTTGAACTTGGGCTCCCTGGGACTCCGCTGCAATGGATCCGAGCCAGGAGCCCTGAGCTCTGGAGCAGGGGGTTCTTATGGTCCCGTGCATCGGGTGGGTGTGCACAACTTGAAACAAAGGGGGTGCTTCTGGATTGGTTAGGTGGGGGGTCCCTGATTGGTGGGCGGTTGTCTCATGATTTTGGGGAATTGCCTGGGCTTGTCTAGAAAGTGAAACTTAGTGAAATGGCAGGGAAAGCGAAACTTAATTCTTAAGATGGCGCTGGTCTGGTTCTTTCAGAGACAACTGCTGAAAAGGGAAAGATTATAATTCAAACAGCATCGTTAAGGGTAACTTTATTTTCCTTTAAAAAGTACAAATACTATTAACCATTTGAAAGGCTTTATAAAAACAACAACGCATTTTTAAAAATACAGACACCATTAACAACCAAATGATTAACCACTGGTCTTCAAGTCTTCATAAGCGACCTCACCCTTTAGAGATTATTTTGCTTCCATATCTTTCAAAGAACTCTACATTTTTAATACAAAATTATTTATACCAGTGACTTAAAAAAAGGCCACTCAAATTAGAGACAAGTTTTCTAGAGAATGGATAACAAGGCTCTGATGATTCAGCTATAAATGAATCAACCATTAACTACACCCTCCAATGGAGTTATCAACCAGGCAATGAACAACACTTGACCGAGAAGTTCTTCCCACTCCAGTGGACACTTGGGAAGTACAGGTGCTATCCTAACCAGAGGGGCTCATGACATAAGAGCAACAACCTCTTAAAGTAGGGAGATGTCCTGACAGCAAGGGAAAATCACTAGTCCAAGTCAGAAAATGTGGGCCTCAACTCTCACTAAAGTACTTTGTAAACCTAAAGCATACAGAAGCGAAGGATCTAGACACCATGGACAACGTACTTTTTGGACTACAAATTCTACCCAATATTACACAAAAAGTGGTATAAGGTAAGGCAACACACATGCTACTGAGTAGGGGACCAGACAGACAGGATTATACGTGTAATAACAAACATAAAATTGATCTGTAATCCAAATTTCATCATCAGATTACCAAATAGCCAATGAGGAGGAGTAATTCTCTTCTTAGAAATGCTACAGCTAAGACATAAAATATCACAAATAACAACTCGAATACTGCCATCTTACAAATCCCCTGATGAATTTAACAGTGATCTAGATTGAAAGTCTGCAAAATAAGGCCCAGAGGCTAAACCAGCCCATGCCTGTTTTTATTTAGCCTGCGAGCTAAAATAGTTATTGTATTTTCACGTTTACTAAAGAAATCTTAGCTTCTCCATTTATACTTAACAAAGAGCATATACAATAATGGTAAACACAGAGTTCTTACTGTGCTGGGCCCTGTTCTACATGTTTTACACACAGTGACTTGTTCAGCCCTCTGATGACCCCACGAGATGAGTAAGCACTGTTGTCTTCGCATCACACGTTGGGCAGAGAGAAGCCAGGCCACTGCCACCAGAGAAGCACCTGGGATTGGAGCACAAACAACTCAGCTCCAGAATCAATGCTCCTAGCTTCACTGTGTGCTGTTTCCTATTTGTAATATTCAATCAGCATAGACCAGCGAAAACACAGCTCTTTTCAAATGTTTTAGTAAGGTGGAACCAGTAAGGGCACAAACTACCCTTAAGCACCAAGCACTCCAGGCAGGGGAAAAACCATTATCCTTGGAGTCTAATTCCTAGAATTCATTTCTAGCTCCTCCCTCTGTTGGCTATGCACCCTATGAGTACATCTTTTAAATATTCCCAAATCTCCGATTCTTATTGTGAAAATAAGGCTATTCGTATTTATTCTAACCCACTTACTTACTGTGGGTTATATGCACCTAATACATGGATATGTCAGGCAGTGTTAATAGATACTGGAATACAGGGGTGAACAGGGTAAAATCACCTCCCTGAAGGGATTCGGTGAAAATTAAGAATTATCTGGGAATATTACACTGGTATAATAAGTTGACAAAGTTTTTAAGGGGGCATAGGTTGGAAGAAGACAGCTGTTGACATTTTAGGCAAATATGCATTTTCTGATTAAATATTTTATTTTGAAATCACTGTAAATTCATATGCAGCTCTAAGATACAATACAGAGAGACTCCATGAGCTTACCCAGTTTCTCCCAATAGTAACATCTCCAAAAAGTTATAGTACAATATCATATCATAATGCTGACATTGATGCAGCAAAGATACATAAAAATTCCATCATGAGGATCCCTTGTGTTGCCCTTTATCAGACTCTACCTCCCTTCCACCCTTTTCCCTCACCCCCACAGCCTCTCAACCCTTGGCAACCACTGCTGTTTTCCATCTCTGTAATTTTGTCATTCAGAGAATGTTAGATAAATGGAATCATACTTGCATTATCTTTTAAGATGGCTTTATTTTTATTACACTTGGCATAATGCCCTTCAGACCAATTCAAGTGATACTGTTGTACATACCAATAGTCCACTCCTTTTTATTGCTAAATAGTATTTCATAATATGGGTGTTTTACAACTTAACTACATTTTGCTTAACCACTTACCTGCTGAGGGACATCTAGGCTGTTTCTAGTGTCTGAGTATTAAAAATACAGTTGCTGGGCGGCGCCTGTGGCTCAGTCAGTAAGGCGCCGGTCCCATATACCGAGGGTGGCGGGTTCAAACCCAGCCCCAGCCAAACTGCAACCAAAAAATAGCCGGGCGTTGTGGTGGGCGCCTGTAGTCCCAGCTGCTCCGGAGGCTGAGGCAAGAGAATCGCTTAAGCCCAGGAGTTGGAGGTTGCTGTGAGCTGTGTGAGGCCACGGCACTCTACCGAGGGCCATAGGGTGAGACTCTGTCTCTACAAAAAAAAAAAAATACAGTTGCTATGAACATTCATTTTTTTTTTTTTTTTTTTTTTTGAGACACAGTCTCATTCTGTCACTCATGGTAGAGTGCTGTGGCATCACAGCTCATAGCAACCTCAAACTCTCGGGTTTAAGGGATTCTCAAGTCCCAAGTAGCTGGGATTACAGACACCTGCCACAACACCCAGCTATTGTTTGTTTACAGTTGTCGTTGTTTAGCTGGCCTGGGCCAGGTTCGAACCCGCCAGCCTCAGTGTATGTGGCTGGCATTGTAACCACTGTGCTACGGGCACCGAGCCCTATGAACATTCATGTACATGTTTTTGTGTGACCATGTCTTCATTTCTGGGATAAACGATCAGCAATGTGATTGCCTGGTCAAACT
Source organism: Nycticebus coucang (assembly GCF_027406575.1). NCBI lineage: Eukaryota > Metazoa > Chordata > Mammalia > Primates > Lorisidae > Nycticebus > Nycticebus coucang. Next base: position 103,148,814 of record NC_069783.1, on the reverse strand, counting down.
GCATGGTTTGCTGTTTTTGTTTCTTTAAGAAACTGTTCATTGTTTTCTGGAGTGGCTGTATGATTTTAGATTCAACAAACGAGTGAATGATCCAAGTCCTAACATAATCACAGGTTCTAAAAACTACAAGACATCTTGGGGGCCCATTAATTTGCCTACTACATCGTATTAAATATATTCCTGTTTTTCTCAGAGTTTATTTTTATCATGACTGAGTACTGAATTTCATCAAACATTTTTCCTGCACTGATACGTGAATTTTCTTCTTTAGATAGTTCACCTGGTAGGTTACAATGACTGACTTCTAAATGTTGAACCCATCTCTCATTCTTGCAATCGACTTCTTTGTCATGTGCTCAATTCTTTTTACATATTGTTAAATTATATTTAATACAATTTTAAGGACTTTTGCATCTACATTCGTGAAGGGTTTTAGTCTGTAGTTTTCTGTACTTTAGTTTTAGTATCTGGATAATAGAAGCTTTATAAAATAAATTAGGAAGTGTTCCCTCCTATTCTATTTTTCTGGAAGAGACTGTGTACAATTTGTGTTAATTCTTCCTTAAACGTCTCGTAGAATTCTTCTGTGAAACCATGTGGACTTGGAAATTTTCTTCTCAGAATCTTTTAAACTTAATTTTCTTCACAGTTATATAGAGCTATTCAAACAGCCTATTCTGTATTGGGTAAACTATGTTGGATTATGCTTTTTGAGCATTTGTTCCATTTCATCCAGGTTGTTAAGTTTATGCAGGTACAGTTGTCCATAGCATTGCCTTATTATCTTTTTGACGCCAGCAGGGTGGTGATACCCCTTGTTTTTCCTTGAGACTGGTGATTTGTGTCTTCTTTTTTCCCTCCTTTGTCAGTCTAAAGGTCTGCCGATTTCTGATGTTTTCAAAGAACCAGGTCTTTGTTTCATGGATTTTAAAAATTGTTCTATTTTTAATTTCATTGATTTCTGCTATTATTTCCTTCCTTCTGCTTGCTTTGGATTTATTCTCTAATTCGTCTAGGTTTTTAAGATGGGAGCTTAGATTACTGATCTGAGATTTTTTTTCTTTTTAATGAATTTGGTACTATAAAACTTCCTCTCAGCACTACTTCAGCTATGTTCTGTAAGTTTTGACGTGTTGTACTTTTATTTTCATTCAGTTCAGTGCCTTTTTAATAATTTTCCCAAAGACATCTTCTTTGATGCAAGAACTGTTTATAAGTATATTGTATAATTTCCAGCTATTAAGAGATTTTCCTGTTATCTTTTGGTTACTGACTTGTAGTTTGATTGCACTGTAGTCAGAGAACACATTCTATACATTTCAATTCTTTCAAATTTGTTGAGGTTTAAGGCCCAAAATACAGCCTATCTTGGTATAGGTTTCATGGGAATTTAGGAAGAATGTGTGTTCTGCCATCTTGCTGAGTGGACTGTCCTATAAATGTCTGTTAGAGCCTGTTGGTTGACGGTTTTGTTGAGTTCTTCTAAATCCTGGCTGATTTTCTGCGTAGTTGTTCTACTAATAAGTAAGAGAGGTACTGATACAATTGTAGTTTTGTCTATGTCTCCTTTCAGCTCTATCAGTTTATGCTTCTCATGTTTTGCAGCTCTGCTGTTTGGTACATGAATACTTAGGATGGCTCTGTCTTCTTGGTGGACTGTGCTTTTATCATTATGGGCGTGACTCTTTGTCTCTGATAATTTACAGAGTCTACTTTTTACTTTATGTGATATCTATATAATAGTTATTGATACCAAAATACTCACTCTTTATTGCCTTTGATTTATGTTTGCCTAATATACTTTTTGATCCTTTTACTTTCAATGCCTATATTGTTATATTTGAAGTGAGCCTCTTACAGCCAGCATACAGTTGGGTCCTACTTTTTAATCTACACTAACCAACTCTCTTAATTGATGTATTGAGCCCATTTACATTTAATGCGATTATTAATACGGTAGGGCTTAAGTCAGCCATTTTATTCTTTGTATTCTGTTTATATTTTCTTTTTCCTGCTTTCCTGTGGTTTACATCAAGATTTTTTAGAATTCGGAATTCTTGTTTTATCTATAGTTTTGAGTGTTTCTCTTTTGAATAGCTTTTTTTTTTGTAGAGACAGAGTCTCACTTTATGGCCCCCCGTAGAGTGCCGTGGCCTCACATAGCTCACAGCAACCTCCAACTCCTGGGCTTAAGCGATTCTCTTGCCTCAGCCTCCCGAGTAGCTGGGACTACAGGCGCCCGCCACGATGCCCGGCTATGAATAGCTTTTTAATGGTCACTTTAGGTATAAGATGATATATGTAACTTTCTTATCATTTTACCAGTTTAAGAATAGAAACCTTATCTCCCTGTCTCCCTCTGCCCTTCTGGTTTATAACTGCCTTAAATACTTCCTCTACATACATTTAAAACCACAGTATTGTTTTTACTTCAACCACCAAACATAATTTTTAGAAAATTCAAAAAGAAGGTAGAAGTCTAGCATATTTATCTGTATTTTCTTACTGTTTTCTTTCTTTTTTCCTGATGTTCCATGGTTCCTTCTTTTATCATTTTCCTTCTATTCAGAGAACTTCTTTTACCCCTTCTTTTTAAAGTAAGTCTTCTAGTGACAGATTCTCTCTTTTTCTCTTCATTTGATAGTATCTAGATTTCCCCTTTATTCTTGAAGGACAGTTTCAGAGAACAAAGGATTCTAGATAGATAATTCTTTTCTTCCTACACATGAAAAACATTGGTATTACTTCCTTCTGGCCTCCATGGTTTTTGATGAGAAATCTATTGTCAATGGAATTTTTTCCCATATGGCTAAGGTTTTATATTTCTCTGGCTGCTTTCAAGATTTCATTCATCTTCAGTTTTGGGGAGTTTAATATTATGGCCTTTGCCCTGAATTTCTCTGGGTATATCTTGTCTGGGATTTGCTCAGATTCTTGAGTCTGTACTTTAAATGTCTTGCCAACACAAGGAAATTTTCAGCCTTTATTTTCTCTATTACATTTTTAGTATCACCTTCTTTCTCCTCTCTTTTCAAGATTCCAATGACACAAAAGTTATATATACCTTCTGTTATGCTTGCACAGATCCCAGAGGCTCAGTTCTCCCCCTGACCCTCATCTATTCTCTGTTGTACAGATTGGGTAATATCTATTATTTTACTTTCCATTTCACCAATTCTTTCCTCTGTCTCCTCCAGTTAAGACCATCCACTAAGTTTGATTTTTGGTGGTCATGGTGGTGTGTACGTGCGGTTGTTTTTGTTTGTTTTAGTTACTAAATTTTTCAGTTGTAAAATTTTCATTTAGTTCTTTAAATCTTCTATTTCTTTGCTAAGGCTTTCCATCTCTTCATTTTACAACATTCCAAATAAATCAGGCCTCTGGCTGAACATTACCATAATGGACATACCTCTACCTCCTGAGAACCCAGTAAGCACTGGACTAGTCCTAATGTCTTAAATAAATAAAAATCAATTTATAATAACTGGTGACAAATTACCATTTCCGCCTTTAAATTTCTAGGACTTTAAAAAATGTCTCTAGGTGGTCAAATTCTCCCTCTTTGCTGACAACATGACCTTCTACTTAGAGAACCCCAAAGATTCAACCACAAGACTCCTAGAAGTCATCAAAAAATACAGTAATGTTTCAGGATATAAAATCAATGTCCACAAATCAGTAGCCTTTGTATACACCAATAACAGTCAAGATGAGAAGCTAATTAAGGACACAACTCCCTTCACCATAGTTTCAAAGAAAATGAAATACCTAGGAATATACCTAACGAAGGAGGTGAAGGACGTTTATAAAGAAAATTATGGGGCGGCGCCTGTGGCTCAGTCGGTAAGGCGCCGGCCCCATATACCCACGGGTTCAAACCCAGCCCCAGCTGAACTGCAACCAAAAAATAGCTGGGCATTGTGGTGGGCGCCTGTAGCCCCAGCTACTCGGGAGGCTGAGGCAAGAGAATCGCTTAAGCCCAGGAGTTGGAGGTTGCTGTGAGCTGTGTGATGCCATGGCACTCTACCAAGGGCCATAAAGTGAGACTCTGTCTCTACAAAAAAAAAAAGAAAATTATGAAATCCTCAGAAAGGAAATAGCAGAGGACATTAACAAATGGAAGAACATACCATGCTCATGGATGGGAAGAATCAACATTGTTAAAATGTCTATACTTCCCAAAGCAATCTACCTATTCAACGCCATTCCTATCAAAATACCAACATCGTACTTTCAAGATTTGGAAAAAATGATTCTGCATTTTGTATGGAACCAGAAAAAAATCCTCTATAGCTAAGGCAGTTCTTAGTAATAAAAATAAAGCTGGGGGCATCAGCATACCAGATTTTAGTCTGTACTACAAAGCCATAGTACTCAAGACAGCATGGTACTGGCACAAAAATAGAGACATAGACACTTGGAATCGAATTGAAAACCAAGAAATGAAACTAACATCTTACAACCACCTAATCTTCGATAAACCAAACAAGAACATACCTTGGGGGAAAGACTCCCTATTCAATAAATGGTGTTGGGAGAACTGGCTGTCTACATGTAAAAGACTGAAACTGGACCCACACCTTTCCCCACTCACAAAAATTGATTCAAGATGGATAAAGGACTTATATTTAAGGCATGAAACAATAAAAATCCTCAAAGAAAGCATAGGAAAATATTGGCCTGGGGAAAGACTTCATGAAGAAGACTGCCATGGCAATTGCAACAACAACAAAAATAAACAAATGGGACTTCATTAAACTGAAAAGCTTCTGTACAGCTAAGGAGACAATAACCAAAGCAAAGAGACAACCTACACAATGGGAAAGGATATTTTCATTGCATATGGGATTGCATATTTTCAATCAGACAAAAGCTTGATAACTAGGATCTATAGAGAACTCAAATTAATCCACATGAAAAAAGCCAACAATCCCATATATCAATGGGCAAGAGACATGAATAGAACCTTCTCTAAAGATGACAGACGAATGGCTAGCAAACACATGAAAAAATCTTTATCATCTCTATATATTAGAGAAATGCAAATCAAAACCACCCTGAGATATCATCTAACCCCAGTGAGAATGGCCCACATCACAAAATCTCAAAACTTCAGATGCTGGCATGGATGTGGAGAGAAGGGAACACTTACACTGCTGGTGGGACTGCAAACTAGTACAACCTTTCTGGAAGGAAGTATGGAGAAACCTCAAAGCACTCAAGCTAGACCTCCCATTTGATCCTACAATCCCATTACTGGGCATCTACCCAGAAGGAAAAAAATCCTTTTATCATAAAGACACTGTTTATTGCAGCTCAATTTACAATCGCCAAAATGTGGAAACAGCCTAAATGCCCACCAACCCAGGAATGGATTAACAAGCTGTGGTATATGTATACCATGGAATACTATTCAGCTATTAAAAAAAAATGGAGACTTTACATCCTTAGTATTAACCTGGATGGAAGTGAAAGACATTAATCTTAGTAAAGCATCACAAGAATGGGGAAGCATGAATCCTATGTACTCAATTTTGATATGAGTACAATTAATGACAATTAAGGTTGGGGGGGGAGGAAAAGCAGAAAGAGGGACGGAGGGAGGGGGGTGGGGCCTTGGTGTGTGTCACACTTTATGGGGGCAAGACATGTTTGCAAGAGGGACTTTGTAACCTGGCTTATTGTACCCTCAATGAATCCCCAACAATAAAAAATAAATAAATATTTGAGTATAGCTAAAAAAAAAAATGTCTCTAGGACTTGTACACATATATGGGTACATTAAACACAGACAATGTGCAAACCTTCACTCTAGTACAATTACGTGTGCCACATCTTATAGTGCAATACGGTATACATAATGAAGGATACACCCTCAACTGAAGACACATTCCAAACTCTGTGCACATCACTTCAGCATATGCAAACATAGTCATGAGTTAAAATAAGAATAACAGAAGTTTGTGTGTTGTATACAAATACATAAGCACTGAATGTGTTGCTTTAGGTATAAGATTATATATACTGCATCTTACTTAATACATTCTCTACAAGGTCAAGAAGGAAAGACTAGCGGGTGCTGGAACAGTCAGGAAAGCCACTTTCCAGACAGTTTAAGCCAGGCCTAGAGAGCAATATTTGGGAACTCCTGTTCCCCACAGAAAGATGAGGAATGAGGATGTTACTCATCCACTCGTAGATGAGTAACAAGTTCAGAAAGAAGGTGATATGTTTGGGAATAAGATCACGTAAACTTAAGAGTAGTGGGGAGGGCAGCGCCTGTGGCTCAATGAGTAGGGCACGGGCCCCTTATACCAAGGGTGGTGGGTTTGAACCCAGCCTCAGCCAAACTGCAACAAAAAATAGCCGGGCCTTGTGGTGGGCACCTGTAATCCCAGCTACTCAGGAGGCTGAGGCAAGAGAATTGCCTAAGCCCAAGTGCTGGAGGTTGCTGTGAGCTGTGATGCCACAGCACTCTACAAAGGGCAACAAAGTGAAACTCTGTCTCTTAAAAAAAAAAAAAAAAACAAGTTAAAAAATAAAAAAAGTAGTGGGGAACAAAACTGGATATATTGGTTGGGCACATGAAGAAAAAGCCTTGAAACGCAGGGGGGAAAGTAGAAAACTGTGACCTGTTTTTGACCAGTTCTGTGCACTGAGGAGACACGAGCTCTACAGAGCACTTCGGGACCAACCCCACTCTTACTAACTGTGTGACATGTGAACTTGAGCTTGGTTTCCTTATCTGTAAAATGGGCATAAAGATCCTACTTCAAGGTGTAGCTGCGACGGTTAATATTCACTATATAAAATAATACCTTTAAAGTATTTGTGTGAAAGTAGGTAATTAATAAAAAAAGGTGATTACAACTGTGAACATTTTCAAAAGAGTGGCCTGACAGGAAAATGAAATAGGGATATCCCAAGTATCATCTGAATTTCTTCTCAGGGTGTCATGGATGTTGGGCCTCTGCCCTCAGTCTGTAATACACTGTATAATACATCGTACAGTCAAGCTAAAAGCCCCTGAAAGCTACCCTGTCTTACTCAAAGTTTTGTGAGTTTATTCAAACAATGTCACAGAGACTAAGCATAGCTGGTCCTGAACTTTTCAATTCACTAATAAACGAGGGAATAAAAGGAGAAATAAAGTCTTGGCACCCAAAGCACAGTGGTTACGGCACCAGCCACACACACTGAAGGTGGGATGGAACCCAGCTTGGGCCAGTTAAACAACAAAGACAACTACAACCAAAAAACAGCCGGGTGTTGTGGCGGGCGCCTGTAGTCCCAGTTACTTGGGAGTCTGAGGCAAAAGAATCACTTAAACCCCAGAGTTAGAGGTTGCTGTGAACTGTGACACCACAGCACTCTACCCAGGGTGACATAGTAAGACCCTGTCTCCAAAAAATAAATAAATAAATCCAGTTCGTTTTTCTTTGGATGTTTTACAAATTTGATTAAGACATTCCTTTAGTTCCAGAGATTATAATTTGGCCGAAAAGATTAGACATATATACAAAAAAATTATAATACAAAACAGAAATTGATAACTAACAAAAAATAAATTAATAAGCTTTGGGAGAACAGAAAAAGCTCTGACTCTCTAATCTCCTAGGACATGGAAGGGGATCAGTGAAGTTTCAGGAACTCAGTATTTTCTTAGAGAAGTGGCAGTTTTGTCCCAGCTGCCAGGAAAGCACAGATGAAGGTGGTTTTCCTGGCTGAGAGAACATGAAAAAGGGCACTTGGGTAGGAACACATCATCCTCAGAAAATGGCAGTGGGTTAGAGAAACACAGACTAAAGAACGCGTGACAAAGCGATATAGATGGGCTGGGCCATATTACAAACAGCCTTAACTCAAGCCTCTAAGTTTGGACCTATTTGACAGGCAGTAAGAAGCATCTTAATATTTTGCAATGAAGGGATAATATGACCTAAGCAGTGCTTTAGGGAAATCTGGAACTAACATAAATGACACAATAATTAAATTAAAAGATTGTCATGAGCAGAGACCATGTTTTATTTACCTTTTGAATACCCTCGGGTGTGTGTATACTGTGCCTTGTACATTAAAAAACAAAACAAAACAAACAAACAAACAAAAAAAAAACAGAAGGAAGAAAGAAAAGAACTAAATTCCGTTGAATCTACTGCGTTTAGAAAGAGGAACAGCCACCCCTGCCAGAGTCTGCAATTGCCTATCCAACATCCATTTTCCCTTGTTCCCAGCTTTAAAGATAAACACACAGAAAGCAAAAACTACATTTCCCGAGGAGAAATAAATTTGTAATCATTTTAAGCAGTTAGCAACATTTGTCACTTAACTGATACATCAATAATGAAGCCTGTCAATAGCAAGGAGTCCCTCAGACTGCTCCCTGTGGGAACAGTGGACATGGGTAGATGGAAGATTCAGGTCTCTGGGGTGGAAAAATTACTGACAGCTACATGTGGCTAGGAGTATCACATCCCCAAGAACACATTTCATGAAAGGAATCCACTTGAAAGAGAATGACAGCCAAGATCCTTGTAACAGAACAATTCTGGGGCAATATTTCATAATTCATTCAAATATTCCCAGAATTACCGTTAACAGGGCTCTCAGATACCTCACTAAGATCTTGGTCCTCAAGGCATATAGCATATAGCATAGATGGAAAGGTAAAATACTTATATATAAGCTCTAACAATGCAATCTGAATAAAATAATAGAACAAATTAGTATAGTACAATAGAGGGGACCCTACAACACAGTCAAAGCTGGGCTCTATTCCTAACTTGTTATTATGCTGTTAATTCACTCTGCGACATTGAATAAACTAGTTTACCTCAATAATCAACTCCTCCCCTGTAAAATACAGGAATAGTTTCATGGGCTACTCTAGTGGACCCACTAAAATGTTTTGTGCAATAATTCAGTAGGTTCCAACTTTTTGGAATACAAAGCTATTTTTAAATGTTAAACAAATTTTCTTAGATACTTTACCACAATTGTCTTTTTAGCATGTTAACAGAAAAGCACGCACCAAAAAAAATGCTACCACAAATTCCACAACCTCTTTTTAAAAATCTGTACATTAACAAGCTGTGGTATATGTACACCATGGAATACTATTCAGCCATTAAAAAAAATGAACACTATAGCCTTTATATTACCCTGGATGGAAGTGGAAGACATTATTCTTAGTAAAGCATCACAAGAATGGAGAAGCAAGAATCCTATGTACTCAATTTTGATATGAGGACAACTAAGGACATGGTGGGGGTAGGGGAAGGGGAGAGCAGTGAGAAAATGAAGGAGGGAGGGGATGGGAAAGGAAGAGAGAGGTAGGGTGGGGGTGGGGGGGTCTTGGTGTGTGCCACACCTTTTGGGGTCAAGACACGATTGTAAGAGGAACTTTACCTAACAAATGCAATCAGTGTAACCTGGTTTCTTGTACCCTCAGTGAATCCTCAATAATAAAAAAAAAAAAATTCAAAAAAAGAAAAAAAATCTACATTAACATTTAAATGTTAATATTTAATGTTAAATATTAAATGTTAATATTAAAAATGTTAAATGAAAAATGTGTTGCACCTAAGAGTTTAATAAGAGCACAAATTTTTCTAGCCACGTGGAATAACGCCACAGTCCACAAGGCACTAGACGTGCGTTCTCTCAAGTCTTCCCCAGCCTTAATATTGTTATCTTATGTTTACTTAAAATCTGATTTTCGGTACCAAGGTGAAAGGGAAATTGATAAGAAAGGACAGAAAAGGATGGATTCAAGAGAAAATGCCACGTAAGAACTTACAGAGAGTAAGTAAGGTAAAAGCAAATACATTAGAGCCATTAATAGAAGAAGTTGTTGAGTTTGGAGGCAAGAACCAGCGTGGTCTGAAACTATGATTAACTGGGCATCTATTATGTTCCAGGCATGCATAATGTTTTAATATTGTTTAAAAATCAATACATACATATGATTAAAAAAACTGAAACAGGGGCGGCACCTGTGGCTCAAGTGAGTAGGGTGCCGGCCCCATATACTGAGGGTGGTGGGTTCAAACCCAGCCCCGGCCAAACTGCAACAACAACAAAAAAATAGCTGGGCGTTGTGGTGGGCATCTGTAGTCACAGCTACTCTGGAAGCTGAGGCAAGAGAATCACCTAAGCACAAGAGCTGGAGGTTGCCGTGAGCTGTAACGCAATAGCACTCTACCGAGGGTGACAAAATGAGACTGTCTCTAAAAAAAAAAAAATTAAAACAGTACAAAAAACTATACAATAAACAATTTTCCTCTCATCCTCTCATCGTAGATTACTAAACTCCCTAGAATCTCTCTCTAGACACAACAATTATTTCCTCTATATCCTTTCAGAAATATTTGCATTTGCTTTCTCTATTTAGTTCTCATAACAACCTCTGAGATAGGTGGGATTACTGTATAAATATTAATATTAATAAAGTGAGGCTTAATGAGGTTGATTCGGCTAAGGTCATAGAGCCACAAAGGGACAGAGCTGGGATCAGCACATGGACCCCAACCACTCAGGCTCATATGACTCTACACTCAAGAATCGCCTACAAAAACTCTGCAGATATGGTTAACGTGTTTATAATAACAAAAACTGGAAACCAAATATCCATCAGTCAAGGACTGGTTATATGAATCATACCACACATACACTATGAAATGCTACACGACAATGAAAACTAAAGTTAAAAACATAAGGTAAACCCAGATACGCCACACTGGAAAACCAGTAAGATAGCTTGTTGCGTTAAAAAGGCCCCCATAAGAAGGAGGCGCCCGTGGTTCAGTGAGTAGGGCGCCGGCCCCATATGCCAAGGGTGGCGGGTTCAAACCCAGCCCCGGCCAAACTGCAACAAAAAAATAGCCGGGCGTTGTGGCGGGCGCCTGTAGTCCCAGCTGCTCGGGAGGCTGAGGCAAGAGAATCGTGTAAGCCCAAGAGTTAGAGGTTGCTGTGAGCCGTGTGACGCCATGGCACTCTACCAGAGGCCGGTACAGTGAGACTCTGTCTCTACAAAAAAAAAAAAAAAAAAAAAGGCCCCCATAAGAAACAGGAGTAAGTATTTAATGGACACAGAGTTTTAGTTTGGGAAAATAAAAAGTTCTAGAGATGGAGGGTGGTGATGGCTGCACAGCAATGTGAATGTGTTTAATACTACAGAACTGTACATTGAAAAATGGGCGGTGCCTGTGGCTCAGTTGGTGAGGCGCCGGCCCCATGTACCGAGGGTGGAGGGTTCAAACCTGGCCCCAGCCAAACTGCAACCAAAAAATAGCTGGGCCTTGTGGCAGGCGCCTGTAGTCCCAGCTACTCGGGAGGCTGAGGCAAGAGAATCGCTTAAGCCCAGGAGCTGGAGGTTGCTGTGAGCTGTGTGATGCCATGGCACTCTACCCAGGGCCATAAAGTAAGACTCTGTCTCTACAAAAAAAAAAAAAATAAATAAATAAAATAAAAATAAAAATGGTTACATGGTAAGTTTTGTTACATACATCTTACCATAACTTTTAAAAAATCCTTTAAAAAAGTAAATACGGAACAGCATGATTGTGATTTCGTTTTTGTATGTGTATATGTTCAAACGTGTTTTGTAAAATTTTTTTTGTCCTTTATCTTACCTAACCTTCGGACTTCCCAGAAAGGCTCCAGACTCCTGGATGTGCTGATGTTGAGTCCTGCAGCTCCCACCTCCAGGCACATGTTGTCAGTGTTCAAACTAATTCCAAGTACCCATTTTCCAACCTCCCACAGAACACAACATTCAGAGCTTGCTACATCCAGTTTCCCCAGCCCTACCTTAAGTGTCAAGGCAGACTCATCAAGCTCCACAACATGCTTCAACATGAACAAAAGATGCAGGAAAATGCCTCCTGCTCTCCACCCACTCCCCAACCCCCTCACCTGGTGGTAAACTATAGTGTAGAAATGTCCTATATGGCCAAACAAATGAGACTCTGTAAAGAGGGGAAACAAAACCGCTGCTGCTATAGAATGAACAGTACATGGCAACAGCTAGTATAGCTCTTGCTTCTCAAGTGTCTTAAAATTAAAATATGTAAAAGACGACGTGGCAACAGTCCAGCAAGTACAGATGAGATCTCTGTGGGTGGGAAATCATAGCTTAAGGCCCCCCAGTTGGGAGAACTGTAAAACTGGCAAATGGTTTGAGGTGGTTTTCCTTCTATTTAAATACAAACCCAGGTAAGAAAATGACCTACACGAGGCTTATTTACTAATTAAAACAGGCTGTTACCCAGGATAGAGTGTCATGGCCCCAGCCTACCTTCACAACCTCAAATTCCTGGGTTCAAGTGATCGTCCCACCTCAGCCTCCAGAGTGGCTAGGACTACAGGTGCCCACCACAACTCCCGGCTAATTTTTCTATTTTTAGTAAAGATGAGGTCTCATGCTTGCTCAGGCTGTTTGAACTCCTGAGCTCAAAGGATCCTCCCCCATTGACATCCCAGAGTATCAGGATTACAGGCATCCATGCTGGCCCTGAGGTTTATTTCAATAAATCTCATCTGAAGAAACACAACATTACTGAAACTAGAGATGCTCAGAGTAAAGCTTGTTCTCTTGTTACTAATCTTTTGAAGTTGCTGAAGTTTTTCTGACCCAGTGCAGGGGTTCTAAGACCTCCTCTCTCTAGAAGGAAAGGAAAACTCACTTGCTGTGTGCACATTTAGCAAGAGAAAGTGCTGCCCACAGGATGGGTGAAAGGGAAAGGGTGGGAATGTTAAATAAAACCAAGACAGCACAATCCTGATGGATAATTTTCTCTAACCCTGCAGGACAGAACCACCAGAACTGAAGTTACCATTCCCACCACCAAATTTTCATTAGCTTTCTTAAAAATCAAGAGCTCAATGTTTTCACCATACAAACAGGCACAGAGCACTGGAGTCCAGGAAGACATTCCCTCCCATGACATTTTCCCTTTTCATAAAGGCACTGGCCATCACCAGATCAAGGAAAATCCCTAAGGGCACAGTTGCTTTTTTTTTTTTAATTGCTAATACTGAATAACTTTATTAGTCAATACTTAACAGTAATTCAATATACAACCTAAAGACTTAATAAAAAATGCATAAGTACCCTGCTATTTAAAACTCTGCCTGAACTGTATAATAACTATCTAGAAATTTGCTTTTTCTATTAATATAAGGGTTCTTCAAGTCTTTAAGTCCTACTAAAACTCCCCAAATCTAGAACCAGAAGTCCCCAAGCACACACTACAATAAGCATTTAAGAAATATTTTTTAGGGCGGCGCCTGTGGCTCAGTGAGTAGGGCGCTGGCCCCATATGCCGAGGGTGGCAGGTTCAAACCCAGCCCCGGCCAAACTGCAACAAAAAAATAGCCGGGCGTTGTGGCGGGTGCCTGTAGTCCCAGCTGCTCAGGAGGCTGAGGCAAGAGAATCGCGTAAGCCCAAGAGTTAGAGGTTGCTGTGAGCAGTGTGACGCCACGGCACTCTACCAAGGGCGGTACAGTGAGACTCTGTCTCTACAAAAAAAAAAAAAAAAAAGAAATATTTTTTAGAGTATATTTTAGAGTGCCTGTAAATATTGCTCTTGAAAGATCCCCAATTCGTGCACATCCCTTTCAGGTAGGATTATGTTCTCAAAGAGTAGTCAGTGGGATTAATACTAGTTTTCATAATAATACTAAGATATTCCTAAGAGGCTACTGCAGCCTTTTGCACTTGCTGACACACTGATAGTACAAAAACAATAGTGGTACATTTGCTAGCCTCTTAGCACTAATTGAGGCAGTGGTAGTGTAACCAAATTCTCTTTACTTCCATGAACTCTCAGGAAAAGAATGCCAATTTCACCTTTAAGTGTCTTTGATGAAATGATACAGCCACTCTGGAAAAATCTTGAAGGGATTTTTAAAAAGGGAAACATGCAATTATGTGTACTGTACAATCTGGCAATGCACACTCTTGGACATACATTCAAGATAACAAAAAATTATGTTCACATAAATGAGGTCTATAGGCCAAACACGGTGACTCAAACCTATTAATCGCAGCATTTTGGGAAGGTGAAGCAGGACGCAGGACTGCCTGAGGCCAGGAGTTTGAGACCAGCCTAAGCTACCTAAAAGAAACCTTGTTTCTACAAAAAAAAAAAAGAAAAGAAAAATATAAAAAAATCCAGGAGGCATAGTGTCAAATGCCTGAAGTCCTGGCTACTTGGGAGGCTAAGGCAGGTGGATTATGTGAGCCCAGGAGTTGGAAGTTACAGTGAGCTATGATTGCACACAGCACTCCAGGCCTGGGTGACAAAGCGAGACCCTGTCTCAAAAAATAACCCCGACTCCTAAAAAAATGAAAAAACCCAGCTGTGCGCACGCCTGTAATCCCAGTGGCTTCCGGAGGCTGAGGCAGCGGGGTGCCCACAGCCGGAGTCTGAGGTTGCCTGAGTCTGAGGTTGCGGTGAGCTACCACGCCCACTGCACTCTGCTCAGGGGCATAGGGTGGGACCCTGTCTCAACAACAACAACAAAAAAATTAAATTAAATTAAAATTAAAATAAAAAACCCTGTCTATAAATGTTCACAGTAGCTTTCTTTTCAATAGCCCAAGACTAGAAATATATGTCCTTCAATAGGTAACCAGTTAGCTAAACTGCCGTACATCCACTCCATGGAGTACTTAGCAAAGAAAAGAAAAAAGGAACTACAAATACACACAAAATATTGTATGATTCCACTTATATGAAGTATTCAGAGTAGTCAAAATCATACAGACATCTATAGGAGAAGCTCAAACAGCCTGAGCAAGAGTGAGACTCCATCTCTACTAAAAACAGAAAAATAAGCTGGGATTTGTGGTGGGCACTTGTAGTCCCAGCTCCTCCAGAGGCTGAGGCAGTAAGATCACTTTAACCCAGAAGGGAAGGAGTTGTTTAATGGGTACAGAGGCAACCTCAAATTCTTGGGCTCCAACAATCCTCTTGCCTCTGCCTCCCAAAGTAGCTGGGACTTCAGGCACCTGCCATGACACTCGGCTAGTTTTTTAGTAGAGACGGTCTCCCTCTTGCTCAGGCTGGTCTTGAACTCCTGAGCTCAAGCCATCCACCCGCCTTGGCCTCCCACAGTGTTAGGATTACAGGTGTGAGCCACCGTGCCTGGCTGAACTTTTTTTTTTTTTTTTGACAAAATGGCAAGTACGCACAATGCATTTCTGTAAGCAAGATGGTTGTCTCAAGAAAAAGCACAGTATGATTGCATGATGAGCTGAATCAGATGCCCATTTCATGACATACTATTTTTACTGAAAAGAACTGACGAACTACGGTTATTTAGACTTGTATTTGGCAGACATTTCCTTGAAACTAAACAAAGTGAGCCTGTCATTTTGAGAAAAACAACTGACAATATTTTGTTGCCAATGATAAAAAACCAAGCTTTCAACTGAAAATGAAAATGTTGGAAAACTTGCATTCACCACCTTGAATTTGACAGATTTCTGTACTTAAAGCCTTTTCTAAGGAAATCAGTGGTGATGTTAACAAATATTACTTAGTGCCGTTAATGAAATGCATCAGTATTTGGGATATGCCTAACTCAGTATTTTCCAAATGACAAACATATGTTACAGTGGGTCACAGATCCATTCAAACTGCAAGACAAACCAAGAAATTTTAATGCAACAGTGTGTGAAATGTCCACCGACAACTGCTTCAGACTCCATATCCAAACTAACCTTTAAGAAACTATTACTTAAGTAGTTTTGGTGTGGTAACAAAACCCCACAATTATCTAAGAAAGCTTTTAAAACAGTCCTCCTTTTTCCAACCGCACATCTGTGAAGACCAGGTTTTCTTTAAACAGTTCAATCAGAACACCGTGACAGACAATGCAAAGCAGATAAGAGAATCCAATTGTCTTCCACTTAGCCAACGGAAAGAGATGTGCAAAATGTAAAAGAAAGCGCTGCGTCCCATTAATTTGTTTCAGGAAAATACTATTTCATTAAAAGGTAACATGTATGTTAACTTATCGTGAATATATTGAACGAATTAATAAACATTTTAATTGTTTCACTTCTAAACCACTCTGGACATAGCCATAATAACGCAAAGCTCTTGCGGGTCCTCTACTTTTAAGAGTGGTCCCAAGACCAAACGTCTGAGACCGGCTCATCTGTACCAGACTCCGCCATGCGCAGCGAACGTGCTTCTGCCTTGTGAGCCCCGCGGGGCCCCGGGCACCCGGCGGCAGCGCGCGCCCAACGCCGGCCCCGCCCGCCGGCGCACCAGGCCCTCGGGGTCCCCAGGACGCCCGCGCCGCGAGCCCGCCGCCCCGCCAGGCCGGCGAGGGGCTGGTCCGCCGGGAGGCCGCGGGGCCACGTCCGCCCGCTCGCGCCAGGCCCGGCGAGCAGGCCCGCGGGCAGCGGCCGCGCCGACGTGGCGGGCACCGGGCGGACGGGGACGCGCGATCCGTACCTGTTGGTCATTCCGGCCGCCACGCCCAGCATCTCTCCGCAGTCGGACACCGCCGTTCCTCACCACCTGGGCTCCCCGCGCCGCTCCAGCCGCGTCCTCCTCCTTGGCCGCTGCGGTCGGCTGCGGGCGGGCCAGAGCAGGAAGGGGAGGCGGGCAAGGGGCGGGGAGGCCGCCGCAGGCTCCCGCCCGCGACCGGCAAATGGCAGGGAGGCCGCGAGAGGGCGCGCTCGGGGCGGGGCGGGGCCGGGCAAGAAGAGCGCGGGGACCGGCCGCGTCCAGCGCTCGGAAGGCCCCGCCCCGGGGACAGCCCTGCCCCGCCCCGCCCCGCAGCGGCACGCCCCGCCTCTCCACGCGTCCAAGGCTCGGCTTAGCAGGCAGATAAAGGCCTGTGGGTGGCTGGGTTCTGTCGGGATCCTTCTGCGTAAGGGACGGCGTGAGTCGCTGCTGTAGCTCCTCGGGTGGCGGCTGAGGGAGCGGGCCAAGCCCTTTTTACCTCCGCCCACGTCTGCTGTGGCTGTGAGGATCCAGAGGAGAAGGCTCGGTGGGAAAGGGGTGCCGGCAGCCAGACGGAGGGGCTCGTGTGAGCCGGTCAATCCCGAATGCCTGCGCTCGCCACGGAGCCTGGCGCGGCCGAAGTGCTGCTTCCAGGAGTCGGACTTTGCTTACTGCACGTTGTGGGTTGGGAAACGTGAACCTTCCTTCAGGGACTCCAGGCTTGTCTCTGCATCCTTTCCTTCCTTGCTTGCTTGTTCCCTTGGCCGGTTCCATCTATCAAAACCTGAAATCTGTGAAGGATCTGATATAGGTGACCATAGGTTACTTACTCTAGGCACAAATGATCTCTCTCAGGATACGTAATTTTGTAACAATGTCTATTCTGTAATAATAGAAAGACGACTTGTCTCCTACCAGTCGAGGCATGTGTGAGAGAAACACTGGATCTATTCGACACCCTCATATTAAGATAGATTACTGTTTCAAAGTAAAATCAATATTTAAATGTTAAAAACGGGGAAGAGTTGGAAAAATACTAGAAGAAAATTTGAAGAAAAAAATTAAGGTTGGAGTGGCAAGAAACTTTCCAAATAGGACATAAAATGAAAGATGGATAAACGTAGCCAAATACAAATGTAAAATGTCTGCATAACAAATAGGACAGCCCCCAACTGTGAAAATTATTTTTAAGATGTGTTACAAAAAAGGTCTGATTTCTTTATTATTACAAAAAGATATAAGTGCAAAAATGCTCAACAACTCAGAAAAATAGACAAGGGATAGAAACAGTTTTCCACAGAAAAACAAATTATTTTTAAAACTACAAGGAGAGCTGAGCGCAGTGGCTCACGCTTGTAATCCTAGCACTCTGGGAGGCCGAGGCAGGTGGATTCCTGTGAGCTCACAGGTTTGAGACTAGCCTGAGCAAGAGAGAGACTCTGTCTCTAAAAAAATAAGGGTGGCGCCTGTGGCTCAGTGAGAAGGGCGCCGGCCCCATATACCGAGGGTGGCGGGTTCAAACCCAGCCCCAGCTGAACTACAACAAAAAAATAGCCGGGCGTTGTGGCGGGCGCCTGTAGTCCCAGCTGCTCCGGAGGCTGAGGCAGGAGAATCACGGAAGCCCAAGAGCTGGAGGTTGCTGTGAGTCCTGTGACATCATGGCACTCTACCGAGGGTGGTAAAGTGAGACTCTGTCTCTACAAAAAAAAAAAATAGCCGGGTGTTGTGGCGGGATCCTGTAGTCTTAGGTACTAGGGAGGCTGAGACGAGAGAATCGCTTGAGCCCGAGAGTTTGAGGTTGCTAGGAGCTATATGGCACGCTACCTAGAGTGACAAAGTGAGGCTCGGTCTCTAAATAAATAAATGCAAAAACTACAAGGAGGTATCCAGTATCATAAATAATAAAATAACATGTTTCAAAAATGCAAAAATTAAAAAGGTTTGAAAATAAACTGTTTTGATGAGGACATAGAGAAACAAGTGCTTTGATCTACATGCAATTTTTGTAAAGGACAAGTGGGCAGTTATCAAAATAGAATTCAGCTCCATTTTGACCCAGGCTATCCACATTTTAGAATTTATCTCAAACATGTTTCCTTTTGTGTACATCCAAAAAATGTACAACCTTTAAAGATACCTAGGGAACTATTTCTAAACTAAATGATGCCACTGAGATTTACTGTAAAACATATGTGGGGGCCGGGTGCAGTGAGTCATGCCTGTAATCCTGACACTTTTGAGAGGGTGAGGTGAGAAGGTCACTTGAGGCCAGGAGTTTGAGCTCAACCTGAGAAACACAGAGAGACCCCCTCTCTATTAAAAAAAAAGTTTAAAACATTAGCCACGAGTGGCGTGTCTGTAGTCCCAGCTACTCACTTCAGCCCAAGAGTTTGAGGTTGCAGTGACCTATGATGATGCCACTGCACTCTAACCCAGGTGATAGACGGAGACCCTATTTCTAAAATAAAATAATTAAAATGATAAAAAAAAACTATTAGTAGCAGTATAACAAGATTGGCCATAAGTTGATAACTCTTGAAACTGCCTCAGAGGTACATGATACACTTTATATTATAGTGTCTACTTTAGTGTATAGTATAATAAAATTGTTTCTAATGGAAAACAGTAGAATGTACAAGGGGAGTCATTGCAGTCTTATTTTTAAGAAAAACTCAGAAAGCTTATTTATCTAGGACATTGAATAAATAAATTACTATTTCTACATATAATTCTCTGCAGGTTAAGAAAATAATAAGAAGGCGGCGCCTATGGCTCAAAGGAGTAGGGCGTCAGCCCCATATGCTGGAGGTGGCAGGTTCAAACCCAGCCCTGGCCAAAAAAGAAAAAACTGCAAGAAAGAAAAAAGAAAGTAATAAGAATGGCCAATAAGCATAGGAAAAAAATGCTCAAAATCACTGACTCACTGACATCAGGAAAATGCAAATCGCTTTCCCACTCATTAGGATGGCTAATATTAAAAATATATATATAAATTTTAGCAAGGATTTGGGGAAATAGAAACTAAAAATACCATAAGACCACTTCCCTCTCTAGGTAACTATTATTTATAGGTTGATATATGTTCTTTCATTTCATATATTTATACATAAAATACATATTTGCATGTGAGCTTTTTCTATTCACATGCAAATATGTATTTTATGTATAAATATTTTTCTTTGTTTTTAAAATATGATAAAATTATATTTGAAAGGGACTACAAATTTAAGGATTATGCAATATGGTAATTTTATAGGATGAATTAAAATTTTATATACAATGCATGATTTATAACTACTAATAGATGAAAAATGCTGAAACATTACCATTACTTGTATTTTGTTTGAGGAATAGTCTATATGATATACGTGGGTCATTATGAAAGTTTTGAGAAACACAAAAATCAAGAAACAAAATCCATGCTGTCAGAAACAAATGAAGCCCTCCCATCCACCCCAGTAAGGCAAGCAACTTGAAACTTGCACAGGTGAATCAGAAAGGACGCTGTCAGCTGTGCTCCTTGGAAGTGAAATAATGGACTGTAACACAGTTTGTTTCAAAACTTTTGTAGTGACCCTAGTATTTTTCTACATTAATCCATTGTGTTCATTTTTAGAGAAAAAAATAAACACCAAAAAATTTAGAGAGTTAATTGTATGTCTTGATCTTTTATCTTCCAACAACCTTCATCCTCCAACTTTTTGGAAGAAGTTAATTTTTTTGCATATGTACACCAAATGTTCCCTTTTTTTAAACCGAGGTGAAAGATTAATTACTGGATGAAAATTGCCTGATGTAGTAGTTGTTAGGCTTGTATTTTGTAAATCAAGTTTTTCCTCACCGTGGCTTGCTTCCAACATCCTGTAGTTTATTATCAGCTAATCTTGCTGTCGTTTCGGGATACTTGGCTAACAACTATGGTAACCTCTTGGTTCCTAATTGGTGGCTCTAAAGTAGTAATGCATTGTCTTCATAGTTACCCTGTCTGTGGAATGTGCTGTCAGGGTGAGCCTGCTTCTGTGATTGACCAATGTCAGTCACAAAGAAAACTTGGAAAAAATATAGTGTATGGATTTTGAATGCAAAATTTAATTTCTTACTGCTCAACTTTCTACAGAATGTCTCAGGATGAAAACACAGATGTCTCCATGACTGTTTCATTCATTACCCAACTTTTAAAAATGAAGTGTAGGGCTAGGTGCAGTAGCTCATGCCTGTAATCCTAGCACTTTGGGAGGCTGAAGCAAGTAGATTGCCTGAGCTCAGGAGTTCAAGACCAGCTGGAGCAAGAGCAAGACCCTCTCTCTAAAAATAGCCAGGTGGGCGGCCCCATATACCGAAGGTGGCAGGTTTGAACCCAGCCCCAGCCAAACTGCAACAAAAAAATAGATGGGCATTGTGGCAGGTGCCTGTAGTCCTAGCTACTTGGGAGGCTGAGGTAAGAGAATCGC
Source organism: Nycticebus coucang (assembly GCF_027406575.1). Classification (NCBI taxonomy): domain Eukaryota; kingdom Metazoa; phylum Chordata; class Mammalia; order Primates; family Lorisidae; genus Nycticebus; species Nycticebus coucang. The sequence goes on along the minus strand of NC_069783.1, from coordinate 103,127,897 downwards.
CTAAGCCCAGGAGTTGGAGGTTGCTGTGAGCTGTGATGCCACAGCACTGTACCGAAGGCGATAAAGTGAGACTCTCTCTAAGAAAAAAAAAGGAAAATAGCTGGGCATTGTGGAAGACACCTATAGTTCTAGCAGCTTAGGAGGCTGAGGCAAGAGGATCAATTATGCTCAAGAGTTTGAGCTTTCTGTGAGCTGTGACTCCAAGGCACTCTACTGAGGGTGACAAAGTGAGACTCTGTCTCAAAAAAAAAAAAGGAAAGAAAAGAAAAATGAAGTGTTATGTTTATAAGCCACACTTACATGCAAAATAATGAAAGTACCCTGTTTCTCCGAAAATAAGACATCCTCCAAAAATAAGACCTACTTACAAGAAAAATAAGACGTCCCCTGAAAATAAGACCTAGCGCATCTTTGGGAGCACACCTTAAATTAATACTATTTTCGGGGAAACAGGGTATTTTGAAGGTTATAGTCACAATAAACACTTAGCTAATACGGTTTGCCTAATAGAGGAATACATAATAAAAGGGCAGGGGAAAGAGTATTTTCCTGTCCCCAAATAATAGATAATTCTCTCTTGCATCTTCACACTAATTGATTTTTAATATATTTTCATCTCTTTTCTGTTTACATAACAGAAAAGTTTTACTATAAAGTGAGACAATGTTGTGTACTAGTTGAAAGTGAAATCATGGGAGTCAGGTTGACCTGGCTTCAAACACCATTAGCCACCTACTAAACGGCCTTTATGCATCACTGTCTGCATTCAGCTCATATTCTGCGTGTTTTGGTCTTTAGAAATGATTTACCATCTCCTTAAAGTATACATAACATTGTCAATCTTTACCTTTCCTACGTTCACTCAGTGGGCTCCTTATGATCTTGACAGTCACCTTGTATGTGATACTAGTTATAGAGGAAGGGATAGGTGTGGCTCTGAGAAGCATCCTTGGAGCCAGAACAGAGCTGCTCTGACCCCTGAGGAGCTTTGTAATGCTGATGGGCCACTGGCTCACTCTTTGAATCATGGGGTTGAGAATCAGTGGGTAAGTTTCCAAGGTTTGTGCCTAGTTTCTCCTAGTTTCTTCTAGTTTCCCCTGTTAATAGCATGTTGGTAAGAGAAAGGATATTGTACAAGATGGTTCAAGGCAAAGGAGAATCTCGCTTCTATAAATGTTCCTAACATTTGTCTTCTTTGAGCTGTACAGGAAAGATCGCATCACTCCCTCCCATACTGTTACACATCACAAGGTCCTTAAAGTCTCAGAACCATGCGGGGGGTGGCACCTGGAACTCAGTGGTTAGGGCACTGACCACATACACTGAGGCTGGCAGGTTTGAACCTGGACTGGGCCAGCTGAACAACAGTGGCAATTGCAACAACAAAATAGCCGGGCATTGTGGCTGCCGCCTGTAGTCCTAGCTACTAGGGAGGCTGAGGCAAGAGAATTGCTTAAGCCCAAGAGTTTGAGGTTGCTGTGAGGTACAATGCCACAGCACTCTATCAAGAGCAACAAAGTGAGAACTCTGTCTCAAAACAAAAAAAAGAATCCACTCTGGGCCAGGTGCAGTGGTTCATGCCTGTAATCCTAGCACTCTGGGGAGCCAAGGAGGGAGGGGATTGCTTGAGCTCAGGAGTTGAAGACCAGCCTGAGCAAGAGTGAGATCGTATCTCCACTAAAAATAGAAAAACTAGCCGGGCATTGTGGTGGGCGCCTGTAGTCTCAGCTACTTGGGAGGCAAGAGGGTTGGTCACTCAAGCCCAAGAGTGTGAATTTGCTGTGAGCTACGATTTCACAGCATTCTAGCCTGGGCAGCAGAGTGAGACTCTGTCTCGAGAAAGAAAAAAAAAAAGAAGCCACTCTACTTTTCTATTGCAATGATTTATACTCCACTATAGCACTACTGTGAAAGGGGCTAGTTGTATCAATGCTGAGTGATGTGTATGCATGCTGTATACATACAGGAAAACACTGACAAGAGGATACCAAAATGCTAACGAGTTCTCCCAGTGACCTTTACACGTTTTTGTATTTTTTAACTTCAGGGGAAAGTTGGATTCATCATAATTCTTAGTTCGTGACCTTCTTTCATCAATGGTCCATGAATGCCTCAGTTTAGTTATTGTTTCGTTAGGCAATTGGTTTTTAGTTTTATGTAATAAGTACTTCTGAAAATGCCACTTAAAATAAAACTAGATTGGGTGGCGCCTGTGGCTCAGTCGGTAAGGCGCCAGCCCCATATACCGAGGGTGGCGGGTTCAAACCCGGCCCCGGCCAAACTGCAACCAAAAAATAGCCAGGCGTTGTATGGGCGCCTGTAGTCCCAGCTGCTCGGGAGGCTGAGGCAAGAGAATCGCTTAAGCCCAGAAGTTGGAGGTTGCTGTGAGCTGTGTGAGGCCACGGCACTCTACCGAGGGCCATAAAGTGAGACTCTGTCTCTACAAAAAAAAAATTAAAGTTTTAAAAAATAAATAAATAAATAAAACTAGATCTTTCCCAGCAACGTTCATAAAAATATGGTTGCCTACTGGGGACATCATCCTGCCCCTCCACCCAAGCATCTGTCATCTGAATTTCTTGTTTATCATTCCCTTGCTTTTCTTTTTATAGTTGACCCTTGAACAACACAGGTTTGAACTGCACAGGTCCATTTAAATATGCAGATTTTTTCACTAAAATTTACCTGAGCACACCTGCCTTTCCTGCTTCCCCTTCCACTTCCTCCACCTCCTCTGCCTCTGCCAAGCCTGAGACAGCAAAACCCGCCCCTCTTCTCCTTCCTCTTCCTCAGCCTACTCAATGTGAAGACAAGGACGAAGACTTTCAGGATCGACTTTGCTTTTTGATCCACTTCGCTTTATGAATGGTAAATACATTTTCTCTTTGTTATGATTTTCCTAATAACATTTCCTATTCCCTACCTTATTTCGTTGTAAGAATACAGTATATAATACACATAACATGTGTGTTGTTTGACTATTTATGTTATTGGGAAGTCAACCGTAAACTTTTAGTAATTTAAGTTTTTGGAGAGTCAAAAGTTAGGCATTGATTTTTGACTGTATGCCTATCACCTGCATTGTTAAAAGGTCAATTGTTTACTTTATCGTATCTGCATATATTCTTAAATATATATACACACACACCTATATATACACATACTTGTAAATAAGGGTGTCTGTGTGTGAATATATATAATTTTAGTTTGGTTTAATTTTATAAAAAGGATATGTACTTTTTCAGATTTTTTTTATTGCTGTGATTTGTTGATATTATTCTATGTTGCTGGTGATTAATTTATTTGACTCCAATGTGAATATACCACAATTTTTTTAGCCTATTCTCCTGCTGGGCATTTGAATTGTTTGTAGGTTTTGCTGTTGTGAGTAGTTCTAAGAACATCTTGAACACATTTCCTGTTGTATATAAGGATGAATCTCGCTTATGTATTATATCTTGGGGTGGACAGAGGAAGATCAGGACAGCTTCTGAAGTTCTGCACCAGATTGCACTGCCACCAGCACAGTACAAGAGATCTTGCAGGTGCACAGCCTCTCCAACCCTTGGCGGTGTGGCCCTCACTTTTGCCAATCACACGGGTATAAAACGTACATCTCAACGTCCAGCTCAGTGGTAACTATCTCTACATGTGCTACAGATGCTAACTATATCTACGTGTGTTTGTGGGCTGCCTGTGCTTCCTTTCTGTGAAGACTTACGATCATACAGGTTCTTTAATCCCGCCCCCTTTACACTATCATTGCAATATGTTACATCTTTATCTACATATATTGAAAAGTCTATGTACATGTTTTAAAGAACTTCAAATAGAAAAAACATTTTTTTTTTTTTTTTTTTGTAGAGACAGAGTCTCACTGTACCTCCCTCAGGTAGAGTGCCGTGGCGTCACATGGCTCACAGCAACCTCTAACTCTTGGGCTTACGCGATTCTCTTGCCTCAGCCTCCCAAGCAGCTGGGACTACAGGCGCCCGTCACAACACCCGGCCATTTTTTTGTTGCGGTTTGGCCGGGGCTGGGTTTGAACCCACCACCCTCAGCATATGGGGCCAGCGCCCTACTCACTGAGCCACAGGCACCGCCCAGAAAAATCATTTTTAAATGTTTCAGATAATTGTCATTTCTATTGCTCTTCCTTCATTCCTGAAGTTTAAAATTTCCCTCCAGTATTATTTAACCTTGTGTCCCTTCAGCATTGAACGTTTCATTTAAGGCACGTCTGCTGATGGCGGATTCACTTCATTTTTTTAAAAAATGAAGAATGGCTTTCTTTCTCATTCATTCCTGACTGATATTTCCACTGGATATGGAAATCAGAGTTGACAAATATTTTCTTACAGCACTTTACAGATGTCAAAAATAGGTTGGGAACAGTGGCTCACACCCGTAATCCTAGCATTCTGGAAGGCCAAGGCGGGTGTATTGCCTGAGCTCAGGAGTTCAAAACCAGTCTGTAAGAAGGGACAAAACCCCATCTCTAAAAAATAGCTGGGCATGGTGGTGGGCACCTGTGGTCCCTGCTACTCAGGAGACGGAGGCAAGAGAACTGCTTGAGCTCAAGACTTTGAGGTTGCTATGAGCTATGACTCCAAGGCACTCTAGCCTGGGCAACAGACTGAGACTCTTGTCTCAAAAAAAAAAGGTAAAAATATTCATTTCTTTTTGGCCTTCCTGGCTTCTGATGAGAAATCCACAAATTATTGTTGCTGTATATGTATTATGTCATTTTACTCAATTTGCTTTCAAGATTTTTTTTTTTGTAGAGACAGAGTCTCACTTTACCGCCTTCAGTAGAGTGCCATGATGTCACAGGACTCACAGCAACCTCTAGCTCTTGGGCTTCCGGGATTCTCCTGCCTCAGCCTCCCGAGCAGCTGGGATTACAGGCGCCTGCCACAACGCCTGGCTATTTTTTGGTTGCAGTTCAGCCGGGGCTGGGTTTGAACCCGCCACCCTTGGTATATGGGGCCAGCGCCCTACTCACTGAGCCACAGGCGTCACCCTCAAGATGTTTTTTTAAAAAAAATTTTTTTTGAGACAGAGTCTCACTCTATTGCCCTAGCTAGAGAGCCACACTCAATTAATTTTTTTATTTTTTTGAGAGACAGGGTTTGTCCCCCTATTGTCCAGGCTGGTCTGGAACTCCTGGCCTCAATTAATTCTGCTGCCTCAGTGTCCCAAAGTGTTAGGATTATAAGCATGAGGCACCATGCCCAGCTAAGATGTTTTTCTTTATCTTTAGTTTTTAGTAGTTTGATTACCATAGGTCTGGCCCTGATTTTCTTAAATCTGTAAATTTATGCCTTTCCCCAGTTTGGGGATTATTTTGGCCATGATGTCCTCAAATGTTATAATTTTACTGCACCAACCTTTCTCCTCTCCTAAAATATGTTAGGCTATTTCAAATGATCTCACAGTTCCCTAAAACTTTGTTCTCTTTTATTCTTTAGTTCACAGTATTTCAGTGTGAAAATTTCCATTTATTTGCCTTCAAGTTCATTTTTTTCATTGTTATTTCCATTAGCCCAAGAAGGGAATTTTTTTTTTTTTTTTTTTCAGTTTTTGGCTGGGGCCGGGTTTGAACCCGCCACCTCTGGTATATGGGGCCAGCACCATACTCCTTGAGCCACAGGTGCTGCCCACCAAGAAGGGAATTTTTAAAAAAAATTAATATTCTTTATTGTTTTTGAGGATTTTGTTTTGTTTGTTTGTTTTGCAGTTTATGGCCAGGGCTGGGTTTGAACCCACCACCTCCAACATATGGGGCTGGCGCCTTACTCCTTTGAGCCACAGGCACCGCCCTGTTTTTGAGGAATTTTAGCTTTTCAGGAAAACGAGCAGAAAATACAGAGAATTCCCATACACCCTCTCATTCCCATCCCAAAAATGATGACCCATTTTTGATACATTATTATTAACTGAAGTCCATGGATTACATTAGGGCTCATTTTTGGTGTTGTATATTCCATGGTTTTTGATTTTTTTTTTTTTTTTTGCAGTTTGACCGGGGTCGGGTTTGAACCCGCCACCCTCGGTATATGGGGCCGGCGCCTTACCGACTGAGCCACAGGCGCCACCCTATTCCATGGTTTTTGAAAATTGTGTGGTGACATGTACCCACCATGATAATATAATACCGTGTAGATTTCTGACCTGAAAAATCACCTGTGCTCCACCCTTTTGGCCACCCTCCCCCAACTCCTGGCAACCCCTGAACTTTTTACTATCTGCATAGTTACGACTTTTCCAGAATGTCATGTAGTTGGAGTCATACAGCACAGAGCTAGAGAGTGGTAGGAAAGACAAACCAACTAGACAACCATTTCCTCCTACTACACTCTCAACACTCAATACAGAACACTTCTGTAACCAAAGGTATGGGTTTTTACCATATTATAAACTAAAACAAAATCCTAAGTGCCCCCTCCCACTAATCCCTTTGGCTAAAAGGGGCTCCCAGCAAAACCTTAAAACTGAGAAGCTGGCTATGAAGGGAAGGGAGGTTGGACACACCTCTGACAATAAATTATTAACAGGATCTAAGACCACACAGACCCAAGGTTAAGTAACCTTCAAGCCATCAATTTGTTAAACAAATCGCTTGAGGTGGTATATTGTGGCTTGTCTCTGATTAATAGTCTTTGTTATCTTAACATAAAACATTCTCAGCCTTTTGTCTAAATAAGCTTAGTTTCTTTAACCAAGTACACATCAAAGAATGTTTGAACTCACTTATAATCTGTAAACTCCCCACTTCAAGATGTCCTATCTTTTCAGGCCAAACCAATGTACACCTTCTATGTATTGATTAGGATTGATTTATGATTTTTACTTGCAATTTCTATCTCTCTAAATTGTATATAACAAGCTGTAATCTGACCACCTCGAAATCACTAGCTCAAGACTTCTTTGGTGTGGCTCCCTGGATCATGAGGTCACACATGTACAGCTCAGAATTAACCTCTTTAAATTATTGTGCAGAGTTTAGGAATTTTTCCATGAACACTTCCAAACAATTTATCAATCTTCGGAAACCATTGAAGTGTCCCAGAATTCAATTCTGACTATCTGCCTGAAGTTAGAGTCAGATCCCACAGGTAAGGGGTTAGTGCTATAAGACTGCCTCCCACTTCAGACTCTACTTGCAAATAGCCAGACGTCACCTATATGTCAGACCTACTCATTTTAAATCAAGGTTCCCAGTAACCCTTCCTTGGGCTCAATTAAATTGCTAGGATGACTCATACAGCTGAGGGAAACACTGATGTTTACCAGTTTATTATATTAGTAATGAAAATGATAACAGATACAGTTGACTGGGCAGATGAAGAGGTACACAGGGTGAGGTTTGGGAGGGTTCCAAGCATAGGAGATTCTGTCTCTGCAGACTTAATAGGGTACACCACCCTCCTGGCAATGGATGTGTTTGCTAACCCAGGAGCTCTCGGAACCCCACAGTTCACTTCTAGCCCTCCTCCCCAGGGATGCAAAGAACAGGAGATGGGGCTGAAAGTTCTACGTTTCTAATGGCTTGGTCTTCTGGTGACCAGCGCTCATTTAGGAATCTACCAAGAGTCACCTCATTAGAGGTGCAAATTCCAAAGCCTTAGGGGTTCTGTGTCAAGAACTCAGGGCAGAGACCAATGTGTATATTTCTGATTATTTCATAGTAGCCTTTTTGGATTGTCTTCCTTCACTTAGAAATATGTTTTGCTGTCCCTCCATGTCTTTCCATGGTTTGACAACACTTCGTTTTTACGCAAAATAATACTCTATTGTATAAATGTATCACATTTTGTTTACCCATTCACCTATTGAAGGACATCACAGCTGATTCCAAGTTTTAGCAATTATGAATAAAAATGCAGTGAACATTTGTGTTTAGGGTTTATGTGGATGTAAGTTTTCAATTCATTTGGGTAAATTTCAATCAATAAACCCTGAATCACTTGGATTTTCTCTATTTTATCTTTTATAAGTTCTACAGTTTTGCATTTTATATGTATACATACATATATATATTTTTAAGACAGAGTCTCTCTTTGTCACCATTGCTAGACTGTCATAACTCACAGCAACCTCAAGCTCTTGGGCTCAAATGATCCTCTTGCCTCAGTCTCCCAAGTAGCTGGGACTACAGGCTCCTGCCACAACACCGGGCTAGTTTTTCTATTTTTAGTAGAGATGGGGTCTTGCTCTTGCTCAGGCTGGTCTTGAACTCCTGAGCTCAGGCAATCCACACTCTGCCTCCCAGAGTGCTAGGATCAGGCATGAGCCACCATGCCCGGCTAGTTTTGCATTTTACATTTCGGTCTATGATCTATTTTGAGTTATTTTTTTGTGAAGGGTGTGAGAAGTTTGTCAAATTTGCCTAACTGTAGTGTTTTGTTTTTGTTACTTAGTGTTCTTTGAGCTTCCTAAATCTGTGCTTTCGTGTCTGTCTTAGTCTGTTTGGACTACGATAGTAAAAGTGCCACAAACTAGGTGGCTTATCAACAATTGAAATTTATTTTTCACAGTTATGGAGACTGGAAAGTCCAAGACCAAAGCACTGGCAGTGTCTGGTGAGGGCCTGTTTCCTCCTAGATGGTGTCTCTGCCTTTGTCTGCATGTGGTGCCAGGGGCTAGCTAACTCTCTGGGACCTTTCCTGCAGGGGCACTAACCCCAGTCATAAGTGTGGAGCCTTCATGACCTAATGTCCCCCAAAGCCCCATAGAATGCTAATATTCTATCATATTGGGGGTTATATTTCCTTTTTTTTTTGTAGAGACAGAGTCTCACTGTACCGCCCTCGGGTAGAGTGTCGTGGCGTCACATGGCTTACAGCAACCTCTAACTCTTGGGCTTACGCGATTCTCTTGCCTCAGCCTCCCAAGCAGCTGGGACTACAGGCGCCTGCCACAACACCCGGCTATTTTTTTTGTTGTTGTTGTTGCAGTTTGGCCGGGGCTGGGTTTGAACCTGCCACCCTCGGCATATGGGGCCGTCGCCCTACTCACTGAGCCACAGGCGCCGCCCTGGGGGTTATATTTCAATATGAATTTTGAGGGGACACAAACATTCAGACCGCAGCAGTGGCTATTATTAATTTTGGGAATTTTTCAGTCATTATTGCTTCAAATATTTCTTCTGTTCCTTACTCTCTTTTCTCTCCTGGTACTTCCAAAATGCGTATATCACACCTTTTGTAGTTGTCCTACAGTTGAACACTCCATTCATTCTTTTTCATTCTTGTTTCTCTTTGTGTTTCCATTTTAGAAGTTTTTATTGACATCTCTTCAAGCTCCCTTATCCTGTCCTCAGCCATGTCCGTTCTTTTGATAAACTCATCAAAGCCATTCTTCCTTTCTGCTATAGTATTGTTTTATTTCTAGCATTTTATTTTGATTCCTTCTAGGGATTTTCATCTGTCTGCTTCCTTTATCCATCTGTTCTTGCTTGTTTGCTCTATTTTCCCGTCAGAGTCCTTATCATATTAATCATGGTTATTTTAAATTCGTGGTTGGATAATTCCAACACCCCTGCCCTATCTGAGTCTGGTTCTGAAACTTGTTCCGTCTCTTAAAATATTCTCTCTGTGTGTGGTCATAATATTTTCTTTGAAGGCATATGTACTGGGTGAAAAAAACCAAGTTAAATAGGCCTGTAGTGTGAAGTTTTATGTTTATCTGGCTAGGAGTTAGGTTATCTTTACTATTTGCCGTGGCGGTAGATACCAGAGGCTAAAATTCCCTCTAGTGTCCCTGTTTTTGTCTCCCCTGTTTTCTTTGGGTTTCCCTAAAGTCTTCTTCTTAAATTGGCTCTGAGTCTTGCAGTTCTTTCTGGTGTAATCCCCTGTAACTATTCAGAAGCCTTGTTGATGTGTTGCCAAAGCATCAGGGAGAGATAGCATTCTATAATTTTATGGTCAGATTTCAGTCTTTTAGGGAGCCCAGGCCTCTTGCTATGACCTGTACAAATGTTTCTCAGCTCTCCTCCTCTCTCTTCAATGAAAGAGGACCACAGATAGCTGGAGTTGAGTAGGCTCTAAAAAATTAACTTCTATTGAAGGTAGGGCACTGTTAAGAACAGAATGCTCTGGCATATGTAAAATAGGCTACTTTTCCTTTTCCCCAGCTTGCAACATGTTTAAGATTTTTTCTCCCTGATCTTCATATTGAGAATCTAGTTGGACTCCTAGTGGTAAACCATGAAAATGTGGGGTCCCTCAACACGGGAGCTTTTAATGTTCACACTAGTGAGTGCTGAGCGTATAGTGGTATACTCAATTGCTGTCAGTTACAGTGTCCCTGCTGGCTCTGGCAGGCTGCTGTGTCCTATAAACTGTGATGCTCTGTGTCTCTCTCTCTCTCAAGGTTTCAGGGCAGTGGGTTGTTCTAAGAGGATTTGTTTTTTCAGTTTGTTGAGCTTTTTCATTGTGAGAGTGATGCTTTTTAAGCTCTTTTCATGTTGGACCAGAAGTCCAAAACATTAGCATTGAAAGCAAATTACCTGGCAGTACAACAAAGATCACTTATCAGATTCCAAATAAATATCATCCCATGTTTTATTTGATGCCTGTGGCATCTGTGCTCTGACTTCATTGTCAAGCTTGAGTTCATACATAAGAGCTATGTGCAAATGATTTAGTTATCTCTGAAGGCAGGCAAACTAATGTAAGCTGGTAATTTGGCCCCTAATCTGCTTTCTTTAGCAATTGTCTGATATTTTGCTGACAGCATTTATGCAGAGTCTCCTTCTCCCAAGAGAAAGAGAGGCTGCAGTACAGTAGTCCCGTTCTGTCTGTGGAGGACACATTCCAAGACCCCCAGTGGATGTCTGAAACCTCAAACATATTTCTGTTCCTGTATTTCGCCCAAATGTATGCCTTTTCCTTGTTACCTAGGCAGTTATCATGTAGTATGGCTGTAACTTTTGCAGTCTGAGGTGTAAGAGCAAATGTAGCATGAATTTCTTTTTCCTTCTTTATAATTTCATGGATAGGCTGGGCGCCCATAACTCAGTGGTTAGGATGCTGGCCACATGCACCAGGGCTGGTGGGTTCGAACCTGGATCGGGCTTGCTCAACAACAACAACAACAAAAGTAGCCAGGCGTTGTGGTGGGTACCTGTAGTCCCAGCTACTAGGGAGGCTGAGCCAAGAGAATTGGTTGAGCCCAAGAGTTTGAGGTTGCTGTGAGCTATGACACAATGGCATACTACAGAGGGTGACAGAGTGAGACTGTCTCAATAAAATAATAAAAATAGTAATAATAATAATAATAATTTCATGGGTAGAAGACTCATTCTAAGATTTTTAGATCTTAGCAACCTCAGCATACCATTTTTTTTCTTTCTGCATTAAGTCTAGAACTTCCACCTTTTCACTTAAATGAACTGCTTTAGGGCTTCTCTTTGGCATATCCAATTGCCAGTAGTGCCATTCTTGGGTTTTGGAGCCATTGTAGGTAAAATAAGAGCTACTTGAACACAAGTACTGCACTAACACAACAGTCAGTCTGATGGCCGGGAGAGTGCTAAGTGACGAATGCCAGGTAACATCGTACATGTGAGCACACTGGACAAAGAGAGGATTCATGTCCCAGGCCAGATGGAGCAGGATGGAACAAGATTTCGTCACACTACTCAGAATGGTGAGTCATTTAGAACTTACAAATAGTGTACTTTGGGAATTTTCCATTTAATATTTTTGGACCACAGATGACTGTGGAAACTGAAACTGCAGAAAATAAAACCACAGAGAAGGGGGAACTCCTATACTCCTCTACCACAAATTACACACCCGTGTTTTCTACATCTGGGGATCAGCCATTTGGGACCAGCGCACCCCGAGTGCTGTGGGTGTGAGCCTGGGCCTTGGAATCGTGGTGTCCCCCTGCCAAGTAAATACCACGCAGATGCTTTAACTCTTCATTCTGAGATCATTTCAGACTTACAGAGCAGTGACAAAGATAGGACAGAGAGCACCCACCCACCCCTCCCACATCTCCCCCTACTGTTAACATGACTTTGGTACAATTATCAGAACTAGGAAATTAGTCTGGGTCCAGTATCACCAACTGTACTCCAGATCCCAGGCAGGTTTCCTCAGTCTTTCCTTCAGTGTCCTCCCTCTGTTTCAGGATTCAATCCATGATCCTTGATACCTAATACTGTGTCAAGGGCCCCTCAGTTGAGTTTGATGTTTTCTCATGACTAGACAGAAGCCATGGATTTGGGGCAGCCAGCGCTGACATTGACATGTCTTAAGATTGGTATTATTAACATTGACCTTTGTCCCCCGATTAAGATGGTATCTGCCAGATTTCTCCAGTGTAGAGTTACTATTATTCCTTGTAGTGAACACATATTTGGGGGGAGATACTTTAAGCTATGCAATATTCTCTTTCTTTTTAAACTATTATCCACTAATTTTGGCATTCAGTGTTTGGTCTTGCCTAAGCAATTACTAATTTTGGTATTCTAATGGTGATTTTTTTTTTTATATTTCTCATTTCTAACAAGTGTATTAATTGGAATTTTTCTGCGTGGAACAGTCTTCCTTCCCTCCACCCTTTTTTTAAATTCACCCATAGGACTGACAGGTATTTACTTTATCCTTTGAGTTATAATCCAATACTGTCATTCTTTGGTATCCACTGGGGATGGGTTCTCTTCCCCACCCCACTCAAGATACCAAAATCCCAGGATACCTAAGTCCTTCATATAAAATGATAATAGTGTTTGCATATGTGGCATAACCTCCACAATCCTCCCATGTACTTTAAATCATCTCTAGATTTACTAGATTACTTGTAATACCTAATACAATGTAAATGCTATGTAAATGGTTGTTAAACTGCATGTTTTACTGGTATTATTTTTATTGTTGTTTTTTATTGTTTTTTCCTAATGTTTTGATCCACGGTTGGTTAAATCCGAGGAACTTGTTGATACAGAGGGGTTGACTATGCTTTTGTTATTTATCTTGCTCAAATCTCAGATGGTTTCAGCTGTGGCCATTGAGAGCTCTTCCAGGTTGGCTTCTGTGTTCCTTTGACGTTCCTCCATCCTTTTGTGTTTTGAGCACTTCCTTACTTTCTAGTACCACAAGATGCTGCAGGCTCATCATGTATTTCCCTTGCCCTCTGCCTGGAAAGAGACAAGGTTTCTTTTATTGGAGTATAATATTTATGAACCAAGAGTTGAACACTGGCTGTATTCATCTAGACCTTCTCAGTCAACTGAGGTAAGAAATACATGGATGGAGCTGGGTGCAATGGCTCACACCTGTAATCCTAGCACTCTATGAGGCTGAGGGGGGTGGATTGCCTGAGCTCATAAGTTTAAGACCAGCCTGAGCAAAAGTGAGACCCCCATCTCTAGTAAAATAGAAAATCTGAGCCAAGAGGATCACTTGAGCCCAAGAGTTTGAGGTTGCTGTGAGCTATGATGCTATGGCACTCTACCCAGGGCAATAGCTTGAAACTCAGTAAAGAGAAAAAAAGAGAAAAAAGAGAAAAAAAAAGAAATACAAGGATGGCAAGGGACTTGAACAGAAACTTCTCTGAAGATGACAGATGAATGGCCAACGACATGAAAAAATACTCATCATCCCTAATCATCAGAGAACTGCAAACCAAAACCACTTGGAGATGTCACCTAACTCCAGTGATTAGCCCACATCACAAAGTCCCAAATCTGCACATCCTGGTGGGGATGTGGAGAGAAGGGAACACTTCTACACGGCTGGTGGAATTACAAACTAGTACAACCTTTATGGAGAGAAGTACGGAGAATTCTTAAAGAACTAAAAGTCTACCTTCCATTTGATCCTGCAATCACATTGCTAGGTATCTACCCAGAAGAACAGAAATTGTTTTACCACAAAGACATTTGCATCAGGATGTTTATTGCAGCTCAATTCACAATCGCTAAGTCATGGAAGCAACCCAAATACCCATCAACCTAGGAATAGATTAACAAACTGTGGCATATGTATACCATGGAGTACTATTCAGCCACAAGAAAAGATGGAGACTTTACATCTTTTATGTATACCTGGATGGAGCTGAAACACATTTTTCTTAGTAAAGTGTCTCAAGAATGGGAAAAAAAAAATCCATTGTACTCAATATTAATATGAAACCAAGATATAAATAACTACACACCAACACGAATGATAAAGCAAAAATATAGTCTAGTAAGGAAGAAGAGGGAGAGGGAAGAAGGGAGGGGAGAGGAGGGAGGGCAGTTGACGATATTTCACCTAATGTGCAGTGTGAGCCGTGTTCAGCATGCCCCCTTGGTTAAGGGCTCCACTACAACTTGAACTTTACAGTATAATCGAAAACAATGTAACCTAAAAATTTGTACCCTCATATTAATTTGAAAAAAAAAAAAAAAAGAGGGTGGTGCCTGTGGCTCAAGGAGTAGGGTGCCGGTCCCATGTGCCCGAGGTGGCGGGTTCAAACACAGCCCCAGCCAAAAACTGCAAAAAAAAAAAAAGAAATACATGTATGTATCCTGACCCATGTATATACAATTATCTATATTTCTGTGCCTATATGTATATATGTGTGCATATATATCATATGCATATATATTTAAACATGTAACATAAATAAATATATATTAAAAATATATTTCTATCTCATGAATATATTTATTTTTATTTTTTTAGAGACAGGATCTCAGTCTGTTGCCCAGGCTGAAATGCTTCACAGCCCACTGAAGCCTGACCTCCTGGGTTCCACTGGTCCTCTGGCCTCAGCCTCCCAAGTAGCTGGGATTACAGGTGTGCATCACTGTGGCTGGCTAATTTTTTTTTTTTTTTTTTGTACAGACAAAGATGTCTCGCTATGTTATCCAGGTTGGTTTCAAACTCCTGGCTTTAAATGATTTTTCTGTCTCAGCCTCCCAAAATTGCGGGATTACAAGTGTGAACCACCATGTGAGGCGTAGCCTACATTTATTTTAAAAATATGATTTATACTGATACCTCTTAGTCTAATCTGGCACCACAGGATTCATTCTGAAATTCCCCCTTGGCTTATTTACAACTTTCTCTCTCTTATAGTGAGAAACACGGCTTTCACTATCTTATGAAGAATTTACAAAGCCAATTTAAAATTTTGCTTTGTAAAATGCAAAGATTTTATTCTGTGTATTTATTTCAAAGCTTAGGAATTTTTAATTACTCCAAGGGGTGATATAGAATTTTCACATGTTTTCTACTGTTCAGGAGAAGGTGAGAGTTTAGGCTATAATTCATAAATCACATTACAAAAGAGGTCCTGTGTTTCTCTGAGAGCTAATTTGTCTTGGCTAGGTTTTAAGGAAAAAGTCATCTAATTATCTGATTATATAACTGGCATAAGATAGGAATAATCGTGGCCTAATTTTTTCAATTTGCATTTAAAATAGGAGAAGAGTAGCTCCCAAAGAATATGTAATTGGTGTACTGCAGTTGTGAAGTGAATATTTTTCAAAGCAGAAGATATTTCTCATCATTCCTGCCTTTTAGAAGTTGAAGTTCTGTCCATCTGTCCTTTATAATATCCTCTGCACTAAACTGATACACTTTACATTTAAGAAGAAATAATCTATGCAAAAGAACAAGCAGATCAAGATGTGTAGCTCTGTGGCTGCCAAGTTGCAGTTGTTTTTTTTTTTTTTTTTTTGGTAGAGACAGAGTCTCACTTTACCACCCTTGGTAGAGTGCCATGATGTCACAGGACTCACAGCAACCTCCAGCTTTTGGGCTTTCGTGATTCTCCTGCCTCAGCCTCCTGAGCAGCTGGGATTACAGGCGCCCGACACAACGCCCGGCTATTTTTTGGTTGCAGTTCAGCTGGGGCTGGGTTTGAACCTGTCACCCTCGGTATATGAGGCCGGCGCCCTACTCACTGAGCCACAGGCGCCACCCCAAGTTGTGGTTTTTGACAGATCGTCGCATCCTCCAAAAGATCTTACGAGCATTGAAGGCCAAATGTTGTGAGGAGGAACTGGACTTTAGGGCTGTGGTAAATGATGACGTGGTGCTGACAATAGAGCAAGGAAACCTAGGTCTTCGAATCAATGGAGAACTAATCACTGCCTACCCCCAAGTGGTGGTAGTGACAGTGCCAACCCCGTGGGTGCAAAATGATAAGGACACAACTGTTCTGCGCCATCTGGAGAAGATGGGGTGCGGTTGATGAATCGACCTCAAGCTATCCTGAACTGTGTTAATAAGTTCTGGACATTTCAAGAGTTGGCTGGCCACGGCATTCCTCTGCCAGATACTTTCTCTTATGGTGGCCATGAAAATTTTGCTAAAATGATTGATGAAGCAGAAGTACTAGAATTCCCAATGGTCTGAAGCACACACGGGGTCCTAGAGGCAAAGCTGTTTTCTTAGCTCAAGATAAGCACCATTTGGCTGATCTAAGCCATCTTATTCGACATGAAGCTCTATACCTATTCCAGAAGAGTCTCATGGATGAGATGTACGTGTCATTGTTGTGGGAAGTTGTGTGTTTGGCACCATGTTATGTTGTTCAACAGATGGGAGGATGCAAAGCTCACTAGATGGTGTGGGGATGATGTGCTCATTGAGTGAACAAAGGAAACAGCTAGATATCCAGGTGTCTAATATCCTGGGGATGGATGTGTGTGGCATTGACCTGTTGATGAAAGATGACGGCTCCTTCTGTGTCTGCAAGGCCAATGCAAATGTAGGTTTCATGGCCTTCGATAAGGCTTGTAATCTAGATGTAGCTGGTATCATTGCGGACTATGCTGCCTCCCTTCTGCCCTCTGGCTGGCTCACCTGGTGTATGTCCCTGCTCTCCGTGGTGTCCATGGCCAGTGAGACTAGGGAGCCAGAGCTAGGTCCCCCAGCCAGCACTGCTATGGACAACATGAGCGCAAGTTCCAGCTCTGTCAACAGTGATCCTGAAAGCACGGAGCGAGAGACGCTCACCAAGCTTCCGGGGGCCTATTCAACACGAACCAGCTACTTGCCAATGAAATCAAACTCCTGGTGGAGTGAGTCCACCAATAATTAACCAACAAAATCTGGGTAAAACTGAACTTTCTTTCCTTCTTTTTATTTTCTTCCTTACTTTTTTTTTTTTTTTTAAACAACCAAGTTGCAATGCTGTTCTTGGAGCATGCTCAGGAAGATGAGACAAATTTAGTAGGATTAGTTGGAGAGAAGGAGAAGATTGATGAGCTCTTTGCTAGTAAAGATGTTACTGACTTTTTGTTTACAAATCCTACAGATAGGCAGAAATGGTGGGATATAGAACATGTTACACTCTCATAGTTACCCTTTTAAATTACTAAAAAGTTGGTATGCTGTCAGGCCATGAGGAGCAAAATTTTTGTCATGGTCTTTCACTTTTGTTTTTGTATAAAAAAATTGTTTTGGTATAAATATTCAAGTAGCATAACTTCACAGTGTGTTGCAAGATTAGCAGTGGGTGAGGAAAACATCTGCCTAAATTCCACACATTTTTATTTACAAATCTAAAAATTCTGACATTTCCCTATTAATTAGCAGCTTTAGTTCATAGTTGTTTATGAGATTTCAAGGGGCTCTTTTATTGGGGTTTCTTATTTTTTGTGTTTTGTCATCTTTTCTTTAATTTGGGTGGGAGGGCAAATGAACATAATCCAATAAATATAGGCTTTTTAATGACAAAAAAATAAAAATAAGAGAAGAAGAAGTTGAAGTTTTAACTTGCCACCTTATTCCAGGAAGGTATTTAGAATTAATTTCAGGATTTAACAGAATGTTTCTTCAAAACACTACTATGTAACAAAAATATAATACAAGCCACAAATTTAGACACTACAAGTAATTTTTCTTTTTTGTAGAGACAGAGTCTCGCTTTATGGCCCTCGGTAGAGTGCCGTGGCCTCACACAGCTCACAGCAACCTCCAACTCCTGGGCTCAAGTGATTCTCTTGCCTCAGTCTCCTGCGTAGCTGGGACTACAGGTGCCCGCCACAACGCCCGGCTATTTTTTGGTTGCAGTTTGGCCGGGGCCGGGCTTGAACCTGCCACCCTCGGTATATGGGGCTGGCGCCTTACCCACTGAGCCACAGACGCCTCCCACTACAAGTAATTTTTAAATTATCTAGCAGCAATATTACAAAAAGTAAATAGAAAGGATTAAATATATTTTATTTCAACCAATATGTTCACAATGTTAAATTTCAACATATAGGGCGGCGCCTGTGGCTCAGTGAGTAGGGCGCAGGCCCCATATTACGAGGGTGGCGGGTTCGAACCCAGCCCCTGCCAAACTGCAACAAAAAATAGCTGGGCCTTGTGGTGGGC
The DNA here is from genome assembly GCF_027406575.1 of Nycticebus coucang. Classification (NCBI taxonomy): domain Eukaryota; kingdom Metazoa; phylum Chordata; class Mammalia; order Primates; family Lorisidae; genus Nycticebus; species Nycticebus coucang. The sequence continues at coordinate 103,109,565 of NC_069783.1, read as the reverse complement.
ACCTGTAGTCCCAGGTACTTGGGAGGCTGAGGCAAGAGAATCGCCTAAGCCCAAGTGCTGGAGATTGCTGTGAGCTGTGACGCCATGGCACTCTACTGAGGGTGACAGAATGAGACTCTGTCTCTAAAAAAAATAAAAATAAAATAAATAAATTTCAACATGTAATCACTACAAAATGATTGATGAGATCTTTTACTTTTTTTCATCTAAGTTTTTGAAATCTGGTGTATATTTTACAGTAACTCTTAATTTGGAATAACCACATTTCAATCTTTCAATAGTCACACGTCACTTGTGGCCACTATATTAAGCGTTCTAGAACAAAGGAGTTCCTTTAAAAATATTTCAAAGTCATAGTCTATAAGGCAATTTGAAAACCGATATGAATGATTTCTCCTTTCCAGGAGAGGAAGTAACCATGAAATCAAGTTAGCTACATATTATATGGGTCCCAAGAGAGGTGCACATAGCTGAAAAGAATGATCTCAGTCAGAAACTCAGAATGAATCATATGAATTAGACGTTGCACAATGTCCGTGCTTAGTCTGAGTTTTTGGTTTATAAAACCAAATTTGCCACAGAATATAATAGCTATTTCCTAATTGTGCTCCATGTAGAAGGTATACTGAGACATTGCTCTAGAGTACCACAGTTCTATATTTTGGGAAAAATTATATTTCATTCTTTGGGAATTGTACTTACGTAATCTTTTTTTTTTTTTTTGAGACAGAGTCTCATCTGTCACCCTGGGTAGAGCTGTGGCAGCTTCACTCAAAGCATGGACTGAAGTAATCCTCTGCCTCAGCCTCCTGAGTAGGTGGGACTATAAGTGCCTACCACACGCCCATTTAGTTTTTAAATTTTTTTCTATTTCTGGTAGAGGCCGGGTCTCACTCTTTCTCAGGCTGTTCTCAAACTTATGATCTCAAGCAATCCACCCAACTGGGCCTCCCAGAGTGCCGGGATTACAGGTGTCAGCCATTGTGCCTGGCCCTTTCTGTAATCTTAAACGCCACTAAAATAAATAATATAAACTACTTATTACATTTCTCAGAGTAGGTTACAGGAAAGTAATATAATTCATGCTTTTGTGACACATCAGACATCTCGAACAGTCAGCTATGGTAACAAGCCTAGCTTAACAAGCCTAGCCTTTTGCTCTCACCAAAGGTAACTCTAGAACGTGGCACATGATTTTATATCAGTATGGGTAAAAGGTCAGTTCAATAATTGTTGTCTGTGTTCATAAGCTTTTTTTTTTTTTAGTTTTATAAGCAGTTAACAAGAGTTCCTTTCACTGAGATACATTCTGTAGTACGGCTTATATTCTGTTTGATGTTTATTCCATTCCAGGGGTCCTCAAACTCCACATGAGGCGGTGTGATTGTATTTGTTCCCGTTTTGTTTTTTTACTTCAAAATAAGGTATGTGCAGTGTGCATAGGAATTTGTTCATAGTTTTTTTTTTAACTATAGTCTGGTCCTCCAACGGTCTGAGGGACAGTGAACTGGCCCCCTGTTTAAAAAGTTTGAGGACCTCTGCCGGGTTAGACTTACTGCCGTTACTATGCAACAGGTGACATTTATGTTATGCTCAAAGTAACCAGAACAGTACATAACTCAATAAATGCGGATATTCTGAAATCAGGCAAGCCAGCCTTCATTAACAGATCATTTTTCTCAGGAAAGCTGATGAAAGTGGACTGAAGCAGAAGCCACAGGGGTTTCTTAAGGGAGTGTGACCGGCTGGTAACCTATGGGTTAAGAAAAAGAGCAAGAAAGGATAGCCAGTTCTCAAAGCAGTCTCCAAACAGAAAACATAACTGTATGTGTTTATTTGCTTAATTATTTTACTTTACTGTTTTTGAAGACAGCGTCTCATTTTGTCACCCTTGGTAGAGTGCCGTGGCATCATAGCTCACAACAACCTCCAACTCTTGGGCACAAGTGATTCTTTTGCCTTAGCCTCTCGAGTAGCTGGGACTACAGGCATCCACCACAACACCCAACTATTTTTAGAGACAGGGGTGGGGTTTCGCTCTGGCTGAGGCTAGTCTCGAATCTGTGAGCTCAGGACAGAGCTCCATCCGTCTCCGCCTCCCAAAGGGCTAGGATTATAGGCGTGAGCCACCACATCCAGTGTTGTTTACTTATTTTAAAGATCAAAGTTTTTATTCTGTGCAATGTACAACAATATACACAGTTTGTATACTTTTAAAGTTTTACTTTAGGAAAAAGACAACAAGAGAAAAGGCTTTTATTTTTATTTTTAAACTTTTTTATTTTTTAAATTATTAAATCATAGCTGCGTACATTAATGCAATCATGGGGCACCATACACTGGTTTTATAGACCATTTGACATATTTTCATTACACTGGTTAACATTGCCTTCCTGGAATTTTCTTAGTTATTGTGTTAAGACATTTATATTCTACTTTTACTAAGTTTCACATGTACCCTTGTAAGATGCACCGTAGGTGTAATCCCACCAATCACCCTCTCTCTGCCCATCCTTCCCCCCTCCCTCCCCTCCCTCTCCCCCTTCCCCATATTCTTAGGTTATAACTGGGTTATAGCTTTCATGTGAAAGCCATAAATTAGTTTCATAGTAGGGCTGAGTACATTGGATACGTTTTCTTCCATTCTTGAGATACTTTACTAAGAAGAATATGTTCCATGTAAACATGAAAGAGGTAAAGTCTCCATCTTTCTTTAAGGCTGCATAATATTCCATGGTGTACATATACCACAATTTATTGATCAATTCGTGGATCGATGGGCACTTGGGCTTTTTCTATGACTTAGCAATTATGAATTGGGCTGCAATAAACATTCTGGTACAAATATCTTTGTTATAATGTGATTTTTGGTCTTCTGGGTATATACCTAGTAGAGGAATTATAGGATTGAATGGCAGATCTATTTTTAGATCTCTAAGTGTTCTCCAAACATCTTTCCAAAAGGAATGTATTAATTTGCATTCCCACCAGCAGAGTAGAAGTGTTCCCTGAGAAAAGGCTTTTAAATTTCGGCACCTTTTATAAAAAGTTGCAACTGAAACCAGCAATCATTTCCTTGTATAACCATCAACTCTGAGTATAATATGAATTATACCTAAGAATTGGAATTTACCTAGATGAGTTCTGGCTACTTTTTAAAAAAATGCAGAATCATATCATACAACATGGTGCCTTCAACAATTTGTGACACGATTTTGAAAAGGAAACTTTTGCCTCCATAATAAAAGGAAATAAGAATACTCTTTCCATAGTTGTCATCCAGTATCAAAAAATTTCATAGTCTTATTTACCCTTATAAAAGGTAAAATGATTTACCTTGCATGGACTATTTTGTTTCTTTTAGTTTGATATAATCCCATTTACCTACACTTGCATAGACTATTTCATTTCTCAGTAGTTCCTAAACACAAAATTATTTGTCTGGGCTTTCCAAAGTAAGAGACTAATACACAATGTATTAAACCAGCACAAGTCCACGAGCTAAAGAAAAAGGAATTGAATATAAAATGTTTGTCAACTTTATCCTTTCTTTTTTTTTTGTTTTTTTTTTTTTTAATTTGGCCGGGGCTGGGTTTGAACCCACCACCTCCGGCATATGGAATCGGCGCCCTACCCGCTGAGCCACAGGCGCCACCCAACTTTATCCTTTCTAATTTTTTTTTTTGAGACAGTGTCTCACTATATGTTGCCCTCCGTAGAGTGCTGTGACATCACAGCTCACTGCAACCTCAAACTCTTGGGCGAAAGCGATTCTCTTGCCTCAGCCTCCCAAGTAGCTGAGATTAGAGGCCCCCACCACAATGCCCCACTATTTTCGTTGCAGTTGTCTTTGTTGTTCAGCTGGCGCTGGCCAGGTTCGAACACGCCAGCCTCGGTGTATGTGGCTAGCACTGTAAAGGCATTGAGACTTCAGAGGTTTCTTGTGCCTGTCCATCCATCGTGAACACGACTCAGTCTTTTACTTTAACACTCTACAATGGCATCTTTATTATAGTGGGTGCCTCATTTTGTGACTTCCAGCTTCAATTGCGTGTTCTTCCCAAGGTTTCGTTTCATTATCATAACAAATTATTATTGTCTACAGTAGGTTGAATATATACTTGCTTTTGAGAATTAGACTGATTTTTTCCAGTATTCATTTACAGTGTTCAGCTTTGCCTGTGACAAACCAGGCTTAGCTTTTTGGAAACTTTTAGATACAAAAATATCGTAAGCTAAGTGAGGTCAGTGCAAATAGGCAAAGCAATCCTGAGCAAAAAGAACAAAGTTGGAGGTGTCACACTAATAGGCTTCAAAATATACTACAAAAGCTATAATCACCAGCACAACATGGTATTGGCTTAAAAACGGATGCACAGATGAGCTGGGCAGAGTAGAGAACCCAGAAATAAATTTACAACATACTTACAGCCAACTTGTTTTATTTATTTATTTTTTATTCAACTTACTTTGACAAAGGTACCAAGAACGTTCAAGGTTAGGACAGTCTCTTCGATAGGTGAGGCTGGGAAAGCTGTACATGCATATGCAGAAAAATAAAATGAGGTGCCTATTTCTCACCAAAAATATACACTCAGAAGTTGATATCACTGACTTTGATTATTAGACTGAAGATGTAAATGCAAGGCCTGAGACTATGGAACTCCCAGGAGAAATGCTTTAGGACTTTAGTCTGGGCAAAGATTTTGTAAAGAAGACATTAAAAGCGCAGGCAATAAAAGCAAAAATAGACAAATGGGATTATATCAAACTAAAAGACTCCTGCACAGGGCAGTGGCCTGTGGCTCAAAGAAGTAGGGCGCTGGCCCCCATGTGCTGGAGGTGGTGGGTTCAAACCCACCCCCGGCCAAAAACCACAAAAAAAAAAAAAAAAAAAAAAGACTCCCGCACAGCAAAGAAAATGATCATCAAAGTGAAGTGACAACCTGTAGAATGGGAGAAAATATTTGCAAACCATACATCCAATAAAGAACTAATTTCCGGAAAATACAATAATCTCAGCTTGTAATATTTTTGCTAGTGGAGGGTCTTGCCTAACTATTGATGGTTGATGACTGATTAGGGTGGCGGTTGCTGAAGGTTGGGGAGGGATGCTGTGGCAATTTCTTAAAATAAGACAGCAGTGAAGTTTTCCACATGAATGAACTCTTCCCTCATGAAATATTTCTCTGTAGCATGTGATGCTGTCTTGATGACATTTTACCCACAGTAGAACTTCTCTCAAAATTATGATCTTCTCAAGTCCTACTGCTACTTTATCAACTAAGTTTAGGTAATATTCTAAATCCTTTGTTGTAATTTCAACAATATGGCATCTTCACTAGGAGTAGATTCTATTTCAAGAAAACACTTTCTTTGCTCATTCATAAGAAGAAACTTCTCATTTATTCAAATTTCATCATAGCAACCCAGTCATATCTCCAGGCTTTGCTTCTATTTCTCTTGCCACTTTCACCACATCATCGGTTTCTTCCTCTGCTGGAATCTGGAGGCACTCAAAGTCATCCAAGAGGGTTAAAATCAACTTCAAAATCAACTTCTTCCAAACTCCTTTCAGGGTGATAGTTTGACTTCCTCTCGTGAATCATGAATGTTCTTAATGGCACATAAAATGATAACTGCTTTCCAGAAGGCAAGTGTGTTTACCGGAGTAGGACTTTCACTTTGCCCAGATCTATGAGAAGAATCACAATCTATGGCAGTTATAGCTTTATGATACATATTTCAATAAGACTTCAAATTCAGACTTAATTAATTGGATGCAGAATGGTTGCTGTGTTAGAGGTAAGCAAACAACATTAATCTTGTACATCTCTGTCACAGCTCTTGGGTGACTTGATGCTCTGTCAATGAACAGTAATGTTCTGAAAGTAATCTTTTTTTCCTGAGCAGTAGGTCTCCACAGTGGGCTTAAAATATTCAGTAAACCATGCTGTGAACAGACGTGCTCTTAACCAGGCTTTGCTGTTCCATTTATGGAGCGCAGGCAGAGTAGATTTAGCATAAAGTCTTAAGGTACCTGGGATATTCGGAATGGTAAGTGAACATTGGCTTCAACTTAAAGTCACCAACTGCATTAGGCCCTAACAAGAGAGTCAGCCTGACCTTCGAAACTTTGAAACTAAGCATTGATGTCTCCTCTTCAGCTATGAAAGTCCTAGATTACATCTTCCATTTTGTCTACATTGAAAGTCTGTTGTTTAGTGCAGCCACTTTCATCGATGATCTTAGCTAGATCTTCTGGATAACTTGTGGTTTCTACATCAGTATCTGCTGCTTCACTTTGCACTTTTATGTTATGGAAATGGCTTCATTCCCTAAACATTATGAATAAAACTTCACTAACTTCAAAAATTTTTTTTCTGTAGTTTTCTTTCAGTTTTTGTAGAAATTGAAGAGTTAGGAGTCCTACTCTGAATTATAGTTTGGTTTAAGGGAATCTTGAGGCTGTTTTACTCTACTCAGAACACTAAAATTTTCTCTCTTTCAGCAGCGAGGCTGTTTTACATTTGTGTGTTTACTGGAGTAGCACTTTAGATTTCCGTCAAGAACTTTATCCTTTGAATTCACAACTTGGCTATTTAGTGCAAGAGGCCTAGCTTTCAGCTTACTTTGGCTTTCAACATGCCTTTCTTATTAAGCTAAATCATTTCTAGATTTTGATTTAAAATGAGAGATGTGTGACTCTTCCCTTCACTTGAACACTTGGAGGACATTGTAGGGTTAGTAATTGGTCTAATACTGTTGTGTCTCAGGGAATAGGGAGGCCCAAGGAGAGGGAGGGAGACAGGGGAATAGGCAGTCAGTGGAGCAGTCAGAACACATACATTTATTAAGTTTATCTTCCTATATGAGTAAAATTTGTTGCATCCCCGATGACAAGAGTAACATGAAAAATCACTGATCATAAAGCACTATATAGATACGATGAACAAGTATGAAATACTGTGAGTTATTAACCTATGACACAGAGACATGCTGTTGGAAAACAGTGGCAATACACTTGCTCAACCTGGAGCTGTCAGAGACCTTTGATTTGTAAAAATGGCAATGTCTGTGAAGTAAGATAAAGTGAAGTGGAATGAAAAGATGTATGCCTGCAAATAAGCAGACATTCCATGGACTAGGAGACAGAAATGGGTGATAACATAGGTACTCAACATCATTAGTTATTAGCAAGAAATTTAAAGGCACAGGAAAACTGATTATTCTCAGGTCCCTAGAGTTCTCACACCAGGATTCTGTTTATCTCTTTGCACTCTCTGTTGGCTGCCTTTCTCTGCTCTTCCTGGACGTATCAGGGCTTCTGTGCTCTTTAGTCCCAAATCCGTATTCCTGAGAGAATCTAATCCACTAGAATTGGGTCAAAACTCTGCATCTGCGTCAGTTGATCATTGCTGGGCCTACCTGCACCTCTGTATGGTGGTGAGGCAAAAGTTCCCAGAAACGTAGGAGTTGGGGAGACTGTCGTCTCAAATGCCAGGCCAACATCTGGAGCGGTGACCACATGTTCAGAGTGAGCCCATCCTCGAAGGAAAACCAAGTTGGTTACTTTCATTATTTCTAGTGTTTTTTTTTAAAAATTTCAGATTAATGTGAGGGTACATAGGATTGTTACAATATTTACATGTTAGGTAAGGTCCCTATTGTAGTTGTGTCTCATTCCCAGGAGTCTGCCATATACCTTTATATTGTGCCTTGTTTTTTATTTTTATTTCAGAATACTATGGGGGTGCAAATGTTTTGGTTATATGACTTGCTTACATAGTTTGAATCAAAGTTATAAGTGTGCCCCTGAACCAGATAAGTGTGCATTATACCCATGAGGTGTGAATTTACTTCTCCCCTCTAACCCCTCCCACCTGTTTGCTTTCCATTGACTTAAACTACCAAATGTGCAAAGGGGTAGCTTAGAACCATATTCTGTGTTCATTCATACAATTTTTCTGTTTTTTCAAAGGAATAATTTGAAGGTCACAACTTGATTCTTTTTCATGTAGTTATATTTTTTTATTGAAAGTGAAAAGATTTTTTCCCCCTATGTATCTTATACATAACCAGATGCTTTCTAACACCCATGGATGAGAATTAGCTCAAAGATGCCTGCAAAACTGTATCAGGTTGTTTCCTTTGGTGAGTATTAATTGTGAAGCAAACTTGAATTTCAGATACCCAGGCAAAATAAGAGTCTGATCAAGTTGGAGTGACTATATTGCAATTTAATCATACATGAATGCTTTTTTGGTGCGTTATACCATTCACCAAGTACCAAAATGTATCTGTAGGGGAACCTTCAATACTCAATACACTCAATACTATACATTTCCAGCTCTATCATTAGCTAAAAGGGAGTTTAAGAAGAACACAAAGTACTGTATGCCTTTAGGACTGTAGCGTTAACTTGCAGTTCAGTTACAATTCTGCCAAAGTTTGTTTAATGGAGCATAAACAAAGTTCACTGCATACAAGAGATGCCTTAAAACCACAGAGGACGACTGGAACTTGGGGACGGTGCTTCAGTCTCCACTCCTCAGCTATTGTATGAATTCAGCTCTTAAGAAATAAAAAGATTAATGAGTGCACCCAGTCCAGGGCTGGAAAGCTGCTTCTCCCGAGGCCACCCACTGTCTGGCTGCCACATCCAATCCTTTCCCGGGTCAGTTTGGTTCCTCCTTCTTGTATTACTCTCTCTCTCTGCCTCTCCCATTTCCCAGTACAAATTTCTAAAGAACTCTAAGGATCTGCTTCTAACTAAACAAAGCTCTTCATCTAAGGTCACCTTTAGGTAGGCAGCCTCAGCCAGATACCTGCCTGTGGGGTGAATCAATGCTCTCTTGTCCTAAGAAAGGCCCAGTGTTGTTTCCATCTTCAGCTGGAAGGAGCGTGTCAGACATGGCAGGTCTATGTGGCATGTAAGGGTCAGTCTACAGTCTCTCAAGCATCTCACAGGTCCCAGTGGTGGCAGGACTGTAGTAAAGGACTTTGCAATTCCAACTTCTAAACCAATTAAAAACCCCAAAGAGACAGTATCTAACAGAAAAAGAGCAGTCATAAATTTATAATATACAGTTAAACATATTTAATAGAAATATTAAAATAATCATTACATCTCCTCTTATTGCTGAAACCATGAAAGAATATGCCTTTTGTAATCAAATTAATAATTTTTTATCATGCAAAAGATATTTTTGTTATTACATTCAAGTAGAGACTATTTCAAAACAAGTTTATATAGACTTCAAAAGGCTACACTCAAAGAAAAGTGAAATTGATTTAAATACTATTATAGTTTACTGTATGCTGCTGGCATACTCATATTCACAGTTTATAAAGTAAAAAAACTAAATTCTTATAACTCAGCTCTGAAATAGATGCATTTTCATTAATACATTCACTAATTAAGTCTGTTCTTCTAAGACAGGAAGAAAGAAATATTGAAATATTCTTTAAAGAACAAACTTAAGTCAGCAGCAAGTTTCAGTTAAACTAAGTTGGAAACCAATGTTCTATGTAACCAAAGTACAAAGTTCTCCAGTAAGACTGAAAATCAAGAGTCTAGTGGAAGGCTTAAGAGAACTTCCAAGAGCATACTGTGTGGTGATTTATTAACAAATATTAAAAATAGAATTCTAAAATTTTTGATTTAAGGACACAATTTTGATCTAGTCATTAAAACATATTCAGAGGCATCAAAGGCAAGTAACATTATTATCTAGGCTTATTCACAAAAACCATGAAAACGTGGCACTTTCTAAAGTCCATCCGATGGAAAGCCATAGAACGACATCATCTGCCCCGAAGCATTAGAGCACCAATTTCATAGTTAGATACAATGTTGAAAAATACAGTGGCTGCTGTGGCATGTTTTTATTTGGGGAGATGAAGTGAATTCTTAAAACAGACTCCTACTATGTAGCTTGAAAGTACTGGTCCCACACCAAAAGCCTGGAGAGACACCATTGAAAGCCCCCCAACTAGGTGGTGGTGGTGTTTTTTCTTAGTGTCATGCCAGCTAGTACTAGGGCTTCTGACAACATAATGAGTTCTGAGAAAATGTATTGTAGACGGAAAAACCCTTAGTTCATTTTAAACGAAATAACTTTTCTTTTAACTTAGCATAATTAACTATATTTATTTCCTAGTACCTAAATAAACATAAGTCAACTCTCCAATAAAGCATTTTCCTTCATAGTACGATCACATTTTCTCAGAAATTTATAACTAGTAACAAATCTATCTGCAAAATCTGACATTGCAATAAATAGTCTTGAAGCATTATTTTAAAAGCCTAAATTCCAGTTGGTACAGGACCAAAATTTAGTTTAACTTCAAAATTCACAGTACTGAGGTTCCAGAGAAGGGGGAGTGGAGTCATTCTTCATGTTTTCATTCTGGCAGCGTGCCTGGAGTGCACCTGAGGCAGAGGGCCGCGGACTGGTATCAACTCTACAGCTGCTATACTTCCACTTCCAGCTGAGACTTTAAAAACCTATTTGTCATATATATGTACAAACATATGTAGATGTGACCTTGTATACATACTTTTTGACAAAAAATGACAGTAATATATACATGAACGATTTTTGCAAAATGGATTCTATTTGGTTAATGAAGAATTTTCTTTCCACCAATCTATCGAAGTCCGGACCAACTATGCAGATAGGATGCCCATCCAGAAGAACGGGAAGCATTTTCTTCTTCACCTTGGAAAATTAAAAAAAAAAAAAAAAGACAAATTTTCTCAATGCGAAATCTATATTCTAGAATCATTCTATACTATAAGCAAGTAATATATTTTATACAGCAAACCTCCATAGCTGACCACCTCCTTAAATTGACCTAACTTTTATAAACCACACATGTATGTTATCAGTATAGTAGGTCTATTTTCTTATGTTGACCACCTCCCTATGTTGACCCATTTATTACAGGCCTTTGGATGGTCAGCTTACAGAGGTTGTACTATATTATATTACATTCCATCCTTTAGACAGTTATTATTCTAAATTTCTCTTTTTTTAAGGATATATTGAGCCAATTTAATAGCTACATTTATATGTATATTTTAACTCTAAAACACTGATATGCAAGGTGAAGCAATCTAGAACCATCAAATGGTTTAAACAAATCTAGCTATGGGTGGTGCTATGGCTTAGTGGGTAGGGCACCGGCCCCATATACCGAAGGTGGGGGTGGGGGGTTCGAACCCAGCCCTGGCCAAACTGCAACAAAAAATAGCTGGGCCTTGTGGTGGGTGTCTGTAGTCCCAGCTACTTGGGAGGGTGAGGCAAGAGAATCACTTAAGCCTAGGAGTTGGAGGTTGCTGTGAGCTGTGACCCCACCGCATTCTACTGAGGATGATAAAGTGAGACTCTGTCTCAAAAAAAAAAAAAAAGAAACCTAACTATGAAAATTATGCAGAAATAATTCTCTACAAATAATGTTACATACCAGTATATAAGAAATGCCTCCACTATTCTGAAATACCATCTTCTCATATCATATTTTGGTGTTGTGAATCAATGTCTATTCTTGAACATTCGAAATTTATTGTCTTCCTCTATTAGACAATCCCAAAATAAAGTTCTCAGCACAAGTAAGTACTGTTGTAATAGGGACTTTTTTTTTCTTTTTTAAATTCTTGTAAAATAGAAACCTTGGTCTGTGTTACTCAGCGGAGTGGTGGAGGCCAGACAACGCGGCCTGGAGTGTGGAGTTGCGAGCAGCACTGGGTTAACAGTGGCGGTGCCTCCAGGATGGCGCCCGTCCCTCTCAGCAGGCTTTTCTGTCGCCATTCGCTGAGCTGCCGGTCTTAACAGCTTTACAGTCATTTGTAATGGTTAACTCAGATTCCCTTGCTGTGGTTAACATTAAATCTAGGAGGTCCATAGGTTTAATGTAAGTGAACATGTTTAGTGATGTGCCTGACAAAAACAAGTAACCAAAATGGAACTTCCTTGAGGGCAGGCCTGTCTTGTATCTTGTTTCTCTATAACCTAGCCTGCCACGACCCTCGATCGGCGCCTGCTGGACCCTGGTAAGAGCAGCGCCTGCTGGGCCTCTGCACGCCCTGAAGAGGAACTCCGGGAGCCGCCTCAAACCCGCGTCCTCCCTCCTGTACCTTCCCTGCCTCCACACCAGCCGGCTCATCTGGCCAGGGACTCTGGTAGCTGCGTGCCCTATGGAGCCATTCTCCTGGCCAGAGACTGCTACACCCTTGGGCTCTCTGTGCCAAAGTCACTGGGCGCCAGGCACTCCCAGAACCGTGTGTACCACCTCCCGCCCTGTTGCTGGATACTGGAGCTGCTCCTACAACCAGAACTACCTGGCTGGGGAAGCCCCAGAGGAGCTACACAGGGTCACTCCCTACAAAGATCCAGCAACAATAGAGTGATCTCACTGGGGTCTAATCTTGGAGAGACACCTCCCCAACTCTGAGGACGGCCAGAGGAAATAGTGAAAAACAATCATGAGGCGAAATCAACGGAAATACTCTGGCAATATGAATAATCAGAGTAGATCAACTCCCCCAAGGAACAATGGGGCAGACACAGCACAAGATCCCATTTATAAACAAATAGCTGAGATGTCGGAAATTGAATTCAGAATCTGGATAGCAAATAAGATCGAATTAGAATTCCAAGCAAATAAGATCGAATTAGAATTCCAAGCAGTAACCCAAAAGATGTCTCAAGAGTTCAATGAATTCAAAGAATAAATGACCAAAGATTTTGACACATTGAGACAAGAAGTTGTAGCCCTCAAAGATCTGAGAAACACAGTAGAATCCCTCAGTAACAGAATGGAGCAAGCAGAAGAAAGGATTTCTGACATCGAAGACAAAGCTTTCGAATGCTCCTAAACTCTCAAAGAGGAAGAGAAATAGAGGGCAAAAACAGATCACTCTCTCAGAGAGCTCTGGGATAATTCAAAGAAAACCAATATTTGTCTTATAGGGATCCGTGAAAGTGATGAAATGGCTTCACAAGGCACAGAGTCTCTTCTCCATGAGATTATGAAGGAGAACTTTCTAGACATGCCAAGAGATTCTGAAATTCAGATAGCAGTTTCAGAACTCCAGCATGACTCAACCGAATAAGACATCCCCAGACACATCATAATCAATTTCACTAAAGTTAATATGAAGAAGAAAATTCTGAAAGCAGCCAGATGAAAGAAAACCAACACCTACAAGGGGAAGAATATTGAAATAACTGCAGTTCTCTCTGCTGAAACCTTTCAAGCTAGAAAAGGGGGACGGTCATCGACTTTTAATCTAAAACAAAATTACTTTCTTTTTTTTTTGTAGAGACAGAGTCTCACTATACTGCCCTCGGGTAGAGTGCCGTGGCGTCACATGGCTCACAGCAACCTCTAACTCTTGGGCTTATGGGATTCTCTTGCCTCAGCCTCCCAAGCAGCTGGGACTACAGGCGCCCGCCACAATGCCTGGCTATCTTTTGTTGCAGTTTGGCCGGGGCTGGGTTTGAACCCGCCACCCTCGGCATATGGGGCCGGCACCCTACTCACTGAGCCACAGGCGCCGCCCTAAAACAAAATTACTTTCAACCCAGGATCCTGTACCCAGCTAAACTGAGTTTCATTTATGACGGAGAAATTAAATACTTTAATGACATTCACATGTTGAAGAAATTTGCCATAACTAAACCAGCTCTCCAGGATATTCTCAGACCTATCCTTCATAAAGACCAGCATAACCCTCCACCACAAAAGTAAACCCACCCAGAAAATTTTGATGAAATTCCAACTTCCACAGTCGCAAAAGGATTAAAAATGTCCACCGGACTCTCAAAAGGCTTATCAATATTCTCAATTAATGTGAATGGTTTAAATTGTCCTCTAAAGAGGCACAGGTTGGCTGACTGGATACAAAAACTCAAGCCAGATATCTGCTGCATACAAGAATCCCATCTTACATTAAAAGAAAAACATAGATTCAAGGTGAAGGGATGGTCATCTATACTCAAGGCAAATGGAAAGCAGAAAAAAGCAGGCGTTGCAATCCTATTTGCAGATGCAATAGGCTTTAAACCAACCAAAATAAGGAAGGATAAGGATGGACACTTCATATTTGTTAAAGGTAATACTCAATACAATGAGATTTCAATTATTAATATTTATGCACTTAACCAGAATGCACCTCAATTTATAAGAGAAACTCTAACAGACTTGAGCAACTTGATTTCCTCTAGTTCGACAGTAGTTGGAGATTTTAACACAGTTTAGCAGTGCTGGATAGATCCTCCAAAAAGAAGCTAAGCAAACAAATTTTAGATTTAAACTTAACCATTCAACATCTGGACTTAACAGACATCTTCAGAACATTTCATCCCAACAAAACTGAGTACACATTCTTCTCATCAGTCCATGGAACATACTCCAAAATTGACCACATCCTAGGCCACAAATCTAACCTCAGCAAATTTAAAAAAATAGAAATTATTCCTTGCATCTTCTCAGACCATCATGGAATAAAAGTTGAACTCAATAACAACAGGAATCTGCATACCCATACAAAAATATGGGAGCTAAATAACCTTATGCTGAAGGATAGATGGGGTATAGACCATCTTAAGAAGGAAATCACCAAATTTCTGGAACAAAACAACAATCAAGACACGAATTATCAGAACCTCTGGGATACTGCAAAGGCAGTCCTAAGAGGGAAATTTATAGCACTGCAAGCCTTCCTCAAGAAAACGGAAAGAGAGGAAGTTAATAACTTAATGGGACATCTCAAGCAACTGGAGAAGGAAGAACATTCCAACCCCAAACCCAGCAGAAGAAAAGAAATAACCAAAATCAGAGCAGAATTAAATGAAATTGAAAACAAAAAAATTATACAACAGATCAATAAATCCAAAAGTTGGTTTTTTGAAAAGGTCAATAAAATAAACTTTTGGCCAACCTAACCAGGAAAAAAAAGAGTAAAATCTCTAATTTCATCAATCAGAAATGGTAAAGATGAAATAACAATAGACCCGTCAGAAATTCAAAAAATCCTTAATGAATATAACAAGAAACTTTACTCTCAGAAATATGAAAATCTGAAAGAAATCAACCAATACTTGGAAGTACGCCACCTACCAAGACTTAACCAGAATGAAGTGGAAATATTGAACAGCTATATCAAGTTCTGAAATAGCATCAATTATACAAACTCTCCCTAAAAAGAAAAGCCCAGGACTAGATGGCTTTACGTCAGAATTCTACCAAACCTTTAAAGAGAACTAGTACCTATATTACTAAACTTCTTCCAAAACATATAAAAAGAAGGAAAACTACTCAACACATTCTACGAAGCAAACATCACCTTGATCCCTAGGGATCAGGGAAAGACCCAACAAGAAAAGAAAATTATAGACTAATATCACTAATGAATATTGATGCAAAAATACTCAATAAGATCCTTAGAAACAGAATCCAACAACGCATCAAAAAAATTATACACTATGACCAAGTGGGATTTATCCCAGGCTCTCAAGGCTGGTTCAATATACATAAATCTATAAATGTAATTCAGCACATGAACAAACTAAAAAATAAAGACCATATGATTCTCTCAATTGCAGAAAAAGCTTTTGATAATATCCAGCATCCCTTCATGATCAGAACACTTAAGAAAATTGGTATAGAAAGGACATTTCTTAAACTAATAGAGGCCATCTACAGCAAACCCACAGCCAATATTGTATTGAATGGAGTTAAATTGAAATCATTTCCACTTAGATCAGGAACCAGGCAAGGTTGCCCATTGTCTCCATTGCTCTTTAACATCGTAATGGAAGTTTTAGCCATTGCAACTCTGTGGGATTACCCTAAAACAGAACCATTCTTTTTTTTTGGACAGAGTCTCACTATGTTGCCCTCTACAGAGTGCTGTGTCGTCACAGCTCACAACAACTTCAAACTCTTAGACTTAAGTGATTCTCTTGCCTCAGCCTCCCAAGTAGCTGGGACTACAGGCCACCCGTCACAACGCCCGGCTATTTTTATGTTGCAGTTGTCATTGTTTGGCAGGCCATTGCAATTAGGGAAGAAAAGGCGATCAAGGGTATCCACATAGGGTCAGAAGAGGTCAAACTTTCACTCTTCACAGATGATGTGATCATATACCTGGAAAACACTAGGGATTCTACTACAAAACTTTTAGAAGTGATCAAGGATCTGGATAACAAGCTCTCAATCCAGGGGGGAAAAGCCTCCAAGTCAACATCTAAAAATTCTTCTTAGAGACATCAGCTACTTGCAAAATAAAATCTTTTCCTTTTTAATTTAAATTGCCCTCACTGTCATACCCTTTAAAAATTGCCTTCATAACACCCTTAAAAAGGAAAGTAATGCCATAGAATAGAGGATAGTACTCTGGAATTAAATAAGAAACTTCAGCAAATGGAGTGCTCAGGTTTGACAAGAAAAACAGGTGAAGTTCAAACAATACTGTCAGTTAAAAACTATAAACCTGTGTCTATGGCACTGGTCACAGACGAAGAAAAACCAAAATGTTTTCATTCCAACAGAAAGGACAAAAGTGAAAACCCTAACTACTGGACCTCAAAACCACTAACCAAGAGAACTTTTTTAATTTAAACCTTGGCTTAACTACAGAATTCTAAGCCTTATTTTTGATCAACCTGGGATCCATGGCAACCCTTTTGCTACCTGGGACTTGGAAGGATAGTAGATATAAATCAGGCTGCTGGACCCCAAGGCTAGTGACACTATTATAACCTCCACAGCTCTGGAGTCAACCTGAGGGGCTGGGATATGGGATATCTGATTTTTCCATAAAAATTTCCTAGAAAGAGAGAGAAAGAAAAGAAGGAGGTAGTGGAAGGCTGGGGAAAGAGCCTGGGCAGTCTATTTAAGAGGTAATACAAAAACTTTCTCTACACTGAAAGTGTTCTGAAGACAGGTCTTTATGGGACACTTCGACCCCACCCCAGTTTTAATGATACATGGTTAGGACCCCAGGAGACATTCTGAAAGACGAAACTGCACACATGGAAAGTTTTTCTCCCTAGTTCATTAGCTCCCCCATCACCCTTCTACCCCATTCCCACCCAATCCCACCCTTCTCCATGACCAAAAATATCAAATCAGTAAGGAAGGTGTGGGCTTCTTGCCCGGCCACGCCTCTTTTGCATATTTCTTCTTCTTGGGTTCATTTACAGCTTCAGGGTTATAGACTGCAGGGTTTGGTGCTGGGTTCATATTCACTGCTGATGGTACAACAGGAGTCAAGTCCACGTCAGGGGCGAGGTTCGGGTATGGCATGGGCAAGCCACCGATGAGCGCTGTCCCATGGATGCCATGCGGCTGGGAGCCGGCCTCATTGTGTGTTGGGGGCAGGGCCCCGTAGAGTCCTCCACTGAAGGCAAAGTTCTGCATGCGCCTGTTTCCTGATTCCTCCAGGCCCAGAGAGCCAGGGCCATCCACTCGCTTCTTCTTGACTGGGACCACTGCAGTTTGCACCATATTCCTAAAGCGACCAACTGAGGGATCCACATCCTCTGGGTTGATGATCTCATCATCCTCACTGAATGTCACCCGTGAGTTCTTCCTCTTCCTCTTTGGTCTCTGAATGTCCAGATTTCCCTCCTCAATGGTGAGGGTAGAAATCTGCTTATTGTGGGCAGTGTTGAACTCTGTCAGGTTATCAAGCTCGGTTTCTTCCTCTGGAAGTCCCAGTAAGCCTTTGAGTTCATCATCCTCTCCACCCATCTTCTCATCTCCTTTCACAGCTGATGGCAATGTCTGAGGCTTCTCACGCAGAGTGTATGCCCTTGTGGATGCACCAAAAGAGACCGTGGAATCGATGGGAATTTGCTGAGGCTTGTGTGGTTCCAACCGTATATGACCTAAGAAAGTGCCATGTGTACTATTGAGATCTATCAGGAAAACTCTCTTCAGATGCTTGTGGTAGACCAGTGCAGCGTGGACCCGAGAGCAAGACTGGTGGTCAATGGTAAAGTCACACAAATCAGGGTTTCTCCCAAATAAGTAATACTTCTTCTCATCAATAATCAGTTTTGTTGCTCAGGCTGGTCTGGTCTTGAACTCCTTAGCTCAAGCAATCCACCCGCCTTGGCTTCCCAGAGTGCTAGGATTACAGGCGTGAGCCACCGCGCCCAGCTTCAGCCCTCAATTAGTTTGTCTCCTTTGACTACATCTAGATGTAAACCAGGAGGAGGCTTACCTGCCCAGGTCGGGCAGTCGAACAGCGGGAGGCCTGGAACCTGAGTTCGCGGCTGCCGCCATCTTGCGTCCAATTCAATGTTTTTTAAATATATTTATTGAGGTCTGTGCAGAGGTTTTTGTATTAACAAAACCTTTTCATTCCTCTTAAATACCACATAGTAAGACTACCGTATGCCAGGTGTATGTTTAACTTTTTATACAAAATGCCAAACTTTCCCAAGGTGGTTGTATCACTTTGTATTGTTCCAGTTATTCTTTTTATCTTTCTTATAAAATCTTGGCTTAAAGCTCAGAAAAATTCTGGAATTCCAAAAAAATTTCAGAATGGGTCTTCCTTGCTTTTTAATATTATCTCTCTCTCTCTATATATATAAAATGACATTTTCGTAACCTTAAAAAAAGCAAACACCTCTTTTTTTTGTAGAGACAGAGTTTCATTTTATCGCCCTTGGTAGAGTGCCGTGGCGTCACACAGCTCACAGCAACCTCCAACTCCTGGGCCTAGGCGATTCTCTTGCCTCAGCCTCCCGAGTAGCTGGGACTACAGGCACCCGCCACAATGCCCGGCTATTTTTTTGTTGCAGTTTGGCCGGGGCCGGGTTTGAACCCACCACCCTCGGTATATGGGGCCGGCGCCCTGCTCACTGAGCCACAGGGGCCGCCCGCAAACACCTCTTTTAATTACATACACTTTTCCTCCCTCCTCTTCTCCCCAGAGGTGACCATTATTAAATTTAGTATCACCGTTCCAGACATCTTTGTGTTTTCATACATATATTTGTACCATAGTTGGACCTCATGCAGAGAAGTGTTAAAACTTTTTTTTTTGAGACAGTCTCACTTTGTCACCCTCAATAGAGTGCTGTGACATCATAGCTCACAGCAACCTCAAACTCTTGGGCTCAAGTGATCCTCTTGTCTCAGCCTCCTAAGTAGCTGGTACTATAGGTGCCTGCTATAATACTTGGCTATTTTTATTTTTTTTTTTATTTATTTATTTTTTTGTAGAGACAGAGTCTCACTTTATGGCCCTGGGTAGAGTGCCGTGGCCTCACACAGCTCATAGCAATCTCCAACTCCTGGGCTTAAGCGATTCTCTTGCCTCAGCCTCCCGAGTAGCTGGGACTATAGGCGCCCGCCACAACGCCCGGCTATTTTTTGGTTGCAGTTTGGCCGGGGCCGGGCTTGAACCCGTCACCCTCGGTATATGGGGCCGGCGCCCTATCGACTGAGCCACAGGCGCCGCCCTGGCTATTTTTAGAGACGGGGTCTCACTCTTGCTCAGGCTGGTCTCGAGCTTGTGAGCTCCAGCAATCCATCTGCTTTGGCCTTCCAGAGTGCTAGGATTATAGGCGTGAGCTACCGTACCAGGCCCCATTTTCAGCCTTTTAAATGGAGAAACTCTTTCTATAGTTTAAAAGCCAGTTTCATTTGTTTTTTTGTTAACTATCTTGTTTTATCCATGCAGTACTTATGAACTTCTGGGTAACAAATTACCACAAACCTCGTGGATTAAGATAAGACATATTTGTTATTTCACAGTTTCTATGAAACCGTGAATCCCTTGTAACCTACCATCTTTGTTGTATTCTACTGGTTAGTGGATCAAGAATGGCTCTGCTCACCTGTAGTCAGCAGCTAGGGTGCCAGGCACATACATGGGGGCTGGCATGTTCGAACCTGGCCCAGGCCTGCCAAACAATGACAACTGCAACATAAAAATAGCCGGGCGTTGTGACGGGTGGCCTGTAGTCCCAGCTACTTGGGAGGCTGAGGCAAGAGAATCACTTAAGTCTAAGAGTTTGAAGTTGTTGTGAGCTGTGACGACACAGCACTCTATAGAGGGCAACATAGTGAGACTCTGTCCAAAAAAAAAAAAGAATGGTTCTGTTTTAGGGTAATCCCACAGAGCTGCAATCAAGATATTGGCAGGCTGGAATCTCATCTGAAGGCTGGACTGGAGAAAGATCTGCTTCCAAACTCATGTGGTAGTTCGCAGAATTTGGTTCCTCCAGGTTGCTGAACTGATAGTCTCAGTTCTTGCTTCCTATTGGCTAAGGACAGCCTTGGTTCTTCACCACATGGACCTCTCCTATATGGCAGCTTGCTTCATCAAAGTGTACAAATGGAGAAGGCAGAGAGTCTGCTAGCAAGACATTAACTCACACTCCCTCGTAACCTACCACCTTTGTTGTAGTCTGCTAGTTAAAAATAACTCAGTAGCTCAGTCTCCTGACCCTCTAGGAGAGAGGATTACACAAAGGACTATTTCTGAAGGAGAAAATCATGAAGGCAAAGACTTTGTAGAAGTCTATCTTCCACAATCTGCATGAAGAGCTTCTAGGAAGCTAGAGGAAGAGATGTCATTAGAGATGGACAACTGGGCACTGATTAGGTGTTCTGAGAGAGGAGCTTTAATCCCAAGAATAAAGAGAACCAATTGCCTTAAACTGAAATGCAGACTGTCCTATGCTCATACGGAATAAATGCTATACTCATTCTTGTAATGTAATAAAAATTCAGCTGCGCTCAGATCTGGCAGGATCCTGTAGATTATGGGAAAGTATCCTGCTCTGTGAACTGTGACTTAGTTTGGGAGTAAAGAAAATGGAGAGAAGCAACTTCTAGTTCTTGCTTGAGCAGCAAAGTTGAGATTCTAATTTTGTATAGAGAAGTATATGTTCTGTGTAGGTAACTTATCTGGGGAGCAAAAGTTCTATCTCAGAAAGAAACTGTACCGTGTTGACAACGTTCCTGCAGGTATTTACCTCTTTAGCTAAACAAGGACCAAGAGAAAAGCCGTGTTGAGACAGGCTGCATTGCTCCTGCGCTGAGAGGTTATTCTCTTTTGATCATGTTCTATATCCTCTTCAAATCAAATCAAGCACTTGCAGTGGGAATGTGAGCATGAATTCTCTTCCTGCCAGTCTGGACACGATCAAAAAGTTTATGGCTCGCTTGGCCTATTTTCCTATCGGGTTTTTGGCCTTTTTTCACTTTATTTACTTCTAAAGACTCACAGACTGTGGTGTGTGTATCATGTACATTATGGGGAAGTATTGAGCTCTGTGAACTGTGACCTAGTTTGGGAGTAAAGAAGACATAGAGAAGCAACCTCTAGCTCTTGTTTGAGCAGCAAAGTAGAGATTCTAATTTTGCATAGAGAAGTATGTGTACTATGTGGCTAACTTATCTGGGAAGAAAAAGTTCTATCTCAGAAAAGAGACATCCAAATGTGAACTGTGTTGAGATTTAACAGGCAGGGGACAGAGTGAGTGAACATTTGTGATGCAAGCAGAGGAACAACCAATACTTCCCAGCAGTGTCTCCTTGATGTTACTTGTTTGGGGACTACTGGTGCACTCCACCTTACACAAAGAACTGACAGGCTGCTCTGAGCAGCTCATGACACCTGCTTGAAATTTAAGTTGGGCTCATAATATGTATTTATTATGAGGAGTTTGATGTTGCTTATCAGAGTTGGGTAACCTATTTTACTCCCTAAACTAATATTTCACAAATACACTCAAACCCCCAGAAAGAAAACATTTTACATCATGATCTGATACAGTCAGACTAGATACCCACACTGATGCATTATACCTAGAGTTTCAAGAAACAATTCTTACTCTTCCTACATCCAATATATTCTGATGTTTGACTTTTCCTTTTCATTTAAAAAAATATTTCGGATGTGATCCACTAAATTGATTTCACTACTCACTAAAGGGTAGCAACCTAAATGAAAAATGCTGTTATAAACTTTATGCAAAATCAGAAATTGTAAACATTGCTTCCAAGGACATAAGAGGCAAGATGTACTTGTGTTGTTTGCTCTGATGGCCCTGCCCCCTCCGGTGCTAGAAAGAGTGGCTCTCAGATGTTCTCTTCTGGCATCCCACATGTGTGCAACATTGGTTATTCTCTTCAGGGCCCTGGTAATGCAGTGTCCCTGGTGTTAAGGTCTTGAGCTCCTATCTGTAAGATGGCAACAAGTTTCCTCTGCATGTTTTTCCTTCTTGTACCTCATACCTTCTTCCTAGGGAATTTTCCTTTTGCCTTAAGTACATTGTTGAGAATTTCCAATGGAGGCAAACTTTTAGTTTCTGTTTATTCACTCTCACCCTGTCCCCTGTATGTTCTGGGTTTCTTTTTTTTTTTGTAGAGACAGAGTGTCACTTTATGGCCCTCAGGTAGAGTGCCATGGCATCACACAGCTCACAGCAACCTCCAACTCCTGGGCTTAAGCGATTCTCTTGCCTCAGCCTCCCGAGTAGCTGGGACTACAGGCGCCCGCCACATCACCCAGCTATTTTTTGGTTGCAGTTCAGCCGGGGCCGGGTTTGAACCCGCCACCCTCAGTATATGGGGCTGTTGCCTTACCGCCTGAGCCACAGGCACCGCCCTGTTCTGGGTTTCTTACAAACTTGTCAGAAAGATCTTAAAAAATACTTATATAAGACTGGCAGTTACTTTTTTCAGCACAGTGCAGATGGTCTTATACCAGTGATGTTGAGAATTCAACTTTGAATCTGTTACTCTTTCAAAGGTGAAGCAACATGTCTTCTTCCCCTGGCTGCTTTAGAAATTTGTCTTGTTTTTTCGGGGGGAAGTTTCACTTTATGTGAAAAGAGGTAGATTTCTTTGTTTTTGTTTTTATCCTGCTTGAGATTTTGGCTTTCTTAACCTGGGGATGGATATACTTCATCAGTTTTGTAAGATTTTCAGCCATTCTCTTCACGTATTATCTCTGCTCCATTCTTTCCCCTCTTTATACCTTCAATTAGTAAATATATGTTTGATGCCTTCATTCTATCCTCTATATCTTTTGCTCACTTTTCTATTTCTTTCGTCTTTTGTTTTTCCATGCTCAATTCAGCATAATTATTTCTGACCTATCTTCTGGTTTATATTCTCTCTTAAGCCGTATCTAAATCTGCCTCTAACCATCATAATTTTCAGTTTTTATAAGTTCCCTTTTATTTACTCACATAGCTAAGAGGCAAGAAGTAAATAACCTTAAAAATCAAACTAATTTAAGTTTAGTAAGTGTAGTTTTCCTATATGTTTATAGGACGTAGAAAAACCATGTATTAGAGTTCTGGGTTTCTTATGAACTTCTATATAGTACATGTGTATGTATATCTTTTATGAAATTATTTAAAAATTTCTCTGTTATTGATATACCTTAGGTTAGTATTTTAGACCTTTCAATCAATGGATCCTCAACTTACAGGAGCCCCTTGGGTGTTAGCAACATCTATATTATATTACACATGCTAGGGTTTTAAAAGAGACATGCTACACATTTAGAAATCATATCACTATTCTGTGCAAAGCTACACTTTAAAAGATATATGCATTTTATTATTCTGGTTAATTTTACAATGATAAAAAGGATCTAGTCTTGACAGAATTGAAGTAGTATATAAAGCAAATTAATAATATAGAATAGGGCGGCGCCTGTGGCTCAAGGAGTAGGGCGCTGGTCCCATATGCCGGAGGTGGCGGGTTCAAACCCAGCCCCGGCCAAAAAAAACCACAAAAAAAAAAAAAATAGAATAATTTATTACTAAAAATTTATATAATGTATTCTTATTTTGAATCTTGTAACAAAAATGCTATCGTGGTTATGGGAATGTACCTATAGTTTGCAAAACTGAGATTATCATTAGTATTGAAAACATTTCTCTTTCATCATTACAAAGCTGTACTGTAAGAAAACAGATTTGGTGGGGCCTTGGTGTGTGTCACACTTTATAGGGGCAAGACATGATTGCAAGAGGGACTTTACCTAACAATTGCAATCAGTGTAACCTGGCTTATTGTACCCTCAATGAATCCCCAACAATAAAAAAAAAAAAAAAGAAAAGAAAACAGATTTGAAGAAACTATCAATACTATTATATTCAGAAAGTATTTTTGCAAAGAAATTAAGCCTGAATCTTATCAGTCCTCTAGATCAGGAGTGCTCCAGGTATGGACCCCTAGACCAGGAATATCAGCATCTAATTGCAAAAAATACAAAATCCTGCGTCAGAAACGGGGAGTTTTGATGGAGTTTTAATGACCAACTGATTCTGATGCCTGCTCAATTTTGAGGATGACTTTAAATCTATCCGTTTAGTTAGGAGTTATGGGGGAAGGAGAAACATGTTAAAGAGCAGCAACAAGATGAGGTCAGTCATCCAGACATTCTAGGTCTACTGATGTCTTAGAAAGTACACAATACCACCTACAAGATACTTTCCTGCCCCATCTGGCCCTGTTATATCTGGATCTAATCAGAGATCTAACTTCCTATTTATAAGCACTTGGAACAAGTTCAATGCTACCTTTAAGTACCAAACCCAGAATATAGGACAAATGACCAATTTCTTCAATAAATGATGTATTTAAAAAAGGAACATGGAATTGTTACAGCTAACAAACAAATAAACATACCCAACCCAACAAAACTAAGTTTAAGCAACATTAACCACATGCAATATACTGTTTGGGCTATTGTAAAAAGGCATTTGTGATAATCTAGGCACAAAAACCATGAAATAGGCATAGATGACAGAGAAATCCAATAAATGCTGATATTCACTAAGAAAATGAACTGATGTATGGGATTTGCTTTAAAATCTCTAGCTCTCCTCTACCCCTGCCAAAAGATTGCTCATGAATTGAAAACTAGTAAAGATGATAGCTGTTAGCTACAAGGGACACTGCAGTACTTTCCCTGTATGCTTAAAAATGTCTACAATAAAAATGTTTAAAACTAAAACAAAAATGAAACCACAATTCTTAAGATATAATCCAAAATCAGGGAACTACAGCAGCTATATGTGAAGCATTTCAAAGGAGTTTATGGTGTCACTGCATGAAATCTATTTGACATGAAAATATAAGCTCTAAAAACAGGAGAGCATTATTTGTCTGGATACTGGACTGCTATATACAGGCTATGTGTTGTGCTACATGACTCCATTATACCTAGATCGTCTGTGAAGCGGTGAAAGGGGCGAGGTAGGAAAGGAACAAGCCAATACATGTTAAAAGTATGATGTAAAACTAAACCATATTCAGCTCAATACCAGTACTTCATACCAGAATACAAATCCGACTTTTAAAGAGCTGGAAGATCAAATTAAGCATTGTATTGTTTTTGCTGAACATTAAAATTATATAAATGTATGATAGTTGCCTCCAGATGTTAAAAAGTCAGCTTTTCAAATCTAGTCACAGCTTACATATACAACAGAACCAAGCTAAATGAATAAAATTTAAAAGTTGTAATTTTAAAAGCCATAGTGTCAGAGAAAAGATTGTAAGCACACACACAAATTCTCAGCCACAAGGCCAACATTCAGTTAAATTTATAAAAGAGGAAGTTGTAAGACTCTTTCACCCACCTTGAGCAATTGCAGCAAGTTTTCCCTTTTCTTCAGGGCTGAGCTGCAACATTGTATCAATTACAGGAAGAAGCCTCTCTCTTTCACTACCTGGTTTCAGGAAGATGAACTGTAGCAAGACATTCTTCAAATATTCCAGGCTAGCTACAGACTTTTCTCGCTCTTGATTTCTTTCCAATCTTCTTATTTCACTTTTGAGAAGCTGGTGTTAGGAAAAATCAATTAAAAATAGGTTTTAAGAGCTTACTGAACACATGCCTTTTCCCCCTCTTTCTCCTGGAAGGCTCTCTCCCCGTGCAAATGACAATAAAGAAGCTGGGAAGCAGATGAAGAAGTGGAAATGACTCAATCCAGCATCTTACCAAGTACCGTTGACAAGTGAAGAGGATCCATGCTATGTAAATGCCAATTAGTTCCTGACTCAGAAGCAAAGGGCAGGGTGGAAACTGGGGTTGAAAGGTCCAGGACTGATGGAAAATTGACATAAGGAGCAACTGGGGCTATAGGTTGGTACCATAGTGCTCCCTCTGCCTTCTACTCGCTATAGAAACTGAGCCAGTGGGGTTCGGGGTCTCTGGGATAACAGATACACTGTGAGGAGCAGGAATAAACCTGAAAATGGCTGAAGTGAACATCTGCAGCCTCCATTAGCCCCTATGCCCAGAGCCCAGGCAGTTAAGATGTCCACAATGAACAGCACTTATGCAAAACAAAAAAACAAAAGGTGAGTTCAGAATACAGTTAAAATTCAGAAATGTAAGACAATATACAATATTATGAGAAAAATGGGACAAAGGATGACATGAAAAAGGTAATAGCACATTAAAGTCTTTGAGGAAGATTTCTGAGTCTAAACAGAGCTATGGCTTTTGGTTTATTTTCATTATTTCAGGTTAGCCCAGGAAAGTTAGCCAACTTTGTCCTAAAAACCTAGGGTTATTTAAAAAACGTCAATTAAAAAAAGACTAAGAAGTTATATGTAAGAGACTATGTATTTGTGGAAATATAACATTTAAATAAGTCACTTAGGTTCACTGGACTACTTAGTGATTTGTTAGATGTTACAATGTTTTGACTAGTGGGAAAATATAATTTTACAGGATGCATGCTCAAGTGGTGGGATGTCATGATATACACAAGTTACTGTAAATAACTGAATAATTCAGCAGGAGAAATATCAGTGAGCCACGGTGGAAATGTCTCACTTGACTAATGCTCAACTGCTCCACAATATTCCTAGATGCTGCTGGTGTCCGTCCACTTTGCTGTCTCTACCTATGAACTGTGTTAAATGGTTCAGTAGCATAAACATCAGATGAATGGTTTGAATTAGTAATGCTCCACTGTTCATCTTGAGAACTGAAGGACCCATTTAAGTTCTATTTAAGTGTATACAGAATGATGACCTGTGAACATCTCTCTAATTTCTAAATCTATTATGGTTTCTTAGAAAAAGTGAGAATTAAATAATATTTACATAATGGAATATTTACATAAAAGCAATATTTCTCACTGCCAGGAATCTAATATAAAGAATCAAGATGTTATAGATGCATTGGAAATGTGAATTTTTAAACTTCAGTGCATATGTATGGGGGGGGTCAAGAAAACCAACTGGGGGCTCGGTGCCCATGCTCAGTAGTTAGGATGCCAGCCACATATACCAAGGCAGGCAGGTTCGAACCCAGCGTGGGGCTGGCGCTTGGGGCTAGACAACAATGACAACGCCAACAAAAAAAAGAGCCAGGTGTTGTGGTGGGTGTCTATAATCCTAGCTACTTGGGAGGCTGAGGTGAGAGAATGGCTTAATAAGCCCAAGAGTTTGAGGCTGCTGTGAGCTGTGATGCCACCGCACTCTACTGAGGGTGACATTGTGAGACTCTGTCTCAAAAAACAAATAAACAAACAAAAAAACCAACTAGGGCTGGGTGCAGTGACTCATGCCTATAACCTTAGCATTCTGGAAGGCTGAGGTGGGGAACTGCTAGAGCTCAGGAGTTCAAGACCAGCCTGAGCAAGAGTGAGACCCCCATCTCTATTAAAAATAGAAAAACTAGCTGGGTGTTGTGGCAGGTGCTTGTATTCCCAGCTACTTAGGAGGCTAAGGCAAAAGGATTGCTTGAGGCCAGGAGTTTGATATTGCTGTGAGCTAGGCGGATGCCATGGCAGTCTACTCAGGGTGACAGATGGAGATTTTGTCTAAAAAAAGAAAAGAAAAGAAAACCAACTGGTAGTCTCTAAGGTGACCAGAGTTTTTGGCCTCACCTTAATTTGCTCCATAAGGATTGCATTGGTTGCTTCCGTTTCCCTCAGCAGGCTGTTTACGTGATCTGCACTTTTTGTGGTGGAACTGAGCTTTTGAACCAATTCTTCTTTGGTAAATTCGGCATGCCATAAAGGAGCCTCTGCAAGATGTTTTTCCAAGAAGTGATTTTCAAAATCAGAGATTACATATAAAGATTCTAAATAAGAAAAACATCTAAATACAAATATCTTACTCTATGGTATTATATAGGTTTCTTCAAATCGCTTTGCAATTCATCCATTCAACATGCCTCAAAGGGTTACGTGTTGAATGTAACTCAAATGAGACAGTATCTGGGTCAGGCATGGTGGCTTATGCCTGGAATCCTAGCACTCTAAGAGGCTGAGGTGGGAGAGTCACTTGAGCAAAGGAGTTTGAGACCAGCCTAAACAAGAGTGAGCCCCCATCTCTACAAAAAAATACAACAATTAGCTGGCTGTTGTGGCAGACACCTGTTGTCCCAGCTACTCTGGAGGCTGAGGCAGGAGAGTTGCTTGAGCCCAGGAGTCTGAGGTTGCTGTGAGCTAGGCTAAAGCCAGGGCACTCTAGCCTGGGCAACAGAGTGAGAGTCTGTCTCAAAAAACAAAACAAAACAAAAAAACAGACAGTATCTCTGTTGTAAAGCACATACTCTAACCAAATACAAGCCCCATTTCTGACATACATCATGACTCCATTTTTATACCATTTCGTTGGATTCATTTTATACATCCTCTTCCCATCTGTTAATATTCTAAGAATTCATGTTATTTCACTTGTACATGAGAGAAGTATTAACATTTACTGGTCACATATCATGGACCCTCTTAAGAATCTTTTATCTGGTGGGGCAAGTATCATTATTCAAAATTTATAGATGAAGGAACAGGCTGAGTGGTCACAAAATTTTGGCAAAAATCACAAAGCCAAGTCTGATTCTGGAGTCTACCATCACTCTATCATGATGCCTCTTTGTCATCACCATTAACTTTGCCTGAAGGAGCCACAGCTTGCAGTCTCCACCCCACATGGTCAGTGACCATGAACACAGATAGTCATTATTCCAGGTGATCCTGAAACTTCACGAAGCCATCAGGTAGATTCTCTCTGAATCATGACCAGTAATAGTCATTATAGGTAAGAATAAAATATGCCAAAACTTTACCATATTTATAAAGGCAAATTTAGCATTACTTCATCAAGAGGAATAAATAGAAATAGCCAGTTTCTTCAAAGGGTGAGAGAATAGTTTATCCTACGCTCTATACCACCATAGATCTTCCAACCACCTGTTTCTCATTCAAGACTGGAGTACAGCCAACATTTTATTTCAAAAATGATTTGTTTCACAATCTTTCTATTTCAAAAGGTGATAGGATAGTGAAACAAATTTTACTGGAGTGGCTAATAAAAGCATATATAACTTGGAAATTTCTCTCAATTAAGAAAATAAAATTAAGCTGGGCGTGGTGGCTCACGCCTGTAATCCCAGCACTGTGGGAGGCTGAGCCTGTAATCCCAGCACTGTGGGAGGCTGAGGAGGGAGAATCGCTTGAGCTCAGGAGTTCGAGACTTGCCTGAGCGACAGTGAGACCCCGACTCATGAAAAAAATGGAAAACCCCAGCCGGGCGCTGCGGCAAGCGCCCGTAATCCCAGCGGCTTCCGGAGGCTGAGGCAGCGGGGTGCCTGCAGCCCAAATCTGAGGTTGTCGTGAGCTACCACGCCCACTGCACTCTGCTCAGGGGCATAGGGTGGGACCCTGTCTCAACAAAAAAAAAAAAGAAAATAAAAGAAACATTTTGTGTTTCATGAAAAAGCCTTGTAAAAAGAAACAACACATTTAGGCAGAGTAACATACCAAGCTTAGTCTCTGAAGAGTTAAGCAGCTGCTCTAAAGACTGCGTGTGTGTGCTGGCAGAAGACACAGACTCAGTGTCAGTTGTCTCCATCCCTTCCCCCTCCTCCCGGGTCACAGCATGCATATCAAGAAGAGGGAGGTCTGCATTTCTTCTGTCTCGAAGGTTCTTCAGAGGTTGGTGGGAAGAAGCTGGGCCTGTTAAATTTTTTTTTTTTAATGGATAGGTGTGAGATAGTTCAAAACTGATGGATTCCTGCTTAACAGAGATATACAGTAAAATTACAATGTCAAATGATACGTAGGGAACTTAAATAATTAGAAGACCAGTAAATAAATCATATATAAAGAATTGCTAAAACAGTTCTTATAATCAGTCATTGAACTTTTAACCACATTAGTCATTTCAGTAGAAGCTATAAATTGCTACTAGCTATCTAAGATAAACTGCTAAATAAACACAAAGCTCATGAGAACACCGCTTATTTTTATTAATATAGGGTAGTGGGTCATGATACTGCTAAATACTGGTAGAAATTCAAAAACTAGATTCTAGCTATTTTTGTGGATTCAGTACTTCAGATTGCTGCATACATTCAGACACAGCACACTTGCTAAATAAAGTCTGCTTGCACACATTCTCATCATTGACCTTACACCCTCGTCTCTGCTGTTCCTAAGGTTGCCACTCACACCTAGCACTGAGACACAAAATCCAATGCAGGGAACTAATCAATTATATTGCCTGGGGATGGCTTTCCTGTATACTCATACTGAACACTTGCACAGAACTGTAAAGTTGGTAAGATACTTTCAGATACATTAGTTTATTGACTCCAAGAAATCTGAAATTCAGAGACATATAATGACTTTACCCAAAGTCATGAGTTGAGTTATATACCAGAATTCCAACCAAGTTTTTTTAACTTCAAATTTCATTTATTTTTCATTCCACGAAGTTGCTTCCTCTGTTCTTTCAAATCTTATTAGCCTTACCTGCTCTCTCTGGAGCATTTTGCTGGGTTTCTGATACTTTCCTAAATGCTTATTTCACTATTGATTCCTAGATTACAATCTCTTGTGTAACCTGTTTGTCCTTGGCTGATTAATTACTTTATTGACTCTCCGCATATATTAAATTTTTCTGAAGTTGGTTTCTGACCCTAACAAGTGACCTGCAGCTGCCAATGCTCTAGTGACAATATTGTTCATGTGAAACAAAACACTATCGAATTACAACTAAAATACAGCACTGCCATGGCTGACACTTTCCTATCTTTTCCTGGAAGTAGAATGGAAGATATTGGGTGCAGTTGAACTAAATTTCAACTAGTTAGACATTTGAAAGAGAAAAAGCCGAAGCTGTGTCTACAAGTTTAGTACTGCTTGAGTGTTTCTAAAGTCCTTTGCTCAATCTCTAATGTTTCTAATTAAAAAAAAGATACATTTGATGATTAACAATGAAGAACACCAAACAGGTGTAGAATTTGGACATATGTGATGAAAATGACAGAGTATGTTTAGTTAAGAGAAAAAGAAATACTCCTTTCCATGAAAGGTAATAAATAAATGAAAATTAGTATTTTCAGAGGTTATACATGTATAGGCTTCTCTAAGCATAATAAAGAAGGGTTGAAATGGTTCATTATCTTCCCAGAAGGCGAATCCAAAATTCATTATCACAGAATTGACATTGGCTGTCACCTAGTAAATTTTCTTTTTTTTTTTTTTTTTGGTTTTTGGCCAGGGCTGGGTTTGAACCCGCCACCTCCGGCATATGGGACCGGCGCCCTACTCCTTGAGCCACAGGCGCCACCCAATTTTCTCCTTAAGAATTTGTGAAGAATGGATTTAAGTGACACAAATACACGAAAACATGAACGGCTATACTTCCTTGGGTACATACATACTTCTTGTGGGAGGTTCATTCTTCAGCTGGAAGAGCTGTGCCTCCACCTTGGAGAGCTGCTGCTGTAAAGTCTCCACCGTCTTTCTGTGCTCTTCCTGCAGATGCCGCACTTGATCTCGGAAGCCGTTCTGAAGGACCTCGTTCTGTGACATTAGTTGACTCACAGTCTGTGCATGTTCAGACTTCAACATCATGTTTTCTGACTGTACTGAACACAACCTGAAAGGTGAGAGGAACTGAGTTCACATAAGATCTTTCAGCTTTACATGTTGACTAGGCTTTCTCAATTGGGTTCGGCAAGAGAATGAGAAGGTATCTACTGAACGTATGAATCATTTCTCTCCTAAATATCTATAATGTACTAGTTGTGTAACAACTTAGGGAGAACTGACTCCAGTTATCATTTAGTTTAAATCATTTTCTGTGTCTCACAGTTCAGATGAAGAACCTCAGCTGAGAAACAATTGTGTTTTTCAGACTTTGTGGTTCATAAGAAAATAGGACTATATTTACAGTATAAATTAATTTTACTTTGAAAATATGAAAAAAATCATTTTATTTTGATTCACAAAAAAATACCTTAAAGGAAAAAACGAATTTTGTAACTAAACATGAAACAAACATGATGACTTGGTTTTCTGTGGCTATATATCAGAATTGCTGGAGTACCTTGTTGAAAATACATACATCTAGCTTTGATGCTATAGCCAATGAATCAGAACCTCCAGTGTGGTCCTAGAATTTACTGCCAGCAGTTTTCAATGTGATTTTTATGTGGCCAGC
Organism: Nycticebus coucang; assembly: GCF_027406575.1. Taxonomy (NCBI): domain Eukaryota; kingdom Metazoa; phylum Chordata; class Mammalia; order Primates; family Lorisidae; genus Nycticebus; species Nycticebus coucang. Next base: position 103,077,090 of record NC_069783.1, on the reverse strand, counting down.
CTGAAATTAGCCAGTGGATCTGCTATTGAGGGACCACTACTTTTATTGGCTTATTTGTAGTTTTCGTGTTTTACATGTTTGGTGTAGATACCTCCTTTTTACATAAGGAATCCATAACTATTCTCTCATAAAAACCTAAGCAATTCAGAAGTAGAGAAAAATGTGAAAGCCTTTCTTTACTCACTCTCATCCCCAGTCCAGGGTAAACACTGTTAACAGTATAGTGTGTGCCTTTCCAAGTTAGTTTTTCCTACCTACTACACATATGCAAATCACATATGGTTTAAAACAGGATTTAGTGGCTGAAGGGAGAAATGAATAAAAATACCAGATATTTTAGAAAAGGTATTCTAACTGCCAAGTTCATATTAATTAATGAGCCTAGAGAACTCATAAGCATTTTGTTCAAACAATATCTACAAAGAAAGTAAACGATGGATCACTGGCAGTCACAAAAGTTTTCTAAGGGAGGAAAAGTTACATTTTAGAGGTAAGGTAGTTTGTAGTTTTCAGGCAGTAGCAATGACATTTCTGAATTTACCTACTTGAGAGCCAGATGCCTGAAAATGCCATCTGAAATCAGAACGACTATGCTGATGACAAGTCACTGCTCGGTCCCAGTTGATACTGGGTGTTTAACTGTGGCCTCTGGGTAATGCAGACATTACCTGATTGGCTTAATTAGCACATTCCCCCTGGAGTCATTTTTACAATCTCACATAGAAAAAGCATAAACATTAAAACATTTTAAAAAGTGGAGAGTATAAATGAAAAGTCTAAGCGCACAGATAGTAATAATACTATTAGTTTTTAATATTTCCAAAAAGGAAGAAAAAAGACTCCTAAAGATACCTTAAAATGCTGTGAAAAGTTTCCAGTATTTAGTGGAAGGACTGACAATTAGGTGCCCAAAGTATATTTATTGAATGATGGAATTACTTTAAAGGCACCCATTGTACTTTGTGTTAGAAATGTAATTTGCAGTAATTTTTCTAGTGTGAAAAATAAGTGTTGGAAATTTCTTATGTAAGTATCATATGAGCATCACTATGTATAAGTTAATCTCATGGTAAATCTTGGTAATAGAAAATTAGTAGAGCTTCCCTGAAGTTTTGGTTTACATAATTAACATATAAATCACACTTCTAACAGATAGCATAAGCTTGGGTGGCGCCTGTGGCTCAGTGAGTAGGGCGCAGGCCCCATATACTAAGGTGGTGGGTTCGAACCTGGCCCGGGTCAAACTGCAACAAAAAATAGCTGGGCGTTGTGGCAGGCATCTGTAGTCCCAGCTACTCAAGAGGCTGAGGCAAGAGAATTGCCTAAGCCCAGGAGTTGGAGATTGCTGTGAGCTGTGACGCCACAGCATTCTACCGAGGGCAATAAAGTGAAACTCTGTTTCTAAAAAAAAAACAAAAAACAAACAAAGAAAACCAGATAGCATAAGCCAAGAAAACCCAAATGCTTCCCTTTTCAGATTAGCATCAGATTAGGTATATTATTACAAGCATATCTGTGATATGAAAAGTATTTTAACATCCTTGAAAAATGCTCAATGAAGAATTCTTTTCTTCAGTCTAAGATACAATGAATACTACTATCCACTTTCTTTATCGTAGGAGTTCAAAGATTATTGTTCACAATAATTTACTTATTCTGCTAATTCTCCTAATATCTATTTTTGGTATTATAGTGATTAACAAAATATGACAAGTTGAAGATAGAGTTGCAAAGATAAGTTTCATATTCTTTTTCAGTCAGCAGATAACTGAATGCTTTCCTAAAGAGAAAAAAGTGCTTATAATATGACAGCTGGGTTGTAAAGTAGTGAGGTTTCGTCGTTGTTGTTGTTGTTGTTTGTTTTATAAAAGAAACATCATGGCCATGAAGGTAGAATATTGGATGAGCAGATAAACATTGTTCTTAAAAGTGCAAATAACAAAAGCAATCCAAAGGGGAAGCTTTAAGGTACAGATAGCAAAGTTACCAAGCCTGCAGAAGTGTCTATTTCTTATTTCAAATAGCAAAGCATTAAAAGTTCCAAGTAAGAAATACTTTGCTGCCTGGTACAGTTAGTGCTGCTAGCAACCTTACTTTTCCCGGAGTTCTGCCTCTTTTGACACAGTTTCTTGTAGCATCTTGTTGTGCCTTTCTAGCAGAGTATCATGTTCAGACTGTAATGTTTGAAGTTCAGAGACATTAATCTGTAAGTTATTTTGGCTATCTTGTAATTTGATTTTTAGTTGGTCAATCATCATTTTCAGATGTTCCCTAAAACAGAAATAAACACTTTAAATTTTTTTTGAAAGACATTAACCTGATTTTGCAGTTTCAAATATATTTTAATCATTTAGTATTTCAATTTTATATTCTTGCTATCATTAGGGATAAATCTCAAGGAACTTCTAACCAGAAGAATTCAGAGGCTAGGATTAAATATAATACAAGAGATGTTATAGACAGATTTTAAATCTCTGGTACCACAGATCTATAAAAAATTTCTTTAAGTTAAAAAATTTCATATTTGGGGTGGCACCTGTGGCTCAAGGGGTAGGGCACCAGTCCCATATGCCGGAGGTGGCGGGTTCAAACCCAGCCCCGGCCAAAAACCAAAAAAAAAGAAACTGTAAAAAAAAAAAAAAAAAAAAAAAAATTTCATATTTGGATGGAGTAGACCATTAAGTGGCATTGAAATAGCTTATTTTATGTTACAGGACTATGCCATTAGACTATAAAAAATCATATACTTCTAAGCTAACTGTTTTGAGAATGATATGTTAGACCAAGTTACAGTGAAGGATAATCCCTGAAAAATATCAGGAAGTCTTTTTAGGCACAGAATAAAAACTAAGTGGAAACAGTTAAAATCCAATAATCTGCCACAATTAGTACAATACACTATCAGCTTCTTTTTAAAAAGATACATTTAATTTATAAGAAAGTAGAAGGAACATAAAGACATTTACAATTCAAATAATTCAAACCCCAAATTCAGGCATGATCAAAAATGGCTCTTGCAAATGATAACACTATTTATTCAATGTATCAACATTTAACGTTAGCTTTATAATGAGCTACTGGAAAGCAAATAATCTCATAATATTTCAGTGTACAGTACTCATAGTTAACAGATTCCTTAACAAAAAGTAGCAGAAACATACAAACACTGCAGAATAAATGAATCTTACGTAGAACAATAAGAATGCTGAATACCAAACCTCTAACTTGTAAAAATAACACAAATACCATGGAATGCTCTATTTTTTGTTCTCCATATTTTTTTTATTAATTTACAAAAGAAATACTGTATGCTAGTTTTAAAGCAGCACAAGAATGTATACTATTCAAATAGAATTGAGATAGTCCTAAATTTAAGAAAAGTTTGATTCGAAACCAAGTTAGTACTTAAAACTTTTTGAAATAAATATTTTAAAACAATTTCTGTGTAACCTAATAAACGGTGAGTTAAGTATATTAAAGAAGTATTTTTATTTTTTTACTTCTAAATTTTCAAAATTGGGAAAACTAGTCATAATGTAATTTTAATGCCTGTATTTCTACTATGACAAGATCCTGCTAAGACAAAATTGACCTTTAAGCCTGTATCTCAGAGAGCACCAAATCCTGGCTTACTGTTCACTTTAATATCTTTTAGCATCCTTTAGAGTTTGCAGCAGTACCTTTTGTAGTGTTCTCTGCTACTGCCTGGAGACATGGTGAAAACAAAGTCTGTTCTCATTGCTAATTATATATCAAATTCCACAGTTAAAAGAAATCAAAATAGGATATTCAGTCTACTGGGTGGAGAATCTGCACTGCAGGGAGAAAACTCTCCATATTTTTTTTAATTTAGATTTTTACCTTTCTTGTTTGGCTCCTTCGGTTTCAGCCTGAGACACAGATTTCTTTTTCTGTTGTTTTAGAACATTATGAACTCGGACTTTGTAGCTTTCAAATTCAGAGGTTATAGCGGCTTGTTCTGCCTGTAACAATTAAAAGAGAAAAACATTTTTCTATTAACACAATTCTCCTGTTTTCTCTCAGAGATTAACAGATTGCGATGAAAATCTGTTTTTGAAAATGACTGACATTCTTTTTAGTCCCCTAATTAATTTTGCTGAAAAGTATAATTCTGTTTGCCTTGCACTTAAAAAGTTTTTTTCTTGACGTATAATTGTACATATTTACTGTGTACATGTGATATTCTGATTCGTGCACAACATAGGTAATGAACAATCAGGGTAATCAGAACAGACATCACCTTGAACATTTACCATTTATGTCAGGAGGTCTTTCACTTTTTAAAAACCTTCAAATGATGGAATTTTTTTCTGAAAAGTGATATATTATCATGTTTTCTACCCTGATACAAATTTACTGCCCATAAATTTTATAATGGCATTATGTGCTTTTGGAAATATATAAAGATTTTAACTTATGATACTCTCCCTCTTGTTATAAAGAAGAAAAAATTAATTCAAAGAAATTAAGTTACTTGAACTTGGGTTTTCAAGATAGGATGGTAAAAGTTAAGTTTTAGGTTTCCCACTTTTCTGAGTGATCTATAGATTCCCACGACACTTTTGCCAAGATTGCTCTTTAGACAATACCTCACTGTTCTGCAGGCCTCTAGCCATGCTATTATGACATCATTTTATAATCACTTAGCCCTCAGAAAGATCTATAACACTTTTCTGATTAAAAATTAGGTTTTACAAATAAGTGATTTCTTACACAAATAAATTGAAAAATGAGGTTGAAATGGAAACATGTGCTCATGGTTTACTTTTCAGCAAAAAAGTGATCCAAGTGATGGTTTGGGTCAGCATGGGGTTAGGGTTAGAGTCAGATGAGCCGAACCAGGCTTTCATCTAAGAGTAAGTAAGTACTCTTAACCACAAACCACTAAAAGTGGAGAATAAAAGGCCAGTAGGAAAATTCCTGAAGATGCTGATGAAGAACGCACCTTGGCAGTACAGTTCTCTTCCTGCAGCACAGTCACTCTCTGCTTGTAGATGCTCAGAGTGCGCTGGTACTGTTCTGCAGAGATCTTCAGGTGCTCATGGATTTTGTGTTTCTCAGATGTAATTTCAGCCAGCTGAATCTGGGGGGAAAAATCTTTAAATTTAGCTTTAGCAAATCAGTTAATACAGGTTAAAAAGATTTTCCTTAAAACTCAAACTTGAGGTTTGAAACATAAGTGTATGTAAGGGACATAATTAAATAGTGGAATTTTTAATGTAATTATTGAAAGAGTAAAGACAGTATGAGTAGAACATTTTCTCACTAAAACAAGTTTACCTTTTTGTAAACCAACATCAAAAAAAATCATGAAGAATATTTTAGATTACATATTTAACATTTATTTAAATAATTCAAGATATTACATGTAAAATATACTTATAGCAAATTTATAAAATCATTTTATAAACTTCTTATGACTGTAATATTAAGTTCTGATGCATATTTATTTTATTTTGTACTATAGTATAGCATATTACAGATTTTCGAATAAATGAAAATAATCTAGCTTGAGCTAAATGGTAGATTTCAGTTATATGCCACACTTGATTTATTCTACTTCCTCAACAGGTTGAGGAAATTTTCTAAATATCCTTATAAGATAAATATTCATAGGATAATTAGAAAAATCCCCAAGTGGTACCTTACCTTACTTCTACATGGAAAATTTCTTTAAATCTTAAAAAGTAAAAAGAAACTTACCTTATGGAGTTCTACTTGCTGCTGGCTTGCCTCCAGCTCACCCTTTAAAGACGCCTGAAGTATTAAGTGATCAGTTTCCTACAGAATGGGAGTCTTGGTTAAGTTAAAAAAAAAAGTTATTCATAAATAAACTATGAAATAAGTACTAAAATATGAAACTGGGAAATTAACATACTGCTTGCTTTGAATCTGCCAGTTCTTTTTTGGTTTTCACAAGCAACTGCTTGATTTTGGTGTTTTTTTCTTCATATTGTTGTACTGAAGACTGTAGTGAAGCTAGTGTAAGAAATAGTTTCAGAAGAAAGAGATGAAACAATTTTTATGAGTGAATTTAAATATATGAATGATGAGTCTTTCTGCGTCAATTTACCTTTAAGGAAAACTGTTTAGCTTTTTGTTATGGACTATTTCAAACATATACGACAGTACTGATACTAGCACAACAAACTGTACTATACCCGTCCCCTAACTTTAACAATTACCAACACATAGGCAATCCTACCTCACCTAGACAAGGAATCACCAAAATATTTAAGAAATGTTTAAGTCAATGAATGTGAACTGTACCATCTTAATGGCAAATGGTTTCATACCCCTTCTGGACCTTAACATTTAGGATTGTGTTAAACATCTGACTGGCAAAGACTGGTGAAATAAATAATACCCTCCCCACTAAAATTCTGTTATGATGAAATAAACAGAAGATCAAGTGAATTTTGTTTAACTTACTTATTTCTTCTTGTAAGGTTTCTTGTTTCTGTTTTTGAATTTTTATTTCTTGCTCCAAGTCTTCTATCTTGCTATTTTTATTAGTTAACTTTTGATTTAGTTCTTTCATCAAACGTTCATAATCAGCTATTTCCATATTCATCAATGTGGTTTGTTGGGCATCCTGCACATTTCATAAATAAAAGATTTACATAATGCCATTTCATTTAATTTCATTTATAAAACTGCTAAAATGATGCCACAGGAATAAACAGGTTCTATTATGCTTCTCTGTAACATAAAAATAGTTTACATGGTAACAAAGAAATGAGAAGCTGGATACTTCCTAGTTTTTAATTTCATAAAATATTTTCTAATCTTTTAACTTAAGTTTCTTAGCTTTGTTGTATTTCATTATAATTTTCATTAACTTTGATATTTATAAAATACTAGTATCTTAAGTGGTTCTTTTTTAGCCGAATCTTTGAAAAAACAGAGAAAAGTTGCCAAAGTTCTAAGTATCATACAAATTTCAACTTTGACAACAATGGACAGAAGACAAAATATCAAATCAAAATCTTGTAATTTGTGAGCCTAGTTTCTTCTGAATAGACAGGTACTTACATAAATAAGTAAAATTTCCAATTTTTTGAGGCTAACAATTTATAAAGAATTATTTTAATACCACAAATAACATTTTAAAATGTTTCTTTTCAATGTGTACAGAATAGTTTAACCTGTAAAAACTGATACCAGTTTTGATTCTGGGGGTTTTACTTTACCTTTTTAACCAGCTCTAATTCTTGCATGGTTTTCTGAAGCTGTTTCTTTTCCTTTTGAAGTTGTACCTGAAGTTCTTCAAGTTCACTTATGGTACTAGCATGTTCCTAAAATTAAAAATAAAAACAATTTCTACAACTCAATCAACATTAAAAAGGTTGTGCTTGCTTCAGCAGCACATATACTAAAAAGGTATTTGTAAGGGGCTATAAAATCGAACACATTAAAATACTACTAAAATGGTAGTATTTCTATGTTTAAAATAAATGTCCACCAAAACCATAGCTTGGCATATGTAAAGAGTTAATGAACTCTTTTGTATTCACAAATGTTGCTTTTTAGTAAGTATTTTCTTCATTTAAATAGTAATTTGATAAACACACCACTATATGTGAATCAACCCCACACAGGATCGATCCTTTTTACCTTTATCTTCTGCTCTTTCTGAAGTTTTTCAGCTTCCAATTCTTTGTCTACCATTGCTTTGGCCCTCTGGACTTCTAAAATCTGTACTTCTAATAACTTGGCATTAGACTGTAATGTCTCAATACGAGCCAGGAGATCTTCATTATCAGAATTCAATTTTTCATACTGGAAATGACAAATGGTTCATTACTATAAACATTCATTACTATAAATACAGGAGAAAAAACTAAAAAGATACAGTAATCATAATTTGGCATAGTATGTATAATAAAGATTTCAAAATCAGCATAATTTGGCACAGAATGTACAATAAAGATTTCAAAATCAGTTCCACAGAATGTCAAATTAAAAATGAGTTTAAAAAACTATCACTGTGATATTGATATGGCAAACCTTATAAGAGACTAGATGCACCAGCAAAGAGTATAAACGAAAAAGCAAGCAAAAAACCCAGGGGAAGTGAGATTAGAGTAATAACACAGGATAGTTGCTAGTTATTTTGTTATATTCTTTTCTCAACAGGGGACTGGGGGCAGAGGAAGAAATTCTGTTTGTGGCTATTTATTAATCTTTTATGCAAAAAGTACTGATATTACAATGCACTTATTATAATTTCCTTTTCTTTTCCTTCTTTTTGAGACAGGTCTCACTCTGTTAGAGTAATGTGGCATTATAGTAACCTCAAACCCTTGGGCTCCAGTGATCCTCTTGCCTCAGCCTCCTGAGTAGCTGGGACTACAAGTGCACACCACAATGCCCAGCTAGTTTTTTTCTGGTCTCACTCTTGCTCAAGCTTGTCTCAAATTCTTGAGCTCCGGCGATCCTACCTCCCTCGGCCTCCTAGAGTACTAGGATTACAGGCATAAGCCACCGTGCCCGGCCTAAAATATACTTATTGCAATTTTCATTTGTGAATTACTCAATTTAAAATTACCTGAAAAGTTGAATTTTTTAATTGTCTTGTAAGATCTTCAATATGGTGCTCAAAGTTGTTAGCACGTTCTTTTTCCATATCCAACTGCTCTGACTGCTTATCATATTCTAATAAAAGATTCTGCAACAAAAGACATAAGGATTTAAATTTGGGATATTTTTATGCATTCAACAGGTCAGACTGTTATCAATAAGCCACCTTGATATAAGGTTTAGGAGTCTATCCTAGATACTTAAAATATTTACCCACGTTCAACATTTGATAGAATACATAGTTGGCATGAGATAATAAAATTATCATAATTCAGATGACTTTTGGTATTGAGGGGTGGGAGAGAAGAAAATTTTAAATGTATACAATAGCTCCAAGGTTAAATATTCTACTTATTGGCAAAAATAAACTTCCAAAATGGAAACCAAATTTAAGGAGGACAAAAAGTTTAATCTAAACATCTATTAACGCCACCTGAAGAATTCTGATGAGGGAACTGTTCCAGGCCTGGTCTACCATAAGGTGTAGGTGCTAATGGAAGAACACTGGAAGATAGTACATAAATTTATTCTTTCACAGTTTGCAACAAGACTTTTCACGATTTTCTGAGGAATGGAAAACCAGCTTATTTTTTCTCTTTGATATTCCTACTTGGCCTATTCAAGGACAGACTGCCCAGACTTTTTTACTACACACTAGCTAATTAGGTTAACCTTCAAATTATGTAAAAGAAGTTCATGGTTTCCTGACTGCCTGTAGTTTTTTTTTTTCTCCCTATTCTCTTGTAAGTCCTGTTTTTGCCTTTGTTTCTGGACAACTTCTGACTGTTCTCATAAATGAATGTGCATGCAAAATAACTAGAAAATGTTTGTGTTTTCTTGGAAAGTTTACTCAATTTATTTAAATTTTGTTTTAGAGATGGAAGTCCCACTGAGATACTATGTACTATGTGTAAACATAAGAAACTACATGAACCAAGAGTTCATGAAGCCTGGAAGTAGCCTGTATCTGCGCCTACAGCGTTGGCTTACCTTCCCAGGCATCTCTCTTGGTCTAGTGTAGCATTTATGTTCTTTCTGGATCTTGCTTGCCAAATCTGATTCTTAGCCAACGTATTTTTGTCGTTTTCTTTTTTAGAGACAGAGTCTCCTATCACCAGGCTAGAGTGCAGTGGAAGGATCACAGCTCACAGCAACCTTTTGAACTCCTGGGCTCAAGTGATCTTCTTGCCTCAGCCTCCTGAGTAGTTGGGACTATAGGCACACACCAACACATACAGCTAGTTTTAAAATTTTTTTGAGAGATGGAGGTCTTGCTATGGTGTCTAGGCTGGTCTTGTACTCCTGGCCTCAAGACATCCTCCTGCCTTGGCCTCCCAAAGTGCTGGAATTACAGACATGAGCCACCATGCCCAGCCTTTTTCTAAATCTGACTTACAAATAGCCAATTATTTGATTCAGCTGGTGGCCTAGTGTTAGATTCTGAATTTTGATTTTATGGTCCGGCTATTTAGTGACTTGAGTGGCAGAACACAGGAAGTGGCAATCTAAAATGTGGCTTATATTTTCTTTCTTTCTTTCTTTTTTTTTTTGAGACTTAGTCTTACTTTGCTGCCCTTGGTAGAGTGCCATGCCATCATAGCTCACGGAAACCTCAAATTCTTGGGTTCCAGTGATTCCCCTTGCCTCAAGCCTCTGGAGAAGCTGGGACTAGAGGTGGATGCTATAATGCCTGGCTATTTTTTAGGATTTTGTTACTTCTGGGCACACATGAATACAGGGTTGAGAAATCATTAGTATCTTTCCTTTTCCATAGAGACAAGATTTTGTGCTGGATTTGTATTTGCGTGGATTCTTCTAAAGATCAGAAATCTTTATCATCTCAGACTCTCATCTAGCCACCTTTATTTTTACTCATTATGGTTCTAATAGTTGGCAGTTGCTATAAAATTGAATTATTTGTGCCAAGGCTGATTCTTGTAAGTAATGGCTCTCTTCAGGAAATTCTAACTTTAATCAAGTATTATTCCTGAGGAGAGGCTTGGGACAAAAAAATGAATGCTACTCATTAATGGTCTACTTTCCTTGATGCTTTGTAGGGTAGATGCTTCTAAATCTCTGAATACTTACAAATTTCCCGTCCCTATGGACTCTTGTGTGTTCAAAGCCCTTTTAATAATAAGGACCTTTAATAAACTGGTAATAATTATAAGTGATATAAACAATGAAAAAACTAGACAAAAGAATTATAAAATTACTCTTTATCTTTATAATGATGCTCCTTGAGAAACCTAATAGAACTTAGTTATTTGTATTTTTTAACAAGTGGTCAACATTCTTAAACATTTCAGCACTTCTGATTCTACCGTAAATCCCTTGTCATATTTACATTTATAAATTTCATGTAAAAATATGGCAATGAACATGTAGAAATGTAAATTTAAATTTATGTGAAAATATGATAAAACATTAGTATGCCGAATATGTAGAGAAATTTTACAAATCCATTTTTAAGAAACACTTCTTTACTTTTCCTTTTTAATTACTTAAATTCCTTTTAAGTTTGGAAAAGCCTTTTCTATTTAGAAGTAGTGAAAGCATCAAGTATTTTATTCTAGGTTTTAAAAAAATATTTGTCACAAAATATGATAGTAGGACTCTACTACATTAAACAAAAAATAGAAAAAATAAAGATTTACTAGAAAAATATAAATTGTTTTTTGGATAAGAGTTTTACATTTCCAGTACATTTCTTGATTTAAATGTTGTGAACATGGTTGTTATTAAAATGACTATTTTTACCTTATAGCTCTCCGCTCCTTGAATGAGCTCTCTCATAGAAGCAGACAACTGGTCCTTTTCTGACCGAACGGACTCAAGTTCTTCCCTTATAGTCTGGGCCTATTTCAAATATGCAGTAAAGTTAAGAATTTTTTAGGGATAGAAAACTCTTGGTCTCCTAATGTGAGATTCTTGAATCTTGCATTTTTAAGGCAGCTTACCTCTTTTCTGCTGGAATCTAGTTCTTTCTTGGCCTTCACGGCAACTAATTTTATCTTATTTATTTTCTCCTCCTTCTCTTTGCATTCTTTTTCCAGATTTCCTAAAAATAGAAAATGAAAGGATTATATATAAACACAAAAGAAAAAAAGGGAAAATATTCAAATTACTTATTTTAGCCCCAGAAATTGATTTTTATTCTGGAACACAACAAATTCAGCCACTTGAAATTAAAATAACTAGCAGAAACACTAAGTAAATATTTTATTTTATTTTATTTTTGTAGAGACAGAGTCTTACATAATTATAGCCCTCGGCAGAGTGCCGTGGCATCACACAGCTCACAGCAACCTCCTAGTCCTGGGCTTCAGTGATTCTCCTGCCTCAGCCTCCCGAGTAGCTGGGACTACAGGTGCCTGCCACAACGCCCGGCTATTTTTTGGTTGCAGTTCAGCCGGGGCCGGGTTTGAACCCGCCACCCTCGGTATATGAGGCCGGCGCCTTACCGACTGAGCCACAGGCACCGCCCAACACTAAGTAAATATTATTCATTATGTGAGGCAAACAATGTACAAATTTTCCAATTTTTTTTTTTTTTTTTTTTTTTTAGAGACAGTATCTCACTGTCACCCAGGCTGGAATGCAATGACACAATCATAGCTCACCATAGCCTTGAACTCCTAGACTCAAGTGATTTTCCTGCCTCTTTCCATTTTCTTTAATCTTCCAAAATAGTATACTATTTTTAGCCATTTCATGAATTTCTAGGAATTGGACAGGCTTTTAGGAAACCTTTAACGTTAGATTTTCTAGAAATGCAGGTATGCTAGGATTTTAGGTGATTATTTTGCAAATCAGGATCAAGTAGGATACCCAAATGCTGATGACCCCTTTATGCTCCATGGGAACACTCCTTCTCTTAGATAGTGGGTCTGATTTTTACGACTAAATCTGTAATATGTTTTATGTATCCAATTTTGATCTCTCCTGTAACCTGTTTAGGCAGCTCCCCTATCCAAACTCTGTTGTTGAGATGTGACTTTTTCTTTGTTATTTTTATTATTATTTTTTATTAAATCATAACCCGGCCCCGGCTGAATTGCAAACCAAAAAATAGCTGGGCGTTGTGGCGGGCGCCTGTAGTCCCAGCTACTCGGGAGGCTGAGGCAAGAGAATTGCTTCAGCTCAGGAGTTGGAGGTTGCTGTGAGCTGTGTGATGTCATGGCACTCTACTGAGGGCGATAAAGTGAGACTCTGTCTCTACAAAAAAAAAAAAAAAAAAAAAAATCATAGCTGTGTACATTAATGCAATAATGGGGTACAATGTGCTGGTTTTATATACCATTTGAAATAATTTCATCAAACTGGTTAACATAGCCTTCACCACATTTTCCTAGTTATTGTGTTAAGACATTTATATTCTACACTTAATAAATTTAACATCTATACTTGTGAAATGCACTGTAGGTGTCCCCTCCCCTCTCTCTCCTCTTTCCCTTTCTTCTTGGGCTATAGTTGGGTTATAGCTTTCATATGAAAGCTATAAATTGGTTTCATAGTAGGGTTGAGTGCATTTGATACTTTTTCTTTCATTCTTGAGATACTCTGCTAAGAAGAATATGTTCCAGCTCCATCCATGTAAACATGAAAGACGTAAAGTCTCCATCTTTTTTAAAGGCTGCATAATATTCCATGGTGTACATATGCCACAATTTATTAATCCATTCATGGGTCGATGGGCTCTTAAGCTTCTTCCATGACTTAGCAATTATGAATTGGGCTGCAATAAACATTCTGGTGCAAATAACTTTGTTATAAAGTGATTTTTGGTCTTCTGGATATATACTTAGTAGAGAAATTGAAGGATCGAATGGCAGGTCTATTTTTAGATCCCTACGTGATCTTCAAACATCTTTCCAAAAGGAGGAAAGATGCCTTCTTGATATCTTTGCTTGAGGGATTATCTAAATTACTGTTCCTGCTTATTTACTCACACTGTACATTCCATGTGACTGCTGTGGTGAAGTGTTTGTGTGTGTAGCAAAGACCAACTGTTCCACACCTGCATTTCATCCCACACCTCCTCATCTACTCAGAAATCAGAGCAGCAATTTTCTCCTCTTTTTCTGCAGCAATTTCCCACTTTCTAGCAGATTTTTCCCAACAGTTTTTAAACACACAAGAAGAATATCATCAAACAATTAAGATCAGGAACAAATAGTGAAAGCAGTGAAAAGGGGTAGGGAGAGATCACAATTGGAGAGGTTCAACAGCTCAAACATGCTGTTTTTCTTCCTATAAAGAAAAAAAAGAACCATACTGCTCCTCTAGATATTGTCACATTTCTTTTTATATCAAAACCTCTTGAAAGAGTTGTCTATACATGCTCTCAAATTTCGTATCTCTCATTTTTTTCCTAGAACCTCTGTAATCACGTTGCGGCTCCAGCACTTCATGGAAACCGACGTCTGTTGTTTGAGCTAATGGTTAGTTCTCAGCAGTCACCTTACTTGACACAGCAGCTTTAGTGTTGGCTTACCATTTTTTCCTTCTTCTATTTGCATTTCACTTGACTTAGTCTTCAAGGCATTTTATTCTCCAGGTTTTCCTCCCTCACTGACTATTCTTCAATCTCCTCTGCTGTTTTTATCTTCTCCATCTTCAAATGATGGAGAACTGTTTCTGCTCCTCATTTTTTTCTATACTCCCTCGGTCATTTCAATCTCTTGGCTTTTAATGCCCACTGTTTAACTACCATTTTTTATCTCTAGCTTAGCTCTGTCCTCTTAACTTCAAATATGCATAGAATTCTACATGACATTTCCACTTGGATTGGTATTTGAACTTAATTTGTCAAAAACTGAGCATTCTAATTTGCCCCAATCATCCATTATAGAAAACTGGCACATTTCAATTTCTCCTACTCTGACACTAATAATGAGCACTAAATTGAGGAAATCATCACATTACATAACACTTCTGGTCTACATTTCCTCGTCTTTAAATGGGAATGAAACAGCTACCCATAATGTTACTATGAGGAATGAATAGATAAGATAAATTCCCAACTCCTCTGCATATAGGTCACTAGAATGTATTTATGATCATGCTTCTTCCACTCCAGGAAATTCCCTAATATGCTCCTTGATGTTACATTTGTCAACAGTTGAGCACCTACTGTTTCTTCTTGCTAGAATACCTTTCTTCCTGTATTAAATGTCTTATTCTTCACAACCCAAGAAGAATAAGAATGTTTTTCCTAACTCAAAACAGGCAACTTCCTGTGCTGTGAGCACACTTCTTGTCCACACCTCAAACTACTATAATTAAAGCCGCATCTAACAGTGAACTCTTTGAGCACGTGGTCTGTACCTTAATTAGTGTCTAGAATAGTTGGGTATACCAATAAACTTTGCTAAATGAATGAACAATTCCAAATCAGGGAACAATTTTATTTTTTTTTGAGACAGAGTCTCACTATGTCACCCTGCGTAGAGTGCCCTGGTGTCACAGCTTATAGCAACCTCAAACTCTTGGGCTTAAGTGATTCTCTTGCCTCAGCCTCCCAAGTAGCTGGGACTACAGGTACCCCAATGCTCGGCTATTTTTTTGTTGTAGTTGTTATTGTTGTTTAGCAGGCCTGGGCTGGGTTTGAACCCGCCCGCCTCGATGTATGTGGCTGGCGCCCTAACCACTGAGCAACGGGCGTTGAGCCAGGGAACCATTTTTAAATGGAATCACACTAGTTTTTTGTTTGGATCAAACAATAGTGACACTTTTTTTTTCTTTTTAATACTTTATCTTTTTTTTTTTTTATTAAATCGCAGCTGTGTACATTAATGTGATCATGGGGCACCATACACTAGTTTCATAGACCATTTGACACATTTTCATCACACTGGTTAACATAGCCTTCCTGGCATTTTCTTAGTTATCGTGCTAAGCGGTGCATCTTACAAGGGTATATGTGAAACTTGGTAAATGTGGAATGTAAATGTCTTAGCACAATAGTGACACTTTTGAAAGAGAAGACAAACAGATGGCAGAGGGACAAGATGGGGCATAAAGAAAAGACAGCCACTTACTGCATTTTAGCTACTATACTTCCCAATCTAGTACAAACAAGAATTTGTCTAATTAATTGTGATGACATATATAAAACTATAGTTACCTATTTTTTCTTCCAGCTCTTTTACTGAAGAGAGTTGATCATTTTTTACAGAAGGCGATTTCCCTAAGGAATCCTAAATTTTATAGGAAAAAAACACAAAACAAAGACCAAAACCAGAATTCATTTCATTTCCCATGATGAATTATCTGTCATGTTAAGCATGAGAAAATCACTACCAAAGAGAATTTCTAAAAGTAATTTGGTCAACAGTTTTTTTCTTCTCTTAATAGACCAGGTAATACTGACCTTATCAAACATAGCATTTACTATAAAAAACAGTAGTACCCAAAGCCACAATAAACCTGATATACATCAAATACATATGTAATAAGTAAAAGGTTAAAAGATTATACTTTATCATAGGTTCAAACATGACTGAGAAATACTAAAATTTTATCCAAAGTAAAATACCACTACAGCCCACTTTTTTGTGCTATTTAAGAAAGATATTGTATATATCACATAAGAATTGAAACTGGAACTTTTTTGTGTTTAAGTGTAATTTTGCTAGTGACAAAATATTATGTTTGACTAAGACATTTAAACCCTGAATCACCTAATCTTATGTAAGTTCACTTTTGACCAAGACATTTAAACCCTGAATCATTTAATCTTATGTAAGTTCAAGATTTTAAAATGACTTAAAACCAAAAAATGAATCAATGTATAAATAGGATATAGAACATGAAAATGTTTAATGCACTTTTCAGAAATTTATCATTCAAGCTTAAACACTAAAAATTACTTCTGACACCAAAATGTCAAAATGTATGTGTATGTATATATATATGTGTGTATATATATATATATATATGTTCTAGTCCATGACTGGAACTAAGCATTTGAATGAACATAGTTTAAATTAATAGTACCTTTAAAAGTATCAACTCTGCTCTCAAATCTTGCAATTCAGATTCTTTTTGTTCTAGTACTGGCCTTAGGTTTTCATGTTCCTTTATAAAACATTCTTCTTTTTCATTATGGATTTCATTTTTGTTATATAATGTTTGAGATGCTTCTTCAGCTTGAACTAAAAGATTTTGATTTTCAAGCCTTATTTTTTCATTAGCATTCTTCATTTCTAGAAGGTCAAATTGTAGGGCCTCTTTTTCTGACTGTATTTCTTCTAACTCTTTCCTTAGGAGAACTTTTTCTTGGTCATAGTCTCTTAGCAAAGACCTAAGTTCTTCACACTGAACTACACTCTCTTCTTGAAGGCACTTTATTTCTTTTTCTAATTCAGATACCCTTTTGTCATGCTGAAAAACTAAGTTGTGTTTTTCCTCATTTATTTTTGCTAAGGATTCACCTACAGCACGTAGGACATTTACAACATCTTGTTCTTCAGTTTCTTCTGAAACTTTTGACCCCATTTGTTTAAGAAAATCATACAACTGAGTTTTGACAAATGACTTCTGAACTTGCTCATTTTCAGACAGTTTTTTAAAATTATCTTTCTCTTCAACAGTTAACTGAAGTTTCTTTTCTAATTCAGTAATATGTTCTTTAAGGATAGCCTCTCCTTCTTTTTGACGCAGAACTTCCAAATCCTTACCCAATTGGTTCTTCTCTGAACTTAATCTATTATTTTCCTCATAAAGAGACTTCACTTCAGATGACAATGCTTCCTTGTCTTCAGACAGGGTTTGCATTTGAACCACAAGTTTTTCTAGTTTTTGGTCATTTTGATCCTTTTCTTTTAAAGTCTCTTTGAGTTCGCCCATTAATTCATTTACCTTTTGTTCTAGTTCACTGTTGTACTTGGTAGTTTGCTTCACTTTCTCCTTAAATTCTGTAATTAATCTTTCTTCCCCTTCACATTTTTTATGAAGATTATCCATTTCCTCATGAGAATTTTTTAGTTTATTTATGAAATCATCTTTTTCCTCAGTAAGAGAATTTATCTTTGCTTCTAATTCTTGTAACATGATATCTCTCTGACTGAGGCTAAGTAAACATACTTCATTCTTTTCTTGAAGATTCTTTATGGTATTTTCATATTCTGGTACTGATTTCTGTTGAGACAGTAACTTTTCATTTTCTCTCTGGAGATGATTCACAGTTTCAAGAAGAGCATCTTTTTCAGTAAAAGCAGTTCTGAGCTTCTGCTGAAGTTCATGAACATCAGAGGCTTGCTGCTGCTTCATTGATTCAAACTCTTGACTTATTTTCCCAGCAGATTCCCCCAGTTCTGTCTGTAAAATTTCCATAATCTCTCGCAAACTTTCATAATTTAAGATTGCTTCTTGCTTTTCTTGCTGTAGGTTTTCACATTGTTCCTTAAGACCCTGGATTTCAAACATCAGTGCTAATTTTTCTTTTTCTGAATCAGACAAGAACGTCTCATTTAGTTCTGACATTTCTTTTTGATGTTGTTCCTTAAGATTCTGTACTTCTTTATTATGTTGTTCTATAGTACGACTAAACTGTTCATTTAAATCCTGTAGCTCAGATTTTAATTTTTCAATCACACAGCTCTGTTCTTCCTTAGCTAGTAACAGTTCATTAATTTTAAATTCTAGGTCTTCCCGTTCATGAAAAAACTCATCCTTTACATGTTGAGCATCCATTTCAAGTTTTAATTTAAGATTATTCATGTAAGTTACCTCATCTTTTAAGATACTATGTTGAGATTCCAGTTCCTTTAAGGCATCTTCTAAGTGTTTGACTTTTTCACTTACTACTTGTTCTATAAAAGCATTTTCTTGTGAGAAAACAGAACACATCTGATTGTCTTGGTTTGCATTTAAGGTGGCTTTCCTTAAGTTTTCTAATTCATGTTCATATTTCTCCTGAATGTTCTTCTCATTTGCCTCACATTGTTTTACTAAATTCTCTTTTATCTGGTTTAATTTATTTATTTCTGCTTTGTGTTCCTTAGCTGATGCTTCTATTTGGCACACCAATTCTTTCACTTCTTCTTGGTGTGTAGCTTTCAACTGCAAAAGCTCTTCCTGCAAATTATTAATATCTTTCTGATAATGCTGAGAATTAGCCTCAATGACTTTTTGGAGATCAGTAATTGTTTGCTTCTTTTCATCCGTAGTAGCTTCTAATTGCTTCTGAAGATATAAAATTTCATCTTCAAAGGCTGACTTAATTTTCTCAATCTCTTCTTGTAGTTTTTTAACATTATCTTCAGAGCTACTTTGAAATTTAAGTTGTTCTGAAAGCTCAAATTGTTTATTCATTGCTTCTTCCAGTTCCTTTTGTAAGCTAGCTTTATCTTCACTGTGTTTGGAATGTATTGCCATCAATTCATTTTTCAAATTTTCAATTTCTTTCACATATTTTCTATGAGATTGTTCAAATTCCTGGTGCATATCTTCCATCTTAGTTACAGAATCCTATAATAAAAATAAGCACACATAAATTCTTTAGGAGTGTCAAAAGAAACCCCTGCCCTCAGGAAAAATATTAGCCACAGACTAACTAGAGAGTAAATTAAATTAGCAGAAATGTACCTAGATTCCAAAAATTCTGGTTAGGCTCTGTCTACCCTAAGTGTAACAATATTTATCAGCAATACTAAATCTATTACTCATATTAGCCCAGATCTAATAGGCAAGAAAATAGAAATATGCCTCTGAATATCCTAGACCTAAATATAGCATAATGGTATTTAGGGTCAAATGTGAAAATTAATTTCCTTTTTCCATTTCTTTTTTTTTTTTGAGACAGAGCCTCAAGCTGTTGCCCTGGGTACAGTGCTGTGGCATCACAGCTCACAGCAACCTCTAACTCCTGGGCTTAGGCGATTCTCTTGCCTCAGCCTCCTAAGTAGCTGAGACCAAGGTGCCTGCCACACGCCTGGCTATTTTTCTTTGGTTGTAGCTGTCATTGTTGTTTGGAAGGCCTGGGCTGGATTTAAACCCGCCAGCTCTGGTGTATGTGACTGGCACCTTAGCCGTGTGAGCTACAGGCACCGAGCCCCATTTTTATTAAAGAATGACACTATAGCTGTAAGGAATATTAACAATGTGCAACAAGTAGATGTTTTCTCTATCTCTGTATAATTGGTTGATTTGTTACTTTTCTTTTCAATTCTTAATCTCTGTTTCTTTGTTCACAAAACGTTAAAATTGACTAGATGCTTTTTAAATTCTTTCTTAGCTCTAAAATTCATAACTACACTATAAAAGTTAGTAAAAAAGAACATTAAAATGTTGCCTTACTTCAACTTCTTGCTTCATTTTAATATTTTCCTTCTTCAAAGAAAGACACTGTTGCTCAGTCTCTGCTTTTTCCAGAAGAATAGCATCTAGACGTTCAGTCAATGCCTGTTTTGGAATAGGATGATTTACGTGACTGAGGTTAAAAATAATGGTGGATTAACCAAATGCATAATTATTGCCTGACCTTTTCCAAACCATGCTAAAGTGAGAATGAAAGATTTTAAAAGGTATAAACATAAGAAGAAAAAAAAGAGGAAAAAAAGATATGAAAATAGGAGAAATTTCAACATAGTTTTAGAAAATTAAAAGTGAAGGAAAAGGAATGGGATCAGAAAGAGGAAGAAAGCTATACCCTAAGGGTCTACACAGAAAAACATGTATCAGAAGCTGTCAAATACACTTCAGAAAGGAAATGCTTGGGAAGTGGAGGCACCAGGTATTGATTTATTAAATAAATATTAACTTTTGTTAAGGGAGGTGTAACATGGTATAATGTGTGGGGCTCAAAAACTGGAGATTGGTCAACAATCTGAAGAACAGGCAGGAAATAACCTATGTTCCTTTCAGTAGAGACATGTTTATTCTCTACTGAAATTAAATAGAAGTAGTTAATGAGATAGAAAAGACTAAAAAGCCAAAAGTCAATTCTTGAAAAAAGCTAACAAAATAGATATGCTCTAGTTAAGAACAGACTATCCCAATTTCATAAAACTCATCCAGACAAAATATTAAAACAATTCCTTGGTTATGATACAAAATCAACGTAACTTGAAACCAATATCCAAGTACTTTACAGAAAGGAAAAAAAATCAAAGACCTATTTTACCACAAATCTAGATACAAAAATCTGAAATAAAATGTTAGTCCACTACCATTTTTCTAATCAACACTGTGTTAAAAATCCAACCCAGTTAAATAAAGCTTAAAAAAGACACACGGCATTAAAAAAGAATTTTTTTTTTTTGCAGATGATATGACCATTTATACAAAAAATCCTAACAAACAAAATTAGCTGTGCATCATGGTGGGCACCTGTAGTCCCAGATACTTGGGAAACTGCCTCTTGAGGCAAGAGGATCTCTTGAGCCCAAGAGACTGAGGTTGCTATGAGCTATGATGATGCCATGGCACCCAGAGTAACAGAGTGAGACTGTCTCAAAAAAAAAGATTTGGGTGATGGATACCTTAAATACCCTGACATGATCATTACACATTCTATACATATGTAAATTTCACACGTATCCCCAAAATGTATACAAACACAGGATGTCCCAAAAGTCTCCATACAGAGGGAAATGGGAAACTGTAGCTAAATGTACCTTTATTTACAAAATATTCACTGTAAAATTTTACAAAGAGGTGGCCAACAAATAAAGAATATTTTGTAAATATTTTATAAAATTTTGGTGACTTTTGGGACACTATGCATATTAAAAATGAAAAACAAAGAACAACAACAAAAAAACAAACCCTGAAAGGTAAAGTTTGCTAGCTTGGAGAAATTTTCTTGTCCTGTCTTTAAGAGTAGTTTTGACAGAGCCCCTCTGTCAATGAGAATGCATTGATTGGTGGTAAGAAGCAAACAAGGCAGTTATTTAGATGTCCTTATTCTAAAAAGTAATTTAAGGGTTTAAAGTTAACAGACCAAGAAAGTCAGAAGAGACGCTGGTTCTTTTTTAAAATATAAAGGACCCTCTTTAGCGTGTGGGCTTATATATGTGTATGTGTGTGTGTGTGTGTGTGTGTGTGTGTGTATAAAAAATGTCCCCTAGACATAATACATAACTATAAAGAGATAATTAACAATTATTGAGCAATTACATGACAGACACAGTTCTAAGTGCTGTATATGTATTAACTCATTTAATACGATAACCCTATAAATAGTAGGTATTATTATCTCTATTATACAGATGAAGAAACTGAGTCATAGAGAAAGAACTTAAGAAACTAAGTCAAGGTCGCACAGCTGGTTGGTGGAGGAGCAAGGAATTAAAGACCTGACTCAGTCTGGGTGGAGTCACTGTCCTTCCTCAGCTAACATATAGTTACATATATTGGCTATCATCGATTAAGAAAACATATAATGGACTAGGCATGGTGGCTCAGGCCTATAATCCTAGCATTCTGGGAGCTGAGGCTGGTGGATTGGATGAGCTCAGGAGTTTGAGATGAGCCTGGGCAACAGTGACACCCTGTCTCTAAAAACAGCTGGACCTCGTGGTGGGTGCCTGTAGTCCTGGCTACTTGGGAGGCAGAGGGAAGAGAATCATTTGAGCCCAAGAGTCTGAGGTTGCTGTAGCTGTGATGCCACGGCACTCTACCCAAGGCAACAAAGTGAGACTGTCTCAAAAAAAAAAAAAGAAAAGAAAAGAAAAGAAAACATAGAATAGCCAAATATAGAAACAAAACTCTGAACTTAGTAATATGTAAATGAAACCATATATTATGAATTGAAATGGCACTTGTGCACATCATTCAGGCTTCATACGTTGTTTTGACAAAATAAAGAACAAAATGATAGTGTGTAATATACATATGGAGTCAAAGACTCTTTGTAGCAACTCTCTGAGAGTCAGCCCTTCAGTGGTCACTGCTCACATCTTGTGAGACACCTCATGAGAAAATAAGATAATATGATCAAAGGATATTATGCAAAAGCAGAGAAAAACAATACTAAGAAGCAAAAGGAACTTTAAGATTAGGCAAAAGAAGAGGAATGAAAAAGCATTTTAGTTAGCATTAAGCGAATGGAAATAAGAATAAGCAACTTGTGTTTCTGAACAGGGAATAAAATAGGTATTTTGTGATCTGGCAAGGTTCTGAAGACTTAAAAGAGAAAGAAACGACTATTTAGATGGTTATTGAAATAGGTCAAGTAAGACACAATATGCTTAACATATAGCCACACAATTGAGAGAAAAAGATAAATTGCAGATATTTCTTGAAGCAAATAGGTTTCTAGTACTAACACATGTAGAGGATAACAGACATAGGAAAGTTAAAGTGACTCTAATGTCAAAAGGCAGGAAAAACTGCAGTGCCACTGACTTGGACAGGGTAGATATTATGGTCATACCGAGTCTGAGAAGATGATAGGTGAAATGCGTGAGGAATTTTTTCCCCAGGCAGCTAGACAGACAACTGTGAGATCTAGGTCAGTAGCCATGTCTAGAGATATAGATCTATACGTTATATACAGCATACTTAAAAATCACTGAAGTCCTAAGCCTGGCCAGTTTCTCTGAGGAGGGTGGGGAAGAGTATGACAGAAAACAACCATAATTAGAGAGTATGTGGGAAGAAGAGAATAATAATCATTTCAGAAAAGAAAGGAACTGAGAGATTATGAACACTCCGTTTTTACTACGAATGAGGGAGGTAAAAAATAACCAGGGCCAGAAAGCAAGAAGTAGAACAGAAACAGAAAGCCAGTTAGCCTCTGGAAGGCTGGCAATTTTCAAGGAAATTCTGCTTCAGCATTAGACATTTCCTCTAAGTAAATACATAAAAATTAAAAAAAATTCACAACTGTTTTGTTACCTTAATAATATCATCAGTTCCTCCAGCAACAGGCTTTGATTTGAATTCTTCGATTTCTTTCTCTAATTCTAAACAATTATAAATGAGTCCAGTTCAGAAATGAAGGAAATAATTACCGAGGAAGTGATTAGTACATTCTAAAAAAACCCCAAACCAAACAAAAAAACCCACCCAAACCTGCAAATTAGAATATATTTAAGAAGCAGATACTTTGAGGAAATTTTTAACTTCATCCACAGAATAGTATTACCTTTTCTCTTCCTTTTTATTATGGAAAACTTCAAGCAAATAGAAAAGTAGAGAGAATAGTATGATTAATCTCTATGTACTCATCACTATGCTTTGGCATTATTACATGGCCAATTTTGTTTTCTCCCAGCCTGTATTCATGTTCTTCTTCTCTGCTTTTCTTATCTATCCTGATAATTTTGAAGCATATCCCAGACATCATAGTATTTCAGCTATAAATACTTCATACTGTAAAATTTTAGAGCAACCACTAACTCTTAAGCATAAATGTTAATTTAAATATTTCATCAACACATGACTATATCTTGAACCTAGAATACCTTTCCAAATAAATTATTCTCTTTATTGCAAGGTGATCCAACCTCTCAAAACATCATTTGTACTTTTTAAGTAGAAAAAAAGTCTTGGCTCTTAAGTTAAACAGTTAACATTTTCTAAGTCACATGAAATTCAAGAGCTCACACATGTATAGTAAAAAGGATACTAACATATTTTTCCTTTTTGAATGAAAAGCAAAGGAAACTGAACAGGGAATCAATCAACCTTATCAGATAAATATACTTCAAATTTCCATGAATGAAAAATTCTTATTACTTTACTTGCAACTCACCCCCCCCCCAACTGCTGGGCTTACAACCTTGTGTTTGTAACACTTCAACTGACTCCTCTAAGAAACATTTTACTCAGAAGAATCTAGAAAAATATTTTAAAAATGTTTAAAATCCTCCTCTTTGACTTTATTTTAATTACCCAAAGGTAACTGCTGTTTAGTGATGTGGGATAATTAAAACCTCAGTCATATATAGTTCTAATTTAATAACAGATTTTAACTTTTTAAATTACCATCTTTAACTGTGATTAAATAAGACTGATCAAGATGAGCATTTTCAACCCAATACCTGTACACCTTGATTTAGCTTTCTGTATTAGCATCATCTGCTTCTTGGCAAACTTGATGAGATCTTCCTTGGGCAATGTTTCCAGCTGAAAGATGTGGTCATGTTACCATCTTGTATATAACTTGTGTTTCTAGTATACCTCAAAAAAGAAACATAATAGCTGCCTAAAAATAAAAACATTCTACTGAATATATCTTTATGCCAACCAAACACCATTCTCTTTGTTCCACATTTTTTAAAAATTAGAAAATCAACTTAAATAATTATTAGTCATACAACTACTAAAAATGTAAAAATTAGTTATGCAACTACTATGAAATATAAAACCCAGCACATATCTTTATAAATAACGTTATAAGCTAATAATTTCTAGGTTTTGACTTATTTATAAAGTTAGGAGGTTAGAACTAAAGCTATTTAAAGTTCCTCAGAGCTGTAAAATTATTTCATTTTACTCAAGGCTAAAAGTCACATAAAAATTTAAGCATAATCACAGCAGCAAGATGTACCAGGTAATGTTTAGGATTTAACTAAAAAATTAAGGTTTACCACTTGGGAAAATTACTTAACCCCTGCGGTCTCAGTTTTCTCATCTGGAAAATGAGTGTAATAAGAGTATCTCACAGGTATCATGAAGCTTAAATGAAGTAACTTAGTGCTTAGGTAAATGCCTGAAACTCAAATATTAAACCTTATCAATAAGCCACCATCTTTCAGAATCATTAAATATTAAACATTGTACAGGGCCATAAAAATTGGCTAACTGGGTTTTCTTTCGCAATTCAGGAAATGAAGACTACAGAACCGTCCCTTGATTTCTACCCCATGTCACTGCTCTTTCCACTACAGCACTATATAAACCTTGATAAATGAGACTTTGTTTTTTAATATTTGAAAAATTGCCGGATCTCTCAGCAGTGCCAATCAGGAGCAGGAAGTAAACAAAAAGTCAATTCTTTTCCATATCAGGAAACTTGAAAGAAAGAAAAAGAAAAGAAAAGAGAAAGAAATAGATGGGTGATTGTGCAAATTAAAGCTGAGACCCCTTGAAGCAGGGCTATTTTTTTAAAAATGGGCCACCCCTCTGCCCATGCCAAAGTTTTCCAATTCATCACCCTTCCACTCTTCAGAGAGTCTGCAAG
Organism: Nycticebus coucang; assembly: GCF_027406575.1. Lineage (NCBI taxonomy): Eukaryota > Metazoa > Chordata > Mammalia > Primates > Lorisidae > Nycticebus > Nycticebus coucang. The sequence goes on along the minus strand of NC_069783.1, from coordinate 103,051,349 downwards.
TCAAATATCCTCTTCACCTTAGATTTCCCGGTCCCAGGGGTGGCTGGTGAAGCGACCCCATCTTGAACAGGATCCTGCAAAACCAAATCAAACCCAGGTGTCAGAAGAACTCTCTTCCTAACTCCAGACAGAACGGGAGGAACCTTACAGGTAAAAACCTCTGTGGAATGAAAAAGAAAGCTTTCTAAGTGAGGAGGAGGATTAGGGAAGACAGTGGCTGTCGCTGTGGAAGATCGTACCCAGTGGCTTCTAAGGCGATCGCGCGGGACAGAGTGTGGGGAAGGTGGCGAGGCGACCGCAGCCGAGCACTGAGGGGGAAGGTGACGTACTCTCCCTCGGGGCCCACTCCCACATCACGGCGCGAGAGTTGGCAGGGGGTCGCTAGTTGGCTAGCCCCAGCCCTAGCCTCAGCCCAGACGCCCGCCCTCCTTACCTCCATCGCCGCCCACCCGGTGCGGCCGGTACTCCGCAGCCCGGCCGCCGCCGCCGCCGCCACAGTCCTAGCACCGCTGTCTGCACCGCCTCTGACGCAGCCTCGGCTGCAGGTCAAAGGGCGCGTTCTCCGGGGCGGTCCCGCCCCCCCGCGTCTCCATGGCTACGTCTGGGCCACGCTTCCGCTTCCGCCTCTGTGTCCGGGTGGAACTCCCTGCTCGCACCCCTCCTACCCTTCTCCGCCAGCACTCGGGGCCAGAATGTTGTCGGGGTCGGCGTGGTGTCGGTGCCCCGCGGCCACTGGGCCGGAGCGGTCAGAGGGCCGTTTCCACATCTGTAAAATCTTTTATTTATTTGAGACAGAATCTCACTATGTTACCCTCGGTAGAGTACTGTGGCGTCACAGCTCACAGTAACCTCCAACTCTTGGGGTAAGCTGTTCTCTTGCTTCAGCTTCCCAAGTAGCTGGGACTATAGGCGCCCACTACAACGCCCGGCTATATCTATCTATCTATCTATCTATCATCTATCTATCTATCTAATCTATCTATTTGTTGTCGTTGCAGTTGTCATTGTTTTCTTTTTTTTAAGCTGACCCGGCCGGGCTGGAACCTGGCAGACTCGGTGTATGTGGCTGGCGCCCTACCCACTGAGTTATGGGCGCCGCCGACATCTGTAAAATCTTGGGAGGTTGATGAATGCATTGCATTGGAGGACAGGTCTCCCCCAAAAGGTGTTTAGCAGTCTCCTTGCACTACAGGGTAAGCATGCGAGTGCCGGCTGGGCAGATAGCTGCTTCTAGGGGGCGCCATAGTCGAGCGCTGCCGGTGAGCTCACCTGCGGTCCAGGTCAGGGCTAGGGTCGTCCCTGAAGCAGGCGTTTCTTGGCTCTGGAGGCTGTGAGGGGTCCCCGGGAGAGCCCTGCCCGGAGCCGCCTGTGTTGACAGGGATGCGGTGCAGGCGAAATAGTCTGTCAGGGAGTTGGTGAAACACAGGCAAATGGTGGTTTACTCGTGAGTCCTTGATCTCAACGACACAAATAATAAATAGCAGAGGAAGCGTTTATTGAAAGACAGAAAACAGTTCCAGCATGGAGGGGTGGCTGAAACAATGCACCGCCTACTAAAACTTCTTAACACTTACATATATTCTTTAAAACTCTTTGGCAGCGTCCACCTTGTCCACCAATCATGTACTGGACCCTTTCTGTCATTCTTTAACCAACTAACCACTGGGATCCTTAATTCTCAGACCATTACCTGATTACAGCCTGTTCCCTCAGGATCACACAAGGCTGACCGTTGATGTCAAAAAGCACGGAATGTATGTTGAAACTGCCCCGGTGGTCATGTTATTAATATAATAATTATGCAGGAAACAAGAACTTAAAACAGATAAATTAGAGTTGTAGCCTGTATTTATGCTATGCTATGCTGCCCAGTTCGTACAAGGAACAAATGTTGCCAAAATGGACTAACTTTGGCCATTCCTAGCTCCACGTTATAGGGCACTAAGGTCTAACCCTTCATTGGGACGGTGATGGGACGAGATGTACACTCCAAAGAGCAAGAACCTTCAGTGCAGAGGGCACACTGTTAGATTGGATTGGCAGTCAAGTTCTCTGAGAAGCCTTTCTGTGTAACTGCTGAAATGGTTTGCTGTCAACCTTACCTTCTCATTGATGTTTTCCATACACTCCCATAAAGTAACCTGAATGTAGAACTCACTTCCCCTTAGTGTGAAATGGCCAAAAGGATGAAGAGGCAGCATGTAGTGTGTGTCAAGTACGTGGCAGCCATTATCACTAGGTAAAGGAAGTGTTATAGAATCAAATGAGAAAGGGCAGTTATTTTGAATTTGGTGTTAGCCTCCTAAACATCTCTTTGACAGTACATAACACCCCTGGTGTTTGGGTGGGATTGGTTCAGGGATGGTGCATGTGAATTAAGAGGTATCTGTAGGCAGGAGGTTTGGAATTCTGTTTGATATTTTGGCTTAGTGATAATGTTTTCTTTCTTTGGATAAGATGGAAGAAATGGCCCTAATTGCTGTTGGCAGGTATTTGGCACTATAGTAGAAGGCAGCTGGAGAACAAATGATAAGCAGAAAAAGCCGGAGCCAAAGTAGCTGCAGAGGAATGAAACTGCAGTCCTGATCAATGGTCACTGAATCAAAAAATTCCTTTCATTAAGTGAGCCAGTTAGCATTGGGGTTTGCTGTTACTTGTAATAGTGTATACATATTTTGGGAGGAAGAGTTTTCTAACTTGAAAACAAATTATCTGTATAAAGAGATGGCTTGAAAAAATATCTGTAAATCTGGACAGTGCAACGTTGTAAAATGGATAACTTTCCTACTGGACTAGTAAAACAATCTCAGACAACATTTTAGAAAAGTAACTTTTAAGAGCCACCAAAAATTGTAATGATTTTGTGGCAGCAAGTACTATTAAAGAAAAGTGGACTAATGGTTTGGGAGCTAGTATTGGAAAACCTCAGGACTTTGAGCAATGTTAGAGGAAAAAGGACTTTTTCTGGTGTCTCTTCTCCGTCAAGTATGTTACCTTTTATATAGCATGTGCTCTATGAATACTTAATTGAATCTATTAATTGTGGTAGAAAAGAACTTAAGATCAGTAGTCTCAACTTTTTTTCCAGGTGTCAAATTAGTGTGGAAACTTAAGGGATATTTGTTCTACCTGTTGATATAAAGGAGATTATAGCAGTGTTTCCCTTTCAATATAGAATTCAGTCTAGGATTAAATGTTGCATTTAATTGTCATATCTCTTCAGTCTCCTTTAATCTGGAGCATGTCCACACACTTTCTTGGTATTTTATAAAATTAACATTTATGAAGACTGTAGTTCTCCCTGCCTTTTATTTTACTTTTTCAATTAACATATAGTAAAGTGGACATTCCTTTTGGCATGGAATTCTCTGAATTTTAGTACATATATAGATTCATGTAACCACCAGCACAATCAGGTTACAGAAAAGCTCTTTTATGCCCTCAAATCCCACTCATTAGTCCATTATAGCCATACTGTCCTTTTATATCTAATTCTTGGCAACCATGAACTATATACTTCCTCCCTACAGTTTGGTCTTTTAAATTTAAGAGTATCATAAAAAAATGGAAGTTTTGGGCGGCGCCTGTGGCTCAGTCGGTAAGGCGCCGGCCCCATATACCGAGGGAGGCAGGTTCAAACCCGGGCCCGGCTGAACTGCAAACCAAAAAATAGCTGGGCGTTGTGGCAGGCGCCTGTAGTCCCAGCTACTCGGGAGGCAGAGGCAAGAGAATCGCTTAAGCCCAGGAGTTGGAGGTTGCTGTGAGCTGTATGATGCCATGGCACTCTACCAAGGGCCATAAAGTGAAACTCTGTCTCTACAAAAAAAAAAAAAAAAAAAAAGGAAGTTTTAATAAGAAAAAAACAAACTGCTAAATAATTTAAAGAGATTTATTCTGAGCCAAATAAGAGTGACCATGGCCCCGAACTGCACAATCCCAAAAGTTCCTGAGAAAGTATTTGCATCTGGTGGTCAGGTTACAGTTTGGATTTATACATTCATGGAGACAGGAATTGCAGGTAAAATCATAAATTAGTATGTGGAAAGTATACATTGGTTCAGCCAAAAAGGTGGGACATCTCAAAGTGGGAGGCTTTACAGGCTGTAGGTGGATTCAGGGATTCTTTTATGTGTAATTGGTTAAAGAAATAAAGCTTTGCCTAAAGCATAGAATTAGTAGAAAGAAATGCTTGATTTAAGACAAGATGGTCTCCTATCTGTCATGTGATTGCTATGCTGGAGTAAGTTTGGAAAGTAAGGAACATTATACCAGGCTAATAAAAAAAGACCTGTGTAATGAGGTTTTGTGGTTTGGAGGGCCTGACTTATACCTTTCCTTGGAGGGCCTTAGGTCATGTTTGTAATTTAGTATTTTATTGCCATGAAGAATCTGTTTTGTTATTCTTGTGATCTCTGTTTTCAATTAATGCTTTTGTGTCTAAGCTCTAAAAGGGAGTCTGTATAAGGAGGCATGTGTTACCGCCCTTCCCTTCATGGCTGAGAACTCAGTTTTAAGGTTTTCCTTGGGGTTCCCTTGACTAAGAGGGGGTATGTTCAGTCAGTGTCGGGAAGGAACTTAGGAATTTCTTTTTAGTTGATAGAAATCTGTAGTCTGCTGAGTGAATCTGCTTTCACTCAGCATAATGCCTTTGAAATTCATCCAAGTTGTTGCATTTATCAATAATTTGTTTCTTTTAATTGCTAAGTAATATTCATTGTATGAATGTATTACAATTTCTTTATCCATTCACTAACTATAAGACATTTGAGTTTGTTTTCAGTTTGGGGTGTTTATGAATAGAGCCACTATAAACATTAATGTACAGGTTCTTGTGCAAACATAAGTTTTTATTTCTCTGGGGTAAATACCTAGGACTAGGATTTGCTAGATTGTGTAGTGAGTATATATTTAACTTTTTAAGGAAATTGCCAGACTGTTCATCCTGATTGTTACTCAGAATAATGTGAGGAGATGATCTTTTTCTGGAGACAGTTGTATTTAGTGGCCGACTGACTAAGTAAGGTTACACACAGACCATGAGAAGAGGGAGACAAGCAAAAATCTTGATTTTTTTCCTGCACCTACATTTGACATAACATCTTTGGATTGGGTGAGAAATCCCTTTGTTTTAAGTGCATGTATGTCAGAAAATTTAAATATTACAGAAGAGGAAGAACTCACATAAATGAGAAATGACAGAGGATGGCAATTAAAATATTCAACGACAGATATTACAGCCTTTTGGTTATCTCTCAAGGGTAAATTTCCAAATACTACCAAAAAAGCAATAAAAATACTTTCTCCATTCTCAATGTCATATTTGTGTGAAGCAAGATTTTCTGCAATGAATAATATTAAAAACAAAACTGATTATGGCTAGAATCCCTGAAAGAAGATTTAAGGGTATGCTTGTCCAAAATGTGACCTCGCAAAGAAAATATTCCAAAAAAAGAAAAAAAAATCAAGCTCAGATACCTCATTAAATGTTAAATTATAATAAATGGAAAAATAAATATAATTTTTTTTTTCCTGAGACAGAGCCTTAAGCCCACGCCCTGGGTAGAGTGCTGTGGCATCACAGCTCACAGCAACCTCCAACTCCTGGGCTCAAGTGATTCTCCTGCCTCTGCCTCCCAAGGAGCTGAGACCAAAATTTTTATTTGTTTATTTATTTTAATTAAATCATAGCTGTGCACATTAATGCAATCATGGGGCACCATACACTGGGACCAAAATTTTTTAAGAATTTTAGTTGCTATCTTTTTATTGCAAATTATAATAAATTATTTTATTTTTTGGCCATAATGGTGCATTTCGTTTGTTAATAAATAAATCAAAAGGCTCAGTGCCTATAGCTCAGAGGTTATGGCGCCAGCTACATACATTGGGTCTGGCAGGTTGAAGCCTGGCCTGGGCCTGCTAAACAACGACAACTACAATAAAAAAAAAAAAATAGCCAGGTGTTGTGGTGGGCTCTTGTAGTCCCAGCTACTTGGGAGGCTGAGGCAAGAGAATTGCTTAAGCCCAAGAGTTTGAGGTTGCTGTGAGCTGTGATGGCACAGCACTGTGCAGAGGGCAAGAAATGAGACTCTGTCTCAAAAAAAATAATAAAAATAAAAATAAAAAAGTCAAAAAAGGTATTCTTCTGGGTGGTACCCGTGGCTCACAGGAGTAGGGTGCCAGCCCCATATACTGGAGGTGGTGGTTCAAACCCAACCCCGGCCAAAAACTACAAACAAACAAACAAAAAAAGGTATTCTTTAAAAATTTTTTTTTTATCAACATAATTTAAGTGTTCTGTGGGAGTTTAATTATAGGTTCAAGTAAGCCATGAGATAAAAAAAAGGTTTAAAAAGACTGCTCTAGATAGCCTACAGTGCATTTTAATTTATTAAGTAAATTTTTATAACAAATTTGAAAATAAATATCCATGATTCTTAGATGTTGACACTGGTGAATTCTGGATTCCACCTGAGCCTCTATGAATTTATTAATAGCATATCAGATATGTAATTATTTTACTAGATTTAAGGGCTTTTAAACAAATGACTACAGCATAGACTTGGTGGCTTAAACAACAGAAGTGTATTGTCTCACAGTAATGGGGGCTAGGAGCCCAAAGATGTTGGCAGGGTTGGGTCCTTCTGAGGCTATGTGGGAAGGATCTGTCCCTGGCCTGACTTCTTGGCCTGTAGATGGCTGTCTTCTTTCTAGCCGTATCTTTGTGGCCAATTTTCCCTTTTTGTAAGGACCCCAGTTGTATTGGCTTAGGATATGCCCTAATGACTCATTTTAACTTGATTACCTTTGTAAAGACCCTATCTCCAAATAAGGTCAGATTCTGAAGTTAATGGGAGTTAGGACTTTAACATAAGAATTTTGAGGTGGGATACAATTTAGTCCATAGCAATTACTGTCTTAAAAAGGCACATAAGCCTTTGAGATTCAAGAAAATTATGTCTCTCACTTACTTTAAGCCTGTGAGGTTCAAGAAAATTATGTCTCTAAGGAAACAGGGGAGACAGAAACCTTAAAGTCAAAGATCAGTGCTGACAGCACCTTGATGGTTGTGAGCAGAGTGCGGGGCAGGCAGAGACAGGCCCCTGGCAGCTGCTGGCTGACACTCAAGCATGGAAGACTTTCTTTCTTCTCCATAATCCACTATTTTACTTAGTCCTTCAGACTTAAAAGAAAAGTAGCAAAAATAATAAAGAATCACCATATACCCTTCACCTAGATTAACGCTTTACTACATTTGCTTTATTATTCTCTGGGTATATACATAATTCATTTTTTCTAAACCATTGAGAGTAAATTGCAGACGTGATGTTCTTTTATTCCTAAGTACTTCAGTATATTTCCCCTCAAGGAGACAATACTTGCCATTATCACAATACAATAACCAAAATCAGAAAGTCAGCATTGATACTGCTATCTATTTTACAGATCTTGTTTAAATTCTGCCCATTGCCCACCAATGTTCTTTATAGCAAAAGGAAGAGGAAAAAAAAGTCGTTAAGCTGCAGGGTCCAATGCATTTAGTTGTCATGCTCTTTAATCTCTTCAAATCTGGAAAGCTTACTTTTTGTCTTTCATGATTTTGATGTTTTTGAAGATTTCAGGCCAGTAATTTTATAGAGTCTCACAGAGTTTGCAGGTTATGCACTTTTGGCAGGGATACCAGTGAAAAGCCATGTTTTGTCTTATCAGGAGACCTATGCTAGTAGGGCTCATTATTGCTGAATGTTAACTGATTGTTTGGTTAAGGTAGTGTCTACCAGGGTCTACCAGGTTTCTTCACTATAAAGTTACTTTTTTTCCCTTTGAGTTTTTTTTGTTGTTGTTTGTTTGTGACAAGGTCTTGCTCTATCTCACAGGTTAGAGTACAGTGGTGTCATCATAAATGAATGAAATGAAATGTAAATTAATGAGGCATGGTGGCACATGCCTATGGTGTCAGCTATTCAGAAGGCTGGAGTTTGACTCCAGTTTGAGGTCAAACTCCAGCCTTCTGAATAGCTGACACCATAGGCATGTGCCACCATGCCTCATTAATTTACATTTTTTGTAGAGTTGGGGTCTTACTATGTTGCTCAGGCTGATCTCAAGCTTCTGGTCCCAAATGATCTTCCTACCGTAGCCTCCCAAAGTGCTGGGATTGTTAAGTGTGAGCCACCATATCCTGCCTTCCTTTGAAATTAATAAGTATCTTGTGGGGCATGCTCTGACACTATAGAGATATTCTGTGTCTCATTAAACTTTCGTCCACTAGTTTTAACACCTCTTGACAATTCCTAACCGAAATACTTATTATTTTTATGGTGAGTTTCTAGTTTCATTATTCTTTCTACACTTATTTTAGTCATTCTGCTGTAAGAAAGAGCTTTTCCTCTCCCCCATTTATTTATTTCCTTATTTATTCATTTATTTATAATAATATAAACTCATGGATTCTTATTTTATTCTATGAGTTATGATTTATTATTAATGCTATTTATTTTAGTGTTCAAATTGTACCAGATTTGATCCCTGGCAGACCTTAGCAAGATTCCATATCCTTCTAACATGCCCCATCATTGCTAGAGCCTTTTCTCATTTTCTGACATAAAAAGATATTCTAGGTTCACCTTATGCTTTCCCTACCCCAGGCCTGGAATCAACCATTTATTTGAGGAACTTGGGTTCTTTTAATGGGCATCATTGCTTCTAGTCCCTCACAGCCTAGAAGAGTAACAACCAGGGAATGTATGTATGCACGTGTATATGTGTATGTATATACAGGTATGTGTATGTGTACACACATTGTGATACATAGAAAAAAATGGTTCCTATCTCCTAACCCTGGGACATGTGAACATGTTACCATACATTCAAAAGGAACTTTGCAGATGAGGTTTAAGGATCTTGAAGTTGCAAACTTACCCTGGCTTATTTGGTGGGCCTCGTGTAGGCATGGCATCCTTATAAGCAGACGGGAAGAGGTTAGAAAGGAGATGCTGTAGTGCTCACTTTGAAGATGGAGAAAGAGGTCCACAAGCTAAGGAATACAAGTGACCTCTAGAAGCTGGAAAAGATGAAGAAACAGATTCTCCTCTGAAGTCTGCAGAAGGCACTGCCAAACACCTGGATTTTAGACTTCTGACCTCCAGAATAAATTTGTGTTGTTTGAAACTACTTTGTGCTAATTCGTTACAGCGGCAATAGGAAACTAGTACAGAAGTGGAAAATATATGTTTATATGTGTTTGTATGTTATTTATGTAGTAAAAACTATGAATTTATAAGGTCTGACAATTAGCGAACTTGCCACTGTGTGCTTACCTCTATCTCCAAATAGAGTCACCTTCAGAGGTGTTAGGGGTTACAAATTAAACATATGAATTTTGGATGTCAAAATTCACCCTGTAACTGACAACTACAACTAATATTTATGTATTCATGGTTTTTAGACTCTGCTGATTCAGTGGGAGACTTCCAGAACAAGCGACCTTCACAAGGATGCTAATTTGTTCATTCATTTATTCAACAAGTGATTAAATATGATTGGTGTTATAATGGATGCTGGACATAAATACAAGGAGATTAAAAAGAAGTTGCTTCCCATAAATACTATACAAATAATAGAACGTGTGGGCTTAAACTGGAAGGAATTGTAAAGGTCATGTGGACAGAGAGCTGCAAAACATACGAGTTGGAAGGACACTGCATGTTGTCTTGTCCAAGCTCTCCATTTGTATTTGGGGAATCAGGGTCCTTTCTATATTTCACAGCCCACATCCCATTCTACCACCAAACCTAGGAAAGTAGGGTCTCTAGTCAAAGAATCTTCTTAAACCCAGTAAATACAATCAACTCTAGCAAAATAATCTTAGTATTGGTGGGGAAAAGTGACATTTCTTTCTAGGAACTGTGGTTTGAACTCCAAATAGATTATTTCATTTAGTTTAATAGATATAAAAACCCAGGTAGGCATTACTGTTATACTCTTTTTACAGACAAAGAAACTTAAATTTAGAGATGTCATGTAACTTGCCTGAAGTCACAAAAGCTTGCAAATAGAAGAGCTAGAATTAAAACCCTGTCCAATCCCTAAACCAGTATTATTATTAAGTGTCATGTATTCATATTATAGAAAAATTAAAATATACACAAAGCTTGATTACCCATGTACTCAATGACCCCGTTTTAATAGTGGCTATTGTAACCCCTCTACCTATGTATGTCTTTTGTTCCCCTGCAATATTTTATAGTAAATTGTAGATATGGTCATTTCACTCTTAAATACTTGAGTATATGTCAGGGCCTGTACTCTTAGTCCCTGGTACTGTTCCTATTTTATAGATGAGAAAACAGGCTCAGAGAAGATTAATTGCCCAAAGCTACAGAATAATAAAGTGGTTCAGAGACACAATTAGTTTAGTTACAACCTGTATTGCCACTGCTAGCTGTTATGGCCTGGAAAAGCAAGACTTGCACATGCAATGCTTCAGCTAAGATTAACATTTATGTGCACTGGCTCAAAGTAAAGGAAAAATGCATGAACTTCAACTTTTAATACTTTCAAAATTTTAAATGTTAAGAGCACGAGATTCAAATTTTTAAAATACTATTGCCTTGTTTTATCCTGTCTTCATTATAGCAGGACAACTTATTGCCCTGATTCATGTAATTTTAGTATGAAACAAACTGCATCCATGTTGGGCTCCAATACAGGAGGTCAGACAATTAAGTTCATGAACTCGTCCTAGAAAAAGTGCTGCATACCTCATTGCTACATACTTCATACCTCACTACAGTCACCTTCAAAGTACTCCCTTTGGGAAGCAATGCCCTAACCCCAGTCCTAGTCTACCCCTCAAAGCAATTTTGGAACTCTTTTACTGGAATAGCTCTCAGAGCTGTCATTGTATTACCCTTGATGTCCTGAATGTCATCATAATGTCTTCCTTTCAATATTTCCATTATCTTTGGGTAAAGAAAAGTCACTGGGGGCCAGATCAGGTGAATAACAAGAGTGTTCCTGTACAGTTGTTTACTGGCTAAAAACTCCTTCACAGATGGTGTGTGAGCTGGTGCATTGTCATGATGCAAGAGCCATGAGTTGGTGAAAAGTTCAGGTCATTTTTTTTTTTTTTTTTTGGTGATTCTTTGGCCGGGGCTGGGTTTGAACCACCTGCCACCTCCAGCATATGGGACCAGCGCCCTACTCCTTGAGCCACAGGCGCCGCCCCAGGTCATTTTTGTCTACCTTTTTCTTTTTTATTGTAGAGACAGAGTCTCACTTTATGGCCCTTGGTAGAGTGCCGTGGCCTCACACAGCTCACAGCAACCTCCAACTCCTGGGCTTAAGCGATTCTCTTGCCTCAGCCTCCCGAGTAGCTGGGACTACAGGCTACAACAACGCCCGGCTTTTGTCTACCTTTTTCATGAAGCTTTCAGCACTTCCAAATAGTAAACTTGGTTAACTGTTTGTCCAGTTGGTACAAATTCATAATGAACAATCCCTCTGATATCACAAAAGATTAGCAACATTATTTTGCCTTTTGAGTTGGACTGACAGAAATTTTTTGGTGATGGAAAATTGGCGAATTCCACCAGGCACTCTGACGCTTTGTTTTAGGGCTGTATCGGTACGCCCATGTTTGATGACCAGGGATGATGTGGCCCAAAACATCATCTTGCCTCTCCAAAAGTTCTTGGCAAACTCTGACTCTCCTTTGCTTTTGTTCATTGGTGAGCTCCTTGTACAATGACAGCTCTGATGGCAATTTCAGAAAAAGAGTTCCAATATTGCTCTGAAGGGTGGACTGGGCACTAGCACTGGTGCATAGCTTCCCAGGTGTAGTATTTTGAAGGTGACTGTAGTGATATTCAGCAATGAGGTATATGGCACTTTTTCTAGGATGAGTTTATGAACTTTAATGTCAGATCTTGTATTTTTAAAATCTTGGTTTCATTTCCCAATTATAATAATTTCTAATAATATCAAGAACTTCCCCAGGTAGGTGGCACTTAGGGCCATGAAGGTAAAGACCATGTCTGTCTCATTGATATTTCTTCACACCTGGAATAGCCCCACACTCTTTTTTGCACATAGGTGATTCTCAGTAAACTCAGTAAAGTCCATTAAATGTACTTTATTTATTCTTAACAAGACACTTTTGTAATTCTTACAACACATCTGATCTAAAATTGCATGTGATATGTGTGTGTGATTTATAAAACTCAGTAGGTAAAAAAACGACATTTTTAAAGAACTGGAGTAATACTGGAATAATAGTTACAAACAATATGGTATAAACAATGCAAGATTTTTTGGAGTGTGTATGTAGGACTTTAAAGAAGAAAGAGTGTCCTTAATTATAAACAGCACCCTGTCTTCTGGATGGTTGCCAGATGATTTACTTCCTTCATCACCTTCATTCAGATCATGAGAAGAACTTGGATGTTTCTTGTGGGAAGAACTGGAGGGTGTCTTGTTTGCATGCTTGTATTGATTTCAATCCAACATTATGAAGGATGCATACAATATGGCATGCAGCACGTCGTAAGCAGGAGTAGGCTCCCTAACTCATCCCATTCAGACTTGCCATTCTCTTTCCTTTTTTTTTTTTTTTTTTGTAGTTTTTGGCCAGGGCTGGGTTTGAACCCACCACCTCCAGCATATGGGGCCAGTGCCCTACTCCTTTGAGCCACAGGCGCTGCCCCAGACTTGCCATTCTCATTTTATGTGATTGTATCAGCACAGGCTGAATACAGCCTTCTAGAGTTTAGTATTAAATACAATTCTAGAGGCAATGATAGTTCTAGTCTACTGGTGAAGACTCCAGACCTATTAGGTAATCACACATACATGGAAAAGACTGATGTTAGAATCCACTGTTACTGATTTGGTTTTGACTTTTTAATCAAAAAATTCCAATTCAGTTTCTTCTGGTTTCAGGACACTTGTTCAAGTACTCAAACCGTCTTTTCAATCTTTTGGTCCAGGATTTTGTCCTAATCTAGGCTAAAATATAACATACATGATTACTCTTTTGTCCAACTCTGGACACCTGGCTCTCACAAGAACCTGCTGTTCAGGTTTTTGTTAGTCTGTGCAGGCCACCACATTCTCAATAAAGACAAAGTTCAGATTGTTTACTATGTAAGCCATATCCAGGTATGTGTTTAATTATCACTGACCCACTTATACATTGTAGAGATATGTTTGACACAACAAAAAAAGGCCAGGTCATTCTTGTTCTTCTGAAGATAAATTGTATTATAATGAATATCATTGTATCCACTTCTATAAGACAGGTACAGTTGGTTTTATTATCTGGTAAGTTCAGAGTAATTCAGTTTAATCTTTTTCTTTCCTATGTTTTACTGACTAGTTGAATTTCTCTTGTTTATTCTTAAATTGAACTGGCTCATTTAGCTTTGTTTCCTTACAAATTTTGGTGGTTTTTCCTCCTTGTAGAGGAATATTTAGGTTGTTAATTGTTGTAATCTAGACCAGAGTTCTGTACATCTGTGTCACTGGTCTAGCCTTGAGGAGGTGACCCAGGGTCTGGGAAGGCAAGTCATGAACTTCTTTTGGCCTCTCTCTCTCTTTTCTTTTAAATGGTTCTCAGATGCCACTTTAGTCAAGTTTTACACTATACAGTGATGGGGGGGGGGGGAAGAAGAAGGTGATTGTTTTTGAGCAAATTCACCAGGCATTTATTTGTTCCCCTCTGTCCCAAGGCCTAGACTTACCATAACAGAAAATGCTTTTTTCCCCCATGGGAATTCCATTTCTGAGGTGAGGAGTCAGGATTTCAGTAAGAATGAGCACAAAGGAGAGGGCTTTGTGAACGGAGCTAGGTAGGCTTTTGAATTCTTCCCAATGCAAACTGGAATGAGACAGGTAGGTATTGCTTCTAAAAGCAACACCTAAATCCCAGCCATTCGCACTTGAGCTCAGTCAAACCACCTACTCACTGAGACTGGCAACCAATGTTCATTTCATAACACTCCTCCATCCATAAACTTGGAAGCCTGAGCAGTTGTGTCCACCACGTGATGTGGGGGCCTGGGTCCCCACAATCTTTGCTCAGATCTGCACCGAGGGCAGTTGACGTGTGAAAAAACTCAGACTCAGTTATCCCAGGTGAAATAACTGATGGGAGCCTGTGAGAGGCATACACTAAGCCAGCAGTATCTCAAGTGCAGCCAGAAAGTGCAGCACTGGGCCATTCTCCCACAGGTCTGTTTATTCAATCAAAAATCAAATCAATTTGACAACTTAATTCAAGTTATTCAAAGCAAGGTGCCTCAAGTAATCATTAATAATCACAAGAAAGGAAATGAAGGGAAAACAAACAAAAAAAAAAATCATGCAAGCACACCAGGTGATTACGATTTAAAGTTTACAAATTGGGGATAAACTTTCCTAGCTCACTTCAGTGATTTCTGTCTATGCCTAGACAGGACTCAGGGGATAGTAATCTTTGGTTGCTAAGCATTCTGTTCTCAGCTGATTGTGGTCAATAAAACCTGCAGAATTCTAGCCCTGAGCCCACCAGGTGTCAGACATCCCGTGCAGACCACCAGGCTGTCACTAGCCTTGAGGGGTTTCAAGAACTTGTACTCTGGTCAACAAGTCCTCCAGAAATGCCTGACCTAAACTACACTATAAACCTGATTCCTGCAATGCAACAAATGCATCCTACAATCCAGAACCCTCAAGGGCTCTCTTCTTCACTGGCCCCTCAGTTGGACTGGTTTGAAAGGGGCCAGAATAAGCAACAAAGAAAACTAGATGTGGTATGGGGGTAGGTGTGATAGGACATGTAGTGTAATCTTTTTTTTTTTTTTTAATCTATTCAGCAATGTATGTCTTTTTAGTATATGTGTAGCCAAAACGAACGTGAGCAGTGCATGTCTTTTGATGGGGGAGTTTACTTCCTTTACATTTAAGATAATTACTGATATGGAAGTGCTGACTATTGTTTTGTTATTTTCAGGTATGTTTTTCCCTCTTTTCCACCTTTGCTGCTTTCTATTGTACTTTGTTGTTGTTGTTTTTGTGCCATTCTTTGATTCCTTTCTAATTTTCTTCCATGTATCTTCTACACTTATTTTCTTTGAGTTTACTATGGGGATTACATAAAATGTCTTGGAGATACAATAGTATAGCTAGCTAACAATATCAGTCTGTTATTTTAAGCTGATACAAAACTTAAGTGTAATTACATAAAAGACGTCTACTCCTTTACATCTCTGCCCCTTCCAACTTTACTTATTGATGTCAAAAATTATATCTTTTTATGTTTCTTATCCAATAATAATGATTTATACTGTTTTATCCTTTTGTCTTTTAAATAACATACCAGAATTAAAAGTGCATTGAATACCAACATTACAGTGCTATAGGATTGTATATTTGCCTATATATTTACTTTAACCAAGAGCTCTGTATTCTCATGTGGCTTTGTCTTGCTGAATAGCACTTTTTATTTCAACTTGAAGGACTTCCTTAATAGTGCCTTCAGGGAAAGTCTAATGGTGATGAACTTCCTCAGCTTTTGATTTTCTGGGAAAGTCTTTTTTTTTAAATTTCAGAATATTATGAGGATATGCAAGTTTTAGTTACATAGTTTGCTTCTGTACACTTTAAGTCAAAGATCAAAGTGTGCCCTTCACCCTTTTATTCTTTTATAATGCAAAGAAAGTATGCATTATACCTATTAGATGTGAGTTTACCCATTCTCCTCATCTCCCTCCCAGCTGCTTAATTTCCAGTGAGTTTATACTTTCATATGGGCACATAGGTGTTGATCCATTAGTTCCAATTTAGTATTGAGTACATGTGGTGTTTATTTTTCTATTCTCATGATATTTCACTCAGAAAAATGTTCTGCAGATCCATCCAAATTGTTACAAAAGATACTAGACTACCATTTTTTTTAAATGGCCGAGTAGTACTCCATAACTCCATGGTATACATATACCGTATTTTATTAATCTACTCATATTTTGGTGGGCACTTGGTTACTTCCACAAGTTTGTGACAGTGAATTGTGCTATAAACATTTGAGTGCAAGTGTCCTTGTGATAGAATGCCTTTTTTAGTTTGGGTAAATATCTAGTGGTAGGATTGATGGATCAAATGTTAGGTCTATTTTTAGTTCTTTGCGGTGTCTCCATACTACTTGCCGGGGAGATTGTACTAGCTTTCAGTCCCACCAACAGTATGTAAGAGTTCCTTTTTCTCTGCATCCTCACCAGCTTCTATGGTTTTGGATCTTTTTGGTAAGAACCATTCTCACTGGAGTTAGGTAATATCTCATTGTGGTTTTGATTTGCATTTCCTTGGTAATTAGACATGTGGAGCATTTTTTCATATCCTTATTTGTCATTAGTTTATCTTTTTTTTTTTTTGAGACCGAGTCTCACTATGTCGCCCTTTGTAGAGTGCTATGGTGTCACAGCTCACAGTAACCTCAAACTCTTGGGCTTACGCAATTCTCTTGCCTCAGCCTCCTGAGTAGCTGGGACTACAGACACCTACCACAACGCCCAGCTATTTTTTGTTGTTGTTGTAGTTGTCATCGTTGTTTGGCAGGCCCCTGGCCAGGTTTGAACCCACTGGCCCCGGTGTATGTGGCTAGCAACATAACCACTGAGCTATGGGTGCCCAGCCATTGGTCTATCTTTTCTGAAAAGCTGTTGTTCATGTGTTTTGCCCACTTTTTAAATGGGGTTTTTGTTTTTTTCTTGCTAATTTGCTTGAGTTCATTATAGATTTTGGTCATTAGCCCTTTATTGGATATATGGCATGTGGATATGATATTTTCTCTCATTCTATATGTTGTCTATTTAACTCAATTGTTTCCTTGGCTGTGCAGTTTTTTTTAGAAAATAAAAAGGAGTTTTTAATTAGGTTGCGTAAAATACTACAGAAGTATAATATATCTATTTTTATCCATTATCACCACTCAAATTGCTCTGTTTTTAACAAACCAGTTCAGCTTTCTCTTGGACATATGGTAAGACTACAATTCTCATCATCCCTGTATTTAGGTATAACACTACGCCTAGTTCTACCAAAAGGAGTGGGGTAGAAGTGATACTTCTCACATATAGCCCTAGTCCCACCCTTTTTTTTAATTTTTTTTTTTATTAAGTAAAATTTTTTTTTTTTTATTGTTGGGGATTCATTGAGGGTACAATAAGCCAGGTTACACTGATTGCAATTGTTAGGTAAAGTCCTTCTTGCAATCATGTTTTGCCCCCATAAAGTGTGACACAGACCAAGGCCCCACCCCCAGTTTTTTAATTTACTCAGGTCTTATTTATTTATTTTAGTTGTCACTGAGATTTCCTTTGGGGTCTTCTCCACAAATTCTTTGCCTAGACTGATATTTATAAGAGTTTTTCCTACCTCTTCTAGAATTCTTCTGGTTTCATGCATAAAGTTTAAGTCTATTATCCATCCATGAATTAATTTTTGTGAGTGGTAAGAGGTGTGGATCTTGTTTCAGTTTCCTACATGGGGTTGTCTAATTTTCCCAGTACCATTTATTGAATAAGGATTCTTTCCCCTAGTCTATGCTTTGTCTGCTTTGTCAAAGATTAGGTGGCAATATAAGCATAACCATATCTAAGTTCTTTGTTATGATCCATAGATCTATGTCTCTGTTTTGTGCCAATACTGTGTTGTTTTGGTTACCATAGCCTTGTAGTATGGCTTGAAGTCTGGTAATGTGATGCTTCCCACTTTGTTCTTTTTTTTCAAGACAGAGTCTGACTATGTCACCCTTGGTAGAGTGCTGTGGCATCATGGCAACCTCAAACTCTTGGGCTTAAGCAATTCTCTTGCCTCAGCCTCCCAAGTAGCTGGGACTATAGGCGCCCACCACAATGCAGATATATATATATATTTTGGTTGTAGTTGTCGTTGTTTGGCAGCCCTGGGCTGGGTTCAAACCCACCAGCTCTGGTATATGTGGCTGGCGCCCTAGCTGCTGAGCTACAGGTGCTGAGCCTCCCATTTTGTTCTTATTTCTTTTTTCTTTTCTTTCTTTTTTTTTTTGTAGTTTTTGGCCGGGTCTGGGTTTGAACCCACCACCTCCAGCATATGGGGCTGGCACCCTACCCCTTTGAGCCACAGGCGCCGCCCTAGTTCTTATTGTGTAAGGTTGCATTGGCTATTTGAGGTCTTTTCTGGTTCTATATGAAGCATAGAATTATTTTTTTTAGATCTACAAAAATCATGTTGATATTTTGATGGGGATTGCTTTAAATTTGTAGATCACTTTGGGCAGTATAGACATTTTAACTAGGTTGATTTTGCTGTCCATGAGCATGTTATGTTTTTCTACTTGTTTACATCCACTGTAATTTCCTTCCTCATTGGTGGCAGTTCTTTCTGTAGAGGTCTTGCACATCCTTGGTTAAATATATTTCTAAGTATTTTATTTTCTTTGTTACAACTGTGAAGAGCGTTGAGTCTTTGATTTGTTTCTCAGCTTGACTGTTGTTGGCATATATGAATGCTAATTTGTGCACATTGATTTTGCAGTCTGAGACTTTGCTGAAATTATTTATCAATTCCAGTATTCTCTTGGCAAAATATTTGGGGTTTTCTGGGTTTAAGATCATATCATCAGCAAAGAGCAATAATGTGGACTCTTCTTCTCTATTTGGCTACCTTGATTTCCTTTTCTTGTCTAATTGCTCTAGCTAGGACTTCTAGTATTATATTGAATAGAAGTGGTGATGCTTAACATCTTTGTCTGGTTCCAGTCCTTAGTTTGAATGCTTTCAATTTTTCTCCATTTTATATGATGTTAATTGTGGGTTTGTCATATATGGCTTTTATAATATTGAGCTATATTCTGTTTATGCCTATTTTGCTCAATGTTCTCATTATAAAGGGTGCTGAATTTTGTGAAAATCTTTTTCTGCATTTACTGAGAGGATCATAATGGTCTTTGTTTTTGCTCCTGTTTATATGGTGAATTACATTAATAGATTTGTGTGTTGAACCATCCTTGCATCTCTGGGATGAGGCACACCTGGTTGTGATGGATTTTTTTCTTTTATTTGCCACTGGATTTGGTGTGCTAATATTTTGTTTCAATTTTTTGCTTCTATATTCATTAGAGATATTGGTCTGAAGTTTCTTTTTTTGTTGTGTCCTTTCCTGGCCTTTTTGTCTTTTTGATGTGGCATTTAAAACTGTGAGTTTTTCCTCTCAGGACTGCTTTTGCTGTGTCCCATAGGTTTTGATAACCATGACCCCACTGTCTTTTAGTTCAAAGAGTCCTTTGATGTCCATCTTTATCTCCTCACAGACCCAGTTGTCATTCAGCAATACATTGTTTAGTTTCTATGACTTTGTGCAGGGATGAGTGTTTTTGTTGGAATTAATTTCTAATTTTATTCCACTGTGGTCTGAGACAAACATGGTGTAACTTCTATTTTCTAAAAATTTTTTGTGACATGATTTGTTGCCTAGGATGTGATCAATCTTAGAGAATGTCCCATGAGCTGATGAGAAGAGCATATATTTAATAGTTTGGGGTAGAATGTTCTATAAATGTCATGTAGGCTCATTTGTTCTAGGGTTCTGTTTTGGTCCATTGTTTATTTATATTTGGGGGAGCTGTTCAATTCTGTCAGTGGCGTATTAAGTCCCCAACAATGATGGTGCTGCTACTTATTGTTTTGTGTAGATTGAGTATAATTTGCTTTAAGAATATTCTGTGTTGGTTGTATACATATTTAGAATTGTCGAGTTTAAATATGGAGTATACATATTTAGACTCGACATATTATGTATACAGTTGTATACATATTTGCTCCTGTGTTGGTTGTATCATATTTAGAACTGTCGAATCTTCTTGTTGTCCCCTTTACCATAATATAGTGGCTATCTCTTTCTTTCTTAACTTTTAACACTTTAAAGACTATGCTATCTGATATGAGAATGGCTGTACCAGCTTTCTTTTGATTTCCATTTGTATGTAATTTTGTTTTTCATCCTTTCATCATGAGTCCAAATGAGTCCTTGTTTCCTGAAGATAGCACATGCTTGGTTTATATGTATTTTTTAATACATTCAGCCAGGCTATGTCTCTTCAGTGGGAAGTTTAAGCCATTCATATTTATTAAAAGCATCAATCCATATGGCAGATTTCTATTGATCATGCTGGATAGACCCTTGTTACATTAGTATGAGTCACTGTGGTATTAGGGTTCTGAACTTTAGGTTTTGAATGGTTTTACATTGGTGGGTGTCTATTGTGTTTGTCTATATATAATGCAGGTCTGGGTACTTCCTGCAGGGTAGGTTTGGTCTTTTACAAATTCTTCCAGTGATTGCTTGTCTGAGAAAGTCTTTGCTTTCTCTCATATAGGAAACTTAGTTTTGCAGGATACAAGAGTCTAGTTTGGTCGTTGTTCTGTTTTAGAAGCCTGAGAATAGGACCCAAATCCCTTCTGCCTTGTAGTGTTTCAATTGAGAAATCTGTAGTTAGTTTAATTGGTTTTCCTTTGTGAGTTACCTGCTGTTTTTGCCTTGATACTCATAGAAGGGTCTCTTTCATGTTTACTTTGGTCAGCCTAATGATAATATGTTATGGTGAATGCCTCTTTATGTTGAATCTCCCAAGAATCCTTTGTGTTTCTTATACCTGAATATTTAGATTTCTAGCAAGGCTAGGTAAATTTTCCTCAATAATTTCTTCAAATAAATTATCTGATCCTTGAGTATTTTCTTCTTTGTCTTCAGGGATGCCTATAATTCTTATGCTTGGCCTCTTTACATAATCCCACATTTCTTGTAGGCTTTGTTCTTCTTGTTTCTCTTTATTTCTCTTCAACTGATTTGTTTAGCACAGACGTATTACATTCAATTTTTGAGAGTCTTTTTTTCTGCCTGAGTCTACTCTTAAGGCTTTCCACTCTGTTTTGTAGTTCTTTAAATGAGTCTTTCATTTCCGGAATTGTTTGTTTTTTCTTTATAAACTTTTTTTTTTTTAAGAGACAGAGTCTCACTGTACCGCCCTCGGGTAGAGTGCCCTGGCATCACATGGCTCACAGCAACCTCTAACTCTTGGGCTTACGCGATTCTCTTGTCTCAGCCTCCCGAGCAGCTGGGACTACAGGCACCCGCCACAACGCCTATGTTTGTTTTTTCTTTAATATTTTGATTTATTTAGGGAATTCTTGATTTCACTTCTTGTATCCATTTGTGGTTTCTTTGTGCTGGGTTTCTGTTTTCTCTTGTATTTCCTTCAACGAGGGTGCAATCCATATTCTAAACTCTTCATCTGTCATTTTAATCATTCATTTAAGTTAGTATTCATTGGAAGAGGGTTGTTGATTGCTTTTGTGGGTGTCCTTTCATTCTGATTCTTCATGTTTCTGGAGTTCTTTTGCCAATTCTTTCTTATTTGTCCTCTTCATGGAGAGCAGAGGGTATTAGGGCTGGCTTATGGCCCTGTCTCTGAGACTGGGCCTTTCACATGCTGAGACGAGGAGCATTGGTGCTGAGATGCCTTTGGGTATATAATCAGGTTCGAGGGGCCTCTTGGGTTACTTCTTCCCTATTGTCTTTACCTCTTTCTGATGGAATGTAGTGAATTTGGTCCCCCAGCCTAAGATGGTGGATTGTATTTGTGGGTATGTATACTCTGCTCCTTAACTGACTTAATTGGAAAGCACTAGATTGAACTATTGGGTTGCTCATGTTGTTGTAATTCACGTGGAGGAGTCAGCTTCTGAGGGAGTCTTTGTGCCTGTGGTAGGCTCAACTCCCTTAGGTGAGGTACACAAATGCCCCAAAGTTTAGGAGGGGCCCTATTGCTCCCAGGGAGTTATTTGGTCCCTGCTCCTCCTGAGATGGGGGAGGAGCAGGATAAATAGTGGCTGGTATACAATAGCCTAAGTGAGGAAATTTGCTGAGTCACAGCAGGGCTTCGGGGGTGGGGTGGGGAACTCCCTGTGGCCTTTTTTTTTTTTTTTTGATGTCTTTAGCAATTGTTTAGTAAAATAAAATGCAGACATCAATCTTTCAAAGTACAGGATCAGAAGGCAGTTTTCTTCTCCTTTGTCTATTTGTGAAATCATATTCATCCCATTTTATGAAAAATTGTGTTTTGCAAATATGTAAAATTATACCAGTTAATACTAATGAAACACAGGTAGAATTCTAGCATGTGCAATTCAGTGATCGGCCACATCACCTTCTCTAAGAACACGATGCATTTTCCTCTTCTTCTCCATCTTCTTCATCATCACCTGGAAGTACTGAGTCATTCTTTCTGATGCAAACCATGAGGCAAGATGATGTATGGATGGTGCATGGCATCTCTGGCAGCAGAAACAAATTGTTGCATGGGTGGAAAAATAGTGTTTGATTTTTATGGTTGAGTTGAGAAATGACAGAGCGAGCTGGATTTAGAAGTTAGCATTATGTTGACTTTTTCTTTAACGTGGAGTCTCTGTCAGTTTTGCTGTGGCTGATGGACTGGGCAGGATGAGATCACTTGGGAGGCAGCATCAGACATCCAGTTCCTTAATGGTCCGAGTGACATTGACTTTCAGTCTGAACTTGTGATGAAGGGCATTTAAAGTTCTAGGTTCTGGATCTATATTTTTCAAATGGGTGAGAAAGTTAATGAAGTTTTAATTCCAGCGAGGCCAGCCAGCACGGTCCAAATTTGTTATCAAAATGTATGATCCCTGGGATGGAGACACTGCATGTCAAGTGATTTATGGTACTGGGCGGTGCAGTTCACACAGGTCATTAGGCAACTTCACTGAGGTCCTTTAGGAATTTGTTTTTTCTTTTCTTGGTCATGTTATTGCATGTTTTGTTGGTGCTTTACAGATTTTTAGCAGTGTCTGTTGTATTAATATCATTTGATGAGAGAGAGTATCATTCTTAGATGAACTGCTTATTACTTTCATTTCTCTCTGAACCTCATCAAGGTACGAAGGTTTTTTGTCTGGCCACTAGGGGGAGTCACTGCTCCGGATGCGAGGGGCCTATTGTGTGATGACTTTGTCCCTGAGCCAGGCTTTCTGTCTTTGCTCACTAGCCTGGTTTTTGCAGGGTGGGACGTGTGACCTCTCTGTCTACCTAGCCCTCCTTCACACGGCTCACCCCGCTGTTCAGTCCATGCGTGTTCCCTCTCTGCCCATGTCCGCCTCTCCAGCTACGCTCAGTTGGCGTGTGCGACCCACTGGCTGCGTCTCCACATGGCACTGGCGAGTAGGGAGATTGCCAGTTGAGCACCCCTTTTCTACCACTAGGCTAGTAGGCAGCGTCGTAGGCCTCCCTATCACAGACCTCTCTGGCAGCTGAGGAGACTTGGATAACAGCTGGCCAGAGGGGCCCAAGGCTCGGGGTTGCCATGGGATCTAGGGCTGTGCTAATTCAGCCCAAGAATCACACCTCTCCAATAAGGCAGATCTTCAGTGGGGGTTGAGAGTTGGGGTGCATTCGCAGACAACTGCTCCTCTATGTTCCTCCAGACCCTAGCCTTGGCTCTTTTGCCACCTGTGCCTGAACCTGTAACCTCACCCCTATTGTTGTGCCCATGTTGAGGGCCCGAAGACTAAGTCCAATGCAAAAGCAAGAGGTAGTTTATTCACAAGCTCACCTTGGGCTTCTCCATTCCTGACACAGCAGGAGAGCAGAGAAGCCCCTACCGCAGAGGGAAGAGCAGTTTTAAGGATACAGAAAGGAAAAGGGAGGGGGGATAAGGGCTTAGGGAACTGGACAATGTTTGTTGTCAGTGTTTGATCTGGGCTAATTAGCCTGGGGGAAGGATTTACTACTACTGGGGTGGAGGGTGAGTGCCATTATTGCTCGGGGCAGACATACTGGAGCCGGGGTGGGGTGGAGGAGGAAGCAGGTTGCCTATCACTTTTGGTATGCAGCTGCAAATTGAAGGCTGTGGGGCCAAGTGGGGTCAGTGAAGGCTGTGAGACAAAATGGAGTTAGTTTTAACAAAATGGAGTTAGCTTGGTCCTTTCACTATGGCTTCCACCCTGTTCTTGAGACCAGGGAAGCCCCAGATTCAGCCTTCTGACTTTGCACAAGGAGGGAAATGTGCCAGACTCCTGTGGGCAGGAAGATCGCACACTGCCACTGTCTGCAGCAAACTCACCCCTGCCCCCCACTGAGAGGCTGCCTTCTCTGTACAGGGTTCTCTGCTGCAGCTATAGTCAGGGGGAGGAGCTGCAGTCTCAGCTTGACATGGGGATCTACTTGCTTGGCTGAATTATCACAGCTGCAGCTATGTTCTCTTAGGGGCCTTGTACTGGGAATGTGTTCCCCTTGTGGATAGGCAAGTCTGTCAGTGCGGAGCACTGTCATTATTGCTATGGGTGGGGGTGGGGGGGAATGGCTGCAAGCTGACTTAGGCTAAAATTTTCTGGGACAGGGATGGGGGAGTAGACATACAGATGCCAGAATGTTCTCTCTGTTCCATCGGTGGTACTCTCCTATAGGAGGAGAACCCTATGTCTCACTGCTGGCTGGAGGTTCCCAGTTGGGGGCAGGGGACCCCTGACCTTTTCACTGGGCTCTGGGCCTCCCTGGCATTGGTGCCACTCCCTTTTCTCCAATCTCAGCTCATTCAGCTTTACAGTTTCTCCTAGTGGGGTCCCCAGACCCCACTGTCATCACTCCTCATGCTCTGCCCTTCTCTACTCCACAGTCTAGCCATCCACTCTCTGCCAGGAGGGTCTGGCAAGCTGTGTCTCTAGTCAGCTGTCTTCTCTGAGTAAGTCTGAATTTCTCCATTTTTGAAGGGCAGTTTGCTGGTAGAGTATTACTAGTTGGTAGTTTTTCAAAAGAATTCCGTTCTTTTAATACATCATCTTACTTCTTTCTGGCCTGCAAGGTTTCTGCTGAATAATCTACTG
Source organism: Nycticebus coucang (assembly GCF_027406575.1). NCBI lineage: Eukaryota > Metazoa > Chordata > Mammalia > Primates > Lorisidae > Nycticebus > Nycticebus coucang. The sequence continues at coordinate 103,026,435 of NC_069783.1, read as the reverse complement.
ATAATCTGATAGAGGCTTCATTGTATCTGATGGGTTGCTTCCCTTTTTCTGTTTTCAGGATTGTTTTTGTCTGGGACTTTTGATAGTTTTATCATAATATGTCTCTGGGTAGATGTCTTTGGGTTTATCCTAGTTGGAGTTCATCAAGCCTTTTGAATTTGAATGTCCATTTCTTTTCTCAGATTGGTGTGCATCTCTTTTTTCTTCAAATTATCTCTCTTCCCCTTTCCCTCTATCTTCTACTTCTGTGACTTCATAGTGCATAGTTGTTTTGCTTAATGAAGTTCCACAAATTTCTTAGGCTGTCCTTACTTCGTTCTTTTTCTTTTTGCAACTCTGACTAAATCATTTCAAATGATTTGTCTTCAGGTTCACTGTTCTGTATTCTTTTATGTGATGGTTAGTCAGATGTGGTTACAAGAGTAGATGCAAGAGAGACTCATTTTATTCACAGCTCCTAGAAGAGGGGCACAGCATGCTATACAGAGACACATAGGTGGTCAGGAGGTAAAAGGTAGGGATGAGGGGAAGGTTTAGGCCAGAACCTTTATTGGGGTTTACCTGAGAAAGACAAAGGCAGGTAGAATAAGCAGCTTAAGGTCGGTGAGTTTTAATACTTTTGGTGACATCTAACTTACTTGACGATATCTAGTTGTTTGGTACCTTGCCCTGGATGATTAAAGCAGAGGAATATGGCCTTCCATGGTATATGGGCCGGATAGAGAAGGTATGGCTTTGTATTTCAGAGGTACTCTCCTGGCTAGGCCCTGTTGCCTCTAAGAATTTGATAACTCCAGGAGGGGCGATCTCTCCCCAGCCAGGAAGATTTTTTAAAGATATTAAAACATCATAGTACCCATGAGTATGTGTAATATGTTACATACTTTATATACCACACTGATTCTTTTTTATCTGATCATGTCTGCTTTTGAGCCCTTCTAACTGAATTTTTAAATTCAATTATTCTATTCTTCAGCTCCAGAATTTATATTTGGTCCTCATAATAGTTCCTATTTGCTTGTTGACGTTCTTATTTTTCATGCATCATTTTCCTGATCTTATTTACTTGTCTTTCTGTGTTATCTTTTAGCTCATTTTGCATATTTAAGATGGTTATTTTGAATTCTCTTAGGTAATTAATAGATCTCCATTTCTGTACGGTTATTTTCTAGAGATTTATTTTATTCTTTTGATTGATGTATTGTTTCCTGAGTCTTTGTATGCTTTGTGATCTTTTGTTAAGGTTAGGACATTAAAAAGCAAAGCAAAGCAAACAAACACACAAAACAACTGTTACCTCTCCAAGTCATTACAGACTCTAATTTCCCAAATTTCCCAGTTAAAGTGATTTGTCCTTTTTTTTTTTAATCGTTTTATTATGCTGCCTTCGGTAGAGTGCTATGGTGTCACAGCTCACAGCAACCTCAAACTCTTGGGCTTAAGCGATTCTCTTGCCTCAGCTTCCCAAGTAGCTGGGACAACAGGCACTTTTTTTTTTTTTTTTAAATCAGGAGCTCTTAATTTCTTTGTTCCCCTTGTGTTTCCAATACTATCATCTCTTTGGCAACTGTAACAGCCTCCTTTGTTCTCAGTGACATCCAACCTGTCTTCCAAAGTGTGCAACTGTTTCTGTTAGCACTTTAAGTTTGGTGATACAGAATCCATCTACTTCCTAATTATCTGTTTCATTGTGGTATTTCTAATCCTAGGGTGAGGTTTTACTTATTTATTTTTTTTTATAAAGCTTGGACACCTTGCTTAATACAGTTAACTTTTTTTGGTAAGTTGCCGTCCAATTTTTATTTTGTTAAGTTTTTTTTTTTTGTTTGGCCAGTGCTGGGTTTGAACCCACCACCCCAGGTATATGGGTCTAGCGCCCTGCTCCTTGAGCCATAGGTGCCACCCTGTTTTTTTTTTTTTTTAGTTTTTATATTTACTTTTTTATTTATTTCAGATGAGATTTTAACCTTTAATGTTGGATTTAAGTTTGAATTAGTAAGACAAATATTTATTCTTCATTATATTATCATTGATTATCCACCAACAGACAAGAGTCAGGTGACCTTGTGAGGCCTGTCAGTTACACTAAATCTCCTCTTGACATTGTTAAAGAATATGAGTTTAAAAAAATGTTTTACATAGAATCATAATTCTTGCATTTCTACATATCAGCTTTGATTTTCATTAATATTTTCTTGGTTCAAGTTCAGACTTTTTCCACAGGGGTCAAAGGTTATTTTATTCAGATGTGACAAAATACTGACTGTGCACCCTGTATTATAGACTCAGTGTTATTGGGAGGGCTCCAGAGTCTAAATGCATTTTTTTAATTCTCAGATGAAATGGAAATAATATTGACTAGATCTAGAACAGCAGTTCTCAACCTGTGGGTCGCGACTCCTTTGGGGGTCAAACGACCCTTTCATGGGGGTTGCCTAAATATATCCTGCATACCAGATATTTACATTACCATTCATAACAGTAGCAAAATTACAGTTATGAAGTAGCAACGAAAATAATTTTATGGTTGGGGGTCACAACAACATGAGGAACTGTATTAAAGGGTCGCGGCATTAGGAAGGTTGAGAACCACTGATCTAGAATATAATTTGCTAATCACTGGTTTCACAAGACTTGAGTGACAGGCTAAGTGAAAGTCAGTTTGATTTGGTTTTCTGGGGCTGGGGCTAAGCAACTACCATGTAGAGATCAGTTTGCCTGCTGGGAATATGGAAAGAATTTTCAGGAAAGTAGGAAGTAGTAGCTAGAGATTAAGGTCAAAGGCCTAAGAGCCATTGGTAGAACTCACACTTACTCCCCCTGAGTTGTCTATCAAAGGCAGCAGGTCAGGTCATGGACTTTGAAGTCCTAGAAAGTAATGAGATGAGAGGAAAGAACTGGCACACAGCCACAGAAGCTGCTACGTTGAGATCAGGCTCTGCAGATCCTTGCTGTGCCCAGTTCCAGGGCAGAACCTTAGAGATATAAAGGTTTAAAGGACAGATTTCAAAACTGGGCACATGCAATAGGTGCTAAGTGGGAGGCTGCTGTGGACTTAGGGCTCTACGTCAGAGTATTTAGAACATGGGAACGGAGTAATCTTTGAGTAGACTATCACTAAACTTCACTTGATCACGAGTAGGCAGGAGCCAGCATCTTGCCCATATGTTCTCTCATTGACTCAGGGATGGTGGGCAGCCTTTAGTGAATGGTGGTCATGATGAGACTGTAGCCAGAAAAGCTCAAGCTTGGTGCCAGGGAGCTGTGTTTGAAACTGGGGTCTAACATTTCTCATTTGCGCAGCTTGCCTAATATCTCTGAACTTTAGTTTTAGTTTTCTTAGCTATACAATGAGAATAATGATACCAAACTAAAATGATCGTTATAGAAATGAAGAGCCTTATTTAATAGAACTTTCTCTCATGGTAGATATGTTTTAGAATCTGCACTGTCCAGTATAATAGCGTCTAGCCACATGGGGCTACTGAGCAGTTGAAATCTGGCTGGTAAAAATGAGAAACTGAATTTTAATTTTAATTTTGATTTTGATTAATTTAAATTTAGATAGTCATATAGAGCTAGTATCTAGTCTATTGGACAGCATAGCTAGAGATGACAGCAGTTATTAAAAACTATCTACTTAGAATATGAAAGTTAACTTTTTATAATTTCCTCTACTGATATGCTTTCTCAGTCCCTTATATTTGAGCATGTTATATGCCTTGTGATATGCAGTGAATTATACAGCAATGTCCCTATCTTGGAGGGAAAAAAATGAAAATTTAAATACAGAAATACAGGAGAATTCCATAATACACTTTAATTTTAATTACAAAAGAATTACACCAAGTGTAGAGGACTTCAGAGAAGTAAGCACACTTTTTAGATGGCAAGACTAATGAAGCTGGTTATTGATGTGTGTTAGACATGTTGGATAGGTAGAAAGACAGCAAGGGAAATTTCAGGTGGAAACACGGTGGAAATAAAACAGGAGGGTAGGAACCTGGGAGATATGATCAAGGCCCAGTGAGTAAGCTAATTTGTTGGAATATGGAGGTAGGGTAGAAGGCAACATCAAATTGGAAAGGAAGATTGGAGTTGCACGGTTATAGCTGTCTTTGAATTCATGGGTAAAATCTTTGGATTTATCTTTCACATAATGAAAATGCAATCACTAACGGGCTTTGAGCTAAAAAGCAAAACAATTGGTATCTTGTTTTAAAAAATTACTTTCCTAAATGTGTGAAAAACAGAGAAATGAGTTAGAAAGCTATTAAACTAATCTAGGCAAGCGGTATGAGGTTTCTGAACCAGGAGGATGGCCACAGAAATAGAAGGAAAACAATGATGGTTAGATGAAAATCCTGTAAGAGACTTCAGAGGTTAAAGCTGGCAGATGTTGCTGATGAATTGGGATGTGATTCTGGAGGCACTGGGAAAAGTGAGCCAAGAAATGACTCCAGAGTGGACTGTAACATTAGCTGGGGGTGGGAGAGTGAGTTCAATGTAATATGTAGGCTGGTGGGAGACGGGGACAGATGAGAGCCCTGAAGTGAACTAGAAGGTTCCAAGAGGAAACTGAGGCATGTGATAGTTGGCTACCAAGAAATTGCTGGAAGAAATCGTCCCTGTTTATATTACACATTTTAGTGATACATTTAAAAGTAACTTGAACCAGAACTTAGTCTGAAAATGTGACTGTATACTCGTATGAGGACTGAAGCATTTAAAATATGTTAACACATGATTGTAGAAAACTTACATGTAGTGATAAGCTGGATCGTAGTTGGTAATTTACTGAGTTTCCCTGCCTCCACATTGTCACCCTGTTCCCACTTTCCTCCTTGCCCCTAACCTAGACTGGCTCCATCACTTGTCTTTTTATTTTATTTTTTTAGTAGAGTGAATGACAGCAAACATAATCCACAACTAGTCTGAGAACCTGAATTCAATATCAGTTGGTCTGAGTCTTAAACGGTTACTATTTACCCAATATACTTGGTAATAACTAAGAAATTTTTAGTTTTTTTTCTTCTTTCCTAGAGTTGGAAGTGGAAAGTTAGGCTGGTATCAGCCATTTTCTTCTTGTAGTCTTCATCAAATCTCTCGTTCTGAGCCACAGTGAAGTGTTTCTTCCAGTCTCCCACGGTCCCTGAAACAGTCATGTGGGAAAGTCAGTGCTTCTCCCGCCTCCCACCTCTGTGTGATGATTTCTCCTCCACCTTCCAGGAAGGTCAGTATTGGACAAAGCACTTCTCTTGCTAACCCGAGACTTTTTTTTTTTTTAATTAAAAAATCCCCCCAAGCAGAGTCTCACCCTGGGTAGAGTGCTATGGTGTAGCTCACAGTAACCTCAAATTCTTGGGCTTGAGTCATTGATCCTCTTGTCTCAGCCTCCTATGTAGCTGGGACTATAGGTGTGTGCCTCTGCACCTGGCTAGTTTTTTTTTTTTATTTTTTATTTTTAGTAGAGATGGGGGTCTTGCTCTTACTCAGGCTGGTCTCGAACTCCTGAACTCAAGCAATTCACCCACCTCAGCCTCCCAGAGTGCTAGGATTACAGGTGTGAGCCACTGCATAAGAAACCTGTGACTTTCTTATCCTGTAGGGAGGAATTTACTGTCTGATTTGGTGAGACAGGGAGAGCCTGTTACCCACCTCCTAGCCACATGCGTGGGGGAATGAGACCCTGTGTTATAATATTAGGCCCGAGGAGCTTTCCCGTCTTTCTCTGTGCCCTTCTGCACCTTTAAGCATAGCGGGGCTCCCATGCTATAAGCTGATCAAGAAGGACCTGTTTCTGGGAGGTTTTAAGGTACAGTTTTGAGGAGGAAAAAAAGAGTCCTCAGATTTTGCAATTGTTGTCTGGGTTAACTTTCCCAGTTTTATTTCTCTTACCATCATCTATCATCTTGTGTATTCTTATTGTTTATATTTTCTCATTATTAGACTATAATTTCCATGAGAGAAAGAATTTTTTTTATTTTGTTCACCTCTCCAAACCGTGCATATAATAACACCTGGCACATAGAAACCCCTTAATTAGCACTTTTGAATTAATGACTTTAACCGATAATGTGGGGCTTCCTATAAAATGAATTTTTTGTCCCATCTGACTTAATTCTGTGTATTTTCACCTTATCAGCCAGAACTCTAGAGGGAAGGTGGGACTAGGTGGTTGGATTTAGACACCAAATCTCACTCTCCCACAGTGGCTAATTAAATATTGTTTTCATTTCATCAGTAGTTTCTTAAATACTACTTTCCCCCAAATCATTCATTAAAGATAGTTATTTTTCCTAACTATAGAAAACTCCTGAAATGCTCTGAAATATTTGACAATACTTTTAAGATTATGACCAAAATGAAATATAATAACCTTTTCTCATGAATGGAGAAACGGAGTGGTTCATGACTTCAGTAGGAATTGAGGAATAGTTTGCCATCGGATTCTGCTTCATAACATCAAATGAAGTGTGATGGACAATTTGTTCTAGAAATTTATCATCTAGTGTCTTTCCCATAAATTCTGCCAGCTTCTGAATTTCACGCTTTGGGTTCTATGATTAGAGTGAAAAGAAAAGTGAAGAGTTAATATAATTAGTTTAAAAAGAATATTGAAATGGATTAATGACAGTCACCAGTAACATGCCATGAGTTAAAATTTAAAAAATTATCTTACAGATGCTCAACTTTTCAGAAATGAGTAATTTTAACATGGTGCCCCATACTGTTCTATTTTTCATCAGTTGAAATTACTAATCTTTTATTCCTCTTAATTATAAGCATCAACTGGGTAGGGTTGGAGACATTCCCCAGACAATGGTGTATAGCGCCTGGTTAATGTTTCACTAGGGGAATATGCCGAGGTTATATCCACAAGTCCTGCTCAAGTCAGTTATGGGAGGGGTCTTGGTCAACTAAATGTCTAACAGAGAGAGTCCATAGACGAATAGTGAGAACAAAGACATTCCAAAAGCACAGGGGCTGATGATTTAAGACCTGACTCAAAGGTGAATGCATCCTGCTTCTGACATTGACATACAAGTCCCCACTCAATGCCGTGGAAAGGAAAGGATTTTTTGCATGCTCTAAGAAGCTCTCATGGCCATTGGCTTGGTGCCCAGCATGGACTCAGGTAGGACTGAGAGGAGCACAGTTCTGCAGTAGCCACGGATTCCTCATCAGAAGGACTTACCACCCTATGAAACTCCTGTGACTGTGAGAATCCCCTATTGCTAAGGCCTGGGGGCGGCGGGGGAGGGAAAGTGGAAGGGCCTGCTCTGATCACTATAGCTTCTGATTTAAAAGCTTTGAGTGTCAAAAGTGCTTAATTTTATTGGCTTTACACAGACTGGGAATCAGAAAGAATGCTGATAATCATGAGCTCTGTGCGAACTATAAATCAGAGGACATTCTAGAGCATGATCATAGAAATATTTAAAAAGATGTTAGGGACATTGCAATCAGTGTAACCTGGCTTATTGTACCCTCAATGAATCCCCAACAATAAAAAATATATATATATATTAAAAAAAAAAAAAAAAAGATGTTAGGGACTCTGAGGTTAGACTGCCTTCCAGTGAGATTTCTTCCTGGTATTCATAACACACTGGGGTCTAATTGAACAAAAGGGCCCCATGCTCAGGACCATACCCTTTCTCCGACACTGCTGTGATTCATGTTGTAGGTGAATGTCATCTGCACGGGCCTTCTTATGAAGGTACAACACTTTTGTACCAAGTAAAAAACAGTCAACACAAAGGAGGGAATTTTATACTGATAACTTCATAGGTTATTCTGATGGCTCTTTAATTATGGTTCTGAGAATCCTAAAGATTTAGTAATTTATCTGTTTAAAAAAACATTTGAAAACAAGTCTGTGTGTTTCACTCCTTTGATATTTTGTAGGAATAGTAGAATAAGGTCCAGCAGTGATTGAGCCTTAGAGAAGTGTGTCTAAATTGTTATGTGTGCTTGAATCCCCTGAGAATTTTATAAAACTCCAGACTTAGAGTCTGAGAGCCCACACGGCTAGTCTGTGACGTTCTTGTTAAGTACCAAGGCTTTCAGTGATAAGTTCAAAACAGACTGTAATGCTGCATGGATCTCTGTTATTAGTGGAGTCATAGAAAGTTGCTGAGTAGATTATTATTTACAACAAATTTCCAGAAACATTTAGTTTTCATAATAGATCTTAGATGGGTAAACATTACCTCCTTTTTTTCATTTAAGAAAACCATGTTCCCAAGTTGCTAAGTGTCTTTACCAAGAATAGTTTACAGTAGATGGCAAAGCCAGAATTAGAATTTAAGAATTTTTACTAAGCCATTAGGATTTTCCATTATATCATTTTAAAACTTTTTCTTGAAACTATTGTGTTCCTCTGCAGTAATAAAACAACAACAAAAATGTGCTAGAAAATTTTTACCCTTCTGAACTGGATTTTAAAATATAAATGGAAAAGAAAAAGTGTATGGTGCCCAATGATTGCATTAATGTACACAGCTATGATTTAATAATAAAAAAAATAAAATAAAAAAAAAGGAAAGGAAAAAGTGACACCATCTATATTTTGCAATCACTTGCCTGTAAGGGAAAGGTACACTGTCTCCTGGACCACCAGGAAGTTGCAGGGAGACTATGTGATACATAAACTCATGATCTGCCATGTGCATTTTGACATATAGGCATCTTGAGCCAATGAAATGCTGCAGTCTTCTGTTCTCTTCTTCAATCTGAGTCTCTGACTTACATCTTTTATGGTCCCCAGTGAGAACATATTAGATGGCACTACCCTCACCTTCTTCATTTCCTCATAGAAGATGTAGAGAATGTGGTGTTGGTCTTTGGCTTCCCACCATCCTTTCACGTGGTCATACCAAGAGCCCCAACACACTGGAAGACGAGATGAAAAACAGGCCAATGAGTCACAGATATTCTGCTGAAAAGATAATCCCTGAGGAGAGAGGGAGTCACATTAAAGAAGGTCGTTCCCCTACCCAGTCTAAGGAAGTTATTCTTTCCTTGTAGAATGTTTGGGGATTTTCAGAAAGGAAGGAAATAAAGCTGAATTCTCTTACCTTTCCCAGCCAGAAAAGTCTCAAAATACTCTTCCCATGTTCCTGGGTCAGGAAGAGCTTTATTCATTCTTTGGAAATGATAATAGGACACCATATTGTCCTTGGGATTTCTTGCTACATAGATCATCTGGGAATGATGGCAGGAACGGAAGAAGCAAAAACAAGATTAGATCTAGAAATAGTCATTGCCCAGACAAGTCAAGTTAGAGTGGACATATTTCACACAGGTGAATTTTTGTGACGTTATGTTCTTGTGATCCTGGCTCTTATGGGAGATGTAAAGGATTCATATTGATTTGCATATTGACTATTTTAAAGAGATGGATTTTTCTTTTTTTAAATAAGTGATGTATTTCAGGTAGTAATCAATCGATCGAAGACTATTTTGAGGTCATTTTTAAACAGCCCATTCTGAATTCTTTTTGTTTTTTACCTTACAGTTTTTCTCTAGGAAGGATGGTGGTACCAAGTGGATAGGAAGATGTGTTTTCAGGATCCGTGGTGAGGGCATTTCATTAGCTTGTTCCAAACCTGCAAAATTTGTTTTTTATCATTTCCTACTATATTTCTCTATTTGCTTCAAAATCTTGCAGCTTCCATTATTACTACGTTAGGACAATTGAAGGCATCTGCAAGAACGCTGTACTGTCTGTAGATCTCACTTGAGGGAATGTGTCAAGCCTGTGAATAGATGTTTCAGCTAGAACAATTCCCAACCACAACAATCAGTCAAATAAATAAAAACCTAAACAATTTAAACCCTTCCACCATGGCTATCTTATATGGGCTCATCCTTGTGAAATAAAATTAATTTCTAATTTGAGAATCAAAATTTAACTTACTTTTGTAGGAAATGGCTATAGTATAGCAATGGCCAGACACAGTTAAAAAACAACCAAAGCCACAACAACACATCAATAATTGTTTGAATGTTTAGAATTTTAAGATGTGCAATTTGGTAGTAAAAATTCTAAGTATTTTAACATAGTTAAGTGTGGCTACTCCATACTCACCAGATCCTAAGGACGGGAATATCCATTCGATGAAAGGAAATCGTATATGAGTCGGTGCTCGTTTACTGTTCTTAACATCACCTCCATTTTGTATTAAGTCCACTATCTCCTGAGTCCATGTTGTCCCTTATTCCGCACATAAGATGAAGAGGCATTGACATTTAGTACACTACATTCCACAAGACAGGGATGTCCAGCCGTTTTGTTCTCTGCCACACATTGTAAGAATAAGAGTTGTCTTGGGCACACATTAAATATGCAAACACTAACGAAAGCTGATTAGCAAAAAAAATGGTCTGTACATACTTTTCACACCACAGATAAAAAAGAAAAGTCATCAGAAAATCAGCATGCAGCCCATGGGCCACAGGTTGGACACCCCTGTCTTAAAATATTATCACATACTTGTTAGAATATCTATGTGAATTTTAAAGCCAAGTCTATAATGGAATTCAGAAGACATCACTTCTTATTTATATCTTGTGTTATATTATGAATTTTTATATAAATACTCCCATTTGGAGTGGACGTTGATTAACATACTTTTTTTTTTCCTGTCACAATCATTAATGTGGATTGTTTCCACAATGATTTAGCTATACTGTCCTTAAGGAAGGCAGAATATAATGATGGAAAGAATATAAAAAACAAACTAAAAAAAGCAGAATAAAAGGTCCTTCTCACCAGATTATAATCCCCTATAGAGTAGATTATGTGGTTTTCAAACTCTTTTTTTCCTCTAGCACATAGCACAGGAGACACTTAACATTTTTTGGCTGAATGAATGAATGGTTAGTGCCTGGACCTGATATTAACCATTGGTGCCTAGTATCTATTTTTGCTTTTTTCTCTGATTTCCCCTTATCTTAATGGCTGAAAGGCTAAAAAGTGGATTGCTAGACTCCTTTGGCACTAAGATTCTGAATACTATCTAGATTTTGCCAATAAGATGCATTATTCTAAGATCTGGAAGTCAGAAGGGAGGTAGAAATCATCCTTTCTGAAGTTTCTGATGGTAACTCCAACAGACAGAAGTTTTGCAGAGGCCATTACACCTTCCAACCAGTGCCCAAACCCAAGAAGCTGTACTACCACTGCCACCACGGGCATAAGGAGAAGGGCCTCTGTCCCCGAACTTCAATCTGTCATGTCCTGCACTGACCCTGACTGGTACAGTGATATACTACTAACTGAATCTTTACCCTTTGATGAAAGTCTAATGCACTGGACATTCTCGCAAAATCCAGTTTGGGAGGATGTTGGATTATTTTAGGATGGTTTTCTGAACCCCGTCTGCATTGATCTTTCCTATATTCTTTGGGAGCAACTCTCATTATAGACTTCCTTTCCCATATCTACCCCCCCTTATTTTTTACATTTTAATACTTATTAACACAAAATGGCCAAATGATTGTGTCAAAATGACAAAATGGCAAGAGGTAAAATAGAAATTGTTTTAAGCTGTATTTATTTATTTGAGACAGAGTCTCACTATGTCGCCCTTGGTAGAGTGCTGGTGGCATCACAGCTCACAGCAACCTCCATCTCTTGGACTTAAGGGATTCTCTTTCCTCAGCCTCCCAAGTAGCTGGAACTACAGGTACCTGCCACAACACTCAGCTATTTTTTGGTTGCAGCTGTCATTGTTGTTTAGCAGGCCCGGGTTGGCTCGAACCCGCCAGCCTCAGTGTATGTGGCTGGTGCCCTACTCACTGAGCTACAGGCACCAAGCCTCTTTTTAGCTGTATTTAGTTGTGCCTCTGGATTTTAATCAGTCCAGAAGTCATACTATTCAAGCAACAGATTTTAATAGAAACTCTTCCTTCTCCCTTTTGTCAAATCAAAACAAAGTGGGGGTTCTGTGTTTTTACCCGTGAATGTGCTTTCCTAATGAGTATGTATATGTGTGGAAGAACGAAGGTGAGGTGAAAAGAGAAGTTAAAAAAGGAAAAGGCAGAATCTTAAAAATAGGAAATGCAGGCTAGAGAGGCCCAAGAATCATTCACTAAGGTGATCTTCTAGTCCCTCTACATCCATTCCCAGGGAGGATAGAGCAGATGCCACACTCTTAGTTTTCTGGACATTTGGTTTGTGTTGAGAAGTTGCTGGTTGGACAGCTTCCATCTTGACGTTTTTGCCTACATTGAGATTCATTGACTCTCAACAAAGAATGAAACCACAATCATCCACATTATGTGTCACCTTGAAGTATTTCTTATAGGCTACTTGACAATGTAACCTTTGGTAACCTTTAATAGAAACTCTTCCTAACCTTGGTAATCTTTACTAAATCCAACATATGGTTTATCTCTCCGGGAGAGATCCTGTATGACTGCGACTTCTGCTTCCGTAGCTCTGGATTGCTGTGACAGAATGGGCACCTGTGATATTATCCTTGGCTTGGTGGATCAGTTAGAATAATCTTCAGGCAACTGGAAGGTATATAGTCTGTCCTCTTGCCTTCCTTTCCAAGGAAAGAGTAACTTTTATCAAACTGTGTGGATCCATCTTTTCTCTGATAAATTCTTGCTTTCAGAACTGTGATGCTTACTCCAATGCTGAACCAATGCCCTTCAGGAAGAGGCCATATTGCCTCCATGATGAAGATGGTGATTTTCCCACAAGGCTTTATGTAACTGATGCATGCAAGGTGGGGAGGATTTGGTAGAAGGGGAATCAATCTGATCTACAGAAATCTGTCCAACATTTTTCTGTATACTGTAATCTTGGCCAGTGTACAAATGACTAGTTTTCTGAGTTAGAGTCTTTATGGAAAAGACGAGTTGGCTTGTCCAGGCAGAATTAATACCAATTGGGTTTATCTGATCACACAGCATCAAAAATGTTGGGTTTCAAGGCAGCTACCTGTCTCCTAAAATGCTGGGGTTTCAGGTAATTGCCCAGGCCTTAGTTCTTGGAGTGCTCTTGGTTGAAAGGTGATCAGAGTAAGGCAAGCATGGAGCAAAGTGTATTGAAGAGGAGAAAATGGGCTTATGGAATAAGAAAGTTTACAAAGAAGGATATGTTCACTATAGACAGTGAATGGAGCCGGGTGCGGTGGCTCATGCCTGTAATCTTAGCACTCTGGGAGCCCAAGGCAGGTGGATTGCCTGAGCTCAGTGGCTCAAGACCAGCCTGATTAAGACCCCATTAAAAAATAGCCAGGCATTGTGGCAAGTGCCTGTAGTCCCAGCTACTCAGGAGGCTGGGGCAAGAGAATTGCTTGAGCCCAAGAGTTTGAGGTTGCTGTGAGCTATGATGTGACAGCACTCAATCCCAGGATAACTGAGTGAAACTCTGTCTCAAACAAAAAAAAGACAGTGAATTTGGGCCTCCATTGCCAGGACAAGTAGACAAAGAGGGCCCCATATTCTTAATACAGTGCTTTTAGAGGTCTACAATAAGGATCTAAGTTAGAAAACAACTTAAAAGTTACATTTAATATCCGAGAGGAGTTGGTCTGCCATATTTTCTGATACTAACTTTCATTATTAGGCAAAGGGCTAAGGTTTCTTTCCCTATGTACTCAAAGAATGTTAGAGCTGTTTGTTTAGAGCCATAACTTAACATGAGGGCAGGTGAGTTGAATGACTTCTCAATTTATTCTCTACCAGTCGTTGATTCTATCATTCATTTTTTTTTCTTGGTTCATTCAGAGTGTTTATTTTTATTTTAGAAACTTAGAGCGACTATTTTCACCATCTATGCTTGTTTCTTCTTCCCTCTAATAAAAGTAGCCTTCTTTAATGTCAAAGGCTTTAGTGGTGATTAAATACAACTTTATGTTTTTTATTTTTTTACTTTTTGAGACAGAGTCTCACTCATTTGCCCTGGGATCATAGCTCACAGCAACCTCAAACTCTTGGGCTCAAGCAATTCTCTTGCCTCAGCCTCCTGAGTAGCTGGGACTACAGGTGACTGCCACAATGGTTGGCACTTTTTTTAGGGACAGGGTCTCACTCTTGCTCAGGCTTATCTTGTACTCCTGAGACCGCCCGCCTCAGCCTCCCAGAGTGCTAGGATTACAGATGTGAGGCACCATGTCTGGCCTAAATACAACTTTAGATTGCAAACATTTTATTTTTTGAGTGTGTTTTTTGAAATGCTTACCCTCCATTAATGTCATGAAAAAACCTAAACGAACCAGATCTTTTTTTTTTTTTTTTGTGGTTTTTTGGCCGGGGCGGGTTTGAACCCGCCACCTCCGGCATATGGGACCGGCGCCCTACTCCTTGAGCCACAGGTGCCGCCCGAACCAGATCTTTTATTTTTTATTTTTTATTTTTTTTAATTTAATTTTTTATTAAAGCCTAACTGTATACATTTGTGGGGTACATGTGATGATTTGATATACAATGTGGAATGTTTATCAAACTGATTAACATAACCATCACTTTACTTATTTTTTTGTGGTGAGACATTTTTAATTTACTCTTAGTTATTTTGAAATGTACCCTTGAATTGTGCACATTAGGCGAGATCCCACCAAATGCCCTCCCTTCTCCTATCAAACCTAAATGAACCAGATCTTAATATTTGCATTTGACAGGTAGAGAAAAGATTAATTAGCAAACAGTGTGCCGAAATAATTGAGTTGCGGATGAAATTAAGACAATGAGATGTGATTCTTACCAGTGGCTACTTTTAGATATTTACATTGAGAAAAATTTGATCCTGAGACCTTGCCTGTGCCTGCTCAAAGCCAGTGAGTGGGTCTTTACCCAGCCAGCACCCTGTGAGATGTGCTGACAGGGGATGTGGGCAGAGCAGTGGGGCTGTGCTAGCTCAGGGCTGCTGGCGCTGCTGCTATTTATTCAAGTCAAACAACTTCGCTAACACTTTCAAGTCTCTCCTCCCAGAGTACCTGGGCTGCCCCAAATCTAGCTAATGCCACCAGCAATGTGGCTGTAGTGCCCTGCCCTCCAACAGCCAGTCTCTTCATGGTCTCACTCTCTCGTCTACATTTCTATTGTTAAAAGATCCAGACCAAGAAACATTTGTACTTTCTCATTTTCTAAACCCAGTCCAAATGGCATCTAGAGGTCTAATCGGGCAAGGAAAAAGGAGGTCTTCATAGAATCTACTAATTCCACACTTTTTCTTATTGATACAGACAATGTTAAGAGTCCCAAATTTGATTGGTTCGAACATGTGAAGGGTTTGAGTAGATGATGGATGCCGGTGTGAAGTCTGCTGGAGAGTCATGTATTAGATGAGGAGGGGTAGCATCCAGAATTAGTTAAGACATAATTTTCTTGAATGTGGCTTAAGAAATATGGACACTTACAACTAGATTGTATCTTGTCTAGAAATAAAGTATGTGGTATGGAATGGAGATTCACTTTTCATTTGGTTCATTAATTCTATGAGGGCATAAAACAGGTAATACAAAAAGCTTCCGTTATTTTTTTCATATGTACATCAGAAAGATCATACACATGTCACTGTAAATCCTCAATGGATTGTTTCAGCAGGACTATTAATAATTTGATGCCTATATAGATGAAGTTTTATGTTGTTAAGCTATCACTGTTCTCTTGGTAACTGAACTTTTTTTTTAGAGACAGAGTCTCACTTCATTGCCCTCAGTAGAGTGCCGTGGCGTCACAGCTTATAGCACCCTCCAGCTTCTGGCCTTAGACGATTCTCTTGCTTCAGCCTCCGGCGTAGCTGGGACTACAGGTGCCCACCACAATGCCTGGCTATTTTTGTTGTTGTTGTTGTTGCAGTTTGGCCAGGGCCGGGTTTGAACCCTCCACCCTTGGTATATGGGGCCGGTGCCCTACCCACTGAGCAACAGGTGCCACCCATGAACTTTTTTTTTCCCACCAGACTTTAGATTTGACATTGAATTTGACCTTTTATATATTTGAGGAATTGACATGCTAGGGCAATGATGGGCTAGAGTCTCCCCCAAGCCCCAGCATCACGAGTACCCTTACTTATCCCTACAGAGCCAGTGGCAGCCATGTCCCACCTATTCTCATTCAACAAGAGCACCAGATCCATTTAGCTGCACTGATCCCACAAGTAGAAAGAATTGCATTGACCTCAGCTAATTTCAGAGTGCTTTTTATTTCTGCTTATGTTGAATACTTGTACAATTTTAAAAGTGATCTGTTTTGAAGGCAAAATTACAAAACTTGAAATTAAAAAGGCAAAAATATAAAGGAGCCAATAATGTAAATCAAGTATTTGGGAAGTGAAGACTGGAAGCTAACTTGCAGTAAATTCACAAAAGTTTTATACTCTTTGTATAAATGCTTTTTTTTTTTTTTTGCTTTTTTAAAAACAACAATGATGGGCCAGAACGGTGGCATTTGGAACATTTTGTGTTTTCAGGCAATATTTTTCAATGGTTATTATAAAACCTGCTCCTGAGCTTAAAAGTGGGCTTAATTCTTATTTATTTATTTATCTGTCTGAGATAGGTGCTCGCTCTGTCGCCTAGGCTAGAGTACAGTGATGCCATCCTGGCTTTTGCAGACTCAAACTCTTGGGCTCAAGTGATTTTCCTGCCCTAGCATCACAAGTAGCTCAGACTATAGGCATGTACCACCATGTCTGGTTAATTTTTCCATTTTTTGTAGATACGGGGTCTTTCAAGTTCCTAGCCTCAAGCAATCCTCCCTCCTCAGCCTCTGAAAGTGCTTTCAAGTTCCTAGCCTCAAGCAATCCTCAGGCTGCTTTCAAGTTCCTAGCCTCAAGCAATCCTCCCTTCTCAGCCTCTGAAAGTGCTAGGATTACAGACATTGAGCCACCACACACAGCCTCTGCAGTAAATCTTTTACAGCTGCCTCAACACACAGACACCTTTTGAGAAATAGACATTTCCTGAAGTCTTTTGTTTGCATGGTCACGCACTGATCGATGCTTAGATGTTCCAGCATCTACGGTGGTAAAGGTATTCTTGATGACCAAAGGTATTTTTTTCCCATCTTTGAAAGCTTGTGGGGACGCCAGATGAACAGACCTGAAGCTACTGTGTATGTGAAGGAACACTCCCTTTGGCTTCATATCTGAATGCCATGCATCTTTTTTGGAATTGTATGTTGTGTTTGTGTATTTATGTTTTGATTCATAGTAACTTCTCATTTATGGAATTGATTTGGATAGAACACAAACTGTGAATAAAGGGAAACAAATAGCTGAAAAATATTTCATCCTGAATAGGCTCCTGATGAGTAAGATGGGAAAATCAAGACCACCAGGAAAGCAAAGGACAGACAGGAAACTAAGGCCTCCCTCTGCCTGTGGAGGCTTCTATTAGGATCTCAAGAGATAAAGACATAGAGAGAGGCATTTGAACAGTCTTTGAAAATGCTGAGGTTTAGATTTTTTTGGTTTTGTATATGTATAACAGGAATTATTGACAGAGTTTGATTTTGCAAACAGCAAATATACATGCAATTTGGGTGTGGATCAAACACTGTAGTTTTAGTAAATATGTAGATATGCACAGTTATCTATAGAGAACTATTTCCCCTTGATCATCCCTAGATTTTAGTGTCTGGGCTCAAGTCAGTCTTACTTCTGTGGACAACTTTGTTAAACTGACGGTTGAAATAAGGAAGTGGGTTTACAGCTTACCACGAAGAAAGGTGAAAATCAGAAGAATAATTCTCTGACTCTGAGTTGGGAGGACTCCTGAGGGCTGAGGTGAAATCAGCATTGCAGAACCCACGCTTCCCTGTCTCTTTCCAAATCAGCCTCGGGACCCCCTTTCTAGCTTGCACACCCAAAGCAGCTCTTTACAAGATTTGCAATAACAGCCTAGACGGGGAACAGATAAACAAGTCTCCCCTTTTGCTCTTGGCTGTTTCACTCTCTCCTGAGGAAGTAAAAACATATGTACACATAGGAATAATGAAATTCTTAAAACTTGTAGGTCATTTTAACATTTTTTTGTGTGTGTAGTTTCTTTCAGCCTCCACAGTAACTTATCTTAGCCATATCACTCTGTCTGGCAGTTTGCCACTCCAACTGAGATCAACTTCTTTATTTTATTATTTATCTATCCTTCCCACTTACCTTCATCACTCTCTTTCTCCCTTTCCCCTCCATACCCTTCCAATTACCTGCTTTAGGGTAGGTAGAAATAAGCAGGTCATCAGGTTTGGCTTGAAAGTTCCAGATCTGATCCCAGGTCTCACAGGTGGGTGTGGGTTGAAGAATTCCCTGCACGTAGTCAACACTTATGCGTTTGATTCCATCAAATTGGAAACCCTCCATCTTGTTTAAGGCCATCAGTGTTGGAAAAATCAAGAGTCTTATTCCAGAAAAAAACAACAACAAAAAAGTAACCTCTTAGCACAAAGCTGCGTTTTTTGATATGGTATGGACAGGGCAACAGTCAGACCACGAGTCCTGTCTGGCACAGTCTGGTGCCTGCCGGGAAACGTGAAGCAACGAGACTGCAAGCCTCCTGGCTGTAGCTCCAGGGAATGAGAAGTGTTGTTTAGGTCTCTGTGCAGAGGCGTGTTTCTGCTGAGCCCCAGCCCGCCCCCGCCACCACCCCCCAGGCTATGACATCACACAGAGGCGGTGACAAATTCTGACAGCCGAGTCCTGCTCCAGCCCCGCTCTTTTCTGTCAGTTAAAGAGTTAGTGCCACATCATTTGTGTCCCTGTTATTTGCACCCCTCATCTTTGTGTTTATAAAATAGTCCCCAAATACTTGCATTAATTGTTTAATTTTAAGCAATTAAGTTGCAGGGTACTTGGCTCTGGAATTACAAATTCAACACAGAATGACTTCCCTGAAAGGCTACAGGGACCTTTGTATGGGCTGTTATCAGCTAGGACCTCTATCATCTCAGCAAAAAAGTCCCAAAGGGTCAACTTTGTTACTTTTTAAGGGTAAAAGAAATAATGTTCCACCGAAAAGGATTTCTTTCCTTTTGCAGGCTAGCCCACAGTACCAGTAGGGGGCCCATCACAGCTATTCAACATGTACATCTCTTGTAAGCCCCCCAGGTCCTGCCACACTTTTCCCTCTGGCAGGTCCATAACTCCCTCTGGCACTGATGCTGCCTTCCTTCTCCTGGAGCTCTCCCTGGCTCTTGTGTGTCTGGTTTATGTTTGCTTTTTTGTGTGTTTTTTTTTTTTTTTCAGGTCCCAGGTTATAGGTCTTCTTTCTAGAGAATCCTTCCCTCACTTTCCACATCATCTCAAGCAAGTCCCTCCTGTTTCCTTGTTTGTGGCTCCTTCCTTTCATTTAGAGAAGCTATCGAAATTTAGTTTTTCTTATCTGCTTATGAGCATTTTCTATATCCTGTGTTACACTAAAAGGCACGTGAAGCACGGCCAGGTCTCTGTCTGGTTTTCTCATTGTTTACCAGCTATGTGCTTAGTGCCTGGTATACTACTATTTCTTGAGAGAATGAATGAGTAAAATTAAACAAAAATTGAGGAAGTGAGTTCTTTGGTTCACTGTTAGATGAGAATTAGGTGAGCCTGGTTCCTGTGGCTTGCCAGTCTTAGCCAGAAGTCAGACTGGCTGCATTTGAATCCTGTGCTATCTCTTGGTAGCTGTGGGCAATGGCAAGTTACGAATCTTTGTATTTACACTTCACACTTCTGTCGTGTAAATTAGGGATCTTGACAGTATCTACCTCATAGTGTTGTTTGCTGGGGGTGGGGGATGGGGTGGATAAAATAGTGCCTTGGTTATTACAGCTGGGGAATGTTCCATCCACTGTGGCTATTAATAACAATGAAGGACAATAGTTCACTATTTCTCTCTGGCTCACATCTGGATGCAAACTCAGATAAGATAAATTCTTTGGCTTCCTTATTGCTCATCGCCTCCCTATCGGCTGTGATGAGGCAAGTGGACACTTGGACAGACACTTGATATTCATATGCTATTAGAAAGACTTACAACAGTTACCTGTAACTCTTCAGTTAGACTCATTCTATAATCTTTTCAGCCCCATGTGCTCTCAGGGTAGAGGGGTAGGTAGTTCACCAATATCTCAGCAGTTTTGTCTAGTGCACTGTGTTTTAGAAGGCTGGCAGATGGGGGAGGATATGTGGAGTGGCTAGGGTTGAAAATAGACACAGGGGAAAGTTGAATATTTCAAATAATTTGTTAAAAACCACAATGAGATTGTCATCTTAGACCGGTAAGAATGACTATTATTAAAAAGTCAAGAAATACACAGATGCTGGCAAGGATTTGGAGAATAGGGAATGCTTTTACACTGTTGGTGGGAATGTGAATTACAACCTCTGTGGAAAAGAGTATGGAGAGCTCTCAAAGAACTAAAAATAGAAATACTGTTCGATCCAGCAGTCCACTAGTGTGGATCTACGCAAAGGAAAAGAAATCCACACATCAAAATGATACCCACCCTTGTATGAGGGTCTGACGATTAAGTCTGTGAACTCATCCTATAAAGAGTGCTACGTAACACATTGCTGACTATCACTACGGTTGCCTTCGAATCACTCCCCTTGGGAAGCTGCGCAATGATGCCAGTGCCCAGTCCACCCTTACAAGCAATTTTGCAGCTCTTTCTGGAATGAACTGCCCATCATGTGCTTATGTCGGCAGGGAAGGTTTCATCACCTTGGGGTATCAGTGTCTCACAGCTGTGTTTGTGTTGACATGTGGCGGTGGCGTGATGAATGGCCTTCATTATTGTTGTTGTGTGTTTTTGTGTACTGTACAATGACAGTTCTGATGGTCATTCCAGAAAAAGAATTCCAAAATTGCTTTGAAAGTTGGACTAGATGCTGGCATGGTGCCTAGCTTCTCGAGGGGAGTATTATTGAGTTGAAATTGCCCCTTAATAGCTGTATAACCTTTCTAGATGTTTAATCTCTACTGAGACTTTTGTTTTCTATTAATCTCATGGAGTTACTGAGAAGATTCATGTGTATAAGGTGTCCTGTAGTCCTGGCATACATTGAATACCAAAGATAAAGTTAATACCATCTCCTCCTCTGATTCTTCCCTGAACCTCTTATTTCAACTCTGTTTCTCTGTTTGTTTCTGAGTATGGAGAGGAGATTCCAACTCTCAGTGTGATCTTTGGATGTTTCCATCGCAAACGATTAATACTGTCATGTTCAGGCCTAAAATGTGATTTGTTGGACAAATTTGTGACTGGGTTCCCAACCTCTGTTTTTCTTAGGAAAATCCAGAATGCTGGTTACTGCTCTTAAACAAGTTTTTGTTTGTTTTTACTAAAGGAATGTGTCTAAAATGTATTTTGATTTTTCATACTGTTTTTTTTTTATTTTTTTGAAATTTTTCTTTGTAAGCTTTGCCAGAGTCTTACTGTTTTATTTTTCCCCTCAGATAACTACCTCTTAAATTTATCCTTTGGTTGTATTTTTTTTGGGTTTATTAACTTCTGCTTTATTCTTCATTCTTTCCTGGGTTTTATGACCTCTTCCTAATTTCTTGAGCTAAATATCTCTGTGCAATTTTAATTATATCTACTGATTTTTTTTTTTTTATTGTTGGGGATTCATTGAGGGTACAATAAGCCAGGTTACACTGATTGCAATTGTTACGTAAAGTCCCTCTTGCAATCATGTCTTGCCCCCATAAAGTGTGACACACACCAAGGCCCCACCCCCCTCCCTCCGTCCCTCTTTCTGCTTTCCCCCCCTCATAACCTTAATTGTCATTAATTGTCCTCATATCAAAATTGAGTACATAGGATTCATGCTTCCCCATTCTTGTGATGCTTTACTAAGAATAATGTCTTCCACTTCCATCCAGGTTAATAGGAAGGATGTAAAGTCTCCATTTTTTTTTTAATGGCTGAATATTATTCCATGGTATACATATACCACAGCTTGTTAATCCATTCCTGGGTTGGTGGGCATTTGGGCTGTTTCCACATTTTGGCGATTGTAAATTGAGCTGCAATAAACAGTCTAGTACAAGTGTCCTTATGATAAAAGGATTTCTTTCCTTCTGGGTAGATGCCCAGTAATGGGATTGCAGGATCAAATGGGAGGTCTACTTTGAGTGCTTTGAGGTTTCTCCATACTTCCTTCCAGAAAGGTTGTACTAGTTTACAGTCCCACCAGCAGTGTGAAAGTGTTCCCTTCTCTCCACATCCACGCCAGCATCTGAAGTTTTGAGATTTTGTGATGTGGACCATTCTCACTGGGGTTAGATGATATCTCAGGGTTGTTTTGATTTGCATTTCTCTAATATATAGAGATGATGAACATTTTTTCATGTGTTTGTTAGCCATTCGTCTGTCATCTTTAGAGAAAGTTCTATTCATGTCTCTTGCCCATTGATATATGGGATTTTTGGCTTTTTTCATGTGGATTATTTTGAGTTCTCTATAGATCCTAGTTATCAAGCTTTTGGATTTTTCATACTGTTTTAAAAGACATCCGTTGGAGAATGAGCTAAACCAGTGTTGAAGAAAAGTAAAATTGTCTTCATCTTTTGAATCAATATTTAGCTTAGGCTCATTAGAAATGGCTCTATTGTTTTCTAATACTTGCAACAAAATTGGGAGGAAAAAGGAACAATAAGACCACGCAATTGGCGGTGGCTCCTTGCTACAGGCGCCGCCCTCCTACATCCTCCCCTGCCCAGCTGGCCACGGGCACCCCTGCTGCTTCCTCCTCCGCTCCTCAAAACTGCTCCTGCCCCTTGGGTCACGCGGTTTTAAAATTGAAAATTTTGATGCATCACTTAGTCCCTATTTCAAAGCACTGCTAGGTGCCCAAGATACCAGAGTAAAAGGATGGTTTCTTCTGGACAATTACATACCTACATGTATCTGTTCCATCATATATTTATAAGTGTATGGCTGGGACCAAAATACATGAAGAATAGACAGCTGTTCCCTTGCTGGGGTATTTTAGTGGTGTGTAACCTTGGACTCACGTTGCTGTCCGTCTATATGTTCTGTGAGTTAGTAACAGGAATATGGGAAGGCAGATACAACTTCTGTCAGGGCACACGCAGGGTGGGAGAGTCAGATCTGAAGATCATCCGTGTCCTCTGGTGGTACTGTATCTCCAAACTGATGGAATTTATGGACACCTTCTTCTTGTTTCTGCGTAAGAACAACCACCGGATCACCATGCTGCGTGTCTACTACCACGCCTCCATGCTGAGCATCTGGTGGTTTGTGATGAACTGGGTCCCCTGTGGCCACTCTTATTTTGGTGCTGCACTGAGCAGCTTCATCCCTGTCCTCATGTAGCTTACTAAGGCCTGTCTTAAGGACTGCCGCAGCTGCCTCAGTTTGTGCTGACGGTCGGCCAGACCAGCTGTGGGGTCATCTGGCCATGCACGTTCCCTCTCGGTTGGCCATATTTGCAAATCGGCTACATGATTTCCCTGATTGCTCTCTTCACAAACTTCTATATTCAGACCTACAACAGGAAGAGGGGCCTCCCAGAGGAAAGACCACCTGAAAGACCACCAGAATGGGTCCGTGGCTGCTGTCAACGGACACACCAACAGCTTTTCTTTCCTGGAAAACAATGTGAAGCCAAGGAAACCCAGGAAGGATTGAAATTCAAGAGTTGAAAACCTCCAAACCACGTCATCTGATTGTAAGCACAATGTGAGTTGTGCCTGATGCTTGTTAACAGCTGCTGTAACCAGTGCAGCCTACACTAGTGTGACTCGTGTAGGACCCCTTTCATCAGTTCAAAACCCTTAGAAAATGTATACAGATTATTATACAAGTAGGTTAAGATTTCTAACATTTCTGGGCTCTCATCAACTCCCACCCTGCGCTAGACTGTGGAAAGGGAGTATTGTTGTAGTATACAACACTGCTATTGCCTTATTAGTTATAACATGATAGGTGCTGAATTGTGATTCATAATTTAAAAACATTGTAATCCAAACTTTTTTTTTTTACTATAGATCATGCATGTGATTGTAAATGTAACTTTGTACAATGTTGTTACAGTAGAGAAACACACATGCCTTAAAATTTAAAAAGCAGGTATCAAAGCTTATTAATTTAAATTAGGGTATGTTTCAAGTTTGTATTCATTCGTGATAAAACTCTGTTTAGAAAAATCAAAGACCATGATTTATGAAACTAGTGTGTGACATATAATTTCAAGTGACTTGTAGATGTGAAATCAGAAATGGCACCTTTGGTTTTGTAATATTAGCTTTGAATCAGGCTGACTCAAATCTAGTGGAACAGTTTAACTTTTTAACAGATTTTTTTTTTTTATTTTGAGTGCCACTGTTAATGTAAGAAAGAGGAGAGGGCTCTGAAGCAGTCTTGGTGAAACTTAAATATTCTTTGTCCTCAAGATTTTAGGAAGAGTGTAGAATGAGTAGGCCATTTTTTAATTTCTCTGAAGCACTAAGTGTTTTTATAGAGAAAACAAAATGTCTGTTTTGCTTTCCACCAGTTCCAGAGAAGATGTATACTTTTCAGAAGAGATTGGATCCTTACCATTTGACAGTATCACATAGATGGGCAGTGAGAAACTGGTTTCCAGGGTCCAATTTTAGACTGATTTCTGTACTGCTATATGTTTTGACACAAACTTCCTTTTAAAATGTGCCTAGTTTACCAAAATTAACAAAGGGAAGATAAAGGACTTTAAAAAATGTTAAGGTAAGGCTGGGCGCAGTGGCTCACACCTATAATCCTAGTAGTACTCTAGGAGACTGAGACAGGGGGATTGCTTGAGCTCAGGAGTTGAGACCAGCCTGAACAAGAGCGAGACCCCTGTCTCTAAAAAATAGCTGAGCGTTGTGGCGGGTACTTGTAGTCCCAGCTATTTGGGAGGCTGAGGCAAGAGGATCTCTTGAGTTCAAGAGTTGGAGATTGCTGTGAGTTATGACACCATAGTGCTCTACCAAAGGCAACAAAGTGAGACTCTGTTTCCAAAAAAAAATTTTTTAAGGTAAAATTAGACAGATAGCTACAGCATAAGAGAACTGATAAATCGGATAGAGTTAACTTGTTTCATGTAAGTCTAATAGTACCTGTAATTTTTTTCTGCTTAGAATCTAAAAATTTGTTTAGAATGTCTTGTTTAAAAATAATAGACTGCAGACTGCTTATCATAAAATCATGTCTGTCACACTGGAGGCAGTGGTCAAACAGATGTGGACTATTATGTGTGTCATTTTAAAGCGTCAGGATTTAACCTCTGAATACCTTCTCTTGGGGTAAAAATACATTTATCGAACCACTCATGACACATCTAAGAAGGTCATTGACAATGTATAAACTAATTGTTGGTTTGATATTTATGTAAATATTAGTTTACCATGATTTAATTTTGCACATTCATATTATAGGGAGCTAGTGGTTCTCCTCTTAGTCTTGTGGGTTTTCTGTTTGAAAGGAGTCATAACATCTGTTTACATTTACCTTATCAAGCCTAGAATGTGTATATTTATAAATGTATGTCTTGATTGCTAGGTACTAATTTGCAGATGTCTTTACATAGTTCAATACAGAAACTGTAATATTCTGTAGCGTGCTATCAAAATGTGCTTAGCTCATCTGGATATACCCACACTGTTAAATAATGTCTCAACATTAATCATGAAAACATTTTTGATTACCTGTGGGGGAAAAAAAAACTCAAAAAACCCACACAATTCACTTACTAAATGCAGAATACAAATGCCTACATACAGTAACTAAGAAAATGCCATGAAGGTAGCTATGTTAAACAGTTTGATGAGAATATTTCAGATTGTATATGAAACCCGCACATTGTACCCCTTGATTGCACTAATGTACACAGCTATGATTTAATAATAAAAATAAATAAATTAAAAAAATAAAGTAAATATTTAGTTTGGTTTTATGAGGCTTTCAGACATGAAATTAAGTTTGAGAAAGTTAATTGTTTTTTTTTCTTTTTCTGTGTTAAGTGCCTTTATTCCAATGTTCCCAATTGATCCTTCCAACAACCTTATGAGCTAGGTACTGCACATTATTACCCCCATTTTATCTGTGGGGAACTGAGGTTCTACAAGTAAAGTCGCTAGTCCTGGGTCACTCAGCAAATACATGGTTCCAATCCAGCCCTGCCTGAGCCCAGATTCCTGTTCTCGGCTATGCCATTGTGGCACAGCTTCTTCCGCGGCGTCAGGGAGTTTGAGCGTCAGGGGTGGGACATGAAGGAAATGAACCCCTTGCCTTAAAAATATCAGATTCTGGAGCACAAAATAAGAAATTTTGTGCTCCCCACCCGGCCACCTCTCCAACTGGGAAACATAATAATGCTCAGAAGGAAAGTAGTTTGTTTGAGGTCACCCAGCCAAGATTTTGAACGCAGGCTTCCAACTCCGGGCCCAAACGGCCCCTCATGGCAGCCCCGGCCTCCTGGCTACCCCTCTATATCAGAGTTCACGTCGGGACTGGGTCTGTCCCAGGGAGGGATGTCAACGGCCCCAGGGCCGCTTCCCCGCGAATCCCGGCCACAGTACGAGCTGGGACCTGTCAGGCAGAAAAAGTACCTGCATGAGGAGACCGGAGGAGGCCAGCTGGGCCGCCTGGCCCAGCACCTCCTGGCTGCCCATAGCGTGGGCGGCCTGACTCAAGCCACTGGAGAAAGTTAATTGTTATTAGGATCTCCATACATGATCACAGTCAAAACAATAAAATAGGCTCCGCCCCTGTGGCTCAAACTGCTAAGGCGCCAGCCACATACACCTGAGAAAAAAACAAAAACCCCAGACAGTTAAAACTGGAATCAAATCCAGATTGTTCAAGAATTGGTAAACATCTATCATTTTTCATAACTTGTTTTTTTTCCACTTCCCTCTGTTTAGACTGTCGTATGAGCCAGTGCAGTACCTTGTTCCAGAAGTTGAGTGGGGGAAAAAATGAAACTCCAATGAAATATATTACCCTTTGCTACTTTAATCAACATCTGAGATTGGAGATAGTTGTGAATGCTTAATGAAGTGAGGCAAGGATATAGGCAATCTTTAATTTCAGATAATTTCTTTTTTTTTTTTTATTGTTGGGGATTCATTGAGGGTACAGTAAGCCAGGTTACACTGATTGCAATTGTTAGGTAAAGTCCCTCTTGCAATCATGTCTTGCCCCCATAAAGTGTGACACACACCAAGGCCCCACCCACCTCACTCCTTCCCTCTTTCTGTTCCCCCCCCATAACCATAATTGTCATTAATTGTCCTCATATCAAAATTGAGTACATAGGATTCATGCTTCTCCATTCTTGTGATGCTTTACTAAGAATAATGTCTTCCACGTCCATCCAGGTTAATACGAAGGATGTAAAGTCTCCATTTTTTTTAATGGCTGAATAGTATTCCATGGTATACATATAACACGGCTTGTTAATCCATTCCTGGGTTGGTGGGCATTTAGGCTGTTTCCACATTTTGGCAATTGTAAATTGAGCTGCAATAAACAGTCTAGTACAAGTGTCCTTATGATAAAAGGATTTTTTTCCTTCTGGGTAGATGCCCAGTAATGGGATTGCAGGATCAAATGGGAGGTCTAGCTTGAGTGCTTTGAGGTTTCTCCATACTTCCTTCCAGAAAGGTTGTACTAGTTTGCAGTCCCACCAGCAGTGTAAAAGTGTTCCCTTCTCTCCACATCCACGCCAGCATCTGCAGTTTTGAGATTTTGTGATGTGGGCCATTCTCACTGGGGTTAGATGATATCTCAGGGTTGTTTTGATTTGCATTTCTCTAATATATAGAGATGATGAACATTTTTTCATGTGTTTGTTAGCCATTCGTCTGTCGTCTTTAGAGAAAGTTCTATTCATTTCTCTTGCCCATTGATATAAGGGATTGTTGGCTTTTTTCATGTGGATTAATTTGAGTTCTCTATAGATCCTAGTTATCAAGCTTTTGTCTGATTGAAAATATGCAAATATCCTTTCCCATTGTGTAGGTTGTCTCTTTGCTTTGGTTATTGTCTCCTTAGCTGTACAGAAGCTTTTCAGTTTAATGAAGTCCCATTTGTTTATTTTTGTTGTTGTTGCAATTGCCATGGCAGTCTTCTTCATGAAGTCTTTCCCCAGGCCAATATCCTCCAGTGTTTTTCCTATGCTTTCTTGGAGGATTTTTATTGTTTCATGCCTTAAATTTAAGTCCTTTATCCATCTTGAATCAATTTTTGTGAGTGGGGAAAGGTGTGGGTCCAGTTTGAGTCTTTTACATGTAGACATCCAGTTTTCCCAACACCATTTATTGAATAGGGAGTCTTTCCCCCAAGGTATGTTCTTGTTTGGTTTATCAAAGATTAGGTGGTTGTAAAATGTTAGTTTCATTTCTTGGTTTTCAATTCGATTCCAAGTGTCTATGTCTCTGTTTTTGTGCCAGTACCATGCTGTCTTGAGCACTATGGCTTTGTAGTACAGACTAAAATCTGGTATGACTGATGCCCTCAGCTTTATTTTTGTTACAGAGAACTGCCTTAGCTATACGGGTTTTTTTCCGGTTCCATACAAAACGCAGAATCATTTTTTCCAAATCTTGAAAGTACGATGTTGGTATTTTGATAGGAATGGCATTGAATAGGTAGATTGCTTTGGGAAGTATAGACATTTTAACAATGTTGATTTTTCCCATCCATGAGCATGGTATGTTCTTCCATTTGTTAATATCCTCTGCTATTTCCTTTCTGAGGATTTCATAGTTTTCTTTATAGAGGTCCTTCACCTCCTTCGTTAGGTATATTCCTAGGTATTTCATTTTCTTTGAGACTATGGTGAAGGGAGTTGTGTCCTTAATTAGCTTCTCATCTTGACTGTTATTGGTGTACACAAAGGCTACTGACTTGTGGACATTGATTTTATATCCTGAAACATTACTGTATTTTTTGATGACTTCTAGGAGTCTTGTGGTTGAGTCTTTGGGGTTCTCTAAGTATAAGATCATGTCGTCAGCAAAGAGGGAGAGTTTGACCTCCTCTGCTCCCATTTGGAGTCCCTTTATTTCCTTGTCTTGCCTAATTGTATTGGCTAGAACTTCCAGCACTACGTTGAATAGTAAAGGTGACAGAGGACAACCTTGTCTGGTTCCAGTTCTAAGAGGAAAAGCTTTGAGTTTTACTCCATTCAGTAAAATATTGGCTGTGGGTTTGTCATAGATAGCTTCAATCAGTTTTAGAAATGTGCCACCTATGCCTATACTCTTCAGTGTTCTAATTAGAAAAGGATGCTGGATTTTATCAAATGCTTTTTCTGCATCTATTGAGAGGATCATGTGATCTTTATTTTTGCCTCTGTTAATATGGTGGATAACGTTTATAGACTTGTGTATGTTAAACCAGCCTTCCATCCCTGAGATGAAGCCTACTTGATCATGATAAATGACTTTTTTGATGATAAGCTGTAATCTATTGGCTAGGATTTTGTTGAGAATTTTTGCGTCTATGTTCATGAGTGAGATTGGTCTGAAATTCTCCTTTTTGTTTGGGTCTTTTCCTGGTTTTGGTATCAGGGTGATGTTTACTTCATAGAATGTGTTGGGGAAGATTCCTTCTTCCTCAATTTTTTGGAATAATTTCTGCAGTACAGGAATAAGCTCTTCCTTGAAGGTTTGATAGAATTCTGGAGTGAAGCCATCTGGACCAGGGCATTTTTTGGTTGGAAGATTTTTTATTGTTTCTTTGATCTCAGTGCTTGAAATTGGTCTGTTCAGGAGCTCTATTTCTTCCTGGCTGAGTCTAGGGAGAGGGTGTGATTCCAAATATTGATCCATTTCTTTCACATTGTCAAATTTCTGGGCATAGAGTTTCTGGTAGTATTCAGAGATGATCTCTTGTATCTCTGTGGGATCAGTTGTTATTTCCCCTTTATCATTTCTGATTGAGGTTACCAGAGATTTTACTTTTCTATTCCTCGTTAGTCTGGCCAATGGTTTATCTATTTTATTTATTTTTTCAAAAAACCAACTCCTTGTTTCATTAATTTTCTGAATGATTCTTTTGTTTTCAATTTCATTGATCTCTGATTTGATTTTGGATATTTCTTTTCTTCTACTGAGTTTAGGCTTAGATTGTTCTTCTTTTTCCAATTCCATAAGATCTCTTGTGAGATTGTTGATGTGCTCTCTTTCTGTTTTTCGAATGTAGGCATCTAAAGCGATGAATTTTCCTCTCAAAACTGCTTTTGCAGTATCCTACAGGTTTTGGTAGCTTGTGTCTTCATTGTTGTTATGCTCAAGGAAGTTAATGATTTCCTGTTTTATTTTTTCCTGCACCCATCTGTTATTCAACAGAAGATTGTTTAGTTTCCATGCCTTTGGGTGGGGTCGAGCATTTTTGTTAGAGTTGAGTTCCACCTTTAGTGCCTTATGGTCTGAGAAGATACAAGGTAAAATTTCAATTCTTTTGATTCTGTTAATATTTGTTTTGTGTCCCAGGATATGATCAATTTTGGAGAATTTTCCATAGGGTGATGAGAAGAATGTATATTCTTTATCTTTGGGATGGAGTGTTCTATATGCGTCTATCAAGCACAGTTGTTCTAGGGTCTCATTTAAGTCTCTTATATCCTTATTTAATTTTTGTTTAGAGGATCTGTCCAGCTCTGTAAGAGGAGTGTTAAGGTCCCCTGTTATGATGGTATTATCAGAAATCATATTGCTCAGACTGAGTAAGGTCTGTTTCAAGAATCTGGGAGCATTTAAATTGGGTGCATAGATATTTAGAATTGAAATTTCTTCTTGTTGTATTTTTCCCTTGACCAATATAAAGTGACCATCTTTGTCTTTTTTGACTTTAGTTGCTTTAAATCCACATGTATCTGAAAATAAGATTGCAACTCCTCTTTTCTTCTGAATTCCATTTGCCTGAAAAATTGTCTTGCAACCCTTGACTCGGAGCTTTAATTTGTCTTTTGAAGCCAGCTGTGTTTCTTGCAGACAGCAAATGGATGGCTTGTGTTTTTTAATCCAGTCAACCAATCTATGTCTCTTCAGTGGGGAATTCAAGCCATTAACATTTGTTGAGATAATTGATAAGTGTGGTAGTATTCTATTCGTCTTATTTTGTGAGAGTCCATTGTTTAGTTTTATCTTTTGCATCAGTGTGGAGGTTTGGTTCTGTCCTTTAATTTCTGAGTTCTTACTTTGCTGCTGATCCATTGTAGTGGTCAGTGTGCAGAACAGGTTGAAGTATTTCCTGTAGAGCTGGTCTCATTGTGACGAATTTCCTCAATGTTTGTATATCCATAAATGATTGGATTTCTCCATCAATTTTGAAGCTTAGCTTAGCAGGGTACAGAATTCTGGGCTGGAAATTGTTCTGTTTTTTTTTTTTTGTAGAGACAGAGTCTCACTGTACCGCCCTCGGGTAGAGTGCCGTGGCGTCACACGGCTCACAGCAACCTCTTAATCCTTGGGCTTACGCGATTCTCTTGCCTCAGCCTCCCGAGCAGCTGGGACTACAGGCGCCCGCCACAACGCCCGGCTATTTTTTGGTTGCAGTTTGGCCGGGGCTGGGTTTGAACCCGCCACCCTCGGCATATGGGGCTGGCGCCCTACTCACTGAGCCACAGGCGCCGCCCGGAAATTGTTCTGTTTAAGTAGATTAAAGGTAGATGACCATTGTCTTCTTGCTTGTAAAGTTTCATTAGAGAAGTCTGCGGTCACTCTGATGGATTTGCCCCTGTAGGTCAACTGGCGCTTACTCCTGGCAGCTTGCAGAATCTTTTCTTTTGTCTTGACTTTGGACAGGTTCATCACAATGTGTCTTGGAGAAGCTCGGTTAGAGTTGAGGCGACCTGGGGTCCGATAGCCCTCTGAAAGCAGTGTGTCAGAATCTTTGGTGATATTTGGGAAATTTTCTTTTATAATATTCTCTAGTATGGCTTCCATTCCTCTGGGGCATTCTTCTTCCCCTTCTGGAATTCCTATAACTCGTATGTTGGAACGCTTCATAAAGTCCCATAATTCTGACAGTGAACGTTCTGCTTTCTCTCTCTTCTTTTCTGCCTCTTTCACTATCTGAGTTAACTCAAAAACTTTGTCTTCTACCTCTGAAATTCTTTCTTCTACATGGTCTAACCTGTTGCTGATACTTTCCATTGCATCTTTAAGTTCCCTGATTGACTGTTTCATTTCCTTCAGCTCTGCTATATCCTTTTTATATTCTTCATATCGTTCATCTCTGATTTGATTCTGTTTTTGGATTTCCTTTTGGTTATTTTCCACTTTATTAGCAGTTTCCTTCATTGTTTCCATCATTTCTTTCATTGTTTTCAACATGTGTATTCTAAATTCCCTTTCTGTCATTCCTAACATTTCTGTATAGGTGGAATCCTCTGCAGTAGCTACCTCATGTTCCCTTGGCGGGGTTGTTCTGGACTGGTTCTTCATGTTGCCTGGAGTTTTCTGCTGATTCTTCCTCATGGGTGATTTCTTTTATCTGTTTCCTTGCCCTAATTTTCCTTTCACTTCCTCTTGCTCTTTAAGTTCTCGTGCCTGTGGAAGTTGCGGGCGGGTTTAGACGGATTGAACACACGCGACCACTTGCCAGTTTTCCACTGTTTTAGTCCTCCTCTTGGGGTCCAGAAGTCTCTCGCTGACTCCCTGTATCCTCTCAGGGGTGATGATAGGCAGATCCCACCAGCCAGAGATGCCTGGAGTCCTATATCCCCAGACTCACGGTGCCCAGATGCAAGGAAGCTGTTACCTGGCTGCCATCTTGCTCCGCCTCTCTCCGATGTATATCTAATTTCAGATAATTTCTTTCTTTCTTTTTTTTTTTTGTTGAGACAGGGTCCCACCCTATGCCCCTGAGCAGAGTGCAGTGGGCGTGGTAGCTCACCACAACCTCAGACTCGGGCTGCGGGCACCCCGCTGCCTCAGCCTCTGGAAGCCGCTGGGATTACAGGCGCTCACCACGGCACCCGGCTGGGTTTTTCAATTTTTTTCACGAGTTGGGGTCTCACTGTTGCTCAGGCGAGTCACGAACTCCTGAGCTCAAGCGATTCTCCCTCCTCAGCCTCCCACAGTGCTGGGATTACAGGCGTGAGCCACCGCGCCCGGCCAGATAATTTCTTAAAACACAAACCCTGATAGTCTCAGAAAAATAAAAAGCTGTATCTAATCATGGACCATACAGAATTGTCAGATTTAGCAAATATAAATACAGGATGCCCAGTGAAATTTGAATGTCAGATAAACAATGAATTGATTTTTGTTATATGCATGTCCTATGCAATATTTAATATATGCATAATGACTGTTTTTTGTTTTTTGAGATATGACTGTGACTGGGTGTCTTGTACTTTATATGGCACCCCTAAGTAGGTAGAGGAGAAGTCACTGGCCAGGGCTAAATTCAAAACAGAAAAACTATGACCTTAATGAGTGGGATAAGAGGCATGACTGACCCAGAAAGCCCTTCCGACTCTCTCACATGAGCTCAGTGACCTCTAGTCTCTTCCACTGGCTTGTAGGGAAATGTGTACTGTTTGCACTTTCTAGTTACTAGCATCTCTTCTGGTCTCTTTTCTGGGCCTATGGATTTGCCCAGCTTGTTTTGTTACTTGTTAGTAAGGAAAGGATGTATAAAATCCTTGGTGTGATCCAAGTAGTGAGTTGACCGAAGTTGGCATCAGATGAGTGTCTTAGATGAGACTTCCTGTGTGCTCTGCCCTGACTTCTCCGTATTGGCTTTTGAGAGTTTGAGGAGAAAGAGTAGCTGGTAGGCACTATTGAGTCTCATGCTGCTGTTGTTTCGCAGAAGCTTACTTCGTTGTGCTATACCATATCCTACTAATAGTGTGCTCCCCAAACTAGCTTTCTCAAATGAAAAAGCATATAGGAGAATGAAGTATTTGGGTACCAGAAAATGAGTCCTTGAGCTCCCAGCATCAATGAAGAGCTGATATGCTATGAATTCTGATTGACTGGCAAGGCCTTGGAAGAGAGGGGACACCCTTTTCTCTTAAGCAGTTCGGAGGAACTGTGGAAGATCTACTTCTCAGGACCTAGCTGGCTGCTTTCGCCTTGTAAGTATTCCTAGGTGCTTGGGTGCTTTCCTTTCTTTTGTGAAGTGGCCACTTCCTCCCTCTCTTCTCTACAAGTCAGTCTTGAGGAGGGAGGCAAACTCTCCCTGTCTCCTCCTTTTTGCTCACCGGAAAATAAGGGCACAAGCCCTTTCCCCTTTCAGGCTTTGATGTTTATTGCTACAAAAAACCCCAGAAGATTAACAAAAAATAGCCAGTGTGGACATGTAGCTTTGGGAATTTTACTGGTCTATCTCTAAACCTTTGTGTGCCTCCTGGACCAGGATTCAGCTGCTATCAGAGATTAGAAGCTTGGAGAAGACAGTAGGGGTCACTGATAATGGGAAGAAGGGACAGGGACCAAGAGCAGCAGAGACTTTGACCAGTAAGGAAGAGATCCCAGACAAGATGAGCTGGGAGATGGAACTCCCATTTAATTGTCTTCTATGTGTAGGATCTCATGACTGCTGCAGTGGAAAGACCCAGTCTCTGCCACCAGGAGATTTGCAGTCTGACACAGAAGGTGATATGTAAACAAGCAATTAGAGTATTACATTAATGGAGGTGTGGACAAATTGTACTAGAGCACTAGAGAATGAGCACTGAAGTCAGCCTGGAATCAGGAGAGGTCTTCCAGAAGAGAGGACAGTTAAGCTGAGACTTGAAGGATAACCTGGGGTTGGCAAGTGGGTGACGGAGGGCAAGGTGTTCTAGGTGGAGGAGCTAGCAGGTGCAAAAGCATGGAGCTGAGGTGTGGTCAGGATTGAGGGGGCAGTGTTGCTGGAGGGCATGGGGAAGGTGAGAGAGAATAGAGGAAGAAGAGGGCAAGGGGCAAGGCCTCTTAGATCTTAGATGTCGTGAGAAGCTGAAGTTAAACACTGCGTAGATCAGGGGAAGCCATTGAAGTGTTTTGAGCATGGGAGCAAATGTCGCATTTCATCTTCACATTAATCCTTTGTGGTAGAAAGTAAGTTGTATCGTGAATTTAAAAGTTGAGAGGTGGAAGCTCAGGGAGGTAAAATGAGGGACTTGATTTCAGAGAATACATGGGAACGTGAGGACTCAATTGCATTTATGTCTGACTGCAGAGAGTCCAGGCACTCCCCGTCTTACAAATTCTTTAGTCTGGGGAGGAAGGATATGGAAAGAGGTGTCTGCAAACTTCTATACTCTGCTAAAACGCATGCCTACTAAAAGGCCATCCTGGGGGCTGGGTGCTCACTGCCTGGAGGGAGAGCCAATTCATTAAGCCCCCTTCTGAAGCTGCAAGCATCTGTGGTTTTGGTATGGAAACTCAGGACAACCAAGTGAACTGAACATTTTAGAAAGATTTGAACTACAAATTGATATGTAAATACCTGGCTCTCTGGAATGTTTGCTTAGAGTCAAGGACCGATTTGAGGAAGGGAGCTCTGTCACCTGTATGTTGGTGGAGGCACTTTCTAGTTGGACAAATAAAATGAAAACCTTTCAAAATGTGGCTACAAAACGTTTTTATAGGCTGGGATTGTTAATTAAAGTCATGTATAGTATAGGAGTATTAAAAATAGTTGTTCTACCCAGGTTAGAGTCACCAACAGTAACATTTTGATCCCGGATAAGGCGTGTAAATATATTGGCATTGTTAAAACCAGGCCACATACAGGAGGAAAAGTATGCCAAAGCCAAAATCCTCTATGGAATTCATTCTTCCTTTGGGTCCCCAACATTCTCAGTTGTAGACTGTTTGCAAGAACTCTCTGGCTGATGGTAATTGGCTCAGGTACACAGATGATGCTCTAATGAAACCCTAACTGGGTCTCAAACCACACAGAGCTTTACTGAATGAGAATAAAATGCTGACTGTTACTGAGAACAGTGGACATATGGACAATCTATACATTTGTGTAACTTGTATACCAGCCTAGACAAGTCTTTTGTGCTCTTATAAGGAAAGGAATACCAAAAAGTTGCTAACATTACTATTCTTTTTTTTTTTTTTTTTTTGTAGAGACAGAGTCTCACTTTATGGCCCTCGGTAGAGTGCCGTGGCCTCACACAGCTCACAGCAACCTCCAACTCCTGGGCTTAAGCGATTCTCTTGCCTCAGCCTCCCGAGTAGCTGAGACTATAGGCGCCCGCCACAACGCCCGGCTATTTTTTGGTTTTGCAGTTTGGCCGGGGCCGGGTTTGAACCCGCCACCCTCGGTATATGGGGCCGGCGCCCTACCGACTGAGCCACAGGCGCCGCCCAACATTACTATTCTTATTCATGAAAATATTAACCTCATGCTGAAAATATGGTAAGAACTAAGCAGCAGAATCAATGACAATTTGTTGTACTATTTTTGTTCTTCCCACTAGTTACAAATGCTTAAGTTTTTGTGACCAAATTTCATCAGTATGCATTGAACATAATTAATTTGAAATGTTCTAAGTCTTTAATACCAAAGCAAGGACTTTATTCTTTCTTTTTGTGTTATCTCCTCTTTTCTCTTGCTTTCTCTCTCTCCTTTTAACACTTCCCATGTCTCTGAAGTGGATGGATTGCCACTTGGGTCCTTGTTCTGAATTGACTATGTTAGGATGTTTACCTGTCTGGATGTCTCCCGTTGCTGGTCTCACAGCAGTGGGATGAGGTATAAATTAATTGGGTGTTTTGGGACTGTCCATTTTCCAGGTATACCTCATTATTACCTTAGTCATGTCTTGTGACTTGCGAGAATGTGTAGGGAATTGAGAGAGCAATAAATGATGTTCAAATCAAGTAGTAATGTGGCTGAGACCTGGTAACACTGCCTTTTGTGTGTTGGGCTTTGCATCACCTGCGTGTTCCCATCTATCCACATGATGATATGATGATGGGTCCTGTGGGAGCAGAACCTGGCATACTCAGGGGGATTCTCGGTGAGATGGGTATCCAAACTTGGAGGCAATATGCGTAGCAGATGTACTTGATGGGGATCCAGTTGGGAAAGGAAATGTCTTGTTCCTCCTCCTCATCACTTTTCAGTGTTTATGAATGAGACTTATGGGTAGGTAAAGATTCAGATTGCCTGGTGAGCTTATCAGTGTCCACCCTTATGGTTTTAGCGTTTGCTGTCCATGCATTTTCTCTATTAAGACCTGTTCCAATAGTCCTAGGAATTCCGGGAAGGGGCAGAGGCGGGATTATCCACACAGAGGTAATGAATGGCTTAGGGCACACTGTCCTCGCTGGTCTCTGCATGGGCCCTCTCTCTTGTTTTCTATCCTTAAACCCTCGTCCTAGACCCTCCTCCCGTAGGATCCATGACATTTAACATGTATCTTTTGGTTTATATGTGTTTCGCAAAATGAATATTTTTATTTTGAGGGCATGGATTTTTAAATTTATATAAATTATACTGGGTTATAGATCTCATTTGTTTACTTTTTAAAGTACAATATTTTAGAGATGACTTCAGGTCACTATCTGTATATCTGTTGCTTCTAATTAATGGCTTTCTAATATCACAAGATGTATATCTACCATATTTTTACCTGTTTACTCCACTGGCAGTGGCCACCTAGAAAGCCTTCAGCTCCCAGCCGGCAGAGATAAGGCAGCAAGGATCATGAACGTGCATATTCCTGTACATGTCTCCTAATGGAATTGCTTAAGCATTTATTTGGGGTATATACCAAATGCCTGCAGGTGAAATTTCTGGGTCAAAGAAATTTACTTTCATTTACTTATTTTGACTAAACACAGATTGTTCTTCTGAATAATTGCACTTGTCTACACTGAACCAGCAGTGTATTGTCAGCTTCCTAACGTTTGCTTGGTATTTAAAGAAATACCAAGTACTAGCTTATTGTTTTCATTTGTATTTGCTCTTATTTACTAATTATTTTGAGCATCTCTTCAAATACTTGTTAATTCTTTGGATTTTTTTCCTCTTAAAATTGCCCTCCTCTGGACCCCCTTTGCCCATTTCTCTGTTTGGGTTCTTATCTTTTTCTCGTTGTTCTGAGAATTTCTTGTGCATGCTGAATATTGGCCCTGTTTGGTTTTGGAAATTACAAATAACTTTTTTCATTCTGTCCTCTATCTATTAACGTTTTTCAGGGTGCTCTTTGTTGAACAGAAATTTTTAAATTGATGTATCAAATTCATTAAGTATCTTTGCCTCATGTTTTATGTGTTTGGAGTTTTGTTTTTTATAAAGCTCTGTTTGTCATTAGGTAACAAAGTTACCATCTTTGTGAACAAAGCGTACTCTTCTCCTTATACTTTTACATTTGTCATTTAGTCTTTGCCTAGAGTCCACCTTTGTATAAGTTGTTAGATAGGAATTTAGTTTTATTTTTTTCATATATTAAGCTATTTCTCCTAATATCATCTAGTGGCCACCAGTGCTTTCCTCAAGTGACTTGGAATGTCTCCTTTATAAGAGACGAAGTTTCCATAGATTCAGGGGCCAGGCTCTGGGCTTCCTGTTCTGTTCTGTCAGACTGTGGAACTGCTCTGGTGACAGTGCTACCCACCGCCGTTGCTCCTGCTCAGCAGCTGCCCTGCTGTCCCAATGGAGCTGCTGCTTTTTCAGGTTGCCTTGGTTGTTTTGAGCCTTTTATTCCTTGTACACTTTAGATTAAGATTTCTTAAGATCAACTAAATTTATACATTAACTTGATAACTGTACTAATTAAAATCATTTCTGCATTTAGAAATTCTCTTTGGCTTTGTTCTTAAATATATGGACTTTCTTCCCTGTGGACTTTCCCATCTGTATCCTGTCCATCGTGCCATGAGCCCTTTCAATAGGAAGCCTTTTTCTTTGATTTTGGCAAATCTATCTCCACAACTTCATTGAACATCTCTCCTTCCCATTTTTACTTTTCTCCCATTGTCTAGGTTAGTGTTTTTGAACCTTTTTTTTTTAATCTCATGGCCTACTTGAACTTATAGTTAAACTTCTGTGACACAAATAATGTTGGTAAAAAAAGAGTTAAAAAAAGAATGTGCTTATTATGCTTTGAACGTGCTTTGAAAATAATTTAATTAATGATCTTTAAAAATTTTTGTGGCGCACTTCAGATCCTTTCATGGCAGACCAGTGCGCTGTGCCATGGTGTTTGAAAAGCCCTGGTCTAGGTGTCAGCCTAGACATTTCTCAGCACTCACAGCAGTTTAAGTCAGCTGAGGGTCTCCCCAGGGTTTTCTCAGGACTTTATTTTTTATTCCTGAAATCTGTAAGCCCTTTCTCTTGGATTTGCTCCAGAATTGGTTTTTAGGGAGATAGTTGCCAGTCTCAGGAGCAATCAGAAGGCTTGGTGTCATTTCTAAGCTGGTGACTAGGAGTTCATGGAAAAACAGGACTTAGATAAGTGCTATCGGGCTCAATAAAAATAACAGGCATCGGGCAAGTCTGAAAATGGGTTCTTACTAAATGGAGTCAGGACAACATTTTTCTAACAAGGGCTTTAAAGTCTGTTTGAATTTCAGCTCAGCCACTTTGTGAAGCCTCAGGAAAATTATTTAACCTTCTGAGCCTTAGTTTCCTCATCTGCCTCATATATTGCTGAGGATTCAAATGTACTTGAACTATCAGACACATCTGTGCTTACACAGTGTCTGGCCTATAGAGCCCTTGTCCTCTTCAGTCCTTTCATGTGTGGTGTGGAAGACATCCATCTTCCTCGTAAGCGAGGGGCCGCCACTGTCAGTGCTGCTTCCTATAGGTGCCCTGGTTATCTGAAAGGATTT
Organism: Nycticebus coucang; assembly: GCF_027406575.1. Lineage (NCBI taxonomy): Eukaryota > Metazoa > Chordata > Mammalia > Primates > Lorisidae > Nycticebus > Nycticebus coucang. The sequence goes on along the minus strand of NC_069783.1, from coordinate 102,986,701 downwards.
GGCTACCCTGGGCTTACTGGGATCTTTAGCTTACATGAGGCAACACCCATTTCCCAACTTTTATCTTCAGGACTTTCAAAGACTACTATGAGGTAAGTTCTTTAGTTGGCATTCTGGGGTATTGTTGAGCTCATCTTCAAGTTAATGTGACTGTTTAGTCGTTATTAACATAAATCTAGCCTGGCTTATGTCCCAAGCTAGAAAAATGTGGATTTAACCCATCAGAGACAAAGTATCTTTCTGGAAGTTTTGTGGAAATTTTCTTTCCACAAAGCATCACTGTCGTCTTACCCCTATTTCTGGGGAAGGAACCAAGGGAGGTGAGAAGGCCAGATCCTGCCATATGAGAAAAAAAAAAAAAAAAAAAAAAGGAAGTATGGGGATCTGGGGAACAGAGATCATGGGACACAATGGATAAGAAGGCCTCAATGCAGAGTTAAAGCAGATACTGGGGACCGAGGTGGGGAGTTAAGAGAGTGTGTATGAATGTGTGTACCTGCACGTGTGTATGTGGGAGGGGTTGCAGAGCCAGCAAAGAGGGGCAAAGAGCAGTGACTGGAACAGGAAGGAAGAGAGATTGCCGGGTAAATACTACAGGCAGTACCTGCATTTGAGTTAGTGCCTATTCCTAGCTGTAGGCAGGTATTTAAAAAATCAGTGTTCTGGATAAAATAGACATCCAAGAGGAGGTAAAGCCATTTCTTCCTGACTGTTCCCCTTGTATTTCAAGAACAGTTAGGGCTTCCAATTTTGGTGGCTGTTGTCTTCACTGTCAAAGTGTGTCTCTCTTCTTATCCCCTCCTACAGGGCTAGGAAAGGACCCACTGATTGTCTGGAGCTCAGACCCATTTGAAATCCTGTCTTAGCATCTTCCTACCTTACCCTAAGGCTGACCTATTAGTTATTAGTATCCACAGTAAAAACACACTTTTTAAAGCCCTCATTGGATGGGAATACCACTATGCCCACTTAGCCTATTTTAGCCCAGTTGCTTAACTTCTCCTATATGTTCATTACACAGAGGTAAACTTTTTGGAGATAAAAAATGCCATATCATGCCATTTTTGATAACTGATGGGAAGAGCCAGGCTGCTGATGTGGTCTGTTACGGCTCATTTGTAGAAGCCTGAGTGTGTAACCCAGCCAGAGAGGGGCTGAATGATTTGTAGCATCAGGAATTGTATTCTGAGTACACTTTAATTCCAAAGCTATTCATTTAGCTAACTAATAATCTTTGCCTTTCATTACTAGATTAGCAAATTGGTATGTTTTACATTCTCACCAATATTCTTGAGATATGTCTTCGGAAGTGCTAAATACTTGATTGTGGTATTAATCAAGATTGTGGTATTATTTACTATTCAGGAACTAAGAAGATTATCAAGGATTATATGTATAATTTATGGGTGAGAATAGGACTTACATTCGCCCTCCATCCCTAGCACCTAGAAGCCACTGATTCATTCTCTATTGCTGTAGTTTTATCTTTGCAAATGTAATATGAATGGAATCATACAGGCTGTGGTCTTTGGAAACTGATTTCTTTTACTCAGCAAAATATTTCTGAGATTGAACCAAGTTGTTGCCTGTATCAATAATTTACTCATTTTTATTGCTGAGTAACGTTCTGTGTTATGGATGTACTACAGCTTATAAATCTGTTCACTCAGTTGAGTGATGCTTGAAGTGTTTCCAATTTTTAACAATTATGAACAGATCTGCTGCAAACATCTGTGTACAGGATTTTTCTTTTTGTAAACATGTTTTCATTTTTCTAGGAAAGAGGTTGGCAGACTTTTAAGGGGCTAGGATGGTAATTTTTTGTTTGTTTTTTAGACATGGTTCTTGCTGTATTGCCCAGGCTGGAGTGCAGAGGCTGTTCATAGATATAGTCACTACAGCCTTGAACTCCTGGGCTCAAGTGATCCTCCTGTCTCAAGCTTCCAAAGTAGCTGGGACTACAGGTGTGTGGTCCACCTTGCCTAGCTCCCAGGTGGTAAATACAGTAGAAGAGAATGTAGCCATAGTGACAAAAGTAACAATGTTACTAAGAATAAAATATTCAGGAAGTTTACTACACAGATTATTGCCTGTGGCTCAGTGAGTAGGGTGCCGGCCCCATATACCAAGGGTGGCGGGTTCAAACCCAGCCCCGGCTGAACTGCAACCAAAAAATAGCCGGGCGTTGTGGTGGGCGCCTGTAGTCCCAGCTGCTCGGGAGGCTGAGGCAGGAGAATCGCGGAAGCCCAAGAGCTAGAGGTTGCTGTGAGTCATGTGACATCATGGCACTCTACCAAAGGCGGTAAAGTGAGACTCTGTCTCTACAAAAAAAAAAAAAAAAAAAAAAATTGCATTGAAAACTAAATGTTCTTTGCCTGCACTGTAGCTGGCCAACGTGAGTGATAAGGCAATCTTTACAACTTGTGTCGACCTCTAGCTTTGCTTTTCAGAGCCCTGCAGAAAGACAGAGCAGAGAAATGTAGTACTAGACAGTTTTTTTCATCGTCTACATTTAAATGCTCATTTTGAACCACTATGAAGTGACTTTTTTGCAGCCTCCATTGGTACCTAAAACATAATAGAAAATACTTCAACATAAAAATACATGTGTACAAAAACTTGAAGGTCATATGTCAAATGTTTATCTTTGGATGATAGAATGACATACAACATATATTTCTGGAATTTTCTATATATATATGTGTGTATTATTTTATAATAAGGAAGTTGCTTACAACTTTGAATAATTTATAGTTTAAATATAATAGGAAACAATTTTGGCAATTTAAAGTGTCTCAAAGCTAATTTTCTTCTAATCATTTTTGGTAGAAAGGGAGCAAAGTTATTATTAGGCCCTGAGAACATATGAGGAAATATGGGCTAGGAAAGTTCTGTAATTTTTAGTCTAGACCAGTGATTTTCAACAAGGGTGCTGTGAAAAATTTTAAAGATTATTAATTAAATTATTTTCAAAAGTTTAAAGCACAGTAAGTATATTCTTTTTTTTTTACTTTTTTTTGATCAACAGAATTTAAGTATGCCGCCGAAGTTTATAGGTTCAAGTGACATACAAAAGGCTGAAAAACATCAGTCACGATAAATGAGAGATCATATGAACTTGGTGTTTTGATTACTCTGTCTGTGTTAATTGTATTTATTTAGGGAGGGTGGCTTATGATGTGCCAGCCACCATTATAACCCCTTCACATATAATCATTCATTTACGCTCCACAATGTCTGTTTCAAGCAGATACTAATATTCTGCCAAGTTTATAGATGTTGCAGGAGAACAGAGAGGTTGAGTAACTTGTCCTGGGTAATCATCCCAGCAGTGGCAGGGCTGGTAATTGAATATACAGAGCAGAGCCATGGTCCTAACTATCAGCAGGTGTCTTTCACAGATATTCTTACTTTTGATTTGAATTCTATGATGATGGAAGATGCTTTCAAATGACATGTGTGCTAGATGCTGATAGGATAACAGGTGAGTTACCATATCTTGGGATCCCTGTATGTGAGTTTTTAGTTGGCATTTTCTTCAGAGCCCTAGGCCTTCAGTACTCTCTCCAGAGTACACGGTGCATCAGGAGGTGGGGAGGAAAGAGGAGGGGCATGGGACAGGGATAGTGAGTGAGGCACTAGGCAACCCATCTCAAGCTTGACCTATACAAATATTTGTTTTACATCTTTGTCTTCAAAGTGTATTCACCTTTAAACAAATATAAACCTTCTTTTCTCTATCTTCAGGGGCATTGGAAAGGCAGAAAGCTGTGGTTGAAGCCATTGTCTGATTTGTTAGTTCAGGCAAATTTTCTATCGACATTCTGACGTCTGATTTAAAAATTCTCTTTTCTCACTAAATATTAATTTCAGGAGAAAAGCAATGTGAAAAATAGGTAGAACTGGCTGTATTTGTTTGAATACTTAGTGGTGTTCTGGGAGCTTCCAGTTTCTCGGATTATGAAAAAATTTATGATGATCCAGGTAATTGGGAGATGCTTATTATATTAAGAGAAAAAAGTGAGATGTGAAACTTCATGTGGTATGATACAAATTATGTAAAATGTGCATAAAAGCTGAAAGGAAACTTAAAAGCAGATTTAGAATATCTCTGGGTTCAGTTATGGGTAATTTTACATTTTTAAAAATAATCATAGATCCACTTTAAAATAGGGGGAAATTACGTTGCTGATGTCAACCCCTACCACTTCTTCATTAATGTGCCACGTGATATCCAAGGCAGAGTTCTTTATCATGGAGGAAAACAAAAGAACTTTCTATCACATCCTTTGCACAGGGAGTTTTGTTCGTGAAATCTCTTTATCCTGGAGCCCTTGCTCTGGCCCCTTGGAAGACCTCACCTTCCCTTCATTCATTCATCAGTACTTGCCGTGGACCTGGTATATGTCAGGCATGTACAGAGTGAGTGCTAGTGTGTTTATTCATGCTTGGTTCAAAACAGAGAAATCATGTCTTCTCTGGAAAGCAACCAGAGAGGATCTCCTACCCACACGTCATTTATGGTGGGAAGTGATGCTTCAGCGTTGTCACCCCATGGTCCTGGGTCAGGGAGGACATTATTCATCCTTTGATTATGGTTAAAAAAAAAAAAAAGAGAGAGAGAGAGAGTTTAACATCCTTAGTATTCCTTTTTCCTTTTTCTTCTTTTTTCTTTTGAGACAGAGTCTCACTATGTCGCCCTTGGTAGAGTACTGTGGTGTCATAGCTCACAGCAACCTCAAACTCTTGGGTGTAAGCAATTCTCTTGCCTCAGCCTCCCAAGTAGCTGGGACTACAGACACCCGCCACAACGGCCGAGTACTTTTTGTTACAGTTGTCATTGTTGTTTAGCTGGCCCAGGCTGGTTTCAAACCTGCCAGCCTTAGTGTATGTGGCTGGTACTGTAACCACTGTGCTACAGGCGCCAAGCCAACATCTTTAGTATTTCTTGTCACAGATGATCTGGAATGTATTTTTAAAAATAGAGCCATAACTGTAAAATGTAAAGGATATCTATGAAATGGCATTGCACGTATATATCCTTCATTTATATTTAAACTTAAGTATAAAACAGGAATAAATAAATCTGTGTCGTTGCCCTTGTGAAGATCATGAAGTCGTGGTAGGAGGCAGCAATGGGAACAAATACTTGATTATCATATACTAAATACTAAATATTAAAAGGATATGATCTTACCCTATGACACTGAATTACTACAATTCAAGGAGTTTTTAGTGCTTTCACCTTAAATTTGTTGGAAAATAGAGTATTACCTAAAAACAAAAGGCACATACTGAAGGAGGATACCCAGAAGAAATAAAATCTAAAAAAAAAACAAAGTCTTCTTAGAGAAGCCCAGGAACACTCTTCCAAGGTCCTCCTCATGGTGGCCCAGCCGTCAGGAATTTGTAAAACTTGATTTCCTGGTCCTTGAAACTAATGCTTACTGCTTGCTTCCACTTCTGTAAACCCTGCCCATGATTTGATACCTCCAGCGAGAGGTAATGTGGTAATTCCTTTGTCTGTTTACTTGTGAGTCCAGTAAAAGGACAGAGACAGAGCTGATTAGGGAGCTCGGTCATTTTGGATTCTAATCTGCTGTGGCTCTGCTGGTGAAAATAAAATTCCTTCCCCTGTAATCTCTGGTGAGAGTCTGTTGGTTTCAATTCGCCAGTCCTGCAACATTTTGGCTTAGGAGAATCACTGTGCTAATTCAGAATTCATTAAATATATAATGCTAATTGTTACACTAAGAAGGATATGATAAATCAGCAGGAAGTGGGCTGGGCATAGTGGCTTATGCTTGTGATCTTAAGACTCTGGGAGACTGAGGTGGAAGGATTGCTTGAGGTCAAGAATTCAGGACCAGCCCGAGCAAGAGTGACCCCATCTCTGCTAAAAATGTAAAAATTAGCTGGAATTTGCTAATGCAAATAGCAAATGCACACCTGTAGTCCCAGCTACTTGGGAAGCTGAAGCAGGAAGGTTGCTTGAGTCCAGAAGTTTGTGGAGGCTGTGAGTGGGCACTCTAGCTTGAGTGATAGAGACTCTGCCACCCACAAAAGAAATTAGCAGGAAGTGTGCTATGCATTTATCCTGAGAAATAGTAGTGGATATTTAATTTTCCTGTTTATTGGGAAGGTTTTGAAACAATCTATTTTAGGTTGCTTTAAAAGAAGTCCACTCTAATCTACTATTTGTGGCAATAAATTCAGCATTTTACATCAAAAAGGTAGAATATCAATACAGTTATGCAGGTAGTATCAAAGGCTACAAGGAACTGGGATGCTGGATAGACAGTGCATTAAATCTAATTCATCCATGAACGCTATAATGTTTGCCTGTATTTTATTTCTTGCTTTTATTATTATTATTGTTTTTTATTAAGTCATATACACATAGATCGTGAATTCATTTATGCATATGTGGGGTACAATGTGTTGATTTTTTTATACAATTTGACGTGCTTACATCAAACTAATTAATATAGCCTTCGCCTCATTTACTTGATTATTGTGTTAAGACATTTATGTTCTACACTTGATAGATTTGACTTGCACCCTTGCTATATGGTCCATAGGTGTGGTCTCGTCGTTTACCCTCCCTTTATCAAGCCTCCTCCCTCCCCTCCCTTCCCACTCCATTCTTTCCTTCATCCTGATAGTTGTGTTCTATCTTTCATAAGAAAGTGTGAGTAAATATAAGTTGGTTTCATAGATGTACTGAGTACATTGGATACTTTTTCCTCCATTCTTGAGATACTTTACTCAGGAGAATGTGTTCCAGGTCCCTCCATGTAAACATAAAGGAGGTAACGTCTCCATCTTTCTTTAAGGCTGCATAGTATTCCATGGTATACATATACCACCATTTATTAATCCATTCATGGGTCGATGGGCACTTGAGACCAAAATCACTTTGCAAAAAAGATATTTGCACCAGATTATTCATTACAGCTCAATTCATAATAGCCAAGTCATAGAAGAAGCCCAAGTGCCCACAGACCTACATTGTATTTCTTTCTTTGACTGAATTCTACGTCCATATAGAAAGACATACCCAGATTAATACAGTAGGTATTATAGTGACTTGGATCCTATTTTGCTTCCTGGGCTCCAGTGGACAGAGTGACTCAGTCTTATGTTGTTTGGGGTTTGATGAACCATTCTTCTTATAAACAAAACAACCATATTGAAAATGCTGGACTGTTGTCATAGAGGCAGGATCCCTGAGGGATCTTATCTGTAGGCACTTTGGAGTATACTGGAGAACATGTCTATAAAAAGGCACCAAATGACCTCTTAGGATTTTCAAACAATTAATATGATTTTCTTAATGGAAAGTGAGCACAAAAAATTAGGACTCTGTTCTGAGAAGAAAAATGGCTGATACTAAGTGTAGAATAGAAATGTCTTAACATAATAACTAAGAAAATGCTGTGAAGGCTATGTTAACCAGTTTGATGAAAATATTTCAAATTGTATATAAAACCAGCACATTGTACCTCATGATTGCATTAATGTACACAACTATGATTTAATAAAAAAAAAGAAAGAAAAATGGCTGATAAAATATCTGAAACATTAGGTTATATTTTATTATTTATAAAGTAATGAGGCATAAACATGGACTAAACTACAATCTATTCCATGGGATCTTAAATATTCTCTAATAAACTTGTATTACTTAAAGTTTGGAATTGGTGCTTTTCTAGCAGTGGAATGGAAGTGAACATAGGGAAGGGTGTTTTCCTTTAGGTTTAAAATTGTACTCTGTGATTTGAAAATACAGTTCTACAATTTGGTAAAGTTGTGGGACATATTAACTGAGGGACTGAACAGGATAATGTTGGTCTTAGAAAACATTTCGATACCATAAATCTGAAGTTGTTGGCTGTGTGGCAGTTTACTGAAGAGAGCCAGGGATGAGGTGACGGACCCATCACTGACCCCATTGTCATCCTTGACATTCTTTCAGCTTGAGCATGGTGCTTGACAAGCAACACACTGGATCCCATTTCCAAATCGACTGGCTGAATGGGGATGCTATAAACTCATTCCCATCCATTCTCTTGGGGTCATTCCTCTCATATGTACTGTAAGATACTTTATTATATGTGAGGCTTTAAGTTAAAAACAATGTTCTATGAAGAAATCCTTGGGATTTGTAAGGTACAATATTTAATAGATTTACTCAGAAATCTAAAAAGTCCTTAGAAATCTAAAAACCTTTTAAAGTTATTTCCATCCTAGCCTGATAAAATATATTTACAGATACCCTGGAGAAGACAAAATACATTGTCTGTCTGTCTAAATATCTATCATCATCTATCTATCATTATCTATCTGTTTTTGTTTGAGCAAAGTTCACAGGTTGGCAGCCCATGGCCAAATTTGATCATCAGATATATCATTGGCCTTTATTTAAAATTTCCAAAATTAAATACTTGGATATTTTCACATAAACTCTGGATTTTTAGCTCCTCTTGAAAAACCAGAAGGTCTGGGTCTGTCTGAGCAGACATGCCAGCAGCTAGCTAGAATGTGCTCTCTCCAGTTTGGCACAGGCCTTGATGCCCCCTGTGGTTGGTCATTCAATCTGCTTCATTCACTCCTGTCACCTGTTACTTCTATAATACCTCCTATTTGCATTTGGGACCCCAGTCGTAGAGAGCATTACATTCTCTGTGGACATTGAAAGTTATACTCCTCATTTTGCCATGCTGACACACCAAGTCATGTTTTAAAGGAAACTCTAGATTATGAAAGAACTAATTCTACATGCCCTTTTTGAAAATAGCATGATATACAGGAATGCAACGTGTAAATATTCAATAAATAATGATTTTTTTTGAACTAAAATTTCGTATTTATTAAAATTAAGGAATGAATTTCCCAGCTGTATAGCAGTATTTTAAGAATAGTAATTCAGGCATTCTACAGAAGATTCTTGATCACATATTATGTGTATTTTACTGAATTAAGCACCAGTCGAGATGCAGAGGCCTGTAACTTGTATTCTGAAGAAGGAATCTCTATGACTACACAAAGCAATTAGGGGCAAGGAAAAGCAAGAACCATCCGGTAGTGCAAATGCCAGACTTGGGTCACAGAATTACTTTGCTATTAACTACATGCATTTGAGGAGGTCTGTTAACCCTTTCAGCCTCCTTTCCTCATCTGTGCCCCTGCTCTTCCGGAAGCTCACAGTGTTACTGACTGAAATACTTTGTGAACAGGTGGCCTAACATGGACTCAATTCTATTCCCCATGAGGGAGAGAAGCAGGCTTCTGAGAGCATTGCATTGAGAAATTCTGAAGCATATTTACAGTGACAATTTAGAAAGAACCAATCTAGTCCAAGCATGTTTTGATGGAAAATGGAGTAAAAACTTAATATGTATTTCATACTGTTAATTAGAAAGATGAGGAAATAGAAGTGAATTTAGCCTATGTACCACCGGCATCTAGGCTTGTAGCAGAAGCAGCAGCTGCCTCGGTCTGTGAGGAATCCCTCTGGGCAAAAGGATTTTACTTGGTGTTCTAGTGAGCTCTTCCAACCCGTGAGTTGATCATTTAATTCTAACCTGATCCTGGAAACCTGGCCCACTTCCCTTAAACAAGCAACTATAACTTGACAGCCATCATTTGACTTTGCTGCCTGTTGGGTGTTGTCCTGTGTCATTTACTGGCTAAGTTACAGGCTTGTTTTGCTGAAATACTAGCTGTTCAACATAATCTAGATTTGATGTCCTTATCGCAAATGAGGATTAAATAACCATTTTTAAAAAAGAATGTATATGTACACCATGGAATATTATGCAGCCTTAAAGAAAGATGGAGACTTTACCTCTTTCATGTTTACATGGATGGAGCCGGAACATATCCTACTTAGTAAAGTATCTCAAGAATGAAAGAAAAAGTATCCAATGTATTCAGCCCTACTATGAAACTAATTTAGGGCTTTCACATGAAAGCTATAACCCAGTTACAACCTAAGAATAGGGGGAGGGGGGAAAGGGAGGGTTGGGGGGGTAGAGGGAGGAGGATTGATTACACCTGCAGTGCATCTTACACGGGTGTATGTGAAACTTAGTAAATGTGGAATGTAAATATCTTAGCATAATAACTGAGAAAATGCCAGGAAGGCTATGTCAACGATTGTGATGAAAGTGTGTCAAACCCTCTGTGAAACTAGTGTATGATGCCCCATGATCATATCAATGTACACAGCTATGATATAATAATAAAAAAAAGTATGTAATCCATTAACAAGCTTACACACTTCAGGGTGAGTACAGTGGCTCACACCTGTTATCCTAGCTCTCTGGGAGGCTGAGGCGGGTGGATTGCTTAAGCTCAGGAGTTTGAGACCAGTCTGAGCAAAAGTGAGACCCCAGCTCTACTAAAAATAGAAAAATTAGCTGGGTGTTGTGGTTGGTGCCTGTAGTCCCAGCTACTTGGTAGGCTGAGGTAGGAGGCTCACTTGAGCTCAGGTGTTTGAGGTTCTGTGAGCAAGGCAGACGCTGCAGCACTCTACCCAGGGAGGCAGAGTGAAACTCTGTCTCAAAAAAAAAAAAGGAAGAAAAATTCACACACTTTTGATGATACTTATTGTATTTTTTCTTTTTGATATTATTTATAGGAAATTGCAGCAGATTTGTGATAGAAAAAATGAGAAATTTCCCATTAATTTTCATCACCCTTTATTCCTGATTATTTTTTAAGAGTGGGGAGATGATATTTACTTGTTCCAGGGCAAGCAAGTTACCAGACGTAGTCCGCCACAGGGATGATTCTGTGTGTTGTCCTGAAGCAAAGCTGAAGTGAAACTCTGTCGTCTGCCAGCTGAACTCACTGGTACGTTTTTCTGCCACAGCTCATGCTGTTCTCTTCAAGCTCTTCTTTATTGATTTCCTGATTGTCAACATCATGGTCTTCAGCTCTTTGAGCATGGCTAACCATTGCTGTTTGTACATAGCCATGTTGTTCCAGGGAGGACAGATCAATGGTAATATACTCTAAATTAAATACTTACTTGCCTCACCAATGAAATGCTTTTCCTTCTTTGGTTTTAAGGAAGATAGTATCCTCAAAAACTTTAAATCATTTGGAAAACCAGACATCTGCTTTACTTCGAGGCAGCATTAATGACTTATTTCGACAAGACCCTGGAAGAAAGGACTGTACTGTTTCCTTGCTTTGCCAACGGGTTAGAAGATAGATGAGTTGCTTCTTGGGATTTCACCACGTTGTTTGAAAAGTACCACACACAGGGGAGTGTGTGTAGAAGGTGTGTAGAGGCCATGTAAGACTTCTTTTCTTTACCGACTTGAGTCACAGCTGTTTGCTGATATGTAAGAGCCACAAGTGATTTTCTTATTAATCATGTATTTCATTTCTCATTACATTGCTAAACTAAGCCATTATGTGACCAGCCTATGAGCTGCTGCTCAAGTAGCAGTGACTCCTCTGGCTTTTGTCAAGACACCACCTTGATTTAGTGAGCCAAATGCCACCTACAGTCATTCAGTTTTCTTATAAAGACACACTGCTGTGTAGAGTATATGCAACTTCATCAGGCCTTCCTCAGAGTAGGGGATTGCAACTGCCAGGGCAATAATGGGTTACTCTTCACTGTCATCACCCTCTGGCCTCCCCCGTGTCCCTGGCTGATAGCCCAGTGGGTCTGTGATACCAAGGTGTCACAGGGTGCCAGCTCCTCCTTGACCCCACTTCATGGTGTGATCTTGGACCCCACACCAATCCCTCCTCAGACATAGGCCCTAATTTTATTACTGCCCAACCTTACTCACACTTTACAGACAGTTTGAAATTTGGTGCCTGGGGAACATTATTTATTTATATAAACGTTTTATGTGAAAATGTTTATATAAATAATTTTTTTATATAAAATTCTTAGTAATGAGGGTTGCTAAGAATAAGCCACTTGTCCAAGGTCACGCAGCTTGAGTGATAGAACTAGGACCCTGATCATTTATCTTTTTTTTTTTGTGCAAAAGGGCAAAGTTTATAAAGGACAGTATACTCCAGAGAAGGAACACATCTCAGTTTCGAGTGGAGAAGACCTTGGGATTAGCAAGATGTTTCCCCTTACACGGATTTTCCAATTTTAGGTTAAGTGGTGTGGGTGTACAATATTCATGATTTTTCTTGGAAATGGAGAAACCTTCCAGAATGGAGAGTCCTCCCATTTCTTTCCCTGTAATTAATGGACACTATTTGTCGTTGTAATTGTAGAGTATGATAGAACTGGTTGAATTGTACTATGTTAATGAAAATAGGTCACTTGAGCCTACTGTCATCTTACTTGTATGCCCACTCCAAGGACCCCTTTTCTGTGGCCTTGGCCATATCTCCACATTGTGGCCTCTCTGCTTCTGAGACTCATCTTTGTAGAGCAAACATCAGTCAGCTTTTGTTTCATGGAAGCACCCTCTGTGCAATTTGTCCTTCTTAGTATGCACAAAGGGTCTCCTAGTATCATCTGCCCCTGTCTCTCCTTAGCCCTACCTAACAGGATAAACACAACTTTAAGGCTGCGAGACATGACTGACATTTGTAGAGTATTTCTTCCATTTGAATTATGATTAGTAAAGTGTGAGATACATTTAAAGATATTGTCACACTCTTCACATATGTAGAATTTCTCTATGAATTCTGTTACGTACTGAAATGAGTACTGGTTATAGGATATGACACTTTCCTCTCATTTGTAGGTCTGATCATCTATCTTTATGTCTCTGGCCTTGTTCATTGAAACCCTGACTGCATCCATCTAAAACACTAACAAGTTCTAACGTTTCAAGTGCCACTATCCATGGCAGTGTCTCTTTGGCAAATGCATTCTATCTCCCAATGTGGAGCACTAGTTCCTTTTGCTTTGTGGAGAGGATGGGACAGGAAATGTATTTAACAAAACAACAAATACCAGTATCTTGTTTGCTACACTTAGTATCAATAGCCAAGAAGCCACTTTGTACACTTACATGAGTTACTCCTTTGCATTTGCTAAAGAGGGGTAACAAGTGATGAGTATCAGTCATTTCCAGGTGTTCTGAAGTGGGCGTGGACTCAGGATGTTAATGCTTGCTTTGCTGTTTCCTGTGGCTGAGTCAATAGTAATTCAGATGACGCTGTGTGGGGAACTATGTGCACCAGATTCCAGCATGGACTGCTCTTACCCTCTCAAGTGTTAAGTGCCAAGATTGAATGGGATTGCCGTCTTTTTCTAGTATTTCCATTATCCTGTACCATTTCTATAATCTCTCATGTTCAAGTGGTTTCTGACCAAGAAATAACCAAGAAATCAAGGCAGGGTAATTGTCTATATAAATATTATTTAGGTAAACTTCCTATAGTGCAAAGTGAAACATGTAATGGTAATTTTAGCAAAAGATGAACTGAATAGGTTATAAATGAGAATAGGGTTAACAAAGATAACTCTGGGAGAATTTGCAGAAAATCTATAAAATCTAATTTTAGGGATTACATTAGCAAATAGTAAAACATCTCAGATTTCATTTGTTTCTTTTTCATTGAGCTCCTCTTAGACATAGTCAAATGAAGGGAAAAGGATTGCTATATGGCAAGAAAATTCCATATATTATAAAAAATTAAATTTGGGGGGATGATAATTTGCAAATTAATATTTTTATTAAAAGCAGACTTTTTTTTTTTAAAGACAAAGTCTCACCTGTCACCTGGGCTAGAGTGCCATGTTCTCAGCCTAGCTCACAGCAACCTCAAACTCTTGACCTCAAGTAATCCTCTTGACCTCCTGCCTCGGCCTCCCACAGTGCTAGGATTACAGGCATGATGCACCATGCCTGGCCATTAAAAGCAGTCTTAAAAAAAATTAGATGATGAAGGATAAGAGTATCAGGATGCTAAGGTAGCCTTTATATGAAAACAACCTTTGGTTATTTGGGGGGAGGGGTTACTTTTTCTCTATACAATTTCCTTTACTAGAATCACCGAAGAACTATGAATGTAAAAAGAAATCTAAGAATGTTTTTTTTTTTTTTTTGTGGTTTTTGGCTGGGGATAGGTTTGAACCCACCACCTCCTGCATATGGGACCGGCGTCCTACTCCTTGAGCCACAGGCGCCGCCCCTAAGAATGTTTTTATATTCTCCCCAGTGTCTCTACAGCTTATTTATTTATATTGTAAGTTGACAAATTATAGTTGTATATATTATGGTGCAGAAGTTAAGTTATGATTTATGAATACAATGTGGAATAATTATATCAAGCTAATGAGCTTGTACATCACCTTGGTTTTAATTGAGTTTTTTGTTTTCTTTCCATAGAGCATGATTTATTGAAGGGACTATAAAGAGGATTACTCTTAATTCTTTATCTGTCATTTCATAGGTCTCCCTTTCTTTGGGGTTCCTTGTTGGAGCTTTATTAGTTTCTTTTGGAGGTGTCATGATTTCCCAAGTCATTGAAATTCTTGTGTCCCTGTGTTGATGTCTGAGTATCTTGGGAGATAGCTACCTTTCCAGCTTTAACAGGTATTCTTTTGCAGGGCTAGACCTTCACTATTTAGCCTGTGAGTACAGATGGGCCAGCTGGTAATGACTCTGAGAAGGCAGAGCTTGTTTTCATTTTCTCCAGAGGGCTGGACTGCTAGCTTTACTCTGAATTCAAATGGACCTTTAAATGGCTAGGTTCTGCTGTCTGGCAAAAACAACTGACTGAGCTCTGCAATCAGACTGAGTTTCTAGACTGGCACTGTAATTGCTTCTGATCAATATACAAAATTAGTTATATTTCTTTATACTGTTAAGAAACTGTCCAAAAATACAATTAAGAAAATAATTCCATTTACAATAGCATGTAAAAGAATACATGTTAAGAAATTATACATAAAACAATGTCGAAATAAATTAAAGGCTTAAATATGTATGACATTCCACATTCATGTATCGGAAGACTTAATATTGTCAAGATGAAACTGTTTCCCAAACTGATCTATAGAGTCAGTGCAATCCCTCTCAAAATTCTAATTTGAAGAGTGCATGTGGGAATACTTAAGGGAGGAGTCATATCTTGATGTGCTTGCATTACTAGTAATAATGATTTTATAAGTTTGAAACCAATATTCAATTATTAATTGTTAGTAGATTAGAAATATTTTTAGGAATAGGGAACGTCTAGACAAAGGGAGATAGTTATGGGAATTTTGATTCGGATCCATTTTCCAGGCTCTGAGCACAAAGAGCAAGATGCTGTCACTTTAATTTTCTGCAGCCTGGCATTTGCATATCCCCCTTCCCCCTCGCAGCTGATGAGCAGCAGCTGGCTGGAGGCCTTGAAGCTGTTTTCTGCCAGGGCAAGGCTGTGTGCTCTGAGGGAGTGGTTTTTGGGAGTTAAGAATGTGAATTCTTTAAACTTTGTCCAACTCAGGAAGATTTGCTTTGGACCAGATAAGGAGAAGAAAGATCTGTTTTCTTCTGTCACCTTGATTGGGCCAGGGGAGTCCATCTGTTTGGACACAAGGCTGTCAGAGTATAAAACATCACATCTGTGGTGTGTGACTGTGCATCAGCTAGGATTTAGTCCTTGAGCCAGCCTCTGATTGGCTTCCTCATCAAGACTTTGTTTGCATTAAGACCATAATACTTTGAAGCAGTAAAAAGTAACAAGTAACTCCATGCAATTAACATAATCCACTGTAGAGTTAGTCTAGTTAGTAGGAATGCAAGTGCAGCAAGAACCATGATGGGATTGTTTGCCTTGCTTTCATGAGATTTATGACTGTAACACTGATGTATAAAATTAGTACAGAGCTAGTCTGATACTCCTCATGGCAACTGGAAGCCTCACAAAGAAGGGTGTGCTGCTTCCTGAGCCCCACTGCTCTTAAAACTATCTCTGTCTCTCTTTGTCTGTGTCTATTATTTCTCTATTTTAATATTCTATAACTCCTACTAATAATTTTCCTGTCTCCTTGCACCACCAGATCACAAGGAAGTAAACTCACTGCGTGTTGAGGCAGGTCCCCGAGATCAATTTTTTTTTTTTCCAGAAATCAAGAAGTTAATTGTGAAATTCATATGGGAAGGCAAGGGAGCCAGAATAGCTAAAACAACCTTGAAAAGAAGAACAAAGATGGAGGACTCACATTTCCTGATTTCAAAGCTTACGTTGAGGGTAATAGTAGGCAAGAAACTGTGCTATTGACATCAGGATAAAAATAGATTGATGGACTAGAATTGGACATTCAGATATAAGCCCACTATACTTGTCCACTATTCATCCCACAGGCATAGATCCCAACTCTAGCCAACAGTTTACAACACTGGGCTCTTAAGCTTGATAATTTCAAATCCATTATCACAGTTAGAAAACTTCCCTCAACATATGTTTAAGAAAACCAATCTTGTAAATGGCCTCCGAAAAGAGCATGTGGTGTGCGTGCAAAAGTCTCTTTTGGCAGAGAGGTCAGCTGTCCTTCCACACTTTCCCTTGATGAGTTTTGATCTCTCCCTTAGCCTCGGGATTTTCTCTTTAATGCTATCATCATACCACATTTGCTTTTCTCTAACTTCCACTGAGAAAGTTTGAAGCTTTTCAAAACTCACTTCATTACAGGGAAATAAAAATCTGAAATAAAAAAGTAACTCTGAAATGGCTAATTTTATTTAACCTGAAGATTATTATTCAGGAGTTAGCTGGCACAACTCGCTGGCTCCAAGGCTCTGGATTTCCCTTCTTGTGCTGATGCTGTCAGGGCTGGCTCCAAGGCTCTGGATTCTGCTGTCTTGCACTGATCCTTTTAGATAGGATTTATACATTCCAATCAGAAACTCTTAAGTTAGGAGCCATATAGTCTGTTAGAGATAGCAACTCTAGTCCTACAGAGGCAGGGTAGCACATGGGTGAAGTGGATGAGTTGACATCTGGGGAGTGGCAGCCCCATTTATTTCTCACCTTTATGTACTTCTCAGCACCTGAGATAGATGCTTATTGATAGAAACCATGCAATCATGCATTAAGAAACAGACCCAAAAGGCCTTGAGAAAACTTACATTCATCTCTCTATGGTGAGACAGCAGGAAATTGCCTCATACACCCTCCTCTTGGTGTTTTGAAAAGAAAACAGAGTTGCATGTGAGAATGTCTGCATAATTTCAGAGTCTCTGTTTTGAGACAGTCTTCAGTAATACAGGATTCGGTGCCCAAAACTTTTAGTACTGCATGTTGGGTTACATAAAATTAGAATTCTTCATGTTGCTCAATTGTTTCAATACCCAGGGGTCAGAGAGAACATAAAAACAAGAACAAGACTTAAAATTTGTTGTATGTTTTCCCCCAACATCACCTCAAGGGCAGGCACTCTGTCTAATTCCTCCTTTCTTTTCAAGGATCTAGCACTGAATCTATATAATCAAGCTGTGGCCTTATTGTTAAAAGCTTTATTTTAAGCTAAGATCCTCAGGCTCCTTTACAGCAGCCATGGCCATAGATGCCTCTGATTATATCAGCTACCCAACATGACCAGAGGACTCCTGACACGTAGGAGACAATAGTCCTTTCCCTGGCTTGGCACCTGTAGCACAGTGGTTACAGTGCCAGCCACATACACCAAGGCTAGAGGGTTCAAACCTGGCTTGGGCCAGCCAAACAACAATGACAATTGGAACAAAAAATAGCCGGGCATTGTGGTGGGCACCTGTGATCCCAGCTACTTGGGAGGCTAAGACAAGAGAATTGCTTAAGCCCAAGAGTTTGAGGTTGCTGTGAGCTGGGATGCTATGGCACTCTACCAGACATAGTGAGACTCTGTCTCCACACACACAAAAAAAAGTCCTTTCTCTGTTCAGCTTTAAACAGAAGTAGCTCAGAGGTGAAGAGTAAAATGTGGTTAAGACTTTTGGCAGACCTACCTTCCGGGTTAAGATGGGTTTTACATTTTGATGGGCCTGTTTTCTATTCCCTGGAAGTGCACTGGTTCTCCCGGGGAGAGGTGAGGGGAACCTCATGTTAGTGCCAACCTAATCTCTTGGATACTCTGGCAACAGGTTATGATGTCTGTTTCTGGGTTAAGATCTATGAACAGCAAGAGCTACTGTGTATGGGTAGGCCTGATCCTCCAAGCTGCTTCCAGAGGGAGGAATCTGCCAATGAATCATCCATCCCTGAGACCTGGTCAAAGACTGCTCTCATTTCACAATAAATCAATAAAATTACAGTTCTCCTCTTTGATTTGGGGATTGCCAAGTTCTTTGTAATATCTAATCACAAGTCTAAATTAGCCTTTCCTAATTTTTCTTGAAATAAATTCATCAGACAGATAATATTTAGTTATTGACAGGAGGAACTAATTTCTCTACTCATTCAAAATAGGAGGTTACCAGGATTAATGAATTCATTGATTGATTCATTAACATATTCAACAAGACAAGGTTCTACCAGGCCCTGTGCTAATGTGGTGATCTCCTCCATGCAATGGTGTGGTAGAGCCATTTGCATGTCCAACTTTGTCCAAGCTCCCTTTGAACTCTAGGTACGTCAGCTACTGTCTTCCTGGTGCTCCCCCTTCATATTCCTTTTGTTGTTGACATCCTGGGAATTTTTTCTCCTGTGTCTCCTTTCTTTTGCCCTTCTGACAGAACTGGTAAGATGCAGTGGGAGTGGGTGATCTCAAGAAAGTGGGATTCAGGTTCTCCCTCTTGGGCATTGGAGCAAACATACAGAAAATGCTTGTTAATTGGTGGCAAAAATAACCCACCAGAGGAAAGTATTGAGGAGGCAGAAAATAGGAGGAAGCAGAAGAAATATCTAGGGGAAGAGCAAGAGAATGGAATCCCTATTTGGCTGGAAGCAGAGTCAGAGTGAGACCACACAGCCCAGAAAGAAACAGAACAATCTTGCATCACCCTGGAGCTGCTGCCAGCTCAGCTGCCCTTGACCTGTGCCCTCCTATGAGCCTGTCTTTTGCTGAGGTAAGTTGGGAAAGTCTAGGTTGCATGCCAGAGTCTAAGCAGGGCAGCTGGCTGTTCCCCTGTGATTTGCTGCGGATTCTTCTCTCTCTATGCGGAAGGACATGCCCATGTAGGTCTGTTTATCTTAAGAGAATAATATTTTAAATCAATATCTGTGGGTAAAGGCCACATTCTATGGAACCTTCTCTTTTATATTTTCCTATATTTGCCTCCTGTTATATAATTAGCTGCAGAAATCTTATCATTACTCAGTGTACTCTGATGAGAGAGAGTGTGATGGGTGGAGTCCTGAAGGAAGAGAGAGAATGGAGGAAGGGTTTTAGTAGAGTGACAGGTTTTAGTAGAGTGGCAGCAAGCTGGGGCCCAGAAGCAAGAAGGCTGGATAAAGAATTCCCTGGTAGTTATTGAATGATGAGCTTGAAAAATAATGAGGTCTGACATTAAAATGTATTTCTTAGTATTTGATGCAAGTACCTTACATCTGTCCCAGTCTTCAGTAAAGGTCTGTTGTAAAAGTCTTGTATTAGTGGTTCCCTGGCAGGAGGGATGCTGTTCTCAGGTTGCTTAGGAGGAGCCAGGCATGTGGACCAGAGTATGTTGGATAAGTGGCAGGCAAGCAAGTGAGCTTGGGGACTGATTAGCTGAACAAGCTGAGTTGAGAGCAGGAGATGCAAAGTCACCTCCAGCAGAATATCCACTTCCCGTCACCACTTCCTTCCCTCTTCCACTGGAGTTCTTAGAAATCTTGGAGAGGTGTAGCAGAGACTGACTTTTGCCTGTCCAATATCCTCTTTTTCCATAGTATTCATTGTTACAGATGAGAGTAAATTGTTGGTTTAGAAATTTCTTTGGAGGGGGCTGACGTAGACCAGCCCTGAATACCTAACTCTGGATTTAATATTGGAGATAAACTTCTATCTTGTCTGAAACCACTAGATTTTCTATTAACTGCAGACAAACTTAATACATTGAGGAGAATGTTGAGTGGCCTGCCATTATGTAGGATGGGAGCTTGGGTTATTTTCTTTTTACATTATTCCAAATTTAAACACTCTGAATTAAGCATTATGATTTAAAAAATGGATAAGCAACTTTCCAATTGTAAAACAAGTTTTGTAATGTCAGAGCTTTATTCCAAACCCAGCTCTGTCTGCTTTAGACCTACATTGTTTCCAGCAGATTAGACTATCTCTGATGAATAAAACTCCCTAGACAGCAGTTACACCTGGAAGCCCTTATTGTGTGCCAGGCACTTCATTCACAGTAACTATTTTAATGCCTGCCGAAGCCCAGTGAGAAGGCAAATGGTCAACCTGTCCTCTCAGATGCCATGGAAGGACATGAGGGTGGACCAACCTGCCACCTAGTGGGTGAAGAGCAGTGCACTGAACCTAGGCAGGCCACTCTTAGCACCATGCCTGGCCTTAGCCTCCTCCCAGCCACAGGACCACAAGACCTCCCTGGTTTCTTCTCACTCTTTATTCCTGTCTGCTGAACCATTTGCTGAACCTATCTGGAAAACAGGGCAGTTCTCTGCCTTGGAATTTGCTCTCATTCTCTCCAAGGAAAGGTAGAAGGCTGGATGTCTTCTCTGGCTCCTTTTTGGTGTATGATGGTGGAAAGTACCAGGCACAAATCCTGATTTCCTATGGAATGTGCCTCAGGCAAATATCCTAAACAAAGCATAATATTGCTAATACATCTCATATTTATGGTATTTCTTTCTGCTCACATCATCATTTTCTTTTTTCTCGGACCAAGATATAACCAGGTCCAAAGTGTACCAGGCTAATTTGTGACAAATCTCACTTGTTTGTCAGTTCTAATGGGAACATGTGAGTCACCCAAATGAGTGACTTTGACCCCTACTGCCCTGTGGTTATAGCACTGCCTACCACAGGGCTCTTGGGTGAGTCAAGTTGGGAGCTTGGTAAAATACTTGTGGAGTGTAAGACACTGTAGGCATGATGACTCTGCTGTGCCTACTATCCTCACTTATTAGATGTCTTGGTTTCTCATGTATTCCTGCATCCCTGCATCCATCCATCCATCCATCCATCCATCCAGCAGATGCTTATAGATGTGGGGATGGTAACACTGAAAAGGCCGGCACAAGTTACCGCTTTCTCAGAGTTCACGGTCTTTTGAAGAGTGAGATAAACAAAAGATTATAATAACATATGGGAAGATTCATAAGTTCCCAGATTTGTCTGAACCTTTCTTAGGCTCAAACTGTTTCTACTAACACAGAAAGTTCACAGTCTTTGGCCGATGGCAGAGTCTCTTAGAAGCCTAACAAAAAAAGAATTTAAAAAAGGAGGACAGAAAAATGTTTTGTTTTGATTAGCAGCTCCCCATGAATCTTAGGAGACCCATTGTCTGATCTTCTCTGGCCTTGGTAACTGACCCATGCTTATTTTCAAGGCCAAGATGAGGTCAGAATGTTCAGAACTTCCTGAAATTCTAGAAGTTACTGAAAATAATGGGAGCACAGACACCAATATTTTCTTCTCGGGTCAAGGTTTCTAAAATGACAATGAATATTTTGTATAATGCCTCAGTGATCTCAGGGGGTCCTCAGAACAATACTACCAGAAAGTGTGGCCAAGGAGCTCCTTTGTGGGTGAGAAAACCTAGGCTTAGAGAGACAGTAACTTGCCAGCATCCTCAGGCTTTCAGTGGTGCTGTGATCCCTATGCCAGTTGTCCACGTCTCATACCTCTCCCCTTTACTGGTGTTTCCAAAATCTGTCTGAGCATGAGATAGTATTATTGATATTCCTTACTGCATGAGTAACTTACTGGCTCTATCCTTGGTGGACTGTGGGAAGCTTAGAGAATGAGAATAGAATGAGCTAGCTGGTATGCTAGAGGAGGTGTGGCTATTTATCTATAGTAGGTCTTGGTGGTTCTATAGACCCATAAGGTGGTAGCATTGGGAGGGACCCCAGGCATTATTTAGATCCAGTTCACTAGGCTGCACAGAGATGAGAAGTCTAGGACTGGAGATGCTAAGGCACCAGCTGAAGAGCACCTCTGCTGTTTTTCCTCCTTATGAATTGTGTTCATCAAGTTTTGCTGCATTAGCCAAATGAATGAAGGCTAACTGTGTGAATGCCATTTTGTTTTCCTTTTGTCCTTCAATTTCTCTGCATTCTCAGAAAGACAAAAAATAACAATTGCTGGCATGGATGTGGAGAATAGGGAACTCTCTATACTGTTGGTGGGAATGTAAATTAGTATAGCTTTCATTGACAATAGTTCCCCCGCCCCCCCAAACAGAACTACCATATGATTTAGCAATTGCACCACTGGGTATGTTACAGCAATACTCACATTAGCTATTGCAGCACAATTCAAAAATAGAATCAATTTAGTGCCCTTTAAGGAATGAAAAGATTCCTTAGTTTTTTCAGTGGGGTCTGAGGATTCTTCTCTTACACTAGCTTTGGTTTTCCAGCACGGGTTTCCTTCCTCAGTTTAGGCAGCTGGTATCCCAGTTCTTGTTCTGCACATCTCCTCTAGACTAGCTTCTTCTGAGTTCTATTTTTTCTGCTTTTTCCACAGCTGGAGGAACACAGGAATATGAGTACAGAAAGCACCAGATCCCAATGGTATCCTGCTCTTGTGCCCTGCCCTCTCCTACGGCTCCACCATTACAGCTCCTTGCCAACGTACTCTCCTGAGGGCTGCTGTATTTGCTTGTTCTGGCTCGGTGTTGCCTCACCACTTTCTTTCTTTCTTTTCTTTTTTGGAGACAGAGTCTCACTATGTTGTCCTCGGTAGAGTGCTGTGCTGTCACAGCTCACAGCAACCTTTAACTCTTGGCCTTAAGCAATTCTCTTGCCTCAGCCTCCCAAGTACCTGGGACTATAGGTGCAGTGCACCTAACCACTGAGCACGGGCCCCAAGCCAGCCTCACCACTTTCTTTGCTTGATTATTGGCTTTGACTTTTTCCTGGATCTCTCTGGTTCTTGCTGTCTTTGGTCACCTCTCTCTTTGGTCTACGTGTGTTTTTTCAAGTCTGCACCATCTTCATTCTCCAGATTTTTACTTCTTGGGCCTTTGTGCTGCCACCATCTTTCTCTTCATCTCTGCCTACTTGTCTCTAGCAACAGAGCCCACTTCCCTGAAATTCTGTCCTAATTTGTGGGAGGAGAACCAAAAGTCTGTGACTCAGATATAAATGCCTTGCTTGCATTTGGAGACTTTTATCACTAGGACTCTGCCTAAGTAGCCTGCATTCAGGCCTTTGTCCAAAAGAGTAGCACACTGGTCGCACTGGCAGACAGGTAGGCTGGAAGCTGATGTAAAGTTTGCACTCGCATGAGGAAATGTCTACTTGTTTTTAAAGATCCTTTTCGTGTGATTTATAGTCTTAGAAAACAAATCAATGACAAGATGGTATTTTATTTTGAACTGAAACCAATAGTTCCATTTCAAAACAACTCTGACGTGTGGATCGCCCCTCATATTTGTGATGGATTTGTGGCCCTTCATGGTGGCTTTTCTCTACAGATTTGCTAAGCAGAATCTTGGTTAAATGAGCTGAAATGAGAGGCTGTCTCTTCATGTCTTCTAATTTTAGAGAAGGTGGAAGGATCTAAGTAACAGGCTCCTCTCTGACTTTATCCTCTTGTTCTGACCACAGGTGGTGTGTTCTCACTCTTTCCCAAAGGAAAGCATTACCATGAATACTACTTTTGCAACCATGGCTTCCTATTAAAACCAGCTGGGGAGCTTTAGAAGCAAATACCTGGGCTCCATCCAGGTGATTCTAATGCATGGCAGGCATGGCCTGAAAAGGGTACCTGGTTCCTTGTGGGATCCTGCTCTCTCTGGCTCTTTCCACCGTCATCCAAATCCGAAGTCCACAGGTGCTCAGAAAAAACTGAAGTGGGTTATGCTTATCAGTTCACATGCCCATCATGCTGGTCTAAGTCTCTGATTTGTACATTCAGTGTTCTTTATTTATTTTTATTGTTGGGGAATCACTGAGGGTACAATGAGCCAGGTAACACTGCTTGCGTTTGCTGGGTAAAGTCCCTCTATTAATAGAGGGGCATTCAGTGTTCTATGCTAAACAACAACAGGGACAGAGTTAGGACAAAATGAACCAAGAAGCTTTATCTCCCTCAATAGCCTAGAGTTGCTGTTTGTTCAAAAGTCAGTTAAAACTATTTCCTTCTTTGTCTTGACTTACAATAGGGTCAACACTTGATTATTTTTTTAATTTCAAAAATTTAGGGGGCAAAGTTTTTTATTTTTTTGTTACATAAATGGTATCATACTTTATGGCTTTCAGGGTACCTGTCACCAGAAAAGTGTGCACTGTGCGTGATAGGAAGATTTTTATCCCCCACCACCCTCCCTCCTGTCTTAGTTTCTGACGTCCATTACTGCTCTTTATGACCATATATATCTTTTGTTTAGCTTCCACTTATAAGTGAGAAAGTGTGGTATGTGTTTTTCCAGTTCTGAGATACTTAGGATAATGGTCTCCAGTTCCATTCAAGAGCTAAAAAAGACATTATTTCATTCATTTTTATGGCTGAGTAGTACTCCCTGGTGTATATGTATGCATGTATGTGTGTGTGTATATATATATATTACATGTATGTGCATATATTACATTTTCTTTATCCACTTACCAATTGATGAGCCCTTAGATTGACTGCATATGTTTGCTACTCTGAATTGTTCTGGGAGAAACATTCAGGCACAGGTGTCTTTTTAATAAAATGATTTCTTTTCATTTGGGTATATGGCCAATAGTGGGATTTCTGGCTCAAATGTTAGGTCTACTTTTAGTGCTTTGAGGAGTCTCCATGCTGCTTTCCCACCAACAGCATATACCTCTTTCCTTTACACCACAACCACACCAACATCCAAACTTCTTTGATTTTTTTTGATAATTCTGTCAGGGGTATTGTGGTTTCAATTTGCATTTCTCTGATAATTAGTAGAATTGAGCTTTGTTTCATATGTTTATTGGCCAATTGTCCATCTTCTTTTGAGAAGAATGCATTCATGCCTTTTGCCCACTTTTTGAGGAGGTTATTTGTTTTTTTCTTGCTGCTTTGAGTTCTCTGTAGATTCTGGATATTAGCCCTTTGTTAACAGATAGTTTGAATATTTCCTCCCATTTTGTAGGTTATCTGTTACCTTTTTTGATTATTTCCTTTGCTGTGGAAAAGTTTAGTTTAATTAAGTCCTTTTTTTTGTTACTCTATTTGCTTTTAGAGTCTTATTCACAAATTGCCTAAGCCAATGGATTGAAGAGGTTTTCCTCCATTTTCTTCTGGAATATTTATGTTTCAGGTCTTATGTTTAAGCCTTTATTCTATCTTGAGTTAATTTTTGTATTTGGTGAGAGATTGGGATCCAGTTTTATGCCTCTGCATGTGGTTATCTAATTTTCCCAGCACCATTTGTTCAAAAGAGTATCTTTGCGGTGAGGTACTCCAGGATGGCGGTGAGGTACTCCAGGATGGCTGCAATGAGGAATTGGACTCTCTCATCAAGGCTACAATTGCTGGTGGTGGTGTCATTCCACACATCCACAAATCTCTGATTGGAAAGAAAGGACAACAGAAGACTGTCTAAAGGATGCCTGGATTCCTTATTATCTCAGGACTCTAAATACTCTAACAGCTGTCCAGTGTTGGTGATTCCAGTGGACTGTATCTGTGTGAAAAACACAATTTTGCCTTTTTGTAATTCTATTTGAGCAAGTTGGAAGTTTAATTAGCTTTCCAACCAACCAAAGTTCTGCATTCAAGTCTTAACCATATTTAAGTGTTACTGTGGCTTCAAAGAAGCTATTGATTCTGAAGTAGTGGGTTTTGATTGAGTTGACTGTTTTTAAAAAACTGTTTGGATTTTAATTGTGATGCAGAAGTTATAGTAACAAACATTTGGTTTTGTACAGACATTATTTCCACTCTGGTGGATAAGCTCAATAAAGGTCATATCCCCCCCCCCCCCCGCCAAATAAAATAAAAGTATATCTTTTTTCTGGTGTAAATTTTTGTCTGCTTTGTCAAAGATCAGCTGGTTGTAGCTATATGATTTTATTTCTGGGGTATCTATTTTGTTATATTTGTCTCTGTGTTTTTCTTTATCCTAATGCCTAGCTGATTTGGTTAGTATAGCCTTATAGTATAATTTGAAGTCAGGTAATGTGATGCCTCAAACTTTTTTTTTTTTTTTTGTTTAGAATTTTGTTTTTTTGGCTACTCAAAGTCTTTTTTTTTTTTTTTTGGTTCCATATAAAGTTTAAGTTTGTTTTTTCTAGATCTATGAGAAATAATGTTGGAATTTTGATGAGAATTGCATCTAATCTGTAAATCACTTGGGGTAGTATGGATATTTTAACAATGTTGACTCTTCTAATCCATGAGCATGGCATGTTTTTTATTCCTTTGTGTTATCTCTGAATTCTTTCATCAGTTTTGTAGTTCTTCTTGTAGAGATCTTTCACTCCTTGGTTAAGTATATTCCTAGGTATTTTGTTTTCTTTGTAGTTACTGTAAATGATATTAAGTTCTTGATTTGACGCCCAGCTTGATTGTTATTAGTATATAGAAATGCTATCATTTTGTGTATATTAATTTTATAACTTGAAACTTTACTGAATTTATCTTTAGTAAGTAAATAAAATTTCAATTCTAAGAGTCCTTTGATGGCATTTTTAGGTTTTTCTAAGTATAAGATCACACTGTCCTCAAGATAGTTTGACCTCTTTCTTCCTGATTTGGATGCCATTTCTTTCTTTCTCTTGACTGATTGCTCTGGCTAGAACTTCCAGTACTATATTGCATAGAGTGGTGACAGTGTACATCTTCTCTTGGCCCAGTTCTTAAGGGGGGAATGCTTTCAGTTTTCCCTTGTTCAGTATGATGCTGTCCTTGGGTTTGTCATATATGGCTTTTATTATTTTGAGGTACTTCTTTCTATGTCTAGTTTTTTGAAGGTGTTTGTCATGAAGAGGTGCTGGATTTTATTGAATGGAGTTTCTACATTTGTTGAGATGATCATTTGGTCTTGGTTTTTACTTGTTTATGAGGTGAATTGTATTTATTGATTTGCGTATATTGAACCATGCATGCATCCTGGAATGAATCCCACTTAGTTATGGTGGATTATCTTTTTAATGAGCTATTAAATTCAGTTTGCTAGTATTTTGTTGAGGATTTTTGCACCTGTGTTTGTAAGGCACACTGTGGTCTGTATTTTCATTTTTTGTTCTATCCTTTTCTGGCTTTGGTATCAAGATGATACCAGCTTTGTAGAATAAGGTAGAGAGGATTCTCTTTTTCTCAATATTAGGAAACCATTTCAGTAGAATGGGTGCCAGTTCTTTTTTGAACATCTGGTAGAATTTGTCTGTGAATCCTTCTGGATTTTTTTTTGTGGGGGGGTAGTTTTTATTATTTTTCCTATCTCATTACTTGTTATTGGTCTGTTCAGAATTTCTTTTTCTTCCTGATTCAAGCTTGGGAGATCACACATTTCCAAAAATTTATTCATTTCTTCTCCATTTTCTAATTTGTGTGTGTAGAAGTTTTCATAGTAGTCATGAATGACATTTTGTATTTTTTTGTGGTATTGTTTCTAATGTCTCCTTTTTTATTTTTTATTGAGCTTATTTGGGTCTTTTTTATTTCTGGTTAATGTAGCTAGAGGTCTTTTGATTTTGTTTATCTTTTCTAAGAACCTACATTTTGTATCATTGATCCTTTTTTTTCCTTTTTAGTTTCCATTTAGTCTAGCTCTGAGCTTTGCTATTTCCTTTCTTCCACTAGTTTTGGGTTTTTTTCCCTAGTTCTTTGAGGTGTGACTTTAGTGTATTAATTTGTGATCTTTTTGTCTTTTTGATGTAAACATTTAAAGCTATGAATTTCCCTCTTAATACTGTTTTTATTGTATCTTATAGATTTTGGGTGCTCAAGTCTTGATTGTTGTTAAGTTTGAAAAATTGAATGTGTATTCTATTATTTTGGCATAGAATATTCTATAAATGTCTGTTAGGTCCATTTTTTTTTTTTTTTTTGAGACAGAGTCTCACTTTGTTGCCCTTGATGGAGTGCCATGGCATCACAGCTCACAGCACCCTTAAACTTTTGGGCTTAAGTGATTCTCTTACCTTAGCCTCCCAAGTAGCTAGAACTACAGGGGCCTGCCACAATGCCTGGCTATTATGTTGTTGTTGTTGTTGTTTAGCAAGCCTGGGCTGGTTTCAAACCCACCAGCTCTGGTGCTTGTGGCCGGCTCCCTAACCACTGAGCTATGGGTACTGAGCTTGTTAGGTCCATTTGTTCTAGAGGGCTGTTTAAGTCCAATGTTTGTTGATCTTCTGACTCAATAATCTAATTCTGTCAGTGGAGTGTTGAAGTCCCCAGAAATTATGATGTAGCTGTTTATTTCTTTGCTTAGATCTAGTAGTATTTGATTTATGAATCTGAGAGCCCCTATATGAGGTGTATATATATTTAGGATTTTTGTATCTTCCTGCTGAATTTCTCCCTTTATTATTATATAATGTCCTTTTTTCCTTGATTTTTCCACCATTATTGATTTTATCTGAATAGCTATTCCTGTTCACTTTTGGTTTTCATTTGCATGTGATATTTTTCTCTATCCCTCAATCTGAGTTTATGAGAATACTTGAGAATTAAATGGGTCTCTTGGAGATAAGCAGATACTCTGTTTTTTTTTTTTTTCCATCTGTTCAGACAGTCCATATATTTTATATGAAGCATTAAGACCATTTAAATTCAATGTCAGTGTTCATATGTTAGACACTGTTCTTTTCCTCATGTTGAATGATACCTAGTTGCTTTATTTTCTCCCTTGTGCTACTGTTCTATAACAGTTGTGAGCCTTACCTTTTGGGTGTTTTTATCGTGGGTACCGAATGTTTTCCATGTACAGAGCACTTTTAAGTATTTCCTGTAGGGCAGGCCTATTGTGACAAATTCTCTTAGTGTTTGGTTGCCTGGGAAACGACTTTATTTTACCTTCATTCATAAAACTTTGTTTTGTAGGATACAAAATTCTTGGATGGCAGTTATTCTTTCTAAAAAGATTAAAAAATGGAACCCTAGTCCTTTTTGGCTTGAAAGGTCTCTGTGGAGAGGTCTGCTGCTAGTCTGATGGGGTTTTCTTTGAAAACAACTTGTTGCTTTTATCTTGCAGCCTACGGGATTTTTCTCCTCCCCTTTCACTTTGGTCAGGCTGATGACTATATGTCTTGGTGATGTCCTATTTGCTATGAGTAGTCCAGGTATTTGAAGACCATCATGTATATGGATATCTAAATCTCTAGCAATACTAGAGATGTTTTCCTTTATCATTCTGTCAAATAGCATTTCTGTGCTTATTGCTTTTCTTCTTTTCCCTCAGGGATTCCTGTGATTCTTTTTTTATTTTTATTTATTTTTTTATTATTAAATCATAGCTGTGTACATTAGTATGATCATGGGGCACCATACACTGGTTTTATAGACCATTTGACACATTTTCATCACACTGGTTAACATAGCCTTCCTGGCATTTTCTTAGTTATTGTGTTAAGACATTTATATTCTACATTTACTAAGTTTCACATGTACCCTTGTAAGATGCACTGTGGGTGTAATCCCACCAGATTCCTAATAATTCTATGTTTCTTATTCATTTTTCTTTGCTCTTTTTTCTGTATTTTTTACTGACTATGTTACTTTGATATCCTCATCTTCAAACTATGAAATTATTTCTTGTGGTTCATTTAATCTGTTGTTAAAGATTTTTGATGTATTTGGAAATTCCCTAAATGACTTTTTCATTTAGTTCTGTTATCTCTTTTCTACTATTATCTTTCTCTTTAGTGAATTTTTTTCATGTCCTGAATTGTATTTTTGGTTTCAACAAGTTCCTGTTGTTGGAGTTCATTACTGGAGAACTATTTTGATGCTTTGGGGGTATTGAGTGAGACAGCCTGTATTTTCACATTCTTAGAGTTTTTATGCTGGTTTCTTCTGGAGCCACTTCTCTTAGTTCAAAACAGGTAGCACATTTGGTATGCCAGTTATCCTCTGTTGGGGCCTCTTTTGCTTGCTGAAGGCAGGGGTGTCTTGGGTGGTGTGCTTGTGTCCTACTCTGGAAGATTGACCAGGCAGGAGGCAGGTGGATGCACTGTGAGTTTTTAACGCTACTGCCCTGCTACATCTGTTCCCCTGTGGTTGTCACTGGGCTATTGTGGTAGGGCATGCATGTGGGATTGAGGGGGTCCATTGGGCATAGTGCACACTTGTGCAGGTCTGGGCAGCCAAGGTACCAGGCATGTGTGGAGGGCAAGGTCCAAAGAGGATGCAGTGCTGAGCGTAGCAGGTATGCAAAGCATAGTGGTTCCCTAGACCCAAGAGGTGTGGGACACAGTGGGTCACTGGTGCTGAGTGGGCTAGTGGGTCACATCTTACTTAAAGCATGGAATGGGACTCCCTAGACAGAATAGACCATGGGGCAGGGTCCTATATGTGATGCAGCAGGACTGTAAGGTCTGAGGCTCATGTTTTAGCTGCAGTGTGGGGTGTGTGGGTGAAGCAGGGCACATGCAGGGTGCAGGATGGCACGGGTTAATGGAGTGCAATATGCCCAATACAAAGGCTGTAACTGCATTGGCTTTTTGGACCTTTGGACTTCCCTACTTGGGGCTTTTTAGGCAGTGGTGATGGCAGTGGTCTAGTTCTCCTAGCAGTGGGCAGTAAGCACTGAGGACTATGGGCATATACTCTGCATGGGTCCATGTGATTAAGCAGTATTGTCCAAGCCACAGCAGTGGACATAATGTGGCACAATGCCTGTAGTCTTCTGCTCCAACAAGGGGCCTTACCCCTGGTTGGGGTAGTGGCAGGGGTGCACATCACCTGCCCACAGGGCACATTTGGGATTTCTTACTCTTCCACCACCTAGCGGGAGAAGGGGAGGCAGTAGTAAAAAAATCTGTTCTTCGGGCAAAAGTAGCATTCTGGGGTTGGTATGTAACAATGATGCCAGACTCAGCACCCAGGGGTCTCAAGCCAGTCATCCCTTCTTTCTGGGCAACCCAGCTACGTAGCCTCCAATCAGACCACTGTATCAGTAGAGAGGCCGGTAGCAGTGGAAGGAGGGGCTTTCCTCCTGCTCCTGTTGAATATCCTCAGGGGAAGCAGGGAGCCTGGGATTCTCTCCTTTGTCCCTTTCCCTCATATTAGCACCTTCCCTGAGTACCTTCAGTCCTGTGGAGTGGATCATTCCACCTCCTGTCTGCTGTGCTTCACTCCTGCCTCCTTTTTGTGGATTCCCAGAGCTCTTGCTTAGACAATTGATCCAAAGGTGGTTATCTATTGGCCACTTTTGATCTTCTCATGGGACCAGCATCGTGCAGCCTGCTTTTAGTCTGCCATCTTGGCCCCTGCATTGGAAGATAGATTTTAAGGATCTGTGGGGAAGGCATTGCATTGGACTTTTCCAAACCTGCAAATTAATGTTAACGTTATTTATGTTTGCTGAATGAGTAAGGAGAATATTATGCCCAAGGTTAATGTCATATGGAGACACTCTTCTCTGAGAGTTTACCCTCCCCCAGTGGTGCTCTGACTATCATTGATTCAATGTTCCTTTTTCCTTACAAACACCTTACCCCACAGTCCCCTTCATCACTGCTCCCAATCTGCCGCTCCTTTCTGCCTTCACTTTATGTTACATCCAACCCAGACCTCGCCATTCATCACAGCAACTAATCTTGCCAGAGTCTTCAATGCTTTTGCTTCTTTGGCCTTCTACTTTACTATGTGCTGGGACCAGTATTAATTTATGTTTTCCATTTCCACAAGAAGGCCCATTTTTCCATCTGAATGTTCTCCATGTCGATCTCAGCTTGTCATGTGACTTTACTTCCTGTCCATAGCTAGTGATGCCTATCTACTTCTCTAGTGTAGTCTCTGGAGCACCAGCTCAACAAACATTCCACGGTCACCTCCTACTTCCCCAAAGAGAAATCATCACCATCCCTGGTGCTCAAGCCAGGGGCCTGGTTAGCATCCATCACACCCCTTATTCCACAATTCCCAAGTCCTTATTAACCGTTCCTCTATTCTCACTGTACCTTCTCTGGGCCCGGACCATATCACCTTCAGCCTGGGGTCTGGCCATCGCCACCACAGATGTAGTTTCTGGCTTTCCTTGTCACTTTCTAGCTGTCCTCCTACTGCTGCTTGAGTACCCTTTCTGAATTGAAGATCCAACTTTGTCAACGTTAGGTAAATTCCTCAATGATATTGTTTTGTGGTCATGAAAAGACCCAAGCTGGAGTCTGCCACAAATCTGTGCCACATAGTCCACACATATGGCCTTGGGCCAAAGATCTAATCACTATCCAGTATTTGGCCTCATTCTGTTATTCAGCAATTTCTACTACCATCCAGTCATGCTGAACTGGCAGCTTCCCATACAGACCATGATATAATATGTTTATACCTAAATTATGCTTTTCTGGACACATCTCTGTGGCAGTAGCCCAATTTTTTTTTTTTTTTGGCCGGGGCCGGGTTTGAACCCGCCACCTCTGGCAAATGGGGCCAGCGCCCTACTCCTTGAGCCATAGGGTACTCCCCGGCAGTAGCCCATTTTGTCCATGGAGACCCAGCTCAGATTTTAGCTCATTGGCACACCATCTGACTCCTTCAAGGCTATGTCAGATGTCCCCTCGGCACCTGACACCCTGTCCCTGTCTCTGTCACAACAGTCATTAACTATGACCCTGGTAGAGAGCAATGCCTAACCTGGCTCTGCACCTCAGATACCAGATATCTGGATGGGGAAGACCTTGAGGCCACTAGTAAATATGCAGGAATGAGTTTGGCTTGTAATCTGCAATTCTGCTCTCTCCACTTTACAAGTTAGTTGTTTGGTTTTCATTTTCAAGGATGAGTCTGCTCTTGGACTCAGGGCAAGGAGTAACATTCTTATCTTTGAGAAGAACACTGAAATAGCTACTACCCTGTTTCCCTGAAAATAAGACATCCTCCGAAAATAAGACCTACTCACGGGAAAGATAAGACGTCCCCTAAAAGTAAGACCTAGCGCATCTTTGGGAGCACACCTTAACATAAGACACTGTCTTATTTTCGGGGAAACAGGGTAGTATTAATCAAAAGACAGTAGCAGGGACTTGTTTTTAATGTTCACCTTTATACCTTGAGAAGTTTGTACTTGATATGAAACCATTGCAATATTCTGAAAAGATAAGAGCACCCTTTTAGGGCATAAAATCTGTTTAAAGCCCCACGTGCTGCTACAATTGTCTTTTTTCACCTCTTGATTATGCAGGAAAAAATCAGGCAATTTATTTATTTACTTATATTTTAATTTTTTTAGAGAAAGCATCTCACTCTGTCACGTAGGCTAGAATATAGTGGTGCAATCATGGCTTACAGCAGCCTTGAAGTCTGGGCTCAAGCAATCTTCCTGCCTCAGCCTCTGGAATAGCTAGGGCTACAGATGCCTGCACCACACCCAGCTAATTACAAAAAAAATTTTTTTTTTTTTTTTTTTAGAAATGGGGTCTTGGTATATTGTCCAAATTTGTCTCAAACTCCTGGCCTTAAGCAATTCTTCTGCTTTGGCCTCCCAAAGTGCTGGGATTACAGGCATGAGTTACCATGCCTGCCCCAGGCATTATTATTGTTAATTTTTTTCTCCAGAATTTATTTCCTGTGTATTTCTCATGGTTGGTTTCTCTGACCAGGGAGACCTGCACCCCTGAGGTTGGAATATGAAGAGGGTCACTAATAGCTACTCACCAGAGTGATCCTCTGGAGTAATCCATTCAGAGAAAGGGTGTTCCCTGTGTACAGATTCTCTCTTGTATTTATCAACATTCCCATGATGGAATATCACATCCACAATCTTCTTTCTCCACTTTGTCCCTGGTTGGCCACACAGATGAAAGAGTGGAATGACAATATTTAATTAATATTTAAAATACATTTCAATTTAATCCCTCACAGTTGCAGTATAAATATAGGTGTATAATTTCATCCCCACCTGTACTGGATGTAACAAAAAGTATGATGAATAAGTAGCCATGTTATTAGGTTGAGCAACCCTTCTCCCTTCGTGTTTGTCCACTCTTCTCACTTGTTTTGGTCCATCATTTGTGCATGCATTCAGTACTTTGTTGAGATCTTATTGAGTTTATACTAAGAACTTTCTGCTGCAGGCTGAGAATAAACTTCTGAAGGAGATCCAATTCCACCTTCAAGGAATTAGAGTTCAGTTCAGGACAGGAAGGAGACAGGCCAACAGGCAAGGACAGTGCAGCTGGCTGGTGTGATGGGTGTGAGCAGTGGGTGCTCTGAGAACTCATGAAGGAGGCTAAGGTCATAACTGAGGGGTAAGTGGGCACCATCTCTGTGAAGGTGGAGTGGGGAAGAGGACGATTTCAGGAAGAAAACAGCAAATGGAAGAACTGGAGGTCTAATGATGTAGGCAGTCTGTGTCCCATAGTGCTTTCAGCAGACCTCTATTTGAGGTTTTTTGCGGGGAGCAGAGGGCGAGGATGAGGAGCTCAGGTACCAGGTCCTGGCTGGTTCAAGCTGTGCACCAGATGGCTGCTTTTCCTTTGCTGTTTGATCCCAATCTCCACAAAACTGTCAGGAATACACTACTCTCATTTCCCTGATGAGGAAATGGGCCCAGAAAGACTAATTACCTTGTCTAAGATCACATAGCTCATAAAGGCAGAGTCTGAGGCCAGAGGACTGTCTCTTTCCATGGACCCACACCACTTATCTTTAGGTCTTAGGGCTGTTTTTTTTTTTTTTTTAGGGCTGTTTTTATTACTTGTTTTAGGTCACAACACAGTGCCTAACACGCTATAAAAGTCAGCACATTTTTATTAAAATAAAGGACTCAGATGTCTTAGAATATCTTCTTCTAACATTCCCACTTTATATATAAGGTAATGAAAGTCTGAGCAGTTAGGGGTAGGCACAGGAGCAGGGGACAGGTATCCTAATCACTTTAGACACAGTGACTACCAACTAGGAATCTGACTGATTTCTGTTTGTTAAAAAATTGGGAGCTAATAGAAGAGAAGTGAGACGTGAAGAGACCATCTAAAATGAAATAAGATGATTAGAAAATGGAGGGGATCTCTTAGGGCCAGGAGAAAATGTGTGCATGTATGTTTGCACATGCCCGGTGTGTGTGCACATGTGCCAGTGCCTCAGTGTGTGGTGAAAGTTTTGTCCTGCTCCTGGAATGGCCAGGAGAATGAAGGTGGCAATAAACCTAAGTATGTGGATGTTGTGACCCCCCTTTGCATGCCAAAGTGGCTGGCCAGTGAGGAGGAGGAAGGTGATGTGGTAAAGAAGACCTCATACACTCAGTTATTAACAATGTAATAACTGATGAGGCTGGGAGAGGCAAACAACTTCACCAGTGCAAAGGCATGCAGGGAATGTGTTGCCTTGACCTAAAACCTCATGGGGTTTTTGTTGTCTTCTTAACAATGTTAACATCTTAAATAGTACGGACATCATCAAGATAATCTGGGCCTAGGGGAGTAACTCTGACCACACTGTGACACATGAGTGGTCTTGTATCAACATCAAAGTCTGGGAAGGTAGATAAGAGGACTATGTTAAAATTGACCTTAAAAAAAGCATATACATTAACCCAGGGGGTAAATGTCAACTACTTCCTAATCTAAACCACTGTTCTATTCCAACATTTATAGAACTGTTTCAAACTGGTCAAGCATTCTATCCTTTATTGCCGTCTTCAGCTTTAAAGATTAAGGAAACAGGCTCTTGTCTTTTTTGTGTTCCTTGAATGCTTAACTATTTCATTTTAATTCTTTTAGTCTTAACCCACATGTGGATGGTGCATGGGAAGGGTTAGCAGTAAAATGCTTTCTTTGGCTTCCCACAACTGACCTCCCTGTCTTCCCAGGCAATCTCACACACCTGATTTAGGATAACCCCGCAATGAAGAGCTCATTAGGTTTAGCCTGAAAGTACAGGATTTTATCACAGAAGGCATACATGGCTGTGATCAACAAAATCCCTTTCATGTAATCCATTTCAGGACACTGATTTTGACTTTTTTTCTCCAGGGCATTCTAAAATAAAACAAACAAAAGAATATCAAAATGAGTGGGAAAATATTTTGTTGCAGTTGATGGAGGTTGTCTCAGTGGAGATTTTTAGAAACAGAGCTGTGAAAGAATGTGGCAGCTTGTTTGATATGGGAAATATTCTGGCTATCAGAGGGCTAGAAAGGAAATGCCTTACTGGAGGGCATGGTTAGGGCTATGATTTATCTCACAATGCTTCCAGTTGTAGGCAAGGCACCGTTATTTCTATATTATCGTATGGCTGAGAACAATGAGAGATACCATTAGTATGTTAATTCTTGGCACACTCTAAAATAGTTCACCATGCAATCTGAGAACCTACCTCATGGTGTTGTGGTGGACTTGGGTTCTGGTCTCTCTAACTGGGGGTCATGTGGGCTTAGGTATGTTTTTCTTTAGTACCCTTCCTTGCCCTCCCACCCTGTCTTCCTTCTTCCCCTTGTCCCATCCCCATTCCTCTACTTACTTCTGCTGACCCTCTTTTAAATAAATTAACCTTCAGTGGTACCTATGGTATTCTTTTATTGAAAAGTATTTTCTTGGGAGAGCTTAGAGGGGTCAGGAAGTACTTAAGGTGATGTTTTTAGTATTCTTTATTTCAAAATGATCAGCCAACTTGTGCTTTGATGACTGGGAAAGGTGGAAAGAATGAGCAGGAATGATGTGGCCAGGAAAAGAGAGATGGGAGAGGGAAAGGCTGGAAGGCCTCCAGGCTAGCCTCTATTATTCTGTCTCTGAGTTATGCCACTGACTAAGCAGAGCAGAGCAGACCACACAGGTCACTCATTGCACCCAGTGGGCAACCTGACCAGGCATCCTCCTGATCCCAGGTCTTTGACTCACAACAACTTGCTTGGGTGAGTCTAGACCTCCATCTGGCATCAGGGTCTTAACTATACTTTATCTCTTGGCTGAGATATGTTGCTGTTTATGTTGCCGAGATATTTCCTTCTTTGTCTCCTCCATCCAGCTATCATTCTGCAAAAGGTTGCTTAGTTTCCACAACTTTGTGGATGAGTGTTTCTATTGGAATTAAGTTCTACTTTTATTCTGTTGTGGTCTGTGAAGATACAAAGTATAATTTCTATTCTTTTAAATTTGTGGAGGTTTGATTTGTGTCCAAGATCGAGCACACATCAATCATAGATCAATCTTGGGGAATGATCCATGAGCTGATGAGAAAAGAATGTATATTCAGTATTATTGGGGTGATGTGTTCTATACATGTGTGTTAAGCCTACCTGTTTTGGAGTTCTGTTTATTTTTTATTTTTTATTTATTTTTGGAGTTCTGTTTAATTACCAGGTTTCTTTGTTTAATTTTTGCTTGGAGGACCTGTCCAGTATTGTCAGTGTGGTGTTGAAGTACCTATTAGGGTGTTATAGGTTATTGTATTGTTCAAATCAAGTAGGTGTTGTTTTATATAACTGGGAGCATTAATATTTGGTGCATAAATATTTAAGATTGAAATGTCTTCTTATTGTATTGTTCTCTTGACCAGTATATAGTGTCCATCTTTGTCTTTCTTTACTTTCGTTGCTTTAAAGTTAATTGTATCTCAATAAAAGATTATGATTATGCTTTCTTTTGGTTTGTTTGTACCTGAAAAAAACCTGTTTTTCCAACCCTTCACCTTGAGTCCTGATTCATCTTTTGGAGTTTCTTCTTCTTTTTTTTTTTTATCCACTTTTTTATCCAGTTGGCCAGCCTGTGCCTCTTCAGTGGGGAATTCAAGCTGTTCTCATTTATTGAGAGAATTGGTAAGTATGGTGGAGTTCTGTTCATCTTGTTTTGTGGAGGTCTGTTGCCTAGTTTTATCATCTGGGCCATTGTGGAAGCTAAGCTTTGTCCTTTAGTTTCCAGGTGTCTTTACTTTGTTTTGGTCTATTGTGCTGGTCTATGTATAGTACAGGTCTGAATACTTCTTGCACAGCTGGTCCTGTAGTGGCAAATTTCCTCAATGTTTGCTTGTCAGTAAAAGCTTTGATTTGTCCATCAAATGAGAAATAAGAGACATTACCAGAATCTTTTCTCATGAAGATAGATGAATGGTCAAGAAACTCATGAAAAAATGTCGTCTCTAATTGTTGGGGAAATGAAAATAAAAACCACTTTGACATATCACCTAACCCCAATATGAATGGCCCACATTACAAGATCAATGCAACAGATGCTGGAGTGGATATGGATGGATTGCAAACTACTAACATTTTTATGGGAAGAAGTATGGAGATTCTCTAAGAATTAAAAGTAGACTTACCTACCATTTGATCCTACAATCCCATTACTGGATATATACTTGAAAGAAAAAAAAAGTATTTTACCCCTAAGGACATGTGCATTTGAATGTTTATAGCAGCCCAATTTACAATTGCAAAGATGAGGAAATAACTCAAGTGCATATCAACACAAGAATGGATTAATAAATTGTGGTATATATATATCAAGGAATACTATTCAACCATAAAAAGATGGAGATTTTCTATCCTTTGTTACAACTTAGATTGGATTTGGAGAACACTCTTAAGTATACAAGAATGGAAAAATAAGCATCACATTTACTCAGTACTAGTTTGAAACTTGTTGATTAACAACAACGTGATCAATGTATTAAATCCAAGAAAGGGGGAGGTAGGTCAGGGGGTTGGCAGTTTCCTTTCCAGTGGGAACAGTGTGAGGGTGTACAGCACACTTCCTGGGTAAAGGATGTAGCTGCAACCTTGACTTTCCCTTAAGAATGCAAACAATGTAACCTAATTATATTTACCTTTGTATTAATGAGAAACTTAAAAGAGAGAGATATACCCCAGACCACATTTTCCTTTTCAGAGAGATCTGTGAATCTGTTATATTTTGCTTGCTGATCTGAGACTCGATCATCCTGCTCTTTATCTTTCTCCCATTTTCTTCCCTTCTCATTAATCTTGAGTGGCACCTATCACAGTAGGTACTATAGAGATGTCGTTGCAATTAAATGA
This sequence comes from Nycticebus coucang, assembly GCF_027406575.1. Lineage (NCBI taxonomy): Eukaryota > Metazoa > Chordata > Mammalia > Primates > Lorisidae > Nycticebus > Nycticebus coucang. The sequence goes on along the minus strand of NC_069783.1, from coordinate 102,947,582 downwards.
TGAAGATAATCTATAAGTAATGAGTTTGCTACTCTTCAATGTTGAATCTCACCCTCTGCTTTTGTAACCATGGGCCAAACACTGAGGAGGGAGGCCAGCTTCTTACCTCTTGCTTTAACCCTGAAAGCCTCCATGCCCTTGGCCTCCTCTCACTGCTCCTGCCCACATCCTGCATGTGCAGTATAGCTACAGTGGACATAATAAGATGCTAACGTGGGTGTATCACTGCCTTTCTTGGAGACTTCAGGGGCTCGATGCTGCTAACATCTAGCCATGACCATCATGGCCCTGTGTGGCCCTCACACTTCTCTTTTCAGCTGCATTTTGCGGATCCTCCCCAGAGTTTGCTGCTCCCTCCTCAAAACTCTTCCTTCTGGCTATCAGTAGGCAACACCCCTCCACTTTCAGCCTCTTTCTGGATCTCCCTCTCTCTGCTCACCTCTCTCCTAGATAAAGCTAGCACATACTTCAAAACCTGGGAAGAGAAGGACCTTCTCCCCTGGGGAAAGCTGTCCCTTAGGCCCCAGTCACATTTGATTTACTGTGTGATCTTGTAGGCTGTAACCCATTCCCTGGACATTGTCCTTGATTGGTGACTGTGTGTCATGACGTAACTGATGTTTATCTCACATGCTAGACTACAAAATTGTGACAGAATGGCTTTGTTCAGCGCTGTATTTACACAGTGCCTGACATGTCATTGGTGTTCAAATGAATGAAAGAAGGATGGTTAGCGAGTGAAGGAAAAGGAAAGAGAAAGAGTTTAAATCAAATGACAAAGATTCTTTGTTTGATCCAACTTTAGTCAGACTCTTGAACTATCTCCTAAGCCCATTTGCATAATTGTAAAATCTAGTTTCTGCAAAAGTCTGCTAAGTCTGTTTTGTAAGAACTCTCTACCCTCAACACCTGATCATGGTCCTAATCCCTAGGTTGTGTCTGGTCACCCTGGCCTAACTTCAGCTGGAATGATGTTAGTTGCATTTAGCCAGAATCTCCATTAAGCCCTTATCGCTGATGTTTCCTCCTAGTAATTTTCTGTCTCCTATCCCCTCCCACTACATGGCTATAAATTCCTACTTGCCTGTGCTGTATGGAGAGCCAAGTCTCTTTCCCCTACTGCAAGACCCCATTGCTATGGTTCCCTACCCCTATTGTGGTAGTCTTGAATAAAGTCTGCCTTACTGTGCTTTTTAACAAGTGTCATTAAATAATTTTTTCTTTAACAAAACCAACCAACCAACCAACAAATCAGAATGCATTGTTTTTTTTTTTTTTAGTGGTATGGTAGGATTTTTATTAGACAGAAAGGTATGCAGAAGGAGTAAAAAAGGACCAAAGCTTCTGGCAAAGGGGAAGACAGACCCAAGTCGAAAGTCTCCAACATGGGACCTTTGTTTAGGGCAGAATGCAGTTTGTGAGTTGGGACTATAGGCCCTGAGTGAACAACTTTTTGCCACCTTCCTTCCCTATGCAATTCAGTATTAATTGTGAATAGAGACAAATAATAATAATTATTACCAAAGAAATTCATCGGTGAAACTTTTATTCAACTTTGTGTATAGACTTACGCCATTAAAAAATCAGAATTAGTCAATTGTAATGGAAGTCAAATATCCATAAGAAGTACAAGTCAGACAATTACTAAATCATACAGCTGATGTAATGTTTTATTTTCTTGATTCTTTCCTGAGGTTTATTTATTTTATTTTTTAATTTCAGATTAATATGAAGGTACAAATGTTTGTGTTTGTTAGGTAAAGTTCAAGTTGTGGCTGAGCCCTTCACCCAGGGGTGTGCTGTATACCTTTACATTGTGCCTATTAGGCGATAGCTTACCAATCATCTTCCCTCTTCCACCTCTCCTTTCCTTCCCTCTCTGAATTTAATTTTGTTTATTTCTCATGTGGAGGTGTAGTTGTACCCAATACTAATATAAAACCAATAGATAAATAACTACATTCTTGAGTTTTAATACAAATAGTTATCATTTGGAACAGAGAGTAAACTCAATTTTAAAGTTATTATTCAAAATCAGTATATTATTTACCATGTGAACTCAATTTTGCACTTACTAAACAAAAAAATACCTTGCAGTTCATACTCTTCAATTTTACTGTTTTAAGTTCTAAATAGAAATGAAAACTCCAAGTAGTCACAGAGAATAACAGAGTAGAGAAAACTTGAGTTCTGCTTATTTGTCATTACCATCTCTATGCCATCATAATTTATAATAAATCTACTGTTTCAACATAGAAATATTCAAATACTCCAGGATTGGAGGCACAGGCTGTACCTGAAGTGAGCCTGAATGGTTCTGAATTATGATGAACTTGAACCTGGAAAGAAGCAGTATAGCTCCATCTGCTTATTTTGGAATTATGGAGTTGGTCTCTATTAGTGGGTTGTCTGAATTAACGTTCACACAAAGGTGAGTAAAACATGGAACTAAACAACAAAAATTTATAATCTCATGGGAATACAGACCACATTTAAAAAACATGATAGAAAGGTGCTTGTTTGAAGCTTACATACATATGGTTAAAGCTCAGTAGTAACCAATCTATTGTTTAGAACTTGGCCCGATAGTAATGTCCACCTGGGCATTGTACCCTTCCCTCCCCTCCCCTCCCTTTCCCTTCCCTTCCCTTGTATTTTATCACTGACATTGTTTAGAATTGCCAATGTGTGGAGATAATAAAAAACAGTCAGTATTTTAGTTGGCTTAATGTATTTTCTGATTACTTGCTCCCAGGGTGTAACTGTTCCTACTGCCCTCAGCTTTGTGGGCAGTCACTATTTGTGACTAGAAGAAAGGGATCAAAGTTGGGAATTTGTCATTTTCTGTATTCCTTCATTTATGCATTCATTCACTCATTTGACAGGTTCTTACTGGGCACAAGCTATGTGCCAGGCATTGCATTAGGTACCAGGAATCAAAAAGAAATGGGACTGAACCCCAAGGAATTGGCAATCCAGTAGGAAGTATAGACAGAAAATAGACTGTTTAACAAGAGCAATAGGGCTACAACTGGGATAGGTATGGGAAGCTGGGGAGCAGGATGCCTACTTGGTTATAAGGGGCTCCCCAGAAGGGATGGTGCTGAAGGTGAGAACAAAGTATCTTCACACCTAAGCGCCATGCCCAGGTGGACATTGTTGACCCCAGTTCCATATCCTAATTTCTGATTTCACCAGAATACAATGTCAGCTCTCAAAAGGCCACCTAATGCTTTGGTCTCTTAGGTGACCTAGCACTAGGATTCTTTGAATTAGGTTTTGGTCTTGTAACATCTCTGTGCCTTCCCTTGTATTCTTTATCTACCAGTGAGGGTTCTCAGACCATGTTTCCTCAGGGCTGGCTGCTCTGGGGCTGCCTCCACAGCTTCCCCTTCACCAGTGACCAGGAAGAACCCCCAGATCCAGCCCAGTCCAGAGGTCCCTAAACAGCCAGGAGAGATGTCAGAAATTTTGTATCATTAATATAGATATAACCTGATCTTGGTACTTATATTCAAGGTATTATGATATCATAGAATGAAAAACTGGGATACACTTTCCAAAATAATGAGAATTAAAAAAATCCTTTTAGTATTCATATCTTATATTTTACTTCGTTTGTTAAACTATCTTCTTTCTTAGTTTGGAAAGAATAGTTGAGAAAATAGGCAATAGAATTTTTAAAAATAAAGTTGTGACATATTGTTAATAATCTCAGAGATGGTTTGCACCACATCATATACATTTACAACATGCTTTCAGAGATTCTTTTGGCTGGGGCCGAAGCATTGAAAATAGCATCTGCATTCTGGCTTGTTCACCTTTTATGGCCTGTTCAGAGTTCCATACAGAAGTTTATGGAGGTTCCTTCCATTTTTTTCCTGTAGATTTCATCAAACCTCTCATTTTGGGCCACAGTGAAGTGGTTTTTCCAATCCCCCACAGTTCCTAGAAGAGGGAAGCCCAGACAGGATTGTCACTCTTACGGAAAGACTTGGTGGCCCTGAGTAAAGCAGGGGAGTGCCCGGCCTGGGCCTGGCCTAATTCCTGACTCACCCAACTTCCCCTTCAGTGGTCACCTGTCCACCTGCAGCTCTCTGCTCTGAGAAGTGGGGCCCCATGTACAAGGTGGCCTCTAAATCAGTTGGACAACTGACCCACAGGAGCCAGTGACCTGGCATGACTTGGCCCCACCTGTGGTATATTCACATGACGAATTACCAGACAGACATAAAAAAGAATGAACTATAGTTTAGATACAAACACGTGAAGGAATCACAGCATATTATGTTGAGCAGAAGACACTACATGTAAGAAAGTATATAGTACGTGCTTCCATTTATGTGAAGTCCAAGAACAGGAAAAGTCAGTCTATAGTGATAGAAATTAGAATAGTGATAGAAATTAGAACAGTGTTGTTTTTGGGGATAGAAACTAACTGAAAGGGGCATGAAAGGGAACTTTCTGAGGTGACAAAAATGTTTGATATCTCAATTGGGGTGCTGGTAGTATGGGTGTATATATTTATCAAGATTTGTTCACTTAAGAATTTTGATGTGTAGATTACATCTCAATAAAAAAGAATTTGGAAAAAATATTAATGAGCTATTATTTTTAACCAAGCAGTAACTTAAAATAATTTTAAATAGAAGAACTGGTCTTTGTCCCAACCAATGCCTCTTCTGGGAAATTATGCAATAGAAATAAAAGCATCAGGAAATGATAACTTATGCACAAAGATGCTTACTGAAACATTGAAAACAGCAATAACTATCTACAAGGGGAACAGGTAGATGAATTATGATGCATCCATACCCTGATGTAATGTGGGGCCACAACAGTCAGTGAGGTATAGGAATTTACAGAGTATGACAGGGGCTCCTTCATACTCTGGCAAGGGAGGTGTAAACTTGACCACATTTTATATTTTCTGGAGCAAACTTTCATTATGGTATACACAAGTATATCTTTGTGTTTGTATGAGCCTGAAGACGAGCTTGTATAGAAAGTTGGATACGTATGGATCTGAAGAAGGGGGACCTGCCAAACTTCATCTGAAGAGAAAAGAGAGAATTATTTGGTTTGCTTTATTAGCATGGAATGCTATTGTAGATCAGTAAATGCAAGTAAATAAAGTCAAAACACATGCGAGAAAGAAAAAAAGAGGAAGAAGAAAAGACACCATAGTTCCACAGTTGTGAAAACAAAAGTTTATGTTTATAAAACAGAGGGGGAAGGGACTTCCATCCTGTTGGTAGTTACTTCTTGGGACTGGAGTGTAGCGAGAACATTTTAAAAAGGATAAATTTGTGCATATTTACTTTTTAACAATGAAATGTGTTGATTTTTAAATTAAAAATGATAAAAGTGGTTTTTTTCCTTAAAAATATTAGCGAGCCTATTGGAATTCCTCTTTACGTAATTGGAGCTAAGAAGTATCAAGAGGATGAGGCAATTCTCAGCAAGTAGTTGAAAATGATGTTGTAGAGCAAGCTCAGGCCACAGTCAAGATGCAGTGATGAGCAGAAACGGAGCCAGCAGAAGGTATAAAGTAGGAAGAAGTTATGGGCGAGAGGGAGCTGGTCAGTAGAGGAAGGCAGATGTAAGAAACATGTGGAAAGCCTAATGTCCTAATGCTGAGGACGGGCCTCCAGGGGCTCTGTAAGTTCCTAGTTACCCATGAGATTGCAGTTCCTTTCCATTGAAGCTGCTTGCACTGGGGCTAGCTTGAGGGACTCTCTGTTCCTTGAAACCAAATACCAGAGTAATGCCCTAGAGTACTCTCTTCTGTAACAGGATCAAATTCTTGGTATAGGCAGAAAGCCTATATGAAAAAGCCTTTAAACAAGATTCATTCTGAGAGAGCAAGTTATAAGTCTTTTGTGAGTAGGAAAAAGGAAGTCCTGGATAGAACTCCTTAAGTGAGTCAGGACTTGGTCACATAGAAGTGATTAGAAGGTCTGGTCATGGAGGCAACCCTGCAAACAGGTTCCTGTATATCTCAGGAATTTCTAGACCACTCCTTAAGATGGATGACTGCCTCCAGATGGTCTGTTAAAGGTCAATCAGCTTCTTTCCCCCTGGAGTTTTGTTTTGTGGTTTGGTTTTAATTAAATAGTATAAGAATAATTTTAGATAAAGGTTAGTGGAATGTTTTTCAGTTAATCAGTAGACATGTAGGTGCCGGGCCATGTTAGGCCTGGTTATGAGGTGGTTAGGAGGATGAAATCATATGATTATTGTTTAATAGTGTGTACAGGCAGAGCTGCCTATATAAGCAGTATTGGAATAAAGAAAAAAAGCTGCATGCCAAGAGAGGGCTGCAGTCTTTCCTTCTTTCAATATTTCATTGTAAGTTTCATTCTTTGCTACACTGCCAACAGTCAATTCACACAACACTGTGGCCTTACTAGAAACAGATGTGATGTGTATGATGAATAGTAGAAATGTGTTGTCTTGGAATTAATAAAACCAAATATCATCTTCATAAGGGGCGGGCAAGACGTTATGAGGCAAGCTGAGTATTTGATAAAGAGGCTTCACAGAGCCGAGTAACAGCTTCCTTGCATCTGGGCACCGTGAGTCTGGGGAGATAGGACTCCAGGCATCTCTGGCTGGTGGGAACTGCCTATCATCACTCCTATGAGGATACAGGGAGTCAGCGAGAGACTTCTGGACCCCAAGAGGAGGACTAAAACAGTGGAAAACCGGCAAGTGGTCGCGTGTGTTCAACCCGTCTAAACCCGCCCACAACTGTAAGTTCAGTAGCAGCGAGACTGCAAACCAGAAAGGCCTTACCTGTGAACTCTTTTGATGTCCTTGGACTTGGCACTGAGTTGAACTGCCTTGGGGAAGGCCTGAGTGGGAGTGCGGAGAACTTTGGCCGTTGTCTAGGGCCCCAGTCTGAGCCGCTGAGCCAGACGGAGCTAATAGTGTTTGGTGGTGGGTCACACGGATCCATTGTCAGTGATCTGCCCCGGCAAGCTCCGCCCTCAGGGTCACAGAGCTAGAAACGGGTGGGAGCTGGTAACCCAGCAACCAAGTAGCCTAAGGGTGGGGTCTGAGCCGCCTTGCAGCCCTAACCCTCAGGGGCAGAGTGAGACCGGTTTTGGCACACTGAGTAAGTGGATAGCCACTTCAGCAGCGATTCCAGCGAGAAAGCTGGGAAAGCTTCTGCTCAGCAAGTTTACAAGTTCAAAGTGCCTTTTAAGTGGGCTGAAGAGAGATTTAGGGTGTCTACCTGCTGGGGTTTGAGAAATCAGCAGCCTCCAGTCGTATTGGAACTGTGACTAACATCCCATACCCCAAAAGACCACGTGTTGCCCAGACAATATTCAACAACATATACAAACTGCTTTGTTTTTGGTTGTGTATTTTTTTTTCTTTTTTTTTTTTTTTTTTGTTTGGTTGGGTTTTTTTGTTTGTTTATTTTGACGTTGTTGATGTTCTTTTGTTTCTTAATTTCAATCTTTTCCATACAGATCCCTTTTTCTTTCTCAATTTTTCTAGTTTAATTATAATTTCCCATTGCTGCCTTTTTTAATAACTACAACTTCATTTTTGCTAGTGTTTCTACCGCTATCACTTGGTTTTTCACCCAATTTTATCGCCATAAAGTTTTCTGTTTGCTTGTTTTGGTTTGAGTTATAGCATTTTTGTTTTTCCTCTCTACTTGGTGGAGGTGGGGTACTGTGTCTGACCAGGTTAGCAAAGAGCTGCTGACCTCAAGGGAACCACCCAACTGGGCACCCAACCCCCAGAAGGTGGGGTTTTTTAAGGTTGTGTCAAAGTACCCTACTGTACACCTATATTGCCCTGTCTCCCTCTTTCTGTGCCTCTCTTCTTTTTGTCAATATTCCTTATCCCTACCCCCTCTCCTTTCTCTATCTTTCTTTTTTTTCTTTTCACTCGGTCCTCCTTTCTTTCATCCCTTTTTTGCTCTTCAACCTTCTCACCTTTCTGGTCCTGTAACCCTTAGTCCACAGGCACAAGAACTTAAAGAGCAAGAGGAAGTGAAAGGAAAATTAGGGCAAGGAAACAGATAAAAGAAATCACTCATGAGGAAGAATCAGCAGAAAACTCCAGGCAACATGAAGAACCAGTCCAGAACAACCCCGCCAAGGGACCATGAGGTAGCTACTGCAGAGGATTCCACCTATACAGAAATGTTAGGAATGACAGAAAGAGAATTTAGAATACACATGTTGAAAACAATGAAAGAAATGATGGAAACAATGAAGGAAACTGCTAATAAAGTGGAAAATAACCAAAAGGAAATCCAAAAACAGAATCAAATCAGAGATGAACGATATGAAGAATATAAAAAGGATATAGCAGAGCTGAAGGAAATGAAACAGTCAATCGGGGAACTTAAAGATGCAATGGAAAGTATCAGCAACAGGTTAGACCATGCAGAAGAAAGAATTTCAGAGGTAGAAGACAAAGTTTTTGAGATAACTCAGATAGTAAAAGAGGCAGAAAAGAAGAGAGAGAAAGCAGAACGTTCACTGTCAGAATTATGGGACTTTATGAAACGTTCCAACATACGAGTTATAGGAATTCCAGAAGGGGAAGAAGAATGCCCCAGAGGAATGGAAGCCATACTAGAGAATATTATAAAAGAAAATTTCCCAAACGTCACCAAAGATTCTGACACACTGCTTTCAGAGGGATATCGGACCCCAGGTCGCCTCAACTCTAACCGAGCTTCTCCAAGACACATTGTGATGAACCTGTCTAAAGTCAAGACAAAAGAAAAGATTCTGCAAGCTGCCAGGAGTAAGCGCCAGTTGACCTACAGGGGCAAATCCATCAGGGTGACCTCAGACTTCTCTAATGAAACTTTCCAAGCAAGAAGACAATGGTCATCTACCTTTAATCTACTTAAACAGAACAATTTTCAGCCCAGAATTCTGTACCCTGCTAAGCTAAGCTTCAAAATTGATGGAGAAATCAAATCATTTACGGATATACAAACATTGAGGAAATTCACCACAACAAGACCAGCTCTACAGGGAATACTTCAACCTGTTCTGCACACTGACCACCACAATGGATCAGCAGCAAAGTAAGAACTCAGAAATTAAAGGACAGAACCTAACCTCCACACTGATGCAAAAGATAAAACTAAGCAATGGACTCTCACAAAATAAGACGAATAGAATACTACCACACTTATCAATTATCTCCATAAATGTTAATGGTTTGAATTCCCCACTGAAGAGACATAGATTGGCTGACTGGATTAAAAAACACAAGCCATCCATTTGCTGTCTGCAGGAAACACACCTGGCTTCAAAAGACAAATTAAAGCTCCGAGTCAAGGGTTGGAAGACAATTTTTCAGGCAAATGGAATTCAGAAGAAAAGAGGAGTTGCAATCTTATTTTCAGATACATGTGGATTTAAAGCAACTAAAGTCAAAAAAGACAAAGATGGTCACTTTATATTGGTCAAGGGAAAACTACAACAAGAAGACATTTCAATTCTAAATATCTATGCACCAAATTTAAATGCTCCCAGATTCTTGAAACAGACCTTACTCAGTCTGAGCAATATGATATCTGATAATACCATCATAACAGGGGACTTTAACACACCTCTTACAGAGCTGGACAGATCCTCTAAACAGAAATTAAACAAAGATATAAGAGATTTAAATGAGACCCTAGAACAATTATGCTTGATAGACGCATATAGAACACTCCACCCCAAAGATAAAGAATATACATTCTTCTCATCACCCCATGGAACATTCTCCAAAATTGATCATATCCTGGGACACAAAACAAATATCAACAGAATCAAAAGAATTGAAATTTTACCTTGTATCTTTTCAGACCATAAGGCACTAAAGGTGGAACTCAACTCTAACAAAAATGCTCGACCCCATCCAAAGGCATGGAAATTAAACAATCTTCTGTTGAATAACAGATGGGTGCAGGAAGAAATCAAACAGGAAATCACTAACCTCCTTAAGCATAACAACAATGAAGACACAAGCTACCAAAACCTGTGGGATACTGCAAAAGCAGTTTGGAGAGGAAAATTCATCGCTTTAGATGCCTACATTCGAAAAACAGACAGAGAGCACATCAACAATCTCACAAGAGACCTTATGGAATTGGAAAAAGAAGAACAATCTAAGCCTAAACTCAGTAGAAGAAAAGAAATGTCCAAAATCAAATCAGAGATCAATGAAATTGAAAACAAAAGAATCATTCAGAAAATTAATGAAACAAGGAGTTGGTTTTTTGAAAAAATAAATAAAATAGATAAACCATTGGCCAGACTAACTAGAAATAGAAAAGTAAAATCTCTAGTAACCTCAATCAGAAATGATAAAGGGGAAATAACAACTGATCCCACAGAGATACAAGAGATCATCTCTGAATACTACCAGAAACTGTATGCCCAGAAATTTGACAATGTGAAGGAAATGGATCAATATTTGGAATCACACCCTCTCCCTAGACTTGGCCAGGAAGAAATAGACCTCCTGAACAGACCAATTTCAAGCACTGAGATCAAAGAAACAATAAAAAAGCTTCCAACTAAAAAATGCCCTGGTCCAGATGGCTTCACTCCAGAATTCTATCAAACCTTCAAGGAAGAGCTTATTCCTGTACTGCAGAAATTATTCCAAAAAATTGAGGAAGAAGGAATCTTCCCCAACACATTCTATGAAGCAAACATCACCCTGATACCAAAACCAGGAAAAGACCCAAACAAAAAGGAGAATTTCAGACCAATCTCACTCATGAATATAGATGGAAAAATTCTCAACAAAATCCTAGCCAATAGATTACAGCTTATCATCAAAAAAGTCATTCATCATGATCAAGCAGGCTTCATCCCAGGGATGCAAGGCTGGTTCAACATACGCAAGTCCATAAACGTTATCCACCATATTAACAGAGGCAAAAATAAAGATCACATGATCCTCTCAATAGATGCAGAAAAAGCATTTGATAAAATCCAGCATCCTTTTCTAATTAGAACACTGAAGAGTATAGGCATAGGTGGCACATTTCTAAAACTGATTGAAGCTATCTATGACAAACCCACAGCCAATATTTTACTGAATGGAGTAAAACTGAAAGCTTTTCCTCTTAGAACTGGAACCAGACAAGGTTGTCCTCTGTCACCTTTACTATTCAACATAGTGCTGGAAGTTCTAGCCAATACAATTAGGCAAGACAAGGAAATAAAGGGAATCCAAATGGGAGCAGAGGAGGTCAAACTCTCCCTCTTTGCTGACGACATGATCTTATACTTAGAGAACCCCAAAGACTCAACCACAAGACTCCTAGAAGTCATCAAAAAATACAGTAATGTTTCAGGATATAAAATCAATGTCCACAAGTCAGTAGCCTTTGTATACACCAATAACAGTCAAGAGGAGAAGCTAATTAAGGACACAACTCCCTTCACCATAGTTTCAAAGAAAATGAAATACCTAGGAATATACCTAACGAAGGAGGTGAAGGACCTCTATAAAGAAAACTATGAACTCCTCAGAAAGGAAATAGCAGAGGATATTAACAAATGGAAGAACATACCATGCTCATGGCTTGGAAGAATCAACATTGTTAAAATGTCTATACTTCCCAAAGCAATCTACCTATTCAATGCCATTCCTATCAAAGTACCTACATCGTACTTTCAAGATTTGGAAAAAATGATTCTGCGTTTTGTATGGAACCGGAAAAAACCCCGTATAGCTAAGGCAGTTCTTAGTAACAAAAATAAAGCTGGGGGCATCAGCATACCAGATTTTAGTCTGTACTACAAAGCCATAGTGCTCAAGACAGCATGGTACTGGCACAAAAACAGAGACATAGACACTTGGAATCGAATTGAACACCAAGAAATGAAACTAACATCTTACAACCACCTAATCTTCGATAAACCAAACAAGAACTTACCTTGGGGGAAAGACTCCCTATTCAATAAATGGTGTTGGGAGAACTGGATGTCTGCGTGTAAAAGACTGAAACTGGACCCACACCTTTCCCCACTCACAAAAATTGATTCAAGATGGATAAAGGACTTAAATTTAAGGCACGAAACAATAAAAATCCTCAAAGAAAGCATAGGAAAAACACTGGAAGATATTGGCCTGGGGGAAAACTTCATGAAGAAGACTGCCATGGCAATTGCAACAACAACAAAAATAAACAAATGGGACTTCATTAAACTGAAAAGCTTCTGTACAGCTAAGGTGACGATAACCAAAGCAATGAGACAACCCACACAATGGGAAAGGATATTTGCATATTTTCAATCAGACAAAAGCTTGATAACCAGGATCTATAGAGAACTCAAATTAATCCACATGAAAAAAGCCAACAATCCCTTATATCAATGGGCAAGAGACATGAATAGAACTTTCTCTAAAGACGACAGACGAATGGCTAACAAACACATGAAAAAATGTTCATCATCTCTATATATTAGAGAAATGCAAATCAAAACATCCCTGAGATACCATCTAACCCCAGTGAGAATGGCCCACATCACAAAATCTCAAAACTGCAGATGCTGGCGTGGATGTGGAGAGAAGGGAACACTTTTACACTGCTGGTGGGACTGCAAACTAGTACAACCTTTCTGGAAGGAAGTATGGAGAAACCTCAAAGCACTCAACCTAGACCTCCCATTCGATCCTGCAATCCCATTACTGGGCATCTACCCAGAAGGAAAAAAATCCTTTTATCATAAGGACACTTGTACTAGACTGTTTATTGCAGCTCAATTTACAATCGCCAAAATGTGGAAACAGCCTAAATGCCCACCAACCCAGGAATGGATTAACAAGCTGTGGTATATGTATACCATGGAATACTATTCAGCCACTAAAAAAAATGGAGACTTTACATCCTTCGTATTAACCTGGATGGAAGTGGAAGACATTATTCTTAGTAAAGCATCACAAGAATGGAGAAGCATGAATCCTATGTACTCAATCTTGATATGAGGACAATTAATGAGAATTAAGGTTATGGGGGGGTGCAGAAAGAGGGATGGAGGGAGGGGGGTGGGGCCTTAGTGTGTGTCACACTTTATGGGGGCAAGACATGATTGCAAGAGGGACTTTACCTAACAATTGCAATCAGTGTAACTGGCTTATTGTACCCTCAATGAATCCCCAACAATAAAAAAAAAAAAAAAGATAAAAAAAAAAAAAAAAAAATTAAAAAAAAAAAAAAAAAAAAAAAAAAAGAGGCTTCACAAACCTTTTCTCATGAAGGGGGAAATGGACTGATCCAGGATAGATTTGGGAATTGTAGAACGATTTATCATGGGATTTTCTTTCATTTTCTCAAATGATGTCTCCTGGACAATTTTATCTATCACTGTTTCATCCAGGCTCTTTCCCATGAACTGCATCACCTTCTGAATTTCACGCTTTGGGTCCTGTGGTCAGAGCAACATTGGATTAGAACGGAGGAAAGTATCAGAAAGACACAGTTCAATTCTTTGGGACATCCCTCCCACAAGTACAGCCTTGAAACAACTTTGGATTTTTCTGCACCTGGGTCTGACATAGTTCTTCCAAAGGGCCTTTACTCACTCTCTTTATGTCCTCGAAGAAGAGGAAGAGAACTCGGTATCTGTCTTTTATCTCCCACCATCCTTTCACATGGTCAAACCAGGAACCCCAGGCCACTGAAACAGAGGACATGGAACAGTCCACTTAGAGGTGGTATAGCACCTTTTGGATGTCAGGGATTTTAGTTACCTAAAGTGCAGTGGAGAGAGAGAAAAACCAATTCTGTATCGGATACGTCCTAAGGGTCCTGAATTTAAGGGTGATGTAGGTTGGGACAACTTTGGGGTTATTTGCCACCTAAGGTGGCTTCATGTTTGTTATTCCCTCATATTGGGACAGGGATACTCTTTGGAATGGGGGCAGCTCTGTGGGCCATGTGACCCAGAATAAAGGCTTTTGAATCAGGTGGAAGATGTTTGCTGACAGCAGTGGGTGTGCACAGTAAAAGCAGCCAGTGTACTCTGTCCGGTCCCAATCTGTGGGAATCACACCCAATAAGGAACATGGCATTCTAGGGAATTGAAATGGTTTGCCTGATTTCCTAGAGTAAGCCTTGCTAGAGTGAGAATGCAAAAGGATTTTCCTTGGGTGGTGCCTGTGGCTCAAAGGGGTAGGGCACTGGTGCCATATGCCAGAGGTGGTGGGTTCAAACCCAGCCCTGGCCAAAACTGCAAAAAAAAAAAAAAAAAAAAAAAGATTTTCCTTTACCTTTTCCTTTGATGAAGGTTTCAAAATACTCATCCCAGGTACCAGGGTCAGGAAGCATTTGATTCATCCTTTGGAAATGGTAGTAGGAAACCATACAGTCTTTAGCATTCCGAGCTATGTAAAGGAACTTTGGGGTAAAGTGAAGAAGTGAGTGAAAGATGGTATAAAACATGGATTTTTCACAGTTTCTTTACCTTGAGCCATTCTTTTTTTTTTTTTTGCCACAGGAAACTCATTTTTAATAACAACTCTTACTTAGGTGTTGCAATTTTATGACAGAGAAATGACCACTATGTAATGTATAAAAATCAGTTACTCATACTGATAATGAAAATCTCCCACTTCTCGTTGTTTTATAGCTAAATAATACAGCTTTCAATATTACAAGGAACCACACAGACACTGCCTTTAAGTCAAGTCATTGAAAATGCATTTAGACTTATAAGACTTTTCAAAGTTGTATATGTACGTTTAGTCTAAGATTTCAGATTGATAGGGCTTGAATGCTTCATTTTATGTAAAATTTTGAGGGATGAATTATACATAATAAAGGATACTGACCTCTTACCCAGAGAAAAGGAGTTTTTCTTTTTTCTTACTTTTTATTAAATCATAATTGTATACATTTATGGGGTACAATGTGATGATTTGATATACAATGTGGAATGCTTAAATCAAACTGATTAACACAACCATCACCTCACGTACTCATTTCTTGTGATAAGACATTTATAATATACTCTTAGTTGTTCTGAAGTGTACCCCCGCATTGTGCCGTTCTGAGGGGGGCTGTGCACAGTGACTCAGGTCCGCAGTGCTGGCTATGCCCCTTGTGACCTGTCTCTCAGATGCCTGTTCCTGCTTCTTTGCCAATCCTGCTCTCTATTTTGAACTTGGTCCTATTGATTAGTTAATGAGCTTGACTCCTGATTGCCCCTTTGGTATCAGGAGCAGAATCTTTCTCTAGAAATTGTGACCTACCATACAACTAAGAAACTTCCACTGGAATGCTGATGCCCTTCTCATACTCTCTTCTTAGGTTACCAGAGAAGCAGGAGAGCTTCATGGTTAAGAGTTTAGGCCGTGGAGCAAGAAAATAACTACAACACAGAGGAGAGACGCCTGCTCCTGCCCACAAGGAAGAGTGCTCTGGCCTGAATGTCAGTAGTGCTGTATTAGTCACGTCTGTTATATTCTATATTCTGACGCTTTGACATCCTGGTTCCTTTGTGACTCTGGGGAGACTGCTCCTCCCATGGGTAGCTCATTCCTAGAGACAGTAACTATGTAAACTAACCAATCCTGAGCCCAGACCCCTAACTGCCTGCGTCATCAGACTCACCCTCTGGGGCTCTACCCACCTCCCTGGAACCCTCAGGGCCAGGTACCAGACATCCAGGCACAGCTGTTGTGCTCCAGAGCCTGCCAATGTGGTTCACATTAGCCAGTGGCCTTTCCGTTTATCCCGCCTTACCCACTCCTTCCAGCAGCAAAAGCAATAAAGGCTCTTGCTGTGCTTTCCCCACTCCCTCTGCCTCCTGACCTAGTACTTCTGCACATGTGGCTCTGTGGTGGCCTGTGGGTGTACAGGGCTTCCTTGTGACAGTCAATTCCACATTTACCTGTCTCACTGCACTTGATTAGAACACGTTAGAGGTTGAGAACCCTGCTTCTGCAGATGCTCGCTCTGTCACCATCTGCCACATCTTAGTAGTGCCCATTCTCTTTTCTCCAACTTACCAAGATGCCAGATGCCAATGAAATTTTTCAAAATGTTGATTTTAAAAAAGCCATCTAAATTCTTAAACTTTTAAACCTCAAGTTTTCTTTCACTTTATTGCTGTGTGTGATCATTTTATTAACCTCTCCTTTGTTCCCTCTCATATTTCTTACCTCTCATCCCTCCTCCCGCCTTTCTCCCACCCCCATTCCATCAGTTCAGTAATTCTTTCTTCAGCTGTATCTCTTCTGCATTTTAGTTTATTCTTGAGTTTTTAATTTCAATGTACATTTTTTTCAGTTATAAACATTTCATGTAATTATTTAATAGTCTGTTTCTAAAACTAATGAGTCAGCCCTTTACTTTTGATTTGGTCTTATTTCTTTAAACAACATAAACATTCTTCTCTTATTTCTATGTCTGATAATTTTGTTATCCACCTTACCCTGCCTCACCTACTCCTTCTAGCAGAAACAGCAATGAAGGCTCTTGCTGTTCTTTCCCCACTCCCTCTGCACGCACGGCCCTGTGGTGGCCTGCCGGTGAAGTTCTTGAGGTCTGATTGCTGTTTTTTCTTTCTGAACATGCTTGTTCTTTTGTGTGTTTTGTAACACAGGATGTTGAGCTCAAGATGGAGTCCTGTGGGGCCTAAGTTGAAGCTGTGTCCCTCCAGGGAGTATGTGGCGATCACCCCATGTTAGTTTCTCAACCTGAAGTTTAGGTCAAGACAAAGAGATTCCCTTTGCCGCCTTCACCTGTCCATTGAGAATGTAGCCTTTCAGTCCCAGATTTGGGCCATCACCTTTTTGCATCCTTTTGCTATAGACATTGACCTTGTCCCCATGCAGCCATTAAAGCTTAAGTTGCTGCATCTTCCGGTTAATGACATCCCCCAGGAGAGCTCCAGTTTCAATTTATCTTTTTGAGTTTCAAGTTCCTTCTTCATTTTTAAACTTTCCTCACTTTATTCTGATCTTGGTTATGCATTGGAAAGGAATGCACTAGGAATGCACTAGGAAACACCAGGAATAGTCTTCCTAGGTGTTTTATACAAAAGGGTTTCAGGGTATCTACCTGCCATAATCCTGGAAATGGAAGTTCCTGTCCCCTCATCTGGCTATACAGAAAGGACTGAAATCATTTGATGTGAGTCCTTCCTCAGCTGTACTCTTGCCCTTCAGAAATACATCTTTCTTAGCCCTTCTTTCCCCTTCATCCTCCCCACCCCTAAGAAACAGGGCCCTACTTTCTCACCAAGGCTGCCAGCTCACTTTGTATCCTTGTCCCCTTTTACTCCACAGTCATGAGTCCCTCATTTATTCAGCACTTTTCTTTTTTATGTTACCCATGGTAGAAGGCTGTGGCATCACAGCTTACAGCAACTCAAACTCTTGGGCTTAAGCAATTCTCTTGCCTCGGCCTCCCGAGCAGCTGGGACTACAGGCGCCCGCCACAACGCCCGGCTATTTTTTGGTTGCAGTTTGCCCGGGGCCGGGTTTGAACCCGCCACCCTCGGCATATGGGGCCGGCGCCCTACGGACTGAGCCACAGGCGTCGCCCTGATTTGAAACTGTTCAGGTGAATACCCTGCTGAGTAGGACTTTACATTTTCTGTGATTGCTCATATACTTCAGAGACAGTGGACAGGCAAACATAATGATGGACTTTCTGAGTCAGGGCCTCCTCTCCCTCCTGTCACCAGGAGCTGCTGCTGTCTTACCTTGCAGTTGTTTTCCCAGAAAGATGGTGGCAGCAGCCTCGTGGGAAGGTGAGTCCTTAGTATCCGTGGAGAGGGCATCGCTTTGGCTTTTTCCACACCTTTAAAATAATTCAAGAGGAAACATTTACACAGCAGAAATGCTACATGGGAACCTTAGGATCTGGGCTCTGTCCAGAATATCCCGTCTCACCTAAGTTTCCACTAGTCTCTTGATTTTCTTTTGGGATTTCACAATGAGCTTATTGATATGATCTTCATATCAATTTTGTAGTACCACACAGCTTGAGAGCTGGAAGGGAGCTTAGAGTTCACCTACTCTGTCACTTTGAGGGTGAGGAGGTAGAAGCAGAGAATAGACAAGTGAAGTCTCGTTGAGGCAGCACCAGCCAGAACCAGAGAGCAGGACTGTCTTGCCTCCCTGCCAGCCAGAGCCAAGCCCCATGTGCCTGCAGTAGGCTGCCCATGTACTTGGCCTGTTTGCAACTACTTGTTGCTGTCCTGTGACTCCTAATTTCTACTCTCTTATTAAAGAACCTTACTGGGCACTTGCTCTGTGCAGTCATCATGTTAGATTGAGATTAAGAGAAAAGGCAGCAAAAGTAAAGATGGACCTTCTCTCTGAGGACCTCCCATTCTAGTGCAGGAATCAGAGGCTTCTGCAAATAAGATGGGGGGAGCTGGGGTGAGTTAATGCAGAGAAACAAAAGTGCCCCAAGAATCTGGAGTGAATTGATACTGTCAGGTGCACTCTGGAGTTTGGACTCGACGCATAGTGGGTGAGTAAAAATCCCTCTTCAAGAATGGTCAAGAATGAGCTGGGCACTGTGGCTCACACCTGTAATCCCAGCACTCTGGGAGGCAGAGATGGGTGGATTTCTTGAGCTCAGGAGTTCCAGACCAACCTGAGCAAGAGCGAGACCCCATCTCTACTAAAAATAGAAAAACTAGTTGAGTGTTGTGCCTGTAGTCCCAGTTACTCAGGATACTGAGAAAATATCTTGAGCCCGAGAGTTTGAGCTATGATGCCATGGCACTCTACCCAGGGCAATAGAGTGAGACTGTCTCAAAACAAACAAACAAACAAACAAAGTGGTCAGGAAGACTGAATGAATGGAGGAGCGTATTTCTAAAAATGGGGAATAAGAGCTGATAATAAAACAGCATCTTATTTTAAATGTACAACAACAGGGATGTTCTGAAGTGACGCTCCATTTGACCTCCCACCTCCCTGGCCTGGTGTAAGGTTTGCAGTTGAGCAGGTCTCTTGTCCTAAGCACATAATCCTTGGACCTCTGAGCACTAAAGTGAACTGACTGAGGAGCCAGGCCCTTTCCTTTCAGGGCCTAGTCTTCCAAAGATGGGAGTGGGGGAATCTGCAGGAAAGATGGCCCTCTGTACCAAGGGTACAGTCACTGTACAGTCACTCCTACAGTCACTGAAGGAGTACCGTGGCCAAGTCTTGACTTTTAAGAAGCTTCATGCCAGGAATGTTACTCTGATTGCAAACTCTCCTTTCCCTACTATAAATTAGATTCTTGTGTGATCCTTAAGCATTGTGCTTTGGTGGCTCTTCTGAGCCTGAAGAATGGGGACACTTCCTGCCAGATCCGGAAAGAGGATGAGGATTGAGCCCTTCAGCTGGGAGGGACCAGGTGTACAGCTGAAGCTGTTGTTACCAACACCTGGAAATGTTAGTGGCTCCAGAGCCTTCAAATTGTCACTGCTTTTGAGCAGCTCTGATTGAGTCTTCCTCTTGGAAAACTTGCATGGTCTCCTATATGGCTGCTCACACTTGCTCCCTAAGCTCTATCTCTCTCTCCTCTCTCTGTGTAGGAGGCCTGGGGTGGTGAAGAATGAAGGACCATATCTGATTCTGCTTCTCTTTGATATTATTTGTTTTGTATGTTGGGAATCCCCAATATTATTTTTTAAAAATCATGGTAAAATACATATAATTTAGAATTCACTGTCTCAACCATTTTAAGTATGCAGTGTAGTGGTATTAATTTAAGTACATTCACATTTTATTGTGCAACAGTCCATCTCTATTCATCTCCAGAACTTCATCATCTTCCCAAATGAAAACTCTCTCCCCATTAAACAACTTCACTTTCCCCTCCCCTAGCTCTTGGAAACCACCATTCTGCTCTGTCTCTCTGAATTTGACTACTCTAGGTATTTCATGTAAGTGGAATCAAATGGTGTTTGTCCTTTTATATCCGACTTATGTCAGCACGTGTTTTCAATGTCCATCCAGGTTGCAGCATGTGTCAGAATCGCCTTCCTTTGAAGGCTGAATGATATTTCCTCATGTGTGGATACACATCTTGTTTATCATTCATCCATCAGCGCACATGGGCTATTTCAGATAATGCTGTTATGAATGTAGGTGTATAAATATATGTTTGAGACCGTATTTTCATTTCTTTTAGTTGTATTCCCAGAAGTGGAATTGCTGGATCATAGGGTATCAGTATTTTTTTAAATAAAAAAGCATTTTGGTACTAAAAAGGAAAGTTGGAAAACCACTTTTAAAGGTTTTTAAATTCCTTGTTCTTTAGCAAGAACTGTAAAACCATTCCTCCTCTCGTGTCATTCCTCAGCTTCCTCCTCATCTCCAACTCATACTCTGCTCTTCTGTTTGCACTGGACCTGCCGCTCTGGGCCCTTGAGTGGTGTGCATGCATCTGCCCTCCTGTCTTCATCTCTGTGCACCTGGTTGGTCCCACTCAGACACTTCCACTGCTGGTGACATAGTGGCCTGGGCATTGTGAAGACCTCTCCTGTTATCACAAACCTGCAGATTCTGATTAAAACACCACATACATCCTTTAAATGCATGACCAGGCTCATAAGAAAATAAGGGGACCTTCCAGGGCTCAAGTGAAGAGGGAACTGAAAGATGGACAGATAGGCAAAGGCTGTGCTCACAGCTACCTTGAATGGGTTTGCCCATGCTGGGACCCCTAGTCCTCAGTTCAGTGACCCCTGCACGGGGAGGAGGCCAGTAGCCCAGGCTTTGTGACCCATGATGTAGAAACCCATGTATTAGCCTGAGAAACTCAGATGTTTGTGACTTCAGTGAAAGGGTGAGAGAGGAAAGTTTCACCCACTGACAAAGTGAGACAAGGTATTTCTTTGTCTCTGCCTTGGCTCTGCATGCAGAAAAAATGGGCTTGCTTAGAAACTCATATCACAACACTGTCCTCAGACCACCTGCATGGACTTGAAATCACACTATCTGCTTGTTCCAGAAAATACCTTAAACTAGTCTACCTTTGAAATGCTCCAGCTCAGGTAGAAGATCAAGACCAGGAGAGAAAAAAAGCTCATTATACAAAATTACAAAATCAATGAGAAAATGCACTTCATGAGCAGGAGTTAGAAAAAAAAAAATACATGTAGGAATTAAACCCCTAAAGACCACAAGTATTGGAGGCTTTGATAGAAAATATAAATCACTATGTTGAAAACGTGCAAATATAAAATGAAGTATTGTTTTTTCAAGATCTTTAAAGTATGACAGTGGAGCTTTAATGGGGATTGCGTTGAAATTATATATTGCTTTGGGTAGTATGGACATTTTAACATTGTTGATTCTTCCCAACCATGAGCATGGTATATTTTTCCATTTGTTAACAATCTCAGCTATCTCTTTTCTTAGACTTTCATAGTTCTCTTTATATAGATCTTTCACGTGGAATGTAAAGGTCTCAGCAAAATAACTAAGAAAATGCTATGAAAGCTATGTTAATTAGTGTGATGAAAATGTGTCAAACGATCTATGAACCAAGTGTATGGTGCCCCATGATCATATTAATGTACACAGCTATGATTTAATAAAAATAAAAAAAGAAAAAAAACAAAGAAAAATTAAGCAGTTAATAATAAATAAATTTTATATACAATAAAAAAAAAAAGAAAATGGGGCGGCGCCTGTGGTTCAGTCGGTAAGGCGCCGGCCCCATATACCGAGGGTGGCGGGTTCAAACTCGCCCCAGCCAAACTGCAACCAAAAAAATAGCTGGGTGTTGTGGCGGGCGCCTGTAGTCCCAGCTACTCAGGAGGCTGAGGCAAGAGAATCGCTTAAGCCCAGGAATTGGAGGTTGCTGTGAGCTGTGTGAGGCCACGGCACTCTACTGAGGGCCATAAAGTGAGACTCTGTCTCTACAAAAAAAAAAAAAGAAAATGTGCAAATAATAAAAGAGGCAATTGAAAACTTGAGCAAGTGTTAGAAGAAACTACCAAAAAGACCAGGAAGATTTATAAAGCTTCCAGAAGTAGAAATCCACAATGAATGGGGTTAAACAGCAGAACATAGAAGCTGAAAAGCAAAATGATGACAAAGTTAAAGAAGCACAACACAAAGAGGCCCAGAGATGGAAACTGTGAGAACCCCTAATGGGCACAGAGGGCAGAGGGTGACAGGTGGAGTTGGACTGTCAGTCCTACCCCGGGAGCAAGACCCAGGGAGTCTGTAGGACGCTGGATCTGCACGCTGCTCCATTTCCCTCCAGCTGGCTCTGATCTTTCCTGTCACACCTGAGCTAATGCCATGTAGACAGAAGTCATCCAGGGCCTTAAAAAGGTGCTTATTCTTTTACTTGGGAAGTCTGTGTTTGGTCACCACAGTCCTGTATACTGGCAGCACCCTCCTCCTGATGCAGCCCTCCCAGTGGGCTTGGCCCCGCTCCATCTCCAGACTTTTCTGGCAAAGAACCCCTACGGGAGAGAGACTCTGTGGGTTTGAGGCTGTACATAAAGCAGCTCACCAGTGTTCTCTTTTACAAATATGGGTAAATTGTACATTCCTGTTTTTTTCTGCCACTCCATCTCTCCCGTCAGTGCTTGTTGGAGCTGTCTCACCCTGAGTTCGCTGCCCTGGCTCCTGAGACTGTGGGTAGGGGAACCAGGGTGAGAGTATGCAGGACAAACCAGAGGCTGCAGAGTCCACTCCTGAGCCCATAGCAAGGAGGAAGGGGCAAATGGAGTCCTTTGGGGCTTCACCATCCACACTAAGATCTTAGCTTTGGCATTTCAGCCAAACAGCAGGTGACTGTGTGAAGATAAATCAATTCAGCCAATATTGTGGAAATAGCTCCATAGTGGTCCAAAGTTAAATGGAACAAGTTTCTTACTATCAAGTGAAAAGTTAAACAGAACTAGTTTCTTATTGTTGGGGAGCTTGCTGGAGAGATAGGCAGATACTCCGCAACAATAACAAAAGCTTACTCAGGTGTCACCCCCAGGAACTGTTTTTGGCCACATTCCCCTCTCCCTCACCCTGCCCAATAGCATTTTATGGTAAGCTCTGAACAACATGTTCACTGCTTATTATTACACATAGCAGATTCTGCATTTCTCTCTTCTGTGGGACCATATTTTATTGACAAGTAGATATGAGCAGCGCCTGACTTATCATGTAAATGCTTGTTGGACTCTGTGGACTACTTCTTGGTTTCACCGATAGCCAGTTCACACACACAGTCTTTCCATACCTGTTCTTACTGGGTCACAGTTGTGATACCTTTGATGTGGAAGGGCTCTGTAGCTTGGGGCGGGTGGGAGTATGGAAGGAGACCAGAAAAGGTTATCAAGCGGCCAGGGCATGAGCTCATCCATTGTCTAGTGATGCTGCCCACTCCAGAGCCCTCTCAGGCTGGATAGGAGCTTGACCAACACCCATGAACCTGTGTCAGCCACACTCTCCTCTCAAAGGTGCCTCTAACCTCTGTTGGCAGGATCATTTACTTTGAAATAAAACCACTGCATGGCTAAATTTTCACCCAGCCTTCTGTGGCTGGGAAGATCATAAAGCTTGAGACTGCTACCTCTTTGGACACAGGACACCTTGATTAACAATCTTGGTCTCCGTATGATGGGCAATCAGTTACCATCCTTTCAGGAAATTCTACAGCTGCTGGAGTTGGCTTGTGAGAAGATCTATTCTGGTTTTGATGCTGACTTAGTCATTAGACCCTCTACTCCAGCGGTCCTCAACCTTTGGGTCATGACCCACAGGAACTGTATTAAAAGGTTGTGGCATTAGGAAGGTTGAGAACCACTGCTCTACTCCTTATGGTGAGGAATATCTGATTACATACCTCCTTAGAAATCTTGGTTAGGCTTTTCCTCTTGATTCCATCACCTTTTTTTTTTTTTTTTGTAGAGACAGAGTCTCACTTTCTGGCCCTCGGTAGAGTGCCGTGGCCTCACACAGCTCACAGCAACCTCCAACTCCTGGGCTTAAGCAATTCTCTTGCCTCAGCCTCCCGAGCAGCTGGGACTACAGGTGCCCACCACAACGCCCGGCTATTTTTTGGTTGCAGTTTGGCCGGGGCCGGGTTTGAACCCACCACCCTCGGTATATGGGGCCGGCGCCTTACCGACTGAGCCATAGGCGCCGCCCTCCATCACCTTTTTTAGTCAGAAGTAAGACAATGGTGGCAGGGGCAAAATGTAGAAAAAGATCAAGATCTGGTCTTTTAATTCCTTTTTTGAGACAGAATCTCACTTTGTTGGCCTTGGTGGAGTGCAATGGCATCATCATAGCTCACAGCAACCTCAAACTCTTGGGCTCAAGCAATCCTCCTGCCTCAGCCTCCCAAGTCGCTGGGTCTACAGGCGCCCACCACATCTGGCTATTTTTTAGAGACAGGGTCTGGCTCTTGCTCAGGCTGATCTTGAACTCCTGAACTCAAGTGATCCTCCCATCTTGGCCTCCCAGAGCCCTGGGATTACAAGTGTGAGCCACCGTGCCCAACCCAAAGTCTGGTCTTGGATGATTGGGAAACACATAGCCTTCTGGGACAAGGGATTTTCCTTGGAGAGGTGATTATAATCATATCTAACACTTAGACCTGTGATTTTCAACCTTTTTTAAATCTCATGGTAGTCTTGAACCTATAGTTAAACTTCTGTTAAAAAAAACTTAATTATGATACAAATTTATGATACTTAAATTAAGATAAAAATTATCTTAAATTATGATAAAAAAGAGTGGAAAAAAGAATATACTCATTGTGCTTAGAACTTCTTTAGAAAATAATTTAACTAATGATCTTTAAATATTTTCATGGCACACCCAAGATCCTCTCATGGCACAGCAGTGTGCCATGGCATGTTGGTTGAAAATCACTGACTTAGATTGTATCTCCTAAGTGTCACAGTTTCAAGCTTTATGTATATATTAAATTCATTTAATTTCTGCATCAGTCCTTTGAGGTAGGCACTAATTAAAATTCTATTGACACTTGGTAGCTTAACACAGAGAGGTTAAGTAACTTGCTATAGGTCATGGAGTCGAGATTTAAATCCTGGTCACTCTTAACCACCATATGTTCCTGCTGCTCGAGGGGCAGAAGCCCAGATGACACACACAAAATGCCAGGTCCTGACTGCACACAGAGTGGGGGGTCACAGCTCAGCAAGCTGAAGATGTCTTGTGTATGGGGCTGGACCCCCACATATAATCCAGAGGAGGGCAGGGGAGAAAGAGGCAGTGGATTGCAGAGGTAGTGATTATCCGCACGGGTCCAGAGGAGCCAGATGGGTTGGCAGGGAGGATCATAAGGAAAAACAAAGCACCTCCAGGCTGTTCTGACTTGGAGACACCACTCCCCCAGCACACAAGTATCTGTGTGCATCAGATCAGCAACTTCCTATCTGAAGGCATTTGTAGGGACTCTGTCAAGAGTTGCTTTAAGTCTGTCTTCATCCTAGAGTTGCATTAACTATATTTTCATAGTTCCAGCTACCTGTGTTCCCCATTTTCTGTTACATAGATCTCTGCAATGCTGAGACTTAGGGAAGTAGCCCTTCCTCCTGTCCTTGTTTCACAAACTATGTCCAGCAGCTGCTGGTTATGTAGAATAGCTTCTTTTACTTTCTGGTTACCTATTATGGGATGAAGAGAAAAACTTCCAGGTTGAGCATTACCAGAAATAGGCTTCTCTACTGAACAGAAACCATTGGCTCCAAATGTGTTTGTGTGTGTGTATGTGCATGTGTATATGTGTGTATGTGCACGTGTGTAAGTGTGTACATGTGCATATATATGTGTATGCACGTGTGTATGTGTGTCTGTATGCATGTATATGTGTGTGTATGGGTATATGTGTGCATGTATGTGCATATGTGTGTATGTGTGCATGTGTATGTATGGACACCTGTATGTGTATATGTGTGTATGCACAGGTGTATGTGTGTGTATATGCATGTGTATGTGTGTATGTGCATATGTGTATGTATGTGTGTGCACCTGTGTATGTGTGTATCTGTATGTGTGTGTGCCTATGTGTATATGTGTGCATGTGTGTATGTGCATATGTGCATGCCTGTGCATGTATGTGTATATGCATGTGCATATGTGTATAGGCATGCGTGCATGTATGTGTGCTTATATGTGTGTATGTGTGCCTGTGTGTGTATATATGTGTGTGTGTGTGTGTGTGCGCATTACCAGGTACAGGTACTCCCCTGGCTGCACTGTGCTTTTGTGGAGGTGGGGTATGGGGAGAAGAGGGGTGTGAATTGCTTATAGGTTTTCTTCTCTGCATGTTCTACAGTAGCACATGACCAGAGGGAGGGTTAAAGAAGAAAATAAAGCAGGATCTGGCCCCATCACATAACCTTCTTACTTGGTGATTCACTTTTGGCAAATAGTCTTAGATAATATGTAGACAAAGGAGGAGGAGAAGATAAAAGGAGAAAACATTTGGCAATAGTAATGAGTGAGAGAGAGAGAGCTAGAGAGAGAGAGAGAAGAGATGGAGAAACCGGAGAGGGAGAGAAGGAGTGGATGGAGCTGCTCTCACCGGAGAGCTGGGGTGGCCGAGCCCACTCAATGAAAGGGTGGCGGTGCTGGATGAGGGCTCGCTGGCACTTCTCCACGTCCCCACTCTGTTCAATCATGTCCACGATTTCCTGTATCCATGTTGTCCCTGAGGCTCAGAAGGGAGGGATGAGAAGCAGAAACCTATTAGATAGTGTCCCCTGTGTCCCAAGTAAATGAAGGGGACACAGCCTGGTGTTGGCTTTGCCTCCCCTCTGGGCAGGATCTTGTTAGCCATGAGTGATGGACTGAATGGAGTTTGGATCCCTGGGGGTAAGCACAGGCAAAGAGTGGCCCACCCAAGAGCAGTGCATGGCAGTAAGGCCACAAGCTTCATGCTGGTCCAGGGGGAAGGTCAGGGCGCCAGGCACCGGAGCATGAAGCCCCACCAGGGAATGATGGGAAGGGGCAGGTTTCCTACAGGGAATTCCAAGTAGGTGAGGGTCCATGCTGGCTCTGCAGGTTGCAGTTGCAGTCACCTGATTTAGGGTAGGTGCAGATGAGGAGATCATCCGGCTTGGCCTCAAAGCTCTGAATGTGGTTCCAGTTGCCTGCAGTTGCAGTCTGCAGGAGGATCCCTGCCACCTCACTCAGTTGTGTCTGTTTCCCCAACTCCGTGCTCCCGGCCATAGTGTCTTGGAATTATGAGAATAATTCCTACAGGAAGAGAATAGAGAGACTTTAGAAACACTGTGGTAAGATACGCATAATGTAAAATTGACCATTTCAACCCTTGATAGGTATATAGTTCACAGGCACTAAGTATATGCTCATTGCCATGCAACCATCACGACTGTCCATCTCCAGAGCTTTCCATCTTCCTGAACTGAAACTCTGTGCTCATTGAACACCAGCTCTCCTTCTAGCCCCTAGCAACCACTATTCTACTTTCTGTCTATGTGGACTCCACATATCTTACATAAGTGGCATCATATAGGATTTGTCCTTTTGTGAATGGCTTATCTTACTTAGTTTAATATCTTTATGGTTTACCTCACTGTACCAGGTGACAAGGTTTCCTTCCTTTTTAAGACTGAGTAATAGTCCATTGTGTGTATGTACCACATTTTGTTGGTACCATATTCATCCATGGATAGAACTTTTTGCCTGTTGTGAATAATGCTGTTATGAATGTGGGTGTAGGAATACATCTTTGAGTTACTGCCTTCAGTTCTGTTTGGTATATATTCCCAATGTGAAATTCCCAATGGTAATTCTGTGTTTAATGTTTTGAGAAACTGCCTTGCCATTTTCCACAGTAGATGTAACATTTTATGTTTCCCATGAGTAGTGACCGTGAGTTCACTAACTTGTTACCACATTTGTTTGTACTAATGCCATCTTAATGGGTGGAGGTGATATCTCATTGTGGTTTTGACTTGTATTTCCCTAATGACTAATGATGTTGAGCACCATCCAATGTACTTATTTGCCACTTTTTTTTTTGAGAAATATCTAATCAAGTCCTTTGCCCATTTTTTATGTTTTTTGGTGTGGTTTCTTATTTTTTTCTTATTTTTTTTTATTGTTAAATCATAGCTGTGTACATTTGTGCAATGAAGGGATACAATGTGCTGGTTTCATATATAATCTGAAATATTCTCGTTAAACTGTTCAACATAGCCTTTGTGGCATTTTCTTAGTTATTGTATTTAGACATTTGTATTCTGCATTTAGTAGGTTTGGCCTGTACCCATTCTAAGATGCACCATAGGTGTGGCCCCACCCATTCCCCTCACTCCACCCTAACCTCCCCCATCCCTTGGCCCTTTTCCCATATTCTTGTGCTATAGTTGAGTTATAGCCTTCATATGAAAGCTATAAATTAGCTTCATAGTAGGGCTGAGTACATTGGATACTTTTTCTTCCATTCTTGAGATACTTTGCTAAGAAGAATACGTTCCAGCTCCATCCATGTAAACATGAAAGAGGTAAAGTTTTCATCTTTCTTTAAGGCTGCTTAATATTCCACATGTACCACAATTTGCTAGTACATTCGTGGGTCGATGGGCACTTGGGCTTCTTCCATGACTTAGCGATTATGAATTGGGCTGCAATAAACATTCTGGTACAGATGTCTTTGTTATATTGTGAGTTTTGGTCTTCCGGGTATATACCTAGTAAAGGAATTATAGGATCGAATCGCAGGTCTATTTTTAGATCTCTAAGTATTCTCCAAATATCCTTCCAAAAGGGACATATTAGTGTGCATTCCCACCAGCAGTGTAGAAGTGTGCCCTTTTCTCCACATCCATGCCAACATCTCTGGTTTTGGGATTTTGTTATGTGGGCTACTCTTACTGGGGTTAGGTGATATCTCAAAGTAGTTTTGATTTGCATTTCCCCGATGATTAAGGATGATGAGCTTTTTTCATGTATCTGTAGATCATGCGTCTGTCTTCTTTAGAGAAGTTTCTCTTCAAGTCCTTTGCCCACCCTAAGATGGGATCACTTGATCTTTTCTTGCTAATACGTTTGAGTTCTCTATGGATTCTGGTTATTAGACCTCTATTGGAGGTATAACCTGCAAATATTTTCTCCCATTCTGAGGACTGTCTGCTTGCTTTACTTACTATGTTCTTAGCTATGCAGAAGCTTTTTAGTTTGATCAGGTCCCAGTAATGTATTTTTGATACTGCTTCGATTGCCTGGGGAGTCCTCCTCATAAAATATTCACCCGGGCCAATTCCTTCAAGAGTTTTCCCTGCACTTTCTTCAAGTATTTTTATAGTTTCATGTCTTAAGTTTAAATCTTTAATCCAGTGAGAGTCTATCTTAGTTAATGGTGAGAGGTGTGGGTCCAGTTTCAGTCTTTTACAGAAGGCCAGCCAGTTCACCCAGCACCATTTGTTAAATAGGGAATCTTTTCCCCACTGAATGTTTTTAATTGGCTTGTCAAAGATCAAATAACGGTAAGTAGCTGGATTCATCTCTTGGTTCTCTATTCTGTTCCACGACATCTAATACTCTGTTTTTGTGCCAGTACCATGCTGTTTTGATCACTATTGATTTATAGTACAGTTTCAGGTCTGGTAGCGTGATTCCTTCTGCTTTGTTTTTATTTCTGAGTAATGTTTTGGCTATTCGAGGTTTTTTCTGATTCCATATAAAACAAAGTATTATTTTTTCAGGATCTTTAAAATATGACAATGGAGCTTTGATAGGAATTGCATTAAAATTATATATTGCTTTGGGTAGTATAGACATTTTAACGATGTTGATTCTTCCCAGCCATGAGCATGGTATGTTTTTCCGTTTGTTAACATATTCAGCTATTTCTTTTCTTAAAGTTTCATAGTTCTCTTTATATAGGTCTTTCACATCCTTTGTTAGATAAACTCCCAAATATTTCATCTTCTTTGGCACTACTGTGAAAGGAATAGAGTCCTTGACTGTTTTTCTGGCTTGGCTGTTGTTGGTATATATAAAGGCTACAGATTTATGGGTGTTGATTTTGTAGCCTGAGACATTGCTGTTTTCCTTGATCACTTCTAAAAGTTGTGTAGTAGAATCCTTAGTGTTTTCCAGATATACAATCATGTCATCTGCGAAGAGTGAAAGTTTGATCTCTTCTGACCCTATGTGGATACCCTTGGTCAACTTTTCTTCCCTAATTGCAATGGCTAAAACTTCCATTACAATGTTGAAGAGCAATGGAGACAATGGGCAACCTTGCTTGGTTCCTGATCTAAGTGGAAATAATTTCAATTTAACTCCATTCAATATGATATTGGCTGTGGGTTTGCTGGGGATGGCCTCTATTTGTTTAAGAAATGTCCCTTCTATACCAATTTTCTTAAGTGTTCTGATCAAGAAGGGATGCTGGATATTATCAAAAGCTTTTTCTGCATCAATTGAGAGCATCATATGGTCTTTATTTTTTAGTTTATGTGCTGAATTACATTTATAGATTTATGTATATTGAACCAGCCTTGAGACCCTGGAATAAATCCCACTTGGTCATGGTGTATAGTTTTTTTGATGTGTTGTTGGATTGTGTTTGTTAGGATCTTATTGAGTATTTTTGCATCAATATTCATTAGTGATATTGGTCTATAATTTTCTTTTCTTGTTAAGTCTTTCCCTGGTTTAGGGATCAAGGTGATGTTTGCTTCGTAGAATGTGTTGTGTAGTGTTCCTTCTTTTTCTATATTTTAGAAGAGGTTTAGTAATATAGGTACTAGTTCTTCTTTAAAGGTTATGTAGAATTCTGATGTAAAGCCATCTGGTCCTGGGCTTTTCTTTTTAGGTAGATATTGTCTAATTGATGCTATTTCAGAACTTGATATAGGCTGGTTCAATATTTCCCCTTTGTTCTGGCTAAGTCTTGGTAGGTGGCATACTTCCAAGTATTGGTTGATTTCTTTCAGATTTTTATATTTCAGAGAGTGAAGTTTCTTGTAATATTCGTTAAAGATTTTTTGAATTTCTGAGGGGTCTGTTGCTATTTCATCTTTACCATTTCTGATTGATGAAATTAGAGATTTTACTCTTTTTTCCCTGGTTAGGTTGGCCAAAGGTTTATCTATTTTATCGACCTTTTCAAAAAACCAACTTTTGGATTTATTGATCTGTTGTATAATTTTTTTGTTTTCAATTTCATTTAATTCTGCTCTGATTTTGGTTATTTCTTTTCTTCTACTGGGTTTGGGGTTTCCTTCTCCAGTTGCTTGAGATGTCCCATTAAGTTATTAACTTCCTCTCTTTCCGTTTTCTTGAGGAAGGCTTGCAGTGCTATAAATTCCCCTCTTAGGACTGCCTTTGCAGTATCCCAGAGGTTCTGATAATTCGTGTCTTCATTGTTGTTTTGTTCCAGAAATTTGGTGATTTCCTTCTTAAGATGGTCTATAACCCATCTATCCTTCAGCATAAGGTTATTTAGCTTCCATGTTTTTGTATGGGTATGCAGATTCCTGTTGTTATTGAGTTCAACTTTTATTCCACGATGGTCTGAGAAGATGCAAGGAGTAATTTCAATTTTTTAAAATTTGCTGTGGTTAGATTCATCGCCTAGGTTGTGGTCAATTTTGGAGTAAGTTCTGTGGGTTGATGAGAAGAATGTGTATTCAGTTTTGTTGGGATGAAATGTTTTGTAGATATCTGTTAAGTCCAGATGTTGAATGGTTAAGTTTCAATCTAAGATTTCTTTGCTTAGCTTCTTTTTGGAGGATCTATGCAGCACTGCTAAAGGGGTGTTAAAATCTCCAACTACTATGGAACTGGAGGAAATCAAGTTACTCATGTCTGTTAGAGTTTCTTTTATAAATTGAGGTGCATTCTGGTTGGGTGCATAAATATTAATAATTGAAATCTCATCATATTGAGTGTTACCTTTAACAAATATGAAGTGTCCATCCTTATTCTTCTTTATTTTGGTTGGTTTAAAGCCTATTGCATCTGCGAGTAGGATTGCAATGCCTGCTTTGTTCTGCTTTCCACTTACCTGGAGTATAGATGACCATCCCTTCACCTTGAGCCTATATTTGTCTTTTAATGTAAGATGAGATTCTTGTATGTAGCAGATATCTGGCTTGAGTTTTTGTATCCAGTCAGCCAACCTCTGCCTCTTTAGAGGACAATTTAAACCATTCACATTAATTGAGAATATTGATAAGCCTTTTGAGAGTCCGGTGGACATCTTTAATCCTTTTGCGACTGTGGAAGTTGGAATTTGATCAAAATTTTCTGGGTGGGTTTACTTTTGTGGTGGAGGATTATGCTGGTCTTTATAGAGGATAGGTCTGAGAATATCCTGGAGAGCTGGTTTAGTTATGGCAGATTTCTTCAACATGTGAATGTCATTAAAGTATTTAATTTCTCCATCATAAGTGAAACTCAGTTTAGCTGGGTACTGGATCCTGGGTTGAAAGTTATTTTGTTTTATTAGATTAAAAGCCAATGACCATCCTCTTCTAGCTTGAAAGGTTTCAGCAGAGAGATCTGCAGTTATTCTAATATTCTTCTCCTTGTAGGTAATGGTTTTCTTTCATCTGGCTGCTTTCAGAATTTTCTCCTTCATATTAACTTTAGTGAAATTGATTATGATGTGTCTGGGGGATGTCTTATTTGGGTTGAGTCATGCTGGAGTTCTGAAACTGCCTGCTATCTGAATTTCAGAATCTCTTGGCATGTCTGGAAAGTTCTCTTTCATAATCTCATGGAGAAGAGACTCTGTGCCTTGTGAAGCCACTTCATCGCTTTCACGGATCCCTATAAGATGAATATTGATTTTCTTTGAATTATCCCAGAGCTCTCTGAGAGAGTGATCTGTTTTTGCCCTTCATTTCTCTTCCTCTTTGAGAGTTTGGGTGCATTCATAAGCTTTGTCTTCAATGTCAGAAATCCTTTCTTCTGCTTGCTCCATTCTGTTACTGAGGGATTCTACTGTGTTTCTCAGATCTTTGAGTGCTGCAACATCTTGCCTCAATGTGTCCAAATCTTTTGTTATTTGTTCTTTGAATTTTTTGAATTCTTGAGACATCTTTTGGGTTACTGCTTGGAATTCTAATTTGATCTTATTTGTTATCCAGATTCTGAATTCGATTTCTGATATCTCAGCTATTTGTGCATGGGATCTTGTGCTGTGTCTGCCCCATTGTTCCTTAGGGGAGTTGATCTACTCTGATTATTCATATTTCCAGAGTTTTTCCTTCGATTTTGTCTCATGATTATTTTTCACCGTTGCCTCTGGCTGTCCTCAAAGGTGGGGTGGTATCTCTCAGAGATTAGACTCCGGGGGATCACTGTATTGTTGCTGGATATTTTTAGGGAGTGACCCAGTGTAGCTCTTCTGGGGATGCCCCAGCCAGGGAGTTCTGGTTGTGGGAGCAGCTCCGGAGTGTGACACCCCTGGATCCAGCAACAAGGCGGGGTGACGCACACAGCTCTGGGAGTGCCTGGCACCCAATGACTTTGGCACAGAGGGCCCAAGGCTCCATCTCTGGCCAGGAGAAGGGCTCTGTGCAGAGGCAGGGAGGGATCCAGAGGACATGCAGCTACCAGAGTCCCTGGCCAGATGAGCAGGCTGGTTTGGAGGCAGGGAGGGTACAGGAAGGAGGCTGTGGGGTTGTGCAGCTCCCAGAGTTCCTGGTCAGGGTGTGGGGAGGTCCACCAGGCAGGGTAGCAGGTCCTGGTGTAGCTCTTACTGGGTCTGGGTGGGTGCAGCTCTTATAGAGGTCTGGGAGGGTGCCGATTGCGGGTCCCAGGGCAGTTCTTATGGAGGTCCAGGAGGGTGCCAATCACGGGTCATGGGGCAGCTCTTACGGAGGTCCTGGCAGGTGTTGATAGTGGGTCCCGGTGCAGCTCTTCCGGAGGTCTGGGAGGGTGCCAGTCGCGGGTCCTGGGGCAACTCTTCCGGAGGTCCAGGAGGGTGCCGATCATGGGTGGCAGGGCAGCTCTTCTAGAGGTCTGGGAGGGTGCCGATCGCGGGTCCCGGTGTAGCTCTTCTGGAGGTCCACCTTTGCCCATTTTTGTCATATTTGTTGTTGTCGTATTGAGGAAGATATTTATTTATTTATTTATATTTTAGACAGAGTCTCACTCTATTGCCTTCACTCTATTGCGTCATAGCTCACAGCAACCTCAAGCTCTTGGGCTCAAGTGATCCTCTTGCCTCCGCCTCCCAAGTAGCTGGGACTACAGATATCCACCACAATGCTCAGCTGGTTTTTCTATTTTTAGTAGAGATTGGGTCTTGCTCTTGCTGAGGTTGGTCTAACTACTGAGCTCAAGCAATTCACCTGCCTCAGCTCCCAGAATGCTAGGATTACAGGTGTGAACTACTGCATCTGGCCAGAGAGAACACTTTCAAAAGACAAAAGAGGGAGCCAGAGAAGTTGGACTATTACTCAAGAATAATTGGCTATTGGGGTTCCAGGAGACATTTATTACTACTGCTAATAATAAAATAATAGTTAAAATTTGTTGAGCACTTCAGTTTGCTATGGCTGGGCTAAGTGTCTTATATACATTAACTCATTTGTAGCAGCTGCATATCAATGGCAATTTGGTACCCAATGAACACCAATGCATGGGCCTTAGAATAAATATAGTACTACAATTTTGTGAAAAGAAAAATATGTTTTACATATTGTTGTACTAGTAACTAACATTTTAATCACATTCTCTGCATGTTCTTTTTATCATATTTTATTCTTTTGATGTGTAGCTGGGACAGATGTATTTGCTGCACTCAATGTAAGCAAATGCCTTCATATATTTCCTGTCTCTCACATGAGACAAAAGCAGTGACTTTTTTGGGGTAAGTTTTTCACTGCTTGTCTCGTAACTCTTCCTTTTAGTTTGGTACAAACCATTCCTCTTGTCACGATGCCTTGTCCTTGATTGCCCTCGTGTCCACAAAGATTCATTGTCATCGTATGTTTTTTGTGGAGACCATGCACAGTTTGGGCCTGCCTCCTTATGTTTCCTTCACAGAGATGTTGTGCCAAATCTTTCAGAAAGTATTGTCTTCCAGACTGATTCAACGAATGAAGTTGCAACGAATGGCTATGTGGTTCCTGAAAGACTTAGAAACGAATTATATACTGTAATGTCAATGATGTTAAAGAAAATTGCCAGGGGCCAATGGTGAGTTCCTCAGAGAATATGCTCTCAGGCAATTGTTAAGTGCATCAACACCTGCTTTAGTAGCATTATAAAAGTGGTTTCCATCAGAGCTGTTATCCACCACCTTCATGTCTTCATGCTGTGTGGAAGGTACTATAATTACCTGTTTTGGGAATGTAACTTAGGAGAGAAGGCAAGTCTTACTGCACCAGATGGAGAGTTTTTCATCAATGCTCACTTGAGTTCTAGAGGCAAATACCTTTGTCACCTGAGTTCTAGAGGCAAATCCTTTTGTCACTGCAAATAGGACCAACTGCAGCTATATTCTTTTGAAGCAATACTAAAGCCAGGGGGATGGAAGTAAATTTTCTGTCCATGGTAATACTTCTTTTGGGCTGATCCAAATGACAGTTCTGAACTGATCTTATTACAGCCTTGGGGCCATCTGTTATAATTTCTTGGAAGGGTCTCTGATTTCCCAGCATATGGCTCTGCTGAAAAACAGTAGTTTGTGGAAGAGTCACCCAAAAGATTCATTGCAGTTCCATACTGCCCAGGTTTAGCTGATATATAAAATCTGAATGGACATCAATTCCTTGTCGATAGTGACAGACTCATGAGGATTATGATAAAGTGAGAGCTTATTTATAACCGTATCCCAAGGCTCTTGAACTAGAGCAAATTTACACGCTGTCTGTGAGCTTCATGTGTTGCAGCACCATCAAAACTAGACATTTCAGTAGGAGTTGCTTTCTGTTTCTGAAAACATGGTACCAGTAAACTGGAAAATTCTCCTCACTGAGAAGATCTCAGATATTGTCTTGATTTTCCTGGTCCACACCACAATTTAGAAGAATTCCAATTAGTCTTGAAATTTCTTCTTTTATGAAATTGCCAGAATTTTGGATGAGTATGTCCTTAGGTAACTCTTTGAATAGATGTAGCTTCTGGTTTGTAAGCTAACAATTACATCCACAGTTTCATTGTCAATAAATAGCTGAAAATCAGCCAGTGGACCAATATCGAGCACCAACATTGAATCAACAATAAAAATATCTTCCATTTCTCCTGAGTAAAGTGTCTCAAGAATGGAGGAAAAAGTATCCAATGTACTCAGTACTACTATGAAACCAACTTATATTTACTCACACTTTCTTATGAAAGATAGAACACAACTATAGCCCAGGATGAAGGAGAGAAATGGAGTGGGAAGGGAGGGGAAGGGAAAGGATAGGTAGAGGGAGGGTAAATGGCAGAACCACACCTACGGAGCATATTGCAAGGGTACAAGTCCAATCTGTCAAGTGTAGAACATAAAGGCCTTAGCACAATAATCAAATAAAAGAGGTGAAAGCTATGTTGATTGGTTTGATCTAACCATGTCAGATTGTATAAAAAAAACAACACATTGTACTCCACATATGCATAAATGTATTCATGATCTATGTGTATTTGACTTAATAAAAAATTTTTTTTCAATAAAAAAGTCCCAGACCAGACAGTTTCACATCTAAATTTTACCAAACCTACAAAGAAGAGCTTCTACCCATACTGCAGAAATTATTCTTTAACACTGAAAAGGAAGAAATCCTCCCTAACTTATTCTATGAAGCCAATATCACCTTGATACCAAAGCCAGGAACCATAGATTAATATCCCTTGTGGATGTAGTACAGAAATTCTAAATAAAACCTTAGTAAACTGAATCCAGTTGCACATCAAATAAATAATTCATCATGACCAAGTGGGCTTCATCCTAGAGATGTAGGATGGTTCAATAGATGCAAATCTATAAGTGTAATCCACCATATAAATAGATGCAAACAACAGAGACCTTTCATAGATTCAGAAAAAAACATTTAACAAAATTCAGGACCCTTTTATGATAACAATACCTAACAAAATAGGCATAGATGGGATTTACTCAAAATTATAAAGGCCAGGTATGACAAACTCACAGCCAATATCATCCTGAATGCAGAATGAAAGATTGAAAGCATTCCCACTTAGAACTGGAAGACAAGGTTGCACACTGTCTCCACTTTTGTTCAACATATCCTGGAAGTTCTAGGCAGAGCAGTCAGAAAAGAGAGGGAAATCAGGGCTATCCAATGAAAAAAGAAGAGGTCAAGGCTGGGCATGGTGGCTGTTGCTTGGAATCTTAGCACTCTGACAGGTTGAGGTAGGTGAATTCTTGAGCTCAAGGAATTCAAGACCAGCCTGAGCAAGAGTGAGACTCTGTCTCTACTAAAAATAGAAAAATTAGCTGGGCATTGTGGCTGATGCCTGCAGTCCCAGCAGTAGTCTTCAAGCTACTACAAGGCTTTAGTAACCAAAATAGCATGGCATGAAATGGAGACATGGACCTATGGATATGAACAGAGACCCCAGAGATAAAATCATCCTTATATTCCCATCTGTTTTTTGACAAAACAGATAAAAGCATACACTGAGGGAAAGAATCCCTGTTAACAAATAGTGCTGGGAAAACTGGATAGCCACATGTAAAAGACTGAAACAGAATCCCCACTTCTCATTACTCACAAATATTAATTCATGATGGATAAAAGATTTACACCTAAGGCAGGCAACTGTAAGAATCCTAGAAGAAGAAAATGTTGGAAAAACTCTTATAGATATTGGCTTAGGCAAAAAATTCATAAAGAAGACCTCAAAAGCAATTACAGTAACAACAAAAATAAATCAATGACACTTGATCAAATTAAAAATCTGCACAGCCAAGGTCACAATCAAAAGAGCAAATAGACAACTCATAGAATGGGAGAAAGTATTCACCTGCTATATAGCTGATAAAAAAACTGATAACAGAATCTACAGAGAACTCAAGCAAATCAGCAAGAAACAACCAAACTAGTGAAAAATGTCCTCATCCTTTCCTTCAAAATCTGAAGCTATCAGTTCTTCTATCGCAGCTACTGACAAATTATATTGCCTCTTCGCCATATATGTCTCTGTATCATGAGAATAAAAGTAAGTCATTGCTTGACATAAAGGGATTTATAGAATTAGCAAATAGTCTCTATTTTCAGTCATACATAGCTTGATCTTCACCAAATGGAAATACACTGCTTAACTAACTTCAATATGAAAAGCACTTAAAAAAAGTAGAAAATAGGAAAAATAGAACGCCAGCTTTTCCTGGAAAGGATAGCTTAACTAGTCACTGCCTATAAGAAAAGTGTTAAGAAAAAAAAAAAAGAAAGAAAGAAAAGTGTTAAGAACTGCTGATCCAAGAGTGCTAGTAGGTGAAATTGTCACAGATGGGTGGGTAAGGGTCTAACAACAAAGTTCTAAATGATGATACTGTAACTCCATGAATAAACAAATCTACAGCAACAAAACAAACTCTGGTATGTGACTGTTTATAGGAGAAACTGTGCCCTGACTCCCTGCCTCCCATACTAAGATATTTTTACTTAAGTTTGTTCTCTGCATACCCTGACTTTTAGCATAAACTTGTTTTCTGTCTAAGAGACCTAAAGAGTCACGAGAAGAGTATGTGAGCTGTGTACGTGCAGGAAGCCAGAATGCTGGCCTCCAGAAGAGATTAAATTCATGGTGTATGACAATAACAGGCCAAAGGGTTATGGTAAAAATTCTCTAGACTCCAAAGGTCACTTGATGTCAGAGGCAAGGACTGCTTAAGGTCTGTCACCTTGCAAAAATAAGTTGGAGACATATTATCTGTTGTTTTCCATGTCCCTCCTTTTACTGATGATGTTTTGGTAAGAAATTTTTAACCACCTCTTCTTGCTTTATGATAATAAACACGGACCTGAGGTTTGCTCAGTAGGACTCCATCAGAGCTCCCCAGTCCTCTACACACATAATCTGTGTCAGTCTCCTCATTCCTTGTCCTGAACTTCTTCATCAGGTGACCCTGATGTGATAGACCAGAAATCAGGCCAAATGATAAGACCAGCAGCGCAGGACCAGTGATGGCAGGGAAAACTTGGACATCCATTGGCTAAGGTAAGAAGCCCAGAAATACCCACAGAACGGGGAAATTTCCCTTTTGCTGGATTAACTATAGTGGACTTGCAAGTATGGGGCAAGAACTTTCCAAGGAGCAACATTTGTACATTGCCACTCTCAAGGAGCTATTAAAGCTGCTGATTGCTCCCTTGATGAAAGGCCTTAGCCTTTTCACTTTTCTTCTTTTCTTCACTTTTACTGACAGTAGAGCAGCACTGCCCTTGATTCCCAGGTGAAGGAAACTTATACTTAGCCCTAGGGGAACAGGTGGGTCGTATACTTGAACTACATACTACTAAGGGTCACAAAATTCCCGTTTCTACCTTTATAGTATGGAGCCTTGTTCTAACAGCTCTCATGCCATTGCACATCTCCAGTACAATGGGAGATGCCTCTAGAATAGAAAACACTATGCACAAGATGTTAAGGGTCCCCTCACTTCTGGAGGCCACGCCTGCCCCTCCTGGCCTCCAGAGGAGCCAGAACTAATTCCTCCTAATCAAGAAGACCATGACTTTCCACCTCCACTCACACCTACAGAACTACCCCCATAGTGGCCTCAGCTCCCAAATAGGAGCCTTGTTCTAAGGATTATACATCATCCTTTCAGGAATGTCTAAAAGAGGGGCCAGCCCAAGGTGACCATCTCGCTTTCCCAGAGGTTCTGAGGAACAATTGCATGGAGTATGAACATTTGCCCTATTCACTTTTTAAAGGAATTGAAAAAAAAGCATTCAGAAGTCAAAGTCTCAAAGGTAAAAGAATACTCATCAATTTCATTCCAGGTCCAGCTTTTAGAAACAGGAATAACTGAACTCTTTCCTAAAGGCATTGTTGATCTTTTACTAGGTCGATCCAACTGGTCTAAAAAAGGAATCATAAGGCCAGGCACAGTGGCTCACACCTGTAATCCTAGCACTCTGGGAGGCTGAGGCAGGTAGATTGCCTGAATTCAGGAGTTCTAGACGAGCCTGAGCAAGGGCTAGACCCTGTCTCTGAAAAATAGGCATGGCAGGTGCCTGTAGTTCCAGCTACTTGGGAGGCTGAGACAAGAAAATTGCTTAAGCCTGAGAATTTGAGGTTGGTGTGAGCTGTGACACCATGGCACTCTCCCAAAGGCAACAAAGTGAGACTCTGTCTCAATATAAAAGGATAAAATAAAAAAGGAATCATAGTTTATGCAGGAGTCATTGATCTGACTACACTGGCCAAATAAAAATAATGACCTATTCTTTGCAACTGGTTGTGACCCTGGAAACACAAAAATAGCTCAGTTATCACTTCTGCCTTCCACAGTGCCCAGAGCACTGCCCTGCCATAGGGGAAATAAAGGATTTAGCAGTGCTGATATCAATTGGACTGCCACTATTAATTCTGCCAGACCTTACATCATGGTCTCAATAGGGAAACATAAATTCCATGGACTATTAGACACAGGGGCTGATGTTTCTATTATTTCAACCTCTCAATGGCCCCCTACCTGGCCAAAGCAGCCATCAAGTTGTAACTTCATATGAGTAGAAGGGCCTTCAGATGCCTGGGAAAGCTTGCAATATTTAACCATTACTGGGCCAGAAAAAAGAACTGGAGTTGTCAACCCTGTAGTCTTTCCCCTTCCTTATTCACTATGGAGAAGAGATTTACTCCGTGTGAAGCTATTGTCCAGATACCACCATTTTAGTAGGGACCTTGATCACAGTCACTCCCATTTCTTTAACCTGGACCACTAAAATGCCAGTCTGGGTAGACCAATGGCTCCTTTCCAAGGAGTGGCCTCATCAATTATAAATCTTGGTAGAACAACACCTTGAAGCTGGACGTATAGAAAAATCAACCTCCCCTTAGAATAGCCGAGTATTCACTGTATCAAAGAAATCCGGAAAATGGATATTTATCCATGATCAAAGAGCATTTAATGCTCTCACTGTATGGAACTTTACAGTTTGGATTGCCAACCCTTCAATTGATACCAAAAGACTGGCATCTTATTGTCATTGATCTTAAAGATTGTTTTTTCACCATACCTCTAACACCTCAAGAATGTGAAAAGTTTGCTTTCCCAGGCCCTAGCATTAATTTACAAGAACTGTTTCAACAGTATCAGTGGAAAGCTTTAGCACAAGGAATGAGAAATAGTCCAACAATTTGCCAGCGTCAGACTGGAAAAATTATAAAATCAACCAGAAAACTGTTTCCAAAAGTTTTAATGGATCATTATATGCATGACATTCTCCTAGCAGCAAACCAGAGGCTGTTCTCCATGATGCCTATGTACACCTTCTAAAGCAAATTTCTCAACATTGACTAATGACAAAAATACAAACTAAGACCCCCATTTCCTATTTAGGTTACAAGTCAACTGACTCCACTATTTACCCCCCAAATATTCAATTCTCCCTTCTAATCCATTAACTTTAAATAGTTTACAAAAATGACTGGATCACATTAATTGGCTTAACCCTACTTTAGAAATTCCTAATTATCAATTATCTCACTCATTTGATACCTTAGAAGGAGACCCCCAGCTTAAATCCCCACAAATATTATCTCCAGAAGCTAAAATTCAGTTAGCTTTATTTTAAATACAAAGAAACACAAAGTTTTGTTTCAGATACAATGTGATATTATCCATGGACCTATTAATAATTAACACCCCTGTAAACAGTTTGGGCATTTTGCTTCAAAACTCCCCAGATTCTTTAATCCTAGAATGGGTCTTTTTGCCAGCCACATCTAAAAAATCCATTTATACAAAAGTAGGACATCTTGCTAATACGATTAGCAAAGCAACACATCAATGCCTACGAATATCAGGACAAGATAAAAAAGACATACACTTACTAGCACCCGCTGACCAAATAGAGAACCTAATTACTTCTTCATTAACTATGCAAATAGCCCTCACAGATTTTACTAGACAAATTTATCAGAACATTATACTCCATTGCTTCAGTTCATATCCACAGTTCTTTTAGAGTTAATAACCTTACCTCCTCCCAACCCTTACCTTAAGCCTTAACTGTTTTTACTGAGGGGTCAAAAAACTGGTCTAGCAGGTATTGGCTGGCTTGAACACAACCAATGGAAATACAAAACCACTTCAGGACACAAAACTACTCAGCAAGCTCAATTACCAGCCATAATCCTAACTTTTCAACTCTTTATTGATTAACTGATTACATAATCAGAGATTCTTAATATGTTGTATTTACAACAAAATATTTATCCAATTCTCAGATAAAAAAAGACATGTAATGAACTTTTGTATCAGTTATTCTTAGAATTACAAAATCTTCTTTAAAAACAAACATACCCTTATTTCATTACTCACAATTAGATCCCATACCAAATTACCAAGGCCTTTAATCCTAGGAAATGACCAAGTAGGCACACCAGTGTCTCACAAAGAAATTTTCACAATATCAGTATGACAAGCTTCAGTCTCTCATGCCTTTCATCATGAAAATGCTAAAAGCATTAGCATATCAATGTAAATTACCTATGAAGCTTGCCAAACCAATAGTACGGGCTTATCTGGATTGTCAAGCTATCCAAAGACTTTCCCTTGGGAAAGATTCCAACCCTGGAAGTTTACACAGTAATGAACTATGGCAAACAGATGTTACACATTACCCATCATTTAAATATAGCCTGAAATTAATTCATGTCTCTATTGCGACTCATAGCAGGTCTATCTATGCTACACTGTATGGTGAAAAAAACTCATCATGCCCATTCCCACTTGTTAAAATGTTTTATTTTTATGGGAATCCCCTCCAAATTAAAAACAGATAATGGCCTGTGCTCTACCAGCACCACCTTACAAAACCTCCTTCTCAACTGGCAAACTCAATAGTTCCCTGCACCCTTGGGAACTGGTTAAGAAACACCTGCATAGTGCCTTCAATGATACAATGGCTCAGGACATAGCTGATTTATCTAGTCAGCTACGTGAACAGGCTCAAAGCCATCCAAAAGGCCAGCCAACATTCCGTGTTTAACACTTTGAAAAAAAGATTTTCAGTGATTATCTCCTTCTCATTAGTTTTCAGGATTAAATTTAAGAATGTGGGTTTGTGGTTCCTTTTTCATCCCCTTCTTCATTATCTTCATCTCACTTGGATGATCATGTGTCACCTGAATCACTGATTGACGGAACAGGATGAGATGTTTGCCTATGTACAACTAACCCTGTTGAAAAACAAAAAAGGCGAGAGATGGGAGAACCTGTGCCCTGACCCCTCACACTAAGATGTTTTTACTTAAGCTTGCTGATTTTTTGATAAGCAGTTTTTAATCACTTCTTTCTTCTTTATGACAGTAAAAAATATCTTAACTTGTTCAGTTTTCTTAGGATCTTTTTTTGGCATGAGTAAATCTGTCTATGGTTTTTAATGGTTAGAATAAAGATTTAAAAAAACTGATTGAGTTAAGCCCAGAATGTCTTTTAAGCCATATTTTTACCTTTAAGTTCCAGCTGACAGTCCACAGCCAAAATGCCCGAGCAAGGGTCAGTGGGCAGAGAAAGAACATTCCAAGGAAGCAGGGCAAAGTTCCCTGGGTATGGCAATTGCAAAGGCTCAAATTACCATGAGTCAGAGATTCAGGAGCACTCAGGAGGGAGCAGGCACTTGCTCTCAGCAACAGTGTGTGAAGTTAGAGCTCTTACTGGAGGAATCACCATCAAACTGAGAAAAGTTCCCTGACCTGGCTGCAGAGGGGGAACTCTTGTTCTCCCTCAGTTCCCTCAGTATGTTTGAGGGGGGTTAATATTCTTCTAGGGTCAGGTGGGATCTTGGGCAGCGCATGTCCCTCTTCATTAATTAGTACCACTTTTACTTTAAAATGCTGGTGATTCTCTATTAGATTTTCATCTTGGATCAATGCTTCATTTTTTTTTTTTTTTTCAGCTTTTGGCCCAGGCTGTGTTTGAACCCACCATCTCTGGCATATGGGGCTGGCGCCCTATCTGTTGAGCCACAGGCGCTGCCCCAATGCTTCAATTTTTATCATGGGTGAGCCCTTTCCTACTCTAAGGCCTACATTTATAAAACAGAATGGAATTGGTTCTACTTGTACACCCCATGTTTGCCTTCACTCACTAGTTACCGGTTTAGTTCCTAATAGGGTCATAGATGGCAAAGG
Organism: Nycticebus coucang; assembly: GCF_027406575.1. Classification (NCBI taxonomy): domain Eukaryota; kingdom Metazoa; phylum Chordata; class Mammalia; order Primates; family Lorisidae; genus Nycticebus; species Nycticebus coucang. The sequence continues at coordinate 102,903,338 of NC_069783.1, read as the reverse complement.
AAGAGAGAAGGGGATAGGAAATTGCTAACGTGGTTGGGGGCTTTCTGTGATCTCTGACCTGGCAGATATTTGAAGTTGAGTCTTTCTCTTGTGGGATGTTTCCGCATCCTCTTTGAAGCTTCCCAGACTTGCTCATGCTCATTGGCCATTCTTGTATCTTAGGTACACATGCCCCAGCTAGAGGCTGTCCCCTCAGGTCCTGGTTCACTGCCAGGCAGCCCATTGGAAACATCCAATGTTTATTTTATTTTTTTGACCATGTAATTTTAATGTTCTATAAATAAGTGGCACATTAAAAAAATAAAAAACATTCAAAGTGATTTAATCTGTAGAAATACCTGAGAAAACACTGACTTGTAAAAATAAATGGCTGTGAAAAAAAAATAAAAGGTGCTCACCTGCAATGTAAGATCCCACTCAGGATTCTGTATTCATTTATCTTTGCTTAAATGAGGAACACTTGTATAACCCTATTTATAGATCCTGTTCATGCCACAAATATTAATATTTTATTAATATTATTTTTTTATTAAATCATAGCTGTGTACATTAATGTAATCATGGGGCACCATACCCTGGTTTTATGTACAATTTGACATATTTTCATCACACTGATTAACATACCCTTCCTGGCATTTTCTTAGTTATTGTGTTAAGACATTTATATTCTACATTTAGTATGTTCTTGTATTGACCACCTTGGTCATGCAGGGCAATGACAATTCAGTAGTCCTGCCCAATTTCCCAGATTTCCCCAGTGAGGCTGAGAGTCTAGAGCCCACGGCTCCCACAGTTTAGAGCAACTCAGTCCTCCCAGTGAGGCCTATATGCTGTAGGCTGGAGGCAAAGGAGGGAGCATCTTATTCATCCTGGCTGTCTGCTGGCACAGGGACACACTCTCCCTTGACAGAGATCTCTTCCTAAACCCTCTCTCCTTTCCACACCCCAATACCTTTTCAATATTTTCAACCTGAGTGAAAGTTCCAAGAAGCAATGAGTAATCTTTTTATGATTTTCTCTTAAATTCCAGGTATGGGAATTCTATCTCATACCCAGTTTGGTAGTTAATCCTTATCATATTGGTTCCTAAGAACCAGACGAAATTGCTGGTAATCAACTATTTTTTGCCCTCCAAAATGTCAATTTCATTTGGTTCTATCTAAGATAAATAAAATAAGATGAAATTACACTGTGCATATATCTATCTTTTGTTCAACATTATGTCTATGAAAATCATTCATGTTGTTACATGTATAATTTTTGTTGTTTTATTTTTCTGTTGCATTGTAAGGGACAAAAAAATTAACCCAGTCTGGAGCACTGAATTTGTCTGCTACATTAAATATGTAGACATTCACCTTTATAAGTTATTGCAAATTTTCCAAAGTGGTTGTACTGATTTACTTCCCATCCTACATACCAGCATCAACATAGAAAGAAAATTTTAAAATTATATCACTTATAATAGCATTATAAAGCATCAGATAACCTGGAAATAAATCTAACATAGGATATGTAATACTGTTATACTAAAAGCTACAAAACTTAAAACCCAAGGACAGGCAGAACTGAAGGATATACCCAAATAAATGAAAGGATATACCATGTTCATGCATTGAAAAACTCAACAATATAAAAATGTCAATTCTCTTCAAATTGATTTATAGATTCAAATGTGATCCCTGTCAAAAGCCAGCAGAATTTTTTTCTAGAATAGAATTGATAAGCTGATTCTAAAATTTATATGGAAATGCAAAGACCCCAAAATAGTCAAGGCAATCTTGACAAACAAAGGTGGGGAAATTATACACTTGATATCAAGATTATTATAAAAGTACATTAATTGAGATAGTGGGTATTTGTGCAAGGATAGACAAACAGACCAGTGAAACACAGTGGAGAGTACAGAAACAGCCACAAGTAAACCGCCGCTTGATTTATGATGAAGGTGGTACTGCAATAGAGGGGAAAGGGAGGCCTTTCCAATGAACAGTGCTGAATCAAGTGGATGTCCAGCTGGAAAAACTGAGTCCTCACCCCATTGTGTGCCATACATAAAAATCACTTTTGGGTGGATTGTAGATCTAAATGTGAGAAGTAAAATAATAAAGCTTTTAGAATTTTAGAAGGAAACATAAAAGAATATTTTTATGACCCTTGATAAAGTCAAGATTTATTAAACAGGTTAAAATGAGCACCTGGTATTAAGGAAAGCAATCAGAAAATAGGATTAAGTTAAAATGAAAAAGACTGTTTACCAAAAACACCATTAATAGAGTAAAAAGGCAAGCCACAAAGTGGGATAAGTTATTTGTGACATACAAGTTAACAAAAAATTCATATCTAGGTTATAAAAAGAACTCCTGCAAATCCATGAGAAAAAGACTGACAACCCCAAAGTGGGAAAAACACTTGAACAGGTACTTTGCAAATGATGATATGACCATTAAACACATGAAAATGCTAACACCAGTAGTTATCAGAGAAGTAGTTAAATCAATTGAATTTAAATAAATTCAATTAAAAGTAAAATTCCAATCCAATATTACTACTGCCTAACCACTATAATGTCTAAAATCAAAGTTAAGATATACCAAATTTTGGTGATAATGAAAAAGTACTTAAATCAATTCACTTTAAATTCAATTAAAAGTAAAATCCCAATCCAATATTACTACTGCCTAACCACTACAATGTCTAAAATCAAAGTCAAGATATACCAAATTTTGGTGATAATGAGAAACTGGGATCCAATTATGGTTGTTTTTTTCTTTCTGCTTTTTTTTTAGTTTCTCTAGAAACTAAATTCTCTATTGAATTTACATTTCTTTGTAATCAGAACACGATGATGTTTTTTCACTAGAGCAGATGCTTGTATTCTTAATGCTTTTCTGCCCAGCATCTAAAACTGAAGGACAGACAGAACTGAAGGATGTATCCAAATATGTCTGGCAAGTTTTAGACGGGTCCTCAGAGGGCATGGGGAAATTTCATGGACCAGATTCAGGTGGGTAATTTAAGGCCAAATGATTTCTGAAGGAAGAGCTTCGGCAGGACAGACTCTGGGTTGGTGCCCCTCAGCACAGCATGGTGGCTTTGATATTGAGTGGCACATTGTCCCACGGAACTCTAATAGTTTGATGGGCCAATGACAGGGTCTTGGTGGCTGCTGTTTCTTCTGCCTCAGTTTTTCCAGGACGTCCTACTCTGATATACTTCCCTTTAGAAACTGTCACAGTTCTTGGCCAAATACACAGCAGGTTTATTTAGTCTGGCATTTCATCCCTAGGCATGTCTACCCAATGTGATGTCAGCCAATCCAGCAGGTTTCTGGACAATATTGTCATTCTTCAAGGTGTGCACTTTCCAGTAAGCAAATTAGCTTAGTTTGTTGTTTAGTAGTTTCCTTTCTTTGAAATAAGAAATCTCTTTTTTTAGGACATTAACGATGATATAATATGTCTCGCTGTATCACTGGCACTGTTCTAGAGACGGTTAGTAGCCCTGTGAGGTGGCTAATGTTGTTGTCTCCCTTTTATGACACTGAGGCATTGGTGGGGAAAATACTGTGCTCCACATCAGAGCAACAGAGCCAGGATTCGAACTCCAGAAGGCTGCCTCCTCAGTTGTGGCTTTCAAACACACACCACTCTCTGTTTAAGCCTGTCTTCCATAGCTCTATTTTCTGGTGGATGCAGAGTAGTGGGGTTGGCACCAACATGAGAAATATTCTTTGCTGGGTTACTTCCCTTGAGGCCAGACTTCCAGGCTGAATGCTGGAGGCAAAGGGCTTCCTTGGCCTCCCACCAGCACAGCTCCCCCTAAAGTCCACTCCCCCCATGCCTGAGGGAGCTCTGGATCTTGTCTTTAAAGCAGCTATAACTCATTTTGTTCTCTATGGAAATTATTCCCTCATCCTTGAAGTTTCATCTTTTAAGTTCAAAGGGAATTTGAGGGTTCAGGTTATGGAGCAGTAGCAGTTTTTAAAAACTTTTTTTATAGTCAAAGTCATCTGAAAGTTATTTTTGTCTTTTAAGTGAGTAACAATCCCACACACTTTCCAAGATATTATAATAGCATATTTTAACCATTTGCATTTAAAGGATTAACTAAAGGAAAAGCTGCAAATACATTTTGTTTCCATAATTACTTACAGTTGGTATTTAAAGGCAAGCGGAGTATCCCCAAGCAAGGAGGTTGGGGTCCAGGTCCTGGTTCTGCTAAAAGGGCCGTTAGCACTTGTCTTCAGGCTACTTGAGTACTCTAAGTAGGGTTAACTAGCAGTGTAGATTTAGCCCTACCATGAGGTATGTGGCCACATCTTGGCAAAGTGGCAGCTTCTACGTGTCGACAGTTTTCTTATCGAACCAATAATTCACTTTCTATTATCACCTTGTCAGCTCTCTGATTAATGAGTTTACTTTTGATAGTATTGAGCATGCCTAGGTACAGAATCAGGGTTGGATTTCTGCCCTCTGGGTACAAGGGCACACAGGGTAAATTCACTCCCTAAGGTGACTAAATGAGAACCCTCCATGAAAGTCAAGCCACAAGAAGAGGACCACATGCTCTCTTCAGTTCCTTTGAGAAGTAAGGGGCCCCCTTGGGGATGGCTACTAGTTTAAACATAGTAGAACATCCATAGTTGACCACCTCCCTAAATTGACCATAATCTGAAGTTGACCTAATTTTCATAGACTGGACATGCATCACATGTACATGTCAGTACAGGAGGCCTAGTTCCTCATGTTGACCACCTCCATATGTTGACCAGTTTGTTACAGTCCCTTGGGTGGTCAACTTACAGAGGTTCTACTGTATTTGCTTCTGGCATTATGATATAGGTATAGAAAGCCAGAAAGTACTGGAAGCAGATTGGGGGGTGGGGGTGGGAATTCTATGAAAAGATGGAGAAGGGCCCAAAGGAATCTCACCTCACAAATAAGAAAGGGAATAAAGAGCTACTGAGATTTCATTCGTTCATTCAAGATATATTGATCACCAGGCACTGCATTAGGCACTGAGAAAACAAAGAAATAGAGCTTTGTAAGATCTTTATATGATTTATGGAATTTGGCGCTGGTGTATTTTGCTACTTTCCTCTTCATTTACTTATAGTGATGAGATAGAAAAGTCCTGAAATAAACGAGCCTGTAAGCCCAGTCTCAGGGGCAGGTGGAAGTGGAGTGCTGGGCAGTGCTTTCCTGTGTATAATCCCAAGAGAGAGAAAGGCAGGAGTTCAAGCAGGAGACTCTGAGGAACAGAAGAAGGTGGGCAGTTCTGGGGGCCTGAGAAGAAAGCACACAGTGCAGGGGTGAGTATGCTGTCTTTGTCTCTCCTCCCTCAAATTTATTCTCCAAGCAGCAACCTGAGGTGCCAGCAAACAGCAGGTGCCAGCAAACTTTCTCTGTAAAATATCAAGGAATGACTATTTTAGGATTTGGTAATCATACGTTGTCAGTTGCAGTTACTAACTGTCGCTGAAGTGTGAAAGCAGCCATAGACAGTGGTACACAGAGAGGTGGCTGCGTTCCAATAAAACTTTATTTACAAAGATAGGATGTGAGCTGTGGTTTACGCAGCAGTGTGGTATAAAATAGGAAACTCTCAAACATGAAATAAAAACCACTTTCAGTGAACTTTCTCCTGCCTGCACTTCCAGCTTCTTTGCTGGTTCTCCATCCTCATATGCCTAGCTCTCGTTTCGAAGGCCTTCATGTCACTGCTATTTTTTTTTCATTTGTTTATTCTTGTAACGACTTCATTTAGATATAATTCACACATGATACAATTCACCCACTTAAAATGTACAATTCCATGGGTTTCAGTATATTCATGGAGTGTGCCACACTCAATTTTAGAACATTCTTCTCACCTCTGAAGGAAATGCCTTGTCCCTTAGTTGCCACTCTACAGTCCCTGAACCCCAGCCCCAGGAAACCACTAATACACTTCATGTCCCTGTAGATGTGCCTATCTGGACATTTCCTTTTTTTTTTGAGACAAAGTCTGAGTTTTTCCACCTTTGGTAGAGTGCCATGGTATCATAGCTAACAGCAACCTCAAACTCTTGGGCTCAAGTGATCCTATTGCCTCAACTTCTCCAGTAGCTATGACTACAGGTGCCTGCCACAACACCTGACTAATTTTAGAGACAGGGTCTCACTCTTGCTCAGGCTGGTCTCAAACTCCTGAGGTCAAGCAATCCACCCACCTCAGTCTCCCAGAGTGCTAAGATTACAGGTGTGAGACACTGCAGCTGGCCTTGGACATTTCATTTAAATGAAATCACACAATATGTGGCCATTTGTCACTGGCTTCTTTTATTCTACTCTCAATCTTACAATTTAAATTTTGTAATCTTTTCAAGGTTCCCCTGTGTTGTAGCATATCAGTGCTTCATTCCTTTTATCAATGAGTGATATTATTGTATGTACCTAGGATTTGTACATACAATACCAAATCGATGAATTGCTGGGCCCAATGGTAGTTGTCACCTTTGGTAGAGTGCCATTTAACATTTTTGGAGACTGCCAGATTATTTTCCCAAGCAGCAACACCATTTTATATTTCTACCAGTAGTGTATGAAGGCTCTAATTTCTTTACACATTTTATTTTCTGTCTTTTAGCTGCCTGGCTATTTTTAGAGGCCAGGTCTCACTCTTGCTCAGGCTGGCCTTGAACTCATGAGCTCAGGCCATCTACTCTCCTCAGCCCCTCCAAATGCTAGGATTACAGGCATGAGCCACTGTACCCAGCCCCAAAGATATTTTAAAATGGAATTAAACTATTAATTTTTCTTCATAGTACTTCAAGTATTGTTCAAAAGGAGATGGCAGAACTTTTTAAGAGAGAAGCACAGACATATTTTCTGTGAGTGAAATTTATGAAGAATACGACATAGAAGAATGGAATTCGTTTTATAAAAGTAAAAAGATTTTTGCAGTTTATAAAGGAAGAAAGGCAAGTTTCACCCAATTGTCAACGCTGGACCCATTGCCTATATTCTTACCCATACCTCCCATGTCCTAAGTCTCTATTGTAATTCAGAAAGGGAGTTATCCTGTGCTGCTGTTTAAAGTTACAGGTAGCTCTTGGAATGCGAACCTAAGATGTTTGCTGTGGGCGTTTACTGATAACAGTTTATATGCTACTGAATCACACTAGTTCAGTTCCCTGGATGGTTCCTCAGTGTAGCTCAGCACTCTGAGTAAATACTGTACTAGGATATCTGTATCCTTATTTGCATGCTTAGAATGTGGAAAGATGAAAGAACGCAAAAAGGGCTTACTTTGTTATTGGGTGTAGTAGCTAGTTTTCTGTGTGGTAGGATTTAGTGATACAGAAATCACCCCTCCCATAAAATATATGTTCCTGACATTAAAAATAAAATGCACTGATCTTTGTATAACTTGTGTAAATAATGGCAAAGACTTTCTTGATGTGGGTTTTTTAAAAAAGAAGAAATGTAACATGATTATATGTGTAGAAGAACAACCTGGCCGTGCTGACAACTTTGCTAGGAGCCCTTTTAGAAAGAAGTATAAAAATTGATGTTTCCCAGAGATGGATTCAAGTTTTTCTTAAAGTGCGGGAGATACTGGAAATTTTATTTTATTTTTTCTGGAGCTCATTTAAGACTTTCTTTCTCCAAGAAGTCCATCTGATAGAGAAAATCTTTCTGTGCACTCCAGCCTTCGGTTTCTTGTTCATGCTGGGTCCATCATCACTCACTCTGATGCCCTTATCCTGGGTTGTGGGACTGTCTCAGTTTGAGGCCTCCTGAGTCAGATCCAGCACTGAATTCCCTTCTTCATGTTCCCTTTCACATCTTCCTGTCTCCCAGACCTGGACCATCCTCTGTATTGACTGTTAAGAATAAAAGTTAATCATATTCTTTCTGGTGCTCCCTTCTCATTCTCTTTGTTTTTCTTATTCATTTTTTCTTGTGCTGAAATTACATTCTTACTTATCTATTTCTGAATTTTGCCTCTGAGAGGCCAGATTGTTATAAACTAGTAATGGAATTAAGATACCTTTATTTTGCCTTAGGAAATATGAGTACATTATCATGTGGTATGTGTCTACATAAATGATTGTGTAACTTAATTAAACATTTTCTACCCAGAATTTGATGGCACTTTGTGAAGTGTTATCATAGTGGCTTAGGATCCACAGATAGTGTGGAACAGCTCTGGATTGCAGAAGGGGTGTCTTTGTTTTAAGTTCCATGATTAGAAAACTCAAGTAGCTAAAATCTACCAAGAAAGTCCACGACAGACTCCCTCATTGTTCTCAGATCTCCGTGCGGAAGGTCAGGGTGCTTCCCGCCATCTTCTTCTGGTAGTCCTTGTCAAATTCTTCATTTTGGGCCACAGTAAAATAGTTCTTCCAGTCCCCAGGCATCCCTGAAACAAGGCAAAATCTCAGTGATTGCAGCTGGAGTGCAGGGGGAAGCAAGCATGTCCTTTTACTACCCCCAAAAGAAAGGGGATAAACAGTAAGTTTGCTCCAGAAATTGTACAGTGATGCTGCTTGGCATGAATGAATAACAGAGCAAAACATTACTGGAAAATTGAAGCAGACTGTGGGAACCACAGAGTCACACTTGGCACCTCAGAATATAAATCTCATCTACCTTTCCTCATGAAAGGGGAGATGGAGTGGTCCATGATGCTGCTGGGCAAAGTGGTATAGTTGGCCATTGGGTTCTGCTTCATTACATCAAAGGAGGTGTGATAGATGATTTTATTCAGAACTTCTTCTGGTATGTCTTTCTCTAGGAACTTCAATATCTTCTCAATTTCCCGCTTTGGGTCCTGTATGTGAACAGTCACACCAGACAAATCATTTTGGGTCTTCTATAAGGAATGATGTTCTGTTGGGACAGTGTTTGGAGAGGAATGAGCTAAGGGATCAATTCAAATATATTCTACAATAGGTCTCAATTGACTGCTAGTCAAGGCACTGTGCTGTCCCGGATGCAGCAACACGAGGTTGAGGACTATCCCTGCCCTCAAGAGGCTTATCCTGTAGGAAGGGAATCAGATATAAACATAAACAACTGGGACTCCTCCCTGAGAAAGCACATGCTGCCTGCACACAGAGGGGATGCCAGGAGATGTGGGGGAAGGAGCAGTGATATCTCCGGGGCAGATTGGGGAAGTCCATGGAGGCAGGAATTATGTTGGCGGTGGAGTGCAGCATGACTAGTGCTAGTATGTGTCATCATACAAGAGGTGGCAAAAAGAGTCTACTGAGTTGAACAGAAGGTCATAAGTAAAAGGAACCTCAAGTTGACCCAGAATTGTGAATGCTTCTTCTGATCAAAAAGATGTAGAAAGTGATGAAGCTATAGCTTTTGATTAGATTTCTTGGCATGGGCAGAGGAGGTATTTTTGTAACTTTGGGACAATAACCCACTGAATTATGAGAGTGAATTTGTGATGCCACTCACACACAATGACTTGAAATGCAGAAGTCAGTCTACCATCCTGCTATATGGGGTTAAGCCAACCAGTGTTTATATGGATTAAACTTTAGTTTGTGATGTGGGTTTGAGGTGTGGAAGAGGGAGAAGGAAGCTACAGTTCCTGAACACAGTTATGTACACTTTTCAAACATCATTGTGTAAATGTTTATAACAATCTCATGAGGTAAACATGACACCATTTTGTAACATGGCTCCCATGTGTCAGTATCCCAGAGATTGATTTGACTCTAAAGCATGTGCTATTAACTGAGGAAGAGGGATCTTCTAGAAACTAAATGGAAGCAAAGAAAATTTAGAAGACAAAAAACAAAAAACAAAAACTCAAAAACCAGTTAGAGCTTCCTTCTGAGGATGAAACTGTGAAACTGAGGTGGAAAAAATGTCATGGGTGTGCACTGAGAGCTCTTCTGTGGGCAGGCCCATGCAGCAGCATCCTAACTGGGGCTTGTTGCCTCTGAGAATGTGGGAGGATCTCATGGAGACGACACTGCCCTCACCTCCTTCATGTCCTCGTAGAATAGGTAGAGAATGCGGTGTTGGTCTTTCACATCCCACCATCCCTTTACGTGGTCATACCAGGAGCCCCACAGCACTGAGGGGAAGGAGAGAGATGAGATGTTAATGTTAATTTGAAACTTAGAGAACAAGCATGGATGCCTTAAATAAAAGACAAAGACCCTAGGCAGAAATCTCATGTGCAGAAGACAGGGATTTTCAAAAGACGATTTAGGGAGACCTTAAAATATATTCTGGATTTCTTGGTTTATATTTCTACCTTGAACTTATTACTTCCTCATGGCTAGGGATTCACCACCCTTACTTTTCTTGCATCATTGCATAATGCTGTGCAATAAATATTGTTTCTTAACTGGCTGACTTTGAAAAGAAGACTATAATGACCAGATTGTGGGTAGCTTCATTCCCCGTAATGGTAAGTAGGAGGAAGTGAGTGCTCTGGGTATCTTCTGAAGGTCCTGCCAACTCCACCCTTCACCCTCTTCCACCCCACTCAGTGCCCACTATGGATGGACTGTGTCAATAGACACTGGGTGGGGTGAAAGAGGGTGAAGGGTGGACTTGGCAGGACTGTAAGTAGGGCCTTCGCCATCATGCTTATAGCTGGACTTTGCCAGCAGGAGTTTTTGGGAGGCTTGTAGAGGCAGAAGGGAAGGGAGGATGTTGTATTTATTTCCCTAGTATCCTTCCTGTTGGCTCACTGTGGCTTACTGGTCTCTGCACCAACTCTAGTCAAAAGGTCCTCTCCTGCCTCGGGTGACAAAGGCTCCCGGATGTTGCTTTCCCCAGAAGACTGTACCAGCCCCTGTTGGCTCTGTCTATGTTTTTGTAAATTGTCTCCTTGTTAAAGTCTCCCCAGATGACCCAGTTTGAATGGACCTTATCTGCTTCCGATGAATACCAGCATTCTTTTCCAATGTCCACATGAATAAGGAAATATGAACCTACAGATTCCTTTACTTACCTTTCCCAGCTTTGAATGTCTCAACATATTCTTCCCAAGTACCAGGGTCAGGCAGCATTTTATTCATTCTTGAGAAATGGTAGTAGGATACCAGGCAATCCTTGGCATTTCTAGCCACATAGATAATCTGAAATCAGCCGGCAGGAGGAGTGAGAGGCAGATAGAAAGAAAGTCATAAAAATACATTTTCACTGTAAACTTGTAAATGTACTTTTTAGGGAAGGAGCGGTCACATCATTAACAGTAACTGCCACTGGGACAAGGTCCTGGCAGCAGGGGAGGGCTATCTTCTCCACTTTGTAGCATTCTTAACATGGACATTTTCTAACCAAGTACATGTGCTATTTTTAATTTCTTAAAATTATAATTGAGTTTTTCCCAAAGAATTTTAATTCTTAATGACACCTGGATATAAATGTTCTCTTATTCAGAGTAGGCTACAACATGTGGACAGCAAACCAGACACTGACAGTAGCACGTGGTTCAGACCACACAGAGCCACCATGCGTTCAGGCACTCTATCAAAGAAAAGTGCTTAGAAATAAATGAAGCTATCACACCCTGTGACAGGACACTACTGGTTCCCTGTTCATGTACTCTGAAACTGTCACATTAAATGGAACCTATAAATGCTTGGACCAGCATTACTCTTTCCAAACTAAGGAAACAGAACAGGTTTTATAGACCACATGAAACCTGGCAGGCACACGACAGATCTCTTTAACTGATGAGTGTAATTCAGGTCAAAGAAATTCAAAGTAGAGCAGGGCTCAGTGGCTCATACCTATAATCCTAGCACTCTGGGAGGCTGATATGGGTGGACTACTTGAATTCAGGAGTTCAAGACCAGCCTGATCGAAAGCAAGACTCTGTCTCTAAAAATAGCCAGGCATTATGGCAGGCACCTGTAGTCCCAGCTACTTGGGAGGCTGAAGTAAGAGAATCACTTGAACCCAAGAATTTGAGCTTGCTGTGAGCTATGACACCACAGCACTCTGCCAAGGGTGACGAAGTGAGACTCTGTCTCAAAAAAAAAAAAAAAAAGAAAGAAAGAAAAGAAAGAAATTCAAGGTAGCTACTCAGGATTTCCAAGCGCCATTATTTTCTGTTCTGCTCTGCCTGCAGAGATTTGGGATTTACACACCCTGGTTTCCTGGTTTTACATTTAGGTATCAGAGCTTGCTGCAGGGGTATAATGGCATCTTTACTTCTATAGCAATGAAAATGATGTTTGTAGTGGAAGAATCTGATTCAATTAAGAGTTTTAAAAACTTGTCTGATTAGAATCTGCTATCCTTGTAGTTAACAGAAAATAAAAAGCATGAGAACAGCAGGCCACCTTATCAGAGCAGGTGCATGGAGGAAGGGTGTGGAACCTCAGTAGAGTCGATGACTCACTAAGTTTCAGTGGGAAGAAGCAACACGGTCAAGGTGAGGTGAGGTGTTTTTATAGTAAACATGAATTTGTCAATGACTGATACTATTAATTAGAAAACGTGTCTTCTTATTTGAGGGCTTTTAAACAGCAATTCTTACACTGACCAGGTGGCAGACAATTTCCAGGGAAACTAGAATGTCATTTGGTGTGTGGTTTTCTGTGTCTGTCCCCACCCCCCACCATCCTGGCAAGGAGCATTTCCTGTCCACCTGTTCCTCTGCAGAGCACCATGGCTGTCCCGTCCCACGTTTTCCCTTTTATTTCCTGCTTGATTGTCTTCCTTGGAAACCCAAGATTTTGAATCTCCTTCCTTCTTGTTTTTTGCCTTTGTCTGGCTTCATTTTATTTTTCTCTTTGCTTCCTTCTCCTTTGGCAGGGCACACAGGTCCCTCCAGAGTTACATCAGCAAACCTGTCTTGACTGACCAAAAAGTCCTTGATCTTCCAGGCGTAGCTCCCCTCACAAAGCACGAAGATAGCATGGTCTGATCCCACAATGAACGCCGGGACATTGTAATTGGCATTAAACAGACTTCCCTGCCAGAAGCTCCTCATTTCCTCTGCTTCTCAGAGGGGTTTCCTGATGCAGTGACACACATCATGAAAGCTTTCTCTTTTTTGGGATCATTTTCAATATGCTTTCAGGCTTTCCAGGTCTATCTTTGAGAAGTCCACAGTCAGCGGTCTCTCATGCTCTGGAAGATCTCCTTCTTCATGTAATCATCTTTCTCCCAGACTTCCAGAAGACACCTCACGTCCACAATACTGTAATCACCACATCCTCCTTCTTCCAGCCAGGTGGCAGCCTCTCCAGGCAGCCTGGCCAGGCTCCAGGTGGTAGCAGCAGGTGAGGCAAGAAATAGCACCAGGGCTGCCTTCTTCACCTCTGCGCCATGCTGACTACAGGACCCTGCCTCTCACACCTCTGACCTCCACCTCAAATATTATTCAGTGCCAAGGTCCATGATCTTAGAACGCCTGTTCGTAAATTTATTCTTCACAGTTTCAGAGGCTGGACAGTCCTAAAAGATAAAGGTGCTGGCAGGTTCTGTGTCTGGTGGGGGTCTTCTTCCTCTAGATGACCATGTTTTATAAGGTGTTAATCTAATTCAGGAGCGTCCTTCCCTGTGACCTAATCATCTCCCCCCCGTCTCCACCTCCTAATACTATCACTTTGGGGGTTAGGATTTCAACATGCAAATTTTAAGGGGGGCACACTCAGACTGTAGCACATAGTATTTTTCAGTGTGCAGAGAGGGTTCCCCTGTTCCACCCTGGCTTTCACTAAGCAGGGAATCTACCCAGGGTATAGGATGGGAGGAGCTAAAGCAGTTAGACATCCATTCTTATTTCACAGGATGAATCCTAGCCTTTCAGATGAATGATCACTCCCACTTTCCCATTGCTGATAAGGTGGAAGGAGCCCTGAGGGGAGTGCCAAGTCCCCCTTTGGAGCTGTTGGTGATGATATCTTTCCACAGGAAGGGCAGGGTTGTGGTCTGGGGTGGGGGTGGGGAGAGCTGACCTCCTGTCTTCCAGTCCTGCTGTCTCTTTCCTTCCTCACCACCCTGCTCCCATGCCAGCCTGTACTGCTGTCTGCCTTCTCAGCAGGGTTGGGGAGAAAGAGCACATCAGTGGTTTCTCAAGCATCTGTGTCCTGTGTCTCATTTACTCAATAGAACTTTTGTGTCCAACACAACTGACAACCCAGTCCTAGTTTCCTGGGACCAAATTGCCCCAGACTTTTGCATTCTCATCTGCATCCCCTCGTTGCTCTCTCAGATGAACACAGCTTTGGTGTGACTGTGTTTCTCTGCCCCCTTTCTTGCTGCTGGATTTCTATCTAATATTCATGAAAGCATTTAGGAAACCAAAAAGTATTACATAACTGGAAAATCTTATTCTGTAAATATGTTTAGTATAATATTTCATGTTTCTTAATGCTTGAGTATCTGGAAACAGGGTGAGCCCAGGGCCAGACAGGGAACATATTCAAATGTACTTTCGATGTGGAGTCCAATGTCAAAAAAGGTTACTGAGAATCTGTTGATCTATTTGTATTAGTTTCCCATTGCCACTGTAACAAATTACTACAAATGTAGTGATATAAATGACACAGGTTTATTCTCTCACAGTTGTGGAGGCCAGATTTCATGGCTGTCACCAGGGCTGGCTCTTTCTGGTGGCTCTCAGACGGAATTCATTTTCTTGTTGTTTTAGCATCTGGATGCCACTTTCCCTTTCCCTCTGGGGCTCATGACCCTTTCCTCCAATCACTCCAATCTCTGTCTTCAATGGCCACAACTACTCCCTTCTTCAATTTGCTTGTATCTCTTTTATTTATTTTTTATTGTTATTTTTTATTAATATGAAATCATAGCTGTGTACATTAATGTGATCATGAGGCACCATACACTGGTTTTATAAACAGTTTGACACATTTTCATCACACTGGTTAACATAGCCTTCCTGTCATTTTCTTAGTTATTGTGTTAAGAGAATTATATTCTACATTTACTAAGTTTCACATATACCCTTGTAAGATTTACCGCAGGTGTAATCCCACCAATCACCCTCCCTCTGCCCATCCTTGCCCCCTCCCTCCATTCCCTCTCCCCCTTCCCCATATTCTTAGGTTATAACTGGGTTATAGCTTTCATATGAAAGCCATAAATTAGTTTCATAGTATGGCTGAGTACATTGGATACTTTTTCTTCCATTCTTGAGATACTTTACTAAGAAGAATATGTTCCAGCTCCATCCAGGTAAACATGAAAGAGGTAAAGTCTCCATCTTTCTTTAAGGCTGCATAATATTCCATGCTGTGCATATACCACAATTTATTAATCCATTCGTGGATCGATGAGCACTTGGGCTTTTTCCATGACTTAGCAATTGTGAATTGGCCTGCAATAAACATTCTGGTGCAAATATCTTTGTTATAATGTGATTTTTTGGTCTTCCAGGTATATACCTAGTAGAGGAATTATAGGATTGAATGGCAGATCTATTTTTAGATCTCTAAGTGTTCTCCAAACATCTTTCCAAAAGGAATGTATTAATTTGCATTCCCACCAGCAATGTAGAAGTGTTCCCTTTTCTCCACATCCATGCCAACATCTCTGGTCTTGGGATTTTGTGATATGGGCTAATCTTACTGGAGTTAGATGGTATGTCAAGGTAGTTTTGATTTGCATTTCTCTGATGATTAAAGATGATGAGCATTTTTTCATCTGTCTGTAGGCCATGCACCTGTCTTCTTCAGAGAAGTTTCTCTTCAAGTCCCTTGCCCAGCCTGAGATGGGATCACTTGTTCTATTCTTGCTTATACATTTGAGTTCTCTGTGGATTCTGGATTCTCTGTGGATTATTAAACCTTTGTCAGAGACTTAACCTGCAAATATCTTCTCCCATTCTGGGGGCTGTCTGCTTGCTTTATTTACTGTGTTCTTGGCTGTGCAGAAGCTTTTTAGTTTGATCAGGTCCCAATAGTGTATTTTTGAAGCTGCTTCAATTGCCAGGGGGGGTCCTCCTTATAAAATACTCACCCAGACCGATTTATTCAAGAGTTTTCCCTGTACTCTCTTCTAGTATTTTTATAGTTTCATGTCTTAAGTTTAAATCTTTAATCCAGTGAGAGTCTATCTTAGTTAATGGTGAGAGGTGTGGGTCCAGTTTCAGTCTTCTACAGGTTGCCAGACAGTTCACCCAGCACCATTTGTTAAATAGTGAATCTTTTCCCCACTGGATGTTTTTAATTGGCTTGTCAAAGATCAAATAACGGTAATTAGCTGGATTCATCTCTTGGTTCTCTATTCTGTTCCAGACATCTACTTCTCTGTTTTTGTGCCAGTACCATGCTGTTTTGATCACTATCGATTTATAGTCTGGTCTCAGGTCTGGTAGCGTGATTCCTCCTGCTTTGTTTTTATTTCTGAGTAATGTCTTGGCTATTCGAGGTTTTTTCTGATTCCATATAAAATGAAGTATTTTTTTTTCAAGAGCTTTAAAGTATGACAGTGGAGCTTTAATAGGGATTGCATTAAAATTGTATATTGCTTTGGGTAGTATGGACATTTTAACAATGTTGATTCTTCCCAGCCATGAACATGGTATGTTTTTCCATTTGTTAACATTTTCAGCTATTTCTTTTCTTAGAGTTTCATAGTTCTCTTTATAGAGATCTTTCATGTCGTTTGTCAGATAAACTCCCAAATATTTCATCTTCTTTGGCACTACTGTGAATGGAATAGAGTCCTTAGCTGTTTTTTCAACTTGACTATTGTTGGTATATATAAAGGCTATCGATTTATGAATGTTGATTTTGTAACCTGAGATGCTGCTGTATTCCTTGATCACTTCTAAGAGTTTTGTAGTAGAATCCCTGGTGTTTTCCAGATATACAATCATATCATCTGTGAAGAGCAAAAATTTGATCTCTTCTGACTCTATATGAATACCCTTGATCGCCTTTTCTTCCCTAATTGCGATGGCTAAAACTTCCATTACAATGTTAAAGAGCAGTGGAGACAATGGGCAGCCTTGTCCGGTTCCTGATCTGAGTGGAAATGATTTCAATTTAAGTCCATTCAATATGATATTGGCTGTGGGTTTGCTGTAGATGGCCTCTATCGGTTTAAGAAATGTCCCTTCTATACCAATTTTCTTAAGTGTTCTGATCATGAAGGGATGCTGGATATTATCAAAAGCTTTTTCTGCATCAATTGAGAGAATCATATGGTCTTTGTTTTTTAATTTGTTTATGTGCTGAATTATACTTATAGATTTACGTATATTGAACCAGCCTTGAGACCCTGGGATAAAACTGACTTTGTCATGATGTATAATTTGTGTGATGTGTTGCTGGATTCTGTTTGTTAGGATCTTGTTGAATAGTTTTGCATCTATATTCATTAGTGATGTTGGTCTATAATTTTCTTTTCTTGTTGGGTCTTTTCCTGGTTTGGAGATCAGGGTGATGTTTGTTTCATAGAATGTGTTGGGTAGTGTTCCTTCTTTTTCTACATTTTGGAACAGGTTGAGTAATATAGGTACTAGTTCCTCTTTAAAGGTTTGGTAGAATTCTGACGTGAAGCCATCTGGTCCCGGGCTTTTCCTTTTAGGGAGATTTTGTATGGTTGATGCTATTTCAGAACTTGATATTGGTCTGTTCAACATTTCCACTTGATTCTGGCTAAGTGTTGGAAGGTGACGTGCTTCCAACTATTGGTAAATTTCCTTCAGATTTTCATATTTCTGAGAATAAAGTTTCTTGTAATATTCATTAAGAATTTTTTTAATTTCTGAGGAGTCTGTTGTTATTTTGTCTTTGTCATTTCTGATTGATGAAATTAGAGATTTTACTCTTTTTTTCCTGGTTAGGTTAGCCATGGGTTTATCTATTTTATTGACCTTTTTGAAAAACCAACTTTTTGATTTATTGATCTGTTGTATAATTCTTTTGTTTTCAATTTTATTTAATTCTGCTCTAATTTTGGTTATTTCTTTTCTTCTACTGGGTTTGGGGTTGGAATGTTCTTCCTTTTACAGTTGCTTGAGATGTCCTGTTAAGTTGTTAACTTCCTCTCTTTCCGTTCTCTTGAGGAAGGCTTGCAGTGCTATAAATTTCCCTTTTAGGACGGCCTTTGCGGGATCTGAGAGGTTCTGATAATTTGTGTCTTCATTGTTGTTTTGTTCCAAAAATTGGCAATTTCCTTCTTGCTCTCATCTCTGACCCAGCTATCATTCAGCAGAAGGTTATTTAACTTCCATGTTTTTGTATGAGTATACAGGTTCCTGTTGTTACTGAGTTCAACTTTTATTCCATGGTGGTTCGAGAGGATGCAAGGAATAATTTCTATTCCTTTAAATTTACTGAGGTTAGATTTGTGACCTAAGATGTGATCGATTTTGGAGTATGTTTCATGGGCTGATGACAAGTATGTGTATTCAGTTTTGTTGGGATGAAATGTTCTGTAGATGTCTGCTAAATCCAAATGTTGGATTTAGGTTTAAATCTAAAATTTCTTTGCTCAGCTTCTTATTGGAGGATCTATTCAACACTGGCAAAGAAGTGTTGAAATCTCTGACTATTATGGAGCTGAAGGAAATCAAGTTGCTCATGTCAGTTAGAGTTTGTCTTATAAATTGAGGCACATTCTGGTTGGATGCATTAATATTCACAATTGAAAACTCATCATATTGAGTATTACCCTTAACAAATATGAAGTGACCATTCTTATTCTTTCGTACTTTTGTTGGTTTAAAGCCTGTTGTGTCTGCAAATAGAATTGCAATGCCTGCATTTTTATGGCTACCATTTGCCTGAAATACGGACAACCATCCTTTCACCCTGAGTCTGTATTTATCTTTTAAGGTAAGATGTGACTCTTGTATGTAGCAAATATCTGGCCTAAGTTTTTGTATGCAGTCAGCTAAACTGTGCCTCTTTAGAGGACAGTTTAATCCGCTCACATTAATGGAGAATATTGATAAGTCTGGTAAAATTTTGGGTATCAAGTTTTTCGAAAGTCCAGTGGACACTTTTAATCCTTTTGCCACTGTGGATGTTGGAGTTTGATGAAAGTTTCTGAGTGAGTTTATTTTTCTGGTAGAGGATTGGGCTGGTCATTATGGAGGATAGGTCTGAGAATATCCTGAAGAGCTGGTTTGGTTATGGCAAATTTCTTCAACATATGAATGTCATTAAAGTATTTAATTGCTCCATCATAAATAAAACTCAGTTTAGCTGGATACAGGATCCGGGGTTGAAAGTTATTTTGCTTTAGGAGATTAAAAGTCGATGACCACCCTCTTCTGGCTTGAAAAGTTTCAGCATAGAGATCTGCAGTCATTCTAATATTCTTCCCTTTGTAGGTAATAGATTTCTTACATCTAGCTGCTTTGAGAATTTTCTCTTTCATTTTAACACTAGTGAAGCTAATTACGATATGCCTTGGGGAATGTCTTATTTGGATTGAGTCGTGCTGGGGTTCTGAAACCGTCTGCTATCTGAATTTCAGAATCTCTTGGCATGTCTGAAAGTTTTCTTTCATAATTTCATGGAGAAGGGCCTCTGTGCCTTGCGAGTCCACTTTATCACTTTCAGGGATTCCAATGAGTTGGATATTAGCCTTCCTTGAATTATCCCAGAGCTCTCTGAGAGAATGATCTGTTTTGGCTCTCCAGAGTTTGGGAGCATTCAAAAGCTTTGTCTTCAATGTCAGAAATGCTTTCTTCTGCTTGCTC
The DNA here is from genome assembly GCF_027406575.1 of Nycticebus coucang. Taxonomy (NCBI): domain Eukaryota; kingdom Metazoa; phylum Chordata; class Mammalia; order Primates; family Lorisidae; genus Nycticebus; species Nycticebus coucang. Next base: position 102,883,679 of record NC_069783.1, on the reverse strand, counting down.
CACTCTGTTACTGAGGGATTCTACTGTATTTTTCAGATCTTTGAGGGCTGCAAATTTTTGCTTCAGTGCATCAAACTCTTTGGTGGTTTTGTCTTTAAATTCATTAAATTCTTGAGATAACTTTTGAATTTCTCCTTGTATTTCTAATTCTGACTTTTGAATTGCTCTCTGAATTTCTACTTCCAATTTTTCCTCCATTCTATTAATCTTGTTTGCAATCCAAATTCTGAATTCGATTTCTGACATCTTGGCCAGCTGTTTATGAATGGGATCTTCAGTTACATCTGCCATATTTTTCCTTGGGGGTGTTGATCTGTTCTGGTTATTCATGTTACCAGAGTTTTTCCGCTGATTCCACCCCATGATTATTTTACACTATTTGACCTTTCCCCTGAAGCTTTGTTGAGGACCCGTACAGTGCTACAGCCTGAGAAACTGGGGACCTATTTGGTGTGGTGGGGCTAAGTGGTTCTGTCTTGTTTTCAGCTGGTCTTTGTTTGACCCTAGTGAAACAGTTATTCTGGGTTGAAGTCTCAGCTGTGGAGAAATACCAGCAATTAAGTCAACCTCCATAGGCAACAATTGGAAAAGGAAAATCAAACTTTCCTACAACTACACACCCAGGGCACCACTTGAATAGTCCTCAGGCGATTGGCTCAGTTCAAAAGGTCCAAATCAATTGTCTCAGTCAGCACCTGTCTCAGGTGTGAGAGTTTCAAAAGTCTCTGGGATCTGGATCGCAGGGTTCTGGTGACAACTCAAATATGACTTGCTCCGGTGCTCCGTGAAGTCAGGAGGACCCACCCAGCAAATAGAGTAGTCTGGGAAGGTTGATGCCTCCTTCCCCACCTTGCACCTCTGTCACACCCAGTCACTGATAGCCCCGCAGGGCTGTGACTCAGTTGCCTCCTGTGAGCAGATACTCCAGGGGTTTGCACCTGCCTGAATCACAAGGAAATCTGTATCTCCTCAGCCAGACCACTGTCTCTGCCTCTATCCAGCAGGGAGTGGTGAGGCCTGACAACCTTGGGTGCTTGATGGAGGCTGGGGGGTGTTCACTCAATTCCAGCCCCGCCCCTGATTGATGTTACTGACAGAACAGAACAACTTTGTGGGAATTTGTTTCTGTCCCTGCTAAATTCCTCTGCAGAAGAGAAGCTGTTTTGAGTTCCCAGAACTTGTGCCTCAGGCCCTGTCTTTACTCCTGCAGGTTTGTATTGGTAGCAGGGTCAGCTCTAGCCTCCTGCCTTCCTTTGTCTATAGGCTGATGATCCCCTGAGGGCCAGGTGCGTCTTAGGCTCAGTAAAGTGGTCCTCTGGGTCAGTCCTTTCCTGGGAATTTCCCGGCTCTGAGCATGCGTTTTCTAGTCCCCATGCTCCACCCAGGCTGGTACCACTACAGGCAAACCCTTTACTCACGAGGCCTGTGTTTCAGTCCCACATGTGTTCCGCGGTGGTTGCCATCTGAGAAGATGCCTGGCCTCCTCTGGTTGCCCAGGGAGATAGGGGTTGTGGCTTTGGAATATCCGGGGGTGGGCTGTATTGTTGCCAAAAATGGCTGCTGCTCTGTACCTCAGCGCACTGCCGCTCTGGTGTGGTTCCAACTCAGCCGACTGTCATCTCCTCACTCCTGTGCCACAGAATCAGCACTGACCAGCTGCAGTTTAGGCCCTGTCCACACTCCTTGAGAAATCACCCAAGAATCTGGACTCCTGGGGGACAGGCCTCCAGACCTCAGAGTGAGAGTGGAGGAGAGTGCTGGGAGCTCAGAATTGCAGGTCGAATCACCACTCATTGATACCAAATGAGCAAATAAACAGACAAAAAGGCTACCAGAGACACAAGCCCACAGATGCACAAACAATCAGAAACACATAGACATACGGATAACAACAAAAATAACTACAATAAAAATAATGATAATCATATAATAATTGAGGGAAAAAAGGGTAAAAAACATACAAACAAAATGAACAAACAAAAAACCCTCTAGAAATCTGATGTTAGCATTCTCAGATACCATAGGAATGGAAGAAGAGGAAGAGCGAAGTGAGAAAAAAAAGGTGGTGTTCATAAAAATGTTAAAAAAGAAGAAATAATTAAAAATAGAAAAAATAAAAATAAAAAAATGTAAAAAAAATAAAAATAAAGATAATTCCTCCAAGAAAATGATAAGAAAAGAAAAAAAAAGGCACCAACCACAAAAATATTATTCTTGTATATATGTAGAAATATACATCTATATATATGACGTAGGGATCGCCTTTTGTAGGAATATATTTATAATGCAATATACTTTCTGGACACTAGGTGGTGCTGTGAGAGGTTCCCAGGCTTATACCTGATTCACAGTTTATACTGTTACCACGGTAACCACCCTACCTGGCCTGATCACCATTTTGGAGTTTCTGTAAAAGTTTTTTTACCTAATTTTTGTGCAACCTCAGCTGCTCTGTTCCAGCCAGCCCTCTTATCTGACCTCCCAACTCAGTGCAGGAGTCCATGTTTCACAAATCTTTCCACTCTGCTCCCATATTCTCCTGCAAACTGGCAACTGCAATCGGCTGTGGGGGAGGGTGCTGGCTGCTGCCGGGTTGCTGCCATTGCAGCTGCAGCACAGAAACCTTATACTCAGTTTTGTGGCTCAGAGTGTCACTTTTGAGTCTGGAATTTTGAGTTCAGCCACCCACCAGTTCGCTGCGCTGCCTCAACTACCAGCCCGCACAAATATTCCCCACCAGGAATGGTCCAGTCTGTTTAATCACTCCTGTTGTTCTGGGGGAAGGTGTCCACCATTTCGGACAATTCAAAATGTCTGTTTCCTGGGTGGGATCTCTCTCTTTCAATTTTCCATTGAGTTGCTAAGTTCCTTGTGATTCTGAGTGGCTCCCCTTTTGGGTACCAAACTCTGCTCAGGAATAAATTTTCGTCAGTTGGGTTTTGCCAGGAATTGCAAACTACTGTCCTCTGTGAGGGAGGGTCCTGCTGGCCAGCATGGCCAAGCAGGGAAAATCTCTACAACAGAGTCCGTGGTTTTAAATTATACCTCATATACAGCAATCCGCCAATTTGCTGCGCATCTCCAGCTGTCTGTCCACACCAATAATCCACGCGGGGAAAAGATCCAGACTCCCCTTCCTCTCACCTGATGACTTGGGAGAGGTGGGCTACATGCCCGTCCTGTCTGCCATCATCCTTGTATCTCTTTTGTAAAGACTCTTGTGATGATATTTAGGACCCAAATAATCCATGATAATCTTCTCATCTCACAATCCTTGACTTAGTCTCATCTGCAGAGTCTAGTTTGCAATATTCCCAGATTTTGGTGATTAGGATGTAGATTATTGTTCTGTGACAATTACTAAGCCTTCATAACATGAAAAGCTTAGCCTAATCTCTCTGAAGTCATCTCCTAATCAAATAATCCACAAGTCTAAAAGTATAAGGAGAAGTGCTGCAATTGAGATTTTTGTGTTGGTTAGAAGTCTTGATTTTACAAAAAGAAAGTGTGAGTATAACGACTAACCAGGTCTTAGGTTGTCTTTTGACATTGCATCTATAGGGTTTGTAAATAATATTGGCTCTGGAGCAGCAAAAGAAATGAGTGAAGGTATCTATTGGTGGGAATAAACCAGGATGTTCTCACAAGTCGAAACAATCTAGGTTTAATCTCAGAGAAGCAAATCAGAAATAGTTATCCATTTTGATACACAGAAAACTATTCAGTGGTATTGTACTTTATTTGGAGATAGGAAATTGGCAAAATAAAGAGCTGGTGAGTCGTGGAAACCTGGAAAAAAGAGAGTCAAAAGCAATCATTTGCATTGTGTGTCTGAGCCCCACACTGAGGAGAAAATCTTGGCTAGACTTGACTTTTATGATTTTCTTGTTTAGTCCAGAAAGTAAAAGACTCTGCAGTTGTCTTAACTGAGAGATACTTTTAAAAATTAACTCGCTGTCTCAGCACCAATCATATTTCCAAAATAGCTTGTCCACCAAAGAAGATGTGCTGGTCCAGCTGATATAAGTGTTTAATTTGATACATTTAATTGAAAATCATAAATTGATATTTCCTTTATAGTCCATATTTCATTAATTTCAAGACTGTGAAGCAGATATTAAAAGAAAACACTAGTATATTCAATGTATATTACATTTAGGGTCTGAATTTGGAAGTATCAAAAAAAGTTTTTTGAAAATGGAGGAAATAGGTGTAGAATACTACTTGAGGGCTTAATTCATGAGATATGTTTTCTATACTCATGTAAGGTCAGACCAAGTTCCTATACACTGAAAAAATCAGATTTATATTCTGGAAAGGAAGAGGATCATATTTTGGAAATATGTAAAATTATATTTCCCAGGTTTCCCCCCAAATAGTTCTCTTTCATATCTCACCATGCTTTGGTGGGTGCTTCTTAGAAGACTCAAACTAAGATAATAGCCTTCCTTAGGAGACACGTGCTTTGTTTCATTAATCATCCATTTTGAAAGTGGCTTTATTGGTAGAAAATCCGAATGGTTTTGTCTGAAAACTTCCCAGTTTGTACCTAGAAATTATATTTTGAAGGAAAGGTGGATCCAGAATGGAGTATGTGGGAATGTGGAGCTGTGTCACTATCTGCCCTATAGCTCCACTGCTCATTTCTCTTCTAATTCCTTTGATTGTTTCTACTTAGATAAAGACATCATTTGGCCATACTGATCAAAACTTTGTTTGAAGAGTTGACTTTTCTTACCTTTGAATTTTCTTTCCAGAAGGAAGGTGGTAGCATCTGAACAGGCAGATGAGTCTTCAAAGTTCTAGGAGAAGGCATTTTGTTAGCCAGATCCAGACCTGGGAAATAAGGCCACACATTCAGCCACACATTTCTCATCATCTGCATGAACTCAGTATTATTGCTGTTGTCAATCATCTGGAAACAATTTGGCCAAATGATTGGACCTTTGCCTAAAATAATGGCCTACATGTCTGTTTACCTCTTTTTTCCCCCAAGATCGGTTATATTAGATCATAAAACAAGTTTCAAACAAAGCAGAAAAATCATAATTATTTGATGTATCTTCTCAGACAACAGTAGAAGTTAGTTACAAGAACTCTCAAATCCACATAAAGTAATGGAAATTAAACAAATTGCTGCTGAACAATACATGGGTCAATGATGAAATTTAGATAGAAATCAAAAGATTTTTCAAATTGTACAACAGTGATGACACCAGCTTCAAAAATCTTTGGGATTTTGCACACAGAAGCAGTGCTAAGAGAGACATTCCCAGCCTTAAATCTGTACATCAAGAAGTGAGAAAGATCACAAATAAAAAACCTAGTGTTGCACCTCAAGGAATTAGAAAAAGAAAAGCAAACAAAACCCAAAGCTGCCAGAAGAAAAGAAATAGCAAAGCTCATAGCTGAATTAAATGAAATTGAAACAAAAAACTAAAAATTAAAAAAGTACACAAGATCAATGAAACAAAAAGTTAGTTCTTTGAAAAGATAAACAAAATCAGTAGACCTCTAGCTGGATTAATGAGAAATGAAAGAGACAAGATTCAAATAAGCTCAATCAGAAGTGAAAAAGAAGACATTACAACTGATACCACAGAAACACAAAATATCATCTTTGACTACTATAAAGACTTCTATGCAGTTATCCTGTATAAGAAGACTAAATAGGGAAATTCAATCCCTTCTGGCTTATAAGGTCTCTGTGGAGAACTCTGCAGTTTGAATGATGGGGTTTCCTTTCTAAGTAACTTCCTGCTTTGTATTGAAGCTTTTAGGATTTCTTTATTCACTTTGATTTTGGCCAGCCTGTTGACTGTCTGCCTCGGTGATGTTCTATTTGCTACAAGTCTTCCAGGTGTGTTCAATGACCATCTCAAATTTGGATATCTGAATCTCTAGTGATACCAGGGAAGTTCTCATCAATTATTCTATCAAATTGGTTTTCCATGCTTTTTGCTTTTTCTTCTTCTCCCTCTGGGATACTGATTCTTATACTAGCTCATTTTGCTTACTTCCATATTTCTCATAGTGATTGTTTATTCTTCTTTAATCTTTCACTACATTTTTTAACTGACTGGGGGTAATTTGGAAGCCTGTTTTCAAACACTGAAATTATTTTAATTGCTTAGCCTAGAAAGTTGTTAAAATTTTAAAATTCCTAAAATGACTTTTTCATTTAAGTTCCGTTATAGCTTTTCTTACGTTATCTATCTCTTTAGATAATTTTTCCATTCTTATTTCAGGCAAATTCTACCACACCTACAAATAAGAACCAGCTCCTATTCTACTTAACATGACATGTTCCATAACATTGAGGATGGAATCCTCCCTAACTCATTCTACAAGGTCAGTATCACCTTGATACCAAAAGCCAGGAAAAAATGTAATGAAAACATAAAATTGCAGATTAATATCAACATCAACACTAGCAAAACAAATTCAAAAGTACATCACAAAGATAACTCATCATGATCAAGTGGATATCATTCCAGGGATGAAACTATGATGCAATACATGCAAATCTATAAATGTGATTCACCATATAAACAGAAGTAAAAACAAAGACCATATAATCATCTCAATAAGTACACAAAAAGCATTCAATAAAATCCAGCACTCGTTTGTGATGATAGAAGGCATAGAAGGAAAATACCTCAAAATAAAAAAGCCAAATGTGACAAACCCACAGCCAGTATCATGTTGAATGTGGAAAAGCTGAACACATTCCCCCACAAACTGGAACAAGACACTGTCATCACTCTTCTTCAACACAGTACTGGAAAGTCTAGCCAGAGCAATCAGGCAAGACAAAATAAAAAGAACATCAAATAATGAAAGAAGTGGTCAAATTATGCCTTTTTGTTTCTATGTAGAAAACCTTGAAGACTCAACCAAAAGACTCTTAGAATTGATAAATAAATTTAGTAATGTCTTAGGTTACAAAATCAATATATACAATTCAATAACATTTCTATATACTAACAACAATCAAGCTGAGAGTCAAATCAAGAACATAATACCATTTATAATAACTGTAAAGAAAATAAAATACTGAGGAATATACTTAATCATAGAAGTGAAAGATCTCTACAAGGGGAAGTACAAAACACTGAATAAGAGATCATAGATGACACAAGCAAATGGAAAAATGTACCATGTTCCTGGATTGGAAGAATCAACATTAAAAAAATATATATCTGTACTTCCCAAAGTGATTTACAGATTCACTGAAGTTTCCATCAAAATGTCAACATTATTTTTCATAGATCTAGAAAAATAAGTTCACATGGAACTAAAAAAGAGCCCAAATATCCAAAGAAATCCTAAGCAAAAAGAAGAAATCCTGAGGTATCACATTACCTGATTTCAAATTATACTACAAAGCTGTAGTAACCAAAAAGAAACGTACTGGGATAAAGGTAGACACATAGACCCATGGAACTAAATAGTGAACTCAGATACAAAACGATTTAGCTACAACCAGCTGACTTTTGACAATGTAGACAAAAACATGCACTTGGTATAGGACCACTTACTTGGTAAATGATTCTGGGAAAACTGAATAGAAACATGCAGAAGAATAACATTGGATTCCTATCTCTAACCATATATAAAAATTAACTCAAGACTTAAATGTTAGAAGTGAAACCATAAAAATTCTAGAAAAAAATGTAGGAAAAACTCTTCTAGCCATTGGGGCTAGGCAGAAAATTTATGAACAAGACTCCAGAAGAAAGTGCAGGAACAACAAAAATAAATAAATAGGGCTTAACTAAACTAAAAGGTTTCTCCATAGCAAAAACAATAATCAACAGAGTAAGTAGAAAACCTACAGACTGGGAGAAAATATTCACAAAGTCTACATCTGACAAAGGGCTTATTATCATAATTTACAAAGAACTCAAACAAACAAGTAATCAATAAACAAATAACCCCATCAAAATTTGGGAAAAGATAGGAACAGATTTTTCTCCAATGAAGATGGACAAGTGTCAAAAAAAAAAAAAAAAGAAAAAGAAAAAATTGTCAACATCTTTAATTATCAGGGAAATGCAAATTAACCCAGGGACTGTGCAGTACTTAGAAATGAGATATGCCAATTGAGGCATGCAGTGATCACAACAACCAGTGGTGGGAATATATGAGTGCCACTGGTTGTTCTTTGGTTTTTTACCAATCAAAATAATTCACCAAAGTTGGTTTTAGTTTCTGCTTTTTGTACAAATTATATCAGGTAGAACTGTGAAAAATATCGAGAATGAAACACATGATGCTTACAAAATCAAGTCAGGTAACATAACAGTAACATGTGTCATCAACTTTTTGTTTGCAAAGTGAACAACACCTACAGACATCATTCACACCCACTGAACATCTTGTTTGAATGCCTGTAGGTGTTGTTTACAGCCAAAAGGTTAAAGCTAAGTGAGATACCACTTTACCCCTCTCTGAATGGCCATTATTAATAAATAAAAAACAATAGATGTTGGTGCAGATGTGATGAAAGGGAATACTTTTATATTATTAGTGGGAATGTCAACTAGTAAATTACTATGTAAACAGTATGGCGATTTCTAAAAGAACTAAAAGTAGACCTATCATTTAATCCAGCAACCCCATGATTAAGTATCTACCTAAAGGAAAAGAAGTCATTCTATAAAAAGACATCTGCACCTGCATGTTTATCACAGCATAATTCACAATTGCAAAGATACGGAGCCAACCTAAGTGCTCACCAATTGATGAGTGGATAAAGAAAATATCTTTTGTGTGTGTATATATAAATGGATATATATATATATATATATATATAGAGAGAGAGAGAGAGAGAGAGGGAGAGGGAGAGGGAGAGGGAGAGAGAAGGAGAGAGATTATCAGGGTTAGAAAACAAAATACCACATATTCTCACTTACATATAAATGGAAGCTAAATGAGGGATATATATGATCCTAAAGTGGCATGATGTATATTGAAAAACTAAGATGGGGGGAGATGGGTAAATTGAAAGTCCTGACTTCCGCATGATATAATTCATCTATGTAACAAAAAATACTTGTATCCTGTAAATTTTTTGGAATAAAAAAAAATACAAAGAAACTTGCAGCTAGTTGAAATTAAATATAGTTAATCAAACACAAACCTTTATTCTACCCATATATGCCAGAAGTAGTTTAAAAAATAAATTTACAAAGTTCATTGAATAAAAGCAAGAAAACAACCAAGAGAATGACAATAAGATAAAGAAAGATGTAAAATTGTTCAGAAGAAAGGTAAAGAATGTCCAATATTAGTATAAATCACAGTCCCTGAAAAGTAAATAAAAATAGTAAATAGAACTAGTATTTAAACCTATAATCTGAAGGTTTCTAGGAAAAAACCCTTCATTTACTTCTGGAGTTATGGAGTTATCAGGGAAAGTTGATTTTTAATGATCAATTCTTAAACATAAAAATGTTTTTATGTTTTATGATAAGGAAAATAATTCTTAGGGCCTCCAGGTAAAAGATGAAATAAATCATAAAGTGAAAGGAGTTAAACTGGTTTCAGATTTCTGAAAAAAACAGCACAAAAAGCAAGAAAACACTGCAGTAGCATTTTAAAAAAACTTAAGGGAAAAATGTGTGAATGAAAGCTATGCTCAGGCAAGCTCTGCTTCAAGTATCAAAATAATAGATAAAAGTTTTAAATGTGCAAGAACTCAGAGAATATAGTATACATATGCCTTTCCTGAGCAATCTGCTAGGATAAATTTAGTTCAACCAAGGGATGAATTGAAAAATTTTATCAAAAAGACTAATGGTAAATATTTTACATTAAATAATACTAGAACTAAAAGTTAATGAAGGTGAAGGCCTGGATAGAAGGATAATGTGTAAACCTTATAGGTTCCAACAAAGTAGAAACAATATGAATGAAAAATTCACTTAGAGATAGATATCATAGAAAAGAACCAAATAAATTTCTGGAAGTGAAGAATTCACTGAATCAAATACTAAATACATTTGAAACTTTCAAAAAGACCAGATGATCCAGATGCAGTGGCTCATACCTGTAATCCCAGGAATCCCAGGAGGACGATTGGAGGCCAGGAGTTCAAGGTCAGACTGGGCAACATAAGTGAGATCCTGTCTTTAAAAAAATGAGAACACCTCCCCTCTAAATCCCCAACAGAGGCTCAGGCCTATAGCTCAGAGGCTAGGGTGCCAGCCACGTACACCAGAGCTGGTGGTTTCAAATCCAGCCCTGGCCTGCCAAACAAAGTAGTCCTAGTTACTTGGGAGGCTGAGACAAGAAGATCACTTAAGCCCAAGAGTTTGAGGTTGCTGTGAGCTATAACACCATGGCACTCTACCCAGGGCAACATAATGAGACTCTGTCTCAAAAAAAAAAAAAAAAAAATCTCCAATAGACTAGATTAAGTAGAAGAAAGAATCTCAGACTATGAAGCCCAGTCTTTTGAACTAACCCACTCAGAAAAAAAAAAAAAGAATAAAAAAGGAGCAAAGCCTACATGCATGACATATGGAATACCATAAAGCAATGAAATATTTGAATTTTTGGAGTTCAAGAAGTTAAAGAGAAAACAAAAGTGTTAGAGAAGCCATTTAACAAAATAATGGATGAAAACTTCTCAAGTCTAGGGAGAGATTTGGATATCTAGACACAGTGGGCCCAGAGATTGCCAAATGTATACAAAATGAAAAGATTTTCTCTTTGGCACATTATAGGAAAACTGTCATAAGTCATAGACAAAGACAAAGAGTGAATTCTAAAATAATCAAGAGAAAAGTGGCTATTCAATCATAAAGGTAGAATAACAGTAGATTTCTTAGCAGAAACCTTACAGACCAAGAGAGTATTGGATGATATATTCAAAGTGCTGAAAGAAAAAAAAACCCTGCATCCAAGGATATACTATATCTAGCACAGTTATCCTTTATAAATAGAGGAGAAATAAGTCTTTCCTGGACAAACAAAAGCTGAGAGAATTCATCACTTCACTAGTTCTATAAGAAAAACCTAAGGGAGTCTTATATCCAGAAGCGAAAGAGCACTATATACCATCACAAAAACACAAGAAAATATAAAAACCAGTTGAGGAGCAAATATGCAAACAACAAGGAGAAAGGACCCAAATGTTACCACTACAGAAAACCACCAAACCACAATGACAAAAAAAAAAAAAAAAAAGAAAGAAAAGAAAAAAGGAACAAATGATGTATGAAACAAACAGCAATCAATTAATAAAATGGCAGGAATAAGCCCTCACAGATTCATAAAAACCTTGAATGTAAACAGATTAAACTTTCCATTGAAAAGATATAGACTGCCTAAATGGATGAAGAAACACGATGCAACTTTATACTGCTTACAAGAAACTCATCTCACCTGTAAAGACATATATAGACAAAAAGTAAAGAGATGGATAAAGATATTCCATGAAAACAGAAACCAGACATGAGTAGGAATAGCTATCTTATATCAGATTAAATAGACTTTAAGTCAAAAGAAGTACAAAGAGACAACTAAGGTCATTACATAATGATAAAGGGATTAATTTTCAAACATATATGTACCCCACGACACCAGAACACCCAGATATATAAAGCAAATATTATTTGATTTAAAAGAAGAGGTAGACTCCAATAAATAATAGTCAAGGACTTCAACATCCCACTCTTAGCATTAGAAAGATCATCTAAACATAAAATTAACTGAGAAACATTGAATTTAAACTACACATTGGACCAAATGAACCTAGAAGACATTGACAAAACATTTCACCCAATAGCTGCAGGACATACATTCTTCTTAGTTGATGGAACATTCTTCAGTATAGACCATACGTTCGACCCCAAAACTCAACAAGTTAAAAAAAAAATTAAAATCATATCAAGCATGAACTCAGACCAAAATGTAATAATCAGAACTTTGAAACTATACAAACACATGAAAATTAAACATTTTCCTAATGACCAAGAAAGAAATTAAGGAGGAAATAAAAACTTTCTTTAAACAAATGAGAATTGACACATATCGCTCCTCTCGCGTCTTCTCAGCGGTCGCCGCCGCCTCTTCCTGCCTCGTCTCTGCTTCTGCTGCCGCCGCTCCAGTCGAATCCCAACCCCGGGCGAAGCGTTTTCTTATTTATTTCCGTTTTCTCGCCACTGCAGCCTCCTGACACCGTGATCCGGGCGGGCCCCGCAGAAATCTTATTCCCTCTCCGGCCTCACACTAGTATCGCATGGCCACTATCCAGAACCTCCAATCTTTCGACCCCTTTGCTGATGCAACTAAGGGTGACGACTTACTCCCGGCAGGGACTGAGGATCACATTCATGTAAGAATCCAGCAACGAAACGGCAGAAAGACACTGACTACTGTTCAGGGCATTGCAGATGATTATGACAAAAAGAAACTTGTGAAAGCTTTCAAAAAGAAATTTGCCTGTAATGGTACTGTGATTGAACATCCTGAATACGGAGAGGTTATTCCCCTGCAAGGTGACCAAAGAAAGAATATTTGCCAGTTTCTCTTGGAGGTTGGCGTCAAGGAGGAGCAGCTTAAGGTTAATGGATTCTAAAATGAACCTAAATACGTGGAGAATATCTTGAATAATTTTGTTCCCTAAACCCAGTTTGGCTGCCTTGTGAAATGATTCTCTGCAGTAAACGGACTTCTCATTTATTTAATCATTCAAACTTCCATTCACATCTGCATGATCACAGAAAAAATGGGGTATGTAGGCTAGTAACACATAAGAAAATTGCAGTGAGATGGTAACAAAACCCCGTATTCATCTTAACATGTTTCCAATGGAAAATATTTTGTTTTGAGTGTTTATTTGTTTATTGTTCAGTTTATTTTCATTTAATTAAAAGTTTTTGTTGTATTAAACCATGCATGTTGCAGCTTAACAATAAAAAAAAAAAACTGTGAATCTTTTTGTGAGCAGTTATGCTCCTAAATCTAAGTAAAATACACGTGTTTTATCTTTAAAAAAAAAAATTGACACATATCATACTGAAATCTATGAGATACAGAAAAGGCACTGCTAAGAAGAAAGTTTATTACAAAAAAGCACATACATCCAAAAAGTGGAAAGATTTCAAATAAACAATCCAAGGATACACCTCAAGGAACTGGAAAAGAAAGAACAAAACAAACCCAATATTAGTAGAAGGAAGGAAATAATAAAGATCAGAGCAGAACTAAATGAGATGGAGACTAAGAAAAAAATCAAAGAATCGATGAAATGAATAGTTCTAAATAGAAACAAAATCAATAAAGGATTTTCTATATTAACAAAGAAAAAAGAAGATCTAAATAAAATCAGAAATGAAAAAGGAGATTACAACTGATACCTATAGATACAAAACATAAAAAGAGACTATTATTAACAACTGCGCACTAGCAAACTGGAAAATCTAGAGGAAATGGATAAATTCCTGGACAAATACAATCTACCAAGAGTGAATTAAGAATAGAAAACTTGAATAAGCCACTAACAAGTAATGAGATCAAAGCAGTAATAAAGTCTCCCAACAAGGAAATGTTTAGGACTGAATGGTTTCACTGCTGAATTCTATCAAACTTTTAATAAGAAGTAACATTAGGGGTGGCACCTGTGGCTCAGTGAGTAGGGCTGGCCCCATAGTTCAAACCCGGCCTCAGCCAAACTGCAACAACAAACAAAATAGCTGGGCATTGTGGTGAGTGCCTGTAGTCCCAGCTACTCAGGAGGCTGAGGCAAGAGAATCACCTAAGCCCAAGAGCTGGAGGTTGCTGTGAGCTGTGATGCCACAGCACTCTACCTGGGGTGACAAAGTGAGACTCTGTCTCTAAAAAAAAAAAGAAGAAGAAGTAACATTAGTTCTCCTAAAACTATTACAAAAAACTGAAGATAAATAAATTCTCTCAAATTCATTCTACAAGGCCAACATTACCTGATTCCAAAACCAGACGAGAATGCAACAAAAACAGAATACCACAGGCTCATATCCCTCATAAACATAGATACAAAAATACTAGCAGATAGAATCTAATAGCATATAAAAAATATACCATTATCAAGTAGGATTTATTTCAGGGATGCAAATGTAGTTTGACATACATAAATCAATAAATGTGATATATTCTGTGATATATCAGAATGAAAGATAAAAACCTTATAATCATCACAAATACAAAAAAAGCTTTTGGTAAAATTCAGCATCCTTTCATAATAAAAACTCTCAACAAACTAGGCATAGAAAGAACATACCTCAGTGTAATACAGGTCACATATTATAAACCTACAGCTAACACCACACTGAATGGGGAAAGGAGGAAAGCTTTTCCTCGAATTGGAACAAGACAAGGATGTCCACTTCCACCATTTCTACTCAACACAGTACCGGAAGTCCTAACCAGAGCAATCAGACAAGAGAAATAAATAAAAGGCATCCATACTGGAAAAGAATAATTCAAATTGCTTTTCTTTGCTGATGATATGATGTTATATCAGAAAAACAAAGACTTCACCAGTAAACTCTTAGAACTGATTAATAAATTCAGTAATGTTGCAGAAGACAAAAGCAACATGCAAAAAATTAGTAGCATTTCTGTACAACAGTAATGAACCAGTGGAGAAAGAAATCAAGAAGGTAATCCCATTTACCAAAGCTATGAAAACAAAATAGCACACCTAGAAATAAATTTAGCCAAGGAGATAAAAGATCTCTACAAGGAAAACTCTACAACAATGATGAAAGAAATTGAAGAGGACACAAACAAATGGAAAGATATCTCACGCTCATGGATTGGAAGAAATAACAGCATTAAAATGATCATATTGCCCAAAGAAATCTACAGATTTAATGCAAGCCCTATCAAAATACTACTGTCTTATTGTGAAATAATAAATGGACACTGTTTTAAACTAAAAAAAAAAAGAATACTACCGTCTTTTTTTCACAGAATTATTAAAAAATCCTAAAATTTATATGGAACTAAAAAATATCCAAAACAGCAAAAGCAATCCTGAGCAATAAGAACAAAGCTGGAGGCATCACACTACCTATCTTCAAAATATATGATAAGGCTACAGTAACCAAAACAGCATGGTATTTGTATTTATGTAAAAACAGACACATAGAACAAGGGGAGAGAGTAGAAAATCCAGAAATAAATCTATGTCTTTATAGCCAGCTGATTTCAACAAAGATACCAAGAATGTACTTGGGGAAAGGACACTGTCTTCAATAAATTGTGCTGGGAAAATTGGATATTTATATGCAGAAGAATGAAACTAGACCCCTATCTTTCACTGTATAGAAAAATCAACTCAAGATGGATTAAAGACTTAAATGTAAGACCTAAAACTATAAAACTCCTAGAATAAAACATAGAAAAAACACTTTAGGACATTAGTCTAGGTAATGATTTTATGGCTAAGACCTCAAACACACAGACCAAAAAAACCCCAAAACAGACAAATGGGACCATAGTAAATGAAAAAGCCTTCTTCATAGCAAAGGAAACAAGAGAATGAAGAGAAAATCTGTTAAACGAGAGAAAATATTTAAAAACTATTCATTTGACAAGAGGCTAATGTCAAGAATATACAATAAACTCAAACAGTTAAACAGTAAAAAATAAACACAGTAAAACATTAAAAGGTGAGCAATAAGACATGACTAGGCATTTTGAAGAAGAAGACATACAAATGGCCAACAGGTATATGAAAAAATGTTCAACATCACTAATCAGGGAAATGCAAATGAAAACAACAGTGAGGCATCATTTTCCTCCAGTTATAATTGCTATTATTAAAAGATAAAATATACAAATGATGGTGTGAATGCAGAGAAGGGGAATATAAATTAGCATAACCACTATGAAAAACAATATGGAGATTTCACAGAGAACTAACAGTAGAACTATCATATGTTCTAGCAATCCCACTACTAAATGTTTATCCTGCAAAAGCCTGTTAGCTCCCAAAACCCCAGCCCCCTCCCCAGTAGATTCCAAGAAACAGCTTCAGAATGAGAAAGCACAGAAAGTCCCCAAGTTCCCGAAAACCCCCCTAGTTCCTGGTGAACAAAACAATGGACTCGAGCTGTGTTTCTCACACTGTAACCCTGCCCCGAGCTAACCGTCACACTCCGCTTCTGTACTTGCCTGCTTGCTTGCCATGCAGCACCAAAAAGGTATAAAAATCAGCCTGCTCCTCACTTCGGGGCCGTCTGCCTCTTTGCTCAGCGGTCCCCTGCACAGGTGTAATAAAATCACCATCTGACTATCCTAAGTGGGGCCCGAGTCTATCCTTACAGGCTGCTACAGATACAACAATCCAAAGAGAGAAAAACAGTATATCAAAGGTATACCTGCACTCCTATGTCTGTCACAGCAGTATACTCAATAGCCAAAATATGGAGTCAATGTAAGTGTCCATCACCGGACAAATGGATAAAGAAAATATGCAATATATACACAATGGAATACTACTTGGCCATAAAAAGAATAAATTATGTCATTGTGGCAACATGGATGGAACTAGAGGCCATTATGTTAAATAAAATCAGCCAGGCACAAAAAGAAACATGTGTGGAAGCTAAAAAGTTAATCTCATCAATGTAGAGAATAAAATGGTAGCTACTAGAGGATTGGAAAGGTCTGTGGGTGGAAAGAGGGATGGAAAGAGGTTGGTTAATGGGCAAAATGTATGGTTAGATAGAAGATATAAGTTCTAATGTTCAATGGTAGAATAGGGTGACTATGTTTAGCAACTGTGTATTATATATTTCAACATAGCTAGAAAAGAGGACTTGGAATGTTTCCAACACACCGAAATGTTAAATACTCAAGGTGATAGATACCCCACATGCCCTGAATTGATCATTATATATTCTATCTGTGTGACAGATACTCATGTGTACCTTGAAATATGTAAATATTATGTATAAATTTAAAAAATCCACAGCAGATGCAAAGAGAAATAGAAACACATTAATAATGGTATATTTTCACTTTCAGTGCAAAAACAGGTCTATGGGCAAAAAAAGAAAAGTTACAAAAGATTGAAACAACATAAATGACATATTAGATCTTTTGGGTAATAGAGATGATACTTACTTCTAAAGTGTACATAGAAAATTCACAAAAAGTCATCATATATTAAGGCACAAGTAAAATATCAGTAGATTTTCATAAAGTTGGAATTTTACAAACAATATTCTCTTATCACAATGCAATAAAACCTAAGGCTAAAATCTTAAAAGGCACTTCCATTGGGAAATTAAAGACATCTACTAAATATTTCAGGTGTAAAATTAGGAAAAAAATTTAAGATGTGGTAAAATGTAATGTAATGAAAATACTACATATCAAAATGAAATGCATTTTAGCTTAGTAATCACATAAAAATTTATAGCCCTAAACAAGCAATAAATAAAAGTAAGTGAATTACATTCCTGACTCAGAAACCATTTGACTAAATCCAACACTGATATATGACTTAAAACTCAGAAAAAACAAAGAATAAAGAGGACTTCTTCAGTCTGAGAAGGAGCATCATACTTAATTTTGGAAGACTCCATGCTTTTCTACTGAGATCAGGAACAAGCAAGGATGTTTGCTCTTGTGATTTCTATTCAGCATTGCACTGGGAGTCCTAGACAGTGCAATCATGCAAGAAAAAGAAATCACAGATATCAGGACAAGGCAAAGAAGAAGTACAATTTTTGTTATTTACAGAAGAGACCATCTTATGTAGAAAACCAATGGAATGTACAAGAAATCTAGTAGAACTAATAGCCATGTTGTAGGGTACATGGTTGAAGCCAAAAACAATTATATTTAAACATATTAGCAACAAGTAATCAAAATATAAAAATGCCATTTATAATACCATACAATAAAAAATGCTTAGGGTTAGATTTAACTAAAGATATGCCAGACTTAATATGAAAGCTATAAAACATTGCTGATGGAAATTTAAAAAGATCTAAGTAATTGGAGAGATAAACCACTTTCGTACATTAGAAAACTCAATTTTGTTAGGGTTTAATTATTCCCAAATGGATTTATAGATTCGGTACAAGCCCATATGAGCAGATTTTTGTTCATTTGCTTGTTTGTTTTGGTAGAAACTGGCAACTTGATTCTAAATTTATATGGAAATATAAAGATCTAAGAATAGCTAAAGCAAAAATAAGAAGGAAAGGTCGAGAGGACTTATACTGTGTAGTATACTACTTAATTTCAAAACTTATAATGCTACAGTAGTCAAAATTGTGTAGTCTGGCATAAAGATAGATACAAAATGGAAAAAAACATAATAGAAAATCCAGAATTACACCCATGCATATATGCTTAATTGATTTTGGCAAAGGGGTGGATGCTATTCAATGGGATAAAAGATAAACTTTTCAACAAATATTGCTGGAATAATCAGTGCAATAAATAACATGTTTCCCATATATATTAGGTATTACTATTTTACAAATGAAGAAATAGTAAGTTTGGAGATGCGAAATAACTTGCTCCAGGTCACCCAGATGAGAATTCAAACCCATGTTTAAAGCTGGACTGTTTGATTTTCAAGTCTATGCATTCTCACCATAAGGTTGTCTCCCACTGAGAAAACTATTTGTTACTGTTTACTTTATAAAAATATGTCTTTTATTTTCAACCTGATTACAAACTCTTCAAGGGTGTTAGGTCATGCATTTGTAAGCATTTGTTGATAATATAATTTAGCATTCCCCAGTAGACAGGTTATAGATAAAATATTTTTGAAGACAACATTGCATGAGCTAGTAGCACAGTGAGACCAGAATGTGGTCTTTACTGACTGGATGCTGTGTCCCCAGTCCTCATTCACTGTCTTATAAGCCAAACCCGCACACAGCAGTAGGGATGTGCTGTCTGATACGGCCACATCATACATCTTAGGAAAGGAATTTGGGACGCTTTTTACCCCAAGCTATTTTGACCTAAAACCCCTTCAAACCCCTTCCCAGTTCCATTTGACATTAATTTCTAAAAGGCAGATTGTGGAAGTGATTTTCCTTTCATATGAAAACTGACCTGAGTTGAGGGGAGGGGCCAGCGTCCACTCTATGAAAGGATGCCGGTCAAAGGTGTTGGCTCGCTGGCACTTCTGCAAATCCCCATCATTTTGGATCATGTCCACAATCTCTTGTGTCCAGGTTGTGCCTAGAAGTATTAGTTATACTCTATTCCAGGTATTTGTGACACAGTTTAATTCTATTTCCTGGATTATTTGTGTATTCAGTTAAATTCACATTTGCTCAGTGTTGAGCAGAATCCTCTCCCTTGGCCACTCCTCCACCTGCTACCAGCATGGGTAGGGATTCTGGCTGACACCAAGCGTAGGTGGGTAGGGCTTCAACTTACCACCCAGGGAGGGCAGGGTTCCTTTGTGTCAACCAGGATGGGAAGGGCCTCTATGTGCCACGCAGTGTGGGCAGGACCTCTTCTGTGCACACTGGTGGCCCTGTGCTCCTATGATGGCCCGCTTACTATCTGCTTTCTTGCAGCCCTGAGAGCTCAGCACAGGGAGGGACTCATCCTTTTGTTCTCTTTTCCCTCATACCTTTAGAGGCACAGGCCTTTAAGCCCAAGAAATGTAGCTTGATTGAATGAATATTGAATCAAATGAAAGCAGAGAGATATATAGATGAATTAGCCTTTGCACCTGCTCTAACAAGCTTATAATTTTGGAGGGGAGGGGTAAGATGTGACAGAGACTGCTTCTTGCATAGTTACTATTCACACCTCCCTTCTCTTTCAACTTAACAGAGTCTCGGTTTCTAGCTGGGCATGTGCCTGCTGGGCTTAAGGCTACATTTTCCAGTCTTTCTTGCAGCCAAATGGGGCCATGCCACTAAATTCAGGGAACTTGTCTTTAAAGGGAGAGAAAGTGACATTATTTCTTCCTTCATACCTCCTTGCTACTATTTTTTCTCACTGCAATCATTTCATTAAAAAAAAATTCAAGCCAGGCACAGTGGCTCACGCCAGTAATCCCAGCACTGTGGGAGGCTGAGAAGGGAAAATTCCTGAGGGAGCTCAGGAATTGCCTGAGCGAGAGTGAAACCCAACTCCTAAAAAAATTAAAAACCCAGCCGGCACCGCGGTGACCTCCTGTAATCCCAGCGGCTTCTAGAGGCTGAGGCAGTGTGATGCCTATAGCCCAAGTCCGAGGTTGCAGTGAGCTATGATGCCATTGCACTCTGCTCAGGGCATAGGGTGGGACTCTATAACAACAACAACAACAACAACAACGTAAAGAAATAAAAATAAAAAATAAGCAAGGAAATAAAAAAAATTCAAAATGTTAAGGGGGTAAAATGTTTTTGTTACCTGGATACCTTGTATAACGTTTAAGTTGGGGTGAGTTTTTACCTCTCACTCCATCCCATGCTGCCCCCTACTTGGATTCCAATGACCTTTACATCTCTTTGTGCCTGTGTGTGCCTGTCATTTAGCTCCCAAATACTAGAGAGCACATGTGGTGTTTATTTTTCCATTCCTGGATACTTTGTTTAGGATATGAGTCTCCAGTTCCATACATGTTGCTGCAAAAGACATTATTTTATTTATTTTGAGACAGAGTCTCACTCTATTACCCTTGGCTTGTGTGCCGTGGCATTATGGCTCACAGCAATCTCAAACTCTTGGGCTGAAGCGATTCTCTTGCCTCAGTCTCTCAAGTAGATGGGACTACAGGCACCCATCACAACGTCCAGCTATTTTTAGAGACAGGGGTTTTGCTCTTGTTCAGGCTGGTCTTAAACCCATGCACTCATGCAATCTACCCCCCTTGGCCTCCCAGAGTGGTAGGATTACAGATATGAGCCACCGCGTCAAGTCATTTTATTTTCTTCTATGGCTTAATCTACTCATGAATTTGCTGAGCTGTGACCCTCTATAATCCTGGTACTTTGGGAGGCTGAGGTGAGAAGATCACTTGGGACTGGAAGTTTGAGACCAGCCTGAGCAACACAGAGAGACCCTCCCTTTCTCTACAAAAAATAGAACAATTAGCCTGGCAAGGTGGCACACACCTGCAGTTCGAGATACTTGGGAGGCTGGGACAGGAGGATCAACTGAGCCCAGGAGTTTGAACTTGAAGTAAGATGTGTTCATGCTATTGCGCTTCAGCCTGGGCAACAGAGTGAAACCCTGTCTCAAAACACAAACAAAAAAGCAAAACTTGCTTCTCTTTGGACGTGCATGTGATGGAAGCAGTCATTGGACCATGAAATCAAAAGCCACACCTGAAGATGGTGGAGCAGAAAGAAAGAGCTCGGTTTGCTGATAATCAGCGCAACCACCACATCATCCCTGGACTACCAACCTTCAGATTCATTTTTCATTTGCTTTATTTTGGATTTTCCAACATTTGGATCCTAAATTGAATCCTAACTGATGTAGAAGAGGTGTGTAAACGAACATGTGGGTAAGTAAAAAGCTGGGCTGTCGGGGAGAGAGCTAATTGTCCACCAAATATCTAATTTCCTCTTTTCTAGTTTTGGGGTGTCTGTGGCTTGCAGCTAAGGTTGGTAGTACTAACAACTGATATGGGAGACATATACCCAGATAACTGAGAGATAAATGGTTCAAAGGAAGGGCTGTAAAGGAGTGCTAAGCGCCACAGCAGTTCAGAACAGGAGGGCTGACCGAATGCAGAGGGCTCAGCTGAGGAGGAATTCCTATAGCTAGGAATACCTATAGCTTTGCAATAATAGAATGTCCCCTTCATGTGAGGGTAGGGCTTGCCAGCTGTGGAACCTCATAAGCTAAGATAAAGGCAGCATATATCATGGTGGGAGGGAAGTAAGGCTCATAGCAAGTTGAGAGTTGGTGGGAGAGGTGGGGCGGGGGGACAATTTTGTATCTTTGGATGAAAGGCCTTGGGGTGGGTTCCATAATTTCCAGGGTGGGCTAAAACAAAATTTCTGCCCTGGGGAGATAGAGGTTTAAGTTCATATCTGAGCAAGAGAAGTGTCCAGTGCAAACTAGATGGAAAAAAGGAGTTTATTGAGAAATTAAAATCTGCTAACAACAAGCCCCTGCCCACATTAAGTCCTTTCCAGCAAATGCTGAGTGAGAGAGATGGGAATGAGGCTAAGGAGGAATTTGCAACCAGTGAGGACAGAAGCACATTTCACAGAACTGGGGAACGGACCTTTTCTGATATCTTTCTGGCTATGGACTGTCCATTGTCCTCTTGTTGAGTCAAGTGCCTAGTGACTTTCCTGAAATGGTTACAGCTTAAAGTTTATTACCTCACTTGGTCACACTGCTTGAAATTATTAACACAGCTGACCTAGGGGGATAGCTATTATTAATACACAGCTGACCCCACAGTCTTCCCTGGTGGGGATATTTCCTATTCATCTATCTACACAAGCCTGAAACAGCTTCCTAATTCTTGATTTCCCCACAGACCCATTATTTTCTAAGGCTTTGGTAAATGTCACCCCCTCCCCACTTTCCCAGATCCTCGCCTGCACCCTCACATAAGTTTTGGACCCAACTGTACCAGCACTTTTATACTGAGGTGAAAAGTACTCAGTGCCACGTCTGCCTCCTGCCACTAGGAGGAGCTTCTTTGAGGAAAGGATTGTGCTTAATTCCAGGGAGCTTATGGGTGAGAGCAGGGACTGGCTGGGTTGGCAGGATTTACTGTAAGAACTTCTATGCAGTCGGTCAGATTCTGTGCTCTTAAATCGCTTTGTAATTCATTCTGCCCTTTAGGGACTTGGGATTCTGTCTGCATCTTTATCAGGGACCCAAATAAATGGAGGATACTGGGCCCTAGGGAACTGCAGCCCATGAGCATGTCTGCTTTGCAAGGGCCAGCCCTGATGAAACCCTGCGTATTTTAAATTAGGAGGCTCCCTTCAGGTGTCAGTCTCTGCTAGCACTGGCTTGACGGACATGCTCTCATACCTACCTGCCTTTGCATAGGTTGCAATGAGGAGATCATCAGGTTTTGCTTGGAAATTCCAGATTTTGTCCCAATTATCACTTATCATCTTGGCCATGAGGATTCCATTCACTTCTCTGGTTTCCGGTTGTGGGTATTTTTCTTCCAGCTGTAGATCTTTCATGTTATCCAAGGACATCTTCCTATGTGGACTGGAAAGGTGTTTCAGAGAAAGGGATGCATGTCAACTGTTAGAACAGTTCAGTCCATAAAAAAAAATATTATGTCAGAGAGTTGGGAGGGATATGTGGTGGGAATTCATTACTGTGTTTCCTGTTAACTTACGTGAGAGAAGTCAAAACTATGGGAGCCTGAACATTGTAAAAGCTTTGTTTCAGGGTGTAAAGATAAAGAAATAAACACGCTTCTGATGGAAAAACCACCAGGCAGGATCGCAAATCTGGGAGATGTGTTAGCCGAGGGCTGCTTCTGTTTGGGCTCATCAGAGATGTTTGTCTGAGGCCCAAGGGTCAGGCAGAGGCAGCCTTGGGGAGCCCAGGGGCAATGGGTGGAGGGCATTAAGTTCACAGACTCCTGTCCACCAAATAAGGAGGAACCTCACTTTGCTTAGGGGAGTAAACCTGACTGGTTTGGGATATGATAATATTTTCCATAGTAGATCACTTTTTAAATCTCTATTAAAATATTGCAATTAAACTTATTATAGAAATACTATAAACTAAATCAAACCATAGCATCACAATTTTTGTTACAAGTTTAAGAATAATTTTGGAACATTTAGTAAGTGCTTATTACGTAGACAAGAAGTTGGCACTTCAGAATATCTAACAGATGAACTTTAAAGTTGGAAGTTAATATGTTGTTAAGTACTTTAATATTATGCTTGAGATTTTAGGTTGAATATTCAGACGATTTTACCAAGCTTGACAATATATTAGAGAATTTAAATGTTAGCATATTCATAAGCTTGATTTACTAGGTTTGTAAGCTTTATTGAAGTTGTATTTTTTCTTTTTGTTGTTAGACAACTGAAGTGCATATTAAGAAAACAGAAGAACATATTAAGTTATGTGCAATTTAAAACACTCAGGGAAATTTTATTATCTAGGTTGAAAAGCCTTATGGAAAACATTTACCATATTTCCTCAATACTCTGAGGCCTAGTAAGAAGGCTTGAGATAGAAGGGCATTGGGCTGATGTCAGAAGAATCCATTCTGGTCTTAATTCTGAATTTTGCTTCCTTCAGCTGGCAAATGAGGGGGTCAGACTGTCATTGTAAGTTCCCTGTGACTTAATAATTGCATGTTAATATAACAGTCTCCTTAACTCAAAGTCAAATAAAATCATGGCCACTCCATTTATGAGTTGCTTGCTGAGTTATAACCTTTAAAGTGACTGCAGTGTGCAATGGCAGTGTGTGTCTCTGCAACTTGCCTGCCCCTTGTTGTCCTCCACCTTGGGTCTCTCAGGCAGGCAGGACACACCATATCCAGGACAAAGTCTAAATTTAAAATTTCTTAAGTCTTTAAGGCCAGTCACTGGCAGGTCTGAAGATGCTTGGAAGACACTTGGGATGCCCCCATCCACCCGGGAGAGCTGGGTGCATGTGGCTCCTGAGGGGATGGGATCTGGCCCCGCCTTCCCGTCCATTTGACCTAAGCAGGTCCACTCTTCCCTGTCTTCTATTTTGGGGATCCTGTACATTTTATTTCTAACAAAGTGTTCTGGAATTAATAAAACAAGTGTGACACCACCTTTATAGGACACTGCACTCCCTTCTAAAGTGAAAAAAAAGCAGCCCATGTTAACAGCTGAACATTGTAAAAGCTTTGACTTTTCCAGGAATTGAAGTCCTTAAGGTGACTGAAGATGTAACATCATAGGTAGGGGAGAAGGGACAGCTGGAGTTGTGTCCTAAAGCCGCACCAGGCAAAAGAGAAAATTTTGAAGAATTTTCTTTTGTCTTAAAAATTAAATGAGTTATAACTGAATATTATCTAGAGCTAAAAAGAAATGAGTTACCAAGCCATGAGAAGCCATGGAGGAACCTAAGTGCCTGTCACTAAGGTTGAGAAACCAATCTGAAAAGGCTGCATCCTGTAGGATTCCATCTATGTGACACTCTAGAGAAGGGAAAACTGTGGAGACAGTAAAAGATCAGTGGTTGCCCGGGTTGGGAAGAAAAATGATCAGACAGATGACACAGACTTCTCAGGGCAGGGAAACTACTCTCTATGATACTATAATAGTGGATAGGCATTGTCATACATTTGTTAATACCCATAGAATATACAGTACCAAGAGTGAACTGTCATGTTTACTCAGGACTTTGGGTGATAATGATGTGTCTATCCATGTAGGTTCATAGATGAAGTAACAAATGTCCCACTCTGGTTGGGGTGGCAGAAACTGGGGGAGGCTATACATGTGTGCGGGTTGGGGGGAGGATGCAGGAAATCTCTGCATACCTTTGTCAGGGTCCAGCTTAACTAGGTTCTGGACGCAGACCGCTAATGTCTCTTAGGTGCCTGAGGGCTATCTACTTCTGCAGGAGAGAGAGAGAGTATTAGAGTAAAGCAGTCTTAGAATAGATAGATCATAGTCGTTAGTAGAGCTCGGTAATCTTCAGCAGAGAGACACTGTGCTGGCATTCTACAGGCAGGAGAGGAGACAGAGTCAGAGTAAGTGGGTCTGTGATAGAATGCACATGCTCCTGACTGCCTGCTCCTCCAGCCCAATTTAAGGCTGATCTCATGCCTCTCAACACCACAGGTGTAGAGACTGCCAATTCACCACTGCTCTCATGGCGCGAGCTCTCATGCTTGTTAGGAGCGCTAAGTCCCTCTCTATGCCCTTTTCACCAAGGTGTTCCATTATTGAGCTATATAGGTATTTTTTTATAACTCTCCATCCTCCTAGCCATAGGCTATACGGGCTGCTACATACCTTGTGCTTAATTTTGCTGTGAACCTAAAACTTCCCTAAAAATAAAATCTGTTTAGAAAAATTGAATGTTTTACATTTTTTTTCCTGTGATATATCTATTAATAGTTCACATAAAAATGATTTCCTTCTACCCAGAATGTAGAAGAAAAATTGATGCTTCAGAAATATGTATTATGTTTTAGGCCTACGCAGGCCTACTACACATATTTTGCAACATTCTTGATTTTGTTGAAGAATAAATTTGACGGATTACCGGTCCCTGGAAGGACAGCTTTAATGGGGTCACAGAGACACAGAACTTAAAGAATCAGCTCCAAAGTTGGAAAGTAAATGCAGGCCAGTGAAGCTGACTTTGGCACATGTTGCCAATATACTTGTTTGTGCTGCCTCTTTCTCCAAAATGGGAGGCATGTTCTCTTATTTATTTATTTTTTGAGACAGAGTCTCAAGCTGTTGCCCTGATGATAGTGCCGTGGCGGCTCAGCTCACAGCAACCTCAAACTATTGGGCTTAAGCGATTCTCTTGCTTCAGCCTGCCAAGTAGCTGGGACTACAGGCGCCGTCCACAAGGTCCAGCAATTTTTTGTTGTTGCAGTTGTCATTGTTGTTTTAGCCACTACTCCCAGATTCAAACCGGCCAGCCTCAGTGTATGTGGCTGGCAACCTATTCACTGAGCTACGGGCGCCACCCAGAGGCATGTTCTTACGAGTTTTTTTAGAAATTGGGTAGAAGTTTGAGATATTAAAAGTGGTGTAATCTTCCAAGAAGTGTGATCAACTATTCCAAAAAGCCTCATGAAGGACAGAATCTGGTCCCGGATGGACATTGCTTTGCAGCTGCCATCACTCTCCTGCCCCATACTGTGTTTGCCCCACCTTGGACTTAATTCTATATCCTGGACAGGACTAGACCTTTCATGACCCCAGTTTGTGTAACTATGCCCACAGCCCTAGGTGATAAATCTTTAATTCATTCTTTTTTTTGCACTTTTTGGCCGGGGCTGGGTTTGAACCTGCCACCTCTGGTATATGGGGCTGGTGCCCTACTCCTTTGAGACACAGGTGCTGCCCTGTAATTTATTCTTTAAGAGCCTCTGACATACAACTTAGAGGAAATGCCTCCAAGATGTTGGACTAGAGACATGCCTCATCTGCCCCTCTCAATGATGTCAGGGAAAAGAGTGTCTAGTGGCCTCCACAGATGGTCCTGCCCAGAAGCAACATTGTGATAACACAGTGAGACAGCGTGGGACACCAGAAGCCAAAAAAGATAAAATGAATGGGAGGCTTGTACAGAAAGTGGTGCAAGGGAATGCTGTGACACAGGGACAGAGCCCACACGTGGAATCCCAGTGGCATTAAGTCTGCAGAAGATTCTCCTCCATCCCCTCCCTCCACAGCACCCTGTTGGGGTGATCTGGGGATCGGACTGAACTCTGGGAGGGCCTGTCTCTCCAGGAGTGGGTGTGGTATGAACTGAGCAGAAATTAAGGTTCCACAGGACTCCTCTTTGAAATGGAGCTGGAGGCTTGAGCCTGGGCACTCATAGCAGCAGCGCCAGGTGTAGGTTTAGACGTGGAACTTGTCCAGCTAGGGCCCTGGCTGCTAGGCACCTCCCTATGCCCCATCCTGAGAGCTGCAGGCAAGGAAAGGAGAGTGCTGAAAACTTGAACCAGTCGGCACCCATGGAGACCCAGTTTCGAGCAGTGTTGAGGGGTCAACCTACTCCCACAGGGGAGCAGGCTGAATTGGGCAGACACTGCCTCTCACACAGATGCCCCTATAGCTGCCAGGAACTGTTTGGATGGCCAAGGTGCATCCCCCAGAAAGTCTGGCCTAAGCTTCAGGACTTTGTTTCCCCACCCCTACAGGGATCTGACTCTTGCATAGCTACCATGCCCAGATTAAAATAAAAAAAATCAGGAAATCAAGGCTGGGTTTTCATGGCAAATAGCTAGTAACTTCCTGCCCCCACCACATTCAGAATTGAACGCAGGGTTTTGTTGTTGTTGTTGTTGCTTGTTTTCTAGCTTGTTTGTTTTTAAACCCAGGAGCGCCAACTGGTATCCTTTACAATAATTTTTTTTCTTTTCTTTTTCTTTTCCTATCCTGGAGCCATCTGGCCTCCGTGTAATATCTATTTTTTAAATATTAACTTTTGGTTCTTCTGTTGCTTTTTTCCTTTTTTGGGTTAGTTTTCTATTTTTCTTATCTTTCTTTCATAACTCCTTTAGACAACCAAGACATCCTGTTTGTTTTGTTTTTTGTTTTTTGGGGCAGTCTTGCTCCTGGGCTAGACTGTGTTGTGACACTGGCACTCACAACAGCCTTGAACCCCTGGGTTTGTGAGACTCGCCCACTTCCCAAGTGGCTGGGACTGCAGGCCCCACCACAATGGAGGGCTGTTTTTTTCTATATTTGCTGAGACGGGGGTCTTAGTCTTGCTTGGGTGCATCTCCATTACCTAACCTTCGGTGATCTCCTACCCTGGCCCCCAAAGAGAGCTGGGATTGTCAGGCTGTCTCCCACCTGCAGGGAGAAACTTGGCAATAGTTTTCTCAGGGGAATTTAAGCTAACTTTTGAGGAGAATTACTCTTTAATTTAATAAGGCCACAATGGGGCCGAAGGACAGAAGCCTTGGGAAATTTGGGACTGGGGAAGAAAAATACTTTTTTTGCTTCCTTCATATTTTTGAAAAAAAAAATGTTTTTCTATTTTTTGCTGGAGAAAGTGACCCCCTTCCCCCCCTTCTTCCTGACCTTGCTAAGTGTTCCCCCTGAAGGAAGCTGATTGGTAGTGAAAGATGGGAACTTTCAGTAATACTCACAAGTTCCAAGCGAGAGAGGTTCAAGACTTTGCTCTTTGCTTTTTGTTGACCCTTGATGACTTTGCTTTCTTTAGTGTCTTCTCCAGGGCAGTTCATGAGTTCTGAAGCCCTGACATGCGTCACATACGGAGGAGGGCTTGTGGAGTGGTTCTTGCATTATCCTGTCCCTTCCTTCCCTTGATATAGGACCTGCTTCAGGGATCAGGTTGCATCTAAGTGCTCCACAGATGAAGGAGAAAGTAAAGGAAGTAACCAATGAAAGCCCCGTCATGAACTGCAGCCAGTTTTCCCGATGGCACAGTTTGACCATTGATTCCAAACTGCTTTGTTTCATGGCTATTTCCTGGCACTGGCAAACCATTTTGAAATTGTAAGTTTGAAATTACAAGGTAGAGCAGCTTCCTTCCCTCCTGTACCTGTAGTGTATGTACATCCATAAATGGACAGGGAACTCTTTTCCCAGTGAACCCAGATGTGTCCTCAGAATTCTTTTATCCCAAATTTCCAGAGAGTCACTTCCAATTGGAAAGAGTTGGCGAAAAGATAAAACCTGACTACTACCCCTGGTTCATCATTTACTTGATGTTCAAATGGAATAAATGCCAAAGGTTAAAGATGCAATGACACCTTTCTTGTTTAGAATTCCATTTTTTCCATTAATTTTTTTCATTTTTTCTATTTATTAATAATTATAAACTAAGCATTTTTATTTGGTTTTGCTTGTTTAATTTAATTGTGCTTCACATGATTCTCTTATCATGAATGTTCCTATGAACATGCTGCATGGCAATTTTGTATTTGCTAAATTCACTGTTTTTATTTATTTCATAAAACTATAGCTACCTTGTCTTAATGTTATTTTGCATATGCTTTTGTTCCACATATAGCTTAAACAGCATTTAAATATCTTATTATGTGTGTGAGGGTTAATATGTTAATTTTTATCACTTTCGGTAATTGCCATGCAAAGGACCTATGGACCCCCAAATGAAATAAGTGAAACAATAAATAGCTAATACTCATTAAAGGTCAGTATATAACTGAGACCAACTTGTAAGAGCTCTACTTGTCTTACTATCATTTTAAAACCTTTACTATAGTCCTGGCACATAGATATTATGATTTTTCCCATTTTACAGGTGAGAAATCTAAGGCTAAGAGAGCTTCAATAACCCCCCAAGAGTTACACAGCTAATTTGGGATATGAACTCAGGCAGGTGACCTTCAAATCTTCTTAGTCATTATTATACAGTCCTTCCTACAGTGGACAGAAAGGTCTTAATGTAAAATTGATTAGTGCAGTTTAATGCCAAGAGGCTTACTTTTGATAACAGAAGCAGAGCTATAGGTTGCTCCAGATTTTGAAGCAATGACTTTGAAGGAAATTAGATTAGGAAACCTGTAATTGTCTAAATAAACTATATTTCACATTTTTATATGTTAAACTAATAATCTTCAAAGCCAACCAAGTTATTTATATGTATGATTATACATTTAAAAATAGTAAAGCAATGGCCTCCGAAAGATACTTGCTCTAAGCCAATGGTTCTCAACCTTCCTACTGCCGCAATGTATTTTCATTGTTAAAAAGGGGTAGTGACCCACAGGTTGAGAACCACTGCTCTAAGCTATAAAACTTTAAATTTTAAAATACTACACATTTGATGTCAATTTAGTCCATTGCCATTTGTTCTAGGGAAAATGAATGAAGTGAGAGAAATGGTATATTGGCAATTACTGGAAATGTTATGTTCTGGACTGTTAGTCCAGAATAATCATCACTGAGGCCCCCACCCAGAACTGCAATGATGGTCATATGAAAGATGTGTGTTTAATTGTGAATTACAAAAAAATTTATAATAATTGTGTTGATTCTTCTGTCCATGTATAAATGCCTTAGAACTTCTGACTGGACTAGCTAATCGTAGGGATGGTGGAAATGACCTAAGAAATCTGAAATGCTAGTCACATCTGGACCATGATGTTCAAAAATCATGACAAGTTTGTGAGTACTAAGGAACAAAATACAAATTATAGGGACTTACTCAGATAATTTCAAACAAGATAACTATGGAGCTTTTTGTCTGACTTCTGTATGTAGATAGGTAGCCCTCATTTGTACGTTAACCTATCCTTCCCACAAATAGTTACTGAGCACCTTCTAGGATTGCTTACCTTTCGGTAGTGGGGAAGAGCTTCCAATTCGGTGTGAGGAGGCAGACCCCATGTAATAATCAAATAATAAGATTGCAGCAGGTGCTGTGCCATGAAGAAACTAATGAGATTCAGTGATGGAAAGCAATGGCATGATGGGCAAGGTGTTGTGAACATGCTCTCTGAAGTGGGTGGAATTTGGACCTGAGGAGCTAAGCAGAACAAGAGTCTTGGTGAGGGAATGCCAGGTCCTGAGAGCCCCATGGAGCCAGACCAGCTCCTGAGCCAACATGAGGCTCAAATCCATGTGGTCATCAGGGGTGAGTGGTGGGGTGAGATCAGGAGGGTAGGGAGGGGTCAGGCCAAGTAGGCTTTGTGATTAGGAAAGAGTTGGGCTGGCTTTTATTCCAAATCAAGAGGGGCCCTTTGAAGGGTTTAAATCCACTTGCTTAAAATCAGAACTCTGATATTATTTACTTGATTAAATTATAAAATTTAATCAGGCCAGCTGCAGTGGCTCACATCTGTAATCCTAGCACTCTGGGAGGCCAAGGTGGGTAGATCGCCTGAGCTCAGAAGTTTGAGACCTGCCTGAGCAAGAGTGAGACCCCATCTCTACTAAAAATAGACAAACTAACTGGGTGCTATGGCAGGCACCTGAAGGCCCAGATACTCAGGAGGCTGAGGCAAGAGCACCATTTGAGCCCAGGAGTTGGAGCTTGCTGTGAGCTATGATGTCACAGCACTCTACCCAGGGCACCAGAGTGAGACTCTGTCTCAAAAAAAAAATTAATCAAATTTATTAAATTATTACAATAAATTATATGGGCTTGAGCCTCTCTTGTTGGCTCAGGAGAAGTTTATCTCGTATTGGTAGCTTGAAATCAACCACGATGGAATGATTTATTCCTTGGTAATTGTCAAATGCCATAAATCAGGGCTTGATTTATTGTATTGTTGATCTTCTAGACTTAAAGCAATGGAGAAAACATGAATAATTCAGACTAAATTTTAAAATATGAAAAAAAAGTCAGAACTCTGATTTCCTTTGGTCAGAGAGCACACTGGTTGCTGTTGGAGAGTTGTTGGTAGGGAACAGGAATTCCAATGGCTGAGACCAGCTCAGAGACTCCTCTGCAGTCAAATGATTGTATTTATTCTGTCTTGAAGTAATGGAAAAAAACATTCACTTTATAGGCATCTTCTGGACTAAATGTGTTGGCAGTGGTGATGGGAATATGTACTCTGGCTACTATTTGTCTGGGGGAAAGAAATAGTCGGGGATCCCAGTGGCCTTACCTGTTGGCCCTTCAGTGGAAACACCTGCTGAGAGTATAGATTTACCACTTGGACACCTGCAGGGATCATTTATTTCTCTCCACAACAGATGTGTTTGCAGGGAAAGCCATACTCACTGCTCAGTTACTTGGGAGATTAGAGGATTTCATCACTAGTGGAAATAAGCTCAATTGTATGTCAGCATAAAAGGATTAAAGGATTAAAGAATTGTTTACCTGCCCCTGAGGAGGTGGCCACTTGCGGAGCCTGTGAACAGAAGCATGGGCGTGGGGAGTGGGCTTAGCAGGACTATGGGTGGTGGCTTCCTCCTTCCTTACAGAGTGAAGAGGGAAAATGCGGTGGAGTGACATTTTCTTCTCAGGCACAGGGTTATAATTTTAGTTGGAAAAAGCAAATAAGCAATAAAGAAAAAGAAAGAAAGAAAGAAAGAAAAACCCAAACAGGTGAGAACAGTAAACTTCTCTGAGAAATAGAGTCTGACCCTCCTCCCCCCAGGAAATTTACTGTTGATTTCCTAAATAGACTAATAGACTTCAGTCTTGAGTCTTTATAAAGACTGAAGTTCCTGAGATCTGGAATGAGTCTTAACTGTACATCCTTGGTGACTGTTACTTGTCCTAGTTTGTAGAGGGCAGCCACAGGGCAGCAGGTGAGAGGAGAGCTCAGTGGGGATGGCCGGCAGGTGCTGGGTTTGTGCTGTCATGGGGAAACTCACAGTTCCCAAGTGAGGGAGGCTGAAGCTGGAGCCAGATTGTCCTGGGCCTGCTAGACACTCCTGATGGTGACATGTGGGGGCTTTATCTGGGGATTCTATAATCTGGGCTCTTGGATAAGCCCTGAGCTCCCTCTTGCTCAGGCAGGAATAGTGGCACAACATCTCTCTGCTGGATGGCCAGAAAGTGTCTCCCCTCTGCTCTCCACCACACCTGGCATAATTAACAAACCAGTCAGCTCAAAGCTGATACATTTATTTGTTAACACAGATACATTTGTTTGTTAAAGGCTGATAGGAAGCAGCCTTCAGCATGACACAGTGTTCCTCTGACCACTGTCAACTTAGTTTTTGGCTAAGATCTTTTGATGGGCTGAATTGTATCGCCCCCCACCCCCAGCTCCAATTCAAATATTGAATTCTTAACCCCTCCTACCTCAGAATGTGGCTGAATTTGGAGGTCAGCCCTTAAGAGAAAATTCTGTTAAAGTGAGGTATTTAGAGTGCATCCTCATCCAGAATGACCAGTGTCCTACATAAGAAAGGATTTGGACTTCCCAATGCCTTCATCTTGAAGTTTAAGCCTACAGAACAGTGAGAATATAACTATCTGATGTTTTAGCCACCCAGTCTGTAGTATTGTCATAGAGTCCCTAGCAGACTAAGATAGACCTGTTTCTTCCCTGAGGGTCAGATAAAGCTACCCTTTCCTTGCTGTCTTTCTTGAGCTGTGTCCCCTGGTCCAGGCTATATCATGCTCCTCTCCTAGGGTGACTAAATTTTATCATCTCATGAAGTGAAAGGACAGACTTTCTTTTTTTTTTTTTCTCATTAAACTTTGTTTTAATGGGTCTCAAAATTCTGTGACAGATTTTTGGTCATGTTGTTTCCATTAAAAAGTACTGATTTTAAAAACTAATAACTTAAAACTGCCACACAAAAAGAAACAAATGGTCCACAAAACATTTTCCTTTCCTTCTGAAGGTTTTACGATGCATTGTTATCATTAACCAGTCTTTTACTATTAAACTTAAATGGCCAATTGAAACAAACAGTTCTGAGACCGTTCTTCCACCACTGATTAAGACTGGGGTGGCAGGTATTAGAGATAATATTCATTTAGCCTTCTGAGCTTTCTGGGCAGACTTGGTGACCTTGCCAGCTCCAGCAGCCTTCTTGTCCATTGCTTTGATGACACCAACAGCAATTGTCTGTCTCATGTCACGAACAGCAAAATGACCCAGAGGAGGATAATCTGAGAACCTCTCAACACACATGGGTTTGCCAGGAACCATATCGACGATGGCGGCGTCACTGGATTTCAGGAATTTAGGGCCATCTTCCAGCTTT
This sequence comes from Nycticebus coucang, assembly GCF_027406575.1. Classification (NCBI taxonomy): domain Eukaryota; kingdom Metazoa; phylum Chordata; class Mammalia; order Primates; family Lorisidae; genus Nycticebus; species Nycticebus coucang. Next base: position 102,849,417 of record NC_069783.1, on the reverse strand, counting down.
TTACCAGAGCGGCGGTCAATCTTTTCCTTCAGCTCAGCAAACTTGCAGGCAGTGTGAGCTGTGTGACAATCTAGTACAGGAGCGTAGCCAGCACTAATTTGGCCTGGATGGTTCAGGATAATCACCTGAGCAGTGAAGCCAGCTGCTTCCATTGGTGGGTCATTTTTGCTATCACCAGCAACACTGCCACGACGAACATCTTTGACAGACACATTCTTGATATTGAAGCCCACGTTGTCTCCTGGAAGAGCTTCACTCAAAGCTTCATGCTGCATTTCAACAGACTTTACTTCAGTTGTAACATTAACTGGAGCAAAGGTGACCCCCATGCCAGGTTTGAGAACACCAGTCTCCACTCGGCCCACAGGGACAGTACCAATACCACCAATTTTGTAGACATCCTGCAGAAGCAGACTCAAGGGCTTGTCAGTTGGACGAGTTGGTGGCAGAATGCAATCCAGAGGTTCAAGCAGCGTGGTTCCACTGGCATTGCCATCCTTCCCGGTGACTTTCCATCCCTTGAACCAAGACATGTTTGCACTTGGCTCCAACATGTTGTCACCATTCCAACCAGAAATTGGCATGAATGCTACTGTGTCAGGGTTGTAGCCAATTTTCTTAATGTAAGTGCTGACTTCTTTAACGATTTCCTCGTATCTCTTCTGGCTATAGGGCGGCTCAGTAGAATCCATCTTGTTAACGTCAACAATTAGTTGTCTCACACCTAGTGTGTAAGCCAGAAGGGCATGCTCACGGGTCTGCCCATTCTTTGAGATACCAGCTTCAAATTCACCAACACCAGCAGCAACTATCAGGACAGCACAGTCAGCCTGAGATGTGCCTGTGATCATGTTTTTGATAAAGTCTCTGTGTCCTGGGGCATCAATGATAGTAACATAGTATTTGCTGGTCTCAAATTTCCATAGGGAGATATCAGTGGTGATACCACGCTCACGTTCAGCCTTCAGTTTATCCAAGACCCACGCGTCCTTGAAGGAGCCCTTTCCCATCTCAGCAGCCTCTTTCTCAAATTTTTCAATGGTTCTCTTGTCAATGCCACCACATTTGTAGATCAGATGGCCAGTAGTGGTGGACTTGCCCGAATCTATGTGTCCAATGACAATGATGTTGATATGAGTCTTTTCCTTCCCCATTTTGGATCATATGGGCGGTTTTCACAACACCTGTGTTCTGGCGGCAAACCCATTGTGAAAAAGCGAAAGGACAGACTTTCATTAATCCTCATGGCTGTAACTGCATTCTTTCACGGGCACACTGGCAGGTAGGGTCATCCCCCTCTTTTCTGTGCCCTCTCATCACACTATGATTTTCTCCAGGATGTCACTTAGTGTATAGTTAGCAAACCTCTAATGAACAGCTTCTCCCTACTAGGAAGGCCATGAACTCCTCAAGGGTGGGGATGTGCCCTGTGGCCTCTGTCTTCCGCGGCACCAGAGTGGCATATCAAGGGCACTCAACACTTGCCTACTGAATGCAAGAATGATGGATCCGTGATCAAAACAGCATGGTACAGGCACAAAAACAGAGAAGTGGATGTCTGGAACAGAATAGAGAACCATGCCGCGGACCACCCTGTCGGTGGGCTTCAGTCCGAGGGGGAGCAGGGAGAAGGAACGAGGAAAGTTGAGAGGTCGGCGCAGGAAAGACAGTCTGGCACACCACGGGTGAAGTATGCAGCTGTAATTTTACTGTGAAACTTATGCAAGTACTTATACACTTCTGCTCACAGGCAGGGGCGTCATGGGTTACACAAGGGTCATTCTGAATTACTGGGAAAGTTACAAATTTTTTCCTTAGGTTGCAGTTTTGTGTTTAGGTAAGCTCTGATTGTTTTAGATATTTTTAACAATGTAATTACTTTGTCTCTGTTCGTAATTGATAGCAGTTAAAAGCATACCTAAAATAAACAGTACCGCTCATGGTTGTGAAATTGTTTTACTCCTAAATCATTGGTATTTACTGTGATGGTATTTATTACTTAAACGTTTTAGTGCCTGACTTATAGGCGGCTCTGAGTCTAGCAGGCTTGTGCCTTATCTTATTCTGTAGTGTGATGGGTTCAGCTTTGAGAAAGTACATTGTGATTAGTGTCAGAGCACACAGACCTATGCTAAAGAAAAACAAAGTAATAAATTTTAAAGGCTGCCACGGTCGTTCAAGCTCCTGCGGATGACCTGGCACGTAAAGCACCGTTTCTGATGCCGTTTGTGCAGGGGTCGCTGGGGGCAAAGCTCCGTGGAGCACAAGCCTCCTTACCAGCGTTCTAAAACGCGGACAGCGCTGCCTCACTACGGCTGTGGTGCCGTGGGTGCGGCAGAACCAAGAGATGAATCCAGCTACTGACCGTTATTTGATTTTTGACAAGCCAATTAAAAACATTCAGTGGGGAAAAGATTCCCTATTTAACAAATGGTGCTGGGTGAACTGGCTGGCAACCTGTAGAAGATTGAAACTGAACCCACACCTTTCACCATTAACTAAGACAGACTCTCACTGGATAAAAGATTTAAACTTAAGACTTGAAACTATAAAAATACTTGAAGAAAGTGCAGGGAAAACTCTTGAAAGAATCGGCCTAGGTGAATATTTTATGAGGAAGACTCCCCAGGCAATTGAAGCAGTATCAAAAATACACTGCTGGGACCTGATCAAACTAAAAAGCTTCTGCACAGCCAAGAACATAGTGAGTAAAGCAAGCAGACAGCCCTCAGAATGGGAGAAAATATTTGCAGGTTATACCTCCGATAAAGGTCTAATAACCAGAATCCACAGAGAACTCAAACATATTAGCAAGAAAAGAACACATGACCCCATCTCAGGGTGGGCAAGGGACTTGAATAGAAACTTCTCCAAAGAAGACAGATGCACAACCTACAAACACATGAAAAAAAGCTCATCATCCTTAATCATCAGAGAAATGCAAATCAAAACTACTCTGAGATATCACCTAAGCCCACTAAGAGTAGCCCACATAACAAAATCCCAAAACCAGAGATGTTGGCATGGATGTGGAGAAAAGGGCACACTTCTACATTGCTGGTGGGAATGCACACTAATACATCCCTTCTGGAAGGATGTTTGGAGAATACTTAGAGACCTAAAAATAGACCTGCCATTTGATCCTATAATTCCTTTACTAGGTTTATACCCAGAAGACCAAAAATCACAATATAATAAAGACATCAGTACCAGAATGTTTATTGCAGCCCAATTCATAATGGAAGAAGCCCAAGTGCCCATCGACCCACGAATGGGCTAGCAAATTGTGGTACATGTATACCATGGAATATTATGCACCCTTAAAGAAAGATGGAGACTTTACCTCTTTCATGTTTACATGGATGGAGCTAGAACATATTCTTCTTAGCAAAGTATCTCAGGAATGGAAGAAAAAGTATCCAATGTACTCAGCTCTACTATGAAGCTAAATTATAGCTTTCACATGAAGGCTATAACCCAACTATAGCACAAGACTATGGAGAAAGGGCCAAAGAAGGGAAAGGGAGGGGGGAGGTTATGATGGAGGAAGGGTAATGGGTGGGACCACACCTACAGTGCATCTTAGAATGGGTACAGGCGAAACTTACTAAATGCAGAATACAAATGCCTACATACAGTAACTAAGAAAATGCCATGAAGGCTACGTTGAACAGTTTGATGAGAATATTTTGGATTGTATATGAAACCAGCACATTGTACCCCTTGATTGCACTAATGTACACAGCTATGATTTAACAATAAAAATAAATAATAATAAAATAAAATAAAAAAAATGATGGATCCATGTACAGACTCAATGACTAGACAGCCTCAAAGCATCAACTGTGGGGACCTGCGGGACCCCACAAAAGTCAGGCAGTCAGACACTGAGGTTGAATGGAGCAAGGTAGACTCAGACTCAATTATCTCGGGTGAAATAACCAATGAGAGCCTGGAGAGGCATATTCTGTCACTAGCCAGAGGAGGCCAGCAAGTGCAGCCCCACACAGATTTCTCAAGGGTCCTTTTATTTAGCAAAGAGCCATAAAATGTGCTGAACACATGGACCATAAGATTAATAATAGAAATAAAGGAACTGGGCATCCCAAGCAATTATTAACAGTAAAAAATTGGAAGTAAAGGCGAAAAAATCATAAGGGCCCATCATGTGATTCCAAAAATCCAATCAAAGAAGTAAAGGGGTAAATTTTAACTTTCCTAACTCACTTTGGTGATTCCCATCTATATCTTAGCATAGCTCAGACAGGGGTCCTCAAACTGCGGCCCATGGGCCACATGAGGTGGTGTGATTGTATTTGTTCCCATTTTGTTTTTTTACTTCAAAATAAGATATGTGCAGTGTGCATAGGAATTTGTTCATAGTTGTTTTTTTTTAAACTATAATCTGGCCCTCCAACCATCTAAGGGACAGTGAATTGGCCCCCTGTTTAAAAAGTTTGAGGATGGCTGCCCTAGACTCTGGCCAAATACATCCTCTGAGAATGCTAGCCCTGAGCCTCCAGGTGCAGGCATCCCATTTAAACTGCCAGGCTATTACTAGCCTATGTGCAATGTGTCAGCACAAGAGGATCCTGGCCTAAACTGCACTATTTCCTTAATTAACACCCACAAACAACATTGCGTGTGCAGTTCAAAAAATCTAAGTGTAGAAAGGCAACAATAGTGAAAAATAATTTCATGGTCTAATAAACTTGTTAGCATTAATTGAAAACTGAATGTAAGAAAAAAATTTAGAGGTACAAAGGCATATACAGGGTGTCTATAAAGTTTGTGTGCAATTTAAAATAAAATATTTAACGTTGCACATGAACTTATGGACACCCTGTATAATGACAAATAACTAACCCAGGTAAAGATCTCATTACTGAAGGGCTATTAAGCCAAAGTTTGAGGATGTGCCTGGGAAAGACACCAACCATACATGAATTAGTGGCTGTTTTTCCAAAGTGGAATTTGAGAGTTCAGATTTGAAAGGGGATAGGGCATACAGAAAGAAATGAAAAGGAGTGACGTGGGTATGGAAACAAAATGGTTACATTCTCCTGAGACCCATGACATCGATTTTACATAAGATAAGGTGAACGTTAGAAGAGAAAAAGGGATTGAAAAAAGCATTGATTATGCAGGAGTCTCTGGGGAGGCAAAAGAATGTTTGATCTTGTCTTGTTGCTGTGCTGCACTTGGGAAAATAAACCTATAATCAACATTATTAGTGTTCATGTTAGTGATAGGGTTTGGATGTGTGGCCCCTCCAGATCTCAAGTTAAACTTTGATCCCCATATTGAAGTTGGAGCCTGCTGGAGGTGTCTGGGTCATGGGAACAGATCTTTCATAATGGCTGGTGCCCTCCCCACAATGAGTTTGAGAGAGTTCTACAGAGTTGGTTGTTTAGGGAGCCTGGCACCATCTCCCAGAGGACTCTCTCTTTTCTCCTTCTCTTGCCATTTAACAGACCCATTCTCCCTTCATTTTTCACCTTGATTGGAAACTCCCTGAAGTCCTCACCTGAAGCAGATGGTGGTGTGATGTCTCTTGCACAGTCTGCAAAACCATGAGCCGAGTCAAAATCTTTTCTTTATAAATTATCCAGGCTCAAGCATTCCATTATAGTGGTACAAAATGGACTAATATAGTATGGGATTGACGAGAGTTGTTTTAAAAGCTAGACTTAGCCACAGACTCAAATTTGCAGTTTGCATGTACTCCTTTATGGGAAGTTAGCAAAGAATTTCCTGGCAAATAATCTGTAGGGGCATCCCTTGGCAGGTGCCTGAAGGCTTTGTCTTTCTGCAGGGTCTGATTGATGCATAATGTTAGTAACATCTGTCTATCCCTTTGGAAAGGGGCATTGCATGACTCAGCCTCCTTCCTTTTTACATAAAGAGTTGGGAGGATAATCCTGAGATTTTATTTTCCTTAATGAAATTCTTTCTCTCATTCATACTCTTGGCTCTTCTCTCCGAAGGTAAACTATGTAAAATATTGTCAAAAAGTTCTACTGTTTCTTTGCATTAGAAAGGTATCCATAGGTGGCTGTCTATCATCTATCTTTTAACATTTTTAGCTATCACTGACCTAACTAGCTTTCATTTCTCTACTTTATTTTGTTTACCCAAAGGAGATAATCCTAAATACACTGCTTGGTAACTTTCTTTTTGTAAACTTAGCATAATTGATTGATCTATAAAGTTGGTACTTAACTGATATTCCTCTTCCATCATTCCTTTGAGTAGCTACTCTTTATTCTGGTGCATAAATACAGTATAATTTATTTAAGCAGGCCCTGAGGGACTGCAAAGAAGATCCTTGAACATGGATTTGAAAAATCTGGGATTAAGACTGCACTCTGAGTTGTACAGGGGAATGTACATTTAAAATGTTGGTACAGGCGCTGGACCCGCGATTGGCACCCTCCCAGACCTGTGTAAGAGCTGCATCAGCCTGGACCTTGGTAAGAGCTGCGCCAGGACCTGCTACCCAGCCTGCTGGACCTCCCCACGCCCTGACTAGGAACACCGGGAGCCCCGCAACCCCACCTCCTCCCTCCTGTACCCTTCTGCCTCCACACCACCTGCTCATCTGGCCAGGGACTCCAGTAGCCTCGTGCCCTCTGGAGCCCCCCCTGCCTCTGCACGGAGCCCTTCACCTGGCCAGAGACTGCTGGAGTCTTGGGCCCTCTGTGCCAAAGTCACTGGGCGCCAGGCACTCCCAGAACCGTGTGCACCACCCTCCGCCCTGTTGCTGGATCCGGGGGTGTCACACTCTGGTGCTGCTCCCACAACCAGAACTCCCTGGCTAGGGCAGCCCCAGAAGAGCTACACAGGGTCACTCCCTACAAAGATCCAGCAACAATAGAGTGATCCCCCCGGGGTCTAATCTCTGAGAGACACCACCCCGACTCTGAGGATGGCCAGAGGCAATGGTGAAAAACAATCATGAGATGAAATCAAAGGAAAAACTCTGGAAATATGAATAATCAGAGTAGATCAAGTCCCCCAAGGAACAATGGGCAGACATAGCACAAAATCCCATGCACAAACAAATAACTGAGATGTCAGAAATCGAATTCAGAATCTGGATAGCAAATAAGATCGAATTAGAATTTCAAACACTAACCCAAAAGATGTCTCAAGAATTCAACGAATTCAAAGAACAAATGACCAAAGATTTTTGACACATTGAGACAAGAAGTTGCATCCCTCAAAGATCTGAGAAACACAGTAGAATCCCTCAGTAACAGAATGGAGCAAGCAGAAGAAAGGATTTCTGACATTGAAGAGAAAGCTTTCGAACGCTCCCACACTCTCAGAGAGGAAGAGAAATGGAGGGCAAAAACAGATCACTTTCTCAGAGAGCTCTGGGATAATTCAAAGAAAATCAATATTCATCTTATAGGGATCCCTGAAAGTGATGAAGTGGCTTCACAAGGCACAGAGTCTCTTCTCCATGAGATTATGAAAGAGAACTTTGCAGACATGCCAAGAGATTCTGAATTCCAGATAGCTGACAGTTTCAGAACTCCAGCATGACTGAACCCGACACATCCCCCAGACACATCATAATTAATTTCACTAAAGTTAATATGAAGGAGAAAATTCTGAAAGCAGCCAGATGAAAGAAAACCATTACCTACAAGGGGAAGAATATTAGAATAACTGCAGATCTCTCTGCTGAAACCTTTCAAGCTAGAAGAGGATGGTCATTGACTTTTAATCTATTAAAACAAAATAACTTTCAACCCAGGATCCTGTACCCAGCTAAACTGAGTTTCATTTATGACAGAGAAATTAAATACTTTAATGACATTCACATGTTGAAGAAATTTGCCATCACTAAACCAGCTCTCCAGGATATTCTCAGATCTATCCTCCATAAAGACCAGTGTAATCCTCCACCACAAAAGTAAACCCACCCAGAAAATTTTGATCAAATTCCAACTTCCACTGTTGCAAAAGGATTAAAAATGTCCACCGGACTCTCAAAAGGCTTATCAATATTCTCAATTAATGTGAATAGTTTAAATTGTCCTCTAAAGAGGCACAGGTTGGCTGACTGGATACAAAAACTCAAGCCAGATATCTGCTGCATACAAGAATCTCATCTTACATTAAAAGACAAATAGAGACTCAAGGTGAAGGGATGGTCATCTATACTGAGGCAAAGGGAAAGCAGAAAAAAGCAGGCATTGCAATCCTATTTGCAGATGCAATAAACTTTTAACCAACCCAAATAAGGAAGGATAAGGATGGACACTTCATACTTGTTAAAGGTAATACTCAATATGATGAGATTTCAATTATTAATATTTATGCACCCAACCAGAATGCACCTCAGTTTATAGGAGAAACTCTAACAGACATGACCAACTTGATTTCCTCCAGTTCCATAGTAGTTGGAGACTTTAACACCCCTTTAGCAGTGCTGGATAGATCCTCCAAAAAAAAGCAAAGCAAAGAAATCTTAGATTTAAACTTAACCACTCAACATCTGGACTTAACAAGACATCTACAGAACATTTCATCCCAACAAAACTGAATACACATTCTTCTCATCAGCCCATGGAGCATACTCCAAAATTGACCACGTCCTAGGGGACAAGTATAACCTCAGCAAATTTAAAAAAATAGAAATGATTCCTTGCATCATCGCAGACTATCATGGAATAAAAGTTGAACTCAATAACAACAGGAATGTGCATACCCATATAAGAACATGGAAGCTAAATAACATGATGCTGAAGGATAGATGAATTATAGATGAGATTAAGAAGGAAATCACCAAATTTTTGGAACAAAACAACAATTAAGACACAAATTATAAGAACCTCTGGGATACTGCAAAGGCAGTCCTAAGAGAGAAATTTATAGCACTGCAAGCCTTCCTCAAGAAAACGGAAAGAGAGGAAGTTAATAACTTAATGAGACATCTCAAGCTACTGGAGAAGGAAGAACATTCCAACCCCAAACCCAGCAGAAGAAAAGAAATAACCAAAATTAGAGCAGAATTAAATGAAATTGAAAACAAAAGAATTATACAACAGATTAATAAATCCAAAAGTTGTTTTTTTGAAAAGGTAAATAAAATAGAGAAAGCTTTGGCCAACCTAACCAGTAAAAAAAGAGTAAAATCTCTAATTTCCTCAATCAGAAATGGTAAAGATGAAGAAACAACAGACCCTTCGGAAATTTAAGAAATCCTTAACGAATATTACAAGAAACTTTACTCTCAGAAATATGAAAATTTGAAAGAAATTGACCAATACTTGGAAGTATGCCACCTACCAAGACTTAGCCAGAACGAAGTGGAAATTTTGAACAGACCTATATCAAGTTTTGAAATAGCATCGACTATACAAAATCTCCCTAAAAAGAAAAGCATAGGACCAGATGGCTTTACGTCAGTATTCTACTAAACCTTTAAAGAAGAACTAGTACCTATATTACTAAACCTCTTTCAAAATATAGAAAAGGAACGAATACTACGCAACACATTCTACGAAGCAAACATCATCTTGATCACTAAACGACCAGGGAAAGTCCCAACAAGAAAAGAAAATTATAGACCAATATCCCTAATGAATATTGATGCTAAAATACTCAATAAGATCCTAACAAACAGAATCCAACAACACATCAAAAAAATTATACACCAGGACCAAGTGGGATTTATCCCAGGGTCTCAAGGCTGGTTCAACCTATGTAAATCTATAAATGTAATTCAGCACATAAACAAACTAAAAAATAAAGACCATATGATTCTCTCAATTGATGCATAAAAAGCTTTAGATAATATACAGCATCCCTTCATGATCAGAACACTTAAGAAAATTAGTATAGAAGGGACACTTCATAAATAGAGGCCATCTACAGCAAACCCACAGCCAATATTGTATTGAATGGAGTTAAATTGAAATCATTTCCACTTAGATCAGGAACCAGGCAAAGTTGCCCATTGTCTCCATTGCTCTTTAACATTGTAATGGAAGTTTTAGCCATTGCAATTAGGGAAGAAAAGGTGATTAAGGGTATCCATAGAGGGTCAGAGGAGATCAAACTTTCACTCTTCGCAGATGACATGATCGTATATTTGGAAATATAGGGATTCTACCACACAACTTTTAGAAATGATCAAGGAATACAGCAATGGCTCAGGCTACAAAATCAACACCCATAAATCTGTAGCCTTTATATATACCAACAACAGCCAAGCCAAAAAAACAGTCAATGACTCTATTCCTTTCACAGTAGTGCCAAAGAAGATGAAATATTTGGGAGTTTATCTAACAAAGGATGCGAAAGAGCTCTATAAAGAGAACTATGAAACTTTAAGAAAAGAAATAGCTGAAGATGTTAACAAATGGAAAAACATACCATGCTCATGGCTGGGAAGAATCAACATCGTTAAAATGTCTATACTACCCAAAGCAATATATAATTTTAATGCAATTCCTATAAAAGCTCCATTGTCATATTTTAAAGATCTTGAAAAAATAATACTTTATTTTATATGGAATCAGAAAAAACCTCAAATAGCCAAAACATTACCCAGCAATAAAAATAAAGCAGGAGGAATCACGCTACCAGGCCTGAGACTGTACTATAAATCGATAGTGATCAAAACAGCATGGTACTGGCACAAAAGCAGAGTATTAGATGTCTGGAATGGAATAGAGAACCAAGAGATGAATCCAGCTACTGACCATCATTTGATCTTTGACAAGCCAATTAAAAACATTCAGTGGGGAAAAGATTCCCTATTTAACAAAAGGTGCTGGGTGAACTGGCTTGCGATCTGTAAAAGACTGAAACTGGACCCACACCTTTCACCATTAACTAAGATAGACTCTTACTGGATAAAAGATTTAAACTTAAGACATGAAACTACAAAAATACTTGAAGAAAGTGCAGGGAAAACTCTTGAAGGAATCATCCTGGATGAATATTTTATGAGGAGGACTCCCCAGGCAATTGAAGCAGTATCAAAAATACATTACTGGGACCTGATCAAACTAAAAAGCTTTTGCCCAGCCAAGAACATAGTAAGTAAAGCAAGCAGACAGCCCACAGAATTGGAGAAAATATTTGCAGATTAAACTCCGATAAAGGTTTAATAAGCAGAATCCACAGAGAACTCAAACGTATTAGCAAGAAAAGAACAAGTGATCCCATCTCAGGGTGGGCAAAGGACTTGAATAGAAACTTCTCTAAAGAAGACACACAATCTACAGACGCATGAAAAAAAGCTCATCATCCTTAATCATCAGAGAAATGCAAATCAAAACTACTTTGAGATATCACCTAACCCCAGTAAGAGTAGCCTACATAACAAAATCCCAAAACCAGAGATGTTGGCATGGATGTGGAGAAAAGGGCACACTTCTACATTGCTGGTGGGAATGCACACTAATACATCCCTTCTGGAAGGATGTTTGGAGAATACTTAGAGACCTAAAAATAGACCTGCCATTTGATCCTATAATTCCTTTACTAGGTTTATACCCAGAAGACCAAAAATCACAATATAACAAAGACATCAGTACCAGAATGTTTATTGCAGCCCAATTCATAATTGGTAAGTCATGGAAGAAGCCAAAGTGCCCATCGACCCACAAATGGACTTGCAAATTGTGATACATGTGTACCATGGAATATTATGCACCCTTAAAGAAAGATGGAGACTTTACCTCTTTCATGTTTACATGGATGGAGCTGGAACATACTCTTCTTAGCAAAGTATCTTAAGAATGGAAGAAAACATATCCAATGTACTCAGCCCTACTATGAAGCTAATTTATAGCTTTCATATGAAGACTATAACCCAACTACAGCACAAGAATATGGGGAAAGGGCCAAGGGAAGGGAAGGGAGGAGGGAAGTCAGGGTGGAGGGAGGGTAATGGGTGGGGCCACACCTACAGTGCATCTTAGAATTGGTACAGGCGAAACCTACTAAATGCAGAATACAAATGTCTACATACAATAACTAAGAAAATGCCATGAAGGCTACATTGAACAGTTTGATGGGAATATTTCGGATTGTGTATGAAACCAGCACATTGTACCCTTTGATTGCACAAATGTACACAACTATGATTTAACAATAAAAAATAAATAAATAAAGTCAATACAAAAAAAAAAGAAAAATTCCTAGTCTATAAGAAAAAAAATAAAATAAAATGTTGGTACATAGGCTCGGCGCGTATAGCTCAGTGGCTAGGGTGCCAGCCACATACTCTCGAGTTGGTAGCTTGAACTCCAGCCCAGGCCTGCCAAACAACAATGACAAACTACAACCTGGCATTGTGGCAGGGGCCTATAGTTCCAGCTACTTGGGAAGCTGAGGCAAGAGAATCACTTAAGCCCAAGAGTTGAGGGAGCTGTGATACCACTGCATTCTACTCAGGGTGACATAGTGAGACTCTGTCTCAAAAAAAAAAAAATAAATGAAAGTTGGTACGTATAGCTCAATAGCCCAATTTTTCTCCAATAAAGGGTATGGTTTCCATTGCAGGGTGAGAGGGTGTCTGTATCACATCCCTTTCCTGGTATTCTCCAACGTCCTAATATTTACCAATTTGTGCAGAAAATATACCTTGTTTTGAACTTTAACTCATTTATATCTAAGAAGAATAAATATCCTTTCATAAACTTGTTGGCTTTCCTTAGTATTTACTTTTCTTTCACATGCTTGTTTATACAGAATGTACCTTTTTTTATTGGGTTGTCTTTTTACTATTGCTTTATGTGAGCTCTCTGTAATTAATAGCTATTTCTTTTCATATATGTTGCAATAGTTTTCCCCAGCTTGTCGTTTAACTTTGTTTATGGCATTTCTCTTCTGAAATAAAAAAATACAAATATGTACATGTTTAAAGTTGCTAATGTTTTCCCTACTGGCTTTGGGGTTTTGTGTCCTAGTTTGTAAGGGCTTCTTTATTCTCAGATTATAAATAAATTAACTTGATGGCTTGATCAAGATGGCTTGCTAGACACATGGAATGTGCCTCTCCATGGAGAGGAATCAGAATAGTGAGCAGATTCTCAAATTTTGAATAGCTCATCTAGAGAAAAATGCTAGGACTCACCAGGGAAGTGATTGGGAAGCACAAAGTTTGAGTAAAGAGAGGGTTCACGGCAATTTGCCTGGCTGCCTGGCTGCTAAAAGCTGGGAGAAACTCCTGGATGTGAGTTGTACTAAGAGAGAAGCTCCAGGGCTTTTCTCTGAGATAAGCTTTTGTGCTCTTGGCTACAAGAGAACTTCCTGACCCACACTGGTCTGAGGCCTAACATAGGGAGCTGCTTGGAGATTGCACAGAGGTTTCGTTCTAGAAGGGGAACTCACATGGAATCCCAAGCCTAGAGCAACTTGAACCTGCCACTATTCTGAGAGCCTGGACACTGGTTCTCAGGTGCACCTGCCACCACTGCACTGTTCCGAAGAGGCACAGAGGAGCCATGTGCTCTCAGACGCCCAAGGGGGTCTCCACTACCCTGCTGCTATGGGCTGCTTTGGAGACAGAGGTGTGGGCAGACAGCATTTTTCACAGTTCCTCATCCACACTGACTGCCTGAGTGGAGCCCCAGTCTTTCTGTCACAAATATAAGATGCTATTTTGAGGGTTTGACTCTGGGCTATCCCCTGCCCTTGGATTGGGTTTGGGTTTGACATGGTTGAAACTCTTACTGACTCGGGAGGGGCAGAGAAGCCAGGTTTTCCAGCACACATGTGGGACAGTGTCCATCATCCTGCAGCCAGCTGCTGTATGACCAAGCCTCAAGAAAGCTGCACTCCTTACAGTTTCCTGCTGGAGGTGCAGCCTGCCTGAAAAGAGCCCTGCCTTGTCTGGTCAGAGGCCCAGGGGACCATTTTGGGAGTTGAGCCTGGACAGCAACCCACCCTAGGGCTGAATTCTGGCTGATGCAGCCCCACGTAGCTGAGGAGGGACAGGGGAGCCCAAACTCTCCTACATACGCCTAGGACAATTCCCACCACCCTTCTGTGGGCTGCTGTGGGACTGGGTTGTGAGCAGACTGCACTGCCTCTCATTTGGCCCATGCTGTTTGCCTGGAAGAAGCCCTACCTTCTCTGGTCACAGGCCAAAGTGTTAGTTTGGGAATCTAAAGCTGGGCAGCACCCAGCTCTTGGGATGAGCTGTAGCCTTGCCCACGTGAATGAGCAGAGGTGCTCGAGCTCTTGCACCTACTCCTAGGATGATCCCCACTGCCTTGCTATGAGCTGCAGTGAGATGGAGACCCCAGTGGGCAGCACTCTACCTGCCATCTTGCCCACACTGTGTGGAAGAAGCCCTGCCCTCTGCACTCCCAGGCCCTCTATTTTGGGAGCTTAAAGCTGCGAAGGGACCTCTTTCCCCAGGCTGGAGACAGGGACCTTTTCCTCCTGCCACCCAATGCTGTGGCCATAGTGGCCTCTGTTCTGAAGCATGGCTTTTGGTGTGGGTGAGCTAAAGGACAGCCAGGCTCACAGCGGGGTGGTTACAGCCTGAACAATACTCTGCTCACCGTGCCTGGGTTCTGCCCGGAGGGTGCAGTTCATTTCCTTCCCTTTGTGGATGGACAGGCTGTCTCAACCCAAGAACCTCAGCCTTTGGGTCTCTACACAACTGGATTCACAGCCAATGCCCTCATCACCCACTCAGTATAAGGCATCCTGGAGAAACAGTGGGTCCTGGGAGAACTGCAGGTCTCCTAGAGCTTGGGGATCCAGGGAGGGCTGCTTCCAGCTGAGAGAACAACATGGCCAGAGGGCCTTTTAGGACAAATGAGAATGGGGCTCCAATGTCCCACTATTTGAGATATTCTCCTGCCCTCCCCGGCTCACTGCTGCTGTGGCAGTGTAGCTTTTCTAATCAGGATTGGTGAAGGTTCCGCAGGGAACAATTAAGTCAGGGCACTTGCAAGCCCTCAGTCAGAGTTCTCTTCTGTTCCCTCCGCAGAGCTTGGGGCTCACTCCTTTTCCTCTAAAATGCAGCAAGTGCTTTCATGTGGCCCCAAGGACAAACCTACCACCTCCTATGAGTAAGGGCAGGCTCATAGCCCTGTCTCTGAGCTGCCTGTCTCCTCTGGGAGGAGCAGCCTACCCTCGGGACAAGTCCCTGGCACAACTGCACCTCTCTTGCAGGAGACTTCCAGCCACAGCCTGCAGCCTTTCAGTCACAGCCCATAGCTAGTTGGGCAGAGCTGCCTCCACCACCATTGCTTCAGCTGGGGCAGAGTGGGAGCTGGGAATCCGAGTACTATTGTGCCCCTGGAGGACAGAGACTGCTGCTGCTGATGAGAGAGGGAGATATGAGTGGGTAGTTTGTCCTACAGCTTTGTGCCACTGCTCATCTCATCAAGAGAGGCCCACACTGACTGTTGCAGGCTCACAGTGCATCTGCCCTCCTCCTGCCTGAGCTTAGAGGAGCATATGATCCACCCTTCTCTGCCACGGCCAGAACCTGAACCCAGGGAGGCCTGAAGGCAAGTTTGGCAGCTGGGTCTCAGTCTGGTCTCCCTAGGACTCAAGTAAACTGGAGAAACAGGGATTACTAAACTTAGTCCATCACTATTAGCACCTGAATGCTGTCCCAAGGGTCTGAGGTCCAAAATTTGCCAACAGTACCACAGTGGTTACCTACATGATAAGCTGAAAGGCAGTGGACCTCTCCCTCTCTACACTGAGCAGCAGAGTTCCCAACAGAGGAGAATAGGTGAATTGAAAAGCTATCTATCTGTTTGAGCTGAGGGAAGAGGTTCCAGATGAGAAAGAACCAGCATAAGAACTCTGGCAATATAAAAAACAGGCCATTTTGACACTCCCAAAGGATCTCCAACAATGGAGTACAAAGAAGGGGAAAATTCTAATATGTCAAATATGGAATTGAAAATATGGATTACAGGTAGAGTCTTAGCACTCTGGGAGGCCAAGGCAGCAGGATTGCTTGAGGTCAGGAGTTTGACACCAAACCTGAATAAAAGTGAGACCCCCATCTCTCCAATACACAGGAAAACATTAGCTGGGATAAGGGTGGCATGCGCCTGTAC
Organism: Nycticebus coucang; assembly: GCF_027406575.1. NCBI lineage: Eukaryota > Metazoa > Chordata > Mammalia > Primates > Lorisidae > Nycticebus > Nycticebus coucang. The sequence goes on along the minus strand of NC_069783.1, from coordinate 102,833,353 downwards.
TCTTGGCTACTTTGGAGGCTGAGGCAAGAGGATCGCTTAAGCCCAGAAATTTGAGGTTGCAGTGGGTTATGATGATGCCACGACACTCCAGCTTGGGTGACAGTGAGACCCTCTCAGAAACAAAAACAATAAGAAAAAACAAAGAAAACAAAATAAAATATGGATTGTAAGCAAATTTAGTAGGATCAATGAGAAAATAGAAAACCAAGAAAATGAAACCAAACAAATAATTCAGGATATAAATGGAAAATTCATTGAGAAGATATATATCTACAACCCCGCCCCCCACCAAATTTCTGGAAATTATAGAGTAATTTAGGAAATTTTGACATATAGTGAAAACTCTTAATGATAGACTAAACCAAGCTCCAAAGAACTCAGAGCTTGAAGATAAGGCTTCTGAATTAACCCAGTCAGTCAAAAATAATGGAGAAAGAATCAAGAAAAATGAATAAAATCTCTGAGAAATATGGGATTAGGTAAAATTCTCAAACATAAAAATCATAGGTATCCCCGAAGAGAGGAGAAAACACAAATATCCCCAAGAGAGGGAAAAACACAAAAGGGATAGCCTATTTGAGGGAAAAAAGGAGGAAAATGTCCATCCATATTCTTGCTAGGGATTTACACATCCGGGTAGATGAAGGTAAATAAACTCCTGGAAGATTCCTTGCAAAGGACTTTGCCAAGTCACCTGGTCTTTAGTCTGGCCAAAGTCAAAGTGAAGAAGAAAAACCTACCAGGTTCAAGATGGAAGCATAAAGTAACTTGCAAAGGAAAACTCATCTGAATAACAGCAGACTTTTCAGAGGAAACTGCAGAAGGGATTGGGGTCTTACCTTTAGTTTTCTTTTTTTTTTTTTTTGTAGAGACAGAGTCTCACTTTATGGCCCTCGGTAGAGTGCCGTGGCCTCACACAGCTCACAGCAACCTCCAACTCCTGGGCTCAAGTGATTCTCCTGCCTCAGCCTCCCAAGCAGCTGGGACTACAGGGGCCCGCCACAACGCCCGGCTATACCTTTAGTTTTCTTAAACAGGGTAACTGTCAGCCAAGAATTTTTTATTCTGCAAAGCAAAGTTTCATAAATAAAGGAAAAATAAAATCTTTTCCTGACCAGCAAATTTACAAGGTAACTTGTAATCACTAGATTTCTTGTAACATTGCCCTACAGGAAATGCTCAAAAGTGCTCTAAACATGGAAAAGAATGGCCAACGCTTATCAGTGTAAAAACTTTCAAAAGTAAAAACTCACTGCTCTTATAAAACAGTAACACAGGGAGAATACAAAGCAACTAGGTAACAATCAACATGATGACTGGAATAGTGTCTCACTGTTGACTATAAAAGGTCTAGTTGCCCCACATAAAAGATATAGATGGAAGGAATGGATTAAAAACAACACCCCAAATATCTACTATCTCCCAGAAAACCATTTAACTCAGAAGGAGTCACAGGGACTCAAGGTTAAGGGGAAGGAAAATATTCCACACAAATGGAAACCAAAAACAAGAAGAGAGACTTTAAATTAACAGTAAGAAAAAAACAAATATGGTCATCACACAATGAAAAAGAGATAATTTCAACAAGAAAATATAAAAATCCTAATTATATATATGCATCTAACACCAGAGCACCCAGATTCATAACAGTATCACTAGAGAGACCTAAGAAAGGAAACAAAGTGCACCTTAATAATAGTGGAGGAATTCAGTACTCTGCTGACAGAACTAGACAGCTCATCAAGGCAGAAAATTAACAGAGATGTTGGACTTAAGTGAGATGTTAGAACAAATGGACCTAACAGAAATTATAGAACATTCTAATCCACAAAGTCCAGAATATACATTGTTCTCATTAGCACATGAAATATTTTCCATGATAGATCTTATGTTAAGCCACATGATAAGTCTCAGCAAGTTATAAAACCTCCAAATCATTCCATCCATCTTCTTAGACCACAGTGGAATAAAACTACAAGGTGAGCCAAAAATTGCCATAAGTAGAAAAAATTGACACACTCACATTACATTTTATATTTTTTATATGTACATATCAACATATAAAGAAGTATTTTGTAAAATTTTGTAATGAATATTTTGCAAATAAAGGTACATTTAGCAACAATTTCTCTCCTTCCTTCCTTCTTTCTTTCTTTCTTTTTTGAGACAGAGTTTCACTATGTCATCCTTGGTAGAGTGCTGTGGTGTCACAGCTCACAGCAACCTCAAACTCCTGGGCGATTCTCTTGTTTCAGCCTCCCAAGTATCTAGGACTAGAGGCACCCACCACAATGCCCGGCTATTTTTTTGTTGCAGTTCTCATTATTATTTAGCTGGCCCAGGCCAGGTTTGAACCTGCCAGTCTTGGTGTACATGGCTGGTGCTGTAACCACGTATTACAGGTGCTGAGCCAACTTCTCATTTTCTTTAGGTATGTGTGTATGTATGCATGGTGACCTTTAGGACACCCTGTAGAAATTAATTCCAAGAGAAACTCTCAAAACTATACAAATACTGGGAAATTAAACAACCTGCTGCTGAATGATCTTTGGGCCAACATGAAATCAACATGGAAATCAAAAAATAATTCAAATTAGGGAAGTGTGGTGGCTTATACCTGTAATCCTAATACTCTGAGGTAGGAGGATGGTCAGGTAGGAGGATGGCTTGATCTCAGGAGTTTGAGGTTGCTGTTAGCTAGACTGAAGCCACAGCATGCTAGCCTGGGTAATAGTGAGATTTTGTCTTAAAAAAAAAAAATTCCAAAAACTCCAGCCCCTTTGCAGCCTCTCCCAACAGTAATGGAGAGAAATGCATTCAGATGCTACCATTCAGACTCCCTGGTCAAAGACAGAACCTAGGAGTTGAGAGGAGCAGCGGGAAGGGAAGTCAATGAGGAAAGCAGACAAAGGGAGGCAAGAGGAGCAGGGGTGGAGACTCCACGTGGACATTTGTGCTGTTTGGGCTGCAGGGAGTTCAGCTCCATCTCTTGTGGCCTGCCATGGTGGTCCGATGACAAACCCAAACTCTGTGCACCTTGGTCAGCCCCACTGGACACCGACAGGAGACGAGAATGAGAACAGGAAGGCCTTCCTCCCCCGACTGTCTAGTGCACGGAGAGGGTCTTGTTGGATAGAGTGAGGCTACTCTGAGCCAGAGGATGCAGATCTCTAGCTGAGCGTTTCCCTCATGAATTGCCGGCAGATCTGAGATGGGAATGGGCAAGGTGGCGGATGGGTGCAGATCTGGGCTGGAAATGGGCAAGGTGAGGGATGGGTGGGAGGTCTTGCTCTTGGGAGATGTTGCCACACCACCACATCTCAGGGGGGTGTAAGAGGGGTGCAGAGAGCCTAGTAACACTGTGATTGTGGTCCCATGGGGCATGGCTTCCCACAGGCCTTGAAGCTTTAAGATCTGGACTGTGCTTCACACTTTATGGGGGCAAGACATGATTGCAAGAGGGACTTTACCTAACAATTACAATCAGTGTAACCTGGCTTATTGTACCCTCAATGAATCCCCAACGATAAAAAAAAAAAAAAATGAAAAAAAAAGAAAGGAAAAAAAAATTTAGTTTAGCATAATTAGAAATAGAGTTGGAATAAACTCAAGATTTTAAATTATTAAATAAATATTGATAACATTGTTTTTTTGTTCAGTTTGTATACTGGGGCTTAGCTTTACTCGTAGATTGGAAAACTATGGCCCATGGGTCAAATCTGGCCTGTTATCTGCTGTAGTTAATAAAGCTTTATTGGCTTATAGCCATTTAAAAAAAAAAAAAAAAGATCTGGACTGTGCCACTGCCAGCACAGCCTCTACCCTCCAGGCTTGGGTGGCCCCTGCCAAGCTAGTCCCATGGCTTTGCAGTCCACATTAGAGTGGCCCTGCGCCCAACCCCCGAGGGACCCCTTTTTTGGGCTCCAGGTTCTGCTTAGATCACTGAGCCTCGGTCCATGTCCCTATGAAGACCCAGGGGCTCCCTATCTATGAAACGCCCTCCTCCGTCTGTGGTGTGTTCCAATCTGCAACCGGAATTTGGTAGGCAGGCCCAGAGTGGCCAGCTTCTCCCTTGGCCCTGCAGCGACATCCCCCACTACTCCCAATCTCATTAGTGTCCCAGGCCAAAACCTCTCCATTCAGAGTTGAGCTGGAAATCCCACTGCAGAGGTCAAACTGGCAAACTGATTCACAAAAGCAACTTCAGCTTTTAATTTCAAATCCCAGAGCACCACCTACTGACATTCATTTACATTTTTTCTTCCATACCATTTCTTTCCAAAACAACAAAGATTTTCATAATTAAATACATTTTAATTTTTTATCATATTTTTGTTTTAATTTTTCTTTCTTCTTCTTTTTTTTTTTTTTTTTTAGCTTTTCCCCTTTTTCTTTAAGGAAGATTTTAATGATTACAGTTCAAATTTATTTTGTTTTGTTTCTTTTTTCTTTTTCTTTCCCTCTTTTTTCTGTTTCTCTTCCCAAGGCAACAAAGAGGATTTCAGTATTTAGAGTCAATTTTTTAACTTTTCTTCCTTTTACTTTTACTTTTTCTTCCTTTTTTCTTTTCCTTTTCTTTCTACCTCTGTTCCAAGACAACAAATAGGATTTTAATACTTACCGTCATAAAAAAACAATAATTTTCTCCTTTTTCCTTTCATTCTTCTTTTTTATCTTCTTGTTCTTTATTAAATCTTGGGGTTAGGTGGCTGGGCTGCTCTAAGTCCTACTTGGTTGATATGACCCCACTCTCTTGGACAGTTCAGCCCATTATCTGGACACATTCCTCATGTCCAGAGGCTTAGGTGTCCAGAGGTTTAGGGGCTTCATCTGGAAGCCCCGCCCCCAGCCTCACCTTTCCCAGTTTAGAGAAAATTGGGCTGAGGCTCAGGGGACTCCATTCTGTGAAACCCCAAAAGGCAGCTTTGGCAGGCTGTGAGCAGGGAAGGCCACAGGGAAAGTGGTGGCTCATTTAAACAGTGGTGAAGGGTTATGGTAAGCTCTTTGTCCTATAACCTTTGAAACTGATATTGGCCAGCCAGATTTAGTATACAGGTGGCCCTAAAACCCTGCTGAGTGGGCCAGTGGAACAGCAAACTACCACTTTGCTTTGGTGGGTCTTAGAAGAGGTGTGGTGAGAGTCTTTGAAACTGACAGCCTGCTGGTTTTAGTATCTAAGTTGCCCTAAAATCCTTCAGAGCAGGCCAGTGGAACAATAAACTGCCACTTTGTTTTCACAGGTCCTGGAGGGGTGCCATGAAATCCATATCCCAGGGCCTTGGAAACCAATATCAGCCTGCCAGAGTTAGTACCAAGTGGCCCTAAAATCCTGCTGTGGGATGGTGGAATAGCATGCTCCAGCTTCTCTTTGGCAGGTCCTGGAAAGGGTCTGGTGAGCTTCACATTCTGGGGCCTCTGAAACCTACAAATGGCCTCCATATCTGACCAGCAAGTGGCAGAACAGCAGGCGGCCACTTGGCTTCAGCAGGTCCTGGAAGAGGTGTGGAGAGATCCACCCCTGGCATCTCTGAAAGTGATAACCACCTTCATGTCTGGAAGCCAAGTCATCCTGAAACCTGCTGAGCAGCTGGTGGAACAAGGAGCTGTCACTTCATCTTGGCAAGTTCTAGAAGAGGCATGCAGAGGTCTGTATTCTGGCAAAGCTGGTGTCAACATTTGCCTGCCTGACTATGCATTCATAGGGCCCTAGAGCGTGTTAAATGGCAGACTGGTGTGTCACCGGTTAGTCCAGACTCCACCCTCCAGGCCCCAACTGCCTCCTGTGAACTAGCTAATTGTGTCCAAACGGAATACCTCTCAACTATGATTTAGGAACACCCGAACATTTTTGTTTAGATTAAAATATATATTTATTTTTATATCATGGAGAAAAAAGAATCACAGAACTAGAAGAGAAAACTTAGGAGCTAACCCAATCATTTAAGGAGGCAGAGAAAAAGAGAGAAAAACACGCTTGGGGAGGAAAAAGCAAAACAACCCTGGCAACCTGAAAATTCAGAGCAAATCAACTGCCCAAAGATTATAATGGAGCTACAGATGAAAATGCCATCCTTAAAGAAATTGCTGAAATGACACAAATGGAATTCAGAACACGGATGGCAAATAAGATGAATGGAATTAAAAAGAAAGTGGAAAAAAAAGTCTAAAATTTGTTTCAAAAAAATCAATGAAATTAAAGACAAAGTCACCAAGGATCTGGATATAATTAGGAAAGATATAACAGAGCTTAAAGGATTGAAAGAGGCATTTAATCCTCTGTGTTTTAAAACAGTAGAGAGTCTCAGCAACAGATTATATTGTGGAGAAAAATAGTCACAGAACTTGAAGAAAAGATTTTTGAGCTAAATCAATTATTTAAAAGGCAGAAGAGAGCAAAAGCAGAGCAAACTCTTAGAGAGATATGGGACTGCACAAAGCATACAAACATATGAATCACAGGTATACTTGAAGGAAAAGAAGAGAGTCCCCAGAGCATGGAAACTGTAGTTGAAGATATTATACTTGAAAAATTCCCAGATATTGCCAGAGACCCGGATGTACAGTTATTAGATAGAAGATTATCAAACTTAAGGATGACTCAATCTAAGCATTCAAACAAAGCATATCCAATACACATTATAATTGGCCAAAGTCAAAATGAAAGAGAAAATTCTGCAAGCAGCCTGGTGTAAGCAGAAACTAACCTACAACAGGGTGTCCATTAGGGTGACAGTGAACTTTTCAGTGGAAACTTTACAATCCAGAAGAGAGTTGGCACCAATCTTCAATCTTCTCAAACAAAACTACTGCCAGCCTAAGATTCTATATCCTGCCACACTAAGTTTCATATTAAATTGAGAAATCAAAACTTTTATTGACAAGCAAAGTGGAGGAAATTTGCCTATGCAGGACCAGCTGTGCAGGAAGTACTCCAGCCAGTACAGTGGGCCAGAAGCAAAGCAAAGACACCCAGAAATTAAAGGACAAAGCCTAGCTTCTATAATGGCCCAAGTGATAAAACAAGGCAATAGATCACCAACCACACAAGTTAAATAAATCTATCCTATATACCAATTCTCTCAATAAATATAAATGGCTTGAATTCTCCACTGAAGAACACAAGCCAAAGATAATGTTGTCATTGAGAAACCTACTGTCTGAAAAACACAACATCCTGAAACACCATAATAGCCAGGGATCTCAACACCCCATGGACAGAACTGGACAGATGCTCCAAGCAGAAAATAAAAAATGAAATGATGGACTTAAAATGACTCTAGAACAAATGGGCTTACCAGACATACACAGAACATTTTACCCCAATATTACTTTTCTCATTCTCTCATGGAACATTGTCCAAAATTAATCACACCTTAGGACACAAATTCAATCTCTACAAATTTAAAATAATTTATATATTTGTATATTTTTGGAGCACAGTGAAATAAAAGCAGAACTCAATTCACCAACAGAAACCTTCCTCTCCACACAAAGTCATGAAAACTGAAGAACCTTTTGCTGAATGGCAACTGGATCAAGGAGTAGATAAAGAAGGAAATCATTAGATTCCTGGAACAAAACAACAATGAAGCCATAAGCTATCAAATCTGTGGGATACTGCAAAAGTGGTCCTAAGAGGAAAATTTATCACATTCAATGACCACATTTAAAAGAAAGAAAGAGCGGGCGGCGCCTGTGGCTCAGTCAGTAAGGCGCCGGCCCCATATACCGAGGGTGGCGGGTTCAAACCCGGCCCCTGCCAAACTGCAACCAAAAAATAGCCAGGCGTTGTGGCGGGCGCCTGTAGTCCCAGCTACTTGGGAGGCTGAGGCAAGAGAATCGCTTAAGCCCAGGAGTTGGAGGTTGCTGTGAGCTGTGTGAGGCCACGGCACTCTACCGAGGGCCATAAAGTAAGACTCTGTCTCTACAAAAAAAAAAAAAAAAAAAGAAAGAAAGAGCACAAATAAACAATCTAATGAATCATCTCAAGGAACTGGAAAAGGAAGAGCAATCCAATCTCAAACCTAGAAGAAGAAAAGAAATAACCAAAATCAAATCAGAATTAAATGAAATTGAGAAAAAAGAACCATTTAGAAGATTAACAAAATAACAAGTTGGTTCTTTGAAAAGATAAATAAAATTGATTAACTAGAAATAGAAAAGCAAGATCTCCAATAACTGCAATCAGAAATGAGAAAGGAGAGGCTCAGCGCTCATAGCACAGTGGTTACAGCATCAGACACATACACCAAGGCAGGCAGGGTTGAACCTAGCCCCAGCCAGCTAAACAACAATGACAACTGCAACAAAAAATAGCTAGACATTGTGGCGGTGCCTGTAGTCCCAGCTACTTGGGAGGCTGAGGCAAGAGAATTGCCCAGTTGTTTGAGGTTGCTGTGAGATGTGACACCACGGCACTCTACTGAGGGTGACATAGTGAGACTGTCTAAAAAAAAAAAAAGATAAGAAAAGAAATGAAAAAGGAGAAATAACAACTGATACCAAGATACCACAGAGATAACAAAAGATCATCACTATTACAAACTACTCAATGCCTAGAAATTCAAAAGTGTGGAGGAAATAGACCAATTCCTGGACTTTCGTTACCTCCCTAGACTTAACCAGGAGGAAATAAAACATTTAAACAGGGCAATATGAAGCTCCAAAATTGCAACAATAAGAAAAAAGCTTTTTTTCTGTAGTCTAGTATAAGCTTGTTGTGAGTACTTAATTGTAATTCAAGTAGTTGTGGAAGGAAGTGTTTCTCAGTCATCCTAAGCCAGGGGTGTCCAAATGTTTCTTTTCTTCTGTTACACATTGGAAGAAAAGTTGTCTTGGGCCATACATTACATACACAGTAAACACTAAGGAAAGTTAATTAGTGCAAAAAAGTTCTGTGTATACTTTTCATGATATCTGACATCACAGATAAGCAAAAATGTCCTTACAAAATCAGCAGGGGCCTCATGGGTGCAGGTTGGACACCCCTGTCATGAGCACTGCTTTTTCTGCTCATTATCTTGAAAAGGAGTTGCTTTCCTTCAAAATGCCTACCTTAGAGGGTGAAATGAGGTTCAGTTTGGCTATTTTGTTATTTTGGCTCTGTTTCATTTTTACTAGCTGAAAAAAATTTAAAAGCAATTGTAAAAATTACTTTGAGGATTTTTTGACTATCTCCATGGGAGGAATTTTTTTCCTTTGTGTTGTTAACTGAGATAAATTGTATAAAGTCCTTTTTTAGTTTAAGATCTTAAAATATTTAGTGGTGTGAGAGTGTTAGCTTTTTAAAATTTGTTTGATTTCCTAATTGAAGCCCTTGTTAACAGTAAATGACTTAGTTTTCTATCTATAGTTTTCTATAGAGCCTTTCAATAAAAAAAAATTAGCTTAATTTATGCAGATTTAAAAAGATGATGTTAGCTGTTCTTTAGTTTGTCTTAGAAATAGAATTTCTTAAATTTATATGTAAAGCATCAGTTGCATGGTTCTTTTAAAATTTTCAGAGCTGTCTAATTCAGAGCTGTCATATTAAAATAAATATATGTATGCTGAGAGGCAGAGAGCAAGATGGCGGCCGAGTAACAGCTTCCTTGCGTCTGGGCACTGTGAGTCTGGGGAGATAGGACTCCAGGCATCTCTGGCTGGTGGAATCTGCCTATCATCACCCCTGTGAAGATACAGGGAGTCAGTAACAGACTTCTGGACCCCAAGAGGAGGACTAAAATAGTGGAAAAACGGCAAGTGGTCGCGTGTGTTCAATAGGTCTAAACCCGCCGCAACTGTTAAGTTCAGTAGCAGCAAGACTGCAAACCGGAAAGGCCTTACCTGTGAACTGTTTTGGTGTCTTTGGACTTGGCACTCAGTTGAACTGCCTTGGGGAGAGCCTGAGCGGGAGTGCGGAGAACTTTGGCCGTTGTCTAGGGCCCCAGTCTGAGCCGCTGAGCCAGACGGAGCTAATAGTGTTTGGCTGTGGGCCACAGGGAGCCATTGTGAGTGATCTGCCCCGGCAAGCTCCAGCCTCAGGGTCGCAGAGCTACAATCCGGATGGGAACTGGTAACCTAGCAACCGAGGAGCCTAAGGGTGGGGTGTGAGCCGCCTTGCAGCCCTAACCCTCAGGGGCAGAGTGAGACCGGTTTTGGCACACTGGGTAAGAGGATAGCCACTTCAGCAGTGATTCCAGCGACAAGCACTTTCCTGGGAAAGCTTCTGCTCAGCAAGTTTACAAGTTCAAAGTGCCTTTTAAGTGGGCTGAAGAGAGATTTAGGGAATCTACCTGCTGGGGTTTGAGAAATCAGCAGCCTCCAGTCGTATCAGAACTGTGATTAACATCTCATACCCCAGAAGACCACACGTTGCCCAGACAATATTCAACAACATATACATACTGCTTCATTTTTGGTTGTGTTTTTTTTTTTTTGTTTATTTTGATGTTGTTGATGTTGTTTTGTTTTTTAATTTCAACCTTTTCAATACAGATCTTTTTTCTTTCTCAATTTTTCTAGTTTAATTATAATTTCCCATTGCTGCCTTTTTCAATAACTAGAACTTCATTTTTGCTAGTGTTTCTACTGCTATTATTTGGGTTTTCACCCAATTTTATCCCGTAAAGTTTTCTGTTTGCTTTTTTTGGTTTGATTTATAGCATTTTTGTCTTTCCTCTCTACTTGGTGGAGGTAGAGTACTGTGTCTGATCAGGTTAGCAAAGAGCTGCTGACCTCAAGGGAACCACCCAACTGGGCACCCCCAGAAGGTGGCTTCTTTTTAAGGTTGTACTACTACTACTGTACACGTATATTGCTCTGTCTCATCTTTCTGTGCCTCTCTTCTTTTTGTCAATATTCCTTTTACCCACCCCCTCTCCTTTCTCTCTCTCTCTTTTTTTTTTCTTATCACTTGGTCCTCCTTTCTTTCATCCCTTTCTAGCTCTTCAACCTTCTCATCCTTCTGGTCCTATACCAAAAGGACTCATTGAACCCTTAGTCCACCGGCAAGAGAACTTAAAGAGCAAGAGGAAGTGAAAGGAAAATTAGGGGAAGGAAACAGATAAAAGAAATCACTCATGAGGAAGAATCAGCAGAAAACTCCAGAGAACATGAAGAACCAGTCCAGAACAACCCCGCCAAGGGACCGTGAGGTAGCTACTGCAGAGTATTCCACCTATAAAGAAATGTTAGGAATGACAGAAAGGGAATTTAGTATACACATGTTGAAAACAATGAAAGAAATGATGGAAACAATGAAGGAAACTGCTAATAAAGTGGAAAATAACCAAAAGGAAATCCAAAAACAGAATCAAATAAGAGATGAATGATATGAAGACTATAAAAAGGATAGCAGAGCTGAAGGAACTGAAATAGCCAATTAGGGAACTTAAAGATGCAATGGAAAGTATCAGCAACAGGTTAGACCATGCAGAAGAAAGAATTTCAGAGGTAGAAGACAAAGTTCTTGAGATAACTTAGACAGTAAAAGAGGGAGAAGAGAAGAGAGAGAAAGCAGAACATTCACTGTCAGAATTATGGGACTTTATGAAGCGTTCCAACATACGAGTTGTAGGAATTCCAGAAGGGGAAGAAGAATGCCCCAGAGGAATGGAAGCCATCCTAGAGAATATTATAAAAGAAAATTTCCCAAATATCACCAAAGATTCTGACACACTGCTTTCAGAGGGCTATCGGACCCCAGGTCGCCTCAACTCTAACCGAGCTTCTCCAAGACACATTGTGATGAACCTGTCCAAAGTCAAGGCAAAAGAAAAGATTCTGCAAGCTGCCAGGACTAAGCGCCAGTTGACCTACAGGGGCAAATCCATCAGAGTGACCGGAGACTTCTCTAATGAAACTTTCCAAGCAAGAAGACAATGGTCATCTACCTTTAATCTACTTAAACAGAACAATTTTCAGCCCAGAATTCTGTACCCTGCTAAGCTAAGCTTAAACATTGACGGAGCAATCAAATCATTTACGGATATACAAACATTGAGGAAATTCGCCACAACAAGACCAGCTCTACAGGAAATACTTCAATCTGTTCTGCACACTGACCACCACAATGGATTAGCAGCAAAGTAAGAACTCAGAAATTAAAGAACAGAACCTAACCTCCACACTGATGCAAAAGATGAAACTAAGCAATGGAATCTCACAAAATAAGATGAATAGAATACTACCACACTTATCAATTATCTCAATAAATGTTAATGGCTTGAATTCCCCACTGAAGAGACATAGATTGGCTGACTGGATAAAAAAACACAAGCCATCCATTTGCTGTCTGCAAGAAACACACCTGGCTTCAAAAGACAAATTAAAGCTCTGAGTCAAGGGTTGGAAGACAATTTTTCAGGCAAATGGAATTCAGAAGAAAAGAGGAGTTGCAATCTTATTTTCAGATACATGTGGATTTAAAGCAACTAAAGTCAAAAAAGACAAAGATGGTCACTTTATATTGGTCAAGGAAAAATACAACAAGAAGATATTTCAATTCTAAATATCTATGCACCCAATTTAAATGCTCCCAGATTCTTGAAACAGACCTTACTCAGTCTGAGCAATATGATATCTGATAATACCATAATAATGGGGGACTTTAACACACCTCTTACAGAGCTGGACAGATCCTCTAAACAGAAATTCAACAAAGATATAAGAGATTTAAATGAGACCCTAGAACAACTGTGCTTGATAGACGCATATAGAACACTCCATCCTGAGGGAGGCGGAGCATGATGGTGGACAGGACGGACATGTAGCCCACCTCTCCCAAGCCACCAGGTGAGAGGAAAGGCGGTCTGGACCTTCCCCGTGTGTGGATTATTGGAGTGGACAGACAGCTGGAGATGCCCAGTGAACTGGCGGTTTGCTATATATGAGGGGTAATTTAAAATCACAGAGTCTGTTGTAGAGATTCTTCCCTGCTCAGCCGTGCCGGCCAGCAGGCCCCTCCCCTGTGGAGGTCAGTAGCTTGTAAATGCTGATAAAATCCAATTGACAAATAATTAATCCTGAACTGAAGGAGGCTTCTGAAAGGAGAGCCACTCAAAACCATGGGGAGCTGGGCAAACTGTTGGACAATAGAAGGGAAGGGATCCTGCCCGGGAAACAGACATTTTGAGCTACCCAAAAGGGAGGACACCTTTCCCCCAGGCGTTGGAGGGGGCTGGCGGTTCAGGCTGCGTGGCGAACTGGCGGGCGCCCATCCAAAAGGGAAACTCTGATCCATAAAACTCAGAATAAGTCCCCTGAGTGCTCCAACCACAGGAACCGGCTTGAAGCCTAGGACCCGGCTTTGGCTTCTGGAGCCACGAAGCTACTGAAGCCGCAGACTGGCTTTGGCTGCTGAAACCGTGGGAACCAGCTACAGGAGATAGAGCCGGGAGCCCACCAACGACCGCGCTAACTCAGCACTGCTCCCCTTATGGCCGATTGCAGTCGCCAGTTTGCAGGGGAACCTGGGAACAGAGTGGAGGGACTTAGGAAGCGTGGACACCTGCACTGAGTGGGAAAGTCGGTCGCAAGTGCTGTCTGGAAAAGAACAGCCGAGGTTGCACAATTCTTAGGCGACAATCTTTTACGGAAACTCCAAAATGGCGATTGGCCCTGGAAGGTGGTTACCATGGTAACGGTATAAACTGTAAATCAGGTATAAGTCTCGGAACCACTCACAGAGCCACCTGGTGTCCAGAAAGTATATTGCAGTATGAATATATTCCTATGAAAGTTGATCCCTACAGCAGACATATAGATATTTATAGGTATATTTCTACACACAAGAATATTTTTGTAGTTGGTGCCTTTTTTTGTTTTTTGTTTTTTTTTTTGGTTTTCGTGTTTCTTTTTTTTGTTTTGTTTTGTTTTTGTCTGTTTTTCCTCACCATTTTCTTAGAGGAGATTTCAATAATTTTTTATTATTACTTTTTATATAGATTTATCTTTTATTTCTATGTCTTCTAATTTTAATTTCTTCTTTCTTCTCATTTAACATTCCTTCTAACACCACTTTTCTCTCTCTCTTTTTTTCCTTTCTTTCAATTATCTTACGATTATCACTATTTTTATTGCAGTTGTTCTTATATTGTTGTTGTCGTGGCTGTTGCCTGTATGTCTATGTGTCTCCGTCTGTCTCTGTATCTATGGGCCCATGTGCCTGGTAACCTTTGTATCTGTTTATTTGTTCATTTGGTCTCAATGAGCTTGGTGTTATGACCTGCAACTCTGAGCTCCTAACACTCCCCTCCACTCTCACTCCATGATCTGGAGACCTACCCCCCCAAGAGTCCAGATTCTTGGGTGAACTCTAAGAGGTGTAGACAGGACCTGGACTGCAGCTGGCCAGTGTTGACTCTGTAGCAAAGGAGCGAGAAGATGGTTGGCTGAGAGGGAATTACACTGGAGCGGTGGTGCCCCGAGGTGCAGAGTAACAGCCATCTTCAGCAATAACAAGGCCCATCCCCAGATATCCCATAGCCTCTCCTCCTGTCTTCCTGGGCAACCAGATGAGGTCGAGCATTTTCTCAGATGGCAACCACCATGGAACAGACCTGGGACTGAAACACAGGCCCCGTGACAAAGGGTTTTCCTGAGATGGTACCGACCTGGGTGGAACACGGGGACTAGAAAACACACCCGCAGAGCCGGGAAATTCCCAGGGTGGGGCTGATCCAGAGGACCGCTCTACTGAGCCTAAGACGCACCTGGCCCTTAGGGGATCACCAGCCTATAGACAAAGGAGGCCAAGAGGCTACAGCCAACAACTGATTGTGCTGCGAATGCAAACCCGCAGGACTAAAGACAGGGCCTGAGGCACAGGTTCTGGGAACTCAAATCAGCCTCTCCTCTGCAGAGGAATCTGGCAAGGTCAGAAACAAACTCCCACAGGGTTGTTCCCTTCACCCAGTAACATAAACTAAGGGTGGGGCTGGAACTGAGTGAACACCCCCAGCCTCCGTCAAGTGCCCGAGGTTGACAGGCCACACCACCCCCTGCTGGATAAAGACAGAGAATAGTGGCCTAGTCGAGCAGACACAGACTACCCTGTGCCTTAGGCTGGTGCAAACCCCTGGAGTATCTGCTTACTGCAGACAACTGACTGGGTCACAGCCCTGTGGGGATAGCAGTGACTGGGTGTGACAGAGCTGCAAGGTGGGAAAGGAGGCATCAATCTTCCCAGACTGATCTATTTACTGGTGGCTCTTCCTCACTCCACGCAGCACTGGAGCAAGCCATTTTAGAGCAGTCACCAGACCCCTGTGATCTAGTTCTCAGGGACCTCTTGAACTCTCCCACCTGAGGCAGCTGCTGACTGAGACAATTGACTTGGACCTTTTGAACTGAGTCACTCACCTATGGACGATCCAGGTGGTGCCCTGGGTGTGTGGTTGTAGGAAGGTTTGATTTTCCTTTTCCATTTGTTGCCTGTGGTGGGTGGGGTGACTTAATTGCTGGTATTTCTCCACAGCTGAGACTTCAACGCAGAGTAACTGTTTCACTAGGGTCACATAGAAACAAGCTGAAAATGAGACAGAACCACTTAGCCCCTCTACACAAAACAGGGCCCCAGTTTCTCAGGCCACAGCACTGTACGGGTCCTCAACAAAACACCAGAGGAAAATCAAAGGGACTAAAACAATCATGGGGCGGAATCAGTGGAAAAACTCTGGTAACATGAATAACCAGAATAGATCAACCCCCCAAGAAAGATACGGCAGATGTAATTGAAGATCCCATTTACAAACAACTGGCTGAGATGTCAAAATTGAATTCAGAATTTGGATGGCAAACAAGATTAACAAAATGGAATTAGCAATTCGTGGAGAAATTCAAAAGCTGTCTCAAGAATTTAATGAATTTAAAGACAAAACCACCAAAGACTTAGACACACTGAAGCAAGAATTTGCAGCCCTCAAAGATATGAAAAATACAGAATGGACCAAGCAGAAGAAAGGATCTCTGACATCGAAGATAAAGCCTTTGAATGCTCCCAAACTCTCAAAGAGGAAGAGAAATGGAGAGCAAAAATGGATCACTCACTCAGAGAGCTCTGGGATAACTCAAAGAAGGCAAATATCCATCTCATAGGAATTCCCGAAACAGATGAAGTGGCCTAACTGGGCGCAGAGGCCCTTCTGCATGAAATTATGAAAGAGAATTTTCCAGACATGCCTAAAGAACCTGAAATTCAGATAGCAGATAGCTTCAGAATTCCAGCACAACTCAACCCCAATAAGACATCCCCCAGGCATATCATAATTAACTTCACTAAAGTTAATATGAAGGAGAAAATTCTCAAAGCAGCCAGGTGAAAGAAATCTATTACCTTCAAAGGGAAGAACATCAGAATGACTGCAGATCTCTCTGCTAAAACTTTTCAAGCCAGAAGAGGGTGGTCATCAACGTTTAATCTCCTCAAGCAAAATAACTATCAACCCCGGATCTTGTACCCAGCTAAACTGAGTTTCATTTATGATGGAGAAATTAAATACTTTAATGACATACATATGCTAAAGAAATTGGCCATAACCAAACCAGCTCTTCAGGATATTCTCAGACCTATCCTCCATAATAACCAACCCAATCCTCTACTACAAAAGTAAACTCACTCAGAAACTTCTGATCAAATTCCAACTTCCACAATGGCAAAAGGATTAAAAATGCCCACTGGACTTTCAAAAAACTCAATACCCCAAATTTCACCAAACTTATCAACACTCTCCATTAATGTGAATGGCTTAAACTGCCCTCTAAAGAAACATAGGTTAGCTGACTGGATACAAAAACTCAGGCCAGACATTTGTTGCATACAAGAGTCACAACTTAACTTAAAAGACAAATACAGACTCAGGGTGAAAGGATGGTCATCCATATTTCAGGCAAATGGTAACCAGAAAAAAGCAGGAGTTGTAATTTTATTTGCAGATACAATAGGCTTTAAACCAACAAAAGTAAGGAAGGACAAAAATGGTCACTTCATATTTGTTAAGGGTAAGACTCAATATGATGAGATTTCAATTATTAATATCTATGCACCCAACCAGAATGCACCTCAATTTATAAGAGATACTCTAACAGACATGAGCAACTTGATTTCCTCCAACTCTATAATAGTCGGAGATTTTAACACTCCTTTGGCAGTGATGGATTGATCCTCCAACAAAAATCTGAGTAAAGAAATTCTAGATTTAAATCTAACCATCCAGCATTTAGATTTAGTAGACATCTACAGAACATTTCATCCCAACAAAACTGAATACACATACTTCTCATCAGCCCACGGAACTTACTCCAGAATTGATCACATCTTAGGTCACAGTCTAATCTCAGTAAATTTAAAGGAATAGAAATTATCCCATGCATCTTCTCGGACCATCATGGAATAAAACTTGAGATGAGTAACAATAGGAATCTGCATACACATACAAAAACACGGAAGTTAAATAACCTTAAGTTGAATGATAGGTGGGTCAGAGATGAGATCAAGAAGGAAATTGCCAAATTTCTGGAACAAAACGACAATGAAGACACGAACTATCAGAACCTTTGGGACACCACAAAGGCAGTTCTAAGAGGGAAATTTATAGCACTGCAAGCCTTCCTCAAGAGAACGGAAAGAGAGGAAGTAAGCAACTTAATGGGACATCTCCAGAGACTGGAAATGGAAGAACACTCCAACCCCAAATCCAGTAGAAGAAAAGAAATGACCAAAATCAGAGCAGAACTAAATGAAATTGAAAACAAAAGAATAATACAACAGATCAATAAATCAAAAAGCTGGTTTTTCGAAAAGGTCAACAAAATAGATAAACCTTTGGCCAACGTAATCAGGAAAAAAAGAGTAAAATCTCTAATCTCATCAATCAGAAATAACAAAGACGAAGTAACAACAGTCTCCTCAGAAATCAAAAAAAATCCTTAATGAATCTTACAAGAAACTTTACTCTCAGAAATACGAAAATCTGAAGGAAATTGACCGTTACTTGGAAGCACGACACCTTCCAAGACTTAACCAAAATCAAGTGGAAATGTTGAACAGGCCCATATTAAGTTCAGAAATAACATCAACCATACAAAATCTCCCTAAAAAGAAAAGCCTGGGACCAGATGGTTTTACATCAGAATTCTACCAAACCTTTAAAGAGGAATTAGTACCTATATTACTCAACCTGTTCCAAAAGGTAGAAAAAGAAGGAAGACTATCAAACACGTTCTATGAAGCAAACATCACCCTGATCCCCAAACCAGGAAAAGACCCAATAAGAAAAGAAAATTATAGACCAATATCACTAATGAATATAGATGCAAAAATATTCAACAAGATTCTAACAAACAGAATCCAGCAGCATATCAAACAAATCATACATCATGACCAAGTCGGTTTTATCCCAGGATCTCAAGGCTGGTTCAATATACGTAAATCTATTCTTTTTTTCTTTTGATTTACTTATTTATTTATTTATTTATTTTGTTTTTTATTGTTGGGGATTCATTGAGGGTACAATAAGCCAGGTTACACTGTTTGCAATTGTTAGGTAAAGTCCCACTTGCAATCATGTCTTGCCCCCATAAAGTGTGACACACACCAAGGCCCCACCCCCCTCCCTCCGCCCCTCTTTGCACTCCCCCACCCATAACCTTAATTGTCATTAATTGTCCTCATATCAAAATTGAGTACATAGGATTCATGCTTCTCCATTCTTCTGAAGCTTTACTAAGAATAATGTCTTCCACGTCCATCCAGGTTAATACGAAGGATGTAAAGTCTCCATTTTATTTAATGGCTGAATAGTATTCCATGGTATACATATACCACAGCTTGTTAATCCATTCCTGGGTTGGTGGGCATTTAGGCTGTTTCCACATTTTGGCGATTGTAAATTGAGCTGCAATAAACAGTCTAGTACAAGTGTCCTTATGATAAAAGGATTTCTTTCCTTCTGGGTAGATGCCCAGTAATGGGATCGCAGGATCAAATGGGAGGTCTAGCTTGAGTGCTTTGAGGTTTCTCCATACTTCCTTCCAGAAAGGTTGTACTAGTTTGCAGTCCCACCAGCAGTGTAAAAGTGTTCCCTTCTCTCCACATCCACGCCAGCATCTGCAGTTTTGAGATTTTGTGATGTGGGCCATTCTCACTAGGATTAGATGATATCTCAGGGTTGTTTTGATTTGCATTTCTCTAATATATAGAGATGATGAACATTTTTTCATGTGTTTGTTAGCTATTCATCTGTCATCTTTAGAGAAGGTTCTATTCATGTCTCTTGCCCATTGATATATGGGATTGTTGGCTTTATTCATGTGGATTAATTTGAGTTCTCTATAGATCCTAGTTATCAAGCTTTTGTCTGATTGAAAATATGCAAATATCCTTTCCCATTGTGTAGGTTGTCTCTTTGCTTTGGTTATTGTCTCCTTAGCTGTACAGAAGCTTTTCAACTTAATGAAGTCCCATTTGTTTATTTTTGTTGTTGTTGCAATTGCCATGGCAGTCTTCTTCATGAAGTCTTCCCCCAGGCCAATAACTTCCAGTGTTTTTCCTATGCTTTCTTGGAGGATTTTTATAGTTTCATGCCTTAAATTTAAGTCCTTTATCCAACTTGAATCAATTTTTGCGAGTGGGGAAAGGTGTGGGTCCAGTTTCAGTCTTTTACATGTAGACATCCAGTTCTCCCAACACCATTTACTGAATAGGGAGTCTTTCCCCCAAGGTATGTTCTTGTTTGGTTTATCGAAGATTAGGTGGTTGTAAGATGTTAGTTTCATTTCTTGGTTTTCAATTCGATTCCAAGTGTCTATGTCTCTGTTCTTGTGCCAGTACCATGCTGTCTTGAGCACTATGGCTTTGTAGTACAGACTAAAATCTGGTATGCTGATGCCCCCAGCTTTGTTTTTGTTACTAAGAACTGCCTTCGCTATACGGGTTTTTTCCGGTTCCATACAAAACGCAGAATCATTTTTTCCAAATCTTGAAAGTACGATGTTGGTATTTTGACAGGAATGGCATTGAATAGGTAGATTGCTTTGGGAAGTATAGACATTTTAACAATGCTGATTCTTCCCATCCATGAGCATGGTATGTTCTTCCATTTGTTAATATCCTCTGCTATTACCTTTCTGAGGATTTCATAGTTTTCGTTATAGAGGTCCTTCACCTCCTTCGTTAGGTATATTCCTAGGTATTTCATTTTCTTTGATACTAGGGTGAAAGGAGTTGTGTCCTTAATTAGCTTCTCATCTTGACTGTTATTGGTGTATACAAAGACTACTGACTTGTGGACATTGATTTTATATCCTGAAACATTACTGTATTTTTTGATGACTTCTAGGAGTCTTGTGGTTGAGTCTTTGGGGTTCTCTAAGTATAAGATCATGTCATCAGCAAAAAGGGAGAGTTTGACCGCCTCTGCTCCCATTTGGATTCCCTTTATTTCCTTGTCTTGTCTAATTGTATTGGCTAGAACTTCCAGCACTACGTTGAATAGTAAAGGTGACAGAGGACAACCTTGTCTGGTTCCAGTTCTAAGAGGAAAGGCTTTGAGTTTTACTCCATTCAGTAAAATATTGGCTGTGGTTTTGTCATAGATAGCTTCAATCAGTTTTAGAAATGTGCCACCTATGCCTATACTCTTCAGTGTTCTAATTAGAAAAGGATGCTGGATTTTATCAAATGCTTTTTCTGCATCTATTGAGAGGATCATGTGATCTTTATTTTTGCCTCTGTTAATATGGTGGATAACGTTTATGGACTTGCGTATGTTAAACCAGCCTTGCATCCCTGGGATGAAGCCTACTTGATCATGATGAATGACTTTTTTGATGATAAGCTGTAATCTATTGGCTAGGATTTTGTTCATAATTTTTGCATCTATATTCATGAGTGAGATTGGTCTGAAATTCTCCTTTTTGTTTGGGTCTTTTCCTGGTTTTGGTATCAGGGTGATGTTTGCTTCATAGAATGTGTTGGGGAAGATTCCTTCTTCCTCAATTTTCTGGAATAATTTCTGCAGTACAGGAATAAGCTCTTCCTTGAAGGTTTGATAGAATTCTGGAGTGAAGCCATCTGGACAAGGGCATTTTTTGGTTGGAAGATTTTTTATTGTTTCTTTGATCTCAGTGCTTGAAATTGGTCTGTTCAGGAGCTCTATTTCTTCCTGGCTGAGGCTAGGGAGAGGGTGTGATTCCAAATATTGATCCATTTCTTTCACATTGTCAAATTTCTGGGCATAGAGTTTCTGGTAGTATTCAGAGATGATCTCTTGTATCTCTGTGGGATCAGTTGTTATTTCCCCTTTATCATTTCTGATTGAGGTTACTAGAGATTTTACTTTTCTATTCCTCGTTAGTCTGGCCAATGGTTTATCTATTTTATTTATTTTTTCAAAAAACCAAATCCTTGTTTCATTAATTTTCTGAATGATTCTTTTGTTTTCAATTTCATTGATCTCTGATTTGATTTTGGATATTTCTTTCTTCTACTGAGTTTAGGCTTAGATTGTTCTTTTTTTCCAATTCCATAAGATCTCTTGTGAGATTGTTGATGTGCTCTCTTACTGTTTTTCAAATGTAGGCATCTAAAGCGATGAATTTTCCTCTCAAAACTGCTTTTGCAGTGTCCCACAGGTTTTGGTAGCTTGTGTCTTCATTGTTGTTATGCTCAAGGAAGTTAATGATTTCCTGTTTTATTTTTTCCTGCACCCATCTGTTATTCAACAGAAGATTGTTTAATTTCCATGTCCTTGGGTGGGGTCAAGCATTTTTGTTAGAGTTGAGTTCCACCTTTAGTGCCTTATGGTCTGAGAAGATATAAGGTAAAATTTCAATTCTTTTGATTCTGTTGATATTTGTTTTGTGTCCCAGGATATGATCAATTTTGGAGAATGTTCCATGGGGTGATGAGAAGAATGTATATTCTTTATCTTTGGGGTGGAGTGTTCTATATGCGTCTGTCAAGCACAGTTGTTCTAGGGTCTCATTTAAATCTCTTATATCTTTGTTGAATTTCTTTTTAGAGGATCTGTCCAGCTCTGTAAGAGGAGTGTTAAGGTCCCCTGTTATTATGGTATCATCAGATATCATATTGCTCAGACTGAGTAAGGTCTGTTTCAAGAATCTGGGAGCATTCAAATTGGGTGCATAGATATTTAGAATTGAAATGTCTTCTTGTTGTATTTTTCCCTTGACCAATATAAAGTGACCATCTTTGTCTTTTTTGACTTTAGTTGCTTTAAATCCACATGTATCTGAAAATAAGATTGCAACTCCTCTTTTCTTCTGAATTCCATTTGCCTGAAAAATTGTCTTCCAACCCTTGACTCGGAGCTTTAATTTGTCTTTTGAAGCCAGGTGTGTTTTTTGCAGACAGTAAATAGATGGCTTGTGTTTTTTAATCCAGTCAGGCAATCTATGTCTCTTCAGTGGGGAATTCAAGCCATTAACATTTCTTGAGATAATTGATAAATGTGATAGTGTTCTATTCATCTTATTTGGTGAGAGTCCATTGCTTAGTTTTATCTTTTGCATCAGTGTGGAGGTTAGGTTCTGTTCTTTAATTTCTGAGTTCTTACTTTGCTGCTGATCCATTGTGGTGGTCAGTGTGCAGAACAGGCTGAAGTATTTCATGTAGAGCTGGTCTTGTTATGGCAAATTTCCTCAATGTTTGTATATTTGTAAATGATTTGATTTCTCCGTCAATGTTTAAGCTTAGCTTAGCAGGGTACAGAATTCTGGGCTGGAAATTGTTCTGTTTAAGTAGATTAAAGGTAGATGACCATTGTCTTCTTGCTTGGAAAGTTTCATTAGAGAAGTCTCCGGTCACTCTGATGGATTTGCCTCTGTAGGTCAACGGGCGCTTAGTCCTGGCAGCTTGCAGAATCTTTTCTTTTGCCTTGACTTTGGACAGGTTCATCACAATGTGTCTTGGAGAAGCTCGGTTAGAGTTGAGGCGACCTGGGGTCCGATATCCCTCTGAAAGCAGTGTGTCAGAATCTTTGGTGATATTTGGGAAATTTTCTTTTATAATATTCTCTAGGATGGCTTCCATTCCTCTGGGGCATTCTTCTTCCCCTTCTGGAATTCCTACAACTCGTATGTTGGAACGCTTCATAAAGTCCCACAATTCTGACAGTGAATGTTCTGCTTTCTCTCTCTTCTTTTCTGCCTCTTTTACTGTCTGAGTTATCTCGAGAACTTTGTCTTCTACCTCTGAAATTCTTTCTTCTGCATGGTCTAACCTGTTGCTGATACTTTCCATTGCATCTTTAAGTTCCCTAATTGACTGTTTCAGTTCCTTCTGCTCTGCTATATGCTTTTTATATTCTTCATATCGTTCATCTCTTATTTGATTCTGTTTTTGGATTTCCTTTTGGCTATTTTCCACTTTATTAGCAGTTTCCTTCATTGTTTCCATCATTTCTTTCATTGTTTTCAACATGTGTGTTCTAAATTCCCTTTCTGTCATCCCTAGCATTTCTTCACAGGTGGAATCATCTGCAGTAGCTACCTCATGGTCCCTTGGCAGGGTTGTTCTGGACTGGTTCTTCATGTTGCCTGGAGTTTTCTGCTAATTCTTCCTCATGAGTGGTTTCTTTTATCTGTTTCCTTGCCCTAATTTTTTTTTCACTTCCTCTTGCTCTTTAAGTTCTCATGCCTGTGGACTAAGGGTTACAGGACCAAAGGGGTGAGAATGTTGAAGAGCAAAAAGGGATGAAAGAAAGGAGGACCAAGTGATAAAAAAAAAAAGAAAAATAGAGAAAGGAGAGATGGTGGGTAAAAGGAATATTGACAAAAAGAAGAGAGGCACAGAAAAGGGAGACAGAACAATATAGGTGTACAATAGGGTACTTTGACACAACCTTAAAAAAACCCCACCTTCTGGGGGTGCCCAGTTGGGTGGTTCCCTTGAGGTCAGCAGCTCTTTGCTAATCTGATCAGACACAGTACCCCACCTCCACCAAGTAGAGAGGAAAGGCAAAAATGGTATAAATCAAACCAAAATAAGCAAACAGAAAACTTTACAGGATAAAATCGGTGAAAAACCAAATGATAGCAGTAGAAACACTAGCAAAAATGAAGTTCTAATTATTGAAAAAGACAGCAATGGGAAATTATAATTAAACTAGATAAATTGAGAAAGAAAAAGGATCTGTATGGAAAAGGTTGAACTGTTAAAACAAAACAACATCAACAACATCAAAATAAACAAACAAACAAAAAACCAACCAAACCAAAAAAAAAGAAAAAAACACAACCAAAAACAAAGCAGTATGTATATGTTATTGAATATTGTCTGGGCAACATGTGGTCTTCTGGGGTATGAGATGTTAATCACAGTTCTGATACGACTGGAGGGTGCTGAGTTCTCAAACCCCAGCAGGTAGACACCCTAAATCTCTCTTCAGCCCACTTAAAAGGCACTTTGAACTTGTAAACTTGCTGAGCAGAAGCTTTCCCAGGAACGTGCTTGTCGCTGGAATCACTGCTGAAGTGGCTATCCTCTTACCCAGTGTGCCAAAACTGGTCTCACTCTGCCCCTGAGGGTTAGGGCTGCAAGGCGGCTCAGGCTACTTAGGCTACTTGGTCGCTGAGTTACCAGCTCCCACCCAATTCTAGCTCTGCGACCCTGAGGGCGGAGCTTGCCGGGGCAGATCACTCACAATGGCTCCTCGTGACCCAACGCCAAACACCATTAGCTCTGTCTGGTTCAGCGGCTCAGACTGGGGCCCTAGAGAACGGCCAAAGTTCTCCACACTCCCACTCAGGCTCTCCCCAAGGCAGTTCAACTGAGTGCCAAGTCCAAAGACACCAAAATAGTTCACAGGTAAGGCCTTTCTGGTTTGCAGTCTCACTGCTACTGAAGTTACAGTTTCAAGCGGGTTTAGACCGATTGAACACACGCGACCACCTGCTGGTTTTCCACTGTTTTAGTCCTCCTCTTGGGATCCAGAAGTCTCTTGCTGACTCCCTGTATCCGCGCAGGGGTGATGATAGGCAGATCCCACCAGCCAGAGATGCCTGGATTTCTATCTCCCCAGACTCACGGTGCCCAGATGCAAGAAAGCTGTTACTCGGCTGCCATCTTGCTCCGCCTCCTTAATCTTTTTTTTTTTTTTTTTGTGGTTTTTGGCCGGGGCTGGGCTTGAACCCACCACCTCTGGCATATGGGACTGGCGCCCTACTCCTTGAGCCACAGGTGCTGCCCCAATATACGTAAATGTATAAATGTAATTCAGCACATAAACAAATTAAAAAACAAAGACCATATGATTCTCTCAATCGATGCAGAAAAAGGTTTTGATAACATCCAACAGCCCTTCATGATCAGAACACTTAAGAAAATTGGTATAGAAGGGACATGTCTTAAACTGATAGAGACCATCTACAGCAAACCCACAGCCAATATCATATTGCATGGAGTTAAATTGGAATCATTTCCACTCAGATCAGGAACCAGACAAGGCTGCCCATTGTCTCCATTGCTCTTTTACATTGTAATGGAAGTTTTAGCCACCGCAATTAGGGAAGAAAAGGTGATCAAGGGTATCCACATAGGGTGAGAAGAGATCAAACTTTTGCTCTTCGCGGATGATTTGATTGTATATCTGGAAAATACTAGGGACTCTACTACAAAATTCTTAGCAGTGATCAAGGAATACTTCAGTGTCTCAGGTTACAAAATCAACATTCATAAATCAGTGGCCTTTATATATACCAACAATAGTCAAGTTGAAAAAACAATTAAGGACTCTATCCCATTCACAGTAGTGCCAAAGAAGATGAAATACTTGGGAGTTTATCTAACAAAGGACATGAAAGATCTATACAAAGAGAACTATGAAACAATAAGAAAAGAGATAGCTGAGAATGTCAACAAATGGAAAAATATACCATGCTCATGGTTGGGAAGAATCAACATTGTTAAAATGTCCATACTACCGAAAGCAATATATAATTTCAATGCAATCCCCATTACAGCTCCACTGTCATACTTTAAAGATCTTGAAAAAATAATACTTCGTTTTATATGGAATCAGAAAAAACCTCGAATAGCCAAGACACTACTCAAAAATAAAAACAAAGCAGGAGGAATCACGCTATCAGACCTCAGACTATACTACAAATCAATAGTGATCAAAACAGCATGGTACTGGCACAAAAACAGAGAAGTAGATGTCTGGAACAGAATAGAGAACCAAGAGATGAATCCAGCTAATTACCATTATTTAATCTTTGACAAGCCAATTAAAAACATTCAGTGGGGAAAAGATTCCCTATTTAACAAATGGTGCTGGGTGAACTGGCTGGCAACTTGTGGAAGACTGAAACTGGACCCACACCTCTCACCATTAACTAAGATAGACTCTCACTGGATTAAAGATTTAAACCTAAGATATGAAACTATAAAAATACTAGAAGAGTGTGCAGGGAAAACCTTTGAAGAAATTGGGTTGCTCGAGTTTTTTATGAGAAGGACCCCCCGGGCAATTGAAGCTGCTTCAAAAATACACTATTGGGATTTGATCAAACTAAAAAGCTTCTGCGCAGCCAAGAACACAGTAAATAAAGCAAGCAAACAGCCCTCAGAATGGGAGAAGATATTTGCAGTTTATGTCTCTGACAAAGGTTTAATAACCAGAATCCACAGAGAACTCAATGCATTGGCAAGAAAAGAACAAGGGATCCCATCACAGGCTGGGCAAGGGACTTGAAGAGAAACTTCTCTGAAGAAGACAGGCGTATGGCCTTCAGACATATGAAAAAATGCTCATCATCTTTAATCATCAGAGAAATGCAAATCAAAACTACTTTGAGATATCATCTAACTCCGGTGAGACTAGCCTATATCACAAAATCCCAAGACCAGAGATGTTGGCGCGGATGTGGAGAAAAGGGAACACTTTTGCACTGCTGGTGGGAATGCAAATTAATACATTCCTTTTGGAAAGAGATATGGAGAACACTTAGATATCTAAAAATAGATCTGCCATTGAATCCTGTAATCCCTCTACTGGGCATATAACCAGAAGAGCAAAAATCACACCATAACAAAGATATTCGTACCAGAATGTTTATTGCAGCCCAATTCATAATTGCTAAGTCATGGAAGAAGCCCAAGTGCCCATATATCCACGAATGGATTAATAAATTCTGGTACATGTACACCATGGAATATTATGCAGCCTTAAAGAAAGATGGAGACTTTACCTCTTTCATGTTTACATGGATGGAGCTGGAACATATTTTTCTTAGTAAAGTGTCTCAAGAATGAAAGAAAAAGTACTCATTCTTATTATGAAACGATTGTAGGACCTTCACATGAAAGTTGTAACCCAGTTACAACCTAAGAATAGGGAGAAGGGGGAAAGGGAGGGGAGGGAGGGTAGACGTAGGTGGAGGGAGGGGGATTAATGGGATTACACCTGCGGTGCATCTTACAAGGGTATATGTGAATCCTAGTAAATGTGGAATGTAAAGGTCTTAGCAAAATAACTAAGAAAATGCTATGAAAGCTATGTTAACTAGTGTGATGAAAATGTGTCAAACGATCTATGAACCAAGTGTATGGTGCCCCATGATCATATTAATGTACACAGCTATGATTTAATAAAAAAAAAAAAAGTTGGAAAAAAAGAAAAGAACACTCCATCCCAAAGATAAAGAATATACATTCTTCTCATCACCCCATGGAACATTCTCCAAAATGGATCATATCCTGGGACACAAAACAAATATCAACAGAATCAAAAGAACTGAAGTTTTACCTTGTATCTTCTCAGACCATAAGGCACTAAAGGTGGAACTCAACTCTACCAAAAACGCTCGACCCCACACAAAGGCATGGAAATTAAACAATCTTCTGTTGAATAACAGATGGGTGCAGGAAAAAATAAAACAGGAAATCATTAACTTCCTTGAGCATAACAACAATGAAGACACAAGCTACCAAAACCTGTGGGATACTGCAAAAGCAGTTTTGAGAGGAAACTTCATCGTGTTAGATGCCTACATTCAAAAAACAGAAAGAGAGCACATCAACAATCTCACAAGCCATCTTATGGAATTGGAAAAAGAAGAACAATCTAAGCCTAAACTCAGTAGAAGAAAAGAAATATCCAAAATCAAATCAGAGATCAATGAAATTGACAACAAAAGAATCATTCAGAAAATTAATGAAACAAGGAGTTGGTTCTTTGAAAAAATAAATAAAATAGATAAACCATTGGCCAGACTAATGAGGAATAGAAAAGTAAAATCTCTAGTAACCTCAATCAGAAATGATAAAGGGGAAATAACAACTGATCCCACAGAGATACAAGAGATCATCTCTGAATACTACCAGAAACTCTATGCCCAGAAATTTGACAATGTGGGCGGGGTGGGGGCGGCACCTGTGGCTCAAGGAGTAGGATGCTGGTCCCATATGCTGGAGGTGGCAGGTTCAAACCCAGCCCTGGCCAAAAACCACAAAAAAAAAAAAAAAAAAAAAAAAAAAGAAAGCGTATGTTTGGGTGGCGCCTGTGGATCAAGGAGTAGGGCGCCAGTCCCATATGCCGGAGGGCCCCGGCCAAAAAAAAAAAAAAAAAAAAAGAAATTTGACAATGTGAAAGAAATGGATCAATATTTGGAATCACACCCTTTCCCTAGACTTACCCAGGAAGAAATAGAGCTCCTGAACAGACCAATTTCAAGCACTGAGATCAAAGAAACAATAAAAAATCTTCCAACCAAAAAAAATGCCCTGGTCCAGATGGCTTCACTCCAGAATTCTATCAAACCTTCAAGGAAGAGCTTATTCTTGTACTGCAGAAAATATTCCAAAAAATTGAGGAAGAAGGAATCTTCCCCAAAACATTCTATGAAGCAAACATCACCCTGATACCAAAACCAGAAAAAGACCCGAACAAAAAGGAGAATTTCAGACCAATCTCTCTCATGAATATAGATGCAAAAATTCTCAACAAAATCCTAGCAAATAGATTACAGCTTATCATCAAAAAAGTCATTCATCATGATCAAATAGGCTTCATCCCAGGGATGCAAGGCTGGTTTAACATACGCAAGTCTATAAACGTTATCCACCATATTAACACAGGCAAAAATAAAGATCACATGATCCTCTCAATAGATGCAGAAAAAGCATTTGATAAAATCCAGCATCCTTTTCTAATTAGAACACTGAAGAGTATAGGCATAGGCGGCACATTTCTAAAACTGATTGAAGCTATCTATGACAAACCTACAGCTAATATTTTACTGAATGGAGTAAAACTGAAAGCTTTTCCTCTTAGAACTGGAACCAGACAAGGTTGTCCTCTGTCACCTTTACTATTCAACACAGTACTGGAAGTTCTAGCCAATACAATTAGGCAAGACAAGGAAATAAAGGGAATCCAAATGGGAGCAGAGGCGGTCAAACTCTCCCTCTTTGCTGATGACATGATCTTATACTTAGAGAACCTGAAAGACTCAACCACAAGACTCCATCAAAAAATACAGTAATGTTTCAGGATATAAAATCAATGTCCACAAGTCAGTAGTCTTTGTATACACCAATAACAGTCAAGATGAGAAGCTAATTAAGGGCACAACTCCCTTCACTATAGTTTCAAAGAAAATGAAATACCTAGGAATATACCTAACGAAGGAGGTGAAGGACCTCTATAAAGAAAACTATGAAATCCTCAGACAGGAAATAGCAGAGGATATTAACAAATGGAAGAACATACCATGCTCATGGATGGGAAGAATCAGCATTGTTAAAATGTCTATATTTCCCAAAGCAATCTACCTATTCAATGCCATTCCTGTCAAAATACCAACATCGTACTTTCAAGATTTGGAGAAAAAGATTCTGCATTTTGTATGGAACTGGAAAAAACCCCGTATAGCTAAGGCAGTTCCTAGTAATAAAAATAAAGCTGGGGGCATCAGCATACCAGATTTTAGTCTGTACTACAAAGCCATAGTGCTCAAGACATCATGGTACTGGCACAAAAACAGAGACATAGACACTTGGAATCGAATTGAAAACCAAGAAATGAAACTAACATCTTACAACCACCTAATCTTCGATAAACCAAACAAGAACACCTATTCAATAAATGGTGTTGGGAGAACTGGATGTCTACACGTAAAAGACTGAAACTGGACCCACACCTTTCCCCACTCACAAAAATTGATTCAAAATGGATAAAGGACTTAAATTTAAGGCATGAAACAATAAAAATCCTCCAAGAAAGCATAGGAAAAACACTGGAAGATATTGGCCTGGGGAAAGACTTCATGAAGAAGACTGCCATGGCAATTGCAACAACAACAAAAATAAACAAATGGGACTTCATTAAACTGAAAAGTTTCTGTACAGCTAAGGAGACAATAACCAAAGCAAAGAGACAACCTACACAATGGGAAAGGATATTTTCATATTTTCAATCAGACAAAAGCTTGATAACTAGGATCTATAGAGAACTCAAATTAATTCACATGAAAAAAGCCAACAATCCCATGTATCAATGGGCAAGAGACATGAATAGAACCTTCTCTAAAGATGACAGACGAATGGCTAACAAACACATGAAAAAATGTTCATCATCTCTATATATTAGAGAAATGCAAATCAAAACAACCCTGAGATATCATCTAATCCTAGTGAGAATGGCCCACATCACAAAATCTCAAAACTGCAGATGCTGGCGTGGATGTGGAGAGAAGGGAACACTTTTACACTGCTGGTGGGACTGCAAACTAGTACAACCTTTTTGGAAGGAAGTATGGAGAAACCTCAAAGCACTCAAGCTAGACCTCCCATTTGATCCTGCGATCCCATTACTGGGCATCTACCCAGAAGGAAAGAAATCCTTTTATCATAAGGACACTTGTACTAGACTGTTTATTGCAGCTCAATTTACAATCGCCAAAATGTGGAAACAGCCTAAATGCCCACCAACCCAGGAATGGATTAACAAGCTGTGGTATATGTATACCATGGAATACTATTCAGCTGTTAAAAAAAATGGAGACTTTACATCCTTCGTATTAACCTGGATGGACGTGGAAGACAGTATTCTTAGTAAAGCATCACAAGAATGGAGAAGCATGAATCCTATGTACTCAATTTTGATATGAGGACAATTAATGTCAATTAAGGTTATGGTGGGTGGAGGAAAAGCAGAAAGACGGATGGAGGGTGGGTGATGGGGCCTTGGTGTGTGTCACACTTTATGGGGGCAAGACATGATTGCAAGAGGGACTTTACCTAACAATTGCAATCAGTGTAACCTGGCTTATTGTACCCTCAATGAACCCCCAACAATAAAAAATAAATAAATAAATATATGTATGCTAAATATGTGTTTGTATGTATATGTATGTTGTTTCTATATTGTTTATGTAATATTAATGATCTGAATGTTAGCAGAAGTACTGAGCCAATTGTATATTTCTAAATAAATTTAAAATACTTAAGAAGAGTGATTGGTATATGAATTTTAAAAAACATTAATGAATTTGAATAAAAACATGCATTAGGTCTGAAATTGCAAATGAGAAATTTTCCGCTTAGTATTAAAGTGTATATTTTTAAAAACAAAATATACTTAGTATATTTCTACTTAAAGTTTAAAATTGAGCAAGAAATGCTATCTAGTGAGCAGTAAAAATTTTGTAGTTTTATTTATTTAAGATTATGGTTATTTAACTAATAAGAAAGGAAAACATGATGGGAAGAGTTTATTGAGACCTCCACGAGCCGCACAATTGCATT
Source organism: Nycticebus coucang (assembly GCF_027406575.1). Taxonomy (NCBI): domain Eukaryota; kingdom Metazoa; phylum Chordata; class Mammalia; order Primates; family Lorisidae; genus Nycticebus; species Nycticebus coucang. The sequence continues at coordinate 102,801,603 of NC_069783.1, read as the reverse complement.
TCTGCATCTTACGTATGAGACTTTAGTTTGAACCTCAGAAATATCAAAAACTTTAGTAAGCAAAATATTGACAATTTGATAAATTTTAGTGAATATCAATGTCAGTCTTTACCATTTTAAAATAACTGTGTTATCTTGATTAATATTTTTCCAAGCTAGCACATTAAAAAAAAAAATCAGACACTTTCTTGTGTGAAGTACTTTGGAATACAAGGTGGCAGGGTCGTAGTTTTGTAGCTTATTTTTGCTTTGATACAGCAGATGTTTGGTTATCTAAAATCTAAATTTTTTGTGTGGTTAACTGCTAAGCATTTTATGAGACAGAACTTTTAAATTTTAACTTTCCTCATAGAAAAGTTTCTAAACTTTATTTCATGCTTTCCTGAGTTTTAAAAAATTTTAGATTAATATGAGTGTATAAACGATTAGTTTACATTGTTTGCATTTTTTAGGTAAAGTCCAAGTTGTAGCTGAGCCCTTTGGCCAGGAGGTATGCCATATACCTTCCATTGTGTCCATTAGGTTAGAGCTTACTATTCTCCCTCCCGCCTCCCCGCTGTACCTTCCTTCCTCCCCCTCATCTCTCACTTGAGTTTTATTGTGTTTTTTTCTTGTGCGGGCATGTAGTTGTTCATCTGCTAGTTTGTTAGTATTGAGTACATTGGATACTTGCTTTTCCTTTCTTGTGCTACTTAGGAGAATGTTATTCAACTCTATCCAGGTAAATACAAGAGATGTAAAGACTCTCTATATTTTTTTATGGTTGAATAGTATTACATGGTATACCTCTATCACAGTTTATTAATCCATTCATAGGTTGATCGGCACTTGGGTAGATTCTACATCTTGACAGTTGTGAATTGAGCTGTGATAAACATTCTAGTGCAGATGTACTTATGGTCAAATGATTTTTTAACTTTTGGGTAGATGCCTAGTAATGGGATTGTGGGATCAAATGGAAGGTCTACTAGCATTTCGGGATTCTCTGTACTTCCTTCCATAGAAGCTGTATTAGTCTGAAATCCCACCAACAGTGTAAAAGTGTTCCCTTCTCTTCACTTCTACCGCAGCTTCTGCAGCTTTGGGACTTTGTGGTGTGGGTTATTCTCCCTGGAGTCAGGTGAAATCACAAGGTGTTTTTTTTTTTTTTTTGGCCAGGGCAAAGCTTGAACCCCCTACCTCCGGCATATGGGGCTGGCACCCTACCCCTTTGAGCCACAGGTGCTGCCCCACAAGATGTTTTTAATTTGCATTTCTCTGATGATTTGGGCCAATGAGCCTTTTCCCTTGTATTTATTGGCTAGTCATCTGTCTTCTTTGGACAAAGTTCTGTTCATGTCTCTTACCCACTGATAAATGGGACTGTTGGCTTTAGTAATGATAATATCCATGGCTGGGAAATATGTGGGAAAACTAGTGTTCTCATGTACCCCTCAAGGCCTGCCCCATTGGGAAACTTTGATGAGAAGCATCGGGCACTCTGTGTCTATCAACAGTCTGAATTCTCAACAGCCTGCAGCCAAGACATGGCTCTGAAGGATGAAGAGGAGCTGACCCTCAATGGAGAAATATACCACAACTACTTTGTTCCTGTCTTCTGAGCTTCCATCAAGGTTCTCAAGCCTTTTTCAATTTTTAGCATTCTATACCCAAAATGCTTTTTCCCAGGCCCCTCAGCCTCTGTTATATAATTAGACTGTCAGCATCCTGCCCCTTAGTACCTGCAAGGCCATGCAGGTATGCCAAAGGCATAAAGAGAACCACCTTTGTGGTAGTTGGTCTTGGACACTAGAGTCCAAAGGGTCATGCAGGAAGTGTTTTTACTGACACCATTTAATTGTTTTTCAGTTAGTAGAGAATCATTTCCAAGTAGGAAAATGAGGCTCAGGTTTCCTTTGTTCTCCCTCCTTCTCTTGTGAGGTGTACTTTGTGCTTGTGCATTACCTGGAGCCCCAGGGGTCTCTCTGCATTATATAGCTTTTCTCTTCTCAGACTGCAAAGGACACTAGTCCTGCAACCTAGTCTTTAAGTGCACTGTCAGTGGTGATGGGCAGCTCTCTACTGCGCTTGCTATGCCTTTAAGGAGCAGCTGTGGAAATCTCCTCCCTGGATCACCAAGTAGATGAGGTTTTAGTTCAGGTAGTTGGGTTACCAGCTGGGTGGAGGCAGGGGGATGATGGCTGGTGGAGAAACTCCAGGGCCACCTCTCAGCTGGCTTAGACTCCCTGTGCTCAGCCTCTCTCTTCCTCACAAGACCTAGGGACAAATTGCTTTCCTTTCTTAAAGATCTCATCATTGACTCTATGCCTTCAAATTTGTTTTCCTTTAAATTTGGCTAGAAAATGGGATCCTATTCCTCTTTTGTTTTATTACTTTAATGAAGTAGGGACGGTAATTGCTGACATAGGGAGATTACTTTGTTCTGTGCATTAGGATTTCTGCATATGGTTCCTGGTTAATGTTAGAGATGACAATTATACCATCCTGTTAAATTTCACTAAAATTATTTCTGAGTTTAAAACTCTGGAAATGTCTCCATTTTCTTGACATGCTCCTTGCTTTCTTAGGGACAAGTAAGTCCGTTGTCTCCATTGGGCCAGTAGCCTCTGTGAGGCCACCTGTCCAGTTGGCAGCCACCCCAGCAGTAAAGCTTCTCAGAACCATCCCTTTAATAAGATAATCATTATTGGTAATACCGAAAGCCAGGTCTTCACTGGAGTATGGTTGAAGCACTGAACTTATAATAAATCTATTGGTAGTGATATAAAAAGTCTCATTAAGAGAAATGGCAATCCAAAATCCTAAATGTTTTTGTCCCAAATCTTGATTTACAGATCGATTACTTTAAGCAGTTTTATGTATATCATTGAAAGATTTTTTCAGTGGCACTCACTGCTGGATTTTTTAAAGTCAGGCTCTATTGCTTAAAAAAAAAAAGGTACAAATTAAATTTGGGAAAATTAATTCTGCTCTATTTGATTTGTTTTTTCAGAGACAATTTATGTATATACACATTATTTTTCTATTAGATAAGTTATGATTCTGAAATTTACTTATTAGCTTTTCCCTCTTACAAGTAATATTTTATACATAAAAGCTCTGTGCCTGAGTACGGTCCTTTCTCTAAATAACTGGTCTCATTATAACTATCTGTTATTTTGTGACAGCCATATAAGATCACACATGAGAATGCATGATTCAATTATTTATTCTTACTTTATCTGTCATTTACAATAAAACGTACTTGTATTTTAAAAATCCCCATAGTGCCAGCCTCTGCTGTCCATCTTATTTTATTTACTGTAGTAACAAGGTTAGCTGGTATTGTAGATCATGCTTACTTAGTTTTGCACCAGATTAGCCAAGCCCCTGTGCACAGGAAATGAATGCTAAAGAGTTCCACCCTCCACATTTACCCACCCAATAGGATTAAAGGCAGGGTACTAGGCCTGGTCTCTGTCTTGTTTTGTTCTCAGATCTCTGTGCAGAAGCGCAGTGTGGTCCCTGCCATCTTCTTCTCATAATGCTCATCAAATTTCTCATTCATAGCTACAGTAAAATGGTTCTTCCAGTCTCCAGGCATCCCTGTAGGACAGCAAAGAAGTTCACGGATGGTCCTTCAGCCCCAGTCCACCTGATCTTCCCACTACAAAGCCCACAGCATGCCCATTCTCCTTCTTCAAATTCCACAGCCCCCACTGAGGCACCCCACCTGGGCTGGAGCATTCTGCTTCCTTCCCACAATTAGGAAGAAGACTTCCTAACCCGAAGTCTGGAACTAGGTACCTCTTCCTTGAAGAATTCATATGCTGTCCCCTCAGGGACAGTGAAAGATCTTATAATGACCTCACTAATGAAGGTGTTACTTGTTGGGTGAAATTAAGGACACTCCTATCATCACAACTGGCATTTGGATAACAGTGATCATCTGCCAACTGGTGCACCCTGGCAGACCAAGGCAGATCTAGGAGAATGTTTACCTCAATTCTCCTAGGGCTTTATTCCTGCTGGGTTTCTATCCCCTGGCAAGAAGATTATTCTGAAGAAAATTGAACACTAATATTAAATTCTACATTTTAACTTGCAACCAATGAAATAGAATATTCAGAATGGGGGAATGGTTTCTCAAAGTGATTTTGTTACATTCAGATGAGCTGTTATTTGGGGACCCCTAGGACGTCCCACTTTCCTTTCTTATCATTAATTTTTGTATCTATTGCTCTTTTTTTTCTCTAGACTGTTAATCTCTTGAATGCAGAAATAAAGTCTGTTTTATTCATTCATCCACTTTCTTGCTCACTCACTAGACAGATGTTCGTTGAGTTCATATGAGGTATGAAGTCTTATACTAGGTACTAGTGGAATAAAACTGAACACAACATTCTCCTCTGGAAACTCTGTAGTCTTATTGCAAAGATAAATGTAAGAATAAATAGTTAAAAATCTAAGTACTAAGTGCTAATCTAGAGCTTTGAACAAAACCAGTGAAGAACCAAAGGAGAAAGTGTTCAAAACTGCTCAGAGGATGCAAAAACCTTCAGGGAGGAAGCTAGGGTTGTCTTGGGTTTCATATTCACAATGGGTGGTGGTCCTCATAGCAATGGGCACCATCAGCATTGCCTGAGAACTTGTGAGAAAGGTGAAGTCTCAGAGCACTTTCTGACCTACTCAGTGAGACTCTCTGGGAGTGGGGACCTGCAGTCAGTGTGCTAGCAAGGCCTACAGGGGATTCTAATGTGACTCAAGTGTGAGAAGTTCCAGCATGGGTTTCTCCAAATGGGCAGGGTGAAAGGAAGAGAAACTCTTAATTTGACTGAATTATATCACTTTTTTCCAGAAAAATGAGTTTAAATTTATTTTGGCACACATGGCACAATATTTTTGGAATTGAATTAAATTACAAAAATGTCACTAACCTTTCCTCAAGAAGTTTGAGATGGTGTGATCAAATACATAGGAAGGCAAAGTGCTTTGGCTGGCCATGGGATTTTTCTTCATTACCTCAAATGAAGTGTGGTGGATGATCTTATTTATAATGTCCTCTGACAATGTTTTCTCCAAGAAGTCTAACACCTTGTTGATCTCACATTTTGGATTCTGTCCATGGAAGAAAATGGTATTATGTAGAGGGTGAAGAAGGAAGAGCTCAGCCAACTCAAGAGACAGCCTGTTGTCTAGAACAAAATCCTCAGGAGGCAGAGCTGTGTCTCACCTACCTTAGTGCCACTTACCTTTTTTATATCTTCGTAGAGGAGATAGAGGATTCGGTTTTTGTCCTTTGCGGCCCACCACCCCTTCACGTGGTCATACCAGGACCCATAAGCCACTGGAAGAGGTAGAAGCTCTGTTAGTTCTCAGTACCAGGCCAAACCCAACGCAATGAGATAATTTAATGTTTCTTGAAAATAACTACCCATAACTTGTATTCAGCTTACTTGTGGATGTGCAAAGTGGGCATAAAGATTTTTTTGAAGGATGATACAAATCTTGTCCATAGAGGAAAAGTCCTCAGACCAAGGAGGCAAAAAGGTGAAATGTTCTCTTTTGAATCAATATGAACAGAGGTGTAAGTTTGCAGTTGACTTGAACTCTTGCATGTGTCATGGTGACTGGCATGTGTCTCAGTTGGCTTCTCCAGAGAAACAGAACCAGGAGGAGAACCAGAGGAGAATATAGAAGTCCCTACTTATCCTTTGGGGGATATGTCCCAAGACTCTCAGTGGATACCTGAAACCATGCCTAGTTCCACACCATAGAAAATACAATATGATTTTTTAGATATACATGAGGACCTGTGGTGGGCAGACCATAAATAATTAGAACTTCCATAAATGAGATCATATTGTTAACTGAACTTTCCAACATGTATAATTTTTGTCTCTGTCCCCTCTATTTCCTTTTGAACAGGAATAACTGCTATATATCATCTGGTTCCACCTCACACTGGGAGACAGCCTTCCTATGCTCATAGATACTTGCTCAGGACAGATTGCTCAAGGCTGGGAGCCCTCCACAGCACAAAACATGATCTCATTTATGGAAATTCTGATTATTTGAAAGAGAGATGGAGCAGATGCCAAATGATTCTCATCCATTTGTCTGGGTTCTGCCCACCACAGCTACAATGAAATGCTATAATTATGTTTCCTCATTAAAGCTTCTGCCCTTATGGGGAGACGGTCCTCACATACCAGATGATCTTCCCTAACTCTCTAGTCTTTCCTTCTGTCTGAACCTCACTGTTTCCATGAGACATTCTTCTGTGAAGGGGTTGAGAGCCTTGCCCGTGTGATGCAACACCTGGTCAACTCTTTTCACTAGAGTTTTTGAAAGGAGTGGCCCTAAATTGTTCATAGCTGCTGTGAAAGGTGTGGTGTTAGTAGGAGATTAGGACCATGGCTGCTAATTCCAATTTGAGCACTCTGAAGGAGGAGATGTCTGAGATTGCCCATTGTCATTTATGGGAAAGGCACTCTCTGTGGTCCTGAAGTGTGTGATTTTTATCACTGCATATGATGGCCCAGCAGTCCAATAACACTGTTATATCAAACCAGCAAGAAAATCATCTTGTTTTCTCACTGTCCCAGGTCTTTCCAAACAAGTAGGTCTCCTCTTCTCCTTTAAGTTGACTATTTGAATCTAAAATTCAGGATTTGAGAATTTTTATCTTATATCCTCAGATGGCCTCAGTTTACATTCAAAAAATAAGAATTCTCTTCTACTTGCCTTCCCCAGTCCCAGGTCTCCAAGATAGAGCATCATTACTCAGGATGGTCTTTGGTACCATTCTCTGCCAGATTCTAGAGGTGCTTAGTATTAGAATCTCTCAAAAGTGGGGACCACAAAATCAATTTTCACTCACCTTTTCCTGACATGAATTTTTCACAAAAGTCCTCCCAACTCTGAGGGTCAGCCAATAATGAACTCATCCTGTGAAAGTGGTAGTAAGACACCAGGGAATCCTTGGCATTTCTGGCAACATAGACAATCTGACATCCAAGAGAGAGAAGGAAGGTGGAGAAAGAAAAATGAGACTGAGGGGAAACACTGTAGGAGAGCGTCCCCAGACAATGATGACTACACCCTATAAGAACATAATGTTGTTTACATTACATATTAATTAAAATGTTAATTAAATATACTAAGTCTCTTTAACCCTACAATTTGGCTAGACGTGAGAAATTAAGACAAATGAGATTGCCTCAGTCTTTGAGTATGCATACATAATGTAGGAAGAGGAGCAGGAAGTGAGGATAGTACTGTAAATAATGACTGAAATATGATAGGATGTGCTGAGTAGATACAAGAGGAAGAAGAGACAGAGCCTTCCTGGGCCTACAGGGAAGAAGTCCATGAAATAGCTTTCAGCTCAAATTCGAAGAATTTATAGAAATTTTCCAGATTCACAATTAGAGAAAAATTGGGGAATGAGAATGCATTTTTTTACCTACCATCTCATTTGACTTTCATACGTGTTAGTGTTAGGTGAGGAGAAAAGGGTACTGCCTTTCTTTAATTGGGGAAGTAACAGATTTGAGAATTTGTGGAACGTCCCACCAGCAGACGGTTGTGTGTGGTGGGGTCTGGCCTGCATTGATTTCAGAGCTTCCTGCATTGCTGCTCGGCTCCTGCATATATTGATGAGATTCTCCCTGACGAATCTGCTGGACAGTATTTCTCATAGATTAGAGTGGTTTTGCTGATATTTAATTTTTCTTCATAGTTGAGGTGCTCTTGGCTACTCCACAAGGATTCAACAAACTAGGGAGAGTTGCATGGTGATGGGATCACTGAGAGTTCATGATCATTGATTCAACAAATGCAGAGCGGAGAAGGAAACCCCGGCTATGTGCCAGACTCATGTTAGAATGAAAAATTAAATGAGACACAGTCTCTTCATTACAGAAGCCCACAGTCTGTCAGAGAGGCAAAGAGAAAGTTACAATGCAGTGTGATGCACACAGTGAGGGACAAATATGCGCACATGTGTGCCAACATATATACATGCAATTCAATCAGCCATGGCAGATCAGGGGAGACGTCTAAGTAGCTAGTGGCTATGCAAAGAGCTGAGGAATGAGTTGGAATTACCCAGGGAGAGGGGGGGGCACGCCCAATTGGGGGAGCTGCAGGTGGAAAGGTGCTGGGTGTGAGGAAGTGCTATATGTTAAAGCCCCTTAGGACTTCACGGTGATGGTAGCAAGAACAGGGAATGGGAGGACTCGGCTGGAGCGGTGGCAGGGTGCAGACTGCCAAGGGCTATGAGGGACAGATATGCAGAGGATGTGACATGATCTTCAGCCCACCTGTGGGGCGTTTAGAGTAGGTAAATATCTTGGTCAGACTTGGGTTTGGAAAGATTCCTGGCTGCAGAGAGGGGTTTGGAGGAGGCAGGGTGGAGGCAAGTGCACTGGAGGCAGAAGAGAACAGTGGCTGACTGGCTGACATGGGCACAGATGGGATGAGGTAGTGTGATGGGCAGATCAGCAGGATGTTAGAGTGAACCGGACCTTGTGAGAGGTCAGGTATGAAGGTGAGACAGGTATAGGTGATGCCAGGCTTTAAACATGGCCTGTTGGGTGCTTTATGAGGGGATAGAAGGCTAGACAAGGAGATCTATTCTCTTACTTCTGAGGCCAGGAGTGTTCCTCCTAGCACTTTGGCAGAGCAAAGCAAAAGGGTATTTAAAACGTGTTGTTCTCCCATCTAGCTTCCTACCCACACTCTGATTTGTAGCAACACAAACTCTATTTTTAAAAATTAGACTAAGGAACTGTCATAAAATAGAATCAAGGAAATAAGAATGTTAGAAAATAAGGGTGTCCACAGATTCAAAATTTGTGTAATCCTTGATTGTAAGAACTCCGAGTTTAAGAAAAATAACACATACGTTACTGTGAAAGATGTTCTCAGTTATATTGTTTACATCGCCAAGCTTAGAGAAGTTTGAAAATCCAGCTGTTTTTACCTTGCAGTTTTGTTTCCAGATAGATGGAGGAATTAGGTGTGAGGGAAGGTGAGTCTTTAATATCCGTGGTGAGGGCATTTCAAGAGCTATCTCCCAATCTAGAAAAACAAATCACATTCTTCATTTCTCTTTGCCATTCTTGGGAAAGTGTTCCTTTTATCTTTGTGTTTTAATCTAAAGAGTGATTTTCTTTATTCTTTGCATGTATGTGTTTACATGTTTTTCTGTCTTGACAATAGCTGCATACTCACAAGGACATATAAAGTGTCCCTTCCTGCCTAGCCTTATTGGAAGCTTTTTTTTATTTCATGTTACTCTGTGTAGGCTTTTAGACTTTCAGGAAAACTCTTTAGCTCCATCCGTTAATTCTGAGAATGTGCAAAATATATCTTCCTCCTCCTCCCTATATTTCTTCAGAAATCACCTCCATCCTTTTGTAGTAACTCAGCACTACCTGCTGGCCTTTTCCACTGAGTCAATCAGAGGAAGCAGACACAAAAAGAGAAGGCATTGTCCATCAGTTCATTGGAAAGCAGAAAGTCAACAAATAGAAATGACTTGTTGGGAAGCTGAAGGTCCCTGGCTGAAAACTGGAGAAGGTCCTGGGGACCCACTATAGGATTTGACTTCTGTACCTATGAACAAGTTGATCTTCAGATGTAACAGCCTGGTTCTGGCTATCATGGAGACCTCTACCCAAGACACTGCACATTGCTTTGGTATCAGCAGTCAAAGCCTTTTCAGTGGTATTGCATATTACTCACCCGGTTTTTCCTTGTAGGGAAATGCCAATTCAATGAAAGGGTGTCTGTGTAAGGAAACGACTTGGCTGCATTTCTCCCCATCACCATCATTTTGAATCATGTCTAGAATTTCCTGTGTCCAGGTTGTACCTGATAACGTTGGAAATAGTTTTTAAATTTTAGTCAACTGGATATTCATCCTGAGTGATTAAATAGTTTGAAGAAAAGTAGCAACAAGAGAGCACGTTGAAATTGCATTAATTTCACTAAGGCAAAAAGGAAAAGTGTTATATTACACATTCTCTTTGGGTAAGAGGTAGAAACAAAATTTATTGTAGTGGGACTTGAAGCACTTTTCTTACTTTGATTTGTGAAAAAAATTAAATGTACAGAAAACTTTCAAACAGGATTAAAAAGTTCACTCAAAAAATTGAAAAATTTGAAAACATTTTTTCAGCTTTACTGGCTTTATATTTTCTCTCATCTTGTATATTTCCATCTCTCATTCTCTCATCATTTCTAAGTAAGTTTCTGATATCATGACTTTTCATTTGGAAAAAGGCTGTATCTGTCTCAAATGACATTCCCTTACCATATTTTCTGTACCTTTTTCATCACATCTAATTTATGACTCCTTAATAACATAAGATATTACATCTAGATTAAATTTTTTCCCATTGTCTCATGTCATTAATTGCTTTCCTCCAATTAAGGTCTATGAACTACATTACTTTGGGCACCTTTTCTGTCTTTTAGCTGAGAGTCATCCTCTCATATTTTGTCTTCATGACATTGATTGCCCTCTACTGGATGTTGATTTTTGAGTGGATCAGCCAGTGGTCAAAATATTCTCCCTATCTTGAGGTCATCAGATTAGGTCAATCTGATACCTCAATTGCAGCTGCAAAATCTCTTGGGCAGGAAAAGTAAAATAGCCACAATTGTGATACAAGAGGACTATGGTTATAGTGATCAAAATTCTGCCTATCATAGACTAGTTGGGGCACAACAATCTCTCAACCCTGTGTCACCTTTGGGGATTATGTTGCTGACAGTTTCCTGGTAGTTCCTTGTCTGACCTCTTGGATTGTAGCTGTATGTAAGTTTACTATTTAGCAATAGACTCAAGGGTTCCCTATAAAGATATCTGCAGGTTTATCTTTGTGCAGTTTCCCTCTCTCTGGTGACCTCCTCCAAACTATAGCCATCTCAGCCTCCCAGACTCCTGCATCTGGCTCCTGAACTCAGTGAGTCTTCTGTGACTTCCTTGATTTCCCTGTTACTGCAGTAGTTTAGAAAGTGTCCTCGGACTGAATGTTGGGATAGTTGTGGCTCAATGTTAGAAAACAGTGGTTTCATGTATTTCACATAATTTTTGACTAAAGTACAAGTTCAATGTAGTCCTTCCACCATGGCTGGCCAGGAGCTTTTTATTTAATGTTCTATCAACCAGTTAGAGACTTTATGTTTTTGGATCCTCAAGCTGTCTCAATCTTAGCCAATGTGAATCCTTTCACACTGGTTCTGACACATCCTCATTAGTTTCTGAGCATTTATTTGCTCTTTAGAAAGAATGATGTCCTGGATTTGCCTTATACATTCCCTGTCCAAGACTGGGATAATTTATTCACCTGAGAGTTGTGGTTCTTTGAGCTGTTGAATGGTTATGTTGAAAGACAATTGTTCTTTGGTATCCTCCAAGACTGTGGGATAATTAATAAATTGTTTTTCAACATAAATTTTTGAATATACAAGATAAAAGATAACTATCTGGAGTGTACCATGTTTTTAGGAGAAGGCTACTCTGAGTAAGGAATTATGTTAAAAAGCAGTATCTTTAAGTTTACTGACATTATATATTATCTAAGTTATTGGTCTGGAATTGGATCATTATCTGTCCCACTCTGAGGAATTTAGAAATGTATTTTGGTCACCAGGAGAAATTGCTGCTGGAAAGTGTTGCCATTTATTGGAAAGGGCCTGGGGGTGCTGAATATCTTGCAATGCTAAGGACAGATGTGCATAATAAAAAATTGTTTCTCCCCAATTCCCAATATTTCCTCATAGATCAATACAGATTATGCAATGATTAAATGTTAAAACATGAAACATTTCTATTTGTTTTGCTATACTTACCTGCCTTTGGGTAAGTTGCCAAAATAAGATCATCAGGCCTGGCTTGGAAATTACAGATTTTATTCCATATTTCTTTTGATGATAATGGCAAAGGGACTCCATGCACATCTAGAAGGTTCAGTGGTGCTATCTTTTTTTCTAGAGAGTGAGCATTTTTCTCAATTTCTTCCATTGAGAATCCAAAACTGATACAGTCAGCCCTATTTAAAATAAAACATTCAATTTTTATTGTTTATAGTAAGAATTATTACGTTACTGTTGTTAAACTAGAATATAAAAAGTAATGAAAACTAATATATATAAGAAGCTAACAAGCCACTCTATTTCCTTTATTTAGTTTTCATAGCAACCACATAAAATAGGTAATGTTGCTTCTTTTTTCCAGATGAGATCATTATATGTTAAGTGATTTGATGAACATTACTGATTATTGGAGGTGAGATTTGTACTCAAATAGTCTGTTTCTTGGTCCATGTTCTAACACTCTCATCTGTTAGATTAATAGGAAGAATAGTAGTAATGTCTCATATATTGCTTAATAATTTTCATAATACTTTCTATAATTATAAATAAGATTATTATGTAGAAGAAAAATGAATGCAATTGTGTATAGGGACATTTTTAGAATCAATTTTCTTGTTTAGTTTCAATAGTAAACAACCATCAAAGAACAGGCTTTCATACAGTGTTTATGAAATCATTTTTCATATATTAGCCACAGGTTTAGAGCAAGAAAATCTGTCATGTATCTGTGACAGTCTACTAAATATGGAAAATTGAGATTACATTGGGGTATATCTGGGACATTTAACCCTTATGTACATACATTTAAAAGACCGTATACCATTTGAATGGGCAAAAAGAATATCATTATAGTTGACAGAAAAGAACCTCTATAGTGAGATGAAAAAGGGCAACAGAAGTGTTTAGGGTAAGGATGAGACAATAATATATTTAATCAGTGACTTAAATAAGCAGAACTAAAATAAGTAGAGCTCTCCAGACACAAGGGGATGAGAGAAGAGAGGATGGGGGTCCCAGTATAGCCAGAAGACCAGCGTGGCTGTAACAGAAAACCCAGGCGAGGGTGGGAGCAAGGAGGCATAGGGCCTGGCTGGTGACCTCAGGTGTACCACAGCCTGTCTCCTATTTACTGGATCAGAATCTGCATTTTAACAAGGTCCCTGGGCATTTAATACATCTTATAGCTGAAGAAACTCTGGTCAAGGTACCCAGATCAGGTGGTAACTTGAGTTCCCACTGGCCCCGCCTACTCACCACCCAGGTGGGTCAGAGGCAGCTTCTTATCACCTGCTATCTGGTTTTCATTCATTTCTTTGTTTCTGGCATTCGGGGAATTCTGTTTCTTTCGGTGTTAAACTTACCCTTCATTTAAAGAGATATTTGTAATGTGTTACCCAGAAATTTCTGAGCGTTGCCATGGGAGTTTGTAGAGAAAATCTAGATCGCTAAATTCTAGGAGTCAGAAGCCCCGGTCTCTTTCTCTAAGCGCTTGTGAGTAATGAACTTACTCCCTGGGCGTCATACATTGCCAGGCACTGCAGTAAAGTCTGCAGGTACAGCTAGTAAAGGACAGGGCTGTTGTAAGAAAAGGAGTAGCAAAGAAGAGAGGTGTTATGGGAAATCTGGGGTAAAATCCCAAGATTCTCTGTCATTGTACGTAATTATTTCACTATTTCTCACAGGACAGAGAACGGACTGAGCATTGTTGTTAGATTAGAAAGATATATACTGCCCTCTAAAGGCCTTTCTAGAGAAGAGCAAACAGAGCCTGCTATGGCCACACAGGCAGAGAACTGGACACTGGCATCTGTCACTGGCATCTGTCTGTTGAGAGAATCTCTGATCTGGCTTTCTGTACTTCTACTTAGCAAACAGTGACTGGAACTTCAAAAGACAACAATTTTTGCTCTGGCCAAATAACTCAGGTGGTGAGAAAGCTTTAAAAACGTCCTCTGGTGGAAGCAAGTCTGCACCAGCATTCTGCCTCTGCCTCTACCTGGCTGAGCAGCCCAGGGCAGCCCAAGGTCAGGATGTTCAGACTTCAGTAATGCCTCTCTGAAGAGGTGGGGGGATGGTGTGGGCCACAGTTGACTGTTACTAAACCTCTTCTTTGATAAGGAACAGACCCCCCCAAACCCTGTGTTTGATCTCTGCCTGCTATCGCAAAACTTCCTTTCACTGATGGAAATAATCAAACTAATACCTATTCTAGTGAAGTATCAGTTCTCAATTCTGAAAATTCTAAGACAAGGGATCTTCATGTCTGAATGCCCTGGAACCCTGTGATAGCCTGGTGAAGTCTCAGGCTCCTGTATCTAAATTGCGTTTTAAATGCACCATGTAATAAACATGTAGATAGACTCTGAAAGGAAATTTACTAAAATAAAGATATCAAAATGTTACAAAAACAAATGCGCTGAACATAGCAAACTGAATACTTCTTTATTAATATTTAAACAACAAAGTTTAGTAGCAGGTCTAGGAAAGTACCATAATTTTAAAATAGTAATGAACTGAAATTGTATTTTATAAATGGAATGTGATAAGATATATCCATGCTTTGCAGGAGATACTGTCACAGATGCCGCTAATGAGACAATTACAATTAATGGACGTCGTACATATCAATTTTATACTGGTACAAATAAGAAAATACTATTTTTCTTATCCATCTTTAGGGACTGACCAGAATTCTGTTCCTGGTCCTCGGAGATAAAGTGGTGTAAAAAAAAAAAGAATATAAAAATGGCATGTTCAAAAAGGCACAGATATGGCACCTTGGAAATCAGAGTGAGAGGCAGTTACAGCGGACTTGGGGACATCTGCTATCTTCACTAGAGAAAAGGGTCAGAATCAGCTGGGGGTGCTGGAGGAAGGTCTGCTCAGGCACACAGGACTGCAAGGGAAGGTGGGCAGAGGAGGACGAGCTGTGGTTTGGAAGAGCCTCAGTGCAGGGCCTGTGGGACAAACTCTGGATGTCAGGAGGGGTCTTCCCTGCACAGGCTGACTGGGGAGTACCGAAGGCTGGGGCAGGAAGTGCTGTGAGGGGGGTGGGAGTCCCTGTGGAACAGGCAAAGAGGCTGAAGGAGAAGAAAAGCCCAGAGAAGGCACTGACAAGGGCCAGCAGAGACGAGGCAGGGTCACAGAGGCCAGGCCCAGAGAAGGCTCCAGGAGCCCAGAGTGTTAGAGGAGCAGCAAGGCTGGGATGAGCTTCCTGCCCTAAGAAGGAGAAGGGTTCTGACCTCAGGTGCCCTCCAGGGTGAGGTGAGACTCAGCGAGCTCCAGTGCGGAAATAGCCCGTCCCAGTGGGGACTTGCTCAGACAGTATACTCGGTCCTGGGGTAGCCTGTGTTTGGCAGTTGCCATCAGCTACCAAATTGCCCATTTTCCAGCATTCATGTCTTATTTGGTTTGAACTTCAAAACAGTAATTAGTACTATAATGAATTCAGTGCTCTTAAAGTAAATTTAGTCTCAGGATAAGTGAACATTGAAGTTGGAATCGGAATAAGACAGTGGGGCTGAGACTCTCCTGCGGCCTTGCCTGCCCTGCTGAGCTCTGGGAAACACTGTGCTGGTGGAGGTCAGATTCACTCCTCCCTGAGTCCAAACTGCTTGGATGAGCCTCTCTGCAGGGTGATCCACCCATGTCTCTCAGTGGCTCCCACAAGGACTATAGGTGGGACAGGCCAGCCCAGCAGTGGGACCCGAGCTCCCAGAAGAAAAGCCACAAGTTGGACAAAAATCTCCTTGAGCAAGAGCCTGCCTGGCCTTCTAGGGCTGCTGGTTCCAGGGCCTGTCCAGAGCTGCTGTGGGCTTTGACCCCTCCTGACCTGCCCCAGGCAGTGCAAGGGACCCCCTCCTCCAGCTGGACTTCCAGGAAGATGACACAGAACAGAGACTGTGGTTTGTTGTTGTTTTTTTTTTTTTAGTGAATGCAACATATGTGGCACTGACACTTGTTCTCATGCTCTGAAGTAACTGTTTAGAAGAATGACATTCCAAAGCGATCTGAAGCTCTGCCCAGAGTTAACGTGCAGCTTTACATTTCATACACAGAAATGGTCCATGGGCACTTCCCCTGCTGGAAGTTCCTTCAGGAGTTTTCTGCTACTGCTGCCACAGAGGGAAGTTTGCTATTCTCAGCAGCCCTTGTAGCTGGTGAGAAGCTCTAGCAGCCCTTGTAGGCAGCTCTTCCCTTATTGCTGTCAGGGAGGTACTAAGATGATGGTGACACTGTGCAATGGAGTGTCATCCCTCAGCAGAGTGAAGCTCCTCTTCTAGTCAGGGTTAAGGGGAATAAGCTTAACCTCATGATATGTGGGATCTAGAAGAGTTGAACTCACAGCAGCAGAGAGAACAGTGGTTCCCAGAGTGGGAGGTGGGGAGGAGTTGGTCAAAGGATTAAGACAGTGGGGCTGAGACTCTCCTGCGGTCTTGCCTGCCCTGCTGAGCTCTGGGAAACACTGTGCTGGTGGGGGTCAGATTCACTCCTCCCTGAGTCCAAACTGCTTGGATGAGCGTCTCCCCAGGGTGATCCACCCATGTCTCTCAGTGGCCCCCACAAGGACTATGTGGGGGCCACTTCTTCCTGGGGCAGGTGAGACAGGAAGAAGAAGGTCATGAAGCCCATTGTATGTACAGTGGGGACTACAGTCCATAGCACTGTTCTGTATTCTTGAAACTAGCTGTAGGGTAGATTATAAGTGTTCTCATGACGAAAAACGGTAACTGGAAAGTACATGAGGTAATGCATCTGTCAATGCTTGACATCATCATTTGCCAATGTATGCATATTTCAGAACATCTTGTACATGTGAAACATATTTAGTTTGTTGTCATTTAAAAGTATGCTTAAAAATTAGGCAATCTTGCTAGCTGATATTAACAACACAATAGCTATCACTTATTAAAGCATGAATCTATGCTGACAGTTTGCAGACATAATTATTTTAATTTTCACAAATACAAGAAGTACGTGCCCGTGTTGCTGACAGTGAATCTGATCCTTACGGAGATGAAGTCATTCAGCTGATAATGACAAGGTTGAGATTTACCCTGGTCTGTCACCCTTGCGATGGGAAGTTTCCCACAGACTCACAGGGTCCCCTGTAGAAGAGAGAGGACCCTTTCTGCTGGGGCAGCATTGACCTGCTGCTATGGCAACACGGAATTGGAAAAGGCAGTGGCACCCCCAGCGGCTTCTGCATCCTTTCAGCCCATCAGGCAAACCCTCTACAGGGTTCCATTTGTGCTTCAGGGTCACCCCTCAGTATGGAGGACCAAAGAGCTCCTGAGGGTGCCCGAGGCCTTTAGTTCATGCCTTACCTCAGCTGCTACATAGGTATGCAAAATAAATGGTTGTATTTGGAAACTCCAAACCTGGAGAAATTTCAGGTTTGGCACCAAACCTGAAGAAATGGGGAAGGGGGAGAGGGAGGGAAGGGAGGGGGGAGGCTGGGTGGAGGGAGGGTGATTGGTGGGATTACATCTGCGGTGCATCTTACAAGGGTACATGTCAAACTTAGTAAATGTAGAATACAAATGTCTTAACACAATAACTAAGAAAATGCCAGGAAGGCTATGTTAACCAGTGTGATGAAAATGTGTCAAACGGTCTATAAAACCAGTGTATGGTGCCCCATGATCGCATTAATGTACACAGCTATGATTTAATTTAAAAAAAAAAAAACAACACTAAGGAGTGTTGCATGTTGCACCCTTCCCCAAGCCTCTCCTAAGCTGGCAAAGCTTACCTTCTTGAAAATCCAGAGCCAGGTCCCAGGGACGCTGCACAGCAGGAGGACAGCCGGTGAAGATGTTCCTGGGTGTCCAGAGCTTTTAAATCTGTGGGGAGGGTATGGTGCTGGTGTGTGTCATGCTGGTTTGGAGGCTTGCAGGGGGCCGAAGCCAGAGGGAGGACTTTGCCCCAGGCGCTGTGTTCTCCCTCTGCTGGAGGCTGACTTTCTCCTCCAGGTACAAATCCCGTCCCAGTACTGTTGTCTGCAGCCATAACAGAGTTGGGTGGTCTCTGCTGCCCTTCTGCAGCCAGACATTAAGGGTGTGAGAGGCCTAATACCCTTAGGTGTTAATGATGAATAAAATTAGCTGTCCAAGTGGCAGCCTTTGATGACAGCTATTGCATCAGGGCTTTCCAAGTCTAGGTCCTAGGATGGGAACTTGAAGGATCACTTCAGCCTCTCCCTTCTGACACTTTCCCAAGAAACATGGTACTGTCCCTTCCCCCAGCCCATTAGCACTGGTTGACGGGAAAAGCCACTGTAGGGAAATAGAAGGCCAGTAACAAAACAATAAATCCCCCATTTCCCACTATGTGTGTAGTTCCAGAGAAAGAATGTTGGACTTGGTGGGACACAGTATGGCACACCTGTGGCTGTCAGTGGGCCTGGAGAGGGACACCTGCGGCTGTCAGTGGGGGTGCGGAGGGAAGAACATAGCATCCAGAGCTTCTGGCCTTGTGCCCCTCACCTGGTGCTTAGTTTAATTAAATTTCCATATTTCTGAGTTTATCTGCTTGCTGATTTTACTCTCCTCTTTAGAAATAATACTACTTACTATCCCGGGTTTAAGTAAATATTTTTATAGCATTCATTTTTTTGCATCTGTCCCTCCTCCATTTTTCATGACCCCTACACACCACTCCTGAACTACAATTTTTGTCCTACTTTGGGGAGAAAATCATGGTGTCTTTATCTCTTTGTAAAATTTTGTTCCTAATATCGAAGTGATGGAACATAGCCTTTCAGAGCAGGGCCTCTGAAGCTGTGTGGCTGGGCTCACTATTCTTTGGCAAGTTGGTGATAAGGGTCATGCAGCCCAATGTGCCTCAAGCACTCACAACAGTGAGTGCCCAGGAGGAAGGACGCCTGGGATGTGCTGATTAATGTGTTTACTTTGAGCTGCTGAGCTGATGATCACTGACAGACAAAATGAGGTTTGTTTGTGAAAACTCCTGGGGGTAGAGCAGGATCAAAGTAGCTTCTTAATAACTGCCCTTCTGAATGCCTTACTCTGACTGTTCTGGCCATGAAAGGTGACCACAGGCCTTTTGTAGAGGGTGAGTATATAGAACAGGGGAAAATGTCAGTGTAAAAAAAAGAGCTCTTAATTGCATAGACAGTTGACTTTCATGGTGTAAAGTGGGACTGCTCCAGGTAACAGGAGAGTCCTGGTGAAAACTGGGACAGAAGTTTTCCTATCATGGCAGTTCTGAGGCCAAGAACAATTTTGATAACTGGCTGAGGGGCTCAGGTAGGGAGGACTGAGAGGTGTCATTGGGTAGAATTGAGAATTGGCTCTGGGGAAGGGGAGACTGGAGGTGTTTTTGGAAAGCATTCCCTTGCCTTGAACAGGGTCCACAGTTGTCACAAAAGCATCCCACATGCACCACTTCTGTGTCCTGTTGCCTCTTAGAGGAAGGACCCAAGTGTGCTGGGACCCAAGGCCAGAGTGCCAGGTCTACTTGCTTCTCTTTTCCCCTCCCTTTCTGGGATTGTTTTTATTACACACATTTGACAATTTGACCCACAGGCTACGTATAATATTCTTCTGTTGTGCTCTGGTCACTTTTCGCATTTTTTTATTTTAACAATCTCAAAAATCTTAAAAGTACCTGCAGTTTTCTCCATTTCTAGAATTTCTAGGTTAGGGTCCACTATTTATTATAACATCAGTCTAACCAAGATTCTTTATTACATTGTACTGTTCTGGAAAAATTATTGACTATGTTATCTGGGTCTGATAAGCATTTCAGGCCTCCTTTGTTTTGCTCTTGAACTTAAGAGGGAATGCATTCAGGATTTTCCCATATGATGTCTGTGTAAGATTTTACTTGAGATTCTTTACCAGGAAAATTTAATCCAAAGTATGGATTTGAAAATGTAAATGTAAAAAAACTTAACAACTTTGGACACAGTTTAGGAAATTTCTTCATTACTATGAGGGAGGTTTGGTAGGATTTATTAAATAAAATATAAATTCACATGCAATAAATAAAAGGTTTATATATTCTCCTATATTAACTAGCTTGATAATCAAAAAGGAAAATGTATTTGGGACATCAGTATCCATGATACATTAAGAAATTTTAGAAACAAAGATATAAAACAATGAAATGATCAATAGATATATTAACAAACACTTCACAGAAAAGTATATATGATGTCCAAATAACGTATGGCAAAATGTCTAACCACTTAGTAATGAAGAAAACAAATATTTAGCAAAATTAAAATACTTCCTTAACTGCCCAGTGTTGGTAAATATCTGGCAAAATTAAAATACTTTCTTAACTGCCAAGTGTTGGTAAATTCTTAGGGGAATAGAAACTTCCATAACTGATTGTAAGATGAGAGTTTCCTTTTTTTCTCTAGTTGGTTTTGATGTTTTATTTTATTATAATTTTCCAATTTTGCATAATTTTAAAATACACTGGTATAGCTTTCATTGCACTCTCCTTTTGTTATTAACTATTGGCAGGAGCTGTGTGTATTTTCTTTCATTCTTGATAATAATTTAGTTTTGTTTTGTCACTTATCAGTTAATCTTACAGGATAATTTTCAATTTCATTACCATTTCAAAGAACCAACCTTTGGCTTTTGGGGGAAAAAACCTCAACAATACCAATAATATTTCATTATTTTAACATTTTTATTTATTTTAAAGGGCTTCAATCAATTTGATAAAAAATATTCACAATCATGTTCTAATATTAATCACATGTCACACTTGGGATTGTATTTAAGCCTTTAAATGTGCTATTAAATTAAGTTTCCTAGATTTTTTATTTTTGGAGATTTTTTACATTGATAGTCATCAAAAACATTGGTCTATCATTTTCTTGTGTCTTTGTCTGATTTTTTAACATAGCAATGGTGGTCTCATAGAATGTGCTTGGAAGTATTCCTTTTTTTTTAAATTTGTCTGAAAGAATTTCAGGGATGTTGGCATTGATTTATTCTTTTTTGATATTTTCTATATTTTTTCAGTGAAGCCATCTGGTTCTGGCTGATTCAATCCCAGTACTTATTACTGGTCTGTTCAAGTCTTCTATTTCTTCCTGACAGTCTTATTAGTTTGTGTGTTTCAAGAATTTTATCCATTTTCTAGGTTCATCAATTTTGGGGGGTATAATTTATTCATTGTATTCTAGCTAAGGTTTTTCCAATTGTTTTCCTTTCCTCTATTTCATTTATTGCTGGTCTAATTATTATTTTCTTCCTTCTGCTAGCTTGCATTTAGTTTGTTCTTTTTCTAGTTTCTTGAAGTAGGCAGTTAGGTTGTTGATTTGAGATCTCTCTTCTTTTCTAATGTAAGCACTTAAGGGTGGTTATAATATTTCCTCTCAACACTCACTACATCTCATAAGTGTTGCATGTTTTGGTATGTTTTGTTTTCATTATCATTTGTCTCAAAGTATTTAGTTTGATCCGATTTTCAAGGGTATTGTTTAATTTCCACATATTTGGGAACTTTCTAGTGCTTCTTTTACTACTGATTTTGTTTTATTCTGTTATCATTGACAAAAAACTTTAATCTTCTTGAATGTGTCAAGACTGGTTTTGTCACCTAACACATGTCTATCCTGGAAGTGTTCTATGAACGATGGAGAGAAGGCACACCGGGCTGTTGGGTGGAATGTGTCTGTATGTCTCTGAGATCTAACTGGTTTAGTGCTATTCAGGTCCTTTCCTTCCTTGTTGATCTTCTCTCTGGCAGTCCCCTTGTATTGGAAGGGGAATGCCGAAGTCTTCAGATGTTGTTCTGTTGCTCTATCTGTCTCCCTTCAATTCTTTCAATGTTTGCTTTATACATTTTGGAGATCTGAGGTTTAGTGCAGAAAAATTAATAATATTATATCTTCTTGGTGAATTAACACTTTATCATTATACAAATTCCTTCTTTGTTTTTGGTGATGGTTTTTTTAAATTAAAAGTCTACTTTTTATGGTATTCAAATAGCCAGTCTTGCTCTTTTGGTTACTATTGTTCAGAATATCTTTTTCTATGCTTTCACTTTCAGCCTGTGTGTGCCTTTAGGTCTAAAGTGATGTTCTCTTTGTGGTTGACATTCCAATTATATGAGAGATCTTTTAGTTAATGGTGTTCTATTTAAAACTGAAAACAACTTAACTTCAGTTCCATACCCAAACTCTATGTGTTTACAACCAGCACCCCCTCCTATGTTAATGCTAGTAATATCACAAATTACATCTTTATATATTGTAAATCTGATATTATATACTTATAGTTTTAGAGATGTTTTTACCACTCAAATTCTGTGTACCAAAATGACAATGCTAAGAGTTACTATATTTGTCGACGAATATACCTTTACCAGAGAACCCTATGTTTTTAATTAGTTTTATGTTTTGTGTTGCTGTCTATTATTCTTTTTTCTTTCTCTTTTTTTCTTTTTTGAGGCAGAGTCTCACTCAGTCGCTCTTGTTAGGCTGCCATGGTCGCATCATAGCTTACAGCAACTTTAAACTGTTGGGCTCACGTGATTCTCTTGTCTCAGCCTCCCAAGTAGCCAGGACTATAGGCGCCTGCCACAACCCCTAGTTATTTTTAGAGACAGAGTCTTGCTCTTGCTCAAACTGGTCTTGAACTTGTGCTCAGGCAATCCACCTGCCTTGGCCACCCAGAGTGCTGGGATTATAGGTGTGAGTCACTATACCCTTGCTGTATACCATTCTTTTATCTCAATTTGAAGGACTTCATTTTTAGTCTTTCTTTTGCAGTAGGTGTAGTGGTAATGAGCTCCCTTAGCTTTTGTTTATCTGGGGAAAAGTCTTAATTTCTCCTTTATATTTGAATGCCAGTTTTGCTGAATACAGTGTTTTTAGTGACAGTTTTTTCTTGCAGCACTTGGACTATATGATCTCTTTCCCTTCTGGCCTGAAAAATTTCTGCTGAGAAATTGGGTGATAATCTTATAAAAACATCCCTGTACATAACAAATTTATTTATTTATTTTTTTACTGCTTCTGAGTTTCTCTTTGTTCAGTTAGCCAGGAGGAATAAATGACTGTAGCTAATAATGAGGTATTATATTTCTTAAAATCACTGAGAGTAAATTTTAAGTGTTCTCACACAAAAAATAAGTGAGGTAAGGCAGAAGTTAACTAGTTTGATTTAGCCATTGCGCAATGTATACATATTTTAAAACACAGTGCTGTACATATTTGAAATTAAAATTTAATTAACTAAAAAAGTTTAAAATACAATAAAAACTTTATGCTTTATCTATGATGTAGACCATTTAATAATAATGTTTCCTAGTGTGGGTCTCTTTGGATTTATACTAGTTGACTATTCTATTCTTAGTTTGTTAAGTGTTGTTATCATGAAAAGATATTGAGTTTACCCAAATGCTTTTTTTTATATCCCTTGAGATGTTCGTGTAATTTTCCTTCTTCTATCAATGTGTATAAGACATGGATTGGTTTTCATATATTGAATGAACCTTGAATCTTGGGATAATCTCAATTGGCCATTTATATAATCCTTTTTAATACATTGTTAGATTCAACTTCCCTAGTGTTTGTAGAGGATGTTTGCGTCAATATTCACAAGGGATATTAGTCTGGAGTTTTATTTTTTTTATGATGTGTTCATATGTTCATCTATGGATGACAGGGACTAGAGAAGTGTTTCATTACTAGGTGGAAGGCCCCTGAAGCCTTGGAGTTAGACTGCACACACTCAGTTATTCTTCAGACAGATCTTAGAGTCATTCACTTGGGTGACTGTCCATGAAGGGGAACAGAACACCCAGAGCAGAGCAAGAGCAAGGGTCAGCCAACTGCAGACTACTTTAGCAAAAAAGAAAGAAAGAAAGAAAGAAAACAAAAGCCACCTGCTTTTGCAAATAAAGTTTTCCTGGAACACAAGCACCTTCATTCATTTACCGTTGCTGTCCACTGGCCTAGTCAGAGACACGGAGGCAAGCACTGCAGACGAAATGAATGATTTATTAAGGATGGCTGGTGCTCGCAATCAGCTGTCTTTATTTACTTTCTTATATATCCAAAATCATCAGATAAAAATAATCCAAGTACAAGGAAGACAAAAGGTAAAGATTCCTTATCAGCATTAATACAGCAAAGTACGTACACCTTTCTAAACCAAGAATATCTTGTTTGGAGATAACAACAATGGAGATGAACCACAAAGGGCTGGGTTGTCGTTCTGTTTGCCTACTTCCCTATATGATTAACTGAAAGTTATTGTGTAAATAGAGTTAGGGGATTAAGTGCAACAGTCCATTGCCCCAGACAAATGATCTATCTCCAGCTACAGCTTGCAGAGGGTCTCTGGCACATTCTTTCCTGTAAGGCGTGACTGCAGCCCAAGTACTGGAAATGTTCCTTCTCAGAGCCTCATGCCACAAGGCGCACAAATGAGACTGATTCACCTTATAAGGGTGCAGTGGACTGTGCCCCTTCAATTTACATATTGTCTTATCTAGGCTGCTTTCACACTGTACTTGGAGAGTTCAAATTTGCAACCAAGACCTATGGTTTACAAAGTGTAAAATTTTCAGTGCATCACACTTTATAGAGAAAGGTTGCTTACCCTTGACCCTGACATTTGAGGACTATTGGACGTGACTGTAAGCTGAAATTGATATCTAAAGACCTAAAAGATCATCATGGCCCTCTGTTAGAGCAGGAGCTTCTGGGGCTATGGGCTGATTAGCACGCTGGCTCAATCACAGCTAAATTTTGGAGAACAACACCATGGTCCTTTCCATGGTTCCTGAATCTGTACTTGGCCATTGGAGTAACACCTATATTAGGCTCTTGTTCTGTGCATAAGAGGGCCAAGTAGAAGCTCCTGAAGCTTGCCCCCTAGATTGTGTATGAAGCCAACTGGTAGCAGTATTACATGTTTGTAGGACGTTGTAGCTGGGTGGCAGAAATGAGTGCAATTTTTAAAGACCTTAAGCTTATGGCAGAGAGGGGAGTGGCAGTGGTTTTTAGCAGGTTTCCTTTTGATCCCTTCAATGCAGTCTCTTCCAAAGCAGAGTGAATCCTGGGGGAGTGCTGGGAACCACTGCAAGTTCAACCAATCGATCACCCTAATGGCAGCTGCTGCTCCAGATGCACGGTTGTTGGAGTGGATTGCCTCTGCCTGGGTACATGCTGTACCTCAAAGAATGTTCCCTTTCCCTTCTGATCAGAACAGAGACCTTATTAGCATTCAGGTGGAAAGAACAATATTTAGTGACATTTCTATGCCAGGATCATGTTTGCTGTTCTCACCTTTGGACACATAATAGACCAAAGGCATCTGGTCACGCTACCAAATACCAGCTGATTCATTGTGTTGAGATGCCATGCTCATGGGGCAGGATGAGCAAGAAGCTGTGAGTCTGAGAAGACACATGTTCTCCAGAGGGTGTGTGGGAGAGATACCCCCCAGAAATTCATGGCCCTGCCACTTTAGTAAGGTTTTTAAGGTTTAGAAGTCAGGGGAATGCTGGAATGTTACCTATAAGCTAAAAGGCAAATGGTTGCTGCATACTGTGTCTCCAGACAGAGTCTGTAGTTAATAGCTCAGGCAATCCACCCGCTAAAATTTCCATGGTGCTAGGAGTGTGAGTAGTGGGCACAGATGCAGTGGGAGAGTCACAGCACAGGTTCTGGGATTCTAAGTACTTCCATGCACTGGGGGATTCTCCCTCTTGAACAATAGTTCCTAGCATTCTACTGGGCCTGGTAGTAGGACTGTGTGGCTGCAGACACTTGGAATTGGGTGCTCTGTGTTGGGTGTGCCATACTCACCCATTCTCAGTGCATAGGTCCTGCAGCAGCCCTTTCTACCTATGAAATGGCACATTCAAGCTCAGGGCTGTGCAGAACCATAGGGCACTACTCAGTTAGAGCAAGTCTGGGCTTAGCTAAAGAGAGCCTCACTGGAACATGTTCTAGGAAGAAGGAGAGGATGGTTGCCCAGCCTGGATGTGAGACTGGGAAGATGAAGAGGGGCTTTTATATTGTGGGGAGAGGCGGGAAGGCTAGAAAGAACCAGGCTGGGCCAGTGGCACCTGACTCTCTCTGGAGATGAGCTGACATTTAGAAGGGCTTAGGAGAGATCACTTAGCTTAGGAGAGGTCGCTGAGGTCAGCTGACATTTAGAAGGGCTTAGGAGAGGTCACTCAGGTTAGGAGAGGTCACTGAGTCTTTGACTCAGACTGAGGGTGAACTGAAGTTTGGTCACTCATTTTGTTCTGTATGATCAGTGGGAACCAATAGTTCATCAAAATCATTCATGCGACAGAGGATGGGAATTTAGAGGATCTGCATCTGGCTTTGTCTTAAACAACAGCATTATTCATATATCATATTTAAGCTATGTGGGGAAAGGTGGTTCTGCTTGCTAACCTATTTCTTAGATGACAAAAGGTGGAAAGATTTCTTTGACTTTCCTTGATGTAGATCACAGGACCCGAGGAATGTTCACCTTCATCAGTGCACATGAGTAAACTGCCGAGGAAGGGCCCTGCCCCATGGCTGTTCCAGGCTCCTGGCCTCAGCTTGCACTTGTGGCCATTTGCAAGGTGTGTGTGGGAGGAACCTTGCACAACCAGCTGAGGTGAGGAGAAAGCCCACAGTTGGCATATGAATTATTCACCTCGAAAGTGGACAGGCCAAAAGATGCAGGGGCTGGCAGTTGCAGTCCTGGCAGTCCTGAAGGCCAGGACAGGGAAGTTCATTCCTGAGGTCTAACCTGTGAGTACTGTCCCTGTTCCCCTGAATTCTGTAGAAGGAAAGGTGACTGAAGATGATTATCAGTAGTGTAGCTGTCTGGGAGCAGAAGTGGCAGGAGCTGTGAGGATTTTGTACATATCCTGCTAATGTCCACCACAAAACATCCATCAGGGAAGAGGCTCTGAACTATCAGGGAGACAGATGCCTGGGACGTTTACATTACTGCACGTTTGTCATCAGTCACCCCGTGCCTGGCAATGGTGAGCTCCGAACTCAGAGTGGCAGAGAAGGCGGCTGGCTGTACATGAACCGGCAGGTAGGATGCCCACTGACCATGCAGGTGATATGGCCCAGGGGCAAGAGAGTGGGCCAGCCTCCCTCCCTTCCTCTCTCCTCCCCCACTTCTTCCTTCCTCTCTCTTCCTCCCTTTCTCCTTTCCTTCCTTTCTCTTTTTCTCTATTTCCTTTTATTCTCTCTTTTCTTTCTTTCTCCCTCTTTTTTTCCTCTCTCATTCTTTCTTTCATTTGTTTTTTCTTTCTTTTAGTAACATGATACACTGAGAAAAGATGGGTTTGGGAGTCAGAAATGTCTAGTTGAAAATCCCGAATGAACCACTTACTGGTATTGAGGCCTTGGGAAAGTTATTTGACACACGCATACTCTCATCTCCCCCTCTTCAAGCAACTGACAGCTCCATCGCAAAAGACCCCTAGAAACTTAGAAAGAGAATTAGTAGTTTATGCACTGTTGAAGAAACACAAGTACATCTCTGGACATTGGGAAGGGAAAATTTTACTAAGGGGAATTATTGCAATAGGGAGACACTCAAGAGTCTAGGCCAGAACATCTCAGGGAACAGGTGAATGAGCAAAGCTTTTCTAACATGAGATAAATCATTGCAGGGAGAGACCAATACCTGCTGAGGGGTCTTGCTATTGCACAGCTATGTCACATGCTGCAGTAATAGGCATGTTTATTTTCATTTAGTACATTGCACAAGTTTAGACCTAAGCCAGGGCAAAAGAAAAAAAAAGTTACAGTGAGGGAAGCTCACAGACCAGCTTTTCTAGTCTAGCCAGGCTGAAGTTACATCAAACATGCAGTGTGATCAGCCTTGTCAGTTTCTCCTCTGGCTTGTTACAAGCTCAGACAGACTATCCCTGAACAACTGGCCTGAGGGGAGTTTGAAGTGAAATAATCTTCAGGCCTAGCATCTTCTCAGCAGTGTCCCTGCAGACCAGTGGACACGTGGTGGGCATGCTGGCCAAGGTCTGATGGTTTAGGGTTCTACAGATCAAGCATATTGAAAGAGGGATAACCAAAATAAAAAAGAGAAAGTTTTTTTGGGGAATATAAAGGTATAAGTTTATTTTATGTTAAGAGAAAGGGAAGAGAGTGGGGAGAAGAGGTGAAAAAGAGAGAGAGAGAGAAGAGAGCAGGTAGGGAGAGAAGGGAAGATGGGGGTGGGAAAGAGAGAGGGAGAGAAAAGGAGCGAGAGAATGGTACGACATCCCGAAGAAAGAAAGCAAGACTCCCAGAAAAAGAGACATATTAATATAAAAGGTTGTATTAAAGTAAAGAGGCTGGAGCTGAACCCCAAGGGTATTGAGTCCAGAGGATTGCCAGAGGTTGGTGGAAGGGACCTTCTGATCATCAGCATTGCCTGTTAAGTTTCTTGAAGTAAAGGTGTCTATGCTTAGGGTCCTGTGCAGTCTTTGTTGTGTTTTGTGTAAAGCACGCGTTTCCTTAGAGTAGCCCACACAGAGGCTTGTGCAAGGATGAACCTGGCCATGCATGGTCTGTAGTGCAGCAGCTAGGCTTGCTCACAGGTCTTCTTCAGGTCCTGGGGCCAAGGCCAGCTTCAGGGTAAGCTGGAGTCCTGAAGAGGGGATGGGAAGCCAAGTTTGAGTTCTCAGAGATGCCATATCAGGAGAGGGAGGGAAAAATTGGAAATGTTGGTTTGGAGGATTGACACCAGATATTGAGGGTAACTGGAAGAACCAGAAACTTAGTAAATCTTGAAGATTGTGCAAGATGATAGGCTACAGTCCAATTTACAGCTAGGCAATAAAACTGGTTTATTTATTTATTTTTCCATAATAGGAGAGAAAGCCAACATACAGCTTTCATGTTTATCAGTTATTTATAAATTAGAATGATATGCAAAATGGTTTAAAGACAAGAGATAGGACTGTGATCTTATATCCCTAAAGGATGCTTTGTGTTGAATAATGTGCACAAAAAATAAGCTCTAATACTAACTTCTGGTATCTATGAGTATCACCTTATTTGGAAATAGGGTAAGTAGTTTGTTTGTAACAAAATACAACAGACTGGGTGGCTTAAACAGCAGAAATTTATTTCTATCAGTTTGGAAACTGGGAAGTCCAAGATCAAAGTACAGCAGTATTCAGGTGTTCAATTTCTAGTTAGGGCTTTCTATCTGCAAGCAAGATGCTGTGTCCTCACATGGCCTTTCCCCAGTATGTGCTTGTGAAGACAGTTGGGCTTTCTAGAGTCTTTTCTTATTATCCATCAGCTCAAGGCCCATCCTTATGACGTCTTTTTAACCTAATAAGATTACTTAATCTTACTCAAAATACAGGCCTACTAGGGATTAGGACTTCAACATCCGAACTGGTAGAGGGACATGAGTGAGTCTACAAGGTCTTTGCAGATGTAATCAGGTTTAGATGAGGCCATGCTGAATTAGGATGGGCCTTAATTCAATGACTAGTATCCTTATAATAACATGGAAATTTGGACACACAGGACATACAGGGGACACACACACATACACACAAGGGGAGTCTAACAAGCCAAGAAACCAAGGGTAACTGGCAGTCTTCTGAAGCTAGAAGAGGTAAAGAAAGATTCTGTCCAAGTTTCAGAGGGAGGACAGTCCTGTTGATACCCTGATCTCCGACTTCAAAGTGTGTGAGATGGAATTTAAGCCACAATATTGTAGTGCTTTGCCACAGCATCCCTAGGGAGCTAATATGAATGTGTTAGAGTTTTCTTTTAGAACATAAAATTTATTCTTAGTTACTCCCATCCGTTCTTCTGATCAATGAGAAATCTCAAAGAAAGATCATTATTGACCACAAAATCATCAAAGATAGCTGGTCTCTTTAGATTTGACCTTACTATTTTCATAGATAACAGGAAGAAGGATAATTTGTTATATAGGCCCTTTTAAGTTGCTTTGTAGAAGTTTCCAGAAGGAGACTCAGCTTGAACTTTTAAAAGCTTCTGAGAAATTAAACAAAGAATATGCTGTCAGATTTCACCAGCAGTACCTACGGAGCTGGATGATTTCTTTTCTTCTCAAGTACCCCCAATATGCTAAGTTTCTCAAAACTGCCAGGAGGTAGCCTTCCTTGCTTACCTGGAGGGCTTGGAGCCTACAAACCAGGTTTGGATGGCTTTCCCAAGAGGGTAGTGTGAGTATCATCTCTATAAAGTCAACCTCAGTTCCTCATAAGTGTCTGGTGATAGCTGAGTGTGTGACTTATCTTTTTAAAGTAGGACATTTCAGACAAGGCCCTGACTACATAACCTGGTAGACTTCTACTAAACTTACGCAAATAACTATATAGCCATGGAAATAACAATGCTCATAAGAATTTCTAAATTTTGAAAGGGTCAAATAGTGAGAAAAAGCTAAATGTTTCGCTTTTGTTAGCAAAAGCATAGTCTATTAAGTTGTTATGAGTTATATATCATAACAGATAAAATGAGATAAAGGACTTCCTTATATCCAGAAAACATAACTTTAAAGCATCAGCAGTATTTTAAACAAAGCCCATCATTGTCCTTCATCAGTTCATTCCATCCTACACAATTAATTCTTGTTCTGCTCTTCTTGGGCGACCTGTCTGATGAACCCATCTGCTTCTCAACTAGTGTTCTGGAAATCCTGATGTAGGATCTCAAATTTGTCTAGGTGATGGCATCAGAAGCCTGTGCTTAAGAATAGTGGGAGCTCAGAGATAGATTTTTTTTTTGCCGAAGGTGGTGCACTCTGGCCTGAAGCTGCTTTGCAAATGTTTTCAAGGAAGCATTGGAGTGAAAAATGAAACAAAACGAAAAATCTATCTGCAGATGACAAAAGGGTTAAAAGTGATTAAATTATTACTGACAATTTTCAAAGGTAAAATATCCAATGAGAGTTCATTACAAAATAAGGCAACTGACAAGGAAGTTTGGTTGTTTCTGTGGTATACAAAATAAAGTCAATCTAAACATGTTTTGGATAAAATATCCATAAATATAATGAGTAACCATATTTTAAAAGAACGATGGATATCGTTTCTAATTCACAAAGATGGATGAGCATAATCCTTAACAGAGAAAAAAATTCTACCATATTTTATAATAAAAACAGGATTATTATTATATTATAGAATTGTAATAATGCTATAATTTATTCATAATACTATTCCATGAATATGCCAAACATATTGCTATAACATAACCAAGCATATGTCAAGGTCATCAAGCAAAGAGTTTCAATAAGGTGTCTTAATAAAACCAACAGGTTAGTGATGTGAACTTCGAATTGAAAACATCAGTGCTATTATTTGTCTTCATAATTTTGAATAATGTTCTTTTTATGCGTAATAGAGAATTATTCAATTATTCCATTTTAAATACCATCTCTTGATTTCCTGCCATAGACAATGAGAATTTCCTCTATTAACTTCCTGGTACATACACTCTCTCTCTCTCTCACACACACACACAAAATGCACACTTCCTCTCCCACATCCTACAAAAACATTCAATCACATTTAAAAAAATTACAACTTGGAACACATAGGGAAGTATCATCAATTTTTGTTCTAAGACTTGCTTTTATTGGATTTATAATTCACTTTCTTTTCTATTCCATTTTCTATATATCTATCATTAATTTACCAAACTGTCTGCCAGAACTCTGAAACTCTTATTAATATTTCATACCTTATCAGTTCCATATTTTAAATTAAAGATATCCTTCATCTGTCTGTTTTTATCTGTACTAGTTATACCTGTTGCTGTCTATGCTTACAGCACAGATACCATCTAGGCAATTCCCCAAGATTTTTTTTGTGTGCGTGCCTTTCTCTTTACAGATGTTTGATAGTTTAGCCTCTAGAATTCTAGGTTACAAGTAACTATAATTTCATTATCTTCCAGCTTTCTGTGTTAGTGTTGAGGAGTCTTCTGCTAGTCAGTTTCTTGATACCTATATAACTATACATATACTTTACATAAACTTACACATTTTTGGAATCATTCCTTATCTCTGGAGTTCTGAAATTGATTATCTGCCTTAGTATATGGCAGATAGTCTGTGTCTTTCAGTCAGGACAATCATATCCTTCAGAGTTATCTTATATATTTTTTGTTTTGTAGTTTCCCTTCCACCGTTATTCTTGGTTTTCTTTAAGGCTGCTAAAGATGAATTGCTAATCTTATTTTTTAAAAAACAAACCCTTTTTTATCTAAGTGCACTAGTTTGCCTTGTTTGGTCTACTTTTGAGAGATTTCTTTATCTCCACTCCTTCAAAAAATTTTTCTTCTTTCCTAGTTTTGGAATTGCTGAATTTCTCTTCTCCTCGATCTAATTTCAAAGAATACTTTCTTGTTCTCTGAATTTTTTTGTAATATTATTACATTCTTAAATGTCTGTGATGGTAGGCAAATGCATTCCTTGCTAGGATTCATTCTTATTTTCACTTTTGGAAGGGCCGTACTAGTATTATGTTAATAGACATAAATTGAAGATTCTCCAAGCACAGAGTGCTCCTGTCAATATTTTGATTGGCTCATTATTTCAGTGGAGAAGAAAATAATTTCTGCTGTGGTTTGGATACATATATATGATAGGCATGCATAGAGGCATGATCCAAAATAATTTCTGCTGTGGTTTGGAGCTTTTGGCCAGGGCTGGGTTTGAACCTGCCACCTCCGGCATATGGGGCCAGCGTCCTACTCCTTTGAGCTACAGGCACCACCTATCTGCTGTGGTTTGGATACATATATATGATAGGCATGCATAGAGGCATGATCCAACCACAGCAGAAATTATTTTCTTCTCCACTGAAATAATGAGCCAATCAAAATATTGACAGGAGCACGCTGTGCTTGGAGAATCTTCGAATCTCCATGATGGAGAATATCATATGCAGTTAGCTATCAGATCCTACATATATACATTTATTTGATCATTATTTAACTGATTCACCTCAGTATTATAGCAAACATTTGCTCAGTGACTACTAACTAGTTGTAGGGAAATATATATCCTGCCTTCAAGTTGATAATTCTGTAATCCTAGTCCTAGTAAAAGCTTTGACAATGGGAATGAAGAGGTTAGATTTTGGAGGCCTGGTATAAGCTGAATGGAAAAAGTACAATAAATCTTGTATGGCTGCCAGCAACTCGTATTTTAGGAATCTCAGGGGGTCATAGTCATGGGCTACAAAGAAAATGACCAAGTTTCTCAAGACTTTGGGGGAAGAGGGTCCTGGGGTACAGCTCAAGCAAGAACAATCTTGTCTGCCAATCACAACACGGAAACGGAAATGGATGACGATAGTGCTCTTCTGTCCTGGCCCCAAAAGACTTATTTGTGGGATGTGAGCCCCAGTTTCAAATTACTTCACCCCGCAAAGGGTGGCACTGCTTTTCAAAGACTTTTTTATAATTAGCACTTCTCTAAATGAACCTTTTTGTTTTACTCTAAGTTAGGCATCCTCAAACTTCTTAAACAAGGGGCCAGCTCACTGTCCCTCAGACCGTTGGAGGGCCGGACTATAGTTTAAAAAAGAAACTATGAACAAATTCCTATGCACACTGCATATATCTTATTTTGAAGTAAAAAAACAAAACGGGAACAGATACAATCACACTGCCTCATGTGGCCTGCAGGCCGCAGTTTGAGGATCCCCTGTGAGTCATGACAAATATTCTGGGAAATAAAAAGTTATTATTATTTTTTCACAACAGCTTTGGGAATTCTGACCCAAGAATTTCATGTAGGTTACCAAGCCTTAAAGAAATACAGAAACCCAGCGGAAATACAGAACCCAGCTCTGTTCTGTCTCATTGCCTCGCACCTTTCCCTTAAGCATCAGGAAGTACAGTGCCGCACCCAGGACTTTATGTGGTAGGACTTAATAGCACGGGGCGTTGACAAATCCAATAATGACTCTTCATGTACCAGAACTATAAGGATGTGCTGCCCTGGCTCAGGTGAAGGAAATGGCAAATAAAAAACCATTACTTAAGGCACCAGGAAGAATGGGTGTTGCACAAACTGCTCTCACTCTAGGCCCTCATAACACTGGTCCTAGCTCACAAATCTACAAAGTCATATGCAGTTAGCTATCAGATCCTCTTTACGGAATACTTTGTGTAGCCAGCAGCATGCAATACTATTTCTGGAAAACAGAGCAGCATAATATCTGACCTCATTTCTAACAGACCAAGCATAAGCTTCATGTTGGATAATGGAATGTTACCCCTGGGATGGAGAATGGGATTTAGGCCATGATGACCTCTCATCCTCTGGACACAGGGCAGGTTTCTGGGCTGTGTTCCAAAGCTCATTCTTGGTAATAGACGGTGAAACACATCACACTGAGGGGCCATGCATTCTGACAGTCCAGAATGAAATTGGGGACAAAAGATGCTACCTGCTCTGTGATAGCGACTTCTAGAACAATTTTGCACTAAATCATACAGTTTCTTTAACATGTTGGTGTAAAAGGAAATATAAAATGTATGGAGCGATGCATGTCCTGTGGGCTCAGGCCCTGGAGGCTCCTTTGCTATTCTCAGCTCGATAGGAGATTTCTAGCCCCTTCCCATCCTCTGCATACACAGAGCACGATGGCTGTGTTCACTTTTCTGCACCATGCCCAGAAGAAACTCCCCGGCAGAGCAGTATAATATGACAGATTGCTCATGCTTAGGTTCATACATACTAAGGTTGTAAAGATCTGTTCAGAACATATGTGTGCCAGTTTCAATGCAATGTTTACCTGTGCAGAATAACGAGAAGCATTGTATCACCACTTTACAACCAGGTCTTCCATTTTCTTGAGTTCGGCTAAGTTAAATAGAAAATCCGTGAAGTGGTAGTTCGCAGCTACTTATCTGGTGAGTGCGCTAGGGGCACAGATCTTGTAGCACCGCAAAAGTCATCAGAAAGAAGAGGTAAGCAAACAAACGCGCCCCCCAAAGAAAAGGAGAGTCTCCTCTGGACTCTCTCAGAGTCCCACCGGAAGCGACTGGCCGGCAGCAGCTGCAGAGAGGGGCAAGGGCGCTGGGGGCAGACACCGGGAGAGAGATGGGATGGTGCACCGCGCGGGGCTCTAGAGGCGGGGTGCAAGGTGGTGAGTGGAGCGTGGTGAGTAGGAGGCCAGACGGGAGGGACCGTGAGTGGGGTGCTGGGCGGTGAGTGGGAGGTCGGACGGGAGGGACCGTGAGGGGAGCATGGTGAGTGGGAGGTCGGACGGGAGGGACCGTGAGTGGGGCGTGGTGAGTGGGAGGTCGGACCGGAGGGACCGTGAGTGGGGCGGTGAGTGGGAGGCCGGACGGGAGGGACCGTGAGTGGGGCGCGGGGTGGTGAGAGGTCGAACGCGAGGTACCGTGAGTGGGGCGCTGGGCGGTGAGTGGGATGTGGGGAGGGAGGGGCGGTGAGTGGGGCGCTGGGCCGGCGGGACAGAGAATGGGTACCAGGCGGTGAGTGGGTGGCAGGAGGGAGGGGCGGGGAGTGCGGCGCGGAGCAGGGGAGGGTGTTGGGGCCGGGACGCGGGGCGGAGAGTAGGACAGGCGCAGGGTGGGCAGGGGCAGAGGAAAGGGCCTCGGGTACGCAAGACTCAGGGATCGGAGCGTGGCCGGAGGGGAGGAGGAAGGAAGGGGCAGGGCGTAGGGAGGGAGAGTACTGAGCCTAGGTAGAAGGGGGAGAGCCGGAGAGGAAGGCCGGGCTGCAAAGAGGGCTTGGAAACCCGGGCGAACGAGCAGGGTGGGTAGGAAATGGGCGGGGATGAGGTCGAAGTAGGGGCGGGGGGAGAAGTGGGGAGGAGGAGGAGGCGAAGGGTCTGGGCGGGCTGGAGCGGGCGAGTGGCCGCGCGGCTTTGCGTGGGTCCCCTCCGCTGGCCGCCGGCTCTGTTAGACTGTCCGGAGCTAGCGGGCAGGTAGGGAGCGAATCTGGGACCTGCGGCAGCAGGCTCCTGCTGTCCCCATTGTCCACCTGCCTCAGCAATCCCACCGGGGTTGGCGTCCAGCTGCTGGACTCACGGCGGGGCAGGGCGTTTTCAGATTGGAATGCGCCCCCTGCCAAAGGGGCGCCCATGCGGCTGCGGGGATGAGCGGCTCCACGATCCGGGAATCCGCACCGAGTGTGCCCTGTGGGTGACCCTTGGTGGGCAATGCCCGGTTTTGCATCCAGAGCGGAGGTCTTGTTAGAGGTCTTCAGATGTCGCCGAGGGGGGTGGGTGGAGGGGGCGGCCAGGTGGATAGATGGGCTGGGGGCATAACCATGGCCCAGGCCTAGGCTCCTTCTGATTCATGATTAAATCCTGGGGATTGGGGCCACTCTCTGTATCTTTAGAGTCTCTGAGCCAGGAGGATCTTAAGGGATCCAGTTCAGGAATCTTCCTTTGCGGCCCTGCTTTGAGGTCTCATTCGGTGGAATTTAGTAATGAAAAAATCAAATATCCCTGAAGACTAGGAATCACTATTCAAGCACACTTTGGGAAACAGTACAATTTAGATGTGTATGTCTATATATTTATGTGTGTGTGTATGTTTTTATATGTGTATACATGTATATAGTAGATATATATATGTATAAATTTCATATTATGTGTGAATTTCCATTTTATATAGAGTGCCAAATATGTATACACATTTTAAAAAAGGAAAAGAAACTGTATTAAAAATTTAATACTCAAGTCACATTTGACCTCTGCAATTACAAGGGATATAATATACAAGATCACAAATGTTATTGGTATATGTGAAATATCACAATTTTAATACAGTTTTTTCCTTTCTTAAAATGTGCATACTTTCTTTTGTACCCTCTGTGTATATGTGTGTGTGTGTGTGTGTGTGCTCATGCACATAACTTTTTCTGGCCCAGATTGTCCAGATGCTTTTTTTGATAGCCAAAATTCTCCATGAGCTGGCACAACTCCTTCCTTTATTTCCCCAGTGTAGTCAAAGAACCTTAAGGCAGTGTCCCTTCTTACAGTGATTTCTTAAAGCAATAGAAAAAGTAGGAGTGACATAGTCTTATGTGGAACACCAATTTGTTAAGTCTGAATTAAAGCAATAAGAGTTATTTTCCATGAACTTTGCTTCAAACAAATATGACATTATTTTAACTAAAAGAATTAAAGTGACTCCTGGATTAAAGCAGTGTTTTAATCAAACCATTGAAAACATCCTGTATGTGGTTTTTCATTTGATATTTACATGGCTTGAAGGATCAGTCTTTCCTATCACATTAGATCCAAATGCTCTAAACTTTTTTTTAAATTAAATCATAGCTGTGTACATTAATGCAATCATGGGGTACAATGTGTTGGTTTTATGTACAATTTGAAATATTTTCTTTTCTTTTTAATTATTAAATCATAGCTGTGTACATTAATGCGATCATGGGGCTCCATAAACTGGTTTTATAGACCCTTTGACACATTTTCATCACACTGGTTAACATAGCCTTCCTGGCATTTTCTTAGTTATTGTGTTAAGACATTTATATTCTACACCTAGTAAATTTCACATGTACCCTTGTAAGATGCACCAAATGCTTTAAAGGCATGTGTATGCCTTTGTCCTTTGACCCAGCAAGGGTCAAATTGTGATATTCCATATATACCATATAGATTTAGGAATCTATATGAAAGATCCTTAGGCACCAAATATGAAAAGATGGACGCATTGGGCTGTTGCTTGAAGCATTGCTTGTAATAGCAAAAGACTAGAAACACAAATATCCCATCAACATGGACTGGTTGTGTATGCTTAGTTACCAGAAATAATCCATGTTGGTGTCCATCCTGTAAGTTCAGGGTGCTCTGTTACTCCACAATGGAGAACAGAAACATCAGTAAACCCACCCATGTATAGCATCTGCCTGGGCAACAACTTGGTTCCAGTCCCCTCCAACCCTTTACTCTGTGTGGATGTGGTTTAATGTGAGGTGACAACTCTTCAGGCTGCCCCTGCTTCCCCAAGTCAGAAAACACAGACATGCTGGGCGCAGTGGCTCACGCCTGTAATCCCAGCACTTTGAGAGGCTGAGGTGGGCAGATCACATGAGTGATCACGAATTCGAGACCAGCCTGAGCTACAGCGAGATCCCATCTCTTAAAAAAAAAAAAAAATAGCTGGGTGTTGTGGAGGGTGCCTGTAGTCCCAGCCACTTGGGAGGCTGAGGCAAGAGAATCGCTTTAGCCCAAGAGGTAGAGGTTGCTAGGAGCTATGACACCATGGCACTCTACCCAGGGTGACAAAGTGAGACTCTGTCTAAAAAAAAATAAAAAATAAAAAAAAGGAAAACACAGACTCAGACCAGGGGCAGGCACCACGCAGACCCTTCACTCCTTACAGGTTGTGGCTCCTGCAGGAAGCAGGTGTCTTTGCACCAGGGTCTCCAGCCCAGAAAGGGGATTTTTATTTGGGGACTTATCTCTGGGAGAGGCCGGCTGAAGTCGTGCTGGTGGTAAAACACCCTGATGTCTTCAGCTTCCAGCCCATGGATGAAGAGGGAGACACTGAAGACAGAGCCACTTCCCTGGAACCTGGAAGGAATGTCGTCAGCTCCTGGGGCAGAAGCTTCAAAGAGGAGCAGAGTGGGAGCCTCCTGAGATCTCTGTCAATACAGGCCATGGGGATACCTATGGTGGAGACAAAGTCATGTCAAGGTGCTCTCAGGGTCTCTGGAGACTTGAGTGAGGATGATCTGACCCCCTGTAGCCTTCAAGGCCACCCTAACCTGGCAGCACTGTCTGATACTTTTCTCTCTGTTCCCTGGAAGAACCATGTAATGATTAAACATGACAGAAATTAGTATCCCTGCTCCCCCCCCACCTCCCCACCCCCGCCATGCATAAGTATCCATGTGGAAATGGATGTCAGTGTATCTCTTGGCCCAGGGCAACCCTAAAGGGGTCGCAGCAAGGTATAACTCACTCGGAGGGGCAGATGGGCAGGGCCCTTAATCATAACCTGACAGGAACTGGGGAGCCTCTTAAGGGAGGTGAGCATGGGGCGGGGAGCAGGGACAGAGCACTCCCTGGTTCTCAAGGAGGCAGAGGGCGAATTCTGGGCTGTTTGCTTTTTTCTGCCTCTGTTTCCTAGTAAGAGTGAAGTTGAAATGACTCTGCGTGTTACAGTGCAATTGCCAAAGCACTGTGCACATCCTCTCTGTGTCCAGTTCATGATCTGCAAGAGTAAAATGTAGTTGCCCTGAAAGCCCAGCCCCAGGAGGCAGGGGAGCAGGGCCAGGAAGCTCATCTTGGAGTTTCCACGGAACCTGCAGCTTCTGGACCTGGGCCCTAACCTAGGTCAGGGGCCACAGCGAACCCCAACACATGGGGTAGTTACTCCCTGGGATGCTCTAGAATTGGGGCCCATGACTCCAGAGTTGAATAAGGACAAGCTTCTTTGGAGTTCATTTGCATGTCTGCTGGCCTGGAACCAGCACCCTGTGCAGGGGCTTCCTAGAGCTGCTGGCTCACTCCACCTGCAGCTTCCAGGAGGTGGCAGGGTGGGTGATGGGAGTTCTTCTGGCCCTCAGAAAAGGCTGGAACAGGGGTCACCCTAGACCATGCACATGTCTGCAGAGTGGTCCCTACATATTGTGTCTTATGGAGATAGAGGCTATTCTGCTTACCTGGATGCTAAGGTAACAGTGACTTAAGTGCAGACTCTGACCCCCGAGGTGGGGAGAGTCCAGCTCAGCGCTGTTCACAAGGAGCTTCTGGGCCCTGAAAGAACTGCTTCACCACTGGAGTCTGTCTGGAGACACTTCCCTGATTGCTTGCAACTTTCTCTGAAGGGGAGAGATGTTAAGAAACAAGTGAGAAAGTGGATCTTGCCAACAGCCCTCAGCAGGGGGGCAAACATCTAATATTTCTGTCCCAAATTATAGAGACAACTGCATATAAATAAGAGATTTATCCCATCTGCTGAGTCAAGATATAACTAGAAAATTATCATTATATAAAAGTTTTCAAAACATTTCAAATGTCTTACGAACTTAACTAAGGAAAATACAAACAAAATTATACTCATTCCTATACGTTGGAGAGTTTTGTCACCTCATTCAGCCCACACCAAATATACCTCCCCAAAAATTGAAAGGGTGAACTGGGATGTCAAAGTGGATGTTATTTGAGCTGGGGGCTGCCCATACCCTCCAGGAGGGCCAAAGGCACAGTCCCTAAAAACAATCAGAGGTCCAAAGAATATCAGTGAGTGACTATTCCTCGTAGAGACCACTTCTCTCCAGATGGTTAGGGCTGTCTCCAGCTGTGTCCTTCCTTCTGCAGAAGAATGAGGGATAAAACAGGTCTTTAAGCAAATCCTGACAAAGGTCCCCCTGTATGTGCCCCTGGAAACCTGGATGGAGTTGGCACTGGATTTACTTAAGAAAGTGATTAGTGATCATGAGATCGGGGTGGGGGAGAGAGAAATGGAGGAGGGGGTTGCATCGAGCATATATACAGAAAGTATGGGTACTTTATGGTCAAATAACTTAGTATGGCCCCCAGATGTCATTTCCTATTCTTTAGAACCTCTGAATGTTAACCTCATCTGGAAAAAGGGCCTCTGCAGATGTAAATTAAGGATATTGAGATGGGGATATTATTATCTAGATTAACCAGATGGGCCCTACATGCAGTCATAGGTGTCCTTATAAGACAGAGGCAAATATATATATATATTTTTGCAGTTTTCAGCCTGGCTGGGTTTCAACCCACCACCTCTGGTATATGGGGCTGGTGCCCTACTCTTTTGAGCCACAGGTGCCACTCCAGAGGCAGAGATTAAATATAAACAATAGTGGAGAACACATGTGAACACAGATAGAGACAGGAGTGATGTGGCCACAAGCCAAGGAAAGCTGCAGCCACCAGAAGCTGGAGGAGGCAAAGAGCAGACTGTCCCCTAGAGCTTCTGGAGGCACTCAGCCTGCAGCACCTTGATCCTGGCTGGGAGAAACTGATTCCAGGCTCTGGCCTCCAGCTCTGTGAGAGAAAATGTTTCCATTGTTTTAAGACATCAAGATTTTGTAAATTTGTCAAGATAGCCCTAGAAAACTAGCAGATGGGGTCAGGGAAAAGCTAGACCAGCGGTGATAAGGTCATTAGTTATCATGTTCAGTGCTCTAATGCTGCACGTAGTGGGTTGGTGGAGGAGCTTATGGTGGAAACAGATGCACATGAAACCCACATCCAGAGTGAGGCAGGTGCAAGTTATAAAATATATGTCGATAATGTTAGCTAAATATGACATCCGCCTGGTAATATCTTACATAGCCTCTTCAGTCTAAAATATTCAAATATGCAAAAATAGAGCATGGGTACTCTCCACTAAAGAAGTACACGCTTCATGGCTCATTATCAGGTTAAGCTGACAAGACATCCTTTCATGTCCATAGTGTTCCATTTTACAGATGAGAAAATTGCTCATCTGAGCACATGGGAGAGTGGGAGGGGTTGCCCAAAGTCACATGGTCAGCAAGTGGCTGGGATTTGCATCCAGGTGTGTTTAAGTATGTCTGTTCCTTCCACACAGACATGCATCACACAGAAGAGCCCACCGCCTATGGAGCGGGAGAAGTGATAA
This sequence comes from Nycticebus coucang, assembly GCF_027406575.1. Classification (NCBI taxonomy): domain Eukaryota; kingdom Metazoa; phylum Chordata; class Mammalia; order Primates; family Lorisidae; genus Nycticebus; species Nycticebus coucang. The sequence goes on along the minus strand of NC_069783.1, from coordinate 102,760,133 downwards.
CACCAGAATGATGGTGAAATTCAAGGACCTTGCTGCCTGTGTCCCACTCACTCTGACCCGAACATTAAATTCAGCCTCTTCTGCAGTTGCTTCTGCAAAATCCAACTTTCTTCCTACCTTTACAAACTCTGAACGGCTTTATTTCTGGAGACTCTGCTGTGCACCTGCCTCTCCACTGGGAGGGATGCAGACAACTTAGGACACAAGCCTGGGGCTCTCAGGTGGAGGAGAGTGCATGCTCTGCTTTCTGTTGCCCCCAAGAGATTTGGGCTCTTGAAACTATTCCTTTATGTCAGCCTCTGGTGACAGTAATAGCTGTTAGTTACTATCACTGGAGCCACCCCTATGCCTACCTGCCACGTTGTAAATAATCTTGTTGTAAATGATATGTTTATCTTAATGTGAATGTTCCTTCTCATCCTTTTGAGATCCTGATAGACATATAGTCTCTCAGAAAGGATTGTTGATACTTAAAGCATTATATACCTAGGGATGAACTAATACGAGGTGTGGAAGACTAATATTCACCTTTACAGACATTACAGAGAAATGTAGAGGCACAGCATGTTCATAAATTACAAGTGTAAATATTGACAAGATTTTAATTTTTCAAAACTGATGCAATCCAATCCTAACCTAAAATTCCAGCAGAGGTAAAGCTGATTCTGAAATTTATATAGAAATTGAAATGGTCACATAAAAGATGTCTGGCTTCATTGCTCTACAAGTAAACACAAATGTAATTCACAATGACAATCACCCAAAGGTATTACAAAAACTAACAAGTTACAAAGCATGTACAAAGATGTGCAACTTCTGGAATTTTCATACGCTCCTGTCAGTAAATTTATGAATTCAACCAATTCAGAAAACTGGCAGAGGTCACTAAATCTGAGCTTATGTGTAACCCAGGTTCTAGTAATCCATTTTCAGGAATGTAACCAACAGAAATACACACACATATTCACCAAAATTAGCACATATATGTTCAAGAATATTCACAGCGGCACTAATTGCAGTAGCCCAAACCTGGGAACAACCTAAGCATACATCAAGTGTAGAATATATAAAGCTTAGGGGTGTATACAGAATGGAAAAATATGTAGCTGTGAAAATGAATGAACCATGCTGCGGTATGGAAGAAATTGACAAGTACAATGCTAAGCCAGAGGCAAAGAGCATGTTGTTGTGATTCTATTTTTAGATTTCATGTAAAGACCAAGTTAGGAAAAATTAATTTGGGATGTCAGGAGAGTGTGGAAGTATTGACTGAAGGGAGGGAGGAGGTAAGAACGCTGCTGCTGGCACACTAGGAATATTCTACCACTAGGCCTAGGTACTGTTCATATGGAGTATTCATTGTGAAAACACACTGAGCTGTACACTTATAGTTTATGACTTTTTCACACTTTTGGTTAAGTAACAATTTATTGAAATATAACTCACATCATAAAGTTTACTATTAAAATTTTGCTTTTATTTTTATTTATTTTTTTATATCTTTTTTTTTTTTTTATTAAATCATAGCTGTGTACATTGCACACATGGGGCATCATTCACTAGCTTTACAGACTGTTTACCAAGTTTCACATATACCCTTGCAAGATGCACCGCTGGTGTAATCCCACCAATCCCCTTCCCTATACCCACCTCCCCTCTCCCTCCCCTCCCTCCCCTCCCTTTCCCCCTTCCCTCTATTCTTAGGTTGTAACTGGGTTATAGCTTTCATGTGAAAACCCTAAATTAGTCTCATAGTAGGGCTGAGTACATTGGGTACTTTCTCCTCCATTCTTTTTTTTTTTTTTCTCCTCCATTCTTGAGATACTTTACTAAGAAGAATATGTTCCAGCTCCATCCATGTAAACATGAAAGAGGTAAAGTCTCCATCTTTCTTTAAGGCTGCATAATATTCCATGGTGTACATATACCACAATTTATTAATCCATTTGTGGATCGATGGGCACCTGGGCTTCTTCCATGACTTAGCAATTATGAATTGGGCTGCAATAAACATTCTGGTACAAATATCTTTGTTATGACGTGATTTTTGGTCTTCTGGGTATATGCCCAGTAGAGGAATTACAGGATTGAATGGCAGATCTATTTTTAGATCTCTAAGTGTTCTCCATATCTCTTTCCAAAAAGAATGTATTAATTTGCATTCCCACCAGGAGTGCAAAAGTGTTCCCTTTTCTCCACATCCGCGCCAACATCTCTGGTCTTGGGATTTTGTGATATAGGCTAGTCTCACTGGAGTTAGATGGTATCTCAAAGTAGTTTTGATTTGCATTTCTCTGATGATTAAAGATGATGAGCATTTTTTCATATGTCTGAAGACCGCACGCCTGTCTTCTTCAGAGAAGTTTCTCTTCAAATCCCTTGCCCAGCCTGTGATGGGATCCCTTGTTCTACTCTTGCTAATGCGTTTGAGTTCTCTGTGGATTCTGGTTATTAAACCTTTGTCAGAGACATAACCTGCAAATATCTTCTTCCATTCTGAGGGCTGTTTGCTTGCTTTACTTACTGTGTTCTTGGCTGTGCAGAAGCTTTTTAGTTTGATCAAGTCCCAGTAGTGTATTTTTGAAGCTGCTTCAATTGCCCGGGGGGTCCTCCTCATAAAATACTCGCCCAGACCGATTTATTCAAGGGTTTTCCCTGCACTCTCCTCTAGTATTTTTATAGTTTCATGTCTTAAGTTTAAATCTTTGATGCAGTCAGAGTCTATCTTAGTTAATGGTGAAAGGTGTGGGTCCACTTTCAGTCTTTTACAGGTTGCCAGCCAGTTCACCTAGCACCATTTGTTAAATAGGGAATCTTTTCCCCACTGAATGTTTTTAATTGGCTTGTCAAAGATTAAATAACGGTAAGTAGCTGGATTCATCTCTTGATTCTCTATTCTATTCCAGACATCTACCTCTTTGTTTTTGTGCCAATACCATGCTGTTTTGATCACTATTGATTTGTAGTATAGTCTGAGGTCTGGTAGCGTAATTCCTCCTGCTTTGTTTTTATTTCTAAGTAATGTCTTGGCTATTTGAGGTTTTTTCTGATTCCATATAAAACGAAGTATTGTTTTTTCCAGGTCTTTAAAGTATGACAGTGGAGCTTTAATAGGGATTGCATTGAAATTATATATTGCTTTGGGTAGTATAGACATTTTAAGTATGTTGATTCTTCCCAGCCATGAGCATGGTATGTTTTTCCATTTGTTAATATTTTCAGCTATTTCTTTTCTTAGAGTTTCATAGTTCTCTTTATAGAGATCTTTCACGTCCTTTGTTAGATAAATTGCCAAATATTTCATCTTCTTTGGCACTACTGTGAATGGGATAGAGTCCTTAACTGTTTTTTCAACTTGACTGTTGTAGGTATATATAAAGGCTACCGATTTATGAATGTTGATTTTGTAACCTGAGACGCTGCTGTATTCCTTGATCACTTCTAAGAGTTTTGTAGTAGAGTCCCTAGTGTTTTCCAGATATACAATCATATCATCCGCAAAGAGTGAAAGTTTGATCTCTTCTGACCCTATATGGATACCCTTGATCGCCTTTTCTTCCCTAATTGCAGTGGCTAAAACTTCCATTACAATGTTAAAAAGCAATGGAGACAATGGGCAGCCTTGTCTGATTCCTGATCTGAGTGGAAATGATTCCAATTTAACTCCATTCAATATGATATTGGCTGTGGGTTTGCTGTAGATGGCCTCCATCAGTTTCAGAAATGTCCCTTCTATACCAATTTTCTTAAGTGTTCTGATCATGAAGGGATACTGGATATTATCAAAAGCTTTGTATGCATCAATTGAGAGAATCATATGGTCTTTGTTTTTTAATTTGTTCATGTGCTGGATTACATTTATAGATTTACGTATATTGAACCAGCCTTGAGATCCTGGGATAAAACCGACTTGGTCATGATGTATAATTTGTTTGATGTGTTGCTGGATTCTGTTTGTTAGGATCTTGTTGAATATTTTTGCATCTATATTCATTAGTGATATCGGTCTATAATTTTCTTTTCCTGTTGGGTCTTTTCCTGGTTTGGGGATCAGGGTGATGTTTGCTTCATAGAACGTGTTGGGTAGTCTTCCTTCTTTTTCTACCTTTTGGAACAGGTTAAGTAATATAGGTACTAATTCCTCTTTAAAGGTTTGGTAGAATTCAGACGTGAAATCATCTGGTCCTGGGCTTTTCTTTTTAGGGAGGTTTTGTATGGTTGATTCTACTTCCGAACTTGATATGGGCCTGTTCAACATTTCCACTTGATTCTGGGTAAGTCTTGGAAGGTGACGTGCTTCCAAGTATTGGTCAATTTCCTTCAGATTTTCATATTTCTGAGAATAAAGTTTCTTATAATATTCATTAAGGATTTTTTGGATTTCTGAGGAGTCTGTTGTTATTTCATCTTTGTTGTTTCTGATTGATGAGATTAGAGATTTTACTCTTTTTTTCCTGATTAGGTTGGCCAAAGGTTTATCTATTTTATTGACCTTTTCAAAAAACCAGCTTTTTGATTTATTGATCTGTTGTATTATTCTTTTCTTTTCAATTTCATTTAATTCTGCTCTAATTTTGGATATTTCTTTTCTTCTACTGGGTTTGGGGTTGGAATGTTCTTCCTTTTCCAGTTGCTTGAGATGTCCCATTAAGTTGTTAACTTCCTCTCTTTCCGTTCTCTTGAGGAACGCTTGCAGTGCTATAAATTTCCCTCTTAGAACTGCCTTTGTGGTGTCCCAGTGGTTCTGATAGTTCGTGTCTTCATTGTTGTTTTGTTCCAAAAAATTGGCAATTTCTCTCTTAATCTCATCTCTGACCCAGCTATCATTCAGCGTAAGGTTATTTAACTTCCATGTTTTTGTATGAGTTTGCAGATTCCTGTTGTTACTCAGCTAAAGTTTTATTCCATGGTGGTCCGAGAAGATTCATGGAATAATTTTATTCCTTTAAATTTACTGAGGTTAGACTTGTGACCTATGATGTGATCGATTTTGGAGTAAGTTCCATGGGCTGATGAGAAGTATGTGTATTCAGTTTTGTTGGGATGAAATGTTCTGTAGATGTCTGCTAAATCCAAATGTTGGATGGTTAGGTTTAAATCTAAGATTTCTTTGCTCAGCTTCTTGCTGGAGGATGGATCCAACACTGCCAAAGGAGTGTTGAAATCTCCGACGATTATGGAGCTGGAGGAAATCAAGTTGCTCATGTCTGTTAGAGTTTCTGTTATAAACTGAGGTGCATTCTGGTTGGGTGCATAGATATTAATAATTGAGATCTCATCATAGTGAGTACTACCCTTAACAAATATGAAGTGACCGTTCTTGTCCTTCCTTACTTTTGTTGGTTTAAAGCCTATTGTATCTGCAAATAAAATTGCAACACTGCTTTTTTCTGATTACCATTTGCCTGAAATATGGACGACCATCCTTTCACCCTGAGTCTGTATTTGTCTTTTAGGTTAAGATGTGACTCTTGTATGCAACAGATATCTGGCCTGAGTTTTTGTATCCAGTCAGCTAACCTATGCCTCTTTAGAGGACAGTTTAAGCTGTTCACATTAATGGAGAATATTGATAAGTCTGGTGAAATTTTGGGTATCGAGTTTTTCAAAAGTCCAGTGGCCATTTTTAATCCTTTCGCCAGTGTGGAAATTGGAGTTTGATCCGAAGTTTCTGAGTGAATTTACTTTTGTGGTATAGGATTGGGTTGGTCATTATAGAGGATAGGTCTGAGAATATCCTGAAGAGCTGGTTTGGTTATGGCAAATTTCTTCAACATATGAATGTCATTAAAGTATTTCATTTCTCCATCCTAAATGAAACTCAGTTTAGCTGGATACAAGATCCGGGGTTGAAAGTTATTTTGCTTTAGGAGATTAAAAGTCGGTGACCACCCTCTTATGGCTTGAAAAGTTTCAGCAGAGAGATCTGCAGTCATTCTAATATTCTTCCCTTTGAAGGTAATGGTTTTCTTTCTCCTGGCAGCTTTGAGGATTTTCTCCTTCATATTAACTTTAGTGAAGTTAATTATGATATGCCTGGGGATGTCTTATTGGGGTTGAGTCGTGCTGGGGTTCTGAAGCTGTCCACTATCTGAATTTCAGAATCTCTAGGCATGTCCGGAAAATTGTCTTTCATAATTTCATGCAGAAGGGCCTCTGTGCCCAGAGAGGCCACTTCATCTGTTTCTGGAACTCCTATGATTCGGATATTCGCCTTCTTCGAATTATCCCAGAGCTCTCTGAGTGAGTGATCCATTTTTGCTCTCCATTTCTCTTCCTGTTTGAGAGTTTGGGAGCATTCAATGGCTTTATCTTCAATGTCAGAAATCCTTTCTTCTGCTTGCTCCATTCTGTTACTGAGGGATTCTACTGTATTTTTCATATCTTTGAGGGCTGCAAATTCTTGCTTCAGTGTGTCTAAGTCTTTGGTGGTTTTGTCTTTAAATTCGTTAAATTCTTGAGACAACTTTTGATTTTCTCCTCGAATTCCTAATTCCACTTTGTTAATCTTGTCTGCAATCCAAATTCTGAATTCGATTTCTGACATCTCAGCCAGTTGTTTATGAATGGGATCTTCAATTGCATCTGCCATATCTTTCCTTGGGGGGGTTGATATATTCTGGTTATTCATGTTACCAGAGTTTTTCCGCTGATTCCGCCCATGGTTGTTTTACTCCCTCTGATGTTTTCCCCTGGGGCTTTGTCGAGGGCCCATACAGTGTTGTGGCCTGAGAAACTGGGGCCTTGTCTGGTGTGGTGGGGCTAAATGGTTCTGCCTTGTTTTCAGCTGGTTTCTGTTCCACCCTAGTGAAACAGATACTTTGGATTGAAGTCTCAGCTGTGGAGAAATATCAGCAATTAAGTCACCCCGCCCCCCACCGGCAAACAATTGGCAAAGAAAAATCAAACCTTCCTACCACCGTGCACCTAGGGCACCACCTGATTTGTCCTCAGGTGATTGGTTCAGTTCAAAAATGTCCAAATCAATTGTCTCAGTCTGCACCTGTCTCGGGTGAGAGAGTTTAAGAGGTCTCTGGGAACTGGATCACAGGGGTCTGGTGACTACTCTGGTGTGGCTTGCTCCAGTGCTGTGTGGATTCAGGAGAAGCCACCCAGCCTATAAATCAGTCTGGGAAGGTTGCCACCTCCTTCCCCACCTTGCTCCACTTCACACCCAGTCACTGATAGCCCTGCAGTTGGCTGACCCAGTTGCCTGTAGTGAATCGGTACTCCAGGAGTTTGTACCTGCCTGAATCACAAGGAAGTCTGCCAGGCCGCTGTGCTCTGCCTCTCTCTAGCAGGAGGAGGTGAGGCCTGACAACCTCGGGCGCTAGATGAAGGTTGAGGGGTTTTCACTCAGGTCCAGTCTCGCCCCTGATTAATGTTACTGACAGAACAGAACAGAACAACTCTGCGTTTCCCCTGCAGAAGAGAAGCTGAATTGAGTTCCAAATCAGCTTGTCTTTGCTCTTGTATTGTCTATAGGCTGACGATCCCCTGAGGGCCAGGTGCGTCTTAAGTTTAGTAAAGCGGACCTGTGGGTCAGCCCCGCCCTGGGAGTTTCCCTGGTTTGCAAGTTGGAGTTGCCTGAGGCAAACTCAGAGTCTCTGGTTGCCCAGGGAGACAGGGGGTGTGGCTTCAGAATATTTTGTAGTGAGCTGTATTGCTAGCAAAAGAGGGATGCTGCCTTATGGCTCAGGCAACCATTGCTCCAGTGTAGCTCCCCTCCAGCCAACCGTCCTCTCTCCGCTCCGTACCCTAGAGTCTGCACCGAAAGGCTGTAGCCCAGCACTGTCTACACCCCTCGAGCAATCGCCCAAGAGTCTGGACCCCTGGGGGACAGGCCTCTAGACCTTGGAGAGAGAGCAGAGGGGAGCGCGGGGAGCACTGGAAGCCTGGGGTTGCGGGCAGAGAACACACACAGCTTTACACAGCTTTATGCCTGGCCGCATTATCACCAAAAGTCTGCTGTCACACTGTGCCTCAGGGAACTGCCACTCTGGTGCAGTCCCCTCTCCACTGACTGACCAGGACTGGCCTCCAGACCCCAGTGTGAGTGAAGGAGAGCGCTGGGAGCTCAGAATTCCAGGTAGAGACTATGTACAGTTTATACAGTTTTATGCCTGGCAGGAGGACACCGTGGCACCCTAGTAGGGGAGGTAGGTCCAGTTTTTAGAGGGTCTCTCTCGTGGAGTGTAGTGGGGGACCTTTGAACTCTGAGCCGTTCTCATGGGGGAGGGGACTCCCGTCCGCTTGGTGATGGATTTTGTACCTTTTGTTTGTATCCTTGTGGTCGCAGCTCGCCTCAGCGGAGTTGACGTGCGTTCTACAACCTTCTCTCTTAGTGAAGCTCAAATCTACCAGGTTACTTGCTGAATTTTTGTCCTTTACTGTCCTTCTGAATGGGAGCCTCTGTGGAAAGCTGGCTTCAGTCAGCCATCTTGTTTCCTCCCCCCCAAGAGAGTCTCTTGAGCCCTGGAGTTTGAGGTTGCTATGAGCTATGATGCCATGGCACTGTACCTAGGGCAATAAAATGAGACTGTCTCAAAAAAAAAAAAAAAAAGCAAGGAGCAGAAGGGATGAGGGGTTGGGGGGGGGTTGGAAGGAAGAAACCTAGGTCAAAGGCTAGAGAAGAAAATCTAAAATTTTGCTTTTAATAGGCAAATAATAACCCTGTGTATGTACAGGGTATGATGTGATGTTTCATTTCGTGTGATGATGTGGGATGATCAAGTGAGGTTAACTAACATGTCCATCATCTCAAATATTTCTTTGTTTTGAGGACATTTAAAAATCCTCTCTTCTAGCTATTTTGAAATATACAATGCATTATTATTCACCGTAGTCACCATGCTGTGCAGTAGATCACCAGAACTTATTCCTCCTGTCCCACTGGAACATATATCATTGATGGACATCTCCCTCTTCCCCACCTCCCTGCCTCTGGGAAACACCTTTCTACTTTCTGTTTCTGTGAGTCAATTTTTTTTTAGATTTCACATATAAGTGAGAACACACAATATTTGTCACTCTATTCCTGGCGTATTTAATTTAACATAATGTCCTTTAGGTTCACCCATGTTGCAAATGACAGAATTTCCTGTTTTTAATGACTGAGTAGTATTCTATTATGTATATAAACCACATGTTTTTATCCGTTCATCCGCTGATGGGCACTACCATCCTTTCCATACTGTGGCCATTGTGAATAAAGCTGCGGTGGATGTGGGAGTGCAGATATCTCTTTGGCAAATTGATTTCAGTTCCTTTGAATTGAATATATACCCAGTAGTGGGATTGTACAGTAATTGTATTTTCAGTTTTTGGAAGACTTTTCATACTGGTATTTTTAGTTTTTGGAAGAGTTTTTGTTGTACTCATGTGCCACCTGCAGAACAACTCTGATCCCCACTTCAGGTATAAATCAGATGGTGATTTATTACACCTTCACAGGTGTGTCGCTGCCCTGAAGGGCAAATGGCCCCGAAGAGAAAAGCAGGCTGCCTTTTTTACCTTTTTTTGTTGCTATGTGGCAAGCAAGTGAACAAATACAGAAGCAGAATGTGGCTGGTTAGCCCAGGCGCGGGGTTACAGAGTTGGCTCAGGGGGGATACAGCGTGGTGGTTGGCACAAGGGTGGGGTTACAGTGAGTCAGGGGGTTTGGCACCAGTTACAGCGAGTCAGGGGGTTACATCGTGGCAGCTGGCATGGGACAAACTTGGCTTGGGAAATTTTGCTTGAGTAAGCTTTCCACCATTGTTCCACCATTGCTAGGGGGTTGGGGTAAGTTCCACCATTGTTTTACCTGTGGCTAGAAGTCTTTGGGAACTAAGGGAACTTCCTTGTTCTATTCTGAAAACTGTTTGAGGAATTAACCAAGGGTGTGTGTGTGTTGAGACATGCAGGGGACTCAGGTTGAGACAGTTTGGGGCCTTTAGAGGTCCTTTGGCTGGGTACTACATTCCCCACTGGTCTTTTTGGGAATCAAATCCTTGATTCATCTATGTTGCTGGGAAGGGGCTGATAAGACATTACTCTCCTCTCCAGGCACAAACTTTCTGAGCCTCAGCAAGGTCATGAATAAAGTAGTTCTAAACATTTTGGATGGCTCCACCCTGACTAAGGAGCACACGCCTTATTTCTTTTCCTAGACAAAAACTGCAGCAAAGACTTAATAACCAGGGGGGACAAAGTTGGATCAGGGAAGAAGGGCACACTTACACATTCGTTTCACCCATGAATGGCAGGGGGGCGGGGGGCAAAGTCCCACCTATTGTTATCTGTTTTAGTTATTCTCTAAGCACTCACATGTATACAATTTTAACCCAATTTTTAACCAAGGCAGCCTCGATTTTTACTTGAGCTGCTATTTAGCCATAGGAGGCAAACTAACACTCTCTTAGACCCTGTGAAGGGAGGTCTAACTCTACCTTCAGAGTTTTGTCAGTCATATTACATTTATACACTTTTTGACAGACTTGTTGGTGATGAGATCCTAATGTCTAAGGAGTTGGTTATACCTTGTCTTAATTTAGGGTCTCAATATCAGCTTGTTTCTGCAGGTGCTGATATTTTAGCACTGAGGTTTTAGTGGCTGTGACTCTTCTTGGGTTCTTTACTCAGGCCTTAATAGTACTGTGGTTGTGGGTTAATATACATATGGGTTTTTACTTTTCCCTGTGACATTTCCACCTTTTTCCCAAAGTCCAAAAGTCCAATTAAGACCAGTCCCTCGAGGAGTTTCCTCAGGCTTCAGCCATGCCTTGACCAGCCAGCTCTCAGTATGTGACCAGAGCAGGGCATGTTGACTGTCTCTGGATGTCATCTTTTAAGTCCAGGCAAGTGGGTCACTTGGTTTTTGTCAGCAGCAAACTCAGCAGAGTATACAGATTAGACACAGTAGGATGCAGCGTTACAGTTACATTATTTACTAGGAAATTAACATTTGATACTGTACAAATTCTCCAGTGTAGCCAACAAGTGATATTTGTTGAGTCTTAAGGCTTCAGAGTAAATATAAGTACTATATATAATTCTATACTCTTTGACCAGTCTCTGAGCCCCATTCAACAAATTAGTTTAGTAAAACAGTTATGTCTCATTTTATGAGTTGACATTACAGACAAGGCTGGGATTTAATACAGGTGGGTCACAGCCTTTTTTGAACCATTTTTCTCTCTCTAATCTTTCTCTTTACTAAAAACAACATATAGTAAAACTAACTTAGTTGCCAAAACAAACTATACTTTCCGTATACTGGGTCTGACTATTTGCATAGAGTACAGTAAGAATAATTAATTATTAGTTATTTAGGCTCTCTTTTAAAGTTGGCATTGCTGGACTTCTTTTTAAGGAATCTCAGGTGGACTTGAAGTCTTTCATGAGCCCAGGTTTCATCTGTGCCATTTGATACCTGTATGCATTGGGTAAATTCTTCTTTACTTGAGGTCCCCAAGCATATTTCAATTCCTGAACCCGTCAGCAAGTGACCTTCGTTACTTACCACAGATCAGAAAATGTTACTGATGGGTATCTGGCTGGTTTTCCAAAGGGCTTTTTTATTGGCTTTATAAAGTCAACCTCAATTCCTTAATGCAGTCTGGATACCTCTGGAAATGCTATTCCAGCCAAAGCCTTGGTAAAGTAACCAGTGCCTTTATCATGTCCTATTGAACAAAACAGATTCTTACTGAACTTATGCAAATAACTGTATTGTCAGGAATTAAGAATACTTACAAATAGCTTTTAAACTCTGGAGAAATCGAAGAGAGAGAAAAAAATACATGTTTCAAACCCTGCTCATAAGTACATACATTGCTTGAAAAATTACAAATAGCTCAAAAGACAGAAAATTATTTTCTTGACTTCTGGAAAACAGACCACAGAAAGAATCAACAATATTTTAAACAAAAAGCCATTACAAACTAGGCCAGTCCATGTAACTGATTTCTGTTCTGTTTGAAGTTTAGGTTAGCAATACTCATAGATATGTTATCTTTCCAATGAAAGTTAAAGGAAATACATAGTTAACTGGATTACGTGCAAACTTCTTTGTAAGTTGTATTTAACCTGCACAGACATTTTACAAATATTTTAGACCTTTTTAACCTTTGTCTTGCCTTCCATTTTTCTATACAACTACTGTTTCAGGACAAATTTATGACATAAGATATAAAGTTTCAGTAAAGTTTCTCTAAAAGTCTGTGATGTTAGAGGAGGTAGGTGTTTAACTTAACCTTAAGATTCTATATGAACAGTGGGGGAGAGTAGTTCAAGTGGCTGCTGTTTTAAGGAAGTAAATGGGTAATTGACTTTGGGTCTTTTGTTGAATGCCAGCACCTTATCTCAAGACTATTTGTAACATAGCAACCACAGTTTTCTAACAATACTTGAGAAGTGGGGGAGCAGTTTTACTAAACTTTTTAGTAACTCTTTAATTGCCAAAAGAGAGGGTTCCAACCTGCAAGTGTGGGCTATTTTCAACTCCCACCTAGAAAGCAATGTCAAGAGCAGTGGGAGACATAGGGGATACAAGAGAGAGGGTAAACAGGCTAGTTGGCAGGGTGAGGCAGGGGTACAGAGTTGGTCTTTCACCAGGGGCTGAGAAATTCTCAGCAGCCACCCCCTGGGTGAAAATTTGCTTTTGTGCCCTAGCCACAACGAGTGGCTGTAGCCTGGGTTTGACAGACAAGAAAACAGAGATGTTGACACCCAAACTTGAAACTGACCAATCTTTGAAAGGAATTCTGACAAAACTTTGGAAACAGCAAATACAAATTTGACAAACAACTTACACACACAAGGCTAAACAAACCGAAGACCCACCCTCTGTGAGTCCTAGGAAGAGACAAGACCAACAGACTCACATTCTGTGAGTCTAGAGAAGAGAAACTAACAGATTGGCACAAAAAGACTGACAAGTTTCACACCCATTCATTCATTTACTTGGAGACCTCAGGCTCACTCTTGTGAGTCCCCCCCCCCCAAGGACCTGGGACCTAAGTCCTACCAGAGACCTGGGACTCACCACGCTGTGAGTCCAAAACCCAGACAGACTCGACAGACCAGAGACTCCTGAGTCCAAAACTCGAACAGACTGGAGACAGACAGACAGACCAGAGACTCCTGTGAGTCCAAAACCCGAACAGACTGGAGGCAGACAGACAGAACAGGGACTCCTGTGAGTCCAAAACCCTAACAGACTGGAGGCAGACAGACAGACCAGAGACTCCTGTGAGTCCAAAACCCGAACAGACCAGAGACAGACAGACAGAACAGGGACTCCTGTGAGTCCAAAACCCGAACAGACTGGAGGCAGACAGACAGAACAGGGACTCCTGTGAGTCCAAAACCCGAACAGACTGGAGGCAGACAGACAGACCAGAGACTCCTGTGAGTCCAAAACCCAAACAGATTTGAGACAGACAGGTAGACCAGACTCACTCCTGTTAAGTCCAAAACCCAAACAGATTTGAGACAGACAGACAGAGACTCCTGTGAGTCCAAAACCCGAACAGACTTGAGACAGACAGACAGAACAGGGACTTCTGTGAGTCCAAAACCCAAACAGACTGGAGACAGACAGACAGACCAGACTCACTTCTGTGAGTCCAAAACCCGAACAGACTTGAGAGTCCAAAACCCAGACAGACTTATAAGTCCAAAACCCAGACAAAGATCCACCATGATGTCCTGTGGGGGCCTGGGAGGGGAAGTTAATGTCACGTCTGATCTTCCTTCATCCCCCAGATACCAGATGACTGCAGTCCCTAGACAGAAGCATAGAGCCGGCATTTTCTTACCTCTGGAGGTCAAATGACTTAACAGGGCTGTTGGTCCCTCCTCTAAATCTCTAGAGAACAGACAGATCTTACAAACTCACCCAGGTGTTACTGATTAATCACCAATTCAGAAGTTTTGGAAACCTATGCGCTGGCTCCACACGTCTGAGGACTCTGGGGGTGGAGGAACATCTCTCCAAGGCTTTTCCCTGGAGCCAGCGGGCAGTGGCGGGCCTAGGTGGGAGTCCGGGGGTGGAAATCTCACTGGGGCCTCCAGAAATGTTGTACTCATGTGCCATCTGAAGAACAACTCAGACCCCCAACTTCAGGTATAAATCAGATGGTGATTTATTACACCTGCATAGGTGGGTCACTGCCCTGAAGGGCAAATGACCCCGAAGAGAAAAGCAGGCTGCCTTTTATACCTTTTTTTGTTGCTATGTGGCAAGCAAGCGAACAAACACAGAAGCAGAACGTGGCCGGTTAGCCCAGGGGTGGGGTTACAGAGTTGGCTCAGGGGGGCTACAGCGTTGTGGCTGGAATGAGTGATTATTAAAAATGACTAAGTGCAAATGTTGTCACGTGTTAAATAAAGGTAGAGAGCAGTTGTTTTACTGTGCTCAAAGATGTATACATATATTCCAGAAAAAATGGTACATGTATTATTTTGTTGTTGTTACTAGAAGACTCCTCAAATCTTCAACACATGTGTATATTCCTGTAATTAAACTGTTAAAAGACAGTTTGGTTATTTACTATCAAAAAAGGGTGTCTTCATGAGAGTGTTGTCAGAGGGCTCCATTGAAATGAGCCAGCAGAGAAGAATGTGGCTAATTTCTTCTTTCAGAGAAGCTGGCTAAGAATGTACGGGCTTAGGTGGGTTTTCATCATCTTCTCTTTGTGTTTGTTTTTCACTTTTCTTGTAATAAACACAGAAGACTATAAAAAAAGAATGACTGATACCCCTAGAATTAACAAATACTTAAAAAATTAGCATCATAAAATTATTATGAGATTCAACTACGTCTTTAAAGTAACAAAACAATTGTGATAGAAAAAAATTAGCCACTGAGTACTCTTGAGGATGCACTTAGATGATCGTACGCAGGAACTGCAGAGGGAAGGCCAAACTGATGTGAAAATTTTGAAAATAATTGAGCCATATTTTAGCTCACTGATCTAGTAATTATACAACAGGAAACAAATCTTAATTCATTTAGAGACAAAGGTTTATATACAAACCTTTGTATATAAACAAAGGTTGCGTTGTTGAATTATAAAATGGCAAAATTGCAAAATTATCTCACAGTTGGGATTAGTTAAATGAATCCTAGCACATTTTTATGATGACATGCAAATCAGCTACTAAAATCATATGTGTGAATAATTATTGATTAAATTCATAAAATAAGCTGTTATTAAATATTTTTGATGTTCCAGGCACTGAATAAACATTTTACACTGGTTATCTCGAATAAGCTTGTCAAGAAATCTATAATAAGATTGTAATAATTATACCAGTTGTTTATTACACATACTTTATAGATGAGGAAATAGGCACAGTGGTGTTAACTTAATATGCAGTTAGATAACAGAGGTGGAATCAGGATTTAAACTCAGCAATTGTGTTTGCAGCACCTGGACTCAACCACTCTACCATATGCTTCTCCATGGTTCTCTCTCTCTTAAGCATTAAGGCTAATAATTATTAAAACCAGGTCCTGTGTCTGAACAGTAGCAAATTCAAAGACAGGTCCTGTAACCTGGTGCTTACAAGTGTGTCTAAAAATCTCAGATGAAGAGAAATCTGGTGGCTAAATTTAGGAACCAAAATACATGGTGTGGAAGATGGACTGGACAGGAGAGCAGAATTCCTACATGTAGACTGAAATTTTAAGTGAATTTTAACAAAGTGCATGCCATTCAGAAATCCGTCTAGGTATCAGGCGAGATGTTGTAAAAAGAAGCATAATGGACACATTTGGGTCAGAAGTAAAAAGATCTTCTTTTAGAGATTCTGTATTAAGAATTTCTGCTGAATTAATTTCAAAGGAAGGTGGAGCAAGATGGCAGCCGAGTAACAGCTTCCTTGCATCTGGGCACCGTGAGTCTGGGGAGATAGGACTCCAGGCATCTCTGGCTGGTGGGATCTGCCTATCATCACCCCTCAGAGGATACAGGGAGTCAGCGAGAGACTTCTGGACCCCAAGAGGAGGACTAAAACAGTGGAAAACCAGCAAGTGGTCGCGTGTGTTCAATCCGTCTAAACCCGCCCGCAACTGTAAGTTCAGTAGCAGCGAGACTGCAAACCAGAAAGGCCTTACCTGTGAACTGTTTTGGTGTCTTTGGACTTGGCACTCAGCTGAACTGCCTTGGGGAGAGCCTGAGCGGGAGTGCGGAGAACTTTGGCCTTTGTCTAGGGCCCCAGTCTGAGCCGTTGAGCCAGACGGAGCTAATGGTGTTTGGCTCTGGGTCACAGGCAGCCATTGTGAGCCATCTGCCCTGGCAAGCTCTGCCCTCAGGGTCGCAGAGCTAGAATCGGGTGGGAGCTGGTAACCCAGTGACCAAGTAGCCTAAGGGCGGGGTCTGAGCCGCCTTGCAGCCCTAACCCTTGGGGGCAGAGGGAGACCAGTTTTGGCCCACAGGGTAAGTGGATAGCCACTTCAGCAGTGATTCCAGCGACAAGCACTTCCCCTGGGAAAGCTTCTGCTCAGCAAGTGAACAAGTTCAAAGTGCCTTTTAAGTGGGCTGAAGAGAGATTTAGGGTGTCTACCTGCTGGGGTTTGAGAAACTAGCAGCCTCCAGTCGTATCAGAACTGTAATTAACATCTCATACCCCAGAAGACCATGTGTTGCCCAGACAATATTCAATAACATATACATACTGCTTTGGTTTTGGTTGTGTTTTTTTTTTTTTTTGTTTGTTTTTTTGTTTGTTTGTTTTTTTTGTTTATTTTGATGTTGTGGATTGTTGTTTTGTTTTTTAAGTTCAACCTTTTCCATACAGATCCTTTTTCTTTCTCAATTTTTCTAGTTTAATTATAATTTCCCATTGCTGCCTATTTCAATAATTAGAACTTCATTTCTGTTAGTGTTTCTACCACTATTATTTGGTTTTTCCAGCCAATTTTATCCCGTAAAGTTTTCTGTTTGCTTGTTTTGGTGTGATTTATAGCATTTTTGTCTTTCCTCTCTACTTGGTGGAGGTGGGGTACTGTGTCTGATCAGGTTAGCAAAGAGCTGCTGACCTCAAGGGAACCACCCAACTGGGCACCCCCAGAAGGTGGTTTTTTTTTTCAAGGTTGTATCAAAGTACCCTACTGTACACCTATATTGCTCTGTCTCCCTCTTTCTGTGCCTCTCTTCTTTTTGTCAATATTCCTTTCACCCACCCCCTTTCCTTTCTCTAGTTTTCTTTTTTTTTTTCTTATCACTCGGTCCTCCTTTCTTTCATCCCTTTTTTGCTCTTCAACTTTCTCACCCTTCTGGTCCTATAACCCTTAGTCCACAGGCACGAGAACTTAAACAGCAAGGGGAAGTGCAAGGAAAATTAGGGGAAGGAAACAGATAAAGGAAATCACTCATGAGGAAGAATCAGCAGAAAACTCCAAGCAACATGAAGAACCAGTCCAGAACAACCCCGCCAAGGGACCATGAGGTAGCTACTGCAAAGGATTCCACCTATACAGAAATGTTAGGAATGACAGAAAGGGAATTTAAAATACACATGTTGAAAACAATGAAAGAAATGATGGAAACAATGAAGGAAACTGTTAATAAAGTGGAAATTAACCAAAAGGAAATTCAAAAACAGAATCAAATAAGAGATGAACGATATGAAGAATATAAAAAGGATATAGCAGAGCTGAAGGAAATGAAAGAGTCAATCAGGGAACTTAAAGACGCAATGGAAAGTATCAGCAACAGGTTAGACCATGCAGAAGAAAGAATTTCAGAGGTAGAAGACAAAGTTCTTGAGATAACTCAGATAGTAAAAGAGGCAGAAAAGAAGAGAGAGAAAGCAGAACGTTCACTGTCAGAATTATGGGACTTTATGAAGCGTTCCAACATACGAGTTATAGGAATTCCAGAAGGGGAAGAAGAATGCCCCAGAGGAATGGAAGCCATACTAGAGAATATTATAAAAGAAAATTTCCCAAATATCACCAAAGATTCTGACACACTGCTTTCAGAGGGCTATCGGACCCCAGGTCACCTCAACTCTAACCGAGCTTCTCCAAGACACATTGTGATGAACCTGTCCAAAGTCAAGACAAAAGAAAAGATTCTGCAAGTTGCCAGGAGTAAGCGCCAGTTGACCTACAGGGGCAAATCCATCAGAGTGACCGCAGACTTCTCTAATGAAACTTTCCAAGTAAGAAGACAATGGTCATCTACCTTTAATCTACTTAAACAGAACAATTTCCAGCCCAGAATTCTGTACCCTGCTAAGCTAAGCTTAAACATTGACGGAGAAATCAAATCATTTACGGATATACAAACATTGAGGAAATTCGCCACAACAAGACCAGCTCTACAGGAAATACTTCAACCTGTTCTGCACACTGACCACCACAATGGATCAGCAGCAAAGTAAGAACTCAGAAATTAAAGGACAGAACCTAACCTCCACACTGTTGCAAAAGATAAAACTAAGCAATGGACTCTCACAAAATAAGATGAATAGAATACTACCACACTTATCAATTATCTCAATAAATGTTAATGGCTTGAATTCCCCACTGAAGAGACATAGATTGGTTGACTGGATTAAAAAACACAAGCCGTCCATTTGCTGTCTGCAAGAAACACACCTGGCTCCAAAAGACAAATTAAAGCTCTGAGTCAAGGGTTGGAAGACAATTTTTCAGGCAAATGGAATTCAGAAGAAAAGAGGAGTTGCAATCTTATTTTCAGATACATGTGGATTTAAAGCAACTAAAGTCAAAAAAGACAAAGATGGTCACTTTATATTGGTCAAGGGAAAAATACAACAAGAAGACATTTCAATTCTAAATATATATGCACCCAATTTAAATGCTCCCAGATTCTTGAAACAGACCTTACTCAGTCTGAGCAATATGATATCTGATAATACCATCATAACAGGGGACCTTAACACTCCTCTTACAGAGCTGGACAGATCCTCTAAACAGAAATTAAACAAGGATATAAGAGATTTAAATGAGACCCTAGAACAACTGTGCTTGATAGACGCATATAGAACACTCCACCCCAAAGATAAAGAATATACATTCTTCTCATCACCTCATGGAACATTCTCCAAAATTGATCATATCCTGGGACACAAAACAAATATCAACAGAATCAAAGGAATTGAAATTTTACCTTGTATCTTCTCAGACCATGAGGCACTAAAGGTGGAACTCAACTCTAACAAAAATGCTCGACCCCACCCAAAGGCATGGAAATTAAACAATCTTCTGTTGAATAACAGATGGGTGCAGGAAAAAATAAAACAGGAAATCATTAACTTCCTTGAGCATAACAACAATGAAGACACAAGCTACCAAAACCTGTGGGATACTGCAAAAGCAGTTTTGAGAGGAAAATTCATTGCTGTAGATGCCTACATTAGAAAAACAGAAAGAGAGCACATCAACAATCTCACAAGAGATCTTATGGAATTGGAAAAAGAAGAACAATCTAAGCCTAAACTCAGTAGAAGAAAAGAAATATCCAAAATCAAATCACAGATCAATGAAATTGAAAACAAAAGAATCATTCAGAAAATTAATGAAACTAGGAGTTGGTTTTTTGAAAAAATAAATAAAATAGATAAACCATTGGCCAGACTAACAAGGAATAGAAAAGTAAAATCTCTAGTAACCTCAATCAGAAATGATAAAGGGGAAATAACAACTGATCCCACAGAGATACAAGAGATCATCTCTGAATACTACCAGAAACTCTATGCCCAGAAATTTGACAATGTGAAGGAAATGGATCAATATTTGGAATCACACCCTCTCCCTAGACTTAGCCAGGAAGAAATAGACCTCCTGAACAGACCAATTTCAAGCACTGAGATCAAAGAAACAATAAAAAATCTTCCAACCAAAAAATGCCCTGGTCCAGATGGCTTCACTCCAGAATTCTATCAAACCTTCAAGGAAGAGCTTATTCCTGTACTGCAGAAATTATTCCAAAAAATGGAGGAAGAAGGAATCTTCCCCAACACATTCTATGAAGCAAACATCACCCTGATGCCAAAACCAGGAAAAGACCCAAACAAAAAGGAGAATTTCAGACCAATCTCACTCATGAATATAGATGCAAAAATTCTCAACAAAATCCTAGCCAATGGATTACAGCTTATCATCAAAAAAGTCATTCATCATGATCAAGTAGGCTTCATCCCAGGGATGCAAGGCTGGTTTAACATACGCAAGTCTATAAACGTTATCCACCATATTAACAGAGGCAAAAATAAAGATCACATGATCCTCTCAATAGATGCAGAAAAAGCATTTGATAAAATCCAGCATCCTTTTCTAATTAGAACACTGAAGAGTATAGGCATAGGTGGCACATTTCTAAAATTGATTGAAGCTATCTATGACAAACCCACAGCCAATATTTTACTGAATGGAGTAAAACTGAAAGCTTTTCCTCTTAGAACTGGAACCAGACAAGGTTGTCCTCTGTCACCTTTACTATTCAACGTAGTGCTGGAAGTTCTAGCCAATACAATTAGGCAAGACAAGGAAATAAAGGGAATCCAAATGGGAGCAGAGGAGGTCAAATTCTCCCTCTTTGCTGATGACATGATCTTATACTTAGAGAACCCCAAAGACTCAACCACAAGACTCCTAGAAGTCATCAAAAAGTACAGTAATGTTTCAGGATATAAAATCAATGTCCACAAGTCAGTAGCCTTTGTGTGCACCAATAACAGTCAAGATGACAAGCTAATTAAGGACACAACTCCCTTCACCATAGTTTCAAAGAAAATGAAATACCTAGGAGTATACCTAACGATGGAGGTGAAGGACCTTTATAAAGAAAACTATGAAATCCTCAGAAAGGAAATAGCAGAGGATATTAACAAATGGAAGAACATACCATGCTCATGGATGGGAAGAATCAACATTGTTAAAATGTCTATACTTCCCAAAGCAATCTACCTATTCAATGCCATTCCTATCAAAATACCAACATCGTACTTTCAAGATTTGGAAAAAATGATTCTGCGTTTTGTATGGAACCGGAAAAAACCCCGTATAGCTAAGGCAGTTCTCTGTAACAAAAATAAAGCTGGGGGCATCAGCATACCAGATTTTAGTCTGTACTACAAAGCCATAGTGCTCAAGACAGCATGGTACTGGCACAAAAACAGAGACATAGACACTTGGAATCGAATTGAAAACCAAGAAATGAGACTAACATTTTACAACCACCTAATCTTTGATAGACCAAACAAGAACATACCTTGGGGGAAAGACTCCCTATTCAATAAATGGTGTTGGGAGAACTGGATGTCTACATGTGAAAGACTGAAACTGGACCCACACCTCTCCCCACTCACAAAAATTGATTCAAGATGGATAAAGGACTTAAATATAAGGCATGAAACAATAAAAATTCTCCAAGAAAGCATAGGAAAAACACTGTAAGATATTGGCCCGGGGAAAGACTTCATGAAGAAGACTGCCATGGCAATTGCAACAACAACAAAAATAAACAAATGGGACTTCATTAAACTGAAAAGCTTCTGTACAGCTAAGGAGACAATAACCAAAGCATAGAGACAACCTACACAATGGGAAAGGATATTTGCATATTTTCAATCGGACAAAAGCTTGATAACTAGGATCTATAGAGAACTCAAATTAATCCACATGAAAAAAGCCAACAATCCCTTATATCAATGGGCAAGAGACATGAATAGAACTTTCTCTAAAGACGACAGACGAATGGCTAACAAACACATGAAAAAATGTTCATCATCTCTATATATTAGAGAAATGCAAATCAAAACAACCCTGAGATATCATCTAACCCCAGTGAGAATGGCCCACATCACAAAATCTCAAAACTGCAGATGCTGGCGTGGATGTGGAGAGAAGGGAACACTTTTACACTGCTGGTGGGACTGCAAACTAGTACAACCTTTCTGGAAGGAAGTATGGAGAAACCTCAAAGCACTCAAGCTAGACCTCCCATTTGATCCTGCAATCCCATTACTGGGCATCTACCCAGAAGGAAAGAAATCCTTTTATCATAAGGACACTTGTACTAGACTGTTTATTGCAGCTCAATTTACAATCGCCAAAATGTGGAAACAGCCTAAATGCCCACCAACCCAGGAATGGATTAACAAGCTGTGGTATATGTATACCATGGAATACTATTCAGCCATTAAATAAAATGGAGACTTTACATCCTTCGTATTAACCTGGATGGACGTGGAAGACATTATTCTTAGTAAAGCTTCAGAAGAATGGAGAAGCATGAATCCTATGTACTCAATTTTGATATGAGGACAATTAATGACAATTATGGTTATGGGGGGGAAACAGAAAGAGGGAAGGAGGGAGGGGGGTGGGGCCTTGGTGTGTGTCACACTTTATGGGGGCAAGACATGATTGCAAGAGGGACTGTACCTAACAATTGCAATCAGTGTAACCTGGCTTATTGTACCCTCAATGAATCCCCAACAATAAAAAAAAAAAAAGGAAAAAAAAAAAAAGAATTTCTGCTGAGGGGGCAGCGCCTGTGGCTCAAAGGGGTAGGGCGCTGGCCCCATATGCCAGAGGTGGCGGGTTCAAACCCAGCCAAAAAAAACCTACAAAAAAAAACAAAAAAAAAGAATTTCTGCTGAAGGAGAGGTTCTTTCAAATTCTAGGAGTCTACCAAAATGCCAGGATTCTTGAGAATTTTATGTTTAACAGTAGACATTAAAAACAAAGAGTATTTGGAAAGCACTTGGCATTATAAATATTTACCTTTAAAGATAAAATGCATCATAATGTTAGAAACGTATGTATCAGTATGTAATATGTAAAATAAATAAATTAAATAATAATTATAAATACATACAGAAGTACATAATATTATCTTTAATAATAAGTGGCATCCCTCACACAGGTCAGCAAACTCTATAACCTAATCTGACTGCTTTTTGTGTGGTCTATATGGTCAGTGTGCTAAGAATGATTTTTATGTTTTTAAAATTTCAGATTAATATAAGGTCACGTATGATTAGTTTACATTGTTTGCATTTGTTAGGTAAAGTCCTTCACCTAAGAAGTGTGCCATATACCCCGTACCAAATAGGCGAGTGCTTACCACAACACCTCCCCCCTCTTTGAATAAAATGTGTTTTTCTTTTGTGTGGGCATGCAGTCGTTCATCTACTAGTTTCATATTAATATTCAGTATATTGGATGCTTGCTTTTCCTATATTTTAAGGAATTGCTAAAATAAAACAAAGCAAAACACAAAACAAAGTCTGTATGTGTTCTGGGGTGCCTAAAATATTTAACATATGTCCGTTCCTGAAGGCATTTGCCGACCCCTGCCTTACATTAAAAAAAATAATATCACATAACAATTTGAAATATTTTTCCTCTAGAAGATAAAACATTTCGTTTTCCAAATTTCCTTGTCTACGTACTATCCAACAGAATTGTAAAATAACAGTTTGGACACTAGACGGAGACATTCAATGTTTCTTTTTGATTTTCACACACAGATTGTTCAAAGGCACACGCTTGTATTAAACTTGAGATAATTCCGGATTTATTTGATATTATTTTTGCCAAGGCAAGACACGGAAGAAGGTACTGGTAATTACAATTTTTCTTGAGTTTGCCGTTTACAGTTTCATAACGATGGTGTTTGTTTGTTTGTTTTAACTTTACCTGACAGCATTCATTGTACTAGGTCCCACTAGTCCTCCCACGCCCACTCCTCTGCCCCAGTCTCTCACTCTGGCTCTGCTTGGGGTGGGCTGCTCTTGCTGCAGGTGCCATCTGCCTTTTTTCATCTTCTGCTCACGCTGCACTCCTTGGCCTCTGTCCTGAGAGCTCCCCAGACATTACCAGGCGTGTGTACCCAGAATGTGAGCGGTTCATGTTCTAACAGGTGGCCCTCTGACTGCTGGGACGGGGAAGTGGTAGATAGATAAATGATTCCCACTTTGTCTCCTTTGAGGGACAGTCCCAGTCAGCGGTTGGCACAGCTTTCACAGTTCGATTTTCACATTCAGCAAGGGCTGGTCGGTATGCATCTTTGTTTTGGCTCTCCCACCCTCCATGTTTCACTGACTTTGTCCCTGGCTTCTGCTGGATGGGATTGTGCTGCTAATAAATAATAAATCCTAAGCTCTCTATGTTAGCCTAGCTAGGTATTTGAGCAACCCAGGCTAACAGAGGTTATGAAGGAGAAAAAAAGGAATCCGCTTCATTGCTCTGAAATCAATCTGGTTGCTTAGATTTTAAGGGTGAGATATATCTTATTTTTTCCTTCCAGATGCCAGGCAGAGTTCACTGAGCTTTAAATGTATTGTGCACTCTAATGATAACCACTTAAGAAATAAGGAAATAAGTGAACATAAGTATAACCGAAATGAATGTTACTTTTCCCTGGGAATTACCTTTTCTGTGTTTCTCACACGCTTCCAGAAGGACTATCTGTGATTATAAAACATGATCCTGCTCCCTGGCTGTGAACTAAAATAAAATCCTAATCCTCCAGCAGACTGAGTGGGCACTCCTCCCGTGGCTAAGGAGACCTCTCACAACTGAGTTTCCTCCGTAATGAGATGGTGTCAGATCCGCCTCTTGCACCAGGCTTTCTTCTGTAAGAGCTAAACGGAAACGAAAATCTCATGATCCACTCCTCCCTTCCGGCAGTTTCAACATACAACTGACCAGCATTCTTTCCTGATAAGAGACACCGTCCGCGGAGGTTCTATTCATTCTACAGACTGTAAACAGTGAGGTCTTTCACGTCCTCTGCTTCACGTTTTGACATCAGAGGACCAAAAACATCACCCTTGGATTATACCAAGGCTGCCATGTTCTGAACTTGAATCTGGTGAGATAGCGCACATTTCTCCTTTCATTAATATTCATGACTCTTCCCATAGCTTGTTAAATATGTATATTTGGCCGTCCAGCTCAGCATAAACTCCTATTCCTGTACCCTTCCCCTAGCGTTTGGCCCTCTAGCTCATCAGAACGGCTATCTATAGGCTGCAAACATTTATGAGAAATAAAACTTTCCAAATTTATGAGCCTCCTCAGGTCTTCAGGGGACCAACCCTAAACAGCTGAACCATTCAACACTCTTGCCCAGGAATTTGGAATTGGCGTTAAGAGAACACAACTCAGTTTGTGCTTAATCCGTGGCTCAGGTGAGATGCAAGTACATGTTCGGCTCACTTCAAAGCTGGGACTTCTATTATTAAAGTGAAGCTTACCTTTTCATAAACAAGTGAACAGCTGGCATTATATATTGCTTCTGGAATGAAAAAATGTAAAATTTTGCTACCATTTACTAATCCCTCAGTGAAAAAATTGCCTTGATACGTTTTCATAGAGACTCTTTTTTTTTTTTTGAAGGATAGAAGAAAAACAGAAAATACGCTTGCATATCCAAGAATAAATATAACTTGATTAAACTTCACAAAGTGAACACCCCCTTGCTACTAGTACCCAGATTAACAAAAAGAACACCACTATTCCCCAGAAAGCTTCCATTGTATTCCCTTCTAGACACTGCTTTCTTCTACCTCTGTCCTGGAGGACAGCCACTATTGTGACCTTTCTCACTATTCTTTTCTTAAACTTTAACTGGAATTGTATTTTCTCCATTTGACTATTGAAGGGCACTTGGGTAGTTTCTGCAGCATTAGCAGACATTGCCAACATTTTGTCTGAAGTGGCTGTACCAATTTATGTGAGCAGCATGTGAGAGTTCTAGGTGATCTGCACTTCTTTTGGGTGTGTAATGGTCCTGCATTTGGTTCTAATTTTTATTACTATGATTAATGAAGCAGAGCATCTTTTCATATATGAGTGGCCATTTGGAAGTGTTCTTTTGTGAAATGCTTAGCTTTCTACTGTTTTCTTCTTGTTGATTTGTAGAAGTTCTTTACATATTCTGGAGATTACATGCATTGTGAGTTCTAACTATTGCAAGTGTCTTCTCCCACCTCACAGGCATGACATTTCACTCTTTTAATTGCTTCTGTTGACAGACAGAGGTAAACGGTAGTCCAATTTATCAATGTTTTCTTTAATGACTAGAGCTGTTAGGCTTGAGAAATCTTTGTTTACTCCAAAGTTATGAGAATGTTCTCCTGTGTTTTCTTTACTTGTTTAATTGTTTTCCTAGTCACACTCAGGTTCCCATTCCATCTGGAGATTACAGCATTTTAAAATCAGCTAGAAAGTAGAAGTCGATGCTAACTTTTTTTCCACTTGGATGTTCAGTTGACCCAGAGGCATCATGTGAAAAGGCCATTCTCCCTTCCACCCTTGTACTACACTTTACTTCTATCATAAATCTGGTGTGTGAGTCTGTTCCTAAATTTTTGATACTGTTCCTCTCCTTTCACCTACATCACACAACCTTAACTACCACAGCTTTGTAATAGATCTTCTTAAGTCCTTAGGCTTTGCTCCTTGTCATGATCGCTTTGACTTTTGTTGGCATCTTGCATTTCTATGTAAAATTTAGGTTTGGCTTATCAAGTTATACACATACAGACATGCAACTTTTCTGGAATTTGAGTTGAGATTCTATACTTTGAGTGGAAGAATTCAAAGTTTTACTATATCAAGTCTTCTGACATGTAAACATGGAATATGTCTCCACTTAGATTTTTTTAGTTTATCACCATAATACCAGGCAGAGATTATGTAGGACATTTTTTGTTAGATTTATTTCTGAATATTTACAGTATTTTTGATTACTAAAATGCATATTGCTTTTGTGTTTTGTTATAAAAGGATATGCTTATTTTTGTATGTTGACTTGTTTTAGAATCTTTGTTAACTTGTTTGTTAATTGTAACATAGCTACTGATTCTTTTGGATTTTCTCTTTATATGATGTAACATCTACAAGTAATTGTAGATACTTTCCTTTCCAGTACTTACATCTTTTATTTTCTTACTCTATTACACTGTCTCATTCTCTAATTCTAAGTGGAAGGGAATTTGTTAACGTGGGGATCCTTGATCCCAATTACAACATTTTATTATCAAGAATTTAAGAAGAAAAAGAATCTTCACCAAATCAAAGAGTTTTTTTATTCACAGGTAAGTAGGTTAACAAAATTATAAACATTAAAATTTATCAAATGCTTTCTCTCCATCTGTAATCATTTTTTTGTTATTATGATGAATAGCATTGATTGATTTTTACATGCTAAACCATTCTTGTATTCCTAGGATAAAAAAGTGTTATAATCTACTTACCTATTATTGGATTTTTTTACTAATTTAAAAATATTTTTCATTGTTTATGAAAGAGATGGCCTGTAATACTTGTATGTACAATATCCTTTTCAAGATTTTATACCAAAATTATGTTGGCTCCATAAAATAAGTTGTGAAGTTCCCTTTTCTTTTCTGTGTAATTTATGTAGCAGTGTGTTATTTCTTACTTAATTGTTTTAAAAAATCACAAGTGAATCTTTCTGAGCTAGTATGTATCTTTGTGAAAATGTTTTCAAAGTCAGATTTATTGTATTTAATAAATATAAGAACATTCAGATTTTCTATTTCTTCTTAATTCTCCTATTACAAAGGTGTAGTAATTAAGGTTGTGTGATGGAGATGGCAGGAGAGACAAACAGACCAAGAAAACACAATAGAAAACCCAGAAACAGCCTCATCCATCTAGGAAGTTGAGTTTTTTCTTTAAAGAATATTAACTAGTTAAAGTTAAGTGTTCACATTTGTTGGAACAAAGTTTCTCTTCAGGTCCTCTTGTTCACTGTTACTGGTGCTTTCATAATACTCTCTTTTTCATTCCAGATACTGAAATTTGTGCATCCTGTCTTTCTGTCTTAATGAGCCTTGCTGGATGCCTATCAATTTTATTAATCAGTTCCCAAACACAACTTTTGGTGCCACTTTTCTTTCATTCATTGATTTCTGCGTTTATCTTTATTATTTCTTTTATTCTGCTTACTTTGCTTTTAATTTGCTGTTCTTTGCTTAACATCTTGAGATGGATAATTAAAACTTGACTTTCAACATTTCTTTTCTAAATATGAGCATCGAAAGTTATACATTTTCTGTGCAGCACGACCCAGAGTTCTCACGGGTTTAAAGTCCTATTGTTATTTCATTCAGTTGAAAATACTTTCTATTTCCTGTTTTATATTTTTTCTTTAATTTTTAAATATGTGTTACTTAATTTCTAATAGTTGGGTTTTTATATGTGTGTATATATATATTTAACATAACTTTGTTGTGGTCAGATTTCAGTTTTTGTCTTTTTTGAGATTTCCTTTTTAGCTAATCTTGTGGTCATGTTGGGGAAATATCCTATGTGTATTTGAAAAAAAATTTCATGTTCTGACATGTTACTTATAGTTTTTCTATTTGTCCATTAGGTTAACTATAAATTCCTTACATTCTAATATTTTTTTTGTTAATTATTTTGTTTGGTTATTCTTTTAGCTGCTGATAAAGCCTTAATTTCTGGTTGTGTTTTTTTTTTTATTCATATTAAATCATAGCTGTGTACATTAATGCGATCATGGGGTTTTTTATCCCTCCTTTTTAGTTTTCTTAATTTTTGATTTATATATTTGGAAGTATGTTATTGGGTATATGTTGATTTAGGATTTTTAATTTTCTATAAATGTAACTATTGATACATTTGGATTGGCTTCTATTCTTGCTATTGTTTTTTATTCAATTTGTTTTATATTTATTTTTTTATTTTATTTTTTTTGGGGGGCACCATACACTGGTTTTATAGACCTTTTTGACACATTTTCATCACACTGGTTAACATAGCCTTCCTGGCATTTTCTTAGTTATTGTGTTAAGACATTTACACTCTACATTTACTAAGTTTCACATATGCCCTTGTAAGATGCACCGCAGGTGTAATCCCACCAATCACCCTCCCTCCGCCCAATTTGTTTTATATTTAATTTTCTCTGTTCTAGCCTTATTTTGGATTAGTTAAGTATTTTTAATATAATATACCATATTGCTAATTATATATTCATATTTAATCTTTTAGTGATTAACCTTGAGATTATAGGTTATAGGCATCCCTGACTAATTACAGTAAAAATAAAGTTTTACTTTCCCATGTCCTTGACTGTACTATCATCCTACAATATTTTAACTCCATTTATCCCTCCACTGTGGTGCTATTTTTATTAATCACTTTGTTCTGTATACATTTCAGTTCCCCTAAGATATTATCATTGTAATACTTTTTCCTTTCTTCTTTTTCCCCTTGAATTTCTGGTACTTTTATCTGGAAATATTGTCCTCCTGCCTATAGAGTTTTTTTTTTTTAGAGACAGAGTCTCACTTTGTTGCCCTTGGTAGAGTGCTGTGGCGTCACAGCTCACAGCAACCTCCAGCTCTTGGGCTTAGGTGATTCTCTTGCCTCAGCCTCCCTAGTAGCTGGGACTACAGGAGCCCACCATAATGCCCGGCTATTTTTTTTTTGGTTGCAGTTTGACTGGGGCCGGGTTTGAACCTGCCACCCTTGGTGTATGGGGCCAGCACTCTATACTCACTGAGCCACCCGTGCTGCCCATGCCTATTGTATTTTGCTTGACATTTCTTTTAGTTTACATTTTCTGGCAACAAATATTTATTAGTTTTTATTTGTCTGAAACATTTTGATATCACTTCCATGTTTTGAGTGATGTTTTTTGATGGGTATAGAAAACTAGGTTGTTGGCATTTTAAAGCTATAACTACATTGCCTTCTGGCTTCTGATGAAAAGACAAAAGGTAATATGTTTATTTGTCCTACTTGTTTTTGAGATTTTGTCCTTTTCTTGGTTTTTAGTAGTTTGTGGCAATGCAGAAAGGAATATTTTTCTTTGTATTCAATCTTCTTCATATTTACAGAGTTGTAAGAATTTGTGCATTGATGATTTCATCAATATTAGAAAATTATCAGTCACGTCTTCTAATATTATTTTGGAATTTTTTTCTTTCTTTTTCTTTTTTGGGATTTCAGATATAAGTGTGTATTTATTTTTAATTGATATACTAAAGAAGTTCTGCTTTCTGTATTCCTGGGTGTTGAGAGGTAATTTTGGAGGTATCCTCACCAATGTGGTTTCCAGAGTGGGTTAGTTTTATATGCGTCTACTGTTCATGATGGGGTAGCTGTGGTATACCAGCCTCCCATTGAGAATCATCACTAGAGCTCCCTTAAGTCTCCACTGATTCAGTTGGCTTCTAAGTGCCTTTTTCTTTTTGGGTGTTTTAGCTGGTCCTGGAACATTCCTAAAAAATATCTTCATGTTGCCAGGAGCTTTCTGACCAGCAAAAACAGCTTCTTTATCTCTTTCCACATCTCACAGGACTATATCTAACTGGTGGAATCAAATTCATGAACTCTTTGCTGTAAGATACGCTGGGAAAGTAGCTTTTATCTTTCCATCCAGAAATAGAATATGAAATCAATGTTCAATGAGTCATTCCATTGATGTAGAAAGACATCCTTTAGCAAGATAGATAATCTTTCTTAGTCTCAAAAATAGAATGAAACTATGTTATTATGTGGTTTACAAGAAATGGAGAAATTCATGCATGATGATTGAAGAACTCTTATTTTCTTTGTGGAAGAGATCAATAACTATTAATAATTTCTCCATCTAACTTCTTTTGCTCACTTAATGACTGAGTAAACCACATAGCTGAGAACCTTAGATGGTTTCACAACTGCTGTCAAAAGAGCTTTTATTTTGCGCGATGGCATAGCATTAAGCCAGGGTGAATTGCTTAGGTTCACAGAAGGGAATTTTGGAAATCTCGAAGGGGAAGGAAAGAAATTCAGAATCTAGTTGACAAAAAGACTATGGGGAAGACTAGAAATGGCTAATGGAAATTTTTTAAAACTGATTTGTTGCAGAGCATGAAATGTATGCCATCTTATTTATCTTGCAACCAAAACTTTAATATTAGTCACTAATCAATGCACGTAGTAGAATTAGAACGATTATAATAATTTTTGATTGTTTGTTTTAAGGGATGTGCTAAGTCCCTCAAGATAGATAGGTCTTAAGGAGGCTTTCAAGCAGGGTGGAGGTTTGCAATGGACAAGTTTTCAAATCTTATTTATACAGAGTGTTTAGGATAGAGAAAGAACTCTTAAAGCTTTACAGAGTCACTTAGTAACTTTTATTTCAAATTTGTTCCTTCCTTTCCATTTCAAAAATTCTTTTAATGTAGGGATTAGACCACTGTTTTTATAAGATAACTTTTTTTATTTGTTTGTTTGTTTGAGATAGGGTCTTGCTCTGTCACCCAGACTGGAATGCAGTGGCATCACCATAGCTCACTATAACCTCTAACTCCTGGACTAAAGCAATCTGAACCTCCTGCCTCAGTGTCCCCGATAGCTGGGGCTATACACATGCACCACTTTGCCTGGATTATGTTTTTCATTTTTTGTAGAGAAAGGGTTTCAATATTGCCCAGGCTGGTCTTGAATTACTGGGGTCTAGTGGTCTTCCCACTTTGCCCTCCCAAAGTGCTAGGATTACAGGCATGAGCCACCGCACTAGGACTAGACATCATTATTAACCTTAATGGTACACACTTTAGCCATATACACAGCCCAATCAAAATATATAAGCTATTATATTCACAAATGTGAGAAAAACATTAAAACTCTATGAATTTGTTTTAAGAAGTACTTAAATCTGTATAATTTAACTTGAGTGTTTAAGAAAGAACAAATTATTTTTCACATAAGGTTACCGTGATAAATAATTGATTTTGTTTTTCTGTTTTTTTTTTCTTTCTTTGAGACAGAGTCTCACTGTGTCATCCTTGGTAGAGTGCCATGATATCATAACTCACAGCAACCTCAAACTCTTGGGTTCACAAGCCACCCAGTATGTGATGTTTTGTTACAGCAGCATGAATGGAGTAATACAGGGTCACTAGTGAAAAGAAGGAGAAAATAAAGGGGGAGGACCCTGACTTTGTGCACAGTAAAATAAATGTATGAGGAATTTTAAGGTTTAGCTTCAGGACAGTCTTCCTGGGTCATTTGCCACTTCCATGGTCTTACTGTGTCTATATTGGTGATAGGATATAGAATTTTCAAGAAATTATCTGGTATATGAGGATTAGAATTTATTATGGCAAGAGGAACTAAAATTATTGCCATTGGCTTTCATAATATTTTATTGAATTCTTGTCCTTTCATTTTTTTTTTTTTTTAAAGGAGACAAGATAAGATGTCCTCTGGGTAGACAAGCTGGCTATTCACTCAGGACCTCACTTGGTGGTAACTTTTTGTAGGGTCTGGTTTCAGCTTTGCAGGCTCACAAATCTGGTCCAGGGATAGCTCATTCTAACCAAATTTGCAAGAATGTGATGTATACAAGATTGATTATTGACCTTCCTTGTAACACTTTCAAGAAGTCTAACTCTAAGTACATTCTCTTACTGCAATGATAAGGGTGTTAGTTCACATTTTTTAAGTTTTTAGCAGACACTATTGTGAATACTTTATGTGTACTGACTCATTTGCTCTTCACTTAGAACTTTTGCACCCAGGCTGGCATGTCATTATTCCCATCTTACTCATGGGCAGATAAAATCACTTGACCAAGGTCATAAATTCACTAAATTCACTCCCTGGGAGTCTGGTCTCAAAGCCAAGCTCTTACCACTGTGTTGAACTGGCCACAGCAATTGCTACAGTAAACACTAAGTACTGGGGGCCAAAATACCAGCTGTAGATGTTAGTGGCTGTGAAGCTTTTCTGGACAATTCACCTTGAAGGGATGACCTGTGGGTATAGTTCACCATTTCCGAATCATTTCCTTCTGCTCATGATGGTCTGGGTGAGGAATGGGGGTGCAGTGAAAATAAAAGATTGCATGGTGCTTTTTTTTTGCAGTTTTTTTGGCTGGAGCTAGGTTTGAACCCGCCACCTCCAGTATATGGGGCTGGTGCTTACTCCTTGAACCACGGGTGCCGCCCTCCATGGTGCTTTTTACAGACAGTCACATGGTCCCAGATAGCTGTGGAGGAGGTTGGGAAACTTGCTCATGTGTGCACAAGGGGGAACGTGAAGAGAGAGCATTGTCTGCTGTGTATAGCATATTTCCCTATATGGAGATATTATTTGAATGCTTGAGACTGTTTTGTGAATGTGCCATGCTTTATGTATTTATCTTACATGTGGATCTTTAGGCACTTTCCAGGATTTTCTTCTATCAACTATGATGCTAGGAACATTTTTGTCCCCATTTGCTGGTGCAAGTATTCAAGGGTTTCCTTAGGATATATATACTTAAGTGTAGAATTGCTGGGTTGTAAATTACATGTCTCATAAACTTTAAGGATGATTCCAAGTTGCTTGCCAGTGTAGTTGGTGTAAGGGACAAATGGATTGCTGCCCTCAAATCCTGATCCTGGCCAGTTCTCACTGGTCCTCTCTGGCTGACTCACCCCACTACTTGCAATCTAAGGCAGCAGAAGGAGACGGTAGCTCTTTCAGTCTCCAGGTTGCAAAGGCAATCCCCAGGAACCAGGCTATGTGATCCTGTGCAGAAACACAGCAATACTACTTTGATTTATAATTTTGAAAATATTTAGACATTTGCTATGGGTGCCTCCCCCTGTACTCTTACCCAGGACCCTAGAGTGTTAAGGACAGAGTAGGGTCCACGCAGAGATGCCAGTACACAGCAGCAGGTAGATGTCCAGCCCTATTTACGAACTCTCAGAAGCAAACCACTGGGTGATTAATTACTCTTGTAGGCAGAGCGTGAGCTCTCTTTGTAGGAACTGCCAAGTCCCAGAGTGAAATCTGGGACATTTGCGTGGAGCTGCAGGCTCAGTCTGGGCGGTCACTGTGCTGCTGCTTCAGACACCAGCGTGTGCTCAGCCAGCCGGAGGCACATCTGCCTCTGTTCTCATCGCATCTGTGCTCTGTTCTCATCGTGTTCTGTCTTTATGAACTTACACATGGATTCCAGGAACCAGCTGGCGACATGAAACCGGCTGGACCACACTTCAACACCTTTCTCTAGAGCTATGAAGTGCGTTTAGTGTAAACAACCTCTTAAAGTTTAAATTACAACTTCACTGTGTCTCATGTCTTAGCTTTGTCTCTCCAGGGATGAGAAAAATACCTTTAGTTTGTTTATTTTTAAAAAATCTCCTGAAGTGGAAGTTATAAATGCGAAGGAAGGATGCGGGAGTGAGAACAGGCTGGAGGGTGTTGCTTAGCTGACTCACCCAGGGACTCAAATTTAAATGCTAGGAGTTAACTGCAAGGCAGATCGGGATAAGATGATAGGAAAAGATGAGAAGCATGGTGCTATGGAGTGTGTCTAAATGCATTACAAGTCCCTGTTTGCAACCTTTAGTCAACTTTCTGTAGAACTACATCTTACAAACAGGTAAGCATATAGCTCGTCTGTGTAACTGACATATAGACTGAGAGGCGGAACAGTTTCCACAGCCTGGGAGCCCTAGGAGCCCCTGCAGCCCCCTTGAGCCACTCCCTCTGGCATGTTGCCTTCACTCCCAAAGCATAGCCACTATTTTGAATTCTTACACCCTACATTAGTTATCCTTGGTTTTGAATTATAGATAGATAGGTAGGCAGATGTTAAATTTTATGCTTGGCTTCTTTGACTCGATTTACATTTGGAGTGCTCCTCTGTGTTGTATTTGGTTCATTCTTATCTCCATGTAATACTCCAGGGCATGAATATACCACAGTGCAAATATCTGTTCTGTGTGTATGAGCTTGTGGGTTATTGCTTACTATAAATAGTCAGAAAGTGCTTCTATGGATACTGCTGTAGATTTTAGGGCATGTATCTATTAACTGATATTAGGCAGGTACATAGGTGTGGAATTGCTGGTCTCTGGGGTAGCTGTATTTTGTGCTTTAGGAATCCCATCCATTTTCCACAGTGGTTGTGTTGAAGTATACTCTTCCCAGTGATGCTAGAGCATTCTGGCTGCTCCATAGACCCACCAATTCTTGATATTTTTCATCTTTTTCATTTTGTTCTAAAGCTTGATGTTTTGTTTTTCACATTTGGATCTACAATCATCTGGGACTGATTTTTGCACAGAGTGAGAGCTGGTGGGAAGGAAGTGGTTGTAGTGAATTCACAGCTCACTTTCTCCTCCCTTGTCCTTCACCAGAAGGCCTTAAGGACATTTTTTTTTAGCTGAAATCTCTGTGAACACACTTCTGGGATTTCCTAGCTGGGTGATTCTGGCAGAACTGTTGGGAATGCAATATGAGAAGTCATTACCTAAAAATAGTCCAGCAGGATAGGCTTGTTGTGATTCAGGCTGTGGGGAGCACTGCCCCGGCAGTGACAGAGAGTCACAGAGGTCCTCGGGATGTGCCATCAGGGAGGTGTGACCTGGAGAGCCTACACTGGTGCCTGATCAGAGCTGGTTAGCACTGTGCAGAGCCTTAGTGCTTAGCAGTGACTCCAAAACTGAAACGTCTACCGGGACAGAGAAGGGGCCTTTGGGATGCTGTTCCCGTCGGCCTGGGGCCCACTGACTGGCATCAGTCAGTGGCTGTTGTTTCTTTCTTCTGTCCTCTCCTAGTTGGGAAGACTCTCACTTTTCAGGAGTTTGACAGTTCCGACCTTTGGGCAGGATAGAAGAGTCAGGCTGGGCCCTTTCCCATGGGGGTGTGGAGTCAACTCAGCCCCAGGGTGTGTGGGGAGCAGCTGGCTACAGCAGGCTCTGAAGGTGGT
Organism: Nycticebus coucang; assembly: GCF_027406575.1. Lineage (NCBI taxonomy): Eukaryota > Metazoa > Chordata > Mammalia > Primates > Lorisidae > Nycticebus > Nycticebus coucang. The sequence goes on along the minus strand of NC_069783.1, from coordinate 102,724,404 downwards.
GAGGCACCAGGAGAAACTGGCTTTCACTCAAGGTCACAGTCATCCCGGGTTGGGATCCCAGACCTGGGTCACTGTTGCTATAGAGGCTCAAGGGCATGAGCAGAGACACTGGTGGGAAGCCCTTGTGACTGATGGTCTGGGAGCCTGGAGCTCCAAGGGCTGAGTTGTGGTCCAACTCTGAATTGGTCCTGAATATAGATGAGATTAAGGTGGGCAGAATAAAAAGGAGCCAGGATTTGGGCCTGGCCATCTAGAGGGGAGCTTCCTTTTAGAAAGGGAGGGACGTGCACTGGGATCTGGGGCTTCATTGTTGGTTCTGTCCATTTGTTTTATACAGCCTTGGGCCAGTTACTTCTCTGTGCCTCATTTTTCTCATCTAAACATGGCATTAATACTGGTAGTTATTCACAGTGTGGTTGCAATGCTTTCTCTAGTTCACATATGTAAAGCATGGAGAAAATATGGTAAACATTGCAAAAACATTTACATTTATTGTTTGCTGCATGGGAGTCTTTGGGTGAAAGTAGGACAGAAGCCTAATTCTAATTGAAAGAAAACTTACTGACATAATTCTGCTTCTAGAGTAGCTCTTCACTGATGCACTTCTCAGCTTCACATGTCTGTGGGGCCCTGGGGAAGCCAGGAGGGGGACTCATTCTATGGAAACACTTTGTGTGGCCCATAACTGGGGGAAGGCCTAGGAAGTATCAGCTGAGGATGGAAAATATTTGAGGACCCTGGGGGCTCCAGGGCTGCCTGAGGGGGAGGCTTAACTTTCCTCTAGTCTTCTTAGTTCCCTGAATATGATGAACAGGGAACAACTTATGTTCATTGTCTGGGTCCTTTCAGATTATACTGACAAGAGACAGACTAAAAGGAGAAAAAAATAGATTGTTAGGTGGTGCACACATCACACAGGTGGAAATTCCATGATGAATAACTCACAGGGGTGGTTTGAACTTGGGCTTATATAGTATCTTGGCAAAGAGCAATAAATTTGTAAAGTGCCAAGACAAAGGAAAAGAGCTTTAGGTTTCCAAAGGCAGCAGACAGGTGGGCAGGTGAATATTGGAAGGAACTAAAGGAGTAAGGCTCATTTATGTAGGTCCATTTCAGTGCTCACTGTCTGTTCTTACCAGACCCAGAAAACTTCTCTGGGAGAGGGGTTTACAGTAGTCCTCATTTCTCAGAATTTTTGGGTTTTATTCAGATTAGGGATGTTCTGGGAAGGGGAACTCTGTAACTGTTGAATCTCATTTCCCTCTAGCTCAAAATAACCCTCATGCCAAATTGGCATATTTGGGGGTGGTATATTTTTACAAGCATAACATTGAAATATTAAAACATTGTGGTTGCCAAAGACATTAATTTCAGGGCAGCCCAAATAAATGTAGAATCCTGAGAAAAGGATGAGTAAATGCTGTTCAAAGAATTCTTTAGGAGACAAGATGGCTGACTGAAGCCAGCTTTCCACAGAGGCTCCTGTCCAGAAAAAGAGTTAAAGGACAGAAATTTAGCAAGTAACCTGGTGGATTAGAGCTGCACCAAGAGAGAAGACTGAAGAACGCACATCAACCCCACTGAGGCGAGCTGTGACCCCAAGGATACAAACAAAAGGTACAAAATCCATCACCAAGCAGATGGGAGTCCCCTCCCCCATGAGAATGGCTCAGAGAGCCCCACAAACAAACAAGCAGAGTTCAAAAGTCCTCCCACTACACTCCATGGGAGAGACCATCTAAAAACTGGACCTACCTCCCCTACCAGGGTGCCATGGCATTCTCCTGCCAGGCGTAAAACTGTATAAAAGCGTATACATTCTCTACCTGCAATTCTGAGCTCCCAGCACTCCCCTTCACTCTCACTCTGAGGTCTGGAGGCCTGTCCCCTAGGAGTCCAGATTCTTGGGTGATTTCTTGAGGGGTGTGGACAGAGCCTAGACAGCAGCTGGTCAGTGCTGATTCTGCGGCATGGGAGTGAGGAGAGGATGGTTGGCTGAGAGGGAACCACACCGGAGTGGCGGTGCCCCGAGGCGCAGAGCAGCAGATGTTTTTGGCAACAATAGAGCTCACTCCCGTGTATTCTGAAACCACACCCCCTGTCTCCCTGGGCAACCAGAGGAGGCCGGGCATCTTCTCAGGTGACAACCACCGTGGAACAGATCTGGGATGGAAACGCAGACCTCGTGAGTAAAGGGTTTGCCTGATGTGGTACTGGCCTGGGTGGAGTGTGGGGACTAGAAAATGCACGTGCAGAGCCAGGAAATTCCCAGGGTGGGGCTGATCCAGAGGATTGCTTTACTGAGCCTAAGACGCATCTGGCCCTCAGGGGATCATCAGCCTATAGACAAAGGAAGGCAGGAGGCTAGAACTGACAGCAAACCGAATACAAACCTGCAGGAGAAAAGACAGGGCCTGAGGCGCAGGCTCTGGGAACTCAAAACAGCTTCTCTTCTGCAGAGGAATTTAGCAGGGACAGGAACAAATTCCCACAAAGTTGTTCTGTTCTGTTCTGTCAGTAACATCCATCAGGGGCAGGGCTGGAACTGAGTGAACACCCCCCAGCCTACATCAAGTGCCCAAGATTGTCAGGCCTCACCTCCTCCTGCTGAATAGAGGCAGAGTACAGTGGCCTGGCTGAGCAGATAAAGATTTCCTTGTGATTCAGGCAGGCACAAACCCCTGGAGTATCTGTTCACTAGAGGCAACTGGGTCACAGCCCTGCGGGGCTATCAGTGACTGCGTGTGACAGTGGTGCAAGGTGGGGAAGGAGGCATCAACCTTCTCAGACTAATCTATTTGCTGGGTGAGTCCTCCTGACTTCATGGAGCACTGGAGCAAGTCATATCTGAGTTGTCACCAGACCCCTGCAATCCAGTTGCCAGAGACCTTTAAACTCTCCCACGTGAGACAGGTGCAGACTGAGACAATTGATTTGGACCTTTTGAACTGAGCCAATTGCCCAAGGACTATTCGAGTGGTGCCCTGGGTGTGTGGTTGTAGGAAGGTTTGGTTTTCCTTTTCTAATTGTTGCCTGTGGGGGGCGGGGTGACTTAATTGCTAGTATTTCCCCACAGCTGAGACTTCAACCCAGAGTAACTGTTTCACTTGGGTTGGACAGAGACCAGCTGAAAACAAGACAGAACCACTTAGCCCCACCACACAAAACAGGTCCCCAGTTTCTCAGGCCATAGAACTGTATGGGACCTTGACAAAGCTCCAGGGGAAAAATCAGATGGTGTAAAATAATCATGGGGCAGAATCAGCAGAAAAACTCTGGTAACATGAATAACCAGAATAGAACAACCCCCCCCCCACCCCCAAGGAAAGATATGGCAGATGTAACTGAAGATCCCATTCATAACAGCTGGCTGAGATGTCAGAAATCGAATTCAGAATTTGGATCACAAATAAGATTAATAGAATGGTGGAAAATTTGGAATTAGAAATTCGAGGAGCAATTGAAAAGTCGGAATTAGAAATTCGAGGTAAAATTCAAAAGTTGTTTCAAGAATTGAACCAATTTAAAAAACTACCAAAGATTTTGATACACTGAAGCAAGAATTTTCAGCCCTCAAAGATCTGAAAAATATACTGGAATCCCTCAGTAACAGAGTGGAGCAAGCAGAAGAAAGAATTTCTGACATTGAAGACAAAGCCTTTGAATGCTCCCAAACTCTCAAAGAGGAAGAGAAATGGAGAGCAAAATGGATCATTCTCTCAGAGAGCTCTGGGATAATTGGAAGAAGGCTAATATCCACTTCATTGGAATCCCTGAAAGTGATGAAGTAGCCTTGCAAGCCCTTCTCCATGAAATTATAAAAGAGAATTTTCCAGACATGCCAAGAGATTCTGAAATTCAGATAGCAGACAGTTTCAGAAACCCAGCACGACTCAATCCGAATAAGACATCCCCCAGGAATATCATAATTAACTTCACTAAAGTTAATATAAAGGAGAAAATTCTGAAAGCAGCCAGACGTAAGAAATCCATTACCTACAAAGGGAAGAATATTAGAATGACTGCAGATCTCTCTGCTGAAACTTTTCAAGCCAGAAGAGGGTGGTCATTGACTTTTAATCTCCTAAAGCCAAATAACTTTCAACCCTGAATCCTGTATCTAGCTAAACTGAATTTCATTTATGATGCAGAAATTAAATATTTTAATGACATTCATATGTTGAAGAAATTTACCATAACCAAACCAGCTTTTCAGAATATTCTCAGACCTATCCTTCATAATGACCAGCCTAATCCTCTACCACAAACGTAAACTCACTCAGAAACTTTTGATCAAACTCCAAGTGCCCATCGATCCACGAATGGATTAATAAATTGTGGTACATGTACACCATGGAATATTATGCAGCCATAAAGAAAGATGGAGACTTTACCTCTTTCATGTTTACATGAATGGAGCTCGAACATATTCTTCTTAGCAAAGTATCTCAAGAATGGAAGAAAAAGTATCCAATATACTCAGCCCTACTATGAAACTAATTTATGGCTTTCACATGCAAGCTATAACCCAGTTATAACCTAAGAATAGGGGGAAGGGGGAGGAAGATGGGCGAAGGGAGGGTGATTGGTGGGATTACACCTATGGTGCATCTCACAAGGGTACATTTGAAACTTAGTAAATGTAGAATATAAATGTCTTGACACAATAACTAAGAAAATGCCAGGAAGGCTATGTTAACCAGTGTGATGAAAATTTGTCAAAACGGTCTATAAAACCAGTGTATGGTGCCCCATGATCGCATTAATGTACACAGATATGATTTAATAATAATAAAAAAAGAATTATTTAGCCTCCCTGGTCAGCCTGAACTCCCCTTGTTATGTTAGGAAGCTGTAGCTGCTGTCACTGAGATGTGGCTCAGATCCTGGCTTGGATTGTTCGCAGTGGGGGTTCAGGCTGGTCAGTGACGTGTTCGGGGCTTTAGGGATGGGCAGATTTCCAATATGTCAGTTAGAGTCCTCTAAATTTAACAATGTCCTATTTTCTTTTATATGTTGGTACTGTTGTAATTTTGATGTTGAATAATTTAAGAATTAAGACCATTTTCTTTAGCATTTTAATAGTCCTGCTCTATACAGAATTAGCATAATGTCTATACGCTACTGGCCTTCCTTCCCCAGGTGCTTATTTTGGTTACATGTGGGAGCAGGGCAGGTGATAAGCTGGGTTCAGTTTTGTGGGCAAAGGATGGCTTCTTTAGACAAAGGCACTTCTCCTTCAGTGCTAACACATCCTATTCTAGGAGCATCCTGGGTCTGGCTCTCTCTTCTATTCCTGGTTCTTGTCCTCCTGGCTTAGATCATTGGCTATGCCCAGTGGATCTGTCCCCTCACCCCTATCACACCTGTCCCTCTACCCAGGCCTTTGATGGAATCTGATCATCACCCTCACTCTGGGGCAGGAACCACAATTTTATATTAGAAACTATACAATTTTTTTTGTGTGTATGTTTATATAGTTTCTATAAAGTTCATATGCAATTTAAAGTAGTTGTAACTTTGTAAGTATATGTCCTTGGAAGAATATGCAAAAGGATTAGAAAGAAGAAACACATATTTTATTGTTCTTGTTAATTTTCAACGTGTCTACCATCATAACTGATACAAGGGGTAATATGATTCTGTAGTTCTCAGAAAACATTTTCAAACTGATTTCCAGTAATACCAGCAATCACATCAGTTATCCTAGCTTGCAAGTCTTCTAAAGATCGAGGTTTGGTTGAATAAACATTAGTTTTCAAATGTCCCCATAAGAAGAAATTCAGTGGAGCCAAATCTGGCAAGCATGGAGGCTAAGAAAATAAATGGCCCACCTCTTCTAATCCATCTGTTAGGGAATTTCTCATGTAGAAACTGTGTAACATGCAAAGCAAAGTGGCAAGAAGAACCATCTTGTTGAAACATTGTATTGTCTAATCGTCTTAATTGTTTGAGCAGAGGAATAAAGTAATTTTGCAGCATTTCTAAATAACTATCACCATTAACAACACACCCTTCAAAAAAGAATGGCCCCATGACTCCATTTTTCACCAAAGCACAGCACACATTAACTTTGGGAGAATCTCTTTCATGTTCAACAGACTTATGAATTTTCAGTTCCCCAAATATGGCAATGATACCCATTGACCTTGACACTAATGTGGAGTGTTGCTCCATTGGAGAACATTAAATTACTCAAAAATGCATCATCGTTGCTAAGTTTTTTTGTTAAACTGGTGACAGAAAGTTAGTCATGCATAATAATCCTTTTCTAACAACATTCAATACACTTGAATTTTGCACACTTTTGTGTGAAGTCTTGTCCACAGAATTTTATGCACAGTAGGCTTTGAAAGCCTCAGCTCTCGTGATACCTGTCTTAATGACTTTCTTGGACTTATCTCAAAGTTTTCTTCTACGGATGCTACAGTTTCTTCACTAACACATTGCCTACCAGATTGTGGCTTATCATCAACAGAACCGGTTTCTTTTTTTTTTTTTTTTATTAAATCATAGCTGTGTACATTGATATGATCATGGGGCATCATTCACTAGCTTTACAGACGGTTTACCAAGTTTCACATATACCCTTGTAAGATGCAATGCTGGTGTAATCCTACCAATCCCTTTCCCTATACCCACCTCCCCCCAACCCTTTCCAACTTCTCCCTATTCTTAGGTTGTAACTGGGTTATAGCTTTCATGTGAAAACCCTAAATTAGTTTCATAGTAGGGCTGAGTACATTGGGTACTTTTTCTTCCATTCTTGAGATACTTTACTAAGAAGAATATGTTCCAGCTCCATCTATGTAAACATGAAAGAGGTAAAGTCTCCATCTTTCTTTAAGGCTACATAATATTCCATGGTGTACATGTACCACAATTTATTAATCCATTCGTGGATCGATGGGCACTTGGGCTTCTTCCATGACTTAGCAATTATGAATTGGGCTGCAATAAACATTCTGGTACAAATATCTTTGTTATGATGTGCTTTTTGGTCTTCTGGGTATATGCCCAGTAGAGGGATTACAGGATTGAATGGCAGATCTATTTTTAGATCTCTAAGTGTTCTCCATATCTCTTTCCAAAAGGAATGTATTAATTTGCATTCCCACCAGCAGTGCAAAAGTGTTCCCTTTTCTCCACATCCGCGCCAACATCTCTGGTCTTGGGATTTTGTGATATAGGCTAGTCTCACTGGAGTTAGATGGTATCTCAAAGTAGTTTTGATTTGCATTTCTCTGATGATTAAAGATGATGAGCATTTTTTCATGTGTCTGAAGGCCGCACACCTGTCTTCTTCAGAGAAGTTTCTCTTCAAATTCCTTGCCCAGCCTGCGATGGGATCCCTTGTTCTATTCTTGCTAATGCGTTTGAGTTCTCTGTGGATTCTGGTTATTAAACCTTTGTCAGAGATATACCCTGCAGATATCTTTTCCCATTCTGAGGGCTGTTTGCTTGCTTTACTTACTGTGTTCTTGGCTGTGCAGTAGCTTTTTAGTTTGATCAAGTCCCAGTAGTGTATTTTTGAAGCTGCTTCAATTGCCCGGGGGTCCTCCTCATAAAATACTCGCCCAGCCCGATTTCTTCAAGGGTTTTCCCTGCGCTCTCCTCTAGTATTTTCATAGTTTCATGTCTTAAGTTTAAATCTTTGATCCAGTGAGAGTCTATCTTAGTTAATGGTGAGAGGTGTGGGTCCACTTTCAGTCTTCTACAGGTTGCCAGCCAGTTCAACCAACACCATTTGTTAAATGGGGAATCTTTTCCCCACTGAATGTTTTTAATTGGCTTGTCAAAGATCAAATAACGGTAATTAGCTGGATTCATCTCTTGGTTCTCTATTCTGTTCCAGACATCTACTTCTCTGTTTTTGTGCCAATACCATGCTGTTTTGATCACCATTGATTTGTAGTATAGTCTGAGGTCGGGTAGCGTAATTCCTCCTGCTTTGTTTTTATTTCTGAGTAATGTCTTGGCTATTTATAAAAACCTATTATATCAGGTTTTTTCTGATTCCATACAAAAAGAAGTATTGTTTTTGCAAGATCTTTAAAGTATGACAGTGGAGCTTTAATGGGGATTGCATTAAAATTATATATTGCTTTGGGTAGTATGGACATTTTAACAATATTGATTCTTCCCAGCCATGAGCATGGTATGTTTTTCCATTTGTTAATATTTTCAGCTATTTCTTTTCTTAGAGTTTCATAGTTCTCTTTATAGAGATCTTTCACGTCCTTTGTTAGATAAATTCCCAAATATTTCATCTTCTTTGGCCCTACTGTGAATGGGATAGAGTCCTTAACTGTTTTTTCAACTTGACTGTTGTTGGTATATATAAAGGCTACTGATTTATGAATGTTCATTTTGTAGTAGAGTCCCTAGTGTTTTCCAGATATACTGTCATATCATCCGTGAAGAGCAAAAGTTTGATCTCTTCTGACCCTATATGGATACCCTTGATCGCCTTTTCTTCCCTAATTGCAGTGGCTAAAACTTCCATTACAATGTTGAAAAGCAATGGAGACAATGGGCAGTCTTGTCTGGTTCCTGATCTTGAGTGGAAATCATTCCAATTTAACTCCATTCAATATGATATTGGCTATGGGTTTGCTGTAGATGGCCTCTATTAGTTTAAGAAATGTCCCTTCTATACCAATTTTCTTAAGTTTTGTGATCATGAAGGGATGCTGGATATTATCAAAAGCTTTTTCTGCATTGATTGAGAGAATCATATGGTCTTTGTTTTTTAATTTGTTTATGTGCTGGATTACATTTATAGATTTACGTATATTGAACCAGCCTTGAGACCCTGGGATAAAACCGACTTGGTCATGATGTATAATTTGTTTGATGTGTTGCTGGATTCTGTTTGTTAGTATGTTGTGGAATATTTTTGCATCTATATTCATTAGTGATATCGGTCTATAATTTTCTTTTCTTGTTGGGTCTTTTCCTGGTTTGGGGATCAGGGTGATGTTTGCTTCATAGAACGTGTTGGGTAGTATTCCTTCTTTTTCTACATTTTGGAACAGGTTGAGTAACATAGGTACTAATTCCTCTTTAAAGGTTTGGTAGAATTCAGACGTGAAACCACCTGGTCCCGAGCTTTTCTTTTTAGGGAGGTTTTGTATGGTTGATGCTATTTCCGAACTTGATATGGGCCTGTTCAACATTTCCACTTGATTCTGGCTAAGTCTTGGAAGGTGACATGCTTCCATGTATTGGTCAATTTCCTTCAGATTTTCATATTTCTGAGAATACAGTTTCTTGTAATATTCATTAAGGATTTTTTGGGTTTCTGAGGAGTCTGTTGTTATTTCATCTTTGTTGTTTCTGATTGATGAGATTAGAGATTTTACTCTTTTTTTTTTTCCTAATTAGGTTGGCCAAAGGTGTATCTATTTTATTGACCTTTTTGAAAAACCAGCTTTTTGATTTATTGATCTGTTGTATTATTCTTTTGTTTTCAATTTCATTTAATTCTGCTCTAAATTTAGTTATTTCTTTTCTTCTACTGGGTTTGGGGTTGGAATGTTCTTCCTTTTCCAGTTGCTTGAGATGTCCCATTAAGTTGTTAATTTCCTCTCTTTCCGTTCTCTTGAGGAAGGCTTGCAGTGCTATAAATTTCCCTCTTAGAACTGCCTTTGTAGTGTCGCAGAGGTTCTGATAGTTCATGTCTTCATTGTTGTTTTGTTCCAAAAAATTGGCGATTTCTTTCTTAATCTCATCTCTGACCCAGCTATCATTCAGCATAAGGTTATTTAACTTCCATGTTTTTGTATGAGTTTGCAGATTCCTGTTGTTACTCAGCTCAAGTTTTATTCCATGGTGGTCCGAGAAGATGCATGGAATAATTTCTATTCCTTTAAATTTACTGAGGTTAGACTTGTGACCTAAGATGTGATCGATTTTGGAGTAAGTTCCATGGGCTGATGAGAAGTATGTGTATTCAGTTTTGTTGGGATGAAATGTTCTGTAGATGTCTGCTAAATCCAAATGTTGGATGGTTAGGCTTAAATCTAAGATTTCTTTGCTCAGCTTCTTACTGGAGGATTGATCCAACACTGCCAAAGGAGGGTTGAAATCTCCGACGATTATGGAGCGGGAGGAAATCAAGTTGCTCATGTCTGTTAGAGTTTCTCTTATAAATTGAGGTGCATTCTGGTTGGGTGCATAGATATTAATAATTGAGATCTCATCATATTGAGTATTACCCTTAACAAATATGAAGTGACCATTTTGTCCTTCCTTACTTTTGTTAGTTTAAAGCCTATTGTATCTACAAATAAAATTGCAACACCTGCTTTTTTCTGATTACCATTTGCCTTAAATATGGACGACTATCCTTTCACCCTGAGTCTGTATTTGTCTTTTAAGTTAAGATGTGACTCTTGTATGCAACAAATATCTGGCCTGAGTTTTTGTATCCAATCAGCTAACCTATGCCTCTTTAGAGGACAGTTTAAACCGTTCACATTAATGGAGAATATTGATAAGTCTGGTGAAGTTTTGGGTATCGAGTTTTTCAAAAGTCCAGCGGGCATTTTTAATCCTTTCGCCAGTGTGGAAATTGGAGTTTGATCTGAAGTTTCTGAGTGAGTTTACTTTTGTGGTATAGGATTGGGTTGGTCATTATAGAGGATAGGTCTGAGAAAATCCTGAAGAGCTGGTTTTGTTATGGCAAATTTCTTCAACATATGAATGTCATTAAAGTATTTAATTTCTCCATTATAAATGAAACTCAGTTTAGCTGGATACAAGATCCGGGGTTGAAAGTTATTTTGCTTTAGGAGATTAAAATTCGGTGACCACCCTCTTCTGGCTTGAAAAGTTTCAGCAGAGAGATCTGCAGTGATTCCAATAGTCTTCCCTTTTGAAGGTAATGGTTTTCTTTCTCCTGGCAGCTTTGAGGATTTTCTCCTTCATATTAACTTTAGTGAAGTTAATTATGATATGCCTGGGGGATGTCTTACTGGGGTTGAGTTGTGCTGGGGTTCTGAAGCTGTCCGCTCTCTGAATTTCAGAATCTCTAGGCATATCTAGAAAATTCTCTTTCATAATTTCACGCAGAAGGGCCTCTGTGCCCAGCGAGGCCACTTCATCTGTTTCTGGAACTGCTATGATTCACATATTCGCCTTCTTCGAATTATCCCAGAGCTCTCAGAGAGAGTGATCCATTTTTGCTCTCCATTTCTCTTCCTCTTTGAGAGTTTGGGAGCATTCAAAGGCTTTATCTTTGATGTTAGAAATCCTTTCTTCTGCTTGCTCCATTCTGTTGCTGAGGGATTCTACTATATTTTTCATATCTTTGAGGGCTGCAAATTCTTGCTTCAGTGTGTCTAAGTCTTTGGTGGTTTTGTCTTTAAATTCGTTAAATTCTTGAGACAACTTTTGAATTTCTCATCAAATTCCTAATTCCACTTTGTTAATCTTGTCTGCAATCCAAATTCTGAATTCGATTTCTGACATCTCAGCCAGTTGTTTATGAATGGGATCTTCAACTGCATCTGCCATATCTTTCCTTGGGGGGGGGGGTTGATCTATTCTGGTTATTCATGTTACCAGAGTTTTTCCGCTGATTCCACCCCATGGTTGTTTTACTCCCTCTGATTTTTTTCCCCTGGGGCTTTGTCGAGGGCCTGTACAGTGTTGTGGCCTAAGAAACTGGGGCCCTGTCTCGTGTGGTGGGGCCAAGTGGTTCTGTCTTGTTTTCAGCTGGTTTCTGTTCCACCCTAGTGAAATAGATACTTTGGATTGAAGTCTCAGCTGTGGAGAAATATCGGCAATTCAGTTACCCCGCCCCCCACCGGGAAACAATTGGAAAAGAAAAATCAAACCTTCCTACCACCGTCCACCCAGGGCACCACCTGATTTGTCCTCAGGCGGTTGGTTCAGTTCAAAAAGGTCCAAATCAATTGTCTCAGTCTGCACCTGTCTTGGGTGAGAGGGTTTAAGACGTCTCTGGGAACTGGATCACAGGGGTCTGGTGACTACTCTGGTGTGGCTTGCTCCAGTGCTGCATGGAGTCAGGAGAAGCCACCCAGCCAATAAATCAGTCTGGGAAGGTTGATTCCTCCTTCCCCACCTTGCACCACTTCACATCCAGTCACTGATAGCCCCGCAGTTGGCTGACCCAGTTGCCTGTAGTGAATCGGTACTCCAGGAGTTTGTACCTGCCTGAATCACAAGGAAGTCTGCCAGGCCGCTGCGCTCTGCCTCTCTCCAGCAGGAGGAGGTGAGGCCTGACAACCTCTGGTGCTTGATGAAGGTTGAGGGGTTTTCACTCAGGTCCAGTCTCGCCCTTGATTAATGTTACTGACAGAACAGAACAGAACAACTCTGCAGTTCCCCTGCAGAAGAGAAGCTGAATTGAGCTCCAAATCAGCTTGTCTTTGCTCTTATATTGTCTATAGGCTGATGATCCCCTGAGGGCCAGGTGCATCTTAGGTTTAGTAAAGGGGATCTCTGGGTCATCTCCGCCCTGGGAGTTTCCCTGGTTTGCAAGTTGGAGTTGCCTCAGGAAAACTCTGAGTCTCTGGTTGCCCAGGAAGACAGGGGGTGTGGCTTCAGAATATTCGGTAGTGAGCCGTATTGCTAGCAAAAGAGGGCTGCTGCTTTATGGCTCAGGCAACGGCTGCTCCGGTGTAGCTCCCCACCCGCCAACCGTCCTCTCCCCACTCCCGTACCCCAGAGTCTGCACCAACTGGCTGCAGCCCAGCACTGTCTACACCCCTAGAACAATCGCCCAAGAGTCTGGACCCCTTGGGGACAGGCCTCCAGACCTTGGAGTGACAGCAGAGGGAAGCGCGGGGAGCGCTGGGAGCCTGTGGTTGCGGGCAGAGAACACACAGAACTTTACACAGTTTTATGCCTGGCTGTATTGTCACCAAAAGATGGCTGTCACACTGTGCCTCAGGGAACTGCCACTCCAGTGCAGTCCCCTCTCCACCGTCCGACCGGGACTAGCCTCCAGACCCGAGTGTGAGCGAAGGGGAGTGCTGGGAGCTCAGAATTCCAGGTAGAGACTATGTACAGTTTATACAGTTTTATGCCTGGCAGGAGGACACTGTGGCACCCTAGTAGGGGAGGTAGGTCCAGTTTTTAGAGGGTCTCTCCCGTGGAGTGTAGTGGGGGACCTTTGAACTCTGAGCCGTTCTCATGGGGGAGGAGACTCCCATCCACTTGGTGATGGATTTTTTACCTTTTGTTTGTATCCTTGTGGTCGCAGCTCGCCTCAGCGGAGTTGACGTGCATTCTACAACCTTCTCTCTTAGTGCAGCTCAAATCCACCAGGTTACTTGCTGAATTTTTGTCCTTTAAATCTCCTTCTGGACGGGAGCCTCTGTGGAAAGCTGGCTTCAGTCAGCCATCTTGTCTCCTCCCTACTTTTTTTAGTTCCAGAACTGGGTTCTTTAAATGTTTTCATCCACTTGCATATGGAATTCCTGTGTGGTGCTTCTTTATTGTACTGGGTTCTAAACCTTCTTTGGACAGTAGTGGTAGATTTTAGTTCAATCAACCGAAGAACACAATTTACTTTCTTTTCTAGTGAAGTCATGGGTCAATAGTGATTCTGTAAAATAAGTAATTTTAAGATTAAATTTCTAAAAATAAAATTTCTAAAAATAAAAAAGAGCTAGATGTATCAAACTTTCTAATCCCTTTTACAAATTCTTTCCATTGCATACACTTACAACATTACAACTAATTTAAATCGCACATGAACTTTATGGTCAGTCTGTCTATCTATCTAACTATCTAATTTTAACTCTCACCATCATCAAGGGCCCTAGACATGATATAAAACTAAATTAATTTTGCATCTCAGTTCTGCTACTGTTTTCATGTGTGAATTTGGGTGGGTAGAAAGGCTATTCAGAGTATATGTATTTTCTGCTTCCTAAGGTTATAGTGAGGATACAATGATGATGTATGTAAAGGCTTTATCATAGTTTCTGGCATATAATAAATGTTCAGTATATGCAAATCTTAATTGTGTTATTATTATAGCAATTCCGCTAAGACAGACACCATGAAGGCTGGTCATTTGAAGCCAAAGCTTACAGTATATCCTCTCCTTCTACTAAGCAAGGGAAGAGAATATAATAAGTTATAAAGCATGTCACCTTTTAGAAATAGGATGTCATCTCTATAATTGACCTTGCTACTTTTGACTCCCTTTGCAAATCACTAAGTCAAAGAGGGAATGTGTGTGATGTAAGAGCAGCAAACCAGGCACCAGGGGTACAGGGTGTAGAGAAAGCTTAGTGTTCATGGACCATTGAACCATTGGAAAGCCAGTCTTGTGCAGAATTTTAGCTTCACGCTGGAGAAACTGATCTGGAGAGATTAAATACTAGGTCTTGGGTCACAGAGCAGAGTTGAGACCAGAACACTGGTTCTGTGACTCCAAGTAAGGTTAGTGACCATTATTCTTCATTACTACTTCTCAAATTATGGCCCCAAACCACCACCAGCAGCTTCACCTGGGAAGAAATCAGAACTGCAAAGTCTCCATTTCACCTTAGACGTGTTGAATTAGGAACTCTTATGGTCAGCCACAGGGGTCTGTTAAAACAAGGTGGTTCTGATGCTTCATCAAATTTGAGAACCACTGCTCTTTAGTATGTTGGATACTAAAGATTTTTTCTAACCCAATGAATATACATTTCTGAAAGTCCAGGTATAAATGAAAGAAAAATACGAATATAAGAGAACACCCAGAAAGAAGAGCAAAATAGAGTATCTGATATAGATATACGCACCCACATTTGTTTTCTCTCAGAAGGCAAGTATCTGCTTCTTTCACCAGTTTCAGGTCCCATTACTGAGATAGCTTTTGTCTTCTGTGATTTATTACAAAGATACAAGTGCATTTTCAGTTTCAGTATGATTTGTTGGATGTAGGAATGGACTATTGGTTCTTCCAAGCATGTAAACACAAATACATTAGAGCAGGCAGAAGGTGGATTTGTATGAGAAATATTATTGTTTGGTCCAACTATTTGGCTGTTATTCTCCAAAAATATGACAGCATGAACAAATAATGTGAGAGTGCTGAGAAATTGATGTTTCACGGCAAAGCCCACAGTCTCTGGAATGCTTAAATCATGTTCCATAGAGCTATCCTTTCTTTCTCCCCTAGCATCTGTGGGTGGTGTGTGAAAGTAGTTGAGTGTAATATAATAATGATTTCTTATGGATCTGTCTGGACAGATCTTTCTCACTCATCATCAAACCAAATAAAAGTGCCTGGTGATATTTTAGATCCTGGAGCATTTTGATTATTTTGGAAAGGATTTTATAGCAAAAGCATCGTTTTTTGGTTTTCTAACAATTTCACAACAGAGGAAAAATGGTTGGGTTATTTTATGAAAACTTTGAAATGAAATGGTTTAAAGCATTGATAGGCCCTAGAAAATACCACTAGGCTTCTACAGAAATTCTGTACAATTTGGGTAGGTGGGCTGCCGTTTTAATGCTTACATAGGAGCTGTAATTCTAATGAGAGATTACAGATGTGGATGATGGATTATGGGAAGAATTAAAAATGTTTGGAGCCTGATTATGTTGCGGCCACTTCACACGTGATAGTCATTATTCTTGCTCTTGTTCAGGATCAACATTATCATCATCAATATAATCATAGCTGACATTTATTGAATATTGGGATTGTGCTGGGCGCTGTAATCTGACTCTTTGTGTGTCTACTCCTACACCATATTTTGCCGTGTATAATGTGTACTTTTTGCCCAAATTGCCATGGGTAGTACAGCTCAGGAACAGGGGAGCCAGGTAGGCCTCCTAGGGCCTCCAGGCCCTTCCCTTTCCCTTCACTGTCTTGCCTGGGCCCACTGGGTACATGGGGTTCCAGTCTGGGAGGATCTGGAATTTGGTAGGAATGAACTGGAGCAGCCTCCACCAAGCGCTGTGATCAGGGGAGAGGGTGGTGGTGGGGCTGGTAAGGTGGGTCGTGGCTGTGTTGGGTGAGGGCTGAGGCCTGAGGCCCAGCTGAGTGAAGGGGACTAGGAAGGAGTCCTACACAGGCACAGGGACCTGCATGGCTGCCCATGGGCTGAACAGCCTCTCAAGCTCCTGCCTTGCCAGCCATGCATGTGGTCGTCTCAGCTGCAGCCCTAGATGTGGCAGGGAGGGAGGAGCACCTAGGGAAGAGGCAGCCTTGACAGAGTGGGTGGCTGCAGGAGGGTGATGTGATCTGCACATTTACCAGTGGGGGATTAGCCCTCCCTGGATGTGCCACTCCTGGCTGATAGCTGACCACTCTCTAGAAGTGTGTTTTCCTAGGGTCCAAAACATAGGTGTGCATTATACATGGGAATGCATTTCACATGGAAAAATACAAGATAATCCTCTATTCCTCACTAGAACCTTAAAGGTAAGTAATATGGTTGCCCATTCTACAGATGAAGGAATTTAAATGAGAGCTGTGTCATCTGCTCTCAGGATCACAAAGCTGAGGACACATGGTCGGGATAAAAGACCAAGAAGTTTGCCTCTGGAACCCCCTCCTCAGCACTACATGATGCTGCCTTCCCATTGTATTTAATCTGGACATCAGTGCTGAATTACATGTGAATTATTCTCTCAGTACCAAGGAGGAAAACCAGGCGCAGAGAGAGGTAATAACTTGCTAAGGTCAACAGGGCCAACAAGTGGCATTTGTGCCATTTGCGATCTCCACACAGCCTGCTAGCACCTCGCACACACCTCAGTTTTCTTGTGCTTTCCTTTGTCTTGTCTTTGGCTCCAGTGTGATACATTTTTATTATTATTACAGATTATTATGAGGATACAAATGGTTAGGTTACAATGTTTACATTTGTTAGGTAAGGTCCCTGTTGTAGTTGTTCCCCTCACCCAAGAGGTGTGCCATATACCCTTACATTGTGCCTATTAAGTGGGAGCATGTCAATCCCTCCCATTCCCCCTTCCTGCCCCTCCACCATCCTTCCAACTTGAATTAAATTGTGTTTTTCTTTTGTGTGGGCCTGTATTAGTTCATTTACTGGCTTCGTATTAGTATTGAATACATTGGATGCTTGCTTTTCCATTCTTATGATACTTTAGTAAAGATAATGTTCTCCAACTCTATCCAAGTTCACACAGAAGATATAAAGTCTCCATCTTTTTTATGGCTGAATAGTAGTATTCCATGGTGTCATATGCTGCAGCGTATTAATTTGTTCATGGATTGGTGGGCTCTGGGTTGGTGATTGTGAATTGAGCTGCACTTAACAATTTAGTGCAAATGTCCTTATGATGAAATAATTTTTTTTCTTCTGGATAGATACCTAGTAATGGGATTGTGGGATCAAATGGGAGGTCTAGTTTGAGTTCTTTGGGGATTCTCCGTACATCTTTCCAAAGAGGCTGTATTAGTTTGCAGTCTCGTCAACAGTGTAAAAGTCTTCCCTTCTCTTCACATCTGCACCAGCATCTGCAGCTTTCAGACATTGCTATGTGGGCTACTCTCACTGGGGTTAGGTGATATCTCAGGGTGGTTTTGATTTGCATTTCTCTGATGATTAAGGATGATGAGCATTTTTTGAGGTATTTGTTGGCCATTCATCTGTCTTCTTCAGATAAGGTTCTGTTCATGTCTCTTGCCCAGTGATAGATGGGGTTTTTTGCTATTTGTTGTTGATTTATTTGAGTTTTCTGTAGATCCTGGTTATCAAACCTTTGTCAGATTCATAACATGCAAATATCTTTTCCCATTTTGAAGGTTGCCTGTTTCTTTAGTTGTGCAGAATCTTCCAACTTAATTAAGTCCCATTTATTTATTTTTGTTGTTGTTACCATACTGATGAAGTCTTCTTCATAAAACCTTTCCCTAGGTCAATATTATTTATAATTTTTCCCATGCTTTCTTCTAGGATTTTTATCATTTTGTGTGTTACATTTAAATCTTTTATCCACTGTGAGTCAATTTGTGTAAGTGGTGAGAGGTGAAGGTCCAGTTCTTTACATGTCCAGTTCTCCCAGAACTATTTATTGAATAGGGATTCTTTTCCCCAGTATATGCTTTTGTCTGGTTTGTTGAAGATCAGATGGCAATAAGATGCTGGTTTTATCTCTATCTTTACTATTTTGTTCCATAGATGTATGTCTCTATTTTGTGCCAATATTATTCTGTTTTGATCACTGTGGACTTGCAGTATAACCTGAACTCTGGCAGAGTGATGGCTCTGTATTATTTTTTATTACTAAAAATTGCCTTGGCTATATGTTTTTCTTTTTTTTTTTCTGGCTCCATAAAGAACAGTATATATTTTTGAGTTCTTCAAAGTATGATGTTGGTATTTTAGTGAGGATTGTGTTAAATCTGTAGATTGCTTTGGTTGGTATAGACATTTTAACAGTGTTGATTCTTTGCAGCCAAGAGCTTGGTATCTTATTCCATTTTTTAATGTCTTCTGCTATTTCTTTCTTAGGGTTTCATAATTCTCTGTGTAGAGATCCTTCAGTTCCTGTGTTAGATATATTCCCAAGTATTTCATTTTCTTTGTAGCTACTGGGTAGCTATTGTGTTGTTGATTTACTTCTTAGCTTGATTGTTATTTGCATATACAAAGGCCAATTGGCATATACAAAGGACATTAATTTTATACCCTGAAATGTTAACTATATTTCTCGATCACTTCCAGAAGTCTTATGATTGAGTCTCTGGGATTCTCTAAGTACAAGATCATAACATCAGCAAAGAGTGAGTTTGACCTCCTGTGTCCCCATTTGAATGCCCTTAACATCCTTGTATTGTCTGATTGCATTAGCTAGACTTCCAGCCCTATGTTGACTTGTAGTGGTGATAGTAGACATCCTCGTCTGGTTCCAGTTCTAAGTGGAAAAGATTTCAGTTTTACTCCATTCAGTATTATATTTGCTGTGGGTTTGTTGTAGATGTCTTCAATTAGTTTAAGATATATCCCATCTATATCTAATTTCTTTTTTCTTTTTTTTAAATTAAATTAAATTTTTTTTTTAATTGTTGGGGATTCATTGAGGGTACAATAAGCCAGGTTACACTGGTTGCAATTGTTAGATAAAGTCCCTCTTGCAATCATATCTTGCCCCCATAAAGTGTGACACACACCAAGGCCCCACCCCCTCCCTCCTTCCCTCTTTCTGCTTTTCCTCCCCCCACCCATAACCTTAATTGTCATTAATTGTCATCATATCAAAATTGAGTACATAGGATTTATGCTTCTCCATTCTTGTGATGCTTTACTAAGAATAATGTCTTCTACTTCCATCCAGGTTAATACGAAGGATGTAAAGTCTCCATTTTTTAAAATAGCTGAATAGTATTCCATGGTGTACATATACCACAGCTTGTTAATCCATTCTTGGGTTGGTGGGCATTTAGGCTGTTTCACATTTTGGCGATTGTAAATTGAGCTGCAATAAACAGTCTGGTACAAGTGTCCTTATGATAAAAGGATTTTTTTCCTTCTGGGTAGATGCCCAGCAATGGGATCGCAGGATCAAATGGGAGGTCTAGCTTGAGTGCTTTGAGGTTTCTCCATACTTCCTTCCAGAAAGGTTGTACTAGTTTGCAGTCCCACCAGCAGTGTAAAAGTGTTCCCTTCTCTCCACATCCACGCCAGCATCTGCAGTTTTGAGATTTTGTGATGTGGGCCATTCTCACTGGGATTAGATGATATCTCAGGGTTGTTTAGATTTGCATTTCTCTAATATATAGAGATGATGAACATTTTTTTATGTCTTTGTTAGCCATTCGTCTGTCATCTTTAGAGAAGGTTCTATTCATGTCTCTTGCCCATTGATATATGGAATTGTTGGCTTTTTTCATGTGGATTAATTTGAGTTCTCTATAGATCCTAGTTATCAAGCTTTTGTCTGATTCAAAATACGCAAATTCCTTTCCCATTGTGTAGGTTGTCTCTTTGCTTTGGTTATTGTCTCCTTAGCTGTACAGAAGCTTTTCAGTTTAATGAAGTCCCATTTGTTTATTTTTGTTGTTGTTGCAATTGCCATGGCAGTCTTCTTCATGAAGTCTTTCCCCAGGCCAATATCCTCCAGTGTTTTTCCTATGCTTTCTTGGAGGATTTTTATTGGTTCATGCCTTAAATTTAAGTCCTTTATCCATCTTGAATCAATTTTTGTGAGTGGGGAAAGGTGTGGGTCCAGTTTCAGTCTTTTACACGTAGACATCCAGTTTTCCCAACACCATTTATTGAATAGGGAGTCTTTCCCTCAAGGTATGTTCTTGCTTGGTTTATCGAAGATTAGGTGGTTGTAAGATGTTAGTTTCATTTCTTGGTTTTCAATTTGATTCCAAGTGTCTATGTCTCTATTTTTGTGCCAGTACCATGCTGTCTTGAGCACTATGGCTTTGTAGTACAGACTAAAATCTGGTCTGCTGATGCTCCCAGCTTTATTTTTATTACTAAGAACTGTGTTAGCTATACAGGTTTTTTTCTGGTTCCATGCAAAACGCAGAATCATTTTCTCCAAATCTTGAAAGTACCATGTTGGTATTTTGATAGGAATGGCATTGAATAGGTAGATTGCTTTGGGAAGTATAGAAATTTTGACAATGTTGATTCTTCCCATCCATGAGCATGGTATGTTCTTCCCTTTGTTAATATCCTCTGCTATTTCCTTTCTGAGGATTTCATAATTTTCTTTATAGAGGTCCTTCACCTCCTTCATTAGGTATATTCCCAGGTATTTCATTTTCTTTGAAACTATGGTGAAGGGAGTTGTGTCCTTAATTAACTTCTCATCTTGACTGGTATTGGTGTACACAAAGGCTACTGACTTGTGGACATTGATTTTATATCTTGAAACCTTACTGCATTTTTTGATGACTTCTAGGAGTCTTGTGGTTGAGTCTTTGGGGTTCTCTAAGTATAAGATCATGTCGTCAACAAAGAGGGAGAGTTTGACCTCCTCTTCTCCCATTTGGATTCCCTTTATTTCCTTGTCTTGCCTAATTGTATTGGCTAGAACTTCCAGCACTATGTTGAATGGTAAAGGTGACAGAGGACAACCTTGTCTGGTTCCAGTTCTAAGAGGAAAAGCTTTGAGTTTTACTCCATTCAGTAAAATATTGGCTGTGGGTTTGTCATAGATAGGTTCAATCAGTTTTAGAAATGTGCCACCTATGCCTATACTCTTCAGTGTTCTAATTAGAAAAGGATGCTGGATTTTATCAAATGCTTTTTCTGCATCTATTGAGAGGATCATGTGATCTTTATTTTTGCCTCTGTTAATATGGTGGATAACGTTTATGGACTTGCATATGTTAAAACAGCCTTGCATCCCTGGGATGAAGCCTACTTGATCATGATGAATGACTTTTTTGATGATAAGCTGTAATCTATTGGCTAGGATTTTGGTTGAGAATTTTTGTGTCTATATTCATGAGTGAGATTGGTCAAAATTCTCCTTTTTGTTTGCGTTTTTTCCTGGTTTTGGTATCAGGGTGATGTTTGCTTCATAGAATTTGTTGGGGAGGATTCCTTCTTCCTCAATTTTTTGGAATAATTTCTGCAGTACAGGAATAAGCTCTTCCTTGAAGGTTTGATAGAATTCTGGAGTGAAGCCATCTGGACCGGGGCATTTTTTGGTTGGAAGATTTTTTATTATTTCTTTGATCTCAGTGCTTGAAATTGGTCTGTTCAGGAGCTCTATTTCTTCCTGGGTAAGTCTAGGGAGAGGGTGTGATTCCAAATATTGATCCATTTCCTTCACATTGTCAAATTTCTGGGCATAGAGTATCTGGTAGTATTCAGAGATGATCTCTTGTATCTCTGTGGGATCAGTTGTCATTTCCCTTTATCATTTCTGATTGAGGTTACTAGAGATTTTACTTTTTTATTTCTCATTAGTCTGGCCAATTGTTTATCTATTTTATTTATTTTTTCAAAAAACCAACTCCTTGTTTCATTAATTTTCTTAATGATTCTTTTGTTTTTAATTTCATTGATCTCTGATTTGATTTTGGATATTTCTTTTCTTCTACTGAGTTTAGGCTTAGATTGTTCTTCTTTTTCCAATTCCATAAGATCTCTTGTGAGATTGTTGATGCACTCTCTTTCTGTTTTTCGAATGTAGGCATCTAAAGCGATGAATTTTCCTCTGAAAACTGCTTTGCAGTATCCCACAGGTTTTAGTAGCTTGTGTCTTCATTGTTGTTATGCTCAAGGAAGTTAATAATTTCCTGTTTTATTTCTTCCTGCACCCATCTGTTATTCAAAAGAAGATTGTTTAATTTCCATGTCTTTGGGTGGGGTCAAGCATTTTGTTAGAGTTGAGTTCCACCTTTAGCGCCTTATGGTCTGAGAAGATACAAGGTAAAATTTCAATTCTTTTGATTCTGTTGATATTTGTTTTGTGTCCCAGGATGTGATCAATTTTGGAGAATGTTCCATGGGGTGATGAGAAGAATGTATATTCTTTATCTTTGGGATGGAGTGTTCTATATGCGTCTATCAAGCACAGTTGTTCTAGGGTCTCATTTAAATCTCTTATATCTTTGTTTAATTTCTGTTTAGAGGATCTGTCCAGCTCTGTTAGAGGAGTGTTAAAGTCCCCTGTTATTATGGTATTATCAGATATCATATTGCTCAGACTGAATAAGGTCTGTTTCAAGAATCTGGGAGCATTTAAATTGGGTGCATAAATATTTAGAATTGAAACATCTTCTTGTTGTATTTTTCCCTTGACCAATATAAAGTGACCATCTTTGTCTTTGACTTTAGTTGCTTTAAATCCACATGAATCTGAAAGTAAGATTGCAACTCCTCTTTTCTTCTGAATTCCATTTGCCTGAAAAATTGTCTTCCAACCCTTGACTTGGAGCTTTAATTTGTCTTTTGAAGCCAGGTGTGTTTCTTGCAGACAGCAAATGGATGGCTTGTGTTTTTTAATCCAGTCAACCAATCTATTTCTCTTCAGTGGGGAATTCAAGCCATTAACATTTATTGAGATAATTGATAAGTGTGGTAGTATTCTATTCATCTTATTTGGTGAGAGTCCGTTGCTTAGTTTCATCTTTTGCATCAGTGTGGAGGTTAGGTTCTGTCCTTTAATTTCTGAGTTCTTACTTTGCTGCTGATCCATTGTGGTGGTCAGTGTGCAGAACAGGTTGAATATTTCCTGTAGAGCTGGTCTTGTTGTGGCGAATTTCCTCAATGTTTGTTTATCCGTAAATGATTTGATTTCTCCATCAATTTTTAAGCTTAGCTTAGCAGGTTGAAGAATTCTGGGATGGAAATTGTTCTGTTTAAGTAGATTAAAGCAATGACCATGTCTTCTTGCTTGTAAGTTTCATTAGAGAAGTCTGCGGTCACTGTGATGGATTTGCCCCTGTAGGTCTACTGGCACTTACTCCTGGCAGCTTGCAGAATCTTTTCTTTTGTCTTGACTTTGTACAGTTTCATCACAATGTGTCTTGGAGAAGCTCGGTTAGAGTTGAGGCGACCTGGGGTCCGATAGCCCTCTGAAAGCAGTGTGTCAGAATCTTTGGTGATATTTGGGAAATTTTCTTTTATAATATTCTCTAGTATGGCTTCCATTCCTCTGGAGCATTCTTCTTCCCCTTCTGGAATTCCTATAACTCGTATGTTGGAACGCTTCATAAAGTCCCACAATTCTGACAGTGAACGTTCTGCTTTCTCTCTCTTCTTTTCTGCCTCTTTTACTATCTGAGTTATCTCAATAACTTTGTCTTCTACTTCTGAAATCGTTCTTCTTCATGGTGTAACCTGTTGCTGATACTTTGCATTGCATCTTTAAGTTCCCTAATTGACTGTTTCATTTCCTTCAGCTCTGCTATATCCTTTTTATATTCTTCATATCGTTCATCTCTTATTTGATTCTGTTTTTGGATTTCCTTTTGGTTATTTTCCACTTTTTTAGCAGTTTCCTTCATTGTTTCCATCATTTCTTTCATTGTTTTCATCATGTGTATTCTAAATTCCCTTTCTGTCATTCCTAACATTTCTTTATAGGTGGAATCCTCTGCAGTAGCTACCTCACGGTCCCTTGGCGGGGTTGTTCTGGACTGGTTCTTCATGTTGTCTGGAGTTTTCTGCTGATTCTTCCTCATGAGTGATTTCTTTTATGTGTTTCCTTGCCCTAATTTTCCTTTCACTTCCTCTTACTCTTTAAGTTCTCGTGCCTGTGGACTAAGGGTTAGATGAGTCCTTTTGGTACAGGACCAGAAGGGTGAGAAGGTTGAAGAGCAAGAAAGGGATGAAAGAAAGGAGGACCGAGTGAAAAACAGAAAAAAAAAATAGAGAAAGGAGAGGGGGTGGGTAAAAGGCATATTGACCATAGAAGAGAGGCACATAAAGAGGCAGACAGAGCAATATAGGTGTACAGTAGGGTACTTTGACACAACCTTTAAAAAAAATCACCTTCTGGGGGTCCCCAGTTGGGTGGGTCCCTTGATGTCAGCAGCTCTTTGCTAACCTGATCAGACACATTAACCCACCTCCACCAAGTACAGAGGAAAGACAAAAATGCTATGAATCAAACCAAAACAAGCAAACAGAAAACTTGACGGGCTAAAATTGGGTGGAAAACCAAATAATAGCGGCAGAAACACTAGCAAAAGTGAAGTTCTAGTTATTGAAAAAGGCAGTAATGGGAAATTATAATTAAACTAGAAAAATCGAGAAAGAAAAAAGACCTGTATTGAAAAGGTTGAAATTAAAAAACAAAACAACAGCAACATCATCAAATTAAACAAAAAAACAACCAAACCAAAACCAAAACAAAAACAACAAAAACAGAAAAAACAAAACACAACCAAAAAGAAAGCAGTATGCATATGTTGTTGAATATTGTATGGGCAACACATGGTCTTCTGGGGTATGATATGTTAATCACAGTTCTGATACGACTGGAGGCTGCTGATTTCTCAAACCCCAGCAGGTAGACACCCTAAATCTCTCTTCAGCCCACGTAAAAGGCACTTCGAACTTGTAAACTTGCTGAGCAGAAGCTTTCCCAGGAAAGTGCTTGTCTCTGGAATCACTGCTAAAGTGGCTATCCACCTACCCAGTGTGCCAAAACCGGTCTCACTCTGCCCCTGAGGGTTATGGCTGAAAGGCAACTCAGACCCCACCCTTAGGTTACTCGGTTGCTGGGTTACCAGCTGTCACCCAATTCTAGCTCTGCGACCCTGAGGCTGGAGCTTGCCGGGGCAGATCACTCACAATGGCTCCCTGTGGCCCACAGCCAAACACTATTAGCTCCGTCTGGCTCAGCGGCTCAGACTGGGTCCCTAGACAATGGCCAAAGTTCTCCACATTCCTGCTCAGGCTCTCCCCAAGGCAGTTCAACTGAGTGCGAAGTCCAAAGACACCAAAACAGTTCACAGGTAAGGCCTTTCCAGTTTGCAGTCTCACTGCTGCTGAACTTACAGTTGCGAGTGGGTTTAGACTGATTGAACACACGTGACCACTTGCCAGTTTTCCACTGTTTTAGTCCTCTTCTTGGGGTTCAGAGGAGGAGTCTCTCTATCCTCACAGGGTGATAGGATGATAGGATCTGCCTATCATCACCCCTCACAGATCCCACTAGCCAGATCCCACCATGCCTGGACTCCTATCTCCCCGGACTCATGGTGCCCAGATGCAAGGAAGCTGCTACTCAGCTGCCATCTTGTTCTCCTCTCTATATCTAATTTCTTAAGTGTTTTTATCAGAAAAGGATGCTGAATTTTTTTGATTGCTTTTTCTGCATCTATTAAGAGGATCATATGGTCTATTTTTTGCTTCTATTTATGTTGTGAATTATATTTATCAATTTGCATATGTTAAACCAACCTTGCTTCTATGGAATATAGCTCACCTGATCATGACGTATAATTTTTTAAATATGCAACTGTGTTTTATTTTCTAGGATTTTATTGAGTAATTTTTGCATCTATATTCATTGGTAAGATTGGTCTGTAGCTTTCCTTTTTTGCTGGGTCCTTCCATGGTTTTGCTATCAGGATGATGTTTGCTTCATAGAAGGCATTGGGAAGGGTCCCCCTCTTCTCAATAGTTTGGAATAATTTTTGCAGTATAGGTACAAGCTCTTCTCTGAAGGTTTGATAGAATTCTGGTGTGAAGCCATCTTGTCCAGGGCTTTTCTTTTTGGTGGTGGTGGGGAGCTTTTTTATTGTTTCTTCAATTTTGGTGCTTAATATTGGTCTGGTCAAGAAGTATACCTCTTCTTGGTTAAGTCTAGGGAGGCTATATGACTCTAAGTATTGCAATTTCCTCCTTGTCAAATTGCTGGGCATAGAGTTTTCTGTAGTAATCAGAGATGATCTCTTGTATCTTTGTGATATCTGCTATGGTTTCTCCTTTTTTGATTCTGATTGAGGTTATTAGAGATCTTTTCTGCTTCTAGTGAGTCTGGCCAAAGGTTTATCAATTTTGTTTATCTTTTGAAGGACCAATGTTTTGTTTCATTATTTTATGAATGATTCATTTGTTTTTTTATTTCATTTATTTATGACTTAATTTTGGTTATTTCTTTTTTTCTGCCAAGTTTGGGATTGGATTGCTCTTCCTTTTCCATACCTTGAGATGGCTTATTAGGTTGTTGATGTGCTGCCTTTCTGGTTTTTGGATAAGGGCATCTAATGCAATGAATTTCCTTCTTAGGACTGCTTTTGCAGTATCTGATAGCATTGGGTAGCTTGTGGCTTTGTTGTCATTATGTTCAAGGAATCTTATGATTTCCTTCCTTACCTCCTCCTTGACCCATCTGTCATTCAGCATAATGTTGTTTGGTTTAAAAAAGGGTGGAGGGGACTTTATGAGGGGATGAAGGCTTTTGTTGGAGTTGAATTTTACCTTTATTCCCTCATGGTCTGGAAAAGTACAAAGTATAATTTGAATTCTTTTAACTTTGTTGAGGTTTGATTTGTGTCGGGGGATATGACCAATTTTGGAGTATGATCTATGAACTGATGAGAAGAATGGACACTTATTAGTTTTGGGGTGGTATGCTTTGTATATTTTTATTAAGCCCAGTTTTTCTAGGGTTGAATTTAGGTCCCTTGTGTCCTTGTTCAGTTTCTGTTTAGAGGATCTGTCCAGTTGTATCAGAGGCCTGTTGAAGTCCTCAGTATTGTGATGTTGTAGGATATCATATTGTTCAGACCAGTGAGGGTTCATTTTATTAATCTGGGAGCATTTAATTTGGGTGCATAAATGTTTAGAGTTGAAGTGTCCTCTTGTTGTATGGTTCCCTTGAATAGCATATAGTGTCCAAATTTGTCTTTCTTTACTTTTGTTGCTTTAAATCCACATGTATCTGAAAATAAAATTGTAACCCCTCCTTTTTTCTGATTTCTATTTGCCTGAAATATTGTTTTCCTGAGTCTTGTCTTAGAGGTTAGATATATTTCCTGAATACATCAAATAGTTGGTGTGTGTGTGTGTGTTTAATCCATCAGCCAGCCTGTGCCTCTTCAGTGGGGGAATTCAAGACATTCACATTTATTGAGAGAATTGATAAGTATGGTGGAGTTCTGTTTGTCTTGTTTTGTGAAGGTTCATTGCTTAGTTTTATCCTTTATACCCATTGAGGAAGCTAGGTTTTGTCCTTTAGTTTCTGGGTATCTATTTTGCTGGTGGTCCATTATGATGGTTAGTATAAAGAACAGGTCTGAGTACTTCCTGCAGAGCTGGTGAATTTTGGTGGATTTCCTCAGTGTTTGCATGTCAGTGAAAGATTTGATTTTTCTGTTGAATGTGAAATTTAGTTTAACAGGGCCGAAAATTGTGTTGTGTAACAAGGTTAAAGTTAGATGACCACTCCTTCTGACTTGATAAATTTCACCTAAAAAGTCCACTGTCACCCTGATAGGTCTACCCTTATAAGTCAATTTGTGCTTACTCTTGGCTACTTGAAGAATTTTCTCTTTCATTTTGACATGGGCCAGGTTCATTTTAATGTGTCCAGGAGATGCTTTGTTTGTATTAAGACAAACTGGTGTTCAATATCCTTCTAAAAGGAGTGTGCCAGAATCTTTGGTGATGTTTGGAAAATTCTCAGTTATGACATCCTCCATGCCTTTGAGTCTCTCTTCTTCTCCTTCAGAGATACCTATAATTTATATCTTTATATGCTTTGTGAAGTCCTATCATTCTTTAAGAGATTGCTTACATTTGTTTTCTTTTCTGCCTCTTCAATTGCCTGAGGGAGCTCAAGAGTTTTATCCTCTACCTCTGAGATTTTTTTCTTCTCCATGATTTAATCCATTACTGATACTTTCTATCACATCTTTAAGTTTCCTGAATGATTCCTTCAATTCCTTAAGCTCTGATGTATCCTTTATAATTTAATCATGTCTTTCATTTACTTTTGGGGTCAACTTTTGGATTTCTTTTTGATTGTTATCTATTTTCCCTAAAATTTCTTTATTGTTTTTGCCATCCATACTCTTAATTCCTTTCTGTTATTTCTATAATTTCTTTATAGTTGGGATTGTCTATTATGACTGTCTCTTGATTCTTGAGGGGGAGGTTTATCTGTTTTTTCATGTTACCAGAATTTTTTTGTTGGTTCCTCCTCATGTGTGTTTTCTTCTTGTTCACTTTCTTCTCCTTCTTCTCCTCTCTTTTCCTTCTTTCCCCTAATTTTCCTTATTTCTGTGGTTGGGTGTTGAAGTTGCCTTGGCTCCTGGAGTCCCTCACTCTCTCACTGCACCTTCCCAACAATGTTTCCGGGATGGACAATCTAGTAAGAAGTGGCTGGAGTTTGTTCACCCTGATCTTATTGAGAGCAGTTGGCAAGGACATATGTCTAGCCCACCATCTTGGAACCACCCCATGTGTATGTCTTTTTTCAGTGTGTGAAACTTCTCACAACTTTTGTCCAAGAAACAGATAGGCTTCTGATAATCTGGCCCTTTTAGGAAGAAAATAGATAATTTGGCTGCATACTGAGGACTCTGTTAAGAGAGGCAGTATAAAATTTCTGATTCTATGAAGAATGTGAATAATGCTCCAGAAGAAATAGAAAGCTCAATTCCAATTTGAATCCCTGTTGTTTATTTCCTAGTTATGGGAGGCTGGTCATCAAATCAATCTCTGCTTGGATCTATATTGCTTGCTAACAGACACAATTTTGATATTATTTTGAAGTAACAAATAAGAGTAAATATCATCAACTAAAAGACATTCATGAATATGTGTTGAGCAATGTAATGACCTTGGACCATTCACTTCAACATTTTGGGTCTCAATTCCTGAATCTGCAGAAGTGACATGAACATCACTTACAGGGGTGCAGTGACATCCCAATCTTGTCTCCCAATCTTTCACTTTGTAACCAGATTCAGCATTTATTCAACAACATAAATCAAATCATATCAGTTCCTCTTACCCCTACTCCCAGCTTAAACTCTGCAATTGCAATTTATAACTAAATTCAAAATATTTGCTGTGACCTCTGAGGCTTGTGATCTGGTCTTCCCCACTTCAACCTTACCACCTGCTTACCTTCCTTCCTACTGCCTGCCCTGGGGTCAGCTTGGCTGTCTCTCCAGTCCTGGTTAAGTTATGATCTTCTCTGCCTCAGGATAGTTGCACCTATTTTGTCTTCTGAAAATAACTTTATTCCTGTAGCATATATACCTATATACCAATAGTTTTACATGTCTCATGGCCAGTGCTAAATGTAGCAACTCTATGTCACTTTAGAAGTTAAATCTGCATTAACAAGACCACTCCATTCCTAGAAGCTTCACCAGAGTCATGAGTTTTAATTATACCAAAGAAAATGAGCTATTTGGTATTTTCTGTTGTTATTCATACAACTTAATCAGCATACTAGATGAAATGAAGTTCAGGAGTTTTAATTACACCAAGATAAATGAGCTATTTGGATTTCCTGTTGTTATTCATATAAGTTAATCAACATATTGGATCAAATGATCAAGGTTTCTGCCAACTACATAAGGAAGAGGTGGACAGTTGTCATAGCCAATGTTTCTCATTTGCCGGAAAGAGTATACTCCTATTTCTGCCAGGTGAAGGCAAACTGCTTCTAATTGTCCCAACTAATTGCAATGGGAAGAAAGTGTATTTCAGGTCAGTATCAGCATACCAGGTGCCAGGGGCTGTGTGGTCTCCTCAGTGAATGCATTACATTTATATGACAGCTTGATTAAGTATATAATAATTCATAGTTGTTCTTATAGCATGCCATTTGGCTTCACCATTTTTTCATTTTTAAAGTCCTTTATGGTAAGTAAGCTTTACTGTTTTTCCTAGAAATGCAGTGTGGCTTTGGTTAACTATTTTGTCCAGAGGTGGAGCAGGCAGTTCTAGGGGTGTTCACTTGGCCTTTTCTGCTGTGATAATCCCTATTCCATAGGTCAGGGGATCTGTGTGGGAATTATGTATTCCAATTAGGCCTGTAGAAACCAGGGAAATAACCACAGGATGGCTGAATGAGTCCTGCAGGTTGAGCCTACAGGACTCCCTGTGAGACAAATTTAATTGACTTTAAGGAGTGTCTTTGCATAAACCCCCACTGTAACCATGCAGACACTGTGTCCCAGGGTAAGTGCCAGTTCAGAGCTAATATCTAATAGCCCCCTGAAGGTCTGGGCATCTTTCCTTCACATAGCGACCCTTTTGAAGGGGGGCTGCATGTTTCTCTGGGAAAAAATCGGGGAAGATTTACTGAATATACTCCAGGCCATGTTTCAAAGTCCTTCCCCAATGTTCCCACTCAAGGGGCTCAAGATCTGTGAGCTGGTTTGAGTGTTCTATTCCAATTGGATTCATACTAGCACCTTGGGGAGGCCCTTTGGTTTTCCGTTTTGTTGCCATCAGGCATCAAGATTTCTGGATCATATTAATTAAGTCATATCTTTACTGGTCACTCATCTATCTCATTCATAGAAAGCTAGTGATAAACCTCTATTCTTATTGCTACTGTTTCTCTGTGTGTACCATGAGAATTGGGACAACTTTATCTCCGGTAGTTAAGCCTCACAACTGGGTCTCTGTCACCCTGCATCTCATTATTCCCATTGAAATATGAGCAGTCAATGGCAAAATCTCTCTTTGTCATCTTAAGGCTATCTAGGATAGCCACAGGAAACTTTTGAGGAATACTGGGACCCTCATCAAGGTGTGTCTTTTTGCTTTGCTGTGTAGTGTGGGGGAGGAGAGAGCTAAGTGTGTTGTGCACGAGAGGTTCATTTCCTTCTGTGTAACCTTCCAGTTTCCTTTATTTATGATGTTCCAGGGAAGTCTCCATCTCAATGTTTTGTTTACATGCTACCTACCATTGGAGCCAGGCTTCAAATAATCAAGCAAACAAACATTAAAACCTCTTCCAGTTGTGTGATCTAACACAGTAAGTCCCATATTGTTTAGGAGTACATCAAAATCTCTTACTCTCACCACTCTCTCTTTCTCTGAATATATTTTTTATGCAAGCTTACATAGTATCCTTCTTGAGAATATATTCCATGATTCTTTTTTTTTTTAATTTGGCCGGGGCTGGGTTTGAACCCGCCACCTCCGGCATATGGGACCGGTGCCCTACCCGCTGAGCCACAGGCGCCGCCCCCATGATTCTTTTTATATTTATTTAAAAATATGTGATTCATGTAAGGTATTAATATAACATATGCAGTGTGTCCATACAGTTCATGTGCAATTTACAATGTTAAACTATTTTAAATTGCACACAAACCTTATGTCCACCTTGTATTAATAATACATAATATGTATCATATATCATGTTTAAGTATATATAAAATATCTCTGTATAATTATATATAACATTTTATGCTATATATTAGTAAAAGCTCTCTCTCCTTGGAGGAGTGATTAGATACCCAGAGACTAGTACTAGCATGAAACTATTGATAACCTAGTGCAGAGGAGCACAGGGAATTGCTGGAAGGACTGAAGGAGGCAGCTGTTGTGTGAAAGGATGTGACTATGGCCAGAGGAGTGGCACAGAGTGGGGCAGGAGATAACTGTCCTGCTCTCTGTCTTCTGGCTTCTGATAATAATTTGCTGGTTGCAACCAACAGAAAACCAGCCCTCCAGGGAGCCTGGTGCATCCTCTGTGTAGAGCAACCTCCCAGGATACAGTCTAAGGTAGAAAAAAATGGAAAATGGTCTAGAAAGGGGTATGCGAATGGAGAGTAACCAGCTATCCATTAGAAAATCAAAATCAGTGTGTGACATTCTGAGTTTAAATTTTAGAGGCTCATGAATTACAATTTTTGTTAATGAAACCCGAAAACTTATTTGGAATTTGTCTAAAACTTATAAAGTTGTTCTCTGACCAAGGAAAATCTTATGGCTTCCTGGCTGTGATAAACGGTAGGACACTTTCCCACAGCTGTAAGTTTTCTAACTTACCCTCTGGCCCAATACGTGTAGAAGGAGAAAACATTAAATCCGGAATTTTCATCTATTTTCATTTCTGCCATGCTAACTGGAAAGGTGAGGTGAAGGTAAATGCATGAAAGGAGTTTCCATCTGCACACTTTAATTATTTCTTTTTCTATTCTTTAAATCCATGCCTGCTAGAGATCATATTCCTGGAAGTGTCCAATTTTTATGCTTAATCAAAGTGTGATTAAGAGGTATTTGCTTGTTAATGGTAACTGGCAGTGTAAATCTGAGCACTGTAAGGCTCACACACACTCCTGTGTGATGGGATTGAAGGACTGCAGGTGGCTTCCTTACCTGCTTCACAAGTCCAGCTGGAGCTTTTGGTGCTTTATCTATATAAGGCCTGAGTCACAGCCCTTTGGAGCTCAGGCCACCCCAAGCATGACAAACGTGCTGTTATAGAAAGAGATACGCTTAAATTTAGTATTTCTTAAACCTCAGTAGGGATGCTAACATTTAATAAAGAGAGGCATACATAAAGATTAAAAAATTTATGGATTATAATTAGGAAGATTTTTTTTCTTATGTAAATGTTACATGTTGATTTAGGAATTTGAGTAAATATAAAAATATATAGGGAAACTAAAAAGTCACCCATAATTCTACTATGAGGACATTTACTATTAACATTTTTGTATGTAGGCTGGGCATAGTGGCGGCTCACACCTGTAATCCTAGCACTCTAGGAGGCCAAGGAGGGTGGATTGTTTGAGCTCAGGAGTTCCAGACCAGCCTGAGCAAGAGCAAGACCTCATCTCTAAAAATAGCCAGGTACTGTGGCGGGAACCTGTAGTCCCAGCTACTAGGGAGGCTGAGGCAAGAGGATTGCTTAAGCCCAAAAGTTTGAAGTTGCTGTGAGCAATGATATCACAGCACTTAACCTAGGTCAACAGAGTGAGAGTCTGTCTCAAAAAGAAAAAACAAATAAACAAAAGAAATTTTTGTATGTATTATTTAAGTGTTGTTTTCTAGATAATGTACCTATATGTACATTTCTATCTATACCTATATGTTGTTAAAATTATAACTCTTCCTATATGTATACATATATTGGACAAAAATTGAAATTAGTAAATTTGGAAACCTTTTTCATCATGTATTACCTGTATATATTTTTAATTATCTTCTAACATGTGGTTTTTAATGATTTCATGTTTTTACCTTGTTTTAGTCATATTTTACTAACCAATTCCCTATGTTTTTAAAAAAAATTATAAACAATACTTTATCAAACCCTTGAAATTCAGAATAAAATTTTATGTATTAGAATAAATACTTAGAAGTTTAATTACTGAGTTAAAAGGATTACATGGGTGGTTCATTTTTTAGCCTCAGCTATTTTAGAGGTAAAAGAAACACCATCAGCTGTTTTGTCTGCACTCATCCCAGCTGTTTTTGTATGCATTGCATATGAAAAGTGTCAGAAGGTTTGAAGCCCTGACATATTTGTCTTAGCAGAACATTTTCTTTTTTGACAGAATGGTTGGATTCTCTGTCGCTTCTTTCTGCTTCATTGAACAAGAGCGCCCATTCTGTTTGACTTCATCCATTTTAAAGTTTCACACAGTCAGAAACTCTAAGGCAGAGTGACAAAAGGCCATCAATCAACATAAATTGGTGTTCAAGCCAGGGGTCTGGTCCCGGGGGAAAAATGGTTACTGGCCAGTCTGAGGGATGTGAATCTGTCTGTCACGTTGATGTAGCTAGTCCAGAGGCAGCAGGCCATGGCTCATGGTGAGGATTCCAATGCTGAGTGCAATTTAGATAACCTGAACGTGCAGGCAGCTGGAATTTTGAGAGCATCCTGCCTCCTCCTAGTGACGCTGTTTACTAGTTAGCAGATCAATATCATTCTTGAAGGTATTGATTTTCAATGGGCCATACAACAATTCTCATGTGTCTGCCTCATAGGGAGAAATGATACACAGCTTGGATATTCATTTTGTTGTCTTTTTTAAAAAATTATTACCGTTGAACATCTGAAGGTCAAGCTGGAGAAGCAGCATTAAAATCAATGCCAAAAAAGAGCTTCTGGCTGGACTGTAGGTTTGGTAATATTAGAAAAATACAAACAGCTTTTGTCTTACATGAGTATAAAAATAACTTTTTCTGCATGTAATTCTCCTCATTCATTATGGAGAAAATGTCTTTAGCGAGGCTGGAAGGGAGCGGATGCATGACTGTGTAAGTGTATTACGTATTTTTCCTAGATGCTTCCAACAAGCTGTCTGAGAGAAGGGCTTTTATGATGACTGACTTCCTTTTCTGAAAGGAGTAGCTTTGAGACAGCAGTTCTCTCTCTCCCTCTCTCTGTTTCCCTTTCTCCCCTTCTCTCTTATTCTTCTGATGATCATTTACTGGTTGAAACTAACAGAAAACCAACCATCCAGGGAGCCTGGTGCATCCTCTGTGTAGAGCAGCCTCCCAGGTTGCAGTCTAAGGTAGAAAAAGTGTGCAGATGAAAGGAGGAATTCTTCTCTTCTTATTCTGCTTTCCCTACTTCCTGCTTTTCCTTTTCTTCCTTTCCCTCTTTTGCTTCTATTACCTTTTTTCGATTTTTTTTAAATGGCAGAAGTAATATACACAAATTGAGGAAAATGTAAAAATGTACAAAGCCATAAAGATGGAAGTTATGGAGCTATTTGTAATCCCATTTCATTGAAGGAATGCGTCACATCTGGAGTGAAAGAGAGTGCTTGTGTGCATAGTCTTTCTTGCACACACACGCACACACGTGTGTATACATCACATAATTAACCAATGTGTCCAGTGTCATCAGTGGAAAGTGCTCTTGTCATTTGAAAAAAATATATGAGGCAAATTCTTGAAAATAAATTCCCAACATGTGATGTAGAGTAGCTTCCATTTTGAGTATTGTTTTGAATATGCCGTGAGGAGGTGGGTGGGTCTCGAAGCCTCTCTATCAAAGGGTTGTTTTACTCCCAAATCCTTCTTCTCTCCCTTCCCCATAGAAGGAAGGTGCTGCTAACTAATGTGGTATGAAGAAGGGTCCAAAGAGGCTGCTGAGATATTGAAGCTAAGGTTGAGGATGTTTGAAATGTGTTCAGGAGTAAGAACGGATTAGGAGATCTTACTTGGAAGCATTTAAAGATATCATTAACCTCAGAGGTGGGCTCTAAGTGCTGTAATGCACCAGAGAAGGGTCTGTGAGGACAGAGGATGCACCACTAATAAAAGTGCCTCTTACAGGAAATGTCTGGGTCTCGTGATCTCCCTGCTCAACTTCAGCTGGGCACACAGCCTGCCCAGACCATCGGAGCTGGGGCCTGGTCATCCCTGTGCTGCTGAATGTAAAGGGACAGGGAAAGAAGCTGGTTACACATACCCAGCCACCAAAAGTGAAAATGCAGCAGCTCTTACCAGGATCTTACTCTATTTTCACTACATTTTTGTTTAATTGTAAATATGAGCTAGGACTAAAACAGTGAAATGACTTTCAAAGCTGTTATTATCTTCCCTCAGTAGATGGCACTGTTTTGAATGAATTGGGTTTGGTTGAGTTCATTTGGAAAAGTGATGTAGACTTTTTTTAAATGAAGAGGAGTGCACCGTCATACACTCCAAAGCTTTGCTACTAAAATAGAAATAGTACAGAAGCAAAAGTATCTTTTCTAGTTTCTAGACCAGCGTTATCCTATATAACAGAAGCTACATTTTAAAATTTTCTAGTAGCAACCCTGAAAAAATATTGAAATAAAAGGTGAAATTAAGTTTAGCAAATGATTTCATCTAAAACCAATATATCAAAAATATTAAAATTTCAACATTTAATCAATATTAAAATTACTAATTAACTATTTGATATTCAAATGACCCACATTTTCAGTTCTCCATAGCCAGTAAGTAGCGCCATGCTGTACTATGCAATCTGGCTGGTGGCTCCCTCTTTATTTATCTGTTTGCTTCAGAGGGGGTAAGTTTTTTTTCCTTTTATTAAGTCATATATACATAGATTATGAATACATTTATGCTTTTGTGGGGTACAATGTGTTGATTATTTTAGACAATTTGGAATGGTTACATCAAACTAATTAATATGGCTCTCACCTCATTTACTTATTGTGTTAGGACATTTATGTGCTATACTTGGTAGATTTGACTTGTAACCTTACAATATGCTCCACAGGTGTGGTCCCACCATTTACCCTTCCTCTATCGAACTTCCCTCCTCCCCTCCCAAACCCAGAGGGGGTAAGTTTTAAGAACAATTGGCCTGAACAAGAATCATATTTCCCCCCCCTTTTTTTTCTTTGCAGGTTTTGTCTGAGGCTGGGTTTGAACCCGCCACCTCTGGCATATGGGGCTGGTGCCCTACTTCTTTGAGCCACAGGTGCCACCCGTTTTTCCTTTTTTTAGAGTAAATGGATGTGCTAAATCTGATCCTTGCCAAAATAGGGTCTTCACCCATGCAGAGGATATCTGTACCAATACCGCTTTTGGTCTTGCATAGAAGATTACATCACCAGCATCCAGGATAGCTACTAGAACCTTCTCTGACATCTACTAAGCACTGTTAGTAGCTTAGTAGAGGTCTAGAACAGTACCAGGCACTGTTCTAAACTGCAAGAATCATCCTGTATTTCTAAACAACACCAGAGTTAAGTAGAACATTTGAAGAGGCAGAGTGTGATTTGCATTTTTCTTTATCCATTTGGTCCATTCAATTAACATTTATGGAGCTCCAAACCTCCCCGAGAAGTCTGCCAAGTGCTGAGGATGCACAAAGAACAAGGTTTCTGCCCAGAAAATCCCACTCTCATGGGAAATGCACAAGTAAGCAATCACACCAGTTGGGGTAAGGGCCACTGAAACACACTCAGGGTGTGCTGAGAGTTAAGAAAGGTCACCAGTACCCAGATCGGGGGTGGTCGTGGTAGAGCTGGAAGTTTCCTGCAGGGTTTGGTGTCTGAGCTGTGTCATCACAGGATGGGTGGGGCTGGGCTAGAAGAGGTGGAAATGGCATCCTCGGTGGGGTTGAGTGGGGGTTAGGGTGCATCATGCAAGGACTAGCACAAGCCTTTGCCTGGAGGAGTGACAGGGTGTTGTGTTTAGAGAACTCCAGTGGCTAAAGTTTTCCAGGGTGTAGGGATGGGATAGGCTGTAGAGTGACAAGGGATGCTCAGATGGATTGAATTTCACCATGAGTCATTGGATTCGATTTTGAAGACTGGAAGAAGGTTAAAAAATCCCTGTCATGGGGATGGCATGGCCAGGCTTCCACTTCAGAAAACTCATTCTGGCTTCCACGTGGGGAATGGGCAGTGGGTGGAGGAAATGCTGAGTCAGGGAGACCTACTCTTTGCTCTTTTGCAGTGACTAAAAGAGGATGGTGAGGACCTGACCTCTAGCTGCAGCAGTGGGGATGAATTAGTGCTGATTTTGAGAGATATTTTGGGAACAGAATCAACAGGAATGGAAGAGAAATTGCATGGAAGAGACAATGGGATGAAGAAGAAAAAATGTTGATTCAGAGTCTGTAGATTTACAAGCTCATATGATTTTGGCAGTTGTGTCTTCCAGAAAAAGAATACAAAATTATAAATTAACATGTGCATTGGCCCCTCTCAGGGCCTTGGGTTGGGGGCATGTGCATGTGAGAGCTTATGCCTCAGAGTTCAATGATGAGTCTGCCCCTAATCTCAGACAGATGTCTGGGACCACAGAGTTGAAAACACAGGAGAAGGAGGAGATTTACAGGGAATACAACAGAGTCTATTCTGGACTTGGTTCTGAGATGTCTGTAGAACATTTATGTGGTGATGCTGCATGCACACATGTGGAGCTCGGGATAGCTGGGGATTGCAGATGCATTCAGATGTCATCAGCACCTGGGTGAAACCACAGGAATAGATGATGCTGTCCAGGGTAGAGTAGAAAGAGGAGGGTGTGGCGCATCTCCCTGAGTGCTGGGAGGAAGAAGAGAATTATCCAGAGGAGAGTGAGCATGTTAGGCTCAGAGACTTGAGGAAAATGGGGCAAGTGTGGTGCTCTGGAGGTCTATGGAAAGGGAGCTTCTGGAATGATTCAGGTGGTGTGGTTTTCGGATTTGTGCCTTTCACAATGGCCGACACTCTTGTTTCCACAATCCAAACAGGCTGTAGATTTAATTTGCAAATATCTTCAGAGAAAAAACAGTCTACATTGAGTTTCACATGATTGATACCAGCCTTTCATTTGGAAGTTGTTCTTTCTCCTATTAGCTATGAACCACAGGGCTCAGGAGAAGGCTTGTGCTGCCTTCGCTCCTTACCAAGTCTTCCAGATCAACACTTTGACACACCCTTGTAGCATGTGCCATGTGAACATGCAGCCTTCTCCCTCCCTGTTGCTGGGCACCATTTATACATTCCTGGGTTGGGGTCCCCTCATACATGAAAGATGTTGATACCTTCCTTGGGGGCATCAGCTTCAATGTCCCCCACAGTATTGAATAAACTTTATAAGCTTATAATACTTATTTATAAGTATTATGTATTAATACTTATGTATTAATAAGTATTATGCCACTATTGCCTTCACAGTGACCTCACATCAATTCTGTGCTGACACTAGAAGCTCCCTTTTTGTAGCTGTGGTCCCTGATATTTCCAGTACATTGTGACAAAGCTAGAAATTGGTCAGGCACATGGACTCTGGCATATTTTATTGAAAGTCTGCTCTCTTGAGCTGGTTTCTCAAGCTGGTCACTGGCTCCATCTTCTAGTCTCCAAGTTTCATTCATCATATCACTGAAACAAAATAAGAAACTCCTCCCCTCATTAGTAAGGGATTGTGTCTCCTCTGAGGCCCTTGTCTCTCCTGGAGTCCTCTGGCACTACTGACATCTTTGTGTTGCAGGTTCACACAGAAACAAGTCAGGGCTTGGATAACGAATGTGGAGAATGGGCTTGGCCCATCCAAAGTCACTCAAATTCAAACCTCCTAAAAGACCATTTAGGTCAAACAGAACCAGCTGGGTGTCGTTGGTGGCTTCTTCCTTCTATCTTCAGCATCTGCACCCCCAAATGTGAATGAATTAAATTTCATTAAGCACTTAGAGCATCATCCGGCTCTCAGTAAGTGCTGTATGGGGGTGGTTAATACTTAAACACACCTGCTGCCTAGGTTTTATTTACCAGACTGGAGAAATATGCTCTTGACACTGTGGTCTTCTCTCTGGAGTGACCAAACTCACTCCAGAATGCTCCAGGCATGGCAACCTGGATCATAGCTCAGGACCTGGGGAGTGTCTCCTCCGTGTTACAGAGGAGGACAGTGAAGGCAGAGAGGGTGAACCACCACCCACATCTCCTCTGATCTTGGGCCTCAAGTGGCAACTAAATGTTCTAGATAATGGGCTAAAGGCAACTGAAGAGGGTATACACATTATTAAGCATTTATGTAATAAGAATATAGTTTGAATGGCTCTGATACAAGTTTTTCCTTAATGAGTTGACAATTTTTGAGATGATATAGGACATATCTGAGGCATATATAAACTAAGAAGAGTCTGGGGAAGAATTCCTAATTCCAGGGGGTGTGAGGCAATGACCTTGTAGCAGGAACAGGCCTGCGAGTGGAGGCAGAGAGAATTACCAGGTCTGCTGGCACAGCAGGGGACAGGAGCCCAGCTATGCCTCTGGTCATGTGGGACTTGGGCACGGATATTTAGCCAGCACTCATCAGCTGTTGGGTGGAAGAAACTGTTTTCACTGAGGCCCTAGCCCATTTGCTCTCTGTGGCTCTGTCCACAAAAAGAAGTAGAAAGTGGCTTCTAGTTCCAGCACTGTTTGATGCTAGGGGAATTCCAGAGGAGCGCTCAGTGGGGAGACAGTGGGTCAGCAGCCTATCACAGCTGCCCCGCTCTCCACTTGGCTGCTGTAGGATGGCAGGGCCTGGCCCCCAGCGTAATCAGACAGCGAAGAAGACATAAGCACCTAATGGCCTTGAGTGTCTAGGAAGAAATGTTTATTTCTAGGTTTTCATATTTATGTTTAATATTTCTCATATTTTCTTTCCATGGCTCATTCTCCTTTAAAGATCTAAAAACAGGTGTATTATTTCTGATAAAATGACTGTTTCTATTTCTGAGTAGAGAGCCAGAATTTTCTATACACTTTTTTTTTTAAATCTTTCTGGCTTTTAGTAAAGCCAGTGCCCTCTCGAGAGATAAAATGACCTTTTGGGTAACTCTTAAATTCTCTGCTTCTCCTGTCTTATTCTCTTTAATTCCAGGGCAGAAGGAAAAAGATTAAGATGGACATTTCCCTCCTTCCCTTTCCAGTTAAAAAAAAAAATCCAATCACTTTCTTAAAACCCTAAAAGCCAGAAACCAGGGGTGTGATTTTTCTTACTGGCGTAGGTTGCACATTTAATCTGTCATGGAGCTGAATTATTGATGCTTTATTTCTTTTTTTCTTAATTTTGTAATACTTCCTATAAACTTGGCTACACCACGGGCTTTCATTCTGACTTCACATTTTATTTTAACCCATGACAACGATGAATAATTTAAAGTCTGCTGTTACAGGTTATCAATCTCCTTTGGAGATTTTTCAAGACAACATTTATTGAAAAGAAATTCTCTCTGAATTCCTGGATGTTTATTATGGAAAGATACAGCTGCACTGTTTGTCTGAAGTGTGAGCGCGTGAGCCATACATCAATCTGGTTACCCAGCGTGCACATATGTTAAGATAGAGATTTAGTAGGGTTGCTCTTTACCTAGCGGGTTTGATAAGGTTATTATGATAAAGATGGCCAAAGGGACTCATGAGAAGGCATGCTGTTTAGGAGGCTTCCACCTCAAATTGTACAGTGCCAAGATAAACACCCTCTGTAATCTAAAAGAAATTGGTTTAAGAGAGAATTGTGGGCAGTATCATCTCAAGAGGTGAGAATGGCTGACAGAAATAATTGAACATTTGTGTTATTTCTAAACAGCCAGAGTGGATGGTGGTTAATGGAGGTGGGGAATTGGGAATTTTTTTTTTTAGCTTAGTAGACTGCAAGGAAAGTATTTTTCTTTTATTTTGA
The DNA here is from genome assembly GCF_027406575.1 of Nycticebus coucang. Lineage (NCBI taxonomy): Eukaryota > Metazoa > Chordata > Mammalia > Primates > Lorisidae > Nycticebus > Nycticebus coucang. The sequence goes on along the minus strand of NC_069783.1, from coordinate 102,682,930 downwards.
AAGGGAATTAAGGGTTCTAAATTTGACATAGTTCAGCTTGACAGTTCTGCAACTAAATGGCTTAAATTATTAAAATTTCCTATGTTGAATTTATAGATGCCAAGGAGTTGCCAGCAATTTCCTTCTCTTTAACATCTACTCAAATAGCCTCTATGTAGTTATGAAAATAACAAGAAAATCACAAGTGTTGGTGGTTGTATTTAGTGCACTTGTGCTTACTGGAAGATTCTAGCGCTGGTAAAGTAAGCTAGGGAAGCAGGAGGTTTTCTTTGTATAGGAAAGCAAGCTAGGCTACCTACATGAAGTGAGCCCAGGCAGAACTGACGACATTGCAATAATAATTTTCATCTTTCTGTCCTTAAAGTACCATCAGGTACAAGGCTCAGAACAGGGAAGAAAATGCCTTTCTTGTGACGGTTCCAGTTAGCTGGTAATAATGCACACGTGTTTGTGTACATTTCCGCCAGGAGAGCCTCCCTGTGCTGTGAAATCATAGCATTTTGTTATGGTCCCTATAGAAGTGGGTGGGTGGGGGGAATCACCATTAGGAGACTTTGCTAGTGTAGGCACTGGTGTCTATTCACCATCATGTTCCCCAACCGCCCGCCATGCCAGGCACTGAATACATTGTATCATTTGTTTGATGATAAACAAGGGCAAGACACTTGACCCTCCATGTAGTCACTTGATCTAACTTAACCTCACACTGGCTTCCTCCTCTGCACTAGAAATATTTCCTCTGGGCCAGTCTGCATCGGTGATGTCTGCTCTCTCCCTGTGCCTTCTGTTTCATCCTCTCCGAGTCTTCTACGTGCCATGCCCCGTTCGTTTGGAATACTTACTCCAGCTTGTACTGTAAGTCCCATCCACTGTTAATCCTCCTCTGTTTAGGGTTCTTTCCTTCCTCTCTGGAATGGCAAAGCCACTGACTCTATCAGGTCCGGGAACTCCACCATTAGCTCTATGCCTCTGCATTTCCACATCTTGTTGGTATTAGAGGCGTTGGGCACTGAGACATTGGAAGTGGAAAGTGCCATCAAGATACTCCTGCTAAATCTCTTCCGTATTCCAAAGAGCACAAGGAGAACAAAGGTTACCTACCCTGGTGGCAGAGAGCAGTCTGGAGCAGAAAGAAGCAGTTGTTGCCAAGAGTGCTCTAATAGAACCGGGTCTGAAGGTGTAGCCTTCACACTGGGGCCTCCTCTGCTGGGCCTGATCCCAATCAAAACCTCGCTAGCCCTGGGAGGCTGAAGAGGTGAACAAGAAAAGAAAGAAGTGGGGTGGAAAAAGGAGGAGAGAGAGAAGGAAAGGTCCTGTACAAAGGAAATGAAGTCCAAGAGCATGACTGCACACATTCAGATTGCTGGTTTTCTCATGTGCATGTTGCTGGACCCTGTGATGTTGGTAAAAACCATCCCTGGGCTCCTGGTATGTGTCTCCACTGCTATTTAGAATGAGCTGCAGGGGAGGTTTGGGCCACTATTCCATATAATCTGCTGTCTAAACCTTGATCTTCTCTGCTTCTAATTAAAAAAAAAAAAAAGTTTAATACTGAGTATATGGCTTCCAATGAGCTGGGATTTAGCATTTTAAAGTATATGAGATAGGTTTCTGAAACGAGATCAATATTTTTCCCTCTTTACATTTTTAGTCAACTGAATAGTTGTGTTTTTCCTTGAACAAACAGTTGTGTAATTATACTCTTGACTCCCCCCCAGTATCAAAAAATAAAAATGATGAAATGTCTAAGAATAAGTGTACTTTCTAAACCTTAGTCCTACAGCAAAATTAATAATGCCACCTGCCTGAAACATTATGTCCCGATAATTTTTCTCAATCAAGGAGCATTCCCCCCCAAATTATTGGTATTTTGTTTTTCTTATAATCTAGGTATCTAGCTGTATCAACAATCCAGCCTTGTTCATTAAGATATTCCTTAGGATTTTAGTTAGGTTTTCAAGAGAAGAAATCATAAAAATAACTAGAATAATTTGTATACTCTGGCAATGCACCACATGTTTTAAAAACCTGGCTGGATATTTCAGCTTCTACTCATTTACAGGTCTTGCGTGACAGGTGATTTCACCTCTCTTTTACGGAACAGATGCTGCCATTCAGGTAAGAACAAAGTTTGCGTGTTATAGTAAGTGTGCCCTGGAGACTTCGAAGTGCTTTATCTGGATTGATGAATCTGGTTGTTGGAGCTCAAAAGCAGTGTACATTAGGCCTGCTATAAATTTAAAACTTTATAGAATGAAAGATGTTGAAATTCTCACCAAGAGGATTTTCTATATCCATCTGGATAGGTACAGGTAATACCAGGGTACATGGTAACTGGTGTATTTTAGGATATATCTAATGATTGATTCTCCCTCATCTAAGTCCAATGAGTCTAATTCCACGTTGTATACGGAGTGGGTGTGGACACTTTCTTCTTCAATTAACAAAGTAACACACATCTAAAGAAAAAGGCAGTCCAGGTAAAGAGACTAGCACTGCACTGAAGTTAGGAGAGCAGGTTTAAGATTCTTCTCTGCTACTTATCAGCAATGCCACCTGGAACAATTCACAGCATTTTTTTTAGTTTGAACTTGTGCAATATTATTCTCTAGAGTCTTTTTCTTAACTGAAAACAGTGACTTGTTTAACATAGGAATTGGAAGAGTTCTAGAAAATTACCTAATTAGGCTATTTTAGTGCCATAACCATCTTCTTCAGCAGTGAAAACCTTATAGATCTAGTGTCCTGGGAGTTGGTAAGCCATTGAGTTTGTGACAAATTGTTATGTAGCAACAGGAAATGTATACAATACCTTTGAGGATTACATTCTAAACATAGGGTTAAAATACAATGGGCAGTATGATGGACTGATTAAATTAGATTTTACTGGATGTTTTGGAGTGATATGGAAAATGCAATCTTGGTTTTGATGACCTCAGTACTTTTTAGTAAAAAAATCAGGTAGGACTGTTGGGCTAAGCACTGGGAGAAAATTATGGATTGTCATAGAAGGTCAAAAAAACTACGCCAGGAATATTGTTTTGTTTCTTAAGACACTTCCAAGTAATAAAAAGATTTTTAAAATCTCTTTTGTAGGGTAAGAAAAGTCTAAAGTTATTTCTGATTCTAAGCACAGGCCAATTCCATGAGAATCTGAGAAGTGTTGTACATAAAGAATAAGCATGTATCATTATGAACAAGGAAGTTTTGGGTGGATGGTATGGCTTTATCCAATGCTGTGGAAATCCACTAGCTTGAGGTACAGTGAATAAAACAAACTGTGTTGGGGAATTGAAAATACAGTGTTAGGTAATATTGCATTTTATTTTGCTCCAGGCTTTGTTATTTTATTACATGCTGCTTACATTTCTTTCTGAAGCTACTATTACTCAATCATTATGCAGAGGGAAAGTTGTTCTCCATCCATGAATGTGTCATTTTCCTAATTATTTGGATGCTATATATTGAATTTATAGTGCAAGGTCTAACTAGGACTTTGCATTACTCAAACAAATAGAATGAATAATTCATTTGTCAAAAACAAAGAATTGTGTCTTTGGTAATTATGGTTTCTGAATGTTCAACTCTTTGATAGAAATTTGACTTTCTTAGAATTTGTCATGTCTATGTATGCATAAGCATAGATTAAATTTTAAATTAAGTTTTGACGTACTTTATAAAAACAAAATCATGGCCCCATAATTGGATTATAACAAATTCAATTTGTATGTTGTCACAAGTATGGATTGTAGAATTCTAGTTGTGATTATTATAGTTAAACAATTACTCTTGGAAGATCCAGGGATCACCAAATATAGCACAAAGAACTTGAAGTACTAATTAGACAAAGTCTAGTAACTTTAAACCTATATTAATTTAGAATGAAATATATAATTTATTTCTTGTCTTTACCTCACCCCATGATTTTTCTCATTTCTTTATCATCTAAAATACCAGTTGTTATTCCTTTTGAAAATACTCCATTCATTGTGTAAATATAATAATCATTGAGAGCCTCTTTCTACCTCTGTCTCCCCATATCTCTCTGTACACACACACACACACACACACACACAGATAAATGCATACCTATAGCTTTAACCCCTAAGGATTTCAAAGTATATTTCCTAAGTAAGGGATATTACCTAATTTAAAGATGGTATCTTTATCAACTTCAGTAAATTTTTCAAAGATATCTTTTATCTAAACTACCTTTTACATTCCCATTTTGTCATTTCATCCAATAGTGTTCTTTATAAGGTGTTTTCAGTATAGGACCCAGTATAGGGATTGTATTTAGTTACGTCTCTTTGGTTTTATTTAGTCTGGTCCATTTACACAGCCTGCCCTCTTCTATTTTTTTTTCCTTTTAAAATAGCACTTTTTGAAGAACCCCAAAACGTCTCTGTCATCTTTTTTTAAAAAATAATATTCTCGGGCAGCGCCTGTGGCTCAGTGAGTAGGGCGCCGGCCAAACTGCAACAAAAAATAGCCGGGCGTTGTGGCGGGCGCCTGTAGTCCCAGCTGCTTGGGAGGCTGAGGCGAGAGAATCGCGTAAGCCCAAGAGTTAGAGGTTGCTGTGAGCCGTGTGACACCACGGCACTTTACCTGAGGGCAGTACAGTGAGACTCTGTCTCTACAAAAAAAAAAATAAAAAATAATAATATTCTCACCATGTGCTTGTGTAATGTTTCCTTGGGATCAGAGCAGGCTTACTTTTCTGTCATGAATACTGTGCAGCTTGTTGTGACAGTCTCAGAACATCACATCTGGAGTCATTTGGTGTCTGTCTGCTGTTGGCAAAGATCATTTTGGTTCATTGGTGTGATGGTCAAGTTTATGCAGCAACTTGGCCAGTCTGTGGTCTCTGGTTATTCAACTGAGTACTAACGTGGGTGCTCCTCTAAAGGTATTTTTTGTATATGTGATTAAAGTCCATCACAAATTGACTTTAATTAAGGGAGACTCTCCTAAATAATCTTGGTGGGCTTGATTCAAATAGTACTTCTATTTTATTATTTTAGTTTTCTTCTTTAGGAGCACCTCTTATGTTCAGATTCAACCTCCAATTCTTTCCACCTTCCTTCTGACCTTTCTTATTCCTTTCCTTATTTAGTATTTTTTCTCACATTTGTTGATATGACTGGTATGTATGTATTCAGTTGTATATAACATGTTTGTTTTCTGGCTTTTCTAAATGCCTTCTGTTAAGTTTTTATTTGAATCTATTCTCCATTGTGCCTTGTAATTTATTCTTAATTGCTTATCATTTTGATTGAGCTTTCATTTCTTTTCTGAGTCCAGACAACTCTCATTTGGCATCTTCCTAACTTAGTACACATTTCTGTTCTTTGCTTTTGTACCAAACATTTCTGACTTAAGACATTTTGCTGCATTCCCAGATTCTTGATGGAGGATGTTTAATTGAGCTTGAACTTTTTTGCTACAGTTTTCTTCAATTTCATGTTTAGTTTTAAGTCATTGCTTTTCAACAGCAGAAAAGGTTATTTATTTATTTCCCCACATTTTCTGACATGTTGCCCTTGTTTTCTGAGCAGGTAATTTGCTCTTTTTCTTCGTACTCAATTCATGGGCAGGATCGCATGTGCTCCCTCAGTGCAGTTTATTTTATGGCTGGCGGTGCTCCCGCTGGGTAAGTGAAAAAAAGTTCTTTCATTTCTGCAAGATTCTGAATTTCCCCCTCTCTGTTCCTTTTCTCCTTCACTGCCTCCTCCCCGGGGTACCACTTCCATAGATCCCTAATTCTCCTCCAAAGCAGCCATGCTTCTAAGCTGCCACTGCTGGTTTCTTTCCCCTTCAGCTCTGTAAACTCCCAGGGAAGCAGCTCTGGCCATTCACTGCAGACTCAAAATCCTCCCTCTCTTTTTCACATTTTACCTGATTTCTTTAAATGTTTCTTTTACCTTTACTCATTATTTCAGGCATCTCCTAAATTCCAATAATTTGATTCTCAGCAGGTTTACTTATCTCTTGTTTTTCCTAATATAATTATTAAATCTTGAATGGCCTTTTAATTTTCAACTGGCTTTCTTCACTCTAGAATCTTTTCTCTTACATATTTTTTATCATCCAGATCTTGAGTCTGCATTTTTAAATTTTTCTACAGCTTAGAGTATTTACAGTATTTTATTCCTTGGGTCAGGTTTTCTTTCAGGACGGGCACATCTTAGTTCCTCATTTTCCTTTATTCTTTTTCCCTTCCACTTTTCCCCCTTCCTCCTTCATCCCTTCATTATTTTACTGGCATGTGTGTCATCTTGTTCATGGTATTAACATAATTGGCAGCTTACTTTCAATTCTTTTATTTTTTTTCACAGTATGTTGTAAAAGTTTTTTTTTATTATTAAATCATAGCTGTGTACATTAATGCCATCATGGAGCACCATACACTGGTTTTATAGACCGTTTGACACATTTTCATCACACTGGTTAACATAGCCTTCCTGGCATTTTCTTAGTTATTGTGTTAAGACATTTATATTCTACGTTCACTAAGTTTCGCATGTACCCTTGTAAGATGCAGTGCAGGTGTAAACCCACCAATTACCCTCTCTCTACCCCCTCCCTCTCCCTCCCCTCCTTCTTCCCCATATTCTTGGGTTATAACTGGGTTATAGCTTTCATGTGAAAGCCATAAATTAGTTTCATAGTAGGACTGAGTACATTGGGTACTTTTTCTTCCATTCTTGAGATATTTTACTAAGAAGAATATGTTCCAGCTCCATCCATGTAAACATGAAAGAGGTAAAGCCTCCATCTTCCTTTAAGGCTGTATAATATTCCATGGTGTACATATACCACAATTTATTAATCCATTCGTGGATTGATGGGCACTTGGTCTTTTTCCATGACTTAGCAATTGTGAATTGGGCTGTAATAAACATTCTGGTATAAATATCTTTGTTATAATGTGATTTCTGGTCTTCTGGGTATATACCTAGTAGAGGAATTATAGGATTGAATGGAAGATCTATTTTTAGATCTCTAAGAGTTCTCCAAACATCTTTCCAAAAGGAATGTATTCATTTACATTCCCACCAGCAGTGTAGACGTGTTTCCTTTTCTCCACATCCATGCCAACATCTCTGGTCTTGGGATTTTGTGATAGGGGCTAATCTTATTGCAGTTAGATGATATCTCAAAGTAGTTTTGATTTGCATTTCTCTGATGATTAAAGTTGATGAGCATTTTTTCATATGTCTGTAGGCTGTGCACCTGTCTTCTTCAGAGAAGTTTCTATTCAAGTCCCTTGCCCAGCGATGAGATCACTTGTTCTTTTCTTGCTTATACATTTGAGTTCTCTATGGATTCTGGTATTAAACCTTTGTTGGAGACATAACCTGCAAATATTGTCTCTCATTCTGAAGGCTGTTTGCTTGCTTTACTTACTGTGTTCTTGGCTGTGCAGAAGCTTTTTAGTTTGATCAGGTTCCAGGAGTGTATTTTTGAAGCTGCTTCAATTGCCCGGTGGGTCCTCCTCATAAAATACTTGCCCTGACTGATTTCTTCAAGGGTTTTCCCTGCACTCTCTTCTAGTATTTTTAATAGTTTCATGTCTCAAGTTTAAATCTTTAATCCAGTGAGAGTCTATCTTAGTTAATGGTGAAAGGTGTGGGTCCAATTTCAGTCTTCTGCAGGTTGCCAGCCAGTTCACCCAGCACCATTTGTTAAATAGGGAATCTTTTCCCACCGAATGTTTTTAATTGGCTTGTCAAAGATCAAATAACGGTAATTAGCTGGATTCGTCTCTTGCTTCTCTATTCTGTTCCAGATATCTACTTCTCTGTTTTTGTGCCAGTCCCATGCTGTTTTGATCACTATCGATTTATAGTCTGAGGTCTGGTAGCGCAATTCCTCCTGCTTTGTTTTTATTTCTGAGTAATGTCTTGGCTATGCGAGGTTTTTTCTGATTCCATATAAAATGAAGTATTTTTTCAAGGTCTTTAAAGTATGACAGTGGAGCTTTAATAGGGATTGCATTAAAATTGTATATTGCTTTGGGTAGTATGGACATTTTAACAATGTTGATTCTTCCCAGCTATGAGCATGGTATGTTTTTCCATTTGTTAACATCTTCAGCTATTTCTTTTCTTAGAGTTTCATAATTCTCTTTATAGAGACCTTCCACGTGCTTCCAAGTATTTGTCAATTTCCTTTAGATTTTCATATTTCTGAGATCAAAGTTTCTTATAATATTCATTAAGGATTTTTTGAATTTCTGTGGAGTCTGTTGCTATTTTGTCTTTGTTGTTTCTGATTGATGAGATTAGAGATTTTACTTTTTTTTCCTGGTTAGGTTAGCTAAAGGTTTACCTATTTTATTGAGCTTTTCAAAAAACCAACTTTTGGATTTATTGATCTGTTGTATAATTCTTTTGTTTTCAAGTTCATTTCATTCTGCTCTAATTTTGTTTATTTCTGTTCTTCTACTGGTTTGGGGTTGGAGTGTTCTTCCTTTCCAGTTGCTTGAGATGTCCCATTAAGTTGCTTACTTCCTTTCTTTCCGTTCTCTTGAGGAAGGCTTGCAGTGCTATAAATTTCCCTCTTAGAACTGCCTTTGGGGTGTCCCAGAGGTTCTGATAGTTCGTGTCTTCATTGTCATTTTGTTCCAAAAATTTGGCAATTTCCTTCTTGATCTCATCTCTGACCCAGCTATCATTCAGCATAAGGTTATTTAACTTCCATGTTTTTGTATGAGTATGCAGATTCCTGCTGTTACTGAGTTCAACTTTTATTACATGGTGGTCCAAGAAGATGCAAGGAATAATTTCTATTCCTGTAAATTTACTGAGGTTAGACTTGTGACCTAAGATGTGATTGATTTTGGAGTATGTTCTGTGGGCTGATGAATAGTATGTGTATTCAATTTTGTTGGGATGAAATGTTCGGTAGATGTCTGCTAAATCCAAATGTTGGATGGTTAGGTTTAAATCTAAAATTTCTTTGCTCAGCTTCTTCTTGGATGGCTATCCAACACGGCCAAGGGAGAATTAAAATCTCTGACTATTATGGAGGTAGAGGAAATCAAGTTGCTCATGTCTGTTAGAGTTTCTGTTATAAATTGAGGTGCAACTGGTTTGGTGCATAAATATTAATAATTGGATTCTCATCATATTGAGTATTACCCTTAACAAATATGAAGTAACCATTCTTATCCTTCCTTACCTTTGTTGGTTTCAAGTCTATTGTGTCTGGAAATAGCATTGCAACGCCTGCTTTTTTCTGATTCCATTTACGTGAAATACAGACAACCATCCTTTCACCCTGAGTCTATATTTATCTTTTAAGGTAAGATGTGACTCTTGTATGCAGCAAATATCTGGCCTGAGTTTTTGTATCTAGTCAGCTAACATGTGCCTCTTTAGAGGACAGTTTAAGCCATTCACATTAATGGAGAAAAGTCTGGTAAAATTTTGGGTATCGAGTTTTTCGAAAGTCCAGTGGACATTTTTAGTCCTCTTGCCACTGTAATAGTTGGAGTTTGATCAAAAGTTTCTGAGTGAGTTTACGTTTGTGGTAGAGGATTAGGCTGGTCATTATGAAGGATAGGTCTGAGAATATTCTGAAAAGCTGGTTTGGTTATGGTAAATTTCTTCAACATATGAATGTCATTAAAGTATTTAATTTCTGCATCATAAATGAAATTCAGTTTAGCTAGATACAGGATTCAGGGTTGAAAGTTATTTGGCTTTAGGAGATTAAAAGTCAATGACCACCCTCTTCTGGCTTGAAAAGTTTCAGCAGAGAGATCTGCAGTCATTCTAATATTCTTCCCTTTGTAGGTAATGGATTTCTTACGTCTGGCTGCTTTCAGAATTTTCTCCTTCATATTAACTTTAGTGAAGTTAATTATGATATGCCTGGGGGATGTCTTATTTGGATTGAGTTGTGCTGGGGTTCTGAAATGTCTGCTATCTGAATTTCAGAATCTCTTGGCATGTCTGGAAAATTCTTTTTCATAATTTTATGGAGAAGGGCCTCTGTGCCTTGAGAGGCCAATTCATCACTTTCAGGGATTCCAATGTGGCGGATATTAGCCTTCTTCAAATTATCCCAGAGCTCTCTGAGAGAATGATCCATTCTTGATCTCCATTTCTCTTCCTCTTCGAGAGTTTGTGAGCATTCAAAACCTTTGTCTTCAATGTCAGAAATTCTTTCTTTTGCTTGCTCTACTCTGTTACTGAGGGCTTCTACTGTATTTTTCAGATCTTTGAGGGCTGCAAATTCTTGCTTCAGTGTGTCAAAATCTTTGGTGGTTTTGTGTTTAAATTCGTTAAATTCTTGAGACAATTTTTGAATTTCTCCTTGAATTTCTAATTCCACCTTTTCAGTTGCTCCTCGAATTTCTAATTCCAAATTTTCCTCCATTCTATTAAGCTTGTTTGCACTCCAAATTCTGAATTCGATTTCTGACATCTTGGCCAGCTGTTTATGAATGGGATCTTCAGTTACATCTGCCATATATTTCCTTGCGGGGATTGATGTATTCTGGTTATTCTTGTTACCAGAGTTTTTCTGCTGATTCTGCCCCATGGTTATTTTAAAGCATTTGATTTTTCCCCTGGAGCTTTGTCGAGGACTTGTACAGTGCTATGGCCTGAGAAATTGGGGACCTGTTTGGTTTTTAGGGCTAAGTGGTTCTATCTTGTTTTCAGCTGGTCTCTGTCCGACCCTAGTTGAACCAGTTACTCTGTTACTCTGGGTTGAAGTCTCAGCTGTGGAGAAATACCAGCAATTAAGTCACCCCGACCCCCAACAGGCAACACTTGCCAAAGGAAAATCAAACCTTCCTACAACCACACACTCAGGGCACCACTTGACTAGTCCTCGGGTGATTGGCTCAGTTCAAAAGGTCCAAATCAATTGTCTCAGTCAGCGCCTGTCTCAGTTGGTAGAGTTTAAAAAGTCTCTGGCAACTGGATTGCAGGGGTCTTGTGACAACTCAGATATGACTTGCTCCGGTGCTCCGTGAAGTCAGGAGGACCCACCCAGCAAGTAGATTAGTCTGGGAAGGTTGATGCCTCCTTCCCCAACTTGCACCTCTGTCATACCCAGTCATTGATAGCCCCACAGGGCTGTGACCCAGTTGTCTCTAGTGAACAGATACTTAAGGGGTTTGCACCTGCCTGAATCACAAGGAAATCTATATCTGCTCAGCCAGGCTGCTGCGCTCTGCCTCTATCCAGCAGGGGGAGGTGAGGCCTGACAACCTCGGGTGCTTGATGGAGGCTAGGGGGTGTTCACTCAGTTCCATCCCCATCCCCTGATTGATGTTACTGACAGAACAGAATAGAACAACTTTGCGGGAATTTGTTTCTGTCCCTGCTAAATTCCCCTGCAGAAGAGAAGCTGTTTTGAGTTCCCAGAACCTGCGCCTCAGTCCTTGTCTTTGCTCTTGCAGGTTTGTATTTGGTTAGCTGTCAGTTCTAGCCTCCTGCCTTCCTTTGTCTATAGGCTGACAATCCCCTGAGGGCCAGGTTGTCTTAGGCTCAGTATAGCAGTCCTCTGGGTCAGCCCCGCCCTGGGAATTTCCCGGCTCTGTGTGTGCATTTTCTAGTCCCTGCGCTCCACCCAGGCTGGTACCACCTCAGGCAAACCCTTTACTCACGGGGCCTGTGTTTCTGTCCCAGATCTGTTCTGCGGTGGTTACCACCTGAGAAGATGCCTGGTCTCCTCTGGTGGCCCAGGGAGTCAGGGGCTGTGGCTTTGGAATATCTGTCAGTGAGCCCTATTGTTGCCAAAAATGGCTGCTGCTCAGCGTCTCAGGGTACCGTCACTCCGTTGTGGTTCCCTCTCAGCCAACCATCCTCTCCCTACTCCTGTGCTACAGAATCTGCACTGACCAGCTGTAGTCTAGGCCCTGTCTGCACCCCTCAAGAAATCACCCAAGAATCTGGACTCCTGGGGGACCGACCTACAGACCTTAGAGTGAGAGTGGAGGGGAGTGCTGGGAACTCAGAATTGCAGGTAGAGAATATATACAGTTTTATGCCTGGCAGGAGAACGTTGTGGCACCCTAGTAGGGGAGGTAGATCCAGTTTTTAGAGGGTCTCTCCCGTGGAGTGTAGTGGGAGGACCTTTGAACTCTGCTCATTTGTTTGTGGGGCACTCCGAGTTGTTCTCATGGGGGAAGGGACTCCCGTTAGCTTGGTAATGGATTTTGTACCTTTTGTTTGCATCCTTGGGGTCACAGCTCACCTCAGCGGGGTTGATGTGTGTTCTTCAATCTTCTCTCTTGGTGCAGCTCTAATCCACCAGGTTACTTGCTAAATTTCTGTCTTTTAACTCTTTTTCTGGACAGGAGCCTCTGTGGAAAGCTGGCTTCATTCAGCCATCTTGTGTCAGCCCTCTCATTGGAAGTCACATCCAATCTCTACTCCAACCTTTTCCAGCAACACTTTAATTCTTTCTTTCTCTTTCTTGTCATACTTTGTGCCATGGCATCATCCTGGCTCACAGCAACCTCAAACTCTTGGGCTCAAGGGATCCTCCTGCCTCAGTCTCCCAAGTAGCTTAGACTACAGGTGCATACCACAATGCCTGGCTAATTTTTCTGTTTTTAGTAGAGATGGGGTCTTGCTCTTGTTTAGGCTGGTCTTGAACTGAGCTCAAGGGCTCCTCCTGCCTCTGCCTCCCAGAGCACTGGGATTACAGGGGTGAACCACCACCCCTAGATAGAGTTTTTACTTTTCAATGCTGTAGTGTAGATGAATACTTCTTGGCACCTTTCTTGCCTCTCCTGGGGTTGCTTGTCTCTCTTTCTGAGTATGCTAGGAGTTGCATGCTATTGATGCTTGACACCATCTCACATCTGTTAAGCTCTGGTTTGTATCCTAATGGCTAGAAGTCCGAACACTACATTTTTCATATGCCTGTGACATATCTGGTCTACATTTCTCCCTTGAGAAGCACCTAAATGATATTTGGAGGCTGGAAGAGAAAGGGAAGCCGTGTTGTCCACTGGCAGTGGCAGCAGACAGGTCCACCGGCAGATGATGGGATGAGGGTGAAGTGATTTCTGAGTAGGTTCCTGTGACTCGTGTTCTTTGATACTGCAGGAAGCTAAATTACTTAGTTTTGTTTTCATTTTCTTGAATAAACAATGATACACACAGCCTCATTTTGAGGGTTAATGTAGTTTTCTATCTACTTTCACCAAGTGGGGCAAGAATATGGTGCAGCCATGTTGGATAATACCTAGTGCTGTCTTTGCTGTGCATACAGGCCCCATCTCTTTGGAGAAGCTTCTAAGTTTTCTAATGTTAGGACAACTGCCTTTAGCCAGGGCTTGTATAACTTCTGAGAACATCGCATAGGCTAATTTTGATTTCAGAACTGTCTCATTAGTCCCAGGATTAATCGTACAATGACAATGTTTGGTTTTAGTGCCCTCATCCACACAGGGCATGGGTACCTGCTGCAGTGACAGCCAGGGTACTTGCCACCTTGACAGAGAGGAGTGTGGTATCCTGCTGCTCTCATTATTATTCTATAACATGTCTGAGGCCCCCAGCCAACTCCCAGCTCCCTGAGTTCACAGCAGACAGGCCAGACACAACATTCCCTATTTTCCTCAATTTCATTTCCAAGTATCACTGTGAAAAGGCAGAGCAGGTGGGGCCTGATTGCAACCCTTTTCACATAATTTGGTTGTTTTTTCTGGGAAGACCACTCCAGATTTCAATCTGAGGCTGAATCAGGACTCAAACAAAAATTAAGTAGGAATACTGGAGGCACCCAGCCCTTCCTGTCTCTAGTTGTAATTCTCAACTGCAGGGTGTCTGGAACACGATGAACAGGGAGAAGCAGGTTGGGATAGTTCTCGCTTGGGCTGTAGAATTCTAAGCGTAGCTCAACACCTACCATCCTGACTCAGTTACCTGCAGGTGACAGCAGCTTACACTGACTTTGCTTCAGCACGAGTTAGAAGAGTTAGAATTTTGTTTTGTTTTCTTTCATCCAAAGGGGGTTTTTGGCCCCTCATCCAAAAAGCAATATGAAAAAAGCAAAACAAAACAACCCAAACACCCACTCTGCTTGGTGCTTTCATACCACACGCAACTGATTAATTCATTGGAAGAAATGTTCTTGAGTGTCTGTCCCACTCATTACCCGCCCTGACCGTGCTCCTTCCTGATCTTTCATCAGCGTTGAGGAGCCCAGGGTGCTTCTCTTTTTGTTCCTGAGAGAATGTCATCTGGGTCATCTCAGACATCATCTCACACTTTAATCACCACTAATAGCTATTTTGGCACATATTCAGAGTAGACTCGGTTGGGGGCAGAGGAAATATTTTGCATTAGCTGGATTATTTAAAACATTCCGCCCTGTACTGTTGCTCCATGACAAAATGAGTGATGTCAGGAGAGACGGCTCCCTTGCCTCCAAGCCCAAGGATGTGCCTGTGCCTCTCTATGGAGCATGGGGTCCTGCTGGCCCCCTTCCCAGTGCTTTTTGTGTGTATGTGTATATGTGTGTACATATGTGTTTTTGTATGTATGGGTGCATAAATACATGTGTGCCTGTATATAAGTATGTGAAAATGTGTGTAAATGTGTGTGAAAATGCACATAGGTTGTATATGTGTATGTGTGTGAATGTACATCTTTTTATATGCACGTTTATATGTGTATGTATGTGAATGTGCATATATTTGTATATGTGTGTATGTGTGAGTGTGTGTCTATGTGTATGCGTGTGAATGTGTGTATGTGTGTGAATGTGCATATGTTTTTATATGTGTATATGTGTGAATGTGTGTCTGTGTGTATATGTGTATGCGTGTGAATGTGTGTATGTATGTGCATATGTTTGTATATGTGTATCTGTGTATATGTGTGTGTGATGCATAGCCTTGATTGTTCAATACATGTAGCTAATATTATCTGCAAGATTCAGACACTTTCTAAAATATCTCAGCTTCCTACAGGGCTATGGCCATGAACTCTTGTCTTTTTTACAAAATCCTCCATGAAAGCCGAACTCTCTTAGAAGAGGACATCCTTGATGAGGGCCACAAATCATCCCAGGTTCATGCGGACCTTGGGTTCTGCCTTCTGATATGTGCCTTCCTGTTCATTATTTGAGTCATTGTCTCTGGTGACTCACCAGGTGGGGAGATAAGAGGGAGCACTGGGGCTTTGAGATCTTAATTTAAAATTGCACATATAAGCTCAATGCACTAACACCTCAGTTTCTTTACTCAAATCTTTGTCCTGAGGCATGGGGAAATGGAACATGAGAAAATAAATTGTGCAGGAATTGGAGGGAGTGACACTTAAGCCACTTTGTAGATTTGGGCTTGGAAGGTTAGATTGATAGAGGCTGATTATTTACTACTGGATTTGAAGCCTGGAAAAGAAACAGCTGTTACCAGCCAGGTGCTGACTCCATGTTAGACTCTGTGTGTCAGATGGAGAGACCAGTTCTAAGCACACGTTTGTTTCCACCCATCCCCGACTCTAAGTCAAAATGTCTCATTCACGTACCAGGAAATATTAGGTGTACACATTTACATCTTCAGGTTCAACTGGTGTTCAAGGCAAGTGCTTCACTCAATCCCCACCCCTTCCACCACTCTTGCCCTCATTTTCCACCTTCCTCATCTTTACCTTGTCTTTAGCTCTTGGTACAGATAGAGCCACTCACTCTTGTTTGGTGATTGTACTTGCTCTCTTGAAGGCAGAGCCTAAGCCTCCTCCTGCAGGCTTAAGTTTTATCGCTTTAGCCACATACGTCTTCAGCCTTGAGGGGAATGCTCCGTCCTAATCTGAGGAGCACCCTGGTTCCAGCCCCTGGCTAGCCATGCTGGCCTTCCTACTGTGCTGGGCACAGAGACCAAAACAACAGAAATCTCGTCAGTTGGGCATCACTAACAATCAACACGGTTTCTTCTTATGGAAATAATGGACATTATCTTCTCTCTGTGTGACTTAAATACAAACAATGGTTTGATAGTTAAAGAAATGCAGATACTTCAGTAACCCTGATTTTATTAATGAACTCAACTACAGTAGAACCTCTGTATGTTGACCACCCAAGGCATTTGTAACAACCTGGTCAACATACAGAGGTGGTCAACATGAGGAAGTAGGACTACGGTACATGTGGTGCATGTCTGGTCTGTGAAAATTAGATCCATTTAAGGAGGTGGTTGGTGTGGGGAGGTGGTCAACAAGGAGGTTCTACTATCTTACCAATGTCTGATGTGTTAAGTGTTGACCTTAATATTCTTCCACTCAGAATGGATGCAATGCTCCCCAGTTCCAGAACTTCCTCTTTCTATGTCCTGGGAAGAATGTCCATGCCTCAGTTTCCTCACCTGGGCATCATTGGAGAGTATCTAGTTAATAGTGCTGTTGTTAGAATGAAATGAAATAATATGTATAAGAGCTTAAAACAGTGTGTGCCAGATAGTGTCATTTCTGTTTTCACAAATTGAATATTTATTTTCTTAAATTGGAATTAAAAATTCTCAAAAGCTCTGCAGTAAGGTGCATCAGAAACTTCCACATTTGGCCTCTGTGCTTTAGTCTGCGCAGAGGGAGTGGGTCTGTATTTCCTGAGCTTGAGTTCCTAGAAGGAAGAGGGAAGAGAAAAGGAGTGTTTTCATATTTTGGTTTTGTGCTGGACATGCATATCAATTCCTACAAGGCTACACAGCCCAGTGAGGGTAGACTTTGATTTCTTAGTTTTATTTATGGGAAAACGAAGGTGAAATCAACCTTTGATCCTCTTTCTGTTCCAAATGTGAGTATTATCTTTCATCTTTGGGATTATTTTCCTTCAAGTTTGTCATTTCCTGACAGCCAGATTCCTGCTGTGCACCCTTCTAGCTTACTTAGCCTAATTAGCAACCTGTTCCTGATTCAATTCATCACCACTGGCTGAGCAGTAAGTTTTGAAAAAGTATTGTTTTATATTTCAGCAGTTTCTACAACTTTCTAGAATCCCTTTCTACTGAACATTCTTTCTTTAAGAGACCAAATCAGCTATAAAGTGTTTCCCTGCTGAGGGAAATAAGAGATTCAGGCAAGAGGCCACAGTGCAGGTCCCTGTGGAAGGCCTTGTTAAAACCTGCTGAATGCAAACAAAATATTAATTTTAAAAAATTAACCTGAACTTGAACTATACTACTAATAAGTTATTTTTAAGTTTGAAATGTAACTGATACACACCGACGTTTTTACTTATATATATCATTTTGTAAGCTGAATCAAAGGATCCTTTCTTTTTTCAAATTTCTACCTGACATTTGGGGTATTTTCTGTGCTCTTAAGTAGAAGAGGCTCACTGCTATAAACTCCTGTTTTCCTTTTTAATGACTTACTGTCTTCTGAAATGCACATGTGCTTTCTTTAATTTATACAGTGGGCACAACAATAATGCTTCTGTTTGTTCTCAGTAACTTTTATTGAACCAAGGAGAAATGGCAGATTCTTGGTGCAGCTGGCTAAGGGAGCCTGGTGATCTTAACTCGACTGTTTTCTGTTTCCTGGTGCTGGTGGGTGTTGGCGGCATGAACGGCAACATCGGAGTGTGAGGACTGAATGTCCGTGTTGATGCTTTGCCTTTTGTTTTCTTGATGGAGAAAGAAAATTTACTTAAAATTACTCAAAATAGGGCGGCGCCTGTGGCTCAGTGAGTAGGGCGCCGACCCCATAGGCCGAGGGTGGTGGGTTCAAACCCAGCCCCGGCCAAACTGCAACAAAAAAATAGCCGGGCGTTGTGGCGGGCGCCTGTAGTCCCAGCTGCTCGGGAGGCTGAGGCAGGAGAATCGCCTAAGCCCGGGAGTTGGAGGTTGCTGTGAGCTGTGTGAGGCCACGGCACTCTACCCAGAGCCATAAAGTGAGACTCTGTCTCTACAAAAAAAAAAAAAAAAAATAGAAAAAAAAATAAATAAATAAAAAATTACTCAAAATATTTACTTAAAATTCTTGACTCAAATATAATCTATAGCTGCCACTAATGACCCCCTGCAAATGATACTTCTACATCTTTGCCCACTTAAAATCTGGAAAAAGTGTGCCTTGATTAGGGGGTGGTTTTATTTTTCCTTGACAAGGTACTAGAGATGGGAAGTGGGAGAAACCTGGAAACTGGGAGAGGGAGTGCTTTTAGATGGCAGAGGGGTAGAAAGAAGAGGAATATGGGATTCAAAAGCTAAGATAGACTGAGTGCACAGGTCAGTAAGTTGTCCCAGTTCGTCTAGTGAAGTTTGCTACAGTCCACAGAAGAAAATCACACACAATGACTTTTGATGGGATGAACATCCCTATACGTCTACTCAGGAGAAATATAAATTTCTACTCACATAGTTGCTGGCTTGAAAGGGTGTTCCCCTTTTGCTTATCTTTACTTCCTGAAAATAAAAAAAGAAGGTGGCCCATGCATATTATATCTTATTGTGAAATATTTACTTGACTTTATTATAATAACTGTAAATAAGATGAAAGTTTGAATTGCAAGGTTTAATAATGAAACCATAAAGTACCTAGTTATTCTTGAAATATTTATTTCCAATGGTAAATAAAGAGGGGTAGACATTCTCTGCAAGATCCTTAAATCATGGAATAGAGTCTTGTATCTTTGCAAAGTGATCTTATGTATGCGAGAGGCAATACTGGTCTATAGTTATTGAGTTTGTGGACTTTGTCTCAACCCTAAAAACCATATCTAATGTTTGGGTATAGTTTCAAGAGATGCCCTGGTATCAGACGGGCTTGCGGCCAGTGTGGCTAAATTGCTTGTAAGTTCCAAGCCAGTGAATCAAAACACCTTTAACAAGATGATCTGCCATCCCATCAGTTTTTGTTTTGACAGTTACAGCCTATGATAACGTCAAGTCTAGCATCGAAGTGTTCTATTTTGATTTCAAAATGAATTCTCATATTTTTTATCTATGAAAAATGAGATTATAAAAAGGCAACACTTCAATCAAAAATTTCCAAGTGTGCAGTGCAGATAGGTGCTGCTGAGAGAGGGAGGTGGGTGTTGTCAGAAACTCTGTGTGAGGATTAATGTGGGACCTGTGTCTCAGCCCATCAGTCTGGGTATAGAAAACAGGCTTTTTCTTTTTTTTTCATTTTTGAGGGGCAGGGTATGGAATGATAAATTCTTCTGATAATTTTAGCATATTTTCATACTATGGAAACTACTTCAGTTGATCCTGATTGTGAATTTTTGAGGAAACTTTATTATTCTGATTAAATATGCAGAGCCTGCCACATTTAGGAAGAGATAAATATTTTTGAATCTCTAAATGGATTTGTTGGCAATAAGTGCTCTTTTATTTTATCTTAGCTCATACTCTGGTTTAATTAAGGGTAATTTATCACCAAAGAATCTGTTTTGGGACCTAGACCAGAATGAAGGAAATTAAGGAAGGATGGCAAGGACACAAAATTTGGTAAGGGACTAACTTCAGACCAGGCAGTAATAGTTCCAGAATTCCAGGTCTGAACAAAGAACTTTCCAGAAGGCACCCTGCAGGAGGCCTTCCTCCCACAGGAATTCAATGACAGCCATCTCTCTCTGTCTCTCTCTCTCACACACACACACCCACACACCCTGTCTAGAAGGGCTTCTTCCTACTTGGCTCTGTAAATACTACTGAAGACCTACCACCACTGAGCCACTGTTAGTCCTTTATCCTCTTGTGCCCAGTCAAGAACAGTCAAAAGCTAAAAGTTATACAGTTTCGTCGTTCCCTATTCATCAGAGATTTGGAAAACCACCATCAAATTTGTGGGCAAACCACCATCAAATTTGTGGACAATGGCAAACTCCTGACTTTCTCTAATATAGATCAGGTCACCTGATGGATAACAGAATCAATTTTATAATCTGCATTTTAAGTTTTTTCAACTCCTATTGTAAGGTAAATAATAATTAAATTCAGTTCTCTTCGATTTGATATTTAGATTTCCACTTATATACACATGTTCTGTTGTTATGAAAGTGTATTTGTAAAGGTAGAAGATTACCTATTGGTGAATATATATATTCATTACTTTGATTTATAACTTTAAAATACTTAAATATGTGGTATTGGGGCCACCACTTGTGCTCTTATCCAGTGAATCAGTTGGGCCTGCTTAGTAATTCCCTACCAAACATAATCCACACCCAAAATAAAAGTTCTGTATTCACCTTTGCATTTGCTATACAAATGTTACTGTGGACTTCTACATGAGGAAATTCTTTAAAAATTTCACTTTTCTTAAAAAAAAAAATTGTGTTTCCCACTTTCCATGAAGGAGAAGTATAAAACTGACCACTGCTCTTTGAGCTCAGGCTAACAGGAAGCATCACAACAAGGTTAAAGGTCATTGACTTAATTTTTTTTCCCTAAAATATAAAAATGCTAGCAGTTTTTACATTTTAATGGATTTTTATATTATAACATTATTTCACAGTGAATATTTTTGACAAATAGTCTCTATAGCTTCTGATAAATTTAGTTTTGACTACATTGTATATATATGAGCATGTTTTATTTATTTTAAATTACTTCTGAAACTTTTGGGGAATAGGAGAGATACAAATATAATATACAAAATAAAACAAAATCTAGGGTAGGGAACGACTAAGCAGGCCCAACCTATTTACTGGGAAAGAGCACAAATGGTGGCCTGAATACCACATATTTAAATATTTTAGAGTTGTAAATCAAAGTAATGATTTACTTTAATCAACGTAATGAGTACAGAGATACCCATAGGTAATCTTCTATCTTTACAAATATACTTTTGTAGCAACAGAACATGTGTATATAAATGGAAATCTGCAAAAAATCAAATCAAAGAGAACTGAATTTAATTATTATTTACCACACGATGGTGACCCCTGGGGAGGTTCCTGGAATGTGAGGGAGCACAGTGCAGGAACACTTCCATTTTCATGCTATTCTTTGAACGTTTTCATGAACTGTTTGTGTAGTTCGAGTAATATGAAATGAAACTAATACAAGATGCCCAAAGGTGGGATCTGGGACAGTAGACTCAAAACCGGCCTGGACTTCCAGACCTTGTGCTTCTCATAATGACTTTGCTTTTTTTTTTAACCTTCTTTTTTAAATTTATTTTAATTTTATTTTTTCTTTTCTTGTATACATTAGGGCATTTATGGGGTACAATGTGCTGATTTCATATAGAATTAGGAACGCTTACATCACACTGGTTAATAAATGCTCATCTCGTTTACTTAATTATTGTGTTAAGACATTTATACTCTATACTAATAGAACTGACATGTACCTTTCCTGCAATTCCTCTGGACCCACACCTTTCACCATTAACAAAAATTGACTCTCACTGAATAAAAGATTTAAACTTAACACACAAAACTATAAAGATTCTTGGAGAGAGTGCAGGAGAAAACCTTGAAGAAATTGGCTTGGGAGAATAATTTATGAGGAGGACCCTCTGGGAAATTGAAGCAACACCAAAAATACATTACTGGGATCTGATCAAACTAAAAAGCTTCTGCATAGCCAAGAGCACAGTAAACAGTAAATCAAGAAGACAGCCCTCAGAATGGGAGAGGATATTGGGGGTTACGCTTCTGACAAAGGTTTGATAACCAGAATCCACAGAGAACTCAAACTTATAAGAAAAGAATAAGTAATCCTATTTCGTTATGTGCAAGGGACTTGAACAGAAACTTCTGTGAAGATGATAGGTGCATGGCCTACAGACACGTGAAAAAATGCTCATCATCTTTCATCATCAGAGAAATGCAAATCAAAACCACTTTGAGGGCAGCGCCTATGGCTCAAGGAGTAGGGCACTGGCCCTGTATGCCGGGGGTGGCAGGTTCAAACCTGGCTTGGGTCAAAAACTGCAAAACAAAACAAAACAAAACAACAACAATCACAACAACAACAAAAACCACTTTGAGATGTCATCTAACTCCTGTAAGAGTGGTTCAGTGGCTGTAACATCTGGCTACAGATGTTGGTGTGGATGCGGAGGAAAGGGAACACTTCTGCAGTGCTAATAGGAGTGCAAGCTAATGTGTCCCTTTTGGAAAGAAGTATGGAGAATACTCAGGGATCTCAAAGTAGACCTACCATTTGATTCTGCAATTCCTCTACTAGGTGTATATCCAAAAGACCAAAAATCACTTTATAACAAAGATATTTGCACCAGATTGTTCATTGCAGCTCAACTCATGATAGTTAAGTCATTGAAGAAGCCCAAGTGCCCATCAACCCATGAATGGATTCATCATGACTTTGGTTCCACCAGTTCTCCTCTCTGCCTTCTTCTTTTCTTTTCTTTTTTTTTTTTTTTTGTGGCTTTTGGCCGGGGCTAGGTTTGAAGCCGCCACCTCCGGCATATGGGACCAGCACCCTACTCCTTGAGCCACAGGCGCCGCCCTCTCTCTGCCTTCTCGATAGGACTGAGATGCAGGGCTTTTCTCTTCCTGCCCTTTGGAAAGCCGTTCTCTGTAGCACCCTCCCTTTGTCCCTGCTACTCAGAAGGTCACTTCCTCCTGGCTATAAGCTCAACTCCCCCAGCTGCCCTGGCTCCGGTTTCCTAGCTGTGTACCCAGGACAAAGCCATCTTTTGACATACAAGGTTACAGATAAAATGAATTGGTACTGATAGATTTTGTCTCTGGTCTCAAGATGTTCCTAGAACTTAGAGTGGCCACAGTAGGGTTGTTCTCATTAATTAACAGAACTGGACTTAGTATATTCTCTGTAGCCTTTAGAAAGCTCAACCTTCCCAAAGCATTCGACTTCTCATGGCTCAAGTGTGCTCTGTGTAAGAGGGAAATAAAGCTGAATTATGTGGACAACCTACACAGGAACTAGGAATACAGGTTTAGGGTTGATGTAATTGGATTCCTTTGTTTCAGCCAAGATACAGGTCCTGCCAGAGCAGATGTATAAAATGGGAGGGAAGTGGAAGAGATTTTCTTGTATTTCCAGACAAAGCTGACTCAACAAAACTCCCTCATTTCATTCTTTTAGAACACAGAAATCAAACAGTCCTTGATAAATGTGGATAGCATCTGGTTAAGGCGCAGCAAAATCTCCTTCCATCAAACAAATGTCGTCTGGAGCAGCCCTGTCATTTATACTCAGGGGAAAGGGCCACTTCCTATAGAACTCTCTTTTTCGAGTGAAATCAACATCATGAAAGCACCTAGCAACTGCCACTCACGACAGTTGTTTCCTACAGCAGCCTGGGCCAGATGAAGTCACATTACACATACTCTGATTAGTCTGGTCATGCTAGCTAGTATTTCATTCATTAAAGATATATTTGCAGATTACAAAACTAACTATATCTGGTGCCATGGTACCAAGATACCTCCCCTAGGAGGGCAAACCTGTATTCCAAAATGCCCTGAGGACAGGAGCCCGAGAGCTACGCAATTTGGATCTATTTCCATTAAATACTCCTCCACTCGCTCCCATAATGTAATTAACATAGCAGGTCTCCTGGCTCTTTTTAAGGGAATTAGAAGCCATGAGTCATTTGGGCATAATTGGAACAAACTCTCCTAATGCAAAATGACTCAATCGCAGAGATGGCTATCTGGCAGCATTCCGAGATATCAAGACCTGAAAGCCAGCACTTAATCTGATTTAGGGCCTCTTAAAATATTCTTCAAACTTCACTAAACATTGTTCTGGTAAAAAAGATCGAGAATTATTTTAGGAGCCAGCCATGGTCTGAACTGTCTTAGTTTGTTATTGATTCCTTTTAAGTAATTGCATTTAATTTGGAAACCTATGGACAATGGAGCGGATGAAGAAATATGACTATGTCAATTAATGTAAAACTGGGTGTGTGGAACAAAGATAATATAAAAATAGGAATGTTTGAACAGATAGGCTGTTCTTCTCTTCCAGGGTTCTTAATGGCAGTAGTCTATTAATCTGTGTAATGACATTTTCAGGGTGGTTTTAGTAACACTGGAAAAATTCTGACAGGTGTCTTAGTGGGGTTCTAAGGGCTTATAAAAGTTAGCCCATCAATACCACAAACTTTCAGAGTAGATATAAAGTATTTCTTTAACATTTCAAAAAAAAAAAAAAAAGAAATGATTCCAATCTGGGGCTGTATCTTGTTGCTTTGGGTCCTATCATCTCCCTTTTCCTACTCTGAAATTGAACAAACAACTTGGCAGAAAGAAGGCCCACAATTAATTGTGGTAGAAGTGGACATGGGGTACAATTCATACAAAACTCAAACAGGAACAATAATGAACACAATGGTTAAAGCAGTAAATTTCATTAGGAAATGGTGAAGGTACTCCAGGTTTTCCTATGGCTATTAACAGTTCCTCCCAATGCTTATCAAGATTCTTAGTAGAACTTGTAAACTGATTTCTTTGCATGTCAGTTTATATTATCAAGTTGAGTATAATTTTGTGATTCCACAGCCATGTATCGAGGACCTACTACGAGCAGGTTCAACACCCTCCCCTCCCCTTGCAGACTCAATGCTTGCACTCCATAGAGTCAGTGTGGGCACCTCCTGTCCTATTGTGACAGATCTTTGTCCCCTGGATGTAGGAGCCACAGAAATAACCTGTTTACAGAGTGACTATGGCATAGCAAAACTCTTTTACTAGGCATCCATAGGGAAGAGGTGCTATAGTGCCTGTCCCCAATGTCTTATCTATCACTGCGTTTGGTATCTATTTGAGAAAACAAGAATGAAGTTAAAATGGCCAACCCAATGACCATTTTTTTCACTGGCTCTTGGGTGATTAAGATCTGAATCAATACCAGTGGGGAGAAATTCGGGGAGAAAATGAACACCTTTGTAAAATATGATTGATATTTTTATTTTGGTAGGCCATCTTAAGTAATTGTGTCTGGTCTGTCAAATATTTTTGGAAAATTTAATTCTTAGGTTGAAAAAAAATTCTTCCCTTCCTGTTTACAGAAGCTATTCACTGGGGCTCAGGTTTTCATTATATGAAATAGAACTATTTGTATCAGAAGTCATCTGATGATAATTCACATTAAAACTGTAACATGAAACTAGCTGCAGAAAACTGAGGGACTGCTGAGTTCTAGTTCAGGGTCACATCATTTAAAATCATAAGTGTGATTACATTTTTAGTTGATTTATTGGGCTATTGTAAAATAGACACACACACGAACACTGATTTTTGGCTGGAAGTTACTTAGAAATTTAATCTGCAATACCCTATTTCAAGATATTGAGGTCCAAGTTATTAAGTGACTTGCCAAGGTCATATTGCTATTTAGTACCGGTTCCAAGATTAAAATCAAAGGTCTCTTTCCCCTTGCCAACGGTTATTTGTCTGACATTCATTTTCTTTTGCTTTAAGACATAATAGTATGTGAACAGTATCCACAATAGGAAGTAAAATCAATTAGAAGCCATAAAAAAATAACTGGCTGGATTGGTGACTTTCAGAAGCTCTTGTGTTGTTTCTAAAAACATAGTTGGCCCGTAGGAGCCAATCTCAAAGTTTTATCCCAGGTTGGTCATAGGCAATACCCCAGAAGCTATATTTTTATGAAATTAAGGTGAATCAGTGCATGCCAAGTTCCTGGTGTTCATTTAGTGTTCAACTAGTTATGAAGCTGGGGTAGATGTACAAGGAGTATATCTAAACTAGAGCAAGTTATATGACCAATGAAGCCACAGACATATATTGAAAAGAAAATAACGAGGCACTCAAAATGTGTTGATTAAACAAATTGATATGAGTTGCTAAATAGATACTCAACTTTCTCACACTATTGATTCTGTGTTCCCTGACACTAGACCACTGAAAGGATCCCTGAATGCAGGAGTAAGGACTAAATGATTTTTAAGAAGAGTTCTAAAGGAATTGGCACGTGACCGCTTTTGTGAAGATACAATGCTGAAGATAGTTCGGTATAGTTCGATGGAGGAAAGTGTATTGTCCTCCATCCTTTCTCCCCTTTCTCTTCAAAGCAAAACCCCAGAAGGCAACAGCAGGAGCAGACAATGCTTAGCATCTAATTGAATCTGGAAAAAATAATAAAATTAAACCCTGGCCTCAAATTAGCAGTACTTGATTTTTAGCCAGGAATAGTAGTTTGGCTGGGCACAAGGAAGGGAGACAAGATGTATAAATCTGTCCTAGTGTGGAGAGTGTTTTCATTTCAGGAGGGCGAGTTTCACAGGCTAAAGAGAGTTCTAGCCTTCTGGAAAAACAGGCAGAATGTGATGAAGAGCTAGTGTATTTCTTTATGGACGGAATCTTTGTAGAACCGTTCAGGGTTCTATGCTGGGTGCCCTGATATGACTCAGGGGCTCACGGTTACGAAACTAGAGCAGTGGCTCTGCAGGTAGACCCTTTCTGTCCCTCCTCACTGCTCTCTTCTTCTCTCTCGCCTTCCACCTCCTCCCCACCTTCTCACCACCCAATCCAGGCCTCTCAGCAGAAGTGGGATTTAATAAATCCTCGGTGGTATCTATCTCCTCTCTTCTCCTTGGTGATGAGGCTGTTTCTCAGAGTCATGGTATTTCTCAATCAGGACCAACAATGCTGTGTAGCCGCTCCCCTACATCAGAACCAGACAGACGTGGAAGCCGGACCGTGAAATGACACTTTAATGGGCTTGTGCTGGGAACACGTCACCAGGGAAGCACAGCGTAACCACAGGTGCGAGCTCAGCCCACAGTGAGGGCATAGTCTCCTTTTGGGAATGATTGCAACTGTCCAAATTGCACAAAGATTTCAAATAAAATATGATTTTCCACCTGGTGGCGAATAATAAAAATTGATTGCCCACCTGTTGCTGCGGGTGCTGCGGCTATCAGGTGGCTCCCTCACCTCCTGGAGCAGATGCTTTTCTCAACAATCCCAAACAGCCTAGTTACTGCTTTTTCTTCCACATGCACACACGCAAAAATAATTGTCAGTGGGATTTCAGGATGTGCAGTGGTGATAAGATTACACTCAAAGGAAAGATTATGACTTCAAGATCGGCTTGAAATAGCAATTACAGCCGTGCTGTCTTGAGGAGCTGTAAATTTATTTCCCAGTAGATGCTCTTAATCCGGGAGATTTGATAAAGGAAACAGAAAGCCTACTTGATGGCGGCTGACACTTGTTTGCAATACTAATTTCCCAAATGTTTATTCAGCAATTAGGTAATTTTTAACATGTCATTTCTTCTGATGGAGCCTGAGGGTAGAGAAACTGAATGAAAATTATGGAATTAAGAACTATTTTATGGGAATGTTGTAGAAGTGGTTCAAGGCCTGAGGGATGGGTTCTGAGTGGGACCTGCTGTGCCTGCCTTTCTCAGGCAGAGAGGGGAGGGCGTGGTGATGCTGAATCTGGGGGCCATTGGCATGAGAACCAGGCTGCATTCGGACAGAGAGCTGCAGGGTGATGCAGTGATGAGTTTGTTCAGCTGGTCTTGTGTCAACTCTGCTCCCTGCCCATGTGTTCCAGCAAGTGACCCTGTTCCAGCAGTGTCCCTGAAGCCCCAGCTTGTTTGCAGCACAGACCAAGGCACCTGTAGTGGGGAAAGAAGGTGGTGGCTTATCTTTCTTCCTTCAGGAATAAAAGAACTTTATAGAATAAACAGACACAAACAAGAGAGGATCCTGAATCCAAGAGAGTGAAGGGGTCAAACGTGGTCTACAAAGCTGGTTCAAAGTAAGGGGTGGTGACTGTGGGGAACAGCTCCCCAGGAAAGACTGCTTGGGAAAATAACTATGCTTACTTTTAATAGATCAAAGAGTTAATATTTTTAAAACTACTAAGGAACTTGTGATTTAGTCAAAGTGGTATGAATAGAAATTTATAGTGAACAGAGCATGTCATGAGATAAAATGAAGGAAGAAGTAGCATAAAAATTAATGACTCAGGCAGTTTGAATTCCACCTTTTGGAACAGGCATTGTCCCTAACCTTTTTTTTTTTTTTTTAAATAGAGACAGAGTCTTATTTTATCACCCTCGGTAGAGTGCCGAGGTGTCACAGTTGGAGCAACCTCCAACTCCTGGGCTTAGGTGATTCTCTTGCCTCAGCCTCCTAAGTAGCTGGGACTACAGGTGCTCGCCACAATGCCCAGCTATTTTTTTGTTGCAGTTTGGCCGGGGGTGAGTTCGAATACGCCACCCTAGTATATGGGGCCGGTGCCCTACCCACTGAGCCACAGGCGCCGCCCTGTCCCTGACCTTTTAAACTATACAACTCCTTCTCCTGTCCCCTTCCTTTTTTCCTCCTCTTCCTCCTCCTCTTTGTCTTCTCATTTAGAATCCAATATATACTTGTTGGGTTGAAGTGAATTAAACTAAAATATGTGACATGTCTCCTACACAAAGGGGTAAAGTAAGATCAGTGGTGGTGAGAAAGCTTTATTCTTTTTTCTGATACTTGTTATTGGAAACCAAGCTAACACTGTCTTCCTTTTATTTGGGATTTGTCTATCTAGATGAGAAGTAGTAATTATTCATTTTCAGTGATACCTAATGTTGTCTTCAAGGAGGGCACTGTGGCACATGAGATTCAATTTGCACAAAAGTGGTAAACTAAGCACGTAAAATATTGTGAACTCATAAATTCTGTCTGACCTAATTAACAAATTAAAGTGAGCAGTAATATTCTACTTATAAGTTACTAGGATGTTTTTAAATAATACTTTTATTTATTAGATTTTTTGCTGTGTGCTAGTCACTTTATCACAGTCTAATATTAGATTCCTGTATTGAGAATTTGAAGTTGAGATTCCTGTATTGAGAAGTTGAAGTTTAAGAATTAGAGCATCTTGGCTCGGTGCCTATAGCACAGTGGTTACAGTGCCAGCCACATACACCAAAGTTGGTGGGTTTGAACCCAGCCTGGGCCTGCTAAACAACAATGACAACTGCAACAATAACAAAAAAAAATAGCCAGGCCTTGTGACAGGTGCATGTAGTCCCAGCTACTTGGGAGGCTGAGGCAAGAGAATTACTTAAGCCCAAGAGTTTGAGGTTGCTGTGAGCTGTGATGCCATGGCACTCTATCAAGGGTAACATAGTGAGACTCTGTCTCACAAAAAAGAAAAAAAAAAGAATTAGGGTATCTTAAAAAAGTTGTAGTAAAGTGACAACCATTTTCTATAGCACAGGGTTCTGTGTTGGAAGCTATTCTGACCCCACCCATATATATTTAAAAACAAAAGCAGCAATTTATGAATTGTGCCTGGTCACCTTCATAAAAGAAACCTTGTTATTAGCCTCTTATTCATTTTACTTTATTCATAGTAGTAATTATTTTTATGTAATTTTGTTTATTTATTGATATGTGCCTCTCTCCAAGGGATTGCAAGTTCTATGAGCTGCTATTGCCAACGGTGATATAAAACAAACCATTCCTGATCTCAGCAGCTTAAGCATTCCCATTCAGCCTCGTGGATCTGTGATCTGCCAGGGTGTTTCATCTTGAGGCTTTGGTGGTAGAAACAGTCTTCTCCACAGTGCAAGTCTGCTTGTCCAAATCCTGCTACACTTTTCTCTCATCTCCTTCTTGAAAATGCAAGCTTATAGTGCAGTGGTTCTCAGCCTGTGGGTTATGACCCCCTTTGGACTATATTAAAGGTTCGCAGCATTAGGAAGGTTGAGAACCATTGTTACAGCACAAGCAGAATACACAAGGTTTCCTAAGGTCTGGTTCAAAACTGACTTAGGACTTCCACTTACACACTCAAGCCAAATCAGGGTATACAGTCAAGTACAAGGTCAGAGTGGGAGGTACAATGTGCATGATGAGGATGGCCAAGTGTGGATGAAAGGCACAAGGGGAAATTGGGGCCGATCTTTTGAACTATCACTGGGTGATTGCATACATTCCTAGATTCTATACTCTTCCCTACATTGTTCTCTTTGCAGTGTGATTTTGAATACTCTCTCTCCAAGTGGTGTAGGTTTCTTCACCTCTTGCATTTGAGCTGGACTTGGGATTTGCAGAAAAGAAATAAAAGTGGCACCATATAGTATTCTGATTCCATGCCTAGACTTCAAAAGACTTTGCATACTGCCATGCTGATAAACCTAAGGTAGCCTGCTGAATGAGGGACTGTATCTGAGTTGCACATTATAGAAGCCACAAAATCTCTCTGTGGAATGATAAACACATGTACAAACACCTATCATTGCGTATACAATATCAAGGAAATCGAAGACCACCTGGCCTGTCTTTGAACTCCTGTGAATTCTCATGGGCTAGATGGGGCCACCTGAACGACTGACTTTGATGAGATCTGACCCTGCATTCTGAGCTCAGTGTACAAATTTCCATAACTAAACACCAATGAAAACCTCACTCCACTTATTTCTCCCCCAGTTCTGTCAAGCCCACCCCCTGTCTAGAATGTCAGAGTATCTTTATCCGAAGCTTGCCTGTAACAAATGGTATAAACGTTCACAAGCTCTTTTGTGTCCTATGGCTTTCCTGAGATAGGAAATAATCCTGCTGTGAAAAAGAAACATACGTTTATCCTCTGAAACACAGACCATCGTCACAGGGCAAGACAATGTTCAGGAGGATTTCAGATAGCTTTCACCAATTGCTGGCTAGTGGGCTCACATGTGTTCTGCACGAATGTACATAAAAGAACGTTTATAACTTTGGGACATGAACAGATGAGTGAGTAGAGCTTCACATCTGTAGGAGCTTGCAATTTTCTCTTTCCTCTTCTCTTTCTTAAATGCCCCCACAAAGAAATAGTCTTTATCTACAATTTTTTATTTTTTTGCAGTTTTTGGCCGGGGCTGGGTTTGAACCTGCCACCTCTGGCATATGGGGCAGGTGCCGCACTATCTACAATTTTTAGGTTGCTGTATTATTGTTACAAAAATATTTAATGTGACATTTGAGAAATTTCTTTCTTTTCAAGTGAGATCACAATAGGAAAATTTTGAAGCTGGATAATGTAAATGTAAAGCAAAACAGACAGGTTTTATGGACTCATAATAACATGGTCAGAAGTCTAGTAGATAAATCTACAACTGAAGAATGCAAATAGCCTAATTTTAGCATGGTTCTGCAAAGTTAGCAAGGAATGCCCAGGGTTCAATGTTAGTCAAGCCTAAGGATACTCTGAAGCAGTGGTTCTCAACCTTCCTAATGCTGTGGCCCTTTAATACAGTTCCTATAACTCGCGACCCACTGGTTGAGAACCTCTGCTCTAAAGCAATGGGGATGTGGGCAGTTAGCAGTAAAGGGAAGGCCAGTAATTACTGGAGAGAAACAAGCCAACCTGCAGGTTAGCTACTTTACCAGAGAGAAAAGACAGAAAAATCATCTAGGGTCAGAACAAACCTTAAAGACTGCTTTCAAAAAACCACCCCTGCAAAAGGTTCTGAATTCAATTGGATCAGACTAGGGCAACAATTTATTCCCCAGACTGGTTGCTGAAAACTATGGAGCAATCATCTAGAAATTGTTAGAGAAAAACAGCTGAATGAAAACAATACAGCAAACTGGCTTGCTAAAACTACTGTCATAATAGGTTGACTGTGTATGTAGCCAAGACTAAACTAAGAGGATTATAAGGGAATACTATAAAAAACTTTGTGTCAATTAATTAGCTAACTTAGATGAAATGATAAATTTATAGAAAGACAAACTATTGAAGCTGACTCAAGAAGAAGTAGAAAATCTGAGTAGATCTTGCCGCTGCTGTAAGCATAGCCAGAAGCACTGAAAACAGGTACTCAAGCAAAGATGTACACGTGGAAATTCACAGCATTAGTACTCACAAAAAAGTGAAAACAACTCAGATGTCCACAAACCAATGCATGGATAAACAAACTGTGGTTTGTGTATACACACACACACATATAACACACACATGGTCTGACAATTAAGTCTGCAAACTTTCCACCATGATTTTAATTTGGCAGCCTGTGCAAACAGCTTGGTAAGGTTTTGAAGCCAGAGAAGCAGCCTGCAAGATGGAGTCTAAGAAGCTGAGCTGAAGCAGCACAGCTGACTTAAGTCTGCTCAGCCTCCCCCTTCCCCTAACCTTCCATGATTATCTAGTTAAGGTTTCACTGTGACTGTCAGGGTGTTTCTCTCAGGAGACTTGAGCAGGGAGTCACACATAGACAATAGTAGTTGGGATATTGGTAAAAGTTACTTTGATGACATGATGTTTTCTTTGATGATTCTTAAATATTTTGTTAATGTGAAAGTCACCTTTCGGTTGTATAAACATTTTGTTAGAATGGAGACCACTTTGATGTTACTGCCTATCAGGTAAAGGTAAAATTTTCTAGGTTGGTTTCCTTGTATTTCATTATAAAAGTTATTAGAATTGTAATTGAGGTAGAACAGAATTGAAAGACTACTCTCGCTGTTCTCCAGCATTGCTGGCCTTTGGACAAATGAACCTTATTGGACCGAAGCCCCTTCTCTGCATACAGTCTGATAGTGCCAGGCAGCTGGCCCTCTTGGTTTGGTAACAGTTTCATAACCGTGGTATGCATGTGCATCAGTGTCTCACAGCTATGTTTGTGTTGATGTGTGGTGGTGTTTTCCTGAGTGGTGGTCATCATTGTTGTGTGTTTTTGTGTGCTGTCATGAGAACATGGGAGCTTGAATTGAATTGAATTATAATGAATTGAATTTCAAACATTCACTTTCTTATTAAACTAGGTGAGAGTGGAAGTAGAATCAGAGATATGTTAGTTCAAGTTTATGGGAATAAAGCCATGAAGAAAATGGCAGTGTACAAATGGATTAAATGTTTTTCTGAGGGGAGAGCGAGTGTCACTGATGAAGGGAGGTCAGGGCAGCCAGTAATGAGCAGAATTGATGAAAACATTGCAAAAATTGTTGAATTATGCATCAAAATCAGTGGCTGACTGTGAGAAACACAGCAGACTAAGTAAACAGAGAAACTAAGTAAATAGAGAAACAAGAAAATCTTTAAAAAATTTTTTTAAAAATTAAATCAAATTAATATGAGGGTACAATTTTTAGGTTACATTGTTCTCACTTCCAGGGTAAAGTTCCATTTGTAGAAGAGCCCCTCACCCAGCGGATGTGCTATACACCCTCACAATGTGCACAGTAGGTGAGATCCCGCCTCCAGCCCTCCCTCCTTCTGCCACATGTCCTCTCCACCCTCCTGCTTCCCTTTACCTCCGAACTGGACAATATTAGTGTTTTATTATTGTTGTGATCATGTAATGGTTTATATATTGATTTCATATTAGTGTGGAGTACATTGGATATTTATTTTTCTGTTCTTGCAATACTTTACTAATATGAATGTATTTCAGCTTCATCCAGGTAAATGTAAAAGATGTAAAGTCTCCATATTTTTTAATGGCTGGATAATATTCCATGGTATACATATACCACAGTTTGTTGATCCATGCATGGGTTGATGGGCACTTAGGTTGCTTCCATGACTTTGCAATTATGAATTGAGCCACAATAAATATTCTAGTGCAAATGGTCTGTGTGGTAAAATGATTTTTGCTCTTCTGGGTAGATATCTAATAATGGGATTGCAGGGTGAAATGGAAGTTCTACTTTTAGATCTTTGAGGATTCTGCATACTTCTCTCCAAAAAGGCCGTATTAGTTTGCAATCCCACTATCAGTGTAGAAGTGTTCCCTTCTCTCCACATCTACACCAGCATCTGGTGTTTTGGGACTTTGTGATGTGGGCTAATCTTGCTGGGGTTAGGTGATATCTTAGAGTGGTTTCGATTTGCATTTCTCTGGTGATTAAAGATGAAGAGCATTTTTTCATGTGTTTTTTGGCCATTTGTCTGACATCCTTGGAGAAGTTTATGTTCAAAAACCCACTTATAGAGAGAGTTGTTCGCACTTTTCTTATTAGAAACAAGAAAGTCTGAACTGAAAATCTTGGCATGAGAAAAGTGTGTGCAAAAATGGTCTTAAAGGAACTCATGAATGAACAAGAGCAAAGAGCTCACAGGGCCTTGTCTGTGAGGGAGATTTTAGTCAGTAAACAAAACCCTTCCTATTCACCTAATCTGCCACCCCAGTGACTTTTTTCTTTACACAAAGATAAAGGTACTGAAAGGAAGACATTTTGATAACATTCAGGATATCCAAGCTAATACGATGCTGGTGGACTAGGCACTGCTGTTGGTGCACAACTTCCCAAGGGAACGACGTTGACTGTGACTGTAGTGATATTCAGCAATGAGGTCTGTAGCACTTTTTGTAGGATGACCTTGTGAACTCAGATGGTGTGTGCTATATGTACACATATATTACCAAATATTGAATCAATATTGAATATTGTTCAACCACAGAAAGGAATGAAGTAAAGACTTCAATGTGGTAAACCTTGAAAGCATCATGCTGTTTGAAAGAAGCCAGACACCAAGGGTCACATACATGGTATTATATTTTTCCATTGATATGAAATATCCAAAGTAAGAAAATCCATACAGACAGAACAGATTTTCAGGGGTGGAGGGGAGGAGGGAAAATGAGTAAATGCATACTGGGTATAGTACAGGGTTTTATTTGGGGTGATGAAAATATTCTGGAACTATGTGGAGGTTGTAGTGGCACTGGGAATGTATTCAATGCCACAAAACTGTTCATTTAGAATGGGTAATTTTATGTTATAAGAATTTCACCTCAATTGAAAAATAAAAGGAATTACTTTCCAGAAAGAGGTAAGTGAATACTTGGGAAAAGAAAGAATTCCAGAAATTAAGTTTTGAAACTCAAGAATGTTCTTATTCTATATATGGGCAATAGAGCAATAACCTACCAAACTAGTGTTTCTGTGTTTTTGAGAATTAGTTTGATATGGTCGGTTTGGAGTCAAAAGTGTCATTTTCAACTACTGAATGTTAAGCTGGTTGTGGATAGTTCATTATCCTCAGTCTCCTTACTTGAAAAATAGGAATAATAATGATCATACTTGCTCTTCGTACTTTACTGGGCACTTTTATGGATCAAATGAGGTTTGTACAGTGAAAGAAATTGCTTTGCAATGTACTACGTCAGTGCAGGCAGCTACTGAGGTGGTCATGTTGCACAGTTCCAGGGGTTACCAGATGTTGAGCCTGCTGCTAATGCCCTGGGGCCTTTGGGTAGTGCTGCAGGGGTTTGGCCATTACTGAGATGTGCACTATGCCTCAGGGGAATGCACGTGTTAGGGCACTTAGTAATAGATAAATTTTACTTACTCTATTTTCACTTAGAAAATGAGAATATGTTTTGGAAGAATAACTTTTAGAAGTATAAATGAGAAGAGTTTTTCAGGACAACATTTTTTAATTTTTCTCCTGGAGCTTCTTCTAAAGAATTTGAAGTTATTTTAGGACATATTTTAATGTGGTGGCTTCTGTCTTGGTTTCTTTTATTTTTCAGATTTCTAATACTTTTTGCCAGTCATAGAATAAGTATGTAATAGATATATTTTCCCACTGTGACAGGTCCTTTTTATTATTTTTTTTTAAATTTTATTTTATTACTAAATCATAGCCGTGTACATTAATACGGCCCTGGGGCACCATACACTGGTTTTATAGACCATTTGACATATTTTCATCACACTGGTTAACATAGACTTTCTGGTATTTTCTTATTGTGTTAAGACATTTATATTCTACATTTACTAAGTTCCTTGTAAGATGCACTGTAGGTGTAATTCCACCAATCACCCTCCCTCCAGCCATCTTTCCCCCTCCCTCCCTTCCCTCTCCCCCTTCCCCATATTCTTAGGTTATAACTGGGTTATAGCTTTCATATGAAAGCCATAAATTAGTTTCATAGTAAGGCTGAGTACATTGGATACTTTTTCTTCCATTCTTGAGATATTCTACTAAGAAGAATATGTTCCAGCTCCATCCATGTAAACATAAAAGAGGTAAAGTCTCCATCTTTCTTTAAGGCTGCATAATATTCTATGGTGTACATATACCACAATTTATTAATCCACTCGTGGATCGATGGGCACTTGGGCTTTTTCTATGACTTAGCAATTATGAATTGGGCTGCAATAAACATTCTAGTACAAATATCTTTGTTATAATGTGATTTCTGGTCTTCTGGGTATATACCTAGTAGAGGAATTATAGGATTGAAGGGCAGGTCTATTTTTAGATCTCTAAGTGTTCTCCAAACATCTTTTCAAAAGGAATGTATTAATTTGTATTCCCACCAGCAGTGTAGAAGTGTTCCCTTTTCTCCACATCCATGCCAACATCTCTTGTCTTGGGATTTTGTGATATGGGCTAATCTTACTGGAGTTAGATGATATCTCAAAGTAGTTTTGATTTGCATTTCTCTGATGATTAAGGATGATGAGCATTTTTTCATATGTCTGTAGGCTGTGCGCTGGTCTTCTTCAGAGAAGTTTCTCTTTAAGTCCCTTGCCCAGCCTGCAATGGGATCACTTGTTCTTTTCTTGCTTATACGTTTGAGTTCTCTATGGATTCTGGTTATTAAACCTTTGTCGGAGACTTAATCTGCAAATATCTTCTCCCATTCTGAGGGCTGTCTACTTGCTTTACTTACTGTGTTCTTGGCTGTGCAGAAGCTTTTTAGTTTGATCAGGTCCTAGTAGTGTATTTTTTAAGCTGCTTAAATTGCCCGGGGGTGGGGGGGAGGGTCCTCCTCATAAAATATTCACCCAGACAGATTTATTCAAGAGTTTTCCCTGAACTCTCCTCTAGTATTTTTAAAGTTTCATGTCTTAAGTTTAAATCTTTAATCCAGTGAGAGTCTGTCTTAGTTAATGGTGAAAGGCGTGGGTTGAGTTTCAGTCTTCTACAGGTTGTCAGCCAGTTCACCCAGTGCCATTTGTTAAATAGGGAATCTTTTCCCCACTAAATGTTTTTAAATGGCTTGTCAAAGATCAAATAATGGTAAATAGGTGGGTTCATCTCTTGGTTCTCTATTCTGTTCCATACATCTACCTCTCTGATTTTGTGCCAGTACCATGCTGTTTTGATCACTATCGATTTATAGTATAGTCTGAGGTCTGGTAGCGTGATTCCTCCTACTTTGTTTTTATTTCTGAGTAATGTCTTGGCTATTTGAGGTTTCTTCTGATTCCATATAAAACGAAGTATTATTTTCTTAATCTTTAAAGTATGACAGTGGAGCTTTAATGGGGATTGCATTAAAATTGTATATTGCTTTGGGTAGTATGGACATTTTAACAATGTTGATTCTTCCCAGCCATGAGCATGGTATGTTTTTTCATTTGTTAACATTTTCAGCTATTTCTTTTCTTAGAGTGTCATAGTTCTCTTTATAGAGATCTTTCACATTCTTTGTTAGATGAACTCCCAAACATTTCATCTTCTTTGGCACTACTGTGAATGGGATAGAGTCCTTAACTGTTTTTTTCAGCTTGACTATTGTTGGTATATATAAAGGCTATCAATTTATGAATGTTGATTTTGTGACCTGAGATGCTGCTGTATTCCTTGATCACTTCTAAGAGTTTTGTAGTAGAATCCCTGGTGTTTTCCAGATATACAATAATATCATCTGTGAAGAGTGAAAGTTTGATCTCTTCTGACCCTATAAGGATACCCTTGATCACCTTTTCTTCCCTAATTGCGATGCCTAAATCTTTCATTACAATGTTAAAGAGCACTGGAGACAATGGGCAGCCTTATCTGGTTCCTGATCTGAGTGGAAATGATTTCAATTTAACTCCATTCAATACGATATTGGCTGTGGGTTTGCTGTAGATGGCCTCTATCAGTTTAAGAAATGTCCCTTCTATACCAATTTTCTTAAGTCTTCTGATCATGAAGGGATGCTGGATATTATCAAAAGCTTTTTCTGCATCAATTGAGAGAATCATATGGTCTTTGTTTTTTAATTTGTTTATATGCTGAATTATCTTTATAGATTTACGTCTATTGAACCAGCCTTGAGACCCTGGGATAAAACCGAGTTGGTCATGATGTGTAATTTGTTTGATGTGTTGCTGGATTCTGTTTGTTACGATCTTGTTGAATTTTTTTGCATCTATATTCATTAGTGATATTGGTCTATAATTTTCTTTTCTTGTTGGGTCTTTTCCTGGTTTGGAGATCAGGGTGATGTTTGCTTCATAGAACATATTGGGTAGTCTTCCTTCTTTTTCTACATTTTGGAACAGGTTGAGTAATATAGGTACTAGTTCTTCTTTAAGGGTTTCGTAGAATTCTAACATGAAGCCATCTGGTCCCAGGCTTTTCTTTTTGGGGAAATTTTGTATGGTTGATGCTATTTCAGAACTTGGTATGGGCCTGTTCAACATTTCCACTCGATTATGGCTAAGTCTTGGAAGGTGACCTGCTTCCAAGTATTGGTCAATTTCTTTTAGATATTGATATTTCTCAGTTATAGTTTCTTGTAATATTCATTCAGGATTTTTTGAATTTCTGAGGAGTCTGTTGTTATTTCGTCTTTGTTATTTCTGATTGATGAAATTAGAGATTTTACTCTTTTTTTTCCTGATTAGGTTAGCCAAAGGTTTATCTATTTTATTGACCTTTTCAAAAAAACCCAACTTTTGGATTTATTGATCTGTTGTATAATTCTTTTGTTTTCAATTTCATTTCATTCTGCTCTAATTTTGTTTTTTTCTTTTCTTCTACTGGGTTTGGGGTTGGAATGTTCTTCCTTTTCTAGTTGCTTGAGATGTCCCATTTAGTTGTTAACTTCCTCTCTTTTCGTTCTCTTGAGGAAGGCTTGCAGTGCTATACATTTCCCTCTTAAGACTGCCTTGGCAGTATCCCAGAGGTTCTGATAATTAGTGTTTTCATTGTTGTTTTGTTCCAAAAATTTGGCAATTTCCTTCCTTTTTTTTTTTTTTGTAGAGACAGAGTCTCACTTTATGGCCCTTGGTAGAGTGCCTTGGCCTCACACAGCTCACAGCAACCTCCAACTCCTGGGCTTAAGAGATTCTCTTGCCTCAGCCTCCCGAGTAGCTGGGACTACAGGCACCCGCCACAACGCCCTATTTTTTTTTTTTTTTTGGTTGCAGTTGGGCAGGGGCTGGGTTTGAACCCGCCACCCTCGGTATATGGGGCCAGCGTCTTACCGACTGAGCCACAGGCGCCGCCCCAGCAATTTCCTTCTTAATCTCATCTCTGACCCAGCTAATCCTTCAGCATAAGGTTATTTAACTTCCATGTTTTTATATGAGAATGCAGATTCCTGTTGTTACTGAGTTCAACTTTTACTCCATGATGGTCCAAGAAGATGCAAGGAATAATTTCTATTCCTGTAAATTTACTGAGGTTAGACTTGTGACCTAAGATGTGATCAATTTTGGAGTATGTTCCGTGGGCTGAAGAGAAGAATGTGTATTCAGTTTTGTTGGGATGAAATCTTCTGTAGATGTCTGCTAAATCCAAATGTTGGATGGTTAGGTTTAAATCTTAAATTTCTTTGCTCAGCTTCTTCTTGGATGGCTATCCAACACAGCCAAAGGGGTATTAAAATCTCTGACTTTTATGGAGCTGGAGGAAATCAAGTTGCTCATGTCTGTTAGAGTTTCTCTTATAAATTCAGGTGTAATCTGGTTGGGTGCATAAATATTTATAATTGAAATCACATCATATTGAGTATTATCCTTAACAAATATGAAGTGACCATTCTTATCCTTCCTTACTTTTGTTGGCTTAAAGCCTTTTGTATCTGCAAATAGAATTGCAGTACCTGCTTTTTTTCTGATTACCATTTGCCTGAAATATGGATGACCATCCTTTCACCCTGAGTCTATATTTATCTTTTAAGGTAACATGTTATACTTGTATGCAGAAAATATCTGGCCTGAGTTTTCGTAACCAGTCAGCCAACCTGTGCCTTTCTAGAGGACAGTTTAAGCCATTCACATTAATGGAGAATATAGATAAGTCTGGTAAAATTTTGGGTATCGAGTTTTTCGAAAGTCCAGTGGACATTTTTAATCCTTAGCCACTGTGGAAGTTGGAGTTTGATCAAAAGTTTCTGAGTGAGTTTACTTTTGTGGTAGAGGATTGGGCTGGTCATTATGAAGGTTAGGTCTGAGAATATCCTGAAGAGCTGGTTTTGTTATGACAAATTTCTTCAACATATGAATGTCATTAAAGTATTTAATTTCTCCATCATAAATGAAACTCAGTTTAGCTGGATACAGGATTCAGTGTTGAAAATTATTTTGCTTTAGGAGATTAAAACTTGATGACCACCCTCTTCTGGCTTGAATAGTTTCAGCATAGAGATCTGCAGTCATTCTAATATTCTTCCCTTTGTAGGTAATGGATTCCTTACGTCTGGCTGCTTTCAGAATTTTCTCCTTCGTACTAACTTTAGTGAAGTTAATTATGATGTGCCTGGGGGATGTCTTATTTGGGTTGAGTTGTGCTGGGGTTCTGAAACTGTCTGCTATCTGAATTTCAGAATCTCTTGGCATGTCTGGAAAATTCTCTTTCATAATTTCATGGAGAAGGCCCTCTGTACCTTGCAAGGCCACTTCATCACTTTCAGGGATTCCAATGAGGTGGATATTAGCCTTCTTCGAATTATCCAAGAGCTCTCTGAGAGAATGATCTGTTTTTGTTCTCCATTTCTCTTCCTTTTTAAGAGTTTGGGAGCATTCAAAAGCTTTGTAATCCAAATTCTGTATTCGATTTCTGACATCTCGGCCAGCTGTTTAAGAGTGGGATCTTCATTTGTGTCTGACAAATCTTTCTTTGGGGTGGGGGATTGATCTAGTCTGGTTATTCTTGTTACTGGGGAGTTTTTCTGCTGATTCTGCCCCATGATTATTTTACCATTTGACTTTTCCCCTGGAGCTTTGATGAGGACCCGTACAGTGCTATGGCCTGAGAAACTGGGGACCTGCATGGTGTGGTGGGGCTAAGTGGCTCTGTCCTGTTTTCAGCTGGTCTCTTTCCAACCCTAGTGAAACAGTTAATCTGGGTTGAAGTCTCAGCTGTGGAGAAATACCAGCAATTATGTCACCCTGCTCCTCACAGGCAACAATTGGAAAAGGAAAATCAAACCTTCCTACAACCACACACCCAGGGCAACACTTGGATAGTCCTCAGGCAATTGACTCAGTTCAAAAGGTCCAAATCAATTGTCTCAGTCAGCACTTGTCTCAGGTGTAAGAGTTTAAAAGGTCTCTGGCAACAGATCACAGGGGTCCGCTGACAATTCTAATATGACTGTCGGGTGCTTTGTGAGGTCAGGAGGACCCACCCAGCAAACAGATTAGTCTGGGATGGTTGATGCCTCCTTTTCCACCTTGCATCTCTGTCACACCCAGTCACTGATAACCCTGCAGGGCTGTGACCCAGTTGCCTCTCGTGAACAGATACTTCAGGGGTTTGCACCTGCCTGAATCACAAGGAAATCTATGTCTCCTCAGCCAGGCTGCTGGTCTCTGCCTCTGTCTGGCAGGGGGAGGTGAGGTTTGACGATCTCGGGTGCTTGATGGAGGGTAGGGGTGTTCACTTAGTTCCAGTCCCACCCTTGATTGGTGTTACTGACAGAACAGAACAACTTTGTGGAATTTGTTTCTGTCCTGGCTAAATTCCTCTGCACAAGAGAAGCTATGTTGAGTTCATAGAACCTGCGCCTCTGGCCCTGTCTTTGGTGTTGCAGGTTTGTATTTGCAGCACAGTTAGCTGTCAGTTCTAGCCTCCTGCCCTCCTTTGTCTTGGCTGATGGTCCCCTGAGGGCCAGTGTGTTTTAGGCTCAGTAAAGTGATCCTCTGGGTCAGCCCCGCTCTGGGAGTCAGCCAGTACTGTGCATGCATTTTCTAGTCTCTGTGGTCCATCTAGGCTGGTACTGCCTCAGGCAAACCCTTTACTCATGGGGCCTGCATTTCCATCCTAGATCTTTTCTGCCAGTTTATGTCACCTGAGAAGATGCCCAGTCTCCTCTGATTACCCAGAAAGACAGGGGGTATGACTCCAGAATATCCAGGGGTGGGCCCTATTGTTGCCAAAAATGGCTGCTGTTCTGCGCCTCGGGTCACTGCCGCTCCGGCGTGGTTCCTTCTCAGCTGACCGTCCTCCCCTCACTCCTGTGCCGCAGAATCAGCACTGGCCAGGAGCTGTCCAGCCCTGTCCACACCCCTCGAGTAATCACCCAAGAATCTGGATTCCTGGGGTACAGGCCTCCAGACCTCAGAGTAAGAGTGGAGGGGTGTGCTGGGAGCTCAGAATTGTAGGTAGAGAATATATACAGTTTTACACAGTTTTTGCCTGGCAGGGGAGTGCCATGGCACCCTGGTAGGGGAATTAGGTCCAGTTTTTAGAGGCTCTCTCCCATGGGGTATAATGGGAGGACTTTTGAACTCTGCTCTTTTGTTTATGGGGTACTCCGAGCCATTCTCATGGGGGAGGGGACTCCTGTCCACTTGA
The DNA here is from genome assembly GCF_027406575.1 of Nycticebus coucang. NCBI lineage: Eukaryota > Metazoa > Chordata > Mammalia > Primates > Lorisidae > Nycticebus > Nycticebus coucang. Next base: position 102,640,576 of record NC_069783.1, on the reverse strand, counting down.
TGAGGGATTTTGTACATTTTGTTTGTATCCTTGGGGTTGCAGCTCACCTCAGCAGGGTTGATGTGCGTTCTTCAACCTTCTCTTTGGTGCAGCTGTAATCCACCAGGTTACTTTTAAATTTCTGTCCTTTAACTCTCCTTCTGGATGGGAGCCTCCCAAGAGCGTGTGGAGAGGAGGTGCCCTGTGACGGGTCTTGATCTCTTCAATGTGCTTTCTCTTTTTCTTTTTCTTTTTTTTTATTTTTTATTGTTGGGGATTCATTGAGGGTACAATAAGCCAGGTTACACTGATTGCAATTGTTAGGTAAAGTCCCTCTTCCAATCATGTCTTCCTCCCATAAAGTGTGACACACACCAAGGCCCCACCCCCCTCCCTCCTTCCCTCTTTCTGTTCCCCTCCCATAACCATAATTGTCATTAATTGTCCTCATATCAAAATTGAGTACATAGGATTCATGCTTCTCCATTCTTGTGATGCTTTACTAAGAATAATGTCTTCCACGTCCATCCAGGTTAATACGAAGGATGTAAAGTCTCCATTTTTTTAATGGCTGAATAGTATTCCATGGTATACATATACCACAGCTTGTTAATCCATTCCTGGGTTGGTGGGCATTTAGGCTGTTTCCACATTTTGGCGATTGTACATTGAGCTGCAATAAACAGTCTAGTACAAGTGTCCTTTTGATAAAAGGATTTTTTTCCTTCTGGGTAGATGCCCAGTAATGGGATTACAGGATGAAATGGGAGGTCTAGGTTGAGTGCTTTGAGGTTTCTCCATACTTCCTTCCAGAAAGGTTGTACTAGTTTGCAGTCCCACCAGCAGTGTAAAAGTGTTCCCTTCTCTCCACATCCACGCCAGCATCTGCAGTTTTGAGATTTTGTGATGTGGGCCATTCTCACTGGGGTTAGATGATATCTCAGGGTTGTTTTGATTTGCATTTCTCTAATATATAGAGGTGATGAACATTTTTTCATGTGTTTGTTAGCCATTTGTCTGTCGTCTTTAGAGAAAGTTCTATTCATGTCTCTTGCCCATTGATATATGGGATTGTTGGCTTTTTTCATGTGGATTAATTTGAGTTCTCTATAGATCCTAGTTATCAAGCTTTTGTCTGATTGAAAATATGCAAATATCCTTTCCCATTGTGTAGGTTGTCTCTTTGCTTTGGTTATTGTCTCCTTAGCTGTACAGAAGCTTTTCAGTTTAATGAAGTCCCATTTGTTTATTTTTGTTGTTGTTGCAATTGCCATGGCAGTCTTCTTCATGAAGTCTTTCCCCAGGCCAATATCTTTCAGTGTTTTTCCTATGCTTTCTTTGAGGATTTTTATTGTTTCATGCCTTAAATTTAAGTCCTTTATCCATCTTGAATCAATTTTTGTGAGTGGGGAAAGGTGTGGGTCCAGTTTCAGTCTTTTACATGTAGACATCCAGTTCTCCCAACACCATTTATTGAATAGGGAGTCTTTCCCCCAAGGTATGTTCTTGTTTGATTTATCAAAGATTAGGTGGTTGTAAAATGTTAGTTTCATTTCTTGGTTTTCAATTTGATTCCAAGTGTCTATGTCTCTGTTTTTGTGCCAGTACCATGCTGTCTTGAGCACTATGGCTTTGTAGTACAGACTAAAATCTGGTGTGCTGATGCCCCCAGCTTTATTTTTGTTACAGAGAACTGCCTTAGCTATACGGGGTTATTTCCGGTTCCATACAAAACGCAGAATCATTTTTTCCAAATCTTGAAAGTACAATGTTGGTATTTCGATAGGAATGGCATTGAATAGGTAGATTGCTTTGGGAAGTATAGACATTTTAACAATGTTGATTCTTCCCATCCATGAGCATGGTATGTTCTTCCATTTGTTAATATCCTCTGCTATTTCCTTTCTGAGGATTTCATAGTTTTCTTTATAGGGGTCCTTCACCTCCTTCGTTAGGTATATTCCTAGGTATTTCATTTTCTTTGAAACTATGGTGAAGGGAGGTGTATCCTTAATTAGCTTCTCATCTTGACTGTTATTGGTGTATACAAAGGCTACTGACTTGTGGACATTGATTTTATATCCTGAAACATTACTGTATTTTTTGATGACTTCTAGGAGTCTTGTGGTTGAGTCTTTGGGGTTCTCTAAGTATAAGATCATGTTGTCAGCAAAGAGGGAGAGTTTGACCTCCTCTGCTCCCATTTGGATTCCCTTTATTTCCTTGTCTTGTCTAATTGTATTGGCTAGAACTTCCAGCACTATGTTGAATAGTAAAGGTGACAGAGGACAACCTTGTCTGGTTCCAGTTCTAAGAGGAAAAGCTTTGAGTTTTACTCCATTCAGTAAAATATTGGCTGTGGGTTTGTCATAGATAGCTTCAATCAGTTTTAGAAATGTGCCACCTATGCCTATACTCTTCAGTGTTCTAATTAGAAAAGGATGCTGGATTTTATCAAATGCTTTTTCTGCATCTATTGAGAGGATCATGTGATCTTTATTTTTGCCTCTGTTAATATGGTGGATAACGTTTATGGACTTGCGTATGTTAAACCAGCCTTGCATCCCTGGGATGAAGCCTACTTGATCGTGATGAATGACTTTTTTGATGATAAGCTGTAATCTATTGGCTAGGATTTTGTTGAGAATTTTTGCGTCTATATTCATGAATGAGATTGGTCTGAAATTCTCCTTTTTGTTTGGGTCTTTTCCTGGTTTTGGTATCAGGGTGATGTTTGCTTCATAGAATGTGTTGGGGAAGATTCCTTCTTCCTTAATTTTTTGGAATAATTTCTGCAGTACAGGAATAAGCTCTTCCTTGAATGTTTGATAGAATTCTGGAGTGAAGCCATCTGGACCAGGGCATTTTTTGGTTGGAAGATTTTTTTATTGTTTCTTTGATCTCAGTGCTTGAAATTGGTCTGTTCACGAGCTCTATTTCTTCCTGGCTGAGTCTAGGGACAGGGTGTGATTCCAAATATTGATCCATTTCTTTCCCATTGTCAAATTTCTGGGCATAGAGTTTCTGGTAGTATTCAGAGATGATCTCTTGTATCTCTGTGGGATCAGTTGTTATTTCCCCTTTATCATTTCTGATTGAGGTTACTAGAGATTTTACTTTTCTATTCCTCGTTAGTCTGGCCAGTGGTTTATCTATTTTATTTATTTTTTCAAAAAACCAACTCCTTGTTTCATTAATTTTCTGAATGATTCTTTTGTTTTCAATTTCATTGATCTCTGATTTGATTTTGGATATTTCTTTTCTTCTACTGAGTTTAGGCTTAGATTGTTCTTCTTTTTCCAATTCCATAAGATCTCTTGTAAGATTGTTGATGTGGTCTCTTTCTGTTTTTCAAATGTAGGCATCTAAAGCGATGAATTTTCCTCTCAAAACTGCTTTTGCAGTATCCCACAGGTTTTGGTAGCTTGTGTCTTCATTGTTGTTATGCTTAAGGAAGTTAATGATTTCCTGTTTTATTTCTTCCTGCACCCATCTGTTATTCAACAGAAGATTGTTTAATTTCCATGCTTTTGGGTGGGGTTGAGCATTTTGGTTAGAGTTGAGTTCCCCCTTTGGTGCCTTATGGTCTGAGAAGATACAAGGTAAAATTTCAATTCTTTTGATTCTGTTGATATTTGTTTTGTGTCCCAGGATATGATCAATTTTGGAGAATGTTCCATGGGGTGATGAGAAGAATGTATATTCTTTATCTTTGGGATGGAGTGTTGTATATGCATCTATCAAGCACAGTTGTTCTAGAGTCTCATTTAAATCTCTTATATCCTTGTTTAATTTCTGTTTAGAGGATCTGTCCAGCTCTGTAAGAGGAGTGTTAAGGTCCCCTGTTATTATGGTATTATCAGATATCATATTGCTCAGACTGAGTAAGGTCTGTTTCAAGAATCTGGGAGCATTTTAATTGGGTGTATAAATATTTAGAGTTGAAATGTCTTCTTGTATTTTTCCCTTGACCAATATAAAGTGACCATCTTTGTCTTTTTTGACTTTAGTTGCTTTAAATCCACATGTATCTGAAAATAAGATTGCAACTCCTCTTTTCTTCTGAATTCCATTTGCCTGAAAAATTGTCTTCCAACCCTTGACTTGGAGCTTTAATTTGTCTTTTGAAGCCAGGTGTGTTTCTTGCAGACAGCAAATGGATGGCTTGTGTTTTTTAATCCAGTCAACCAATCTATGTCTCTTCAGTGGGGAATTCAAGCCATTAACATTTATTGAGATAATTGATAAGTGTGGTAGTATTCTATTTGTCTTATTTTGTGAGAGTCCGTTGCTTAGTTTTATCTTTTGCATCAGTGTGGAGGTTAGGTTCTGTCCTTTAATTTCTGAGTTCTTCCTTTGCTGCTGATCCATTGTAGTGGTCAGTGTGCAGAACAGATTGAAGTATTTCCTGTAGAGCTGGTCTTGTTGTGGCGAATTTCCTCAATGTTTGTATATACGTAAATGATTTGATTTCTCTGTCAATGTTTAAGCTTAGCTTAGCAGGGTACAGAATTTTGGGCTGGAAATTGTTCTGTTTAAGTAGATTAAATGTAGATGACCATTGTCTTCTTGCTTGTAAGTTTCATTAGAGAAGTGTGTGGTCACTCTGATGGATTTGCCCCTGTAGGTCAACTGGCGCTTACTCCTGGCAGCTTGCAGAATCTTTTCTTTTGTCTTGACTTTGGACAGATTCATCACAATGTGTCTTGGAGAAGCTCAGTTAGAGTTGAGGCGACATGGAGTCCGATATCCCTCTGAAAGCAGTGTGTCAGAATCTTTGGTGATATTTGGGAAATTTTATTTTATAATATTCTCTAGTATGGCTTCCATTCCTCTGGGGCATTCTTCTTCCCCTTCTGCAATTCCTATAACTCGTATGTTGGAATGCCTCATAAAGTCCCATAATTCTGACAGTGAACGTTCTGCTTTCTCTCTCTTCTTTTCTGCCTCTTTTACTATCTGAGTTATCTCAAGAACTTTGTCTTCTACCTCTGAAATTCTTTCTTCTGCATGGTCTAACCTGTTGCTGATACTTTGCATTGCATCTTTAAGTTCCCTAATTGACTGTTTCAGTTCCTTCAGCTCTGCTATATCCTTTTTATATTCTTCATATCGTTCATCTCTTATTTGATTCTGTTTTTGAATTTCCTTTTGGTTATTGTCCACTTTATTAGCAGTTTCCTTCATTGTTTCCATCATTTCTTTCATTGTTTTCAACATGTGTATTCTAAATTCCCTTTCTGTCATTCCTAACATTTCTTTATAGGTGGAATCCTCTGCAGTAGCTACCTCATGGTCCCTTGGCGGGGTTGTTCTGGACTGGTTCTTCATGTTGCCTGGAGTTTTCTGCTGATTCTTCCTCATGAGTGATTTCTTTTATCTGTTTCCTTGCCCTAATTTTCCTTTCACTTCCTCTTGCTCTTTAAGTTCTCGTGCCTGTGGAAGTTGCGGGCGGGTTTATACGGATTGAACACACGCAACCACTTGCTGGTTTTCCACTGTTTTAGTCCTCCTCTTGGGGTCCAGAAGTCTCTCGCTGACTCCTTGTATCCTCTCAGGGGTGATGATAGCCAGATCCCACCAGCCAGAGATGCCTGGAGTCCTATCTCCCCAGACTCACTGTGCCCAGATGCAAGGAAGCTGTTACTTGGCTGCCATCTTGCTCCGCCTCCTGCTTTCTCTTTTTCTAAGAGTGAATCAGAGAGGGTGGTGCCTGTGGCTCAAAGGAGTAGGGCACCGGCTTTATATACCAGAGGTGGCAGGTTCAAACCTGGCCCCTGCTAAAAAAAAAAAAAGAGGCAGTGCCTGTGGCTCAAAGGAGTAGGGTGCCAACTCCATATACTAGAGGTGGTGGGTTCAAACCCGGCACCGGCCAAAAAATAAAGGAGTGAATCAGAGAAACAACGGAGAGAAACAACAGACTCTTTGGCTCCAGGTGTAAATCTGGTCTTGCCAGTGACAGGGTTAAATACCCGGGGTGGGGCTCCAGTGTTATTTCACTGCTGCCATTTTACAAGGCCATGTCTCAGTTCCTCACTCATAGAGGCTGTCGCAGCACTGACATCCAGTGAGCTATAGTCAGAGTGAGACTCTCTGCTTACATAGTCAATGAGCAGTGAGTCCCACTCAGTTATTGTGTGATACCCAAAGGTGGATTACGTGATGCCTACCAAACTGCCATCGGAGCTTAGTGTAGCCTCACCTGGGAAGGCCTAATATATATCAACAAACCCTGAGTCTAAGAAATGGTGCCATTTGACACTTGTTATGTCTTTTTGATTACATACGGGATATGTTTTATTGGGATACTTTGAAAATATATCTGCTTTCATTATAGAATTATAAATGTTTATTAGAGAAAAATCAGAATGTACACATGAACTAATAAGATAATAAGATATCCTACCTCTCAGAAGGAGCCAGTTATCACATTGGTACAGAGACAGGCACATGCTCACACATTGCAAAATGGCACTATTAATGAGTTATTGTTTTGGAATATACTTTTTAAATGCAAATACATAATTATCACCTTTTATTTAAATATGTTATTCAGAATTGTCATTTGTGTTATGTGGAATATTATTTTTAATGTTTGTGCAACATTTGTTTGTAGGGATATGGCACATTTACTAAACTAATCTCCTATTTTGTATTTCTTCTTTTTGGTTATTTTCTTGGACTTCTATAGAAAATGCAAACATTTATTTCATTCCTGAAATAGAAGTATGCTTTTTAAGGAATTAGTCACCAGGATGACTTTTGTACACCTCTTCATTAAAAAATGATGACATTTTACTCTAAGTGTCTTTAACTCCTGTTGGAGTGCAGCTCTTCCAGGAACCAGGTTTCTTCCTCAGTGGGTAGCAGACCATTTATGATCTCGTTGTCTCTAAAACACTCCTACTTTTCATTTTCTGAGATTCGTTTCTCTACCTATGTCTATGAACAGGTATTTACGTCTTGCTCTCTGTACCCAATTTTGGGGCATGTCCACTGAGCCTCCTGCTGAGAATGAACTTTTAGAAGATCATTTACTAAAAGGAAAAGCGTGTTTGAATATCAGAACTTTATATCCTCAGTTGCTTTTGAATTCATATTGGAAAGTCCACTTTCCTATGGTTATTAAAGACTAAGGATTTTCTCTGGGGCTTACAGTCTATTTTACTGGACTTTGTGGTAACAAACATGCTGAAACTGGTAGTGGCAAAATGTGTTTTTCTTTTCTTTCTTTTTTTTTTTTTTCAGACAAAGCCCTCAGTAGAGAGCCATGGCTTCACAGCTCACAGCAACCTCCAGCTCTTGGGATTAGGCGATTCTCTACCCTCAGCCTCCTGAGTAGCTGGGACTACAGGCACCTGCCAAAATGCCTGGCTATTTTTTTTGCAGTTTGGCTGGGGCTGTGGGGCCAGTGCCCTACTCACTGAGCCACAGGCACTGCCCATAACAACATGTGTTTTTCTACTCAGGTGTTTCCTGGAATTGAAACTTTTTCTCTGCAGAAGTATATCATTAGGTTGGCTTCCAAATATAGCTAAAGGAAAGTTCAAGAAGAAAATTGGTTAACTTTGCTTTGGCTTTAGACAAAAAACAAAGAAACAAACAAAAAACCCCATAGATGATTGAACACTCATATGTTTACAAGAATGCCAATGGTTTATAGAAGTTTTCCCTGGTAGGTCCTTTGTAAATCACCTAGGATAATCTATTTTATAACCAAGGAGTAATCAAAAGACTGATTCGAGCTTATATAAACTAATGAGATAACTACAACTCATTTTACGTAAATCAGAATTGGAGTTTTTATTTTCTGATTTCTAGTTCCCTTTTTCCTCATAAAATCTGATTACAGACTACCAGGTGGTTCATACACAGTAAAGTAGCTGTATACATCTTCTAGTTGCCTAGGGAGCAAAGGCAAGTTCTGGAGTAAGTAAAGAGTAGCCGTCTCAGAAGTAGTGTACCAAATGGACTTTAGAGCCAGCGAAGTTTGAAAATTCCAGTTCTACCCGTAAATAGCTGTGTAACCTCAGTCACCTGATAGAGTGTTTCCTCTGCTTAATAAAATGGAAATAATAACCCATACAATTGTAAGAATTAAGTGACTTAGGGCAGTGCCTGTGGCTCAAAGGAGTGGGGCTCTGGCCCCATATGCTGCAGGTGGTGAGTTAAAACCCAGCCCTGAACAAAAACTGCAAAAAAAAAAAAAAAAAAAAAAAAAGAATTAAGTGACTTAAAGCAGTTGGAAAGGAAAGGGGTCTGTCCATTCATGCTCAATGCTTGTTAGACCCCATTTCTGTTGCTATTTCTTTGCCAAGAATATAGAGGACAAATAAACTCTGGATTCAAGTGGCCATGGGTTATTAACTCTGCTCCTCCACTTCTAGCTGTGTGACCTGGGTTAAGTTGCACATTTCTTTAAGTATCAAGCTGCTTCATCTATAAAACAAACACAATAATATGTAATCATCAGAGTATTACTATAAGGCTTAAATGGTATAATCTATGTCAGGTGTTTACTGAGGTACTGGTTCATAGCAGATGCTCACTCTTTATTAATATGGTTGTTGTCATTAATATTAAATTCATCTTTCTCCAACCAAGACTCTGAGCACCAACTATTATTTGTTAGGCTTAAATTATACAATATGGTTGTTCATAAAATGACAGTTGAAGGCCACATATAGTTGCCATAAGAATATAAGCAGAAAACAGGCCATATGGTAGGTAAATCATATTGGCTCTCTCTCCCGCTCGCCATGCCCAGAGCTCTGTGAGTACTAAGAGTGTTGAGCTGTTTTCTTTCTTTCTTTCTTTCTGATGGTGCCTGTGATACTTTATGTTCATGGCCTTGCCAATGGCACCTCTACATTTAGAGAAAACATTACAATGAATGAAGAGGTACAAGGTTGTTCTAATTTTAACAAATACTGGAATTCTGACAGATAAATTCCATAGCAATAGTACAACTGCAGTCTACTTACTGATTAACTAAATGGGGTTAAAAACATCCATCTTTTTAATTTGGCTTAGTTCCTATGCTCATGACTTTTGGAACCTCAGTGTCATTTTTCTGAGAATTCGAAGGACAAGAAGACCTATAAATTCCCAATTTCCTGTCTTATTTCATGCTGCCGACGGGAGCTACTGCGGAATGAATGGACAGTTTATTTGCCTTCCCTCCTTCCTATTTTGAAATGTCGAAACATCAAAGAGTGAACATGATGCTTTCTGCCTTTCTGGTCACAAAATGTGTCTGATTGAAGCCCACTGTTGAGACAGTTTTATCACCAGAATAATTAATGTTTTAGCTGAGATACTCATTCTGTGTTGCTTCTGGCTGTGAATTTTGATGAGATGCTAAGAGAAGAGGATTTCATTAGCAGCTTACCAGAGATGTCGTTATTCAATTGCTATGAAACTGAATAAGGAACTTTGTGGCTGACTGTGCCCAAGAATGGTTTGTCCCCCTTTTGACCCAGCCAGTTGGTTGCTAGTATAATGAAAATGGAATCATTTGTGCTACTTTAGCAGCAGACGTGATTAGGCCATGAAGGTTATACGCTTACGTCATCAGGGTTTCTTTCTGCCACCATATCTGACCCTGGAATTACTAATCATATTATTGGAAAAGACTTTTCTCTTGATTTATCATTGTGTAATGGTTCCATTACTTAGTTCCAAAAGAAATTACCCATCAGAGCTTGTTCCTTTTTGGTCTTCTTGAGCCCATCAAAAATGGGTCCCAACAAAAGGATTGAACAAGATTGAATTCTTGATCATTTTCCAAGTTTTGACTTATTTCATTAAAACAGTATCATTTCTCTTTACTCCTTGATATTAAACCTTGGTTCATATCCTTACCTCATCAGCACATATAGAAAATCGTTAGCAAATGAAATTAATTATTATAAGGTCAGACCCCACAAAAGGTATGTTCCTTAATGAGGTGGGGACAATGTTTTGTCTGATTTGGGTCTCTATTCACAGAAATCTAGGTATAAAAACAGATTTGTGGGTTATTGGTTTTGGGGGTGAATTATTTATATTCAGTTTCTTCAGTGTCTAGTTTTACTTATGCATACATAGTACATTTTTATGTTATACTATGACAACGTAAAAGGGGTTTAAATTTTTTTTAAACATCATGGTGCTTCTGGTTCCTGAGAAACACATTTTGAGTTCATTTTATTTTTCTTTGAAGGAGGTTGGTAGCCAAGGAATGTGACAAGGAAAACTGTGTTTGGTTTTTGTTATGATATTCATCACTATCTGTAAAGAAAGCCAGAAAAACTCATTTACTCAGTCATGGGATATAATTAGCTGCTTCCTGTGCGGCCAGCTCTAGCATTCTGTGTTCCAAGTTAGTGCAGAAGCTGAGCCTACGGATTCAGGAAGAGCTTCAACTAATCCAGTAAAACAGAAGTTTCTATTAGTTTTAAGTGAAAGATAAAAATGGAAGAAACAGATGGAGTTTAATGGCAAAGAAAGCTGTAAGTTAATGTTGATAATAGATAAGATTTGTCTCGTGGCTCCTGTGTGCCAAATATTATACTAAGCGCGTTACTTGTATTTTATCATCAAACCTCAAAATACACCTGCAGGGATATTGAAGGTAAGTTTTCTAGTGTAAACACAATTTGTCATGTTGTGGGAATGACTGGCTGGCTCCCTTCAATCAATGAACATGGCATATCCTTCTTCTTAGTTTGGTTTTTAATCTCTGTCAGCAATGTTTTCATGTAGAACTCAGAAATACTCTATATAGAAAACTTTTACATCTTTTGTTAGGTTTATTCTTTTTTTTTTTTTTAAGACAGAGTTTCACTATGTCACCATGGTGACATAGAGTGCCATGGTGTCACAGTTCACAGCAACCTCAAACTTCTGGCCCAAGGGACTCTCTTGCCTCAGCCTCACCAGCAGCTGGGACTATAGGCACTTGCCACAATGCCCTGCTATATTAGTTGTTGTTGTTGTAGTTGTCATTGTTGTTTGGCAGGCCTGGGCTGGGTTCGAACCTGCCAGCCCTGGTGTATGTGGCCAGTGCCCTAGCCACTGAGCTACAGGCACTGAGCCTGTTAGGTTTATTCTTAATAAATCTATTTTGCTGGATGTGGTGGCTCACACTTGTTATTTCAGCACTTTGGAAAGTCAAGGCAAAAGGATTCCTTGAAGTCAGGAGTTCAAGACTGGCCTGAGCAACCTGAGAGACCCTGCCTGTCTCCCCACTCCCCAGAAAAAGAAAGAAAAAAAGAAAAAGTTAGCCAGGCCTAGTGGTATCTACTTATAGTCTAGCTACTCAGGAGAATAAGGTAGACGAATCACCTGAGTCCAGAAGCTCAAGGCTGCAGAGAGCTATAATTATACCACCAGCCTCCAACCTGGGTAACAAAGCATGACCTTGTCTCTAAAAAGGAAAAAAAATATATACTTTTGTCATGTGATAAGTGAAATGTTATTCTAATTTCAAAGTCTAAATGTTTGTCTCTAACATGGAATAAATGCAGTTTATTTTTCTTCATTAACTTTGTATCTAGTGAACTTGTTAAATTCACTAGTAATTTTTTGTAAATTCCTAAGGATTTTTAATGTAAATAAACATATTATCTGCCATATGGAGATGCTTTTACTTCCTACTTTCAGATTGTAATGCATTTTATTCTTTTGCACTGTCATAGGGGTTTACAGCTGGAGGGGATTTGCTCCCTGGAAGATATTGGCAATATCTTTTTTTTTTTTTTTTTTTAAATTTTGGCTTTACAACTTACGAGATCAGTATTGATGTGTAGTGAATAAAGACTAAAGAATGCTGGTAAATACAGTACAGTGGCTTGGGTATCTGTTGCTCTGTTTAGTACAATGTTGAATAAAGTATTGAACACGTACATTTACCTGTTTCCATCGTTAGGAGAGCAAGTGTTTAAGTGCTTAATGTTTTAGTATTAAGTACAATATACAGTAGATATTTCTTAAATACCCTTTATTAAATTTAGGAAACTTTTTATTCTATATTAAGGAAAATTTTTATGGCAAATGTATGTGGATGTTTGTCAAATACTTTTTTTCTTTGTATGGGGTTGATAATATTACTTTTCTCCTATAATCTTTTATAATGATGAGTTATGCTGTTTGATTTCCAAATGTTAAACCAACTATGCATATGTGAAACTTACTGATTTTTAAAACCTATTTCTGGATTTGATTTTTCTAATATAGTAGAACCTCTATAAGTTGACCACGCAAGGGACCGTAACAGCAGTTACATATGTTGTAACTGGTCAACATATGGAGGAGGTCAATTTAAGGAGCCAGGCCTACTGTACTGATACATACATGTGGTGCATGTCCAGTCTATGAAAATTAGGTCAACTTAAGGAGGTGGTCATGGTGGGGAGGTGGTCAGCTATGGAGGTTCTACTGTATTTTAGTTCTCGTTGTTTCTTTAAAAAATAATTTCCATCTCTCTTCATCAATATTCTTTATTTGAAGGAACACCATTCCCACGCTTTTTTTTTTTTTTAAATTGTTTAAACAATTATTTCCCTTTGTTCTGGTCATATTTATAATAGTTGATTTAAAATCTTTCTCTCATGAGTACACTTTTGGGCTTCCTCTAGGACAGCGTTTATTGACTTATGCATTTCTTCTCCTTGACACCACTTCCTTTCTCTTTGCATGTTTCAGAATTTATTGTTGAAAACTGGACATTTTGGCCAGGCACGGTGGCTCACGCCTGTAATTCCAGTACTTTGGGAGGCCAAGGTGGGTAGATTGTCTGAGCTCAGGAGTTCAAGTCCAGCCTGAGAAAGAAGGATACCCCCTCTCTACTAAAAATAGGAAAACTAGTTGGGTGTTGTGGTGGGTGTCTGTAGTCCCAGCTACTCAGGAGGCTGAGGCAAGAAGATTGCTTGAGTCACGAGTTTGAGGTTGCTGTGAGATATGACACCCTGGCACTCTACCCAGGGGGACAAAGTGAGACTCTTGTCTCAAAAAAAAAAAAAAAGGGAAGAAAAGAAAAGAAAACTGAACATGTTAATAATATAGTATATAGTATGGTGACTCTTGGGGTTCTATCTAGCCCAGGTTTTTTTTTTTTGTAGCTGATTGGTCTGATTTGTGTTGTTAGTTTATATATATGTTATATATAGGATATAGCAATTTTAACTTTGTGAATGTTATGTCATAAAACCCTAAGTGATCTTATATTTTTCCAAAGAACATGAGGTTCCTTTTAAGCAGGCGATTAACTTAGCTACACTCTTACTGGAGTTCTTAACGTCTGTGGGGATGGGAAATGCTAGGTTCTCCAGATCCCAGGCCAGTTCTTTAACCCTTAGCTGCAGGTTGCTTTCATTTAACCTGACACATCTGAGGTCAAGAGTGAAACTTAACCTCAGATTATACAAAGGATTTGGGGTTCCTCTCTCACTCTCTGGCAGACCTGGCTTTCGTAGTTTCTTGTTCTGGTTCTTCTGGTCAGAAAAACGGTGGACTTTCCATCAGAGTGTGAATTGCTCTGTGTCAGCCCTGCCGTGGGGCAAGTCTACAGAAATTCCACACCCACTGGCGGCCTGTCCAGGCTTTGAATTGCCTTCCTCAGCTTGTTTTGTTCAGTCTGCAGAGCTGTTGTGTGGTTGTGTTTTACACTCTACCCAGAGTCTGTGGTGTTAGGCGAGGGGAGGCCAGGGTGTTCGGTGCTTCCTCATCTATCCAAGACACGGCTCTCTTCAGCTTGATCTCCATCTCCTTTCTCCTGAGATTAAGGATGGAACTGCACCTGTGTTCGTCTCCCTCCTATGTCTAGGACTCAGCCGCACTTCTGGCTCAGCACCCCTGCTGAGCCCTGGGCCCTGGAACAGGGCTGGGGCTTTAGGGGACATGGCAGTGCCCCAATCTAGAAACCTGGTCTGGGGACAGCATCTTGGTGGTGGGAGGACAGGGAATTTAGGCACCTGTACACTGTAGTATCTCATTCCTGCTGTCCGGGAAGGTGCCCTGTGTTTAGTGGGGTGACACAGACTTACAGTCTGACTACAGGAAGCACAGCGACCTCCGGCTACTCTTCAGATGAGAAACGCTGCTAACGGTGTAAATGTGAAAGTCTGGGCTCCCCACGGTTCCAAGAAACATACTGCCCCACTCCCAAGCCTGAGGGGGCCAAGCTGAAGTAAAAAATATCTTGCTTTCCCGGCCTCTACCCTTTGCTCATTTGGTTTATTGCTACTACAAGAAGCTTTGCCCAGTCTAATTATGTGGGCTGGATCGATACCTGAAATGAATGTGCTACTGCTAGTGTAATAAAGTTAATAACTGGCTTAAATTATTGAGTATTGATTCTCGATTTCCTTATGTTTGACCATTTCCATAGGAATGCTCGTTTTAAGAAAGTGAATACGGGCTCAGAACCAATTCTGAAGTAGTATAGCTTTACACATACAAGGTTGGACCATTACGTTTACAAACTCATCCTAGGAAAAGTACAACATACCTCATTGCTGAGTATGGTCATCTTTGAGGTACTCCACTTGGCCATCTGGTGACCACAGTGATATTCCTCAATGAGGTATGTAGCACTTTCTCTGGGGTTCTCAACCTGTGGGTTGCCACCTCTTTTTAATAATGAAAATACACTGTGACATTAGGAAGGCTGAGAACCACTGCTCTGGGGCAAGTGAATTTAATTGTCTGACCTCATACACACATATTTACATTCATTCGTTACTTAACAATGAGGATACCTTCTGAGAAAGGTGTCATTAGGCGATTTTGTTATTGTGCAAACATAGGCTGTATTCACAGAAACCTTGATGGTACACACTTTGGTTGTATGGTGTGCCTACGGCTCCTGGGCTACAAACCTGCATGGCATGTTGCTGTACTCAATACTGCAGGCAATTGTAACACAATGGTAAGTGTGTATCTAAATGTATCCAAGCATAAAAAAGGTACAGCAAAAATAAGGTATTATAATATCCTGGGAAGAATGTTGAATACATGGTCTGTCATCAACTGAAATGTTGTGATGCAGCACACAGCTATGTGTATATGTGTGTGTGTCTTTGAGGATTCTTCAAAGAAGGACCTGATTATGGGAGAACAATCATCTGCCTCTCCTGCCTGTAGGCTTGTGTTACATATGAGGATACATGTTTCAGAAACACCATTCAAACTACTTCTTACCATAGAAGTTCAGTGGCAAGAATGGGCAAGCTGAGAATGCTACCCATGTCTGCGCTGATCTGATCACACATAGGAAGGCTCTTTTGGTGACAAGATGCAAGGAGGATGAGGGCAGACTTGACATGGTTAGAGGAGAGAAACTGGGATGAAGCTCATTGCCCATCAATAACCAGGAACATACCTGTAGCCAAAAGTTCAGTTGATTAACTTGCTATAGAAATATAGCAGCACACAAATCATGGCATCTCAGTAATGGAGGAAAGGATTTTTTTTTTTCTTGCAGAGATTGGGCTCATGCTGGGTGATTTTGGGACAGGCTGAAAGGAATGAGAGTTGGTTCTGGATTGGATGCTGTAAGAAAAAGATGAGATTTGATGATGGAGTAGCTTCCTCCACCTCCCTCGCATTTTATAAAGTTTAAGATATAATTCACATAACATTGAATTCACCTATTTAAAGTAGTACAGTTCAATGGTTTTAGTAAATTCACAGGGAAAGACTAAATACACATATGAATAGAGCCCAGATAAGTTCTATAAAAATGGAACTCTGACCCACATTCGGTAGCAACCAGTCCAGGAAACCAACTCATTGTCTATA
This sequence comes from Nycticebus coucang, assembly GCF_027406575.1. Taxonomy (NCBI): domain Eukaryota; kingdom Metazoa; phylum Chordata; class Mammalia; order Primates; family Lorisidae; genus Nycticebus; species Nycticebus coucang. The sequence goes on along the minus strand of NC_069783.1, from coordinate 102,624,814 downwards.
TTAACTAACCAAGGAAGCCAATCTACTCGCTATGTCTTACTTGTACAAACTCAGACCACCGTCTCTAGCAAACAATCAGTACCAAGTGGCTGGGATCTGATTCATAACTCACAGCTTCCCTAATTTTCACCCTTATTCCCAACTCAGAAATAACTAGAAGTAACCCAACACTCACCCTTAAGAATATAGGATGCCTCTGTGCATGTGTTCCCACCTGCAGCCCCCCATGCCAGCCACCTCCCCTCTCTTTTCCCACTGTGAAGCTTTCACACTCCTCTGCCCGCTTTGAGTCTCTGCCAAACACAGCTGCTGCTGGCTTCCTCCCTTGCTATAGCAAGGTCTGGATAAATAGCCTTTGTCCGTTCTTATTCAGCTGGTCTTTATTTCCACAATGGAGGTGTGCATGCATCACCACTATCAATTTTAGAACATCTTCATTATTCTCCAAGGGACCCAGTACCCTTTATTCACCTTCATTCCCTTATCTCCCTTCAAGATCTAAACAACCACTGATCTACTTTCTGTCTCTGTGGGTGTCCTTCTCTGGACTTTTCTATGAAGGGAACCACATGGTATGTGCCCTTTGGGGACTGGCTTTTTTCACTCAGCATAAAGTGCGTGTTATGAGTTCATTCCTTTTTTATGGCTAAACGACATTTCATTTTGTGGATATATCACATTTTGTCCATCAATTCATCTCTTAATAAACATTTTAATTATTTCCACCTTTTGGTTGCGTGACTGATGCTGCTATAAGATTAAAGTACATATCTTGACAATTTGTATTTAGGAGCCAAGATGAACGCAGAATAGCAAGAGTTGTTATTGGTAAAAAACAATAGTCACCCTTATCAGTAGGGACTGGTTATTTCATGGTGATACAGCATCCTGTCCTGTTTATGTTCAGGTGTGAATATGGGGTCCTCTTGCTTTTTGTCTTCACCTAGTGACCCTGTGTATTTATTATTGGGACTGTTCACATTCATTACGGGAGACAGCAGCCTAGCTCCTGGGCTTCAGCTTTGGAGCAGGTTTTAAATCTATCTTTTCTTTCTTGTTATCAGAGGCAAATGCTCTCATAAACATGACACATGAGAAATGGTTAAAAGAAACATGAATGATATACTAGGAAAATGCCAGTGACAAATGCTCACAGATGCTGCACTGTGGTACAGGAATTGTGCAAAATGCGTTTGGATTTGAAGGACATAGCTAGCAGTGGTAAGTTCTAGGAAGACCCATTTCGGCTCAGTCTCAAGCAGTTCTGTTTAACAGCTTCACTGCTTGAATGTGGAGAACAGTGAAAGGATTCCTTACCTCTAGATCTATCTGAGTGGAAACTGGATTTCCACTGACTTGTGATTTTATACGTGAATTCGGGCAAATGATAGGTGCAGGCCATGAGATCTCTTCAAAGATGTTACTGTGTGTGCTGCTTTGAGGTCCCCCCTGAGGAGGGTCCTGTACCCGTCAGGGATCCTCACCTTTGTTCTCCTCACTGGAGAGGAGGGGCCGCCCGTGAGACCACTCACTGGCATGGACCTTGTGAGTGTAAAGCTAAAGAGAACAGAGCACCTTTCATTTCTGTGCGTGAGTAGTTTCTTAAAACTACTTTCTTAAAGTAGTTTCTTCTGAAATATGTCAGAAGATGTTAGAGGAGAAACCCTACAAGAAAGCACTGGAGAGATGTTGAGCCGCTTCCCAGCAGCCCCACCTGCCTGGCTATAGGGATTTTCTAGAGCTGCTGTTCAAGACACACTGTCCCGTGTTGTCAACCTTTGTCTGGTTTCCATATCTCTACCTCCACTGTCATTCACAAACCTGCAAATGCCTGAGCCTGGTGCTTTGTTTTGTCTTTGTTCAAATATTCTTCTTAGACCCAGTTGAAATAAAGTGCATTTGACTTTATTTGTTTGTTTGTTTTCCTTCATGGCTGAACCCACTAATGATCTACTGGTTGGCATTTTCCAGATATTGCAGGGTCTGCAAAGATGTATAAGAAAGGCAGAAGATGGGTGGCGCCTGTGGCTCAAAGGGGTAGGGCGCCGGCCCTGGCCCCATATACCAGAGGTGGCGGGTTCAAACCTGGCCCTGGCCAAAAACTGCAAAAAAAAAGAAAGGTGGAAGACTAGACAAGCTGTGACAGTTGTTACTAACTCACATACTATGACTGGGTTCATCCTAGGCCTTGCCGTTTAACAAAAATAATTGAGTTTTGGCTCTGTGTATTTAAAAAATCTTGTTACCCTTCCTTTGAGAGGGTCACTTTTGAGGAATACTGGCAATGGACATCCTGGAAAGCTTAGAATGGCTCCACATTTTCCTCAGAGTAGGAATATAAATTTGCCCTTATCATTTTAGTTTTTCTGTAATCTGATCCCAAACTCTTTCTACACTAATGATGATGATGACAGTGGTGATGATAACAAAATATTCTGAGTAATTTTCATGTTCCAAGTGGTATGTGAAGCCCTTTCACTTCTCGCCTATGAATTAGGGAAGTGCTATTGTATCTATTTGCCAGGTGAGGAAACTGAGGCTAAGTGAAGTTAAATGTCAATTTCCTCAAGAATACAGTCATGAAGTGCTGGATTTTTATGTAAGTTCAGATTTTTATATGAGCTCAAACTGTGCTTCTAAAGTTTATTCTTTTAATTTTTTTGTATTCTTCCCTATCTATGACCTCTACCTCTAGGAATTCCCTCAGAGCGTGACTACCACCCTATTAACCTGTAACTCTGTGTTCTTTCTCTTCCTGTTCATGCTCTGTCCATTATCATTGGTGCAGTCCATTAAGGAGCGCCTTCCCAATTAGCCAACTAGAAAGGCATTAGGGAAAATATTCTTTCTAGGGCAACGGTTCTCAACCTGTGGGTCACGACCCCTTTGGGGGTTGAACAACCCTTTCACAGAGGTTGCTGAAGACCATCCTGCATATCACATAGTTACATTACGATTCAAAACAGTAGCAAAATTGTAGTTATGAAGTAGCAATGAAAATAATTTTATGGTTGGCGGTCACCACAACATGAGGCAAAGTATTAAAGGGTTGTGGCATTAGGAAGGTTGAGAACCACTGTTCTGGGGAAAGAGTCTTGGCAGTTTTCTGGAACAACCTCTGAAGCATAATTCATGGAAACTGAGACAATGCATGTGGAGAATCCCAACAAAAGCAATTTGGTACAATAACAATTAAGGAAGAGAAGGTACTTTGACAATGGGCAAGCACTAATATGTACCAACTACTGACCATGAGCCAGGTGACTTACTACTTATAATAATCCTACAAGAGAGAAAATCATTTGTGGCAGGGAAACCGTAAGATGGTTCCCACTAACTGATAATTATATCTTTATGCAATCCTGTTTCCTCTGAGTTTGGATGGCATTAATGACTTGCTTCTAACCCACAGACTATGGCACAGATAATGGGATGTTAGTTCTGTGATTAAGTGTTTTAAGACTATGATTTCTGTTTTGCTAGTCAACTCTCTCTATTGCCCCCTTGGCTAACATGCTCTTGGAGAGGCCAAGAGTCCAGGAAGGAAGGGTGGCCTCTGGCCAAGAGTCATCTGAGAATGAAAGCCCTCAGTCTATCTAACAGCCCTTGAAGAACCAAATTCTGCCAACAGCCACATGGGCTTAGAAACAGATTGTTCTTCAGTCCAGCTTTCAGATGAGACCTCATCCCTGGCTGACACCTGATTGTGACCAGGTTTTAGATGCAGGTATGTCTGAACTCCAAGTACTCTGGGCTTGTTTTTTTCTAACTGCTGCTATATTTCATCCTATAGTTTATAACATAGTTCTATAGAACCCCTTATATCTTCAAAGAGCTTAATGAGGTGTGAAGACAGGATAATCATACATCCTGTTGCTCTGAAGAACACATGAGGTGTAAAATGGAAGGGCAGTGTTTATGTAATAAATTCTTCCCTTCAGTGTGTTAGAATGCTACAATGGAGTTGAAAGAAGAAGACAGCAGACTAGTACTGTTGTGGAATGTTTTCCCTCAAAGTGATTGCCATGATCTCTTTAGTCTCAGGTCACCAGATTTATTCCCTCAAGAAGGTGTTTGCCAAATATGCCAGTACAGATGATTTTTTAAAACTTATATTTGGAGACAGTATAATCAATATTTATGAGTCTGGGACATTTGACTGACACTGAGTTCAGTCTTTTGCCCTCTCTGTTTACTGGTATTCATTCTTCTTTTCTCTGATGCTGTACTTAATTGAGCTAAACAAGAAAACTACTAATTTATTTTAGCACTGAGCAAATTTCATCTTCATTGCCTTCAACAGGTTTGTTTGTCTTGTTGTGTCCTTGAGTAGGATATATTTCCACTTACTAAGTCAAATGTGATGAAGTCATTTGATGATTACTTTCTCAAGGAAAAAGTACATCCAGTTTGTCATGTAATTTGAAAACATGAGCTTCAAAAAATTTTTACTAACTTGTTATTTCCTACTTCTTAAAAATTAACATACTTACAGTTCAATTATAAAACTGTACTTTTGTATATGCTTAATTGTGTTGAATAGAAAAATATTCAATTATGACATAATATCAGATTTAAGTATCACTAATCTCAGAGGGTGCTAAGGAGTGTTCCTTTCACTGCAAGCATGATACTTCCCACGAGTATGGGGTTCTTATTGAATTATTATTCTTTTACCCTCTTCTAATGGTCTGTGCATTTATTCTATCCCAAGAACAATTGTTATTGGGGATGACAGGTCTGAGGCAGAATCACAAAATAACCTTTCACTTTTGCCCTGACAGTGAGCATTTTCTCTGAATTAACCATTGCTCAGCATGCCCCATCTAATCAGTTTGCAGAAGGTGTTAATGTCCACTGGGATATTTTACTGGATAAGACTGAAGAATAAAATTAGACCAGTGTAGTTGAACCTCAAAAGGGAAAAAAATGCAGAAAATTCATGAGTGCCATGTCCTTCCAGCTCTAAGAAACATTCTTTCAATTCTTTAAATTGTAATAGGAGAAATAAACCCTGAACATTGGCCAGGAAAGTGACGTTTTTACTCAGAGTATTGAAGTGGCTGGTAAATGCAGTTAACAGTTTTTCGATTCTGATTTCTTTTTCACCTGAAACCTTACACATGTAACATCACACAGGTGTCACAGGTATATGAATATTGCTCTGGCATTGATTTTATAAATGTAATTTAACCTAAAACAGAAACATTTCCATATGATCATTTACTTTCTATTGCACTTTTAATCTAAGTGCAATTTTGCTTGGATCCATCTTAGCCTTGCCTTTGGGAGGAGGCTACTGTAGTAGCAAACTGCAGAATCAGAAGCCAAGTCTCCCAGCATTCAAAGAACAGTGATGGATCACCAAACACTTGTGCCACCAGTGCTGGGAAGAATACATGGTGTGTCTTATTTATCGAGGAAACATTAACTTGTCAACCGATCTGCACTTTCATTTGGGCAGGTAGAATTTGTTTCTTTGGTTAATATTAACTGATTCAAAGGAACTCAGTTTTAAGAGCTAACTTTGCATTGAATATCTGAAGTAAGACTTTAATAAGGTTGTTTGTCCTCAGGTATTAGGCTGAACCTCAGTGCCTTAGCTCCTCCCTCGAGCCCACACTCTGTTTACCCCACTGTTCTGTTAATGTTGATGAAGAGACCGTCAGGTTGCATTGATTCTGTTCTCCCTAGGGTATGGCACAGATGGGAGTCTTCAGCTCATTAGAGGCGGCCACTTTAATACTGACCTCATCAATCTCCTCTGCACGTTAGAGACACCACAAGAATTTCTACTCCAGAGAGTTTGTTTTTATAGTTTTGCTATTGTGGGTACACCCAGGTGAGAAGCGCCTCAGATGCTGAGATAGAACTGGTGAAACAGATGTGCTATTGTGGGATGGCTAGAAAAGCTGGGGGCCCTGCTCTAAGAATCCGAAAGCAGATTCAATTTATAACCTGCCTGCAGTTATTTACACACACACACACACACACACTCCTCATATGGATATATCTTCTTGCAAATGCAACCAGGTGAGTGTTTTGTCTTGTAAAAAAAGGAGGCACGATTGATGGAGAGCCCATTACTTCCAAATTTAATCACCTCGAGGCAATTAAAGCAATTCTGTGTTTTCTCCTTTAGTGCTCCCCTGAAACGACGGCATCTGGACAACTTTAATTACAGTTTCAATTTAGTAAAATGCACAGAAAAGGCAGGTTTGGTGACGAGCAGCAGCTCTTTTCCCTGCTATTTTTCTGGCCTTGACTGTGGGACTCTGGTTTATTTTCTAGGTGAAAGGACAACACACTAGGGCTGCTTGTGGCCCAAGGGAGTGTGGAGACACAAACCCTGAAGGAAGGTCACCCACAAGGAAGCGGAAATGATGGACACTGAAGGCTTTACAGTACACAGAGTCATGGTCACTGAAGATCGTCTCTCTGGTGTATACCGTGGTCCTCACTCACCTCCCTCAGCTCACACCTATGGTCCCACGGAAGATTCCCCTATAATAAAGGATAAACATGTTATGATAAAGGATTAAAGGATAAAAGATAAAGCTGATAAAGGATTAAACATGTTATCCTTAGTGCATGAATAAATGTTTAGGCGTGAGCACAAAGCAAATTTTTGGCGTGTTGCCTCACTGCTAGAGTAGCTTTGTGAGACCCTCAAATGAGCACATGCTCCCGGTGGCGGTGCTTGGAGCAGTGAGCCTGGCCATCGACCCAAAGCAGAGAGAGACGTGGCCTCAGGGAAGGACTTACAGGGATCCCAGGAAATAGCAAATGGTTTGGCTTGTTCAGGGGACTGGCAGGAGCACTTTGGAAGGATGGGGATAAGGAAATTAGGAGAGGAGGCATGGAAATGAATCTTTTGGAGTGGACACAACATGTGCTAATGTGTGTGTCAGGCAAGTTCCCACCTAGAGAGTTCGGTGTAAGGGCATATGCCACACCTCCTGGGCAAAGGGCACAGTGTGACTCAGACTTTGCCTTACAAATGCAAACAGCATAACTGATACTGTGTGCCTCCATGTCAATCTGAAATCTATCTATCTATCTACACACATACACACACACACACATACACACGTGTCTCAGGTAATGCCTGCCAGAGAACATTCCCCTCAGAGGAGTACCAGACAGCCAAGTGCATAGCTGGCTTGTCCAAAGGATGACAGCCGTGCTTTGTGGGTGAGCTCCCCTGAGCTGGCACAGTGGAGTCACACACGCAGCTCTGTCACAGGAATGGAGTTGATGGCAGGATGGGCCCCGCCCCACTCACGTTAGTCCAGCTATTGCCACTCTAGAGTTTAGGACTGCTGGCAGCAGAGATAGGAACCGAGGCCTTAGTATGGTGACATCCCTCATATCCTTCAGAGGAACCAGCAGCCACCTAGTAACAAGCATATTTTTTAGTTTGGAGAAAGTGGTCATTTGTCTGTACTGGGACCAATGCAGGGCAGATTAGGCCTGGTAGTAGAGGTCACATCTGGGGCAGATTAGGCCTGGGTCTGCCCCTGTACTCACAGTACCTCAGTTTAGGCTGCGAATATGTGAGAGGTCATAGAGTTTCAGATTTAATAAGCTGGGATTTAATAACAGAGCCATGGATATCTGGTCACAGGAGCTACTGCTTGTACCATTTGCTGGACTCCTCAGAGCGGCTGTCCTGCAAAGCACAGGGTTCACCTCTATAATGTGCAGCTAAGACGTTACTTTAAAGATGGCACTGTGTGGGTTTGGGCTCTGTTCTTTACGCTTACTTTATGCGTTGAACCAATACCTACCCCGTTTCCCCGAAAATAAGACAGCCTCCGAAAATAAGACCTACTTACAGGAAAGATAAGACATCCCCTGAAAATAAGACCTAGTGCATTTTTGGGAGCACACCTTAAAATAAGACACTGTCTTATTTTCGGGGAAACAGGGTAGTATGCAATGCTGTGTCTCTGATAGGTAGAATATGTGTATGTAGGGGCCAAGGAATGGAAGTAGGATTGGCCTTTGTACTATCACTCGAAAGGACCTGCAAGGAATGTGTTCTTCCTGTTTCTGAAACACCCTGGTCTCAGGTTTTTGTTTTCTTTTTTTTTTGCAGTTTTTGGCTGGGGCTCGGTTTGAACCCACCACCTCTGGTATATGGGGCCGGTGCCCTACTCCTTTGAGCCACAGGTGCCACCCTGGTCTCAGGTCTGTGTGGGGTCGTTTCTACAAGGAAACAGAGTAGGGGTCCCACTGAGCCTAAAGTTCTGGCTGGTCACTGTGGGCTTTTCATGCCAGCAGACCGGCAGACAGTGAGAGAACTCATGCTGGCAGGGTCGATGGGCCTTGCTAATCATTGGTGGATAAGGTTGCTGGGACATAATGTGTGTGTGTGGGGTGGTACAAAGGGGCAGAGTCCCATGGGGCACTTCTTGGTGCTTCCATACCCAGTAAGAACCAGGCATTGCTTCATTCATAGCCTAACAAGGGCATGGTGAGATTGTTGGGAAGAGAGGGAAGTAATAAATACAAATTATTTGGGGATCAACTGTCATGGTAGGGGCTGGAACCTATGACAAACTTCTGTCATAAATTGTGCAAAGCATTTTTGTTCAAACTCTACCTGACCACTGAAGAATCCAAGAGAGGAGAGAATGACAGCCTGGGACGTGAGTGGATCAAGCAGTGTGAGAGGGCACTGTGGCGGCTCCTGTTGGTGCCTTGTCCGTGTTTACCAGCATCGTGTTCGGTCCCCCCACTGCCTGTCCAGTGCCCATTCCCTCTGACATTGCTGTGAAGATCATCGGGTCCCCCACTGAGAGACATGACTTTGTGAAACGAGATCAGATCTCCTATCTCAATGATTCTAGTATTTGCTGATCATTCCAGATACTGTCTGCTGCCTGCTTATGTTTTATAAAGACAAACTATGGATACAAGTATCTCACCACTTCCAAGACCAACGTAAGGGCAACTGAAGAGCCTCCTTCCCTGTGAAATGTTATAGATTCTTTTATTCTGGAAAGAACTTGACCCTCTTTTGAATTATTTACTATACCCTGTGTTGTTTTTATAAAATGTTTCCTTTAGTGCAGCAGTTCTCAACCTGCAGGTCGCGACCCACGGGAACTGTATTAAAGGGCTGGGGCATTAGGAAGGTTGAGAACCACTGCTTTAGTGACTTGATGTGTATTATTTTTTATGAATCTTATTTCTTTTATATTTTATAAATTTTTCCATTTAGCTTTATAATCCACGTTGACTTTATTTTTGTATTTGCTTTAGTTAAAAGTTAATGTCTTCCCATCCAGTGATATTCAGTAGCTCTTAAAAAACTACTGAAAAGACATTCCACATTGAATTTTCTTGGCACCTGTGCAGAAAATCAATTATCCCTAATAAATCGTCAGTCACTTGAAGGCTTGTGTCTAACTGATCTTTTTATTCTTTTCAGCATCCAACCCATATCTTAAATGCAGAGTGTACTCTAGAAAATAGTGCACATGCAAGAAATATTTGTTGAAATTGTATACAGCTGTGATTTCTCTTTGGCATTATACTCAGAACAATCCATCTGCAGCTGCATTTCTGAAACATCCAATGGTCTCACTGTGGACACCCCAACCAAACCCAGCACTGCCATGTCTCACCCACTCTCTGGTCTCCCAAGAATTGGCGCTGTCCCCAGCCTTTCCCAGGAACAACCTGGCAGCTGAGTGGCTGTATAAACTGCTTTAGCCTGAGCCTCATCTTCACCAAGCTCTTAAATAAACAACTTTTTCCAACAACCGTGTCTGCCTTCTGGAAAGCTGTGGTGTCACGGAGCTCCACCTTCACTGGTCCTCTGAGCCTGGCTCCTTCAGGAGCATCAGTGTCATTAAGTTTGAGACATGATTTCAGGCATCCATATACATTCTCAGGCATTTCAATCCCTTCTTTCTGACACTTCTGAATTGACACTTTCCAATCTTATTATTTCATCAACCACAGTAATGGGAACTTTAAAGTACTGTCTTCCACTTCTTTCTAACTCCACCATGGCGGGTGCGGCCCTGTGCACCCATCTCTGCCCACTCTGGAGGTATTGTTCATTCTCGCTTCCTGTTTCTCTCTGTTTGAATCCCTCTTTTCCAGAAAGCTGTTATAACTAACACCAGAGCAAAATGATGAGAAAAACACACACGATTTAATTCGTTTGCCTTCCCTTCTATTACACAGCTCCTGACTGTGAGCTTATGTAATGACAGACGACAAAAATCATTTCATAAATAACATTGGATTAGACACATTGCATTATCAGGCACAAATATTTACAAGGCCTACAAGAGTCATAAGCTAGTGTTAATTAACTAAACAAGGGCACGCAGCAATATTCTGTACTGTCCAGAGTAGAGACTTTGAAGTCTTTTTAGGTGATCTTTTTGGATTCTATTCATGTTCTCACTGAAAAGAAATGATAAATGGTTGAAGTGATGATTATGCTGATTACTGTAATTTGATCATTGCATGTTTTATACACAAATAGGTGCAATTATTATGTGTCAATTAGAAATGAAATTAAAAAATTAAAATAATAAATAATAAAAAGTTAAAAAAATTCTCCCTTTTACTCTTAGGATATTATATTATAATTCAGTTCTATTTATAAATCTTATATCCTATGGCCTGTTATATTTACTTGTTAGTTCCTTTGTGTGTTTTGTGGACTTATGAATACTTTCTATCTGAATAAACATGTAATTTGCAAATAGATAAAGGATTATATCTTATTTTCCAATCTTTATGCTTTTATCCTGTCTTTTTATACTAGCTTGGATTCCAGTACAATGCTGAATAAAAATGAAGGCAGTGGTCATCTTTTTCCCAGTCGTAGAGAGTAAATGTTCAATATATTTCTTTTTTTTAACTTAATTTTTATTAAATTGTAACTGTATACATTTATGGGGTACAATGTGGTGATTTGATATACAAAGTGGAATGCTTAAATCAAACTGATTAACACAACCATCATATCACTCATTTTTTGTAGTAAGATATTTGTAATATACTCATAGTTGTTTTGAAGTGTACCCTTGCATTGTGTACAGTAGGTGAGGTCCCATCAAATACCCTCCCTCTACTTGCCCTGCCCCCTCCCTGTCCTTCTCCCTCCTCTCCCCTCTTTCTTTCTGGACTATCTTTCTGTTTTATCATTCGTGTGAATGTGTAAGTGTTTATATATTGATTTCATAATAGTGATGAGTATACTGGATACTTTTTTTTCCATTATTGAGATGCTTTACTAAGAAGAACATGTTCCAGCTCCATCTAGGTAAAGATGAAAGATGTAAAATCTCCATCTTTTTTATGGCTGCATAGTATTCCACGGTAGCTGTTATATTTGCCGACAATAGTCAAGCTGAAAATATAGTCAAAGACTCTATTCCTTTCACTGTAGTGCCAAAGAAGACGAAATACCTGAGCATTTATCTCAAAAAGGAAGCGGAAAATCTCTATCACGAGAACTATGAAACCCTGAATAAAGAAATGGCTAAAGAAGTTAACAAATGGAAAAACACATCGTGCTCATGGCTAGGAAGAATCAACATTGTTAAAATGTCCATACATGTTCAATATATTTCAACATTATGTCTGATAGAACAAAAAGGTTTTTGTGTTTTGTGTGTGCTCTTTAGAAGATTAAGTTCCTTTCTATGCCTCCTTGTCTGAGATGGGAAAGTTCATACATACATATGAAGATATATAAAATCAGTCAGCACTGTTCTCTGTATGTATTAGATGATCCTGTTTCCTCTGCTTTATTCTATTACTATGTTGAATTTACTGATGAACATTCTAATATTCAAACAACCCTGCATTCTGCTGTAAACTCCACATGTATGTGCATATGAATGTGTATGTTGTTATGTCCACTTTTTACCTCCTTAAGCATAGATACTTTGAAGTTTTTGTAATAATTATAATGTCTGATCTTGAGGTTGGTATTAATTAAATGTCTTTTCTTACAAAAGGAAAATAAAGGACTAGTTTTATAATTTTACTGCTTCATTGTATGGGTAATAGACTCAGATTACATTCTTGACATTGTAAATGTTACATTGTGGGAATTCTAGATTTTCTCATCGCTCTGAAGAATGTTGGTGTTCTGCTCTAGATGGGAATTCACTTGAAGCCAAGTTGCCTCCGTTCCCATCTGCGGTGGATTCAGGCTCTCAGCTGTCATTCACGCTCAGCTCAGCCTCCCTCTCTGCTCTCCCTGCATGTGTGGGGACCTTGGAGTCTTGGGCTGAATTTAAGATGTATTTAGTTTAAATTTTCCTGCTGCGGTCCTCTGTTCTGAGGATGACACTTAACTGTGGTGAGCTTGGCTGCCTCAATGCCTTTCCCTTCCTCTAGCCAGAAAGACAGTGGGTTTTATATTAGGATTCTGGCAACGTTATGCTGTCACCACCATGACTATGTTAGCCCTAAGGGCAAAAGTACAAAAATCGGGGGGACTCAGGCTATGGCAAGTGCTTGGTCTATATTTGAAATCATCTCTAAAATTTTCCTTTAAAAAATATCCAGTCCATCTTACCCAGGTGGTTGTTTTGTTGTATATTGTTCAGAGCTTATATCTGTTCTATGTGGGAAGATCAGGGAAGTAGGCACATTCTCTTTCATTTTGGAAGTGGAGCTCTAGTAAAAATGTTTGCACTATAACATACACACAGAACAGTGCATAAAGGGCAGGTGTAGCTCTAAAAAAAGTTTTTGAAATGAGCTTACCTATATAGACGGATGGCGGGTCGAGGAATGGAACCTTTCCAGCACCCAAAAGGAGTTGCTCGGGTCATTAACCTTCCCCATCATTAACCTTTCAAAATGGCAAAACAACCATAGTCCAGAAAGTAGAAGGGAAGAAGAGAGGTAGGGGAGTGGAGGGGGAACATGGGAGGAGGGAGGGTATTTGGGGGGACCTCACCTAATGTGCAGGATGCAGTGGTACATTTCAAAACTATTAATAAATGAGTATAATTGTGATGGATGTGTTACTAGTTCAATGTAAGCATTTCACATTGTGTATCAAAGCAGTACACTGAACCCCATTAAGGCATCAATGTACAAAGTTATGATTTAAACAAAAATAACAATTAACAAACAAACAAAAAGTAAGCACTGTCTGCACTCTGACACCTGCCCTGTGTCCGACTATTTGCGTACAACACGTGAACACAGAATCATACCACTTACCAGTTCTGTGCTGGTCAGCTTGAGCAGCCTCCTTAGCCTGCTCCTTCCTGGACCCCCTCTCAGCAGGCCTCTTGCCCACAGGCCTCTGTGCTCTCCTCCCCGCTGGGAGGCCCCGATCTCTCTCCACTATCTCTGCCCTCTCTGCCACATGGATTCAGAGTTATTGCATTTCCATTTTCTAGAAAGGATTCACCCAGGCCAAACTTTCAGGAGACATGTAGAACTTAATAAAGCATTTTGAAGGTTTTGTAGGTAAAACTATGAGGTGGGAGTGTCATCGACCACCTGATGAACTCAGAACACCCCTCCTTGGACACTCTCCCTGACCCCGTGTCCACCCTGTGTCCTCTTCCCACCCTTCACCACTCAGACCCTCCACCGAGTTCTCTTTGCTCTAGCTCCTAATTGTTTCTCTTACTTTCAATTACTAACCCATTTATTTTACAGTTTTGGTGGAAAAGCCCAATGTACACAAAAGTAGTTAGAATACTGTAAAGATGAAGCTGCACGTCCCAGCTTCAACTGTGATTAATCACAGCCAGTCTGTTTAATCTATTACTGTTCACTTCCCTGCTCTCAGAGGCTTATTTTGAACAAATCAAACATCATTTAACTTATAAAAATTCCAGAGTTTCTCTAAAGAATTCTTTTAAAAAATAGCTATCATACCACTGTTGCACTAGAAAAACAAACTATAATACCTCATTATCATTAAGTATCTATTACACAGCATCCCAGCTCTCTATCTTATAAATATTTAAATTATCTTATAAATATCTTATAAATATTAAATTATCCGAAGATCTAAATACAGTCTATATATTGCATTTAATTAATATGTTGTCACAAACTTTTTGGTCTTTGAGACAGTTTGTGGTTTTGTTCTTTTTATGTTAACACATTGTTGAAACCACTGTTTTGCTGTGTGGCCACAATCTGTGGGTTCCACACTAAAATCAATATTGATATTAACTAGTTCCCTCTTGCTTTTCCTCCCTGTCCTCAAACCCTTCCTTTAATGGCACCATTTTAATGGTTGTATGAACCTCAATTTTGTCTGTTAACTGCTGAGTGAACCTATTCTCATTGTTCATTTCCTAGTCGAAATTATAGTCACCTGTGAAGTTTTTTCTTATGTTAGTCTTAAGCATTTGCTGGGCGTGGTGGCTCACGCCTGTAATCCTAATACTTTGGGATGCTGAAGCAGGGGATTGCTTGAGCTCAGAAGTCCAAGACCTGCCTGAGCAAGACTGAGACCCTGTCTCTACCAAAAATAGAAAAACTACATGTGTCATGCAGTGGGTGCCTGTAATCCCAGCTACTTGGGGGGCTAGAGCAAGAGGGTTGTTTAACCTTAGAGTTTGAGGTTGCTGTGAACTATGACTCCACAGAGTCAGACTCTGTCTCAAAAATATAAAAAAAAATTTTAAAGTCTTAAGTATTTAAAAAATCAATCCAAGTAACTATTTTCTATTTTCTTGTAATCCTAAATATTAGAATGATCCTTCATAAAGAAAAAGAAGGAAAATAAAAGAGACCTATTTACCAGGAAAAAATGTATAAATACACATATATAGAGAAATATTATTAGGTCTTGAAATCCAAATAATAGCCACACATAAACTCTGCTACCTTAGTGAATTTGCAGTATACATTAGACCATTATTAGTTGTAGTCTTCATGAATGACACTTTGTTCCTTCTTGGCTTATGTGTACACCTCCCATTCCCACTCACTTTACCCTCTGCCCCTTTCTCATGCCATCTACAACCACCTATCTAATTCCATCTAAGTGTATTCAATTTTACTTTTATTTTTTAAATGCTCCATATAAGTGAGATCACATAGTAATTTTCTTTCTGCATCTGGCTTAGTTCACTTCCATTTTCATCTGCATGGTTGCAAAGCACAAACTCCTAAGAAAATTATTTTACTAATATGATGAACTAAGTTGAATGAAGTTATTTGTGAAATAATTCATCTGGCAAAAATCTCCTGAACACCTGCTAACCAACTATGGGCAGCACTAGGTATTGGGTAATGATTATGATAAATCGAGGAAGGAATGGTTCTTGTTCTCAAAGAACTCCTAATCTGAGGAGGAGGACAAAGGAACAGATCTTTAACTATATTCCAGTGCAATATTAGTGATGATAACAACACCAACCGCAAACACATATTATGTACCAAGACCTAGAAAAAGCAGTCTGTGTACATTACCTCATTTAAGTCTCACAACAGTCTCATAAGGCACGCAGCATTATTATTCCCATTTGACAGACAGGGAAACAAAGGAAAGATTTTTTAACTGGCTCAATCTGAAACAGCTAACAAGTGTTCAGATTGTCAAATTCAGTCCTCTCTCACCCCAGAGCACTTGGAATGTTATGATACCAGTTTGAACAAGTTCTAAAGAAAAATTGGAACAGGCAGGCGGCAGTTAATTCCACCTGGAGGTATAATATTAATGAATTCCTCACAGAAAAAGGGACTTTTGACACCAGATGTGGATTTTTCCACATTGCTAAGAATGTGCAGGATTTCAAGATGGGGTGACTAGAAAAAGAGTGAAAAAACAAAAACTGACATGTCATATGACTAAACACCAGTGAGGCAGCGCAGTGGCAGAGGATGTGGCTTCAAAGGCAGACAAATTACTTCCTGAATTTAAACCAAGTTCCACAAATGTCAAAGAGCCAGGAATAACTGGCTTTCTATCCAGCCAGAATATCATTAATTTTTCATAAGTGAAAGCAATTTTGATGTATACATAAAGTTATAAAATGGCCACAAGGTGAAATATCATCCAACAGTTTGCATTCTTTAGTTAAATGTTAGGAACTGAAAGGTTTGAATTACAGTCACATAGATAGATGTTGGTCAGCCATGCTGGATGTGGCTGAACAAAAGTTCCTTTGATTTTAATCACATATGAAAGAGACAGAGTATATAACCCCTGTGATTTGAAGGTTCCCATGAAACATGGGTGCCAAAAGTTCTTCGTACTGGGACACCACCAAGGAATAAATTCTTCTAGTTAGAGTCATCCTTTGGTTTTAAGACAAACTTCTCTATAAAAGCACAAATAATAGGGGAAGGAATAAAGCAATATCACCTACTGGTAGAAAATTTCCTTCTACTTTCAGAATTAGCCTTACATTTTAGGATGAATTGCAGGCAATACTCCATAGCATAGCCATCAATATTATGACAATAAATACATAATATATGTTTTTTAAAAATTTCTCATCACAAAGTCAACTCAACAACTTCATGGAAAATGAACCTATTTATCCTATGACTACAAATAGCCTGCATTAGATGGTTATACTCCAGTGGGAGAAGTAGTGGCTTATGATATTATCTTTAAATGCTCATTTAGAGCCATAACTGTGTTCTCTGTGGGACGAACAGGGTATGATCTTAGAAATTAGAATAAAGGGACAGGAAGGAGCGGGATGGAGAAGTTGTAAGTTTTCAGAGGACTGGAACCAGATACCAAGTAAGGTCCTCAGGAGAGGTATTGCCAGGCCAGGCAGACAGTGCCACTGCGGGAAGGGTTTGGAGGCGGGGTGTGTGCAAGTGTACAATGTGATAGATTTACATGGTACAGAGAAATTGTTGGCAGTGTGTCTGTAACTTATTGAAAGTTTTATGGAAGATATGATTAAAATATTGATAAAAGTAGAAAAAAGAGTTGCACCAAAATAGAGAAGGGTCTATTCTGCGAATTTGAACAATGTCAAAAAAGTTGATTCTAATGTAATCCTGAGTAGACTTCATCCCCAATAATGTAAGTGTGCAATTTTTTGTACAATTTATTATAGTTTTGAGTTAAGTTTGGTATAGTTTTATCCATGTAAATTTTTTATGGAGGTTAAGTTAGCATATAGTAAAATTAACCATTTAAAAGTGTACAATTCATGGGCATTTAGCACATCAACAATGTTGTGTATCCACCAGTTATACTAAATTTTAAAATATTGCCCCAAAAGAAAACTCCAAATACATGACTCAGCTGATTCCCATTCTTGTCTTGTCTCCTGCCCCCTGGCAACCACCAATCTGCTGTCTGTCTCTATGGGTTTACCTTCTCTAGATATTTGCGTAAATACAAAAATAAAATATGTGACCTTTTTTTGTCTGTCTTCTTTCATTTAGCATTACATTTTCAAGGTTCATTCGTATAGTAGCATGTACTGGTACTAAGTTACTTTGATAGCTGAACAAAATTCCATCATATGTATATACTACACTTTGTTTATCCATCCATCTGCTGATGGACATTTAGTTTGTTTTTACCATTTGGCCGTTATCAATAATGCTGCTGTGAGCATTCTTACAGAAACATTTGAGAATCTATTTTTAATTCTTTTGGGTATACACCTAGGTGTAGCCTTGCTGGGTCATATGGCAATTCCATGGTTAAATTTTTGAGAAATCACAAAGCTGATTTGCACAGTGGCTCAAACATTTTACATTCCCACCAGCAACATATGACAATTACAATTTGCCCATATTTGCACAAACTTTGTCATTTCTCCCTTCTTTTTGACTGTACCTAGCCTAGTAAGTCTGAAGTGGATCTCATTGTGGTTTTAAATTTTATTTTCTTAATGATGACCATCTTTTCAAGTGATTAGTAGCCATTTATAGATCTTCTTTAGGGAAATGTCTTTTCAAATACTTAGTCCATTTTTAAGTTGGGTTGTTTTTGTTGAATTGTATAAGTTCATCATATATTCTGGATGCTAAACTCTCACCAAGTACATGATTTGAAAGCATTTTTTCCCATTTTGTAGTGTGTCATTCACTTCCTTTTTTTTATTTTTATTAAACCATAGCTGTGTACATTAGTATGATTGTGGGGCACCATATACTTGGTTCATAGATCGTTTGACACATTTTCATCACATTAGTTAACATAGCTTTTGTAGCATTTTCTTAGTTATTTTGCTAAGACCTTTACATTCCACATTTACTAGGATTCACATATACCCTTGTAAGATGCACCGCAGGTGTAATCCCATTAATCCCCCTCCTTCCCCCTCCCTCCTCCTCCCCTCCCTTTCCCCTTTTTCCCTATTCTTAGGTTATAATTGGGTTATAGCTTTCATGTGAAGGTCCTACATTAGTTTCATAATAAGGGTGAGTACATTGGATACTTTTTCTTCCATTCTTGAGACACTTTACTAAGAAGAATATGTTCCAGCTCCATCCGTGTAAACATGAAAGAGTAAAGTCTCCATCTTTCTTTAAGGCTGCATAATATTCCATGGTGTACATATACCACAATTTATTGATCCATTCGTGGATCGATGGGCACTTGGGCTTTTTCCATGACTTAGCAATTATGAATAGGGCTGCAATAAATATTCTGATACAAATATCTTTGTTATGGTGTGATTTTTGGTCTTCTGGGTATATGCCCAGTAGGGGGATTACAGGATTGAATGGCAGATCTATTTTATCATTCACTTTCTTGATAATTTCATTTGATGCAAAAATGTTTTTCACTTTGATGAATTTCAATTGATCACTTTTATCTTCTCGCTTCTGGCACCACATGAAAAATTCATGGTCTACTCATGGACAAAGAGCATTGTAGTTTCAGCTCCTGTATTTGGGTCATTGACCTATATTGTAGTTCACTTTCATATATGATATAAAGTAAGGGTATAAATCCATTTCTTGCATGTGGATATCCAGTTGTCCAGTACTGTTTTTTTGAGGAGACTGTTCCTATTGAATTATCTCAATGCACTTGTCTAAAATCATTTTGTCACACATGGGTTATGGGTTTATTTCTTTTGGCCAAAGTCTATGTAACTCATAGGATAGCAGACATACTACATCTTTCCAGTGAAGACCAGCAGAAGAAAATAGTAATGTAATCCTCTAGATAAATGAAAGAATAATCAGGAACAACCTTTGTTTTTCCTCAAGATTATTTTAAGACACCCTCCTGGACCTCTGGAAGAGCTGTGCTAGGACCCATGATTGGCACCCTCCCAGACCCTGGTAAGAGCTGTGCTGGGACCCTCCAGGACCTCTGGAAGAGCTGCCCCGTGACCTGCGATTGGCACCCTCCCAGACCTCCATAAGAGCTGTGCCCACCTGGACCCAGTAAGAGATGCGCAGGACCCACTACCCTGCCTGCCAGGCCTCCCCAGGCCCTGACCAGGAACTCCGGGAGCCGCATAACCCTGCGTCCTCCCTCCTGTACCCTCCCTTCCTCCACACCACCCGCTCATCTGGGCAGGGACTCTGGTAGCCTAGTGCCCTCTGGAGCCTTCCCTGCCTCTGCGCAGAGCCCTTATCCTGGTCAGAGACTGCTGGAGCCTTGGGCCCTCTGTGCTGAAGTCACTGGTTGCCAGGCACTCCCAGAACCGTGTGCACCATGCCCCACCCTGTTGCTGGATCTGGGGGTGTCACACTCCCGGAGCTGGTCCCACAACCAGAACTCCATGGCTGGGTCAGCCCTAGAAGAGCTACACAGGGTCACTCCCTATAGCATCCAGCAACAATAGAGTGATTCCCCTGGGGTCTAATATCGGAGACAAACCACCCCAACTCTGAGGACAGCCAGAGGCAACAGTGAAAAACAATCATGAGATGAAATCAAAGGAAAAACTCTGGCAATATGAATAATCAGAGTAGATCAACTCCCCCAAGGAACAATGGGGCAGACACAGAACAAGATCCCATGCACAAGCAAATAGCTGAGATGTCAGAAATTGAATTCAGAATCTGGTTAGCAAATAAGATCGAATTAGAGTTCCAAGCAGTAACCCAAAAGATGTCTCAAGAATTCAATGAATTCAAAGAGCAAATGACCAAAGATTTTGACACATTGAGACAAGAAGTTGCAGCCCTCAAAGATCTGAGAAACACAGTAGGATCTCTCAGTAACAGAATGGAGCAAGCAGAAGAAAGAATTTCTGACATTGAAGACAAAGCTTTCGAACGCTCCCAAACTCTCAGAGAGGAAGAGAAATGGAGGGCAAAAACAGATCACTCTCTCAGAGAGCTCTGGGATAATTTGAAGAAAACCAATATTCATCTTACAGGGATCCCCGAAAGTGATGAAGTGGCTTCACAAGGCACAGAGTCTCTTCTCCATGAGATTATGAAAGAGAACTTTCCAGACATGGCAAGAGATTCTGAATTTCAGATAATTGACAGTTTCAGAACTCCAGCATGACTCAACCCAAATAAGACATCCCCCAGACACATCATAATCAATTTGACTAAAGTTAATATGAAGGAGAAAATTCTGAAAGCAGCCAGATGAAAGAAAACCATTTCCTACAAGGCAAGAGTATTAGAATAACTGCAGATCTCTCTGCTGAAACCTTTCAAGCTAGAAGAGGATGGTCATCTTTAATGTCTTAAAACAAAATAACTTTCAACCCAGGATCCTGTACCCAGTGAAACTGAGTTTCATTTATCATGGAGAAATTAAATACTTCAATGACATTCACATGTTGAAGAAATTTGGCACAACTAAACCAGCTCCCCAGGATTTTCTCAGACTTACCCTCCATAAAGACCAGCATAATCCTCCACCATAAAAGTAAACCCACCCAGAAAATTTTGATCAAATTCCAACTTCCACAGTCGCAAAAGGATTAAAAATGTCCACTGGACTCTCAAAAGGCTTATCAATATTCTCAATTAATGTGAATGGTTTAAATTGTCCTCTAAAGAGGCACAGGTTGGATGACTGCGATACAAAAACTCAAGCTAGATATCTGCCACATACAAGAATCGCATCTTACATTAAAAGACAAATAAAGACTCAAGGTGAAGGGATGGTCATGTATACTCCAGGTAAATGGAAAGCAGAAAAAAGCAGGCATTGCAATCCTATTTGCAGACACAATAGGCTTTAAACCAACCAAAATAAGGAAGGATAAGGATGGACACTTAATATTTGTTAAAGGTAATACTCAATATGATCAGATTTCAATTATTAATATTTATGCACCCAACCAGAATGAACCTAAATTTATAAGAGAAACTCTAACAGACACTAGCAACTTGATTTCCTCCAGTTCCATAGTAGTTGGAGATTTTAACACCCCTTTAGCAGTGCTGGATAGACCCTCCAAAAAAGAAGCTAAGCAAAGAAATCTTAGATTTGAACTTAACCATTCAACATCTGGACTTAACAGACATCTACAGAACATTTTATCCCAACAAAACTGAATACACATTCTTCTCATCAGCCCATGGAACATACTCCAAAATCAACCACTTCCTGTGCCACAAATCTAACATCAGCAAATTAAAAAAAATAGAAATTATTCCTTGCATCTTCTCAGACCATAATGGAATAAAAGTTGAACTCAATAACAACAGGAATCTGCAAACCCATAGAGGAACATGGAAGCTAAATAACCTTATGCTGAAGCATAGATGGGTTATAGATGAGATTAAGAAGGAAATCAGCAAATTTTTGGAACAAAACAACAATGAAGACACGAATTATCAGAACCTCTGGGATACTGCAAACCCAGTCCTAAGAGGGAAATTTATAGCACTGCAAGCCTTCCTCAAGAGAACGGAAAGAGAGGAAGTTAACAACTTAATGGGACACATCAAGCAACTGGAAAGGAAGAACATTCCAACCCCAAACCCAGTAGAAGAAAAGAAATAACCAAAATCAGAGCAGAATTAAATGAAATTGAAAACAAAAGAATTGTACAACAGATCAATAAATCCAAAAGTTGGTTTTTTGAAAAGGTCAATAAAATAGATAAACCTTTGGCCAACCTAACCAGGGAAAAAAGAGTAAAATATCTAATTTCATCAATCAGAAATAGTAAAGATGAAATAACAACAGACCCCTCAGAAATTTAAAGAGTCCTTAATGAATATTACAAGAAACTTTATTCTCAGAAATATGAAAATCTGAAAGAAATCGACCAATACTTAAAGGACGCCACCTACCAAGACTTAGCCAGAATGAAATGGAAATTTTGAACAGACCTATATTAAGTTCTGAAATAGCATCAACTATACAAAATCTCCCTAAAAAGAAAAGCCCAGGATCATATGGCTTTATGTAAGAATTCTACCAAACCTTTAAAGAAGAACTAGTACCTATATTACTAAACCTCTTCCAAAATATAGAAAAAGAAAGAATATTACCCAACACATTCTATGAAGCAAACATCACCTTGATTCCTAAACCAGGAAAAGACCCAACAAGAAAAGAAAATTATAGACCAATATCACTAATGAATATTGATATAAAAACTCAATAAGATCCTAACAAACAGAATCCAACAACACATCAAAAAAATTATACACTATCATCAAGTGGGATTTATCCCAGGCTCTCAAGGCTAGTTCAATATACGTAAATCTATAAACGTAATTCAGCACATAAACTAACTAAAAAAAAAATAAAAAAAAAAAATATATATATATATATAAAGACCGTATGATTCTCTCAGTTGATGTAGAAAAAGCTTTTGATAATATCAAGCATCTCTTCATGATTAGAACACTTAATTAAATTGGTATAGAAGGGACATTTCTTAAACTAATAGAGGCCATCTACAGCAAACCCACAGCCAATATCATATTGAATAGAGTTAAATTGAAATCATTTCCACTTAGATCAGGAACCAGGCAAGGTTGCCCATTGTCTCCATTGCTCTTTAACATTGTAATGGAAGTTTTAGCCATTGCAATATTGCAAGTAGGGAAGAAAAGGTGATCAAGGTTATCCACATTGGGTCAGAAGAAATCAAACTTTCACTCTTTGCAGATGACATGATCGTATATCTGGAAAACACTAGGGATTCTACTACAAAACTTTTAGAAGTGATCAAGGAATACAGCAATGTCTCAGGCTACAAAATCAACACCCATAAATCTGTAGTCTTTATATATACAAACAATAGCCAAGCCAAAAAAAACAGTGAAGGACTCTATACTTTTCACAGTAGTGCCAAAGAAGATGAAATATTTGGGAGTTTATCTAACAAAGGACATGAAAGATCTCTATAGAGAGAACTATGAAACGTTAAGAAAAGAAATAGCTGAAGATGTTAACAAATGGAAAAACATATCATGCTCATGGCTGGGAAGAATCAACATTGCTAAAATGTCTATACTACCCAAAGCAATAAATAATTTTAATGCAATTCCTATCAAAGCTCCATTGTCATATTTTGAAGATCTTGAAAAAATAAGAAATAAAAACTCAGAAATAAAAACAAAGCAGAAGGAATCACGCTACCAGACCTGAGACTGTACTATAAATCAATAGTGATCAAAACAGCATGGTACTGGCACAAAAACAGAGAAGGATGTCTGGAACAGAATAGAGAACCAAGAGATGAATCCAGCTACTTACCATTATTTGATCTTTGACAAGCCAATTAAAAACATTCAGTGGGGAAAAGATTCCCTATTTAACATATGGTGCTGGCTGAACTGGCTGGCGATGTGGAAAAGACTGAAACTGGACCCACGCCTTTCACCATTAACTAAGATAGACTCTCACTGGATAAAAGATTTAAATTTAAGACATGAAACTATAAAAATACTTGAAGAAAGTGCAGGGAAAACTCTTGAAGGAATCGGCCTGGGTGAATATTTTATGAGGAAGACTCCTCAGGCAATTGAAGCAGCATCAAAAATACATTACTGGGACCTGATCAAACTAAAAAGCTTCTGCATAGCCAAGAACACAGTAAGTAAAGCAAGCAGACAGCCCTCAGAATGGGAGAAAATATTTGCAGGTTATACCTCTAATAAAGGTTTAATAATCAGAGTACACAGAGAACTCAAATGTATTAGCAAGAAAAGAACAAGTGATCCCATCTCATGGTGGGCAAAGGACTTGAAGAGAAACTTCTCTAAAGAAGACAGACGCATGATCTACAGACACATGAAAAAAACCTCATCATCCTTAATCATCAGAGAAATGCAAATCAAAACTACTTTGAGATATCACCTAACCCCAGTAAGAGTAGCCCACATAACAAAATCCCAAAACCAGAGATGTTGGCGTGGATGCAGAGAAAAGGGCACACTTCTACACTGCTGGTGGGAATGCACACTAATACGTTCCTTCTGGAAGGACGCTTGGAGAATACTTAGAGATCTAAAAATAGATCTGCCATTCGATCCTATAATTCCTTTACTAGGTATACACCCAGAAGATCAAAAATCACAATATAACAAAGACATCTGTACTAGAATGTTTATTGCAGCCCAATTCATAATTGCTAAGTCATGGAAGAAGCCAAAGTGCCCACTGACACACGAATGGACTAGCAAATCCTGGTACATGTATACCATGGAATATTATGCAGCCTTAAAGAAAGATGGAGACTTTACCTCTTTCATGCTTACATGGATTGAGCTGGAACATAATCTTCTTAGCAAAGTATCTCAAGAATGGAAGAAAAATATCTCAAGAATGGAAGAAAAAGTATCCAATGTACTCAGCCCTACTATGAAACTAATTTATAGCTTTCATATGAAGGCTATAACCCAACTATAGCACAAGAATATGGGGAAAGGGCCAAGGGAGGGGAAGGGATGGGGGAAGTCAGGGTGGAGGGAGGGTAACGGGTGGGGCCACACCTACAGTGCATCTTAGAATTGGTACAGGCGAAACCTACTAAATGCAGAATACAAATGTCTACACACAATAACTAAGAAAATGCCATGAAGGCTACGTTGAACCGTTTGATTAGAATATTTCAGAGTGTATATGAAACCAGCATATTGTATCCCTTGATTGCACAAATGTACAGAGCTATGATTTAACAATAAAAAAATAAATAAATAGAAGTTCTACTTCTAAAAAAAAAAAGATTATTTTAAATCTTTGGGTTCCTATAGGATTCTCTAGGAATTTTAAGATTGGCTTTTTGTTTTACACAAAGACTATTGGAATTTTAAATGCATCTGTATATTGCTTAGGACCCTCTTGTGATCTTGGCAGTATTAAGTCTTCCAAAAATGACCAGCAGATGTATTATCATTGTTTAAGTCTTCTTTGATTTATTTCTGCAATAAATAAACTGTGGAGTTTCCATTGCACAAGTTGTTCACATTCTTGATTAAATTTATTCCTCAGTATTTTATTTTATTCTTCTGGATGGTATTGTAAATCAATTGCTATCTTAATTTTCTTTTAGGATTATTCTTTCCCACTGTATAGAAATACAACCAATTTTTGTACTTTGATTATATGACCTATAATTTTGCTGAATTTATTCATTTGTTCTAATAGTATGTTTGTGGATTTTAAAGGATTTTCTAGATACAAGCTCACAACACCTGCAGATAGGGACAATTTATTTTTACCTTACCAATTTGGATGTCTTTTAGTCATATTTTTCTTCATGGCTCTAGTAAATGCAAGCACTCTTCTTTTGTCCCTGATCTTAGGGGAATGACTTTCAGGGTTTCACCTTTGAGTATAATTTTATCTATGGAGTTTTCATAAATGCCCTTTTCCAGGTAGGACAGGTTCCTTTCTACTTCTAATTAGTTAAGTATAATTATCATAAAAGAATTTTGGGTTGCATGAATTTTTTTTGCTTCAATTGTAATTATCATGCATTTTTTATTTCATTTTATTACTGTGTTATATTACAACCTTTTCATAGGTTGGATGAACCTTTCATTTATGAGATAAATCCAAATTGTCAAGATGTTAGTGCTTTTAGTATGTTGCTAGATTTGCTTTGGTAGTATTTTGTTGAGAATGTTTGTGTTTATAAGAGATATTGGTCTGTAGTTTTCTTTTCCGGCCTCATATATGTGACACTACAAAAGATCGAAGATACACAAAAATTAAGAAATAAAATCATTTTGATTACTATATTTTCTCAAAATAATCATAATGACACTCTTCTATGTACTTTTGCCTTCTAGTAAACCATTTCTGAAAACCCGAGAAACTTTCTCCACTGATTTTCTTCAAGTACTGTAAGCTCATTTTTGTAGGTGTGAACAGCTTCTTTGGGGCTGGAGAACCTTCCCTGCATATGATTTTTTTCTGGAGGGAACAGGAAATTATCACATGGGGCCAAGTCAGGACTGTAGGGTGGATGAGTCATAAGTTGAACCTCTGTGGACTCCAGGAACTGAACGATGATGCTGGCTGTGTGGGTGGACACATTGTCATGGTGCAAGATTGTCCCTCACAATCCTGTCATGGCCACCATTCTTGAAGCTTCCTGAAAGCTTGGATAGGACACAGTTGTGTGCCACTGAGCACGACAGCCCTTTGTTCCCCTGAGGAAAAGCTGTGACATGACCACTTTTGGAGAAGAAAGTTGCCACCATTTTCTTTCTAACACGATGCGTGTTTGTTCACCCGTCAGAATGTGGGGCACCATCAAGATGAAACCTTCCTCGAAGATAATTGTGCAGGATTTTGGACGTTGCTGGCGATTCAACCTGTGGTGCTGCTTCAGTGCCCTTATATGACCCTCAATTGTTTTCATGAACCATTTTTTTTCCACAGCAGTGACATTTTTCCTCAGTCACTGTGTTCGCCAGATGCCCGCTATTCTTCTTGTCTTTCAGTGAAGTTCAACCTTTTAAACTCTGGAAACAACAGAACAATTACAACACAGGAAGGAGAAAGGTCCCCCTAATTCCCTTGCAAACACTACACACTTTAAAAATCACAGAAAATCATCACGTGAAAGTATCTCTTCCCAGCTCCGTAGCTGACACAGCCTGAGTGCTGCAGACAGACAAATGAATCCCTCCCAGTGACACCAATGAGCTGAGCAAGGTTAAATGTGCACAGGTGAATCAGAAAGGACGCTGTCAACTGTGTTTTCTCAAAGCGAAATAATCGACTGTAACAGTCTGTCTCAAAACTTCTGTAGTGACCTTCAAGTACTGAGTTGAGAAGTGTTCTTTTCTATTTTGGGGGATTAGTTTAAGGAAACTTGGTTTTTTTTTTTTCATTTTTTGAGACAGAGTCTCCCTTTGTCACCCTCAGTAGAGTGCCATGGCGTCACAGATCACAGCAACCTCCAACTCTTGGGCTTAAGCAATTCTCTTGCCTCAGCCTCCCAAGTAGCTGAGACTACAGGTGCCCGCCACAATGCCCAGCTATTTTTTTTGTTGCAGTTGTCATTATTGTTTAGCTGGCCCAAGGTTGGGTTCGAACTAGCCAGTCTCGGTGTCTGTGCCTGGCCCTGTAACCACTGTGCTATAGGCGCTGAGCTGAAAACCTGGTTTTAATCATTTAATTTAAATGATTTGTGGACTTTCTTTTTGTTTGGAGGGTTTTGATTACTATGTCAATCCTTTACTGGTTATAAGTCTTTTCTGGTTTCCCATTTTTTGTTGAGTTTATTTTAATAGTTTTTGTGTTTGTAGGAATTTGTTGATTTCATTTGTTATCTAATATGTTGGTGTACTATGATTTATAATATTCTTTTACAATCCTTTTTATTTCTATTTCTAGAATGTAGGTAGTAATCTCCCCTCTTTCATGTCTGATTTTATTAATTTTAATATTTTCTCTGTTTTTCTTAGTCAATTTAGATAAAGGTCTGTAAATTTACTTGATCTTTTCAATAAACCACTTTTGCTTTTCTCTGTTTTTTTTTTTTTTACTATTCTCTATTTCATTTGTCTCATCTAATTTTCATTATTTCCTTCTTTCTTCTGCTTTTAGGCTTTGTTTTCTCTTCTTTTTCAAGCTGTCTAAGCTATAAAGTTAGGTTATCAATTTTAGACCACCTTTTTTTTGAATGTAGGTGTTTACAGCTATACATTTCTCTCTGAGCTCTGCTTTTGCTGTAACCTTAAGTTTGGGTATATTGTGTTTTCCTGTGTACTCATCTGAAAGTGTTTTCTAATTTCCTCTCATGATT
This sequence comes from Nycticebus coucang, assembly GCF_027406575.1. Taxonomy (NCBI): domain Eukaryota; kingdom Metazoa; phylum Chordata; class Mammalia; order Primates; family Lorisidae; genus Nycticebus; species Nycticebus coucang. The sequence continues at coordinate 102,596,717 of NC_069783.1, read as the reverse complement.
TATTCTATGACTCAGGGGTTGATAAAGAGAGTGTTGTCAAAGTTCCATATCTTTGTACATTTTTCATTTTTTTCTTCTGATTTTAACTTTCATTCCATTATGGCCAGAGAAGATTTTTTGGCCTACTTGCTGAGATTTATTTTGTGGTCTATCCTATTGTCTGACCTGGAGAATGTTATATGTCTACTATTTTTAGAAAATATATGTCTTAATATGGTCTACAAAAACCACTAACTTGTTTCCTAGTTCTCCCTCAAGCCATATTTTGCTCCCCTTCCTCACTTATTTGGCTATGTTGCCTTTTTTTGGACTCTTGGCTTTGCCCAACTTCCTGTGACCATAGGCTTTGAATAAGCTGCTTCTTATTCCTGGGATGCTGTTTTTGTTTTTTTCCTCACTAGTTAAAATTATAGCTTCTTCTAGAACCACATTCTTCTCCTTCACAGAGCGTCTCATTGGAACTTTACGATTATTGCTATGATAGCGGGAACCAAGTCTGTTTTGCGCATTATTCGATCTCCAGAAGCTAGGCTATGCTTAGCACATAACAGGTTCTCAATGGGTATGTGGGTAATAAATGAACACATGAAGACAAAGGGTGTGATTCTTCAGTCTTCAAATTATACCCACTACTCCAGTTGTATTTAAGTCTGACTACTAAACCAGCCGGCACCTGTGGCTCAAGGAGTAGGGCACCAGCCCATATGCTAGAGATGGTGGGTTCAAACCCAGCCCTGGCCAAAAGCTGCCAAAAAAAAAAAAAGGAAAACTAAATGAGCAAATTGGCAGCTATTATTCAACTCATTCTTAGAAATAATATGAAACACACAATTTGCTGTAGTTAGGAGGGATAATTTTTTGGTGTAATTATTTATTGCTCTATTTGATGTATTAAATTTATTCTTATGGAAAATTTAAATGCCTATAATGTACTAAATATTAGACACAGCATATGAAAGACAATTTGATAGTACATTAAGTGATCAGGGTTTTTTTTTACCTCTCCTATTAAGGCATTTATGAACTTTTTATAGAGTTTTTATTTTTATTTTATTTTATTAGATCATAACTGTACATTACTGCATTTATGGGGTACAATGTGCTGATTTTATATACAATTTGGAATGCTTATATCAAACTGGTTAACATAGCCTTCACCTCAATTATTTAATTGTTGTGTTAAGACATTATCAAAACTTATCTAGAAGGAATACTTTTTTTTTTGCATTTCCTTTTAACTGAAAAATTCACGAATTTTAAACTTGTGCCACAGATGAAAAAATAAATTAGTGTCACAGAAGAAGATGTATTAGAGCTGGGAAGCATTTTCCAGATAATCTAGTGCTCCCTTTTTAATTTAGAAATGGGAAAGTTGAGGCTTAAATGATTTATGTGATTAACTGAAGCCAAGAAGCTGGGAACTGAATTTCAAACTTATAAAAACCAGAAGAGGCCTTTTTTGTTTATAGCATATTGCTACCATGGTATCTTTCAATTTATTTAATGCGCATTTATGAAAGGCTTGTTTTATTGCATTAAAAATAATTCTCATGTGTTTGGTTTGAGCCACGATTGAGTAATGACTATCAGATGTATCTTATGGTAGAAACAACTCTAAAGAAGGATAAATGTATGGAACAAACTGTGTTTAGGCACGGGGCTAACGACTCCTAAGGGCTGTGGCCCTGGAGAGAAGAGTGTTTCATGAGGTAAGCTTCACATTTCCTGTGGATTTCATGCTAGGGGGTCTTTCCCAAGGCAGGGGCCAAGAGTCCAGTGGTGACACATAATACTGGTTAGAAAAAACACAGATTGAAGTACAGTGCCACTGAGGCCGCTGGAATGTGAGCAGCAGTGTATAAAAGAAGGCGCATCTCCAAGGAGGACATGCAGAAATGCACACGGATGTTCCCTGGAGCCTGTGGACAAATATACACTCAAGACGAAACTCCCTAAAACTGCAGCAAACAGCAGCTAGAAGTTGGATGGGGCTGCAAAAAGCTGGGAGACACTGTAAATCTGACCAGTTGTAGCGAACACCACAGTCAAAGCCAGAACATGGGTTATTCTAGACCTGCCTAACACAGCTTTAAAAGAAGTTTTAATAAAATGAAGCTTATCAGGTAATAAATGAATAAGACCCAGCTCAATAGTCTTCCCAGGAAGTTAACATAAACCAGACTCTGCAATATAAGATCCACCATTTTCAGAAAACCATAGAAATGACTATACTGAGAGATACTGGACTCATCAGATAGGACCCCAAAATAGTTGTCATAAACATATTCGAGGATTTAAGGTAACAGAGGACAAAAAGAATGACACATGGGGATTCTGCATAGAAATTAGCCCTTTAAGAAAAAGAACAAAATGAAAATTCTGCATCTGAATTGAAGATTTTACCTAATGGGCATAACAGTAGTGTAGATAGAATAAAAGAGAGATCACTGGGCTCTTAGATAGGGGGAATAGAGCCTGTGACATAGATATAAAGTGACTGAAGACGGGCGGTGCCTGTGGCTCAAAGGAGTAGGGCGCCGGCCCCATATATCAGAAGTGGGGGTTTAAGCCTAGCCCCAGTAAAGGAGGAGGAGGAGGAGGAGGAGAAGGAGAATCAATTTTGGGTGGCACCTGTGGCTCAACAGAGTAGGGCGCCAGCCCCATATGCCAGAGGTGGTGAGTTCAAACCCAGCCCCAGCCAAAAACTGCAAAAAAAAAAAAAAAAAAAAAAAAAAAGAAAAAAAAGTGACTGAAGAAAGTTAACATAGCCTCAACACACAGGCATGTCCAACATATGTGTAACCAGAGTGTCAGAAATGGATAAAAGAAAAATTGGGCTAGAAAAAAGTATTTGAAGAAATAATGGCTGAAACTTTCCAAATTTAATTTAAAAAAGTCAACCCCCAGATCTAAGAAACAGTATAAAGACAATGCAAAGTCTATCATTTTAGATTGATGAAAATCAAAAACAAAGAGAAAAATACTTTTGTGGGGTGGTGGTGGTGAGGACAGAGTCTCAGTCTGTCACCCCAGGTAGAGTACTGTGGCATCATACCTCACAGCAACCTCAAACTTCTTGGCTTGAGCAATCCTTGCTTCAGCCTCCCGAGTAGCTGGGACCACAGGTGCTCACCACAATGCCCAGCTAATTTTTCTAATTTTGATAGAGATGGGGTCTTGTTCTTGCTCGGACTGGTCTCGAACTTCTGAGTGCCTGGCTGAGAAAAATCTTAAAAACAGCAAAGAAAAAAAGACACATTGATACAGGGGAACAATAATAAAAATAGTGCTGAACCATCAGAAACAATGGAACTCAGAAAATGATAGAACGATGCCTTTAAAATGTGGAAAGAGGAGTTGTTAACCTAGAATTCTATATCTAGCAAAAATAACTTCCAAAATGGAGCAAAATAAGGATATATTCAGATAAACAAAACTGAGAGCATTTGTCTCTGGGAGACCAACCCTACAAGAAATCTTCAAAGAAGTTCTTGAGAGATCAAAAGGAAATTATATCAAATGGAGAAGGAAACAGAGTGTTGGAAATAGTAAATATATAGATAAATGTAACAGAAAATACATTTATCTATGTATTACCTTCTTTACCTTATTTCTTAATGTCATTAAGAGTGTTTAAAGAAAATACCAAAATACTGTATTCTGGAGTTTATAACATATGTACATACATAAGACAACAACAGAACAAAATATATGGGGGGACAAAGGGTAGTACATGGTTGTAAGATTCTTAAATTATAGGAATATTTATTAAAAGAGAATTATAAATTAATGCATGCTGTAATCCCTAGAACAATCTCTGAAAATTTGAGGCACAGAAATGTAACTAAAAAGCCACTATGAGACCTAGAATGGAATATTGAAAACTACTCAATTCATTCCAAAGAAGTCAGGGAAAAGAAAGATGCATAAACATGAAATAAATAAAAATAAAGAGAAAATAGTGGACATAAGACAAAATTTATCAAAGTGTCATTAAATGCAAATGGACTAAATACACCATTTAAAAATCAGTGATTGTCAGAATAGATAAAGAAAAGCAACAATCAACTATGTTCTTTAAAAATATTTATCTTAAACTTAAAAAACAGATGGAAAAAGATAACAGGCAAATCACAAGGGTAAAACTATTGGACTGATTGCATTGCTAGAAGGCAAATTAGAATTCAAAGCAAGAAAAATTTTGAGAGATAAAGAGAGACATTTCAGAATTATAAAATAATTAGTAAAAAAAAAAAAGAAGAAGAAAAACTCTAAAGGTGTATGCACCTAATAACAGAGTGTAAATATACATGAAAAAAAAATGATAGAGGTTTAAAAATGGGATCTAGATAACCTGAAAAACATATAGGAGATTGTCTCATACCATTCTATGTAATTAATAAATAGACAGTAAATTCAGTAGAGGCAGAGCATCGGGTAATACCTACTGCCTTGATCTAAGTGGTAATTATAGAACAATATATGTTATTTTCATCTGCACAAGGATAGGTCATGTGCTAGGACATGAAACGCAACTCAGTAAATTTACATCATACAGACCATTTTCTCTGCCCACGAAAAACTAAAATAGAATTCAAAAATATAAAGCTACCTAGAAAAATCACCAAATATGTTACAATCAAGCAAACACTTCTAAGTAATGTGTGAGTCAAAGGGAAAGTAACCAGAGAAATAGGAATGTATTTTGAACTGAGAAAATTAAAATTCAACATATTAAAAAAATTACACAACCACTGAAAGTAGTATGTATAGAAAAAAATACTTCAAATATGTAAAAAGAAAAAATGTTTTAAATCAGTTATCTTAAGAATTTAAAATAGGAGCAAATTAACACAGGTAAGTGGAAAAAAGAAGAAATAAACCTCACAGGAGAAATGTCCATCATCTGCATTCTGTTTCTTCTAGTGGTTCCTGAATAACAGTGTCTGCGTGGCCTCAGCACTGGTGGCTTATGCATCTCCATGGCCTGTGTGGCCTCATCCTTGGTAGTTCATGCATCTCTGGTACCTGCATGGTCTCATCTTTAGTGGGTCATGAATCCCTGTGCTTACGTGGCCTGTCCTCCAATTGTCTGTATTTTCTCAGTTCTTTCATGGATTCCCAGGGGGTCCATGTTCTTTTCTTGTTGTGGGCTCTTTTGTTGAGTTGTTTCAATGTAATAAATGAATACGGCTACCCCGGGTTCTCTGGATACAGTTCCTCATCCATTCTCACCCCCTTTTGGAATGCCAAATATAGTAGAACCCTTCTCACTTTCTTTGTAGGTACCTCCTTGATCCCCAGATCTTTCTGCCAGCCATCACTTCATGCAGTTCAGCAAAGCCAAATACATCATCCTTTCATAACTCCTTCCTTGTTGAGTCTTGCCAGGATCAGTACATGTGAGCACAAGAGGAGGCCAGGTACCGTCTCAGCAGTTGCAATGGTGTTTGAGAACTAGAATTCAGTTCTCCCAGCTCCCACTCTGTGAGCTTACTGATTACAGATTTTTATTACATCACTGATTTCAAACTTTAGTGCTCTTGTGCTGTCAAAGTCAATGATGAGGTGTAGGTATTTACTAACAAGTTGTTCTTCCTAGACCCATCAGTGAGGTACCTTAATTTATATTTGACACGTGAATGCTTAATGGTAACTCAGTTAAACCCAAGTGCCCAGTAAGCAGTGGCATTACGTGTAGAAACTTCAGGCAGCAAAAGTCATTGCAGAAGACACTTAGGAGCAGAAGGCTCCCATAATATTACATTGGTGTGTGAAGTTTTTATGTATTCATAAAGAAGTCTTGACTGCAATAGTCTCTGTGTGGGGTTTTTACACTTGAGCCTGACACATGTGTTTCTACTTTTCTGTGCAGTCTGGAGGTGAGGGCTGTGTGCGGAAGACACCAGAGCCCTTATGTCCACGCGTGACTGTACTCTTCACCGTGCGAGTCCAGGGATTTAGGGCCTGGAGTCATTTAGCAGGAAGCATGGAGGTACCTCCTGGGGTAGCTCTAAATGGTCATGAAAATTCCATCTGGGGGAAAATGTATCTTGTTTGCCTGAACACAATAAACTAAATGAGCCTTAAAAGACAATATTGTCCTACAGGGAAATAATGGCAGCACTTCAGAAGAAAATGGAAAAGATGACTACATGAAACAAAGTATCAAGAAGAAAAATAATTCTATTGTAATGACATACCAAACACTAGAAGATTCTGCAGACTTGAATATTTTTTGGGTGACCTCTGACAAGTTGTTCCATCTTTTTGATCCTCACTTACCTTATTGGCAAAACAAAGACATTGTTCTAGATTACTTTCAAGGACCCCTCTATGTCTGCTAGGGTAAAGATTTTGTGAAATAAATCATTTGACTCATAAATTAATAATTGACTGCAAACAAAGTCTCATTAAGTGACTATGGGATGACTGGTATGTTAATGGAATTTGAATCTATAAGTAATGACAACATATATTTCCAATTATATGCATGTCCAGAAAGTATTTAGATTTTTTTTTCTGATCACCTAGAAACAAAGAATGCGGACTCCCCCTGCCACTCCCACTGCCCCCCAATTTCAGAGAAGCGTATTTTGAAACCTTTAAGTTCTGACTCATATTTTGGTACCTTGGGAATTTCTCCAGCCTGGTATAAAAAATTGTTTAATATAAAAGAAGCATCAGAGGACATCCAAGTAGGTGTGGCCATGTCTCCTGTGTGGCTAGGATACCATACAAATCACATTTTGTAGGATGTAGATGACATCCTACAAAAAGGACCTATTTGTATCCAAGTTCGGAAGCCATGTTCAAAGAAGCCCTAGGTTCTTCCCATCATTATGACAAAGAGCCATAGCTAGACACCCAGCTTTGCATGGCTGCAGCTGGCAGGGCTTCAGTGCAATTCTGCCACTTGCTCTGGGACACCTTTGACAATGTAGCCTGGCTCCCTTAGGCTTCTGTGCATGTGCACAATCACCACCAACTTACCAATCTGGTGACATTTCTTCCCTTTCCTGCCCCAGGGAAGGTAACCTGTGACATGATCCATATAGTCCTGCAAGATGGAGCCCTCCTTAGCAGTAGCCAACCTACTATGGGTCCTTCTCTTGGCTTTCCCCCTTCCCACATTTCAATGCCCCATCCACACTGTCTCTTATTTCTTCTCCCTGAGAATCTCAAATAGATGACATCTACAGTAGCCTTCCTCTTGGGCTCTGACTTTGTGAGAAAGCAGAGCGAAGAAAATCCTCGATGTTATTAAAAAAACTATGTCATTGACACAAGCATATTTATCAAAGTACTCAAGCTTTGGACCTAAAGTCTAGTTTTACTTTGGCCCTAATAATGACAACAAAGATGAAACCCATATTCAGCTGAGCCAACAGAAACCCATTGTGGTTCTATGGGTCCTGCCATCTGCTGACTACAAGGCCTTGTAGATGCAGGGAATTAACTTGGACGAGGGGGTTAGAGAGGCTCAGCTCAAAATGGAAAATAAAAGAAGCTCATGAGGAGCAGGAACAAGGGTGGGTCTGGGCTCAGAGTCAATTTACATCTACTGTTACAGTTTTCTTCACTGGAGAACACAATGTAATTCACAACTAGACAACTAACAGTCCTCTGGGAAACAGTACAGTTGGCATGAACAATGCCAGGGTGAGGGGTTGATTAATGATGCTGCCCCCCCCGCCAGTGGAAAATCTGCACATAGCTTTTGACTCCCCCAAAACTGAACTACTAATAGCCTGCGGTTGACTAGAAGCCTTATGATAACAAATGACATAAACAGTTAGTTTACACACAATTTGTGTTTATGTATTATATATGGTATTTTTACAATGAAATAGACTAGAGGGAAAAAGCTGTTGGTAAGAAAATCATAAGGAAGAGAAAATATATTTGCTTTTCATTGAGTGAAGTGGATCATCAGAAAGGTCTTTGTGTTGAACAGGCTGAGCAGGAGGAAGAGGAGGGGTTGGTCTTGCCGTCTCCCGGGTGGCAGAGGTGGAAGGAAATCTGCGTGTAAGTGACCCGGCAGTTCAAACCCTGTCGTTCAATGGCCGACTGTATTTTCATGTTGCAGAAAAGAACTCCCTTTGCCCCTTCAGTTCTTCTGTGCCATCTTTATTCCTATTTTCTTATACTTGCTAGTTCCACAGTTAATTTATTTTGTTATTTTTAATAAATAAAATATTTTTCAGATAAAATTCTTGTGTCTACTTTTCCATCATCAATTTAAGTCATGGCCACTTTCTTAATCACAGACTTAAAATGAGATCTTTCTATGACTTCTCTTTAGAACATGAAGCTTGAATGTTTCTATAAATAATTTCTATAATAGAAAATAAAGGTTAAATGCTGTTTATCTGAACAGAATTAACAAATATTTCTATTTCGTCATTTTCTTGTAGATATTTTTAAGTAAAATATATGTTATAATTGGGTTTAAAATAATTTTCACAATGATACGAATGCTAAGTTATGTGACGTTTAGGAATATGAATCACACATTATATAATGCTTTATGTAGTAAAATTGAGGGTTTTTAAAATAAGATAGATCAAACATTAAAATTCTGTATACTTTTCTCAAATCTTTCTCTCAAGGATGTTTGTAATTTTCTGAAATTGTCTCTGTTATGCTTTGTCTATTATAAGATATTGGAATCCCTTTTCACTAAATCTTGTCATTAAAAGAAAAAACTTCATTTGGTGATGGTGTTGAGGTCTTAGATAATTCCTCAGTTGCCTCCCAGAAAATTTATACAAATATTACAGATGTGGGTGTGTAATTCAGGGGTTGCCAAATTATGGCCCACAGGCCAAATCCAGATTGCTGCCTGTTTGTACAGCACACAAACTAAGAATGAATTTTAGAAATGTACATTTGCAGTCAATATGATAATAGGAAACAATACATTTGGACCCCAATTAATTTAAGTTTTTATTATCTCCTACTAAAAAATCATTCTTTTCATTAGTAGACCTGTTCACAAAAAGTATTCAAATCTTATTTTATTTTGAATTTGTGGAAATTTGTTTTCCCTCTGGTCATGTAACAATAGTTATATACAACCTTGTTATTCTTGCTGGATGAAACCTACTATATTTGAGGACCCAAAATATTCATCTGTACCAGGAATTGACATTATTAGCAAATATGTTAAAGAGTAACAAAGTTTCTGCTACGAAACTACCAATGATTTATTTTAGCAATGACTTAAATCTTGCAAATTCATTGGTGGTTCTGAGGATCCCATACCACTTAACTGCTGACCCCTCATCTTTCCTGAAAGTCACTGTGTCTTAGCTTGCATGATGACATCTTCTCGTTTTCCTCCCACCTTTCTGACAGCACAGCCCAGCCTTCTTTCTTGGATTATTTGCCTTTACCATGTTTTCAAATAGTGGAGTCTGCCTAGGCTTATTCCCTAGACCTCTTTCTTACTCTACACATTCTCCCTGGTTTGTCTTGGTAACTTCCCAAATCTCAGATAGCTCCTTTCCAGACTTTCCCTCCCAGATCCAGACTACATCGTAAGTTTTTGCTAAGTTTCTATTACAGTTAATAGTAACACCACCATTGAAAAGGCACAAATCCTCCAATCTCACATGTTCACCACCTTACCCAGTAGAGGTTCTACTGTAGTATAAGGTAAGAAAAATTGTGCCATTTCCATTATAATATGATGACCAATTATCCTGGTTTGCCCAGAAAGTAGGAGGGGCAGGTTTCATTACATGGCCTTTCAGTTTCAAATTCAGGGAAGTCCTGGGAAAAGGATTCCCATTTGCTTGTGATGAAGGATTTCTTGACATATGGTACTTTTGGTGCTAAAACTGGGAAAGTATCAGGCAAACTTGATCACCCTAATTATAGGACAAATGGTTAAAGACACTGAATGTCTTGCCCTTCCTTTCTTAGTTCTCTTTTTTCTAGCCACGTGGACTTCTTTTAGTTTTTTGAGGTTGCCTGTTTTGAAGCCTTTGTCCCCAGCCCTCCCAGCATTCCCAGCGGCCTCCATTGTTCTAGAACAATTCAGTCCCTGCCCGGAGTTTGCATAACTCCTACAAACCAAACACTTAGCAGAGGCCAAGGAACCAGTCTCCTGTCCTCAAGCATACCCCAGGACAGTCTCACACCTGTTCCTTTCCACATTCCTTCTTTCTGGAAACCTAACCTTTTCCTTCAATAACACACAAGTCCACGGGGAGTCTTAAGGCAATAATTAGAAAAGCCAGAAAATATCTAGTAGGAAAACAAAAGATAGAGTAGCTGGCTTATTTTTATCAGAATTGAAAAAAAAATCCCAAGGGAAATTGTGCTGAAGCTTTGCTCAATAAGAGGTAGTAGCAATTTTTTCCTTGAGAATACTTTTCCTTTCATGAGTACAAAGTGCTCTGCCACACACTGCTCAGCTGACCATTAGCATTTCCTGTGCCAGTGGGGCAGACCCAGAGAGGCATTTCTGGGGAAGGAGCACAGACTTTTCACCAGCCTTTCTATTTGCAGCTGTGGATCAGAGGCCTCAGCTGGAGAGAACTAGCTGCAGGTTCTCAGCCCCTGGCTAAACTAATGGGGCAAAAAGAGGTAGAGGAGCCTTTGTGGATGGAGAGGACTGAAAACATGTGAACAGAGCACAATTCAATTGCAGCATCTTTCAAGACGGCCCCATGGATAGGGAAACACAGTGTACGTGGTGAACTGACGTGGCAGCCTCACAGACCCCATTGCCCTGGCTGCTGTTGCTGCTTACTGTGCTCGCTGAGAATAACAGGTGTTGGCCGAATCCTGGGCCTGAAGCATGTCAGCTGGAAGGAACTGAAAACTCATCTGGCCCCTCCCTGCACGCTTTACTGAGAAAACTCAGGTGTCGAGAGGTCACTTGGTTATTTGCAGGTAGTAAAAATGAAATATCCATAGTTTCTAGTTAATTGAGATTCAATCGCGAATGCTATTCAATTAACTGTTTCCCAGAATGTGTGTGGATATGTAGTCTGAAAAGGCCACATAATCAATAGTGTCCATTTTTTACCACTAAATGAGTTATAAAATGATGAGTTGGTTAAAAATACAATCTGTGGAAACAGTTGAGTTCATCTCTCTTCTAGTTAATGATTTGGAAGCGTAAAGTGATTTTTTAATCATCTATTTCTTTCCCAGGGTTTTTATAGCCACCTTTAAGTAAACAGCAGTATGTAATCAGCAAGTGGGCGATTTCTTTCTGGAGAACCTGCATAGCACTGAAACTCTTTGGGGTACATGGTGACAAAATGCAGTCTGTATCAATGGGTCTCACATTCCTGGCTATTCCTCTAGGTGATCTCTGTACATGTGACCATAATTCAGCCTACCAAACTCAAATTTGAAATACTGTGACATCTTTTTCAAAGCATAAGGGGGCATATTGACCCTGAGAGACATTACGCCAGATGCTGATCTCCCATGCGGCTGCTCTGTTGAAATCACTGCATGCTGGGACAGCCCCAAAGGAGCACGCTTGGGGCCATGTGATAAATCAAATTCATTTAGCATGAAAAGATGGTTTATATTAAGCATACACTTTTATGGGGCAACATATTTTCTTTTCCCAAAGACCTCAAGGGCTGTGAACAGCTCTGATTCTTACCGTTGAGTGACTTAGCATTCTGCAGAACACAGGGCAACCCAGCATTACACATGAACTATTTAGTCAGAGGCATGTGATTTAGTGTCTTTAGCGCTTACAGAGCTTCTCTTATTCTATCTTTATAATAATCATGAGGTAAAACAGGAAAGGTAATGCCATCACCATATTATAAATGAAGACCTGTGCCAGTGTTTTTAGCCATCTATGCCAAGGTTTAGGCATTGACTGTAAAAGTCCTAGTTCCTTTGTATTCTCATCTCGTGGAATAAAGAAAGGAAGAGTCAGGAGTCTCACTTTGTACTAATTGAGTGGGGAATTAGCAGATAAAATTGTGTGGCTATCAACAGAAACAGAGAAAAACAGTGTACACGGGTTCAGCCTCCCTTTCTCAGACACAGCCAGAGTCTCTGTAGATGGCAGCCTCACTCTGTGCTGTGGGTTCCCGACTGTCCTAACCTGTGGGTCTTTTTTTTTTTTATTATTAAATCATAGCTGTGTACATTGATATGATCATGGGGCATCATTCACTAGCTTCACAGACCGTTTCACACACTTTCATCACACTAGTTAACACAGCCTTCCTGGCATTCTCTCAGTTACTGTGCCAAGACACTTACATTCCACATTTACCAAGTTTCACATATACCCTTGTAAGATGCACCGCTGGTGTCATCCCACCAATCCCCTTCCCTCTACCCCCCTCCCCTTCCCTCCCCTCCCTTTCCCCCTTCCCCCTATTCTTAGGTTGTAACTGGGTTATAGCTTTCATGTGAAAACCCTAAATTAGTTTCATAGTAGGGCTGAGTACATTGGGTACTTTTTCTTCCATTCTTGAGATACTTTACTAAGAAGAATATGTTCTAACTCCATCCATGTAACCATGAAAGAGGTAAAGTCTCCATCTATCTTGGCTTGATAACACCGAGGGTCAGGGCTCCAGGATCTACAGTATGATGTCAAGATCTTTTTCCAGCCAACATTAGGACATCATGCCTTTAAAGATTTCTTTTGCTTAAATACTTTGTGACCTATTATACTTTTTTGTTCCTTTAGCTTGTTGCCTTAGACATCAGGGATCGACTGATGACTTCCAAAAATAGAAAAATCAGGTCATTTGGCTTCAATGTTTGTGCTGCTTCATATTCTTATAATTAGTGTGCTGGAGAATAGTTTAGCAATTGAGTCTGAATCTAGGTTTGAAGCTGGCTATGCTACTTATTAGCTACGTGACTCTAGGCAAGCTACTCTCCAAAGTTCCATTGTTCCATACTTAAAGTACCCAATAATCTTGCTGAGAGAATTAAATAAGAAATGTGAGAAAAGATGTGTATATGTAGAAAATTGATTAAAGGAAGTTATTAATGTAACTGCTAACACCACGTATTGCTATCTTCAAACCTTTCTGGTCGTTACATGGAGAGATGGCAGGGAATACAAAGTGCTCATTCCTTATCTGAAATGGACAGAAATCAATTTTGTCAACAGCTGCCTCTCTCAGTCTGGTCAGCATTACTGCAAAAGTGAAATCAGTTACCATGGAGGAAAAGTGAGCTGGGCAGAGAGCTGTTTGGCTGTGACTCCAGAACTGTGGATAACCTGGAGGAAGCTGGGTCACAGTGGAAGGTGTGCTGAGCCTGGAGCTTTACGTCTCACAGCTTCTGTTTCTAAGGTGGAAAATGGAGATCAGATAATACAGTTTACATGGGGTGGGAGAGGAACATGCAGAGAGCAAAAAGGGCTCAGTGTGGCTTCCTTATTTCCCACACATTCTAGAGAAATACACAGAGATTTAGCAGAGGCATATGTTGCTAAGTGGAGTTGAAGCATGACTGTGGAAGCCTGGGTCCCTCCCCAGCTGTGAGCAGGGCTGCGTGGTTGCAGCACGATGTGGCAAAGGCCGTGGCTTCAGCCTTTTCCTGCTGGCTGTCTGTGTGAGTGTGTGGGGGAAGTTCCAGCTCTGAGGGGCCAACCCTTGGGAGTGTTCAGGATTGACTGCCTTAAGAACTGGGATGGAGCTGGTTTTCCCCGAGCTTTGAAGGAGGACGGCTTTTGTTCTTAATGGTCAGTTTGCAGGGGATTGGCCTTGGACAATCAACTCTTATCTTTAAGATACCAATTTCTGTTTGAGTTTAGACAATGAGAGATGCCAATAAGAGAATGGAGAGTGGACAGGCAGGAAGTGGAGGGCACCTGTCCCTCCCTCCCCCACCCTGCCTCCTGGGGGCCTCATCCTACCTTGCACTGCATAACTCAATTTTGTAGCTAAAATTTGTTCCCATAGCAGCCCCTTTCTCTTCCCCGTTATGGCCAGCTCTGGTCTGTTTCACCACCTGTCTTAGCTTACTCGCACCCACGTGTGTGTGAGCCGTCCTGTTATTGATGATCTGTTTCCTGCTGTAACCCTGCCTGGTTAATAAACAACATGCAAAGATGTATAGTTTAGATATGACTGCTGCTTATTTTACTCATTTGGGTCAACATAGGTCTCTTTAAAATATCTCATTTTCACAATATTTTCAGATATGCCCTTGAATCTAAAGATAGATAAGCCCTTAGGAGAATATAAGAAGGAATCTGAACTTATGTAAAAAAGGCAAACGATTGAAATGCTTTCCTTCCTTCCCCTTTATTCTAATTTCTTAAGAGCTATTAAAAAAAGGAAAAAAAAAAACCAAAACTAAATGAATGGGAACGTCATATCTTCCTGCATAGTCAAGGCACTGCTGTGCAAATAGGAAAGTTCCATCATTAAGGCAAAATCTCTCAAGTGATTCCACTGCCCAATATGACTCATTTAGACTTGTCACAATTCTCTTGTTTTGTACAGTGCTCTAAGCAAGCACAAATAAAAATAGCCAAGGAGGAAGCTTATGGACAGGCTCTGGCACTAGGGTTTTTCCATGGGAAATTGATTTATTCTTCACAAGTCCATAAATTCAATTTACCTCTCTGACTTCCTATATTGATATAAATGCCCTGGATCCAGGGAAGGCTTAAGCAGACATGCCTGGTAAACATTTCCCATTTTTCTTTCTCAATTAGATGAGGTAAAATTTCATTACAGACTACTCTGCTCTGAAAGCCCATAAATATATCTAATGTCCACTGTCTGGAGAAATGTAAAACTGTGCAGGCAGCTGCCCTCCTGACCTGGGTTTATAATTCTCTCACATTACCCAGTGAAGTCACAGCTTTTACGCGAAGGCATTGTTAGCTGAGATCTGAAGGGACTGCCCCTGAGCATCTATTTTATGTGAACTGAGAAGCAGATGATGTTCTTACATTTACTCATACCTTTAAGAATTTGGAGGGTGAATCTGAATGACAAAACTTCAGTTTGGTTCCACAAGCTGGTGGCAAATGGGTTTCAAAGTTGGTTGTATAGAAAGCATTTGGCCTTCATTCCTTCATTAGTCCATTCATTCATCCTTGATGGCTACTTCCTATGGACACACCAGCTCTTCAAAATGTGACTAGGAAGAAAACTAAAGACAAACCAGAAATGTAAATACATTGTTACACATTTGCTAATACTGTTACACAGTGCTAATACTGTGCTTTGTGCTGGGGGAGGGAGTGCTGGGAAAAGCAAAGAGCTGTGTCTTCTGCATCCAGGAGTTTGGTATCCAGGGGAAGAGGCCCAGATTAGTAAATAATAAAATGCTAACAAAATTTGGCTTTATTTCAGTAAACATAAGAAATAATTCTGAGTGAATTTGTTACTTAAAATTTTTATGTTTCCCTTGCTCGTTGAAGTAATTCCTGGACTTCCTAGTCTTGTTAATGGACATTTGGGTAGATGGTTGGCTTTACTCAGTATTTCTACAACCATTTGGAGGCTGTCAAAGACTCCAACCTGGTGGAACAAAAGCTTGTCCTCAGTAGGGGACCATTGCCAGCAAGGTCTCGATTAGTATATTAGATATTCCTTGTAGTTCATTGGAAGTCCCAGTCCAAGCAGGTTGAAAAGCTCAGGACCTAAAAGCCCAGGTTCTAGGTTCAGATGTCCTGGCTATGAGAGATGTGTCTACTGCAGAGTAATTATGTGACCTTTGCAAGATACTTAGGTTTTCTAGAATTCAGTTTCTTTGTGTGGAAAGTGTAAAAAATAGGATCTGTCCTAGAGCATCTAAGGCACTCAGTGTGGCCACAGAAAGAGGTCTCTAAATATTAGCTATTACTAGCACTTCCAGTTACCATAGGGCTCTAGAGGTTGACCTGTGTCGAATCAGGCATCTGGTAAACCTAGTAAGTTTTACCAGAAAATGAGGATACTAAGTTCTTCATCTCCTGTGTACTGATATATCATGTCTCTAAGGCATTATAATCTTAAGAATGCATATTCCTTTATATAAACAAAAGAAAAATATGACACAGTGAAACTATAATATCTTCTCCTCAAATAGCACATCATTGGACAGGAAAAGGAAATGAGAAGACGGTAGTCTAGATTGGAAACCTGTGAATACGTATTAATGGGACCGGACACCAGTGGATCAGATGGGAGCATGCTGAGGACTTTTGCTATGCCTGTAACATAATGTGTAAGGCAGAAATGACAAACAAAAAACTTGGAAAAGTTGATATCACTCCCCAGAAGTCAAGCCTCTCCTGAAATATACTTAGTTTTCCATAAGATGTTTATTGATTAAAACCTAGAATGCTTTTAACTAGGTATTTTTAATAAAGCAAAATATCAACGTTTCTCTTTCACTTACCTCCCAAATTTACTAAGTGCATGATGTGTGTCAAGGTCTGCAGGAGGAACGTGGATGCAAATCGCAATAAACTGTATTCTCAAACACCTTGTGATGCTGAAAGAAGAGACATCATAAGAATATGCAAAGCAGAACACTGTTCTCCAAAGAGAAGATTTAGGTGAGTGTGTACTATATTCATTTATATCTAGAAAACAGAATTCATTTCAGTAAGTTATGTAAGATATCCAATGTAGGATTTGACACCAGGTGCTTGCATTTGGAGTGTGTTACGTGATGCATCCCCGGGAACAGCGGAAGATGTACAATACAAAGGTTGATCAGTGATGTGCCATACACGCTCTGCATGCACTATGCATTGATGCACCGTAGTGTCTGGGCACCCCGGTATGCACATTCCTAATAATGCGCTTTTGGAAATTATGTTGCCTATTTTTGATGGAATTCATCTTAATACAATGGATAAGAGGCTTATGAAAGATTTCTACAAGAACACTGCAGGTAGGGGCTAGCACCAACCCTGTAGCAGAACAGCCCCGTGAGCAGAAAGAGAAAAGCATCGTTCCTCTTCTTACTCCCAGTAAGACTCATTGGCCTCATAGTAGATGAAAACTGTGAAAAATCTAGTGAGATCTTGCAAGAAGCCTATCAAAAGGAATTCTAACTGTTCAGGAGGACTGTCTGACATGCATGTTTATATCCAATATTCAGATGATCCATATCTGAAAAGTATATTTGGTTTTAAGACTTTGGTTGATAATAGCAGTGTAGATGTACAATCCTATAGGAATGCAGACATGTAGAGTGGGTGCTCTAGATTTCTTTTTCTTTTTTTGCTTTTGTTTATTATTTTTAAGTCTTTTTATTATTATTATTAAATCATAGTTGTGCACATTAATGCAAACATGGGGCACCATACACCGGTTATATAGACCGTTTAACACATTTTCATCACACTGGTTAACATAGCCTTCCCGGCATTTTCTTAGTTATTGTGTCAAGACATTTATATTCTACATTTAGTAAGTTTCACATGTACCCTTGTAGGATGCACCACAGGTGTAATGCCAACAATCACCCTCCCTCCGTCCATCCTCCCCCCTCCCTCCCCTCCCTCTCCTCCTTTCCCCTATTCTTAGGTTATAACTGGGTTATAGCTTTCATGTGAAAGCCATAAATTAGTTTCATAGTAGGGCTGAGTACATTGGGTACTTTTTCTTCCATTCTCGAGATACTTTACTAAGAAGAATATGTTCCAGCTCCATCCATGTAAACATGAAGGAGGTAAAGTCTCCATCTTCCTTTAAGACTGCATAATATTCCATGGTGTACATATACCACAATTTATTAATCCATTCGTGGATTGGTGTGCACTTGGGCTTTTTCCATGACTTAGCAATTATGAATTGGGCTGCAATAAACATTCTGGTACGTATATCTTTGTTATAATGTGATTTTTGGTCTTCTGGGTGTATACCTAGTAGAGGAATTACAGGATTGAATGGCAGGTTTATTTTTAGATCTCTAAGTGCTCTCCAACCATCTTTCCAGAAGGAAAGTATTAGTGTGCCTTACCACCAGCAGTGTAGAAGTGTGCCCTTTTCTCCACATCCACACCAACATCTCTAGTCGGGATTTTGTGATATGGGCTAATCTTACTGGAGTTAGATGATATCTCAAAGTAGTTTTGATTTGCATTTCTCTGATGATTAAAGATCATGAGCATTTTTTCATATGTCTGTAGGCTGTGTGCCTGTCTTCTTCAGAGAAGTTTCTCTTCAAGTCCCTTGCCCAGCCTGCGATGGGATCACTTGTTCTTTTCTTGCTTATACGTTTGAGTTCTCTGTGGATTCTGGTTATTAAACCTTTGTCAGAGACATAACCTGCAAATATTTTTTCCCATTCTGAGGGCTGTTTGCTTGCTTTACTTACTGTGTTCATGGCTGTGCAGAAGCTTTTTAGTTTGATCAGGTCCCAGTAGTGTATTTTTGAAGCTGCTTCAATTGCCTTGGGGGCGGGGGGGTCCTCATAAAATACTTGCCCCGACCGATTTCTTCACAGGTATTCCCTGCACTCTCTTCTAGTATTTTTACAGTTTCATGCCTTAAGTTTAAATCTTTAATTCAGTGAGAGTCTATCTTAGTTAATGGTGAAAGGTGTGGGTCCAGTTTCAGTCTTTTCCAGATTGCCAGCCAGTTCACCCAGCACTATTTGTTAAATAGGGAATCTTTTCCCCATTGAATGTTTTTAATTGGCTTGTCAAAGATTAAATAATGGTAAGTAGCTGGATTCACCTCTTGGTTCTCTATTCTGTTCCAGACATCTACTTCTCTGTTTTTGTGCCAGTACCATGCTGTTTTGATCACTATTGATTTATAGTATAGTCTGGGGTCTGGTAGCGTGATTCCTCCTGCTTTGTTTTTATTTCTGAGTAATGTCTTGGCTATTTGAGGTTTTTTCTGATTCCATATAAAACGAAGTATTATTTTTTAAAGATCTTTAAAGTATAACAGTGGAGCTTTAATAGGGATTGCATTAAAATTGTATATTGCTTTGGGTAGTATGGACATTTTCACAATGTTGATTCTTCCCAGGCTGGTCATTATTATGGATAGGTCTGAGAATATCCTGAAGAGCTGGTTTGGTTATGGCAAATTTCTTCAACATATGAATGTCATTAAAGTATTTAATTTCTCCATCATAAATGAAACTCTGTTTAGCTGGACACAGGACTCGAGGTTGACAGTTATTTTGCTTTAGGAGATTAAAAGTAGATGACCACCCTCCTCTGGCTTGAAAAGTTTCAGCAGAGAGATCTGCAGTCATTCTAATATTCTTCCCTTTGTATGTAATGGATTTCTTACGTCTGGCTGCTTTCAGAATTTTCTCCTTCATATTAACTTTAGTGAAGTTAATTATGATATGGCTGGGGAATATCTTATCTTATTCGGATTGAGTCGTGCTAGGGTTCTGAAACTGTCTGCTATCTGAATTTCAGAATCTCTTGGCATGTCTGGAAAATTCTCTTTCATAATTTCATGGGGAAGGGCCTCCATGTCTTGCGAGGCTACTTCATGACTTTCAGGGATTCCAATGAGGCGGATATTAGCCTTCTTGAATTATCCCAGAGCTCTCCATTTTTGCTCTGCATTTCTCTTCCTCTTTGACAGTTTTGGAGCATTCAAAGGCTTTGTCTTCAATGTCAGAAATCCTTTCTTCTGCTTGCTCAACTCTGTTACTGAGAGTTTCTACTGTATTTTTCAGATTTTGAGGGCTGCAAAATCTTGCTTCAGAGTGTCAAAATCTTTGGTGGTTTTGTCTTTAAATTCTTGAGACAACTTTTGAATTGGTCCTTGAATTTCTATTTGAATTGCTCCTTGAATTTCTAATTCCAAATTTTCCTTCATTGTATTAATCTTGTTTGCAATCCAAATTCTGAATTCGATTTCTGACATCAAGGCCAGCTGTTTATAAATGGGATCTTCAGTTACATCTGCCATATCTTTCCTTGTGGGGGTTGAGCTATTCTGGTTATTCATGTTATCAGAGTTTTTCCGCTGATTCAGCCCCATGATTATTTTACACCATTTGATTTTTTCCCTGGAACTCTGTCAAGGACCTGTACTGTGCTATGGCCTGAGAAACTGGGGACCTGTTTGGTGCGGTGGGGCTAAGTGGTTCTGTCTTGTTTTCAGCTGATCTCTGTCCAACCCTAGTGAACCAGTTACTTTGGGTTGTAGTCTCAGCTGTGGAGAAATACTAGCAATTAAGTCATCCCACCCCCCACAGGCAACAATTGGAAAAGGAAAATCAAACCTTCCTATAACCACACACCTAGGGCACCACTTGAATAGACCTCAGGCGATTGGCTCAGTTCAAAAGGTCCAAATCAATTGTTTCAGTCAGCACCTGTCTCAGGTGGGAGAGTTTAAAAGGTCTCTGGCAACTGGATCGCAGGGGTCTGGTGGCAACTCAGATATGACATGCTCTGGTGCTCTGTGAAGTCAGAAGGACCCATCCAGCAAATAGATTAGTCTGGGAAGGTTGATGCCTCGTTCCCCACCTTGTATCTCTGTCACTCCCAGTCACTCTGATAGCCCCACAGTGCTGTGACCCAGTTGTCTCTAGTGAACAGATACTCCAGGTGTTTGCACCTGCCTGAATCACAAGGAAATCTATATCTGCTCAGCCAGGCTGCTGCATTCTGCCTCTATCCAGCAGGGGGAGGTGAGGCCTGACAACCTTGGTGCTTGATGGAGGCTGGGGGTTGTTCACTCAGTTCTAGCCCCGCCCTTGATTGATGTTATTGACAGAACAGAACACAACAAATTTGCGGAAATTTGTTTCTGTCCTTGCTAAGTTCCCCTGCAGAAGAGAAGCTGTTTTGAGTTCCCAGAGCCTGTGCCTCATGCCCTGTCTTTGCTCCTGCAGGTTTGTATTTGGTTAGCTATCAGTTCTAGCCTCCTGCCTTCCTTTGTCCATGGATGACTTTCCCCTGAGGGCCAGGTGCGTCTTAGGCTCAGTAAAGTGTTCCTCTGGGTCATCCCTGCCCTGGGAATTTCCCAGATCTGCACGTGCGTTTTCTAGTCCCTGAGCTCTACCAGGCCTGTACCACCTCATGCAAACCCTTTACTCACGGGGCCTGCATTTCTGTCCCAGATCTGTCCCGCGGTGGTTGCCACCTGAGAGGATGTCCAGCCTCCTCTGGTTGCCCAGCCTCCTATGGTTGCCCAGGGAGACAGGGGATATGGCTTAAGAATATCTGGGAGTGGGAGGAGACAAGATGGCTGACTGAAGACAACTTTCCACAGAGGCTCCCGTCCAGAAGGAGAGTTAAAGGACAAAAATTCAGCAAGTAACCTGGTGGATTTGAGCTGCACTAAGAGAGAAGGTTGTAGAACGCACGTCAACCCCACTGAGGTGAGCTGCGACCACAAGGATACAAACAAAAGGCACAAAATCCATCACCAAGGGGACAGGAGTCCCCTCCCCATGAGAACAGCTCAGAGTGCCCCACAAACAACCGGTCAGAGTTCAAAGGTCCTCCCACTACACTCCATGGGAGAGATCCTCTAAAAACTGGACCTACCTCCCCTACTAGGGTGCCACGGCACCCTCCTGCCAGGCATAAAACTGTATACACTGTATATAGTCTCTACCTGGAATTCTGAGCTCCTAGTGCTCCCCTTCGCTCACACTGGGGTCTGGAGGCCAGTCCTGGTCAGTTGGCGGAGAGGGGACTGCACTGGAGTGGAGTTTCCCTGAGGCACAGTGCGACAGCCATCTTTTGGTGACAATACGGCCAGGCATAAAACTGTGTAGAGATCTGTGTGTTCTCTGCCCGCAACCCCAGGCTCCCAGCGCTCCCCGCACTCCCCTCTGCTGTCGCTCCAAGGTCTGGAGGCCTGACCCAGGGGTCCAGACTCTTGGGCGATTGTTCTAGGGGTGTAGACAGTGCTGGGCTGCAGCCAGTTGGTGCAGACTCTGGGATATGGGAGCAGAGAGAGGATGGTTGGCCGGAGGGGAGCTACACTGGAGCGGCCGTTGCCTGAGCCATAAAGCAGCAGCCCACTTTTGCTAGCAATATGGCTCACTACCAAATATTCTGAAGCCACACCCCCTGTCTTCCTGGGCAACCAGAGACTCTGAGTTTGCCTGAGGCAACTCCAACTTGCAAACAAGCGAAACCCCCAGGGTGGGGCTGACCCAGAGGTCCGCCTTACTAAACCTAAGATGCACCTGGCCCTCAGGGGATCGTCAGCCTATAGACAATACAAGAGCAAAGACAAGCTGATTTGGAACTCAATTCAGCTTCTCTTCTGCAGGGGAACTGCAGAGTTGTTCTGTTCTGTTCTGTCAGTAACATTAATCAGGGGCGAGACTGGACCTGAGAGAAAACCCTGCAACCTTCATCAAGTGCCCGAGGTTGTCAGGCCTCACTTCCTCCTGCTGGAGAGAGGCAGAGCACAGCAACCTGACAGACTTCCTTGTGATTCAGGCAGGTACAAACTCCTGGAGTACCGATTCACTACAGGCAACTGGGTTAGCCAACTGCAGGGCTATCAGTGACTGGATGTGAATTGGTCCAAGGTGGGGAAGGAGGCAGCAACCTTCCCAGACTGATTTATTGGCTGGGTGGCTTCTCCTGACTCCATGCAGCACTGGGGCAAGCTACACCAGAGTAGTCACTAGACCCCTGTGATCCAGTTCCCAGAGACCTCTTAAACTCTCTCACCCGAGACAGGTGCAGACTGAGACAATTGATTTGGACCTTTTTGAACTGAACCAATCGCCTGAGGACAAATCAGGTGGTGCCCTGGGTGCACGGTGGTAGGAAGGTTTGATTTTTCTTTTCCAATTGTTTGCTGGTGGGGGGCAGGGTGACTTAATTGCTGATATTTCTCCACAGCTGAGACATCAATCCAGAGTATCTGTTTCACTAGGGTGGAATAGAAACCAGCTGAAAACAAGACAGAACCACTTAGCCCCACCACACCAGACAGGGCCCCAGTTTCCAGGCAACAACACTGTACGGGCCCTCGACAAAGCCCCAGGGGAAAAAAATCAGAGGGAGTAAAACAACCATGGGGCGGAATCAGCGGAAAAACTCTGGTAACATGAATAACCAGAATAGATCAACCCCCGCAAGGAAAGATATGGCAGATGCAATTGAAGATCCCATTCATAAACAACTGGCTGAGATGTCAAAAATCAAATTCAGAATTTGGATTGCAGACAAGATTAACAAAGTGGAATTAGGAATTCGAGGAGAAATTCAATAGTTGTCTCAAGAATTTAAAGAATTTAAAGATAAAACCACCAAAGACTTAGACACACTGAAGC
This sequence comes from Nycticebus coucang, assembly GCF_027406575.1. Classification (NCBI taxonomy): domain Eukaryota; kingdom Metazoa; phylum Chordata; class Mammalia; order Primates; family Lorisidae; genus Nycticebus; species Nycticebus coucang. The sequence continues at coordinate 102,573,521 of NC_069783.1, read as the reverse complement.
AAGAATTTGCAGCGCTCAAAGATATGAAAAATACAGTAGAATCCCTCAGCAACAGAATGGAGCAAGCAGAAGAAAGGATTTCTGACATAGAAGATAAAGCCTTTGAACGCTCCCAAACTCTCAAAGAGGAAGAGAAAGGGAGAGCAAAAATGGATCATTCTCTCTGAGAGCTCTGGGATAATTCGAAGAAGGCGAATATCCAAATGATGGGGTTCCAGAAACAGATGAAGTGGCCTCACTGGGCACAGAGGCCCTTCTGCATGAAATTATGAAAGAAAATTTTCCAGACATGCCTAGAGATTCTGAAATTCAGATAGCGGACAGCTTCAGAACCCCAGCATGACTCAACCCCAACAAGACATCCCCAAGGCATATCATAGTTAACTTCACTAAAGTTCATATGAAGGAGAAAATCCTCAATGCTGCCAGGAGAAAGAAAACCATTACCTTCAAAGGGAAGAATATTAGAATGACTGCAGATCTCTCTGCTGAAACTTTTCAAGCCAGAAGAGGGTGGTCACCGACTTTTAATCTCCTAAAGCAAAATAACTTTCAACCCCAGATCTTGTATCCAGCTAAACTGAGTTTCATTTATGATGGAGAAATGAAATACTTTAATGACATTCATATCTTGAAGAAATTTGCCATAACCAAACCAGCTCTTCAGGATATTGTCAGACCTAGCCTCCATAATGACCAACCCAATCCTATACCACAAAAGTAAATTCACTCAGAAACTTTGGATCAAACTCCAATTTTCACACTGGCAAAAGGATTAAAATTGCCCACTGGACTTTTGAAAAACTTGATACCCAAAACTTCACCAGACTTATCAATATTCTCCATTAATGTGAATGGCTTAAACTGTCCTCTAAGTAGGCATAGGTTAGCTGATTGGATACAAAAACTCAGGCCAGATATTTGTTGCATACAAGAGTCCCATCTTAACTGAAAAGACAAATACAGACTCAGGGTGAAAGGATGGTCATCCATATTTCAGGCAAATGGTAATCAGAAAAAAGCAGGTGTTGCAATTTTATTTGCAGATACAGTAGGCTTTAAACCAACAAAAGTAAGGAAGGATAAGAATGGTCACTTCATATTTCTTAAGGGTAATACTCAATATGATGAGATCTCAATTATTAATATCTATGCACCCAACCAGAATGCACCTCAATTTATAACAGAAACTCTAACAGACATGAGTAACTTGATTTCCTCCAGCTCCATAATCGTTGGAGATTTCAACACTCCTTTGGCAGTGTTGGATCGATCCTCCAACAAGAATCTGAGCAAAGAAATCTTAGATTTAAACCTAACCATCCAACATTTGGATTTAGCAGACATCAACAGAACATTTCATCGCAATAAAACGGAATACACATACTTCTCATCAGGCCATGGAATTTACTCCAAAATCGATCACATCTTAGGTCATAAGTCTAACCTCAGGAAATTTAAAGGAATAGAAATTATTCCATGCATCTTCTTGAGCACCATGGAATAAAACTTGAGCTGAGTAACAACAGGAATCTGCATACTCATACAAAAACATGGAAGTTAAATAACCTTATGCTGAATGATAGCTGGGTCAGAGATGAGATTAAGAAAGAAATCGCCAATTATTTGGAAGAAAACAACAATGAAGACACGAACTATCAGAACCTCTGGGACACCACAAAGGCAGTTCTAAGAGGGAAATTTATAGCACTGCAAGCCTTCCTCAAGAGAACAGAAAGAGAGGAAGTTAACAACTTAATGAAACATCTCAAGCAACTGGAAAAGGAAGAACATTCCAACCCCAAACCCAGTAGAAGAAAAGAAATAACCAAAATTAGAGCAGAATTAAATGAAATTGAAAACAAAAGAATAATACAACAGGTCAATAAGTCAAAAAGCTGGTTTTTCAAAAAGGTCAATAAAATAGATACACCTTTGGCCAACCTAATCAGGAAAAAAAAGAGTAAAATCTCTAATCTCATCAATCAGAAACAACAAAGACGAAATAACAACAGAAACTCAGAAATCAAAAAATCCTTAATGAATATTACAAGAAACTTTATTCTCAGAAATATGAAAATATGAAGGAAATGGACCAATACTTGGAAGCATGTCACCTTCCAAGACTTAGCCAGAATCAAGTGGAAATGTTGAACAGGCCCATATCAAGTTCGGAAATAGCATCAACCATACAAAACCTCCCTAAAAAGAAAAGCCTGGGACCAGATGGTTTCACGTCTGAATTCTACCAAACCTTTAAAGAGGAATTAGCACCTATATTACTTAACCTGTTCCAAAAGGTAGAAAAAGAAGGAACACTACCCAACACGTTCTATGAAGCAAACATCACCCTGATCCCCAAACCAGGAAAAGACCCAACAAGAAAAGAAAATTATAGACTGATATCACTAATGAATATAGATGCAAAAATATTCAACAATATCCTAACAAACAGAATCCAGCAACACATCAAACAAATTATACATCATGACCAAGTCGGTTTTATCCCAGGATCTCAAGGCTGGTTCAATATACGTAAATCTATAAATGTAATCCAGCACATAAACAAATTAAAAAACAAAGACCATATGATTCTCTCAATCGATGCAGAAAAAGCTTTTGATAATATCCAGCATCCCTTCATGATCAGAACACTTAAGAAAATCCATATAGAAGGGACATTACTTAAACTGATAGAGGCCTTCTACAGCAAATCCACAGCCAATATCATATTGAATGGAGTTAAATTGGAATCATTTCCACTCAGATCAGGAACCAGACAAGGCTGCCCATTGTCTCCATTGCTTTTTTACATTGTACTGGAAGTTTTAGCCTCTGCAATTAGGGAAGAAAAGGCGATCAAGGGTATCCATATAGGGTCAGAAGAGATCAAACTTTCGCTCTTCGTGGATGATATGATAGTATATCTGGAAAACACTAGGGACTCTACTGCAAAACTTTTAGAAGTAAGGAATACAGCTGCATCTCAGGTTACAAAATCAACATTCATAAATCGGTAGCATTTATATATACCAACAACAGTCAAGTTGAAAAAACAGTTAAGGACTCTATCTCATTCACAGTAGTTGCAAAGAAGATGAAATATTTGGGAATTTATCTAACAAAGGACATGAAAGATCTCTATAAAGAGAACTATGAAACTCTAAGAAAAGAAAAAGATGAAAATATTAACAAATGGAAAAACATACCATGCTCATGGAATAATCAATATTGTTAAAATGTCTATACTACCGAAAGCAATATATAATTTCAATGCAATCCCTATTAAAGCTCCACTGTCATAGTTTAAAGATCTTGCAAAAACAATACTTCTTTTTATATGGAATCAGAAAAAACCTGATATAATAGGTTTTTATAAATAGCCAAGACATTACTCAGAAATAAAAACAAAGCAGGAGGAATTACGCTACCCGACCTCAGACTATACTACAAATCAATGGTGATCAAAACAGCATGGTATTGGCACAAAAACAGAGAAGTAGATGTCTTGAACAGAATAGAGAACCAAGAGATGAATCCAGCTACTTACCACTATTTGATCTTTGACAAGCCAATTAAAAACATTCAGTGGGGAAAAGATTCCCTATTTAACAAATGGTGTTGGTTGAACTGGCTGGCAACCTGTAGACGACTGAAACTGGACCCACACCTTTCACCATTAACTAAGATAGACTCTCACTGGATCAAAGTTTTAAACTTAAGACATGAAACTATAAAAATACTAGAGGAGAGTGCAAGGAAAACCCTTGAAGAAATTGGGCTGGGTGAGTATTTTATGAGGAGGACCCCCCGGGCAATTGAAGCAGCTTCAAAAATACACTACTGGGAGTTGATCAAACTAAAAAGCTTCTGCAGAGCCAAGAACACAGTAAGTAAAGCAAGCAAACAGCCCTCAGAATGAGAGAAGATATTTGCAGGTTATGTCTCTGACAAAGTTTTAATAACCATAATCCACAGAGAACTCAAACGCATTAGCAAGAATAGAACAAGCGATCCCATCGCAGGCTGGGCAAGGGATTTGAAGAGAAACTTCTCTGAAGAAGACAGGTGCGCGGCCTTCAGACATATGAAAAAATGCTCATCATCTTTAATCATCAGAGAAATGCAAATCAGAACTACTTTGAGATACCATCTAACTCCAGTGAGACTAGCCTATATCACAAAATCCCAAGACCAGAGATGTTGGCGCAGATGTGGAGAAAAGGGAACACTTTTGCACTGCTGGTGGGAATGCAAATTAATACATTCCTTTTGGAAAGAGATATGGAGAACACTTAGAAATCTAAAAATAGATCTGCCATTCAATCGTGTATTCCCTCTACTGAGCATATACCCAGAAGACCAAAAAGCACATCATAACAAAGATATTTGTACCAGAATGTTTATTTCAGCTCAATTCATAATTGCTAAGTCACAGAAGAAGCCCAAGTGCCCATCGATCCACGAATGGATTAATAAATTGTGGTACATGTACACCATGGAATATTATGCAGCCATAAAGAAAGATGGAGACTTTACCTCTTTCATGTTTACATGGATGGAGCTGGAACATATTCTTCTTAGTAAAGTATCTCAAGAATGGAAGAAAAAGTATCCAATGTACTCAGCCCTACTATGAAACTAATTTAGGGTTTTCACATGAAAGCTATAACCCAGTTACAACCTAAGAATAGGGGGAAGGCGGAAAAGGAGGGGAAGGAGGGGGGAGGTGGTTAGAAGGAAGGGGATTGGTGGGATTACACCAGCGGTGCATCTTACAAGGGTATATGTGAAACTTGGTAAATGGTCTGTAAAGCTAGTGAATGATGCCCCATGGTCATATCAATGTACATAGGTATGATTTAATAAAAAAAAAAAAAAAAAAAGAATATCTGGGAGTGAGCCCTATTGTTGCCAAAAATGGCTGCTGGTCTGTGCCTCAGGGCACCGCTGCTCCTGTGTGGTTCCCTCTCAGCCGACCGTCCTCTCCTCACTCCTGGGCCACAGAATCAGCACTGACCAGCTGCAGTCTAGGCCCTGTCCACACCCCTCGAGAAATCACCCAAGGATGTAGACTCCTGGGGTCAGGACTCCAGACCTCTGAGTGAGAGTGGAGGAGTGCTGGGAGCTCAGAATTCCAGGTAGAGAATGTATACAGTTTTATATAGTTTCATGCCTGGCAGGAGAATGCCGTGGCACCCTGGTAGGGGAGGTAGTTCCAGTTTTTAGAGGGTCTCTCCTGTGGAGGGTAGTGGGAGGACTTTCGAACTCTGCTTGTTTGTTTGTGGGGCACTCCGAGCAGTTCTCATGGGGGATGTGACTCCTGTCCGCTTGGTGATGGATTTTTGTACCTTTTGTTTGTACCCTGTTTCCCTGAAAATAAGACATCCTCTGAAAATAAGACCTACTTACAGGAAAGATAAGACATCCCCTGAAAATAAGACCTAGCGTATCTTTGGGAGCACACCTTAAAATAAGACACTGTCTTATTTTCGGGGAAACAGGGTATCCTTGTTGTCTCAGCTCACCTCAGTGGCGTTGATATGCTTTCTTCAGTCTTCTCTGTTGATGCAGCTCTAATCCACCAGGTTACTTGCTAAATTTCTGTCCTTTAACTCTCCTTCTGGATGGGAGCCTCTGTGGAAAGCTGGCTTCAGTCAGCCATCTTGTCTCTACTCCCAGGTTCATCTGCTCTAAATTTCTTAATGATGGGGTGTGTGAGCAACAGTTTCCAAAGCACTAGATTTGCATGTGACCTGGAGAGCAAGGGGGGCAGATTTTGCTTCTTTCTAATTGCCTTAGCTAATGTAATTCGAAACACAATTTTCCTTTCTTTATACCTCATCATTTACTTATTTCAGGGGTACTCAAAACTTTTTAAACAGGGGACCAATTGACTGTCCGTCAGACCCTTGGAAGGCCGTACTATAGTTTAAAAAAAAAAAACTATGAACAAATTCCTATGTACATTGCACATATCTTATTTTGAAGTGAAAAAACAAAATGGGAACAAACACAGTCACGCTGCCTCATGTGGCCCATGGGCCATAGTTTGAGGATCCCTGGTTGCACTTTGGAGGATTTGCTTTGTAGTAACCACTAAGGAACTGTGCTGTAACCTCCAGTCCAGGTGGAAGACCCATTTTCCTCCTTAGAGGTGAGACTTGACTCTTAGCTGTGGTGCCTGGCTCCTTGAATAGCTGCCTCTGCTATTTTGTTGGAGGACTGAAAAGGTCCTGCTCTGCTAAACAGAAGTCATCAGGCCTTGTGTTTTATTTAAAGAAACTTGCAAAATGCTTCTTGAAATTGCTGAGTAAAAGTATCTCTTTAAATATAAATGATTTAATTAGATTTTGGTTCTGTTGTATTTTGAGAGCTTGTATGTTGTAATGCCTAATGATAGCCTAGTGCCACTCTTTTCCTTTAATTTTCACATTTGTAATTCTCAAAACACTGGATGCTGTCATCTTGCTTGATGCTCAGAGCAGCATTGAAGGAGCCCAGCGCTGAAAGGTGCAGTGCCCAGGTGTGGCTGAGGGTTCTACTCCTGTCCAGGGGAGCCCTAGCCTGTGGCAGGTCCTCTCTGCTGCACCCTCCTCATGTGTGACCAAGGGTAACTATTCTCACTTCACAGGACAGTTGTAAGCATCATAATTCATCATGCCTACAGAGTGCTGCTTACTAGAAATCGCTTATCAAGTGTTCTTTCTGTGCTTCCATCCTGGCTCCAGGGCTGGCCTACAGGGAGAGAGGCTTTGTCCCCACAATGGGCAGAGTATGAATAAGGCTAAGACACAGAGAGGATAAAAGTGACCTAGTGAGATGAGCCCAGGACATTGAAAATATTTGCATAATGTATTCATTTAAATCTCTCTCTACCCATTTTGAACAGAGTGCATGTTACTGAATAAAATATGGGAATTGTAGAAAATAGAAAAAAGACAAAAATCACCTACCAACCAAAGGCAGTCACTACTAATATTTTGGTGTTTGATCGTATCACATAAAAATTGTGTTCTTCTATTTTTTGAACTTTATAGCATAAACATAGCCAATTAAAAATCATCCTTTCTAAATATTAATATGCTGACTGCATATTTATCATATAGATATACCATATCACGTAAATCCTTAATAAAGTTTGAGTTGCTATTTTCACTATGTAAATACTAGTGGAATGTTCTTTCTTATGTATAAAGTTTTTATCTTTTTCATATTATTATCGTAATACAATTTTCCAGAAATGGAATTATTGACTCAAAAGAGGTACACGTCAACCTCCCAATGTAAGACTGACTTAAGGCAATTTGGAAATGGCCTCTTTTAGTTTCAAATACTAATTCATAAAGGATGTCAGTTCACAATGTAGTACTTTAACCAGATTTCTCATGTTCATGAGCAAGTTTAATTTTAATCATCATCAGAGGGAATAGCCCCTTTTATTTATTTTAAACAACTCTTTCAAAAATTAAAACAAAATATACAAATAGTAACAGGATATGAAGTTATTTTACTCTGCGTTTCAATAGCTAAATTGATGTTCTATATAGTTAGAGGGAGTATATATCAGCTGGAACTTGGCAAATACTACTATTAACCTCACAGTAGCTACTTCTTTATATCAAATATTTCTCTCCTCACTCTGTAAATTTCAGCAAATCATTTGAGAATTGAATTACAAAACAAGGGAGACATTTAAATGGTTTCAGCATTAGAAATAAAGATACTGACTTTTAAAAAAAGAATTTAATAGTTTCAGTTAAATTCAAAATAGGAAGCAGGCTATACAATTAGTTAATAACAGAATAATGTCTGAAAACAAAGACTTCAGAACTGTTATCCCTGAGACAATATACATTTTTTTGTCTTCATATCTAGTCCCTCCGACTTAATAGCTGGTACTGAGGATGCTCAATGCTGAGAAGTCTGATGTGGCAAGTCTGTTCTAAGGCTGTTTGTACATATTAAATTTGCAAAGCAAGTTCATGAGGTGTAAAGGATGTGTATCACCCCCATCCTGCTTTATAGACTAGTGCCCCAGAGCCCAACCAGGACCCTGTGGCCAGTGTAGCTGGGAGGGGTAAGACTGGGACTGGCACCCAGGAAGCCCCTCTAGAGAGCCTCTGGGCCTGGCTGTTCCTAACTGTGCTGGCATCCTGCAAGTGACTTCTCACAACTGAACTTCTGTTTTGCTCACTTATCAAATGGACTCAAGCATAGGACATGCTTTGCGAATGCTGGATGTATGTTTTGAGAATGATAAATGGAAATCGGGGTGAAAATGCTTTATATGCTGATGGGCTATAAAATGTTAGGTGTTACTGCTCCGCTTTCTAGTTCTAAAATCATAATGGCAGCTTTCTTTCTTCAGTGGCTAAGCAGGCATGGTCTGATTGGAAAATTGCCCTGTGCATCTTTTAATGTCTTTACTTCTCTTATAGTGTTGATGTTTATGGACTGACAACAGGCCTATGGCAGAGCTCAGCAAGCTGGTGGGGGGTGGTGGTGTCTGGTTTACACACACACTTTATTTTACAGTGTGTCAGATGAAATCACAAATGACTGAAAAAATACAGACCTCTCCTTCACTGCCTGCGGACAGCACCCTCCTGCTGGCAGGACTGTGGCGTTTCTCAGGCCTGCTCATCTGCTCATTATCTACCTGTGGACATGTTCCCGATATTCCCAGCTTTAGCACAGAAAGGTACAATCCCAGGGAACCCTTCGGGAGAAGGCAAACTGGGACGGTTGGTGAGACACAGCGTGATGGCTTTACTCTTTTCTGGGAGTGTCTCTAGCTGTACTGGACTTTGTTAGTGTAAGACAAAGGGGACTGTAAATTTCAGAGCCAACACAGGAGAGCCCCTCGGGCTCACTATAGGTTTATAAGGTCTGGTTTAAGCTGCCCTAGGAGCCCACTCTCTGTTCTAACCAAAACAAGAATTTACTCCATTTTCATTTCTGATCTGTGCATTATTCTATAGTCAAAATAAACTGTCAATGTAAAGTCTACAGTCAAAAGAAACTTCGAGATAAGCAAGAGCAGAGCAGAATTAGGGTGCAGACATCTCCAGAAAGAAGATGCTGGCTCAGTGTCGAACCAGGTAGCAGTGTTATTTTTCTGTAGAGATTTAAATATAGAGCGGTTACAGACAGGATTTGCTGAAACTCTTTGATCAGGGATCATGTATAACAAACTACTCAATGAATAAAGACAGACTACAAGTAATTCTTTTAATTTATGCAGCCAAATTCCAAGGTTATGTGCTAGGTGCATACACAGAGTACAGGGTTGTGTAGAAAGACCACACTGGGGCGTTCCGAGGTCTGGCCTGCCTCCCGTGTGCTGCAGTGGCTTCTGTTTGTCTGCCACACAGCTCCAGAGAGAGCTCTCCAAACTGACCTTTCACCACTAATACCACAGCCATGAATCCCAGGGGTCTCCTCCACAGACTGCTGTTAATGAGCTGTGGCAGCCATCCTTAGAAAGCCCCAGGGAAATCAAGGTAAACAGGAGGAACTTCATTTGCTTAACTGATCATTAAACTGATCACTTAATGGCTCTGACCATCTCTCTGCTGTCGTAGATCAACTGAATTATTATCCTCATCCACTTTTCCTTGAGAAATGGTAGCTCATGTCAGAAATGCAACCCAATTAACCAAGAAATTTCCAAGTATTTTATGTGGAGAATCCTGTTGGAACACAATTCAGTCCTGTAAGCATGACCTGCTTTCTTTTGGGATTCTATAGCTGTGGGGAGGCTGGCTGTGCAGGGGGACCGTGTCAATTTCGGGACAAAAACTGTGCAGTTGACCTTGCTTCAGAGGGACAGACTTTTCCATGTTTCTGGCAAAACTGTGTGTACAGCTCTGGAATTGCCTCTTTATTATAATCATGCAATGTACATTCTGAGGCCAACTTAACTGGCGCAACTAATGCAATAGGTGGTGTCTGAGGTCACTGCAGGTTTAATCTATGGGGTATGGTGTTGCTGGAGCTGGTTTCTGTGGGCAGGAGCTGAACCCACATCCCCTAACTGGCTTTCTGAATTCCTTGATGCCAGGACCACCTAGTACAGATGGTCTCTTTGGAATGTTACCTGTTCTCTCCTTTCCTTCCTTCTTTCCCTCCCTCCCTTCCCACCCTCCCTTCTTTCTCTCTTCCTTTCTATTTAAAAAATAAATATTTCAGAAAGTCTCTTACTAAAGAGTCTGTTTTGCCCTACTGTTATAAAATTACAACACCTTTATAAAGATTATACTTACTATAAACAAAATTGGAATCATATTACATTTATTTGTTCTTACAAATACAGTTTTGTAGAAGGTTCCCACAATTTCTAAGTGAATTTTTCTCAATTTTTTTTTTTTTTTTTAAAGACAGAGTCTTATTCTGTTGCCCAGGCTCGAGTGCCGTGGCGTCAGCCTAGCTCACAGCAACCTCAAACTCTTCAGCTTAGGTGATCCTCCTGCCTCAGCCTCCCTAGTAGCTGGGATTACAGGTACCCACCAATATACTTGGCTAATTTTTCTATGTTTTAGTAGAGATGGGGGTCTCACTCTTGCTCAGACTACTCTTGAACTCCTGAGCTCAAGGTATCCTCCCACTTTGCCCTCCCAAGAGGGCTAGGATTATAGGCGTGAGCCACCTCGCCTGGCCAAATTATTTCAGTCTTAATCTGGCTAATTTATTTATTTAAATTTTAAGTGGGCAAATAAGAACTGTGTATATTTTCAGGGTGTAAGATAATGTTTGATATATGTATACATTGTGGAATAGCTAAATCAATCTAAGATCATTTCTCTCATATTCTTATCCTTTTGGGGGGTGCAAACATTTAAAATCTGCTCTCTTAGCAACTTTTGAATATGCAATGCATTGTAATTAACTATATTATCCTGAGTTTATCCCTGAATGAAAATATGTGTCCTTTCAGGACATCTCAGTCCTGACTATTGTGCTTGACTGTGGCTTCTTTTCTTGTCAATTTTGCATTTGAAAACAAGTCAAAACAAACACAGCCTCTTTCCGCTCCCAGACAATCCTGCCCCTGGCTTAGTGTTTCTCTAACTGTTCTCCCCTTTCCTTTCTCTCTTTCCTCCACTTTTTCTTGGACAGAGCACCCTATCCTAGGGCACAGTGAAGGGTCCAGACCACAAATAGAAGCACCTGGACCTTGCACACTCCTCATCTTCACACCAGCCCCAGTGCCCACCCCCCTTAATATACTGCCTATATCACAGCCTATCCTGAGCATGGTGTTCTGCCAGGAGGTGGTTGAGGAAGGAGAGGCTTCAGAGAAGCTGCCCTCCTTTTCCATGCTGTTTTATAAACCTCCTTGAAAGCCATACAAATTGCATGAGGATTTAAGATGCAGGGGCTTTGGTCTGAGAGTTTCTTGCCATTAAGTGTGATAGTAGGTGTAAGTTTTTTCAAAACTGCCCTTTATCAGATTGAGGACATTTCCTCCTATTTCTAAGTTGTCTGAGCATTTTTATCATGAAGAAGTATTAAATATTGTCAAATGTTTTTCTTGCATCTATATGATCTGAGAAGATCACATGGTTTATCTCCCTCTATTCTGTTTACATGGCAAACTTGGTCACCCCACATTATTAGAATTGCATTTTGATGGATTCAATTTGCTAATATTTTGTAAAGGTGTTTTGTGTCTGCTTGTGAGAAATATTTATCGGTATTTTTCTCTCAGCTTTGGGGTTGATATCACATTGTTGCCTCAGACAATGAATTGGGCAATGATACCTTATCCTCTATTTTCCGAAAGAGATTTTTGTATGATTTATAGAACTTTTCTCCTGAATATTTGACAGAATCTACCAGCAAAACTTTCTTGGCTTAGAATTTTCTTTACAGAAATGTTGTTAATTACTCATTAGATTTCTTCAGCAGATAGTACTACGTCTTTCTGGTGTGTTCTTTTTCTGTCACTTTTTATTGTGTATTTCAAGGAATTTATACATTTTATCTAAGTTTTAAAATTTATTGGTGAAAAGTTCATAATAGTCTCCTATGGTTCTTGACTATATAGGAGATCTTTGCTGAACCCTCTTTTATTCCTGACATTAGAAATTTGGTTCTTTTTCTCTCTTTTTTATGGCCAGTTCTCCTTGAGGTCTTGGTCTTTTTGAAGAACCCACACAACCAACTTTTGATTTTGTTTCCTTTATTTGTCACTTGTCCATATTCTAGTCTACTGATTTCCACTCATCTGTATTTCACATCCTTTTCTTATTTGGGGCTTTATTTCTGTTTTTCTAGTTTATGAAGGTAGAATCATAGATTACAGATTTAAAATTTTCCTTTCCCCCTCTATTATCCCTGTAAAGCCATGAATTTATCTTTAAACACTCTTTTGGTGCATCGCAGAATATTATATATTTTGTGGTCATTATCATTCAGTTCTAAATATTTTCTAATTTACCCATAGTGTATTCTGTGACCCATAGATCATCTAACATCTATTTCTGGGTATCTGGGACTTTTTTGATATCTCTTTTTAATTTAAGTCAATTACGGTCATGGAATGGGCTTTGTTCTTTTCATCCTTTGAGATGGGTAAGCCCTTGTTTGGTGGATGCTGGTGGCTTCTAAATGATACCAAGTGATTTCTAATCTACAGTTTGCACTGAAAACCATCAGGCTAGGTGATTTCCAGGCTCCTTCCTAATCTAATAATGTATGATTCTGTGCTTTCTTGTTTTAGAAAGTTCTTGACAATGGTGTTTCCAACTGAGAAGTGGCTTAGAAACATCAGACTTAGTCCCAGGCAGGACCCCAGCAGGGTGTCTCCCGTGGTGGCCCCTCATTGAGCCCACTGATACTGTGTGTCTGCTGCCCCCAGACAGGCCTGAAGTCATTTGTTGCAGGCCGACATGACAGACTTCAGATACCATGATTCAAACTCCTTTCTACGCTGACTTATTTATAAGATGTGTGGAAACAAGAGGCGGAAGCCAGCTCTCTAATAGCTTTTCTGCAGCGCGGCAGTGGGATTTGTGCTATTAATAAGAGAGGGGCACTTAACGAGTTTGATTCATTTAGCAGCCTCATAGGGTGACAGATTATCTGTAGAATATATTAATTGGGTGTATCGAAGAGTCTAGGGATGAACTCCGATGTTATTAAAGACCTTGTGTCAAAATGACTTCCACTGCCAAGTCATAAACTAAGGCATTGGAGGGAGATATTATGTGTGTAGATCAAATCCATCTAAGGCATCTGTAGTGTGCATTTCGTCTTTGCTTGCATTATTTTAAAGTGAATTCTGCTGAGGCATCTGTTCCAGCAGAAAAGCCCTTGACAGTCCCCATGAAGTCATTCTCTAACACTGTCAGTCAGAGGCAGGGCATGTGGGGTAGAAAATCTCACCAGAGTTTCTCAAACTAGGCTAGATGACCCACTGAGTCCTGTGATTTCTAAACTGAAAGTTATTTTTTTGCCCTTGACTTGTTTGTTAAGCATTCTCAATGGCTAGACTCAGCCCTTCCTTTATTTGCTATGCTAGGTTTCTAATTAAACTATTTCTTTCCCGGCCTTAGAGGCCTTGCAGGTAATCTGTGAAAGGGAAAGATAAACGCAGCAGAGTTAGTTGAAAAAAACCAGACGTCTGTTTTGGTTTTGGTTTTTAATTGTTCCTGGCATAGTTAAGCATTTTCTCAGTCTTTTTTAATGTAATTTGCACAGAAACCTTGCAAAGGAGATTTTTTTTTTTTTTTTGAGACAGAGTCTCACTATGTTGCCCTCGGTCGAGTGCTGTGGCGTTACAGCTCACGGCAACCTCAAACTCTTGGGCTTAAGTGATTCTCGGGACTACAGGTGCCCCGCCACAATGCCTGGCTATTTTTTGGTTGTAGTTGTCATTGTTGTTTGGCAGGCTTGGGCTGGATTCAAACCTTCTAGCTTCAGTGTATGTGGCTGGTGCCCTAGCCACTGAGCCACAGGTGCTGAGCCACAAAGGAGATATTTTGATGCACACTTGTACTGATAAGAAAATCAAATCTCAAAGAAGTTCAACTGCCCAAAGTCACATAGCAAATTAAGATGAAAACTCACTGCAAAGTCTGTAATTTTTTCACATTATTCTTAAAGTAATACATATAATTCTTCAGAATTTTGGTTTTTTAGAGGCCATGGGACAACTGCCATTTAAAAATCCTCTCTATCCCTCTTTAAGACTTTGTGACACCCTACTATCCCAAATATAGTATTCTGGGACTATATCCAGATTGGCCAGATGCTTCCAGAGACAAATATTACCCCTGGGTAATGCCTGGCCTGTTACACAAATAATTTCACTCGTATTAAGATTGTAGTGACAAAAAAATGGCTTAATGCTTTACATTGTTGGACAAAATATTTCACATTGACAGGGAATTTCAGTAATCCCAAAGAAAATACTGTGGTTAGTAATGTGGAAATTTGCCACAACCAGGCAAGGTTTATGGTGGAGATGTACTGGGGTAAAGATGAGTGTGGCACAGGGAACTTTGAAACATGAGCATTATGGGCATACTGAGAGGGACAGCAAAAACAGGACCAAACAGCACAGGGAGTGGCCAGATGAACCGAGTGACAATATACTGTACCATCAGGCCAGGCTCTGATCAGCATGGATGATGTGCTAGCAGTGGGGAAGGGGCTGCTGTCTTACTCAGTAAGCAGTATGGAGTCTCCAGGGCTTCCCTACAGCAGGAAATGATTCCAGGGCACAAGACAGGGCCATGCAGCCTGTTTTCAGCCTCTAAGAGAGTGAGGCTGGAGCTGGAGCTGAGCCTGGGGATGCTATTCCTTATGATGTTGAAGAGTTTCCGAGAGATGGAGAGGCTTGGGTCTGCAGGTCTTGACAACCTTGTGGTGGAAGTTGATATATAAACTTGGGCCACCTTACTGAGTCACCCCAGCTGCTCCTCAGTGGCCAGTGTGTCTTCCACTATCACCCATGTGAAGAGAAGGAGATGGTGACTCCCCATATCTTCACCATGTTTTAATCTTGTCTGCAACTACTCCAAGTGAACGTTTATGTTTCTTCTAAAGTGCTGAGTTTTGTTTGTGATTCAGAATCATTCATTTATTTGGACTGGTGTCAGTAGTGACTTGATGGGGGTGTTTTATTGCTCCCATATAATGATTTCTCATCTAATCTTCCCAACGGCTTATCAAAATTTTCCTTGCTTATTTCATACACAGCAATTAACAGATGCTTATATCTGACTTTTTTTTTTTATTGCAGTTTTTGGTTGGGGCCAAGTTTGAACCCACAACCTCCGGTATGGGGGCCAGTGCCCTACTCCCTTGAGCCACAGGCACCGCCCTGTCTGGCTTTTGTTTTGTTTTGTTTTTGAGATGAGATCCATCTGTGTTGCCCAGGTTGGTCTTGAACTCCTGGGCTCAGGTGATCCTCCCACCTCAGCTTCCCAAGTAGCTGGGACTACATGACACATCATTGTTCCCTGTTTTAGATATGAGTTTTGAATGAATGTTGGAGAGATTGTTAAAACCCAAATTCTGAGCTGGGTGTGGCAGCTCATGCCTGTAATCCTAGCACTTTGGGAGACTGAGGGTGGTGGATTGCTTGAGCTCTGGAGCTCAAGGTCAGCCTGAGCGAGAAGAGTGAGACCCCATCTCTACTAAAAGAAAACTAGCTGGCATTGTGGTGAGTGCCTGTAGTTCTAGCTACTCAGGAGACTGAAGCAAGAGGACTGCTTGAGCCCAAGAATTTGAGATTGCTGTGAGCTATCATAATGCCATGGCACTTTACCCGAGGTGACAGAGTGAGACTTTGTCACAAAAACAAACAAACAAAAAAATACAACAAATCAAAAGAAAAAAGAACAAAAGCCAATGAAACCCCAAATCTCTGGTCCTACCCCCAGAGTTTCTGGCTTAGTTGTTCTGGGATGGCACTTGAGAATTTGCATTTCTGTAAGTTCCCGGGTGATGCTGATACTGTTGTCTGGGGTTGGGGTAACACTTAGAGAACCATTGTATAAAGAAATAATCTAAGCACATGAGGGATGGAGACTTGAAGGTGGAAGGCCAGTGATTTAAAATATCACCTGGAGCCTTCTTGGTCTTCCTCCCTTAAGAAATGATGTCTTGGTGCTTTTGTTGTCTGTGAATTGGATGACTTTCCCTTTGGGAGAGAATAGAGGTAGATGATTAATGGTTAACTCTGTCTTCAACACCTACTGTCATTAGCAAAAGCCTTCCCCACTCCTCACTTACCTGCCTTGATGACAGTTTCTTCTAGAGGTAATTACTTGTAGTACATGGCTAACGTTAATTGCAGTGTGGTTCTAATTTAGGAAGGCGGCTGCTCATCTAACCAAGGGCAATTATCTCTGTTACTTCTGCTGAGCAGCATTAGCTGGTATAGGAGGAAGGGGGCTGCACAGAGCTCCCTGCTTTCCCTCCAGCCTCCACCTCCCTGGGCCACTGCCTACCTAGCTGAATGATCTGAACTATCACCAGCACTAAAGATTCTCACATTTGAACTAGATGGAACCCAAGCCCTGCCTGAGGTAGGATAAAGTTGGAATTGTAGAAACTTTAGGGAATGCGATGTCAACCTGCAGGGGCCACTGCTAGGGCAGGCTACACATCAGTCCATGATGTACAGACCACAGCCTTGAAGTCACCTTGTCTTATTAAATAGGCAAAGCAATTTTCACTCCTTCCAATTATGTTGTTTATCTGTCCAATGACACTAGGCATTCCTGCATATAATTATCATCTACCTCCAAACCATGGAGTCAGAACAATGGTATTTCATTACTGTTCCCCCTTTTAACTTCTGAGCTTATTGCCTCATGCCATAAATTGTAAACATCAAGTAATAAAATAAAAATGAGATGGTAGATGACAAAACATTTTGTGGTCTCTGCAGTTAGACACATAAGTGCTTTTTTGTAATTGGCCAGGGTATAATTTAAAATGTGACTTTGGTCTACAAGCTCCATTTGGCCTGCATCTGGTTGCTAAGTCTGCCTGCTTTGTTTTCACAGAATGAGGACTTACTGTACATTCCTGGAACTTTTCCAACATGCTTTTTATCCTGGACTATAAATGTGCTAGTGATAAATGCAATTTAATATATATATATTAAATTAAATCATAGCTGTGTACATTAATGCGATCATGGGGCACCATACACTGGTTTTATAGACCGTTTCACACATTTTCACACTGGTTAACATATCCTTCCTGACATTTTCTTAGTTATTGTGTTAAGACATTTACATTCTACATTTACTAAGTTTCACATATATCCTTGTAAGATGCACCTCAGGTGTAATCCCACCAATCACCCTCCCTCTGCCCTCCTCCCCCCTCCATCCCCTCCCTTTCCCCCTTCCCTCTATTCCCTCTAGGTTATAACTGGGTTATAGTTTTCATGTGAAAGCCATAAATTAGTTTCATAGTAGGGCTGAGTACATTGGATACTTTTTCTTCTATTCTTGAGATACTTTTACTAAAAAGAATATGTTCCAGCTCCATCCATGTAAACATGAAAGAGGTAAAGCCTCCATCCTTCTTTAAGGCTGCATAATATTCCATGGTATACATGTACCACAGTTTGCTAGTCCATTTGTGGGTTGATGGGCACTCGGGCTTCTTGCATGACTTAGCAATTATGAATTGGGCTGCAATAAACATTCTGGTACAAATATCTTTGTTATAATGTGATTTCTGGTCTTCTAGGTATATACCTAGTAGAGGAATTATAGGATTGAATGGCAGATCTATTTTTAGATCTCTAAGTGTTCTCCAAACATCTTTCCAAAAGGAATGTATTAATTTGCATTCCCACCAGCAGTGTAGAAGTGTTCCCTTTTCTCCACATCCACGCAAACATCTCTGGTATTGGGATTTTGTGACATGGGCTAATCTTACTGGAGTTAGATGATATGCATGATAAATGCAATTTCAGAAGCTATGTACTAACTTTTAAACACTAGATCAACCATGTCCATTGAGCAAATCATGTTCTAAACCTGGGACGTTTCTGGCCTATTATCATTTGTGAGTATAGTATGTATCATATGTGCTCACTACTTTTTCTAGGAAAACTCATAGCTGGTTATGAAAATGTAAGCAGATGTTTATGTCTTAGTTTGTGTGACATAAAGCATTGTATTTCTAATATCATCATTCTCAGAGGAATATAGGTTGCAAATATGAGACAAGACATATGAGGGAAACTATTAGTTATTGAAAACTTACTATCTGCCCAACACAGACTGGGTTCTTCCACATATGCTATCTCATGTAATCCTTTCACTAACTGTGTAAGACAAGAATTATTATTCCAATTTTTATGAGTAAGAAAATTAAGGTTCAGAGAAATTAGTAAATTACCCCAAATTATATCAGAGATAAGTGACAAGCCCAGGTTTCAAATCCAGGTGGTTCCAGCTCTAAAACTGAAGTGATTTCCACTGCGAATCTCTGCCCTGGGTGCATGTTAGAACCCTTGGGGAGTTTTTAAAATAAATAACCAGTGCAGCAATTTGGATTCATGTGGCTTAGGAGTCCTGATCTCAGGATTGCTCTTTTTAAAGTACCAAAGGAGGTAAGAAGAGCTTCATCTTTCTCTGATGTACCACTTTTAATAAAAATATTCATTTTGTAGAATTTGGATTTAGTAAAAAGGCCACACTTAATGACCTAGAGGGCCATATGCGGCCTTAAGGCTGCAGGCTCCCCACCCCAGTCAGGACATTGGCATTTTAACACAATGCTCCGTGTCCAACTGGTTCTAATGTGCATTATTGAGATCCACTCCCCCCCCCCCCATTTACAACATTCTTTAACACTTTAAGCTGGCAGAAAATTTCAAAAGGAGATGATTTTTCAGAAATTTGAAAATGGGCTTGAGATAAAGGTTTCTCCCTTCAAAACAAAGGGAGAAACAGGGCTCTTGGAAGACGTGTGTAAGCAAGATCTGCATGATGAAGTGAAAATTCACTATTTTTCACTGTAATTTTAGAAAATTAAAATTAGCTGAATATAATGTATAGGTTTTAAAAATATTTCCATACGGTCATTCTGAAGATAAGTGACATGATGTGTATAAACAGGCTGGCAAGTGAATATATACTCTGAAGACAATAGCTGTGATTTACATAATCATAAAATATTAATGAATTATTTAAAAAAAAACATGAAATAAGAGTTTTTTCCCTACAGCACTTCCTGATTTGTCTCCATCCTCTGTTTACTAACTATTGCTTTAAAAATGGAACCTAGTACTTAGGAAGACATGTTTGAACCGGTGAAGGATGGAAGTAGAAAGTGCTAGAATTCATTCCATCTAATCCCGTCAGTGAATACTTATTGTAATTCACCTCTTCTACATGTGCCAGATCTACTGAAAATGGGGATATTGCAGTAACTTATTTTAAAAGGGCATCTTTTAAAGTCAACAATTTGTGTTATAGTTCAAAAATGAAAAATAATCATTCTGATGAACAAATGATCAAATCAACTTAGTGACTCTAGAATACCAATTTTTTTTTTTTTTTTTTTGTGGAGACAGAGTCTCACTTTATCACCCTCAGTAAAGAGCCGTGGTGTCACACAGCTTACAGCAACCTCCAACTCCTGGACTTAGGTGATTCTGTTGCCTCAGCCTCCCCAGTAGCTGGGACTACAGGCGCCTGCCCCGACGCCCGGCTATTCCAAATTTTTTAAGTCAAAGAAAAAGGAAAATATTAAAGCAAAAATTGAAAATGAAGGCAAAATAATACTAATTTATTTGAATTAGTCAACTTTTTGCTTTAGTTTTACACTGAATTCCTAGATTTAAATACCATTTTCTAATAACATTTTCAATGATAAGAATTCAGTCCCCATACTGAAGGAGTGAATGGGGTACATGGCTTCAAAGGTGAAAGGAGCAAGGTTAAGCTCAAAATAGAATTGGAAGAAATAAAAAACATTTTATTGAGTAGAGTCCATGGTTCCCATCTGATTCAACAACAGGTCAAAATTTGTCCCTCTCTCCATCCACGTTTCTCCTGCAATTAAACCACAGAATAAAGAATTGGGGACAAAACTCTGGGTCCCAGGCTGAGTGTGTTGATCGTATCATATGTATAAAAATGGAGAAGAGATGATTTTCTTTCACGTTAGGTTTTTATAAAATAGCTCAGATTATCTTAGATAATCCTTAATACCTTTGCCTGCTGGAACATTCTTTGAAATTCTCTGAAATATAATTCATTCATTATCTCCTTCAGAGAAGCAGTCCATATGGTTGTTACCTCATGCAATAGACTCAAACCCTTTTATCACCACAGGCAGATTCATGGGGAGCCTTGCTTCTCTAATGAAAGGAATACATTTGAAAAAAACAAAACAAAACAAAGCTAAACTGAAAAAGCTTCCTGTCTTGGCACTGGGGAGACATGTTTGCATTTTAGAAAAGTTTTGCAATCAGGGTGTATCGCTGTTTGTTTACTTTGTCAGCTGGGAACCTCTCTGCAACCAGGAGCACAGTTGCAGGAGGTGGCTTGGAGTATAAAGGAAGCAGCTGGGTGATGAACACTTAGTGTGCCACTGCCAGGGAAAGCCACATTTCAGGAGGCACTAATCAGCGCAGTGGCGTTTATTGCGGTCATCATCATCCTTGATTTAGTTTGAAATGAGCAAGAAAAAGCACAAAAGGCTCCTTCTCATGAAAATTTTCAGAATCCTGGCGACTGCAAATTATACTAGCAAATGTTCTAGCAAATGGGTCAGAAATCAAAAAAATGTGGGTGCTTCTTCTCTAGGTGCCGCCACCATTATCATTCAGGGCCGATTTCAAAGGTAAACAGAGGGAACCTTGGATGGTGTGCAGGAAAAGGAAAAACCCGCTAGGGTTGTAGGTATTTTTTCTTTTGAGAGTTGAATACAACTAAACTTTGAGGGAGAGATGATTCTAGGGGTAGCTATGAAGATGAGGATTGGAAACTTTCTAGCAACTTCTTAAAGAAGGACTGGGGAGTCCTAAATGTGAAGGTTTTATGGAGCTGATACATAACAAGTTCTAGGAAATAGACCAGAAAAATAAGTAGGGTTAGGGATTCCTGGGTTGGGGTCCTGAATCTAACTTAGGCAAGTTGCTGTACTTTGCTGCATCTTATTTTTCTCATTTAAAAAACAGGAATAAGAGGAATCTCTCCCTCCTCAGATGGTTATAAAGATTGATTAACACAGTTATAGGGTTTAACATAGTGCCATGCACATAGGGGGCATGCTCAATGATAAGAGTTGCCATCCTCACAGAAAACCATTGTCTGCGAATTATAGGAAGAAGAGAAGAATGCATTTTGAGGAGTGATGCTGCAGGAGGAACGACAGTTACCAGCCTCAGAGCCAGGCCTTAGACCAGTGTTTCTCAACCCTTTTAATCTCATGGCAAAATTCTGCAGCACACTTAAGTTCTGTTGATCAGAAAAAAAAAAGGAGTTAAAAAAAAAGAATATCCTTACTGTGCTTTGAACTTCTTTTGAAATTAAGAGTCTTTAAAAATTTTTGCAGCACTCCTAGGATCCTCTCACCACACACCAGTGTGCTGCGGCCCCCTGGTTAAAAGTCACTGCCTTAGACGCTGCTATCGTGCGCCTCTTCTCAGTGTCTGGTAATTCACTGACTAGATTACTGCTTCTCAAATCCTTGGTGGGGAAAGGCCAGTTTTTCTTTTTCTAAATTCCCGAGTCATTGCAGACTAAACCTTTTAATAAAATGCAATAAAAAGAATTACTAGAGACAAATATGAAGATATGAAATAGAAGCCCATTGATCACATACTTGGGTATCTGCCTAACTGCCGTACAAAGATACTCAATGCCTGCCCTCAACTTTGAGTTTAACCTTGTTGAGATAACAGTTTTCAAATTGGCACCACTGAGTGGCAGGGTGAGATGGGGGTGGGGACTTACTTTTCCTAGCACTGCCTAGACTGCTCTGAGTCTTCTCCTCTTCCTTTAGGTCCCAGGTGAGAGGTCCCTTGCCCTGGGAAGCCTTCCTGGATCTTTCCAACGTTGGAGCTGTTACCTCTCCTGTGCTTCCCTGTGCTTCTCCCAAATTTAAGGGGAGTGTGCTCTGTCCACATTCCTAGCTGCGTTGCTAACAATCCTTGACACATAGCTGACACATTCATTTGCTCAGTAAGCACAGAAAAGTTGCATTTCTTTCAAGTAGGGAGAGAATTGAGGTGAATGAGGCTCAAGTCCATGATTACTGAACTTGGGATAGGATCCTTCCTTACATTAATTAGACTTAATACACTGAAAATAATGCTTCCTTGAAGGAAATTAATAAACAACAGTATGTGTTGACCCTGGGGAAGTTTTATTCATTGAACTTACTCATCAAGTGGATTTTATTCACAAGTTTCAGAAAGGAAATGGAAGGCTTAGTTCGTATTTCTTTGTTGGAGGTAGATGTGTAAATCTTTAGAAACTCTTCTTATCTTTAAAATATGTTGCCTTAGGAGATTTGCCTTTGACAAGCCTGGATTCTCATGATTCATAGAAGACTTATTCAGGGCAAATTGATGTCTAGAACAGTTGATCCAAACACCAGCAAGGGATAGAAATACCAGTAACTGCCTCACCAGGGAAATTGATAGGGTTTAAGGAGGACTTCTTTTTACCATTCAGGATATAAGGGTAAATGTGAAAATATGGCTTCTATTTTATAAATGAAGTTTTTGTACTTCATCACTGAGATAAGGAAGCGTCAATTCCTTCTTTGTTGCACAGGTCATGGGATGGCCAAAGGAAGAGATGGTGCTGCTCCCATGGGAGGGTGGAAGGAACACATTATTCACTTCTGAGGGGAGGATGAGTTATGTCCTAACAATTCAGGCTGAACACTTGTTTACCATGTGCCCACATGCCTGGCACAGAGTCTACTGCTGTCTAGATTTGCTGTGAGGAGTGACTCCCCTCTTCTCTTTAGACTGCCCTCAGTCCCACCCCACCGCCTCCACCAGAACATGGATCCATGACTGGCAAACAGGAGCCTCACCCTTCCCCAGACTTCCTGTCTGTGCCTAGGGAGTAAGGATTGAGGCTGCCTTCCTGATGTCAGACATCTTGGGATAAGTCCTTAGGTCTCCTAGAACCAGAAGGAAATTAGTCTAACCACATAGGCTTAGTGACCTCCGCTTTGAGGACAAGTCCCCCAGGGCCATGGAATTAAAGACAGGCCTTTAGACCCCAAATTTATCCTGTATAATATCCATAGATAGAGCACGCAGCTTCTCTTACCTACATGCTCAGCTCTTTCCAAATGTGTGTATCTTGTTACACTTGGTAAATTCAACATTAAGACCTTTGGGCAGGGAAGCTGGTACTGATACCTTTACAGAAAAGAGGTCCTCTGTTCCTCCACCCAACCCATGGGGAAAATGACCAACTGTGGCCTGTGATCCTCAGCCTCTGTGGCTTAGCAAAATGAAGCCATCCTTGTGTCTATCTATAAGTTACAGAAGTTGTGCATTGAATTTGGAGGCCCAAACCACAACCGCTCGTAAAATGTCCCTTATTGTGCTGTTTCCCTTGGCATACAATTGTTTTCTGAGAACTCATGGGAAGGAGGGAGCAGTCAGTTCAGCTCACAGTTGGATGTAGGCATCCACTCGTCCCTGATCAAGAGGTCATTACAAGAATTCCCCTCACCACTAATTCCACTGTGAAGCCACAGATGATGAGGGCAAGAGTCTGTCACACTGCTGGATACTGAGAAAAAGTGGGCAGTGAAGACAACAGGATAGACAGGGTAGGCCTTGTTTCCCTCCGGTGTTTGGAGTGGCCCCAACAATGAGAGAAGAGATCTGGCCACTCTCTCCATCCCAGCCACATTAGAGAACTAGAAGACGAGGCCCCAAGAATTATGTTCTCAAGGTTGAATTCTATAAACACTGGTATTGAGACACTGGTATTTACAGGTCACCCTTGCCCTCCCTGATGGTGGATTCCTCCCAAGAGGTAGAGAGAGTGACCAATATGGAAGATGGGGGCTCCACAGGACAGGGACCTTGCAATCATGTTTAGCTGTTCCATATCCAGAGCTGAACCCAGATCTTGACATATGGGGGGACCCATAATAAATAGTTGTTGCTTTTGTAGATGAATTACCTCTTTCTAACAAAGACTTCTAGAGACAGATTTATTTACTCAGTGGCTTCTATTCACCCTTCCATTACCAGCATAAAGTTGTTCATTCATGTTAGTTTCCATAAAACAATAGATCATTGTCTCTGGAAAGATTTTGAAAGAAGCTGTTGAGAAGCAGATCTGTTGCTATGCTTCCTAGGTGAAGCTAGCCAGCCCCCAAACCTATGTCACACATATACATGGTCTAACAATTAAGTTCATGAATTCATCCTAGAAAAAGGGCTACATACCTCATTGCTGAATATCACTGTGGTCACCTTCAAAGTACTCCCTTTTGGAAGCTATGCACCAATGCTACTGCCTAGTCCACCTTTCAGAACAATTTTGGAATTCTTTTTCTGGAATGGTCATCAGACTTGTCATATTACTCTTGATTTGCTGAATGTCATCAAGATGTCTTCCTTTCAATATTTCCTTTATCTCCAGGTAACGAAAAAAAGTCTTGGGGGGTCAGATCAGGTGAGCAGGAAGGATGTTTCTATACAGTTATTGTTTACTAGCTAAAAACTCCCTCATATAGAGTGCCATGTGAACTGGTACATTGTTATGATGCAAGAGCCACCAGTTATTAACAAAAAGTTCAGGTTGTTTTTCTCTACCTTTTCCCACAGCCTTTTCATCACTTCCAAATAATAAATTTGGTTAATTGTTTGTCCAGTTGGTACAAATTCATAATGAGCAATTCCACCGATACAAGAAAAGATTAGGAACATCATTTTGCCTCTTGTTTGGACTGACTGAAGTCTTTGGTTGTAGAGAATTAGCTGACTTCCATTGTGCACTTCGAAGTTTTGTTTCAGGGTTTTATTGGTACACCGATCTTTCATCACTAGTAATAACACGGCCCCAAACATCGTCTTGCCCCTTCCAAAGGTCTTGGCAATCTTCAACTCTCCAGTGCTTTTGTTCATTCATGAGCTCCTTTGGGACCATTTTACACACAACTTTCTCATGCCAAGACTTTTAGTTAAGATTTTCCTGTTTCTCTATCAATGTTTACTTGGTCTGCTATGCTTCTCACAGTCAGCCACCAATTTGGACAGAAGATTTGATAAATTTTTGCAACGTTTTCATCAGTTGTGCTCATTAGTGGCCTGATCTCTCTTCATCAGTGATGCTTTCTCTCCCACTAGAAAAACATTTAATCCATTTGTACACCAATGTTTTCTTCATGGCATCATCCCATAAACTCAGACTAACATGCCCCTGATTTCACTTCCAATCTTGCCAAGCTTAATAAAAAATTTAATGTTTGTTTGTTGCTTTAATTCAAGCTCTGGCATTCTCATAATGGCACACAAAAACAGGCAGTGATGATAATGAACTTCACTCAGCAAGACACCACCGCACATCAACAAGAACACAGGTGTGAGACACTGATATACTAAGCTTTTGAACCTGGACCAGCTATTTGTACTCTGCTGCCAACATAAGCACATGGTGGCAAGTTCGCAAACTTAATTGTTATACCTTGTACAGAAAAGGTATAACAGTGGTGCCTCAAGGTGCATGAAAACAATCACTTTCATTCTATCATATGAAATACACTTTATATTCATCATTTGTTTTTTGGGGGGAGGAATTAATAAAATCCTGTTGTTTCCTAACAAAAGTCTGGGGTGAAAGGAGTCATTGCTGGTACCGTCTTAGGATACTCTGTGGCTGGGTTTACAGGGGATTGCTTCATTTCATGTTAACTTTTCACTTATTTTTCTGTCTTTTCTTCTCATTTTTATGCTCTTCCTTGTCTTCTAATTTTAATTTTCTTGCTTCTTCTTCTTCTTTTTTTTTTTTTTTTTTGCAGTTTTTGGCCAGGGCTAGGTTTGAACCCGCCACTTCCGGCATATGGGGTCATTGCCCTACTCCTTTGAGCCACAGGTGCCGCCCCTTTTGCTTCTTTTTATATTTTTGTTTCTTTTATATTTTGCTCTGCTCTGAAACTTCCAAGTTTTGTCCCCTCCTTGTGCCCCTAAGCAACCACACAGAGCCGGACCATGCAGGAGACACTCTCAGCTTTACATTTAGAATGAGCTTATTTAAGAGATCGTCTCTCCATAAAGGGACAGGAATTTTCTCCCCAGGATTATGCCAATATACAGGTATTTGTTTATCATCTGATTTCAACCACTAGAAATAGAAATTACATGAGAACAGTTTCCTGAAACTGTGCTTGATATGTGTAGCACATATCAAACTTGGGAAAGCAAAGACTCACATTCTCTTCTCTAGTCCACCAGACTTGCTCATATTTCTCCAAATCTGTAACTTGTGTTGTTCTGGGTCATGATTATTTGTTTCTGTGATGAATACTTAATGCAAATGGTAAGCCATCCTGAGGGAGGCTGGCATCCAGGCCCACTCAGAAGGCCAGCAAACAGTGTGTGAAGCATTGACGTCAAAGGCTATTAACACAAATCAAAATTAACATTTTTCATCAAGGTCTAATAGCACACCAACAGGTAGGCCAACCACTGTGCCACCTGTTTACAGAAACAAGTTGCTAATCAGTCAGGAAAATCCTCTCAATCCCCGTGTTCCTGCACATTTGCTTTTAAGCCTTTCGAGAGCATTAAATTAGTTTCAATTAGTAAAGCTAATGTGTGCAGAAATATTGAATATTTTAATTTAATGGAAAACACCCTGCTGGGTGAGAAATATCATTTCTATCTGGAGCTCATTTTTCTTTAGCACAAGCTGTTGGCTACATGTCTTGAAAGGTTAATCACAGGTTTATTGCAATAACACTGATGTTGACAATTTTTTGCATTTCTTACAGATCATTAGAGAGCTTGACTGAGGCTCCATCAGGAAGGTTAGGACCTAATGTGCGAATGTGCATTTTACCTTTTCTCCTGTTATAGCAACTAAAGAGAAGGTATTGCATCATGAATGTTTTCTGTTATATAAATAGTTTTTATACAAATATGATAGTAAAATGCAAACAAGCAGCAGTAACGCAACAATCACACATGTCTTCCCTATAGCTTTGTACACTCTCAGCATTCCCACCCACTGCCACCCTTAGCTCTGCTTTATTTATGGTGCCTGAGACCGGATTTCCAACAGGCGGGCAGGAGAGGCCTTGCTGTGACAGGGCCAGTAAAATTCTAGCTCTCTGTGTGTTACATGTCAGCTTCATTCTCTGTAATGACGGGAGAGATCTAGACACACATAATGAGAAAATACATTTGATTGACAGGCCAGTGTTTATATATTGAACGTTGGGGGGGTTAGGTTTTCAGCCATAACTAAACTTCACAGAGTTGGTGACTGAACATTTAAAATCTTCCCATGTATCATAGTAATGAGAGACAAAAGTAAATGTAGCTTTTGACTTATTTTTGTTTTCTAATCTTAAAACAATAATGACACCTGTGTATGCCTGCATTTAATGTAAAAGACATTGCATTGAAGAGTTGAAGGTTCCAGGACCCTCATTTCTTTAGGGATGAACTAAGTGCCTGTGCCAATACTTACACAAAAGGGTCTTGAGCTTGATGAAGTTTATGTGGAGAAATAAATTTACATTTATATTTTTATCTTTTGTTTTTTTTAATTAATTTTTTTATTGTTAAATCATAGCTGTGTATATTAGTGCAATCAAGGGGTACAATGTGCGGGTTTCATATACAATCTGAACAGTGCATCTTAGAATGGTTACAGGTGTAACTTACTAAATGCAGAATACAAATGCCTACATACAGTAACTAAGAAAATGCCATGAAGGCTATGTTGAACAGTTTGATGAGAATATTTTTATCTTTTGATTCTATATTTCCACAAACATTTTGAAGTCCCCTTGTATGTTATAATATTTATACCTATGTATTTTTGAATTGTATCGTTTTACTAATTTTGGATTATAAATTTATTTAGTTTATAATTGTTTAGGTACATAGGAATATAATTAAGCATTCTGTGTTGACTTTGTATCCTGATATGAGGCTAAATTCACATATTAATTCTAGGTTTCTTTTGTAGGTTCCTTGAGAATTTCTACATAAATAATTATGTTGTCTATGAGTGGGATCAATTGCATTTTTTTCTTTCTGTATTCCCTTTATTTATTTTTCTTGCCTTATTGCGTTGGCCAAAACTGATGACATTCAATAAAAGTTGCATAAGTTGACAACCTTGCATTACATTTGCACTTAGGGGAAGAGCATTAAATATAATGTTGTCTATAGAATTTTGTATATTGCTTTATCAATTCCTTTTTATTCCTAGTCTATTGAGAGTTTTTATCATGAAGGAAAATTGAATTTTTTCAAATGTTTTAATGCATGTATTCAGATAATTATGTGACTTTTCCTTTTTAGTCTGTTAGTATGGTGAGTTACACTGATTGATTTTCTTGGTAAGTAACTCTTTATCATTATGTAATGTCTTGTTTTCTTCAGAAGTCTTTCTACTTCCAAACTCTATGTCTTGTGGTATTATTATAGCTACCCTAGTTTTCTTTGCATTAGTGTTTTCATTGTATCTTTCTGTTTTTTTTTATTATTTTTTAATTTTTTTTTATTAAATTATAACTGTGTACATTGATATGATCATGGGGCATCATACACTCACTTCACAGACCATTTGACACATTTTCATCACAATGGTTAACATAGCCTTCCTGGCATTATCTCAGTTACTGTGCCAAAACATTTACATTCTACATTTACCAAGTTTCGCAAATACCCCTGTAAGATGCACCACAGGTATGATTCCACCAATCCCCCTCCCTCTACCTACCCCCCCTCCCTCCCCTCCCTTTCCCACTTCCCCCTGTTGTTAGGTTGTAACTGGGTTATAGCTTTCATGTGAGACCCCAAATTAGTTTCATAGTAGGGCTGAGTACATTGGGTACTTTTTCTTCCGTTCTTGAGATACTTTACTAAGAAGAATATGTTCCAGCTCCATCCATGTAAACATGAAAGAGGGAAAGTCTCCATCTTTCTTTAAGGCTGCATAATATTCCGTGGTGTACATATACCACAATTTATTAATCCATTCGTGGATCGATGGGCACTTGGGCTTTTGCCATGACTTAGCAATTATGAATTGGGCTGCAATAAACATTCTGATACAAATATCTTTGTTATGTTGTGCTTTTTGGTCCTCTGGGTATATGCCCAGCAGAGGAATTACAGGATTGAATGGTAGATCTATTTTTAGATCTCTGAGTATTCTCCACATATCTTTCCAAAAGGAATGTATTAACTTGCATTCCCACCAGCAGTGCAGAAGTGTTCCCTTTTCTCCACATCCACGCCAATATCTCTGGTCTTGAGATTTTGTGATATAGGCTAGTCTCACTGGAGTTAGATGATATCTCAAAATAGTTTTGATTTGCATTTCTCTGATGATTAAAGATGATGAGCATTTTTTCATATGTCTGAAGGTCATGCGCCTGTCTTCTTCAGAGAAGTTTCTCTTCAAATCCCTTTCCCAGCCTGCGGTGTGATCCCTTGTTTTTTTCTTGCTGATGCGTTTGAGTTCTCTGTGGATTCTGGTTATTAAACCTTTGTCAGAGATATACCCTGCAAATATCTTCTCCCATTCTGAGGGCTGTTTGGTTGCTTTACTTACTGTGTTCTTGGCTGTGCAGAAGCTTTTTAGTTTGATCAAGTCCCAGTAGTGTATTTTTGAAGCTGCCCGGGGAGTCCTCCTCATAAAATGCTCTCCCAGACCAATTTCTTCAAGGGTTTTCCCTGCACTCTCCTCTAGTATTTTTATAGTTTCATGTCTTAAGTTTAAATCTTTAATCCAATGAGAGTCTATTTTAGTTAATGGTAAAAGTGTGGGTCCAATTTCAGTCTTTTGCAGGTTGCCAGCCAGTTCACCCAGCACCATTTGTTAAATAGGGGATCTTTTCCCCACTGAATGTTTTTAATTGGTTTGTCAAAGATCAAATAGTGGTAAATAGCTGGATTCATCTCTTGGTTCTCTATTCTGTTCCAGACATCTAATTCTCTGTTTTTGTGTCAATACCATGCTGTTTTGATCACTATCGATTTGTAGTAAAGTCTGAGGTCTGGTAGTGTGATTCCTCCTCTTTTGTTTTGATTTCTGAGTAATGTCTTGGCTATTCGAGGATTTTTCTGATTCCATATAAAACGAAGTATTTTTTTTTCAAGATCTTTAAAATATGACAGTGGAGCTTTAATAGGGAGTGCATTGAAATTATATATTGCTTTGGGTAGTATGGACATTTTAATAATGTTGATTCTTCCCAGCCATGAGCATGGTATGTTTTTCCATTTGTTAATATTTTCAGCTATTTCTTTTCTTAGAGTTTCATAGTTCTCTTTATAGAGATCTTTCACGTCTTTTGTTAGGTAAATTCCCAAATATTTCATCTTCTTTGGCACTACTGTGAATGCGATAGAGTCCTTAACTGCTTTTTCAACTTGACTGTTGTTGGTGTATATAAAGGCTACCAATTTATGGATGTTGATTTTGTAACCTGAGACGCTGCTGTATTCCTTGATCACTTCTAGGAGTTTTGTAGTAGAGTCCATAGGGTTTTCCAGATACACAATCATATCATCTGCAAAGAGCGAAAGTTTGATCTCGTCTGACCCTATATGGATACCCTTGATCGCCTTTTCTTCCCTAATTGCGGTGACTAAAACTTCCATTACAATGTTGAAAAGCAATGGAGACAATGGGCAGCCTTGTCTGGTTCCCGATCTCAGTGGAAATGATTCCAATTTAACTCCATTCAATATGGTATTGGCTGTGGGTTTGCTGTAGATGGCCTCTATCAGTTTAAGAAAAGTCCCTTCTAGACCAATTTTCTTGAGTGTTCTGATCATGAAGGGATGCTGGATATTATCAAAAGCTTTTTCTGCATTGATTGAGGGAATCATATGGTCTTTGTTTTTTAATTTGTTTATGTGCTGAATTACATTTATAGATTTATGTATATTGAACCAGCCTTGAGACCCTGGGATAAAACCAACTTGGTCATGATGTATAATTTGTTTGATGTGTTGCTGGATTCTGTTTGCTAGGATCTTGTTGAATATTTTTGCATCTATATTCATTAGTGATATTGGTCTATAATTTTCTTTTCTTGTTGGGTCTTTTCCTGGTTTGGGGATCAGGGTGATGTTTGCTTCATAGAACGTGTTGGGTAGTCTTCCTTCTTTTTCTACCTTTTGGAACAGGTTGAGTAATATAGGTACTAATTCCTCTTTAAAGGTTTGGTAGAATGCTGACGTGAAACCATCTGGTCCCGGGCTTTTCTTTTTAGGGAGGTTTTGTATAGTTGATGCTATTTCTCAACTTGATATGGGCCTATTCAACATTTCCACTTGATTCTGGCTAAGTCTTGGAAGGTGGCGTGTTTCCAAGTATTGGTCAATTTCCTTCAGATTTTCATATTTCTGAAAATAAAGTTTCTTGTAATATTCATTAAGGATTTTCGGATTTCTGAGGAGTCTGTTGTTATTTCGTCTTTGTTGTTTATGATTGATGAGATTAGAGATTTTACTCTTTTTTTTCTGATTAGGTTGGTCAGAGGTTTATCTATTTTATTGACCTTTTCAAAAAACCAGCTTTTTGATTTATTGATCTGTTGTATTATTCTTTTGTTTTCAATTTCATTTAATTCTGCTCTAATTTTGGTTATTTCTTTTCTTCTACTGGGTTTGGGGTTGGAATGTTCTTCCTTTTCCAGTTGCTTGAGATGTCCCATTAAGTTGGTAAGTTCCTCTCTTTCCGTTCTCTTGAGGAAGGCTTGCAGTACTATAAATTTCCCTCTTAGAACTGCCTTTGCGGTGTCCCAGAGGTTCTGATAGTTTGTGTCTTCATTGTTGTTTTGTTCCAAAAAATTGGCGGTTTCTTTCTTAATCTCATCTCTGATCCTGCTATCATTCAGCATAAGGTTATTTAACTTCTATGTTTTTTTATGAGTATGCAGATTCCTGTTGTTACTCAATTCAAGTTTTATTCCATGATGGTCCCAGAAGATGCAAGGAATAATTTCTATTCCTTTAAATTTACTGAGGTTAGACTTGTGACCTAGAACGTCATCAATTTTGGAGTAAGTTCCGTGGGCTGATGAGAAGTATGTGTATTCAGTTTTGTTGGGATGAACTGTTTTGTAGATGTCTGCTAAATCTAAATATTGGATGGTTAGGTTTAAATCTAAGATTTCTTTGCTCAGCCTCTTGCTGGAGGATCCATCCAACACTGCCAAAGGAGTGTTGAAATCTCCGACGATTATGGAGCTGGAGGAAATCAAGTTACTCATGTCTGTTAGAGTTTCTGTTATAAATTGAGGTGCGTTCTGGTTGGGTGCATAGATATTAATAATTGAGATCTCATCATATTGAGTATTAGCCTTAAGAAATATGAAGTGACCATTCTTGTCCTTCCTTACTTTTGATGGTTTAAAGCCTACTGTATCTGCAAATAAAATTGCAACACCTGCTTTTTTCTGATTACCATTTGCCTGAAATATGGAGCACCATCCTTTCACCCTGAGTCTGTATTTGTCTTTTCAGTTCAGATGTGACTCTTGTATGCAACAAATATCTGGCTTGAGTTTTTGTATCCAGTCAGCTAACCTGTGCCTCTTTAGAGCACAGTTTAAGCCATTCACATTAACGGAGAGTATTGATAAGTCTGGTGGAATTTTGGGTATCAAGTTTTTCAAAGGTCCCGTGGATATGTGGACATTTTTAATCCTTTCGCTAGTGTGGAAGTTGGAGTTTGATCCGAAGTTTCTGAGTGAGTTTACTTTTGTGTTATAGGATTGGGTTGGTCATTGTGGAGGATAGGTCTGAGAATATCCTGAAGAGCTGGTTTGGTTATGGCAAATTTCTTCAACATATGAATGTCATTGAAGTATTTAATTTCTCCATCCTAAATGAAACTCAGTTTAGCTGGATACAAGAT
This sequence comes from Nycticebus coucang, assembly GCF_027406575.1. Classification (NCBI taxonomy): domain Eukaryota; kingdom Metazoa; phylum Chordata; class Mammalia; order Primates; family Lorisidae; genus Nycticebus; species Nycticebus coucang. Next base: position 102,540,432 of record NC_069783.1, on the reverse strand, counting down.
CCTGGGATGAAAGTTATTTTGCTTTAGGAGATTAAAAGTTGATGACTACCCTCTTCTGGCTTGAAAAGTTTCAGCAGAGAGATCTGCAGTTATTCTAATATTCTTTCCTTTGTACTTAATGGTTTTCTTTTGCCGGGCTGCTTTGAGAATCTTCTCTTTCATATTAACTTTAGTGAAGCTAATTATGATATGCCTGGGGGATGACTTATTGGGGTTGAATCGTGCTGGGGTTCTGAAACTGTCTGCGATCTGAATTTCAGATTCTCTAGGCATGTCTGGAAAATTTTCTTTCATAATTTCATGCAGAAGGGCCTCTGTGCCCTTCGAGGCCACTTCATCATTCTCGGAAATCCCAGTTATTTATATATTGCTTTTCTTTGAATTATCTGAGAGTTCTCTGAGTGAGTGATCCTTTTTTGCTCTCCATTTATCTTCCTCTTTGAGAGATTGGGAGCGTTCGAAGACTTTATCTTCAATGTCAGAAATCCTTTCTTCTGCTTGCTCCATTCTGTTGCTGAGGGATTCTACTGTATTTTTCATATCTTTGAGGGCTGTAAATTCTTGCTTCAGTGTGTCTAAGTCTTTGGTGGTTTTGTCTTTAAATTCGTTAAATTCTTGAGACAATTTTTGAATTTCTCCTCGAATTCCTAATTCCATTTATTAATCTTGTGTGCAATCCAAATTCTGAATTCGATTTCTGACCTCTCAGCCAGTTGTTTATGAATGGGATCTTCAATCACATCTGCTGTATCTTTTCTTGGGGGGGTTGATCTATTCTGGTTATTCATGTTACCAGAGTTTTTCCGCAGATTCCGCCCCATGGTTATTTTACTCCCTTTGATTTTTCCCCTGGGGCTTTATCAAGGGCCTGTACAGTGTTGTGGCCTGAGAAACTGGGGCCCTGTCTTGTGTGGTGGGGCAAAGTGGTTCTGTCTTATTTTCAGCTGGTTTCTGTTCGATCCTATTGTAACATTTACTCTGGCTTGAAGTCTCAGCTGTGTGAAAAAACCAGCAATTAAGTCACTCTGCCCACCCACCTCTGGCACCAGTTGGAAAAGGAAAATCAAACCTTCCTACAACCACATACCCAGGGCACCGCCTGAAAAGTCGTCAGTCTATTAGTTCAGTTCAAAAGGTGCAAATCGATTGTCTCAATCGGTACCTGTCTCAGGTGGGTGAGTTCAAGAGGTCTCTGAAAACTGGATCACAGGGGTCTGGTGACTCCTCTGATGTGGCTTACTCCAATGCTGCATGGAGTCAGGGGGAGCCACCTAGCAAATAGATCAGTCTGGGAAGGTTGATGTCTCCTTCCCCACTTTGCCCCTCTGTTGGACCCAGTCACTGGTATCTCTGCAGATGGCTAACCCAGTTGCCTGTAGTGAACAGATACTCCGGGGGTTTGCACCTGCCTGAATTGCAAGGAAGTCTGCCACTATCTAGCTGGAGGAGATAGGGCCTGACATCTTTGAGTGCTTGATGCAGGTGGTGGGAGGGAGGTGTTCACTCAGGGCTTAGCCCCATCCCTGATTGATGTTGCTAACAGAACAGAACAGAACAGACAACTTTGCGGGGTTCTGTCTCTGTTTCTGCTAAAATCGCCTACAGAAGACAGGCTGTTCTGAGTTCAAATGTCTTTGTTGCTGGAGGTTTGTGTCCAATTAACTCTCTGAGTCGGCCCTGCCCTGGAAGCTTCCCGGGTTTGTGAGCAGTGTCAGACAAATCCTTTGCTCACTGGTGGCCTCTTCTGGTTGCCCAGGGAGACAGAGCGTGTGGCTTCAGAATATCCAGAAGTCGTTTTGCTATTAAAGAAAAAACGGCTATTGATTTGCCTCCAGGAACTGCCACTCTGGTGTGGGCACCCAGCCGACCCTTTTCTCCTCTGTCTCGCGCCCCAGAGTCAGCACTGAGCGGCCGCAGTTTATGCTCTGTCCACACCCCTCGCGAGATCTCCCAAGAATCCGGACTCCTGGGGGGTAGGCCCCCCAGACCCCCGAGTGAGAGTGGGGGGAAGCTAGAGTTTCATTCAGTTTTATGCCTGGCTGTATTGATGCACGGGGAGGGCTGCTGCACCGCACGGCAGGGAAGTGCCGCTGAGGTGTGACTCCCCCTTATCCGGGGTGCCTCAGGGTCAGTGCTGACCAGTTGCAGCTCGGGGACTGTCCCCTCCCCTTGAGAAATCACCCAAGATTCTGAACTCCTGGGTGACAGGCCTCCAGACCTCAGTGAGTGGGAGGGGAGTATTGGGGATTCAGGGTTGCCGGCAAAGGATTTTTAAAGTTTTATACAGTTTTATGCCTGGCAGGAGACCGCCATGGCACCCTAGTAGGGGAGGTTGGTCCAGTTTTTAGAAGGTCTCTCCCGTGGAGTGTAGTGGGAGGGCCTTTAATTTCTGCCCGTTTGTTTAATTGTGGGGCTCTTGAGCCGGTCTCATGGGGAAGGGAGACTCCCGTGCGCTTGGTGGTGGATTTTGTACCTTTTGTTTGCATCCTTGTGATCACAGCTTGCCTCAGTGGTGTTGATGTACATTCTTCAACCTTCTCTCTTGGTGTGGCTCAAATCCACCAGGATACTTACTAAATTCCTGTCCCTTAACTCTCCTTCTGGACGGGAGCCTCTGTGGAAAGCTGGCTTCAGTCCGCCATCTTGTCTCTCCCCCCCTTTCTGTTCTTTTATTTTCAATATATGTATGTGATATCAGGGTTTCTAATAGGATTACTAGAATATAAGTGAGTAAGTATTTTTGGTTTTTTGTTTATCATGGTTTATATTAAATCTGATTAAAGTGTTTAGACTATTTATATTTAGTCTAATTATTAGCATGGTTGAATTTAGTTTGACTATTTTGTTATTTATTTTGTTTGATCTCTGTTTTTCTTTCATTTATTTCTTCTTTATGATGTCTTTTATATTCTTTGAATGTTATTGTGTATTTTATTTGAATTTTTTTTGGCTATCTGTGTCTTGTTCTATAGTAATTTTAGTAGTTGATTACAATTTGGAACTTAACTTTTCACAGTTTACTTAGAAGTAATATCCATTGCTTCAAGTGCAATACAGCAAACTTACAACCCTATGATCTCTTTTTATCCTCTTCCTTAATGTTATAATTGCCATATGTATTGCATCCACACACAAGGAAAATACTATTAGACAATGGTATTACTTATTTTCATCTGTCATACATATTTTTTAAAACTTAGAAGAAAATTGATCTCCTTTTATTGTATTTACTTAGATATTTACCATTTATTTTGTTCTTCCTTCGTTCCTAAAATATCATGTTCCTCTGGTACCATTTCTCTTCTCCCTGAAGAGTTTCCTTTACCATTTCTTTTTTACTTTTTTAAGAGACAAAGTCTTACTATGCTGTCCAGGCTGGCCTCAAACTCCTAGGCTTAAATAATCCTCCTGCCTCAGTTCTTCAAGTAGGTGGATCTACAGGCTTGCACCACCATGCTTGCTATTATTTCTTTCAGTGCATGTCACGGGGAACAAATCTTAATTTTCTTTTATAAATATGTCTTTATTTTGCATGCATTCTTAAAGGATATTTTCAGTAGGTATAGAATTCTTCAGAATTCTAAATTATTGCTTTCAGAGTATTACATTTTTTATTTAATGAATTTCTGACCTCCTTGATTTCTTATGTGAAATCTGTATTTTTTCATTTTCTTTTCTCCCTATATGTTATGTGGTACTTTACATAGCTCTTTTCAGGAATCTTTATTCATACTTTATGGCATTATTTTAGGGCATGGGAAAGGATTTTTTAAATTTAATTTTATTCTGTTTGGGGTTCACTGAGCTTCTTGAATCTATAAATTTATGTCTTTAGCTAGATTTATGAATTTTTCAGATATTTGAAATTTCAGATACGATTTTCTGTTATTTTTCTGTACCAATCTCATACTCTTCTCTATGTGATATTACAACAACATAAAACAACAACATATAAACAGAAAAAAAGGATAATATTTCACAAGCACCTGTTGATATTTTCCATCTTTATTCTTTCTGCTATTCAGATTAGAAAATTTCTGTGAATGTTTCAACAAACTTAATGATTCTTTTCTCTATTATCTCATTTCTGATACCAAACTCATCCACTATACTTTTTATTTCAGTTATTACATATAAATTTCTGAAATTTTAAACTATTTTTATAGCATCTGATTATTTGATGAAAATGTCTATCTTTCCATTCATTTGAAGACCGCTCACCCTTAGTTCACGGAGCAACTACAATTATAAAAGGTGCTTTAAATTCTTTGTTTGATAATTTCAAAATTATCAGTCAACTTGGGGTTGGTTTTATTACCTGTATTTTTCTGAGATTTTCCTGATTATTTGTATGTCAAGCTATTTTGTGTCCTAAATGCTTGGGCATTATTTTATGAGATTATGGGTCTTATATAAATCTTATGGATTGAAACTGTTGATTTTTTTTTTTTTTCATTTGCAGGCTGCAATTCCTGACCAAGATTCACAAGTGCTGTCTTAATGTCAGTTTGGTTTTCAAAGATTTTGAAGTCTATTGGCATTTTCCCTATACATTCCCAATGAATGAGTTTGTGACCTATACCACCGTGTGATTTTCAATGGCATTGTTATGCTATTTTGGATCAATTTCACACATGTGCTCCTTATAGGAAAGCTCAAGACTCCAAACACAACTTTATGGTGTCACTTTACTGAGTTCCTTTTCCTTTTCTCTGTAATCTCATGACACTCTCAAGTTCTCTGGGTTTTCTGAAACCCCCAACATTAGGGTTTCAGCCTCTCTACATGGCTACTAACCTTCTGTTACTGATTCTACCTGGGGTGGCCTTTCCTAGACCATGTGAGTGCAGGTTTGGGGTGGGGTTTTCTTCTAGGGGAGGATTTGGAGAGAAAAAGAAAATCAAAAATTTTCTACACTCTTTTCATTGTTCTGGGACAACTCCTACAGGTCCTCTGAATGGAGAGAGAGCATTTCTCTTTGTCATACTTACTGGATGGTTCTGGGGTTCAGGCTGCCCAAAGCCTAAGCCTGGAGGTATGGGAGGAAAAAAGAAAACCATTGCCATATTGGAATTTTATGAGTTTTTACTTCCTTCCCCAATTCAAATGCTATCATTTACTTTTTCAGAGTCCGCAAATAATTTCTTTATGTATAGTTAGTTACACAGGTAGGGTAAAGTATTCTTATTTCGTCTTAACTAGCCCTGGAAGCTACCCAGTGGTTTAGTTTTGTTTGCAGTGGCATTTAAAATTCTCAAGAGCAGCTTTGGGGCCTAATTCAGCTTTGTATTCCTGAAAACCCAGCACTCTGTTTTGCATATTGTAGCTAGTAATAAGTATATGATAGAGTAAAGAATTACTCTAATCTTTGACAAATAGCTCCAAATAGTTTCATAGATGCATGTATAAGTGGGTTAAAAAAATTTTTTTTTTAAGACTGTCTTATTAGACTTAGAGAAATAGATTTCTAGACATAAAAGAATGAAACATTGCCTCTGGGTTTTGCTCTAGGCTGAGACATATGGTCTGTTTGCACAATACTGACAAGAGGTCAGATGAGCTTACAAGTGTGGCTTGGAAAAAATAGTACATTTTTATATATGACATAATATCCATTGGCTATAGATTCAGAGTTCCTATTACTTATATAAGGGTAGCATGATAACAGTAAGAAGAACACAGGCCATTGCATTCACTGTGAAATTGGACACCAACTTCCCACAGCAGGTTAAAACACACACACACACACACACACACAGGGTAAGTCTCTGTGGAACGTGAAGATATCTTAACATTAGGACTGGATGTTACTTTTGTAAAACTGTGTATTTCAACTTGGGGAAAAGAGAAAATAATGAAGCTTCTATGAGGGCTAAGCATAGTTGTGATTACAATTATTACAATCTTTTAAACCCCCCCTAAGTATATGTTTTGGACAAAGACAGATAAAAATTTTAAAGACAATCATTTTAATTAATCAGCAGGAAGAGAACTTATCAGAAACTCAGCAGGTAATTTTTCTGTAAGTTGAACTATAATACTATTAAATCCCCTCCATCTTTGTATTTTTAAAATTGTATTTTGGGATCATGCCTAAACAATATTTATTTTTCCATTCCATTGTTTACCAAAATTTAAGCTTAATAATCGAAGTTAAATTAATATTAAAACTTAGCCAAGATGAAAATATGTAGAAATAGCAACAAAATAGATTGTATAATTCTATTTATATGAAATCTCTGGAATAGGAAAATCCATCAATACAGAAAGTGAATCAGTGGTTGCAAGGGCTAGCGCAAGCGGGAAAGAGAGTTTTATCGGTTATGTACTTTCTTTGGGGGTTGAAAATATTCTGGCAATAGTGGTGATGTCTGTACAATTTTGTAAATATGTAAAAATTACTAAATTGTACCATCTTTAAACAGTTTCATTAATATGGTGTGTGAATGACATCCCAATTAAGAACAAAAAAGGTGTTTTTAGTACTGTTCAGTAACAAATCCACTTCTGTAAGTGGGAGCTCTTAGAGTTTTGAGCTCTCTAAAGGAGAAGTAATAAAAATTTGAAACTATAAAATACATAGGACTAGTATTTAGTGGGAGAATAGAGTGTTGAAATATTTTTGATGACAAAAACTTAATCCATGGTAATTTCTTTTTACTTGAAAATCACATGTTTTGTAGACTCCATTCCTCCTCGTGGCATTCCAATCTTCACTGCTCACAAGCCTGGATATCTGGGCACCATTTCTGATGCATTTCTCGTTCCTCTATTCTTATTTAGTCAACCCTTTCTGAGTCCTGTCTGTATTTTCCTCACAATCTCTGTTTATTGACTTTCTGTTTCTGTCCTTTCCATAAGTACTTAAACATTTTCTCACAATGTGCCTGGCACTGGGTGAAGTGTTCATATTATAAAGTTGTGTGAGATACTACATGTGTCAGGATCCAAATAGGGAAAACAGAGCCACACTGAGTATTTAAAAGTAAAGGATGTCCATGAAAGGGCTGATTGAAGAGATGATGGGAGAACTGAAAATTCAAACAGAGGACAGTGACGTGACCAGAGATTGGTAAGCACCAGGAGACTGCAGCCTGTAGATAGGGAATAGTGTCATCAGACCTCGGGGATGACATCAGCGATGGAACCAGGAACCTCGACCAGACTGCTCAGGAGAAAAGGGGCCATGAATGAAACACAGGTGCCACTAGAGATGCTGCTGATGGTGGCCCCGTGGGGGGAGATGTGCCTCCTCTCTGCTGCCCTCTCTTCACACCTCCCATTGGCTGTACAGAACTGGAACCCTCTGAGGAGGGGACGCAGCCTGTGCAGAGTGGATTTGTTTCTGGACTCTAAAGAAAAACACACTCTTTTTCTTTTTTTAATAGAGCAGAGCAGTGAAAGGTGGTGAATGGATCTATGGGAAAGAGTCTGGGATGTGCATAGATACTGACCTCATTCATGAGAAACCTAAAGGCTATTATAGGAATTAGACAGGTAAGATGTGATTTACATGCAAATAAAAATGCATCTAGACAGGTGGCGTGTGTGGCTCACAGGAGTAGGGCACCGGCCCCATATACTGGAGGTGGTGGGTTCAAATCTGACCCTGGGCAAAAACTGCAAAAAAAAAAAGAAAAAAGAAGCATCTAGAGAACAAGTCATACCAGTAACCTAGCAACTAACTCTGTCAGACAGATTCAGGGTGATGTTTTAGCAAAGTTTAAAGTATGAATAAGTTTGCAGTCAAAGACCAGGTCATGGCACTCCTGAAAATGGGGATAGTTCATGAGGGGTACAGAGGCGCAGAGCAGTGAGCTGCATTTGGGGTCTGCCAAGCCTTTAGGACAGTTGTCTCATGCTGTTTGAAGTCAGTTACAAGGAGTGGTATTGGCTGGGGCCAGATAATGGTGGTATTTCACAGGTATGAAAAAAGTTGGGTGCTTATTCTCAGGAGAGCTCAAGTTTGGGGCAGTTTGAAGCAGCTGAGTGCCGTCATCAGATCTGCATTTGTGAGTTCTGTCTCTGGTAAGGACTAGTGAATAGATCTGAAAAGCTGAGATTTGAGAAAAATGACCATGGTGTGTGATGATGAGACACAGAATAAAGTCAATGGTGGTAGATGGCGAAGGAAGGGGCAGTGGAGGAGACGGACAGAAAGGGTGGAAGGATGTGGAGACCGTGTAAGCTGTGAGATGACCTGGGTGCCACAAATTAGAAAGACTATCCCAGAAGAAGAGTGCATTTGAATAGAAGAAGTGACGCCAAGAGTTCTGTTTTGAGCAGGAAGTGTTTAGAGGTCTGCAGAAATTGTCAGTGGAGCTGGGATTACTGATGAGAAATCTGGGTTAAAGATATGAATTTGAGAGACATTGTAGTACAGAAGGTTGTTAAAACCAAAAAGGTAGATGGATTCACCTAGTGATGACATTTGCAGGAAAACAGGAAATTTGTGTGATGCTCAAGATGTTGCCAATCATATTGGAATAAATTTGTGTTTTTACACAAATGAGAAAATCCTGAGTTTAAGAGGTTTTGAGAGGAAGTGTCTCTAGCAAAGGGCCCACATAGAAGGGAGTGGCAGGAGGGACATTTGGGAAACATGGTTGGAGGAGCCAGGAAGCAATGAGCTCACAGGGTACAAGGCAGGAGGGAAGATGAGAAGGGGTGGGCAACAAAAAGAAATCCCACCAAAAGGGCAAGAGGCATGAAGATTGAAAAGCAGGATCAGAATCAATTGAAGGTCCCGGATGCCCTTAGTAAGAGGCAGGTGTTTGTATGGCATGGCCAGGAAAACTGAGACTTCAACAGACTCAGGCATCAGAGGTTCAAGAGCAGAGACAGTGATGTGATTTTCTTTGTGGAGGCTTCAGTGAGAAGTGAAGGGACAAGGACACCCACCCCAGCTGACCCCAACTTCTTTGTCACAGCCAGAGCACACACATTCTGTTTCCACTCTTCCCACTCAGACCTACCTGCATGGCAGCATCCTGTTTTTCTTTCTAAAACAACACTCTTGGCAATCTCCCTGTTCTAAAGGCTTCTCAAAAGTCATTCACTGCATGGACAGGCAGACCATGCTCTTTAGTTCCTCATGGACCTTAGTAGTGATCTCCTTCTATAGGCATCTCGTAGCTTTTCACCTCTGTGCACACTGGAGGTCATCAGACAGGCCTCCTTCCATTCCCAGAGACTGAACTGAGCCATCCCCTCCACTGGTTTTTCAAAGAGCTCCCCACCCACATCCCTTCCTTTTTTCTCTCCCCAGAGCTGAGAGTGGCCTAATTCACAATCTTTATTGAATCCTGCCCTTGACGGGAATATCCAGAGCATTGGTTTAGAAGTTAAGTGAGTCTATACCAAATCCACTTAAGAGTCAGTTCTGCGGTAGTGACACATGCATTTCAGAAAATAACTGTGCCTTGAAAAATTGCAAAACAAACGCCACAGGGCTTATAGGGAAAGTGGGATTGGGGTTACAATACTCAAAACATTTTTCTGTGAAACATGAGAAAGAAGGAAAGTAATAAAAATGGCAGCACTGTTGTGCATGTGTTTGATGGTCAAGAAATTCATAAAGGCCATACCAAATGTGGCACCATACCCAGAATAAGCCCTGGCCCTGGTGTGCCCACAGGTGCTGGGAGGGTTCAGCTTGTGAGTTATTGTGAAGTGGAAGGAAGAGGATGATGATAAAGGGTGGAAAAGAAGACACACCATATGGGCACCCAGCAAGCTGCAGTAGTTGGCAGATGTTTGTGGGGTTTGTGTGTATGTGTGTGCATTGTGTTTTCTGACTGCTGTGAACAGGAAATTTGCAAGATGCTCAAGTTGTTGCCAATGATGTTGGAATTAATTTGTGTCTTTAAAACCCAAGTTATAGCAAACTGACTATCATTTCTCCTGGCCTATGCCACTATCTTGGCTCCTAAGCTTTGCCTTGTTGCCTGAGTGCTTGTGTACCTTACACATTTTGTATCTGCTATGTGACTATCTTTATCATTCATCAGTTCCTGAACATGAGCGTATCCCTGAGCCTCTGTTTTGTGCCTGGGGCTCCTGATACCCATTTTCAGGACTTGTAATTCCCGTCATCCTCCTGCTTGTTTGCTTGAGTGTGCAAATATCACCCCATCCCAGACCACCTGTCCCTCCTCACTGGCTCTTCTTGTAGAGAGGGTCCTCTCCCTGGAGTGTGGCTGTTGTATCAGGGGCTCATAGGATTGACTAAGAAGCTTCAAGAAATCTCAGTGTTCATCTGATCTCTGAGATCAATTAATCAGAATCTCTGGAGATGGAGTTCAGGATTAGGATATTTTTAAAGTTTCCCCCGTGATTCTAATGTGCAGTCAAGTTTGAGAACCACTGGGCTAGAGTGATATGACTCAAACTTTCCTGTTTGTAAGGATCATCCCAAGATCTGCACGAAGCACAGGTTGTGCTTCAATGGGTCTTGGAAAGGGCCCAAGATGCCCCACATATAATGTTGCAGGAATCTAGGCCCAGTGGAGAGAAAGTGGAGAGAGTCACTTGAACATCAATGATAGATGAAGAAGGAGTTTTATTTCAGCCTGTGGAGCTGCAGCAGACTAGAATCCAGAATGGCCAAGCTCCCTGATTAGCTCTGTCTCTGTCCTTTTATTGGACTCACAAGTAGACAGACAAAGGAATGACCATATTACTTTTCACTGGAGGTGTTAAATTATGTGCAGGGTCTACAGAAGCGGAAGCAAGGAGCAAGAGTTAGTTTCAAGGACCTAAGAAGCCAAGTTTCATAAATTTTTAAGAGCTGGGTTGCCATGGAGAAGACCTTGCAGGTGTGTCCTTGGGCTTCTGTGAGAAACTTCATTCTTCCAGATTTCACTTTTCCAGGGTATTCTCTCACTAACAAGCTCCCAACTTCTGCTGAGCTGCTGGTCCAAGGGCCACATTTAGTGGCTAGACAATCAGGCAATGCCTGCCACCTTATTTATTCTCAAGGTGTAATGTTTTTTCTGCTTTAAAAGATTCCTTCCCTGGTCCCTGCCCCCATTGAGGTCATGTTGGTCACAGGGCCTGACTGCTCTGATGTGGCCTCCAACCAAAGCCAGGACCTGCCTCCAGCTCGGGTGTCAGGCTCTCCAGTCCTCAGAAACACTGCTCAGGGAGAAACTCGTATTCTTGAGTTTATTCTTGAAAAGCCAATGAGAGCACAGGTTTTGGAATATCCTTTTATTGTTGCTAAGGTTGAGTTTTCTCACGATTCCCTGTCTTCGTGCTCTAAGTACCAGAGGTGTGGAGATCATTATAGAATTTTCACACGTGGGTAAAACTACTGTGTTTTTTTCCTCTCGTTCTGAACAACAACCCCAAACAAGCCTCTTTGTTCTGGACAAAGTGCAGAATTGAGCCCTGTTGCCAGGGGATGGGCTTGTTCAGCACATCCAGGTGGATGGCTCCCTCCCCTCCTCTGACTCTCCTCCACCTCTGTCCATAGGCCTGTCCAAAAAAAAAAAAAAAAAAAACCTTTAACACTAGCTGCCCCTGGCTTAAGTCAGGGTGCAGGCTCACACCGGGCAGGCCTGCCTCAAGGCTCTTAGAGCAGCAACTCCATGCTTCCCACCTACTTGTGGGGATCTGCCCCTGAACTTTGAAGTATATGGTATGCAGGATAGGGAAGCTGCTCTCCGATTTCACTCAGGAGGTCCCTCAGCATCCTATGCTTCTGCATCCCACAGGCAAAGACTGGGACATCCAGTTTTTATTCCCTTGTACTTCTCCCCTAGGAAACATGTAACATCAGTCCCTCTGAGACCTTTGGGTCAGCCTGAGAACCAGGGCTCTGGAGGGTTGGCTCGGCCTCTGTAGGAGTGGCAGCTGGTGAAAATACACTGTAACCTGCCCCATATACTCCCAGGGTTCCAGTTCACACACTCAATTGTTAGCAAGAGTAAGGGAGACACACTGTGTTATGGATTCTGGTGCACTGATTGAGACAGATTTCAGCCATGTTGGAAGGTACCAAGTTAGTGAGATCTGGACTCAGTTCTCATAGGAATTCCTAGCAGCAGTGGTCGTGTCTGGCTAAGGAGGGTATGAGTTGGCACTTAAAATTGCTGAGAGGCCTCAGGTGCCCTCTAAGAACTCAGCAGGGGGTCAGAGGCTGCTCTTGGCAGGAACAGTCGGAGGCGGGTCCTGGTCTGGGAGCTAAAGAGAAAAGGGATCAGAAGTCTGGGCAGTTTGAGTATGATATCGAAGGGACTTATCCAAGTGCCAGGGTAGACCAAGGAGAGATGAGAGAGGGTGTAACAGATGAGACAGTGGCCCCAGAGTGGTTTCTTGGGGACATGGTCAGGACTGGGGACACAGTGAGAATGCAGGAGTGTGCAAGGGGCAGAGATCAGAAAACAGGAATGGGAAGAACCCCTGCCCTGCCTGTGTCGTCACAGCAACTTGTAATTGGTCCTGCATTCAGAGGCTGCCCCTGAGGCCGGGCTCCCTCCTTTCCTTGCTGTGTGGTCCTGCTACATTCTTTTAGCCTTTTCGCCCTTCAGATTCTCTTCCGTAACAAGGGAGTGTTTAATAAACTGAGGATGTGAGAAGCTCACAGCATGGTGGGCAGCACAGCACAGTAAAGTTGTTACTTTTATTATTGCACTTTTAAAACTATTTTTAACACTAGCTACTATTTTTTTTTTTTCTTTTTGGGACAGGTCTCTGTCACCTGGGCTAGAGTGCTGTAGCCTCAGCCTAGTTCACAGCAACTTCAAACTCCTATGCTCAAATGATCCTCTTGCCTCAGCCTCTTGAGTAGGCGGGGCTACAGGCACCAGCCACAATGCCTGGCTAATTTTCCATTTTTAATAGAGATGGAGTCTCACTCTTACTAACACTAGTCTTGAACTCCTGAGCTCAAGGGATCCTTCTGCCTAGATTTCCCAGAGAACAGTGGGCCATTGTGCCTGGCCTCCACTAGCTACTACAACTATCATGGTCCATAAATTATTATCTTGCATCATAAAATAAAACCCCACGCCTCTGAGCTTAGCAGTGGAAGGACAGTCTCCAAGCAGGCAGGGCCAGTTGAATTCTAGGCCCGGGTCTGCTGCTGATGTTTCTTCCCTGGAGTTAACCTCTGCTGCCTCTTTGGCCCTGGTATATGTAGAGTAGAGATTTTGCCTGTACCTCCTCCCCAGTCATGTGTGAACATGCAACTTCCCTGATTCCCTAGAGCAGGGCCTTATGTCCTGATTTCCCCTGTTTATTCTGAGATATTTCTCTGTGCAAGTAAATTTTGCTGAGATGAAATGATGCACCCCCACCATGTACCCCCAAATAATTGCATCATAGCTCTGTGGCAAAGCTGCAGCAGCCACACAATTAGAATGTTATAAACATAATAGTCACATTGGGTGGTGCCCATAGTTCCGTGGGTAAGGTGCCAGCCACATACACCGAGGGTGGTGGGTTCGAACCTAGCCTTGGCCAGCTGAAACAACAATGACAACTGCAACAACAATAATAATAAAAAAACGGGTGTTGTTGCGGGTGCCTGTAGTCCCAACTACGTGGGAGGCTGAAGCCAGAGAATCACTTAAGCCCAAGAGTTTGAGGTGGCTGTGAGCTGTGATGTCAGAGCACTCCTTGGAGGGTGGCACAGTGAGACTCTGTCTCAAAAAAAAAAAAAAAAAAAGTCACATTGTTTCCTCACAGAAGCTGAATGGCTTTCTTTAATTTGCTAAACTGTTTGCTAAGAAAATATGGTTATAATGCATAGTATACATTAACAATTACAAGTTCAGATTCTAATGATAAGAATTTATTATTACAAGAATATGTACTATGTTCATCTGGGTTTGTGATATGATCCAAATTCACTCTTGTCATAGCCATGTGAATGATAGCGCAGGTTCCCCCAGGGAAGATGTCACCATGTGACCTTTGAAGCATTATTCTTTCCCTTCAGAACATTTGATTTCTTTGAAGATCTGAACGTTCTCTTATTCTTGTTGCTATACCTGATAACAGGATCTGCAAACCCCCCTCCCATTTTTAAGAACTTAGCAATGGGCCCTCAATCTCCTTTGAATACACCAATTTATGTCTTTGTTTTAACTTAAACTTTTCTCAGTTTTAGCTTCCCACTCCTGAGACTACATTCTAGTTTCATGGTGGCCCAGAATTTTGGCACAACATTTAGGATAGGTCTTTACCCTGAAACAAAGCACGGCTGATTGCTTTTCTAAATGTCAATCTTTTCCAACCATCTGTCTGGGAACTGTTATTCTGCTTGCAGATTGTAAACATTGTGCAAACTTACACGAGCTAAAATAACATCTCCAAAATATAATTAACCTCCCTGTTATACTTGAAGATGTAAGTCATATATATTATTTTATAAACAAAAGAGGCTTTTTCACGGCTAGCTTCCAAAGTCATTCCTTAAGGCTTATTGCCAGCATTTATGTATCATAATTTTGCTTTCAATTTTAAATACTGACTTTATGATCAGTAGCATAGAAATAAAAGAACAACAAGAAGTCTGGTTTTTTTCATTCTGCCTATTACATTTGGGAATAACATATATCCTGAAAGGTAACATTCAGTCCTTGAATAGTGCGAAGGGAACTTGAAGCATGTTTGCATAGGCGTAGACATCCGTATCCATTGGGCACATCCTCTGGAGTGTGTGTGGGAGTGTGCATATGTGTTGACTGTCTTAAGGAAAAAAAATACATCCTGTAGAAGATGTCACATTTTAAAGAGAATCATTTTTTCAATTTCCCTGGGGGATCAGGATTCAAAACATGTCCTGAAAAACAAAGCCAACTTGTTTCCTTGAGCCATTGTCCTTCTCTGTCCTAGGCTCTGTTAGTATAAGACGTTCCTTTGGGCAAATGCAGCCTTAGCCTCTCAGTCCTGCTGTGCTTGCCCTGCCTCCTGGGCAGCCATCACCCAGGGAGCATGGCCTTCATGCTAGGAAATACAGGAAGAGAAATGTGTTTGTGTCAAGGCTCTGCCATTTATTGGTTTGTCTGTAGGCAGGTGGTCAGACTCTGTAAGTGATGAGCTTAGTAAGAATCTGCTCATGCCAAGGGACATTATTCTGTGTCTTAGCCATTCCATGCTAAGTCTGTAAGGGCTGAGCAGTCCCTGTTTAGCCAAGCTTCCAGTTGTGTTCAGCAGTGTCCTTTTTACTTTAAGCTTATGCATCAGATCTGAATGGTGAAGATATCCTTTAAGAGAGTCATTAATGCATGAATGGAGACTGTTGGTCCATGTGTAACTCACACAGTTCCTCTATTCCTGGGACTGACTGAATTAAGGGTGAGCAGGGGGTTGGGGGAAACCAGAAGAGAAACTGCAAAGCTGCCTAATTTGGAAAGTACTTGGAGTTATTATAGAAGGTGTTGACTCCACAGCCTTGAATGAAAGTTTGGGGCTATGTATGAATTTTAATTTGGTGCTAACATCCCCTGCCTCCTCAAAGTGTCAGTGCTTGATGCCATGGCAGACTCTCAGGAGGTTGGGAGACACATTGTTAGGAGAAAGCCAGAAAGTCATATGATGGGAATTTCAGCAGAAATACCTTAAATTTTCTGTAATGTGCCAAGTGTCAAAGAATACATGTGGAATTAACATGATGGTAAAAATCAGCCACAGAGGCTATTAGATCCCTAATATTTTCTCTTGTTTCAATTTTTCATTAAATTACTGTGCAGAAGAAAACATATTGTCAGTACCTCCATTTTGGTTGACTGTCAATAGATGACAGTCTAAGATGTAGAAATAATTATCAGTATACCTCTGTAACTTTATCATGTTGTATTACTGAGAGAATAAGAAACACATTAGGTTCATATACATATCTGTTAAAATATTCATAAAGTTCTGTTTATATAAATTATATTTCTATGGCTTCTGGTTGCTATTATACTAGTAAAAGTGATTTTTTATACTAAATCCTACTTAATAAAATAGTGAGGTTTAAATATAGCAGAAAATTAATAGAGGCCGGAAAATTATGTTTAATCACAACCAAAGTGGCAGGTAGAATGAGAAAGAAACTTGTGACTTCATAGCTGTGTACATTAATGCAATTATAGGGTACAATGTGATGGTTTTACATGCAATTTGAAGTACTTTCTTCAAACTGGTTAACATAGCCTTCTCTGCATTTTCTTAGTTATTGTGTTAAGATATTTATATTCTACCCTTAGTAGATTTAACATGTACCCTTGTAAAATGCACTGTAGGTATTATCCTTCCTTCACCCATCCTCTCCCCTCTCCTCCCCTCCCACGCCTCTTTTCCCTTCATCTTGGATTATAGTTGGGTTATAGCTTTCATATGGAAGTATGGGTGCTTATAAAATAGTTTCATAGTAGGGCTGAGGACATTGGATACTTTTTCTTCCATTCTTGAGATACTTTGCTAAGAATAGGTTCCAGGTCCATCCATGTAAACATGAAAGAGATAAAGTCTCCATCTTTTTAAAGGCTACATAATATTCCATGGCATATATATACCACAATTTATTAATCCATTCATGGGTTGAGGGGTACTTGGGCTTCTTTCATGACTTAGCAATTATGAATTGGGCTTCAATAAACATTCTGGTGCAAATATCTTTGTTATAAAGTGATTTTTGGTCTTCTGGATATATACCTAGTAGAGGAATTGAAGGATCGAATGGCAGGTCTATTTTTAGATACCTAAGTGATCCCCAAACATCTTTCTAAAAGGAATGTATTAGTTTTCATCCCCACCAGCAGTGTAGAAGTGTTCCCTTTTCTCCACATCCACACCAACATCTATAGTCTGGGATTTTGTGATGTTGGCTAACCTTACTGGGGTTAGATGATATCTCAGTGTGGTTTTGATTTGCATTTCTCTGTTGATTAAGGATTATTAGCATTTTTTCATGTGTCTGTAGGCCATGGGCCTGTCTTCTTCAGAGAAGTTTCTCTTCAAGTCCCTTGCTCACAGATGGGCTCACCTGTTCTTTTCTTGCTAATATGTTTGAGTTCTCTGTGGATTCTGGTTATTAAACCTTTGTCAGAGACATAACCTGCAAATATCTTCTCCTATTATGAGGGCTGTCTGCTTGCTTTACTTACTGTGCTCCTGGCTTGGCAGAAGCTTTTTAGTTTGATCAGATTCCAGTAATGTATTTTTGGTGTTGCTTCAATTGCCCCAGGGGTCGTCCTCATAAAATTTTCACCCAGGCCGATTTCTTCAAGTGTTTTCCCAGCACTTTCTTCTAGTATTTTTATATTTTCATGTTTTAAGTTTAAATCTTTAATCCAGTGAGAGTCTATCTTAGTTAATGGTGAAAGGTGTGGGTCCAGTTTCAGTCTTCTGCAGGTCACCAGCCAGTTCACCCAGCACCATTTGTAAAATAGGGAGTCTTTTCCCCACTGAATGTTTTTAATTGGCTTATCAAAGATCAAATGACAGTAAGTAGGTGGGTTCATCTCTTGGTTCTCTATTCTGTTCCATACATCTACCTCTCTGTTTTTGTGCCAGTACCATTCTGTTTTGATCACTATAGATTTATAGTATCATCTGAGGTCTGGTTGTGTGATTCCTCCTGCTTTGTTTTTATTTCTGAGTAATGTCCTGGCTATTTGAGTTTTTTTCTGATTCCATATAAAACGAAGTATTATTTTTTTCAAGATCTTTAAAGTATGACAGTGGAGCTTTAATAGGGATTACATTAAAATTGTATATTGCTTTGGGTAGTATAGTTCTCTTTATAGAGATCTTTCATGTCCTTTGTAAACTCCCAAATATTTCATCTTGTCAGGCACTACTGTAAAAGGAATAGAGTCTTTGACTATTTTTTCAGCTTGACTATTGTTGGTATATAGAAAGGCTATAGATTTGTGAGTATTGATTTTGTAATCTGAGACGTTGCTGTATTCCTTGATCACTTTTAAGAGTTTTGTAGTTGAATCCTTTTTTCCAGATATACAATCATATCATCTGCAAAGAGTGAAAGTTTGATCTCCTCTGACCCTCTATGGATACCCTTGATTGACCTTTCTTGCCTGATTGTGATGGCTAAGACTTCCATTATAATGTTAAAAAGTAGTTGAGACAATGGGCAACCTTGCCTGGTTTGTGATCTGAGTGGAAATAATTTCAATTTAACTCCATTCAATACAAAATTGGCTGTGGGTTTGCTCTAGATGGCCTCTATCAGTTTAAGAAATGTCCCTTCTGTACCAATGTTCTTAAGTGTTCTTATCATGAAAGGATGCTGGATATTATCAAAAGTTTTTTATGCATCAATTGAGAGAATGATAAGGTCTTTGTTTTTTTATTTTGTTTATGTGCTGAATTATATTTATATATTTACATATATTGAACCAGCCTTGAGACCCTGGGATAAAACCCACTTGGTCATGGTATATAATTTATTTGATGTGTTGCTGGATTCTGTTTGCTAGGATCTTATTGAATATTTTTGCATCAATATTCCTTAGAGATATTGGTCTATAATATTCTTGTTGAGTCTATTCCTCGTTGGGGATCAAGATGATTTTGCTTCATAGAATGTGTTGGGTAGAATTCCTTCTTTTTCTATATTTAGGAAAAGGTTAAGTAACATGGGTACTAGTTCCTCTTTAAAGTTTTGGTAGAATTCTGACGTAAAGCCATCTGGTCCCAGACATTTCTTTTGGGGGAGATTTTGTATAGTTGATTCTATTTCAGAGCTTGATATGGGCTTGCTCAACATTTCCACTTTATTCTGGCTAAGTCTTAGAAGGTGGCATGCTTCCAAGGATTGGTCTATTTCCTTCAGATTTTCATATTTCTGAGAATAGATTTTCTTATAATATTCATTAAGGATTTTTTTTAATTTCTGAGGAGTAATTGTTATTTAGTCTTTGTCATTTCTGATTGATGAAATTAGAGATTTTACTATTTTATTCCTTGTTAGGTTAGCCAAAGGTTTATCTATTTTATTGACCTTTTCAAAAAACCAACTTTTTGATTTATTGACCTGTTGCATAATCCTTTTGTTTTTAATTTCATTTAATTTTGCTCTAATATTGGTTATTTCTTTTATTCTGCTGGGTTTGGTTTGGAATGTTCTTTCTTTTCCAGTTGCTTGAGATGTCCCACTAAGTTATTAACTTCCTCTCTTTCCATTCTCTGGAGGAAGGCTTGGAATGCTATAAATTTCCCTCTTAGGACTGCCTTTGTAGTATCCCAGAAGTTCTGGTAATTCATGTCTTCATTATTGTTTTGTTCCAAAAATTTGGTAATTTCCTTCTTAATCTCATCTCTGACCCAGCTATCATTCAGCATAAGGTTATTTAACTTCCATGTTTTTGTATGAGTATGCAAATTCCTGTTGTTACTGAGTTCAACTTTTATTCCTTGATGGTCCGAGAAGATGCAAGGAATAATTTTTATTCTTTTAAATTTGGTGAGGTTAGACTTGTGACCTAAGATGTGATCATTTTTGGAGTATGTTCCATGGGTTGATGAGAAGAATGTGTATTCAGTTTTGTTAGGATGGAATGTTCTGTAGATGTCTGTTAAATCCAGTTGTTGAATAGTTACGTTTAAGTCTAAAATGTCTTTGCTTAGTTCTTATTGGAGGATGTATCCAGCATTGCCAAAGGAGTGTTAAAATCTCGGACTATTATGGTTCTGGAAGAAATCAAGTTGATCATGTCAGAGTCTCTCTTATAAATTGAGGTGCATTCTGGTTGGGTGCATAAATGTTAATAATTGAAATCTCATCATGTTGAGTGTTACTCTTAACCAATATGAGGTGACCATCCTTATCTTTCCTTACTTTTGTTGGTTGAAAGCCTATTGCATCTGCTAATAAAATTACAATACCTACTTTTTTCTGATTGCCATTTGCCTGAATTATAGATGACCATCCCCTTAGCCCAAGTCTATATTTATCTTTTAAGGTAAGATGAGAGTCTTGTATGCAGCAGATATGTGGCCTGAGTTTTTGTATCCGGTCAGCCAATCTGTGCCTCTTTAGAGGACAATTTAAGCCATTCACATTAATTGAGAATATTGATAAGCCTGGTAGTATTTTGGGTATTGAGTTTTTCGAAAGTCCAGTGGACATTTTTGATCCTTTCACCACTGTGGAAGTTGGAATTTGATCAAAAGATTCTGAGTGAGTTTACTTTGGTGATAAATGGTGTGCTGGTAATTATGGAGGATAGGTGTGAGAATATCCTGGAGAGCTGGTTTAGTTATGGCAAATTTCTTCAACATGTGAATGTCATTAAAGTATTTAATTTCTCCATCCTAAGTGAAACTCAGTTTAGCTGGATACAGGATCCTGGGTTGAAAATTATTTTGTTTTAGGAGATTAAAAGTCGATGACCACCCTCTTCTAGCTTGAAAAGTCTCAGTAGAGAGATCTGCAGTCATTCTAATATTCTTCCCCTTGTAGTTTATGTTTTTTTTTTTTTTTACGTCTGACTGCTTGCAGAGTTTTCTCCTTCATATTAAATTTGGTGAAGTTAATTATAATGTTCCTGGGAGATGCTTTATTTGGGTTGAGATGTGCTGGGGTTCTGAAATTGTCTGCTATCTGAATTTCAGAATCTCTTGGTGTGTCTGGGAATTTCTTCACTATTATCTCTTTAAGTAGAGCATCTGGGCCTTTTTAAGTAAAACTCGTCACCTTCAGGAATTCCTATAAGGCGAATATTAGTTTTCTTCTAATTATCCCAGAGCTCTCTGAGAGAATGATCTATTTTTGCTCTCCACTTCTCTTCCTCTTTGAGTGTTTGGGAGTGCTCAAAAGTTTTGACATCAATGTCAGAAATCCTTTCTTCTGCCTGTTCCATTCTGTTACTGAGGTATCTAATGTATTTCTCAGATCTTTGAGGGCTGCAAATTCTTGCCCCATGTGTGAAAATCTTTCATGATTTTGTCTTTGAATTCATTTAATTCTTGAGACAATTTTTGAAGTGCTCCTTGAATTTTAATTCTAACTTTACCTCCATTCTGTTAATCTTATTTGCAATCCAAATTCTGAATTCATTTATGAATGGGATCTTCTGGTGTGTCCACCTTGTTGTTCCTTGGGGGAGTTGATCTACTCTGATTATTCATGTTGCCAGTGTTTTTCCACTGATTCCTCCCCATGATTATTTTTCACCATTTGGCAAGATGAGCAGATAAAGTGAAATGGATTACAGGCTCCTGGAGTAGTGATTAACTAGCCCTTTGCCCAAGAACAGGGACTAGTGACTGCAGGTTTTTCCCTAGAGCTTTGCAAAGGACTCATATAGTACTACAGCCAGAGACCATGGGTGCCTGCTTGGTGTGGTGAGGCTAAGTGGCTCTGTCTTGTTTTCAACTGTTCTCTGTCCAACCCTAGTGAATCAGTAACTCTGGGTTGAAGTCTCATCTGTGGAGAAATACAAGCAACTAAGACACCCTGCCTGCCATGGGCAACAACTGGAAAAGGAAAATCAAACCTTCCCACAACAACTCAACCAGCATACCACCTTGGATGGTCCTCCGGTGATTGGCCAAGGTCAGGAGTTCCAAATCAATTGGCCCAGTCAGCACCCAGTCTCAAGTGGGTGAGTTCAAAATGTCTCCAGCAACTAGATAGCAGGGGTCTCCTGGAAGCTCGATTATGACTTGTTCTGGTTCTCCATGGAGTCAGAAGGGCCCACCTAGCAAATGAATTAGTCTGGGAAGGTTGATGTCTCCTTCCCCAACTTGCACCTCTGTCATGCCCAGTCACTGGTAACCCTGCAGGGCTGTGACCCAGTTCCCTCCAATGAGCAGATGCACCAGGGGTTTGTGCCTGCCCAAGTCACTGGGAGATCTATGTCTCATTGGCCAGGCCACCGCACTCTGTCACCAGCCCGCAGGGGAAGCTAAAGCCTGACTACCTTGGGTGCTTAATGGAGGCTGGGGGGTTTCACTCAGTTCCAGCTCTGTCCCTGATTGATGTTGCTGCCCCTTATATTCTTGCAGAATTTCCATTTCTGTCCCAGCTATATTCCCTACTGGGCCAGGCACTGTTTGAGTTCACAGAAAGTGTGACTCAGCCCTGCTCTGTGCCACTGCCGTTGTGCTAATTCTCATGGAGCTGGCATCTCTGTCTCTGCTGCACTCTGTGTTGGGGTGGGCACAGTTAGAGCTCACAAACAGCTCTCAGTTCCTGCTCTTCCTTGGGCTGATGCTGCTGCCATGCCTGGTTTTGTCCTAGCTATTCTCCCCTGGGGGCTGATTGCATCTTGGGCTCACAAAAGCAGCAATTCTGACTCAGCCCTCCCTGGAAGTATACCACCTCTGTCCACCCACTGATTCTATTCTCCATCCTTGCCGTGCCTTGCCTTGGCGGGTACTGCCTCAGGCATACCCTTTGCCCATGGGGCCTGCATTTCTTTCACAGATCTGTTCCACTCATGGCTGCCACTGGAGCAGAGGACTGGCTCCCTCTGCTTGGTAAGAGAAGTGGGAAGTGTTTCTCCAAAACATCACCAGGGGTGTAAGCCCTATTGTTCCCACTGTTGCCGCTACTGCACTGGACTGCAGGTCACTGCCTCTCCCTCTCCCATATGGGTCCCTCATTCCATAGTCCTGCTTTACACCCATGCTGCCAATTCAGCACAGACTTGTAACAGCCCACTCCCTGTCCACACCTCTTGAGAAAATGCCCAAGAATCTGGACTCCATGGGGGCAGATTTCCAAACCACAGGGTGAGAGTGGAGGGGTTTGTTAGGAGTTCATAATTGCAGGTAGAGTATATGTTCAGTTTTATGCCTGGCGGGAGAGTACCACAGCACCCTAGTGGGTCCTCTCTGGGGAAGGAGTTCTGATTTTTGGAGGGTCTCTCCTGTGGGATAAAATAGGAGGAAATCTGAACTCTGCTTGCTTGTTTGTGGAAAGTATACTGTGAGCCGTTCTGATGGGGGAGGGGACTCCCGTCCACTTGGGGATGGGTTTTGTACCTATTGTTTATTTCCTTGGGGTTGCAGCTTACCTCAGCAGGGGTGATGTGTGCTCTTCAATCTTCTTTCTTGGCTCAGCTCCAAACCATCAGCTTACTTGCTAAAATGCTGTCCTTTAGCTCTCCTTCTGGACAGGAGCCTCTGTGTAAAGCTGGTTCCCGTTGGCCATCTTGCCTCTTCTCTGTGACTTCCATTTGTCAAATGGCAACTGACCTTGCAACCCTATACTCTATTAAATGAAACATTTAAAATAAGGGGCATTTGTAGGCCTGAAGTACTGGTGCTCACTATTTCAGGTTCTATTTCAACAGAACAGATGATTACATTTGAAGAGCCGCCCTATAGGAAGCTAGAGTATTTTCTGAAGATTTAAGTAAAGAGTCAAGTTTTAGTTTTGTTTTGTTTTCTGAGAAGCAGGTCTATCTAGCATTAACCTTAGGTCACCAAGTGTGACAGGCTTCTCTGGGGAGTTTTATAAACTGTTGGTCCCTGGAGCCAGAAGCACAGGGCTTGGGTAGTAGCAGGGGCTGGCTTATCTTCTAAGACTCAAAGATGATTTCCTTCTTCTTTCTTTTAATTTATTTTTGAGACAGAGTCTCACTCTGTTACCCTGGGCAGAGTGCTGTGGCATCATCATAGCTCACAGCAACCTCAAACTCTTGTGCTCAAGCAATCCTCTTGCCTTAGCCTCCCAAATAGTTGGGACTACTGGCACCGACCAACACGCCTGGCTAGTTTTTTCTATTTCATAGACAATGGATCTCCCTCTTGCTCAGGCTGGTCTTGAACTCCTTGACCTCAAGCAATCCACCTGCCTCAGCCTCCCAGAGTGCAAGGATTAAAGGTGTGAGTCACCACACCCTGCAAATGATTTCCTTCTTGGATCACTTAAAAATATATATTTATATGTTTCACATAGTTAATTATTAACTAAATTAAACTATATACATACAATCGACCCTTTATATCTGCAGGTTGCTCATCCATGGGTTCCATAACTGCCAAAAAGCAACTGATGATTAAAACTATCAGGAAAAAGTTAACAAATAACAATAAAAATAATGCATGTTAAAAATAATTGTTTACGAAGCATGTTCATCATATTAGGATGTGCCTGGGTTTCATGCAAATCCTACATTGTTTTACATTGGCAACTCAAGTGTCGAAATTTTGGTGGTATCCTAGGGTCCTCAAATTGATCCCCCTTGAATGTATTTCAATGTTAAAATTTTAGGGTTATTTATCCCATGGTATTTAGTGAAGACTGCTTACTTTCAATAGTGAATTTGGAGAGCTTTAAACTGAAACTGGCTACTCAGGAGGTGCTTGTGAAGCACTTTCTGCCCTGGAGGATGTGACACCTGGGAGCCACCCCAGTACCTCTGGGAAACACTGGCCAGGCTGTTGCAAGAGTCCTGGGCTCTAGCTACATGATGATGTACAAATGGATCTGGTTTCCTCCTCACTAACCTGAGATGCCTGAAAATGATGACATGGTGGGAGAGTCCTCAAAAGCAACAGAATCCTGCTGTTTACAGCAGTAACAAGCTTAGATGTCAGTTTTTCTGACAAAAAAAAATTCTCAGTTTAAAAAAGACACCAAGTCTGGCTTTACCTAACATTGTTATCTTCTTTGCTCTGTGACCTTTCTGCTGTGCATACAATCCAATCACAGATATGCCAGAAGCAAACTATGTCATTTTAACAATCAAATTAAATGCAGACCTTGCTGTGTCTTGCTAGCTTTCCTTAAAACTTCAGGCTAGGCTGACAAAGGGAGTTCACAGGATCCACTTTTGTTGAATAGTTTGGGGAGTTAAGACACCAACCCTCGACCACACATGAAGGTTAAGCAGCAGACATAGCATTTCTCTTTGAAATAGTTTCCAAATACTGGCCTTTTGTTTTGTTTTGCATTGCCATTCTGTTCCAAGGATATCCCCTCACCTGTCAATAAAAGCGTAATGAAAATTATAGAATACAAACACTGGGATGTGGCTTACAATGTGCCAGGCAGCATTCCCATACTCTTGGTACACTCCTTAGGCCAACATGGAAAGTGAAGTTCAGACTAATGTAGAAGATCTGAGGGACAGGCTCCAGCTCCCCTGATCTTAGACTTACTTAGCACTGTGTGCATAGAGCAAAACACTTTGTAAGAAACATAAATTGAACTTTATTCATGAGTCAATTATGGCTAATTTTTAAAGATCACTACTTTGTAAAGTTTGGCACTGGTAGTTGCTAAAAGTTCATTTAGCCTAAAAAATTATGATCAAAAGTAGACTAGAATCAGTGAAAAATGAAGGATAAAATGCAAAATATCCATTGTGTGCGCTATTAAGTTGAGTCCTCCCAGCTAATATGCTCTGTGCACGATGCCCACAGGACAAGCAGGAAAGTGTGTTATTGGGAGTTTGGTGTGTGGTGTGTTGGTTCCTTTTCATCAATAACCTGCCTTCAACATCGATGGCCCTACCCTGCATTTCCCTCCTTTTTACTTTCCACTTCTACCTGAAATGAGCCACTTACAGAATATTTCACCTAAGATTGGTTGTTCAAAAACCACTTTCACTCAATTCACCCATGTCAGTCTCTGTGGCTCACTTCGGTTTGGGTAAAGAAAATGTATCTGTACCAAAGGTGCCTCATTGACAAATGTTATTTTGAAGAATTTCCTCTTTAGCAAAAAGCCTTTTACATATCAACTAAGCCTCTTGATATGTAAATTATAATTTATTCTACAAGTTCTTCAAAAGTAAGTGACAATGATGATGAAAATAGTTAACACCATGGAATTCCGTTACTGGACATCAGGTAGGAGGCTCTGATTTAAGGTAGTCTGAACACTGAATTGGATCTCTGGGTTTAAATAAATATTTATTGGAAATTCTAATGCACAACCAAAGTAAGAACCACTGTATGAAGCCCTTCAGACTAAATAAGCAGAATATTCCTCTATGAAACTAACATTCTACACAGAAGATAAGAATATATATACACACTGTATGTAATATGCATTTATATTTGCATATTATATCATACATTTTATATGTGTATATAAAAGTGTGTTGGTGTGTGTGTACATACATACACATATATATACACACACTTTCTTTTCACTATACCATAATTCTTTGACATTGGAATGACTCATGTTTACAGTGCTGTTTTTTCCAGTTAATAAACTCATCTTAAAAATATTTCCAGGCATCATGTCCCCATCTCCCCAATAACCAGAATCATCAAAGTTGTTTGTTCCATATCCATATTCCTGGATCCCACGAGTAAGATCTGAACAGTTTTATACACAAATATATGACTAATGTCTCTTAATTGGATTCATTAATGGAAAGATAAAATGTGAATCTGATGCTTAATGTTGTCAGTTTCAGTGCTTAATTTAATTAGGTAAAATACTTGCTATGTCTCATCATTTCAATGTAGGATAATAGTGTTTTATAGATTAGAGCCCATTATGAGCTTTGATATTTTGTACCATTTTTTAGTCCCTTGAGTTATAATTCTCTTAAAACACACATATTTTCTTCTATGACCAGTTCCGGGTTTCCAATTCACTCTTAACCATATTATTTCAACTTTGTAGTTTGAAAATTATTTTTCTTAAATAAAAAAATAAAGAAGCAGTTAAAAAGCCTATTAAACTTTATAGTTTCCAAAGCCCCTTGCACTTAGTAATAGTTAGATTGATCCTCACAGCATCCATTTTTACAGATAGTAAAACTAAGACACTGTGAGTTATACATAATATATGTACTATGTTGGTACATAACTAATTCATTATCATAGGAACTATTAAACTAAATTTTGAAAAATTAAAAATGTATTTAAAATAGTTTCAAATGCCAACTTAAAAACATGAGTGTTTTCATTTTATTTTATGAATAATTTTATCTAATTTTTAGTGGTTTCCTTAATTTACTTACTAGGAAGTTTTTTACGTATAGAAACATGTATATCAACAATAAGTAATAATCCATTACCCATATTAAGAAATAAAGCAGATGGGCACAGTGGCTCATGCCTATAATCCTAGTACTCTGGGAGGCTGAGGCGGGTGGATTGCTTGAGCTCAGCCTCACTCTGGGAGGCTGAGGCAGGTGGATTGCTTGAGTTTGAGACCAGTCTGAGGAAAAGAGAGACCTTGTCTCTAAAAAAATAGCCAGGCGTTGTGGCAGGCACCTGTAGTCACAGCTGCTCAGGAGGCTGAGGCAAGAGAATCTCTTGAGCCCAAGAGTTTGAAGTTGCTGTGACCTATGACACCATGACACTGCCCAGGAGGACAAAGTAAGACTCTGTCCAAAAAATAAAAAAAATAATAAAAAAAGAAAGAAAGCACTATATGATTGATCCTTTTTATATGGATTATGCAGAAAAGCAAATGTACCTTAGAAAGTAGTTTGGTGCCGGGCGCGGTGGCTCACGCCTGTAATCCCAGCACTGTGGGAGGCTGAGGAGGGAGAATCGCTTGAGCTCAGGAGTTCGAGACTCGCCTGAGCGACAGTGAGACCCCGACTCGTGAAAAAAATGGAAAAACCCAGCCGGGCGCCGCGGCGAGCGCCTGTAATCCCAGCGGCTTCCGGAGGCTGAGGCAGCGGGGTGCCCGCAGCCCGAGTCTGAGGTTGTGGTGAGCTACCACGCCCACTGCACTCTGCTCAGGGGCATAGGGTGGGACCCTGTCTCAACAAAAAAAAAAAAAAAAAAAAAAAAGTGAAGAAATAAAAAATAAGCAACGAAATAAAATAAAAAAAAAAAAAAAAAAAAAGAAAGTAGTTTGGTATTTGTCTGGGGCTGGGGTGGCAATGAGGGGCAGGTGCAGTGGAGCACAGGTGACTTTCTGGGTGATGAAACCATCCTAAAATTACATCATGATGACGGTCGGGCAGTTCTGCAAATATATTAAAAGTCGCTGAATTGTACATTAAAAATGAATGAAAGAAATTATTGGAATTATTACAGCAAAACAAATAATTTGAAAGTGGTAACCTCAAATTCTTTGAATCAGTAGCATATTACCAAACCGAAAATTTTCAAGAAAGGATGCATTAAAACCTTTCAACTCATCTCCTTAAATAGTATTACTGACCAAGCTTATAAATATAATTAATAACCATTTATAATCTTCTTTAGAAATAGATCAGGAAGTGCAAAAGTCTCTGTAATAAATATCAAGTAACAATAAATATCAAATAGCTACTCCACATTCATCCATTCTATGTACCACAAGACTGCTTAACAAAAGAATCTAATTTGTTCAGTCTTATTTTAAAACAGTAT
Source organism: Nycticebus coucang (assembly GCF_027406575.1). NCBI lineage: Eukaryota > Metazoa > Chordata > Mammalia > Primates > Lorisidae > Nycticebus > Nycticebus coucang. The sequence continues at coordinate 102,512,187 of NC_069783.1, read as the reverse complement.
TTTAATGAAACTAAAATTTTTTTTTAGTTTAACTGTTTTTCTTTCTTTTAGTGATGCAAACTTCTATGTTGATGAAATCAAATTTATCATTGTTTCTGAGTGAATACTATTTAAGCAAACAAATCGTATATGTGAAAAATCACCCAAGAAGGACATAAACAATGCAATCATAATTGGAAGATAGTAAATTGAAAAATTACAGTCATTTTGTTTAGAGTGTTTTTTGTAATTTGCTTTATTAAAAAAATAAAATCAGAAGAAGTTTTTCAAAGAAATGAATATAATTAGAAGTTATATTGATTTCTTGTAGAAGTTTATTGATTTCTTGTAGAAATCAAAGATCAATACTATTGCTTGATCTTTGATTTCTACAAGAACCCAATAAAATTGTCTTTCAGACTTATAAAATTAAATAAATGATTCTTTTTACAAATCCAGAAATTCTCTTAGTAACCTCAGGGGTCTTTTTCTTTGGCTGACCAAGTGTGCCCTGTGCTTGCCAGATAGTACCTACAAGGATGGTTCCAACTTGTGAATTTACGAATATCCCACTGAGGAAAGAACCTGAAGTCCTCCAGTCTCTAAGCATGTCAAAGTTTTCTAAGGACTGCATTAACATGAGTGTGACATTGTCTTTAAGGTAGATGACTGCCTTCTTTCTGCTCACATCTCCCCCTGTATGATCAAGCACCAGAGCGGCAGATTTGTTTGTTCAGTTTTCTTTCTTCTTACCTCAAATTAGCTGAAATATGTCTAGTATGCAACTGTAAATTAGGCAAAGGCAGGCAATCAGATGCTTTGCATCCACCTTTCTGTTCAATTCAATTTTTGACACATTTATAAGGATCATAAACTAGGACACTCTCCGGAATTATTTGAAGTCCTTTGCCTGATGTCTGGAACCAATAGCTTTTTTCTACAGGCAAGAGGCCAGACAGGATAAGTAGCCTCCTGAGGAATGATGGATGAGTTCATGTCTCCAGGAGGCTGTTGCCTCAGGGAGAAGGGAGGATAAGTGCACAGAGCATGGACTCCTGAAACTATGAGGGTGATGACAGCAGTTAATTGTGATAAACAATGCCTTTGTTTGGAAAATTAAAAGTGTTCTCATTTTTTCCCTGGATTATTCTACTCACTGTTTGGGTTTTGTAGCTGCAACTGAATGTAGTTTTAGAAAATAAGGGAAAATTGTGTTCTTACAACATTGGCAATGTTTGTGTACTCAAGTATTGGGAAATGGCATTTTGACAAAAATTCAAATGTATATACCTTCCCCTTTCCTAAATTAGAGTGGGCTTTTTATAGGTTTGCTACATTCATCCTGCTGATCCAAGGTGAAGACACAAGATTGAGGAAGACGGAAATTACTGGATTTTTTCTCAGCCGGAGGAAGAGGAGGTGAGGCAGACTCACAAAGAGAGGCTGGTCAGAAATTTTGAGAGGAAGAGACAGAGAACGAGGCTAGGATGGGCCAGGCCCTGTGGGATATCATGCACGTATGTGGATACGGCTTGGCTTTATGTAGAGTGGAGTATAATTTTCTCTTTGAGTAAATACTAAGGAATTCAGTTGCTAAAACTTCCATTACTTTTTTTTCAACCAGGAATGTGGGAAAAGGAGATTTAATTTTGCACTTTGCTTGCAAATAAAATTTTCATTTCACGTGTAAGATTTCTTTTAGTGAGATCAGTATGGAGGAACTCTGTTGAATAGTAGGCACAGCACGATATAAAGATCTTTGACTCAAGGTATATACTGTGTCCTGGAGGATGATACCTTGTCCTGTGTAAGGCATTTCTGAAGCAATGCTTCAGCCACTCATCCTGTAGTCCGTTTCCACACTCTGCCAGGCAGGTAGCTCTGGGTGTATACTATAGAATATGGCCAGTGAATCCCATGGTCCTGTGTCTACTCCCATACCTTCTTGATATAAAGTGAGTTCCATGGAGATTTCATCTGAGGTCATTAGGACCTAGTATCAGCGTAACAAATGCTCAATAAGACCTTGGGTAGTGTGTTGCCAAGAAAGTCAACGCATGCCTAGAATAAATGTCTGTTTTTTTTTTTTTTAAAGATAGTATTAAGAACACAATTTTAGGTACAATATCACATGATTTCATAAATCTTCTAGCACAGTAAAGAGTCTCTGTGCACACCATTTTCATTGATATGTAGTTGCATTATACATCACACTTGAGACTATTTCACTTCATCAGCTATTAATATATACTGTAAGTAAACACCAGCCAAAATTTAACCCCAATGATGACATAATTTCAAAATTTTAAAAAGTTCCCGAAAGCATGTACTGATTTGTTTAATTGTATATTATGGACTATAAGCTATCATGCTAAATTTATTGTACTTGAATGAATGTACTTAGTCTAGTCACAGTTACTTTGGTTTAAAAGTCTAAATAATGTCTTTAGTTTTTCTTAATGTCAGTAATTTGTACAATTGAAGGGACTATTCTTGGACTGCAGGGGTCATTGTCAATGCCTGCTGAGAAACTGTAGCCGATTTACGATCAAAATTCTCAGTCCTTGGCTACTTCTTTATTCTCTTTTTGCTAGGTAGTGCCATATAGTTCTATGACATTAAATACTACTTTTATTTTTTTTTCAGTGCAACACATTTTAAAAAGTTGTCAAATATACAGTTATTAGAATTATCTAAATATCAATTATAAAAATCAGTGCATGTCTGGGCCAGGCACAGTGGCTAATGCCTGTAATCCTAAAACTCTGGGAAGCCGAGGCAGGTGGATTGCTTGAACTTAGGAGTTCAAGACCAGCTTGAGTCAGAGTGAGTTCCTGTCTCTAAAAAATAGCCGGGCATTGTGTAGGGCTTCTGTAATCCCAGCTACTCGGGAGGCTGAGGCAAGAGGATCCCTTGAGCCCAAGAGCCATGACACCAAGGCACTCTACCCAGGGTGATAAAGTGAGAATCTGTCTCCACCCACCCCACCCCCCCCCCAAAAAAAATTCAGTACTTGTCTATTTTTACCAAAATGAACTCTTTGCTCTATAGAGTGGAAGAGGCCTGATGAAATCAACCTGCCAGCATGTTGCTTGTTTCCTCAAGGAATGATGCCATGTCAGGACTCTGTGTTGGTCTTTGTTACCAGCAGATTAGGCATTTGGGAGGTGTACTTAGATTAGCCTTGGTGGGAATGAGCTTGTGTTGTGGGTTGCATCAGAGGCCTCTATCTCTGCCGCAGTGGCCACTTGATTCATATGCTCAGTGTGGGTCCCCCCAAAGTTCCAATGTTGGAAACCTCATCCTCAGTACAACAGTCCTGGGATATTCACTTTAATAAATGGCAGCTGGGTCATGAAGGTGGAGCCCTTGTGTATAGATTAATGTTGTCACAGAAGCAAATTAGTTATGGAGAGAGTGAGTCTAGCTCCTGGTGTCTCTCTCTGCTTTGTGTTCTCACTCCAGCCTTCTGCCTTCCACTATGATTCTCCCTAGATGCTGACACCATGCTCTTAGACTTCCCAGCCTCCAAATCCATGCACTACATAAACTTTTTTATAAATTACCCAAGCTGTGGTATTCTGTTATAGCAGCAGAACATGCACTAAAGCAGGAAATTCTCACTGACAAATGGGGCTGTTTCTATAACAAATATTTTGAAGCCATTGAAGCAGCTTTGGGATTGGGCAACGTGTAGAGATTGGAAAAATCTGGAAGGAAAAGCTATAAAAATCCCGTATTGCCATGAACTGTAATGAAAGTGTAAATCTTTTTAGAGATGACTTAAGTGGTCATAACCACAATGTTGTTAGAAATATAAACAATGAAGGCTTTGTGATGAGGTCTCTGGTGGAAAGGAGGCTTAAGGTATTAGAAACAGAGGACAGCCCATTCTTGTCACAAAGTGGCAGGGACCTTAGCTGAACTATCCTTACCCTAGACTTTTATGGAATGTAGAACTTAAGTAATAAACTAGAATATATAGCAAAAGAAATATCTAAGCAGAAAAGCATACAGTTTGTTGTATGGCTACTTTTAACTACAAAATGTGAGAGAAAACTAATGATTTAAAGATGAAATATACAATTAAAAAGAAAGCAGAATGGAAAAAATGAAAAATCACAGAGTGACACCATGTCAGCACTGGAGAAGCTAATGACAAAGACTGGCTAGTATCGCAGCTGCTCTGTCCTTATGCTGTTTCCAGGGTGGAAGGTTTCTGATGGGGGCACAACCTGGACAATGTGAACTCACTCCCACAATGGCTGCTAGAAACATGAACAAATTGTGGCTCAGAATTGCCATATGAGACAGCAGAGGAAGGGAATAAAATGCTCTGCGAAGCAGGCTTGTTAGAGTGGATCCAAGTAGTGCTGGGAAGACATCAGATGGTGTTTAATGACAAGGTTCAGAGGATTGAAACCATAGAGAATATGTCATGAGAGGGTCACTGGCACCACTGAAATATTTAGTCATGATTCCTTTTGTAGGTCTAAGCAGGTGATTCATGATTCCATGATTCCCTTTGTAGGTAGTAAAGGCTCGCTGGTAAACAGATGCACTGAGGCAGGACATTGGCCCGAGTCCTAGGGCATGGAGAGTTCAGCCAAGTTTCTGCCACTTTGTGACAAGAATGGCCTTTCCTCTTGTTTCTATACCTCGTTCCTCATTTCCATCAGAGACTTCATCAGAAGGCCTTTACTGTTTATATTTCTATCAACATTGTGGTCAAGATGTCCAGGTGGAGATGGCTCAACTGTCAGAAAGCAAAAGACACAATTCTTGTAAAAAGCTGCAAGACTGGGTGGCAATCAAAGGAGTTGACTCACAGAAAGGTGAGTCAGAGATCCAGCATTTCTGTGCACTCTAAAGTCTGTAGAGGAGGGGTGAGGAAAAATGCTGTTCTTTGCTTGCAGAGGGAAGGAGATGTTCCCTTTACCCACTGAGTTTTCTAGGAGAGGTAATGGTTGTTGGTCCTAATTTCAATCCTTTTGGTGCTTAAATGAAAACTCTCTGAAATTCAGATATCACTATGTGCCTTTTATGACCTCTCTAGGCTTCAGAATTCTGGGCCTTTATTTCTCCTGAAATATAAGCAGGTAAGAAGATACCACTCCAGTCTCCCTCACATCCTTAGGTACAAACTAGGGCCCAGTCTGGGCTGCCCCATCCATCATTCTCAGGAAGATGAGCAGGTTTATTTCACTTTTAGATCAGACCAAATAACTAGAAAAATGGCAACAGAGCTAATTCGCATGGTTTGTGCAGTCTCAGGAAACCAGGTTTCACAAAGGAATCTTGTCCAGGGAAGTTTTGTTTGCCCATAGAAATACGCAATTATATCTGATGTGCAGACTTGTGTAAACCCCGCCCCCAACCAGTCAAGACCCAGAGCAGAGCCATTGTGAGTTTCTCACCAGTGATTCCTCCATGTGGTTCTTCTTTGTCAAGACTGTTTTAACTGTTTTTGTGCCTGTGTTCTTTTTCCTGCAGATTACTCTAAAAGTTGTATTTTGATTTGTTCATTGTGGTTTTGAGGATATCAATTTATATAGTTTTCTAATTGGGGTTCTGAGTGTAGGATAGACATATGCAGCTTATCCCTGTGTACAGATGTTGATGTTTCACTACTTACAGTGAAGTATAGAAAACTTCTTTTAGGTCCCTTTGTCCTTTTCTCCACATAGTGGAAACTGCATCAGACAGTGTTACAAGTTTTGCTTCAACACTCAAACAAACAACCCTTCATTTGAAAATGTTTTTATTTTCCTCTTCATTCCTGAGGGATTTTTTTCACCCTGTATAAAGCTCATAGTTGACAGGTTTTTTCCCAAGCACTTGAAATATATTGAGTCATTTTCCTCTGGCCTCTAGGCTTTCAGATGAGAAAACAACTGTTACTTGAATTGAAGTTCCCTGTAGGGAGTGTACCATTCCTCTCCTCTGGCTGTGCTCAGAACATTCTTGTGTCTTCTGTTTTCAGAAGTTTAATCATGTTATGACTTAGCATGAGTTTCTTTGGGCTTAATCTGTTGGGAATTTGTTTAGCTTCTTGAAACTTTACATTTGTATCATTTGACACATTTAGGACATTTCCAGTCATTATTTCTTTGTATACTTTTTCAACCCACTCTTTTCCTCCTCTCTTTCCAGGTTCCAGGAATAGGAAGGGCAGATTTTTTGTTATTGTCCTATGGCTCTCTGATCCTCTGGTCATTTCTCTGTTATGTAGTTTCAGTAATTTCTATTGTTTTGTCTTTAAGGTCACTGATTCTTTTCTCTGTTACATTTACTCTACTACTGAGTTCATCAAGTTTTTTTTTTTTTTTTGGTTATTATATTTTTTAGTTCAATAATGCCCATTTGGTTCTTCTATTTCTTTGCAGACATTTTCTAATGCTTTTCATTTGTTCCCCAAATATTTGCTTTTGCTATTTGGATCCTGTTAGTCATTGAACTTGTGAATTTCTTGGTTCTTGATATGACATTTTTTCTTTTATTTTGGGAATTTTGAGTAGTATGTTTGTAGCTTCTGGGTTTACTTTGGTGTGTTTTACCAGGGAGTCACCTTTGGGAGTTTATAGTTTAGGCCCTGGACAACTCCTACGGGCTTTGGCTCCAATGATAATTTATTTTTTAGTTGCTGTTCTGCTTTAACTAATTGATACAGCTGGGATCTTGCTATGTGTGATCTTGGAGTGCTGACCCTGTACCTGGTGCTGCTAAGTGGGGGGTAGGAGATGCCAGGCCCATGGGGTCTGAAGCTCTTGACCTAAGAGTGTCATCCATTGGGACATAATGCATTTCTATGGCCTCCTTGGGAAAAGCCTGGCTGCCAGGTGGCAGATGGGAGACACTCTCAAAGGACAGAGAGCCCAGCTGCTGGCTTAGATGTCTTTTGACATGCCCTCAACAGTATTTCTTTGCTATCTATCATGAGAAGATGTTGCAGGCTTTGTTTGATATTTCTTGCCATAGACTGGAATCACAGCCATTCCCCCCCAAGGACTCCTGATTTCCTCTAGTGGGAAATGGTATTTAGAAACAATCTGATGTGCCCTGATTATATGAATGGCATTTTATCACTTGAACGTGTTAAGCAGTTGAGGGCTTCCTTTCCTGCATCCACAGATTGGACTTGTTCAACTTTATAAGCACATGCCCCCCATGCTCCTATTGGCAGCACTCCTCATCCTTACAATTCTTTGCTTAGTATCTATTTTCTTTGCTAGATGACTCCTCTAATTTTGAGAATTCATCTTTGGATCAAGCATAGAAATAGGAAGCTACACTTTTATTTGCAATCTAGGCATCAGATTTGTGATTATGTACTAGCACTTCCTTATCTCCCAGTGATACAGAGTCTAGATAGTTATTCTGAACCCTGGCTATAGATTAGAGTAATCTGAGAACTTTTTGAAAAATACAGATGCTAGGCTCTACTTCCAGGTATTCTTAGTAAATTGGACCAGGATAAACCCAATATGGTTCAAAAGGTTCCCAGCTGTTACTAATACATACTCGGGACTGAGAAACTGAGACCCAGTATTGTGGGTTAAGGACTTACTCCATGAAGGTGAATTTCATCTACAATAGCTTTGAGCACTGGAACTACATTTTCTAATGATTCTTAGAGTCTACCACCTAGAAATCCCATAAACCCTTCAAACTGAGCATATAGAAAAGCAGGTTAAATAACTTTTCCTCAAAGTGGTTCCTTCCAGCTTGAAGAGGGGTAAATCTTTGGATCTATAGCCTAAATCCACTAGAGACACTGCTGGGTGTCTCCTGAACCAGTGGGTTCTTTATAGATCCACTGTCCCTGCCCTCGTTCTGACCTGGCTCCCCGTCTCTTCATTTAACAATTGTTTCCTAGCAGTACTCTGCTTCCATTTTCTCCCCCCCATACCCATTCCTATAATTTCATAATGAATTTTCTCAAATTTCTCCTCCTGCCATTTGAATTTACTCCAGGCATTTAAATTAAGACCAAAGGACTGAAAAGAGAGGAAGAAAATGGGGAACCCGGAGGATGCTGGTGTGCAGATTATAAGCATAAGGTGTGGCAACTGTAACTATTGTAAGAAAGCTTGGTTGAAGACACATCTACTCAGAATCCAGGGGTCACCAGCTATAGTTGGTGGACCAGTTGCAAGAACAGTCGTTGGGAGTGACTCTCCGTTCTGTCTCCTGGAGCAGCCATGCTTTCTGCTTCCTGGCCCTCCCAGACTGTGTGACTCTTCCTGCTCCGCTGTCCAAGTTGCATTTCCAACTCAGTTATTCTTGGAAGCTTGCTCTCCTCCCCTAAATTAAAATTCCATCCCTCCCTGCCCTGGCCATGAGACCCCATTTATTTTCTTCATTAGTAACAATAATTCCCTGTAACTAACATTTTATCATCTCTTTCTCAGCCCACGTTCCTGCTCCTAACTGGGATGTAACAAGAGAATAAGGAACTTGACTTTTTTTAATTTGTGTATTTTGAGTTCCTAGAATGGCACATAACAGATTGGATAACACTCACATAGAAAATAACCCAAATTGTCAAAAGTTTAGATAGTTCCACATAAGGTGGGAGGCAGATATTCTAGAGACTACTACGATAGGCCAGCGAGTACAAGGGGTACCTGTTGGGTAAGATAGATTTGTTTTATACCTTACATTTTTTTGCCAATTAACTGTATAAAGTGGAGGGTATATTTATAGAAGACCTAATTGTGTGTTGTTATTAAGATAAGCTGAATGTACAAACAGACACAAATGGACCATCTCTGAAGGAAAAATAATGGGTAGGGAGGGGGTAAATTAGTATTATTTTCCTTGTAAAAAGTATTGCTCCATACTATTTGATATCACAATCCCATTTCCAAGTATCTATCCTGAAGAAAAAAAATAATTTTACCATAAGGACATTCGAACTAGAATGTTTATTGCTGCTCAATTCACAACCACCAAGATGTGGAATCAACCCAAGTACCCACTGACCCATGAATGGATTAATAAACTGTGGTATATGTATACCATGGAATACTATTCAGCCGTAAAAAGATGGATCTTTTGTATTTATCTGGATGGAATTGAAGCATATTCTGCTAAGTATTGTAAGAACAGAAAAGCAAGTATCCAATGTATGCAATACTAATATGAAACAAATATATAAACAACTACACACCCACACCAGAGAAAAACACAATTAAAGTAGAGAAGAGAGGGTTGGGAGGATGTTAGGGGATTGGTAACCTTTCACCTAATGTGCACCATGTAAGGGTGCATGTCCCCTAGGTGAAGGGCTCAACTACAACTTCAAATGAACTTTACCTAAGAAAGGCAAGCAATATAACCTAAACGTTTGTACTTTCATATTAATCTGAAAAAAAAAAATATTCACCACCTCCCTCCCTATGTCCTAAGAGGAGAAAACAGAGAGATACCTAGGGAAGGTGGTATCATGGGATTAATTACCAGCTGCAAAGATGGTGAGGGAGAAGGTGGGAAATTTCAGGTCACAGGAATGACTAAATTTGAGATCTTGGAATAATTCCGATGATTCCAGTATGAGTTAGGAACTATGTCTGGTCTGGTACGCAGGAGATGAAAGCCAACATAGTTGGTGGGTGTCAAGCCAGAGAGAGGCCTTAAAAATAGTTTGTAGAAGTTTATATCATTTACAGAAAATGATTTCAGATCAAGAACAGTCAGTTAATTCCAAAATGAAACAGGAAAACCAGGCCTGAAGGCGATGTCTCCTAACACCAAGGTTCAGGAAGAAAGCAGAATCTCTACAGTAGACTGCAATGGGCCATCTATGGGAATCTTGAAAGCTTGCTTTTACTGTAGATATTATTGTATAAAACCTCTTTATTTCTTTTTTAAATTAGGAGGTAGACTGAACCAAAATGATTTTTAGGATATTTAGGCCACATTTCTAAATATGTTGTAGATAATAGATGTAAGTTTTATAATAATAGACGTAAAATGAATAGGAGACTGAACCAAATGTGTCCAGGGAACTAATCAGGTGTTTTTATTTTATATTATTTTTTAATCTTTAGTTTTCAAAACTTATTTTCTGAGACTTTATAGTTCTCTCTAAGAAATGAAATGTGGGAAATATTTATTGTTGCTATTGAATAGAAATTTTATAGTTAAAACTAAACTAAAATAAAATGGAAGTGTTTGTAAAATAGAATCCTATGTAGGTTAGATTTTTTTCTTTTCTCAAGGTTAAATTTGGACTTAATGATGATTAACAGAAACTGGAACATGGGGAACCCATTGTGTGTATTCAGACTCTGTGAACATGAACAAATGTGTTTGGGGCTGCAATTGCTTTGTGTGGACTCAACCCAGATGGCTCCCTGCACTTAAGTAATAGCTCACATTTTGTGCCTGTGGCCATCTATGCCTGGGACATTTTAACCTATATAGAGTGATGTGGTTTGCAATACTTCCTTGCCCTCAATGTTTACAAATTCATGTTAATCTTTATTGGTGTCCATCAGCAGTTATCCCAGCCCCAACACACACATTTGTGAGCTTTGAAGCCCAACTTTGGGTGGTTTTCAAATTTTAAAAAATTTACCTTTTCAACATCCTAGTGTTGTTATTATCTCTTTAGGAATTGTTTGAATCATGCAATCCAACTAAATAAAATTTTCACAGACTTTTCCAAGCATAAAAATCTATCACGGACTTTTCCCTTTCTATTCCTTACTCTCAGCATAAAGTGATAGAGCCTGGAAATTCTAATACAAATAAAGAGGTAAACTTTACTATGGATTCCATCACTCCTCGTTAAATTGATGGTCATACATGGGGCATAATTTGGGTGCATGTGGTGTGGCATGAAAATTCTGCTATGTCCTGGAAAAGTAATGCAAAATGATCTGTATAGCTCAATGTATTTTAAAGCATAACTCTTCTTCATTCCTAAGGTAGAACTCATTCTGATACTCATTTGAATACAAGACAAGATTAAAAGTCTAAATGATTTCTGAAATAGATATTAATATATTTTGTCACAATTTTCCCAGTTGGAGATCTGTTTACAGTTCCATATCTCTATGCCTTTTATGTGTGTTCTTCCAGGCAACCTTGCGGACTCGCATAATTTACTGATAACTGGTAAATACCATCCCCATCTAGGCTACTGAGACCTACAGAGGTTAAATGACTTGCTAAGACTGCACAGCTCTCCAGGCCCTCAATTTGAAGCCCAGTGGCTATCTGAAGCCATGCATCGACTGCAGACCACCTCTTAACTACTGTCTACCAAGCTATGCTTGCATTCTTTGAACAGGTTTCCTATTAAGGGTCTAGAGATACGAGACATTAGTCAGAAGGCACACATAGATAAAACAGATTGGGGGTTTCAGTAATTCTCTCAGGACCCAAAGCTAGTAAGTCCTAGCTCCATTCTTCCCCCCTCAACTGCCTCTGCATCACTCTCAGGGTCTGTCTGCAATTATTTCTTTCAATGATCCATACTATAAATTTTATCATTGGGCTTTTAGTCTGATTCTTGCTTTTAACTGAAAAATCAGCATGGCAGTTTGGCTCCAACATACATAATGCAGTCTTTTAAATAAGTAGCCTTAGTTTCCCAATTAAAAATAAAAATAGAATTACCAAATACTCTGATTTTAGAGAATTTAAGCAATGCAACTGTTTTTACTGTTTCAGAGCTCTTCTTTAGGCGATTGTACTGGAAATGTAGACATAATTATCACCATTACCCTGTAGCTCCCTGTATCTCTCTTGAGAGTGTCTTTCCTACAGGAATGCTAATGATCAAATGCAAATTCTCTACATAGAATGGTTACAACAAAGGTAACATACCCAGGCTCCGTTATTATATTCTACCTTCCCTTTTCTAGCTCCTAATAATTTCTCTGTGGAATCTATGTGGTGTTTGTGATAAATCAGAAATGCATGCTCTCCCAAGCATGTCTATCAGTGTGGCGTTACCTTGCCATCAACTCTCATGCTCACCTTCCTTCTTCCTTACATTTATTCCAGGGCTCTCCACCCTACAGACATCCAAAGGCATTGATGTTTATTATGATTAAGGTGTGAAAAGCCAAAGTTCTTCTGAGAGTGTATATAATTACATCTTTAAAGACGCCTTGAGAGAATCAGGAAAGAGATGCAGGGCATAAGTGAGACCCAGTTTGTCACATTGTGACTGGCTGTATGTCTGAAATCAACAACCAGCAGACAGCTATTTAGTTTTATAGATCTTCTTCATGCTAATGAATGGATATAGTGGGCTGCTCAGCTAGCTCCATCTGTAGACTGTGAGACTTAATGGAACGCATATTATGTCTGTTCATTTCTTTGATTCATAAAAGGCAGGTGTATAGTGCTAGGACATCTTTTCCAAGACAAATAATTTACATTTTCTTTTGAAATATGGTCTTATATATTGCCCCAAGAGTTATGCAAAAATGTAACATTAGGGTGGCACCTGTGGCTCAGTCGGTAAGGCGCCGGCCCCATATACCGAGGGTGGCGGGTTCAAACCCGGCCCCGGCCAAACTGCAACCAAAAAATAGCCAGGTGTTGTGGCAGGCGCCTGTAGTCCCAGCTACTTGGGAGGCTGAGGCAAGAGAATCGCTTAAGCCCAGGAGCTGGAGGTTGCTGTGAGCTGTGTGAGGCCACGGCACTCTACCGAGGGCCATAAAGTGAGACTCTGTCTCTACAAAAAAAAAAAAAAAAAAATGTAACATTACTGCTGGGCATTTGCATATCCTCCAGTAATGAGATGGTTTATTGTGATTTCATTGCATAATTCCCTTGAAGCACCATATATATTTATTTTAAGGAAGGGCCCCCAAAAGCCAGACCTAGACAATGATATCCTAAATTGCACCAGCACAATTTAATACAATACCATTACATTTAAAACATTTACACATATAGTTGCAAATCTACTTCTTTTAAGCATAATTTTATATAATATTTTGACAGACAAAAATATATGTTTTAGAACCACTATATGTGTCTGTCTGTTCAGTAACAAACTGACAATAAATTATCCACTATAGCAAACTCACAATGTTATACATTATACCAGAGTAAACTTTCATGAAGGCTAAAAAATGAAATTCATAATTTATGTTTAAAATATAATGGTAATTAATCATTTCCAAATAAAAAAGCCAATAACTTTTATATTAGCGTCACTATTTCAAACTTACATTCATTAAATATTCACATAAAATTCATCACTAATAAGTGTAGCAATGAAGTCGGATTTTGACACTGAGTGTTTGAAAGCTTGGTGTTGCAGTCCAGATGCATGCCTGATGTTTTGAATAGTCTATGAGAACAAAAACATTTAAATTACCCAAGAAACATGTTACAATGATATTAAAAGTATGAAAATAAAATGTTTTATTTTAATGCTTTATCCACAGATATTTCCTCCCATGATTAATATAGCCAGTGTCTATGTTTCTGTTGTTTTATTTTAACTGAGGATAGGTTTGGGAAATCAGTTTGACTGGGTGAAGCTGGCTACAAAGTCGGCTGCATTACTCACGATGTCAAAAAGAGCTGGTGATGGACATAAAGCATCCTCTTCTCCATTTCACAGCTGGATGTCTTCCTTGGAAATTGGGGAGAAATTTACACACAGATGTAAATTTCCATAAATAAAATCTTGTGATCATTGTTTCACTCCTTTTGATCTGAATTTTTTTTAAATCATCTTGCTAATAGCACATTTACTTGTGTATTTAATAATAAACTTATTTTTAATATATTTCATTTGAAAGTAGGTAGAATTATTTATGTTGTCTAATTGTAATATTTTGGACAGGGCAAACTTTTTTTCCTGTATCTCTTGTTAGAAAATGAATGGAATGGAAGAAATGTTTACTATTAATACTTATTCTTTTTCACTGGATTTAAGGGTGGTTTCTTTGGACAATTGTTGCTCACCACAATCGTAAAATATAATATCGTAAAAAAATGATCCTTCCTCTTGTAGTCTATTGTAGTACGAGTGATGTGTTTCATAATGCACAGTGCTTCAATAGGTTGAGACAAAAGCTTATGCTGATGGAACAGAGGGAAGTCCTCATTCAGGAAGAGTGCTGGATGGCAGGGTGCACCTGGAACATCCTGTTTCCTGGGAACCTCAGTCTCTATTAATTTAGTTACTTTCACTTGTCAAAGGTTTTGATCTCTGTGGTCTTTCTTTAATAAATTTTCTGTACTTGACTCTTTCCTCAACCCATCTCTGAGAATCTGAGACTCTCATCCTTACTGCTTCCAAAAATAAACTCTTTCCAAGTACTCCACAAGGCACTGAATAGATTCTGGGCAAACCAGGTGACTAAACAGAATTATTTTTTTATTTAGGTGTATATGACATAAGGTAAAGATTTTGAATGAAATGAAACATTCACTGTCATGTTTTGATGAAGTATGCAACACAGAAGACATTAAAACATGCAAAATTATTTAATTTCATCTTTTAAAAACTACCCTGGAATTTTAATTTGTGGATAGTTTTTAAAAACAATTTCATGGAGGAAATATTTGATGCTTTGAGACAGCAATTAAAACTTATGAAAAAGTCAAAACTTTTTTTATACTTAATTTTGAAAAATTGAGTTAGAATATAAAAAAAATTCTGGAAAAATCACTTTAGCTTTGACAGTTCAAATTGGCTTTCTTTATTGGGATTAAATTCCCAAATGATCTTCAGCTTGTCCATACACTTTGATTTTGTAGACACAGCTCCTATTGTCTCTATGATGTGTGACTGGTGGGAGAGCATTTGAAATTCTGTATTAAATACAAACCGTTACATATACAAATATATTTTTTAACTCCAGAAAAAGAGCAAAATAATATTTACTGACCAATAAAATAGAAGTTATGTAGACATCAGATGCTACAATTGATGGCTTCTTTCCTTTAGAACTTATTTTTACTTTCTGCTTTCTTCCATATTTTAAAATTCACTATATACTTTTCATAATGGTAATTTGTCCAGTCCCTAAAGCTAGCATAAGTGAAAAAGTGCCACAGAGTAGATCCCTTCATGGTAAATCATCCTCGTTAATATATCTCCAAACATGAGTTTTTTTATTTTTGTTTTTAAATTTTATTACTGTCAGGGGGTGACATGGAAGCATCCCTGGTAATAAATATTCAATGAAATACATGCTAATTTATCCTTTTGTCTCACATTAAAGGCTCAATATCATTTATAATACTAATTTAAAAACAGAGATATTACTTTTTTTAACATGAGGCAAAACTTTAAATACTTCAGATGAAAATAAAATTTCACTGTTTCTCCTACTTCTAATTATTTATTATTTAATAAATAATAAATAGTGAATAAATAACAAAATTATTTATTTCTGCCTTATTTATTGCTTGAAGGTTGCCCAATGATTTTTCTCCAGTAGCTCCAGCTACTACCCTCTACGCATACAGTTGTTAGAGACATAAACAAGCAGCCTAGTGCTCCTTAACAAAGATTGGCTCCATTTTCCTATAACCTTGCACAGAAAGCGATGCCAGTATACAGTATTTCTTGTGTGTTTGTTTTGCCTTGGCTCATAATATTATATGCCATGACTAAAGGAATAACAGATTATATATTCAGCAAATGTTGTAGCTCAGAACATAAAAGAAGAATCAGCTGGTTAATTCATTGCACCATTCTTTGGAGTGACGGTGAGTTATTCTTCAGAGCTTCAGTGCACAAATCAAACTAGACCCACCACTGCATTAGCAAACCATGTTTCTATCAAGACTTTTGTCTTAAGCTCTTTCATATCTTTCTTTTTTGTAATAAAGATAAATACTCTGTTTGGCCCTCTGTTCTCTGAGTGGGGCTTCATTCAGTTTTATACCTAACAAAACTATCTAGGATCAACATCTATTATGGATGAGAAAAGGTATTGTTGTTTTCATAGGTGCCTCTTTTTAGACTGGTTTGTATTTTTATAGTTGGACTTTATATGAATTTTTGTCCTTCTGACCATTGTTTATACTTTTAATATATTTTTGTAAGTTGCAAACCATCTTTCCAGGACTACCCTATTACAGCACTCTGAGAAAGCAGCATCTGACTGAGATGGGGGTCATTGCAGATTATCTTCAGTCCCAGACCCTTCTGGACTGGAATCGATGTCAAGCAAGGCCTCTTTGTTGGTAAAAGTGGAGCTCAGAGTTATGCTCTGTCGAGGCTTCACAGGTGCAAGTTCATCTAACTTAATATTTTCATTTCTGACCAGGATTGTCTTATCCATGTTTTCTTCACTGTGCCTTGCAACAACAGCATCGAATACATCTAATTTGGGTGGCAACCTTCCGCTTTCAAACAGGTATTTGGCTAGATAAGAGATGCAAATGTTGGCTAGGAATGAGGTCACCATGGCAAGAGTTTTAAACGGGAATCTCTGGTTATAGATACCGTTCTTATCAGGGTAGTATCCAGGGTAGAAGATCAGGGGCTGCAGGGACAGGTATGGCTCCCCTCCAGTAATTCTCAGGAAAAGGCCAGAAACATAGCCTGCCATGGCCCCATAGGTGTTGGTTCCCTTGACAAACAGCACGCACAGCAGCTGGGGGAAGATGATGATGTACACGAGGTCAGAGCTGAGGTACCACAGGCCATACACAGTCTTTGTCAGTAAGGCCATGGCTGTTGCAGATGCTCCAAACACAAGCACTGTGATCCGCATCACCCAAACGATTTCTCTGTCGGATGCCTAGAAGAAATTGCCACAAGGTCAGTTTTCCACACAATGTGTTGGCTCCTGTAGGCCAAGGATGAAATACATTTTGGACTTTAAAACTGGTCTAACGCATTCCCCTGGTTCAAATGGCTCAATCAGTGGGCAAATCTAATCTAAATGAAGGCACCTGAAGCAAAAAAAAATCTAGGTGGCTTTGTAGGTGGACCTTTGGAAGGGGTTTCTGTGTGCCTTAGTGTGAAGCACAGCCCATCTAAGCCTTTCTCTGAGTGCTCCAGGGGAGGGTGAGGAAGGCTGAGCTAATGTGGTATCATAGAGGATAGTAAAACAAGGGAGGATTTCACTAATTTTACATATTCAGGTACATTCCTGGAGAGAGCCCAGACCATCCCTACCTCTCCACTTCACAGGAGTGCTACCATCTTTAAGGCTAACCACCTTCTGGTGCCCTTGAAAAGGGCTTGTCTAAAGGGATCCCTTGATAAAAAACTAAACAAACAAACACAAAAAACTCAAACAAACAAACAAGTCACTGGGAACGTTTTGTTAACTCTGACCTAAAAAAACTAGAGAGAGGCAAAGCTTTAATCAGGCAGGAAGGTGGAAAGGGACTCTTGGTTGCGAGGGACCACAACAGCATGCTGTTTTGCAACAACTTGATTCAATAAGGAAAATCGAATTGAGAGGCTATTTCGGATTTGGAAGTTCAAGAGAAGAACAGTCCAGATGTTACACAGACACGTGTAAAATAGCTTTCCATTTCCTGCTTCCACCATGGTTTTACCATCTCCTAGTGTATTTAATTAGATTAAAAGTTTTGCTGAGATATTTTAGGTTTCATTACTCTTTTATCAGACAGAAAAGAAGTTTCAATTATATCAATTACTACTGTACCTCTTGGGAAATAGTTATATTGATCTGTTTCCTTCATTATTAACATGAGTGATGACATGTATAGACGACATCTGCTTACGGCAGATAAATAATTCGTTATTTAACCTTGTATGCTTAAGCTAAGGAGGGTCAGGTTTTAACAGAGAATGTTAGTAAATACACAACACTGTGTGTATATACAAACATATATGACGGCGGCAGCAGCAGCAACAATAAATACAAGCTAAAAATAACTGTTCTTACATTTTGCCTGAAGGAAAGTTGGTAGATGTTCCGAGCAAACATTGAACTTGCCGACAAGATGGAAGAATCTGCCGATGACATAACAGCAGCAGAAACTGCACCAAGGCCAAAGAAAGAAATATACACTGGGCAGAGATAGTGCAGAACAATTGGTAAAATCATGTCTGCTTTTTCGTCACTCTTGGGATCTGGAAGCCGATATGTAGTCTGGTTCCAGTCTGTTGAATAGAAACAACAATCATAACAACCAACGAGCCACATGTTCTTTATCCATCTGGGGTCATCTTATCTACGAGATAGTTTTGAAATAAACTCAGAATCATGTTATGTTAGTCCACTTAGGCAGAAAGTCCACGGCCTGGTCCAGTGAAAATGTCTCCTATGTTCTGACTCATAGTGAGTATTGGTTGCAGTCAGTCAAATTCACAACACCTCTGCAGATTGTGGTGGTGAGATATTTATTCCTTGTCTGCAATAATGGTTGTTACCTTGCTTTTAAACTGAATCATAGAGCTTTCCTTCAGCCATGTGCAAATGTGACGGGATACTCACTGTTTCTTCCTAGGGCTCAGTTATCCATATGTAAAGAGAGAAAGACATCAGTGGAGCTATGCTCAACCCTTAGACTCCTGTATGCATTTTATTTCTCCCAACTAATTCCATCTTGCATAGAACTTCACTAGATTAAGGACAGTCCCTTCTTATTAAATAAAAAGTACAGTCATAGCCTGAAATTGTTCTGAGGTTTTTGTGATAAGGTAACAGGACTTAAAACGACAACTTGTCTTTGAATAATCTTTAGTTTTTTTTGGCCAGGGCTGGGTTTGAACTCGCCACCTCCAGTATATGGGGCCGGCGCCCTACTCCTTTGAGCAACAGGTGCTGCCCTAATCTTTAGTTTTTTACTCTTCAGTAACAGCATGTTTAAAGATGCAGTAGAACCTTTACAGGTACATCAGCATAGTTTATTTTGTATTTGCTGAACTTCTTTAATAGCATGATTACATGACCAAGTAGGAATGGTTTCCTTTGGATCCTACTTCTTTTTTTTTTTTTTTGTGGATCCTACCATTTTTTTCTCCGCCATTTTCCATCAAAATTGGCATCAAAATCATGCTTCGATGAAGCTAATTTTATAGCCATGACTGAGCTGTTATTAAAACAGAAACAATAACCAAGCATACCTAGTCCAAGGAAAAAAATGGGCCATATGAGTCTGGTAACCTATAACACACACACCCACACACAAAACAACGTCCAGATATATTTCTGCCTGCAAAATAAATGATATTATTCTCCTCAAAGGAAAACACTCCATACTGCTTTTGCCAGTCACTTTTTAATCTTTTTACATTGAACAACTGGAATGGAGAGTGTGCATTATGAACCATGACTGTTCTCTTAAACGTTAAATAAATAATAGTCCAATAAATAGCTCTACTAATAGAAACTCAAAGTCACCCTGTGAACATCAAGTTGGATCTTTTTAACAAAAGAGTGAAGGTGAACGTTCTCTCTAATCTTTTAAATTATCTCTATCCTAAAGACTCCTTTGAATGTTGAGTTAATGATACATTTCACTGAATGCTTCTGGAAGTTAGATGGCAAGGGAACACATGAGTCAGGTAATTAATACATTCAATCAAATTAAAGGTGAGATGTTTAAAATGTTCCACATAGACGTTAACAGGGAGATACACATTTCATAATTTTCCCCCTAGTTTTGAGTAAACGATTTTCTAAGTAATTTAGTTTTCGTTCTTAGTTTATTTTAACCTACACACTTATTGACTGACTTCTCCAAAAAAGCAAACTCTCAGTTAGAAAACTACAGAAAACGTAAAGCAGGAGCCTCAAGTTGAATGTGGCCCTCAGCTGGTCATGATGATGACAGGTAAGTCAGTGGTTCTCAACTCTGGCTGCACTTGGCCTCACCAAAGGGGATTAAAAGAAAACTGGTATGTGGCTTTATCTTCAGTTATTAAAATAAAGTGGGTTAGAAATAGGTATTTTTAAGAGTTCCCACTCTCCCCCAGATGATGTCCATGTGCACCTTGGTTGAGACTCACTGCTGAAAGGAGAATATCAACAATGCATAGATGTGCCAAAACTGGGAGGGGGTGTTTTATCACTGGAGAGAGCAGTTAATAGGAGATGAGTGAATTATAATACAGTTTGCTGAATGTTAGAACAAAGGTGTATGGGGGAACATGATGAGAAAAATTCACTCAAAGGGGTGAGAGGGAAGTAGGGCAGGGATGCAGGTGGATGGGGACCGATCGACCACGTGGCATCTGTGGTGTAGCTACAAGAAGTTTACCTGTCGATGCCCCAACAGCCCCGATGAGTATGGCTGGAAGAGCCATCACCAGGCATCCGAAAGCAGCCAGGAAGGACAGCACCTGTGCGTAGGTGGCCGAGGATGAAGAGAGGACCCTCTGGAAGTAGGCTTGCCATGGAATTCCACCCATCATCTGCATGGAAACCACAGCACTCAGAGTAAACGCAGGGCAAGGAATATCAATCACATTTTGTTTTTTTTTTTAAAGAGGTTTATTACAAACACATTTACAGTAGTCTTAAGTAAGGATTTGAGAAATAGAAAATGTTCTACCTGCCATAGATCTGGAATAGCTATCATTCTATTTACTGTAGTTGGAAGTTTATGTCCCCTCCAAATTAATACATTGAAATTCTAGTCCCCAAGGTGATGGTATCAGGTATTAGATGGGCAACTCTGGGGATGATGAGGTCTTGAGGGTATAGCCCTCTTGAATGGTATTAGTGACTTATAGACGATGCCCGAGGGAGCTTGTTTCCCCATCTGCTCTGTGAGGACACAGCAAGAAGACACCTTCTATGAGGAACGAGTCCTCACTAGACCCTGAATTCTAACAGTGCCTTGATCTGGGAATTTCTAGCCTTCAGAACTATGAAAATAAGTGTATGTTGTTTATTTGCTACTCCTTTCCTGGCTTTTCTTTTCGTACATTTTTGAGACAGAGTCTCACTCTGCTACCCTGGGTAGAGTGCCATAGCATCATAGCTTACAGCAACCTCAAACTCTTGGGCTCAAGTGATCCTCTTGCCTCAGCCTCTCGAGTAGCTAGGACTACAGGCACCTGCAACAATGTGCAGCTAGTTTTTTTTTTTTTTTTTTTTAGTAGAGATGGGGTCTCAATCTCACTCAGGCTGGTCTCAAATTCCTGAGTTTAGGTGATCCACTTGCCTTGGAATTTAATTTACATTAATTTACATCAAAAACTATCCAAAAGCCTTAAATTTTCATTAAAACTACCCAGAAGCCTTAAATTTATTCTTATCTGGAGTTTCTAAGCATCATAAAATATTCTAAAAAATGATTAAGTTTATGAAAGTGTGTAGACTGATCTAAATTGATACATGCCAGTAAATATTTAAAGACTCCAATCATGTGCCAGGCAATGTAATAGTTGTAAAGACACAAGAACGAATGAGGCCTGGCCCTCGCCCTGTCACCAAAGTCATTGTACTTTGGTGTTCTCCAGAGTGGGGTGTGCAGAGTGATCAAGGCAATACAGTGGGGATCAAAGAAAATATTACAACTCTTCTGTTTATTCTCATTCATACCTTATGTCTAAATGTTATATATGTTTTAAATATGATTTTGGGTCAGGCACAGTGGCTCATGCCTGTGTATTAGGAAAGCCAGATCAGGAGGATCACTTGAGGTGAGGAGTTCAAGACCAGCCTGGACAATAGTGAGATTCCTGCTTCTACAAAAAAATAAAAACAAAAAAGTAGCCAGTTGTGGCACCTGGGCACCTGTAGTTCCAGCTATTTGGGAGGCTGAGACAGGAGGAAGGAGGATCAGCTGAGCCCAGGATTTTGAAGTTGTGGTGAGCTGTGATGACCCCAGTACACTTTCTGTTCCAGGCAACAGAGTGAGACCCTGCCTGCTATCCCCCCAATAAAGGAACAGATAACAAATTATTTTCTTATATCTTCTCTCTTCTTTTCTTAGTTAATATAACGAGGGGTATACTAAAAGTCTAGAATTCATCATAAAAGATTTATGTCACATGTTAGTATAACACATATAATTGATAGGTACACATACCTACATGGGGGTGTGCTCAAGTTTCTTATTGAGGATATACAATCAAAGATTTGGACAATAATGGAACCTGTGACATGATCTAAAGAGGTTGTATGGGAACAAAAATGAAAAACAATTATTTGGGGCAAGAGGGAAGGCCTTGGGAGGGAGGAAGGGCAGCTGCATGGTGATCAGGAAAACCTACAGAAATGATATTGTTTTGGTCCCTGATCATTGAGACGGTATGGGGAGAGGGAGGAGGAAGAAGAGTGCCAGAGAGAGGAACTAATGGGAGAAAAAAGAAAAAAACACAACCCTTAGGTAGCTATGAGACCACTGGGTATTTGGTGTGATTAGAGGTCAGGGTATGTGGCTATGGTTAGAAAGAAAGATAGAAAAATGCTTTCACCTGGGTTACTGTCCTACTATGTCTGTAACAGAGTCCATATTCAATAAATATTTATTATGTAAACAGATGAACTGATGAATGAGCTCAAAGTAAGTATCACAATGTACTGAGGTTTCTACAGTTGCCTGCCTCTCCACGGGACTCTGACTTCTGGGGTGGCTATCTTGTCACACCTGTGCCAAGCAGAGTGCCTATCACATACGGATTCTTGAACAATTACTTATAAAAGCCATATATGTTTAAAAGTAAAAAAAAAAACAAAGCTTGCAGATGAAATTTAAAATTCAAAGTCCCATTCCTCAAGTCTATATTCTTTTCCTTTCATTGTGTAACCTTTTAATCAATAGATCATTGCCACCATCTGTGGTAATGAATTACATGAATTGATACATCATAAGATTCATACTCACCACCCTGGGCATTTAGGTCGCGAGAGGTTTTCTAATAAGGTAAAATCTGACCTTCCTTTACAAACAGAAGGTCTTATGGGGCAATGACTGAATGTCTCTTCCCAAAATTCATATATTGAAATCCTAATCCTGATGTAGTGGTATTCAGAGGTAAGGCCTTCTGGGAGGTAATCAGCTCATGAGGGTTGAACCCTCATGACAGGATTAGTGCCTTTTTTAGAAGAAACCAGAGAGCTCTTTTGCCTCTTTCCATCATGTGAGGATAAAATGAGAAGTTAGCAGTCTGCAGTCTGGAAGAGGGCTTTCACCAGAGCCCATACTGGTGAACCTGACCATACTGATGACCTGATGGGTTTACAGCTTCCAGAACCACCAAAAAAAAAAAAAAAAAAAAACAATCTACTGTTTATATGACCCAGCTTATGGTCCTTTATTGTAGCAGCTCCAACTGGCTAAAACACGGGGCAGTCTGGAGAGTGAGCTTGGGGGAGTACAAGGTAAGCAGGCTGCCATCAGGAAGACCATGGGGACGCTCATTTGGGTCAGGTGAGGAATGTGGTCAGCTTAATATAGGCTAATAGAGGGAGAGATGGCAGGTTCTGACTTAGACTGGGAGTTACTTAGTGTCATGAGCAGGACTTTTCAAGTCATTTGAGAAAAAACTGGAATATCAGAGACCATTGAGAAAACGTTTTGAGGCTTATTTCTGTAGTTCATTCATTCATTCAACATATATTATTGCATCTCAACTTGTTTTACAATTTGAATCATGAATTTGACTTTATCACATAATTTTCAGGGCTGGAGAGAATTTAGCAATCACCAGATAGAATGTCTTACATCAAGCACAAGTAGTCGGGGGACTAAAGTGTAATGCGAGGAAAAGGACTTTAAGGCTTTAAGTTCTATATCAATCCTTAACTCAGACAATGCTGCAATTATCAAACAAATGGCCGAAATTTTTCAAGTTCCATTATCTACTCATTGTAACCATGAACAAAATTAGCAGGAGTAATGACATGTACACATACCTTCTTATTCTTTCAATTTGTAATTATAAACCATTCCAGAAAAATGAAAGCCAAAGTATTTCTTAACAATCCTTAAGGGAAAAAAACCCCTCCAATCCACTAATGTAAATATATTTCCTCCCCCAATTCTCCTGCTTCCTTACTAGAAAGTGATTTTTACTGGGAAAGGCACACTTACTTTGAGTGTTGAGGTAATGTTAAAATTTAGCAAAGTGCCATAAACACAAAGTCATAAAATACCATCAACCCTCAAAGAGAAAACAAACATAACCAATTTTCCCTTAATGTTGATATAAAAAGTATCTGATTTCTTAAGTGGAAATCAAATACAATGTGTTATTTTCACGTGGAAATCAAATACAATGTGTTATTTTCACACGAAACCTTTCTAATTAGCAAAGTTGTCAAATTTAGTTGGTTTTCCCTGGTGTTCCACTCTTTTCAATCTGCGGTCCACCCTTATTTCTTCCACATCTTCCTTGCCCCACAGTCTTGTGTGTTTTCAGGCTGCCTCTGGCTCTCAAGAGCTTCTCTCTTGGTAGCTTTCCCGAGTGACACCTCCCTTCCCAATGCATTTTACGCACTTAGGGCCTGTGGCACCACTAATTCATTTACTCTGTAGTTCAAGACTGAATGAGTTACTTATTTCAGAACACATTGGCTTTCATGCCTTAATTAAAAACATCAAGTAGAACTTTTAGGTGGCTTGGCTTTCAGACTGTGGGAGATCCCTGAGAGGTGGCCTGGTATTCCCAGACTCGTGTCATGCCAGGCAAGTGGTCACAGCACATGTAACGCCAGCATGCTGCCCCTTGGGCCTCGTTCCTCTCCACCTCGACACTATCAGCCACAAAGTTAGGATGACTCCACCCTCCCAGGACAGAAATCATCATTATTAGCATAAATATGAAAATCTTGGAAATGCATTTTATTTTTGGAACCATTACATCACATTCCTCAGATAAGAGCATTACTTACCAACAACAGAAAACTATCGAGCCAAATGTAGACGTCATCTGACTCAATGGTTCCCAGCCAGGGCTTCTGGTATTTTGCATGCACAGCAGTGAATCCAATGTCTGTGACTGCAGGGTGTAACAGTGCAAAGGGAACACTGATCCACTGTGAAAGGAAGTGACATTGGCTCCCTTTAATTGTCTGATGTATGCAAGGTTTCTGCACCTCCTGGGCTACAGAGCTTAGTAGTTCCTCTTCATCCATCAGAGAAGGAGCTCAAACCAGGTTCTCTTTGGGACACCATTACATATTAATTTAGAAAAACTAAAATAACACACTGTTTACTTCTGTGCTTAACTATACCATATAATATAAACTATAGAAGCAATTATAAGAAACCTCTGGGAAGGAAACTTGACATTTGACATCCAGACAGATACACATTGTACACATATCAATATCTGTCTGGATGCCAAATATATATACACACACAGACACACACATCTATATACTGACACACACACATACTTTTTATATATTAACTGAATTAGGGGGAAAAAAAATCTATCCATTGTAGTGGCTAGAAAAGATTGAGAAATGTGTGTGAAGTGATACAAGCCTTAGGCCCAGGGTGGGGAATCTGCACCCCTAAGGAAACATGAGGCCTTCCTGGTACTTAAGTGCAGCCTTTTGACTCAATCCAAATTTTATATAATAAATTCTTCCAACAAAAGGGGTGCAGCAGAGAATGATGAAGGTTTTCTTACCTCCTTTGATGGTTATAAAAGAACAATTTTGAAATCAGAAGTCCTCAGGTTTCCCACCCCTGGATGGAGCAAGGCAAAGCGTAGAGCCCTGTGTATGTGGGTGCGCGCGCACGCGCGCGTGTGTGTGTGTATGTGTATGGGGTGTGTGTAGTGTTTGTGGGCACATGTAATTGCACCCACATCTATTGGGTGATAGGGTTTGCTGGCATGAGAGTGGCTTAGGGCAATGGGAAGGATAAAGATAGATGTGTGGAGAGAACATAGAATTGCAAGCTAAGGAATTTGCATTTTATTTTGCAGGTAACTGGGAGCTAGAGAAGTTTCTTTTGAGTCTTAACAAAGATTTCAGTTGCATTTCTTCTGAATTTTTAGCCCGTAGAGGTAGACAGTGAGGCAGAGAGGAGTCAGGGAGAGCAGCAGGTGTTCCCCGTACTACGGGAGGAAGGCCTGAAGCACAGCAGTGACACTGGGAATGGTAAGATACCAGTACTAAAAAGGTTTATGAAGAGAGAGCCACAACTCCTCCATGATAAGAAGGAGAGGGCAGAGAGTGAAAACCAACAGAGGGACCTCAAGATTACAGTTTTAGAGTTCTGGCGATTAGGAGAAAGTCAACAGAATTAGGGAAATTAAGAAAAGAAGATGGTTCAAGCTGTAAGTAATTATGTATAATATATAGCAATTAAAGCCTGGGAAACAAGCATGTTATGTCTTCTACTTAGGTTACTACCAAAGTTTTGAGACACACTGTCTCATGGTCCATCATTTCACTTCCGAAAACACAGTCAACAGCATCCTTTCTGATTTATCCAAGTAAGTTTCAACTTGCTTGGCTTATTGGTGTGGCTGGGAGGGCTTTGCTTGCTTCCATCTGCCGGGATTTTACAATTTGATTTTTTGTGTATCTCAAAACTTTCATAATGACCCATCTATTCAGCTAATTTGATAAGGTCTTCACTACTAACCAACAGAATGTCACCCTTTATCAATTTTGCTACTTTTTTGTCAGAGAACACCATTCTAACATATTTGCCATAACATCTTTACACTTGCACACTTGATTTATGTCCCTGTATATTTTAAGCTATGGTCTCATACAAACCAATGAGAAATCACATATATCATCAAAAATAGATTCATCACCTGGGCCTGTGTTTCTTAGAATACTCAGTTACCAGACCTGTCATGTCCAAACTAACCTAGCTTCCAATGTTCTGAGAGAAATTTATTTCTGTGTTCTCCGTTTCATTTCTGGAAGTTTATAATGATGCTAAGGAAAAAGAAAAATTTTAGTACTGTTGACCTGACTTTAGTACTTTAAAGATAAAAGAGTGGAAGTCCTTGGTCAAATTAAATATTCAATTAAACAACAAATTCAATTAAAATTAATTAAAATGTCTAGAAGAAAGGAGGAAATATTATCATCGTCCTTGCATATGCACATCTACAGTTAAAATGTGAATCTAATTATAGTCCTAGGATGTTATTAAAGATAATACAAAGTTTAAAGAAAGAGGTGGAACTTGAGATTCCTTTTTCATCTTTCCTTTTTCCCATCCAAGAGCTCAGCTCTGCTTAGCTTCCAAGATTAGACAAGGAGATAGGTGTGTTCAGGTTGGGGTTTGGATACTAAAATAGAGCAAAAATCTTTCCATTAGAAGAAAAAGTAAAGGAAAATGAGGAGAACCAAAGGTTCTTTGACTATTCTTGGGAAGAAGAGTCACGACCTGCAGTGCTCACTGATCTGTCCACCGCCTCTGGTCGAGGGCATTGACCCCCCGAGACCTACATTGAGACCATGTGTGTAAGAAGAGAGAATGTGTGTGAATCCACAACCGCCCTAGAACAGAGTGGACACAACATTTTCTTTATTCTCCTTTTGCTGCTTCTTAGATTTTGGATGTTAGTATATGCATGAGTGTAATCTCCGTGTTTAAGAAGATTAATGTTAGATTTTGGATGTTAGTATATGCATGAGTGTAATCTTCACGTGCGTTTGTGAAGAATCAACATTGACTAAAATGTGTTCAACGAACACGAAGGTGCATTTAATGGAATACTAATAAGACTCATGCCTCGTAAGTACCTAGCACATTTTACCTAAGACAACATAAAAGCAATAGATAATCTTTCTAGTGTCCTTATATAATTAAACCTTTTCTTTGTTCTTTGTTTTTTAAACTCCAAAATAGTGATGATTAATATTTGAAATCCACGGTTTTTCAATGGGATGATTTCTATAAGCAGCCTGATGGTTAACCAAACTGGCACAGGGGAGCATAAGAGACTGCACAGGCTACCACCAAAATTCACATTTTGTTAACTTTGTGGAAAGTGTTGCCTTCAATACTCAAAGAAGATCACATATAAATCTAGGCATGAAGAAAAGGAAGAGCTAGACCTTTCTAACAATAAATCTGAGAGCACACTTTTTGGTCAAAATCTAACAAAATGACTAGAGTTTTTTATCTAACCAATTCACAGAGAAATTTAAAATGTTATTATAGGACGCGATTTCTTGTGTATTACTCATGGTAGAAGAGAAAAATGTCTACTAATTTTTGCTGGGTTAGTACAAAATACCACCTTATCTTTTACAGAAAAGAATGAAGTCAAAGCTTTGCGTGACCCCCCTTACCAGTCCTACGAAAATGCAAAAGAGCTGGACGACATCTGTGTAGGCCACGGAGTAGAGCCCACCCACTAGGGTGTACAGGGTGGCGATGAGCGCAGAGACGATGACAGAAGCACGCACATCCACATCGATGATCACGCTGATGGTGGCTCCTGAAAGAGACAAGCAAGGGAGCTGTGGTCAGGGCGCCCAGAGGGATTCTGGTTTCTGTGCAAGAACATACTGAAAGTCCCGTCGTAGCTGATATTTCCCCCTGCATCATTTGAAAACTATTGGCCAATAATAGCCGAAGTGAATTTTCATATTGAAATTTTGGTATTTTTTCTGTTTTTTGAGACAGAGTCTCACTCTGTCCCCCCGAGTAGCATGCTGTGACATCATCAGAGTTCATAGCAACCTCAATCGCTTGGACTCAGGCAAGCCTCTATCCTCGGTCTCCTGAATAGCTAAGACTACACGCCTGGCTAGTCCACAATGCCTGGCTAGTTTTTCTATTTTGGGTAGAGATAGGGTCTCACTCTTGCTCAAGCTGGTCTCAAATTCCTGAGCTCAAGCAATCCACCTCCCTCAGCCTCCCAGAATGTTAACATTACTGGCATGAGCCCCTGCCTGGCCAAAATTTTCAGATCCTAATCACTTGAGTGAACTATCTATCTATCTGTCCTTGCTTTTTGAAATTAGTGCTTTGCTCGGGCGGCGCCTGTGGCTCAGTGAGTAGGGCGCCGGCCCCATATACCGAGGGTGGTGGGTTCAAACCCAGCCCCGGCCAAACTGCAACCAAAAAATAGCCGGGCGTTGTGGCGGGCGCCTGTAGTCCCAGCTGCTCGGGAAGCTGAGGCAAGAGAATCGCGTAAGCCCAAGACTTAGAGGTTGCTGTGAGCCGTGTGACGCCACGGCACTCTACCAAGGGCGGTACAGTGAGACTCTGTCTCTACAAAAAAATAGAAAAAAAAAAAAAAGAAATTAGTGCTTTGCTAACTTACTTATGTGGAGGGATGAAAACCCATTATCAGAAAGAGCAATATAAGATATTTTGATCTAAAGTATTAATGCAAAATATTTTAAAGAAATTTTGAATGCTTTTGCTATGGTAATAACATTTTCAAGCAAAAATCAAGGGAAAAATCTAGTAAGGAGTTGGAGGATGGAGACAAAGGAAAGAGGTCAATTGTAAGTTGCTTCATATAACTGAGTTATTGTTGCATAATTTAAAAGCTGTTTCTTTCCCTGAAATCATTTACTTTACATGTGGAACCTTCATTTGCATCCCTGTCATTCTTCTTTCAATGTCGTTCTCCACTACATTGAACATTTCTAAGTTATATCCCATGAATCATGAAAAGCTCGATTATAAAAGAAAGACTGCTGGACTGAGACCCTAAAGCTTTTTTGGTCTTCATAGATGCTGTCATCTGATTGTAACTCAGTGAATTTGGAGATGTCAACCACTCCTTTATTACTATTGAGAATATGATAAATTTCTCTCTAAAACGTTTCTGATTAATTAAATCAATTACAGCAAGTGAAACAAAGTTATACTCCCTGAGCTGCTGTGAAATACAGGGTGTCCATAAAGTTTGTGTGCAATTTACTATGTTCAATGATATTAAATTGCACATGAGCTTTATGTCCACCCTGTATTAGTCTGCTTAGGAAGCTATAAAAATAAATACATCATAAATAAAGTTATGAAAATCCACTGAATTTGAGCTTATGTAAGTATAAATAGACATTTCTTTCAAAAGTTAAGAAGATGTCCATTTATACCAGGAAAATTGTTTAAGATGTTTTCCCCCCCACCTTTCAGTGGGGGAACTATGCACATTCACAGTAAGGTTGGTAATAGATATTATACTTGTAAACTGTTAAGTATGCCAAGTTATTTTTAATAGACACCAACTTTGAATTGTGTCCAAGTGTTATTTATGATGAAAATATAGGTATTGATTTAAAAATACACACTATGAATTCCAAGCAATGGCAGTAATGTTTTCAAATGCACTGTTTGAAAGAGTTTGTGAGAGTGTACAGAAACACAGACGATAACATATTTTACCTATGTAGTCTTGCCTGGCATAATAACATTACCTTCAGTGACGGACTCCATATACATGTATTCCCACAAGATTATAATAGAAGTGAAATATTCCTATCGTCACAGCCATGTGTTAACAATTACCCATGGTATTCAGGGCAGTAATATGCTGTATAAGTTTGTAGCCTAGGTGTATATTAGGCTGTACCACTTGGGTTTGTGTAAGTACACTCTATGATGGTCCTACAAAGATGAAATCGTCTAATGGCAGGTTTTTCAGAACACATAGCTGTCATTAAGGGATACATGACTCTATATTGAAACACACACACATAGAGACACACACACACTCATATATAACTAGTTGTAACATAGTTCAGAGTTCAGGTACTATGTTCTATGCTTTCCAAAATACTGTAGAAACATTAGCTTACTAATTCTTTTTTTTTTTTTAATGAGACAGAGTCTTGCTATGTCACCCTCAGTAGAGTGCCATGGCATCACAGCTCACAGAAACCTCAAACTCTTGGGCTCAAGCAATTCTCTTGCCTCAGCCTCCCAAGTAGCTGGGACTACAGGTGCCTGCCACAACGCCCAGCTATTTTTGGTTGCAATTGTCATTGTTTAGCAGGCCTGGGCTGGGCTCAAACCTGCCAGCTTCGATGATGTGGCTGGCACCCTACTCACAGAGCTATGGGTGCTGAGCATAGCTTACTAATTCTATCCTCTCTTTAGGTCTCTGCCATATAAATTTACCCTTATTCAGTAAGAATGAACATTTTGTATTTTGTTAGATATTCAGTCCACTCCTTTTTGATACTACAAAACCAATTTTTAAAAACCAATTTTTTCTTTAAACTATTTTTTTCTGGTGTCTAAACTCCTATGACTTCACGGCTAATGAGAGCGGGTGGGAAGGGAGGAGTATTTTTACATCTAATTCCATTAGAGTGTAAGTGCAGCAATCCAGCATTGGAAGTGCAACACTGTCCACAGTTGTTACTATATTTTATAACTATCAATTTCTCTTCTTTTCCACATCAAGTAGCTCCATTTGTTTTACAGTTGGGGACCAACAAAATAATATAAAGTTGTATATATGAAGATTATATGGGAGTTCGAGAGAGAAAGCAGTAAAAGGGAGTATAAAATAAGATTTGGTATTACAGAGGTCACATACAAGGATAATACTGAAGTCAGAAGATAAGACTGTAGTCTAGAATATATAACACAGAAGGAGGAAATTTACTCTGTCTTACTCTTATTCTGACCACTTCCTTGTACTTCCATTTGTCAAAAAAAAAAAAAAAAGATAAAAGAGTTATATATCCACATGCCCAGATGCCAAAAATTGACGTGGCTCACTGAGGAAGGTTGTGAACTTCTAACACATCAGTAGGATGGTTTAGATTTCCCGTGGATCAAAAAGCAGGGACTGCAGTTAAAGATCTCCCATAATCTCACAGAAATATCTTGCTTCCTAAGACTTATAAGTGGCCTGGGAATCCAAGGATCAATGAGAGTTTCTGGGTGGCATTAACTGATCTCGGTAGTAAATTAGATCTTAAAGAGTCCAAGTTCAGTTTCTGGATCCCCCAAAGTATCTACAACCTAGTACTTTATAATGTGAGGCAATTACATTGAGGAGAAAAAAAAAGCAACGTTGTTATTCTTTTTCTCTTTTGAAGAAAGTTTAGCCATATAGGATTCATTCATTTCTTCATTTGTTTGTGATAAGATTATACCAGGTAACTGTTAATAAGACACAAATCCTGCTTTTAAGAACTTCTAATCCATTTTGTAGATTTGAAATTGGGCATGAAATAGGTAAACAGGTAAATAATCAGACACAATGATAAATCCAATGAGAAGGGAACTCTAGGCGCCTAAGGAAGCCCTTAGGACAGGGACCCGAAAGCTCAGCAGGACTGCTCTGAGGACGTGCCATCTGTGTGAAGACCTGAAGGACACTGTGGGTGGCCAGGCAGATGGAGAGGAGGGAAGAACGGAGATGAGTCCACAGCTCAGGCTCCTGGGCTGGCAAAGTGTAAGTGGCAGGAGAAGACCACAGTTCGGGCAGACGGAAGAGGGCAGGGGATACGGGGGAAGGAGGTGGAACTAGGACAGGAGACCATCAAGGCCGGGGTCGTACTTAGGAGCCCTATTAAAAAGTCTGGTTCTGAGCAGGAAAGGGACCTGATGAGTTTTGAACTTAGAAGATTCTGTCTAGCTGCCATGTGGAGATGATAGAAGGAAGGACACCTTCTTACCTGAGTTACTAAGAAGACATGTAAACTAGAGGGGAAATCCTTGTTGTGGGCCATGCTTAATTTTTCTGCTAATAATCCATACCATTGTGCTTTTTAAAATACCAATTTTTTTTAACTATTTCAAGTTTGGTAGTTTTGCTGTGTGACTTACTTACCTGTTCCATCAGCACAGTGCTGGTGAAATCTCATCTCTCTAGGAATGTTCTCCACTATTGAGACTCATACTGAGTTTTATATTTGTTTTTAATTAGACACATTGTATTTAAATCCCAAGATCTCTCACAATATTAATGCTTTAAACATAGCATGTGAGACTGTTATTTGAAAAGTTGAAGTATCTTTGTATTTACTTTTACATCAATTAACACAGCAGTTATTAGAAAGAAAACAGTGGGAGGTAAAAAGATCTCAGTTTACAGAAAGGAGATTTATTAGAATAAATTAAGATCTAAACCACTGACTTACATGTATTCAGTACCAAGAATATATATTAGTGTTCTTCCTGACCATAGGCTCATGAACCCTTGATTTGAAAATGCTTTTTAAATAAATTGAACTTCTCAGATACACACAATTATGCTTTGTTCAGAATCATATGTGAATAAAAGCAACTCTTGACCATTATTACATCATAAGATAACCCACGTTATCACTCTAATGATGTAATTCAAGTTTAAGAAATGCAACTGAGGCTTTATTTAACCTCTTCAGCCACATGGTAAGCAAATAGAGAATTTCTGTTAAGCTTTTATGACTAGAAATGTGGTTTTAATATGGTTGAATAAAAATCCAGGCTGATGAAAGTAAGTTTGTGTATCTGATGTTCAGCTGAGAGATGCAACCATCTTAAGTAACACTTAGTTGGTCCTTACCCAGTGCCGAGAAAATTGCTGCAGCCCAGAACATTTCTCCCATTAGTGCAGGGATAAATAGGAGCCCACCCATACGTTTTCCATAGATCTGCTGAAATGGGTCTAACATGGTCACATACCCCTTGGAACGCATAGGTTTTGCAAAGAACAGACCACCTAAAAGAAATCAAACAAGTGTTTATGAGAAAATTTTAAAAACTTGTAATACAATAGTCTATGCCAACCTTTTATTATACTATGATTTCTCAAACGAAATGATGTTTTAAGAACATCTATACTGTATTAACAAACCAATCTGAAATATCCTGTTTGTACAAGTACCCAGCAATATTTAGTTCATTAGCATATTTAACACCGTTAGGTGCCCAAAGACAACTGGATGATGTAATTGAGGCATATGAATTAAAAAGCCTGGGCCAGCACAGTACTCACTAAAACATCTTGATACCTTCCTACCACCCACTATAGCCTTTAGACATTTTGAATGAGCACAAGAGCCAATAAAAGCACATTGAGTGCACGAGGAACTCTCTTACATAATATTTTCAACCTTTTACTAGTTTGATTTATAAAAAGAAACTCAGGTACAATTCAAGTTGATTCATTTTTAATGATATATTCATACAATTTTTTGAAAGAAATAAAACATGATTATGTTAAGAAAGTCACTGTGCTCATAGCCACGGGATTACAGGAATTATTTATTTATTTTTAAGTTTTATTTATTCTTAAATTTTATTTATTTATTTTTACTTACTCCAAAATCAAGAGATCCAATGGTGTTCTTCCATTTACCAGTTTCTAGCAACTGCTACCTTAGAGATTTCTGGGTGATGTTTTTTCCACGATAGCTATTCCCATCATTTGATTTTCTATTCTAGTTTATTTATACTCCTATTCTTTACCTTTTACTGAGTAAGTCACTGAGATTTATACTTTCACTTACCTAAAATCAGACTAAGAGAGTATCCAATTGGTGCCTGTGCCCAGGCCAAACCATAATCTGGTACATAAACTGCTTCAGCTGTGCCATTGATATACCCTCCTCCGACCCAGGTGGCTGAAATAGAATGAAAAGTGGAGATGTAACACCATCCTACTGGTGGTCCAACCCTGTGGCCACCAGGCACTGGTGGTTACCGACCACCTGATCATGTGCCTGGAATGTGGCTGGTGTGAATTGAGATGTTCTAGGAGCATAAAATCCACATAGATTTCCAACGTATTTTTTATATTGATCACCTGTAAAAATAGAAGCATTTTTAATGTATTGAGTTAAATAAATAACATTAGTATTGTTAAAATTAATTCACCTATTTCTTTTTGGTTTTAAATGAGGCTTCATAGAAAATTTAATGTCACATTTGTGATTCACATTCCATTTCTACCGGACAGGGTACCCTGGATGTTTTCTAAATGCATTTGGTCATCGAACTTTCTAGTGATATCACATATAATAAATCTGAGTTCATACACAATATGTCATATGAATATTTCTATTCTCAATAATTCTATGTACAGAACCCACTGTCCCCATTTAAAGCCCTTTCCATTTTAATTATATTGATCTTTTTTACATTTATCGTGGCTTGCCCTCAAGGAGTGGCGTGTGTGTGTGTGCATGTGCCTGCACGTAGGCGGGTGTGTGCATTTGCATGTGTGCAGGGTGCTTCCCATTAACAGTCCTTGCTTAAACACTCTGAGGACACAGCATCTGGCTAATCTAATCTGCATCGCAACGAACTTATACTTATTACCTTAAATTGTTAGAAGAGTAAAAGAAGGAGAGAGATGACACTTCTACTCCACGGTGCCTTAAAGTGCGTTTACAGCCCCCCTACAAGTACCCAGCCTCTAGCCTAGCACTCAGAAGAATAGGAAATCTTAAATGTATCCTAAAGAGCACTAAGCACTTTGAAATTTATACCCTTTTAAAGGTACCTTGTAGTTAAAAATATTTAAAATGATCCCTATGTAGAATTTGTGTAAAATTATGAGGATCACAGTTTGAGATTGAATTCTAGGCAGTATTGTCCTGCTGGGAATAAAATTTAACTGTGGAGAATCTCTAAAATCTCATGGTTAGAATGCAAGTAAATAAAATAATATGCATAGAAAACTATTTAAGACAAGTGTCTTTATTGTGTTTATGCCAGCATTTATCTGGCTTTTTTCTTTTTCTTTTTTTTTATTAAATCATAGTTGTGTACATTGATATGATCATGGGGCATCATTCTTATCCGGCTTTTAATCCAACACAGGAAAGAAGACGGAGTATATTAGGGTTAATAGTAATTTTTGAAAGACTAATATAAAAAGACGTTCCTGTATAGGAATTTTAAGTACACTTAAATGGAAAGTTTATACACAAAACCTTGAAGTAGACAAGTGCATATTTAACAACTACTCCCACCCTCACAGTTCCTTTTACACCAGGTGTTAACAAACAGCAAATATCATCCTTTGTTTTTCTCATCCTAAGCTCATTAAATTTTTTTTTTGTTTTGAGACAGAGTCTCACTCTATCACCCTGGGTAGAGTGCTGTGACATCAAGGCTCCCAGCAACCTCAAAGCCTTGGGCTTGAGCAATCCTCCTGACTCAGCCTCCTGAGTATGTGGGAGTACAGTCGTGCACCCAGCTGGTTTTTCTATTTTTGGTAGAGACAGGGTCTCATTCTTGCTCAGGCTGATCTTGAACTCCTGGGCTCAAGCAGTTCACCTGCGTCGAGCAGTTCACCTGCCGCGGCCTTCCAGAGTGCTAAGATTATAGGCATGAGCCACTGTGCCTGGCCCCTTCTAAAATGTTTAAAGAGCATTTTTACACTTGGTATTTAATAAGGGTCTAAAATAAATAAATTCTTACAGGCATAGAACCTAAGACTTCATCTCCCTGCTAGGTTACTGGAACTGTCAACAAACCAGCAACGTTTCACTGCATATAGTAAATGGTCTGACGATCTTACAAGCACAAAGCTTATTAGTGATCATTTTTCATTGCGTAGGTCTCTTGTCCCTTGTCCAAAAAGAAAATTGGTGCCTGAATGATTGCAACTATTATAATGTAAAAGTGCAGATGTCATTACTTATTATGATTGAACAAATCCTTCCATTTTTAATTAATCTGATGCCTTTTATGGCAGATTTCCTCTCCTCATTTGTGTATTTTGTGTCAAATTCATGAGCAAGAACAAGGACTCTTTTAAGATATATTCATTTTGAAAAGCATCAACATTTTCAACCTCCGCTCTTTATAAAATACAGTAGAATCTCC
The DNA here is from genome assembly GCF_027406575.1 of Nycticebus coucang. Lineage (NCBI taxonomy): Eukaryota > Metazoa > Chordata > Mammalia > Primates > Lorisidae > Nycticebus > Nycticebus coucang. Next base: position 102,475,611 of record NC_069783.1, on the reverse strand, counting down.
ATAGTTGACCCCCTCCCTACCTTGACCACCTCCTTAAGTTGACCTAATTTTCACAGGCTGAACATGCACCACATGTCCGTGTCACCACAGTAGGCCTAGTTCCTTATGTTGCCCATCTCCATATGTTGGCCAGTTTGTTACTGTTTCTTGGATGGTCAACTTACAGAGATTCCACTGTATATACAAATCAATGAATTAGAAAAGGTTAGGTACTATAGGTTAGCCTTTAATTAGATTATTATATTGACCAAGGTTCTTTTGAATTCTGAGAAAGAGAAAAAAAAGCTTTGAAAACTGAATTAGATTGATAGCATTTTATAAGAAATAGCTTCAAATATTCTTTATACACTGCAACAGCCTCTAGTATTGAAAATAACAACTCTAAATAGTAAAAATACATTCTAAAATATTATCGTTGTGACCATATTAAATACAGTATTAGACTAGACTGATGAAAGACATGTAATACACAAAATACTTTGATAGACAGCAGCTCCTGTATACCCTTCCACAGTTATTACAAACTACGCACCTTTATAAAGAAAGAAAGTGAGGCAGGTTTAGGGCTGCCTGTGGCACAGCATGGAGGGCCCCATATGGCTGCCTGAAGCCAGGGTTTGGTTCTAACTCTGGTCCTTGTTAATCACATAACTCTAGAGCTTCACGCTACCCTGGGATTCTGGCTGTTTATAAAAACCAAATGAATACATGTTCAGTTGACAAAGAGCTAAACAAACATAAAAAAGTGAATGTCTGAAAGGTAAAAATCTATAGTCTGTATAGAACATTGTAGGTTTCAGACGACCATATCAACGCATTCAGAATACTCCCTCCCCAGACTGGTTTGGTAAACTATTTTATATACACAGTGAATCATTTTTATGTAGCACCTTGAGATGAAAACTGGACATCATTTGGATTTAAATTCCAATGGGATATTTTTCCAATGAGCACTCAGAGTTCCTGTTAGTTATGAATTACGTTGCTAATGTTTAAAAACCTAGTAACAATCTGAAATGAAATATGTGTTGCCAGTGAAAGTGTATCTAAGATTAAAGATATGATTTTCAGTTGTTTTTCAGAATTATTTTCAGTGACCAAGGGGAATACATAAAAGAAACAAATCATCCTTTAAAAAGAACCACCTCAGGGTGGAAACAATAACACAAAGATTGGAAGGAGTGAAAGCTGCATACGGTGGCTCGGGATTCCCTGGAGGACACACCCTAGCTTTCTTTCTTCTGTAACAAGCTTTCTGGAAAACTCTTTTTTAGTGTTGTACAATCATAAAGTGATTGATTTCCTACAAGGAATTCGTTACCAAATGGGAGACTTAAAAACAGGGCCATGAGTTTGGAGTTGCATTGTCCCAAATTTATTTATTCAGGTTAAAAACCATCACTAGCTAGTATTCATGTATCACTTAAGACAACTCGAAGTCACAACTTTATGTGTGTATTAATGGACAGGTCGAGATGAGCCATCACATTGATTAATAGTTACTGAACGTGTAAGGCTAAGACATCTCTGCATTCACCCACCTTTTAAAATCCTGTTTCCTTCCACTCAACAGCTCCCAGAGGTCAGGTTTGTTTCCTTGATATTCAGTCCATGGATTTATTTTAAAATCATTTCATTTAATTACTAGTAAGTTGTTGACATCATTTTAAGTTTTTAATCAATGCAAAATTATTTAAAGAATGTATAAGTAGTGAAGATATAGAGTCCCCACAGGACAAAGAGCAAGGTTTGCTTCGTCACTCTGAGGTCACTTGGTGTACACTCACAGAAGCCGAGCAAGGGCAGACAGCAGGAGGAGACGGCACCTGCACCTACCTGTCATAGTGAATCCACCAACCAGCAAACCAATGTCTCGGCCGCCGACTATTATGGCTTGGCTGCGCTCATCTGCGCTGCCAGTGTTTTTCGTTCTCCAGGCAGCCCATATTCCAACCAGCAATATCAGAAGGTAGAACACGATGATAGCTATCAGTCCTTCCACGTGGAAAGCCATTGTTTATCTTCAGATTCTTCCACAGCTGCCTATTTCATTAAGACTTCTGAAGAAAATACAGTAAGGCATTACAAACCCGACGCAGGCAGCCAGGAATGAACCAGCTGGCTCCGGAGAGATCTGCACTGCTTAGAGAACAAATGTTAACACTGAAATTGCAGGTGAAACTGGTCGTTACCAACAAGTGTCCACTGTCTTACCCTACTTCTTTTATATTGCTTTGCGTTTTCAAGAAGCAGAAAAAAAAAAAAAGAAACTGGGAATGTAGTTTAACAAATGGAATCATAATCTTTTTGTGTTCACTAAATTCTTTCAATTTAAAATTAACCTTGTCATATATCTTAACTCAGTAACTCTGACAATAAATCATTTACAAAGAATATGGCTACATTTGCTTGGTGGAAACGGGTTCCTGTTGTAAAATTATTCAGTAATGGAGTGTATCAGAAAGGACTACTCTGAAAATTCCAAAATATATTGTTTCATGCGTTCATTCTTCTGTCCATCCTTTCCAACAGTTTTAGGTAATAGTTTCAAAAGTAATCTGATGTAAAAATATCTGGGGGAAAAAGCTTTAGGAAAAACCATTACAAAGACACAGCAACTGCACATTTTCAACAAGTTTCTCATCAGCTAAATATGCTTTTTTGTGTGTGTGTAACGGGTCCTCGATTTTCACCTTCCTCATCCACGGTCCTTCATTTAACCCCAGCCCACATTAACAGTATATAGCACAAGGCAGGAGTCCTAAAAACGTAGCAGAGGGGCAAGGGAATTCAAAGCGAGATTCTTAGAAGACAGACACCAAATTCTAAAGCCTTCCCCTTCTGGAATGCTTTTTCTTTTAATTTTTTCTCTCGTGGCCACGGTAACTTGATGAACCACAATTCACGCACACAAGTTTCTGGGGGAAACTCAGATATGGGTGCACGCAGGTGGCTGATCAGACCTCAGAGAAAGAAGTAGCCTCCGTCTCCCTCGGAATCCGGAGAAGGAAAAGGTGCGCCCGCGGCTGGGTGGCCTCTGCCTTTGTGAGCAACCAGCCAGCAAGTTCTTCCCCGCAGCAGCCCCGCGCCCCTCGCCCCCAGCTGTCCTTCCTTGGCCCCCTCTGCCCGTCTCCTGCTCCCAGACTCCGCAAGCGTTCCCGCTCCGGGAGTCCGCGGTGCCCGACCGCCGCTGACCCGCCGGCGCATCCCCGGGGAGAGGAAAAGGCGCGGTGTCCCTCCCCTCTAACACCGCCTGGGCAGGGAAAGCACAGGGTCCCCGAGGGCTCGGGCGCCTGGGCCTCGGGACTGCCCGCTCCGGTCCTACCTGGAGTGGTCGCCGCGAGTGCGGGGTAGCGCTCGGACCCGGGCCGCCGCCCGGAGCCGCGGGGGTGCCGGTGCGAGGGGCAGCGGGGCAGGGCGGGGTGAGGGGTTCTGTGCGGCGGGGCAGGGCCGGGGGGCCGGGGGGCCGGGGGCCCGGGGCGGCTGGTCCGGGCGGGTCCCGATCCAGCGTGGCCAAGATCCTGGGAGCGCGCGGAGTCGACAGGTGCGGGCGCCGGCGGAGGCGCGCTGCGCGGGGCTAGGTGGCGATCGATCCGAGTATTGGGAAAAGTCCCCTTTATAAGGACGGCCGGCGGGGGCGATCGTCAGAGCTCAGCGGGCGGACGTCAGAGGAGAGTGGTGTTGAGGCGTGTGCCGTGGACGCTGCCCTCGCGAGGAGGGTGGCTGTGTGGGTGCGAAGGGAACGCGGCGCTGGGAGTAGCGGCCGAGCCTGGGCTCCCGGCCAGCGCTGCCGGCCGCGGTGTCCCCATCTCCAGGAGAGTCCCTGCCACTCCCTTTCCCTAATCAAGGAAAGGGGACCGTGATTCCATACGGTCGTTTCCGATTCTAACTTCTCATGACTCTGGTTAAAGCAGGAAATGGGGCGACTGGGAGGGTCTCAGATTCCATCTGCAGGGGGAGGCTGGGAACCGGCAGAGAAGCGTCGGTTCTTGTCTTCCCAGACCACAGCCCGGAGTGGTTGTTTGAGGTTTCTCTCTCAGAGCTGAGGGATACTCCCTGCTGCCTTTGGGAACTGAATCTGGTGTCCCAGGTGATGGTTTCCCGGCAGGAGACATTTCTGGAAGGTTTATGAAGTCCTTTTTACATTCATACTCTTTCCACTTCAGAGTAGGGCTACGGGGAAGGACTCTAGGAGGTTGAGGTTATCACATAAGCCAGAAAAGAGCTATCCTTGTAGAGCCAACTGGGTTGCTTGCCTGCTGCAATATCCTATTCCAGAGTTATAAAAAATATGCTACATTAGTTTAAATTATATCTATAGTTATATATCTAAATATCTATGTCTTTAAAACTGGATAATGTATCTCTGGATAAAAATACATATGTAGATGTATTTGTACATGGAGGTGTATACAGGGAGACAAAGGTGTATTGTGTATTCAGACGTGTGTGGGAAGAGAGACGGGCAAGGGGTGGCCCAAGCCACGAGCTGTCCTGCGCTTTCTTCTGTCTGTGTCCCACCGTGACTGCACATTAAACAGCGGAATATGCAAAGCTGAGAACTAGTGGAATGAATAAGAACAATTCTGAACTACTGTTTACTTCTCCAGAGGCCACGTTTCTGCTTAACTCCTGTGTTTTTTCTTACGTTAGATTTTGAAATGAATTTTCGATTTGTAATATTACCTCTTTTCTTTGTTCTCTGTGTAGCTGCATCCAGCGACCTTGTTTGACATGAGAAATGGGGTTAAAACAGAGAGAAGATGGGGCAAAGGGGCCTGTCTGTGTAGTGTGGTTACTTCACTGCTTTTCTGGAAAAGACTTAGATGGTTTTTCAATATAAACCCATTTTGGCATGGAAGGGTTATGAATTCAAGCAATTTTAAGGAACTGAAAGGGGAAAACAGAGATGGGATTTCATACAATTACCCAAGCATCTTAGAAGATCCTTCCTTCCTTCCTTCTTTCCTTCCTTCCTTCCTCATTGCTTTTGTTTTAAAGTTTTGTAAATTAATTTCTGATCCTGGGCCTTGGCCACAGCTTAATTTGTGTCTTGCCTGCCAGAATATACTTAAGGTGATGATGACAGAAAGCTGATGTTTGTAGCTGGCAGGCACGGGCAAGGGCAGTGTCTGAAACAGTGGACAGGCTAAGGTTAGGGAGTGTGACTCAGAGTCAAAGAGCGGCTGAAGAGGCAACTGTCCTCAGAGGACATCACCAGGTTTTTGAGTATAGGAATTGGGAGTGCAGCCAGGGCACACGGGCTCCAAGGGCCACCTAATCCACTCTCAGAAGCCAGGCTTGCCAGAGTCTAGACACAGCACAACATCTGAGAAGGAACAATGACCTTGACAGGGGCCAAATTCTGACTTGGCAGAGCAGCTGTCCTCTATGACAAAGAAAAGAAAAAAAATAAAATAAAAACACCAGTTGAAAATGACAACTGCTGATGTATTGAGTCTAGTTCTGGGGAGACATTTCCTCATTTGCCGGGACTCTTGAGCTCCTGCGTCTGATCTAAGGATGACGCTGCGTGTGGATTTCTGTCCCAGGCTGCACCCTCCAAGACACCCTGTTTTTCGTTTGTCTTCAATATGCATCTTTTTCTCCACTCTTCTGGGAGTATGTGATCACACTTGGAGCTAAGAAAATACACAGCAGTGGGACCTCAATTCTAGTCCCGGGGAATAAAAAGGAGGTTTTACATTTACAAAGTCTTTATTTATTTAAAACACATTACCTACATGCCTTTTATATCCCAGACACTGTCGTTTGTATTAAGAATACATGTAGAAAAATGATGCAGCCCTTTCCCTTCAAAAAGTGTGTCATTTGACAAAGGAAACAAAGAAAAAATAAGCAAAATGTCCACTTCAGTATACTGTTGTAAGTGCTGGGAAAGCACAAACAAAAGGTCTTCATCATACTCAGGTGGTCTTGGAAGAGGGAGAAATTTTTTATTCAATAAACATGCTATGTGCTGGGTATATAGTCATGTGATTGAAATGAAAAATCTCTGTCTTCAATGAGTTTACAGTCTATAACAGGGGTCCTCAAACTTTTTAAACAGGGGGCCAGTTCACTGTCCCTCAGACCTTTGGAGGGCTGGACTATAGTTTAAAAAAAATACTATGAACAAATTCCTATGCACACTGCACATATCTTATTTTGAAGTAAAAAAACAAAACGGGAACAAATACAATCATACCACCTCATGTGGCCCGCGGGCCACAGTTTGAGGACCCCTGGCAGCATCAGTTTTCTTTAAATAACAAGCATATCACTTAGTGTATACATCTTGAAGATGTCTCAAATATGAATCAAAGGCATATTGTGCTTTGTGAGAGAGGGCATTTTCCTTAAGGTCTTACCCTATATAATGGGCCAGTTTGCCTGTATACTACTAACTTGAACCTTTCATAATAATTTTATTGATAACATTCAGCTTCAACTGCAATTGGCCAGTCCTTTCCAAACCAGGGTGATCATCAGAATTATAGAATGCTTGAAAAATTGTAGATCCTAAGGCCTCACAGTAAGAATTTTGATTCTATCAACCTTAGACAAGGGTTTATGGATCTGGTTTTCTTTCAAAACTTTCCCAGACTCAAAAGTGAAGACCAGCAGCATGTGAGAGATCCTCCTGCATTTGATTGAAACAAGCTTTAAAGTCAAAACATATGACTTTAGCTCTTATTTTTTATCAAATTATTTCATCTTCATTGAGTTTTAATTTTCTTATCTGTAAAGCAGAAATAAAAAATGCAAGGTTAGTGTTGATATGATAGTTGAGGATTCACTGAGGTGGTATATACCTGGCCATCCATATTTGTGGGATTGAAAATCCTGGAAAAAAATTGCATCTGGATTTGGAGAACATTTTCCTAAGTGAAGTATCTCAAGAATGGAAAACTAAGTATCCCATGTACTCAATACTGTGTTGAAACTAGTAGATCAAAACTGCAGGTCCACATGAAGAAAACACAATTAGATTCAAGCCGGGGAGGCGGGTGGAGGGGAGTTTGTAAGTTCCTACCTCATGGGTATGATGGAGGGGTATATGTCATACCTGGATGAAGGGTGCAACTGCAGCTTGGACTTTACCTTACAAATGCAAATAATGTGCCCTAATCACCATGTACCCTCATATTAAACAGAGTTCTGTTTTTTTAAAGGACATATGATAAATGTGGCAGTGCAGGGAAAAATTAAGCTCAATTTAACAAAATATATATAAAAAAAGCATCTGTGCTGAACACATATTGACTTTTTCCCCTGTCATTATTCTCTAAACCACACAACTATTTACGTAACATTTACATTATAGTAAGTATTCTATTTAATCTAGAGGTGATTTAAAGTGTCCAAAGGATGTGCATAGGTCGTATGCAACAATGAAGTCCTTTTTTTTGGTTAGAATATAAAAGTCTATTTTATATTAGAGAAAAGAAAGAGACTGGGGAGAAGAGATGAGAAGAGAGAGAGAAGAGAGCAGATGCAGGGAGTGAGAAAAGGGAGGATGGATCGACTAAGTCATTTTATACCAGGCCCTTGAGCTTCTTGGGTTTCGGTAAGCAAGGATGGTCATGGAACCAATTTCCTACTGATACTGTTTCAAACATTTGGTGCAATATGGATTCTCCATTGGTGCTCAATATACACTCGCAATTGCTGCTGTAGCAGCTTCTATGTTTTTTGATTCATTATTGAAGCCTGCTGATGCTCTGGCCTCTAGTGGAGGTTAATTACACAGTTGGTGCTGTGCATAAATGTCCCTGTCTGTTCCTAATACCCTTAGGGGTGCTGCAGGAGTTCACATATTCTGTGAACCACTTCGTACACTAAGATCTAGACTCTACTTCTTGCTAATTTTTAACTAAATTCAGCTTATGCCTTTGTAGGTAGGGCTGGGAGTAGGCAATAATCCATGTTCATAGAGGTAGAAGAAATATCCACTTTTTTTTCTTTTTTTGAGACAGTGTCTCACTTTGTCACTCAAACTAGAGTGCGGAGACATCATCATAGCTCCTGTGTTCAAGTAATGATTTTGCCTCACCCTCCCAAGTAGCTGGGAGTATAGGTCCCCACCACAATGGCTGGCTAGTTTTTCTATTTTTAGTAGAGATGGGGTTTTATTCTTGTTCAGGCTGATCTTGAACTCCTGGGCTCAAGGGATCCACCTGCCTCGGCCTCCCACAGTGCTGGGATCTTACAAGGGTATATGTGAAACTTGGTAAATGGTCTGTGATGCCCCATGATTATATCAATGTACACAGCTATGATTAAAAAAAAAAAAAAAAGAAGTAAGCCACTGTGCCCACCCACTATTTTATTTCTCAGCCTCTTCTGCTTCTGTGAGATACTCCATGCTTATCAATGGCTCCTTTTGAGGCTCACCCACGTCAGTTTTGTTACCTCTTGTGAGTCTCTTAGACTAGATACAGATGAGCTAGCTTCATATAGAGAAACTTCCATGAGCTCTGCCTTTACCCAGCCTGGGTGATGTGTTCCTCTCTGGGTTTGTTCTCTCAGGGCACTTACTGCTACTTACTAATTGTCTACAGATCACATATCTGTTTCTCTATTACTCTGTGAACACTGTGAAGGGGAAGATCATATTCCATTTATCATTATGTACTTAGAACTTAGTGCTATGCTTGTACTAAGACTACACAAAAACTTAATTGAACTGAACTGCATTATTTTTTTTCTATTTTTTTATTAAATCATAGCTGTGTACATTAATATGATCATGGGGCACCACACACTTGGTTCATAGACCATTTGACACATTTTCATCACATTAGTTGGCATAGTCCTCCTGGCATTTTCTTAGTTACTTTGCTAAGACATTTACATTCCACATTTACCAAGCCTCACCTGTACCCCTGTAAGATGCACCACAGGTGTGATCCTTTCAATGCCTCTCCCTCTACCCACCTCCCCCCTCCCTCCCCACCCTTTCCCCCTTCCCCCTATTCTTACGTTGTACTGGGTTATAGCTTTCATGTGAAGGTCCTAAATTAGTTTCATAGTAGGGCTGAGTACATTGGATACTTTTTCTTCCATTCTCGAGATACTATACTGAGAAGAATATGTTCCAGCTCCATCCATGTAAACATGAAAGAGGTAAAGTCTCCATCTTTCTTCAAGGCTGCATAGTATTCCATGGTGTACATATACCACAATTTGTTAATCCATTCGTGGATCGATGGGCATTTGGGTTTTTTCCATGACTTAACAGTTATGAATAGGGCTGCAATAAACATTCTGGTACAAATATCTTTGTTACAATGTGATTTTTGGTCTTCTGGGTATATGCCCAGCAGAGGAATTACAGGATTGAATGGCAGATCTATTTTTAGATCTCTAAGTGTTCTCCATATCTCTTTCCAAAAGGAATATATTAATTTGCATTCCCACCAGCAGTGCAAAAGTGTTCCCTTTTCTCCACATCCACGCCAACATCTCTGGTCTTGGGATTTTGTGATATAGGCTAGTCTCACTGGAGTTAGATGGTATCTCAAAGTAGTTTTGATTTGCATTTCTCTGATGATTAAAGATGATGAGTATTTTTTCAAATGTCTGAAGGCCGCGCGCCTGTCTTCTTCAGAGAAGTTTCTCTTCAAGTCCCTTGCCCAGCCTGCGATGGGATCACTTGTTCTTTTCTTGCTAATGCGTTTGAGTTCTCTGTGGATTCTGGTTATTAAACCTTTGTCAGAGACATAACCTGCAAATATCTTCTCTCATTCTGAGGGCTGTTTGCTTGCTTTACTTACTGTGTTCTTGGCTGTGCAGAAGCTTTTTAGTTCGATCAAGTCCCAATAGTGTATTTTTGAAGCTGCTTCAGTTGCCCGGGGGGTCCTTCTCATAAAAAACTTGCCCAACCCAATTTCTTCAAGGGTTTTCCCTTCACTCTAAATGTAATTCAGCACAGAAACAAAGTAAAAAACAAAGACCATATGATTCTCTCTATCCATGCAGAAAAAGCTTTTGATAACATCCAACATCCCTTCATGATCAGAACACTTAAGAAAATTGGTATAGAAGGGACATTTCTTAAACTGATAGAGACCATCTACAGCAAACCGACAGCCAATATCATATTGAATGGAGTTAAATTGGAATCATTTCCACTTAGATCAGGAATCAGACAAGGCTGCCCATTGTCTCCATTGTTTTTTAACATTGTAATGGAAGTTTTAGCCACCACAATTAGGGAAGAAAAGGTGATCAAGGGTATCCACATAGGGTTAGAAGAGATCAAACTTTCGCTCTTCACAGATGATATGATTGTATATCTGGAAAACACTAGGGACTCTACTACAAAACTCTTAGACGTGACCAAGGAATACAGCAACATCTCAGGTTACAAAATCAACATTCATAAATCGGTAGCCTTTATATATACCAACAATAGTCAAGTTGAAAAAACAATTAAGGACTCTATCCCATTCACAGTAATGCCAAAGAAGATGAAATATTTGGGAGTTTATATAACAAAGAATGTGAAAGACCTATATAAAGAGAACTATGAAACTCTCAGAAAAGAGATAGCCGAGAATGTTAATAAATGGAAAAACATACCATGCTCATGGCTGGGAAGAATCAACATTGTTAAAATGTCCATACTACCCAAAGCAATATATAACTTCAACGCAATCCCTATTAAAGTTCCACTGTCATACTTTAAAGATCTTGAAAACACAATACTTCGTTTTATATGGAATCAGAAAAAAACCTCGAATAGCCAAAACATTACTCAGAAATAAAAAAAAAGCAGGAGGAATTCCTCTACCAGACCTCAGACTATACTACAAATCGATAGTGATCAAAACAGCATGGTATTGGCACAAAAACAGAGAAGTAGATGTCTGGTACAGAATAGAGAACCAAGAGATGAATCCAGCTACTTACCGTTATTTAATCTTTGACAAGCCAATTAAAAACATTCAGTGGGAAAAAGATTCTCTATTAAACAAATGGTGCTGGGTGAACTGGCTTGCTACCTGTAGAAGACTGAAACTGAACTGCATTATTTTTAAAGAAGAAAAAAATAAGAGTCAAAATTAAAGATCTGGGAAATCACTAAATTAAAAGCTGAAGTAGAAACCTCAGATTTGGAAGAGGCAAAAGTGGCCATTCTGGTGGATATGTGTGTATACACATATATATGTATACACACATATGTAAATTCTGGGTTTAATTTGCATTAATATACATAAAGCCTCACAACAATTTAATGGTGGATATACCAGCAAAACAGACTCCTCTTGCTTCCCAAATCAATACCCTTTAACTTTGTACAAACTGTGCTTCTATAGTCAATTTGATATTTCCCCATCTCAAAATTGTACATATATTTTTTAAAAATTTATATTTGCCCTGGTTTTTGTAATCATTGTAATTTTTTAAAAGGTGCTTGTAAACTGATGGAAAAGAAAGAGCTTAGGGGTTAGAGTTAGTAGGGGGAAAATCAACACTATTGGTAAAGATTCTAATAACCCAAACTGAGCACATTAGAATAGATCTCCATGTGCTGACATTATCAATGACAGAAGAGTTAATGACTTGGGTACAAATCAATTTAATTCAAAGGCAATTGCCCAGCAAATACCAAGTTTTTTCTTCGTCCTTATGATAAATAGCATATGATGACTAAAATGTCATACTTTTAAAATAAGCAGTTACATAAGAATTATACAGTAGGGTACCCTCAACATTATGAAAAAAATATACCAGTGATGACTAATATATTATAGGGTTCATTTTCTTTCTTTTTTATTTATTATTTTTTTTTATTAAATCAGAGCTGTGTACATTGATATATTCATGGGGCATCATTCACTAGCTTCACATACCGTTTACCAAGTTTCACATATACCCTTGTAAGATGCACCGCTGGTGTAATCCAACCGATCCCCTTCCCTCTACCCACCTCCCCTCTCCATCCCATCCCTTTCCCTCTTCCCACTATACTTAGGTTGTAACTGGGTTATAGCTTTCATGTGAAAACCCTAAATTAGTTTTATAGTAGGGCTGAGTACATTGGGTACTTTTTCTTCCATTCTTGAGATACTTTACTAAGAAGAATATGCTCCAGCTCCATCCATGTAAACATGAAAGAGGTAAAGTCTCCATCTTTCTTTAAGGCTGCATAATATTCCATGGTGTACATTTACCACAATTTATTAATCCATTCGTGGATCGATGGGCACTTGGGCTTCTTCCATGACTTAGCAATTATGAATTGGGCTGCAATAAACATTCTGGTACAAATATCTTTGTTAAGTTGTGATTTTTCATCTTCTGGGTATATGCCCAGTAAAGGGATTACAGGATTGAATAGCAGATCTATTTTTAGATCTCTAAGTGTTCTCCATATCTCTTTCCAAAAGGAATGTATTAATTTGCATTCCCACCAGCAGTGCAAAAGTGTTCCCTTTTCTCCACATCCACGCCAACATCTCTGGTTTTGGGATTTTGTGATATAGGCTAGTCTCACTGGAGTTAGATGATATCTCAATGTAGTTTTGATTTGCATTTCTCTGATGATTAAAGATGATGAGCATTTTTTCATATGTCTGAAGGCCGCGTGCCTGTCTTCTTCAGAGAAGTTTCTCATCAAATCCCTTGCCCAGCCTGCAATGGGGTCTCTTGTTCTATTCTTGCTAATGCGTTTGAGTTCTCCGTGGATTCTGGTTATTAAACCTTTGTCAGAGACATAACCTGCAAATATCTTCTCCCATTCTGTGGGCTGTTTGCTTGCTTTACTTACTGTGCTCTTGGCTGTGCAGAAGCTTTTTAGTTTGATCAAGTCCCAGTAGTGTATTTTTGAAGCTGCTTCAATTGCCCGGGGGTCCTCCTCATTAAATACTCGCCCAGACTGATTTCCTCAAGGGTTTTCCCTGCACTCTCCTCTAGTATTTTTATAGTTTCATGTTTTAAGTTTAAATCTTTGATCCAGTGAGAGTCTATCTTAGTTAATGGTGAAAGGTGTGGGTCCAGTTTCAGTCTTCTACAGGTTGCCAGCCAGTTCACCCGGCAGCATTTGTTAATGGGGCTGATTCTGCCCCATGGTTGTTTTACTCCCTCTGATTTTTTCCCCTGGGGCTTTGTCGAGGGCCTGTACAGTGTTGTCGCCTGATAAACTGGGGCCCTGTCTGGTGTGATGGGGCTAAGTGGTTCTGTCTTGTTTTCAGCCGGTTTCTGTTCCACCCTAGTGAAACAGATACTTTGGATTGAGTCTCATATGTGGAGAAATATCAGCAATTAAGTCACCCCACCCCCCACTGGCAAACAATTGGAAAAGAAAAAGCAAACCTTCCTACCCATGGCACCCATGGCACCACCCGATTTGTCCTCAGGCGATTGGTTCAGTTCAAAAAGGTCCAAATCAGTTGTCTCAGTCTGCACCTGTGTCGGGTGAGACAGTTTAAGAGGTCTCTGGGAACTGGATCACAGGGGTCTGGTAACTACTCTGGTGTGGCTTGCTCCAGTGCTGTGTGGAGCGAGGAGTAGCCACCCAGCCAATATATCAGTCTGGGAAGGTTGCTGCCTCCTTCCCCACCTTGCACCACTTCACACCCAGTCACTAATAGCCCTGCAGTTGGCTGACTCAGTTGCCTGTAGTGAATCGGTACTCCAGGAGTTTGTACCTGCCTGAATCACAAGGAAGTCTGCCAGGCCGCTGCGCTCTGCCTCTCTCCAGCAGGAGGAGGTGAGGCCTGACAACCTCTGGTGCTTGATGAAGGTGAGGGGTTTTCACTCAGGTCCAGTCTCACCTCTGATTAATGTTACTGACAGAACAGAACAGAACAACTCTGTGGTTCCCCTGCAGAAGAGAAGCTGAATTGAGTTCCAAATCAGCTTGTCTTTGCTCTTGTATTGTCTATAGGCTGACGATCCCCTGAGGGCCAGGTGTGTCTTAGGTTTAGTAAAGCGGACCTCTGGGTCAGCCCCACCCTGGGAGTTTCCTTGGTTTGCAAGTTGGAGTTGCCTCAGGCAAATCCTATATTCAGAGTCTCTGGTTGCCCATGGAGACAGGGGGTGTGGCTTCAGAATATTGGGTAGTGAGCCGCATCGCCAGCAAAAGGGGGCTGCTGCCCTATGGCTCATGCAACCGCTGCTCCAGTATAGCTCCCCTCCAGCCAACTGTCCTCTCTCCGCTCCCGCACACCAGAGTCTGCACCAACCAGCAGCAGCCCAGCACCGTCTACACCCTTCGAGCAATCACCCAAGAGTCTGGACCCCTAGGGGATAGGCCTCCAGACCTTGGAGCGAGAGCAGAGGGGAGTGTGGGGAGCCCTGGGAGCCTGGGGTTTCGGGCAGAGAACACACACAGCTCCACACAGTTTCACGCCTGGCTGTATTGTCACCAAAAGACGGCTGTCCACTGTGACTCAGGGAACTGCCACTCGGGTGCGGTCCCCTCTTCGCCGACCTGGACTGGCCTCTAGACCTCAGTGTGAGTGAAGGGGAGCACTGGGAGCTCAGAATTCCAGGTAGAGACCATATACAGTTTATACAGTTTTATGCCTGGCAGGAGGACGCCGTGGCACCCTATTAGGGGAGGTAGGTCCAGTGTTTAGAGGGTCTCTCCCGTGGAGTGTAGTGGGAGGACCTTTGAACTCTGCCTGGTTGTTTGTGGCGCACTCTGAGCCGTTCTCATGGGGGAGGTGACTCCCATCCGCTTGGTGATGGATTTTGTACCTTTTGTTTGTATCCTTGTGGTCGCAGCTCACCTCAGCAGGGTTGACGTGCGTTCTTCAACCTTCTTTCTTAGTGCAGCTCAAATCCACCAGGTTACTTGCTGAATTTTTGTCCTTTAACTCTCTTACTGGACAGGAGCCTCTGTGGAAAGGTGGCTTCAGTCGGTCATCTTGTCTCCTCCTCTGAAAGTTCATTCTTGATCAGAGGGAAATATAGGTTCTAGGAGCTGGATGGACAGACTGCAAAGCACATGGCCAGGATGGCTAATGGTGTTGTGGAGTCGATGGCTCCTCCTGCGGCACCCTCCTGTGCATGAGTAAGCCTGACTGCTAGATAACAGTGAATGCCAAATGCTGCAATGGTAGGTTGAAATATTAATGGTAATTCCTGCCTTGCCAGGTGACCAGAGCATGTATAACGTTCACTGGTGTCAATTCGACTGTCCCCACTTGGAAGACAACACCCTGCAGGCCACATGTCGGTGCAGTGGAAATGAAGAATAATTTGTAAGATACAGAATTCTTTAGTATCTGTCTATCTATCTATCTATCCTTCAAGTTTCTGATAAGAAATCAATGGATGATCTAACTGGCTCTCCCTTATATGTATGAGTTGCTTACTTCTTGCTGCTCTAAAATTTTCTCTTTGTCTTTGTCTTCAATGATGTTTTTTCCTCTGTCATAGTTTTGTTCTTTTTGGTTTTATACAAGTTGGCATTTGTTGAGCTTGGATGTGTAGCTTTTGTGATTTATCAAAACTGGGAAGTTTTTGAGCATTATTTTTTCAAATAACTTTTCTGTTCTTTTGTCTCTGTCTTCCTCTTTTGGGATTTCCACAATGCATATGTTGGTCCACTTGATGGTGTCCCGAATGTATCATGGAAATCTCAGAAGTGGGTGTTGTTTAAACATTTTCACATATTTATAATTTTTTCTTATAATTTTCTTCTGTTACTGGTTTCTAGTTTTAATTTCATTCCATTGTGATTAGAAAAGATATTTTGGGTGTTTCCAATTCTTTAAAATTTGTTAAGACTTATTTTGTAGTCTAGCATCTGGATAACACATAGTTTATCTGTGGAATGCTCCATGCACACTTGAAAAAATATGCATATATTTTTTGCTTTTGATGGGTTGAATGTTTTCTGTATATTTGTTTTGCTCAATTGGCTTACAGTGGTGCCAAAGTTATATTTCCTTATTAATCTTGTTATTATATTCATTATTGAAAGTGGATTGTTGAATTTTCCAAGTATTATTTTAAAATTGTCTGTTTATCCTTTCAATTCTGTCAACATTCTGTCTTCTCATATTTTAGCGTGGTATTGTTTGGCACATATAGGCTTATAATTGTTATGTGTTCTTAGTGAATTGACCCTTTTATCAGCATACAATAACCTTTTTTGACTCTTATAAGTCAAAAGTTACTGACTTGTAAGTAATCAGTTATTGATGTAAAGAATATCTTTTTCTGATACCATAGCCACCTTATAATTCTTTTGGGTACAATTTGCATGAGATGTTTCCCATCTTTTGCCTTTTAATGTGTTTGCGGCTTTGGATCTCAATTGAATCTGTTATAAATAGCATATTGTTGAATCGTGCTTTTATAAAATCCATTTTGCCAATTTCTGTATTTTAACTAAGCTTGATCTATTTATATTTAAACTAATCAGTAATAAGGGAGCCATACCTTTGCCATTTTGCTGTTTGTTCCCTATTTGTTTGTCTGCTTTTTCCTCAATATCTCTATTGTTTTATTCATTTTTGTTTGATGGGCTTTCTATTCATTTCCCTGTCCATATATATTTTTAGTTATTTTCTTAATGGCATTCTGATAATTATAATAAACACTCTACATTTCCAAGTATCTAGCTTGAATTGACATAATTTTGCTTTAGTAGCACACAAAAACTGTTCAAATATATTAAATAATTCTTTGCTTATCTCATTTGTCATTGTCAGAAATTACATCTTTATACATTGTAATATTAATGTATAATACTTTTATGCATTCATCTTTTAAATTCTGTATAAAGTTAAAAGTGAAGTTGCAACAAATCAAAATTAATACTTCTTCCTAATACAACATTCACTTGATGGCGGTAATCTGTTTTTCAGAGTTCTAACATTTTTTTCCCTGATTTTTTTCGGCTTGTTTTTGAAATAGTCTGCAAAGTGACAGGAGTTTGGAATTGTCTATTCCATCATTTTACTCATGTTCTTTTTCTTTGTTTTTCAACAGTAAGTTAACATGTATGAACTCATATTGCAAACTCTGCGTTCTCTGTGGATAAAGGCAATGCTAACATTAGCATGGTTACTCATTGTATTTTGAGGGCTGCTTGAAGTCTGCCCTATGCATGTGTGGTTCAGAGGTCATCTAGAGATGTTGACAGAATTGGTACATAAAATTTAGCATCCATAATTTTCTTCTTCCCAAGACTTCTTGTATCACTTTGCAGGAGTTGTGATTGTCTAAACTTTGTTTTCTGATTCTTGAAAACAACAATAAGGACTGTGAGTTTTCTACTATAGCGTTCACTACCCTATGTGGTGTAAATGGAACCTGCCCTCAAGGTTAAAGCAGTAAGGAATGATATGCTTATCATGTGTAATTTCTTTCTGTTAAGTATTAACTTTCTGCCATATCTGACTAGGTTTGCTTATGCTTTAGTATCTTCACTTGTTTTTATTATTTTGTTTAGAAATTGCAGTTATCTTTGGGAGGGTCTGTCTAATTACAGCTTGCTTGTTTATATCAGAGGAAGAACCTTGGGAGATGTGCTTTGACCATCATCCTGATGCTTTCTGACACTATGCACCAGGTGTTTCCACCAACCACATGTTCTTGTTTTACCATTTTGAGAGTGGGGCAAGAGAATGTCAATTTCTGGCTCTTGCTGCCTCTACAGTTCAACAGAACCACCTTGCAATGTTGAAAAATAAGTAAGGACTCATTCTACAAAAAACCTCCAACATTCTGGCTTAATAGCCAGATATCAAGCCTTGAGCAGAAGAAAATACCTACCATAGTCCCTGTGTAATATTACAACTCTTTGACCTTTGACCAGTACCAAGAAACCATGATGTGCTTTGAATTGCACAGTCTGAAATATGACATTTATCTTCATATGTTAACACGAAGCCACAAAGAAGGGAATTAATCAATAATGAATATCTGGGCCAGAGTTGTTAGGGGCTTCAAAGGTGATCCAAGGAAAACAAATGTAAATACCAAATCTCAAAACCTCAGGGAGCAGGACTTAAAAATGAAGATAAAGTACCTTCCCCATGTGAGAAGCAAGGTGAAATAAAACGAAAACAGATTTTTATCAGATCATAAATGAAAGAAGGCATATTCTGGGTAGCTCAAAAGGCCTTTATCATGTCTAAAAATATACAGATTAATCACTCTGGAATAAAGACGTAGAAAGAATGATGTATTTTCCTTCCTTTATTAAAACAGACTTTCACTCTGTTGCTCCAGTCTAGAGTGTCATGGCGTCATAGCTCACAACAACCTCGAACTCTTGGGGCTCAAGCAATCCTCTTGCCTTAGTCTCATGAGTAGCTAGAACTACAGACTCTTGCTTCAACACTCAGCTAGTTTTTGTATTTTTAGTAGAGACAGGGTCTCTGTCTTGTTTAGGTTGGTCTTGAACTCCTGAGATAGGTGAGCTACCTGCCATGGCCTCCCAGAGTACTAGAATTACAGGCACAAGCCACCATGCCCAGCCTACAATTCTTAATTTCGATGTTCTAGGAGTTCATTCATCTGTGTTTTCTGTTGTGAATAGATGATGTATTAGAAATAGGAAACGTGATCAACAAATAGAAATGTATGCTTAATAAGAAAGTAGAAATAAGCTAAATCATACACTGCTTGTCTCTTTCTCTATGACTAACATCAATACTATACCCTCAGATTTTTGATTTTTTTTTGCATTTTACATGTCTATCAAATTTTTTCTCTCTCTCTTTTTTTCTTTTTTTTTATTAAATCATAGCTGTGTACCTTAATGTGATCATGGGGCACCATACACTAGTTTCATAGACCATTTGACAGATTTTCATCACACTGGTTAATATAGCCTTCTTGGCATTTTCTTAGTTATTGTGCTAAGACATTTACATTCCAGATGTACTAAGTTTCACATGTACCCTGGTAAGATGCACCGCAGGTGTAATCCCACCAATCACCCTCCCTCTGCCCATCTCCCCCCTCCCTCCCCTCCCTTTCCCCCTTCCCCCTATTCTTAGGTTGTAACTGGGTTATAGCTTTCATGTGAAAGCCATAAATCAGTTTCATAGTAGGGCTGAGTAAAAAGTATCCAATGTATTCTATCAAATTTCTTACAGACTTTACGTAGTAAAGAAATTTTTCTGGGATCTTATTTTCAAGCAAAGTAAATTAAAATTTACTACCAGTTCCATATTTTCTTTCTTTCTGGAAATATTAACTTTAATATTTTCAAAGGTAAAGCTGTCAAATCAAAGTATATACAAAAAGAGTGGGTTTTTAATATAACTGGAAATTTAGGTTACTGTAAATTCCAGAAATCAATGTTGCCAATCTTTTATGTATTTTTCATTTTGATGCCTACTCATTGCTCTTCCAATTAGAATTATGCCAAAATAGAATTGTGAAGTTTTTGTGATCTCTCCTGCTATTTAGCCATGAGAAATATATTACACAGAATGTATACTTTCTACTTTCTGGTCAATAGATGCACTGTAAAAATCATCACATTTGTGTTACACATTTTTTCACACTGGAGATGAGTGTGAAATTATATAGAGAGATAGATATACCGAGATAAACAAAATTCAAAAGTAATAGAGCTATCTATGTGCAGATTCATTTCTGCTACTATACATTCGTGAAGTATCTGAGTTCATCACTGTGTAGACCAGGCAATTACAAAGAAGGCAGTGATATAAATAAGGCTCATCTGGTGAGCATTATAGGTTAACATATAAGGTTCCCAACTGAGAACCTTAGCATTGTATAGGATCATCTACTGAGTGTTTTGTGATCTCAGACAGATTATTGTGATAAAATAAATTGCTAAGAAAATCCGTTTTAATCCCACTAGAGAATTATTTTCACTGTACATCCCATACAATATTCACTCTGGATGATGTTAATTACTTTTGGTTAAAATACCTTTAAAAACACTGAGGGATGCTAAGCCCAATCAGCTTCTCTTCTGTTTTGTTTTGATATGGAGGATTCCTTGATCATTTCAAAAGCTGATTCATATTATTAAAAAGGGAACAGTATGTTCTGTTCTCCAAACATTTTTAATCACTGAACTCTTTTATAGGAGAGAGTATCTTATACAAATTTTGCTGCTCAGATTTTGTCATATATTATATTATTGTTATTTTGTAGTTTGAGGGATAACATTTAAAAAAAATAAATGAGATGGAAGATGATGCCAGAAATATGCACATAATACTACGTCTGTCTTTTTTCCAAGTTTGTTTACTTCCGGAATCTACCCATAACTTCAGAAGGAGGCCATAAACTCTAGCTAAGAAACTAAGCTATAGCATGGTAATATAAAAGACACTAGATTGTGTATCATAGCGCAATCACTTTTGAAGAAGAATGTTGTGATAGTAGGTAAAAAGTATCTGTATTGGCTTCTCACATGCTGGCCAAAATATAATATATTTTCAAAAAATATCATTGCTTTTGTTAAGCAGAATTGAAGCAAAAAGTATTAGTAAATCTCAGTAATTGAATTATGTATTATCAGATATCATGTTACCACTATGTACATAAAACTTACATGTGTACTAAAATCAAGGAGACTACCCAGATGGTGTATAAGGCAAATGCTACAATGCTGACTTAGAACTAGGTTTAAGATTATTTATTAGTAAAAAGGAATGAAAGAAAAATATTACAGTATAGAACACTTGGCTACTGACCCAGTTACAAAATGACGTGAAGTCAGAGTAATTGGTTTTTTACACAAAATATTATTTGTTATTACAATTTGATTTAATGCCAGACATTTTTCTAAAATTTGATATTTAGCTTAAACATATAAATAAAAATAATACTTAAAACATGGAGAAGAGTCTTTATAGGTCACATATAGTGGGGAACCAGACGCCGTAGGCTTAGTTCATCCAAGCCATTAAACAATTACAAATAAAACAGAAACAATTTTTGTTACTGGGGATAGTAGCATCGAGAGTTCCTACATGAAAATTATCTTAATTGTCTAGTTTCTAGTTCCAAATGCCTCTTGCTATCTCCAGAATAAGTTTCCGTATGATAGTTTCACCACCATGCTAAAAAAAGAGCAGTGTAGTGGGCTCTGGAAAAGGCAGAACATCGTGTTGCTCCTTCAAAGACCAGTTTTCTGTCATTATTCGACATGGTCTAAAAGAAAAACTGAATGAGAGGATAGTAACATGAATTCACATGAAGAGATAAAACACACCAGTAATAGCAACTATATAAATAAATGTAAAAGACAGTATAAATGCATTTTTGTTTATAACTCTTTTTCAATGTGTTTATATTGTTTTTATTTTATTTTATGCATTTACTTTTGCTGTTAAGTAATATCCAGGTGTCTGCCACAACACCTGGATATTTTTTCTATTTTTAGTAGAGACAAGGTCTCGCTCTTGCTTAGGCTGGTCTTGAACTCCTGATGGCAAGTAATCCTCTTGCCTGGACCTCCCAGAGTGCTAGGATTATAGGCATGAGCTACCACATCTGGCGTGTTTTAATTACTGTTTTTGATACACAATAGTTGTATTTATTTTGTGGGAGTACATGTGTATTTTTATGTACACATACGGTGTGTAATGATCAAATTAGGGTAACTGGGGTATATGTCACCACAAGCATGCATCTTTTCTTTATTTGGGAGCATTCCAATTCTTACAGCTATTTTGTACAATGCAATTCATTTTTGTTAACTGCAATCATCTATTATACTATTGAACATTAGATCATGTTCCATCCATTTAACTGTGCTTTGTACTTATTAGCCGACCTCTCTTCAACTACCTCTCGCCACTGCCCTTCTAGCCTCTGGTAACCACCAATCAACTCTATAGCTCCATGAGATCTACTGGATGTGGTATTTATCTTCCTGTGCTTATTCACTTAATATAATGACCTCTAGTTTCACCCCTCTTGCTGCAAATGACAGGATTTCACTTTCTCTTATAGATGAATAATATTCCATTGTGCTATTTTGTTTTCTTTACCCATCTCCATTCACCCATTATTGGGCACTCAGGTTAATAACATATCTTGGTTATTATGAGTAGTGTTGTAATGAACAAAGGCGTCCAGCTATCCCTTTGATATACTGATTTCTTTTCTTTTGGATATATACCTAAAAGTTGGATAGCTGGATTATATGGTATTCTATTATTATAATTTTTATTAAATCATAGCTGTGTACATTAATGCAATCATGGGGTACAATGTGCTGGTTTTATATACAATTTGAAATGTTTTCATCAAACTGGTTAACATAGCATTTTCTGAGTTATTGTGTTAAGACATTTATATTCTACACCTAGTAAATTTCACATGTCCCCTTGTAAGATGCACCTTAGGTGTGGTCTCACTATTACTTTCCCTCCACCCATCCTCCTCCCTCCCTCCCTTTCCCCTTTTCCCTTCTTCTTGGGCTATAATTGGGTTATAGCTTTCATAAGAAAGGTATAAATTGGTTTCATAGTAAGACTGAGTACATTGGATACTTTTTCTTCCATTCTTGATATACTTTGCTAAGAAGAATATGTTCCAGCTCCATCCATGTAAACATGTCAAAGGTAAAGTCTCCATTTTTCTTTAAGGCTGCATAATATTCCATGGTGTACATATACCACAATTTATTGATCCATTCATGGGTTGATGGGCACTTGGGCTTCTTCCATGACTTAGCAATTATGAATTGAGCTGCAATAAACATTCTGGTACATATATCTTTGTTGTAATGTGATTTTTTGTCTTCTGGATATGTACCTAGTAGAGGAATTGTAAGATCGAATGGCAGGTCTATTTTTAAAGGAATGTATTAGTTTGCATTCCCACCAGCAATGTAGAAGTGTTCCCTTTTCTCCACATTCATGCCAACATCTCTGGTTTTGGGATTTTGTGATATGGGCAAATCTTACTGGAGTTAGATGATATCTCAACGTAGTTTTGATTTGCATTTCTCTGATGATTAAGGATGATGAGCATTTTTTCATATGTCTGTAGGCTGTGTGCCTGTCTTCTTCAGAGAAGTTTCTCTTCAAGTCCCTTGCCCAGCCTAAGATGGGAACACTTGTTCTTTTCTTGCTAATGCGTTTGAGTTCTCTGTGGATTCTGGTTATTAAACCTTTATTGGAGACATAACCTGCAAGTATCTTCTCCCATTCTGAGGGCTGTCTGCTTGCTTTACTTACTTAGTTCTTGACTGTGCAGAAGTTTTTTAGTTTGATCAGGTCCCAGTAGTGTATTTTTGATGTTGCTTCAATTTCCCAGGGGGTCCTCCTAATAAAATATTCGCCCAGGCCTATTTCTTTCTTGTGTGTGTGTGTGAGAATCACACTATAAAGCCATTTTATTACCATTTCTTTTTTTTTTTTTTGAGAATTTTTCTTTCCCTTTTTTTTTTTTTTTATTAAATCATAGCTGTGTACATTAATGCAATCATGGAGCACCATGTACTGGTTTTATATACCATTTGACATATTTTCATCACACTGATTAATATAGCCTTCCTGGCATTTTCTTAGTTATTGTGTTAAGACATTTATATTCTACATTTAGTAAGTTTCACATGTACCCTTGTAAGATGCACTGTAGGTGTGGTCCCACCAATTACCCTCCCTCTACCCAGCCTCCACCCTCCCCTCCCTTTCCCCTTTCCCCATATTCTTAGGTTATAACTGGGTTATAGCTTTCATGTGAAAGCCATAAATTAGTTTCATAGTAGGGCTGAGTACATTGGATACTTTTTCTTCTATTCTTGAGATAAGAAGAATATGTTCCAGCTCCATTCATGTAAGCATGAAAGAGGTAAAGTCACCATCTTTCTTTAAGGCTGCATAATATTCCATGGTGTACATATACCACAATTTATTAATCCATTTGTGAGTCATTGGACACTTGGGCTTCTTCCATGATTTAGCGATTTATGAATTGGGCTGCATAAATAATGTGGTACAAATATCTTTGTTATAATGTGATTTTTGGTCTTCTGGATATATACCTAGTAGAGGAATTGTAGGATCGAATGGCAGGTCTATTAGGCCTATTTTTTCAAGAGTTTTCCTTACACTTTCTTCTAGTATTTTTATAGTTTCATGTCTTAAAGTTTAAATCTTTAATCCAGTGAGAGTCTATCTTAGTTAATGGTGAGAGGTGTGGGTCCAGTTTCAGACTTCTACAGGTCGCCAGCCAGTTCACCCAGCACCATTTGCTAAATAGGAAATCTTTTCCCCACTGAATGTTTATAATTGGCTTATCGAAGATCAAATAACAGTAAGTAGCTGGGTTCATCTCTTGGCTCTCTATGTGAAAATGCCATACATTTTATAGTAGCTGTATTAAGTTACATTCCCACCAACAGTGTACAAGCATTCCTCCTTCTCTGCATCTTCACCAGCATCTGTTACATATTGTCTTTTTTGTAAAATCCATTTTAACTTGGGTGAGATGATATTTAATGTGATTTTGATTTTCCTGTTGATTAGAGACAAAGAGCATTTTAAAAATGTGCCTGTTGGTTTTTTTATGTCTTCTTCTGAGACATTTATATTCAGAGATTTTGCCCATTTTTAAAACAAATGATGATGGTGATTTGTTATTCAGCTTTTGGGGTTCCTTGTATATCCTGGTAATTAATTCTTTGTCAAATGAATAATTTGCAAATTTCTCCTATTCTGTAGGTTGTCTCTTCACTTTTAAAAATGGTTTTCATTGCTGTGCACAAGCTTTTGTAGCTTCATGTAATCTTATTTGTCTGTTTTTGCCTGGGTTATTCATTTAGCCATGAATTCTGACCAAACCAATATTCTGAAGCATTTCATCAATGTTTTTATGCAGTACTTTCACTTTTTTCAGGTCTTATGCCTAAACTTTTATTTTATTTTATTTTATTTTTTTATTAAACCATAGCTGTGTACATTAGTATGATCATGGGGCACCATACACTTGGTTCATAGATCGTTTGACACATTTTCATCACATTAGTTAACATAGCTTTTGTGGCATTTTCTTAGTTATTTTGCTAAGACCTTTACATTCCACATTTACTAGGATTCACATATACCCTTGTAAGATGCACCGCAGGTGTAATCCCATTAGTCCCCCTTCTTCCCCCTCCCTCCCCCCTCCCTCCCCGCCTAAACCTTTACTCTATTTTGCTTTAATTTTTTCATATGATGAGAGGCAAGGGTTTAGCTTCTTTCTTCTGCTTAGGACCATCTAATTTTCCCAGCGTATTTTTTGAAGAAACTGTCCTTTCTCCAATGTATATTCTTGTCACCTTTGTCAAAAATGAGTTGGCTGTAAAACTGTAGATTTATTTCTAGATTAATTATTCTGTCTTATTTGTCTATGTATGAATTTTTATGCCAGTATCATGCTGTTTGGGTTGTTATAGCTTTATAGTTTATTTTG
This sequence comes from Nycticebus coucang, assembly GCF_027406575.1. Taxonomy (NCBI): domain Eukaryota; kingdom Metazoa; phylum Chordata; class Mammalia; order Primates; family Lorisidae; genus Nycticebus; species Nycticebus coucang. The sequence continues at coordinate 102,450,240 of NC_069783.1, read as the reverse complement.
AATAAGGGAATAAGATTCCTTATTCAAAATAAAGGAATTCTTTATTCCTTTATCAACTAATAAATTGATTGGCACTTGAATTGATGCCATAACTTTGCCGTTATGAATTGTGCTGCAGTAAAATTTTGAGTGCAGGTGTATTTTTCATGAAGTGATTTCTTTTCCTTTGGGTTGACACCTCAGTAGTGGGACTGATGAACTGAAGGGTAGGTTTATTTTTAGCTCTTTGAGGAGTTTCCATATTGTTTTCCCTAGGGAGTTCTACTAATATACTTTTCGGTCCCATCAATAGTAAATAAGCATTTCTTTTTCTCTGCATCCAGGCAAGCAGCTGTCATGTTTTGGCTTTTTAATAATGGTCATTCTGACAGGGGTAGGGTGATATCTCATTATGGTTTTAATTTGCATTTCTCTGATGATTAGTAATGTTGAAATTTATTTTTATTTTTGTTTGTCTTTTGTCTATTTTGATTTGGAAATATTTGTTCATATCCTTTGCCCACTTTTTAATAGTGTTGTTTGTTTCTTTTTTTCTTGCTGATTTATTTTAGATCTTTGTAGATTCTGGTTATTAGCCTTTTGTGAGATGCACAGTTTGCTAATGTTTTCTCACATTCTGTAAGTTGCCTGTTTAGTCTGTTATTTCCTTTATTATGCACAAGCTTTTAATTTAATTAAGCCTCATTTATTTATTTTTATTTTTTCTGTATTTGCCTTTTGGGTCTCAGTAATAGAAAGATAGCCTTTTCAAGAAACATTGCTTAAGCAACTGGACCTCTACAGCCAGCCATCTCCCCCACACACTCACACACACACAGCCTTGATGTCAACCAGACCTATAAATATATAACTCGAAATGGATCATGGACTTAATTCTAAAGTGTAAAACAATAAAATCTTTGAAAAGCTCACAGTACAAAATCTTTTTTTTTTTTTTTTTGTAGAGACAGAGTCTCACTGTACTGCCCTCGGGTAGAGTGCTGTGGCCTCACACGGCTCACAGCAACCTCTAGCTCTTGGGCTTACGCGATTCTCTTGCCTCAGCCTCCCAAGCAGCTGGGACTACAGGTGCCTGCCACAACGCCCGGCTATTTTTTTGTTGCAGTTTGGCCGGGGCTGGGTTTGAACCCGCCACCCTCGGCATATGGGGCTGGCGCCCTACTCACTGAGCCACAGGCGCCGCCCGACAGGACAAAATCTTTAAGATGTAGAGCTAGTGCTAGATGAAGAGTTCTTAGACTTGATACCTAAAGCATGATGCATGGGAGGATAATTAGTAAATTGGGCCTCATAAACTTATTTTTGTTCTGTGAAAGACCCTGTCAAAACAATGAAAAAGAAATCTACTGGCTGAGAAAAAATATTTGAAGAGACCGTATTCATCAAAGGACTACTATCTAGAATAGTAATTCATGTATCTACCAACACAATCAAGATAAGGAAAAATTTCATCAAATCAAGGATCCCTCAAAGATCCTCAAGGATCCAAACACAACTCAATGGTGAATGTGTGCAAAAGGCATGGAAAGATATTCCACTAAAGAGGATGCATATATGCCAAATAAACATATGAAAATATGCTTAACATCAGTTGCTATTAGGGAAATGTAAATTAAAACCACAATGACATATTACCACTCACCCAGGAGACTATACAAAAAATATTATTACAATACCAGACGCCGTAATACTGTGGAGAAATTAGACCTCTTAAACACTGATAAATGATAAAAGTGTAAAAAGTAAAATTTATATATTGGTTGTAAAATGTAAGAGCCACTTAGGAAAATAGCTTGGAAATTTCTTACAAAATTAATATGTAATTACCATGCATCCAAGTATTTACATTCTTAAGCATTAATCCCAGAGATATTAAGCTTTAAGTTCAAATAAAACCTGTACAATAATAATAAAGCTGCATGTGTCAACTCTGTTTGTAATAAAGAAACTAGAAATAGCCTGTATGTCTTTCAATAGGCAAATGCATAAACAAAGTGTGACACATCAGTAGTATAGGATAGTACACAGTGATAAAAGGAGCACTTTATTACCAATGTGACATTTATCAGGGGTAGAGAAAAAAGCCAATTCATAAAAGTTGCATATAGTATAAATTAATTTCTATACCATTTTTCAAGGACAAAATTTTAGAAATGAAGAACAGGTTAGATATTGCTGGGGTTAGAAATGGGGGTTTGGTGAGCAGAAAAAAGATGAGTATTGATAAAGGACAACATGAGGGATCCTTGATTTGATGAAATTTTTCCTTATCTTGATTGTGTTAGTTATAACATACAAGCCAGCCATCTTACCTCTAGGTATTTACCCAGGAGAACCCAAAATCGGTGTCCATATGAAGAATTATGCATAAAACATTCATTGCAGCTTTACTAATAATAGTCTAAAACTGGAAGCTCAAATGTCCATAACCTCATCAGTGAAAAAACAATATGTCAAATAATTATATTATGGAGTATTACTCAGCAATAAAAACAAACTATTGATATATGCTACAACACAGATGAAACTCAAAAACATGCTATTCAGTGAAAGAAAGCCAAATTCCAACAACTCCATATTGTATGATTCCACATAATAGTAAACGTAAAGGAGATGTTTGCCTAAGGTTAGTCATTAGGAGTGGGAATTAATTGCATATAACATGAAGGGATTTTATGGGCTAAAAAATGCTGAAACTTCATTGTAATCAGCAACTGAATTTGAATTGAATTTGAACTAAAATTGAATTTTACACTTAATATACATTTCATGATATGTAAATTATAGCTCAATAAAACTGTTATAAAATTACTGATACAAAAGACAAAATGCATGAATTTCAAAATCAGTTCATTGAGTATAATATCCCTTTCACAAAATGGGGCAATTTATATGGCTGTAAATATATGAAATCCCAGAACTTTCTATTATTCTTTATGATGAAAAATATCAGAACAATAGTTTCTTCTTATGGGATAAAATGAATATTTCCTCAAAAGGAACATAAAGGATAGTAATACTTGACATCTTGCCAATAGGGGGCTACTAGCTTATGTATATGGATTTTTCTAAAACTTTGCACATGGACATCTGAGTTTTTTGTATTTTATTTTGTAAATTCTACCTCAAAATACATAATTTAATATTGAAATTATTAATATGCATAACAAAATATGGTTGAAATGTGCTGATGTCTGTAACATACTTTGAAATCTAGAAAAAAAATGGATTGATAGATACAGGAATGAATAAATGAGCAGATATGTGGGTGTGAATAATAGAATCTGGGTCGTGAGACTATGAGTTCTTTCAATTTATTTATATCTTTTTTTTATTAAATCATAACTGTGTGCATTCATATGATCATGGGGCACCACACTTGGTTCATAGACCGTTTGACACATTTTCATCACACTAGTTAACATAGCCTTCCTGGCATTTTCTTAGTTATTTTACTAAGACATTTACATTCCACATTTACTAAGTTTCACATATACCCTTGTAAGATGCACCGCAGGTGTAATCCTATCAATCCTCCTCCCTCTACCCACCTCCCGCCTCCCTCCCCACCCTTTCCCCCTTCCCCCTATTCTTAGGTTGTAACTGGGTTATGGCTTTCATGTGAAGGTCCTAAATTAGTTTCATAGTAGGGCTGAGTACATTGGGTACTTTTTCTTCCATTCTTGAGACACTTTACTAAGAAGAATATGTTCCAGCTCCATCCATGTAAACATGAAAGAGGGAAAGTCTCCATCTTTCTTTAAGGCTGCATAGTATTCCATGGTGTACATATACCACAATTTATTAATCCATTCGTGGATCGATGGGCACTTGGGCTTTTTCCATGACTTACCAATTATGAATAGGGCTGCAATAAACATTCTGGGACAAATATCTTTGTTATGATTTGATTTTTGGTCTTCTGGGTATATGCCCAGTAGAGGGATTACAGGATTGAATGGCAGGTCTAATTTTAGATCTCTAAGTGTTCTCCACATCTCTTTCCAAAAGGAATGTATTAATTTGCACTCCCACCAGCAGTGCAAAAGTGTTCCCTTTTCTCCACATCCACGACAACATCTCTGGTCTTGGGATTTTGTGGTATAGGCGCTAGTCTCACTTGAGTTAGATGATATCTCAAAGTAGTTTTGATTTGCATTTCTCTGATGATTAAAGATGATGAGCATTTTTTCATGTGTCTGAAGGCCACGCGCCTGTCTTCTTCAGAGAAGTTTCTCTTCAAGTCCCTTGCCCAGCCTGCCATGGGATCCCTTGTTTTTTTTCTTGCTAATGCGTTTGAGTTCTCTGTGGATTCTAGTTATTAAACCTTTGATAGAGGCCATCTACAGCAAACCGACAGCCACAATTTATCTATATCGTTGAACATTTTTGTAGTAAATTGTTGGAGAAAAAGAACACAATTCCACAGTTCCCTCCCACTCGTACTATTTGGTAAAATCTGTAAAGCAGTTATTTAAAACAAATGTGTCTCTTCATATATTTGATCAGTTGGAATTTTTATTGAGGAGACATGTTAAATTTCAACAAAATTCTTGATGTCACCTGGAAGTTTGTATAATGCTATTACTTAAATTGGAGTTAGCACTGCCACTATGTCTTATGATTCCAAGTAGACTACAAAAAGAGATAATTATGTGGCAGCAAAGGGTTTGGAGGCCTACAGGATAAAATTTCAAACTCATGTAATTGATCATGGTTTTCTGTTTAAGGCCTCCTGATCAACGAACTTGAGTTGAAAGTAAATATATTTGGAATAAACATTTTGGGGACAATTATTGAATGTTATTTTTAAAAGCCAGTTCAGCACAAAAGAAGTCTCTGAAGGTAATTGGCTGATTTGCAAAGCAAAACAAGTGTTTGATATACAAAGGAAAGCAAATTAAGTTTGCAAAATTGTATGCTTGTACTTCACAGTATTTAGGCTAAATACCTGGCACTACTTCGTTTATAAAGCCTTCTTACTAAAAATGCAATTTTAATATGTTTTAATGCTGCTTATGTTTAGCAAGTCATAATTACATTTCATTCCACTCCTTTTTATTTGCTTGGTTCTTTGAAATACAAGAGTATGTTCTTTTCATTTACAGTTAAAATATCAAACACAAAATAAAGACTTTTGTTGTACTTAATGATAATATTGATTTTCTCTACATATGTATATGTGAAACTATTTTTATTGTCCTGTGTGGTATGTGAACAGAAGTAGAGTAACATTTTTCTTGCATCCTTTAAAGAACTTCCTCCATTAAATTTAAATTAGGGTTTTGTAAGAGAATAGTTTTACATGTGTCGTTTTAATGATTGCATAAGAGTCAATTTTTAGTGAACATAGGTGTTTCAAGATATATGTATAATGAATGGATTGCATTAAACAAGCTGTTACTAAAGTACTTCAGTAGAGTCAGTGAGCTATCTACTTATTTGGCATTGACTTGTGTGTGATGGCAATAGTGATTTTTATTCTTTTAATACTTCATTTTTTGGAGCAGTTCTGGGTTTACAGCAAAATTGAAATGAAGGTCCAGAGATTTCCCCAACATCCTCTGCTCCTTCCAGTCCACACATCCTCCCTATTATCTCTATCCTCCAACAGAATGGGGCACTTTTACAATTGATTAATCTACATTGACACATTTTTTCTTTCAGAGTCCATAGTTTATATTAGGGCTCACTCTATAGGTGCTGTACCTTTGTTTAAACATTTAAATGAATGTATAAGGACATTCAAATACAGAGTATTTCAGTGCTCTAAAAACCCTCTGTGTTCTGCCTGTTCATCCCTCCCTCCTCGCTAACACTGGCAACCACGGATTTTTTTACTGTTGCCTGAATTTTGCCTTTTCCATAATGTCATAGAGATGGAATCCTAAAATATCCAGCCTGTTCAGCCTGTCACCCTTCACTTGGTTGTGTGTCTTTAGCTGTATGGTACCACTTCAGACTAATTTTTCAATTTTTTTTTGTCCAGGCTCACACAATTGTCTTAAACTCCCAGCCCCCAAGCCATTCTCTCATCTTAGCCTTACGAAGTGCTGGGATTACAGGTGTCAGACACTGTGCTCTGCCTAAACCTGCCTTTGTACTTTGAATCCCATCTTAGTAAGCTGCAAACAGTATGTGGACAAACTGCATCCTAACCTAAGTGTATATTCTTATAACAAATAACCAAGGTTCAGCCAATCACAACAGCCAAGCTTCAGACAATCACAAGCTGCTGCCAACTGGTCTGACCACCAAGGCCTCATCAAGTTCAAATGAGGCAAACAGCTGAGCTGTAAACAATCAAGCTGTATAAACTTGTTAAATTTGTCTGAAGTTGTTTTTTTTAGCTTTTTTTTTTTTTTTTTGCAGTTTTTGGCCCAGGCTAGGTTTGAACCCACCACCTCCGGCATATGGGGCCGGCGCCCTATCCCTTTGAGCCACAGGTGCCACCCTGAAGTTGTTTTTTTAACATTTTGTTCCTGATCTTAGTGGGACAGCTTTGAATATAATCAGTATAATGTTCGCTGTAGGTTTTTTTGATAGCTGTTATTTTACACGTCAAGTTGAAGAATTTCTCACCTCTTCATAGTTTATGGAGAATTTTTATCATGAATGAATGTAGGTTTTTCTCACATTCTTTTTCTGCGTCTCTTGATGGGATCATGTGATTATTCTTCTTTAGCCTATTGATGTAATTGATTACCTGGGTTGATTTTCAAATGTTGAAACTGCCTTCCTTTCTTGGGATAATGTCTACTTAGTGGTAATGGGTGACTCTTTTATACATTGCTGCGTTTGGTTTGCTAGTATTTTGTTGAGTAATTTGCATCTCTGTTCATGAAAGACATTGATCTGTAGTTTTTTTTCATAAAAATGTCTGTGTCTGGTTTTGGTGTAAGGGAAATACTGGCCTAATAGAATGAGTTAGGAAGTATTTGCTTTGCTTTTGTTTTCTGATACAGATTGTAGAGACTTGGTATAATTTCTTCCTTTAACATTTATTAGGATTTACTTGTAAACTTATCTAGCACTGGTGCTTCCTATTATGGAAGGTAATTAATCAATTTTTTAATATATTATGCTTATTAAAGTCAACTATTCTTGTGTGAGTTTTGGAAGATTGTGTCTTTTAAGAAATGTGTTCATTTTATCTTGATTATCAAATTTGTGGGCATATAGTTCATAGGATGCCTTTATTATTCTTTTATGACCATGGGATTTGCAGTGATGTCCCCTCTTGCATTTGTGATATTAGTAATTTGTGTCTTTTCTCCTTAGCCTAGAGGCTTATTGATTTTATTGATCTTTTCAAATAACTAGCTCTAGCTTTGTTAATTTTCTATTTTCATTTTATTGTTTTGCTGTGATTTTTATTATTTCTTTTCTTCTACTTACTTTGGATTTAAATTGCTCTTCTTATTTTAGTTTCCTAAGATGGAAGCTTAGATGATTGGTTTTAAATCTTTCTCATCCTCTAATATGTGCATTTACTCTCTTGCTCAGCCCTGGTTTCGCAGCATCTCGCAGACACTGCTAGTTGAGCTTCCATTTTCATTTAGTTCAAAATATTTTCAAATCTCTCTTAAAATTTCTTTATAACACGTGTGATATTTAGAGGCATGTTGTTTAACCTCCTAAGTCCTTATTTTATTCAAATTTCCTTAGTTTTTAACCCATCATTTTTCTGTGCCAGGCCCCCACTCAGGATGCCCCATTGCATTGAGTAATCTCATCTCTTTAGGCTCCGCTAGACTGTGGTAATATCTCATAGTTTCCTTGTTTGTGATGACTTCGGCAGTTTTAATGAGTAATGAGTTTTAATGAGTCAGGTACTTTATACAATGTACCTCAGTTGTAGTTTGTTTAATTTTTATCTCATGTTTGGACTGTGATCATATGTTTTGGGGAGGAAAAAAATGCCTTACCATGGAGGTACAATGCCATCCCCATCATGTCACATTAAAAACATAGGCTATTGTATGACTCGTCATTGTTGACATCTGCCTTGACCCCTGGGCTGAGGTGGTGCTTTTCAGGTCCACTGTAAAGTAACTCTCCCTTGCTTTCTACACTTCACTCTTTGGAAGGAACTCACTATATGCAGCCCACATTTAATGGGTGGAGAATTATACTCTACATGTTTGAAGAGGGCATATCTACATAAATTACTTGGAATTCTTCCATATGGAAAATTTGTCTCTTCTTTCCCATTTTTTATTATGTATTCATTCATATTGATAGTGTCTCATGGATATTTATTTTGTACTTTTGGTTATAATCCAATACTACATTATTTATTTTCTTGACAACTTTTGAATTGCATCTTCTACAGTTGGCTACCATGTCTTCTAATCATTGCTGTCGTTCTTTGGTTATTTTTAGTATCCACCCCCCCACCCCACCCCCACCCACTGCAGGATGTTCTGAGCTCATCTTGTATATTTACTGCCCTATTGTAGGATAAACAATTTTGCTAAGAAATCCTATTTCTTTCATAGAGAATAGTACTAAGAAGCAAGATATGGTCCAAGGGTATTCTCCTTGTTACTGGGATGTCATTGCTTGCAGTTCTCAATAAAAGAGTTTGGGAATAAGTGTGATTAATAACCACACACTTTATGCACATATATAAAATATGTGTGTGTATGTGTGTATATCTCCATCTGTGTCTTTATTATGCAAAAAATGAGTTCATATCATTGTCTACAACTCTAGTCCAGTACCACATGAATCCTTCGAGCCTTCTCCCTCGCTTATCTGCAGCTTCCTATTCCAATAGTGAGAAACCTGGCTCCCACCATCTGCCATCTATTTACTTAATTATTCAGTTCCAGTGTATCTGTATGATTGTTTCAGAATTTCAATATCATATCTTAATGATAAAATTGTGCTAGCCAAGGCCATCCTTGAATTCTGTATATTCTCCTACAGTAAGATAAAGGGCTGTGTACTCAAAGTACCCAGAAGAAATATTTTAAGCACTGAAGGAAATTAAAATCCAATTAAGTATTTGAGAATGGATTTCAGTTTCTTTGCCTCCTATTCACATGAAGTATTATTAGTATTTGCTACCTAAAAGTGAAGAGGTAATTAGAGGAAAATATGTAAACCAATTCATCATCTTTTCGTCTGGTGGCCAGAAAAACATAACGCTCTCAGTTTATTGTTAGGAGAATTTTTAAACTGTAATGAGGAAGCTCAGTTTTAATCTTCCATTTTCCTTAACCATGGGAGACAGTTTCTTTTATTTCTAGCATCATAAGCAGTCACATAAAATATTTTCTATCTTCAGATATTAATAATTGTTATGTTAGAATTATAGGATCCTAAATTTTTAGAGCATACACGTTATAAAAACTGAAAGCTAAAGGTATACTTGTTTGGTCCATTTTTTTCTATCAATTATTTTGTAATTTTAAAGATTAATGTCTATAAGCATTAACACAAATTTAATTCAATTTTGCAATACTTCTGTAAATGTGAATCTAATGGGCCGTTAGGTAAGTTTTCTCAAATTTGTAATAGTAAGAGGCATTAATCATTCCTTAGTCATATTGCGTGTGAATCATGTGGACTGGGCATTATTCTGCATATTGTAATTGATATCTGTGATCTGTTTACACTGTTGATGGAGAATGTAAGCACATTCTGTTAGTGAATGTTTCTGACATTAAGCACTGCTGCTCAGTAAGAAGGTAAAGAAAAATAAACCTTATCTTTGAGATCATTTAACCAGTGTTTCAAAAACTTAATAGTTGTGGAAGTCCACATGATATTTGACATACAAAATTAATAGAAATTGAAGCTAAAAAAATGTGTATTGCTAATTAACCCCTTAAAATAAGTTAATGAACAAATGCAGTATTTAAAAATTTTAAGGACAACAAATCAACTTCTTTTTTATTTTTATTTTTTTACTGTTGGGGATTCGTTGAGGGTACAAAGAACCAGTTTACATTGATAAGGAGCCTCCTGTAGTTGTGTCCCGTCCCCAAAAGGTGTACCACAACCCTTGACCCCGCCATCCTCTCCTTCCTTCCCTTTCTTAACACTCCCCATCCCCCACCATATATATATTTTGAGACAGAGTCTAAAGCTGTCACCCTGGGTAGAGTGCTGTGGTGTCACAGTTCACAACATCCTCCAACTTGGCTTCAAATAATCCTCTTGACTCAGTTTTTTTTTGTTATTTTTAGTAGAGACAGGATCTTGCTTTTTCTCAGGCTGGCCTTGAACTTGTGAGCTCAAGCAATCCATCGCCCTTGGCCTCCCAGAGTGCTAGGATTACAGGCTAGTTTATACTTCTAATGCAAAATAGTTTTGGAGACATCATGGGTTTTTAAAAGAGATTTCTATATTCTAAGAATTCAACTTTGTTCCAACTAGTAAAGCTATCTGAACTATATTATTGTTTATTTATTTTCAGATTTTTTATGCTAGTATTAAGACTGAATTTCATTGGCTACAATAAATCTATAACTAATGGCTTGTGGATGGTGATAAAAGCAAATCTGAATATCTGTTCTGTGATTTTAGTTATAGATGTCTTAGGCAAGGGTGTGCTTTTTTGCTGAACATGGTAATAAAATCCTTTCAATATTTCAGCAAATATATTGAACATCTATTATAAGCCAGGTGGTCTATGTGCATAATAACTTTTTAATGTTTTTTTGCATTTGCCAAGGAAGTTGAATAATAAAAGTAACACTTTATTTAATGATATATGCTATTTCACAATTGTGATTTTCCAGGAAATAGCACCTTTTCAGTTGTGCCGGTGTTGTAAGGAGAACAAAACATACATTTTTGTTTGTCTCATTATTTTATTGGTGAACCAGAGCTTATTCATGTTTTATATACTGCAACACATGAAATAATGAAGGTCACAGTCAGTGAATTCTTCATTCTTGGCCAAATACTGGTAATAGCATGCTTCTTTCTATTTTTCTACTTAAAAATTACTTAAAATAAAAGTGAATATGTATTTATTATAGAAAGAACAATCTTTTCTTTCAAAAAATAAATAATTCAGTAACTTGACTTTATTACTTGCTGAGCTGGGACCGTGTGAGAATCAATTTGCCTGTTGTTCTTTTTTTCTCTGCCTTTGTGATGTAGCTCATCATATTTGGGAAATACAGTCCTGGGTAGAAAGGCATAATTTTCTTTCTTTTTCCATCCCAATAATTTATGCTTATTTTAGGAGTCTAAATATTTATTACAAATAAAAATACACTATGGTTTATTGTTATTATTGTTATTTTTAGGATTAATAATTCTTTTGAATGGGCCTTTGGACCCCAGCTGCTCAGTACTCTGGCCTTCCTGAATGTAGGTAAGGAAGTTGGTGTTCCATTAGCCAGGTTTAATCAGCAGACCTGTCTTGTTTGGGTCATAGAATTTTGGCATATCTTAACATCTTAAAGTAAGATTTTACATAAACATTCAGATTTCTCATGACAGATTTTCTCATGGATGGTTGCTGACATCCACAGGAGAATGAGTAGATGGGTTGAACAATTACTGCTCTCCTTAGATATGAAGGCATCGTTCTAACCACCTGTTGTTTTCTTGAGGCTGAGGGCAAAAGTCACTTTGCATTTCCTCTGCATTGTCACTTTGCTTTTATTATAGTAAAGGCTAGGAAAAATAAAATATTTGTTTAATTAGTGTTTTTATCAAAAGTGGGAAAATGAAACAAACAGCAAAGACTAATCATCTTACCATACCCATCTCACTTACTATATTATAAGTCTGGACACCATACATAAGCCCGTGATCTCTAGTGTACTTGAACATTTGGAAGTGTGTGTGTGTGTGTGTGTGGGGTGTGTGTGTGTGTGTGTGTGTGTGTGTGTGTGTGCTGGGAGTTCAATTAGTTTTTTATTTTATTTTATTTTTTTTTATTAAATCATAGCTGTGTACATTAGTATGATCATGGGGCACCATACATTTGATTCATAGACCATTTGACACATTTTCGTCACACTAGTTAACATAGCCTTCCTGGCATTTTCTTAGTTATTTTGCTAAGACCTTTACATTCCACATTTACTAAGATTCACATATACTCTTCAATGCAGTGGGCAGTATCTGACCACAAGGTGTCAGACACTACCTTGGGAACTGAAGATACAGAACCGAAGGAGACATGATAGTGTTATAATAGGATGTATGGTCTAGCTACCATAATGGAGGTCCTTTGTGATTGTTTCCTAATTCATTTTACATTAAAAAAATACTTGCTTTTATTGTGTGCTGCATGATAATTACCTGTATCACAGTTGAATTCCCCATCTTATTAATCAGTGGTAGAAAGTATTACTAATTTTGAAGGCACAATTTCAAAGGTACTATATTTTTTCAGTAATTTTTGCTAGTGTACGTTAAAGTATTAAAAACATCTTGATGACTGATTTGTGAAGGAGGATGAGAATATTTCTATTGAGGAAAAGGTAATTCCTGGCAAGAAGTATACAGTAATACTTACAGGAAAGGAAAAAATTGCACTAGAAAAAATGAATTTATTCATTGTTACTTGCATGTCAGTTATAGTCGATAAGTTTTTATCGTTGATGGATCTATATTACTGTCTGGGAAGGAAAATAAAAAAGTATGCAAACATCTATCATTTCAGGCAGGCTTTACTGTCATTAACGTTCAACATTTTCATTGCACACACTGGGGACTTACAAAATGATGGGTTTCTAGTTCTTAATCCATCCACCCTAGAGAGCAGATGGGAGGAAAGTCAATTCATAAGTCACAATGGCAGTAGCTTTAGCTGCTGCTGTTACGGTTTAAAGCCAGAAGTGATTGCTCCGTGGAGAGCTTGGTAATCCTCGAGGTAACTGTGGATTGGTTGATGTTCTATTAAAGACGAGGCCAGAGACCTTCCATTACAAAACAACAGAGTGGAGTTAAAGGAAAATTCTATAGCTTAGTTTGGAGACTAGCAGTTAGGTAAAAATAATGGAAGTTAGAAAAGAAATTCTTAGGAACGTTGTCAGAAATTTTCCTTCTCTGCAACAGTTACATTGTCTATCTCTTCTCTTAAAACTATTCCTGCTTGAAATGATCAAAGTAAAACAATGGTAATAATTTAAGGTCATGTGGGTAAAGCAAACATTTAATCTGACGTCTTTTATGCCTCTAGAAGGAAATGTGCCCTGTGATTCAATTGCTTTATACTGCTGATAGCCTTTTTCTCTTTAGAATGCAGATCATGTTAATGATTTTTAAATGGAACATCTCTTACATATGCAATTGGCAAATATTAGAAGTCTTGCAAAGATCTTACAATTTATTCTAATATTGGCAAATATTAGAAGTCTTACAATGATCTTACAATTTATTCAGTTTTTTCCTAAACTGCCTCTAACCACACTAGGAAATGATTTCTTTGTACTTCTCTTTAAGCAAATGGTCTTTGCAAATAATTTTTTTTAATACTCAGCTGATCTGTAAATAATCTTCATTTAATAGTAACATTAATTAAATTATTATTAGATTTCTGGGTAATGAAATAAATAAAAATATCACCTGAATACAATGTCATATTCAAGGCTGAGTGATTAACAGCTACTCAACATCTTTAGTAAATTTACCCTTTTCTCCCTGAGTAATATTACAAAACTCACTTAAGGCTCAACATCTTCTTGAATCTTCATGTGTTCTATTTTGTAATCAGTGCTCTGGATAGGACAAGGGCCTAATTGCTCAAGTGATAAGGGGTAGCACATGTATTAAGCTCTCTGACTGCTCTTCAATAGTCTACATGCATAGTCCAAAGGGAGAAGGAATGAGAAGGAAGGAGTTTATCCATTGCTTGATAATCACAAATTCTTTTAATCTTCCCAATGCACCATTGGGTAGCATCATTCTCCTGCAGATGAGATGGTTTGCCTCATATGTTAGGTAAGTAAGTGGTGAAACCAGGATTCCAATGCAATTCTCTATGACTCCAAAGTCCTTGTTCTCCTTTCCTCTGTCCCCACAGTGTCTTTGAATATACACTATAGGTTCTGTCTTCTTTCTTCCTTGGATCAGACTTTCTTCCTCCATGGATCCCTCTTCACTCACTAAAGCAAGGTCTAAGGTGCAAGGCACCTGAATGGCCACCACGCTACCCATCTAACTACCCGCCGCTGAGAATATGGACTTTATATTCTAGCTTTTACCCACATCTTTAGGATGGAACCTTCTTGATGGCCTTGTTGGGGATCACCTTAGACAATTTCAACTAGGATAGGCACATCATTCCAAACATAACCACATGGATGCAGCTAATAAACCAAGTTTTAATTAGTAATTAATATAAGTGCAGTAAAAATAGTAACAGAGTTCAATAGATGTCCATTGGTTGAAGCTTGAGAATGAAAAGGAAAGTAAGGATTATGCCAGTTTCCCCCAGATTGATATGTATTTTTTTTTATTAAATCATAGCTGTGTACATTGATATGATCATGGGGCATCATTCACTAGATTTACAGACCGTTTACCAAGTTTCACATATACCCTTGTAAGATGCACTGCTGGTGTAATCCCAACAATCCCCTTCCCTCTACCCACCTTCCCCCTCCCTCCCCTCCCTTTCCCCCTTCCCCCTATTCTTAGGTTGTAACTGGGTTATAGCTTTCATGTGCAAACCCTAAATTAGTTTCATAGTAGGCTGAGTACATTGGGTACTTTTTCTTCCATTCTTGAGATACTTTACTAAGAAGAATATGTTCCAGCTCCATCCATGTAAACATGAAAGAGGTAAAGTCTCCATCTTTCTTTAAGGCTGCATAACATTCCATGGTGTACATGTACCACAATTTATTAATCCATTCATGGATCAATGGGCACTTGGGCTTCTTCCATGACTTAGCAATTATGAATTGGGCTGAAATAAACATTCTGGTACAAATATCTTTGTTATGATGTGTTTTTTGGTCTTCTGGGTATATGCCGAGTAGAGGGATTACAGGATTGAATGGCAGATCTAGTTTTAGATCTCTAAGTGTTCTCCATAACTCTTTCCAAAAGGAATGTATTAATTTGCATTCCCACCAGCAGTGCAAAAGTGTGCCCTTTTCTCCACATCCGCGCCAACATCTCTGGTCTTGGGATTTCATGATATTGGCTAGTCTCACTGAAGTTAGATGGTATCTCAAAGTAGTTTTGATTTACATTTCTCTGACGATTAAAGATGATGAGCATTTTTTCATATGTCTGAAGGCCGCGCACCTGTCTTCTTCAGAGAAGTTTCTCTTCAAATCCCTTGCCCAGCCTGTGATGGGATCCCTTGTTCTATTCTTGCTAATGTGTTTGAGTTCTCTGTGGATTCTGGTTATTAAACCTTTGTCAGAGACATAACCTGCAAATATCTTCTCCCATTCTGAGGGCTGTTTGCTTGCTTTACTTACTGTGTTCTTGGCTGTGCAGAAGCTTTTCAGTTTGATCAAGTCCCAGTAGTGTATTTTTGAAGCTGTTTCAATTGCCTGGGGGGTCCTCCTCATAAAATACTCGCCCAGCCCGATTTCTTCAAGGCTTTTCCCTGCACTCTCCTCTAGTATTTTTATAGTTTCATGTCTTAAGTTTAAATCTTTGATCCAGTGAGAGTCTATCTTAGTTAATGGTGAAAGGTGTGGGTCCACTTTCAGTCTCCTACAGGTTGCCAGCCAGTTCACCCAGCACCATTTGTTAAATAGGGAATCTTTTCCCCACTGAATGTTTTTAATTGGCTTGTCAAAGATTAAATCATGGTAAGTAGCTGGATTCATCTCTTGGTTCTCTATTCTGTTCCAGACATCTACTTCTCTGTTTTTCTGCCAATACCATGCTGTTTTGATCACTATTGATTTGTAGTATAGTCTGAGGTCTGGTAGCGTAATTCCTCCTGCTTTGTTTTTATTTCTGAGTAATGTCTTGGCTATTTGAGGTTTTTTCTGATTCCATATAAAACGAGGTATTGTTTTTTCAAGATCTTTAAAGTATGACAGTGGAGCTTTAATAGGGAGTGCATTGAAATTATATATTGCTTTGGGTAGTATGGACATTTTAACAATATTGATTCTTCCCAGCCATGAGTATGGTATGTTTTTCCATTTGTTAATATTTTCATCCTTTGTTAGATAAATTCCCAAATATTTCATCTTCTTTGGCACTACTGTGAGTGGGATAGAGTCCTTAACTGTTTTTTCAACTTGACTGTTGTTGGTATTTATAAAGGCTACCGATTTATGAATGTTGATTTTGTAACCTGAGACGCTGCTGTATTCCTTGATCACTTCTGAAAGTTTTGTAGTAGAGTCCTTAGTGTTTTCCAGATATACTATCATATCATCTGCGAAGAGCGAAAGTTTGATCTCTTCTGACCCTATATGGATACACTTGATCGTCTTTTCTTCCCTAATTGCAGTGGCTAAAACTTCCATTACAATGTTAAAAAAGCAATGGGGACAATGGGCAGCCTTGTCTGGTTCCTGATCTGAGTGGAAATGATTCCAATTTAACTCCATTCAATATGATATTGGCTGTGGGTTTGCTGTAGATGGCCTCTATCAGTTTAAGAAATGTCCCTTCTATACCGATTTTCTTAAGTGTTCTGATCATGAAGGGATGCTGGATATTATCAAAAGCTTTTTCTGCATTGATTGAGAGAATCTTATTGTCTTTGTTTTTTAATTTGTTTATGTGATGGATTACATTTATAGATTTACGTATATTGAACCAGCCTTGAGATCCTGGGATAAAACCGACTTGGTCATGATGTTTAATTTGTTTGATGTGTTGCTGGATTCTGTTTGTTAGGATCTTGTTGAATGTTTTTGCATCTATATTCATTAGTGATATCGGTCTATAATTTTCTTTTCTTGTTGGGTCTTTTCCTGGTTTGGGGATCAGGGTGACGTTTGCTTCATAGAACGTGTTGGGTAGTCTTCCTTCTTTTTCTACCTTTTGGAACAGGTTGAGTAATATAGGTACTAATTCCCCTTTAAAAGTTTGGTAGAATTCAGATGTGAAACCATCTGGTCCCGGGCTTTTCTTTTTAGGGAGGTTTTGTATGGTTGATGCTATTTCCAAACTTGATATGGGACTGTTCAACATTTCTACTTGATTCTGGCTAAGTCTTGGAAGGTGACGTGCTTCCAAGTATTGGTCAATTTCCTTCAGATTTTCATATTTCTGAGAATAAAGTTTCTTGTAATATTCATTAAGGATTTTTTTTTGATGTCTGAGGAGTCTGTTATTATTTCATCTTTGTTGTTTCTGATTGATGAGATTAGAGATTTTACTCTTTTTTTCCTGATTAGGTTGGCCAAAGGTTTATCTATTGTATTGAGGCTTTCAAAAAAGCAGCTTTTGGATTTATTGATCTTTTGTATTATTCTTTTGTTTTCAATTTCATTTCATTCTGCTCTAATTTTGGTTATTTCTTTTCTTCTACTGGGTTTGGGGTTGGAATGTTCTTCCTTTCCAGTTGCTTCATGTGTCCCATTAAGTTGTTAACTTCCTCTCTTTCCGTTCTCTTGAGGAAGGCTTGTAGTGCTATAAATTTCCCTCTTAGAACTGCCTTTGCAGTGTCCCAGAGGTTCTGATAGTTTGTGTCTTCATTGTTGTTTTGTTCCAAAAATTTGGCGATTTCTTTCTTAATCTCATCTCTGACCCAGCTATCATTCAGCATAAGGTTATTTAACTTCCATGTTTTTGCATGAGTATGCAGATTCCTATTGTTACTCAGTTCAAGTTTTATTCCATGGTGGTCCGAGAAGATGCATGGAATAATTTCTATTCCTTTAAATTTACTGAGGTTAGACTTGTGACTTAAGATACGATTGATGTTGGAGTAAGTTCCATGGGCTGATCAGAAGTATGTGTATTCAGTTTTGTTGGGATGAAATGTTCTGTAGATGTCTGCTAAATCCAAATGTTGGATGGTTAGGTTTAACTCTAAGATTTCTTTGCTCAGCGTCTTGTTGGAGGATCGATCCAACACTGCCAAAGGAGTGTTGAAATCCCTGACAATTATGGAGCTGGAGGAAATCAAGTTACTCATGTCTCTTAGAGTTTCTCTTATAAATTGAGGTGCATTCTCGTTGGGCGCATAGACATTAATAATTGCGATCTCATCATCTTGAGTATTACCCTTAACAAATATGAAGTGGCCATTCTTGTACTTCCTTACTTTTGTTGGTTTAAAGCCTATTGTATCTGCAAATAAAATTGCAACACCTGCTTTTTTCTGATTACCATTTGCCTGAAATATGGACGACCATCCTTTCACCCTGAGTCTGTATTTGTCTTTTAAGTTAAGATGTGACTCTTGTATGCAACAAATATCTGGCTTGAGTTTTTGTATCCAATCAGCTAACCTATGCCTCTTTAGAGGACAGTTTAAGCCATTCACATTAATGGAGAATATTGATAAGTCCGGTGAAGTTTTGGATATCGAGTTTTTCAAAAGTCCAGTGGGCATTTTTAATCCTTTCGCCAGTGTGGAAATTGGAGTTTGATCCAAAGTTTCTGAGTGAGTTTACTTTTGTGGTATAGGATTGGGTTGGTCATTATGGAGGATAGGTCTGAGAATATCCTGAAGAGCTGGTTTTGTTATGGCAAATTTCTTCAACATATGAATGTCATTAAAGTATTTAATTTCTCCATCATAAATGAAACTCAGTTTTGCTGGATACAAGATCCTGGGTTGAAAGTTATTTTGCTTTAGGAGATTAAAAGTCGGTGATCACCCTCTTCTGGCTTGAAAATTTCAGCAGAGAGTTCTGCAGTCATTCTAATATTCTTGCCTTTGAAGGTAATGATTTTCTTTCTCCTGGCAGCTTTGAGGATTTTCTCCTTCATATTAACTTTAGTGAAGTTAACTATGATATGCCTGGGGGACGTCTTATTGGGGTTGAGTCGTGCTGGGGTTCTGACGCTGTCCGCTATCTGAATTTCAGAATCTCTAGGCATGTCTGGAAAATTCTCTTTCATCATTTCATGCAGAAGGGCCTCTGTGCCCTGCGAGGCCACTTCATCTGTTTCTGGAACCCCTATGATTTGGATATTCGCCTTCTTCGAATTATCACAGAGCTCTTGGAGAGAATGATCTGTTTTTGCTCTCCATTTGTCTTCCTCTTTGAGAGTTTGGAGCGTTCAAAGGCTTTATCTTTGATGTCAGAAATCGTTTCTTCTGCTTGCTCCATTCTGTTGCTGAGGGACTCTGCTGTATTTTTCATATCTTTGAGGGCTGCAAATTCTTGCTTCAGTGTGTGTAAGTCTTTGGTGGTTTTGTCTTTAAATTCGTTAAATTCTTGAGACAACTTTTGAATTTCTCCTCGAATTCCTAATTCCACTTTGTTAATCTTGTCTGCAATCCAAATTCTGAATTCGATTTCTGACATCTCAGCCAGTTGTTTATGAATGGGATCTTCAATTGGATCTGCCATATCTTTCCTTGGGGGGGTTAATCTATTCTGGTTATTCATGTTACCAGAGTTTTTCCGCTGATTCCGCCCCATGGTTGTTTTACTCCCTCTGATATTTTCCCCTGGGGCTTTGTCGAGGGCCTGTACAGTGTTGTGGCCTGAGAAACTGGGGCCCTGTCTTGTGTGGTGGGGCTAAGTGGTTCTGTCTTGTTAACAGCTGTTTTCTGTTCCACCCTAGCGAAACAGATACTTTGGATTGAAGTCTCAGCTGTGGAGAAATATCAGCAATTAAGTCACCCCGCCCCCTACCTGCAAACAATTGGAAAAGAAAAATCAAACCTTCATACCACCATACACCTAGGGCACCACCTGATTTGTCCTCAGGCGATTGGTTCAGTTCAAAAAGGTCCAAATCAATTGTCTCAGTCTGCACCTGTCTCGGGTGAGAGAGTTTAAGAGGTCTCTGGGAACTGGATCACAGGGCTCTGGTGGCTACTCTGGTGTGGCTTGCTCCAGTGCTGCGTGGAGTCAGGAGAAGCCACCCAACCAATAAATCAGTCTCGGAAGGTTGCTGCCTCCTTCCCCACCTTGGACCACTTCACATCCAGTCACTGATAGCCCTGCAGTTGACTGACCCAGTTGCCTGTAGTGAATCGGTACTCCAAGAGTTTGTACCTGCCTGAATCGCAAGGAAGTCTGCCAGGCTGCTGCGCTCTGCCTCTCTCCAGCAGGAGGAGGTGAGGCCTGAGAACCTCGGCCACTTGATGAAGGTTGAGGGGTTTTCGCTCAGGTCCAGTCTCACCCCTGATTAATGTTACTGACAGGACAGAACAGAACAACTCTGCAGTTCCCCTGCAGAAGAGAAGCTGAATTGAGCTCCAAGTCAGCTTGTCTTTGCTCTCGTATTGTCTATAGGCTGACGATCCCCTGAGGGTCCAGTGCGTCTTAGGTTTAGTAAAGCGGATCTCTGGGTCAGCCCCTCCCTGGGAGTTTCCTTGGTTTGCAAGTTGGAGTTGCCTCAGGCAAACTCAGAGTCTCTGTTTGCCCAGGGAGACAGGGGGTGTGGCTTCAGAATATGTAGTAGTGAGCCGTATTGCTAGGAAAAGAGGGCTGCTGCTTTATGGCTCAGGCAACGGCTGCTCTGGTGTAGCTCCCCTCCTCCGTTCCCATACCTCATAGTTTGCACCAATAGGCTGCAGCCCAGCACTGTCTACACCCCTCGAGCAATCGCCCAAGAGTCTGGACCCCTGGGGGACAGGCCTCCAGACCTTGGAGCGACAGCAGAGGGGAGTGCAGGGAGTGCTGGGAGCCCGGGGTTGCGGGCAGAGAACACACAGAGCTCCACACAGTTTTATGCCTGGCCGTATTGTCACCAAAAGATGGCTGTCGTACTGTGCCTCAGGGAACTGCCACTCTGGTGCAGTCCCCTCTCTGCCCACCGACCGGGACTGGCCTCCAGACCCCAGTGTGAGCGAAGGGGAGCGCTGGGAGCTCAGAATTCCAGGTAGAGACTATATACAGTTTACACAGTTTTATGCCTGGCAGGAGGACGCTGTGGCACCCTAGTAGGGGAGGTAGGTCCAGTTCCCAGAGGTTCTCTCCTGTGGAGTGTAGTGGGAGGAACTCTGACCGGTTGTCTGTGGGGCACTCTGAGCCGCTCTCATGGGGGAGGGGACTCCCGTCAGCTTGGTGATGGATTCTGTACCCTTTGTTTGCATCCTTGTGTTTGCAGCTCGCCTTAGTGGGGTTGACGTGTGATCTACAACCCTCTCTCTTAGTGCAGCCCAAATCCACCAGGTTACTTGCCGAGTTCCTGTCCTTCAACTCTCCTTCTGGACGGGAGCCTCCGTGGAAAGCTGGCTTCAGTCATCCATCTTGTCTCCTCCCCGACTTCCCATTTTCTTTTTAATTTCTCTCATCAAGGTTTTTTTTAGCTCTTCTGGTGCAAGTATTGTATTATTTTTGTTAAATTTACTCATAAATTTTTTTTTATTCTTTATGCTCTTGAGTATGGATTTGTTTTCTTAATTTCATTTCTAGATCTGTATTGATGAGTCATCTTTCTCTTGTTTCTTTCATGATTTTCTCTTTGTCATTTATTTTTTATTTTTTTGCAGTTTTTGGCTGGGGCTGGGTTTTAACCCACCACTTCCGGCATATGGGGCCAGTGCCCTATTCCTTTGAGCCACAGGTGCTGCCCCCTTTGTTGTTTATTTTTAATAGTTTCACTATGATGTATTTAGGTTTTATTTCTATACAGTGATCTACAAAGGTCTAACAAAGAATTCATTGAATTTTTTAGAGGAATAGATTAACAGTTATAATGAAATTCATAAATGATTTGGAAGCTTTAAGCCATTCTTTCTTAAAATATTTTTTTCTGCCCCTTTCTTTCCTCTCTTTCCAGGACTTTTGCTACACACCTTGGTAAGCTTGATATCATCCCACAGGTCTCTAAGATTCTTTTAATTTTTAATTTTTATTTTTTTCTCTCTCTATACTTGGATAATTTCTATTAATTTATCTTCAGATGAATCATTTTGTGCCATCCTCAATCTCTTGCCGAATTCTTTTGATGAAATTTTTATTTCAGTTATTATACAAGTATATTTCAAGCCTAGAATTTCCACTCGATTATTTTTCAGAAGTTTTGTTCTTTTATTAGTATAATCTATTTATTGAGAAATTATCATTATACTTTCCTTCAATTCTTTAAGTATGTTTTCCTTTAGGTATTTGCACATGTATAAAATCTTACTTGAGATATTTTTTCTGTTAACAATAAAATTTGAGCCACTCAAAAATGATATCAATTAACTGCTTTTGTTTTCCTGATTATGGGTCATATCTTCCTATTCCTGTTTTCTTTTCTATTCCTTTTTTTAATGATTGCATTTGTTAGGTAAAGTCCCTCTGACAATTGTGTATTGCCCCCACGAGGTGTGTCATGCACTGAGACCCCATCCCATATCTTCCAATTCTTTTACAAGTCTTGAAATATTTTGTCAAAAATTGAGCCTCTGTCTTGTTTGTTGTTTCCCCCCTCCCCACCTTTTTTTCCATGTAATAACTTACCTAAACCAATGTTTAGACATCTCAGGTCATTAAGGATTTCGCCCTCTGCAGGTGGATCACTGTTTGATCCTGAGGGTTCATAAAGCTCAGGAGGTCTTGCATCTCCTTTGTGTGTGCATGCTCCCTCATGTTACCCAGAGTTAGGTGGTTGGCTTGTAGCTGGTCTGATGTCTCCTGCATGCATACATACTATTCCAGAAACTCAGGGATAAATGAAGAGTTTATAAAAAACATCTATGGTATCTCATTCCCTGGATTTCCTTTTAACTATATGGTTTATTTACTAGTCTGTTGTTGCTCAAAATAGGACTCCAGCCTCAGGCTAGCTGAGCAGCTGTCCTTCCCCATTTGCTGGACATGGAGGTTACTGCTATTGATGACAATGTTGTTGGGTATGGTAGTGAATGACTTACTTCCTGTGTTTTATTTATTTTGGATCCTTACCACACTAAGTATAATACATACACATACACACAGATATAATGAATATAAACATATGTAAATGTGACTTCTTTGTAAAAGAAAGAGAAAAACTAAAAAAAAACCCTTAAAAAATCTTTTGAAACAACACATGAAATATAAAGCTAAATGAGTGCTTCACCTTGCTATGATGTGAATGTTTATGTTCCCTTCAGATTCATTTGTTGAAACCTAATCTCCTATGTGATGGTACTAGACTTTAGAGCATTTGGGAGATGGTTAGATCATGAGGGAAACGCCCCCATTGATGGGATTAGTGACCTTATGAAAGAGGTGGCAGAGAGCTGTTAGGCCCTTTCCATCATATGAGGACATGAGAACAGTGCCATCTATGAACCAAGAATGGGCTCCCACCAGGTACAAAGTCTGTGGTGCCTCCATCTTGGATTTCCCAGCCCTTAGAACCATGAGAAATAAATTACTTTGTTTATTAGCTTCCTATTTTGGTGCCTTGTTATAGAATCCCCTTGGACTAAGACACACCTTCATTTACATTTACACCACTCAGTTCTTAAGGCATTTCAATTTTTTTTTTTTATTTTTCTTAAGGCATTTCAGTTTTTTAAATTTTCACCTTTATTTATATTCACATTACCCAGTTCCTAGGATGCTATCCTTTCTATTCACACAAGGTTTTTCCTCTTTATAATTTACCTGAGCTTTCAACAGAAGCTAAGTTCTTCCCTAGTAAATGTATCTTATCCTTGTTCTCCGAAAGTCTGTCATAAATGACAATACATTGGGAGAAAAGATTTACAACTTTTTATTGAGATTACAAATTCACTCACGATGTTACCTTCAGGCAAAAAATTTAATATATGCATTTTAAGATTTTCATTCATGAAATGATTTAAAAATTTTTATAAACATCTCCTGTTAAAAATTGGGGAATTTGAGTAGAAGGACAAATCCCTGACTTCAGTGAGCTTCAGTCTGGTAGGGAGATAGGTAAAGAGGCAGCAGGCCAGTGGTCCCCATGCCAAATTGGGAGGAGTGTGTCTGTGGCCTGTTCAAGGTACTATGAGAGCAGAAGGGCAGAGGAGGTACAACAAGGGAAATGTCTTGAAGGTGGAGGTCAACATTGAATCCAGTCTTCAAAGTCATAAATTTAGTGCCAAAGAGAGGGAATTCCAGGAAGGAGTTACATGGGCAAAAGCATGGGCCCTGAGGGGGAACAGTTTATTTGGAGAATTGCACATATTTTGGTTTTTATTATATCTTATTTATTTGTTTAACTTATGTAGGATGTAGTGGGTGTCAGGCTCTGTTTCAAGTGTTTTATAAGTTTTAGTTCATCAGAGGTCCTTAGCTTTTAATGCATCTTTAGAACTGATATTGGCAAACTAACAGCCTATAAGTCAAACTCAGCCCAGTGGCTTCTTCTGTAAGTGCTGTTTTATTGGAAACAGTCATGCTCATTTGTTTTTCTATTATCTGCAGCTGCGTTAACATTACAATGACAAAGGTGAGAAATTGCAACCAGAATCTTATGGATCATTTTCTGTTTCTTTCTTTTTTTCTTTTTTATTGTTGGGGATTCATTGAGGGTACGAAGAACCAGGTTACACTGATTGCATTTGTTAGGCAAAGTCCTTCTTGTAATCGGGTCCTGTCCCCAAGAGGTGTGTTATACCCCATGATCCTCCACATATGTGACTCTTTTACCTAAAACGTTTGCTAATATCTAGTGAAGAACTTAGCCTTAAAGTAAAGACATGAGGCTAGAGAGAGAAAGAAAGGTGGTTTAAGGAAGGGGATTCATTTGCCAGTGTCTTGCAATGTAAGGTAATTGTTCCTAAGTGTAACTGCACACAGCAACCTGTGTCATTAACAGGGGCCCATTATGTTTCCGACAAAGGTTTAATAACCAGAATCCACAGAGAACTCAAATGTATAAGCAAGAAAAGAACAAGTGATCCCATTGCAGGCTGGGCAAGGGACTTGAAGAGAAACTTCTCTGAAGAAGACAGGCACACAGCCTACAGACATATGAAAAAATGCTTATCATCTTTAATCATCAAAGAAATGCAAAAAAAAACTACTTTGAGATATCATCTAACTCCAGTAAGATTAGCCCATATCACAAAATCCCAAGACCAGAGATGTTGGCGTGGATGTGGACAACAGGGAACACTTCTACACCGCTGGTGGGAATGCAAATTAATACATTCCTTTTGGAAAGATGTTTGGAGAACACTTAGAGATCTAAAAATAGATCTGCCATTCAATCCTATAATTCCTCTACTAGATATATACCCAAAAGACCAAAAATCACATCATAAAAAAGGTATTTGTACCAGAATGTTTATTGCAGCCCAATTCATAATTGCTACATCATGGAAAAAGCCCAAGTGCCCATCGATCCACTAATGGATCAATAAATTGTGGTGTATGTACACCATGGAATATTATGCAGCCTTAAAGAAAGATGGAGACTTTACCTCTTTCATGTTTACATGGATGGAGCTGGAACATATTCTTCTTAGTAAAGTATCTCAAGAATGGAAGAAAAAGTATCCCATGTACTCAGCCCTACTATGAAACTAATTTCTGGCTTTCACATGAAAGCTATAACTCAGTTATAACCTCAGAATAGGGCAAAAAGGGGGGAGGAGACAAGATGGTGGACTGAAGCCAGCTTTCCACAGAGGCTCCTGTCCAGAAGGAGAGTGAAGGGACAGGAATTTAGTAAGTATCCTGGTGGATTTGAGCCGCACCAAGAGAGAAGGTTGAAGAACGCACATCAACACCGCTGAGGCAAGCTGTGATCACAAGGATGCAAACAAAAGGTACAAAATCCACCACCAAGCAGATGGGAGTCCCCCTCCCCCATGAGACCAGCTCAAGAGCCCCACAATTAAACAAACGGGCAGAAATTAAAGGCCCGCCCACTACACTCCACGGGAGAGACCTTCTAAAAACTGGACCTACCTCCCCTACTAGGGTGCCATGGCGTTCTCCTGCCAGGCATAAAACTGTATAAAACTTTAAAAATCCTTTGCCGGCAACCCTGAATCCTCAACACTCCCCTCCCACTCACTGAGGTCTGGAGGCCTATCCCCCAGGAGTTCGGATTCTTGGGTGATTTCTAAAGGGGAGTGGACAGTCCCCAAGCTGCAACTGGTCAGTGCTGACTCTGAGGCACTCAAGTGAGGAGAGGGCAACCGGCTAAGGGGGAGTCACGCCTCGGCAGGACTTCCTTGCGGTGCGGTGCAGCAGCCCTCCCTGTGCATCAATACGGCCAGGCATAAAACTGAATGAAACTCTAGCTTCCCCCCACTCTCACTCGGGGTCTGGGGGCCTGTCCCCCAGGAGTTCGGATCCTTGGGTGATTTCTCGAGGGGAGTGCACAGTGCCCAAGCCGCGACTGGTCAGCGCTGATTCTGAGACACGCGAGTGAGGAGAGGGCACTCGGCTGAGGGGGAATCACGCCCTGGCGGCACTTCCCTGTGGTGTGGTGCAGCAGCCCTCCCCAGGCAACAATATGGCCAGGCATAAACCTGAATGAAACTCTAGCTTCTCCGCTAAGCTCTCAGCACTCCCACCTACTCTCACTCGGGGTCTGGGGGCCTGTCCCCCAAGAGTTTGGATCCTTGGGTGATTTCTCGAGGGGAGTGCACAGTGCCTGAGCTGCAACTGGTCAGTGCTGACTCTGAGACACATGAGTGAGGAGAGGGCACTCCGCTGAGGGAGAGTCACGCCTTGGCGGCACTTCCCTGCGGTGCGGTGTAGCAGCCCTCCCCAGGCAACAATACAGCCAGGCATAAAACTGAATGAAACTCTAGCTTCCCCCCACTCTCACTCGGGGGTCTGGGGGCCTACCCCCCAGGAGTCCAGATTCTTGGGAGAACTCTCGAGGGGTGTGGACAGAGCATAAACTGCGGCCACTCAGTGCTGACTCAGGGGTGCGAGACAGAGGAGAAAAGAGTCGGCTGGGTGCCCACACCAGAGCGGCAGTTCCTGGAGGCAAATCAACAGCCATTTTTTCTTTAACACCAAAACGGCTCACTTCTGGATATTCAGAACCCACACCCCCTGTCTCCCTGGGCAACCAGAGGAGGCCACCAGTGAGCAAAGGATTTGCCTGACTCTGCTCACACACCCAGGAAGCTTCCAGGGCAGGGCCGACACAGAGAGGTAATCGGGCACAAACCTCCAGCAGGAAAGATGTTTGAACTCAGAACAGCCCGTCTTCTGTAGGCGATTTTAGCAGAAACAGAGACAGAACCCCGCAAAGTTGTCTGTTCTGTTCTGTTCTGTTAGCAACATCAATCAGGGATGGGGCTAAGCCTGAGTGAACACCTCCCTCCCATCACCTGCATCAAGCACTCAAAGATGTCAGGCCCCATCTCCTCCTGCTAGATAGCAGCAGACTACAGGGACCTGGCAGACTTCCTTGCAATTCAGGCAGGTGCAAACCCCTGGAGTATCTGTTCACTGCAGGCAACCGGGTTAGCCATCTGCAGAGATACCAGTGACTGGGTCTGATGGAGGGGCAAAGTGGGGAAGGAGACATCAACCTTCCCAGACTGATCTATTTGCTAGGTGGTTCCTCCTGACTCCATGCAGTACTGGAGTAAGCCATATCAGAGGAGTCACCAGACCCCTGTGATCTAGTTCCCAGAGACCTCTTGAACTCTCCCACCCGAGACAGGTGCCGATTGAGACAATCGATTTGGACCTTTTGAACTGAACTAATAGACGGAGGACTTTTCAGGCAGTGCCCTGGGTGTGCGGTTGTAGGAAGGTTTGATTTTCCTTTTCCTTTTCAAATTGGTGCCAGAGGTGGGCGGTTGGGGTGACTTAATTGCTGTTTTTTCCACACAGCCGAGACTTCAAGCCAGAGTAAATGTTACAATAGGATCGAACAGAAACCAGCTGAAAATAAGACAGACCACTTTGCCCCACCACACAAGACAGGGCCCCAGTTTCTCAGGCCACAACACTGTACAGGCCCTTGATAAAGCCCCAGGGGAAAAATCAAAGGGAGTAAAATAACCATGGGGCGGAATCAGCGGAAAAACTCTGGTAACATGAATAACCAGAATAGATCAACCCCCCCAAGAAAAGATACAGCAGATGTGATTGAAGATCCCATTCATAAACAACTGGCTGAGATGTCAGAAATCGAATTCAGAATTTGGATTGCAGACAAGATTAATAAAATGGAATTAGGAATTCGAGGAGAAATTCAAAAGTTGTCTCAAGAATTTAACGAATTTAAAGACAAAACCACCAAAGACTTAGACACACTGAAGCAAGAATTTACAGCCCTCAAAGATATGAAAAATACAGTAGAATCTCTCAGCAACAGAATGGAGCAAGCAGAAGAAAGGATTTCTGACATTGAAGATAAAGTCTTCGAACGCTCCCAGTCTCTCAAAGAGGAAGAGAAATGGAGAGCAAAAAAGGATCACTCACTCAGAGAACTCTCAGATAATTCAAAGAAAAGCAATATATGAATAATTGGGATTTCTGAGAATGATGAAGTGGCCTCGAAGGGCACAGAGGCCCTTCTGCATGAAATTATGAGAGAAAAATTTCCAGACATGCCTAGAGAATCTGAAATTCAGATAGCAGACAGCTTCAGAACCCCAGCACGATTCAACCTCAATAAGTTATCCCCCAGGCATATCATAATTAGCTTCCCTAAAGTTAACATGAACGAGAAGATTCTCAAAGCAGCCTGGCGAAAGAAAACCATTACGTACAAAGGAAAGAATATTAGAATAACTGCAGATCTCTCTGCTGAAACTTTTCAAGCCAGAAGAGGGTGGTCATCTACTTTTAATCTCCTAAAGCAAAATAATTTTCAACCCCAGATCTTGTATCCAGCTAAACTGAGTTTCATTTAGGATGGAGAAATTAAATACTTCAATGACATTCATATGTTGAAAAAATTTGCTATAAGTAATCCAGATCTTCAGGATATTCTCAGACCTATCCTCCACAATGACCAATCCAATCCTATAACACAAAAGTAAACTCACTCGGAAACTTCGGATCAAACCACAACTTCCACACTGGCGAAAGGATTAAAAATGTCCACTGGACCTTTGAAAAATTCGATACCCAAAATTCCACCAGACTTATCAATACTCTCCATCAATGTGAATGGCTTAAACTGTCCTCTAAAGAGGCATAGGTTAGCTGATTGGATACAAAAACTCAAGCCAGATATTTGTTGCATGCAACAGTCACATCTTAACTTAAAAGACAAATACAGACTCAGGGTGAAAGGATGGTCGTCCATATTTCAGGCAAATGGTAATCAGAAAAAAGCAGGTGTTGCAATTTTATTTGCAGATACAATAGGCTTTAAACCAACAAAAGTAAGGAAGGACAACAATGGTCACTTCATATTTGTTAAGGGTAATACTCAATATGATGACATCTCAATTATTAATGTCTATGCACCCAACCAGAATGCACCTCAATTTATAAGAGAAACTCTAACAGACATGAGTAACTTGATTTCCTCCAGCTCCATAATCGTCAGAGATTTCAACACTCCTTTGGCAGTGTTGGATCGATCCTCCAGCAAGAAGCTGAGCAAAGAAATCTTAGATTTAAACCTAACCATCCAATATTTAGATGTAGCAGACATCTACAGAACATTTCATCCCAATAAAACTGAATACACATACTTCTGATCAGCCCACGGAACTTACTCCAAAATTGACCACATTTTAGGTCACATGTCTAACCTGAGTAAATTTAAAGGAATAGAATTTATTCCTTGCATCTTCTCGGACCATCATGGAATAAAGCTTGAATTGAGTAACAACAGGAATCTGCATACTCATACAAAAACATGGAAGGTAAATAACCTTATGCTGAATGATAGTTGGGTCAGAGATGAGATTAAGAAAGAAATCGCCAATTTTTTGGAACAAAACAACAATGAAGACACAAACTATCAGAACCTCTGGGAAACCGCAAAGGTAGTTCTAAGAGCGAACTTTATAGCATTGCAAGCCTTCCTCAAGAGGACAGAAAGAGAGGAAGTTAACAACTTAATGGGACATCTCAAGCAACAGGAAAAGGAAGAACATTCCAACCCCAAACCCAGTAGAAGAAAAGAAATAACCAAAATTAGAGCAGAATTAAATGAAATTGAAAACAAAAGAATAATACAACAGATCAATAAATCAAAAAGCTGGTTTTTTGAAAAGGTCAATAAAATAGATAAACCTCTGGCCAACCTAATCAGAAAAAAAAGAGTAAAATCTCTAATCTCATCAATCAGAAACAACAAAGATGAAATAACAACAGACTCCTCAGAAATCCAAAAAAATCCTTAATGAATATTACAAGAAACTTTATTCTCAGAAATATGAAAATCTGAAGGGAATTGACCAATACTTGGAAGCACGTCACCTTCCAAGACTTAGCCAGAATCAAATGGAAATGTTGAACAAACCCATATCAAGTTCAGAAATAGCATCAACTATACAAAAGAAAGCCCTAAAAAGAAAAGTCCGGGACCAGATGGTTTCACGTCAGCATTCTACCAAACCTTTAAGGAGGAATTAGTACCTATATTACTCAACCTGTTCCAAAAGGTAGAAAAAGAAGGAAGACTACCCAACATGTTCTATGAAGCAAACATCACCCTGATCCCCAAAACAAGGAAAAGACCCAAGAAGAAAACAAAATTATAGACCAATATCACTAATGAATATAGATGCAGAAAATATTCAACAAGATCCTAACAAACAGAATCCAGCAACACATCAAGCAAATCATACCTCATGACCAAGTTGGTTTTATCCCAGGGTCTCAAGGCTGGTTCAATATACGTAAATCTCTAAATGTAATTCAGCACATAAACAAAATAAAAAACAAAGACCTTATGATTCTCTCAATCGATGCAGAAAACGCTTTTGATAATATCCAGCATCCCTTCATGATCAGAACACTCAAGAAAATTGTTCTAGAAGGGACTTTTCTTAAACTGATAGAGGCCATCTACAGCAAACCCACAGCCAGTATCATATTGAATGGAGTTAAATTGGAATCATTTCCACTGAGATCAGGAACCAGACAAGGCTGCCCATTGTCTCCATTGCTTTTCAACATTGTAATGGAAGGTTTAGCCACCGCAATTAGGGAAGAAAAGGTGATCAAGTGTATCCATATAGGGTGAGAAGAGATCAAACTTTCGCTCTTCGCAGATGATATGATTGTGTATCTGGAAAACACTAGGGACTCTACTACAAAACACTAGAAGTGATCAAGGAATACAGCAGCATCTCAGGTTACAAAATCAACATTCATAAATCGGTAGCCTTTATATACACCAACAACAGTCAAGTTGAAAAAGCAGTTAAGGGCTCTATCCTATTCACAGTAGTGCCAAAGAAGGTGAAATATTTGGGAATTTACCTAACAAAAGACGTGAAAGATCTCTATAAAGAGAACTATGAAACTCTAAGAAAAGAAATAGCTGAAAATGTCAACAAATGGAAAAACATACCATGCTCATGGCTGGGAAGAATCAACATTATTAAAATGTCCATACTACCCAAAGCAATATATAATTTCAACACACTCCCTATTAAAGCTCCGCTGTCATATTTTAAAATCTTGAAAAAACAATACTTTGTTTTATATGGAATCAGAAAAAACCTCGAATAGCCAAGACATTACTCAGAAATCAAAACAAAACAGGAGGAATCACACTACCAGACCTCAGACTTTACTACAAATCGATAGTGATCAAAACAGCATGGTATTGGCACAAAAACAGAGAAGTAGATATCTGGAATAGAATAGAGAACCAAGAGATGAATCCAGCTACTTACCGCTATTTGATCTTTGACAAGCCAATTAAAAACATTCAGTGGGGAAAAGATTCCCTATTTAACAAATGGTGCTGGGTGAACTGGCAGGCAACCTGCAGAAGACTGAAATTGGACCCACACCTTTCATCATTAACTAAGATATACTGTCATTGGATTAAAGATTTAAACTTAAGACATGAAACTATAAAAATACTTGAGGAGAGTGCAGGGAAAACCTTTGAAGAAATTGGTCTGGGCGAGTATTTTATGAGGAGGACCCCCCAGGCAATTGAAGCAGCTTCAAAAATACACTACTGGGACTTGATCAAACTAGAAAGCTTCTGCACAGCCAAGAACACAGTAGGTAAAGCAAGCAGAGAGCCCTCAGAATGGGAGAAGATATTTGCAGGGTATATCTCTGACAAAGGTTTAATAACCAGAACCCACAGAGAACTCAAACGCATTAGCAAGAATAGAACAAGGGATCCCATCGCAGGCTGGGCAAGGGATTTGAAGAGACACTTCTCTGGAGAAGACAGGCACATGGCCTTCACACATATTAAAAAATGCTCATCATCTTTAATCACAGGAGAAATGCAAATCAAAACTACTTTGAGATATCATCTAACTCTAGCGAGACTAGCCTATATCACAAAATCTCAAGACCAGAGATGTTGGCGTGGATGTGGACAACAGGGAACACTTCTACACCGCTGGTGGGAATGCAAATTAATACATTCCTTTTGGAAAGATATATGGAGAACACTCAGAGATCTAAAAATAGATCTGCCATTCAATCCTGTAATTCCTCTGCTGGGCATATACCCAGAAGACCAAAAATCACAACATAACAAAGATATTTGTACCAGAATGTTTATTGCAGCCCAATTCATAATTGCTAAGTCATGGAAAAAGCCCAAGTGCCCATCGATCCACAAATGGATCAATAAATTGTGGTATATGTACACCATGGAATATTATGCAGCCTTAAAGAAAGATGGAGACTTTACCTCTTTCATGTTTACATGGATGGAGCTGGAACATATTCTTCTTAGTAAAATATCTCAAGAATGGAAGAAAAAGTACCCAATGTACTCAACCCTACTATGAAACTAATTTGGGGTTCTCACATGAAAGCTATAACCCAGTTACAACCTAACAATAGGGGGAAGTGGGAAAGGGAGGGGAGGGAGGGGTGTGGCATGTAGAGGGAGGGTGATTGGTGGGATCATACCTGTGGTGCATCTTACAGGGGTATTTGCGAAACTTGGTAAATGTAGAGTGTAAATGTTTTGGCACAGTAACTGAGATAATGCCAGAAAGGCTATGTTAACCATTGTGATGAAAATGTGTCAAATGTTCTATGAAGCGAGTGTATGATGCCCCATGATCATATCAATGTATACAGTTATGATTTAATAAAAAAATAAAATAAATAAAAAAGAAAAGAAAAGTTATAATTTCCCAAAAAAAAAGAATAGGGGAAAGAGGGAGAGGGAGGCGAGGGAGGGGGGAGGATCGGCAGAGAGAGGGAGATTGGTGGGATTACACCTGTGGTGCATCTGACAAGGGTACATGTGAAACTTAGTAAATGTAGGATATAAATGTCTTAACACAATAACTAAGAAAATGCCAGGAAGGCTATGTTAACCAGTGTGATGAAAGTGTGTCTAACGGTCTATAAAACCAGTGTATGGTACACAGCTATGATTTAATAATTAAAAAAAAAAAAAGACTGCTCAGGGAGATCCGTTGATATTGCCGGCAGACTATGGCAGTATCTCACAGTTTACTCAGTTCTATAGGAAACGATCAACTTCACAAAACATTATTGTACCTATAGCTGAGGTTTCTGTACTTAGCAGAAGTAAAACAGTTTTCACATTCACAATCTAATTTCACAATAGATAAAACAATGCTTGGATTATAGATTTATGTCTTCTTGGCAAAAAGACAAATTTTAGGTCTGTTTCATCCATCAAAGATGTTTAATATCTCCTACATAGGGGCTATTACCACTGACTAATCCTTGGACTTAAGATAAACTATTTGGCCACTTTGAGCTCCAGTTTCTTCATCTTACTTCAAAAAAAATGTTCCGAGGATTCAATGAGATAATAAATGTATAGTCCTTTGTATAGAGGTATATAGTTGGAGCTCAATAATTATGTGCATTATTATAGAAATCAAAAGGCTTTAAAGACCTCTCTACATATCTCTTTAAAACTGTTTCCTCGGAACCTTATATTTTTTAGTAAAGAAAAGCTTATGGTAGCAAGTCAGGAAGTTCACACAATCCAAATTCTCAATGAGGCAAACAGCTTGAAGCTGAAATACACATTAAAAGTACAAACAGATGACATTTCTTGGATATTTTTTTCCTCACAATTAATCTGGGCACAAGGCAGGTATCAGTGAAGGTCTGGTATCAGTGAAGTCTGGACAATATCATCAGAGAAAATGGATATGCTGGTTTTGTTTTCAATTTTCCAGATGCAATAAAAAAGGTGAAGAACGAGAGTGTGTGTGACTATCATGATGCTGAGAAAGGTGAAAGACAGCCTAAAGGTTCCCCAGCAATCCTTTATCCACTCTCCTGTGGCCCCCAAGTGGGTTCCCAATCCACCCTACAGAGTGGCTCATTCTCTGGTCTCCAAACTCACTCAGATTTTCTGCCTATCAGCCAGGTGCTCACAATACTAGGGATTTGCCTTGGGAACCAAAGCATGTGAATAAAAGGAAGATATATGTAAGTGTCCATCCTTTAAAATAAATAATCTAGAATTCTAAGCTAGCAGAGAGGCATAAGGCAGCTGGCAAAGGGAGAGAATGATGCCTTGCTGAGGGCACAGCCTCTGACTCCTGGCTCCTGCACACACAAACCGTGGTCCAAATGTTTTAGCGAAAGTGATTTGCATCTAGTGGTCTGGGAAAGTCTTGGGAAAGCTTTTTCCCTCGCATTGTCGTCTGCGTCTTAAGAATCCAGAGAGTCCTGGGTTATCTATTCCATAGGTGTGGGACCCCAGGAAATGGCCGTGTCACTTGCTTTGAATTGAGAAAAATGAACCTAATAGTTGATTCCTTGGAGGGTAAACTGCAGTCTTTTCATTGTTGCTGTTCCTTAACAGCACCTGGTGAGATTTTTCTCCATGATGTTCAAGAGCATCATATACTGGTGGTGTTCCCAGGCATCTGAAGTCCATGTCGAGGTTCCAGTAGTTCAGTAGTTCACCTCTGGGAAAAACTGCCTGTGCTGTTGGCCGAGAACTTGGGTGGATTGCACAAAAACCTGACCATCACTCTCCAGCTACCTAGTTCAGCTGATTTGGGGACACCATTTGTTTGTTCAGTGTTCTCTGATGGCTAAAGCTGAAAGCATAGTGGAGCTCCTAAATGATGGGACAGGGCCCTGTGGAACTCTGCCATCACTTTCTCTGTATATTTTGTAATTACACACCCAGGAGAATAATCTGCATGTGAGACATATGAGTCTACAGAAGAGATTTGACTCAGGAGAAGCAAAAGCACTAGTCCCCCCAGAAAAGAGATAGAAAAAAGTATTCACATCCACTTGAATGGAACAGTTTATAAAATCCATCTCCAAATGTTTAAACAGAACCTCAAGCTTCAGTTCCTTCCTGGGTTCCACCTATACAGTTTTGCCAGTCTGCCAGGCCGAATAAGCACCAGAAACAGTCTTGTAAATTTTGAACAAAATCACTGTGTCAATGCTGGCTCAGATTAAAAAACACTTTTCCTGGCTACAGTAATAAAACTGAACAGTTCTGGCTAATGAATTATGTTAGCCAGCATGGTTAACACAGTGAAATGCTGTCTAAAGAAATAACATAAAACTATTTATAAGGAGGTAATCAGTGATTACAACCTATAAACAACAAGACCAGCAGAAAATTTCTAGGGCCTTTTGGTTTATAACATGAAGCTTTTGTCATTGTCCCTGATTGACATGTGTATTGAAATTTATAAATAAATACCAATTGCTAGAAGTTTCTTGTACCATTCTTTGTACGTGAACACAAGTGAGTTTCTTTAAATCTGAAAAGTGTGCAATCATTGACATTTCTTTTAATACATCTCACCAATATATTATAAACCTATGAAGACTAAATTTCTGCCTTGACCTGTCATGACTTCTTTCCTTTTATCTTAATTTTGGTGAACAAAGAGTTAACCAAAACTTTAATTTGTATGTGTATAGCACATGGAAAGTTATCTTCTGGAACTGAACCTTATTTCTGTTTGAAGCCTGCAGTCAGCTGCAGTGACAATAATCTTATCCATAGGAGGCCCTCCCTCACCCTGTCCAATTGAGGGTATTTCTGAAGTGACAAACAAGAAGAGGGAGACGTCTGGTTCTCATGTCAGGAAATGTGAGATGTTCTTTGTGCACGCGAGTGTCTGATGTTCAGTGTTCTGGTTTCAGGCTTCAGGGTTGGGATGTCTGTGGCTGCCTTTGCTGTAATGTGGCAGAAATCTCTGTGAAGCGGCTCTTCTGCCTAGATGTATTTGAAGTATCACTCCAGAACTTGGAAATTTAAATTATAGGGCCTCCCCACCAACTTCCTAAGTCAGAAACTCTAACTAAAACACAGTCAGCAGACTGCAAATTCTGCAAGGCTCCAGTCTACAAAGGTCCTGCCCAGGAAGGTGTGGGCAGGCATTGCCAAACAGCCTCTGCTTTCCCAGGGGAGAAAGGAGAGCTGGCAATCTCATTCCAGTTCCTCCTTTCTCTCTCTCTTTTGTTTTTTAAATAGACTTTATTTTTTAGAACAGTATTAGATTTACAGAAAAATTGAACAGATAGTCCAGCGCGTTCCCACCTTCACCTATTGTTATCTTGTGGTACCTTTGTTAGAATTAATAAAGTGATACTGACGTATTATTATTAGGATTTACTCTTTTTATTGCACATTTTTAGGGGATTTGGCAAATGCATGAAGTCATACATCCACCAACGTAATATAATGCAAGAACACAAAACTTCAAAGATTTGGAGACCACAATATTTTCCCATAGAAAATAAATTAGACAAATAGAGTCCTTAGTCACCATTAAATGCCTTGAGAAACAAAATGCAGTTCGAAAAGTTATTTGCAGATTTAAAGTAGTTTATCTCCCAAAGAAACAACATGAAAACACAGTGTATTTAGTAAGTTCAAATTTAACAATTAAAAATAGGCTGAAAGCTAATAACATTTATTTAACTAA
This sequence comes from Nycticebus coucang, assembly GCF_027406575.1. Taxonomy (NCBI): domain Eukaryota; kingdom Metazoa; phylum Chordata; class Mammalia; order Primates; family Lorisidae; genus Nycticebus; species Nycticebus coucang. Next base: position 102,413,258 of record NC_069783.1, on the reverse strand, counting down.
TTTACTTTGAACAAAGATCAAACAAAATCGTAGTCTTAGATTCTCCACCTTGATTGAAGGCTGAATTCCCACCTTTTAGCCTGTAGAGAAATCTAATACTTTGACAAAACAAGATTTTAATGTTAATTATGAAACATCATTTGCAAGAATTTTCATGTTAGACAGTGTGACGTTATCTTGGTAGTTCAAGCTTATTAATTCACACTAAGGGCACATGGATATAGCTTTAGATGCCTCCCGGCTCTTAACATGTCCTGCAAAACACAGCCACGTGTCTTTTCAGCAGAAAGGATGGATAGGTACACTCTTTTGGAATTAAGAGCAGCTCGATTGCTAGCATGGATGGTCAATCGATAATCAAGCGGATTCTGATTTTTCTGGTCCCTTGTTTTAAATTGGGTGAGAGCAGGGGCAGAAGAAAAAAGGGATCAGCACTCCCTCTGCTGGTGAACCTACATAAGAGATGAAAATAGTAAAGATGGGAAGAATGAGATATTGTGAAATATGGCATTTATTTCTGTTTATTAAATTCTGATGTTCCTACTTAAATATGTGAAGACAATTTTAAATCTTTATATAATTTTATTATATTGCTTAACCTTTGTATGGTCTATTTTTAGTGAAAGTATGTTGGCATATATGGGTGCATAAGGGAAAAGAAGGCTTTTTACATTTTGTTCCAGATTCCGTGATGTGCTCTGGCTTTGTAGATCTGGTAATGTCTTGATCACTATAAAAAACTGGTTTGAGAGACTCAGAGGTGTGAAGAAATGCCAAAGCATTAAGCATCAGATAAGGTCCCAGCAACAACACCACAGTATGATCTTAACAAATCACTTATTGCCTTTGGGTCTATATTTTCTTGTTTATAAAAAATGAGTTAGAGTATATAGTAGACCTCTCATTTTAACATGCTCCAAAGCCATTCTTTCTGCTTTTTTATTTGTTTAAAGTTAAGAAATATGTTTCATAAAAACTTGGGACCTTCTCTTTTAAAGGGTGATTCCCTCTTCACTGGGTCCCAACTAGAAGCAGATGGAGTCACTTGTTCCCTTAATAAGACATTAAGAAGACCCCAAGCTCAGCCTCAGAGAGTGGGAAGAGGCCTGTCTGACCTTCTGGGAATGAGCAGCAGAGTCAGAGGGCGGACCCGTGCATCTGTTGTTCTCTGCCCCGTTGGAGATACTCCCTGGCATTAGCAAATCGGCATATGAGAAGTTTACCACCTTCATCTTGCTAAACTTTGACTCTCTGATCATCCCTTTTGAATCCATTTTCAAAAGAAGTCCCTCAGGTCAGTAAATGGCCCCACCTTCCCTTCAGGTGACCCCCATCAAATACCTAGGAATCAGCTGGGCATTAGTGTTCTCTCTCTGTCTTTCAGATCCATCTGCATCTCATCTGTAAGCTCATTTGTGGCTTCTATGACCACAGAGCCCCTTGAATTCACTCACTCTTCCCATCTCCGCACTGCTTTGTCTGTTCCTCTCACAAGCCATTCTCCACCTAACAGCAACCAAAGTGACCGTTTTCAAAGGTAAATCAGATTCAGTCCTCTTCTGCTTCATTTGCTTCAGTCATTTCATTGCACTTAACATAGACCCCAAAGCTCCTTACCCCTCTCTGGCCCCTGCCTACTGCTCCAATTTGCCATTGACCACCCACCCCATGTGGCGCATTTCAGACTACTGACCTTCCCTCTCTTCTCAGGTGTGGCTGGCAGCTCAACACTGGTCCAGCCACCATCTGTGGCTGTCCCACAAGTCACATGACCTGTTCCACCCTAAGGCTTCACATGACTGCCCCTTCTTCATGTCCAGATCTCACATGTTGGTGCCCCAAAGAAGCTGTTTTTGACCAGGCCTTGCATGCTCCCTGAGCCTTGTTCATGCTTTTTTTTTTTTTTTTTGCAGTTTTTCAGCTGGGTTTGAACCCGCCACCTCCGATATATGGGGCTGGCGCCCTACTCCTTTGAGCCACAGGTGCCACCTGCCTTGTTGACTCTTTAACACACTCTCTGTTTCCTTTTTTCTCAGTGCTTTTTGCAAGTCAAAATTCCTGGTTAATGTGTTCACTTGTCTGTTTCCTACCTCTCCAGTTGGCAGCTTGGGAAGAGCATAACCTCATCTACCTGGTTTCACTGCTGTGTGTCAGAGACCAAAAAGAGTTCTCTGTCTGGTATACAGTGAGAACTCAAAGGAATTTTGCTTGAGGAAGAAATCTAGACACAATGGAAGATACTGATTTTAACATCCTATGAGAATCAGAGCTATTTATTTAAGTTCTAATTATTGCCCTTCTTAGAAGTCGACTTGGAAGCTAGTCTATAAAGTCTCTCTCATATCTTTTGTTTTTTCTGAGCTCCTAATGACAATCTATTCACATGTTCTTTGTCCAAGGAAGCTTCCCCTCTTTCTCTCCACTGTTTCCTCCCAACCTGGGCTTTTTCTTCTATGTATTTACCTTTTACCATTGATCTCACCACATGCTCCTATCACACAGTATTGCTATTACTGATGTATTTGTGTGATTTCTTCACTAGATGGGATTTCTTGATGGCAAAGCCCCCTTCTTATTTCTAAGCCTTCCTGTTTCTGAAGGCTTATACAATATGCATGGTAGATAATCGGTGCATAAATAAATGTGAGAGTCCACTAAAAATTGGAACCATGCTTTTCTTCGAATCACTGACAGTTTGGCATCACATATAACATGAAATGCACTTCAGTAATTCTGGGACTATCAAAATTTATTTACAAAGCCAACATGTAAAAGGATGGCATATGATAATTGATAATTAGATAATACCAAACAGTATGCATTGCTGTTAGCATCTCTGCCCCAGAAGGCTTTTCCATCTCATTTTGCTGCAAGCTTCTACCATTATCTCCAAGATGCTGCTATGACCCTCTTTGATTCTGTACTTAGAAACCACTCTTGTAAGCTACTCATAATTGATAGGCAATAAAAATGCCCTTAGCGAAGCCCTCCTAGATCCATTTAAAGTGGGAGTTAGTTTTAACCCACCATCCGTCCTGTGCATACCTCAGCATCCACAGATACAGAGTTAATATGTAATACAAGTGCTTTTCTGGTCTTGTCTTCCTTTCTTTTAACCTGCTACACAAACACTTCAGGTGAACTTGTTAGATTTAACTGGCTTATAGTGCAGCTGCCTTTGCCGTGTAGATTTGACCTCTCAGGGTCTGTAGGCTCTGAGGACTATGGCAGCAAGCATGCAAGGGCCATATTGTGTAATTTTGCATCATTTATTCTCTGCATTTCCTTCATCAATTAGAGGGTGTAGGTAGGCATCAACATATTTCCTCCATTTCTAGGAAACCACCTGGTTCTGAGAAAGCAAGCTCTGTCTCAGAAGAGCTTTGCTAGTCTCAGCTCACTACATCACAGTTGTGCCCCCAGCGCATCCTGACTAGGTGATATTTCTAGCTGATTCTATGCTTTTATTTTATTATTTTTTAACTTGTTATTTATTTTATTTTCCCTGTAAACTTATAAATACATCTAGTGAGTGCATTGTCTACGTCAGGGATTTATTTGTATTAATTTAATTTTTACATCCCTATGATTTCTGTAATTTTCAGCTTTATTTTTAATTTTAATTTTCTTTTTCTACACCACTTTTAAAGATCTCATTACTGATGCTCTGAAACAATTCTATCAAAATAGAAGATAGAATAGAAATAATAGAAAAATAGAAAAATAGAAATAGAAATAATGTCCAAACAGAAAATAATAGAGGATTAAAGAACAAATTTCCCCCTTCTTTCTGATTAGGGTTCTAGAATTCTATGTTTTTATTTTTTTCTTCCAACTTAAACATTTAACAAAACCAGTTGCTTATGTTTCTACTGTTTTGTTGCCTTTGACTCACTAGAGGGAGGTAGAGGAAAAGGTTTCAGAGAAGCTAAGCCAGAAATCACACAGACAACCCAAGACCCATTAAGGTTAGTATCCTGTACCTTTCTAAAATAGCTGACACCTTAATGTTAAATCTAATGGTGGAACAAATTAAGATGCTTGTTTTTTTCTGGATTCATGTTGAAGATTTGTGTATTATGTATAATTTGGTCAATGTAGTCACTAGCTAGGAGTTGATTAGTGATGGATTTGACGTCTTCAGTTTCTACGCCAATTAAAGTCATCACAAATAATTATTCTGTTTCTTCTCTTCGTTCCCTGGATTTTCATGGGAAATATCCCAAAGACATTACTCCTTTAATGGTCTTCCAAATTTCTTCTTGTTTATAGACCATGGAAAGCATTTAAAAAGTTTCTTAGCTGTCACTGAGCATGAATATTATTAGGAATCAAAGCATAATATAGTTTCTGTAGACCTACCACATTGGATAATATGGTAATATGCCAATTACATGACTAAATCTTCCCCTATCCCATTCAGAGATTGGACATATTTTGAAAAGAAAGAGATCTTACCTCTGGTGGTGGAGCTGGTGTCTGTGATTTGAGTTTCTTCCTGTTGTTTTTCTAAGCCCATCCCGCCACCCTTCCCCTCCACTCCCTCTCTGAAGTGGACATGTGTAATTCAAAATGGTGGAATGACTCCATTCATCCAAAAAATTTTTGCCCTGTTGCTTTCTTCTGCAAAAACCCAGTAAACAGTCTGAACGGTAAAATATACCAAGGTACAAATGACTCATCATGCTTTGACATACAATTACTTGTGGGTTTTGTAGGTTTGTGGAATCTTTCTGGCCGTACAAGCATTTTTACCTAGAGGGCATAATCTTTAAAGGCAACATTCTGGGCAAAGGACAAGCCTCTGAGAAAGCTTTTTTGTGCTGAGTTCACTAGAAGGCCCCCTGTATATCTGTTCTCTGTTTACTCAGGCTGGGTCCATTTTCAGTCTGTCTGTCTATGAGATCACAGAAGTGGCTCATCTGGATGATACTGTCTCTTCTTTCTTCTCACACTTAGGCACTGGTGAAGTCACAGGCAGTTCTGTCTCAGATTGGGCCAAAGCCTCTACAAAGAAATACAAAATTGGTTTGTGGGGAAAACATGTCCTTTGGGCCTCTTCCCTGTTCTCCCCAGGGTAATGAGGCAAACACATCTGGAATGGGCTTTAAATATCTGCCCACAGGTAGGTGTAAAGTAAGAGTAGGAGCAAGTGAACTCAGTTCCTTCACCTGCCCTGCAGCTCGAGGAGATGGAAAGTCCACTGGCAGAAGACAACGGGGGCCTTTCCCTGGGGCCAGCCTCACCACCTGGAAGTTGAATGGTGGAAAGCAAAGGGCGGCCTGGTGTTTCCCCCTTTCCCTTTAATTACAAAACAACCAGCGTTTCTTTCCATTCTGCAATGGAATATTGTTCCTCTTTCATTAAATATGTATGTTCCATCAAATATGGATTAGCAATGGGCCTTGCTGGGGAACAGTGAGTTATAGTTTTTCCAATATGACTTAAATTATTTATGTTGGTTTTATGATCTAGAAAGCAAATGTATGCATTCTGAAAGCTCTTCCTAAGATGTTTTCAATTTTCCATAGTAATATGTAACAAATTCTTGCATTTCAACTCTGAAAAAAAGCAAGGCTGTTACATCACAGAAATGAGTTAGTCATTTTTTCAAATAAGAACCTATAGCCAGATCTGCATACTTGCCCTCCTTCTATCCCATTGTGTTCAGCCCATTCTGATTTGAGTCTCCTGTTGATTCTACCACTGTGGCTTGTTGGTTTGATATATTATTATCTTTCTTATACAAACAAGCTGGGATTTGTTTAAAATACAAGGAAACTATTTATGGTTTCTGTGCAGAAATGATAACATGGAAACTTGAAAACGTATGGCTTTCCATGAAGAAAAAAATGGCATTCAAAGAGAAAATAAACCATAATTCACATAATCATAAATGTGATTAAATCTAGCACTCCGAGTTAATGTAAAATACTATTCAGTGTAATCAGTATTTTATTTTTATGATCTCATAGAGGAAAATGTGTTTTCCTTGCTAGAAGGTTTGTAGTGTTATTGGCTATGTCTAGGTTTATAAAAATGCGAAACGTATTGCAAAGAGCTCCTTTTCCCCCTTCTCTTAATAAACTAAAACTAAAATTTTAAATACCGAGGAAGATTAAACATCCTGCCTGCTGTATGGAATTGTACCAAATCAGAAGTCATGCATCATTTCTGGAGTTACACATTGGGAGGAATACTGGGGCTGAATTTTCATTGCTTTTATTAAACTAATGATTTCTTTTTATTGCTGAGAGTATTTACATTACATGTAGGGTACATATTCTCTACAGATGTATTTAACTTTTTCATTTTTAACAACGTTCTTCTCTTTGTAACTCCTTTCATGCTTGTGTGTAACTAACATTTGTATAAGGCTTTACATTTAAGAGGAAGTTTCACAATACATTATCTCATTTAATCTTTAGAGTAACTTTTGAGGTAGGAATCACTTGCCACATTTGATAGATGAGGAAGCAGGAACTTGGCCGTTGAATTTCTACTTCAGACTTACACAGGTCCCAGGTTTTGAGCTGGTCCACTTCTGCTCACCCAGATGTCATTGCCACTCAGTGCCTGCTCCTCCTGAGGATTTGTTACATGTGTGCATTTAACCTTCCACTCAAGTACCATATGCAAAATTACAGGTAGCCCACACATTCTTTCTTTGTTCTGAGATCTGTATCTGAAGTTATCTAGAAGAAATATAAAATTGGTCCAAAATTTCTATTTTTAAATGTATCAAGTGGTTCCACACTGAGCCCCCACTGAACCCTTACTAAGACAGCTTTGCCTCTGTTGGTCTCCTTTGCTAGAAAGTGAACCTCCAGAAGGTGGACGCGCTATTTCCCTTCTGAGGACCTTTCCTACACCTCACTCAGTGCTTCCTGTGTATGGTCAATGTTCAAATAATGTTTGTCAAAGATAATTCATGAAATGCTGAGATAAAGGTAATCTTCCTTGGATGCCCAACTGAGTCAAGCTCCCTTCTATTTGCATGAGTTGAAAATTTTATGAAAAATATGCAAAAAACATTTGAAAGCAATGAAACTAAAACAAGAAAGCTGGAGACCTTTTGCTATCATATTTGATACAGATTTACTTGCTCATGTGGCCTGGTTTGGTGGCTCGTGCCTGTAATCCCAGCACTCTGGGAGGCCAAGGCAGCTGGATCACCAGAGGTCAGGAGTTTGAGACCAGCCTGAGCAAAGTGAGACAGGGTCTCACTAAAGATGGAAAAGATAGAAAGATTAGCTGAGTGTTGTGGTGGGCTCCTGTAGTCCCAGCTACTTAGGAGGCTGAGGCAAGAGGATAGCTTTAGCCCAGGAGTGTGAGGTTGCTGTGAGCTCTGACAACACAGCAGTCTAGCCTGGGGCAACACAGTGAAACTCTTATCTCAAAAAACAAAAAAAGAAAAAATAGATCCTCTTTTGAAGATTAAGATCTTCTGTTTTGCTTATCTGTTTCCTGAGATCATCAGAAAGAATTTCAGATGTCTGTATTCACACTAGGGTCTGCTAAACAGTAAGCTCTCCCCAGCAGACTTGTGGATGAACTTAACATCTGAGTGCTAACTGCTATCTTCCTGGGTCTTTGAGATTTGGGAGGGGATAATAGGTGTCCTCCCCAGGCCATCCTCTGAGAGTGAACTTTGTGAAGCTGCCTTTGGGAAACTTGACTAGGAAGACTCTATTTAACACATATAATGTATCCAGAAAAATTGCTGTTTAGGTTTGAACTGTTACACATCCCAGTAGATGACTTGAGCACTGCATTTAAAAATCTCCCACATGGCTTTTAATTATTAACCCCAAGAAGGCCTATGGTTTCCAGGACTCCTCAGCGACTCTTCCTTTCCTTTGTTCCTAAATCTCAAATCTCTCTTTTTCTGTTGTGAGTCCACAACCAGTGCCCCATTCCAAAAATGCTTCCCTCAATCCTGTCACCACCTCTGGTAACTTAATCTAATTCCAACTATTTCTACACTTTCAGTTTTTCTCCGTCTCAAGTGACTCGAGATGTGTGCCAACCACTCTTGCTGAAAGAGGTTTAATCAGGTCGCTGATGACTTTCAATTGCCCAATCTAATCAGAAACTTAATTTGTTCACTTTCTATGTCTATTAAATTTCAAGAACGACACATTACTTATTTCTATACACATAGGAAGTTTAGGAAGTATCCAAAATAATAAAAAGTTTAGGAAGTATCCAAAATAATATAAATAATAATAATATAATGTAACCTCAACCATAAAGTTTAGGTTACATTAGTACTTTATCATGTTATCATCTATATTCCTCCTTTTAAGAAATAAAATGGTTTAGTTCCTCTAAATGCTCATCCCATCCCTGTGTCTTTACCTTTAGTCCCTCTCTCCTTTCATTTTCTGCAGCATCTGAGGATGGTGGACCCCTTCTTTCTAACATTTGACTTCCCCTCCACATGGCCATGTTTCCTGTGTTCTCTTGCTATGCTGTTATTTTGTTCCTTCTTCTTTCCCAGCTGTCCCTAACAGTGGGATCCCCATGGGTTGTATTCCTTTTTTTGGTTCTAATTTTTTTGAGATGGAGTCTCACTATGTCACCCTTGGTAGAGTGCCATGGTGTCACAGCTCACTGTAACCTCAAACTCTTGGGCTTAAGAGATTCTCTGCCCTCTGCCTCCCAAGTAGCTGGGACTATAGACACCTGCCACAATGCCTGGGTATTTTTTGTTGCAGTTGTCATTTTTGGTTAGCCGGCCTGGGCCAAGGTTCAAACCCGCCAACTTCAGTATATGTGCTGGTGCCATAACCACTGTGCTACAGGCACTGAGCCTTGGTTCTGATATCTTACTTCTTCCTCTGTAATCTAGTGATGTCCACCTGTCTCACTATATTTCTCATGTGCCAGCACATCCTAAATCTATGTTTCTAGCTTGGGCCCTCTTTTTCAATCACCATTTTCACATGACCACTTCAGAGAGCTTTCTGAGTATGATGGGGCCTCACCCAAATCTGATTCTGCTGGTTCTTGTGCCTCAATGTTCTAGACCTCCTCAATGGGCTATTTTTACTACCCCCCTTCTCAAGTTGATACGCTGAAACCTGCCACCAAGAGGGTGGCAGTTGTGGTTGGAGCCTTAGGAAGGTAATTAGATCATGGGCCAGAGCCCTCATGATGGGATCAGTGCCTTTAGAAAAGAGGCCCCAGAGAGTTCACGTGCTCCACCTAGCTGTGAGGTTATGGGGAGAGGAAGGCTGCCTGTGACCAGGAAGTGAGCCCTCACCAGACAGGAAGTCAGCAGTGCCGGACTTCTCAGCTTCCAGGACTGTGACAAATACATTTCTGTTGTTGATAAGCCCCCATTGCATGGTATTCTGTTATGGCAGCCTGAGCAGACTAAGATACCGCCCAAGTAGCAATTCAGTATCCCCTCATGCTCCATTTCCCTTCAACCTTCATTACCGACCAAATGCTGCAAATCTACCGCAGGAAGCTTTTCTAAACTTAGTCGCTGCTGTGATTTCCACTGCATCAATGTTCTTCCCTGTCATGTGATCTCAGCCTGACCTGCCCTCTGCCTTCTGGTTCTTCTCACTAGACTTTTGCACTTCATGGCATCAATCACCTTACATACTGCCATACTGTCTTCTAAAAAAACCTTTATCTTATACTGCTGATATTTAAACATTTCTGTTGACCACTGTCCATCAAGGAACAAAAGGCTAGGGTTTCTTTTCATGCCACATGAAGGCCTTCACATATGCTTATTACCTCCCTCACCACCTCTGACCCACCCATGCCATTCCTCATGCAGCTGTGCCCAATCCCCACTGAGCTTGCTGCCCCCATGCACAGAGGCTCTAGTAGGACATTGGTGTCCACACGGCAGACTCCTCCCACCTCCACCCTAAACACAGAGACAAGCTAAATAATTTATGATGGCAAAAAATAAAATAAAATATGACAAAATAAAACGCATAGCTGAGCTTAAAGGCAAGGAAAGGAAATTTCCAGGTGCTGAAAATAAATGCCCATTAGCCCAGAAATGTATGAAATTTGATCTGTGCCTTGAGTTTTCACATCTGCTGAGTCAGGCTGCAGTCCTAGAATTCCAGATGGAATGTAACTGAGGGAGAGGGAAGAATGGTCCTGAATGTGAATGGGGAACTAAAAGCAGACTGTGTTCTCTAGGCCAGAGGTGCCATGTGCAGTGTGTCCTCAGCTTTGCATCAGGAGCCTGGGAAGAGTCACCAGCAGAAAGGAAACAGATATCCAAACTTGGGCTCTGTATGCGTGTGGAATCCACCCTTTTATTTTTACATGGTAAGTGGGTAAAAATTGCACAAGCTAGGGAATTAACCGTAAATACTTGATTTAGGAAACTGGTGCAACTCATAGTGCCCAGAGAGAGGCCAAACTTGCCTGCTCAAAGTATCTTCATCATCAGACCCTAGCAAGACTCTGGTAGAAAATGATTCATATGGAAGAATCAGGGTCAAAAATGAAAAATGAAAAATGTAATACAGGGGGAATTCACAAACAATGAACTAAAGTCAGAGCAGTCTGAAACAATTTTAAAGAAATGTGCTTAAATCATTCACAATGCTAAATGTGGAACTCCACTCCATAAAGAAAGAACAAAGTGTTAAGAAATAAACATTGCAGATAAATTAGAAAGATAAATATGTGAGGACTGCTGCTTGCGGCTCTGGGTGGGAAAAACTCTTAGAAAAAGGGAGAATGTAGGCGAGAACAGGCCTGGAGAGGAAAACTAAAACCCAACAAAACAAAATTAAAATAACTCATTCTTCTAAGAAAGGAAAAGTACCAAATCTGTCTCCCCAAGCATAAAGTTCACCATCAGACTGCAAGGGGAAGGGCCTGGCCAAATCACCCTCTCATCACCTCTACCTTCCCTACAAGCCTCAGACTCTCCTGTTGTGCTTTCAGGTTAGACTGCTCTTCCCAGGGAAATTAAAATAGCTGTGCAGCCAAAGCCCTGATGGCGAACAGCTACAGAACAAGGATTCTCCACTGGGGGTAATATTGACCCACAGGGGACATTGGGCAATGTCTGGGGGCATGGTTGGTTGTTACAGCTAGGAGGGTCGCTATGGTATCTGCTGGGCGGAGGCTAGGGGTGCTGCTAAACATTCTACAATGTATAACAAGGTCATTGGCAACAAGGAATTATCCACCCCCAAATGTCAGTCTTACCAAGGTGGAGAAACCCTGCTGCTGACTAAATAAGACATTAAAGTATGTTTTTCATGCCTCGTTCTTGTGACTTTACTATATCCAGGATGCAGTCTCCCTCCCATCCACCCACCTGTACGGCCCCTCTCTAATGCAGAAGTATTGGTATAGTTGGCAGAGGCAGGAGGGGAAAAGGACTTATGGTAGGGAAGATTCTGAGAAGTGATTAAGAAAAAATTTTCTTGTCTCACAGGAGAGGAAAAAGATTCTACCCAAATACAATGAAACACCAAAGGATAAAAGTAAAAATTCTGAGAAGACCAAAATATACTGAGAACTAAATATAATAACATAAAATATGGAAGCAAGTGGGGCAGGGGAGGCAGTATTATCAGTGTTAATTCTGGGTGTCAACCTGACCAATTAAGAGATACGAGGACAGCTGAGGAAGCATGATTTTTCTGGTGTGTCTGTGAGGTGCTTCTAGAAGAGATTGGCATTTGAAACAGTGGATTAGGGAAGGAAGACCTGCCCTCATCCAAAGTAGATGGACACCATCCAATCAACTGAGACCTTGATAGACCAAAAAAAGCAGAGGAGAGAGGAATCCACTCTCTTCTTGAGCTAAGACACCCTTCAGCTCCTGCCCTCAGGTATCAGAACTCCAGGTTCCCTGGCCTTTGGACTTCAGGCCTTGCACCTGTAACCTCCAGGTTCTCAGGCTTTGGATTGAGAGTTATACCATCAGCTTCCATAGTTTTGAGCCTTTGAATTTGGACTGAACCATGCTTCCAGCTTCACTGGTTCTCTTGCTTACAGACAGCCTGTTGTGGGACTTCTCAGCCTCCACAATCAAGTGAGCCAATTCCCAACAATAAAGATTCTTTCACCTGTCCATTCATCTATCTATCTATTAATATCTATTTATCTATCTGTTTTAGGTATATATCCTATTGGTTCTATCTCTGTGGAGTACTCTGACTAATACAAATTATTTTCTTAGTTTATGGCACAGATATTATTAAAGACAAGTGAAATTTGATATATCTGGAAATAGAGTTAAAAACATTTTACATAGATTCACAGTGTGAATCAGCATCTGTACTAAAAGCAGAATTTATTAAAACAATGGGACTCTGAATTTATTAACTATATGCATGTATTATATCTACATCGAAAATAAAACAATTCTAATACCAAATGATAGCAAGAAAGAGATTGTGAATATAAATAGAATCATCTTTCTGGAGGGCATTTTGGCAATATGTATCAAAAGACTTAAAACATTTTAAGCTATCCCACCCAATAATTCTGCTTTAAAGTATTTATCCTAAAGAAATAATTAGAGGTGCAAAACAAGATTTATATTCAAGAATATTCACTGAAGTTAATTTTTATATACTATAATAGTTAAAACAATAATAATTAAAATGCCATAGTAGAGATTAGTCAAATAAATGTTACACAATGTTAGACAAAAGAATACAAGGTACCATTAAAATTCATGTTATCAAATATCGTTCAGAGACAAATATAGAAAACGATACCAATATCACTCTTCCTGGGGGAGATCTATTTCAAGAGCATCCTCTTGTTTAATATATATGATTGTCAAGCAGACATTTCAGAATCCTTTTCACACTCAACTACTTTGCCCTACGAGCAGAATGAGCTTACGTATCAGATTCCCTGTTATGAATTTTACTCTAGAAGGGATGAACACGTTGCTATTTCTAAAAGCCTTCACAGAATAATCTTAAATATGACAATTAAGTTCACAAACTTCCTACCATGTGCTTATGTTGGCAGCACCATAGAAACAACTCAGTAAGGTTTCAAACTTTGTATACATAGTAACAGTGTCTCACAGCTATGTTCAGGCCAATGTGCCGCTGTGTCTTACTGACTGGTGGTCATTATTGTTGTTACATGTTTTTGTGTGCTGGAGCTTGAATTTGAGCAACAAAGAAACATTTGTAAATTTCTGTCAAACTTGGCAAGGGTAGAGGTGAAATCAGGTACATGTTAGTCTGTGTTTATGAGGATGATGCCATGAAGAAAATGTCAGTGTACAAAAGTATGAAACATTTTTCTGAGGGGAGAGAAAGCATCACTGATGAAGAACAGTTGGGGGTGGCCATTAACGAGAAAAACTGACAAAAACATTGCAAAAGTTCATCACATTGTACATCAGAATCACCGGCTGACTGTGAGATGCACAGTAGACCAAGTAAACATTGACAGAGAAACACTGAACAAAATCTTAACAGAAAATCTTGACACGAGAAAGGTGTGGCTCTTACGTCATGACAATGTACTAGCTCACACAGCACTGACTGTGAGGGAGTTTTGAGCCAGTAAACAAAGAACTGTGTTAGAACATCCTCCCTACTCACCCAAACTGGCCCCCAATAACTTTTTTCCTTTTTTAGAAGGAAGATTGAAAAGGAAGTTATTTTGATGACATTCAGGACATCAAAGGTAATGTGATTATGGTTTTAATGGCAATTCCAGAAAAAGAGTGCCAGAATTGCTTTGAAGGGTGGCCTAGGCACTGGCATGAGTGGATATCTCCCAAAGGGAGTATTTCAAAGGTGGCCATAGTGATACTCAGCAATGAGGTATATAGCGCTCTTTCTAGGATGAGTTCATGAATTTAATTGTCAGATCATGTAAAGATCTAAGAATATATGGATTCAGATCATAACTTAGTGAAGAAAAAAGCAAGCTCATTAGTTAAACACAACAGATTTGACTGTATGGGGGCTATTTTACTGTCAAGAATCCATTTGCTCACTTTCTAATAACTGTACCTTCATTTTCCTGCCAGAGCTACCCTGTCTGCCATTCTCAGACATGTGGATTTAGGGAACTGCCTTGGCCAAGGACTTAAGGGTGGCCAAAGAGTGATAGAATTTTGAAAAAGCTCACTTTTCTGCCCTTGGAATGACCTTGTCCTTGGAATCTGCAGCCACAGGAGAAGCCAACCCACAGAGAGAGCAGAGCTTAGGATCTGCCTAAGGACTGTGCCACTCTGCACTTCGCAGGGACATGGGCCATAATATTCCCTGCACCTGAGCTGATTGGGATGGGAATTTTAGTCACTTACAACCAAAATGATTCTGGAAAGCTTTTATAAATTTTATGATTTACTTTATTCATTACTTTGATGGTAGTTTATTCTGAAAGTCATGATCTTTTGATCATAAATCTCTGAAAAGAATCATAAAATTCACTTTGGAGAATAATTCATTATATTAGAACTATTCTCCTCCTTCAATTTACATAAAATCAAGGTACTCATTCATTCTCATTAAGCAAAATACAGAAACTTACAGTGATTCATTATGTATCTCTATAAAACCCTTGAAATACACAAGGGCTGTCCAGAAGTATCCAGCCATGTATGTGTCTATTTTTCACATTAAATGGCTGGATACTTTCTGGGCAGCTCTTGTATCTTAATTGAGAAAACCAATGCAATATAAAGCAATCCATTTTTTTCCCCTCTCATTTAGTCCAGGTCTTAATTCTCTAAGCAGTAGAAGGATGATACAATGTTTTAAACAATTTAGGTAGAAAAATGGTTAAAGGCACATGAACAAAAGTTTATGACCCCTTGTCCTTTTATCACAAATATGAAAAATAAATCAGGGAAGCCTCTAGAATAGTGGTTCTTAGTCTTCCTAATGCCACGACCCTTTAATACAGTTCATCATGTTGTGGTGACCCCCCAACCATAAAATTATTTTTGTTGCTACTTCATAACTGTAATTTTGCTACTGTTATGAATTGTAATGTAATATCTGACATGTAGGTTGTATTTAGGCAACCCCTGTGAAAGGGTGTTCGACCCCCAAAGGGGTCGCAACCCACAGCTTGAGAACCGCTGCTCTAGAACTACCACATCAAAAGTTGACTTTTGCCAAGAAACATTAATTTTTGCCAAGAAACAATGAAGACATTTGCCACTGTGAACCACAATATAGGACAATTGTCTTTCCCTCATTTTTTATACTCACATGGATAGAGGGCAGGACCCAATTTGTCTTCCACAATTGTCTCCTTGACAATTGTGTAAAGTGTAGTCAACCTACAGTCAATGAGTTCATTACATTCCAATGAATGATTTGTCTTTCTTAGTGCAAATTCTGTGGCCATTGGTCTGGTATACTTGTTTGAGGTTAACTAATGAGAGAACATGATGAGCAGATTAGTTCAAAATATTAAATATTAGTTAGCTCTGGTATTTTTCTATTTTTGACAATCTCAGAGGTCAATTTACTGATGTCTATTAGCACGGGTTTTGCTTTTCAAATTCTTAATGAAAGAGATTTTAATCCCCTAGAAACTGTCTTCTAGCTTATTATTATCAGAATTTTCCAATATGTCTTAATAAAGGTCATGTGACCCAGTATCTATCTTCTTTGTGTCTTTTCCTAGGGTAGCACAGGTCTTTCAGAATGAACAAGCATCCATGAACATGCATCCAATTGGCAACAGAGGGTGCAGAGGGATATAATAAAAATTAGACCTCCTGGGTCTCTCTTGATTGGGCTGAGCTAGAATCTGAATCCGCTTTTAAAAAGAAGCTGGTTCTTTAGAACCTAATGATCTTTTCAAGTCTGAGCAATACCCTTAAATGTTGGCTCCCTGGTGTGATAGGAGAGGCAGGGCCTGCTTTTAGCTGATTCCCAAAGTATTTGTCTTCCACTTGATTTTTTTTTAATCTTATGACACATCATTACTATTGCTGATGGAACCATATATATATTTTCTCTCTTTCTGCTTAATTTTAACCATACCATGTATGATAATGCTAATTAGCAAACCCCCATGTCAAAACAATCTGGGACATGCTATATATGAGTAAATAAAAATTAAGCCAAACTGGGCTCGATCCCCAGAAAAATCAGGCACATTAATTGTAAACAACTGAGATTTCAGATCAGATTTCATATACATACATATAATTATGTATGTATACATATATATTTAATATGTACAATATTGTATAATTTTTTAAAAATGAAAAATATCACTTGACCACCATATAGAGTTTTAGGTCCTTATGATAACGTGGCTGATTTTATAAATACCACTTCGCATGGGGCTGGAAACAGCTGTTTGTGTCCTGGATGCTGTGAGGGTGATGATGACAGTAAGGATAATAATGATGATGTTTCACGTCTTGAATTTTCAAGTCATACATCACATCCCAAGTGGCTCCCTTCATCACCTTTCATTTCTGCTGGGGTCATCCTATATGCCTCAGTCAGATCATGTCCAGGGACAGTGACTCTACATGAATGATGTCACCAATTAATGCTTTTTGAAAATATATGGCACTTGAGGGTGCACTTTTCCCCAATCTGGTATAAAAGATAAAAAATGTGAACCAATCTTAGATCATCTGAATATGAACACTGAAATATTTAAATGTCAGAGAAATATGAATGAGAGTAGACACAATCTCAATTTATTCTGGACACTGAGCACCTTTTGCACGTCAGTTAAGTATCCGTACATGCTCATAACTTAGCAGTGATAGGCCACGTTGTTGTAAAGGGTATGAGGTGGCTCAGATCTACAAGAATAGGTTAGAATTTGCCTTTTCAGAGCTTAGCTACTCATATAATACAGTAAAAGGCAGGTACAGTCACTGTGAGAACAAAGTAGGCAACAAGTCGGAAAAAAAAGACCATAAAAACATTAAAAACAAATGTGAATTTGGCTTTAATTGAGAGCTGATGGGCTTACGAGAATCAATAAAGCTTTTCTACAGAATAATTAAAATGTATGCCTAAGTAAACTTTGCTTATGTGTAAGATTTGATTTGGAAATGAGAAGGAGAGATAGCACCATAAGATAGCACCAACATTTGCCCTAATCTCTATACTAATGGAAAAATGCAAAGAAAGAACTCTTAAAATGACTGTGTGGGACCCTGTAATAGTGTTTCCCTTTCACACTGTGGCTTTTCCCACTATGCACTACATAAAATTGCAGTAATTTAAATTCCTGAATGGATCATCTCAAACCATCTTTAGTTGCAAGAAATGGTAAATATATTTGTTAATGCAGTTAATATTGGAGAAGCATGATGGTATGATTCAGAAATAAATATTGGAAGCAAGACACCTTCATCAATCAATTAAAAAATCAATTATTTAATTTTAACTTAATACATAGTATATCTCAGGCACTGCTCACAAAATGGAAGGTTATAATTAGTTCAGCCTTCCACTTGTATATGGGATGGCAGGGAGGACATACATTGGACAAATAATTACAAATATGATGAGTCTTGAAGTAGCAGAGCTTATGTCAAGGGAATGTAACTCACCTCAAAGGTTGAAGGAAGACAATAGTAAGGAAATGATATTTAAATAGAGGCCTACAAAATATTACCCCAAATAAGAGGAGAGCATGCTAGACCAAGAACACAACATGTGAAAGGCACCAGGAATGACAGAGCATATTTGAGGCATAGAAAACGTTCTAGATGCCCTGAGCATTGAGAATTCAAGAAAGTGTTGAGAGGCTGGCTGTGATAGGATTCAGAATTTTATCAAATTAACAGAAAACCACTGATGGTTTCTGGATTTTAAACAAAGTTAGATTTAAGCATGGTTAGATCAGCCTAAGAGTCTTGAGTCTTGCTTTAGTCCAACTCTGCGACAAGCAACCTCTCTGTCCTTCGGTGTATCCACAGGCACACAAAGGTTTCACATGCTGTTCTCATACCTCTTACTCTGAGTCAAGTGTGAATAAGCCAGGAACAGGAATGAGATTGCTGATGGAAAGGGAAGAGGAGTGAGAGTCTCATGAGGACTAACATCAACTTGCCTACTCATTTGAGCATGTCTCTCCGTGTGTGCATATTTTATATTGGTGGTGGTGAAGATGGCTTATTATACTAATGTATAATAAAGTGAAAAGTGTCTAGTTTCTTCAATTGGTTCAGGCCATTATAATTGGTGCCATTATAATTGCCGAGATTATCTGCCTATTGGCTTTTAATGATGCATTTCAAAATATTCATCCCATTTACTGACTTGGACAACGAATTTACTTTTGCAAATGTGGGCCAATACTACAGTTATTCCCAAGCTATTAGGTATGTAAAACACACCATTCCGGTGTGTTTTATACCCTTTCTTATACCCTTTCTTATACCCTTTCTCCCTCATGAAGGAACAAAATAGAATTCTGGCTGTTTCAGCACCAACTAAATGGAACACAAAAGAAGGTGGGTGATAAAAAAATATTTTCACAATAAGAGAGATGTGTCATTTCATCCATAAGGAAACAAAATAGGCTGGTTTACAAGTTGTTTGCCTGTGTGTTATGTTCAGCTAAATCCCCTTACATTTAAAGCCTACTTCGTACAGGTGATTCTTTTTTTAAAGACCTCTAAACTAAAACTTAACATTAAAAGCGAAAGAGATGCTATATTGGCACATATGATGAAAATATTGACATTGCCCTCCCTTTGCAGAACCTCAAATTCAGGCTCACGTACCTGATACACAGCTAAAGCCAAATACTGACACTGGTGTGAGAGAGATAGAGAAGGGTAATTATTTGATTTGGCCATAATCCAAAGACAGGAGAGCAAATCTCTGAGATCTGTCTCATCACAGAGACAAGGCAGCAAACATTTAATCAGGTGGGGAGGAAGTCAGGGGAAGCCTGTGCTGCTCTTGGTCTCAGGTAACACCTTACGTACCCAGACTTCTGGGCATCAGCAGCTAATCACACTTTTTCAGGGGTATTCATTCTTTCTGCAAAACAAAATCATAAATTCCACTTGTGACCCTGGAGTTATCTCCCCCTGCTTGACAAAGAATTAGTGCATCAGGGTTTAATAATTGTGAGAATAAGGAGTGATGGGCAGGAAGAAAGGCATTACTATGTTCCAATAGCCAAGGGCCTCATTCAATATTGAATTGTTTCAGTCATTGGACATGCTAAGGTACTAACATCTCAAAGGGCCTGGCTACATTCTCAATAGTCATGGGGAATGGACACATTGGCTTTTGGGTGACCTGAATTTTCTAAGCCTGAGTGAGGGATGAGATGGCCCAATAGCCTTCAGGTTGTGCAGACTTCCTGATGCCCTAGAAATAGCTATGATCCTTGAGGGCTTGAAAGGGGGTATTTCAATTCCCAATGTCAATAAAGATATAGATAAATATAGATCAGCATAGGGGGTGGCTATTACCTTTCCAACTTGCAGAAATTGCTGGTGCTGATATTGAACTTCTAGCCTTTAAAGAAAGGTTTAGAGAAGAAACACAAAACAGAAAATGTATTTAAGGACTTGTTTTTAAAAATCATGTATCCCCTCTATATATAAGAGCACTTGCCCTATGTTATTTTCATAAACTTCATTTGTGATTATTTTAGTGAGCCTTCTGCTCTGAATCCTATTTGGATAAATGTGTATCATAGAAGCACTGATTGATTGCATCATTTAGAGTTATATTTGCCTAATCTGCATTTATTGTATACATTATGTCACAGCGTGCATGTTCTACCCATAGTCCATATTAGGATTCGTAGCAGGAATGTGCTGCATATGTTGGACCCCAGTGAACTAAAGCTAGAGATGGAAGGAGGATTCCCTGCTGAGTAGATCCTGCCCTCTGAAATCTCCTTCCTTCAAGGTGGCAGCCAGATCTCTACCTGGGTGACAGAATTTCTGAGTATGAAGCTGAGAATGATCCAAAGGATAGGACTCCAGAGAAAAATGGAAATCAAAAACCCCGATGGCTTCTTCAGAGGCTGGCTCAGGGGCACGTGAAAGGGTGGCATCTTAGGTTATCAATAGCTTGGAGCGTTATGGGCAGAGCAGCTCTCTGTCCCCAGAATGAAACTATATCTAACTGCAGGCACTGTAATGGCGGGCCTGTGACCTCAGCCCCACATGCACATGGAAGGGACCTGGCTGGCCAAAGAGACTTCACACAGACAACTGCAGAATAAATGTAGACACCTATGGTGAATGGCACTGGGTGTGGGGATGGGTGCAGTGGCTCATGCCTATAATCCTAGCACTCTGGGAGGTGGAGGTGGGTGGATTACTTGAGCTCAGGAGTTCTAGACCAGCCTGACCAAGAGTGAGACCCCCAAAATAGAAAAACTAGTTGGGCGTTGTGGTAGGCACTTGTAGACCAGCTACTCAGGAAGCTGAGGCAAGAGGATGGCTTGACCTAAGAATTTGAGGTGGCTGTGAGCTATGATACCACGGGCATGCTGCTAATGGTGACAGAGTGAGACTCTGTCTAAAATAAAAAGGCACTGGAGTTGTGTGGGTATTCTGAGAGGATGAAAATATTGTAGAATTTGTGCTTCTTGGTACAACCATCTATTCTGTATCCATTTTTAAGCTGTAGGTACCCACTCTCCCACCTGCCACCAATCCTGACAAGACTGCATGGAGACATGGGAGGACTTAATGATCACTTCCATGCAATTGGTTCTTCTTGAACAACCAGAGATCTAACAATAATTCGAGGGGGCCTCTTTTTGTGCTTTCTCTAAGAACGTGTCATGGGAAGAGACACTGCTGCTGGTTTTATGGTTGCTCCTTGGCAACCAGAGTCAGGAGAAAACAACTACACTGTCCTGGGATCCCAAACAGAAAGGTTGTCCGAATGAGCTTCTGGGTAAGTAGGTATCTGAGTGATTGAAAGTGCTATGTTGTAGAAGGCAAAACAAAAGGGTAATTAGATTTGGGAGAATTCCTCATGCCATAAATTTTAAGAATTCCTAAAGATATTTTGGTAAGATATTCACTAACAAAATGGAGTGAAAGGCAATAAAGATACAGAATAGGAAAGGGCTATTTTAAGCCAGACAAAGCCCACAACCATCTCTCTTTGAGATGCTATAAAAATCATATTCTATTTCATGTATTTAAATGGAATGAGAATCTTTTGTTAAAGTATTAGTAAGGGAAATTTGTTCTTATTCAGCCCTTTCATTTACTCACAGATGGCACTGGAGATAGGTTTACTGGCTGGGAAATGCCTATTTCATAATATAAGAGCTGACAAAATGTGAATGTGGAATTTTGGAGTGCTTGAACCTCTGCAGACATCTATGTAATTTCAGATGGAGGCACAAAATTGACTTCATGTCTTTATGAATCAAGGCACAGCTTGAAGAGGAAATAAAATACCAGATATGAAACAGATATTTAATCTCATCCAGAAGAATGTAGGCCTCTACTTTATTCCAGAATAACTTCTTATGAATATTCATTACATAGAAATAACCCTCCCTACAGATAAATTTATTTCAAAGTACAATACCAAGGTTTTTATGGAGGAACATACGGTGAAGGTGTGGTACCAAAAGGTCAGACTTTGGATGCAGTAGGAGGTCATGGCCTGTGGTATGTGCTTGCTGATCCCACACAGACCATGTGTCAATGAGAAGGGTCAGGATGATTCTGAGGTTTGTGGTTTGAGCAAATTAAAGCCTACAGTCACTACCCAGATAGCAAAGAAGGAAGGTTTGGGGTGGATAACCTGAGGAGCTCACATTCAGTTTGAGGTCCTGATATATAGCTAAGTAATGTGCCCCTACAGCTTGGGGAAGTGTCTGAGTGCAGAATAACATTGGCAGAATAATACTAGCCCATCAGTTTGCCAAAACCAAGTACCAGAGACTGGGTGGCTTGGACAACAGGAGTTTATTTTCTCACAATTCTGGAGGCCACAGACTAGAGATCAGAGTGTCTATAGTGTCTCAGTTTCTCCCAAGGCCTCTTTTCTTGGTTTGCGGATGGCGTCTTCTCCTGCATCTGTACGTGGCCTTCCCTCTCTTTCTCTTGCACCTTCATTGCCTCATTGTAACTTGATCACCTCTTTAAAGACTCTCCCTCCAAATACGTCACATTCTGAGGTACTGGAAGTGAGGACTTCAACAGATGAATTCTGGGGGGACACAATCCTGCTCACGGCATTGACATATGGGATATTTAACTGGTAAATCCAGCTGAAACAAGCTAGGATGGGTTTAGATAGAAAAACGGCAAAAGTGCAAGGATGGGCTTTGAAACCTACGATGATTTAGGGGTTGGAGAGGAAGAAGAGAAGATGAGAGAGAGGTCAGAGCTTCCGGGGCAAAGTTGGGAGGGTGAAGTCTTCTGAAAAGCACGTGGACAAAGTCTATAAACAAGGAGAGCAGGACCAACTCTGTCAAATGCTGCTGAGCAGCAAGGAAGCAATGCTGAATGCATAGTAAGAGCAATGACACCACTTTTGTCCATTTGCATTGGCATAAAGAAATACCTGAGGCTGAGTGATTAATAAAGAAAAGCGTTTTATTTGGCTCACAGTTCTGCAGGCTGTACAAGAAGCATGGTGCTGGCACCTGCTTCTGGTGAGGAGCTCAGGGGCCTTCTACTCATGAAGGAAGGTGAAGGGGAGCAGGTGTCACATGGCCAGAGAGAAGAGAAGGGAAAGAGAAGGGAGGGAGGTGCCAGGCACTTTTTAACAATCAGTTTTTGTAAAAACTAACAGAACAGGGAGAACTCAATTATTGTAATGAAGGTAGCACCAGCCTCTCATGAGGGATCCACTCGTGCCTCAAACACCTGCCATGAGGCTCCACATTCTACACTGGGAATCAAATTTCAACACGAGATTTGGAGGGGACAAATAGCCAAACATGCCAGGCACCAATAACAAATAATAATGACTAAACATCAACAGTAGCTACTTTTATTTAGTGCTCACTATATACTACCCTGTTTTCCCCAAAATAAGGCATCCTCCGAAAATAAGACCTACTTACAGGAAAGATAAGATGTCCCCTGAAAATAAGACCTAGCGCATCTTTGGGAGCACACCTTAAAATAAGACACTGTCTTATTTTCAGGGAAACAGGGTAGGTGTTTGCTTTCCTGACTTTTCTTTATATAATCTCTCTGAGGTGACTACTATTATCGTTCTGCATTTTAGAGTTAATGAAACTGTGGTTCAGAGAGATTAAGTAACCCGCCCAGTCAGAACCTATTATATAACTTGCAAGACTCAGTGCAAAATGAAAAAATGAGGTCCTTTGTTCAAAAATTACTGAGAATTTCAATGTGACAACATCAGAGACTTAGACCAAGCCTGAGGCCTTCTGAGGTTGCCGGCCTCCTCGTGAGTATTAGAGGCAGGCTTCATGGCCAAGGCTGTCCAACTCCAATCTAACCATTGTCTTGTGTGAATGATTGCTTATCAAAAATGTGAAGGACTTCATAGTGTGCCAACAGTATCACATAACAGATTCTCAAGAGATACTGAGACTTTATCATCATGGAAAAGTCTTTAAAAACTCAGTTTTCTTCTGGCTGGACCCAACTGTTGTTTAGGTCATCCATGTGGGATGAGGGCAGGAAGCCTGGTCAATGGCCTAATGGGAACTCTTCATTTGACAATGAATTAAGGATTCTGTGACTTCCAGCTGTGACCATGAAATCTATGTTTCTATGCATGAAATAGGAAATGTTAAAAAAGTCAGGTTGTGTGCAAGTTTGATATTTATTTAAGTTGACACTGTCTGCCACGGGTGTTAATTCTGAGCCCTTCTAAGTGCCCAGTGCGGGTGTGCCTTTAAAGTCTCAGACAGACACCACACCTGTGAAAGCATTTGTTGATTGACATGAAAGTTGGCATTAAGAACTGCAGAATTAAACACTGCTTTCTCACACCTGTGTTTCTTTTGTCTAATGTTCACTAAATATCAATTTTTTTGTTACCTTTTCTTTCTCTCTCTCTCTCTCCCTCCCTTCTTTTCTCTCTCTCTCGTCCATCTTCATGTGAAGCACCATTGTGCCACTGTTACAGCATTTTAAATTAGTTTCACCACAGTCATCAGCTTTGTGATTATCTCTGCTTCTTGAACACCTGGTCCGACTTTAGGAATTATTTGCCATCTGGCCAAATACTGAGTAATTATAACAACTTAATGACAGAATAAAATACCATTTGATTAGAGCCTTGATAGTCTTTTCAAAGAGCATTAAATAAAGCTCTGCCATTAACTTAATAAACGTGTTCCCTTTACAGACTTTAAAAATGTTACTTTTAGGAACATCCTGGGGGGATTTCCTTGATGTTAGTTTCTCCAGACACTGTGTCTGCAAAGGCTTTGCGGATCACTTCTTAGGTTCACTGATATCATAATGACTCAATAATTTTCTATCACATATTAAAACAAGAAGCCATATGTAGTTTCTGGCTGAAATACATAAATCTAAGACAACACAAAATCCACTCTTTATTAGTAGAATCATCTACTTGTTCAGGATGGAGCATTCTAGGTTGTGGGTTTTGTCCATATGCAGCAATTTCCTATGAAGTGAAAGAAGATACATTTGTAAGGAAGGATGCCTTTTAACTGCAGTGTGTATTTCAAGATTGGACGGTTTTTGGATGACTCTGTAGAGAGGTGACCTAAGGCAGTGCAGAAGAGCATGTGCTTCCTGACACGAACCCAGATCTCTCATCTGATAACTCAGTATTCTTGGCCAAGATTTTATTTAAATCTGTTTTCTTATCTGTAAAGCAGAGATGATAATAATAACTGAAAAGGTTGTGACAAGGAACATACAAGCTAGTACTTATGAAGTGCCCCAAAATGCCTGGCATAGAATAGTTCTCTGTAAATGTCATTGACTAAATGTGACTGTGGATAACCATACATAAACAGAACATAAAAACATTCTGATCAATAATCGCAAAAGATTTCAGGCCTAGGACCAAAAAAAAAAAAAAAAAGAGAGAGAGAGAGAGAGAGAGAGAGAGAAAAGACATGCATTTTGTTTTTCTGCCCTCTCTCCTTCTGAGGTCGCGTTTGCATCCAACAGGTAACATTCAGAGAATCACGGCAGGTGAGTTATGCTGTCATCTGTCTCTGCAACCTCAATATGCTCTTATTTAACCTTTGGCTTTTCACTGTTTGTTTTCACTCTATTGGCAACTATTGAATAGAGCGCGTTGATGCAGAGGTGAGAGATGTGGGAAAGAACACATACGCAGAGAAATTCCAGGTAATGACAAATGGAACCAATGGCATGAGACAGGCAGTGACATGGCTTGGGCCAGGCTCTTTAATATGAAGTGGCTTGGGGGCTGTGAGGAAGAGGTGACCTGGGTGATGCAAAGGCCCTGAGCTGGGGGAGGGAGGAGTTATGATATGCTTGCTGTGTTTGAGAAACTGAGAGGAGGCCAGATGTGGAACAGCTGGGGAGGGTTGAGGGGCAGGAGAGGCCTGTGAGGAGGGCTGCATGATGCAAGGCCATGTCACATGCTGCCTGTTCTGTGCCTCTCCCTGAGACCGGACCTTCACCCCTGCTGTATCCTCCCTCAGCCCCTGCCCCACATGGATTTCATGGTAGTGGACTCTGCAAGGGTTTGGAAATTGCAGAGAGAGAAGAACTTGCAATGGAAAGCTGGCATTATTGTTCCAGAAAGTTCTTCACTCCTCCTTACCCTGCATTTCTCGCAGGCTCCCTTTCCTCCTTTGTCCCTGGGTTCCCCTCATGTTACTCCATCACCCCCTCCCTCTCACCTCCACCCTTCTCCTGTCTCTCCATCAGACAGCATCTTGCAAGACTTTGGCTCCCTCTGCTTCTTACGCAAAGCGGCATAGTTCGCTACTCCCTGGGGTAGGTTGTGGGCCCACTTTGTATGCCCTAAAATATAAGCCTTCTGTTAAATAAAGACCTGTCCACTCTGTGCCATGTAAAACACTAGCTGAAGTTTTAAAGTTGTTTAAAATTTTTTTTAAAGTTAACGATTACTTAAATTATTTTGTTTTGTTTTTTCCTCAGATGTATCTAGTATCAAATTGTTTTAATACTGCCCTTCTCAAAAGAATAAAAGGATAGATTTCCCTGTTATCTAATGAAGACATCCAGGGGGCATGCTTTTTGTTTGATTTCTATTGGATTTACACCCCAAACCAAATGCATGAGGGCTACCCTAAATATGAATTTATAAACAAATCATTCATTTTAAAAGTTTGCCCCGTAAGGTTAGACTCTGCTGTAGAAGATACTTCTTCTCTCGAGAAGTAAACAGCATGACACCCGTAGAGGGGGAATCAAGGTGAGAGAGATCCAGGGGAGAGATGCCAGGGTTCTGCTGTTGGCACAGAACTAGAAGTCAGTGGCTCATGCAAACTACTGATTCCTCCTATTTGACTGAAACTACACAGAACAAGAAGTCATTTCCTAAGATCTGGAGCCTGTACCATGCAACTGATACCCAACAGTGTTTTGGGAGGTGGACAGAGGATATGATTGAAATGATATCATAGCTGAACCAAATTGTTTTGCATTCCAGTTTGAACGAGAAGCTGAAGGACTCAGTTTACCTGGGCCAGGTGAGCTTCACAAAGCAGGCTTTTCTGGGGCCGGGTGCAGCCTTGTCCCAGGGCCCAGTAAACAGTGAGGGCCACTGCCCCCAGAATGCTGCAGCTCCTGCCTGCAGCTGCTCTCAGCTGGGCTTACACCATCAAACAGAGTTCTGAGGGACAATTGCTTCTTTGTCAGGTGCTTTGCACACAAGGACAGCTGTAAGCCTATGGAATTCTCTCCCTGAACTAAGGCTTCTCTGTGTTCTCTGGAAAGCAAGCAAAATGCCCCTCCTTGCATGCTCCACTTTTCCGTGTCAAGTATTGACATTTCTTTCTTTCTTCTTTTTTTTTTTTATTAAATCATAGCTGTGTACATTGATATATTCATGGGGCATCATTCACTAGCTTCACAGACCATTTAACCAAGTTTCACATATACCCTTGTAAGATGCACCGCTGGTGTAATCCCACCAATCCCCTTCCCTCTACCCTCCTCCCTCCTCCCTCCCCTCCCTTTTCCCCTTCCCCCTATTCTTAGGTTGGAAGATGGAGACTTTACCTCTTTCATGTTTACATGGATGGAGCTGGAACATATTCTTCTTAGTAAAGTATCTCAAGAATGGAAGAAAAAGTACCCAATGTACTTAGCCCTACTATGAAACTAATTTAGGGTTTTCACATGAAAGCTATAACCCAGTTACAACCTAAATATTGACATTTCATATTCAAATCTAGATGCCAGGAACTCTTGTGAAAACATGATTACTTATGTATTATGTGGAAACCGAAGGGTCATTATTTCAAGAAGCTACAATCCTAAAACATGTATTTAAAGTATTGCATCCTGACAATTCATGTCTTTGTGTGTGTATTTTTCAGAGGGTGTACAGTCCTCAGGATGACTGACAACCATCCCAGAGCCATTCTGGCTGCTGTCAAATGTATCAGTGAAGACACTTGGCCATATGTAACTGGAAAATGGTACAATTTACTTAACCATTAAGAGGGGAAATTCCTCGTAATGACTAGCACGGCCAACTTATGACCCACTTTCTTTGTAAGTTCTTGTTGGCATACTAAGCTGGGAACTGTGCACCAGAAGGTCAATCGGGCCAGTGTTCCTAGTAAAATGAATGGCATATTGTAAGTCACACTGGCTAAAATAAGTAGCCTATCATTAGCAAAATAGACAGTGAGTGTTCTCCAGTCAACATGCAGCTATATTGAATGCCATGTTTGACTGACTTTAGTTGCAAGCGCCTGTCTGTTCTACAGAGAGCAGCGAGTCTAATGGAGTGTGACTGTATTAAATAGTGCCAAGGGGGATGCGAGGGCACAGTTCAGTTGCCAGGCACATGGACCATGCGACAGATACCC
Source organism: Nycticebus coucang (assembly GCF_027406575.1). Lineage (NCBI taxonomy): Eukaryota > Metazoa > Chordata > Mammalia > Primates > Lorisidae > Nycticebus > Nycticebus coucang. The sequence continues at coordinate 102,385,334 of NC_069783.1, read as the reverse complement.
GGTCCAAGCGGTGAAAGGCTGCATGTGTGAATGGATCCGATTGCATTTTATCGCTGAGTTTCTGCATAATGGTGCTCTGCTTTGTCTCAAACACTTGGAGGCTTTTAACACCAAGTGAATAGAGCACTTGCCTGTCAGATTGCTGTATTTAAAAACACACACACACTGTATTTACTGAATTTCTCCATTAGCAAATGCTTTCCGGTGTGAGCTTTACTCTAATTACCATAGAACCAGCATTTCATTTTTTTTGACATCTTTCCATCTTGATAAGCCAAACTTAGGACTGGTGTGGGCTGACAGGCCAGAAATAATCTTGAAGAAGTGGGCTAAAACAGTTAATAAAGAGGGCACCACTGTTAGAAGAGGCATTATGACCTTTTAATACAGGGTATCTGCAAAGTTCATTGCACACTATTTTAAATGGTGCACCATCTTTATGGCCACCTTGTATAAGCCCAAACTCAAAAGAATTATTTTAAAAATATGACTTGGCAGGCACAGCTGCTAATAAAAGTCTTCTCCATGGCTACGTACAACTTCTTTATGGGATGTAAACACATTAGTTCTTTTCTCCTGAGAGTTTCAGGGCTTCCCATTTTATATTAATTCTCCTTATCAAATGTCACAGAATGGAGTCACTTGACAGGATTTAGAGCAGTCACTATCAACACATGAATATATTCCAATCCCTTTCCATAGAAACCCCAAACTAAAGCTTCCCTGAATAAGAGGCACTAAATGCTGGCCATTTAAATGACCATCTGAGCATTGTCAGGCCACGGGGAGAGTATGCAGATATCTGGCTCCGGGCAGGGATGACGCCTGCAGCTTTTGGTTGAACAGTCTGTGGGTGCAGCTGGTGTGAGTGCCCCACATTTGATGTTTTCGGTGATAGCCACACTGTATCCTTGGCATGCACACAGTTCGGGGGAACATGAAATTATCACACAAAAGTTACACAAAGGTGCCACTGTTGGAAATGTTTTCATGCAGAATACCACAGTGTGCAATGCTGGATGCTTGTTTTAATGACAACAAAGGCTGCCTTCACAGGTACTATGCTCGGCCCTTTGGAAAGAGCAGTGGATACGATGGATGTAGTTCAGTTGACTGCAGGGGCCTCATTGTCTAGGAATGATTTCCAGGAATTGATCTTGAATCATCCCTTTAAATAATGTCTTAACAACTGGCGGCCTATACTGATAGTAGCTGTTAGAAACATCAATAGACATATTCCCTTTTTTCATTCCGTTTTTATTTGTTTTTATTCAAGAATCTTCTCTATCACAGAGGATACTTTTAATGAAGCAAACAACACAAATAGGAGCATAATTAGTTTGAAGGCAATAATGGCAGAATTCAGATCTGGATATTAATTGAGACTTGAGGCCCGAGGCATAGTGGTTAAGACTACTGTTTCAGAGCAACACCAGGTGGGTTTAATTACCAGCTCTGCTATGTGCAAGGTGTACAGATGACAATCTTCTTAACCTTCCTGTGCTTTTGTTTCCTGGCTTGGAGATTGATGACACTAACAGTATTTCCCTTGTATGATGGTTATGATCTTTGAGTGAGGAAAGATATATAAAGTACAGTGCCTGGAACATATTAAGTACTCAATAAATGTTAGCCTTTATTACTTCCTTATGTTTTATTTATGTCTTATCATGGCACCAAATGGGAAAGTAATTGTGCTGGAGAATGCGTGCTGCCACTTTGAGATATAGGCCACTCCTAATTAGCTTGTGAATCTATGGCACCAACATTTGGAGGCCACACTCGGCACAGATCACAGATGGGTTTCACTTGACTTATATACAGCAGTGCTGTGAAACTGAGAAGGAAGGATATCGGCTGGTGATAATTATGGCAATTTAAATGGCAGGTAATATGCTAACTAGTTGCAGTAGTAGAGCTGCTTAGACAGAAGAAAATAAAGACAGTGAAAAACATTTAACCTTTGAGGAATATAGGAAAGAAATATCTTAAAAAGAAAATTCTGTTAAGTGTTGGCAGGGACAATTTATAATTTCCAAAATATGCACTTTTCCTTTCCCTACTCAGACCTCCAATGTCGCCCACTTGGCTTATAATATAATTCACAATGGATTTTCAGTACAATGAAGAAGTAATAGGAGCCAGAAAATTTAATAATTGTGAGCCCAAACCTTTGCATCTGAAAGACATAAGTTTAGGTCATGATCCTGACACTTACTATGTTTTAACTTTGGACAAGTTAATAGGACACTTATTAGTTTGTGCAGAAGGACTGACATTGGCTAGTCCTGTGTGATGAAGATTTGTTTGGCCTTTGTCTCGTATTCTTGGGAGGTATCCGCTAAACTCTGGAAATTCCACAGGTGGCAGGAGTGTCTTTGATATTCACACAGGGCCTGCTGGTTGATGCTAAGTAGATGAGCAGGCAACATAAGATGAGGTCTGGCCATGCTGGAAAGATCAGCCATGTAATTAGAGGGCTAGGATCTAGGGCTACATGATATTAGCCTGACCACAGGTGGAAAGGAATCTGGAAATATACAGAGTTCATTCATGTGGCAAATAATTCAATCAATCTTACCTATTGAGAGAGAAAATTGAAATCCTAAGCCCCTACCCTTGATTGAACTGACCCCCTTGTGGCAATAGGAACCCCAGGGAAAACTTAAAAACTGAAATCCCAGAGACATGAGCAGATGGGAGGTCAGACACACCTCATTATACCCCCATGCTCGTTAACTGCCATTGGGCATTTTTTTTTTTTTTTTTTGCTAAGGGTTAAACAGAACCAAGCTTTTGGGAAGACTTGCTCTACTGCTGATTTCAACTACCTACCTAATGCTGCTTTTCCCTTTTTGTGGTTTTGGCATTACAGCTAGCCAGCATTCCTTGCTGGAAGAGGTCACTGACCATGGAGGTGTTCTGGCCAATCTACGGAAGATGCACTTTGAGCATTTCTGTGCCCTGTGCTTTACCTTTTGACATCAGAGGGCTGAAAACCCCATCATTAGATCATGCTGAGGCTGCCAATTTCTGAAAATGGGCCCATGAAGCAGCACGAAGCTCAGTTGCACTTGTGCACGATTCCCTCTTTCAGAACACTCATAACTTCTCCTGTATCTTGATAAATAAGTATTTGGCCACCCTGCTCAGCATAAATTCCTGTTCTTGTTGCTTTCCTATTTCCATGCTCTTGGCTTCTGAGCAGGGCTACTGCTTCCCAACCTGTCAGAATGGCCACCCTACATGCAGTGACCATTTACGAGAAATAAACCTCTCCGCTTTCCAAATTTCTGCACCTTGCTATTCTTCACCTGACACTGTCTAATGAAACCCCAATAAAATCTCTGGACACTGAAGCTTGGGCAAGCTTCTCTTATGATTATACATCATATTTTATGTGTGCTGTTACACATCAGGGGCTGGCATGGTGAGGCATCCTCACTGCCTAGGGAAAGGACACCAAAATCTTCACATTTGAGACCCTCCCATACCTCACTCTGTCCTTTTCTTAGACTTCCTTATTTGCATCTTTTTACCTATGGTAACCAGAGGTAAAACATGACTATGTTACATATGTCATTCCAGTTATAATTATTGAACAGGAGGGGATAGAACCTCCACATTTGTATACAGTTGGTTAGAAGTGAAGGTGGCAAAAGGACAGAAATTTAGCAAGTAACCTGGTGGATTAGAGCTGCACCAACAGAGAAGGTTGAAGAACGCACATCAACCCGTTAAGGTGAGCTGAGACCCCAAGGATAAAAACAAAAGGTACAAAATCCATCACCAAGCAGACTGGAGTCCCCTCCCCCATGAGAATGGCTCAGAGTGCCCCACAAACAAACGAGCAGAGTTCAAAGGTCCTCCCACTACACTCCACGGGAGAGACCCTCTAAAATCTGGACCTACCTCCTCTACTAGGGCACCATGGTGTTCTGCCAGGCATAAAACTGTATAAAACTGTATTGTATATATTCTCTACCTGCAACTCTGAGCTCCCAGCACTCCCCTCCACTCTCACTCTGAGGTCTGGAGGCCTGTCCCCCAGGAGTCCAGATTCTTGGGTGATTTCTTGAGGGGAGTGGACAGGGCCTAAACTGCAGCTAGTCAGTGCTGACTCTATGGCACGGGAGTGAGGAGAGGACGGTCGGCTGAGAGGGAACCACACAGGAGCAGCGGTGCCCCGAGGCACAGAGCAGCAGCCATCTTTTAGCAACAATAGGATTCACTCCCAGATATTCTGAAGCCACACACCCTGTCTCCCTGGGCAACCAGAGGAGGCTGGGCATCTACTCAGGTGGCAACCACCAAGGAACAGACCTAGGATGGAAACGCAGGCCCCATGAGTAAAGGGTTTGCCTGAGGCGGTACTGGCCTGGGTGGAGCACGGGGACTAGAAATGCACATGCAGAGCCAGGAAGATCCCAGGGCAGGGCTGACCCAGAGGACCCCTTTACTGAGCCTAAGATGCACCTGGCCCTCAGGGGATCGTCAGCCTATAGACAGGTGGCTAGAACTGACAGCTAACCAAATACAAACCTGCAGGGGCAAAGACAGGGCCTGAGGTGCAGGCTCTGGGAACTCAAAATAGCTTCTCTTCTGCAGGGGAATTTAGCAGGGACAGAAACAAATTCCTGCAAAGTTGTTCTGTTCTGTTCTGTCAGTAACATCAATCAGGGGCGGGGCTGGAACTGAGTGAACACCCCAAGCCTCCATCAAGCGCCCGAGGTTGTCAGGCCTGACGTCCCCCGATAGATAGAGGCAGAGTGCAGTGGCCTGGCTGAGCAGAAATAGATTTCCTTGCGATTCAGGCGGGTGCAAACCCCTAGAGTATCTGTTCACTACAGGCAACTGAGTCACAGCCCTGTGGGGCTATCAGTGACTGGGTGTGACAGAGGTGCAACATGGGGAAAGAGGCATCAACCTTCCCAGACTGATCTATCTGCTGGGTGGGTCCTCCTCACTCCATGGAGCACTGGAGCAAGCCATATCTAAATAGTCACCAGACCCCTGTGATCCAATTGCCACAGACCTTTCAAACTCTCCTACCTGAGACAGGTGCTGACTGAGACAATTGATTTGGACCTTTTGAACTGAGCCAATCACCCGAGGACTATTCAGGTGGTGCCCTGGGTGTGTGGTAATAGGAAGGTTTGATTTTGCCTTTCCAATTGTTGCCTGTGAGGGGTGGGGAGACTTAATTGCTGGTATTTCTCCACAGGTGAGACTTCAAACCAGAATAAACTGTTCACTAGTGTCGAACAGAGACCAGCTGAAAACAAGACAGAACCACTTAGCCCCACCACAGCAAACAGGTCCCCAGTTTCTCAGGCCATAGCACTGTACGTGTCCTTGACAAAGCTCCAGGGGAAAAATCAAATAGTGTAAAACAATCATGGGGCGGAATCAGTGGAAACTCTGGTAACATGAATAACCAGAATAGATGAACCCCCCCAAGGAAAGATATGGCAGATGTAACTGAAGATCCCATTCATAAACAGCTGGACAAGATGTCAGAAATTGAATTCAGAATTTGGATTTCAAACAAGATTAATAGAATGAAGGAAAATTTGGAATTAGAAATCCGAGGAGCAATTCAAAAGTCGGAATTAGAAATTCGAGGACAAATTCAAAAGTTGTCTCAAGAATTTAAAGAATTTAAAGACAAAACCACCAAAGATTTTGATGCATTGAAGCAAGATTTTGCAGCCCTCAAACATCTGAGAAATACAGTAGAAGTCCTCAGTAACAGAATGGAGCAAGCAGAAGAAAGGATTTCTGGCATTGAAGACAAAGCCTTTGAACACTCCCAAACTCTCAAAGAGGAAGAGAAATGGAGAGCAAAAATGGATCATTCCCTCCGAGAGCTCTGGGATAATTTGAAAAAGGCTAATATCTACCTCATTGGAATCCCTGAAAGTGATGAAGTGGCCTCGCAAGGCACAGAGGCCCGTCTCCATGAAATTATCAAAGAGAATTTTCCAGACATGCCAAGAGATTCTGAAATTCAGCTAGCAGACAGTTTCAGAACCCCAGCATGACTCAACCCAAATAAGACATCCCCCAGGCATATCATAATTAACTTCACTAAAGTTAATATGAAGGAGAAATTCTGAAAGCAGCCAGATGTAAGAAATCCATTACCTACAAAGGAAAGAATATTAGAATGACTGCAGATCACTCTGCTGAAACTTTTCAAGCCAGAAGAGGGTGGTCATCAACTTTTAATCTCCTAAAGCAAAATAATTTTCACCCCTGAATCCTGTATCCAGCTAAATTGAGTTTCATTTACGATGGAGAAACTAAATACTTTAATGACATTCATATGTTGAAGAAATTTGCCATAACCAAACCAGCTCTTCAGGATATTCTCAGACCTATCCATAATAATGACCAGTTCAATCCACTACCACAAACGTGAACTCACTCAGAAACTTTTGATCAAACTCGAACTTTCATAGTGGCGAAAGGACTAAAAATGTCCACTGGACTTTTGAAAAACTCGATACCCAAAATTTTACCAGACTTATCAATATTCTCCATTAACGTGAACAGCTTAAACTGTACTCAAAAGAGGCACAGGTTAGCTGACTGGATACAAAAACTCAGGCCAGATATTTGCTGCATACAAGAGTCACATCTTATCTTAAAAGATAAGTATAGACTCAGGGTGAAATGATGGTAATCCATATTTCAGGCAAATGGTAATCAGAAAAAAGCAGGTGTTGCAATTCTATTTGCAGATATAATAGGCTTTAAACCAACAAAAGTAAGGAAGGACAAGAATGATCACTTCATTTTTGTTAAGGGTAATACTCAAAATGATGAGTTTTAGATTATTAATCTCTATGCACCCAACCAGAATGCACCTCAATTTATAAGAGAAACTCTAACAGACATGAGCAACTTGATTTCCTCCAGATGCATAATAGCTGGAGATTTCAACACTCCTTTGGCAGTGTTGGATCAATTCTCCAATAAGAAGCTGAGCAAAGAAATTTTAGATTTAAACCTAACCATCCAACATTTGTATTTAGCAGACATCTACAGAACATTTTATCACAACAAAACTGAATGCACATACTTCTCATCATGCCACAGAACATACTCCAAAATTGATCACATCTTAGGTCACAAGTCTAACCTCAGTAAATTTAAAGGGATAGAAATTATTCCTTGCATCTGCTCAGACCACCAGGGAATAAAAGTTGAACTCAGTAACAACAGGAATTGGCATGCTCATACAAAAACATGGAAGTTAAATAACCTTATGCTGAATGATAGCTGGGTCAGAGATGAGATTAAGAAGGAAATTGCCAAATTGTTGGAACAAAATGACAATGAAGGCACAAATTATCAGGACCTCTGGGATACCGCAAAGGCAGTCCTAAGGGGGAAATTTATAGCACTGCAAGCCTTCCTCAAGAGAATGGAAAGAGAGTAAATGAACAACTTAATGGGATATATCAAGCAACTGGAAAAGGAAGAACATTCCAACCCCAAACCCAGTAGAAGAAAAGAAATAACCAAAATTAGAGCAGAATTAAATGAAATTGAAAACAAAAGAATTATACAACAGATCAATAAATCAAAAAGTTAGTTTTTTGAAAAGCTCAATAGGTAAACCTTTGGCTAACCTAACCAGGAAAAAAAGAGTAAAATCTCTAATCTCATCAATCAGAAACAACAAAGACAAAATAAGAACAGAATCAATGGAAATTCAAAAAATCCTTAATGAATATTACAAGAAACTTTATTCTCAGAAATATGAAAATCTGAAGGAAATTGACCAATACCTGCAAGCACGTCACCTTCCAAGACTTAGCCAGAATCAAGTGGAAAGGTTGAACAGACCCATATCAAGTTCGGAAATAGCATCAACCATACAAAACCTCCTTAAAAAGAAAAGCCCGGGACCAGATGGCTTCATGTCAGAATTCTACCGAACCTTTAAAGAGGAATGAGTACCTATATTACTCAACCTGTTCCAAAAGGTAGAAAAAGAAGGAAGATGACCCAACACGTTCTATGAAGCAAACATCACCCTGATCCCCAAACCAGAAAAAGACCCAACAAGAAAAGAAATTAGAGACCAATATCACTAATGAATACAGATGCAAAACTATCCAACAAGATCCTACAAACAGAATCCAGCAACACATCAAACAAATTATATATCATGACCAAGTCAGTTTTATCCCAGGGTCTCAAGGCTGGTTCAATATACGTAAATCTATAAGTATAATTCAGCACATAAACAAATTAAAAAACAAAGACCATATGATTCTCTCAATTGATGCAGAAAAAGCTTTTGATAATATTCAGCATCCCTTCATGATCAGAACACTTAAGAAAATTGGTATAGAAGGGACATTTCTTAAACTGATAGAGGCCATCTACAGCAAACCCACAGCCAATATCATATTGAATGGAGTTAAACTGAAATTATTTCCACACAGATCAGGAACCAGACAAGGCTGCCCATTGTCTCCACTGCTCTTTAACATTGTAATGGAAATGCCATAGCAATTGCCATTGCAATTAGGGAAGAAAAGGTGATCAAGGGTATCCACATAGGGTCAGAAGAGATCAAACTTTTGCTCTTCGCAGATGATATGATTGTATATCTGGAAAACACCAGAGACTCTACTACAAAAACTCTTAGAAGTTAACAAGGAATACAGCAGTGTCTCAGGTTACAAAATGAACATTCATAAATTGGTAGCCTTTATATATACCAACAAGAGTCAAGTTGAAAAAACAGTTAAGGACTCAATTCCATTCACAGTAGTGCCAAAGAAGATGAAATATTTGGGAGTTTATCTAACAAAGCACGTGAAAGATCTCTATAAAGAGAACTATGAAACTCTAAGAAAAGAAATAGCTGAAAATGTCAACAAATGGAAAAACATACCATGCTCATGGCTGGGAAGAATCAACATTGTTAAAATGTCCATACTACCCAAAGCAATATACAATTTTAATGCAATCCCTATTAAAGCTCCACTGTCATACTTTAAAGATCTTGAAAAAAATAATACTTCATTTTATATGGAATCAGAAAAAACCTTGAATAGCCAAGACATTACTCAGAAATAAAAACAAAGCAGGTGGAATCACACTACCAGACCTCAGACTATACTATAAATCAATAGTGATTGAAACAGCATGATACTGGCACAAAAACAGAGCAGTAGATGTCTGGAACAGAATAGAAAAGCAAGAGATGAATCCAGCTACTTACCGTTATTTGATTTTTGACAAGCCAATGAAAAACATTCAGTGGGGAAAAGATTCCCTATTAAACAAATGGTGCTGGGTGAACTGGCTGGCAACCTGCAGAAGACTGAAATTGGACCCACACCTTTCACCGTTAACTAAGATAGACCCTCACTGGATTAAAAATTTAAACTTAAGACATGAAACTATAAAAATACTAGAAGAGTGTGCAGGGAAAACCCTTGAAAAAATTGGCCTGGGCGAGTATTTTATGAGGAGGACACCCCTGGGCAATTGAAGCAGCTTCAAAAATACACTACTAGGACCTGATCAAACTAAAAGCTTCTGCACAGCCAAGAACACAGTAAGTAAATCAAGCAAACAGCCCTCAGAATGGGAGAAGATATTTGCAGGTTATGTCTCTGACAAAGGTTTAATAACAAGGATCCACAGAGAACTCAAACGTATAAGCAAGAGAAGAATAAGTCATCCTATCTTAGGCTGGGCAAGGGACTTGAAGAGAAACTTCTCTAAAGAAGACAGGCACATGGCCTAAAGACATATGAAAAAATGCTCATCATCTTTAATCATAAGTGAAATGCAAATCAAAACTACTTTGAGATATCATCTAACTCCAGTAAGATTAGCCCATATCACAAAAATCCCAAGACCAGAGATGTTGGCGTGGATGTGGACAAAAGGGAACACTTCTACACTGCTGGTGGGAATGCAAATTAATACATTCCTTTTGGAAAGATGTTTGGAGAACACTTAGAGATCTAAAAATAGATCTGCCATTCAATCCTATAATTCCTCTACTAGTACATACCCATAAAACCAAAAATCACATTATAACAAAAATATTTGTACCAGGATGTTTATTGCAGTCCAATTCATAATTGCTAAGTCATGGAAAAAGCCCAAGTGCCCATCGATCCATGGATGGATCAATAAATTGTGGTATATGTACACCACAGAATATTATGCAGCCTTAAAGAAAGATGGAGACTATACCTTTTTCATGTTTACATGGATGGAGGTGGAACATATTCTTCTTAGTAAAGTATCTCAAGAATGGAAGAAAAAGTATCCCATGTACTCAGCCCTACTATGAAACTAATTTATGGCTTTCACATGAAAGCTATAACCCAGTTATAACCTAAGAATAGGGGGAAGGGGGAAAGGGAGGGGAAGGAGGGGGGAGCGGGGTGGATGGAGGGTGATTGGTGGGATTACACCTGCGGTGCATCTTACAAGGGTATATGTGAAAGTTAGTAAATGTAGAATGTAAATGTCTTAACACAATAACTAAGAAAATGCCAGGAAGGCTATGTTAACCAGTGTGATGAAAATGTGTCAAATGGTCTATAAAACCAGTGTATGGTGCCCTATGATCACACTAATGCACACAGCTATGATTTAATAATAATAATAATAATAATAATAATAAAAGACATAGGAACCAGATTTTCTGAGGAAGGTGGTGTTTAATACCCTGTTGTTGGCTCAATAGATTTTAAAGTGGTATTTTCAGCTTTCTAGAAGTGTTTATCTTTTGGAGGAAACTGTTTTTTGGTACTTGCAAAGTCCTTTCTGCGTCATAATTCCTTTGGCTTGTGTTTATGTAGGAGTAAGCAATTTATTTCAGTGTTTATGTAACTGCATTTTAGATTCATTATTGGTTAATTTTACGAGAGTAATTATTTTTTAAATGATTACCCAGCTATAGTAGTATTTTGTTGTGCGAGAAAAAATTTTAGAGGTTACTTTTAGCATGGAAAGTAGTGGGAATTTACTTAAATCGGTCCTTAAAGTACGTAACTTGAACAATTAAGTGCTGGCCTTTTATGCTCAAACAGTTATTAAAATATATAAATAAAGGCAATATTACCTGTATTCTGCATTATCATCTATCGGTTGTAGAATGAGATTTTTTAACCTGATTTTTTAGGTGCTTTTCTATTTTAAAATAACTTTTAAGTGTTTTTTGAGACAGTCTCACTTTGTCATCCTGGCTAGACTGCAGTCGTGTGTGGTACGATCGTAGCTCACTGCAACCTCAGTGTCCTGGCTCAAGCAGTCCCCCTTGCTCAGCCTCTGGAATAGCCAGGACTATAGGTGTGGGCCACCCCACGTCCCATTAATTAAAACTATTTTTGTAGTAAGGGGTCTTGCTTTGTTGCCCAGTCTGGTCTCAAACTCTTAGCCTCAAGCGATCTTCCTGCCTGTGCCTCTCCAAATGCTGGGATTATAAAGTATGAGTCACTATGTCCAGTCATTGTCACATTTTAAGAAAGAGGTTTTAGATTTATAACTGTATTAAAAGAAAAAAAACAACAACAAGAAGTGAAGGTGGCTCTGGGAACCTCTAAGCTTGTGGCTGGCATCTCAAGTAAGGGGCATCTTGTGGGAGACTGTGAACCTAAATAACCTGTAGAGTTTGGCCTAATTCTGCGTAGTGACAAAAGTCATTTCAGCTAATGATTTAACTATTGAATTTTTCTTTTTTCTTTTTTTTTTTTTTTTGTAGAGACAGAGTCTCAGTACCGCCCTCGAGTAGAGTGCTGTGGCATCACACGGCTCACAGCAACCTCTAACTCTTGGGCTTACGCAATTCTCCTGCCTCAGCCTCCCGAGCAGCTGGGACTACAGGCGCCCGCCACAACGCCCAGCTATTTTTTTGTTGCAGTTTGGCCCGGGGCTGGGTTTGAACCCGCCACCCTCGGCATATGGGGCCGGCGCCCTACTCACTGAGCCACAGGCGCCGCCAACTATTGAATTTTTCATTATGGAATTTAAAAATCATGAAGAAAATCTGAAAAGCACTCTAGTCTGGAGCAGTGGTTCTCGAGGCGTGATTGCTGGAGGAGCAGCAGCGGGATGGCCTGGGAGCTGGTCAGAAACGCAGGCCTGGGATGTTGTGGTTTCACACACCCTGCAGGTGGGCCTGACCACTCTTTTAAGTATTAGAACAACTGCTGCAGCTGTTAGAAAATCTAGAGCTGGAAAGCCTTTGTTTGAATGGCTGTCCCCCATCTATTACCTCTGTAACCTTGGGCAAGTTGCCTAACCTCTCTGCACCTGGGTTTCTTATCTGTCAAGAAGGAGATAATAATGAAACATCCCCCACACTGTCATGGAGCTGCCATGAGGGATAAATATTTTCATACATATACGGCATTTAGAACAAGAACTGGGACACTGAGGGCTTTACAAGTGTTGTCATTATCTATAAAAGGAGAATAATGCCCTTTGCCCTATGGTGAATGTGAAATAAGATAAAGTATTTAATATGCCTTGATATGTATTATATGGTGAACTGATAATGGTTGTTTTGAGAATCTACAACTTCTCATGTGAGACATATAGAAAATGTCATGATTATTTTCCTAAAAAGCATGTAAACTTTATTTATATTCAAGCTGCTTGGAATTTCTGTAAGAGAAGCAAACTGTATCATTCTTGAGTCCTTGCCAAGACAAGGGGATCTCTATAATATACAAGTGAGTAATTCCTTTAGGTATTAGTAATTATATCAGAAATGCCCTCCTGGGTACTGACTTCAAACTAATACTGAGGACAAAACGGTAATTTGTTCCTCATCAAAATGCAACTGGCTGCTCAAGATGAAGAAATTCATTTGTTTGTATCTTAACTTCCACTTATGATATTCTTTGTGATTCTTAGGATGAATTTTAAGGCAAGATTGCTCTGGTTAATATACTGATTTTTTTCAGTAAAAAAATGAAAAATTTTATTTTATTTTCTGCTTCTACAAATGCAATGTGCCTTCTCAGTTTACATGAATGAAAGCCTCAGCTTTGCATGCTGAACTTTGAGAACGATTGTGTTGCTTTTTTAGGAATAACAGGATATTAAGAGGCAAAACACAATAAAAAATGAAAACTCCAAGGGGTGTTTAATAGGAACAAAGTTGAAGAATACATAAATTCAGAATAAAGACACCGGTCCTAGGGTGAAGTAGAATGGAAACACATCAGGGAGTCCAGGGAAGCTGGGGCCGGTCTTTATTACAGAGCCACAACTGTCCCCACTCTTATGACTGATCCAGGTTGAGTTTTGTCTGCACAAATCTCTGTAACCCTCTGATTACCTCTGTACAGAGTAGGGCCCATTAGGATCAGCTCACCATTCTTGAGGGGAATATTCCTCTTTTAATGATCTGTTTTGAGTGCAAACATATGCCATGGGACATGCTTGCCATTTTCCCCTCTCAGTCACTTTAGAAATAGAGGACAAAGGAATTCTCTTGTTTCTACATGTCTCCTAAAGGCCAGGCATGTCTGTAGAATCCAGAGATAAAAGTTGCTCTCCCTGCTTTCAATGCATAAAAAGGCAAAGATAATCTACTATTCCCGTGGGTCCGGTAATGAGACTTTTTTTTTCCCCTTCAGACAGGTGCAGTGAACAAAATATCCTTAGAGAGAGAGCCACGTACACATAAAACAGGAGACTTAGCTATATTAAGGAGACTTAGTGATTTCTAAATAATTCATAGTTAAAAATAGAGAAAATAGATAACTTGATCCTCAGATAGTTCACAGAGCTCCTGTTAGAGTTTTGTTACCATGAAATCTTTTCATTAGCCCTGTTGAAATGGAACTTGTCAATGGTTATCTAATTCTCTTCCCTGCCAGTCCTCTGGGGAAGGTACCAGTGAACAGATACAGAAGAGGGAACTGAACAAAGCATAAGATGTGTGATTGTTCATAGAATAAAGGGGAATTATTTTATGGGATAACCTACCATCAGAAAATGCAAAGTGTAAAAGAGATGGTAGTGGCCAGTGAGGTGTGTGGGTGTGTGGGTGAGTGGGGAAGGCTTGGGGGAACAGTAGGGCTGCTATATGTAGCCAATTAACCCACTACGTGGTCTGAAACATTCCTGCTACAAAGAGACCTAGAAATGCCAGGGGGAAAAACATAACAAATATACTTCTAAGTACAGAGGTAAGCTTGTAAAAAGGGAAATGTCCAAAGACCAAAAGAAAGGAGAAAATTACAAACAACAGTGGTCAGTGAGCACTAAACCACGGCTGTCCTGGGAAATTTGCCAAGCTTAATAACTAAGAAGCAAACATTTAATAGCCATAAAAAGAGAAATCACGTACCCAGTCAAGAAGGAAGACTGGAATTGAGAACCTCGAATTAGGCCCAGGCTTTCAAAAAGATAACCCTCAAAGGAAATCTTAAATAAAAAGCAATTACTCATTGATAGAGGGAAAAGATATGCATGCTTAATCTATCATAGTTTGGGCTTAGTGGAAACAAACAAACAAACAAAAACAAAAAATTCATGACATCTCCAAGAATCTGGACTTACAAGTCTTCTACAAGGGAGGGTTTAAAGTTTGAATTTCCATTATTTTCTGATCCTAAATTCTCCAAATAGAATAATTAATATGAACAGCTGGAAATCCCACTGACATGCTTACACAAGCCAGTGGGCAATTTACTTGGAATCACGTATTCGTGATGCAGATGTTACTTATCTCCTTATGTCTAACCCTACTGAAAATGTACTCGCTATCCAAAATTACAAAGTATACAAGATCACAAACTGTAGTAAGCAAACACAAATGCAAACAAATGAGGTTACTCCAAGGACTTCAGATAATATAGGTGATCTAGACAGAAATGTAAAATAAGTATGGTTCAAAATAACAAAATTTAACACAGAATAACAACATGTGGACTGAAGTGGGTACTGTCATCCAAGGCTAGTCATAATTGAAAAGAAAATGTTAAGAGGAAAGAAGCTTAGTAGTGGGGGATTTCTCCACAATTTAGTAATACAATTTGCCTTTGACTAAGTTATTTATATTTGTGTAATCCGCTCTTTAATATCTTATCCTTATCCTCTTGGTTTTCCTATCTCCAGACAGAGATAGTCAGATCATTTTCTCATTAGTTTGACAGACCAGTGATGCATCTGAGCTTGGTACCCACCTGTCTGGCAGAAAGGATTGACAAGAATGCCATTGTGAGGGTTGACAGCAGCTGGGAGCCAGGTGGCCAGTGGAGACCACTGTCTGTCTTCACCCCTTTCATCAAGCCCAACTTGTAGATTGATGGGCCACTGGGATCCTGCTTTGGTATCCTTACAACTAAAGGACCTCAATTGGCAAAACCCACTTTTTGCTTGCTAGTTCACTGTCCTTTCTCATACAGATATTTCCACTTTTAGAACATGGATCTCATGTATACAATTAATGTTCTCTGTTTTGTATACGATTAAAATCAGCACAATATCAGAACCTAGACTTTGTCTGTGATCAACCATGGTTGCAGTACAAGTCAGAATCAGGGTGTGGCAGGTAGAGGTGACAGGCAGACATGATGACCTAGGACACCTAGTGATACCGGTAGACATGCCTGCATTATTGGAAATGCAATTAATTTTCATAGGGTTAGAAATTAACCTAAAGTAACCCTGTAGACAAGCACTTATTTATAGACCTTTTAGTGTCCCAATTACTCTGGGGAAAGGAAACAAGAAAATCATGTCCTTTCACTATCCATCTGTAATTAAAGCATTTGGTAATGTGCATGGGGACCAGCCACTATTAGTGGATTTGAAAGTTAAATCACTTTTCAGATAGGAATTTTATATTGGATGACAGAATACCTTTTTTTATGCCCAAGAAAATGACACTTCTCAGAAATGTGTAGAGACATGAATTGTCACAGGGAGTTACTTCCCTAGTAATTGCTGTCTTTGTGAGAGGTCAGCCTGAACAACTTTTAATAGACTCAGCCATGATGAGAGAGGATGGGGCCAAGAGGATTGAAACTAAGTCAATGCAGTGTTTTATAAAGGGTATTTGTTGTGGGATTTTCAACAGTGAATTGTTCATTCACATCAGCGAGGCTCAACATAAAACTGCCTTATGAAAGAACAGAAGACAAGGTGGGAAAAAAAGAAATTTCTTCTTCCTTTCTCTAAATGTCATTTGGAGCTAGTTGGGAGAGTGTTGCTATTTTTTCAAGATATTGGAAGATCTTATTTTTAATGTCAATTACATGTCTTAGCTTTGACTTTTATATAGCTTTCAGCATGTTTTGCAATTACTCAGATAAGACACTATGTATGTATCAGTTTGTCAAATCTATAAAAAACCTGGCTGAAGTTTTTGTTGGGGTTGCAATAAATTCATTTTAAAAATTGGGGAAATTATCATCTTAAAAAATTAAATAACTTATTAAGATTTATGTGAAAATTTTTAGCATTAAAATGTAATCATGATCTAGAGACCTAAGAATATATAAAATTTCTAGTTTAGCACATAATGTCCCCTCGTCATGAGTTCCTAAGGAAAATCTATCCAAAAAGTGTAAAAAACACAGTCATTAGGGGCTTGTGGGCAGCCTAATCTCTCAGAGCAGGGCATCCTTCAGGCAGCGAGCAAGGCTGGACCCTAGGGCCAAGCCCATTAATCCTTAAGCGCCACTCCAGCACTGTGAGTCCCAACCTGAACACAGAGATCTTACAGATTGCCTGAGAGAGCATAACGTGAATTAGAGAGGCGTTCAGGGCTGTGTGCAAGTGAGGAAAGGAAAAGGATGTGAAGGAAGTGAGGAAGTGAACATGGGCTAGCTATGGCCTTGGCCTTGGCCTTGTGCATGGAAGAAGATGAAGGTAGATCAAGAGCAATGTGGGCAGGTTGTTTCAACAAATAGGGAATCTACCTGTGAGAACATGAAGCCTAGACAGTGTCCTGACATCAGCAGGAGCAATGTGCTTCCAAGGAGATGAACAGGTAAGTGATAGGGCAGAGTAAAGGAAGGCTTGGAGAGTGCTCCATTCAAGGTCCTTGAAGGTGCTGTCATGCAGGAAAGAGCTGGCAGACACTGGACGGCTGGCCTCAGCTGGGGGTTCTGTGCCAGGCTGTGGTGTCTGTGAGGTAACTTCCTCACAGCCTGACCAGTGGCTAGGAGGAACATTCCAGGAGTCACAGATGGGACCCCGGCTTGGCTTTATCCAAGGCTTAGCTAGGGCAGACAGACTTATACCTACCTTCACAGGAGTCCCCGTTCTGTGGGTCATGAAAGATATCTTCTTGGTCTAAGGCAATGAGCTGCCTAGCCTCCAGGAGGGTCTCTGAGATGGACCCACATCAGCTCTACATAGGACCAGGAGTAGGAAGCAGGGGTAGGAGGTGGCATGAGGGGCCTTCTCCCTCCTGGAGAAAAGTAATTTAATCCCCAGCAAAGTCATCTGTGGCTCAGGGGGTAGGTGTGGCTCCCACAGCCAGAAAATTTAGCACATCTCTATAACTCACAGAAGAGGGGAGCTGTAATTCTCAGTCCACCTCTATTTAGAAATACTCCTTAGTGACCATAAATGATATGAAGCAATCCATAGAGTTTCATTACAGAAAAGACACTTTGATGATATTTTCTATGTAAACGCCCAGAATTTGGCCTACTCAGTGGCTCACACCTGCAATTCAAGCATTTTGGGAGGCAGAAGCAGGAGTAGGCTTGAGGTCAGAAGTTCAAGGCAAGCCTGGGCAACACAGTGAGATCACATCTCTACAATTTTTTTTTTTAAGGTCAAGTGCAGTGGCTAATACCTACAATCCCAGCCCTCAGGGAGGTTGAGGTGGGTGGATCTCTTGAGCACAGGAGTTCGAAACCAGCCTGAGCCAGAGTGATACCCCAGCCCTAAAAATAGCCAGGCCTTGTTGTAGTGGGCACCTATAGTCCCAGCTACTTGGGAGGCTGAGGCAAGAGGATCTCTTGAGCCTAAGAATTTGAGGTTGCTATGAGCTATGATGCTATGGCACTCTACCAGGGTGACAAAGTGATATCCTGTCTCAAAAAAAAAAAAAAGAACAGATGTGTTGGTGCACATGTAGAATCCTAGCTACTCGGGAGGCTGGGGCAGAAGGAACACTTGAGGTCAGGATTTGGAGGCTGCAGTGAGCTGTGATCAGGCCATTGCACTACAGCCACAGCAAGAGAGTGAGACCCTGTTTCAAAAAAACATAAAACTAAAATAAAAGCCCAGAATTTAAAGTAGCTATTTGTGACTGGCCATTTATGCACTTTATCTCTACAAAGTTCATCTTTGTAAAAACTCAATGAAAATAATATAATCTTCACTTTAACAATGAAGAAATCATGCATTAGAATGTGAGGCTAGGCCACTTGCTGTCTGCTGGCAGAACAAAGGCAGAGGCCACGGTCCTGTCTCCCCCACTACGCAAAGGACTCTTTATCATCTTCAGGCTTGAACTGTTATAGGAGAAGGAAGGAAAGGATACGGGATACCACCGTGGCTTTGCTTGTCTAGAACCATGCGATTATCAAGGGACATACTCACTTACCATTTCATTTTATTCTCACAAGGGGATAGCCTCAGGCCACGAAAATCCATTCATTGCCATTGTCAAGAGTACAAGGCCCCGGGGTTAAGAAAGCAACATTCTAAGCACAAAGCTGAGTAAGACAGAAAGAATTTTGCTAAGTACAATGTAGTAGCTTTGTCATGCAGACCACCAAGGGTTCATCATTTACCAAACACAGATCAGACTGCAGGGTGCCTGCTAGCATCCTTATGTATGTACGTATGTGTATGATTCATATATATGTGTGTGTATTTTATAGATGTAGGGATATAGGTGGGTTTTGGTTACACTGATAAATTGTATAGTGGTGATATCCTGGATATTAGTGTATCTGTTGATGAATACTCTACATTGTACCCAGTAAGTAATTTTTATTCCTACATCTGGCTCCTACTGTCCCCCTTCCAAGTCTCCCATGTCCACTGTAGCACTCTGCACATTCCTGTGCACCCATAGCTTAAATCCCTCTTACAAGTGAGAACACATGGTATTTGGTTTTTCCATTCCAGTGTTACGACACTTAGGATAATGGCTTCCAGTTCCATTCAAATTGCTGCAAAAGACATTATTTCATCCTTTTTTTTGGCTGAGCAAAATTCCAGTTTTCTGATGATATACAACCACATTTTCTTTATCCACTTCTCCGTTGATAAGCATGTTGGTTGATTTAATATCTTTGCAATTGTGAATTTTCCTGCAATAAATACACACATCCAAGTGTCTTTTTGATAAAATGACTTCTTCTTTTTTTTTTTTTTTTTGCAGTTTTTGGCCAGGGCTGGGTTTGAACCTCCAGCATATGGGGCCAGCACCATACTCCTTTGAGCCACAGGTGCTTCCCTAGAATGACATCTTTCTTTGAGTAAATACCGACTAGAGGAATTGCTAGTTCAAATGGTATATCTACATTTAGTTCTTGAAGAAATCTCCATACTGTTTTCTGAAGAGATTGTACTAAAAACATTCCAACCAACAGTGTATATAATCATTCTGTTTTCACTACATCTGTGTCAACATCTATTGTTTTGACTTTTCAATAATGGCCATTCTGATGAAGTAAAGTGGCATCTCATTATAGTCTTAATTTGGATTTCTTTGATGATTAGTGATTTTGAGCTTTTTCTCATGTTTGTTGATCATTTGCATATCTTCTGAAAAATTCCTGTTCATGTTGTTTTTTGATGAGTTTTTTTTTTTTTTTGGGAACTCATTTGTTTGAGTCCCTTTTATGTTCTGGATGTTAGACCTTTGTCAGATGTGTAGTTTGGAAATTTTTCCCATTTTGTAGGTTGTCTATTTTCTCTGTTGATTATTTCATTGTCTGTGAAGAAGCTTTTTAGTTTAGTTATGTTGTGTCTATTTATTTATTTTTTGTTGCTTTTGCTTTTGGGGTCTTATTCACAAATTCTTTGACTAGAATAATGTCCAGAAGAGTCTTTTCTATGTTTTCCACTAGAAATTTTATTGTTTCAGGTCTTACATTTAAGTCCTTGATTTACCTTAAGTTAATTTTGTGTATGGTGAGACAGGGATCTAGTTCTGCATGTGGCTTGTCACCATTAATTAAACAGGTTGTTTTTTCCTCAGTATATGTTTTTATCTGCTTTGTTGAATATGAGCTGGTTGCAGGTGTTTTGCTTTATTCTGGGGTTCTCTGTTCTTCTCCATTGATCTACGAATCTACTTTTATATCAGTATTATACTGTTTTGACTACTATAGCCTTATAGTATAATTTGAAGATGTGTAATGTGATATCTGTAGGGACGTATTTTCTTTAACCACGATTGCTTTGGCTATTTAGGCTCTTTTATAGTTCCATATAGATTTTATAATTGTTTTTTCTACTTATGTGAAAAAATGATGTTGGTATTTTGATAGGAATTGCATTGAATTCATAGACGGCTTTATAGTGGTCATTTTCACAATATTGATTCTTCAAATCCAGAAGCATGGGATGTTTTTCCATTTGTTTGTGTCTTCTAAAATTCTTTTCATCAGTATTTTGTATTTCTCCTTATAGAGCTCTTTCACCTGTGTTAAGTACATTCTTAGGTATTTTATTTTATTTTATTTTTGTTGCTATGGTAAATGGGATTGAGTTCTTGATTCTCAGCTTGGTATTATTGGTGTATAGCAGTGCTAATGATTTGCATACATAAATTTTCTAACCTGAGACTTTCTTAAATTCATTCATCAGTTCTAGTAGTCTTTTGCAGTAGTCCTTGGGAGGGTCTATTGTACTTCTGTGCTATCAATTGTAATGTCTCTCTTTTTTAAGATTTTTGAATCACTCATTTGGCTCTCTCATTCCCTCTCTCTCTCCTTCCCCCCCCCCAGTTAAACCTAGCTAGTGGTCTATCAGTTTTGTTGATAGACATACACAAGTCATTGATCCTTTGTATTCTCTTTATTTGCTTAATTCTTCTCTGATGTTTGTTATTCTTGTCTTCTGCTAGCCTTGGGCTTGATTTATTATTTTCTAGGTCCTTGAAGTATGACATTAGCTTGTCAATTTGTGATCTTCTTTCTTTTTGATGTAGGCATTTAGAGCTATAAACTTGTCTCTTAGGATTGTTTTTGCTGCATTCTAGATTTGATAACTGGTGTCACTGTTTTCGTTCAGTTACATATTTTTTCTAATTTTCATCTTGATTTCATCATTGACCCAGGGATCATTTGAAAGCATGTTTAAAAAATTTACATGTATTTGCATAATTTTGTGATTTCTTCTTGGAATTTATTTCTTTTTTTTATTCCACTGAGGTATAAGAAGATACTCAGCATGATTTCAATTTTTAAAAATGTTTGTGGTCTGTCACATGGTCTATCTTGGATAGATGTTCCATGTGCTGATGAGAATGAAGTATAGTATGCAAATATTGTGTAGAATGTTATCTACACATCTGTTAAGTCCATTTGTTATGGAGTCCACTTTAAGCCCAGCATTCCTTTGTTGACTTGCTGTCTCAATGATCTGTTTATTGTTGTTAGTTAGTGCTGTAGTCTCTCACTATTATTGTATTTTTGTCTCTCTTTCTTTCAGTCTAGTAGTATTTTTTTTATTAATCTGAGAGCTCTTGCATCAGATGTATGTGTATATATATATGTGTATTTAGCAGTGATATATATATTTTTTGGAATGATCCCTTTATTGTTAGGTTGTAACCTTCTTTGTCTCTATTTAGTTGTTTTAATGGCTATTTTAAGTGATATGGGAATAGCTACTTCTGCTTGCTTTTGGTTTCCATCTGCATGGAATATTTATTTTCAACACTTTGAGTATATGAGAACCTTTATGAGTCGTGTGGGTGTCTTAGAGGGAACACATATTAGTATTGTGTTTTTCACCCATTCTACCAATCTATACCATTTATATTCCAAGCTAATATTGACGTGTCAGATACTGTTCCAGTCATCATGTTGGTTGTTGACTAGTTATTTTGTATTCTCCAATGTGTTATTGTTTTATGAGCAATGTAGGTTTTACAATTTTGAGGGTTTTTATACTGTTGAGTATCAACCTTTTGTTTCAATGTTTAGCACACCTTTGATCATTTCTTATAGGGCCGATCTAGTGGTGACAAATTCCTTTAGTATTTGTTTGTCTGAGAAAGACTTTATTTCCCCTGGTGATAGTTAATTTTCCTGGATACAAATACATGGCTGACAATTATTCTGTTTAAGTGTAAAGGTAGGACCACATCTGGCTTGTAAAGTTTCTGCTGAGAAGTCTGCTGTGAGGCTGATGGATTGTCCTTTATAAGTTATTTGATGATATTTTTTTCTCAGTATGCTCGTGATTTTTTCTTTAACATTGAATTTAGCTAGTCTCATATCTATGTGCCTTAATGATGACATTTTTGCAATGAATCTCCCTAGATTTCTTTGTGCTTTTCATATATGTATGTATATATATCTAGTGAGACCAGAGAAATCTTCATGAATTACTCCCTCAAATGAGTTTTCCAAACATTTTGTTTTTTCTTCTTTTCACTCACTGATACCTACGATTGTTAGGTATTTTAAACTGTCTCATATTTCTTGGACAGTTTTTCATTTCTTTTAATTCTTTTTTCTTTATTTTTCACTGGGTTAATTTGAAAACCTAGTCTTCAAGCTCTGAAATTCTTTCTTCTGTTTGTCTACTCTATTATGAAAATTTTCCACTGTATTTTTTAATTCCTTAAATGAGTGTTTCATTTCCAGAAGTTCTATTTAAAAAAAATTCTATCTCTTTAGTGAATTATTCATTCATATCCTGATTTTTTTTTGTTTATTTCTTTGTGTTTGTTTTCAACTGTCTCTTGGGTCTTAGTGAGCTGACTTGCAATCCATGCTTTGAATTCTGTATTTCATTTAAAAAATTTCCTTTTGTTTGGAATCCATAGGTGGAGAGATATTGTGGTCCTTTGGGGGTATTGAACAGATTGTTTTTCATACTGCCAGGGTTTTTGTGTTGGTTCCTTCTCACCTGGAGAAACTTTCATTTCTTATTTTTTAATTGATTTGCAGTTGGATAAGTCTTTAAAAAATATTTTTAAACTGTATTTTATTTTCCCCCTTGAGGGTATGAATATATTGCATGTTGTGTTTGGTTGTTTGGCTTTGGTTTAGGGTGCTTTCTGAGGCAAAGGCTCTGTATGAGCTCCTTGCTTATAATAGCCTTTGCGCAGCAGCTTTCTCAGATGCAGACTGTAGTAGAAATGTCTTGGGTATATGAGTAGGCTCACCACCTGCTGCAGTTCTGGAACTGCAGAGGCCATAGGAAGCTTGTCTGATTTTCAATGCTGTATCTCTCTGCCAGGAGGTATTATACGGGGTTGTGTGTTTCCACATCCAGGATCAATAAGTCACTTAAAGGTAAGAGCCAGCTATAGCAGAGGCTGCTGGGTAGGTGTTTTAACTTTGTTAACTGTGAAGATATCTCTATTGTCTCAGACAATGGACTAATCCGTGTTTGGAGAGCTATCCCAGGCCCTACCAGGCCCCTAAACTGAGGTTTGTGTCTCTCCGTTTAGGCAAACCCTGCATCTCTCTTCAGGCCATGCTGTGGCTAACATCAGCGGAAAATGCCTTTCCAACAGCTCTCTGCCTAAATGGTTTCAGAACAGAACTTCTCTCAGCTCAAAACGGATAGATTTGTGGCTCACCTGTTCTCCATGGGGAACACTGCTGTTGCTGTGGAGAGGGAGAGGTGCACTGCCTTTAGGATTGTGCAGGTGAGTACCCACCATGGTGTTGTTGTCATTGTGGGACAGCTGAACTCAGACTCCTGGGGGAATGTTCAGGTGCCTGCGGTGGAGGACTAGTTTAGGCGATCTGCAGCTCCTAGGCCCATGAATGTCATGCTTGAGTCCTGGGGTGACCAGACCAAGACCAGGCTGATAAATTTGTCCTTTTGCCTTTTGGTTTCAGGTGCCAGCTGTGACAGGGAGAGGTGGGGGTGATCCTCTAGTCTGTCATAATGCTTAGGCAGAGGAAGGCCCAATACATGGCAAGCCTACCACTGGGCAAATGGGTACCTCTCGAGGAGATTAATGGGGTAAGCCCACTGCTTTTCCTTCCTTCAGCAGTGATAGCAGTATCTGTCATTTGACAGCAAAAATGCATCCATATTCCCAGCACCCTCTGTAGCCCTGCAACAGTACAGGTAGTGGAATAAGCCCAGCTGGCTGTGTATTGGGCTCCCAGAGTGATCACATACCACTGCTGATATGCTGGGGGAGAGGGGACATGGGCTGTGCCACATGCTTGCCCCTAGGGAGGGTGGTTCCTCTCAACAGCAGTACCTGCTGGGGTGCAGCTTGCCCACCCCATCTTCCCTTAGCAGCAGCTGCAGCTTCTGTCTTTGGGATGCACACAGTTCCTTCTCCTCCTTCAGTGGTCCTGCAGCCTCTGGGGGCTATGCTTTCCCAAAGGCTCAAGGTTCAGATGCCTGTGGGACTTTGCTACTTCTCTGGTCTCTAGCATCTTCAGGGCTTCACTTGAGGACAAGCAGTCCTTTTGAGTGTCCTCTAGGAATCGTCTCACTTCAGCCTGTGGTTTTACAAGGACTTGGGGGGCCAGAGCTCCAGAGGTCCCTGCCGGAGTGATGGAAACCCAGGGAACTCTAAAGTTTTCCCAGCATCATGGAAGTTCTGTCTTCCTGCTGATCTGGCTGAGCAGGCCATCAGTTTTCACTTTTCTCCATTTTTTTCTGCATCTATCACTTTTCTGTTGGAATTTAGCATTCTCTTTTCAACTATTTATTCAAAGCCTGAAAATCTACTTCCTACTTTGAATTTCTCTCTGTGGGCAAGGTGCACACTAGCTGTATCTTGTCAGCCATCTTGAACTGGAGCCTTAAGTTATTTAATTTTCTAAGCCTGAATGCCCCATTTTTTTTTTTTTTAAATGGAAAGAATATTGATGCTGTTACATTTTAAAGAAAAATGAAATGAGGTCTAATGCATGATGGGTCAGCCACAGGAAGGAAGTTGCTTTCAGTTTTTAAACAATTATTTACTCCAAGCCTGAGATAAACTTCACAGTACCTCTAGCTGCTACATAAAATGTCACTGCCAAGTATTGAAGATTCTCCCTCTGAACCACATTACATCATGATAACCTTTATATCACAGACAGTTTGCCCACAATCGTTTCCTCTGCTTGTGAACAGCTGCAGTTGATGTGGAATTCTTGTATTTAGTTTTATTTTTGATGTATCATTTTTTGTATTTTGTATGTGTTACTCTTTTTAAGATTTTAAATTGGTAGGCTTCATGTCACAGCTGGATATCAGATATTTTTATCTACCTGCTAAACTTGAGCTTCTGTTCGGAATCCTAAGCTCTGTTTGATTTCGCTGTCATGACTTTCAGATTTTCCAATTCTTCTCTGTTCTTTTCAGGATTGCAAACACCCAATAGGATGTGGGGTATTGGCTTTCAGAGGGTTTCATGATTTTCAAGTGGTTTCCAGTGGTCTACTAGGAAACAAATGAGCTACATCAAGGGAGTTGCTGCCCCTCTGGTGTCCAGTAGAATTCTATCTCCTTCTATGAGGATAAATTGCACTGTTCATTTCAAACAGTTTTAAATTTGCTGTTTAGGATGAAGAATTAAAAGAGCGAAAACATAGGACCCGTTAAGGATAAATATACAATGGTATAATATTCAGACTTAAAAAGGAAGGAAATTTTAATGCATGCTATGATATAGATGGCCCTTGAGGACATTGTGCTCAGTGAAATAGGCCAGTAATAAAGGACAAGTATTATATGATTCCACTTGCAAGCAGCACCTGGAGTAGTCAAATTCATAGTAACAGAAAGTGGACTGGGGGGTTCCAGAGGGTGGGGGAAGGGGAATTGAAAATCGTATTAAATTGGAATAGAGTTTTAGTTTGGGATGATGAAAACATTGCTGAGAAGGATGGTGGAGATGGTTGTACAACAATGTGAATGTATTTAAAGCTGTTGGATTGTATACTTAAAAAAGGCTAAAATGGTAAATTTTATTTTATGTATCTTTTACCACACACACAAAAAAGACTTGACTCATTAAGTTTAGTTTTTTTCTTTCTTATTTGAACTTCATTTTGAGATAATTGTAAATTCACATTTATTTGTAGGAATAAAGAGAGATCCCTTGCACGCTTTTCCCAGTTTCTTCTTATGCAAACAGCTTGCAAAATCATAGTAAAATGCCAGGCGTGGTGGCTCACACCTGTAATCCCAGCACTCTGGAAGGCCCAGATGAGTGGATAGCTTGGATTCAGGAGTTTGAGATCAGTCTGAGCCAACAGTGAGACCCCATCTCTGATAAAAAAGAAAAAAAAAATAGCCAGGAGTAGTGGTGCATGCCTGTTGTCCCAGCTACTTGGAAGGCTGAGGCAAGAGGATTGCTCAAGGCCAAGAGAGTTTGAGGTTGCTGTGAATTATGATGTCATGGTGCTCTACTCAGGGCCACAGCGTAAGACCCTACCTATTTCAAAAACCAAACCAAACAAAACAAAACCATAGTAAAATACCACAACCTGAACATTTCCATTACTCTGGAATTACTGATGTTGTTCTTCCACAGTTAAACCCTCTCTCTCCTACTCTCACTTTTTAAAATTAAATCATAAACACATAGATCATGTATACATTAATGCATTTATGGGGTACAATGTACTGATTTCATACAGAATTAGGAATGCTTATATCACACTGGTTAATATACACCTCATCTCATTTACTTAGTTATTGTGTTAAGACATTTATACTCTATACTAATAGATCCGACATGTACCCTTGCATTATGCACCATTGCTGTGATCCCACCATTTACCCTCCCTCAATCTGACCTCCCCCCTCCATTTCTATGCCCCCCCCTTCATCTTGGGCTATAGTTGTGATCTATTCTTCACATGAAAGTGTGAGTGATTGTAAATTGGTTTCATAATAGTACTGAGTACATGGGATATTTTTTCTTCCATTCTTGAGATACTTTACTAAGAAGGATATGTTCTAGCTCCATCCATATAAACATAAAAGAGGTAAAATCTCCATTTTTCAATGCTGCATAGTATTCCCTGGTATACATATACCACAATTTATTAATCCATTCAAGGGTTGATGGGCACTTGAGCTTCTTCCATGACTTGACAATTATGAATTGAGCTGCAATGAAAAATCTGGTGCAAATACCTTTGTTATAAAGTGATATTTGGTCTTTTGGATATACACCTAGTAGAGGAATTGAAGGATCAAATGGCAGGTCTACTTTTAGATCCCTGAGTATTCTCGATATTTCTTTCCAAAAGGGACGTATTAGCTTGCAGTACCACCAGCAGTGCAGAAGTGTTCCCTTTTCTCCACATCCATGCCAACATCTATAGTTGTGGGATTTTGTTACGTGAGCCAGTCTTATGGGAGTTAGATGATATCTCAAAGTGGTTTTGATTTGCATTTTTCTTTCTTTTTTATTTTTTCATTAAATCATAACTGTATACATTGACATGATCATGGGGCATCATATACTCGCTTCATAGACCATTTGACACATTTTCATTACAATGGTTAACATAGCCTTCCTGGCATTATCTCAGTTACTGTGCCAAAACATTTACATTCTACATTTACCAAGTTTTGCAAATACCCCTGTAAGATGCACCACAGGTATGATCCCCCTCCCTCTACCCATCACCCCCCTCCCTCCCCTCCCTTTCCAACTTCCCCCTATTGTTAGGTTGTAACTGGGTTATAGCTTTCATGTGAGAGCCCCAAATTAGTTTCATAGTAGGGCTGAGTACATTGGGTACTTTTTCGTCCATTCTTGAGATACTTTACTAAGAAGAATATGTTCCAGCCCCATCCATGGAAACATGAAAGAGGTAAAGTCTCCATCTTTCTTTAAGGCTGCATAGTATTCCATGGTGTACATATTCCACAATTTATTGATCCATCCATGGATCGATGGGCACTTGGGCTTTTTCCATGACTTAGCAATTATGAATTGGGCTGCAATAAACATTTGGGTACAAATATCTTTGTTATGTTGTGATTTTTGGCCTTCTAGGTATATGCCCAGCAGAGGAATTATGGATTGAATGGCAAATCTATTTTTAGATCTCCGAGTGTTCTCCATATATCTTTCCAAAAGGAATGTATTAATTTGCATTCCCACCAGCAGTGCAGAAGTGTTCCTTTTTCTCCACATCCACGTCAACATCTCTGGTCTTGAGATTTTGTGATATAGGCTAGTCTCACTGGAGTTAGATGGTATCTCAAAGTAGTTTTGATTTGCATTTCTCTGATGATTAAAGATGATGAGCATTTTTTTAATATGTCTGAAGGCCATGCGCCTGTCTTCTTCAGAGAAGTTTCTCTTCAAATCCCTTGCCGAGCCTGCGATGGGACCCTTGTTTTTTTGTTGCTGATGCGTTTGAGTTCTCTGTGGATTCTGGTTATTAAACCTTTGTCAGAGATATACCCTGCAAATATCTTCTCTCATTCTGAGAGCTGTTTGCTTGCTTTACTTACGGTGTTCTTGGCTGTGCAGAAGCTTTTTAGTTTGATCAAGTCCCAGTAGTGTATTTTTGAAGCTGCTTCAATTGCCTGGGGGGTCCTCCTCATAAAATACTTGCCCAGACCAATTTCTTCAAGGTTTTTCCCTGCACTCTCCTCTAGTATTTTTATAGTTTCATGTCTTAAGTTTAAATCTTTAATCCAATGAGAGTCTATCTTAGTTAATGGTGAAAGGTGTAGGTCCAATTTCAGTCTTCTGCAGGTTGCCAGCCAGTTCACCCAGCACCATTTGTTAAATAGGGAATCTTTTCCCCACTGAATGTTTTTAATTGGCTTGTCAAAGTTCAAATAGCGGTAAGTAGCTGGATTCATCTCTTGGTTCTCTATTCTGTTCTAGATATCTACTTCTCTGTTTTTGTGCCAATACCATGCTGTTTTGATCACTATCGATTTGTAGTAAAGTCTGAGGTCTGGTAGTGTGATTCCTCCTGTTTTGTTTTTATTTCTGAGTAATGTCTTGGCTATTCGAGGTTTTTTCTGATTCCATATAAAACGAAGTAATGTTTTTTCAAGATCTTTAAAATATGACAGTGGAGCTTTAATAGGGAGTGCGTTGAAATTATATATTGCTTTGGGTAGTATGGACATTTTAATAATGTTGATTCATCCCAGCCATGAGCATGGTATGTTTTTCCATTTGTTAACATTTTCAGCTATTTCTTTTCTTAGAGTTTCAAAGTTCTCTTTATAGAAATCTTTCACGTCTTTCGTTAGGTAAATTCCCAAATATTTCATCTTCTTTGGCACTACTGTGAAAGGGATAGAGTCCTTAACTGCTTTTTCAACTTGACTGTTGTTGGTGTATATAAAGGCTACCGATTTATGAATGTTGATTTTGTAACCTGAGAAGCTGCTGTATTCCTTGATCATTTCTAGGAGTTTTGTAGTAGAGTCCCTAGTGTTTTCCAGATACACAATCATATCATCTGCGAAGAGCGAAAGTTTGATCTTTTCTCACCCTATATGGATACACTTGATCACCTTTTCTTCCCTAATTGCGGTGGCTAAAACTTCCATTACAATGTTGAAAAGCAATGGAGACAATGGGCAGCCTTGTCTGGTTCCTGATCTCAGTGGAAATGATTCCAATTTAACTCCATTCAATATGATATTAGCTGTGGGTTTGCTGTAGATGGCCTCTATCAGTTTAAGGAAATTCCCTTCTAGACCAATTTTCTTGAGTGTTCCGATCATGAAGGGATGCTGGATATTATCAAAAGCTTTTTCTGCATCGATAGAGAGAATCATATTGTCTTTGTTTATTAATTTGTTTATGTGATGGATTACATTTATAGATTTACGTATATTGAACCAGCCTTGAGACCCTGGGATAAAACCAACTTGGTCATGATGTATAATTTGTTTGATGTGTTGCTGGATTCTGTTTGTTAGGATCTTGTTGAATATTTTTGCATCTATATTCATTAGTGATATTGGTCTATAATTTTCTTTTCTTGTTGGGTCTTTTCCTGGTTTGGGGATCAGGGTCATGTTTGCTTCATAGAACGTGTTGGGTAGTCTTCCTTCTTTTTCTACATTTTGGAACAGGTTGAGTAATATAGGTACTAATTCCTCTTTAAAAGTTTGGTAGAATTCTGACGTTAAACCATCTGGTTCCGGGCTTTTCTTTTTAGGGAGGTTTTGTATAGTTGATACTATTTCTGAACTTGATATGGGTCTGTTCAACATTTCCTCTTGATTCTGGCTAAGTCTTGGAAGGTGGCGTGCTTCCAAGTATTGGTCAATTTCCTTCAGATTTTCATATTTCTGAGAATAAAGCTTCTTGTAATATTCATTAAGGATTTTTTGGATTTCTGAGGAGTCTGTTGTTATTTCATCTTTGTTGTTTCTGATTGATGAGATTAGAGATTTTACTCTTTTTTTCCTGATTAGGTTGGCCAGAGGTTTATCTGTTTTATTGACCTTTTCAAAAACCAGCTTTTTGATTTATTGATCTGTTGTATTATTCTTTTGTTTTCAATTTCATTTTATTCTGCTCTAATTTTGGTTATTTCTTTTCTTCTACTGGGTTTGGAATGTTCTTCCTTTTCCAGTTGCTTGAGATGTCCCATTAAGTTGTTAACTTCCTCTCTTTCTGTTCTCTTGAGGAAGGCTTGCGGTGCTATAAATTTCCCTCTTAGAACTGCCTTTGCGGTGTCCCAGAGGTTCTGATAGTTTGTGTCTTCATTGTCGTTTTGTTCCCAAAAATTGGCGATTTCTTTCTTAATCTCATCTCTGACCCAGCTATCATTCAGCATAAGTTTATTTAACTTCCATGTTTTTGTATGAGTATGCAAATTCCTGTTGTTACTCAATTCAAGTTTTATTCCATGATGGTCCGAGAAGATGCAAGGAATAATTTCTATTCCTTTAAATTTACTGAGGTTAGACTTGTGACCTAAAATGTGGTCAATTTTGGAGTAAGTTCCATGGGCTGAAGAGAAGTATGTGTATTCAGTTTTCTTGGGATGAAATGTTCTGTAGATCTCTGCTAAATCTAAATATTGTATGGTTAGATTTAAATCTAAGATTTCTTTGCTCAGCTTCTTGCTGGAGGATCGATCCAACACTGCCAAAGGAGTGTTGAAATCTCTGATGATTATGGAGCTGGAGGAAATCAAGTTACTCATGTCTGTTAGAGTTTCCCTTATAAATTGAGGTGCGTTCTGGTTGGGTGCATAGATATTAATAATTGAGATCTCATCATATTGAGTATTACCCTTAACAAATATGAAGTGACCATTCTTGTCCTTCCTTACTTTTGATGCTTTAAAGCCTACTGTGTCTGCAAAAAAAATTGCAACACCTGCTTTTTTCTGATTACCGTTTCCCTGAAATATGGACGATCATCCTTTCACCCTGAGTCTGTATTTGTCTTTTAAGTTAAGATGTGACTCTTGTATGCAACAAATATCTGGCTTGAGTTTTTGTATCCAGTCAGCTAACCTATGCCTCTTTAGAGGACAGTTTAAGCCATTCACATTAATGGAGAGTATTGATACGTCTGGTGGAATTTTGGGTATCGAGTTTTTCAAAGGTCCAGTGGACTTTTTTAATCCTTTTGCCAGTGTGGAAGTTGGAGTTTGATCTGAAGTTTCTGAGTGAGTTTACTTTTGTGGTATAAGATTGGGTTGGTCATTGTGGAGGATAGGTCTGAGAATATCCTGAATAGCTGGTTTACTTATGGCAAATTTTTTCAACATATGAATGTCATTGAAGTATTTAATTTCTCCATCATAAATGAAACTCAGTTTAGCTGGATACAATATCCTGGGTTGAAAGTTATTTTGCTTTAGGAGATTAAATGTCGATGACCACCCTCTTCTGGCTTGAAAATTTCAGCAGAGAGATCTGCAGTTATTCTAATATTCTTTCCTTTGTATGTAATGGTTTTCTTTCGCCAGGCTGCTTTGAGAATCTTCTCTTTCATGTTAATTTTAGTGAAGCTAATTATGATATGCCTGGGGGATGACTTATTGGGGTTGAATCGTGCTGGGGTTCTGAAGGTGTCTGCTATCTGAATTTTAGATTCTCTAGGCATGTCTGGAAAATTTTCTTTCGTAATTTCATGCAGAATGGCCTCTGTGCCCTTCGAGGCCACTTCATCATTCTCCGTAATTCCAATTATTCGTATATTGCTTTTCTTCGAATTATCCTAGAGTTCTCTGAGTGAATGATCCGTTTTTGCTCTCCATTTCTCTTCCTCTTTGAGAGATTGGGAGCGTTCGAAGACTTTATCTTCAATGTCAGAAATCTTTTCTTCTGCTTGCTAAATTCTGTTGCTGAGGGATTCTACTGTATTTTTCATATCTTTGAGGGCTGTAAATTCTTGCTCCAGTGTGTGTAAGATTTTGGTGGTTTTGTCTTTAAATTTGTTAAATTCTTGAGACAACTTTTGAATTTCTCCTCGAATTCCTGATTCCATTTTATTAATCTTGTCTGCAATCCAAATTCTGAATTCGATTTCTGACATCTCAGCCAGTTGTTTATGAATGGGGTCTTCAATCACATCTGACGTATCTTTTCTTGGGGTGGTTGATCTATTCTGGTTATTCATGTTACCAGAGTTTTTCCACTGATTCTGCCCCATGATTATTTTACTCCCTTTGATTTTTCCCCTGGGGCTTTATCGAGGGCCCGTACAGTGTTGTGGCCTCAGAAACTGGGGCCCTGTCTTGTGTGGTGGGGCGAAGTGGTTCTGTCTTGTTTTCAGTTGGTTTCTGTTCAATCCTATTGTAACATTTACTCTGGCTTGAAGTCTCAGCTGTGTGGAAAAAACAGCAATTAAGTCACCCCAACCACCCACCTCTGGCATGAATTTGAAAAGGAAAAGGAAAATCAACCTTCCTACAACCGCATACCCAGGGCACTTCCTGAAAAGTCCTCCGTCTATTAGTTCAGTTCGAACAGTCCAAATCGATTGTCTCAATAGGCACCTGTCTCGGGTGGGAGAGTTCAAGAGGTCTCTGGGAACTGGATCACAGGGGTCTGGTGACTCCTCTGATATGGCTTACTCCAGTGCTGCGTGGAGTCAGGAGGAGCCACCTAGCAAATAGATCAGTCTGGGAAGGTTGATGTCTCCTTCCCCACTTTGCCCCTCCGTTGGACCCAGTCACTGGTATCTCTGCAGATGGCTAACTCAGTTGGCAGTAGTGAACAGATACTCCAGGGTTTTGCACCTACCTGAATTGCAAGGAAGTCTGCCAGGCCCCTGCATTCTGCCGCTATCTAGCAGGAGGAGATGGGGCCTGACATCTTTGAGTGCTTGATACAGGTGGTGGGAGGGAGGTGTTCACTCCGGCTTAGCCCCGTCCCTGGTTGATGTTGCTAACAGAACAGAACTGAACAGAATAGACAACTTTGTGGGGTTCTGTCTCTGTTTCTGCTAAAATCGCCTACAGAAGACGGGCTGTTCGGAGTTCAAACGTCTTTGCCGCTGGAGGTTTGTGTCCGATTACCTCTCTGAGTTGGCCCTGCCCTGGAAGCTTCCCGGGTTTGTGAGCAGTGTCAGGCAAATCTTTTGCTCACTGGTGGCCTCCTCTGGTTGCCCAGGGAGACAGGGGGTGTGGCTTCAGAATATCCAGAAGTGAGCCGTTTTGCTGTTAAAGAAAAAATGGCTGTTGATTTGCCTCCAGGAACTGCCGCTCTGGTGTGGGCACCCAGCCGACCCTTTTCTCCTCTGTCTCACGCCCCAGAGTCAGCACTGAGCAGCTGCAGTTTGTGCTCTGTCCACACCCCTCGAGAGATCTCCCAAGAATCCAGACTCCTGGGTGGCAGGCCCCCAGACCCCACGAGAGTGGGGGGAAGCTCGAGTTTCATTCACTTTTATGCCCGGCCGTATTGATGCACGGGGAGTGGTGCTGCACCGCACCGCAGGGAAGTGGTGCCGAGGCATGGGTGCCCTCTCCTTAGCCGGGTGCCCTCTCCTCACTCGCATGCCTCAGAGTCAATGCTGACCAGTTGCAGCTTGGGAACTGTCCACTCTCCTTAGAAATCACCCAAGAATCCGAACTCCTGGGGGATAGGCCTCCAGACCTCAGTGAGTGGGAGGGGAGTGTTGGGGGTTCAGGGTTGCCGGCAAAGGATTTTTAAAGTTTTATACAGTTTTATGCCTGGCAGGAGAAACCATGGCATCCTAGTAGGGGAGGTAGGTCCAGTTTTTAGAAGGTCTCTACCATGGAGTGTAGTGGGAGGGCCTTTAATTTCTGCCCGTTTGTTTAATTGTGGGGCTCTTGAGCCGGTCTCATGGGAGAGGGGGACTCCCGTCCACTTGGTGGTGGATTTTGCACCTTTTGTTTGCATCCTTGTGATCACAGCTTGCCTCAGTGGTGTTGATATGCGTTCTTCAACCTTCTCTCTTGGTGCGGCTCAAATCCACCAGGATACTTGCTAAATTCCTGTCCCTTAACTCTCCTTCTGGATGGGATCCTCTGTTGAAAGCTGGCTTCAGTCCACCATCTTGTCTCTCCCCCCCAATATCTGCATTTTTCTAATGATTAAAGATGATGAGCATATTTTCGTGCGTCTGTAGGCCATCTGCCTGTCTTCTTCAGAGAAGCTTCTGTTCAAATCCCTTGCCCACAATGAAATGGGATTACTTGTTCTTTTCTTTTATTAAATCATAGCTGTTTACATTAGTGCAATCAAGGGGTACAACGTGCTGGTTTCATATACAATCTGAAATATTTTCATCAAACTGTTTAATATAGACTTCATGGCATTTTCTTAGTTATTGTATGAAGACATTTATATTCTGCATTTAGTAAGTTTCGCCTGTACCCATTCTAAGATGTACTGTAGGTGTGGCCCCGCCAATTACCCTCCCTCAACCCCAACTTCCCCCAACCCCTCCCTTACTTTGGCCCTTTCCCCATATTCTTGTGCTATAGTTGGGTTATAGCCTTCACATGAAAGCTATAAATTAGTTTCATAGTAGGGATGAGTACATTGGATACTTTTTTTTCCATTCTTGAGATACTTTGCTAAGAAGAAGATGTTCCAGCTCTATCCATGTAAACATGAAAGAGGTAAAGTCTCCATCTTTCTTTAAGGCTGCATAGTATTCCATTGTATATGTGTACCACAATTTGCTAGTCCATTTGTGGGTCAATGGGCACTTGGGCTTCTTCCATGACTTAGCAATTATGAATTGGGTTGCAATAAACATTCTGACACAGATGTCTTTATTATATTGTGATTTTTGGTCTTCTGGGTATATACCTAGTAAAGGAATTATAGAATCAAATGGCAGGTCTATTTTTAGATCTCTAAGTATTCTCCAAACATCCTTCGAAAAGGAAGGTATTAGTGTGCATTCCCACCAGCAGTGTAGAAGTGTTCCCTTTTCTCCACATCCATACCAACATCTCTGGTTTTGGGATTTTGTTATGTGGGCTAATCTTTCTGGAGTTAGGTGATATCTCAAAGTAGTTTTGATTTTCATTTCTCTGATGATTAAGGATGATGAGCATTTTTTCATATGTCTGTAGGCCGTGCACCTGTCTTCTTTAGAGAAGTTTCTCTTCAAGTCCTTTGTCCAGCCTGAGATGGGATCACTTGTTCTTTATTTGCTAATACGTTTGAGTTCTCTGTGGATTCTGGTTATTAAACCTTCATCAGAAGTGTAAACTGCAAATACTTGTTCTTTTCTTATTAATAAGTTTGAGTTCTCTGTGGATTGTGGTTATCAAACCTTTGTCAGAAGCATAAACTGCAAATATCCTCTTCCATTCTGAGGGCTATCTGCTTGCTTTACTTACTGTTCTTGGCTGTGCAGAAGCTTTTTAGTTTGACCAGATCCAAGTAATGTATTTTTGGTATTGTCCCGGGGATCCTCCTCATAAAATTTTCTCCCAGGCCAATTTCTTCAAGTTTCTCCTGCACTCTCTCCAAGAATCTTTATAGTTTCATTCTTAAGTTTAAATCTTTTATCCAGTGACAGTTAATTTTTGTTAATGGTGAAAGGTGTGGGTCCAGTTTCAGTCTTCTATAAGTTGCCATCCCATTCTTCCAGCACCATTAAATAGGGAAACTTTCCCCCAATTTTATTTTTGATAGGCTTATCAAAGATCAAATGACGATAAGTGTCTGGGTTCATCTCTTGGTTCTCAATTCTGTTCCATACATCTACCTCTCTATTTTTGTGCCAATACAATGCTGTTTTGATCACTATAGATTTATAGTGTAGTTTGAAGTTTGGTAGTGTGATTACTTCTGATTTATTTTTATTTCTGAGTAATGTGTTGGCTATTTGAGTTTTTTTCTGGTTCCATATAAAATGAAGTACTATTTTTTCCAGATCGTTAATGTATGACTGTGGTGCTTTGATAGGAATTGCATTAAATTTGTAAATTGCTTTGGGTAATATGGACATTTTAACAAGGTTGATTCTTCCTAGCCATGAACATGGTATGTTTTTTGATTTGTTAACATCTTCAGCTATTTATTGTCTCAGAGGTTCATAATTCTCTTTATAGAGATCTTTCACATACTTTGTTAGGTAAATTCCCAAATATTTTATCTTCTTTCATACAACTGTAAAGGGAATAGAGTCCTTGACTGTTTTTTTTTTTTGGCTTGACTTTCATTGATATATATAAGCTACTGATTTTTGAGTATTGATTTTGTATCCTGAGATGCTACTGTATTCCTTGATCACATCTAAGAGTTTTGTGGTTGAGTCCCTGGGGTTTTCCAGGTATAAAATCATATCACTGTATGAAAGTTTCATCTCCTCTGACCCTATTTATATATCCTTGATAGCCTTCTCTTTCCTGATTGCAATGGCTAAGACTTCCATTACAATATTAAAAAGCAGTGGAGACAATGGGCAACCTTGCCTGGTTCCTGATTTGAGTGAAAATGTTTTCAGTTTTACTGCATTCTTTATGATATTGGCTGTGGGTTTGTTGTAGATATCCTCTATCAGTTTAAGAAATGTCCCCTCTATTTTCTTCTCTTGAGGAACACCTATTTTCTTAAGTGTTCTGATCATGAAGGGATGCTATATATTATCAAAAGCTTTTTCTGCATCAATTGAGAGAATCATATGGTCTTTATTTTTTAGTTTGTTTATGTGATGTATTTTATTTATAGATTTATGTATATTGAACCAACCTTGAGACCCTGGGATAAAACCCACTTGGTCATGGTGTACAATTCATTTGATGTGTTGATGGATTCTGTTTGCTAGGATCTTATTGAATATTTTTGCATCTATGTTCATTAAACATATTGGTCTATAGTTTTCTTTTCTTGTTGGGTCTTTTCCTGTTTTGGGTATCAGGGTGATGTTGGCTTCATAGAATGTGTTGGGAAGTATTCCTTCCTTTTCTATGTTTTGGAAAAGGTTAAGTAATATAGGTACTAGTTCCTATTTAAAAGTTTAGTAGAATGCTGATGTGAAGCCATCTGGTCCCGGACTCTTCTTTTTGGGGGAGATTTTGTATAGTTGATTCTATTTCAGTACTTGATATAGGTCTGTTCAGCATTTCCAATTCTTTCTGATTAAGTCTAGAAAGTTGGTGTGCTTCCAAGTATTGGTCAATTTCTTTCAGATTTTCATATTTCTGAGAATAAAGTTTTTGTAGTATTTATTAAGGATTTTTTGAGTTTCTGAGGTGTCTGTTGTTATTCTGCCTTTGTCATTTCTGATTGATGATATTATGGACTTTAATTTTCTATTTTTGGTTAGGTTGGCCAAAGGTTTATCAATTTTGTTGATTTTTTTTAAAAAACCAACTTTTTGATTCATTGATCTTTTGAATAATTCTTTTGTTTTCAATTTCATTTATTTTGATCTAATTTTAGTTTTTTTTTTCTTCTGCTGGGTTTGGAGTTGGAATGTTCTTCCCTTTCCAGTTGCTTACTATGTCCCATTAATTTATTGACTTCCTCTCTTTCAATTCTCTTGAGGAATTGCTATACATTTCTCTCTTAGATCTGGGACCCATGATAGGCACCCTCCTGGAACTCTGGAAGAGCTATGCTGGGACCTGCGATTGGCTGCTCCTGGACCTCCGGAAGAACTGTGCCGGGACCCGCAATAGGCACCCTTCCAGAATTCTGGAAGAGCTGTGCTGGGACCCACTGTGCCACCCAACAGGCCTCCCCAAGAGCTGCACAACCCCGCGTCCTCCCTCCTGTACCCTCCCTGCCTCCACTCCTGCCAGCTCATCTGGCCAGGGACTCTGGGAGCCTTGTGCCCTCCAGAGCCCTCCCTGCATCTATGCAGAGCCCTTCTCCTGGCCAGAGACTGCTGGAGACTTGGGCTGTCTGTGCCAAAGTCACTGGGCACCAGGCATGCCCAGAACCATGTGCACCACCACCCTGCCCTGCTGCTGGATCTGGGTGTGTCACACCCCGGAGCTGCTCCCACAACCAGAACTCCTTGGCTGGGGCAGCTCCAGAGAAGCTATACAGGGTCACTCCCTACAAAGATCCAGCAACAATAGAGGGATTCCACTGGGGTATAATCTTGGTGAGACACCTCCCCAACTCTGAGGACAGCCAGTGGCAATGGTATGAAACAATCATGGGGGAAATAAAGGGAAAAACTCTGTAAATATGAATAATCAGAGTAGATTAACTCCCCCAAGGAACAATGGGGGAAGACACAGCACAAAATACCATGCACAAACAAATAGCTGAGATGTCAGAAATTGAATTCAGAATCTGGATAGCAAATAAGAATTACAAGCAGTAACCCAAAAGATATCTCAAGAATTCAACAAATTCAAAGACCAAATGACCAAAGATTTTGACACATTGAGACAAGAAGTTGCAGCCCTCAAAGATCTGAGAAACACAGTACAATCCCTCAGTAACAGAATGGAGCAAGCAGAAGAAAGGATTTCTGACATTGAAGACAAAGCTTTCGAACACTCCCAAACTCTCAAATAGGAAGAGAAATGGAGGGCAAAAACAGATCACTCTCTCAGAGAGCTCTGGGATAATTTGAAGAAAACCAATATTTGTCTTATAGGGATACCCGAAAACGATGAAGTGGCTTCACAAGGCAGAGTCTCTTCTCCATGAGATTCTGAAAGAGAACTTTACAGACATGCCAAGAGATTCTGAATTTCAGATAGCTGACAGTTTCAGAACTCCAGCATAACTCAACCAGAATAAGACATCTCCCAGACACATCATAATCAATTTCACTAAAGTTAATAATATGAAGGAGAAAATTCTGAAAGCAGCCAGAAGAAAGAAAACCATTCCTACAAGGGCAAGAATATTAGAATAACTGCAGATCTCTCTGCTGAAACCTTTCAAGCTAGAAGAGGATGGTCATTGAATTTTATTCTCCTAAAACAAAATAACTTTCAACCCAGGATCCTATATCCAGCTAAACTGAGTTTCATCTATGATGGAGAAATTAAATACTTTAATGACATTCACATGTTGAAGAAATTTGCCACAACTAGACCAGCTCTCCAGGATATTCTCAGACCTATCCTCCATAAAGACCAGCATAATCCTCCACCACAAAAGTAAACCCACACAGAAAATTTTGATCAAATTCCAACTTCCACAGCCGCAAAAGGATTAAAAATGTCCACCGGACTCTCAAAAGGCTTATTAATATTCTCAACTTATGTGAATTGTTTAAATTGTTCTCTAAAGAGGTACAGGTTGGCTGACTGGATACAAAATCTCAAGCCAGATATCTGATGCATACAAAAATCTCATCTTACATTAAAAGACAAATATAGACTCAAGGTAAAGGGATGGTCATCTAAACTCCAGGCAAATGGAAAGCATAAAAAAGCAGGCATTGCAATCCTATTGGCAGATGCAATAGGCTTTAAACCAACCAAAATAAGGAAGGATAAGGATGGACACTTCATAATTGTTAAAGGTAATACTCAATATGATGAGATTTCAATTATTAATATTTATGAACCCAACCAGAATTCACCTCATTTTATAAGAGAAACTCTAACAGACATGAGCAACTTGATTTCCTCCAGTTCCATAATAGTTGGAAATTTTAACACCCTTTAGCAGTGCTGGATGGATCCTCCAAAAAGAAGCTAAGCAAAGAAATCTTAGATTTAAAATTAACCATTCAACATTTGGACTTAACAGACATCTACAGAACATTTCATCCCAACAAAACTGAATACACATTCTTCTCATCAGCCCACAAAACATACTCCAAAATCGACCACATCCTAGGCCACAAATCTAACCTCAGCAAATTTAAAAAAATAGAAATTATTCCTTGTATCTTCTCAGACCATCATGGAATAAAAGTTGAACTCAATAACAACAGGAATCTGTATAGCCATACAAGAACATGGAAGCTAAATAACCTCATGCTGAAGGATAGATGGGTTATAGAAGAGATTAAGAAAGAAATCACCAAATTTTTGGAACAAAACAACAATGAAGACACGAATTATCAGAACCTCTGGGATACTGCAAATGCAGTCCTAAGAGGGAAATTTATAGCACTGCAAGCCTTCCTCAAGAAAATGGAAAGAGAGGAAGTTAGTAACTTAATGGGAAATCTCAAGCAACTGGAGAAGGAAGAACATTCCAACCCCAAACTCAGCAAAAGAAAAGAAATAACCAAAATCAGAGCAAAATTAAATGAAATTGAAATCAAAAGAATTATACAACAGATCAATAAATCCAAAAGTTGGTTTTTTGAAAAGGTCAATAAAATAGATAAACCTTTGGCCAACCTAACTAGGAAAAAAAGAGTAAAATCTCTAATTTCATCAATCAGAAATGATAAAGATGAAATAACAACAGACCCTTCAGAAATTCAAAAAATCCTTAACGAATATTAC
The DNA here is from genome assembly GCF_027406575.1 of Nycticebus coucang. Lineage (NCBI taxonomy): Eukaryota > Metazoa > Chordata > Mammalia > Primates > Lorisidae > Nycticebus > Nycticebus coucang. The sequence continues at coordinate 102,344,385 of NC_069783.1, read as the reverse complement.
AAGAAACTTTACTCTCAGAAATATGAAAATCTGAAAGAAATCAGCCAAAACTTGGAAGTACACTGCCTACCAAGACATAGCCAGAACAAAGTGGAAATGTTGAACAGGCCTATATCAAGTTCTGAAATAGTATCAACTATACAAAATCTCCCTAAAAAGAAAAGCCCAGGACCAGATGGCTTTAAAGAAGAAGTAGTATCTTTATTACTAAACCTCTTCCAAAATATAGAAAAAGAAGAAATACTACCCAAGATATTCTACGAAGCAAACATCACCTTGCTCCCTAAACCAGGGAAAGACCTAACAAGAAAAGAAAATTATAGACCAATATCACTAATGAATATTGAAGCAAAAATACTCAATAAGATCCTAACAAACAGAATCCAACAACACATTAAAAAAATTATACACCATGACTAAGTGGGATGTAGTCCAGGGTCTCAAGTCTATTTCAATATACATAAATCTATAAATGTAATTCAGCACATAAACAAACTAAAAAATAAAAATCATATGATTCTCTCAATTGATGCAGAAAAAGCTTTTGATAATATCCAGCATCCCATCATGATCAGAACACTTAAGAAAATTGGTATGGAAGGGACATTTCTTAAACTAATAGAGGCCATCTACAGCAAACCCACAGCCAATATTGTACTGAATGGAGTTAAATTGAAATCATTTCTACTTAGATCAGGAACCAGGCAAGGTTGCCCATTGTCTCCATTGCTCTTTAACATTGTAATGGAAGTTTTAGCCATTGCAATTAGGGAAGAAAAGGCGATCAAGGGTATCCACATAGGGTCAGATGAGATCAAACTTTCGCCCTTCGCATATGATATGATCATATGTCTGGAAAACACTAGGGATTCTACTACACAACTTTTAGAAGTGATCCCGGAATACAGCAATGCTGGGGCTATAAAATCAACACCCATAAATCTGTAGCCTTTATATATACCAACAATATCCAAGCCAAAAAACAGTCAAGGACTCTATTCTTTTCACAGTAGTGCCAAAGAAGATGAAATATTTGGGAGTTTATCTAACAAAGGATGTGAAAGATCTCTATAAAGAGAACTATGAAACTTTAAGAAAAGAAATAGCTAAAGATGTTAACAAATGGAAAAACATACCATGCTCATGGCTGGGAAGAATCAATATCGTTAAAATGTCTATACTACTCAAAGCAACATATAATTTTAATGCAATTCCTTTTTTTTTTTCCTTTTTTTTTATTAAATCATAGCTGTGTACATTGATATGATCATGGGGCATCATTCACTAGCTTTACAGATCGTTTACCAAGTTTCACATATACCCTTGTAAGATGCACCACTGGTGTAATCCCACCAATCCCCTTCCCTCTACCCACCTCCCCCCTCCCTTTCCCCCTTCCCCCTATTCTTAGATTGTAACTGGGTTATAGCTTTCATGTGAAAACCCTAAATTAGTTTCATAGTAGGGCTGAGTACATTGGGTACTTTTTCTTCCATTCTTGAGATACTTTACTAAGAAGAATATGTTCCAGCTCCATCCATGTAAACATGAAAGAGGTAAAGTCTCCATCTTTCTTTAAGGCTGCATAATATTCCATGGTGTACATGTACCACAATTTATTAATCCTTTCGTGGATCAATGTGCAATTCCTATCAAAGCTCCATTGTCATATTATAAAGATCTTGAAAAAATAATACTTCACTTTATTTGGAATCAGAAAAAAACCTCGAATAGCCAAAACTTTACTCTGAAATACAAACAAAGCAGGAGGAATCACCCTACCAGACCTGAGACTGTACTATAAATCGATAGTGATCAAAAAAGCATGGTACTGGCACAAAAACCGAGAATTAGATGTATGGAACAGAATAGAGAACCAAGAGATGAATCCAGCTACTTTCCGTTATTTGATCTTTGACAAGCAAATTAAATACTTTCAGTGGGGAAAAGATTCCCTGTTTAACAAATGGTGCTGGGTGAACTAACTGGCGATCTGGAAAAGACTGAAACTGGACCCACACCTTTCACCATTAACTAAGATAGACTGTCACTGGATCAAAGATTTAAACTTAAGACATGAAACTATAAAAATACTTGAAGAAAGTGCAGGGAAAACTCTTGAAGGAATCGGCCTGGGTGAATATTTTATGAGGCGGACTCCCCAGGCAATTGAAGCAGTATCAAAAATACATTACTGGGATTTGATCAAACGAAAAAGCTTCTGCACAGCCAAGAAAATAGTAAGTAAAGCAAGCAGACAGCCCTCAGAATGGGAGAAAATATTTGCAGGTTATACCTCCGATAAAGGTTTAATTACCAGAATCCACAGAGAACTCAAATGTATTAGCAAGAAAAGAACAAGTGATCCCATCTCAGGGTGGGCAAAGGACTTGAAGAGAAACTTCTCTAAAGAAGACAGATTCACGATCTACAAAACATGAAAAAAAGCTCATCATCCTTAATCATAAGAGAAATGCAAATCAAAACTACTCTGAGATATCACCTAACCCCAGTAAGAGTAGCCCACATAACAAAATCTGAAAACCAGAGATATTGGAGTAGATGTGGAGAAAAGGGCACACTTCTACATTGCTGGTGGGAATGCACACTAATACTTTTTTTTGGAAGGATGTTTGGAGAATACTTAGAGATCTAAAAATAGACCTACCATTCAATTCTATAATTCCTTTACTAGGTATATACCTGGAAGACCAAAAATCACAATATAATAAAGACATCTGTATCAGAATGTTTATTGCAGCCCAATTCATAATTGCTAAGTCATGGAAGAAGCCCAACTGCCCATCGACCCACGAATGGACTAGCAAACCGTGGTACATGTATACCATGGAATATTATGCAGCTTTAAAGAAAGATGGAGACTTTGACTCTTTTATGTTTAAAAGATGGAGCTGGAACATCTTCTTCTTAGCAAAGTATCTCAAGAATGGAAGAAAAAGTATCCATTGTCCTCAGGCCTACTATGAAGCTGATTTATAGCTTTCATATGAAGGCTATAACCCTACTATAGCTGAAGAATATGGGGAAAGGGCCAAGGAAGGGGAAAGGAGGGGGGAGGTATGGTGGAGGGAGAGTAATTGGTGGGGCCACACCTACGGTGCATCATAGAATGGGTACAGGCGAAACCTACTAAATGCAGAATACAAATGTCTACATACAATAAGAAAATGCCATGAAGGCTACGTTGAACATTTTGATGAGAATATAGCAGATTGTATATGAAACCAGCACATTGTACCCCTTGATTACACAAATGTACACAGCTATGATTTAACAATAAAAATAAATAAATAAATAAATTTCCCTCTTATGACTGCCTTTGCAGTACCTCACAGGTTCTGATACTTCGTGGTGAAATGTTGTCCATGTATTTTGCCCATTTTCTAATCATCTTGTAGTTTTTTTCAATTGTCGACTTTGAGAGTATCTTTAAGCAAATCTTTTTCAGATATGTAGTCTGCAAATATTTTCTCTAAATCTGTATCTTTTCTACAATGTCTTTCCAGAGTAAAGCTTTACATTTTTATAAGATATAATTCAACTTTTTATTTTGTGGATTATAATTTTGGTGTCCAGTCTAAGAACTCTTTGCCTAGTCCCAAATCTCAAATATTTTCATACACGTAACGTGTAGAGTTTAGTTTGAGGTTTATTCATTTATTTTTTCCCCTACCTATTGACGTCCAATTGTTCTAGTCTCTTTTCTCCCTTTGAATTTCGTTAGTACTTTTGTCAAAAATGTTGAGCACAATAGAATAGAATACAATGTTTTTTATTTACTGATGACCTAAGCCTCTATTTATAGATGTTCTTTCTCATGTGTGCTTCATTTGTCTTATTGGTAAGCAAATCCCTAGAAGGGAAGACTTTAGTAGCCTCAGACTATGAGTCATCTTTACCTTGACTAATTTGGAAGTAAAGAAGTTTGCTAAGTCCCCTTGTCAGATGAAACCACTCAAAGCCAATCACAAAGATTGCTCTTCATTTTTTAATTTTTTTTATTTTTACAGAGTCTCACTTTATCACCCTTGGTAGAGTGCCATGGCATCACAGTTCACAGCAGCCTCCAACTCCTGGGCTTAGGTGATTCTCTTGCCTCAGCCTCCCAAGTAGCTGGGAGTACAGGTGCCCACCACAATGCCCAGCTATTTTTTGTTGCAGTTTGGCAGGGGCTGGGTTTGAACCCATCACCCTCAGTGTATGGGGCCGGCACACTACCCACTCAGCCACAGGTGCTGCCCACAAAGATTGCTCTTCTTAAGGTATTTCTTGATCAGGTATTTCAAACACCTTTTAGAGGACTGTTGCTCAGAAACAATTGTGATTTAATATTGAAGCATCATGTGAACAACATTTCTGAGATTACCAGTTTTTCCATTGACTTTAAACTTTTTCTATAGAAACTGTTCAAAATTTCCAGAATCAAAAATTTCAATAAAAAATTCCCAGAATAAAAACTTCCATCTTCTACTTCATGATGGAGGCTCACATTGGTCTTCCAGGTAGACCTCTTGGGCTTCTTGTCTTTCTGCAGCAGCAGTTGAGAGCTGGACATGTGACCATAGTGCTCCATGTAATTTTTTAAAAGAGACTATTCACATTCCATTGTTTCTTGTTCTTTCTCTGCCCCTTGTAAATCTCCAATAATGTTAAAGTTTGAGGTCTTAGGCTGAGGTCTCAGGATCACACCAGCACACATTGGTCTCAGGATCAATCCTAGCACTCTTGGAAACTGAGGCAGATAAATTGCCTGAATTCAGGAGTTGGAGATCAGCCAAAGCAAGAGTGACCCCCTGTCTCTACTAAAAATAGAAAAACTAGCCTGGTGTTGTGGTGGGCACCTGTAGTCCCAGCTACTCAGGAGGCTGAGGCTAGAGAATATCTTAAGCCTGAGAGTTTGAGGTTGCTCTGAGCTAGGACACCACAGCACTCTACCCAGGGTGACCACGTAAGACTCTGTCTCAAAAAAATAATAATCTCTTGTTATTGTTTAATATGTTTTTGATGCCCTGGTCTTTTTTTTTCTTTTCTATTCTATTTCGTTTTCCAGACTGGGTAAATTCTTAATCTGTCCTCATCTACTAACTATTCTCTGTCCTCTCCACTCTACTATTGAGCCCTTTCAGCAAGCTTTTGCTTTAAAAATTTTTTTCAAATTATATATTTCAGCATTGAAATTCATGTTTGATTCATTTTACTCTAATTGTGGTTAAAAACATGCAGCATAAAATTGGCCATTGGGTACACTCCAGATCTTTTTTTTTTTTTTGTAGAGACAGAGTCTCACTTTATGGCCCTCAGTAGAGTGCCGTGGCCTCACACAGCTCACAGCAACCTCCAACTCCTGGGCTCAAGCGATTCTCTTGCCTCAGCCTCCCAAGTAGCTGGGACTACAGGCACCCGCCACAATGCCCGGCTATTTTTTGGTTGCAGTTTGGCCGGGGCCGGGTTTGAACCCGCCACCCTCGGTATATGGGGCCGGCGCCCTACTGACTGAGCCATAGGCGGAGGCCCTACACTCTAGATCTTTAAGGTATAAATCTTAGTTATAATCTGAGATATTTTATCTTTTCCCTGAGCAGTTAACTTTTTATTTTTAATTGTGGTAAAAAACATAATATAAAATTTTGCAACTATTTCTAAGTGTCCATCTTTGTACTGTGTGTAACCAATCTCCAGAATGACTTCATCTTGTAAAACTCAAACTCCATATCCATTAAGCAATTCTGCTTTCTCCTCCCCTCAGGGGCTGACAGTTCCTATTCTACTTTCTGTTTCCATAAGTCTGACCTCTGTAGGTACCTCACAGACGTGAAAACATACAACATTTATCTTTTTGTAACTGGTTTATTTCACTCAGCATAATAATCTGAAGGTTCATTCAGGTTGTAGCTTTTGTTGGAGTTTCATTCTTTCCTTTTTAAAACTGTAGAATACTCTATTGTATGTAGAGATTATATTTTGTTTATTCTCCCATCCATGAACACTGATGCATCCTCCTCTGGCTATTGAGAATAATGCCTCTAGGATTATATGTGTACAGATGTTTCATCCAGAGCTGGCATTTAATTCTTTTAGACATATGCCCAGCAACAAAATTTATGGAACATAGACTAATTCTATGTTTGAGGTTTTTTACTAACCTCCATCCTATTTTCCATAGAGATTGGATCATTTATTCTTGTTTTTCCATATTCTAGTCAACATATTTTGTTTTATGTTTGTTGATTGTAACTTTTTTTTGATAGTAGACATTATAATGAGTATGAGGTTGTATTAATATTTCTTTTTGGTTATTATTTGAATTTCTCTAATGATTAGTTTTAGTGAACATCTTTCTGTATGTTTTTTGGTAATTTGCATATTTTCTTTGGATAAATGTCTATTCAAGTCCTTTGCCCATTTTAAAATCAGATTTATTTGTTTTTTGTTCTTGAATTGTAGGAGTGCTTAATATATTATGAATATTTACCCATCGTCAAATATGTATTACACAAAATTTTCTCTTAGTCTGTAGGCTGTCCTTTCATTCTGTTAACTATTTCTTTGGTACACTGAAGTTGTTAATTTTGATATAGTTCAATTTTTCCATATTTACTTTTGTTTTTTATCCTTTTGGTGGCAAATACAAGAAATCATTGTAAAATCCAATGTTATGAAGCTCACCCTCTCTGTTTTCTTCTTGGAGCTTTATAGTTTTAAGTCTTGCTTCTAGATCTTTGATTCTATGTGAGTTAGTTTGCATATATAATAAGGGTAAGGTGGGCAGCGCCTGTAGCTCAGTGGGTAGGGCACCAGCCCCATATGCCGAGGGTGGTGGGTTCAAGCCCAGCCCCAGCCAAACTGCAACAAAAAAAAATAGCCGGGTGTTGTGGTGGATGCCTGTAGTCCCAGCTACTCGGGAGGCTGAGGCAAGAGAATCGCCTAAGCCCAGGAGTTGGAGGTTGCTGTGAGCTGTGTGATGCCACGGCACTCTACTGAGGGCGATAAAGTGAGACTCTGCCTCTAAAAATAAAAATAAATAAAAATAAGGTAAGGTAAGCCAATTTAATTATTTCGCATGTGGCTATTCAGTTCTTCCAACCCCATTTATTGGAGATACTGTCTTTTCTCAATTGGATGTCTTGACACCTTTGAAAGCATTGCTGATGTATGTGAGGCTTATTTCTGGGTTCTCCATTGTATTTTATTTGAATATATTTTGGTCTTCTTCCCAACACCACACTGTTTTGAATAGTATAGCTTTGTAATAAGTTTTGAAATCAGGAAGGGTGAAGCCTCTAACTTTGTTTCTTAAGATTGTTTTGCCTACATTGGGTCCTTTGATATTTCACATAAATTTTAGGGCAGATTCTTCTATTTCTGCAAAAATGCTGTTAAGATTTTGATAGTGATTTTATTTACTCTGTAGATTGCTTTGGATGGTATTGACATCTTAATAGTATTAAGTCTTCCAGTCTAACAACATGGGATGTCTTTCCATTTATATCAACACTTTATTGATTTCAGTGCACCAGTCTTTCACCTCTTTGGCTAGGTTTATCCTCTGTATTTTATTCTGTTTTATGCTTATATAAATTGATTTTTCCTTAGTATCCCTTTTGATTGTTCATTATTAGTTGTATGGAAAATACAACTGGGAATTTTGTGTGTTGCATTTCTATTCTATGACTTTGTAGAATTTGTTGATTGGTTCTAAGAAGTTGTGTCTGTGTTTGTGTGTCTATGTGGAATCTTTATGGTTTTCTACATGCAAGATAATGTCATTTATGAACAGAGATAATTTTACTTCCTTTGAAATTTGGATGACTTTTATTTCTTTTTCTTTTCTAATTGCTTTGAGTAGAACTTCCAGTTGAGAAGTGGTAAAAGCAGGCATCCTTCTCTTATTCATGTTCTTAGAGGGATATTTTTAGTTTGACACCATTTAGTATGACACCATTTTAAAATCAGATTTATTTGATTCAGATGTGAGATTTTCATATATGCCATTTATTATGTTTAGGTAGTTTCCTTATATTCCTAGGTTGTTGAATGTTTTTATCACAAAAAAGTGCTGAAATTTATCTAAGGCTTTTTTTCTGCTTCTAGCCAAAGACCATGTAGTTTTTCAATTTGATGTATTGCATCAATATACTTACGTTACAGCAATAAATCCCATTTGCTCTTGGTGTAGCCTTTTAAAATGCTGTTTAATTTAATATTTGTTATATTTTGTTGAGAATATTTGCTTCAATATTCCTCAGGTATATTCATCTATAGTTTTATTTTCTTATAATGTCTGGCTTTGATATTGCAGTAACAGTGGGCTCAGAGAATAGATTTAATGTTGTCCTTCCTTTTTAATTTTTTTGGAAGAGTTTAATTGTTCTTAATTCTTCTTTCAGTGTTTTGTAGAAGTCACCAGTGAATCCATCTGGTCCTGGGCTTTTCTTTGTCGGTAGGTTTTTGATCAATGATTCAGTCTCCCTACTTTATTAACAGGTCTGTTCAGAGTTTCTATTTTAGTTTTGGGAGGTTGTGTATTGTTAGGAATGTATCCATTTCATATAGATTATCAAATGTGTTTGCATACAAATTGCTCATAGATTTTTTTAATAGTATTTCTCTTTTTGGAAAATCAGTTGTAACTTTTCTTTTTAATGTAGAAATTTACATTTACACTGCTTTCACTGCAGCCTGTAAGTTTTAGTATGCTGTCTTTTTGTTGTCATCATCTCAAAGTATTTTCTAATTTCCCTGTGATTTCTTCCATGATTTATTGGTTAAGATTCTGTTGTTTAATGCTCATATATTTATGAATTTGCCAATTTTCCTACTGTTATTATTTCTATCTTCTTTCCATTATTGCTAGAGGAGAGAAGTTATTTTGTATAGTTACAGTCTTTTAAAATTTGTTGAGCCTTGTTATATGATTTATACTGGAGAATGTTCCATGTGTGCTGAAGAAGAATGTGCATTTTGCTATTGTTAATGGGAGAAGGGAGTGTTTTGGTGGCATACAAAGCTTTGCTTCTTATCGAAGCCTTTGTATTATGGATACTTAAAATTGCTTGTCATAATTTCAGCATCTGATTCATTTGGTTTTGGTATCAGATGATTACCTTATTTCATTCATATTACAATTTTTATTATTCTTAGTATGGGTATGACAAGTGAATTTCTAAGGCATTGGTATTTTTTGATTGTTGAATTTTGACAGATTTTTATGTGTTATAGATACTAGTCTTAATCATATAGAGATAACTTGGACATTATAGATATTGGATATCATATAATGGATGTCATATAAATACCCAGGCCTTATTTGATAATCTCTTTTAGCAGGCAGACTCCTGCTGAAGGGTGGTGTGATAGTCAGTAGGTGTGTATGTGAAACTTCCCTTTGTGCCTGGTTATTGCTACCCTGCCTCTGTGAAAACTCCCACTTCCTTCTTGCAGACACATGAGGTGAAAGTTTCCCTACCTCCTGAGCCCTGCTGACATCTTCCTCTTGAAAGCAGGGCATCAGCTAGCACCACCTTGTTTGCTCCAAAAGAATATATAAGAATAGCTCCCCTCTGGATCCTGCTGCCACCAAGAAGTGAGAAGCTCACATTTCTCACACGCCTCCGTTGGTGCAGGTTTGGAGCAGAAACTCAGCTCTGCTCTGAGGCTGTCTGACAGAGGCTGGGGAGTAAAGAAGAGCAGTGATTAGCCTGCTTAAATCTTCCCGCTGCTAAATGGATGTGGACACTCAGCTCCCCACTTATCTGCTCACTTTATCCTGTCTGGGGAAGCAGCAGACTGCCTATTTCTGCAGACCAAGGTAGAAAGATTGGTTTCACGCTCAGTCCTCCTAATACCACCAGGGGTGGGATCCAGTGCCTGCTCTGGCAGGTGGTAGGAAGGAAGATTACTTACTGCTCAGTCCTACTAAAATCATGGAAGGAGGGTATTGTTCTTTTGTTGATTTTTGGCTGGACTAAGGCAAACATTCCTAAAAAAAGTTTTCAGTTGTTAGGCCACCCTTTCCTGGTCTAGTCTGAATGGAATTTTTCTGTCCTTATTGGCATTTTTCTGTCCTTATTGGCATTTTTCAGTTGGAGATTCTTCAGAGCCTGATCTGGGATATATGGAAGCTATAAAACAACTCAGGGAACTCTCCTTTCTGTTGGTTTTCAAGTTCCAAGGTCCCTATGATGTCCATTCTCTTCTTGCATCTTTCCATCTCCCCTGCTTGTTTGTTGTGTTATGTACATCATTTTAAGCTAGTAGAGGGAGGACCTAGGAGAAAAGGGCTACTCCATCCTGGTGGAACTTGAAGACTAAGATATAGTTTGTTAACAAAAGACACATTATGACAATGTAAAAGAGATTAGAAACTTCCACTCTTAAAAAATACTAATAAAGTAGCTTGTATTACATGAAAGTTATTTGACTTTTGGAAGTATTAACACATTGAAAACAGGTTAGGTTCATGAAAGCTAAAAAATCCTTTTATCATAAGGACACTTGTACTAGACTGTTTATTGCAGCTCAATTTACAATCGCCAAAATGTGGAAACAGCCTAAATGCCCACCAACCCAGGAATGGATTAACAAGCTGTGGTATATCTATACCATGGAATACTATTCAGCCATTAAAAAAAATGGAGACTTTACATCCTTTGTATTAACCTGGATGGACGTGGAAGACATTATTCTTAGTAAAGCATCACAAGAATTGAAAAGCATGAATCCTATGTACTCAATTTTGATATGAGGACAATTAATGACAATTAAGGTTATGGGGGGGAAGCAGAAAGAGGGACGGAGGGAGGGGGGTGGGGCCTTGGTGTGTGTCACACTTTATGGGGGCAAGACATGATTGCAAGAGGGACTTTACCTAACAATTGCAATCAGTGTAACCTGGCTTATTGTACCCTCAATGAATCCCCAACAATAAAATAAATAAATAAATAAATAAATAAATAAATAAATAAAGAAGTTAATGTCATTTGTTCCTGTGTTCATGGTGACTCTGTGGAAATGAACCCCAATGCCATGTGTCCATAGTGGACAGGGCTGATGCAATTTTCTTTCTGTTTAATTTTTCTTGTTCATGGAAGTGTGTGATGCAGACTTTTACTGGCAAGGTATATCAATTATGGATATTTATCCCCCAGCTGTTCCCCACTGAGTAATGCCTTCTGTATGGCTTGTCATTCACCCTCCTTTCACTACACTCCTGGTTTTCTTTCTAGTCACAAGGCCCTCCTTTGCAGTCTCCTAAGCTGGCTCCCCTACCCCTACCTTTACCTCTATGTTGGAGTTCCCATGGCTTATTCCTGTGCACTTCCTCATCTTTAACTAGGCTCGAAGCTCCATCCATGCACACTGGCCATTCTCTGGTGTGTGTCTTCATCTCTGAGACATAGGTGGGACCATAAACCCTTCTTTACTTAAAACCTTTGCTTGCAAGGCCCATGCAGGTCACTTAAGCTCATGAATCATCTCCGCAAGTCTGCTGTCTTCCATCAGTCCCACTAACAATAAAACATCTTGTCATCATCCAAGCATCTCAAACCCCAAAGCTAAGAATCCCTCCCTTTTTCTCATTTCTGAGGTCTTTCACATATACAACTCTATTAATTTTAACTCTAAAATATTTTTCTTTTCTTTTTTTTTACTGTGTTACCCAGGGTAGAGTTCTTTGGCATCATAGCTCATAGCAACCTCAGTCTCTTGGGCTCAAGTGATCCTCTTGCCTCAGTCTCCCAAATAGCTGGGACTATAGGTGCCCATCATAACACCAGGCTAGTTTTTATGTTTTTGGTAGAGACAGGGTCTCATTCTGGCTCAGGCTGGTCTTGAACTCCTGAGCTCAAGCAATTCACTGGCCTCAGCTTTCCAAAGTGCTAGAATTAACAAGTGTGAGCCACTGGGCCTGGCTAAAATATTTCTTAATTCCAATAATTTTTTTGCATCTCCACAGCCACCACCCTCATCTAGCCATTGTGGACACTTGCCAGCTGAGCACAATTCCATTCTAGTAGGTTCGCTCAGCTCCACTCCATTCCTAGCTCCAGACCAAGCTCCACAAAGCAGCTGAGATGATCTCCTTAAAACTCAATCTTGCCAAATAGCTTTCACCCTCACTGTCACCAAGGAACATATGGAGGCCATGTCCATATAGGATCTAATAAGCAGGGCCTGTGTCTTGGAGCGTAATATATAATATTTACATTACACTCTTTCTCCAAATATTTCTTCATAAAACACAGGTAAGTACTCACTTGCATGACTTTAGGAAAAATAAGTGTTCAACCAGATTATGCATCTTAGAAGGTTGAGGTACCTTCTAATTCCTTGGACCATAACTGTGCCTCTGTATTGAGGAGAATCTAGACTGTCAGTACCTGAAGGGAACTTAGGCATTAACAATAGATAGTTGACGTGTGGCAGCAATTCTACCATGTCTCATTGCATATCATATGGAAGAGCATACATTGGATGCATTATCTCTACAAATGAGCAAAAGGGGTTTGTGAGTAAAATAAGTGAGGAAAGGCTCCTTTGCATCAGAGATACTCCTAATTTAATTTAGCAAAGGAACACATGCATATTGAAAATCTGGGATAAAGTGATGCTCAAAGGGCTCTTTTCCACTTTGCCCCCTAAATGTTTGATGTTTTTTAACTTACCCTCCAAGACCTGTAACTTCCAGATCATTTTCTGTAATAACCTAGAGCTGTTTCCAGGTACTGACTATGGGATGCTCAAAGTGAAAAGAATTCTAATGAATGATGTAGGGTTTTGATTATGTATTACACAAGGAAATCAATAATGAGGCAATTATTTTTTTAAGGTGATATACTCACCCACTGCCAGCTCTAGTGCTGTCTCTAATAAAAGTTTTATATATTGCTTTATGACCATGATTTGGAAATTATCCAAATGCCAACTTGTACTGGCTCATATTCCAAGAGGAGTTTTTTTTTTTTTTTTTGTAGAGACAGAGTCTCACTTTACCGCCCTCGGTAGAGTGCCATGACGTCACAGGACTCACAGCAACCTCCAGCTCCTGGGCTTACGCGATTCTCTTGCCTCAGCCTCCGGAGCAGCTGGGACTACAGGCGCCCGCCGCAACGCCCGGCTATTTTTTTTGTTGCAGTTCAGCTGGGGCTGGGCTTGAACCCACCACCCTTGGTACATGGGGCTGGCGCCCTACTCACTGAGCCATAGGCGCCACCCTCCAAGAGGAGTTTTACAAGTAAGCAATGAGTAAGGATGACTTTGCTGTTTTGTACCAATGACAGGACAAAGGAAATTGACTAAGGAGGACAACTTGGGGGTTGGGGGAAGAGACTAGAGTTTAAAATCCCCTCTTCTATAGAACATGAAATCAAAGTTCAAAAAAGTAGTAGATATTGTCATCCTTCCTGTTTGAACAATATTGCTGAAACACTTTATATTTGGAGATTCTATCCGCAAAGATTTGTGACCTTCCTTGTCCATTTTCTCAACTGCTCTTGGTTTGACTGGTATTAAAGGAATAATAAATAGAAATGTGGAAGTTGAAAAACAGTAGTATTTTATGTTTTTCCAATTATGTATAGATATTTAATCTGTTACTTTGAATCAATTTAATGTTTTGTATATTTACGTAGTCATACTGTTGTGAGGTAGGGGTGTGTGTATGTGTGTATAATTTCTTCCATCTGAACATTTTTAACACTGTCCTTATGTTTCAGGGAAGATCACAGCCAGATCTATAACATCAAATATATATAAATTAGATGAAAAAGTGTGCATTATGGATGCCTGGGACACCGATTCTATAAGAAATTGATCTAATTAGAAATAGTAAAATTCAGGCAAAAATTTTCCTTAATATTTAGGTAAGCTTTACAGATTTGAAGATGCTTTCTTGTGTATTGTCTTAAATTTCAGCCTCAAGCCAGTGCTATCAATGTTGACATAAAGGCCCTGAAATATTGCAGACCCATTAAAGTAAATGGCATCTTAATGGAGTTACTTTGAAATAGGATCATATTAGGGCTGAGGAAGATGTACAGATTATCACTTTGACAGCTTTGTTTCTTTTTTCTGCTTAGGGAGAAAGCAAGTCTAAGGAGGTGACCTGACTTGGTCACGGTTGTGTAGCTCAGCCCTTGGTGACTCCTTCCCGTTTATTTTCTAGTTTATTCTAGAGTTCAGATAAAGCACTTATGAGGTGTCTTGGATATCTTGTGAAGATTTACTACACAAATGCTTCCTAATGGCCTTGACTCTTGTTTCTCAACTTTTCAGAGAACAGTTAACATCTTTGCTCTTCATAAAAGGGAATTTCTTGTCAATATCCCAAAAATTTTCCCAAAAAGTTTTTAGATATTCCCTCTGCAGGTAAATGTGTATTAGTTTAGGTCCTCATCTGGGAGTGTCAGGCATATGCAGTGAGGAGGTATCATTCTAATCAGAATGGTTCTGAACCGGTTTAGGAATAAGATGCCCAATCTCAGGATAAAAAAGCGGAAACAGGTGATGAATATAAGACACGCAGTACAAATCGAAAATTGTTTCTGTGTTAAAAATTCTCAACTAAACGCAGAATTTAAACCAATTTTAGAATTAGAACCAATTTGGATGAATTGTGGATAGTTTTTACAGGCGACCTTAGCTGTAATAAGGATGGGTCATCAGGGGTCAGCGCCGGCCAGACGTCTCTCTGCAGAGCCACATGGAGTTCAGATGTCAGCTCGTCACAGCCAACCATGGTATTTTCATTTCCTAATGGAGATTATTAGCCATCTTGCCTGAAGTTTCTAGTGAACACACTACACACACACACACACACACACACACGTATATGAAGTTACAGAGATGATGTTAATTCTGGCCACGCAGCAGCTGAGAAAGGATGAGTGACTAAGGATAGAGCAGAATGCAAAAGAGGGAAGAGTTAAGCCTCAGGCCAAAGAACACTAGAATAGAACAGAAGAGATTAGTAACTGTCACGTTTTGATTTGTGACAGTTCTTTCTGCTGCACACTTAGCATCCTCCAACATCACAGGAGTCACATCACACTTCCTATGAATGATTTCATGGAAGGCTGGTGAAGTTCTATTTATCTCCTTCTGCAGATGAAGATAGAGAGGTCGCAAGCGCACCTGGTAGGTGTCTCTGGCTGGAGAGAGCCGGAACTTGAGGACTCATCCCCACGCCTACTGCTTTGAGCATCTGCTCGCCTGCTTCTCTCGTTGCGCACTGCCTACCCTGTCCTCCTCCGGGACTCCAGCCTCCCCTTTCCTCTGCTCCCTGCTGCTCATGACCTTCCACCCCACCCTTCTTTGATCATCCTTTCTCATCGTCCAGTTGGACGTTGACATCTCCTGGGAAGGGTCTACTTCTGGAATAGCCCATCTAGACCTCTTGCTTCCGGCCCCAGCCTGCTCTCTCTGTGTGTTTCAGCTCCTGCGCTCCTCTGATCCCTTCCACTCTGTCATGCTTGCGGTTTACACCACCTCAGTTCCATCCTTAGTTCTTCCTCCACCTCCGCAGCATTACAGCCCCTCACTCCCACCCTCTCAGGCTGGTATTTTTATTTCCTTTCCCTGGTAGTGCTTTCATTTACTGGTGTTGAAAATCCTCAAGCCTGGACGCATCCCCATGCTCAGTCACGTTATCCGTGCTGGGAAGTGCTGAGAGCTGCGGGAAAAAGTCGAGTCACCACTCAAAGCCAGCCTTTGGGAGTTCATGGTCTTCACCAACCCGCGAACCTCAGCCCTGCTCAGCAACGCGCATGCGCTTCCCTCCCTCCGCAGAGAGCTTCTCTCCTGTAAACTTTATTTACTCTTTTTCCTTTCGGTTCAGTGGGCCTCTTACTTCACAGAAGTAAGTGGTGGTGGCAGGATGCATGGCCAGGAGTGTCATAAGATTTCCAGGGAAACAATTAAGGGGTGTAAAATTGTTCCCCATGGTGTAGATTCTAAGCTCATTTCTGGGAGCTACTGACCATTCTTTATTAAATTCCTTTCAGCCTTAACCGATTGGACTAAGTTTGTTATTTGCAGTAAAAACTCTGAGTAACACAGTCATGAAGGTTGATCACTTGAAAATACAGATTGATTTGCTTTGTTATTATTTTGTTTCCCTCCTTCCTGTTTCCCCTTCCTTTCCTATTTTACTATGTTTATAAGTTGTATTTGCCAGTAGGGACTTCCCCCTTTTTGTGTATTATTGGGCTGTGTGTGGCTACCTATACCTACCTTGTAAAGCGAGCTGAGCACCTTGCCATCTTCTACAAATTTTTTTTTATAAGGGGAAAGTCATCAATTCCTTGAGAATTTGGTAAAAATATCCCTCTGGCAAAAGTGCTTTTTATAAACCCTTGATTAGGATTTTAATTTCTCCTGTTGTTATTGACCTATGTAGAGGACCTACCACATAAAAATTTAAAATTATTTTATATTTTAAATTTATTGGTATGAAGTTAAAAACACATTTTCCTTTCTTTTTTATTTTCTTGATCATACTTGCCAAAGTATTTCTGATGTATTAGTCTTTTTACTAGAGCTGCATGCCTGGGTGTTCTCATTTTTAAAAATCTGTGTAATAATTGTATCTGTTTTGTAGCTATTTTGCAAGGCCATTAAAAGACAAGTATATGTAAAGCTTGGAACAGTACCTGGGGAAATAGTAAACCCTATATAAATAGTAACAACTGTTAAGTTTTTAAAGAACCATATTTTGCAATAACATGGATGGAACGGGAGGACATTATGTTGAATATAATAACTCAGGCACAGAAAGACAAATAATATCACATGCTTTTATTCATATCTGGGAGGTAAAAAAATTAATCTCATGGAAGTAGAGAGTAGAAAGATGATTACCAGAGGCTTGGAAGGGTAATGGGGAGGAGGGGACTAATGAGAAAGGTGGACTAATGAAAACAAAAGCACAGAGGAATAAATAAGATCTAGTACTTGGTAGCATAATAAGGAAACTTTAGATAATTTATTATGTGTTTCCAAATAGCTAGAGGAGTAGATTAGGAACACAACATAAAGAAATGATGAATGCTTAGGGTGAGAGATATCTCAATTACTTCATTTGATCATTACACATTGTATACTTGTATCAACATATCTTATATGCCCCCCAAATTGGTATAAGTTTTATGTATCATAAAATAAAAAAAATCACATTTTGCTTTGAATAATTATTTCTACTTTAAAAATAGTACTTCTTTGGGTCTACTTTTGTCTTTTAAAATTATTTTTATTTTATTTATCAATTCTTTTAGGGTCTTGCTATATTGCCCAGGCAGCACTCCAAACCTGGCCTCAGGATCCTTCTGGCTCAGCCTCCTGAGTACCCAAGACTATAGGCACAACCCACCATGCCCAGCTATCATGATTTGTTTTTAAAATTCGATTTGCACGATTTTTTTCCTCTTACATTTTTAAGTTTAAACATTTTTAAAATTATTATTCAACCTTATCTATGTCCTAATAAATCCATTTAAGGCTATATATATTTCTTTCAAAGCGCCAGTTTGACATCTGGAAAATTTTTATGCATTGTGATTTTATTTTTTTCACATCCAAAAAGTTTGTTCTGAAGTTTGCTTCCTCTTTATTTCCCTTTTCCCCCCTTTTCTGCTCTTAGCTACACAAGTCAATTGGAGAGCAAGCCTGGTAAAACCTATGTCCTTCTGACTTCTTACGTCTTCCTCTCATGCCACCTCCTTCCTTCCTGCCAGTGCCATTCCTTTCCCTGCACTTGCTCTGTGGGCCCTTAAAGCCCTCCAGCTTCTAACTTTCCAGTTTTATCTCTCCATTTCATCACTCATGTCGTTACCATGGTGAGCCTTATGCAAATATAAATTTGGTCAGACATGATAGCTCAGAACTGGAGGCTGAAGGGGGAGGATTGTTTGAGGATGTAAGTTGGAGGCTGCAATTAGCTATGATCATGCTACTGCACTCCAACCTGGGTGACAGAGTGAGTTCCCCATCTCTGTAAAATTCCTGTATTTACAAATACATAGATAAAATATATACACACATATAGATAAATTTGATCATATTTATTTCCCATCTACCTAAAAAGCATCATGGCTTCCAATCTGCCACAGGGAAGGGCTCCTGCATTATATACAGGCTCTTATCTATTCACTCAACTTTATTATTTGTCTTTGTCCTCTATACACTCATTTTGGGTAGGATAAATCATTTGATGGTCTAGGGAATAAAGTCTATGCTTTCATATTGACCTATCTTTGCATGATATATTTTTTTTCTGGACCATTCCAAGTTTTATCTGAAGTCTCCTATCTACTGTTACCCTTTTAGAGAAGCCCATAGACTACTTCCCCTTATTTATAGTTAGGCATCTACCTGTCTGTTTGGTAACAAACACCCTAAGCTGGGTAGTTTATAAACAACCAAGATTTGTCTCAAAATCCTAAGGAAGTTTCTCAAGTTTTTCAAAATCCTTAGGTAGTTCAAGATCAAGGCCTGGCAGATTAAGTGTGTGGCAAGAGCTGGTTCAATGACAGCTGTCTATTGTGTGTCCTCACATGATGCAAGAGATAAGGCAGCTCCCTGTGGCCTCTTTTCTAGGGGCACTGATCTCATTCATGTGGGCTGTGGTCTATAACCCTCCAAAGGCCTTACTTTCTTACACCATCAACTTGGGGGAAAGATTTCAACAAATGAATTTTTTTTTTTTTTTTTTTTTACTAATCAGAGAAAACTACAATTAACATTTTGCTTTACAAAGCTTGTTTTATAATTTTTTGATTTTGTATAAATAGTTGCCTATTAACAAATGAAATTTTGACACAAACATTCTCACTTCAGTTCCCCTTCATGCTTTCTTGTTCCTTGGTTATAGCAGGTCTTACATCACTATGCAATTTACTCTTCATTTTTTTTCTCTCCTACAAGTTTAGGAATCCTTGTGGGTAGAGACTGGGTCTCATCATTTTATTTTTGTAGCTCCAGAACCCAGTACAATATGTAGTAGATGTTTAACAAATGGTGGAGAATTATTACATTGTTAAATAATAGAGAGTTTCAGTGCTCTTTTTCTTACAAAAAACTTACATAATGAATTTGATTTTTGGTTGAGTTAGGTTAGGTCTGTTATTATTAAGGGGTCAAACTTTCATCCACCAACAAAATTTATTGAACTGTGCCTTGGATCACCGTATTGTCAGGTAAGTCACATAGTGTGTTTATAAAGATGAAGTTATTTGGCATAATCAATTTACACAAAACACTAATACCATACCTCTTCCAATGCCACTGTCATGAATAATAGTTAACTCATTCTGTACGATGATAATGAGAAAAACTACTAAATCTGGATGGTAGCAGGTAACAGGATTAGATAAGGTGACAGAATTGGATAAGGTGACAGGATTGGATAAGGTAACAAGATTGAATATTTTCTTAAAGTCACTAGTAGTTAGGAGTACAGACATTACATAGACTTCACCCTTGTTTTTTCCACAGTCATTAGAAGACCTTTCACCTAGTCCTGAGTTGTGAGTTCCCTCCTGGATTTGCCCATTCATACTCAACAGCCACAGCTCCTGGTTCTCATGGCACCTACTCTAAGCCACGCCTTTGAAGGAGTGAGACATTTCATGACTGCTTGTTTCCTACTTTCGGTACTTCCCTTAAATAGCTTCATATTCAAGAAAGTACCTGAAATCTACATCTATTGAAAGCAAGCCATAAGCATGTCCACATGTGGGAAGAGGCTTCACTGCATTTTTCTCTCCTTAGCACATGGCCCATGTATTTCTTTACTACTTACAAATGATTCTTTCAGGATGACCCCCACAATAGGAGATTTCATCATAATTTCTTAAGGACAATTGTTTTATTATATTATGCTTTCTTATTCCTCCCTTCCTTTTCATGATCAATGTATCTTCTCAAGGAGGAGCAGGCTAGTTATGATAAGGCACGTTCTAGTAAGTAGAATGGTTTTGTGAGCTCAAAAACTTGAATATTGAAATATTTCAACTTGCAACTTGAAATATTTTGTGTAGTTAAAAGACTTAAAAGCCTCAGAAAATAAAATATAGTAATCTAACTTCCTAGCCCAGTGTCAGGGACACAGTAGGGATTAAATATTATTTTAGAATGATATAGATGGGTTGAAGATACTCACAATCACTTAACTTGATTCAAAAATCTGTCTCAAACTGTAGCTGCTTATTCTCCATGAAAATAAATGTTTCCTAAACATAGAAAAAAGAAGACCCATAACTGAAAAGAATCGCATTTCTCCTTTCCTTGACTCCTCAAGGACCTCCTTCTGCATACGTGTGACATTTCTTGGTCACGGGGCTGATGATGGGCTGATAGATTTTCTGTTAGATTGGAGGTTGGAAGGTCTCCCTGTAGGCTGTTATAAAATGTCAGAATTGACATGTCTCTAGAGGAAATTTTAAAGCAGATGCAAAAAGCTATTTTTCAGCTATACAGTTTACAAAATTTATGAATTTTTGAATGTATACTGTTTTGCAATTTCGAGAACAAAATGGAAAATTATGAAATACAGTTTAGAATATTGTTTGTGCAGGGTATTTCTTACCAGCTGCTGTTTTTCAAATTAGCTAACTAATTTATCAACTTTTTAAAATTTGACATTCTCCTTCTGAATGTTCTTCTGCCTTTGAGCCCTTAGGGATTCTTTAGAAGGAATTTATACCCTTTGGAGGTATAAAAAAAGTAACTCACAAAGTTCCTTTTTAAGTCAGAAATCATTTTGGCATCTCATTCATTTTTCATCTTAAAAGTTTAGTTAAATATAATTTTTCTGAATATACCCCTTATTAGTAGTGGTAGTAGTGATTTAAATTAGTTACCATTAAATAAAATTTGGGCTTTAAAAACAAGCTGTATTTCTCCTGTGTTTTCTTGTTCTGCAGACCTCTGCCACCACAGAAAGCTAGCAGCACAGGAAAGATGAACACCCCAGCTAACAAGCAGAAGAGAGTGTGAATAGCCAACTAGCATGAGGGACAATACGTTTTGCAAAATGAAAGAAAATAACTCTTCATACCTGAAAAGGTTTTCTCCTGGTCTCCTCCACATCTGCTGTCTGGCCAAAGGTCCCCAAAGTGAAGCTCCTTTCTCAGAGTTTGCACAGACAGCTGCTACCTTGTTCATTCTGTCTCTTGCGCCATCTCAGCCCAGCCAGCCTGTCTGTTGGATAACCACCTGCCATTCATTCTGGCTGAAGAAGGAAAAACATTGCACTTGGAGTGTGTGATAACTTAAACTTTGCCCTGACACCATCTCCCAGTAAAACATTTTGCAAATTACTCACTTCCTTAGGTTTCATTCTTCGTGTTTGTAAAATTATTTTTTTATTATCTAAAATCTCTTCCAGACATATGAAGTCATATAATTAAGTTTGCAAACCCATTCTAGAAAAAGAGCTACATACCACATGGCTGAATATCACTATGATAGGGAAGCTATACACTGACACGAGTGCCTAATTTACCCTTCAAAGTAATTTTGGAACTCTTTTTCTGGAATGGCCATCAAAACTTTAATCACTTTACTCTTGATGTCCTGAATGTCATCAAAATACCTTCCTTTCAATATTTCCTTTATCTTTGGGCAAAGAAAAAAGTCATTGGGGAACAGATCTGGTGAGTAGGGAGGGTTCCCAATATAGTTATTTGTTTAAAAATGCCCTCACAGATAGTGCTGTGTAAGCTGGTGCATTGTCATGATGCAAGAGCTATGAGTTGTTGGCCAAAAATTTTAGTTAAGATTCTCCTATTTCTCTATCAATGTTTATTTGGTCTGCTAGGCCTCTCACAGTCAGCTGATGATTTTGACAAACAATAGGACAAGTTTTTGCAATGATTTCATCAGTTCTGCAGGTTTCTGGCTGCCCTTACCTTGACCTATCTTCATCAGTGCCACTTTCTCTCCCCTCAGAAAAAAATGTTTAATCTATTTTTACACTGCCATTTTTTTCATGAAATCATCCCTATAAACTTGTATTAACATGTCCCTTTTTTTGCTTCCTTTCTTACTGAGTTTAACAAGAAATTTGATGTTGTTCATTACTCTAATTCATGCTCTGACACTCTTATTATGGCACACAAAAAATACACAACAACAGTAATGAACACCACAAAGCAAGACACTGCCACACTTCAGCATGAGCACAGCTGTGAGACACTGATATACCAAGGTTATGAAACTATACTGTGCTGTTTGTATAGGGCTACCAGTGTGCATGTATGATGGTGAATTTATGAACTTAATTGTCAGGCTACATAATGTTATGTGGTTGGTTTCTCTCTCTCTTCTGACACTCTTTTACAAGCTTCTAAAACAAGAGTGAATAGGTAGAGCTCTCAGGCATGGCAATGGGAAAAACTGAGTTTAATAAGTATACCCAGAGAACTGAATGAGTGCATATGTATCTATTAGGTTTGCAAACTGAACAGAAACAAAGATAAACTTGGCAAAGAATAACCTCTCCCCAAGGGGAAGTACGAATACAAAGGACATGCTTTCTAACAACACTAGTTCCATTTTTATTTCCACCTTGGCACGTGCTGTAAGTTCAGATCATCAACTTGGAAGGATTACAGAACAAACTTTAAGGAATAGGAAATTCACCTGATCAGAGAATAAGAATATTTTTCTAGGGATATGGGTAAACATTGGCTGAGTTACTTGGCAGAAGCTTCCAATTCAGATGGTAGAAAAATGTACCTGTCTCTAAAGAGCTAAGAGGGAGAGAGGAAAGGAGGAAGGGATCAGAGTTTCAGAAAGCAGAGTCATTTTATTGCCTCACTGAGCAACTTGTGCTATTCAGGTCAGTAGAATGGTCAAGCTACTGAAAATTTTATACATTACTCATAAAAAAAGGATACAGAAACTAACACAGAACTTCTTAATTTGCCATCAAATTTATGACAAGATTCAAAAGGTACTGAATATCTCTCTGTCTTGATGTCTTGTCTTTCCTGTACCCTGCATAGCTTCCATATGGAGCCTTGGGAATAGGAAGAAAGGAAGCACACTCCACTTTCTTCTGCTGTGGTTCTCACTGCTTATTGCTGCTTATCCTTTGAACCATTGCAAAGGGACCCTAATAGATGTGGCAGCTTCTGCATTCTCTCCACTTTCTAAGCTGTCCTTTATCTTGCTACCACACTGCTTTCTCCTGAATGCACTGATCTTGTTCCTCTGTGGAAGACTTTGCACTCGCTCTTCCTACAGCTGGGAACCCCAGCCCCCCAAGTCCTGCCTACCCCCATGTTCCCTGGGCCCTTCTGTTCCAGGCCCCAGCTAAAAACTCCTGTCCCCAGAGGGACCTTCCTGGGCAGCCCAGAAAATGCAGCCCCTTTCTCTCTCTTATCCTAGTTTTATTTTATTGATAGCACTGATCCTTGCCTGAAATTATCATATTTATTTATTTCCCCCCAATATCCTCTCACTACAAGAGAAATCCTTGGTGCTGCTGGTTTGTCTTGATCAATGGTATGTCCCCTGGCCGAGGTTATCCAGCCCACAGTGGGCAGTGAGTGCATGCTCAGATCTTCTGAATGGTCATCTGGTCACACTCCTAACCAAAGTTTTTGGTCACTTTCCACTAGTAATAGGGGATTCTATCCTGAAATTCAAATTGCTTCACAACTCACTATGGTCTTTATTGATTCTTTTTTTTTTTTCCTTTTTTTCTTAAGAGAAATGGGCCAAATTTATTCTTGATTGTTTTTTTAAATTTATTTTTATTGTTAACTCATAGCTGTGTACATTAGTGCAATCAAGGGGTACAATGTGCTGGTTTCATATACAATCCGAAATATTCTCATCAAACTGTTCAATGTAGCCTTCATGGCATTTTCTTAGTTACTGTATGTAGGCATTTATATTCTGCATTTAGTAAGTTTCGCCTGCACCCATTCTAAGATGCACCTTAGGTGTGGCCCCACCCATTACCCTCCCTCACCATACCTCCCCCCTTCTTGTCTTTGATAAGTTCCCACCAGACTAGCCCATCTACTTTGGCCAGACTACTTTCCACTAAAGTAACAGTCTGTGTCTGGGCCCTGTTCTTCACACAGCATTTTCCTGGAGCAGCCTCCTCTTTCAACTCAGAAGGTATCAATACCCCATTTTTCTTTTTAATACTGCTCAGCTGCCTCTGTTAAGGAGAAATTTCAGTCCATTCCTCTGTCCTTTTTGCCTCATAACTCCTAGCATATTTTTGTGCTAATTCCTATATAACCCTTTAAAGAAAATAGTTCTCTGTGCATCAGTCTTAGGATTCTCCTGCTGAGTGTCAGCAGCCTTGAAGACCTTGCCCAGGCTCTTCATTTCTTTCATGATCTGTTCCTATATTTACTCACAAAATGATTTTTGATCTACACAAATTTAAATGCTAATCATAACAGCATTTTATGAGTGTTTACTCTGTAGCAGACGCTATTCAATTAGTCAGCACCCTTATAAAGTAAATAATATTACATACCTCCTTTACATCTAAGGAAATGCAAGTTTTGAGCAGTTATTGCCTTTTCCTGAGGGTAAAAGGGCAGGAAAAAACAGGACAACCATCTTGCTCTAATGTCCATGCTTTTAACCATTATCACGAAATGTTTAGCCTGTTACAGAGCTTAAATTATTTTAAGTATCTATATACTATTATGAATAAGTTAATTACTTAATGAATTCAACTCTTGGATCTCTACTATGAACAAGAAACTATGCTTCAAGATAAAGAAGAAAGGGACACAGAAGACAGAGTCTTTTCTCTCTCTCACAAAGGGAATAAAGAACAGTGAAGTAACTCACACTGCAGAGTGTGTCCATCTCCCAGGGAGGTAGCCAGATGCCGGGGGATACACAGAGAAACAACACCTCGGCCTGTGCATGCCTGGGAATATGCTGTGAAGAAGGTCTCATTTGACCTGAACCTCACCAAAATGGGGAAGGGAGAGAAATGGAACTAGGGATGGATGGATAGATAGAGATCAAAACTAGCTCAGAAAACAGAAAAGTTTCAAAATGACATCCATATAGGTCAATATACTGAGAGATATTGTATAAATTAACACTGGATATGTATGTGGGAGGCCAAATTATGCAGTGCCTGGTTAATAAATCCAGAATATGGATTGATGGTGGATGGATGGAGGGATGGACAGAAAGACAGTTGGGAGGATGGATGGATAGATGGATGGATGGATTGATGAATGGATGAGTGAATGGGTTAGTAAATAGATATGATTGTGGGTAGGTAAATGAATGTATATATTAATTACATATTCATTAATTCATTATTTATGTGTTTGTGGGAGTGGACAACCTTGGACTAACGAGCTGCATATCCGACTTCAATTTGCAATTCTAACACTAAATTCATGTTGGTCAAATCCATTAACCTCTCTGAGTATCAGATCCTTTATAAAATGGGGAAATTACCATCTTCTTATCGCACCAATTGGTTGATACGTGAACATGCTTTGAAAATAAAATGCCTCTGAAAGAGAAGGGATGTTGATGATGATGACATAGCATCACCACATAGCTCATCTTAATCACAAATTTGGTATCTATCTGCCAGGTGCATTATGGTGATACTGTTGGGCCTCCGTGGGACCTGGCACAATTATGAGCAAGATAGTTACACCTTCTGTAGGAATTTGAGCACATCCACTATTTTTCTAGTTCCAGAGGCTCTTTGAGGACAAGCATGAATATGCCTAGACCCCAATTCAGGGATGTTAGGGTTTTCCATAAACTAGATATTAATGATGCCGTCTAGTCAATGCATGTGTCTGTCTATATTGGATGGCACCTCAGAATTCCCTGATCCTGGCCCTGATTTTGGGCTATTGAACAGGCCTCTGCCTGCTCAGCTTTCTGCACCTGCCCTGTGCAACTGTGGCCTCTCCTAAATCAGATCAACTCTCCTGGGGAAGGTTAAGCAATGAGGTTTCACTCACCACTCTCTACCTGACCATGCTTGGTATATGGCCCTTGGCACATACTTTATTTATGTGTGAACCCCACTTCTCAGAATTCCTGGTCACATCTGAGTCCATGACTCAGGTTCCATCAGGGTAGCTTTATTCTGCCTCTTGGGCTAGTGTGTGTCAAAGATGACTTAAATTTGGAGTGAATGAGGACAACTCATAACTCAGATTCATCCTCTTTTCAAAGAAACTTAGATTTCTTTAAACATGGTCATACTCAAAACAAAATCAGATCTGATAAAACTTCGTCCCTGGTCATGGAGAATTAGATAAGGGAGAATGGTTCCAGCACATAACGGGCTGCTCTGCTTTTGACCGGAAAGCGTTACACAATTCTAAAACTTCCCAGTGATTAATTAGTCATGGTTTCATCCATGTGAGCTGGTTTAAGACCTTACAGGCTCTTAAACCAGTGGAGCCCATATAGTGCCCTGGCTGCTGCTTAGTGAAATAGAGACTGTGACATTTATTACCAGCATTAACAGTAATTTACCCCTCATTAATCAGAACAGTCAGCTACAGTACTTTTCAATCATGCATAGTACTTACCTTACTAGTTGGCTAGAATATTTTATTCATCCATTAGCCTCAGAGGCTCTGCAAACAGCTTGTAAATTTAGACAGAGCCTGGCATCCCAATCAGTGTAGCGCCCTTTTTATGGCTAATTTATGGTCCATGTTTACATTTGTGCCAAGACTCAGGCTTTCCCACTGATCAAGGTTTGAAATATGCTGCCATAAACTCTATTTTTGTATTGGTCCATAAGATGAAAAGGAATGTAGGATGTTTTCCCCAGCACTGCCCTTTGTGAAGCTTTTACTCAGGGCTAACTGTTGGTGATCATGTCTACTGCAGCATTCATACCGATTCCCTGGAATCAATTATCCAATTTAATACACTACAGGATGTCTTTTCTGTGTAGTTTATTTGTTACTTAGGTCCCCATTGAAATAATAAAAAGGCATTTGTAAAGAAGCATATCTTTAACTCCCTATCACGATTTATATAGAAATTCCTCTTCATAAATGCATGTTCTCATGTCTATGTCCTCAAGGACTCATCTGACTTGAAAGTCAAACATCTAAAATTTTAAAATCTACATAGAAAGAGTAGGTAGGAAATTATTGAGAAAATACTACATGCAGTTGTATGGAGGACAGTGTGATAGTGGTTCTGGAACTTGTGCCTAACAGGGATGCTTTTATTACCACCATCTACCCTTCTGATACCTGCAGCAGCATTCACGTACTATAATTTAGATTTTCTAGTTTATAGAATTTCAAATTGCCCCAGGTCCTTAACTGTCAGTCTAATTTAATGTGTATTAAATTCTATTTCAGTACAATCCCATGTGGTAAAGCCAAAATGCAAACTAAAATGATTCAGTTCAGTACTGTTGCTCTGCTGGTTGACTCATTTTTCTATGCAGAATTTAGATCAGGACAGAGCCTGGCAGCCAAGAAAATTCCAAAAGTGATCGAGGATCTGTGATATGACCTGTACTAACTAAAGAAGGACTAAGAAGTCCTTTTTTTATTTAGCAATGCTACTTAACTCTGTAGGTTTTATTTGCAGCAGCATCATGTACTAGTTATAGTAAAATGGCACTGGGAAATAGAGATTTGTGCTTTATTCACCAAAAAGAGGATGTGAGGTGTCCTAGAGGTCAGTGGCACACCAAGCACTACCTAATATGTAGGGGAAATTGCACACACTATATATTCCTCTAGACAATGGTTCTCAACCATCCTCATGCCGTGGCCCTTTAATACAGTTCCTGTGGGTTGCAATCCATTGGTTGAGAACCGCTGCTCTAGGACAATGATTTTCAACTGGTGTGTTGTGAGAGGATCTTAGGTGTGCAAAAAAAAAAAAATATTAATAAAAATATTAATTAAATTATTTTCAAAAAAGTTCAAAGCACAGTGAGTATTTCTTTTGTTTGTTTGTTTTTACTTTCTTTGGATCAACGTAATTTAAGTGTGCCACTGAAGTTTAATTATAGGTTCAAGTGTGAGATTAAAAAGGTTGAAAAAAGGGGCAGCACCTGTGGCTCAAAGGAGTAGGGCGCTGGCCCCATATGCCAGAGGTGGCGGGTTCAAACCCAGCCCCGGCCAAAAACTGCAAAAAAAAAAAAAAAAAAAAGTTGAAAAAAACTACTCTAGGAGTTTCAAGATTTACAATAATATGTGAGGCTTAGCAGATGTTTGTCAACAAATTTGTCTTTCTCTTTTTTCCCTCCCTTGTTCTTTTTCACCCTTCTTTTCCCCCCTTTTGCCACCCCCTCTCCTCCCTTGTTTCTCCATCCTCTCTTTTTCACTAATGTTCTTTCTTTCATTCTTTTTAGCACTTGCATACATAACAAGAGAAAATATTGCTTCACATAACTTGCTCTAGGAAATATCAACTTGAGTTAAAAGATTAAGAAAAGGGTTTCTCCCTTCTCTCTGTTTTCCCAGCAATCTGGTAAAAATGACCCCTGGCTGGACAATTGAACTTGAACAATGAACACTTGATAGAAAATCAGAGCTTTGAGCTTCCCTACTCATGGTGACACTTAAAGCTGGACACATCTCCTCCAGAGACCCTGGGATTGTCACAGAGCCACATTGGCCCTTGTGAGGCATGAAAGCCTTCTAAGCAGGGGATGTCCTTGCACTTCATCATGAGCCCTGGACATCCAGACAAAACAGATCCCAGAGGGCAGACTGGTCTGTTGTGAGAAAAGCCCCTACCGGAAAGGGGATTTGAAGAAGGATGTTCTCACTTGTGGGTGGGGGCTCCTGTCCTGTGTCCCTCAGAGTGAACAGTTACCAAATGTCACCATTAAGTCTTGGGAGTCCAAAGGGTGTGTAAAAGAGCCCCCCTGGGGTGCTGTAGCTTTTCTGAGAACCTAAAAGCCTACCCAAAATGGAAAAATTTATATTTCAATTCATATACCAGAGGATTTTTTAAAGAAAATGTTTTCCAATTCACTTTGGGTCTTTGTTTCTTTTGCAGCCTTTCTAGAAATGTGTTTCTCTGCTCCTTGATCAGACCGGTTCTTTGCAGAGATGGCAGGTTGTGTCCATGCCTCAGCTGTCTCATTTAACCTTCTGCAGGCTTCTTGGCTTTGACACACTTTTGATGTTTTTAGCTACATCCTGCTTTCATATAAATTGCCTTTAATGAATGGGTTCATTTTATGATGCAGTAAGATAGTTAGTCACTTCTTTGACACATCCTGCTATTTTATGTGTAAATTCAATAGCTATAACATGAAAAATGAAGATATACTTGGGATTTGCTAAAGAAAATGCCACTTGATCTTTATTTTCAGTTAGCAAAACAGAACTTTTCCTTAAGAAATCCAGATGGCATGTTAAAAAATCCTTTCAATGACATATTCTCTAGGGTTGTAGGGAGAAGAAGCAGGAATTTTGGGGTCTCACCTTTTGTTATTAGTTACTACAGGTTGAGTTTCTCTTATTATTTTTTTTGTTGTTGTTGAGGATTCATTGAGGGTATAAGTAACCAGGTTACACTGATTGCATTTGTTAGGTAAAGGCCCTCTTACAATTGTGTCTTGCCCCTAAAAGGTGTGTCACACACCAAAACCCCACCCGCCTCCCTCCTTTTCTCTCTCTGTTCTCCCCCTCACCCACCCCGCACCATGTACTAGGTCATTAATTGTCCTCATATCAAAATTGAACACATGGGATTCATGCTTCTCCATTCTTGTGATGCTTTACTAAGAATAATGTGTTCCACTTCCATCCAGGTTAATACAAAGGATGTAAAGTATTACATTATCTCTCCAGAAAATATAGACTATTAACCTTTCCCTGACATCTGATTTTGCTTTTTGACAAAGTAGAGATGGAATTTCAAATAGTTTTAAAATAAGAAAGTGAACATAGACATTCTGAGACGACATGGAGATACAATGTGAACTTGACTGGTTTCCCTAGACAAGACAAATTATGTAATGAGACACAAAAGATTTCATAAAAGAACACGCTGGGTACAGTGAGATTGTTCTCACTCCCCTAGGTGCATGACAGCCTCTTCACACCTGTGCCGAAGAAAGACTGGAGTGTTTAAATGTAGAACAGTGTTGAAAAAATTACCTGTAATAAGTTTCCATGCTTCTCTCATTTTTACTATCAGGAAATTTAATTGTGACATATAATGATCATGTTATTCCAAAATAATATTCATTTAATTTCCCCTAAGTGTTAGTGGCATCCATGATTAACCGTCTAATAGACATTGAGTTAGATTTTGGATTCTTTGGTTTTTGGACTAGTTTATGATTTTGTTCTTTTTCACCTGAGTCAGTAAAGCATGTATATTCAAAAGTCTCACATTCCCTGATTTACTAAGCTTATATTCTGTCAGAGCTTGATAATGTGGTTCTGTTGCAAGTAAATTAATCTGACTGTTAAATTTCAGATTAGCTCAGGTTGTGTGCATCTGTTCTTCCAATTGAAATTTAAGTGTATGACTCTTTTAACTGCCTTTGACAACACAGTTTCCTAAAGAGAAACAAGCAAAAAATAGAAAACATACTGACAATGACATTAATAATAGTAGAATGACTGTATTTATAACTTATTTTCCAATAAAGGTATATTGAATACATTTTTAATAGAAAGATTAGTTTTGGATATAATTCAAGAGATTTTATTTCTTCTCTATATCAGCCTGCATCATATTACTGAAGCATTCCAAGGGCTTAACATTATTTCAATTTTAAATCAGTCTTTTTGTCATCAGCTATAATACTTCTTTTCTTTTCTTTCTTTTTTTTTATTAAGTCAAATACACATAGATCATAAATACATTCATGCATATGTGGGGTACAATGTGCTAATACATCTAATAAAACAGGAAGGAATGGAAAAATCAGAACTCTTGGAATTCCATTACTAACCTGCTTTCCATATTCTTTCTAATTCCATATTTTTGTTACCTCTATGTAACAATTACTGTGCTACATCCATGTAGCTCCTACCAATTCATTATAATCTATATATGACACTGTTTCTGACTCTGTGGATGGAAATAATTGCATAGGAAAATTATTTAACAAAAGAACTAAAAACCAGACCTGTTTTATTCTCAATCTGCATAATCTTCCTTCGTTGAATGCATGTATTTCAGTCTCCAGAAATGAAGTGGAACATACCACGATGTCATTTATCAGCGTACATCAGCTTACATACCTACACTTCTGAAAATTACTAGCAATTGAACTCATGTGTGTTATACTTTTAACCATGCTTCATTGTTTTAACAATTCCAGTCTCATCTTTATTCACTCTCCAGAAAGCCACTGCTGCCTCCCTCTTAACCCAATTTCAGGTGTCCTGGCAATCCTGGGGCTGTTTCCTATTCCTCTTTCCTGGCTGCACGTGTTTCCCTCCAGATTCCGGGTCAGTGACAGCAGAAATCAGGGTTTCTCCCAGAGATCCATTTCTTTTCTGTTCCTTTAGCCCTGAATAAATGGCTTTATCACTCTTTAAGGATTCACAAGCTGATACATCACTCAATAATCAAATATTTATTCAAATTTATTATGTGCTCACTACCTTGCTAGCATTTTATAAGTATATAATAATAGTTCATCTTTCTCATTCTATTCATTTTTATATCTCTGGATGCTATTGTTTGTTATTTTTGCATGATATTATAAGTGCCTACAGTTTTATGGGTTGTACACTAAAACATACTGGTATAGACTTTACTTTCCAAATCTAAGTCTTTTTTTTTCTATGTCTGCAGTCACTGCTGTTGCATCCATTCCCTTTGGTGTGTTGGGTTTTGGTCATATGCAAGCTATCAAGCTATAGTGTTCTCTCATTTCTTCTTGCAGGTGAATTTTGGTCTTTGGCCATTAATCATCTTCTAAAATATAGTGAGCTGATTTGGTCAGTATCAGCCACTCCTTAGAGATTCAAGATGTATATACTAATAGTTTAATAAATCAATAATTAACATTAAATAAATAAATAATAAAAGCAATATTTAATTAAATAGCATTTACTATTCAATAACATATTTAATTTTATGATCATTTATTATGAACATACTAAATATTTGCTAAGAACCATATTAAACACTGCCTGGGATGCATATATGAATCATCACCATCTAGTAATAGGGACCAACTTCACTCACGTGAAAAAGAATGTTCCAAAGAAACCCTTGTAAGTCATGATGTGCATTTTGGTATTTGATCATTATATACATATATATATGTGTGTGCACTAAGAACTAACAAAAAAGGAACAACCATATATGAAATAATTAGAGTAGTAGAAAGACAGAAATGATTGTTTAATGTATATGAAATTTCTGTTTGTGATAATGAAAATCTTTTGAAAGTAGATAGTGGTGATGGATGTACAACATCGTGAATTTAGTTAAATTCCCTATATTTTCTACTTCTTACCTGGCTGTGGGGCTGAATCTTCACTCTCACTTCTATGGACAAAGAGCACAGTGGACCTGGGGATGCACATATCACAGTTGCTCTTGTACAGGGCCCAACCATGACATTTTTTACAAAATCTTCCAGAATGATTCTAATGTTCAATCATTGTTGGCAATTAATAAGCCTCTGCTCATTATCTGTTAAACAGGGATAATGTAGCTTATTTCCTGGAGGTTTGGTGAGGAATTGCTCTAATATAAGCTACACAATGAACTTCTGGCAGCTATTCAATGAACCACAGCTATTAACTTCCCACTATTGCTGTTACTGACTGAAATTTCTCAAAGATGGACAGCTTGCTCTTCTGTTTCCCTGTGAGACATTATATACTTGGAGAAAAGGAATTGTGTATTTTCTAGATGCTATATTATTTAAAAATTTCTTCCATGTATTCTGAGCTCTCTATTTTATTTACTCTCCAAATGAAACAAACAAACGAAAACAAACAAACCCCAACCCCCCGCCCCCCAGAGAATTCTGCCATAGCTAAATACTGAGAAGGCAAAACTCGAAAATCTTTGGTCCCTAGGAATAACTACATTAAAAAGAGATGATTGCAGAGTCCTAAAAAGGGAGATTGGCATTATGTGACAATCACGCTGCAGGAAGATGGTTGCTATATTTAATGTATGTGCAAAGGACTGTAGATGGTGAGGGCTGGGGAGAAAACATCACTTTTCTCAATTGCTTAACTTTACAAAGGAGGTGACATTTGAATTGGATCCAGACTGATGAAAAGTTTTGCAAGCCAGAGAGATGGAAGAGACTTTTGAATTTAGCCCTCAGCAGAGCAGCATGATCTCCTTATAGAAGAAGCTTCAAATAAGTCTCTTGATAATTAGTGACAGGATTGAAAAACATCATACATAACAAGCTGCTTAACAACCTAGGCTGCTAGAGTGCTGTGTGATTCCTAGTTAGACTCACCGAAAAAAGTCCTCTGTGACACTAGCAAAGCCATTTTTTGTCACTTCGGAATATTCTCTCTCAGCATTTTCAAAGGATGTCTGCCTGAGTTCAGACCCTGAGAGAATGTCACCTCTCAGCTGAAGGATTCACTGCTAGGTAGAGAAGCACCTGCCTAGTTCACACCTCTGGACTGGTGACAATGAGGGTAGAAGAGAATGACAGAAACAAATGGAATATCATTTTAGGCCCTGCCTTAGATCTGACTTATTTTCCACAAGCCAAATAACTCAGTGCAGTTGAGTGATGGTTTCAAGTAGGCTGATGCAGTAACAGCTAGGTTAGGCTCTACCACAGGAAAAAGAGCCCAATAAAACTTACATAAACTGATTTTCTTCAAAACTAGAAGGTTTCTTTTTTCTCTTTCCTTCTTCCCTCTCTAGCTACTTAAAATTCAAGAATAGGTATTACTGACCTTTATTTGATAAAACTCCTCTTTTAGCAAAGGAAATATTAAACATCTAGGCTTTGTTGTTTGGGGGCTTTAGTTTTATTCTGGTTTTAAGTTTATATTTTAAGTTTATGTTTTCTCACCATGGAGATATAATATACCCTTAATCATCATCTTAGCAATTTACTATTAAACACACACATACAGCACACGTATACAATACATGTATCTGTGCCGTGTACTAGATATAGTGCACAATCATTATATCAATATTGTTAGTCATATATGCATACATTTCAGCTTTAAGCTAATCAATACTGTTCATTTCTCCTCAAATGTTATTCAAAATTGAGATTATTAGTTGACTACATAATTGAGAGCACCAAAATATTATTATATTTCATCAAAGTTAATCTGAGCATACTGAAACTTTCCTTTCCAACAGACTCGTAAGTACTTTGGGCTTTGATCTTCTTCCCCCCCGCACCCCCAAGATCATCAGCTGAGGAATCAGACTGCTTTAGTTTGATTCAGGCTCTACCATGTACTTGATTCAGGGCTTTGGACAACTTCTTCAGTCATTTTGTCTATTTTCTATAAAATAGAGACAACTTTTATAGGGGTTTTGTGGCAATTAAAAATGATTAATGAACACATATTATTTAAAATAGTACCTCATACCTAGTAAACACTCAATTAATGTTAATTGTTATTTTCTTATTGTTGTCTTTGGCTTCTAAGTTCTCATCACCATAATAGGTATGGGAGGTGGGTTATTCAGAGAGGATAGATTAACCCATTAGGACAACTACAACCATATTCTCTGTTTTCAGTGACTCAATCCAATATTCAAATGGTGAAATACAAACTTTTTAATCTGTATCACTATCAATTATCAATATGCATGGCATGGATAATGTTATGCACAGTTTGGCTAGCCTATGGTGCATATTTGTTTTGTCATGTGCAGTTTAGATGTTCTGTGAACATTTTTAAAAATGTGATTACATTTAAATCAGTAGAGTTTGAGTAAAGCTAATTAAACCTCCATAAAATGGTGATGATCATCTAATCCCTTGAAGGCCCTAAAGAGCCAAGGCTGAGGTTTCCCAAAGAAGAAATAATTCTGCCTCAAGACTGCAACCCTGCCCGAGTTTCTGGTCTGTCTGGCCTGCCCTGTGGATTTCCAACTCAAGACTGTGATATCAACTGTCAAATGAATTGCCAGCCTGCCAGTCCGCCCTTCAAACTTGGGACTTGCCAGCCCCTCACATTATATAAGCCAATTCCTTAAAATCTCTCTTTCTCTTCATATTTATGTTTGTATTCTATTGATTCTGGTTTTCTGGAGAACTGAGACTGATGCAGGTTTTGGTACTGAAAGTTATTGTAGGAGAACAGCAACTTAAAAGTCAGTTCTTCGAATTGGCCTGGATTTCTGCAATGTTATTAGATTTAAAGGCATTAATGACTGTTTACAGAAATCAAAATAGCATTTATTTCATAGCAGGATGTGGCAGTAGAGACACACAACAAAATATCACCCCTGGATGCTCCTAATCAAATACTTATAAGAAACAAGGTTCTTAGTGACCAGGCATTTGGTACCTTAGATCATTTTGTCAAACCAAAAAGCATAACAAAATTGGCTGGTTTTTCCTAATGTTTCTGGACAGAGTAGGGAAAGAAAGTGATTAGCTTGGGGATATAAATTTCCAGATCAAGGGCTGCATAAACGACCTAAAATTGTCCATGTTTGCCCTGAAAGAAACTTTTATATCCTGCAGCTGCAAGCTGAAATTGCTGAAAAACAACCCAGAGTCTCATCTGTGAGTGTGTACTTACAACACCAGTTTGAATCTGTCAACCTCAGAGGGTACATGCTTTAAAGTGAGGACATTGACTTGAAAGAAGTGGGGACCTGATATTTGGAATGGGGATATGTATGGAACGATCCTGATTAAAATGAGGACACTGAACTCCCAGTAGAAGTAGTCTTCCCCCTTGCCTGAGGAGGCTAAACCTGTGTTATCCTAGAAAGCAGAATGATTTTCCCCCAAGCTAGTTGCCAAGCTAGACACTGGTGACTGTCCTCAGAACCCAACTCCCCTTTGCTTCCAGGCTTATAACTAGACTAAATCAAATCAGGCCCCTTCTGTGAGTTGCCAAGTTTGAACCATAAGGAGGTATGCTACTGCCAAAAGAATTACATTATTTTTCCAAATTACACAAACGTGAATCCAGAGAATATATGTGAGTGTGGACAAGAGGGTATGGATTAGTGGTGGAAGGAACATAAATTTGGAGCAGGCCAAATTTATTGATATGGGCCCACAAATAGAGATTCTAGATTTAATGTTGTAGCTCAAGGGGCTAGAAAAGGGCTCCAACACTTAGTTGGTTAGTGGGATGAAACACGGACCAACAGCTGGCCCATGCTAAATGAAGCTGAACATGAGAGCCACCCTGGTGTACTACAGAGGGAGGTATCCACAGGCTGATGGAGATGGGCTTGCCAGACAGGTTTATTGGGTAAGACCTGCTGATCCACCCTGGAAGAGGCCACAGGACACACGTGATCAGGCCCATAAGAGATGCTCTTGGGATGGCAGCCTCCACAACTTAAGGAGCTCCATGGTTCTCCTTTTGTTCTGTTTTTCTGTGGCATCTTGAATAATGCAATGCATGATTAAATTTTCATCCTAATGACAATGAAGTCAAGACAGAAGATATGGAGACAATGATCTGGGTTTGGGCCCTGCTGTCCCATTTAACTCTGTGACCTTTTTTCAGTCCTCCCTGTGCCTTGGTGCAGGGAGAATGGGGACAGAAGACCCCATTCTTGACAAGGGAAAACACCCCCAGAAAAAGGGAAAAACAGAGAAAAAAATTGAGCAAGGTGGAATAAAAATAGTTTGGCTCACTTACTTTTAAACCAGCAGGTAAATTACTTATCTGGGCAGTGTCTGCTTTTACTAGAAGCCTGGTCTGTAAGGGATACAGCTTGTAACACCTCTGCTGGTCTTTAAACAGACTGAAGAAGTAATGGCTGTAGAAGGAAGCTAACATGCAAGGCCTGGGGAGAACATTAACTAGGCTGCCTCCCATCCAGTCACTAGTCAAAGCAAATACCCATTGTGGGGATTTATATTATGGTCAGGACAGAGATCAAGGGAACAGCTCAAGCCCAGAAATATAGGCAGGAGGTTTTGTAGCCTTATCAGAGAGGAAGATGTCTCAGGGTGGAGATCAGAGGAAAATTCTTTTGTTCCATTGATTCTTCAGAGGAGCCATACACTGTCGGGGCATCTGCTCCACAGAGAACTAAAGGGGATTAACCTCCCACAAGGATGTGTGTGTGACCCCAGACGGAAGGCTGCCCCCACATAAGGCTCAGGTTTCAGATTTCTCAAGGCTGCTCAGAACCTTAAAGTTAATGTTATAGAAAGAATAAGAACTAACATGCTTACTCAGAGAAACTGCTGATGTTTTTGTTCCCTTCCTCAGTTTATCCACTGGGCTAAATGAGATAATAGCCTTCATTAAAAGCTCAGTAGAATAAACACTAAGGCCACTTACTGGAACCCCACAAGCTAGCAGTGGTTTCCTATGTTCCCACCTTTGAAAACTCTAGTCTGTGTGTCCTGTCTCTTTATCTCTTGCTGCTTTAAACTTGACTTTTCTTCAGTTGATCACGGCTAGTTCCATAGGTCTTAAAGGACCCTGCCCCTGGGGTGGGATCCTGGCACCTCAGTTTTCTCATCTGCATGCTGGGGATGAACACATCTGACTGACATGACTGTGAAGATCACACAGGATATGCTCAGTAACCCGAGAAATACTCCTAATGGGTGTGGGTAAGTTCATGAAAACTACCTCCGTTTCATACCTAATTTTCATTTCATGATGTGCATTTGGGTCATTGCAATGGCTTTGGAGGTTTTTCATGAGTTTGTAATTCAATAATTGCATGTTGGGAGATGTTTGAATGAAGCAGTGGTTCTCAACCTTCCTAACGCCTCCGAATGCCGCGACCCTTTAATACAGTTCCTCATGTTCTGGCGACTCCCAAACATAAAATTATTTTCGTTGCTACATCATAACTGTAATTTTGCTACTGTTATGAATCGTAATGTAAATATCTGATATGCAGGATGTATTTTCATTATTACAAAGGAGTCGTGTCCCACAGGTTGAGAACCACTGGAATAAAGGGAGCCATGGTCTAGGCCAGCACCATTCAACAGAAATATTGTGGAAACTACAATAAAAAAGTGACAAGAAATAGGTGAAATTAGTTGTAACAGTATAGTTTATTTGGTACAATGTATCCAAAATATTACTATTTTGAATTTAATGATATAAATATGAATCAGTAGGAGATACTTTGCATCCTTTGTTTTCCATAGAATGCCTTCCTCGAAATAGAGTGTGCATTTTATATTTATAGCAGGTCTTAGTTTGGGTGAACCCCATTTCAAATGCTTAATAGCATGTGTGGCTAGTGTCTCCTTACGTTGTACCAAGTGCACAACACCTGCCATTTATGCAGAATAAGGAATAAATGTGTTTCAAAATTCCATGTGAAATTACTATTTGTCTTGCCACAAGAGGCAATAGGGAAGTAGAGTGAAACATATTCAAATATCATGGCTGCTTTTATGACTTCTGAGTTAGAAGAAAAGAGAGGCACATTTTCCTCCTTTTCCTTCTCCTAAATTGCATATTGGATTTATTAATCCTCTGAATCACTCACTTAAATAATTGCGTCACTCTTTTTTTAAAAAATCCTGCAATTACTACGAAATAGTCGATTAGACTGTAATTTGATTTTAGATTTAACATGCGGCCCAGAGAATAATTCTTGTGCAATGGTCCTGTTTTCTGGTCGTATGCTTTCATTTACAAAGAACAGCTATGCAATATCTGCACCATCACACATAAGTGACTCTAATCACTGTTGATGGGGGTACTTAAGTTCATCAAATGGAAAACTAATTTTTGCATGTTCCATTTTAGCAAAGAACTGTTTCTGGAGAGTGAGACAATATTGGAACAATGCAGAGATCATCAATAACAAGAACTTTCTGCCAGACCTTGATAAGGGAAGCTGGGTAGCTGGAAGTGTCCTCACTTTGTTTTTGAGTTTCTTAAAGAGCTCAAGACCACATACAAATGAGATCCAAGCAAGGAATTTATTTAGATTTATTCATATAGGTGAACTGGGACTCAGGTGGCCAGTGTAGTTAATACAACCTAAGTCTAGGACTCAGCTAAAAAAAAAAAACAAAGACAAAGTAGCCATTTTCTCATTCACTAGTTTACTTAACAAACACTATGTGTAAGCTGGCATTCAACAAAGGGAAAGGAGAAGTTAGAAAATATGATGTAATATTCATCATGGAACTTAAAATCACATAAGATTAAAATGAATTAACACAGATAACTACAGGGCAAACCAATGCAAAGAATATGCTGGTAAGAACTAGGTCGTGCAAAAAAAAAAAAAAAAAAAAAAAAGAAATGGCTAAAGTAATTAGAGGTGGCTTCAAGAAGAAAGAAACATGTGAAATAGTTGTTTAAAAGGGGCAAAAATGGGCAAATGGGCATTTTACTTTGGTTTGACTACAGGGGTTACTTGGAAGAATATATTTACAAATGAATGAAAAGATAGAGTGGGACGATTGATTACCAGACTAGAAATCTGAGTCTCCTTTGGCAGACTAAGGGAGAATAAGACTCATGGCAGATAGGTTGATTTGGAAGGTTTGTTTTGTGCCATGTGATTGAAAGAGTGATTTAGGTCCAGGAGCAGTGGCTCACACCCATAATCCTAGCACTCCAGGAGGCTGAGGTGGGAGGATTGCTTGAGGTCAGGAGTTTGAGACCAGCCTGAGCAAAAGCGAGACCTTCTCTAAAAATAGCTGGGGGCTGTTGCGGGCACCTGTAGTCCCAGGTACTTGGGAGGCTGAGGCAAGAGGGTCACTTGAGCCCAGGACTTAGAGGTTGCTTACTGCAATAGGCCAAGAGTAAAGAGTAGGGGGCCTGAAGTAAGTTGGTAGTGGTGGAAAGAGTAGAAACAAAGGCATGTGAGGAAGCCTGCCAAAGAACACGACTACTTAGTCTGGACGTGAGCACCAAGGGATGGGAAGCAGTAAAGTGAGGGAGATTTCCAACCAGGAGACTGAAATGCCACGAATAGAAATAAAAATTATTTGAATCATTTGAGTTTGGTGAAATCAATCATATACAGTTGACCCTTAGTATCCATAGGGGGAAGGTTCCACAACCATTTGTGAATACCAAAACCCATAGAAGCTCAAGTCCCTGGTAAAAAATGGTGTAATATTTGCAAATAACCTACCCATAGCCTCCTGTGTACTTTAAATCATCTCTGTATTACAATGCCTAACAAAATGTAGATGCGATGTAAGCCATTGTTATTCTATATTGCTTAAGGAATAATGACAAGAAAAACATCTATGCATGTTCAGAACATACCCAACCATTAATTTTATTATTATTATTTTGGAAATAATTCAAGCAACCATGGCTGTGGACCCTGCAGACAGAGAGTGTCTACTATATATTGAACTAGGGTGCTCAACACTACCTTGAAGGACGACTATCACATTGAAAAATGGTCTCTTTATAAGATATCCACATCCTAATCCCTGCATTCTGTGAATGCTTCCATATGTGCCAAAAAAAGAGGGAAAATGGGTTTGCAGATGGGATTAAGCTAAACATCTCCAGACATGGATCTTTTCCTGGACAAGACTGAGATAGAAGGAGATGGGACACACATAGAAGAGAGAAGGTGGGGGGGTGAGACCCCTTAGCAGAGAGAGAGAGTTGAAGATCCATGGTGCTGGCCATGAAGACGGCCATGAGCCCAGGTTTTAGGCAGCTGCCACACGTGGGGAAGGCAGGCAAAGCTGTTCCTGATGCCTGAAGAAGCAAAGTGAAGAATTCCAGCCCTGGGTCTCCAGTGAAACTGATAACAGACTTCTGGATTGTGGAACTGAACTGCAAGGGAATATATTTGCTATTTTTCTATTTTCAAAAAGCTTTATTGAAATAATTTATATACTGTACAGTTTACCTATTTAAAGTATAAAAATAAGAGTTAAAAAAATATTTTCACAGGGTTGTGAAATCATCACTACACTCGAATTTTAGAACATTTTTGTCCTCAT
This sequence comes from Nycticebus coucang, assembly GCF_027406575.1. Taxonomy (NCBI): domain Eukaryota; kingdom Metazoa; phylum Chordata; class Mammalia; order Primates; family Lorisidae; genus Nycticebus; species Nycticebus coucang. The sequence continues at coordinate 102,303,323 of NC_069783.1, read as the reverse complement.
CACCCCCAGGAAACCCCATATCAATTAGAAGTCATTTCTCATTACTCCCTTCCCTAGCCCAAAGTGGCCACTAATCATCTTTCTGTTTCTGTGGATTTGCCTATTCTGGATATTTCATAAAAATGGACTCATTCAAAATGTGGACTCATACAAAATTTTGTGACTGGCTTCTTTTGCATTTTGAGGCATTTATGGGTCAGTACATGCGTAGCTGTCTAAGCATCATTTGTACCTTTTTATGGCTGAGGAATATTGCCTTGTATGGCTATGCCACACTTTATATATTTATTTACTTATTTATCTATCAGTTGATGGACATTTGGGTTATTTGTAGCTTTTTGCTGAATGGATAAAACTGTCATAGCATTGATATGTAAGTTCTTATATGGATATGTGTTTTCATTTCCCTGTGATACACAATAGGGGTGAGATTGGCCATGTAGCAATTCAGTGCTTAAATTCTTGAGGAACTGCCAAACTTCTCCACAGTGGCTGCACCAGGTTACATTACAACCACCAATTTCTCCACAGCAGCCCTAGGAACAAGAGTATTTTCCTAGAATGTTGAAAATTAGTATGTGGGGCAGGGCAGACAGGCTGAGGCCCGAGAAACAGTGGTAGTAGAGGTGGGAAGAGCTGCAGGAATGACAGAAGGAGAGGGAGGAAAGGGGAAGGGCTTTACCCCTGTCTGCCCTGGGATCTGCAGAAGGGAAAGGAGGGCCCAGCAAAGGATATAGTAAGTAGTTGCTGGAAACGGAGAGAAAAGCCAAGGTAGGCAAGATTTTCATGAGGGACAGATTACTAAGGTTAAAACAGACAAACAAAAAACAGAACAGAACAAAACAAAACAAAACAAAAAAAAAAAGATGAGACAAAATGAAGGGGGAAAAAAACTTTAAAGAACTTCAGAGGAGTCAGAGAATGCAGCAGGTTCCATACAGAGAGAATTAACATTATACCATCTGAAGAGCTAAGGCTAATGAGAGCATCTCTGTTGGAAATTAAGAACCAATACATGCTCAGTACTGTCTGATGTCTGGAACATCGCAGTAAATGCCTCAAGAACTATAGCATACTCTGTTTAGCTGTCAAATATCAAACATTTCATATGAACACCAGCCAAAGAAGTGAAACTTTAAAGATACAAACTGAATTTTTGAGAAAAATCTTTGCTAAAAATGGATCCAGGTAATCCATTTTTAGTGAATCTGAGCTCACCTTTAGAGTTTTTATACAAATAGAATTCGGCAAGTAAAATAGATTCAGTATGTCTAAATGATTTGTTTCCTCATTTCCTTTCTGACGGTTCCGGGTTAAATTATTTACTCTATTTCTGGAACATGTAATATCCAACTTTACATCTAGTTGGAAGTAATTCCAAAATATTACTTATTTATTAGAGCATTTGCTTTAAATAAGAAATTTTGGGGTTTTTTAATCCATGGGAATATTACCATGAATAATAACTAGGGTACTTGGGTCAGCAGCTCCCAAAATTCAGAACATATGTAGTAAGGTGAATGAGTAGATATTATCCCCAGTGCTGGGTTCCTGTGAGCCTGAGCCCTAAGTTTAAATCTCTCTTGATAGGTGAAGAAAATTTTATACCATTTGAGCCCTAAGCACTATCTGCTTCTAGACTCTGGAGGACAAAGATGTTGATTCAGAGCCACTAAATTGCCCACTGTAAAATGTGGAGTTCTAAAGGACAGAATCTTGTAACAGCCAATGCGGCAAATACTTGGGGATTCTCAGGGGCTCTGGCTACAGTAATATTACAAATAACCATAGGAAGGCCACAGAGCACAGGACAGCCAATGAGAGCCAGCAGGTAGCCATCAATGCTCCCAAGCTAGGGTGAACATGAAGTGCCATCTAGATTTCCTTTTGAGGAATTCCTGTGCCACTTATATGCAAGCTCAGACTGAGATCTGGGCTCAGATACAGTCTAAAAGGGGGAACAAAGGAAAGGAATAAGGGATTTACTGCACAGGATAACAGTGGGACTAGTAATGTCAGAGAGAGGTGGCCATGCTACTGGTCCCCTGTTGGCCTACCCTCCATCTATTCTTGGCTCTGCTTTCTCTGCCGTATGATTGGGGAAGTTGAACCTCCCCCACATCCTTTATCACCCAGGCTCACTTGCCAGATGGCCCCTGGTATGCACAAAAAGGAGAAACATAGGCAGGAGAAGGAGTGGGACTCTTCTTCCAATGCTGTCTTGGTCTCTACCAGAAGCTGTGCCCTTCCTGCCTACAACTCTTGCAAGGTGCCCACACTCTGAACTCCAACCCACACCAGACTTTCAAGATACAGTCCCCTGGGATGGAAATTGCTGGTCTCTCTCATCTTCCTTGTTTCTTCCTGTACCCACTCACACTTCCATAATTCATAATTGCATTAGCGCTTCTTCACTGTAGCCATCAAGGATGAATTTCTACCTTCTGTTGGGCAGAAATAATCTGACAGCTCAAGGGGTGCTATCCACAGTCCCATCCTCATCAGCCTATCAAAGAGAGTTCTGCACCTGCCCCACCAGGGCTCCCTATCCTTCTATGCATCAGGGGAGGAAATTCAAGTAGAGTTACTCTGAGCTATGTAGTGAAGGGAGAGAGAGAGGGAAAGAAGAGATGTGGAAAGGGAGAGAAGAGATGTGCTGGCTTTCAGTCCAATTTGTAAAGCAAACACTTTGGAATAGTTTTCAGGGTGTGGTAGGAGTGACTAGGCAAAGAAAGGAGTTTTTGCGACGTGCTGTTTTTAGAAAACCACACATGGGTCTTCACTTATTTAGGTTCTTCTGTTTCTTTTTGATTTGTGATTAAATTACATGGATTTTGAGTGTAGAAGGGTTTCATTTTTGGATAATGACATCTTTCTCCTTCTATAGAAGCAAAGCTTTTTCTGAATAAAATTAGGTTTCTCAAAGCCCCTCCCCCATCAGCTCCCTATCCCACAGCCCCGAGGAAAAGAATCTCCACTTATGGCAACTGTAGCAGTTTATACGTCCTTATGGTAACCCTTTCTAAATGAAGTAGATGATGGCACAGCAGATCTGCTGTTTTCCAGTGTAGTTTATGGTCTTTAAATGCCAAGTTTGCAGTACCTATTTAACAAGGATGCCATGACATTTAGCTGACAAAAACTGAAGAAATTCACATCATTAGTCATCTCTTCCAGCATCACCTTGGGTTTAATTTCAGGGTCATCCATCACTCAATGCTTTTTTTACCTTCTCAATTTTTGACTTCCATCAGAAAGCATCTTATTCACTCTCCTAGGCAGTTATTTCCTAAGCACTCACCATTATGGCTTCAATCTTCTAGGACTCTGGATGGCATCCTATACTTATCAACATCTGAGGACCAAGTATAATTTTGTTATTTATTAGTGCCTTTTTGGCATGTTTTGCATACCTTTCTACTATTGCCATTAAATTTATGTTTCAAGCACAACTTTGAAGCTAAAAATAGTGATATAGCTCATCTACTCGTCTAGCTAGCTACCTTCTCAGCACCAGAAAAATTGAGCATCAGAGTAATTAAATGACTTTGCTAAGATAAGATGGCTAATTATTGAGAAATCCAATACTAGAACATTTTCTATGTCTCTGGGTAATGATAAAGACACTTTTCTGATAGAGAAATTTTTTTCATTTCTTTCAGAATATGATTTATTATGCCCACATTTATTTCTTTAACAGTACAAACAGAAACAAGGCAAAATCTGGATATTAAACCTGTGGAATTTGTTTTGTATTCAGGGAACATGCTTTGATCTTTTCATTTCCTATGAACTGTATTTAGAGTGAAAAGTAAACAGGTTGCCACATTTTGTCTCACCCATCTCAAATAGAAGTCAGAGATCAAGTAAGTGATAGATTTTGGAACCAGAGCAGATAGGATATCTTCAATGTGTACTGAGAATTCTGGTAAACAAGTCAGTCTGTAGAAATTTATGGTGTAGCTACAGAAAAGGTAGCCCTGCACAGGAAGTGGAGAAGACTCAGTATTGGTGACACAGTTTGGAGGAGTTTGTGGCAGTTTCCATCTTAAAGGAGATTAGAGTCTAAGCAATAACAAAAATATTTGTTATCCCAATTTTATAGCCAAATGAGCACAAAAGTGGGACACACACACATACACACAACTTAAAGAATATAATAAAGGTAAATAAATGTGGGTGAAAAATAATAACCTACTTCTTAATAGAAAGTAAGCTATTCTGTTTAAACAATGTCATAAAGACGGATTAAAGGAAAACAGAGTGGGAGGAAGGAAGGTGGCTGACTAGAGGCAGCTTTCCCCAGAGGCTCCTGTCCAGAGGGAGAGATAATGGACAGAAGTGAACTCAGTGAAGCCAAAGGTCGGGAGCTGAGCTATGAAAGAAGATAGACAAATGTAGATAATCTCTGCTGAGGCAATCTGTAACTCCAGGAAAACAAATTCTAGGTACAAAGCCTGGAAGAGGATGAGAGATCCCTCCCATAAGCGTGAATTCACTGTGGGCTCTCTGCAAGTGTGCAGGGAACAAAAGACCTCCCATTTTACCCCATGGGAGAGGGCCACTAAATACCAGGCCTTCTTCTCCAGGGAGGTGTCACTTGTGAGGCTAGGTATCATCTTTCCCAGCATAAAATTGAAAAAATGTTTCCCCCCCAATTCTGAACTCCCAATCCATCCTTCCTTCTTGCCTGGTGGTCTGAAGGTCTGCCCCCTCCCCACCCCCCACAGAAACCATATTGTTTGGCAATTCCCTTAGAGGCCTGGGCATTGTGTGGTTTGCTGGACAGCAGCACAGAAACAGTGACTTGAATGGAAGCAGGAGGTGTGCGAAGAGAGGGACACATAGGAGAAAGAGATGTGCCATGATGGTGTGTTGCAGGTGGAGGCATTGAAGCCCTTGTTCTGACTTTGGTGGGCATTTTCTGACTCCGTGGCTCACCAGGTGAGACTAGGCTCCACCCCCTCAGGTTTGTGAAACAGAACTGCCTGTGGATTTCTATTATTGGGCTGCTGGAGACCCTTTGAATTCTCCCTGTTGAGCAGTGATTGTACTGCCTAGGACAATCTGATTAGAACTCTTGGCCTGGGCTGTCCACCTGGGGAACCCCTGAGATTGAACAGTGGTTGTTTGGTAGCAGGAAAGGACTAATTTTCCTGGTGGAGGGTGGGGTACCACAGTTGCTTTGATGTCTCCCCAGCTGGGATTTCACCCTAATACCATGATTCGTTAGGATTGGGTAGAGGCTGACTGACTTTAAGACAGAGCCAGCTTGCACTATCTCAACAAGCAGGTCCTCAGAGTCTCTGGTGCAGCTCTGAAAGGGACCTTTGTAAGGCTGAAGAAGAAAAGCCACAATCACAAGCCACAGCTCATTGGTAAAGGGCTGGCTAACTCCACTTCCTGGGGTCCACAATCCAATCTCACCCTACCAGTATTAACTGCCAAATTATGGAAAATACTAATGGGGTGGAACCAGTGGAAAAAATTTGGCAGCATGAATAATCAGAGTAGACAACTCCCCCAAGGAATGACAAAGGAGGTACAACAGGAGATGCCATTCACCGATAAATGACTGAATTGTCAGAAATAGAATTCAGAATGTGGATGGAAAATAGGATGAAAACAGTGGAGGAAAAGATAGAAATAGAAATCCAAAGAGTAGTTCATAAGTTGTCTCAAGAAGTTAATGATTTTAAAGACAATGTCACCAAGGATATAGACATGAGAAAATATATAGCAGAGCTCAAAGAAGTGAAAAAGTTATTCAAGGAGCTTTGAAATACAGTAGAATCACTCACTAGAGTTGAGCAGCAGAAAATGAAGATAAGACTTTTGAACAATCCCAATCATTCAAAGAGGCAGAAAAATAACAAGCAAGAATAGAATATTCCCTGAGAGAGTTGTGGGATCATTCCAAAAGATCAAACATTCAAACTACAGGAATTCCTGAAGGGGAAGAGGATAGTCCTAAAGGCACAGATGCTCTACTCTAAGATACCATGGAGGAGAATTTCCCAAGCATTGCAAGAGATACAGAAATCCACATAGTAGATAGTTTCAGAGCCCCAGCAAGACTTGATGCAAATAAAGCATCTCCTAGACACATTGTAATTAACTTTTCCAAAGTTAATATGAAGGAGAAAATCTTGCAAACAGCCAGATGTAAGAAAAGCATTACCTACAAAGGTAGAAATATAAAGATGACTGTAGATGTTTTAGCCAAAAATTTTCAATCCAGAAGAGGATGGTCATTGACCTCCAATCTTCTAAACAAAACAACTTTCAGTCCAGGATCCTGCACCCAGCTAAACGGAGTTTCATTTGTGATGTAGAAATCAAATACTTTACTGACATCCACATGTTGAGGAAATTTGCCATAACTAAAGCAGCTCTCCAGGAAATAATCAGAACCATTTTCCATAATGACCAGTAGAATGGTCTACCACTAAAGTCAACTCACCCAGAATTTATCAGATAAAACCTAACTTCCACAATAGCAAAAATATTAAAAATATGTAGTGGCCCTTTACAGGGCCAAAACACTACCATATCAATCAATTCTCTCAATTAATGTGAATGGCTTAAATTGTCCTCTAAAGAGGCATAGGTTGGCTGACTAGATACAAAAATTCAGGACAGGTATATGTTGCCCACAAGACACTCATCTTACCTCAAAGAATAAAAACAGTCTCAGGGTGAAGGATGGACATCAATAATATAGGCAAACAGAAAGCAGAAGAAAGCAGAGGTTGCAATTTTATTTGCAGATATAATAGGATTTAAACCAACAAAGATAAGGAAAGACAATGCTGGATGCTACATATTTGTCAAGGGAAACACTCATCATGAAGAGATTTCAATAATTAACATTTATGCTCCCTACCTGAATTTATAAACCAAACCCAACAGATATGAACAATTTGATATCTTCCTGCACTATAACAGTTGGAGATTTTAACACTCCTTTATTAGTTCTGGGTAGATCTTCCAGGAAGAAACTAAACAAAGAAATAATGGACTTAAACTTGTACCTAGAACAAATGGACTTAACAGAGGTCTACAGAACATTTCATTCTAATAAAACTGAATATACATTCTTCTCATCAGTACACAGATCATCCCCCCGAATTGGTCATACCTTAGGACACAAGTCTAACCTCAGCAAATTTAAAAAAATAGAAATTTTTCCTTGTATCTTCTCAGACCATCATGAAATAAAAGTTGAACTCAACAGCAACAGAAATCTTCATATTCAAACAAAGTTATGGAAACTAAATAATCTTAAGAATGATAGCTGGATCAAAGATGAGATTAAGAAGAGAATCATTAAATTTTTGGAATAAAATGATAATGAAGAAACAAATTATCAAAAGCTGTGTGATACTGCAAAGGCTATCCTAACAGAGAAGTTTATAGCATCAGAAGTCTTCATCAAGAAAACAGAAAAATGTTAACAACCTAATGGGTCATCTCAAGCAACTGGAAAGGAAGAAGAATCCAACCCCAAACCCAGCAGAAGAAAAGAAATAACCAAAATTAGAGTAGAATTATGTGAAATTGAAAACAAAAGAATCATTCAGAAGTTGGTTTTTTGAAAAGATTATAAAATTGATAAACCTTTGGCTAGCCTAATGAGAAACAGAAAAGTAAAATCACTAATAATGTCAATCAGAAACAGTAAAGGAGAAATGACAACAGATACCACAGAAATTAAAAAAATCCTCAATGATTACTACACAAAACTCTATTCTCAGAAATATGAAAATATGGAAGAAATGGACCAATATCTGCAAGCATGCCACCTTCTGAGACTTGACCAGAAAGAATTAGAAATTTTGAATTGACCAATATAAACTACTGAAATATCATCAACTATACAAAATCTCTCCCTGCCCCCCCAAAAGCTAGGGCAAGATGCCTTCACATCAGAATTCTACCCAACCTTCAAAGAGGAACTAGTGCTTATATTACATAACCTTTTCCAAACATATAAAAAGAAAGAATCCTCGCCAACACACGAAGCAAGTATCACCTTGATTCTCAAACCAGGAAAAGACCCAAAAAAGAAAAAAAAAAAACTATACGCCAATATTATTAATAAATACTGATACAAAAATATTCAATAAGATCCTAGCAAACAGAATTTAAGGACACATCAAAAAAAAAATTATACACCAAGATCAAGTTGGTTTTATCCCAGGGTTACAAATTTGGTTTAACATATGTAAATCTATGAATATAATACACCACATAAACAAAATAAGAAACAAAAGCCATATGATTCTCTCAATTGATGCAGAAAAAGCTTTTAATAATATCCAGCATCCTTTTATGATTAGAACACTTAAGAAAATAGGCTTTGATGGGACATTTCTTAAAGTGATAGAGGCCATCTACAGCAAAGTCACAGCCAATATCATATTGAATGGAGTAAAATTGAAAACATTTCCATTCAGATCTGGAACTGGACAAGGATGCCCATTGTCACCACTGCTACGCAAAATAGTAATGGAAGTCCTAGCCATTGCAATCAGGCAAGAGAAGGGGATCAAAGGTGCTCAAATGGGAGGCAGAGGTGGGAGGCCAGGCTGGGCAACTGAACCTATACAGACCTCTGTCTTGACAAGAAAAAAGAAAAAGAACCATACTATGAACACAAATCACAGAAAAAGAGGGCTTGATGGTGTAGACCAGTTCAGTAGACCAGCCAGTGACATGTGAAAATAAAAGGAATATTAAAGTAGATGGGAGTCAGAATTCAACGTGAGTTTGGGGCTCAGAAGTTTGCTCTGTGTTGGGATATTATTGGTATGGGTGAGAAGGGGGAAGGTCTGGGTTGAATTCATCTTTTTGTTAACAAAAAGTAGTGGGTAACAGAAAGGAAGAATTTATAGAGAAAAACATTAATCTTGACTCTATTAAATTGGAAGTTATAAAAATTGTTACAAATCCCTGTTGACAAGAATTAATTTTTAAAGTTTAACTCCTTATCTATTACTCTGATTTTTCCCCCCACTCCTTATCTATTGCATTTGGGCAGTCCAGCTAAGATAATTCTTTTTGGTGAAGTACGAAGAAGTGAATGAATTTACGAATGAATAAAGCATGTGCATATATGCTAGTTTTATAAGGATGTTCCCTTCCAAGGGTGATTCAAACACCCAAATTCATGTTTTCACTCTTGCTTCATGTTGACCTTTTTGTAGCCCAGCTGATTCTATATGGCTAACCAACAATTCCACCTGCAACATTCCCAGGCTGATGCCAGCCCTGTGAACCTGACCTGTCTGCATTATGCTTAACCTGCTTTTGGCTCTTGCTGAACTTATACAGGATTTATTTTAAGAAGCTTCAGATTGTGATATATTACTTATCCACTTTATAAGAGGGCCTTGTTTCTATGTGCCAGTTAAAATGTTCACCAGAGGGGGAGGAGTCAAGATAGCTGACTAGAAGCAGGTTTCACCAGAGGCTCCTGTCCAGAGGGAGAGATATTAGACAGACATGGACTCAATGAAGCCGAAGGTGGGGCTTTGAGTTGGGAAAGAAGATAGAGAGTTGCACATCATCTGTGCTGAGACAAGCTACAAGTCCTAGAAAGAGGAAGAAAGACAAAAGACTAGGTACTAAGCTCGTTGCCAAGAGGATGGGAGACCCCTCCCCCAAGGAAGGATCTCTACAAGTGAGCAGGGAACAAAGGATCTCTCATGTTACCCCACAGGAGAGATCTGCTAAATCCTTGTCCTCCTCCTCCCTGGAGGTCCTACTTCTGAGCCCAGGCATCATCAATCCTTCTTGGTTCAAAAATAAAAAATCATTATCTCCTCAATTCTGAACACACAGTTCACCCTTCCCCCTAACCTGGCTGCCTGAAAGTCTGCCCCTCTGCAGAACCTGGAGTGTCTGGTCAATTTTCTGAGAGGCCCAGGCCTTTTAAGGGCTAGGCTGTCAAAATGTAACAAAAGTGTGTGTGGGTGCAGGGGGTGCAAGAGAGAGGGACGAGTGCAGAGACAGTGGTGTGTGGGCTGTGCAGGTGCAAAGACAGTGATGCCCCAGTTCTGACTTTGGTGGGCAATCTTTCCTGACATCCATCTCCACTGGAGGGGACTATGTTCCAGCCCTTTGGGATTGAACAGATGGACCTGCCTACAGATTTCTGCTTTCTAGCTCTTTGGGCCCTTTGAATTCTTTCAGGTGAGCAGTGTTTGTACAGCATGGGACAATCTGATTAGATATTTCAACCGGGGCTGTCCATCTAGAGACCCTGTGAGGTTTAATGATGGTGGCATATAGAGGAGAGAGGCAGATTCTCCTACATTTGTTGCCTATTGGGGGTGGGGCCACCATAGGTGTTTATATTTTTCTCCAGCTGAGAGAAAAACCTATTACAGTGACTCATTAAGATTGGGTAGAGACTGGCTGATATCAAGACAGAGCCAACCTGTATTATCTCACCAAACTGGCCCTCAGAGTCTCTGGCTATATCTCTGAAAGGGACCTTTGCAATGCTATTGGGGAAAAGCCACAATCACAAGCCCCAATTCATTGGTGAAGAGTGGTTAGCTCCAGATCCTGAGGCACCCGATCAAGTCTCACCCTTCCAGTTTTAATTGCCAAATAGTAGAAAATATGCATGGGGAGGAAATAGCAGAAGAAATCTGGCAACATGTAAAATCAAAGTAAATCAATACCCCCAATGGATGACAAAGGAGATACAACAGAAAATACCAACTATAAGGAAATTTATGAAATGTCAGAAATAAAAGTCAGAATATGGATGGCAAATAAGATGAATGCAATGCAGGAAAAGATGGAAATAGAAATCCAGAAAATCGTTCCAAAGTTGTCTCAAAAAATTCATGAATTCAAAGACAAGTCACCAAGGATGTGGACACAATGAGAAAATATACAACAGAGTTTAAGGAATTGAAAAAGCATTTGTGGAGCTTCAAAATACAGTACAGACTCTCACCAACAGAGTTGATCAGACAGAAGAAAGGATTTCAGAAACTGAAGACAAGTATTTTAAACGATCCCAAGCATTCAAAGAGGCAGAAAATAGGATAACAAGAACTGACTATTCCCTGAGAGAGTTACGGGATCATTCCCAAAGATCAAACATCTGAATTATAGGGCTTCCTGAAGGAGAAGAGGATGAGCCAAAAGATACAGATGCTCTACTCCAAGACATCATGGTGGAGAATTACCCAAGCATTGCAAGAGATATAGAAATTCAGATAGTAGATAGTTTCAGAACACCAGCATGAGTCAAACAAAATAAAGCATCGCCTACACACATTGTAATTAAATTGGCAAAAGTTAATATGAAGGAAAAAATCCTGCAAGTAGCCAGCCATAAGAAATGTATTACTTATAAAGGGAAAAATATAAGGATGACTGTAGATCTTTCAGCCAGAACTTTTCAAGCCAGAAAAGGATGGTCATTTATTTCAACCTTCTAAAACAAAATGACTTTCAGTCTATCATTTTGTATCCAGCTAAACTGAGTTTCATTTGTGATGGAGAAATCAAATACTTTACTGACATCCATATGTTTTTTTTTTTTTTAATTAAATCATAGCTGTGTACATCAATATGATCATGGGGAACCATACACATGTTTCATAGAATATTTGACACATTTTCATCTCATTAATTGACATAGCCCTCCTGGCATTTTCCTAGTTACTTTGCCAAGACATTTACATTCCACATTTGCCAAGGCTCACATGTACCCTTGTAAGATGCACCACAAGTGTGATCCTTTCAATCCCCCTCCCTCTACCCACTTCCCGCCTCCCTCCCCACGCTTTTCCCCTTCCCCCTGATCTTAGGTTGTAACTTGGTTATCGCTTTCATGTGAAGGTCCTAAGTTAGTTTCATAGTAGGGGTGAATACATTGGATATTTTTTCTTCCATTCTTGAGACACTTTACTGAGAAGAATATGTTCCAGCTCCATCCATGTAAACATGAAAGAGGTAAAGTCTCCATCTTTCTTCAAGGCTGCATAGTATTCCATGGTGTACATATACCACAATTTGTTAATCCATTCGTGGATCGATGAGCACTTGGGTTCCTTCCATGACTTAGCAATTATGAATAGGGCTGCAATAAAGATTCTGGTACAAATATCTTTGTTATGATGTGGTTTTTGGTCTTCTGGGTATATGCCCAGCAGAGGAATTACAGGATTGAATGGCAGATCTATTTTTAGATCTCTAAGTGTTCTCCATAACTCTTTCCAAAAGGAATGTATTAGTTTGCATTCCCACCAGCAGTGCAAAAGTGTTCCCTTTTCTCCACATCCACGCCAACATCTCTGGTCTTGAGATTTTGTGATATAGGCTAGTCTCACTGGAGTTAGATGATATCTCAAAGTAGTTTTGATTTGCATTTCTCTGATGATTAAAGATGATGAGCATTTTTTCATATGTCTGAAGGCTGCTCTCCTGTCTTCTTCAGAGAAGTTTCTTTTCAATTCTCTTGCCCAGCCTGTGATGGTATCCCTTGTTCTTTTCTTGCTAATACATTTGAGTTCACTGTGGATTCTGCTTATTAAACCTTTGTCAGAGACATAACCAGCAAATATCTTCTCTCATTCTGTGGGCTGTTTGCTTGCTTTACTTACTGTGTTCTTGGCTGTGCAGAAGATTTTTAGTTTGACAAAGTCCCAAAAGTGTATTTTTGAAGCTGCTTCAATCACGCGGGGGTCCTTCTCATAAAAAACTCACCCAACCCAATTTCTTCAAGGGTTTTCCCTGCACTCTCTTCTAGTATTTTTATAGTTTCATGTCTTAAGTTTAGGTCTTTAATCCAGTAAGAATCTGTCTTGGTTAGTGGTGAAAGGTGTGGATCCAGTTTCAGTCTTCTACAGGTTGCCAGCCAGTTCACCCAGCACCATTTGTTAAATAGGGAATCTTTTCCCCACTGGATGTTTTTAACTGGCTTGTCAAAGATTAAATAACGGTAAGTAGCTGGGTTCATCTCTTGGTTCTCTATTCTGTTCCAGACATCTACTTCTCTGTTTTTGTGCCAATACCATGCTGTTTTGATCACTATTGATTTGTAGTATAGTCTGAGGTCTGGTAGCGTAATTCCTCCTGCTTTGTTTTTATTTTTGAGTAATGGCTTGGCTATTCAAGGTTTTTTTCTGATTCCATATAAAATGAAGTATTGTTTTTTCAAGATCTTTAAAGTATGACAATGGAACTTTAATAGGGATTGCATTGAAGGTATATATTGCTTTGGGTAGTATGGACATTTTAACAATGTTGATTCTTCCCAGCCATGAGCATGGTATGTTTTTCCATTTATTAACATTCTCAGCTCTCTCTTTTCTTAGAGTTTCATAGTTCTCTTTATATAGATCTTTCACATCCTTTGTTAGATAAATTCCCAAATATTTCATCTTCTTTGGCATTACTGTGGATGGGATAGAGTCCTTAATTGTTCTTTCAACTTGACTATTGTTGGTATATATAAAGGCTACTGATTTATGAATGTTGATTTTGTAACCTGAGACATTGCTGTATTCCTTGATCATTTCTAAGAGTTTTGTAGTAGAGTCCCTAGTGTTTTCAAGATATACAATCATATCATCTGTGAAGAGCGAAAGTTTGATCTCTTCTGACCCTATGTGGATGCCCTTGATCACCTTTTCTTCCCTAATTGCGGTGGCTAAAACTTCCATTACAATGTTAAAGAGCAATGGAGACAATGGGCAGCATTGTCTGGTTCCTGATCTAAGTGGAAATCATTCCAGTTTAACTCTGTTCAATATGATATTGGCTGTGGGTTTGCTGTAGATGGCCTCTATCAGTTTAAGAAATGTCCCTTCTATACCAAGTTTCTTAAGTGTTCTGATCATGTAAGGATGTTGGATGTTATCAAAAGCTTTTTCTGCATCAATTGAGAGGATCATATGATCTTTGTTTTTTACTTTGTTTATGTGCTGAATTACATTTATAGATTTACGTATATTGAACCAGCCTTGAGACTCTGGGATAAAGCCAGAGTCTGGGATAAAGCCAACTTGATCATGATGTATGATTTGTTTGATGTGTTGCTGGATTCTGTTTGTTAGGATCTTGTTGAGTATTTTTGCCTCTATATTCATTAGTGATATTGGTCTATAATTTTCTTTTCTTGTTGGGTCTTTTCCTGGTTTGGGGATCAGGGTGATGTTTGCTTCATAGAACGTGTTGGGTAGTGTTCCTTCTTTTTCTACCTTTTGGAACAGGTTAAGTAATATAGGTGCTAATTCCTCTTTAAAGGTTTGGTAGAATTCTGATGTGAAACCATCTGGTCCCGGACTTTTCTTTTTGGGGAGGTTTTGTATGGTTGATGTTATTTCTGAACTTGATATGGGTCTGTTCAACATTTCCACTTGATTCTGGTTAAGTCTTGGAAGGTGATGAGCTTCCAAGTATCATTCCATTTCCTTCAGATTTTCATATTTCTGAGAGTAAAGTTTCTTGTAATATTCATTAAGGATTTTTTTGATTTCTGAGGAGTCTGTTGTTATTTCGTCTTTGTCATTTCTGATTGATGAGATTAGAGATTTTACACTTTTTTTCCTGATTAGTTGGCCAACGGTTTATCTATTTTTTGACCTTTTCAAAAAACCAGCTTTTTGATTTATTGATCTGTTGTATTGTTCTTTTGTTTTCAATTTCATTTAGTTCTGCTCTGATTTTGGTTATTTCTTTTCTTCTACTGGGTTTGGGGTTGGAGCGTTCTTCCTTTTCCAGTTGCTTGAGATGTCCCATTAAGTTTCTAACTTCCTCTCTTTCTGATCTCCTGAGAAAGGCTTGCAGCGCTATAAATTTCCCTCTTAGAACTGCCTTTGTGGTGTCCCAGAGGTTCTGATAGTTCATGTCTTCATTGTTGTTTTGTTCCAAAAATTTGGCAATTTCCTTCTTGATCTCATCTCTGACCCAGCTATTGTTCAGCATGAGGTTATTTAACTTCCATGTTTTTGTATGAGTATGTAGATTCCTGTTGTTAGTCAGCTCAAGTTTTATTCCATGTTGGTTCGAGAAGATGCATGGAATAACTTCTATTCCTAAATTTACTGAGGTTAGATTTGTGACCTAAGATGTGATTGATTTTGGAGTACGTTCCGTGGGCTGATGAGAAGTATGTGTATTCAGTTTTGTTAGGATGAAATGTTCTGTAGATGTCTACTAGATCTAAATGGTGGATGGTTAGATTTAAATCTAAAATTTCTTTACTCAGCTTTTTGTTGGAGGATCGATCCCTCACTTCCAAAGGAATGTTAAAATCTCCGACTATTATGGAGCTGGAAGAAATCAAGTTGCTCATGTCTGTTATAGTTTCTCTTATGAATTGAGGTGCATTCTGATTGGGTGCATAGATATTAATGATTGAAATCTCATCATTTGAGAGATTCAGTTTTACCCTTAACAAATATGAAGTGACCATTCTTGTCCTTCCTTACTTTTGTTGGTTTAAAGCCTATTGTGTCTGCAAATAAAATTGCAAAACCTGCTTTTTTCTGGTTACCATTTGCCTAAAATATGGATGACCATCCTTTCACCCTGAGTCTGTATTTGTCTTTTAAGTTAAGATGTGACTCTTGTAAGGAACAGATATCTGGTCTGAGTTTTTTTATCCAGTCAGCTAACCTATGCCTCTTTAGAGGACAGTTTAAGCCATTCACATTAATGGAGATTATTGATAAGTTTGGTGCAATTTTGGGTATCGAGTTTTTCAAAAGTCCAGTGGACAATTTTAATCTTTTCACCATTGTAGAAGTTGGAGTTTGATCAGGAGTTTCTGAGTGAGTTTACGTTTTTAGTAGAGGATTGGGTTGGTCATTATGGAGGTTAGGTCTGAGAATATCCTGAAGAGCTGGTTTGGTTTTGGAAAATTTCTTCAACATATGAATGTCATTAAAGTATTTAATTTCTCCATCATAGATGAAACTCAGTTTAGCTGGGTACAAGATTTGGGGTTGAAAGTTATTTTGCTTTAGGAGATTAAAAGTCGATGACCACCCTCTTCTGGCTTGAAAAGTTTCAGCATAGAGATCTGCAGTCATTCTAATGTTCTTACCTTTGTAGGTAATGGCTTTCTTTTGCATGATAACCGTGAGAATTTTCTCCTTCATGTTGACTTTAGTGAAGCTAATTATGATATGTCTGGGGGATGACTTATTGGGGTTGAATCGTGCTGGAGTCCTGAAACTGTCTGCTCTCTGAATTTCAGAATCTCTAGGCATGTCTGGAAAATTCTCTTTCATAATTTCATGCAGAAGAGCCTCTGTGCCCATCGATGCCACTTCATTGTTTTCCGGAACTCCTATTATTCGTATGTTTGCCTTCTTCGAATTATCCCAGAGCTCTCTAAGAGAAAGATCCGTTTTTGCTCTCCATTTCTCTTCCTCTTTGAGAGTTTGGGAGCATTCGAAGGCTTTATCTTCGATGTCAGAAATCCTTTCTTCTGCTTTGTCCATTCTGTTGCTGAGGGATTCTACTGTATTTTTCATATCTTTAAGGGCTGAAAATTCTTGCTTCAGTGTGTCTAAGTCTTTGGTGGTTTTGTCTTTAAATTCATTAAATTCTTGAGAAAACTTTTGAATTTCTCCTCGGATTCCTAATTCCATTTTATCAATCTTGTATGCAATCCAAATTCTGAATTCGATTTCTGACATGTCTGCCAGTTGTTTCTGAATGGGATCTTCAATTACATCCACCATTTCTATTCTTGGGGGGGTTGATCTATTCTGGTTATTCATGTTACTGGAGATTTTCCGCGTATTCCGCCCCATGGTTGTTTTACTCCCTTAGATTTTTCCCCTAGGGTTTTGTTGAGGGCCCATTCAGTGTTGTATCCTGGGAGACTAGGGCCCTGTCTGGTGTGGTGGGGCTGAGTGGTTCTGATTTATTGTCAGCTGGCTTCTGTTTGACCTCAGTGAAGCACTTACTCTGGGTTGAAGTCTCAGTTCTCTGAGTCGGCCCTACCCTGGATGTTTCCGGGGTCTGTGAGTCACCTTAGGCAAATCCTATACTCAGGGGTGGCCTCTTCTGGTTTGCCAGGGAGGCAGTGGTTATGGCTTCAGCCGCCTGAGGGAATGGCCGCTCTCATGTGGGTTTTCCCCAGTCTCACTCCTGTGTCACAGAGTCAGAACTGACCAGCCGCAGTTCGGGCACTCTCCATGTCCCGACAAATCCCTCAAGAATCTGGACTCCTGGGGGACAGGCCTCTAGATCCCAGAGTGAGGGTGAGCTGGGGTGGTGGGAGCTCAGAGCCACTGGCAGCAAGCTCACTCAATTCCTCCCAATCTTTGACTCCAGCACACTGCTGAAGCCCAAGCCTCCAGGCTTCAGAGTGAGGGTGGGGTGGGGGGGAGCAGCTGGAGCCCAGAACCGCCAGGCAGTGAACAGACTCAGCTCCACCCATTTCCTTCCCCAGCCACACAGCATGCGCTCTGGTCTCCAGACCACAGAGCGAGGGCGGGGGGGAGTTCCAGGAGCTCAGAGCCAGCAGGGGCTCCGAGCTGCAAGGTGCCCAGTCGACAGCAAGCAAATTCAGTTCCTCCCAGTCTCTTGCCAGGTTGTACCACCGCAGTTCAAGCCTTCAGGCTTCAGAGTGGGGGCAGGGTGGTGGGAGAAGCTGGAGCCCAGAACTGACAGGCAGAGAACAGACTCAGCTCCACCCAGTTCCATGCCTGGCCACATGGCAGGTGCTCGGGTCTCCGGACCAGAGCGAGGGCAGGGTGAGTGCCAGGAGCCCAGAGCCAGCAAGGGCTCAGAGCTGCAGGGAGCTCAGTCGGCAGTGAGCAAATTCAGTTTCTCCCAGTCTCTCTCCCTGTTGTACCCCTGCAGCTCAAACCTTCAGGCTTCAGAGTGGGGGCGGGGCGGGGGGAGTGGCTGGAGCCCAGAACCGCCGGCCAGTGAACAGACTCGGCTCCCCCCTGTTCCCTGCCCGGCTACACGGCAGGCGCTCAGGTCTCCGGACCACAGAGTGAGGGCGGGGGAGCGCCTGGAGCCCAGAGCCAGTAGGGGCTCCGAGCCATAGGGAGCCCGGTCAACAGCGAGCAAATTCAGTTCCTCCCAGTCTCTAGCCTGGTTGTACTGTCGTAGCACAAACCTTCAGGCTTCAGAGTGGGGGCAGGGTGGAGGGAGCGTCTGGAGCCCAGAACCGCTGGGCAGCGAAAAACAGACTCAGCTCCAACTGGTTCCCTGCCCAGTCACATGGCAGGCGCTCAGGTCTCCGGACCACAGAACGAGGGCGGGGGGAGTGCCAGGAGCTCAGAGCAGCAGGGAGCTCAGAGCAGCTGGTAGTGATTTTGACTCAGTTATATGACTGGTTGTACTGTTGCCCAAGGAGGGCTGCTGCACCTCGCCTTGGGGGAAGCGCTGCCCTGGTGAGGGTCTCCTTCTGCTGACTGTCCTCACCTCTCTCCCATGCCCCAGAATCAGCACTGACCAGCCACAGCTCAGGGACTGTCCTCTCCCCTTTAGGAGTTACCCAAGAATCCGAACTCCTGGGGGACAGGCTTTCAGACCTCAGAGAGAGTGGAGGGAAGTGCTGGGTGCTCAGAGTTGCCAGCAAAGTATATTTACAGATTTATACAGTTTTATGCCTGGCAGGAGAATGCCTAGGCATCCTAGTAAGGGAGGTAGGTCCAGTTTGTAGTAGGTCTCTCCCAAGAAGTGTAGTGGGATGGCCTTTGATTTCTGCCCTTTTGTTTGTGGGGCCTTTAAGCCGATCAGGTGTGGGAGGGGGGACTCCCATCCGCTTGGTGATGGGTTTTGTACCTTTTGTTTGCTTACTTGTGGTCGCAGCTCTCCTCAGCGGGGTTGATGTGTGTTCTTCAACTTTCTCGCTTGGTGTTGCTCGAATCCATCAGGTTACTTGCTAACTTTTCGTCCCCTAACTCTCCTTCAGGACGGGAGCCTCTGTGGAAAGCTGTCTGCAGTCCGCCATCTTCCCCTTTATATTCTGACATCCATATGTTAAGGAAATTTGCCATAACTAGACCAGCTCTGCAGGAAATACTCAGACATATTTTTCATAATGACCAGTACAATAGTCTACCACCAAAGTACACTCATCCAGAATTTAAAGGACAAAACCTAAATTCCACAATGGTGAAATGGTTAAAAATATGCATTGGATATTTGAAAAGCAAGATGACCAAACCACTACCATACCTATCAGTTCTTCCAATTAATGTGAATGGCTTAAATTCTCCTCTAAAGATGCAAAGATTGGCTGACTGGATACAAAAACTCGGGCCAAGTATCTGTTGCCTCAAAGAGGCACACCATACCCCAAAGGATAAAACAGACTCAGAGTGAAGGGATGGACAACAGTAATCCAGGCAAATGGAAATCAGAAAAAAGCAGGGGTTGCAATGTTATTTGCGGATACAATTGGATTTAAACTAACAAAAAATAAGGAAAGACTAGGATGGACACTACATATTTGTCAAGGGAAACACTCATCATGAAGAGATTTCAATAATTAACATTTATGGTCCCTACCTGAATGCTTCTTGATTTATAAAACAATGGGTCTGAACAATGTGACATTCAATATCAGATATGATATGATAATGGGTCTGAACAGTATAAAATTTTCCTGTACTATAGGAATAGCTGGAGATTTTAATACCCCTTTGGCTGTTCTGGATAGATGCTCCAAGAAGAAACTAAACAAAGAAATCATGGACTTAAATTGACCCTAGAACAAATGGACTTAACAGAAATATACAAAACATTTTATCCTAATAAAATTGAACATACATTATTCTCATCAGCCCACAGATCATCCTCCAAAATTGATCAGATCTTAGGAGACAAGTCTCAACTGAACACATCTAAAAGAATATAAATTATTCCTCGTGTCTTCTCAGACAATCACAGAATAAATGTTGAACTTGATAGCAACAGAAATCCTCATATGCAAACAAAGTCATGGAAACCAAATAACCTTAGCTTGAATGATAGCTGGATCAAAGATGAGATTAAGAAGCAAATAATCAGATTTTTGGAACAAAATCATGATGAAGAAACAAACCATCAAAACCTGTGTACTGCAAAGGCAGTCCTAAGAGGGAAATTTATAGCATTAGAAGGCTTCTTCAAGCAAATATAAAGAGAACAATTCAGCAACCTAATGGGCCATCTTAAACAACCAGAAAGGAAGATCAATCCAACCCAAACGCAGAAGAAGAAAAGAAATTACTAAAATTAGAGCAGAATTAAATGAAATTGAAAACAAAAGAATCATTAAGATCATAGAAATACAAAATCCTCAATGATTACTACCAAAAATTATATTCTCAGAAATATGAAAATATGGAGGAAATGGGCCAATACTTTGAAGCATGCCACCTTCTGAAACTCAACCAGAAAGTTAGAAATGTTGAATAGATATCTATCAAGCACTGAAATAGCACAACCTATACAAAATCTCCCCAAAATAAAAGGGACCAAATGCTTTTACATTAGAATTCTAACAAACCTTCAAAGGGGAATTAGAACCTATAATACATAATCTATACTAAAACACAGAGAATAAAAAAATTCTCCCCCAAACATTCTATGAAACAAATATCACCCTAATCCCCAAACCAGGAAAGGACCCAACAGAGAAAGAAAATTATAGACCAATATTATTAATTAATATAGATTCAAAATATTCAATAAGATCCAAGCAAACAGAATTCAATGACACATTAAAAAGGTTACATACCATGATCAAGTTGGTTTTATCCCAGGTTTACAGGGTTGGTTCAACATACATAAATTTATAAATATAATACACCACATAAATAAAATAAAAAACAAGGACCCTATTATCCTTTCAATTGATGCAGGAAAGGATTTTAATAATATGCACCATCCTTCCATGATTAGACACTTAAGAAAATTGACTTAGATGGGACATTTCTTTTTTTGAGACAGAGTCTCACTTTGTCACCCTCAGTAGAGTGCCATGGCATTACAGCTCACAGCAACCTTGAGCTCTTGGGCTTAGGCAATTCTCTTGCTGCAGCCTCCTGAGTAGAAGGGACTACAGGCATCCACCACAACACCCAGATATTTTTTTTGTTGCAGTTTGGCCGGGGCGGGTTTGAACCTGGCACTCTTGGTATATGGGACCAGTGCCCTACTCACTGAGCCACAGGTGCCACCTGATGGAACATTTCTTAATCTGATAGAGGCCGTTTACAGCAAACCCATAGCCAATATCATATTGAATGCAGGAAAATTCAAAGCATTTTGACTAGCTTCTGCAACTAAAGAAAGATGCCCATTGTCACCTCTGCTATTCAACATAGTACTGGAATTCTTAGCCATCCGAATCAGGCAAGAGAAGATCAAGCGTATTCAAATGAGGACAAAGGAGGTCAAATTCTCTCTCTTTGCAGATGATATGATTTTATACCCAAAAAACCCTAGGAACTCAACTACAAAGCTCTTTGAAGTGGTCAAGGAGTAGAGCAGTGCCTCAGTATACAAAATTAATATCTACAAATCAGTAGGCTTTATATATACCAACAATAGTCAAGCTAAGAATACAATCAAAGACCCTATTCCTTTTATAGTAGTGCTAAAGAAGGGTTGAGAATTTATCTAACAAATGACTTGATAGTTTTTTATAAAGAGAATTATGAAACCCTGACTAAAGTAATTGCAAATGTTGGTGCCTGCCAGACATCCGTAAGAGCTGCGCCGCAACACATGATCGGTGCCCACCTGGACCTCTGGAAGAGCTGCGCTGTGACACACGACTGGCGACCAGCACCCACCCGGACCCCGGTAAGAGCTGTGCCGCAAACAGTGACCTGCTCCCACTGGGCCTCCGCATGCCCTCACCAGGAACTCTGGGAGCGGGACAACATGGTCCTCCCTCCTGTACCCTCACTGCCTCCACACCAGACCGCTCGTCTAGCCAGGGACTCTGGTAGCTGCATGCCCTCCAGAGCCCTTCCTGCATCTGCACGGAGCCCTTCACCTGGCCAGAGACTGCTGGAGACTTGGGCCCCCTGTGCCAAAGTCACTGGGTGCCAGGCACTCCCAGAACCATGTGCACCACCACCCCTCCCTGTTGCTGGATCTGGGTTTGTCACACTCCGGAGCTGCTCCCACAACCAGAACTCCCTGGTTGGGGCAGCCCCAAAGAAGCTACACAGGGTCACTCCCTAGAAAAGATCCAGCAAAAATAGAGTGATCCCGCTGGGGTCTAATCTTGGAAAGACATCTCCCCAACTCTGAGGACAGCCAGAGGCAATGGTGAAAAACAATCATGAGGTGAAATTAATGGAAATACTCTGGCAATATGAATAATCGGAGTAGATTAACTCCCCCAAGGAACAACGGGGCAGACACACCACAAGATCCCATGAACTAGCAAATAGCTGAGATGTCAGAAATCGAATTCAGAATCTGGATAGCAAATAAGATCGAATTAGAATTCCAAGCAGTAATCCAAAAAGATGTCTCAAGAATTCTATGAATTCAAAGACCAAATGACCAAAGATTTTGACACATTGAGACAAGAAGTCACAGCCCTCAAAGATCTGAGAAACAGAGTAGAATCCCTCTGTAGCAGAATGGAGCAAGAAGAAGAAACGATTTCTGACATTAAAGACAAAGCTTTTTAACACTCCCAAACTCTCAAAAAGGAAGAGAAATGGAGGGCAAAAGCAGATCACTCTCTCAGAGAGCTCTGGGATAATTGGAAGAAAACCAATATTCATCTTATAGGGATCCCTGAAAGCAATGAAGTGGCTTCACAAGGCACAGAGTCTCTTCTCCATGAGATTATGAAAGAGAACTTTCCAGACATGCCAAGATATTCTGAAATTCAGATAGCAGACAGTTTCAGAACCCCAGCACAACTCAACCTGAATAAGACATCCCCCAGACCCATCATAATCAATTTCACTAAAGTTAATATGAAGGAGAAAATTCTGAAAGCAGCCAGATGAAAGAAAACCATTATCTAGAAGGGGAAGTATTTTAGAATAACTGCAGATCTCTCTGCTGAAACCTTTCAAGCTAGAAGAGGATGGTCATCGACTTTTAATCTCCTAAAACAAAATAACTTTCAACCGAGTATCCTGTACCTAGGTAAACTGAGTTTCATTTATGATGGAGAAATTAAATACTTTAATGACATTCACATGTTGAAGACATTTACCACAACTAAACCAGCTCTCCAGGATATTCTCAGACCTATCCTCCATAAAGACCAGCATAATCCTCCACCATAAAAGTAAACCCACCAAAAATTTTGATCAAATTCCAACTTCCACAGCCGCAAAAGGATTAAAAATGTCCACTGGACTCTCGAAAGGCTTATCAATATTCTCAATTAATGTGAATTGTTTAAATTGTCCTCTAAAGAGGCACAGGTTGGCTGACTGGATACAAAAACTCAAGCCAGACATCTGATGCATACAAGAATCTCATCTTACATTAAAAGACAAATATAGACTCAAGGTGAAGGGATGGTTATCTATACTCCAGGCAAATGGAAAGCAGAAAAAAAGCAGGCATTGCAATCCTATTCGCAGATGCAATAGGCTTTAAACCAACCAAAATAAGGAAGGATAAGGATGGACACTTCATATTTGTTAAAGGTAATACTCAATATGATGAGATTTTAATTATTAATATGTATGCACCCAACCAGAACGCACCTCATTTTATAAGAGAAACTCTAACAGACATGAGCAACTTGATTTCCTCCAGTTCCATAGTAGTTGGAGATTTTACCACCTCTTTAGCAGTGCTGGATTTATCCTCCAAAAAGAAGCTAAGCAAAGAAATCTTAGATTTAAACTTAACCATTCAACATCTGGACTTAACAGACATATATAGAACATTCATCCCAACAAAACTGAATACACATTCTTCTCATCAGCCCACAGAACATACTCCCAAATCAACCACATCCTAGGCCACAAATCTAACCTCAGCAAATTTAAAAACATGGAAATTATTCCGTGCATCTTTTCAGACTGTCATGGAATAAAAGTTGAACTCAATAACAACAGGAATCTGCATACCCATACGAGAACATGGAAGCTTAATATCCTTATGCAGAAGGATAGATAGGTTATAGATGAGATTAGGAATGAAATCACCAAATTTTTGGAACAAAACAACAATGAAGACATGAATTATCAGAACCTCTGGGATACTGCAAAGCAGTCCTAAGAGGGAAATTTATACCACTGCAAGCCTTCCTCAAAAAAACGGAAAGAGAGAAAGTTAATAACTTAATAGGACATCTCAAGCAACTGGAGAAGGAAGAACATTCCAACCCCAAACCCAGCAGAAGAAAAAAATAACCAAAATCAGAGCAGAATTTGAAATCAAAAGAATTATACAACAGATCAATAGATCAACAGATCTATAGATCAACAGATCAATAGATCAACAGATCAATTGAGAACAAAAGAATTATATAACAGATCAATAGATCAACAGATCAATAGATCAAGAGATCAATTGAGAACAAAAGAATTATATAGCAGATCAATAAATCCAAAAGTTGTTTTTTTTTTAAAGATCAATAAAATAGATAGACCTTTGGCCAACTTAACCAGGAAAAAAACAGTAAAATCTCTAATTTTATCAATCAGAAATAGTAAAGATGAAATAACAACAGACCTCTCAGAAATTCAAAAACTCCTTAATGAATATTACAAGAAACTTTACTCTCAGAAATATGAAAATCTGAAAGAAATTGCCCAATACTTGGAAGTACGCCACCTACCAAGACTTAGCCAGAACAAAGTGGAAATGCTGAATAGGCCTATATCAAGTTCTGAAATAGCATCAACTATACAAAATCTCCCTAAAAATAAAAGCCCAGGACCAGATGGCTTTACGTCAGAATTCTACCAAACCTTTAAAGAAGACCTAGTACCTATATTACTAAACCTCTTCCAAAATATAGAAAAAGAAGGAATACTACCCAACACATTCTACAAAGCAAACATCACCTTGAACCCTAAACCAGGGAAAGACCCAACAAGAAAAGAAAATTATAGGCCAGTATCACTAATGAATATTGTTGCAAAAATACTCAATAAAATCCTAACTAACAGAATCCAACAACACATTAAAAAAATTATACACCATGACCAAGTGGGATGTATCCCAGGGTCTCAAGGCTGGTTCAATATATGTAAATCTATAAATGTCATTAAGCACATAAACAAACTAAAAAATAAAGACCATATGATTCTTTCAATTGATGCAGAAAAAGCTTTTGATAATATCCAGCATCCCTTCATGATCAGAACACTGAAGAAAATTGGTATAGAAGGGGCTTTTCTTAAACTAATAGAGGCCATCTACAGCAAACCCACAGCCAATATCATATTGAATAGAGTTGAATTGAAATCATTTCCACTTAGATCAGGAACCAGGCAAGGTTGCCCATTGTCTCCATTGCTCTGTAACATTGTAATAGAAGTTTCAGCCATTGCAATTAGGTAAGAAAAGGTGATCAAGGGTATCCACGTAGGGTAAGAAGAGATCAAACTTTCACTCTTTGCAGATGATATGATTGTATATCTGGAAAACCCTAGGGCTTCTACTACAAAACTTTTAGAATAAGTTTATTCTAAAACTTTATTTCAAGGAATAAAGCAATGTCTCAGGCTACAAAATCAACATCCATAAATCTGTAGCCTTTATGTTTACCAACTATAGCCAAGCCGAAAAAAACAGTCAAGGACTCTACTCCTCTCACAGTAGTGCCAAAGAAGATGAAATATTTGGGAGTTTATCTAACAAAGGACGTGAAAGATCTCTATAAAGAGAACTATGAAACTTTAAAAAAAGAAATAGCTGAAGATGTTAACAAATGGAAAAAAAACCATGCTCATGGCTGGGAAGAATCAACATTGTTAAAATGTCTTTACTACCTAAAGCAATATATGATTTTAATGCAATTCCTATTAAAGCTCCATTGTCATATTTTAAAGATCTTGAGAAAATAATACTTCGTTTTATATGGAATCAGACAAAACCTCAAATAGCCAAAACTTTACTCAGAAATAAAAACAAAGCAGGAGGAATCACGCTACTAGACCTGAGACTGTACTATAAATTGATAGTGATCAAAACAGCATGGTACTGGCACAAAAACAGGGAAGTAGATGTCTGGAACAGAATAGAGAACCAAGAGATGAATCCAGCTAGTTACCGTTATTTGATCTTTGACAAGCCAACTAAAAACATTCAGGTGGGAAATGATTCCCTATTTAACAAATGGTGCTGAGTGAACTGGCTGGTGATCTGTAAAAGACTGAAACTGGGCCCACACCTTTCACCATTAACTAAGATAGACTCTCACTGGATAAAAGATTTAAACTTAAGACATGAAACTATAAAAATCCTTAAAGAACGTGCAGGAAAATTCTTGAAGGAATCAGCCTGGGTGAATGTTTTATGAGGAGGACTCTGCAGGCAATTGAAGCAGTGTGAAAAATACATTACTGGGACCTGATCAAACTAAAAAGCTTCTGCACCACCAAGAACGTAGTAAGTAAAGCAAGCAGACAGCCCTCAGAATGGGAGAAAATATTTGTAGGTTATACCTCCGATAAAGGTTTAATAACCAGAATCCACAGAGAACTCAAACGTATTAGCAAGAAAAGAACAAGTGATCCCATCTCAGGGTGGGCAAAGGACTTGAAGAGAAACTTCTCTAAAAAGACAGACACACGATCTACAGACACATGAAAAAAAGCTCATAATCCTTAATCATCAGAGAAATGCAAATCAAAACTACTTTGAGATATCACCTAACCCCAGTAAGAGTAGCCCACATAACAAAATCCCAAAACTAGAGATGTTGTCGTGGATGTGGAGAAAAGGGAACACTTCTACACTGCTGGTGGGAATGCACACTAATACGTTCCTTTTGGAAGGATGTTTGGAGGATACTTATAGATGTAAAAATGGACCTGCCATTCGATCGTATAATTCCTTTACTAGGTATATACCCAGAGACCAAAAATCACAATATAACAAAGACATCTGTACCAGAATGTTTATTGCAGCCCATTTCATAATTGCTAAGTCATGGAAGAAGCCCAAGTGCCCATCCACCCACGAATGGACTAGCAAATTGTGGTACATGTATACCATGGAATATTATGCAACCTTAAAGAAACATGGAGACTTTACCTCTTTCATGTTTACTTGGATGGAGCTGGAACATATTCTTCTTAACAAAGTATCTGAAGAATTGAAGAAAAAGTATCCAATGTACTCAGCCCTACTATGAAGCTAATGTATAGCTTTCATATGAAGGCTATAACCCAACTGTAGCTCAAGAATATGGGGAAAGGGCCAAGGGAGTGGAAGGGAGGGGGAAGGTTGGGGTGGAGGGAGGTGTGACACCTACGGTGCATCTTAGAATAGGTACAGGCAGAACTTACCAAATGCAGAATACAAATGTTTACATACAATAACTAAGAAAATGCCATGAAGGTTACATTGAACATTTTGATGATAATAGTTCAGATTGTATATGAAACCATCACGTTGTACCCCTTGATTGCACTAATGTACACAGGTATGATTTAACATTAAAAAAGAAAGAAAGAAATAGCAGATGGTATCAAATGGAAGAACATACTAGGCTTGTGTTTGGGAAGAATCAACTTTGTTAAAATGTCCATACATTCCAAAGAAATCCACAGATTTAATGCAATCTCCATCAAAGCATACTTTAAAGAAGTAGACAAAACAGTACATTGTTTTATGTGGAATCATGGGAAAAACAAAATAGCCAATAGTATTCTTAGAATTTAAAGCAAATCTGGAGATATCACATTACCAGACTTCAGGTTATACTACAAATCTATAGTGATCAAGACAGCGTGGTGCTCCACAAAAATGGAGACATAGATCTATGGCATAGAATAGAGAATCTACAGATGAACCCTGTATCAAATGATATATCAACATTTGATCTTTGATAAGCCAAACAAAAACATGCATTGTGGAAAAGAATCCCTATTTAACAAATGGTGCTGGTAAGCATTTGTAAAAAACTGAAACTGAACCCACACCCCTCACCACTAACAATAATAATTGATTCTCACTGAAGAAAATATTTAAATTTAAGACACAAAACTATAAAAATGGTAAAATAGAGTGCAGGGAAAGTGCTTCAAAATATTGGCCTGGGAGTGGGGGAAATATATATATACATATGTTTGAGACAGAGTCTCACTATGTCACCCTTGGTAGAGTGCCATGGCATCACAGTTCACAACAACCTCAAACTCTTGGGCATAAGCAATTCCAGACTCCCAGTAACTGGGACTTTAGGCACCTGCCACAAGGCCCAGATATTTTTTCTTGTAGTTGTCATTGTTTAACAGACCCGGGCCGGGTTTGAACATGAAAAAATGCTCATCATCTTTAATCATCAGAGAAATGCAAATCAAAACCACTTTGAGATATCACTTTACTCCAGTAAGATAAGCCCACATCATAAAGTCTCCAAACTGCAGGTAGTATGGCATATAGCATTTTCGTAGGGGCTTGTTTGTATTTTTTAAATGTTTTGTTCCTAAGCATGATTATTCGTTTATTATTTAATTGTTTATTGTTTAATTGTTTATTATTTAACTAGGGATAATATCATACATAGTGTTTAGCAACTTTCTTCAGGTAAAACTCAGTTTTGGCCATATGTTCTCAACAGTATGACCAAAGATTAGTATATCAACCACAATAATTGCTAACCGACTCGAACATCTACTGTTACATGTACTGGTGTACTGTAACTGTTTTCTACACGTAATATAGGCTGAATTGTGTTCCCCTACAATGCATATGTTGACACGCTAACCTCTAGTATGCCAGAATGTGACTGTACATACAGATAGGGCTTTTAAAGAGGTAATGAAATTCAAATGAGGGCTTTAGGATGCACTCTAATCCAACATGACTGTTGTCCTTATACACAGTGCAGATTAGGACATGAACACAGACACACACAAAGGAAGGATTATGTGAAGGGGGAAGAAGAAGACAGCAATGTACAAGGCAGGGAGAGGCCCTCAGAGGAAGCCAACCCTGCTGTCATGATCTTGAACTTCCAGCTTCCAGAACTATAGGAAAATAATTGTTTAAGCCACCAGGCAGGTCTGTAGTACTTTGTTCTGTCTTCTTTAGCAAACTAATACAATGTGTAACATTTATTCTTGCCATAGCCTCTAAAGTCAGGTACTATTGTCTCCAATTTATAAGAAGAAACCTGAGGCAGAGGAAAGCTAAATAACTTCTGAAGATCAACCACAGTATAATATCTGGGTACCAGAATATGTTGTGCTACCATAAAAATCCCCAAATTTTAGCCAGTTAACACAACAAAGGGTTATCTCTCATTCATATGGCAATCCCAGCAAATGGTGGCGTGGGGTACTTATTCCTAGTTACTCCAGGATTCAGGCTCATGGGTTCTCCATCCAAACATGTTTCCACAGGCCCCAGAGGTCAGAGAAAGGGCACATGGTGAATCCTACATTGGTTCTGAAGCTTTTGCCTTCTCATCACTTCCTCTTACATTTACTCTACTAAGCCAAGTCATCGGGCCACAGCTGTCTTCAAAGCGCTTAAGGCTGGAAGCACAATCCCACCACGTGCCCAGAAGAGAGGAAAACCAGGATATTTATGGATAGTGTCATGACAGGTACACAGGGCAAGCAATCTCATGGTGAATGTGTCTTCCCCAAAACAGGTGGGGCAGTGTGGGGCAAAGAATTCTCTTCACCTGGAGAGATGTCTGGTCTCTGGCTTCAGCTACTGTGAGGGAATCTCAGGGGCCCTGGAATGTCCTGCCTCATGAGAACATCGTTACCTGCCTGGGGGCTTTAGCCATCAGACAATCTAAGAAGGTGATGTATGTTGGGGGCTTTGGGACATGCCATATGACTTCTGACCCAGAGGGGCTAAAGGCTAATAGTCAGCCACACAAACACTATATGATCAAGTTCAAGAAAAACCCTGACCACCCCAGGCTCAACTGAGATTCCTGGGTTGGTGGGACTCTGTGTGTACTACCTCACCTTGGTGATTCTAGGAGGAGAATGTGTTCCAAGGACATGGGACTTCACATCTGGACCTGGTCCAGATTCTGCTCTAGGTGTCTCTTCCTCCTGTGATTCTAATGTGTATACTTTCACTCTAAGAAACTATGCTCACAAACATAATGCTTTCCAGAGTTCTGTGAGTCATTCTAGTGAATTATGAGCCAAAAAGGTAGTTGTGGGAACCCCCAAATTTGTAGCCAGCTGGTCTAAAGTGAGGATGGCCCTGAGATACCCTGAACTTCTAGTGGGTATTTGTTTATCTTTTATCTTTTTTATTTTTGTTTTCATTTTTTTATATTCAACAT
This sequence comes from Nycticebus coucang, assembly GCF_027406575.1. Lineage (NCBI taxonomy): Eukaryota > Metazoa > Chordata > Mammalia > Primates > Lorisidae > Nycticebus > Nycticebus coucang. The sequence continues at coordinate 102,272,902 of NC_069783.1, read as the reverse complement.
AAACAATATTGCTTTGCTAAGACTTTTCCATTTAGAAAAAAGAAACCATCTTTTAGTTGTTGTTCCCTTCCCTTATCCCAAATTAGGGCTAATTTGACAAAGTAGAATGTATTACAAAATTAGCTTTTCAGTAATACTTTCCAATTTAATTTTTTGTAGAGCTTGAAACAGGGTTACAATGCATACATTTGAAAAAAGATTACATCTTTTTTGAAAATGACATTTGAAAATAAGATGACATGCTGGCTGGACGGCGTTTCCACAGACAACCAAAAGGTAACCGGTGGCTGAGCCGGCATTGCAGACTGGCCCCGGAGGGCTGGGACAGTTTCATTGTTCTCAACTCGCCCCACCAGCCAACTGGCCCCTAATTGGACAGTCTCCTCAAGGAGGAAACCGAAACAAAGAGGGGAAGAGTATTAAAGACAACTTCTGGCAGGCCAGGCATTCACAGCTGCTCAACAGCCCAGCGTGACCAGTGGCCACCTCTGCAGTATCTCCCACAACCTAGTCCACAGGCACAAGAACTTAAAGAGCAAGAGGAAGTGAAAGGAAAATTAGGGCAAGGAAACAGATAAAAGAAATCACTCATGAGGAAGAATCAGCAGAAAACTCCAGGCAACATGAAGAACCAGTCCAGAACAATCCCGCCAAGGGACCATGAGGTAGCTACTGCAGAGGAGTCCACCTATACAGAAATGTTAGGAATGACAGAAAGGGAATTTAGAATACAAATGTTGAAAACAATGAAAGAAATGATGGGAAACAATGAAGGAAACTGCTAATAAAGTGGAAAATAACCAAAAGGAAATCTAAAAACAGAATCAAATCAGAGATGAATGATATGAAGAATATAAAAAAGATATAGCAGAGCTGAAGGAAATGAAACAGTCAATCAGGGAACTTAAAGATGCAATGGAAAGTATCAGCAACAGGTTAGACCATGCAGAAGAAAGAATTTCAGAGGTAGAAGACAAAGTTTTTGAGATAACTCAGATAGTAAAAGAGGCAGAAAAGAAGACAGAGAAAGCAGAACGTTCACTGTCAGAATTATGGGACTTTATGAAGCATTCCAACATACGAGTTATAGGAATTCCAGAAGGGGAAGAAGAATGCCCCAGAGGAATGGAAGCCATACTAGAGAATATTATAAAAGAAAATTTCCCAAACATCACCAAAGATTCTGACACACTGCTTTCAGAGGGCTATCGGACCCCAGGTCGCCTCAACTCTAACCGAGCTTCTCCAAGACACATTGCGATGAACCTGTCCAAAGTCAAGACAAAAGAAAAGATTCTGCAAGCTGCCAGGAGTAAGCGCCAGTTGACCTACAGGGGCAAATCCATCAGAGTGACCGCAGACTTCTCTAATGAAACTTTCCAAGCAAGAAGACAATGGTCATCTACCTTTAATCTACTTAAACAGAACAATTTTCAGCCCCGAATTCTGTACCCTGCTAAGCTAAGCTTCAAAATTGACGGAGAAATCAAATCATTTACGGATATACAAACATTGAGGAAATTCACCACAACAAGACCAGCTCTACAGGAAATACTTCAACCTGTTCTGCACACTGACCACCACAATGGATCAGCAGCAAAGTAAGAACTCAGAAATCAAAGGACAGAACCTAACCTCCACACTGATGCAAAAGATAAAACTAAGCAATGGACTCTCACCAAATAAGACGAATAGAATACTACCACACTTATCAATTATCTCCATAAATGTTAATGGCTTGAATTCCCCACTGAAGAGACATAGATTGGCTGACTGGATTAAAAAACACAAGCCATCCATTTGCTGTCTGCAAGAAACACACCTGGCTTCAAAAGACAAATTAAAGCTCCGAGTCAAGGGTTGGAAGACAATTTTTCAGGCAAATGGAATTCAGAAGAAAAGAGCAGTTGCAATCTTATTTTCAGATACATGTGGATTTAAAGCAACTAAGGTCAAAAAAGACAAAGATGGTCACTTTATATTGGTCAAGGGAAAAATACAACAAGAAGACATTTCAATTCTAAATATTTATGCACCCAATTTAAATGCTCCCAGATTCTTGAAGCAGACCTTACTCAGTCTGAGCAATATGATATCTGATAATACCATCATAACAGGGGACTTTAACACACCTCTTACAGAGCTGGACAGATCCTCTAAACAGAAATTAAAGAAAGATATAAGAGATTTAAATGAGACCCTAGAACAACTGTGCTTGATAAACGCATATAGAACACTCCACCCCAAAGATAAAGAATATACATTCTTCTCATCACCCCATGGAACATTCTCCAAAATTGATCATATCCTGGGACACAAAACAAATATCAACAGAATCAAAAGAATTGAAATTTTACCTTGTATCTTTTCAGACCATAAGGCACTAAAGGTGGAACTCAACTCTAACAAAAATGCTCGACCCCACCCAAAGGCATGGAAATTAAACAATCTTCTGTTGAATAACAGATGGGTGAAGGAAGAAATAAAACAGGAAATCATTAACTTCCTTGAGCATAACAACAATGAAGACACAAGCTACCAAAACCTGTGGGACACTGCAAAAGCAGTTTTGAGAGGAAAATTCATCGCTTTAGATGCCTACATTCGAAAAACAGAAAGAGAGCACATCAACAACCTCACAAGAGATCTTAATGGAATTGGAAAAAGAAGAACAATCTAAGCCTAAACTCAGTAGAAGAAAAGAAATATCCAAAATCAAATCAGAGATCAATGAAATTGAAAACAAAAGAATCATTCAGAAAATTAATGAAACAAGGAGTTGGTTTTTTGAAAAAATAAATAAAATAGATAAACCATTGGCCAGACTAACTAGAAATAGAAAAGTAAAATCTCTAGTAATCTCAATCAGAAACGATAAAGGGGAAATAACAACTGATCCCACAGAGATACAAGAGATCATCTCTGAATACTACCAGAAACTCTATGCCCAGAAATTTGACAATGTGAAGGAAATGGATCAATATTTGGAATCACACCCTCTCCCTAGACTTAGCCAGGAAGAAATAGAGCTCCTGAACAGACCAATTTCAAGCACTGAGATCAAAGAAACAATAAAAAAGCTTCCAACTAAAAAATGCCCTGGTCCAGATGGCTTCACTCCAGAATTCTATCAAACCTTCAAGGAAGAGCTTATTCCTGTACTGCAGAAATTATTCCAAAAAACTGAGGATGAAGGAATCTTCCCCAACACATTCTACGAAGCAAACATCACCCTGATACCAAAACCAGGAAAAGACCCAAACAAAAAAGAGAATTTCAGACCAATCTCACTCATGAATATAGATGGAAAAATTCTCAACAAAATCCTAGCCAATAGATTACAGCTTATCATCAAAAAAGTCATTCATCATGATCAAGTAGGCTTCATCCCAGAGATGCAAGGCTGGTTTAACATACGCAAGTCCATAAACGTTATCCACCATATTAACAGAGGCAAAAATAAAGATCACATGATCCTCTCAATAGATGCAGAAAAAGCATTTGATAAAATCCAGCATCCTTTTCTAATTAGAACACTGAAGAGTATAGGCATAGGTGGCACATTTCTAAAACTGATTGAAGCTATCTATGACAAACCCACAGCCAATATTTTACTGAATGGAGTAAAACTGAAAGCTTTTCCTCTTAGAACTGGAACCAGACAAGGTTGTCCTCTGTCACCTTTACTATTCAACATAGTGCTGGAAGTTCTAGCCAATACAATTAGGCAAGACAAGGAAATAAAGGGAATCCAAATGGGAGCAGAGAAGGTCAAACTCCTCCTCTTTGCTGACGACATGATCTTATACTTAGAGAACCCCAAAGACTCAACCACAAGACTCCTAGAAGTCATCAAAAAATACAGTAATGTTTCAGGACATAAAATCAATGTCCATAAGTCAGTAGCGTTTGTATACACCAATAACAGTCAAGATGAGAAGCTAATTAAGGACACAACTCCCTTCACCATAGTTTCAAAGAAAATGAAATACCTAGGAATATACCTAACGAAGGAGGTGAAGGACCTCTATAAAGAAAACTATGAACTCCTCAGAAAGGAAATAGCAGAGGATATTAACAAATGGAAGAACATACCATGCTCATGGATGGGAAGAATCAACATTGTTAAAATGTCTATACTTCCCAAAGCAATCTACCTATTCAATGCCATTCCTATCAAAGTACCTACATCGTACTTTCAAGATTTGGAAAAAATGATTCTGCGTTTTGTATGGAACCGGAGAAAACCCCGTATAGCTAAGGCTGTTCTCTGTAACAAAAATAAAGCTAGGGGCATCAGCATACCAGATTTTAGTCTGTACTACAAAGCCATAGTGCTCAAGACAGCATGGTACTGGCACAAAAACAGAGACATAGACACTTGGAATCGAATTGAACACCAAGAAATGAAACTAACATCTTACAACCACCTAATCTTCGATAAACCAAACAAGAACTTACCTTGGGGGGAAGACTCCCTATTCAATAAATGGTGTTGGGAGAACTGGATGTCTACATGTAAAAGACTGAAACTGGACCCACACCTTTCCCCACTCACAAAAATTGATTCAAGATGGATAAAGGAATTAAATTTAAGACATGAAACAATAAAAATCCTCAAAGAAAGCATAGGCAAAACACTGGAAGTTATTGGCCTGGGGGAAGACTTCATGAAGAAGACTGCCATGGCAATTGCAACGACAACAAAAATAAACAAATGGGACTTCATTAAACTGAAAAGCTTCTGTACAGCTAAGGAGACAATAACCAAAGCAAAGAGACAACCTACACAATGGGAAAGGATATTTGCATATTTTCAATCAGACAAAAGCTTGATAACCAGGATCTATAGAGAACTCAAATTAATCCACATGAAAAAAGCCAACAATCCCTTATGTCAATGGGCAAGAGACATGAATAGAACTTTCTCTAAAGACGACAGAGGAATGGCTAACAAACACATGACAAAATGTTCATCATCTCTATATATTAGAGAAATGCAAATCAAAACAACCCTGAGATATCATCTAACCCCAGTGAGAATGGCCCACATCACAAAATCTCAAAACTGCAGATGCTGGCGTGGATGTGGAGAGAAGGGAACACTTTTACACTGCTGGTGGGACTGCAAACTAGTACAACCTTTCTGGAAGGAAGTATGGAGAAACCTCAAAGCACTCAAGCTAGACCTCCCATTTGATCCTGCAATCCCATTACTGGGCATCTACCCAGAAGGAAAGAAATCCTTTTATCATAAGGACACTTGTACTAGACTGTTTATTGCAGCTCAATTTACAATCGCCAAAATGTGGAAACAGCCTGAATGCCCACCAACCCAGGAATGGATTAACAAGCTGTGGTATATGTATACCATGGAATACTATTCAGCCATTAAAAAAAAAATGGAGACTTTGCATCCTTCGTATTAACCTGGATGGAAGTGGAAGACATTATGCTTAGTAAAGCATCACAAGAATGGAGAAGCATGAATCCTATGTACTCAATCTTGATATGAGGACAATTAATGACAATTAAGGTTATTAGGCGGGGGAAGCAGAAAGAGGGATGGAGGGAGGGGGTGGGGCCTTAGTGTGTGTCACACTTTATGGGGGCAAGACATGATTGCAAGAGGGACTTTACCTAACAATTGTAATCAGTGTAACTGGCTTATTGTACCCTCAATGAATCCCCAACAATAAAAAAAAAAGGAAAATAAGATGACATAACTTATTTTGAATAATAAAAAATAACCTTATGTACCTTACCATCAACTTCCATGCAAATTAAGTAGCAACATTGTCAGCTAATATATCAATATTCCCAATTTTGGTTATGACTGAGGGTTCAATTTCTGACTATTTATCTTACAAATTTAAAATTTGTTCTCAAAATTATGTTTTTAAAAAACTGCCTTTTGGAAGTGCTTTTTTAAATTCAGGATGATGGCAATATAAAATATTGAAAAAAATGTGTAGGTTATCAAAGATAGCATGAAAATACATACAGCTGCATAAATATGAAAAATATCTCTGTTTTTTTCTGATTCCAAATGCAGATATCTAGCCATCTTCCTTAAATTGTATCAAAAATCTCCAAAGACCATCTAGGTAACTGGAATATAAAGAACCGGTCTATAATAAATAGATAAATTGAAATTAGAGCTCTGGTCACAATACATGATGACTGTAAAGCAAACAATCTATTGAAACATCCATATATTGGAAGTGGTCACAGAAATAAAGATATTTTTGTTGTTGTTTGAGCAGCAGCTATTATGATTTTTTAACCTTAAATTCCAATACATTAAAACAAAAGGTATTAACACTTCACTTAAGATAATTCAGCATCCTCAGCTTTTAAGGAAATATAGTAAATACCTTAAACAATGAAAATAGTTTTAACAAACTATACTCTAAATTACTATATGCCCCCAAATTTCAGTCTTCTTAATAGGAGATGGCCAAAATCCCAACTGTAGAATAATCCTCAGAAAAGTTGGAATGGAAAACATTGACTTCACTTTAAATATCATCAATGTGTTCATCATCACCTCCAATATCATCAGCCCTTAAAAGCAAACACCGTTTGAAATTCAGGGTCAGCACTTGCAGCCATCCAGTGGTCCTACTTTCCACCTTCAGTTAGCTGGGCCCCAGAAAACTTGAAGCAGTTAAGTCGCAACATACCTCCACTCATACAATTCAATTCTTCCTCAAACATAGGCATGAGCATCACACAAATAACACAGGACAAGGCCTCCTACATATAATCTCAGAGAGGCAGACAGTGGCCCCATGAGGCCACCAGGGAAGTGGAGTAGGAGGCAGCTGACAGCAGGCGTGGTTGTCCTGCCTGCTCTGAGAGCTTTGCCCTCACGGAGGGAAGTAGCTCACCCATGGCTCTGCCATGCTAACAGTCTTTTCCCACCAAGCTTTTAGGAGCAAAACTGGCAGAGAGGATTGGAGATGAGACATTGACTCAGAATTGGCAGGAGGAAAACGGCAAAGGCAGCACACACTGTGATTAAATTCTACAAGGGACAAAGCAGGAGGAAATGGAGAAAGAGTCCCCTAAGGGAACTTGAAGAGAGCCACTTCTGATAGCCAAGTCAAGTAAGGAAATGTTTTAGGGATAATAAGTTTCCTCCAATCCTATCAAATGCATAGACATCCAAGTGGGCTGTCGGGGCAAAGGTGGTCAGGGAGGCCACCTGAGTAAGGTTACACAGTAAGCCAGAGTCAGGGAAGTGAGTGAACAGAATGTACAGAATGTTCTGAAGCCTTACCAGTGGGAGTGTCCAAGTAAAGGTTCCTGGCTCTGCCCTTCTGTAACCAGCCTTCCCATCCCCCAAAGCAGGTGCTTCCTCCAGGAGAAGGCAAAGGGCACCAGGGATGCCACTACCATGCTGGTGGCTGAATCCAAAGAACTAGAGCAGATTTTCTTCATGCAATTCGAAAGGTAAAAGGCTCTTCCTAGCAGGGGCCATGGTCCAGATTTGGGAAGGGTTTTGGGGGACCAGGGTCAAGGGACAAAGGCTACTTTTTAGAGGTGAACCTCCTCCTGGCCTGAAGTTGCTGCCGAGCCCCTGGGTTCTTGGATCCTGCACCAATGGGAAATGAAGGGGCTGGATATACGACAAGCCCACCTCCAACAAAGCCTTGGGTGGGTGTAGAGGATGCTCCAAAGGAAAGGCTGCTGCCTGATGTGCCCACGCCAGTGGTGGCAGTGTTCTGACGGAAGGAGGCACTGGAGGTGGCTCCAAACACAGGTTTGTTGTCACGTGTGCTGGCCACACTGAAGGCCTGGCTTTTCTGCCTGGGGTGCCCAGGATGATCTGACCTAAGCTCCCCCCTTAGTGGGTGGTAGTGCTCGTGGTTCCATTCTGTCCTGCTCCAATGCAGAACTCTCCTGATGTGGAGCTAGAGCCTGGGGTAGCCACACTGATTCCCAAGGCCCTGCTGCCAGCTGGAAGTGGTGACACTACCAATGTGTAGGAGCCAACCACTGAGCAACTGGACCTACTACTGGTGATTTGGGTTGTAGCTCTAAAGCCAGAGGTGGCTCTGTGGCCTGGGGTATACTCACTCATCTCAATGTCTTCACTGGCAGGTGGGACTGCAAATGTCCCCAACAAGAAGGGACCAAACACTGAACTATGGGGCCCACTTCTGGTGGTTTCAGTTGTAGCTCCAAAGCCAGGGATGGTGGCTGCACCAAAGCTGTCACCTGAGGCATCCTCATTCATCTCAACATCTTCACTGGCAGATGGGGCTGCTGATGTCCCCAATGGGAAGGGGCTAGACATTGAACCTAATGAGGCCTCTCCTGCTGGTTTGGGTTGTGGCTCTAAAGCCAGGGGTAGAGGCTACAGGAAGGGAGAAAACAGCCATAGTGCTAGCAAAGGCTGGCTGAGTGCTGGCAAGTGTGCTGAAGGCAGAGGCTATGGTTACCAAACCTCCAAAAGCTGAATGTGCAGGATTGCCAAAGGCTGGCTGGGCTGAGGGTGGTGTTGGCTTTGTAGCTGGGGCTGGGGCTGCAGAGTTTCCATATGTGAGAGTGCTGCCACAGCTTGGGGCAAGGACTGACTTTGCAGCCTGGTGTTGTTGCCCATCCGTGGCCTTATATGCAGGCTGGGGACTGGCTCCTTGATATGATGGGAGAGGAGGTTTGCAGCTTGAGCCAAAGGAAATGTTGAATGCTGGGGTTGTGTTACTGAATATCAGCGCTGGTTGGCTGGTGAGAGCTGTGGCTGAGGTGCTCAGGGTACCGCCAAAGCTACAGAAGCTGGCAGAGCTGATGCTGCTACCTGCATGAACAGCACTGGGAGGGGACTGGCCAGAGGTGGTGACTGTGGTTGATACATGCTTGGAAGGACACTTGCCAACTTGGAATGTGGAGCCCTTGCCTGGGATAAAGCTGGCACTGGAGGCTGGGGTTGCCCCAAAGACAAAGGGCTGTGCAGTGTAAGGGGTGGCTCTCCTCACGCTGCTCCCGGTGCTGCTCACACTGCTCAGGTCATGGCCAAAAGCAGGTTTCAAAGCTGGGTCTGAAGAAGTGCCAGCTGTGCTGATGGACACCACTGCAGAGGTGGCAGTGGCCAGGCCAGTGAAGCTAGAGGCAGTTGTGACTGTAGCACTGGCCCAGATAGTTGTGTGCTTGAATAAGGGAGCTGACAAGGGCACAGATGGGAGCAGCCCCCTTTTGCTAAAGACAGGCTGGAAGGTCAGGGACAAGGTGGTGGTGGTCATGGGGAAGGTCGAGCTACAGTGTGCTGTGCTCAAGAATGAATGCCCAGATAGCTTTGTTCTGGCTGCTAGGTGGGGCCATAAAAAGGGGCATGAACAGGGGAGATGAGAAAGGCACAGCAGGAGCTGCAGAAGGCATAGCAGGAGCCACAGAAGATGGAGGGTTAGAAGGTGGGGTGGTCAGCATTCCAAACTGAAATCCTTGCTTGGAGGTGTGGGATGGGGCAGATAGGGCTTGGGATTTGGTAAATGTCTCCTCTGGAAGGGCTACAGGTGACCTGGTGTCAGTGAATGGTATCTCAGAAGAAGCAGGGGCCAGCTCCATGAACATGACTGTGGAAGTTGAGTCTGTTGTGGTGTCTGGAAGGGGCCCTGACTATGAAGAGCCCATACAAGCCAGAAGGCTGATTGTCATTGGAGACGGATGGTCCTTGGTGGTTGCCAATCTAGCAGATTCTGGGAAGGATGGGAAGCCTGGGGGATTCTGCATTTTATTGCAGCTCTCCAATAGTGGGTCAGTGCTTGGGGCTGGGAGGGAGGCCAAGGAGGATGCAGTCTCTGCAGGAGACAGGGTAAAAGAAAATGAAGGCTGCATGGTGGTTGGGGTCTCAGTGAGGGAGATGGAGGCAGCATCAGTCGTGTCTGCCAAAATCTGGTTATACCAATTGAATGAAGCTTTCTTTTCATAGTCCAGGTCTTCAGCAGTGACTGAATAGGCAAGCTGGGTGGGGGTGGGGGTGGGGGTAAGGATGGTGGGGTGGAGGCAAAGTCAAAGGTTTCCCTCGCCTAGAAGGCAGCAGCTGAACCTTCCGTTTTCGAGGCCCAGAGCTGCGAGGTGTAGATGGGGAACTCTGGGAGTTTTGTTCCTTCCGCGTGGTCGTTTCTGCAGCCTTCTCTCCCTGGGACTCCTTGTCTTTGACAGGTGGAGTTGAGGAACTGGAATGATGACACAGCTCCTCTCCTTTTATTTTCTCTGCTGGCCTCTGTTGTGTCTGGGAGCGGGATAAGGAGGGTGAGGAACTGGGGCCACTTCTCTTCTGGAGCTGTGAGAAGCCTCGGGTAGAGCTGTAGGAACTGGTAATGGCATTGCGGCTGGGGACAGGGATGCCACATGTGTACGTGCTGCCCAAGGAGCTCACAGAAGATGTGCACCATCTCTTATTCAAGGGGTCCTCTGAGCTCTGGAAATCAGGACCTCTCTTTAGAGACTCAGGTGTAGGCACCAAAGGAGCAGGGACTCCTTTGGCCACCAGGGGTTCAAATGCTGAATGTCCAGTCCCACTACTATCATGGCACCTTCTTTTATTTTCTTGGCCATCAGCAAATATTTGGTCTTATCCACCCACTGTCTTTTTCATCCTGTCTTTGAGGGCACTCTGGACAGTCTCCTCTCCACTTGGGTCTGGGATGTGATGTGATGGTGAGGACAGTGCTGAGCTGATCACCTGCTCTGGTCCTGCAAAATGAGTCCATTTTCTGTCAGGAGGGGGGATCCTCACAGTCTCCAGGCCACCCACCCTCCTGAAATGACAGACAGCAGAGTCTTCTTGTTGGGGCAGCCATCCCAGCACACCCTGGGAAGTACCTCCAGAAGGGAATACCAGGGTTGTTGGAGTGGATGCCATCTTTGAGGTGTCATTACATAGCACTTTGAGGACACCCCACAGTCCCTGTGGCAAGGCCTCCTAGAGGCCCGGAGCAGAGGAGTGGGGAGTGAGGGCAAACATGGTGGACACGATGGGTCAGCTGGGCGGGAGGTGGGGTCCGGGTGGGTGGGTGGCAGTCCGACCTCTCCTGCTGGTCCCTACCCTCCTGAGTAGGTGCAGGTTTGTTCAGGCAACTGCCCCTGAGGGCAGTTCAGCAGGGTCAGGTCTTTCAAATACCATCCGCAATTCTAGAGGTTTCCATTGACTACAGACTTTGCCAGGGGTGAAGGGATGAGTGTTCACTGACGTTCTGTGTTCTGAGCAGTGAGAATAAGTCACCGGGCTTGAGCTCAATCTGTGCAAGGTTCGAGATTCCAGGGTCCGGATCCTCCATGACCAATCTGACCTGAGCACCTGCTGCCAGCACCAGGTACAGCAGGAGGTCGAGCAGAAGTGGAGAACCACCCAGGACAGTCCTGACACTTGCTCTGGGCCTGCATATGTGCAAAGTTGCCCCAGAGAATACTTCTTTTAGCATCTTTTCAACATGTGCTGCTGTTGTTGACAGCATGAGTACTACAAGAGGGCATACACACACTCAGACTATGATGAAATTAATGACCTGACTCATCACCATTGTCTGATCCACACCCTCAGCCATGCAACTTTGCACTGCCCTCCTACTCAGCATCTGGGTGTAATTCTCCAACCCCAAGCTCAGCATGTGTCTGGCTTTGGCCAATGGGATGTTAGCCAAAATGCAAGCTGCTGTGAAGGTATCATTTGGCCAGCTGACCTTGAGCTTCTGTAATCCCTGGAAAGACATATGGGGTCCAGCCATCTAGTCTCTGTAGGATGAAAAAATTGTGACACTGAGCTGCCTTAGCCAAGGCCAGATGAGAGCACAGCTCCTAGCCAGTCTGCTGGTGCACAAGAAATATTTATTGTTCAATGTCCTTGAAGTTCTGTGGTTATTGGTTATGCAGCTATAACTAATTGATACATATTCTAATTAGTTGCAAACCCACAGAAAGACCTTGTAGCAGACATTGTCCAAGGACATGATGCATTCCTCAGAGCACTCATGGGAAACTGGAGTAAAGAAAAGTTGAATGATGTGGAGAATTAGTCTAGGAAGTTTAATTCTTATAACTGGCATTTCAAAAGATGCAAGCAACACTATTCAGAGAAAATCTAAAATGTTATGATATTTCAGCAAGATGGGAGATAGAATCAAAACATGTGCACAGGTGTCAAAAAGGATCAATGGAGAAAGATGCATAGATGGATGTCCATGTGTAATGTCACAATTTCAACATACCAGGGATACAGAAGACATCCTAAAAGCTTCTGGGAGTGAGTAAGTGGGAGAGAGAAGAATTAGATTGCATTGTACCTCTCACCAGGAAAACAAAATGCTGGGAAATATTAGAGCAATAATTTTAAGCTCGATTCTTTTTCTTTAACCTGGTATCTGATTTAGTCCCAGCTATATTAGCAGCCAAATGAAATCACAAAATAAAATTTTGTCTGTTGTGAGGACTCTGAAACTTTCCTTCCACAGATGTTCGCTGAGAAAAAATATTTCCGAGGATATAATCCAGCCAAGGGCTTCCTTATTCTTTGCAGAACTTATATAGGAGTACAAAGGCAGATTTGCAAATTGTGTTCTCTGCTCTTTGCCCCTCTTATTCCTACCATTGGCTCCATCTTCATCCTTAGTAAGGGAACTCACAGCACCCATATTCTGTTTTATATGGAATTATAAAAAATTGAAATAGCCAATACAATTCTTAGAAATAAAAACAAATCTGGAGGTATCACATTACCAGACTTCAGGTTATACTACAAATCTATAGTGATCAAAACAGTGTGGTGCTGGCACAAAAATAGAGACATAGATCTATGGCATAGAATAGAAAATCTAGAGATGAACCCTATCACATATCATCATTTGATCTTTGATAAACCAAACAAAAATTGGTGGTACCACGTATGGTGCATCTTACAAGGGTACATGTGAAACTTACTTAATGTAGAATATAAATGTCTTAACACAATAACTAAGAAAATGCCAGGAAGGCTTTATTAATCAGTTTGATGAAAATGTTTTAAATTACATATAAAACCAGTGTATGGTACCCCACGATTGCACTAATGTACACAGCTATGATTTAATAAAGAAAAATATGCATTGTGGAAAAGAATCCCTGTTTAACAAATGGTGCTAGAAGAACTGGTTAGCCACTCGTAGAAGATTAAAACTGAATCCACACCTCTCACCACTAACAAAAATTGATTCTCGCTGGATAAAAGACTTAAATTTAATACATGAAACTATGAAAATAGTAAAACAGAGTGCAGGGAAAGTGCTTCAAGATATTGGCCTGGGAAAATATTTTATGAGGAAGAGCCCCCTGTAATTGCAGCAATACCAAAAATAAATAACTTGGATTTGATCAAACAAAAATCTTCTGCACAGGTAAGTGCACTACAACCAAAGCAAACAGACAGCTGTCAGAACTGGAGAAGATTTTTGCACATTATGATTCTGACAAAGGTCTGATAACTAGAATCTACAGAGAACTCAAATGGATCAATAAGAAAAGAACAAAGAACCCCATTTCTTTGTGGGCAAGAGACTTGAACAGAAATCTCTCAATATAATAGTTGAATGACCAAGAAACACATGAAAAAATGCTCATCATTTTAATCATTGGAGAAATGCAAATCAAACCACCTTGAGATGTCATCTAACTCCAGTAATAGTAGCCCACATAACAAAATTCCAAAACTACAGATGTTGGCGTGGATGTGGACAGAAGGGAACATTTCTGCACTGCTGGTGGGAATGCAAGCTAATATGTTCCTTTTAGAAAGAAGTTTGGAGAACACTCATGATCTAAAAGTAGACCTGCCATTTGATCCTGCAATTCCTCTACTAGGTATATCCAAAAGACCAAAAATCCCTTTGCAACAAAGATATTTTCAGATTGTTCATTGCAGCTCAATTCAATATTGCCAAGTCATGGAAGAAGCCCAAGTGCCCATCAACCCATGAATGGATTAATAAACTGTGTTATATGTACACCATGGAATACTATGCAGCCTTAAAAAAGATGGAGACTTTACCTCTTTTATGTTTACATGGATGGAGGTGGAAAATATTCTTCTTAGTAAAGTATCTCAAGAATGGAAGAAAAAGTATCCTATGTATGCAATACTTTTATGAAACCAATTTATAATTACTCACATTTTCTTATGAAAGATAGATCACAACTATAGCCTAGGATGGAGGAAAGAAGTAGAGAGAGATAGGAGGGGAGAGGAGAGGTTTGATAGAGGGAGGGTAAATGGTGGGACCACACCTATGGAACATATTGTAAGGGTACAAGTCAAATCTACCAAGTATAGAACATAAATGTCTTAACACAATAATTAAGTAAACGAGGTGAAAGCTATATTAATTAGTTTGATGTAACCATTCCAAATTGTATAAAAAAATCAACACATTGTACCCCCCCAAAGCATAAATGTATTCACAATCTATGTGTATATGACTTAATAAAAGGAAAAAAAATCACCTAACTCCAGTAAGATGAGCCCACATCATAAAGTCCCAAAACTGCAGAATCCATGGATATGGAGAGAAGGGAACACTTCAACATTGCTGGTGTGATTGCAAAGTAATACAACATTTATGGAAAGAAGTATGGAGACTCTTCAAAGAACTAAAAGTTGGCATTCCATTTGATCCCACAATTCCATTACTAGATATCTACCCAGAAGTACAAAATTCATTTTACCACAAAGACATTTGTATCAGAATGTTTATTGCAGCCCAATTCATAATTGCCAAGTTGCAGAAGCAACTCAAAGATCCATCAACCCATGAATGTATTAACAAATCATGGTATGTGTATACCATGGAATACTGTTCAGCCATAAAAAGATGGAGATTTTACAACTTTTATGTTTACTTGGATGGAGTTAAAACTCATTCTTCTTAGTAAAGAATCTCAAGAATGGGGAAAAAATGTATCCAATGTACTCAATACTATTATGAAACCAATATATAAACACACACTCATATGAATGATAAAATACAAATACAGTCTAGCAAGGGGGAAGGGCGAAAGGGAGAGGAGAGGGGATGGGGGAGGGTGATTGGTAGGAGGAGCTAGGGCATTTGGTGAGATCTGACCTAATGTGCATAATGCAAGGATATATTTCAAAATAAAATAAGAGTAAATTTTAAATGTCTTATCACAAAAAAAGTGAGGTGGTGGCTATGTTAATCAGTTTGATTTAAGCATTGTACATTGTATATCAAATCATCACATTGTACTGTATAAATGTATGCAGTTATGATTTAATAAAAATCAAATTAAAAAATAGGAAAAAAGAACTACAGTAAATAATGAGAATCAACTTTATATTTTTTTATAAAAATAGAGTCATATAGTACACACAGTTTTACATGAACTTTTTATTCTGTGTATGTTTTCCTATTTTAATAATGTCATATTTAGTGGATATATAAATATTCTTTAACTGTTTGATTCAAATAAATCTCTAAGACCATCAATTAAGTCTAAGGTACATAACAATAAAAACTTCAGAAGAAAGTGTGGGCAGAACTCTTTACAAAATTTGCCCTAGGTAAAAATTTATGAAGAAGATACCATTGGCAATTGCAGCAAAAACAAAAATAAATGAGATTTGATCTCACCAAATACTCTTTATGTTAAAACGCTTATGTACAATTAAGGCATAGTCAACAAAGCAAATAGACAACCTTTACAATGGGAGAAGATATTCACATGTTATGAATCTGATCAGAATCTACAAAGAACTATAGTAAATCAACAAGAAAATAGCAAACAACCGCACTAGTCATTGGCCAAAACACATAAACAGAATCTTTCCCCCAAAGGACAGGTGAATAGTCAATAAACACATGAAAAAAGTGCTCATTATTCCTAATCGTCAGAGAAATGCAAATCAAAACCTTTTCAAGATAGTACCTAACTCCAGTGAGAATAGCCCAAAGCTGCAGATGGTGGCATGGGTAAAGAGAGAAGGGAACGCTTATGTACCTTTGGTGGGATTGCAAACTAATATAGACCTTTTGGAAAGAAGTATGGAGAATCCTCAAAGAACTAAAAATAGATCTTCCATTTTATCCTCCAATACTATTACTGGGTGTCTACCTAGAAATAAGAATACCACTTTATCATAAGGAGATTTACACTAAAATATTTATAGCAGCTCAATTCATAATGGAAAAGATGTGGAAACGACCCAATTGCTCATCACCACATGAATGGATTAATAAACTGTAGTATATGTGGAATACCATTTAGCTATTAAAAAGATGGAGATCTTGCATCTTTTCTATTTACCTGTATAGATCTGGAGAACATTCTCCCAAGTAAAGTATCTCAAGAATGGAAAAGTAAACATCCCATGTACCCAATACTATGTTAAAACTACCCTGTTTCCCCGAAAATAAGACAGTGTCTTATTTTAAGGTGTGCTCCCAAAGATGCACTAGGTCTTACTTTCAGGGGACGTCTTATCTTTCCTGTAAGTAGGTCTTATTTTCAGGGAAACAGGGTAGTAGATCAACAACGATAGGCTCATAGGAGAAAAAACACAATTCAGTTTCATGAAGGGTGGATTGAAAGTGGTGGAGGGCGGTTGGTAAGTTTCTACCCAACAGGTATAATGTAGGGGTGTATGGCATATTTTCTGAGTGAGGTGCTCAACTGCAACTCAGTCTTTACCTCACAAACAATGTTACCAATTTTATGTATCCTCCTACTAATCAAAAAACAAATTTTGTCTTATGAAAATAAATAAAGGAAAACAAAGATAAAGTATTTAAGATATCTAGCTTTTGGGTGTATTATAAATACAAAAGAGCCTCCAAAGTTGACCACCTCCATACATTGACCACCTCTTTAATTTGACCTTATTTTTATAGACCAGACATGTACCTCATGTACTTATCAGTACAGTAGGCCTACTTCCTTACGTTAATCACCTTCGTACATTGACTTGTTTGTTACAGTCCCTTGGGTGGGGTTCTTATCTATATAGATAGAAACATAAATGTAGACCCATAATCATTGCCATCTTCTTTGTGACCTTGTTTTATCCTGGTCCTGGGCCCTAATCACTATCAAATTCATCCTGCCTAGTCAGAGCATCCTGCACAAGGTCCTGGTCCCTGTGTGTTATCTTAGCTAGAGATGACCACTGTTATCTGAGGTTAATTCTACCAAATAGATAGGCAATGGCAGGAACTTCAAAGGACCACCCCTTGATACTGATCCCATGCATCATTCTGGGCTCAGGCTCGATCCCCACAAACTGTCCATCTGCAAGGATGTCTCTATGTTGTGCTTGTGAAGTCAGTTCTGGCCTCTCAGCACCCACCCTCCACCCTTCCACCTCCAACTGTATGCTAGAAGGCTCACTGTATAACCTTATCATTGGAATTCCTTGCCTTCCCATTTCTAGTTGGTTCAACTCATAAGAAGTCAGCAGAAAATCAGAAGGAAGATACAGAGTGAAGCTAAGATAAATATTTCCCGAGGTCCCTTCCCACAGGGATGCCTTGTGCTGATAAAGCCTTTGATGGAGGTGATTACCCATCCAAGATGAGCCTTTTGGCAACTTTCACAAATTCTCTCCATATATTTTTCATTGACTGCCCCCTTCTCTCAGCCCTTTGAAACTAAGAATGGTTACATTTCCACAGATATTAGCTTTAAGCCACTGCTCTGTCTTGAGATCTACATACCTGTTCACCCAGTTGTAAATAGTGCCTTATAAAACCTACCTCAAATTACCCTAATTTGAGTATTTCATCTGTATCCTGCCATGACCCTGACTAATATGCTTCTCTTAAACTACTGTAGCCCCCCCAGGGAAAAAGTCATCGTTTCCCTTATTTTGAAACTTTGACAGTCCTTAGGAAGCTTAGAAAAACCTTTGTGCCAGTCACTTTAGGTGAAAGTCTGTGACTTACTTCTGTTCCAATTCTCCTGGGGCAGAAATGACTCTGTAGGTGACTTCTATTGAGACCACTTTAGTCTAATGTCTATTGGACATTTTAGGGCAAGAGAATGGAGACTCAATTTTAGAAAGTTCTAAATCTTGTGCTAAATAAAACTGAGTGGAGAATCAAAGACAACATTAAAACTATGTTTCTATTTTCTTTAGAGTCTTTAGTTGGGTCAGATGTTTAGAGACAAGTCTTTAGGAGTCACTCCATTAGTAAGTCAATAGGACTATGTGGTTGACAAATATGTAGTGACAACCTCAGGAATGAGAAAACTATGAAAGCTGGCTGAGCCATCTCTTCTGACAATATAACTCAGGAGTTCTGAGGTGTCTGCATGTCCTTCCATTTGGATATTTGCCTGAAGGTGATGGGGCAGGATGGCAGTGGGATTTAGCACAGATTCCTTAAAATGCACTAAGGTAAAAAAATAGACCCATGACTGAAAATAATGAAGCCTGGTGAGGCTTTTATTTTAACTCATAGACACAGATCCATAACTGTTGCCAATGAACTTTAAGGTGGGCTTTGTAACTCCTTGTTAAAGAAACTAATGAGATTGGAGATGTTCATCCTCGAAAGAATCCAGAAAAAATAATTATGGAATCTTGGCCAACTTTTATTGATTATTTGCTTTGGTAGAAATGATGGTAGATCATGTCAATTATCTGAGCAGGTAGTGAAATATCTGACATGCTTTTCAATTTTAAAGTTAATTTTAGCCCATACAAAATTTTTATGACCAAGGGAATTTATGAGAAGAATTCCGTGATGGATCATTATGGCAGAATTGGATGATTACTTTCTAAATCATAGCACTTTAAAACTAAAATAAGGCATTGTTCGTGGATAGACACTATTGACTTTGAGTGGCCTGAAAGTCAGATACCTCTTCCATAAACAACATACACACAGTATAATTTTGTTATCTAAAGGAGTATATCAAGGAATATTTTTACATGAAAATTTCCATTGTACAATTTTCAGAGGCAAACTGTTGCATATATCAGCATTTCACATTGCTCCCCTTGACTCACAGGGAAGTTTTTATTTTGCTACCAACCAAAAGAATCTGCTTTTCTTCACTATAGAAATAGAATTAAATTGATGGGCTTATTGAAAGAAGAGAGATGTCCAAAACATGTGTGAATACTGAGGATGCTTACATCCAGGTTATTGATGTGACTGTGGTAAATTCAGCTCCTTTATTTGAAAATGGCTCATGTATGGCATGTGATGTGCGTGCATACCTGTGTGCTCGTCATGGACATGCATTAAAACCAGCAAAGCTTTGAGAGCCCACACATGTGTCTTTAAAAGATTTTTCTTATTTACCAGAAGTGTGACTTGGATGATTTGCCATGAATTCCTGATTTTCTGGCTTCTCACTTACAACAAGAAAGAATCACAGCTTAAATGTTAGATAACTTGGATGGGATTACCACAAAGAAGGTAATACTGTGGACTCCCCACTTATGTATTGGATCTGAAACCAAGCCAGCTCCACATTGTGTAATGTTTCTAGCCTGCGCTTTTCTCCTAGCTTTATTTAGGTGTAAGTACCTTAAAAACTGCACATAATTGATGTGTACAATTTCATGAGGTTAGTCATGTGTAAATACTCATGTTACCATGACTATAATCCAGGTAATAAACAAATTCATTACCTCAAAAAGTTTACTTTTGTCTTTGTTTGTGTTTTCTAAGACAATTTCACATGAGATCTGCTCTCTTAACATATTTTAAGTACAAAATAAATTATCATTAACTATAGGCAGTATGTTGTATAGCAGATCTCTGGAACTTTACTCATCTTGTGTAATTGTAACTTTTTACCCACTGAAAAGGAGCTCTCCACACCCTTCTCCCATCCCCAGGAAACTGCCATTCTATTTTCTGCTTTTATACCTTTGACTATTTTATAAATGCTTCATAGAAGATCATACAGTATTTGTCTTTCTGTGACTGACTTAAGTCACTTAGTGTAATGCTCTGATGGTCCATTCGTGTTGTCACATATGACAGAATGTTCTTTTGTGGGGCTGAATAATATTCCATTGTGTGTATGAACCATGTTTTCTTTATCCGTTTATCTGTTGATGGACATTTGGGCTGTTTCCATATGTTGACTATTGTGAATAGTGCCGCCATGAACATGTAGATATCTTTTGGATATACATCTTTACTTTCTCTTGAATATATACCCAGCAGTGGGATTGCTGGGTCATCTGGGTCTTCTACTTTTTATTTTTTGAGGATCCTCCATACTGTTTTCCCTAGATGAGTTCCACTTCTTTACTCACTAATGGTGCCCCACTTCCTTCTTTGCCTAGTTGATATATTTGACCTATGGATGCTGCATGTATGGGACTCACCTGAGAATAAAGATTTGTAGTAAAATTGAAATACTTCAGAGCCAATGGAAGAAAGTGACAACAGGCTAAGAGCTCATGGGAATGTGATAAAAAGAGTTCTTGCAGGAGAGTAGTTGTGGATTAAAGTGGTGCAGGTGAGGAAGGTCACCTTTTCCTTTCTCCTCACCTCCTCTTGTCTCTTCCTCTTTCCATCTTTCCCTTATTTAGAATGTTCATTTGAAGATAAGAGATTTTCATACCTTCTGTGGATGCCACACAACAACCCCTCAAATCTGTCCTGCTTTTTCTTTAGAGTCTCAACTCCCCATCTAGAAGTACTATCTAGAGTGGCCCATTAGTCTCTTCTCCTTCCTGGTCAGGAAAGGTGAACTGGAGGGAGGAGTTTTGATCACAACTAGATCTCCAAGAAAGAAAAACTCTTTTAGTGTTAAAAGTGAAAATGTAGTTGGGAGGTTTTTAAGGATTTGTTGAATTTAGCTAAAGAAGTAATACACTTTATTAATACTATAGTTTCTTGATCTAATAATAGATCATTAGTTAAAAAGGGTCTTCCATATAATTCACATGGGCTATAACTGAGATTCTGAGATAAATATCTTATCCTAAGGAGAACAATGGAAAGTAATTTACTCCAAGGAAGATGAATCTCTTGAGTTAACTTTCATATCTGTCCTTTGATTTTTTATCATTCATTTTTTCTACTTTCCTAGAGGATTGGGGCCTTCAAGAAGAGTGTAGATGATATTTTATGCCCAAGCCTTTAGATATTCCCCATGTAATAATTGTTTTGAAGGAAGGGCTATTATCACTTTGCAAACTTTGAGGATGTCTAAACCTGGGTATAGTCTTATGTATTAAAGCCTTTGTAATGTCCTGGGCCTTTTGTGTTCTGCAAGGGAATGCTTTAACCTAATTAGTAAAAGTCCCCACAAATACCAGCAAGTATTGTATACCATGTACCTTAGGGAGATGAGTAAAATCTATTTTCCAATCTTCACCTGCATATTTACTGTTTTTCTATACTTAGGGAAGCTAGATGATGATATTTCTTTAGCTTAATTTGGTCCTTGTCCTTCCAATGCTTGGGGAAAAATTCCTAAGGAGAGTGGTCTCCTTGCACTTGTCTGGATTTAGCCACAGTTACTAGTGTAGTGCTTTGTACCCGTGGGCTCTCCTGTGCTTATTACTTGTCAGCAGTACAGCCTGGGAAATCAGGTATCTTGGAGCCTGGTCTCACCTGATGCAAGTTCTGCCCCTTTCTTCACCTGCCATTGAGTATATGACCACAGGGTCATAGAAAGTCACCAGCTCCATCCTGAAGAAATTACAGGGCAGTCTGTTAATCAAAGTAGGGATGAGCCCCGCACCAGCATGGTGCTTGCATGTGTTAACCCTTTATAATTTTTACCAACTTTTTCTAAACTCCATGTAACAAGGGAAAATAGGCTTTTTATCATGAGCAGGTCTTAAATGCTATGTTTTCCAACCTCTCTTTCTTCCCCCAAAGTTAGCAAGGCAACAATAATTAAACTCAGTAACAAATCAAGATTGAGAGACACTTTGAAACTTTTGCATTAGAATTAGTTACAACTAGCCTAAGTCTTAGAGAGACCTGGAATTCTTTTAAACCTTCCCATTTACACTAATAGACCAGAAAAACTCAAATACCCAGGGTGATTTTCTTTGCCTTTCTTCATTTTTAAGAGACTGAACTGTAGCTTAGGGTTTAGGGCCATTCTTGCCATGGGTGGGTGCCTTGGGCTTCCTTTCACAGGCTCCTGGTTGCCCAGAGAAGCCACATAGGAGAGGCATTTTGCACTTTGTTTGGAGCTGATTTCTTGGCCTCTAACTATTAGCATAGTTCAGCTTTTTTCTCAAACACACAAAAAGGCAATTGAATTTAATTTGAAGTGAACGGCAATAAAAAGGATCTTACAACACACCTACACATCTGAAGCACAGTTACAACATCTGAAAAAAACTAGAATGAGCCAGTACAAACTTAAGTAAATATATAAAAGAATCCTTTACCAACATTCGAACAAAACATGCAAACTACAAGTAGAGAAAGAGAAAGCAGCAGGGACGTGTAGAGATAAATAAAAGTTTGGGACCATGGAAGACAAGAGCAGATAGTAAAAGAGCTGGGAGAGCATGTTCTTCAGAAGGCCCTAGTGTTCTGGGGTTAGAACCATTGCTGGGGACCCCAGGACCTCTGGGTGCTATTTCTTTGCTGGGCTCTCAACCAGAGAAAAGGAGTGGATACAGAACAGGTTCAAAAGCCATTAAACATTCCATTTGGCTCTTTTTGGGGGCCAAGTAGAATTAGAAAATTCATTCCCCAGCAGCCTCTCACCGTGACCTGGAGGTCAGCAGCTGCACTATGAACTTTTACTGGCTGATAGGCATCAAAATTATTATCTCCATTATTATGACTATACAGAAAAATAAGATAGAGGTAAGTAGTTCTGTTGCTTACCACAATCGTCAATCCTGTTCACAGCAGATCTTCAATCCTGGACTAGTCCCCCAAATATGATACCAGAATTTCTTCTTCAGTAAGTACTTGGTCTCAGAGATTAGAAGAATAAATCCACAGACCATAGATCAGTGGTAAGACAGTATTTATTTTATAGAAAAGAATACAGAAAAAGAACCAGAGCTGATGGTAGAGGGAAAAACCCAATTGGGGAAAAAAAAAAATCTCTCCTCCTGGGTCCTTTGTCTAGAAGGTATATATCTATATATAACCCAATAAATGAGTGGATACAATCCCTTCCATTCCCAGGCCTAGGAAACTTACATGAAATTGACCAGGCCTGGGAAATAAGGGGTTCTGGTTTAGCTGCAAGTACATGGGGAGGAAGGCAGGTGCCTTCACAGCTGGCCTTCCTGGTGCCTTCACAATTCCCGGAGCTGGCAACCTGGAGCTCAGAGATAGTCATATTTGTCATTTTCCAGAAACAGCAAAGAATTTGGTGTGGTACAGAGGAGACATGGATGCTTGTATTAGAAAGCTAGGTTAGAAAGGTAACAGTAGATGCCTGTGTAGATGATAAAGGAACTTGTGAGCCATTGTAAAATCTGTGGTGTTCCTCAGAGTGAAATGGGGAGCGACTGCAGGAGTTTGAGGAGGTAATTGGGACATTGTCACTTTGTTATTAAAATCCTCTGTGAAGAACTGTGTGTAAGATAGCAAAGGGCAAAGGCAGGAAGGTCAGTTGAAATAATATAACCATAATTCCATTGTTGATATATAAATGACACTCAGTCACATGACTACGAGAAGTCACCTAGGGAGGTATGATAGATATAAAATTTGCCTGAAAGTCAATTTGCTCACTCCTTCCTCTTCCTCTCACAGTCCCAAATCACCCATTAAACTCCAAGCTCTTCTCCTCCTGTTGTGTTTATTAACCAAACTCAACAAGGTACTTATCAATAAAAATGTCCTAGCACTTTACAGTATCCCTATTTTGTGAGTAAAATTGTGCTTTTAATTACATTTTAGCCCCTTTAAAATATGAACAGCTTTTCACTTTTCTTTCATTAAATAAATGAATATTTGGCTTATTGATTTCTTTGTGGAAGAAAAACATGATGGAAGTGAAATGACCCCAGGAACACTTGAAGTCTTGGTACTGGATAATAGATGCATCTAGAATTAGCAAGGTGAGTACCTACAGCATTGATTGATGTGTAGCCTAAGGAAAAGTCAATACAATTTTTAGTTCCACATATTTCTCAGTTGGGAGTCTACATGGTGTAGAATTGAGTAATATCACAGAAATTTCTTCTTGCCTCTCAATTAGAATGTGAACATAATCAGAGAGCCAAGATAGGAAAGTTGAAGATACACTAGGTTACCCTAGGGAAAAAAGAAATTTTATGATTTGATTGGGAATGTGCTTCTATGGTAGATTCTTACTTGGAAACGCCCAGTGATTAATTGTTATAATTTTGATTGAGGTCAAGTTTGGTCAAGAACATCTTCCTAAGAGGAAGAGCAAAGTAAAGAATGTTAAGTCTATTTCACAGAACTGATGTCTCCTATGGGGATTCTTAATTTACCAATCTTTAGGAGGAGGGGCAAGATGGTCGACTGGAAGCAGCCTCCAACATAGGCTCCTCTCAGAGAGAAGGATAATGTCTAGAGGGTATCCAATTGAGCTGAAGACAGGAAGCCCAGCCGAGAGAGAAGAGAGATAACTATAGGCCACCCTTGCTGAGGCAAGCTGTGATTCCATGACAACAATCTGCAGGTACAAAACTCAACCAAAAGGAAAAATGCCCTCCCCCTTCCCCAAGAAAGCTGTGGGTTCTTTTTTTCCTTTTCCTTTCACTCTTTGTTTGCTCCTGTGGGATTTCTACAGGCAAGTAGTGAACTGAGAACCTCTAGTCTCACCCCATGGGTGAGAGCAGTAAGAAGTGGGGACTACTTCCTCCAGAGGGGCCCTGTGGTGACTCTGAACATTCTCTTACCAGGCAGAAAAATTGAACTAACATTTTCCCTGCCATTCTAAACTTTCAGTCCACCTTTCCCCCCTAACCACATAAACCAGATCCCTAACCCCTACAGAGAATGAGGGAGGAGACTCATGAGCAGCGCCTTCCCCTCCACCCCACCAGCCTGCCTGACTGAGTGCCCCATACCCAGCCCAGTAGGTCCCCTGCTCCCTCCCTTTCTCCAAGCTGCACTGTGCCCCTGGTGCCCTTCCTGCCTCTGTGCTGTGCCCTGCCCACCTGGACCACTGAGGCCTTGTGCCATGCCCTGCCTGCCAGAGAACGCTGAAGCTATGCGCCATGCCAAGCCCCTGCCTGACCAGAATCACCAGTGGAGTAGTGCTCTCCTTACTGAAGTCACCAGGCACCGGATACTGCTGGGTATCTGGCATCATCAGATACGCTGAATTGCATGCAGCATACCCTGCCCTGATGCCAGATCCGTGTGCAGCATGCTCCTAGAGCTGCGCCTACAGCCAGAGAGAGCCAACTTTGAGCAGCCAGTAGACCTGTGCTATCTAGCTGCTGGAGACCTTTGAAACTCTCCTTCCTACCTGAGAGTTCGTACTGACAGGGTCAATTGGTTCAGAACCCATAACTTGGGACAATCACCCAAGGACCCTCTAGGGTGATACCCTGGTTGTCTAGTAACAAGAAGGGTTGATTTTCCCATTCCAGTTGTTGTCTGGGTAAGTGGGGTTTCTTAATTGCTTGTATTTCTTCACAGCTAAGACTTCACCAGAGTCACTGATGCACCAGGATCAGACAAGAATCAGTTGAATACAAGACTGAGCCACCTAACCCCACCACACCAAGCAGGTTTCCCCAGCCTCAGACTGTAATACTTGTACAGGTCCTTTGCAAAGCTAAAGGGGAAAAAGCTACCATCATCAGTCCCAGATCCTTACAAAAGGGCTGGTTAACCACAACCCCAGGAAACCCCAATCCAATCTCACCTTACCAGACCACCTAGCCAACAGTGAAAAACAATCATGAGGGGGGAATCAGCAGGAAAAACTCTGGCAACATGAACAATCAGACTAGATAAACTTCCCCAAGAAATGATAAAGCAGATATAGTACAAGATCCTATTCACAAACAAATGGCTGAGATGACAAAAATTGAGTTCAGAATTTGAATAGCAAATAGGATCAACAAAATGGAGGCAATGATGAAATTAGAATTTAAAGCAGAAATTCAAAAGATGTCTCAAAAACTTAATGACTTTAAAGACAAAATGACCAAAGATTTTGACACAATAAAGCAAGAATTTGCATCCCTCAAAGATCTAAAAAATATAGTAGCATCCCTCAGTAACAGAAGGGAGAAGGCAGAAGAAAGGATCTCCGAAAGCTTTTGAACACTTCCAAACACTCAAAGAGGATAAAAAGTGGAGAACAAAAATGGATCATTCTCTCAGAGAGCTCTGGGATAATTCAAAGAAGTCTAATATTCACCTTATAGGAATACCTGAAAGTGATGAGCTTGCTCAAAGTATACAGATGCTTTGTTTCATGGAATAATTAAAGAAAATTTTTGAGACATGCCCAGAGATTCTGAAATTCAGATAGCAGACAGTTTCAGAACATGGGCATGACTCAACCTGAATAAAAATTCTCATAGACACATTATAATTAATTTTGCTGAAGTTAATATGAAAGAGAAAATTCTTAAAGCTGTAAAACATAAGAAAACCATTACATACAAGGGGAAGAACATTAGAATGACTGCAGATCTCTCCACTGAAACTTTCAAGCTAGAAGAGGGTGGTCATTGACCTTTAATTTCCTTAAACAAAATAACTTTCAACCCAGGATCCTATATCCAGTTAAACTGAGTTTTATCTATGATGGAGAAATTAAATACTTTAATGACATTTACATGTTGAAGAAATTTGCTATAACTAAACCAGCTCTTCAGGATATGCTCAGACCTATCCTGCTGACAAAGGTCAAATAACCAGAATCCACAGAGAACTCAAACTTACTACTAAGCAAAAATCAAGTGATCCCATTTCATTGTGGGCAAGAGACATGAACAAAAGCTTCTTTGAAGAAGAAGGCTCATGGCCTACAAACACATGAAAAAATGCTCATCATCTGTAATCATCAGAGAAATTCAAACCAAAACTACTCTGATATACCATCTAACTCCAGTAAGAGTAGCCCACATCACAAAATTCCAAAACAACAGATGTTGGCGTGGATATGGAGAAAAGGGAACATGTCTGCAATGCTGGTGGGAATGCAAGCTAGTACATTCCTTTTGGAAGGAAGTTTGGAGAACACTCAGGGATCTAAATGTAGATCTGCCATTTGATCCTGCAATTCCTCTTCAAGGTGTATATCCAAAGGACCAAAAATCATTTGGAAATAAAGATATTTGCACCAGATTGTTCATTGCAGCTCAATTCATAATTGCCAAGTCATGGAAGAAGCCCAAGTGCCCATCAACCTACAAATGGATTAATAAATTGTGGTATATGTATACCATGGAATATTATGCAGCAGTAAAAAAAATGGAGACTTTACCTCCTTTATGTTTACATGGATGCAGCTGGAAAATATTCTTCTTAGTAAAGTATCTCAGGAATGGAAAAAAGTTTCCAATGTACTCAGCACTACTGTGAAACCGATTTATAATAACTCACACTTGCATATGAAAAATGAAACACAACTTTAGTCTATGATGAAGGAGGGAACAGGAGGGCGAGGGATGCGGAAGGGGTGGAAGGGATAGTAGGGGATAGTAGGTGACCACAACTATGGAGCACATTGCAAGTACAAGTTGGTTCTATCATGTGTAGAACACAAATGTCCTAATGCTATATTAGGTAAATGAGATGAAAGCTATACTGATTAGTATGATGTAAGCACTCCAATTTGTAAAAATAATCAACACACTGAAATGGGCATAAATGTATTTATGATCCATGTACAAAAGACTTAATAAAAAAAAATTTACCAATCTTTAAATTGTGTCTGTATGTATGTGTCTATTGAAATTAGTTGGCACACAGATATTATGTGGTCATTTTCTAAAACTTTAAGTTATTCAGAAAAAGTACAAAGAAGGAGGCAAAAGAGATAATCATTTCAAATCCCACAATTCATAATAATCACTGGCGGTATTACATAACCATATGTATTTCAAGGTCATGTATCTGTACACATTTAAAGATGGAAGTGTAGAGAGCTTGACAGATAAATGGGTAGGATAAATAATATTACAAAAGCTCATTAGGAATATATATACATATGTGTGATATATACATATATTCCTTTATTAAAATGTATGTATTTGACTTTACTTGGGATTGGCAAAAACATTCTCTGTGAATTTATAGAAGAAAAGTAAATTGATAAGAAATTGAAATAAATACCAAAATTCAGTTAAATACTTACTTTTCAACAAAGACATAAATTTCTAAGTGATCTCTTTATGGTTCAGTAAAAAAGATTAAAAACCATATTTCAGGTTTGTCTGACACCTTCAACATAATGTAACTTCCATCTTGTTTATTTTTGCATTTATTATCTAGAATACAATTTCTCAAACTTTTTTATCTTTGGCTCTCTTAAACAAAATTATGGAGAACTGGAAAGAGCTTTGTGTTAGAGTTAACCATATCTACAATCTCAGAAATTGAAGCAGAAATTTAAAAAAATATTTATAATCCCCACAGATTAACAATAATAATAATAGAGGAGAGTTCCAAGATGACAAAATAGTGGCACCTCCTCACTAACCTCTCTTGGGAATGTTGGGGAGAAGTGAGACTAGCTGGCACCATTTGGATTATCCCACTTAGAAATGGCTCTGTAAAGGCACAAAATGACAGCATAGGACATCAGGAGCAGGAAAGATAAGAAGGGAGAGAAGCCACTGGGGAAAGTGGGTGAAGAGAAGTCTGGTGCCCCGGGGCAGAGACTTCATGTAGAATTGCTACTAGGAAACCACCACCACCCACCATAGCTCCATGCTGAGGTGGTCTTGGGATTGACTTGAATCCTGAGTGGGTCTGAGTGTGTGATGTGGGGGAACAATAGATGATGGCCCCAGGATGCCAGTTGCACAAACTCTGGCTCTTTTGGGGAGGGAGGGCTAGAGAGGGAGAAGGCTGCCCTGTAATTTCTTCAGGATGGAGCTGGTGAGTTGCTGAAGGCTGCTACCCTCACAGAGAACAGGTGAGTCCGCACAGGAGAACTTGTGTGTGGGGTTCCTAGTAGGCTACTGTGCATTGGAAGGATGGCAAGCTGCCATCCCACTTTGGGGACACAAGAGGTGCATGAAGGTCATTTAAGCCTGAGATTGTAGTCACCCAGTTTGGTCCCACATGGCACAGCTTTCCAGAGACCTTGTGGTCCCATGAGTTGACCAGCTGCACAGCTGGTTAGGGCTCTGCCTTCCAAGCTTGGGCAACCACCTCTGGGATGGCCCTGTGGGTTCTCTAAGCATATGAATTAGGCCCTACCCTTTCCACTCATTCACAACAGTGAGGCATGATACCTGCACCAGCACAGACACTCAAGTTTATCTGGTTATGGAACTTGGGTGTATCCCCACTTAAATA
The DNA here is from genome assembly GCF_027406575.1 of Nycticebus coucang. NCBI lineage: Eukaryota > Metazoa > Chordata > Mammalia > Primates > Lorisidae > Nycticebus > Nycticebus coucang. The sequence continues at coordinate 102,243,488 of NC_069783.1, read as the reverse complement.
CCATCGCTCCAGTTCTGTGACACCACCCTTTGGCTTTCAATCACTGCTGCACAGTGTCTGCTTCCTAATCAGACACAAATACAGTTCTAATCTCCTATATGGCAGTCTGGTGAATGCTGGATAGTCTGATTTCAGCCATGGAGTTTCACAGCCAGCCAGTGACTGTTGCTGCTGATACTGGAGCGCCACATAATATTCTCTCTACAAAATTGTTATCAACTCTCTGGAATTGTAAGTGTATCAAATTAACCATAATTAAAAACTTTTTTTTCTGTCTTTATCTCCTCCAGAGCAACAAAGAGGGTTATATTAACTATAGTTACATATTTTTCTTTTTCTTTATTTTTTTATCATTATTATTTTTTTCTTTTTTTGTCTTCCTTTCTTTCTCTTTCTTTGCTATTCCATAGGGTCACCTTAACCCCATAGCCTAAAGTTCAAGAAAAAATAAGAGAAAGAAGAAAAAGAAGAAAGGAGGGGGAAAACAAACAAACAAACAAACAAACAAACAAAAGAAGAATCACACATGAGCAGAAACTAGCTAAATAACCCTGGCAATATGAAGAACCAACTCCCTGAAGTGATCCCAATGGAACTACTACAGAAAACTACAACTTTAAAAAACTGTTGAAATGACATAAATGAAATTCAGATTATGCACAGCAAATAAGATTAAAGGAATTGAAGGGAAAGTAGAAAAGCAGCAAAAAGAAGTCCAAAAAATATTCCATGAAATTAACAAAATTGAAGGCAAAGGTACCAAGGATCTAGAAATAATAAAAATGGATATAATGGAGCTTAAAGAACTGAAATAGACATTCAGGGAATTTCAAAACAAAGTAGAGAACCATAGAAAAGAAAGAATCTGAGCTTGATGACCAGGCTCTTGAGCTAACTCAGGCATTTAAAGAGGCAGAGAAAAAAAGAGTGAGAGCAAAAGCAGAGCCATCTCTTAGAAGTTTTATGGGACTACACAACACATATAAACATATGAATCATAGCTATTGCTGACAAAGAAAAAGAATGGATCAAAAACATGAACACTGTAGTTGATGATATTATAATTGAAAAGCATTGTCAAAGATTCAGAAACATCTACTAGATAGATATTGAACTTTTGGATGACTGAATTCAAACAAGGAAAGCATCTCTTAGACATATTATAATTAACCTGACCAAAACCAAATGAAAGAGAAAATTCTGCAAGTAGCCAAGCATCAGCAGCGTTTTACCTACAAGGATAAACCCTAAACCCATCAGTTTAATAGGTGATTTCTCAGCAGAAACTTTACAAGCTAGAGGGGAATGGGCCTATAACATCAATTTTCTCAAACAAAACAACCACCAGCCTAGGATCCTGTATCTTGCAAAACTATATTTCATATTTGATGAAGAAAGAGATCAAATCTTTTACTGACAAGCAAACATTGAGGAAATTTGTCAATACTACACTGTCTCTGTACGAAGGTATTCATATTTGTATTATACACAGAACAACACAATGGACTCCAAGGAAAATAAAACTGCCTGGAATTTAAAGGACAAAGCCTAGCTACCACAATGTCCCAAGTGATAAAACAAAACAAGAGTCTTGCACAATGAAAAGAACATGAACCCATCATACTTATAAATTCTTTCAATAAATGTGAATGGTTTAAATTAAATTCTGAAGGGACATAGGCTGGCTGACTAGATTAAAAAATGCAAGTATGTGTTACCTTCAGGAAATGCATCTAACCCCAAGACTCAGGGTGAAGGCTTGAAAAACAATATTTCATGCAAATGGGAGCTAAAAGAAAATGGGAGTTGCAATTCTTATTGCAGAGACAATGAAGTTTAAAGTAACAAAAGTAAAGAAAGGTAAAAATAGACCCTATATACTTGTCAAGGTAACCATTGAATAAGAAGACATGTCAATTCAAAATATTTATGCACACAACTTAAAAGCTCAAAGATTTATAAAGCAAAATTACCACTCTAAATGATATGATAAATATCAACACCATAATACCTGGGGACATCAACACCTCCACTGACAAACTGGATAGATCTAAACAAAGAAAGTATAGACTTAAACACAACTGTAGAACAAATAGGTTTAACAGATCTACAGAACATATATTATTGAATATACGTTCTTATTGGCTCATGGATCATTTTCTAGGTAACAAAGTAAACCTCAACAAATGTTAAAAAATAGAATTTTTACCATATATTCTTACAGACCACAATGGAAGAAAAGTAGATATCAATTCCAATAGAAACATTCATCCCTTAGCAAAGTTATGGAAACTAAACAACTTACTGCTGAGCAATAGTTTGGTAAAGCAGGAGATAAGGATGGGAGCCAAAAGATTCCTTGAATAAAATGACAATGAGGCTACAAGATCTCCAAACTTGTGGGTTACCTCAAAAGCAGTCATGAGTGGGAAATTTATTGCTTTCCATGTCCACATTCAGAAATCAAAAAATCAACAATCTAATGAATCAGTTCAAGGAATTTGAAGGAGATGAGTAATCCAATCCCATACTTAGCGGGAAAAAAGAAATAACCAAAATCAAATTAGAAATAAATAAAATTGAGAATAAAAGGACTATTCAGATTTACAAAACAAAAAGCTGGTTCTTTGAAAAGATAAATAAAATTGACAACCATTAGCCAGATTAACCAGAAACAGAAAAGTAAGATCTTTGATAAGATTAATCAGAAATGAAAAAGGAGAAATAACAACAGATATCTTGGAAATACAAAATATCACCACAGAATACTATACAAATGTTCATGCCCAGAAATTCGAAGAAATGGAGAAAATGGAAAAATTCCTGGAATCACAGTACCTCTCCACACTCAACCAGGGAAAATAGAATTCTTGATCAGTACCAAGAATATCAAGCTCTTAAGCTGAAACAACAATAAAAAAATCTTTCAACCAAAAAAGTCTTGAATCAGACAATGTCACACCAGAATTCTGCAAAACATTTTCAAGGAAAAACTGGTACCTAAATTTCAGAATCTATTCCATAACATTGAAAGAAGGAGCCCTCCCCAACTCTTTCTATGAAGCAAACATCATTTTGATACTGAAAACAGGGAAAAACATAGTGAAAAAAAGGTAACTATAGACCAATATCTTTAATAAATATAGATGCAAAAATACTTGATAAAATTAAAGAAAACAGAATTTAGCTATACATCAAGAAAATTCTTCATGACCAAACAGACTTTAAACCTGAGATGCAAGTCTTTTTTAATACATGCAAATCTATAAACATAATTCACTATATAAGTAGAAGCAAAAACAATAACCATATGATCCTCTCAATAGATGCAGAAAAAGCATTTGACAAAATTTAACACCCTTCTTGATAAATAACACTCATGAAAATTGTCATAGATGGGGCATTTCTTAAACTGATAGAAGTGATCTATGGCATAGCCAACATCATACTGAATGGAGAAAAACTAAAAGCATTTCCACTTAGAACAAGATCCAGACAAGGATGTTCTCTATCACCACTGCTATTCAACATAGGGCTCAAAGTCCTAGCCAAAGCAATCAGGTAAGAGAAGGATATCAAGGGAATCTAAAGAGGGACAAAAGAGACCAAACTATTTTTCATTGTAGATGACATGATCATATACCTAGAAAACCCCAAAGATTCAACCAAAAGATTCCTCGAATTGATAAAGAAATAAAGCAACATCTGAGCATATAAAGTTAATGTACACAAAGCAGTAGCCTTCATATATACCAACAGCAGTCAAGCCAAAAATCAAATCAAAGACACAATACCCTTCACTGTAGCATCAAAGCAAATGAAATACTTTGGAATATATTTATCAAGGGACTTCAAGGATCTTTATAGAGAGAACTACAAAGCCCTGAGAAAAGAAATTGCAGATGATTTTAACAATGAAAGAATATATCGTGCTCCTGGCTTGGTAGAATCAACCATGTTAAAATGTCTATACCACACAAAATGATCTACAGATTTAATGCAATTCCAATTATCATTAAATTACCAACATCATACTTTGCAGATCTCAAAAAAATATTTCTGAAATGTGCATGGAATAAGAAAAAAACCCTGAATATCCAATGCAATTCTACAAAGTAGGAAGAAATTTTGAGGCATCATCTTATGAGACTTCAGGCTATACTTTAAGAATATAGTAATCAAAACAGCATGGTATTGACATAAAAATAGAGAAAAAGAAGAGAGAATCTAGAGGTGAAACAAGCCTCATGTTACCATCTGATCTTTGACAAATTAAACAAAAACATACACTGGGGAAAGAAATCCCTATTTAATAAATGTAATAGATGGTACTGGGAGAATTGGTTAGCTACGTGTAAAAGGACTGAAAATTTTCTTGTGTCTCTTGTCACTTATAAAAATTAACTTATGATGTACAAAAGATTTACATCTAAGCCATGAAACTAAAAACCTTAGAAGAAATGTGGAGACTTTATATCTTTTTTATCAACCTGGGTTGAGTTGGAACACATTCTTCTTAGTAAAGCATCACGAGAATGGAGAAGCAAGAATCCAATGTACTCAATTCTATTATGAAGGCAGTAGATGAGCTAATACAAGGTGGTGGGTAGAGGAATGAGGGATTGGGAAGAGGGGAGGTGGGAGAGGGAGTGGGGTCATGGTGTATGGCAACATCTCTTAGGGGTGGGACAAAATTACAAGAGGCACTTTACCTAACAAATGCAGTGTAACTCAATTCTTTATACCTTCAACAAATCCCAAACAATAAAAATTAAAAAAAAAAAAAAAAAAAGGTGTAGGAAAAGCTTTTAACCTTTTTGGCCTAGGGAAAGAATTTACGAAGAAGACTCCACTGGCAATCATAGCAACTACAAAAATAAACATAGGACTTGACCTGAACAAGTTAAAGAGTTTCCACACAGCTAAGCTTCCAATGAACAAAGCAAAAAAAAAGACAACCTATAAAATGGGAGATGATATTTGTTTTCTAGCCATCTGACAAAGGGCTGATAATCAACAGCTACAAAAAACTCAAGCAAACAACAAAAACAACAACAAAAAGAAAAATCAAACAACCCCACTAAACATTGGGCAAGAGACATGAACAAGAACTTTTTCTATGAAGATAGACTAATATGTAACAAACACATGAAAACATGCTCATTGTCTCTAATCATCAGAGAAATGCAAATCAGCTCCACATTGAAATTTCACCTAACCTTAGAAAGATTAGAAAGAAAGAATGGTTCTTTCTAAGGTTATGTCATAAAGTTCCAAAGCAACAGATGCTAGGGTGGATACAGAGAGAAAGGAACACTTACATGCTTCTGGTGGGTCTGCAAAGTTGTGAAACTTCTATGGAAAGCCATATGAATATTCCTCAAAGAACTAAAAGTAGACTTACCATTTGATCTTGAAATCCCCTTACTAGATATTTACTCAATGGGAAGAATAAGGCATTCTTTCCTAAAGACATTTGCACTTGACTATTTATAGCAGTACATTCATAATTGCAAAGATGTGGAAACAGCCAAAGTGCCCTTCAACAGACGAATGGCATATGTATTATAGTATATGTATACCATATATATTATGGTACATGTATACCATGAAATATTATTCAGCCATAAAAATATGGAAATTATGTGTCTTTTACAACAGAGTTCCTAAGTGATATATCACAAGAATGGAAAAGCAAACTGAATTGGTACTAGCAGATTAATGTCTACATGCACACTTGAGAGAAAAACTAAGCGGGGGAAGGACAGGGTAAATTCTCACCCAAAGCGTATGTTGCACAGGTACATGGAACACTACATGGGTATAGGACACACTTTCTAATTGAACTTTAATCTTATAAATGCAAACTGTGAAATTTAATTGTACCCCCACATTGAGCTGAGATTTAAAAATCCATCAATAATAATAAAGCCATTAACATATTGACCCCAAATATTTTGTGCTTTAAAAATCTTTCTTTTACAAAATAAAAAGTGAATGTAAAGAATGACATTGTCTTACAATTTTTCAAATCTCTTAATGTTGTCTTAGCAGAAATGCAGCTGGGTCTCATATCTTTGCATCCAATCTATTATTGTATGTTGTTTTAGTTCAACTATATGAAGAAAATACAGCTTTCCTCAGATATGTAGTTGACAAAGTAGTTATATTATTATATTTTCAGATAACTGGGGGTTTTCTTTGATACTATGCCAAAACTTGACAAGTAGTAGTTTCTTAAAGTTGTTGCAACATAGAATCTGGAAACCATGAACTTTTCTTGCTCTGTTACTTTAAAACTGCTAGTCTATTTTGTTCTTTGAATGGATCTTTTCTCATGCTTGATTTTGGTTATCAAGTAGTGGGTTTTGGAATATATTGTTCACTGTGTTATACAGTATCCTCTGAGTGTTGAAACATTTCACTGTATAATATCCATCCAATCACATTTGTTAACATCACCATTGACCTCAATAGAAATGTCTTTTACTACCAAAAGGCTGTTAGGCTCATGGCAGCAAATGAAAGTTTTCCTGACTGATAATATTCACATGAAAACTTGCATTGTATCATTTGCAACAAACATTGTCAGCTGTTTTCCTTGAGGCAATATTTTATTTTGTTCATTTGTGAAGAAATGTTGGCCAAATATTCAAGTTTTAAAAATTAGTTTGTATGTCAATAACCATTCAAATAAAATTGATGCTCCAAGAAAATTCCAACTAGTTTTGGTTACAACTCAAACAATCACATGAGTATTCTTTTTTTCTCAAGATACCCTTCCTACTTTGGTACCTGGCATTTCATCAAATAGAAAAATAAAAAAAAATTATTCTCCAGGATTGAAGCTTAAAAATTAATAACATTTACTTCTTCACTCATGATATGGATGAAGCTGGCCTTTTAATTTTTTCCCCCCTTTGGTGAGTGTGAGGTGAAGAATACAGTGACTGCCAGCACAGCTTTCTATTATCGTCCTGATGTGGCTCAGGACACCACCAGTTGAAGCATGATTGCTTTTGTACTATTAATTCAAATGTCAGCACAGTGAAAAAAGCAAATAGTGTCTCACCACTATTATGATAAAAGATTTCAGTGTGTCCATAAGGACACACTGAAAGAATCTTGTGGATCATCCAGGGCATCTATGAACTACCCTTTGAGAACCACTGACTTAGAACTGTGACCCTTATTTCCAAAGTAATATTCTCTTTTCTTCAGACCTTAACAGGCCTTCTGGGTAGAGGTTCTTTCAGGTTTGTGGTGATCCTCAAGAAAAGAATTTCAGGACACACCATGCAAGCCAAGACAAACTGCTTTTATTGAAAATGAAAGTATGTTTTCAAAAAAGAGAGCAGTCAGGCTTGAAAAGAACAACTGCACAGGACAGATGTGGTTTGGGGTCTTTTGAAATCTTTCCCATTGAAGAAAGGCAATTAATGACAATTAAGGTTATGGTGGGGGAGGAAAAGCAGAGAGAGGGAAGGAGGGAGTGGGGCTGGGCCTTGGTGCGTGACACGCCTTCTGGGGGCAAGACATGATTGCAAGAGGGACTTTAACTAACAAATGCAATCAGTGTAATCTGGCTTATTCTACCCTCAATGAATCCCCAACAATAAAAAAAAAAAGAATTCGGGTATTAATTCTAAAAATTGAGTTCTCTCCCATTGTTTTATATTATATGGTTGCTACAGAACTGTCATGGTGATTTTAAGGGTGTAAAACTTTTTAAACCACAAGATAAATGATATTATAATTAGCAAAAGGTTAGGTAAGGTGACCTTTAGATAACTGACAAACTGGTTTAAGCTGGTCCTTGTCTGTGGTTGTTAACCCTCTTTAGTTAAACATTAACACCTGCATCCACTCTGCAAACCCAGTACTGGTCTCAGCCCTGTCTTCTAATTTGCTCAATAATTCTCCACTGATTTTTGACACTGTTACTTTGCATACAATTTTTTCTACTGTTACTTTGCATTTTTTTCTGTACACCTGGATTCTTTTCTAGGTCTCCTCACACTTCCAGTCATTTCCTTATGGATTTATTTTGCATTAATCTACACAAAAACTTATTTTATTTTTCTTGACATTCAATCAACTAAATAGGATATTTAAGTGATTTGAAAAATTTCTGCTATTAGATATTTCTTTTTCTGTTCCATGTGTTGGCTTGTCTTCAAATAAACTGCCATGTGCAAATTGGGTCATCTTTTCTGTTCATTTCCATTATCTTCTCTCTATTGCATTAATAGCTGTCTTTTTCCTACTATGCCCACCATGATTATCTCAAGGTTGTCTTTTATATCAGAAATCCATTTTTCCAATCATGTCTATACTGTTCCTTGCTATTTGTAATTTACTTATTAGTTTTGTATTTATGTCATTTACATTCTCAGATGGAATCTTTAGCTCTCTAATCTTCCTTTTCATGTGATGGTATTTACATAATTTATTTTTATCTTTTTACATAATTTTATCATTTATCTTTTTATCATTTCTGTTGAAATTATATTTTATTTAATTATACTCTAAGTTATATTTTTCTGTTATAAATTTTAGTTTTATTCTTCTCAGGATTTTGCCATATCAGCTTTGTTCTTCATTCTGCTTCTGGGAGAAGGTGAAGGAGAAGTGTTGGGAAATTTCTAGGCTATTCAGAAAGAGGTAGTGTTTCTTTCTTTGGTTTTAAGCATCCTATAAAGTATAGGATATGTGCTATATTACCCAGGATAGACTCAAACTCCTGGGCTCAAGAAATCCTTCATTCTCACCCTCCCAAATATCTTGGCTGTAGGCATGTGCCACTGTGTCTGGATTTTGCCTTCTTATTACTGTTTACATCACTAAAAAATCAGAAGAATTTGGCAACTCAGGTTTACTCTACTGTATTAGTTGCCAATTATTCTTTAGTAGGCTGCCACCTTTGACCAAACTCATCAGGTATATGTGCCCACTTCCAGGACAGTTTACTTGATATGGTAGAAATTAATGATTTTCAATTATAGCTGTTCATTCCTTTCTATATTTTGACTGGCTTTTTTCAATACGTATTTACAAATAAAATTTCACAGGTTTCTTTTTTTTTTTTTAAAGTTGGCTCTTATTTGTAAAATATTTGGAAAATCTCTTTACAACTTCTTTCTTTTAGAATGTCCAACTGAGATAAAAATCTAGAGTAGTTATCATGAGTATTATGAATGAGATCTTATTCCATAATGCCTTAGGATTCTTTCTATGTTATAAAAAATTAAGCCTTCCCTAGGAAAGATGCATATGGAAGCTGGATTCCAGGAGGACACCTTATATGGTCTGATAGACCTGAAAAGTTCAGAACATACTCAAGAGCTTTCGTAGGATTTTAGCAGGGATGGATTCAGATTTTGTGAGGCCTGAATATTATTAAGTGTGGGGTCCCTTAATAAAAATGAAGATGACATTATACATTTTTAATAGATACCAAGGCCTTGGTAATAGCCAATGCATCTAGCAGCCCTAAAGCTTACACTTGATTGACTTTGTGAATCTTCCTCTGGGTCTCACAGAAAGGTTCTCCAAGCAAACTCAGCCTTAGGGTGGTCCATAGTCATTAGTTGCTAAGGGTGTCAATGGTTGAGCAGCTGTGAGGCAGTGCATGTGTGGGCACTCAGTTAGATGAGCCTGCTCTCCTATCCTTATGCCTCTGTGTCCAATGAACTGCAGCTTTCTGAAGGCTTAGCATTGACCTCTTTGGCCTCTTTCCTGGTTTTTTGATTAAATTCTTATTTACCTCTAGGGTTAAAGCTCTACTTTGATTCAACTGACTCGCCTAGGATATAGATCTTGTACTTGGCTTTTGTCTCTCCACTTCTTCCATGGGCTTGATTTTATATGGGAAACACTAGCCTGGAACACATATTGGCATTGATGATGTCACTTTCTAGAAATTCTTCCTATAATCTTCTGCTTTAACACATCATATCTTAATCCTCTGGTTAGATGCTGGCTCACATAAGAATCCTACTTCACCTAAACTACATTGCATAGTGTGATAAAGGTTTTGGCTTTAAATCAAGCCCTACTGTTAAAACCATATTTCTAGGTAGGACCCAAACTAATTCATACTTCTCAACCTTCTCTGCTATACCAGTAAGGTTGTACTTGTCTTGAGGTAAAGCCCATATACTTAATTATCACATGATACATTTTCACATCACAACCATCAATAAACTTTTATATAAACAGTATGGCAGTTTGACATATCTTATACTGGGATTTCTCAACATAATAAGACTCCTGGGTTTCCCTATTATATATAATCAAGAACACCTAATTCCAGACACTAAGCTGGAATTGTGTTGATTTTTGAGTCTTATTACAATGAAAGTGAGATTGACATTTCTCAAATTATTCTTTCTATAACATCTGAGATGCAGAGAATGCAAAATGTAGATGGACCTGCCTGATGGTTAATTTTATGTGCCAACTTGATTGGGTTACAGGGTGCCCATATTATTTTGACAAACAATCTTCTGGGTGTTTCTGGGTGAGATTTACATTTAAATTGGTAGACTGAGTAAAGAAAAGTTTTCTTATAATGTTACTAGGCTCCATCCAATTGGTTGAAGGCTCACATAGAAAACAAAGGGTGACATTCCCCCAACTATGAGAGAATTCAGCTAATTGAAGGTCTTAGGACTGGAAAATTGGATCATTCCAGTCCTATAGCCACATGTACCTGTGGTCAGCAACTTCAAGTGGGACATTGCCTCTGCAGATTTCGGACTTGCCAGCCTCCTCATAATCACGAGAGCTAATCCCTTATAATAAATCTCTTTCTATCTCCATCTTCTATTGGTTTTGTTTCTCTAGAGAATCCTGACTAATATAACTTATTAAATCCATCTGTGAATCCAGAGAGGTTGCACATTTTCAAGTTGGTGAAAATCTCTATAATTTTCTATTATAGAAAGCATTTATATTAAAATCCATTTTATTTCTGTGAAGTGCAATGATACACATGTAGAGTTTTACATTAGAGCTAATGGCTACAAGGACAATAAGCATAATGTTGAACTTAGTCAATTCTTCAGCTTAATGGTAAGTGAGGCATGATATAACCAGGTCAGGCTATGTCCATTTCATTTTTGGGAATAATGTACTCTCTGCCTACACCATGATAAACCACATGAATGTCCAGAGGTCCCTTCAAAAACTCAGAGGGAATGCACAGGTGAGATTGTGGAGGCCCTTCCACCAGCTGGGTCTCTAGCCAAGTAAAGGAATTTGGTTGCATAAATATTTTGTAATCTTTTGGCCTTTCAATGAAAAATACCTCATAAATATTTGGCCTGTCCTTTGTAAATTAAAATAGACAGATGAGGGACATAATTTGAATGATATCTCTCAATACTTTGCCAGCTCTATTTTACACTGCCTTGAAGAAGGCTGGCAGTGATACAGATCAGTAGTGAGAAAGTATAAAAACAAAAGTAACCCAACCAACATTAACAGAGTAAATCACTTAGGGGAACAGTAAGTCCTAATTGTAGAAATAACATACGAAAACCTAGTCTTCTGATGTCACCAGGGGATGAGTTGCTGATGGGCATTCCCTATATAAAAATAAAATACAGATGCAACCAAAGACTGGGTTTCCAATGTGAAACTATATTCAGAAGCTTATGTGGGCATATAGTTACATAATTTGAAAATTTATAGTGGAGAGAAACCCAAAGGAGGGTTTCTAAAGAAACCTAAAGGAGGAAATTCATTCAGGCAAGCTTTTATCAGCTCAGAAGCATTAGACATATGGCCGAACTCTATAGGGAACTGTCAAACATGCACATTTACCTTCAGGATGGGAGCAGGATATTTTAAATAACTGCAAAACCAATGTTTCTGTTGAGAAGAAATGGACAGCTACAACCACTGGTCCTCACTGTAAAAGAGCTATTTGCTTAAAAAGCAAAAACCCACGAGCAATGAGAATGCATGATGTGTCTGGCATCTTGTGTGAATTAGTCTGTTTTTTTGAGAAAAGCAGAACCCAAGCTGAGGGGTTCCGTGACAGTGGCTTATTTTTGGAATTGGTCCCAAAGCACACAGATGGAGGACTGAAACAAGTGAAACAGGAGACATATAAGAGCAAATCCAAGGACACATGATGCAGCTGATCACCACTGGTCTGTCAGCAACTATTAATATAATAGTCTGGGGTCCTCCTGGAGAGCTGTGATTAATGTGTCTGTAATTGTCCAACCAGAGGTAGAAGAGGGGAGTACTTATGTTCTAGCTTCCACCTCCCTTTGATGAAGGCTGAGCTTATGCCCCATCTTTCTGATTTGAGCTTTTGTCATGATAACCAAGTGGGTTCTTGAAGGAATTGTTTCTTTCTCTGCATGAAAGGGAGTAGAGATATAGCAGCTCCAAGGGGAGACACTGCAGGGCTGTATACATCCTGCTGTTGACAGAGAGATGACTACACTAAAACATTAGGCCAGAGTGCTGCCTGAGGGGGCAAAGAGGATCTGCCATGCACCATGGAAAGACTTTCAGGACTTGCTTTGTTGTTCACTTTGCTATTTAAAAAAGTATCTCAGGGGGGAGGAGACAAGATGGCTGACTGAAGCCAGCTTTCCACAGAGGCACCCGTCCAGAAGGAGAGTTAAAGGACAAAAATTCAGCAAGTAACCTGGTGAATTTGAGCTGCACTAAGAGAGAAGGTTGTAGAATGCACGTCATTCCCGCTGAGGCGAGCTGCGACCACAAGGATACAAACAAAAGGTACAAAATCCATCACCAAGCGGAAGGGAGTCCCCTCTCCCATGAGAACAGCTCAGAGTGCCCCACAAACAACCGGTCAGAGTTCAAAGGTCCTCCCACTACACTCCATGGGAGAGACCCTCTAAAAACTGGACCTACCTCCCCTACTAGGGTGCCATTGCGTTCTCCTGCCAGGCATAAAACTATATAAACTATATAGTCTCTACCTGGAATTCTGAGCTCCCAGCACTCCCCTTCACTCACACTGGGGTCTGGAGGCCAGTCCCAGTCGGTGGGCAGAGAGGGGACTGCACCGGAGTGGCAGATCCCTGAGGCACAGTGCGACAGCCGTCTTTTGGTGACAATACGGCCAGGCATAAAACTGAGTAAAGCTCTGTGTGTTCTCTGCCTGCAACCCCAGGCTCCTAGCGCTCCCCGCACTCCCCTCTGCTGTCGCTCCAAGGTCTGGAGGCCTGTCCTCCAGGGGTCCAGACTCTTGGGCGATTGCTCGAGGGGTGTAGACAGTGCTGGGCTGCAGCATGCTGGTGCAGACTTTGGGGAACGGGAGTGGAGAGAGGATGGTTGGCCGGAGGGGGGAGCTACACCAGAGCAGCTGTTGCCTGAACCATAAAGCGGCAGCCCTCTTTTACTAGCAATATGGCTCACTACGAATATTCTGAAGCCACACCCCCTGTCTCCCTGGGCAACCAGAGACTCTGAGTTTGCCTGAGGCAACTCCAACTTGCAAATCCGGGAAACTCCCAGGGCGGGGCTGAACCAGAGGTCCACTTTACTAAACCTAAGACGCACCTGGCCCTCAGGGGATCGTCAGCCTATAGACAATACAGGAGCAAAAACAAGCTGATTTGGAGCTCAATTCAGCTTCTCTTCTGCAGGGGAACCACAGAGTTGTTCTGTTCTGTTCTGTCAGTAACATTAATCAGGGGCGAGACTGGACCTGAGTGAAAACCCCTCAACATTCATCAAGTGCCCAAGGTTGTCAGGCCGCACCTCCTCCTGCTGGAGAGAGGCAGAGCGCAACGGCCTGGCAGACTTGCTTGCGATTCAGGCAGGTACAAACTCTTGGAGTACCGATTCACTACAGGCAACTGGGTCAGCCAACTGCAGGGCTATCAGTGACTGGATGTGAAGTGGTCCAAGGTGGGGAAGGAGGCAGCAACCTTCCCAGACTGATTTATTGGCTGGGTGGCTTCTCCTGACTCCACGCAGCACTGGAGCAAGCCACACCAGAATAGTCACCAGACCCCTGTGATCCAGTTCCCAGAGACCTCTTAAACTCTCTCACCCGAGACAGGTGCAGACTGAGACAATTGATTTGCACCTTTTTGAACTGAACCCATCGCCTGAGGACAAATGAGGTGGTGCCCTGGGTGCACAGTGGTAGGAAGGTTTGATTTTTATTTTCCAATTGTTTGCCGGTGGGGGAAGGGGTGACTGAATTGCTGATATTTCTCCACAGCTGAGACTTCAATCCAAAGTATCTGTTTCACTAGGGTGGAACAGAAACCATCTGAAAACAAGAGAGAACCACTTGGCCCCACCACACCAGACAGGGCCCTAGTTTCTCAGGCCACAACACTGTACAGGCCCTCGACAAAGCCCCAGGGGAAAAAATCAGAGGGAGTAAAACAACCATGGGCGAAATGAGCGGAAAAACTCTGGTAACATGAATAACCAGAATAGATCAACCCCCCCCAAGGAAAGATATGGCAGATGAATTGAAGATCCCATTCATAAACAACTGGCTGAGATGTCAGAAATCGAATTCAGAATTTGGATTGCAGAAAAGATTAACAAACTGGAATTAGGAATTCGAGGAGAAATTCAAAAGTTCTCTCAAGAATTTAAAACGAATTTAAAGACAAAACCACCAAAGACTTAGACACACTGAAGCAAGAATTTGCAGCCCTCAAAGATATGAAAAATACAGTAGAATCCCTCATCAACACAAAGGAGCAAGCAGAAGAAAGGATTTCTGACATCGAAGATAAAGTGTTGAACGCTCCCAAACTCTCAAAGAGGAAGAGAAATGGAGAGCAAAAACGGATCATTCTCTCAGAGACCTCTGGGATAATTCGAAGAAGGCAAATATCTGAATCATAAGAGTTCCAGAAACGGAAGAATTGGCCTCACTGGGCACAGAGGCCCTTCTGCATGAAATTATGAAAGAGAATTTGCCAGACATGCCTAGAGATTCTGAAATTCAAATAGCGGACAGCTTCAGAACCCCAGCACGACTCAACCCCAATAAGACATCCTGCAGGCATATCATAATTAACTTCACTAAAGTTAATATGAAGGAGGAAATCCTCAAACCTGCCAGGAGAAAGAAAACCATTACCTTCAAAGGGAAGAATATTAGAATGACTGCAGATCTCTCTGCTGAAACTTTTCAAGCCAGAAGAGGATGGTCACTGACTTTTAATCTCCTAAAGCAAAATAACTTTCAACCCCAGATCTTCTATCCATTTATGATGGAGAAATTAAATACTTTAATGACATTCATATGTTGAAGAAATTTGCCATAACCAAACCAGCTCTTCAGGATATTCTCAGACCTATCCTCCATAATGACCAACCCAATCCTATACCACAAAAGTTAATTCACTCAGAAACTTCGAATCAAACTCCAATTTCCACACTGGCGAAAGGATTAAAAATGGCCACTGGACTTTTGAAAAACTCGATACCCAAAACTTCACCAGACTTATCAATATTCTCCATTAATGTGAACAGCTTAAACTGTCCTCTATGAGTCATAGGATAGCTGACTGGATACAAAAAATCAGGCCAGATATTTGTTGCATACAGGAGTCACATCTTAACTTCAAAGACAAATACAGACTCAGGGTGAAAGGATGGTCATCCATATTTCAGGCAAATGGTAATCAGAAAAAAGCAGGTGTTGCAATTTTATTTGCAGATACAATAGGCTTTAAACCAACAAAAGTAAGGAAGGACAAGAATGGTCACTTCATATTTGTTAAGAGTAATAATCAATATGATGAGACTCAATTATTAATATCTATGCACCCAACCAGAATTCACCTCAATTTATAACAGAAACTCTAACAGACATGAGCAACTTGATTTCCTCCAGCTCCATAATCGTCAGAGATTTCAACACTCCTTTGGCAGTGTTGGATTGATCCTCCAAAAAGAAGCTGAGCAAAGATATCTTAGATTTAAACCTAACCATCCAACATTTGGATTTAGCAGACATCTACAGAACATTTCATCCCAACAAAACTGAATACACATACTTCTCATCAGCCCATGGAACTTACTCCAAAATCGATCACATCTTAGGTCACAAGTCTAACTTCAGTAAATTTAAAGGAGTAGAAATTATTCCATGCATCTTCTCGGAGCACCATGGAATAAAACTTGAGCTGAGTAACAACAGGAATCTGCATACTCATACAAAAACATGGAAGTTAAATAACCTTATGCTGAATGATAGCTGGGTCAGAGATGAGATTAAGAAAGAAATCGCCAATTTTTTGGAACAAAACAACAATGAAGACATGAACTATCAGAACCTCTGGGACACCGCAAAGGCAGTTCTCAGAGGGAAATTTATAGCACTGCAACCCTTCCTCAAGAGAACGGAAAGAGAGGAAGTTAACAACTTAATGGGATATCTCAAGCAACTGGAAAATGAAGAAATTTCCAACCCCAAACCCAGTGGAAGAAAATAAATAACCAAAAATTAGAGCAGAATTAAATGAAATTGAAAACAAAAGAATAATACAACAGATCAATAAATCCAAAAGCTGGTTTTTCGAAAAGGTCAATAAAATAGATAAACCTTTGGCCAACCTAATCAGGAAAAAAGAATAAAATCTCTAATCTCATCAATCAGAAACAACAAAGATGAAATAACAACAGACTCCTCAGAAATCCAAAAAATCCTTAATGAATATTACAAGAAACTTTATCCTCAGAAATATGAAAATCTGAGGGAAATTGATCAATACTTGGAAGCACGTCACCTTCCAAGACTTAGCCAGAATCAAGTGGAAATGTTGAACAGGCCCATATCAAGTTTGGAAATAGCATCAACCATACAAAACCTCCCTAAAAAGAAAAGCCCGGGACTAGATGGTTTCACGTCTGACTTCTACCAAACCTTTAAAGAGGAATTAGTCCCTGTATTACTCAACCTGTTCCAAAAGGTAGAAAAAGAAGGAAGACTACCCAACATGTTCTATGAAGCAAACATCACCCTGATCCCCAAACCAGGAAAAACCCAACAAGAAAAGAAAATTATAGACCAAAATCACTAATGAATATAGATGCAAAAATATTCAACAAGATCCTAACAAACAGAATCCAGCAACACATCAAACAAATTATACCTCATGAGCAAGTCGGTTTTATCCCAGGATCTCAAGGCTGGTTCAATATACGTAAATCTATAAATGTAATCCAGCACTTAAACAAATTAAAAAACAAAGACTGTATGATTCTCTCAATCGATGCAGAAAAAGCTTTTGATAATATCCAGCATCACTTCATGATCAAAACACTTAAGAAAATCGGTATAGAAGGGACATTTCTTAAACTGCTAGAGGCCATCTACAGCAAACCCACAGCCAATATCATATTGAATGGAGTTAAATTGGAATCATTTCCACTCAGATCAGTAACCAGACACGCTGCCCATTGTCTTCATTGCTTTTTAACATTGTAATGGAAGTTTTAGCCACTGCAATTAGGGAAGAAAAGGTGATCAAGGGTATCCATATAGGGTCAGAAGAGATCAAACTTTTGCTCTTCGCAGATGATGTGATAGTATATCTGGAAAAAACTAGGGACTCTACTACAAAACTTTTAGAAGTGATCAAGGAATACAGCAGCATCTCAGGTTACAAAATCAACATTCATAAATCGGTAGCCTTATATATACCAACAACAGTCAAGTTGAAAAAACAGTTAAGGACTCTATCCCATTCACAGTAGTGTCAAAGAAGATGAAATATTTGGGAATTTATCTAACAAAGGCCGTGAAAGTTCTCTATAAAGAGAACTATGAAACTCTAAGAAAAGAAATAGCTGAAAATATTAACAAATGGAAAGGGAAGAATCAATATTGTTAAAATGTCCATACTATGCAAAGCAATATATAATTTCAATGCAATCCCTATTAAAGCTCCACTGTCATACTTTAAAGATCTTGAAAATACAATACCTCATTTTATATGGAATCAGAAAAAAACTCAAATAGCCAAGACATTACTCAGAAATAAAAACAAAGCAGGAGGAATCACGCTACCAGACCTCAGACTATACTACAAATCAATAGTGATCAAAACAGCATGGTATTGGCACAAAAACAGAGAAGTAGATTTCTGGAACAGAATAGAGAACCAAAGGATGAATCCAGCTACTTACCGTTATTTAATCTTTGACAAGCTAATTAAAAACATTCAGGGGAGAAAAGATTCTCTATTTAACAAATGGTGCTGGGCGAACTGGCTGGCAACCTGCAGAAGACTGAGATTGAACCCACACCTTTCACCATTAACTAAGACAGACTCACTGGATCAAAGATTTAAACTTAAGACATGAAATTATAAAAATACTAGAGGAGAGTGCAGGGACAACCCTTGAAGAAATTGGTCTGGGCGAGTATTTTATGAGGAGGACCCCCTGGGCAATTGAAGCAGCTTCAAAAATACACTACTGGGACTTGATCAAACTAAAAAGCTTCTGCACAGCCAAGAACACAGTAAGTAAAGCAAGCAAACAGCCCTCAGAATGGGAGAAGATATTTGCAGCTTATGTCTCTGACAAAGGTTTAATAACCAGAATCCACAGAGAACTCAAGCGCATTAGCAAGAATAGAACAAAGGATCCCATCGCAGGCTGGGCAAGGGATTTGAAGAGGAACTTCTCTGAAGAAGACAGGCGCACGGCCTTCAGACATATGAAAAAATGCTCATCATCTTTAATCATCAGAGAAATGCAAATCAAAACTACTTTGAGATACCATCTAACTCCAGTGAGACTAGCCTATATCACAAAATCCCAAGACCAGAGATGTTGGCATGGATGTGGAGCAAGGGGAACAGTTTTGCACTGCTGGTGGGAATGCAAATTAATACATTCCTTTTGGAAAGAGTATGGAGAACACTTAGAGATCTAAAAATAGATCTGCCATTCAAGCCTGTAATCTCTCTACAGGGCATATACCCAGAAGACCAAAAAGCACATCATAACAAAGATATTTGTACCAGAATGTTTATTGCAGCCCAATTCATAATTGTAAGTCATGGAAGAAGCCCAAGTGCCTATCGACCCACGAATGGATTAATAAATTGTGGTACATGTACACCATGGAATATTATGCAGCCTTAAAGAAAAATGGAGAGTTTACCTCTTTCATGTTTACATGGATGGAGCTGGAACATATTCTTCTTAGGAAAGTATCTCAAGAATGGAAGAAAAAGTACCCAATGTACTCAGCCCTACTATGAAACTAATTTAGGGTTTTCACATGAAAGCTATAACCCAGTTACAACCTAAGAATAGGGGGAAGGGAGAAAGGGAGGGGAGGGAGGAGGTGGGTAGAGGGAAGGGCATTGGTGGGATTACACCAGCAGTGCATCTTACAAGGGTATATGTGAAACTTGGTAAACAGTCTGTAAAGCTAGTGAATGATGCCCCATGATCATATCAATGTACACAGCTATGATTTAATAAAAAAGAAGAAAAAAAGTATCTCAGTAGTAGGATAGAGGGTAGTGTGTTTCTGCCCTATTAATGATGGACTGGATCAAGTATAATTACCTCATGATCTGTTTCTTTGGAAAGGTGTCTTTTTTGTAAGGGTGAAACCCCACTCCATCCTTATAGACCCTTATATTCTCTTAGGAATGAAGATGTGAGAGTTCCAGCTTTCTTTGGTACCCTGTGCAGCACCACCATGATCTCTCCCATCTTACCTCTGTGCACATAAATGAAGACAGAAAAGCAGCGGAGCTGGATATTAAAAAAGATGCCAGGAGTTTTGTGCTTGCCCCCATTTGCTGGTGGAGAGACAAGTCTGAGGTCTGCAGCCTTTAACCCACTCACTGGCAGAAGACTGTTGATATCTCCTGATTTCAAAAGTGGACTAAAGACTTTGTATATGTGTGCATACATGTGCGTGCACACACGCACACGGATAGCATGTCCTTACGTTACATACAAAAGCTCTTTTCATTCTTTGTATGGACTTTTACTATCGTATGTGGAGATATTAAAGAAAAATGAGTGCTGATCTCAGAGACAGTTACCTTAATATGAAAAAACAATCTGAAATCTTTCTAGGCAGTTGGATGATGAAAGCATGAGGATACTACATTTCATCTGTTCACCGCCAAAACAGAGGAGGGCACCATTTTGCTCTTCTAACTAACTATGTGAAAGCCTGCTTTAGGGATAAACTTTTGGACAACTTGCATCACTGATCTCAAATTTATTTGCATTTAAGTTTGTCTGCCTCAATAGACTGAAGGGCTTTGTTCCTTAGTATAATGAAAAAATATGGATTTGGTTTGATTCTCTGAAATTCCACTGTGTAGGAAGGCAGTAACCAAGTTTGATATGCAGGACATGGGCTTTGTGCAAAGTGGCTGAACTGATAAAATGGCTTCTATCCTATCACAAGACATTTCAAAAGAGCATTTGTTATCTGGTATCCTGTGGACACCCAGCTCTGAGTTCATTACATGTTAATTTAGGGAAAGTTTAACAAAGATTAAAACAGATTTAATATTGTATGCATTGATTGTCTTGTCTTAGTTTCACAGTATATCCCCGGAAACCAGCCACACATGTGTGAGGCAGGTGAGCAGCTTTGGAATCCAACAGACTGTTTTCTTTCTGTGTCTGCTGGGCACTTGATATGGCAGATGAAACTTCTGTTAGCCTCAATGTTCTTGTCTATAAAATGGGGGTTATTGATATCTACCAGGAAAAATTGTTATAAGAATTCTGGATAATGCACAAAGAGATGCTAATATGATATATGGTACTAGAAAAAAATAAGTGACAGGGATGAGTTCGCCTCTCAGGATAATGTACTTTGCCCTGTGGGGGGAGGGAGGCTGACGCCTGCAGAGAAATACTTTTCCTCAAGTCTGAGTCACTGGGCTTCCCTCAAGCACTTTTATGTAGCTCATCTATCCCTGCACAAGTTGCTTATGTACAAATTCCCAGAAGCAAGAGAGGGATAAATACAAAGTGAAATGTGAACCTCCAAGCGAATTAAAGCATTTGTCAGTGTGATCAGTTCTAAATCGAAAAGTAAACTTAATTAAAAAGAAAAGAAAACCCTTGTTGTTGCTGTAATGAAATGCAGGGTTTCAAGGCTGACAAAGACAAAGCTGCGCTGAAAGGTTCATAATTAAATGATGGAGTAAAATTATCACAGGGTTTTTACACAGCACCCGTGCTCTTATGTATTCATTGCCTTCCAAAAATAGAGGCCATAAAATTGAACACACAATTGAATTATACCTGTTGTGCCTCCAATTAGCCAAATCCTGGCACATTTCAATTTGTGTGTGCTCCAGCTTGTGTGCATTAGAAATCGAACACTAGCAGCTAGGAAATGTCCCCTCTAAGCTTGTCTCCTGGCATAGAAATTAAAGACCTTGCTGGCTAATATCTCTCTGGATTCCTTCTGGGCCTGCCATGCTAGGTTTGAAGGTCAAGCAGGACGCTCAGAAGCAAACCTGCAAATAAAATGTGAATAACAGACTCTAAAGTTTGGCTAGGAAAGATTTGGTAGCTAGGGCTGGGAACTCATCTGATAAAACTACACAGTGTCAGAAACTGTTACAAGGGATAAAATTCAGCTGCTGCTACATTTTTCTAATTATTGGATGTTTTAAACATGCTGGAACTAACCAAGAGTCAGATACCCACCACTCAGATTGAACATATGTTAAGAATTTGTCTTATTTTGTTGAGTTGGTTTGTTTTTTTTTAAATGCAATTTTCAATTTTTATGTTAAGTTTTTACTTTTACTTTCTCCATTATTCCTCCCTTTCTACTCAGAGAGCTGTTAGGAAATCAGTATATGAGATTATCATGCATTGTAAAATGTTTTCAGTCTATGTGTGTATCTATGCATGAATTCACCTTATGCAGTATTATCTTGTGTGTAAATTTATTCCTAGAAACAAAATACTCCTAAATGGCCACAGGGCAACATAAAAGATGCTCATTGCAATCTTGCTTATGATAGTTAAACATTGAAAAATAAGCATTTTGCTCACCTTTAAAGGATTGGTTAATTAAACTGCTTTTTTCTATAGTATTTGAATGAATGCATCAGACCTACATGCATTAACATAAATATATTTCAAAAATAGAAATTTGAATTAAAAGAGGTTGCATCTAAGTTTGTAAGTGAGTAATGTCAGGATCCCCTGTCCTACCCAGTTTCTAAGCATGTGAGAGAAACAGGTGGATGCTGCATCAAAATGCATAAGTAGTGCATTTAGATGACACTCCTTGTTTTTTTTTTTTTTTTAGAGACAGAGTCTCATTTTATTGCCCTGGGTAGAGTGCCATGGTGGCATCATAGCACACAGCAACCTCCAACTCCTGGGCTTAGGCGATTCTCTTGCCTCAGCCTCCCAAGGAGCTGGGACTACATTTGCCCACTACAATGCCTGGCTATTTTTTGTTGCAGTTTGGCCCGGGCCGGGTTTGAACCTGCCACCTTTGGTATATGGGGCTGGTGCCCTACTCACTGAACCACAGGCGCCACCCCACTCCTGTTTGTTCTTGTAGTTGGTGACTCAGTTCTGGCTGGTGGCCTATTGGAGAGACATATGGTCAGTGTCATTTTCAGGCCTGACCCATTCTAACTTCTGGCATCTTCACACTGGATCACTTTCCCCTCCTGGATAGCCACAAAGGACTCAATGGGCCCCCAGGGCCCAGTGTACCCAGTGAATGAGCTGGGTCCTCATTCTGGGTCCTGAGCTGGGTCCTCATTCTGTGATACAGGCAAGAAACCCCTTTCTTGTTTTAAGAAATTGATGTTTTGTGATCAAAGCTTCTCTCGCTATGCACAATGTGTGTATAATAAAGCTGTCTCTTAGTTACCTCTCAAGAAGTGATTATGATGTGTGGGGCATTAGAGAATCATATGGAGAGGAAGAGTGGGAGACTTGCAGACAGAGAAGCCCTGGTGCTCCTCTCTGGGAGAAGCTACACTGAGCCATGTTCCTCCTGAGTCCTGGGTCTGCTCTTGTTTTGTTTTCCATCATCCTCTGCGGCTTCACCTGTAGTGGGCTCATGTCTTCCTAGAGTCTCAGGTTTTTGAGCCCAGACTCATAGTTTCCACTGGTCTTAGTTGGCTTGGGCTTCCATGCAAAATGCCATAGACAGGGTGACCTGAAGAGCAGCCTGTCTTTTCTGCCATGTGAGGATGCTGCAAGAAGGCACCACCAATAAATAAGAAAGCAGGTCCTCATCAGACACCAAATCTGCTGAGGCCTCCATCCTGAACTTATCAGCCTTTAGAACTGCAGGAAACACATTGTGATGGTTTAAGTCACCCTGTGTATGGCAGGTTTAATTCTGAGGCCTGTTCCCTTGGTTTGTAGGCAATCACCATCTCAGTGTCTGCACACATGACCTCTTCTTTGTCAGGGAGAGAGGGCGCTCTGGTGTCTCTTCCTTTTTCTTACAAGGGCACTAATCCAATTACGGGCCCCACCCTCACAAATTCCTCTAGACCCAATCACCTCCCAAAGGCTCCAAACCCTCATACCAACCTATTAGGTGTGAGAATTTCACAGAAGAATTCTGAGGACATCACAAACATTTAGTGTATAACATCTGGCAATGCATTCTTTAAAAATCTTTGTAGGTATCTGGTATATTTGCTTTGTGTCTGTTTTGTAGGACAATAATCACATTCAAATTACCTTATAAATGTATCTCTTTAGTTATTTTTGTTTTCCCTATGCCTTACTTTAATTTGTTTTATGAAGAATTTAAAGAATTAAGACTAAGGGCTTGAATAGGAGTGCTACAAGCATAATACGATATTTGCCCTGGATTACTTTATCTAGTTGAGATGACTTACAGGGCCATTTTCACTCACATTATTTGGTCTGTATTTAATCCTTTAAAATAATTTTAGACATAATGAAAAGTTTCAAAAGTGGTGGAATATTTCCATGAAATCTTAACCCAGATTTCTCTAATAGTAACATCTTATATAACCATAGTATAAATATGGAAAACAAGAGTTAAGGTTGATATGCTCATGAGTCTATAGAACCTTATTTATGCTTGAAATTCATCAGGACATTAAATAATGTCCTTTTTTTCTGGGCTAGAATCTGATCCAAGATCCCATATTTTATGTAGTTTTTTTGTGTTTCCTTAGTCTACACCAATTTGTGACCATCCCTCAGGCTTTGTCTTTTATGACTCCCACTTTTAAAGTGCACTGGTCAGCAATTTTTGTAGAATATCACTCAGTTGGATGTTTTCTCATGACTGGATATAGGTTAGAAGTTTTTGTGGCAAGGATACTGCAGAAATGATGTTCTCTTTACAGTGCCCCATATTGAGATGTACTTGGTATTGAGAGGTCTCATTACCAGTGATTTTTTTTCTTTCTTTCTTTTTTTTTTTTGGATACTGAGTCTCACTCTGTTGCCCTGAGAAAAGTGCTGTGGCATCATAGCTCACAGCAATCTCAGATTCTTGAGCTCCAGTGACACCTTTGCCTCAACCTCCTGAATAACTGGAACTACACGCAGACTCCACAATGGTGGGATAGTCTATTTCTGTTTTCTTAGTTGAGATGGGGTCTTGCTCTTGCTCAAGCTGGTCTCAAACTCCTAAGCTCAGGAGATCCACCTGTCTCAGCCTCCCAGGTGCTAGGATTACAGGTGTAAGGCACCCTGACTGGCCCATTACCAATGATTCTTATCTTGGCCATTTGGTTAAGGTGATAATTTCAGGATTTCTTTAGGGCAAAGTTACTACTGTCTTTCCCTTGGTAAGGAATCAATATTTTCAAGGAGATACTTTGAGAACCAGGGATACTTTGCTTCTCATCATATATTCACTTACTATTTTTAGTATCATGGATAATTTTTGTCTGCAATAAATATGACTGTGGCATTGGCCTCCTGATCATTTTCTCATTTTCTTCATCTCTTCTATTAAGGGATGCATCAATTGGGGAGATTCTCCTGTGAAGGAACTCTGTCCTTTATTTCATGAATATTCCTTCAGTAATTTATACCAATGTAGAGTTTTAGACATTTATTCTGTCCATGAGCTACAATCCAACATTCTCGCTATTTAGTCTTTTGCTTAAATTTTCCACTGTTGGCCATTGAGAGTGTCTTCAAGTTGTTTTCTTGACCCTTCAACATACCCTGTTGTTTTCTGAACATTTCCTTACCTTCAGATACCACAGGATGTGTGCATTCATTTTGCATTTTCCTCATGCTAGCACCAGACCTAGTCATTTTCTCAAGGATTTCTGTTTTCTTTTATAGGGAAAAAAATTTAGAAACCATGAACTCAGTGCTAGATGTACTCATTGATTTTGGAGTATCACTGCTTCTTGACCTTCTCAGTGGCTAGAACTAGGAAATTTATATAGATTTTCTAGCACATACCCATCACATTCAATTTCAGTTTTGATATAACTACATGTATACTGATACTTGTAAATTTATACTGGAACCTTGGTTTCTAGCACAGCACCACAATTTTATTATAACCTACCCCTCTCAGTATTTGTAACTTCTTTCTCTAACAGCGAGATAGAGACTTGGTTTTCATTATCCATAATATATTTACTTATTTGTTCAAAGCTAGTACAGACATAATGTAGTTCCCTGTTGCTAGCCAATGTCCTTTTGAGAAATGCATTTATAAACTAAAATTCTATATTTGTTTGTAGTTCTTTTTGTCATGAACCTCAGAGCACATAATCAACATACTGCTTTTCATAGTTTCTTGGGCTGGGTCTTTTCTTCCCCATTCCCTTCATGGTGATTGTGTAATTATGTAATTTCTTTATAAAATGGTGATGTTTATTTGTTATAGCTCATATTTAATTTATGTTCCACCCACATCCTGAATTATTTTATTATTTTGGGAATCTGTGAAACATTACTATTGTTCTAAAAGTCAGAGCTATAAACAGATTGATAGAAACGTTAACAGTCCCTTGTCCCTCCTACCCCTTTTCTTCTTGTTTCTACCCATTACCACTCACCCACAGATGCCCAGTCTCATTAGTTTCTGATTTATCCTTCTCGTAGTACTTTTGTGCAAACAACAAGACACAAGCATATTTTCCCAAGTGCTTTTCTTTCATACATGGTGGCACACTACAGATTGTCTTGTGAATGTTTCTTTTTTAATTTCACAATATATCATGAAATCACTCTATTACTACATAGAGGTCTCTCCCACTTTTTTACAGTTGTATAGTACTCCATTTGTGCATATACCATAGTTTATTTAACCATTTTTCTATTTATAGATGTTTAGCCTGTTTCAAATATTTTGCAAGGAAAATCAAGGGTGCAATAACTAATGTCTGCATGTGTATCTTCACATTGTTGAAGATGTAGATTCCTAGAAGTCATTGCTGGTTGCCATATTCCTCTCCACATTTCTACTTGTTTGCATGTCTACCAGCAATGTATGAAGTGACTGATTCTTCATAGCCACAACAATGGGATGTATTGTCATATTTATTCATCTTTTTCAATTATCATTTCAAAGTGTCAGTGTTTTTTTAAATTTGCATTTATCTCAGTGTGAGTAACTGAATATTTTCCAGATGGAGGAGGTCATTTTTCTATCATTGTGTCTATGTATATGAATCATCTGTTCATGTTTTTCCTACTTTTTTTGTCAGAATTTTGTTACTTTGCCCTTCAACATTTTTCTCTATTTTTTTTAGCAAACAAAATAATGGTAGTACAATTTATTCATTGAGCTGATAATTTTTTACGTAGCAACTATTATTCCCAACATTAGTGTGATAAAGGGAGACATAGTTCTTCATGGAGCTTTGACCTACAGAAGAGAAATTATTAAGTACTTTACTTTTAGAAAATGTTTATTTTAAGGTAACTGTAGACTCATAGGCAGTTGTTTGAAATAGAGAGATCATGGGTGCCCTTTAGACAACTTCCACTAATGGTTACATCCTTTAAAACTCTAGTAAAATACCACAAACAGGGTCTTGTCATTGATATTGTTAAGACACAGGACATTTTCATCATGAAAAAGGTGCCATACCCACTGTCCTTCTGTCCCCCTCCTTTCCTTAATCCTGCAAACCACCCTTTTGTCCTTTGCAACATTTTGCTATTTTAAGAATGTTATATATGTTGGATCATATAGTCTGAAATATTCTTAGGTTGGCCTTTCACTAGGAAGAATACTTTATAGATTAATTCAGATTCTTGCTTGTATCAAGAGTTTGTTTATTTTTATCACCCAGTAGCATTCCATGGTAAGTATGTTTACCATTAACAGTTTGACCACTCACCTATTGAGGGCCATCAGAGCCATCCCCATGATTGGCTGTTATGGGTAAGGCTGCTGGGACCATTCATTTCCAGGGTTTTATGTAAATTTAAGCCTTCATTTGTCTGGGATAAATGCTCAGGAGCACAACTGCTGTGTCATTTGGTAGTTGTATGTTCAATTTTTGAAAAAACAGTCAACTGATTTTCTTTTTTTTAATAGTCTAGATACTAATTCTTTGTATGGATATTCTAGATACTAATTCTTTGTTGGATATGTTTTTTGAAAAATATTTTCTTTTACTCTATAGCTCAGCTTTTTATTGTGTCTTTCATGAATAAATTTTTTAATTTTGATACCATCTGTTTTATCGAATTCTCTTTGGACTTGCGGTGCTTTTGATGTCAAATCTAAGAATTCTTCACTTTTCCATATGTTTTAAAGATTTTCTTCTGTGTTATCCTCCAAAAGTTTTATTCTTTCATATATTATATTTATGTTCATGATTAATGCATCCCTTTTTTTGTTAATTTTGAATGAAATTTGAGCCTTAGGTTAAGGTTCTTTTTGGTCCTTTTGTTTGCCTATGAATGTTCAATTGCTCCAGCATCTTTGAATTGTTAACAGTCCATATTCTTCCACTGAATTTATTTTGTACTTTTTAGAAAACCTTTTAGGTACATTTCTCTGGATCTATTTTGGATACCGTGTCTCTGGTGTATGTGTCTATATCTCTGACAATTTTGTATGGTTGTGATTACTGTAGCTATATACTAAGCTTAATAAGCCTTAAAACCCAGTAGATTGAATCTTCCTATTTTATTCTCTTTTATGAAATTATGTTAGCCATTCTAATTCCTTTGCCCTTCCATAGAAATTTTAGAATAAAATTTCTTGTCTATATCTATAAAAATTCAGGGGGGATTTTGATAAGAGTTGGATGTTAATTTTGGGAGAACTGACATAACTTCTGTGTTGAATTGTTCAATACTTGGCATGTCTATTTAGTTCTTTGATTTCTTTCATCAATGTTTGTAGTTTTCAGTAAACATATAGGATTTATACCTGTTTTAGATCTACATGTGAATATCTCATTGTTGAATGATTATAACTGATATTTTTAAAACTTTGATGTCCACTTGTTTGTTGGTGATATATATATAATGTATTAAGTATAAACAATAAAATGTACAATATAAATATATAATATACAAATGCAACTGATTTTTAAAATATTTATCTTGTACTCTGTAAACTTGCTGAGCCTACTTATTAGTTCTGAGAAGTTTTTGTTTTTAATTCTTCATTTCTGATCTTTATATTATTTCCTCTTCTTGTCTGTTGCACTGTGCAGAACTTTTAGCGCTGTTGAAAATCAGAGTGATCTTCTATTTTCTGGAAGAGATTATGGAGATTTCATGTTAATTCTTTGCATAGTTGGTACATAATTTCTCCAGTGAAAACATATGGGCTTGGAGATTTCTTTTGGGGGATACATTATAAATCCAATTTTCTGATAGTTGTAGAGCTAGTCAAATAATCTATTTTATATTGGGTGAATTGTGGTTCGCATTTTTGTGGCTAAAGGGGTCCTCTCTCTAGTAACCTCCCATTGAAGAGGTGGTGAAGCCTGGCAAAGAGCGAGACCTATTGAATGACAAATAACTGGAGTGAGGATCCCTTTGAGTCAGATAAATATAAAGCAAAAAAGGAACCAGAGAAAGTCAGGAAGGAAAATTGTCCCCTGAGTAAATACTATTTACTTTCTCATGTAGAACAGACCTTTTCATGGGAAGCCATCTTCTACCATCTTAACTTGATTTGAACTCCCCATATTGCCTTAGTTCTGCTTCTGGGGTTCTGGCACTTGTGTGCTGTGGGACTTCAGGTAAGTATTTAATTACTTTGAGCCCTCAGTTCTCTGTCTATAAAAACAGAAGCCATATTAGTATTTTCCTCATATGATTACATGAGGATTAAAGTGAGTTAAGAAATATAAAGTTCTAAACATGCTATCTAATGCATGTCCTGTTTTTCTAGCACCATTTCTTGAGACAACTTTTCTCATTCGATTGCTTTGACAAATTTTTTTTTTTTTTAGAATAACCTATGACACATTTGTGGGTCTAGTTCTAGACTCCTCATCTCTACTAATCTATTTGTATACTCTTTTGCAAATAGCATACTTTTTTGTTACTTGCCTTTAGAGTAAGTCTTGAAATGAAGGGGTGTAAGTCCTGTAATTTTGTTTATCTTCTCCATGATTGCTTTGCTATTTTAGGTCACTTGCATTTCCATATAAATTTTGCAATTAGCTTGCCAATTTCTATTTTTAAAAAAAGACTGATGTAATTCTGACTGGAGTTGCATTGAGTCTATAGATCAATTTGGAAGAGAATTGAAGTCTTAACAATATTGAGTTTTTCCCTTACACAAATACGGTCTGTATTTCCATTTAATTGGGTTTTAAAAAATGTCCTTCAGTGTTTTTAGTGCTCTTGCACATATTTTCCTAAATCTGTTC
Organism: Nycticebus coucang; assembly: GCF_027406575.1. Taxonomy (NCBI): domain Eukaryota; kingdom Metazoa; phylum Chordata; class Mammalia; order Primates; family Lorisidae; genus Nycticebus; species Nycticebus coucang. Next base: position 102,213,672 of record NC_069783.1, on the reverse strand, counting down.
CTAGGGGGTCTTTTTAATGTTATTAACAATTGTAATGTTTAAACCTAATTTTCAATTATTCATTGCTATTAGAAATATATCGCATAATGATCTTTTAACCTGTAACTTTTGTAAATTCATCTATTAGTTTCAGTGTTTCTGTACTACCTGACATTTTCTTTCTTTTTTTATTAAATCATAGCTGTGTACATTAATGTGATCATGGGGCACCATACCCTGGTTTCATAGACCGTTTGACACATTTTCATCACACTGGTTAGCATAGCCTTCCTGGCATTTTCTTAGTTATCGTGCTAAGACATTTACATTCTACATTTACTAAGTTTCACATATACCTTTGTAAGATGCACCGCAGGTGTAATCCCACCAATCTCCCTCCCTCTGCCCACCTCCACACTCCCTCCCCTCCCTTTCCCCCTTCCCCCTATTCTTAGGTTGTAACTGGGTTATAGCTTTCATATGAAAGCCACAAATTAGTTTCATAGTAGGGCTGAGTACATTGGATACTTTTTCTTCCATTCTTGAGATACTTTACTAAGAAGAATATGTTCCAGCTCCATTCATGTAAACACGAAAGAGGTAAAGTCTCCATCTTTCTTTAAGGCTGCATAATATTCCATGGTGTACATATACCACAATTTATTAATCCATTCGTAGATTGATGGGCACTTGGGCTTTTTCCATGACTTAGAAATTATGAATAGGGCTGCAATAAACATTCTGGTACAAATATCTTTGTTATGATGTGATTTTTGGTCTTCTGGGTATATGCCTAGTAGATACCTGACATTTTCTATAAAACAATCACATAACTTGCAAATAAGGTTTTACTTTTTACTTTTCAAACTTTGTACCTATCACTCAATGTTCTCTCTCTCTCTTTTTAAATTTCTTTTTCTTCCTCTCTCTCTTCCTCACTTCATCCTTCCCCTTCCTCCCTTCATCCCATTATCCTCCCTTCCCTTCTTTGCTTCCTTTTTTTCCCCACCCATACCCTCCTCTTAATTGTGCTGGACCTTAGATATGTTTTGAATACAAATGATGAAAGTAGACATTCTTGCCCTAGCCCCAATTTTGAGTAAAAAGTTTCAACATTTAACCTTTAAGTGTAATGTTAATGACAGCGTGTCTTAGATACCATGTCTACTTTACCTTCTGTCCATTTTAAATCTTTGTATTTTTAAAGTTGCATTATTCTCTTAACATTTTATTTATGCAGTTTGTTGATGCATCTCTATCTGTATGTATACATTTTACAAAAGTGTCATAATTTACTCATATTTCATTTCTTAATTGATATTTCTGATGTTTCCCTGTTTAAAAAATGCACATAACGACCCATTCATAACTCTTCTTTGTCCTTCTGTACACTTGTAGATGTATTTTTGCTATATCCCAAGAGTTGCTGTGGTAAACTATAGATGCGTCCAGTGTTGACTTTAAAAATTTTAGGCAAAACATCTCTGCAAAATTATCATATCTAATTGTATTGCCACTGTGTATAAGATTTCCCATCGGTCTATAGCTTTACTGATCCTTATTTATCAGATAATTTAATTTTCACTCAACAGATGGATATAAAATTGTATCTCCCTAGATTTTAGTTTCACTTCTCTGAGTAGTTGAGAACCTGAGATTTTTTAAAATTTTTAATCAGTCTTTCAGTTTATTCCTTCTATTAATTTTTCCCAGTTTCCTATTGGATTATTTATATTGTCTTACTATTTTGTAGATCTTTAAAGTATATACCAGATAGTGATTCCTTACCAATTATATGTGATACAGTGTTCAGCCTCTATCTCCTCTCTTTTCTTCTTCTCTTTCTGTCTCTCTCACACATACACTTTATACTGCTTTTGACTGAACAGAAGGTTTCATTTTTGTGTGATCAAATTTATCATTTTTTTTCCTTTATGGTTACCTAGCTTGTTTAAAATACCAGCTCCTGAGATTTCAAGTGATCCTTCTTTCCTCCTTCACTCCCTCCCTCTTTCCCTCCTACCTTCCTTTCTTATTTTCTCTCTCTCCATTGTCATGTTTTCAGGTTTGACTCTTCACATAAAATTCCTTTTAGTTTACTCTGTTTAGTTTACTCTGTAAATGTGAGATCCAGTTCCTAGTTTGGTCACATAGACAAACAAGGGGCCCCACTCCTTCTGTCGAGCAGCCTGCCTTTTCTCCAGCGAGGCAGTGGTTGCTGTGGACATGACACATACTGTAAAGGTCTTAATCTGTTTCTAGTCCCTCCATTCTGTCCCTGTCCTCCCCATCTGTCTGCAGCTGCAGTTTCTCAGGGTGCTTGCTGTTGTCTCCCTGCAAAAGTCCCTGTCTGTGGGGCGGTCTCTTGACTGTTCCACTGTCCCTCAAAATTTTCTTAGCTATTCTTATCAGTGTGCTCTTCCACATACATTTTAGAACGAGTGTGTCCAATTTCAGAAAATTCAAGAAAAACACCATTAGAATTTGGATTTAAATTGATTTTTTTTTCACATTAATTTGAGAACTAACAACTATAGGGCCTCTTTCTATCTCTAGAAATGGCCTCTTACTCTATTTACTCAAATCTAGTTTAATCGTTTCCAATAAAGCCCTGAACTTTTATTCATCTAGACCAGTGGTTCTCAATCTGTGGGTCGTGACCCACAGGAACTGTATTAAAGGGCTACAGGATTAGGAATGTTGAGAACCACTTATCTAGACCGTGTACTTCTTTTAATAACTTATTTCTTGTTTAATGCGTACATTTTGCTATGTAAATGGTATTCTCTAAAACATTATATTTAATTTTGTTCTTATAGAAATGCCATTAATATTTGCATATATGCCCTATATCTAGCAAACTTAAATTCCCTTATTATTTCTTTTTTTTCATCAATTCTCTTAGCTATTTTAAGAGAAAACAGATTCTGTGAATAATGATAATTTTGTTTGTTCTCTTCCAATTTGGATTTTATTGCCTTTTACAATTCTTTCTGTGAGGATTATGACCTACAGAACACTGAATTTGGATAAGAAGGTGAGCTGTGATGTTTTGATATGTGGTCCTTGCTTTACACCTAGTGCATAGTCATCTGATTTTAATGTTCCTATGTGCATAATCACATGTCCTCACTCGTTAGATGAGCTTATTAGACTACCGTTATTAAGGTTCTTTTTAAATCTTTCTATCCTCATTAACATTCTTGCCTAGTTGAGCTATATTGTCCATCGGGATAATGCATTTTTCAATTTTCCCCTGTTTCTGGATCAATTTTTATTTTGTGTCTTTCTGCTATATGGAGACTATGTTAGAAGGAATTTTTGTGTCTTCTTGATATATTGAGTCTCTTTCTTAGATTGGGATGCCATAGTAAAATGCCATTGACAAGGTAGCATAAACAACAGAAGTTTATTTCTCACAGTTCAGGAAACTGGATGTTCCAGGTCAGGGTGTCTGCATGGTCCAGTTCTGGGGTTCTGGGGAGGGCTCTCTTCCTAGTTTGTAAATGGTCACCTTCTCCCTGTGTCCTAGCATGGTGGTCAGCAGGGAGAGCTCTCTGGTGTCTCTTTTTATAAAGTTATAATCCTGTCATGAAGGCTAGACCCTAATTATCTCATCTTAACTTAATTATCTCTCAAAGGCTGCATTTACTAATATCATCCCATCAGGGATTAGGACTTCAACATGTAAATTCTACAGGGACATAATTCAGTCCCTCTTTCCCTAATAATGCTGCTTCATTAACCAAAATATCTGTTTCATCTGAAACAGATGAAACATATGGTGAGCATTTACATTTTTGTAATATTATAGTATTATAGCATAGTATACAACTAAGGTATTTTTAAAATATTGGAATTTTCTACTCATAGTTATGTTTTGGATGGCCTGCATCAATTTACTACTTCTGTCCTTTAAAGGCAATGCACTTTAAGTCTTAGAAAATAAATAAATTGTCTCCCCATGGATTAAGCTGGTTTTAAACTGAGAACATATAATATTGACTTTTATTTCTTGAAACAAGTAGAAAACACTGGGAACACAGCACAGAGAAAATTATTCAAACAGAATCAAAAAGTAAAGGTTAAAATATCAGGAAAATGGGATTCAATGAAGTTATCCTTGTTCTATGTGAATGGCCAGACCCAATTCTTTTCTTTTATTCCTTTTTAAAAATATATGTTTTCTCCTTTTCACAGAGTACCAGCACTAATGGTTTCTGTCATTTTCTCTGTAGACAACTATTATGTCTGTAAGAAAGTAAAAGATTTTAAAATAAATAATAAAATTTCAAAAAAAAATGGCAATGACTCTTGTTTATTGAGATCTTACCCATTTACATTTAATGGTGACTACTCATGTACATGTAATTTTTAAATCTTTTTCTTCTTGATTTTCTATTTGATTATTATGCTCTTAATTTTTTGTTCTGTTTTGTTTGTTTGTGGGCTTGATCATTTTTTTATTACTATTGCAGATTTTCTCACTTCCGGTTTGGAATTTATGCATCTGTTTCTATTATTTTAATTGTTAGGGTCCAGAGAGAGGCTCCAGTATTGGAAGTGGAATAAGGTGTTGTCAGAGAGGATAATCTATAAAAATTTAGGTAAAAGATGCTTACTTCATTTATGAGCCTAGCACTCATTTGGAAAGAGAATTGAGACTCTCATCCAATAGGACCAATTGGTGGTGATTCAAGGAGTGGTATTTCCTGGAGTTATTGAATATAGCATTCTTCTTTGGGGAGTCTTGAAAGTGTTTAATAATATGGAGACCATTACAGGACATGATGAAATATGAAGAGTATTAAGAAGTCCATCAGACTACTTGGATGTGAATCTTGGCCCCTCTTGTTACTCGGTATGTGGTCCTAAAAAATTTAGTTAAACTTTTTGTGCTTCAGTATTTTCACATGCAAAACCGAGACAATAATTGTGCCTACTCCATAGAACTGTTTTACACAATAGGTGAGTTGGTACATGTAACTTGCTTAGAATGATGTCTGGCACATAACTTTTAGAATATCTTAGCTATTACTATTTTAAAATATTATCTAAAGGTCATCACTGTGCAAGATACTGTGAATGCAGAAACGAAAGACCCTGCTCTCCCAGAGTTCATTTTACTCGCCGTCCTGGGAGAGATTAATATGTAATCTGTACTATACATATATGTAACAAGGTGATCAGTACTACATAGTATGAGTAAAGTAAAAGTATAGACATGGCTCAAAGGATGGTTGATTGATTCTTTCCCTGGGGTGAAATGAGGTAGAAAAGAGAAAAGTTGAATCTGAGAAGATGATAAATTTCTTTTGTGTCATGTTAAGTTTAACAGCCTTTTGGATGACCATCAGGCAATTAGAAAGGCAGATCTTAAGTTATTAAAGACAGCTTGAGTTCTTCGTGAGCTCCAGTTTTCTGATTCAAATGCGTTTTCATGCTGGATTTCTTTGACACCTCTATTATTATGCAGAATTAATCACAAAGTGTTTGAGAAGACTGATTAATGCTAAACTGAGCATAATGCTTGCTCCAAGATCCCCAGGGATTGCCTTGAAAGGGCAGTCCTCACCTCTCTTATTTTCTTTCTATTTTTTATATGCCTGGACCCGAATGAGGTTGAAAAATGACTAACATGTGCTTGTCCTTCTGTTTGATACAAAGGACATAAGAATTTCTGCGAACATTAACTTTCTACTTTATAGAGCTTTGTGTTCAGGACCTGTTCGGGCTTGTCCTTTTAATGAAACACTTGATTTGAACACTTTTATCATTAAAAAAAGTAATAATGAATTCATTATGAGACTACAGAAAGAGGGTGGAAGGTTAATACATGTGAGAGAATAGAAAACATTACAGCAACCCAACCAATGAATACAGACTTCCCTTATTCTCCTTGAAGTCATCTACTACTTTTTTTAACACCTTTCTCTCTTTTCCTGACAACCATAGATGAGGCCTAAATGAGAGAAATAAAAACTGAAGTGTCAACCAGAAATCTGTGTTACTAGTACAGCTATGGCAATGATGATGGATGCTTCTGGCTCTGACCCTGAAGCAATGGGAGATGCTGCCAAACCATCAGAGATTAACTTCTGCTCAGAAGCCTGCTTTTTATCCTATGCTGCTTCTTTGAAACCTGAAAATCCATATGTAACTGCAATTATAATGTGATAAGACTAATTCCACACACTGTTAGAGCAGGAGACTGGGAGACAGGGCTGAGATCGATGCAGAAGTTTGCAGATTGGGTGCAGGTGTTCACATAGACAACCCTCAGGAAAAAGCTAACTAGAGGGAGTGATAACTATGGGCAAGAACTGGCTTCAATCAGCTTGTCAGCTGTCTCTTCCACCTTACATGAATTTTGGCTAATTAAAATATCATTTACATTGTGATTTAAAACCTTCTCAGCCCTTGAAATGACCATGACAGTTCTGAGACAGCTATATAAGGTATAAAAATGGAAGGAATCCATTTCTAAGAATGGCTACATAAATTCTTAGTAAAAGCAAATCACATAGCCCTGAATATTCCTCCCCTTAATCAGTAACATTTCAGGGCACCAGAATCTACTTCCTCCCAGTGCAGCTGCTCTTTTGGGGGCTGCGCGCTCTCACTTGAGAGTGTACTTTCACTTTCAAATGAACAAGTAAACAAATAAAGCTGCATGGTGCATCCTGATATTCTTTTCTTCTGATGATCACCAAGAACCTTGAAAAACCTCCTCTGAGGTGCTAACAAAACTGTTTATGTAAGTCCATCTCATGACCACACAGTCACATTTCACTTGTTATTGCTCTCCATTAATTAAACTACTTCATCGACTAAAATAATTCCATTTTCTGGCAAGGTTCAATGATGATATTTAATTTGCACAGTAATTTTTATGATTTGGGTTTTCTGATCATAGCCCTTGATTTCTAATGTGAACAGAACTACAGAACTATAAGAAAGCACATCCAACTTGCTACATAGGGGGTTGAAAGATGACAGTGCCATAGACAGGGCAGATCTTGGAAAATATCAGAAAGTTATGGGCTCCTCTTGGGGCATAGCTGCTGCACAGAGGGAACTGGAGGATCTCCAATTTTGTTTTTACCTGCAAACACACCATAGCCCAGTGGCAAGTCATAGAATGTAATCATTTCCCACACCTCTGGAGAAGTACATATCTGTACGCTTATAACATTTGGTATTCAATTTCAAGGGAATTAATTGAACTCATGAAGTTTGTATAGTACTTCATGTTAAGAAGTGCTTATTGAGGCTTGGCGCCTGTGGCTCAAGCGGCTAGGGCACCAGCCATATATACTTGAACTGGTGGGTTTGAATCTAACCCAGTCCCACCAAACAACAATGACAGCTGCAACCAAAAAAATAGCCGTCCCATACTCAGGGCATTGTGGCGGGTGCCTGTAGTCCCAGCTACTTGGGAGGCGGAGGCAGGAGAATCACTTAAGCCCAGGAGTTGGAGGTTGCTGTGAGCCCAGGGCAACAGCCTGAGGCTCTGTCTCAAAAAAAAAAAAAATAGAATTGCTCATTGAATGCATTCTATATGCTAGAAGTGACAGGTGTAAAAAATTAACTAACACGTGTTTGTCCATCAAGTTGCTTACAGCCAACTAAAAGTTATTGTAAAGCAAACAGGCAGTTATAACACAGAATGACTTAGGAGTGAATAAAAGATTCTATAGAAATCCGTTTGAAGAGTACTTAAAACTCTCTTGGGAGAGGATCGAGGTGGATTTGCCAGAGGAAGACTGATGTAACAGCTATTTGAAGAATGAGTACAAATTAGAGCAGTAAAATTAGTGAAGGATGCACCCTCAGTGGATAGATAAGAAAGAAGGCATAGTGGCTTGCTGGTGGCAAGATAACACACAGCGGTATTTAGAGAGAAGAAAGTAGTCCAAAAGAAGCAGAGCATGATGTGATGTAGCCAGGGGATTAGGCTGGAGGCCTCAGCAAGAACCATATCTTTTGTCCCATCCTCAGTAATTTGCATTTTTACCCTGAGAGCTAAAGAAAGTCGTTACAATATTCTAGGCTTCGTGTACAAAACAGTTTGAAGAAATAACAAGAGCAAAGGAAGCATGAGCTCTGGTGTCTGGTTGTCCAAACTTAAGCTCAGGATTCACCACTTAATAAGTGCTTGAATTCAGGAAAATTATTGAATTATTATCTCTGTGCTTCAGTTACTTCACTGGGAAAATGGAGATCATTATAGACCCATGTAGTTGAGTCACTGTGGCAACTGAATGAGTTAATACATGGACAGTGCTTAGTACCTTGCTTGGCACAAAGTTTTTTGTTTATTACTGTCATCACCATCACTATGATCGTTGTCATTGTCGCAATCAGCAGCAGCAGCATTATTCAAGGTGAAGAGGTCACAGAGTTTAATAAAGTTTGTGGCAATTACACTGAAGATCAGTGGATTGGGCTACTGCAACTGACTATGGTGATTGTTTCAGTGGGGAGTAAGGAGGGTGAGTCTAATTGGAGTCCTGGTGTCTGCATCAAATAATTATATGAAGGGTGTTGCAATCATCATATAGACCAAGGGGTAGGAAGTCATCTGAATTATTTTCATGCATGCTTATTTTGAGCATGCCTTCATGTGAATGAGCACAGAGAATAGCTGGCTGTCAGGACACAGAGTTTACAAACCAAACCAAAGGCATTGATTGACATGCTACCACTGTCTTGAATCCTAGCTGCCCTTCATTCTTAAGATGTTTCATGCTGTTCTATTAAATTAAATGTACTCACTTTATCTGTAGGTGATTCTGTAGGTTAGATGAGTCAGAGGATCTTATATCCATTTTGTAGATGGAAAAACTGAAAAACAAAAGTAGCATTTTCTCCTACAAGCATGTACCTAATTGGTGAGAGAATTGACAGTAAAGATAAACTAGTTCCCCTCTACTCAGACTTCTACCCACATGCTGTTTTCATTTACAATTCAGGCGTCAGATAAGGTAGTTTTACGATAGTTTTAGAGTCAATGAAATTGCCTCAAACTCCATCCTCTATGGAACAGAAGGCTTGATTCACTCCCAGTCTCCCTAGGAATTCTAGGGTGGATGATGCAGCTTATATATTTTCTGCTTAATAGAAAATGTTTATTCTGAATCAATTGTCCAAGAATATTCCTAACATGTTGGCTTGCTCTCCTCTCACCTCTGATTACACTCACCCCAGATTACTTTGAGTTGAATAATTCTACTGTCCGTTTCTGTGGCCTGTTAGCCAGGCTCTCATGTGTCAGATTCCTGTGCACTTTGCAAAGGTGTTCTAGCAGCTGTTAAGATTTGCTATTTTCTTCCCCTAAACTCTACATTCTATCGCTAATGTCTCTGACACTCATATTTTTCTTTACTTTTTGAACAAACTACAAGCTTGTCACTGTGTGCATGACATTCTCTAGACATTTTCCCATAGGAAGGGAGGATGGATACATTCCCACAGGGTGCGTGCATGCACACGCCTGGTGACCTGAAGCATTCACCTGCCCTCCTAACAACAACAAGCATGGCAAGATGTGTTACTAAGAAAGAAGAATTTTCTTTTCCATTGAAATTCATTTGAATGCTTCTTGGTCAATTAGGTTTCTTCTCTCCTTCTTATTCTTTTCGCTGACCAATTGCCATCTCTAGAATAACTGATTCACCAAAGGAAAGTGGTAGGTTTGCTGGAGATCTACTTAAATCCCAAGTGAAAGGTAAAAAGGATGTGTAGACAAGGGAATCCGAGCAAATCACAATTAAAAGAGTAGACATTTATTTTCATGTGTCTTATAAATTATGTCTCAGATTTCTTCCTTTTTTACATGTTTATTCTGTATTCTGAAGACAAAAGTAAAACAAGGCAATATTTAGAAGCTTAATTATAACCTTGGAAGTATGTTCACTGTAAAGAGTTTGAAAACTAATTTCATCAAATGTGGTCCTATTTTTGTAAAAGCTAAAAAGCTATGAGTATCGTCTCAATTACTGTTAAGAATGAAACAGAAAAATATTAAAGGATATACCTTAACTTCAGAAGGCTAACAATAGTTACCTATTGGGAAGCATGATTTTTCTTATTTATTCATTACTTTTCATTTTCAAATTTTACAATTTGAAAAAACTGGAGATGAAATATTTTTATTAACATAGAATTTTTTTCCATTCTGTCTTTAAACATTACTTAACTATACATATTATCTACCAGACATCCCCTTAAGCAAGAGGTCAAAATTAACATCACTAATATGATGTTAATAATATTGATGTTAGTGATAGGACATGCCCTGGAAAATGCAGTACTTACATTGAGTTATCATTATTATTACCATTATTATTATTATTTGCAGTTTTTGGCCAGGGCCAGGTTTGAACCTACCACCTCCAGTATATGGGGCTGGCACCCCACTCCTTTGAGCCACAGGCACTGCCCTTCATTGAATTATTCTTTCCCCAAATGCATAACTGTTGTCATTCTGCTCCTAGGGATGAAACAGCGAGGGGAAGAGGCCAGTGCAAACGTAAACTCTTACACTCAGTTATTTTCAAAGAAATAACCGATGAGGCTCAGAGAGGCAAGCAGCTTCGAGTACTAAGAAGTGGCAAGGAAGTGCAACCTGGAACAAAAACTTCGAGGGTCTTCTATTGAACCTGGAAAAATGTGTGTGTGCAAGATATATGGAACATACAAACTTGATTATCGACAGAAATTTCTAACCACTGCCAAAAAACAAAGAAGTTTTGCAACATCATGAATTGAGCAAACAATGGAAACAAAGAAGAAATTATCATAAGATTATCAAGTAAAAAAGAAAGGATTATAATTTAACTTCCCTATTCTATGCTGCTAATCTATATCTTAATACTTAAGTGATTTCAACCTTTGATCCTTTTTCAGCTCATGACCCATAGATCTGTATCTAAACTGTTGATCATTCCTGACCCCTAGAGGTATCCCGCAGGTCAGGGGTTGAGGAATCTGGGCTGTTGCGAGCAAATCTTCAGAATGTCAGCCTACGCTGAACTCTAACCCACACATAACTTAAATGGCATCATAAGACAAAATCAGACAAACCCATGAGGGACATTGTAAAACACACGGAGCTTATATTCTCCATCTGGTATAAATTTTCTGAAATGTATAAGTGCACTGTGATTATGTAAAAGAATGCTCTTGCTTTTAGGAGATATAAGCTACGGTTGTTGGTTGTCGGGAGGCAAAGGGACAGGATCTCAGCAGCTTCCTTTCAAGTGATTAAGGGGGAAAGAAGGAAGGAAAGAAGGAAGGAAGGGAGGAAGGAAGAAAATAATTTGCTTTAGTTATCTGCCTTAGCTATTAGGTTGAGATCTTTGAGATAAATATGGGTTAAGCATTAATCTGAATTTGTAACACATTGCCTCACAATAACTGAGGTCTACTCTCCCACATAAGAATAAAATAAATGAATAGGTATTTTAAAGGTAGACCTACATAATTTTCTTGTTATTCTTGAAAGAGTAAAATGGAAGTATGTATCTGAATGACATATATATTCCTATAGAATAGGCATAGCAACTTCATTTACAATAGCTCCAAACTGGAAAGAACCCAAATAGCTATCAAAAATAAAATAGATAAATTGTGGTATATTCATATGTGGAGAAGTACACTGCAACATGTCTGAATTTCATAGCTATGTAAAACTGAGTAAAAGAAGCCACACACAAAGGAGTATCTATTGAATAATTCCATTTACAATGAGCCGCCAAATAGGCAAAATACATTGACAGCAATAGAAATAAAAATAAAGGTTATCTCCAGGGTAGGAGATGAATACTGACTGGCTGGCAAGTCAGGAAGAGTGAGCTTTTGGTGCTCTGTGAATATTCTCTATCTTGTTCTTGGTGACAGTTACACAGGTAAAATTTCATCCCATTGCATCCTTAATATTCGTACACTTTTCCAAACGTATGTTATATCAAGCTCCAGCCTATTCTGTGATCACGCCTAATCAATTTTCTCTTTACTGCATCTAGCCCAGAGGTTTGCATATAGAAGATGTTCAATATATATTTGAAATGAATATGCGTAAATAGAATTGTTCTTGCCTTGAATTTTATTTTCTTAGGACTCTGCTAAATGTGATAATGGAAGCTAACAACTATTTCCTTTCTTTTAGTTAATATTTTTGGAATAGGTCCAAAACTATTGTCTTAATCTGTGACCAGAATTTCAGTAACATAGGTAGCTGATTGGGATTTGAGTGAGCGCAGCATGCTGGCAGTTAACTGTGATAATTTATAGGAACCTGGTTCTGGGTAGTCAGCTATGGGAGGTGTGAAGAAGTCAGCACAGCGTGGCACAGGAGCTGGGAGACCTTACTGAGACAAGAAGTTTTCCTAATCAAAGGCTAGAGCCAACTTCGGACTGACCTGGACAGAGTAAGTGCCAGCACCTGAGAGGGTTGGAGTTGGGGGGAGCACAGTGGCAAAAGTTTTGGGCAGCAGGATGGGAGTGAAATCAGAAGTGTTCCGAGATCACAGATCAGGAGATCTGTACAAATAAAACTTAGGCACTTCACAAGCCAGTTAACAGCTTTAGAATGAAGATATTGGCAGGGACGTGGCAAGGATTTCTGGGATTCAGTCAGCCGTCTTTCAGTTCATGACAGAATTGCAGTGCCAAGTCAGGACTTGAGATAAGAGCCAAAGACCAGGAGCCCCATGCTCTGAGGGGGCTCAGGAAGTCTGAACAGAGAGGTGCCTGGTAGCTCTGTGCACAGCAGGTTCCTGGGGCTTTCTCTGACTCCCAGTTTCAGTTTTTATTCGTCAAGACCTTGATGGAGTCAAAGTTCTAAGAACATCTGTCTTGTCTGAAGGTGAAAGTTATAAAATGAAGGGACAGAGAATACTAAGTGCAATTCTCACCTACGTATTAAGTCAATTCTTTAATACCCATCCTATAATACACCAAATTACATTTTTTCAGTTAGATTCAGAGTATTAACTTTCTAGGACATCTGAGGAATATTTAACCATGAATGGTTCTCTTAATTTGTTACAACAATGCTCAATTTAGAAAAATAATAAGCTAATAGACTTTTTGTAAACTTTGCCTTTACAGGAATTCTTTGACATATTTTTTCCAATATTTAAGAACTCCAAAAAATTTGCTTGATGAATTTGCGTTTTGATGAATTTCCTTTTTAGAAACAATTACCAGAGATAAGTTGTCTCTGTTCTTACATTAATGAAATTATTATGACAGAATATTTAGAAAATTCAACTAGTTAGAACTTATATAATGCAGAGAGTGAGTATTCTCTCAGAACTTGGATTCCTTTTAAAATTTGAGTAAATTTCCAACTTGAAATAGCTATATGGGTAAAAGCAGGGCATTTTTTAGTTGCTGATCTATTTGTTTGTTATATAAAATTTATGATATGTAACAATACATGTATGTATGTGCAATTTATATTCCATTTAAAATAACTGAGTTTATTCAATTATGAAGTTGAAGCATCTATCAACATACCTCTTTAATACGCACATTGAGGAGAAGTGTATGAAATATAGAAATTATAATTAATTTGGGGATTTGGAAAGTACCGTTAAACTTAGCGCTTCTTGAGATCACTCACAAGGTCAACTCACCTTGTTTAATGCCTGCGGTGAAAGCCCTCATAGTTCATTTCTGCCAGGACCTAGCTTGAAGACTGGACAACTGAATGTCTGGTAAGTAATTGTTATTTCTGATCAATTATTCTTAACACAAGAGAATAATTGGCCATTTGGTTAAATGTTAATAAGCCATTTTTTGTTTCTCCTTTGTATATTTAGGCAAAACATAAGAAGCCACATATACGACCTGTTGGTATTATTGTCATTTTATAAATGACTATGATGTCGGCATGTTAGCCAGGAGTGGCTTTGGTAATCTTAGTCCTGCCCTGGTGTCCTCAGCATCTCCATGTGCCTGACCTCCCTTTCTATGCCCTCATTTCTATGTGCGCTGCCAAAAGTTGTGGGATTTCCTGCCATTTATTTGCTCAATGCCCATCGCCAGGCTCTTACTGCTCAGTCAAGGATACTTGCATTTGGCTGTTCTTCTATTTGAAGACACTCAATTTCTCTTTTGAGTTCCATTTTCTCCTATTTCTCACTATTGCTATCTTCTTTTAATAATTGCATGCATATGCAAGTTCTTGCACACTACTTTTAACACCTCAAAGTAAAGCCCGGCTTTGTGCTTCTGCAACTGATAGAACAGCGTACTATATACAATTGCATTATTCAGCTTCAGTCTCTGACCTTGTTACTAATTGATTCTTGTCACCCAGGAGATTTTTTTTTCTTAATTATTGTTATACTTAGAATGCCTCATTATTTAATAGGCATTATTTAATAGGACACCTGCTCAGGCAGGATCTACAGAAGATTACCACCCCTTAAAGCAAAGTAATGTGGGTTTCATTTTTCCTCATCCACCCTCATTAAGGTCAACCCTAGCCATGATTAAGAGACTAGACTTCAAAGGAGCAACCAAGACATGTGGCTAGCAATTTCCCTTGACCTTTCACTGTGATTCAAGTGAAGGTTATACCTATAACAAGCTAAATCTTGATTTTACTCTGAATTGAAAAAGAATACAGTATAAAGTGTGACTGAGCATGAAGGTGAGTGTGGACATACACGTGCAAATATGCACACACACAGAGCTTTTGGCCCATAAAATGATATGTATTTTCTTTACATCTCAGAAATGATAACAATATTTTCCAATTGGATGTCTAAATTCTATGCTATAATCCAATTACTGGAAAAATGCATCATGAGACAAAATTTGAATGATAAATTGTAGACATGTACTTGGCTTAAAGCATTATGTTTACAAATACAACCCTTTAGAAAGATCTCTATGAACCTTAATGTTCTAAAAAGAAGTCAGTTTACTTATTTCATATTTCTTTCTAAGAAGAATCCCAGTTAGGGCATTTCAGAAGTCTGCATGAACAGTGTCAGTTGTATTGTTCACTAAATGAAAAGTAAACTTTTCACTTTATATGTAGTAACTTTAGCTGAAAGTTATACTTCACATCTACTCATATCACTAAAATTTCAAATTTATCGTGAAATTCCCATTTCTGCATTTAATCGATATGTTTATGATTTTAAATACTGTCTTTATACACTCAAAAGCAAATAGACAAATAGAGGAAAGGGTCTTGTTTATTTCTTTGTTTTTATATATTGGGTGATTTGTTCTAATTTATTTGTTTCATAGGCAGTTAAATGGAAACTTTGGTTGAACATCATACACTTCACACTTCTCCAGATGGCATTTTCAGTGTGCACTTTTGCCTTTGTCTCCCTCCGTCCATGTCCAGCAAGCAGCCCCTGGCTTGCCTAAGCTCTTGGTAATTAATGTTTGAAAAGTTTTTTTTTTTGTGTGTGTGTGTGTGTGTGTTGTTTGATTTCCCAAATATCCTTCTGTTAACTTATTTCTAATTTCATTCCATTGTGCTCAGAGAACATAGTAGTATTTTAGTCCTTTTAAATTCATTGAGACTTGCTTCAAGATCTAGCATACAAACTAACATATGTATGATTTATCTTTGAGAATGTTCCATGTGCAGTTGAGAGGATCGTGTGCTGTTGTCACTGAGATGCCTGTAAGTTCAAGTTGGACATGAAGCTTTTCCAGTTTTTCTTTTCCTGGTTGATAATTCTGTGTAGTTATACCCTTTACTGAAAGTTAGCTTGTTATAGGTATAATCTTCACTTGAAATCGCCTACTAGTATTAATATTAGTGAATTTTCTACATCTCTTTTCAATTCACTCAATTTTTGCTTCATGTTCTGTATGTTTCTGTTGCTCTAAGCATATATGTTGACAATTGTTATTTTTTTCTTGATGGATTAAGTACTTTATCTTTCAAAATATCTGTATTTGTCTCTAGGAAGAATATTTGTTCTCTGGTGTTTGTACAACTTGCCCAGCTCTCTTTTCATTACTATTTGCATAGTATATACTTTCCATCCATTTGCTTACAAACTATTCTGTGTTAAAAACAAGTCTCAAGGACAGGGCATATTTGGAGCATGTGGTTTTTACATATCTGTTTTTTGCTTGAGGATTTTTTTTTTTTTTTTTTCAGTCTTTCGTTGGGGCTAAGTTTGAACCCTCCATCTCTGGCCTATGGAGCCGGTGCCCTACTCCTTTGAGCCACAGGCACCGCCCTTGCTTGGGGATTTTAATCCATTTAAATGTACTATAATTACTAATAATGTAGGATGTATGCCCACCATTTTGCTATTTTCTTCTTATATGCCATGCCTTTTTTGTTCCTCAGTCTTTCACTATTTCCTTCTTTCTTGATAAATGAATATTTTCCAAAGTATCATTTTAATTTCCTCCTTTTTCCTTTTATTACAAATGTTTGATTTTTTTTCTTATTGGTTGTAATGGGGACTATTATTAATACCTTATGTACAATATTATATGTGTATGTGTGTATATTTTCTCCATTTTCTTCCTTTATGCTATCCTGTCACAAATTATATCTTTATACATCAGTTTGTTATCAATATGAAATTCCAATTAGTGCATTATATAGTTGTCTTTTAAATAAAATTGGGAAAAGGTAGTTATAAACAAAAATGTATTTATACTATATTTTATATTTATCTCTGTAGTTAGCTTTACTAGTGCTCTTTATTTTTAGCATAAAGACATTAATGGATCTGGAGTTAAGTGGATTAGTTAACTAATGTCTAGCATCATTTTATTTTAGAATAAAGAACTTTTTAGTATTTATCATATGTAAGATCTACCAGTGAAAAAAATCTTTCCATTTTTCTTTATCTGGAATAATTTAATTTCTTCTTCATCTTTGTGGATTAGTTGTGATGGATATCAAATTCTTGATTGATAGTTTATCTTTTCCATTCAATAATTCAGACTGCCTTCTGGCTCTCTCAGTTTCTGATAAAAAATCATCTATTAATCTTATTAGAATCCTTTATACAGGGCTGTGCCTGTGGCTCAAAGGAGTGGGGCGCTGACCCCATATGCCAGAGGTGGTGGGTTCAAACCCAGCCCTGGCCATAAGACTGCAAAAAAAAAAAAAAAAAAAAGAATCCTTTATATATATACATATGTGATGAGTTAATTCTCTCTTGATGTTTTCGAGGTGCTCCTTTGTCTTTGTCTTTTGAAAGTTTCATTATGGTGTACTGAGATGTGGATTTCTTTGAATTTATCTTGCTTTGAATTTGTTGAGTTTCTTGGATAAGTAGATTAATGATTTCTTCAAATTTGAGAAAGATCTGACCATTATTTCTTCAAATTTTCACTCTGCTCTTGTTTCTCTATCCTTTCCTTCTGGGAATTACATTGTACATGTGTTGGTTCCTTGATGGTATCCTATAGGTTTCTAAGACCCTGATAATTTTGCTTCATTCAATTTCTTGTTAATTGGATTGGACAATCTCAACTGACCTGTCTTCAAGTTCACTGTTCTTCTATATGCTGCTGAGCCCCTCTCATGAATAGCTGTCACTTTAGTTACAGAATTTCTATTTGATTCCTTTGGATAATTTCTAATTCTTCTTTATAATCTACACTTGGTTAGATGCACTTTTTCACACTTTCTTTGTCTTTTAGACCCCCGAAATGGGCCCTTTCTCAGGCTTAATGTCTATCATTTTTTTCTGTGTATGAATAACACTTACTTCTTAATATATCTTTCTTTTTGCTATTGTTGAAAATTAAACATTTCAAATAATACAATGTGCCAATTGTGGAAATCTGATTGTCTTCTATTCTGAGAATTTGCCACTTCTTTTGTTTGCATTATTTGTCATTGTTGCAGGGGTCCTCAAACTTCTTAAACAGGGGGCCAGTTCACTGTACCTCAGACAGTTGGAGGGCTGGACTATAGTTTAAAAAAACTATGAACAAATCCCTATGCACACTGCACATATCTAACTTTGAAGTAAAAAAATCAAATGGGAACAAATACAATCACACCGCCGCATGTGGCCCACAAGCCATAGTTTGAGGACCCCTGGAGAGTTTTCCAAGCTAATTCTGGAAAGTTTGTATATTTGTCAAATGTGGCCACTAAGTTTTCTATTTGGTTGAGTAGATATCAATTAATGATTAGAATATGATTTTCTGGAATGCCTGAACTGATAAGTAGAGCTTTTTCAGATGTTTCCTGAGCATGTACACATCCCTATGTATGTGTGTAGAATTGTACATTCCCATGAATATAGTAGAGAATTTCAAAGTCCCTATGGACTTTTCAGTCCTTGTCTTTTCTTTTAAAACTTTTTGGTTTGTCTTTTGTTTCCCCCAACTGTTATGTCTATGATTTCTGGGAACCTTGATGTCAACAAACAGTCTCACAAAGATAGGCTTGCTGAGTTAGAATAAAGTAAAATAAAGACAAGCATTTTTAGGAGGGTCTTCCAGAGAACCACACAGACAGATCAAATAATGAATATTCTTTGGGAATGAGTCTTTCAAGAGCTGAAATTGTTCTCTCTTTTGTATTAGGAATATATGCTTTAGTTTTTAAGGCTACTTATGGCAGACAAGACTGGGTTAAGCTGAAATGTCACAATGTTCACTAATACTGTGTTTACCAGAATTCATGTTTGTGTGCTTAATCTAAATGCTCCTAACTTGGGATTGTTGCATGCTTTTTACTCTTTAGTTGGAACAAAATTGATTCTGACTTTTGTTTTTTTTTGCCCAGTTTTTAAAATTCTTTGATGGAAGGGAAAATATTCAGAGGTCCTCATTCTGCCATTTTGGCTGACATCACCCTAGATGATATCTTTTTGTTTTCAACATTTTATTACTGATTATTGTGGTCACATAATAGTTGTCCATATTTATGGGGTACATGTGATATTTCAATATAGGATACAATGTGTAATGATCAAATCAGGGTAATTGGGAAATCCATAACCTCAAGTATTTATTATTTGTTTGAGTTAGAAACATTTCAACTTCACTTTTTTAGTTGTTTTGAAATACACATGCAGTCATTGTTAACTACAGTCATCCTACTGTGCTAACAAAACACTAGGCTTTATTCATTCTATCTAACTGCATTTTGGTACCCATCAACCATTTTCTCTTTATCCCCCCTTTTTATTACCCCTCCAAGCCTCTAGTAAACCTCATTCTACTCTCTATCTCTGTGAGTTCAGTTGTTGATTTTTATTAGCTACTATATGTTAATGAGAATATAAAATATATATCTTCCTGCTCCTAGCTCCTTTTACTTAAGATATAATATTTTCCAGCTACATCCATGTTGTTTCACAGGACAAGATTTCCTTCTTTTTTATAATCTAGCAATCCCATTGCCGAGTAGTTATTCAAAAGAGAGGAAATCAGTATGTCAAAGGGTTACCTGCACTTCCATGTTTATTGCAGCACTATTTACAATAGCCAAAATATAGACTCAACCTAAGCATTCATTAATAAATGAATGGATAAAGAAAATATGGTATATCCACCTCAGATCATACTTTTGCCTTCACTTTTGAAGAATATTTTTGCTGGGTATATAATTCTGGGTTTGCATTCCTTTTCAGTACCTGACAGATATGTTTCAATCTTGATGACTTCCATACTTCCCGAAGCAAAGTACATAGTGATCAAATTCTTTTTTTTTGTAATTGTTTTTCTCTTGCTCCCATTGTTTTATTTTATTTTCTTCCATTATTTTCTTTTAATATTTGGTTTTAACTTGTTTGACTCATGATTTTCTTTATATTTATTCTATTTGGAATATGCTGAGTTTATCATTTAGCTGTTAATTCTTTTGACATTTTCCTACAAAGCTTTTAGGAAGGCCTTAATTCTTGCTCATTTTTTTCACTGTTTTCATTTCTCTTCTTTTTTCATTCTAAGTATTCCTATTATTTCTTTGTTTATTACTATGGATTTGTTTTCAAGTTGACTAATAGTCCCTCTAAAATCATCATTTGGTTGTAAATTCCAGCTGATAAAATTTTATGTATCAAAATTCATTTCATAACATTTTCATTTTCTTATTTTGTATCTATTTTAATTTCCTGATAATATTTCCTTTGTCTGCTTTATTAGCAGCAATGGTATCATTACTACTATCAACTCCTTGCATTTAGTTTTATGAGTGCCTTTTAAGTTCTTGTCTAGTAATTTCAACATCTGTGTTATCTCCGTGTTTGCTTCTGTTGATTTTATCTCCCTTAGAGAAAGGTTCACACTTTTTGGGTTGCTCATATATAGAATATTTTGGATTGCATTCTGAGCATTGTGAATATTTTGTTGTGGAAGCTCTGGATTATTTTATTTTATTTTTTTTTAAGAAACTGTTACTATTTTTATCTTAGCAGCCAGTTTACTTAGACTCAAACTGCAAACTCTATCTTGCCTGTTGTGAATGACAGCATGAACCTCTTGTAGCCTGCAGTGAGTATATGTGGAGCCAGCCAGAGACTTGGTAACATGTACAGATAAATGCACTCACACACAAACACTTTTAAGAATTCTCCTTTGGGGGCAAGACATGATTGCAAGAGGGACTTTACCTAACAATTGCAATCAGTGTAACCTGGCTTATTGTACCCTCAATGAATCCCCAACAATAAAAAATAAAATAAAATAAAATAAAAAAATAAAAAAGCCAAAAAAAAATGAATAAAAACACTTTACTCTAAAAAGCAAAACAAACCAAAAAACCAAACAAACAAAAAAAAGAATTCTCCTTTTCTGATGTCCATTTTTGCACTTTTGCCCCATTACACACTAGTGGCTCTAGGGCTTTATTCAGGTCCTTCTTCTGGTCCCTTTGACCAGAAAGATTAGAGATGACAGACTTTTCATATGTTTTTAGCAATCTTCAGCATACTGTGCCTGTGGACTGTCCTCAGATCAAAACTACGCAGAGGGGAAATCAGTATGCTGTTTCCTTACTTGCTTCAAATTTTTAAACCTCTCAAATATTGCCCTACATTTGTTTATGCTCAAAAGCCCTAACTCAGGTTTTATATTTGTTTGATTGTTTATCCCAGAGTTTATAGTTGCTCTCTGAAGGAATTTACTCCTGCCTTCAGGTACTGTTTTATAAAGAGTGCCCTGGATTTGTTTTGATGGGTATGGGTAAGTTTGGTAAGGCACAAAGATATTGAAATGACGTTATGGAGGAAGAAGAGTATCACAGGGATTTCTGCAAACATTGTGGGGGAGTATACATCTGGATCATTTAGACAAGGGGAGGAGGAAAATAAGGGTAGGAGACTTTATTGTGGCTTCTGCTAGATTGAATGCTTTGAACAGCCTCAGGGATAAAAGGCTGTCAATAGTTGTCTGTTACCTGGCCCTGGGATGACCATGTTAGGAGGATAGCATCTTTCAGCATGGTTGATCCATAAAGGAGGTTGCTAAACTGTGGGTGTTGGATGGGTTCATCTGCATATGAAGGCCTGTGCAGGTGAGTCCAGAGCTACCTTTAGCTGTTCCTGGAAAGAACAGTTTCTCCAGAGACACTAAGGAACCAAGATGTCAAAGCATCAGAATAAAAAGTCATACTTAATACATAGTGGAAAATGCTTGTGTGTTCGTTTTAGTCCAGAATACATTGTGTAAATTGTCCAGTGCTTTTGTAATCTATGTTAATGATGACTTGTTTTAGAATTATATCTTTTATTATCTTGGTCCACTTACTCTTCTGTATTAATGATCTAATTGCAGAATTGTTAGTATTACACCATCTTTGGATTTCTGATCAGCCCCACTTTGTTTCAGCATCATATTCTTTCAATGCAATTTCAAATGTAGTTGCCAAGTTTATTTGAATATTCTATAATGAAATTTTGCCTCTTAATATTATATCAAACATATTTTAGATTTTTTCTACATTTTTGATACTCTGTTTGGTATATTACTATACTTAATCATTCTCTCCTGTTTAGAAATTTGTTAATGTCTAAATGGTCACAATTGTTATGTTTTGAAAAACTATTTAATGTTATTATTTTCAGGGGCTTAGCTTTATTTCTTATATTAAACTTGTGAATATTGTGAAAAGTTTGTATGATTTTTCAGTTTTGATAAAAAGGAAGATGAGAGTTTATTTTCATTTGAGATTTATGTTTTGGTATTGAGTTTTCATAAATGTATTTTTTCTTTATTTTTTAATAATAAAATGTTACATACATAGTTAACAAGAACACCACTTTTTAAGAAGATATATTTATATGTAGAAGTATTTTTTAAAACTCAAAATATTTTGTTAACCCTAGGGTATTTTAGGTCTGGTTATTTCTTTCTATCTCTGAGATTCAGGGAATTTTTTCCAAGTTATAAAAGATGACCCCTCTGAAAATACCTTCTTCTGGAGAGTCATTTTAGCCATACTTTATAATTTTCATAAATATTATATATGCACAGAAGTTATATAAAGGATAAATCTACAACATATTATGTAATTTAGCCGAAGACTCACAATAGCTTACAAATAGGAATAAAAAGCAAAGAGACATTGGTGAATTGGTAAGGAAGAGAAAGACTGCAAACTTTCAGTGAAGTGAAAGAGAGCCAAAGACTCCTCTTGTGAGGTAAGGAAGACCAGATGTTGATGATAGAGACTTAGGGTAAAGAAAGGCTGCAAATCTTGATCATTCTGCCCCTTCAGGAAAGGCTGACCCTGCCACTTAGTTCTTTTGATCATTGTTTCATATTGTGCCTAATACATAGAAATCATTCTAAGGAGAAAAAGTATATTTAATTAATACTCAATACAGTTGAATACAATAATTAAAGAATATATTATGGATAATATAATATGCATTATATAACACACAAATGTATATGTATATATATTTCTTTGTTAAGACAGTCTCATTTTGTTGCCTTCGGTAGAGTACGGAGGTGTCACAACTCACAGCAACCTCAAACTCTTGGGCTCAAGAGATCCTCTTGCTTCAGCCTCCTGAGTAGCTGGGACTGCAGGCACTAGCCAGAATGCCCAGCTATTTTTTTCTGTTTTTAGTAGAGATGGGATCTCTCTCTTGCTCAGGCTGGTTTTTAATTTCTGAGCTCAGGCAATCCACCTGCATTGGCTTCTCAGAGTGTATTACATATATTTAATAATAAAATAATATTTTCTCTTGGGTCACTTACCCTAATTTTTGCAGCATTTTAGATATTGGAAAATGATTTTCAGATATAAAATAATTATCCAATTTTTCTTTATGGATTTTTATGAAAACCACATGGTTAAAATTAATTATATTCTCTCAGGATGAAGTATCTTTGTCTTCATAAAAACTAGAATAATATTTCACTAAAATATGTCTAAACATTGATAATACTGTATTGCTGCTTTTTTGAGCTAGTCTGCACTTTTTGCCTGCAGATTCAAGTCTTCCTTTATTTCAGAAAAAATTTCTATTATTGTAAGGGAATACCTTTTATTGTTATTTAATTCCTCCACAAACATCATTGGAGTACGAATATCATTTGTCTCTCTTCTAGAACTATCACTGTATCTTTAATCCTGTACTATTTTATGATCCGTTTTCATTTTATAACACACATTTTCTTAAGCCTTTCATTCTATGCTGTCTTATCTGTTTTCAATAGTTTATTTTCCCAATTGCTTTTCATATATTTGTTTTATTCCTGGGGGAACTTCATATTTCTCTTCTGTTTCTTTCCTGACCCGTGTTTGCTTGATTTTCATCTTTTTAAAAAATCTTTAGTTCATCCCTCATATTTGAGTTCACATTTGTAAGATATTTTTATGAAAAATGATTGTCTTAGTGCTTGTTTTTGTAGTTTTCATAACTTCTATTTCCCTTAGAGTACTATTTTTCTGGTAAATTTTCCTCACTTCTGTTTGTTTGCCATCTTAATTTTATTCTTTTTGTATTTCTAACAACTATGCCAAAGTTGCATGATGGCTACCTTCTAATCATTTCTTGTCAATAAGTGGGAGTTTGGGAGGATTCAGAGGAAAATAATTTCTTTGCTAAAATTTGAGAGAGGTGCATGATCTGAGGCAGATTGCTTCTTGAGTGTGTTATTTATACATAATTTACTGCCAACGCATTGCCTTTGAAGAACTTTTTAAGGAAAGACTAATTTGACACATTTCTTTACTGTATATTTTTTATAAAAATGTTGAAATATACATCAAAATTGAAAACATTGTGCTCACTTAACCTTAATTACCTCCTTATAGGCCTTATTTCCAAATACAATCATATTGGGATTTAGGGTTTTAGCATATGTTGCATAAATGGGGGAGGGGGTTCAAAATTTATAAACTAAATAAAAATTTAAAAAATCATCTGGTCTAAATTTTTATTTTTTTTAATTAAATCATAGCTGTGTACGTTAATGCAGTTATGGGGTATAATGTGCTGGATTTATATACAATTTGAAATACTTTCGTGAAACTGGTTAATATAGCCTTCCCTGCATTTTCTTACTGTGTCAAGATATTTATATTCTACACTTAGTAGATTTAACATGTACCCTTGTAAAATGCACTGCAGGTGTGGTCCGATCAATAGTCAGAACTCCCTCCACCCATCCTCCCCCAACTCCTCTTTACCCTTCATCTTGGGCTGTAGTTGGGTTATAGCATTCATATGGAAGTATGGGTGTTTATAAATTGGTTTCATAGTAGGGCTGAGTACACTGGATACTTTTTCTTCCATTACTGAGATACTTTACTAAGAAGAATATGTTCCAGCTCCATCCATGTAAACATAAAAGAGGTAAAGTCTCCATCTTTTTTAAGGCCACATAATATTCCATGGTGTACATATACCACAATTTAGTAATCCATTCATGGGTCAGTGGGTACTTGGGCTTTCTCCATGACATAGCAATTATGAATTGGGCTGCTATAAACATTCTGGTGCAAATATCTTTGTTATAAAATGATTTTTGGTCTTCTGGATATACACCTAGTAGAGGAAATGAAGGATCAAATGGCAGATCGATTTTTAGATCCCTAAGTGATCTCCAAACATCTTTCCAAAAGGAATGTATTAGTTTGCATTCCCACCAGCAGTGCGGAAGTGTCCCCTTTTCTCCACATCCACACCAACATCTCTGGTTTGGGGATTTTGTGATGTGGGGTAATTTTAGTGGAGTTAGGTGATATCTCAAAGTGATTTTGATTTGCATTTCTTTGATTATTAAAGATGATGAGCATTTTTTCATGAGTCTGTAGGCCGTGCACCTATCTTCTTCAGATAAGTTTCTCTTCAAGTCCCTTGCCCACCTTGAAATGGGATCACTTGTTCTTTTCTTGCTAATACATTTGAGTTCTCTGTGGTTTCTCGTTATTAAACCTTTGTCAAGACATAACCTGCAAATGTCTTCTCCCATTCTGAAGGCTGTCTGCTTGCTTTACTTACTGTGTTTTTGGCTGTGCAGAAGTTTTTTAGTTTGATCAGATCCCAGTAATGTATTTTTGGTGTTGCTTCAATTGCGCAGGGTTCCTCCTCATAAAAGATTCACCCAGGCTGATTTCTGCAAATGTTTTCTCTGCACATTCTTCTAGCATTTTTATAGTTTCATGTCTTGAGTTTAAATCTTTTATTCAGTGAGAGCCTATCTTAGTTAATGAAGAAAGGTGTGGGTCCAGTTTCAGTCTTCTGCAGGTTGCCAGCCAGTTCACCTAGCACCATTTGTTAAATAGGGAGATTTTTCACCACTGAATGTTTTTGATTGGCTTAGCAAAGATCAAATGATGGTAAGTAGCTGGGTTTATCTCTTGGTTCTCTATTCTGTTACATACTTCTACCTCTTTGTTTTTGTGCCAGTACCATGCTGTTTTGATCACTATCAATTTATAGTATAGTCTGAGGTCTGATATCGTGATTCCCCCTGTTTTGTTTTTATTTCTGAGTAATGTCTTGGCTATTTGAGTTTTTTTTCTGAATCCATATAAAATGAAATATTTTTTTTTAAAGATCTTTAAAGTATGACAATCTCCTTGAATAGGGATTGCATTAAATTTGTTTATTGCTTTAGGTAGTATGGACATTTTAAGACTGTTGATCCTTCCCAGCCATGATCATGGTATATTTTTCCATTTGTTAACATCTTTAGCTATTTCTTTTCTTAGAGTTTCATAGTTCTCTTTATAGAGATCTTTAACATCCTTTGTTAGGTAAACTCTCAAATATTTCATCTTCTTTGGCACTACTGTGAATGGAATAGAGTCCTTAACTGTTTTTTTCAGCTTGACTATTGTTGGTATATATAAAGGCTACTGATCTGTAAGTATTCATTTTGTAACCTGAAATACTGCTGTATTTCTTGATCACTTCTAAGAGTTTTGTAGTAGAATCCCTGGGGTTTTCCAGATATACAATCATATCATCTGAGAAGAGTGAAAGTTTGATCTCTTCTGACCCTATATGGATACCCTTGATTGCCTTTTCTTGCCTTATTGTGATGGCTAAAACTTCCATTACAATGTTAAAAAGCAGTGGAGACAATGGGCAACCTGGCCTGGTTCCTGATTTAAGTGTAAATGATTTCAATTTAACTCCATTCAATATGATACTGGCTGTATGTTTGCTGTAGATGACTTCTATCAGTTTAAGAAATGTCCCTTCTATACTTATGTTCTTAAGTGTTCTGATCATGAAAGGATGCTGGATATTATCAAAAGCTTTTTCTGCATCAATTGAGAGAATCATATGGACTTTGTTTTTTAATTTATACACTGAATTATATTTATAGATTTACATATATTGAACCAGCTTTGAGACCCTGGGATAAAAGCCACTTGGTCATGGTGTATAATTTGTTTGATGTGTTGCTGGATTCTGTTTGCTAGGATCTTATTGAATATTTTTGCATCAATATTCATTAGAGCTATTGGTCTATAATTTTCTTTTCTTGTTGGGTCTTTTCCTGGTCTGGGGATCAAGGTGATGTTTTCTTCATAGAATGTGCTGCGTAGTATTCCTTCTTTTTCTATATTCTGGAAAAGGTTAATTAAGTATTATAGGTACTAGTTTCTCTTTAAAGGTTTGGTACAATTCTGATGTGAACCCATCTGGTACCAGACTTTTCATTTTGGGGAAATTTTGTATAGTTGATGCTATTTCAGAACTTGATATAGGCCTGTTCAACACTTCCACTGCATTCTGGCTAAGTCTAGGAAGGTTGCGTGCTTCTAAGTATTGGTCTATTTCCTTCAGATTCTCATATTTCTGAAAATAGAGTTTCTTATAATATTCATTAAGGACTTTTTGAATTTCTGAGGAGTCTGTTGTTATTTGTCTTTGTCATTTCTGATTAATGAAATTAGAGATATTACACTTTTATTCCTGGTTAGGTTAGCTAAATGTTTATCTATTTTATTGACCTTTTCATAAAACCAACTTTTTGATTTATTGATCTGTTGTATAATACTTTTGCTTTTAATTTCATTTAATTCCTCTCTAATTTTGGTTATTTTTTTTTCTTCTGGGTTTGGGATTGGAATGTTTTTCCTTTTTCAGTTGCTTGAGAAGTCCCATTAAGTTGTTAATTTCCTCTCTTTCCATTCTCTTGAGGAAGGCTTTCAGTGCTATAAATTTCTCTCTTAGGGCTGCCTTTGTGGCATCCCAGAAGTTTTGATAATTTGAGTCTTCATTATCATTTTGTTCCAAAAATTTGGTAATTTCCTTCTTAATCTCATCTGTGACCCAGCTATCATTTAGCGTAAGGTTATTTGTTTCCATGTTTTATGAGTATGCAGATTCTTGTTTTATTGACTTCAACTTTTATTCCATGATGGTCCAAGTAGACGCAAGGAATAATTTCTATTCTTTTAAATTTGCTGGGGTTAGACAGGCTTCCAGACCTTGGGGTGGGAGTATATGATCAGTTTTATGCCTGGCAGTAGAGTTCCATGGCACACTGGTGGGTCCTCTCTGGGGAAGGAGATCCAGTTTTTAGCGGCTCTCTCCCATGAAATAGAAAAATAAGAGATCTGAACTCTGCTTACTTGTTTGTAGAAAGTACACTGTGATCTGTTGTCATGGGAGAGGGGAATCCCATCCACTTTGTGATGGGTTTTGTAGCTATTGTTTGTTTCCTTGGGATCACAGGTCGCCTCAGCAGGGGTGATGTGCACTCTTCAATCTTGTCTCATGGCTCATCTCCAAACCATCAGCTTACCTGATAAACTTCTGTCCTTTAACTTTCCTTCTGGATGGGAACCTCTGTGGAAAGCTGGCACCAGTCAGCCATCTTGCTTCCTCCCCACATTTGGTCTAAATTTTAAGAGGATGTGAAAATATTATAAAATTATTACCAGAAGTTTGAAGCTTTGCAAGCTGAGGCTTTCTTTCTTCCTAGCAAGCTCTCCCATATCTCTGCACGTTTGACATTATATATACATGTACATATAATATATGCGTGTGTGGGATATATACAGATGTATTCAATCTTCTGAGTGATACCTACTGTGTCTTATTTTCCATGAGAGGTTAAGGTCATTCCCTGCTCAGTGGAAACACTAACTCAAAGAAACAAGTTTCCAAGAAGACATGGGATGAGTACAGGCAATGTTAAGCCTGCATTTGAGCCTTACAAGGAGTGTGAGAGACTGCTTTAAGTGTGTATGGGAGTAAGGAGAGTGAATCCTCTTTTCCTGGCATAATCTAGAACTTGTGTTTCTAAATCGAAGAAATTCTGGAATGGTAAATTTCCATTATTTTTTGCTTTTTTGAAAGGTGGAAATTTATAGCCTAACAATTTTATAGTCAGATATCAGGTGAATGTTTAATAAATGATTAAAAGCATTTGTTTTAAGCATGGCAGCATTAGTTTTATTTATTTGTAAATTATATAAGGCTATAAGCACTTTTGAAACCCACTCGAGTCATCAATAAGTCTAATTACAATGACAATTTTTGAAATATTTTAGGAAACAATGGAAACCACCACAAGCTAAAGGAATGCAAAAGCAAAGATGCTATGGAGCACTCAAGCCGGTCAACATCTGCTCAGTGCAATCATATCTGTCAAGAGCATTTGGAGCCTACAGTATTCAGTGGGGCATACACATTGCTAAAAACTGAGTCCTGAAATCTAGCCTGGAGCTGCAAGTGGATATACAATATACTTTGTGGTCTCACTCAGGTCCTCATTTGTTATTGTCAGAAAACCACCGTGCAGTTCAGTATAATTCATTCCAGCTGGTGGTCTTCAGTCAGCAAGGCTATGCAACAGAAACAGCAGGAGTTATGTGTTGT
The DNA here is from genome assembly GCF_027406575.1 of Nycticebus coucang. Lineage (NCBI taxonomy): Eukaryota > Metazoa > Chordata > Mammalia > Primates > Lorisidae > Nycticebus > Nycticebus coucang. The sequence continues at coordinate 102,184,417 of NC_069783.1, read as the reverse complement.
AGTAATATTTTGATTATATGCAATGTTGATTTGCTGTCCACTCAAAACATTCAGATATATGTCAGCCTTTAGACTAACACCTTACTTACCTTTTCTGCCTGGGTTCAAGCAATATCCAATATTTAAAACAACACAGCACAAGGAATTAATTCATTCATAAACATTCTGTGTCCAGCAGTGGAAATGGCGAAAATAATAGAGAAATCATAAAAGGAGAATGGATCGCAGAGATGAGTCCTTGAGGATTTTATGCCAAAATCCATCCAGAAATACATATTTTCATTTTTCTTTCTTTATTTTGTGGTAGGAAAAGCATAGTTTTTTTATTATTATTTTTAAAAATTTGAGATTAATAGGAGGTACAAGCAATTAGTTTACATTGTTACATTGTAGTTGTACCACTCACCCAGGAGATGTGCCATATACCTTTACATTATGTCTATTGGGTGGGAGCCCACCAATCCCTCTCCTCTCCCTTCTCCTTTTCTGTAGCTTGAATTAAATTGAATTTTTCTGTTATGTGGGTGGAAAACATGTATTTTCTTAGTGTCATAGTTTGGAAAGGCTAATTAACTTGCATTTATGAACTGGAAATAGTAGAAGGCATGGAAGCACTTGGTAGTGAAAAAATACTGTAAGAGACTCAATTGATTTTTTTTTTAACACTCAATTGATTTTATGATTGCAGGTGTCCTCTGGAATAGGAATGCTGAGAAAGGAACACAGACTCCTAGAAATTACACTCTATATAGTGTTATTTAGTGGTTTAGGTCCTTCCTGTCACCCAGGTGACCATAGGATCCTAGAATTTCTGAGTTGCAATTTTCCCCTGTTTATAGTTTTGTAAACCCTTAAAATTTTATAGCAAATTACTTCTCAGTGATATAAATGGAGCTTATCTGTTATGAGAGGGTTAATCAAACTCAAAAAATAGCAAGAATGTTTTCCACATACATATGGGATTATGCTTTATACCACAGTAATATTAATATTCTTTACTACTGGGAGGTCTAGTCTGGCTGGACCACCCCAGAATATCAGAATTGTGAATGCAATGCATAGATGCATGGAAAGAACACAAGAAAAGCTGACCTGAAAACTTATTTAACCTCTATTAGGTTAGACAAGAATTCTGAGCAACTGATCTTCTAAAAGCATTCTTTGGTGTTTGAACACAGTTGTGAGATGCCTTCCAGGGATCAGAAGCCCAGCAATGTGTTATAGATACAGCTTCAAGCCATGCTTCTTCTGAACCTTTTCCTATTATTCTGAGTAAGTTACATATACACATAACTGTTGAACATGATGGGGGATTAGAATATGCCACTCAAAATATGCCACTTTGGTAAAAGGATTATTTTAACCTAAAAGCAACTGAGAATCAACACATACAAGAGGTCTCTGCCTTCCCCTTGTCTACCTAAAAACAAAATGCCCACTTTCTTACCCTCCTATGAAGAAGAGGCAGACAATTAAAAAAAAATTTTTTTTAAGAGGCAAGGAAAGTCTCACTCTGTCACCAGGCTGGAGTGCACAACTGTGTTCATAGCTTATGTAACTTTGAACACCTGGGCTCAAGCATTGCTCCTGACTCCATGCCACCACACCCAGATAATCTTATTTTTTAGTAAGAGCAGGATTTTGCTATGTTGCCCAGGCTGGCCACAAGCCATCTTCCCACCTAGACTTCCCAAAGTGCTAGGATTATGGGCATGAGCTTCCATGTCCAGGCAGAAAGAGTGGTTCTCAGCATCAGAGATGAAGAGTTGCTATGGAGATGAGTCTGCCTAAACAGACCTTACTAAAATAAATCTTATCTTCCATTAGTTCCCCCAAGGTTTTCTAATGACTTCCTTACAATTTATTGTCCCTTGAAGCTCAAACCTCCTTTGTTTTAAAATAGTATATAAGACTCCAATTTTAATTGCTTTTTAAAATTTTTTTAGTTTCACTTCTGTGAACACTCATGCACATAAATATTGATGAAAATTGTTCCTCTTTTTTCCTGTGAATCTCTCTTTTGCTAAGTTTAATTTATAGGCACCAGACACTGAACCTTAGAGAGTAGAAAACATTTTTTTTCCTCTGAGACAAATCACCTTTGGTAAATTAGAGTATAGAGAAGCTATTGAAAGGATGCAAAGCCTACTTTGAAATTTTCAATGATGCCATCAGAGTACTCCTTTGCACATAACTTTTCAAGAAGACAGGCAAAACAACTAACATTTTTGAGGTGACCACTTATTGTCAATCATTTTGTTTCTAAATGCACTGAAGTCTTCAAAGTAGATCTTGTCATTCCTAATTTATAAGTGAGGTAATTAAAGCTTAGAAAGTTTAAGTAACTTGGCCATGGATACACAGGTCTCTCTTTCTGCTTAACTAATGATCTTCCAACTGCATCCCCCTTCCTTCTCACTGCAAGCACCTTACAGGTGCACCCCTTCTATCGGTATATTCAGCATAGGCTGGGGGGAGCTGGTTTAGGATTCCTACCTAAGACGAAAACACTGAGGACTTACCCCATCCTCGAGGCCCTCGCTTCAGGCACTTTCCCTGATGCCCCCTCTTTGGTCCAGTTTATATACTGTGAACAGGTGAGTTGGGTGAGTTGCAATTTTAAGTTGGGCTTTTCAAGATTGTAACATACAAATGTTGGCTCACCTTATACTATTGAAGCTAAAATAATCCCAAATCAAATTTCTTTATAAAGTTTCCTCTTGGTTTGCATTTTGGCACTGTGGGTATTTTAAAGCAACCCCATACATTTTCATTCTGCTTGTATTTAAGAAGCTGAATATCTTTTGCTATGAAAGTATGCATCTTTTCACTCTATGATTCCATAGCTTTCTAGTGAATAATTAAACTTGTCCAGACTCCTTATGTTTGCCAGCTACAACTAGCAATGCTGCTTTCATGTTCATTTTTCCTCTGATTTTGAAAGGAAACCTATCTTCAACTCTTCTCTCCAGGAAAAATTTCTGGCTGGTAAAATAAAAAAAAAAAAAAATAGAATACCCTTACAAATTCAGATTTTGTCATCCTGCTTTGTCACAGCCACCAAATACCTTCTGCCTGTCTATTAACTTTCTGTCATGGAATAACAGTTTCATATATTCAGTGCTCTTTTGAATTATTTTTCCTTAGAATAATTCTACTTTACATTAGCTGAAGACATGTGGACATATGAATGCACTTCTGTGCATTAATTTCTGTGCTAATCAATCTCGGTTCTGACATTTCACCATGCAACAGTATATTTCTATCTTACGGGCCACACTTTTTTAAAGGAGATGCGCTATCATGGGTGATTACAAAAGTTTCAAGATACACAAAAAATCAAGACATGTAAAATCCACATAGATGGAAACAAATGGAGCCCTCCCAGCAACACCGATTAAGCTGAGGAAGTTGAAACTTATGCTGAGGAATCAAAAAGGACTCCATCAACTCTGTTTCTTGGAAGTGAAATAAGGGACCATAACACAGACTGTGTCAAAACTTTTATAGTGACCTGTTTATAAAATTTTGGGTACATGAGTTTTAGCCACATACCAAAAATATTTTTTGGTTTAAAAAATAATTTTTTCTTTTTTTTTTCTGAGACAGAGTCTCACTATGTCTCCCTTGGTAGACTGCTGTGGCATCACAACTCACAGCAACCTCTAACTCTTGGGCTTAAGCAATTCTCTTGCCTCAGTTTCCCAAGTAGCTGGGACTACAGGCGCCCACACGCCCAGCTGTTCTTTTTGTTGCAGTTGTCATTGTTGTTTAGCAGACCTGGGCCAGGTTTGAACCTGCCATCCTCCATGTATCCTGGCGCCCTAACCACTGAGCAATGGTGCCAAGCCTACAAAATAATTTTTTATAGTTCCTTTGAAGGACAGTAATTTTTGTTAATTTAGCTATATCTTTCTGGGTCATTGGATTTAACAGTATTTGGAAGAAAAAATAACCAATTTCAAGCAAAAAATATTGTTATTTAAATGTTTCAAACTTTTTCATCATGGCAAAACTGACTAAGCAGGTGGACGGGGTTAAGGATGGGTTGAGACCTTGACAAAGGCCAAGCTTTCTGGAGGACAGAAGCTGAGAAAAGGGCTACACAATATTAGAGGCTCAATTACACAGCAATTGAGTTCTGAATAGGGGGCTCATTCACCCCTAAGATTCTCCAAGATCCAATATTGGAGTATTCTGATGCATGGGCAGATCAAGGGATAAAATATCAGAATAAATACTATCAAAAGTGGGGGTTGGCTCGGCGCCTATGGCTCAAGTGGCTAAGGCACCAGCCACATACACCTGAGCTGATGGGTTTGAATTCAGCCCGGGCTGCCAAACAATGACGGCTGCAACCAAAAAATAGCTGGGCACCTGTGGTCCCAGCTACTTAGGAGGCGGAGGCAGGAGAATCGCTTGAGCCCAGGAGTTGGAGGTTGCTGTGAGCTGTGATGCCACGGCACTCTACCGAGGGCGACAGCTTGAGGCTCTGTCTCAAAAAAAAAAAAAAAAAAAAAAGTGGGGGTAGTTGGCAAAGCATCTGGCTAACAAGAGCAAATGCCTGTGTTCAGGGTCTCTCACTGTGAATGGGAAACCATGTTGTGTGTGTTATGTGTCCTGTATGCATGTGGAGGTGTGTGCTGTGTATGTGTGGGTGTGCTTGAGTGTGTGCACGTGTATGCACTACATCCTAAATGATCAGCAGAGAAACAGATAGAAACCTAAGCCAAAAACTAAAAACAAAAACACTGGGGTTTTAACTCAGGGCCCCAATAAAGGATCCAGGAAGAATGGTTTGATTCAAACTTCTTTAACCAGAGGCAGGAGGTTAAAGAAGCTTGTCCAAAGCCCACTGGGGGTGGGGATGGAAAGGGTTAATGGAAGCTAGCGGTGGGAGCAGCCTTGAAAAGACGTGGGGCAGGATTAGCACTCTGAGGGACAGTAGATGATGCCCTGACAGTCCATGTGTCCCTGCACCTCATTTTATTTGATGGTAAAAGGTAGGAATGTGATTGTCTCTAAGAATCCTTATTTTCTAAACTGTCCTATGATTTTAAAGTAAAACATTTCTAATTGCATTTTGTGGGCATTAGAAAGCTTTGATTTGTTGAACAAATAATGTTTAGTACATCCTACAGTAGGAAAGAGAAGTACAAACTTTCATATTATCGAAGCACATTAAAGCACCATTGCAGTGTAATCTGTTGAATTCCAGAAATAATTAATGGAGAGATTAAATAATATAAGATTTAAAAGAATGGCATGCCTGTGAAGATATTGTCCCTTCCCTTTATAATAAACTAATCTAACAAAACGTAAATTTATACCTTCTTGTGCCAAATTATAGTAGGTCCACACTCTCCTGGCTGGAGTGTGGCAGAAGCAGAGGACAGGGGAGCGAGGCAGGTTAGTGCAGAGTGTGGAGCACATTGGTTCAGCGGGTGGTCAGTGAGCAGCCCCCGGTGGCGGAGCAACAGCCACCACCTTGCTGAAACGCACTCTCTGGAAGTCAGTGATCTCCTCTGTCTCCTGGCCCTCCGGGCCGGCCTCTGGGATTGACTCAGACTCCTTCTCTTCAGCTTTCTGGGCTCCTGTGAGGCTGGGCCCACTCTCCAGGGAGGCAAGGGCTGGCTCGTCACCTCTAGTAGGGTCCCCGGTGGAAGAAATTTGCCACCTGTCTCATTTAAGTAATATTATTAAAATAACCTGTGTTTTTAATCTTTATATTAACATAGGCCTAGAGGCTATTAACAAGCACGCATTACTAAGTATAATAAAAAATAAAATTTAACAGATGGAATGCTTTCATGATTTAGATAGCTCAGTTGGCTGGATTTTTCCATATGCCCATGCACACATTTTGAGCATAGTATGAAGACAAATGTTTTCTATCAAGTCCCTTTAACCAAAATTGTCCCAATTTTCTGCCTTGAGATTTCAAGTGCTGTTTTTAGCAGGATTGTCCATTAACTCATCATGTCTTGTTAAGAAACACAGGAGTGTTATGAGGCAGCAGGACCCCTGTTGTACTCTGGGTGAAGGAGGTAAAGGTTCTTTCCAGTTCATTCTTCTACAACTGTGTGATCATTGCCGTTTTGGTTTTACTCTTTTTTTTTTTTTAATCAGCTTAGTGCATAGGATGCTGAGTTAGTGTTTCCTTGGTATCTATTCATTCTTTAATATGGGCAAAGGAAAAAAATGATCATGAAATGGGACAGCATTATCAGCCAATCTTTTTCCCTTGAGATGTTGAATCTTGCTAAAGCAGGTAATTTCTTTAGAAAGAACAATTTTAAATGACTTCTCAGACCATTTCTACCTGATTTGTATTTGTTTCCTTACCAATTTAAATACATGCTTCCTACCAAAAGAGGTCTTTAGTGATAGTTTAAACAAAGGAGATAGAAGATTCCAGGGTGCTATTAAAGTAGATGTTGTAGTAAGTGATGTAGAATTTGTCCGATTATTATCCTCTGCATCAGCACTGACTACAGAACATTGTGGGAACCGCAGGTGCTCTGGGGGTTCATCTGTATTCAGTGGTCAGGTTGGTCTGTTGTGAGCCATCCCCTCTAGAGGTGCACACTGCACCTGACCATGTTTGAGGTTCTATAAAGTCCTACACTAAAAGAATATACTTCATCCCAGTGTCTTCAACATATGGACTTTCTCTTTGTGTAATCTCTTTTTAAAATTTTAGATTTAGGGAGTACATACATTTTTTGTTACATGGATGAAATGTATAATGTTAAAGTCAGGGCTTTCAATCCATCATCTTAATAATGTACACTGTAGTAAATATGTTCCTTCTTCCCCTCCCACCTTAGTTTTCAGTGTTCAGTGTACCACTTTCTGACTATAGATACCACCCTTCAGCCTCCTCACCTCCCCTATAAGTGAGAAATTTCGGCGTTTGTTTTTCCATACCTGAGATACTTTGTTTAGGGTGATGTTCTCCAGTACCATCCAAGGACATTTCATTCCTTTTGATGACTGAGTAGTGCTCCATGTTAAATATATACCACATTTTCCTTATCTGCTCAATTGATTGGCTGATTCCTTATCTTTGCAATTGAGAATTGTACTGTTTATAAACAATGAAGTGCAAGTGTCTTTTTTTTTTTTATGACTTCCTTTACTTTAAGTAGTTACCCAATAGTGGGATTGCTGGATACAATGGTAGATCTTCTAATAGATCTTGAAGGAATCTCCATAATGTTTTTCACAGAGGTTATACTGGTTTACATTCCCATCAACAGTGTAAAAGTGTTCCTTTTGACTGTATCCACATCAATATCAATTGTTTTTTATCTTTTTAATAATGGACATTCTGAAAGGGAAAAATGGTATTTCATAGTGGTTTTAATTTGCATTTCCCTGATGATTAGTAATGTTGAACATATTTGCACATATTTATTGACTAGTTGTCTATCTTCTTTTGCAAATATCTGTTCATGACTTTTGTCAATTTTGATTGGATTATTTGTAGGAGTTTGGTTGATTTATTTGAATTCTTTAAGGATTTGGATATTAGTCCTTTATTGGATATATAGTTTGCAAATATTTTCTCCCATTCTGTAGGTGGTTTATTCACACTGTTTATTTCCTGTGCTGAAACTTGTTAGTTTATTAAGTTCCATTTATTTTTGTTGTTGCTCTATTTGCTTTGGGGATCTTAGTAATAAGTTATTTGCCTAGGCCGAAGTCCGAACAAGTTTTTCTTAAGTTTTTCCTAGAATTTTTATGGTGTAAGGTATTACATCTAAGTCTTTGATCCATCTTGAGTTAATTTTTGTATATGGTGAAAGAGATCCAATTTTATTCTTCTGCATATGGCTATTCAATTTTCCTTGCATCATTTATTGAATAGGACATCTTTTCCCCAGTGTTTGTTTTTGCCTATTTTGTCAAAGATCAGTTAGTTGTAGCTATATAATATTATTTCTGGGTTCTTTGCTATATCCCGTTGATCTATGTGTCTACCTTTATAGCTGTGAGATGCTGTTTTGGCTACTAAAGTCTGTAACATTATTTGAATCAGGTAATGTGATACCTCCCAATTTGTTCTTGTTGCTTAGGATTGTTTTGGCTATTCAAGCTTTTAATTTAATTTTATTTTTGGTTCCACATGAATTTTAAGGTGGTTTTTTTGAGGTCTGTGAAAAATGACATTGGTATTTTGATGGGAATTGCACTGAATCTGTAAATCACACTGGGAAGTATGGGCATGTTAACAAAGTTAATTCTTCCAGTTCATGAACATGGGATGTTTTTCCATTTCTGTCATCTGCAGTATCTTTCACCAGTTCTACCTGCCGTTCTATACTTTCACATCATTGGTTAAGTATATTCCTAGGTATTTATTTTCCTTGTATCTATTGTAAATGTTACTGAGTTCTTGATCTTAGTCTTTATTTGACTGTTACTAGCGTATAGAAATGCCACTGATTTGTACACATCAATTTTGTAACCTGAGACTTTATTGAATTTATTCAACAGTTCTAGCAATCCTTTGCTGATGTCTTCAGGGTTTTCTAGATACAAGATCATACTACCTGCAAATATGTATAGTTAAACCTTCCCTTTCCCAATTTGGGTGTCTTTTATTTCTTTCTCTTACCTGATTACTCTGGCTAGGACTTCTATCACTATGTTGAATAGCAGTGGGCACCCTTGCCTTGTTGCAGTTCTTTGGAGAAATATTTTCAACTTTTTCCTGTTCAATATGATGTTGGCTCTGGGTTTCTCATATACAGCTTTTATTATTTTGAGGTATGTTCCTTCTATCCCTAATTTTTTGAGGGTTTTTTTTTTTATCATGAAGGAGTTATCAGTTTTATCTAATGTTTTTTTGCCTCTAGGTGACTATATGGTTTTTGTTTTTAATTCTACTTCCATGGTGGATCATATTTATTGATTTGCATATGTTGAATCATTCTTGAATCCCTCGGACAAAGTCCATTTGATCATGCTGGATTATCTTTTAATGTGTTGTTGGGATTGGTTTGCTAGTATTTCATCTAGGAATTTTGCATCTATACCCATGAGGGGTATTGGTCTACATTTTCCTTTTTTTTTGTTGTTGTTGTTGTTATATCTTTCCCTGACCTTGATATTAGATGATACTGGTTTTGTAAAACAAATTAAGGAGAAGTCCTTTTTTTGAATGATATGAAACAGTTTGAGGTTAGGTAGCAATTCTTTGATTATTTCTTAGAATTCAAATAATTCTGTGAATCTATTTGGTCCCTGGCCTTTTTTCCTTGGGAGATTTTTTTTGTTACTGTTTTAATCTTACTACTCATTATTGTTCCGTTCAGTATTTCTATTTCTTCCTGATTCAAGCTTGGGAGCTTGTGTGTTTCCCTAAATTTATCCATTTCCTCCAGATTTTCTAGTTTGTATGAATGCATAGAGGTTTCAATAGTAGTCTCAAAGGATATTTTATATTTCTATAGTGTCAACTGTAATGTCTCCTTTGTCATTTACGATTGAGCTTATTTGAATCCTTTCTATTTTATTCTCTGGTAAATATAGCTAGTAGCTTATCAATTTTGCTTGTCATGTCAAAAATATATTTTGTTTTATTGATCCTTTTTGTTGTTTTTTTTTTTTTATGGAGAGGGTCCATTTCATTTAGTTCTGCTTTGATTTCTGCTACTTGTCTTCTGCTAGCTTTTGGTTTGGTTTTTTGTTTTTCTGTTTCCTTGAGATGTGACCATTAGGTTGTTAATTTGTAATATTTCTGTCTTTTTTGATAGAGGCATCTAAAGTATGAACTTCCCATTTAGCACTATTTTATTCTGTATCCCAGAGATGGTGGAAGCTTGTGTCAACTTTGTTGTTAAATTTGAGAAGAACTTGATTTCCCTCTTGATTTTCTCATTGACCCAGGTATCGTTCAGTAGTATGTTGTTTAATTTCCATGTAGTTGTGTAGCTTTGAGTTCCTCTTACAATGAATTTCTACTTTAATTCCACTGTGGTCTAAGAAGATATATAGTGTGATTTCAATTTTTATAAATTTTTTTGAGATGTGTTTTTGACCTGACATATGATCTATCTTGCAGTGTGTCCCATGTGCTGAGGAGAAGAGTGTATATTCTGAACTTTTGGAGGTAGAATGTTCTGTAAATGACTGTTAGGTCCATTTTTTGCAAAGTCCCCTTTAAGCCAATTGTTTCTTTGTTAATTTTGTGTCTCAAAGATCTGTCTAGTTCTGTCAGTGGAACATTGAAGTCCCTAGATTTATGATGTCACTGTTCAGTTTTTCCTTAGATCTAGTGTAGCATTTTTTTTCAGTTTTTGGCTGGGGCTGGGTTTGAACCCACCACCTCCAGCCTATGGGGCCAGTGCCCTACTCCTTTGAGCCATAGGCATTGCCCTAGTAGGATTTGTTTTGTGAATCTGGGAGCTCCTGTGTTAGTTGTAGAAATATTTATTATTATATCTCCTTCTTGAATTGATCCTTTATCAATTATATAATACCTTTATCCTTATATAATGACCATCTTTGTCTTTTTTTTTTACTATTGTTTACTTAAACTCTGTTTTATCTGATATGGAAATAGTTACTCCTGTTCACTTTTGGTTTCCAATTATATGGAATGCATTTCCACTTCTGTACCTTGAGTCTATGACAATCCTTGCAAGTCAAATCAGTTTCTTGGGGACAGAATATATTGGGGTTGTGTTTTGTTAATATTCATTCTGCCAATGTATATCTTTTACATGCGGCACTAAGACCTATAACATTCAATGTTAGTATTGATATATGGGATACCATTATAGTCATAATGTTGATTATTACCTAGTTTTGTTTTCTCCTCTGTGTTACTATTTATGAGCTGTGAGTTTTAACTTTCAGGTGTTTTTGCACTGATGGGTATTAATTATTCTGTTCCATATATAGAATACATTTAAACATTTTTTTTTTTTGTAGGATAAGGTAGGTCTAATGGTGCTAAATTTTCTTAATATTTGCTTGATTAAGAAAGACTTTATTTCTCCTTCATTTATGAAACTTAGTTTATCAGAATACAAAATCCTTGGCTGGGAGTTATTCTGTTTAAGAAGACTAGAAATGGGACCCTAGTCCCTTCTGGCTTATTAGGATCCTGCTGAGAGGTTTAGACTTAGTATCACAGGTTTCCCTTTTTAAGTTATTTGAAGATTTAGTCTCATGGCTTGTTGAATTTTTTTCCTTTACTTTGGCCAGACTAAACATAGGACTTTGCCGATGTCCTATTTACCTTGAATCTTCCAGGTGTTCACTTACCTTCTTGCATCTGGATTTTCAAATCTTTAAAAATACCAGGAAAGTTTTCCTACCTTCTTTCTTTAAATAGGCATTTCTTCTTTCCCTCAGGAATATCTATGATTCCTATATTTCTTTGCTTTATATAATCCATATTTCTCAGATAGATTATTTATTCTTCTTGATTATTATTATGTATTTTTTAATTTTTGACTGACTGGGTTAATTTGAAAACCTTGTCTTCAAGTTCTGAAATTTCTTCTGCTTGGTCTATTCTGTTGTTAAAACATTCCACTATGTTTCGAAATTCTCTACATGACTCATTTCTAGAAATTCTATTACATTTTTTCTTACATTAGCTATCTCTTTACTGAATTTTTTAGTTATGTTCTGAATTGTTTTTCATTTATTTATTTTCCATTTTCTCCTCAATCTCATTGATCTTACTTGTGATCTATCCTCTGAATTTTATATCTGACATTACAACACTTTCTGTTTGATCTAAACCCATTGATGGAGGGCTAGCATGATCCTTTGGGAGTGTCAAAACAGCCTGCTTTTTCATGTTGCCTGAATTCTTGTTGACTGCTTCTCATCTAGTACCTATTCTCTCAACTCAAAAGAAATAGATTTTTAGTACACACATGTTTTTCCCTGCTGGGAACCCTGTTGCTCATTGAAGAGAGGAAGAGGTCCCTGGATGGTGTGCTTGAGTCTTCCTCCAGAAGACTGACTAGGCAGGAGCAAGGTAGAAGAACTGTGAGCCTTCAACACTGCTGCTCTCTTGCATCTCCCCATTCCCAGTGGATGCCATGGGTGGCTGGGGAATGGTGGGAGCCCATGTCCATTGGTGGCAATGCTAACCAGAGAGCAGTGGCAGGTGCCAGGGGCCCACCACGATGTGCTTTACCTGACTTTCTCAGCAGCTATGGCTTGGAAGGGCCACTGAGGAAGCAGCAGTGTCACAGAGTCTGTGAATGCCTGCTCTGTCCAACTCCCCAAAGAATACTCTTTCCTAGATGATTGAACCAAAAGTAAATATTTACTTGCCACTTTTTTTTTTTTTTTAGAGACAGAGTCTTACTTTGTCACCCTGGGTAGAGTGCTGTGGTGTCGCAGCTCACAGCAACCTCCAGCTCTTGGGCTTAGGCAATTCTCTTGCCTCAGCGTCCTGAGTAGCTGGAATATAGGCGCCTGCCACAACACCTGGCTATTTTTTGATGCAGTTTGGCTGCGAACCGTTTCAAACCCGCCACCCTCGGTATATGGGGCCAGCACCCTACTCACTAGGCCACGGGCACCGCCCTTTACTTGCCACTTTTGATCCTCTCTGTGAGAGTGGTCTGTGCAGCTGCTTCTCTTCCACCTTCTTGGCCCCTGCCTCTTCTTGGTGTAACCTCTGTTGATATTTGATCTTGTCTTTATTTAAAACTTATAATATCCAGAAGAGTTATTTTACTGTGGAACACATTTCAAATATATTATTCTGGTGAACAGCTGGTATATCTCAAAGTCTCTAAGTTTAGTATTTCCTGATTTCAAGAAAAAATATCTAAAAGTTTAAATATTCTCTAGAATTCAGATGGGAGTAAAAGAGTATAAAGCATCATTTTGATGTTTATATTTTTCCTGTTTCCTGGGTATTGTTTCTTGTTTTTGCTTTCATTTGTTTTAAATTAGAAGACGAAAATAAGGAAATGTACCATGGCCACATGTAGCTGGGCTAGGGAAGGTGCAGAGACGGTGAGAAAAATGTTGCTTTGGCTACTCAGGGAGAGAAGCAGCAGGTTCACTAAGAGGCAGGGTCCGCTTGTTTTGTGACCCCAGATGGGGTGAAGGAAGCTGCAAGATGTAAAAAACATTTTTTTTTGCCCAGGTTGAGTTGGTTTCCACTAAGATGTCTGTGCTCTTGAGAATATTGGTGAAGTAGCTCCTCCTGCCTGTTCTCCAAGGGATCTTATCCTGTAGAATCAGTTTTGAAGCTGCCACCTGAAGGCTTGTATGTGGGGTCCTGTAACTCCACTTCTATTCTGTTCTTCCTTTCAAAAGACAGAGTGATTTATGGAATGCAGAGGACACTGATGGTCTGAGCTCCACATCTGGGTGAAGGCGGTGTGTTAAAGACTACTGCCATGACACAGTGTGGCCTCCCTTTTTGATTTTCTCTACTAGGTACCTGGGTTTTCATCTCTTTTGCCCAGGGAGCCATTGAAGTGGGCCTTGCCTCTCACTGTGGGTGTGGAGGTGGCAGTGATGGGAGACCAGCTGGTGTCTTGCTGATTTGCTGTTACTGGGCATGTCAGCTCATTTATGGGAAGGAGAGTAAACGCATTGAGAAACTCCGCTTATAGAAATGTCAATGAAATACCAGATCTGAGGTTAACAAAACCTACCCCAAAACGATTTGCCTCCATATTTATATCTTTGAAAACCCATCTCAGTGTTTTATTCTTGCTCCATGTGGTTCCCAGAGTTATCACTGAATGTCCTAAGACACCTTAATCAAATCAATGGCTTATTCTGAAATGTGTTCCCATCTGGCTGCATGATGCCCTGCCTTCTTCAAGGATGATATCCCTGGTTACTGAAACAGAAGTGTATACTTCTGAGCTCAAAGCCACTTCTCCCACTTCTAAAATTATACAGCCACTCTCATGTCAACAGCAAACTTAAAATCCAGAAGGGATCATTTCTAAGTGGTCTGAGATGAGGCAATGTTTGTAAACAATAAGAGTCATATGAATACTGCAAAATCTTTTTGCATGTTGGAGACACATACCTGGAGAGAAGAATATTTTGGATAAAATGTTCGCATCATTGTTTAATACATTCAACAGGTATTCATTGAGCACCTTCTTTATTTCAGGTGCTATGATACATTGGATTACAGTAGGGAGTGAAGCCTGCAAGACTCCTGACCCAAAATTGCTTGTTATGGAATGAATAGATAAAAAGTAAATAACGAGAGATTAAATGTATACTGGAAACTATTGGAATAGTCTGCCTATAAGTGTTCTGTAGGGGGTAGATAGAAAGACATAGAATTAAAGAAGTCATATATAAAAGGATGAATGCTTGACTTTGTGGACATAAAATTCCAACATGGGCAAAGCTAACTGCAGTAGTAGAAGTCTGGGAAGCGCCCACCTTTGGAAACAAGAAATGTGGCAATGACTGGAAGGGTTCTGAGGAAATTGGTAACGTTCTATTTCTTGGCCTTACTGTTGGTTTTGTGGGTGATTTATTTATGCTTATCCATCAAGTTGGTTGATTATGATTTGTATGTTTTTGTGTATGTCTGCTTTTTAAAATATAAAGTTTGTTTTTAAAGGGAACAAAACAAAACTCTCTCACAGTCCAGATTTCTGTTTGTCCGGTGGCTACAACTCCAGATCTTCAATGAAATGTCTGGTGGTATCAACCTAAGTTCTTTTGACTTAAATAAAACAAATAAAAATAAATTTTAAAAATAACTCTCTAACAAAATAACATTCTTTGTGGCTTAAACATAAAAAATAATTTGTTTGAAGTATGATGATTATCAATCTCAGTTCACAGTACCATATATGCTGGAATTACCCTCTCCTTCTAAATCCCTTTCTCTCCTATTTCAGCCCCCATTCTTTATGGGTATCAAAAATGAATCTCAACTTCAGATCCTCCCTTTTACTTAGGCTTGCCAATAAGATATAAGGGCAGAGGATGGCAATGGCCAGCAGTGTGCCTCTGGCCTTGAGCGTCCTCTGCCCCTGCAGGCATCTGCTGAGATTCCCAAGGCTCTCAGTGATCCTCATGTCTGTGAGGCTCTTCAGGGCCGGGGAGTGGCTTCCTCTCCCTGTTACCAGGCCTTGCTTGGCTGCAAAGCTGTGCTTTATCCTCCTCCTATAACATATTGAGGCAGCAGGAGCTCAGTGCGACTCTCTGGTGCTTTCCTAATTACTCACACAGTAATTCTAGTCTTATGGCCCTTCCAGGGAGAGAGGAAACAACTTCTTTGTTTCCAGGTCCCATGAACAAATTGGGAGGTTAATTCCACCAATGCAGTTTTGCGTGCTGTGGTGGATGCTGGTGGTGAGGGGTGTGTTAGTGTGTATGTGTAGGTGTGAGTGCATGCATGCATGTCTGTATGTGCACATATGTGTCACTGTGTTCAGGTATGTGAGTGCATATGGGCGTGTGTAAAATGGTACGTGCATTTCTTTTCTTTTTTTTTTTTTGTAGAGACAGAGTCTCACTTTATGGCCCTCGGTAGAGTGCCGTGGCCTCACACAGCTCACAGCAACCTCCAACTCCTGGGCTTAAGCGATTCTCTTGCCTCAGCTTCCCGAGTAGCTGGGACTACCGGCGCCCGCCACAATGCCCAGCTATTTTTTGATTGCAGTTTGGCCGGGGCCGGGTTTGAATCCGCCACCCTGGGTATATGGGGCTGGCGCCTTACCAGCTGAGCCACAGGCGCCGCCCTGGTACGTGCATTTCTGTGTGTGAAGGAGAGAAGGTGTGTAAGTGTGCATTGCAGGAAACCATCAGTGTCTAAGCTCTCAATGATTTCTCTGAGATTCTTCTCTATCCACAGATTATATTTACCAAGGCCGAGTGAAAATTAGACTCCCAAATTTATTTTGTATGTTCTGAACTATTTTTATTTCCTCTATCTAAAGTTCGAAGCTTGAAATATTGAGGAACCTAGCTTACCCAGCGTCAGTAGTGGTGGATCAGCAGTGAAAGTGAACAATGTCGGGAGAGGAGGGAGGAAAGAGGGATGTGGGGACAATCGTGTTTCATTCAGTCAGCCCCAATAGTCACTTGTAAGACTAGAGGACAGGGACCCTTTCATCAGCAACTCCCAATTTTGTGTCTCTCCATGCCCAATGGCAAAGGCACAAGAAAATGCCCCAGGAGCAGGCCAGTGCCCTCCCCATGACCAATCCTCCTGAGCATTGGGCTGGGCTGTGTGGCCTGGGCCTGTGTATGTGGAAGGTGCCCAGCGAAGGGTGGTTTGGGGGTTCTCAGTGCTCCGCAGGCTGCCCCTCAGTTGCCTTCTTGCTTACTATCTGACTGAAGACATTGCCACTCTTCAAGAATGTGCAAAGACATTGTTGCGGTAGCTACTAGTGACAGGTGCCAAGAAGCCTAGAGATAAGTTGACATTTTACCCTTTCTTGGTTAAGCCAGTATTACCAAGTTCCTCACAGTGCAGGAATGAGGCAAAATGTTCCAGATGCAAAAATAATTTTAATGGAAATAACTTTGACATGTTTTATACTTGACACAGTGCACTTTTCTTCTGCTTCTCTTGGTCTCGTGAAGGTCGGTGGACTAGATTTCCTAACACACAGTGGGCACTTCCTTCTCCCCTACCTTGGCAACTGGAGTTCCATTCAGGGGCAGCCCCAGTGGGCTGGGCTCCAGGTGTAACCCCGGCCCTCCTGAGGCCGACGACGACGTCGCCTGGCCTGCCTGTATTCTAAACCCATGTTTAGAATTCTAAACTATGTTCCCTTGTTCTTCATCAATGTGATGCTTTCCCTCTCACTGTGGATTGATATAGGGGCATGGGTGAAGGCACCTTGATCCATCCAATGAGGGGTAGAGGGACATTTGGGAACTGTTCTCTATTTTACTGATAAGAGACCAACGAGGAGAAGCTGTCCTTTCCTCTCCATTTTTGCCTTGAGTGGTGCTGTCTCGGGACTGAACTTTTAAAGCAGGTGCCTGCACTGCCGACACCCTGCAGAGGGCAGAGCTGGAAGGCGGGAGGCCCTGTCTCTCCACATCATATGTAAGCCCTGTGATCACCAACCTGAGAAGTACCTGCTTCCCTCTTTGGGCTTACGTGGGACAGTAAACTACCCAGTGAGTTAAGCTGTCTCTAGTCTTGTGTTCGGTTAGTGACTGTTGAAAATATTCTCACTAATATCTCCTGCAGATAAAGAAACTGAGGCTCAGAGAGGTTCAGTGAACTGCCCAGGGTTGCACAGCTGCTAGATGATATTTTCTAGATTCAAACTCTGATCTTTGGATGCCACATCTTGTTCCAGAGTCCAGTGAGCTGAGTATGAGACCACAATAGCTTCCCAGCTTGGTTAATATTTGATCCTAGGTGAGATCCTTACTCATTATCAAATGCCCAGTGTACCTTGAGCGTCTGCTGTAACGACTTGCACAAAGCAGGTGCTTCTCAGGCATGGGACTTAGCTAGACCTGTGTGGCCCTTAAATGTCACCCCTTTCCACAGCCACCGATACTGTCATGCCCTCATGTGGTGATCATCACTGGCCAGCGCTGGGAGTTTCCTTCTGAACCTGGCACCGGTTTAGAATCCAGGCAGGCCAGGTGATCACTGCTAACCATCTTACTGCATTGGTATGCTTCGCAGCACAATCCCAGCTCAGATATGGGCTGGCTTGGAAGGCAATTTGAAGTGAGTCTGAGAGCCAGTGCCCAGAGACTGAGGGTAAACACGTGAGGAACAGCATGGGTCACAGACATCCTGAGTGTTGGTCCTGGGTCTGCTACTCCGGAAACAAAATTATTGATGTTACTCACAATGCTCCCTTATTCTTGATCAGGTGTGCATGAGGTTAAGATTGCTCATGGTTGGTTTGATAGTTCTATGGGCTTGGGTTTGGCTCTCATTAAGTATTCATGTAAAAAGTAGTAACTTAATATTGACTGTGCGACAGGGACTGCTTGCATGCTGGAGCTCTAGAAAGAATAAAATAGCAAATTCTCAGGAAAGAAGATAAACAATGTGAAGGAAGAACTAAGAACAAGAGGCTGTAAGACCAAGGTGGAAAATGTTACAATAGAGTAACATGTAGGGAGCAGGGAAGACAAGGGCAGTGTGGCAGGGAGGGGCCTGTCCATCATATGCACAGATGCCACCTGGGCAGCTGCTGTGTCGCCTCTGCTCTGGCCTCTGCAGAGCAAAAGGTGTCTCTGCTTAAGTCAAATGCTGAAAATTCCAGGTCCTAAATTAAGTAGCACGAGGAAGTGGAAAGATTATACCCCTCACCACCACCTTTTTAAAGCTGATATCCTGCAGCCAATATTTCCAGTGGAGTAAGATACCTGCTTTGGAAATTGGTGAATATAGGTCACTAAAGCTGTCAGTCCTACCATATCAAGGAAAAGCTCATTAGACCTGAAACTTGGGGCTAATTTATACATCTGGGACTAAGAAAAATATCCTCATGTTTTGAATAATTCTCAGTAAGACAACTTCAGTGAGAATGTTTCTAGAGGGCGAAATTGAGAGCAAGTAACAATTTCTTGTCCTTGGGATCGTTGATTAGACTTGAGGGCTTTGTTGCCACGGGAGCAGCTCCGGGCTGCTATTAATGGGGAGTATTTGCAGGTGTGTGTGCACTTCAGCCCCACTCCATGCAGGTGCTGTACTTATGGAAGCCTCTTATTTTATAGTTCATTGAAATGAGGTGGGGGCACTTCACATAAAGATTAAATGCCACAGGAAGAGGAATCAGTTCTCAAAGGACAGCAGAGTCTGCCCTCATGGTCCCAGGGCAGTGGACACCAAGCTTCGTAGAATCACTTTGTCTTCCATCTGACACTCTCCTACCTGCTACACAGATAATCACAGCTGCTTTCATTGACTGGCATCAGAGGAGGCTTTTAAAAGGAATGTTGAATTAGAAAAAGGAAGAGAATGACTTCATAATGCATTAAATACCGGTGCCAGGAGTGAATGTGTGCTATTTTTACCAATGCTGTCTTCGCTTTCATTGCCCCCATCTTCCCCATAGTCAATATTGTTCAGCGCACTTCTTAACGAGGGGCTTGCTTCAAAGCTAAAGTGCTTTGAACTCACTGAGCTTCCATTCAGCTCGGCTGGAGCCCCCTGCACTGTTGTCTGGTGATCATTGCCATCAGGACAGGCTATTAGGGCAAATTAGGGCATGCTGTTTGGTGAAAGCACAAACCCCCAGCAAAGAATCTGTTTTGTTCACTGAATGCATCATGCTGTGTTGCTAAACTAGTGTAATTGCACATCTCTCTGCCCTCACTTTTTCCGTGAGGAGATATAGCCCTATCTGTACAAAACAAGTCTTAGAATCAATATGCGTAAAATAAAAAGAGCAAGCAGGATGAATTTGCCTGGAGGCCAGAACAGAATAGAAATGTTCTATGGAGTTGTTTACTTCTGCATTAGGCTTTTATTTGTTCAGCAGCTCCTAAACTCCTGACATTTTGATGCTGTGGTAACTTAAGCCCTTCGCGCACGTCAGGATTTCCTAAAAGAATAACGGGAGAAGAAGGGATGTGAGAGAAATAAAAACAAAGGAATGGAAAAACATTGAAGCAACCTCAGGAAATACAGCAAGAGAAAATTCAGGAACAAAAGGACTCTTTTATGGAGATAGGACTAGTCATTTTCAATTAGGAGAAATTTCGCCCCCCCCCCCTTTTTGCATTAACCTAACTTGAGTGTTCCTGGCTCCCAGTTTGTGCAGGCAACACACACACAGCATGTACACATGCAAATTAAATGAACAAAACATGCCAATTTAGCCCAGTTTGGTTCTCTTTGGTATACCTAGATTTGAAATGAGGGCACTTGCTGAATCTTGAAATTCAATACTGTTGTTTAGCATAATCAAGCTGTTCATATGCAACTAGAGCCTAAGAAACATAATGGATACAGCATCTACTTTTTAATTGGAGAATATAGTGCTGGGAAGGTAAAAATAAATGTTCTCTTCCATCATGGAATTTGCGGGGCAGGAGGAAGTGTTAATTGTGAAGGGTTTAGCTCTCATGAGTGAAGAGTTTAACTTAAGTCTAGGCACCTGGATTATAGGAGCTGCATATTTAGTTCTCTATATTTCCTCATATTTTCCAAAATGAAGATTTGCATATTTCAGGTGTTTGATTACTATTTGTTGAACAGGTCTCTGCCCCTTGTTCAAGTGGAACTGTACTTATTTGAGGTAAGCCTGTGGCTGCTGTGGACACCAACACCAAGGGATCGTCAGAAATCTACTTGATTTCTCTATAGGGGCCCACAAGACAGAATAACACAGCTGCTAAGTACCCGAGCTCTGGACAGAGACTGCCTGATTAAAAACTCCTGCCCTTAAAAACTATGGGGACTTGAGAAATAGATTATATAATCTATCAAATCCCTATTTTCCTCATTTAGAAAATGTGGATAATAGGATCAACCTGAAAGAGAGGATTAGATGAGTTAGCACATGTGAAAAGAGCACCAAAAAATAAAAAATGCTAGCTGTTTTATGATCATCTATCAGTCCTCCTATTTTCTTCCTTCTACCTTTATGACACCTATCTTGGGTATGTCTGGGTTGCATTTGAGGCTTCCTTCCTTGTCCCCTGACATTCTCTTTGACAAGCTCAAAACCTAAAGGTTTCAATTCCATCTATATGCTAATCATTCCCAAATCAATAGCACACACTCTCCCTCTCTCTCTGCCTCTTTCTCTCAGTGGAGAAGAAAACTAGAAAACTAGTTTTCTTTCCCACAGAACATTTAACTAGTTGCCTAAATTTGTATCTGTATATTAAATTGTAATGCATTTTAATTTTATATGCAAACAACTCATGCATCATTGAAAAAAGGGATTTTACAATTAAAAAAAAAACTGTCTCGGTGGCACCTGTGGCTCAAAGGAGTAGGGCGCCGACCCCATATGCCAGAGGTGGTGGGTTCAAACCCAGCCCTGGCCAAAAAAAAAAAAAAAACTGCAAAAAACCAAAAAACAAAACAAAACAAACTATCTCTTTTCTACCCCTCTAGCACTCTAACCCTTCCCTCAGAGACTGCCACCTTTGCTAGTTAGGCTTTTTCCTTCATTGATTTATCAGTTTTAGTCATTATACATCGACTTCCTGTTCTGATAAAGATGTTTCCAGATAGAACAACCTGTTTGCTCTCACCCTGCTTGCTAATTGAGTTATGCAACTATCATTAATTAATCAGTGTTGACATTATTTTGACTGTATAGAATTTATACATTGTTTATATTTTGATTATATAGATGTTACTTACACATCAAATGGTATTCTGTGCTGTCATTTCCTTCACAGTTTTTTTTTCTTTTTGCTTTGTTTTGACAGATATTTGAGCATTTTCTGGAATTTCTAACTCCTTTTTATTGTCTTCTTTAAGAGCTTGTTTGCAGGGTTCAGATTCTAAGGGATAGCAAAAAATTTCTTAAGTCACCTTTTTCCTGGGTATCATTCTCCTCAAGACACTTCCCCCACTGTACTACCCTGGGAATACTGTTCCAGAAGGTCTTCTGCAGAGCTTCTATCCTGATATTTAATTTAATTTTATTACAAAGAAGCCTATGACTCCCTTCCTCCCCCACCTCCATGCCTGCTCTTTGGGGTTGTGGCCCTTTGTTTTGTTGGAACCAGGATATCCAGCAACCTCCCAAAAGAGACTCATAGAATAAGTGCTTTACACTTTCCCACATTTTTGAAAATATTTCTATGATAATCTAATAACTATCAATTGATAGTGTACTGGCACATAGAATTCCTAAATGGAAAAGCATCTACAGTTAGAGTTTTGAAATGTTCTGCTATTTTTTTCTAACATCCAATGTTGAGGTTGCAATGTCTAATGTTAACATGTTTTTTTCCTTTGTTAAGGATTCAATTATTTCCCCCTCTGAAAGCTTTTAGTGTATTTTATTTGTACTTGGTGTTCTGAAATTTCACAATGATATAAATAGACAAGGCCCCTTTTCAACTGTTAAAAGTTTTCCACACAGCAATTTGTAATTTTCCTCTCTGAGAATTTCTCTTGTATTGTTTCTTTAATAATTTCTTCCTTACCATTGTGGCATTAATTTCACTAAGATTTGACTTTATTATCCAATGCTTCTATTGACTTTTAAAATTATTTTTCAGTTGAAGTCATTTTATAAAATTTTCTGTAAGTTCCTTCTTAGGCACATAATTTAGCTTTTATCATAGCGTGTTGTTCTAATATTTTGGATACAATGTCTTATCACTGAGGTTGCTGCATTTTTTTTCTCCACTTGCCTAAATCCCCGGGTTAGCACTATTTTCTTTGAGATCACTCTTGGGTATTTATTTTGATTTTTATCTTTCCCATTGTGAGATTGAAATGTCTCATTTATTCCTTGATTCCAGTTTGTATGTTGTAATAATATCCAAGGCCAACATCTTAGATTCTAATACCATTCTTCAATAGAACATCCAGGGTTCCTTTGCAGAAATGGCCTCTTCTAGGACTGGGACAGGGAAAATACAAGATAAGCATGTCACTGTGCCAGAAAGTAAGGAAGTGCCCCCCAAATAATCACAACAATGGGGGCACATGGAAGGGAAGTAGAAAGCTGGCTGAAAGAGCTTCCAAGGCTGGAACATTTTCAGCAACAAAATAAATATCTCAGTATTAGATTATAACCCAAAATATAAAAGAAATACCCATGAGTCCATACTAGTACAAAAATAAATGATTAAATAAATGGGGAAAGAGACAAATCTCCCATGTAAAATATCCAGTAATTTATGTAGCTATTCTGTCCTCAAAGAATTGGAGCGCAACATCCCACTTGTTAAATGTGGGCTGTGTACATTAGCTTCTTCCAAGAGCAGAAAGGGGGAAGAAAGGGTAACTTTGTAGCAGAGAAATTTAAAAAGTATAATCTCAGATGGTCAAGGTTGACATCACCTGTGATATCATGTTGACAGCATGTGTTCTTCATCAGTATTCTGAGAGAGATGTGTTATTCCTGTGCTCTTCCTCCCCAAACACCACAGCTCTAGTTTCGTCATAAGAAAAATCCCACTTGAGGAGAATTCTACAAAATATCTGATGTTGGAAGATATCAAGGTTATCACAACCAAAAGTCTACGAAACTGTCCTAGCTAAGAGGAGCCTGAGGTAATGAGACAACTAAATGAATGTGGGATCCTGCATGAAATCTCAGGACAGAAAAGGGATATGATATAAAAAATGAGCAAATACAAATAAAATGTGGACTTTAGTTAATGAAAATGCATCAGAATCACTCATCAGTTGAAACAAATGTACCAATACTAATGTAAGATGCTCACAATGGGGAAAACTGGGTGGGGTTTAAGGGATTTCTACAGTTTATTTTGCAATTTTTAATTCTAAACTAATACATTGACCTAAATTATGAAGTTCGTTTTTTTCTAATAATGAGGCAATATAATATAGTATCAGAGCTCTGTGTACATGGGACATCTTCACTTTAAGGAGATGTTTCTTAGAGGACCAGTAAGACAGCTGTGGGCTTTCCTTCTAGCAACATTACTCAGTGACAGCATTCCTCAGTGTGTGAAACGCACAAGATGAGCTAGATTTTTCCTGTCCTTCAGCTTTATGAGTGATGGGTCTCAGCATTACATGGGGTTCTCAGTGCAGAGGTGAGGCAAACCCATGTTCAGTGGGTTTCAACCCCCTCCATGCGGTATTTACTATGTGCACATCCCTTCTACTGATTTGTTGAAAGAGTCTCTGCCATTATGTGAGTCATGGTTACGGCGAGGGTGATCATTGTTCCTCAGGTGACAGTCCACACACAGCGAATAGACCCAAGAGGCCCTAGAGTGGGAATCCCTATGACTATATGCAAGTTTAACACTACACGTAGAATTAAAAAAACAAACAAACAAACAAAAAACACTCATTTTCTGTGTCAGTGAAATGGGAATACTAATGTGTAACTCACGGGATTACTGTGTTAAATGATGCACTGGATATAGTGGCTGGCATGTATACATATTAGATCTCATATAATATTGTTTTGGTAGAAAAGAAGATTGAAGTCCACAAATATGCACCAAGCATGGGAATATATCCATAGAATTCACTTCAACAATATTTATGAAGCGCATGCCTAGGACTGGGGAAACAGGTGAATAAGATATTGCTCACCTTTTCAAGGTGTCACTGTCCATGGGGGAAGAGTCTTCTGTGAAAGGCATCATAATACATGATGGCACAGTGCCTGGATTGGTTTAGTACCAAGAGAAGAGGTGAATTCTTCAGCTGGGGAGGAGCTGAGATTCCTGGTGGAGATAACAGATAAGCTTGGTGTTGCAAACAGGGTGGTGGTGGGTGACTGTTAAAGAAAGAGAGTGTGAATGCAGCAGTGGAGTGAGGCAGAACTCGGGAGCCAGCATTTGTGAAGGGAATGGAAGATATCACAGGAGGATGCATACCTTAAACTGGAGACCCAGAAATCTAAAATTCAAGAACAAAGCATGAAGGCTTGAATGAAACAGCAGTAATAGCATAGGCTCAGAAACATTGACACAAAGGTTTTCCTGCCATGTCAAACAAATTTTGTTAGTCTTTATTTGCATTAATTATCTTAAAAATATTGCATTTTCTCTGGCATTGAATCAGCATATTCAGAAAGTCTGGGGAAACTTCTTTGGGAAATCAGCTTAAATTTCACTATCTTTTAAAGTCTTTTGATATTACTCCATCTTCGAATCCTTGAGTTTCCACAATCCCTTCCCTGACTCTTATTTATTTATTTATTTATTTTTTACTCATGGTAAAGTTACATCTTCATCTTCTTCCTCTCAATCCTGACCTTATGTACCTGCTCATTACTCTTGAATGAACTTCACTTAGCTCTCTTTCTTCTTCTGGTCACATGGGAGCCTTGGACTCACTATAATTCCTTCTCTCCCTATAATATTGTTAATTATCTTCCCACAGCTCCACAATTCATTACTACTTTTTTCTTGCCAATTATCTATCCCTTGGAATAGTCACTGCTGCCTACTTTCTTTGATGTTAAAATTCAAGGCACTGGTGGTCAAAGGCTTTAAACTATCTACTAGGTTTGCCACAGTGCATGGTGCGAGTCAGTATTTTCCAGACAGTTAATTTTTTACAAGTTAAATACTACTTTTATACTAATCTTATTTATTTCATTCATACAGTATCTTTTTATTTTTTTTTTCAAAACAGAGTTTTACTATATCACCCTCAATAGAGTGCTGTAGTGTCACAGCTCACAGCAACCTCAAGCTCCTGGGCTTAAGCGATTTTCTTGCCTCAGCCTCCAAAGTAGCTGGGACTACAGGCACCCACCACAATGCCCAGCTATTTTTTGTTGGAGTTGTCCTTGTCTAGCAGGTCCAGGCCCGTTTCAAACCCGCCAGTCTTGGTGTATGTGGCTGGCACCTCAACCACTGTGCTATGGCCACTGAGCCGTTCACCTAGCATCTTATAAAATCAATACATTTACTATTTTCTCAACAATAAAAAAAAAGTGTATATAAAAAAAAGAATAAGAAACAGACCAAGATTGACTCTTTTTTTTCAGAAAGAACGATTAAGCTATGAGAAAATATACTGATCTTATTTAACTGAAGAACACTTTCTTTGTTTTGTTTTGTTTTATTACTAGCTGAAAACCTAGCAAAATATTTCTTAGGGGAAGCCGACAAGATTATTTTACAACTGTTTACTTTCCTTAAAAATGCTAAATATAAGTGCTTCAGAAGCACCTTCATCCATCCTATTGAATTCTTCCCTGTTTAAACTAACACTTGTCCCTTGCTACTTTCCACATTCGTATGTAAGTATGCTAAAATTATTTTATTTTAAAAACAACAACAGAGTTTTCTCCATCCCTTGATCACACTCAAACTGTGCCAAGCTATTTGCAATCTTCAAAGCTTTGCCTGTGCTCCTTCTTTTGCCTCCTCCTCATCTAGATAGCTCTGTCCTTTAGCACATTCAGCTGGTGAACAAAATGTCTGTATAATTCATTTTCAGATAATATCAAAGCTTGGAGAAATTTACCTTCTTATTTGAGACCTCAATAGCAAAGTGGAATTATATACTCTTCTAGGAAAAATGAAATGATGTATCACCTAAAAAATAGAGAATTTAAATATCAAACACGGACACTCACTAGAAAAAATGTTAATAAACAAGAAAATAGAAAACTAGACCTCTCCAATAAGTTGGAGAGTGCATGAATGATTTTTAGGGTAAGAAGAATGTGATGTAGCTTCAGTTTACACATGCTCAGCCTGTTTCATGGATTAGTGAAATCAATGATCCTTAGTGAGAGCATGGTAAAACATTTTTATGAGAGGATACCATAAGTCCAGGGATCCATAGCAAAAAGTGAGGGATAAGAAATCGGTCTGGGTGAGTATTTTATGAGGAAGACCCCCCGGGCAATTGATACAGCTTCAAAAATACACTACTGGGACCTGATCAAACTAAAAAGCTTCTGCACAGCCAAGAACACAGTAAGTAAAGCAAGCAAACAGCCCTCAGAATGGGAGAAGATATTTGCAGCTTATGTCTCTGACAAAGGTTTAATAACCAGAATCCACAGAGAACTCAAAAGTATAAGCAAGAAAAGAACAAGTGATCTCATCGCAGGCTGGGCAAGGGATTTGAAGAGAAACTTCTCTGAAGAAGACAGGCGCACGGCCTACAGACATATGAAAAAATGCTCATCATCCTTAATCATCAGAAAAATGCAACTCAAAACTACTTTGAGATATCATCTAACTCCAGTAAGATTAGCCCATATCACAAAATCCCAAGACCAGAGATGTTGGCGTGGATGTGGAGAAAAGGGAACACTTCTACACTGCTGGTGGGAATGCAAATTAATACCTTCCTTTTGGAAAGATGTTTGGAGAACACTTAGAGATCTAAAAATAGATCTGCCATTCAATCCTATAATTCCTCTACTAGGTATATACCTAGAAGACCAAAAATCACATTATAACAATGATATTTGTACCAGAATGTTTATTGCAGCCCAATTCATAATTGCTAATTCATGGAAAAAGCCCAAGTGCCCTTCGATCCACGAATGGATTAACAAATTGTGGTATATGTACACCATGGAATATTAAGCAGTCTTAAAGGAAGATGGAGACTTTACCTCTTTCGTGTTTACATGGATGGAGCTGGAACATATTCTTTGTAGTAAAGTATCTCAAGAATGGAAGAAAAAGTATCCAATATACTCAACCTTACTGTGAAACTAATTTATGGCTTTCAAATGAAAGCTATAACCCAGTTACAACCTAAGAATATGGGGAAGAAGGAGAGGGAGGAGAGAGGATGGCTGGAGGGAGGGTGATTGGTGGGATTACACCTGCGGTGCATCTTACAAGGGTACATGTGAAACTTAGTAAATGTAGAATATAAATGTCTTAACACAATAACTAAGAAAATGCCAGGAAGGCTATGTTAACCAGTGTGATGAAAATATGTCAACTGGTCTATAAAACCAGTGTATGGTGCCCCATGATCGCATTAATGTACACAGCCATGATTTAATAATAAAAAAAAAAGTGAGGGATAAGTGAAACATGAATGAAATGTAAAAACAACAGCAGAACAATTGTACACTGGCCAAATACATATCCAAGGTCTATCTTGATAGTGATCACTTTGTTCAGTATTTAATATCAGAGAAATCTACACAAAGATCAATAGATAATTTTAGCCATATGAAATTAATGATAGATATTTCTGCTTGATGTGAGCCTCTCAGGCTTTTTCAGTATTGGAAATTAGTAACCTGAGTGAACACAGATATCTTTCCAGTTACTCTTTTCTAATTTTCACTATTTTACTATTATTAAACAGTAAACAATTGAACTATTGTTCACAATAGTTCATTTTCTTCTGGACCTGAATAGGCAGGTACAGAAGAAAATGAAAAATAAATAATTCACTTTGGGTCTGACATATCAGAAATTATCCTTCCTTTCCTCATGACAGAAAAAGTTGAACAAACTGAAAATCAAAAACTCTTCTTAGTTTCCTCATAGAATTGAGGATATAAGGCAGAATACTCCCCCCAAATTTGTAACAGCTGTTACAGAGAACCGTAGCTTACTGGAGCAGAAGCCTCCTACTATAGCCAGCAGCAGGGTAGGAAAACCTGAAATGTGATTCAAAATTGCTGGAGGCTTAATATAGACAAGTTGGAGAATTCAAAACTCCAAAGGACCTAATCTTAGGGGGATGTTCCATACTCACTTTTGTTAAGTTTTATCCTGAACAGCCCTACCAGGTTTTCACACACAGTGTAGACTGGAGAAAATACTTTTGTGCTTCCATAGGGGAGAGGGAGTGAAGGTAGCTATTGTTTTTAACATGGACTGCATTTCACCACAGCCTAACCAACCAACTGGGATTTTACCAGAGCCTAAGTAACCTGGAGAAAAGGAAACACCCAACTCCAGGCCACTCTAGACTTTGATGTGGGAAAGAAAAATGTCCACAAGATTCTTAGAGCAAGGCCGGGAGAAAATATCTTTATGCTTCTGGTAGGGAGGAAAAAAATAACAATTTTAAAACGCACCCCCAAGCATTCTGTTCTCCTTAATTGAAACCTGCCCTCTAGAGCCTAGCCACCTTCAGTTTTACTGGAGCCTAATCAACTTTGGAGCAGGGGATTATACAACTGCAGATGGCTCTGGCCTTTCTGTCTCATCCAACGTGGGGGAAGGAGGGCTGGAAGCCCTGTGAAGGTCAAAGCCCAAGAGCAAATTCTCACGAAAAGACGGGGATCAAATCATAGGTCCACAGACTATTTGTTCCACCCATAGCTCACCACCATCTCAATAGAGTCTCTATAATGACAGGCGATTATAATGCGTGAAATCACACATATCAGACCTCAATGAAGATGAAGAATTTAGGGACATCCTGAGACAACAAGGAATAAAAACCAGGGACATCAGAAGAATTTTGACCTTTGATGCCTACAGCTATAGTGAACAACAGACACAGCCTAACTTCTAGCCCCCAAACCAAAAACATCTCATTTTAAAGGCCTATTTGCTTCTGTTTCTTTTACCTAGTATACCATGTCTAGCTTTCAGCAAAAATTGTAAGACATACAAAATGGAAAAATGCAATTTGAAGGTATAGTGAAACATAAAACCCACACATAGATGTGGCAGAGATACTGAAATTATTAGATAATATATTTAAAATAATTATGATTAATATGCTAACAGCTGTAATGAAAAACACGGACAACAAATGAGAAAAGATTATTAATGTAAACAGAGAGGTGAAAACTCTAAGAAGGAATCAAAAAGTATGCTAGAAATAAGAAATGAAGAATGCTTTTGATGGATATATTAGTTGACCAATCATGGCAAAGAAAATAATCAGTGATCTCAAAGATATGCCAATAGAAAGTTGCCAAAATGAAATGCAAAAAGAGTGAAAAACATACACATAGACAAACAAACAAAAAAAAACAACAGGGCATTCAAGAACTATGGTGCAATCACACTAGGGACAGCATGGGCATACTGGGAGTAGCAGGAGGAGAAGCGAGAAAAATGACCAGAATGAACATTTGACATTGTAACAGCTGAAACATTTTCCAAAATTAATTACAAACACAAAATATTAGAGACTATAAAACAGAATAAATACCTTAGACATCTCCACATCAATAAAACAGAGTCTCACTATGTCTCCCTCAGTAGAGTGCTATGTCATCATTGCTCACAGCAGCCTCAAACTCTTAGGCTGAAGTGATTCTCTTGCCTCAGATTCCCAAGTAGCTGGGAATATACAGGAACTCACCACAAGGCCTGGCTATTTTTTGTTGTGGTTGTCATTATTATTTAGCTGGCCAAGGCTGGGTTTGAACCCGCCAGCCTCAGTGTATGTGGCTGGCACTGTAACCACTGTGCTACAGGCGCTGAGCCTATAACTAAGTATTAACATATTCAAACGACAGAAAACCAAAGATAAAGAGAAAACCTTGACATAAGCCAGTATGGGGTAGAAACAATATGGGAGAGATAAAAAAACTTTCTTAAAAGTTATAAAAGCAAAATGTTTCAGGAATTCAACATCAGTAGATCTGCCTTGTGAGAAATGTTTTAAAAAAGTTCTTCAAAGAGAAAGGAATGCATATAGGTCAGAAACTTATATTTGCATAATGAATGAAAGGAAGACTATTAGAAAAAATAAGTGAAAGTAAGACAAAATATTTTTTATTCTTTTTTTGCAACAATTTTATTTTTATTATAAATCAACAATTTATCATTGGATAAACTTATAGGGTAAAAAGTGATGTTTTAATCCATGAAAATAATGTGGAAAAATTAAATCAAACTAGTTAACATATCTATCACCTCAAACACTTAACATTTCTGTGGGAAGAACATTTGAAATTTACTCTCTTAGTAATTTTGAAATGTATATTACTCTAACATTGATTACCACATTGTGCAACAGAACTCAAAAAAAGAATAAAGCATCCTTCCTGTCTGAGATTTTGCACCTTTTGACCATAAATGAGATTAAATATAATTTTTAAAATAGCATCCAAAAGTGAGTGTATTTAACCATATCCAGCTCATTATAGAGCAAGCAGGTGCACAGAGTAGTAATACATGGTATTCCATGTTTAACAAATTGGTCACAGAGAAAGTTGGTTGAAGAAAGGCGTAGGAACACTGTCTTATAATAATTAGAACCAAGGGGCTCCATAATCATCTGGCATCCGTTCAATATTGTATCTGTGGTTAGAAATGTACATGATAGGAATGAACTCCAGGGATTTTCCAGATTCTTCCTTTAAGGTCTCAGTCAATTGTGACCACAATAACATTTCTGCTGAGTTACTCTGTGTCCTAAGCAGTCATGTGCATAGGTTCCTTTGTGTGTGCATGGTAATCATTCATATCTTGGATCCTTGGCAGTCCTGAGGGTCACTCTATACTTCTGCCCCAATTTCTCAATTTCAGCCATTGCATAGTTATACAAGGAGTGCACTTGGCCTGCAGATAATCCATCATTGACTGCTCTAAGTCCAGTCTGGCTTTCAAGGAAAAGTTGATGAAGTTGGTATCAACCAAGATGTGGTAGGGTGGGCCCAGTTGTGTATTATATTGGAAGAATAAGGTGGAAGGATGTTAGGGGACTTCTCATCTTTTTTTTTCTTTCTTTTAGGGTTTTAATCTATCATTTTCTTTAAGTGTCTTACCTCAGAGACTAAGCATTTGCTTCATGGTCACATACTTCCTTGCTTTCTTTTGTTTCCCCATGTTCATGCCACACTCTAGTTTCTTCCCCATATATTTTTTTAGTCTTAATTAATCTACCAGATGACATTTTCTTCAAAATAATATCAGTGATATATTTTGTGATTGTAGCTTATGAATAAGTAAGGTGAATAACAGTGATGTTATAAAGGATGGGTGGGAAGAATTGAGAATACTATTTTAAGTACTTGCTCTACTATGAAGAAGTTCAATGCTATTTAAAAACAGAGTTGAATTATTTTAAATGTATATGGCAAAGTCTAGGACAACCACTAAAACAAGTAAATAGGGTGGCGCCTGTGGCTCAAAGGAGTGGGGCGCTGGGTTCATATCCCGGGGTGAAGGGTTCAAACCTGGCCTTGGCCAAAAACTGCAAAAAAAAAAACCTGCAAAAAACCCCCAAGTAAATAAAGATGGATAATTGATATGCCAAGAAAGGAGAGACTAAATAACCATATAAAATTTTCAATTAAACTCAGAAAAGGCATAAAATGAATGGACTACAAAAAGAAACATGTAACAAGGGAAGCAAATTTTAAAAAAGCAACAAATATGTAGATATTAACCCAAATTTTTTAATAAATTCAAACATCAGTAGTCTAAACATTAATACTTACATTAGGACAAAGACTGTCAGAGTGGGGGGAAAACAAAAACCCAACTCTACGTTGTCTGTGAGAAACCCACTTTAAATAGAAAAACTCAGAGCGGCGATTAGCAAAATGGAGGAAAGTATACCATGTGGGTATTAATAAAAAAGAACACTAGAGTAACTATTCATTTCAGGCTTAACTGACTTCAGAGAAAAAAACTATTAGATAATAAAGAGGAACATTACATAGAGGTAATTTTCCAAGAGTAGCTAATAAGCTTTAATATGCAATAACAAACTATCAAAATATGTGAACCAAAAACAGAACTTTAAGGAGAAATAGACAAATCTACTCTTAAAATTAGAAATTTCAACAGTCTTCTATCAGTAATTGACATATCCAGTAAGACACAGTTGAGCTGAATAGCATTTTCAATCAAGTAGGTTGAACTGGAATTTATATAATACTTAACAACACAACGCACAATCTACTCAAACTCGCATGAGGTATTCACCAAGATAGACACATTCTAGGATCTAGAACTCAATAGAACTAAATGTAAAACTCAAAATTATAAAGTTTCTCTTCCAGAAGATAATATAGGGAAAAAAATCTAATGACTGTGGTTTTGGTAATGACTATTTAGATATGATACCAAAACACAATATTTGAAAAGAAAAAAATTGAAAGTAAAATCTTCTGCTCTGAAAAAAAGATGGTTAAGAAAATGAAAGAGATGCCACGGGCCACAAGAAAATATTTATAGAACAGGTATCTAAAAGGGACTTGTATTCATAATATAAAAGAACTGCTAAGACATAACCAGTAATGGCTGAGTGTGGTGGCTCATGCCTGTTTTTAAAAAAACAAACAGTAAGAAAACAAACAGCTTGGGGGTGGCGCTTGTGGCTCAGTGAGTAGGGCGCCGGCTCCATATACGGAGGGTGGTGGGTTCAAACCCAGCCCCGGCTGAACTGCAACCAAAAAATAGCCAGGTGTTGTGGCGGGTGCCTGTAGTCCCAGCTGCTCGGGAGGCTGAGGCAGGAGAATCGCTGAAGCCCAAGAGCTGGAGGTTGCTGTGAGTCCTGTGACATCATGGCACTCTACCGAGGGTGGTAAAGTGAGACTCTGTCTCTACAAAAAAAAAAAAAAAAAAGGAAAAAAGGAAACAAACAGCCTAGTCAAAAAATGAGAAAATATCTGAATTAACACCTCAACAGAGAAAATATACAGATAGAAAATAAACATATAAAAAGATGCTCAATATCACATATGATAAGAGATCTGACAATTAAGTTTGCAAAATGATGCCAGAAAAAGTACTACCTATGTACCTTATTGCTAACTATCACTACAGCCACTTTCAAATACTCCCCTTGGAAAGCTGTACACTGACACCAGTACATAGTCCACTCTTCAGAGCAATTTTGGAACTCTTTTTCTGGAATGTCTATCAGCTGTTGGCCATTCCAGCTATTGGCTTGTAGAAGTATCTTGCCAGTGAACAAAAGCAATGAAGAGCCAAAGTTTGTCAAGACCTTTTGGAGAGGCAAGAAGATATTTTGGGCCATTTTATCACTCATGATGAAATGTGGGTATACTAATATGACCATGAAACAAATGAAAATCAGCCAATTCTCCACAACCCAAATTGTTCCATGTGTTCAAAGCAAGATTCAAAATAATGTTGCTAACTTTTTTCTATATCGGAGGGATTAATCACTCATTATGAATTTGTACCAACTGAACAGTTAACCAATTTTACTTTTTGGAAGTGCTGAAAGGGCTTCCTGGAAATGTCAGACAAAAACAACCTGAACTTTTCACCAGTAAGTCATGGATCTTGCCTCAAAACCATGCGCCAGCTCACACAGCACTGTCTGTGAGGGAGTTTTTAGGAATAAACAAATAACTGTTTTGGAATACCCCTTCCACACACAACCTGATCTGCATCCAATTGACTTTTTCTTTACTTGAAGATAAAGGAAATATTGAAAGGAAGTTATTTTGATGACATTCAAGATATCAAGGGTAATGCTATGACAGCTCTACTGGCCATTCCACAAAAAAAGTTGTACAATTGCTATGAAAGGTGAACTGGGCATTGGCATCAGTGTGTAGCTTCCCAAATGGAGTACTTTGAAGGTGACCATAATGACATTCATCAGTGAAGTATGTAGCACTTTTCCTAGGATGAGTTCATGAACTTAATTGTCAGAACTTATAAATGCATCTTTCAAAGTGGCTAAAATCCAAATAAACTGACAATATCAAATGCAGGAGAAGATGTGGAGCAACAGCAATTCTCATTCATTTCTAGCGGTAATGCAAAATGATAGAGCCACTTTGGAAAACATTTCACCAATTGGTGTTAATTCAAATGAGTTGAAAAATTATATCCAACAAAACTTGCATGTTTATTTTTTATTATAGCTATATTCATAATTGTCAAAAATTGGAAGTAACCCAGTGTACCTCAATAAGTGAATGAATAGACACACTGGGACCTCCATACAATAGAATATAATTTATCTATTTATAAAAAAGCTATCAACCAGTGAAGACATGAAAGAAACCTAAATACATATTTCGTAGTGAAAGAAGCCAGTCTGAAAATGCCACATATTACATTACACCAACTATATAACATCCTGGAAAATGCAAAATTATGAAGAAAGTAAAAAGTTCAGTTGTCTCCAGAATTAAAGGGAAGGGAGAGATGAACAGAGCACTGAGGACTTTTAGGGCAGTGCAACTACTCTGTACAATACTATAATCGTGGATACATGACATGGTGCATTTGTCAAAATTGGTAAAACTGTACAACACAAACAAGGAGCCCTAATGTAAACTATGAACTTTAGTTAATAATAATGTATCAATATTAATTCATCAGTTGTAACGAAGCTACTAAACTAATGGGTGGTATTAGTAATGGGTAAATCACGTGGAAGTGAAAATGAGTACCAATGCTAACAAGTACAAAAAACAAAAAGAAGTTGACTTTCATAGACAGAAAAAAGAGAAAAATGCAACATTATACTGGCACACTGGCCTTGGCTTGAATAATTGTAGAAGCATCGCATAACCCATAGATATTTTACTTACTAAATCAAAAAATTACATATACCTGGAAGGTTTTTGAATTGCTGTTCTTGGGGTTTGTTTTCTAAAGATGTTGAACCTTAATAACATTTTCAATTAAAATAGAGGTTTTATTCATAAACATGACCAACACTGGGAGGCTATAGACTAGGAAAACTCTTTCTGCCTAGGGTATCAAAGACTGTTTACTCAGCATGGGGTTGAGGCCCTCCCCAGGCTCTCTTTCCCCTCTGCTGTCTGGATGCAGGGGTCCAATGGGATAGCCAAAGCATGGGAGTGCTGGAATGCTTGCAGGAGAAGCAGCTGCTCCCCAAGGTCACCAGTCTCTGAGTGCTAGATGAGCAAGCAAATAGTGACAAGCAAATTACTATTGCATTTGGGTCTATTAGCATGATCTAGCCCTCCCTAAATAATCCAAGTGACATGGAGCATCAGATTTCATTACTCAGGAGGAAGAGTGAGTTTGTAGGGGCACAGATTCTATGTTAGACTTGTTGAATTGAAAACAAATGTTAAACACTGAATATTCTTCCAGAATTTCTGACCCTGTCACATTTGAAAACAGTTTCTGTCAAGCAAGACTTTAAAAGGGTCACTAACCAGTCCACTGTGATGGATTCTGTTCTGAGAGGCACGTGTTCCCAAGCACTGGTTCAGTCTTCTTCAATTATCCTCTCCACACAGGAGTTTGCCTCCTCTCCCTCTGCCCAAACTTCTCATCAAAGAACACTTGCCTTACTTCAACATTTCTAATTAACGTCATTTCAGAGTTTCCCTGGGTGACTTAGCCTGTTGCTCAAATATTCTTTGTACTGAAATACAGTTATCCTAAGGAGATTAAAGGCTGGTGCCTGTGATCACACCCACCACTGTGACTGAACAGCAGTTGCCTGGCCTGAGGATGGGAGAGGAACTTGAATGAGAGACCACCTGTTTTTTGGTTTCTGTTAACACTTTCTTCCTGTAGACAACCTGTCTGAGATTTTCTCACTTTTAGAGAATTTAATACCTGTCTTAATAGAGGCTTACTTGCCCTCTCTCATATGTTTCAGTACTGAGATGAACAAGTAAGCATAGTATAGGTAACTTGTTAGTTTTTTTCAAAATCTAATAAACTGAATCATATTTTTATTTAAGTCATTAAGTGTCCCAAAGACATATAGCAGAAAATGTGCATTTTTAGCTTTAGAAAGAAATGAATGAGTTCATGCTAAGAGGTGTTTCCAAGATGATCCATGTGCTGCCATAACCCCATGAATGGGAGGTCATGGTGATCTCCTATAGGATAAGGCTATTTTTATTTCACTGCTATGTGTTTTATTTAGATGATGGAGTTATTATTCCAGCTACCATTTGATATGATTGTCACATTATTCAAGTATTTTGCTACTTTATTAAAATATTGAACGTCTTGTCAAGACATGGTTCAGAGAAGAGTAATAACATCTTAGACATGCATCTAGCCATCAGTCAGCAGATATACATAGGAAGTCTTTTAGGAATCAGATACTCATGGTGATGTGGGATGAAGGGAATGAATAACATATGCCATTTAGCTATGTAGGCAGAAAGAGATTTAACATGGGAATTAAGTCCTCCTGAAATAGTTGAAAACCCTAAACGTTAGGGTATCAGTCAGAGCATCCAGAGTGTGTTATTAGAATTGTATTCCAAACCTGCCCTGCCAGCTGAACCTCTCTCTCTGCCACAGGCAGGAGGCTGGGTTCATGTAGCTTCTATGCAGGGCATTACCTCCAGGAGCCACCTCCTTTTCTGAAACCCAGGGGCTGCTCCAGAGCTAGTTGCACCTGTTAGGGAGACACACAACAGTGTCTCCAATTCTGTCTTCTCATGTTATTACTTCTGAATTCAAGTCCCTCTGCACAGACACATAAATGAAGAAACATATCCCCAAACCTAGGAGAAAGGGAGTCTGAAAAAGGTAGATTTTAACTTTCAAGACTTTGCAAAACAGTAAAGCACACATCATAGAAGCAAGATGTTGACCAAGATATGTCACCAGATCTTGGAATAGGAATATAGAAGTAATTGAAATAGTACAATATAAGAAATATAGATGCTATGAAAACACTTAAGGGCAGCATCCCTTAAGCTCGGGGGGATTTTCAGTGAAAATTTCCTGGT
This sequence comes from Nycticebus coucang, assembly GCF_027406575.1. Lineage (NCBI taxonomy): Eukaryota > Metazoa > Chordata > Mammalia > Primates > Lorisidae > Nycticebus > Nycticebus coucang. The sequence continues at coordinate 102,147,251 of NC_069783.1, read as the reverse complement.
AGGAGTGATAGGTAAGCCCTGCTCATAGAGATAAATGAGTCAGCCAGGTGAAATGACCTTACCTGGGCTTATTCACCCACTGGTTGAAAAGCATAGCCAAGAACCTTGGAAAGAGTTAATCAGGGCCAAATCAATTAAGCAGATCTTTATATGCCCTATCAAGGACTTTTTACCTTACCTTTTGCTAATGGAATGAAGCATTGAAGGATTTAAGAGTATGACATATACAGATTTCCATTTTAAAATGTTCAAATGGAAAATAAAATGTGCAGAATGAATCAAACAGGAGCAACACATGTGGATGGAAAATAGGAGGTTTTCAGGCTTGGAATAGGTTTGCAGAAGGGAAGGTTGAGACACGTGGACAGCACTGAGAGATATTAATATGCATATTAACCAATATTGAATATTTGGTTTCTATTAGTTGGGTGAGTAAGACACAGAAATGTATATACATATATATTTATTTTAATTTTGTGTTGGGTTTTCTGAGTCATTTTCCTCTTCATATAAACTTTAGTATCAATTTTTAAATATCTGTAAAAAAGCTTGATGATGAAATTTTGATTGAAATGAAAGAAAATCAACTTTCTGTGTCAGATTCAACATATATATTACTTATAAGTTTTCACTTTCATCCTTACAACAATTACAGGAGAAATTTGAACAAATTGTAAAACAATGACTCTTTTTGAACTTAAGAGACAATTTAGGTTGCAGAGCAAAGCACCACCATGAATTCTGGGTACATGAATATGCAATGGACTGAAATTAGATCTACTTCCTGTGTCTGTTCCCACATGTAAAGTGCTTAGAAGCTGGTACTTCCATCTTTACAACAAGAAAAAGCTGAACAAGTTTTAAATTTTAAAGTAATAACTGTTCTTGGACCTATAAGATAATTTAAGTTTCAGGTAAATTACTACCCCCAGAATCTGGAGGTAGAGATTCATTTACCTGTGCAGAGAAGTTCATGGATCTGTAAACTACTAAAAATGGTTAAATGATAATTTTGAAAAATTGTAGAGGGTTAGTGTGGAATTGCTTACGAATGAGAAATTCATGGGGTCTATAGTCCTGGGGGCTCCCACACTTATGTATATTTTACTTCTAGGCATCCCATTAGAATTTCATGTTGAAGAACGAGGGACAGAGAAGGATAACTATCATAAAATGTTCTCATAGTCTTCCCTGTGACAAAAGCATACTACAAAAACAAACAAACAAACAAAACCCAGTCTTACCAGAGCATCATCCCACCAGGGAGGACTGTTCCCAGACTCTATTCCTGTCTGGTTTTCCTATCCTACCTAGGGAAATAAAGCTAAAACAGACAACAAACCTTTATCAGCTTCTTAATGGCCAGTAACTTTCTCCAGGTTCTTGGCGATGGTCAGGAAAAGAATTTCAGGGTTCCCTGGGGAAGTGGTTTTAGGTCTTTTATAGTTTTACAAATTTAAGACCAAGAAGTTGGCTTTTGCTAAGAATTTAGGTAATAATTCCTAGAATTGGATTCCCTCTTATTTTCACACTTTATATGGTTGTATTAGAACTGCCATGGTGATTTTAAGGGCAGAGACATTTTAAAACCTCAATGTAAATGATAGTGTAATTAGTCCAAATTCATGCAAAGTAACAGGGACAAGTTGATAAGCCCATTAAAATTGATTTAGCCTGTGGTTATCAGCCCTTTTTTGTTTAAGATTGTTTAACACCTTCACCCAATCTTTAAGCTCCTGAATTTGGTCTCTGTCCTGCCTCCTAGTCCCCAACTCTAACACAACTAACCAACCAACCAAACAAACAAACAAAATACTTCTGAGAGTCATAGACTGATGGGCCCACTGTGATGAAGAGATTTAATAACAATATTACAGAATCATTACACTCCCCATTCATTGCCATTTCACCAACAGGTCTCCATTATAACAATGGATTAACAGTTGAAAAAGCTACAAGACACAAACTTTAGATAAGGAGGAGGAGTTGTTAGGGAATCACCAAAACAACACAAGAGATGAAAGCAAGCATACAAAGGAATTTAAAGACTCTGACACCTCCATCTACAAGAAATATTAAACATAGCTCAATTCTAGTTCCATTAACACAATACAGGGCTGCTTATTTCAATGCCAAACATCTGACTTTCAACAAAAAAATAAAAGGCATGTTAAAATGCAAGAAAAGGCTTGGCACCTGCAGCTCAGTGGTTAGGGCATCGGCCACATGCATGGGAGCTGGTGGGTTTGAACCTAGCCCAAGCATGCTAAACAAACAAACAAACAAACAAACAACAACAAAATAGCTGGGTTTTGTGGTGGGTGCCTGTAGTCCCAGCTATAAGGGAGGCTGAGGCCAAGAGAATTGCTTGAGCCCAAGAGTTTGAGGTTGCTGAGAGCCACACCTCTCTACTGAGGGTGACGTAGTGAGACTCTGTCTCAAAAAAAAAAAAAAAAAGAAAGAAAGAAAAGAAAAGAAAAGTACAGTCTAAAGGCACAAAGCATTCCTCAGAAAAAACTCAGATATTTTACAAATGTGAAATTATCATATAGAGCATTTAAAATACCTATGATTAATATGCTAAAGACTCTAATGGAAAAAGTAGACGTGAAAGAACAGTTGGGAAAGGAAGCTGAAAGATGGAAACCCTTAGAGTTAAAAGAAAATTCTAGCATTAAAAAATAATGGGGCTGGCTTGGCACCCTTACTCAGTGGTTAGGGCACCGGCCACATACACCAAGGCTGGCGGGTTCAAACCCAGCCCCGGCCTGCTAAACAATGACAACTACAACAACAAAAAAAAAGCTGGGTGTTGTGGTGTGCACCTGTAGTTCCAGCTACTTGGGAGGCTGAGGCAAAAGAATTGCTTAAGCCCAAGAGTTTGAAGTTGCTGTGAGCTGTGACGCCACAGCACTCTACCCAGGGTGACATAGTGAGACTCTGTCTCAAAAAAAAAAAAAAAATGTGGCAGAAATGAAGATTATCTTTTAGGTTCTCATCATTGGACTGGATATAGCTGAGGAAATCATCAGTGATTTTAAAGATAGTTCAATAGGACCATTCCAAAATGAGATGCAAAGAAAAGGTAGAATGAATGAAATAGAACAAAGCATTCTAATTAAATACTTGTAATCCTTTTTGGGACACTCAAAAGTGATTACAAGTATATAATTGGAATGTCAAAAACATGTGAAAAAATAAAGAGAATAAACATTTGAAGTAATAATGGCCAATAATTTTTTTAAAATCAATGACAGTGTGAAAAGCACAGGTCTCAGTATCATGGATAATACCAAATAAGATAAATACCAAGAAGGGATTGGAAGAAGGTTGAGTGAGATTTCTGAATATGGCAGTGGGATGTGATCCAAATTACAGGGAATTCCTAGACAAGAGCATAAAGCTCAGTTCTCATTTTATTGGAACTAGAGGGCAGGACAAACGTGGATCTAGGAGCCTGGCTTGGTGTTGGAAAGTTCAGGTAATATCAACCTGCGAGCAGTTCCTCCCCTTCTTCTCCTTCTCTACCTCTTTTACCCCCTCCTCTTTTTCTTCTTCTCCTCCTACTGCTCCTCTTTCTAATTTTATAATGCAGAAATAATTCCTCATTATGTGCCATTAGTTTTAGGAGAGAGAAGCATTTTTCAAATTTATGGATTGCAATGAAGTTCTGTTGAGTTTTGAGGTCCCACTTGAGGGCTAAAGCTATATATATTTCTTGTGATAGTCTTCACTGGTGCTCAGGGGTATGGATGTACTTAGTATGGAAAGTCTGGATTTCAGGATTCATCAGGGGAGATCTGGCCAGTCTACCAGCCAACATAGTGGAGGAACTTAGATGAAACTCTCTCCTCTTGGGATACCTGCACATCCCTACTCCAGCCTGCTGGCCTCCTGCCCTGGGGGAAGGGTCTTTTAAGACCTGTGGATCTGGCAGCAACTGACTGAAGAATTGCAAAGTTAGAAACAATGATAGACAGAGACAAGACATGTAGAATAGAATTTTCAAAGATGGGAGCACAGGGGACCATTGCCCAGCTGTGGGGTTCTGGTGGGTGGCCCTGAATGTTTGTTTCACTCAGCTTTATTGAGGGCTATTTGCTTGTTAACCCAGAGGGTAAGCTGAGGAAGAGAACAAAGACACCAACAGTTTTTCTGAGCAAGCATATCAGCTCCGATTGTTTCTATAATCATTAACTTTAAGAATCTGAGCAGCTTTGAGAAATCTAGAACCTGAGTCTTGTGTGGGGCAGCATCCTCTCTGTGATCACACACACATTTTTCTAGGGGGGGTGTTAATATCCACTGTGGAGTAAAAATGCCATTGAAGAATTGGTGAGAAAGAGAAATTTTCCTCTCATTATCACCACAGAGGGTCTTCCTCTGTGATAAGAGATGTAAGCCCTCCTACCCATATTTCAGGGCTTGATCTCTGCCCGAGCCATGATACAAATCTCCACAATGGGTATTTGCTTTGTCTGTTGACTGGGCAGGAGATGGCCTAGTTAATGTTTCTTGCTAGGCCTTGCACACAGCATCCTTTGTGGCCATGATTCCTTCAGAGTGCTTACAGACCCAGAAGGTGTGATTGGAAGCTGTATTCCCTATAGGCCAGGCTTCTAGGAAAAGCAGGGAACTTGCTCAGATAAGAAATTTAGCAGAGGCTTGTTTAAAGGTAAACTAGCTGACTTTCCTTTGTTCTGACTTGTTCAATTTATTTCTTTATTTTCCACGTTTTCTGGGGGTGTCTCCGAGGTGTCAATGGGGACAAAAGTCCCCATTATGCCTGCATCAGCCCAGCCAAGCCTTTTTCCCTCTGAGCATGAATCCTGCTTGTAGTGTTTATTTATTTTTCTCATATAGCACATTTTATAGCTCAGCTTCCAGTTACCTGTTACATTCTTTTTTGGAACAAAATGTGGTATATAAAATAAATTAAAAATATGAATGAATCAATAAGATGCGCAATTTGCAATGGCTTTTATGCCTTGTCTCTCCTTCCATATTATAAATATGATAGTAAGCATAAACTAGTAATGTGGTGGCATGTATGTGAAAATATTATTTAATTAGCTGTCAACTGTCTTTTCATGTGACCAACCCTCTATCCTCTGACAAGCAGATGGAAAGTCACCAATATAGTAAAGATTAGAGAAAAAAGATCCACATTTATACTTAGTGTCTAAGTTCATAAAAGGACTTGGTATGGGTCAGAAGAGATTTTATAGGCAAAGCAAACAGGAACAACAGACATCCCTTGTCCCCAAAGAAAATGCCATGACCACCCTTGAATAATATAAAACATTTTTGGGGAGAGTTGGAAGTGTTGTGGTGTATTAGTGCTGCTGTAACAAAATAGCTGAGACTGGAAAACTTATAAAGAATAGAAACTTATTTTCTCACAGTTCTGGAGGGTGCAAAGTTCAAGATCAAGGTATCAGCAAGTTTGATTGTCTGGACAGGACTGCTCTCTGTTTTCAAGGTGGCACCTGGCCATTATGGAGGAAAGCATGTTCTTACATGGTGGAAGGGCCAGACCAGGTGACAAGAGCTGAACTCCCTCTATCCAGCCCTTTTACAAAACACCTGATCCCATTCATGTGGGGTAAGCCCTCAGGACTAAATTACCTCCTGAAGACCACACCTCCCAATAGTGTTGCATTGGGATTTAAGTTTCACTGTGACCTTTAGAGGGGACTAAAACATTTAAACCATACCTATATGGGCAGTTTCCTCCCACTAGACCATTACCTTGAGATGAGAAAGGTGAGGAGCAAAATAGAATGCCCCTATCCACTTTGAAGGCAGCAGGCTCACAAATGCAACACTCCATGCCCTAACATACAGAGCCAACAATCAAAGCTCCAGAGCCTCATCAGGCTCTTTATTGGAATGGGAGAGGATCTGTAAATTACCCTAGGGCCTAAGCAGGGCACTGAAGTCAGCTGAGAGAGAGCAAACATCTCTCCAGGAGGTCATCAGGCAGGAACAAGAGAAAATGCAGCAGGAAGATGTGGTATGAACTGCATTTCAGGGTACAGGAGAAAAATTCATTGCAACTTGAAGTATGTGTGACACGAGGGAAGCAAAGTAGGGGTGGTGGAGGCTGGGCAGCCTTGAAGCCCTGGTAGAGTGAGAGGTCTGTTGTCTGAGCTTACTCTCCAGGCTGGACAGGGCTTGGGCAAGGAGCCCTGTTCAGGGTCTACATGGAAAAGCAGCCCCTTGGTGGCCACAGCCTTGATGGGACAGGGACCATGTCAACCACCAGGAGTGTAGAAACTAGCCCAAGGAGGAAGGACTGATATGGGAGGTTGCTTTTCTTTTCTTTGTCTCATTTTCTCTTTTCTTTCCTTTTTCCTTTCCTCTACTTTCTCCCTCCCTCTTTTTCTTCATTTCTTTAGTCAAGTGTTTAAATTATAGCTTTGAACTGACTGAAGAATCACTGGATTGGATTGAGGATAAACCTGAAGTTAATCTGATTAAGATGTCTGCCTAGGCATCTTGGGGCCTAGAGCCAAGACTATTTAAAGACACACAATTACATCTCCGCATAGCTAGGGTTTGGGGCTTGTTGTGATTGCACAATCCATACTTACTAAATCAGCTTCTTGGCAATAAGTACTATGTAGAATTTTCTTTTTTCTTAACATTTTATTATGAAGATTTTCAGACATTCACAGTAAAATGGAAAGATGAATATACTAACCACCTAGATTCTACTAACATATTAGTGTAATTGCTTTAGCACACTAAATATACACACATTTATTCATTCTTTGAAATGAAGACATCAATGTAACTTTCCTTAAATATTTCAATAACTGTATTATTAAGTAGAGTTCTATATTTGTTCAAAGGTTTGATTTCTTTCTTTTCTCTCCCTCAACCCCCTCTTTCTTTCTTTCTTTTAGATCCGCACTCTGCTGCCACCGGGTAGAGTGCCATGGCCTCAGCCTACTTATAGCAACCTCAAACTCCTGGGCTCAAGCAATTTTCCTGCCTCAGCCTCCTGACACTACAGGCACTCACCACCAAACCCAGCTAATTTTTTTCTAGGCTTTTGCTCTTGCTCAGGTTGGTCTCAAACTCCTGAGCTCAAGGGATCCTCCTGCCTCAGCCTCCCAGAGTGCTAAGATTTACTGGACTGGTATAAGCCACCACACTCAGCCAAGGGTTTGATTTTTTAATGTAAAATATACATAAATTAAAATGCCAAGCTAGTAAGTGTACATTTTCTTATTCTCAAAAATGCATACCCTTGAGTAACCCAAACCCATATTGTGATATAGAAGAGATGATAGCACCATTCTCCTGTCAAAGTCCAGAGAGTATAGATTTTAAGTAGTAATGGTCACATGTGACTCTGTTATATATTCTTATTTGTTTATTTACAATAATTTTTAAAATGTAAAAGCCATTCATAGTTTGTGGGCCACATGATATAATTTCTCTGTGGGTGCAATTTCTCCTCTGGGGTTATATCCGATTATCTTTAATGTCTTTCCCAACTCTAAATGTCCCATCATCCTATGAAGACATTGCTTACATTTTGGGGGAGGATAGTCTATTATATTTCATTACTTCATAAGGTAAGAATATGCTATTCATGCTTTTATCTTTTCTTTCTGCACTTTTTCAGAAAGTGCCAATTGCAATCTGAAAAGTAAATGAGCAAATAGGTCACTTGACTTCCCAAAGGAGAAGTAATTAGAGTGTTGTGAAATACTCTATTTCTATTGCAATATAAGGTTATTTACCAGGCAGTAATAATGCTGTTAACTCGATTTTTGTACAGTACAAACTGTAGTAAAAGTAAATAGAAGTAACTTTAAAAAAATTGGTTGCAACTGTTGTCATTTGTGTGTGATATTTATTGCTGTATAATAGATAACCACAAATGTAATTGCTTCCAAAAAACACACCCAACTGTCTTTCAATATCTTTTTAGTTTGAGACAGAGTCTCACTTTGTCACCCTCAGTAGAATGCTGCAGCGTCATAGCTCACAGCAACCTCAAACTCTTGGGCTCAAGCGATTCTCTTGCCTCAGCCTCCTGAGTAGCTGGGCTTCCAGGCACCTGCCACAATGCCTGGGTATTTTTAGAGAGGGGGGTCTCGCTCTAGCTCAGGCAATCTGCCCTCCTCAGCCTCTCAGAGTGCTGGGATTACAGGTGTGAGCCACTGTGCCAAGACTCTTTCATTATCTTTGATCAGGAACTTGGGGATAGTTTAGCCCAATAATCTGTCTCAGGCTCTCCCACAGGGCTGCAAACAGGTGGTGGCCATGGCTGGGGCCTCATCTGCAGGCTCAACTGGGGCCTCATCTGCAGGCTTCACTTACAAGCTCTCTGGCAATATTTGGTTGTTTTTAGAGTGTTGGCCAGCGGTTCTTAATTCCTAGCTGGGGTTTGTCAGAGGCCACTATCATTATTTGGGCACTTGGAACTCCCCAAAGTGGCAACTTGCTTCATTAAAACCAGGAAAGGAGAGAGTCTACTAATTAGATGGAAGTCAGAATCCTTTGCAATGTAATCAAGGGAGGTATATCTCCTCAGTGATAAAGTATTCTAATAGAAGCCAGACACACAAGAAACGGGGATTATAGAAGACCACGAAAGTCAGGAGTATCCTTGGGACTGTGGTAGAAGCTGTGGCCCACACCATTTTATTCTATACTTCAAATGAATGAAATGTGGTTTTCTAGGTATCGTTTACTAAAATAAAATCTGATGATTCGATTAATTGTGTCTGTAAGCTCATCATTGCATAAACATATGCTGTAAAAAGACTTTATCTGGTATATAAGCAGGTAAATGTCATTCACAGGAACTGTAAGCAAACAATAAGGCTGCCCCTCCTTTCAAATTTTCCCTGCTGACTTACTACATTTTTTATTTTTATTTTTTCACTGATGAAAACTTACATCTTTTTTTATTAAATCATAACTGTGTACATTAATGTATTTATGGGGTACAATGTGCTGATTTTATATACAATGTGGAAAGCTTACATCAAACTGGTTAACATAGCCTTCTTACTACAGTTTTTAAAATCAGTATGGAGCCTTTATAGTGTTTGTCAGGATGCTTCAAGAAAATAGTACAGAACACAGCAACAAAACTCTTACCTTCCTTTTCTTTGATAGGGAACTCTTTCTCAGGAAGGTATTTCACAGTTTCATAGCTCTCAAGCTTTCCTTGGAAACCCTCATTTAACTGAGCTGATGCCTTTTCTTCCATATTTATGAAGCCACTTTCTAAATCAGCCCTCTGTGTGATAATTAATTCCTGCAGACTACACAAAAGCACAACTTGAATGAGGATTTGTCTGGAAGTATTGTTTTTGAAGTGGCTAAAAAGAAAATAAAAATTAGCCTTGGAAATCATTAGAAGAAGCTAAGAAGAGCAAGAATGGATTAGACTTCAGTCATACTACCCTTGCCAGTAGAGGTAAAACAAACAAACAAAAATCTCAAAACCCACTTTATTTCAGAAAACTGGAATCTCATTCATTCTCTAACTAGGGATGAGCTGCTGCTCCCCTCATTTCCTTTTTTGTATTCACTCTTGTAACTATTGCTTTAGTAAGAATGCATTTTTATTTATTTGCTCACATCTTCCTGTCTTTGTACATAGTAAGTACACACATATTGGTTGTATGACTAAAATAGTAAATCTACTCTTTTTTGATGGCAGGACTTTCTCCTGGTTTGTAGGTAATAAACTGTTTAACGTCTTACTTAAGCTTATCATAAGTGTTTCCTGACTGCTTTTGTTGTTGCTGCACCTTGATTTGTAAAGTTAGGAGCGCATTAATCACATATCATTATTCTGACCACATGTGTTACATTGTCATTCCGTCTACCCCCTTGACTTGTTACCTGTGCAAACTAACCTGACATAGTTTATGTGCCTTACCTTATTACCTCGCTGTCATATACTTCATCTGTCTTCTGCTGAGGGCTTGTCACTGTGTTTGCTAGCATCTTTAATGTTTTCCTTGAATTTCTTGACTGATTATTCTCTATAAATATAGGGCATGTACTGTAATAGTAATTTCTAGTCACAGAACTTACATATCTAAAAATCTAACTTTATTTTCCTATTCTAACAATTCCTTGGGGGTTTGGGTCTTCATATTTAAAGACAAGTTTTGAAACTCGAAAATCCCTATTCTCCCTCATATAATAAGTTTTCAATATTTTGACTCTGGTGGGAATTTTTTAAAAAATCTATTTGGAACTTGATTGATGTAATTGCTTTGTCTGGTTTCTATTGTATTCTTCTGTTGGGCAAATGAGTGCTCCTAAAGCAATGAAGTTTACTGACTTCATGATGGAGGGAAAATCACAATAGGAAAGAGAGAGAGAGAGAGGAAGCTTAGTTAATGATACCTAATTATGTCTAGATACAGATAGCATTCATATTATACTTCTCATATTTGGGTGGGTCTTATCAAAGTTACCAAAGTACCTAACAGCACTCTGATACATTCATCAGCTTTAAACTAATTTTCTTTTGGCAACAACTATATATTTATTCCTCTTTCATGTTGCCTCAGATAGTGTTTTCAGCAATGGGATCCTTCCTCTCGGTAGCTTCAGCTTTTCCTTGAAAACACCTGTGGGATCTGGTAAGCCACTGCTTACCTTTGTCCCTTCAGCCAGAAGAAGACAGGAGACCACTAATAATTTCTAAGATTCCTTCTTGTCCATTCTTCAACTTCTCAGGTCTCCTATCACCAGTTTGACCAATTTCTTCTTTAAATTTTCTCTAAAACTCATAGTGGTTCATGTTTTCCAGGCTGGACACTGAAAGGCATTGCCTATAAACAGTTAAACTGATGTGCTGGAATGAGAGTAAAGCTGTAGAAATGTAAATAAATTAAATAAAAGGACTGCTATGACAGAATCTAAGTGATGTCAGTAGGTGATGGCCTCTCAATGATCACAGCTGGCAGTACAGGGTTAGTAAACCCACCAGGGTTTCTCTTCTACCTGGCTTGTCCACTCTTTTATAGACAGTTTACCATCCTCTCATTCTACTATGCTAGGCTATGATGAGGTAATGGTATCTGTTGGAACTGAAAAGTAGAGAAACTTTATTGCATGAAAAGTACATTATGCTAACTTGCAATTGATTTCTGTTTTGTGATTTGTCTGTGCTCTGACTATGGAGGAATTATATAGAAAGACTTTCAGGCTGTCATTTAACTCATAATTTAACAATTATGTTGGTAAACTGTCATCTTTTTTCATCGTCAGGTGCTCCCATTAGCTTTGTGAACCCTGCTGATAGTTTGCCCTTCAGGTTAATGGTGGACATTCTCAATGTCTTCCTAGACATCCACTACTGAGCCACTCCACCAGTCCCTAACTATTGTGAGTGTTGTTGGATAACAAGGGTAAAGGATTCAAGTCTTCCACAAGTAAGTTATGACAGTTTTCTTGCTCAGAGATATCCAAGAATAACCAAAATAAGAGAATAACTTTCTAGCCTTTGTGTCACAAGGCAGGACACCCGAGCTCCCTATGGGATCTAGCTGAGGGTATATTCTAGCTAATCCCATATGTTTGCTTAGCTTCTCTCTTGTTCGATCCTACTTTCCTCATTTATTTTACCAGTTCTTCCTGAAAGCATTCTTTCAACAAATCATTGCGTAAGATACCCTATTTTAAGACTGGATTTGTACCCTTTCTGAGTCAGTGTGAATGCATTCATTCCTGTAACCAGATAATATTTTTCATATCAAATGACTAACAGACTTTATTCATAGGATATTGAAATACTAACCATGTCCTCAACTGTAACGCCTTATAAATACATGTATTTACATATAAAAAACCTTAAAAAATTTAAACATATAATATCAAATCTGTATGTCTGTCTTCAGGAAACTAATTTCCACATATACAAAATAGAGATGATAAAACTACCACTTCAAATATTTATGAAAATTGAATATGATACTATAAGTGATGTTAAGTAGGAAACTTTCCAATACATAGTAAGTGTTAAGTGGGTGTTTTTAAAAGATATATGATAAGATAAGAGAGAGGCTTCTAGTAGTTCATACTACTGTTGAATTTGGCAGAAAGGTAATGTGGCTATAGTTGGTCCATCAAAACATAACCATTTTTTACAATTCTAGACTAAGAATTATTTTTGATTTTTTATTATTAGTATTGTTATTTTTTGCAGTTTTGGCCAGGGCTGGGTTTGAACCTGCCACCTCCAGCATATGGGGCTGGCGCCCTACTCCTTTGAGCCACGGGCACTGCCCTAAGAATGATTTTTTAAAAGCCAGTAGTTTTGTAGACCAAATGCATCTGCAAATTAACTCTAATATGATTAACAGTCAATGTAAAACAATAATTAGAATAAACAATTAATGGGCAACATAAACAAAATGGTGAAATAAAATGTCTCAGTACCCTTTCACCCATACAACCACAATTAAGAACTTTTAATGCCCCAGATAAGCACAAAATTGAGAGATGAAATTGTACTGAAAAGGGTAGGAAAGAGCAATTTCATTTAATCTGCATCAATATCTTCCCCAAATTGGCATAGCTCAGTTCCAAGAGAGATATTAACTCCTCCCTGGGAGACAAGAGGAACAGAGAGTGGGACAAATATCCATTGTCCATGGCCTTTCAATGTACTCCCTTATAGGCTGTTTTTTTGCCCTATATAATACAGAACTCTGAAGAAATTGCCATGTCTGGATGTTTGCGGCATCTGCAGTGAGAACAGCTCTACGAAGCTGGGCAAAGGTGTGTGACTGAGGATTCTTCTCCAGAAGGGAGGGGGAAGGTGGACCATGACCTCAATATCCTTAGACTTTCAATACACTGTCCAAGGGCCTTGTTTTTACCTCACCTGACATAGAGCATTGATGGAACTAATATAGTCAGATTATAGGCTCCCGTGGAAAGGGACTGCAGGATACTGGATGTCTGGGGAAGCTAAAAATAAAGGCCTAGAATCAATGGCCCTGTTGACTGATTAAAGTTTTTCCCTATTAAATCTGATAGTTAAAGAATAGAAGAATGAACTGTTTATTCAAATGCACAGATACCAAAGAAAAACTACAAGGGACCAAAAACTCACAATACAATTTTTAAAATTCCATTAGTTGACTCAAAAGAAAATGATATCTGTGAATTGTCTGTCTGACAAAAATTAAAAATAATAGCTTTAAAATGTTTGGTGAGTTATAAGAGAACACAAATAGACAACTGCAAATGAAATCAAGAAAATGATACATGAACAAAACAGGAATATTAACAAAGACAGAAATAATAATAAAAAAAAAATTTTGGAATTGAAGTATACACTAACTGAACCAAAACATTCACAAAAGGGGGTTAAATGCAAACTCAATTAAGTAGAAGAAAGAATCAATGAACTTAAAAAGTTGTTTGAAACAAACATCACAGGTACAAAATAAAAAAGACTGAAGAAAGCATAAAGAAATTGTGAGAAACTGTTAAGCACACCAATATACATATTTTAGATGCCCCAGAAGGTGAAGAGAGAGAGAAAAGGGATAAAAGCCTGTTTAAAAAATAATTGCTGAGGGTGGCGCCTGTGGCTCAAGGAGTAGAGTGCCGGTCCCATATGCCAGAGGTGGCAGGTTCAAACCCAGCCCCCCATCAAAAACCACAGGAAAAAAAAAAGAATAAGAAAAAATAATTGCTGAAAACTTCCCTGATATAGGGAGGAAGGTAAACATCCATAAACATGAAGCTCAAAAAACATAAATAGAAAAAAAAAAAAAACTAAGAAGTTTATATCATGACACATTATAATCAAATTGTCAAAGTCAAAGAAGATTTTTAAAACATTATAAGAAAAGTGACTTATTATGTAGGGGGCCTCCATAAGACTCACAGTGAATTTCTTTGCAAAACTTTTTAGGACAGAAGGGAGTGGGATGATACATTCAAAGTGAGAGAAGAAGAAAAAAATATATACAAGATACTATGCCTGGAAAAAAATTTTTTCTTTAGAAACAAAGGAAAAATAAAGAATTCCCAGACAAACAAAAGATGAGAGAATTCACACTTCACATTCCTAGACCTGATTCTATGGTATGACTTTGCCCTCCACTACTAAAATTCATGTATATAAACCTAATCATATATCATCACCTATGTGAATGTTTTAGGACATGGGACCTTTGGGAAGTGATTAGGACATGAGGATAGAGTCCTCATGATGGGATTAATGTTCATATAAAAGAGGCTGAAGACAGCTGCCTTTCCTTTCTACTATGTAAGGACACAGAGAAAAAGCATAGTCTAGGAACCAAGAAAATGGTCCTCACCAAACATAGCACCTTGATCGAAGAGCCTCCAAAACTGTAAAAAATAAATTTTCTATTGATTATAAACCATTAAGTTTATGGTATTTTGATTTATCAGCCCAAACAGACTAAGATACCTGTCCACAAGAAAGGCTAAAGAGAGCTCAAGTTAAAACAAAAGTATGCTAAACAGAAACACAATAGTATATGAAAATATAAAACTCAGTAGTAAAGGTAAATATACACAAGCTCTGAAAATGTAGTTCACAAACGCATCCTAGAAAACACACTGCACGCCTCATTGCTGAATACACGTTCTTTCCAAGCTCACATGGAGTATTTTCCAGTATAGATCACATGTTAGGTCATAAAACAAATTTCAATAATTTGAGAAGATTGATACTAAGTATCTTCTTTTACTACGAGGAATGAAACTAGAAATCAAGAATAGAAAGAAAACATGAAAATTCACAATATATGAGAGTTAACAATACAATCTTAAATACCCACTGGTTCAAAAAAGAAATCAGATGGAAAATTAGAAGATAAGACAAACAAAAACACCACAACCTACTGAAACAATGCAAAAAAAGCAGTACTAAGTGGAAATTTTACGACAATAAATATATCTACTAAAAAAGAAGAAAGATATCAAATAAACAAAGTAAACATATATCTTAAGTAACCAGAAAAATAAAAATAAAATAAAGTCAAAGTTAGCTAAAAGATAACAATTGCAGAAGAAATAAGATAGAGAATAGAAAAAACAATTTAAGAATCAAAACCAGGAATTTTTTTTCAAAAAATTCAATAAAATGGACAAGCTCTTAGCTGGACTTAAAGAAAAAAAAAAAGAAAAAGAACACAAGACTTGCTATTATTTAGATGGATTCCCAAAGTTCACGCATTGGTAACTTAATCCCCAATGCAATCATGTTGAGAGGTGACATCTTTAAAAGGCAATTAGGTCAACAAGGCCCTGCCATAAGGAATGGATTAATGCTGTTATTGTGGGCTGGGTTACCTATTGCAGAGTGGTTCTCTTAGAAAGGATGAGTTTGGACCCCTTCCTTCCTGCCTTTTTCCCTTCTGCCTTCTATCACAAGGTGACCTTTTTTGGCCCATCTGCCTTCTGTCACAGGATGATGCAGCAAGATGGCCCTCATCAGAATCGGACCCCTCAACCTTGGATTTCTCAGTTACAGAACTGCAGGCTATACATTTACTTTTCTAAAATTAAGTTCTTCAATCTATGGTATTCTGTTATAGCAACACAAAAAGGACTAAAACAAGACTAAAAAAATCATAAATGAAAAAAAGAAAGACATTACAACTGTGTTATAAAAATGAAAGGGATTGTAAATGATTGATTATGATGAACAATATTGCACCTACAAATTGCATAGGCTAGAATGAATTAATAAATTTGTAGGAACATAAAACCTTACAAGTCTGAATCACGAAAAAATAGATACTTGAATCAATCAATAAGGACTAGGAGATTGAATCAGTAATCAAAAACTTCTCAATAAAAAAAAAATGCAGAACCAGAGAACTGAATTCCAACAAACATTTAAAGAAAAAATAACGTCAATCCTTCCTAAACATTTCAAAAAATTGAGAAGAGAAAGAACTTCCAAATTAAGTCAATGAGGCCAAAATTACCCCAAAATGAAACCATTCAAAAACACTACAAGGAGAGAAAACTTCAGGCCAAAATTCCTGATGCATATAAATGCAAAATCCTCAACAAATATTGATAAATCCAGCAGAATATTACAAAGATCACACATTATGAGCATGTGGAATTTATCCATGGGATGCAAGTTTGATCTAGCATAAAAAATCAATTATATAATTTATTACACTAAAAAATTAAAGGATGAATTACATGATATCGCAATATACATATATAAAAAAAGCATTCAACATAATTCAACACCTTTTCATGATAAGAAATAAAAAGCTTTTAGCAAACTAGATATAGAAGGAATTTATCTAAACATATTAGAGGTCATCTATGAAAAGCCCACAGCCAACATTATACTCAATGGTAAAGAAATGAAACCTTTTCCTCAAAAGCAGTGATTTTCATGTGCCATGAGAAGAGTTTAGGTGCACTGCAAAAAATTTTAAAAACCATTAATTGAATTATTTTAGAAAGAAGTTCAAAGCATAGTAAGTATATATTTTTTATTTTTTTCTTTGATCAACATAATTTAAATGTGCCAAGGAAGTTTAACTAGGGGTTCAAGTGTGCCATGAGAGAAAAACAGTTGAAAAACATTGTTTTTTGGGCTGAAAGAGATAAGGATGGCCATTCTTGCCACTTATATTCAGCATAATCCTGAAGTCATAGCCAGAACAATTAGACAAGGAAAATAAATAAAAGGCACCCAAATTAAAATGGAAGAAGTAAAATTATCTCTGTTTATAGGTAACACAATATAATATGCAGAAAATTCCAAAGAATTCACACACATAAAAAAGTTGAAACTAATAAATGAATATAGTAAAATTGTATGATAGAAAATCAATACACTGAAATCAGTTGCATTTTTATATTTTAAAAACAAATTATCCAATAAAGAATTTAAAAAACAATCACATCTTGGTGTGTTAGCTCACACCAATAATCCCATTACTTTGAGAGGTTGCGATGGGAGGTTTACTTGAGGTATAGAGTTTGAGACCAGGCTGGACAACATAGCAAGATCCTGTCTTTATAAAAACTTTTAAAAATTTAGTGACCTGTGGTGGTGCATGCCTTTAAGACTAGCTACTCAGAATACTGATGTAGGAGGATCACTAGAGCCCAGGAGTTTGAGATAGCAGTAAGCTATGATCCAGCTATTGCATTTCAGGCTGGGCAACAGAGTGAGGTTGTGCCTCTAAAAATAATAAAATAAAATAAAACAAATTAATTAATTAAATGAAAAAAATAAAATAAAAATCCTTTTACAATGGTATCAAAAATAATAAAATACTTAGAAATAAACTTAACAAAGACAGTAAAAGGCTTATACATTGAAAGCTACAAATTATCAAAAAAAATTTTTTTAAAGACACAAAAAAATAGAAAGACATCCTCATGCTCATGGCTTCTAATATTTAATGTTGTTATAATGTCCATCATACTCAAAGCAAACTACAGACTCAATGCAAGCTCTATCAATAACTTAATGGCAATTTATAGAAAAATAGAAAAAACATTTTTAAAATTTATGTGGAATCACAAAAGACTCCAAATAGCAGAAAAATATTTTTGACAAAGAACAAAGCTGGAGGCATCACACTTCCTCATTTTAAAATCAAAGCTATAGTAACTTAAACAGAGTGGTACCAGTATTAAAACAGATGCATAGCAGTGAAACAGAATTGATAACCTGGAAATAAGCCCGAATGTATATGATAACATCTTTGACAAGAGTGCCAAGAATACACAATGGGGAAATGACAGTCTCTTTAACAAGTAGGGTTGAGGTAACTAGATTTTTACATGCAAAAATATAAAATTGGAACCTTATCTTACCTCGCACCACAGAAATCAACTTAAAATGAATTAAAAATTTAAACGTAAGAGCTGAGTGCTGTGGTTCCTGCCTATAATCCTAGCACTCTGGGAAGCCAAGATGGGTGGATTGCTTGATCTCAGGAGTTTGAGACCAGCCTGAGCAAGAACTAGACCCCATCTCTAAAAATTGCTGGACGTTGTTGTGGGTACCTATGGTCTCAGCTACTCTGGAGGCTGAAGCAAGAGGATCGCTTGAGCCTAAGAGTATCAGGTGTCTGTAAGCTATGACACCAAGGCACTCTAGCTAGGGCAACAAAATGAGATTCTGTCTCAAAAAAAGAAATATTTAAACATAAGATCTGGAACTGTAAAACTCTTAGAA
The DNA here is from genome assembly GCF_027406575.1 of Nycticebus coucang. Classification (NCBI taxonomy): domain Eukaryota; kingdom Metazoa; phylum Chordata; class Mammalia; order Primates; family Lorisidae; genus Nycticebus; species Nycticebus coucang. The sequence continues at coordinate 102,129,046 of NC_069783.1, read as the reverse complement.
GAAATCATAAGAAATCTTCATAACATTGGGCTTGGCAATGGTTTCTTGGCTATGACATTGAAAGCGCAAGCAACAAAAGCAAAAACAAAAGAATGTAAATGGACCTCTGTGCAGTAAAGGAACAGTCAATAGAAGGAAGCGATATTGAACACAATGGGAAAAAATATTTTGAATCCATTTATCTGATAAAAGGTCTTGGCACAGTAACTGAGAGAATGCCAGGAAGGCTATGTTAACCAGTGTGATGAAAGCGTGTCAAACGGTCTGTGAAGCTAGTGAATGATGCCCCATGATCATATCAATGTACACAGCTATGATTTAATAAATAAATAAATAAGTTACAATCTGAGCTTTAAAACAAAACAAAACAAAAAAAAGTTAATGTACAAAACATGTAAGGAATTTATATCACTCATTAGCCAAACAAAAATCATTAATTTGATTAAAAATTGGTAAAAGATCTAAATACACATTTTTCCAAAGAAGACACACAAATGTCCAACCACAATATAAAAAATTGCTAAATATTACTAATCATCACAGTAAAACAAAACAAAACCATAATGAGATGTCACCTTATCACTGCTAAAATGTCTGTTTTAGAAACACACACACACACACACAAACACACAGAGGTAAGAGGTGTTGGTGAGAATGTGAAGAAAAGGAAAGCCTTGTGTACTATGTCAATAGGTACAGGATTTATCAAAAATGTTATGGAGTTTTCTTAAAAACATTAAGAATATAACTACCAAAATAACAAGTAATCCCATTTCTAATTCCCAAAGAATTAAAATCAGGATCTTAAATATTTGCACTCTTATGTTCATTGCAACATTATTTAGAAGAGCCAAGATATGGAAACAATCTAAATGTCTCTTGACAAATGAGTGGATTAAAAAAATACATAGTGTATACATATAATGGAATATTATTCAGCTTTTATTTATTTTTTTTTTGTAGAGACAGAGTCTCACTTTATGGCCCTCGGTAGAGTGCCGTGGCCTCACACAGCTCACAGCAACCTCCAACTCCTGGGCTTAAGCGATTCTCTTGCCTCAGCCTCCCGAGTAGCTGGGACCACAGGCGCCCGCCACAACACCCGGCTATTTTTTGGTTGCAGTTTGGCCGGGGCTGGGTTTGAACCCGCCACCCTCGGTATATGGGGCCAGCGCCCTACCGACTGAGCCACAGGCGCCGCCCTTATTCAGCTTTTAAAAAAGAGGAAATCCTGCCATTGCAATAACCTGGAAGGCATTATTATGCTAAGTGAAATAAATCAGTCACAGATGGACAAATACTGAATAATTCCACTTACATGAGGTACCTAAAGTGATCAGCTCTTGGAAACAGAGAATACAATGGCAGGTTCCAGGAGCTTAAAGGAGAGAGTAATGAGCACTCACTATTCAACAAGTACGGTATACAGTAATTGTTAAGCCAGTAGAGTTTATGTTAAATGATTTTGCCACACCATTATTTTGCAACAATAAAAAAGTAAAATGCATAAAGAATCTCTTGAAATTTTAGAGATCTTGTATAAAATTCTATCCAAGGATCGGTGTTTAACTTTTGCTTAAGAGAAAGTGTGTGCATTCAGATCAGGTGAGCTGGAGCACTTGATCTTGTATCTAAGGATTTGATGAATTAATGTAGTTGCCATTTTACAATATAGATTTGTTTTCCTGATAGTAACTCTTTCTTCTTGATCAGTTTCTAGGAGACTAGCTAGCTAGTCTCATGTAGAATTTAAATATTTTACTAGAGTAACTTACTATTCACGAAGCTCCTGTTGACTGAAGCCACCGGTCTTCCTTATCCAAGTTTCAAACAATCTCTGAGCAGTGAAGAGAGTCCTTTGAAAATCTTAGCACCACCAATTTGCAGAGTCTGGATTTATCTTGCTGTTGAGACTTTATATCATTTCAGTCTGAAGTGGTCCTGGAAAATTGTGGACCCGCTGATTAATTAATAAATATGAGTTCTGCTGATAGACAAAGGTAGAAGCACAGAATAAAATAAAGGTTTTGTTTTCACATATATATGTACATAAAATCACTTTACTAAAAAGTAAGTAAGCTTATGCTAACAAGGAATATTTTATTTATCAAGAAATTTGAAGCTTCGTTTAAAGACCAACAAAGCTAGGTAATAAGATAATATTCTATTAACACATATCACTAAATTGCACTAATTTAAAACAAACTTAAAATGATGTTTGTGGTGATTTGCATTATTATAATGAGAATACATTTTGCAACTTCTATTTGTTTAGCTGCTTGAGCTTCTATGCCAAATAGTTCTAATTTTGTTAAAATTTGTTGTTGCATATAGTTCTTTAAATAGTTTTTAATTAGCTTGAATTTGGAAAATAACATTTGGTGTTCAATGATGGAAACTGTCCAAAAATATTTATAAAGTATACATATGAAATCTTATGATTCTCTGATAATTTTTTTTTTTTTTTTTTTTTTTTAGAGATAGAGTCTCACTTTGTTGCCCTTGGTTGAGTGCCATAGCATCACAGCTCACAGCAACCTCCAGCTCTTGGGTTTAGGCAATTCTCTTGCCTCAGCCTCCCAAGTAGCTGGGACTACAGGCACCAACCACAACGCCCGGCTATTTTTTTGTTGCAGTTTAGCTGGGGCCGGGTTTGAACCCACCCTTGGTATGTGGGGCCGGCGCCCTACTCACTGATTCCACAGGCACCACCCAAATATCTGGTAATTTTTAAATCCTCCCCTTAATTTTACCTTTTAATTCTTTTGTACAAAGTTGTACATGTATTGGTAATGATCATGACAGGTCAGTTGCAAATTAATTTTGCATCTTTATTGAATTTTTCACAATGATATTAATTTTTCAGAGTAACAAAAACATGTCAGCAACTATCATATTCTATAGATTTTATACTGGCTTTGAAAAGATCATGTCATGTACATTATGAAAATTACCTAATGGCCTTTTTATGTTTAGAGTTACTGCTAAAAAATAAGGGCAACCCTTTCCTGGAGTAGGAAGTGAAACCTCTCTTTCTCTCGTCCCACCAGATTGACTGTCCTAAGATGCAGAAGTTCTTAACATCTATTGTAAGACTGTCCTGTAAGATTTAGCCATTTCTGTAAAGTAGTGGTCCACTCAATAGCATAACTCGTATTTGCTTTCCCTTCTGAGTCTCAGCCAATTTTTCTGTCATTCCTACTTTTCTATAATTTTATCTCACAATACCTTACTGGCACATGAACTTTTGTGCTTTGTGGGAAAATAGGCCAATAGAAGTGGTACCAGGATTTGTCCTAGAAAGCAGAGCCTCAGATGGAATTTGGAAATGGGTCATTTATCACTATGATGCAAGTGGGAGACCTGAGCTGATGATAAATGGCTCATACGATCATAAAGATTTGTACCCGTGAGAAAGTACAGGCCAAGATAGGCAGGAGGAATATTGAATGTTTGGATATAAATGAGTTGGAGTATAAAGTTTTGGTTTATATAGGTGGTGCTTAAAAGTTATGGGAACAATGGTAATATTAAAAACCGTGCAGCAGGCTGGCTTTCGTTGGCAACTTTGAAGTTTTGAGGGAAGTAAAAAATGAGTTCAGGGCAACCAACTGCTGAACTGTGTTATGCTATGAATGCTAGTGATTCTATATGGAAGTGTTTAAGGAAGTTTAATCTTCTGCAGTAAGGGGCAAACCATACTGAAAAGCAGGCTCAGATTCTAATTGTGGGGTTGGTTCTACTTTTGTATTACTTACCTTTGTTGTACAAATTATTTTCTCTTCAATTGGGCCTTAAATTTTTGAGGAGTTCCTTCAAACGCACTGATGGTATAGGAAAGAATTCAATCTTGGTTCACAGATGGGTGGGTGCATAATATGTTATTTCTGACCTCACAGAGACTGCAGTTAAACCACAAGTCTGCTCAGTAGTAGTTATAAAGTACAGCAGTGAAGCAAAATCTTCCAAGTGTCTGTTACCTTAGCAAAATGGGAGAAATGGTCTGGAATATGGATATGCATCATCTACTTAAAAGTGCCAAATGATTTGGCTGGTGAATAAGGAGCCTGGAGGATATAAGACTGAAAGATGAGGAAGAAGCAGGTCTGGAGAAGGGAGACAGATGTAGATGAGCCTATTAGAATAAACTCAAAGTCTGAAGACATCTCAAATTAATGCCTACCAGAGGATAATCACCAAAGGAGATGGTATCAACAAGCAGGTTCTATTCACTGTCCCCTGAGTGGAGTTTTAAATACAGTTGTCATAGTGCCAGGGATAGAAGCTATTTATGGACCCAACAACTCAATTTAATCAAAGTTATTCTAACTATTGCCTCTGCCAAACGTCTGCTCCACCCAGCTGTCTCTATAGTCTGAGCCCTTCATATGAAATTATCTATCCCATGAGAACACAAAACAGTTCTTTGGATGGCTGATCATGACTATACATCCCTACCACACTGAAGGAGACAGAGCTCTGTTCTCTCTAAAGTCAACACATTGTGGATATCGGTTTGCCTATCCTATATTCAGTGCCTCAGCCAGCACAACGTCTGTGGTATTAAAATATGCCCAATATGCAGATCTTGCCTACTACATAGTGCCTAAGAAGTGGTGAAACATTTTGTTGAAAAGCATGTGCAAGAATGGTTGCATAACTAAATAGTCCATTGAATTCAACAAATACCTAGAAGCAGCTACCGTTATAGCAAGGTAGGAGGACAACTTAATCTTCCATTTAGGAGTGGTATACTGTGAAAGAAAGGTCCACAAAAGGGCATTGTGCTCCAGGATGAGGTACATGTGATGCATCCATTGCCAATATGGGATGCAGTTAGTACATACACGCCCAAGGACCAAGGGGTAAGAATGCCCCATTTTGCACTGTGAATGGACCTTTGTTAGATTCTCTGTTTCCATATGCTGAAAAGTTTATTATGGGCATTGACATCCACATGGAGCTTATGTATCAGTCAGCATGCTGCAGAAAAGCAATCATCTATCCACCTATCTATCTAATCCAGTGGTTCTCAACCTTCTTAATGCTGCAACCCTTTAATTCAGTCCAAAGGGATCATGACCCACAGGTTGAGAACCCCTGATGTAATCATAAGAAATTGGATCATGTGATTATGGAGGCTAAGAAGTTCCAGAATCCGCTGTCTACAAGCTAGAGACCCAGAAAGCCCCATCTTGTTGTTCAGAGGCCTGAGAGCCAGAAACCTGCTGATGTAGATTCCAGTTCAAGTCTGAAGGCCTGAGAACCAAGAGCGCTAGGGCAGGAGAAGATTGATCTCTCAGGCAGAACATGAATCCAAGCTTGCTCTGCCCTTTGGCCCTACTCAAGCCCTCAGTAGATTGGATGGTGACCTCCAGCTTGGAGAGGGCTAGCTGTTTCACACAACCCACTAACTCAAACTTTAATTACTTCCAGAAACACTCCCACCGACACACTCAAGAACAATGTTTAACAAGTTATTTGAGCACCCTGTAGCCCAAAGTTGACACATAAAAGTAACTATTACAGATTGGAAGTTGCCACTCCCTGTATCTTTGCTAAAAGAAAAAGTGCAAAAAATCTGAAAATCGGTGACTTTTCTGGAATCCATTAGAGTCCTCAGGTTCCAAGGGACAGTGCCCCTTCAACATCAGAACGATGGGTGAGCTGGAGAGACCAAATTCCCCTCCTTGCAACAGAAGCCACTGAAGCATAAATTGGTAGAAACTTAAAGAGTAATTTTGGTGAATGGTTGGAGCCTATGAATGAAAAACTCCCGGGGCCAGCAGTCTAAGGGAATCCTGAGACTCCTGTGGATTTTATCTTCAAGAACCCATCAGGTTGTTCTGAAGAACAGCCAAATTAAAATCCTCTTTTGACTTTGGCTGGAAAGGGGGAAAAAAGTAACCCTTATATAAGATAGGGGGAGCTATCTCCATAACAGAAGACTACTTTGTAGATGAGAAGGCTTTACCAATGTCACCCGGGAGGAAGGACATTCTTCCGAATTTAGCCTCACCTAGGCTTCAGGCTTCCTGTGTCACCCAGAGGGAAGGAAGAAGCAGGGATGCTGTTTCACGGGAGAAATACTTGTGAAGGTCACAGCCTAGGGAAACAGGTGCAGCAAAAGACAGAGATTTAATTATAAGATCATAGAAGGCTTCCCTTCCCCTCCATCTGCCACCACAACAGCCTATACCAGTAGCTTGTAGGTAGAAGAGAAGTAAGACACAGACTATGTCTTTCTAAGGGAAATCTTACTATACAAATTCCAAAATCCCATCTATATTTTTAGGGATTTGTTACATCAGCGCCCTGCTCTTAGTACCAAAATCTGTATTAATTTCCTATTGCTGTCAAACAAAGACCACACATTTAGTGGTTTACAAAGACAGCCATTTATTATCTGACAGTTGTGTTAGTCACAAGTCCAAGCTCAGGGTCACTCACTGATTCTCTCCTGTGGGTTTCATAAGCCAAAATCAGGGTATCTCCAGGGGTTTTGTTCCTTTCTGGGGACTCTGACAAAAAAGAAAGAAAAAATATCTGCTTCCAAATTCATTCAAGTCAGTGGCAGAGATCATTTGCTTTTGGTTGCAGATCTGAGGCCCCCAGTTCTTGCTGGCTGTCAGCTGGGGGTTGTTTTCAACTTAAGGCACCTGCAGTGCTCTTTCTCCATTCAAAGCCAGCAATGGTGGGTCCAGTCCTTTTCATGCTTAGAGACTGATCTCTCCTTCTGCCTCATCTTTCCTCTGCTTACCACTTTCACCACATTTCTCTGATAGACTCCTCTGACCTTCTCTTCTATTTTCCATGGGGCTCATCTGGATAATCCAGGATAATCTTCCTACTTTAAAGTGAGCAAGTGAGTGTATGCCGCATTTCATATGCAAAGTCCCTTCACTGCAGCACCGAAATTAGTGTGTGACTGAATAAGCTGAGATGGGAATTCATATTGTGAGGATCTTGGGAATCCGCCTACTGTAAGAAACCTCTCTTATGAATCTACCTCTCTCCCCTCCTGTGTAGTCACATAACTCAGCAAATGTGAATAAAAGAGGACATTCATTTGAAGTTCAAGTTTTCTCTCTCTCTCTCTTTTTATTTTCCTTCAGACGCTTTTGAGTGCTAAAACTTTTGCACATTTTTCTTTTACCCACCTGGGTTTTTTTTTAGGTTCAAGCCTAATTCCTAATTTGTAGGCCATGCCTGTGATTGGCAAATGTCCCTGGGTGAGGAAACAGAAGCTATTCACTTACAGCTCAGCTGGAAAGGGTTCTCTCCCTCTGGAATTGTACTCAGCTAGCTTCTATAGACTTAATGTGATTGATTTCATTGATTCTATAGCTATCTGATGCCTTTAACATTGTTAGATAATTTCTGTAAATTATCTGGCACTTTCCCAAAGGCTGCAGAGGGGAGTGCTGTCCTCTGCATGCACTGGACACTACCCAGAGCTGGGCTCCTTCCCAGACATTCATTCACTTTTACCTGAGCTAGCTGGAGCAGGTCTCTGACCACTGACTAGGAAAGGAACCTTAAGGGAACTGTTAATCTAGATCTGATAGCCTCCTTCTAAATATAGCAATCTGTTAAGTATTAAAGCCACTTGTCAATAATGTTTTTTAGGATTAAAACTGCTAGTTTTAGGGCCATAGTTCCTTCTTTGTATTCTTTCTCTTGTTTGCTAGTCCTAACAATTCCTGCAGCAGTTAATGTCCTTTATCCTCATGAGTTTTCAAATGCAAATTTATTTTTCAGCTTACTTAGAGAAACAAAGATTCATTAGGTCATATTAAAGAGAAGAAGGACATTCGGCTAGAAGAAAAGGTGTTTCAATGTTGTTTATATTTCAACATTTCAAGGAAGATTTTTTATTTTTTTCAGACAGAGTCTCACTCTATCACCCTGAGTAGAGTGCCATGCCATCATCATAACTCACACAGAAACCTCAAACTCTTGGGCTCAAATGATTCCCTACTTCAGCCTCCAAAGTAGCTGGGACTACAGGTGACCACGACAACACCTGGATAGTTTTCTATTTTTAATAGAGATGGGGGTCTCATCTCTCTTGCTTAGGCTTGTCTTGAACTCTTGAGCTCAAAGTATTTACCCACCTTTGTCTCCTGAAGTGCTGGAATTATACGTGTGAGCCACTGCTCCCAGCCCAAGAAAGTTTTCAAGAAACTGTTACACTTGTGAGTGCAAAATTTGGAGACTAATTGAGGCTAATCATAAAGTATAAAATTTCTGTGAGTAATAAAAATAATAAAAAAGAAGCTTCCCATTGAATTTGTAACTGATTGTCCAATCTCCTATTCCACGTGTATGGCTTTAACCAGAGAGTTACACTAGTTAATCTCCAGAAACCTTTCTAAGCTAATAATGTATGAACGAATTAGGCACAAGGTGTACAAAGGAAAGAGAATTAGACCAGTTTCAGGTAGAGGAAAGAAAGGAGCAAGGAGAAATCAAAAGCTCTTCAAAAATGCTTTTTAAATTTATTAAATATGTACATATATATTTATAAATGTACATGTGTATATGTTGAATATATGCAAATGTGTGAATATATGTACATGAACATTTACAGAGCGTGACAAAAATGTATACACGTTTTAAGAAAGGAAAAACTATTAAAATTGCAATACTCAATATATAGTGATAACATCTATTATTTTGTATATTGTAGCTTCTATCTTTTGTAAATGAAGAAGCCAATTGTGATTTGAGTATTACATTTTTAACACAGTTTTTCCTTTCTTAAATTGTGTATTTTTTGACATCCTCTGTATATTTCATATATACTGTACATACTTATATGTATATATAGATATCATATAATTTATACTTTAATGTCAAAGAGATGAAGGCTTACATATTGTTATGTGATCTGATTTTTTCACTCAACACTTAGTATTTCCATCTCATTACATATTTTTCATCACCTGAATGTAATGGCTATGACATACTTTATTATGTTTAATTCGCCGTAATTTATTAAACAAACCTTTAATTGACATATATTCTGTGTCTAAGTTTTACTTTTATAAGGAAAGGTAAAAATGGATTGAGTTTACAGAGATTTTATCCACTCAGCAAGTTTGATGTCAGACGTAGTAGATTATAGGATCTTTTCAAACCACATTGCCCAGGTGGATCATAATGGAGTATTTTTCATACTTCATTAGTGATTCTTTTAAACAGATTGTTTGAAAAATGAACAGTTCTTTTGAATGACATATAAATAGAAGGCCTGTGAGATCTGGGTCCCCTGAGACACACCAGATTGTACACACAGTTGATGATGAAGAACACGGTAGGCTGCAGTATCTACATTCACTGTGGGCCATGCTTCTTCAAAGCTTCCAAGAGCCATCCCAGTGATGGGTGGCAGCTGAGCATGCCACCTTGCCCCACTGTAAGGCAGTGGCCTCTGTGCTGTCTTGGGAGGAAAGGATAACCACAGACCAAAAGTTTATTGCTACTATTTTAGAATTTTATCTACTTAGCATTTACAAAAAAAAAAAAAGTTGCTCTATAAAAGTAATTTTAAGTAAACACTAATGGTTTTTCCCTCATGTTTATGAAACTATATTATCACCAATGGAAAAAATACTTCCTATTCAATGATTATTCTTCTGATTTCCCATCACATGGAAGTTTTAATGATGAGTGAAGTGCTAAAGCTATTACTCTTGGTTTGGTGCCTCCCTAGTGTCTCCGTGAAGTTTAGCATTTTGTGAGCCTTATTGCCCTCCTAGAAACCAATAGGCATTGGCAGAACACAAGTAAAATGTACAACCTCATCATCTTGTTATCATTTTTCCTAGAAACAGAGCCTAAGACAGAGATTCGAGAGAGAGTGATTTTTGGAGAAGAGCAGTGAGGAAGCAGGACAGCAGGAAGAAAGTGGAGTGAGGACATGTTCTCAGCTGAGAGTGAGTTTCCTTCTGACTCTATGAATGGCACCACACAACTTGCCCAGCTTGGGAGAGGAATCGTTCTCTTTCCATGCCAGCCAATCATTGGCAAGTGGCTGCTTTAGGGTTGAGAAGAGAGCGACATCCCTAGCGAGGTGCCTCCTGATGAGCAGAAGGTGACTCTGCAGAAAGGGGAGTTTCTGATCTGCCAGACGTCAATGCCTACAGTAGGTTTGAGCAGAACACCACCAGCAAATACAATGGCTCCAAAACAAACTGTACTCAGATGCACTCTCTTCTTGTATCAACTTTATTTCATCCAGATCCTACCTTTCAGGATTCTGGTTGGCCAGCATTTCTTTGGAAACTTATAGGAAGAGTGTTATAGTGACAATCCCCAAGCCCCAGCACTGCTGTTGTTTCTGAGCCCATTGCAGAGATTCTTCATCAGACCCATCTGCCTCCCATTCCAGACATCCCTCTTCTGTGGCTAGTTGATCAATACATCCTGCCTCCTGGGTTGAACCAATCCTTTACTCCAGAGAAGTCTGAGCTTTGAACAGCCATGCCCTTCTCAGGTTCTTGCTTTTATACATTTATAGTTAAAACATGATGTGGGAATATCAAAATTACATCATCTTCACTGTTACCATGGAGCCCAGTTCTGTAATATTATCTCCTACCATCACTGTTATATTATCTCCTGCCATCACTTTTGTCCCACAAAGGAAAACTACTATTGAGCTTCTCAACAATGTTGATGACCCATTCACCTGCACATTTCTTACTGCCCTCGTACACAATGTCTCTGAGACATGTTGAGCAAGAAAGTCACCTGGTGGGTTTTCTGAACTAATGTGGTACATCCATGTAGCATGTCTAATACATTTTCAGAGTATTTTGGTAGCTGCAGTCTCTATGTTATTAAATGTGGGCTGTGCTTCTTTGAAGCTTCCAAGAGCCATCCCAGTGTTGTATCAACTCCCTTACATGGGGAATTTGCCAGGGTATTAAATCCTTTGTGAAAGTAGAGTGTGCACATCTCACATACCAGTGCATTATTACTCACCTGATTTGTTTCTGCTGAGCCTTCCTTAAACCACACCTCTGCATCCACTTTGGATCCAATACCATCCATCCAGGCATTGTCTCCCAGTTCTTCTCTATACATTACTCAGGTAGGGCAATGTCTTGGTGTACAATTCCTCCTTCCCTTAGCAGGCTGTCTTAACACTTTTTTTTTTTTTAAGAGTGTTAGCCCCCTTTATTCCATACTATTTCAATAAGCAGGTCTATAATCTGCGTCATCAACCACCCTAAAGAACTTCATGCAACACTGAGTCACACAACATTTTAGGTTTCCCAAGGCCGTAGTCTATTAGGTGTGTAATAACATTATGTCCCAAAAAAGTACATATCCTAATTTAAAAATACTATGTTGCTAAAAACTGGTAAAGATCATCTGAACCTTCAGAGAATTATAATTCTTTGGTTGGAAGAGGGTCTTGCCTTGATATTGATGGATTCTGATTAATGTGATGGGAGGAGGTAGTTGCTGAAGGTTGGAGTAGCTATGACAATTTCTTAAAATAAGACAGCAATGAAGTTTACCACATTGATTGACTCTTCCTTTCACAAAAGATTTCTTTCTTTTTTTTTTTATTAAATCATAACTGTATACAATGATATGATTACGGAGGGATCACACCTGTGGTGCATATTACAGGGGTATTTGCGAAACTTGGTAAATGTAGAATGTAAATGTTTTGGCACAGTAACTGAGATAACGCCGGAAAGGCTATGTTAACCACTGTGATAAAAATGTGTCAAATGGCTTATGAAGTGAGTGTATGATGCCCCATAATCTTAACACTTTTTATACAGCTTTATTGTGTATAATATTTTATACAGCTTTAATAATCTTTATTTTATACAGCTTTAATAATCACCATATTAAAAACTGCATATATTTAAAAAGTATCCAATGTACTCAGCCCTACTATGAAACTAACCTAAGAATATGGGGAAAGAGGAAAGGAAAGGGAGGGAAGGGGAGTGGAGAGGATGGGCGGAGGGAGGGTGATTGGTGGGACCACACCTGTGGTGCATCTTACAAGGGTACATGTGAAACTTACTAAATGTAGAATGTAAATGTCTTATCACAATAAGTAAGAAAATGCCAGGAAGACTATGTTAACCAGATTGATGAAAGTATTTCAAATTGTATATAAAACCAGTGCATGGTGTCCCATGATCACATTAATGTACACAGCTATGATTTAATAAAAAAAAAAATAAAATCTAAAAAAATAAAATAAAATGGACAATTTAAGAAGTTTTGACAAAAATAGAAATCTCAGCAACTATCAACACAGGTAAGATAGTGAATATATTTATTATACAGAAGATAATATTCTTGCCCATTTGTAATCTCTCCTTTCATACCCCCAACCCCCAGGCAACTACTGATCTTCTTATGCAACTATGGTGCATATGTTCTAAAGTTTTATGTAAATAGAATCATTTAAGTTATTTTGTTTTTAGTTTTGGCCTGGTTTCTTTCTCTTAGCATAATTATTTTAAGAATCTTTCATGTCATTGCATATATCAACAGCTTATTCCCTTTTTATTATTGGGCAGTAACATTCTATTGTCTAAATATAGCACATTTTTTTTTATAAGCACAAACACACACACAGAATTGGTTGTATTTGTCGCCAAACTACATTGTGACTGCAATACCTGTTACTATTTGTAGGTATTACATTCACAGATAAAATTTAGAAAATAAAATAATTTTTCTTCTATCAAATGAATTGTAATACTTCAGAAAAAATAAAGGCAAATTGCTTTAAAATATTGCTTTTAAGTTAGAAGTCAGCAGAGGCAAATTTAGTATGAAAGGAACAAAGTTTAAGTTTCAGGCCCTTTATACATACAAGGCCTAGGGGAGACTCTAGCAAAGTATTTTTGTAAAATTTGTAAACATTACATACTTTAGCTATAACTGGCTAAGACCACTGGGTGTTTCACCCCTATATATCTTCTATTACACTGATGTGCTTTATGTGACTATGGGAAGGGGCAGATACTGAGTTACAGCCAAGAGGCAAAGTTAGTGATTTATTAGCCTGGGCTTCATGCAGTATATTTGTGTTATTTGCAGTTATATTTTGTTTGTACAAATGTGAAATTGTTATTGACTAGCCTGTTCTAAGAATGACACCCACCAAAAGCTCTACAGCCCTTGAACTGAATCACTAGATGTCAGGAAGCGAAGCTTGTGTGTCAGGATGGGAATGCGAGCTGCTGGAGCTTGGAGAGGGAACTATGTGAGTGCATTTGAAACATAGTCTCTGGAAAGTCCCAAATCCTCAGACCTGTCAAAACTCGTATAACTTCACAATAACAAAGGCATACTTAAAACCTAATTAACATGTGTTGTCAATTCAGAGAGTATTTAAAATTAATCCCTGTTTCAGAAAGCTCAGAATGTTCTATACAAATTTGATAATAATCCTAAAGATGTTTGTCATTCTTGATAATGGGTTGTAAAGCTAGAAACTCAATAGTGGGAAGAAAACATTAGTCATTTTAAAGGAAAGTGTAAATAGTATTTTTGTTTTCTTTATAATCCATGATATTGCAAAAATACTGTCATATGAAGAAGCAATTGAAATTATGTAGCTAAAAAATGCACGAGCATTACGGAATTCTATGAAACAGTTGATTTTTAAAAATACTATATTTGAACAATTTTGTCGTTTTGTGGTATTTGTAGCTCTTGGAAATACTTTAATTTGTAGTTACTTTTCTTATTCTGAATAAATGCTCGCTTTTTTTTGCCTAACTTTGTATTCGTAAATTTGTGTTATCTTTCTTAAATAAAACACAAAATTAGATGAATTTCAAGTCCTTACTGAATAAACCCTGCAATCACTCTGTAAGTAACACGACTGCAAATATTTGTAGAGAAATTTTCTAACATTTTGAAGGCATCTATAGTCAGTATAGTACTTTACACATATTTATTAATTTTCACTCTATGTAGGTCTGTAAAATTTTGATAGGCAGCAGCAATGACCTTGCAAGATGACTGCTAAATCAATGCAGTGTCTTATCATGAGATAACGTTCATTGTGGATAATTTTTAAAGATCATCTAATTTCATTAATTTTGACTTATTGATCTAACTGATGATCATTATCATTTTAGAAAAAAGTACTTCTACTATAATATATTCATGATTTTTTTATCATATGATAGATATTTCTTGGTCTTTTCATGTATTTTCTTATTTCATACAAATTCTAAGAGCAGTTTGCAACTCACTTTGCTCCTAATCTCCATCCATCTCCCTAAATTATCTAAGTATGTAATTGAAGTAAACACATGTGCGCGCACACACACACACACACACACACACACGGCTTTACATCAAATCTTAGAACATTCTGTTTTCCTGAGTTCTTGCTGTATAGAAATTCTGGAACTCCATTTTTATACAACCCAATGTTGTACATGGAAAAAGAAACTGAGGCATTGGGGATAGAAAAAAATTTTCCCAAACTCGTAATTTGTAGCGAGTGGATGAGCTGAAATGTAATACCAAGTCTGTTTGACCCTGGAAGGGTAGAATAGCATGTCACCACAAAATATGCCACTTTGGCAAAAGGCTTATTTTGAGCTGAAAGCAATAAAGAAACAGCAGATACAAGAAAAAAAAATCTCTGCATTTCCTCTATTTGCCTAAAATCGGGAGAGAAATTCACAAAGGTGTCTTGCCTTCTCTCTCTAACAGGAAGGACAAAAGTTGATCACTGGAGAGAGACAGTTTTAAATCCTATCAACCAGAAGAATCTACATAACACACTTTACTAACTGACCTTCATTGACCATTAATTTCCCAGAGATTTTTCTTTCCATAATTTGTCACCCTTACAGACACAAGGATCTTTTCTTTTGTCATATCTCTTCTCTAAAAATCTATTATTCTGTTAGAAGATGCTATAAGTTAGAATTCTAAGCCACCAGAGTTCTGAGAGGAATGTTTTCCCTGAGTTTTCTTCTGTGTGTATATAAAACACATATGTCAATAAATTTCTGCTTGTTTTTCTTTTATTGATCTGTATTTTGTCACAGATAGTCTCAGCCCCAGACTTAGAAGGGTAGAAGGAAAGTTGTTTTTCCTCCCCTCTACTTCAAAGTCCATTCTTCAAATCGTTACTATTTGCAGCTAAATTTACCCTTCCCATAATTGCCCCTTTACCTTACTAACATTTCAAAACTGGATACAACATCTTTTCATTCTCTTATTATTTAATCAAGTAAAATCTTTATGTGTTCTTTTTGCATGAGTCATGAATTCTCTTTTTGAAAATTATTCTTTAACAAAATATAATCTACACTGTGTGTTTAAAAAGACACGTTATAAAATCTTCCTGCTGGTTTCTGATTTCTCCCCTTGCTCCCTTTCAACACTTTGTATAATTTCCATCTCTAAATGTTATCTATTCACTCCCAGTTCTAACTTTTGGGTCTCACTATCTTTCCCTCGTATTAAAGTTCATGAATTTTGCGATAGTTCTTTTTCTTACTTGGAGGGAAGAATTTTTCAAACTTAATTTGAGGTAAACAGCTGGCCTTGTCATAAGCCAAAGTTTCAACAAACCGAATTTTAAAGATCTGATTGGCTTTTAGTAGTAATTCATGAAGAGAGTAGAGTCCTGTGTATAAAGTGGAAAGGATCTGTGATGAGCTTAAGGAAGGGTGAGTTTATAGTCAGCAAAAAGCAGGGAAAGCAGAAACAAGGAGCAAATAGCAGGCTATTTGCTATTAGTCAAGGTGACTTTCCTTATAGGAAAAGTTGGTTTAATGAGATTTGGGTGTAGTAGCATCTCTCTCCAGATGTCTTCAAAGCTCAGATTTTACAAGTTAACTAGCTGGGTTTTAGTTTGGTGCTATGGAAATTTAGCATGAGTGACTACATTTTGGGATTGCTGGTCTTTTCTTTAACAGACATTGTTACGCTCTAATTACTTGTAGTTAAGTGAATTTCATTACCCACGTTTTGAATATTTAAAACTTCATACTGTTCCTTGAGATAAGAGCCACATTAGGTGTTGAAAACCTCTGGGAATGCTGTTAAATTCAGGAATTTGATTTGTCTGATTTGAGTGACATTTCATTTCATGGCTCCCAGGAGTTGAATGATATGTCAGGTCTTGATAAGAAAGAGAAGAGAAGGGGTGAAATTAAGAGTCTGACTTAAAGAACTTACTGGTAGTATGTCTTAATTAATTAACAGGCTGGTAATTACTTAAGCTGATTTCCTTCCAAGTCTAACTAAACAACTGAAATAGAGACACCTGTGCTAAGTCTTCGTTCTACAAAGGCTCAAAGGCAGCTGAGAAAAAAGGGAATCCCAGTCTTCACCATGCCCCTCCCACATTCACATGCGTTAATTGCTGAAGAGCCTTTATGTGTACAGGCTAGAATTGTTGTCTTTTGGGGGGGGGGATCAAACCCTGTTGCTTTTAAGGGGATAAAAATGTTTCCCCTTCTGTTTCTTCTCACTGTACAACAGAATTGTTTAAACTGTCCTTAGCTCCTAGTCTCACCTTGTCACTACTTGAAGAGAAAAAGTTACACCAGATCAAAAAAAAAAAAAAAATCACGTGGGAGAAAAGTTTCTTAATGAAACAAGTACTCTAACAGAAAAAGTTTTTAACACCTTGAGGCCATAGGCTAAGGGAAAATGATGAGACATGGCTGGTTGTTGTTTTGTTTTGTTTTATTTATCTGATTTGTCAATAGGGAATTTTAAGTGTTCCTATTGATGTAAAAGCCAGAATCTAAGAAACCATTCTTATCTTTTATGCAAGCTATTTCTCCCCACCAAGACTTCCCCAAAAGGTATGTAAAGTCAAGTTTATTCACTCAGTACTTCATTTAAATTGAAATCTTTCTGATTTAAACTATATAGCATCCTAGAAACTCTCTTTCTTTCAGAGTTAAATAACAACCCTCTTTTATCTCTTTTGTTTTTCTCCTTAGGGAACTCTAAAGTCATTGTCCAAAATATACTACCAGGTAATTGTGACTGAAATCTCCCCGTAGTGGTGAGAAATGGTTCACTGCTTGGGATAGTAGGTGAGAAGATAAGAATTAATAGAGAAGAAGGGAACTGATTGTACCCAGAGAAACTGAAAATGAGGGAGAGATGAGGCTGATGCAGTGTGGGGAAGGAGGCTTAGTGTAAATAAACACACCTGCATATCAGCAGTGTTAACACTGCTTTAAAATAAACCTTTGTTTCCTGTTGAAGGTAACATTTTTTTTCTATTTCTGTGTCATCAGAAGCACCAAAATACTTGATTTAAAAAAAAAAAAGAAAGAAACCTAATTGTACAGCCTATAAACATATTTTATAAACATAGCTTGATATGTTATGTTTCAAAAACTTTGTAATGTGCCAAATTTCTGCAAAATAAAAAAAAAAGATGAAGTTAAGTGCAAACTGTTTAACAGAGCAAATTTAACTACCATTTCTCTGGAAGAAAATAGATCACAACGTGGGCGGTGCCTGTGGCTCAACGAGTAGGGCGCCAGCCCCATATGCCGGAGGTGCTGAGTTCAAACCCAGCAAAAAAAAAAAAAAAAAAAAAAAATAGATCACAACAATGTGAAGAAATCCTACTGGAGAACAGCAGCGTTACGTAGATATAGGTAAAATTCTTGAAGAAAAATATGATAACAAATTAGGAAATCCTGGTTTCCTTATCCCTCAAACACTTTTCATGACATGTTAATAAATTCTCTAATATTTGTATTACTCTTAGTTTATTGCGTTTAGTTACACTTGCTTTTTTGTTTTATTTTGCATCTACACACAAAGAGAAAGAAATCCTTGTAAGTTGCCTCTACTACAACTCCAAATTGATAAAAAGCAAACACCTTCCACTATCTTTAATTTGAACTTTTCTGTTCATGAAACGTCAAAGCTAATACCTTTGCCTCTATTTCTTCCCTGAACTCATCCCCCAAATAAAGGAGAATTTTTTTATTTTTGCAGTTCTGGCCAGGGCCGGGTTTGAACCCACCACCTCTGGTATATGGCCCGGTGCCCTACTCCTTTGAGCCATAGGTGCCACCCTTTTTTTTTTTTTTTTTTTTTGCCTTTATCACTGATGATGTAAACTGAGCTAGCCGAAATAGGAAAGAAGATAGCAGCTGAAATGTGAGCATATTCTCCTACTCAAGAAATAGGAAACACTCTGAGTGTCAGCTCAGACATAGGATTGTACCTAGTGGGATTCTGGAGCTCGCTACTAATTCCAGTTGCTTATGTGTATCTCTTCCCAGTTCTGTGTTCAGTGTCTTCAGAGTATTTACACCACAGAATTTGGCACCTGCTACAAAGCATACATTTTCATCTTTGCAGTGGACTTGTAGCAGGAATCTAGGGCTGGTAGAGAGAAAGTGAGAGAAAGAACCACCTGAACACCCATGATAGAAGAAAAGGGTGTTTTATTTCAGTTGGCAGAGCTGAGGCAGACTAGAATCCAAAATGGCTGAGCTCCTCTATCAGCTCTATTTTGTCCTTTTTAAAAAATTTTTTAAATTAATTTTTTATTATTAAGTCATAGCTGTGTACATTAATGCAATCACGGGGCACCATACACTGGTTTTATAGACCAGTTGACATATTTTCATCACACTGGTTAACATAGCCTTCCTGGCATTTTCTTAGTTATTGTGTTAAGATATTTATATTCTACATTTACTAAGCTTCACATGTACCCTTGTAAGATGCACCGCAGGTGTAATCCCACCCATCACCCTCCCTCTGCCCATCCTCCCCCCTCCTTCCCCTCCCTCTCCCCATTCCCCATATTCTTAGGTTATAACTGGGTTATAACTTTCATATGAAAGCCATAAATTAGTTTCGTTGTAGGGCTGAGTACATTGGATACTTTTTCTTCCATTCTTGAGATACTTTACTAAGAAGGATATGTTCTAGCTCCATCCATGTTCTATCTTGTCCTTTTATTGGATTTACAAGTAGACAAAGGAATTACCATATCACCTCTTATTAGAGGTGTCACATCATGTGCAGGGTTTACAGAAGTGGAAGTAAACAGCAAGTGTTAGTTTTAAGGACCCAGGAAGCTAAGTTTTATAAATTCTTAAGAGCTGAGTTACCAAGGAGAGGACCTTCTTGGACTGTCCTTGGGCTTCTGTGAGAGGCCTTTTTTTTTTCTTTTCAAGACAAAACACATTCTCCCCAGATAGCCTCTCTCAGATTACCTACACATAACTGGCTGAGCATTTTAACTCAAGACCTATCTCAGATGGAAATAGTCTGTTTAATGCAAATAGACTTCTATAAACTACCATAATTCCTTTGATAAAATTTTCTCACTCCATTAACCAGAGGCACTACTTCTTGAATTCTTTTTCAGTTCTGAAGTTGAGTCAGTTTACTGTCTTTTTCTCTTGGTTTTCTTTAACTCCAATAATCTTTCTTTTCAGACTTTTAGCCACTTACTTTCATTTAAAAGAAAGCTAAAAACAAATTTTCACACAGATGAGAAAACAGAATGTCATTCTCACATCTTCCGAGAGAATGACACTCTATTTTCTGAGATGACAAACAGTTGTCCTCCCCGATTTAAAACACTTCTCCATCATTTTTAGCTACCTCTATTTTAATCTAGGGAGGTATGGATAAATTAGTCAGGGTTATCCAGAGAAACAGAACTCTAATAGCATGTGTGGGGGTATAGATTTAAGCAATTGACTTATGTGATCTTGTTGCTAAAACGTACCTTCAAAGAAACATCTGGGCTGGCATTTGACCAAATATCTAGGTACCATAGCTAAGCTGATGCATAGAACTATTATAGTGAATTTTATCAGACTTTAAAGAATATGCTTTGGATATTAAAATAAGTTAATTTTCTTGTTAAAACTATGCAAACCAATCTTACTTTAATTGCTATAGGAAATAAATGATAAACTATCTTTAAAATCAGGTGATTTGGGATCCTGAGACTAAGTATCTTCCAATTTTGATCTTCCTTTAACTTACTGTGAACTAGACTTTTCTGTGCCTGAGTTTGCTGAGTGTAGTCCTGACAAAGTTGCCACTCATGGTTAATACAGTTCATTTATATCTCTTTCTACTTATTTTCATAACCAAGCTATGAGAATATAAATGTGATTATAATAGGAGATTTAACACTTCTATTAAGAGAGAAACAGATATTTCTGAATTTCCTCTTTGAGCATTCAGATTAACAGCATTATTGAGCTGCTTGAATTGGGAATAATTGCTAAAGTTTTCTGCAGCCAGGCTCTTATACACTCTCAAAATTACTGCCATTTTCATATCAGATATTAAAAAAGATATAGAGGATATAATTTTTGATTAATAAGTAGTGGGCTTGACAAATGTTTTAACAAAAATATCTCCTTTTACCCTGATACAAACTTAAAAAATTAAAATATACCCTTTATTCAGACTTGGAGAATGATTATGGGAAAAATGTTGAATCTTCTATGTTCAAACTTTTTGTGATGTTGATTGCAAAAAAATATGGTATTTAAGGCTTAATGTCATAGTCTAATGGCAGTATTCATTTTATTATATACAAACCCTATTTTTCTCAATTTAGTTACTATAAAAAGTAGCTAAAAGAATTCTCTGTATAATTCTGATAAAGAAAATGCCCTTCTTTTGCAAATTTTTCTAAGCATCTAGAAAACCTGAGGAGGGTGAATATGGAACCTACATTTTTAATGTGATTACTCTAATTCTTTGTATAAACACAACTCAGTTTGTTTTCAGGGTTAATGAATGTAGTTATTGATTTTTATTTCCCTGTGGTGAGAGACTTTAAACCCTATTCTTTAACGAGCTTTCATAAGGAGCTTATATTTTTCTGAAAGCCATTAATATTTGGTTCTATGGAGAAGATGGTGAAAAATTAATTACTTGCTATCATTAAATACCAACATTAATTTGCCCTTACTTATACTTCATTTTGTATAGACCTTGAGCAATTTGATTACCAATTTATAATATGAGCCTCTTTATACTCAATGTGCTCATAAGTTTTAGAAAAACATTCTTTTATTCTTATAAGCACAAAGGAATGTGCAAAGTCTCCAGACTTATGAAATGTCAAGTACTTCTGATGATTATTTTTCAATCCAGGCTCACATAGCTAATGACAAGATGATTGTTTTCAGTCTTGACAAACTAGTTCTCAGTATGGACCGTGAAGTATGTTCCAGACCGTAAGGCCTATCCAACTTGCTCTTTGGGCTTCTTATAACTTATCTTCTTGTACAGCCTCATTATTTTCTAATTTCTCACGAGAACATTCTATATTATCCCACTCTATAGATATCTGTGAGAGCTGCCCTATTATACGTTAATATTTCTTTCAGGATTTAGAAATGATTTTTATTGAAAATGAAAATTACTATAAAACTTATTCAGAATATGTAAATTAAAGCTGTGGGAAAAAAGGACACAGATTTTTAACACTATTATTTTACAGCCAGAAAGACTGATGCCAAGAGTGTGTTTTGAAGTTTTCCTCAGGGACACATAATTAGCTAATTCTAATTCTCTGGATTGGTGTTCTGGGACTCTTTTTACTATTCTGCCAGGAATTAGATAGCTATTTATCAGTTACTAATCAATAACAGCTTATCACATTGAAATTTGTTTACTCTGTTCAACCATCTGTTCTTAAAATAAGTTGGAAAGAGAGTGTTGGGGGGGGGAGGCTACTAACAAAATTAGATGTTTAGTGTAGAAATCTGGATCTTATGATTGAACAACTATCTAAATAGACAAGACCAGGTATCTGATCTTGGCATAACAGTGTGAGGTAATATACTGACCAACTACCTCTTGACTGGAATTGGTGAAAATTGTTTTAAAAACAATAAGAATAATGATTTAATTCTTCTGGAAGTGGTTCTGAAGGAAAACAGAAAAGGAAAAAACATGTATTCAAAATCTATGAAAATTCATTTACAAAGATAAGAATCTGTAGTATTCGAACCCAAAGCTGATCCTTTTCTCTCCCTCTCCAGCTCAATCAAAGATTCTACTCTAGATTTCGATAGCTAAGAACACAGGCTTCCCTCTTCCTTGAAATTCTAGTCAGGGGTCTTTCATCCCAGGAAGAGCAGATTTTTTTTTCTCATTCTGTCCTGGCTCTCTATCACTAAAAGTGAGATGAAGGAAAATGCAGTTCAAGGAGGGTTCCCTTTTTCTGCTCAGTCCCCATTCATTTGGAGACAGACTATCCCTTATACAGAATACCCTGAAAATATGGTGCCCCAGCCACACTTACCCTGCTCATGCACAGTAGTTCTATGCCAGGAGAGAAAGTCTGACCTCTTAGGCTGCTTCCTTCTTTTCTCCATTGACTACATATCTCCTAGAACAGGAACTCACTCAAAGATAAGTCAATTTCCTTCCTTCAACTACTGGCTCAGAAGTTTTGCTTTGGGGTGGGGAAGGAGTGAGGAGAGAATCAGGTCATAAAACAGCTCCTAAGCTATTTCTAAAGTAAAACTGACTTCATTTACAAGAGAGCATGGAGAAGTTCAAATGTAAGTGTATGCTCAAGAATAGTGGGATTTGTGGCAAAAGATAATTAGGAGGACCTTTGTAGACTTATTGAAGATGCTTTCAGGGAATAAAACAATTGGAAAGAGCCCTCCTAGGATCAGAACAAATATCAAAGATATCTGAAAAGGTATTACTTTACTTTTTTTTCTTCAAAAAAGTCTATTTCAGTATTTATTATGGGGGTACATATGCTTTGTTTACAAAGTTTGCTTTTGTAAATTGTATGTCAAAGTTATAGGTGTGTCCTTAACCTAGAAAGTGTGTGATGTATCTGAGCAATATACCCACCAGGTAGGGACTTACCCATCTCTCCTACCCCCCTCCCCTACTTGAATTTTGTTGAGTTCCTTTAAATAAGTCACGATTTATTTGATTAGTTTAGAGAGCAATTTATACCCTGAAGTATTTCTGAAAACAATAGATCATTCAGACAGCTATTAATGGAGTTTAATAGCTGGGTGTGGTCAGGGAAACAGAAAAAGGCAGCCCTACTGATGCCACTGTCATGAAGGGATAACTCGGGGCATATTGAAACATACATTCCCCTGAGGAACAAAGTCAGAGGCTTAAGACTGGAGGAGTGATGGGAAACACACTTCATTAAAATAATCCAGCTAGTCACTAAATCATAAAAACCAGCAAATAATAACAAGGCTGGGGATGTACAGCACAATATATTACTTAAAATCTCCTGTTTCTAAAAAAAAGTTATGAGCCATGCAAAGAAACAGGAAAGTAAGCCTCCAATGACAGGGAAAATAAAGCAACACAAACTGTAAGCTCAAGCAGATGTTACTCAAAAAGATAAATGTGTTCAAAGAGGTAAAGGAAAGTATGATTTTAAAAGCAAAGGATGGTATTATGATAACGTTGAATCAAATAGAAAATCTGAATAAAAAGATAGTAATTTTTAAAAACAACCAAATAAAAAATCTTGAGTTAAAAAGTAAAATAAAAAATACAAATTCACTCAAAACACGTAAGAGTAGTTTTGAATTGTCAGATGAAAGAATTAGTCAATTGGAAGACAGATAAAGATTATGCAAACTGAAAAGCAGACAGAAAAAAGTGGAAAAGCAAAGGAACAGAGACTCAGAGAAACGTGAGACACCATTAAATGGAACAATGTACACATAATGGGAGTTACAAAAGAAGAAGAGCGTAAAAATTCTTTAAGAAGTAATGGCACTAAATTTTCCAAACTTATTCAAACACATTAACCTAGACATCCAGGAAACTTAATGAACTTTTGTGTAGGACAAACTCAAAGAGATCCATAAATGAACTATCATAGTAAAAATATCAAATGTCAAAGACAAGGAGAAAATTTTCAAAGGAGTAAGAGAGGATGAAAAAGCAAAAAATCTCACTCATAGAGGAACCAGAAAAAAATACCACTGAACTCAGCACAATGCAGGTTGGAAGGCAGTGAGTTGGCTTATTCAAGGTGCTCAATATTAAAAAGCAAACAACAGAAGAAACAAAAAGAAAATAAAACTGTTAACCAATAAGCTTCTATCCAACAAAGCTATCTTTCAAAAATGAAGGTGAAATAATGAATTTCTAAGATAAACTCCAAGAAAATGTACTGATAGTTAACATGACTTACAAGAAATACTAAAGGAAGCTCTTCAAGCTGAAAACATGATCTCATATAATAATTCAAATCTACATGAAAAAACACCAGTAAAGATAATTAAGGTAATCATAAAAAGTGTAATTGTATACTTTTCATCTTTTTTCTTATGACATTTAAAAACTAAATATATAAAATAATATGTATGTAATACAATGTTGGGGCTAAAACATAGAAATGTAATATGTAGATATTATGTTTACCAAAAACAGCACAAGGAGGTAGAAGGTAGCAAATCGAAGGCAGGTGGACTATGAAAATCACTATACATGGGAAAGCAATAATTAATTCAATGTACTTTGAGGTTTATACATATTACAACATTAAGAGATGTAATATGTATAATAGCAACACCACAAAAAGAGGATAAAGGAAATGCAACTTTATGAAAGTAACATTCTTCTATTGATAGGATTAAATTAATATAAAATTGAAGTTAATTTTGACAAGATGTGCTATACATAATATTTATGGTAAACCATGTAACAACTGTTAAAAATGAATTTTAAAACAGTGAAGAAATAATTAGTTAAATTAAAATCTACATTAAAACTATTCATTCAATACAAAATAAAGCAAAAGAGGAATAGAAGGGCAAAAAAAAAAAAAGTGAGTCAAAGCAAAAGCTTAATATGGCAAATGTAAATCCAACCATATTAAGAATACTGTTAAAGGTACATAGATCAATACGAACATAAGTTAGAGATCGGTAGACGAGATTTTAAAATATGATTTAACTATATGCTGTCTACAAGACACATACTTCAGAAGCAAAGCTATGAGTTGATTGAAAGTAAAGTGTATCAGACCATGTATCCTTTGGGCTACCAGGATCAAGTTGATTCATTATCAAGGTTTGGTATGTGTGGTCATATGCTCAGTGTTGCACAAAACACAAGGGTGAACAACCATTAATCCTAGCCTATAGAAGCTTATAATTTATAGAGAATTGAAAACAAGCCATTACTCTTACTGAAAATAGCATATGAAACCCCTAAATTTAAAGGAGAAAGATTCAGAAGGGGGAGGATTGAAAAGATGAGGAAAGGACTCCAGAGGAGATGGCACTTGAGAGGTGAATAGAATTTTTTTTCCAAGTATATATGGCAATTTATTATAATAGAATTGCTGTAAGTGGCATTACACGTCAGTGGATTAAAAGAATCAACATATGGTGTGAATAGAATTAAGACATGTACATGTGAGGAGTGCTGAAGGGACAAGCAAGACATACACATAGTTTATAGCTTTTGAGCCAATCAAGGACCTTGAAGATGTTTTGACAGAAATGTAATTTTATTTTTAATCTGTTCTTTAGGAATATCAACTTACATGAAAATATAGTAAAAATAAATCCATGTTCTATTTCATCTATGTACACAGTTAAAGTAAGAGAAAGGTACCCTACAACAAGATTGAATTGTTTTTTCTTTTTTTTAGAGACAGAGTCTCACTTTATCACCCTTGGCAGAGTGCCATGGCATCACAGCTCACAGCAACCTCCAACTCCTGGAGGGTTTAGGAGATTCTCTTGTCTCAGCCTCCCGAGTAGCTAGGACCACAGGTGCCTCCCACATGCCCGGCTATTTTTTTGTTGCAGTTTGGCCGGGGCTGGGTTTGAACTCACCACCCTCAGTATATGGGGCTGGTACCCTACTCACTGAGCCACAGGCGCCGCCCGAATTGTTTTTTCTTTATTGTTATTTTTTGTCTCCCTCTGAAAATGCTTTTTTTGTTGTTGTTTTTGTGAAAATGTTGGTGATGCCCACTTGGACTTCTGCATAACTTGGGAATGAAAATTTGCCAACGTAATGTCTGTCAATGTAATGTCACTTTTAACTATTCTTCTTTTAAATAATTGATTAAAAATAAATGTGTATGGAGGAAGTGAAGGAATGGAGAGATTTAGGTTAATAATAATTTTGTGTACTTCATACTAAAAATATCTGGCATAAAAATTGCCTAGTTCTCTAATAAAGTAAATAAGTTTATCCCCATTGCAAAATAAACCTGGTTCTGTGTACCCTCAATGAATCTCCAATAATAAATAAATAAATAAATACACCCACTGTCACATTCTTTTAAAAAAGCAACTTTCATTTAAAAAATATAGTTTCATGGTATGAAAAACTGAGTCATAACTGTAAACTTTCAGGATCTCATCTATGGCATAAAATAAGAATCTTTTGCATTTTTCTCCTTAGAAATATATTCTTTAAGACTTAAAGACATACGTTAGTCAGTAACTTATTATTCTTTACAGATACTAAAAATCAATCAGTAGTAATAGTGCTAGAAAAGAGTTAATTTTTGATAAGTACACTATCTACATCTGAACTTCCTAGATTCCCCCACCTCCTGTTGCAGAGATAAAACACTCTGCCACATTGAAAACATGTGTCAGACAGATCAAAACATTTAGAAAGATTCAGTCTCCTGCTCCATGAAGAGCTAGAAAGTTCTTTTTGACAAGCCTTGCGTCTTTCTTTGTAGCAATTGTTTCCTTGTGATTCACTGTGACAACTCTTAGAAACTACCCTGTTTTCCCGAAAATAAGACATCCTCCGAAAATAAGACCTACTTACATGAAAGATAAGATGTCCCCTGAAAATAAGACCTAGTGCATCTTTGGGAGCACACCTTAAAATAAGACACTGTCTTATTTTTGGGGAAACAGGGTAGCTATTGGGAATAATATCACCAAATTATTTCCTTGATGATAAAATGGCAGTATTTGGATGATTGGGCTGCTTACAAAATAATAATAATAATAATAAATAAATAAAATTTAAAAAAAGAAAAAGCACAGATGGTTCTGTAGATGAATTTGCAACTTTCAATTTTGAAATTAGGATTATTGCTTTTGTCAGTTGTAGGCAAATGAAAATTTGTTATTAGACATGCTCTGCTAATCAATGTATGTGTTCACACGCTTCCCAGATTCGTTTTTTCACATTCTGTCTTAAAAGAATATATCCTGTGACTCTTTGTATTACCTAGAGTATCAAGTACTTCATAAGCTTTAAGAAAGTAAACTAATGTACTTATGATAAATGATTATTTTTAAAGAGTAATTTAAGTAGACTTCAAAATTATGAAAAAAAGCCATTCAAGTCCCCACTCATTTTGTCATGAACAAGTCCAGTGGGTGCTAGGTCAGGAGAAAAATGAGAAAGAAACAGTGTGCTAGGCTTAGAATTGCTCTGTCCTCCTGCCACCCCCTTCCACTGTCCATTAGGTGACAATACAGGTTTCCATTGGAATAAGCTGGTCTTAACAAGCTTTCTTGCCCTCTAACATGACCCTGTCCAGTAGCCTTCAAGCCTTCATGCCAATGGACCCCAGATGATGAGTAAATGGCCCATAATGTCTATGGCCCTGTGGCACAGTTATGAACATGATAAAAACAGACCAGACCAGGGTGGCGGAAAACACGCATGTTTCTGATAATTTTCCCACTGAAAGAACTTCTTTTGAGTCTACTCTTCAAAGCCAGGCTTTCTCTAATTCCCTCCCCCCAAAATATTAAGGAAGTAAAGATGTTTCCTATTTTATTATTTGACCACTTCCATGGTGCCACTGTTACCTCTGTCTGGATGTTCCCTGGTTTCCAGTGTCAAGAAAGAGTACCAATATGGAGAGGAGACAATAAAGGAGTGATCACAGATAAAAGGCAGTCACACACACATCTATTGCAAAGCAAAAGTACGTCTCAGAGGGAGAGAAGTGTGATTCTCCCAAGTGAAGGAATACCCCAAAGTCTAAGAACACTGCTTCCTTTTATAAGCCACTAGTTCCTCTCACCTTTCTCCTGGAAGGATTGGTTGTTATTTCCCTTTTTGGGGGTGATTGACAGGTTGGGGTTATATAACAGTTTTCCTTTCTATGCTGTGTCTTCCTCATAATTCTTCATGAAATCTCCAACCCTGCTATGCTAATTAGATAGTAATGAACCCTAGGTCAGTTAAAGGTCACTAGGAACTCCTTACTGTGTATATTCCCACCAGGAACAGTCCCTAGCTGCAGTTTGGTTCCTAGCTACGATTTGGTTCCTGCTTTCTGCCCTTAGCCACTTCTTTACCACCTGACTACCTTCTCCCCTGGGAGTGTGCAAATATCAACTCATGCCCTTCCACATAACAACTCCCAAAGGCAGGAAGCAGAGTGATCTTCTTTGGAAACTTGTACTGTCCTTTGTTTTCCGTAGTTTTCATTTTGTAACCCAGAAGATTATATAGTAAACAACAACAACAAAAAAGAATCCCATGAGTAGTACCAGAAATTTTTTGGTGTTGGAATGATCAACCAGACTTGATTTTGTGTTAACTCTATGCTGGGCTCTTTGTGATCTATGGGCTTACTCCATTTACTTCATATGATCCACACAGAGGCGATTTAAAGGAGCAAAGGAGGTATTAAGGGTTCTTTCTACAGATGAGGGACATGAGATGTGAGAGTTCAAGCGGTTCCTTCATGTCACTCCATTCTGAAAATACATGGTGGGATGGTAGCAGATGCTCATACTAGGCATAATTTCGGAATTAATTTCTGAGATAAAAATAAACTGTTCACTAGTTTTTTTAAAAGGACCAAACATGTATTTTTAAATGTCAGCTAGCTTCTCCTTTGCAGGGAACTTTTTTTTTTCCTTTAAAGAAATTTCACTTTTCTTTCAGAGTATTTAGGGAAACTGCAGGTGGGCCTTTGCTACTACTTTTTATTGGTGCTCACTATCACCTGCAGAAGCAAGCGGAAAATACAGAGGGCTGAAACGGAGCAAGATGAGTGACAGACGCTGAGCAATTCTTGTACAACATGGGGATCTTTTTGCTGCTGATTTTAAAAACAGTATTTTCCTCCAGGTAAAATGAAGGGCATTTTCCAAAGGCACCATAAACACTTCAGGAAAGAAAAGAAAAGGAAAAGAAGCAAATGCAATTGCTTTACTTTTCAACTGTTGGCCTGAGAGAAATATCTCAGCTTGTTACCACTGTAGCATGTGTATTTCCAGGTTCTCAGTCAGATTTCAAGGTCAGAACCAAAACATACTCACATATAATATAGTAAAACCTCCATTAGCTGACCTCCTCCCTACATTGACCACCTCCCTAAGCTGATTTAATTTTCTTAGACCCAACATGCATCCCATGTACGTATCAGTACAGTAGACCTAGTTCCTAATGTTGACCACCTCCCTATGCTGACAAGTTTGTTATAGTCCCTTGTGTGATCAACTTACAGAGGTTTTACTGTGTATAAAGCACTTCACTCTTCAGAACCCACTAAGTGCCAAGCAGGGTGCTACCTGCCTTATACACACACTTCTCAATGGTACACTTCCCATTTTGCAGGTGAGGAAAAGGAGGCTTAGAGAAGTTACCTAATGTTTTCAAATACACACAGATAGGAAGCATTATTTAACTTAATTTAATAATTTTCATCTTAATGAACATACTTCACCATAGTTATTTCCTCAGCCATATTTCCTATGACTGAGGAATCTCTGTCAGGAAATTCAATTATCCATGGTCCCATTTCAAGCAAAGGGAGAAACAACCAATGCGTGTTCACCTCTCACTGCTGAAAGTGGGGCTGCCTGATGCTTTGCTACTCTGAGAGAGGCCCAGACCAGCAGCCCGGGCATCACCTGGGGTGGTGCTAGAAATGCAGGGCTTGGGCCCCACTTGCTAAATCAGCATTTGCATTTTATTTTATTTATTTATTTATTTATTTATTTTTATTAAATCATAGCTGTGTACATTAGTATGATCATGGGGCACCATACACTTGGTTCATAGACCGTTTGACACATTTTCATCACACTAGTTAACATAGCTTTCGTGGCATTTTCTTAGTTATTTTGCTAAGACCTTTAAATTCACATTTACTAGGATTCACATATACCCTTGTAAGATGCACCGCAGGTGTAATCCCATTAATCCCCCTCCCTCCACCTACCTCCCCCCTCCCTCCCCTTCCTTTCCCCCTTCTCCCTATTCTTAGGTTGTAACTGGGTTATAGCTTTCATGTGGAGGTCCTACATTAGTTTCATAATAAGGGTGAGTACATTGGGTACTTTTTCTTCCATTCTTGAGACACTTTACTAAGAAGAATATGTTCCAGCTCCATCCGTGTAAACATGAAAGAGGGGAAGTCTCCATCTTTTTTTAAGGCTGCATAATATTCCATGCTGTACATATACCACAATTTATTAATCCATTCGTGGATCGATGGGCACTTGGGCTTTTTCCATGACTTAGCAATTATGAATAGGGCTGCAATAAATATTCTGATACAAATATCTTTGTTATGATGTGATTTTTGATCTTCTGGGTATATGCCCAGTAGAGGGATTACAGAATTGAATGGCCGATCTAGTTTTAGATCTCTAAGTGTTCTCCATAACTCTTTCCAAAAGGAATGTATTAATTTGCATTCTCACCAGCAGTGCAAAAGTGTTCCCTTTTCTCCACATCCATGCCAACATCTCTGGTATTGGGATTTTTGTGATGTAGGCTAGTCTCACTGGAGTTAGATGATGTCTCAAAGTAGTTTTGATTTGCATTTCTCTGATGACTAAAGATGATATGCATTTTTTTCATATGTCTGAAGGCCGTGCACCTGTCTTCTTCAGAGAAGTTTCTCTTCAAGTCCCTTGCCCAGCCTGCGATGGGATCCCTTGTTCTTTTCTTGCTAATGCGTTTGAGTTCTCTATGGATTCTGGTTATTAAACCTTTGTCCAAAACATAACCTACAAATATCTTTTCCCATTCTGAGGGCTGTTTGCTTGCTTTACTTACTGTGTTCTTGGCTGTGCAGAAGCTTTTTAGTTTGATCAAGTCCCAATAGTGTATTTTTGAAGCAGCTTCAATTGTCCGGGGGGTCCTTCTCATAAAAAACTCGCCCAACCCAATTTCTTCAAGGGTTTTCCCTATACTCTGTTCTAGTATTTTTATAGTTTCATGTTTTAAATCTTTAATCCAGGGAGAGTCTATCTTGGTTAATGTTGAGAGGTGTGGGTCCAGTTTCAGTCTTCTACAGATTGCCAGCCAGTTCACCCAGCACCATTTGTTAAATAGGGAATCTTTTCCCCACTGAATGTTTTTAATTGGCTTGTCAAAGATTAAATAATGGTAATTAGCTGGAGTCATCTCTTGGTTCTCTATTCTGTTCCAGACATCTAATTCTCTGTTTTTGTGCCAGTACCATGCTGTTTTGATCACTATTGATTTGTAGTATAGTATGAGGTCTGGTAGCGTAATTCCTCCTGCTTTGTTTTTATTTTGGAGTAATGTCTTGGCTATTCGAGGTTTATTATGATTCCATATAAAACGAATTATTGGTTTTTCAAGATCTTTAAAGTATGACAATGGAGCTTTAATGGGGATTGCGTTGAAATTATATATTGCTTTGGGTAGTATGGACATTTTAATAATGTTGATTCTTCCCAATCATAAGCATGGTATATTTTTCCATTTGTTAACATTCTCAGCTATCTCTTTTCTTAGAGTTTCATAGTTCTCTTTATATAGATCTTTCATGTCCTTTGTTAGATAAACTCCCAAGTATTTCATCTTCTTTGGCACTACTGTGAATGGGATAGAGTCCTTAATTGTTTTTTCAACTTGACTATTGTTGGTGTATATAAAGGCTACCAATTTATGAATGTTGATTTTGTAACCTGAGATGCTGCTGTATTCCTTGATCACTTCTAAGAGTTTTGTAGTAGAGTCCCTGGTGTTTTCCAGATATACAATCATATCATCTGCGAAGAGCAAAAGTTTGATCTCTTCTGACCCTATGTGGATACCCTTGATTGCCTTTTCTTCCCTAATTGCGGTGGCTAAAACTTTCATTACAATGTTAAAGAGCAACGGAGACAATGGGCAGCCTTGTCTGGTTCCAGATCTGAGTGGAAATGATTCCAATTTAACTCCATTTAATATGATATTGGCTGTGCGTTTGCTGTAGATGGCCTCTATCAGTTTAAGAAATGTCCCCTCTATACCAATTTTCTTAAGTGTTCTGATCATGAAGGGCTGTTGGATGTTATCAAAAGCTTTTTCTGCATCGATTGAGAGAATCATATGGTCTTTGTTTTTTAATTTGTTTATGTGTTGAATTACATTTATAGATTTACATCTATTGAACCAGCCTTGAGACCCTGGGATAAAACCAACTTGGTCATGATGTATAATTTGTTTGATATGTTGCTGGATTCTGTTTGTTGGAATCTTTCTTGTTGAATGTTTTTGCATCTATATTCATTAGTGATATTGGTCTATACTTTTCTTTTCTTGTTGGGTCTTTTCCTGGTTTGGGGATCAGGGTGATGTTTTCTTCATAGAACGTGTTGGGCAGTCTTCCTTCTTTTTCTACCTTTTGGAACAGGTTGAGTAATATAGGTACTAATTCCTCTTTAAAGGTTTGGCAGAATTCCTACGTAAAACCATCTGGTCCTGGGCTTTCTTTTTGGGGAGATTTTGTATCGTTGATGTTATTTCCAAACTTGATATGGGCCTGTTCAACATTTCCACTTTATTTTGGTTAAGTCTTAGAAGGTGACATGCTTCCAAGTAACGGTCAATTTCCCTCAGATTTTCGTATTTCTGAGAGTAAAGTTTCTTGTAATATTCATTAAGGATTTTTTGGATTTCTGAAGAGTCTGTTGTTATTTCATCTTTGTTATTTCTGATTGATGAGATTAGAGATTTTACTCTTTTTTTCCTGATTAGGTTGGCCAAAGGTTTATCTATTTTGTTGACCTTTTCAAAAAACCAGCTTTTTGATTTATTGATCTGTTGTATTATTCTCTTGTTTTCAATTTCGTTTAGTTCTGCTCTGATTTTGGTTATTTCTTTTCTTCCACTGGATTTGGGGTTGGAGTGTTCTTCCATTTCCAGTCTCTTGAGATGTCCCATTAAGTTGCTTACTTCCTCTCTTTCCGTTCTCCTGAGGAAGGCTTGCAGTGCTATAAATTTCCCTCTTAGAACTGCCTTTGCGGTGTCCCAGAGGTTCTGGTAGTTTGTGTCTTCATTGTTGTTTTGTTCCAAAAATTTGGCAATTTCCTTCTTGATCTCATCTCTGACCCAGGTATCATTCAGCATAAGGTTATTCAACTTCCATGTTTTTGTGTGAGTATGCAGATTCCTGTTGTTACTCATCTCAAGTTTTATTCTATGATGGTCCGAAAAGATGCATGGAATAATTTATATTCCTTTAAATTTACTGAGGTTAGACTTGTGACCTAAGATGTGATCAATTTTGGAGTAAGTTCCATGGGCTGATGAGAAGTATGTGTATTCAGTTTTGTTGGGATGAAATGTTCTGTGGATGTCTGCTAAATCCAAATGCTGGATTGTTAGATTTAAATCTAGAATTTCTTTACTCAGCTTTTTGTTAGAGGATCAGTCCATCACTGCCAAAGGAGTGTTAAAATCTCCGACTATTATAGAGTTGGAGGAAATCAAGTTGCTCATGTCTGTTAGAGTTTCTCTTATAAATTAAGGTGCATTCTGATTTGGTGCATAGATGTTAATAATTGAAATCTCATCATATTGAGTCTTACCCTTAACAAATACGAAGTGACCTTTCTTGTCCTTCCTTATTTTTGTTGGTTTAAAGCCTATTTTATCTGCCAATAAAATTGCAACACCTGCTTTTTTCTGGTTACCATTTGCCTGAAATATGGATGACCATCCTTTCACCGTGAGTCTGTATTTATCTTTTAAGTTAAGATGTGACTCCTGTATGCAACAAATGTCTGGCCTGCATTTTTGTATCCAGTCAGCTAACCTATGTCTCTTTAGAGGGCAGTTTAAGCCATTCACATTAATGGAGAGTATTGATAAGTTTGGTGAAAATTTGGGTATTGAGTTTTTCGAAAGTCTAGTGGGCATTTTTAATCCTTTTGCCATTGTGGAAGTTGGAGTTTGAGCAGAAGTTTCTGAGTGAGTTTACTTTTGTAGTAGAGGATTGGATTGGTTATTATGGAAGATAGGTCTGAGAATATCCTGAAGAACTGGTTTGGTTATGGCAAATTTCTTTAGCATATGAATTTAATTTCTCCATCATAAATGAAACTCAGTTCAACTGGGTACAAGATCCGGGGTTGAAAGCTATTTTGCTTGAAGAGATTAAATGTTGATGACCACCCTCTTCTGGCTTGAAAAGTTTCAGCAGAGAGATCTGCAGTCATTCTAATGTTCTTCCCTTTGAAGGTAATAGTTTTCTTTCGCCTGGCCGCTTTGAGAATTTTCTCCTTCACATTAACTTTAGTGAAGTTAATTATGATATGCCTGGGGGATGTCTTATTGGGGTTGAGTCGTGCTGGGGTTCTGAAGGTATCTGCTATCTGAATTTCAGGTTCTCTAGGCATGTCTGGAAAATTCTCTTTCATAATTTCATGCAGAAGGGCCTCTGCGGCCAGTTGGGCCACTTCATCTGTTTCAGAAATTCCTATGAGTCGGATATTTGCCTTCTTAGAGTTATCCCAGAGCTCTCTGAGAGAGTGATCCATTTTTGCTCTCCATTTCTCTTCCTTTTTGAGAGTTTGGGAGCATTCAAAGGCGTTATCTTCAATGTCAGAGATCCTTTCTTCTGCTTGGTCCATTCTGTTGCTAAGGGATTCTACTGTATTTTTCATATCTTTGAGGGCTGCAAATTCTTGCTTCAGTGTGTCTAAGTCTTTGGTGGTTTTGTCTTTAAATTTGTTAAATTCTTGAGACAGCTTTTGAATTTCTCCACAAATTCCTAGTTCCGTTTTGTTAATCTTGTTTGCCATCCAAATTCTGAATTCGATTTCTGACATCTCAGCCAGTTGTTTGTGAATGGGATCTTCAATTACATCTGCCGTATCTTTCCTTGGGGGGGTTGATCTATTCTGGTTATTCATGTTACCAGAGTTTCTCCGCTGATTCCACCCCATGATTGTTTTACTCCCTTTGATTTCTCCCCTGGTGTTTTGTTGAGGGCCCGTATGGTGCTGTGGCCTGAGAAACTGGGGCCCTGTTTGGTGTAGAGGGGCTAAGTGGTTCTGTCTTGTTTTCAGCTGGTTTCTATTTGACCCTAGTGAAACAGTTACTCTGGGTTGAAGTCTCAGCTGTGGAGAAATATCAGCAATTAAGTCACCCCACCCACCATAGGCAACAAATGGAAAAGGAAAATCAAACCTTCCTACAACCACACACCCAGGGCACCACCTGGATAGTCCCCAGGTGAGTGGCTCAGTTCAAAAGGTCCAAATCAATTGTCTCAGGCAGCAGTTGCCTCGGGTGGGAGAGTTCAAGAGGTCCCTGGGAACTGGATCACAGGGGTCTCATGACTGCTCTAATATGGCTTGCTCCAGTGCTGCGTGGAGTCAGGAAGAGCCACCCAGTAAATAGATCAGTCTGGGAAGATTGATGCCTCCTTCCCCACCTTGCAGCTCTGTCACACTCAGTCGTTGCTATCCCCACAGGGTTGTGACCCAGTCAGTTGTCTGCAGTAAGCAGATACGCCAGGGGTTTACACCTGCCTAAGTCACAGGGTAGTCTGTGTCTGCTTGTCTAGGCCACTACTCTCTGTCTTTATCCAGCAGGGGGTGGAGTGGCCTATCAACCTCAGGCACTTGATAGAGGCTGGAGGTGTTCACTCAGTTCCAGCCCCACCCTTAGTTTATGTTACTGGGTGAATGGAACAACCCTGTGGGAGTTTGTTTCTGACCCTGCTAAATTCTTCTGCAGAGGAGAGGCTGATTTGAGTTCCCAGAACCTGTGCCTCAGGCCCTGTCTTTAGTCCTGCGGGTTTGTATTTGCAGCACGATCAGTTGTCGGCTGTAGCCTCTTGGCCTCCTTTGTCTATAGGCTGGTGATCCCCTGAGGGCCAGGTGCATCTTAGGCTCAGTAAAGCGGTCCTCTGGATCAGCCCCCCCCCCCCCGGGAGTTTCCCAGCTCTGTGGGTGTGTTTTCTAGTCCCCGCGTTCCATCCAGGTCAGTGCCTCCTCAGGCAAACCCTTTACTCACGGGGCCGGTGTTTCAGTCCCAGGTCTGTTCCATGGTGGTTGCCATCTGAGAAGATGCTCAGCCTCATCTGGTTGCCCAGGAAGACAGGAGGAGAGGCTATGGGATATCTGGGGGTGGGCCTTGTTATTGCTGAAGACGGGTGTTGCTCTGCAGCTCGGG
This sequence comes from Nycticebus coucang, assembly GCF_027406575.1. Classification (NCBI taxonomy): domain Eukaryota; kingdom Metazoa; phylum Chordata; class Mammalia; order Primates; family Lorisidae; genus Nycticebus; species Nycticebus coucang. The sequence goes on along the minus strand of NC_069783.1, from coordinate 102,092,668 downwards.
GCACCACTGCTCCAGTGTAATTCCCTCTTAGCCGACCGTCATCTTCTCGCTCCTTTGCTACAGAGTCAGCACTGGCCAGCTGCAGTCCAGGTCCTGTCTGTACCTCTCGAGAGTTCACCCAAGAATCTGGACTCCTGGGGGGGGCAGGTCTCCAGATCACGGAGTGAGAGTGGAGGGGAGTGTTAGGAGCTCAGAGTTGCAGTTCGTAACACCAAGCTCATTGAGACCAAATGAACAAACAAACAGATACAAAGGTTAGCAGGCACATGGGCCAATAGATACAGAGATAGATGGAAACACATAGACATACAGGTAACAGCCACGACAACAGGAATATAAGAACAACTGCAATAAAAATAGTGATAATCGTAAAATAATTGAAAGAAAGGAAAAAAAAAGAGAAAAAAGTGGTGTTAGTAGGAATGTTAACTGAGGAGAAAGAAGAAATTAAAATTAGAGGACATAGAAATAAAAATATATCTATATAAAAAATAATAATAAAAAATTATCGAAATCTTCTCTAAGAAAATGGTGAGGAAAAAACAGACAAAAACAAAACAAACAAAAAACCCCCATGAAAACCAAAAAACGAAACAAAACAAAACGAAAAGGCACCAACTACAAAAATATTCTTGCGTGTAGAAATATACCTATATATATCTATATGTCTGCTGTAGGGATCAACTTTTGTAGGAATATATTCATACTGCAATATACTTTCTGGACACCAGGTGGCGCTGTGAGTGGTTCTGAGACTTGTACCTGATTTACAGTTTATACTGTTACCATGGTAACCACCTTCCATGGCCAATTGCCATTTTGGAATTTCTGTAAAAGTTTGTCGCCTAAGAATTGTGTAACCTCGGCTGTTCTTTTCCAGACAGCACTTGCGACCGACCTTCCCACTCAGTGCAGGTGTCCACGCTTCTTAAGTCTTTCCACTCTGTTCCCAGGTTCTCCTGTAAACTGGCGACTGCAATCGGCTGTAGGGGGAGTGGTGATGAGTTCGCACGGTCGTTGGCGGGCTTGCGGTTTTATCTGCTATAGCTGGCTCCCGGGGCTGAAGCCAAGTTCGTGGCTTAGCTCCATGGCTTCAGTAGCTTTGGGGCTTTAGCAGCCAAAGTCGGGTCCGCGACTTCAAACTGGAGCGTTTGGGGGACTTATTCTGGGTTTTATGGTTCAGAGTTTCCCTTTTGGATTGGTGCCCACCAGTTTGCCACACAGCCTGAACCGCGAGCCCCCTCCAACACCTGGGGGAAAGGTGCCCGCCCTTTTGGGTAGTTCAAAATGTCTGTTTCCCGGGCAGGATCCCTTCCCTTCAATTGTCCAACAGTTTGCCCAGCTCCCCGTGATTTTGAGTGGCTCTCCTTTCGGATGCCTCCCTCAGTTCAGGAATAAATATTTATCAATTGGGTTTTGTCAGTATTTATAAGCTGCTGACCTCCGTAGGGGAGGGGTCTACTGGCCAGCACAGCGAGCAGGGAAGAATCTCTACAACAGAGTCTGTGATTTTAAATTACCCCTCATATATAGCAATCCGCCAGTTTGCTGGGTGTCTCCAGCTGTCTGTCCACTCCAATAATCCACACACAGGGAAGGTCCAGACCACCTTTCCTCTCACCTGATGGCTTGGGAGAGGTGGGCTACATGTCCGTCCTGTCTGCCATCATGCTCCGCCAGCATCTGCATTTTAATAGCCTCCCTGTCACCAAGTGACTCCTGTGCACATAGACATTTGAGAGGTATGGCATTTATCACTCTGCTCCCTCAAATAGACAAGTTGGCAGCATGTTGAATATTTCAGTGTTTTTAAGGCAGCTGATGACTGCTCCCAGCAGGAGCCAGCTGCATCTTCCAGAAGCCACTTGGAATTGATAGACACCTCTCCCGTGACCCCATGACTGCAACTCTGCAAGCTTCCCTACCACGTCTGATACCAATCACCCCACAAAGAGAATCTTCAGGTCCAGGCGGAATAAATGACTAAGTTCTCTTTCCACTTTAATTTAACCATGTGAAACAGCACTAAAAAGCTTCTAAAAGCTATCGCTGGCTCCACCGTAGAGAGGCTGATCATTCACTTCTTCTCAGAGAGCCTCCCAAAAGGATCTTGAGTTCCATGAGGCTCTGTTGCCTTCTAGATCCAGAGGTATGAGCCTGTGCACTGCCTTTTCCTTTGAGCTACGCACCTGGAATTTTGCTGAATGGAGTGTTTACTGGAAGGCTTCATTATTTCAATCTCATTATCTCTAAATGTGCTTGTTATCATCTGGATAAGACCTGATTGCAAGCTTATCTTCTGCATTTGCTCTCTTTCCTGTCATTTTCTGGAATGTATATAATGCAACGTGTAAATAGGAGTGAGCATGCCCCCTGGTTGTCAGATCAAAATGATGGAGGAGCCCATATGCTATGTGCAAGAATGTTGAATGGTGTCTTCATAGGGACCCAGTAACAAGAAGTAGTGTGCAAATGCAAGCTTTCTGCACACTGACCAGATGAAGTCTCAGGAGAATTTTTGTACACTCATCAAAACCATTCCTGTTAGCCTTGCCTAATTACAGCAATGGAAACATACTGCCATTTACAATTTTGTTGGTAATGTCCTTTTTGTAATTGATAACACTAAGATGGCTTATTGGGGTAATCCTTTTTAAAAATGTCAAAGATTAGTTTAGCCAACAACATTTAGTTGGTGCTCAGTATGCAGCAAGCATCATACTTGATTCTGGAATTACAGCATTGGAAATACAGACAAAACCTCCTGCCCTGATCAAGCTTCCATTGTACAACAGCTGGGGGCAGAAGAAAGGATGATACCTGCAGTTTTGGTGATGGCTGTTCTGGAGAATGATCTGAGAAGTGTTTCAATACATGGAAAACCAGTTAAATCAGCATCTCTGTGACTGGAGCTGAGACATCAGTATTTTAAAAAACAAACAAATACTTAAAACAAAAATTTTCCAGCATCTCAGATGAGTCACCAGGGTTGAGAACCACTGGACTACATGGTATGTGGGGATCCTTAACAGATCTATTATTTTAGGAGGGAAAACAACATTCTGAATAGATTTTGCGAGTTTTGAAATGAGGATTTCATTCTATTTTGGCGATATTGTCTGTAAGACTTAAGATCACTGACTCTATCTGGGAATTTAAATTTTGAGAAATGCCTCCTTGGGTAGGAGCTCCATTTGCTAGAAAAGACCTTGTATTTGTGCAATTGCATGGATCTAGCAAGCCAATTCAAAATGACAGTTTTAATAATCTCCCAAATCAAGGAAGTGGAGAGAAAAGAGTATTTGATGGCTGATGGATAAATAAAAAGAGATGAAGGACAGTGGAGGAAAGGATGGCTAAAAATGCAGTAGGAGGCTGGTGCTAAGGGCTCGGTACCACAGGGAGAGAGTGATGCCCTGGCCCTGGTGTGCTACCATGGGGAGAGAGCAATGTCCTGGCCCTGGCATGCTACCACGAGGAGAGATCTATGCCCTGGCCCTGCTGCCGGGGCCTGAACACATGCTTAGCAGGCCCCAAACTCCCCAGCTCTTCCTCTGTGCAGCTGTGACTCCTGTCCACTCCCTTCTCCCTAGCACTCTAGGGAGGATAATACTTTCTGAGCTCTGGGTTAAGGTCTTTTCAGCAGAGTCAGGCTCAATCTGTCACCAAATGGCTAGGTGCCCAGGCGGTGCCCTTGAAATCTGAATAAAGGGGGCAGCAACTTTGAGACCACTCCGACTTTACAAAAACATCCATCCAACGTCTGCAGAAAGGCTGAGGAAAGGGAGGAGGGAGGAAAGGCCACCCTAGAACCCAACAGGAGTTGAGCCAGTAGCTCACTGGGCATGCTTTGGGAAAAAATCTCAGTAGATGTAGAAAAGCAACCCTTGAGGAGCACCTTCAGCATGTCAGATCTCCCTTGCACTCTCATGGGAGGTCCCCACCCAGAGAGACACAATCTGGGTGAATCTAACATGGAGAAGCCCCTGGAATCCTGCTTGCTCTGAGCATCTACAGCCATAGAATCTCAGGTGATTCCAAGGTCACTTGCTGCAAGTGTGGGAATCAAGAGAAGCACAGGTGTTGAGGGACGCTGTAGACGAGAGCTCCACTACAGAGGCAGGACTTAGGGCAGCTGAGCCACTGCTCCTAGCCATAAAATCTTTTTTGACTCTCCGCCATTCCTCAGTAAGACTTAATTCCTGCCTAATCTACATTGGCATTCTGTTTTATTTACCAACAAGGTTTTCTTGCCTGAACCTTTCCCATCAGACTGGGTAACCGTAAAAACAGTATCTATACATGTCTGTCTTTTACACCAGCACCTAATATATCAGATGATATTAAATAGAACTTAATGTATATTATTATATTAGTAACATAGAATTAGATTATCTGTAGGAAGCAGAAATTCACTGAAAAACATCCTCCCAAATGATTATGTACAGAGAAGAGAGCCTTTTCCCTGTGCCACTGTAAGAATATTTCAGTGATATAATGATCTTAGAAAAGTCTTCATTAAACTGAAAAGCTTCTGTACAGCTAAGGAGACAATAACCAAAGCAAAGAGACAACCTACACAATGGGAAAGGATATTTGCATATTTTCAATCAGACAAAAGCTTGATAACTAGGATCTATAGAGAACTCAAATTAATCCACATGAAAAAAGCCAACAATCCCATATATCAATGGGTAGAGACATGAATAGAACCTTCTCTAAAGATGACAGATGAATGGCTAACAAACACATGAAAAAATGTTCATCATCTCTATATATTAGAGAAATGCAAATCTAAACAACCCTGAGATATCATCTAACCCCAGTGAGAATGGCCCACATCACAAAATCTCAAAACTGCAGATGCTGGCGTGGATGTGGAGAGAAGGGAACACTTTTACACTGCTGATGGGACTGCAAACTAGTACAACCTTTCTGGAAGGAAGTATGGAGAAACCTCAAAGCACTCAATCTAGACCTCCCATTTGATCCTACAATCCCATTACTGGGCATCTACCCAGAAGGAAAAAAATCCTTTTATCATAAGGACACTTGTACTAGACTGTTTATTGCAGCTCAATTTACAATCGCCAAAATGTGGAAACAGCCTAAATGCCCACCAACCCAGGAATGGATTAACAAGCTGTGGTATATGTATACCATGGAATACTATTCAGCTATTAAAAAACATGGAGACTTTACATCCTTCGTATTAACCTGGATGGACGTGGAAGACATTATTCTTAGTAAAGCATCACAAGAATGGAGAAGCATGAATCCTATGTACTCAATTTTGATATGAGGACAATTAATGACAATTAAGGTTATTGGGGGGGAGGAAAAGCAGAAAGAGGGAAGGAGGGAGGGGGGTGGGGCCTTGGTGTGTGTCACACTTTATGGGGACAAGACTTGATTGCAAGAGGGACTTTACCTAACAATTGCAATCAGTGTAACCTGGCTTATTGTACCCTCAATGAATCCCCAACAATAAAAAAAAAAAAGGAAAAGAAAGCGTATAATTATGTGGGAAAAAATCCCTATCATAAAACTGAAAAAATTATATTGTATCTTTTGTATTGTAACCCCAGTGTGTGCTGAGACTCCTTGTGATTCAGTCTGTGCAAGAAGTTTCATAAAAAGAAGCACAGTAGAGAAATTTAAAAACTTTAAAGTGGAATTTATGCTAACTTCCAGCTGAATCTCTTAGAGAAAAGTGAAAGGAATTTAATTCACAGTAGAGCTAAATTTCTTGAACTACGTATCTCTCTTTCTCAAACATACCCATCCCATCTTCCACACACTCAACCCATTTGTATCCATTTCTTTAAAGAGATATATTTATTTCTTTCTGAACACCTGCATCTTTTCTTCAGGCCTTTTCGGTATAAAAATATTTTGCCATTTTCATGCCTTCCATCTGCATCCCTGTCTCCTACCATCTCCTGATTATAAATTACACATAATATGGGAACCAAATCGGTAACAACTTTCCGTTACTGAAGTGAGGAGAACTCACACAAAAACACATTTGCCCAATTCATAAATTCTTGGGTGTTTGCTTGGCTAGGTGTTATTTGAATTTTTTTTTTTTAAGTAGAATTAGCTAAAATTCCAAAAACAAAAGGCTACAATGCACAACATATGTCAACTGATTGCTTTGTAAGAGTTAACATTATCTTTTTCAAACTGTTTAACTACCTTATTTCCTTTGTGTAGGTGTGCATCATCTCACATAAACACTTGGGTGTAAATTTTTAGTAATTTTTCTCTAACACAAGTATATAATCTCTTGGGGCATTCATTTTCTCTTGCAGTGGATGGGTGGATGAAATCACTATGTCTTCATTGGTTTTGTTTATCTTTCCTTTTGCCTTTCTTTTCTTTGTTAACTACTAAAAGCAGAAATCGGGAACACTTTTTTCCTAATAGTTGCCTATTTCCCCCACCATGGAATTCCTCTCTTAGAGCAGGTCATTTAAGAAAACAGCAGGCAGAGACTTAAAGTCTGTTGATAATTGCTTTTAGTTTAGTGACTCACCTCTCAGGAAGAGTTCTTTTTTGTTTAGATTTTAATTTTTGATTTCTTAGGCTGGTCTAAGTGCTTAGAGGTGAGCACAAGAAATCTGGCTGTATGTCATGTGTGGTGTGTGTAGTTTGAAGCCATCTGTTTGTATGCGATAAAAGATAACTCTTCAGGTGTCACTTTCATCACTTTTGATGGGCAGGATAGAAGTTATTCTCCCCTAGTCACCTCCTCTCACTGCATTTTCCATCAGTTCCCCCATTCAGTAGATGATCCAATTAATGTCAGGGACAGAGAGTTTGACAGCTTGCCAACACAGATGTGCTGCAACCTCTCTTCTTTCGTTTGAAGAAAGAGGAAGAGTGCATTTTCAATCACAGAGAAAAGAATCTACCAGAGCACCTCTTTTTTTTTTTTTTTAAGTTTAGGGAAAAATGAAACTTGAAAACCCTAACAAACAAAGGCAATTTATTTTGTAGGCAAATATTGATTCATAGCATTAGTACCAGATCTAAAATTATAATTACTTTTTAATCAATTGAATGATAAGCATGTACTAAGTACATATTATTTTTCAGAAAATATATATTGTACCAAGTTTCAAAGATAAGTAAGGACTCTCTCAGGACTTCAAAGTGCTCACTCAGCAGCAAGGAAGACAGACTTCCATAAATAGTTTGTAAACAAACATAATGGACATGTAAAAAAAAAAACAATATAAGTAGTACAGCAAAATATGTATTGTGTGCTGTGATGGTGAGATGGAAGGACCCAGCTATTCTACTACAGGTCATGTGTAAAGGTTGCTTGTTAGAGAGAATATTCAACTGGCTGTAGAGGAGAACTGTATATAGGAAGGAATCAGCAACAGAGAAATAAAAAACCTTCAGAGACACAAAAGAGCATGCCTATACTGGGTAGGGACAATTTAATTAAACCTAACACTAGGAAGGAATGGAAGAAATGATTATAAGTGAGGTATGAGCTAGTGGTTATTATTTTATGCTATTTTAAGGAATTTGGATCTTATTTTGAAGGCAATGGAGAGCCATCAAAGATTTCTGAAACACTGTATCTGGAACATTTTGGTTTAATAGAAAGTGAATGTAAATGGAATGAGATGTCGTAATAGACTTTTGGGAACACAGAGCCCAACAATGTGATAAATCAATAGAAGACAAGCAGTTATCTTATAAACATATATTAAGCACCTCTACATGCTAGATGTTGGCAATAACAAATGAATTTTGCAAAGCTACCTCCCTTAGGAAGCTCACTGCCAGAGAAGAAAGCCAGACGTACCCCATGAGTATAACAGTACAACTTGACAAATTACTTGGTATTACGAGAAAATGCTGAGGACAGAACCACTTATTGCTATGAACCATCCAGGAAATGTAACAGAAGAGAAACTGTGTGAATATTCTGGGTCAAGTGGGAGGTTTCAAATGTAAAGGCATGGAGGTGGATATTAAAAAGTTATTACCTAGTCAGAATGGACAAAGTGCAGTATTAAGTCCAGACATGCTTCTTAAAAAAATAAGAGTGAAATATGATACCCTTATCCAAGCCAAGAAAGAACAGACTTGGAATGAGGGGAAAGGGTGCCGTGCTCAGTTTGGAGCATATTAAAGTTTAAATGACAGAAGGCACTCAAGCAACACTGTCTGTGGTGTGGAGAATGTGAAGGTGTTGATTTGAAGGTCAGCATTTTATAAGTGGCAAAATCAGGAAGAAATATGAAATCAAATATGAAAAATATATAGAGTGAAAACAGAAGAGAATGTTGAGAGGAAGCAGAAGTCCTAGGGAGACTGGAAAGGAGTCTCCCTTGAAGAGGAAAGGCACGGGAGAGGAGGTCAGAGGCTAGAGGGGAGAGAGTTTGAGAGGCTGGGTGAAAAATTAATTTGCAGCTGGTCACAGGCTACTTCAGAAAAGGCACTCCATGAGATTGGCAGCAGAGGAAATTAGAATTTTTTTTTTTTTAAGAGAGAGTCACCCTTGTAGAGTGCCATGGCATTATAGCTCACAGCAACCTCAAACTCTTGGGCTTGAGCAATCCTCTTGCCTCAGCCTCCTGCGTAGCTGGGACTATTGGTGCTCACCATTACACCCAGATAGTTTTTCTGTTTAGGTAGAGACAGGGTGTCGCTCTGGCTCAGGCTGATCTCGACCTCCTGAGCTCAAGCAATCCACCTGCCTAGGCCTTTCAGAGTGCTGTGATTACAGGCATGAGCCATCGTGCCTGGACAAGGACATAAGATTTTAATTGCAATTTAAGATTTTAAAGAATCTTTTTAAGTAAATGAAACAAAATATACCATAATCCTCCAAAAAGCTTATTGGTGGAGGAAAGATGAATAAGTATAAATTATTTAAGGAGATAGATTTTAAAGAAGAAATTTTAGATGGAGGCATTTGATCATCATTTTAGGAATGGCAGAAGAGCATAGAGAGGCAAAGTGTCAGGGAAGTGTTGGCTTTGATCTCTTTCCCAGGGCAGTGCAATGGTGTAAACATCAGCATGTCCTACGAAGGTGTAACTGTGAAGAATGGAAAGTGCGGAAGCTCACAGCTAACAGCTCTATTTTTTTCCTGAAATTATGAAAGAAAGTCATATTATGAAAATGAAGGGTTACAATAAAAGGGAAGGTTAAAGGAGAATGCTGATAATTTGAAACATTCACTGGGGTATACGATCAGAGCAGACTAGAGAAAGACACAAGTAAACAAACCAAGCCAACCAACAAACCAGTCAACCCAACAGCCAACGTTTGGGAGATATTTGCTTAGGAATTGAGTGAGAACAGAATCTCTGAGATCAAAAACCAATAAACTTCAACCTCTGATCTGGTCCTAACTTATTAGCTACATGACTTGTGACAAGTAACAAGTATGATGAGGTAATGTACATCATCTTCTGGGAATTAGAATTAACCTTTTAGAATGACCTCATTAAATTAGAACTTCTGAGACAGGTGGTGAACTTGAGGAGCAATCAGAAGACAACAGGGACGTGGATTCATGTGACTGAATGCATAAGAAGAGGGAGGTGCTGTCTTAGTGAAAGTTTTTGAACATGCATATAAATTTTCCTCCTGTGCTTTAGAAAGGATAATGAATAGGTTGAGCCACCATTTTTCATTGTCAGTTAAAAAGAAAAAGAGTGATAGAACTCAATTGCTGCAGGAAATATTAGTGAGATATAAAGTCCCTGTGAATAAAAATACACCATATTCCACAAAACCTATAAAATAGTGGTTTATATGAAAAACTAGGCCCCAAATGTTATATGTGTCCTTGAAGAGTTAACTGAATCATGGAGAAAGAAACAGATGGATAAATTGAGAAAAAAATAGATCATTACAGAGGAATTGCTGGGTTCCCATCAACTTGTGTGGGTCTTAAGTTTACGTGGGGTGTTTCTGTTGCTGCTTCAGTAGGCTAATTTGTGAGTATGCCATTGGCCTGAAAGGGCTAATGTGGTTTCCTTCACTACATTTTATAAAATAATCCTAACCAGGTCTTACCTATTAAATATTCTCTATTTCCATATCAAAGCAGACATTTGTGATGTTGGCAGTCCTGAGTTACAAACATCTGACTTAGGCATAACCTGCACTTATGAATGGAGGCTATTACAGGTAATAGATAAGTGTACCTATTCCAACTTATATACAAATTCAACTTAAGAAAAAACCTATGGAACCTATCTAACTTGTAACCCGGGAACTTCCTATAATGGTGCCACCAGCTAAGGACATTTAATAACTCATTATTAAAGAGCTAGTAATGCCATCTTAAACATGTATTGTGAAGTTGCCCCAGTTTGGAGAAATCTGTTTCCCCATTATTTTCTGGAATAGTAAGATAAAAGCATATGTCTGCAGGCTTGAAGGCTCACACTGCAAGCCCTTGCACTTGACTCTCCTCACTCCCACAACCAGTACATTCACCAACTCCATAGCCTTAGCCTGTATGGCTTGTCTCAAATGCTGCCACTTCTTCCCATGGCTGGTCCAAGTCTCCATCCTGGGTTATGAGATCACTGTAGCTCCACTCCTCTCCTGACCCTTCTTCAGTCTAGTCTCAAGAATCTGGAGAAATGCAAATTATACTACGTCTTTGCTCATAACACTCCCATGGCTCCTCCCACCTCTTGGAATTAAATCTCAGTTTCTTAACCTGGCCACCAAGCTCCTACCAGAGGTGGCTGTGTGATAGAACACATGGATTCCAGCTTCCTGCCTTCTCTGTAGCACATGATACACATTTTGCTACAGGACTTGTTTTGTGGTTTTTGTTGTATGTATCCATTAATGTTTATGTATTACTTACGAAATTCTGTTTTCATCACTGGTCAGTGAGCTTTCTGAAGTGGAGAGACAGGCCTTATTTTGATCCATCTTTGATCTTTGTAAAACATTCATTTGCTGAAAAACAGTATGAATTTAGTACCTACCACAAATAGCAGCCTCCCTCCCTGCATTTGGGTCTTTGCTCCTTGGGCTCCCTTTCAGAGGTTTTCCCTGGCTGTTCTCTCCCCTATCCTGCTTACTTTGTCACTCACTACCATCCAGCCCCACATTATGCACTTTTTATGTTGATCGTCTTTTCTCTCACATTGGAATTTAAGATCCAGATATGCAGGAATTTAATTTTTTTAGTTGTTTGTGACTAAGCCCTAAAATAGTGCCTAGTGGATAGCAGATTTTCAGTACATAGCTATTGAATGAATAAGACACTTCTTCCCCAGAGAAGCTTTTTCATGAAATATTGTCATAGCATCAAAACATTTAATGAAGAATGACAAGGGCAGTGACCAGTCAGGTCAGACAAGAGACCCATCAGAAGGGATTTTGTATTGTCATCATATTGGACAAAAGGAATGCTCACCCACCATTGCCAGGAGTGATGTTTTGCTTCCCTTAGGCTCATGATACATCCTCTGCATTAGTGGACCTTCTAATTATGGTTACAATATATATGGCCACCACCAGACTAGAGCATAAACTCCTAGTAGGCAAGGGATGTCTTTTTCACATCACTTTGGCCATTGTAAATAGTTACTTAAATTAGACTCCCCATTTGACCATGAAATCCCATTACCAGGCATCTAAATATCATAATATCATTTTATCATAAGAATATTTGCACTAGACTGTTTATCACAGCTCAATTTAAAATTGCCAAATTGTGGAAACAATCCAAATGCCCACCTATCCAGGAATGGATTAACAAGCTGTGGTGCATGTATACCATGGAATACTATTCAATCTTACAAAAGATGGAGACTTTACATCTTTTGTATTAACTTGGAACACATTTGCTTCTTAGTAAAGTATCACAAGAATGGAGAAGCAAGCATCCTATGTACTCTATTCTAATATGAAGACACCTAATATATGGTGGAGGGTAGGGGACTGAGGGAGCAGGGAGAGGAAAGAGGGAGGGAGTCGAGGGGTAATGGTATATGACACACCTCTTGAGATTGGGACACAATTATAAGGGGAAATTTACCTAACAAATGCAATCAGTGTAATCTAATTCTTTTCTTCTTTTTTTTTTTTTTATTAAATCATAGCTGTGTACACTAATGCGATCATGGGGCCTAATTCTTTGTATCCTCAATGAATCCCTAACAATTAAAAAAAATACTTAGAATAATTTCTCTATAAATATTTGTTGCATGCATGGAATAAATATTAGCTAATTAATAATCGAGCACAATAAAACACCATTAAGTTGCATAATTTTTGTGTACTTTCCACAATATGTACATAAATGTACAGTGTAAAATAAATTATTTCAATACATCTAAGGTTTGATCATGTAGAGATTCATCAGAAGTTTTTTCCACTGTCATCTTCCTTTGGTAGTGGAAATGTCACAATCCTTTGCTGTCCTCAAAATTATATTTGATAGGTGAGGTACTCAAGGTCTCATTGTGCAGGGAATAAACATTATCAATTTTTTCCCTTATATCTCTGATTTCCCAAACAGAATGTAAGAAATCATTTCATTGGTAAAGTCACATTTAGTAAGAAACTTATCCTGATGTATAAGTATTAAACTTATTTCCTTTGGTGTCTCTTCCCAAGTTTTTGATGGCAAGTTCCATTTTGTCAACAAATGGTCTCTATCACCCTGGGAAGGAGCTAATAATGTACTAACCAATTTAAAGCCATCCTTCTAGAGAGAGATGGAGGGTTTTCCTGAAAGAGTCTGTACCAAGAAAATTTTAATATTGAGAAACGGATTGAAATTGGAAATTTTTAATGCTAACTCCTACCATAGGACCGATCAATAACGGCATTCTGTTGTCCTCTAAGTATGCAAAGCCTGGGTGTAAAAGAGCAACAGAAAATCACTACAAAATTTCCATAATAGCCCATTTTAATGACTGGATTCTGCTGTTAATGGTTTTCATCACATGAAGAAGTAAACACAATAATTGCATCTCATATGAATAGCTAACCCACATCAGTGCAACACAGTCATTGTCTAAATGCATTTTGCATTGATTTGCCAGAAGATCCTCAAGGAGGACAAGGATCATGAATTCTAACTCAGTTAAAATCCAAGGAAATAAACAAAGCTTCTGCAGGTGGTCATGTGACTGCCTCGGGTGTATTTGAGGGCTTTGAAAAGAAATAGGATTAGGGATTTTTGAGATACAGTTGGAAAAGGAGAGCCAAAGCAATGGTAATAAAACCCCTATGCCTGGGTGAAAAGTTAGTTTCAAGCCAGTGGTGTTCTCAACCTTTGGTAGTTGTTGCACCTATATTAGGGAACAGCTTGAATAAAAATTGTCTTCGGTACCACTGAATTTGTATTGTCAGTCTCTTTCCCCATGAAAAATCCTTATTTACTTTAAAATGAGTTGGCCATCTACAGCGTACCTGAAGCCAGGCTGTGTCTTTGGAATAAAACTGCCCCTATGGTGGCATGCTTCCTCATTTTGATGTTGTAGGAGTGAGTGAAACTTGCCCTTTCCCCCCAAAAGTTCCCTGAAAGATCAACATACAATTAAGACAGATATCAGGTTCAGTTAAAATTTTTATTATAATTGTAAGATCACTTTATACATTATAAAAAACAATCACATACCTCATTATAATGGATCCTAACCATAGTCTCAGTTGTGGTATAATGAATCCACTTAACGCATGAAGAAAAAAGATTTAGTTTTTTTTTCTGCTTTTTTTTATTATTAAATCATAGCTGTGAAGATTTAGATTTTAAGTTCACTGTGAAGGTAGAAGAGCTGGTAAGCATGAGATAGCACCTTATCACAACCATATTGGGATCTAAAGAATCTGTGGAATTTTTTTTCCTTCCTTGGTGAAATTTCTTTGTTTTACACATGCAACTTGAGGATCCAGTAGCTTCTACCTGAAGCAAAATGAAGAGGAAGAAGAGCTTGCCTTTCATACCCCCGTAGAGGTTGGTTAGTCCTTCTAAACTAGTTGCTTTGACAGACCACTAGTTTTGCCAATATGTGGGTACTGACAGAGAAGCAATGGGCCAGGTCCTGGGTTAGATCACTTACCATTTTCTTCTGGATTATTCTCAAACCACAGGATTTTCCAGACCTCTCTCCAGGACAGCTTTGTGCTATTACAACAGGCTCATGGTCACTTCCTGGGTTAAAGCCTTAGCTAATATTTTACTAAATGGAGTAAAACTGAAAGCTTTTTCTCATAGAACTGGAACCAGACAAGGTTGTCCTCTGTCACCTTTACTATTCAACATAGTGCTGGAAGTTCTAGCCAATACAATTAGGCAAGACAAGGAAATAAAGGGAATCCAAATGGGAGCAGAGGAGGTCAAACTCTCCCTCTTTGCTGACGACATGATCCTATACTTAGAGAATCCCAAAGACTCAATCACAAGACTCCTAGAAGTCATCAAAAAATACAGTAATGTTTCAGGATATGAAATGAATGTCCACAAGTCAGTAGTCTTTGTATACGCCAAAAACAGTGAAGATGAGAAGCTAATTAAGGACACAACTCCCTTCACCATAGTTTCAAAGAAAATGAAATACCTAGGAATATACCTAATGAAGGAGGTGAAGGACCTCTACAAAAAAAAAATTATGAAATCCTCAGAAAGGAAATAGCAGAGGATATTAACAAATGGAAGAACATACAATGCTTATGGATGGGAAGAATCAACATTGTTAAGAAGTCTATACTTCCCAAAGCAATCTACCTATTCAATGCCATTCCTGTTAAAATACCAACATTGTACTTTCAAGATTTGGAAAAAATGATTCTGCATTTTGTATGGAACCAGAAAAACCCCGTATAGCTAAGGCAGTTCTTAGTAATAAAAATAAAGCTGGGGGCATCAGCATACCAGATTTTCGTCTGTAGTACAAAGCCATAGTGGTCAAGACAGCATGGTACTGGCACAAAAATAGAGACATAGACACTTGGAATCAAATAGAAAACCAAGAAATGAAACTAACATCTTACAACCACCTAATCTTTGACAAACCAAACAAGAACATACCTTGGGGGAAAGACTCCCTATTCAATAAATGGTGTTGGGAGAACTGGATGTCTACATGTAAAAGACTGAAACTGGACCCACACCTTTCCCCACTCACAAAAATTGATTCAAGATGGATAAAGGACTTAAATTTAAGGCATGAAACAATAAAAATCCTCAAAGAAAGCATAGGAAAAACATTGGACGATATTGGCCTGGGGAAAGACTTCATGAAGAAGACTGCCATGGCAATTGCAACAACAAAAATAAACAAATGGGACTTCATTAAACTGAAAAGCTTCTGTACAGCCAAGGAGACAACAACCAAAGCAAAGAGACAACCTACACAATGGGAAAGGATATTTGCATATTTTCAATCAGACAAAAGCTTGATAACTAGGATCTGTAGAGAACTCAAATTAAACCACATGAAAAAAGCCAACAATCCCATATATCAATGGGCAAGAGACATGAATAGAACCTTCTCTAAAGAAGACAGACAAATGGCTAACAAACATATGAAAAAATGTTCATCTCCCCTATATATTAGAGAAATGCAAATCAAAACCACCCTGAGATACCATCTAACCCCAGTGAGAATGGCCCACATCACAAAATCTCAAAACTGCAGATGCTGGCATGGATGTGGAGAGAAGGGAACACTTTTACACTGCTGGTGGGACTGCAAACTAGTACAACCTTTCTGGAAGGAAGTATGGAGAAATCGCAAAGCACTCAATCTAGACCTCCCATTTGATCTGGGAATCCCATTACTGGGCATCTAGCCAGAAGGAAAAAAATCCTTTTATTGTAAAGACACTTGTACTAGACTGTTTATTGCAGCTCAATTTACAATCGCCAAAATGTGGAAACAGCCTGAATGCCCACCAACCCAGGAATGGATTAACAAGCTGTGGTATATGTATACCATGGAATACTATTCAGCTATTTAAAAAAATGGAGACTTTACATCCTTCGTATTAACCTGGATGGAAGTGGAAGACATTATTCTTAGTAAAGCATCACAAGAATGGAGAAGCATGAATCCTATGTACTCAATTTTGATATGAGGATAATTAATGACAATTAAGGTTATGAGGAGGGGGGAAGGAAAAGCAGAGAGAGGGAAGGAGGGAGGGGGGTGGGGCCTTGGTGTGTGCTACACCTTCTGGGGGCAAGACATGATTGCAAGAGGGACTTTACCTAACAAAAGCAATCAGTGTAACTGGCTTATTGTACCCTCAATGAATCCCCAACAATAAAAAAAAAAAGAAATATATATTTATTTTTAGCATCATTTTACTCTTCTTGGTAGAGATGGGCCTCAAATCACACCATAACGTTCCTGTGAAAAATACATATCAGGCCCCTACCATAGGTACATCTGGGGCTAAAGAAGAATGAGCTAGGGTTGCTGACTTCATTGAAGCAATTTATAACTCATCCACTATGGAGGTGATGAGCAGCTATTCCCCAACCTGATCACCTGGGCTTCCCTCTGGGGACATGCTCCTCAAGCACTCTCTGAGTCATCCTTTCAGGATCAACTGAGGATTGACTGTCTTCAATGTATTATGTAATAGGAGTTATGGAAAATGATCCTGCCTGTATTCCCTCTGCCCAAGTGCACGTTGCAATTTAATTATCCTCATTCATTATCTTTGCATGTCTTCTTCCATGGAATGCTGTTATCTCCACTTTTGTACAGTATCTATTTGCCCCACTGCACCTGGCATGTGACTGGCCCTCTGCCATTCAAATCAGGTCACACAATCCAGCCCCCTTGAGAAGAACCCATCATCTTCTGAGGTGACAAAGGCATGGTATTACACAATGACATTAACACAAACGTAGACAAGCATGCAAAACTGTTTTGATCTGATTTAGAGTCTATTATCCACCAATCCTTTGTTTGTTACTATCTTAATATGAGTAAAACTACATTTTTAAAGCTAGAATACTCAGTTTCTAGTGAACTAGAATTGCTTTGTAAAGACAAGTCTTTCATTAAATTGCAAAACATACTGGATGATGCTTTCTTGTTATAATATATTTAATAGGATAATTGCTTATCTGCAACTGTAAAAGGAGAAATTTTTCTGCATTGTCTTCCTACATTGACTCAGCCTTCAAAAGACACCATAACCAAGATTCAGGATCTAGTCCATTTTAAAGTCTGCTGTATTTGTTCTCACAAACAGCCTTCTGAAAACCTGCTCTGTTGTGAACGTAGTTTGAAGAAAATATTTAGACAGCTCTCTTCTGCCCAGCACATCTCTCTCCTTAATTAAGAGATGAAAATAAGTACTAGAAAATAAATTATGAACTTCTAAAAAATTTTTTCAGGAAAAAAATTACGATAACAAGGTCCATCCTAATTGCAGAATTGGCGGCGCAGATGTCTCACTGATAAAGTTATTTGCCTGTATTTTCACAGCCTTCGCTAATGAGAACATGAAGTCTTTCTTGACTCTGTTAAGACTCACATTTTCTATACTCATGCTATTAATTTTGTATAATATTCTAATAGACTAGAGAGAAGATTTGCCTTAAGTGAGGTCACACAAAGTCAAGAGGAGACTAGGGAATTAGAGCTCAATGAAATGGTAATTATTGATGTCTGACCTTCTCCGGCTATTTATGTATGTGCAGGTAAATACACTGTGGGTGTGTTAGAGGCAACTGTCATGCATTCCTAGGATGATAGTTTCTTTCACTAAAATGAAAATGGGTCTAGGAAAACCATTTTTACTTCATTATTCATTATGTACTAAGTATTTTTAGCTATTTTGAGATTGTCTTCTTGAGAATGAGGTTGCTTTTTGTTAAATAGCAACTATATTTATAACACATGGTGGGAAGATATTGCAATAATTGACCTTACTTGCAATTGAATAAGAATTGAATTCCGTGCCTCTACTGCTGAGTATTGTAAGTCAAGGAAGAAAGACTTAGCACCACTGTTTTGCAGTTTATTGTATTAGTTAATTTAGTAAACCTGAAGTGCTAAATCAGCTTGCCTGCTGCAGGGATACCCACGGCTCACCTTGATCCTGGGTTCATCATATCAGGCCATCAGCAAGTCTCAGAGAGCAATGGGAGAAATGGATGGAAGTTCTGAATGATTCTGCCACATTTCCCTCTGCTCATTCGTCACTGTTATGTGCTTTTGCTCTTTACGGCACAAACTAGAGAAAGGTCAAGTAAAAAGCAAATAGGAACTGAAGGCTGGTACTCAAGGACTGAACATACTTCAAATGAGCAGGATGAACTTGTCTTTTCTATGCTGACTCACATTCTTAGGCCATTTTTGTACAGCAAAAATACGGTAACTCTTGAGTTTAAGTTCCAGATGACAGATAATCAAAGGAACATCAAGAGAACAATTTTAAATCTGTGTTAGTGGGAAGGTGAAGGAGACTCAAACAAAAATTATCTCCTGATTGAAATGTGGAGTAAGGTTTAGGCTGGAAAATATTCAAATTTGCTTTTAAGGTGATCAGAAAAAATTATAAGCTGCCAGATAAACACAGAATGCCTGTTAAATTTATAATTTATTAATATAAATATATCCCAAATATTGTATGGGATACACTTGTACTTCATGTTTAGTTGTTGTTTATTTTAAAATAGGATTTAAGACAATAGTCACTGGTAAAGGGTTGCCTACTTACCTACAATATAACGTGGGATTACTTTGAT
This sequence comes from Nycticebus coucang, assembly GCF_027406575.1. Taxonomy (NCBI): domain Eukaryota; kingdom Metazoa; phylum Chordata; class Mammalia; order Primates; family Lorisidae; genus Nycticebus; species Nycticebus coucang. The sequence continues at coordinate 102,073,944 of NC_069783.1, read as the reverse complement.
TATGACCTGTGGGTAACTGAAATGAAATGCTGAGGGAGGGGGGAGGAGACAAGATGGCTGACTGAAGCCAGCTTTCCACAGAGGCTCCCGTCCAGAAGGAGAGTTAAAGGACAAAAATTCAGCAAGTAACCTGGTGGATTTGAGCTGCACTAAGAGAGAAGGTTGTAGAATGCACGTCAACCCCACTGAGGCAAGCTGCAACCACAAGGATACAAACAAAAGGTACAAAATCCATCACCAAGCGGACGGGAGTCCCCTCTCCCATGAGAACGGCTCAGAGTGCCCCACAAACAACCGGTCAGAGTTCAAAGGTCCTCCCACTACACTCCACGGGAGAGACCCTCTAAAAACTGGACCTACCTGCCCTACTAGGGTGCCATGGCGTCCTCCTGCCAGGCATAAAACTTTATAAACTGTATATAGTCTCTACCTGGAATTCTGAGCTCCCAGCACTCCCCTTCACTTACACTGGGGTCTGGAGGCCAGTCCCGGTTGGTGGGCAGAGATGGGACTGCACTGGAGTGGCAGTTCCCTAAGGCACAGTGCACAGCCGTCTTTTGGTGACAATATGGCCAGGCATAAAACTGTGTAAAGCTCTGTGTGTTCTCTGCCCACAACCCCAGGCTCCTTGCGCTCCCCGCACTCCCCTCTGCTGTCGCTCCAAGATCTGGAGGCCTGTTCCCCAGGGGTCCAGACTCTTGGGCGATTGCTCAAGGGGTGTAGACAGAGCTGGGCTGCAGCCTGTCGGTGCAGACTCTGGGGTACGGGAGCGGAGGAGGGGAGCTAAACCGGAGCAGCCGTTGCCTGAGCCATAAAGCAACAGCCCTCTTTTGCTAGCAATATGGCTCACTACCGAATATTCTGAAGCCACACCTCCTGTCTCCCTGGGCAACAAGAGACTCTGAGTTTGCCTGAGGCAACTCCAACTTGCAAACCAGGGAAACTCCCAGGGTGGGGCTGACCCAGAGGTCCGCTTTACTAAACCTAAGAAGCACCTAACCCTCAGGGGATTGTCAGCCTATAGACAATACAAGAGCAAAGACAAGCTGATTTGGAGCTCAATTCAGCTTCTCTTCTGCAGGGGAACCGCAGAGTTGTTCTGTTCTGTTCTGTCAGTAACATTAATCAGGGGCGAGACTGGACCTGAGTGAAAACCCCTCAACCTTCATCAAGCGCCCGAGGTTGTCAGGCCTCACCTCCTTCTGCTGGAGAGAGGCAGAGCGCAGCGGCCTGGCAGACTTCCTTGTGATTCAGGCAGGTACAAACTCTTGGAGTACCGATTCACTACAGGCAAGAGGGTCAGCCAACTGCAGGGCTGTCAGTGACTGGATGTGAAGTGGTGCAAGGTGGGGAAGGAGGCAGCAACCTTCCCAGACTGATTTATTGGCCGGGTGGCTTCTCCTGACTCCACGCAGCACTGGAGCAAGCCACACCAGAGTAGTCACCAGAGCCCCGTGATCCAGTTCCCAGAGACCTCTTAAACTCTCTCACCTGAGACAGGTGCAGACTGAGACAATTGATTTGGACCTTTTTGAACTGAACCAATCACCTGAGGACAAATCAGGTGGTGCCTTAGGTGTACAGTGGTAGGAAAGTTTGATTTTTCTTTTCCAATTGTTTGCCGGTGGGGGGCAAGGTGACTTAATTGCTGATATTTCTCCCCAGGTGAGACTTCAATCCAGAGTATCTATTTCACTAGGGTGGAAGAGAAACCAGGTGCAAACAAGACAGAACCACTTAGCCCCACCACACCAGACAGGGCCCCAGTTTCTCAGGCCACAACACTGTACAGGCCCTCAACAAAGCCCCAGGGGAAAAAATCAGAGGGAGAAAAACAACCATGGGGCAGAATCAGCAGAAAAACTCTGGTAACATGAATAACCAGAATAGATCAACCCCCCCAAGGAAAGATATGGCAGATGCAATTGACGATCCCATTCATAAACAACTGGCTAAGATGTCAGAAATCGAATTCAGAATTTGGATTGCAGACAAGATTAACAAAGTGGAATTAGGAATTCGAGGGGAAATTCAAACGTCGTCTCAACAATTTAATTAATTTAAAGACAAAACCACCAAAGACTTAGACACACTGAAGCAAGAATTTGTAGCCCTCAAAGATATGAAAAATACAGTAGAATCCCTCAGCAACAGAATGGAGCAAGCAGAAGAAAGGATCGCTGACATCGAAGATAAAGCCTTTCAACGTTCCCAAACTCTCAAAGAGGAAGAGAAATGGAGAGCAAAAAAGGATCATTCTCTTCGAGAGCTCTGGGATAATTCGAAGAAGGCGAATATCCGAATCATAGGGGTTCCAGAAACAGATGAAGTGGCCTCGCTGGGCACAGAGGCCCTTCTGCGTGAAATTATGAAAGAGAATTTTCCAGACATGCCTAGAGATCCTGCAATTCAGATAGCGGACAGCTTCAGAACCCCAGCACGACTCAACCCCAATAAGACATCCCCCAGGCATATCATAGTTAACTTCACTAAAGTTAATATGAAGAAGAAAGTCCTCAAAACTGCCAGAAGAAAGAAAACCATTACCTTCAAAGGCAAGAATATTAGAATGACTGCAGATCTCTCTGCTGAAACTTTTCAAGCCAGGAGAGGGTGGTCACCGACTTTTAATCTCCTAAAGCAAAATAACTTTCAACCCAGGATCTTGTATCCAGCTAAACTGAGTTTCATTTATGATGGAGAAATTAAATACTTTAATGACATTCATATGTTGAAGAAATTTGCCATAACCAAACCAGCTCTTCAGGATATTCTCAGACCTATCCTCCATAATGACCAACCCAATCCTATACCACAAAAGTAAACTCACTCAGAAACTTCGGATCAAACTCCAACTTCCACACTGGCAAAAGGATTAAAAATGCCCACTGGACTTTTGAAAAACTCGATACCCAAAACTTCACCGGACTTATCAATATTCTCCATTAATGTGAACGGCTTAAACTGTCCTCTAAAGAGGCATAGGTTAGCTGATTGGATACAAAAACTCAGGCCAGATATTTGTTGCATACAAGAGTCACATCTTAACTTAAAAGACAAATACAGACTCAGGGTGAAAGGATGTTCGTCTATATTTCAGGCAAATGGTAATCAGAAAAAAGCACGTGTTGCAATTTTATTTGCAGATACAATAGGCTTTAAACCAACAAAAGTAAGGAAGGACAAGAATGGTCACTTCATATTTGTTAAGGGTAACATTCAATATGATGAGATCTCAATTATTAATATCTATGCGCCCAAGCAGAATGCACCTCAATTTATAAGAGAAACTCTAACAGACATGAGCAACTTGATTTCTTCAAGCTCCATAATCGTCGGACATTTCAACACTCCTTTGGCAGTGTTGGATCGATCCTCCAGCTAGAAGCTGAGGAAAGAAATCTTAGATTTAAACCTAACCATCCAACATTTGGATTTAGCAGACATCTACAGAATATTTCATCCCAACAAAACTGAATACACATACTTCTCATCAGCCCATGGAACTTACTCCAAAATCGATCACATCTTAGGTCACAAGTCTCACCTCAGTAAATTTAAAGGAATAGAAATTATTCCATGCATCTTCTCGGACCACCATGGAATAAAACTTGAGCTGAGTAACAACAGGAATCTGCATACTCATACAACAACATGGAAGCTAAATAACCTTATGCTGAAGGATAGCTGGGTCAGAGATGAGATTAAGAAAGAAAATCGCCAATTTTTTGGAACAAAATGACAATGAAGACATGAACTATCAGAACCTCTGGGACACCACAAAGGCAGTTCTAAGAGGGAAATTTACAGCACTGCAAGCCTTCCTCGAGAGAACGGAAAGAGAGGAAGTTAACAAGTTAATGGGACATCTCAAGCAACTGGAAAAGGAAGAACATTCCAACCTCAAACCCAGCAGAAGAAAAGAAATAACCAAAATTAGAGCAGAATTAAATGAAATTGAAAACAAAAGAATAATACAACAGATCAATAAATCAAAAAGCTGGTTTTTTGAAAAGGTCAATAAAATAGATAAACCTTTGGCCAACCTCTTCAGGAAAAAAAGAGTAAAATCTCTAATCTCATCAATCAGAAACAACAAAGATGAAATCAGAACAGACTCCTCAGAAATCAAAAAAATTTCTAATGAATATTACAATAAACTTTATTCTCAGAAATATGAAAATCTGAAGGATATTGACCAATACTTGGAAGCACATCGCCTTCCAAGACTTAGCCGGAATCAAGTGGAAATGTTGAACAGGCCTATATGAAGTTCGGAAATAGCATCAACCATACAAAACCTCCCTAAAAAGAAAAGCCTGGGACCAGACGGTTTCATGTCTGAATTCTACCAAACCTTTAAAGAGGAATTAGTACCTATATTACTCAACCTGTTCCAAAAGATAGAAAAAGAAGGAAGACTACCCAACACGTTCTATGAAGCAAACATCACCCTGATCCCCAAACCAGGAAAAGACCCAACAAGAAAAGAAAATTATAGACCAATATCACTAATGAATATAGATGCAAAAATATTCAACAAGATCCTAACAAACAGAATCCAGCAACACATCAAACAAATTATACATCATGACCAAGTTGGTTGTATCCCAGGATCTGAAGGCTGGTTCAATATACGTAAATCTATAGATGTAATTCAGCACATAAACAAATTAAAAAACAAAGACCATATGATTCTCTCAATTGATGCAGAAAAAGCTTTTGATAATATCCAGCATCCCTTCATGATCAGAACACTCAAGAAAATTGGTCTAGAAGGGACTTTTCTTAAACTGATAGAGGCTATCTACAGCAAACCCACAGCCAATATCATATTGAATGGAGTTAAACTGGAATCATTTCCACTCAGATCAGCAACCAGACAAGGCTGCCCACTGTCTCCATTGCTTTTTAACATTGTAATGGAAGTTTTAGCCACCGCAATTAGGGAAGAGAAGGCGATCAAGAGCATCCATATAGGGTCAGAGAGATCAAACTTTCGCTCTTTGCGGATGATATGATAGTAATCTGGAAAACACTAGGGACTCTACTACAAAACTTTTAGAAGTGATCAAGGAATACAGCAGTGTCTCAGGTTACAAAATCAACATTCATAAATCGGTAGCCTTTATATATACCAACAACAGTCAAGTTGAAAAAGCAGTTAAGGACTCTATCCCATTCACAGTAGTGCCAAAGAAGATGAAATATTTGGGAATTTATCTAACAAAGGACGTGAAAGATCTCTATAAAGATAACTGTGAAACTCTAAGAAAAGAAATAGCTGAAAATATTAACAAATGGAAAAACATACCATGCTCATGGCTGGGAAGAATCAATATTGTTAAAATGTCTATACTACCCAAAGCAATGTATAATTTCAAGGCAATCCCTATTAAAGCTCCACTGTCATACTTTAAAGATCTTGAAAAAACAATACTTCGTTTTATATGGAATCAGAAAAAATCTCGAATAGCCAAGACATTACTTAGAAATAAAAACAAAGCAGGAGGAATCACGCTACCAGACCTCAGACTATACTACAAATCAATAGTGATCAAAACAGCATGGTATTGGCACAAAAACAGAGAATTAGATGTCTGGAACAGAATAGAGAACCAAGAGATGAATCCAGCTACTTACTGTTATTTAATCTTTGACAAGCCAATTAAAAACATTCAGTGGGGAAAAGATTCCCTATTTAACAAATGGTGCTGGGTGAACCGGCTGGCAACCTGTAGAAGACTGAAACTGGACCCACACCTTTCACCATTAACTAAGATAGACTCTCACTGGATCAAAGATTTAAACTTAAGACATGAAACTATAAAAATACTAGAGTAGAGTGCAGGGAAAACCTTTGAAGAAATAGGGCTGGGTGAGTATTTTATGAGGAGGACCCCCCAGGCAATTGAAGCAGCTTCAAAAATACACTATTGGGACTTGATCAAACTAAAAAGCTTCTGCACAGCCAAGAACACAGTAAGTAAAGCAAGCAAACAGCCCTCAGAATGGGAGAAGATATTTGCAGGTTATGTCTCTGACAAAGGTTTAATAACCAGAATCCACAGAGAACTCAAACGCATTAGCAAGAATAGAACAAGGGATCCCATCGCAGGCTGGGCAAAAGATTTGAAGAGAAACTTCTCTGAAGAAGACAGGCGTGCGGCCTTCAGACATATGAAAAAATGCTCATCATCTTTTTTTTTTTTTTTTTGACTTTTAAAATATTCTTTTCTTTCAACAAAGTTTGGAAATTTTGGTCTGATATTTCTCAAATTATCCTTTTTTTTTTAGTAATTTACTCTAAAGTAGTGTATCTGTTAGCTCAGGCCGCTATAACAAAACACCACAGACTGAGGTGGTGTGAACTGCAGAAATTGATTTTCTCACAATTCTGGATGCTGGAAGTCCAAGATCAAGATTCAGAAATTAAGTTTCTGGTGAGGCCTCTCCCACTGGCTTGCAGGTGATGGCCCGAGGGAGCAGACGGAGGGAAGGCCATCACCTGCAAGCTCATCATCTTTAATCATCAGAAAAATGCAAATCAAAACTACTTTGAGATACCATCTAACTTCAGTGAGACTAGCCTATATCACAAAATCCCAAGACCAGAGATGTTGGCGCAGATGTGGAGAAAAGGGAACACTTTTGCACTGCTGGTGGGAATGCAAATTAATACATTCCTTTTGGAAAGAGATATGGAGAACACTTAGAGATCTAAAAATAGATCTGCCATTCAATCCTGTAATCCCTGTACTGGGCATATACCCAGAAGACCAAAAACCACATCATAACAAAGATATTTGTACCAGAATGTTTATTGCAGCTTAATTCATAATTGCTAAGTCATGGAAGAAGCCCAAGTGCCCATTGATCCACGAATGGATTAATAAATTGTGGTACATGTACACCATGGAATATTATGCAGCCTTAAAGAAAGATGGAGACTTTCCCTCTTTCATGTTTACATGGATGGAGCTGGAACATATTCTTCTTAGTAAAGTATCTCAAGAATGGAAGAAAAAGTACCCAATGTACTCAGCCCTACTATGAAACTAATTTAGGGTTTTCACATGAAAGCTATAACCCAGTTACAACCTAAGAATAGGGGGAGCGGGGAAAGGGGGGGGAGGTGGGTAGAAGGAAGGGGATTGGTGGGATTACACCAGGGGTGCATCTTACAAGGGTATATGTGAAACTTGGTAAATGGTCTGTAAAGCTAGTGAATGATGCCCCATGATCATATCAATGTACACAGCTATGATTTAATAAAAAAAATTAAAAAATAGGATTTAACTGGTCAGGCTGGTGTTTTTATTTGCTAAATAAATCTGGCAACCCTAATTAAAATACAGAGAACTGGACAAAAAACCATAAAGCAATTTGAAGATGAATTCTGGGACAAAAGTGTTTTCTGTGCTCACACAATATTTGCTGAATGAATTAATATATTTCAAATATGCAGGAGAAGCCCTGAATATGATAGCAGCAATCAGTAACATTTGAGGTTCTCATGACACAGGCTAGAGATACATATTTTTTTCCTAGGAGGCCAACATCTCAGTCTCCTGAAAAAGGTGACCAACATAGCCTTGACTACAGGGATTCCTAAAGCAGGGATCATGTCTCTCTTTGTTGGGGATAGTTCAAAAGTCACCTTGTCAAACAGCAATGGATGATAGGCATTATGATACTCAGATACATACTAGAGATAGGGATGAAAGAGGTGAGAGGTGAAATTCAAATGCCTCTTAGGAAAAACAAAGGGGATTCTGCTAAAATGATTCAAGCCCAGTGAGTTAGACCAAACCTGACTATCAATGACCACAAGCAGCTTCCTTTTTGGAAGACTTTAGCTCCCATAATTGCAGTGAGACTTAAGGGGCTGAGTTGGCGACTCTAAGGTAAGCAAAACCAAAACTAGGAAGGCCCCCGGGCACAAACCTGGGAATCATATAGCAAAATGGGGAGGCCATATGTCACAGGGAAAGCAGCGGAAGGTACAGGACTTACCAGCTCTATGGATGTCAGCTTCACACAGCCTGGAGCAAATTTTTTTTTTTATCTAATTAAAGAACCCCTGTTATTCTGCTTTATTTTGAAGTTAAACACCAGCTCCTTTGATCCTCACTAAATGATAGTGGGAGAGGAGGAGGCTGTCACCAGGAGTCTGGCCTCAGGGTCATTTTCCACTGTCACATAAGGGGATGTTCTGACAAAGCTTGTTTCCTCCTCCCTTCTCCTCTCCACTAGCCTCTGGGAGGCAGTACTGGTTTTCACATAGGTGATGGGAGTTCTTGCCATCCATGTAGAGAGCCCACCAAGAACACCTGTTTCTCTTTGTTTCCATTGCTCCTGTTAAGGTTAGAGCAGTGGTTCTCAACCTTCCCCACAGGTTGAGAACCACTGGGTTAGAGGTTTTCATTTTTATGGGTTCTAGCAAGGAAACTGTACCAAACAAAATGCCACAGGATACTGAAATAACATTCTTAGCAGAATCCTTTATCAGTATTTAAAATATAAGGGATGAAAATCAAACTATTATGCACTCCTGATTGGTAGAAGGATGGATAGTTTGATAGTGTTAGTCAGAAAATCCTGGAGAAAGTAAGATATTTCTTTCAGTGTGTTGCCACTGCCCCCTTACTGGTAGTGACAGAAAGTTATTGTCAATTACTTGTTGGCTCCTCTGAAGGGTGCTAGGTACTGAGAACAGGGATTCACTTACCAGAACATGAAATGGAATTTATGGGGGAGGTCTTCTGGAATCAGGATTAACCATAGCAATGATGATTGTAGCAGTGATAATGATACCTAGCATTTATTGAATGCTGTTCATTGAAGGGCATCATTTAATACTTCTAAAATCTCTTTGTTGTAGGTACATTTTAGTATTTCCATTTACTTATGAGAAAGCTGAGCCTTAGAGCAAAGCAATGGGTCCTCGGGGATTGCACCTTGGCCATTTGACTTTCCAGTGAATGGCTATCACCATTTCCCTGCCTAAAGAGGAAGGAACTCTTCAAATGTTTATCATGCTGTCTCTACTTATGTATAATTAATGAATATTTTCCAGGATTTTTAAAGCCAACATCTAGTTTATCTAGTCATATTTGACTCTAACTCATTATATATGCCAAAATAGACTGGTATGAAAACTTATTTTGTGGATACTGAGACTGCTTTCTGCTTAAAAAAACAAAAACATATAACCTGTCAGAATAAGCAGTGACCTGCTGCCAGGGTGCTGCTGCCTGTGGTTGAAAGGTAATGAGGCCTCGTTAGAAAGCTCTGACAAATAGAAACCAGAGTGTCAGCTTGCCAGTGCAGTGAGGCTTGGGTGTTATGAATTTATAATGAGTAAAATAGAATCCTATTGTGAGAACCTGCTTAATGGTCCCTCTCAGTGCAGGGCAGCCTGGCCCATCACCCACCATGCTGGTCTGTTTATCTTTCCATTTGCTGGCGTGTAGAAGTGTACTAGGCCACTGTCAGCAGAGCAGGGGGCCCTGAGGTATGAGTACGCTGGTAACCCGAACTTTGGTGAACAAAAATGTTGCTCTCCCCTATGCAGTTCCCGCAAGGAGAAAGCGCTTACAAAGCCATTTCCCAAATCGGGTGACCTCTCCTGCTACACTCTATAACTTGTTAAATACTGAATTCTTAGCCTCCATACTAACTGTGATTCCAGTGACTTCACACAGCCTTCCTAGAGTTTCCTGACAACCATATCCCTAGGGCTTTAGTGAACTTTCTCTTTCCTGCCACCCTTTCTGAAACAAAAGCTGCTCTCAGGATGAGCAGGGCTCTTCCCAGGTACCCCTGTCCCCACATGGGTTTCCTTAGCTCCTGCTACCTCCTCACAGCTGGGCTTCATTGAGATGGCCCTTATTGTAAGTCTAACCTGCATCATTATAATCTGTAACCTATGTCAGATTTCCAATGGGCTGAGCCTCGTGAAATTGCCAATATTGGTTTTGATCTGCAAAAATGGTCTTTTCTGGCAGTTCAATTCAGTACTCGGTAGATTCAGCTTTCCCTTTCCTTTCCAGTTGCTGATTTATAGTCCAGCGTGCCGTTGTCACACAGGTCAGGGAGGAATTCTCTGTCATCCTCAATATCCATCTCCAAATTCTCTAATGTCCTTCTACAAAATATTCAAGGGCAAACTGCCTCACACACACTTCCTATGATCGTAGGATGCAGGACATATGGTTATTTTTAGTCATTCAAGCAATTTTAACATTTGAGAACCCCGTGTGGGTGGCAGGAGCTTTGTGTACCGTGTGCAGGGCACAGGGGCCAAGGGGAGCCTGTGCAGTACTCAGGGACACTTTACCTAGAAAAACACCCACTTTCCATGAAGAGCAATGTGCAGTGTTCCTCACTGACCCCTGTCCTGGCCCTGCATCTGCTGAGCTGGTGCCTGAGAGCTTGTGTTGCATTTCCCCTCAGCTTCCAGGGACACCAGCAGGATTTTATGCAGGGCCAGGGGCTGGGGGTCAACATCTTGAGATGATGCCCTCCCTCCAGTCAGAGACAGCAGGGAGGACCTGTTCTAGAACACTCCGAAGGTTTTATTCAGGGTCCCTTCTGTTTATATCTCTCCTATAGCATTGCCAGGGACAACCCACTCCTGTTCCCTCCCTCCCCAAGGCTTCTCTCAGGAAGGTTTTTTCTACAGTTACTTTGGGTGAGAAGCACGTCTTCGTATCCATGGGGCCAGCCAGAGTGTCTTGCAATAGCAGCATCTACAGGACTGCCTAGGCCTGTGTTCAGAGAAAAGAAGCCCCAGCAGCCACGGTACCTGATGCAAATGCTCTAAAAGATCAGATTCATGTTTTAGGGTTACCTGAGTAGAAGAAATGTTAAAACAGACTAACAAGAGCTTGACCTAGAGTATGTTCTACAATGAAAAACACATGTTAACTGAAATCAAATTAAGACCTAATACCACAAGAATTCCTCTAGCACCTCTCCTAGAAGGATTCTGTATTCCATTGCCAGCAATAGGGAACCTCTGGAAATCAAATAGCCTAGATGTGGGACTAGAAACATTCCAAAGTGAATATGTATTTTTTTATATTTCAGTCTACTTTTGTCAGAGGAACATACTTTAGAATCTTGGAAAGTACAGTATTTATGGATTCTAAAGTTCATTGTGCAGATAGTTTGAAAAGCTTAGAAACTGATGTTTTGAAGCAGTATGTTTCAAAAGTTATCCTTTTCTCTTTAACACACTGTTTATTTCAGGTTTATATCTATGAAAGGCATAGAAAGAAAGATAAAGCCATGGAGGCTCTGGTCTTAGTAAAAGCTGATTAGTGTCTTTTTGTTTATTAAAGTATATTCACTTCCTTAATCTAATTAGTGTTCCCATTTCTGTAGATGTTCCCAGGACACTACTGTTCCCAAGCATTTTGGCTGTTGTCCAAGCAGTCTGTCTGTCCCTGGGACCACCCTCACCCGTGCTTTGCAAAAAGATGTTACAGATGCTGTGATTTAATAAGAAATGTATTTGGTCTTTGTCCAGGGTTCCTGGCACAGAACTCCTAAAACCCTTGGAATTTCCCGAGTGATAGGAAGGCTTGCTATTATTCATAAGGAGGCCCTTTTGATATCCGATGTGTATTATTAATTTATGCTAATTAGATGACTTGGGTAGGGCCCTAAATTACCTCTGGATAGGGCCGGTCACCAGAAAAGGTAAGTTATTCGATGACTAGTGGGTAGGAAGTTTTGGTCATACCCTCTGACCTCTGGGAAGGAGCAGGAGGGCTGGGGATGAGACTCCATAAAAACACTTGAACAACAAGATTTGCAGAGCTTCCAAATAGGTGAACATGTCCACCTGCAGGGAAGGTGGTGCACCCTAACTCCACAGGGACAGAATCTCTTGTGCTTGGGTCTTTTTCTAGACCTTAACCCATATACCTCTTTATCTGTATTACAGAAGTAAATTGCCTTCCTGAGTTTTGTGAATTTTGTGAGCCATTCTAGCAAATTATCAAATCCGAGGACTGGGTCATTTACGGCCAATAAGCTAGAAGAACAGTGGCGCGATACTTGTGACTGACATCTGAAGTGGAGACCAGCCCTTGAGTGGGTGGGGTCTGACTGCTTACTCTAGCCAGTGGTTCTCAACCTTCCTGATGCTGTAACCCTTTAATACAGTTCCTCATGTTGTGGTGACCCCCAACCATAAAATTATTTTCATTGCTACTTCATAACTGTGATTTTGCTACGTTATGAATCATAATGTAAATATCTGATATGCAGGATGGTCTGAGGCAACCCCTGTGAAAGGGTCATTTGACCCTCAAAGGGGTTGCAACCCACAGGTTGAGAACTGCTGTGAGTCTAGGGAGTCCCTGTGAGGATGAAGGAATTGTTGGATACTTGACTGGTGTGCAGAGTTGGAAGATTAGTTGTTAAGTGTCGGTATTAGATACAATGCTACTTTGATTTGAAATCAAATAGATCTAGAAAGTTTGGGAAAAAGATATTTCCTTAGTAGGAGTACTGAGCAATCCTGGGAGCAATTTATGGGAGCAATCCATGGATTATTTTAGCAGAATGGGTCCTTAGCAGTGTGGTCTGTACCACCCAGGAGAAGGGTCTCTCCATGTTGCGAGAGAAAGCCTATGCATGCCCTACAAGTTGGGATCTGAAGTGCCAGTGTTAAGATCTATCTTAACATAGATCTACCCCTTGTCTGCTAGCACCTAATGTCTGTTCTGGTGCTTCCAGTGGGAATTTTAAACCAGTTTCCTTCACTTTGCTAAAGGCTTCATAGAGGTCTTTTAGACTGAAATAATACATTCAATTGAGTGTGTTCAAAAGTGTGTGGTTGAAATGGAAACTTTTATTATAAATAAATATATGTATGTACACACACGCATGGGGTATATATATATATATACACATTTATTTTATTTATGTATATTTACATTTCATTAAATTACATTTTTTAGGCCATTTTCTTTTATCGTATTTTTACGTTATTAGACCACTTGCCTTTGGCTTGGGCCTTTCATTTGTTGAAAAAGCTCCCCTCCGACTCCAAAGGAATCACAACTGCCCACCTATCGGTGGTTTATCCATTTCATGGATCGTATGGGGAAGGAACCACCAGTCCTTCTAAACACAATGCAGCAGAGCAGTTGAAAAGGCTTTTTAACACTGTTCACTAGCTCGCTCTTACTTTTACTCACCACTATTTGGCCTGTGACCCAGCGGGAGATCTTTTAAATCAAAACATTTAGTTAGCCTTCCACAGGGAAGGTTCCAATCTGAGGGAGACCAGCCATAACCTGAGAAAGGGTAGCTACTGTTAGCATCAATTTGTGAGGCAATGTTGCCTGTCTTCAGCACAGAGGGACATGTATGCCCCAGGCAGGGTCAGTGCGTGACAGAATGTGGGGAACCAAGGACCCAGAACAAGGTCATGTGCCCAAGGGAGGGGCATAGAGGACCTAGCCCAGGAGGATGCAGGGGGGGAATGACCTGGGATGTGTGTGTGGGTGGGGGGTCCTCCCTGGATGAGAGGCCTGAGGCTGCTGGGACCAGCAGCTCCAGGTTGGGGACAATTCCACCTGCTTCCCTGTTTTCCTAGTGTTCTTCCCCCAGAGAAAAAAGAGTCACTGCCATGCCTGAGACTCCTGTGGTCCTCCTCCCAGAATCAATTGCAGAGTGGCCACCTCCAGGGAAACATAGTCTGTATGGCATTTCATGGGCTCCACAGGCTGTGGCCGCAAGCAGTGCTCAATTTAGCCCCACCCTGGGAGAGGAGGACATTGCACTTAAAGTACCCAGGAATTACCACCATTCATGCCCTGTTTTCCCTTCCTCATGGATATGACACTGGCTGGCACACATCCCCAGTGACCTGCATATGCACTGCTCTATCACACCAAGAGGATGAAGGAGAACTACAGGGTATCACAGAGAGGCCAGCCATGGAGCAAGTTCCAGAAACATTGAGTGGCATGTATTTCCTGGGAAACTCATCTTTTCTGGCTGCTGGGGGAACAGGATAGGCCTATTGATATCACCAGGATGAGCTCACCCACAGCCCCGAGGTGGTATACATTTAATGTCACTATGGAATTGAGGGTAATTGTCACCATCAGGGGCTTTGCATCAAACATTTCTTGTTTTGCACCGTGATCTCCACAGTAGATAACTACAGTCCCATTACTGCTCGGAAGACCTGCACCCTCACTTTAACATGGGATGCTGTGGCTACATCACTGCATTATTTGGGCTTCCACTGTTAAACATGCACCTACCCCCGCTGCCTATCCAGGTCATTTCCATTCCAGAACATAGAGCAGTTGTTCCATTATCATGAAATCCACTGCAAGCTCAATCTGGACTCACATTCCTTCCAAGAGGATATATTGACACTCTCAATTTGTAACAAAGGTTCTGTGTGAGCACATGAGCATTGCACTGTGTCAGGGCCTGATCACCACATAGGTCACTATGGCAGAGATCCAGGTGCTCTTAGTGAAGACGGAAAGGGAGTTCTGATTACTTCAAAATAGGTCTATCAAGGGACATGATGCTGAGATGAGACTTAGTATTACATCTTGAGTTTTGCTCTAACAAAGATTTAGGTACTTTGCTTTGTCTTAACTACAGATATTATCCGAAACATTGGAAAAGGAGAATACACCATCAGAGGTGATATTTATGAAACTAATGATAGTATAGAATCCCTAAGGAAGCCTGCTTGAAAAGATATGTATGCACCTCCATCAAATAGTACAACACTCAGTACATAAGACATGTTGAATAACTGTTCTCTCAAGTATGAATACTATCAAACCAAGTTAAGAATGCATGCTAAAACAGAAATAATTGTTTTATGTCCTGTCTTAGAATTCTTATTTGACTGCTTTTCAAACTAAAAGTGACTAATTTCAGGCTATGTAGATTGGATACTTTAGGTTTGTGGTTGTAGATATCAAGCAGAGTCTCCCATTCTCTCTGGCACCCTGCCACCCAATACTTTTCTAAGCATCATTCACCACCTAACACGTTGTAGAGAAAATTGAGGCTGTGAATTCACTCACTGGTGCCATATCCTTGTCTCTCCACTTCCAGCTAGATCTGCATGACCCACTCTTAGCACCTTCCATCCCATTGGAAACTACAGGCCATTGAGTGCCCATTCTGCTTCCTATGTGTTGACTTCCCATCACTAAGATCCTTAAAAGGATTTGGTACATTGGCTGATTACAATTTTTCATAATTTCATTCCTTAAAAACCATTGGAATTTGGTTCTTGTTCCCAACACTATAGGAACCTCTACTACAAAGCCTTCCACTGACTTCTATAAGAAGCAACAGGAGCCTGTCCAATCTTTATTATTCACAGCCTCTTTGAAGCTATTCCTCCTCCTTCCTTTGATTTTTTTTTTTTTTAAGATTTTTGTGACATCATTCTGTTCTGATTCCTTTCTTCTAAGTCTCTGTGATCTTCCTGGAACTTAACATTTATTGCTCCGTGATGTGGTTGGCAGTCTTTTTCTGTAAGTCCCTTGTCATCTTATCGGCTCTTTGGCTTCAAATTCCATTTGTACACTAATGCACCAATGACGCCTAAAGCTGGCTTTCTACCTCTAGCCTGTCTCTTGTGCCAAGTCTATAGTTCCAAAACTTGTTATAAAATTGAATCTATTATATCTCATCACTTCTATTCTCAAGAACAAAACATGTTGTGTTCTATGTTGATTAATGACAACCATCTATCCAACTCTTCTTTTTGTACACACCTAGTTAGGCCCAGTCTCTGTCCTTTCAATGTCCTAAATGTTAGTCAGATCCTTACTAACAATCTTCTAACTGATCTCCTGTAATTAATGCTCTGCACTGGTGCTTGCCACACCACCACCACAGCATTTTTCCTTAGACCCACATCTGATAACACCACCTGTTCCCCTGGATGGCTTCTGGGAAGAGCAGAGGGAAAGCTGGCACCTGCACTGGCAGCCTCGGTGGCCATTCTCTGCACAAGACATCAAGGGATGTGTTAGAAGGAATTACTTTGAGTGGGAAATAAAGAGAAATTTTTTTGTGTGTCTTCAAAACACATGTCTTTAGTTGAAGATTTGGTTTCAACCATTGATGTTGGGATCCTCTCTCCCCAGGCTCTCCTCTCAGGGTTCTCTTGTCACCAGTCTACCCACCCTGTGCCCCAGTTATAGAGGCTGCATCGGCCTCTCATGATTATGCTCCCTGGGTTGTAGTTTAAACCTGCTACCTGACCAAGTAGACGCTGATGAATGCTAGAGCAATGAATGGAATTAATATGAAACATCACTAATACTAAAATCACTAATAATCAATAGTGTTGGAAATATTTTTTGATAACCTGGAATAAACACAGACTGTTTCAAGAAGGTAACATATTATATATTCTGCAAAAAGTACAATAAATGTAAAGGAAGACTTGACTTCAATAAGTGAATATACTAAAGTATATTGATAACAGTGGTAATTTATGAATGGTGGAGTTTGGATGATTTCCATTCTCGTCTTTATAATGTCTTGGCTGTCTAATTTTCATTGTTTATAAATGAGCCTTTTACAATTAATTAAAATACATTTAACATATAATTTTAAATTAAATACATTAAATATTATTTTTATAGGGAAAGTTTGAAGTATGTTCTCCAGGGTTTCAATGAAAGTTAATTTCTGAGATAGTAGGACTACTCAAACGCTACCCATTTTTCCCATAGTCTTAGAATTTTTCTCTCCAAACCATCAATGAAAAAACAAGTCAGGAATGACGGGAAAGGAATTGAAAATGGTGAACCCATGGCTGGCTGGAGAATGCTAGCAGCCATGAGACCCCTGTGGGTGTACAATACCTGCCTGGTGTGCCACACTCTTGCTGTGCCGGATGCCCAAAGACTGGCTTCTGGAAACTAAAAATTGCTCTCAGATGACTGTTCTATGCCTGCCATTCACCTGCCACTGATCCCTCTCTAACCACCTCACAGGAGGAAGCAGAGAAGTGGGGATTTGTAGCCTCTTCTTGTCCCCCTGTTGGGGTTTCTTGCTTATGTAAGCAACACAAGATTGGATGTAGGAGATGAGGCAATATCTCAGTGTCACTCCTCCTTGAAGAAGAGGCCATGCTTTCTGCCTTGTGACCAGTGACCCGAGAAACAAATCACATCCTTTTTGCCCACAGTGCCCTTTTCTCCTTATTGCTTTTGGGGATGGCAGAACAACTTCAGATTTCACACATAAATCTTGTCTTGGCCTAAGACACAGGGAAAGTGATTCCCTATCATGGGTTATCTGTGGCCTATTGCCAACCTAGCTGAAATCTTCCCCCATCTCTTAGCATGTAGGTGGGCTATCACCCCCAAATCTCAATTGTTGAGTGATTAAAGGAATGTAAATCAATCTCATTGTCAGCCTTAAAACGTAAGTGGAAAGTGGAGTTAGAATGTCAGTACATTTGAGCATTCTATATTCATAGAATAATGCTTCTTATGCAACATCATCAGAAAATGTACCTGTCTGTACAGATTACTTTTTCTGCAACTGAGGATAAAGACATTAGGAGCATGGGAAGTTCTTTTTAAAGCATATTTATTGATTCCCTTCCCCCTAAAATACATTATCCTGTACAATAGTGCACAGGGAGAAGGAGTTAACCTTTTGATGAATATAAAGGCATCATTCTCAGCTTCATTTCATGGACTAAGTTCTGAGTCCTGTATGTCCTTCACAGACTATTGAAATAAGAGAAATTTCACTTACTGCCATCACGGGCTTCAGGGCATCTTAAGTAGCTGATGTGATTGATGTGAAGCAGTGGCAACTCTGAACACCACTAAGAGGGGGACCCTGTATAGACAGACCACACTGCTATTCTAAGTCAGTGCTAACCTGGGTAACAGGCCTCCTGCTGTGCCAGCTACCAGGTGCTTTCCTAGTATACAATTCTTCCTGTGTCAGACTTAGGATACTCCCAGGGAAACGGGCAGGTAGTCACTCTCATGTACACCAGTGCAGCACAGTTGTTCTGGGGCTGACAGGTGCAGGTGCTATTAGCCCCAGCATGTGGAGCATTATGAGTGGACTGATCTTCGTTGGGAATCTATTTCTTCCACTGCCAGGCCCGGCAGCATCATCCAACCATCTTCTCATCTCGTCACTTGCACTTTGCTGGCCCTTCGCTCTGCTCTTTGCTTTGCGTTCCCATATTATCCCCCCTGCCCTTTCTTTGCACATTTTTTGTTATTCCTTTGCCTGTATCATTCTTATCCATACCATTTCTCCTGTCTCGGACTTCCCCACAGGGAGACTTAATTTTGTATCCCCTTTCTGCCAGCAAGCTTCCTTCTCTCTTAACTTAGTGAAACTGACATTTGTGTCACACTCTGGGCTACCTTTGTCTTCCCAGCTATTGTTAGGAATATTCAGAGTTGGAAGATTCTCTATTAATCTTCCAAAGGTATTGGCCTTCTGATAATCGACACTCTCCAAATGAGGACATTCTTCAAAATGTGGCAAAAAAAAAAATAAAATGCCAACGTACGTGTTACACAGAAAACTAGACTCAGCATTAAGTCAGTCTAGGAATCAAGAGATAAAGCAGGTGAAAATTGGTGCTTTACAGAAAGGTTTCTCAGACCCAGGGGTGTACACTGTGGCTCACCGACATGAATCGTGGAGTTTCCTGACATGCACTTGTGAGGACGGCATTGACTTTCCCCAGGGCTTTCCTCACCATGCTGTCGCTAGAGATGGTGGGCATTGTGGCATTTTTTCCCTCTAACATGGCAGTACAGTAGCCTGACAAAGCAGTGTCCTTTGTTAAATTACACAAAGTCATTGAATCATTGCCGGATAGAACAGCCAGCAGGGTTTTCCAAGCTCCGTTTATTCAAGAAACATCACAGGACTGCAGAGTTTTGTGATGTTTCTTGAATAAACCAAGCTTGGTATCATACACGTCACAGCAAATGTAAATAGTCCTTTCATTGTCCAATCACTGTTCTCCTCATCTCCTTTCTCGGTTGGTTATATATTCCATGAAAAAAGGATAGATACTATGCAGCCTTAAAGAAAGATGGAGACTTTACCTCTTTCATGTTTACATGGATGGAGCTGGAACATATTCTTCTTAGTAAAGTATCCCAAGAATGGAAGAAAAAATACCCAATGTACACAGCCCTACTATGAAACTAATTTGGGACTCTCACATGAAAGCTATAACCCAGCTACAACTTAACAATAGGGGGAAGTGGGAAAGGGGGGGTGGGTGGGTAGAGGGAGGGGAATCGGTGGGATCACACCTGTGGTGCATCTTACAGGGGTATTTGCGAAACTTGGTAAATGTAGAATGTAAATGTTTTGGCACAGTAACTGAGATAACGCCGGAAAGGCTATGTTAACCACTGTGATAAAAATGTGTCAAATGGTTTATGAAGTGAGTGTATGATGCCCCATAATCATATCATTGTATACAGTTATGATTTAATAAAAAAATTAAAAAAAAAAAAAAAAGGATAGAGCAGGCGGAATGCCACATGACCTTGTGAGTAGGCACAGGCATGAGGTGACACAATTCACAATTCTCCCCTGTCTATGGTGGCACTACATTTTCTATTAATTACTGTATCAGTTTAGATGACCAAGCAGCTTTACGTTAGGCAATATGGACGGCCAGCGCTACACACTGTGCCCCTTCTCTGCAAAACTCCTGGTGTACCAGGTCTGTCTGGGCTGTGGAAAGTTACACAGAGCCCATTTCACTGACGTTAAAGTCCTGCACTCCCCAAACTTGTTTTATTATGGAATATTGTCATATTCAATGTTTAATGCTTCATTCTAATGTGAGTTGTTAGTGTTTGTTTTGGAAACACTGACATCATTTTTTTCCTTTCAAATTTGGTTTCTCTTTGTGCTTTATCTGCAAAACACCCACCCCTTCTACTATACTATGGCACTTCAGGACATCTTTTATTCGTAAGAAAAAATATTTGCTCTTTACAGTAACAAAAAGTATTTTTAAAGAGTATTAATTCTCTTTCTAAAATGATTATAGAATAGTACTGCCTCACTTGGAGATTTGGGTTAGTTTTCCTACCCAGCTTTCTCAAATTCTATTGTTTTATGGTGAAGTGCTTGGGAAAAGTTGGGAAGAAATTGCTGTACACAGTTTGTTTAGATATTTAGTATGTACTTATGATTATTATTAGAAAACTTACCTCTTCACAAAGAATACTGTCTGAGAACAGAGGAGGAAAATCTCTTGACTCCAAAGAGTTAAGGTTTATGGAACAGATGGATCATCAATATTTCATAACATTCTTTTCATATTCAAGGCTCCATATTCACAATATCCCTCTCGGGCTAGTAAGTGGCAAGTACAAGTCAATAATCTGTATTGCAATTTGGAAAACTGAATCACTTAAAAGCTCATTCTTTGACTCTTTAGTTGTTGAGAAAATTATCTGCAGCAAAGATGAACATTGAACAGAAAGTGAGGTGCGGGTGAATTATGGGAAGTTGATGAAAGATTAAAAAGGAGGATGTGCCAGCTCATGACAGAGTAGTTCTTCTCAAGAAGGGCCCAAATCACAGTCAAGACCACAAGGGAGCTTCTTAAAATGTGCTGCCTTAGGTCTTATAATCAGAACTTGATTCAGTAGGTCTGTGGTTTAGCTCAACAATACAGAGGTGATTCTTCACTGTCCTGAGGTTTGATAACCACTGCAGGAGAGAAAAGGGTCAATGGTCATGGTGCTTATGTTCTATGTGGGACTTGGAAGATGAGGGCATGAGCTGGCATTGTAGCAGATGGCAGTGAAGGGGCTCCCCTGAGTTACCTGCTGAGGCAAGTTTTTAGGGTGGCCATTATCTTCCCTCCATTTGTGAAGGAGACTGAAGTTAAGAGCTAAGAAAGGAGACTTCTGGAGATGATCCCAAGACTCTAGGTCTAAATGCCTGTCCACTCCCATGCTGTGGTGTGTGGCCCTGAAGAAAGTGAGCCCCAAGGAAGCCTTCCAGGGGTGCAGGTCCCACTAAGGAATGGGATCCTTTACCCCAGACTTGTTCCCCTCCAGCTTGAGCATTTTCCAGTGTTAATCCTCCTGGGTTAAGGCATTACATGGGTAGCACGGATGAGTGAGATGTTAACACGGGAGTCTTTCTGAAGCACCAAAGGCCAAGAACACAGGTAAGCCAAATAATTCCCTCATTTAAAGTGGGTGACAGGCCACCTATCCAAGCTTGTAAGGGAGATGACCAGAAAATGGGTGTGTGACCCTTAGCCCAACGCATATTGCAGAGTGTAAACCCCGTAGTCCTGGGAGGGCTGGATTTCAGCCAAATGAGGAGGGTTTCACTGGAATCCTTGATCCAGGTTTCCAAAAGCCCAGGAGCATAGGGGTGGGGATGGGTCCCTGTCCGGAAAGGTCTTAGGGCCAGAACTGCTAGAGTGATGCTACATAACCAGGGGCAATGACAAAAATGCCTCTTGCTGCCAGGAGAATCCCTTTATAACCTATCTGCGTTTAAACCAAAACCACCTGTGAGGATGAAGCTCTGAGCTCCATTTTGAATTTCTTGCAGAACCCACCACTCAGCTGCAGAGATAGTGGGGAGTTGGGTGGAGCCTCTGGCCTTGCTGCTTCTTAGCGTCTTTACATGTCAAAAAAAAACAAACAAAGAAAAAAAAAAAAACAGGCATAGGATTAAGTTTTGCTGACTCCCAGCACTTGTCAGCAAACCCATATGATGACAATAATCTCAGGATGGGTCGTGGAGATCAAAGATTTAGAAATCTCCCTAGCTGATTTTAAGAACCGCAGCCCCTAAAGCCACTTCCCATGCTCAAGTTCTATCAATTATTTTTATAAACTCACTGCCCAAATCTCCAGCTTACACAGAGCATGACCCTAATGAGAATGGGCCACAGATGGGTAGGGCTGTGAGCACAGCCCCTACCAGTCAGGGCCAGCATGAGGGTAGGGTTAGAGGGAGGTGGGCCTTAAGATGAGCAGAAAAAGTCACCCCTGTGTTCCCAGGACCACTTGTTTGGTCCTGCCAAAAATATCAGGGAAATAAGATGGTAGCATAAAGTTTAGAAAGAAAACTCTGTCTCAGCTGTGCTTTATTTGAAGTGACAGCAAAAAATCCAGGAAAAAAAGAGTAAATTTTTTTACCTTTACTTTTTTATTGATACATACATTCATGTACATGTTTTCAGCGTACACGTAGTATTTTGATACATTCATTATAATGATCGAATCAGAGCAGTTGAGATATCCATTACCTTAAACAGAAATATTACTTCCTGAGAGGCTTAATCACTTGATTTAAGATTGTACCCTGAGGCACAGAGTATCCTCCCATGTGAGTCTGAGAAGTTGTATGAGTGGCAGACATGAAGCTTTATCCCATACCACAGAGACACACTCCTGGTTATAAAGACTACACTTGCAGTGCAACAAATATTTAGTGAGTCTCTTCTATGTGCAAGACACTGAGACTGGCCCTGACCTACCCAGCCCTGTCTCCAGTGAGCTGACTGCTTGGTAGATGCACAGCTGTGCAGGGCGCAGGCACATCACACCCAGCAGGCCAGAGGGGCTCCCGAGCTCTTGTGGCTTTCTTATCACTGTTTTGATGTACAACTAGCTCTCGGGATGAGGTGCTTACCAAGGGGGTAAGAACTCCACAGCCGGCTAACAGCCGGCTCACAGCTGGTGCTGCAGCAGAAGAAATGTTGCATTTCTTCTTTCTTATGCCCCCAAAGCTAAGTTAGCTAAAACCTTAGCACTGATCAGAATTATAATTCGGAAACATGTTGGGTAACTGAGAATCTCCATCAGGGTGGCATGTCATTTAACACTTAGGAGAATGTTTAAGGAGTTTCCCAGAGGCGGAGAGCAAGCTTTCACTAGCAACCCTGCTCTGGTAGCCTGAGTTGTTCTAATTCCCTTTTCACAGACAGGTTAGGTCTTCACTTCTCTGGACTTTCAGTGGGGTCTCCAGTCTTGCTGTCTTAATCAGTCAAGTTCATATTACGTCTCTTCAAGTGGGCCCTAAATTCCAGCTGCCCTTTGGAAGCACAGTCCAGATTTGGAGCCATCTGAAATACCCAGGTGTCCGAACTTGCTTATGTTCTCTATCAGCTTTAGTTCCTTCTTTGTTTTTGGCACTCAGAAATCATCTATCTATCTATCTATCTATCTATCTATCTATCTATCTATCTATCTATCTATCTATCTATCAATCTATCTACGTATCCATCATCTATCTATGTGAGCACGGATATAAATAAAAATGCTGAACAGAGCTGTTTTTAAAGTTCAGACTATTATTCCTGAGCTTGAATTCTATCTCTACACATTTTGGACAATTTATTTTAATATTTCTATGCTTACGTTTGCTCATGGTGGGGGTTTTTAGGTAAACTCTCTTTATTGTAGAACCATATTTGGTTGATAAGTTGCAAAGAGAATGGAGAGGCCCCTTATGCACAAACTATCACTCAGTTTCTCCAATTATAGCATCTTACAGTAGGGTGTGCACCTTCTGCTCCAGGGTCCTGTCCAAGAGACCATTTTACATGTAGTTGTCCTGTCTCCTTAGGCTTCTCCTGGACGTGACAGTTTCTCAAACCCTCCTTGGTGACATTGACAGTGTCAAGGAGGACTAGCCAGGTGTTTTGCCAAATGTCCCTTGGTGTGAGTTCTGTTGATATGCTGCTCCAGCTTTAGATTTCTGCCTGGGATTTTTCAGAGGAAGACCTCAGAGTAAAGTGACGCTTCATGATATCACGTGGAGGGTCCATATTAACAACCTGACTTGTTCCTGTTGATACTGACCTCTGCCACCCGGCTGAGATGGTGTTGACGGTAATGTGGTCGTCAAGATGGGGTCCTGGGACAAAAAAAAAAAAAAAAAAAAGAGCATTAGATAAAAACTAAAAGAAAAAAATATCTGAATAAAAAAATCAACTTCAACTAGTAATAATGTATCAATAGTGAGAAACGCTAATACTAATGTACAATAGAACAGGTTGGCTGTGAGTTTATGTGGTAGGAACCCTCTGCATTATCTTTATAATTTTCTTGTAACCCAAAACTATTTTAACTTTAAAATCGTTACTTTAAAGTAACTATTAAGTAAGAAGTTACTTTATAAATAAGGATTACGTATTCATAAAGTAACTTTATAAGTCAATAGGAAAATAAATAAATAAATAAAATTATGAAGAAAAAGTAAACCCCCTGCACCTCATCTTTTTCTTTCCCTTTCTCCAAACTCCAGGTAATCACTCATCATTTTCAGTCTCTATTGTTTGCATTTTTAAAAACATCACAGGGTTGAACTGGTGCAGCAGGGGCCCTCTCACACTTGCTTATTTCACTTGACAAGGTGAACTTCAGGCTCCTCCCTTTTGTTGGTATGGATTGGTAGCTCATTTCCTTTTACTGATAAATAATATTCCATTTTGAGGGTTCTAGTCATTCTCTCACTGAAGGACATCTTGGATGCCTCAGTTTTTGAGCAATTTTAAATATTTATATGAATATTTTATGTGGGTATAAGTTTACGAACTGGGGTCTTCTGGAAGAATTATGTTTAGCTTTGTAAAAAACTGCCAAACTCTTTTAAAGTGATGGGTCCCCACCCCCCACATCCTCTCCAGTAATTGGTGTGGTCACTTTTGTGGATGTTAGTCATTCTAAAAGGAGTGTAATGGTATTTCACTGTTATTTTCATTACAGACAATTTGGGAAAAGTGAACGTGATCGACATTTAGTGGATTTTTGTTTCTATTATTGTTATTGTATTTTTCTCCAGGATTTTACATGTGTTAGGTGGACTGAGTCCATCCGTGTCTAATCTTGGTCCAACATGAAGCTTTCCTTCTCCTGGGGAATCCTCTGCTGCTCGTTTAGCATGAACTTAAATGAAACAATTTTTCAGAACCAATCCTCACGTCTCTTTACAAATTATTATTTCATTGACAGACATATCCCAACTGAAACGTTTAAAATATTTGCTACTCATATGGACCCAGCTCTTTAAAATCTTATTAATAAATGTTTTCTGAGTAATATGATTAATGAACACAGTAAAAGTTGTGTGTGTGTTTTAAATTTATCTTTATCTTATCTTCTTTTCTCAGCCTTTGGTCATAAACAGAGTAATTTAAAGTTGACATGAGTATTTAGTCTTCTGAAAATTACTCAGGTAAATGACATACAAGCAACTTGAGACAATTGACACCACCAAATCTTCCTGGAGATATGTTGCTGCCATGAATGTCAGCCTCATCTTTCACTCTGTAATGAGCTCCATCTCATCGCTTATAAAATGGACGAGCTTCTTAAATACACCATCTTGTCTCTGATTTAGTTATTGTTACTGCTGTACATCACACTAGATGTTAATCCCATAGTGAAACCAGCATCGTTACAATTATATTCTTTTCTATGCTTTTATTCCAAGTTTTAATTTTTAAAAATACACTATTGAAATATAATGTATGTAATATGTTAATAAAAATGCACAATTCATGAAGGTACAGCTTGAATTTTTCAAGAGGTGACCATACATGTGACCCTGGTATATCAAGAGCTAGGCTATATCGACACACCTTTCACCTTCCTAGGTCATTGCCCCTTTCAAAGATCATCATCACCTGACTTTCAGCCCCGTACATTCATTTTGCCTTTTTTTGACTTTATATAAATGAAACCATACAGTATGTTCTCTTCTAGATTGTGAAATCCATCCATGTTCTCTTGTGCAGCATATCGATTATTTATCCATTCTTTATTATCAAATATCAGAACTCTTAGATTCACTATGTCAAGAAAAGTATTTAAGCAAATGTTTATTCTTTTTTAAAATTTTATTTTTAATTGACACATAATAATTGTACCTTTTATATAGTACAGGGTGATGCTTCAGTTTAAACTTTTTTCTCTTCCATTTTTCATATTTTATGTTTTTTGCTCTACTTTTTGCTACATTTTCTCAACTTATATTTTGTTTTATTCTGTTTAATGCATTGCTTTTATTTGCTCAGAGTTCCTTTTTTCTGATGGCTTCAGTCTGCATTTTATTTTATAAGTATTCTGAGGTTATTTGTGACTGTGATTATTCGTATTTCAATGTAAGGATTAAGCAGCCATTTGGGAGCAAGTAGGTGAGGATCCAAGTTCTTCTGGGGGAGAGTTCCAAATGTTAGGATTCTGCTCACCCAATCGCTCCATAATAAACCAGGCAGAGGCAAAAAACAACACTCATTTATTATTATTGTCTCTTGTGATTCTGAGGGTTGGATGGATTAAGTGAAGTCTCCCATGTGGTTGCCATTAGAGTGTCTGGGCCGAGTCATCTGGAAGCTTCTGCACCCACAAGTCTGACTCCTGGACTCGGAAGCCTAATATCTGGAGTCTGGGCGTGCTGGGGCTCTTCAGACACAACTCTGTCTCTCCCATGTGGCAGCTACAGAGTAATTGGAATTTGTACTTGTAGCTCACAAGTACAAATGTATGTATCTCATATGTATCAATGAGATACAAAGGTGTGCATCTCAAGACAGACAGGAGTTGTAGGAGTGGCATCTTCTGACCCAGCTTCAAAAACTGTGCATCCACACTTTCTACGGCATTGTAGTCATTAGAAATGAGCTACTAAAGCCAATCCATTTTCACAAGGAGGGGAAATGGACTCTGTCTCATGATGGAATGAATGCCAAATAATTTGGAGATGTGATTTAAAAGCATCCAGTCAGGATATGCAATTCCCTTCTTTAGAACTCTTCCTAAGACAAATTCTCCAGGCTGCTGGTGAGGGTGAGAGGCAGATCAGAGTGGCCTGTGCCTGTCTGCTAGTATTGTCAGACTGGGCGGAGAAAGGAGCTTGCAGATTGCTTGTGGGAGTGTCTCACGATTTAGGATACAGATTCCTAATAATAACTGTTTTCTAAAAATGCCTTCTATCTAACAAAGTTTAATGAACAACCCCAGGGTTCTGTTGAGAGTGGTAGAAATCAGACTTTTGTCTACCTACATTAAAGAAATGGGAAAATTGTAAAAATTGTAAAGTCTTCTAACTAAAACATCGTAATGTCCAAGTTCTTTGGGCAAACACTTATGAACATTCCGTGATCGTAACCTGAGATGAGGAAGAAACAGCTCAATAACACGAGCTTCTGCTGATTGTCACCCCTAAACAGTGTGAGAAATGCGTGTCCACCCTTGCAGGGAAAAACAGATGAAAACAATTCTCCGATTCACTACAGTAAAACACACTTGGGACATCTGTGTGTGTGCTTCCATAGTTAATGGGAAGGCTAACTTTTTTTTTAGGGAGTAAAGGCTAAATTTAGTCTACCAGGACTTTACAATCACAGCAATTCAAACTTTCTCATCACTGCAGTGATAGAAACATGCGTTCCTAGCATTTCAAACAGCACTTAGCCATAGAAATGGGACAACAGAAGAAACATTGCTTGACAGAACTATGGCCACTATATCATAGGTATTAAAGGATCTTACTTCAGGAAATAAAAGGCTGAAGAAAGGAGATAATCCCTTCACAAAAAAAATATATACAAAAGAATTATTAGAAAATGAAAGATACCCAACAAAGCATTGGTAAAATACATCATCTGTCAGCCACATAGAATAGCAACAACTCACATAAATATTTCTAATGTGAACAGGTGAAAAGATGAATATATAGAGGAGATTTTTAGTCCAAGGAATGGCGTAAGCTGAGTTGGAAAAGTTCAATACATTATGTTTGAAGTAAGATAAAAAATATTTTTTTATGTGTGCACCTTAACACCAATACTGCTGATTTCTATAGTACTAAAGAAGTATTTGAAGAAAGTAATCAATATTTCTGTCTTTAGCTCAGGTGGCCTATTTTGGAACCAAGTAGATGTATAACAAACGGAAAGACAATATGGGAAGGCTGTATTATAGTTGAGATTTAGCACACACAAAACCACAGGAAATCAAATTTATGGTTCCCATGGCAACTGTAACTCTGCCACACTGCACATTATAGTATCACTGCTATAGTTACAACTGTAAGATATTTTGAGCTGTAACTCTTTATTTTCCAATGCTTGCAATAATTTTTAGAAAAAATCTCATTTGGGGTTCTAACCCTTAAAGCTTGTCTCTACTGATTAGCAAAAGATATTAGGAAGTCTGAGAAAAAATAGTACAAAGACTAAGTTGTAAGGGAAGGCTGGAAAGATTGATTGTCTTTTGTGATAAATAATATATATATGAAATACACACATACACACACGCACGTGGTGTTTACTTATTTTCCATGTAGAGCATTGTGAGAGTGTACACTTATTAAAAAAACAGTGTTCTCCCCCAGTAACACAGAGTTTATATATATGCTTACACATAGAGAGAAACACCCACACACCTATAACCTGAAATGTAGTAGTCAATCCATACAATTTTATAGGACTAATAAAACAACAACGATAACAGCATTCAGAAACATAGTAGTTCAAAGAGGGAAATTATAATTTGTGTCTACATCTTCCTAGGGAAGTTGGATGTCATGTTTGGGAAAGTGGTACTTGATTATGAAGTTAGATTCTAGACTTAACCATCAATCACATTGTGACTTTGGCAGGTGTGCAGACATTCCTGGTTGCTCTTCGTCGCCCCATCACTTCTTCCCTAACAGAATGCCAAACGTGTTTGGACAGACACCTTTCTCCAGGAGATCTCCGAGGAGGAAGATCCATCCTCAGAACTTTGGGTATCTTGTTTTGCTGAAGTCAGTCAACATAATCCGTCCTCTTGCTCTTGACTACTCAAGCCATAGGCATTTTATGCACTTGTGGCTAATGGGAAAGAAGGCCAATGTATAGGGAGAATTTGTAAGAAAGGGACCTGACCTTCAGTCTGTACCCTTGCACTGGAAATCATCAGTTCCATCTGGGCTGCCTCAGCCAGCCTGAAAAATCTAGCCAACACCAAGATGTCCTAGGAGAGAGAGGTAAAAAAAGTATGGTGATCATGCACACCATGAACCAAAGAAATTATTCTGAAACTGTGTCTTCCCCTGATCTTTTCCCCATTATGGAAGATATTAGATTTCTTATTTTAAATTCCACTTAAATAAAGGTTTTCTATTACTGATTTCCAAGGTCATCCTTGCTGATACCGTAAGTCATTAAACTCTCAGAGTTCTAATTTCCTTATTTATTAAATATAAATAAAAATTCCCTGTCTTCTAGAAAATCTGTGAGAAGTACTATGAATTGAAAGGTATTATACAAATATGAGGCAAATAAATTGACTTTCATATATACATTATTTATATCTGCTGGTGTGCTAGAGCCAGCTTGTGCCAGCCCACAAAGCCAACTTTCAAATTTTCAGGAATATAGAAACCTCATTAACGTCACTTAGTTACAAGCACATTAAAATCAGCTATTCTTTAGCATGGATATACAGTAATTTGTTTACCCATTGACCAGATGATTGGATATTGTTCCCAGTCTGGGGCTATTATAAATAAAGCTCTATGAACATTCATGTAAAAGTCTCTGGGTTCCCATTTCTCTTGAACAAAATCCAATATGTGGCATTATTGGATCCTATTATCAGTCTGTAGTTAACTTATTAGAAACTACCAAACAGATTCACAAAGTGCTTTTATTGAGTTATATTCCCCCACCAACTTCTTTAGAAGAGTTCCAACTTCTCTACATCTTTGACAACACTTGGAATTTTCAGTTTTTTTTTTTTTATTGCAGCCATTCTAACGACTATATAGAGATGTCACATTGCTCATATTTGTGTTTTACTGATGATTAATGATACCAAATATATATTTTTAAAATTTTATATGGCATGCATATATTTTTGAATGTTCAACTATTTTGCCCAGTTTTTGGAGTTGTTTCTCTTTTTATTACTGAGTTAAAAGAGTTCTTACATATTCTCAATATAAGTCCTTTTTAAGATGATAGGTATTATAAATATTTTCTTCCTGTCTGTTGCTTGCTTTTTATTTTTAAAATATACCATCTTTCACACAGTAAAAATTTTAATTATGATAGGCTCATTTTATCGTTTTTTGTTTGACTTATGGTTTTATGTCCTATAGACCCAAATGTTTTTACATAGCTCAAAGTTGTAAAGATTTTTTTCACTAGCTTTCCTCTAAAATTACTATAGTATGACTTTTATGTTTAGGCCTAAGGTCCATTTTGAGTTAATTTTGGGATGTGGCATGAGGCAAAAGTCAAGGTTTACTTGTTTATTACTGTATGAAAATATAGTAGTTTCAGGACTTTTAAAAAAGATCACCCTTTCTTTATTGAAATATTTTCGCCCATTTCTTGAGATTCAATTGAACATACAAATATGGGTTAACTTCTGGGTTTCTCTATTCTGCTCCAGGGACCTAATGGTCACCCTTTTACACTAGCACCACAACATCTTAATTCCCGTGGCTTTGTGATATGGGTTGATATCATGTTGTGTGATTTCTCCACATTCTTGATTTATTGAAATGTATTTGGCTATTTGTGGTTACTTTTGTTTTTCATATAAATTTTAAAATCAGTTTGATAAGTAAAAAAAATCTTCTGGGATTTTGATTGGAATTATGTTTAATTTACAAATCAGTTTGGGGAGAACAGTGTTTCTTTCAATGTATGAAAATTTTATATCTCATTATTGGAAATTTTAACATTTTTTTCTGAGCAATGTTTTAGAATTTTGTGTATAAATTTGTATACGTATGTTAAATTCATCCCTAAATATTTCATGATTTCATTCTATTGTAAATCTGTTCTTTATTTCAATTTCTAGTTATTCATTGCTAGCATATAGAATACAATTGAGGTTTTTTTTTTTGTTTTTGTTTTTTTTGCTTGTTGCTCTTATATCCTCTCTTGTTGATTTTTTAAAATTTCAGATTAATGTGAAGGTACAAACAATTAGGTTACAATGTTTGCATTTGTTAGGTAGGGTCCTTTTGTAGTTGTATCATGTACCTGAAAGGTGTGCCATATACCCTTACCTGATGCCCATTAAGTGGGAACCACCAGTCCTCCTACTTTTTCCCCTCTCCTCTCTCCTTCCTTCCCCTTTCCACCATCTTGAATTAAATTGAGTTTTTCTCTTATGTGGGCATGTATTAGCACTGAATAAATTGGATACTTACTTTTCCATTCTTGGGATACTTCACTGAGAAGACTGTGTTTAAGCTCCATCCAGGTTAATACAAAAGATGTGAAGTCACTATTTTTATGGCTGAATAATATTCCATGGTAATACATATACCACAGTTTGTTAATCCATTCATGGGTTGATGGGCATTTGGTTGTTTCCACATCTTGGTGATTATAAATTGAGCTATGATAAACAGCTCAATTATCCTTGAGTGCAAATATCCTTAGGATAAAGTGATTTTTTTTTTCTGGGTAGATGCCTAGTAATAGGATTGCAGGAAGTCTAATTTGAGTTCTTTGAAGAGTCTCTGTACTTCTTTCCAAAGAGCCTGTGTGAGTTTGCAGTCACACCCACAGTGTGAAATATTCCCCTCTCTCCACATCCACAGCAGAATCTGTAGCTTTGAGAATTTGTGATGTGGGCAATTCTCACTGGGGTTAGGTAATATCTCAGGATGTTTTTGATTTGAATTTCTCTGATGGTTAGAGACAATGAGAATTTTTTCATATGTTTGTTAGCCATTCATCTGTCTTCTTCAGAGAAGGTTCAGCTCATGTCTCTTGCTCAGTTATAGATGTGATTGTTAGCTCTTTTTTCTGTTGATTAATTTGAGTTCTCTATAGATTCTAGTTATCAACCCTTTGCCAGATATTTACATGTTATGAATCTGACAAAAGGTTGATAATTATCTTGCTGTTTTTTTAAAATCTAAATGAAGTCTTATTATTATTTCTTTTCTTTTTTTTTATTAGTAAATCATAGCTGTGTACATTAACGCAATCATGGGGTACAATGTGCTGATTTTATATACCATTTGAAATATTTACATCAAACTGGTTAACCGCCTTCGCCACATTTTCTTAGTTATTGTGTTAAGACATTTATATTCTACACTTAGTAAATTTAACATGTACCCTTGTAAAATGCACTGTAGGTGTGGTCCCACCAATTACCCTCCCTCCATCCATTCTCCCCCCTCTCCTCCTTCTCCTCTTTCCCCTTCTTCTTGGGCTATAGTTGGGTTATATGTTTCATATGAAAACTGTAAATTAGTTTCAAAATAGGGCTGAGTACATTGGATACTTTTCTTCCATTCTTGAGATACTTTGCTAAGAAGAATATGTTCCAGCTCCATCCATGTAAACATGAAAGAGGTAAAGTTGCCATCTTTTTTTAAGGTTGCATAATATTCCATGGTGTACATATACCACAATTTATTAACCCATTCATGGGTTGATGGGCCCTTATTTCTTTATATGCTTGTCGATTTTCAGATTTATCTTCAATTACTTTTCTCTCTTTTCTTCTTTATATCAAAAATTTTCCTATTAGAATCTTTATTTTCATTTTTGAAGTGTAGTTTTTAATAAGTATTTGTTGTAGTAAACACAATTTGTTTAAAGATTTCTTTATTTAATCAATTTCTAGTGATTCTTAAAGTGGACATAAAATTCAAGAAATATTTTTCCTTTTAAAAAAGATTTCTGAACAGTAATCCTTTAATAAAAATCTTCTATTGTAGCAGAACTTGAAAAAAAGGGGAAAAAAAGCTTTAGAATGCATCAGACATTAAAAAGTACAAAAATAGAGATAGACAGTTGAAGGAGAGTAAGAAAATGAATGCATACAATTGTTATGTGAGTGAAGAAGTACTAGTTACTAGTACCCTGGAAGTTCTGTGGGTGTACCTGTTAACATCACTTTTCTTTTGTCAAATAACAAGCCATCCAAAAACTTAATGGCTTTCAGCAGAGATATATCTTGAGCTCAGATTTCTGTGGGTCAGATGGACAATTCTTTTCACTAGATTCAATCTGATGACCTCTGCTAAGATCACTCAGGCAGTTCAGCTGGGGCTAGATAAAGAAGAATAGTCTTGTAAGCTCCCATCTAATGGGCAAAATGTAGGGGTATAAGGCACACTTTCTGGCTAAAGGGCTCAACTACAACTTGGACTTTACCTAACAAATGCAAACAATGTAACCTAATTGTATGTACCTTCATATTAATCTGAAATAAAAAATAAACACATAAAAAGAAGGATAGCTTCAGTTAAATGTGCAGATCTTGGCAAGTAGTAGCTGACAGTCAGTGAGGACACATGTCACCTCCCTATGTGACTTCTCATCTTCTATTGGGCTAGTTCAGGGTTGTTGACATGGTTTCAGAATTCTAAGATCAGCAAGAAAACGTGCTCTGATTCTCAGGTACTTTGTAAACCTCTATTTGAGACACATTTGATACTGTTCCACCAGCCAAAAGAAGACAGATGCCCAGCCAGATTTAAAAGATGAAGATAAAGCCTGGTGAGGTGGTTCACACCCGTAATCACAGCACTTTGGGAAGTGAAGGCAGGAGGATATCTTAAGGCCAGAATACATTAAAGCCAGTGTGACATCCTGAGCAACACGATGAGACACTATCTCAAGAAAAAAGAAGGAAAAGGGAGAAAGAAAAATTACCCATATGTGGTGGTGAGCAACCTGTAGTCCCAGGTATTCAGGAGGCTGAGGTGGGAAGAACACTTGAACTCAAGATTTCAAACTTTCAGTGAGCTATGATTGTGCCACTGCACCACTACAACTGGGTAATGGAGCAAGACCCCATCTCTGAAAAACAAAATCATAACAATCAAATCTAATGTTGGAGACTCTCTTTCTTCATGGAGATAGAAGAATTTTGGGCCACTTCTGTTAATTGTTAAAAATCATATTATATATAAGGTTCTATGATATGCTTATTTCACTTACTTTACTTTCAACATTTACCATTGCTGGGTTTAGCTGTATCTTGTCTTTATATTTTTACAGTACTCAATTCTACAAATATACTTTAATTTATACATTCTATCATTGATAGACATTTGAGCTCTTTTTGGTTTATTATATTCTCATTCTATTTATGATGTTCTTTGATAAAATCAGGTTTTTAATGATGATAAGCTTAAATCGATTATTATTTTGCTTACTGCTTGAATCCTGTTTATTTATGAAATTCTTCCCTATGCTAATATGGTAAAGATATTCCTCTGTCTTGTCTACCAACCATTTTATAGATCATGATACAATTTTATTTTGATATGTAAATCAGTGACATCATTATTAAGCAGTTCATTGGTTCTCCACTGATCTGAAATGTCATCTTAAACAATACAAACTTTAACATTATGTAATGACCTTTTTATTTACCTTACTTCTATCTTTTAAGATGTTAATATGGTTATTTTTGGTTAGTAAATGTAAGTTGTGTCATTTTTGCGTTTTAGTTTGTATATTTGCAGCTCAGCACCCATAGTACAGTGGTTATGGTGCCAGCCACATGCACTGAGGGTGGTAGGTTTGAACCTGGCTGAGGCCAGCTAAACAACAATGGCAACTTCAAACAAAATAGCCGGGTATTGTGGCGGGTGCCTGTAGTACCAGCTATGTGGGAGGCTGAGGCAAGAGAATAGCTTAAGCCCAAGAGTTGGAGGTTGCTGTGAGCTATGATGCCATAGTACTCTACCGAGGGTGACATAGCAAGACTCTGTCTCAAAAAAAAAAAAAAAAAAAATTAAAAAAATTGTATATTTACATCTCTTGCAAACAAAATTGTAAAAACCACTCTGATAATCCTTGTTTTTGGTAGAAAGTTTAGTTTGCTTAGATTTATATGAATTACTAATATATATCTGGAGATATTTCTCCCGTATTACTATGTTTTGGCTGTTCGTCCTAATTTTTGTCTCCTTTCTTGCCTTCTGCTCAATTTACGTATTTTATTCTTTATTTTTTTCATTCAGTTACTTTTCTAAGTGTTTAGAAGCTATTATTTTTTATCTATTCTTTTAGTGATTATTCTAGTAAACTTAACACTCATGGTTACTAGGTCCAGTATTTTTATCCTACTTCACATGCAATGATCTTAGAACAATTAATTTTAGTCAGCCCTAACTTATTTATCATTGTTCAATATTTTTGTGGTAACCTGAATATTTTCTCACAGATTAGACATTGTTATCATTGCTTAATAGTATAAATATCTATTGCTTATCACAGCAGAGAGGTTAACATCTCAGCTCTTCAGGTGTATTGCCTGGCAGTGAATGTCCTTGTCACTGTGTAATTTTGTCATTTAGACAAGTTAAACTTACTTAATACTAGGATTTAATCACAGTGTGGTAATAAAGATCAAATAAACTAAAACTTCTGATGTCATTAGAGAAATTTCCTGGTGCATAGCAATTGCATGATAGACACTGCCTTGGTGTCTACATTCCTTCCTGTAACTCAGACCTTTCATCAAAGATCATACACTGTCTTCTTGAAACACTTTTTTTAATGAATTCTTTTAGTGAAGGATTTTTCAGTGATCTCTCAGTTTTTATTTGTCTAGAAATGTCTTTATTTCATCTTTCTTAAAGACTTACTGTGAATGAAATTCTAGGTTGACAACTTTTTTCTCTCAGTACATTGAAAATACTATTCCTCTTTCATCCATTTTTCAAAATGCTAATGAGGAGAGCAGTGAGCATTTACTTGGCCGTTATCGGTTTTTTCTTTTCCTTATTTGCTTTTAAAAGTCCTCCTCCTCCACCTCCTCTTCTTTCTCCTTCTCCTTTCTGTTCTCCTTCTTCTTATTCTTTTTTATATAATGAATTTTATGGAGGCATTAGATTTCCTGGAGCTGAAGATTTTTTTTTTTTTTAAGTAAATTTATTTCAGGTTAATATGAGGGTACAAACAACCAGGTCAAAATATTTGATTTTGTTAGGTAGATTCATTTTGTTGTTATGTCCCACACACAAAAGGTGTGCCAATGCCCCCCAACCCATGCTCATTCAGTGAGAGCACCTCAACCCCTCCCCCTCTGTTGTTACCCACCCCCCAACTTGAATTGAAATGAGATTTTCTCCTATGCAGGCATGCATTAGATTGTCTACTGGCTCCATATTAGTATTGAGTACGTTGGAAAATTGCTTTTCCATTCTTGTGACACTTTACTAAGAAGACTACGTTTCAACTCCATCCAGGATAATACACAAGATTGAAGTCACCATCTTTTTTATGACTGAATAGTATTCCATGGTAAACATATACCACAGCTTGTCAACCAATTGCAGGGATGGTGAGCATTTAGGTTGTTTCCACATCTTGGCAATTGTAAATTGAGTTGTGATAAAAAATATGATGTAAATGTCCTTATGATAAAATGATTTTTTGTCAGATGCCTAGCAGTGGGATTGTGGGCTCCAATGGAAGATCTAATTTGAGATCTTTGAGATTTCCCCATACTTCTTTCCAAAAAGGCTGTATGAATTTCCAGTCCCACCAATAGTGTAATATTTTCCCCTCTCTCCACATCTGCACCAGCATCTGCAGCTTTGGGACTTTGCGATGTGGGCTAATCTTACGGGGTTAGGTGATAATCTTAGGGTGGTTTTGATTTACATTTCTCTGATTATTAGGGACAATGAACATTTTTTCATATGTTTGTTAGCCATCTGTCTGTCTTTCTTAGAGAAGGTTCTATTCGTATCTCTTGCCCGTGATACATGGTATTGTTGTTGATTAATTCGAGCCCTCTGTAGATCCCATTATCAAGCCTTTGTCTCACTCGTGATATGTAAATATCTTTTCCCATTCTGAGGGTTGTCTATTGGCTTTGGTGGTTGTCTACTTAGCTGTACAGAAGCTTTTCAATTTAATTAACTACATTTATTTATTTTTGTTGTTGCTGGAGCTGAAGATTAATGATTTTTTTCCCTCCACTTTCTTATTTTCAAATACTCTCTCTCCCTTATTCTTCTAATTTCTTTTTATGAAATTCCAACTATATATAAATCTGGACCTTTTATTTTCTATTTCTTTTTCATATCTTTCTCTTTCTGTGTCTCTAAGCTGCCTTATGGGGAAGTTCTTCACACCTAAGTCTCCATGTTCATCTAATTTCAGGAGTACTCACCCATCAAGATTCCATTCCAATGTAAATGCTTCACTGCTAGCAATTGTATTTGAATCTTTTACAAGTGTGCCTATTTGTTTTTTGATAATAGATTGTGCCTTGTTCATGTATCCAATTTCCTCTTTTACAACTTCAAACATTTAAATTGTACTTTTTCTATTTAGTGTTTCATAATTCCAATGGCTGAATCTCATGCTTAGGCAAAGTTAAGATCTAATTCTACTCCTGTCTTGGGGTGATTTTTTTTTTCCACGCGCACATTTTTGCATTAAAAATTTGTTATATTCTTGCCTCTGTGTGTGCAGTCTTACTTTAAATTGAGGGTACAAATCTTACTGAGGTATTGTATCCTTCCCGTCCACTAAGATGCTCTGATCAAAGGTCATGTAAATTCAAAATTTAAAACCACATTTTAAAAATGCCTATGGTTATAAGTGAATTCTTAGGTATATTTTTCTTTTCACAGACAAATCCAGACTGATAGTGACAGAAAATTCCCCACTTTGGCAGGTGATTATTTTTAATACCTCTTCTTCAAGAAAAGATGTAGCTTGTCAAAGTTTCTGGTTCTTTTTATAAGGTTTTCATTCTAAATCCCAATTTTGCTCTAGCCCAAGGTTTTATCTCCTCTTCCCTTTGTCCTGTTAAGCCCTATAGTCTGAAATCCTCACACATCTAAAGTAGCAAAAGCTTCACTGATATTTTGTACTTCTTTCTAACAGAA
Source organism: Nycticebus coucang (assembly GCF_027406575.1). Lineage (NCBI taxonomy): Eukaryota > Metazoa > Chordata > Mammalia > Primates > Lorisidae > Nycticebus > Nycticebus coucang. The sequence goes on along the minus strand of NC_069783.1, from coordinate 102,036,042 downwards.
AATATCCTCAATTTCTAAACTTGGCCTCTGTAGGACTATTCTCCAGGTGGCACTGGGCTCAGTTTTCCTACTTTTCTTGCTTTTATTTCTCAATAATTGTAGAATGTAACATCCTGAGACAGGAGGACCAGCCTGAGACAGACTGGGCTCTGCTCCCCTTTTCCTTAGAAATGGGATGTCTTTCAATGCTTTAACTCTGCAATGCCTCATCCTTGTGGTATAGAGCCCAGGGCAGGATGCTTTTCAGAGATCCTTAACTGTGATGTGAGAGGAACATGCATAGGACAGACTTCATCCACCCTGGACAGACTTCCTGAGCTTCTGAGGACTGGCTTGTGATGAATCCTAGGTTTCTGCTGTGCCTCACTGCTTATCTGTAAGTAATATATCTGCTTCATGTAACTCAGTGTTTGTGAGAGTGCTCTGTCTCACCAGATTCAAACAAGTTGGTGACAAGTGAAACGTGGACCTGCCTCAATTAACTGGTCCAGCAATCAGGGTTCAGTCTGACAGAACCATGGCTTATTAGTGAAGCAGAAGGGGTGACAGCCCTAGTACCGGCCCTGGGTATAGATATCAGTCAGGGATGTGTGGGTTAGACACACAAGTGGATGTTTACAGGAAAGGAAAGGTGATAAGTGGGACATAAGTCACCCTCTGTGGATGGAGATGAACTGGTTTCATGGACTAAAGAGGAGAGAAAGGGAAGTGGAGCCTGGTGCACAAACCCCTGATTATTGGACACCTATGTGATCATTGTTCCCAAGATTGGCTAGATGGGAAGTGAGAGCTTAGACTCTGAGACATCTGAGAGTAAACATCATGCCACACAGAACAGACATAGGCACAAACTGAGAGGACATGTCGTCTTGGCTATCCTGGGTCATTGATGAGGGAGAACAGAAAGTTTCGCTGTTCCCAAAGGAATGGCACAGGTAGGGATGAGGCCAAGTTCTCTGAGTCCTCACCAGGGTCCAATGACTGTGCACTCTTGACAAGAGAAAAAAGGGGGAAATAAGATCTATCAGGAGTCCTAGATACTTAAACCTACATAAGAATATTGTCAGGTCCCCTTTGGGGAAAATTTAAATTGATTAAATTGAGAGGCTTGGGGATGAATGCAGTGACTCTTGATTCTTATCTGTTTATATGTGGGGGCCTTTGAGACATTTTGGGTTCCAGTGACTGTGGTTCCAACCTCTTAGTACATCACAGACATTGACATTTTAGCCACTTGTGACACAAAACATCACCACTCCCTAAGGAGAAAGGCCCTTCACAGCCAAGAATTGAGCTACAGCAGTGGGGTGTGGTCACTCCTGCCTGCCACCTATGCAGCACAGAGCCCCGTGTGTTATTCAACAAAACCTTTACTACATAGTAAATTGAGGAAAGAACATTGCTTGATTAATATTTGCTACAGATAAAAATGTCAACAACCACCCCTTCACAATGTGACAGTTTTGCTGGTTCAAAAGGCCTTCGGGGAATGGAGATTAGCAATGAACTGTCACAGACTAAATGCAGAGACCACTTGGGCAGGAAGCCAAAGATATAGCCCAGATATTCTCAAGCAAAAATTGTGTGTCCCATAGGCACTCATTCATGAAAAGGAGGTCCAGTAGCTAGCAGACTTTCTTGGGTACTGGTGACAGCCCCTCCCTCCAGGTGTTATTTTGCCCCCATTAGTCAAGATGACTGTCAAGGCCACCAACTTTAAAAGGGGAGCTTTACAGCAGCATGTCTTGGAGGCAGTTTAATCAGCCATGGTCAAGGCCCTGACTTTAAAACTATTGACGCTCACTAGCCTGCTAGCCCAGTGGAATTGCAGGTGTCTGTAACCAGCATGCAAGCTGATTAGCGTTGGTGGCAATGGGAACCTGCCACTGTGATGCATTACTCTCTCTGATTTGGGCCATGTAAGTTGCCTGAAGTTGCTATCAGATGTACCTGTTTTGATGGCAATTCCTTGCCTGCTATTGGGCACTGGAGACTGAGCATCTTATAGCCAGAGGACCATACGTGACACTATGACATGAACCACTTATTTTCACTTGGGTGCTTACAAGCAACCATAGGTAAAATTGGACAGGCTCAATACCGCTCAACTATCAGACAGGACTGGTACATTCAGATCAGGTTCCACCAGCATGCAAAGGAACCAATAGTCTCCATGAACAGATGGTGCCAGGTGGTGCCAAGCAAGCTGGAGGCTTTGGCTTCTCCTGTGGCTATCCATAGTCCAAGACTCAGATGATCTGGTACTGTTTATTGACAATTCTGCAGAACTCAAAGCAGATAGGGCACTCTGGTCTTTGGGTGCCATCTCGCCAGCAGATGGTCATCCTTGACTGAGATGGAATGTGGACATTCTGCTCAATGGGCTCAAATACATGTATTAGTACCAGCCATGCAGGCCACCCTTCCCATTGTATCTTTCTACATTTTCATTGGCTCATGGGCTGGTCAGGAGAATGGCAATTCTATAGTGCCAGCAATCCCCATGGGCCATTAAAGGATCCCTGTGTGTAGATAAGGCCTAGACAACATCCTTCTGCACACAACAAACAAATATATGTCAGCCATGCACATGTTGGGACTACCATAGCCATCCTTAAGAGGAAAGCATCATGTTTTGGGATACTACATAGGACTCTAATCTAACCCAGGACCATCCTTCACTGCCCAAGCAATACAATAGTGTGCCCACTTGCATGGGATAGAGTGGACTTTCCATTACCTGCATCCACAGACTAGTGGACCCATTGAACTACAGACATCTTGACTCACAAAGCAACTGAAGGAAGAATATCAAGACAGCCTGGAGGTGGGTGATGTCCCCAGGGTAGTGTGAACACTTGACACTGCACCCCAATGCAAGGGGAACACAGCACTGCACTGAGCTTGGGAGGGATGGAGGGAGGTGGACCAGGCAGCTTCCTGGTTAGTCCGCACTGATGAGGTTGTAATCTCAGCTTTCCTAACCATCCTTTTTCTTTTTCCCCTGTAGACCACATATGGGGGTGGTTTGAGCTCAAGCTGCCATAGTTTCCCAGGCACACTTCCCTCAGGTTCCTCCTTTTCATAGGATCCTGTTGGGGTGAGGTCTAGCACCAAGGAATACCAGGGTGCCAGGTTCTCGTAGTGCCAGAAACACCTGTTCCTTCCAATTGCATGGGCAAAGTTATTAGAAACACCAGGTTTGTTCAGGACACAGCCTCGATTGGATGCCCTGAGCTAGTAGCAAGGGAAGTGGGTGACTGCAGAGGTAGTAGTTTCAGATAGGGAAGGACAGACAGGGTCACTACATAAACTCAGCCAACCATATCCAATAGGTGAGAACACCTGGAACCCAGGAAGGGTTGGGGTGGGGAACTACTTTGTCAATCGCAGAAGCCTGGAAGCATGATACCTTTGCTAGGCTTTCCCAGGCTGTGGGCACTGGAGGGATTCTGAGGAAGTGTTGAATTTGTGATTTGCCATCCTGGCCTCATTCTGTTATTGAGCACAGTGACCATGAAGGAGGAGCCGGCACCTGCTGTATGGGAGGGCAGAGAAGGTGCCCTGTTTTAACTTAACTTACTATGGCAAAATGTAACAACCACAACTACCAAAATCCTGGTAGGCTGCTACTTTGATGCACCATGATTTTTTGATTACATGCACTAGAAATGTCCCAATGATGGTGGCAAAAGAAAAGATTGAACTAATGTTAGTCCTCTGTGCTGGGGCTCCATGAACAATGGGGGAAGCTGAGTTCACCTACTTGACTCCAGACCTGGCTGGCGAGTGTCAGTGCCTCTACACTTCTGAATGGGTCAATGCACAGTAACATGGAGGATGGGGTGCTGTTTGTGCCCAAGGTCACATCTTTCTCTGTGGTAAGTCTGGGATTACCCAATAAAGATGGTCAATGTCATGCCTAGGAAGCTGGTGGGGTTCTGCCCCTGGGGGTGCCCATGGGAATGAGTTGCACCATTGGTGCCCCAGCCTAAAAGTATATACCAGGTGTACTGGGTACCTGCCAAGTCTTAAGGTGTATATTCTTTATGAGATCTTTTTCCAGTGCTCAGGAAAAAATGATGAGAAAACTGCCCCTGACCATAGCAGATATTGCTTCTTCCATGCCACTGCCTTGACAGCCCAGCAGATACCCCTCAAGTTCCTCAGGAGGGTTGGCTGATGCAGAAGAATAGTTTTAGATATTATTTCAGCTTAACTTGGAATAGCACATGCAATTGTTAGTACCTCCTGCTGAACCTGGACAAACTCCTCATGTGGTGTTGAAACACAGTAAAGGACATTGAGAAACAGGCCCACAGGATGCAGACACTAGAGCCACATGAAGCATCCTTTTTTGACTTCTTCCACAACTTCTTACCTGAATTTCCAGGATCCTGGCCTGTGTCTATGCTCCGAGCAGGCCTGATCATTCTGCTTGTATTAGTGATTCTCCTGTGTCTAGTAAAATGTGTTCTGGCTGTGGCTCAATGGTGCTGTGCTGAGATTGTGTCAATCAAAGTGTTATGTCAACCCAATGAGATGGATCTTTGCGTCCAGATCCTGGGAGGGCAGTAGATGAGGTTTGCTGAGAGAGATATCTGGATGGAGTGGACTGTAGCACAATTCTCCAGTGGTCTTGGGTCACTTGTAGCTCTTGTATTTCTCACAAAGAACTAGAATATGCTGGGAATACATTATCCTGAGATTAAGGGGGACTGGATGGAATAGCCTGGGCTCTGTTTCTCTGTCCTATAGAAGCTGCAGTACTTTAGCCTAGTGAATCTTACTGCCCTGGTGTATACAACCCAGGATGGCCTGCTTTGGAGGGATCCTCTGCTGCAGTCAGAGCGGAGGGTCCCCAGCTGGGAATTCCTTTTATGCTAAGATTTTTGAGCCTTGGGAGACTGAGTTATGATAAACCTAGGCTTTTGTTGTCCCCCACTATCTATCTGTAATAAACTGCTTCATATCACTTCTTGCATGCAAGTGTGCTCTGTCTCATCAAACTCGGGGAGGTTGGTAAGGGTCACACCACACACCTGCTTCCTTGTCTTAGTCTCTCCCACCCAGTAAGCTGAGTAATGCCTCCAGCAGACAAATACCAGGTCTTAGAGAATTCCACTTATTCATATCTAAGTGATAATGGCTTGTAGTCAGTCAACCTTTCCAGATGGCTTTGGACTTCAGACTAGGAGTATATTAACCTGGGGAAGCTGAAAGAATATCTATTAAGGGGGACTGGCTGGAATAGTCTCAGCTGTATTTCTCTGTCCTATAGAAGCTGCAGTTATTTACATTCTTACAGATGCATATAAGAGGAAGGAATTTCTGGAAAGCCATACATTTTATGAGGTAATGCTTGCTGTTGGAGTGATTTTCATTGCAGCTGTCATATTTCTTTTTCAGACCTACTACGAGATCACCACATTACCTTTTTCAAAGATGATTCATTTAGTAAATATTTATCACATGCCTGCTATGTGCCAAGCATTATGCTAGAGCAGCAGGGAGTAATGATGAGAAAAATAGATTGGGCCCTTTCCCTCATAAAGACTGTAGCCTAATGGGGGAAATGAAGAAGGCAACAATCACATAAATACATGTAAGGGGACATCTGAGAAAATAGCTTTGATGTGGACACATTCCATGCAAGGAAAATCTGTGTTGTATTTGGGGACAGATCCTATAGAAACAAAACTTCTACTTTGTCAGAGGGCATTGTATGATTTTTCTAATTTAGCAGTGAGGTCTCTCACAGTGTGGCTATAAATTCTAGTCCAATTTTTATGAGGCTCCAGGGTTTAATGGTGGGTGTTTACAATACACATTGCATGAAATAATGCTTTATCCTAGGGGATGTGGCTACATATTTGACCTGTGACCAACTGTCCCTTTCACAAGGTTTTACTGGTGGACACCCTGTGGCTCTTGTCTGAATTGTGTCCTGACTACTTCAACCAAAACAGCCACTCTCTGGGTGAGCTTTGACCAACGAAGAGGTAAGGTGTGTCAGTCACGTGGGACACAGAGGAAGTAACTCAACAAAACACATGAAATAACAGAAGTGGTTTATGACTTACAGTTCCAGGGAGAAGAGGGCAATACACCTCCCAGGGCCAATGAGAAGGGAGTTTTCAACCAATGGTAGGGGAGAAAGAGAGCTAGTGAGGGACCCATGGGCTGAAGCTTTTATTGGAGTGCATGGTGTTACCCAAACACTTTTCCCCTGGGGAGTTCCCTGGGGTTTAGAGCAAGCTGGCATGAGTTCCATGAAGTCACACTATGACTAAGGGGAGACCATCATGGCCTATTTATGCAGTACCTGAAGGGTGGTTAGTGGGGAAGTCAAGCAGGCTGTATCCAAGTGTCCCACAGGAAGTGGCCACCAGGAGATTGTTTGTAAGTCAGAGCTCTGACCAACCATAGTAAAGAACCAGAAAAAGGTGGAGAACTGGAAACCATGCTCAGGGTGACTGAGCTTTGCTTCTGGTGTAAGAAAGGCTAACCTACATTCAATATGAATGGCGAAGTAACAGAAAGGTATAGGAATTCACTATAGCCTGTGACGGCAGAACTGAGTTTGGCCAAAGAGCAGAAAATGTTCCTTAGAGTGTGATGTTAACAGCAGGACAGGAAGAAAGACTTTGGCCCCTGAGGAGGTCAGAGTGGCTTTGGGACGGAAAGAAAGACTGCTGTGCGCAGGAGGTTTGGAGGTGGGATGATGGTTCTCTACATTCAGTCTTCTTTGTTTTTTCTGTTTTTGAGGTAGAGTCTTACTCTGTCTCTTGGGGTAGAGTGCCATGGTGTCATAGCCCATAGCAACCTCGAACTCAAGCCTTAGTCTCCTGAGTAGCTAGAGCTACATATCCCACCTGGCTAGTTTTTCTATTTTTAGTGTAGACAAGGTCTCACTCTTGCTCAGGCTGGTCTCAGACTCCTGAGCTCAAGCAATCCAGCTCCCTTAGCTTCTCAGAGTGCTAGGATTAAAGGCATGAGCCACCAGACCCAGCTTGTACATACAGTTTTGATTTAGCCAGAAAGCAGCATAGGGTTCTCCACTAGAGAGAAGTGGAGAGGAAAAGGAATCAGCACCCTTAACAGTGACACATCTTTCCTTCCATTGAAGAAAATATAGGTGTCTCAGTCCTGTCCCAGGCAGAGCTAAGCCATCAGACCCTATATTTCTCTCTTCTAACATGTTGAAAGCTGTTGTGAAACTAAATTCTTAGAGGAATCAGATCTGTCAGTCAAAATCATTTCATATTTCCCCACATCCAAATTCTGCAAAAGCAGCAAACTTGAACTTTGCAGAGAAGAACTCCTTGGAATTAATTTTATTCCTCAAATAATGTGCAATCAGAGGGCTGGCCTCACTCTTCCAATGTGAATCCCTTTCCAAATGGCAGCCAAAAGAATTCCTAACCAGAATGCTGGAGAGAAAATAACATTTAAGCATAAAGAGCACCAATTCGGCCATGATCATGCCCTCCTTTATTCATCTTATTTGAAAACTGTGTGTCAGGCTCTATTCTTTGTTTTGTAAAAGGAAAATTAATTAACATCCAGTAATTAAATTTTTATTAGCAAATCTTTCAAGGTATCATTGTCTAAGCTGTCGTTCCTCCAGTGACTGTACCAAATTCCCTTCATCCCTCTTTTGGTGAAAGAGTAAGCTAATGGACGACAAGGAGATGGAAGCCCAGGGAGCTTAAAGAGCTACTTAGCTCATTGCATGTTTTGAATGGGACTATTCTGAGATAGCGTGGGGTGTCAAAGCAGCACGGAGATGGTTAGCTACTAGTCAGGAACACGCAAATATTGCTGCAATATGAGATTTTCTCCCCTCATCTCATTTTTGGAAATGCCTCAGAAATAAGCTGCATGCTTGCCACATGTGATTTAAATTTTGTAAAGTAGGGTGGGGTTTGCAAAGTAGCCTCTTACAACAACAGCAAATGGGCTCAATTCCTAGTCCACAAATTCTTAAAAATGCTGTTCCAGATAAACCCTAGCTTCACGTTATTTTTTATACAAGAAATAAGTTTAAATTAATATACATGCTGACAGATCAGCCAGGCAAAAGAAAGAGATCCCACTGACAAATAATGCTGTCTTAAACACTAGAGGAGTAAAGATGTATACATATCTGCATTGCTGCTATATTTATTTCCTATTCTCTGTACCTAACCAGCTCAAATACAGTTTATGGCAGAGAAGAGTGACTCTACCACAAGAAGGTATTTGGAGTCACCTGTTTACTGTGCTAGCTGTGAGTAGCACACATTTTAACTTTGTTAATTCTGGTTGTTGACAGGGGACAGAATATATTTAGCTTTAATGGGGATAAGTCATTTCCATCCTTGAAAATCGCATAGTACCTTAAGGTTAAATCTATCTAAGATTTTGTCTGCAGGCAATAAATACAAAGTATGAATGCACACCTTTTTTATTGCCTTAGGAAAACATAGACCTGTCTATTCTTTGGAAACATTTAAAATAGAGGATGCTCTCTTCTGTAGGGAAGAACTCATGTGAGTCATTCTTGAGGACAGTGAAAGGGTGTGGATGACCCCTGGGATCCTCTCCAGTCATCCCTGGCAAGCCTCCCTCAATCTTTGTCCCTCTACCCTGCTTTAATGTGAAGAGTAACAACTTATGACACCAGAAATGGAATGGCTTTCCACTGAGTGCTGTTTTTGTCTCTTTAAGCCATGGGACTCAGACTTTCTGGCAGTGCAATAACTTTCATAACGGGAAAGAGCCAGATACTTACAAGAAGTTTCCCCTATCACAGATCCCTGGCCCTTGGCAAGATTATTTTCATCCTATGGTGATGAATTAGAATAATAAATATGCTAGTTTCTCAAAATAAGAACTACGATACAGTCCCTTCTTACCCTACAGTGTAGTGCAATGTTTTATTCTGGGTTCATTGCTAATCTTTTTCTTTTAATTGATGGCAGATAAAATTAGAGATGGGCCTACTCATGGAAAAGAATGTCTCTTTCTCTGAAAAATGGGAGACTTAAAACTAAGGCAAAACTCTTTCCATGTCTTGGATACCATCATTTATCTATTTATATCTCTGGGAGCTAAAAGAACTGCAGATATAATCACTTATGAATGTTACTGGCCAGTGGACAGAAATGAGACTAAAAGGAGAAGCAAAGAGAAAGGACTGGGAAACATGCAGATACTTTTTACTCTACAGACTGTATTGACACTGAGCATCTGATATAATATTTGTGGTGGCAGAAAGAGTTGTACCAAGTCCCCTCACTGATGTAGGGCAGGGCAGAGGTCGAAGGCAACATGGCCCTGACTGTGGTTTCTGCACTGGTGTGAATATGTGTGGAGAGACAGAACAGGAGGAGTGTGAGGAGGTGAGAAATTAATTTAGAATTAATCTTAGAACTTTAAAACTATGTATTCGGCTTTGCTCTTGTTATTTGAATATTTAATAATCCATCACGGAGCATCACTAGTGAGACAGGAACAAACCTGAGCTGTCAACCCGCTACCAAATGTGGATTATGTGAGGACTTATTTGCTTATGTTGGTGGTGGATATCACAAAAATTATGGACCATTTTGACCTTTTTTTTTGCTCATTAGCTTTCATTAGTGTTTGTGTATTTCATATGTTGTGCAAGACAACTCTTCTTCTTCCAGGATAGCCCAGAGAAGCTCACAATTTCTAAATAAAGACCCAAATAGTTCTAATATTAAACATGGAAATAAACATGATCTGTACATAAATTTTAGAAAGATTAATAAAAACAAGTTGCATAATTATCTGCCCCATTATTCCAACTCAAGGCCACAAGTAAACCACAGCCCATCTCTGCAGCTCAGAGCTATAGGCAGGAGCCAGCTTTGGATAGGACGGAGTCCCGTTTCTAGGCAGTTCATTCCCCCACCCACACTTCACAGGCTCAGTTTTGGGATGTGGGAGACATCCTGGGTGCCAAGTAAAACCCATGCAGACTTGGAGACAGTGGCCTCAACTGGAAATCATTTTTTTGTGTGTTTCTCATTAATGTTATAAGGAAAGGACATTATTCGAGGACCTGCTATACCAAAATGGGCTGGAAAAAAGCCTGAGATGTGCCGAAGATGAGACTGACGGATCCACACCCAAGGCACAGATTTGGAGTCATTGTGGAGTATCCAGTAACCAAAATGTAAAGTCCCTGGAGAAGATTTTGGTAGGAGTTGTGCATAGATGATAAAGTCAGCTGCTCAATTCTGGGCACGTTTATTTAAAGAAAGTGATTTGCTACACACAAGGAAAGGGCACACAGGCAGTTAGAGAGGAGCTCAGGGAGAGTTCTAGGCTGTGATGTGGATTTGGGAGTTGTTGGTACATAAATGAGATTTACAGAAAAGAGACTGAGGAAAGAGAACATTTAAAGAGAGCAGGCCCAGGGATGGCTAACCCTTAGGGGGGAGGGATGTAAGGAGGAATTCCGAAGGAGCAGGAGAAGAAGCACCCAGTGAGGTAGGAGGAGAACCATGAGAAAGGAGTCAGGAGAAGGAAGAAGAAGTCACCAGCTCTGCCACCTGCAGCTCAGGACAAAAACACCAAGAGTAATAGATCTAAAAATTGGCTTTAGGGAAGTAGAGATGGTAGATGAATTTAATAAAGACTGTTTTAAGTGGAGCACTGGGGACAATGCATGGCAGAATTGGACTCAGGAAACAATGAAAGGTGACAGCAGGTAAGACAAATATTGTGAGGGGTGATATATGCAGGCAGGTATTCAGGTGGAGTTACCAAGCAGGTGAGTAGAAAAATTACTCTGGTAGAAAACCCGGCCATTAGAAATACTAGTGTTTTAGGAGTTGTGTCTGGTTTGAAGAGAGAAATACCAAGAATGGAGGAACAAAGGGAGAATTCCTCAAAATTACGTTATTAAGTAATATTACATCTAAAAATCAAAGCAGGAAAAACAAATCACAAACCATAGCCTGGAATATAGTGTTCCAGAAGTTAAGATGTGCTATTCAAAAGGTGATTGAAATCCAGTAGAACTGATAGCAAATATGAACAGAAAGAAGGAAATTTAGCAAGATAATAGGAAGGAAATAGAATCTTTCCTGGAAGGCATTTTTATGGGGCCAAATTTTATTTTTCAGGGCCAAATTTTTGGTTCTAGTCCCTTTGGAGGTAGGAAAAGATGACTTCTTTCTCCACAAAACCAAAGTGTTTGGTGTTATAGTCCCTCTAAGGATAAGTCTTAAGCTTGGCTATAGAAAGCAGATATTTATCAGTTGAGTGGCAAGGTCTGCCAACAAATTATCCCCAAGTAATTAAGTAAATGTGTCAATTTATCCACCTTCGAACTTTGAAGCACCTCCTAAAGGAGGTAATATCTTAACCTATCAGGTAAAATCTTAGAGAGGATTAGTTTGGGGAAGAAAGGGATATAAGGGAAGGAGAGGTTGGAGCCTGCATTTTTGTCTCAGCTTTGCTGACTACTGGTCTCCTTTAGGCCTGTCTCCTCAACCAGGTCTGGGCAAGAGGAAAGACCCAATAAATCAACATCACCTGGGGGCTGAGCCAAAACAGGGATTCTAATGACAAAGTAGAAGGAAAATATTGCTTTCTGTTTCACAAAGCTTCCAGCCTTTCAGTTAGATTTTCCCATGCTTTGAAATTAATCTGCCAAGATAATAGTTAAGTTTGCATATGATTGAATTAGATGATGAAGAATATTTTCACTGTTTATTTCAGGTTTTGCTTTTGAAATTATGATAGAGTTTTTTTTTTTTTTTTGAGGTTCAAACAGATACTATGTTCCAGAGAAAGAGAAAGAATGAAAGAGAAACATCATTCACAGAAGATCAAATGTTCTATAACTCAAACAAATATATCTAGCTTTTAAGAAAAATATCTTGAATTGTTTATTTTATCTATGGAGATCTGCAATCCGTAGACCAGTTTTTCTTTGTTATTTCTCATTTTCCATTGTCTTCAGTACCCATTGTAATTTCATCTTCCTTCTTCCTTATTCTCTCTTCGTAATTTTTCATTGTGATATATTTCACTAATTTTTCTGCATTCTGCTTTTATCCTAAGCCTCTAATGCTGTGTCAACTCCTTATATTGATACATTTTGCCTTCCTCACAACAGGAACTTCAAACATTTATAATAATATTTATGCTTATTTTGATCTACAATGCAAGCAGTGTAATTGCCTTTGTTTATGCATATGTCGTAGCTACTAAACCAGTGATTTTCAACTGGTTGTGCCATGGAACACTGAGAGGATCTTAGGTGTGCCACAAAAAATTTTAAGATATATCATTTATTAAATTATTATTATTTTACATATATATGTATTTAAGACAGAGTCTCACTTCGGCACCCTTAGTATGCTGTGGCGTCATAGCACACAGCAACCTCAAACTCCTGGGCTCAAGCAATCCTATTGCTTCAGCCTTCCACGTAGCTGGTACTGCAGGCACCTGCCGCAATGCCCAGTTATTTTCAGAGACCTGGTCTCACTCTTGCTCAGTATAGTCTCAAATTCCTGAGCTCAGGCAATCCACTAGCCTTGGCCTTCCAGAGTGCTGGGATTATAGGTGTGAGCCACCATGCCTGGCTAATTATTTTTGAAAGAAGTTCAAAGAACAGTAAGTATATTTTTTTCACTCTCTTTTCAGCAATATAATTTAAGTGTGCCATGAAAGTTTAACTATAGGTTAAGGTGTGTCATGAGATTAAAAAAAGGTCACTCACTGTATTTAGATTCTTCTACTCTACTGTGGTGAAAGCACATTTTTAGGGAAATTCCTATCCATAGGTTTCTTTCTTTTGACGAGGCCACTTATTTATATAAGAAAAATTAAATTTCTGCCAAAATATAAGATAAATGATTTCTTTAAAAATAGCAAAAACCAAAGGTAAGGCAGAATGTCCATATTTTGAGAGAGTTCAATATTACGATATTATGATTTCAGGAATTTTGTCTTTTGCCTAAGACTCTGAAGGGTGAGATGTCACTCATCTAGAGTTGTCATTATTCGCAAAATATATCCCATCCAGCTTGACAGCTCTACTTTCTACTACATATTATGATTCTCTGTTTCCACATAACTTGCCCCATTTTTCCTGATTCCATCATCTTGCAAAAGGATGAATTTTATCAAATTTGAGAGGTTTAGGGATAGAGTCTGGGTGAGAGTCTACAAGAAGGAGAGGAGGCCAGTCTAGGACTGGAAAGGCTTGATTAGAAAAGAACAGAGTGAAGTCTGACCAGGAGTCAGTTCTTTTCTCACACCGTTTCCAGAGACTTTTACTGGTGTAGTTGGAATTCAAGTGTGTTCTGAGGGCTGAGGGAAGTTATCTTTTTGTCTGCAGAGGGAATGATGCTGTGTCAGGGACCTGTCTTAGAAATACTTCCTTCTGCCAAAGTGTTAATCTTGCAGGAGGGCTTTATCTCTAGTGCCAGCCAAGACCAGGGTAGAAGATTGCTGGTTCTGATGTTTTCCAGGAATATTGGACCTGAAATATTTCAGGAATGAGGAGAGGGTGTAACCATGCCATTTCGTCTCTGACTTGTTCTCTATCACTAGGTGTCCTCCCAAGATGGCTATGCTCTTGTCAGGGTCCTGAGGCTTTCTTCCTCACAAGTTCATGGTTTTTTAAAGTTTTTGTCTTTTGTTCGAAAGTTTCCTTCAGGGTATATCATCCTTATCCTCCACGCTGATGACTTGTGATCTATTTCTCCACACACTTGAGTTGTAGCTCTACATTTCTGTATTCTGATTGAGTGTGTCACCTGGGTGTCCAACAGGCTCAATGTGGCACGTCTAAATGTGTGTCACCATTTCACTCCCCAGTCTAGATACTTATATTGATTTCCTCTTATCTGTCACTAGCCAAACAGGGAGAATGTCTAAGCCAGTTTTTATTATCGCAAAGATACACATACTAAAAGCATCATTTGCTTCCATAATGAAGCAAAACATACAGCCTCTGCTTAAGCCCAACAGTTTGAGATTGTGAACTGTGATGTCTCAGCACCCTACCGAGGGTGACATAGTGAGACTCTGTCTCAAAAACAAACAAACAAACAAAAACCATACAGCCTTCTGGAGCGGAAGCTCCAGCCCTAGAGACTCTGGGTCTGAGGGAATAGTACCAAATAACAGAAAGCTGCAGGACGCATGAAGAGACCCCAAGCCTAGAAGATAAATAGTATTTGAGCTCCCACTTAATTCCCACTCTACTGGACTCCTGAAATCACAACATGTCTTATTCTTATTGTGGAGCCCCATTTCCTTACAGAGATTCCCACTGTGGATGAGACAATAGACTTAAACTAGTAATAATATTTTGTTTGGACTATTTACAGACCCACAAGAATGATAGCCTAAGAATGAGACACAAAATGCAAACAGCAGTAGAGCAAACTCTAAGAAAATGGAATTTATCCAGTGGAAAAAAGAAAACCTTGAAATAAACTGTCCTCATCAAGAATGGTGATCTGATCCATTTTTTTAGAAAATGGGAGGAGGAGGTGGTGGATGAAGAGGAAGAGCAGAAGTGGGAGGTGAAGAAAGCAGAGAAGGAAAAGAAGAATTAGATGGAAAGGAAGCAGTAATTAGGACAAAAGAAAGCCCTTAAGAGTTTTTGGAGCTCCGAACTATTGTTGTGGAAACAAAACACTGAAGAGTAGATGATTGCTCTAATTAAGAGAGAATGTGAGAATATAATCTGTAAGATGGAAACTTGTGTGAAGGAAACAAAAGATGAGTATTAGAAGAAAAACTCTGAAAACTGGAAGATAAATCTAATGTTCCAAGATTCACATAATAGGAGTTCTGAGCCTGTGTAAAAACGTATGCAAAGGATAAAACTATGAAAGGAATTTATTTTTAAGAATAACATTGTAGTGCAAGGAAAGTAATTCTACCTTTAGAATAAAAGAGTCAACAGGGTGCACAGCTGATTAATAAAATTCTTATCACTTCTAGAGTCTATATGAACAATATGGACAGTAGGATTGTAAAACATGTAACAGTTGCTAATAAATTATTTCTAAGTACTTAGAGGTTTAATGTAAAAATAATTATCATCTGGAACTAAAATTCCATTTTATTTTAAGAAAGTACAGGGGGTGGTGAAGTTGGAAGAAAAAGTAAAACCATGACAAAAATCATTTCCTCCCATGTGTAGTGTGAAGAGACATAGGCAAACGAATATATAAACAAACTTTAAAAATAAACTTCTGAAATTAATAAGCAAAAGAAAAAAACAACAGAATAAAACTAGACAAGTTGTATGACTCTTAATTCACAGAAGAAATCCAAAAGGCCAATAATAAACTAGTAATCAAAGAAACCGAAATAATTTCAAAAATAATGAAATAATATTTTTCATTCCAAAATTGTCAAAAATTAAAAATAATAATACTCAATGCTTATTAAGGGCTTACTATGTGTACAATAATGGAACAAATACTTTTAAAAAATTATCTTACTCAGTTCCCATTACTAAATCTGTGCAAAAAAGAGTTACTAATATTTCATCTCTGTAGATGGAAACACTGAGACTTACAGAGATTTCCAGAACCTTCTCTACTTTCCTAGAAATCCTCTGTCACATCCCCTTCTCAGCTAAAATTCTGGGACGTTAACTTGCACATATCATATCCACTTCTTTACCTCCTTTTTTCCCACTCATCAAATTAGGGCAGTCATTTATTTCTCCACTTCCCTTAGGCCAGAGAAATTTTTACTTCCAAGTGAACCACTATTTGATTAATCCAGTTGCTGCTTCTCAGCCCATATCTTTGGTGGCCTTGACATTGTAAATCACGTTGTCTTTCTTGAAGTATGTTCCTTCCTTGAGTGTGGCTCCAGCATTTGCAAGTTCCCAGCATTTGCAAGTTCCTTCTGCTCTCTTTGCTCAATCTTCACATCTCTCTCTTTCTGCCTTTTACCCTAAACTCCCCACACTGCAGAATTCTCCAGAAGTATTAGTTACGAACAAGTTTACTTAAATATGTAGGTTCTTTTGTAGACAAATTATTATATCTTATAAAAATGATGTTGCACAGATCAATTTCTTAAGATAAAAAAACAAATATGCATCTATCATCTTAATTCATGAACTCAGACTTCTCACATCACTTGTGTTCATATTCAAAAATTATATTCTGTATTATGATTATTTTTGTACACATGACTTACGATTATTTTTGATACACATGACTGAAATACAGCAAAGTAACTTTCTGATCTCTACAAGGATAATCTTCTAGTAAGTGTTCCAAGATAAAGAAATGAATAAAACAGGCACAACTCTCCTGAAAATCATGAAACAATCAATTTACCTTCATGTTTTTTTAATACAGGTAATGGAACTCAATCATTGCCTTGTTAAATGAATGCCTCATTGAACCTTCTAATAACATACAGTGCAAGTGAGCATTCTTGAATGATGTCTGTAACTTTAGCATCCTATCATGCATTACTGAATTAGTTAGATCCATGCAATTAGAATAAATGATATATCAAAACAAACATATATCAAACCATAAGTATTGCTTCTGTTATTGACTGAACCCCAAGTTAAGGGCTAGAAAATATTTGAGAAATATTAGGCTCTCTTGTCCCAGAGGAGCCTATAATTAACTAATTTTTGAAGGACAAACAGCAGTTTCAATAATTGTATTTGGTTTCCAAATCCCTGATATTAAATTTGGGGATTCAAGAAAGGGAAGTCAAATTTTCCAGGAATTTTTAGGAATTCTTGATATTAAAAATTACTCTTGATGGGCAGCACCTTGGCTCAAAGAGTAGGGTGCTGGCCCCATATACTGGGAGTTGTGGGTTCAAGCCTGGCCCCAGTCAAAACTGAAAAAAAAAAAAATTACTCTTCATTTGGCATAACACTATTTTTTAAAAATAATGAGTGACAATAATGTTAAACAGTGTATCATATTGCCATGGTAGAATTTCACTAAAGGATTTGGAGGTTTTCTAAAAAAATTATGTATGGATTTGTGTGTGTGTATGTGTGCATATATATAAAATAAATACATAGTTTACATGGTTAAAAATATATTTTGTTATTTCAAAAATATAGAAAATGATCTCACCATTGACAATACATGTAAAAACATTAAAAGCAGGAAATATTAATACCAAAAGAAAACTTTATCAAAACTGAAAGATAGGCACAATATTTATAAATACTTAATATTAAAAACTATTATTTTTAAATGAATTTATGGTAATAACTTTCAAAAATTGGATAAAATGGACAAATTTCTTAAAATATATGTATGGTTCCAAAATTCACAAAGAAATGTAGATAAATCTGAAAAGCCCTCATCTATGAAGAAATTGATTTTACCATTATCAATTAATAAAATCTTTCCTTCCTACAAATAATGGCTCAGATGGTTTCACTGGTGAATTCTCAAGGAAGATACAGTATAAATTTTAGAGAATTGATATTAGAGAAACTAGAAAAAGAAACTTTCCATCCCATTACCTCAACATGAAAACTAGATAAAAAGATTGTAATAAAAGAACACTAGAGGGTGGTATTTCTTTTAAACATGGAGGCAATAATTCCCAAGAAAGAAATTATATCCTATGATACATTTATGTAAAGAGATATTATGAACAAGTAGAGTTTTCCCCAGGAATGTTGGTTTAACATTTGAAAATCAACTAATGTAATTCACAACATTAAAGACTAAAAATCAAAACCATATAATTATCTTAATTTATACAAAGTATGTAGCAAATCAGCATGCATTCATGATTAAAACTCACAACTCACAGTAGATTAAGAATAAAATGGAGCTTCCTCAATCTAATCTATTAACAACCCACAGCTATCATACTTAGGGATGAAATACTTCACCATTTCTCTGTAAGATCAAAAATGAAGCAATGATTTCTGTTCTGACAACTCCACTCTCACATAGTTTCGGAAGTCCTAATCATGCAAATAAACGGCATACAGATTATAAGGGGAGAAATAAATGATCTTCTTGTCCAGAAGAGATAATATTCCAAGTAGAAAATACCAAGGACTCTAGAAAAAAAGCTGTAGAAATAATGAATGACTTTAGCAAAATTGAAGGACATGAAGTTGTGTACAAATATCAGTTCTGTTTCTATATTCTGTGTTAGAATTAACAATCAGAAAGTAAAATTTAAAAAAATAACAATACTATTCATAATTAAAATTAAAAATTATGAAATGTTTTGTATATAATTAAAAATTATGAAATGTTTTGAAATATATTTGAAAAATCTGCAAGACCGGTACATTCCATATTTTTGAGAAAAAAATCTTAAATAATTAAAAAAAATTTGAATATGTTTTGATTTTAAATAGACAGCTATATTCAATGATCAGAAGAATTCATACTTTAATCATGTTATTTCTCCTCTAAATTGATCCATATATTTGTAGATTCAATATTAACTCCATCCTAAAAGGCTTTTCTCTAGAAAATGACAGATGACTCTAAAATTTATACAGGAATGCAAATAATCTAGAATAACTGAAACAATTTTGACAATGAAACAAATATATAAAGAAGCCATAGTATCTCACTTTTAAGATTTACTTCAAAACTATTATAATCTAAACAATAGAGTAACAGCATAAAAATAAACATATAAGTCCAGGGAACAGACTAAACAGTTCAGAAATAGACCCATATACATATGGCCACTCAAGTTCGGGAAAAGGGGCCAATAAAATTAAATGGAGAAAGAATATTTATGTCAAATCATGCAGGAAAGGTTGGACAGTCATATGCAAAACACTTCAACCTTTACCTTACACAATACAAAAAAATTAACTCAAAATGAATCAGAGAATATATCGAATAATTAAAATTAAAAAAGTTGAAGAAGAAAACAAGAGGATATTTTAGTAATCAAGATTCTGATGAGGATTTCTTACATAGAACACACAAAGCTCAAAAATATTAAAGAATTAATTTCAACTTCATCAAATTGTTTAAAAATTTTCCCTTTTGAAATACACATTTATAAAAGTAAAAGGGAAACCCATGAGAAAATATTTACAAAACATATGTCTGATAAGACAAAAGTCTTGTATGTAAAACATACAAAAAACTGCAAAAATAAGAAAAAATAAAACATAAAAAGTGAAAAGAAATGAACAGCCACATCACACACAAAAGATATATGGATGATACGGATGGAAAACAGGCACATAAAAAATGCTCGGTATCATTAGTCAGGTGGAAAATGCAAATTAAAACCAAAATAAGATAGCACTGTCCATCTACTAAAATGACTCAAGTTAAAGATGGCCCCTATCAGACAATAACAAGCATGTGTCACAACTGACACTCTCTGATATTGCTTTTGATAATGGAAAATGGTACAATCACTTTGAAAAATATTTTGGCAGTTTCTTGACAAGCTAAACACAAACTTACCATCTCAATAACCATTCTTTGTACTCCTAGGAATATACCTAAGAGAAATAAAAGCACATGTCCACAGCAACCCTTTCACACAATCATACACAGAAGCTTTATCTGTAGTAGACCAAGCAGACTAACATAACCCAAATTTCCACCAGCAAGTGAATGAATATTCAGATGGGGTGTATCCATGCAATAAAATACTCCTTTGCAAAATGAAAAAAAAAAACTATTGATACTATTTTGACTGATGATTGATCAGAACTGATAATGATCAACATGGATATTAATATAAATTTTTCATTATGCTGAGTGAAAGAAGAAAGACAAAGAAAAGAGTATAGTGTGTTGTGATTCCATTTACATAAAATTCTAAACTAACCCATAGATGAGAAATCAGTTTGGAGAGGAAGGAGAGGAGGAAAGAAATGGCTCACATGAGGGACATAAGAAAAGTTCTTGGTATGATGGATTCTTAATGTTGGTCCCAGTGATGAGTTTCTCAGCCCAAACTCATCAAATTGTATAATTTAAATATGTGCAGTTTTTCATATATTATACTCCAATAAATCTCTTAAAAATATCTAAGCATATGCCTACTCTATGACCTGAATTTCTACTCCTAGGCATTTAACCAAGTGAAATAAATACGCACAAAACACTTGTAGAAGAACTTCATAGTAGCTTTTTTCATGATAGCTGAACACTGGAAAGAGTGCATGTCTGTCAACAGGATAATGCAGAAACGGGAGGGTATGTGTACAATGGAATAGTATGCTACTTATCAATGAAAATAAGTAAAGGGCTGACACGTGGAACAACCTTGGATGGATCTCAAAAACATCATGCTGAGTGAAAGAAGCTTTTCACAAGAGTATTTACTAGATGATTATACTGTGTGGTTCCATTTATTACCAGAATAGGCAAAACTACTCCCCAGTTAAAGAAAAAAGTCACAACAGTGGTTTCCTGCTTGGTTGTAGGACCAGGGATTTGGTGGGAGGAAGCAAGAGAGAAATGTCTGGAATAATCCTGTATCCCATGTATCCTAATAGAATTTTGGGTTGTGCTTGCATTTGTTGAGACTCATCAAATAGTATACTTATGAATTGCATATTTGATTGTAAGTCTTTCTTCAAAAGAATAAAAAGAACCAAGGGCAAATACTGATCTCTGGTTAATGATGTGTTCGTAGAGAGGTGTATGTCTGCAACTTACTTCAAAATGCACTTTTAGAATGAAATGATTTCTGAATGGATGGACAACAACTAGATGGACAGATATGTGATAAAGCAAATACTGTAAAATATTAATTGCAAAAACTGTGGTAAGTACGTGAGTGTATATTGCCTTTCAATGTTTCCCCTTTATTAATATTTTATAATTCTTTCATAACTTTGTATATGCTCTGAGCCATGGGTAAAGTCTGCTTTCTACACTTTTTCCAGCCTTTGTAATTTGCCTTGGCCAAAAAATGTGACAGAATAATTGTGTTCCAGCTCTAAGGCTAGATCTCAAAAGGTGATTTGCTCTTCACCTTCCTCCTTCTGGTGAGCAGCTCAGGCCAGGTGGCTTCAGAATAGCCGCACATGGGGGTAAAGTTCAAACTCTGTAGCAAGGGCCACCTGAGAGCCAGTCAAGGTCAAGCATGCAGGCAAGTTCATCAGAGCTGCCAACTTGACCTTCAGCTAACCACAGATGCATGAGTGAGCCCAGCCAAGACTGGGGAGCAACCCAGCTAATGGTTTCTGAGACAGCAGTAGCTAAGGGCATATGCCTATTTTTGGTATGCTGTACAACCTCTCTCTACTTCAAGTTTTCTACAGTATCAAGTTATTTCGTAGGGTTGTGGATAAGATTAGATAACTCACCCAAAGGACTTAAAAAAGTAGAAAATGTACAACTGCTTCATATGGTTGCCTGTTGATAACAGTGGCAATCTCCACTACCTCAGAGAGCTTCCTTGAAGACCAACTCAAAAAATTTGATTGCCACATTCTTCAGAAATAGCAAGAGAAAGTGTAGAAATGATTTATTAATGTTTGTCAAGACATTACTCTTTTGCCTTGATGCCAATCCAAGTTGAGAATTGTCATACATGCCACTTGAAACTGCAAAAGAGAGGAAAAAGCAGATGGGATTTAGAATTTAGCTATTTGCCCCAGTTTCAGACAGCTAAGAGCTCTCTCAAAGGGCAGCCCAGTGAATCAGGTGGCTTTCTGTTACTCCATATAATATTGCCTTGTGTTATTTCTGAAACATAAAGTCTTCAGTTGCATTTCATTAAAAAAAAAAAATCAAGCCACCTGAGCTGAAACCTTTCCCAAACACCTTTCCCCACCATAACCAAACATACATTTTCAAAGAACTCAGTCCCTTAAGCCTGCTTTTCAAGAGAATTGATCAGGTGATTTGGCACGGGGTGGAACCCCTTACAATTACAAAAGCTGGACTGTGCTTCAGGCAAAGGTGGCTGCCAAAGTGCTTGGGCTTATGCAAAACCCCATGCCACTCAAATGAACAGGCCTCCTCAACCAAAATATTTAATATCCAAGAAATTTCCTCTAAATAAACACCATCTTTGTCCCTGGAATTGAAGACTGGGGCACCCACAGGAGGCCTGTGGCAGCTTTATACAGTGTCAAGGTCAGGAAGGCCTCTCCTGGGATTTGAAACCAGGTTTGGCTGGACTGTCATTTTAATATTAATAAGGCAAAGCATAATTCACAATCACCTCTTTTCTTTTACAAAGTTTATATTCCAAAACACTGCTTTGAAAACATTTTGGCCATTTCTTTGACCCTGGGAGACTATAATAAAGCCTCATTTCTTTCTAGAGATTGGGTGTAATTCAGGAGAGGCAGAGGCAGCTGGTATTATATTTAATGCCAGTAAAAGGACACAACCAGCCAGGCCCCCAGTGCTCAATCCATATTTCATGTAAGACTCTTTGGGGGAGTGTGAGGGATATTCGCAGGATGTTCACAGAATAGTTTTGTGGTCAGGAGTTGCAAACCCTGGATAAGACATTTCTGCCCCTCAAATGCTATCTCATGTATTTTTAGCCAGCACACTTTAAAAACACAGCAAGCCTGTCTGTCTACCATTTCAGGACAGATGGTTAAGCTCTCTTGTTCTTGGCTTACCAGAAAATTTGTGAAGTTAAGAGTTGAAGCTTAGGTAACTCACCACTGGCTCCAGAATGTTAAGCACAAATCTTAGAGCTATGGTAGCTGCCTTGCGCAAAGTTCAGCAGTCCCAGATGTTGTTACTGTTCCATAAAGAAACATCTATGCTATCATCCACATCTGTATCTGACAAACGCTAAGATAAACTGGGTTATTTTCTAAAAGAGTTTTCAGAGTCTTATAGATGCAGCCAAAAGTCATAGTTACAACCTGGCCAAACTCATGTAATAATGACACAATTTTTTTTCCCCTTACAGAGCACCACATAGTTGTCTGAAAATATTGTGGGGAATATTTCCTTAAGAGAACCATGAGGAGGTATATGTGAAAAGATTAATACAACCCCAGAAATAGAAACAGACTTCAGTCAACTGGAGCAATTGGAATCACAGGCTTGCTAGCATACCCCCTGCTTCCTAATTAGAAGCTGCTGCCGCTCTGTAATCACAGGGACTGGGGAAAGGTAGTGTCCAGATGAATGTTCCCCCACCCTCCCTGCAGCTGGTCCCAGGGCCTCAGGCCCCCAGAACAACCTTTCTGCTTAATGGAAAGAACATGGGACACTTCTGGCTACCTGGATAAAATGAAGTACAGAGAAGTGGTTATTTACTAAAGGTATCAGGAGCCTGAGAAAATTCCACTCTTCCCTTGGACAGCAGTCTGTGTGGTATAAAGGACTATGGACTTGCCCTTAGAAGGCGAGTGGCCCAGTCTCAATAACTACCTCAGACCCTACATCTTTATTCCCTGACCTTCAAGATAAGAAGACCAGATAAGACACTCTCCAAGGTGCCTGTAAGATGAAAAAATCTAAAGGTCTGCACCTGTATCAGACACCATGCGCTCACCTTGCCTAAGCGACACCCCAGGGACACCTGTTGAGTGATACTCATCTGCTTGTCCTTTAAGAAATGAGAAAGGAGGTGGTGCCTGTGGCTCAAGGAGTAGGGCGCCGACCCTTTATGCTGGCGGTGGTAGGTTCCAACCCAGATCCAGCCAAAAACTGCAAAAAACAACAACAACAACAACAACATGAGAAAGGGAGAAGAAGGAGTGGTCTCTTACAGAGCATTTCTAGCCTTCTCTACATAGTTTATTATTCCAAGAAAGAGGTACTCAGTGATGGGAGCATTTTCCAGAGGTGGGCAATATGTCATGGCACTAACGCTGTTACCACGTCTCTAGCTGTTGCCTTTTCAAGGTGCTGAGGTAACAAATACTAACTCTTTTCTTCCTTCCTTCATTACATAAGTTTAACAAACCTAGAGGAAATAACCCATTTCTTTAGATGTGATGATATGTTAAATTTTGTATGCCCTTGATTAAGGCTTGTGGCAGATTTTGAGAACTGAAGTTTTGCACTTCACATCTGGCTCATGTTCCTATCCTCATGTACTGTAGAGCAATGACTAATTATTCCCCTCCTGATATTACCAAAAGTAGTGGAGTGAACAGTATAGAATCAGTGTTAAGTGTGACAAATGGCTTAGAGCTGTACAGTTTCTTGTTAATAAACGCAATGCACGGTGAAATTTACTCAAACACCGTTCTGGATGATAATGAATGCTGGCACTAATACAAGATGGTGTTTCGGGATTAACTTTCATCATGAGAGCCAAGTTACTGTGAAATTTAAATGGCCATATATGCTTCCAAAGGGTATCAGCACAATAGTACTAAATCATTGCATGCAGTTCTCCGCATTGTGTAGCCGTCAATGTTCTCATCCTGTTGAATTGTTTATTTTGTTAGTTAATATGATCATTATACACTCCACAAATAGTGCATCTTACATGCTGTTTTGCACCACTTTTTGTATTCAAGTTTAATGGCTTTGACATTCTGCCTCTTAAAGTGTTGTTTCCAATGATTGGCAAAAGGGATTGTATTTAAGCACCTGAGGTAATTGCTAGAATATGCTCTTTTAAAGTGATAAAAGGGAAATTATATTGTAGTGATAGTCTCTGCAAGGAAGTTTTGTAATAATGCAGCCATTCTTGAGTGGGTGCGTATTCACCCTTAGATTATTCCACACATCTTACTGACCTCAAAAGGCATAACTGAATTTGATTCAATTATCAGGGGAAACTTGTCAATGACTAAAGTTCTCAAGTCATTGGATTCTATTTCCAACAACTAAGTAGAAGGCCTCACCTCTGGATGGACAGATGAGGTGTCAATTTCTATGAGGAGAATTGAGATTTGACGTTTGAGAGTTGAAATGTCTCAAAAACCATAAATAGCCACTGAATAAATCTTAAGTCCAAAATGGCATGTATTGTATACCACCAGATATAATTGTTCCATTAAAGCTTCAACCTGTGGGTTGGAACCACCAAGCCACAGAAAGGACAAACTCTTGTCACATCAGCCTGACTTACTCAGATTTGTATCAATGCCCCCACTTGACAATGAATGGGGTTAAGGTTCCTGACTAGAGAGGAGCATGTGCTGGAGAAAGCTCAGAACAAAAGTGTGATCCTACTGATAGGTGTCTGTGAGATGAGGAGGAAGGGCACTCAGACCCAAAGGACAAGGGATCTTGGTGTGTCCACCGACATCCTCCAACCTCATCCCAATCTTATTCACAACCACTCCTAATCTTGCTGTGGCTGCAAGAGAAAACACAGTTGAGGGCAGCAGTGACTATGCCTTGTAACTTTAATATACTGACTTAGCTCTGTTGTAGGCAGGCTTTTCAAAGTAAGCTACTCCATAAGCACTTAAAAACTCATGTCAAGTAAGTATTATAGAGCTGAAGTGGAAAGCAATTCATCGGCTCTTAACTTACCCCTCCACATGTGCACACACACACGTACACACATTTGTTCACCCTCACCACTACAATCAGCCCTAGCACTTGGCAAGTTTCCTCTAACAAATATTGATATTCATCAACTCTTGCTCTACCAGGCTCAAGGAACATAAATCTCTGCCTCACCACTGCACTATTGGGCCCAGAGTAGCTATGTTGGCTTTACAACCTAGATACTGCAATCTGTGGCAGGGAGGCAGCAACAAAAGATAATAGAACATATTACTTTTGTTTTTATTATTATTAAATCATATCTGTGTACATTAATGCGATCATGGGGCACCATACACTGGTTTTATAGACCATTTGACACATTTTCATCACACTGGTTAACATAGCCTTTCTGGCATTTTCTTAGTTATTGTATTAAGACATTTACATGCAACATGTACCAAGTTTCTCATATACCCTTGTAAGATGCACTGCAGGTGTAATCCCACCAATCATCCTCCCTCTGCCTACCAGAATTAGCAATTATGAATTGGGCTGCAATAAACATTGTGGTACAAATATCTTTCTTATAATGTGATTTTTGGTCGTCTGGGTATATACCTAGTAGAAGAATTATAGGATTGAATGACAGGTCTATTTTTAGATCTCTAAGTGTTCTCCATATATCTTTCCAAAAGGAATGTATTAACTTGCATTCCCACCAGCAGTGCAAAAGTGTTTCCTTTTCTCCACATCCATGCCAACATCTCTGGTCTTGGCATTTTGTGATATGGGCTAATCTTACTGGAGTTAGATGATGTCTCAAAGTAGTTTTGATTTGCATTTCTCTGATGATTAAAGATGATGAGCATTTTTTCATATGTCTGTAGGCCGGATGCCTGTCTTCTTCAGAGAGGTTTCTCTTCAATTCCCTTGCCCAGCCTGCGATGGGATCACTTGTTCTTTTCTTGCTTATACGTTTGAGTTTTCTGTGGATTCTGGTTATTAAACCTTTGTCGGAGACATAACCTGCAAATATCTTCTCCCATTCTGAGGGCTGTCTGCTTGCTTTACTTACTGTGTTCTTGGCTGTGCGGAAGCTTTTTAGTTTGATCAGGTCCCAGCAGTGTATTTTTGAAGCTGCTTCAATTGCCCGGGAAGTCCTCCTCATAAGATACTCACCCAGACCAATTTCTTCAAGGGTTTTCCCTGCACTCTCCTCTAGTATTTTTATAGTTTCATGTCTTAAGTTTAAATCTTTAATCCAGTGAGAGTCTATCTTAGTTAATGGTGAAAGGCGTGGGTCCAGTTTCAGTCTTCTACAGGTTGCCAGCCAGTTCACCCAGCACCATTTGTTAAACAGGGAGTCTTTTCCCCACTAAATGTTTTTAACTGGCTTGTCAAAGATCAAATAACGGTAAGTAGCTGGATTCATCTCTTGGTTCTCTATTCTGTTCCGGACATCTACTTCTCTGTTTTTGTGCCAGTACCATGCTGTTTTGATCACTATCAATTTATTGTATAGTCTCAGGTCTGGTAGCGTGATTCCTCCTGCTTTGTTTTTATTTCTGAGTAATGTCTTGGCTATTCGAGGTTTTTTCTGATTCCATATAAAATGAAGTATTATTTTTTTCAGGATCTTTAAAGTATGACGGTGGAGCTTTAATAGGGACTGTGTTAAAATTGTATATTGCTTTGGGTAGTATGGACATTTTAACAATGTTGATTCTTCCCAGCCATGAGCTTGCTATGTTTTTCCATTTGTTAACATCTTCAGCTATTTCTTTTCTTAGAGTTTCATAGTTCTCTTTATAGAGATCTTTCACATCCTTTGTTAGATAAACTCCCAAATATTTCATCTTCTTTGGCACTACTGTGAACGGAATAGAGTTCTCAACTGTTTTTTCAGCTTGACTATTGTTGGTATATATAAAGGCTACTGATTTATGAATGTCGATTTTGTAACCTGAGACACTGCTGTATTCCTTGATCACTTCTAAGAGTTTTATAGTAGAATCCCTAGTGTTTTCCAGATATACAATCATATCATCTGTGAGGAGTGAATGTTTGATCTCTTCTGACCTATATGAATTCCCTTGATCACCTTTTCATTCCTAAATGCAATGGCTAAAACTTCCATTACAATGTTAAAGAGCAGTGGAGACAATGGGCAGCCTTGTCTGGTTCCTGATCTGAGTGGAAATGATGTCAATTTAACTCCATACAATACGATATTGGCTGTGGGTTTGCTGTAGATGGCTGCTATCAGTTTAAGAAATGTCCCTTCTATACCAATCATGATCTGATCATGAAGGGATGCTGGATATTATCAAAAGCTTTTCCTGCATCAATTTAGAGAATCATATGGTCTTTATTTTTAATTTGTTTATGTGCTGAATTATACTTATAGATTTATGGATATTGAACCAGCCTTGAGGCCCTGGGATAAAACTGACTTGGTCATGAGGTATAATTTGTTTGATGTGTTGCTGGATTCTGTTTGTTAGGATCTTGTTGAATATTTTTGCATCTATATTCATTAGTGATATTGGTCTATAATTTTCTTTTCTTGTTGGGTCTTTTCCTGGTTTGGGGATCAGGGTGATGTTTGCTTCATAGAATGTGTTGGGTAGTTTTCCTTCTTTTTCTACATTTTGGAACAGGTTTAGTAATATAAATACTAATTCCTCTTTAAAGGTTTGGTAGAATTGTGACATGAAGCCATCTGGGCTCGGGCTTTAATTTTTAGGGAGATTTTATTTGGTTGATGCTATTTCAAACTTGATATGGGCCTGTTCAACATTTCCACTTGATTCTGGCTAAGTCTTAGAAGGTGATGTGCTTCCAAGTGTTGGTCAATTTCCTTCAGATTTTCACATTTCTGAGAATAAAGTTTTTTGTAATATTCATTAAGGATTTTTTGAATTTCTGAGGAGTCTGTTGTTATTTTGTCTTTGTCATTTCTGATTGATGAGATTAGAGATTTTACTCTTTATTTCCTGGTTAGGTTAGCCAAAGGTTTATCCTTTTCAAAAAAACAACATTTTGTATTATTGATCTGTTGTCTAATTCTTTTGTTTTAAATTTCATTTAATTCTGCTCTAATTTTGGTTATTTCTTTTCTTCTACTTGGTTTGGAGTTGGAATGCTCTTCCTTTTCCAGTTGCTTGAGATGTCCCATTAAGTTGTTAGCTTCCTCTCTTTCCATTCTCTTGAGGAAGGCTTACCTCTTAGGACTGCCTTTGTGGTATCCCAGAGGTTCTGATAATTCATGTCTTCATTGTCATTTTGTTCCAAAAATTTGGCAATTTCCTTCTTAATCTCATCTCTAACCCAGCTATCATTCAGCATAAGGTTATTTAACTTCCATGTTTTTTGTATGAGTATGCAGATTCCTGTCGTTACTGAGTTCAACTTTTATTCCATGGTGGTCCGAGAACATGCAAGGAATAATTTCTATTCCTTTAAATTTACTGAGGTTAGACTTGTCACCTAGGATGTGATCGATTTTGGAGTATGTTCCATGGGCTGATGAGAAGTATGTGTATTTAGTTTTGTTGGGATGAAATGTTCTGTAGATGTCTGCTAAATCCAAATGTTGGATGGTTAGGTTTAAATCTAAATTTTCTTTGCTCAGCTTCTTGTTGGAGGGTCGATCCAACACTGCCAAAGGAGTGTTGAAATCTCTGATTATTATGGAACTGGAGGAAATCAAGTTACTCATGTCTGTTAGAGTTTCTCTTATAAATTGAGGTACATTCTGGTTGGGTGCCTAAATATTAATAATTGAAATCATCATATGAAGTGACCATTCTTATACTTCCTTACTTTTGTTGGTTTTAAGCCAATTTCATCTGCAAATAGAATTGCAACACCTGCTTTTTTTCTGATTACCATTTGCCTGAAATATGGGCGACCATCCTTTCACCCCGAGTCTATATTTATCTTTTAACATAAGATGTGACTCTTGTATGCAGCAAATATCTAGTCTGAATTTTCCTATCCAGTCAGCTAACCTGTGCCTCTTTAGAGGACAGTTTAAGCCATTCACATTAATGGAGAATATTGATAAGTCTGGTAAAATTTTGGGTATCGAGTTTTTTGAAAGTCCAGTGGACATTTTTAATCCTTTTGCCACTGTGGAAGTTGGAATTTGATCAAAAGTTTCTGAGTGAGTTTACTTTTGTGGTATGGGATTGGGTTGGTCATTATGAAGGATAGGTCTGAGAATATCCTGAAGAGCTGGTTTGGTTATGGCAAATTTCTTCAACATATGAAGGTCATTAAAGTATGTAATTTCAGCAGAGTGATCTGCAGTCATTCTAATATTCTTTCCTTTGTAGGTAATGGATTTCTTACATCTCTGCTTTCAGAATTTTCTCCTTCATATTAACTTTAGTAAAGTTAATTATGATATGCCTGGGGGATGTCTTATTGGGATTGAGTCATGCTGGGGTTCTGAAACTGTCTGCTATCTGAATTTCAGAATCTCTTGCCATGTTTGGAAAATTCTCTTTCATAATTTCATGAAGAAGGTCCTCTGTGCCTTGCGAGGCCACTTCATCACTTTTAGGGATTCCAGTGAGGCAGATATTAGCCTTCTTTGAATTATCCCAGAGCTCTCTGAGAGAATGATCCATTTTTGCTCTCCATTTCTCTTCCTCTTTGAGAGTTTGGCAGCGTTCAAAGCCTTTGTCTTCAATGTCAGAAATTCTTTCTTCTGCTTGCTCCACTCTGTTACTGAGGGATTCTACTGTATTTTTCAGATCTTTGAGGGCTGCGAATTCTTGCTCCAGTGCATCAAAATCTTTGGTGGTTTTGTCTTTAAATTCGTTAAATTTTTGAGACAACTTTTGAATTTCTCCTTGAATTTCGAATTCTGACTTTTGAATTGCTCCTCGAATTTCTAATTCCAAATTTTCCTCCATTCTGTTAATTTTATTTGCAATCCAAATTCTGAATTTGATTTCTGACATCTCGGCCAGCTGTTTATGAATGGGATCTTCAGTTACATCTGCCATATCTTTCCTTGGGGGGGGGGGTTGATCTATTCTGGTTATTCATGTTACCAGAGTTTTTCTGCTGATTCTGCCCCATGATTGTTTTACACTGTTTGATTTTTCCCCTGGAGTTTTGTCGAGGACCCATACAGTGCTATGGCCTGAGTAAGTGGGGACCTGTTTGTTATGGTGGGGCTAAAGTGGTTCTGTCTTATTTTCAACTGGTCTCTGTTTGACACTAGTGAAACAGTTACTCTGGATTGAAGTCTCAGCTGTGGAGAAATACCAGCAATTAAGTCACCCTGCCCCCCACAGGCAACAATTGGAAAAGGAAAATCAAACCTTCTTATAACCACACACCCAGGGCACCACCTGAATAGTACTCAGGTGATTGGCTCACTTCAAAAAGTCCAAATCAATTGTCTCAGTCAGCACCTGTCTCAGGTGGGAGAGTTTAAAATGTCTCTGGCAACTGGATCACAGGGGTCTTGTCACTACTCAGATATGGCTTACTCCAGTGCTCCATGGAGTCAGGAGTACCTACCCAGCAAATAGATCAGTCTGGGAAGGTTGATGCCTTCTTCCCCACCTTGCACCTCTGTCACACCCAGTCACTGATAGCCCCACAGGGCTGTGACCCCTTTGTCTGTAGTGAACAAATACTCCAGGGGTTTGTACCTGCCTGAATCACAAGGAAATCTATTTCTGCTCAGCCAGGCCACTGCGCTCTGCCTGTATCTAGCAGGGTGAGGTGAGGCCTGACATCCTTGGGCACTTAATGGAGGCTGGGGGGTGTTCACTCAGTTCTAGCCCCACCCCTGATTAATGTTACAGACAGAACAGAACAGAACAACTTTGCGGGAATTTGTTTCTGTTCCTGCTAAATTCCCCTACAGAAGAGAAGCTGTTTTGAGTTCTCAGAGCCTATGCCTCAGGCCCTGTCTTTGCCCCTGCATGTTTGTATTCGGTTAGCTGTCAGTGCTAACCACCTGTCTTCTTTGGTTTATAGGCTGATGATCCCTTGAGGGCCGGGTGCATCTTAGGCTCAGTAAAGCAGTCCTCCAGGTCAGCCCCACCCTGGGAACTTCCTGGCTCTGCACGTGTGTTTATAGATCCCACGCTCCACCCTGGCAAACCCTTTAGTCATGGGGCCTGCGTTTCCATCCCAGATCTGTTCTGTGGTGATTGCCACCTGAGTAGATGCCCAGCCTCCTCTAGTTGCCCGGGGAGACAGGAGGTGTGGCTGTGGAACATCCAGGAGTGAGCCCTACTGTTGCTAAAAGACAGCTGCTGCTCTGGGCCTCGGGGCACCGCCACTCTTGCATGGTTCCCTCTCAGCTGACCATCCTCTCCTCACTCCCATGCTGCAGAATCAGCACTGACCAGCTGCAGTTTAAGCCCTGTCCACACCCCTCGAGAAATCATCCAAGAATCTGGACTCCTGGGTGACAGGCCTCCAGACCTCAGAGTCAGAGTGGAGGGGAGTGCTGGGAACTCAGAATTGCAGGTAGAGTATATATATAGTTTTATACAGTTTGTGCCTGACAGGAGAATGCCATGGTACCCTAGTAAGGGAGGTAGGTCCAGTTTTTAGAGCGTCTCTCCCATGGAGTGTAGTGAGAGGACCTTTGAACTCTGCTCGTTTGTTTGTGGGGCACTCCCAGCTGTTCTCATGGGGGAGGGGACTCCTGTCCGCTTGGTGATGGATTTTGTACCTTTTATTTGTATCCTTGGGGTTGCAGCTTGCCTCAGCAGGGTTGATGTGCATTCTTCAACCTTGTTTCTTGGTGCAGCACTAATCCACCAGGTTACTTGCTAAATTTCTGTCTTTTAACTCTCCTTCTGGTTGGGAGCCTCTGTGGAAACCTGGCTTCAGTCAGCCATCTTGTCTCCACCCCCCTAGAACATATTTCAATGGGAAGGCCAAGGAAGGAAAAAAGCAAAGTGTAAGAATAGCAAATAAAGATACCCTACTGACCTCAAAAAAGTAATAATAATAATTAGATTCATTCATCAGGGAAAACTTATAAGGTGCTAAATATAACATGAAAAGTGTTTCTTGATGAAAGGTGAAAATACAAAGGTCCACTATTTTCCTATATAACTGGCAATGAAAATGAAAAATTCAAATTTGAGATAAAATACACAATGCCACTTATATTAGCATCAAAAAAATGCTTAGTCATATATCTAACAAAATATGTACAGTATCTACATGAGGAAAACTATAAAACTCTGATGAAAGAACTAAAAAATCTTAGTAAACATAGAAATATCCCATATACATATTGTCAAGTTATCGGTTCTTGCCAACTTGATGTGTAGATTCAATGCAATGTCAATGAAAATCCCAGAAAGTTCCTTTGTGGATGTCAAGAAACTGATTCTAAAGTTTATATGGAAAGGCAAAAGACCCTGAGTAGTCAACATAATGTGGAAAGAAACCAGAGTCAGTGGTCTGGCAATCATGAAAATAAACATGTACTACAAAGCTGCAGTAATAAATACAGTGTAGTATTTGGGAAAGAACAACTAATAGATAAATGAAACAGAATAGACAGCCAAGAAATAGACCTAACAAACATAATCAGTTCATTTTGGACAAAAGAGGAAAGGCAACTCAGTGGAGAAGAAAGTCTTCTTAGCAAATGGGGCTGAAACAACTGGATAGCCACATGCAAAACATTAATGTAAACATAGACCTTACCTTTCACAGAAATTAACTCAAAGTTGATGTAAACGGAAACACAAAACCACAAAATTCCTAGAAGATAATGGAAAATAGATGTGATCTGGAGGTTTGAAAATGACTTTTTAGATACAATACCCAAAGCAGGATCCATGATATAAAAAGTGATAATCTGGACTTCATTAAAATGAAAATCTTCGGCTCTGCAAAAGACACTTAAGAGAATGAAAAGACAATTTACAGACTGGTAGGAAATATTTTTAAAACACTTCTCTAATACTAAACTCACATAAAAAATATACAAAGAATTCTAGAAGTTCAGTAATGCAAAAGAAAACAACCCAGTTAGAAATTGGACAAAAGATCTAAAGAGATCTACATCAGAAAAAGTGCACAAATGGTGATGAGCATAAGGGAAGATGTTCAACAGCATAGGCCATTAGGAAACTGTAAGTTAAACAGGGACATGTCAACATATCTATTGAAACACATACAATCCAGAACACTGACACCACTACAAGGTGTTTAAGATGTGGGACAATAGGAACTTTTCATTGTTTGTGGGAATGCAAAATAGTGCAACCACTTTGTAAGAAGTTTGGTAGTTTCTTACAAAACTAAACATACTCTTACTATAAGAGCCGGCAATTGCACCCGTTGGTGTTTTACCCAAATTGGCTGAAAACTTAGGTCCATACGAAACCTGCATCTTTTAGTCACAAATCTTGGAAGAAACCCAGATGGCCTTTGGTAGGAGAATAAACTGTTGTACATCAGACAATGGAATATTAAAAAGCAATGAGCTATTAAGATACAGAATGACAAATGCCAGGAAGGCTATGTTAACCAGTGTGATGAAAATGTGTCAAACGGACTATAAAACCAGTGTATGGTGCCCCATGATCGCATTAATGTACACAGCTATGATTTAATAAAAAAAAAAGAAAATATGTCAAATGATCTATAAAACCAGTGTATGATGCCCCATGAATGCATTAATGTACACAGTTATGATTTAGCCAGCCCCATGCTGAGGGTGGTGGGTTCAAACCCAGCCCTGGCCAAAACTGCAACAACAACAACAACAAAAAAAATAGCCAGGTGTTGTGGTGGGAGCCTGTAGTCCCAGCTGCTCGGGAGGCTGAGGCAAGAGAATTGCGTAAGCCCAAGAGTTTAGAGGTTGCTGTGAGCTGTGACATCATGGCACTCTACCCGAGGGTGGTACAGTGAGACTCTGTCTCTACAAAATAAATAAATAAATAAAAATAAAAATAAAAAAACAAAATAAAAAAAGATACAGAATGACATTGAAGAAACATAAAAGCATATTAATGAGTGAAAGAAGCCAGTCTAAAAAGGCTACATACTGTGTGATACCAACAATATGACATTCTGGAAAAAGCAAAATGAGGAATATAGTAAAGAGACCAATGGTTTCCATAAGGTAAGGGGAGGGAAGGGATGAGAAGGCAAAGCATAGAGGATTTTAAGAGCAATCAAACCACAGACTCTGTATGAAACTATAGTGGTTGATACATTTATCAAAACCCATGGAGTGTACTCCAATGAACCCTAATATAAACTATGGGCTTTTAGGAAATAATGATGTATAAATATTGGCTCCACAATTATAACAAATGTACTACAAATTAATGCAAGATATTAATTATAGGTGAAATTAGAGGTGGTGAACTCCCACACACTTTGCAATTTGTAAATAGTCAAATGTTACCTGGGCCCCTGCCTCTTTCCGTCAGAGAGGCGGGGCATTTCTTATCTATGATTCTTGCCTCTGGCTCCAAGAGTTCTTAGTAAAGTTTCCTAATGTCTTGACATTAACTTGGATACACCAACACCTTTGCTAACAGAAATATAATTTTCTAGGTCTTTCACACAGCTTCTGCTTGCAAGGCAGCAGGAGGAGTTAAAATGCTGAATAACTGGAAGATTCTATTATGCTCTTTCCATTAGCTTATTATTATTTTTAGAGAAACGTATTGAAACCCAGGGTTAAGATGGCTTTAATTCCTTGATGCAAAACAATATCTTGCCAAGAAAAATGACAGCGCCTATAAAAGCCTCTTTCTCCCTTCCACACAGAAAAACCATTGCCACTGGGTTAAGAGAAGATTTTGACATCTCTACAAGGGGATAGGGAGTAAGGAATGCTTGGGTATACTAGCTTATTAAACCAGGTTTGCCATCCTCCTTGTTCCTAGAGGTTTTTGAAAAATCTTTCAGTGTATGTCAAAGTGACTGGGACTGTTGACAAGCTCCAGTTTTGGAGGAATACTTAATAAAAAATTGAACTAGATAAGGAAGAATGAGAGAGAAAAGTATAAATGTTTTATTAAACCATCTTCTTAAAATAGCAAGAAAAGAAAGGATCCAAGGATGACATCTCTTGCTCTCTTGCTCAAGGTAGGAGATTGTGAACTCAGAACGGTGAACCCAGAGAGCCCATGGAAACCTGCAGATTTGATGGGTATGTATTCTTCTTTTATTTCCCCTCCTCTCCAATTTAATTTCATAACAGAATAGGTTATGTCCCAACTCATTGAGATGTTTCGTAGAGTGCTCTATGCTGCCAAGAGTGTAGTCTCCCTTCTCTTCTGCATAGCCTTCTAGTGGGTCTCCTCTGATCTAGAGGCATTAACTGCAGAATGCTAAGGCCCTGCAGCAGGCTCCTTAACCATCTCTGATGCTGAAGATTAAAAATATTGCAAATGCCTGTGATAACTTCTCTTTTCCATTGGTTTTCTCTGTGTCTGCTTGTCAAGCAAAGTTCTTGCGAAGAGCTGTCCTACAGGAGTGGGGCAGGAGCCCAGCCAGTACCAGCAGGGCCCCAGTGCTACAGGTGAGCATGGTAAAGAGACCAATGGGACCCCTCCACAGATTCCATCTCACCTTTCTTTTCTTTCTGTGAAAGTCTCTATTTTCTGAAGTCTCATTTATAAACTTAGGTAAATTCTGTGTTCATTGTCTATGCAATTCAGAAGGTAGAAGATGTCATTTTTGCATTTGGCAATCCGGAAAGCAGATGTGCCATCGTTTAGAGAATAAGAATAAAGTCCTTTGTTCCAGCGATAGAAGGAAACAAGAATAAAGTCCCTTGTATATGGAATATAAAAGAATAAAAATGAATAATGCCTCTGACTCTGAAAAAGGGGATTCCATAGCAGGAGAGTTGCTGAAGCAGATTGAAAGGATTAAAGACTTAGGTGTTTGCTTCCAGACCCTGGGTGCTCTTTATCTGGTTCTCTTATTTTTGTTTGTTTGTTTTGTTTTCTGTTTTGATGGGAGGAAAGGATTTGAGAAAAGGGTAGCTCCAGGAAGCTGCTTTAACAGCCTTAGAACTAGACATACTTTGCCAGGGATTTACAAGATGCTTCAGTTTGGTTTTGCTGTTACTTTTATTTTTGTTTTTTTGACATTTGTTCTTGTTTCCAAAATGTTCAATTAAAATACGTGGCAAAGAGAAGCTGTTCATCCATCCCATCCATTACAATGACAGTTCCCCGCTTCAAACCTGCAAACTGACTTTTTGGGAAATCATTTTGTCTCCTAACAGCAATTGGTTTGCTTTTATCTCCTTACTTCTGATTTTAAAAAATGTTTTTCTCCTTCGATGTGAAATTTCATATTACAAGAAAGATGGATGGCTGGCATTGAATCTGGAAACTCTTACACCCAGAATGACAAAATAAAGAGTGATGCTGAAAGCTGCTCTGCATGAAATCCTTTCTCTGCCCATTCATTCCCCAAATCCCTAACTCGCTCTAAAGAGCTATCCTGAGAACAGAAATTACACATTGCCACTGACTGATTTTATATGATAATTAAGCCTCACCTCATCTTCTATATTTTCCAAATAGACCACAGGGCTGTTTTCTCAAAGATGAAAGAAAATAATGGCAACAATCTCACAATATGTGGTCATTTCAAGGTCACTCACGATCCTATAATTAGCTGCTCCCAAGTAGTTCAAAGGTTGAGTTCCTCAGATGCCAGTAAGTGACACTTTAACACTGTTTCTAAAGGTGCATAGCTGCTGACTTTACCATGGCAGAGGGAGGCTATCGCAGACTTATTCACGAGGCAATGAGGGCTGTCAGCCCTTTGTTACCATCTGGTAAGGGGTGTTGGCAGATATATGGAAATGGAAGAACTGGCACACAGTAAACAAAATGGCCATTTAAAATGCTGTTGTTCAGTTAGAGAGTCTACAAATCAGACTATTAATGCTAAATTGGAGGGAAACCAGACTTCATACATAGTAATGAGCTTTGAAGTTTCGCTTAGATTTAAGAGAAACCCATCATTTTATATTAATGCAAACAGGCCTGACAAGGAGAATGATAATGGAAAGATACAAAAAGTAGGTTAGGACCAAGAAAAACTTTTACAGGCTAGTCCCATGAAGACCAAACACTGGTGAGTGTACGAGATTGCTTCTAAAATGTTCCCATTCAATGTATTTCAGTATCTGTGATTAGAATAAAGTTTGAGATATTGCCCACAGATCTCTTTGTTCTAATTCCTTCCACCGAGGATGAAGAAATAATGGCTAATGGGAAACCTCGAGGTATGAAGATATCTCATGATTAGCATGGATAAGGATTTCATAAATGCAAAGCTCATAATATCCCTTTATTTTTGATAGTTTTTTTTACATATTTACATTTTAAATGGTACACATTTAGTTTACAAGCTCATGTTTAACAGTTATAAAATTCTTAGTAGAAAAGTGAGTTGTTTGAGAAAAATGTTTTAAAACAATCGCGGTGGAAGAGAATCACTGAGGCCAAACTACAGAATCTATCATCTCGTGTTAATAAATGCCACAAGGGCAGTGTAGTAGCGCTTACTTCACCTCGCCTGAGAATGCGTGCAGTCTCTAGTCATCCATAGTAATCAGGCATCATGTAGCAAATCCTTAATTCAGTATGATAATGATTAACATTTATTAAGCCCTTACTTAGTGCCAGAGACCTTACATATATTTTGTACTCAACAGCATCAGGATGAAGAGGTGCTATCATCACCTTCCTTTTACAAAAAACTGAGGCTACGAGGATGAATAAACCACACAACTAGAAAGTGGTAGAGCAGAATTCCAAACCCATGCAATTCAACTTTAGAAATCACAGTCTTAATTACTAAATTAAGTTTCCTGTCAATACAACTTTATACATTTACACAAATAAATCTGAAATTTCAAAAATTTAAAATGTTTTGATTTTAATTTTCCAACATTGCATCCTGGTTTAGTATACTACATCTTCAAATTATCTATATTGCTTAACTTGGCTACAGTGGGTCAGACACTCATAATAATTGAACTGCCCTCATCTGCTTTTTCTCTTGAACTTTGTGCTTCTTAACAGACACAGAAGAATGCCTTTATTGACATCCTCATCACCATGGCTGTCTACTCACCACCCTGAAAGTACTCTAAGCCTGGGTCGCATGGATCTCTTGAGTTAGACAATTTGCTGGTGGAGTTCATCCACTTTCAATGCCATTTCAGATTTGATTAAAAAAAAAAAAGAAAGCGTAGCTTCTGGAAGAAACCTGCTAGGGACTAGTCTTATCAGGTATGATCATCTTGGTCATTCAGCAGAAATGCCTTTGATAATTAAATATGTGGCCTGAACCTTTTAAAGATGGTTTGAACCATTTTTGTCTAGTATCTCCCAGCCCTGATATCTGTAATGAGCTTTTCTGCCTGCTTAATTGACTATGGGCTCCATTGAATACTTGTCCTTCCTGAG
This sequence comes from Nycticebus coucang, assembly GCF_027406575.1. Classification (NCBI taxonomy): domain Eukaryota; kingdom Metazoa; phylum Chordata; class Mammalia; order Primates; family Lorisidae; genus Nycticebus; species Nycticebus coucang. The sequence goes on along the minus strand of NC_069783.1, from coordinate 101,997,203 downwards.
GAATTCAGGTTACTTTGGGTGTATGCTTAAATGGACAGCTTCATTCGTCCTGACCTAGTTACACTATGGGTGCAACAGGAATACTGAGCATAGGTCATTCTCCACGGACCTAAGCACCCGGAGAGGGGTGGAGAATTGTCACCAAGATTTAAAGTGACTTCAGCTCTGATGTGATTTTTATAGCTAAAAAAAAAGCAAAGCAGAGATGTCGGAGCATAGTTTTGCAGAAAGCACTCCAGAGAAAAGTGGATAGTCAGAAACTTTAAGCAGCCATGAAAAGTGGTTCATTGTTCAGTGGCTATTGATAGCACTCCTGCTACCCTATTTTCCATTCCATGTAAACCAAGAGAAATAGTTCTGGCACCGGGAACATGTAGATGCTCATCAACAGGTTAGGCATGCCTTGGTGAGTTTATCCTTCTATTGATATTTCTGCATCAAGAACCAAATAATCAAAAAAAATTAAAGAATATGAATACTATCTATTTACCCAACAATTACTATAATAAACAATTTGCTATACTTCAGACACTGGAGAGAGATAGAGGGAAAAAGAGGTTGGTGTCTCAAACAATTCATTATTAGATCATCTTAATTAATCCTCTCAACAACCCTAAGAGTATGTATTCTCATTATCATCACAGATAGGTGAGTAAACTGAAGTTTCCAGGAGGGGAAGTGACTTGCTGATTTCCACAAAACTGGCACATCCAGGCTGGAGAACTTTTTGTCTAACATCACAGTCTACTCACTGAACATTATTGCCAGGTCTCTATAAAACAAGAAATTTTCCTTGCAGTGGAATTTTTCAAGACTAGGGATACATTTTCCTTAATTCAACAAATATTTATCTATACAAATACAGTAGGACATCTGTAAGTTGACCACACAAGGGACAGTAACAAATTGGTCAACATATGGAGATGTTCACCATAAGAAACTTCTATTGAGAACATGTGGTGCACATCTGGTGTATGAAAATTATGTCAACTTAAGGGGGCGGTCAATGTAAGGAGGTTGTCAGCTATTGAGGTTCTACAATCTTTACCTGGATATTATTATTTTTTTTGTATATATTTTTTATTAAATCATAGCTGTGTACATTGATATATTCATGGGGCATCATTCACTATCTTCACAGACCGTTTGCCAAGTTTCACATATACCCTTGTAAGATGCACCGCTGGTGTAATCCCACCAATCCCCTTCCCTCTACCCACCTCCCCCCTCCTTCCCCTCCCTTTCCACCTTCCCCCTATTCTTAGGTTGTAACTGGGTTATAGCTTTCATGTGAAAACCCTAAATTAGTTTCATAGTAGGGCTGAGTACATTGGGTACTTTTTCTTCCATTCTTGAGATACTTTACTAAGAAGAATATGTTCCAGCTCCATCCATGTAAACACGAAAGAGGTAAAGTTTCCATCTTTCTTTAAGGCTGCATAATATTCCATGGTGTACATATACCACAATTTATTAATTCATTCGTGGATCGTTGGGCACTTGGGCTTCTTCCATGACTTAGCAATTATGAATTGAGCTGCAATAAACATTCTGGTACAAATATCTTTGTTATGATGTGATTTTTGGTCTTCTGGATATATGCCCAGTAGAGGGATTACAGGATTGAATGGCAGATCTATTTTTAGATCTCTAAGTGTTCTCCATATCTCTTTCCAAAAGGAATGTATTAATTTGCATTCCCACCAGCAGTGCAAAAGTGTTTCCTTTTCTCCACATCCACGCCAACAACTCTGGTCTTGGGATTTTGTGATAAAGGCTAGTCTCACTGGAGTTAGATGGTATCTCAAAGTAGTTTTGATTTGCATTTCTCTGATGATTAAAGATGATGAGCATTTTTTCATATGTCTGAAGGCCGCACGCCTGTCTTCTTCAGAGAAGTTTCTCTTCAAATCCCTTGCCCAGCCTGTGATGGGATCCCTTGTTCTATTCTTGCTAATGCGTTTGAGTTCTCTGTGGATTCTGGTTATTAAACCTTTGTCGGAGACATAACCTGCAAATATCCTCTCCCATTCTGAGGGCTGTTTGTTTGCTTTACTTACTGTGTTCTTGGCTGTGCAGAAGCTTTTCAGTTTGATCAAGTCCCAGTAGTGTATTTTTGAAGCTGCTTCAATTGCCCGGGGGGTCCACCTCATAAAATACTCGCCCAGCCCGATTTCTTCAAGGGTTTTTCCTGCACTCTCCTCTAGTATTTTTATAGTTTCATGTCTTAAGTTTAAATCTTTGATCCAGTGAGAGTCCATCTTAGTTAATGGTGAAAGATGTGGGTCCAGTTTTAGTCTTCTACAGGTTGCCAGCCAGTTCACCCAGCACCATTTGTTAAATAGGGAATCTTTTCCCCACTGAATGTTTTTAATTGGCTTGTCGAAGATTAAATAGTGGTAAGTAGCTGGGTTCATCTCTTGGTTCTCTATTCTGTTCCAGACATCTATTTCTCTGTTTTTGTGCCAATACCATGCTATTTTGATCACTATCGATTTGTAGTATAGTCTGAGGTCTGGTAGCGTGATTCCTCCTGAGTAATGTCTTTGTTTTTATTTCTGAGTAATGTCTTGGCTATTTGAGGTTTTTTCTGATTCCATATAAAACGAAGTATTGTTTTTTCAAGATCTTTAAAGTATAACAGTGGAGCTTTAATAGGGATTGCATTGAAATTATATATTGCTTTGGGTAGTATGGACATTTTAACAATGTTGATTCTTCCCAGCCATGAGCATGGTATGTTTTTCCATTTGTTAATATTTTCAGCTATTTCTTTTCTTAGAGTTTCATAGTTCTCTTTATAGAGATCTTTCACGTCCTTTGTTAGATAAATTCCCTAATATTTCATCTTCTTTGGCACTACTGTGAATGGCATAGAGTCCTTAACTGTTTTTTCAACTTGACTATTGTTGGTATATATAAAGGCTACCGATTTATGAATGTTGATTTTGTAACCTGAGATGCTACTATATTCCTTGATCACTTCTAAGAGTTTTGTAGTATTTTCCAGATATACAATCATATCATCTGCGAAAAGCAAAAGTTTGATCTCTTCTGACCCTCTTGGATACCCTTGATCACCTTATATTCCCTAATTGCGGTGGCTAAAACTTCCATTACAATGTTAAAAAGCAATGGAGACAATGGGCAGCCTTGTCTGGTTCCTGATCTCAGTGGAAATGATTCCAATTTAACTCCATTCAATATGGTATTGGCTGTGGGTTTGCTGTAGATGGCCTCTATCAGTTTAAGAAATGTCCCTTCTATACCGATTTTCTTAAGTGTTCTGATCATGAAGGGATGCTGGATATTATCAAAAGCTTTTTCTGCATCGATTGAGAGAATCATATGGTCTTTGTTTTTTAATTTGTTTATGTGCTGGATTACATTTATAGATTTACGTATATTGAACCAGCCTTGAGACCCTGGGATAAAACCAACTTGGTCATGATGTATGATTTGTTTGATGTGTTGCTAGATTCTGTTTGTCAGGATCTTGTTGAATATTTTTGCCTCTATATTCATTAGTGATATTGGTCTATAATTTTGTTTTCTTGTTGGGTCTTTTCCTGGTTTGGGGATCAGGGTGATGTTTGCTTCATAGAACGTGTTACATAGTCTTCCTTCTTTTTCTACCTTTTGGAACAGGTTGAGTAATATAGGTACTAATTCCTATTTAAAAGTTCGGTAGAATTCTGACGTGAAACCATCTGGTCCCGGGCTTTTCCTTTTAGGGAGGTTTTGTGTGGTTGATGCTATTTCTGAACTGGATATGGGCCTGTTCATCATTTCCACTTGATTCTGGCTAAGTCTTGGAAGGTGACGTGCTTCCAAGTATCGGTCAATTTCATTCAGATTTTCATATTTCTGAGAATACAGTTTCTTGTAATATTCATTAAGGATTTTTTTGATTTCTGAGGAGTCTGTTGTTATTTCTTCTTGGTTTTTTTTTTTTTTTTGATGAGATTAGAGATTTTACTCTTTTTTTCCTGATTAGGATGGCCAGAGGTTTATCTGTTTTATTGACCTTTTCGAAAAACCAGCTTTTTGATTTATTGATCTGTTGTATTATTCTTTTGTTTTCAATTTCATTTAATTCTGCTCTAATTTTGGTTATTTCTTTTCTTCTACTGGGTTTGGGGTTGGAATGTTCTTCCTTTTCCAGTTGCTTGAGATGTCCCAGTAAGTTGTTAACTTCCTCTCTTTCCGTTCTCTTGAGGAAGACTTGCAGTGCTATAAATTTCCCTATTAGAACGGCCTTTGCAGTGTCCCAGAGGTTCTGATAGTTCGTGTCTTCATTGTTGTTTTGTTCCAAAAAGTTGGCGATTTCTTTCTTGATCTCATCTCTGACCCAGCTATCATTCAGCATAAGGTTATTTAACTTCCATGTTTTTGTATGAGTATGCGGATTCCTGTTGTTAATCAGCTCAAGTTTTATTCCATGGTGGTCGGAGAAGATGCATGGAATAATTTCTATTCCTTTAAATTTAATGAGGTTAGACTTGTGACCTAAGATGTGATCGATTTTGGAGTAAGTTCCATGGGCTGATGAGAAGTATGTGTATTCAGTTTTGTTGGGATGAAATGTTCTGTAGATGTCTGCTAAATCCAAATGTTGGATGGTTATGTTTAAATCTAAGATTTCTTTGCTCAGCTTCTTGCTGGAGGATCGATCCAACACTGCCAAAGGAGTGTTGAAATCTCCGACTATTATGGAGCTGGAAGAAATCAAGTTGCTCATGTCTGTTAGAGTTCCTCTTATAAATTGAGGTGCATTCTGGTTGGGTGCATAGATATTAATAATTGAGATTGCATCATATTTTTTATTACCCTTAACAAATATGAAGTGACCATTCTTGTCCTTCCTTACTTTTGTTGGTTTAAAGCCTATGGTATCTGCAAATAAAATTGCAACACCTGCTTTTTTCTGATTACCATTTGCCTGAAATATGGATGACTATCCTTTCATCCTGAGTCTGTATTTGTCTTTTAAGTTAAGATGTGACTCTTGTATGCAACAGATATCTGTCCTGAGTTTTTGTATCCAGTCAGCTAACCTATGCCTCTTTAGAGGACAGTTTAAGCCATTCACATTAATGGAGAATATTGATAAGTCTGGTGAAGTTTTGGGTATTGAGTTTTTCAAAAGTCCAGTGGCCATTTTTAATCTTTTCGCCAGTGTGGAAATTGGAGTTTGATCTGAAGTTTCTGAGTGAGTTTACTTTTGTGGTATAGGATTGGGTTGGTCATTATGGAGGATAGGTCTGAGAATATCCTGAAGAGCCGGTTTGCTTATGGAAAATTTCTTCAACATATGAATGTCATTAAAGTATTTAATTTCTCCATCGTAAATGAAACTCAGTTTAGCTGGATACAAGATCCGAGGTTGAAAGTTATTTTTCTTTAGGAGATTAAAAGTCGGTGACCACCCTCTTCTGGCTTGAAAAGTTTCAGCAGAGAGATCTGCAGTCTTTCTAATATTCTTCCCTTTGAAGGTAATGGTTTCCTTTCTCCTGGCAGCTTTGAGGATTTTCTCCTTCATATTAACTTTAGTGAAGTTAATTATGATATGCCTGGGGGATGTCTTATTGGGGTTGAGTCTTGCTGGGGTTCTGAAGCTGTCCGCTATCTGAATTTCAGAATCTCTAGGCATGTCTGGAAAATTCTCTTTCATAGTTTCATGCAGAAGGGCCTCTGTGCCCAGCGAGGCCACTTCATCTGTTTCTGGAACTCTTATGATTCGGATATTCGTCTTCTTCGAATTATGCCAGAGCTCTCTGAGAGAATGATCTGTTTTTGCTCTCCATTTCTCTTCCTCTTTGAGAGTTTGGGAGTGTTCAAAGGCTTTATCTTTGATGTCAGAAATCCTTTCTTCTGCTTGCTCCATTCTGTTGCTGAGGGATTCTACTATATTTTTCATATCTTTGAGGGCTGCAAATTCTTGCTTCAGTGTGTCTAAGTTTTTGGTGGTTTTGTCTTTAAATTCGTTAAATTCTTGGGACAAATTTTGAATTTCTCCTCGAATTCCTAATTCCAGTTTGTTAATCTTTTCTGCAATCCAAATTCTGAATTCGATTTTTGACATCTCAGCCAGTTGTTTATGAATGGGATCTTCAATTGCATCTGCCATACCTTTCCTTGGGGGGGTTGATCTAATCTGGTTATTCATGTTACCAGAGTTTTTCTGCTGATTCCACCCCATGGTTGTTTTACTCCCTCTGATTTTTTCCCCTGGGGCTTTGTCGAGGGCCTGTACAGTGTTGTGGCCTGAGAAACTGGGGCCCTGTCTGGTATGGTGGTGCTAAGTGGTTCTGTCTTGTTTTCAGCTGGTTTCTGTTCCACCCTAGTGAAACAGATACTCTGGATTGAAGTCTCAGCTGTGGAGAAATAGCGGCAATTAAGTCACCCCACCCCCCACCGGCAAACAATTGGAAAAGAAAAATCAAACCTTTCTACCACCGTGCACCCAGGGCACCACCTGATTTGTCCTCAGGCGATTGGTTCAGTTCAAAAAGTCCAAATCAATTGTCTCAGTCTGCACCTGTCTCAGGTGAGAGAGTTTAAGAGGTCTCTGGGAACTGGATCACAGGGGTCTGGTGACTACTCTTGTGTGGCTTGCTCCAGTGCTGCGTGGAGTCAGGAGGAGCCACCCATCCAATAGATCAGTCTGGGAAGGTTGCTGCCTCCTTCCCCACCTTGCACCACTGTCATACCCAGTCACTGATAGCCCTGCAGTTGGCTGACCCAGTTGCCTGTAGTGAATCGGTACTCCAGGAGTTTGCACCTGCCTGAATCACAAGGAAGTCTGTCAGGCCGCTGCACTCTGCCTCTCTCTTGCAGGAGGAAGTGAGGCCTGACAACCTCTGGCACTTGATGAAGGTTGGGGGGTTTTCACTCAGGTCCAGTCTCACCCCTGATTAATGTTACTGACAGAACAGAAGAGAACAACTCTGTAGTTCCCCTGCAGAAGAGAAGCTGAATTGAGTTCCAAATCAACTTGTCTTTGCTCTTGTATTGTCTATAGGCTGACAATCCCCTGAGGGCGCTGTGCATCTTAGGTTTAGTAAAGCGGACCTCTGGGTCAGCCCTGCCCTGGGAGTTTCCCTGGTTTGCAAATTGGAGTAGTCTCAGGCAAATCCTATACTCAGAGTCTCTGGTTGCCCAGGGAGACAAGGGGTGTGGCTTCAGATTATTCGGTAGTAAGCCGTATTGCTAGCAAAAAGGGCTGCTGTTTTGTGGCTCAGGCGACCACTGCTCCGGTGTAGCTCCCTTCCGGCCAACTGTCCTCTCTCCGCTCCAGTACCCCAGAGTCTGCACCAACTGGCTGCAGCCCAGCACTGTCTACACCCCTCCAGCAATCGCCCAAGAGTCTGGACCCCTGGGAGACAGGACTCCAGACCTTGGAGTGAGAGCAGAGGGGAGTGCAGGGAGCGCTGGGAGCCTGGGGTTGTGGGCAGAGAACACACACAGCTTTACACAGTTTTATGCCTGGCCATATTGTCACCAAAAGACGGCTGTCGCACTGTGCCTCAGGGAACTGCCACTCCGGTGCTGTCCCCTCTCCACCGACTGGGACTGGCCTCCAGACCTCAGTGTGAGTAAAGTTGAGCGCTGGGAGCTCAGAATTCCAGGTAGAGACTATATACAGTTTATACAGTTTTATGCCTGGCAGGAGGACACCGTGGCACCCTAGTAGGGGAGGTAGGTCCAGTTTTTAGAGGGTCTCTCCTGTGGAGTGTAGTGGGAGGACCTTTGAACTCTGCCTGATTGTTTGTTGGGCACTCTGAGCTGTTCTCATGGGGAAGGGGACTCCCGTCCGCTTGGTGATGGATTTTGTACCTTTTGTTTGTATCCTTGTGGTCGCAGCTCACCTCAGTGGGGTTGATGTGCGTTCTTCAACCTTCTCTCTTAGTGCAGCTCAAATCCACCAGGTTACTTGCTGAATTTTTGTCCTTTAACTCTCCTACTGGACAGGAGCCTCTTGGAAATCTGGCTTCAGTTAGCCATCTTCTACTTGGATATTATTGTAAGCAATCTGTATGCTGCATAGTGAAGAGATAAAATCATAGCAATAGAAATTGGTAATTGTCACAGAGAACTTACTATGGATAGAAACATTAATTTATTATCTCATCTAAATCTTACAACAATACTATGTGGTAGTTGCCATTATTTTATTTAAAAAAATTGAAGATTATGGGCAGTGCCTGTGGCTCAATGGAGTAAGGCACCAGCCTCATATGCCGGAGATGGTGGGTTCAAACCCAGCCCTGGCCAAAAACTAAAAAAAAAAAAAAAAAAAAAAAATTGAAGATTAAATAGCTTGGACCTCTTGTCCATGAGAATGAAGTGAGAGCACTTCATCTTCTCAGTGACTATTGGTAGTTGCCCTGCTACTCTCCTGGAACCTTAACTCAAATTTCAAATGAACAAATAAAATAATCAGGAAGTGACTTACAGATACATAGAACATCATGAAGCAGAACTATAAGAAATTGAATGGACACTTAAGGTCTAACTAATATAGGAATTGAGGCTTTACTCTGATTTAAAGAGGGATGTATGCTTTTATAAGAAAACAAACGAAACCATCAAAGATTTTGTGTGCAGTAGAGACATAACATAAGGTCTGTGTTTCACTTCTTTATGCTATTGGCTTAAAATCAATATGCCTTAAATTGCAAGTTCTCTGTTCAATAGTGGTAATAGATTTTATAACTTCCCATTTCTCTAATAGAGATCATTTGTACCTGACTATATTAATGAAAATGCTTTCAGTTGCTTGTAACAGGAACCCCCTCAAGGTCACTTAAATAGAGAAGAAAAATAGGTTAGAGATGCATATGGGAGATGTTTCTATGTCAGGTACCTGAATAGCCCATGGCTAGTTTCAGACATCATTGTATCTAGATGCTTAAAGGATGTCATCAAAAATACATCTCTCATTCACTCCATTTCTTGTCTCTGCTTTGCTCTATAGGTGATGCAAAGCTGATGCCCAGGCTTACTGGTTCTTGGTGTTCATGACTAGAATGGGAGTCATGAGTTTGTTTGCATTCATGATAAAGGAACCTTCTGGATCGTATGCCCACCCCTAATCTGGCTTCCAGTCAAGAGGGATTCTGATTGGTCAGGAGAGAAGCCTGAGCTTCATGACCCTACTGGGTTAAGAAGGAGTAGTTCCCACAAGGAAGACATAAATATTCTAGTCCAACAAAATTGAAAAGGAAAGCTGGATAGGCAAAAATAACAGATATAACGTCCACTAAGGTAGACCCCTGAATGGAAAGAGAAACCCTTGTCTTCTCATATGGCCTTCCTTGGACAGAATTCCATTGTTAGTCACTCCCCCTAGATATGGCAGTGAGGGCACTTTTTAAAGCAGGAAGGCAGAAGCAGAAATCCATTGTCACCTAATAACAGTTTATTAGGCTACAGCCTTTCAGACTGTCCATTTTACCACCTAGTTTTGCCCAGGGCAGTCTCTAAGTCAGGCATCCTCAAACTGCAGCCTGCGGGCCACATGAAGCCATGTGAATTATATGTGTTCCCGTTTTGTTTTTTACTTCAAAATAAAATATGTGCAGTGTGCATAGGAATTTGTTCATAGTTTTGTTTTTTTTTTTAAACTATAGTCTGGTCCTCCAACGGTCTGAGGGACAGTGAAATTGGCCCCCTGTTTAAAAAGTTTGAGGACACCTGCCCTAAGTAATACATGTTACTGAAAGTGTAGGTTCAGTTAATATGGAGTTTAAAAAAGAAGCAAAGTGAATGGACCTTTGAGGAGATTAATCCTATACTGTAGACTCAATAGCAGGTTGCAGTGAATTCAGAAACCTGGACTGTAGTTTGCCCCTAAATTACTCACGGGGGAGCTTCAGGAGGGAAGAAGTATCCCACACTGGAGGAGACTGATAGCCGCTGATGTTTAGAACATGTGCCTGGCACTGTGATAAACAAAGTACCTAAATTATCTAATCTAACCTTCTCAAGAAAATTTTACTATCTCCATTTTATGATAGAAGAAATATAAGTAACTTAGTCAAGGTCACATAGTTATTAAATTGTAGAACAGTGATGAACAGGCAGGACCCATAATGCTCCAGGCCACACTGCTATGGTGCTGTATAAGGGTTCACATAGATGAAGCCTGGGTGTCCTTTCAACTCTGGGGGCTTCAAGGATTATCTGTGGGAGGGAGTCAGACATCATTTGTATGGTATATGACTCTCACAACATTCCTTCATGGTTCTGCTCCCAGTTATTGGTGTTTATGTGTGCTGACAATTTCCCTAAGGGAATATTTCCTAAGCATGGAAAGCTGATGGAGCCAACAGGAGAACAGCAGAGAGGAAAATCACCAACAGTTTGTCACCAATCCAAGATGATGGCTGGAGTCTAATCTACTGGCTGTAGGTGATTGCTGGGAAGCTCCTAGGGGTCAGAATGCTACAGTAAGGCCCTGTGTGAGTGGGTAGGTTACTGGGTCTACAGGTGGAAATGTAGCCCTAACCACTGGGAACTTGCCTGCCAACCAACAGGGAAGCTCTGTTGAAATTGTATCTTATAACTTCCTCTGCCTGGATTGCAGTCACAGAGTTAGACATTTTTGTTTAAAAAATAAAATAAAATCAGACCATAGATTTTAAGTGTATTGACCTTGAGGATCTAGCCAGGAACCCATAAACTTGTGTCATTTTGAAAGCCTACACCTTGAATTTTGCATGTTAACCCTTTCTGTATTTTCCCAAGATCTAGCTACACATGCCCTAACCCCATTTTTCACCTAGATTCTAGAATCTTGGACAATTTTCCTAGATGTCAGCGGGTAATACTTAGCAGCTGAATTTGATGTCATAATTAAGCCTGGGCTCCACAACCCACATTCCTGCCAAGCAGGTGTACTGGCTGTGTAAGGATCCAAATTCACATATAAACTCAGATTGGACCAAATGTCTGCAGCAGCATCAGTCCCAAGGAATGTATCCTGAAGATGCATGGAGTACCTGGATCCCTACCTCATTCCTTAAACACACCCTAAAAGTAATTCTAGACAGACTTAGAATTAATTAGAACTAATCAAAGCTTTAGTTTAATTTTAAGTTTTGGGCGAGAGTCCTTCCTTTTCTGAGTATCAGAAAACCAAGACCTTACAAAATAAATTATGAATAAATTTGATATGATAAAGTGAAGAACATTAATATGGCAAGACAAAGAAGGAGACATAAAGAAAGACAACAAAATTTTTCAAATGGTCAAAACATAGGCAGGTTACAAAATATATATATATATTACACACAAATACAATACTATCAAAATAATTAAATAGAAAATTAGTAATGAAAAGAAACAAGTGTGTTGAGTGAAAGGAGCTGATCTAGAGGTTACGTACTATACAATACCTTTATTCAACGTCTTCAAAGTGCAAGAATGAGAGAGTGGTAGGCTGGGGGACAGCAGGGTGGTGAATGTGACTGGAGGGTCCTATGAGGAAATTTCTTTCTTCTTCTATGTCTTGATGAAGGTGGTGGTTATACATGGGATTAAATTGCAGGAGGCGGTGACCTGCCCTCACTACACACACAACAGAGTATGCATGAAAACTGGGGAATACTAAATAGGATCTGTAGTTAGGTCAACAGCACTATAGCAAGGTCAGCTTTTTGGTTTTTATATTGTAACACCATTATATTAAATGTCATTTTGGGAGGAAGCTGGCCAAAGGGTTTTCAGGATTCAGTGAACTATTTTTCCAACTTCCTGTCCATTTGTATTCATTTCTAAATAAAAAGTGAAAATTAAGATAGAATCCTCAAATCCAACTTAATTAAGCAAATACGAATTGAAAGTGGGAGATGCCATTTTCTATGTATCACGTTAAAAACTTTTAACAATACTCAGTTTGGGGATGTTTAATGGGTAGAAGGGAGTCCCCACCGCCCCAAGTACCTCTGTCTATGGCTGTCTTTGCAAAGAGAGTCCTTGCAGATGACCAAGTTCAGGGGAGGCCATTAGGAGGACTTTAGTACAATATGACTGTGTCCTTATAAAAAGGGGGAGTATGGATGCAGAGACAAACATGCCCAAAGAGAAGACATGTGTAGACACAGGAAGAAGACCTCATGAAGATGATCACAAGCCAATAAATGCTGAGCCCCCAGCACCTATGAGGGAGGCCTGGAGCAGGCCCTTCCTCAGAAGCAACCAGCCCTCCTGACACCCTGATTTTGTATTTCCAGCTTCTCGAACTGTGAGAATTTCTGTTGTTTAACCACCAGTCTTTGGTACTTTGTTATGGCAGCCCTAGCAACTGAGGGGTATGGGAAACAGGCAGTTTCACACAATGGCAGTGAGAGTCATAAACTGGTGTGACTTCTTTGGAAGGGAATTTGGCGATATTTATCAAAATGTAAAATTACATGTCAATTGGCCCAGTAATTCTCCTTCTGTGTAGTTACCCTAGGGATATAGTGTTATATTTTATAAAGATTTTCTAAGAATATTCATTGCAGTGTTATTTTTAATAACGTTGACAATAATTTATTATATGTTTCAAAATAATTTATACTTGGAATGTTCCCAAAACAAAGAAATGATAGATACAATTTGAGGTGATAGATATGCCAATTACCCTAATTTGATCATTCTATGATCAAATGCTTATATGGCATGTTCCCTATAAATATTTACAACTATTACATATTCATAAAATATAAAATAAAATAAATTTTTAAAAAGAAGGAAATAAAAAAACTAGTCATGAATATAGTGAAAAAGAAAATGAAATAACCCAAGTGCCATCCCCTAGAAAATGGATAATTAATCAGTTGATTCCAAGTCGTATAATACAGATCCACAATATTTTATTAGCACATCAAAAATTTAAAAGTTCTGGAACACTGAAGTTTCAAAGAGAGTTTTCGGCACACTTAATTTCATGATGAAAGCTACTCTGTGTTGAGATGAAGCTTTGTAAAGTCTTTATTTGTCCCAAACAATGTAAATATTCATTTGTTACATTGCAAAAATAGCAGTATGGTTAAAAAAGAAGTACATCCCCAGATATTTCTATGAGTTTTCTTTCACAGAGTATCACTTTCTAAAATTTGGAAACTGGCAAATACTAAATTATATCTAACCCAAGGGACTCAAGAAAAGAGAACATGACCTTACATTCACAGCTGATGAAATGTGCTAAAAATACAGTATATAGTGCCAATTGGATAGATAAGCAAAGATATTACTAAATGAAAAAGAATAAAGATATAAAACAGTATGCATAAAAATGTTATTTGGGTAAATGCTTATATGTGCATAAACATAACTGGAAAAATACATAAAAACTAATTAAAATGTTTTACTCTGGGAATTGATAGGAGTTCTGCCATTATTCTCTGCAAAGATGCCCTAGTCGGCAATGTACTCAGTGAGGTAGAAAGCTTTGTGGAGTCTGGTGTGGGCAGCTAGTCTGTGAGTAGCTGAGAACCACGCTCACGGTGCCTTGACCCTGGATACCCTTAACCTGATTGGCCTGACAATACATAATTTCTGAACAAATGCCTCCCAGCACTAATGCATTGCCTTCTTTGGGGCTTAACATAGATTAAATAAGCATCTCTAAAGAAGCTGATAAATACTTACCATTAACATGTAAAGGAAAGAACATTAGTTTATTATGCTTAATCTATCACCAAAAATGTGGATGTCTTAATAAACACATTTGAAAGATGAACGCAGAGAGCAGAAATCACATTAGCAATAACAAATAGACAGACACACTCTCCAGGAAATTGTAAGACTCCATTAGTAACAACATCTCATCCCTTGCTATTTTTGCCTTGTATTAATAGCTCCTTAAAGAACTAACTTTAGCTGAATGGAGTCATTTGAGAAGACATGGAATGGGTTACTAAATGGATACTGTGCAAATTAACTCTAGGAAACTGGGAACTGCAAACTCTCTGTTATTACCCCCACTAAACCTCCCCCCAGCAAACTGTTTCATTGGGCCTTTGGACCCCAACCTGGTTACTTTGGACCAGAGCTCAAAGCTGAAATGGACTCTTTTTCCCATCCTGCTGCTGTGGGTGGAATAGTTCTCACTTCATTATTTATAAAGTAAAAAACAAAAACAAAAACAAAAATTTAACTTCTACTTTCATTTCTAGATTTAGCATCTTACAGAGAATAAGATTACAGTTTTACAAAGTTTAATAAAATCTGAGTTTATGGAAGCAAAAAGCATTACCTTATTTTACCTGTTGTGTGTGTGTGGTCTTTTTTCTGGACATAAGCCAGAGATTGCCCCAAATTCATCATGTTATAATTTCTACTGAAGGCTTCCTTTTTTATGCAGGAAGTTAATTATATTTCTATACTTGCTTTATAGTTTTGCTTTAAAAACCTCCTGTTCTAGACTACATCATTACACCCCACGGATCCATTATTCCTTCCTCACAGGCTTTGCTACGATGTAGTATTACTTTCCTTTCACATCAGTTGCTTTCCAGTCAGGTGGTTTATATTTTTCACTTTATAGTCCTCCACTCCCAGGACTATATCCTCCCCTCCTTCCTTCCTTCTCCTCTTTCTCCTTCCGCCCTCCCCCCTTCCTCCTCCCTTTTTCTTCTTCCTCCCTTCCCTGCTTTTTTCATCTCCTTTTCCTCTCTCCCTCCACTTACTTCTCTTCCCTTTTACTCAACGCCTGCGGATTCCTTCTCTTTCCCCCTCTCTCCCTTCCTCTCTGTCTTCCCACCTCCCTCCCTTCACTTCCTTTTTCCCCTGCCCTCTCCTTTCCCCCCTCCCTCCCTGCTTCCCTCCCCAACAGCTCCAGTACCCCTGTCCCAGGATTGTTCTCTCTCCACCTGGTTTCCAATTTAGCCATTTTAGAAATGATTCCATACAATCAGCTAAAACTTCCCCCTTATTCTTACATGAATAAAACAAAATTCTTCTGTTGCTTTGTTTGTATATCCTGAATATTCAGAGCTTTCTACAGTACCAGAAAGGCTTTCCTGTAAGAGTTGAACTGTCCTGCAAGCTTTACAGGACTGCAGCTGATCAGACTATAGCACCACCCTGCAGATCACCATAAGCAATTCGCCTGCAGCTGTAACTCCTCCTGAATGCACCACACTTTTCCTCAAATACATAGACTTTATGGAAATTGCACTTGAGACTTTGTACATCTCATGGTGTTATAAATACATCAGACACAGAGTACCCTCTGGGACTCCTTCCTCCCTTTCCCTGCAGCTTTTTGTGTCAGGGTAGCTCAGAGGCACTGCTCTGAATGTGGTATCCTGTCAGAAACAGGACAGTTCCCAGACAAAATTTTTCATGCCCAGTTTTTCTATTTCTTTACCCATCAGGTCCCATGATGCTGAGTGAAACAAAGCAGCCCTCAAGACATCAGAGCTGTCATCTACCCAAGTTCTTTCTTAAAATGGCTAAAAGGATCAGATTAGGAAAGCCTGAAAGTCAAAACACTTTCAGATTTCATATCCAACCTTTCACTATTTCCTCCTGAGCTCCAAGACTCTGGTGACCTCTGATTCCTATAAGAAGGCTTTACCGGACTAAAATCTGGAGTGTGCCTACATAAAATGTCTTTCTTAGCTCTTAGGAATGAGAACTCCCATATGAACATGGCTAATTCTTCATCCCATTACCTCTTTCCCATCTACGTAACCTTTTAAAGCTCATCAGTATATAGATACTAAAAGAGAAACCTAGGGAGAAAGCAGACAAGGATGGTATTTTAAAAGCCTGTACTATATGGGCCAGATGCAATAGGAACTCAGAACAGATGAACAATTCCTCTGCAAGTTAACACTTGTAATCTTATTATAAATGAAGTTTATCACTTTGATTGTAAGTTACATATTGCTATATTTTGATGGCCTTGCTAATATCTAATGTCCATTGACATGGAAAAGAGTATCAGCTGTTCTCATACAGAGACTGAGGGGGATTTATCAACCCAAACAAGCCTGTGATGTCAACTGGCCTTAAGTCCTCCTTGTGAAGGCGAGGAACCAGCCATCAGTAAGAAAATGAAGGTTTAGTCAGGAAGTGCACTCCAGGTGGCACTCTGTCGTACATTTGATTAGTAATTTTGGAGACTGGTAATAGAGTTCATTTCTTAAGGGCAAATTGTAAGTTGGCACAGTTCAACATAATTGATTTTTCAGTCTAAAATTTCCAACTTAGAGAACTTCAGAGCAATGCAACCATTCATTTTGCTGGAACCTCGAGACACTGTGCAGAGCCTGCCTGGACAGATCTCCAAGGCTCGGCAGAATCCTCTTTGTACATCCATGGATTCTCATGCCTGCCTCTGTCCTGGGACTTACCATACTTCTGATTGTTAATAGTCTAGCTCCCTTCTTAGACTGTTGGTAGGATTATTCTGTATTCCCAGTATCTAATACAGTGCCTGAACATGTAATTAAAAAAAAAAAGGTTGCTGAATTAATGAAGAAACATATAAATCATGAATTACTTCCTAGCAGGTCAATACCACAGCATAGCTCTTTCAGAAATTGTAGATACATAAAATAAGGCAAGTTCCTGTTTTAGTAGCTATGAAATCATTAGGCTCTTATGTCGGAGTCGCAGCGCCGCCGACCAGCAGAGACGAGGACACCAACGAAGAGTCAAAGGTAACTTTTATGCAGCAAGCTCAAAGGACAGAACAGGAACGGGAATGGGAACTAGGAACCTCTCTGCACGGAACCGTTGTGCAGCCTTATATACCTTTCCTAAGCCAATCAGAGTAGAGTACACGTGTTCGGGAAATGCACATGTTACAGTCCAAAGCGGGAGCAGGCATACAGCACGAGCGCAGCATGCACCTACACAGGCCAATCAGGAGGACTTCCTCAAAGTTGTTTATTAGTTAGGTTCAGAGTGACTTCCTCTCATCGCCAATGTTGGCTCTCATCCTGGGGCATGTCCGGATCAGCCCCGACATCTCCCCCTTTCTGTATAAATACAGAAAAACCAGAGACCGTGCCTGTCTTAGGTTGCTCCTAGCCTGTCGTGCCCTTACCCGTCATTGACCTCCTAGGCAGCATGGCCTGGGGTCTGTCTTAGGTTGGTGCCGACAGCCAGGAATGCTTACCCGTCATTGACTACCGGTCTAGCATGTTGAGCCAAATGTGGGGAGAGTCACCAGCTTCCAGAGCCAGCATGGCTTGTGTCAAGACAGTAAGTCGGCGCTGCCGCTCTTTGTGCGCCTTAAGGAAGCACTTTAGGAGCCCTCCCAAGCCTAGGAGTACTGCTAGGCATATTAGGCCTGCCCAGTGTTTTGTCAAGTTAGCAACCTGTAGCAATCCCTTAATGGGCGTTGATGACATCCTGTGTATAGAGGGCAGTGGCTGTGTTTTCGGCTAGTTCGTTCAACTTGGTGGCTATGGAGATTGAAGTGGCCAAAGCTGCAGCGGCGGCCGCTGCTGCTGCTTCTGATGCTGTCACCGCAGCTATCACTGCAGCCGTGATTCCAAAGTCCCATTTGCTACGTGCCAGCACAACAGGTAGATGTTCCTCCGGCACCTGTGCTGGCATAGGCAGGAATGTGGGGACCCGGGCCACTATGGCGGTGTCACTTTGTGAGGCATACCAACATTGGGAAAGAGCACATGTGTTATTTTGCATACAGTTTAAGAGCATTCTGTGCATTGGATAGATTAAACAGGATGAACATAAAGGGTGGGTGGACACATACAGGGGTAGGTGCAAAAGGGATTTTCTCTTTTGGTTTTGATATGTATAATTATAACCTCCGAAGGTATCATTTGAATACGTAAAGAAGGAGGGTGAAAACACAAAACCTGTTTGAAACCCAGCGTGGGGTGAGCGCACCTTGGCACCCGGTCCACTCAGGGGGCCAGCGGGACTCGGAGGAGCATCGGGGGTGCCGACGGGGTATAGAAGCAGTGTAATTCCATTCTGCCTTAGGTAGAAAGTGAGGTGTTGACAGGGAAGCTGTCACAACTCTAGATCCATTTTGCTGAAATAAGCCTAAAGTTTTATTTGCCAAGCGGATACAGGGGTTGGGCATATTGCCGACTGTCGTGTTAGGAACAGTTGTAAAGCATAAACTACCATGGAGCTGGGACTCCCTGGAGGTAAAAGCGGCATGAGCTGTGCCCATAGGGACAGTGGGGAGCCCGGTAGTGGTGCTGGTCGTAAAGAAAAGGGGGAAAAAGTAAGGAGGTATTACTGAGCGGCATTGGGTACGGCCAGGCCCTCACCAGTGTCCATAACAGACGCCGCTGGCTGGTGGGGCAGAGGAGAGTCATCAGGGAGAGGATGAGGAGGGGGCTCACGGTTTTCCATGGGTGTGGCATCCTCACGAGGTGGATTCACCGGGCGGACGAGACGGTCCGGGACCCACACCGGGGTTGGTTGGTCCTGTGGAAAAACACAAACCGCACCTCGGTTCCAGGTGAGAACCGGGTCTGGGCCACGCCACTGCCCGGTGAGAACATCCTTCCAGCGAACTTGCACTGGGGAGCCGGTCTGACGGCTGAGGCAGTGGCGGTCCGTGGCCGCCTGGCCCTTGGAGTCCAAAGTTAAAAAATTTAAAATGAAAAGAATGGTATTTAGTTTGTCCTTCGGGGAGCGATGTGAGGAGACAGCTCCCCCTTTTTGTTTAATTAATTGAGTTTTTAGAGTTAAATGGGCTCGTTCTATGATGCCTTGCCCTTGAGGGTTGTAGGGAATTCCATGAATTAGGGAGATGGAAAAGGTGGATGCAAATTGTTGAAACTGAGCGGAGCAGTATGCAGGGCCATTATCTGTTTTGATTTGTTTAGGAGTTCCCCAGGCAGCAAAGGCTTGCAGGCAATGGTTGATTACATCTTTTGCCTTTTCGCCAGTATGGGCGGAGGTGAAGATGATTCCAGAATACGTGTCAATAGAGACATGTACAAATTTTTGGGTTCCAAATTCGGGGACATGGGTCACATCCATTTGCCAGATATGGTTTGGGAGGAGGCCTCGGGGGTTAACTCCCAGACATGGGGCTGGGTGGTGGGTAATACAGGTTGAACACTGTTTGACAATTTCCCGGGCTTGCTCCCTGGTAATTTGGTATCGGTGGCGAAGGGTATTAGAATTGACATGAAACAGACTATGGAAACGTTGGGCTTGTTTTAGGGGGTCCAATACAAGGGCGGTTATTTCTTGGTGAGTAAGGGCATCCGCGGCAGCATTGCCTTGAGCCAGCAGGCCAGGGAGACCAGAATGGGCTCGGATGTGGCCTATGAAGAATGGCTGCTGTCTCTGCCAGATGAGTTGTTGCAGGTTGCTTAAGGCCTTTTGGACCGTTGACCGGGTAGAGATGATACCAACATTCTCAATTACTTGAACTGCCTGGACAACGTACGCACTGTCAGACAGGAGGTTAAAGGGGGTGTGAGGGAACATATGGAAAACTTGTAGTACAGCCAGTAATTCTGTCTCTTGGGCGGAGTTGGTTGGAAACTGGTGTACAATTTGCTGCTGAGGGGTAATAATTGAGGCTTGGCCTGTTCTGGAGCCATCTGTGAAGATGACCATGGCTTTGGGGATGGGGGTGGGTTTTGTGATTCTGGGGAAAATAAGGGGGTTGTTGAGGCAGAACCGGATTAATGGATGATGGGGGTAATGATTATCGAAGTGAGCTGTGGTAGTGGTGATTACGATAGCCCAAGTATCATTTGTAGAAGAGAGGTACTCTAACTGGGCAGGTTGGTAAGGGGTACAGATATAGTTAGGTTGTTTTGCAAACGTTTGGAGGCCCAATTTGATGCTTTTAAGGATCAATTGGGCTATAGCCTCGGGATACCAAGGTAAAACTTTGTTTGGGGACTGTGATAGGTAAATCCAGATTATTGGGCCCTCCTGCCAGAATGCTGCAGAGGGTGCTCAGGGGTCTGGGAATATGCACAAGTACAATGGGGCATTAAGGTTTATACGATGGACTTGGGCTGAGGCCATTCGATCTTGTACCAACTGGAGAGCTTGTTGAGCCTCAGGAGTGAGGGCTCTGGGGGACGTAAGGTCCGGGTCTCCAGTAAGTATTTGGTACAGTGGTTGAAGTTCTTGATTGGTTAGCCTTAGATAAGGGCGGATCCAGTTGATATCGCCTAGTAGTTTCTGAAAATCATTAAGGGTGGAAAGGTGATCTGTGCGGAGGGTTAATTTTAGGGGGGTAATGATGGTAAGGTCGAGTTTGATGCCCAGGAATTCCTGGCAGTTTGAGAGTTGGATCTTTTCAGGGGCAATGGTTAAGTTGGCTGCAGCCAGATGTTGGGTAAGGCAAGGCAAGATCTCTATCAATTGCTCTTGTTGAGGAGCACAGACTAAGACATCATCCATATAATGGTAGATTTCTGCTTCAGGGAACAGTGCTCGGACAGGTGTCAGGGCCTGGGCCACGTACAATTGGCACATGGTGGGGCTGTTTGCCATACCCTGTGGCAGTACCTGCCACTCAAACCTGCCGTCAGGCTGGGAGTGATTGATGGCCGGCAAGGTAAAGGCAAAACGTCGAGTGTCCTGGGGGTGCAAAGGGATAGAAAAGAAACAATCCTTTATGTCTATCACTAGGGAAGGCCAATTCTTTGGTAAGGCAGAAAGGATGGGGAGTCCAAGCTGGACTTGGCCCATTAGCTGCATCTGATTATTGACAGCACGCAGGTCATGGAGTAGTCTCCATTTCCCTGATTTCTTTTTGATTACAAAGATAGGGGTATTCCAGAGTGAGGTGGATGGTTTAAGATGTTCTGCGGCAATTTGTTCCTGCACTAGGATGTGGGCGGCAGCGAGCTTTTCTTTAGAGAGGGGCCACTGAGCTACCCGCACAGGTTTGTCTGTTTTCCATGTAATTTGAAGGGGGAGTTTTTGGGACAGTTGCTTCCCCCTTTGAGTGTTCTCAGTGGCCCCTAGGAAAAACCCAGTCCCGGTCCTCCTATCCCCCTTTCAGGACAATGCTCAACATGGATGGGCTGTGACTTTCCTTCCTGGTTCTTTCCTATCCCGCCCGTTCCGGAATAGCCTGCCTTTGTCATGAGTTTTTGGGCGGTCTCGCTATAGAAGGTGTCTGATGTGAGTTTGAAGGACATCTGTTGTAAGATATCTCTTCCCCATAGGCTGATGGGGATATTTAGAACATATGGTTGGAAAATTCCTGAGTGGCCTTCTGAGTCAGTCCAGGAAAGGGAGGCCGCACTAATGTCTGGAGACGTGGCAAGTCCTAAACCTCGGAGGGTAAGGCTGCTCTGCTGCAACGGCCATTTGGGGGGCCAATCTGATTGTCTTATTATACTCTTGTCGGCCCCTGTGTCTAATAGGCCTAAAAACTCCTTGCCATTTACTTTTAAAGTCCACTGAGGCCTGTCAGCAAGTTCAAAGGTAGCTCCTACAAATGGCTGTCCAGAGGAGCCAAATCCTTTCTGTCCTCGGGCCGTGCCGGCACTGGGGTAAACCTTGTGGCAGCTGGGGAGAACAAGTATTTGGGCTATTCTGTCCCCAGGGGAGATAGCTACTATTCCCCGGGGGGAAGATACAAGGATTTTTACAACACCCGTGTAGTCTGAGTCTATGACCCCAGGGTGGACTACAAGGCCCGAGAGGGCAGTGGAGCTGCGTCCCAACAGCAAACCCACTGTATTAAGAGGGAGGGGTCCTTGGAAGTCCGACTCGAGGGGCTGAACGCCCATTTCAGGGGTTAGTACAAGTCTGGCGGAGGCACAGACGTCCAGTCCTGCCGAGCCAGGGGTGGCCCTTCTGGCTGGGACAGAGGCCGAGGGGGTGTCTCCGACTGCGTGGTGGGGATGAGGCGAGGGAGTTGTTGGACTACCCCGTACATTTGCGGGCCCCGGGGTAGTGGGCCCCGCGGCCCGTTTTTTGGCTGGTGAGGGATAATGGGGTTTCCATCTATGTCTCGTATGGATCTGCACTCAGAGGCCCAGTGCCTGCCTTTGCGGCATCGAGGGCATAGCTGCGTAGGGCCTCTGGGTTGGGATGGGTTACCAGATAGTCGCCCTTCTCGTTGGGGGCAGTCCCTCTTAAAATGACCTGCCTGGTTGCAATGGTAACATAGATGCTGTCCGGAGGAATGGCCTTTCCCTTGGGCTTGGCGCATGCCGCTAATGATGGCGGCAGCCATAACCTGGCCCTGGACAGTGCTTTCATTTATGTCTCTGCAGACTTGTATCCATGCATCAAGACCCTTTGATTTCCAAGGTCTAATTGCCTCCCTACACCATTTATTTGCTTGTTCATATGCAAGGGGTTTTAAGAGGGGCATGGCCTGGTCTGCTGAGCCGAACACACGAGCAGCTGTCTGCATAAGACGGGCCACAAAGTCTGCGTAAGGCTCATTGGGTCCTTGAATAACCTTAGTAAGTTGACCCTGCAGGTCACCTGCGCCCTGAAGGGTCTTCCAGGCCTTTATGGCACTGGCTGCTATTTGCATGTAAACTGGGGCAGGGTACCCCGTTTGATTGTTCTGTCCCTCATAATTGCCAAGCCCCATGAGCATGTCCAATCCCCATGGGTTTCCCGCAGCGTGGTTGGCATGGGCTACGTCCTGGCTGTATTCTTGCCAGGCTGACTTGAAAAGTAAGTACTGCCCCCCAGTGAGGCAGGCCCGGGCTACATTAGTCCAGTCGAGGGGTGTTAGGTTCTGCCCAAGAGACTCAACTATGGCCACAGTGAAAGCAGCTTGAACCCCATACGTGGACACTGCCTCCTTTAATTGCTTAACTAGTTTGAAGTCTAGGGGTTGATGATACCTCTGCTGCTGGGCATCCTCAAACACAGGGAAGGCAAGAGGCTCCGGGAACCAGGCGCGGGAACGCCGCTTCTGTTCCCTTCTGGGTCCTCTCTCAGGGGAGTCAGACTGCGAGGATGAGCTGGGTGAGCGGCGGTGCCGCATGGGGGGGTGATCCCACCTGGGTCTGTGGTGGCTCCGGCCTCGACAAGGGCCGAAGGTATCTGGGTGTGACCAAGGCCCGTAAGGGGCGAAGAAGGCGGGATTGTAAGGAGGGGGGGCAGTGGGGCAGCAGCCCTCCCCCATAACTAGCCTTTGCATCTGATGAAAGAGTTCCTCATCAGGGCCACTCTCTTCAGAGGAGGAACCCAAAAAGCTCTCTGGCAGCGCCCTCCTATTCTTAGACCTCCGCTTTGGCGGTCGGGCAGCCTCATCCTTTTCTCTCTCGTGCCCTGAACTGTCCTCGGCCTCTGTCTCCCGCGGGAGGTCCGGGGTACGGGCCTGGGAAGAGCGCGTCAGTTCCTCCTGAATACTTTCCAAAGCTTTCTCCCCCTCAGCCAGAGCTTCCTGGCATCCGGTCAGGGGACTGGCAAGGCACCCTCTTACCAGGGTCCAGATAGCCATGGTCCCGGTAGGTAGGGGCTCGAATGCTTCCTGACGCCTAAGGTCTTGACCAAGGCGTTCCCAGTCCCCCGAGATCAATTGGCCTCGCTCCAAGAACCAGGGGGAAGCATCACCCACAGTTTGTACAAATACCTTTGCTGTTTTATCCTTCAGTGGAGTCCCATTACGTTTTAATAAGGCTTGCAAAGGGGCTTGCAGCCTTAAGCAGCAAGCTTCGTTACCCATGGTTTTCTGCCACCACACTATCACTTAAAAGGCCCAAAGGGTCTCTGTGCACACTCCCCTTGAATCTTCCAAGTGGCAATGGGGCGGCAAAGGCGGACAGAGACAACAGGGACAAACACAAAACACACAAAGTCACTCACACAAGCATACACATTAAGGAGACAGTATTATCCCACCACGACGATCGTGGTCACCCAGCGCTGATTTCCCCACTCTTGTCGTGGGCCCCCGCTTTGATCGCAGTCCCAGCCTGATTTCCCCGCTCTTGTCGCGGGCCCCCGCTTTGATCGCGGTCCCCCTGCTTTGGTCGCAGGCACTTGACTTACCGAGCTGCTGTACTGCCAAGGCGTGTGAGGTTCCCGGGTTTCGGCACCAGTTGTCGGAGTCGCAGCTCCGCCGACCAGCAGAGACGAGGACACCAACGAAGAGTCAAAGGTAACTTTTATGCAGCAAGCTCAAAGGACAGAACAGGAACGGGAATGGGAACTAGGAACCTCTCTGCACGGAACCGTTGTGCAGCCTTATATACCTTTCCTAAGCCAATCAGAGTAGAGTACACGTGTTCGGGAAATGCACATGTTACAGTCCAAAGCGGGAGCAGGCATACAGCACGAGCGCAGCATGCACCTACACAGGCCAATCAGGAGGACTTCCTCAAAGTTGTTTATTAGTTAGGTTCAGAGTGACTTCCTCTCATCGCCAATGTTGGCTCTCATCCTGGGGCATGTCCGGATCAGCCCCGACACTCTTAGGCACAAATTATAATTCTAGGTCCAGGTAACTGGTTCTGAGGGGTATGAGGGTAAGATCAGAGAGACAGGAATAGCATTTAAGTGAAGAAAGTTCTGCAAAGACAAAATTACTACCAGGCAGAGCTGCGGTGTGCCAGGCCAGGCAGGACACTTATTTCAAAGATTTTATAAGGGTGACTCTCTTTTCCTTCTTTCTTTTTCTTTCTTTTTTTTTTATTTCTTTTTTATTAAATCATAGCTGTGTACATTAATGCAATCATGGGATATAGTGTGCTGATTTTATATACAATTTGAAATATTTTCATCAAACTGGTTAACATAGCCTTCACAGCATTTTCTTAGTTATTGTGTTAAGACATTTGTATTCTACACCTAGTAAATTACACTTGTACCCTTGTAAGATGCACCTTGGGTATGGTTCCACCAATTTCCCTCTCTCCACCCATCCTCCCTCCTCCCCTCCCCTTCCTCTCCCATTTCCCCATATTCTTGGGCTATAATTGGGTTATAGCTTTCATATGAAAGCTATAAATTGATTTCATAGTAGGGCTGAGTACATTAGACCCCTGCTATCTAGTTGCCGGAGAGCTTTTGAACTCTCCCACTTGAGACTGGGTGCTTCCTGGGACAACTGATTTGGACCTCTTGAACTGGATAAATCACCCAAGGACTATCCAAAGTGGTACCCTGGGTGTGTGGTTGTGGGAAGGTTTGATTTTCCTTTTCTAGTTGTTGCCCATGGGGAGCGGGGTGACTTAATTGCTGGTATTTTTCCATAGCTGAGACTTTAACCAGAGTAACTGATTCACTAGGGTAGGACAGAGACCAGTTGAAAACAAGACAGAGCCACTTAGCGCCACCACACCAAGCAAGTTCCCAGTGTCTCAGGCCGTAGCACTATATGGGTCCTTTGCAAAGCTCTAGGGGAAAAGGTATAGACATCAGTCCCAGCTCTTGGGCAAAGGGTGGTTATTCACTACTCCAGGAGCCCCCCAACCCAATTTCACCTTATCTGCTCATCTAGCCAAACGATGTAAAATAATCATGGGGCAGAATCAGTGGAAAAACTCCCGTAACATGAATAACCAGAGTTGATCAAATCCCCCAAGGAACGATATGGTGGACACAACTGAAGATCCCATTCATAAACAAATGGCCAAGATGTCAGAAATTGAATTCAGAATTTGGACCTCTCTTTTCTTAATAAGAGTTTACTACATCAGAAACACACAGATTTGCTGGGTGCAGTGGCTCACATCTGTAATCCTAGCTCTCTGGGAAGCTGAGGTGGGTAGATTGCCTGAACTCAGGCATTTGAGACCAGCCTGAGCAAGAGTAAGACTCTGTCTCTTTAAAACAAACAAACAAACAAACAAAAACTAGCCAGGTGTTGTGTTAGGCGCCTGTAGTCCCAGCTACTTGGGAAGCTGAAGCAGGAAGATCACTTGAGCCCGAGAGTTTGAGGTTGCTATGAGCTATGATATGATGTTTCTCAATCTCAGGGCAACTGAGTGAGATTCTGTCTCAAAAAGAAAAGAAAGACGCAGGAAAGGACCCAGTTTAAAATCCTGGTATAGCTTTTTGCCTCTATCACCTTAGTAAGTCACTTAACTATGCTGAATCGCAACATCTTTATTTGTTAAAAAGAAAAGATAGTAAGTATATTATTTATATTATTATTAAAAAATGAAATTTGTAACTGGTTGTTACAAGAATTAATCTTCATGAAATATGTACAAATTTCTACCATACTGCTAGAAATACTTTCAGTACACAACACATAAATCTCCACATAATTTGGTTCTTTAATGTTGACCTATCAGGAGAATTTATTTGTTCCTTATAGAAACACAACTTTGCATCATAATTGTGAACAACACAGCTATGATTTAATAAAAAAATACATAATTGTGAACAACACAATACTATTTGTTTTGAGAAAATATGCATTATAAAAACTTATTGGTGTACATGTCTTCTATAAAGCAGCTACTCAACAGGGGGTATTTGCTTCTGCAACTACCCATGTCATGCTCAGGCAAAACCACATTTTTTCTAAAAGGAATGTATAGCATGCTGGTGTCCCTGTTCTGAAGACATGAGGATATAGAAGGAGGCCAGGTGTGGTGGTTCACGCTTATAATCACAGCACTCTGGGAAGCAAAGGCAGGTGGATTGATGAGCTTAGGAGTTCAAGACCAGCCTGAGCAAGAGCAAGACTCTGTCTCTACTAAATATAGAAAAACCAGCCTGGAGTTGGCGGTGGGCGCCTGTAGTCCCAGCTACTTGGGAGACTGAGGTAAGAGAATCACTTGAGCTCAAGTGTTTGAGGTAGCTATGAGCTATGACACAATGCCACTCTACCCAAGCTGACAAAGTGATACTTTGTCTCAAAACAAACGAACAAACAAAAAAGGATATAGGAAAATATAGGAAAGGGAAGGAAGCTTTGTAAAGTCATGTAACCAAATGATGACTGGAACAGAATGATAACTTGAGTCTGTATTTATGAACTGAGCTGCTGCTCAGCTCCTTGATTTATCTTGGAGGTGAAGTTGGGGTCCAGGTGTGAGAAGAAGATTGATTTTGTTTTTCTTAGCACTGGAAGCAAGACACCCAGGATTTGTGTTCTTCATTCACTTGCCTTTCCATGCTTTGTTCCTCTTGAAATGAATTAAACCTGTAATTTTTAAAAGTTGTCATTATGAGATGAATGAAATTTATTTCTTTTGCTCATCTGCCTTTCTCTTTTGATTGCTTGAAACCACATATCAAGCAAATGAGTGAGATGGCAATTAGGTTATGGCAGTGAGTAGTTAGTTGCTATATTGATTCCACATTGCTATTAGGGAAATCATTTAACCAAGATTTTGTGGGGGGTTTCATTTATCTGCCATGTGTGAAGGACATTTATTTGTGATAAAGTCCTACATTGTTATATGATAATGGGTTTACCTAAGTAAAAACAAAAAGGATAGATTTGGAATGACAAAATTTCTGGTCAGCAAAAAATTTATTTCAAGCCAATGTTTTCGAAAACATAAAAAAAATTGCTTTTGTTCTTTGTTTTCTTTCTAAATTCAGCATTTAAATGCCTTCACTTTTTTGCTTTACATTACATTATTATTGGAGTTCATGTTGTGTTTCTTTTATTATCACAGGAGCTGCAAATATTTATTTTTAATATTCTAGTCTCAGTATAAGAAATGATGTTCAGCACCACAGCATGCACACTTACTTAGCATAAGAATGTGTTCTCTTTTAAAAGCAATTGCATAGGTAGCAGCAGCACTGAGGCTAGAATAATTTATTTTAGGAAACTTAGCTCTGTGATGGAAACGCTGACTGTGAAAGTATAGGTATAATTCTGGGATTTCTTGAGAATCACTTGAGCCCAAGAGGTGCCTTCTTACGTTTGCCTTTCTGTGCTTTCCTCTGCCAAGTTCATATTGTCGCCATATTTGATGAAAATCTTCAGTATCCTAATGCATTTGTACCATTTTATTTTCAGAAAAAAAATCGATATTGTGTTATAAACTTGTTATAAAGGTAATATCAGGGAATTGACTCACCCTCTTTTTTTCTTTGACAAATAAAAACAAAATAAGAAAGGTATTATTTCTTTTTTTCTCTTATTTCTTTTGAATAGAAGTATTGGTTGATAGGGAAATAGGTAAGTAAATAAATAAATGAAACTTAAATATCTAAATAGCACCCACAGTTCAGGATACAATCTAACCCTCATGCATTATACTTACTATCAAGAACCAGGAAAATCGCAACTCGAATGAGAAAAATTAATCAACAAATGACAACACTAAGAAAAATCTGATACAATATCATCACATCCTCATATCCCAGACTCCCAGACTCTTATGTTCCCGGCACACATCCCAAGATCTCCAGGGGATGCCTGAAAACACAGATTGTACTGAATCTTATGTATACTATAGTTTTTCAATCTGAAAACAGAGAAAGCTGCTAAGTGACCACACAGCATGGATTTACCAGGCAAAAAGATGATTCATGTCCAGGCCAGGACAGAGCAGTACAGAGTGAGATTTCATTATGTTACTTAGAATAGCATGCAACTTAAAACTTATAACTTGTTTATTTATGTAATTATCCCTGTAATATTTTCAGATAATGGTTGATCACAGGCAACTGAACTGTAGAAAGCAAAATAATGTATAAGAGGGAATAATATATCAGCATTATCTGACAAGGGTTTTATTTATCTTTTATTTTTGTCATATTGAGACAGAGTCTCGCTCTGTTACCCAGGCTGGAGTAAAGTGGTGCAATCATAGATCACTGTGGCCTCAAGCTCCTGGGCTCAAGTGATCTCCCTGCCTGAGCCTCCTGAGTAGCTGACAGTACACATGTGTTCCACCATGCCTGGCTAATTTTTAAGAAAAAATTTTTAAATATGGTATCATACTATGATGTCCTGACTGGTCTTGAACTACTGGGCTCAAGTGATCTTCACACCTCTGATTCCAGGTATGAGCCACTGCATCTGGCAATGATGAGGGTGCCAAAGAAAACAATACAGAACTACTTCAACAAACAATTTTAAATTATCTGGAATGGAAAGAACAAATAGAAAATTTCAGAAAAGAAATAGAAGCTACCAAAAACAACTAAATCAAAATTATAGTACCAAAGACTACAGTAAATGAAATAAAATACTTGATATATGAACTCAGTAGTGAGATGGCAAAGGACAGCATCTGTGAATTTGAGGATAAAGCAATCAGAGTTATTCAATTTGAACACAGAGAAAATAGACTGAAAAATAAAATTGTAGAACAGAAATTTGTGTTCAGTGGGAGACTAACAACTGAACTTAGGTCACTATCATTGAAGTTCAAAAAAGAAAGGTGACAGACAGTGTGGGACTTAAGCAACAATGAAATACTGGCTGAAAACATCCCAGTTTTTTTGTGGAAAGACACAAATTTATAATTTTAAGAAGCTGAGTAAAACCAAATAGAGTAAGTATTTAAAAAAAAGAAAAGTTAAATCCACTCCAAGTAATACTAAAATGTCTGAAAATTAAATATAAAAAGTCTTGAAATCAGCCATATAGAATTACATCTTAATTAAAGCTGAAAAACAATTACAATGGTAGTAAATATTACATCTAAGACCATGAAGATCAGGAAGAAGTGGTACAATAGTCTTGAAACAAAAGAACTGTCAACTATAAATTCTATATTTAGAGAAAATAAATTATGAGAAACAAAGACAGATTAAGACAATTCACCAGTAACAAACCCTCCCTTAAAGAATGGCTGAAGGAAGTTCTCTAAACAGACAGGAAATAGAAGACTACTTAGAATGTCAGAAAAAGAAAAGATCATCAATATACTTATGGGTTGTTTCAATCACATATGATGGCTGAGTAGAAATGATGGCACTATCTTATCTAGTGCTAGAGAAAATACTTAAGAAAAGTTAAATACTTAAAATTAATGAAAAAGTGGGGAAGGTAAAGGGACCTAAATAGGTTTTAACACTTCATCCAAAGTATTCCAACATTGATATTTGAAAAATTTGATGATAAGCTGTATAAGTATATTGCAATACATGGAGCAACCACTCAGAAAACTAAGCAAAGAAATACATACAAAAACACTTCAAATAGGTCATGATGGAACCCTAAGAAGTATTTAAAAACCCATCCATGTAAAACCTAAAGCTAACATCCTATTTAATGATGAAAGACTGAACGTTTTTCTCCTAAGTGTGGGAAAAAAACAAGAGTATCTGCTCTCATTTTTATTCAATATAACCCTGTATGTTTTACTAGGGGGAAAGCATACAAATAGGAAAAAAGAACTGTCATTATTTGATGATGACATGAGTGTATCAGAGGAAAATCATAAAAAATCTACAAAACGAGTCCCTAGAATCAATATGGGAGTTCAACGATTCACACCATATAACATCAACACACAAAGCATTCACATTCCAAGATACTAAAAGCAAACATGTGAAAAAGTTAAAATTTAAAATGTGGAAATATTAAACATTAAATATTAAAAATACAGTGCCATTGTCTTGTTAGTGTTGCCATAAAGGAATACACAAGACTGGGTAATTTATCAATAAAGAAGGTTTATTTGGCTAATGAACTTGCTGGTTGGAAAACTGGATATCTGGTTGATGCCTCAGGTTATTTCCATTCACAGTGGAAAATGAAGGGGAGTAGCATCCAGGGACCACATGGTGAAAGAGGAAGCAGGAGCAAGAGGGAGTGGGTGCCAGCTCCTTTTAACAATCAGTCCTAGAGGAATTACAGAGTGAGGACTCACTCATTATCATAAAGACAACACCCAGCCATTCAGGAGAGATCTGCTCCATGACCCAAACTCCTCCCATTAGGCTCCTCCATGCCTGGGCAATCGTATTTCAACAAGAAGCTGGGGGAAGAAATACTCAAACTGTACAATCCATTTATAATTTCTACAAAAAAAAAACTTAATGTTTGTATCTAACACAATACATATAGGATATTTCTGTAGAAAATTACAAAATCAAAGAAGCCAATGAAGACCCAAATAAATGGAGACACACCCTGCATTCATGGATCACAAGGCTGTGCAGAGGAAAGATACCAGTATTCTTAAAACTGACCTAGAGTTTTAACATAATTCTTATCCAAATCCTGGCAAGATTTTCATAAAGATAAACAAGCTTATTTTAAAATTTGTACAGAAGACACAGGATTTAGAATAGTAATTTAATGGCAGATCTATTTTTAGATCTCTGAGTGTTCTCCATATATCTTTCCAAAAGGAATGTATTAATTTGCATTCCCACCAGCAGTGCAGAAGTGTTCCCTTTTCTCCGCATCCACGCCAGCATCTCTGGTCTTGAGATTTTGTGATATAGGCTAGTCTCATTGGAGTTAGATGATATCTCAAAGTAGTTTTGATTTGCATTTCTCTGATGATTAAAGATGATGAGCATTTTTTCATATGTCTGACGGCCTTGCGCCTGTCTTCTTCAGAGAAGTTTCTCTTCAAATCCCTTGCCCAGCCTGCGATGGGATCCCTTGTTTTTTTCTTGCTGATGCGTTTGAGTTCTCTGTGGATTCTGGTTATTAAACCTTTGTCAGAGTTATACCCTGCAAATATCTTCTCCCATTCTGAGGGCTGTCTGCTTGCTCTGCTTACTGTGTTCTTAGCTGTGCAGATAATCATATCATTGTATACAGTTATGATTTAATAAAAAAAATTAAAAAAAAATAGAATAGTAATTTAATCTTGACAGCAAAGACTAAAATAGGAGGGATCATTCCTATATGACAGAGGTACAGTAAACAAAATGGTGTGATGCTAGCAGAGGAACAGACATATAGATCAATGGAATTGAATACATAACTCAGAAATGGACCCATACAAATGTCAAAATGATTTGTCATTTTGACAAATGTCAAAACTTGAAGAACTAGTAAAAGGAAGAATACTAGGCCTTTCAATAATGATTACTGAAGCAATTGGACATCTGTGGGCAGAACATTGAACCTTGATCTAAACCTCCTACCATGTATAAATGTAACTCAAAATAGATCCTGGATGTAAATATGAAATGCAAAACTATAAAACACTTGGGGAAAAGTAGATTATCTTTGGGAGCTAACACTGAGTTAAGAGTTTTTAGAATTAACACCAAAAGTGTGATCCATAAGTGAAAAAGTTGATAAATTAGATCTGATCTAAAGAGAGTGTGGGGGAATTGCTTGCCAAAATTGGACCCGGAAAAGATTTTAGGAAGAAGACCCCCTTGGCAATTGCAGCAATGCCAAAAATAAATAAATGGGACGTGATCAAGGTAAAAAGCTTCTGCACAACTAAGGGTAACACAACTAAAGCAAACAGACAGCCTTCAGAATGGGAAGAGATATTTGCATGCTAAGGATCTGACAAAGGGCTGATAACTAGAATCTATAGAGAATTCAAATTAATCAACAAGAAAAAAGAAAACAACCCCATTTATAAGTGACTTGAACAGAAAATTCTATGAAGATGACAGCGAATGGCCAGAAAACACATGAAAAAATGCTCATTGTCCCTAATCATCAGAGAAATGCAAATCAAAATCACTTTGAGATACCACCTAACTCCAGCAAGATTAACTTTCCTCACAAAGTCCTGAATCTACAGATGCTGGAGTGGATCTGGAGAGAAAGGATCACTTCTGCATTGCTGGTGGGATTGAAAATTAATACCACCTCTATGGAAAGAAGTATGGAGAATTCTCAAAGAATTAAAAATCAACCTTCCCTTTGATCCTGTAATCCCATTACTAGGTATCTACCCAGAAAAATGAAAATCATTTTTTTATTTGGCAAAGAACATTTGCGCCAGAATGTTTATTGCAGATCAATTCACAATTTCCAAAATGTGGAAGCAACCCAAGTGCCCATCAACCCATGAATGGATTAATAAACTATGGCATATGTATACCATGGAGTACTATTCATCCATGAGCAAAGATGGAGACTTTACATCTTTTGTGTTTACCTGGATGGAGTTGAAACACATTTTTTTTTTTTTTTGGTAAAATATCTCAAGTATAGGGAAAAATGTATCTAATACACTCAATATTAATATGAAATGAATATATAAACAACTACGTGCCCACAGGAAAGAAAAAACACAAGTATAATCCAGTGAGGGGGAGGGGAGAGGAAAGAGTGGGAAGATGGGAGAAAGGATGGTGATTGGCAGGATCTCACATAATGAGCACAATGTGGGGGTGTTCAACTTACCCTTTGGGTGAAAGGCTTAATTGCAACTTAAACTTTACCTTAGAAATGAAACAATGTGACCTAAACATTTGTACCCTCATATTAATCTGAAATTTAAAGAAAGAAGAAAAAACTGAGCATGCACTTATCACAGGACCCAGAAATTACACCCTTGGGCAAATATCTCAGGGAAATGAAAATTTATGCACATGCTAAATTCTGTAAGTAAATGTTCATAGCAGCTGTGTTGATAATTGCTAAAATCTGGAAAAGAATAACCACCACAAATGTCATTCAAGGAGTGAATGGCTACAGACATTGTGGCCGCTTCATAGCATTGACTATTATATAAGAACAAAATGAAACAACTCATCATTGCATACATCTTGGATAAATCTCAAGGGAACTGGAACAACAATGCCAATCTTAAAGCTCACACACTATGCTATTCCATTTTCATTAAATTCTCAGAATAGATAAACAGATTAATTTCCAGTAGTCAAGGAGGAGGAATGAGAAAGAGATGGTTCTGAAAGAGTATCAAAGATACTCTTCTATAAAAGTGATTCTTGTGTCAAAATGTTCTGTGCCAGTACTGTGGTAGTTATGTGAAGATACACCCATTATCAAATTGCATATACCAACTGAGTTTATGTAACTTGGTAAGATTTGAATGAAGCTGGTGAATTGTATCAATGTCAATTTCCAAGTTGTGATATTGTATTATAGTTATGCAAGATGGTATCATTGGGGAAAACAGAATGAAAAGATCTCTCTGTATTATTTCTTACACCTGGATGTAAGATACAATTTATCTCAGAATAAAAGTTTTAAAAATGTACATCTTCATTAAAACATAAGGTAAAATTTACCTTTGTCCAAGTTTATACTATTAAACTCTTCTTGATCTTGGCATTTGCAAAATTGTTAATTCTCCAAATGTGTTATTAATACAAGTTTGCTAAGAGCAAAAATGAATATATGCAATTTTATATCAGCATAAAAAATTAAAAGAAGTTCAATAATAAACAAACATGGTTTTCCTGATTTAACTGAGGCCTCTCACACTTATTCTACAACAGCACTCTTTTTTTCCTGACATTCCTTGGAACTAGAATTCCACAGAGTATACACTTAGAAAAGCAATTTTAACCTATTTTCCTTAAATTAAATGTCTGTATATATCTGTGTGTGTGTATACACACACATATATAATTACATATATATATAGAGAGAGAGAGATATGAATTCCTACTAAATTGAACTAGTAATGATTTGGAATCCTGATTAGTTTGTACAGATTTATAAACTTTTCAGTGAGGCATTTCCTTCAGTATGGAAAAGGCTAACTGTGTGGGCTTTCATGTGGTAACTTTCACATACCACAGCTTTGTGTTTATATTCAAAGTGCTGCTATACTTTCTTTGTCTTTTCCCTTAGTGACATATGGATGTAGAGTCATAATAAAAGTAAAACAGTTGACAACTGGGAGAGAGAAAAGATTCTTCCCCAGGGGCCAAAACTGGATTTACTGTCCTGATTTAAATAACTATAAACATGGTTAAAATATGTGTAACAATAGTTTGCAGATATGGACTACAGTCAACACAAGGCTGTGATCTTTGAAGTTTCCAGGCTGAATTTCAGAAAGAGGAAATTCAGGCAGAGCCCAGCAGTTTTGCTGAGAGGAGATCAGTGATCTGGGAGAGTAGGCAACTAGCAATTAGAGAATAGAAAGGGGAGGTGGCTGCACACAGAAGCAGCCCCAGCAGAAGGCCTTGTGACATACATAGATAATGTCATCTGCACATGCATGGCAGGAAAATATCTGGGTCCAGAGCAAGAACTATCAGAAGAAAAGTAGGCAGAAAATTGGAGATAACATAACTGAGAATATTTTACGTTCCCACTTGCCAAGATGGAAAGACTTCGTAATATATAAGGAATCAGGTAGAGTCCTCAGAAGTATCACCTGGAGATAAATAGACTAAAGGCTGCTCCAGGCCCATTCTGAACACTTAGAGCAAGAACAAATTTATAGAGGTACAACAAAATTTAGAAACAAGCAAGGTGAAATTCACAGTGTCTAATATGAAGAAAGGAGAAAGAAGAGGAAGAAGAGAAAGAAGAAGAATAAATAAACAATTGGCAGGCATATGAAGAAAAAGAAAAGAGAACTCTTTTTTTTTTTTTTTTTTGCGGTTTTTGGCCGGGGCTGGGTTTGAACCCACCACCTCCAGCATATGGGGCCGGTGCCCTCCTCCTTGAGCCACAGGCACTGCCCCAGAAAAGAGAACTCTTAAAAGAGGACAAAGATCAATCTGTAAAACCACACTAAGAAATAAGAGGGAATGGAACTAGGAAACAATGACACTAAAACAGGTGTTATAGTATGCTATGTATAGTCAAGCAAATAGAGGGGCAAAATAGAAGATATAAAAGATATTTATACACAGAGCTTCAAGAGATGAAAAGTACAATATCAAAAATGGAAAAATGTATATACTGGGTGGGATTAAGAGAAGATTTAGTAGGATGGAAGATAAGATCAGTAAACATGAAAACAAGAATAGAAACTATTCATAGGAGATATAATACAGTGAGAAAAACTGCATAAAATAACATATTATTTGGGACTTGTGGAGCAGATTCATGGAGACCAACATATGTATGATTGAAATTGCAAAAACAAAGTAGAGAAAATGAAGATAGGAAAATTATTTGAAGTAATAATGGCCAAAAGTTTTCAAAATTTGAATCAAAGTATAAACTTACAAATTCAAGACGCTCAATAACCTTAGCAAAATAAATGTAAAGAAAATCACACAAAGGCACAAGCTAATCAAATAACTTAAAATGAAAGTTAAAGAGAAAAAAGCAGCCAAAAAACAAAAACACATTATGTACACTGAGGACCAAAGACAAGCAGATGATGTGTCAAGAACTACGAAACCCAAAGCTCTGTGGAGAGAGTCCATTAAATTAATAAGAGGGGAAGAAAGAACCTGTGAATCTAATTTTTTACCAGCAAGAATGGCTTTCAAAATCAAAGATAAAATAAAAGAAAATTCTTGAGAAAATTGAGACTTTTCAATTTCAGTAGTCCTTAACTATTTTAAAAAACTGTTAATGGAAGTTGATTATGAAGAATAAAGAGGCTAACAGATGAAAATATGGACCTACAGGAAAGATTGAAAAGTATTGGAAATAAGACATATTTAAAAAATATAAAAGATTTTTATTATTCAATATCTTTAACAGATAATTGGACATTTAGAAATTTAGACTAAGATTATATTTATAGCACACAATATATTTGTAAAATAACAATTTATACTTACTATACACATACACAAATATATTTATGAAACATATAAAAGTAGAATACAAAACATTATCCCAAAGAACAGAAGGGGGAAATAGAAATATACTATGCACAAAGTCATATTTTATGTTCATTGGTAAATTGTGATAAAGATACAGCTTGAAAACTCTAGAGCAACCGCCAGATAAAAATGCAAAGACTTATATTTAATAAGCCAACAATGATAAGAAATCAAGTCATTTTGTAAAAGTCCCAAAATAGAAAATCTCAAAAAATCCAAAGGAAGATGGGAAAGAGAAGGAAGTCAAATGATAGATAAAAAAGTCAATTTAACAATATTAACACTAGACGGTTTACATTTCAAGAATCAGGAAATCAGAAAATGGGTAAATTTTTTAAAAGGTTATAACAACCCTAAATGTGTATTACCTAATAAGATGTTCAAATTACATGAAACAATATCTAGTAGAACTAACAAAAAAATGAACAAATAAAATCCCAGATAAATTATCAATTATAGCTATAATAATTCAAGCCTATCCTTTCAGTAATTCACAACAGCAATTAAATAGAAACTCAGCAAGGATGTAGAAAATTTGAATAGTGCAATCAACCAATTGGGCATATTTAATATTATCTATAAATTTCACTATACTACTAAAGATTAGATATTTTCTAATTTGAATGAATTTCTTGAAAATTTCATCAAGATAGGACATATGTTCATCCATAAAACAGGATTACAATTTTCAAAGATAGAAATCACATTAAGTTATCAGACTACATCAAATTCAACTTAAAATGTCAATAACAGAATGATATATAAATAAAATTCACAAATACTTAGATTTTCAAAGACACACTTCTAGTAAGTCATAGATCAATGAAGAAATCAAAAGAGAAAAGAGAAATTATTTTAAAGTGAATAAAAATGACATTACAGCAAATGTGATTTCACCACTGAAATATGTGGGATGCAGTTAAAAGAGTGTGTAGTGGAAAATTTATATCATTAAATGGAAATACTGGAAAAGCATAAGGCTTCAAAGGCCATATCTATACTTCCAAATTAAGGCATTAGGAAAAGAACAGAAATTATACCAAAGGCAATAGAAGAAAGGGAACAATAAATATAAGAATAGATATCCACAAAAAAGAAAGTACCAACATAATAATAATAATCATAATAAAATAAAAGGTACTTCTTTGAGCAGATCAATTAAATTAATAGCATCTATCTAGATAGCTCAGAAATAAACAAGACACAAATTACTAATATTGCCTTCTGCAATTACCCAAGAGATAAAAGATACCATATTCTAGATAACAAATGTTATTGGTTTATACTGAATATTACAATTTTTAATACAGTTTTTCCCTTTATTAAAATGTGTATACATTTTTTGCACCCTTACAATTAAAAGTGTAAACTTAAAAAAAACTAACGCTATTTAAAATGATAGCAAAACTATGAAATAGCACCGGATGAATATTAAAACATTTCTAAGACCTGTATACCTCAAACTACCAAACATTGCTGAGAGAAATCTAAAGAGACCTATAGGTATAAAGAGTTATTCCTTGTTTATTAATGGAGATGCTCAATACTGTTCAGTAAAGTGTTTCCAAATTACTCTATAGAGTCAATACAATCTCAATCAAAACCTCAATATGTTTTTGTAGAAATTGACAGACTGACTCTGAAGTTTGTGTGAAATATAAATGTCCTAGAACAACCAATTTTGTAACAGAAAGATGAAGTTGAAGGATTTTACTACCTGATTTCGAGATGATAGTAATAAGGACACTATACTCCCGGTTTAAGGGCCTACTTATAAATCAATAGAGAAGCATGGAAAATCTGGAAATAAACATGAATTGGTCTTCACTTGAATTATAAAGGCTCTCACCTAATTCAGTGAGTTATGAATACTATTTTAAACAAGATGATAGATCATTTTGATGTGCATATAAAAAGTAATTTTGTAAAGCTATATTTTACAACACAGACAAAAGCTTAAGAACCAAACTAACAAGTTGAACAATGCCACACAAAAGCACTAACTGACTAAAAACATTTGTAGAAGACAAAACCTAAGCTTCTGCTCTTTTTGCTAAGGACTTAAGGCCTTGTCAACTAGGTCACAATAAATTAGCTTCACCAAAAGTATAATTTGCCTTATTATGACAATAAGAACAGTTCTCATCCTGCTTAATTCAATAGTTAATGAACTATTTTTTGAACTATTTATTTAATAGTGTCTTTTGAAGCACAGAATTTTAAATACTTAAGTTAAATTTATCTTTATCTGTTTTTTTTTTTAGTTGATTGTGGTTTTGGTGTCATATTTAAGAAATCATGCCAATCCAATATTATGTAGATATATGATTAGTTTTTAATCTAAGAGTTTATAATTTTTATCTTTTTGATTTAAGTCTTTGATTTTTTTTGAGTTGATTTTCTATTTGTTGTAAGTTAGTATAACTTCATTCTTTTTGTGTGTGTGTGTGTGTATCCACTTGTCCAGCATCATTTGTTGAAACGGGACTATTTTTTCTCCATTGAACTGTTTTGGTAGACTTGTCAAAAGAAATAGACCAGAGATTTAAAGGTTTATTTCTGGGATCTCAATTTAATTCCATTGACTTATAGGTCTATTCTTACGCCAGTATCATACAGTCTTGATTGCTATAGCATGTTAGTAAGTTTTGAAACTGAGAAATTTGAGTTGTCAAAATTTGTCCTTTGTTTTTTTTTTTTTTGTTTTTTTTTTGTAGAGACAGAGTCTCACTGTACCGCCCTCGGGTAAAGTGCCGTGGCGTTACACAGCTCACAGCAACCTCTAACTCTTGGGCTTACTCGATTCTCTTGCCTCAGCCTTCTGAGCAGCTGGGACTACAGGTGCCCGCCACAATGCCGGCTATTTTTTGTTGCAGTTTGGCCGGGGCTGGGTTTGAACCCGCCACCCTCAGCATATGGGGCCAGCACCCTACTCACTGAGCCACAGGTGCCGCCCCTGTCCTTTGTTTTTTTAAGATTGTTTTGGTCACTCTTTATCTCAGGTATTTCCACAGACATTTAGAACAAAAACAAAAGCAGTGTAAAGGAAATAGATATTCCATAAAAGTATGTATCTGTTTCAAGAGTATTGACATCTTAACAATATTAAATCTTCCAATCCAGGAACACAAAATACATTCCTTTTATTTAGAGCTCTTTAAATTTTCAAAGAAGCTTTGTAGTTTGTAGTATCTAGGTCTGGTCCTTCTTTGGTTAAATGGATTGTAAGAATTTTATTCTTTTTTATGCCATATGTGTAGTAAATAATATTTTTTAATTTTATTTTAGGATTGTTCATAGTTAGTATATAAAATTCAATTAATGCCTATATATTAATCTAGTCTTCTACAATCTTGTGAATTTATTCATAACTTATAAGAGTTTTTCTGTGAACTTATTGGGTTTTCTATAGACGTGTACCCAGCATCTATGAGTAAAAGTAGTTTTACTTGTTTTTCCAACCTGGATGCCTTTGATTCTTTTATCTTGTTCATTAACCCTGAATGGAACATCAAGTAGAATGTTAATAGAAGTAGCAAGAGGAGCCATCACTATCTTGTTCCTGTTCCTATAATATACAAAGGAAAGCCCATCAGCCTAACACAAGACTTTTCAGCAACAATCTTATAAGCCAGAGATATTGAGATCCCATCATTAGTACTCTTTCTTATATAGAATAACTGTCAGCCAAGAATTGTGAATCCTGCAAAACTATGTTTTATAAAGGAAGAAGAAATAAAATCTTTTCCAGATAATCAAACACTAAGAGAATTTGTTACCATTACTTATAGGCTGGCCCTACAAGGAATGCTCAACAGTGCTCTAAACACTGAAAAGAACATCAATACTCCTCAGTGTAAAAACTCTCAAAAATAAACACTCATAGTTCTAAAACTGTACCACAATGGAGAATACCAGGTAACAATCAATAGGATGACTAGAACTGTACCTCACTTATCAATATTAACATTTAATATAAACAGTCAAAGCACCCCAGAAAAAAGATATGGACTCATAAAGTGAAATTAAAAAACTTAGCCCAAATATCTGGTGTCTCAAAAAACCTCAGTTAACTTATAAAGAATCTCAAAAACTCAAGGTAAAAAGGTGGAAAAAATATTTCAAGCAAATGTAAACCAAAAGAGGTTAGGAGTAGCTATTCTTTTATCATGTAAGATAAACTTTAAATCAACAACAGTAAAAAAGCAGAAGATTGTCAGCATATAATGATAAGAGGATTTCCATTTAATTTGTTAAGAAGACATAACAATTTTATATATAAAGTCATAAAGCAGATACTACTAGACCCAAGAAATAAAATAAACAGCAACATAATAGTAGTGGGTGACTTCAGCACTCCACTGACTGCACTAGACAGATCATCAAGATCAAAAATCAAGACAGAAACACTGGACTTAAATGGGACCCTAGAATAAATGAACCTAATAGACATTTACAAATATTCTACCCCAGAACTGCCCAATATGCAGTCTTCTCATCTGCACATAGAACATTGTCGAAGATAGACTATATGTTTGACCACAAAACAAGTTTCTGGAAATTCAGAAAAATCAAAATCAAAATTACTATATGTACCTTCTCAGAGTGCAATGGAATAAAACCAGAAATCAGTTTCAAGAAGAACTCTCAAAACTATACATGTAAATTGAACAATCCACTGCTGAATGATTATTAGGTCAATGACCAGATCAACATGAAAATTAAAAAAAAATTTAATTGAATGACAACAGCATTGGAATATAGAAAAGGTAGTGTGAACAGAAAGGTTTATAATACAAAATAAAAAATACCTAAATCATGAAAAGCAGAAAGATCACAGATTAACAACCTAATATCACACCTCTATGGACCAGAAAAACAAGAATAAGACAAACCCAAAGCTATCAGAAGAAAAAAAAGGAAAGCAAAGATCAAAGAAAAATTAAATGATATTGAAAAAATAAGTAAAAAGAGTCAATGAAACAAAATGTTGGTTCTATGGAACGAATAAAAAAATTTAATAGACCACTAGCTAGATTGACCAAGAAAGGAAGAGAGATGATTCAAATAATCTCAATCAGAAATAAAAAAGGAGACATTAAAACTGATACCCCAGAAACACTAAAGATTATCCAGTTTATGTACATAAACTAAAAAAATCTAGAGGAAATGGAAAATTTTTTGGATACAACCACCCAAGCTTGAAGTGGGAAGAAATGGAAATCCTGAACAGACTAATAATGAATAGCAAAATTGACTATTTAATAAGTCTACCAAGAAAAAATAAAAAGTCCAGGATCAGACAGATTCACAGCTGTATTCTATTGGACCTATGAAAAAGAAGTGATATTCATCTTACTGAAACTTATCCACAACATCAAGCAGGAGGCAATCTTTCCTATCTGACCCAACGAAGCCAGTATAGGCAGTCACTGAGTTACGAACATCTCACATCTCACATTTACTTACAAATAGCTCATACTTACTAATGGATGCTTTTATAGCAAGTTCTGAGTTACAAATATCTGACTAGCATGTGACTAACACTTACAAATGCAGGCTACTACAGGTTATGGATAA
Source organism: Nycticebus coucang (assembly GCF_027406575.1). NCBI lineage: Eukaryota > Metazoa > Chordata > Mammalia > Primates > Lorisidae > Nycticebus > Nycticebus coucang. The sequence goes on along the minus strand of NC_069783.1, from coordinate 101,955,110 downwards.
ATGCACCTGTTCCAACCAAACCTGGGGTCTTCCTGTATTATTCTAATACCAAAACCAGAAAATAACATACATAAATAAATAAATGTAATATCTCTCATGAAAATAGATGCAGAAATCCTCAATAATATTCTAGGAAACTGAATCCAATAGCCCACCAGATAAATAATTTACCATAGTCAAGTGTATTTCATCCCCGTATTCATCCCAGTTGAATCATCTGAGTTTATGCAAATCAATAAATTTGATTCAGCATATAAACAGGATTAAAAACAAGAAGTTTCTGCCCAATAAAAGAAGTAATTAACAATATAAACAGACAACCTACAGAATGGGAGAAAATATTTGCACACTATACATCTGACAAAGAACTAATTTTCAGAATGTATATGGAACTCAAAGAAATCAGTCAGAAAGAAACAAATAACTCCACTTAAATTGGGACAAAGTCATGAACAGATATTTTTCAAAATAAGATATGCAAAAGACCATCCAATATATGAAAAAATGATCAACATAACTAATCATTAGAGGAATGAAAGTAAAACCCCAATGAGGTACCACTTTACCTCTGCCAGAATGGCCATTACTAAAAAGTCAAAAAAACCCAAAGATGTTGGTGTGGATTTTGTTATATGCTGTTGATAAGGGTGTAAAGCAGTACAATCTCTATGGAAAACAGTATGGAGATTCCTTAAGCAATAATTGTAGTAGTATTCTCTGATTTGTGCATATATACCTTGGGAGATTGTATCCAAAGCTTTGTCAATTTCTTCTAGTTTTTTAGTTTGTGTTTACAAAGGTGTTCATAGTAGTCTTAGATGATCTTTGTGTGGACATATCCACATATACCATAGAATACTCTGAATCATAAGGAAGAATAGAATTTTTCTCAATTGTCTTTCAGAGCAATTTGAAAGAACTAGAAACTTACCTTTATTATTGAAAATGTGGCACTTATACTTGAGGCTACATCAGAAAAATGAGGATAACTAGTTGACGAATAGGAGAAAGGAGTTTATGAATTTGTCAGCAAATGATGAGGATGAAGACTCCCATCTTAAAATGCCATCATCCCAATCATAAGCAGAATTACAGAATTTTTAAAGGGAGCATTTTCAGCTTTTCGGTATTGTTGTTTAACTATAGTTAATAGTTCTGATTGATCCAATTTCCAGCAAAGAAAATCTTGCAACCTCCACCTGCCAAAAATCTCCCAGACTTCTGCCTGGACAATTCTGTGGAGTCATCTCCTGTGGTACAGAGAACAAAGGATACTCCCCTGCCTTTTCTGACCACTTGATTGAGGGAGGCATGCAGGTTCTAATTCCCCAAAAGTATGGGAGATGGTTTAAAAAGACAGAACACATCCTTTACCCTTTTTTCAGGCCATTCTCTCTGTTATATCCTAAGTGAAGTATCTCAGGAATGGAAAAATAAACACTGTGAGTACTACCTTATCTCTGGGAGCTAGTTGAGGGTATATATGGTAATAGAAAGTGGTATAATTCACTCTGGAGACTCAAAAGGAGAAAAGGTGGGGGAGTGATGAGGGATCAAAAACTACCTATTGGGTTCTATGTACAGTATTTAGGTAATAAGTACACTAAAGCCTTGACTTCACTATAATTCATCCATGTAATAATACATCTCTTACACCCCCTTAATCTATTAAAATTAAATAAGAAAAGAATGGTGTTAGTTTTAAGTTGTAGGTATATCACAAATGCATTTTATCAATATGAGCAAACATCTTCATGTTCATAGAGTGTTACTTCTTTTATTATGTAATAAAAATTATGTTTAATTACATAATATTTTGCCATTGTCTATTAAGATAATGTTATTTTGTCATTCATTTAATTAATATGACATATGACATTGATTGATTTCTGTAGATTGAGCTATTCTTACATCTTTGGGATAAATTGCACTTGACCATGGTCTTTAAATTTTTTTGGCTGGATATTATTTGTAATATTGTATTAAATCTATATTCATAATGGCTATTTCTCTACAGTCTAATTTTTGTTTGATTTCTTATCAGGCTAAAAGCAGCCACATAGCATGTGTTGCAAAATTTCTCTCTTGTTTATTTAGAAGAATTTTTGAAAAAAAATCGTTTTAATATTATTTAAATATTTGGTAGAATTTTCTAGTAAGCCACCTTGCCCCAGTTGGCCATCTGTGCATGTTTCTTTGTGTGAATGATGCTTTTCATTTAGTATCAATCATTTTACTTTTATAGCTCCATTCAGATTTTTATTTGATTTGTCTCAAATATGTTTTTTAAATTATTTTTTATTGTTTTGTATTCTTTTTTTTTAATTGGGATTCAACAAAGAATTAGGTTACACTGATTGCATTTGTTAGATAAAGTCCTGCTTATAATTGTGCGTTGCCATCAAGAGGTGTTCTATACTCTGTGACCCTCCATCCCCCAAATATCTTTTAACTGCCTTTGTGGTTTCTCATTTGTCCTATTTATTAATTATTATTATTTTTTTTTGAGAGAGTCTCATTTTGTTATTCATAGAATACCATCACCTCACCCTAGCTCACAGCAAACTCAAACTCCTGGTTTCAAGTGATCCTCCTTCCTCAGCCTCCCAAGTAGCTGGGATTATAGGCAAGCACTACCTTGCCTGGCTAATTTTTCTGTTTTTAGTCAAGATGGGGATTTCACTTTGCTCAGACTGGTCTCACACTCCTGTCTTCAAGCAACCTTACCACCTTGGCCTCCCAGAGTGTTAGGACTATAGATATGAGCTACCACTCCTGGACACCATGAGTTATTATTGAGTATGCTGATTAATTTTGACATATATGTGAATTTTGCAAATTCTTTTATTTTGGTTTGTAATCTCATTTCTTTGTGGTGATAGATTATTATTTTAATGTTGCAATTCTTTTAAGTATATTGAAATTTGCTTTATGACTTAGCATATTGTCTTGAAGAATGTTTTTATGTACTTCCAACAAATTGATTTTCTCTAGTTGTTAATTAAAATGTGTATCAATGCCTACTAAGTTTAGTTAATTTAATATACTGCTAAAGTCTTCTATTTATTGATCTGTGTAATTGCTCTATTCATTATTGACAGTAGACTATTGATATCTCCAGGTGTAATTATTGAATTATTTATTTTTCCATCCAATTTTGTCAGCTTTTGCTTCATGTATTTTGGGCTCTGTTTTTAGATCCATGTATGTTTTAAGCCCATTATGCATTAAAATCTTGAATGATTGACTCTTTGTCATTATAAAATATCCTTCTTTGTCTCTAGTAACAGATATTGCTTTATGGATGATTTTGTCTGATATTGGTATAGCCACTCACCACTCTTTCTGTTATTATATGCATTGCATATCACCTTTTATAATTTTACCTTCAACCTATTTGTAGATTTCAATTTAAATTTTATCTCTTGTCTATAGTTATATCATGATTTATTTGCTTGTTTGTTTTTAATCCATTTTTCCAGTCTCTATCTTTTGGTTAAAATATTTAACTCATTTACATTTATGTGATTGGACATAAGGTAGGATTTATGCCTGTCATTTTAAAATTTGTTTTCAATACGTCTTATTTATTCCTCTATTTTTCATTATTGTATTCTTTTGTTTTTTTGTGTTAAATACACGCTTTCTCATGTACCATTTTAATTTCCAATCATTTCTCCCTATCATTTCTTGCACTGTATATATTTTAATGATCTTCTTTAGTTATCGCTCTGGAGATTACAATTTCTGTCCTAATTTAAAACAATTTATTTCATGATAGCACCAACTTAATGTCAATAGTATATATAAAAAAAAAAAACTTTCCTTTTATATATCTCTGTTTCTGTCTCCTGTCTTCTGTTGTTATTGTCATATAAATTCCATCTTTATATATAGCACACCTATCAAAATCTATAATTAATGCTTCATAAAATGTGTTTAAGTCAAATAGAAAAAATAGGTTACAAACAAAAATACATTTATACTCTGTTCTATATTTACCTATGTAGTTTTCTTTATTGGTATCTTTTCTTTATGTGCATTTTACTTACTACCTGGCTTTTTTTTCCTGTTAATTCTCATTCTAAAATATATCTTTTGATATGTTACTTATAGCATGGCTCTGCTAAAGGAAATTCTCTGTGTTTTTTTTATAAGGATATCTTTTATTTTCTCCTTAAGTTTTGAAAAACAGTTTTACTGAATATGGAATTCTTGTTTGGCAGTCTTTTGTACTTTTCTGTTTTCTATTGACTTGAATATGGTATCTCACTGCCTTTTGCCTTCCATAGTTTCTAAAGAAAAAAAAGCTATTTTATTTATTCAGGAGCCCTGGTACATGATAAGTCTTTTTTTCATTTTGCTTTCAAGATTCTGTCCTTGACTTTTCAGAGTTTGATAATTATGTATACAATTGTAGATTTCTTTAAGTTTATCTTAGTTGCAGATAGCCTTGACATTTTTGGATATGTATAGTAATACTTTTGTCAAATATGGTGAGTTTTTAGCCATTATATTCTCAAATAATCTTTCTACTTATTTCTCTCCTCTTCATTTAAAATTTCCATTATAAATATGTTGATATGTTTGATGTTGTTATAAGGCTTTATAGAATTCTGTTTATTCTTCTAAATTTTTAAAAATGTCTGTGTTCCTTAGACTGCATAATTTCAATTGGTCTATTGTAGTTAGCTGATTATTTTCTCTGACTGCTCAAAACTGCTCTTGAGTCTCTCTAGTTTATTTACACTTCAAATATTTAACTTTTCAACCCTAGAATTTCTATTTTTTTGTAATTGCCATATCTTTATTGATTTTTCTATTTAGTGAGACATTATGCTCATACTTTAATTCTCCAGACATAGTTTTTTTTTTTCTTTTTTTTTTTGAGACAGAGTCTCACAGCCCCTTGGTAGAGTGCTATAGTATCACAACTCACAGCAACCTCAAAATCTTCGGCTTAAGCGATTCCCTTGCCTCAGCCTCCCAAGTAGCGTGGACTATAGGCACCCTACACAATGCCCAGCTATTTTTTCATTGTAGTTGTCATTGTTGTTTGGCAGGTCCAGGCTGGGTTCAAACCTGCCAGCTTCAATGTATGTGGCCAAGGCCCTAGCTTCTGAGCTACAGGCACTGAGCCCAAACATAGTTTTTTTTTTTTTTTAATTATTTGAACATATTTAAATGTTTAAAAAATCTTTGTCAAGTAAGTCCAACAAAAGTTTCTATTGCTTGCATTTTCCTATATTTGGTTCATACTTTCATACATTTTTTTCATGCCTTCTAATATTTTTTGAAAAGAAGACATTTAAATCAGTATAATATATATTAATATACCTATATATTATATAGGTATAATATAATTAATATTAAATATAAGGTGGTATTACACAATATGTCAGATTTTCCCTCCACTCCAGATTTGTTGTTGCTACTTACTTTTGTTATTGCTGGTTTTATTGTTGTTTAGAAGCTTTCCTGAACTAATTTCATAAAGTCTATATTATCTGTTGTAGTCTCCACTGACAACATTGTTTGTTTAGTTTAATGATGACTTGCAGAGAATTTGTTTAATTCCAGAAAAGAATTAGCCCCTATTTTTTGCTGGGGGGGTTGTGTATATGTTGGGGAATGTCTACAACATTCAGTTGGGCAGTTTGTAAGTCTACCTTCCATTCATTCCCTGTTTTCACAAAAGTCTCAAGAGCTGCAAGAGGTGAAATCTTACATACTTTTCCAGTCTTTTATGAAGATGGTATCCTGCATGTTGGTGTGACTTTCTGTATTCCCATAACCATATTGAATTTTTTGGCGTCCCCTTCTGAAATCTCATTCCCTAGGTTTTTAGTTTATCCTGTTATCACCTCCTAGGCAATTGCAATGTTAAACAATTGTTTCTGTTTCCTTTTGCTAAATAACTCTGAATAAAATGCTACTTTTGTACAATTGAGTTCTGAATCATATAAAATAAATGAAAGTCTTGAGAGTGAAGTTTTACAGAGAATGGCCAAATAGGCCAAAGAATGATACTTCTCTGAGAACAGAGTCTTAAAAGAGCTCAACTTATACTTACCTCTCCACTTGTGCTTGAATAGTGTTTTTCACTGTAAAATGTGAGATGTTGACTTTTGAGATAGGGAAGCTGGAGAAGGATGAGGAATTAGACAAGATAAAATGTCATAAAACTCACTGTCACTGAGATTTAGCTTTTTTTTCTTAAATAAATGGCCCCTGAGGATTCTTGAAAATGGTTAATTTTCAGAGTTCTGAAATAGTTGGCTTTGATCATTTTGGCGACTTTCTCTTTGCTTTTATTAAACAGAGGAATTTTGGAAGTTCATAATCTACCATTCTCAATGACATTACTAAGAATTTTTGTTTTAACTTGAAGTAGGTGAAAATTAATTGCTAGGATACAGGAAGCAATACATGTAAAAGGAAAAGTTGACAGAATAGACATTATTATCTTTTAAATTGTTCATCACTCACACTTAAGAAAATTGATAGTCGAAAAAAAAAAAAGAAAATTGATAGTCAAGCCACAAATCTGGAGATTAGAGAGATAGATTGATGTAACAAAGGCCTTGTATACAGAATTCTTTACTTTTAAGGAAAACTCAGAAAATAGATTTTAAAAAACAATAAGGGTTGAACAGATCTTTCATAGAGGAAATATACAAAAGGCCTAAAAACATCCAGCTTTTCGTTTCTAAGTAACATTCTCCAATAAAAGAAAACATATCTCTTCAAATAAATGACTCATTCCAAGGCTTGGACAGGGGAATGTCACAATGATCCTGGGACATCTATGGCAACAGAAAATGAAGATGTGCTTAAAGGACAATGGGAGCATGTCACAGGGGCCCAGGAGCTAAAGTGGATAGGATCTGACAGGCCAATTCTGGGACTTTGGCATAAAAATAAATAATTATAGCAACAAATTAGGACCCATTTAATATTCTTAAGCCAACTAATACATAATGATATTAAACAAGCTGAACAAATGACCATATAATAAAAAATGAAAGACGGTAAGCTCATCCTTACAAGAGAGTATCAATTGACCAATATAAAAAGGATAGTAGAGTTAGAAAAAATATCAATGTGTTTTAAAATTTAAAGGTGAAAGTGTAATATAGAACTAGGTATTTACATGTTTCAAATTATCTCCCTATAAATTACTAAAAAAGAAAATTAGAAACCCTATTGCAGAGAAATCTAGCCAACACCATCTTAACCAAGATATCATACCTCACATCATTTCAATATTGGAAAAAAATTCATTTGCCTACTAATAAAATGTTCTCAGAAAGGTATAATATCCTCCTGATGGTCTTCCTGCCTAAAATGAATAATCTAATCAAGAGAAAACATTAGATGAATTCAAACTTAGGTACACTATAAAAAAATTAATTGTTTTGTACTTTTACAAAATATCAAAGTCAGAAAAGACATGAAAAGGCTCAGAAATTATTTCAAATTAAAAGAGACAAAGAGACATGACTGACAACTAATTGCAATGCATGAGGCTGATTTTAATCTGACACTAGGAAAATATTAGCTGTGAAAGACATTTTGGGGAAAAGTGAAAAAAATTAAGTGGGAACAATAGATGAGATCATTATATGCAATCTTCAGTTTATGGCTAACCATATTACCAATATATATGAGAGTGTTTTGATTCTCAGGAAACACATACTGAACTATTTAAGAGCAAGAGGTAAGGATGTTTCTAACATAGTTAAGAAAAAAGTATATCCCAATAATGTAGACATACACCTGTGTATCTATTTATATAGGTTTATCATGAGAATTATAATACAAATGGGGCAAGATGTAAACACTTGGATACAGAAAAAGGATGTATGAGAGAAATATAAGTTAAAGCTAAAAACTATATATAATAAAATAATAATATTTTAGTCTTTCTCTTGCTTTCTTTACTCTAATGATTTAACACATTCGGTCACTCTCATCCTTGAAACATTTCTTCAGTTGGCTTCCATGAACGTATGGTCACCAGGTTTTCTCCCTACTTCTTTAGCTGCTTCTTCACCTCCTGTTTTACTTTTTCCTCATAATTCTGACCTGTACATTTGATTATTCCCTAGACCTCTGATCATTCCTATCAGCATTCATTTTTTAGGGCATCTCCTTCAATCTCATGGATCTATGTGCTGAATCCCAGCTGAATTTATGATATTTCACTTCCCCCATATCACCTTGATCTGCAAAATTTTCTTATCTTTTCTGGCTAATGGCAAATTCATCCTTTCAGTAGTTTAGAACAAAACCTTAAAATAATCTTTGATTTCTTTTCTTTTTCATTTTCCATCACATATCACAAAATCTTATTGGTTGAACCTTCAAAATAGAATGGGAATTCTTACTGATTTCTACATAGGTGACTACAAGAGTTTTGAGACAGACTGTGTTATCGTTCGTTATTTCACTTCTAAGAAACACCATTGACTGCATTCTTTCTAATTCACATGTGCAAGTTTCAACTTGCTTGGCTTATTGGTGCCGCTGGGAGGGCTTCATTTGTTTCCATCAGCATAGTTTTTATATTTCCAGTTTTTCTGTGTCTCAAAACTTTCATAATGACCCCATCTATCACCTCTATTACTTTCTCTAACAGAATAGCTCAAGATACTACCATATTTACTTAAAATATATTTCCATATTTTTTGTTTTTATATATTTTTATTAAGTCATATACGCATAGATCATATATACATTAATGCATTTATGGGATACAATGTGTTGATTTTATATACAATTTGGAATGCTTATATCAAACTAGTTAATATATCCTTCACGTCATTTACTTAATTATTATGTTAAGACATTTATACTCTATACTTAATAGATTAGACATGTACCTTTGCAATATGCACCATAGGTATAGTCCTGCCATTTACCCTCCCTCTATCCAACCTCTCCCCTCTCCTCCCATGCCCCTCCTTTTCCCTTCTTCATCCTGGGCTATAGTTGTCATTTATCTTTCATATGAAAGTGTGAGTAATTGTAAATTGGTTTCATAATAGTACTGAGTACATTGGATACGTTTTCTTCCATTCTTGAGATACTTTACTAAGAAGAATATGTTCCAGCTCCATCCACGTAAACATAAAAGAGGTAAAGGCTCTATCTTTTTTAAGGCTGCATAATATTCCATGGTATACATATACCATATGGATTAATTTATTAATCCATTCATGGGTTGATGTGCATCTGGGCTTCTTCCATGATGTGGCTATTATGAATTGAGGTGCAATGAATAATCTGGTGCAATTATCTTTGTTGTAAAGTGATTTTTTTGTGTGTTTTGGATATACACAGTAGAGGAATTACAGGATTAAATGGCAGGTCTATTTTTAGATACCTGAGTGTTCTCAAAACTTCTTTCCAAAAGTTATGTATTAAGTTGCATTCCCACTAGCATTGCAGAAGTGTTCCCTTTTCTCTGCATCCATGCCAACTTCTGTAGTTTTGGGATTTTGTTATATGGGCTACTCTTACTGGAGTTAGATGATATCTCAAAGTGGCAGGTTATGTCATGTTTAATCATCAGAGAAATGCAAATCAAAACCACTTTGAGATATTCCATTTTTTTAAATAAATGTATTACATATCCTTACTTCTGATTGAGCCAGTTGATTCTCAGCACAGTGGGACTCTGTTAAAACAAAAGTCTTGACCTCCCATTTCTTTGCTCAACATCTCCTCATCTCACTCACTAAATAAATAAAAAGCTCTTACTGTGACCTGCAAATTAGACACGGTGTTTCTCTGACCTTCCCTTCTCTTTACCTCTAAATTCACTCTGCTATAGTTGGAATGGTCTCTGAGTAATTTTTTGAGCATGCGGGAGCACTTCTCCCTAGAGCCTTCGCTGCCCCGCATTCTTGCTCATCCCCTTACTTCCCTGCTGTGCTGGATCAGAGGTACCTTGGGAAGGCTGCCCCTAGTTACCAAAACTAACTGTCAGTGTGCCACATCCCTTCCAGAAATTTCTAGCCCTCTTCCCTGACTTCCTCGTTCTCCTAGAGCTGTGTGGAATGTGTGTGCATGTGTGTGTAGTTAATTTTCTGTCTTTTACCTTATACCTACTTGTGAGAAAGATCTTGTGTGTTTCTTTACTGCTGCTTCTTTAGCTCATAATAGGCATTAGATATTAGTAAATAAATGAATAAAATACTCAAATTTGCTTGTGTCTTTTAATATTGTGAACCTTTTTTTTTTTTCCCTCAGCGCCCCAATATTGTGAACCTTTTAAAACCATTTTAATATCATGTAACCGTTTGGCCCTCGGGGTTCTTACCTCCTCTAATAATTTTATTACTTAATTATATATATATATATTATATGTGTGTGTATGTGTGTATATATATGTATATATATTAAATTACTTTTTTTTAGACAGAGTGTCACTTGGTTGTCCTGGGTACAGTGCCGTAGTGGCATCATAGTTCACAGCAACCTCAAACTCTTAAGTTCAAGTGATCCTCTTGCCTCAGCCTCCGAAGTAGAGTAGCTGGGACTACAAGTGCCTGACACAATGCCAGACTAGTTTTTCTATTTTTAGTAGAGATGGGTCTCCATCTTGCTCAGGCTGGTCTTGAACTCCTGAACTCAGGCAATACACCTGCATCAGCCTCCCAGAGTGTTGCATTAATATATTAATACCTATGTCCTCCATGGACTCTTCCAAAGGACCTGTTTTTAAAAAATAATGCAACTGGGAGGCATCTATGGCTGAGTGGGTAGGGTGCTGGCCCCATATACCAAGGATGGAGGGTTCAAACCCAGCCCCAGGCAAACTGCAACAAAAAATAGTCAGGCATTGTGGCAGGCTCCTGTAGTCCCAGCTACTCAGGAGGCTGAGGCAAGAGAATCGCCTAAGCCCAGGAATTGGAGGTTGCTATGAGCAGTGACACCATGGCACTCTATCAAGGGTGACAAAGTGAGACTCTGTCTCAAAAAGAAAAAAAACAACTATTTAATATGTGCCTATGGTGTGGCAGACATTTGCTGGATGCTTAGGAATCAAATGTGACCAAGACTCAGTTTTGTCTCCAAGGACTTCAGAGTCTAGTAGCAGATGGGACCAACATGTGATATATAGACAAAAATAAAAAACAATATGGTGATATTATGGAAGACTTAAATTCTTTAGTGACAAAGTGTATCTTGTTCATATTATTGTTACTGAGGTTTTCACAACAATTAACAACAAAAATTTAACACTAGATTTCAGTGTGTGTTCTTATTTTCCAACATGACAAAGACGTTCAGTGTGAGATGATGAAAGGAGAGTCAGGAAATAGTGAGTCACACAAGCCAACAGCAAACAGATTATAAAAGGAGAAAAAGAGGTAAACAAAGAAGGCAGGGTATTAATGAATCTGCTAAAATTCAACCAAAAGTCTTATGTATAATCCAATGAGGACTATTGCAACAGCATCCCATACTTTCATTCCTCCTGAGTCTTTCAAACAGCCTCTGTCTACAGGAGTGTGGAGAGACAGTTTAGCAAGGTTTCTCAGTCCCAGATCTGCCTTTCATGGCTCTGTGTTGGCAGAAGTTTACCCTTGAAGGTCACAAGGAAGTTGATTCTGGAGTGAAGATCTTGCTAAGTTAATTGACACTTTAATTTCTTTTGTTTGAATTTTGTTCTATTAGCTTTTCAAACACAGCAAAGTTGAAATGATCATACCAGTGGTTTCTGTAATGTAGACAGATGATATTATGAAAAATAAACACACTGATATGTAGAAGCATGCACATATATTGAAAAGACTCCCTGCACTGCTCACAGGAATTACTGGAGTAGCTGAAGCTCTCCATCTGGAAATACCAAGCCTGATGTTTCATGCTATCTTCACAGCCATGTGCTACACCCTCCCAGTTGACTTAATGGAAGCTAGAATGACAAAAAGAAATACAAGAGAGTCAAACTTGTATAAACATAGACAAATGCCAGAGAGGTCATTACAGCTTTCTAGTAATTAGTGCTAAATTACCTGCAGTTTATGTGCACACAGAATGCTCATGCTGATAACCCAGCATTTCACTAATTTAACACTAGTTCATTCTCTGATCATGACGGTTTCTGCTCCTGAGTTTTTGCAGCTTCTGTGTGTCTTTTTACCAATCTACATCAACTTTCCTCATGTCAGGGTACGCTGCTTTCCCAGGTTATGCAGATCACCTTATTTCAGAGCATAAAAGTGTACACAATTTTATGTCAGGCCATCAGGTGCTGACTAGCTCTCTGTTTCTGAATGGCCTTGATTTCAGAGGAGCATAAATAGAGCAGCTTACATGATCATTGAAACTGCTCAGTTGGCTTCAGGACAAAAAAATAAAAAGACAATCTCATCCTGTAATATGTCTAATATTTTATTATTTGCCTCCCATTCTCCTGACTTTTTAGTTCCTGATTCCTGGGGCACTCTGAGCTGCAGCTCAAGGGACAATTGGTGCATGTCTGTTAGATTCCCACAGCATCTTGGACCAATGGGGCATTGTGTGCTCATTTTCTCCTAACAGCCCCTCATCTTGTGTCCTGCTCAGAATGCTAAAAAATTGTCCTCTGCTCACTCAGATAGGAAGAACACACTCTTACGGAACACAACACTGCCCTTGGCAAGCAGCCCTGTGGAAGCCAACAAATGGTTCCTTGGTCTTGGGTTTGAGGAAGCTCAAAAACGAGGATTGAGCAAGGTATCTGTGGGTACTCAGCAATTATGAAAAGTTTGAAAGCAGAATCTTCCTCGAAGTGGGGAGAATGAGTGTGTCTTACCTGAGGCAAATAGCCAATTATTCACAGGTGAAATAGAACACCATTTGTGCCCTGGTTTGCAGAATGGTTTGGGGCCAGAGGTCTTCCAGCTCATCTTGCATGTATGATCAGAGGCAAGGGATCTGAGCTGTTGATGCCCACAGGTCCTCTCTCTTTCATATGGAGCCAGGAAGAAATAGAAAGGGAGTGGGGTGAAAGGAAGGAGGCCCTCTCTGCAGGCCTCTGTTGTGTGTCCACATCAGTTGTCCATGACCTCCTGAGACTGTCCCACTTGGGTCTTTCTCTCAAGTCCTTGTGCTGTTCCTCTCTCCCTTAACCCAGTCTCTCACCAGCTTCAATTGATCCACATCGTCCCTCTTGGAGTCTCTGTCCCTGATTCTGTTCTCACGCTGTACTCCTCTTCCGTGGAGTTGCCAAGTATTAGAAATCTTAGTGTGTCTTGAAAATTTTCTTTGTTTCTAATGTGAGTGGCAAGTTCTACTCACTGTCCCCTCTGCCAGATTCAGCTACCGCATATAGAAGATGTGAATTTCTCAAATGTCAGGTTAAAGGGAAGAAGCATGGGTCTGGGTGTTTTCCCCTCAGGATTGAAATTTGTTTGGTGTTTGTGTGTGAGATAGACTTATCTGTGTGCACCACTACGTTTGTGTCTATGCACATAAACAGATGTGGAAAATGGGAAACCCAGTGATACATTAGGGTTTAGGTGGGAATAGGTAATGTTAGAAGGATTCTGTCTAGGTGTTCAAGGAAGAGCTCAAGAGTGGTATTAAATATGACCTGAGACACGAATGACAGAGGACACAGCCATGGGAAGAACTGGTGTGTGTGTGGGGGGGAGTCCACAAGGAGAAACTCTCCTGTGCCACAAGCCTTAATGCTGTAAAGAGACTGATGTGCTCAGTAAACAAGGAGAAGCTTGATTAGTGACAGAGTCATCAGGATCATCAAATGATAGAAGCCAGATTACGGAGGCCTCTGACTGTATTAAGGATTTTGACTTTGATTCCAAGTGCAGAGACGATGGCTACAACAATTTAAGCAGGTGTGTGTCATTCTAACTTACAAGTGAAAATATCACTCAGGGCAGTTGTGTGGTAGCAAGAAGAAAAGAACAGAGATAACTTAGGAGGCTGCTGCCAAACTCTATAGTGGTTTAAATTAGGGTGGTGGCCATGAATATGGAGAGAAGTGGTTGCATAGAACAGGTGTTCTCTGGGTAGAGCCTTCCAGATGGATTGGAAGGAAAGGATATACTGTAACGAGGAAGGACATGTTGACTTCTTGTTTTCTGGTCTAAGTGACTGAATAAATGGTAAAGCCATTGACTGAGAAAGATAAAACTATCAGGGAGGCAATTTTAGGGGTTTGGGTGTGGAATCAAGTGACTATTTTGTTAAGTTACCTGTTGCCACTCAGATGCAGATCTCAAGTCAGTTGGATATGAGAATTGGAGATTTCCGCTAAAGGCTGGAAATACACATGTGGGCATCATCAACAAATGCCTAATATTTTTTACATGCCGTGATTGAAATTACATAAAGAGAAATGGTGATTATGTAAGAGCAAAAGGCTTATAACCAATAAGATTACAGATTACAGAGAAGGAGCCTGCAAAAGAGACTAAGAAAATCCGTCAGATTGGGAGAGGCCAGGTATGTGGGCTGCCATAGAAGTCCAAGGAGACCTGCAGTCAGGAGTGCTGCTGTCTCATACAACAGAGAGGTTATTTCCTGCCTCACCCAAACAGGCTGGGTGGTGGGATCAGGATCCTGGGTTGCAGTGAGTTGGATGAGAATGAACTGCAATGAAGGGGAGGCAGCAATTATAAATCATTCTTATCATTTTTTCAGGAAGTTTGGCTGTGAAATGGTAGGGAACTGTAGGGTTGAGAACTGTAGGGTTAAGGAATGGCTTACACATTTACTTAACGTTGAGAAATAATTTTTTTAATGTAATACTGTTTATTTAACTTCAAAAACATTTCAACGTTCTAAACGAACAAAAAATAACAGAACATTGAAAATGTGTTTAAGTACAGAAGGTTCTTGAGCTTCCATTGATGCAACGGCTCTTCCACTGATGCAATGGCTCTTCCGCTTGCTGCTTTGCCAACAATGAAGAGTTCTACGGTTTGTTTTTAAAACAGTTTAAAAACTACTATACTTAACTAAAAAAAAAAATCCAAACACTTCTCATGCCAGCTGACCCCTCTTTGTCCACAGCTAAGAATGGCAGCAGAATGCTGTTACTATATACAAAAACAAGACAACCTGAAGCTAAGTGGATGCCCGCCACAGTGTCAACAGGTCCAGCTCACAGTGCACACCCTGAGCGATGGCCCATTCAAAGGGCATCTTTCACCATGGCCTTAAAGCCAAGCAAGGAGCAGCAAGAGTTGGTCTTGGTTTTTTTGTTCTTTTTACAAACTATAGATATGTACAGTTGATAACTCAGGATTTCTAGCCAATAACCATCTAGTTAACACCACCTTACAAATTAAAACAAAATGTCAAAAACATCTTTAAATGCCTTGTCACACCAACAGCAAAGTGCACAGAGTGAGGAGAACACGAGAGTGCCTTTTCATTTTAAAAATGTTTGGAAATATGTACAACTTTGATACAGTTTCAAGGTGCTCCAGACATCCATGGCCACTTCGTGTAAACCAGTGGCAATTTCTAGAGCACTTTGATATTACAATATGATCATATGATCGTGATCTAATTTTGTGATTAAACCTAATGAGGGCAATAGACATTTCTCAATTAAGAGATGTGTCATTTACGGCGCTCCCCTGCTCTAAGGTATTCACAAGGAGACAGATAAACAGTTTTTCATTCATCCTCCTCCTCCTCCTCTTCTTCTTCCTCGTCTTCTTCATCTTCCTCTTCAACCTTTTTCCTGGCAACTTTAGTGGGACCCTTTGCGCCATCAAACTTTCCTTTAGACTTATAGTCAGTGACATCCTTCTCATACTTCTCCTTCAGCTTCGCTGCCTTGCTGATGTAAGGCTGCTTTTCACTATCACTTAAGTGATTCCACATCTCACCCAGTTTTTTTTGCCACATCTCCAATGGAGATACCAGGATGTGTAGACTTGGTCTTGGGGCAGAATTCTGAACAGAAGAGGAAAAATCCAGACGATGGCCTCTTGGGGGCATTAGGGTCCTTCAACTTCTTTCCTCCTTTAGCTGGTCCCTAATCCTTCATTTCCTGATCAGAGCGGACTTTATCAGCCTTTGCCCTTTCATCAAATTTAGACTTCTCTTTCCCAGACATTGCTTTCCACCTTTCACAGCACTTCTTGGAAAATTCTGCAAAATTGCCAGGGACCTCTGGGTTTTTCTTCTTATGTTCTCTGCATGTCTGCACAAAGAAGGCATAGGCGAATGAACCAAGCGAGAACAAAAGCATAAAAACAGATCACCATAAGGCATAATCCAAGAGCAAAGTTGATGAAGAAGTAAGAGAGTAAGAAGAGATGGTGAAAAATAATAGGCACATGGATACTTGGTCCCTTTTTTACAGGAGGAAAAGCCAATGCAGGAGGAATGTTAAATTTCATGGAAGGAAGATGAGGCAGTTCCTCTTTGAACTGTTTCTGTTTTCTTAGTAGAAGGCAAGGACATCATCTGAGAGGAGGATATGACATGCGGTATTTGTGGTGAGAGGCAGAAATATAAAATCGTTTGATGAGACAGTTGGGAGAGCAAGTGTACTCCTGAAGTGGCCTACAAAGTTGTCAAATCACAATATGGCCCAGTAGGGATGGCTCCTTCCTTTAATGATAACCTTGACCATTTCAATTAACATTTCTTTTGTTCTGGCCCTTACTCTTTTTAACACTTTGTCCCATTGCTCCAATACAGAGGGAGTGCAGAAATGGAAAAACAAACAAGAGATTAAGTGAAAACGTAATTTCGGAATCCTTTGTGCTATCTAAAATGCATGATGTTTTGAAATGTACCCTTGCACTGTGCACATTAGGTGAGATCCCACCAAATAACATTTAAAAACAAGCAAAAGTGTATTATAAATGTCTGACCACAAAAAATAAGTAAATGCGGTGATGGTTATGTTAATAAGTTTGATTAAAACCATGTCTATCAAATCACCACATTGTACCCATAAATGTATACAGTTCCGATTTAATAAAAATTAAGTTAAAAAATAAAATGCATGATGTAAGTATTCTAAAAATATTGGCAGGAGGGGGAGACAAGATGGCGGACTGAAGCCAGCTTTCAACAAAGGGTCCCATCCAGAAGGAGAGTTAAGGGACAGGAATTTAGTAAGTATCCTGGTGGACTTGAGCCTCACCAAGAGAGAAGGCTGAAGAACGCACATCAACACCGCTGAGGCAAGTTGTGATCACAAGGACGCAAACAAAAGGTACAAAATCTACCACCAAGCGGACGGGAGTCCCCCTCCCCCATGAGACCGGCTCTAGAGCCCCATAATTGAACAAGCGGGCAGAAATTGAACAAGCGGGCAGAAATTAGAGCCCTTTAATTTCCACGGTCTCTCCACGGGAGAGACCTTCTAAAAACTGGACCTACCTCCCCTACTGGGGTGCCGTGGCGTTCTCCTGCTGGACATAGGGCTGAATAAAACTTTGGGAATCCTCTGCCAGCAACCCTGAATCCCCCGCGCTCCCCTCCCGCCCACTGAAGTCTGGAGGCCTGTCCCCCAGGACTTCGGATCCTTGGGTGATTTCTCAAGGGGAGTGGACAGTCCCCTTGAGTGCGACTGGTCAGCATTGACTCTGAGGCGCGCGAGTGAGGAGAGGGCACCGGGCTGAGTCACGACTCGCGGCACTTCCCTGCGGTGCAGTGCAGCAACCCTCCCCAGGCATACGGGGCCCAAGACTGAATCAGAATCTGGCCTCCCCGCTGAGAGCTGAGAACCCCTACTCTCACTCGGGGTCTGAGGGCCTATCCCCCAGGAGTTCGGCTCCTTGGGTGATTTCTCGAGGGGAGTGCACAGTGCCTGAGCTGCGTCAGGTCAGCGCTGACTCTGGGATACGTGAGCGAGGAGAGGGCACTCTGCTGAGGGGAAATCAAGCCTTGGTGGCACTTCCCTGCGGTGCAGTGCAGGAGCCCTCCCCGGACCGTAGTATTGCGTGAAACTGAATGAAACTCTAGCTTCCCCCCGCCCCACTCCCAATCGGGGTCTGGGGGCTCATCCCCCAAGAGTTCTGATTCTTGGGGGATCTCTTAAGGGGTGTGGACCCAGCACAAACTGCGGCCGCTCAGTGCTGACTCTGGGGCGTGGGACAGAGGAGAAAAGGGTCGCCTGAGTGCCCACACCAGAGCAGCAGTTCCCTGGAGGTAGATCAACAGCCGTTTTTTCTTTAACGGCAGAACGCTCACTTCTGGATATTCTGAGGCCACACCCCCTGTCTCCCTGGGCAACCAGAGGAGGCCACCGGTGACACGGCTCACAAACCCGGAAGCCTCCAGGGCGGGGCCGACCCAGAGAGGTGTTCAGACGCAATTCTCCAGCAGCAAAGACGTTTGAACTCAAAACAGCCCGTCTCCTGTAGGCGACGACAGGAACAGAGACAGAACCTCACAAAGTTGTCTGTTCTGTTCTGTTCTGTTAGCAGCATGCATCAGGGACGGGGCTAAGCCTGAGTGAACACCTCCTTCCCATCACCTGCATCAAACACTCAAAGATGTCAGGCCCCATCTCCTCCTGCTAGATAGCGGCAGTCTGCGGGGGCCTGACAGACTTCCTTGCGATTCAGGCAGGTGCAAACCCCTGGAGTGTCTGTTCACTGCAGGCAACTGGGTTAGCCATCTGCAGAGATACCAGTGACTGGGTCCGACGGAGGGGCAAAGTGGGGAAGGAGACGTCAACCTTCCCAGACTGCTCTGTTTGCTGGGTGGCTCCTCCTGACTCCACGCTGCACTGGGGTGAGCCGTGTCAGAGGAGTCACCAGGCCCCTGTGATCCAGTTCCCAGAGACCTCTTGAACCCTTCCACCCGAGACAAGTGCCGATTGAGACAGTTGATTCGGACCTTTTGAACTGGGCTAATAGACTGAGGACTCTTCAGGCGGTGCCCTGGGTGTGCGATTGTAGGAAGGTTTGATTCTCCTTTTCCAACTGGGGCCAGAGGTGGGCAGGCGGGGTGACTTAATTGCTGATTTTTCCACAGCTGAGACTTCAAGCCAGAGTAGAAGTTGCAATAGGATCGAACAGAAACCAGCTGAAAACAAGACAGAACCACTTTGCTCCACCACACCAGACAGGGCCCCAGTTTCTCAGGCCACAACACTGTACGGGCCCTCGATAAAACCCCAGGGGAAAAACCAAAGGGAGTAAACCATGGGGCGGAATCAGCGGAAAAACTCTGGTAACATGATAACCAGAATAGATCAACTCCCCCAAGAAAAGATACGGCAGATGTGATTGAAGATCCCATTCATAAACAACTGGCTGAGATGTCAGAAGTCGAATTCAGAATTTGGTTTGCAGACAAGATTAATAAAATGGAATTAGGAATTCGAGGAGAAATTCAAAAATCATCTCAAGAATTTAACGAATTTAAAGACAAAACCACCAAAGACTTAGACACACTGAAACAAGAACTTACAGCCCTCAAAGATATGAAAAATACAGTAGAATCCCTCAGTAACAGAATGGAGCAAGCAGAAGAAAGGATTTCTGACATTGAAGATAAAGTCTTCGAACGCTCCCAATCTCTCAAAGAGGAAGAGAAATGGAGAGCAAAAACGGATCACTCACTCAGAGAGCTCTCAGATAATTCGAAAAAAAACAACATAAGGGTTATAGGAATTTCGGAGACTGATGAAGTAGCTGCCAAGGACACAGAGGCCCTTCTACATGAAATTATGAAAGAAAATTTTCCAGACATGCCTAGAGAATCTGAAATTCAGATAGCAGACAGCTTCAGAACCCCAGCACGATTCAACCCCAATAAGCCATCTCCCAGACATATCATAATTAGCTTCACTAAAGTTAACATGAAAGAGAAGATTCTCAAAGCAGCCCGGTGAAAGAAAACTATAACGTACAAAGGTAAGAATATTAGAATAACTGCAGATCTCTCTGCTGAAACTTTTCAAGCAAGAAGAGGCTGGTCATCAACTTTTAATCTCCTAAAGCAAAAAACCTTTCAACCCAGGATCTTGTATCCAGCTAAACTGAGTTTCATCTATGATGGAGAAATTAAATACTTCAATGACATTCATATGTTGAAAAAATTTGCCATAAGTAAACCAGCTCTTCAGGATGTTCTCAGACCTATCCTCCACAATGACCAACCCAATCCTATACCACAAAAGTAAACTCACTCAGAATCTTCGGATCAAACTCCAACTTCCACACTGGCGAAAGGATTAAAAATGTCCACTGGACCTTTGAAAAACTCGATACCCAAAATTCCACCAGACTTATCAATACTCTCCATCAATGTGAATGGCTTAAACTGTCCTCTAAAGAGGCATAGGTTAGCTGACTGGATACAAAAACTCAAGCCAGATATTTGTTGCATACAAGAGTCACATCTCAACTTAAAAGACAAATACAGACTCAGGGTGAAAGGATGGTCATCCATATTTCAGGCAAATGGTAATCAGAAAAAAGCAGGTGTTGCAATTTTATTTGCAGATACAGTAGGCTTTAAACCATCAAAAGTAAGGAAGGACAAGAATGGTCACTTCATATTTGTTAAGGGTAATACTCAATATGACGAGATCTCAATTATTAATATCTATGCACCCAACCAGAATGCACCTCAATTTATAAGAGAAACTCTAACAGACATGAGTAACTTGATTTCCTCCAGCTCCATAATCGTTGGAGATTTCAACACTCCCTTGGCAGTGTTGGATCGATCCTCCAGAAAGAAGCTGAGCAAAGAAACCTTAGATTTAAACCTAACCATCCAATATTTAGATTTAGCAGACATCTACAGAACATTTCATCCCAACAAAACTGAATACACATACTTCTCATCAGCCCACGGAACTTACTCCAAAATTGATCACATTTTAGGTCACAAGTCTAACCTCAGTAAATTTAAAGGAATAGAAATTATTCCATGCATCTTCTCGGACCATCATGGAATAAAACTTGAATTGAGTAACAACAGGAATCTGCATACCCATACAAAAACATGGAAGTTAAATAACCTTATGCTGAATGATAGCTGGGTCAGAGATGAGATTAAGAAAGAAATCACCAATTTTTTGGAACAAAATGACAATGAAGACACAAACTATCAGAACCTATGGGACACTGCAAAGGCAGTTCTAAGAGGGAAATTTATAGCACTGCAAGCCTTCCTCAAGAGAACGGAAAGAGAGGAAGTTAACAACTTAATGGGACATCTCACGCAACTGGAAAAGGAAGAACATTCCAACCCCAAACCCAGTAGAAGAAAAGAAATAACCAAAATTAGAGCAGAATTAAATGAAATTGAAAACAAAAGAATAATACAACAGATCAATAAATCAAAAAGCTGGTTTTTTGAAAAGGTCAATAAAATAGATAAACCTCTGGCCAACCTAATCAGGAAAAAAAGAGTAAAATCTCTAATATCATCAATCAGAAACAACAAAGACGAAATAACCACAGACTCATCAGAAATCCAAAAAATCCTTAATGAATATTACAAGAAACTTTATTCTCAGAAATATGAAAATCTGAAGGAAATAGACCGATACTTGGAAGCACGCCACCTTCCAAGACTTAACCAGAATCAAGTGGAAATGTTGAACAGACCCATATCAAGTTCAGAAATAGCATCAACTATACAAAACCTCCCTAAAAAGAAAAGCCCGGGACCAGATGGTTTCACGTCAGAATTCTACCAAACCTTTAAAGAGGAATTAGTACCTATATTACTCAACCTGTTCCAAAATGTAGAAAAAGAAGGAAGACTACCCAACACGTTCTATGAAGCAAACATCACCCTGATCCCCAAACCAGGAAAAGACCCAACAAGAAAAGAAAATTATAGACCAATATCACTAATGAATATAGATGCAAAAATATTCAACAAGATCCTAACAAACAGAATCCAACAACACATCAAACAAATTATACATCATGACCAAGTTGGTTTTATCCCAGGGTCTCAAGGCTGGTTCAATATACGTAAATCTATAAATGTAATTCAGCACATAAACAAATTAAAAAACAAAGACCATATGATTCTCTCAATTGATGCAGAAAAAGCTTTTGATAATATCCAGCATCCCTTCATGATCAGAACACTCAAGAAAATTGGTCTAGAAGGGACTTTTCTTAAACTGATAGAGGCTATCTACAGCAAACCCACAGCCAATATCATATTGAATGGAGTTAAATTGGAATCATTTCCACTCAGATCAGGAACCAGACAAGGCTGCCCATTGTCTCCATTGCTTTTCAACATTGTAATGGAAGTTTTAGCCACCGCAATTAGGGAAGAAAAGGCGATCAAGGGTATCCATATAGGGTCAGAAGAGATCAAACTCTCGCTCTTCGCAGATGATATGATTGTGTATCTGGAAAACACTAGGGACTCTACTACAAAACTCCTAGAAGTGATCAAGGAATACAGCAGTGTCTCAGGTTACAAAATCAACATTCATAAATCGGTAGCCTTTATATACACCAACAACAGTCAAATTGAAAAAGCAGTTAAGGACTCTATCCCATTCACAGTAGTGCCAAAGAAGATGAAATATTTGGGAATTTACCTAACAAAAGACGTGAAAGATCTCTATAAAGAGAACTATGAAACTCTAAGAAAAGAAATAGCTGAAAATGTTAACAAATGGAAAAACATACCATGCTCATGGCTAGGAAGAATCAACATTATCAAAATGTCCATACTACCCAAAGCAATATATAATTTCAACGCACTCCCTATTAAAGCTCCACTGTCATATTTTAAAGATCTTGAAAAAACATTACTTCGTTTTATATGGAATCAGAAAAAACCTCGAATAGCCAAGACATTACTCAGAAATAAAAACAAAACAGGAGGAATCACACTCCAGACCTCAGACTTTACTACAAATCGATAGTGATCAAAACAGCATGGTATTGGCACAAAAACAGAGAAGTAGATATCTGGAACAGAATAGAGAACCAAGAGATGAATCCAGCTACTTACCGCTATTTGATTTTTGACAAGCCAATTAAAAACATTCAGTGGGGAAAAGATTCCCTATTTAACAAATGGTGCTGGGTGAACTGCCTGGCAACCTGCAGAAGACTGAAATTGGACCCACACCTTTCACCATTAACTAAGATAGACTCTCACTGGATTAAAGATTTAAACTTAAGACATGAAACTATAAAAATACTAGAGGAGAATGCAGGGAAAACCCTTGAAGAAATTGGTCTGGGTGAGTATTTCATGAGGAGAACCCCCCGGGCAATTGAAGCAGCTTCAAAAATACACTACTGGGACTTGATCAAACTAAAAAGCTTCTGCACAGCTAAGAACACAGTAAGCAGAGCAAGCAGACAGCCCTCAGAATGGGAGAAGATATTTGCAGGGTATATCTCTGACAAAGGTTTAATAACCAGAATCCACAGAGAACTCAAGCGCATCAGCAAGAAAAAAACAAGGGATCCCATCGCAGGCTGGGCAAGGGATTTGAAGAGAAACTTCTCTGAAGAAGACAGGCGCAAGGCCTTCAGACATATGAAAAAATGCTCATCATCTTTAATCATCAGAGAAATGCAAATCAAAACTACTTTGAGATATCATCTAACTCCAATGAGACTAGCCTATATCACAAAATCTCAAGACCAGAGATGCTGGCGTGGATGCGGAGAAAAGGGAACACTTCTGCACTGCTGGTGGGAATGCAAATTAATACATTCCTTTTGGAAAGATATATGGAGAACACTCAGAGATCTAAAAATAGATCTGCCATTCAATCCTGTAATTCCTCTGCTGGGCATATACCCAGAAGACCAAAAATCACAACATAACAAAGATATTTGTACCAGAATGTTTATTGCAGCCCAATTCATAATAGCTAATCATGGAAAAAGCCCAAGTGTCCATCGATCCACGAATGGATTAATAAATTGTGGTATATGTATACCATGGAATACTATGCAACCTTAAAGAAAGATGGAGACTTTACCTCTTTCATGTTTACATGGATGGAGCTGGAACATATTCTTCTTAGTAAAGTATCCCAAGAATGGAAGAAAAAATACCCAATGTACACAGCCCTACTATGAAACTAATTTGGGACTCTCACATGAAAGCTATAACCCAGCTACAACTTAACAATAGGGGGAAGTGGGAAGGGGGGGTGGGTAGAGGGAGGGGAATCGGTGGGATCACACCTGTGGTGCATATTATAGGGGTATTTGCGAAACTTGGTAAATGTAGAATGTAAATGTTTTGGCACAGTAACTGAGATAACGCCGGAAAGGCTATGTTAACCACTGTGATAAAAATGTGTCAAATGGTTAAAAAAAAAAAAAAAAAGAATTTTGTCAACAGTAGGGAAATATTTACACATGTATGGACCTATTATAATGTTATTAGATTGAAGTTAACACTGAACTATAATTGAAATTAATATGATCACTTCATGATTAAGACTAGCAACAATAATGTTAAGTATAAGTCTTGTCCTAGTAGCATTTTAAAATATTCTTGCATATAAAATTAATAAAAATTGATTGTACCTCATTAAATCATCAAATAAAAAAAAAAATAAAAATAAAAATATTGGCAGAATACAATCATAATTAATGACATGTCCCACCACCTAAGTGCTTTGGCCTTAAATTTTGTGTGATACACATCAAGCATTTTCCAAGCACATTTGTAAAATTTGATTTTTCCCAACTTGCTCAATACCACTTTTAAAGTACCTATGACAGTCACGATAGGTCTGTAAAACATTTCT
This sequence comes from Nycticebus coucang, assembly GCF_027406575.1. Classification (NCBI taxonomy): domain Eukaryota; kingdom Metazoa; phylum Chordata; class Mammalia; order Primates; family Lorisidae; genus Nycticebus; species Nycticebus coucang. Next base: position 101,930,395 of record NC_069783.1, on the reverse strand, counting down.
CTAATATATTGGTGTCAAGAAGGAATGCCGTGAATTTGTTTCATAGTGGCTTTATCCACCGAGTCAACTGTTCATTGATTGCTATATGCCACTCTGCTACCAGGCACCACATCACACAATTAGAGGTAGTGTCTTCTCTGGGCCCACCTGGGAAGTACACAGTGTCAATTTGGTGACCGTAAGGGTGAAGACATCTGTGGAAACAGAGCAAGGACACAACACCTAGCCTGACAGAGAGAAAGATGGCTACTTGGAAGTAGGAGAACATGGCACCTGACCTATGTCTGAATGATGAATGGGAGTTAGCCAGGGAAGAGGTGGGAGAGACAGTTTATTCCAGGCATACAATCTAATGACTCTGTTCAATGTGGGAGCATATGGGAACATGGCAGGGTGTAGGCTCACAATTAGCTCCATGTGTGCGAGTGCACTGTGATGGATAGTCAGCAATGCAGCTGTCTGGGGTCTGGAGCAAAAAACGATGGCCTTCTGGAGCTCGCCTGTGGGCTAGAGCTAGAGTCAGACCAGGGCCCTATTCAAGAGAATTAAGCATGAAATGTATTGAGAGAATTAAGGATAGTAACAGATTATTCGATTAATTAAGGCCATCGGCCAGGATTTACAGATTTTGAAAATGGCCACAGAACTTCTCTATCCAACTTGCTTTTGGAGGTATGTTCCATTTGAAGCTCCCTGAGATCATTTCAAGAGAAAAGCAAATGCACAAGGGGCTGCTGTGCTGAAATCATAGCCCGGATTTGGCAGCTCAGGATGATAATGTGTCATACATGGATGAGCTAAGTAAGATGAAGCTAATGTCATTAGACAATATTTGCATATTTTAAAATGCAGCTACAGTAACAATATCTGAGGAATACCACTGGCTTTTTTTATTTCCTGTTTTGCAAGTGTGATCTAAAGCGTCCTATAGACCTCAAGTTCCATTTCCCACTAAATCGCTGCAGTAAGATAAGTCTGCCTCATGATGTAACTATCAGGAATGCATGAGTTTGACACACAGCAAGCCACTGGATCTATGTTCTTATTTCCTGCTACCATTTCATATTGCTTTTTTGTTTACTTTGAACCTAAGTCTTTTCCTGTTATTGCTCACAGTCCTTTTTAAATACACACACACACACACACACACCATTTTTCAATTAAGGCTAACTTTTGGATCTTCACATCTGTGAAGGTAGATGTCCTTAAGGGCGTTAACAAGAGGTTGTCAAGCCTTTGACAACTTCCTGCATCATGAAACTTACTGATTCGCTCCCCTGCCACCACCGCTCACCCCTTTCTTGCTCTCAGTGATGTCCCTGGTTTCACAGATAACATTTTCTTTTCTTGCAATAAGTTTGTGGTACAGATGAACATCTTTTTGTGAAAATCAGCTGTTGTACGATTGCAGCAGCTTGCTGCCAAAGAAAACAGAAGTTACTTTAGAGGAAATTTGGGCAATGGCTTTAATGAACAGTGACAAGCAGCTTTCCTGCAATTTCTAAGAGAAGGAGTCTGTATCCCAGTTTCTAAGGAAAATAGCTTGCATTGCCCAGTTACTCCGGGTTTATCCTAGTTCCTGCCTGCCTGTCAGATTTTTGCAGTTTTAACATCCAAATATGAAGCCCCTTGACCAGGGAGAGACCAACCCATGTACAATAACAGAGAGGTGGAGGAGGGGGTGTTAGGAAATTCTCAAATTTGAGAAATTTGAGCATCTGTTAGACGGGGATCTGCCATGCCTTATCCTTTGTGTTAAATCCCTTCAACTTTATAAGCTTTATTTATATTACCTGTAGAAAAAAAGGTGATATTGCCCCACCTACTTGAACTGTTTTTACTCACAATACTTCTGACGCCAAATTTGTGGGATCTTTTTTCCACGTCCATGAATTTGTAACTCTGGACACCAGCTGGGCATCCCACATTTCCATTCAATTTTGACACAAATAACCCAGAATTAATGCAGACTCTGCAGGCTAAGATCTTAGCCCCACAAAGCTCCCCCCCCCACTTCAGATGCCAGTCCCTAGGCCAAGGTTGCCTGCATTTCTGCCCAATCAGTTATAAACTGGGAGTTTTCATGACCCCTCTCCTTAGATTATCTGTTAGATCATTTGCTAGAACGACTCATAGAACTCAATAGAACAATTTACTTACTATGACTAGTTTATTACAAAGAGTACAGCTCAGGAAGAGCCGAACAGAAGAGATGCGCAGGTCACCACGCAGGGCTCCAGGGCTCCAGGTGTACCCCCTCCTGTCACCTCAGGGTGCTCACCAACGTGGAAGCTTTCTGAATCTAGTTGTTTAAAAATTTTTACAGGCATCTCCAGTTCCCAGGCTCTTCCAGCTCTCTCATAGCTCAGTTTTTCTGCTGGCTAACCTAATCCTGAAGCTTTTCACTGACCCTACCAGAAGTCATCTTATTCACGTAAATCATGTATGGTCATGATGGGACCCTTATGAATCATAGGAGACACTCCCACTACCCAGAAAGTTCCAAGTGTCTTGGCCCCATGCCAAGAATCAGGGGCAGATGCCAGATACATTGTTATATCACACCACACACTGTAGCAGATTTTAGAGAATAATAAGTAAGCACTCTATTGGAGAGTGTTTTATAAATTCTGAAGTGACAGATGATACAAGCATTTTGATTATTGTCAATAATTTACTGCACTAGAAGAGCAGCTTGCTTGATTACCAAGTTTACTGATTCAAATGAGGAAAAGGATTTGATTTTAATGGTTTTACTTTTTCTAGTCTGACATTTATTTCCCCTACTGTCCCATCACCGTTGGGGAGAAAGGTCTTCAAAATATTACCCTTGAAATGTGGACATACTGATGTTGAAAGTAGTTACAAAGGCCAAATTAATATGAGATAAATAATTATCAATGAGCTCTATCAATCAATGGCCTGCAAAACACCAACCACCTCCATGACCCTTGAAGGGATTGAAGATTCAATCACAGCACATGATTAATATGTTTGGTTATTAAGATATAAAAAATGTGAAAGTGTCTGCAACATCGTCTCACGTTTCAGTATGATGGAGAAAAGATAGTCAAATAGTGAGACATTTTGTCAAAAGTTCAGCTATTTGAAAACATTTAGGATATATTTATTGAAAGGACTTGGTTTTCACTGTTTGGTGTGCACAGTCCCTTACACTCCTACACAGACCTACAAAATCATAGGAATCAATTATAAGGTCATTTTCTTTCTGACTCATTACAAATTTGCTAACATCTTCAACTGCTTTTTGTCTTTGTTCTTTTGTTTTTTTAAGAATCAGTATTCGTGATTTGTTTAATCACAATTCTCATCTAAAGATGGTAACAGTTTGGATGTTGTGGGGGGGGCGGGGCAAGATGGCAGCCGAGTAACAGCTTCCTTGCATCTGGGCACCGTGAGTCTGGGGATATAGGACTCCACACATCTCTGGCTGGTGGGATCTGCCTATCATCACCCCTGAGAGGATACAGGGAGTCAGCGAGAGACTTCTGGACCCCAAGAGGAGGACTAAAACAGTGGAAAATTGGCAAGTGGTCACGTGTGTTCAATCCGTCTAAACCCGCCCGCAACTTCCACAGGCACGAGAACTTAAAGAGCAAGACGAAGTGAAAGGAAAATTAGGGCAAGGAAACAGATAAAAGAAATCACACATGAGGAAGAATCAGCAGAGAACTCCAGGCAACATGAAGAACCAGTCCAGAACAACCCCGCCAAGGGACCATGAGGTAGCTACTGCAGAGGATTCCACCTATACAGAAATGTTAGGAATGACAGAAAGGGAATTTAGAATACACATGTTGAAAACAATGAAAGAAATGATGGAAACAATGAAGGAAACTGCTAATAAAGTGGAAATTAACCAAAAGGAAATCCAAAAACAGAATCAAATAAGAGATGAACGATATGAAGAGTATAAAAAGGATATAGCACAGCTGAAGGAAATGAAACAGTCAATCAGGGAACTTAAAGATGCAATGGAAAGTATCAGCAACAGGTTAGACCATGCAGAAGAAAGAATTTCAGAGGTAGAAGACAAAGTTTTTGAGATAACTCAGATAGTAAAAGAGGCAGAAAAGAAGAGAGAGAAAGCAGAATGTTCACTGTCAGAATTATGGGACTTTATGAAGCGTTCCAACATACAAGTTATAGGAATTCCAGAAGGGGAAGAAGAATGCCCCAGAGGAATGGAAGCCATACTAGAGAATATTATAAAAGAAAATTTCCAAAATATCACCAAAGATTCTGACACACTGCTTTCAGAGGGCTATCGGACCCCAGGTCGCCTCAACTCTAACCGAGCTTCTCCAAGACACATTGTGATGAACCTGTCCAAAGTCAAGACAAAAGAAAAGATTCTGCAAGCTGCCAGGAGTAAGCACCAGTTGACCTACAGGGGCAAATCCATCAGATTGACCGCAGACTTCTCTAATGAAACTTTCCAAGCAAGAAGACAATGGTCATCTACCTTTAATCTACTTAAACAGAACAATTTCCAGCCCAGAATTCTGTACCCTGCTAAGCTAAGCTTCAAAATTGATGGAGAAATCAAATCATTTACGGATATACAAACATTGAGGAAATTCGCCACAACAAGACCAGCTCTACAGGAAATACTTCAACCTGTTCTGCACACTGACCACCACAATGGATCAGCAGCAAAGTAAGAACTCAGAAATTAAAGGACAGAACCAAACCTCCACACTGATGCAAAAGATAAAACTAAGCAATGGACTTTCACAAAATAAGACGAATAGAATACTACCACACTTATCAATTATCTCAATAAATGTTAATGGCTTGAATTCCCCACTGAAGAGACATAGATTGGCTGACTGGATTAAAAAACACAAGCCATCCATTTGCTGTCTGCAAGAAACACACCTGGCTTCAAAAGACAAATTAAAGCTCCGAGTCAAGGGTTGGAAGATAATTTTTCAGGCAAATGGAATTCAGAAGAAAAGAGAAGTTGCAATCTTATTTTCAGATACATGTGGATTTAAAGCAACTAAAGTCAAAAAAGACAAAGATGGTCACTTTATATTGGTCAAGGGAAAAATACAACAAGAAGACATTTCAATTCTAAATATCTATGCACCCAATTTAAATGCTCCCAGATTCTTGAAACAGACCTTACTCAGTCTGAGCAATATGATGTCTGATAATACCATCATAACAGGGGACCTTAACACTCCTCTTACAGAGCTGGACAGATCCTCTAAACAGAAATTAAACAAGGATATAAGAGACTTAAAGAGACCCTAGAACAACTGTGCTTGATAGATGCATATAGAACACTCCATCCCAAAGATAAAGAATATACATTCTTCTCATCACCCCATGGAACATTCTCCAAAATTGATCATATCCTGGGACACAAAACAAATATCAACAGAATCAAAAGAATTGAAATTTTACCTTGTATCTTCTCAGACCATAAGGCACTAAAGGTGGAACTCAACTCTAACAAAAATGCTCGACCCCACCCAAAGGCATGGAAACTAAACAATCTTCTGTTGAATAACAGATGGGTGAAGGAAGAAATAAAACAGGAAATCATTAACTTCCTTGAGCATAACAACAATGAAGACACAAGCTACCAAAACCTGTGGGATACTGCAAAAGCAGTTTTGAGAGGAAAATTCATCGCTTTAGATGCCTACATTCGAAAAACAGAAAGAGAGCACATCAACGATCTCACAAGAGATCTTATGGAATTGGAAAAAGAAGAACAATCTAAGCCTAAACTCAGTAGAAGAAAAGAAATATCCAAAATCAAATCAGAGATCAATGAAATTGAAAACAAAAGAATCATTCAGAAAATTAATGAAACAAGGAGTTGGTTTTTTGAAAAAATAAATAAAATAGATAAACCATTGGCCAGACTAACGAGGAATAGAAAAGTAAAATCTCTAGCAACCACAGTCAGAAATGATAAAGGGGAAATAACAACTGATCCCACAGAGATACAAGAGATCATCTCTGAATACTACCAGAAACTCTATGCCCAGAAATTTGACAATGAGAAAGAAATGGATCAATATTTGGAATCACACCCTCTCCCTAGACTCAGCCAGGAAGAAATAGAGCTCCTGAACAGACCAATTTCAAACACTGAGATCAAAGAAACAATAAAAAATCTTCCAACCAAAAAATGCCCTGGTCCAGATGGCTTCACTCCAGAATTCTATCAAACCTTCAAGGAAGAGCTTATTCCTGTACTGCAGAAATTATTCCAAAAAATTGAGGAAGAAGGAATCTTCCCCAACACATTCTATGAAGCAAACATCACCCTGATACCAAAACCAGGAAAAGACCCAAACAAAAAGGAGAATTTCAGACCAATCTCACTCATGAACATAGACGCAGAAATTCTCAACAAAATCCTAGCCAATAGATTACAGCTTATCATCAAAAAAGTCATTCATCATGATCAAGTAGGCTTCATCCCAGGGATGCAAGGCTGGTTTAACATATGCAAGTCTATAAACGTTATCCACCATATTAACAGAGGCAAAAATAAAGATAACATGATCCTCTCAATAGATGCAGAAAAAGCATTTGATAAAATCCAGCATCCTTTTCTAATTAGAACACTGAAGAGTATAGGCATAGGTGGCACATTTCTAAAACTGATTGAAGCTATCTATGACAAACCCACAGCCAATATTTTACTGAATGGAGTAAAACTGAAAGCTTTTCCTCTTAGAACTGGAACCAGACAAGGTTGTCCTCTGTCACCTTTACTATTCAACGTAGTGCTGGAAGTTCTAGCCAATACAATTAGGCAAGACAAGGAAATAAAGGGAATCCAAATGGGAGCAGAGGAGGTCAAACTCTCCCTCTTTGCTGACGACATGATCTTATACTTAGAGAACCCCAAAGACTCAACCACAAGACTCCTAGAAGTCATCAAAAAATACAGTAATGTTTCAGGATATAAAATCAATGTCCACAAGTCAGTAGCCTTTGTGTACACCAATAACAGTCAAGATGAGAAGCTAATTAAGGACACAACTCCCTTCACCATAGTCTCAAAGAAAATTAAATACCTAGGAATATACCTAACGAAGGAGGTGAAGGACCTCTATAAAGAAAACTATGAAATCCTCAGAAAGGAAATAGCAGAGGATATTAACAAATGGAAGAACACACCATGCTCATGGATGGGAAGAATCAACATTGTTAAAATGTCTATACTTCCCAAAGCAATCTACCTATTCAATGCCATTCCTATCAAATTACCAACATTGTACTTTCAAGATTTGGAAAAAATGATTCTGCGTTTTATATGGAACCGGAAAAGAACCCGTATAGCTAAGGCAGTTCTCTGTAACAAAAATAAAGCTGGGGGCATCAGCCTACCAGATTTTAGTCTGTACTACAAAGCCATAGTGCTCAAGACAGCATGGTACTGGCACAAAAACAGAGACATAAACACTTGGAATCAAATTGAAAACCAAGAAATGAAACTAACATCTTACCACCACCTAATCTTTGATAAACCAAACAAGAACATACCTTGGGGGAAAGACTCCCTATTCAATAAATGGTGTTGGGAGAACTGGATGTCTACATGTAAAAGACTGAAACTGGACCCACACCTTTCCCCACTCACAAAAATTGATTCAAGATGGATAAAGGACTTAAACTTAAGGCATGAAACAATAAAAATCCTCCAAGAAAGCATAGGAAAAACACTGGAAGATATTGGCCTGGGGAAAGACTTCATGAAGAAGACTGCCATGGCAATTGCAACAACAACAAAAATAAACAAATGGGACTTCATTAAACTGAAAAGCTTCTGTACAGCTAAGGACACAATAACCAAAGCAAAGAGACAACCTACACAGTGGGAAAGGATATTTGCATATTTTCAATCAGACAAAAGCTTGATAACTAGGATCTATAGAGAACTCAAATTAATCCACATGAAAAAAGCCAACAATCCCTTATATCAATGGGCAAGAGACATGAATAGAACTTTCTCTAAAGATGACAGACGAATGGCTAACAAACACATGAAAAAATGTTCATCATCTCTATATATTAGAGAAATGTAAATCAAAACAACCCTGAGATATCATCTAACCCCAGTGAGAATGGCCCACATCACAAAATCTCAAAATTGCAGATGCTGGCATGGATGTGGAGAGAAGGGAACACTTTTACACTGCTGGTGGGACTGCAAACTAGTACAACCTTTCTGGAAGGAAGTATGGAGAAACCTCAAAGCACTCAAGCTAGACCTCCCATTTGATCCTGCAATCCCATTACTGGGCATCTACCCAGAAGGAAAGAAATCCTTTTATCATAAGGACACTTATACTAGACTGTTTATTGCAGCTCAATTTACAATCGCCAAAATGTGGAAACAGCCTAAATGCCCACCAACCCAGGAATGGATTAACAAGCTGTGGTATATGTATACCATGGAATACTATTCAGCCATTAAAAAAAATGGAGACTTTACATCCTTCGTATTAACCTGGATGGACGTGGAAGACATTATTCTTAGTGAAGCATCACAAGAATGGAGAAGCATGAATCCTATGTACTCAATTTTGATTTGAGGACAATTAATGACAATTATGGTTATGGGGGGGGGAACAGAAAGAGGGAAGGAGGGAGGTGGGTGGGGCCTTGGTGTGTGTCACACTTTATGGGGGCAAGACATGATTACAAGAGGGACTTTACCTAACAATTGCAATCAGTGTAACCTGGCTTATTGTACCCTCAATGAATCCCCAACAATAATAAAAAAAAAAAAAAAAAGATGGTAACAGTTTGGTCCAGCTATGCACAGCAGAGTCATTCTGACTGAAAAACATCCATTTTAGCCATAGAATTAGGAGAAAATCTTTTTTTTTTGAAATTACCTTTTTCCTCCCTCCATTTTCTATTAAATTTGCCAAGACTCTGTTATAAATGATTTGAAACAGTCATGGGTTACATTTGCCTATGATATGCCATTGGATGAATTTCTGTGGCTTGTTCTTTTTTCTGTTACTTAAAGATTCCAGATGACCTGAGATAATGACCACAGCCTAGAATCCATCTGCTTACCCTCTGACATTCCCAAGTACCCAGATACCCTTGCCTGATTCATTGCCCCTGGCTGTTAGCTATGCTCATCTTTCTTTTATCTTGGTCCTTATGGCAGAAAGTTGCATTTTTTTAAATAAATTATGTTTCTATTTTGACTTTCCATGGAAAAGTAGTGTGACACACTGGAGGTGTCTGCTTGGCCTTTTCTAGCTCTGGGCTTCTACACTTGAGGAAGCCCTGGATTCTAATCTCTCTGCTGTGTATGGGCCACCCACCACACCACGTCCCTTACCCTGCTGTGGCAAAGTGGAAAGGGACTCAGACTAGGAGTGAGAAAATGCAAATTTTGACCCTTGAACTTCAATGAATCAGCTCTGGGAGTAAATAAATAACCCATTGTTTCAGCTTGAGCTTCAGCCAACTTACCTTTGGAATAAAAAGATGGATTCTAAGGGCTCTTCTAACTCTTCCCTTGTATAGACTAAATGGCAAAAAAAATTCTTTGTTCCAGAAGAGTGCTGACCAAGAGCCCTGTTGAGATTACTGGCCTCTGTCTTTACTTGTCACATAGGGATTATCTGAGTCATAAAGTCCACAAAGTTAAGGGTTTGAGCATTAACCTTCTGATCTAACTCAGCCTCCAGAGACAATGATTTCCACAGTCTGACAGCTGTTTCGATCTGGAAGAACCATTCTGAAATGCACAGCATTGTCAAACTTAGCCTGGATCAGATTCTGTAAAAACTATTTCCGACAATTATGATTAAGTCGCTGAGGGAACTTGTAAATAGACAAAGGAGAATAAAATTTTTTCAAATGCAAAACAGATGAAAATCTCTCCTTCCATGTAGTGGATTTTAAGTTTTAAACTAGAGAAAGACCACATTTTTAAATGGTAGAATCCTTAACCGAAAAGCAACATTGTACAGTAAAAAGGCATTGTTTATTAATGGTAAAAACACACTGTGAGTTTGAAAAATATTTATTTGTTCAGGAAAGTTTCTTCATCACAAACATTTGATGTATTTCTGAAGGTTATATATTTTTAAGTCTTCTTTTAATTTAGGATTTAAAATCTTTCCCTGAATCTGTTACTTCTTGTTTCTACTTCTTATCTACAAAGAAATTTGGATTGAATATAGATTATGGTTTAAAAACCATAAGCGTTTTTTAAACATTATTTTCTAAAAAGAGTTGTGTAGCAGAAAATCTATGATTTTTTATGACTTATATATTGATGTATCCAGATAAGAAAATGGGTTTACTATAAAGTCCAAATAGAAGTGAAAAATCTAAGGACCTAAGTGCACGATCCTTCTACATCAATGGCAGAGGAATTTTTTATTAAAAATAAATAAGCAAAGAAAAATGTTAAATAGACAGACTCAATCAAGCTTTAATATCTATTTGACTTATTGCATCTTTAAATGTGCAAAGTTGATGCCTGCTTTGAACTTAAAAAACAAATATGATGAGGTCTCCTAGACCTCTCCTAATGGTGCCCTCACATTTTTCTTCCTAACCCTAAAAGGAGTATAAAGGTCTTTCAGGGGGGTAAATATTATTACTGGGTTATACATTTTCTATTTTTCACTAAATCCAATACAGAGCTCTGGTAATCTGTCAAATATTTAAATAGTCCTATTGTGGAAGATTGCATTATGGCAAAGTTATTTAACTCTGGTAGATGTAGCCTCTCTCCATGATATTTTTCTTAAGCGATTTCCAAACAACCTAGTATTCCTGATACAGAGAAGAATGAAAATTCATCTTTCTCTTTCCCTTAATCTCTTTAATGTCTAAAGGTATTAAGAACATAATGGAAATTGCACTGAAGGATTTTCAAAGACTTTAACAAAAAAGGGCTAAGTCATCCATGATTGATCAAAGAGAAAAAGTAGATTATTTCCATTAAATATTGAAAGACTAAAGTTTCAAATACACTATCAGAAAATTTTCTAAAAGTGTCACTGTGCCATTGTTTTCTTGTTCAAGAAATCTGATGATACCAACATTAATATAGTATTATCTCTTTTACAGTATAATGAAATCAATCCCCTCTTAAACCCTCAGCCCTAAATGTAGCATTTTTTATCATTAACATTACTAGTTAATATATTTGTATTATCCAAATAAAATATAAATGGCAGATAGTATAAAGTGTAGAGAGATGAAATATTGTCCTTTATATTATTAGTTAAACTGAACAAATGAATTATTTCCATCAATTCACATTTTGCTAAAAAGACAAACAAACAAAAAAAAAACAATCCACCTAGTAAAGTGAAAACTCTTTCTATGAGGTTTCACTATTTTCAAAGAAACATAGGAAAGAAAGAAAAAGGGCTTTCCACCTTCAATTCCATCCAGATGGAGACTATGGATCAGTATACCTGAGAGGCTCTAGATGGAGGCTATGGATCAATACATCTGAGAGGCTCTGCTCCTTACTCTCTATGAAGAGTGGTCAGAATCTGTACTACCCAGCTACCTGTCATAGGAAGATGCCTACAGGCCACCAGATGCTAGCAAGAGAAGCAGCTCATATCCAGATGAAGGATGAAAGGAACAGAGACAATATCACTCAGTATCTGATGACTGCGTTCTCAGGGAAAACTTAACATGTTCTATCGGGTGGGTTCCTCCAGGACTACCATCTGTCATAGCAAAGGGCAGGAAAAATGACTCACTATCAGACTGCCACAGAGCATGGATTAAAAACCCGGCTTTATTGGGAAGAGTGAAAACTCACCTGGCCAAGATCAGCAGAGTAGAGATGTTAAGCATTCCACACTCTCTGGCCCCTGGCCTCTCATCACCCCACAGGGGTGCACACCAGCCCAGGGCATCTGCTAGACAGAGCCTGTGTTTCTTCCTAGTGCCAGGACCTCCTCCTCCTCTGGACGTCCCCCTCCTTACACCACAGGCCTGAAAGCAAACTTGAGAGCGGAGGAGTACACCTTCAGGGGCTGAACTTGGCTGCTAGCTATTACTAGGACTGATGGAAAGGTCCGCTTCTCAGGTCCTGGAGACTTAAGGTCTGAGGGATGTTATAGCATTTCCAGAAGAAAAAAGGGGCCACTCACCACCACCCAACCTGACAGGCTTCTTGTTCAGATAACCCATGACTTCCCGGAATTGCATTGTCACTGTGACTTCCCAGGGTTGCATTGTCACTGTGACTTCCCAGGGTTGCATTGTCACTGTGATTTCCCAGGATTGCATTGTTACCATGACTTCCCAGGATTGTATTGTCACTGTTCTTCTTATTTACCACAGAGGAGAGGTTCCTTCTCTCAATCTCTTGCTTTTTATTTTCTGTATCAAAATCTCTTATAATTTTTGTCAATTGATCAAACCTCAATTTAATTGTATTTATTTCCATTCACAGAGGCTCCTGCAATTCCAAGTGATCCTGTGATGAGCAGTGGTAGAATTAGAATCCAAATCTGAAATCCCATGGAGATCACCCAAAGATTTCATTGCTTTGGAAAGGTCACACTTGTGAAGTGCAGCATGGAACGTGCTGGGACCACTCCATAACGGAAGAACAAAATGCGAGCACAGAGTTAAGACTAAGTGGCTACAGGAGCATTTTTCCTTCTAACCCCCACCTTCTTCCCTGTCTTTAATTTGAGTAAAAGTGAAAATAAATAAAATCAATACCCTTTTCTTTAAAAATATAGAAAAAAAGAGGGTGAAGTTTCCGTAGAACAAAACTATTGCTCTGTGAACCCACATTATTTGTCTTCTCAATGTGCTAAAAGATACTGATTCATGGTTAAGTTTTTTAATTCCTTATTTATTGAACAAACCTCCAGTGTCTATTTTGTGATTTGAATCGAGGTAAGCTCTGGCATCTGGCATTTTGCTGAGCCTATCTTTGTAGTCAGTCAAATCAATCAATTCAGAATTTTTAGTATTTGCACATGTTCCCAACAGATTAATGTTAACCCCATCTCTGAATCCCACACCAACCTGGCCTAAGATTCTATGGTCTGATGATGTGCTGAGCCTGTAATAGTAGCCATGAAGTCCCAAAGGGAGGAAGAGGTCTTCTTGCCTCTCTCATCCTAAGATGGCAAGCTTTTCTGAGAATTTTGTCTGAGGGTATTGTTAATGAAGGTGTGTTGGAGACTACAAAGTGAAATTTTCCAGATACCCCAAATAAAAGGACTCCACACATATACTGTACTTAAGATATAATAAAAGTGTCAAATCCACCCCATACAAAATGTCCTAGATTTTTTCCAAATCTTAAGGAAAAGACAAGCTTTTGGAATAGAATTTTCGCTTTGCACAGAGCCTCAAGAGAACATGATAGGCATCAGGTAACATGACATGTAATTCAGCTACAGGCAGAGGAACTACCCTTCTTTCAGCAAGACTCAATGTGCACAGAAGCCTGGAGGCCCCCCGTTGAGTTAACTCTCAGAATCTCTGCACACAGGAGAGTATGTGTGTGGCACAGCGGGGGTTGCTGGTCTACACAGTGTCCAAGACTGTTTGGACCCCTCCTGCCCAGGCCCCTTCTTCAGGGTCATTTCTGTTAAGTTACAGTTCCTGCGGCTCTTCTTTGGAAATTGCTGGAGCCACTGAGTCCAGAATCTGCAGGGAGCTGGAAAGAGAATTCCCTTCTTGGGGTGACCCTTACCCAAATACTAACTGGGGATGGGCTGCATGAGAGCTCAGATCCTCTGTTCCAGGCCAAGGTATCAATCAGGCCAATTTATACTCCAGTTTTCCCCTCTGAGGATTCTGCATGAACTCTGTCCTTGGCTGGGCAGCTTCTCTTTCCCTCTCCCACTCTCACACTCCTTTACCAGTCTTTTCCTGGGGTTTAAAATAATATTTTCCAGTAAAATTCATAGTTAATACAAATGTGGATCGTATCCAAGTGCCTTTTTACAGGTCAAATCATGATATAACCCTTAAAATTAAGAATAAGTTAATTTTCTAATAATTTTTTAATGATACCACTTGAAAAGTGGTGGGCAGCAATCAGTAAAGATTCCTAGAAATCACTGCCATATGGGGAAAATCACAGGCTGTGATGAGTGTGTTTAAAGCATCTTAGAGATGGCACCACGATCCCCTGGTCATGGTTCAGGGTCATGAACTAAGTGAGGGTATCTCTGCTGTATTTTGCTAATGAGAATTACATATGTTCTATTGTTACATATGTTCAGAAAAATATTGAGAAAAGAGGTGTTGATAAATAGTCTTTGAGGTCTTTATTCCAGTCTTTAAATTTGAAAACTACCAAACAGAATAGTTTCAATTCCCTAAAAATCTGGTATCTTCAGCTATTCATCCTCTTACCCAAATCTCTAGTGACCATTGCATTTTTTTTTTTTATCACATCCATAGTTTTGCTCCTTCCAGAATGCCATGTTGTTGGAATCATACAATATGTGGCCTTTTCACCAGCTTCATTTACTTATTAATATGCATTTAGGTTTCTTCTGTCTTTTCATGATTTGACGACACATTTCTTTATATTGCTGAATTAATAACTCATTGTATAAATCCATTATAGTCTCTATTAACTTACCTATTGAAGGACATCTTGGTTGTTTGCAGTATTTTGCAACTATGAGTAAAACTACTATGAAAGGTCATGGGCAAGTTTTGCATTTATATAACTATTTGGGATAAATACCAAGGAGCATGATTGCTGCATCCCATGATCAGACTCTCTTTAGGTTCCTGAGATACTCTCAAACTAGCTTCCAAAACAGCTTTACCATTTTGCTTTTCATCAACAATAATTTCTTTTCTTTTCTTTTTTTTTTTTTTTTGAGATATAGTCTCACTATATTGCTCTTGGTAGGGTGCTGTGGCATCGCAGCTTACAGAAATTTCAAACTCTTGGGCTTAAGTGATTCTCTTGCCTTAGCCTTCCCAGTAGCTGGGACTACAGGTTTCTGCCACAACACCTTGCTATTTTTTTTTTTTTTTGTAGTTGTCATTGTTGTTTAACAGGCTCAGTCTGGGTTCAAACCCGCCAGGCCTGGTGTATGAGGCTGGTACCCTAACCACTAAGCATGGGCACTGAGCCAATGAATGAGTTCTTATTGCTCTGTATCTTTACCAGCATTTGGTATTGTCAGCTATGTTGAATTTTAATTATTTTAGTTGTTTTGTAGTTGTATCTCATTGTTGTTTCAGTTGCAATTCCTTGAGGTCATGGGATAAGCATCCTTTCATATAAATCTGCAGATCTTCTTTGGTGGGGTAATTCTTCAGATCTTTTCCCCATTTAAAAATTTTTTAAAAAAATTTTTGATGTTAAGAGATCTTTATTTTCTGGGCGGCGCCGGCCCCATATACCGAGGGTGGCGGGTTCAAACCCGGCCCCGGCTGAACTGCAACCAAAAAATAGCCGGGCATTGTGGTGGGTGCCTGTAGTCCCAGCTACTTGGGAGGCTGAGGCAAGAGGATCACTTAAGCCCAGGAGCTGGAGATTGCTGTGAGCTGTGTGATGCCATGGCACTCTACCGAGGGCCATAAAGTGAGACTCTGTCTCTAAAAAAATAAAATAAAATAAAATAAAAGAGTTCTTTATTTTCTATACGATTCCATTTTCAGATATATTTTTTGAATGTATATACTTAATGTATTTTTTTCTCCCAAACAGTGGTTTGACTTTCTGTTGCCTTAGCAGCATCATTTTAGGGCAGATGTTTTTAATTTTAATGATGTCCAAATTAACAATATTTTTCTTTTATAAACCATGTTTTTAGCATCATATCTAGAAACTCATTGCCAAACCTAAGGTCATGTAGATTTCTCGTGTGTAATCTTCTCAATATTTTATAGTTTTATTGTTTACACGTTTTTGAATTTTTGTGAAAGATATATGGTGTGTGTCTGTCGGTCTTTCTTTTTCTCTTCTTTCTACCTTCTTTCCCACCTGCCTATTCTCCTTCCTTCCCTGTGAACTTCCTTCCTTCCTTTCTTCTTCTCTTTCTTTCTTCCTTTTTCTACCATTTTTTCACAAGACTATCCTATCTCTATTGAATTTTCTTAATCTACTTTGTCAAAGATCAGTTTCCTGGGTCTATTTCTTTGGCACTCTACTCTGCTCCATTGATATATTTGCCTTTTTTCCACCCATATTATCTTTTTGTAGCTTTGTAAGTCGTAAGCTCTTCTTTAGTATTGTGTTGGCAATTCTGTGTCTTTTGCCTTTATATATAAACTTAATAATCAGTTTGTTGATTCATAAAATAACTTGGTGGGATTTCAACTGGGATTGTTTGGGGAAGAATTTGCAACATTAGAATTTCTTCCTTACATTGAATCTTTCTATCAATGAACATAAACTATCCCATTTATTTATGTATTCTTTTATCTTTATCATATTTTTATAGTTTTTCTCATATGCATTCTGTATATACATTTTGCAAGATTTATACTCAAGCATTTCAATTCTTGCTGCTGATGTAATAATATTGTTTTTAATTTCATATCCTACTCTACCAATATAATATGGCTATTATATTGCAAGGTAAATAACTCCGTATATTAACCCTGTATCCTGCAATCATCCTGTAATTACTCATTAGTTCCAGGAGAATTTATTTTGCTAATTTTGAATTTTTCTACATATAAAATCATATCATCCTTAAACAGATACAGGTTTATTTCTTCTTTCTCAATCTATATGCCATGTATTTAATTTACTTATGTTACTGAATTAGTTAGGATTTGCAGTACAATGTTAAATAGAAATGGTGAGAGAAGGCTTTCTGTTTTGTTCTTAATTTTAGGGGAAAATAATTTGAATGAATTTATATTAGCTTATATGAATTGTATTAGCTTATTATATGAATTTATATTAGCTTCATACAGCTAATCTTTATGAAGTTAGTGGTAGATTTTTGTTTGTTTGTTGTCGTTACAGTTGAGACAGATTTCACTCTGTTGTTCAGGCTACAGTGTAGTAGACTCACTGCAATCTCAAACTTCTGGGCTGAAGTTTAATCCACCTGCCTCAGCCTCCCAAAGTGCTAGGATTATAGACATGAGCCACTGTGTCCAGCTAGGTGTAGGTTTTCTGTAGATGTTTTTTATCAAGGTAAGGAAGTTTCTCTTGACTCCAAGTTTTCTGTGAGTTTTCATCATAAATGAGAGTTCAGTTTAAACAAATTCTTTATATTTGTTAAAATGATTATATGACTTTTCTTCTTTAGCCTTTTTAATGTGATAAAATATATTAATTTTGTTATCTTGAGCTAGCTTTGCGTATCTGGAATAAATAATACTTTTCCTGCCGTATAATTTTTTTATATATGTTGTTAGATTGGATTGGCTAAATTTTTGTTAAGGATTTTTGCATCTATAACAAAGGGGATATTGCCTATAATTTTTTTTTTCTTTTATGTAATGTCTTTGTCTGGTTTTGCTAATAGGATAATGCTGCCCTTGTAGAACTAGATATGAAGTGTTGCCTCTGTTCCCAATTTCCAGGTACATATGGACAGAATAATGTAAAAATTTCTTCCTTAAATATTTTATAGACTTTTCCAATGAAATGATCTGTGTGTTTTCTTTGTGGAAAGGGTATTAATTATTAATTCAATTTCTTTACTATATATTGGTCAGTTAGATTATCTATGTATATTTATTATATGTCTGACATTAGATTATTTCTTTGTGTGAAGTAGTTATGTCCTTGACATAGAAACTTAATGGGTTATATCTTTGCAGGAATTGGTAAATATCACTTATCAAAACTGTGCACACAGTGTAGCTTCTAGCATTATTTTATTATCATTTTAATGAGCATTGGATCAATAATAATGATCTCAATTTCTGATATTAGTAATTTGTGTTTTATCTCGTTTGTGTTATCCTGGCTATAGGAATATCGATTCCATTGATTTTTCCAGTGATTTTTACATGTATTTATTTTCTGTATTGATCTCCTGTTTTGAATTTTATGGATTTTTGTTCTAATTTTTACTTTTTCCTTTCTTTGTGTTTTTTATTACAAAGCTGTCTTTTATTCTCTAGTTTCCTAAGATTTTTTTTTAAGTTCCAAGTATTTGTTGGTTTTGCAGACAGTGTTGTGTTATTGCTTTTATAATTCCCTCATGGTCTGGGTGAAAACTTTGTACGATTCTTATTCTTTAAATATTTTTGATTTGAATTTTAAGGTCCAGAATATGGACTATCTGATGAATATTTTATGTGAGCTGAGAAGAATGTATATTCTGTTGTTATTGAGTAAAATATTCAATGAATGTTAATTATATCCAGCTGACTGATGGTGCTGTTTGGTTCAACTGTATTCTTAATGATTGTATACCTGCCTGCTAGATGTGTCATTACTGATAGAGGTGTGTTGAAGTTCCCAACTATAATTGTAGATTGGTCTACTTTTCCTTGCAGTTTTATCAGTTTTTACCATACTTATTTTGATATTCTATCTTTAGGTACATACTTACAAGAATTGCTTTGCCTTCTTGCAGAATTAACCCCTTTATCATTAAATAATGCTCCTCCTTACTCCTGATAATTGCTCTTGTTCTGAGTTGTGTTTTCTTTTGATTAGTGTTAGCTCTGCACGTCTTTCTCTATCTGCTTATGTTTTATCTATCTGTGTTTTTATTTATGGGGATTTTTTTATAGATAATTTAAATTTGGTTCTTGATTTTTTTTATTCACTCTGTTAGTTTTTCACTTTTAATTGCTTTATTTAGAACATTCACATTTACAGCAACTATAAACACATAATTAGATTAATGTCTTACTTGTTTGTAGGTTTTTCTATTTGCCACATTTGTTTTCTATTTTTGTATTCTCTTACTTTAACTGAGTATTTTATATAATTAAATTTTCTCTCCTTTCATAAACATATCATTTTCAATTCTTTTCATTTTTATTAGTTTCCCTAGAATTGCAATATACATTTACAATGAAGCTAAATCTATTTCAAATAATACCATACTTTTTCATGGGTCCTGCAGATGCTCTGTAGCAAATGGCTCCAAATTATTCCTTCCCATCCCTTATAACATCACTTGTATTTGTTTCACTTATCCACATGCTATCATCACCCAATATACTGTTGCTATAATTGCTTGAATAGGTATCTAGTAAATCAACAAGGAATGAGAAAAATAAAATATTTAATTTTACTTTCATTTATTACCTCTCTAATGCTCTTTGTTTACTTGCATTCATGTTTCTAACCTATATAATTTTCCTTCTCTTTGAAGAGATTTTTCTACATTCTCCAATGCATACATACTGGTGACAGAGTCCATCAGATTTTGCTTATCTGAGAAAGGTTTTATTACTCCTCACTTTTGAAGGATAATTTCAGTGGCTATAGAATTCTTGTTTATTGGGTTTGTTTGTTTGTTTTTGACACTGTCTCACTTTGTGACCCTGGGTAGAGTGTCATGGCATCATAGCTCATAGCAACCCAAAACTCTTGGGCTCAAGTGATTCTCTTGTATTAGCCTCTCAAGTAGCTGTGACTATAGGCATCCACCACAATGTCCAGCTACTTTTAGAAATAGAGTCTTACTTTTGCTCAGCCTGATCTCCAACTCCTGAGCTCTAGCTTTACCCTTCTCTGCTTCCCAGAGTGCTAGGATTACAGGTGTAAGCTCTGGCACCCAGCTATTTTTTTTGTTTGTTTGTTTGTTGTAATTAAACATTTTAAATATTTCACTTAACTTTTCTAGATTTCATTGTTTCAGATGATAAGTCCAATGTAATTCTTATCCTTATTCATATATAGTTTTTTCTTTCTTCTCAATGACTTCTTTTAGGGTTTTCTCTTTGTCTTTAGTTTTCTATAGTTTAGGTGTGATAGTCGTAGGTGTAGAGTTTGTTGCTATGTATTCTGCTATATGTTTTCTGAGCTTCCTGGGTCTGTGATTGTCATTAATTTGGGGAAGTCCTAAGATACCATTGCTTCAGATTCTTCTACTCCTTTCTCTTTCTTTTCCCCTCTAATATTCTTACTATGCATTTTAACTTCATTTGTAATTTCCTACAGTTCTTGGAGGTTTTGTTCTTTATGTTTTCATTGTTTTTTCTCTTTTTCATTTTGGAAGTTTCTATGACATTTCTTCAAGCTCACTATTTTATTTTATTAATAGTATTATTAGTAGTAGTACTAGTTTTTCATGTTCTAAGCTTGATGGGCCCATCACAGGCGTTCTTAATTTCTTTAACAGATTTCTTGGATTTCTTATTTCTTAGACTTTTCACTTCTTCTCTTACATTATCCACTATTTCTACTCAAGAGTGGGCCCCATCAGGTCTTAATTCAAGCTTATCTTCATTCAGGTTCCAAATTTTCATCAAAATTACTATGTAGGTGTTCATACCAGTTATTGGCTCCAGCAGCTTCTCTTTTGGATAAACTGATCTCAATTGTCTGATGAATGTAAAAGAAGGCATGGATTTTTAATTTAATTTTTTTTAAATTAATTTTTTAATTTTTTTAATTTTTAATTTTTCAACTTTTTTATTGTTGCTGTAAGGACAGGAAGGATGGTTTTCAAGCTGTTTGCATGTTGGAGCTGAACTGTTTTTCTTTTAGAGTCACCTGGAGTAATTTTTGTGGGTTACATATTTTCCAAAAAACAATTTTCCTGGAAAATTATTTGTGTCATATAGATTTTCTATATCAAGCATCATTTGGTTGAGGAAAGTAGCCTGTAAAATATATATTTTGAATTTCCTTTTTATCTGTAGCTATTATATTCACAAAATTTCTTCTTTTGTGTCTGTGCACTTTGAGTTTTTTCTTATACAGTTAACTTTATTATTTAGTCATTTCTTTGATAAGCACTTGTTTATTTATCCTTTCTATTTAATTCATGTTTATGTCTTCCTTGGGATTGAATTAATTACTTGTCTAACATTTTAAATGAAATACTCAATTGATTTATTTTCATTCCTCTTTTAAAAATGTGAATGTTTAAGCAATGTTTCTTCTTCCTTACATTTTTTTAGTTGAATTGGTGTGTATTTCAATAGGCATCCTTTCTAATTAATTACGTACTTACTTCTGGATATTCTAAAATTTTGATATTAGTTCCTCTTTGACCAAATATAGTTATTGAAGAGATTTTAAAGCTTTTTTGTTAAAGAAGTTTTTCTCTTTCTTCCCTTTTTGGTTCTATGGAATTGTGATCAGAGAATATTTTCTTTAGTATTTTATTTTTATTGGAATTTTTTAAGCAACAATGTAAGGGCTTTGTGTATGTGCTTGTACCTACATGCACAGATGT
Organism: Nycticebus coucang; assembly: GCF_027406575.1. Taxonomy (NCBI): domain Eukaryota; kingdom Metazoa; phylum Chordata; class Mammalia; order Primates; family Lorisidae; genus Nycticebus; species Nycticebus coucang. Next base: position 101,909,066 of record NC_069783.1, on the reverse strand, counting down.
GCATCAGTAATATAAAGTTGGGTTTTCTTAATGTTTTTAACACCCATAGTTTTACATTCATTAATTAGGCCTGCCTTATAAATTGTGTTGTTTATATGTTCAATACACTTTTAGTATGAATTGAAAGAGGTACATTTTCTTTCTACTCATTGCTTTTTAATTCTTCAGTAGCTACAGATCAGGATAGAATAAAATATCGCCTAATTAAAAGTGAGATTGCTCACAAGAAAAGATTGTTCTATTCAAACAAAGAATGAAAATTGTAAATAATAAACTATACCCTTAAGCCGAAATAGATCTCTCTTCTACATTGATAGCCCAGACATGTAAGTGTACTACAACAATGCCAGTATTTGTTAAACTTATTATCAAACTTATTAAGGGGTCATTTGTACTATCCGGTGTCACCAAGACAAATCAATTCATGACTCAGTGGTTAGATTCAATCCTGTTATTTATATGAAACTGATTTATTCTTATAGTCGAGTCAAATGACTTAGAGCTAGAAGAGATACTAACAGTTATTGAGGAGTCTAACCAGTCTCACTCATAACCCAGGCACTTAAGGCTGAGATAGTGGAAGGCCCTATAACAAAATGGTAGAATCTCCAGAACTGGGCAGCAAACACATTCCTCCTGCCCAGTGTATTTCCATCATGACTTGTATTCTAGCCAAGTTTAAGGCACCAGGCCATTTTAAGCCTTGTTTCAGAAAATGAGTTATATCAAGAGCTCCTACTGAGTGGGCAATAAATAATTTAACTCACCTCTTTAACATGGTTTATCAAATCAGTGACTTGTATGTGCTGGATTAAGAAATTAAACTTGTGAAAAACTGATTCTGTCTCAGGAACTTGAAGTAAGAGAAAGAGGAAATTTGAGAATGAGCAATGAACACTGGCGCTGGGTGCACCAGTCCATCCACATGCACGATAAATATTAATCAGGTTCTTGAGGGGTTGGTGCAAAGTAGAGATGACTGAGGCAAAATGAGAAACAGATGAGAAAAACCAGGCTGGGTCAGAGAGGCCATGAGAGCAGCAGAGGAGAATGAAGGAAGAATCTGTCACCAGCATCTGAGTCTCAGACCTTCACGGGGCCTGGCCATGCAGCGTTGTCTGGATTTTCATAAGACTACTCTGCATGCTTGTCTCCGCTCCCTTGTCTCTGGAGCTACCTTAAATGATTTGCTTTTTCCTAGAATAAAATGATCTCCATTAAGCCCTAGCATACTTATCCCAAATAAACCAATGAAAGGGAAAGGCCTATGCCACATTTCTATGCCCTAGTCCACTGGGGTAAGGAGGGTACTAAGACCTAAAAAACAATTTTTGCCTTATTTTCTGTTGTAGGATTTTAAAGTGACATCAAAACTTCTTGGAGAAACACATAAAAGGTGACATTCAAGGCATCTATTATTTATATTCCTATTAACCAGCCTTTTAAAATGTAAACATCTTGGAAATTTAGTCAGAATGACACTGGCTTGAGATCGTCCTTGTCCCTTCCTGGATGTGCCTGACAGCATAAATTCTGAACCAAATACATTTCAGCTTGAGTGTTTATTTCTAAAAAAGTAAACCTACATGTTCATCCTTTTTTACCATTTCCCACCTCACTGTAGTTTTTTTTTTTTTTTAACTCCTCCATTTTTGAATACATTCTCTGGTAGTAGTTGGACATGTTTAGACAATGACTTTAACTCAAGCTTCTAGTGCATTCATTAAATAATTTCTTCAATGTACTAGATCTAAAAGATAAAGCAGCTTCCTGGGAAATCTTATGGCTACCATGATGATCAGACTCAATAGACAGCTTCCAATTATTCCAGTTTAAGTCATCAAATGTTCAGTAAGCACTTGCTATGCTGTCACAATAATAAGAACCAACATTGGCATAGAATTCATACTTGTAATCTTTATAATCTTAAAACACCTCAAAGAAGATATATATTCCTAATTTCATTGACTAGGAAACTTAGAATGTCAGAGATATCAGAGAACTTGCTGCAAAATATAGAGACAGAGAATAACAGGATTAAGCTTTGAGCATGGGTCTTTCGACTCTAAATCCCTAATAATTTCATGACTTCATGCTATTTTCCAGTATATCTACCTGTGCAGAGCTATAAGTCATCTAGTCTTATTCCTTATGGAGAGACATTCTAAGCATCTGAAGATCAATGCCAGACAAAGCTCTATGGAGCTACACAGAGAACATTTGTGTAGCAAGACAGTGCAACTGAAAGAAGATAAGAATAACTAAGAAGACTGCACTTAATTCATAGCAAGCAAAGAGAAGATAGAAGTTCAAAAAAATTCAAGGTGAAGTGAGTTTTAGAATTGTCACAAACATTATTTCACACAAAGTAGGAAGATCCCTGATGATTTATCAATTCTAATCAATATTCAACATTTTTCATTTCTCCTTCAACAAAAATGTAATGTGCATTACATATGTGTCAAGAAATAAAATAGGCAATAACTTTCTATATATTCTGATATTTTATATATATATACACTAATTTATTTATGTATTAGTAAACTGTTTAAAACTGGCTTAAAAAACAGTAGTATGTTTCTCTCTTGTGGGCAGCTCTGCCCATATTCAGAGTAATGCTGGGGGTTGGGCTGATGCTGGGTGTTGCCATCTCCAACATGTTTGCTTCCAAGGATGCTCTGGTCATTATCTTTCCAGCCATCATGCTGATGGAAAGGGGGGTGGGGGTGGGGGAGGAGTATAACTCACATCAATTCCTCTCACTTTCTACTGGAGATAACTTAAACATATGGCTATATTTTGTAGCAAGGTTGGGAGTTGACAGGTTAAAAATAGAGTTCCTACCCAGGAAAAAAGTGGAGACAGATTTTGGTAAGTCCCCACCACAGTGCATCTATCATATGAAGCATCTGTAACATTGCCTTAGGATAAAAATATCTAGCTGAATATGTCAGCTCCTCTACCTACTAGGTGCATGATTTGAACAAGATAATTAGTTCCTCTAAATCTGTTTCTCATCTTTAAAATAGAAAAAAAATAGCATTCTTACTGTTCCAGGTATTAATGTATTGAATCTTAGCTAGAAAGTCACCCTTCAATACCTGCTCTGATGCAATGGACTGGACCTAAGAATGTTTCCTTTACAATCAGCACAATGTGAAACTTTGTCTGCAGGCAGTGTTTCAGGGACATTGTGGAGAAAGGGGGATTCTCTTTTTGTTTATGGGATGCTGAGACTTTGCTTTTTCTTGTGGCTCCTGCACAGTCAGCACTGAGTAGCATCCCATGTTGCTCTGGCCCAGCCACAGCCCAGAGCAGGCTGTTTCTCATACCCACACAGTCTTGACCTGGGCTGGTAATCACTTCACTTCAGCTACTGGTCATGAGAACTGGTATAGTCCAGTCTTTGTATTAGCAGCTACCCCTCCCCATCTCCCTTGGCATCTCTTCCACAGCCTCAATGTACCTGTGCATTGAGGGTGTTTCCCACAGCTCTCATCAGATGGACACTGGATCAAAAATCACATGGCTATGTTGCCCCAACAGGGCTTGTTCTGCATACTTGCTAACCAACCACACTCACCTGAGCCATGGAGGGTTCCTTCCTTCTGCCCTATTATTGTGGTCCTCCCTGGCCTGGGCAACTCAGAAAACTTTTCTCGTATACTTTGAGCTGCAATCACACTTCATCAAATGAGATCTGCACTCCCATCTTTAAGAAAGCACCCCTTCCAAGTACATTTTCTTAGGCACTGCCTTAGCCCCATCACCCTTTGAAGTTCTTTTATATCTTTATCTTCCTAAAGTAGTATTTCAATACTTTATATTAGACTTTCTCTGCTCAAATTACTGTGTTGTTTCTGTCTTCTGATTGGATCCAAACTGATGCAACTAATTTCTAATGAGTCTGTGGAGATTTAAGGGATTCATTCAGTCTAAGCATTTACCACAACCTCAGGCCTGATAATTATTAACTCCATCTTTAAGTTCTGATAATTATTAACTCCATCTTTACCATCACCATGATTACATTTTACATTATCAGCATCATTGTCATCATCTTTAATAATGATGGGAGCTGGGGTTCAGGCTGCAGAATTGATGTAAGTTTCTTTATTCAGAGATTATTATTCAAGGTTTAAATAAATGAGAGCTAAATAAAGTTTGTGTTCTGGCTTTCTTATACTAAGCTCCTGTCCCTTCCCTATAGTCACTATTGATAAAGTGAAACCATTTCAAACTTATTATCAGAGGAAATTGTTTCTAATAGTTAGTGTGTAACCCAGACAGATTAAACAACTTGTATTTCAATGTCTTTAAATTAAAAAAAAAAAAAAAAGGACTAGAAAGGCTGCTCTGCCTACCTGGAAGATTTGATGTAGAATAAAATGAGTTAATCCTTCATGCAATAAAACTTAGTGTGTGAAGTACTGTTCCTTTATGAAACCATATTACTACTGTTGGGATAGTCCATTTAGAAAGAAATGCCCCCTGTAGCAAAAAGAGTTCCCATCATATCTGGTTTTTGATTAAAAGTCAATGTAATGGATTTTGGATGATTCACTTTTGAATACAAATCAGCTGTACCAAGGATTTCTTTTTTGAAGTTTTTATCTTATCTGTGTGTTAAAAAAAAAAAAAAAACTTATCAAACTGAAGCAAGAGGAGAAAAAAAATTCTGGAATATGGTGTTCAAATTCTTATAAATTCCATAGGAGGATTTACAGCTAAAATAATAAAGTACCATGTTCCTTAGCATATGTCTTAATTCTTATAATATAATACCAAATACTAGGTAATTTATGAAGAAAAAATATTTATTTACCTCATGACTTTGGAGGCTGGGAAGTTCAAGAGCATGACAGTGGCATCTCGTGAAGGTCATCTTAAGGAGGAAGGCATTGAAAAGTGAGAAATCACAGGCATGGGAAAGAGGAAACTACCACTATATTGATAATAGCATTAATCCATTAATGTGGGAAGAACCTGCATAACTTAAAGGTTCCACTTGTTAATACCACTACATTGGCAATTCAATTGTAACATAAGTTGCTTTTCCTCAATCATCTAGATGAGTCATGGAGGGACTACAAAACTGATTCAGACAGAAGAAAAGATGCAAAGGCCAAAGATTTTAGGAGATAGAGTTGAAACCAGATAGCATATCACATAATTATAATCCTACAAGTTTTCCTAACTTTTAGGTTATTAAAATTCCATATAACTGAGGGCTCCAAGAAGATGGCCTATCTCCTCACCAGACACTCTCAGTAAGGTCAGAGTGAAGGAACTCTAGCCACCTCTTACTGGATTGTAAGCTGAGAAACATCACTGGGAGGGCACAGACAATGACAAACTCCAGGAGCCAAGGTCACTTCAACACTCATGCATAGGGACAAGGAAAATTGAGGTCATTCTATACTCTGGTCACTAGCTCTTTGTCCAATTCATAACACACAAATATCTTCTCCCATTCTGAAGGTTATCTGTTTGCTTTGCTGATTATGTCCTTAGCTGTGCAGAAGCTTTTTAAATTCATCAGGTTCAGTTTATTTATTTTTTGTTGTTGCTGCAATTGCTAATGGAGTTTTCTTCATGAATTCTTTCCCAAGGCTAGTATAATGAAGAATTTTTAACACAAATCCTTTAGGGGTTTTATAATTTCATGTCTTAGATTTAAATGTTTTATCCAGTGTGGGTTAATTTTTGTAAGTGGAGAGAAGTATGGATCCAGTTTTAGTCTTTTATTAGTGGCTATCTAGTTCTTCTAGCACCAATTATTAAATAAGGATTCTTTTTCACAGTGTGTGCTTTTGTTTAGTTTATTGAAGATCAGATGGTAATATGTGGCTGGTATCATGTCTAGGTTTTCCATTCTGTTACCTATTTCTCTATTTCTGTGCTAGTACCATTGTATTTTGATCATATAGACTTGTATTATAACCTGAAGTCTGGTAACATGATACTTCCAGATTTGTTTTTATTTCAAAGAAAGGCATTGGCTATTTGAGTTTTTTTCTGGTTCCATATGAATCAAAGAACTATTTTTTCAAGTCCTTCAAAGTATGATGATGGTCTTTTAAGGCTGTTTAGATACTGAAATTGGCAGGCTAGAATCAGAACCAAAGGCTCTAGGACATAGAGCTCTCCACTCCTTTCACCACTAACCATTTAAATGAGGCACTGCTTTCTTATGTGGCCATTCCAACTCATAGTCTGCCAAAGCTGCCTTTGAGGGATACACAGAGCTTGAGTTTCTGGGGACAAGTCTTCTTTCCTCTAAGTTGAAAGGGGTGGGGCTGGGTCAGGGTTGCAGGTGAAGTTCTTAGGCAGGGGGTATAGAAGAGATGGCGGGCTAAACTATCCCAGAAGGTGGAGTAAGAACCATCCAGGTATAATCTAGGCACAGCTGAAGGGCCAGCCCACCAACAGATTTAAAAAGCAGGGGTTTCCTGCTGTAGTTTGGGGAGAGGGATCCCCAACTCACCATCTGCCTCTCATGTTTTCCCAATGCGGGATCACATGAGATCTCAGGACCACAAAGTACAGAAGCCCCTGTTTCCCTGTCAGATGTGGTGGAGAGGCAAGGCCCATCTCCCTTCCTGCTCCTGTACCCAGCCCACTCCACAAGCAGTTGTTCACATAGGATGCCAGTGAGAGAGAAGCTGGCCTCCACAACACTTGCTTTGAGGGTTGGTATGGGGGTGGGGCAGGGTCCAGACTCCCTTCACTGCTCTAGCACCTGGTTGGTAGGGCTGGGAGGCAGCCTAGCCAAGCTGTCTGAGGCAGACTGGTGCTCCCAACACCCCTGCACATAGTGAAGTGGGCCTCAGAAAGGCTTTCTGTCCAGTTGCCAAAAAAAGGTGGAATGGGCTGGTGCTACGAGGTAGCTGGAACCAAAATTTCTTTCTCTTTTGCCAGGCAGGAGGGGTGTTCAGCAGAAGTAACTCCCGGGTGCAGGAAAACTGAGCTTCTGGTTCCTTGTGGCGCTCTTCTATAGGGTGACAAATCCTATAGTTTCCTGATTGTGGAGAGCCCCTGGGTGGGGACAGGGTTCCCCTTTACCCTTCTGTTTTGCTCAGGGCTCTTCCAACTCTGGTTCACTTAGTGACTATCCTCTCCCTTTCTCTTCCACTTTCTCATCTTCGTCCTCACTGTTCCTCTCAGTAGGGTTGCTGAATGCCTATTTCCTCTCCCTATGATCTACTTCCCAATTTCATTTGCTGGGAGTTCACTCCAGTCCAATCTTCCTCTTTCTAGCCAGGACAGTTCAATGAGAGCTGCCTCTAGTTGAACATCTTGCCCCTCCCTGACTGGCAACTTTATATTCTGATGAAAATCTCTAATGATAGTTACCCAAATATTTTTAGAACTGAGAAGAGGTATTACATTGCTTTGAATACATATTTTTGGTATCAATATGTACAAATTAAGGAATTCCACATTTTGCATTAGGTCTAAATTGATGTAGTGCATGTTAGAAAAAAAATCAGAAGAAAGAGAACACAGACAGAGCATTAAAAAACAAAAATTGACCAGTATTAGTTTTGCAAAGATGTCAGTGAAAACTGCAGAAACCAGGTGGCCACAGGACAATAATTGATTTATTAATATGACTGAAAGGAAACAAACAAGCAAAACCTGTCAACTGAGTATTCTGTATCCAGCAAACCTATCAAAAAAAATGAAGAAATTAAGGAATTCCATATACACAACAATTGAGAGACTTTGTTGCTAGCCAACTGCTTCACAAGAAATATTGAATGGAGTTCCTTATTCTAAAATGAAAGAAAATAAACAGTAACCAAATACACACTAAGAAATAAAGAACATCAGTAAAAATTATCACATAGGTAAATATAAAATACAATATAAACATATTTTTGTTTATGACTCCATTTCTCCTCTCTGATTTAAAAGACAAATGCATACTTCATTAACTATAAGTCTAAGTTGATAAAAATAATGTATAAAGATAGGTTTTGTGACAATCAATAGGAGGAAGAGGCCAGACCAATATCAATGTACTTTTTATGTAATATTGGAGTTAAACAGATATTTACCCAAGGGAAACTAGAACATATGAAAATATTAACATTAACTCCCAAATGAACTAAGCAATCCCCAGTAAAACTATACTTGAAACATGTATGGTACAAGAAATGACAAGGACATTAAAATGGTTACTGTTACACAAAATATTTATTTAACTAAAAGGAGGCAATGATAGACTAATGAAGAAACAAAAAAATATATAAGATGTACAGGAAAGAAATTGTAAAAATGGCATAGTAAACCTTATCTTATTGGTAATTGCATTAATGTAAATTAATGAAGTGCTTTATTTAAAGGACAGATGGGCAGAGCAAATAAGAGATAAGCTCCAACTATAAGCTGTAAAATATAGAGAAGAGATACACTATAGATTCAAATACACAAATAGGTTAAAAAATGAAATGATGAAAAAAGATGTATGCCTGTACCATCCAAATTAGCTTCTTTTTGAGGGATAAGAATGTTGTAATATGATGGTGGTTGCACAATCCTATGAATACACTAAATGCCACTAAACTATATACTTTGAAATGGTGACTTTTAGGGTATTATAGTTAAAAATAAACAATAAATATTTTGATACCTTTTTCTCAGTGCAGCCTTCTGAAGTCTGACTATACTTACTGCTCTAGGTCTCAAGGATACACTTGAATATTTTTAATATATTTCTTTTTTGCATAAAATAGCCTGGAAGGTTCTCTTTTATGATCTAAAAATGTGTAATTAAGAAAGGAATCATGGGCTTGGCACACATTGCTCAGTGGTTAGGGTACCAGCCACATATACCAGGGCTGGTGGGTTCAAACTTGGCCCAGGCCTAGCTAACCAATCATGACTACTGTAACAAAAAAATAGCTGGGTGTTGTGGTGAGTGCCTGTAGGCCCAGCTACTTGGGAAGCTGAGGCAAGAGAATTGCTTAAGCCCAAGAGTTTGAGGTTTTTGTGAGCTGTGATGCCACAGCACTCTACCGAGGGTAACATTAGACTCTGTCTCAAAAAAAAAGAAAGAAAGAAATCATGGGATACAAGTTAAGGCTATTTGAGAGGAGAGACTGAAGGTTTCAATGATACATTACACAGTTCTGTATTCAGTAGGAAATGATGGAGGTGTTTTGAGCAAGGGTCTATTGTACCCAGAATGGTCTATGGGAAAATTGATCTGGCACAAGTGTGTGGCATGAGTTAGAGGCATGTGTTTCCTGCCCTTAAATTGCACTGGGAGCTATTTGTTAAGTATGTTACTTTCCAGAGCTGCCATATGGAATTTTTCATCTGCAATAATCTCTAGAGATCTGAATATGACTGACAGAGGAACTGTCTACTTGTTTTGATAAAAGACAATTTCTGTCTTTCTTCAAATGGATTTTTGCCTGATAGGAAATTCTGTCATAGAATTATAGTGTCAAAAGTTTTAGAGCAGGAAAGAAAGGCTTAGTTCAAATAAAACTACAGCAGACAAGGGAAGTGCAAGGGTGGGGGTGGGGTTAAGTTATTTCTTCAGGGTTATAAAATGACTTTGAAATAAAGCTGTTAGAAACTTTATTTTTACTAGGATTCACATATACTCTTGTAAGATGCACCGCAGGTGTAATATGTGAATCCTAGTAAATGTGGAATGTAAAGGTCTTAGCAAAATAACTAAGAAAATGCTACGAAAGCTATGTTAACTAGTGTGATGAAAATGTGTCAAATGATCTATGAACCAAGTGTATGGTGCCCCATGATCATACTAATGTACACAGCTATGATTTAATAAAAATAAAAAAAGGAACTTTATTTTTATATTCTTTGCCCATTTATTTCCTCCCTATTCTCATCCTTCCATAATTGGGACTAATTTATCCTTACTATGCAATATACTTTTATTTTCTTTTGCATCTTGAAGATCTTTATTTTTTCTCTTCTCAAATCACAATCTTTGAAGTCAGACACCATATCTTTTACTCATTTATCATTCCATTTTTCACATTGTTTAAAATATCATTATGCTTTCAGTTGCTATTCAGTGAATGCTGAATTAGTGAGTAAACGAAGGAAAAAATTTTGTTTAAGTCACTGGATACAATTCAATAAGAGTTTGCACGTCTGTTTGAATACCTTCATTTCATGAAAGATCTCATAGATGTCACATGGATTAGAAAGACAATGAAAACACTGGAAAATACGACCTGTTTCATACTTCTAGCTATCACACAGGGAGTTCTAAGGTTACATATATGTAGAAAATATTTGAACACAGTCGATCAGATTTCCTTACTGCAGTGTGGCAGAGTTTCTCAGAGCTAAAACACCACCATGCATTATGGAGCTCTAAAAGTCATCCTTTCACTGACCCCCTTCAAAAGTTGTGTTATATGTAGCAAATTTGGGGGAATGTTTATCTACGTTTTAACTTTTTATCTTCATTTCCCGACTTCTGACTCTGTGAAGCATGGTGGTAGCAAATATATCCCTTTTCCTCTTTTCTGGATTTTCAATAATCTTATTTATTCATCTGGAAAGAGTAAAACTTCTAATGAAGACTTTTTTTAACTATCTGAATTCTTTCCATTAATGGTGTGGAGTGAAGTGCCAGCCTTTTAAATCAGTGATTTCTACACTCTAATAAAAGGACCCAGGCTATTTTGTGATAACATTTTTATCTCTCAAAACAGACCTATAAAACAAATCTGAAAAATAGGCTGCATTCCTCACAAAGCTAAATCATTCAATTAAAGGAATTCTTATTCCGAGGCCATGTTATTTATGTTATAAATTGATGAGGAAAACTATAGAAGGGATTCTGTTTATTTGCTTGGTTTGTTTTATTTATTTGTTTGTTTTTAACAGTTGGTAATCTGGATCAGCAAATTGTTGCTGGCTTAGAACTGCTGGAAACCACCGCAGTAGCTCTTACTGGGAATATACTTTCAAACAACATTTTTTTATTCGAGTCTTTAGTTTTATAAAATGTTTCATATTTTTAAAATAAGTCATGGCATCAAGACCTCAAGGAAAAAGCCTTCAGTTCACATGATTTATTTTTTAATTGAATTCCTTAAAACAACTGACGCAGTTAAAAAGACATAAAATTTCATTTTTTCTTCATGTAACAAAAGTATCTAAATGGTTTGAAAGAGTTGGTAGAGTCACACAATGAAAATATTTATGTCCAAGAAAACCCATAAAGGTAATTTGGACTTTAACAAAAACATATTCATTGTACTTCAAAATCATTCAGAACCTGTAACATTGTGCTTCATTTTCTCCTTGTAGAGAACAAGGTAAAAGAATATAAATTTAGGAAAAGCTAAAATTCTATGGCTCAGCATATTTTCCTAATATTCAGGGTGGCCATTAAGTTCTCATGCAATTTAAATATTCTACACAAACTTTTTGGCCACCTTGTATTAATAGAGAAACTGGTTAGCAAGAATATTACTTCTTTTGTCACACACCACAGTAAAAAAAAAAAAAAAAAAAAAAAAAAAAAACAGTAAAATGTAGATACTTGGGAAGACAACATATGGAAGCAGAGTTAGAAATGTGACTTCCCTGCTTGTAAATAGCAGTAGCAGCCACAGGCCCTGATGTCTGGCTATGACTCGGGAGGTGAGAACCCTCTGCGTGTGCAAAAAATGCTGAGTCCAGGACTCTGATAAGAATGATCCTCATTCCCACTAAAAGGCAGAGAACCCCAGTGAAGTTTAGTTGATTATAAATGATCATGGGAATTTTACCTAAAGGTTATTCAAGAGAATTTGAAAAAATAAAAAAGAGAGAGAGAGAGAATCAAGCAAGCACCATCATCAAACTGGAGCTGGCCTTGTGTCTTTTGGTTTTGAAAGGTAAATAAAAGATTTTGCCAATGACAGACAAGCAAGCTTGGTGACAGACTTGGGAAATACAGTTAGTTGTGAGACTCTAAGATGCAAAAGTAGAGATCACTAGAACAAAATATCGGTTCATTAAGGACAATTAAGGGAAGAAAGTTTGAATTTTGTTTGCTCCTGGATTATATGACAGCACCACAGACACAGATGCCTTAACTTCAGCTTGACCTGTCTCTGCTAACAGCCTTATGTAGAATATAGAGAATCATTAAGTTCATCTTACATGATTTACTGACACACTTCCTTGATTGCAGCTGTTAGAATTTGTCTGTATGTTCACGTCTTGCCTGTTCCTCATCTTCTCTTTTCTGTGTTCCACAACTTGTTATCTGGGGCACGCCCACTCTTTTTCTCCTGTGCTCAGATGACTTGCTTTCTGTTGTTTCCACATTGTGTGATCGGCTGTGCTCCTTTTGTGCACTAAGTGGTTAAGCATGAGGTGGGGTTATTTAATAACTACCTTTGTGTTTCTGGAAGAGAATTACACTTTAAAATATCATAATTTTCACCCAACCTTACCACATCATTTCAGATTCTGAGTCTCAGTAAGTTCTGTCACAAAGAAGGATACAGTCAATCATGTGTATCATGATTTTGTCATCCTCCCTGCATTCCATCTTTGTAAGTCTTCAGCCACGCATTTGCCAGTGGCAGTGAGTGATGATGCCCCACCGCAGAAAATGTTTTGACATGGACATTGAGTACCGAGAAATAATGAACAATAGCTGAGTGGTTCAAAATAGCATTGTTCTAACGCTGCAGTATAAGATGAGACAAAATGGTGAGTACTGTGCTATAGAATAAATTCAGTTCTTTGCAGGATACTGTCTCCATCAAGGCTGTCTTTGAGTACCAAAGTGCAACCGTGTTAGAGACATTTTAATTATTGAATTGGGAATATAAAGACAAAACTTTCAGATGTTAGATAAAGGCAGTAGTTGAAATCAGCATTTCTAGGCCTAACTTTCTCATTCATCCCCTTCCCCCTCCACACACACACACAAACACAAGGACCAGCTTAGTATGTGAGACTTCCAGTTGTGGTTTTGACCCCTATTTAACTCATGTGTACCTACCAGACCCTCAGACAATAAGACCTAATATGACAAAATTAACATCTGATAATATTTTTCAATAAATGCTACTGGGGAAATGGACAAAGGAATAGGAATCTTAATACATAAATGGAGAGATTGATATTTGGCAAAGGAAATGAATTTGTTCATGTTCTCTTATAACTCAGAATTCAAATGTTGCATTGAGATTCTCCATGCTCCCCTTTGTATCATCACCATTTCTGTTCCACTCTATTGTTCCGTTCTCCTAATAATACATTTATTTTACTCTAAAATTAAGTGAAAAATCATTGTTGTATGACAAGACACAACCTGAAAGCAGGGAAGCATCAGCCTCTGGGAACCATTGCAATCCCACCAGAGCATTTTGCTGCTATCGCTCAGGTGCTGGGGCAGCTAACACCCCCCCAAACGTCAACTTCAGATAGAAAACAAAGTAGAGAAAGTTGTTTTTGGACCCATGTCTATAATATGAATTATCAGTTTTCTTTCTTACCACTTCCCACTCCCAAACCCATTTCTCAAATAACGACTTTAATGTTTTTATTTGTTTCTTCCGGTATTAACCTTCACATTTATAAACAATATGTGTCCCTGTTATTTCATGATTTATGTTTTAGACATCAGTTTTGGAGAAGGTGCTGGAGGCTAGCGGTTTAACATTTGTGTCTATCCTTTCGTCATCTATAAAAGGGATAATACCAATACCATGTAGTTTGTGAGTTTCTTAACTGAAATAACACGTCAAATACTGCTTAGAACATGCCTGGCATATAGTAGGCACTTAATACATGTTAGTTGTTGATACTGTCATTAATCACAGCTCCTCCATTTTTCTTTCTAGTCAGTTTGCCTTGTAACAGATGAGAAAGTATTGTTCTAACACCAGCCCCATGATGTGTTATCTATTAGGCACTATAAGCAATTGGATAGGAAATTTATGATTTTCACTTATTTGACACACATTTGCTTATATTTGACACCTTGAAAAAAAAACTTGTCTTAAAATATGAAAAAACCTACAAAAATAGAATTTGTAACAATCAACATTGACTGTAAGAGATACTTGCTAACTAATCAAATGTAAACATTTTCCTAATCATCTATAGATAATATAGGCACATTTTACTATTAATATTTCATGATGTAAATTGGAGCCTCCAAAATCCACATCACATTCTCCCCATAGAATAATGTATCATTAAGAATTGAACTATAATCAGCATTTACATGATTTTCATTCTGATAATAATAATTATGCATTATAAAATATTTATAGAGAATTTTCTTTTTCTTGATAGTAAATAAATGCCTACTGTTTTGTCCTCCATAATTTTATCTATACTTACTATTTTGTGATCTGTGCTGTCAGAGCATCTTTTCTGTAAGTTACCACTCACTCCAGCAGAGGCCACCCTTTCTGAGCTTCTTCTCCTGCTCATCCTAGGACTCACTGATCCTGGAGCTGGCACACACCTTCATTCTTGGACATCCCTTCATCATCACTAACAGCCTTCCTTCCATACCTTCTGCTCCCTGTTTATGCTCTTAATTACTCTAAAAGTATACATTTCTGTAACTTCCTAAGAAAGAGCATGGGAGAAGTGAATTTTTTTTAATAAATATAAATCATAAAAATGTCAATACCTCACACTTCAGAAAAGGTTAGCCACATAAATTTTCCAGGATAAAAATAATTTTCCTTTGAAACTTGGGAGATACTTAGCCATTGCTTTTAATATCCAGTAGTTTTGATTTGAAGAGTCATTTGCCAGTCTGATTGTCATTAATTTTTAGTTGATTTTTAAAATTTTTTTTGCCAGAATGTTTTAGAACCATGCCTCCACCTGGTATTCTGAAATTTCTTGATGGGCTTTGTTTTGCTCTGATTTAGTTTGGAATATTTTTGTTGCACACAGACAAAAAATTCCCAAACCTAGATGAGCTTAACCAATAAGGGGATTAATATGCTCTGATAACAGAAAGACCTGATCCAGGCAACCTGAATGCCAATGGGGTTCCTCGTTTTTTTGTTTTTTTGTTTTTTTTTTTTCTGTGTCTCTACTCAGCTTCTACTCAGAAGTAGTAGAAGATTCTGTCTTCTATTCAGTGGATAGTGCCAAGCTGGCTGTCAGTACCTCCCTGATTCCTTGTTTGAATTTAGCATTCCTTACTAAAAGCTAACCAGAAAACCTTTTGGAGTCACTAATTGAAGTTCTCTGTTTAATGTGTCTACTTTTAACTAATGTTTGTAGTCAAGGGGATGAAATATGCTACAAAGCTTAGCACTAGGATTGAGGATACACTTTATAGATGGTTCTGCAAGATTAAAAGGCACCTCTGAAGAGTGGGCCGGAATACTATGGCCCCTCTCTGGAAGATCCTGGAAGAACAGTGGTAAAGAGAAATCTTCCTTTCTCTTGGAGTAGGAACAACTTTGGCCAATGAACCTGGTTCTTGATTTTGTTTAAAAAGCAAAATGGTCAGATGTGAAATTATGTATTAGTTCATGGGCTGTGGCTAATAGTTTGGCTGGATGATCAGAAATTTAGAAGGAATATGGTTAGAAAAATGGCAACAAAAATCTGGGGGATAGATTTCTCTGACTGGGAAAAGAAAAGAAAAACATAAAGACTTTTAACAATCAGTTAGGTAGATTAACCCCTTGTGTTGATCCTAGTAATCTTCTTCCCCCATTCACCCCATCATTGCCCAATGAGCTCATAAACAAAGTGGCCATGGTGGTAGGGACAGAGTAAGTTATGCATGGGCTCAGAAGCATGGGCTTCCACAAAGTAAGGCAATCTGTCTACAGCCACTGCTCACTGCCTGATGTGACAGTACCAGAGACCAAACCTCCAGTTTAACACCATTCCCTGGTGATCACCTGCTACCTTTTAGCAGGTGGATTACATTGGATCATTTTAATCATGGTAGGAGTGGCATTTTGACCTTATTGGAATAGACACACTTTCTCTGAGTATAAATTTGCCTTTCCTGCACACAATGTTTCTATCAAAACTACCATCCAGGAACTTATAGAATGGCTCATCCACCATCATGACATTCCACATAGCATTTTTTTCTGCAAAGGAACTTAATTCACATACAAGTGCATCAATAGCCCATGCTCAGGGCAGCGCCTGTGGCTCAGTGAGAAGGGCGCTGGCCCCATATGCCGAGGGTGGTGGGTTCAAACCCAGCCCCTGCCAAACTGCAACCAAAAAATAGCCAGCCAAGGCCAGAGATGTTGGTGCGGATGTGGAGAAAAGGGAACACTTTTGCACTGCTGGTGCGAATGCAAATTAATACATTCCTTTTGGAGAGAGATATGGAGAACACTTAGAGATCTAAAACTAGATCTGCCATTCAATCCTGTAATTCCTCTACTGGGCATATACCCAGAAGACCAAAAATCACGTCATAACAAAGATATTTGTACCAGAATATTTATTGCAGCCCAATTCATAATTGCTAAGTCATGGAAGAAGCCCAGGTGCCCATCGATCCACGAATGGATTAATAAATTGTGGTATACGTACACCATGGAATATTATGCAGCCTTAAAGAAAGATGGAGACTTTACCTCTTTCATGTTTACATGGATGGAGCTGGAACATATTCTTCTTAGTAAAGTATCTCAAGAATGGAAGAGAAAGTACCCAATGTACTCAGCCCTACTATGAGACTAATTTAGGGTTTTCACATGAAAGCTATAACCCAGTTACAACCTAAGAATAGGGGGAAGGGGGAAGGGAGGGGAGGGAGGGGGGAGGTGGGTAGAGGGAAGGGGATTGGTGGGATTACACCAGCGGTGCATCTTACGAGGGTATATGTGAAACTTGGTAAACGGTCTGTGAAGCTAGTGAATGATGCCCCATGATCATATCAATGTACACAGCTATGATTTAATAAAAAAAAAAAAAAATAGCTGGGCGTTGTGGCGGGCGCCTGTAGTCCCAGCTGCTCCAGAGGCTGAGGCAGGAGAATCGTGGAAGCCCAAGAGTTAGAGGTTTCTGTGAGCTGTGTGACACCATGGCACTCTACCCGAGGGCGGTACAGTGAGACTCTGTCTTAAAAAAAAAAAGCCCATGCTCATGGAATTCATGGGTCTTTCTATGTTCCCCATGATCTTGAAGCAGCTTCTTTGCTAGAAAGGTGGAAAAGCCTTTTGAAGACTCAGTTTCAGTGCCAACTGGGTGGAAACACCCTTGAATGGTTGGGAAAAACCTCTCCAGAAGGCTACTTATGCTCTAAATCACTACCAAATATTGGTGTACTTTCTTCCATTGCCGGGTTTATGGGGCCAGGTATCAAGGGGTTGAAATGAGAGTGGAGTCATTCACCATTATCCTTGCTGACCCACTAGGAAAATGTTTTCTTCCTGTTCCCTGACTGCTGTGGTTTGAGGTATTGCCCAAAGTTCATGTGTTGGATTGTTAATCCCAAATGCAACAGCATTGAGAGGCGGGACCTTTAGGAAATGATTAAGTCATGAGGGCTCTGCACTCATGAATGTATTAATATTGTTATTATGAGAGTGGAGCCCTAATGAAAGAATGACTTCAGCTCCCTTCCTTGCCTCCCCCCTAATTGTGCACATGCATGTATATGCTTTTTTACTCTTTTGCCTTACACCATGGGATGATGCAGCAAGAAGGCCCTTGCAAGATTTCCATTTGACCTTGAATGAGTTATGATATTGTCATTGTCTTTATTTAGAGAAGGATTGTCATTTTAGGAGATGCACATGGGTACCAAGTTGGCAAGGGCTGGACTTCCCACAATAAATTTTATGTGGCAACTTGAGTGGGCTAAGAGCTACCCAGATAGCTAAAAAAACATTATTTATGGATGTATCTGTGGATATTAGGAGATGAATAAGTAGACTGAATGAAAAATATAACCTTCATCAATGGAGGTATGCATCATCCAACACATTGAGGGTACAAATAGAACAAAAAGGCAAGAGGAAGCTGAATTTGCTCTCTCTCTCTATGAGTTGGGACATCCATCCTCTCCTGCCATTGAATATGGGAATTCTTGACTCCAGATGCTTTGGAGTTGGACCAGGACTCACACCATTAGCTTCTCTGGCTCTTAGGCCATTAGACTAGTACAGAATTACATCAGGTTTCTGTTTTTATGGCTTGTCCATGGTAGACCATGGCACTTCTGGTCTCAGTAATCTCATAAGCCAATTCTCTGAAGAATTCTGACTAATACACATCTTTTTTTTTTTTTATTGTTGGGGATTCATTTTTTATTGTTGAGGATTCATTAATAAGCCAGGCTATACTGATTGCATTTGTTAGGTAAAGTCCCACTTGCAATCATGTCTTGCCCCCATAAAGTGTGACACACACCAAGGCCCCACCCCCCTCCCTCCATCCCTCTTTCTGCTTTGCCTCCCCCACCATAACCTTAATTGTCATTAATTGTCCTCATATCAAAATTGAGTACATAGGATTCATGCTTCTCCATTCTTGTGATGCTTTACTAAGAATAATGTCTTCCACTTCCATCCAGGTTAATACGAAGGATGTAAAGTCTCCATTTTTTTTTTAATAGCTGAATAGTATTCCATGGTATACATATACCACAGCTTGTTAATCCATTCCTGGGTTGGTGGGCATTTAGGCTGTTTCCACATTTTGGCGATTGTAAATTGAGCTACAATAAACAGTCTAGTACAAGTGTCCTTATGATAAAAGGATTTTTTTCCTTCTGGGTAGATGCCCAGTAATGGGATTGCAGGATCAAATGGGAGGTCTAGCTTGAGTGCTTTGAGGTTTCTCCATACTTCCTTCCAGAAAGGTTGTACTAGTTTGCAGTCCCACCAGCAGTGTAAAAGTGTTCCCTTCTCTACATCCACGCCAGCATTTGCAGTTTTGAGATTTTGTGATGTGGGCCATTCTCACTGGGGTTAGGTGATATCTCAGGGTTGTTTTGATTTGCATTTCTCTAATATATAGAGATGATGAACATTTTTTCATGTGTTTGTTACCCATTCGTCTGTCATCTTTAGAGAAGGTTCTATTCATGTCTCTTGCCCATTGATATATGGGATTGTTGGCTTTTTCATGTGGATTAATTTGAGTTCTCTATAGATCCTAGTTATCGAGCTTTTGTCTGATTGAAAATATGCAAATATCCTTTCCCATTGTGTAGGTTGTCTCTTTGCTTTGGTTATTGTCTCCTTAGCTGTACAGAAGCTTTTCAGTTTAATGAAGTCCCATTTGTTTATTTTTGTTGTTGTTGCAATTGCCATGGCAGTCTTCTTCATGAAGTCTTTCCCCAGGCCAATATTTTCCTATGCTTTCTTTGAGGATTTTTATTGTTTCATGCCTTAAATTTAAGCCCTTTATCCATCTTGAATCAATTTTTGTGAGTGAGGAAAGGTGTGGGTCCAGTTTCAGTCTTTTACATGTAGACATCCAGTTCTCCCAACACCATTTATTGAATAGGGAGTCTTTCCTCCAAGGTATGTTCTTGTTTGGTTTATCGAAGATTAGGTGGCTGTAAGATGTTAGCTTCATTTCTTGGTTTTCAATTCGATTCCAAGTGTCTATGTCTCTGTTTTTGTGCCAGTACCATGCTATCTTGAGCACTATGGCTTTGTAGTATGGACTAAGATCTGGTATGCTGATGCCCCCAGCTTTATTTTTGTTACAAAGAACTGCCTTAGCTATACGGGGTTTTTTCCAGTTCCATACAAAACGCAGAATCATTTTCTCCAAATCCTGAAAGTACAATGTTGGTATTTTTGATAGGAATGGCATTGAATAGGTAGATTGCTTTGGGAAGTATAGACATTTTAACAATGTTGATTCTTCCCATCCATGAGCATGGTATGTTCTTCCATTTGTTAATATCCTCTGCTATTTCCTTTCTGAGGATTTCATAGTATTCTTTATAGAGGTCCTTCACCTCCTTCGTTAGGTATATTCCTAGGTATTTCATTTTCTTTGAGACTATGGTGAAGGGAGTTGTGTCCTTAATTAGCTTCTCATCTTGACTGTTATTGGTGTATACAAAGGCTACTGACTTGTGGACATTGATTTTATATCCTGAAACATTACTGTATTTTTTGATGACTTCTAGGAGTCTTGTGGTTGAGTCTTTGGGGTTCTCTAAGTATAAGATCATGTCGTCAGCAAAGAGGGAGAGTTTGGCCTCCTCTGCTCCCATTTTGATTCCCTTTATTTCCTTGTCTTGTCTAATTGTATTGGCTAGAACTTCCAGCACTATGTTGAATAGTAAAGGTGACAGAGGACAACCTTGTTTGGTTCCAGTTCTAAGAGGAAAAGCTTTCAGTTTTACTCCATTCAGTACAATATAAGCTGTGGGTTTGTCATAGATACTTTCAATCAGTTTTAGAAATGTGCCACCTATGCCTATATTCTTCAGTGTTCTAATTAGAAATGGATTCTGGATTTTATTAAATGCCTTTTCTGCATCTATTGAGAGGATCATGTGATCTTTATTTTTGCCTCTGTTAATATGGTGGATAATGTTTATGGACTTGCATATGTTAAACCAGCCCTGCATCCCTGGGATGAAGCCTGCTTGATCATGATGAATGACTTTTTTGATGATAAGCTGTAATCTATTGGCTAGGATTTTGTTGAGAATTTTTCCACCTATATTCATGAGTGAGATTGGTCTGAAATTCTCCTTTTTGTTTGGGTCTTTTCCTGGTTTTGGTATCAGGGTGATGTTTGCTTCATAGAATGTGTTGGGAGAAGATTCCCTCTTCCTCAATTTTTTGGAATATTTTCTGTAGTACAGGAATAAGCTCTTCCTTGAATGTTTGATAGAATTCTGGTGTGAAGCCATCTGGACCAGGGCATTTTTTGGTTGGAAGATTTTTTATTGTTTCTTTGATTTCAGTGCTTGAAATTGGTCTGTTCAGGAGCTCTATTTCTTCCTGGCTAAGTCTAGGGAGAGGGTGTGATTCCAAATATTTATCCATTTCCTTCACATTGTTAAATTTCTGGGCATAGAGTTTCTGGTAGTATTCAGAGATGATCTCTTGTATCTCTGTGGGATCAGTTGCTATTTCCCCTTTATCATTTCTGATTGAGGTTACTAGAGATTTTACTTTTCTATTCCTCATTAGTCTGGCCAATGGTTTATTTTATTTATCTTTTCAAAAACCAACTCCTTGTTTCATTAATTTTCTGAATAATTCTTTTGTTTTCAATTTCATTTGATTTGATTTTGGATATTTCTTTTCTTCTACTGAGTTTAGGCTTAGATTGTTCTTCTTTGTCCAATTCCATAAGATGGCTTGTGAGATTGTTGATGCGCTCTCTTTCTGTTTTTTGAATGTAGGCATCTAAAGCGATGAAGTTTCCTCTCAAAAATGCTTTTGCAGTATCCCACAGGTTTTGGTAGCTTGTGTCTTCATTGATGTTATGCTTAAGGAAGTTAATGATTTCCTGTTTTATTTCTTCCTGCACCCATCTGTTATTCAACAGAAGATTGTTTAATTTCCATACCTTTGTGTGGGGTCGAGCGTTTTTGTTAGAGTTGAGTTCCACCTTTAGTGCCTTATGGTCTGAGAAGATACAAGGTAAATTTTCAATTCTTTTGATTCTGTTGATATTTGTTTTGTGTCCCAGGATATGATCAATTTTGGAGAATGTTCCATGGGGTGATGAGAAGAATGTATATTCTTTATCTTTGGGATGGAGTGTTCTATATGCGTCTATCAAGCACAATTGTTCTAGGGTCTCATTTAAATCTGTGATATCTTTGTTTAATTTCTGTTTAGAGGATCTGTCCAGCTCTGTAAGAGGAGTGTGTTAAAGTCCCCTGTTATGATGGCATTATCAGATATCATATTACTCAGACTGAATAAGGTCTGTTTCAAGAATCTGGGAGCATTTAAATTGGGTGCATAAATATTTAGAATTGAAACATCTTCTTGTTGTATTTTTCCATTGACCAATATAAAGTGACCATTTTTGTCTTTTTTGACTTTAGTTGTTTTAAATCCACATGTACCTGAAAATAAGATTGCAACTCCTCTTTTCTTCTGAATTCCACTTGCCTGAAAAATTGTCTTCCAACCCTTGACTTGGAGCTTTAATTTGTCTTTTGAAGCCAGGTGTGTTTCTTGCAGACAGCAAATGGACGGCTTGTGTTTTTTAACCCAGTCAGCCAATCTGTGTCTGTTCAGTGGGGAATTCAAGCCATTAACATTTATTGAGATAATTGATAAGTGTGGTAGTATTCTATTCATCTTATTTTGTGAGAATCCATTGCTTAGTTTTATCTTTTGCATCAGTGTGGAGGTTAGGTTCTGTCCTTTAATTTCTGAGTTCTTACTTTGCTGCTGATCCATTGTGGTGGTCAATAAGCAGAACAGGTTGAAATATTTCCTGTGGTGCTGGTCTTGTTGTGGTGAGTTTCCTCAATGTTTGTATATCCGTAAATGATTTGATTTCTCCGTCAATTTTGAAGCTTAGCTTATCAGGGTACAGAATTCTGGGCTGAAAATTGTTCTGTTTAAGTAGATTAAAGGTAGATGACCATTGTCTTCTTGCTTGGAAATTTTCATTAGAGAAGTCTGTGGTCACTCTGATGGATTTGCCCCTGTAGGTCAACTGGCGCTTACTCCTGGCAGCTTGCAGAATCTTTTCTTTTGTTCTTGACTTTGGACAGGTTCATCACAATGTGTCTTGAAGAAGCTTGGTTAGAGTTGAGGCGACCTGGGGTCCAATATCCCTCTGAAAGCAGTGTGTCAGAATCTTTGGTGATATTTGGGAAATTTTCTTTTATAATGTTCTCTAGTATGGCTTCCATTCCTCTGGGGCATTCTTCTTTCCCTTCTTGGATTCCTATAACTTGTATGTTGGAACGCTTCATAAAGTCCGGTAATTCTGACAGTGAATGTTCTGTTTCTCTCTCTTCTTTTCTGCTTCTTTTACTGTCTGAGTTATCTCGAGAACTTTGTCTTCTACCTCTGAAATTCTTTCTTCTGCATGGTCTAACCTGTTGCTGATACTTTGCACTGCATCTTTAAGTTCCCTAATTGACTGTTTCAGTTCCTTCAGCTCTACTATATCCTTTTTATATTCTTCATATCGTTCATCTCTTATTCGATCTGTTTTTGGATTTCCTTTTGGTTATTTTCCACTTTATTAGCAGTTTCCTTCACTGTTTCCATCATTTGTTTCATTGTTTTCAACATATGTATTCTAAATTCCCTTTATGTCATTCCCAACATTTTTTTTAGGTGGAATCCTCTGCAGTAGCTACCTCATGGTCCCTTGGCGGGGTTGTTCTGGACTGGTTCTTCATGTTGCCTGGAGTTTTCTGCTGATTCTTCCTCATGAGTGATTTCTTTTATCTGTTTCCTTGCCCTAATTTTCCTTTCACTTCCTCTTGCTCTTTAAGTTCTTGTGCCTGTGGACTAATGGTTAGATGAGTCCTTTTGGTATAGGACCAGAAGGGTGAGATGGTTGAAGAGCAAGAAAGGGATGAAAGAAAGGAGGACTGAGCGATAAGAAAAAAAAAATAGAGAAAGGAGAGGGGGTGGTTATAAGGAATATTGACAAAAAGAAGAGAGGCACAGAAAGAGGGAGACAGAGCAATATAGGTGTACAGTAGGGTACTTTGACACAACTTTAAAGAAAACCCACCTTCTGTGGGTGCCCAATTGGGTGGTTCCCTTGAGGTAAGCAGCTCTTTGCTAACCTGGTCAGACACAGTACCCCAGCTCCACCAAGTAGAGAGGAAAGACAAAAATGCTATAAATCAAACCAAAACAAGCAAACAGAAAACTTTACGGGATAAAATTGTGTGAAAAACTAAATAATAGCGGTAGAAACACTAGCAAAAATGAAGTTCTAGTTACTGAAAAAGGCAGCAATGGGGAATTATAATTAAACTAGAAAAATTGAGAAAGAAAAAAGATCTGTATGGAAAACGTTGAAATTAAAAAACAAAACAACATCAACAACATCAAAATAAACAAAAAAACAACCAAACTAAGAAAAAAAAAAAAAAAACAACCAAAACAAAGCAGTATGTATATGTTGTTGAATATTGTCTGGCAACGTGGTTTTCTGGGGTATGAGATGTTAATCACAGTTCTGATACTGCTGGAGGCTGCTGATTTCTCAAACCCCAGCAGGTAGACACCCTAAATCTCTCTTCAGCCCACTTAAAAGGCACTTTGAACTTGTAAACTTGCTGAGCAGAAGCTTTCTCAGGAAAGTGCTTGTCGCTGGAATCACTGCTGAAGTGGCTATCCACTTTCCCAGTGTGCCAAACAATGTCTCACTCTGCTCCTGAGGGTTAGGGCTGCAAGGTGGCTCAGACCCCACCCGTATGCTACTTGGTTGCTAGGTTACCAGCTCCCACCCGGATTCTAGCTCTGCGACCCTGAGGGTGGAGCTTGCTGGGGCAGATCACTCACAATGGCTCCCTGTGGCCCACAGCCAAACACTATTAGCTCCGTCTGGCTCAGCAGCTCAGACTGGGGCCCTAGACAACAGCCAGAGTTCTCCGCACTCCCACTCAGGCTCTCCCTAAGGCAGCTCAACTGAGTGCCAAGTCCAAAGACACCAAAACAGTTCACAGTAAGGCCTTCCCGGTTTGCAGTCTCGCTGCTACTGAACTTACAGTTGCGGGCGGGTTTAGAACAATTGAACACACACGACCACTTGCCATTTTTCCACCATTTTAGTCCTCCTCTTGGGGTCCAGAAGTCTCTCTCTGACTCCCTGTATCCTCACAGGGGTGATGATAGGTAGATCCCACCAGCCAGAGATGCCTGGAGTCCTATCTCCCCAGACTCACGGTGCCCAGATGCAAGGAAGCTGTTACTCGGCCGCCATCTTGCTCTCCCACCCTTGACTAATACACCTCTTAAAAATAATTCTAGCAGTTATGATTCTAGGAAATACTCATTCCTAGGGCCTGTAGGTTATATCTTACTGACTCCTGAGTAATTTGTACACATTTTTCTGTTGTTAATTGGTAGCTCTGAAGGTCCATATTGGGGTTGTGCTTCAATTATTACTTCTACACATACTAGAAATATTTCCTCCCTTCCCTTAATTATAGCTAAGTTGAATTCTCAGTGGTAGAAATTCATTCTATCCATAGTATTATTTAGATTCCAATCCGTAAAAATGCTAGTTCCCATCAGGTTAACAGACTTGCACACCAGGGGACAAATTCAAAATGTGATCAGAACTAGAGATTTGAAAGGCTGAGAGTGAATAGATGTGCTTCTCCCTTTAAGAGTGTGAATCTAAACTTGATGGCCAACACAGGAAAAAAAATGCTCATAATCTTTGAAAAAAATGCTCAACCACTTTGCAAAATTACCAAACCCCATTGAAAATTGCCCACATCACAGAGACCCAAAGGTGTAGATGCTTTTCAGTGTTACACAGAGAGGAGAACACTTATGCGCTACTGGTGGAACTGTAAACTAATATATCCATTTTGGAAAGGATTGTATAGAGTAGACCTCCAATTTGATCCCACAACCCCATTACCAAGTATTTACCCAGAAGAAAGAAAATCATTTTATCATAAGGACAATTACACTCAAATTTTTATAGCAGCTCAATTAGCAATCACAACTATGTGGAAACACAAATGCTTATCAATTCATGAATGGGTTGATTTTCTTGAGTTCTTTGTAGATTATGAATATTAGCCCTTTATCAAATGTATAGCTTGTGAATATTTTCACTGATTTTGTAGGTCATCTGTTTGCTATATTGATTATTGCCTTAGCTATGCAGAAGCTTTTTAACTTAGTAAGTGTCCATTTATTTATTTTGGTAGGAATATAAATATATATTCCTTGCATAGACCAATATCTAGAAGAGGCATTTCTACATTTTCGTCTGGAATTCTTATGGTTTCATATTTTACATTTAAGTATTTCATCCATCTGGAATTTATTTTATAAGTGGTGAGAGATGTGGATCCTATTTCATTCTTCTCCTCTCCAATTTTCCCAGCACTATTTATTGAATAGGGTTTTTTTACCCCAGGATATATTGTTGTCTGCTTTGTCAAAGATCAGTTGGCTGTAGGTGGATTGTTTTATATATAAATACTCTGTTTGGTACCATCGGTCTATTTTGTGTCAATACCATGCTTTTTTGGTTACTATAGCCTGTTAATATAGTCTGAAGTCTGGTAATGTGGAGCTTCCAGATTTTTCATTTTTTCTTAAAATTTCTTTGACTATTCAGGCTCTGTTCTGGTTCTAAATAAAGTGAAGAAATATTTTTTCTAAATTTGTGCAATATGATATTGGTATTTTGATGGGGATTGCTTTGGATCCATAAAACACTTTGAATAGTATGGACATTTTAACAATGTTGATTCTTCCAGTCCATAGAGGTTGTACTAATTTGCAGTCTGCCTCTTTTTTTTTTTTTTTGTCATCTATAATTTCTTTCATCAGTGTTTTGAGGCGTTTCATGTTCTTGGTTAAGTATATTTCTAGGTATTTTATTTTATTTGTAGTTATTGTGAATGGTATGTGGTCTTGATTAAATTTAGGCTATTTTTTGTTGGTGTGTAGGAATACTCCTTATTGTGCAAGAGAAAGAAATAAAGAGTATCTAAATAGGGAAAGAAAAGGTCAAACGATCACTTTTTGCTGATAATATAATCTTACATCTAGAAAAGCCAAAGACTCCACCAAAAGACTACTGGAATTGATAAATAAATTCAGCAAAATCTCATGTTACAATATCAATAGCCCCCTTTCTTTCTAAGAGGTTTAGCTAATTCTATGTATTGTATATTTTCAGAATCCTATAAACTCCATAAAACAAACACTACTGCATCCAGGAGCTTCCTCCAAATGTGTCTTTTTGTTCCGGTGTTACCCAGCTAACCATGCACTTCAGAGGCATTGGTGTGAAGTAGCTATTGCATAGCCCATGGAAGAACATCATGGAATCCAGAAAAGAGGCATTTCCCAGGCAGCACATTAAGAAAGCATCTGACTGGCCATTAGAAAGACAATGCTCAGAGCTCAGCCAGTGAGAACCTGAGCAAGCTAATTAGCTTCTGACGAACTTTTTTCTGTGGTTAATGTAAACCATATGGCTGTGTATAAATGCAATTTGAATTAGAAATTATATGCCGAATGGAGAGCAAGATGGCAGCTGAGTAACAGCTTCTTTGCAACCAGGAGTTGTGAGATGGGGGAGAGAAAACTCCAGGCACCTCTGGCTTGTGGTCTCTGCCCAGAACCATCAGTTTGGGGATGCAGGGAGACAGAGAGAGACTTCTGTACCCCTGGAGGAGGACAAAACAGTAGAGAAGTGGCAAGTGGTTGTGTTAGTTTGGTCTGAGGCTGTGGCAGCTGCCACGGCTGTATGTACAATAGCAACAAGATTGCAGACAGGGAAGGCCTTCCCTGTGGTTGTTTTTTTTTTTTTTTTTTTGGACTTGGGGACAGGGACGGCATTCCCTACAGGTTGTTTTGTTTTTTTGGACTTGAGCACTCATTTAAATTACCTTGGGAGAACTTGGGCAGGAGTGTGGGTGACTTTAAGTGTCCAGGGTCCGGAACTATGCTGCTAGACCTGAAAGGACCTATCATTGTTTAGCTATGGACTATGCACAGCCATTGTGGGAGAGTTGTCCTGCAGGCTCTGCCCTCAGGGTCACAGAGTGAGGCCCAGGCTGGGAGAACTTGAGCAAATAATCTAGTGACTGAACAGCGACAAAGGCCAAGACTGAGACAGAGTGGAAGAGAAGAGCTTTCAGTGTTTGGCAGTAAGTGAGCTGCCTTGCAGCCTCAGCCCTCAGGGGCATAGAGTGAGGCCTGTTTTCCTGCACCTGATAAGTGGGCAGCCACTTCAGAAGAGAGCCCAGAGACAGGGGATTTTCAGGGAAAGCCTCTACTTAGCAAAGGTTAATTGTTTAAAGTGTTTTTTAAATGGGCTGAGGAGAGTTCAGGCTCTCAACCCTGCAGGGTTTAAGGGTAAAATCAGCAGAGGCCTCCAATCTTCATCTCATACAACTGTATCCGTGTTATGATTAACATTTTATGCCCCAGAAGATCACCTGTTGCTCGGACAATATTCAGCAAGACATATATACAGCTTTGTGTTTGGAATTTTTTCCATTTTTTTTTTGTTGTTGTTGTTGCTGTTAAGACACTCACTTTTCTGTTGCGTCTCACTTTATCACCCTCAGTAGAGTGCTATGGCATCACAGCTCACAGCAACCTCAAACTCCTGGGCTTAGGCAATTCTCTTGCCTCAGCCTCCCAAGTAGCTCGGACTACAGGCCAAACTGTTGCAGTTTGGCCAAGGCTGGGTTCAAACCTGCCACCCTTGGTATATGGGGTCGGTGCCCTACCCACTGAGCCACAGGAGCTGCCTCCATTTTTTTTTTATTTCAACTTTCCCCCCCTAGATTTCTCTTTTATTTTTCTTTCATTTTTCTAGTGTAAATATAATTTTCCATTGTTGCCTTCTTTAATAATAAGAACTTCATTTTTGCTAGTGTTGCTCCCTCATTTTTATCCTGTAAGTTTTTCAGGTTTTTTGGTTGGGTTTGATTTAAAGTATTTTTCCTTCTTCTCTATTTGGTGGAGGTGGGGTACTGTGCCTGCTCAGGCTGACAAAAAGGTGCTTACCACAAGGAAACCACCCAACCCAGCACCCTCAGAGGTTGGGGATTTTTAAGGTGTGGTTCAAAGTACCCTACTGTATGCCTTTATTACTCCTGTCACCCTTTTTCTGCGCCTCTCTTCTGTTGCCAATATTCCCTTTTATTTACCCCCCTCCTTTCTCTTTTTTCTTTTTGTATATCTTTTTTTTTCCCTTCTTATTCTTCAATCTTCTCATCCCTTTAGTACTGTATTAAAAGGAGTCATCGAAACCTAAGGTCAAGGCATGATAACTTAAAGAGGAAGAAGAAGTGAAATTTAGGGCAAGGAAATAGATAAAAGAAAACACTCATGAGAAAAAACACTCAGCAAAAAAAACCTGGCAATCTAAAAAACCTGGCAATCTGAAAAACCAGTACAGACCAGCCCCCCCTGAAGGACCATGAGGTAGTTACTGCAGAGGATTCTATCTATAAAGAAATGTTAGAAATGACAGAAGGAGAATTTAAAATACAGATGATTGAACACAATGAAGGAAATTGCTGATAAAGTAGAAAATAACCAAAAGGAAATCCCAAAACAGAATCAAATAAGAGATGAATGATATGAAGAATATATAAAGGATACAACAGAGCTGAAGCAATTGAAGCAATCAATTAGGGAACTTAAAGATGCAGTAGAAAGTATCAATAACAGATTGGGCTATGCAGAAGAAAGAATATCAGAGGTAGAGGACATAACTTTTGAGATAACTCAGATAGATAAAGAGGCAGAACAAAAAGAGAAAGAAAGCAGATGTTCACTGACTTATGGGACTTCATGAAGAATAATGGGACTTCATGACATTCAAACATATGAGTTATAGGTATCCCAGAAGGGGAAGAAGAATGCCCCAGAGGAATGGAAACCATAGTAGAGAATATTATAAATGAAAATTTCCCAAATATCACCAAAGATTCTGACACACTCCTTTCAGAGGGAAATTAGACCGCAGGTCACCTCAACTCAAATAGAGCTTTTCCATGATACATTGTGATGAACCTGTCCAAAGTTAAGACAAAAGAAAAGATTCTGCAAGCTGCCAGGAATAAGTGCCAATTGACCTACAGAGGCAAATCCATCAGGAGGACTGCAGACTTCTCTAATGAAACTTTTCAAGCCAGAAAACAATGGTCATCTACCTTTAATCTACTTAAACAAAACAATTTCCAGCCCAGAATTCTGTATCCTAGTAAGCTAAGCTTTAAAATTGTCAGGGAAATCAAATCTTTTACTGATATGCAAACATTGAGTAAATTTGCACAACAAGACCAGCTCTACAGGAAATACTTCAACATGTTTGACACACTGACCATCACAATGGACCACAAGCAAAGTAAGCACCCAGAAATTAAAGGACAGAACCTAGCTTCTGCAATGATGCAAAAGACAAAACTAAGCAATGGACTTTCACAAAATAAGATGAATAGAACACTACCACACTTACCATTTATCTCAATAAATGTTAATGACTTAAATTCTCCACTGAAGAGGCATAGATTGGCTGATTGGATTAAAAAAAAAATCCATTACTGTCTGCAGGAAGCACACCTAGCCTCAAAAAACAAATTAAAACTCAGAGTTCTGGGTTGGAAGACAATTTTTCAGGCAAATATAATTCAGAAGAAAAGAGGGGTTGCAATTTTATATACATGCAATCTCAGATACATGTGGATTTAAGGCAACTAAAGTCAAAAAAGACAAACACGGTCACTTCATATTGGTCAAGGGAAAAATACAACAAGAAGACATTTCAATTCTAAATATTTATGCACCCAACTTAACTGCTCCCAGATTCTTGAAACATACTGTAATTAATCTGAGTAATAATATGATATCCTATAACTCCATAATAACGGGGAACTTTAACACTCCTCTTACAGAGCTGGACAGATCCTCTAAACAGAAATTTGACAAAGATATAAGGGACTTAAATGAAACCTAGAACAAGTTGCTTGATAGACGTATATATCTCCATCACAAAACTAAAGAATATAGATTCTTTTCATTGGCCCATAGAACATTCTCCAAAATTGATCATATCCTAGGACACAAACCAAAGTTCAACATAATCAGAAGAATTGAAATTTTACCCTGTATCTTCTCAGACCACAATGCACTAAATGTGGAACTCAACTCCAACAAAACATTTAACTCCACACAAAGGCATGGAAATTAAACAACCTTATGCTGAATAACAGTTGGGTGAAGGAAGAAATAAAAGAGGAAATCGTTATTGAGCATAACAATAATGAAGACACAAGCTACCAAAATGTGTGGGATACAGCAAAAGCAGTCCAGAAAGGAAAATTTATTGCTTTAGGTGCCTACATCTGAAAAACAGAAAGAGAGTGCATCAACAAATTCATAAGCCGTCTTATGTAATTGGAAAAAGAATAAGCTAAGCCTAAGCCCAGCAGAAGAAAGAAATATCCAAAATTAAATCATAGATTAATGAAATTGAAAACAAAATAATCATTTAGAAAATTAATGAAACGAGGAGTTGTTTTTTGTTTTTTTTAAAAAATAAATAAAATACATAAACCTTTGGCCAGACTAACTAGAAATAGAAAAGTAAAATCTCTATAACCTCAATCAGAAATGACAAAGGGGAAATAACATCTGATTCCACAGGGATACAAGAGATTATCTCTGAATACTACTAGAAACTCTATGCCCAGAAATTTTGACAATGTAGAGGAAATGGATCAATACTTGGAATCACACCCACTCCCTAGACTTAGACTTTAAAGAAATAGAGCTCCTGAACAGACCAATTTCAAACACTGAGATCAAAGAAACAGTGAAAATTGTCCCCCCGCCCCAAAATGCTCTGGTCCAGATAGCTTCACACCAGAATTCTATTAAACCTTCAAAGAAGAGCTTATTCTCATACTGCAGAAATTATTCCAAAAAATTGAGGAGGAAGGAATCTTCCCCAACACGTTCTATGAAGCAAACATCATCCTCATATTAAAACCAGGAAAAGACCCAACTAAAAAGGAGAACTTCAGACCAATTTTACTAATGAATATAGATGCAAAAATTCTCAACAAAATCCTAGCCAATAGATTACAGCTTATCATCAAAAAAATCATACAACATGATCAAGTAGGTTTCATCCTAAGGATGCAAGACTGGGTTAATATACATAAGTCCATAAATGTTATTCACCATACCAACAGAAGCAAAAACAAAGACCATGTGATCCTCTCAATCGATGAAGAAAAAGCATTCAATAAAATCCAGCGTCCTTTTCTAAATAGAAAACTGAAGAGTATAGTCATTGATGGCACATTTCTTAAACTGATCGAATGGCTAGCAAACATTTGAAAAAAATGCTCATCATCTTTAATTATTAGAGAAATGCAAATAAAAAATCACCCTGAGATATCATCTAACCTCAGCAAGAATGGCCTGCATTATAAAAACTCAAAACAGCAGATGTTAGCATGGATGTGGAGAAAAGGGAACACTTTTACACTGCTTGAGGGACTGAAAACTAATACAACCTTTTTGGAAGGAAGTATGGAGAACCCTCAAAGAACTCAAGCTAGACCTCCCATTTGATACTGCAATCCCATTGCTGAGCATCTACTCAGAAGGGAAAAAACCTTTTACCATAAGGACACTTGCACTAGACTCTTTATCAAAGCTCAATTTACAATCGCCAAAATGTGGAAACAGCCTAAATGCCCACCAACCCAAGGAATGGATTAACATATTCCATATGTATACCATGGAATACTACTCAGCCATTAAAAAGATGGAGACTATACATCCTTTGCATTAACCTGGATGGAAGTGGAAAACGCATTCTTCTTGGTAAAGCATCACAAGAATGGAGAAGCAAGAATCCTATGTACTCAATTCTCATATGAGGATGGTGGATGACCTGGTACACTGTGGGGGGAAGGAAAGAGAAGAGAGTGGTAAGGAGGGAAGGAGGTTGGGAAGGGTAGAGCATAGAGAGGAAAGGAGGGAGATGGTGTGGGAAGGCAAGAGCAGAGAGAGGGAAGGAGGGAGGGGGGTGGGGAGTCACAGTGTGTCACACACCTTTTGGGGGTGGGACACAAATATAAGAGGGACTTTACCTAACAAATGCAATCGGTGTAACCTGGTTATTTGTACCCTCAATGAATCCTCAGCAATAAAAAAAAGAGAGAGAGAAATTATGTGTCTATGAAATTCAAACCACTTAAGATGGGCAGAGAATGCATTAGCAACAAATATTAGTCCTTGGTGGAAAATTACCAACAGTACTAAAAGAAGAGCCCTTGTGAGACAGGGAGGAGTGATGTACAGAGAAAAACAGGACCCTTACTCTGGTTGGCTGGTGGATGGTTACCCTTGGAAATGGATAGTCCCAACTGCTGCCTACAATGTCTCATATCACTCTTATGTCCAACTCAATAGATAAAAGCTTCAAACTACTACAATTTCATCTTTCTGGAGGTTGACCGCCATGTCTATGTTTTCAGGATTTTATGGCCCCACCTCCTGCTGCTGGACAGACTGGATTCATTTTGAGTAGCATGTTCAACTCAATCTGTACTCCCCCCCCCCAGGGATCTCCTTTTGTTTCTAATACCAAGTTGTACAACTTACTCCCATCTTTGATGTTCTCCCATCATTAAATTTTTAAGTGAGAATAAGGAAAAGGGGCCAATAAAGCTGCCATGAGAATTTCTCTTTTTACTTCTGATTCTGCCTCCTAACCAGCCTTTGAGTAAATCAATCTGCCTCCAAGGAGAGTTAGGACCTTAATTAGTGTTTTGAAATCCTTTTCAAACCCAGGATAATAAGGTTCTAAATTTCCAGCTATGCTGCTGAACTAAATCCTTGAAATATTTTTGAGTGATTTCATAATTTCTTTTTTCTCCACACCCTCAGAACTAATTCATTCTCTTTGTCTAAATTACTTCTTATTACTCTAGGATGCTTTTAGACTTAGGCAAGAGTCTCAGTAGAATAGGATTGCAATTTAAAATTAGAGAGCTCAGATGACCTCATCTTCCATTTAGCTCATAGCATCCTTTAATGAAAAAAAAAAAAAAAAGTCTACCTTTCATTAATGCTAAAGAAATCAGCAGGTAAAGCATTAAGACATCCTCACTCCCAGCACAATGACCCAGATGGCTTCATGCAACAGCTGACAATTCTGTGCTCTTTCTCTGGCCCTTAAGAAAAATGCTCTAACACGTATCTTTCCACCCGTGCATAGCCTAGAAGTAAACTGAATACTGATTACAGGTACACAAAGAGCTCTAGATATGCAGTGTTTTTTTTTTTTTTCTAAGCTTCTTTTCAGTTCGCAGTTTATTCATGTATACTCTACCTGAAATAAGAACAATAGTTTATCTACGTCCAAGAACAGATAACACTTTTCATGGACATTTTTGTGTCATCTAGCCTCTCTCTTCTGGCACTGTCCTATGGAACTCAGTGATATAAAATATTAAATGTATTTTAAATATAAGCAGTATGTCTGTGTATAGGAGCTTTACAGTTTCATTTTATTATAACTCTAAGTTCCCAAATATGCAAGACATTATGCTGCTAACATGGATTAGAAAATATCCTCCAATTTTATGTCTTCCCTGTAAGCTGCAGTTAATTTGATAAATGACAAATTTCTCACCTGGCAGCTCAGAGTGTGTATACCCAACAGCAACTACTAGAAGTTAGAAATATCTCCATATATTGTTAGCACTGAAAGAGGAAGAAAGCTTCTTAAATATAATACTTTTGTTTATCATTATATGTTTCATCATTTGGGAAACCAATTATTAACCCTTATTATTTATAAATATTATTAATTAATTATAAAGAGCAGATACCTTTATAATGGAGAGATCTGATAGACATCACCTTAAACAACTTATTTTCCCAAGAATGAGACAACTGAAATTCATCCCCTGAAAATGTATGTACTCAAGCTCTATTCCCCAACATGATGGTACTGGTAGATGTAGCCACCAGGAGGTAATTAAGTTTAAATGAGGTCATGAGCATGGGGCCCTCATAAGGTGATTAGTGCCCTTATTAAAAGAGACGTCAGAAAGCTTGTTCTCTCTACCCGCTATGTGAGCACACAGTGGGAAGGGAGTCATCCATCAGCCAGAAAGACTGCTCTCCAGAATCCAACCACACCAACATTGCAAGTTCAGACTTCCAGCTCCAGAACTATGAGAAAATGTTCTCTTGTTTAAGCCACCCAGTGTATTTTGTTATGACATCTCAAGCTAAAGAAGAAACCAGATAAGAAAAAGCTGGTGATATTTTAGATAAATGCAAGTATCAACATCTGGAAGAATTATACCACGTGGTAACTGCTATCCTATCTTTCATTCTCAGGGCACATATTTGATTATGTGTTGATTGGATTTTCAAAGTTGGGCCTTTTATCTAAAAAAGGACCCTTAGGGAGCTTGTCTAATAAAAACTCATTAAATATTATACCAGTTCACAGCAGCCACAGTAACACAAATACCAAAGACAGCACCATAAAATGGCACACTGCACATGGGTTTGCAATCTGGGCAGGCTGAGTTAGGAATGAAGTGCTCTCCTGTGCTGAAAACAAAACAGTTTTTGGACTGCAATGGCCCAGAGCAAGCAGGGACTTTTCCAGCCATAGGACCTAGAGTGTCATTACAATCCTCTAATTGCTTATTGGCTCAGCAAATTTAATGGAGAACAGTTGTTCTGCAAGCTCAGGCATCCGCTGATGAGCAGTCCCATTATTTCTCATTCCTTGTGAATGCACAGCTGCTGTGATGGCATCTCCATC
The DNA here is from genome assembly GCF_027406575.1 of Nycticebus coucang. Classification (NCBI taxonomy): domain Eukaryota; kingdom Metazoa; phylum Chordata; class Mammalia; order Primates; family Lorisidae; genus Nycticebus; species Nycticebus coucang. The sequence goes on along the minus strand of NC_069783.1, from coordinate 101,873,615 downwards.
AAGTTCCTTTGTAATCCTCAACACGAAAGCAGACGCCAAGTGTCAGCATCGACGGACATCACCCTCCCATGCTACGTTTCACGCTGCAGCACATTTATCTTTGCAATGAGAAATCTACACAGAACATGAACAAGAACACAAAGTTCCGGGCAGCGTCTGTGGCTCAAAGAGGTAGGGCGCCGGTCCCATATGACAGAGGTGGTGGGTTCAAACCCAGCCCCTGCCAAAACAAAAAAAAAAGAACACAAAGTTCTAACAGCTTATAACTTTGGGGGTTCTTTAAATTATAAAAATAAAATTGATTGTTAAAATATAGAATTTATAAGAAAAAAACCCACATAAAATTCTCCTGCAGTCTCACTGAAGAGAGAAAAATATTATTACCATGTCAATTTTAAAACTCCCAGTCACTTCTAGCATTGATTGTTTTATTATTTTTTAAAGATCACTGGAGTCACAAATAAATCTGCTTGCATAAAAGTCAAATCATGTAGACCAATTACATTCCCACGAGTAGTTTTCCTATGCTCTCAAAATGTCTCTTTAACCATGAGGAGATTCGGGAGTATTTTTCCTCTAACTGCAGAATTAAGCTTTGAAGCTCCCTCATAGAATCTTCATGGTCAAGGTTAGGAGACCTCTTGAAAACACCTAAAGTATGTAAGCACTGGAGACACAGCCTCAGCTCTGACTGAAATAATAAACACCAGTGGGACAGGCACTACATTTATTCATTCTCTTCAGATGGTCTAAGATTGACTGTGTCAGCCCCGGAGTCAGAGCCTCGTGAATAGACAAGGTAAATAGAATAAATGCAAGAGGACAAGAAGCATTTCAAACACGATGTTCACTATGTCTAACACTCTTGATGTATCACCTACCTCTTCCCCTCACATCCAGTTTCCTGTCTCAGTAAAGGTCCGCAGCTCCAAACAAGCGAGTAGGCCAGAAACCTGCAGGGAGTGGAGCTTCCTGGACACCTCCCAGTCCCTCATCTGCTCATGTTGGGATGCTGGCCACCTCATGTCAGGGGTATCTCCCTGAAATTACTCCATCTGTCCACTTTCTTCCATCACCACCATGTCACATCTCAGCCACACTGTCCTCCTACCAGGCCCTTTTGCAGCTACTCAGGCCCCTCTGCTTCACAGTATATTTTTATCACCATAGCCAGAGAACTCTGCACAAAATGCACCTTGATCCCCTGTGCCCCGGTGCCTTGCGTGATTCCCTGCAGCCACGTGGGCATCGGTTCATCCTTTCTAACCTTCTGTGTGTTCCCTCTATGATGTGCCTCCCTTCTGTCTTGACCTAGGCTCAAACAATACACACCCCGGGAAGAGCAGCCTGACCTCTCAGGCTGGATTAATTCTCCCTATTCAGTAGGCTTTCAAAAGAAGAAGGGACTCTCCTTCCAAGTGGTTTACATAGCTGCAATTATTTATTCCTTGGTGTGATAAACTGATTAATGCACCAGTCACTCACTAGCTGATGCATTTCTTAAAAGCAAGGATAATTACAGTTTTCTAAGTTTTGTTTTTCACCATGGTATGACACCATTATGTCACAGTCCCTGGAACATGGTAACTCCTTAATAATACCCTCTGACTCATCAAATGAAGAGTTTTGGAAATAATAAGTCCAGAAGTAATTATGATGAGATTGCTGAATGGTGCTGAAATAAGTGATTAACTTGGTTTCAACAATCAATGATAGGTAGAATAATGTTTCAGATTAACATTTTCATTCGTTGACTTTTCCATTGATCTGTTTCAAATATGCTTATTTGTAAAAGACAGTGACAAATCCTGGCCAAGGGCAAAAAAAAATAGAGGCTTTAATGAACTAGAGTAGGGAGGAGAAGTATAGTCCTAGAATGGACTATGCTTTTTTAAATATAAAAAAAAATTATAATAAGAGGTAGTTGGTGATAAATTTCTAAAGATGTACAAATAGCATGCTTTAGGAATCCAGAGACAAATTCAAGAGGCAAAGAGACTTAGGGAAACCTCATAGAGAAAATGGCACTGAACTAAGTCATGGAAACTGGGTAGAATTCCAAAAGATAACCATGGAAGTGGAGTGTAGTGACAGTACGCCTTCTCAGAGGGTAGGCAGAATTTCCAGCCTTTGTTTATGTTCCTATATTTGTTACAATAAGTCATTTTTGAATGTAGTTTTATTATTTAACACATGCATGTTAACACATTTACTTAGTTTTATGAGAATGAAAGAAGAGAGAATTTGTTAACAAAACTGCTTCAGGAAATCCAAAAATTATGATCAATGGAGGGAGAGGGCATACCAGGGTGGGAGAATAACTGTGGGGGAAAATGAAACTTTCTAATGGAAGACACATGAAGACACTGCAGGAGGGGTCTTCCTGTAAGGAATTGGAGACAGATCACTGGGAAGGCTGGGGCTGTCTGAAGATGATGCCCCAGGGCTTAGGCCTAGGCTGAGAGCAACAGAGTGAAAAGAAAGGGATGGATCAGAGAAAATCTGCACAGGAACTCACAATGGATTAAATCTGAAAAACTATGAGAGGGATGAGGCCGAGCCTCCTATCCAAGGACCTAGAAGGAAGGTGGTGGGTGGTACAATGAAAAGTAGAAACCCCGGGATTGTATGTGCTTCTTTCTTGCAAGCTGAAGCTCTGGTGCTCAATTCTGCAGCAGGTTGAGGACTCCTGCTCCATGAGAACTGGTCATTGAAAGAACCAAACCAGCGCCATCTTAGGAGTTATGTTTTGCCCCCCACCCCCCGCCATTTAGTTTCACCTTCCAGGCAGGACCAGGCAACATGAGACAACTGCCCACCAATCAGGGACCCTTCCCCCCAACCTAACCAATCCAGAAGCGCCCCCTTTGTTTCAAGCTGTGCACGCCCACTGGCTGCGAGGGATCATAAAAACCCCTTGCTCCACAACGCTGGGCTCCTGGCTTGGATCCGTTGTAATGGAGACCCCAGGAGTCCAAGTTTGAACTTGCAATAAAATGGCTCTTTTACTTTTGCATTGGACTTGGCTCTTGGTGGTCTTTGTGGGGGATTTCAAGATCTGGGCACAACAGTCATAACTTGAAGGAAGTTACAGCTCCTGGGCTGTGCAGGCCATAGGATCTGTACTACCCGGGGAGCATGGCTGGTGGTGATGATTGGTCTAGGAGTCCCTCGTGAGTCCAGGGAGGGGGCAAAACAGATGGAGTACTCATTGTGGCACCATGGATAGACATCTGACTTTAGCCTTCACTACACATTAGACTCGAATTAGAAACTTTTAGAAAAGATTCATGCCGGGCGGCGCCTGTGGCTCAAGGAGTAGGGCGCTGGTCCCATATGCCAGAGGTGGCAGGTTCAAACCCAGCCCCGGCCAAAAACCACAAAAAAAAAAAAAAGAAAGAAAGAAAAGATTCATGCCTGGACCCCATGCCCAGAGATTCTGATTCAGAATTTTGTCCAGAAGGGGGCCTAGAAGGAGAAATTTTATTAGCAAGCGCCATGAGAACCACTGGGATAGATTCTGAAGGGGTTTTCAAGGGACTATTGAGCCATCATCTGAAGGAAATACTGTCTCCAGGGAATAACTGGGCAGGAAAACAAGGACTCAGGAAAACTGCAGAGAGCTGCCCTGTGACTTCTCCATCTCCACACCCCGCTCTGCTTTCCTATTCAGCATTTTGCATGATGTGTAATTAAATATTTAGCCTTTCGTCATTGCCCGCCTCTCCCATTGATTGCTAGCTATGCGAGAGCTGAGATCTTGATGCTTTATTACACTGGGTCCCTAGTACCCACTAGTTACCTGGAACCTAGATGGTACTCAATAAATATTTATTGATGAATGAGTGGACACAGACATTTCATTTCCCACAATAAAGTAATGAGTTCGCTGTGCATAATGATTTCAAAGAGAACACTACTCAGGGAGGTAGTAAAGCTCCTGACAACTCCAGGCACTGAAGTGAATAGCCGCAGATTGCATTTCCAGGAGGGAAGTTCTGCCCAGAGTAGACAGGGCTAGTCATGCTTTGATCTAAACCTGTCAGCCTCAAAATTTATTTAAGCCCAGAATAACGGGATGTCAGGATACCCTTCATCATAAAGTAATTTATTCTTCTTTATGTCCTAGGAAGATACTTTTCCTGCAAAAAAAAAAAAGTTCCATGTAGCATGTATGTATTTCTTCATCTCAAAAATATTAATATGTGAAGTATTTTTAAGAAATCACATCTAGAAGAAAAAGAAATTGTCCTTCCAGTTATTTTACAGCTTCCAGTTGAAGGGGGATTCAGAGAGGAAGACACAGAGCTTCAAAATAATGGCGAGTGAGCGGCGTTGAACCAAAAAATGTTTATCTGAGTTTTCTTTTCCTTGCAAATTTTGAGAAAACAAGTACTTGTTGAATTTAACCACCTCGCTCTGCAGTGCAGCTTGGTGAATAGCAGGTGCTACTCGAGGGAGGGGGAGCCCTGTCTGCAGTGTCATGGCAGCCCAGTCCTGCAGTGCTCAGGAGAAGTGTCCTCTGCAGGCAGAGAATTGCCAAAGACAAATCCGTTTGGGATTTGCTATTGATCCAGGGCTGGTTATCAGGCCCAAATAGATGATCAGGGGAAAAGTTTAGGGCTTGTCTACATAAACATCGAGAAAAAGTCCTCTGAGTGAAGCTGGAATTACATTCCTAACTTTAAGATTTTGACAGAGACACTCTTTATTTTCTCTGCCTTTTCTACTCCGTGACCTTAAATTTTTAACTACTTTCATGTTAATGAGATTATTAACTATAGGTCTTCCAAAATGCATTCTCAATCTACATTTGTTTCAGTTTCTCCTATCATAAAAGTAAACAGGGGATAAGTTATAAATACCACTTTGATGCTCATTCTGATCTAAATGAGTGGTGAATTTCAAAGGGTTTTGGATATCAATTTGGATCTCGATTTCTTATGGGAAAACCAATAAGAAGTGATTTGTGTGTGCTAGAATAATATTTCTCAAGCTACATTTGCTAAAATGACATTTAAAAAAATTTTTCCATAAAATAAATAAAAAATCAAGTTACTGAAAAAAATTAAATATAATAAAGCTCCTTTAGATTAAACACATGTAAAATTAGTCTTGAATACTCAAATGTCTATAAAAATTTCGTAGGCTTGGCTTTTTTCATGTGGATTAATTTGAGTTCTCTATAGATCCTAGTTATCAAGCTTTTGTCTAATTGAAAATATGCAAATATCCTTTCCCATTGTGTAGGTTGTCTCTTTGCTTTGGTTATTGTCTCCTTAGCTGTACAGAAGCTTTTCAGTTTAATGAAGTCCCATTTGTTTATTTTGTTGTTGTTGCAATTGCCATGGCAGTCTTCTTCATGAAGTCTTTCCCCAGGCCAATATCTTCCAGTGTTTTTCCTATGCTTTCTTGGAGGATTTTTATTGTTTCATGCCTTAAATTTAAGTCCTTTATCCATCTTGAATCAATTTTTGTGAGTGGGGAAAGGTGTGGGTCCAGTTTAGGTCTTTTACATGTGGGTATCCAGTTCTCCCAATACCATTTATTGAATAGGGAGTCTTTTCCCCAAGGTATGTTCTTGTTTGGTTTATCAAAGATTAGGTGGTTGTAAGATGTTAGTTTCATTTCTTGGTTTTCAATTCGATTCCAAGTGTCTATGTCTCTGTTTTTGTGCCAGTACCATGCTGTCTTGAGCACTATGGCTTTTTAGTACAGACTAAAATCTGGTATGCTGATGCCCCCAGCTTTATTTTTGTTACAAAGAACTGCCTTAGCTATACGGGGTTTTTTCCGGTTCCATACAAAACACAGAATCATTTTTTCCAAATCTTGAAAGTACGATGTTGGTATTTTGATAGGAATGGCATTGAATAGGTAGATTGCTTTAGAGACATGAATAGAACTTTCTCTAAAGATGACAGACGAATGGCTAACAAACACATGAAAAAACGTTCCTCATCTCTATATATTAGAGAAATGCAAATCAAAACAACCCTGAGATATCATCTAACCCCAGTGAGAATGGCCCACATCACAAAATCTCAAAACTGCAGATGCTGGCGTAGATGTGGCGAGAAGGGAACACTTTTACACTGCTGGCGGGACTGCAAACTAGTACAACCTTTCTGGAAGGAAGTATGGAGAAACCTCAAAGCACTCAAGCTAGACCTCCCATTTGATCCTGCAATCCCATTACTGGGCATCTACCCAGAAGGAAAAAAATCCTTTTATCATAAGGACACTTGTACTAGACTGTTTATTGCAGCTCAATTTACAATCGCCAAAATGTGGAAACAGCCTGAATGTCCACCAACCCAGGAATGGATTAACAAGCTGTGGTATATGTACACCATGGAATACTATTCAGACATTAAAAAAAATGGAGACTTTACATCCTTTGTATTAACCTGGATAGACGTGGAAGACATTATTCTTAGTAAAGCATCACAAGAATGGAGAAGCATGAATCCTATGTACTCAATTTTGATATGAGGACAATTAATGACAATTAAGGTTATGGGGGGGGAAGCAGAAAGAGGGAAGGAGGGAGGGGGGTGGGGCCTTGGTGAGTATCACACTTTATGGGGGCAAGACATGATTGCAAGAGGGACTTTACCTAACAATTGCAATCAGTGTAACCTGGCTTATTGTACCCTCAATGAATCCCCAACGATAAAAAAAAAAAAAAAATTTCGTAGGCTTAATTTCTTTGCTTACTGTGTCTCATAATAGCAGTGAGAAATTTGTAGAACAGCTCCAGTCTGGACCACACTCTGAGTAGCACTGTGCTGACACATTTTCTAGAATCAAATAAAAACACTCTTACAGAAACATGCTTGAGTTTTTTTTTAATATGTAAATAGATACATTTAATTCATGGCATTGTTTGGTTATCATAGAGAAACCTAGTTCCATACTTTCTCCCTTAACTGGTGGCATTTTATATTATACACCCAGATTTAAATCTACGAATTGCTCAGGGCTTGATCAAGAAGAAAGATTTGGAGAGTTTTATGTAAGCCAACAGAAGATGTAACACTCATGCCAGAAAATGTTCTGTATTTTTTCAGATAGCTCTTTAAAAATTTCTAATTCATTTTTCCTTCTACTGTTTGACAGTTGAGCAGAATACCAAACATTCTTAAAGGAAATAAAGAGCCAGAACATTTTGTTTGATCCAAATTTATGTTACCATACTTCTAAAAAATGATACTAGTCATCTTTCATTAAGTCTGTGGGCTCCAGGGTGGGGAGGTATCCCTTGTCCAATTAAGAATGATTTAGCTTTTATAACTTTGTAAGTTTATATAGCTAATGTCAAGAGGAAGGTTTTGAAATAGGCTGCTACATTTCATACAGTCTAAAATATTAAGCCAAATAGTTTAAACAAATTCCTTTTTAGGTTGAATAATATTTAACAGCTCTTGGGGTTGAAAAATACCTCACATTTTAACTTCATTATTTCAGCTGTTGAGGCCTATTCCACAAGAGCAAGTCAGGGCCAACATCCACACTGGTGACAAAGACCCTGGTGAGTATCTCAAAACAGGCTATTGAGCACAGCACTCCGGATGATAAAGTGACAGTGAACTTGTCTCTTTCTCCTTGTATTTCTACCAAATCCTTGTAAATGACAGATGCAGTTACCTCTGATACCCTTTATGGTAGTTACTAAATTTTCAGTGTCAGCTACAGTGGTAACATATAAAATTTGTCACTGCTACTCAACAGTTAGGTAGAAAGTTCAGTAAAGAAATGCGCATATGTGCATGTGCGCACGCGCGCGCACACACACACACACACACACACACACACACACGCAGAGTTTTAAAAGGAGGACAATTAATATGTGCCTGACACTAAGCTTTCTAAAATGTTCTTATTTCTTTCTCAGTTCTCATTGAGAAGCATCTGAGAACTAACCATTGGCTGAGGGTTTATAGCTTAACATCTTTATGGTAATGCAAAAGGCAATGAATGGTCTCAGTGGCAGTTTGCCTCATCCTCACACCCCACAATGATGGCTGAAAGCAACGTTGACCTACAGAACGTAGCAAATACGACTTAAAACATTTAGGTGGGTCATGGCCATAACACCTCACTTTTCTTGGTACCATGAAGACTGAATTTCTGAAAATTCCTTTTCTTAATGATGTATGTTTCTTTTATGGTGATAATACTGTCATGGGAACCCACAGTCTGGAAGCATGAATCACTCATTCTGACATCATTCTAAATTTTTCTATTTATTCTATTATGCACAGATCTCAGAACTCTTTCATTACTTGGCTTTCTCTCTTTCCTGCTCCTTTTCACATTTGGATTAGTTTGGTTAACAATGGAGACTGATTTTCTATTTTTGTATATTGGAAAGTTCAGCTGAAGTTTCATGGTACAAGGATAACTTTTCTTCCTATTTATTGGGCTGATGAATCTGGTCTGTACAATCACCACTTATTACCATATTGTGCTCATAACTTCATCCAGATATGTTTCACAGGACACTGCAGTTTTTCTTAGGCAAAATTCCACCACCCTCCCCAACTTGGACGTATTGTCCCACGGTTACTCTGGTCTTTCAGCTTAGAGTATTTAGGCTATTACTTTATAATGTGGTGGGAAACATCATTGCAGCAGTGTGCTAAGCAGAGCTGTGACCATAATTAGATATTTGAAATCCTTTTTACCCTAAAAATTTTCAGGTGAAGCATGAGCCCAAGGCTGCCCAAAAGTTTAAATTAACTCAAATATAGAAATATATAAACACTTTGTTGATATAGTATGTGAATATGTAATTTGTCATCCAAACTAGAGCATTTCTGAGAACAAAAGGAGACACTGCTACTAATTACATGAGGACAACAAGCACAAACCAGAACCAACCTGCATGGACCAGAACATATGGTCGGCCTACAGATGTATAGCATGAAAGAGTCCTCAGTAGTGCTCCCATAAAATCATAAAATTTACTATCTACATTAGGTACCTATGGGGACTTTGTATAGCTTACTAAATTCCATCTTTTATAGTATTCAGGTAACCAGATTGCTTCCGTTGCTTTGAAGTCAAGAAATAAAGACTGTACTGTACATGTTAACAGCCCAGAAGATTTTCCTGGTCTAACTGCTGTTAGATTTACTGAGTACACCTTCCACTATGCACATGTACTATCTGCAGTTTGCTAGCTTTATTCTCACCTTGGCATTTTGTCCTTGCCCTGTGTTACTCTGAGTACTTTTCTCCTTTAATTAGCAACTTAAATCTTTCCAATATTTCACTACCTATTTTGCTTGAGTTAGCCCTATGCAAAACTTTTTTTTTAGTAGCTAGAACTACAGGCACCTGCCACAATGCCCAACTAGTTTCTCCATTTTTAGTAGAGTAGGTATCACTCTTGCTCAGGCTGGTCTCAAACTCCTGAGATCAAGGGATCCTCCTACCTTACTCTCCCAGAGAGCTATGATTCCAGGTGTGAGCCTCTGCTCAGCCTCAAAAACTTCTTAAAAACTAAAATAAGTGCAAAAGAAGAAAGAAGGATGGAGAAGGAAGAAAGGAAGGAAGGGAGGAAGGAAGGAAATGATAGATGCAGAAGGAAGAAAAAGAGAGGGGAGAAAGAAGAGGAGGAGGGAAGGAAGGAAGAGGAAAGCTATCACTGTGCTTTATACCAACATCCACTGTGAGGGGCTCTCAGTAGAATGTTTACCACTGGCATTAAGTTCCCACTCAGCAGAACATAATAAAACTATAATAAATCAGAAATAATAGTTTTCCTTTTCATAAGGAATCTCTTTGGAAGGCATTTGAGCAGTAAGTTATCTTTTTTTTTTTTTAAGGCACCATTAATTTTGAAATACTTTTCTTACCTACCAGATTTTAAAATGGATCTTTTTACCACAACCACCGAATGGAAAGGGAGGTGATCAAAAGATAAGGTCAATAGAACACAAAGGCAAGTTTGAGAGAGGCTCAGTGAAAGGGAACACTGGGTTTTGTGGAAGAATTCAAGGACCTCTACAGAGAAGCAGCTGCAGGTGAGCATGCATAGAAAACCTCTTCCAGATTGGGTCTGGATGGACACATGCAATGAAACAATTTCTCTTTATTTCTTGTCTTCAGAACAATTGTAACAAAGCAATTGAGATAGGATTTAGCAAGTTAGGAAAGACCTCTGTGTATAAGTTTTATGTGATTATAATCTAGATTATATAAAGATTCAATTGTCTTTGGGCAGAAGAGGTGAGGTGTGCATGAGCTAAGAAGCCGAACCCCCCAGGATATGTAGACAAAGTGGTCAAAAGTGCTACAGAGAGGGCAGTGCCTGTGGCTCAAAGGGGTAGGGCGCCAGCCCCATATGCCGGAGGTGGTGGGTTCAAACCCAGCCCCGGCCAAAAACTGCAAAAAAAAAAGAGTTTAATAAAAAAAAAAAAAAAGTGCTACAGAGAGAGCACACTTGATTGACAATTTTTTACTGAAAGGTAAATTCTAAGTGTTTTTACTTTTTTTGAAATACTGAGTTTAGTATTGGATGTTAAGGTATTAGATATAAATGAAAACTTATAAGAGTAGAGTGAGCCAGAAAAGCAAAAATAAATGTTGAAACATTTTCCCTAAGGTTTAAAAATAAATAATGTGGTACTTACCAACTTAGTTCCTCCACACTCTACGCCAGCCCAAAGAGATTAAGACAGAGAAGGAACATAATTGGAAGTACTTACTGGAACTCTGGTATGAAGTCAAAAAGCTTTTCTTATTTTTTTCTTTTGGTCAAAAATAGACAGTAAGATGTTATGTTTTTCCCAAGGCCATCACAACAGCAACATTTTGAAACAAACTGAAATCAAGAAGAAATAGTTTAGTTTTAAATTCTGCAAAGTGTAGATAGATAATAGATACCATGGTATTTCTCAAACTTTAGTAAGTGTATTAAATCACACATTGTAATTTTGTTTTAAAATGAGGATTTCCAAGTCATCTTTGTAGAGATTATGAATCTCCAAAACCTCAGATGTGGCCAAAGGACCTCTATCCTTATTGGGGGGGGGTTAATCTTTAGTGTGTAGCAGCCTGTCTGTGACTATCCACAGCCCTTTTCCCGTCTGATTCCTTGGACAGCTTCCTGCAGGACATTAGCACCTACCTCAGACTCAAGCTACCTCACCTAGCTCCTCCCTATGCTCCCTAGAGATTCAACTGAGTTGACACTGAAAGGTAACACTTAACCAGTGAAGAATGGGAGTAAAATTTCCTGGCTGCAGTCCTTTAAGGAAAAATCCTGACACACATACAACAGGGTCCTTAGTGGGGCTCCAGGCACTTAACCACTACAATACACTAATTCTCTCTATAACTGTGTCTAATCTGTTTAAACCACTCACTGATTTTGCTTGTTTGACCAATTACATTTTTGAATGTTTTCATTCATTATTTTTCAAAACTGCCTATTTATTTTAATAATAGCCTATTATTGTTTGCTAATGGATGTGATTCCATTCTTTCCAGTTTAGGAGTTTTAAATTATATTTTTTCTTGTTTTAGTTATATAAAAGCCATGAAGCCTTAAGTCTATCACTCTTGTTTGGCTGATTCTCACCCATGGGTTTTGTTTCTTTGCATGTTTGGACATCTTTCATAATGAACTTTTACGTGTATCCTCTTAATCTGTGAATAATCACATGCCTAAGGAGATTTCCTGCTGAGAGAACATGCATTTTTTTTCCCAGGGTCTAAGGCATTGTTAGAAGCTCTTCCTAAGATCCTACCTAGCAAACATTTGTAATTTTCTCTTCATCTTTCTTCCATAGAACTGGCCTAAGGCCTACTTTCCTAATTATAATAAGAAAATTGTCCACAAAACAGATTTACCTTTATCTTGTGCTCATAGTTTATCTAGATTATATTTCACCTCATTACTTTTACATTTAAAATATTTATGGCGTACAAATGTTTTGTTACATAGATACCTCATATATTGCTTAAATCAGGGCTTTTGGGGTCCAAGACCCCACTTTGTCCCCCTCCCCACTTCTAGGTTTCCAATGTTCATTACATCTTCATGCCCTTGTGTACCTGCCATTTAAATCACACTTATTAGTGAAAACATATGGTGTTTGATTTTTACTCATTCTTGAGATACCTCATCTAGAATAATGGTCTCCAGTTCCATCCAAGTTGCTGCAAAAGACATTATTTTATTCCTATTATTGGCTGCGTAGTACCCCAGGATATTTACATGTACCACATTCTCTTTATCCACTCATAAATTGATGGGCACTTATGTTGGTTCCACATCTTTGCAATTGTGAATTCTGCTATAATAATTTAGGTGTAATGTCTTTTTAACAAAATGAATTCTCTTCTTTTGTGTAGACACCCAGTAGTGGGATTGTTGTTATCAAATGGTAAGTCTACATTTCTTTCTTTCTTTTTTTTGCAGTTTTTGGCCAGGGCCGGGTTTGAACCCACCACCCCACCACCTCTGGTATGTGGGGCTGGAGCCCTACTCCTTGAGCCACAGAGACCACCCTTCATTTATTTCTTTGAGGAATCTCCATACTGTTTTCCTCAGAGGTTGTATGATTTTTCAGTCCTACCAAGAGGGTATCAGCATTCCTGTCTTTCTGAATTCATGACAACATCTATGGTTTTTTTGACTTTTTAATAATGGTCATTCTGATAGGAATAAGTAGTATGTCATTGCAGTTTTAATTTGCATTTCCCTGATGATTAGTGATGTTGACCATTTTTTCATATGTTTATAAGCCATTTCTGTATCTTCTTTTGAAAAGTTTCTGTTCATATCTTTTGCCCACTTTTTGATTTTTTTTAGTCCTTGATAGATTCTGGATATCAGTCTTTTGTCAGAAACATAGTTTGTAAATATTTTCTCCCATTCTGTGGGTTGTCTATTTGTTCTGTTGATTATTTTTTTTGCTGTGCAGAATATTTTTTAATTTAACTCTCATTTGTTTATTTTTATTGTCACTGTATTTGCCTTTGGAATCTTAGTCATAAATTCTTTGCATAGGTCAATGTCTAGAAGAGTTATTTTCTGCAATTTTCTTCTAGAATTTTTATCCTTTAATGCTTTACATTTAATTTTTTCATCTATCTTGAGTTCATTTTCACATGTGATGAGAAATAAGAATCCTATTTCATTCTTTTGCACATAACTATTCAGTTTTCCCCGAATCGTTTATTAACTAGAACTTCCTTTCCCCAGTGTATGCTGTTGTTTGCTTTGCTAAAGATCTGTTGGTTGTAGTTAAACAGTTTTATTTCTGGGTTATCTATTATTACATTCCATTGGTCTATGTCTCCACTTTTATACCAGTACCACGTTTTTTTGGTTATTTTGTCCTTATAGTATAATTTGAAGTCAGGCAATGCAGTGCCTCCAGATTAGTTAGTTTAGTTTTAGGGTTGCTCTGCCTATTTGGAGTCTTTTATGATTCCAAATGAAGCTTAGGATTATCTTTTTTTAGGTCTCTGAAATAAGATGTTGGTGTTTTGATGGTAATTGTATTAAATCTATAAAGCACTTTGGGCAATATGGACATTTAATGATGTGGATTCTGCCAGTTCATGAGCAAGAGATGTTTTTCCATTTGTTTGTGGCATCTGTGATTCTTTCATCAGTGTTTCATAGTTTTCCTTGTCGAGATCTTCCACCTCCTTCATTAAGTATATTAGTAGGTATTTTATTTTCTTTGCAGCCATTATGAATGGTATTGAGTTCTTGATTTGACTCTCAATTTTACTGTCATTAGTATTAAGTAATGCTACTGAATTGTGACATTAATTTATAATCTGAGACTATGCTGTATTTAATTCTAGGAGTTTTTTTGATAGTTTAAGGTTTTCTAGATAAAAGATCACATCAGCAAACAGGGATAGTTTGACCTTCTCTATCCCAATTGAATACTTATTTCTTCCCTGATTATTTCTTTTTCTTGACTGACTGCTCTGGCTAGGATTTCCATGGGCATGCTTGTCTTGTTCCAGTTGTTTCCAAGTGGTTACCATGGGCATGCTTGTCTTGTTCCAGTTCTTAAGGAGAATGCTTTCAACTTTCCTTCATTCAGTATGATGTTAACTGTGGGTTTGTCATATGTGGATTTTATTATTTCACGTTCCTTCTATGCCTATTTAAAAAATTTTTTTATCATGAAATCATGCTGAATTTTATTGAATGCTTTTTTCCATCTATTGAAATAAACATTTGGTCTTTATGCTTCTGTTTATGTGGTGTGTCATGTTTATTGATTTGCTTATATTGAACCATCTCTGCATTTATGGGATGAAATTCACTTGATCATAGTAAGTTATCATTTTTTTTTTTTTTTTTTGAGACAGAGTCTCACTTTGTTGCCCTCGGTAGAGTGTCGGGGCATCACAGCTCACAGCAACCTCCAGATCTTGGGCTTAGGTGATTCTCTTGTCTTAGCCTCCCAAGTAGCTGGGATTATAGGTGCCCGCCACAACACCCGGCTATTTTTTTTTTTTTTTTTTGTCCTTGTTGTTGTTGCAGTTTGGCCAGGGCCAGGTTTGAACCTGCCACCCTTGGTATATGGGGCCAGCGCCCTACTCACTGAGCCACAGGTGCTGCCCAGTAAGTTATCATTTTGATGTGTTGTGAAATTAGTTTGCTAGTATTTTGTTGAGGATTTTTGCATCTGTGTTAATAAGGGATATGGGTCTGTAGTTTTCAATTTTTGTTGTTTCCTTTTTGTCTTGGTATCAAGGTGATATGGGCTTCATGGAATGAATTATGGAAAAATTCTTTCATTCTTGATATTATGGAATAATTTCTATATGATAGGTACCAGTTCTCTGGTAGAATTTGGCCGTGAATTCATCTGGTCAATTTTTGTTAGGAAATTTTTTATTGCTTCCTCAGTCTCACTGCTTGGGTTTAATCTGCTTAGTATTTCTATTTCTTCTTGATTCTAGCTTGAAAGATCATGTATTTCCAGGAATTTGTCCATTTTTTTCTGGTTTGTTTACATAGAGATTTTTGTAGTAGCTATGGATGATATTTTGTATTTCCATGCTATCCATCGTAAAGTCTCCTATTTCTTTTTTTCTTTCTTTCTTTCTTTTTTTTTTTTTTTTTGAGACAAAGTCTTAGTATGTTGCCCTTGGTAGAGTGCTGTACTGTTGCACCTCACAGCAACCTCAAAGTTTTGGGCTTAAGAGATTCTCTTGCCTCAGCCTCCCCAGTAGCTGGGACTACAGGCACCCGCCACAAGGCCTGACTATTTTTTGATGGCAGTTGTCATTGTTGTTTAGCAGGCCCGGGCCGGGGGGCTCAAACCCTCCAGCCTCGGTATATGCGGCTGGCACCCTACTCACTGAGCTAGTTACGGGCACCGAGCCATCCTATTTCATTTCTTATTGAACTTAGTTGAGTCCTTCCTCTTCTATTTCTGGTCAATCTGACTAGTGATCTATCAATTTTGTCTGTCTTTTCAAAGAACCCACTGTTGGTTTCACTGACCCTTTCTATCACTTTTTTCTTTTTGCCTTACATTTCATTTAGTTCTTTTATGAGCTTGGTTACTCTTTTCTTCTGCTGTTTGGGTTTGGTTTGTTCTTCTTTTTCTAGATCCTTGAAATGTGACATTCAATTGTTACTTTGTGATCTTCCTGGCTTTTGATGATAGTATTTAAGGGTATGAATTTTTCCATTAGGACTTATTTCACTGTATAGCATAGATTTTGAAAGCTTTTGTCCCATTTGTCATTCATTCCAAGAAATCTTGATTTCTATCTTAATTTCATCATTAAGCCAAAGAGTTTTCAGCAGCAGGTTGTTTAATTTCCATAATTGTGTAGAATTGAGTGTTTCTCTTCAGACTGATTTCTAGTTTTATTCTACTGTTGTCTGAGAAGATACATGGTATAATTTTGATGTTTTGAATTTATTGAGACTTGTTTTGTGACCTAAGACATGGTCAATCTTGGAAAATGTCCCATGTGCTGATGATAAGAATGTGATATTTCGGGGGCGGCGCCTGTGGCTCAGTGAGCAGGGCGCTGGCTCCATATACCAAGGGTGGCGGGTTCAAACCCAGCTCTGGCCAAACTGCAACAACAAAAAAAAAGCTGGGCGTTGTGGCTTGCGCCTGTAGTCCCAGCTACTCAGGAGGCTGAGGCAGGAGAATCACCTAAGCCCAGAAGTTGGAGGTTGCTGTGAGCTGTGTGATGCCACGGCACTCTACCGAGGGCAATAAAGTGAAACTCTCTCTCTACAAAAAAAAAAAAAAAAAAAAGAATGTGATACTTCGGGGGTATCAAACTAATTGAGTTTTTTTCATGTTATCAGAGTTCTTTGGCTAGTTTCTTCTTCTCAAACCTCTTCTCTCAGCTTAGGGTTGATAGATTTTTAAAACACCTGCTCCCCTTTGCTGGGAATTCTTCTATTAAGTGAGAAGAAGTAGAAATCCTTACATAGAAATTTTGTACTCCTTCAGAGAACTGAACTATTGGGGGTAAAGCGAAACAAATACTCTGAAAGCCTTTGACACAGCTTTCCCCTACGTTGTCCTGTTTCCCTGTGGTTGTCATAGTCTAAGCCAATGCTAGGGAGTATTCATTCAGATTGGTCGGTTGATCCCCAGGCCACTATTGGAAGCTTGAGCAGGGGGTTTGGTGAGTCCCTCTCCATGGATATGTGTGGTGTGACCTTGGCCAGTGCTTGGGTGGCTTATGGGAATTACATGGGCACCTGGATTCATCACTGGCCCACAGCTGGCAGTTGGGTATTTGGCAGGACCTTGCCAGGTACCTGGGTTCATCACAGCATGTTGGCCAGTGCCTGGGCAGGTCACAGGACTTTGGTGGGCACCTTCCTAACTAGTAGGAACACAGAGGGTATACGAGAAGGTTGTGGGACCTTAGCAAGTGTCTTGTATGTTACAGGACTTCAGCTTGAAGTAGGATAGTTTGTAGGATCTTGGCAAGTTCCTGTGTGGAAAGTGGGACCTTGGTGGGCAAACTGGACAGGTTAAGGGTCTTAGATGATGCCTGGGTGTGTTGTAGAACCACAGCTAATGTTGGAATGGCTCCTTGGGCATAGCCTCTTGGTCACCCATGGCTGGCCAAGCTGGGGTGATGCAGAGCATCCAAATGGGGAGTTGAAGTGGTTGGAGTTTTCTCTCATACCAGTGCCACTGTGGCAGTTGCTTGGGTGCTACTCAGGTGGCAGTAGTGGCATTATTGAAATGGAACTGTTGAGATACTGAGGGCTGGTGGGCACCATCACTGCTTAAATCTCTGCAATTGGCCGGTGGTAGGGTTGGGGGTTGCATGACACTCAGTCCCAGTATGCATGAGAGGGCCCACCCTCTCCACTCCCTCTCTGACCTGGGAGGAGTAATGGGAGGCAGTTGAGTGGAGCCTACCCCTCTGCAGACCAGGAGATCCGTGGCTGATGGCACAGATTGGCATCTGTTGCTGCCACCTGGGACCCAAAGATGTGGTGGGGAGGCACCGTGCCTGCTCTTCAATGCAATGCTGCTGTCGTCTCCACGCAGCTCCCTGATCAATTGGGAGCCCCTTCACACCTCAGATTTCACTGTTCTCTGGGGGCAGACAGAGCCCCATGGATCTCTCCCTTAGTTCTTCCCCACATGCAGACACTTCCCTAGGTGAAATTCTGATTTTTCTAAGTGGATTGCTCTTCCTCTCTCTCCCCTACTTTGGGTGTCTCCAGTCACTTCTCTGAGGATTCACAATGTTCTCTCTGGACGGTCCATCCACAGGTGAACCTCTACTTGCAACCTTTGATTCACTTCTTGGAAGCAGCCAGTGGGGGCTGCTTCGAGTCCACCTTCTGGGCCCCTCTAGTTGCTAAATCTCATTACTTTTTAAGGTGGGGGTATACTTTGAAGATATATTTTATTTGATGTGGTCCAAGGAAAATTATTCATAAAATTTAGTCACCAAGAATATTTTAAAGAGAGTCTGTTAGTATCAATACAAATATCCTTTGTAGCCTTGACAACATCTTTAATTTAAATATTTAAAAATTATACCAAGATATAAACTGCCAGGCCAAGATTTCTTTTATTCAATATATTAAAAGTATTACTCAATTGCCAATCTGATTCTTTTTTGCCTGGTGGGTGATAATGTGGTCTTTACAGAAGCTTTTGAAGTGTTCTGATTGTTTTTAATCTTCTTATATGTATTGTACTCTACGTGTTAATTTTTTCTTACCCCATAAGCACTCCACGAGCCTTTTAAATATAAAGTCTCAACTATCTTTATGAAGTTATCAATCATTATTTCAATCAAACCTCCTTTATGGTTTTTTCTATTGTTCTTAAAAGAGGAATATTCCATGAATGATAATACTTTTATTCCTCTCCTCTATATATTTTACATTTAATGCCTTCTTTTACTTTCCCAGTGCCTTTGTATCCTGTTTCCCCGAAAATAAGACCTACTCACAGGAACGATAAGATGTCCCCTGAAAATAAGACCTAGAGCATCTTTGGGAGCACACCTTAATATAAGACACTGTCTTATTTTCGGGAAAACAGGGTATTAGCTCATTTGTACTTAACAATTTAGCCTGCCCATCAAAGTATTTATTTCAGCTGTTAGATTAGTCAAACAAAGCTCATGAATATTCCTCCCCCGTATTACCACTTGTTTTTGCTTTGTGTTGCTATTACCCTCTCTTACCTCCTTGAGGGCATTTACTGAGCATATTATAAATGTTGAACTTGGTTCATTGATTCTGATTTATATATTTAACATGGTTAAGTGTGTGTCACTTTGTCACAGTGAGCTCTTCAAATGTCTGAGCTAATTATTCCCAGAGGGAATCAGCTATCCCCAGGGCTATGATGTTCATGAGGTGGTAGACACAGGCCTAACCACGCTGACTTTCAAGTGTTTTGTTTTGTTGTGGATTTGATGGGTAGGTGGGCATCTGTGCAGAAATCTTGGCAAGTCCGAGGTCAGGGATCTCTGAGCCCGTTAACCTCCCCAGGGAGTCACATCTGACTATGGGCCAGAATCCCAGGCACTGCCCATCCTGGAGACTTTTTACTCTGACTGTATGGCCTACTGTTAGGGTGGTGTGGGGCACAGGAAGCTGTGAGGATCCCAAATTGTGTACCCTTCTCATTCCAGCTGGCTCTGCCTTCCCCATGCAGGGGCTGCCATTCTGCTTAATTGATTGTAGAATTCTATAGGAAGTAGAATTCACCAAGAATGTTTTCAAAGAGAGTCTGTTAGTATCAATACAAATAGGCTTTGTAGGCTTGACAATATATTTAACTTAAATATTTAATGAATATACCCAGTTATAAACTTCTAGGCCTAGATTTCTCTTATTTAATATATTGAAAGTGTTACTCAATCGCCCATCTGATTCTTTTTTGCCGGGGGGGGGGGTGATAATGTGATCTTTATAGGAGCTTTTAAAATGTTCTGATGGTTTTCAATCTTTTTATATGTATTATACTGTATGTGTGATGGATTGCAGGAAGGATCAAGGCTCTGTGGCCAACATATCCCTTCCATTATGAGCCACAACTAACGCAGACTGTGCCCCAAAAATAATTTTTCAATTCATGGTTTCGGGTACATTTATCCTAACATTGTATTTTCTAGACAACAGGATGATAAATGAGAGACCTTGGCTCTCCACCAAGAAAATTATCCTGAGTTTGAATGATAGAATTTTTGATAACTCTGTGTAGTAAATGGCATTCTGAGTTTTGGAGTTTCACTGTGAAGCTCATAAAACGAAAAGGTAAATAAAGATACTTGGCTTCTTTATAAGAAGAACACAAAATTACAAAGGTGTCAACATTTTTATAAACTGACAAACAAAATGAAAGGGGCAGCATTATTATTTTAAATGAATGGATTAGTTTCGTGACAGCCAGCCTGCTTCCAGTTTGGAGTCTCATTTTTCTATATTCTCATTATTTGAGGAAGTTTTTAAAAACTCATGTCCAGTACCTTAAACTTTTGCTTTGTGCCTAGCCATTGTGTTGTCTTAGTCCAAATAGACAGATGGAGCACAACCTAACCATTAAATTCAGTATTCACATTTTAGGAACTGTTTTCCTAATAAATTCAGTAATTCCCCAAGAGGTAGCCATAATAAAAGACAGGCCACTGGTTTAACAAATTTTAAGTCATCTTTGTTAATGTAAAATATTTCAAAATTGGTAGAGCTTTCAAGGAAGTCATTAATTCCCTCCTCTCCTTTCTTCCGTTTGTCCCTGCAGAACTCAGTACCATTCTGGATAAGGAAAGAAGAGAGGACCTGTGTTGGAAGATAGAGTCTGCTATTGCGAGGTTTTTCTACTTTTAAATATATTTACCAAAGTGCTTCTGGCTGCATCCTGTCACATGCAGTGTGCCCTACTGCTAACCACTATCCCCAACCTACCACTAAAATGCCTTTGCTATGCCTGTTCTCAAAAATGCATTACGAGGTCACGTTCGTGTGCTGCAGAGTAAGGGGGCACTCACAGAGGGCACATAGCTCCAGCAGGGAGAGCACTTGTCCTGGCAAGTTTTACCTGTCCAGGTAAAACTCCGGACTCTGAACCCCTCACATCTAATCTCCTACACCTACCCAGGCCCAGTAATTAAAGTACCATAATAACTGTGTGGCAGGAATATTGAACAGAACAGTAAACTGGGATAAAACAGATCTGAATTCAAGTCTTAGCAATGCAATTGCAGTGTGATTTGGAGATGATCATTGGCCTTATCTGAATTTTAGTTTTATTATCTACTAGACAGAAATACTTATTTTTTTTTCTCCTAACTGGCAGGATTATTTAACACAACATGTAAAATGCATCGTAACTATAAAGTGCAACATGGTTGACCCTTGCACAATTCAAGGGCACAGGGAGAGGAGGTGACCCTCTGCTCTGTAGAAAAGCCACTTATAACTTTTAACTCACCAAAAACTAATAACCTACTATGGACCTAAAGCCTTGCCAATAACATCAACGGTCCATTAACACATATTTTATACATCATACCTATTATATACTCTATTCTTACAACACAGTAAGCTAGAGAAAGACAATTTTATTCATAAAATAAGAAAGAGAATATACATTCACTAATTGATCCCAGTGTATCTATTTGCCATGTCAAAATGCCTGCTGGGATCTTGATAATTAATATAGAAGGAATGTTATATCCATGTGAGGCAAAAAGATTGTTTGAGTCCAAGACTTAGAGTTCATTAAGAGAAAGTGGATCATCACAGGTCTTCATCCTCATCATCTTTATCTTAAATAGAAGAATGAGGAAGGTTGGTCTTGTTATCTCAGGGTGGGGGCAGATGTGGAAGAGGTGGCAGAGGTGAAAAGGGAGGAAGGCATACCCGCTGTAACTTTTATTGAAAAAAATCCATGTATAAGTGGGTATGTGCAGTTCAAACCTGTGTTGTTCAAGGGTCAACTGTACAAATATGTATTAACAGTTGTTTTCTCTGAAAAAAATTGTTACAATATTATATAAATATTACAAAATTACATTATTCCAGTAATAATGATATCTATTCACCAAGCTCACATGGATGATTATAAAAATCAAAGTTAAACCTCTATTTTGATTCGTTCATGTATTCAACCAGTGAGTGTCACAGAAATTCGGACAAACTTGAAAATCAGAGGTGAAGACTAATGTAGAGAGTATATCCCAAACAACTCCTTTGTACACTGCAAACCATCATGCAAATCTGAGATATTAAAACTGAGTCAGGGCCTTGGGCTACAATGCAGAAGCAAAGCCCAGGCTCAAAATTCAGCTAAAATCATTCATGCAAATCAAACTCTTCTTTATGAAAGAAAGAGAAATTATTGTATGGCTGAAGAACTTCTCCCTGGTTGTATACTATGAATAGTACATGTTAAAATTATTAAAAATATGTTAAACTATAATACATTAAAGTAATTGATGCCAAATAGTTAACCAAACCAGACAATATGATGTGCAGAAAGGTTCTATTTAAACCACAGTGGATAAAAATAATAGGTATAACCAGATATTTTAAAATCTATTTCAACGTTTAGCCCTCACATGCAAGTTAGCAAAAGTGGATTAACCCATGCTCTAGGTAAGAATCCAATAGTGTGTTTAGACAACAGTTTTATTAGACAACAGTCCACGCTAGGACTTGTGGGCAGTAATGGTCAACACAGTCTGACAAGCAAAGTATTGTGCTGTTTGTTAAATCCACTGAAGAATTGAACTTAATGATATTTCTGTGTCATAGCCAAAACATTCTGAGAACACGCGGACATAGTAGCTGTGAAACCAGAATGAATGTGAAAACTAAGCAGTATCTAAGTAAGCTGAAATACCTTTTACCTAGGGATTATGCACATTCCTTTTAAGTAACTTGACTAACCAAGTTTATCACCCTCTGGACAAAATTAAGAAATCAAGTTTCCTGTCCTATTAAAGGAAGTTATCAGGCTAATAACAGACATATGCGCTATTACAGAGCAGCTCAGTCATTGCCATTAAATTATTATAAGAAGAACAAAAGAGAAAGATGTTCATAATATCCCTGTGTTGCTTCTGGCCAACCCCAAAAAATTCAGGATATTGTTTTATCAGCCTTGTGAGATGGAATGGGGAGATTCCATTGACTATTTTTATTTAGTGGTGCATCTGAGGAAAGACTTGCCCCTGCTTCAGACACATCCATTCACTGATTGTCTCCATTAGTCATGTCTTCCCATGTCAAAATGCCTGCGGGGGTTTGATAATTCATATGGAAGGAACGCTATTTGCTGGGCATTGAGGTGCACACATGTGGCAAGATGGTTTGAGCCCAGGAGGTAGAGCAGTGATTTTCAACCGGTGAGAGGATCTTTGGTGTGACATGATAATTTTTAAAGATCATTAATTAATTTTGAAAGTTCAAAGCTCAGTAAGTATATATATATACTTTTTACTCTTTTTTTAATCAACATAATTTAAGTGACTGAGAGAAGCTTAAGTACAGATTCAAGTGTGCAGGAGTTAAAAAAAAAGGTTGAAAAACATGGAGTTGGAGGATGCAGGCACTCGGAGAGTACTTGTAAGTAGCCATTGCACAGCCTGGCAATATAACAAGAACCTGTCTCTAAAGAAAAGTAAAGACTGTTATTATAAATGCATTCAGCTTTTCATTCCTCCCCACAGTGACCAGAAAGATAGCCTTTCAGATATCTCTGCCCACTTTGCAGACCACCTACCAGCACACACTTTTTCACATTCCTGACCCTCTCTGTAGATGAAGCCACGGGAGTCCAGTGCTGGTTGGCCACTTTCATTTCTATGAACATTTATTGAAATGAATGAAATAAACTCAAGATGATTGAAGCTGCTGACTCCTTACAGGTGCAAGAGAGTGAAAATATGGCATTCTCTCATAATGCAAATTCTCTACATGTCATGTGATTAAATATTTCAGCAAAGTATTTAGCAAAAATGACATAGTGATATAATTTCTAGATCAAATCCTGAAAAGCGCTTGCTATTTGAGCCTTAGCTCCTGTTACCTATATTTTCTTCCTTATTTTATTGTTATTTTTTTTTACACAGAGTCTCACTTTGATACCCTTGGTAGCGTGCCTCAGTGTCATAGCTTACAGCCACCTCAAATTCTTGGGCTCAAATGATTCTCTTGCCTCAGCCTCCTGAGTAGTTGGGACTATAAGGCACCCATCACAATGCCAAGTTATTTTTAGAGATGGGGGTCTGGTGCTTGCTTAGGCTAGTCTTGAACTCAGGAGTTCAAGTGATCCACCCACTTTGGCCTCCCAGAGTGCTAAGATTACAGGCATGAGCCACTGCACCTGGCCTGCATTTTTAAATTAAGTAATACCAAGCTGCCTATAAAACCTGTTTCCTGCCTGTATCTTTTCTCCCAGGCTTCTTCTTCTTCCTGATTGCCTTTCTCAGCATTTTTACCTTTTTAATTCATTGTGAAAAATTCTGCTCAGCCTCATCTCTTCTGCACCTCCCAGGAGGGCAACCAAGGAATTGCCATTGCCTCTGACCTTCCCCCAAAACCCTACACAAACCTGTCTACCTTTACCACCTAGGACCAAAACCACAGTGGACCCCTTCAGAAGGACCATAGGTTTTTCCACTTTGTATACACAACACACATCACGGTGCATGCTGCAGAGGTGGTGACCAAAGAAAAATTGTTGTCCTGAAATGAAACTAAATACAGGGAGGGCTAGTCAATTCACCAACAGTCTGTAGTTCACCTCCATCTCCAGAATCATTAAAGTGCAGGATTCTCAACATCGAAGCTGTTGCCCTGGAGGTGGTTGTATTTAGTTCACACCCAGTCACACAGATAAGCCTCTTTCTCCTCTTTTAGAAAAGAGACTTTGAATATGATGCATGAGAGAAAAAGAATCTTATAAAATTCTATTTATCCAATCATATCCAGGAGGCATGCTTGCTGCAGGAAAAAAGGGTTCTTGGAAGGATGGGATGGCATTGACCTTCAGAAACCAACCTTTGAGAATAAGTTGACAAGTTACTAGAATCTATTCCTTCTAGGGATTCATAATTCTCTCTCCTCATTTCGGCATTCCAAACCACCCTTTAAGACAGATCTTTTCAATCCCTTCTTACCTGTATCTGAAACTATTCCTTGGGTTCCCTCCAGGCTCACCCTAGTTAATCTTAAGAACATTTGTTCAAAGAACATAATAAATAATAAATAGGTCAGGGAACAGGAAGAGTTCTCATGTAATTTAAAATTTGTCCTGAGAGATATAAGCCATTCAAGCAAAGAAAATAACTAGATTTCCAGTTAGCTGGAGCTCACGAGCATATTTTACACATTAATTCCTCTGGTCACTGACTCAGTTTCTCTATAATAGACTAGATACCGTGGTGTTCCCTTCATACGTGTATTAATGTTAGATCTTATTTTCTTAGGTCCCTTAATGGCCAACAACAGTTTTTATGGCAGCTTCCATTGTATTGTATTTGGCATTGATCTTAAAATAGGCAGAGAGGTTGACTGCTGTTCTTAATTTAACATCATTTCACGCATAAGGGCACAGTCAATACTTACTGAGATGTAAAGCTTCAGTAATTCTCAAAGGATTTTCAGTACTTATACTACTTTAACCCAAATTTTATAAGGGCATAAAATACATATCATTGTCTTCAGGCTTTTGTAGAGAAAAGTAATGCATGCTAACTAAGCATTGGATAGTTCGCAGAACATTCCAGAAAAGCATTGTGATCAGGAGTTTTCTATTAACTGAAATCAGAAATATTGATTCCACTGGAAAATTCAAAAGAAATTATAGATTCCTGACTATTCTGCTTATTGACTCTTTCTACCTCCCCCCCCCCAAATGTATAGATTTTAAGACAAATATTAGGGTAATGAAAAATACCAGCCTTTTCTGTAGCTTAATGGGATCTTTTGTTGCCTGCATAGGCCTTTCCCTTTTCTCTTTGAGACATTTGAACAGCATTTAAGCTTCCTAGAATAGCTTAAATTGCATGCGGGTAAGAGAAAGGCACTAACATTTTTTGTATGCCGATCAGCTACTTTCCCAGAAATTCTACAGAGTTCCTTTGCTACATTTTAGGATCACCTGAAGCAAAATTTTAAGGCCTTTTATTTCTTTTTAAGAAGCAGCACTCAGAATGTGATTGGCCTCATTATGCTACTGACCTGACAGCCTGAGTCTGCTGTTCTTAAGAGGCACCACTGAATCAAGGGCATTGGGAATATTTTCACAAAATCGTGCGGTAACCATGCTCCCCTTCCTGCTGGTACAAGTTTAAATAATATCCATCTGCCCTGGGAGACTTTCTGTTTCTTGAATTTGAACTGCATTTGTTTTAACAAAGGAGATAATTCAGACCATCTAGATTAATGTTTTCTTAAATAAAATTATGAGGATAATGAAGAAAGAAGGACAGATAGGGTATATGTAACTTGCCCTGAAATAACAAAAAAAATTAAGTTATATCCAATAAAAGCTTTTATATATGTCAACTGAATACCCATGAAGTACATAGTTTGAAATGAGAGCTCAGTTATAATATGTCAGGCCAGAATTCTTGTATGAAAATGTACTTGTAAAATCTCTGGATAACTGAATCAAATGAATAATTCTGGCTACCAGTATAGTGATGGCTGTAGAGAAAGAATGCAGATTAACTGCGGGATCTTTAAAAAAAACTGTACAAAAGAAATTTATGTAACCAAACATTTGTAGCCTTGTAATATTCTGAAATTTTAAAAAAGTAAAATACCAAAACACAATATATATATCGTCTACAAGATTGCTTGTCAATTAAGAAAAACAAAGCAGGAGGAATTACGCTACAAGACCTCAGACTATACTGTAAATCAATAGTGATCAAAACAGCATGGTACTGGCACAAAAACAGAGAGGTAGATATATGGAACAGAATGGAGAACCAAGAAACGAACCCAGCTACTTACTGTTGTTTTATATTTGACAAGCCAATTAAAAACATTCAATGGGGAAAAGATTCCCTATTTAACAAATGGTGCTGGGTGAACTGGCTGGAAACCTGTAGAAGACTGAAACTGGACCCTTACCTTTCACCTTTAACTAAAATAGACTCTCACTGGATTAAAGATTTAAACTTAAGACATGAAACATAAAAATACTAGAAGAAAGCGCAGGGAAAACTCCTGAAGGAATTGGCCTGGGCTAATAGTCTATGAGGAGGACCCCCCGGGCAATTGAAGCAGCATCAAAAATACACTACTGGGACCTGATGAAACTAAAAACTCCTGCACAGCCAAGAACACAGTAAGTAAAGCAAGCAGACAGCCCTCAGAATGGGAGAATATATTTGCAGGATATGTCTCCAACAAAGGTTTAATAACCAGAATCCACAGAGAGCTCAAATGTATTATTAGCAAGAAAGAATAAGTGATACCATCTCAGGGTGGGCAAGGGACTTGAAGAGAAACTTCTCTGAAGAAGACAGGCGCACAGCCTACAGATACATGAAAAAATGCTCATCATCCCTAATCATCAGAGAAATGCAAATCAAAACTACTTTGAGATATCATCTAACTCCAGTAAGATTAGCCCGCATCACAAAAATCTCAAAACCAGAGATGTTGGCACAGATATGGAGAAAAGGGAACACTTCTACACTGCTGGTGGGAATGCAAACTAACGTGTTCCTTTTGGAAAGATGTTTGGAGAATACTCAGAGATCTAAAAATAGAACTTCATTTGATCCCATAATTCCTCTAATAGGTATATATCCAGAAGACCAAAAACCACATTATTACAAAGATATTTGTACCAGAATGTTTATTACAGCCCAATGTATAATTGCTAAGTTATGGAAAAAACTCAAGTGCCCATTGACTCATGAGTGGATTAATAAATTGTGGTATTTGTACACCATGGGATATTATGCAGCCATACAGAAAGATGAAGACTATACCTCTTTCATGTTTACATGGATGGAGCTGGAAAATATTATTCTTAGCAAGTTATCCCAAGAATGGAAGAAAAAGTACCCAAAGTACTCAGCCCTATTATGAAACTAATTTATAGCTTTCATATGAAGGCTATAACCCAATCTCAGTACAAGAATATAGGGAAAGGGGCAAGGGAGGGGTGGACGGAGGGTAATTGGTGGGTCCACACCTATGGTGCATCTTGGAAGGGTGCAGGTGAAGTTTACTAAGCGTAGAGTATAAGGGTTTGAACACAATAATTAAGAAAATGCCACGAAGGCTATGTTAACCAGTTCGGTGAACATATTTCAGACTGTATACAGAACCAGCACATTGTACCTCATAATTGCATTATGGTACACAGCTATGATTTAATAAAAAATAAAAATAAATAAAAAACTCATGAAGTACAACAGTACTTTTGCAAGATTAATAATCATTTATATTTGCCAGTTTTATTTTCTTAAGGGCACAAATAAAATGATTAAGCTAGTGAATGATGCCCCATGATTATATCAATGTACGCAGCTATGATTTAATAAAAATAAAATAAAATAAAATAAAATTATAAAACTTAAAAAAAAAAAGAAGTAACCTGTGGGCTGGCTGTATAATCACCACCTATACCAACTATTTATCTTTGTTTTCTGTACAGAAGAGAGCTATAGACAACATCTCCCTGAATTCCATGAAGTCCGATATGCTAATTAGATGCATTCTTTCAAGATTTAAAAGATGAAATCTGGGAGCAATATAGTTTCTCATTTCTCTTTACCCAGGACAGTTTCTGGTTCCTGCAAATGAACCCCACCTGATAGGCAAATGTAACAGGATACAAAGTATGAAATATGCAAGCTTTTAAAAGAAACAGACAACCATACACCACTCAAAGACATTCAATGAAACAAGTATCAAAAACAGAGACAGAATTAAAATAGACAATATAAGATAAAATTCTAGAATTGCCATAAAATATTTTTTAATTATTTATTTATTTAAAAGTAAAGGAGATAAAGTACCTTTAAAGAAAAAATACATATACAGAAACATTATATTGATATCTATAAAACACTAACTCAGGGTTAAAACCAAAAAAGGTAAAAAAAAAAAAAAAACCCAACATCAAAATGAATGTAAAATGAAGTCTTACCAAACAGGGTTGATTTTAAGAGAGAAATTCATAAAGACAAAAATAAAAGAGTCACCATTTAATGATAAAGGTTATAGACCTGGTAGATTAAAGTGATATAAATCTTTATGGATCAAAATAGTGGATTGTAGGTTGTTATTTATAAACCTGAAGAAGCTTCATTCAATTTCTAGTTTGCTGAAATATTTTATGATAATTTGGTGTTAAATCTTTTTCAAATGTTTTTTTCTGCGGGTATTGAGATGATGGTATAAAGATTTACTTTAGGAGGAGAGACAAGATGGCGGACTGAAGCCAGCTTTCAACAAAGGCTCCCGTCCAGAAGGAGAGTTAAGGGACAGGAATTTAGTAAGTATCCTGGTGGACTTGAGCCTCACCAAGAGAGAAGGCTGAAGAACGCACATCAACACCGCTGAGGCAAGTTGTGATCACAAGGACGCAAACAAAAGGTACAAAATCCACCACCAAGCGGACGGGAGTCCCCCTCCCCCATGAGACCGGCTCTGTAGCCCCACAATTGAACAAGTGGGCAGAAATTAAAGCCCCTCCCACTACACTCCACGGGAGAGACCTTCTAAAAACTGGACCTACCTCCCCTACTGGGGTGCCGTGGCGTTCTCCTGCCGGACATAGGGCTGAATAAAACTTTGGGAATCCTTTGCCGGCAACCCTGAATCCCCGGCGCTCCCCTCCCGCCCACTGAGGTCTGGAGGCCTGTCCCCCAGGACTTCGGATCCTTGGGTGATTTCTCAAGGGGAGTGGACAGTCCCCGAGTTGCGTCTGGTCAGCATTGACTCTGAGGCGCGCCGAGTGAGGAGAGGGCACCGGGCTGAGGGGGAGTCACGCCTCGCGGCACTTCCCTGTGGTGCAGTGCAGCAACCCTCCCCGGGCATACGGGGCCCAGGACTGAATCAGACTCTGGCCTCCCCGCTGAGAGCTGAGAACCCCTACTCTCACTCGGGGTCTGAGGGCCTATCCCCCAGGAGTTCGGCTCCTTGGGTGATTTCTCGAGGGGAGTGCACAGTGCCTGAGCTGCGTCAGGTCAGCGCTGACTCTGGGATACGTGAGCGAGGAGAGGGCACTCCGCTGAGGGGAAATCAAGCCTTGGCGGCACTTCCCTGCAGTGCAGTGCAGGAGCCCTCCCCGGGCACAAGACTGAATAAGACTCTGGCCTCCCCGCTGAGAGCTGAGAGCCCCTACTCTCACTCGGGGTCTGAGGGCCTATCCCTCCGGAGTTCGGCTCCTTGGGTGATTTCTCGAGGGGAGTGCACAGTGCCGGAGCTGCGTCAGGTCAGCGCTGACTCTGGGATACATGAGCGAGGAGAGGGCACTCCGCTGAGGGGAAATCAAGCCTTGGCGGCACTTCCCTGCGGTGCAGTGCAGGAGCCCTCCCCGGACCGTAGTATTGCGTGAAACTGAATGAAACTCTAGCTTCCCCCCGCCCCACTCCCAATCCGGGTCTGGGGGCCCATCCCCCAAGAGTTCTGATTCTTGGGGGATCTCTTAAGGGGTGTGGACCCAGCACAAACTGCGGCCGCTCAGTGCTGACTCTGGGGCGCGGGACAGAGGAGAAAAGGGTCGCCTGAGTGCCCACACCAGAGCAGCAGTTCCCTAGAGGTAGATCAACAGCCGTTTTTTCTTTAATGGCAGAACGCTCACTTCTGGATATTCTGAGGCCACACCCCCTGTCTCCCTGGGCAACCAGAGGAGGCCACCTGTGTCACGACTCACAAACCCAGAAGCCTCCAGGGCGGGGCCGACCCAGAGAGGTGTTCAGACGCAATTCTCCAGCAGCAAAGACGTTTGAACTCAAAACAGCCCGTCTCCTGTAGGCGACGACAGGAACAGAGACAGAACCTCACAAAGTTGTCTGTTCTGTTCTGTACTGTTAGCAGCATCCATCAGGGACGGGGCTAAGCCTGAGTGAACACCTCCTTCCCATCACCTGCATCAAACACTCAAAGATGTCAGGCCCCATCTCCTCCTGCTAGATAGCGGCAGTCTGCGGGGGCCTGGCAGACTTCCTCGCGATTCAGGCAGGTGCAAACCCCTGGAGTGTCTGTTCACTGCAGGCAACTGGGTTAGCCATCTGCAGAGATACCAGTGACTGGGTCCGACGGAGGGGCAAAGTGGGGAAGGAGACGTCAACCTTCCCAGTCTGCTCTGTTTGCGGGGTGGCTCCTCCTGACTCCACGCTGCACTGGAGTGAGCTGTCTCAGAGGAGTCACCAGGCCCCTGTGATCCAGTTCCCAGAGACCTCTTGAACCCTTCCACCC
This sequence comes from Nycticebus coucang, assembly GCF_027406575.1. Lineage (NCBI taxonomy): Eukaryota > Metazoa > Chordata > Mammalia > Primates > Lorisidae > Nycticebus > Nycticebus coucang. Next base: position 101,842,702 of record NC_069783.1, on the reverse strand, counting down.
GAGACAAGTGCCGATTGAGACAGTTGATTCGGACCTTTTGAACTGGGCTAATAGACTGAGGACTTTTCAGGTGGTACCCTGGGTGTGCGATTGTAGGAAGGTTTGATTCTCCTTTTCCAACTGGGGCCAGAGGTGGGCAGGCGGGGTGACTTAATTGCTGATTTTTCCACACAGCTGAGACTTCAAGCCAGAGTAGAAGTTGCAATAGGATCGAACAGAAACCAGCTGAAAACAAGACAGAACCACTTTGCTCCACCACACCAGACAGGGCCCCAGTTTCTCAGGCCACAACACTGTACGGGCCCTCGATAAAACCCCAGGGGAAAAACCAAAGGGAGTAAACCATGGGGCGGAATCAGCGGAAAAACTCTGGTAACATGAATAACCAGAATAGATCAACCCCCCCAAGAAAAGATACGGCAGATGTGATTGAAGATCCCATTCATAAACAACTGGCTGAGATGTCAGAAGTCGAATTCAGAATTTGGTTTGCAGACAAGATTAATAAAATGGAATTAGGAATTCGTGGAGAAATTCAAAAACTGTCTCAAGAATTTAACGAATTTAAAGACAAAACCACCAAAGACTTAGACACACTGAAACAAGAACTTACAGCCCTCAAAGATATGAAAAATACAGTAGAATCCCTCAGTAACAGAATGGAGCAAGCAGAAGAAAGGATTTCTGACATTGAAGATAAAGTCTTCGAACGCTCCCAATCTCTCAAAGAGGAAGAGAAATGGAGAGCAAAAACGGATCACTCACTCAGAGAGCTCTCAGATAATTCGAAAAAACATAACATAAGGGTTATAGGAATTTCGGAGGCTGATGACGTGGCAGCCAAGGGCACAGAGGCCCTTCTACATGAAATTATGAAAGAAAATTTTCCAGACATGCCTAGAGAATCTGAAATTCAGATAGCAGACAGCTTCAGAACCCCAGCACGATTCAACCCCAAAAAGCCATCTCCCAGACATATCATAATTAGCTTCACTAAAGTTAACATGAAAGAGAAGATTCTCAAAGCAGCCCGGCGAAAGAAGACTATAACGTACAAAGGTAAGAATATTAGAATAACTGCAGATCTCTCTGCTGAAACTTTTCAAGCAAGAAGAGGCTGGTCATCAACTTTTAATCTCCTAAAGCAAAAAAACTTTCAACCCAGGATCTTGTATCCAGCTAAACTGAGTTTCATCTATGATGGAGAAATTAAATACTTCAATGACATTCATATGTTGAAAAAATTTGCCATAAGTAAACCAGCTCTTCAGGATGTTCTCAGACCTATCCTCCACAATGACCAACCCAATCCTATACCACAAAAGTAAACTCACTCAGAAACTTCGGATCAAACTCCAACTTCCACACTGGCGAAAGGATTAAAAATGTCCACTGGACCTTTGAAAAACTCGATACCCAAAATTCCACCAGACTTATCCTTACTCTCCATCAATGTGAATGGCTTAAACTGTCCTCTAAAGAGGCATAGGTTAGCTGACTGGATACAAAAACTTAAGCCAGATATTTGTTGCATACAAGAGTCACATCTCAACTTAAAAGACAAATACAGACTCAGGGTGAAAGGATGGTCATCCATATTTCAGGCAAATGGTAATCAGAAAAAAGCAGGTGTTGCAATTTTATTTGCAGATACAGTAGGCTTTAAACCATCAAAAGTAAGGAAGGACAAGAATGGTCACTTCATATTTGTTAAGGGTAATACTCAATATGACGAGATCTCAATTATTAATATCTATGCACCCAACCAGAATGCACCTCAATTTATAAGAGAAACTCTAACAGACATGAGTAACTTGATTTCCTCCAGCTCCATAATCGTTGGAGATTTCAACACTCCCTTGGCAGTGTTGGATCGATCCTCCAGAAAGAAGCTGAGCAAAGAAATCTTAGATTTAAACCTAACCATCCAATATTTAGATTTAGCAGACATCTACAGAACATTTCATCCCAACAAAACTGAATACACATACTTCTCATCAGCCCACGGAACTTACTCCAAAATTGATCACATTTTAGGTCACAAGTCTAACCTCAGTAAATTTAAAGGAATAGAAATTATTCCGTGCATCTTCTCGGACCATCATGGAATAAAACTTGAATTGAGTAACAACAGGAATCTGCATACCCATACAAAAACATGGAAGTTAAATAACCTTATGCTGAATGATAGCTGGGTCAGAGATGAGATTAAGAAAGAAATCACCAATTTTTTGGAACAAAATGACAATGAAGACACAAGCTATCAGAACCTCTGGGACACTGCAAAGGCAGTTCTAAGAGGGAAATTTATAGCACTGCAAGCCTTCCTCAAGAGAACGGAAAGAGAGGAAGTTAACAACTTAATGGGACATCTCACGCAACTGGAAAAGGAAGAACATTCCAACCCCAAACCCAGTAGAAGAAAAGAAATAACCAAAATTAGAGCAGAATTAAATGAAATTGAAAACAAAAGAATAATACAACAGATCAATAAATCAAAAAGCTGGTTTTTTGAAAAGGTCAATAAAATAGATAAACCTCTGGCCAACCTAATCAGGAAAAAAAGAGTAAAATCTCTAATATCATCAATCAGAAACAACAAAGACAAAATAACCACAGACTCATCAGAAATCCAAAAAATCCTTAATGAATATTACAAGAAACTTTATTCTCAGAAATATGAAAATCTGAAGGAAATAGACCGATACTTGGAAGCACGCCACCTTCCAAGACTTAACCAGAATCAAGTGGAAATGTTGAACAGACCCATATCAAGTTCCGAAATAGCATCAACTATACAAAACCTCCCTAAAAAGAAAAGCCCGGGACCAGATGGTTTCACGTCAGAATTCTACCAAACCTTTAAAGAGGAATTAGTACCTATATTACTCAACCTGTTCCAAAATGTAGAAAAAGAAGGAAGACTACCCAACACGTTCTATGAAGCAAATATCACCCTGATCCCCAAACCAGGAAAAGACCCAACAAGAAAAGAAAATTATAGACCAATATCACTAATGAATATAGATGCAAAAATATTCAACAAGATCCTAACAAACAGAATCCAGCAACACATCAAACAAATTATACATCATGACCAAGTTGGTTTTATCCCAGGGTCTCAAGGCTGGTTCAATATACGTAAATCTATAAATGTAATTCAGCACATAAACAAATTAAAAAACAAAGACCATATGATTCTCTCAATTGATGCAGAAAAAGCTTTTGATAATATCCAGCATCCCTTCATGATCAGAACACTCAAGAAAATTGGTCTAGAAGGGACTTTTCTTAAACTGATAGAGGCTATCTACAGCAAACCCACAGCCAATATCATATTGAATGGAGTTAAATTGGAATCATTTCCACTCAGATCAGGAACCAGACAAGGCTGCCCATTGTCTCCATTGCTTTTCAACATTGTAATGGAAGTTTTAGCCACCGCAATTAGGGAAGAAAAGGCGATCAAGGGTATCCATATAGGGTCAGAAGAGATCAAACTCTCGCTCTTCGCAGATGATATGATTGTGTATCTGGAAAACACTAGGGACTCTACTACAAAACTCCTAGAAGTGATCAAGGAATACAGCAGCGTCTCAGGTTACAAAATCAACATTCATAAATCGGTAGCCTTTATATACACCAACAACAGTCAAATTGAAAAAGCAGTTAAGGACTCTATCCCATTCACAGTAGTGCCAAAGAAGATGAAATATTTGGGAATTTACCTAACAAAAGACGTGAAAGATCTCTATAAAGAGAACTATGAAACTCTAAGAAAAGAAATAGCTGAAAATGTTAACAAATGGAAAAACATACCATGCTCATGGCTAGGAAGAATCAACATTATCAAAATGTCCATACTACCCAAAGCAATATATACTTTCAACGCACTCCCTATTAAAGCTCCACTGTCATATTTTAAAGATCTTGAAAAAACATTACTTCGTTTTATATGGAATCAGAAAAAACCTCGAATAGCCAAGACATTACTCAGAAATAAAAACAAAACAGGAGGAATCACACTACCAGACCTCAGACTTTACTACAAATCGATAGTGATCAAAACAGCATGGTATTGGCACAAAAACAGAGAAGTAGATATCTGGAATAGAATAGAGAACCAAGAGATGAATCCAGCTACTTACCGCTATTTGATTTTTGACAAGCCAATTAAAAACATTCAGTGGGGAAAAGATTCCCTATTTAACAAATGGTGCTGGGTGAACTGGCTGGCAACCTGCAGAAGACTGAAATTAGACCCACACCTTTCACCATTAACTAAGATAGACTCTCATTGGATTAAAGATTTAAACTTAAGACATGAAACTATAAAAATACTAGAGGAGAATGCAGGGAAAACCCTTGAAGAAATTGGTCTGGGTGAGTATTTCATGAGGAAAACCCCCCGGGCAATTGAAGCAGCTTCAAAAATACACTACTGGGACTTGATCAAACTAAAAAGCTTCTGCACAGCTAAGAACACAGTAAGCAGAGCAAGCAGACAGCCCTCAGAATGGGAGAAGATATTTGCAGGGTATAACTCTGACAAAGGTTTAATAACCAGAATCCACAGAGAACTCAAACGCATCAGCAAGAAAAAAACAAGGGATCCCATCGCAGGCTGGGCAAGGGATTTGAAGAGAAACTTCTCTGAAGAAGACAGGCGCACGGCCTTCAGACATATGAAAAAATGCTCATCATCTTTAATCATCAGAGAAATGCAAATCAAAACTACTTTGAGATATCATCTAACTCCAATGAGACTAGCCTATATCACAAAATCTCAAGACCAGAGATGTTGGCGTGGATGCGGAGAAAAGGGAACACTTCTGCACTGCTGGTGGGAATGCAAATTAATACATTCCTTTTGGAGGGATATATGGAGAACACTCAGAGATCTAAAAATAGATCTGCCATTCAATCCTGTAATTCCTCTGCTGGGCATATACCCAGAAGACCAAAAATCACAACATAACAAAGATATTTGTACCAGAATGTTTATTGCAGCCCAATTCATAATTGCTAAGTCATGGAAAAAGCCCAAGTGCCCATCGATCCACGAATGGATTAATAAATTGTGGTATATGTATACCATGGAATACTATGCAGCCTTAAAGAAAGATGGAGACTTTACCTCTTTCATGTTTACATGGATGGAGCTGGAACATATTCTTCTTAGTAAAGTATCCCAAGAATGGAAGAAAAAATATCCAATGTACACAGCCCTACTATGAAACTAATTTGGGACTCTCACATGAAAGCTATAACCCAGCTACAACTTAACAATAGGGGGAAGTGGGAAAGGGGGGGGTGGGTAGAGGGAGGGGAATCGGTGGGATCACACCTGTGGTGCATATTACAGGGGTATTTGCGAAACTTGGTAAATGTAGAATATAAATGTTTTGGCACAGTAACTGAGATAACGCCGGAAAGGCTATGTTAACCACTGGGATAAAAATGTGTCAAATGGTTTATGAAGTGAGTGTATGATGCCCCATAATCATATCATTGTATACACTTATGATTTAATAAAAAAATTAAAAAAAAAAAAAAAAAAAAAACCAAAAAATAAATGTTTATTCCCATATGAAAAAAAAAAAAAAAAGATTTACTTTAATTACATTAATGTAATGAATTACAGTTATTTATTTTTGAAAGTTGAACTCACTTTGCATTCCTGAAGTAAAGCACAGTTGGTCAGCTGTGGGCACCCTGTCCCCACGCGAATAAAAACAGCTGGGACACCGATGAAGGTACAAGCCTGTAAGAGGTGGGCTAACCAACATTCCAGGGAGAGCCCCAAGTAACCCCTGTCGTGGCCTTTTATTGAAGCATTATATAATGGATGTGAGGGGCCCATGCACAAGGATTACATGCTTAATGATTGCTACATACTCTTTCCCCACAGGCTCAACTCCCACCCTGTTGCACCACAAATGTCCAAGGTTCAACACCTGCTTGCTAAGAGGGACCAATTTTATCTTATGAATGCATGCAGTTGCTTGAGGGCTTGTCTCCGGGCTGCAAAACATTTCCATGCTAGCTAGGTGATTGTCTCGCTCCCAATGCCTCCAGTGGCCGCTTCTATAAACCTGGTGCTTGGTCTCCTACAATGCCGCATTATCTATTCTATATATGCTTGAATTTAACGTGCTAATTTTTATTAAGATAGTTGTAATAGGCTTGTACCAGTTTCACAAAGTACGTTGGTAAGCATTCAAATTTTTGTAAGAGTTTACACATAAGACCAATATTATTTTTCCTTAAATATTTAATATAATTCAGCACTGAAAAAAACCTTCTCCTGGGATTTTTGGGGGGAGGAAATTATTGACTAAAAATCCAATTTTTCTTGAATCCATTCAAACTTTAAAAATTCAATTTACCTTACAGTTATAGGACTAGTCATAATTTCTTTTATCACCTTTATAAAATTAGATTTTTCAAGTTGGTGCCTATGGCTCAAAGGAGTAGAGTGCCGGCCCCATATACCGGAGGTGGAGGGTTCAAATCCAGCCCCGGCCAAAAACTGCAAAAGAAAAAAAAATTATCTTTCAAGAATTTTGTTAATTTTTACTAAGTTTTAAATTTTCTACATTTTATAATGTCTTGGAATAAATTTCTTATGTTATTCCATTATTGTCCTTTTAATGTCTGTAGTGATATCACCTTTTAGTTCTTAATATTTATAATTTGTGTTTTATTTCTTTTGTTTATTGATTGCACTTACTAGGAATTTTATTCATCCTTTCAAAAAACAACTTTAGTTAATATTTTTTTTTCTTGTTTTGCTATGTCATTGGTTTCTTCCCTTAATTATATTATGGCCTATGGTCAACTTATTTCACATTTAATTTGTTCTTCTTTTTGTAGCTTATTAGAATAGAAACTTAGAATTGTTGATTTTTAACTTGTATTCTTAGAATTGTTGATTTTTACCTTTATTCTTTACTATTATAGACATTTAAGTCGCATTTTTTTCCTCTATGAAACATTCTGTAACCATCTCCCAGATTTTGATGTGTTGCATTCTAGTTTTCTGGGTGATTTCTTATTTGCTGCACAGGTTAGTTAGAAATTCCTGTTTTAATATCCAAATATTTGGACATTTGCTATATATGGTAGTGTTTTCCTTTTTTCCAATTTGTTTCATTTGCGATCAAGACATATATTCTGTAAAGTTTCAGTAACCAGAATTTCTTAGATTAAATTTGATTTCCCTCATGATGCATCTTCCATGTGTACTTGAAAAGAGATGAATTCCGTCATTGTTGGTTACAGTGTCCTGTAAAAGTTGACCAGGTCAGTTTGCTGTTAATCTTGTCCAGGTCTTCTATTTCCTTGTGAATTGTTTTTGTCTAATGGTTGTACACATTATAGAAAAATATCCAACTCATGGTGGATGCATCGATTTTCCCCTTTAAGTTGTCAGTTTTTACTTTGTATAGATTGCAAATATGTTACCAGATGCATTTAAAGTTAGCACTAATGTTTTCCCATTGAATTAATGACTTAGTTTTTGTTAAATGACTTCACTCCACTTCATCTGTGTTACTACTCCTTGTTTGGGTCAACATGATTTCGCAGACACAACAGCTTGCTTCCACTTACTACATGTGTGATTTGTTATTGTCCCATCTTTTACTTTTAACCTATCTGTGTCTTCATATTTATTGTACATTTCTTGTAGATAGCCTATAGTTAAATATTGCATTACATTTTTATTCAGTCAGATAATATCTACCTTTTAATTGGAATATTAGTTCATTTATATTTCATGTAGTAATTGATACAGTTTGTTTATTATCTTGCTATTAGTTTACTACTTATCCCATCAGGTTTTTGTTTTTGTTTTATGTCTCTGTTCCTCTTCTCTAGGTTTCTAAATAATTAGATGTGAGGTTTTGATCTTCCATTTTATTTCTTCTCTTGGCCTTGTGATTAGGCCTATTCTCATTATTGTATTTTAGAAGTGGCCCCACGGATTCTTAACTTGTCATTGTCTACTTAGATTTAATATCGTATACATCACATACATCAAACTTCTTGAAGTAGAATTACATTCCCTCATTCTATATGATAATCTTGTTATGTACTGTACTTCTGTATAAATTAAAAACCCCATTTTACAATCAGAATATAGTAGAACCTCCACTGGTGCAATTGACCACCTCCCTACACTGATCACCTCCTTAAGTTGAACTAATTTTCATAATAAGATATGCACCACATGTATGTATCTGTACAGCAGGCCTAGGTCCTCATGTTCACCACCTGTGTATATTGAGCAGTCTGTTACAGTCCCTGTGGTGATTAACTTACAGAGGTTCTACTGTATTTGTATTTTAATTCTTGTCTGTCCTTTTTAAAGAAATTGACTGAATGTGTATCCAAAAGTAGATGACATCTAAGGAAACTTGATTTATGTTCTAATATTTCTAGAAAAGGTGGCACACTTAATTATCTGCAGAGTGAACCATAGCAAGGGCCAGATTTTATATTTATATATATATTTTTTTTTTAATAGTTTTTTTTTTTTTTTTTGGCCAGGGCTGGGTTTGAACCCACCATCTCTGGTATATGGGGCCGGTGCCCTACTCCTTTGAGCCACAGGCACCACCCCAGATTCTATATTGAAAGTGACTTTTAAAGGGTATTCCTAGAAGCAGACAGGAGGAGTGAATAACCTTGAACTAAGGAAAAAAGGAGAAGAGAATGAAGGCTGGTTTTGCTATTGCTTCCTTCATAATTGTAAGTAGGACAGGACTAACCTTTACATTCTTTCTCTTTGTTTTACACATACATATTTAATATCTTAACAGAATATTTTGAAAACTATGTAAGAAATATAACCAGACACTTTTGTGAGGCAATACAAATTCTAAGATTTGTTGCCCATTAAATAGAATTAATGCCAATGCATAATATTGCAATGTTCTGAAATAGAAATAAATATATTTAAAGGCAAACATTTCATTTTGTTCTGCCTGAACTCCCCGTGGTTCACCCAATAGTGATACAACCTATCTTCATTTCTTCAGAAACCTACAGGCAGAAAAGCTTTAAAAGTAACTAAGCACTAATTATTATATACTGTTGCTATGTATAATTCCAGATGTTACCTTAGATTGTGATCATTTAGCATTAACAGGGCTTCTGGGTATGCAGACATTAGCACTTTGTATATCTATCCCTTTTATGTAAAGAGCTGTCTGGAAAAAGAATATCAGATCATCATTTTTCTACTAAACTAGTCTGAGCAGATATGCATGGAATATGGGCATCCCTAAATACCAAAATGGAATCTGTTTATACCTTGCTATAGATACCTTATTTAGATAATGTTTCCCTACTTTGAAAAATCAGTAGAAAGGAAATATTACCTTTAGACTCCTTAATGGCCTGGTAACAAGAGATGTAGAGTTTTCATAAGATTTCGTACACAGGGATTTTCAAATTTCGGTATGATCAGTATCTGCTGGGGAATTTATTTAGTTTGTGTACAACTAGAACTGATTTCAGAGGTTGTGTTTCTGTAGATCTATCTCGAATAAGAACCAGAAATCAATATGTTTAAGTATCCCAGGAGATTTTGTTGCACATTGCAATGGGATCATATTTTCAGAAACACATCTTTGCTGATTTCTGAGTAAAGATGGTGGAATGAAGCCAGATCACGGGAGCCTTCTCAGTACTTAAAACAACAATGATGTTTTAAAGCAGTGGTTCTCAACCTTCCTAACACCAAGACTCTTTGATACAGTTCCTCATGTTCTGGTGATCCCCAACCATAACATTATTTTCCTTGCTACTTCATTACTGTAATTTTGCTAGTTATGAATCGTAATGTAAATATCTGATATGCAGGACGTATTTAGGCGACCCCTGTGAAAGGGAAAGGGTCATTCGACCCCCAAAGGGGTCGCGACCCACAGGTTGAGAACTGCTGTTTTAAAGCATGGGACAGCAGCATGCTCTTAAGGAACACAGTTGCATGTTGTAAACTTCTGAAAGTGGCAGCTAAGAAGAGAAACAAAATTGGAGAATGATAATTGATATGTTGAAACCTAGTAAAGTAGGTACACTTTACTAGGTAGTAAAGTAAGTAGTAAAAAGGTAAACTCATGGAACTTAGAGAATACTCTCGTCCTTTTTATTTTCTTAGCATGGGGCACTGGAAATGCTGCCAACAGGAGCTGCAGAAATGAGAGATGCCAGCCACAGGGCAAGCTCTACTATGGAAGCAAAGCCTTTAGGAATTATCATTAAATTTGGGACATGATCCATAGCCAATAGGGATCCATGTTTGAAAATAAAGTACACATCCTAAAGACGAGGGCAGTCCCTGACACACTTAACCTTCTGACAAGAAGGGTACAGAGCCAACTCTTCTAACAACTAAGCATAATCTCATCTGGGCTCCTCACAAACCTACCCTACACAACTTAGGACCCAGGAATATTGATAAAATAGAAAACAGCTAGCCTGTAACCGTAGCTCTGAGGAGAAGGATGGATTCAAGTGCAAAAATGAGAGCAAATGAAAAGTCAGATCAGGGAAGCCTGCATTAATGCATGATCAAGGTGAAAAGAAATGTCAGGGCAAATTTGCTCACAATCTATGAAAAAGAGAAAGGGATGGGAGGGTACAGGAGGGAAGTGGAGGGAAGGAAAGGACAGAATACAGAAGCACAATCAAGAATTGGGTCTGGAAAAACTGAGGAAAAAAGGAAATAAACTCCCACTCGGGTTTTCCATGTTCAAGAATTGAATAAGAGTATAATATGAGAAATGGAGCTGAAAGGACAAATGGAGCAATATTTAAAGCAATAATTTAGAGTCTTAAAGGACTAACACTAATAGTTTTACACCACTAATTAAATAAGTTAGAAGATCTAGAAATAGAATAGAGATATAAAGAAAGTCAAATCTATTTAGGTTGAAGAAAGATAAGATAACCAAAATGATTTCAGAAGAAAACATGTGCAGATCAAGAAAAATGAAAAAAAAAAACATAATGATGACAAGTACAAACACCAGATGGATATACACAAAGACCAGTGTAACAAAATGCAAGATCCAGGAAGAGACCTTTCTACACATGAATATTTCTATAATATAGCATTATATAAAAAGATTGCATCTCAAATCAGTGAAGGGAAGATGGTCATTTAAAGAAGAAATGTTCAAATAACTGGAAAAGTAATACGGAAAAAATATTAAACTGGATCCATCTCTCACAAAAAACAGTACAATAACAAATGGCTCAAAGAATGCACTGTAAAATGAACAAATGGATAAAGAAACAAATGAATAGCATCATAGGAGTATTGAAAGAAACATGGCAGATCTCTTCATAACCTGGGACTAAAAATCTTCCCTCTCCATGACTCACAAATCAGAAGTGATAAGAGGAAAAAGAATAAACTTCACCATTAAAATAACAACAAAACTTCTACCTGGGGGGGTGGTGATGGGGAACAAAATTAACACATTTATTATAATGTTTTTACTTTATAAACTTAAAAATTTTTAACTCTTTTGTAACACTTACCTTAAGACAAAAGCACATAGTATTTTCCCATCTTTATATACTTATTCTATAAGTTTTTTCTACTTTAATTTTTTTAACCTTTTAAACTTTTTGTTAAAAATGAAGACACGGGGCTGGGGGTGGTGGCTCTCACCTGTTATCCTAGCACTCTGGGAGGCTAAAGCAGGTGGATTGCCTGAGCTCACAGGTTTGAGACCAGCCTGAGTAAAAGCAAAAGCTCAACTCTAAAAATAGATGGGTGTTGTGGTGGGGGCCTGTAGTCCCAGCTACTTGGGAGGCTAAGACAAGAGAATCACTTAAGCTCAAGAACTGGAGGTTGCTGTGAGCTATGACGTCACGACATTCTACTGAGGGTGACAAAGTGAGACTGTCTCAAAAAAAAAAAAAAGAAGAAGAAGACAAAAACACACCCATTAGCCCAGGCCTACAGGGCATCAGGATCATCAATATCACTGTCTTCCACCTCCACATCTTGTCCCATGGGAACAAGTTTCCCTCTGGCTCAGGCTGGTCTTCAGGGGCCATAACACACATGGAACTGTCACGTCCTGTGATAACAGTGCCTTCTTCTGGATACCCCCTAAGGACCTGCCTGAGGCTGATAAGGAGTACCCTCTAAAATAACAATAAAAGGTACAGTATAGTAAATACATAAATCAGAAAATAGCAGTTTTTATCATTATGAAGTATTACGTGCTGTACATAATCACATGCTAGATTTTTTTGGGGGGAGGGGCAGAATTTCACTTGGTCATCCTTGGTATAGTACTGTGGTGTCTTAGCTCACAGCAAGCTCCAGCACTTGGGCTCAAGCAATTCTCTTGCCTCGGCCTCCCAAGTAGCTGGGACTATAGGCACCCACCACAAAGCCCAGCTACTTTTTAGAGACAGAGTCTCGCTCTGGCTCAGGCTGGGCTCAAACCTGTGAGCTCCCACTTCAGCCTCCCAAGTACTGGGATTACAGGCATGAGACCATGCCCAGCTACATGTGCTAGATTTTTATACAGCTGGGGAAGTATAGTAGGTTAGCTTATACTAGCAGCACCAAAAACACAAGTAGTGTGCTGCACTACGCTGTTAGGACAGCTACAGTTGTCAATAAATGTTGGGGATTTTTCAGCTCTATTCTAATCTTACAGGGCCATTATCATATACTCAGTCAGTCATTGACTGAAATGACTTTATGCATCACACAAAAATGAGTCAGCAAAGCTCCTTGACAAATGGGCCAGCAAAGCACAAGATGAGTCTGGAGTATCTTGTTGTAACTGAAGGAAAAGACATTCTCAGGGAATTTGGGGGCCACAAACACACAGGGACACTCAACTGAACTCCAACTGGAGTTCCAGTTGGCCAAAGCCAAAACAAACTGAGCGTTAGGAAGAACAGTGTTCGTGATGAAGTGAAACACATCAATGTATGTTGAAATGCATGCAATCCCAATGGAATTAAATAAACGCAACCTCTCTAATTTTCTTGAGCAGTTGTTACGCCATCATTGTATTCTGTAAATTAGTTAATAAAGGTAAAAATCAAGAATTTTTCCTGCCTTTCCTATAAGACTATGCAAGAAGAGTTAAAGCATTTATTTTATAAAGAAGAATTCCAATTGATAAATGCAGAAGGACGAGCAGATTATTATCTGCAAACCCAAGTAAAAAGAATAGATCTCCATACACGGCGGTCACAGCAGCTCATGTTAGCAATAGATGAGAGGCTGATGGCCTCTGCAGAAGGCAGATCAGCCCATTAACACATGAACCCATTGAGCAACCTTGACATCCCAAAGACCATGTTGTGCAATTATTGAAAGTTCACCCTGTAAGGTACTCCCTATGAGGTATCCTTGCAAAAAAAAGAAAAGAAATGAAAAGAAAATACTGAAAATCTAACTAGCAGTTTCAAGGAAGTGAAAGGGATAAAGGGACATAGACAATAATAGCACAAGGATACTATTAGCAAAATCCAGTTGTAAAAAATTCCACGAATGAAATGACCTAGTATTGTCGAATAATAAATTGAGGAAAAGAGGAAGAAAATACAAAGTGCCACCAAGTCCTTTGTTTTGTTGCTATGATCTCTGTACATAGAGTGAACAATCCTGTCTGCCTAGGACAGTCCTTTCTTAACTGTATTTACTTAGTGTAATTCTCAGAGTCCTTCATCACTCTCAAAAGTGTCCTGATACTATAATAGTTATTATAGAGTCACCCTAATCATTATCCTGTATCACCCGAAAAGTACCCAGCCAAAGTATCACACATCCACCTGCACTTGATTTGTGTAAAGATCATCAGGGAATGAGGATCCCGACTAGTGTGCCCCAGTTGACCATTGTATCAGTTGGCTGAAGCCACTGTAGCAAAGTCCCACAGGCTGGGGGCTGTAACAGCACATGTGTACTGGAGGCTGGAAATCTAAGATCAATGCTTAGTAAGGTTGGTTTCTGCTGAGTGCTGTGAGGGAAGGATCTGCTCCGAGCCTTCCTCATAGGCTTGCAGGTACCCTTTTCCCTGTGTCCTCACATCATCTTTTCCAGTATGAGTCAGTGTCCAAAAGGCCCCTTATACAGACACCAGTCACATTGCATTAGGACCCACCTCAATGACCTCACTGCCACTCACTGGCCTCTTTAAAGACTCTATTTCCACATTTCAGGGTAATGGGGGTCAGGGCTTGACATATGACATACCAAAGGGGAGGAGGAGACATGATTCAGTACCACCGGACTCTAAATACTAGGGAAGCAGTGGCCTGGCATGGTGGCTCACACCTGCAATCCTAGCATTCTGGAAGGCCAAGGCAGGTGAGCTCATGAGTTGGAGATCAGCCTAAGCTAGAGCAAGACCCCCTCTGTAAAAATAGCAGGGCATTGTGGTGGGTGCCTGGGTGCCTGTAGTATTAGCTACACAGGAGGCTGAGCTAAGATGATCATTTGAGCCCAAGAGTTTGAGGTTGCTGTGAGGTGTTATGCTACAGCACTCAACCAAATGTGACAAAGTAAGACTCTGTCTCAAAGCAAACAAACAAATAAATAAATAAAATGCTAGAGAAGCAATTCAGTTTTTGAACAAACAATGGAGCAGACTTAAGACTTACAATGAAGTTAGGTGTGGGGGGGATCAAGATTCTCAAAGAAGGAACAGTGCAGCCTCTGGTTAAGGTCCTGAAGGACAAAGAGCCCTGCCTTGGGTTGGTGGAGATAAAAGCTCCATCTCAAGCCATGGAAGCCATAGATTGATTGTGGGTAGGGTCAGGAGAACCCCAGGATTCGAGCCCTGGAGTTTCCTTAATTTCTACTTAGTGCCAGAAAATTCTGTCTCCAGTTCCTTGAGAACTGGTACAATCAAAGGCCAAGACTGAGGTGCCATTTATAAAGAAGTTTCTGGTAAAAGGAAGGCTCTGTGTTACTGAGAACAGCCTGGATAGCTACTGGGTGCACAGTGCGTGAGCCTGGGGCACCAGCAGCCCTAATGGGGCAGCTGCAGTGAAGGAACTGACCAGGCAGAAGCACCAGCTGAGCCTGAGCACTGAGGCTGGAAGGGAGCATGTAAGAGCTTCCAAGAAAAGCAGGGGTCTAATAAGCATGTGAGGTCTAATAACTGTCCTGGGCAGAGCTGGGGTTCAGCATTGTTTTTAAGGTTTTATTTCTTATATTTTTTTGTTGCCTCTGATGTCATTTAACTTGGGGAATTAAGAATTTTACAAAGAATCATGAAAAAGGAACAGAAGGAAGGGATGTTTTTTCTAAATGTAGAAACATTTATCTCAGGTTGCTGTAGCTGAATACATAGACTGAATAATTCATGAAGAATAGAAGTGTAGTTATTTATTATTATTATTTTTATTTCAGATTAATGACGGAGTACAAACAATTAGGTTACAGTGTTTGCATTTGTTAGGTAAAGTCCAAGTTGTATTTGAGCCCTTCACTCGGGGGTGTGCCATATAGTCTTACATTGTACCTGTTAGGTGAAGGCTTATCAAACCCTCTCCCTCTTCCTGTCTCCCCTATTTTGTTTTGTTCTCATGTGGGCAGGTGGTTGTTCATCTACTAGTTTCATATTAGTATTGAGCACATTGGATGTTTGCTTTTCCATTCTTGTGATACTTTCCTTAGAAGGATGTTTTCCAAATCCTTCTGGTAAATACAAAAAATGTGAAGTCTCCATCTCTCTTTATGGCTGAATAGTATTCCATGGTATACATAAACCATAGTTTATTTATCCATTTGTGATTTGAAGGGCACATGGGTTGTTTCCACATTTTGGTGACTGATCTGTGATAAATATTCTAGTGTAAATGTCTTTATGGTAAAACAACTTTTTTTCCTCTAGGTAGATGCCTAGTAATGGGATTGTTGGATCAAATGAAAGTCTATTTTTATGGATTCTCCATACTGCTTTTCAGAATAGAGGTGCATTTAGTTGATAGTTCCTGAGTTGGGAAGGCTGAGACCTGGTGCCCACATTTGGTGCAGGTCTTCTTACTATACCATGGCACAGCAGGAGGCATCATGTGGTAAAACAGAGCAAGTGTTCACATCTGCTCCAGTCTTTCTTCCTCTTTCTATAAAGTCATCAGTCCCTTCATGGGGGCCCCCACCTTGATGACCTTATCTAACCTTCAGTGAGCATGGGAATTTGGAGACTGAGTTTTCAAGTCATGAAATCTGGGAGAGACCTTCCTACCATAGTAGTAGCTTCATGAACACTTTTTTTCTTAATCACTACAAGGCATAATTAGAACAAGCCAATTAAAAACATTCAGTGGGGAAAAGATTCCCTATTTAACAAATGGTGCTGGGTGAACTGGCTGGCAACCTGCAGAAGATTGAAACTGGACCCACACCTTTCACGATTAACTAAGATAGACTCTCACTGGATAAAAGATTTAAACTTAAGACATGAAACTATAAAAATACTTGAAGAAAGTGTAGGGAAAACTCTTGAAGGAATCGGCTTGGGTGAATATTTTATGAGGAGGACTCCCTAGGCAATTGAAGCAGTATCAAAAATACACTACTGGGACCTGATCAAACTAAAAAGCTTCTGCACAGCCAAGAACATAGTAAGTAAACCAAGCAGACAGCCCTCAGAATGGGAGAAAATATTTGCAGGTTATACCTCCAATAAAGGTCTAATAACCAGAATTCACAGAGAACACAAACGTATTAGCAAGAAAAGAACATGTGTCCCCATCTCAGGGTGGACAAGAGACTTGAAGAGAAACTTCTCTAAAAAAGACAGACGCATGATCTACAAACACATGAAAAAAAGCTCATCATCCTTATTCATCAGAGAAATGCAAATCAAAACTACTTTGAGATATCACCTAACCCCAGTAACAGTAGCCCACATAACAAAATCCCCAAACCAGAGATGTTGGCGTGGATGTGGAGAAAAGGGCACACTTCTACACTGCTGGTGGAAATGCAGACTAATACATTCCTTCTGAAAGGATGTTTGGAGAATACTTATAAACCTAAAAATAGACCTGCCATTCGATTCTATAATTCCTTTACTAGGTTTATACCCAGAAGACCAAAAATCACAATATAACAAAGACATCTGTACCAGAATATTTATTGCAGCCCAATTCATAATTGCTAAGTCATGGAAGAAGCCCAAGTGCCCATCGACCCACGAATGGACTAGCAAATTATGGTACATGTATACATACCATGGAATATTATGCATCCTTAAAGAAAGATGGAGACTTTACCTCTTTCATGTTTACATGGATGGAGCTGGAACATATTCTTCTTAGCAAAGTATCTCAGGAATGGAAGAAAAAGTATCCAATGTACTCAGCTCTACTATGAAGCTAAATTATAGCTTTCACATGAAGGCTATCACACAACTATAGCACAAGACTATGGGGAAAGGGCCAAGGAAGGGGAAGGGAGGGGGGAGGTTAGGATGGAGGTAGGGTAATGGATGGGGCCACACCTACAGGACATCAGAGAATGGGTACAGGTGAAACTTACTAGATGCAGAATACAAATGCCTACATACCCTAACTAAGAAAATGTCACAAAGGCTATGTTGAACAGTTTGATGAGAATATTTCAGATTGTATATGAAACCAGCACATTGTACCCCTTGATTGCACTAATGTACACAGCTATGATTTGACAATAAAAATAAATAAATTAAAAAAAGAAAAAGTTCATTCTGCGGGTCTGAGCTGGGGACATATTTAAACTCACTAGCAGGCTTTTTAACTGCTAACATTAGTTTATTAGTATTTCTATTATATACAGGGTAGACATAAAGTTCATGTGCAATTAGTTTACAATTTAGATTTCATACGAACTTTATATCCATCTTGTATTAATGCTGGCAACACAGACCAATGCACTTGATAAGAAAGTAGAGGGGCAATGACTATCATATTTTTATATGTCATGGAAGGATCTCAAATATTCTACCTCCAATGGTATTTTATTATATCCATTTGTTATAAGGATACTGTTTGCTTAAAGCCAATGAATGAGCTCCTAGAATATTGCCTTTTAATAATGCCATCCCTTTTAGAAACACGTATTCTATGGCTGACTGAAGCTTTCTACATTTGAAATAATATTGAAATTAACTCACTATTGCAAAAAGTTAATAATTAGAGCGAGGGTTAAAGCTATGCCAATACCTAGCAATTGATAATAGTCTCCCACATTACTTAATTCTGTCAAAGGCACTTTTCCTAAATTTATTTTGTTCTCTTGGGTGATCCCCAATGTCCTTTGCATGTCCAAGGGGTGTTTCTAACCCCCACCTTCAGGGGAAGGAAATCAAGTCCTCATTTGACAAGTTACCTACTTCCTGATAGGGCCCTAAATAAACCCTTGGGCTGATACCAGACTTGATTGACTCAATACTAAGGTCTCAATACTAAGTCCTAGAATCAGGTAGGGATTAAAAATTAAACACACGAAATGCTTTAAAATTGCTCTAGAAACAGGTAGATGCTGGCATACAGATTGCCTCTGGGAAGAACCTAGTCAGAACCAGAAAGTAGATCCCCAGCTAAGCAGTAGGTTCTTTTAGCAGGAAGGAGGCAGAGGGACATTAGAAAGACTTCAGTCTTCCCTTTTATTTACAGACGTGAGAAGTCAAGAGGAATGCTGCCCTGTTCTATTTAACATCGACAAGACAGAGGCTTCTGGAAGTAGGATGCAGGTCAAGTGAATGAACAAGGTGAAGCTCCTCACCCACCAAGAAAGAAAAAAAGAAGAAACATAAAAAATGAAAGAGAGAAAGTGTTCACAAGAACTTTTAATGCAGCACTCTGTCTGCCTAGAGATATTTTAAACATTTCTTTCCTTCCCTGAAATATTGACAAATGATGGTAAGGTTTCACTCCATCTACAGAATGGGGATTATATTAGCTGTCAGCTGCCTACCAAATAGGGACATTGAGAGGATTAATGAAGATCTGGATGCTACAGTAATCGTTGCCATAGAAATGCATAGCTAAGTAGGGTGGCATAAAAGACATGTCAAATGTGATATTTTTCAGCCCATGGCTGACAATAATGGGAAGATAGAATGTCTCTTTGTATTAAGGAATTCAATGGATTAACAGGTCCAGGGCCTCTATATCACTCTCCCACCCTCCTGTACATGCGTGTGGGGGGTGGTGTGTGGGGCAGAGTGTAACTTTTAGCAAAACCATCAGCCTAAATCTTAAAGGACCCTAGCAGAATTCATCCAACCCAATAAGTCTGTGGATTTTAGTGACCTTGGGTATAACTCATACAACCCAATAAGTCAGTGAATTTTAGTGACCTCGGCTAACCTCAGGGTTCAGCAAATGACCGCACTGTAAAATAGTCTTCCTGGTCAACACAGTCATAAGCACACAGTTTTTACTCTGCCTCTATTTTCCCTATTTTCCAGGTGTGTGGGTTTTTTTCTTACCAATTCTATTGGTTTGTTTTTCTTGAAAATAAACCAAAACACACTGCTTTTGCGTCAAATATCCACGTAAGTCCATTCTACACATCTATATCAAATCTTAAACCAATAATTTTAAATCCTGCTGGGTTTAAAACAGGAGGTATGGATCCAAACAATGGAGAAGAATTTACACGGAGTGGGAAATGGCCCTTCTCCATCTCAGCACCTGTGGCTCAGAGTGTTCTCCACCACCTGTGCATGACTGGAGTGGTCCAGGGTACCCAGGAAACAGAGGAAAGGACCCAGCAGCAAGGGTGGGGCATGCTGCGCCTCTCCCCCAGGAGAAACTGGGGCAAGTGCACTAGGCCAGAACCTGCTGCTGGGGTCCCAGTGACACTGGGAGGGACTTGAATTATCACATGCAACTCAGAGGAGCAGTTGCAGCATTGTAGTGTGTCTGGGTGTTGGGGGGTGTGCAGGTGTGTGGGGGCATCAGCCTGTGAGAACACAAGAGGCATGTCCTATCACAAGCATGAAGAGAGAAATCAGGACTGGAGAGACCCTCTTTGGGGTCATAGGTGAGCAAGGCTGCCAGCTAAAGAGTCCTGAGAAAGGAATGAATGCATTTGCAGAGTTCCTCCCACATAGTCGAAGAAAGCAGAAGGGCTAACAGCCCATTTAAAGATGATGTTCAGATTAGAAAGTATTGCTGCTTCCTCTGGACACTTTGCTCCCATCAGCAAAAGATTTCCTTCTGTATAATGCTGCTACAAGAAAAATACTAAGAACTGGGTGGCTTATAAACAACAGAAACTTATTTCTTCTCACAGTCCTGGAGGCTGAGAAGTTCAAGATCAAGGTGCTGGTAGAAATTAGGATTAGGTACTAATCCTCCCCCAAAGCCCTGCCTCCTATTACCATCACCTCGGAGGTTAAGATTTCAACATATGAATTTGGACGGGACACAAACATTTAGATCATAGCAACAAGTGTACAGGTCTCTGACAACTGTTAGGTACTGTCACTTCCAGGAGCCTTGTGATACAGAGTCTGTGAGACCCCAAGTGGGCACTTAGAGTGCAATATAGACCTGGCTTCCATGGCAGACACTGATGGGACAGTCAATGGAATGAGAACCTGGCCATGACTCAGCAGCAATGGAGCCAGAAGTGGTTATCAGAGTAGCACCTGTCGTGCTATGCTGGCCAGGACCTCCCTGGGCCCAAGTCAGCTCACCCATACGGATATTTGAAAGTAGGGCTCAACACTCGGGATTTGAAGACTACAACCATAGAGGGTGTATGGATGTTCTTGAGTGGCTTAGAACAAAGAAGTTTGGAAAGTCATAAGCTAAGCATTTGTTTTAAAGATTTACTAAAAGAATAGCAAATAAACCCAAGGGAATATGAGAGAGAAAATAATAAAGAAGAATCTGACACAGTCAAGAAAACATTGAGTTCATGGGTCAACCAAGCATCTGACAGAAAGATATCTCTCTCTCTCTCTGAAGAACCTATGCTTGATCTCAAAACACACACACCTACCCTGCATTCTGGAAACCTCTGTCCCTTGCTTATGGGTAGAAATGTGCAAGCTCTGGTCTACTGCCCAAGGTTTAAATTTAGAAAATAGAAATGTCCATAAATATCAATGAAATTTCACAGACCAACTGTTTAAACCTATATCTATTCATTCCAGAAGAGGAAGCCTCATCTCGGCTTTCAAGCCACTGTACAGGGAAAAAGAAAACAGCACGTGCCGGACACAGGTGCAGGCCCCGGCCCCACTTTGAGACTATAGTGGAGGCTGAAGCATTCTGCCATCTGGACAGCGTGGGTGTGCACTTTAAGTCTGGTGCTCGTGTTTCTGGAAACACCAATAAAACCACTGGGTTGGCGGAGCTCTCTTCATGCTTTGTATTAGAAAGGGAGAAAAGAGATTCCAGGAGACAAAACAAGTACAAGACAATTTCTACAGGTTACTGTGATTCAACCCCTATAATAACACTCCGTTTTAATATTTCCCCTCTACAAAGGGTATATGATGCCCCAAAATCCAGTCAAACCAGGTCCCTCTCTGCAAAATAAGGCCAATAAGTGGGAGAAATTCACTCAAACTTAATTGGCTTAATTTAAAAATGGCTTCAGAGTCAAGAGAAGAAACATACACTAAACAAAAAGATTATGGGGAAATCACATTCGTTTAATAAGGATTCACATAGGCTGAAGTCAGAATACAGCCTCCCGATTTGTAAAGCTCTTTTTCCTCTCTGAGCCATAAGAAAGGGTTGTTCCAATATCCCAGGAAGGCCTCTGAATTCAAGTAGGTCATTCTTGTGACCTGTGGCCAATCCCTCAGTCTCCCACAGATGTCTCCCTTTATGTGTAGGGAAGGAATAATCATATCACTCAAACTCAGACGTTCACTGGGGGATTAACATTTCAAAAGTTCTTTTTATAAGGTCTATGCCATGCAAAAGCAAAGAGGTTTATACTTATACCACAACAGCGTATGCAAAACGTCTCTGCTGTCAGAGACTCTTTGACAGGGAGGCAAATCTGGACCCCAGACCTGGGCTTCTACTCTTTAGCAACACCACCCATATACTCTTTTCCTCTTCTATAAAGCAAAACATCTGTATCTAAGGACGTTACCTTTGCTAATTAACTATAGATCCATGGCTAATGGCGCTCATATATATGTACATATGATAGAAAGAGATGGTGATAGGGATATTCCTTCCATATAGCCAGAGAGATATATACATAGAAGATACAGATCGATGGCTCATGATAAACACATGGAAAGGTAAATAGAGAGAATAAATGTAGATGATATGGAAAGATGATTGATAGACAGATATGCAGGATAGATATAATTTGTCTTTCCCCCAGAGTGAAGAAATATGAAATAAAGAAATGCTTAACCTAAAAATTCTCCATGTTATTGAAAAGTATTGAATATATTGAGAGATACAATAAAAACTATACTAGGCAAAAGCTGATGCAGCAAATGTACAACTGCCTAAGTTGAGGCCATTTTAAACAATTACAGAAGCCCTAATAGATGTTAAAAGTGGGATCTTTGAAATAGAAGATAGAACAAGTAATGCACTAAAAATCACATTTGATCTACAAATTATTTATAAATGAAAAATAAATGAAACAAGGTGGTTGTTTAACTTTTTTTTTTTTTTTTGTAGAGACAGGGTCTCACTTTACTGCCTTCAGTAGGGTGCCATGATGTCACAGGACTCACAGCAACCTTTAGCTCTTGGGCTTCCTCGATTCTCCTGCCTCAGCCTCCCGAGCAGCTGGGACTACAGGCACCTGCCACAACGCCCGGCTATTTTTTGGTTGGAGTAACTTTTAAATTGAGCATATTTATTCAGTCATTTATTGAGCAGATACTTACACAGCAACTACTCTGGCCCAGATGCTGGGCTGAAGACACCACAAGGATATAAAAAGAATAAGTCCATGTGCTGATGGAGTTGCAATCTGGGTGAGAAAGACAATTTTTTAAAAGCCCTATAAGCAGATATCAACAGGAGATACAAACTCTGAAGCTAAGGGAAGTAAGGGAAGGGCCTAACTAGAGGAGCAAGGTGTTACTAGACAGTGTGGCAGTGTGGATGTGCTTTTGCCTCCCCCTCTCCCTGCATCCCCTGCACTCTCCTACACATCCTTAAGGCCAGGTACTAGGAACATGAGCAGCTCTCTGAGGGTCTATCTTTCCTGCAGGAGCATGCAAGAACTTCTCACAGGGAGAGACAAAGTCCTAGAGAGTTCATGCCCCCATAAGTGGCCTTCACCCAAAGATGGGCAGGGAGGTGCTAAGTAAATGCTCTACGTTGTGCACCTGTAGGCCAGGATAACTGTGAGGTGTGTTCTGAGCTCCAGACTCCACTTGCCTAATAACACACCCTTTCTTGCTTTCCTTCTCTTCCCATCTCCCCTAGACAACCTTCCGAGGTCTACCTTCCAAATAAAACTACGTGTTCCTCTAATCTTTGAGAATCAGCTTCTACAGAGGCCAGAAAGGAAGGCCACTATGATGAGAGATCTGAGTCAAAGGAATGAGACATTCAAGATACCTGGGGTGTTCCCAGGCAGGGACCATGGATGGATGGCTGCGCACGGCTGGGTACCTGGGGCTGCAAGAGACTTCATGGGAAATAACAACTGGACACTGACTTTAGAGAGGGGGATGCAAAACAAAAGGGAGACTGAGCTAAGTATTAAGTTGGAAAGACAGTAGAGGGAGGACTAATTCACCGATGAGGATCTAAGAAAACTGCCCAGATGATATGATATTTAAAATGGACATTGAAGAAACAGGCAGGATGGAAAGCTATTTCAGTGGAAGAAAAACCATAAACAAAGGCAGAGACTAGAGCTTACAGAACTTGTTCAAACAATCAGTAAACTGGAACAGAGAAAGGACTTGTTACTACCCTTGTTCCAGTGTGGCTATCCCTAAATTCATTTCAGTGTACTCAGCCTGTTAAAAGAGTTTATATGAGGGCCACACCCATGAGTGAGGATGCACAGCAGAATCTATAAATGGAGGAAAATAGAACACATGTTTTAAAGAAGCACTTACTCTAGCTGAACAGATACTCCATGGGTGCATGGAACATGCAGAAGAGATAGAAGGTTGGACTGAACAAGGACAAGCCTACCAGGCATAGGGTCTGCAGTGAAGGAATCACATGGTCCATTGATACAGGAAAAGATGTAAGTTATGAGCAGGTCATTGCTTCCTAATACGTACCTGTTCTGTTCAGGGATAAGTAAACCTGGGTAGGAAGCCTCACTCTGCCACCTCCTGGCCAAGACCTCAGCAGTGTTCCTCTCTCTGTGTTTCATTTTCTCATCTGTAATTAGAGAGAATCATTCTTGGCCCAGCAGAGTGGCTCACACCTGTAATGCCTCTGGAAGGCAGAGGTGGGTGGATTGCTGGAGCTCAGGAGCTGAGCCTGAGCAAGAACAAGATCTGGTTTCTACTAAAAATGGAAAACTCAGGCAGGCAGGCACCTGTAGTCCAGCTCCTTGGGAGGCTGAGGCAGGAGGATCACATGAACCCAGGAGGTTATTGTGAAGTAGGCTGATGACATGGCACGCTATCCTGGGCAACAGAATGAGACTCTTGTCACAAACAAACAAACAAACACATAAGACAACAACAACAACAAAAAACAAAGAATCACTATAATTCAATCATAGCACCTATACCACCAAGCCACTCAATGAATGTTAGCTGACTCCACTCCCTTTCCTTTTTTTCTACTTTAGTTTTCTCTTTGTTACCACTACCAGAATCCCTTTTCTTTCTTAGAGGTGAATCTTAATTTTTCAACCAAGACCATTCTTGGCCTGCTGTTCAAAGCAGATCCACCTACTCAAATCCAAGTATGTAATGAGTATCCTTTTCTGGGATTGGAATTACCTTTTTGGAGACACTCCTCTGATGACCTCTATGTCTTTGCTCTTCATTGTACAGTCTGCTGCATGCTACCTCCTACAGCAGGCACACACATCCTCACTGGACATTCTAAAACACCTATCAACCCAGCAATCAGGTGAATGGAATTACCATGTTATTTTTTTTTCCTCTGTAAAATGTGGATGACAATAATAATTGTACATACCTCAAAGGACTGCTGTGAGAATTAAATGAATTAACATAGGTAATATTTCAAATATGCATGGCCCATAGTGTTACTATTAACCTTATTAGACACTCATTTTAAACTTCAAACAATAATTTTATTACATAACTGGCTGCTAATATTGACCTCCAAATATCAAGATTATTAAATGGTTCTATTTACTTAAAAGTTGACACCATAATTATAAGAGGAAATGGCACAGCAATGAAAAGACCTGAGTAAACTATTAAATCTGCAGGTTCTAGATTGACAGAACAATTATCTTATCCCTAAATGAGCATTTCCTACCAGTTATAAACCATTCTCTCAATGTGCAATTTTTTTCCCATTCAATAGCTTTCATATTTCATCAATGTTTTTTGTGTTTCATGCATTGTTGCCTTGTAAGTCTTTGTCAGTTAAAAGCGACAGCTAAATAACACCCACAATTTCATTGTCATTAGTTGAGAAATTCAATTGAAAAAAATTTTTCTGGAAGATTGCTCACTTTTAATACTTTCAACACTTTAACATTTATGACTACTATAATTAACAATATGTTTAAATCCACTGATGATTCAAAATGTTAAAATGAACATAAGATTTGCTCTAAAAGTCAAAGCCTGTAATTGGAGAGTAGGTTTGAAGTTCTCACACTTTTTGAAGAGCCTCCTGATATTTCTGTCTAATCCACAGGGAGGCAACTGTTAATATCCACCCAGTTAGAAGGCATATTACAAGAACCAGAGCTAAAATACTGATATGTAGCACATTTTTGTTTATCTGCAGGAATTTCTAGCCCAGGGAAACTTCCCACCACCAGCATTTCAGTCACTTTCCTCCTTGATCTAAGCTGGGTCCATCTCAGTGAAAATATTCTCAAGATACTATTCAAACTAACAACTACATGCTGGAAGGCTGGCCAGCTACAAACATATAATAAATAAAATATAAACAACATTCTGCTCCATTAGAAAACTCTAGAGAAATTACTTTATGTACTCTATTAGATCTTTCATTTTATTTTTCTCTCCTTGCTATTCAGATTAGAAACCTGAATAAAGGAGTAAAATATCTATAATGTATCCAGGTACCTACAATGGGTAACTTGTTACTTTTTTTTTTCTTTTAAAGGCATGGAACAAACTTAGTGAACATTTTGTTTTTCAGGTTTGTGCATATGTGTGTGTGTGTGTGTGTGTGTGCGCGCGTGCCTATAAATTCATAAATGGAATACATGCCCATTTTTAAAGTTAAAAATTACAGAAAAATATAGAGTAAGAAAAAGGAGTCTTCTTGTAATAGAAATGGCTTAGATGACCTGCGTGTTCTTTGTCCTTCATTTAGTACCTGAACCCCCCCGCATTTCCACAGGATGCCCTGAAGACCTACTCAAGACAGTCTTCCCAGGGATCTCTTGTAACAAGATGAGACCATCCAGGGAGAATTGATACATATGAATTCCAGATCACATTTTTATAAGGACCCCACTTAGACCATCTTCCCCTAGGTTACATTAGGACCAGCTTTAAACAAGTGGACAAGGACCAACTTGCAAGGTGATACAGAAACAAGAGTTCCTGAGTGAGCTTTCAGAACACAGTCTCCTACCTGCTCTAAACCACAAGCCTGCCTCCAGACTACCATATGAGAAATAAATATCCTTCTATCTTTGTCACAGTAAGTTAGTCTGTTCACAACGTATTTGTCAGGCTACATTCTACTATCCTAAAATGACTGCCTGTATGCTTTTGGCATTATACTATTTAGTTAATAATTTAGGACTTTTTTTTTTAAAGGTACTGTTTAGTTATGACTGTTTACTATGTCTACATAGTTCTGCTATGTAGCTATGACTGTCTAACTATGTCTACATAGTTTTGCACTCTTTTTGTTAATTCGACATTTTACTTAACATGTGTTCCATGTCATTAATAAATCATTCTTTTCGTCAGTCTCATAGGTCATTATTATAATGACATTATTCATTCTCATTAATAAGGGAAATAGTCATTGTCATTTTAAGAATACTCCTTAATGTTATACAATAATTCCAATGCAGCATAAATTTGAAGTTGTTTTCTAAAATACATATTCCAAGGAGCAAAGAAGCAAATCAATCTTTTTATACCACAATTATTCTATTTCTAATTCATCCTTTTCTTGGCCAGAGTTAAGTATCAATCAAATTTCAACAAAGATTATGAATCATAACTGAATCTGTATTTCACCAAGAAAGATTCTCATCATTTTCCTGGATAATGACTAGCTTGCCTAGGTACAAATTCTTTCATCACCACTTTATTGCCACAAAATTCTGTGGTGTCATTTTTTTCATTTTCTGCTATAATTTAGTAAATATCTGAGATGATGCATTTTTCCTTAGGACAAAAAAAAAAAAAACAAATGTTCCTTTCTATTTATTTATTTTTTCCCTGCCAGGAACCTTGCATCAATCTTTTTCTTTCAGATTAACCTTGAGGCTCTTATTTTTGTTTGTTTGTTTGTTTGTTTGTTTGAAACACAATTAGCTTTTTGAATCAACATATTCAAATACTTTTAAATGTCAAGAAAGTTTCTCCTCTTATATACTTGACTCTGACTTCTTGTATAATCTTAGATTGAAACTTCTTTGTCTTCCATGTCTATCAAGCTTTTTCTTAATATTTTTATTTCTTTCTCTCATTTAATCTCTTTCCCTTCCTCCTTCCATTTCTGTCTTTTTTCTTCTCCTTCTCCTCACTTGCTCTCTCTCTCTCTGTTTTTGCAGTTTAAAACACTAATTATCTCACAGTTTTTTGTGAGTCATTCATTTGAAAGGATCTTTGCTGAGTATTTCTGCCTCACAAGGTTGACCATGGTTGCAGTCAACAGAATCAAAAGAATTGAAATTTTACCTTGTATCTTCTCAGACCATAAGGCACTAAAGGTGGAACTCAACTCTAACAAAAATGCTCGACCCCACCCAAAGGCATGTAAATTAAACAATCTTCTGTTGAATAACAAATGGGCGAAGGAAGAAATAAAACAGGAAATCATTAACTTTCTTGAGCATAACAACAATGAAGACACAAGCTACCAAAACCTGTGGGATACTGCAAAAGCAGTTTTGAGAGGAAAATTCATCGCTTTAGATGCCTACATTTGAAAAACAGAAAGAGAGCACATCAACAATCTCACAAGAGATCTTATGGAATTGGAAAAAGAAGAACAATCTAAGCCTAAACTCAGTAGAAGAAAAGAAATATCCAAAATCAAATCAGAGATCAATGAAATTGAAAACAAAAGAATCATTCAGAAAATTAATGAAACAAGGAGTTGGTTCTTTGAAAAAATAAATAAAATAGATAAACCATTGGCCAGACTAATGAGGAATAGAAAAGTAAAATCTCTAGTAACCTCAGTCAGAAATGATAAAGGGGAAATAACAACTGATCCCACAGAGATACAAGAGATCATCTCTGAATACTACCAGAAACTATATGCCCAGAAATTTGACAATGTGAAGAAAATGGATCAATATTTGGAATCACACCCTCTCCCTAGACTCAGCCAGGAAGAAATATTGCTCCTGAACAGACCAATTTCAAGCACTGAGATCAAAGAAACAATAAAAAAGCTTCCAACCAAAAAATGCCCTGGTCCAGATGGCTTCACTCCAGAATTCTATCAAACCTTCAAGGAAGAGCTTATTCCTGTACTGCAGAAATTATTCCAAAAAATTGAGGAAGAAGGAATCTTCCCCAACACATTCTATGAAGCAAACATCACCCTGATACCAAAACCAGGAAAAGACCCAAACAAAAAGGAGAATTTCAGACCAATCTCACTCATGAACATAGACGCAAAAATTCTCAACAAAATCCTAGCCAATAGATTACAGCTTATCATCAAAAAAGTCATTCATCATGATCAAGTAGGCTTCATCCCAGGGATGCAAGGCTGGTTTAACATACGCAAGTCCATAAACGTTATCCACCATATTAACAGAGGCAAAAATAAAGATCACATGATCCTCTCAATAGATGCAGAAAAAGCATTTGATAAAATCCAGCATCCTTTTCTAATTAGAACACTGAAGAGGCATAGGTGGCACATTTCTAAAACTGATTGAAGCTATCTATGACAAACCCACAGCCAATATTTTACTGAATGGAGTAAAGCTGAAAGCTTTTCCTCTTAGAATTGGAACCAGACAAGGTTGTCCTCTGTCACCTTTACTATTCAACATAGTGCTGGAAGTTCTAGCCAATACAATTAGGCAAGACAAGGAAATAAAGGGAATCCAAATGGGAGCAGAGGAGGTCAAACTCTCCCTCTTTGCTGACGACATGATCTTCTACTTAGAGAACCCCAAAGACTCAACCACAAGACTCTTAGAAGTCATCAAAAAATACAGTAATGTTTCAGGATATAAAATCAATGTCCACAAGTCAGTAGCCTTTGTGTACACCAATAACAGTCAAGATGAGAAGCTAATTAAGGACACAACTCCCTTCATCATAGTCTCAAAGAAAATGAAATACCTAGGAATATACCTAACGAAGGAGGTGAAGGACCTCTATAAGGAAAACTATGAAATCCTCAGAAAGGAAATAGCAGAGGATATTAACAAATGGAAGAACATACCATGCTCATGGATGGGAAGAATCAACATTGTTAAAATGTCTATACTTCCCAAAGCAATCTACCTATTCAATGCCATTCCTATCAAAATACCAACATTGTACTTTCAAGATTTGGAAAAAATGATTCTGCGTTTTGTATGGAACCGGAAAAAACCCCGTATAGCTAAGGCAGTTCTCTGTAACAAAAATAAAGCTGGGGGCATCAGCATACCAGATTTTAGTCTATACTACAAAGCCATAGTGCTCAAGACAGCATGGTACTGGCACAAAAACAGAGACATAGACACTTGGAATCAAATTGAAAACCAAGAAATGAAACTAACATCTTACAACCACCTAATCTTTGATAAACCAAACAAGAACATACCTTGGGGGAAAGACTCCCTATTCAATAAATGGTGTTGGGAGAACTGGATGTCTACATGTAAAAGACTGAAACTGGACCCACACCTTTCCCCACTCACAAAAATTGATTCAAGATGGATAAAGGACTTAAATTTAAGGCATGAAACAATAAAAATCCTCCAAGAAAGCATAGGAAAAACACTGGAAGATATTGGCCTGGGGAAAGACTTCATGAAGAAGACTGCCATGGCAATTGCAACAACAACAAAAATAAACAAATGGGACTTCATTAAACTGAAAAGCTTCTATACAGTTAAGGACACAATAACCAAAGCAAAGAGACAACCTACACAATGGGAAAGGATATTTGCATATTTTCAATCAGACAAAAGCTTGATAACTAGGATCTATAGAGAACTCAAATTAATCCACATGAAAAAAGCCAACAATCCCTTATATCAATGGGCAAGAGACATGAATAGAACTTTCTCTAAAGACGACAGACGAATGGCTAACAAACACATGAAAAAATGTTCATCATCTCTATATATTAGAGAAATGCAAATCAAAACAACCCTGAGATATCATCTAACCCCAGTGAGAATGGCCCACATCACAAAATCTCAAAACTGCAGATGCTGGCGTAGATGTGGAGAGAAGGGAACACTTTTACACTGCTGGTGGGACTGCAAACTAGTACAACCTTTCTGGAAGGAAGTATGGAGAATCCTCAACGCACTCAAGCTAGACCTCCCATTTGATCCTGCAATCCCATTACTGGGCATCTAACCAGAAGGAAAGAAATCCTTTTATCATAAGGACACTTGTACTAGACTGTTTATTGCAGCTCAATTTACAATCGCCAAAATGTGAAAACAGCCTAAATGCCCACCAACCCAGGAATGGATTAACAAGCTGTGGTATATGTATACCATGGAATACTATTCAGCCATTAAAAAAAAATGGAGACTACATCCTTCGTATTAACCTGGATGGACGTGGAAGACATTATTCTTAGTAAAGCATCACAAGAATGGAGAAGCATGAACCCTATGTACTCAATTTTGATATGAGGACAATTAATGACAATTATGGTTATGGGGGGCAAAACAGAAAGAGGGAAGGAGGGAGGTGGGTGGGGCCTTTGTTTGTGTTACACTTTATGGGGGCAAGACATGATTGCAAGAGGGACTTTACCTAACAATTGCAATCAGTGTAACCTGGCTTATTGTACCCTCAATGAATCCCCAACAATAAAAAAAAAAAATTTGAATATGAGAAAAAAAAAACAAAAATTTACAGTGCTCATTATCTGTTGTTACCAGGGTTCTCCATTGTTGCCCAAACTATGCCTTATATTTTGAAATTCTACTTCCCCCAAATCAGCATCACTGGTCTCCCTGGTGCTAACATGGTTGTTTTCTTGAATTATGTTCTCAAAATATAGGAAGGAGGTCAGTGTGATGAATAGTTAGTACCATCAGAAATGAACACCTTTGTCTATGGAGGTCTGTAGCCAGTAAGCTGGACACTGGTACAAGTTACAGGCCAAGAGAAGGAGAAGACCGGGGTCCCAGCTCAAGCACTCAGGTTAAATGGTTATCTGTTACTTCGTTTTTGTTGTTATTGTTGTCATTTTTTTACTTCCATCTAGGTCTTCAATTGACATGATGAGGTTAACTCACATCAGAGAGCACAATCTGCTTTATCCAGTCTACTGATGCAAATGCTAATCTCATTCCTAAACACCATCAAAGACAAAACTAGAATAATGTATGAGCAAATCTCTGTTGCCCAAACAAGTTGACATATAAAATTGAGTATTATAGGAAGATGATTGAGCACCAGACATTGTTTAAGCTTTACATTTGTTTATAAAGTAGATAATAGGGGCATTTTGCTGAAGATAGTAAAACCACCAGATCTGTTAGAGAAACAACAATAAAAAATAACCCTTTGGATATATTTGGATATATTTCCTTTCACTGAAGGAAATGTGAAATACATTTGAAAGTTTTGATTAAGAATAGTCTTTACAACATCATTTCTAGGGTCAAATATTTTAAACAACATAAATATTCCTCAAAAGAAAAACAGTTATTTATTTTAGAATATGGTGTACCAACATCATAAAATATTATATAACCAAGAAAACATTGAAGTAGATATTTGAATTGGAATTATGTCTAAGATACTTTAATTGAAGAAAATCAAGGCATAAAAACCCTATGTACAGTATGCTACCATTCATGTTGAAAGAAAATAAAATAATACTTTTACTTGCATATCCTCTGGAAGAACACAGAAGGAGGGACATTTGTTGTTTTCAAGAGGTAGAACAGAGTGGTTGGAGAATATAGAAACTATTCTATAAAGCCCTTTGCAAATTTTTAATTTGGAAACATGTGAATAGAATCAACAATATAAATTTTTGACATTAATTGACATGATCTTATACATAGAAAATCCAAAAAACAACACCCCCCAAAAAAAACCTTAAAACTAATAAACAAACACAATAAATTTTTAGGATCAAAATCAACATACAAAAATCAGTAGCATTTCTATATGCCAATAACTAACAATTTAAAAATAAACTCAGGAAAATAACGTCATTTACAAAAGCTACAAAAATAAACAAGACACCTAGAAATAAATTTTTTTTTTTTTTTTTTTTTTTTTTTTGTGGAGACAGAGTCTCACTTTATGGCCCTCAGTAGAGTGCCGTGGCATCACACAGCTCACAGCAACCTCCAACTCCTGGGCTTAAGCGATTCTCTTGCCTCAGCCTCCCCAGTAGCTGGGACTACAGGTGCCTGCCACAACGCCCGGCTATTTTTTGGTTGCAGTTTGGCCGGGGCCGGGTTTGAACCCGCCACCCTCGGTATATGGGGCCGGCGCCCTACTGACTGAGCCACAGGCGCCGCCCAGACACCTAGAAATAAATTTAACCAAGGAGATGAAAGACTCTTCACTAAAACAGATGAACAATAGCTAAAAAAAATGAAAAGGATACAAATAAATAGAAACATATCCTGTATTCATAAATTGGAAGAACTAATGTTATTAAAATGTCATATTTCCCAAAAATAAGCTGCAAATTTCATGTGATTTCTGTCAAAATAACAATGTCGTTCTTCACAGAGATAGAAAAAGAAAAACTTCTAAAATGTGTGTGGAACCACAAAAGACCCCAAATAACCAAACCAATATCGAGTAAAAATAAAGCTGGAGGAATCATAGTATCTAATTTCAACTTCTAGTACAAAGCTATTGTAACCACAGTAGCTTGGTACTGCCATAAAAAATGACACCTACACCAATAAAACAGAATAGAGAGAACAGAATAGAGAGGACACACGTAAGCCTGGGCATCTACAGTTAACTGATTTTCCACAAAGGTGCCAGGAAGACACTTTGAGGAAAGGAAAATATCTTCAACAAGTGGTGCTGAGAAAATTGGATACATGCGTGCTGAAGAATGAAACTAGATCACCATTTCTCACCATATACAACAATCAATTCAAAATAGATTAAAGACTTAAATGTAAGACCAAAAATTGTGAAACTAATAGAAGAAAACATAAGGGAAATGCTTCATGAGATTCATCTGGCCAAGGATTTTCGGCTAAGACCTCAAAAGCACAGGCAATAGCTCTGAGGCCAAAGAACAGGTATGCACTGCCAACTGCTGCCACAACTGGAGCCTGAATACTGGCCTACATCTCATCCTAGTCCCCAGCAAACGTTCACCATGGCCTCCACTAGTAACTGCACCTTAGGCCACAGAGGACGTCAGATACCACTGACACCACGTACTGCTGAAGAAAACATACAGAGGCCACAGTACCACAGATACGCAAAGTGTCCTAACCAAACAACAACATGTAAACATCCTTAAGAAAAAATTCTTCCCTACAAAAGTAATTTCCAAAAAAATTGGAAAAAGCAACTATTAATGCCAGATGCACAGTGCTTGCTTCAGTAGCACATATACTAAAATTAGACTGCCAGATGCACAGATAACAATGTAAAAACACAAGAAGCATAAAAAAGCACAGAAATATAATACCCAGAGGAACACAGTAGTTCTCCAGCAACAGATCCACATTAAAAATAAATTCATAAAATCCCAGATAAAGAACTCAAAAACTTATTTTTAAAGAAGCTAAGTGAGATATAAGTGAATTCTGAAAAACGATGCAAAGACATCAGAGAAATATATTAGGATATAAATGAGAAATTTAGTAAAGAGATATTTTTACAAAGAACTAAATAGAACTTTGAAACTAAAGAATTCACTGAAGAAAATGTGAAATACATTTGAAAGCTTTAACAATAGACTAGATAAAGCAGAAAAAAAATCTCCGAACTGGAATATAAACTTTTGAAATAACTCAGCCAGACAAAAATTTTTCTTAAAGAATAAAAATGAATGATAAAACCCTTTGTGACATTTTGGACAAAATACCATGACCAAATTTATGAATTACTGTATCCCCAAGGACAAAGAGAACAAAAAAATTTAAGAAAAGGAATAAAAGACATATTTAAAAAAATAATAAAGGAAAAATTCCTAAGAGATTTGGCATTCAGGTATAGGAGGCACAACAATCTCTAGACAGATACAGTGGAAATAAGTCTTCTCCAAGCACCGTCTAAACTCAAATATAAAAAGCAAATCCTAAAAATAAGAGAAAGTATCTAATCATTAATAAAGGAAACCACATCAAACTAATAGCAGACTTCTTAACAGAAACCTCAAAGGTCAGTAGAGAATAAGATGACACAGTAAAAGTGCTGAAAGAAAAAAAAAATACTGGCCAAAAATATTACTTCCAGCAATATTATCATTCATAATTGAAGAAGAAATAAAGTCTTTCTTAGGGAAGCAAATTCTGAAGGAACTTAGTTTTCTAGCCATAAAAGAAATGATCAAGGGAGTTGTAAACCTGGAAGCAAAAGGGCGTTTAACATCATGAAAACACACAAAAGTGTTCCCTTTTCTCCACATCAACGCCAACATCTGTAGTTTGGAGATTTTGTTATGTGAGTCACTCTTACTGGAGTTAGATGATATCTCAAAATGATTTTGATTTGCATTTCTCTGATGATTAAAGATGATGAGCATTTTTTCATGTGTCTATAGGGCATGCGCCCATCTTCTTCACAGAAGCTTCTGTTCAAGTCCCTTGCCCATAATGAAATGGGATCACTTGTTCTTTTCTTATTAATAAGTTTGAGTTCTCTATGGATTCTGTTTATCAAACCTATGTCAGAAACATAACCTGCCACTTTGAGATATCATCTAACTCCAGCAAGAGTAGCCCACATAACAAAATCCCAAAACTACATATGTTGGTGTGGATGCAAAGAAAAGGGAACACTTCTCCACTGCTGGTGGAAATGCAACCTAATACATTCCTTTTGAAAAGACGTTTGGAGAATACTCATAAATCTAAAAGTAGACCTGCCATTTGATCCTGCAATTCCTTTACTAGGTGTATATCCAAAAGACCAAAAATCACTTTATAACAAAGATATTTGCACCAGATTGTTCATTACAGCTCAATTCATAATAGCCAAATCATGGAAGAAGTCCAAGTGCCCATCGACCCATGAATGGATTAATAAATTGTGGTATATGTATACCATGGAATATTATGCAGCCTTAAAAAGGATGCAGACTTTACCTCCTTTACGTTTACATGGATGGAGCTGAAACATATCCTACTTAGTAAAGTATCTCTAGAATGGACGAAAAAATATCCAATGTACTCAATACTATTATGAAACCAATTTACAATCACTCACACTTTCATAAGAAGAACAGATCACAACTATGGCCCAGGATGAAGGAGGGAGGTGGGAGGATGGCTGGGGAGGGGGGAGGTTAGATCAAGGGAGGGTGAATGGTGGGATCACACCTATGGTGCATAATGCAAGGGTACATGTCAGATCTATTAAGTATAGAGGATAAATGTCTTAACACAAAAATTAAGTAAACGAGATGAAGTATATATTAACCAGTGCAATGTAAGCATTCCTAATTCTATATGAAATCAGTACATTGTACCCGATAAAAGCATTTATGTATCTATGTGTTTATGATCTAATAAAAATAAAGAAAACACACAAAAGTGTAAAACACACTTGGAACACAATCACCCAAAGAAGGTAGAAAAAGCACTCAAATACTACAGAAATTCAACAAAGGACAGCAACAAACTATAAGAGATAAAAAAGGAAGAAAGAATATATGCAACAACCAAAAAACTACTAACAATATTATAGGAAGAAAGCCTTATATATCAGTAATAATCTTGAATATGAATAGATTAAATTACACATTTAAAAGATACAGAATGGCTGGATGGATAAAAAACATATGATTCAACCATATGTTCTCATAAGAAATTCACCTTACTATCAAAAACACATACAGAATAGAATTTAAAGTGATGGAAAACAATATTCCATGCAAAGGGAAACCACAGAGGAATACAAATATGTATTTATTTCAAAAAAAAAGGTTTTAAGTCCAAAACATTTTGAAAAATAGACAAAGAACATCATTATATAGGGCTAAAAAGATCAACTGAGCAAATGAATTGAGAATATAACAAGTCTAAATATACATTCAGCCAACACTGTAACACCCACATTCATAAAGCAAATATTACTAGATCTACAGAGAGACTGCAA
This sequence comes from Nycticebus coucang, assembly GCF_027406575.1. Taxonomy (NCBI): domain Eukaryota; kingdom Metazoa; phylum Chordata; class Mammalia; order Primates; family Lorisidae; genus Nycticebus; species Nycticebus coucang. Next base: position 101,805,914 of record NC_069783.1, on the reverse strand, counting down.
TGCAAGAATAGCATCCAACTGTCAGCATTATCATTTAGACAGAAAATCAACAGAAAAATATTGGATTGCATTTAAGACTGAGTGGACCTAATACAAATTTATAGAACATTCTACCCGACAGCTGTAGAATATACATTGTATGATGGACATTCTCTGGAATAAGAGAAAAGAAGAAAGACATAAAAAATTTTAAACAATGAAAATCATACCCAAAATCTCTTTGGATCCCAATGGAGTAAAACTAGGAATTAATACTAGGAAAAAATCTGCAAACTATATAAATACATGGAAATAAATAGCATGTTCCAGAATGACACCTTGGTCAAGGAAAAAAAATAGAATGAAAAACAAAAGTATTCTTAAAACAAAGAAAAATGGAAACAGTGTATAAAAACTTGTGGGTTGCAGAAGAAGCAACACTGAGAAAGAAGTATCTAGCAAGAAATGCTTATGTCAAAAAAGTAGATAGCTAAGTCATGGAAAAATCCCAAGTGCCCATCGATCCACGAATGGATTAATAAATTGTGGTATATGTATACCATGGAATACTATGCAGCCTTAAAGAAAGATGGAGACTTTACCTCTTTCATGTTTACATGGATGGAGCTGGAACATATTCTTCTTAGTAAAGTATCTCAAGAATGGAAGAAAAAGTACCCAATGTACACAGCCCTACTATGAAACTAATTAGGGACTCTCACATGAAAGCTATAACCCAGCTACAACTTAACAATAGGGGGAAGTGGGAAAGGGAGGGGGGTGGGTAGAGGGAGGGGGATCAGTGGGATCACACCTGTGGTGCATATTACAGGGTATTTGCGAAACTTGGTAAAGGTAGAATGTAAATGTTTTGGCACAGTAACTGAGATAACGCCGGAAAGGCTATGTTAACCACTGTGATAAAAATGTGTCAAAGGGTTTATGAAGTGAGTGTATGATACCCCATGATCATATCAATGTATACAGTTATGATTTAATAAAAAAAAAAGTAGAAACATTTACAATTTAACAAACTAAAAATGCACCTAAAAGAAATAGAAAAGCAACAGCAAATCAAACACAAAATTAGGAGAAGAAAATAAAGAATGATTAATTAAATAAAATGATAAATGAAATAGAAACTTAAAAAATGCAAAAAATCAATTAAAATAAAAGTTGTTTCTTTGAAAAGATAGATAAAAATCGACAAACTGCAGCTAGACCAACAAAGAGTAGACTCAGATGAATAAAATCAGAAATGAAAAAGACATTACAGCTAATATCACAGAGATACAAAAGACTATCAGAGAATATTAGGAACAACTAATGCTCCTAAACTGGAAAATGTAGAGGAAATGGATAAAGTACGATTGCAGCAGCATTCACATGCTTATTGCAGCACTATTCACAATTTTAAGAGTAAAATTTTGCAGAAGGAATTACCACGTGATCCAGCAATTCTATTGAGTATACATCCAATAAAGTCAATGTGTTGAAGATATGTCTGCTTGCTCATGTTTACTGCAGCACTATTCACAATAACCAAGATAGGGCATAAAGCTTAAGTATTCATTAGCTGATAACTGGATAAAGAAAACATGGTACATACACACAAAGGAACTGTTTAATCACAGAAAAGAATGACACACTGTGATTCACAACAACATGGATTAACCTAGAGGACCTTATGCTAAGTGAAATAAGCCAGACACAACAAGATAAATGCTACCTGATTTCAGTTATGTGGAATATTATCTATGAGAACAGTTGATCTCATGGAAGTGAAGAGTAGAATAGTGGTTACCAGAGGCTGGTGAAGGGCAGGGAGTAAGGAGGAGGCGGAGAGGGTGGTCAAGGGCACAAAGTCACAGTTAGATAGGAGGAATCAATTGTGATGTATTGCACAACAGGGTGACTATAGCAATAAAGTCACTTTAGCAATAATGCATTGTGTGTTTCAAAATAGCTAGAAGAAAGCATTATGAATGTTCTAACTATGAAGACATATATATGTTTGAAATGATGGACTTTCTAATTACCCTATTTAATCATTACATAATACATACATGTTTCAAACACTATATCCCATGAATATGAACAATTACTAGGTGTGAATTAAAAATAAAATTTAAGGGAAGAGGAGGGCATTTGGTGGGATCTCACCTAAAGTGCACAATACAAGGGTACATTTCAAAATAATTAAGAATAAATTTTAAATGCCTTACCACAAAAAATAAGTAAGTGAGGTTATGGCTATGTTAATCAGTTTGATTTAAGCATTTAACATGGTATATCAAATCATCACGTTGTACCCCATAAATTTACACAGTTATATTTTAATTAAAAATTAATAAAAAATAAACAAAAATTAAAGTAAAATTTAAGAAATAATTAGAACAGCTGAATTAAACTTTCACAGTCTAACATTTAGACCTCAACAGCATGTTTATACTGCATTTGAATATATTCAGTTCATGATGTACACAATTCTTATATCATGATCTGAAACCATTTGAAGTAATTCTCTTTCCATTTTATAGTTGTAATGAACAAAGCCAAAAGTATGTTTAAAATAAAAATAAAATAACAACAAAACCAGGATCAGTTTGAATGACTGTGAGAGCATTGAGAGATTGGGAGTACCCCCACTCTCCACCCACTTTCTCCAACATATGGCCTAAGACCACCCTCTGAGGAGTTCTCCCTGACAGGTGCAACCCTGCCCTGATCATCCCATCCACCTCTGCTCTTATTGCTCATATAACACTAAGTGCAGAGGACATTTATTTGATAGGAATTTTTTGTCCTTCCTGTGTCATCCAATAATGAGTAGTATTTGTAAGGTCAGGGACCATTTTCTTAACTTCTTTGGATGCCCAGAACTGAGCAAAGGATCAATCATACACATTGTAGTCTCCCTAAATTTATTTTGTGATAAAAATGAAATTTTCATGACTTAACTATAAACCATAAAATGTTCCAAAACACTGATCTCATTACTTTAGAGTTGTCCTATATTTGTATAGCCCCATAAAACCAAAATGTACCTTACGGTTTTAAAATGTAGGTTATAAAAAGAATAGAAATGTAAATGGATATGATTTTGAAATAGCAAGCATTGCATTAGAACACAAATCTGAACAAATAATACGTTTTATTAATAGAGGTTTTTTGAATTTCAGGTTAATATCAGGGTACATTCCATTAGGTTACATTGTGTTTTATGGAAAGAAGTATGGAGACTCCTCAAAAGAACTAAAAGTAGACTTTCTGTTTGATCCTACAATCCCATTACTAAGTATCTACTCAAAATAAAAAAATAATAATAAATAAAAGTTTTGTTTTAAAGTTTTGTTAGAGACTAAAGGCAAAATCATGGCCTTCATGTATATCACAAATGTCAAATGTCAATCAAGACTTTATCTGAAAGCTTATTACTGGTACTTCAAGCCATTTTCATAGATGGCTTTCTGTTAAAATATTAACTGCATTCCTCCATTTCCCTTCTCTTTCTCAGCAAGGTAAATTCTCAGTTGAAATATAATTTTCTTTTTCCAGCCCATTTACATCTGTCTGTGTCATCTGTAAGATAAGGAATGAAGAATATATAGAAATAAGGAGCAATGAATTATTATCCTTAAAAATTGGGAAATTACATTTTTCTAACTTTCCTAGAGACATTTTTTTTAAGCATTGAAAAGTGCGATTTTACTTACTGATTTTTACTCATTTAAATAAAGCATTGAAGAAGGACTAAGCATATTTGAATATGTTTGGCTTTAAAAAGAATTAGGTAATACCTTGTATTTTCCCCTCGAATAATGTTTTCCTTTTTATTTTATTTTTTTTTCTTTGACACTCCTGTTTTATTTTTATTATGTTTTTTTCTATTAATATTAAATCATAGCTGTGTATACTCAAGGGACACATTCACTTAATACAAGACAGGGATTTTTCTCACATTTTCTAAAAAATTCTTACACCATTGACTATATTTTGAAACCCAAAATTTAAATTTTCAGTTCTGAAAATAGGAAATTGAAAGGACCTTCTGGGGCAATGGTGGGTGAAGGCCAAGAACGGGGAAGCCCAGGGACATTGGGGTAGAAATCAATAATTCCCAAAATTTGTTAAGTTGAGAAACAAGCTCACATTTTTGAACTTCTGCAACCTTTGCAGAAGTGGCAAAGTACTGCTAATCATGTAGGGAGCTCGTGGGTGCTTTGTGGCGGAGAAAATAAAGACTTAGATCCTCTTAATCTTTCAAGAGGTAGGTAAACAGATTTCTCTATACCTTTTCTGGTAAGGACTTCTAAGGAAGTTTTGCACACACGAAAAGGGAGAACAATACGGATAATTGCCAAGGCGTTCTTGTCTTGCACGTCAACGTACAGCAGACACATGAGTGGGAAACATTTATATCATGAGTCTCAATCTGGGTACAAGTTAGAATCCTCTAGAAGACTGTGCAAAGCATAGCTGGCTGAGAGATTGTGATGCAGGGGAGAAGAAAGAAACCAGCTACCAAAGAGGGAGTTTTCCTCCGACTCCATCTTTCTGCCCAGCGCAGGCATCAGAGGAAGCTTGATCTGGTAACTACATCAAAACTATTTTAATTTAGAATCAGATTAAAAATCATGTTTCTTACTGTTTCTTGATGCTGGTGAATTCCACTGATATATTTTCTGCTAGTGATCAAGTTGATGGAATAGCTTATTTTTCTTGGAAAATTCAAATATGAAGTTGGAGAGAGGTATGAAAAATAAAGATTCTTATTTGAAAGGATTGTCTTCTCTACCAAGTCTTTGAATAGAGCACTCCACCAATCTTTATTGAACCAATAAAATGTGGTTTTTACCTAACATAGGGTTGGTGTTAGAAAATGCCCACTGAGCAATGTTTTCATCAGGCAGCTTTAACTGAGGGACTAGAGCCCACACCCACCATACAGTGTAGATCACTGCACCATGTAAAGGGTTGATCATTGTACTGTGCACCGATAACTCACACAAGTATTTGGCATAGATCACTGTGTTTGTGATGTGGAGACCACATGACCATATAGTATAAAGAGAAGGTCCCTGAAGTGGAGGGAATAGATTACTGAGGAGTGCAGGGTGTCAGCAGAATTCAGTGTAGGGAGTAGATCGCTGGGTAGACTGCAGCAGACCACTGCAGTGCCATGTGGATCACCGTGCAGTTTCCATCAGCATGCACTGTAGAGAGTATATCACTGTGCTCAGTGGAGGCAGAGTGTAGCACACCATACAATGAAGGGGGCAGATCTCTGGGTCACACAGCATGAATATCATTGTGTAATGTACAGCATGAGTCACTGCAAACTGCAGAGTGCAGGGCACAGATGCCTATGCAACGTAGCAAGTAGATCATTGTGCAATACAGAGTGCAGACCATTGTGTAGCACAGGGTGCAGATCCCTGTGTGTGGTAGGGTACAGACCTCTGGACGGTGTAATATACTAATCCCTGCATGGTACAGGGTATACGTCAGTGTGCAGTGCAGGATGTAGACTATGGCTCCGTGCAAGTGAAGAGACCCTGCTGTGTGGTGCACATCACTAAGCCTGCAGGGAGAGCTGTGTCTGAGTTTGAGTTACCATCTTGTGCACAATTGTCAGATACTTCATTTGTATGAGAGCAATGTATGTTTCAGTGTGTGCTTGCCCTTGGTGCTTTTCATGTGTATCCCTATGGGCAGCCATCTGAACAGAGAGTTAACCGTGCCTCATGCAGATAGAGAGGAAATCAGAAACTACAGGGCATGTGATGGTTGAATGTTTTACAACCTGATGGGGCAGGACACTACCACAGTATTCTTGAAACCATTTATGAAAGACTAGTAAAAGTGAGGCAGGACCAGCACCTGCAAAGGGGCTCAGCAGCTGATAAGGGTCACTAGAGGAGATGAGAGCAGGGCTCTTAGGGAAGGTGGACTATTGCATGGAGTGCAGGCTGTGGCAGCACAAAGCCTATGCAAGGCCCAGTTGAATAAGACATGAGGTTACAAGTGAGTTTCCTTCAATAGGGTGGTCCAGGATCCACAAACGTCAGCATCACTTGGAATTCTTCTTAGGAAGATTTTTCAGCCATCCCCTGCTAAAAAAGAATCTGGGAATATGAATTTTTGGTCAATCATTCCAGATTGAAAAGTCATTCCAAAGTCAAAATCATTTGACTTTCAATTGCATTAAGGTTTAGAATGGCTGGTTATATGATGGAGCTATGTGTGCAGGTCTGGAGAAGCATCCTGAGGCCAGAAGAGCAGAAGGGGAGGTCAGTAGAGCAGAAGGGGAGGTCCCTGCACACTTGGTCAGAACTGGGACTCCTCCTGAGCCCGGGAGGGTTGGAAAGAGTAGGAATAATCCTGCCTTAACATAGTTGCTAAGATGCCAGCAAACAAATGTAAGGCACCGTGAGGGAGTATCACCGAAATTAAGGGAGTGAGTCATGTCTTCCCCAGTCTCACCCTCCTATTTTCCCTGAGGAATGTGGGTAGGTGGCCTGGAGCCTGGTCTGAGAATGAGTCCTTTTCGAAGAAGGAAGTAGGACCATGGGCCTTGCTACTGATGGAATACAGACAAGAAATGTCCCTACTTAACAGACATTATAGAAAACATATACACATCCACAAAGGTTATGGTACTTAGTACCTCCAAGTATGTAATTCCCCAACCGAAGATGTTTAATGGGTGTTCACTGCCTGTGAAATTCTTCACGAATGTCCCAGCATAGCCTTACTATCAAGTCTGCCCACACACCTTCTAGTCCTGCCTCCTACCTATTTTTAGATGAGCTGCAGATGAACTCCACCCCACTCCTGGCATCCTGCCCTCTGCAACCCCAACACCTGCCAATCTGCTGTACTGCACAACCTGTCAGCAGCTTAATCCTTCAAGCTCCTTCATCAAGCCCTTTGGATCCCTCTTGATCCATTCTCTCGCATGCCCTGACCATCTTCTGTGAGGTCTTACACCCTCTTGCCTCATGTTCTGACTGTTTGTGGTACACTGATCCATCCATCTGGCTGGGCTGGGGAATGAGTTCTATGCTGTCATCATCACTAAAATTTTTCCTGAGATTATAGCACACTTTGCACATAGTAGATTCTCAAAAAATATTGATTTGACTTAGACTTGGAAATTTTTTAAAGGTTCAATATGATAGACTCAATGAAAAACTTCTTATTAAGTTCAGAACTGTCTGGCTTAGTGAAAGTATAAATAAGGCAGCCTTGTAATATGAGGAACTCGCACCACTCCCTCACCCTCACTATCAAATACAGCAGCTTTTCTGCTCCCTGCCCTCCACCCCATGATTTGCGAGGGATACTCAACCCTCCCATGTGTCCACTCTGACCTGACCCTATTATTCACCAACTGCTGACAGCACCAGTCTGCAAATGCTTAGGGAGTCAGAACCCCAGTCAGTCTCGGTGTCTGGACACAGGGCTATTCATGGAAACTGCATATTTGAGGTACCAATAAGTATCAGCAGAGAGAGAAAACTTGATTGCCCTTTTCTCCAGGAGAGTTCTATTTGAAACAAAAGGCCTGATTATCAAACCTTTGACACAAAAACAAAATGAGCTGATGGTGTCTTCTGATTATGAACTGAAGGTTTTCTGCAAACTTCATCCTGAGTGCCTCCTGCCAGGGCCTTTGGGCACCGCATGATTAAATTTGACTGACAGGCTTTAGGACCAGGGGTTGTTAATTTATAAATTAGCCACATAATGTCTTATGAATGGGTTGTTGGGCCTCCCTAAGCATAAGCCTTTGGAAGCTCCAGGACTGTGGGAGATTTGAATTTGGAGGGAAATTATTCTATTAGCTCAGCACAATCTGGCGAAGCATGTACAGGCTTCAGAGAACTCCAAATGCCTTTGATTGGCCTGTCTTTTGATTGAATTCAGAAATCATCTGTTGCCTGCAGCTGACCATTTCTAAAGCTGCTAACTGTTGCAGTTTTCTTGAAGCCATGGGCTAGAATTGGTGTGTACAGAACAAAGACAAGACATGTCTTCATTCCCCCCACGAGCAATGATAGAGCATTTTCTTGGCAGGCAAACGTATGAAGTCTCACAACACATACTCTAGTGAGATCAAAAATACGGTTTCACCGTTCCCTTTTAAAATTTTTGAAAGCCCCTGTGGCTGCAAACACACAGAAAGATGAAAATAATTTGTGCAAACAACAAAGATTTTAATAATTCTATACATTATCTTTTTCCCTTTTCACGGATAGAAACAGACATGGTCCAAATATAAAGTTAAGATATAAGGAAAAGCAAATACCTCGAATCAGAAAGTGTTGTGCAGTGGATTAGAGAATGTTCTTGCTTTGGGTAAGGAGAGGACCTGCTGTTAGGTTCCTACCGTTCCCCAAGCCTCCCAGTGTGTGGGCTGCTGGTGCAGAGATAAACCTATGACCCCTCACTCTGACCTGTGTCACTTGCCGGGCCTCGCTTCTGCTGCTCTTCACCCCTGCAACACCTCTGAGGGTTGCTGGTGAATTCTGTGACTAGATTTTATGCTGTTTTTTCACATGTCCTTGTATAATATTCTCACCTTCAGAGAAAGCGAAAGTGTTGGGTACAGAGAGGATGCAGAAAGATGGGGATTTCTGGTTGGAGGGTTAATCAGAGCAAACCTTTCAAAAGCAGCTTTCAAAACAGTACTGAGTCAATACATTTGCTTCTGAGGATTCAGCCTAAGGATCAAATCCCAAACATGAGTGGACGTTCAAAAATAACATGCTCATTGAAGCATCTGAGACAAGGCTACCCTCTGGTAAAGAACGAATGATTTCCCATATGACAGGCCAGTGTGTCGGAATGATTCTTTAGGTAGACATGGAAGTCACCATATTTGTGTTTTCAGGCACTTTGGAAAGTAGGGCATCTTTTCATCTCATGTTACACCAAACCATGGAGTACTTACAATCACTATTGTCATTTCCCAATTGACAGAGACTTAAGAGCTTAATTGAACCTATACAACGAGCTGATACTTGGCAGAACAAAGGTTTCCACCCAGGCATTTTAAGTCCAAAACTTGAGTATTTGGCATCTTTCTTTTACTGCAGGAGAATCCCCTCACTTTACACAAGGAAACACATTCTACTCCTCACTAAGATCCGCTGCCGTAATGAGCCATCAAATTTCCCTTCCCAAGGTGGTGTGGCCCTTGGTGATGAGGGTAGAAAATGGCTAAGAACTGTTGCTCTAATCAGGAAAGACCCCAGAGAATATCAGGTCCCTACTGTCCCTGGAAATTCTACCCAAATATAACGATACTTCCATCTACCTTAGCCAGCATAACACAGACCAGAATTGATTTCTTTTCTATTAGATGAATGAGAATCAGGCAGGATCTCTGGGCCATTGTTTTTAGCATGAATTTATTCATAATACCTACTCTAAGCCAGGCACTATGCTGGGAGTCCAGGCTGTGGAAACTGAACACATGTCCCAGCATTTAAGGAGCTCAGAGTACAGTCTAGGAGAAAGGCGTGTAAGTAGGAGGTTCTAGTGAGCTCAGTGATGACGGAATGGGCTAGAGGGTGCATATTCTCAGGTGATGCAACCATCCTAGCCCTACCATATTCTGTATGTCCTTTCCTCATATTTTTCTCACAATATTTTTTCTTACGTGATATCCTCAAGAAAGCAGAATATTTGTTACTGTCTTGTTAACAGAAGTCAGTGGATCTTAGAGTGGACTCCCCCAGTATGTGTTCACTGCTTCTAATGTTTAAATCAATTGCTTCTCCATGGAGCATTCATCACTTAAGCTTTGGGAAAAAAGAAGGATGAAAACAAGACCAAGCTGGATTATTATGGATCCTGATGTTGAAAAATTATATACAGCTCATGTAAGTGTAACACGTGGCATACCTTAGAATTCCCAGTTCCTTATGAAGATATACAAAGTTAAAATATTTACTTTGATTACATAAGCCTGTGTGTGTATATCTGAACACAAAATGCACAAAGCATTATTTTGGTCCATTCATAAGCAATATTCTCATTGTAGAAATTTTAAACATAACACCCCACTAAGGCACAGGTTATCAACTTGTTGTCCTCCTGGAGTGCAGCTGGTTTCTCAAAGGTAACAGAAGCTTACAAAAGACTCTGTGACTTGAAGACAACTCTCCCCCGCCACGCCCCAATACCATTTGGGCTCTTCCTCTCTCCTCAGACTATGGGGACCAGCAATCTGTGCTAGCTCAGGTACAACAGCACTGGGTTTAAGGTGTGAGCAAGAGAAAGGCAAGGGGATAAGGGACGCTGGCAAGCTGCTTGGACTGGACAGACACCCTCTATTGATGTGCACAGTGCCTCTGTAAGGTGAGGTCCCAGGAATAACAGTGAGGCTTTTAGAAAAGTGTTGAGAATAAGTGACGAGCATTGCGGAGGGATTATCACCCCCTTTCACCCTCAGCCTTTGTGAGAGACTGGGACTTTGGCCTCCCTAATCCAGACCTTAGTGCCCTCATCAGCAGGAAACGTAATTGTATTTACATCATAAGATGGTGGGACAGAACCACAGCCAAGTATGTGAAGCACAGAGCTTCATGTGAGTCTCCTCCATATGCACACATTTTTCTCCTTTTTCCCCCAACTTTCCTGAGTAGATGGGAGTCCCAAAGGCATCAGTAGGTGAGGGCAGTGTGATGATAAGGGATGAAATCTATTAGTTGTGCAAACTGTGACATAACAGTGCAAGCACATCCCCGTGTAGGCAGTTTGATGGTTTGCAGAGCAGTGCTGTATCTATTACCCATCCCTGCAGTGATCCTGCTAAACGGTCCTGAAAGACTCCAGAGAGGACACAGAAGATTTAAAGACAAAGCGTGAAACAATGGGAGCACAGGTAGGAAGGAAGATGGTGATGGAAAATCTAACTGTGGAAGGTGGTGGGAAGCCTCTTAAATATTTTATTGCCAGAAAGGTGCTCCTTCCTCCACAGCCTGTGTGTGTCTGCACATGCATTGTTGACAGGCGTACAAGTGCACAGAATGAATGAGCACACAAGAGGTGAGGGCACATGGTAGCTGGGGCAGAGACCAGAGTTAGTACTTTAAGAAAAAGGGAATAATAACTTAGTATCTCCACCACTAGTGCACATGTTCCACGTGCTAAGAAATTCATCACCGATGCCTGACTTCCCTCCACCCTCCACACCACTCTACCAAACACAAAAGGCTGGTGTGAAGGCCTTTCTGTGGAAGAGGAATACAGAAGCAAACAAGAGTGAGGTGGGAAATTGAAGGGAAGGGAAGAGGAGGCAGCCAAAGATACCCCAAGGGTGTTTATGTGTGATGAAAACATAAAGGAATTTTAATTTGTTCGTGCTTGACAGCTGCAGAAATGTGGGACCCTGAGCAGAGTGTGTCAGAAGGGAGAATTACTCTGTCTCTCTTCCACAGCTTAAGTCACACAAAAGGGGTGGAGGATAAGCTCATGGATCTCATGACCCCGTACTGTGTCACAGCGGGGTTTAGCACTTCATCTGTACCACCACCCGCCTGGAGACACTTCCCAAAACCTCTTTATGAACACAGGGGCTGAATTTGCAGAACAGTTTGGGGGAATGTGACAAAATAGAACATGTTTTCATGTCTAAAACAGAAAATACCCAAAGTCTGATGAAAGTTTGCCTTTGCTGCTCCATCAGAACAGGAGATTTATGAACTCATTCATTTTCAAGGACTAAAATGCAGGCCACTCTGGCAAGTATATAGGTCAGCAGGTGGCCTCACCTTCCCCCTTGAGGGGGCTGCATTGCATGGCTTGGGGGGATTTATAGGAGCAAGTGAGATTCACTTGCAAAAGGAGCATCTTAACATAGTCTTAACTGGATCCCCTAAGCACAGTGCCTAGTCAGGTATTCTTTTAAGCACAGATCCTTATATTTCATAAGTAGTTAGAGATTATTTCTTTTTTGCTTTGAGGCAGTTTTCAGAAAAAGTGCAAAAGGTAGGTACTTTTCTTGGAAAGGCTACATTTCTACGGGGAGTAAGTAATGTGGGTTTTGCTGCATGGGTCCTGCAGATGGGAAGACACACACCTTCCTTCTCACATACGGAAAGATGGAACCAAAAACGGTAAACACTGGTAATAGTAACTTTTCAAAGGAGGCTCCAGCACTTCTTAATTCAGTGTTTTCTCTCCCTAAAAGTGAGAGAATATTTATTTATGTTTTATTGGTTATAAATGAAATGCATGCTCATTCTAGGAAAAAAAGTCTTTAAGTATAAAATAAGAAAATTAAGCATAAAATTAACTTGTCACACTGCTACTAAAAGATTATGGCAGTTAACATTTTGGTGGATTTTCTTCAAGTTCTTTATTACTAATTTTTAAATACTACCTATTAGTGTTGGGGAGATTTTTTGATCACTATTTAATTAAACACTGTATCATGAGTAACTTCCTATGCTTCCACATATTCTACACTCAACATTAATATTAATTCTATAACATTCAATTCATTCAGTGAAATAGCTGCTTTACTGAATGGATATGTCATTGTGAATCTGATCATTATCTATTTTGAGGCAATTGAGTTGTTTCCGTTTTGTTTGTAAATATAAGGGATATTTTTCAGTTGGCATTTATACACATATATGTGAATACTAGGCTCATTTAAAAATTATTTCCTGATAGTAGATTTTTAAAATTGGAACTGCAGGGAACTTTCAGGTGGTTCCCTGTGGACACAACTCAAGATGCCTTTTCCTGAACAGGTGAAGGGTGAGCACGCAGGCAAACACGGGCCTGAATAGCCACCTCTCAGTGATTAGATGAGAACTTCCAAGAAAACCTGACCAAAATTTCCTCTACACCTTTCTGCCATCTATCTTTTCATGCCAGAAATGCCTTTAACATGAAACTAACACTTCTTTTTTACAAAATAGACATATGTTGTGATGTAAATAGTTGTGGAAGAGAAACATTTTCACTGCGGGTGATTAAACCATGTGCCCCTTCCCATTCCTCACATTCCAGCAGAATTTTATAAATACAGAGACAGCAGACATTAGGGTCTTAAAATGGAAGTAGCAGGAAGCCAAAGGAAAAAGATTAGATAGAAAACTAAATCCATGCCTGTCACAATGTTCCCATGCATATTTGATGAGAGGAGAAGAGAAGCTTAACTCTTCCCTCACAGTAAATAAATAAATAATAGGTTCTCAAGGATTGGAGTTAACCTCCTACCTGGTTAAGAACTTGCAAGCCTGCGTCAACCAACTTCCACTTCTAGATAAGCTGAATGAATGAGGATGAATTTACCTTCCTGCTGGAAGCAACGACAACTAAAATGAAACAAAATATGATTAATAGTGGTTTTTAAGATTTTGGATATTAGGTATGACCCCTGATAGGTGAATGAGAGTGTCCCCAAAGAGATGGAAAACAAATGGGGCAGATTTTAGGAATGCCCAAGTATACTAGTAACAGAGTTTGTGGAATATGACAACAAGAGGCAGAACAAGGCAGCTAAGGATTACATTAGCAGAGAACAGAAAGTTGCACAGAGAAAGAAGCTCCAAAATCTTGAAATGGTCTCCCTTAAGTATTAAACAGAATACTGATCATTTGAGAAAACTACTCAAAACTTAAAACAAACAAACAAAAAAACTATCTGTAAAGATTAAGTGAAAGTGCCCAGTGCTGACATGCAAAGGGGAGGCATAGAACTTGTTCCCAGAATCCAGTCTGGAAAACTTCATAATTCATGGATCATTAGATTGCATAATGAGAAAGGATTGCCCTCAGTATGAAATAATTATCCCTAAACTAAAGGCTACTCTGATCCAGTGTAAGAAATCTTAAGAGCAAGACACAAATAGAGAAAACAGTTCCTAGGTGCTAAAAATGTATATTTCAGAATATCTATAAAAATACAAACATATCCATGCAAATCAAGGTAAAATTTGCAGCATCTGGCATTTAATATAACATTGTCAGTCATATAAAAGAAGTAGGAAAATACAACCTATAATACAGAGAATAATAAACCTATTAAATCTGATCCAGAAATGACACATATTAAAATTAGTAGCCAAAGACATTAAAACAGTTTTATAACCATATTTCATATGCTCAAAGACAAAGACATCAAATATATAAAAAGATCAAAATCAATCTTGTAGAAAAATACATATATATTTTATATCTATGAGATAAAAATACACTAGATTAACAGTGTATTAGATATAATAAAAGAAAAGATTAGTGAACATAAAGCAATAGAAACCACAATTTAAAAAAAAAAAAAGGAGAAAGAAAAAGTAAAATAATAAAAGCACTTCAGTGGTCTGTGGGACAACTTGAAATAGATTGATAGGTAGGTAGATAGATGGATAGACAGACCCTAAGGTGACATAAAAACATTTGAAGAACCCATGACAAAAAATTTCCAAATTTATTAAAACTGATAAGTCCAGGGCCTCACCTGTGGCTCAGAGGAGTAGAGCGCTGGCCCCATATGCTAGAGGCGGTGGGTTCAAACCTAGCCCCGGCCAGAAACTGCAAAAAAAAAAAAAAAAAGCCCCCCCCCAAAAAAACTGATAAGTCCATGATATCAAGAATTTCAGTGAACCCCAAGCACAGTAAAAATAAACAAATTACATCTACCTCCATAAAAATCAAATTGTTCAAAATGAGTAATTTAAAGAAATCATAAAAGAAATTAGAGGAAAAGACACATCATATACATAGGAACAAAGATAGAGTTATGGCAGATTTCATTCCAGAAACAATGCAAGTGATAGGACAGTGGATCAGAATCTTTAATATACTGAAGAAAACCCTGTCCACCTAGAAATCTATACCCAGCAAAAATACTTTTACCAGTTTGATGAAAATATTTCAAATTGTATATAAAACCAGCGCATGGTGCCCCATGATTGCATTAATATACACAGCTATAATTTTTAAAAAACAACTCTTTTGAAAAATAAAGTTGATTCTCCAAAGTAGACATACAAATGATTAATATTTTATTAAAGATGCTCAACATCATTAGTCATAAAAGAAATGTACATACAACTACATACAATTCACACATATAGTGTGGCCTTCATGTTCTTAAAATCTGCTCTGTGTTGAATTCCATTAAGTAGCCATCAACTATACAACTTTTTATAAACTTTAAAACAGTTGTACCAGAATTTTATTAGGATATTTATTTATCAATGTAAGAATGGGAGCTTAATCTCATCTGAAGAGATTAAATCTTCTACTCTTACTAAGCTTCTAATTTAAAGAGCTAGGGTTTTTTTTTGTTTCTTTGTTTGTTTTGGCCAGGGCCAGGTTTGAACCTACCACCTCCAGTATATGAGGCCAGCACCCTACTCCTTTGAGCCACAGGCGCTACCCTAAAGAGCTAGTTTTAAATAAGCATATATAGTATGGTAGGAAAACAAAAATCCTTCCAAAAGTTATTTGCACTTTGAGACTTTATTTCTTTATCCAGTCTGAGTTTGCCTCTGTTATAAAAAATCTTCAGGATAAAAATCTCACTTTATGCCCATCACCATAAGATCATGAATAGTAGACTACTTTAGACCACTTTAGATCTTGTTATAGATTGGGAATCCCTTATGCAAAATGCTTAGGACCAGAAGCGTTTCAGAGTTCAGATTTTCCCAGATTCCGGGATATTTGCATACACATCATAAGAGAAATCTTGGGGATGGGACTCAAACCTAAACGCAAAATTTATTTATGTTCCACAGCTTATACACCTAACCTGAAGGTAAATATATAAGGTTTTTAATAATTTTGTGCACATCTTGCCTATGTACGTGCCATTTTATTACTTTTGTGGGCATGCTTGCATGGAGGAAAGTGGGACGCTGTGGAAAGGCATATCACAGCTGAAGGGGGCTGACAGGCCTTTTGTCTCCTGGAAAGGCTGAATAAATTCCATTCCGGGCACCTGTGTTTTGACTGCCACCTCTCACATGAGGTCAGGAGAGGGATTTTCCACTTGTGGTGTCCTGTCAAGGTTCAAAGAGATTCTTATTTTGGAGCATTTCAAATTTCAGATTTAAGAAAGAGGGACGCTCAACCCGTACCTGCCTTGTTGAAATCAAACCAGTACATCTACATTCATGAGCCATTGACCCAGTAACCAGCTAACCATGACTTAGTTGAATTATTGATATAAAAGTAATTAAGAAGATTAGACATTGTTGCTAACCTTGGGGTTTTTGAATATTTTAAAGTTTTAAACTTTTTGTCCTTTTTTAAAAATTTCTGTTTGAGATGAGGGTACAAATGATTAGGTTGGGTTATTTGCATTTGCAAGGTAAAGTTTAAGTTGTAGCTGTGTCCTTCACAGGAAGTAAGCCATACAGCCACACATTGTTCCAGCTATATTTTAATAGTAAGTATTGGAAGTTATATAGAAAGATAACTTGATACAGTGCCTAAGACACAAGGAACTTTTTTTTTTTATTAAATCATAGCTGTGTACATTAGTATGATCATGGGACACCATACACTTGGTTCATAGACTGTTTGACACATTTTCATCACACTAGTTAACAGTCTTCCTGGCATTTTCTTAGTTATTTTACTAAGACCTTTACATTCCACATTTACTAAGATTCACATATACCCTTGTAAGATGCACCACAGGTGTAATCCCATTAATCCCCCTCCGTCCACCTACCTCCCCCCTCCCTCCCCTCCCTTTCCCCCTTCTCCCTATTCTTAGGTTGTAACTGGGTTATAGCTTTCATGTGAAGGTCCTACATTAGTTTCATAATAAGGGTGAGTACATTGGATACTTTTTCTTCCATTCTTGAGACACTTTACTAAGAAGAATATGTTCCAGCTCCATCCATGTAAACAGAAAGAGGTAAAGTCTCCATCTTTCTTTAAGGTTACATAATATTCCATGCTGTACATATACCACAATTTATTAATCCATTCATGGATCAATAGGCACTTGGGCTTTTTCCATGACTTAGCAATTATGGATAGGGCTGCAATAAATATTCTGATACAAATATCTTTGTTATGATGTGATTTTTGGTCTTCTGGGTATATGCCCAGTAGAGGGATTACAGAATTGAATGGCAGATCTATTTTTAGATCTCTAAGTGTTCTCCGTATCTCTTTCCAAAAGGACCCCTGGGCAATTGAAGCTGCTTCAAAAATACACTATTGGGACTCGATCAAACTAAAAAGCTTCTGCACAGCCAAGAACACAGTAAGTAAAGCAAGCAAACAGCCCTCAGAATGGGAAAAGATATTTGCAGGTTATGTCTCCGACAAAGGTTTAATAACCAGAATCCACAGAGAACTCAAATGCATTAGCAAGAAAAGAACAAAGGATCCCATCGCAGGCTGGGCAAGGGACTTGAAGAGAAACTTCTCTGAAGAAGACAGGCACACGGCCTTCAGACATATGAAAAAATGCTCATCATCTTTAATCATCAGAGAAATGCAAATCAAAACTACTTTGAGATACCATCTAACTCCAGTGAGACTAGCCTATATCACAAAATCTCAAGACCAGAGATGTTGGCGTGGATGTGGAGAAAAGGGAACACTTTTGCACTGCTGGTGGGAATGCAAATTGACACAAGGAACGTTTATCATTCATGTCCTATCATTCATTCAGCCTTTAGTCCCCAAGACACCTGAGGGCAAAGGATTCAGCTGAAATAAGTAAAGGATGCTTACCCCAACATTATATTTGCTAAAATTGCTTTTGCCTTCTCCTTTCCAGTCCTGTCTGTAGACAGTGTTGCCAGCTGACCTCACCCCTCTTCCCTCCAGACACCTAGGCTGCTGCTTCTGTGCCTATTCATCAGCTGCCATTCCAGGCACCAGGCTGACTTAGCAACACCATGAGCCAGGGCCATGCTTTCCACTTCCTGCTTTCCCCCTCTAGTATCCTAGATTTTTCTAGGACCTGTTACTTCAACCCATGCCACACAGTGGCACAGACTACCCACAAACCAAAGGCTCCCCAGCCGTGTTCACTATTTGTGTGATGATGTGCTACCACGATCGCCTGGGAAGTCAGAAGTGTAGAGAAACGTAACTGATTCCCGTCTGCTGTGGCCCAGGAACCCACAGCTACCTCCCTGTTCCTTCTTCAGGGCCACGTGGCACTGCGCGATCCACCTGGCACGCCCTTCACAGTGCTCGCGCGCGCCACCTAATGGCTGCGTCTAAGCTGTCTTCCCTCTGAAGCCAGATAAGCAGCCTGCGCGATGGAGACTGAAAAGCAAAGGCGGTGCCTGTGGCTCAAGGGGTAGGGCAGCAGTCCCATATGCCAGAGGTGGCAGGTTCAAACCCAGCCCCGGCCAAAAACCACAGGAAAAAAAAAAAAAAAAAAAGCAAAGCTGAAGCCAAACAGCTGACCTAGTCTCTCAGCTCACAATTTATTCCCACCCCCAACCCCGTTCCACCCCAATTGTGAGGATATTTGTTTCCGGAGACTTTCAGAAAGTAGTCATACATAGACAATAGATGTTGTGCTATCAGTAAAGGCTACTTTGATAAGGTAATGTTTTCAGGCTACTCTTTGCTGTGCTGCAGAATTGCTGATCTTCTACCAAATAAAATTTGGTGGATCTAATCCAAGGATCGGTACATTCAAGTGTTCCAGACAATAGCTGAAGATGCAGTAGATGGGTCCTCAGTCCTCTTTTTAAGGACTGATGAATTCTGTTTTTCATCATTTTTCTAAAACGTAGAAAGATTTAAATACTAGGTGCAATGTGTTTGGCTAAAAGGTTAAATGCAAGTAGAAGAAACTAAAGAGCTCAAAGCGTTGTTTAGCAGAAGCAGAATGACTATAGCTATAGAAACTCTCAAATGAAGGAAAAAGTGGCAGGGTCGGGGGAAGAGGAGCAATAATGTGAAAATCACTAGAAATAAACTCCCAGTTGCTGTGGGATTGAAGACAAATCTCTAAGTGCTGACAGCAGCTCCCCTTTGGGAGACAAGTATTTTTGAATTTTTATTTAGCCTTTATAAGACAGGCATAATCTCACCGAGGAAAAGAGTCCTTCTCCTGAAAAGCCATCCCATACCACATACTTGTATGTTCGCAAAATGTGCAAACATGCAAGGGAAAAACACCCCATTTGGGCTTCATCAAGCTGATATCCAAGACTATTCAAGAAGATGCCTTTGTTTTTCTATTATTTTGTTCAATATTATTGATTTTCAAAATTAAATAGAGTGTCTTAAATGCTTCCAATCTTCCAGAATTGAAATCCAATGAGAAGAGGTAAAAAGTAGGGAGAGGGGGCAGCGCAAGAGAATAGAGCATGTAATACCTGCATCCAGAGTTTGTGGAATTTTAAAAAGTTAAATGGTAATACAAAGGATATAGTAAATTAAAATATGATTAAATGTCAACAAAATAGTAGGCTATAGATAGCCCAGCAACCTAAAAGAAAGCAATGCCTGCTGTGTGGTGGAATAGTTAGGAATACAATTTAGTTAAGTAGAGAAGTGGACTAGTTAAACTTGAGAAAAAGCCTTAAAGGGAGAGCTGGGGAACAAATTGAACTGACCCTCCCAATCAGAGGAAGAAACATAAAGCAAGTTGGGTGGCTAATTGAGTTGTAGAGATAAATCCTGGGATCTAAACTGATTAGATTCATATACTGAATCAATTCTCCATGAGTTTCATCACTCCTCTAACCACAATACCTCCAAGAAATAGCACAGACGTTTCCAGTGAAATCATATCTTATCCACAAGTACTGGGATGAGGACATCCCTTGGTAACAAGAAAAGCCAATTATTATAGCTCAAATGGTACTACCTGGGATTTTTAGATCTTCTGATGCCTCAGTCATCATGTGTATAAACAAGGAAGCTGAAAGTAAAATGAAAGAAAAGAATTTCTGGACTGAACCTGCACTCATAAATGTTTTGCAGAGAACATCTAATTAAGAAATTCCATACAATTGCAACTCCCACTTTGCTGCGTGAATAACTAGGCAGCCTTCTCTTTAGAGTGGAGTCAAAATCAGCAGAATAAAGCTCACAGTTCGAGGTGGTCATTTCTATTTTTTTAAGTCTTTTTACATAGATCATAAATACATTTATGCCCATTTCAGTGTGTTGATTATTTGTACAGATTGGAGTGCTTAAATCATACTAATCAGCATAGCTTTCATCTCATTTACCCATTTATAGCATTGGGACATTTGTGTTCTACACATGATAGAACCAACTTGTACTTGCAAGGTGCTCCATAGTTGTGGTCACCTACTATCTCCTACTATCCCTCCAAGTCCCTCCCAATCCCTCCCCCTCCCCTTCCCTCCTTCATCATAGCCTAAAGTTGTGTTTCATTTTTCATATGCAAGTTCATATGTGAGTTATTATAAATTGTTTTCACAGTAGTGCTGAGTACATTGAATACTTTTTTTTCCGTTCCTGAGATACTTTGCTAAGAAGAATATTTTCCAGCTCCATCCATGTAAACATAAAGGAGGTAAAGTCTCCATTTTTTTACTGCTGCATAATATTCCATGGTATACATATACCACAATTTATTAATCCATTCATGGGTTGATGGGCACTCGGGCTTCTTCCATGTCTTGGCAATTATGAATTGAGCTGCAATGAACAATCTTGTGCAAATATCTTTATTGCAAAATGATTTTTGGTCCTTTGGGTATACACCTAGTAGAAGAATTGCAGGATCAAATGGCAGGTCTACATTTAGATACCTGAGTGTTCTCCAAACTTCCTTCCAGAAGGCATGTACTAGCTTGCATTCCCCCTAGCAGTGCAGAAGTGTTCCTTTTTCTCCAAATCCACGCTGTCAACATCTGTTGTTTTGGGATTTTCTGATGTGGGCTACTCTTACTGGAGTTAGATGGTATCTCAGAGTAGTTTTGGTTTGCATTTCTCTGATGATTAAAGATGATGAGCATTTTTTCATGTGTCTGTAGGCCACGCGCCTGTCTTCTTCAAAGAAGCTTCTGTTCATGTCTCTTGCCTACAATGAAATGGGATCACCTGTTTTTTGCTTAGTAATAAGTTTGAATTCTCTGTGGATTCTGGTTATTAGACCTTTGTCGGTAGTACAACTTGCAAAAATTCTCTCCCATTTTGAGGGCTGTCTATTTGCTTTACTTAGTGTGTTCTTTCTAAAGGTGCTGCCCTTGTGAGTGACTCTCTCTGAGGGAGGAAGACTCACAGAAAAGGGCAATGCTGCTGGAACACAGTGTGCATCAGACATCCTGAAAATCCGTGGTAGGTCCCAGGAATGTGCTTTTTAAGGAATATCTCAGGGCCATTTGCTTTGCAGGATTAATTCTAATTTGTCAATCAGTTGGAATTAACCAGTTCCAGTTGAGCCCTTTACCCAGGATGTGTATGGTATGGACTTTACCTAACAAACACAAACAGCATAACCTAATCCTTTGTACCCTTATACCAATCTGAAATTTAACAAGAAGAAAACTAACATGACGAAAGGGGAAATGTGAACATTATCGTTTATTTGATAATTACTAACTTAACAACAATGAAACCAATGAAACAGGCTTACAAATAGTGAATATTTGTTTGAACACCTGGTCACTTACTAAATTTAGGAACATCTCAGCACCTGCTAAAGATTATTACCATGTTGTAGAAAGAAATCAATAGGTAAGAACCTAAAATAATTTATGTAAGTTATGAGAATAACAGTTTATCAACAGTCACAATTTTAAATAGCTCAATTATTGGCTCGGTTTGTTTTTTTTCCATCTTGTCTCAACAAGCTTTGGAAATGAGTTGATAAATAGAAATGAACCTTTTTAACCAAGTTTTTATAGAAAAAAGCCAAACATTGTATTGATTTAGTAAATCACTCATTAATCCTAGGAAACTACCACCCAACTGCAGACATGCATTTATCCCAAATCCTGTGTTAGCAAGTGTGAGTTGCTCTGAGAATAATGTCCCTTCTCCTTTGTCATTTGTTTTTCTCTCAACATGTAGGCCCACATAACGGGGGTAAGAAATTGTGTCTTAGGGACTTGTCAGCTGGCTGTCTCTAGGAGGGTAAGGATACTCACTACTCACCTATTCAAGCAGAACCTAGCTTTTGAAAAGATAAATGTTGACCTGGGCCCACCAAGGAACCAGAAAATAATCCATATTATTAGGAAAATGAATGCTGAGGGAGGGTGGCGCTTGTCCCCAGCTGCTGTGCTCTGCTGCTGCCCGGCTCTCCTTTGGATTTCTGTCACCTGCCTCCTTTGTTGGTCTAGGGCAGTGGTTCTCAACCTATGGGTCGAGACCCCTGTGGGGGTCAAACGACCCTTTCACAGGGGTCGTCTAAATACATCCTGCTTGTCAGATATTTACATTATGATTCATAACAGTAGCAAATTTATAGTTATGAAGTAGCAAAGAAAATAATTTTATGGTTGGGGGTCACCACAACATGAGGAACTGTATTAAAGGGTCGCGGCGTTAGGAAGGTTGAGATCCACTGGCCTAGGGTCTCACTTTCCTCACCCTAACCCCCTAACCCCCTAACGGCCTTGGTCTACAAGCACATAGAAGGGGCAGGCAGTTCACAGCTTTGGAGGCGTAGTAGACAGGGGCAAAATGATCCTCTGTGCAAGGTCACCCAGAAGACTGGGGACAACAGCTAAGTTAGAAATAAACTCCCTCTCTCCTGTGTGAGCAGAATGGCAGTTACTGCTAGAAGACTGTGTGTGCTCTAGCTTGAGCTACAGGGCATGTGGTCAGGGTGGGGCTGGTCTTTAGCTCTTACTCTGTGTAAAAGCTACCTGATTAATAGCTTTTCTCTATTTGTAAATTTTCTCTTAATATTTTATAATTAATAATTTAATAATATTTACAGTTTTTCCTCTTAATATTATACAATAAATTATATAATATTTTATAAATTATAGTGACTATGGAAGGTATTTAAGAACTATTACTTTTAAGATCACAGCTCTGAGTCATCTGTGTCTTTTAAAAGTGTGATATGGAAGGGTGCTTGGTGCTTGTTTGGTTGTTGTGATGCTGTTATGTTATGTTTTGTTTTTTGTTAGATCTTGGTTAAGCAAGTCCAAACTGACCTTGCTTTGACCTTGCTTTGACCTTGCTTTGGTATCAGCACTCATGAAGGGAAGGCACTTTAGGGTGGTCAGAACTCAGCATCCTGCAAGCACACTCCTGACCCAGGATTGTGTCACACCCACTGCAGCTCCTGTCAAAAGCTACTTTGCAGAGAACACTTTGCTTGACTGGCAAAGGGCTCCCTCTGCTTTTGAGGCATATTGCTCCCAGGTTCAAGTAACAACTTCAGTTAGCAGACAGATGTTCCCACTGCTACTATCCAAGTTGAAATTAATAGTCATTAGCAACTGATAAGGCAAGACCATGTAGGATATGAAATCATTTTTGCTTCCTTTTTCCTGCTCTGCTGAGCTCAGGGGGTACACATGCACTTGTCTGTGCACATGTATTTCAAAAGCAGCTGGAAGTAACCGTGATTTACCCCAGAATGGAACCTGGGCACTTAGAAAAATCAGCTTCTGCAGTTCAATACACCTGTTTTAATGTTTTCCCAAACACGAAGTGGAATTGCTGCCAAGGTTGGTAGAGAAGCCTAAGAGAAGTTCTTCTACAAAATGGGATTCTTTTCTATTCTTATCGCACATTATGAAATACTCACAATCATTTGCATTATAGCCTGCTGTCACAGATGATAAATTATATGAGGGAAAGAAGGCTACAATACAAAGGAAATTGTTCATGCACACTGAATTGGGTGGTAATCTAGCCACAGTTTGCTATTAATGAAATGAGAAATATTTACTGGTCACCTACTAGGTGCTTATTATTTGAAGGATAAAGCACAGTTGCTGATTTCAAACAGAAAACAATAAATTAGAGAGTAAGCGTTTCTCTTTGAAACAATATGCCCTAATGATGGTAAGTCAGCTAGGACCAATCAGAGAAAGACAGGAACCTGAAGACTTGACAGCTTGTTCACTTAGCTAGTCTTTTTTCCATCACTAAGATCAGTCCTTAGATGATCTTTGCTGCAGTTCCAAATCTAGCCTTACATTTAAATTACAACCTGGGCATCTTGGTACCTCAGAGGACCTTCCTGCCTTGCTGGCCACTGTAGTGGGGCTTGGCAATCCCTGGGCAATCCCTTCTCTACACGTATTCCACAGACATGAGCTAAAACCCAGCACTGTAAGGGCGACACTGAAATTGACTATTTGTATGTAAGTTGGAACGAGTACACTTACCTGTAATAGCCTCCATTCGTAAGTGCAAGTCATATGTCAGTCTAATGTTTATTTGTATAACTGGGGGTACTGTCTATATTCGCAATGAAAAGCTCTTTCCATTCAATCAAGCAGCCAGGGTGGGATTTCACTTCCAAAACCAACACCTCACTGTGGCATATGATTAGAAAATGAGTCCTTCTTCCTGCAGTATTAACAAGAAAAGCAGGTAGATGTGCCACTCTTGAGACTTGGGATCCTGTGTTAGCTCCTCAAGTCCTCCTGGCTGCTGTCTTCTCCCCATCCTGAGCTGGGCCCTCATTCAATTGTGAATTCTGTCTGACTGCTCATGACTAAGCCAGGTTGAGAAGAAACTTGCCGGAGAAGCGTGGCTGACTCCCCAAATAATCAGCTACCTCTCACACACCTTCAGGAGCTGAAGTTGGTCCCCACTGCAAAAGGAGGACTTCAAAGTCACTAGATGCTAATTTGTTTGGGTTCTACTAAAATAACATATTTATGATCTGTCTTCAGCCCCTGAGTTTGTTTATCTCACTATTCCCCTGGGCACACACTCAGAGCAATCATTCAGGAGCTCCACTGGATGCTTGGTATCTGCTAATGAGTTTAGCACAATAACAGCTGATCCAGTGGCTTAAATAGCAAGCTTAGGATACTCAAAAGGAAGCCGTCTACCACCACCAGAGGTCACCAGTTATGCCTTACTAGTATCTATTTGGTGTAAGCATAAGTCATCCCTTCTTTCTTTTTTTTTATTTTTTAAAATTTTGGTTAAAAAAAGTATAACATAAAATTTACCATTTTAATCAGGGTTACATGGACAGTTCAGAAGTAATAAGTATATTCACATATTTTGTGGACCCAATTTTCAGAAATTTTTTATTTTGCAAACTGAAATTCTATACCCATTAAACCACAGCCTCCCAACTCCCCACCCCCATCCCTGGCAACCCCCATTCTCTACTGTCTGTCTCTATGAATCTGACTACTCTGGGTCACTCTTATAAATGGCATCAAGTAGTGTTTGTCTTTTTGTGACTGGCTTATTTCACTTAGTTTATTGGCTGCAAGGCTCATCCATGTGCTAGCTTATGTTGGAATTTGCTTCCTTTTTAAAGCTGAATAATATTCCATTGTAAGGACATATTACATTTTGTTTATTCACTTATTTGTTTGTGTACGCATAGATTGCTTCCACTTCTTGGCTACTGTGAATAGTGTCGTTATCAATGTGCATGTGAAAATATCTCTTCAAGATCCTGCTTTCATTTTTTTTTTTCTTTTGGATATATACCTAGAAGTAGAATTGGTGGATCTTGTAAATGTTATATAGTAAAATTTTTATTTATTTATTTTTTGTGGTTTTTGGCCGGGGCTGGGTTTGAACCCGCCACCTCCGGCATATGGGACGGGAGCCCTACTCCTTGAGCCACAGGCACCGCCCGTATATAGTAATATTTTTTAACTTTTTGGGAAACATCATGCTATTTCCCTTATGTTTGTACCTTTTTATATTCCTGCCAGAAGGGCACAACTTCTAGTTTCATCACATCTTCACCTGTTATTTTCTCCTTTTGTTTTTTTTGGTCTTTGTTTTTGCTTTTGATAGTAGTCACCCAAATAATTGTGAGGTGATATCTCCTTGTGACTTTGATTTGCAATTCCCACTTCACTAGTAAGGTTGGACATCTATCAATATGCTCTTTGGCCATTTGCCTATCATCCTTAGGGAAAGAAGTGTCTGTTTAAGTCCTTTGCTGATTCTTGAGTTAGATTACTTGGGTTTGTTGTAGTGTTTGTTGAATGTCCCTTCCTTCTTAAGAATATGCTTATGAATATTTCTGCTGTATATTAGTAAAGCAAAGCTTGAGAGTTTGTAATGTAAACATTACTAAGGATCTTTCTAGATCAGAACTGTGTATAATTATAATTATTATCCTTACAACTGCAAAAATGCAGCGAATCACTCACCCGCCCTTAGTTTATTGTCACCAACATTTGCACAGGAGATGAAGTAAACATGCGTGCATGTTTGCTGACAAAGGCAAGCTTCTGCAATAAAACTTCCGTGTGGTGGTTGTTTGGGGCCATTTTCTAGTTCACTACTTTTCCCCCTAGCTCCTCAGGCTGTGATCTCCCTACTTTTTTTTTTCCAACACCCATTATCTGCTTTCCCCCTAGGGTTCTCTGAACCCCAAGTTTATACCTACAGATTAGAATCAGATTTTCCAGGTCTCACCGAAAAAAACATCTCTCAGAAGCAAACACAAATCATTTTGTGTTTTAGGAAAGTTTCTTAAATTTTATTATAAGATACTTTTATTATAATATATTATTATATTCTTGGGTGAGGAAAACTAAGAGGCCAAGACTGAGCTAACAGCAGATAGCCTTGCACACCATGACAGAGCCCCATCCTCACCCCGCATCATGGGCATGCTCAGACTGAATTCTCAAGGACCCCTTCCTAGATACTTTTCTATGGTATGGAAAATTTCTAAGATATGTGTGTTAAACCACGCTTTGTCTGTTCTGCTCCTAGTTGGCAATTTTGCAAGGTGATGAGACAATCAGCATATCTCTAAGAAGGGATCTTCTCACTGTCCAAGGCAGCAACACCTCAACTCACTCTTGCATTCCTTTCTTTTTCTTTATTGGTTTGTGTTTTGTTGTTGTTGTTGTTTGGGGCTTTTTTTGTTTGTTTTGTTTTGGTTTTTTGGTGTGTACGTGTGTGAAGCATGTTTTATTTCCTCCAAACAATTTAACATTGGAGCAGGTATAGGTTTTGTTTGTTTGTTTTTTAATTTATCTCAGTTTAATGTGAGAGGGGTTAGAAATAACCAGGTCAAAATATTTGATTTTATGAGGAAGAGCCCTCTTATGGTTATGTCCCTCCCACACAAGGTGTGCTAAACACTCCCACCCTGTGCTTCCTCACCCCAACCTCCTTCCTCTCCGTTGTTTCCCCTCCCCCCAACTTGAATTGAAATAAGTTTTTTTCCAATGTGGGCATGCATTGGATAGTCCACTGGCTTCATATTCATATTGAGTACATTGGATATTCGTCCTTCCATTCTTGTGATAATTTACTAAGAGGAATGTGTTTAACTTCATCCAGGATATTACAAAAGATGTGAAGTCACCATCTTTTTTATGGCTGAATAGTATTCCATGGTGTGCACTTATTTGTATTAGCAGTTTGCTAATACATTTATGAATTGATGGGCACTTAGGTTGTTTTCACATCTTGGTGATTGTACATTGAGCCACAATAGACAATCTAGTGCAAATGTCTTGATGATAAAATTATTTTTTGTTCCTTCTGGGTAGATGCCTAGTACTGGGATTGGGGGGTCAAATGGGAGAACTGATTCCTTTCTAAACAAGCACTGAGCACTCACTCTGTGTCAGACACCATACTGAGTCCTGTCATCATGGGGACTTTTTGGGTAATAAAGGTGATGCGGTTCTGGTCCTCAAGTAGAACTTCTATCTTCAGAATGCTCTACACTGATTTCACAATTATTTCTGCAAGTCTCAACAATTCTGACCCCTTACAACTCTCCCCTTTCTTTACCTTGGTTTGTCCTCTCCTCTGCAAATTTCCCACAGGTGGGCCTTGGCTTTTCCCCAGTATTTGTAAATAGTTACTTGGGTTTTATTTTACTGCAACTTATGTGGATCTTGGGATTTAGACTACTTTAGTTTCTTTTTTTAGTTTTTTTTATTAAATCATAGCTGTGTACATTAATGCAATCATGGGGCACCATACACTGGTTTTATAGACCATTTGACACATTTTCATCACACTGGTTAACATAGCCTTCCTGGCATTTTCTTAGTTATTGTGTTAAGACATTTACATTCTACATTTACTAAGTTTCACATATACCCTTGTAAGATGCACCGCAGGTGTAATCCCACCAATCACCCTTCCTCTGCCCACTTCCACCTCCCTCCCCTCCCTTTCCCCCTTCCCCCTGTTCTTAGGTTATAACTGGGTTATAGCTTTCTTTTTCTTTTTTTTTTTTTTTTTGCAGTTTTTGGCCAGGGCTGGGTTTGAACCCACCACCTCTGGCATATGGGGCCGGTGCCCTACCCCTATGAGCCACAGGCGCCGCCCTGGGTTATAGCTTTCATATGAAAGCCATAAATTAGTTTCATAGTACGGCTGAGTACATTGGATACTTTTTCTTCCATTCTTGAGATACTTTACTAAGAAGAGTATGTTCCAGCTCTATCCATGTAAACGTGAAAGAGGTAAAGTCTCCATCTTTCTTTAAAGGCTGCATAATATTCCATGGTGTACATATACCACAATTTATGAATCCATTTGTGGCTCAATGGGCACTCGGGCTTTTTCCATGACTTAGCAATTATGAATTGGGCTGCAATAAACATTCTGGTACAAATATCTTGGTTATAATGTGATTTTTGGTCTTCTGGGTATATACCTAGTAGAGGAATTATAAGATTGAATGGCAGATCTGTTTTTACCTAGTAGAGGAATTATAGGATTGAATGGCAGATCTGTTTTTACCTAGTAGAGGAATTATAGGATTGAATGGCAGATCTGTTTTTAGATCTCTAAGTGTTCTCCAAACATCTTTCCAAAAAGAATATATTAATTTGCATTCCCACCAGCAGTGCTACTTTAAACAGCTTTCACATGTAGTTTTAATAATCACCTCTTCTTATTTCTATGCTTATTGGGGCTCCCACTAAGTTCCAATTTCTGGTCTGAGGGGGCTCTCAGCTCTTGGTTCATTACAAGGACAGAAATAGTAGATTTCATCTGAGTCTGGTGAAAAAGTGCAGATTTCTTAGCTCGGCTTGCCAACTCCGCAAACTTCTTGGTGTTTCCATGGACTCATCTCTTGACTTTGTCTCTCCTATTTAAATCATCATCTAGAATTATCCTCAGAGATTGATGAAGGCAAGATATGATAGACCAGCAGGGAAAAAAAAATATCAACATGGAAGATTAATTCTCCTAAACATTTTCTACTCATCCTGAAGAGTGCACTAATACCCATAAATCTTATACCAAATTGTACAGCTTAAATCTTATGGCTATAAGTCTCCAGCACACCAGCTATTGAAACATAAAAATAATAACCAAATTTTAATTAGAGATGATATTTAATTCTAAAAAAATAGCTACATATTATTTACTTCCCCTGGCAATAAAGTATTACATTTCAAAATAAAGCATAAAAATTTTGGCATCTTTTATGTGAAAGTTTCTGGACATTAAAATGTTACAAAATCTCCAACACAGATTAAGGTTCTCAGTCATTTAGAGATGGTTTAAGTGTAATTCTGTCTAGAAATAGATTGGTTCACTACACAAAATTCTATATAATCTATGCTGACTGGGTTACAGCTATTGGATTCCATTCACTGGACTCCTTGATTTTGCACTGTTGGGGTTTTAGGAATGGATTTTTTAATTGCTTAATATAGCTCAATATTTTCTTTCCATTCAGACAGTTTTCCTGGCCAAAGGTCATGTTTACAGCCAAACTCAAGTTTAATCTGACTTAATGAAAATTATTCTCTTACTACTGGGGGGCTCTGACCTGGACCAACGGCATAAACAACAGAGAAATCATAGCAAAAAAACATCGTAGTAGTAACCAGATACCTCGTCTAGCATGAAGGAATTACTGAAGATGTAGCAGCTTCTGGGCTGGTGAGTCCAGGGGTAGTTTTGAAAATAGATTGACACCTCTGCTGAGGATGGCACCTGATACCAAAGCTCTTGTTTAGTTTTTGTCTCTTCAGAATTATTTATTCCTTGCTCAATTTTCTTACATACTGAGTTGGAATATACATGTCCAATTGCTTTCACTTGCTACATATATGTTTGTAGATAAAATTGCATCTTTTTTTCCTAATTGACAATAATGAGGAATGAAATAATATCTGTTGTCTTCACCACACCCATGGAGAGAAATTCAGCATGCCACCATCTCCCACTCTTCTACCTCTCCTGACAATTCTCTTGTTTCTTACCTATCATTTGGAATTTTAGGCCAAAATTTTTATATGAGACTATGTGATTAAAACTTTTAAACTATTAAAAGCCCTTAATAAATGGCACTATTACTGATACCAAATTATGATATTCCCATTCAAAAATATTTCCTGTATTTGTAGTTTTCTAACAGGAAATATTTCAAATATTCATCATTTACTATTTGCATAACTGGTTTTCCTACCCTATTTCCCGTTTTTAATCAGTTGATAATTACTTCAGTTGGCCAAAGTGTACATTTTTTCTAGGAAGCATTCTTTGATGGTATGCTTTATGCATCCTCCAATAGAAAATACTATTTTTCTATTTTATTTTCACATGAATAACAACATGTCAGTGGTGCACTGGAATAAACAGACTAATTCAAAATGGTATGTGCACTTTACAGTGCCAGAGGAAGTGAATCTAAGGCCAGCCTGTTCAATCATAGTTGCATAATCAAGAATTTTTAATTTCCCTTTACTTTACAATTAAAAAAATTCTCATGTCTAAAACTTTTAGCATTTCTTTTATTTAAACTGGTGCTTGGTGAGCCTTTGTACTCTGCACATTACAGAAAAAAGGTTTCTCCTGTTAATTTGACAATTCTATAACATTTTAAACTGTATTCTCAGGATCTGTGTGTCTCATCTTTTCTCCCATTTTTTCTCTTTCTCTTTTTCCTTAAATTCCTTTATATACAAAAATTCTCGAAATTTATCTTAGAAGAAGAAATTGTGTCACACTTTTAGTGAAGAATTTATATATTTTTCTTTCGCCTAAACTCTGATCTCAGATTTTTTCCCCCTCAAAATGAAAGTTTCTTCAGTTTCCTTGGTGGGAGGACTAAGCATCAATCATTAAAATTTTCTTCTTCTTTTTTTTTGAGAGTAAATCTATTTCAGAGCAAATTATTTACTCTGAGTCTTTAGAATGTTCCCTTTTTAAAAAAAATGTCTACAGTTTCTCATGAGCATAATTATCGTTTTGTTTCATTCTCTTAATATGAAGATCTATGTATGTCTATATTATTTGATAGTCAAATAAGAATTGATAAAGAGTGTGTCAACCAGCAACTGGTTAGTTGAGCTCTGCAGACCCAGATGAAGTAGGAGAAACCTAGGAGTCTGTTTTTGGTGTGTCATAACTGATAGACTAGGAAAAGCACCCCAGCACCAAAAATTTTGCTTCTAGTTAAATCCATTGCAGTATTTATTGATGCCACCTTTGCTTTTTCCATTGGTCTCCTTTACAGGAGGTAAACTCACAAAGAAAAAGGAATAACATTCATTACCAAGGAAGTTCTTTCCAAAGGTGAATACCCTCAGGTAATTTCAGAAAGGGCTTAAGATTTTGTGCATCAAATAGTCCTTCTTACTCCCTGTTATGGGATGAACTATGTCCCCCCCAGAAAACATACATTGAAACCATGAGTGTGTAATTATTTAGAAATAGGGTCTTTGTAGATGGAATCAAGATGAGGTCATCCTGAAGGAGGATGGGTCTAATCCAATGACCAGTGTGTCCTTATAAGTAGAGGAAATTTGGACGTGGAGAAATGCCATGTAAAGATGGAGGCAGAGATTGGGGCCAAGAAGTGCCAAGCATTGCCAGCAACCAACAGAAGCTAGAAGAAAAAAAGGATTCCTTTCTAGAAACATCAGAGGGAACTTGGCCTGCCAGCATCTTCATTTTAGAGTTTCCAGTATCCATAACTGTGAAAAAATAAATTTCTCTGGTTTTTAAGTCCCTGGGTTTGTTTGTGCTCTCTCTTGGATCACGTGCCTGGTGAGTCGGCTGCCATGCAGGAGGCCATCTTACACAGTTTCCCACAGCAAGGGACTAAGGTCTCCAACAGGCACTAGAGTGAGCTCACAGTTGGATCTCCCTGCCACGGGGAATCTTCTGATGAGACCATAGCCTGGTCAACAGCTTGTCCCATAGAAACTGACCTATAGAAATTGTACAATAACTAATGATTGTTGTTGAAACCCTTAAGTTTGGGGGTAATTTGCCATGAACCAGGATATAATTAGTACACCTGTGCCCATCACACCTGTGACTATTTTCTTCATCTGTCTATTTTTATGATACGGCCTTGGAATAAAAGCTAACAAGCATGTAAGTCATTCCTTCCTTCCTTCCTTCATTTACTCTATTCTGTCCTGGCCATTATACTTTTTATTGTATCTATAGAAATGATCAAGTTTGAACCCTTATGGTACTTAGAAACAAGTTATTCCATTTGCTATAAAATAGGTACCTTAATAAGCACCTCTCTGCCAAAGAGGAGAAAACGGATAAATAAGGAAAGGAAGGAACGAGATGTTTGAGTGCCAACTGTGCTAAGTACTGTTCTAGGTATTTTCCTATATTCATTCAGTTAATAGAATTCTTTGAGATTTAGAAAAAAAATATTATCCTTTTTTAAGTAAAAGGAAGCTGAGGCTTATAAAATTGTAGTTCCTTGTACAAGTTTCTGCAGATAATAAATACAAGTCAAGTTAGGTCTGCCTTATTTCTTTCTGTATCACCCATTTGCAGAAGTACTACTAAATTTAAATCCTACATTTGTGTTAATAATGTGAACACTAACTAGCATTTTCTGAACACATCCTGTGCAATAGGCCTTGAATCAGAATTTTTCCACATTATTTCACTAATAGATTACTTTTTGAAAACTCTAGCATGGCTAGGCAGAGATAAGAAAAATCATGTAGTATGTAGAAATAATTCTAGCAAAAAGTGCCTACGCCCCATTACAGACTGTTTTCAGAAAGGCAGTGCAGTCAAATTCCATTTAGTTGTGTATACTGTAAATGTGTTATAAACTTAGCAATTCATTAAAATGAAAATAACCTGAGGAATGACCTACATTATACAGTACTATAGGAGTCAAGGGGAATTTATTAAGCAAAACCAAATGCAACATTCCTCACTTATATAACTTTTTTTTTTCATCTCTCTTTGAGATGTGGAGAGGAAGTGAGTTTGCTGAGAATTGTATGCATTTCCCTGCCACTTGCTTTCATTAACAGGAGTTTCCGTGGGGCCCCTGTGCCCATATGTAAGGTTTTGATTGCCTCTTTGAACTCTTCTGCATTTTTCTACAGTAAGCTCTTTCATTATCATCTATTTTCTTTTAGAACTTAAAATAGAAATGGAATAATTTTATGTTTTATTTGATGCTTCCATTGCCAAAAGATCTGGTAAAAATGTGCCCACAAACAGTGAGTCTTGAGATGGATCATTCCACATTCCCTTTTGAGGTGCCACAGTAAACTGATTCTATGACATGCACCTTGCTACACTTTATCATTTCTCAGCCCAGAATGTATATTACAACAAATATCATGTCGTAGTTAAATTGCCAGCATTTATTTTCTTTCTCAGTGGTGCATAAAGTAATGATGTGTCTTAAAAGTGACAGCATTTTAGAACTAATGTAAGATGGTATATGTTTGAGGAAATTGTACCGTATTTACCATCTTTTT
Organism: Nycticebus coucang; assembly: GCF_027406575.1. Taxonomy (NCBI): domain Eukaryota; kingdom Metazoa; phylum Chordata; class Mammalia; order Primates; family Lorisidae; genus Nycticebus; species Nycticebus coucang. The sequence continues at coordinate 101,772,126 of NC_069783.1, read as the reverse complement.
AGGAGAATTTCTCACAAAGATGGACTTTGCTAACTATTTACTGCCTACTTCACCAGCATAAAGGTGGCCAACACTTAACCAGGGGAGAGGTCCCCCTGGCAGCTGATCCAAAAGTTGTACGGCTTTGCTCAAAATAAACTAAAAAAAAAAAAAAAAATCACATGTCTCTTTTGTATTAAGAGAGCTGGTGCTTAGCTGGTACACAACATTACTGTATGTATAATTTGCTTAGGACTGGTGCCCAGCCCAAATGTCATGCCTGTAACTACTAGATGGAGAATATTTAGAATGGCTAAATAGTCCAAATATTGTTTGGTGCTGGATATTGTTTGCTGCATTCTCCATCTATTTTTCTCCTACTCTGATGCCCTGTTTCCCTGTACATCCCTTTTAATTGTCCCTCCTCCTTTATAATGGTGGGAGCTAAGGCTGCAGTGGTCAGACTCCGTGTGCTGCTGTCTAATCACGAGTTCCAGTACTGAGGAGTGACACAGCTCCTGCAGCATCCAGACCTGGGACTGCCTCTCACATCCGCACATAAACTTCTTCTGAGGATTTGGTAAACGCCTATTCTTTGTATTGAATACTTTTCTGTTTGAAACACCTGGAGCTGCAGATTAGTATTTTTTGGCTGCTGTGACAAATGACTACAAACTTGGTGACTTAAAGAAAGATTATTAGTTTATAGTTCTGGAGGCCAGGAGTCCTAAATCAAGGTATTGGGAAGGCTGTGCATCCTCACCAGGTCCTAAAAGAGAATCAACTCCATGCCTCTTCCAGTTTCTGCAACTTTCAGCAGAAAGTCTTCACTGCCTCTGTCTTCACATCACCTGCTCCTCTGTGGGTGTGCCAAATCTCTCTCTGCCTCTCTCTTTTTTCTTTTTTTTATTAAGTAAATTTATTTCAGGTTAATGTGAGGGTACAAGCAACCAGGTCAAAAATTTGATTTTGTTAAGTAGAATTCATCTTGCGGTTATGTCCCACACCCACAATGTGTGCCAACTCCCCACCCATACCCATTTGGTGAGAGCATCCCAACCTCCTCATCTCCTTTGTACCCCTCCCTCCAACTTGAAGTGAACTGAGTTTTTCTCCTATGTGGGCATGCATTGGATAGTCTACTGGCTTCATATTAGTATTGAGTCCATTGAATGTTTGCTTTTCCATTCTTGTGATACTTTACTAAGAAGAATGTATTTCAACTCCATCCAGGAGATTACCAAAGATGGGAAGTCACCATCTTCTATGGCTGAATAGTATTCCATGGTGTGCATGTACCACTATTTGCTAATCCATTCCTGAGTTGATGGACATTGAGGTTGTTTCCACGTCCTTCTGCCTCTCTCTTACAAAGACATTTATAATAGCACTTATGAACTGCCTCTATAATCCAGGATAATCTCCCAATCTAGGGATTTTAATTTAATTATATCTGCAAAGATACTATCTACAAATAAGGGAATATTCATAGATTCTGGGGACTAGGACATGGACATATTTGGGGGAGCCATAATTAGCCAATCTCGTTTTCTAACCTGGGTTAGTTTCTGAGGCTGCTGCAGTGAAATCCCACAAACTAATTGGCTCAACACTAATTACAGAAATTTATTCTCTCATGGTTATCAAGGCTGAAAGTCCAAGATCAAGACATCAGCAGGGTGATGTTCCCACCAAAGACTCTAGAAAATGATCCTTCCTTGACTTTTGTAGCTTTTGCTGGTCACTGGCAGTCTTTGCCCTTCCTTATCTTGTGGTAGTTTTGCTCAGATCTCTGTCTCCATCTTTACACGCTTATCTTCCCTCTGCAGGTTTTTGTCCAAATTTTCCTCTTCTCATAAGACACCAGGCACTGGGTTTGGGCCTACTTTAATCCACTCAATTACATCTTCAAAGACCCTGTTCAAAAATAAGGTCACATTCACAGGTACAAGTGGACATAAATTTTAGGGGAAGATCATTCCACCCAGAACAAAATTGTAAAAGACTCCTGTGGTCTTGGGAGTTGGGGCAAGCATTCTCAAATACCATGGCAAAAGGATAAGCAGTAAAATCCATGTAGAATTAAGAAAGTAATAGCCTTTGTCCTACACAGTTATCATGGATCTTGATTGCAGCTTTTTCACATCTTTTAATTCCTATGAGATTCTGAGACCCTTGGACCACCTGGATTCACCCTACTGACAAGCTGTGTGAGCTTGGTCAGGTTATTAATCCGAATGTGCCTTAACTGCTTCATCTCTAAAATGGATATAACAGCACCTGCCTCGTGGGATTGTTGTAAGGATGAATGAATGCACATGGCAGGCACTGCTGTCACAGGGATGCTATAAATACTAGCAGCTACCACTGCTGTTACCCTCTTGCTTTACTGTTACTTAAATTGGTCTTTCTTTCTTATAATAAAATAAACCCTGATAGAGATGCCCAACCCTTCTAGTTCTTTCATGACCATGTAATTCAAGATTTTGAATATAAAATATGCCCACTTTATCAATGTATCCTATTCTCAGATATTTATGCTGTAAGTAGCAAAGGGCGGTGTGTATATGTATGTGTGAATGTGCCTCTGGGTTTTTTTGTTTGTTTGTTTGTTTTGGGAGGGGGGGTTAGGTAAAATCTCATTGTGTGCCCATGGAGGCTCTGGAAGTTACTAGAAGGCATGTGAGTCAGTTAATGAAAGGAAGCTTGGGAGCTATGAGACACAGAGCTTATAGAGCTTGTGCTGCCAAACGGTTAATAAGCATCTAATACTTATTTAACTCCTTTCTTCAAAAAGAAAACAGCTTTACTGCCTCCACTGGAGACATGAGTTAGACAACACTCTCACGCTAAATTTGGCCACACCGCATCTTGGTTAAAAATTTAAAAAGTGTAACGAATCCATCTCTGTAAATCGGGAGATTAACGACGCATATTTCCTTTAGACTTTCTTCAAGAATTTGACATAGCCAAATAGGATTTGTGGGGTTAAACCCTTCTTCCTCCCACTGCTGTGCTTTTGACAGCTAGAAGCAGTGGTGCCCTTCTCTACCCCCACTGTTCACGCCTGGAAACACACTTGTGTAAGGCACTTACAGAGACTCTCTGGAAACTCTGAGAGGCTGCACAGCCACTTTGCTTAGCTGAAAGAAGACAAAAAATACTTTTGAGAGCTTAGGCATCTATTTTTCCTGGCAGAATTAGGAACTTTTACTAACAGTATTCTCTACCCAGAAAGTAATCTTCCTCTATTAGACCTCTAGAGGTGACTATAGGGTAGTGTATCAATATTTTAAGAACATCAGAATCTTTTCAACATTCCTTCTCATCTATCAAAAATATCCTTGCCAAGCCCCTTTTGATAGGTAGAGTTTTTTGATAGTACTTGTTTTTTAGGTAGAAGTAAGATTTTTTTTTACAACTTGTAAAGTTTACCAAAGAAAACTCTTACAGAGAATATTTTAAAGATCACCCCCCACCACCACCACCCCTTTGCCCATGGAAATGTGAGACTCTGTGGATGTGACAGCATCAGCTCTTCTTTGACCAGCCTCATCAGCCGAGAGGAGAATCACGGGTCTGGGACGCAACCAGAAAAGTCTTTGGTTTACACCCCTGTCCCGAGGCCTTAGGAATCCAATCTGAGTAACTGTCAGAGTTACCTCCACGTAGAGGGAATAGAGCACAAAATAAGACTACATCTGACTCATTCCAGATTAAAAACTGCTGATTAACAAGACTGGACCCTCTCCAAGGTTAATACTCTTTGGCCACAACTAACTCCAGAAAGTCTGAGAACTTCCCTTCCACTTAGGGACTGGTGATTATAGTGTTTGTAGCCCTGTTTCCAAGTAAATCAAGGTCTCGAGTCACACACCCCTCCTTGCCTTGTTTTTGCCCTAAGACAGAAGCCTGTCTGCCAAATTGTCCGCTGATCATTTACCTTCCACCCCACACGATGCCAGTTTCCCTGCCCCCCAAATTCCTCCCTGGTGTTCCTTTCTTCCTCTGATCTCTCCAGAGGACAGACATTCCTCTCAGTCTTTCAGGCAAAGCGTGTTCTTCCTCCATCTTCCCTTACGGTATTTTCTAGAACAATGCTTGAGATTTCTCTACATAATGAGTCTTTATTACACAGCAAATACTGGTTACATGAAGTAACACCAATCAGCTTTATCTTGAGGAAAAGGTGTCCTTTGACACCGTGCAATTCTGTATCTCCTGTGTCCCCTTTCATAGGGGCTTTTTATCACCTCCCATTCCCTAAAAATGGAGCCCTGCACCTGCAGTCTTTCTCTTCGTGCCAAGTGCTGCCCTAGATAGAGTGATGTCAGTGCCCACAAGGAAATTCCACCCAATGCACTGACCTCCTGTGTTCTCAAAGCCTCCATCTCCACAGCCTTGTCAGCTCAGTTTAACCACAACTTCTCCATCATCTCCCCTGGGGTTGAGGGGACCCAGCAGCAGGAAAAAGGGAGGAAAGTCTCTTTTTTTGCCACACAGATGAGCAGAACCAGCATGGCCAGGCTCTGTCTTCCACAAGGTCTCACACCGTGATGAAAACGAACCCTCAGTGTTCATCTGTGAAATTCCAGAATTCTTGAGGGAAGCAGCCAAAGTGGCTCTTGTCTGGAGCTCAGCACTATCTATACATTTAGCTATTCCTAATGAGGTGGGACAGGAAGTAACAGGGAGGGGAGCAGAGTGCAGCCACCTGATGTCATATGATATCATTCACTAGCTCAGAACATAGGATTTAATGCTACCCAGACTGGAAAAGTGGTGGCATTCAGTGATAAAAACCCTGCCCACATGCAAATCTATATGGTTTTCATCTAAGTTTCTGATATTCAGACCTCTTCATGTAAGATGGAGATAGTGAGACCTCGCTCAGAATGTGACAGGATCAATGAGATGTGTATAATGTCCTTAGCCTACCCACCTTCCATAGGAGTCCCAGGCCAACGGCCACCACCTGACCCCAGGCCTTCCTTCAGGACGACAGGGAACATGTGGTTGTTCATGAGCCAACACAAGTAAGAAAATGCATCCCCCAGGTGCGAGAGAGGCACAATGCATGTGAGCAGCGGCAATTTGAAGGACTATATTTGCACTCATCTATTTTTCAATTGTCACACAGGCCTCATCTACCTTTCCACACTCTTAAAGCCCTTAAAGGAAGGGACTGCGCAATTATTTTTGCCTCACATCAAGCATCACACTGCCAGTTGGTTGTGAGTTTTTGATAATTACAACTTTATGCCTCACATCCTGAATGCAGACGTAGAGCTTTTGTGCAATGAATGTGTTCCTGGGACATTGTATGTGATTTCTTGTGTCAAATCAAACCGCACTTTATATGTACTTCAGTATTCACTATATAAATACACACTGTCAAATTGTTTTAGAATGGAAAAATCATCCATTTGCTTCAACACAAGTTTAAGTAATAATATCTCTAAATACCAGATTTTTACATTTGATGTGAAAGTGATGTTTGACTCTATTGCATGTGTGTATTATTATCCTGCAGTTGTGGTAAGATGTCTTGTATATAAGAATGGGAGATGGGGCGGCACCTGTGGCTCAGTGAGTAGGGCGCCGGCCCCATATGCTGAGAGTGGCGGGTTCAAACCCAGCCCCGGCCAAACTGCAACAAAAAAATAGTTGGGTGCTATGGCGGGCACCTGTAGTCCCAGCTACTCGGGAGGGTGAGGCAAGAGAATCGCTTAAGCCCAGGAGCTGGAGGTTGCTGTGAGCTGTGTGATGCCACGGCACTCTACCAAGGGCCATAAAGTGAGACTCTGTCTCTAAAAAAAAAAAAAAAAAGAATGGGAGATGGCTATCCTACAGAGAAGCAGCTTCCTGAGATAATAAAGAATACTAAGAATTCAGCACAAAAGCCACCTTAGTTTCTATTGACTTAGGGTGTATCTGCCTACCCAACCATTTGCTGATCTATTCCATCTTCATAATTATTAATGCTATTCAGACATGCAAATATCAACCCATGCTGTTTGTTTATTCAAGCAGTCAAAGTAAGTATAATGGGAAAACTGCAATATTTAAATTTTGTTCATTTTATTTAACAGAGCTCATTTTAAATTTTAACCATCACCAAGAGGAAAAGGGTAGAAATGACAGCAGGCTTGGGATTTGATTAATTTCATTTCATGGCTGAAATTAAGAACTAATCTATTTCTCTCTTGATAAATATGCAGAGAAGATTTTGAAAGGACAGTTGATTTTCTCATGTCTTTAAATCAACCGATTTTCTTATTATTTATTTGAATGAGATGTTGAAGATGGATTTTCCATCAATCTTCATTCCCATTGTTAACTTCCTTGGCCAAAAAATAAAAAAGGTATAAATCATGAATTTCAATTTCTTATTTATTAAGTGCTCATCCCTGTGCTGTCTGTTTCTTAATATTAGTTATTTGTTCCCCTTTCAGGTACTTGCACAACCATAAGAGTTTTAAGTGTTCCCATCTAAAACTGTGTAGTCATTAATCAGTTCCCACTTCCCACCGATAACAGCAACCCTATAAAAACCATCTTATCCTGGCAAAATTATATAATAGATGGTCTTAATTTTCCTTCTCTTCAAAATCCTCTCTGCCTTAGCTTTTCTGTTCATCTTTCTTTATATCTTTTATATTGAAAAATACAGTGGGAATTAAGGAATGTCGTACTATTTCATACAAGTTGTACTGGTTGTGTGCAGTGTGCCTCACAGGCCCAAAGCAATTCATGGTAAGATTTTTCCTTCCTCTGTACCTTCAACAAGAATTATGTAAGCCCTACAATATTCCAGACACTGGGCAGATAGAGATTGATAAGAAATGATTCCAAGATTAGTCACAATTTTAGGAGCAAAATATTCAAAAATAGCAATATAATGTGATAAACCCTGAAGTCAGTATGTGCCTAATATATAAGGAAAGGCACTAAGGAAAAACAATTAATTGAAAGTGTTACTTGAAAGTCACATTTCACCTGGATCTTAAAAGGCACGTAGGGATTTGTTAAATGGGAAGGTTTAGGAATGCATCAAACTATCTGTGGTATTAAAAAAACAAAACAACTGGAAAGACAGAGTTTACCAGGTTGAAACTGAAGCCACCTATGTATCAACATTTGGATATCAACCTTAAGAGCAGAAATACAATTACTACTAACTCTCATTTTTCTTTGGGTTTATACCCTGTTTCCCCGAAAATAAGACAGTGTCTTATTTTAAGGTATGCTCCCAAAGATGTGCTAGGTCTTATTTTCAGGGGATGTCTTATCTTTCCCGTAAGTAGGTCTTATTTTTGGAGGATGTCTTATTTTTGGGGAAACAGGGTAGCATGTCTACATATCAACAAGGAATTAAAAGTGGTTGTCTTTCTTGTAACCTAAGTGAAGTATGAATCACAGATTGCCTGGGTTCTTGAAGATTAACATTTTATACAATATTGTTGATGTTCACAAAAAACAAGTTGTTTATGTTCAAGAAATGAATGGCTTGGGTTTTTTGTCTGAATTTCTTTGTGCTTTTAGCCATTGGTAATGTTCATTACCCACACTCATGATACACTCTCACACTCTACATTTAAGATAGAAAAACTGCGGAGAAAAACTGAAAAGAATACACTTCGACTGTGTTATTTACATGAAGGTGGCAGGGATATTCAATATTCTATAAAAATTAATGAATATCCTTAAGTGTTTATAAATCTCTGTGCTTGATAAGTGAGCCACATGTTATAATCCCAAATCAATAGACTAGTTCGAGAAGAAAGTTTATGTAGACCCTTGTGGTGTGTGAGGTGCTGTGCTGAGAGATTTCCCTGGATAATTTACCTTCACAATCTATATGGAAAGTTCTAGGGTCACTACTCTTCAGCTTACTAATGACAAAATGAAAAGCAGCAGGTGACCCAAAAATTCAAACCAGGCATTCTGGTTCCAGAGTCTAAACTATCAACCCATGACATAACTCACTGCTTCATATGAGATAAATGGTAGAAATATTAGCACACTGTCAGTTTAATATGAATTAACAAAATAATTAACTATAAAAATTGCTAATGTAACCCTAGATCATATTTAATACTAGCAATAAATGTAAGCCTAGAAGACATGATTAACCCAGTTTGTGTGAGTATGATCAAATTTAAAGTCCTCTTAAATTCTTAGGGTCTCATTTTACAAAGTGAAGTCTACAGAAGATTCCTAAGTACTACTATCACCTAGCTCACTAGTACACTGTCCATTATTGGTAGGGTAGAGCCCACCTTGCCCAAGCTCTACTCCACGTATATCAATCGGACCCTGAGTCAGTTGTGAATGTTCCCAAGTGAGCAGCAGGGCTCCACATGGAATCTCTAGACTTCCTGCCATTGAACTTCAGACACCTGTATTCCCTGATCACTGTAGAAAATAGAAGCTGCTTCCTTCTGGTGTCTGGCCAACTCACTTTGCATTCTTATGCTCACTCTGCTTTGGAGTTCCTCTTCTGTGTTCCATTCCCCCACAATGAGGATCTTCTCCCAGACCCTAAATGAATTATCTCTTCGTGATCCAAAGTCTCCATACCATCATAGAGAGTCACTGCATTAGAGTCTAATTTTCCTGGGAAATCCTAAGTTGTGTAGATGGGATGAGAACCCTCCACCATATTTCCTTCCTTTTGTTTTTGAGCTCCAGGGAATATTCCAGTGAGAGTTCCATAGCAGGGACCCTCACAGTCCATGTGTCACACCCAGAGGCCTGATCTCCTTCTGACCCAAATAGATTTCTAACTGGTGGGATTTCAGGCATGAAAAGAAGAAGGATCATTTTAGGATGTCTGGAGTCAGCTTGTCTAAAGGTACTAATCTTGCTTTTCATAGCTTTTTTTTTTTTTTTTTGTAGGACTGAAAGCACAAATTCAAAGTTTTTACAACTGTTCACTCACAGCACCCTGTTCATTTTACCTATGGTGCAGAAGTCACATTTATTTTCCCCAGACTTTATCATTCCACACTGGAGCATCAGTAGCTAGTGAGGTGCAGAGGAAGCAGGCAGATAGGTGGGAGAAAATGGGGTAAGAAGCAGGTCAATCTTCTTAGTGTAGAACTTTGAGCTGTTCCCTGGAGCCCAAAGACGAAAGGAAGAAAACACACAGTAGAAGGTTCTCAGTCCATCCACACTAGAAGGAGAACCTAGTCTTTCTCAGGAAAATTAGAAATTTCCACTTCTAGCACAACAGTTCACCTCCACCACCTGCTTTTTCTTTAGCGCTGCCTATGACAAGCAATCAAAAACAGCCAGAGAGCAGAAGCAGGTCTGAGCGGAAATTGAGATAAAGGAAGAGAGGATAATACATGGGAAAGGCACACAGTGAAGACCGGGTGAAGTGTAAATGAGACATAAATGTGACCTGACCTAAGTTTACACATGACCCTGGGAGTCCAGAATCTGCAACGGTCCTGATCGTCAGTGGCCATCTCACTGGATGGAGTACTGAAATGATGGCTTTTCCCTGCCATGAGGATTGTCACAGTTCCAGATATCTGACATGGGAAGAAAGTATGGTCAAAGGAAGTTTCAATGTCTTGGCATAGGGGAGACTAGCTCTTCTCATGAGAAATGCAAAGATGCTCTAGGGAGAAGGATTAGAGAATTGGAAAGAGAACTGATGAAAGCAGAATCACAAGAGTGGAGGAGCTGGCACTTTGCCTCCCAGAGCCATTTCCCATTTTCTTTGGGTCTAGTCCCAGCAAATCCTTTTGCCAGATAAAGTGCTGGAGTAGAGAAAGCAGCATTTCAGTGGCATTATTGAAAATGCTCTTTCCTATGGCCAAAACTGAGACAGAAATGCCGAGACTTTTACACCCAAAGAGGAACTGACTAAGAGCCAAACATGCACTGGGTTTGCTTGATAGGAAGGTTGCTGAAGGGAAGAGAAAGAAAATGCATAAATGCAAATGACACTAGACAAAGGCACTTACAAAGCAGAATTTGCAATATTAAATGTACTTCTTATTTTCCAGGAGAACCTTCAGAAAAGATAAGCTGCTTGGATTTTAAGCAAAATGATTAATGTCGTCCCACTGGCATTTCCCCTGAGGTCCAAGATGTCCTGTTTTCTTCTCTGCAACAGCTGTCCCCAACCACAAAGGGCCAGTGACTAGAAGTGAGAACATAGAGGCTTCTTGTCAGGGTTTACTTGTGTCTTTGGTCTCTTCTAATTTTCTTGGCTTCTAATGTAGTTAGGGCTCATTTGTAATTAGCCAGCCAAAAGTGATAAAAAGGAGAGCTTTAGAAAGGAAAACACACTGATTAGCATGTCTTGACTGGGGTTTTGAAACACCCCCAGAGAGTCCTCAGCTCGCTTAAGGGACAGTTAAAATGCTGAGTGCAAAACCAGGGAAACTGCACTTTAATTTTAAAGAAAAATATATACCTAATGTTGCTTCAATACTTGGGAAAGGGGAAGAAGGTCTGATGGAATCACCAAGTAACAATACAGTCTTGTCAGTGATAAATGCTGGGATATTCTAAGACTCATTTGGACTGGAATAAGTTATTGAAAAGTACAAAAATCACTATAATGATAAGCCAAACGTGCACTGGGAACAGAAATAAATATGATCTGTTGAGCCACAAACTAAATCAACTGTTTCTTGAAAAAAAAAAAAAATGGCATGTAGATAATGTTTCTGCACAATTTTAAGAATGTTTTCTATTCTGTTCAATCCGCTTCTAGTGGTCTGCCCTCTTAGCTTGTATATGATTCTTCTGATTACATACGTGGGCACTTTCAGAGAGGAGAGGAGGGTTTCTGACAGCACTTGCTCACATCAGCTCCAGGCTTCTCAGTTTTTATGCATCAAGTTGGTGTGAAGTCTTCTTTCTTTAGTGTCAGCTCCCTTGTTGGACCCCAGCCTGGTTTGGGGTCCTCCTGGAACCACGGCAAGGACAAATGCCACCTGGATGCAGAGGACAGCAATCACCAACTCCAAACCAGCAATGAGAAGGAATGTGATTTCTCAAGCACCCCTGGTCAGAGGAATAAATATGTCTTCACAAGTTCCCTCTCAGGAAAAGTAAAGCATAAGAAAAGCATTGCAAAGATAATCTATTAGGAACTTGCCATAAGCATTTTTATGAAGTGTTCCCAAAGCAAATTTGACCAAATATAAAGGGCAGCTACTTCAACTGTCAGCATCCTTCCCTCCTGTCTCTAGTTTTCTCCCCTTTAACCTCCTTGTCTATGATAGATTTGGCATCATCTTCCCCATCAGTGTCCTGTAGTTTCTAAAGTAAGGACAGTGTAAAGGAGAAGGAAAGGCGTGCTCGAACACAAGGAGATTCTAGAGCTGTTTGCAGACCAGGAGGCTCATAGTGAAGCTGGTCCTACAGAGCTGCAACTATAGATGGCTCACAAGGCTGGACACGTTGCTGATGAATTGCCTCATTATACTAAACACCACATGGACGCACAGAGTGGTATTCATTCACAGAAAAGTATTTTTCATTGCATTAGTGCTGGCAAAACAATGATAATTTATAGAATAAAAATATTAGGATCATTTACTCTGCAATCTCATTAAAAGACACATACAGTGAGAATTGGAACCAGGGAGGTGGCCAGGGAGATGGAGAAAAGAACATGAGAGAATTTGGGGTTTAACAGCTATTTACATAAGTAAGTAAAAGAAGTGCTGTCCTTAGATGAAAGGAGAAAAGGAGACACCCTGATCAATTTACTGGGCAATGGTAATGACCCCTTTTAATTGGGGGGCGGGGCTCTCAAGTTCATTCTCTTGCAGACTTGGAGCCCTGCATCCCCGTGACTCTGAGGGGGCCCTCGACCCCACTGCAGAACTTTGGAAGGGAGGCTCCTCCCTCTCTGCCCTGGCACTGCTCTCAGGTACTTCCTGTCTTTCTTTCTTTTTTATAGAAGAAGAAAAGGGAAATTTATTACTCTGCCAGCAAAGAAGGAAAAATGGCAGACTGTACTTCTCAAAATACTGATTTTTCTTGAACATAAGCAGGAACACAGAGCTTTTAAGGGGGATGACCTATTCTCATTCAACTACAGCTAATGATTCTTAACATCCCATTTCTGCCTAAGACAAAACTGGGACCTCTTCCAGCCAGGCCATCTTCTGTAGTGCAAATAACAAAAAGCACACCCTGCTCCCTCACAATCCCTACAAGGCAGAGATGAAAATTTCAGTTTCCAAAAAGAGTGGGGGAAGTTTTAAAGAGACAGAAACCGTCAGGCATTTCCTCCGTTCCATCCTTCCCACTCTCGGTTTACCCTCCCGTATCTCAGGAGGAGGGTGATGTCATCTCCAGTGCTTCCCACTGAATTGGAGGGTTGTTTCAGGTGGAAGGTTTACACCTTTGTGTACATGTCATTGTAACACGCTGGGAGTATATAGGTGAAATAGTCAAAAACAACAACCGTGCCAGTGAGGACTGACAAGATAAGATGGACTATTGTCTTGTACGCAGTGGCGCAGGGCTGGGCTGGAAGGAGGCAGGGGGCCACTGAGCACAGAGCCAGTGGTTGTACCCTGCAGGTGATCTGAGAGACTGGCCTCTGCAAACTCAGAAATCATACATAGCACCAAACAATGTTTAGGATCAGCAAGATAGATTAACAGAAAAGGCAGTAGCCTGCAAAATTTCTCACTAAGGAGTTGTCTCTCCATCCTACAGACAGAACAAATAATCAAAGAAAAGTTAGCAAATATATCAACATGTTCATTTCTTGCTTTTCTTTAAATAGTTGCTTTAGTTTGTCTAAAGACTGGCCCCTCTACTTGGGGTTGGGTCCTCTTCTTTCACTGGTCACCTCTTTATTTTTATGAGATGGGCCCTGACAAATTTTATAAGCTGCGAGTCACTGAGGGCACTTCATAGGGTCATTTCCACTTTTATGCTTTCAACCAGGGCAGGAACCTGAGAGAGGGAAACCCACACATGAAGGTTAGTACCTGAATCACTCATTTGACTTATTTCTTTGATCTGTTTTTGACTCATGCTTATATTAGCATACTTACCTGAAGGTTTTAGGAACTGTCTCTCACAAACTATTTCTAGGGACTTACCTTAACCCTGTTTTTAAGGGGCACCCTTACCAGAAGCAAGACAAGTTATACTCTCCTCTCCCACTTGCTGGTATCAATTTCCAGATGGGTGCAATTTCTATTCTAGATGTAGGGCTTTGCTTATGTGCTGGGTTACCTCTAATTCAAGAGAGGGTCTCTTATCACTCTGTAGGGAGGAGAGGAGTCTATGAATATTTTGACGGCTTGCAGGGTCATGTCCATCTTCCTGGAGAAAAGGCTCACCGGATTCCCACTGGGGTCCACTTGATGAAGTTCATGAGGGAGCACGGAACATCGTGTAGTGGGTCCAGGTGCAGACAGTGGGAGGCAAAGATGCCCCAAAGAACGCGATCATGGAGTAGCCAAACACAGAGCTCCCTGGAGCTGTTGGACTGTCTCTGTAGCTGCCTGACCACAGCATCCATCACCAATGCATCATTTCCCAGCTGCCTGGCCTCCTTTCCTGAGCTGTTGATGTCCATCATCCCATCGTCCTCTGAGGCCTTTTCCTGTTCTGAGCTGACATACATATGTAGGAACTCGATGAATATCCTGTCCCATGCCAGCAGCTCCTGGTAGGAGCCCTTTTGGAATTGCAGACCCTGTCCCAATCCAGGAGCTCTCTCAATTCAGGTAGAATAAGCTTCTAAGCAGCCTGAAATGGTATTTACTAGCACAAGTTCAGGCATCTGAGTGAAATTAATTTTTCCAATCATTGAAACCTCACATGCCAAACTCCTTGTGCAGCAGGCCACCTTCTGTCCTTAGACTGACCCAAGCACATAAACAGTTTGTTGCAAACAGGTCTACTTAAATGAGGTTTCTCTGGACCCATTAAGGGAGTACACAAACAGTCCATTATATAGAGGGTCTTTCCAAACAAGGTCTCCCCAAATCCACTAAAGCATCATGTCCATAATGTGTGTCTTCAAGAGGCTGAACCAAGGCCTCAGGCAGGAGAACAAGTTAATGAAAATTCTCTCTTCCACTTAGCTGTGCCATCTAGATGGCAGAGTCAAAGTCTTCAGCTTTGATATAGCTCAGTTATCAAGGCTCCAGAAAACACTATTCTTATCCCCTGTCTTCAGGAGACCCTTATCTTTCAAAAGGCATTACTGGCATGCATAATCATAAAAGCATAAATACAGAGTCAATAACAATAGTTACTTCTTGGGCTGAAGTCCCAGGTGGCTGTGCCACTGTGGCTGTTACTCATGTCCAGCCTCTCATTATCCATAAAGCTACTCCATCAGTGAAAAAGGGGTCCTAGTCTTGCGCTATCATTGGCTGATCTGACAGATCCATCTTGCTAGAATACACAGTCTTTGAAACTTTTAAACAGTCATTTGGCTCACAAAAGGGTGGCAGGATTAAGAATAAACACAGTCTTTATAAGTGGCTATTGAGGCGAAGAGGTCATCCTCTCACAATACTGTTCAGTGACTTTGAGAAGTATGTCACTGGCCTGGGATACCTCCCAGCACATACACTGACACTCTGAGGATCATTTCTCGTTTCTCATACTATTTATGAGTCAGACAAACCCAAAGTGGGGGCAGTCATAAGTTGTGCTCTTAAGAACCTTGTACAAAGGCTTTGCCATCGGGTCAAAGTCTGGGACCCAGATGCCATTCCTAGGATCCCCAGATAAGTCCAAAAGCAGGTTTGCAAGTCCCCTGCTAAGCTCCCATCACACAAGGCAGGAGCTTTTAATGCTCCTAACACAGTCCTACAGCACCCCAAAGTCACCCCCAGTCTCCTGAACCTGTCATTGAAATGTAACTGAGTATCATTTAAGTTTCTCTGGCTTGAGGCTGGCTTGCCCACCTACAGCTGCCACACGGTTGCCTGGCTTGCAGCACCCCAGGAGTGGCCAGGGTCTGAGTGACTGAGGGAAGCACCCCTTCCCCCAGACCGCCCCATCTATGGACCTGGCCCCCAATTTTTTCCCACTCTCAATCTTTCCCAGGGCTCTTGTGAGGGATATTTGGACTCAGTGGGCTCTGGTCCCTTCCTTCACCATCTGAGTCCTGGACTTAAAAAATTTTTTTCTCTCCTGGGGAATTTTTGCTACTTGGAGACTTTTGCAACCTTTTAGGTAATGCTCATTATAATGTTCATTTTTCTTGCAAAATGCATATTAACCATACATAAATTGTCCTCCTCAGTCAGGTATAAACATATAATGCATGGGCATGCAGGAATCACATCCAAACACATGCACTCACACACACTCACACAAAGTTCCTGCAGATCACTTCAGAACTCTTGCCATGACAGTTTGTAAGTTCAAGTTGCCCTTCAAGGTGACATGCAACAGCAACTCTTTTGCACCCTCTAGCTCCATATTGGGTTACAATAAAATCATCCTCCCTACACATAGATTCACAGCTATAAATGGACCATCAGACAAAATTCTTCCAAGGGACTTTTAGGTGGAAATTCCCTATTTTGCAACAGATCCAACAATTAATACACACAGGCCATATAGAGAATTCTCAACACAAAATGTCAGGGCCTGTCCAACCATGGAAATCCAAAGCGGACAAGACGCCACCCCAAATGGCACCTCAGACTGTGGGTCCCAAATGCCATACAGGGCTGGAAGGTAAACCAGTCCTCCATGGTGGCCTAGTCACTGCTGGCATCCATTCCCTTCCTTGGGTACCGCAAGTGGACTCCAAATACAAACCAGGTTCTCTAGTTCCTCTGGACCTATGACTCCTACCCCACATGGTGCCTCCAAATAAATTCAAACAAAATGTCCTGCCATAGAACAGGCAGGTCTGAAAACCTCTCAAATGGGTGAAATGGGGGGGTCTCTGGGTGCACCCCAGGGAATTTACCCAACTAAAGGCCTGGCGTCCAGACCCTTTCCCTTTCCAAATCTGTTTCTTTTTCCTCAACTCAGTACAGGTTGCAGGAGCTGCGTCTACTTTGGGGAGAAAGAGCCTGGAGTTTCCCTGAGCTAAAACATGTCCCCACAGCTGCAAGGACCATCCCATACTTTCTCACTCTGAAAAGATGCTGTTCCTTCCAGCACAGACCTATGGCTCTGACCGGGCTGCTCCCTGCCTCTTGGGCAGGTGCCATTCCACTGGGAACCAATGAGCCCACCCAGGCAATGCCAAAATCTCTTACCAGAAGTTTCATACTTGTTGGAGAGGTCGCATTAAAAAAAAAAAAAAAAAAAGAGCAACTGGTTGAGGGGAAGGAAAGGAAATTCATTACTTCTCCAGCAAAGGAGGAAAAATGGCAGACAGTACATCTCTCAAAACACCGATTTTTCCTCTAGTTGAGCTTTCTCTTTCCACCCCGCAGCCTTGGTCCTAAGAATTGCCTGTTTGACTCATTGTGAGTGAACATTTGCCAAGTTGACACAGTTGACCTTGCCGACTGACAAAGATTCAAGGTTTTACCTCAACAGTATGTTCATCCTGACCCTTTTTTGTGCTCGCTGCTTAGAATTAAAGCCAGGTGGAAAAGAAGACAGCCTTTTGGAAATGGGAGCAGGTAGGTGCACCCAAGTCTGCTGAGACAGTGGTTCTGAAAGTGTGGTCCCCAGTGTCACATGGAAACTTGTTAAAGAAAGGTAAACGATCAGACTTCACTGCAGATGGATAGAATCAGACATTCCAGGCCAGAGCACAGCAAGCCCTGGCTCAACGGCCCCTGCACTATACCTTTCAGAAATGAGTTAGAAAACCTTCCGCAGAAAGCCATCCCTGACCTCTCCTTGGAATGTGCTTCCTCTATACTCCATCTGGAAAAATTCCCCCCTCCCTTTTAAAATTCAGCTCAAGTTTCAACTCTGAATTCCCTTCTAATTCTTGATCTTTTGGTGCCCCTAGGGTGACCTTCTATCACAGTTTTAAGAAAAGTTTTAAAAGCTTTTGTTTTCCTGACTAGATGATCCTCAGTGTCACCACCAAAACCTACAACAGAGATTTCTTATTTTTAAGACTTGAATAGGTTCTAAAGATAAAACAGAACCTATGAAATCTGAGCAATTGTATTTTATCTTCTTTCTACCATGATTTGACTTGACCCTGTCAAGCTGCAGGGTAAAGGAGAGGCAGAACAGAGTGGATAAGAAAAAGGTGCACAAAGGGATAGAAAAAGGCCCAAATCTTGTCACTTAACTGGCGTACGGTGGCAAAGTGTGTAGAAAGAACTTTCTCGCAGTCAGAGTTAACTGTGGAATGGGCTGCCTTGAGAGGGAATAAGCCAGTTCTCACTAAGGTGCTCTAAGTGCAGATGGCATGATAAATATGAATCAGTACTAGACATAAAAACCAATCAATTGGAGGAAATTGCTTGTAGCACCGTATTAAGAAGGATTGTTATAGGATACAGGATCAGCCAGACACCTCTGATATGGATTAGTGATGTCTGCTTTGAGTGTAAGCAAAAGATACGTAGGTATCGTATAATTGACTCAACTTGGCCAGTGATAATATAGACCTGATCATGCAGTAACTTGTGGTAGGATGATGTTAAATGATCTTTTATAAATATAAAATTCATGCACCTATGCTTAAAACCAAGATTTTTTTGGATGGAAGACACCCTAGAAACATTAAAATCTTGTGCTATTGTCCCTTTTTGGCATTAGTTGTAATGAAAAACCATGGCGGTGTTGCAGTGCACACCTGCTAGATTTACAGATCAATATTTAACACTCCGACGCACCTCACAAGGCTAACGAATAGTCACAAAACACTTGGTGAATGTAAATAATTAACAGGAAAGTAATTAGAGGTCTTTTAAACAAGCAATCTATCTTGATTAGTGTAAAAGACTTTAGATGGATGGTTTTCTAGAAGAGCAAATAATCATTGTGTCCGATACTGTCCCTTTTAGTGCTGTGTTTTCTCTAATTTATGAGCCTTCTTGGAAGAATCAGAGTTCTCCAAGGGTGGCTACTCTGAACTGACAATGCCTTGGACAGGTATTCTATTTTGAAAGAATTCCTTTTCAACTCATTTTTTTTCTTTTCTGAGGGGCAAAGGTGTGAAGGTGTTTAGATGGGGGTGGGTGGGCAAATGCAATTCTGTCTTAGAGGTGCTTGTTAAGTGGAAACTTTCTAGAATGTGATCTGAGACACCACGAACCATCTGGGTTGATTTAGAAGGTTATTTCCTGAGCTGAATTTAAAGCTACTCATGTGGTGGTTTCTAGGCTTTAAGTTTCAGAACCACTATTTGCTATTTATAGATCCTGGGATCTCACGTGTCAGGACCACCCCTGACCCCTCTCAGCAAGCAAGCCTTCTTCCTTGACATCAATCAGACTATTTTTGAGTATTATTATCTCCTTAATGCAATACCGTTAAACTATTCTTTGCCATACATCACTTGTAATCAGTGTCAAGAAATCTTTTAAGTCATTCTCAAATGCATGCAGCTGTGCTCTGCCACTATTTGATACATCTAGGGAATTATCTAGCCTGGTGTCATAATAAAGAATAGCTGCATTTCAGCAAAATGGGTACAAGTGAATACTAGAAGAAAATTCTCCTTAGAAACCAAGACTCTTCGTTCCTTAGAAAGATATATAAAGAAAGTCATTTAATGGATTTTGTACAAGGTTTTGACTTGAATCTCAGTTTTCTCATCTATACAACTGAATAATAGTACGGACCCCACAGAGTAGTTACAAGGATTTAATGAGAAAAGAATACAAAGAATTCAGAGCTTCATCAGCCATAATACAAGCACTCAATAAATTGTAGTTACCCCTTTCTGTGCCTTCCATCCCCTTGGCAGCTCAGCCCCCATGCAATCCTTGGGGAAAGTATGAGGTGATAGAGGTCAATTCTATGGCTCAGCCTAACATCCCCTCACTGCAGGACCACTCCTGACCACTGCAGGACCACTCCTGGATATCCAGATATATCTTCAATTTCTAGCTCAACTTAGGTAGTCAGATTTCTGATTAGGATGTCAAAGTTTCCATCCCATGAGTGAGATCAAAACACCTGTTTAGTTGGGACATTGACATTCCCTTCCCTTTTCCATTTCACCCTTACCCCTTCCATCCTAGAGTCTAGTTCTGGAAATTTCCGAGGGGTGGGTGGTAGTACTTCTTGTCCACGTCCTTGATGCAAGACACTTCTCTGGATTCTTAAATCTGACTGCTCCCATGTGCTTCTCAGAACTGTTCCACCCTCCCACAAAGATGACTCCACTGTGTCTGTTAGTTGATCTAATGTCAGCTGCCCATCAGGACTGGACTTGTTGACCGACTAGGTTCTGAGGGATGGACTGGACTTAATTCTAAAACTAACATTGCTTTTGTTACCTACTTAAATGATTATCTCACTCTAATGCAGACAAGACTGGGAGCAGCTTTTTCTAGTCTGGCCTATTTTATGATATTCATCCATGACTCTGCTGAATATATCAGGCAGATATAATCATGTCTTCACCAAATGTTTATTAAGCACCCACTATATGGCCACCACTGTCCAGTTACTGGAGAAAGAGTGGCGAATGGAATAAAATTGCTGCCACCATGGAGCTTACTCTGTAGCAGGGGAGACTGACATCAGCCAGGTGTGGCAGGCATGTGCCATTAACCCTTCCAGCCTACTCTTTGCCCTCTCTACCCATTCTGAGCCCTCTAGACCCTGACTCTCTGCACTGGTCCCTTTGTCCGCAGCTTCCACCTATCCATAGCACAGGTCCTATCAGACAGGCCTCTCCCACAGCCAAGGCTCTCTGAGGGTGCTGGTTACCACTCCTTCTCCAGCTGTTTAGACCTAGCCATGGTGGTGCCTCCTCAGTGTGGTGTAATTCCATGGCCTCCCTGGAACACTGCTTACACCCTGTAAACAGTCCCTGATTAAACTCTACACCTTTGAACATGCCCTCTATGTACTACTGCAACTCTGTTACACCAAAGGAAGAAATTCAGGAGAACCTCTATAAGCTGACCACCCAATGGACTATACCAAACTGGTCAACATGTGGAGGTGGTCAAAGTGCATGTCCAGTCTACGGAAATTAGGTCAACTTAAAGTAGGGAGGTGGTGGACTATGGAGGTTCTACTACACACAAAATTATGTCAGACAGTAGTAAATATTGTGAATTCAAAAGAAAAAGTAGAGAAGACATAGGGATAGGAAAGGTTTTTTAGATTTAGAATAGTCTACAAAAATATGTCATTGTAGGTGACATTTGAACAAAAAAAGTAAGTGACTTGAAGTAGGGTTGCCAGGTGAAACACAGAAGACCCTTTAAACTTGAATTTCAGGTAAAGAGTGAATAATTCTTTTAGTATAAGTATGTCCCAAATATTGTATGAAACATACATATATATCATAAATATATATAAATTTTTTCATTGTTTATCTACAATTCAAATCTAACTGAATGCTCTGCATTTTTATGTGCAAAATCTTGCAATTCTAATTTGAAGATCTTGAATATCTGGAGAGAAAACTTTCTAGGTAGAGCAAATATCAAGTACAGAGGCCTGAGGAAATAAACCTATACTTAGTGGATTTGAGGACTATCAAGAAACAACATGCCTGGTGTCTTAGCTGGCATATAATGTGGAAGGTCTGTAGAGTATTATGGGACAGAGGGGGAGCTGGTTTATGACCCTGGGTCATTTTCTTGTGGCCTGTGCATTCTCTCTCATCTCAATTGGTAATTCAGTTTCTAATGCTAATTATAGTGGTAGGACAAAGAAGAGTAAGAAATCAAGATGCCATAGCACTCAGTGCGGCATCCAGAAATGAACCTGAAAATCACTTGAACGCAGCCCATATAGTTTTATGAACAAATACCAAATCTTATGCAAATCACTTCAAATTACTTTCATGCTCTTCTGACTCAGGCAGCTGGGTGTAAATCCTAGAAAACCCAAGGAGAGCTGTTCTTGTTTGCTATCTCCTGCTGGTAGGTGAACTTCCAGACAGAGGCACTTTCCATATGAACCCATAGAACAGAAAAATTCACCACTGGAGAACAGTTCATAGCATCTTCCCCTAAAGCAGAACTTGCCCTTTGTGTGTGTGTGTGTGTGTGTGTGTGTGTAGTGGGGGGAGGATTGATGCATGCTTACTCATTCTATTCTTCCAAAAACCTTAGCCAAAGAGGTATCATTATCCAATTTAAACAAAAAGACCATTGCTTTGCCCAGGGCATCGAGTAATGGGATTGATTCCATGAAGAAGCAAACTGATTGTTTGACTCAATATACTCAGTGGCTTTGCAATTTAGAAGGGATGTCCTGGCTGTGAGATCTGGGCAGAAACTTCAAAGTTGGATCCAAAATCTGACATTTGCTACAAGGCTTTCTTAAGTGTATACATGCATGCGTGTATGTGTGTTCTTTCAATGAAGAAGATAAGATGCAATTTACACTAAAACAATTTTATTAAAATAATTTTTTAAAGATTGGTACTTATGTGCCTTATTATTAATGCATTTAATGACATCTGGCAGAGGGTCAATCAACTACTGTGATTTTAAAGTGATGAGGAGTCTAAATTTTATTTAGAGATATCTGCAGCAACTATAAGGTGATATAAAATTACCTCTGATTTCTAGTGATGATAAAGTCATAGTTATCATACTACTATTGTGATTTTTTGACCACATATGTAATTATAGTAATCACCATGCTTCATAAAAGAGTAGTGAAAATAAATGTGTAATTCATTTCCACGTTCAAGATCACAAATGCCTGGAATTCTCTCATGGATGTAGACTAAGGATCACGTGTCAGAGATACAAAGAAAAGCTGAATGAGTTTTTCTTAATTCCAAACACTAAACTAGTGTTTTTATTTCTATTTGTGAACAGCAGTTATTGAATAGTGCATATAAGATCTGAAATACTTCAGAAATTAAGTAATATTTTTACTTCAAATACCTGAACCTGTATTTGCTGACAGTTTTTATTTTTTTTTCCCCAAAGCAGAATTATGGCTGTAGTAGTCCCATGTCCACGTTTTTTCCATGATGTTCCAATAGAATTCATTTTATAGTCATCTATATGAAATTATTCCTCTTTGCAAACATTTATGTTCCAAGATCTGCGTTTACAGGTATTGTTAGAGTTTCTTTTTAAGAACTTTTTTTAAAAACCAAAAAGAGCATTTCAAGGAAACTGTATCTGCAGAAAGAACTGAAATATAAAATACTATCATTTATTTCCAGCAGTCTACCGGGCACTGAAAATGATTCTTCCATGAAAGATTTTTTCATTATTTTTTAAAATCATAGTAAAAAAAAAAAAAAAGTCATTACTTAATGACTCCAACACATTTTTCAGGCATCATCTCTGTGAATTGTAATGCCTTACCTCTGTGTACTCTTAGGATGCGTGCCACATGGGACAAAGCAGCTGAATAGGGCTTCCCAAGAAGATGACTTTGCATAATAAAATAAGATTTGCCACCTAGGGATGATGATCGGTACTTTCCAAGATACACAATGATAGTTTTGAGGAAGTATATCTCTCTCATGTCTTTTTCCTGTGTGATCTAAAATTTGTTCCCAAAACAAACAAGCAGAGGAGAAAAGCAGTACGAGTTGATTTGGCACTGGCCTGGGTGTTTCAGGCTAGCTACGGGAGCAGATTTGAAAACTGAGCTTTGTACGTAGGAAGTTTTAGGTTGCATGCTGTGGAGACCCACGTGTGTGGAAGAGCTCTGAATAGAGTAGGGTGGCTTTGAGGCATCTGCACATCACAGGGAGCTCTGGGGCTGAAAGGACCTTGCAGAGGTGCCCCACCACTGGGACAGGGCAGACCAACCAGATCTTGAATGTAGGCTGTCCCTCAACATTAAGTTTAACCTTGGGGCAGACCAAGGGCCATCAGGGCAGGCTGCCAGTTACAAAGGAACGCCTTCTAAAATGGAGACCTGAATGCTTCCATCCTGGAAAGAGGAGGCTCTGGATGGAGGCCCACAACATCTGCTCCATCTACACCCAATCACAATTTTTACTTCCATAATCAGTAGTAGGGAAAATGATATCAGGAGAGCATTCTGAACCACAGGCTGACAGGAGGCAGATCAGGGATGAGAATGCTTGCCTGGATGAAGAATTTAAATTCAATACATTTTCTTAAATAATGGAGCTTGTTATAGTTTATGTTGCTGCTAACCTCACAGTGGGTAAGACAGAGCCTGCTATTGCTGTATGATAAAAGGAAAAGGCACCACAGTGTCTATATTTTAGCTTTTGGTGACTGCTTCTATCCTTTTATTATAAATTGAAATGCAAACATTCTAATTTTAAGAGACTCTCTTCAAGCATTTTATAAAATTATTTTTTAAAACTTTATCCATATCAATGTATACAAACAATAATAATAACTTTTGGTGTTTTAAAAGAGAAAGGCCATAATTTTCTGAGTAAAATGAAGTAGTTTTTACTGGTATATTTATACTCTTCTAATTATATTTTTATACTGCTACCCTGTTTTTAAAAAAGTTTAATTGGGAGGCCAATTAGGTTGAAATGACTCCAGTGCCATGGGTTTCTACATAAGCAAACCAAAGCCCAATGTGAACAGTACAATGAAGTTTAATCTTAGACAATCATAGACAGCCAACTAATCTCTAACTAGGGACTTTCTCCTTTAATCAATCAAATATTTTTGTCTTGCACACACTAACGCTTTAAAAAATTTTCCTCTGTATCCATACTTTCCTGCCAGTGGAGCAAAGAACTGCGGTGGTCGTATGATGCCTGATTCATGAATCACTGTGTGCTCAAACTCACTAAATCACGATGTGCCTTAGATTATCTTTGAACAACCTAAACACCTTTCCCTACAGAAACAAAGTGAACAAAATATTCTTTGAACCTTTCATTGCTTCTGTAATAACAGGAATTCCCATGTATTACTAACCAAGACTAATCCTACTACTAATAACAATTATAAACTCTGGCCAAAAATAATAAAATAAAACAGAACAAAGAAATGAAAGGAATGTTTAAACTCTGTGATCTAAATTTCTGCTTTAAAAACAAAAAAAAAGTGTAAATTAAACAAAGTATATAGAGGACAGAAAATGTAGGTAAAAATAGAAAGCAATAATTTTTTAAATGAAAAATTTAAATAGATGAAATAGACAAATCCTTAATGAAACATATTATCAAAATAGGGGGATGGGGGAAAGGGAGGGGAGGGAGGGGGCAGGTGGGTATAGGGAAGGGGATTGGTGGGATTACACCAGCGGTGCATCTTACAAGGGCATATGTGAAACTTGGTGAATGTGGAATGTTAAGTGTCTTGGCACAGTAACTGAGAGAATGCCAGGAAGGCTATGTTAACCAGTATGATGAAAGTGTGTCAAACAGTCTGTGAAGCTAGTGAATGATGCCCCATGATCATATCAATGTACACAGCTATGATTTAATAAAAAAAATATATAAAATCTTCCTGCAAAGGAAAAAAAAAAATAAAAAAATAAAAACTGAAAAAAAAGAAACATATTATCAAGCTGATACAGAAATTGCCATACAATTTCAAACAGAAATTTCAGTAATTCTATTAAATTAATTTGATAATATTAGAAATATTTTCATTAAGAAATGCCAGGCTCAGATGGCTTAACTAGTGAATTCTAGTGAATGTATATAATTATATCAAGACCTAGATGCTTTTATCTGATAAACATAAGGTTAGTTTATTTTCAATATTGATCAATGTAATTCACAAAACCGAGTAAAGAAAAGATAATCCCAGAAACAAAGAAACAAAAAAAATTATCTGAAAAAGTTCAACAGCTATTTATTATAAGAAATTCTCAGCAAAAAAGGAATAAATGGGAACTTCCTCAAATTTCTAAAAAGAATGTTCATAAAACCTATGGCTGAAAACATTTTTATGTTAATACATTGACTGTTTTCTCCCTAAGACTGGGGAAAAGGCAAGAATCTCTTCTTTCACCACTTGTATTCAACATTGTATGTGATGTTCTAGCCAAGGTAGCGAGGTAAGTAAGAAATAAATAAATAAAATGTGTAAATATTGGACAGGAACAAGATAAAATGCCTTTATTCATAGATGATGTTAGAATGAACATATGATATCCTTATTAATCTACGAATTACTTTTAGAAATACTACTTAGTTTTGCAAGTGTATACCACAATTTTGCAGTACACAAAGTCAATTATGAAAATGAATTACATTTCTGTAGTCTAGCAACCAACATTTGAATACAATGTAAAAACAATAACAATTACAATAGCATAAAAAAGTATGAAATGTCTAGGAATAAATTTAATAGAAAACATGTAAGACTTTTATACCAAAAACTACAAAACATTGCTAAACAAAAGGAAATATATACCAGGTTTATAAAATGTTGGTAGACTCTAAATAAAGATTACTATATCCCCAAATTGAAGTGTAAATATAATATTATCTCTGTAAAATTTTTAGAAGGATTTTGGTAGAAATTGTACCTATATTTCAACATAAAATTTATGCAGAATTAATTACAAAAGACAGCAGTCAGAACAATCATTAAAAAGAGCAAGTTTGGATTTATAGTAGTTGATTTTAATGGTTATTGCAATACATAGCGAATCACAATAGTGTGTATTCTTGTGAAGATACATAAGTCAGTCAATTCAATGGAACAAAATATAGAATTTAACTCACAAGTGAGTTTAAGTCACTTAATTTTTGACAAAGATGCCAATACAATTCAAAGTGCTAATAAAGTCTTTTCAACAAATTTGAATATTGACCTGTACTTCATCCATATTTTTAAAAATTACTATGAGATGGATCACAGGCTTAAACATAAACTCCAAAACAAAATGTTCCGTGAACTTGTGATGGGTAAATATTAACTAGACTAGGCAAAAGTGCTACCCGTAAAAGAAGCAAAAGGAAAACTCTGACTTCGTTAACATTAAAAATATGTGCTTATCAAAAGTCACTGCTACAAAGTGATTTTTGGTCTTTTGGGTATACTCCTAGTAGAGGAATTGCAGGATCGAATGGCAGGTCTCTTTTAGATCCCTGAGTATTCACCATACTTCTTTCCAAAAGGAATGTATTAGTGTGCAGTCCCACCCAGCAGTGTAGAAGTGGTCCCCTTTCTCCACATCCATGCCAACATGTCTAGTTTTGGGATTTTGTTATGTGAGCCACTCTTACTGTAGTTAGATGATATCTCAAAGTGTTTTTTATTGGCATTTTTCTGATGATCAAAGATGATGAGCATGTTTTCATGTGTCTGTAGGCCGTGCACCTATCTTCTTCAGAGAAGTTTCTGTTCAAGTCCCTTGCCCACAATGAAATGGGGTTACTTGTTCTTTTCTTTTTAATAAGTTTGAGTTCTCTGTGAATTCTGGTTATTAAATCTTTGTCAGAAACATAACCTGCAAATATCCTCTCCCATTCTGAGGACTATCTGTTTGCTTTACTTAGTGTGTTCTTGGCTTTGCAGAAGCTTTTTAGTTTGATCAGATCCCAATAATGTATTTTTTGTGTTGTGTCAATTGCCCGGGGGTCCTCCTCAGAAACTATTGTCCGAGGCCAATTTCTTCAAGTGTTTTTCTGTACTCTCTTCAAGAATCTTATAGTTTCATATCTTAAGTTTAAATCTTTTATCCAGTGAGAGTCAATTTTTGTTAATGGTGAAAAGTGTGGGTCCAGTTTCAGTCTTCTGCAAGTCGCCAGCCACTTCTCCCAGCACCATTTGTTAAATAGGGAATTTTTTTTTTTATTTATTTTTTATTGTTGGGGATTCATTGAGGGTACAATAAGCCAGTTACACTGATTGCAATTGTTAGGTAAAGTCCCTCTTGCAATCATGTCTTGCCCCCATAAAGTGTGACACACACTAAGGCCCCACCCTCCTCCCTCCATCCCTCTTTCTGCTTCCCCCCCCCATAAACTTAATTGTCATTAATTGTCCTCATATCAAGATTGAGTACATAGGATTCATGCTTCTCCATTTTTGTGATGCTTTACTAAGAATAATGTCTTCCACTTCCATCCAGGTTAATACGAAGGATGTAAAGTCTCCATTTTTTTTAATAGCTGAATAGTATTCCATGGTATACATATACCACAGCTTGTTAATCCATTCCTGGGTTGGTGGGCATTTAGGCTGTTTCCACATTTTGGCAATGGTAAATTGAGCTGCAATAAACAGTCTAGTACAAGTGTCCTTATTGCAGCTCAATTTAAATAGGGAATTTTTCCCCCAATTTATATTCTTGATAGGCTTATCAAAGATCAAATGACTAAGTGTCTTGGTTCTCAATTCTGTTCCATACATCTACCTCTCTGTTTTTGTGCCAGTACCATGCTGTTTTGATCACTATAGATTTATAGTATACATTGAAGTCTGGTAGTATGATTCCTCCTGATTTGTTTTTATTTCTGAGTAATATCTTGGCTATTCAAGGTTTTTTCTGGCACCAGATTGTTCATTGCAGCTCAATTCATAATAGCCAAGTCATAGAAGAAGCCCAAGTGCCCATCAATCCATGAATGGATTAATAAATTGGGGTATATGTATACCATGGAATATTATGCAGCCTTAAAAAAGATGGGGGCTTTACCTCTTTTATGTTTACATGGAAGCAGATTGATCATATCCTACTTGCTAAAGTATCTCAAGACTAGAGGAAAAAGTATCCAATGTACTCAGTACTCAGTACTATTATGAAACCAATTTACAATCACTCACACTTTCATATAAAGAATAGATCACAACTACGAAGGAGGGAGAAGGGAGGATAGGCGTGGAGGGGAGAGGTCAGATTAAGAGAAGGTGAATGGTGGGATCACTCTTATAGTGCATATTGCAAGGGTACATGTCAGATCTATTAAGTACAGAGTATAAATGTCTTAACACAATAATTAAGTAAATGAAGTGAGGGATATATTAACCAGTACGATGTAAGCATTCCAAATTGTATATGAAATCAGCACATTGTACCCCATAAATGCATTAATGTATGCACGATCTACGTCTTTATGATTTAATAATAAAAAAAGTCACTGCTAAGGCAATTTAAAGGTAAGCGACATGCTTGGAGATAATATTTGCAATACACTTATCTGGCAAAGGCTTATATACAGAATGTATCAAACATGTTTGCAAATCAATAATAAAAAAGGAAATAATTCTAAAAAACAGGTAAAGAGTTAAAAAAAGACACTCCACAAAAGTAGATGTTCAAAGGATCAGCAAGTACAAGAAAAGATGCTCAATATCATTTGGCATCAGGAGAGGAAATGCTCATTAAAAGCTGCAATGAGATACAAGTTCATATTCACTAGGTGGGCTAAAATTTAAAAAAAAAAATCCAAAATTTAAAATGTTAGCAAGATTGTGAAATAACTGGAATTCTCTTATATTGGTGGTGAAAATATAAATGGAAAAACAATTTGGCAGTTTCTTATAAAGTTGAAAATGTACTTTTCCTATGATCTAACAATTCCACTCCTAGGTCACCCTCCCTCCTCTGCTGATCTCCCCCCTCCCTCCTTCATCCTGGGCCATAGTTGTGATCTGTTCTTCATATCAAAGTGTGAGTGATCGTAAATTTCACAATAGTACTGAGTACATTGGATACTTTTTCCTCCAGTCTTGAGATACTTTAGTAAGTAGGATATGTTTCAACTCCATCCACATAAACATAAAAGAGGTAAAGTCTCCATCTTTTTTATTTTTTTTTTGTCTCCATCTTTTTTAAAGGCTGCGTAGTATTCCATGGTATACATATAGGAGTAGAATTGCTACCGTGTTTCCCCGAAAATAAAACATCCTCTGAAAATAAGACCTACTTACAGGTTTCCTTCTGGGTGAAATATAAGGCATCCCCCCAAAAATAAGGCTCCCCCAGGCTCTGTCTCGGAATGAAAATTAATTTACCGTAAACTGATTGCTAGGGCTGCCCCAACTGACGTCTAGCAATCAGTGACGTTATGCGGAGTCCTGACATCACTGCTGTGTGGAGGTGGAGCAGAGTTCGGAGTGAGAGGTGAGCTTGGGGCGGGAGAGAGGAGGAGACTTTCGCAGATGCGTGTAGAAGAACAGGAGGATCAGAGTGGATGGGTCGCAGCAAAGGTGGTGAGTGCTGGTCTGTCTCTGGTGACACTGCCTGATGCTCGTGGCCGCCCTCATGATGACTGAAGGTTCTCAGTCAGTGGCAGACCCTGCTCCAGGCCAGGTCCAGGCCCCAGCCAGCCCAGTGATAGTCCCCAGGCAGGCCCCAGGGGGGAAATGTCTGATAAAGGGGTTGGGGGGGGGATGTCTGGTGAAGGTGTTCAGGGGCACAGGGGTGGAGGGAGGGGGATCACTTAAAATGACACAGGTGGATCAGAGAGGACAATCAAAATGACACAGGAGGATCAGAGGGGACAATCAAAATGACACAGGAGGATCAAAAGGGGTTATTAAAATGGTAATCCCCCCTCTGATTCTCCTGTGCCATTTTGATTTCCCCCTCTGATCCCCCCTGTGTCATTTTAAGTGATCCCCCTCCCCCCACCCTGATACCCCAGTTCCTTTTTTTTTTTTACCCCTAGAAATGAGCACAAAAAGAAAAAGCTACTCCGTGGAGTACAAGAAAGGAATCGTGGAAGACTCTTGGGGCCAAAATCTTACTGCTTTTTGTATAGAGAAGATGTTGAGTATCCGACTGGTCCAAAAATGGCGAGCAGAGTATGGTAACCTCATTGAACAAGTGGACAAGGGAAATGCTAAAAAGTGCAAGTGTGGATCAGGTCAGCAACCATTATTTTCCAAGCTGGAAGACCTGATCAGTGAATGGGTTGTTGACAGGAGAGCAAAGGCTTTGGTTGTGAAGAGGGCTCAGATTCAAGAATTTGCCCTTGCAATGGCACCACAGTTTGACATAGCCCCCGAAGACCTCAAAGCATCACAACACTGGCTGGATAATTTCCTTCAGCGAAGTGAACTGTCTTTAAGAAGATCCACAACACTGTTTAGGCTAGAAGATACTCAAGTTACTACCGTACCATATACAGATAATAAATTTCCTTTATTTTCATTTAACAATAAATGTGTACCATATTCTTCTTCATGGAAAAATTAGACATCCCCTGAAAATAAGACCTAGCACATCTTTGGGAGCAAAAATTAATTTAAGACACTATCTTATTTTCGGGGAAACAGGATAGGTCTTTTGTTACTGAAGGAATATGAGAGATTTGTAAAATAATGTTTACCACAGTTTTATTCAAATTGCGAAAAGTTAGGAACAACCCAAACGTCTCTCAAAAGGAGGATCAATAAACAGTACGTGCTATTTTTCTACAGTGCAAGCCTGCTCAGCTGTGAAAGGAAACTAATTTGTGCTACAAATAACAGAAACAATAAATTGCAAATGCTTTGTTAAACTAGGCAAAAACCAGACATGAAACAATCTAGATCGTATGATTTCACTTACAGGAAGTTATGAAATAGTCAAAGCTAAACTTTGGTGATAGATCTCAAAACCAACGCTGTCTTTTGCTGCTGTTGAGAGAGGCGTTCATTACCAAAGGACATAAAGAAAAGCCCGGTGTTGATGGAAATCTTCCATATTTTGATGGAGGTTGGGGTTTCCAGGGTCTATACATTTTTAAAAGAGCATCAAACTGTACATTTAAAATCTTTGCACTTTATTTTTTGTAAATTAATTACCTTTTAACAAATAGAGTGGGACTCTGCAATAATAATTTATTATCATTCTTTCTGTATTTTTCCATTAAAGTAATATACTATCTTAAAATTTTTCTTTTCAAGTTTTCTGAAAGCTACCTTTCACAATTAAAGTATCTGAATGTTCACAGTTGTAAAATCTGGTAGAAAATAAAGAATTGGATTTAGAGAATAAAAATTTCAGTTTTATGCTGACTTCACTGTTATGTTTTTTGATAACCTGAATCTTGGCTTATATTCTTCTTCCTAATCATTGATAAATTCAATAATAAGCTCGTAAAACACACAAGTTTTGTCTGAGTATTTACCATATTCTGGGGACTAACATTGTTTAACATAATTTATTGATAAATACCTAATTGTGATAATTGCAACATTCAGAGCAGTAATTATTTTTTTCTGGAATATCTCTTCTGTGTTGGGTAACATGCTCAACTTGTGGCCGTTGTTATATTTCACTCAGCATGACATCATTTTCCTATCGAGTCTTCTCTATTCTTTGCTCATCAGACAGATACATCAAAGTTAAATTACTTGGATGCTAATGAATCTGAAAGCAGGAATGTTGACCTTAAGTAGCATGCAAATTCATGATAAATGAACACTCAGATGATTCTTAAAAATAAGATCTCTCTGAAAAATCGATCTTGAAATGTATTGCTTATTTTTCTTTTTTATTGAGGTATACCTTATAAACCAAAATGCACTCTTTTTAAGTATAGCTCAATGAGTCTGAACAAATGTACACAATCATGTAGCCACCACTATACTCAATATTTAAATTCCCATTGCACCAGAAAGTTTCCTTGTGTGGCAACCGAGGTCAGTCTTCTCCCTCTACTGTCAATTCCTACAACCCCTCATCTGTTTTCTGTCACTACAGTTTTTCCTTTTATTGAAAGGTCATGTAAATGGAATCATTCAGTCTTTAGTCTTTCTTTGTCTAGGTTAGTTAACTTAGCCTAATGCTTTTGAGATCCACACACATTGTTGCATGTATCTGAACTTTGTTCTTTTGGGGGAGGAGAGGGTACATATATTACATAGTTTATTTACAAGTTAGGGGACATTTGAGCTGTTGCCACTTTTTAATTATTGGATAAAAGGGCTATGAACATTTACCTACAGGCTTTGTATGGACATAAGTTTTCATTTACACAAGAACTGCAAATATGGTAAATACAAGTACTTTCTTACTCTAACACTGATCCTGATCACTGGTCAAGGGGAAGGGCAAATGTGGGGAGCATCACATCTGCCCTAGTTTTAGTTTCTAGTGACCATTATACAGTGAAAGGACTCAGAGCTTCTTGAAGAAATAACTGATTCTAAGACTGAGCAGAAAATACACAAAATGAGCCTGGATCATCTTTAAATGTAAAAAAGTAAGGAAGTTTTCATAACACCATCATCTTGAAATGTAAGAAAGAAGTTTTCATAACACCACACACATACACACAGGCGTGTGCACAGCTATGGGGTAGATCAAAGGGACATAAAAGTCAACTTAAAGAGCTCCCAATGCCAAAACTGGAATAATTTGAGCCACAACATAAATAGAGTAGTAATGGATGATAGTCCAATGTATAAAATGAATATTCATAAACCCATGCTGACATAAATAATTGAATGAATTAATAAGTGGGGGGGAATAGATCTTCCATCCAGAAGAATTCTTAATAATTTATGTAAAGACTTTGCCGTCAAAGAGATGAAGAATAATTCCCCACCTGCAAGTGTGAGCTGCCCCGGTGACTTTCTTGTGAACAGTACTATATGGAAAGAGAGGGAAAACCTTTCAGTGAAGGCACCTTACACACACTGCTCAGCCAGTGACCAATGTCACCACCAACAGTGATAAGTCATGGCGATGGTGTGATGAAAATGGCACTCTGTGGTCTTCCCCCCCAAAAAAAATCATAACCATACTCTAATCATGAGAAAAACATCAGACAAATCCCAGTTGAGGGGAATTCTACAAAATATGATCAGTGGTCCTCAAAACTGTCAAGGTCATCAGAAATAAGGAAAGTCTGAAAAAATATAATATCTAAGTGGTAAAGAGCCAAAGGAGCCATGAAAACTCAGTGTTACGTGATATCCTGGGAAAACGAAAACTAAGGAAATCTGAAGAGTTAGAAATAAAGTGTCAATATTGGTTTTCTAATTGTAACAAATGTATCACACTAAGGTAGGAATGTATCACACTAAGGTAGGATGCTTAATAGGGAAAATGGGAGTGGGGTATATTGAAACTCTATTATCTTTATAATTTTTCTGTCAATTGAAAATGGGTCCAAGATATTTTTTTCATTTATTTATTTTTATTGTTAAATTATAGCTGTGTACATTAGTGCAATCAAGGGGTACAATGTGCTGGTTTCATATACCATCTGAAATATTCTCATCAAACTGTTCAACATAGCCTTCATGGCATTTTCTTAGTTACTGTATGTCTTTGTATTTTGCATTTAGTAGGTTTCACCTGTACCCATTCTAAGCTGCACCATAGGAAATAAAGTGGTTGCATTCTGAAGTACCTCTATCTCAATGTATTTTTATCACCCAAGGGTAAGGACCTGTTTAAGCACTTCAAAACAGTGACATCATACTTCATTCCTGCCTTTCAAGTCCTGGATTCAATTTGTTTCAAGTAAAACTGGAAAATAGTGGAGAAAAGTATTTGTTGAATGAGTTAACTTCTTGAGTACCCATTACCTCACATGCAATCACATTATTCAAGGTTGACAGGTCTTCAGAACAACCAGCATAATCCCTTGCCTTAGGAGTTTATATCCTAAGGTCACATACAGTACACAACAAGGTTTTACATTGATTTAAGTGATTTCCTAAATCCTTTTTTCAGACAACAAGCATTGATTATGTTCAAAAAATAAAGATTTCAGGTGGCACTTGTGGCTCAGTGAGTAGGGCGCCGACCCCATAAACTGAGGATGGTGGGTTCAAACCCTGCCCCAGCCAAACTGCAACAAAAAAATAGCCAGGCGTTGTGGCGGGTGCCTGTGATTCCAGCTACTGGGGAGGCTGAGGCAAGAGAATCGCCTAAGCCCAGGAGCTGGAGGATGCTGTGAGCTGTGATGGCACAGCACTCTACCAAGGGCAATAAAGTGAGACTCTGTCTCTACAAAAATAAATAAATAAATAAATAAAGATTTCGATGTTGACTAAGTTTGTTAGGAAAGTGTTACATCAATCAAGGACAGAAGACCTGACATAGGTCTTAAGACTTGAGAAAATTTGGAAGACTGAGGAAAGTGAGAATTTTTCCAACATGAAGGGCCACTTGAAAGCAGGCAGGGAAATAAGTTCGCCCTTGTCTTCTTCAAGATGCTGGAAATAACACCTAAGACTCATGCCAGGTGAATGAAATGATAATAGTGAGCCTGTGTAAACTTGATAGAAATTAACAGTTTATAGGTGTTATTGGTCTTGAACAGAGGAGGAAGAGTTGTAGAAAGTGGAGACTCCTAGGAAGAAGCTGGTAGAAACACAAAGGGAGGGGTCAGCTAGATCTGATGAACCACTGAGCACCTGAAGATGGAGATGCTGACCGTGGGTCAGAGACGGCAGGTGACGGACAGCAGAGGATGTGTTGTGATACCTGTTTTGAATATATCTTACGCAAGCACAAAGGCCATTATACTATCCAATTTGTCTAATCGTTGACTAACTCATTTGAAACAAATTATGTCAGAAATAAGAAAATATAGCGATGGCTTGTTACTATGGAGGGAGGAAATAAGTTCAGGCTGATTCTTTGACGAATCTCAGGAAATTAGCAAAGGCTTAAGGAAGAGGGTCTTAGAAGCAATTTTGAGTCAACTGTTTTTTCCTAGAAGCTTCTTAAATAAATACTTTGAAATGTGTAAAAAATGATGACCTTACCCCTTTTGATTCATGTTCTAAGGTGTATTAAATTCATGTGATGTATAACGACTCAAAAATATTTTTTCCGGAGGGAGACAAGATGGCGGACTGAAGCCAGCTTTCAACAGAGGCTCCCGTCCAGAAGGAGAGTTAAGGGACAGGAATTTAGTAAGTATCCTGGTAGACTTGAGCCACACCAAGAGAGAAGGTTGAAGAACGCACATCAACACCGCTGAGGCAAGCTGTGATCACAAGGACGCAAACAAAAGGTACAAAATCCACCACCAAGTGGATGGGAGTCCCCCTCCCCCACGAGACTGGCTCAAGAGCCCCACAATTAAACAAACGGGTAGAAATTAAAGGCCCTCCCACTACACTCCACAGGAGAGACCTTCTAAAAACTGGACCTACCTCCCCTACTGGGGTGCCATGGCATTCTCCTGCCGGACATAAAACTGAATAAAACTTTAAAAATCCTTTGCCAGCAACCCTGAATCCCCAACACTCCCCTCCCGCCCACTGAGGTCTGGAGGCCTGTCCCCCAGGAGTTCAGATTCCAAAGGGAGTGGACAGTCCCCGAGTTGCGACTGGTCAGCATTGACTCTGAGGCACGCGAGTGAGGAGAGGGCACCGGGCTGAGGGGGAGTCACGCCTCAGCGGCACTTCCCTGTGGTGCAGTGCATCAATACGGCCAGGCATAAAACTGAATGAAACTCTAGCTTCCCCCCCACTCTCACTCGGGGTCTGGGGGCCTGTCCCCCAGGAGTTCGGATCCTTGGGTGATTTCTTGAGGGGAGCGCACAGTGCCCGAGCCGCGACTGGTCAGCGCAGACTCTGAGACACGCGAGCGAGGAGAGGGCACCGGGCTGAGGGGGAGTCACGCCTCGGCGGCACTTCCCTGTGGTGCGGTGCAGCAGCCCTCCCCCCGGGCAACATTACTACACAAAACTGAATAAAACTCTAGCTTCCCCGCTGAGCGCCCCTACTCTCACTCGGGTCTGGAGGCCTATCCCCCAGGAGTTTGGATCCCTGGGTGATTTCTCGAGGGGAGTGCACAGTGCCTGAGCTGCGTCAGGTCAGCGCTGACTCTGAGACACGTGAGCGAGGAGAGGGCACTCTGCTGAGGGGAAATCAAGCCTTGGTGGCACTTCCTTGCGGTGTGGTGCAGTAGCCCTCCCCGGGCGAGCAACAGTACGGCCGGGCATAAAACTGAATGAAACTCTAGCTTCCCCCCCACTCCCACTCGGGGTCTGGGGGCCTGTCCCCCAAGAGTTCGGATTCTTGGGGGATCTCTTGAGGGGTGTGGACCCAGCATAAACTGCGGCTGCTCAGTGCTGACTCTAGGGCGCGAGACAGAGGAGAAAAGGGTTGGCTCTGCCCACACCAGAGCGGCAGTTCCCTGGAGGCAGAACAACAGCTGTTTTTTCTTTAACGGCAGAACGGCTCACTTCTGGATATTCTGAGGCCACACCCCCTGTCTCCCTGGGCAACCAGAGGAGGCCACCGGTGAGCGGGGGATTTCCTGACACTGCTCACAAACCCGGGAAGCTTCCAGGGCGGGCCGACCCAGAGAGGTGATCGGATGCAAGCCTTCAGAAGCAAAGAAGACACAAACCTCCAGCAGCAAAGACGTTTGAACTCAGAACAGCCCATCTTCTGTAGGTGATCTCTGCAGGAACAGAGACAGAACCCCACAAAGTTGTCTGTTCTGTTCTGTTCTGTTCTGTTAACAGCACCCATCAGGGATGGGGCTAAGTCTGAGTGAACACCTCCTTCCCATCACCTGCGTCAAGCACTCAAAGATGTCAGGCCCAATCTCCTCCTGCTAAATAGCGGCAGTCTGCAGGGGCCTGGCAGACTTCCTTGTGATTCAGGCAGGTGCAAACCCCTGGAGTGTCTGTTCACTGCAGGCAACTGGGTTAGCCATCTGCAGAGATACCAGTGACTGGGTCCGACGGAGGGGCAAAGTGGGGAAGGAGACGTCAACCTTCCCAGACTGCTCTGTTTGCTGGGCGGCTCCTCCTGACTCCATGCTGCACTGGGATGAGCCATGTCAGAGGAGTCACCAGGCCCCAGTGATCCAGTTCCCAGAGACCTCTTCAACTCTCCCACCCGAGACAGGTGCCGATTGAGACAGTTGATTTGGACCTTTTGAACTTGGCTAATAGACTGAGGACTTTTCAGGCGGTGCCCTGGGTGTGCGGTTGTAGGAAGGTTTGATTCTCCTTTTCCAACTGGGGCCAGAGGGGGGCAGGTGGGGTGATTTAATTGCTGATTTTTCCACACAGCTGAGACTTCAAACCAGAGTAGAAGTTGCAATAGGATCGAACAGAAACCAGTTGAAAACAAGACAGAACCACTTAATTCCACCACACAAGACAGGGCCCCAGTTTCTGAGGCCACAACACTGTATGGGCCCTTGATAAAGCCCCAGGGGAAAAATCAAAGGGAGTAAAATAACCATGGGGCGGAATCAGCGGAAAAACTCTGGTAACATGAATAACCAGAATAGATCAACCCCCCCCCAAGAAAAGATATGGCAGATGTGATTGAAGATCCCATTCATAAACAACTGGCTGAGATGTCAGAAATCGAATGCAGAATTTGGATTGCAGACAAGATTAATAAAATGGAATTAGGAATTCGAGGAGAAATTCAAAAGTTGTCTCAAGAATTTAACGAATTTAAAGCCAAAACCACCAAAGACTTAGACACACTGAAGCAAGAATTTACAGCCCTCAAATATATGAAAAATACAGTAGAATCCCTCAGCAACAGAATGGAGCAAGCAGAAGAAAGGATTTCTGACATTGAAGATAAAGTCTTCGAATGCTCCCAATCTCTCAAAGAGGAAATGGAGAGCAAAAACGGATGACTCACTCAGAGAGCTCTCAGACAATTTGAAAAAAAGCAATTTCTGAATTATTGGGATTTCTGAGAATGATGAAGTGGCCTCCAAGGGCACAGAGGCCCTTCTGCATGAAATTATTAAAGAAAATTTTCCAGACATGCCTAGAAAATCTGAAATTCAGATAGCAGACAGCTTCAGAACCCCAGCACGATTCAACCCCAATAAGTCATCCCCCAGACATATCATAATTAGCTTCACTAAAGTTAACATGAAAGAGAAGATTCTCAAAGCAGCCCGGCGAAAGAAAACTATTACGTACAAAGGTAAGAATATTAGAATAACTGCAGATCTCTCTGCTGAAACTTTTCAAGCCAGAAGAGAGTGGTCATCAACTTTTAATCTCCTAAAGCAAAATAACTTTCAACCCAGGATCTTGTATCCAGCTAAACTGAGTTTCATCTATGATGGAGAAATTAAATACTTCAATGACATTCATATGTTGAAAAAATTTGCCATAAGTAAACCAGCTCTTCAGGATATTCTCAGAACTATCCTTCACAATGACCAACCCAATCCTATACCACAAAAGTAAACTCACTCAGAAACTTCGGATCAAACTCCAACTTCCACACTGGCGAAAGGATTAAAAATGTCCACTGGACCTTTGAAAAACTTGATACCCAAAATTCCATCAGACTTATCAATACTCTCCATCAATGTGAATAGCTTAAACTGTCCTCTAAAGAGGCATAGGTTAGCTGACTGGATACAAAAACTCAAGCCAGATATTTGTTGCATACAAGAGTCACATCTTAACTTAAAAGACAAATACAGACTCAGGGTGAAAGGACGGTCATCCATATTTCAGGCAAATGGTAATCAGAAAAAAGCAGGTGTTGCAATTTTATTTGCAGATACAGTAGGCTTTAAACCATCAAAAGTAAGGAAGGACAAGAATGGTCACTTCATATTTGTTAAGGGTAATACTCAACATGATGAGATCTCAATTATTAATATCTATGCACCCAACCAGAATGCACCTCAATTTATAACACAAACTCTAACACACATGAGTAACTTGATTTCCTCTAGCTCCATAATCGTCGCAGATTTCAACACTCCTTTGGCAGTGTTAGATCGATCCTCCAGCAAGAAGCTGAGCAAAGAAATCTTAGATTTAAACCTAACCATCCAATATTTAGATTTAGCAGACATCTACAGAACATTTCATCCCAACAAAACTGAATACACATACTTCTCATCAGCCCACGGAACTTACTCCAAAATTGACCACATTTTAGGTCACAAGTCTAACCTCAGTAAATTTAAAGGAATAGAAATTATTCCATGCATCTTCTCGGACCATCATGGAATAAAACTTG
Organism: Nycticebus coucang; assembly: GCF_027406575.1. Taxonomy (NCBI): domain Eukaryota; kingdom Metazoa; phylum Chordata; class Mammalia; order Primates; family Lorisidae; genus Nycticebus; species Nycticebus coucang. Next base: position 101,733,262 of record NC_069783.1, on the reverse strand, counting down.
AATTGAGTAACAACGGGAATCTGCATACTTATACAAAAACATGGAAGTTAAATAACCTTATGCTGAATGATAGCTGGGTCCGAGATGAGATTAAGAAAGAAATCGCCAATTTTTTGGAACAAAACGACAATGAAGACACGAACTATCAGAACCCCTGGGACACCGCTAAGGCAGTTCTAAGAGGGAAATTTATAGCACTGAAAGCCTTCCTCAAGAGAACAGAAAGAGAGGAAGTTAACAACTTAATGGGACATCTCAAGCAACTGGAAAATGAAGAACATTCCAACCCCAAACCCAGTGGAAGAAAAGAAATAACCAAAATTAGAGCAGAATTAAATGAAATTGAAAACAAAAGAATAATACAACAGATCAAAAATCAAAAGGCTGATTTTTCGAAAAGGTCAATAAAATAGATAAACCTCTGGCCAACCTAATCAGAAAAAAAAGAGTAAAATCTCTAATATAATCAATCAGAAACAACAAAGACAAAATAACAACAGACTCCTCAGAAATCCAAAAAATCCTTAATGAATATTACAAGAAACTTTATTCTCAGAAATATGAAAATCTGAAGGAAATTGACCGATGCTTGGAAGCACGCCACCTTCCAAGACTTAACCAGAAACAAGTGGAAATGTTGAACAGACCCATATCAAGTTCAGAAATAGCATCAAACATACAAAATGTCCCTAAAAAGAAAAGCCCGGGACCAGATGGTTTCATGTCAGAATTCTACCAAACCTTTAAAGAGGAACTAGTACCTATATTACTCAACCTGTTCCAAAATGTAGAAAAAGAAGGAAGACTACCCAACACGTTCTATGAAGCAAACATCACCCTGATCCCCAAACCCGGAAAAAACCCAACAAGAAAAGAAAATTATAGACCAATATCACTAATGAATATAGATGCAAAAATATTCAACAAGATCCTAACAAACAGAATCCAGCAACACACCAAACAAATTATACACCATGACCAAGTTGGTTTTATTCCAGAGTGTCAAGACTGGTTCAATATACGTAAATCTATAAATGTAATTCAGCACATAAACAAATTAAAAAACAAAGACCATATGATTCTCTCAATTGATGCAGAAAAAGCTTTTGATAATATCCAACATCCCTTCATGATCAGAACACTCAAGAAAATTGGTCTAGAAGGGACTTTTCTTAAACTGATAGAGGCCATCTACAGCAAACCCACAGCCAATATCATATTGAATGGAGTTAAATTAGAATCATTTCCACTCAGATCAGGAACCAGACAAGGCTGCCCATTGTCTCCATTGCTTTTCAACATTGTAATGGAAGTTTTAGCCGCCGCAATTAGGGAAGAAAAGGCGATCAAGGGTATCCATATAGGGTCAGAAGAGATCAAACTTTCACTCTTTGCAGATGATATGATTGTGTATCTGGAAAACACTAGGGACTCTACTACAAAACTCCTAGAAGTGATCAAGGAATACAGCAGCGTTTCAGGTTACAAAATCAACATCCATAAATCGGTAGCCTTTATATACACCAACAACAGTCAAGTTGAAAAAGCAGTTAAGGACTCTATCCCATTCACAGTAGTGCCAAAGAAGATGAAATATTTGGGAATTTACCTAACAAAAGACGTGAAAGATCTCTATAAAGAGAACTATGAAACTCTAAGAAAAGAAATAGCTGAAAATGTTAACAAATGGAAAAACATACCATGCTCATGGCTGGGAAGAATCAACATTGTCAAAATGTCCATACTACCCAAAGCAATATATAATTTCAACGCACTCCCTATTAAAGTTCCACTGTCATATTTTAAAGATCTTGAAAAAACAATACTTCGTTTTATATGGAATCAGAAAAAACCTCGAATAGCCAAGACATTACTCAGAAATAAAAACAAAACAGGAGGAATCACACTACCAGACCTCAGACTTTACTACAAATCGATAGTGATCAAAACAGCATGGTATTGGCACAAAAACAGAGAAGTAGATATCTGGAATAGAATAGAGAACCAAGAGATGAATCCAGCTACTTACTGCTATTCGATTTTTGACAAGGCAATTAAAAACATTCAGTGGGGAAAAGATTCCCTATTTAACAAATGGTGCTGGGTGAACTGCCTGGCAACCTGCAGAAGACTGAAATTGGACCCACACCTTTCACCATTAACGAAGATAGACTCTCATTGGATTAAAGATTTAAACTTAAGACATGAAACTATAAAAATACTAGAGGAGAGTGCAGGGAAAACCCTTGAAGAAATTGGTCTGGGTGAGTATTTCATGAGGAGAACCCCCCGGGCAATTGAAGCAGCTTCAAAAATACACTACTGGGACTTGATCAAACTAAAAAGCTTCTGCACAGCTAAGAACACTGTAAGTAAAGCAAGCAAACAGCCCTCAGAATGGGAGAAGATTTTTGCAGGGTATATCTCTGACAAAGGTTTAATAACCAGAATCCACAGAGAACTCAAACGCATCAGCAAGAAAAAAACAAGGGATCCCATCGCAGGCTGGGCAAGGGATTTGAAGAGAAACTTCTCTGAAGAAGACAGGCGCACAGCCTTCAGACATATGAAAAAATGCTCATCATCTTTAATCATCAGAGAAATGCAAATCAAAACTACTTTGAGATATCATCTAACTCCACTGAGACTAGCCTATATCACAAAATCTCAAGATCAGAGATGTTGGCGTGGATGCGGAGAAAAGGGAACACTTCTGCACTGTTGGTGGGAATGCAAATTAATACATTCCTTTTGGACAGATATATGGAGAACACTCAGAGATCTAAAATTAGATCTGCCATTCAATCCTGTAATCCCTCTGCTGGGCATATACCCAGAAGACCAAAAATCACAACATAACAAAGATATTTGTACCAGAATGTTTATTGCAGCCCAATTCATAATTGCTAAGTCATGGGAAAAGCCCAAGTGCCCATCGATCCATGAATGGATTAATAAATTGTGGTATATGTACACCATGGAATACTATGCAGCCTTAAAGAAAGATGGAGACTTTACCTCTTTCATGTTTACATGGATGGAGCTGGAACATATTCTTCTTAGTAAAGTATCTCAAGAATGGAAGAAAAAGTACCCAATGTACTCCGCCCTACTATGAAACTAATTTGGGGCTCTCACATGAAAGCTATAACCCAGTTACAAGCTAACAATAGGGGGAAGTTGGAAAGGGGGGGTGGTGGGTAGAGGGAGGGTGATTGGTGGGATCACACCTGTGGTGCATCTTACAGGGGTATTTGCGAAACTTGGTAAATGTAGAATGTAAATGTTTTGGCACAGTAACTGAGATAACGCCGGAAAGGCTATGTTACCCATTGTGATAAAAATGTGTCAAATGGTCTATGAAGCGAGTGTATGATGCTCCATGATCATATCAATGTATACAGTTATGATTTAATAAAAAAATATAATAATAAAAAAAATATATTTTTTTTTCCATGAAAATGAGTAAGGCTACCAGAGAGCAGTGTGAAAGGAGTTTGTTATAGTGTTTATCTGGTTCAATAAAAAGTGAATGAGTGAGACATGATCCAAATCTTCTCAAGGTTTGTGATGGAGCTTGTTCATGTGCTACTCTGGCTCACCATCTTTTGCGGAATTAATTTGGTTTTTCTTCCCATAGTATTACCTTCACTTTTCTTATTTGAATTTTCCACAAAACTTACCACTAAGGTGGACTAAAAGTCAAGGCTCACGTTGCCAGGCCTTAAAGTCTTCCGTATAGACATTTGCGACCTTGCTAATTCAAGGGAAAATTTGCACAAATATACAATGAGAAAGTAGTTTTTGGCCTTTTTTTCTTAAGAATGGTGTCATTTTATGAAGCAACTAACTTAAATATAGATTATTAGTTAAATCAATTTGAATTAAAATAAGCTAAAACATGTAAATGTGCAATAAGTTAACAAATCTGTAAGTAAATAAAAAATTTTTTCATGAACATATAAGAATTTATATATCTAAGGTGAATATAGTTCATTTTAGTGGAACGAACAGATATGAGTCTATTTTTCTAAATGTATATAACTCTGCTTCCAAAAATAACATTCCATATATCAAAATGGAATAGTAATAACATTTTATAACTGATTGAAATTTTATATAATAAAATGTAAAAATTTATACTATCTGAATCAACTATGTAAAGTGTAAAAGATGATGCATAATTATAGTCCTGTGTACACGGTGACCATCCAGAGAGATCCAGAGGCTGAGTGCCCCTGGAATAGAACAGCAGTTCTCACTTCTGGGAATATCTGAATTCCCTGGAGGTCTTTTTGAATCACAGATGGCTGCATGTCACTCCAGAGAATCTGATTCAGATGACCTGGAGTAGGACTCAAAAATGTGCCCTCTCAAGTGGTACAGTAGCAAGTGGTTGGTGAGGGTACCAATTTTCTCTACAGTGTTTATTAAAACACAGATTGTTGGTCCAATCCCCACAATTTTGACTCAGTAGAACTCAGGGTACAACCCAATAATCTGCATTTCTAACAAGTTACCAACTGCTGCTGGCCTGGAAATCACACTTTGAGAATTATTGCTTCAAATCAAACAGCCTGCTTCAAATTCCTAACCAGACTTCAGACAAATTACCTAACATCTCTATTGTAAGATGAAAATAAGTAGCATCTAATCTATTAAGGTTGATATGAGTATCAAGTGCATTAACCATCACAAAACACACAAAAGTATAAAATCCAGTGGTAGAGCAAATACACAAAACAGGAAAAGAAAGAACTTGAGACCACCAAACTACAATGATAAACAATAAAGGGAAAGAGGGGAACAAAAGACATACAAAACAACAGAAAGCAATTAATAAAATGACAGAAATAAGCCCTCACATAGCAATGACAACCTTGAACGTAAACAGATCACACTTTCCACTTAAAAGATATAGACAGCATGCAGAGATAAAAATACATAGTCCAACTGTATACTGCCTACAAGAAATTCACCTCAACCGCAAAAACATGTATAGACAGAAAGTAAAGAGATGGAAGAAGATACTCTATGCAAGTGAATACTGAAAGCAGGCAGGCACAGCTATAGTAATAACAGATAAAACAGACTTTAAGTCAAAAATAATAAAAAGAGGCAAGGAATGTCATTATATAATGATGAAGGGGTCCATTCGGTAAGAGAGTTGAACAATTACGAAAACATAATTAACCCAACACTGGAGCACAAGATATATAAACCAAATATTAAGTCTATATGGAGATACAGAGCCCAGCACAATCATAGCTGGGAATTTTGAGGCTGTATTCTCAGCATCTAGAGGTAGACAGAACATAAACAAAGAAAGAATCGGATTTAAAGTGAACTTTAGGTTAAATGAACATGACACACATTTACAGAATACCTCACCCAACAGCTACAGAATGTACATTCTTCTAATCAGCATATGAAACAATCCCCAGGATAGACTACACGTTAAGACACAAAATAAGTTTTAACAAATTTTGAAATCACATGAAGTGTCTTCTTAGATCATCATGGAATAAAACTAGAAATCAACAATAAGAACTTAGAAAATTGTGGGAATACATGGAAATAAACAATGTGCTTCTGAATGTCTGTTGGATGAAGGAAGACATTAGGGAAGAAATTTTAAAAAATTTGAAACACATGAAAATGGAAACACAACATATTAAATGCTATTAGATACCATAAAATAGTGCCAAGAGGGAAATTTATAGCAATAAACACCTATTTCAAAAAAGTAGAAAGATTTCAAATAAATTATTTAACAACACACTTCAAGGAACTAGAAAAGTAAGAACCGATTAAATTCAATATTAGTAGAAGGAGAGCAATAATAAAGATCAAAGCAGATCTCAACAACATAGAGACTAGAAAACAATTTGAAGGATCAAGGAATAAAACCTGGGCTTTTTAAAAAGATAAACAAAATGGATAAACCAGTAGCTAAACAAACAAAGGGGAAAAGAGAGAAGACCCAAATAAATAAAATGTGAAAGGGAACATTACAATTGATACCACAGAAATATCAGAGACAATTATGAATAACTCCATAATAACAAACTGGAAAACCTAGGGGAAATGTATAAATTTCTGTACACGTCCAACATATCAAGATTAGATCAGGACAAAACCTGGAATATTCCTACAAATAGAAATAAGATTGGATCAGCAATAAGAGATTTTTCAAAAAAGAAAAGCCCAGAAGCAAATGGTATCACTGCCAAATTATACCAAACTCACAAAAAATTTGGGACAATTTCTCCTCCAATTGTCCCAAAAAGTTGAAAAGAAGGGATTTCCCACTAATGTATTCTACAAGACCAGCACTACCCTGATACCAAAAGCAGACAATGATGCAACAAAAAAAAAAAAAAAAGAAAGCTATAGGCAAATATCTCTGATAAACATAAATGCAAATGTCCTCAACAAAATGCTAACAAAAGATTCCACAGCACATGAAAAACATAATGCACCATGATCCAAGTTCAACATATGCAAATTAACAAACAAGATCTATCACATCAATAGAAAGGACAAAACCCACACGATCATTGCAGATGCAGAAAAAGCATTTTATAAAATTTGACCTCTCCTTCGTGAATGAAACTATCAACAAACCAGGCTTAGCAGGAACAAACTTCAACATAATCGATCCATGTATGGCATTCTCTCACCCAGCACCAAATTGAATGGGTAAAATTTGAAAGCCTTCCTCTAAGAAGTGTGAAATAAGGTAAGAATGCCCTCTTCCATCATTTCTCTTCAACTTAGTACACAAGAGAAAGAAATAAACAGCATCCAAATTGGAGAGGAGGATAGTGAACATCCACATTGGAAAAGAATATATAGTTAACAGCAATATATTGAATATTTCAAAGTAGTTACTATTGAGATTGTCCCCCTTGATAAATGACATGATATTATTTCTAGAAAACCCTAAAGACTACACTAAAAAACTCTGAGATCTGATAAATAAATTCAGTGAAGTTAAAAATATAAAACCAATATACAAAAATCAGAAGTCTTTCTATATACCCACAATAAACTAGCTGAGAAAGAAATCTAGAAGGCAGTTACATTTACAATAGCTACAAAACAATACAAAATACCTAGGAATAAATTTAGCCAAGGATGTAAACGAGTTCTACAAACACTGATGAAATAAATGGAAGAAAACACAAATATGGATCAGAAGAACTAATGTTGTTAAAATGGCTATTCTGCCTAAATCCATTTATAGATTCAAAGTAATTGCCATCAAAATACCAATATCAATTTTCACAGAAATAGAGGAAACCCTGAATTTCATATGGAACCGAAAAAAGAGCCAGATGCTAAAGTATTCCTGACCCAAAAGAACAAAGGTGGAAATGCCATACTACCTAATTTTAAAATATGTAACAGAGCTAATGTAACAAGAACAGCATGGTATTGGTATAAAAATAAACACGTGGACCAATGGAACACAATAGAGAACCCAGAAACAAATCTGTTTCCACAGCCAACTGATTTTTGGCAAAGGTACAAGAACATATGTTGTGGAAAAAAATACATTTTTAATAAATTATTCTGGGAAAATTGGATATCCATATGCAGAAAAATGAAACTGAATGTCAACATTTCACCATATACAAAAGTCAACACAAGGTGGATTAAAGACTTAAGACTTAAAACTTTAAAACTACTAAAACAAAACACAGGGAACACATTTTAGGGCACCGTTCTACTCAAAGGTTTTATAGCTAAGACCTCAAAAGCATAGGCAAGAAAAACAAAAATTGATGAATGGGACTTTATTGGACTAAGATGCTTTTACACAGCTGAGGAATCAATCAACAGAGTGAAGAGACAAACTGGCGAAAGGGATAAAATACTTGTACACTATTAATCTGACAAGGGATTAATATCCAAAATATTGGAATATACAAGGAACTCAAAAAACTCAACAGAAGAAAAAAAAGAAAGAGATAAATGATACCATAATAAGGTAGGCAAAGGACATGAAAAGACATTTCTCAAAAGAAAACATACAAATGGCTAACATATATCAGAACAAAATGCTCAGCATCATTAATCACCAGGGAAATGCAAATTAAAACCACAGTGAGATGTCATATTAGTTGCAATGGCTATTAATAAAAAGAAAAAAAATAACACATGGTTTCAAGGATTCAAAGAAAAGGGAACACATGCACTGTTGGTGGGAATGTAAATTAGTACAGTAATTATGGAAAGCATGGAAATTACTCAAAAAACTAAAATTAGAACTATCATGGGATCCAGCAATCCCTCTACTGGGTATTTATCTAAAGTAAAGGAAACCAGTATATCACTGGGATGCCTGTGTCACCATGTATATTGCATCACTATTCACAATAGTGAAGGTCCAGACTCAATCTAAAATCCATCGGGAGACAAATTGATAAAGGAAATTAGGTATAAATGCACTATGGAATGCTGTTTGGCCATTAAGAAAGACAAAAAATGAAATCCTGCCATTTGCAGAAACATGGATGGAACTGGAGGTCATTACGCTAAGGGAAACAAGCTGGGCACAAAAGGACAGCTAGTCCTTGTTCGAACTGATATGTGGAAGCTAAAAAGTGGAATTCTTGGAGGTGGAAAGTAGAATGGTAGTTACAAGCTAGGAAGGGTGGGTGAGCGGGTGGGGCGGGGGGAATGGAAAGATATCAGTCAATGGGAACAAAGGTGCAGTTATGTAGAATAAATTCTAATGTTCAGTTGCAGCGTTAGACTGTAGTCAACAGCAATATATTGAATATTTCTAAGTAGTTAGTAGTGAGGATTAGAAATGTTCCCAGCACAGAGAAATGATGAATACAGTGATGGACACTCCAACTACCCCAATGTGGTGACCACATTCCATACATGTAACAAAGTATCCCGTGTACCCTATAAATGTCTACAAATATTATAACTCAATACAAAATAAATAAGAGTTTTTTAAATGTTTACAAAGAATTCTTGTACATGTGAAGTTTTGCACATAATTTTAAGATGGGTGTTCTCAGTCAGTTCTCCCCAGCATAGCATGGCCATTTTAAGGGGTGCTTTATATAATTCACTTGTCTACGTGGGTACACATGCCATGGTGTGTTATGTGTGTGTAAACAGAGACAGAGGGAGAGAGAGACAGAGACAAATTTCTCTTTCTAGCTGGTTATTAAAGATATATAGCCCTAAACATTCACACATTTCTTTAAGATATAAACTAAATATTTTAAATTACATTTATTATTGGAATTTTTAAAAGCTGTCAGGTGAAGGATCTTTTAATAAATAAATGATCTCTCTAATAGATTTAATAAATCTATTAAAACCTCAAATATTGTTCATAAAAAAGATGTGACATATTCCAATACTTTTACTTCATTGGAAGCAAATCTCAGGTCTGATGGTTTCCTGGGAAACCGACAGTTGATGTAGCTATAAAGACACTTTTCCTTATTATATTCTAGGCAGACGAAAATAGTCTAATATTTCATAAAATTTACCCTAAGCACTCCAGCTCATTTACCCCCATTTTCAGCAAGCATTTATGTGTTTATTAAATTATTGCCTCTGTCACTGGTAAATGTATTTCTATGTACTTCTTTTTATTCTAAGTAAAATAATTTATGCATGTTACTACTGACCTATGGTCCCTGGCAAGTGGCTATTCCAGTGAAAATGCTATTTTAGTTAAAAATTATTGTCACTTGACTATCTGCTATGAGGTCCTAATAGTGAGATCTGTCCTCATAAAATTCCAGCAGGAATGGAAATAATTTCCCTGTAAATATATCAACCTCTTCATTCCCAGGGATGTGTTATTTTTTTGTTTTCTTCTTAATGAAAGTGATACAATGTTGACTGATTTGCTTTGTTGTATTTTCTCAAAAGGATACAGGTTTGTTTGCAAACATATTGCTTTCTAAAGATATAGCCTTAATAGGCAGGAATGTGGATCATTGCAACAAAATGTCAATACGCAGTTTGTTAATTGTTCTCTGAGTTGTACCCTCGGCATGTGTGCTCCAGGTACCACTGTGTGTCTGGGAGGTGTTGTTTCTGGTGTGTTCATCCATGTGCGTGGGCACGCAGAGAGCAGGAGAAGCCGACTGAAATTCCTCCAGAGAGGCGGACCCCTGAGCTCCCTCCCAGCAGCAGAGTCTGCTTCTGAGAAAACTCAAACGTGCTTGCTCAACCAGAGCCCCTGCTGCCCTGCCTGCATCCCACTGCTGGTAGCAAGCCCCGCAAAGATGATGAAAGAAGGGAGATACCACTTTTTACAAATTAAATGCCAAAGGGGTTCTTTTACAAGTGGAACTTTACCTTGGAAGTGAGAACAATGTAATCTAAAAATTTGTACCCCCATATTAATTTGAAATAAAAATAAATAAATAAATAAAACAAATGTTAAATTTGACTAGCTATAGTAATGAGCTGTTTTCTGACTCATCCCTATGAGATCACCTGACACATTTTGCATCTTTCAGGAGCAAAGCTCAATAAAGTCCTCTGTCTTTAAATGCAGTCAACATAACTGGTCCATAATATGTTAGCTTTTCAAACAGCTATGTTCCCACGCACTCACTATGCTTTCCTTTAGGTTCAATTCCAATTGCAGGAACAGTACAGAAAGCCGAGATTCTACTTGTACGTTAGTTGAGAGCTTTTGAAAATTAGAAGTTCTTGCCCCAAAATAAAAGAGTTGAAGGCTGGAGACTGTATTTCATGTGCATACTCTGAAATGTTCCTTTGGCTTTATGAGAAGCAAAGGAAGAGAAAGCACATCAGATATAGGCAGCGGCTGTGAACATTTGGTTCAAAGAGCCACTGGGCACACTTGCTCACAAAGTCACTTTAATGTTCTGTTTGTCCTCCCCTTCAAAGAGTGCTCTCAGCTGAGAAGTTCATTACCAGGGAGCAGAACACTGAGCTAGGTCCCCATCCATCTGGGTCTTGGGGGTGGGTTGGCTGCTGTAGGAATTCTCTTGGGGCATGGCTTCTAGAAGCATTTTCTCAAAACAGAGGGGAATAGTGTGTCTGTCAAGTTGCCATTTAACCAGCACTTAATCATTGTGAATCCCTGTGCTGAAGAGATCCCAGAAAGGTCACTGTGGGTTGAGGGCATCGTGGGAAATCATGGCTGGAGGCTGTCAGCCTCTCCCAAGAAGAAAGAACCCCTGCCCTTCAGAAGCCCTGGGAGCTGGCTTGTCATTTGCTGTCAATCTGCAGACCTCTGGGCCACTGCAGATATTAGAGCCCATGGCTGATGGGGCCACATTTGTAACTGTCAGGGACTGTTCCTAATATTTAAAGAAGCACCCTGTTGTTGTAAGGAATGTTTATTGCCCTACACATCCTCATCCTGACTAAATACAATTTGGTGGATTTGTGGGTTAACTTTTAAGTTGGCCCAATCTGCTTAGAATTAAACTAGTTTGGAAACATTTGCTCTTTCTTTTTATTCTTCCATTTATTTATTTATTTATTGCTGTCTTCTTGGTGGCAAATTGCCTCTTTTTGATAACAAGTTTCCTAGTGTAGCTAACATGAAATATAATTGTGGTGGTATTTTAATTGCAAAGACTGTGACTTGTGGTTGGTTATGGTTGGTAGGGAAACAAGTCAAAAGGAGCCTGTGGTTAGCCAGTGAGCTTACAAATTACAGCATGTATCTGGCAACTTCAAAAAGAAATAGAGAGAGAGAGATGGTTCAAGTCACATCAGCCTCTAGAGTCTGAAAAGTAGCAGATAAAATTGTGGAACGGGGATGGAAAGTACCATCACAAGATATTTTCCCAATTACTCATACTTGCAGCCAGCAAGCTCCTGAAAAAAATGAGGGGTTTCTCCCCTCTGAGAGCTTTAGAGATGTCATGCATGGAAAAATAATGCTGTGTTTGTACAAGCAATTTCTAACAAAAGAATAGAAAAGAGAAGCAGGCATCCAGGTTTCCCCAAGAGTCTGTTGAGCTGATTCACCCACCAGGTGATGGGTTTGCATTTCCATCTCCTTATAAGATTGAGACCCATGATCCGTGACCTTCTCTTGCGGAGACCTACATGTTACTGGTCTCCAAACCTAGAAACTACTAATTAAAGTCTCCTTCTTCCCAGGTTTATTCCTGAGTGTCAACAAGAAGCATGTTTTCTAGGGCAAAGAACACTCATGTGAGCCCTACAATCCAATAACAGGCAAACAATCTATTCTAAGGCTTTGCTCTGTGTCCACGTCACAGGGAGAAGTCCCTGGACTCCCTCCTTTGAGACTGGCCAGTCTTAACCTGTCTAAAAGCTACCTGGTAAATTTTGACCCTTGCCAAAATTCAGATCCATTACATAGAAAATAATCTATCAAATATATTTTAATTGTATATCTAACTTCTCAACCTTTTGCAAAATGCCTATCTGGTATCAAACCCACAATATCAAAAAAGAAGCACATTTTTATCGTTTACCCTTATCTTTTTTAACAACCGCTCTGATTTCTAGCCTATATTTTGAAAGCAGTTTGGTATTCCCTGCCTATGTTATGTTTCTTTAAAAAATTATTTGTTAGGATTATACAAGGATGGAATAAAATAGCAAGCAGTTTTCAAAAAGTTTACTGCTTGTGTATATTGGCTGTACCTGCTTAGAACTGAAATGACTTTATCAACTGAGGCAGAATTCATGAGATGATTACAATCCATACGTTCGTGCACTCCTCTCAGAACAAAAGTATAGCATAGGTGTATACATACATCTAAACCACACACTTCCTCAATCCTATAAGATCCAAAGTTGCCAGGGTAACTCAAGACTACAGTTGGACCTGGGACCATGTGCATTTCTTGATCATGGTCTGAGATGGGCCATTCCTCCCTTTATTAGCAAGTAGACCAACATTTCTGAAGAAAAGAAGAATTTTCTTTCTTTTTCTAGGTTATCATGCTCCAGGTTACTGAGTGAAAAGAGAAATAAGATGATACCTCTCCATATGGAGGCTCAAGTTTGGGTTTTATTCCTCCAGGCAATGGTAACATGTGCCAGAAAAGATCTTAAGATGAATCTCGCTATGTGTCTTTGCTGTTGATATCCAGAAAGAGTCCTTCTCGGTGTCTCTGAAAACCTGAGTGAGCACACGTTTCAAACTTCATCACTCTTCCTCTCACTGGTCTGGGTATATGATATAAGTAATAACAAGCTCACTTGCCTTGATACGTTTGTACAGTAACATACGCATATAGACACAGCTGCATGTATTTACACACACATGTGCATGCACATTTATCCATATACACACATATAAACATGCATATATAAATATATCAAAACATAGGTATGATGGAAACATCTTCTGTTGTGTATGACCAGCATTTCTCTGCCTTTCCTTGACCATTCTCATCCCTCACCCAAAAGAATGTTCTCATACTGGAATGGAAAGTGAGCACAGAGTAATGGAGGAGACATAGCAGGAGTCAGGCTTTTAAGAACGCACTTCGTTACATTAATGAAGAAGATGTGGAAGACGGGCTCAACAGAGAAAGGTTTCTGCAACACACAAAACTGACAAAGGATTAATATCAGAAATGATGAGGAATTCTTCATATGAAACAAATCATGACAGATGCTGTTTATGTAAAGTTCAAAAACATTCAAAAGTGACCTGTAGGGACAGGAGAACTCCATCTTCTTAGTGTCCTGGGTGGATCTGAACATTAAATTATTCCACAGTAATATTCCATCTAATATTCACAATAGGTGAATCATAAAATAGGCTATGATATGTTTTTCTGAGAAGCATTGTTATAACCATTCAAACTAGTGTTCAAGGAATATCTAATAACAGAAAATACTGATTAAGTGGAACAAAACAGTCATCAAAACACGGTGGACCTAAGAATCCCAGTGATGGTAAACACATTTGTAGTAAAGCATATGACAACTTTTATGGATCACAGAAGCCTTCATAAGGAAAAGAAGATATGAAGACTTAAAGAAACAGAGCCCGTTACTTATACACTGAATTGGACGGAGACTAGTTAGTGATGAAGAAGCAACTAAATTATGTAAGAAGCTTAAAAGATTAGAGTTATTTTAACAAGGTCTGGGCAGAATTCTGTTTCAACCTGTTTTGTGAGGATAAGGACACTGCATCCTTCTATTAAAGCACAGAGAGGGTATCTTTCTCATGACATCTGCAAAAAGCCAGAAAGTCACAATGATCTTTTCGCACCTGCTGTTTTTCAAGCATGTTGAACTTAAGTAGTTAATATGCCAGAGTGGTACAGTTTCAACTCGTTCAGAACTACACATTATAAAGGATACAAAGTTGTAAAGGAAAAGAACAGGAATCATTTTAAAATCGTAGGCATGATTGATAAGTAAGAAGAGCAGAAAAGGAAAGGCAAGTGCTTTTGCCCTAAGGATTAAAGAGGGTTATCCACCTGCCCCATCAGGGGTGCTCACTCAAAGGCCATACATAAAAAAGGCAGGGTGAACAAAACAAAGGGATAAAACTGGTCAAAGTATTTGGAGTATTAAAAGGATGACTGGCCTGAGGAAGTAAAGGCACCGAAAAGGAAGCGGGATGTGTTCCTGATTGTGTCCAAATCTCAACTTAGTAGTGATTCCCAAATGCAAGGTGATGACTTTCCCTCTCCCTGGTCTATGGAAAACAGCCACAGTGAAACGTTCTCAGTCAAAAAAGCTTCAGGAGTAGTCGCTTACACTTTGCTGTTGGTCAGATACAAACTCTCACATGTGGTTTTTCTGTTTGGTAAGTAGAAAAAGAAATCACTAGATGATCTGGGAAGATTTACTTATGGTGTTCATCGTCCCTTTTTCCTTATAATAAGTGTTGAGATGAAGTCACAGTGTCATCAGGATGCAGACTATAATAGCGTGCTTCTTGTCCAAAAATAAAAAGTTAATTAAAAATTTTATGCATAGGAAGTATTGCTCTTTTCCTTTCTGAAAGATTTCACATATTACCTCTTTGGCTATAAAACCAGAAAATAATTCTTTAGGAGTCTTCTAAGTTTTTCTGGGTAGGTAGAAACTTTCCTGAATATATTGTCAAGAGAGTTGACTTAAAGCACCACAGAAACATCCCCCAACTTTCTTCCAGCAACTTAAAAATAATACATTTTTCCCCTTGCTTCATTAATTAAAGATTCTACTTGATTTTCCAAAGCTGGTCTTCTCATAGCCCCTGTTACTTATTCCCATTTTGATGCTGCAGCAGAGAGAACGACGAACTATAAATGATCACACTTACATGCTTGGATGGGAGCATATGCTGACCTTTCACCTGCATGAAGACTCTGTCACTGATGACGTGTATCAAGGCCCTTGAAAATGGCCTGGACTTGGACACAGCTAGTCTACTCCTAGGAAGGTGTCATTTGGAAATAATCAGAAATGGGATGAATGATTTGTGAGCCAAAGTGCTACATAGCTCACTGCTGAATATCACTATGGCACCTTCAAAGTACTCCCCTTGGAAAGCTGTGCACTGACATCAGCCCCTTTAAAGTACTTTTTTTGAGTTTGCAAACTTAGTTGTCAAACCTCATGTGTATCACGTTTATATAATACAATGGCAAAAAAATATGAACAGCTGTAATATTCTACAGTAGGTGAATCATAAAATAAGCTATGATATATTCCAATGTATGATGTAAGCACTCCAATTTGTACAAATAATCAACACAATGAAATGGGTATAAATGTATTTATACCCATTTATACCCATAAATGTATTTATGATCTATGTACAAAAGACTTAATAAAAAATAAATTAATTAAAAAATAGTCTTAAAGAGATATTTAGTGACAGAAAATACTCCTGATCGTATTCCATCCAGTACATTGGTATAATAGCTTTTGAAATACCTAATTTATGACTTTCATGTTGAGTTTTCTATGGACAAAACACAGCTCTTACTTTATATTTAATATTTATTTTTAATAAGTACTGATAGAGTATGAAGTGAAACAAAACAGTCATCAAAACACCTAAGAATTACAACAAAGGATGGTAAACTAGCAAAAACTTTCAAGTAATGGAATTACTCATTTTGAGTTTTTTTCATCATTTCTTCCCAAATTTCTGTGGAGAATATTGTCACTTTCCTAATAAGAAAATTATTACTTTAAAAAATAGTTCCATTGGTACATGATGAAGAAAGTGTTTGCCATGTATTAAAGAATAAATATTAAATATGCAGTAACAGCTAGTTTTTGTCCACAGAAAGCTCAACATGAGAGTCATAAATTAGGTATTTCAAAAGCTATTGTACCAATGTGCTGGATAGAATATACTGTGTGTGTGTGTGCATGTGTGTGTATGATCTTAATGGGTTTCCAGAGGATGCCCAGATCACGGCCCGTGCCCTACATTTCACCTCTAGGCATAGGACCTAATTACAATACATTTCAATGTTAAATCTCCATCCCCAATGATCCTGAGATGTATGTTATGCGCATGTAAACCCAATATGCATGTGCATGAGTCTTCTTCATGAATATTCATAAAATCTTCCTCCATCTTATTGAATATATATATGCCCAGCAATCCTGTTTAGCATACATTCCTGTCTCTCCTTCTTCTCCTTTGAAGCACAACTCTCTGGTTTAGCTGAGGTCATAGCCTTCTTAGAAAGAAAGCTCTCCTTTCTAAATTTACAGACTTTTTCATTTTTTCAGTCTGCACCAGAATATATAAAGAATGCCTACAAATCAATATGCAATAGAAAACCCAAATGAGGTAATCCAAGTAGCCTCTAAACCTTTGAAAAATGCTCCATTTTATCTGTCATTAATGAAATGGAAATTAAGGCTATAATGTTCTACCACTAAGATGAAAAAGACAGTAAATACTAAATGTTAAGGCTGTAACTGGAACCCACAGGCACGGCTTGAGCAAGTGTGAATTGCCACCCATTTGGAGTCTGTCAGTGTCTACTCAGGCTGAACACCTGCACACTCTGTCACCCAGCAATCCCCCTCGTAAGTGAACAGCCCCCAAAGTTGAGTGTATGTCTTCATCAAAAGACATGTACAAGAATTTCACAGTATAATTATTTGTACTAATCCAAAACTGGAAACTATCCAGACAGCCATCAGCAGTACGTTGGACAAACAGACCTTGGTATATTCACACAATGTAATGAGTCTGAAAACCATAGGGATGAATCTCATGAACACAGTACCAAGTGAGAGAAGGCAGACCTACAGGCTACAAATGTTCATAAAAATTGCAAAAATAAGAAAAGCTAATCTAAGTTGTATTAAGTCAGAATCATGGCTCCTCCTCTTGGTGGGAAATGGTCACTAGAGGTAGCAAGGGAGCATGTCTGGAGTTCCTGGTAATATTGTTTCTGTATCGACTGTTGTTTACAAGGGGACATTGCGTTTGTAAGTAATTGTTATATGTACATTTTTCTAGATACAATACACTTCAATAGAAGGTTAAAAATGCAATGGCCCTTAAATGATTAGAATTTGATTTTTGAAAACTCATTTAGAATGATATGCTAGGGTAATTTAGCTTGTATTAGACATGAGCTGAGGGAGGGAGGTTGACTGGGAGGCTCACTGCTGCCAGCCTCTCTTCTCCAAACCTCCAACAAAAGTTTTTCATTATCGTTTCAAAGGTCCTGGAAGGACAAATGTCTGAAGAACAGTTTCAGAAGGAAAGTCTACAGCGAAATAGGCAGCTTAGCTAATGAGCAGAACAACAGCTTTTCTTCAGTGTGGACAAGAAACTAAGAAATTACGACCTAAAAAATAAAAAAGAAAATTAATACATGCATGAATCAAGAACTATTAGTATAGAAATTAAATTGACTTAAATATCATATCAATATTTAGCAACTGCTACACTCCTATCTTTTTTAACAAAATTAAATTTGCGGTTTAGGATGTGGTGTTTAACAGGTGAGACTGTGTACTTTTGTCTGTGCATTGTATGTGTGAAATCCCTTTCCTGGGTACACTGGGATCAAAATATCCTCACCTTCCCCTTTTTATTAGAGGACATGGCAGAGATCAGTGAGGTCTCCTGTTGTTGACGTTCTGGAGAAATTTTTAGAGTCATTGTTCCTTTGTAGTTCCAGTATTGTTATCCAGACAGCAGGGCACACGTGGCCGCATGTGCTGCACAGAGCAGTCCTTTGGCAGCAAAAGTGTTCAGCAGGGGAGCCAGACAGAACACACTGGCCTGCGGCTGGACTCCCTGTGGCTAGGACCTGCTGTTGTCAAAGTGAAAATTGTTAAAATAGTTACCAACATCAGCACTTTATAAAACTTAGCTTGGCAAGGAAAGGGGTTAGCATTATTAAATGAGGGGTAGACATGGATACAAAGAAATACAAAGAGACATTAAAGGACATGGGAAACCAAGAAGAGGGGAGGGATTTGAGGAAGGGTGAGATTAAACACCAACCTTTTGGTACGATGAGCACCATTCTGGTGATGGACACACTGAAAGCCTTGTTAGCAGAATTTCTTTCTGCAGTAGGTCCTTGGTCTCAGGGATGGGAAGAATGAACCCAGGGACAACAGATCACTGGTAAGATAGGATTTATTAGACGGCAAAGAATACAGAAGGAATAAAAAGCACCAGAGCCTCTGGCAGAGGGGAAGACAACAGTGGGAAGTCTCCTAGTGGGTCCTTTGTCTAGGGGTTAAAGGTCTTGAGAATCATATTTGGCCAGGACTTGGTAGATGGGAGACACCTTTTGATGTTAATGAGCATATTAACAAATGAGGTAATGCAGTCTCTCCAGCTCAGGGCAAAATGTCAGGGCACTCCCTTCATGAAATTGCCCAGGCCTTGGAAACTGGGGTCCCCTGTCCAGTCTTGAATGGGAGAATCCTGTATCACCCAGACCTAAACATTATACAAAGCATTTGTGTAACAAAAGCATTCATACCCCCTTAATATTTTGAATAAAACAAAAACGTTTAAACTAAAGGAAATAAATAAATAAAAATTAAAACCGAAAATGGGAAATCAGTTTTCTCCAAATCCTGGGCAGTGCTAAAAAGCAGATGGTGAGCGTCGTGGCTTGTTAGAAGCTGCTTTCCTGAGACTTGTCCCTACAGAAGCGGACAAGGCCCACCATGTGGCTTTGGGTCTGACTGAGGCAGTGTGCAGCTCACTTCTTGCCATGACCCAGCCCTCTGGACACTTAGCAGACACGACTCTGACCAAAGAGGCTCCTCCATGGTCTAAACATCCCCCTGGACTGCAGTGGATAGTTTGCAATCGAAATATCTCCCAGGTCAAAATACATCACCTGAGAGGATCTGAATATTTCATTTTTTTCAGCAAATAGATTTTCTTTTGCTTTTGTTTCCCCCTAACAATACTCTGAAAAATGCACTCAAGATGAATACACAGGCAATTACCTCTCACTCTTTCAAGATCCCACCAGAACAAGTTAGTTGGAAGTAAACCTTAAAGAAAGCTGCAAACACTGCTCTAGGTAGGGGCTGGGAGTGGCTAGATCTGCTGCCCCCTCCTCCCAGCTGCTGGAGGGGCTCAGCGTCTGCCCTGCCTGGACTCGGCAAGCTGCACACCTCTGTAGGTGTGCAGCTCACTGCACTGACACAGCATTGGGACTTCACACTCATTGCAGCATCCTCAATTCATGGCAAAGAATCCTCTAGCGTCAGAAACTTTTTCAGGGGCTATTGAGCTTGTTAAGCTCCTGAAGACTCTCCAGTTGGCCATGTTTCACTAAAATGTCTACTTCCAGGGGTAACTATCCTGTTACATGGGCACAATCATGGGAGAAATGCAATATTTCTCCAGACCTTCAAAAGTCAATTTTATTTTCTTCCCTGTAATATACTTCTAGAAGATGAATTCATGACCTTGTAGAGAGTTGCAAGATGTGATAAGGCCTTCTCCATCAGTACAAAAAGATAATGGCAGCAGTGTCTCTTTAGCTTCAAATTACGTTTTTCTGTATTTTTAATTTTTCAATTTAACACTCTGCATGCAGGAAAGATATTGTTGTAATGTTGAGTTAATTAAGAGATTTTATTTATTTATTTATTTTCATTCTGTATGGCAAAGGACAAAAAGGAGGAAGGAAGACCTAAGGTTAGAATAATAAAAGAAAGGCACAAAGTTCAGTAAGAAGTCGCAGAATCGTCTCTGTCCCACTGAGCAACGGTTTCCACTGGTAGAGTCCCAGGGCAAGGATGCCATCAAGGGTCTTCTCTCAGCACCAGCTACCAAAAAATTGAAAGATTTTAAAATGAGAGTATTCCACCTGCATAAGAAAGAATCATTGCTTTCAGAGTAATTCATCCTGTGCTAATCACTGGGGGCTGGGAGGAAGGGCAGATACCCGGTTTGTCATGCTGTCAATTTCTGTGGGGCAAATGTGACAACTATGACTGATTCTGAGCTGCTGGACATCTCTGGGTGCAGAGCTGGAAAAGGATAGTGGAAGTGCATCATCGTACAGCATTCCCACCACACCAGCAAGAGATTTACATAATCTCAGAAGTAATAGTAAAATGTAGAATAGGAAGTGATGACTTTTTAGTATTGATTACTTTTGATTCTAATACAACGTATTAGATCATAAATTTGGCTAACTTAATTTTTAATAATGGCTGTGTTTAGCATAGAGCTTCTGATTTCAGAACATTTAGCAAGCACATTCCAGAGCTGCTCGGCCAGCTGCAGACACCCTCATTACAGAGAGAATGTAGGAAACAAACAGAATACACCTTATAACTTCCAATTCCAGAAGCTGTGATTACAAGGATCTGAAAATATGCTGCAATTGGCATGACTTTTATCAATTGTTCATCTGCGACAATGTATGGTGTGGGTGTGAAATACAAAGATGGGTCAGAAATGGCTCCTGCTCTCAGGAAGCTCGGGACCTAGGGAGGACAGGCTGGCACCAGATAGACTTGGATGCCATGGCCGGGACGTGCACAGTGTGTGTGTCAGGGGGAGGGGAGGAGGCTATTGTGACAGATGGGACCAAGCGGGAGGAGCAAAGCTAGTCTCCACAGGAGAGCAGATGGGTGATTTCAGACACAGAAGGGGCACAGCTCATAGGGAGCAGAAGCACCTGAAGTGTAAGTAGCTAATTGCTGGACATTGAGTCTTGGGTGGCCTGAGAGTTAAAACCTCCCAGACCCCAGGTTTGGGGGGCTCCTGCCCCTTTGTGAGTCTTCCCTCCAGGAGCCCCATTGGATTCTCACAGTAAAAATCTGAAGATAGCAGGAAAATCCTGGCCTGCTCTGGCAGTGGAAGGGGAAAGGTTCCATTCTGAAATACACCTGCAGTGCCCAGCTCTCCTGAACCCTGCCTGTCCTGAAGTCTAAATGGGGCCTTTACAGAGGCTAACCCAGCCAGCCGATTGTCCACATGCAGGGAAAGTGGCTGGCGAGGAAAGGGAGTGAGTAGCCTGGGAAAGAACCAGATGTCTTGCTTGGATGCCTGAAATCGGGTAAATAACAAGGTTGTGGGAGGAAGTAAGGCTCCCAGAAGCTGGAAGGGCTTTCTCAGAATGAGTAATTGCAAAAAGAATCTCAAAGACAAAAAAGGGAACAGACCCTGGAGGTGGCGATGACACTTTGAACTGAGATGTGCAAGTAGGGATTTTGGAAATAGGGTCTGGCCTTGATCCTGAAGCCTATGTAATCCTACCTTTCTACCCCGGTGACCTAGACACAGTGAGTGGAGTAATGAGTGATGAAGATGACCAGCTCTGTGAAATTCCTCTCCAGGGCTCTCTCTTTACGGATGGGCATTTCATACAGGTGGGAAGGACTCTGAGCTGGGTCTGGTCCTAGAGGCTGAGGATGGACATGTGGGAGGTGGTATTCTAACTTGTTCTGAAGGGCATGAGAAGTGATTGGAATTCTTCTCAGAAATTACACATGAAAGATCAGCCAAAATGATCAGCAGGAATTTATTTCACTATTTAGGTGAATTAGCTCCTGAGCTACGGACCCAGGGCTGTGTTCCTAGTCAGGGGAGCCTCCCACTTATTCTTTGATGCAATAGATTTCATCTTTTTATCAAAAATAAAACCATAGGCAGCCTCTGCTGCTAGTTCTATAGTTGGTTCCCAGTTTAATAAGAGATGATTTCACCCTGCTCTGCTTCATTGCTGTTTGGTTGGTTGGTTGTTGTAATGACGCTTATCTCAAGGACATCACATAAGCTCCAGCCTCTAGTTCAGGAGCTGCTCATCCATCAACTATAAATGTCCACAAAATGAACAAATGAATGAAAGGGTGAAAAAATAGACAGAGAAGTGCCATGATATGCATCTATATCTCTACTCACTTGTTACATCTAAAGACAAAAAAGCAATGATTTTGCCTACCGCCAACAGAGAGTGAGCTTGGTCATTTGCTCTGTATCACTTTGAACTATGCATTTTGTACCTAAGCAGAAAAACTTCTATATTAAATATTCAATGAATAGTTACTGACAAGTTATTTCATACTACTAATTTTTTCTTCTCCACTTACAGAGAACCACAGTCCTTGTTTTCAATTTTTATTTTCTATTCTAGTAAAATCTTTTTTGCTCATGTTTTCCCCAGAGATTGACTGTTTCCACCTGTTGGTGATCTTTATTGGGCAGTAAGCATCTAAGATGCAGTCCCTTTGCAAGCTACTGACCTGTACCCCGGCCCAGCCCTGCCCCTCTAACTGGGGAGCTTGTCCCCTTGCTCTTTGCATGGCTTCTGCTACTTTATTCATTTCCACTCAAAGGTCGCAATCTCAGAGATGTTCCTTTTCAAGCTATCATAACTCCCTACATCCTGTCATTCTAAGCCTTTACATGACTTTCCTTTTCTTCAAAGCACTTGTCATTACTTAAAAACACAACAGATGTGTGTTTATTCAATCACTGTGGTTTCCTCCATTACAGTATAAACCCCAACAGAATATAGACTATTTCAGTTTTGTTCACCACATATTCCTCTATCCTAGGAGAGTACCTGGCACATGGTAAGGAAAAAAGAAGAAAAGAACAGAGCTTAGCAAAACTCAATGAAGTATATTTAATTTGCATAATGTTTCCCAATGTCTCGTGAGACCAAACTGATGAGCAATTTTCATGGTTAGAGAGTTAGGATGTGACCCCTTAAAGAGGGGTCAGCTATATTCTAGAGTGTGAACTGAAGGACACCAAAGTTGGATAATCTGTAGCTTGGGTGGCTTATTTTATGACCCTCATCATAGTCTGGATCAAATTCTAAGGAGAGTTATCTAGCTTTTGTAATGGTGATTATTGATGAATAGTTTCTGAATACAAGACTATAAAAGTCTTGAATTTGCTGTAAAAAAAATTCTCTGGGAATGAAAAGATGCTATAAAGCAGCAGTTCTCAACCTGTGGGTTGCGGACCCCTTTGTAACAATGAAATACATCCTGCATATTAGATATTTACATTACAATTCATAACAGTAGCAAAATTACAGTTACGGAGTAGCAACAAAAATAATTTTATGGTTGGGGATCACCACAACATGAGGAACTGTATTAAAGGTTTGCAGCATTAGGAGGTATTAGGAAGGGGCAGCGCCTATGGCTCAAAGGGGTAGGGCACCAGCCCCACATGCTGGAGGTGGCGGGTTCAAACCAAGCCCCGGCCAAAAACTGCAAAAAAATAAAAAAGGAGGCATTAGGAAGGTTAAAAACCACTGCTATAAAGCATATTAAACTAACTGATTTATAAGTATCTAAAATATTTTTTCAAGTCATAACTGCTGAAGTTAGATTTTTCTATGCTCAACTCAATGAGCAAGGAAGTTACTTGGCTGACACAAAGATGACAATCATATCTGAGGGTACAAGGAAATCTTTGAGTAAATCGGGAGGGGACTGGCATGTTGGAAGGCGACAGGAGCTCGGAAGATCACAGGCTTCTGCGCTAAGGAGCTGAGGCTTTGGCACCAAAGACACATGGCTTCTGATTTCAAGTGTGCTTCTTCTTAGTTGACAAGTTACTCAATTTTTTTAATCTTATCCCTTCCCATAAAATTGAGACAGTATTTACACCATAGATCCAGTATATGCAAAACACCTAGGATAACAATAAGTCCAATAATTAATCGCTGTTATAAACAGAGAAGGCACCTTTGGCCGCAAGAACCTTGCTGTGTAAAATGTGAGGCTGAGGTGCCCAGCAGATTTGTTTGAACCTGTGATGAGACGTACCTGTGTCAGTTCTCTGCCTGATTTTTCTCAGAAACATCCCTTCTCCCTTTGCCTGTTCAAAGGAACTTTGTTCAACTTCCCATGCTTATTGGTCCACTGGTGTCCAGCTAGGGGTGGCCAAAGAGAAATGGTAGCAGGGGCCTGGTTGAGAAGAGGAAGGGAGAAGTCAGGTATTTCTCCCTTTCCCACTTTCTCTCCAGCGGGATCTTTAGCTCCATCTGGACCTCCTCTGTGGTTCAGCTCCTGTGGGACACACCAATGGTGGTTTAGGTTCTTCTGGCTGGTCCCAGCTTTCAGGCACCTTGTCCCGCAGCGCTAAGAATGTGGCCGAATAAAAATCCTCAAAGAAAGCATAGGAAAAACACTGGAAGATATTGGCCTGGGGGAAGACTTCATGAAGAAGACTGCCATGGCAATTGCAATAACAACAAAAATAAATAAATGGGACTTCATTAAACTGAAAAGCTTCTGTACAGCTAAGGACACAATAACCAAAGCAAAGAGACAACCGACACAATGGGAAAGGATATTTGCATATTTTCAATCAGACAAAAGCTTGATAACCAGGATCTATAGAGAACTCAAATTAATCCACATGAAAAAAGCCAACAATCCCATATATCAATGGGCAAGAGACATGAATAGAACTTTCTCTAAAGACGACAGATGAATGGCTAACAAACACATGAAAAAATGTTCATCATCTCTATATATTAGAGAAATGCAAATCAAAACAACCCTGAGATATCATCTAACCCCAGTGAGAATGGCCCACATCACAAAATCTCAAAACTGCAGATGCTGGCGTGGATGTGGAGAGAAGGGAACACTTTTACACTGCTGGTGGGACTGCAAACTAGTACAACCTTTCTGGAAGGAAGTATGGAGAAACCTCAAAGCACTCAACCTAGACCTCCCATTCGATCCTGCAATCCCATTACTGGGCATCTACCCAGAAGGAAAAAAATCCTTTTAT
The DNA here is from genome assembly GCF_027406575.1 of Nycticebus coucang. Taxonomy (NCBI): domain Eukaryota; kingdom Metazoa; phylum Chordata; class Mammalia; order Primates; family Lorisidae; genus Nycticebus; species Nycticebus coucang. Next base: position 101,708,064 of record NC_069783.1, on the reverse strand, counting down.
CATAAGGACACTTGTACTAGACTGTTTATTGTAGCTCAATTTACCATTGCCAAAATGTGGAAACAGCCTAAATGCCCACCAACCCAGGACTGGATTAACAAGCTGTGGTATATGCATACCATGGAATACTATTCAGCCATTAAAAAAAATGGAGACTTTACATCCTTCGTATTAACCTGGATGGAAGTGGAAGACATTATTCTTAGTAAAGCATCACAAGAATGGAGAAGCATGAATCCTATGTACTCAATCTTGATATGAGGACAATTAATGACAATTAAGGTCATGGGGGGGAAGCAGAAAGAGGGAAGGAGGGAGGTGGGTGGGGCCTCGGTGTGTGTCACACTGTATGGGGGCAAGACATGATTGCAAGAGGGACTTTACCTAACAATTGCAATCAGTGTAACTGGCTTATTGTACCCTCAATGAATCCCCAACAATAAAAAAAAAAAAAAAGAATGTGGCCGCATCCTTTTCTAACGTGTGGGTTGTGCCCAGCTCCGAGGCTCCAGTCACCCCATCTTCACCTTTGTCCTGAAGCACCAACCTCTGTAGCATCATCTTGACTTTTTGGTTCTCAACTTCTGTGTAACCAATTCCATGTTTTAAATTCAAGACATTTAAAATACATAGAAAAGTTTCTCTTTTCTATTTTCTCTGGCTGATTCACACTATAAGCTTATTGATTCTAGAGACTTTATACATTGTAACTCAGACTACCTAAGCACAACAAATAGAAGAATCAGAAATACTGTAAAATAACTTTTACACAAGAATCCCCAATGTATGGAGTTTTAGACTCTACAAAGTACTTTTAAAAATATTGTATTGCAACTCTATCTTCCAAAGCATATATAAAGTGAGAGAAGTAGAAATCATTGTTCCCATTTTATAGTTAAATACGATCCAGAGAGGTTAGATAACATGCCCAGTGGAGAAACTATACTTTTAATACACATATTTGAGGAAAATAAAGGAAAAAACGTGGATTTCAGAGCTCTACATCCAGAACTGATTTTTCTGGGGCTTCATCTGTGAGCATCAGAAATAGCTGAGAAGTGTTATTAGTGCCTTAGTACATGACAGCGATGGGTTTGGAGCTATGGAACCACACTCCCCTCCTGAGTGGCTTGGTTTCTGCTAACTGTGTCATCATGGAAGTCTCCATGATTGTGCGAATTAAGCACGTAGCAGATAACTTCTCTGTGGCTCACATTATTAAATTATTACATCTGTTCTACGAATGAAGACTCTAGCTACTTCTCAAAGCTGAGGTGGAAATATTCAGCTAATGAATAGCGTATTAACCAAAGCAGTGGTTTATAATGTTTTTTTACCTAGCTTGACCATACCAAAACTCAACAGATGAACAGAGATACTATTGTTCTTACTTAATAGATGAGTAAACAGAGGCTCAGAGTGGGAAAGTGACTTTCTCAAGGTCACACCGTGACTGTGAGGGCAATCTCTTGAACCAAGGCCCACTGACTCTAATGCCAGTGCTCTGTTCTGTGGTAAAGGTATCCCCATGTTACTATGAAATGTTATAGAATCTCTTCCTCGGCTTTATAGTCAAATCATTGGCATGTCTGTAGTGTTAGAATTTCAAAATCTAAAGTAAAAAATACAGCCAAGATTTTAAAACCCCATAAATTGTTGACATTATACAAGCAAACTATTTAAATTCACAAAGTTTGGACCTCACAGTTTGGAATTCATGTTCCTCTTCTTATTCAAATCCTGCACTTGGTAGAAAGACAGTTCCAAGTGCACCACAATGATAAAAATTCCTCCACTCTAGATAATTTGGCTTATTTCCCAATGTCCACACCAAAACCTCTAGTCTGGTCCTAACATTGGCCGATAACAGGTGACTGAATACTTCTCATGCAATTTCACGTAATCTGCTCATGAAACATCACAACTTGATCCTGTGTGCCGAAGAGAAAGCGCCAACCGGATGACCAACAATTCTGGCATTGACACCCACTGGGGTATTGCCAGAATATCTTGATTCAAAACTATCTTTTTTTTTATTAAATCATAATTGTATACATTGATATGATCATGGGGCATCATACACTCGCTTCATAGACCATTTGACACATTTTCATCACAATGGTTAACATAGCCTTCCTGGCATTATCTCAGTTACTGTGCCAAAACATTTACATTCTACATTTACCAAGTTTCACAAATACCCCTGTAAGATGCACCACAGGTATGATCCCACCGATCCCCCTCCCTCTACCCACCACCCCCTCCCTCCCCTTCCTTTCTGTTCTCCAAAATCTGAAGCACCTTAAGAAATAGTGAATTATTTTTACTTTCACGATCACAGTTTTAAAGTCAAATTTTAATACCTCTGGCAAGGGTTCAAAATCTGAACTTCTTACTATGGTACTTGAGCTCTTTTTAATTCTCCTGAGCTCACTTTTTCAGGGTCTGAATCTAATTTTCCACCACACAGCCTCTTCAGTCTCTGTTTTACTCTTAGCTTCTCCAGCTCTACCTGGAAGTCCCCCTTCTGTGAAGTTCTTTGCTAAGTATAATAAGCTCTTTTATACTTTCCATCAGTTTTCAGTATCTATCTCTCACAAAATTCTTCCTTAAATCAGCGAGTATTTCAAAAGACTCTGTTCAGCTTCCAACGCCTACCTTTAAATGTAGCCTTCTTCATAAATTCTCTGAGACGACCTCTTCGATCGCTGGGGTTCTCAGAATGATCTACCATAAACCTTTTCATGTCTTCATACTTTATCTTTTTGGACATTAGTTTTTTATCTGTTAAAAGACGAGATGAGACTAAATTGCCAGTACTGAAACTTGGAGGCAAGTTATTCAGATGTGAAGAATTCACTGTTAGTATGATTTCTAATCTCTACCTCAATCCTGAGGAACCACATTCCCCAGATATTGAAAGGGAAGAAAGTGAAGTTAAGTCTGAGAAGCCTCTTGCAAAACAAATGATTGATTTGTATGCAGCCAGTCAAACAAAAGTCTGAAAACTAAATGGAAATTAAGACAAACCTGGATATAAACACGATTTTTTTTATTAACTTGATTTGAATTATTGACAGAATTAGATCCAACACTGTTACCAATTGCTTATTGTACGGTATTAATTCAAGTTGGACATATACTTTTAATGTACCCAAATGTCCTAAGGAAATGGAAATAAAGCACTAGACAGAGAACATGCATGGGCAGAGAAGGCGCTCCTAACACGAAACCCTGTCAAGGCCATGTCAGGACTTCAATCTGACGGAGAAGTGATATTCTTACCATTCCAGACTCAACCCACAAGTTATATTACTTCTCCAGCACACAGGGGTCACAGCTAAAACCCATCACCAAATGAAAACTATTTAATACCACACTGGTAAAATGCAAATATTTGTAATAAGGAATAGTATTTTTGCAATAAAGAATAGCATAGATACTTGCATCGACGCAAACAATAGTTTATTGTTTTTCTGAAAGACAGAGAAATAGTCAAAATGCAAAGCATGAATGATTCTTTCCCACTAACCAAATCTCCAAATCAAGAGGAAAGAAGGGAAAAGACTAAAGTTTATCTGTGCAGTAATGAAAGACTGTTTTCCAGACTCGTGTTGAAGCTTTGCTGAGAAGGCAGAGTCTGGTAATCAAGTCGTTTCATGATTTAATTTACCTTGATTAGCATAGCAATTTGCTATACCTTCCTCAAAAGTGCTAATCAATTTTAGCAACTAGTAGAGTGAAAACACCACACAAATTGCTCTCATGGCCCCAAACTCCTAATCAATTTTGAAAACCTAAATCAATCTGCATTTTAGCCCCTCATTTCTCGCTTGACATTTTTAATATCTCTCGTGACTCTGAAGCCCTAGGAATGAGTTTTTGCACCAAATAATGGACTAAAATTATATTGCATTTTGGCTTAAGGAATGTCATTTCATCCTCCCCATGTTTCCTCTTTTGCCTCGCAAAACGGTGTGCCTGTGGGAGACTGAGGAGGTTATTTTCATAATCAAGGTCATTAAGGCCATTGCAAAGTAGCTGCTTTTCTATTTCCTCACTTCAGAAGGGAAATTGCTCTGTTTATAAAAATTTTGGCTTTTATGTATAATTGAGGCACGGGTACATTATTAATTGAATGGTGAGACTATCAGAACCATGACATTTTAGAATGGGAAGGAATTGCGGCAATCATCTTCTCTGGTCCCTGTCTTAGCGAGAGAAGCAAAGTCATACAAGTAGACAGCACTTGTCCCCAGGCTTTCTCAACTCAGACCCAGACTAATGGCCTGGACCTGACATGAAAGTGTCCCCCATGCGTGGCTGAGCGAAGTATGAAATTACTGCCAAAGGAGTCTGAGAGGAGTCTGAGAAGCCTCTGATGTGGTACATTAGCCGTCTGTTCTGCAAAACTGCCCCTGTTGGTTTGCAGATGCACTAATCTCACACACCCATCCAAGGGTTCGCAATATTTTAAGCAGGGAAAGCCTGCTTCTTGGATTAAGATTTCTTTGTTTCAGATGTGAGTAGACCAGACTTTTTTTTTTTTTCTTGGTTAGCAGTTGAATTAAATCAGCAACCATCTGGATCCTCCAGCAATAACGCATTTATTAGAAAAAGATTGAGACAGCTCTTTGGAAATAAGGTCTGAAGACCAAAGTGCCGCCTCTGACAGTTCATATATTAACAGAGTCTAGAAACGAAATACAGTCTGAAATTCTCTGCTTAATTGTCAAGAGCTTTGTCTCAGATTTAGAATATCACCTTGTCGTGTCCAAGCATGATAACTGTGGCATAGGGCAGGGTTAGGGCAGGCTGGGGGAAGCCTGGGCCGGAAAGCCAGAGGGGAGAGGAATGTGCAGTCAGGGGACCCAGGAGGCCTGAAAGCACCAAACACGAGGGAAAGGTCAAGGGTGAGAGGTCAGGATGGCAGGTATACCAGCAGCAGCGAAGTGACAGCAGCCGGCAGACGAGAATGCAAATGTCACGTGGCCCCCGGAGACAAGAGTGGAGCAAGGACTATTTGTTCAGTGAGGTTCTTTGCGTGAACAATTCTCTCATAATGATTTTTCCAAGAAAATATTTTACGTTCCATTTTCATTCTTCAAGTTAGAATTCTAGGTTGGCAGCTATTCCTCCCTGCAGTAAGGATGTATCTCCACTGTCTTTGGGCTCCCATTATTTCTGTGGAGGCAGCTCATTCTCTGATTTTGAACAGTAACCAGATACTTACACAGTCTTAAGGGTCTCACCTGAGATACTTGTTAATTACCAAAGGGAAAAACAGTAGCTGTGTGGTGGAGAGTGACTCCCAACACTGCAGCCATTTGAAGTCCAAGTGTGCCCTTGGCTTCACAGAAGAAAATTTTCAGGAGTGAGCCAACAGAATAAAGTGAGAGTGAGATTTATTTTGAAACTATGGAAAGTCCATTTTCCAGACAGAACAGAGGCTAGCGCCCCTAGCAGAAGAGAACCAGCCCCCTGGGTCGGCTGTTCTTCTATGTAAGCAACAGGCTAAACAAGGGAGGAATATCCATGGGAGGGATAGTGTTTTTTTGGACTCAGTGTGTCACCCTGTATTTCTTCACCATCTTGGTTCTCATTGGTTGGAACTTAACCCCTTTCTCATCTTGTTTGGATCAGGGAAATTTGAAACTTTGTTTTGAGACTCCTTGACTCAGGTAATGGTGCAGCAGTGTCCAAAGCAAGGGCCCAAGACAGCTCCTAAAGTGGGACCTGCCAGTTCCCTGTCACAAAACCTCAGGACCATTTTACAGCCAGGTGGCTAAGGTTACCATCCTCAGAATGGGTTCGCCTGTATCTCCTGAGATGAGGAAGAGTGAAGGTGCAGCATTCCCTCTATGGCACCCACCTGACGTACACAGCTGAATCTCATCATGAGGAAACAGCCCGTGCAGGTAACTTGAAGATACTCCTGAGAACAACTCACCTTTCTGCTTCAAGATGGTCAATGTTGTGACATGTTTGGAGAAACTTGAGAACTTGTCCACATCCAAGGATGCCAGGAAGGCTGAGGAGACATGATGGCCTAACCAGAACGCATGGCCAGGACTTTATTTTGTGCTGTGAAAACCATTCATTTCTTGGATTAGAGAAATCTGAACAGACAGTAGCGTGGCGTAGATGATAGGATTGCATCCACATCTCCTTCCTGGCTTTTAGTAGCAGTAGTGGTGTTTTGGAAGATATTTTTGTGTTAAGAACATACTAAGATATTTAGAAGTAAATGGATAATAAACTGACTCACAAACGATTCAGATGAAAATAAGGGGGATGTGCCTGTGTGTGCACACAGCAGGAGGGAGGGAGAATGCACAAAATAGAGCAAATGTGGTGAAATGTCAGTATTTGATGTGTCTATGTAAAGGCTATATATCATTTGAACTCTTCTAGCAATTATTCTGTATGTCTAAAATCACATCACAATAAAAACCCATGAGAATAGAAAAGGAAACAAAACCAAAAATAAACAACAAAAACAATGATCACAATAACAAATCAGGGATCCTGGAAGATGCTTTTCTTTTGTTTTTTGCTTTTTGTTCCTTCTGGTTAATATGAGAGTACATTGATTAGGTTACATTATTTGCATTTGTAAGGTAAAGTCCAAACTGTACCATAAACCTCTACAATGTACCTGATGGATGGGAACTTACCAAGTCCCCTCCCACCACACTTAAATTTAATTGTGGTTTTCTCTCCTGTGGGCCCATAGTTTTTGATATACTATTTTCAGATTAGTACTGAGTACATAGGATGTTTTCTCTTCCTTTCTTGAGATACTTATGTAGGAGGATGTTCTACAAATCCATCTAAGTAAATAGAAAATGTGTCAAGTCTCCATCTTTTTCTATCACTGAATAGTATGCTATAGATGCTAGTCTTATTAATCTATATTGATGACTGATGTCCCTTATTTATTACTCAACATGTAAGTAAAATTTTAGAAGAAATGAAGTGAATACATATATATTACTGTTTTAAACTAATAATATAGAGAGAGCTTGAAACAATTAAAATACATTGCTAGTATAGTATAAAGCTTAATAGTAGGATACATGAAGAGTTACAAGCTACCCACTTTTTCAAGAAAGGGTAAGAGCACAAAGTAGACCTGAATTTGATAATTCAAGGTGCAGGCTATCATCTTGAGTAACGGCTGAAATAATAATAAAAAGAAATTGATTTTAAAAATAAACTACATATAAGCGAGAAAGGAGAAAAAGAGAATATTGACCTGGTAGGACAAATAAATGAATAGCAAAATGGTAAATTTATATGTACTTTAACAGCAATTACATTAGTTAAAAATAGATTAAATACTACAGTTTAAAGAAAAAAATATCAGTCACAATTTTTTTCCACATTAATATGAGGGTACAAATGTTTAGGACATTGTTTTCAATTCTAAGGTAAAGTTCAAGTTGTAGTTGAGAGAGATGTGATGAACACCCTTACACTGCGCACACTGGGTGAGATCCTGCCAATCATCCCCCCTCCTCTCTCCTCCCCCTTGCTAGCCTATACTTGTGTTTTTTCTTACCTTCGGACATGTAGTTGTTAATATATTTGTTTCTATTAGTATTGAGTATATCGGGTACTTTTTTCCCCATTCTCGAGATACTTTACTAAGAAGAATGTGTTGCAACTCCACCCAGGTAGAGTCTCCATCTTTTTATGGCTGAATGGTACTCCATGGTATACATATACCACACTTTATTAATCCATTTATGGGTTTATGGGCACTTGGGTTGTGTCCATGACTTGGCAATAGTGAATTGAGCTGCAATAAACATTTTTCCAATAGTCACAATTTTTTAAAAACCACTAGATGTTGGCTATGATTGATATATTTGAACTATAAAGTTACACAAACATGGCGTATAAAAGATTACACTATGCAGACACTTTCTAAAACACGGTTGACACATTCAGGATTATCAGGTCGTTAGGTACAATGTGTAACAGATCAAAAGGCATATTTCATGATGATAAAAGTTCTATCATATAGGATGGTAAAATAATTATAAATTTGTATGCATCAAATAATACAGCCTTAAAAATATAAAAAATATAAAGCATAAACTCGCAGATGTAACTCAATAATCTCTCACTAATCTATAACACAAACTGACAAAATAATGACTGTGAGATTTTGCACATATAGAGAAATTGAAATTTATATAATTAAGAAACTTGGCCTCATAGATATTTATTAAACACTATAGTCCTTCATTGCAAAACACATATTCATTTTAAGTATATACAGAAAATTTATAAAAATTGTTTATAGGCCCATAAAGAATATCTCAAAAACAGAAAGGATTGAAATAATAAAGTGCATAAATGATGTCAGTGCAAATTAGAAATGAATAGCAAAATAACAACTGAAAATTCCTATAGATTTGGAAAATAATATATTTCTAAGTAACCTGAAGATGCAAGAATAAATCATAATGATATAGAGGAAATATTGTGAACTAAAGAAGAATTTTGAAATTATATATAACTACAGATGAGATGCAGCAAACCACACTTATAAGAAATTATAATTTTCAATCAAGTATGAGAAACAAATGCTGAAAATAAATGAGCTAAATATCCTCCTCAAAATTGAGAAGGAAATAGAAAATCAAATTTTGAAAAGCAAAAGGAAGAAAATGTGAGCGATAATAAGCACAAATAGAAAACAAACATACAGCAAAGGGGATTAACCAAGCCATGCCAGTTTTTTGAAAACTCTAATAAGATTGATAAATCCCTGATGAGATTAGTCAAGAAAAACAAGTAAAGACTAAAAAACCACTTGCACTAAGAGAAAGAGGGACATCACTATGCATCTCACAGATACTAGAAAGTTATAATACAATATGATGAGTGATTTTGTTCCAATAAATTTTAAAATCTGAGAAAATCATCATTTTTTAGAAAAATCAAATATATCAAAATGAACACCAAAAAATAGAAAATGTGAATTGTTTTATATATACTAAAGAAAAGAAATCCTTATATTTTTAACTTTCCCACAAAATAATCTCTAGGTCTTAATGGCTTTTGATGGCATGTAATCACTGGTAAACATTTAATGGAAGAAACCTATGAATTATACATAAACTCTTCAGAAAAGCAAAGCAGAGGGAACAATGTCCACTTTGTTTTATGAAGTCAGTATCATCTTGACAAATGCTGACCAGATCCTTCCGCTCCCCAGCCCTCAGACATTACTCTCCTTGGAGGGACCCTCTGCTCCTCCAAATCACAACTCTGCTTCCAGGTCTAGTTCAAATTCTACCACCTCTGAGAAGTGTCCCCCAACTACTCCATACCACTTTGAATTTATATACATTGCTTTCATACAATTTTAGAGCTGAAAGGAGGCTTTGAGATCCTTCACCAAGTCCCAGTAAGTCTGCAGTCGGAACTTGCAAACAGGTCTCCCTACATTTTGTCAGTGCTCTTTTGAACTTACTATCAAGGTCACCCTTAACCACACCAATGTTACAAAGTTGGAGAAGGGCACATGTGCTTTGTCATTGTTGTCTTAACGTATATTCTCTTTCATTGTTTTTTGAAACAGGTTGGGTAGCATCATAGAGAGCTATTTACACCTGTTTGATACAGGGTTCCCCCCATTCAAGGCTGGACAAGGGACCCAGTTATGCCAGGTCTGGGCAATTTCATGAAGGAAATGCCTGCTCTTTTTTTGCCCCAAGCTGGAAGGACTGTATTCATTCATTTGTCCATCACACTCGTTAACGTTGAAAATGTATTTCTATCTGCCAAGTCCTGACCAAGTGTAATTCTCAATACCCTAGACAAAAAGCCCACACAGAGATTCCCCACTTGGGTCTTTCCCTCTGACAGAGGTTCTGGTGCTTTTTAAGCCTTCTTTCAGAAGCTCTGGTGCTTTTTACTCCTTCTGTGTTCATTTGTGTCTAATAAAATCCCATTACCACTGATCTGTGATCAGTGGGTTCATTCTTTGAATCCCCAAGACCAAAGACCTACTGAAGAAAGAAATTCTGGTAACATGTTGACCTTGTAATGATAATTTTATGCATCACCAGAAGACTAACACAAAGATCTGACTTAAAACATTAATATTTCCAAACTAGTACTGACTGATGACTTTATATTATTACTAAGTACCTACTAAGTGTGGAGCTTCTGCAAGCCAGGTGCAATGCTGAACAATTTGCATGCCTTCATTTGCTCCATCCTAGCCCTAATCTGTGGCCTGCCTTATAGTGCTGGTAGGACCAGACAGCACATGCATATGGGTAGCTAAATAGTCATTGATGAAGGAACAATTCACAAAGGTGTCATCAGGACTAAGGGAACAAAAAAGGGGTGGATGAAATATTTAGGGACTAGGTCTAAAAGCTTTCAAGAAAGGGACAGTGTTGCCAGAACTTGAATGCAATGAATGGCCTTAGAGAGGGCTCTGGCCCTCCATGGAGGACCCCAGCTGTGGGCAAGAACTCCCCACTGCCCTCCAGTCTCTGGACACCATTTCCTATGGCTGGCAGAGGCAGAGGGCAGTTGAGTCTAGGTGGCACAGTCCCCAGAGGTCAGCCTTTAAGCACAGAACAGGAAGGGTGGGAAATGGAACCAAAGACCAAGCAGTGAACAACAAGTACACCAGCTACTGCTGCCTCTTTTTAAAAATGAAGAAACTGAGGCTGTCCAGGGCTCCTCACCAGGAGTTTCAGATTCTAAAGCTCTGATGCCTTTCGCATGACTTCCAGTCAAAAGGTAGACAGGACGCATAAATTGTTTCTTTTCCTCCATGCACCTTTTTGCTTTCCTTTTAGATAAAGTCTTAGTAAAGCAAGTTGGGCTCCATTTTATTCCATAGCAATAATAATAATAATAGGAATAGCTGATGTTCAAAAAGTATATGTGTCTATTAAGGAATGCTGAACAAGGATTAGAGTGTGAGTGAGAATGTGAGTGTGAGGGTGTGTGAGACAGAGGCTAGTGAGCTCACATCAGCAAATACAAGCCTTTCTTCACGCTGTTCTACGGGATCTTGTCAAAACATGTCTTGTATTCTCTCTTAGTTACAGAAGAGCCAGAGTATCATTTTTCACTCCAGGAAATAAAAATTCTAAGTAGGAAAAAAAAATACTGAGGTTTGATTCATTTTAGTTTCCTAATTGTCCACTTATTGTTCTGAGGGGTAGCATTCTCCGATTTAGGAATCAGAGTGGTTGGTCATGTATGTATGAACATAAAGTAACGAACATCTATTCTTAGCCATATTATCACCAATTTCAGTTAATTCTCATAAGGCGCTTTGGCTGGAGAATTATTTCCTTTAATAAATAAATACAAAAATAAAGACCAAATAATGCAAACATCAGATCTCATCATTTAACTTTCTCGTATTAGAATAATCTCAATTTATGATAATGTTGCAGCTGGAAAGATAAGCAGCTTCTGCCAGGAAATTGTTTCTCAAATTCCCAATCACGGCTCAGTTGTAATGAGTTGGGTTTCTAATGGAAAGATTATGGGATACTGTGACTACAGGAGTGGAAGCTGTCACATCTATATTGCGGTGCATGGCTCAGTGAGACACCCAACCGTGGGGAGTTTAATCAACTTTAAACTAATACTTGGGAGCTGTCAATGAATGTGCAGCTACTGGTAGGAAGTAAAACAGAGTTGGGGGTTGGGAGTGCTATGGGCTGAATGTTTGTGTCTTCCTAAAAACCACATGTTGAAACCTTAATCCTCAACGTTCTTAAAAAGAGAGGGGTTTTGAGGGGAGGTGATAGGGTATGAAGGTGGTACGCTCTTCCATATGATTAGTGCTCGTTTGAGACAGGAGAGCTTGCTTCTTTTCTCTCTCTGCCATGTACAGACACAGCAAGAAGACAGTCATCTGCAAACCAAGAACAGGGCCTTCACCAGACCCCCACCATGACAGCATTGATCACCTCAAACAGGCAGTATCAATGGGTGATAGACTAATACTTCATGTCTCAAGGCCCTTGCCCAGGCCTATATTCTTTGCTATGAAATCTCAACCCCAGATGGCAGCTCTACTTACTCCCTGGGCTCTGGGAAGTCTTCATTTAAATGTCCACCTGCTCAGTGAAGCCTACCTTGACCTCCCCATTTAAATTACAATATCCCCTTTTATGGAATTTCCAAATTCCTCTTACCCTGGTCACATTTTCATGGCTTGCTACTTTCCAATGTATTATATAATCTATTTATTTACTTCATTTTCTCTCCCTAATCACTCCTGCCTACCCCCACCTCCCAGCTTCAAGCATGGAAACTCCATGAGAACCAAAATGACAGCCTGTTTTTCCCACTGAGGTATCGCCAGAACCTACAATACTTAGCTTATGAGAGGTGACTCACAGGTCCTTGTTAAGGGAATGAGCAATTAAGAAAAGGAATAATTATTAGGTCCCTTTAGTTACGTAAAGGATAAGTGAGATGCCTACACTTCTGACAACCAGGGTCACAGATGGGAGAAGTGGACACCCTGGCACCAGGTAAAAGGCACGCCAGAGCACCTCAGCCAGGGGAAAGACCACCTTCTGCAATATTTTAGCAACTGAACAAAAGACATCAAGAAGTCATTAATAATTTACAAAATTTTTATACAGTCTTCTTTTTCAGTTTCAGAGAGTAATTATTCCCAGTGGTTATTAATTAGGTACGATTTGTGTACCCTAGGGGACATGTGGCCATCTATTTCATTTTTTAGTTGTCACAGTGGGGGAGGGTAGTCCTGGAATCATGAGAAACGGGTCCAGGAGTGCCATGCGGCATCCCACGATGCTCAGGGCAGCCCCCCACGCAGCATGACCTGGCCCCAAACATCAATAGTGCCAAGGCTGGGAACTCGGTCCTCCAACATACAATGAATATTTTCAAATTAAGGAAATGTGTTCATTTCATTTATGTGGAATTTTATATGTGATAAGCTAATCCTTTATCTCATCTAAAATGTGAATGAATCACAAAAACACTTTTTTTTTTAACCCAGTCCTCTCGCTCCAAAAGAAGGTTCAGAGGTAGCAATATTCATTAAATCAGAATGCACTACATTTCTTATAACGTAAATTATTCCTCTATTTCAGCAAGGGTGCTACATACTTATATTTACATAATATATATGTGTGTGAAGTATCAGATACATTAGAAAACATAAAAACAAATAATCTGAAAAATATTTCAGATTATCATACATGTCTTCATTTATTCGTGCCATGCTTTTAACAGCAAAATCTTTATTCATGTCTGGAGTCGGATTTCAAAAATCATTTAGGTCATTAAATAAATGTCTTCAATAGCCTTAATATCATCATCACTAAATTTACCACATAAATGCCACCAAAGTCATTAATTTTATTGTGTTTGAGCTCTGGGACTATTTATTTTTTAGGAGTTTCTCAGCTAAACAAAGGATAAGCTTTCAAAAAATGGCAAAAGGGAAGGGAATTCAGTATTTTGCCATTTGTGTGGGGCTTTTACAGCATGGCAGCCCTGGGGATGATGAAATCCCCCACTTGTCTTTCCACAGCAGAAACCTCAGATGTGTATGTGCAAACCTAAACTAGTCCTGACATCTTGGAAATCTGCAGTTATTTAACCTTTCTTTCTAAATCTACTATTTACTTTCTCCATTTTCCTTTTCTGCTGTTTTTTTTTTTATAAATTAAAATTTCCCAAAATAAAAGAAACACATTGAGAATAAGCTTATGCTCAATTTACTCCAAGTATTTAAAGTGATTTTCTATTCCCACAATTCTCCTTTATGTGCGACTGCCAATTTCTCTGAAAAAGAAGGAAAGGGAAGATTCTGCCAATCAACTGGCTTTGCCATCCCCCAATCCCAAAGGTTTAAGATCTCACATATTCGTATGTGTGTGTGTGCGTGTTCCTTTCTGTCAAGACAGACAGACACATGAAAGACCTGGGAGGCAAAGAGCATACAGCTATGTCTTTCTGAGGCATCGTTTGGTTCAATGTCAGTAGGAAACAGTAGTATTTAGCATCAAAGCCACGCTAAAGTGCATTAGCTGTGGAGCCATGGGGAGATCACTATCTAGTATAATTCATCCAACTAAACTTGCCCTGTTTTCCAGAATGCGTGCATGGACATAAATCCATAAGACTGCTACAGTGGAATCAGAGCTCCCGCAAGGCAGAACTGGAGAGTCAAACTAAAAACCGAGACAAGAAGCTGCTCCTGTGAGGGTGCAGCACGAAGATTCTGCTCCAACTATTTCTGGAAGAAATGAGTGGGCTCAGACACGCCGTGTGCTCACTTGCTCACATGACAAGCATCAAGATAAGCACCTCAGAAGAAACAGAAAGACACAGACACGGGAACTCCAAGCCAGGTTAGCCTTAACCAGGCTTCTCTGGCGTGGGGCGAGGGGTGCTGCCCGGCTGTGCAGTCCCAGAGCATCGGGAGAGGACAAGACTCTGAAGCCAGAACCCAGCTTTCCAACCTGCATGTTCACGTGTTGGGGCCATGGCATTCAGATGACAATTGAGAGGTTTAAAAACAATTGGGAATGAGCACATTTGTAAGATAGGGAAGGGGGCCAGTGGCCTCTGATCTAGGGCCCTCACTTAATCATCTCATGTTACCAGCAGCCAGCGAGGAGAGTAGACTGCTACCCAGCCATGCAGAGATGGAGGACTTGAGCACAGCCCTAGAGTGGGTGCAACCACCCAGTGATAGGGTGAGTATTTTAACCAGACCCTCACAGGTTGCATCTGAGTCATGGGATGTGTAGACTGTAGCAGATGGTCCCGTGACAGCATTTCTCACCTCAAATATGTGGTCTCAACTCTCATTCCTCCTGTACCTCCACCCCGACAGGAAGATAAATAGAGAAGACAGGACAGGGCTGTGATTTAAATTTAGCTCAGGATGGTGGTGTTCCCAGATACATGGAAAAGCTTTCAAATTCAGTTTCAGATTTATATCTGCTGACAGGGGTGAAAATGAATTTAGGGGTTTTATTGGGCTGAAGAAAAAAAAACTTCCATGATTAATTTCTATAATATTTTGTTAAAAATCCTCTTATAAACTTCTGGATATTGCAGCTGAGGGCAAGTGTGCCTCTGATGTCAATCAGGAGTATGTATATCTTGGTGTACAAAATACACTAGTCCAGTTTTTCCAAATAGCCCTGGCGTTATATTAAAGTTGTGATCAGAGAATGAAATGTGAAAAGTAGAGGGTTTTTTAAATCAATTTCTTCAACTCCTAAAACTACCTTTTCACAGAAAGTTACCACTGATACAAGGCAAGATGAGAAAGACGGCAGGCATGTTGCAGCTCCCACTGTCCTTTCTCCAGTCCTGTGTGAATGCCACATTGATGTGCAGAGAACATTGACAGGGAACTGTTTTTCTAGTCTGAAGGTAAAGCAAGAGTCATAAACTCAATGATTAACTTAAGAGTAGGTTTGCTGCAATACAATGCACATCCATGCAGATATTTGAGTGGCTTAAATAAAATATAGTTTCTTACTCTTACTCATAAGAGTGATCTGAAGAGAGGCAGTTGGGACCTGTTCATGTCTACCCTGCCTCCCTGCCTTCCTTCGATGACACTTCGTAGTCCACAATGACTGCCTGTGCTCCAGCCATCACATCCAAATTCTAGTCTACAAGGAGGAGAAAGCAACCAAAAAAAGGACATGTTTCTTCTTTTTTACAGAACACTTCTCAGAGAATTCCCATTTCCCTCCCAGATTACCTGTTGGTGGCTAGGACTTTAAGTATGTGGCCACTGCAAGCTTCGAGAAAGTTTTAGAAACATGTAGGGTTTATTCAGGCACATGAAGTGTTGAACTAAAATCTGGGATTCTAATATAAAAGAATAAGGGGAGCAAAGGTATTCAAGTAGACATACTCTGCAAATATTTCTATGTTGGTACTAATCCCGTGGGATGGACTTCTCAGGTGGTAGTCCAATCCTGAGTAGAGCCAGAGGGATTGAAGCAGGTTGTCTAAACATGCTGGATCCCAGAACTTTGCCCCTCAGTTCCCTCACTTTCTGAACTCCTCCCTGTGTATGGCCCCTGTCTTCTATGTGTCTATTACCTGTGTCTCTCTGCTCTGAGGTCTTGCCTTCTCCTAGTAGCTCCTCCTCCCTGGCCTTGCTGGCCCACCCTCCCCAGCATCTCTAAGAACTAGAACTGGGGTCTTGATCCTACCTGATCTCCAAGCCTTGGGGGAAGTGAAACAAGCATCGGCTTTGTGCTGGGAAGGACTTAGATTCCAGACGCATATCTGGCTTTGTGCAAATTAGCCTTTACATACTATAATTTCCTCTTTTATGAAATTGAAATATAAATAGTACCCACAACCCCTCATGTGTTCCAATAAGTGTTAGCCACTATTAGTCTAGTACAAAGATAGCATTGAAAAGACATGTCTAACCCCTCTTTTGCTTAATGAAATCTCTTTCTTGTATCTCTCAAACCTCTGAATGATGGTCTGCACCACCACTTTGTCACCTCAGCTCTATTTTACAATGGAACGGGACCTTTCCTCTTCTGCAGCAGATCTGTATAGATAGGTCCAATAGATTTGGCTTTGGACCCAACTAAGGCCATCCTCTATGAATTTGGCTGGGCCTGCTTGGGCTGCCTCCTGATAGGACAAGATGAACAATCTGTACACAGCAAGTGCAATTTAAATAACTGTCTCATGGACTGAGGGCAGATTGCATTTTGGCTCCCATGGCCAACCTTCAGAGCCATCAAAGGTCGTATCTTGAAAAGGTTCACCTTGAGAGACAGTCTGCCATCACCTGGTGATGGAGGCACCATCTAACTACCCATACAGTTTCACTAGCATCTGAGGACTTGAAACAGACATTTGTCTTAGTATGTCCTTGGAGCATAAAACAGGGAACTGCCAAAATAAATTGACCATCACCACTTAGTGACACAGATAATAGACAGGAGAAGATAGACAGACAGATTTCACTCTAACAAGTAAGTGTTAGGTCAGCTACCAACTAAAACATGCCTGCCCCTGAGATCAAATTTGCTAGAGGGAAAAGTCACAGAAGTTGGTAATATTTGCAATGCCCATAATGAAATTTATAATTTTTCCTTTAAATGATGTTCGCATTTTATTTTACATATCTTGTGAATTTTCTATATCTTGCAAGTTAATTTTATATCCTGTGTTTATCTAACCCCAAGACACTCAATACCTTATATCAGGTTTCTACCATTTATCATCTCAATTAAAGACCTCCTTATTGGTCCCCTGGGTAACAGAAATACTAGAATGCCTCCTATCAAGCCTCAACCTTGCAGAAGACTTGGTGCAAAATGTAATCTGAATCATGCTGCTCCCTTGCTGAAAAGCCTTCAGGGGTTTCCCACTGACTTCTGAATAAAGCATGACTTGAGTCCCAAGAGAATTTGGTAAGCCCATACTTCAACACTGATCCACCCCTGCACACACACATGTGCATGTACACACACACACGTACATACTCACACATGCCTAACAATAAACTCCAACTATCCTAAAGTCCTTGCCGTTCCTCTGAATTCTTTCTCACATTCCTGAATCTACCTACCCATCCTCTACCCGGTTTATCATTTAAGCTAGGCAGGAACCCAAATCAGGATAATAGATTCCAGCTCTCGACCTGAGGAGGCAGAAGCTCACTTTATAAAGGTCATAGATCTAGAGGTCTTTACTGGGACCATCAGTTAGATCCATCTATGGCTTATCCCCAGTCCCCACTCAATGCCCAGCTGCTCAAGAAATACTTATTGGGTGAATGAAGCAAGAAAAACTGAGGAAAGTGTCCTAAGGATTAAGTGTCACCAGTGACACCGATATGCAGCTGGATCTGGCAATCTAATACCCATGAACTTAGCTCCAAGATGGAGCCAGACAGCAGGTGGCACACACAGAATGTGCCCCTGCCCTCTCCAGAGAGCCCAGAGGAGAAACAGGTATTTTCCACAGTGAATATTCCTGAACATCCTCCTGTTTCTGTTCTGTCTCTGTATGATTCATGTTTCTACTTTTCACATGTTACGATGCTTTAATAACTTGGACCTTGTGGTCCTGGGAAGGAACGCCCCCACCCCACCCGCTGCGGTGTTAGCTAATTTTTAGAGACAGCAGACAACTTCCCCTCAGGAGCATTCCTTTGACCTGCAGACCAGCCAGTCCCACGTCCACGCCCCCACCTGCCTCCTGCAGTCTGGGGTGCTATCTTCCAGCCTTAAATCACCCCAGGGACAGCAGTGGACAGCTGGAGACCATCCTACAATATCCCAGAGCTTGCGGGAGGTATTTGGAGTATCCCGTCCTAAGCCTGCTCAGCTGTGCACTCTGCCGCCCTCACTCCGGCACTCGGAAACCACAAAAAGGCTTCCACCTGCCCCGCCCTGCCCGCGCTTCCCGCCCGCGTCCAGCCCGCTGTGTGTGGGGGGTGGAGCAACTGCTCCTCATGGGAGCTGTGAGTCACAAACTGGCTTTTCAGGGGCAGTTGTCTCCTCATCAGTTGGCCTCAAAATACCTGAATAAAAACATTTTTAAACAGTCCCAGAACCTGCCCGCAAAAGGCCTGGGCACAGGGAAGGTGGAGCAAAGGAGAAGGCGGAGCCAGGCAGGGAACACTGCTTCCCAGCGCCGGGTCGGCCCAGGCCGAGCGGCGGTGCCGCCTGTCCCGCGTGTGCGCGCGTTTCTGTGGCTTGCCGCTGCCCTCCCCTCCCCTCCTCTCCCTTCCTTTTTCTCAATCCTCTCCCATCCCTACTTACCGTCTACAACAGTCGTGATTCATGGTCCTATTTCCAGCGTTGTGACAAAGCATATGTCAGAGCATCCGTCAAAAAAGCGGCACTGTCTCCCGCACACCCACCCCCTCTCGGCTCCCCTACGTGTCCCTTTGGGTCACCCTTCTCCATTCTCACTTCAACTCTTTGTATGATGCTTTTCCTAGTGTTTCACACTAGAGTTACAGTTAGCATTTTCAAGAGGGTTATACGTAATTTAACAAACAGGACCCTATCCACTAATTGGAGTGACAATACCAGGTAGCAGAGCCACCAAACGCCCTCAGATATTTCCTAACCCCCTAGAAAGCCACTGCCCCGCCCCTGATGGAGAAGGTAAGTCCTTCGCCTTTCTTTCAGTTTTCCTCAGTGAGCTAAGGTAACTAACCAGTCTAGTTCCTTGGGGTCACTGATTAGTCTTTCTTGTTTATTGCGAGTGGTTGTCTCAGCACAAGTGTAAGTTCTATGGCTCCTCCTCCAGTAGGAGGCTGAGCTTCCCAGGAGGGAAGGGTCCTGCAGAACGCCTCTGCCTGTGTTTCTATTCCCACCCCTGGGCTAGTGCCCCACCCCACCGCGCCCACTCCCTCCACCTGGCTCCTGTCATGCCTGTCCTCCCTCCATCACATCCCACCGCTGCCTTTGCCTTCTGCCACCTGCTTACGATCTCCACTCACTTTGTCTACACCCACGTCTAGAATCTTCTATTCCACCCAGAGCTCTTACACAAACTCTTTCATTATGATTTTGCTGATGTCATTAAAATTACTAGAATTTTCAAAAGTAACATTATTACTTAGAAACCAAGGAATAAAAAAGAAATCATAGGATGGGTACATCTGCTGCATGCATTCTTATCCAGGGATGACAGAAGCGCGGCCGGACCTTGTCTGGCAAGCCCCACAGAAGGCCCATGGGGCCCTGCTGTTTCTCCCTGTGGTTTCGCTTTTGGCAGGCAAACCCCAGCACTGCTAAAGTGGGTATGGAGTAGTTGTTTTAAAGGTGGGTATGGAATAGTTTTGCTGCTGGTGCTGGCAGGATTCTCCATCCAGGACTTGGCTTCTGTCCTTTCTTGGGGTATTTTCCACCTAACTTCATGTTTGCCGTGCTGTTCGTGTTGGCTCAGATATGTAGCTGCTACAGGCCTGAGAGAAGGCCTGGTCTCCAGCAGCCTGGGAACAAGCCCTGAGCCCCTATACCACCCTTGGGTAGGATTCCTACTCCTCCATTCATTCTCCCCAGCCCATGTTTACTTGCCCAGCCTGGTCTGTCTATAAGATTGTCATCGCCTGAGTGTTTAACTTTGCTTTGGTTCTTTATTTCTTGATTTATTTCATTTTACTGTTTTCCTAGTATTCTGGGCTTCCATAAGAGAGAGAAAAGCCCTTGAATTTATCACAATAATTCTGTCAGTCTACTGGGGAGAGGCATCATTACCTTCAGAGTGCAGAGCTTTTGGCTTAGCCAATTCAGAAATGAGTCACTTACTTAGGAAAAAACAAGCCTCAGGATATGGTTCAGAAAGGGAAGAAATAAGAGTAACTTTGTCAATATAATAAAAGTAATGAATTGGGGTTTCTGGAAGGGAGAGAAATTAGAAAAGTTGAGCAAGAAAGGAGAAGCAAAGGTCCTACCAAAGGGTCTGGTCAGCAAAAATGACCAAGGAACATTTTAGGAATATGAGTATCTAAAATCTGATGGAAAGGACTTTGTTGTTCTGCTCTGTGTGACTTTGGCTCATTTTTGGTGCAGTATAGCAACGCTTAACAACACGTTCTTCCTACCCCACCCACACAGCCATGCTCCTTGTGCCCAACGCTTAAATACATGTCTGTTGCAGACACGTCCTCATGCGAGATGTGGACTAGAAAGAGACAGACCAGGCAACCATCAAGAGCTGGCCTTGGGGTGATACCACTTAGTGTTAAACCCTTGCTGTACCACTAATTCTACATCTCTGGGAAAATGTAGCTCCAATTTCCTCTTCTGTAAAATGGGAATAATAATAGTGAATTCCCAGGGTTGTTAAGAGCATTTTCTGAGTTGATCTTGGCAAACACCTAGGTAAAAGTAGTCACACAAAGCCGAAAGTACAAGGAAGGAAATCGAATCCCCGTAAGTACACAGAGGTATTGCACTCCAAATGTTAAGGGCAAAAGCCAATTTCAGGAGAATCTAAGCAAACCAGGGCAGCCCAACTGATACTGGGAGGACAATTGGCCACCCTGTTCCCTAGTCACCATGCTGTTTTCAGGGCTGACACACTTCTGCTTTCTGCTGAGTTACTGTTGCCAGTTTGAGAAGTTCTTGATTTGGGTCCTTTGTAAAATTGTGACAACAGCCACATTCTGAGCCCAAGCATAGCCCAGTGACCTTTTCACTTAATCTTGATGTGTGATATTAGCTGAGGGTCTTAATTATGAGCTACAGAAACAAACTCTAGGTGATGAAAGTAGAAAAGGGAATTATTAACAACAACCAAAAGAGCTATTGCGTTGATACCAGAATCTCAGAGAACTAGACCTAGAACGCTGACCACAATGAGGAGGCACCCTCACGACCTGTCTGCCACCATGGCCAGGGCTGTGAAGACTGCAGACCACCCAACTCCAAGGAGATCCCACTGTCCCTCGCCTGCAGCTGTTCTCATTTGCTTCTCCCATCATTTGCACTAAATCTTCAGTTGCAGCTTTTGGGCAGGGCTCCTGAGCGCTACTGCTGGAGCCAACATCTGTGCTGTCCTTGTAAAGCAGACGTCGCTGCAACTGCAGTGGGTTCCACCTGCCGCTATCACGGCTTCCCTGCTCCCGCTTCTCTGCATCACTGACTCTCACTCCAGACTCCTTGGGGGGTTGGCTCTGAGGCCAAGCAAGCCTGAGTCACAGGCTTTGGCACATAAAGAACAGGAAGCTGGAAAGCCAGCATCTGGCCTTTTTAGCTGCTGCAGTCGAAGATGGGTTATGCCCCCTGTAAGACTCAGGAGGAGACAGTTTGCTCACAAATACGGAGGTGCTTGGGTGCTGGGCGGCCAAGTCAGGGAGGAAAGAAAACCCAGGGTGCACCCAGCACCTGTGCAGCTGGCAGGAATAGCAAGTCAATGGGCGGCCAGGGGCGGACACTGAGACAGCTCAATGCCTCTGTCCAAACTGTGAGACCCTTTCAATCACTCAAATTAAATATTCTGATATATCTGTTTATGGACTGATACGATCTTGTTATATTATTATATGGATATATAAAACAGTTCTGTTCTCAATTTATTTTTCAAATAAAACTATTTCTCTATACATGTATATGTGTATACAGTACACTAATAACCTTATCGTTTAAATTTACATAGCAAATATAAGCAAAGCTTGAAATATATTTGCATATTTTGATCAATTTCTAAATCATATGTCTTTCTTGTATCATCCCATTGGTATTTTTCTGGAGTTGATAATTTCAGTATAATCTTATTATTTCAAAACATTCTGACAATATCACCTGTTATATTCTCCACTCTAGATTTTTGGTTAAAATATTTGAAATTGTTGACCTATTGAGTTGACTCTACTTTGAAAAACATAGTGTTTTTAAGGAAGAAAATAGCCTTTCTACCCATGCCGAGGTACCTGATAAATTCAGATCAAATTCTACTAAATGAAGCACAGTATCAATTACAATTACTTTTATATCAAAAAAGATACTACTGAGTATCTCTCTTCAATAAACATTTTTATAAAGCTCATGAAAAGTTGTCTTTATTATTCCTGTAATATTTAGATGGTCCAAAATTGTAGGCCTTCTCACTTTGATTATAATAAAAACATATACACTATTTCAGAATATAAATTTTCTGGTTAAAAATAATATCATCACCTAAATATTCTTAAAACCAGATATTTTGAAATATATCAAATATCAAAATCACTTCTTATACACTGTCTGATCTCTTATTATGTAATTTGTTCTTGTACTCTCTGTTTTTGCAGGAATGAAGTACATAGTACTTCTGTTTACAGATTTTACCCTTAATAATGACTATTTCCTAAAAGCTTTGAAAGATGAAGTTTTTTGGTGCTACATGTGTTCAATTATTTGATTAAAGATTTTAATTAAGATGCAACTAAAATGCAAAGTACTTGCTTCCAAAATATTTTCAATACTAAGTAGGGAAGTTAAGAGAATTTTTAAGTAAAGCCTCAAACATTTCTAAAATTTAATTCATATTGAGCAGCAAAGAGACTGTAAGACTACAGATTCATTCATTAATTAATTTATTTATTTTGATTCAACACTAACTTGATAAGAAAAATGTGGTAGTTCAGGTATAAATATACAAAGTTCCATAGATTTTGATAACTAAAAATTGTTTCAGTTAGTAGAATAATGCATCCTATTCAGTTCGAAGTAATGATGGATTCTTTTGTGTCATAGCTAATTTCAAATACATTTATGCCCTGTAGCTTTCTTAATTTGCTTTAGAATGCTGTTCATTTTTTTTCCACACTGTGCTTCAGTAAAACTCACATTGATAATATAACCGCAAAAAAAAAAAAAATTCTATCTTCAATGTTGAATTTTAACATAATTAATGATGTTTCTCACCAATTATGCCAGATATTTTATCTTTGATAGAAATAAAATATCATATTGAAGTATCAAATAATAATTGGTTTTACTTAAACTAATTTTATATCTGAGGTGTCTGATGCAACTGATTAAAAGTGGAATCACTTAACTATTTGTCAAGTTTGTCTCTTGCTAATGTAGCTAACATATCAACAACTATCAGCTTACTTTTCATGTAGGCATAAAGAACTTATAAGTGAAAATGTGCACAGCACTCAATCTAAATGAAAAGCCATGTTTCACTGAGTAAAATATAACACAACTTCTATAATAGTTCTCATTAAATCTTCATCTGAGGTAGAGATTTCCTTAAAAAAAGACAACTAACAGGCTACAGTGGAATTGAGTTATAAATAAATAATAGAAAAATAACTGGAAAAACTGAAAATGCTTTCATATTAAACGAAGTACATCTAAACTAACACATGGGTCAAAAAAGTCTCAAGAGAAATTAAAATATTTTCCACACAATGAAAATGAAAATACAATTTATCAAAAATTGTGGAATATAGCAAAAGTAGAACTTAGATAAAAAGTTATAGCATTGAAGGCAGATCTAAAATCAATAATCTAAATTTACATCTTAGGAAACTATAAAAAGAAAAGCAAATTAAGGCCAAAGTAAGGAGATGAAAAGAAAGAATAAGAATTAGAGAAGGAATCAATAAAACTGAAAACAGGAAGTCAACAAAGGAAAAATTAATAAAATCAAAAGCTGGTTAAAGACAAGATACAAATTTAACTGATGTCAAAAATGAAAAATGGGTCATTACTACAGATGTCATGGACATTAAAAGGATAATAAAGGATTACTACAAGCAACCCCAAGCCCTTAAGTTAAATTTGATAACCTAACTGAAGTGAACCAATTCTTGAAAGACACAATCTGCCAAAAACTATACAAGAAGAACAGAAAATTTCCTGTCTATGTCTATTTAATTGAACCAATATTTAATATCCTTCAGAAATGCAAAGCATTATGCACAGATAGATTTGCTGATGAATTCTACTAAGCATTTAAGGAAGATATTATACCAATTCTCTATATATTTTTTCAGAATATAGAAGAAAAAGGACTACTTACTTCTTAACTCATTCTATGAGTCCAGCATCACCCTAATAATAAAACCAAAGACATTACAAAAAGAGAAAACCAAAGACCAATATCTCTTATGAACATAGATCAAAAAAGCCTTAACAAAATATTAGCAAATTGAATTCCACAATGTATAAAAAGAAGTCTATGCAAAGGAGAAGTGGGATTTAAATCACATATACAACATTAGTTCAACAGTTGAAATGAATAAATGTAATCCATCACATTTACAGTTTAAATTTAAAAAGTCACATAACCATATCCAAAGATGTAGAAAAGGCACTGAAAAAAATTAACATGCATTTTGGCTAAAATTCTCAGTAAACTCAGATTAGCGGGGAGGTTTCTTCAACTTGATAAAAAATATCAATGATGCATCTACCAGTAACATTGCATGCAATGCTGAGAAACTAGAAGCTTTCCCACTAGTTAGGAATAAGGCAAAGTTGTCTCTTCTTACTATTCCTTTTTAACATTGTCCTGGAAGTCCTGGCTAATGCAATAAGATAAGAAATAAAAGATTGCAGATTGAAAACGTATATCAAAAGCTGCCTTTGTTCACAGAAAACATGATTGTCTATGTAAAAGAATTTTTTAATAGACCAAAATGCACTCCTGAAAAGAATAAACAATTGCAGCAAAGTTGCAGGATACAAGGTAAACATACAAAAGTCAATTGCCTTTATGCTGGCAATAAACAAGCAGAATTTGAAATTAATAACACAATACCATTGACATTAGTAGCTCCCCCAAATAAAATATTTAGGTGTAAATACAACAAAATATCTAAAATACCTATATGAGGAAAACTGCAAAACTCTGAAGAAAGAAAAAAAATAAATGAAGAGTCAGTCTGTGCTCATGGATAAGAAGACTCAATATTATCAAGGTGTTAGAGTCCAGAACTAGATCTAGAAATTTAATGCAATTTGAATCAAAATCCAAGCGAATTATTTGTAGATATTGACAAACTGATTTTAAAATTTATATGGAGGACAGAAGACCAAGGACAGTCAACATAATATTGAAGGAGAAAAACCAAGTTGAAGGACTTCCACTGCCAAACTTTAAGACTTAATATAAAATTACAGCATGCTATTGGCAAAGGAATAGACAAATAGATCAGTGGAACATAATAGAGAACCCAGCATTAGAGCCACATAACTATAGGCAATGGATACTTGACAAAAGAGCAAGTGCAGTACATGGAGCAAAGATAGTCTTTCTAAGAAATGCTGCTGGAATAACTGGACATACATGTGTTAAAAAAAGAAGGATCTTCACAAAGGTCTTATACCCTTCAACAAAACTGATTCAAATCATAAACCTAAGTGGAAAATGCAAACCTATAGAACTTCTGGAAGATAACATAGAAAAAATCTAGATGTCTTGCCCCCAGAAGGTGTGGCACACACCAAGGCCCCACCCCTCTCCCTCCTTCCCTCTCTCTGTTTTTCCTCCCCCCACCATGACCTTAATTGTCATTAATTGTCCTCATATCAAAATTGAGTATAGGATTTATGATTGCAAGAGGGACTTTACCTAACAAATGCAATCAGTGTAACCTGGCTTATTGTACCCTCAATGAATCCCCAGCAATAAAAAAAAAAAAAAAAAGAAAGAAAAAATCTAGATGGCCATGGATATGGTAATGACTTCCTAGATGGAGGAACAAAAACACTATCCATGAAAGAAAGATTTGATAAGCTGGACTTTATTATAATTAGAAACTTCTGGCTGGGCATGAAGTCCCATAATTCTGGCACTCTGGGAGACCAAGGAGAGTGGATCACTTGAGCTCGGGAGTTCAAGAGCAGCCTGAGCAAGAGTAAGACCCCCATCTGTACTAAAAATGAAAAACTGAGGCAAAAGGATCACTTGAGCCCAAGAGTTTGAGGTTACCGTGAGCTATGATGCCATAGCACTCTACCATGAGTGAAAAAGTGAGACTATCGCTAAAAAAAGAAACCTTCTGTTCTTCAAAAGACAACACGAAGAACATGAGAAGACAAGTTACAAAGTAGCAGAAAATATTTGCAAAAGATACGGATGATAGAAGATGGGTATCCAAAATATGCAAAGAACTCTTAAAATGAAACAATAAAACAATAAGACCAAACACACACACACACACACACACACATATATATATATGGCAAATAAGCATAAACAAGATATTCCACATCATATACTATCAGGGAAATGTGAATTTAAACAACAATGACATACCACTACACACCTATTAGAATGGCCAAAATCTGGAACATGGATAACACCAAATTCTGGTGAAGGTGTACAGCAATAGGCATTATTATTCACTGATAGTAGGAAAGCAAAATGGTACTGTCACTTTGAAAGACAGTTTGACAGTTTCTTACAAAACTAAACATACTTTTACCATGTGATCCAGTATGTGCACTACATTTGTATTTACCCAAAGGAGTTTAAAACTTAGATCCAGACAAAAACCTTCACACACATGCCTATAACAGCTGTACTCATAATTGCCAGGACCTGGAAGTGATGTCCTTCAACGGGTAAATGAATAAATGAACTGTGGTATGACGTATGAAGAAATTTTAAGTTCATGTTACTAAGTGAAAGAAGTCAGTCTGAAAAGCTTCATATTTTATGATTCCAACTATACAGTGTTCTGGAAAAGGCAAACTGTAAAGACAGTAAAAACAATTGGGGGTTGCTAGGAATTCAGGGAGAGAGAGACATGAATAGGCAGAATGTGGAGGATTTTTATGGCAGTGAAATCACATACTCTGAAACTGTACAAGTTGGTACCTATCTTTACTCATTTGTCCAAATCCACTGAATATGGAGTGAACCCTAATGAAACTAGGAACTTCGGGTGATAATGACGTACCGATGGCAGCTTTGTCATTTGTAACAAATATTCCACTCCAATGGGAGAATGTTCATAATGGGGGAAGCTATGTATGGGGGCAGGAGGTATATAGGATTTCTCTGTACCTTCCTTCCAATTTTGCTGTGACCCTAAACTTCTCTGGAAAAAAATTCAGTCTTTAAAAATAAATAAATACCTTAAACAGAGGCGGGGAGGGGAGCGGAAGAGTGGGGAGGAGAGGAGAGAAGGAAATATCTAACTTGTTTGTTTTTACTTTTGATATAAAGTTGGTCTAGACAGGACAATTCTAATAGCACTTTCAGCCAGTAGTCATTATGCCCTTAGAAATGTGATTTTTCATAGTCTAACATTGCTGTTGTTAAAAACAGCCCTTTCTGGGGTGGGTCCTGTGGCTCAAGTAGTAGGGCACCGGCCCCATATACCCAGTGTGGCATGAGGCAGGTTCAAGTTCAGTCCTCACCTAAAACGGCCAAAAAATAAACCAGACCAAAAACAAACAAACAAACAGCCCTTTCTATTGTTTTGGTAAAAAAAAAAATACCCACAGGATAAATATATGGCACATTATTTTAAAAACAGTAACATTTGCAAGATGATGGGATAAGAGGCCTCTTGGCTTGTGCCCCAACAGCGACAGTAATTCACACCCACTCACAGACAAGAGTGCCTTCACCAGAGCCTCGCGATTCAGGTGAGAGTGTGTGGAACACCCAGACAGCCTAAGACCTACAACGATGGTTTGGAGAGGGCATAGACCTGCACTAGGTAGCAGACTTGCAGACTGTTGTTCAAGCTTCAGGGATATCCCTGTACCCTGAAGACTTGCCTACAGAAACATCTGGCCTTAGTTCTACTACCAAAACCACCTGGCAAGAGCAGCAGAAAGAGGGACACACACTGGTGTTTTAGGAGACAGCTGTCTGTCCATCTGTGGACCTTAAAAACAACCATTCGACTTGGTTCCAGCCCCTCTTATCTGTACCCCAACAACAGTCCTAATTGCACAAGCACCCAGAGGGAGATATACCTGCCTGAGCCCCTAGGTCAGCCCCTCTCTCAGATCCTGAGATCTGAGCATTGAATGGGGTCTCAAGCCCTTCCTAGCCAAGGCTTGAGGGAAGTCCTGCTTCAACGGGCACCCAGAGGAGACATGCCTATCAGTGCTCCAACAAGCTGACTCAGAGATCTCAGTCCCACTGTGGACAGTGAATCAGCTCCTCCTGGGGTCCAGATAAATCAGCTCCTCTCAACTGCAGTCTGACAGCAGCCCTGCCTGCTCAGGGGCCCCAGGGAGACACACCTGGCTGTTACCTCAGAGATAAGCCTGAAGCCTTGATCTCAGCTATAGACCCTGAAACTGCCATGCAACTTTGTTCTAGTCTCTCTCGGGGGCTAACTAATGAAATAGGTGCAGATGTTGCCTGAGTAGTTGTGCATCTTCTGCTTTTCAAGATCCCATAAAATGACTACACCTGTATGATGAATGGCAAATACTGAAAACATTCTATACAGGTGACGTGTCCATCCTCATCTCTCTTGAGAAAAAAAATATTTTCCATTAAACTTGTATTTTCACTTTTTAAGTTCAATAGAGATGAAAATTAAAAAATTAAAAAATAAACAAACAAAAAAAAACCAGAGTTGCAGATATGCACCTTCAATGAATGACAAAAGCCCTGTAGAAAGAGAGCCACGCCACCTGTGCAGTTCTTGCAACTTCCTCTGTCTCAGCCTTACATGCATATTTTGCAGCCCATCATGGATCAATCCCCAGGCACAGCTGGCTGGCACACCCCATGGCTGGCACCAAAACAGGGTTAGATACCTCTCCTACCAGCACTCAGCATCAGAAAGAACACACCTTCCTTAGCCAATCATGACTCAGTGTTTGGTTTTGCCCGGAAGTGCTGATCACTAGCATTGAAAGAGAGGTGCTAATTATCATGCAACCAGGAAGAGCCAGGAAAGGAGAGACAAATCATCACTGGTCATCTTTCACGTGTAATGACATGCCAAAAGAGCCTGCTCCTTCCTGCTCATATATCCCACACATTACTACAAGACCATTGTAGAAGCATGAAAACAAAGTAAAGGACTTTGAAACCTGGTACAGATTATTTCAGTATAACCATGAATACGAACTAAGGTTTGACTTAAAGATGAACTTATCTAAGAAAAACAGAAGAGTAGAAGGAAGGTCAGAACAGAGCTTACAGCTTTAGCAGGAGGACCCCAGCCCCAGGTATTATTTCTGGCCTGTGGCCACCTCCAGCATGACATTCTGATGCTCTAGATCAGCGGTTCTCAACCTGTGGTTGCAACCCACAGGAACTGTATGAAAGGGCCGTGGCATTAGGAAGGTTGAGAACCACTGCTCTAGATACTTATCAAGATTCACATCGCTTCAGATCCTAACTCTCAAGGAACCAGGATCCTGTGCCCTGCATGGGCTATGAGTTGGGTGGCTCTCTAATAAGCCACATCTGCCCTGAAGCCCCAGACCACTGACTGATGCAAATTCTCCTATGTGGCCCACCACATATGTACACCTGAGGGCTCTGTCACCAAGCTGTGGTCAAGTTACTTTTTCTTTTTCTAAAACACTATGGCTGTTGTACTTACAATGACAAGTTCTGATGACATGACTACTGTTATTTTTTGATTATAGAGAAAATTATTTATGAGTGTGTTTGAGATGCAGCATATAAAATAGGAAAATGAGAGTGACCTTGACAAAACTAAATATGTAATTTGACCTTAGTAATCCATATTCTTTCACGTTGATTGCATTTCAGTATGACATTTCTCATTTCTGATAGGATCGACTTTTCATAAAAATAACATGGAAACAGACTTGCAATGTCCAGACATTTTCTCTTGAACTCCTTCTTTATGGCTTTAAGTCTGCTGCAGGCTGAGAATCCCTAGAGTGTGCTGGCGGAGTTTCACAACTGTGTCGCCTAATTACAGATAGTTTTGAGTTTTGTTCCTCCACCCTCGACAGATAATAGTCCCAGTTATGCTAAAAATGTTTTGGACTTAGAAGGATTTGTGAGGAAGAACAATACTTTCATGCATCAGGATTAGATCTTTGTCACGTATGTGTTTGAATTTGTGAGAATAAAAAGATCCTAAGTAGGGGAAGTTTCCACAGAACTCAAGATCAGATTTAAATTTGCTTTGAAAACCTGGAACCTGGAGTTAGAATCTGGCTTCCTGATAGCATTAAGTTTTTTTTTTTTTTGGCCGGGGCTGGGTTTGAACACACCACCTCCGGCATGTGGAACCTGCGCCCTACTCCTTGAGCCACAGGTGCCACCCCTAGTAGCATTGACTTTTTTTTTTTCTAGAGACAGAGTCTCACTTTATGGCCCTCGGTAGAGTGCCGTGGCCTCACACAGCTCACAGCAACCTCCAACTCCTGGGCTTAAGCGATTCTCTTGCCTCAGCCTCCCGAGTAGCTGGGACTACCTGTATGTTCCCATTGTCTCTGCCCCAGATTCTAAGTGCGTCTAACAGTGATAGAACAGGACATCGCAGTAAACGGACTGCACAACTGCTCAAAATTGCCGTTTGGCTTCTAACTCTAAATAGTGGGAGGCACAAACAACCACGGCAGTACTGTGCAGAAATGGTTGTCTATCAGTTTTGAGTCAGCTGGAGTGTTTTAAAATATATAACACTTTCCCAAAGCATCTGTACCAGGTGCTGGAATACAGAAAAAAAAAAAAATGCATAACTGCCATTTAGCCTACCCCACAAAGTAGCTACCAATAAGGTTTTGAAAACCACAAGTTCCTTTAAAGGGAATTAACATGTAGAAAGAAAGAATCCTGGAGAATCCTAAGAATGGTTTGCATGTCCTGAGCACTCTTCAATTTTGCTGCATTAATCCTATGGAGAGAAAGAGCCATATGATGTATGACCTCTGTGTGGAATAAGCAAACTCAGGAAAACTGTGGTTGACAAAATGGGAATGGTCCTGGTGTTGGTTAAAAACAGAAAAGAAAACAGAAAAAAGACTGCAGAAGGAAGAACATAGGTATGGGGATGAAGAGAAGAATATCATAGAAAAAGCAAAATGCAAAATGTTGGGAAAAGGAATAGTGGAGATGACTAAAAAAGCGCCCATAAAGATTTCAAATAGGAAAAGGCGGTGGGGATGGCCAAGGCTGCCAGAATGAAAGGGTAAGATTGAGGTCATAGAGAACTCAACTATTTTCCAGAAAATAATGTCCATTAGAGGCCAATAAGCTTCCGCTCACTCCCCAATGGCTGCCTCCTCTTTTAAGTTGAGGCTTCTGTACTGCTTTAATGGACAGAATTAAGACTCTGACCTTCTTTACTCTTCCACCAAGGAAGAAAAAAAATCTTAAGAGCTGTAATCACTAAAAATCCAACTTTCTGTGATCAAAGGAGAAAGAAATAGCTCTTACATCAGCCATCAAAATGCTACATAAGAGCTGCAAATGACCAAAGCATAATTATCACGGTTCAGCGTGCACTGCTACAGAGTTAAGAATGTATCGGCAACGCCATTACAAAGCTTCTGATTCAGTGGTTCAGAGCCTGGCCTAACAAATCTACTCTGAGCTGCTGTGCGGCTCCAAGAAAATTACATCTGGTACATTTTAAAATAAATTGTGCACTCATTTCAAAGTCACTGAAATGTAAGAGGGTGAAAACAGCTGATTTGGGGAGTTACAGATTTGAATGATGTGGTGTTTGTCATCTCTGCATTGTTTGCTTCTTAAAGTTATATATACCTTTCTTACTTAAAAAAAAAAAAAAACCTTGCAAGTAGACTAACGAAGTGTAACTCACTTCACTTCATAGAAATACAAACATGGTCCAAGACAAGGCAAGGTCTTCCCCTCTGTTCTATTTCTAATCTCTAAATTCTTCTCTGTGATTACTCTGTTTTGCAGGAATTTTACAAATATGAAATACAAAACAAGTTTTCTCCAGAGTAGAATAAGGTCGATGTTTACTCCTTATTCAATGAAATAAAGTTCATTGTAAGTATCCAGAGTGCCATGTTTTCTTTCTTAATTAATTGATCAAACAATTCATCCACATATCACTTGTTTATGCATTTGTGATGAACCTGAACTATATGATGATTTTCCAACCATTCACTTCGATAATCTCAAGAATTATATTTACTGTGATCAAAGTCTTAAGGAATGACAATGTGAGAAGTCTGCACTTAGGGCAATTAATTTTACTTTGTCTTAAATCTAACTCTTTTTTTTTCATAAAAGAAAATCTGTTTTTTTTTGACAACTGCTTTTACAATCTCTGCTGCTAACTCTGATAGGAAAGGCCCACACTCTCAGGTGCTATAAACTCACCCTACATTCTGTCCTTGACAAAAGTTTTAGGGTCTACATCTGTAGCAGGGACAGAGGATTTCCTCTCCATTCCTGAGATTTTAATTCTAGCCATAGGACTTTGTCTCCTCTAAATTACTTTCATTTAAACAGTTGAAACTCAGAAAACCTGGAAAATATATTAACATTTCCAGCCTTCATGTTATCACTATTTTACTCTAATTGTGGTAAATGCAGACATCATCTCAATATGATTCAACTCATAAAACATTTATCAATATTCTATCCCTTGATTTTGCCAGAAAGACTCTTGTGCTGGACGTGGTGGCTCATCCCTGCAATCCTAGCACTCTGGGAGGCCTAGGCAGGTGCATTGCTTGAGCTCATGAGTTCGAGACCAGCCTGAGCAAGAGGTAGCTGGGAATTGTGGGAGATGCCTGTAGTCCCAGCTACACAGGAGACTGAGGCAAGAAAATCATTTGATCCCAAGAGTATGAGGTTGCTGTGAGCTATGATGCCATGGTACTCTACTGAGGCAACAAAGTGAGACTCTGTCTCAAAAAGCAAAAAAAAAAAAGTAAGACTCTTATATGAAAGGTTATTTAGAAAAATGCTCATCTTCCTCATTACAAATTTCAGATGTTTTAGAATTTTATCCAACCCTCAAAAAAAAATCCTGAATAATTATGATATTGAAATTTGTAAGCAATTTTTATTCAAAGTAACAGCTATTTCTCATTAAATTTTGCTCCTTATCTAATGATGCCATACAATTCATTTTACGTAGGATTTCTCTGATTTGTCCTATGAAACATCATGCAATTTTCCAAAGACGAGGATAAATGAAAGACCACCCATCCCCCAAATTAGGAATGGCATTCTCCCCCTATAGATATGAAAAACCCCCAAAGAATAACAACACAGGCAGAGGGAAAAGAGAACAATAGCAAAGCAGGAGAGAAAACACTGATGGAAGAGACAATTTCAACTGATGTCTAGGATTTGAATTGCTACAGATGATGACCAAGGTCCTTTTCCTGACTCGTGTATCTACCTGGAACTTCTGCAAATCCAAACTCCGAGAGATAACTCCGTCACCTCCCTGCACCTCCCAGGGGGAAGCAAAGGTACCAGCAGAGCTCACAGTCACCGGTGCAGGGTGACAACATCAGCTGAGAGGCTTAGGCTGTGGCATAACTCATCAAGTGTGGTCTGTTTCCAGAAAAGCTGCTCTGCGACCCCGAATTTTCCCCCAAATTGTTGTCATTTGCAAACCATCTCAAAAATTTCTTGAAAAGCTCAAGGTCTATATTTCTCACTAATGGACTAGTGATTCCTTGTTGAAAGGGCATGATTTTTATGTTGCCCTTCATTAAAGTAGATGGTTTCTTCACCAGAAAAAATTAGGTCTTTCTAGAAAAAGCGTCCCTTTCCTCTCTTTAATAGCAAGTCTCTGAGCAGTTGAAGGAAAAGGGTTAGCTTAAAGCAAAGGTATAGCTGGACTGGCCCATTAGGGGGCAACTATGAGAGCTGTGGGAAAAATCCAACAGTCAGGAGGTCAGTTGCTGCAGAGATTAATTAAGAAGTTGTATTCTGAAGTCAAAACAAGGATGTAGACCCCAGGAGATGGACACTGCAAACCAGCAAAGACACCCAGACACAGGAGTGCTGGCAAAGGCAGAAATGGGGGTGTGGAAAAATAGCTGGCTCTCAGCTGTAGGAATCAAGGCCAACCTGTTTCAACTTCCTATTGCTGTGTAAATAGTTAATTGTTAACAGGTAAAAGGAAAGGACGAGGATGGCCTGTTGTGAAGTAGAAAGCACCATTCTTTAGAAACTTCCATTAATATTTAATATCCTGCAATATACATGCCTCATTGTAAAGTGTTTCCATTAGACTTTGTTGTTATTCTTTTGTAATATTTGCAGATCTGAATATTGTCTTGGATAACCATATACCCCTAAAAACACACAGCTTATCCTGTTGAACTTCCCTTCTCTATTAATAGAACCTCAATTCTCACTGACTTCCTGACACAGACTTTCCAAGGTGGCTTTGATTCATCCTTCTCTCTAAAAGCAACCTCTCTAGATTTTGGTATTATTTTTCAATGCCTCACTTACCCCAAAGCTTTTATCATCTCATAAGGTAACATCATGCAAATAAAGACAAGGCATATCTTCCCCCAGGGTCACTGTTGACTTCAAGGACCTGTTTTGTTTCCAGCCACTAGTCACCCCAGGCAGAGCCATACCCCACCTGGTAAAGGTTCCACTTGGTGTGGCACTGTTTTTCATTTGACAGGCTCTCACAGTCTAACTACTCTCTGGTTCTTTCTCATATCGCAGCCCTTTGTCCTTTCTGCTGCTGCTGGAACATCATCTCAAGCTCATTCTGCTCAAACACACATATGCGCTAAACCTCCACTAGCTCTTCTTTGCTACCAGGCGATGTTCATCACTTTTGTACTCAGGGTCTCTGCTCCCGCAGGTGTCTCTGGTTCAGTCTTCATTACTCTTCTCCACATACATGCTTTGCTCTGACAAACTCTTCCTAGGGCCTGAGTTGGTGTTTTACCTTCTAACTTCACCTGCCACACCTTCAGGTCCTGGAATGCCACCTAGTCCTTTGTGGTTTGCCCTCCTCTGACCTTTTTAATCTCTTATCATGACATAGAGGTTGCCTAATGGTATTTGCTTCTTAATATTAATAACTTCATTATACTGGTCACTTTCTTCCCTTCTGGGAGATGTATCAACTCAATTCCAGCATCAGTATAATTTTACTGTGAGTACAGGGACTGCTATGATCATGACTCTGTATTTTTTCTTTAATCATTAAAGATTTCATTTTCTACTTGTGGTAAAAACACACATAAAGTTTATCGTGTTAACCATCTTTAAGCGTAAAGTGCACTGGGGTTAAGTATATTAACATTGTTTTGCAATAGGTCTCTGGAACTTTTTCATCTTGCAAAACTGAAATTTTATGTCCATTAAACAATAATTCTCCATTTCCTTCTCTAACCAAATCTTGGTAACCTCTTAGTCTAGCTAATGGTTTGTCGATTTTGCTAATCTCTTTAAAAAACTTAGTTTTCTTGATTCTTCCCCTTTTAGTTTTCTTGATTCTTCCCTTTGTTTTTCTATTTTCTATTTCTGTTTATCTCTGCTCTGATCTTTAACTATGTCCTTTATTCTTCAAGTTTTGCT
Organism: Nycticebus coucang; assembly: GCF_027406575.1. Classification (NCBI taxonomy): domain Eukaryota; kingdom Metazoa; phylum Chordata; class Mammalia; order Primates; family Lorisidae; genus Nycticebus; species Nycticebus coucang. The sequence goes on along the minus strand of NC_069783.1, from coordinate 101,672,109 downwards.
TTTAGTGTTTTCTCCTTCCACTTTCTTGAGGTGTAAAGTTAGGTTGTAAATTTGACATCTTTCTTTTAAATAGAAATACCTACTACTGTAAAACTTTCCTGTTAATACTGCTTTTATTTCATTTCATAAATTTGTTTTCCTTTCTCTCAAGATACTTTCTAATTTACCCTGTGAGTTCCTCTTTGATTCATTTGCTGTTTAAGATTGTATTGTCTAATTTTCATGGATTTATGGATTTTCCAGTTTGTCCTAGTTTCATTCCACTGTGATTAGAAAAGATAGTCTCTATGATTTCCACCTTTTTTGATTTGTTAAGATGTGTTTTGTAGCACATGTGAGCTATCCTGGAGAATGTTCCATGTATAAATGTGCATTCTGTTGAGGAGAGTGCTCTGTATGTCCATCACGGCCAATTAGTCTATCGTCCTCAATTTGCCTATTGCGCAAGTACTCAATTTTGTTGTTGATCTTCTGTCTGATTGTTCCACCCATTATTGAAAGTTGTGTTTGTTTAAGTTTCCTATTGTTTCTATCTTCAATTCTATTAATGTTTGTAGCTTATATTTAGGAGCTCTGATGTTTAGTAGATAAATATCCACCAAATGGGGTTTACCTCCAGGCATGATGGACCAGATTATTTTTAACCCAACTAGCCTCAAAAAAAAAAAAAAAAAAATCTAGCCAGATTCCCCCAACACACACACAAAAAGACATCTGCATAGCAGAAAGAATTTACAGACCAAAGCTTGAAAAGATAAGGATTTGTGCTACTTTTTCCTCTAGAGAATCTATCAATTTTTTTTATTAAATCATAACTGTATACATTAATGCATTTATGGGATACAATGTGCTCGTTTTATATACAATTTAGAATGCTTACATAAAACTGATTAACATAGCCTTCACTTTACTTAATTATTGTGTTAAGACATTTATACTCTACACTTAATAGATTTGACATGTACCCTTGCTATATGCACCATAGGTGTGGTCCCACCGATTACCCTCCCTCCATCCAACCTCCCCCCTCCTCTATCCTTCCCCTCCTCTTCTCTCCTTCATCCTGGGATATAGTTGTGTTTTATCTTTGATATGAAAGTGTGGGTAATTAAATATTGGTTTCATAATAGTACTGAGTACATTGGATACGTTTTCTTCCATTCTTCAGACACTTTTACTAAGAAGATGTTCCACATTCATCCATATAAACATAAAAGAGGTAAAGTCTCCATCTTTTATAAGGCTGCATAATATTCCATGGTATACACATAACACAATTTATTAATCCATTCATGGGTCAATGGGCACTTGAGCTTCTTCCATGACTTGGCAATTATGAATTGGGCTGCAATAAACATTATGACGCAAATATCTTTGTTGTAAAGTGATTTTTAGTCTTCTGGATATGTACCTAGTAGAGGAATTACAGGATCAAATGACAGGTCTACTTTTAGATCTGTAAGTGTTCCCCAACTTTTTTCCAAAAGGAACATATTAGCTTGCATTCTGACCAGAAGCGCAGAGGTGTTCCCTTTTCTCCATATCCACACCAACATCTGCAGTTTTGGGATTTTATTATGTGGGGTACTCTTACTGGAGTTAGATGATATCTCAAAGTGGTTTTGATTTGCATTTTGCTGATGATTAAAGATGATGAACATTTTTTCATGTATCTGTAGGCCACACATGCGCCTATCTTCTTCAGAGAAATTTCTGTTCAAGTCTGTTGCCCACAATAAAATGAGATCACTTATTCTTTTCTTATTAATAAGTTTGAGTTCTCTGTGGATTCTGGTTATCAAACCTTTATCAGAAACATAACCTGAAAATATATTCTCCATTCTGAGGGCTGTCTGCTTGCTTTATATGCTGTGTTCTTGGCTGTGCAGAAGCTTTTTAGTTTGATCAGATACCAGTAATGTATTTTTGGTGTTGCTTCAATTGCCCAGGAGATCCTCCTCATAAAGTATTCCCCCAGACTGATTTCTTCAAGTGTTTCCCCTGCACTCTCTCCAAGTATATTTATAGTTTCATGACTTTCATCTTTTATCCAGTGAGAGTCAATTTTTATTAGAGGAGAAAGGTGTGGGTCCAGTTTCAGTCTTCTACAAGTAACCAGCAAATTCACCCAGCACTATTTGTTAAATAGGGAATCTTTCCCCCAATTTATGTTCTTGATAAGCTTATCAAAGATTAAATGATGATAAGTGTCTGGGTTCATCTCTTGGTTCTCAATTCTGTTCCATACATCTACCTCTCTATTTTTGTGCCAGTACCATGCTGTTTTGATCACTATAGATTTATAGTATAATCTGAAGTCTGGTAGCATGATTCCATCTGATTTGTTTTTATTTCTGAGTAATGTCTTGACTATTTGAGGTTTTTACTGATACCATATAAAACAAAGTACTACTTTTTCCGGATCTTTAAAGTATGACAGTGGTGCTGTAATAGGGATTGCTTAAATTTGTATATTGCTTTGGGTAGCATGGACATTTTAACAATGTTGATTCTTTCCAGCAATGAGCATGGTATGTTTTTCCATTTGTTAGCATCTTTGGCTATTTCTTTTCTCAGAATTTCATAGTTCTCTTTATAGAGATCTTTTGCATCCTTTATTAGGTAAATTCCCAAGTATTTCATCTTCATTGGCACTACTGTAAAAGAAATAGAGTCCTTGACTCTATTTTTTCAGCTTGACTATTGTTGTTATATGTAAAAGTGACTGATTTATGAGTATTGATTTAGTATTCTGAGACGTTGCTATATTCCTTGATCACTTCTAAGAGTTTTGTAGTTGAGTCCCTGAGGTTTTCCAGGTATAAAATCATATCATCTGCAAAGAGTGAGAGTTTGATCTCCTCTGACCCTATTTAGATGCTCTTAAATGCCTTATCTTGCCTGATTGCAATGGCTCAAACTTCCATTAAAATGTTAAATATTGGTGGAGACAATAGGCATCCTTGTCTAGTTCCTGGTTTGAGTGGAAATGTTTTCAGTTTTACTCCATTCAATACAATATTGGCTGGGGGTATGCTGTAGATGGCCTCTATCAGTTTAAGAAATGTCCCTTCTATACCTATTCACTTAAGTGTTCTGATCATGAAAGGATGCTGGGTATTATCAAAAGCTTTTTCTGCATCAATTGAGAGAATCATATGTATTTGTTTTTTATTTTGTTTATGTGATATATTATATTTATAGATTTACATATAATGAACCAACCTTGAGACCCTGGGATAAAATCCACTTGGTCATGGTGTATAATTTGTTTGATGTGTTGCTGGATTCTATTTGCTAGGATCTTATTGAATATTTTTGCATCAATATTCATTAGAGATATTGGTCTATAATTTTCTTTTCTTGTTGGGTCTTTTCCTGGTCTGGGGATCAAGGTGATATTTTCTTTTAGAATGTGCTGTGTAGTATTTCTTCTTTTTCTATATTTTGGAAAAGTTTAAGTATATAGGTACTAGTTTCTCTTTAAAGGTTTGGTAGAATTCTGATGTGAAGGCATCTGGTCACAGACTTTTCTTTTTTTGTGAGATTTTGTATAGTTGATTCTATTTCAGTGCTTGAAATAGGTCCATTTAACATTTCCAATTCTTTCTGGCTGAGTATAGGAAGGTGGCATGCTTCCAGGTATTGATCTATTTCCTTCAGATTTTCATATTTCTGAGAACAGAGTTTTTATAATATTCATTAAGTATTTTTTGAATTTCTGAAGTATCTGTTGTTATTTCACCCTTATCCTTTCTGATTGATGATATTAGGGATTTTACTTTTCTGTTTCTGTTTACTTTAGATTAGCCAAAGGTTTACCAATTTTGTTAATCCTTTCAAAAAAAACTAACTTTTTGATTTGTTGACCTTTTGAATGATTCTTTTGTTTTCAATTTGATTTAATTCTGCTCTAATTTTGGTTATTTCTTTTCTTCTGCTGGGTTTGGAGTTGAATGTTCTTCTGTTTCCAGTTGCTTGAGGTGGCCTATTAAGTTGTTGACTTCTTCTCTTTCCATTCTTTTGAGGAAGGCTTGCAACGCTATAAATTTCCCTCTTGGGACTGCCTTTGCAGTATCCCATAGGTTCCGACAATTCATGTCTTCATTGTTTTTTGTTCCCCAAACTTGGTAATTTCCTTCTTAATCTCATCTATGACCCAGCTATCATACAGCATAAGGTTATTTAGTTTCTATGTCTTTATTTGAGTATGAAGATACCTGTTGTTGTTGAGTTCAACTTACTTTTATTCCAAGGTTGCCTGAGAAAATACAAGGCATGATTTATATTCTTTTAAATTTTCTGAGGTTAGACTTATGACCTAAGATTTGATCATGAACTGATGAGAAGATGTGTATTCAGTTCTGTTGGGATGAAATGTTCTGTAGATGTCTATTAAGTCCATTTGTTGTAGGGTCAAGTTTAAGTCCAATATTTCCTTGTTTAGTTTATTCTTGGAGGATGTATCCAACACTGCCAAAGAGGTGTTAAAATCTCCAAATTATTATAGTGTAGGAAGAAATCAAATTGTTCATGTCTGTTAAAGTCTCTTTTATAAATTGAAGAGCATTCTGGTTGGTGCATAAATGTTAATAATTGAAATCTCTTCATGTTGAGTGTTTCTCTTGACAAATATGAAGTGATCATCATTATCTTTCCTTACCTTTGTTTGTTTAAAACCTATTGTATCTGTGAATAAAATCGCAACCTCTGCCTTTTTCTGATTTCCATTTGTCTGAATTATAGATATCCGTCCCTTCACCCTGAGTCTATTTTTCTCCTTTAGGTAAGATGAGATTCTTGTATGCAGCAGATATGTAGTCTACATTTATGTATCCATTAAGCCAACCTGTGCCTCTTTAGAGGACAATTTAAACCATTCAAATTAATTGAGAGAATTGATAAGCCTGGTAGCGTTTTGGGTGTTAAGTTTTTCAAATGTCCAGTGAACATTTTTAATCCTTTTGCCACAGTGGAAATTGGGTTTTGTTCAAAAATTTCTAAGTGAGTTTACTTTGGTGGTAGAGCTTTGCACTGGTCATTGTGGATGATGTGTCCAAGAATATCCTGGAGAGCTGCTTTAGTCATGGAAAATTTCTTCAACATGTGTATGTCATTAACATATTTGATTTCTCCATCATAAATAAAACTCAGTTTAGCTAGATACGGGATCCTGGGCTGAAAGTTGTTTTGTTTTAGGAGATTGCAGGTTGATGACCATTCTCTTCTGGCTTGAAAAGTTTCAGCTGAGGATCTGCAGTCATTCTATTATTCTTCCTTTTATAGTTTATGATTTTCTTACATCTGGCTGCTTGCAGAATTTTCTCCTTCACATTAACTTTGACAAAGTTAATTACAATGTGTCTAGGAGATGTTTTATTTGGACTGAGTCATGTTGGGGTTCTGAAACTGTCTGCTATCTGCATTTCAGTATCTCTTTTTATGCTTAGGAAGTTCTCCTCCATTATATCTTGGAGTAGAGTGTCAGTGCCTTTAGGACCATCTTCTTCTTCAGGAATTCCTATAAGGCAAATGTTTGCTATTTTGGCATGGTCCCACAATGCTGTCAGGGAATGATCCATTTTTGCTGTCCACTTCTCTGCCTCTTTGAGCATATGGGAGTGTTCAAAAGCTTTGTCTTCAATGTCAGAGATCCTTTCTTCTGCCTGCCATATTCTCTTATTGAGGGATTATACTGTATTTCTAAATTGTTTGAACACTGCAGTTTCCTCCCTCATTGTGTCTTTGGAGATTTTTTCTTTGAATTCATTGACTTCTTGAGACAACTTTTGAATTACTCCTTCGATTTCTAATTCCAACTTTACTTGCATTGTATTAATCTTATTTGTCATCCACATTCTGAACTTGATTTCTGACATCTCAGCCCTTTGTTTATGAATGACATCTTCTGTTATGTCTGCTTTGTTGTTTCTTGGGGGAGTTTATCTACTCTGATTATTCATGTTGCCAGAGTTTTTCTGCTGATTCTGTCTCATGTTTATTTTTCACTATTTGGCTAGTGAAGCTGGTAAGGTGAAATTGGATTGAAGCCTCCTGGGGTTGTAATTAACCAGCCCTTTACCAAAGAGTTGGGACTGGTGTCTGTGGCTTTTCCCCTATAAATTTACAAAGGTCCCGTTTAGTACTGCAGCCTGAGACTCTGGGGACCTGCTTGGCATGATGTGGCTAGGTGGCTCTGTCTTGTATTCAGCCAGTCTTTATCCAATCTTAGTGAATGAATGGCTTTGGGCTGAAATCTCAGCTGTGGAGAAATACAAGCAACTAAGACAAGCTGCCTCCCATGGGCAACAACTGGAAGAGGAGAATCAGACTCTCCCACTAACCAACACAACCAGTGCTCAACCTTGGAGGATTCCCAGGTAGCCAGCCCATACCAAGAGTTCTAAACCAATTTTCCTGGTCAGCACAATCACAGATCAAGGGGGAGAGTTCAAAAGGTCTCCAGCAATTAGACAGCAGGAGTCTACTGGCAGCTTAAGTGTGACTCACTCAGGTGCTCCGTAGAGTCAGCAAATGCACCAGGGATTCGTATCTGCCAGAGTCAAAGTGGAGTCAATGCCTCCTCAGCCGGGCTGCCACATTCGGTCACCAGCTGGCAGGGGGAGCTGAAGCTTGACTCCTTCCAGTGCTCAATGGAAACTAGAGAGTGTTCCATCTGAGTTTGCTCCATACCAGAGATTAAAAATGTAGTGAATTTTTTTCTCCCTCAGAGATTGCACTTCTGCCCCAGCCTCACTGCTCTTCTGGTACCCCTGTAGGGTGAGGTGTGGGTCCCTCTGGCAGTCTACAGAATTAGGGAGATGTCTCTCTGAAATTTGACCCTGGTGGTATCACTGTACTATCACTGCTACTGCATGGCAGGTGCCTCCGCATAGTTTCACAACCCTCAGCTCACAACTGATACGCACTTTCGCTGTCAGGCCATTTATCCTGCCCCCCTGCACCTCTCTCCACTTCCACTGGAATCACAGTTCCAGCACATCTGTGCTGCTGTGGCCCATTTAATGCCCAGCCCTAGCAATGAACTGCAGACATTCCTTTCTCTGCAGGGCATGGGCTTCTAGACCATCAGGGGAGGAGGGAAGCACGAACTGGGAGTTCAGAATGGCAGGAAAAATATTTGTTCAATTTTATGCTGAGCAAGAAACCCCAGGCTCATAGCGGGGTTTCGGTGGAGAAGGAGTCCCAGCCTCCAGTGACTCTCCCATGGGGTAAGACAAGTCATCTTCTGTTCACTGCTCACTTGTAGAGATAACACAGCAAGCCACTGTCGTAAGGGAGGGGATGGACTCTAATCCTCTTTGGGATGGGTTTTGTACCTGAAATTTGCTTCCCTAGAGTAGCAGCTTGCCTCAGCAGAGATGACATGCAGTTATTAATCTTCTCTCTCAGCTTAGCTCCCAATCTTCAGCTTTATTGTCTTCTTTCTGGCCATTATCTTCCCCTCTGGATGGGAGCATCTGTTGAAAGCTGCCTTTAGTCAGCCATCTTCCCCTCCTCCAAATTTATCAATTTTAAAAGGAGTAAGAGGCTAAGCAGCTCAGTAGTTTGCAGCTCAAAGGGCAAAAACTGGTTTAGGATGTATAAAAAAGAGCCATTTCTATATTCCAGACTCACAATCAGAACAATGAAAGGTTACACTCTAAGAGTAAGAGAGCCAAAATAAAAAATGTCCAAAGTGGCCAGGCATGGTGACTCACACCTGTAATCTTAGCACTCTGGGAGGCCAAGGCAGGTGGATTGCCTGCACTCACAACTTAGAGATCAGCCTGAGCCAGAGCAAAACCTTATGTCTAAAACTAGCCAGGTGCTGTGGCAGGTGACTGTAGTCTCAGCTACTTGGGAGACTGAGGCAAGAGGATCTCATGAGCTGAAAAGTTTGGGGTTTTTGTAAGCTGAGATGCCATGGCCCTCTACCAAGGGCAACAAAGTGAGACTCTGTCTAAAAAAAAAACAAAGACAAGAGCCCACCCCAGTCACCTCAGGTCCTAACCAGATTAAGATGACTTAGGAATTCTAAACATGGAGCCTAAATGCCTAATAGGAGGAAGAATAAAAACAGTAAGATCACAAGATTATTTGGAAACTCAAATTGTCTCTAGAATTTACCTATATGAAGCCTGTCATTGAATCATAAAACAAGACTTAGAAATAACAAGAAAATAAGATGACAGAAACCAAGAGGAATAGTAGACAATAGAACTTAATCCATGAAATTTATTGATATTATCACCAAAGAGCATAGAATAACCATAGTTGATGTGTTCCAGAATATGAAGTGTGACAATTAAGTTCATGAACTCATCCTAGAAAAAGTGCTACATACCTCACTGCTGAATATCACTAGAGTCACATTTAAAGTACTCCCCATTGAGAAGCTATGCACTGACACCAGTGCCTAGCCAACCTTTCAAAGCAATTTTGGAATTCTTTTTCTGTAACGACCATCAAAACTGTTATCAATGTATTATTACCCTTGAAGTCCTGAATGTCATCAAAATGTTTTTCTTTTGATGTTTCCTTAATCTTCACGGGAGGGCCAAACCAGGTGAGTAAGGAGGTTATTCCAATACAATTATTTGTTTACTGGCTAAAAGCTCCCATATAGATTGTGCCCTATGAGCCGCTAGCACTGTCATGATGCAAGAGCCATGAGTTGGTCAAGATTTTCTGTTAAAATTTTATTCACTGTTTCTCTATCAATCTATTCTTGGTCTGCTATACTTCTCATAGTCAGTTAATGATTTTGATTCACAATTCAATTAATTTTTGCAATGATTTTATTGTTTATCTGCTTGTTGCTGGCCACCCTGACCTCTCTTCATCAGTGATGCTTTCTCTCCCCTTAGGAAAACATTTAATTCATTTGTATACTATCATTTCTTTTCATGGCATTAGCGTCATAAACTTGGACTAATATGTTTCTGATTTCACTTTCCCTTTGCCAAGTTTAACAAGAAATTTATGAATTCAAGCTCCAACATTCTCATGATGGCATGTAAAAATATCCAACAACAATAATGATTGCCACTCAACAAGACAATGCCACACATTGACACAAACACAACTGAAAGACACTGATATACCAAGGCTATGAAATCTTAATGAGTTGTTTGTACAATGCTGTCAATGTAATTGTACAGTGGCAAGTTTGAGAACTTGCGAGACCCTGTACATTGAAATGATTAAAAAACAAGATGGAGTATTTGGGCATGTAATTAAACTATTTTAAAAAGGTTTAATGAAATTCTAATGAAAGACTAAAGAGATACAATAACTGAGATCTTTAAAGTAAAAATTCATTGGTTGTGTTTAAAATCAGTCTAGACATGCCTTACATGTGAAAGTTCTATAATATCAGTAATTGGGTTTCTAGAAATAAAGGTAAAATGAATGGAACAAAGCAATGTGAGAACTGGCTGAGAATTTTTCCAAACTGATATCAAGATATCAATCAATTAATTTTAAAAGTTTTACTAATCCTATGTAAGATAAACACACACATATAATAAGCAAAAACCAAAAAAACTATGCCTAGGCACATCCTACTAAAACTTCTGAAAACCAAAGACCAAAAAAAAAAAAAAAAGAACGTGTAAACTCATCTAATTAAAAAGACACTCACTTTCAAAAGAAAATAAATAAAATTGATATCTAACTTTTAGATAAAAAAAAAACAGGGAACCAGAAGACAATAAAACATTTTCAAACTGCTAGAAAAAAATAGCTGCCAATCTAGAATACTATATCCCATGAAAACATCACTTAAAACTGAAAATGGAGTAGGAACATTTCAGACAAACAAAAAGTAAAATAGTTTGTCATCAGTAGACCTGCACTAATGGATATATTAATGATAAAATTTAGACAGAAGAAAAATGTTCCCAGATGGAAGCTCAGAGATGCAATGAAAAGCAATGGAATAGATAAATATGTGTAAAAAATCTATATCCATGTTAATAAATACAACAAAAATAACATTAAGGGATTTAAATTTTAAAAGAATTCAAACAGTAATAATAAGTTGGTGGTGGAGAATGAGTATTATTAAGTTTATTAAAGTCCTTGTATTTTTCAAAATGTCATAAAAGAATATGTATTAATCACTAGGGTAACCCAAAAAGAATAGAAAAAGCAAACACATATAACTATCAATTCAATAGAACTAGAACAATTTTTTTTTTTTACATTTCAGATTAATATGAAGATATTTATAACCTAAAATGATTAGGTTACATTGTTTGCATTTGTTAGGTAAGTTCAAGTTGTAGTTGAACCCTTCACCCAGGAGATGTGCCATATACTTTTATATCGTGCTCATTAGATGAGAGCTTACCAATCCCACTCCTCTTCCCTTCTCCCCTTTTCCCTTCTCCCTCTTTGTCCCCACTTGAATTTAATTGTGTTTTTCTCTCATGTGGTCATAAACAATTTTTTTTTAAATAATAAAAAAATCTGAAGTTGCACAGTATATGGGCTGGGTGGTTAAAAGATGGGCCAAAAACTAGAGCAGACTGGAATTTTCCTCAGTTTCCTAGTGCTGAAGAGACAAAGACCCTCTATATCAGGCAGGAGTCTCTGGGGAAAACTCAGTGAGAATTGAAACTGCTGAGGAGAACCCTCAGAGGTTGTTGAAAATATCTCAAGTGAGAGTTAAAATTGGTAAAGGGACACTTCTTACCTATGGATTCTTTTACACTGTGGTCCCTCAGAAAGTGATGATTAGTGCTGGTAACACCCATGTGTCTCATTACAAAAACCATTACACTATATGCTATGGTGTGAGCTTTCTTATGGGTAAGCTATACTAATGTCAATAAAACAAACACACAAAAAAGACACAGATTGTCAAACCAGGTTTAAAATTTTTCAAACACAATCTTATACCGCTTAAACACACATATATCATAAATACTAGGATATGGAATATAATAGTAAAATGAAGGAAAAGGCAAGTTGGTGTGGCTATAATTAATTCAAAACAAAGTAAATACTAAAGCAACAAAAACAGAGAAAAAGAAAACTTCATAATGATAAAATGATCAAATCACTAGTAAGACAAAAAAAAATTCTAAATGTAGGCATCTAATTAAATAGCCTCAAAATATCTTCAGCAAATATTCACAAAATAAAAAGAAATAGGCAAATCCACAAGTACATAGGAAATTTAACACATACCTCCTGGTAACTAGTTGAACAAATAGAGGAAAAAGAATTAATAAATACATAGAAGATTTGAAGTCCACCATTGACCTACTTGACCTAAACAACATACATAAAAGATTGCATGATACTAGAGACACATTTCTTTAGCTACATATGAAACATTTACTGGAATTGACTAGCTACTGAGCCAGAAAGCAAGGTTCATCAAATTTTGAAGGTTTGAATCAAACAAAGAAACTAACTGCAATGAAAATAACAAAATTACTGAGAAATTAAGAACAAAATGTTGACAAGAAAATTCTGATCTTTTGAAAAATAAATCCCAGCAATTTTAAATAATTCATAGATAAAACAATATTACAATGGAAATTAGAAAATATTTCGAAGTGAGTTATAAAGATAGGATAACAAAACTCCGATTTAGCTGAAGCTGTATATACAGAGAAATGTTTGGCTTTATGCAAAAATTAGAAAGACGAAAGTCCATCAATAACCTAATTTACATCTCAAGATGCTGGCAAAATAAAACAAAACAAAAAAAAAAAACCACACACTGAAAATGAAGTGGAGGAGAAGTAATGACAAAGGATAAGATCAGAGTGTATAAAGAAAAAAGAGAAGTAGAATAATGAAGAGCAAAATCAATTACAGTAGAACCTCTGAAAGGTGACCACCCAAGAGACGACAACAAACGGCCTAACATATAGAGGTGGTCAACATAAGGCACTAGGCCTACTATACTGATTCTACATATACTTTACTTCTGTACAGTTTTTATTGGAAAATATCATACAAAATCTTACATAATCAAAACAGTAAAAATATACATACAAAATCAATTCATTTACTATTTTTTCATGGTATAAACTTTCTTTCTGAAAAAACAAAAAGAGTCAATCTCGGTCTGTTTTGTAGTCTTCTTACACTGGCTACACCCTTCAGCATACCTGAGTATTTTTCAAGGAGGCTCCTGTCAGGCATCATGCTGAAAGAGTCCACTCTCCACAGCGTAAAGATGTCGTCATCTGGTAAAGTCCAGAAACTTTCTGATGAACTCTTCTAATTTCTACTAGAACTTCATTGGATTCACCAGACAAGGTTTTCTGGAAGATCTCATGATGCAGTTTAAATTTCTTAAGCCAACCACTGAATGCTTAGAAACATGCCACTCTGAATTCCTGTCCAAATTTTTTAGCAACTTCTTGGATCATCAGCACAAAGATTTAGGCTTTAACTGCTCATTTGTTTGAACCAACTTAAGGTGACTTTATTGATTTTCTCCAGGCAAGTTTTTCTCCTTTTCTGCGGTAGGCCTTGCTTTCCTTACCATCTCTTATTTCTCCAAGTACTAGTGTTTATCTTTTTGGATGTAGCTAATTGTGGTCTTGCTAACACCAAAATGTTATGCTCTCTTTCTTTGTCCTCTGCTTTCCAGAAAATGTAGAAGATCAGTCTTTTTCTTCAATGTCAGCTCTTTGAGTTCTTTCCTTTGAGCCATCATGTCTTGATTAACTGTAAATTTTTCAGTAATTGAGGGACGTATCCATAATTCAGACCAGTGCTTCATGTTGAAAAGAATCCCACACAACACGTGATAAACAATTGGATGTTAAGCATAATCCGACACATGGTTCTAATAAAACATGAACAAAGAATTTACACTAAAGAAAAAATATACATATAATTAATGAGTAAAGCCCACACCTTCTACCCTTAGTGTACAGTGGACTCAACTGGTCAAGTTATAGAGGATAAATTAGTATTGTGTGTCATGGCCCAACTGCTAAGATGTAACTTACAGTGGTGGTCAATATATAGAGGTCAGTCTTCCATTGAGTATATATGGTGCATGTGTGGTCTATGAAAATTTAGTCAATTTAAGGAGGTGGTCATTATAGGGAGGTGGCCAACTATGAAAGTTATACTATATTTGTGAAATCCAATAAAATTGATAATCCACTGGTAAACTGGTCAAAAGTAAATGAGAGAATGAGAAACTACAAGTAACAGGAATAAACTCTAGAGAATATCTTCCTTTTTTACTTCCAATATTGATTATCAGAGCCTACAGACCTTAAGATATGTGAGCTAAAATAAAATCTGAAGATTCGCCAATAACCGAATAAATGGACTCCCTCTTAGCCAAGGGAGTACCCTAAAACTGAATTGCTGGCCATGAGAAGGGAGGTCAGACATGCCTCATCATGCCCCCTCCCCTCTGATAGATTTTCTCTGCAACTCATTAGCAGACCTAAGGCTATAGGAGATAAACATGCAGATTCTCAATATACATAATGTATGTGAAAGGTTCTGGACCCAAAGATAAAATTGTTCTGAGATGAAAGATGAAAGGAAGATGGAGATCCAATTTGTGTAATTAAAGTGGCATTTATTCCACCTGGAGTGCAGATGGGGTGAGATTCCTGACTAGGGAGAAATCCACATGTGCACATGTGTGTTGTACTCATGTGCCACCTGTAAGAAAAACTCAGACCCACTTCAGGTATAAATCAGATGGTGATTTATTACACCTGTGCAGGAGGGTCACTGGCCCAAAGGGCAAATGGCCCCGAAATGAGAAGCAGGCTGATTTTTACTATTTTTGTGCTGTATTGGCAAGCAGGCAAGCGCAGAAGCAGAATGTGGTAGTTAGTTGGCTCAGGGGTAGCTTGGGGCAGGGTTACAGTGAGTTAGCTCAAGGGGTTACATCATGCCTGTGGCACTGGGACAGCTCTTGGGAGACTCAGTTGCTTGGGAAACTCTGCTTAAGTTTTCACCATTGTTTTACCTGTGGCTAGGAGTTTTGGGAACTCAGGTAATGTCCTTATTCTATTCTGAAACCTGTTCTCAGATTTTGCTGGGGTGGGGGGCGGGGGTGGAGGTTGAGATGTGTGGGGATGCAGGCTGAGACAGTTAAGGGCCTTTAGGAGTCTTTTTGCTGTGTTGGTTAGTACATGTGGGCTACAGTGGACAGGGATTTAAAGGGTCAGGACCACCAGGATGGTTCTGTCCTTAGTTTTACCTAGGCAGGTAGGTGGCACAAGCTTAGGGGCCCTGGATTGGTCCATTCACTATTTCCTGGGAGGGACATGCTTTCCAGGAAAGGGATCTTTCCTGGGTGGATCAGTAACCTGATTCTATCATTCTCAACTTCCTAATCTACTATAAGGAGGTGGGTGATGGATGGGGCTTCTCTCAGGCTGCTTCCTGCAGGAGAAGGGGGTTGAGTGGACTACCTGTAAAAAGAAAAAATGGGAGGGGAAGGGGAGTGATGTTTACAGGAATACTTCTGGATTTTCAATCTGAGTTCATTGGTATTCAGTAAGGCGAGGTTATTGTCTGCTCAATAAATTGAAAGATGAAGCAAAGAATTGCTGATCTGTAACTGAGAGTGAGAAGTATTATAATTAGTGACTTTATCATCATTTGAGATTGATGGGTAGGGAAGAGATTCCAGAATCGACAGGAGGGGTAGCCAGAAGGAAAAAAAGAAAGAAGAAGAAAATTGGGTTTCTTCAGGGAGAAGGTCTTGGAAGGTGCCCTGTAGCCACAGATTTTTAGAGGCTTCAAGGAGGTCATCCCAACTTTGAATGTGTGAGGGTAGCCAGACATTCTGAGAAAAGCTATAGAGAAAAGAAAAAAATCGGGGAGGAATGTTACACATTTATTAGGAAGTGGATTCTTCAGGGATTCTGGTGAGTTTAAGGTCGCAGGGGACAGTACTTGCAACTTCCAGTGATAGTTAGTTCTTCGGTGTTGGAAGTTTTTCTGTAGGACATAGATTTATTCAGGATTGGTGAATCCAAACTGGGGAGTCCACAAGGCAAACAGCTATGGAGGGGCTGTAAAGAACTGTGTGAGGGTATGTTCAATGAGGAGATAAAGTCTCACGGGGTGAGGGAGATTTGAGGAGAACTTGTTGCCTGCCAATTGGTCTGTGACTTTCTCTGCTGAGGGATGGGGTAAAAGCTGATTGATTGTTTTTCTAAGTTCGTGTCTAGTTTCCTGAAGGATAGGAAAACAGTCTCCTATAATAGAGTCTGGGTGTGGGCCAGGGTCTAGAATAATTGTTCTGCCATAGATTATTTCAAAAGGGCTATAAAAGAGGGGTTTGAAAGGGATGGAGTGAATGTGGAGTAAGGTGATGGGGAGGAGCTTAATTCAACCTTGTTTGTGTTGGAGTACTAATTTTGTGAGGTGTTGTTTAAGGATACTATTCATCTGTTCTACTTTTCCTGATGATTGGGGTCTGAAAAGCACATGGAGATGCCTAGAATTCCTAGGGCTTGTGAGATCTGGTGATGTGGCTAATGAAAGTTGGGCTGCTGTCACTCTGAATAGAGCTGGGAAGACTGAATCTAGGAATAATGTGGTGACTTTTGCAGTGAATAATGGCAATTTCCTTTGGAAATGTAGCTCCATTTAGGATGTCATTAATGAGTGTGGCATTGATGATCAAGGAGCCTTGGGTGGTAATGAATCCCCTTCCTCGCCATATGGCTGTGTGGTGGAGTTGTAAGGCTTTAGTGAGGGCTAAGTGTCCTGCTTGTTGTAAGGAAGTGCCCAGGGGCAGAGTAACAGAGGTGATAACGTGGGAAGAAGACATAATAGCAAAACCTGCCTTGGCAATGGAGTCAGCAGTGGGCTTAAAGAACTGCCATCAATAAACCAGGTGTCTTCAGGATTAGGTAAAAAGATTCTTTTTGTAGGGAAAAAGAGAAATATTTGGAAAAGGGTGTAGTGTTACAATAACATCTACAGGGAGGTCAGATTGAGAGATCAGAGGGGTTATTGGGGAGGAGTTGGAGAGGAGCAGGATGGGTAGTGAGAGTTAGGAACCTCTGGAATTGTCAAGGTTGCTTGCAATTTTGAGAGAAAATCTCTACCTAGTAGCGGAACATTACATGAGGGAATAATAAGGAAAGAATGCGAGAAAGAGCGTCCAGAAAGGGTGCATCATAAAGGTGGAGTAGCATGGGGGTGGATTTCATTTCCATCAATACCCATCATTGAGATCTCTGTCTGTTCTTAAGGAGCTTTATAAGATGGCAGAATGGAAAAGATTGCTCCCATGTCTATTAAAAAAGAAATTGGCTGACCTTCCACTAGCAAAATCCTCTGGAGTTTAGACTTTGTAATTATCCAGGGGGCACTCTGATTTTCCGAAAACTGTGAGAACTGTGAATCTTCAACAGCTAGGCCCAGAAGGTTGGGAAATTCAGGCATGTTTTGGGTGCATCCATGAACCAGGTTCTTAGGAGAAACTGAGCAGAATTCAGCCCCATTCTGGGATGTCTGCAAACCAAATTCTCAGAAGAACTTGGCCAGTTAAACTTCCAGTGAGGTCTTCTGCAGTCTGGACATGGTTTGTGGGGAGGGTTTGGCTTTGAGCATAGTTTTGCCCAGTGACCTGGCCTGCTGCATTTAAAACACAGTCTTGGGGGAAATCTAGTTTTTGTAGAGTACCCTGGGGAATTCTAAGAAACTGCTGGGTTTTGTCTAATGGAAGACGCTAATAACTGGAATTTTGAGAGCCGCTGTCTTTTAAAATCATCCTCACGATTATTAAAAACATTAAAAGCCAGGTTAATAAGATCTTGCTGACAGGTTTGAGGGTCCTGGGAGGATATTTGGAGTTTTTTTCTGAATGTCAGGTGCAGACTGAAAGATAAAATGCATGTTAACAATGAATCTGCCTCTATAGCTCTCTGGGGATTGGGTACTGTCACCAGAGAGCTTCATAAAGATGAGCCAAAAACTGGGCAGGATTTTCATCCAATTTAGGGGTAATTTCTCTTAACTTATTATAATTGACAACCTTATTTTCAGTCCCTCTAAGAGACACTGGACAATGTGTTTACCAAGGTGAATCCTAGCAGCATGAGTTTGGTAATTCCAACTGGGGTTGTCTCAGGGAATAGCCCTAGGGCCCTCTGGCAGACTTTACTCTATTCTGCATAGGTCTTCAGCATAAATTTGGGCTTGAGTCTGGACTTCCTCTCTTTCCTTCGAAGTGAGAGTGGAAGTGAGGGTAACATATAAATCATGCCAGGTTAAATCATATGATTGAGTTAGATATCTAAATTCTTGAGAGTATTTTGTGGGATCTGTAGAGAATGAGCCTAATCTTTGATTTATGTGGGAGAGGTCTGAGAGAGAAAATAGGATATGAGCCCTGACAATGCCTTCCATTCCTGCAACCTCTCAGAGGGGGTATAGCGGTTGGAAAGTGGGAGGTCTAAAGGTGTGGCCAGACCTAGTATGGGGCAGGGAAACTGAGTTTGGCATATTTTTTTCCCATCCCCGATTCACCATTCTTTTTTTTTTTTTTTGTCTTACCACTGGTAGGGGAATTGGATGGGGGAAGGGATGGAAGTTGGAGAGGTGAGGGGAGGGGTGGAAGTTTGCCTGGTTATTTGCTGGACTGAAAGAAGACAATGGAGAGTCAGAGGAGTCTGAAAATTCAGAGGTATTTCTGCAAGGAGAATTTGAGAGGGTTCACAGGATGAACACAGGGAAGGAATATTTCGGAGTGTGAGAAATGCATGAATGTAAGGAATCTCCAACCATTTGGCTAATTCGTGACAGTAATTTTTGAGATCAGTAAGAACTGAGATATCAAAGGTGTCATGTTTAGGCCAATATGAACCATTGCCAAGTTTGTAAGTAGGCCAAGCAGTATTACATAGAAAAATGAGGCATTTAGGATTGAGATCAGGGTAAAGATGTTGAGGTTAGATAGAAGACAGTTTAGAGGTGAAGAAGGGGCCATCCATGACTGAGTGGTGCCCATAGTAAAAACTGGAGGAAGAAAATAAAAGATTAAAGCTAACACGAAGAGGCTATGAGCAGAAAATAAAGGGAACTTTTGAAGGAATAAAAAGGAACAAAAGGACCAATAAAAGGACTGAGACTACAGTAAAAGGACCAGGACTGCAACCAGAGAGGGCTCCTCTGCATATGGTTGTCAACCAAATCTAGACCTCCAGGAAGATTCTGGATGAGTGAACCTGGTGCACTGAACTGCCAAAAACAATCTATATATATAACCTACAAGTTATAAGCGCCAGCTTTGAGATATCCCACCTTTTTGGTCAAACCAACGTATGTCTTCCATGTATTGGCTTGCAACTTTACATGGAATTCTTGTCTCCCTTAAATGTGTAAAACCAAACAGTAACTTAATCACAGTGAGTCCATTTGCTCAAGCTTTCTTCTTCCTGCTCAAGTATGAAAGGTGGTAGGTATGGAGGTGTCCTGAGATGAGATTGAGAGCAGAGAGGTTCAGGCCAGGTTTACTGAAAGGGGACAGAGACCCTCCTGGGCAAGGCTAAGATGGCATCTACCCGGGTGGGGAGCAGTTAGGGACACTTTTTATATGGGGCCCTAGGTGGGCAGGCAAATTTCACACTTTGTGCAGATGGTGGGGGGCTTTTGTGGGTTAGAGTCCTTTGGCACAAATTTCAGGTGTGCAGCTAACTAGGTCTTTTGTGTTCTTTGTTTCAGGAAGAGAGGAGGAAGAGGGGGAGGAAACTTTAGGCCTCCCCACAAGGGTACGTCTCCTGGCCATCATCCTCAAACTTGGCTCAGAATAAATGTCTTTAAATTATTTTACAGAGTTTGGCTTCTTTTCTGTTGACAGATATAATGAAAAGATGTTATAAAGAAGTTTATGCTCCTGACAGTAAAATTTTAAATAAAATAGACGAATTCTTACAGTAACACAAGTTAACAAAATCTGAAACCTAATGTATCTATTAAAGAAATCAAAGAGATAATTTAAAGCATTCCACATGTAAAATCATAAATGCAATTGGTTTTATTGATGAATCCTATGAAATACCTTTAGGGTATTACATGTCCCTAAAGTGGCCTTTAGGGACATGTAATACCATTCTTATCCAATCCCATCTGGAAAATAGAAATAAGATCTCATTTCTCAATTTGTTATAAATTCAGCACAAACTTGGCATGAATCCCTGAAAAGGATATTATATGAATGTTAAGAATATCTAAATCCAGGCCAGCTCCTCCAAGAACAATATGGAAAAATCCTAAAGAAAATATTAAGAAACTGAATAAATTGTAACACAAAAAGAATAATACGTCATAACCAAGTTAGATAAGAGACAAGGCAGGAAATCTCTAAATATAATTCACCATTCACTAACAGTGCAGAGAAAGAAAATAAGACACGTAAGAATGGTCGTGCTTATGGTAAAATAAGAGAAAAATTATTAGCACATAGTTTTTCAATAAGAACTAAAATCTATCTGCCCCCCTGCCTGTTTTCTTTCTATAGCTAGCAGCCTCTCCCCCACCCCTGTGAATTTCTGTTTTCACAAACCATTGAGGAGCCCACCAGACCAAAAGGAAATGTAAATTATTTCTCTTTACATCTCCCCAGCTCCTTTATCTTTTAGAAGGTTTTCCTTTAAGCCTCTAGTGACTCTTGAGTGTCCCAGAGGAAGAATGAAATATGAACAATCAGGCCCCAGGACTGGGAAGGCTGGATAAAGGTCCGTCTTCAACTATGGGGAGGAAAAATGGACACAGCATGCACACTCAATTCAGCTGCTATTACTTTTGTCCCCCTTAAATTCAGCTATCCATTGGACCTCAGCAGAGAGGCATTCTTTTTTATCTTTCTTTGGGATGCCGCCACCATCTCCCTGCTCTCTTTTCTCTCTCTTTCTTCATTGTCTATCTCCCCTTCTCTCCCTCTCTCCTTTCTAAAATGTAAAATAAACTTATACTTTTATAGTCTAATCTTGGCCTACAGAAATTCTTTTCTCATCACACATGGAACACCAATCGAGCTTTTTTCTAAACATAACAATAGAACAATTGCAATAGATGCAGAAAAAAATAATTTTGGTAAAGAGAACTTTCTCAATTTGATAAAGGATATATATAAAAACCCTACAGCAGACACTTTACTTGATGACATACAGAAATATTTAAGGTATTATATAAGGCATAATATTTAAGGTATATATAAATATTTAAGGTATATATAAGACAAAACCACGAGATCTATTTTACTGCATGGTGGGCCTAGCCATTAAAATAAGGGAAGAGAAAGAAATGACATTTATAGGGAAATATATATAACTATCAATGTTTTGCCGACCAAAAGTGTGTATATATAGTAATTCCAAAAGAATTTTCAAGTAAACTATGAGAATTAACATTAAGCAAGTGTGCTAGATATAAGGTCAATACACAAATAGTAACTGTGTTTCAATAAACCAGAAAGAATCAATTAGAAAACAGAAGGATCTAAACACAAAACAGCATACACAGAAGCTTCTGGTATTTTAGTAATTTTATTTCTTGATGTGGGCAAAAGTAGATGAATATGTTCACTTACTGATAATTCACCAACCACATTTCTTCATAATAAAAAGTGTTTAAAATAAAAGGTAAACACAATCTCATGGAGGGTGGCATTGTTGCTGCCGTTGTTTTTTTAAGAGAGTTAGATATTCTGGGCTTTAGTTCTGACTGATAATGTTAGCTCAGACTGGTCACTGGGCCCCAGATTCTTCTTCTGTACGATTTCCATGAGAACTTAATTTATTTCTCAAGAGTATACTCAAAGATAAACTTGAAATAAGTAATTTGAAGATACAGAGAAATATGTAAACCATGAATACAGAATATATTAAGGGTCATAGTGAAATACTTGTAGGGAGGAGGTAGGGACAGGAAGACCCTGGCTGGTGTCAGCAGTGACCTGGAAACCCACTGCAGCTCTTACATAGAAGAACCCATGGCAGAAGGATGGTTTGAAGTGCAGATTCTAAAGCAGGCACACCTGGTTTCAATCTAAATACCGGCCATTTATAATCTGTGCGTTATGACTGTATAATAAAATATATGGGAAATAGTCTAGCACATAGTAGATGTTCTTAGTTAAAATGGTCTCCTTTTATTTCTATTTGTCCTCAATTCTAATTAATTGATGACACCATGAGATTACATGAAATTACATCATGCTCAAATTTCTGAGTTTCATATTTCATTCAAATGAATTTTTAAAATGAAAGAAAATTTTTAAGTACATTATCTATTCTAAGACCCAGGAGAAGAAATAAAGCTCTTATAATTAATGAAGGTAAAATGGATATGAATAACATTCCAAAAACTCACTGTGCAAACAAAAATGCTATTTGCTTTACTGTCTATCAGCTTTGTCATTTCATGCTTGAATAATATTGGAAAAAAAATTCTTTACTTACCTGCCATATCAAGATTAATGGACATAAAACTAAATTTCTTCTCATGAAAGTTTTCAAAATTTACCCACCATTCTCAACTCTTAACATTAACCAACTAACCTTTCTTGGCAATCCAGGAAAGTAAAGTCAGAGATTTGGTGGGGGGAAAAAAAAGGTATTTTTGTGGCCATTGACAACTTAAAATATCTCAATAGGGCAGTTCTAATGAGTTAACTCAGAGTTTTATGTATAGATTTGCCTATACAAATTATTTTTTATTTAACTGAAATTCAAATTTGACAGGATATCTTATATTTTTATTTGCTATATTTGGCAAACCTATTTATGAAAAGTCATGTTGTATTTAATTAATTATCATTAAAAACTATTTATTGCCACACCCAGTACATATTTACTCATATGTTGCCTTATTTAAGAAGCAAACTTTTTAAATGACTTATTTCAAATGTTCTAATAAATATTCTAATGCAACTATACTCAAAAGTATGTTCTGCAGACCAATGCCAGTTCTTAAACTTCACTACCAACTGGGTTGATGTTACAATCAGGCCAGAATTTAAATCAACCATGTCCTTAAGCATACTGTTTACTTACTTGATGGATTTCTAGAAGTGAGACTCTCTTGATGAAAGAAGCAGTGTGTTGATTATAATTCCGGTTCTAGCTCCTTATCTATCTTTGAACCAGTATCAAAGACTTCAAGAACTAGCTGCCTTGATAGCGGTAAAGGCAAGAACTTACAAGAACGCAAAGGTAAATTTTCTTCATAAAGAATTCTTCTGTGATGAGAGTGATGCATTTTCTACACCTGGATTCAGTAGATAAGGCTTCATATACAAGTGTGTATCTGTAACAGTTGATATTTTAAAAGGTCATTATGCAACTCTAGTGTAGATCATGAAAATGTAATATTGAAGATCATACCTAACATAAGACAGAACAGCAGAATGTCAATGAGCAGACTTACAGCTTAGGTTCCTGTTGTATAGCTGTTAAAGTAAATTATATACTTCATTAAACACCATCATGTAACTACCCTTCCTGATGTGAAAATACTGATAAAGTTTATAAAATACTATTTTATGAATTTGAACAAGGTGTCAGGGATTACTGTAAGTGCTTTAGCAAGTTAATTCATTAAATCTTCTATTAGGAATGAAAGGTTCTAAACTTGGGATTATACATAGCCAAAAATTCAAGCAGATTTTTTTTAATAAGAAACTTTAAGAACCACATAAAACTTAGCAGAGTTTAGTTCAAATACGACTGACAGGAAGAATGTAAACATGACTGTACTTAACGAATTTCCTAATAGTTAATTCTCTGTTTTGTTCCCTCATTTTCATTTAATTCTGACATTAACATGAAGGATTAGTCCAAATGTAACAAGTGCAATGAAAGAAAAGGGGTTATTCACTTACTTACACTGTACTCCACTACTGATGTTTATTTATAGAGAATAGTTGCTACCTAAATTATGGGAGGGCTTTATTAATTTAGCAAACCAAATGTAAGAGAAAATCAGATGCATCTAAAGAGTTTTTGAGAAGAGGGAGTCATTTTACATATAAGAAATAAGGGGTGACTGCATTCTCAGGTTCTGGTTTTCCAGATCCTATGTGTATGCACAATGTATGCACATGGAACGTGTATGCACACACATGGGCAAGGCATGTGTGTAGGCTGGAATTGAAGCGAGATGAATATCTAGTGCAGTGTTTTTCAACCTTTTTTATCACTCGGCACATTTGAACATATAGTTAAACTGCTATGGCACACTTAAATTACATTGTTCAAAAAAAGGAGTAAAAAAAAGAATAGATTTACTGTGTCTTGAGCTTTTTTTGAAAATAATTTAATTAATAATTTAATTTAACATTTTTCATGGTACACCTAAGATCCTCTTGTGGCACACAAGTTGAAAATCACTGATGTAGTGGCCGGTCCAGAGAGGATAGGTGGAAAAAGGATCAAAACTGTGATGAAAGATTGCAACTGAAAGGAACAGAGAGTGAAAAAGGAAAATCATGAAAAGAAAAGGGAATTGTTGTCACTGTGTATTCAAGAGGTGGAGGACTATCTGAAATGAAAGAATTATAAATGACCAGGAAAAGAAAATTCAAACAAATGGTTCAAAATACACTGGAAAAAGTAGTACTTGGAGTAAGAATAACAAAGATGGGGTTACCCCCCTGTTAGAAGTGTTGAAAGAAAACTTCCAATAGATTGAATTTAGCAGAGTTAACTGAGCAA
The DNA here is from genome assembly GCF_027406575.1 of Nycticebus coucang. NCBI lineage: Eukaryota > Metazoa > Chordata > Mammalia > Primates > Lorisidae > Nycticebus > Nycticebus coucang. The sequence goes on along the minus strand of NC_069783.1, from coordinate 101,648,425 downwards.
AGAATGATTCATAAATTAGGCAGGCCCTGAACCAAAATGGGTTCAAAGTGACTTAGGGACCTCCACGTGGTCAGACAATATTTATGGACAGCAAAAAGAAAGTGACCTACAGAAAACCAAACTGAGGTGCAGACACAACTGGATTCCTTACAGTTGAACATGCTTTGGACAGTTGGCTGCCTATAGTTGGCTAAGACCAGTTACTTTTTATAAGAGTCGATTACAGTCAGATTATATCAACCTAGGTTGCAGTTCAGTATGAATGGGAAAAAGCTTTAGGCCAAACCTAAAATGTGTACAGAGGCAGCTTTAGGGTCTAACAATCCTCCTTTTTTTGGTCAACCTCTCAATTTTGAAAGAGTCACCCAAATTTTAGACATTGACATAAATGGACTTATTTGGTGTCAATATTAAATTCACAAGTCTTTTTTTTTGAGTTATTTTTTTATTCAATTATAATTATGTACATTATTGCATTTATGGGACACAATATGCTGATTTTATATACCATTTGGAATTCACAAGTCTTATTTGTCCTTCTCTCCTCCTGTTTTGGGATCTATCTGCTTCCTTAAGGTTTCAGTTTCACCATGTGGCATTTAGCATGACAGAGTTTGTGTCTATTTGGCCTGGTGTGTTGGGACCTAAGGGCTACTCTTAATTTTGTTTAATAATTTTATCATCTTGTTTAATTCTTTCATAAGTGAGAGTGTAACCAAAACTTAGGGCTTCAGTGGTACTTCCAGTTAACCATTGTTTTGGGGTTCCAGTCTCAACACATCATTTGTAAGTTACAGTGTCTTCATAATCATGCATTTCTTTGAGGTTGTTGTCATTTTAGTCACAGAGAGACCATTTGATATTCTACAGATGGCTGCATGAAAACTTCTAACACTTGTGATAGAATACAGCACACCAGGGGGACCACTGTTATAACTATCAAAAGGGCATACCAAGAGACTATATCATATTCCTTAGACAAAGTTCCCATGAACCAAACCAACCAAAAGCAAATAGATCAAAGAATGAGCTAGATGAAGAAGCTACTCGTCCACCCATGTTAACCAAGAAGACTGTTGCTCAATGCTGTGCAACCCAGCCTCTGTAATACCCAGTGTATTCATGCATGTGCAAAAAGAAGTGTCAGTGACTACACGAATTCCTCCCTCCTCAGCTGGTAGGTAATATAGAACAATTCTATAATATTATCTAGTATGGCTTTAGCAAGAGAATTTAAAGAACTCTGTTCCACAGCCATAGTTTTTACAGTTTAATTGTCCACAGAGCCTATAATAAAGGATAAATTTCTAATCATTGCCTCATTTATAATTTCTACAAGTCATGGAAAAAGGGATCTAATAAATGATGCCCCTCCAGAAGGGTGAACATTGTTTTTGGCCTATGAGGCAGGTTAAGAGGAGTGGACCTATTCATGACTAATTATGGAGCAACAACGATGACATTCACATCTCTAGCCCACTCTGGCCCTTTATCTGCCATACATCAAAGGGTACACAGTTGGCTGTGAAATCCTCCACAAATAGAAGTATGCCTTTGGGTGTACATGAGGCCCTTTTTCCAGTTCTATTGGTCACAGAGTCATAAACAAGGAAAAATGGAGAGAGAGAAGAATTTTCTTATATAAAAGCAGTCTTGATCCAAGATCTTAGGAAAGGTATCCACATTTAGAATGCTGTCTGCTTGTGGAGAAAAATGTCCTTGTTAATTTTACCTTAACATCTCCAAGGGGTGTATAGTTACAGAGTCTGGAGGGGCCTTTTTAAATTGTGACACTGCAGACCCAAGGTTTGAGGTCCTGAAGCTTTGCTGCAGTGTGGATGTCAAGGAAGGCTTTCTCTAATACTGTTCCCAGAAAATGCAATATCGAGGCTCTCATAGGGTTTGATTATCCTCAGTGGGTGAATTATATAAAGCGTCCTTTACCTGGTGAAAATACACTTTGGCAAAATGCATGAAGTTCTGTAGCCTTTACTCATATCAGGATTTCGGAGCATAAGACACATGAGGTTTTATTATGAGGCATAGGCCTTCCAGTGACTGTTTCACAAGGGGTCCACTTACGTTTCTCGCTGTAACAATAATACCTTACTTAATTATTTTACAACTTATCCAGTGAAAGTAAGCAATTTTAATTGTAATGTACCAGGTGCAGAATTCAGCACCCAGGACAGAGAATAGACCTGTTCAACTGATGAAGAGGCTAACACCTGTTTCACTGGAGACTTCTCTAGAAATGCCCACAAGAGAAACTCATTTCCTAATAACCTTTTAGTCACACTATAGCATGGTATAGCTGCGCGGTAAAGCTTCTCAATAACTGGAAAATATGCACTGAAAATGGCAGTAGAATGGCCACTGTTCAAATGGCCCATGAGGTAACAGAGACGGAACCTGAAGCATTGATTGTCATTCCAGAGTTATGGGTTTGACAAACCAGAAATAGATCATAAACCCTTTTAGCAATTTAGAGTAGTCAATACATCAGTAGTTTTTCATAATTTGGATCATTTTATCATCTCCATGATGGGTCATGGAGTGCAGCAATTTTAATAATGGACACTTCACAGACTCGGGACGGAGGGAGCCGGCCATCCAGACTCTCCATGAGACCTAGCTGAAGATTAAATGTATACCCTATTGAATATCAACTGTGTTTCTCTAATCCAAGTACACAGCACTGTTTACTAAATAGGTTATCACAGGTTCATATGTCTTGTTTAACAGAGTTCATTCAAATTGCATATCTTAAAAGTTTCAGTTGACAATTTCATGAAAACTTGTCAAAGTATTTCCTTGACATTTAAATTAATTTTTGCCCTACATAAATTAACAGTTTTATATACCAGTCTCTTCATTAGAGTTCTGGGAATTCTTGCCCAGCTCAAATGATCCTAAAGTTATCAGATATTTGTATTCAGGAGTGCTTGTCAGAGACCTTTCCATCCTTTTCATGAAACTTATTGAAGACACACACTTTAGGATTATAATCGCTTGCAAAGATCTTTTAGAAGCAGGATCAGAATAAGGCAATTAACCGTGAACAATGGGCTTAAAATGGCCATAGTTAAAAATGCAAATGATAAAATTGATTAGGTTTTTGGGTAGTTAAATCAAAAGGTAAACAAACTATTATCTCTTATTATTACATGATATATTATATTTTATTATAATGTTAATATTTAACATAAAGTTACTAATACTGTATGAAAATCTTGTTAAAAAAACTAATTTTGCTTTGTATTAGTGTATTATTAATACTAAACCTAATTTTAACAAAATCTTATAAACAAGTCTATCAAATCTCAGTTTTAGACCACATGAGCTAAGATTCTGACAAGTATTTTTTATAACTTTTTACAAAATCTTTTTCTCTCTACTTTCTTTCCCCAACTTTTTTTTGTTTTTTTGAGACAGCAGTCTTAAGCTGTAGCCCTTGGTAGAGTGCTGTGACGTCACAGCAACCTCAAATTCTTGGGCTTAAAAGGTTTTCTTGCCTCAGTCTCCCAAGTAACTGGGACAACAGGCACCTACCACAATGCTCGGCTATTTTTTTGTTGCAGTTGTCATTGTTGTTTAGCTGGCCTGGGCTGGGTTCTAACCTGCCAGCTTCGGTGTATGTGGCTGGCGTTGTAACCACTGTGCTGCAAGCGTCGAGCCTTTCCCCAACTTTTTATTTCTTTTTAGTTTTATCCATAACATTTTTAAATACTATAAAACAAGCTTTAAATAACTTCTAACAAAATTAATTTTTCTTAAACAAAAATCACGTCATGTCTTTTTTACAACCTTCTTCGCCTAAAATATATCTTACTTCTTTATTCACTCTGGATACAGAATTGTTTTTCTTATATCTAGTGCTTTTAATCACACATGTAAATATAATTTTAACTCTAGCTAAATCTAATTTCCAGTAAAACAAACAAACAAACAAACAAACAAACGAAACAGGAAGTAAGCAATTTTAATTGTAATGTACCAGGTGCAGAATTCAGCACCCAGGACAGAGAATAGACCTGTTCAAATGATGAAGAGGCTAACACTCTGGGAGGCTGAGACAGGTGGATTGCTTGAGCTCAGAAGTTTGAGACCAGCCTGAGCAAGAGCAAAACCCCATTTCTGCTAAAAACAGAAAAATTGGTCAGCGCCCAAAGTCCTAGCTACCTGGGAGGCTAAGGTAGGAGAATCACCTAAACCCAGGAGTTTGAGGTTGCTGTGTGCTATGATGCCAGGTCACTCTGTCTAAAAACAAAACAAAACAAAACAAAACAAAATTTGGGGGAGGTTCTCACCGCTTCCAGCATGGCTTTGAGGTAGAGATAGGCTGGGAAGGATGGGGCTGTATTGAGCTTGGCTCTACCTTGCAGATGGTTGCCCAGGTACTGCGTCCCCCAGGCCTTACCACAGCCACCTGTCTATACCCCAGACTCTAAAGGCTCAAAACCAAAGCCATATGCTCACAGACAAATCAAGCAAGTATCAAAATGTCACAGATGCAACAGTTTTATGACCTTAAAACATCTAGCAGAGATGGTGTAAATTTGTCTGACTAGTAGATTCTGAGAAAAATATCTAAACTTCTTAAGATAGTTCCATTTTGTTTTACCTACAATTTTTTTTTTCAAAATATAAAGGGGGTACAAATGTTTTTGTTACATAGATGCCTTGTATAATGTTTAAGCCAGGGCTGTTAGTGTGCCCACTACCAGAATAGTGTTTTTTGTACCCAATAGGTAAGTTTTTAACCTTTCTATCTGCCTTCCCTCTTGGTTTCCATCGTCCTTTACATCTCTTCATGCCTGTGTGTACATCTCTTCATGCCTGTGTGTAGCTCTCACTTGTTAGTGAGAATATGTGGTGTTTGTTTTTCTATGCCTGAGATACTTCACTTAGGATAATGGCCTCCAGTTCCACTCAAGTTGCCAAAAAGACATTATTTCATTCCATTTTATGGCTGAGTCGTACTCCATGGTATACGCATAAGCCACATTTTTTTTATCCACTCATGAATTGATGAGCACTTAGGCTGATTCTATATCTTTGCAGCTATGAATTGCACTGGAATAACCATTCAAGGGCAGGTGTCTTTTTGATAAAATCACTTGTTTTCCTTTGGGTAGTTACCCAATAGTAGGATTACTTTGATGGGAATGCCGGGTAAAATGGTAGATTTACATTTATCTCTTTGAGCTATCTCCACTGATTTGCAGTCCCACCAACAGTGTATAGCTGTTCTCGCTGCATCCAGGCCCACATCTATTGTTTTTTGACTCCTTAGTAATGGCCATTCTGACACGGATAAGGTAGTATCTCACCGTGGTATTCATTTGCATTTCCCTGATGATTAGTGATAGCATTTTCCCACGTGTTTTGGTCATTTCTCTATCTTCTTTTGAAAAACTTCTGTTCATGTCTTTTGCCCACTTTTTGATGGGGTTGTTTGGTTCTTTTCTTGCTGATTTGTTTGAGTACTTTGTCGATTCTGGATGTATAGTTTGAGAATATTTTCTTCCATTCTGTGGGTTGTCTATTTACTCTGTTGATTATTTCCCTTGCTGTACAGAAGCCTTTTAATTTAGTTAAAAAATATGGAATGCCTCAAAAATTTGGCATTCCAAAATTTGGGCAGGGGTCATGATAATCTTCTCTGTATCATTCCAATTTCATTATATGTGTTGCCAAAGAAAACACTTAGTAAAAATTTTAAAACTACTTTCCTTCACTGAAAGTTACTAAAGTCACATAAACTTGAAAAGCTTTGGGCTTCTTACTTAGTTAATTAATGAGTGCTCATTTATTTATAAGTCAATTTGGAACCATGTAGGCGATATATAAACACAGGCATATACACATGTATACATAAAAATACAAAGATTAATTAAGATTTTATAGCTTTGATTTTAAAGTTTTAGCCATGAGACCCATAAAATTCACTCTGTTAAAAGGTCAGTTGGATTAACCTGCACCCCTATAGATGGAATAAGTTAAAGTTTATCTGTCTCAATGGCCAATGCCCTTATGGAGAAAATAGGATGACAAATTTACCTCTCTAAGCACAGAGAAATAATGTAAGCTTTTTCAAAAAGGAATCTGGCTGTGTCAAAGGAAACACAAAGGAAGTTTTAAGAAAGATGACAATGACCAGGTAACATAAAATCATAGAGATTCATCACAGGATGTTATCAGAAGACCAATTTAATCAGATAGATACCTTCCAATTTAGTCTCCATTTTCTAACTGGACCATGGAGCTCAAGGCAGAACCCATTAACAAATAGAGCGAAGAAACCATCCTCTGTGCCCTACTCAGCATGGATTACTCTGAAAAAGAAGCAAGGCTGCTTTACCAGAGGGCCTTTCTTTTATAAACATCTCATCCAGCTTTCTTTTAACCTTTGTAGCAGAATGGTTAACAGGTTAGCAGATTCAATTTTCGTATCAATTAGTTGTGTAAGCTTTTTATTTGCCTTTTGTGAAGAGTCTTTAAAAAGAGGAAATAAAAGTATTGAAATCTTTTGAGCAGCTTCTGTATACCAATAGGCATCCCTGGGTGAGCCTGACTTTGGACCCTCATTTCTCAATGCACTTCTTCAAAGGCAGCATTATTTGTTTGGAACATACCAGTGTAATTTTAAATAGGATGTTATATTTATCAGGATTTCACCACTTTTGTAAGTGTTTTCTGCTTCTGGGAACTAATATTTATACATGTAGGTGTGTGCACAGCTAGAAACTCCAGTACTCAGTTCTTCAGAAAGTAAGAATCCTATTTTTAAGTTAAATGCTGGCTTTGGCTTTCAGATCAAAAATTATTTGATCAACTCAGTCAATAATTTTTCCCTACCTAATTGTCCAAGAAGAAGAAACAAAAGGAATAGAAAATGAACACCTTGTAAATTTCCTAAAGCCAAAGTTTGCACTCTCTTCAGTAATTGTCATTTATTGCCAATTTCTGTGTGACCCAGTTAGACATTTTAGACATTTGAGGCCTATAAGTGGATCCAATCAAGCTAACTATTGTCAACAGAAAAAAACATATTCTGCAAAATAATTTTAAAGAGGTTTATTCTGAGCCAAATTTAAGGACTATGACCTGGAGTCACACCCAAGAAGCCTTAAACAAGTGACTCATTGTGGTGGGATTACAGTTTGCTTTTATACATCTCAGGGAGACAGGGGTTGCAGATAAAATCATAAAGGGAAAGCATAAATTTATTTTGTCCAGAAAGATGGGACTTATCAAAGTGGGGCTTACAAGTTATATGAGTGAGTTTAAAGATTCTTTGGTTCACAATTGGCTAAAAGAGTTAGTCTTTGTCTAACAGAGGAGGAGTCAGTGAAAAGGAATGATAAGAGCCTGTTAATCAGAGACAAACCACAGGACATATGCCCAGACCCAAGTGGTTTGTTGTATATATTATGGACCTGCAGGTAGGTCTTGCATAGCCTTAGCCCTGTTAATGAGTCACAGGGGACATCTTTAAGATGGGAGAGGGCATGATGAAGCCATGTCTGATCTCCTTTCTCATGGCTAGCAACTCAGTTTTGGGGGTCCCTTTGTCCAGGAAGGGGTCCAATCAATCAACACTGGTGGAAGAGCATTAAGATTTTATTGTGTTTTACCCTGCTGAATCTAACACAATTCTAAACCCAGTAATGTTTTTGTCATCACTTCCAAACCCAGGCCAGATGAAAAATTTACTCAAACTCAGCTCAAAACACAAATCTGTAGAACTTCAGAAGCTCACTAAGAACTTGGCCTGGATCTGCAGTTCTTGCATGACAGCCAGAGAAGTACCACCTGGGTCACTCACTTCTCCTGAGGGTCACTCAAACTGGTGCTTTGAATCCCTCCTCTAACACCACTTGCAAAAAGAAAAGCTTTAGAAAAATTAAAATGAACAGAGTTTAGCAGAGCAAAGAATGATTAGTGAGTCAGACACTCTGCAAAACCAGGATAGGTTCACAGCAGCTCTGAGGCTGCCACATTGTCAGATAACATGGACAGAAGAAAATGACCTACAGAAGATGAAGTGAGGTACGGAAACAGCTGGATCTGTTATGTCTGGGCGTTTGCCTGATTTGAAACTGCATTGAACAGTTGATGTGTGAACTGTAACCTCGCTTGATGTGTGAACACGTTATAGTCTACTCTATAGTGAGGCTTGGAAACAGCTGCATCAGTTATGTCTGGACATTTGTCTTATTTGAAACTGCATTGAACAGTTAGCTGAGACTGTTATTTGCTGTACAAGAGTAGACTATAACATGTTCACGCATCAAGCGAGGTTACAGTTCAATGTGTATGGAGAAACATTTAGGCCAAATTAAAATACATATGGAAACAGCTTTAGGCTAAACTTAAACACAATCAACCTGACTGATGACAAGGAAAGACTGGATTTTGCTGTTCCATTGACAGCTTCATTGTTCAAAATGACTTTGAGATTAAATATATTGGAGACCAGAGTATGGTCTAGCACCCCCACATATGTGTCTTTGTTAAAAGGATTATTTTCAAATGATTATTAAGACACAAGAGAAGCTCTGAAAACAGAATAGAAGTTAACCTTTTGTAAGGTAAATTTACATCTAAAGGAAATCCACTGGTAAGGTCTCTCCCTCTGGAAGAGAAAGTGACTAATTACAATAGAATGGAGAAGGGACTGACATAAGGCTGCGTGACAAACCTTACCCTGGTTTACCCCTTTCCTGGTCCCTTCGCTTAACTGGCCTCCTTCACATTCCTCTTTTTTTTTTTTTTTTTTTTTATTTGTAGAAGCTATGTAAACTGGAGTACTCTGCCACGTCTTTGAGATTTACTCATTTTCCTGGGTATCGCCTACATACATATGTGATATACATGTTAATAAATTTCTCTTTGTTTTTCTCTTGTTAATGTGTCACAAGGGTCAAAACTAAGAACTTAGATGTGTAGAAGGAAAATAATTTTTTTTACAAAGACAATAAAACAATCACTTAGAATTAAGTGTAAGAAAAATGAATAGTGTGTATGTGTACAACAGTACCCATGCAGGGCGGTGCCTGTGGCTCAATGGGGAGGGTGCCGGCCCATATACAGAGGGTGCCGGGTTCGAACCCGGCCCCAGCCAAACTGCAACGAAAAAATAGCCAGGCGTTGTGGCGGGTGCCTATAGTCCCAGCTACTCGGGAGGCTGAGGCAAGAGAATCACCTAAGCCCAAGAGCTGGAGGTTGCTATGAGCTATGACGCCATGGCACTCTACCAAGGGCAACAAAGTGAGACTCTATATCTAAAAAAAGAAAGAAAGAAAGAAAGCTATGAATATGAAATCTACCCAGAGAAACCCTTCTAGAATTAATAAGTGAATTTAGCATGGTCACAAAACACGTCAATATACAAAAATTAATTGTATTCCTGCATACTAGCAATAAACAATAGGAAAATTAAAAATAGCTTAAGAAAAACAGTACCCATGTATTGCTGAATGAATTGGTATCTGATGAAAAATTGAATTATTCATCAGTCACTGAGGAAATTGTGGCTAAAATCGCCAAATCTCTACCCAGGATCTCAAGTGAAGGGTGAGGAATGAGAGATACAGAAAAGCTGCCAACAGACAGGTGGGGTGCTGTCTTGGGAGGTGGTGAGAGAAGTAAGCATAACATGACTACTAAAGAAAAACAGAAACTAGGATCAAGGCCCCCAGAATTGTGCAAAGGAGTAGGCATAGCTAAAATAATGATAACAACGTGCCATTGTCCCCTCATTTTCTGGATAATAATCTCTCTTCCTTCTGATTGCTCCTTTGGCCTGGGGTAGTCTGGAGATCTCTTCCAGGTCCTACATTCCAATAACAGACCCACTGAGTGCAAGGAACTGACTCAACTGGTCTTGGACCCTCCTCCAACCAAGATCCTGTATTCCAGTAACTGACTTGCCCAGGCACCCTGCACAGCAAAGGACTGACGGTTCTGTCCTGAAACCAGACAATCAGCAGACCCTGAGTGCTTAACCCTCTGCTCACCAATCTGACCTTAAAAACCTTGTCTCCCCAAATCTCAGAGAGTTAGGTTTGAGAAATTTCTCTCATCTCCTCACTTAACACTATGCAGAATAAACTGTTTCTCTCCTATAGACTCTGATGTCTAGATATTGGCTTCTTCTTGGGCAATGGGCAGATGAACCTGGTGGGTCAGCAGTTTCAGTTCTCCCAGATCAATGCTTATAGCACTCAGTTGAATGACGGTTGTAAGAGCATCATCCCCCCCTCTTAATTTTAGATTAACGGGGCGGGGGAAGTACGTAAATTAGTTCTTATATTAATTGGAATTACTGTTAAAATAAATCAGCTATATTTTTAAAAATAAAATTTTTAAAGAGCTCTCATCTTAAACAGTCTTTGGTACCTATGAAAAGATATAAAAGGAATATAGATTTAGAAACTACCTTGGAAAGATTTTAAAAGGAAAGCATAAATCAGAGTTAAAACAAAATTAAAATCCTTTGTAAGGGGGTGCCAGCTTTGTACTCCCTATGAGATTTAGGTGTGTGTGTGGGAGGGGAAGATGCTCCATCCTGAAGCTAATGGTTAGAATTTAGCACTATCACTGTTGGGCCAGGTTTGATTTCCAGCCTTCCAGTTGGGTACCAGGCCCATGGAGCTGTAAATTTTACCACGTTTTTGAAATGTAAAGAAATTCTTCAATAGACTCCTTTGGCTCAGGTGAAAAACACTTAGTGGTATAAATTATTTGTTTTTAATTACTCGTATGAGTCTCCATTCTAATCCCATGAACAGCTTTTGATTTCTGCCTCTTACCATCTTCCATCTATAGCACACACAAGTTGTCATACTTGTTGTGCACAGATGGTCAGCAGATGGTAGAAGCTGAGATCCCAGAGACTGTGGCTGGACAGCACTGATGAAACTTGCTTTTCCTTGGGCTTTCGTTGGGAGTGGTGCAGACCTTGGGAGGATGTAGCTTTAGCTCCTTTTTGAAGACTTTGATTAAAGCCATAAAGGGCTGCGTAGCTTTAGTCTCAGGTGTGCTTGTTTGCTTGGGGAATACCTTTGATTTAAAATTATAAATTAGATTTAGACTGTGAGAGCACCCCACTGGGGCAGAAAGACCTAGCTCTGCTCACTGTTGAGCTAGCAGGGTGTTCCCAGGCAGCAGGGGCGGGGGTGGCACTTCTGTTGCTGCCACGACCACTCTCCTCTCTGCTTCAGTAAAAGCCAAGCTGTTCTTGGGACAAAACATTTTGCTGCTTATATATTCAAAAAGATTTGTTTTAAGAGGTCTATGGTCACAATTCAGCTTAATTAAAAGCTGAAATTCTTTTCCGTTCTCTTTTAAATCCTGATTCTCCCATGGGAACTTCTCAGTTGACTAGACCTTTTTTTCTTCTGGAGTCCCTGCTAACTAAAAGTTCTTTGGTTTTGAAAACTTAGTATCTCCCCAAGGTGACTCTTCTAAGGCTTCTTCTTTCATTTCCTTCCAATTTTTCCCCTCCTCCCTTTTGTCACCTTTGACATGACATGAAGAGACCCTAAAGGACATCTAGTGACCTAAGACCCTTAAGAAATACAGTTAAGGCACACTGACTCTGTATTTTGGGGTTCCTTGTTTTCCTCACACAGTCCCAATGGTCGTGGACACAATCCGCTTAGCTCTAACACTCTGCTCTCTGTTGTACTGAAGTCCCTAATCTATCTGGCTTTTGGTGCACATGTATTTGTATGTTGTCTACATGGGAGGGAATTGACTTATAAATAAAAGAGTACTCATAAGTTAAATAACTAGCCCAAATTCTCTTCAAGTTCAAGTGAATTTCATAATCTTTAGTAAGTAAAATTAGTTTTAAAATTAGTAGTAAAAAGAAATGTCTTCAAAATTTAATTTAGACACTTTTTCCTGTATCTGCTGGTCAATTTATACTATCTCTGCTAAGTGTTTTGAGGTCCTAAAACTGCGATTTCTGTAATATTTTTTCTTTCTTTCTTTCTTTCTTTTTGTTTCTTTCTTTCTTTTCTTTCTTTCCTTCCTTCCTTCCTTCCTTCCTTCCTTCCTTCCTTCCTTCCTTCCTTCCTTCCTTCCTTCCTTCCTTCCTTCCTTCTTTTCTTTCTTTCTTTCTTTCTTTTTCTTTCTTTCCTCCCTCCCTCCCTTCCTTCCTTCCTCCCTTCCTTCCTTTTTTTTTTTTCTACTTCTGATACTTGCTTGTACTTGCTTGATGTGTGTGTGAGCTAAAGCCATGAGGGCTGGCTGCTGATCCTTGCCTTGTACACATCATATTGAGAGCTTATGACTTTGGTTTTGAGCCTTTTACTTCTAGGATCTAAATGCATGGCTCCAGTGAGGCCTGGGGATGTGCATGTGTCCATAGTGTCTGGGCCACTGCCTGCAGGACAGAGCCAAGCCCAGTACATCCCATCCTCCCGGCCCAGCTCCTCCTCCTGGCCGTGCTGGACAGGGTAAGGGCCCCAGGTACTATGACATTGTCTCCAAAGTTCTGTCATCTATCCTGGGCTCTACAATGGGCATATGAAACTTTAAAAATGCTTACTTCCTAGGGTTTTTCTTTCTAACTACAAGTCAGGGTTAGTAAGAGTTGAAATTACAGTTAACGTATATAGTGAAAACTACTACATAAAAGAGAAACAATTCTATAATACAGAGTAAAGAAAGTAAAATATGTTTTTGGTGAGAAAAGTCATGAAAGAGACATGAGGATATGGTTTCTGTTAAAGGAAAAAGTAATTTATTTTATCTAGAGGTTATTTAAAGGTTGTTTCAAAATGAAGGGACAAAGGAATAAATAATACAAATAAAACTAAACAGATAAAGAGATCATAAAAGGGTCATGAAAACTGAATCTTATGAAGGAACTTTTATGAGTGATCAAAATGATAAAAGTTAATAAATTTATTTTTAGGGCGGCGCCTGTGGCTCAAGGAGTAGGGCGCCGGTCCCATATGCCGGAGGTGGTGGGTTCAAACCCAGCCCTGGCCAACAAAAAAAAATTATTTTTAGAGTTCTAAATGTTGAGTCTTACTAGCTAAAGTAAAAGCTAGAATTTTCTTTTTTCCCTTAAATGATATTTTTGAGTAGTTTTAATAAGAAGTAGTAAAAAAAAGACTTTTGTTCACCCCTTGAGTAAACTTCAAATAAATAAATAAATACATATGAGAGAGAGAGAGAAATTCTGTGTGCTTCATGCCATCTTTATTAGGTCTTTTGATTTTTTGGAACTTGAGTCTCCCTCTATCAAAAATCCTTATCAAAGGATAAGATTTTTCTTCTTGAAATCTCTTTATTATAACTTCAGCTAAATGAATGACTTTACCGGAAACTCTAATGATATTATAATCAATTGTTTTGGACCTTTGATTTTGATAAACTTTCCAAAATTATTTATACATTTATTTGACCTAACACTAAATTTTGGAATTTCCAGGGACGTCCCTGGAAACCCAAGAGAGAGATATTAGTCTTCTTTTGGTATTAAAATTATACAAGAACCATTATCAAGAAAGCAATGCTGTTTAAACCTCTTTGAGTTATATTTGAATAAGTTATAACACATATAAGTATATTAATATGTGTTCCAAAATTGTACGGGGTTCCTAAAAATCTCATACATTATGACTTTTTTGTTTTAAACATGGCTGATTCTTCTTCTACTTCTTCTTTTTTTTTTTTTTTTGCAGTTTTTGACCAGAGCTGGGTTTGAACCCGCCACCATACTCCTTTGAGCCACAGGAGCCGCCCCATGGCTGATTCTTTTTACGTTTTGTTTTCCAGAATCAAGAAAACATTTTTTTCTTTTAAGTTACCTATAGCTTATAGTAATTGAGTAAAATGTATTTTATTCATTTTCTAATTTTTATTTCAGAAGATTTAAGGGGCATAGGTGTTTTTGTTACATGGATAAATTGTGTCGTGCTGAAGTCAGGGCTTTCAGTGTACCTGTCACCAAAATAGAGTACATAGTCTATAGGTGCATTTTTATCCTGCACTTCCCTCACTCCCCCTTCTCAGTCCATTACTGCTCTTTATGATCATATATATCCTTTGTTTAGTTCTCATTCATAAGTGAGAACATGTGGCATTTGTATTTCTATTCCTGAGATACTTCACTTAGGATAATGGTCTCCAATTCCACCCAAGTTGCTGCAAAAGACATTACTTCAGGCCAAGCATAGTAGCTCACATCTATAATCCCAGTACCCTGGGAGGCCAAGGCAAGAGAAGCCCTCAAGCTCAGGAGGTTGAGATCAGCCTGAGCAACAGTGAGACACCATCTCTACTAAAAATGGAAAAATTAGCCAGATATCATAGTAGGTACCTATAGTTCCAGCTACTTGGTGAGATTGAAGGGGGAGGATTGCTTGAAGCCAGGAGTTTGAGGTTGCTGTGAGCCATGATTACATCATTGCATTAAAGCCAGGTGACAAAGTGAAAATCTGCCTCAAAAAAAGGACATGATTTCATTACCTTTTTATGACTGAGTAGTATTCCACAGAATGTACTTACATAACATGTACATACACATATACACACACACACATACTATATTTCCTTTATCTACTCATGAATTTATGGCCACTTAGATTTATTCCTTATCTTTGCTACTGTGAATTGTGCTGCAATAAACATTTGCGTGCAGGTGTCTTTTTGATGAAATGACCTGTTGTCTTTTAGGTAGATTCTTAGTTGTGAGACTGCAGGACTGCATGCTGGGTCTACTTTTAGTTCTTGGGGGAATCTTTATTATCTGGCCTAAATCCTAAATTTCTAGTTTCCTGTAATACCTGAATCTCCAGATTAACATTTCCAATTTTTCTTCCACCTTCTGACTTGAAAATATTAGCAATTAAAACTGTTTTTCCTGGAGCTTTACAAACTGAAGCTAAACAACTTGATACAAACTTCAGCAGAAAGCACGATAGCAACTTCTATATAAATAGTCTTCATACGGGTTGATACATGGAGTATTCAGAAAGTTTAGTAGAACACTTTATTTGAACTACAATCCAAAACAATCTGTTAGATTATTACTACCTTCCCAATCCAAGTGAAGATGGCTTAAAAAATTCTATCTTACAAAATACTGTAGACCAGTGATTTTCAACCAGTGTGCCACAAGAGAATCTATGGTATGCTGTGAACATTGTTAAAGATGATTAATTAAGTTATTTTTGAAAGAAGTGCAAAGCACGGTAAGTATATTCTTTTTTTCTCTCTCTTTTTGATCAACATAATTGAAATGTGCTGCAGAAGTTTAACTATAGTGTCCAGTATGCCATGAGATAAAAAGGGTTCAAAAACACTGCTCTAGACCTCTGTTTTTACTTCTATTTGCATAAAAATACTTTTTATTAAATGTTTGCTTGGCTACCTCATACATATATAGGCTTAGACCCCATCAACATTGTCACCTCCTGAAATGGGACACAACTATTTAACTGAGCTGACCTATTTTCTCAGAACTAAGAGAATAATTCAAAAAGATAATGGGGTGCTTGTTCCAATCCATGATTTCATTCCTCCCTTTGCCAATCTCTTATCTCATAATTTCTAACCCAAATCTCTCCACAGCTCCCAATCCCACTTCAATGTGTGAGGCTTTCTAAAAATAAAGTTTCAAATGATAGACTAAAGGAAACCAAAAATATTTTACCCCCAAACATACTTCTCTGACATATTTCAAGGTAGCTATTCAGTGGGGCTACCGACATAAATAGCTCTGCAAAGCTGCCTTTAGTGGAAGGAATTTGCACCTGCAGAAAAATCTACATTGTTGAAATAAACAGCTAGGCTTCCCTTGTCATGCTAGTAACTCAACCACAGGCTACTTCTATTCTTCCTGAGGGCAGCTCCTAGATTTCCTGGGATATTGTCATCTGCACGACAAGACAGCCTTTGCTCAACATGGTTTGTTCCCTTCATCCCCACAACCTGTGATGCTACCTCCCCTAGAGCCCAGAGGAATTGGTCCTAGGCTGTTGTTCTTTGGCCTCATTTATCACTCCCAGAAATTATTTACCTCTTTACCTTCCATCTCTCCTTTCCACAGCAAAGTGGTATTTAAGAATCAACCCTCTGACCCCTTCTTTTAGTTTTTTTGTTTGTTTGTTTGTTTCTGTTTGGTTTTGCATTTTTTTGTTTATTTGTTTTTGACATAGAGTTCACTTTGTCAACCTGGGTAGGATGACATGGCATCACTTTAGCTCACAGCAACCTCAAACTGTTGGGTTCAGTGATTCTCTTGCCTCAGCCTTCAGAGTAGCTGGGCCTACAGGTGCCTACTACTATGCCCTGCTAATTTTGTTTTCTATTTTGAGTAGAGAGGGGGTCTCACTCTTGCTCAGACTGGTATTGACTCCTGAGCTCAATCAATCCACCCTCCTCCACCTCCCAGAGTGCTGGGATTCCAGGTGTGAGCCAAGTGTCTGACCCTTTTTTATATTTTATATGACTCTTGTGCCCATAAGGTTGTAAATAAATTTGTATGCTTTTTTTGTTAATCTATTATTAGTTTGCTTCATAGAGCCAAATGATCAAAACATCAGGGCAAAGATTTAAACTTCCGTGCAGTATGTAAACTTTTGTTTAAGATATTTTACATGTATATAGAAAAGGAAAGAATATCAGCAAGATCCAGAACAAGTCATGTTACACTAACCTCATTTTAAATTAACAGGATTTCTAACCCGATTGTAGAACTGCTGTGGGCACTCTGTATTTCTAGTTTAGCAGTTAGTGTGAAGTGGTCTTTTATGCTGTTTTAAAGGGCCAATCGAAATGCAAGCGCTGAATAACAGCACTGGGTGAAGTCCAGGCAGTTTTGTAACCATAAAAATGATCAAAGTGTTTAAGGGACTGATGTCAATCTGGAAAGAATTTTCAATAGACACGCTGATGGACTTGGATTAAAATTTAAAGATAACATCATTATATTTCTGGCTTTAAAACTCCACAGGATATTAATGCCTTGATTGATTATATGAAGCCTCTCAGGATAAAATGATAGGGAAAATGTGACAAGTTGAAGTTTCATAGAGAAAGATGACATGACCTTCTCTTGGGTCCAAAAAAAATAATGTTAAAAATGCAAGATGGGGCGGTGCCTGTGGCTCAGTGAGTAGGGCGCCGGCCCCATATGCCGAGGGTGGTGGGTTCCGACCCAGCCCCGGCCAAACTGCAATCAAAAAATAGCCGGGCGTTGTGGCGGGCGCCTGTGGCCCCAGCTGCTCGGGAGGCTAAGGCCTGAGAATCGCGTAAGCCCAAGAGTTAGAGGTTTCTGTGAGCCATGTGATGCTACAGCACTCTACCCGAGGGCGGTACAGTGAGACTCTGTCTCTACAAAAAAAATGCAAGATGGAACAAATATTGTTTTGCCACAGCACATGGGAACAAAATTTGTGTTCATAATAACAGTCACCAATGAGGTCTGATTGCCAAAAAAGATAATGAGCTTATGGAGTGTATTAATTAAAATATAACACCTCATCAACAGACTCTCTAATTCTGAACATGATTAGACAGCTCTCACATAACGTTTGGGCGAGTGGGGGTACCTGGCAGTAAGAAGCGGTATTGCTGATGGAGAGACAAGTAAACAGGAAGACAGGAGGATGCTTCTTGATCAAGGCACATGAAGGCGGATCAGAGATGGGCTTTGCCTAGCCAGCGACCTATCCAACTGAAACTGCCAACTGCTAAGAGGGCACAGATACCCCCAATCCCTCTTTGTAGGAGAGTGGCACTTGGTCAAACACGAACTCACTCTGCCCCATTCATCAGCCCCTCATCTTCACAGACCCTTGTCTTCACCAGCCCCTCATCCCATACCCAATCCCCATCCCAGACCCACCTGCAGCCCCTGAGTGACTTGCACAGAGGCACAAAGCCCAGACCCCTTACCCCAAGTTGGAACACCTTTATGATGTAATTAATTTTTGCTTCAAAGCTGCTGAGTTATCTAGATGTCACTTTTCCCTGAGCCCTGGACATGATACAATCTATCAGTTAGTTGAGGTATAATGATACATAAATAATATAAAGAATACAAATAGGCAAAAGTGAAGGACCTTCTAGAAAAAACAGTGGTAGCCCAAAATACCTGAACCCCACTAACCTCAAAATAAGGTCTGTACTTCCTGGTGTTGCAGACACGCAATGCAGAGCATTCTGGATGCAACTAGCCACCAATAACACTCAACAGTTATTGCTCACATACCACATGAGTATTTTAAAATTCAGATTTATTCTTATACAGGCAGCCCCCCGAGTTACAAACATTCACCTATGGATGAGTCATATGTCAGTACAAACAGAGGCTACTGCAGGTCATACGTCAATGTGCCTGTTCCAACTTACATACAAATTCGACTTCAGAACAAACTTGCAGAACCTATCTTTTTCAGAACCTGGGCACTGCCTGTATCTCAGGAATTTATTTTCTGATGGTGCCACTAAACTAATCATGTCCTTCAGCCAAATATTCATTTTTTAAACTTGGTACTTTGCCCAGAAAAATGCTCATAATACACATGCACATGCACACGTGTCCAGAAATAGAGACATGTACACACAGATAGAGGAAGGAAAACATTCTTCCGGCTATGTTTGCTCTTCCTGTGTGTGCTGCTACCAACAGTTACTGTTTTATTCTATTGCTTGTTTAAATGATCCACTCAACTCAGTTTATAGCCAGTGATAGGCTAAGAATATAATGTCCAAAGGACCCCAATGTTCCTTGAAACCTAAACCCTAGTGTCTATTTTAAAATATAGAAATTGCCTTGGAAACTCCACCTCACACTCAAAGTTCCTGGTGGTCTTAGAGAGCTGAGATTCTTGAGCTATTGGAACTTAATGTTTGTGTGGTCCAGCTGCCATCTGAGGCTTCACATGCCTCGGAAAATCTAGATTTAATTAGTTTTGACCACCCTCCCACCCTGAACCACCTATTCCAAGCCAACAAAAATCCTAATCCTCCTGCTTAGTTTCTGTGAACTTCTGAAAACTTTCTTTCTTGAGAGAGCCTCGCAGTTACTGGTTGTACTTACTCCAAAGAGTCCATTCACTTACAGTATGTCTAAGAGTCGAACTGATATTTCTAGAGGAGTCCTGAGAAAGGGTTATTTCATAGAAATGAAATGTGGTCATCACAGGCATCACTTTTGAGCCAGTGCTGCCACACCATGCTGGGCCGTGGCATTGGTTCCACCACCCCCAGGTTCTCTTGATCTTGCTGGTGCCCCTGCACCTGTGTCCCCCTCTCTAGTCCCAGGGCCTCACTCCTTCCTTCCAGCCCTTGCTGCTAAACTTGCACTGTGGCAGTGGAGGGCCTTGGCAGGTCTTCATGCCTCTGTCACTTATGCGGCAGGCAGGACTACAGATAACCAACACCACTAGATTTTTATATTCATTTCTTCTATAGCTCTGCCTTGTTGGATGGGGTGTTAAAGATTGGCAGGGAAAGATGTATTTAGAAGATAAAGGAACTGACTGGCCAAAAGTGCACACCTTCTACAGACCGGAATGTTGAAAGAAATATACACCAAAGCCAGAGGGGACCAGAGCTAAGCCAGGAGTTCTGCAGTTGCACCAAGACATGGAGGTTGATACAAGTCTTTATTCAACCTTTTTGCCACAATTCCCATTTGCTGTGTGCTGGCCTTGGCTGAAGCTTGAGCTGGCCTCCCCCCACAAAGAGCATGGAGAACAGAAAGGGAAAAGGGTCCAGCATAAACAGCTCTCAAGCACAGAGGCTACCTCACACTAAGAGAAGTGATGCTTTGTGGTTGATTTGTAATCATGATCTTATTCATCCTTTTTACTCTGGAAAGGACAGAAATAGATACAAAGCATATTCTCGCACTCAGCCCTGACGACAAGCTCTTCTTCCTAGTCCTCAAGTAAACTGCTCCAACAGACTCAAAGTAGGTCCCCATGTTTCTGCAGATATGGATTAGTAGGGCACAGACCAGGGCACAGAGATGGACAGACAACACCAGGGTAAACATCTGAGACAACATTGTCTTTAGGTCAATAAATTCACCAAGTTGAGTTCCATCAACTATTTTTCAGTGGTACACTTTTCACAAAAGGCAGGCATATTGTTAGGTATTGAGCAATCAGATGTCAGCTCCCTGTGTTCCCTGGTTCTTGGTTCCCTGTACCGAAGAATGGTTATGGGTACCAAGTCAATGGAATGAATGAACAGAGCAAGCAGGTGCAAGCAGGCAAAGTACCAATGTTTTGTTAAAGATGAAAGCATAGCACATTCCAAAGAAGGAACAAGTCAGCCCCCGTGAGTGGTAGAAACACCGAGTTAATAAGCCTTTTCCTTTTTATGCTGACTCCCTAATTTTATGTTAAGGGAAAGTGGGTGGAATATTCATTGTTTTTTCTTGGGAAAGGGTGAAGAATTCCTGGAATTGGGAGCTCTTTCTTTTTCTATCCTTGCAAGACAATTTCCAGGGTTGCCATAGTATTTGTAAACTGTTACGGCACTGGTGGGTGAGATTTTTACTCTGTTAATGAGAGTAGCTCATTTAGGGACACTGCTATCTCAACTGTGTGCACACTCTAAAAACCCTCTGTTGAGGCCTTGACAATACGTCTATTTTGTGGTTTCTCTACTTCTTTGATTGGTCAGTCCTTGGAGACTCTCTATTGTAGAGCAAACATCTGGTCAGTTCTTAGGGACCCCCTTGAAACGTTATCAGTTCTTTATTGGGAGCCCACTCCTTAGGGTCCTAATCATGTTGTTCCCAAAACAACCCAAGTCAGTATGACTACCTCTATCTTTTTGTGTCAAAAAGTCCCTGAGACATTGATTAGCCTCTATCTCAAGGCAGCCACCTGCAAGGTCCCACACCTGCAGGGTCTCCATGAGCTCCATTACCGTGATAAACCTGCATGACCACTCTGGCCAGCCTGACTCAAGCCAGTCTAAAATAGCATCTGCCATCCACCCTGCTCATGTCTAACTAACTGTCTAACCTAACAATATGACTACATAGAAATCAAGAATAAGAAGATGGCTGACTGAAGCCAGCTTTCCACAGAGGGAGAGTTAAAGGACAGAAATTTAGCAAGTAACCTGGTGGATTTGAGCTGCACCAAGAAAGAAGGTTGAAGAACGCACATCAACTGCGCTGAGGAGAGCTACAACCCCAAGGATACAAACAAAAGGTACAAAATCCATCACCAAGTGGACAGGAGTCCCCTCCCCCATGAGAACGGCTTGAAGTGCCCCACCAACAAACGAGCAGAATTCAAAGGTCCTCCCACTACACTCCATGGGAGAGACCCTCTAAAAACTGGACCTACCTCCCCTACTAGGGTGCCACGGCATTCTCCTGCCAGGCATAAAACTGTATATATTCTCTACCTGCAATTCTGATCTCCCAGCACTCCCCTCCACTCTCACTCTGAGGTCTGGAGGCCTGTCCCCCAGGAGTCCAGATTCTTGGGTGATTTCTCGAGGGGTGTGGACAGGGCCTATACTGCAGCTGGTCAGTGCTGATTCTGCGGCATGGGAGTGAACAGAGGATGGTCAGCTGAGAAGGAACCACACCAGAGCGGCGGTGTCCCGAGGCACAGAGCAGCAGGCATTTTTTGGCAACAATAGGGCTCACTCCTGGATATTCTGAAGCCACACCCCCTGTCTCCCTGGGAAACCAGAGAAGGACGGGTATCTTCGTAGCTGGCAACCACCTCAGAACACATCTGGGACGGAAATGCAGAACACGTGACTAAAGGGTTTGCCTGAGGCAGTACTGGCCTGGGTGGAGCGTGGGGACCAGAAAATGCACATGCAGAGCCGGGAAATTCCCAGGGTGGGGCTGACTCAGAGGACTGCTTTGTTGAGCCTAAGACACACCCAGCCCTCAGGGGATCATCAGCCAATAGACAAAAGAAGGCAGGAGGATAGAACTGACAGCTAACCGAATACAAACCTGCAGGAGCAAAGACAGGGCCTGAGGCACAGGCTCTGGGAACTCAAAACAGCTTCTCTTCTGCAGGGGAATTTAGCAGGAACAGAAACAAATTCCCACAAAGTTGTTCTGTTCTGTTCTGTTCTGTTCTGTCAGTAACATCAATCAGGGGTGGGGCTGGAACTGAGTGAACACCCCCCATTCTCCATCGAGCACCCGAGGTTGTCAGGCCTCACCTCTCCCTGCAGGATACAGGCAGAATGCAGCGGCCTGGCTGAGCAGAAATAGATTTCCTTGTGATTCAGGCAGGTGCAACCCCCTAGAATATCTACTCATTGGAGGCAACTGAGTCATAGCCCTGTGGGACTATCAGTGAATGGGTGTGACAGAGGTGCAAGGTGGGGAAGGTGGCATCAACCTTCCCAGACTAATCTATTTGCTGGGTGGGTACTCTTGACTTCATGGAGCACCGGAGCAAATCATATTTGAGTTGTCAGCAGACACCTGTGATCCAGTTGCCAGAGACCTTTTAAATTCTCCTTCCTGAGACAGGTGCTGACTGAGATAATTGATTTGGACCTTTTGAACTGAGCCAAATGCCCGAGGACTATCCAAGTGGTACCCTGGGTGTGTGGTTGTAGGAAGATTTGATTTTCCTTTTCAATTGCTGCCTGTGAGGGGTGGGGTGACTTAATTGCTGGTATTTCTTCACAGCTGAGACTTCAACCCTGAGTAACTGTTACACTAGGGTCAGACAGAGACCAGCTGAAAACAAGACAGAACCACTTAGCCCCACCACACCAAACAAGTCCCCAGTTTCTCAGGCCATAGCACTGTATGGGTCCTCAACAAAGCTCCAGGGGAAAAGTCAAATGGTGTAAAATAATCATGGGGCCGAATCAGCGGAAAAACTCTGGTAACATGAATAACCAGAATAGATCAACCCTACCCCCAAATAATATGGCAGATGTAACTGAAAATCCCATTCATAAACAGCTGGCCAAGATGTCAGAAATCAAATTCAGAATTTGGATTGCAAACAAGATTGATAGAATGGAGGAAAACTTGGAATTAGAAATTCGAGGACCAATTCAAAAGTTGGAATTAGAAATTCGAAGAGAAATTCAAAAGTTGTCTCAAGAATTTAAAGAATTTAAAGACAAAACCACCAAAGATTTTAACACACTGATGCAAGAATTTGTAGCCCTCAAAGATATGAAAAATAAAGTAGAATCCCTCAGTAACAGAGTGGAGCAAGCAGAAGAAAGGATTTCTGACATTGAAGACAAAGCTTTTTGAATGCTCCCAAATTCACAAAGAGGAAGAAAAATGGAGAACAAAAATGGATCATACTCTCAGAGAGCTCTGGGATAATTTGAAGAAGGCTAATATCTGCCTCATGGGAATCCCTGAAAGTGATGAAGTGGCCTCGCAAGGCACACAGGCCCTTCTCCATGAAATTATGAAAGAGAATTTTTCAGACATGCCAAGAGATTCTGAAATTCAGATAGCAGTTTCAGAACCCCAGCACGACTGAATCTGAATAAGACATCCCCCAGGCATATCATAATTAACTTCACTAAAGTTAATATGAAGAAGAAAATTCTGAAAGCAACCAAATGTAAGAAATTCATTACCTACAAAGGGAAGAATATTGGATTACTGCTGTTCTCTCTGCTGAGACTTTTCAAGCCAGAAGAGGGTGGTCATCGACTTTTAATGTCCTAAAGCAAAATAACTTTCAGCCCTGAATCCTGTATCCAGCTAAACTGAGTTTCATTTATGATGGAGAAATTAAATACTTTAATGACATTCATATGTTGAAGAAATTTGCCATAACCAAACCAGCTCCCAGGATATTCTCAGACCTATCCTCCATAATGACCAGCCCGATCCTCTACCACAAAAGTAAACTCACTCAGAAACTTTTGATCGAACTCCAACTTCCACAGTGGTGAAAGGATTAAAAATGTCCACTGGACTTTCGAAAAACTCGACACACAAAATTTTACCAGACTTATCAATATTCTCCATTAATGTGAATGGCTTAAACTGTCCTCCAAAGAGGCACAGGTTAGCTGACTAGATACAAAAACTCAGGCCAGATATTTGCTGCAGAGAAGAGTCACATCTTACCTTAAAAAATAAATATAGACTCAGGGTGAAAGGGTGGTCATCCATATTTCAGGCAAATGGTAATCAGAAAAAAGCAGGTGTTGCATTTCTATTTGCAGACACAATAGGCTTTAAGCCAACAAAAGTAAGGAAGGATAAGAATGGTTACTTCATATTTGTTAAGGGTAATATTCAATATGATGAGATTTCAATTATTAATATTTATGCACCCAACCAGAATGCAGCTCAATTAAAAGAGAAACTATAATAGACATGAGCAACTTGGTTTCCTCCAGCTCCATATCAGTTGGAGATTTCAACATTCCTTTGGCAGTGTTGGCTAGATCCTCCAATAAGAAGCTGAGGAAAGAAATTTTAATTTAAACCTAACCATCCAACATTTGGATTTAGCAGACATCTACGGAACATTTCATCCCAACAAAACTGAATACACATACTTCTCATCACCCCATGGAACATACTCCAAAATCAATCACATCTTAGGTCACAAGTCTAACATCAGTAAATTTAAAGGAATAGAAATTATTCCTTGCATCTTCTTGGACCACCATGGAATAAAAGTTGAACAAAGTAACAACTGGAATCTGCATACTCATAAAAAACATAGAAGTTAAATAACCTTATGCTGAATGATAGCTGGGTCATAGATGAGACTAAGAAGGAAACTGCCAAACTGAGATTAAGAAGGAACAAAGCGACAATGAAGACACGAATTATCAGAACCTGTGGGATACCACAAAGGCAGTACTAAGAGGGAAATTTAAGCACTGCAAGCCTTCCTCAAGAGAACGAAAAGAAAGGAAGTTAGCAACTTAATGGGACATCTCAAGCAACTGGAAAAGGAAGAACATTCCAACCCCGAACTCAGTAGAAGAAAAGAAATAACCAAAATTAGGGCAGAATTAAATGAAATTGAAAACAAAAGAATTATACAACAGATCAATAAATCAAAAAGTTGGTTTTTTGAAAAGGTCAATAAAGTAGATAAACCTTTGGCTAACCTAATCAGGAAAAAAAGAATAAAATCTCTAATCTCATCAATCAGAAACAACAAAGACGAAATAACAACAGACTCCTCAGAAATTCAAAAAATCCTTAATGAATATTACAAGATACTTTTTCTCAGAAATATGAAAATCTGAAGGAAATTGACCAATACTTAGAAGCACATCACCTTCCAAGACTTAGCCAGAATCAAGTGGAAATGTTGAACAGGCCCATATCAATTTCTGAAATAGCATCAAACATACAAAATGTCCCTAAAAAGAAAAGCCTGAGACCAAATAGCTTCATGTTAGAATTCTACCAAACCTTTAAAGAGGAACTAGTACCTGTATTACTCAACCTGTTCCAAAATGTAGAAAAAGAAGGAAGACTACCCAACACGTTCTATGAAGCAAACATCACCCTGATCCCCAAACCAGGAAAAGACCCAACAAGAAAAGAAAATTATAGACCAATATCACTAATGAATATAGATGCAAAAATATTCAACAAGATCCTAACAAACAGAATCGAGCAACACATCAAACAAATTATACATCATGACCTTGTTGGTTTTATCCCAGGGTCTCAAGGCTGGCTCAATATACGTAATTCTATAAGTATAATTCAGCACATAAACAAATTAAAAAACAAAAACCATATGATTCTCTCAATTGATGCAAAAAAAGCTTTTGATAATATACAGCATCCCTTCATGATCAGAACACTTAAGAAAATCGGTATAGAAGGGACATTTCTTAAACTGATAGAGGCCATCTACAGCAAACCCACAGCCAATATAATATTGAATGGAGTCAAATTGAAATCATTTCCACTTAGATCAGGAACCAGACAAGGCTGCCCATTGTCTCTACAGCTCTTTAACATTGTAATGGAAGTTTTAGCCATCGCAATTAGGGAAGAAAAGGCGATCAAGGGAATCCATATAGGGTCAGAAGAGATCAAACTTTCGCTCTTTGCAGATGATATGATTGTATATCTGGAAAACACCAGGCATTCTACTACAAAACTCTTAGATGTGATCAAGGAATACAGCAGTGTCTCAGGTTATAAAATCAACATTCATAAATCGGTAGCCTTTATATATACCAACAATATTCAAGCTGAAAAAACAGTTAGACTCTATTCCATTCACAGTAGTGCCAAAGAAGATGAAATATTTGGGAGTTTATATAACAAAGGACGTGAAAGATCTCTATAAAAAGAACTATGAAACTCTAAGAAAAGAAATAGCTGAAATTGTTAACAAATGGAAAAACATACCATGCTCACGGCTGGGAAGAATCGACATTGTTAAAATGTCCATACTACCCAAAGCAATATACAATTTTAATGCAATACCTATTAAAGCTCCACTGTTATACTTTAAAGATCTTGAAAAAATAATACTTCATTTTATATGGAATCAGAAAAAAACCTTGAATAGCCAAGGCATTACTCAGAAATAGAAACAAAGCAGGAGGAATCACGCTACCAGACCTCAGACTATACTATAAATTGATAGTGATCAATACAGCATGGTACTGGCACAAAAACAAAGAAGTAGATGTCTGGAACAGACTAGAGAACCAAGAGATGAATCCAGCTACTTACCATTACTTGATCTTTGACAAGCCAGTGAAAAACATTCAGTGGGGAAAAGATTCCCTATTTAACAAATGGTGCTGGGTGAACTGACTGGCAACCTGTAGAAGACTGAAACTGGACCCACACCTTTCACCATTAACTAAGATAGACTCACACTAGATTAAAGATTTAAATTTAAGACATGAAACTATAAAAATACTAGAAGAGAGTGTAGGGAAAACCCTTTCAGAAAACGGTGTGGGCAAATATTTTATGAGGAGGACCCGCCTGGGTAATTGAAGCAGCCTCAAAAATACACTACTGGGACCTGATCAACCAAAAAACTTCTGCACAGCCAAGAACACAGTAAGTAAAGCAAGCAAACAGCCCTCAAAATGGGAGAATATATTTGCAGGTTATGTCTCCGACAAAGGTTTAATAACCACAATCCACAGAGAACTCAAACGTATAAGCAAGAAAAGAACAAGTGATCCCATCGCAGGCTGGGCAAGGGACTTGAAAAGAAATTTCTCTGAAGAAGACAGGCACTCGACCTACAGACATATGAAAAAATGCTCATCATCTTTAATCATCAGAGAAATGCAAATCAAAACTACTTTGAGATATCATTTAACTCCAGTAAGATTAGCCCATATCACAAAATCCCAAGACTAGAGATGTTGGTCTGGATGTGGAGAAAAAGGAAGACTTCTACACTGCTGGTGGGAATGCAAATTAATACATTCCTTTTGGAAAGATGTTTGGAGAGCACTTAGAGATCTAAAAATAGATCTGCCATTCAATCCTATAATTCCTCTACTAGGTATATACCCAGAAGTCCAAAAATCACATTATAACAAAGATGTTTGTACCAGAATGTTTATTGCAGCCCAATTCATAATTGCTAGGTCGTGGAAAAAGCCCAAGTGCCCATCGATCCACGAATGGATTATTAAATTGTGGTATATGTACACCATGGAATATTATGCAGCCTTAAAGAAAGATGTAGACTTTACCTATTTCATGTTTACATGCATGGAGCTGGAACATATTCTTCTTAGTAAAGTATCTCAAGAATGGAAGAAAAAGTACCCAATGAACTCAGCCCTACTATGAAACTAGGGTTTTCACATGAAAGCTATAACCCAGTTACAACCTAAGAATAGGGGGAAGGTGGAAAGGGAGGAGAGGGAGTAGGGAGGTGGGCAGAGGGAGGGTGATTGGTGGGATTACACCTGTGGTACATCTTACAAGGGTATATGTGAAACTTAGTAAATGTAGAATGTTAATGTCTTAACACAATAACCAAGAAAATACCAAGAAGGCTATGTTAACCAGTGTGATGAAAATGTGTCAAATGGTCTATAAAACCAGTGTATGGTGAAAAAAAGTTAAAGAAAAGAAAAGAAATCAGGAATAAAATCAAACCCCAAAATTAAAATGTATCCTTAATCCAAGGAGCAGCCTAAGACCAAAAAATAGTAAAACAAATATTTTACTCTACTGAAAGGATAACAGAGTAATTTCAATATAGAAAATAACAATAAGTTCCTTTTTTTCAAAGTGAAAAGAGATAAAGAGCTATAATTAAATCTGAAAGAATGCCACACATGACACTCTCACAGTCTGAGGGGCCTGAGTTTTACCGTCATTCATTCTTTTGTTGCTGTGCATTTGGGGAAAATACACTATTGTAATTTTTTCCTCACTGTAAAACATGAAGAGAGAGAATGTGACTTTAAATCAATAAACAAACTCTGAATATATTTTAAAAACCAACTAACAATATTCATTGAGGACAATTTTTGAAAAAAAGTAAACACGGGAAGGAAAATTGATTAGGATTAGGTATTTGCTAAGTAAACATACCCCCAGCAGACTGTGGTGATGAGAAACAATCAGGAGGCAGAAAGGTTATGAAGGACGTAATAAAAACCTGACAACAGGTCACATGATAAAGTGTAAAAAGAGAAAATGCTATAAATTTCTCAGTCTAGATTAGAGCTTTCTAACATCTTGATCATGAAACCACTTGGAGATGACAACAGATTGGACTCTCTGGACATAAAATGGTCTGATATATTTTCAAGTTGCTGGCAACAGAATTGCTAATGAATTATATATAAGTTTCAAAAGAAAAATAGTAAAAACTGACTCTGGATATTTTGGTATGTACATCTTTCACCAGTAGTAATGCAGCCTAAGAAATGCTCATCTTCATCATCAAAAAGTATAGTGGGGTTTTTTTAATGCTGATTCTCTTTTTCTCATCAAGAAAAATGCTTATAAATTCCCCTGGGATGAAGGTAGGGAAAAAGTCTGTGCCTACTATTCAGTGAAGTATCGTTACAGGGGGCTCTCTGAGTCTTTGCTTCTCCTTTATAGAAACTTCTCAATAAAAAATAAATGTTTAAGAATCTCATACAACAAAATCATTTTCAAAAAATGCATCAAACTTTATCTGCCTGTACTATACACTCAGAAATTATCAGTACTCCAATCAGAACTCTGCCACAGAGTCCATTCACATGCCGATTCAAAAATAGATATCACACATCTATTTGCACATGCAACTGTAGTATATAAAAAGATTAATGTTGTTGATTATTACATATACACAGTGTTTTTGACATGATTACTTGAATTAGCTATAGTCTTATTTGAAAGTCACTGTCTTCCTCAGACATTTTTGGGATTTTTCAGTAGAACATCCTTTGAATCCAACATGAGAGAAAGAGCAGAACTATTTTTAGCTAAGTTGGTTTTGGAAGTAAAAGATATTTTTAGCCTACGAACACTTTTGAATGCTTACTATGTGCCAAGCATTAGGGATTCAGCAGGAAATAGTTACTGAATGAAATGTCTTCCAAAATTTAAGTCAAACCTCAAAAAACCAAAAGATTCACTAGTATCAAGAACTTTCAAAAGAATGTGCTACAGACTTAGAACCAATTCTCCCCAAGATGGTTCCAAACTGTATAAAAACACAACAGAATCCCTGGAATAAATGGACAGCTTCCCTAGACAACCATTTTGCACAATTATTATTTATTTTATTTTATTATTATTATTTTTTTTTTTTTTTGCAGTTTTTGGCCAGGGCTGGATTTGAACCTGCCACCTCCAGCATATGGGCTGGCGCCCTACGCCTTTGAGCCACAGGTGCTGTCTACTATCGTCTATTTCAGAGCTGTGCTTACAAATAAGGAGTATGGGGGCGGTACCTGTGGCTCAGTCGGTAAGGCGCCGGCCCCATATACTGAGGGTGGCAGGTTCAAACCTGGTCCCGGCTGAACTGCAACCAAAAAAAAAAATAAATAGCCGGGTGTTGTGGCGGGCACCTGTAGTCCCAGCTACTCGGGAGGCTGAGGCAAGAGAATCGCTTAAGCCCAGGAGTTGGAGGTTGCTGTGAGCTGTGTGATGTCATGGCACTCTACTGAGGGCCATAAAGTGAGACTCTATCTCTACAAAAACAAAAAATAAATACATAAGGAGTGTGGGAGTTAATGAAAAATGCTGCCTCTGCATCTATCCCACTTTTTTCCTGTTCGGGGCAGGCTGTCTCCACCATCACAGGAGACCCAGCTCAAGATCACCCCATCAGTCCTTTCCTCCATGAAGATTTCTCATGCCAGATTTGTACCCCTCAGCACTGGGGAAGCAAAACTGAAAAGGACAATTGTCTCCTGACATTACTCTTCATTTAGGTTAGGGAAAGACCATAAGCAGAGAAACGCAGCAAGGCAGATGCTGAGATAGGGGACCTCCCTAGCGTTGTAGAAGAATGAGGAAGGAAGACACAACTAAACTGGGGGGGACTGTGCATGCACAGAAATCTTACTCCACACAGAAGAAAACTAGTCAGTATCCTCTGAGTTTGCCAGATCATGATGCTTTGGCAGAGGAAAAGGCAGAGGTGTCATTATAATACCCACAAGAAAGACTCATTAACTGCTGTGAAACTGATAACCAAGTGATTGGTTTATGTGGCTTACTCCTTCAATGGAGAGTTAGCTCTCCTGGGGGAAAGATGATGTCTGATTCCATTTTTCTTTTTCTGGAGGGTGGCCAGTGCCTAGCACCTTGGAGCTAATTAGTGCAAAATAAATGCCTTTTAGAGTGAGTGAATTGTCACTGTACTTGAAAAGATAAAATGAAACATATTAGGCCAAAATGAAAAAAACAATTCAAGTGCAACCTTAAATAATGTCTCACAGGAGAAGGTCCATTTTTTGAGTTTTGGTAAACAGCCTGCCAGCCAGTTAAGTATCAAAATGAATGGATTTTGTGATGCACAAACCCCACATACTGGTTGGGAACCAGCCCCAAAGTACCCATATGTGCATCAGCACATACTATGCAGAATTTTGTTATAAGGTGCTTACAATAGGAAAAAGGAAGAGAAATGCCTAATTTGCAACAATAAAGCTAGTAGCTGTCCAATATCTATAAATGACTGCCTCCTTATTCTTTGAATAATCTGGTCATTGTGCATTAGAATAAGGAGTCAGATGCAAGTTAAAAAAAAATAACATAACCATTTCCCAACCAATAAAGTGTCAGTTACAATGATATCTTCAGAGAAGAAGGTTAATACTGCATCTGAGATGAGTTTTCCTGGAAAAATAAATAAATAAGAAGCCTTTATCACCAAATGTCAGACTACGGAAACCGTGAAATTACTTGAAAGCAGTAATTGTAACAGCAGCTCACTTAACATATGAGGCTGAATTCACTATTTCTTGGCAATTTCTTCTTCCCAGACACAGTAATCCATCTAGGGCAATTGATCCAATCACCCTAAACTGTCATTAAGTAAAGGAAATCTGTCCTGAGCCAAATGATGAAGTCTGTCATTGGCACATATTTATTCATTTGCTGATTAATTAATGCATCCGTTTATTGAATATTTACTCCTATGAGCCAAAATTACAAAGATGAATTATAGCTGTTCCTTATCCTCAGGAAACATATGGTTTAGTAGAGGAAGACAAACACGGGAATTAAGAAAGGCAATCAGTGTACAGAAAGCACAGTTGTTACCCTGGCTGAGGGTCAGAGAAGAACATCTCCGCGGAAGGCTGATGTTGCAGGGTAACTTGGACCAGAAGCAGCCTGTCCTGCTGAGACAGCCAATCTTAGGAGGGATGTCCCCTCAGCGGAGGTGGCAATGGGGCAAAGGAAGCTGCAAGCAGGAAGCAGGCCTGCTGATCAGGGTTAGAGCAAAGAGTTTGGGGGATAAAAACCCCATGAGAGATGAGACTGACAAATGGTTGGGGACAGAGGGAAGCGGTCGGTGCAAAGTAGGGCTTGACTCCCAAGGCAGTGCACTTAGCCATGTAGAAGCCAGCCAGGGCGCTTTCCCACCTCCCTTTTAAATGTCATCTTAAGGGCACCGTAGCTCAATGATTAGGGCACTGGCCACATGCTCCAGGGCTGAAGAGTTCAAACCTGGCCTGGGCCTGCTAAAGAAGAAAAAAGAAATTAGCCCAGTATTGTGCTGAGCACCTGTAGTCCCAGCTAGTAGGGAGACTGAGACAAGAGAATTGCTTGAGCCCAAGAGTTTGAGGTTGCTGTGAGCTATGACACTCGGCACTCTACCAAGGGTGACAAAGTGAGACTCTGTCTCAACCGCAACAACAACAACAACAACAACAACAACAACAACAACAAATGTCATCTTAAAATACAGCTGGATGAGGATTGCAGGCCACTCTGAGATTAACAGAGCTTCACACACACCTAGAATTCACAACTGGACTCAAACAGGAGCCCACATTAGACATGCCTGCAGGGAGTAACATTTGAATTACAAAAAAAAATTCAGGGTGCCTTCAAAATCATCAGTGGTGTAACAGAAACAGAGGCAGGCAGTGGAATTAATCCAGATTAAAAGAAACTAAAAAGACAGGTGATGAATGTAAGGGAAGGGAAAGGTTCTAAGGTCACAATGGAGTCGATGGGAACATTCTCTAGTTTACGAACAGCAAACTAGAGAAATGACTATGTCGGAGCCCCATTGGTTGAATTATTGACGTTATGAACCCTACTGTGGTTATGTAAGAGAACATTTTTATTTTTAGAAAAGAAACATTACAATCTTTGACAGGCCATGATATAATCTACTTGAAGTGGTTAAAAATATACTATGTGTGTCTGTCTGTGTGCGTGTATTGTATGAGCATACACACTCACACATACATACACATACATGTACACGTATATTTACGTATACATACAGAGAGAGAAAGAGTGGGAAAGCAAGTGGAACAAAACTTTGACATGGGTTAAACTTGAGTAAAATGTATATAGGTTGTGTTTATATTATTTTTACAACCCTTGTGCCTGTGAATTGAGATTACATCTAAATAAAAAGTTTAAATCAAATAGGTTAGGCACAGTGGCTCAGGTCTATAATTCTAGCATTGTGGGAGGCTAAGGCCGAAGGATAGCTTGAGCTCAGGAGTTCAAGACCAGCCTGAGCAAGACCCAGATTCCACTTCTACTAAAAATAGAAATATTAACCAGGCACCTGTAGTCTCAGTTATTAGGGAGGCTGAGGCAGGAGGATTGCTGAACCCAGGAGTTTGAGGCTGCTATGAACTAGACTGTTGCTACAGCACTCTAGCCTGGACAGCAGAGTAAGACTCTGTCTCAATAAATAAATAAATAGTTAAAAAAAACTCTGGCACCCCTGAGGCAGCAAGACAAATCCCTCCTCTACCTTCTCCTCAGACTACTCAATGTGAAGATGAGGAGGAGGAAGACATGATGATCCACTTCCAATGAAGGAACAGTAGATACATACACTTTCTCTTTCTTACGAATTTTCTAATAACACTTTCTTTTCTCTAGCTTACTTTAGTGTCAGAATACAGTGTATAATACATATAATGTGTAAAATACGTGTTAAATGTTTGTCATTGGTCAATCTTCAAGTCAATAGCAGATTATTACTGAGCAATCAAAGGTTGTAGATTTTCAAGCTGGCTGGCACTTCTGACATCCTCGTTGTTCAAGGGTTAACTGCACAAATTCACACACACGTAATACCCACTGCCTGCTGGTGGTCCCACCCTGTCTACTGTGCTCTTCTTCCATGTGGGCGGGCCACGGGACTTACTTTAGCCAGTAGAACATAACAAAGACAAGCTGAATTTACAGATAAAATTAAGATCTCAAATGAATTGATTTTGTGTCTCACCATTAAGTATAAAGTTAGTTATAGTTTTCTGTTTGTTTGTTTGTTTGTTTGTAGATACTCTTTATTATTTTGAGGATGTTCCTCTGTATTCCTAGTTTGGAATCTAATAAGAATGGGTGTCACATATTTTCAAATTCTTTTCCTGAATTGATTAATGTGATCACATGATGTTTCTTCTTCAGGTTTAGTGTAATGGATTACGCTAGTTAATTTTAGGATGCTGAATCAGCCTTGCATACCTAGAATAAATCCCCCATTTTTCAGGGTACATATTTTTCTTATATATTGCTAGATTCTAATTACCTAATGTTTGGTTGACGATTTCTGTACACATGTTCATAAGAGATATTATTCTTTTCTTTTCAGACAATGTTTATTTCTGGGTTTGGGTTTAGAGTAATGTGGCCTCATAGAATAAATTGAAATATATTCCCTCTGCTTTTATTTTTCCGGAGGGGATTGTAGAGAATTATTATCATTTCTTCCTTATATGTTTGGTAGAGTTCACTAGGGAAAAACTCAGAGTGACCCTGGTGCTTTCTGCTTTAGGGAGTCATTAGCATTGATTCAATTTTTAACATAGATATAGCCCAATTCAGATTTCTACTTCACCTTGTGTGAATTTTGATAGAATGTGTCCTTAAGGGAATTGATCCATTTAATTGCAGTTATCAACTTTGTGGGAATAGAGTTGTTCATAATATTCCCTTATTATCCTTTTAATGTCCATGAGACCCACCGTAATGCTCACTCTTTCATTTCTGGGATTAGAAATTTATGTCTTCTTTCATTTTTGGTTACCCCTCCTAGAGGTGTATCAATTACATTAATCTTTTCTTTTCTTTTTTTTTTTTTGTAGTTTTTGGCCGGGGCTGGGTTTGAACCCACCAACTCCAGCATATGGGACCGGCGCCCTACTCCTTGAGCCACAGGCGCCGCCCACATTAATCTTTTCAAAGAAAGAGCTTTTGCTTTTGCTGCTTTTCTCTGTCAATTTTGTTTTCAAGTTCATTGATTTCTGCTCTTTCTGTTCTAATTTCTATTCTTTTTTTTTTTTTTCTGCTTCCTTTCAGTTTATATTCTTTTCTAATTTCCTGAGGTGGAAGCTTAGGTTATTAATTTTAGAACTTCCTTTTCTTCTCTTCATTTTTAAAAATGGTTTTTGTAGAGTATAAAAGAAAATAAGGATGTGCATTATACATGGGTGGTATAACTGAGAGTGGGAAAGCCCAGTGGGCCTCTGGGGGCTGCGGCACCCTCCCCACTGAACCTGCAGTGTACACAGGGCTCCAGTTCTGGAAGATCTAAGATCTGGTGGGCATGGACAGGAGTGGGCTCCACTGACAACCATGATGATAAGAGAGGACGGCAAAATGGACCATGGTCATGTGGGGCAAGGCCTGAGGCCTGGCAGCATGGAGCGGACCAGACATTCTGCACAGGCCCCAGGGACCCGACTAGCTGCCTGTGGACTGAGATTCTTCATAATCTCCCACCCGGCTAGCCATTGATGGCCATCACATCCCTGACCCCCACTGTGGTGGAGAAGGAAGGGTTCTCAGGAGAGGGGGGCGGCAGCCTTCACAGAGTGGGTGCTGCAGGAGAGTGGTGTGATTTCCACATTTACCAAAGGAGCAGATGTGTCTTTCCTGGGCAAGAGCATTCTACGTTCTCCAGGGAAGTTTTCCTGAAAGTTGGGGCCAAAAACATGGGTGTGCTTAATACAAGGCAGCATTTTACATGACAAAATGTGATATTTATCCTTTGATACTCCCTGTGGTGAGTCATATACACATTAGGGATTGATATGTCCTCTTGGAGAACTGATCCTGTTATCATTATGTAAAGCTCCTCTTTGCCCCTGATAATTTTCCTTGCCTTCATGTGGCTACTCCAACTTTCATTTTTTTTGTGTGTTATCATGATGTATTTTTTTTCTATCCCTATATTTTTTATTTGTATGTGGCATTACATTTAGAGAGCATTGTTTTTTTTAGACTATATACAGCTGAGTCTTGTTTTTGTTTTTTTAATCTACTATGTAAGACCTTGTCTTTTATTTAATGTATTTATGAGCATCATTTACACTTAAAATAACTATTGATATAGTTGAATTAATATCTGTCATATTTGTAACTGTTTTCATTCATTGCACTTGTTCTTTGTTGCTGTTTTTAATCTTCTCTCTTTTTTGCCTCTGAAGCATTGTATATTACTTCATTTTCTCTCCTCTTTTAGAATACCGACTATACCTCTTTTTAAAAAAATGTTTGAGGTCACCCTACAGGTTGCAATGCCCATTTGCTACTAACATAAGTTCACTTGCAAGTACAGGTTGACTGTTTCTTATCCCAAATGCTTGGGGCCAGAAGTGCTTAAAATTTCAGATTTTTTTTTTAAATTTTTGGAACATTTGCATTATACTTGCAAGTTAAACAACCCAAATCTGAAAATCCAAAACCTAAAATGCTCCTGTGAGGATTTCCTTTGAGTTTCATGTCAGTGCTCAAAGGGTTTCTGATTTTTTTCGTGTATCAGATTTTGGATTTTTGGATTTGAGTTGCTCAGCCTGTAACCCTGTACTACTTCAGCATAGCCCAAGTATCTGATAACAAAGTATTCTCAGTTCCTCCCTCCCACTCCTTGAAAATATTATTGTTATTTGTTCACTTATAGATGAGCTATCACAGCCCAAATTTATGCTGCTGCTATTTTGAGCAAATAGTTCTCCATCAGATCAATTAAATTAATTTAATCAAGAAAATTAAAGATTTTATTTACCATCATTTATTCTTTGTCTATTGCTGCTTGTTTCTTTGTGTAGGTCTAATTTTCTGACGTTTATGTAGATCTGACTTCCTGTTTCTCTTCTTTTTGAAGTTCTTTCAATATTTTTTACATGTCAGAGTTGAGGCAACAGATTCCCACCATTTTTATTTGTTCAAGAGTGTCTATTTCTTTGTCACTTTTAAAGGATAATTTCATGAGGGTTTGGGAAGTTTTCTTGCCTGCTTTGCAGATACAAGCTGATTTTATATTTATTTTATTTTATTATTTTGAGACAGAGTCTTACTCTGTCACCCTGGGTAGAATACCATGGCATCATAGCTCACATAAAGCTCAAAATCCGAGGCTTGGGCAATTCCCTTGCCTTCCTTAGCCTCTCAAGTAGCTGGGACTACAGGCACCCACCATGACACCTGGATAGTTTTTCTATTTTTAATAGAGACAGTTCTCACTTTGCTCAGGCTAGCCTGGAACGCCTGAGCTCAGGCAATCCACCTGCCTCACGTTCCCAGAGTACTGGGATTACTGGCTGAGCCATGAGCCAGGCCTACAAGCTATAATTAACGAACTTAATGTGCTTGTGGCACCTGTAGAGAACTATGCTCAGGAGCTGCGGCCTCAATTCTGAACTGAATTCTGCCAGTCTTGTACTCTGATGGGGTTCAGGACACACAGCTCTAAAACATGGAACCTTGGCATCTGAGAAAACAGGAAGCAGAAAATCTCTTTCACTTGCCCCTGCCCTGTGTGGTGAAGGGAGGAAGGCTTTTCTGAACTTCCCTCTACACAGAGGAAGGCAACATGCTTATCACTGAAAACACAGGGTCACAGAAAAGAATCCCAACAAAAAGGCCTTGCTGTGCTTCCTCCAGTTCATGACCATTAAATCATGCCCAATTATACTTCTCCAGACTATCCACTCCTCATCAAACCTATGACAAAAAATACATAGTTTTACTCATTTCTTTGGGTCTTTGTCTCCTTGTGGAGGCTCCTGTGTCATGTGAAACATGTTAGATAAATTTGTATGCTTTCCTTCTCTGGATCTATTTTTTGGTATAGCCACAAATTTAGAAGGAGCAAGATTCCTCAGCTAGGGATTGGAAAAGTGCCTCTCCCTCTCAAGCAGAGAATAGCTCAGCTGATGGCTTGAGTGCAGCCCTGTGAGGCCCCGAGGAGAGGACTCACGCCCAGACTCTGACCCAGGGACGATATGAGATAATAACCATAAGGTTTTAATCCACTAAGTTTGAAGCAATAGAAAACTCACCATGGGTATGTGTATTTGTGAACGAGTGTGTGTACATACATAACTGAAGAGGCTTGTGTGTACATACAATTTCTCCAGAAGTATGAATAAGAAGCTGTGAATGGCAGGTACCTACCGT
Organism: Nycticebus coucang; assembly: GCF_027406575.1. NCBI lineage: Eukaryota > Metazoa > Chordata > Mammalia > Primates > Lorisidae > Nycticebus > Nycticebus coucang. The sequence continues at coordinate 101,610,384 of NC_069783.1, read as the reverse complement.
GAGCCCTGGAAGCTAACAGACTGGAAGCATAGGGACTATAGAAAGATAACTTGCATTGTCTTCCTATTTAAAATATTTGATGTTTTGAATTATGTAAATGCATTACCTATACGCTACCCACATTTTATAGCATGGGGCATGGGCTATTTCAGAACACACCCTCTGTGTTTTGGCCACACGTGCCCTCGTGATTCCATCTTTGTCTGACTTCCCTGGAGGAGGAGGAGAGAAGGAATCAGACTGAAAGCCCCTCAATTTCTAAAGATTTTCTAGACAATTAAAGGATTGCTAGGGAAACAGAGAAACAAGAATGGCAGAAATGCAAATACCTCATTGAGCTACAAATGAATGTGCAGTTCATGGATAAAAGTTTCGTTATAAACATGAAGCTACTTCTAAGCAGTTTTTCACGCTTTCTGGTTTGAAAGGATAATTTACATTATTTTGTCCCCAAATTTTATAACTGTATTTATGCCAAATACCGGACAGCATCATCTCCACATTTATCCCATATCTATTTTAAGGGAGTTATTTATTCTAGTGGAAAACTGGGTTGAGCTAAACATGTGGTACTTCCATGTAAAACATTTTTGGAGAGCTGCAAAGAAACGTTTATCTGTTGATATAAGTGTGATTCAAAATGTAAAATGTATGAGGCACAGCTATAAAGTAGCACGCCTGAATTCTCTTTTTCTCTCTCTCTTTATTTTTATTTTTTTTAAACAAATGGGCTTAAGTTCTAACAAGCCAAGGGATTCTGCTCCCTTCCAAGGGCTGCCTCAAGGTGATGCATGCTTCATTCTGCTGCTAATTAGGTTTTTACATCGTCTATTTGAAAGTTGTCCTTAAACTTGCACCATGTTTCTAAGGTTCCTTGATTGCTGTCCATCCTTCAAAAATGTATTTAATATTTGTTCTTGAGATGTTTTCGTGTGTGCTATGGGTGTCTTTATTATCACAAAGCTTATTAACACTGAAATGACATTCATATTCATTTTTATAAGTCAAGGTAGAATACTTTAAGTAAACTAGCAGGGGAAAAATTAAGGAGTGGTTCTATAGGGCCTCAGAGATTTTTCTTATTGCAAAGTATAATCACTTGTCAGCTTGCTAAAATTTCTTTGCCTTGATTATAGGCACCAGTACAATTTTGTGTATGTAACAAATAATTGTCTTGATTACAGGTATCAGTAGAATATTGTGTAGGTAAAAATTGACTTATCCTGGGTCTCTTTGGAAAATGGAAACATTTGAAATTTAAATACATTTATGGAACGTACCTACTCTGTCATTTACTCATGGGTATTATTTATGTTTACCAAAAGCAGATCTCCCCACCACCTCCAAAAAAAGACTTACCTCCACAAGAGAAGGGCAATTCGCAGATTAGAGATTTTTCTAATTGTGTTTTCCTCATCACCACCAGTTTAATGTAGTGTAAAAAGCAAGAATACTGGAGTCAGACCTTCCTGAATTGTGCCACTTAGTAGAATATGAAATCGAGCAAGTTGCTGAGATTGTCTGAGCCTTAGCACCTGAGGGCAGCACTGTTGGCCTCTCAGGATCACCATGAGGATGAGGGATGATCACAACGTGAAGGGTATGGCACACAGCCCATGGTCCATACCTGGCAGCTCATACTATTCTGTGTGTCTTTTCTCCACAATGTATGCGCTCCAGGTTCATCTGCCATATTCCCACTTTCCTGATGTGAAATTACAACTATAGTATTTTCAGAAACACTTGGGTTGTCATTACTTTGCTTCATTTGGTATGATCTAAAGGTAACTAACGATTGGCTCATGCCTGTAATCCTAGCACTCTGGGAGTTGAAGGCAGGAAGATCACTTGATCAGGAGTTCAAGACCAGACTGAGCAAGAGCAAAACCCCATCATCTCTACCAAAAACAGAAAAACTAACCAGGTGCTTCTCCAGTCCCAGCAATGTGGGAGGCTGAGGCAGGAGGATAATTTGAGTCCAAGAGTTTGAGGTAGCTGTGAGCTAGGATGATGCCACAGCACTCTGTCCAGGGCAACATAGTGAGACTCTGTCTCAAAACAAACAAAGAAATAAATCAAACAAATAAAATAAATTAATTAATAAAATAAAGATAGCTAATAGTGAAATGTTGGAGGAGTTCTTGAATTAAGATGGACTTAACAATACTTAACATTCATTCTTTAAAGTCATGAATGCATGGCTTACTTCAAAATGTGCTTCAATGCTTGCCTGCTTACATTTATGGGAAAAACAGTATGTGACCTTGAATACCTGTAGATCTTGTCAAATGAATTTTATCTATGGTTTCATAATTGTAATTTATAATTTTTAATCAGTTTACAAAGATGCCTTAGGTTTTTCTCAGCTGTAAAGGTAGGTACACACATAGATCATTCCAGGGATTAAGGTCTTCTTGCAAGAAAACACAGGAAATAAGAAATAATAAGATGTCATCTCAGTGAGACTGAAGAAAATTGATCCTTTCCCAGTATAGAATATGATTCCAGTGAAGAGGCACAAAAGTAGCCTGAAACAGGGTGGTGCCTGTGGCTCAGTGAGTAGGTCGCCGGCCCCATATGCCGAGGGTGGCAGGTTCAAACCCAGCCCCGGCCAAACTGCAACAAAAAAATAGCCGGGCGTTGTGGCGGGCGCCTGTAGTCCCAGCTGCTTGGGAGGCTGAGGCAAGAGAATCGCTCTAAGCCCAAGAGTTATAGGTTGCTGTGAGCCGTGTGACGCCACGGCACTCTACCCGAGGGCGGTACAGTGAGACTCTGTCTCTACAAAAAAAAAAAAAAGTAGCCTTCAACAAATCATTAAATATTTACTGTTTCCCAAAATGACTTTAAGAGATAGTATTCATTTACATGCATGCATTCTGTTTTTAAAATATGCAACTTTTGTTTTTATATAGCAAAAGTAATATTCTTTATTAAATATAAAAAGAAATAGAGACAAGATACAAAAAAGCCAAATGGAGAGAAAAATAATCCATAATCCATCTTTGAGCGTGCTACTGACACAGTATACACTTTTAGCCTTAATATTCTTGATGTTATAATTTATTTTAAAATAGTTCTGTGCTGCAAAGCTATTTGATAACTTAATTTTTTCCAGTGAAATATGCAATCAACATCTTTTCATGTCAAGAAATAGATTTCTACAAGCTATTTTAGTAGCTGCCTATTATCCTATTATAGGACTATACCATAATTTTATCTAACCAATATTTTATCACTAGAGATTTAGGTTGTTCTTTTTATCTTCTCCTCTCAAAACATGGTGATATAAAAGCACTTCATATACACTTTGTGATCTTGCTTTGTTGTTGGATCAAGAGAGCTTGAAATGCCTGTTGACAGCACACTGCCTGGGGGCTGCCTGGTTGACACCCTCAGTACTGCTGAAAGGCCTGTGTATTCCCACCCTAGTCCATGGTGGGCTGTCCTTTTGTTTTCAACTTTGAGCTCATACAAGGAAACAATTGATTCTCACTGTTTCATCAGTCTTTTCCTAGTTACTAACAACACCTGTCTGCACTTATTTTATTATGTGAATTACCTTCACACCACTTCTAATTATGATATGCATCATTTTCTTAATTTATATATACTCTTAATATGTTAGGGACATTGACCTAGTACTTTATGTTACAATTTCATGCCCGTTTTTTCATTTGACCTTCATTTTCATATAATTAGATTAACTCTAAATTGTTTTATGTTATGCTGTTAAATATTCTGCTGTACTTTAAAGCAGCATAAATATAGTCACCCTACATATATGAGCAATTTAAATCCTGGAGGAAATATATTTTGAGGAGAAATCTTGGAATGAAGTACCAAGGTGACACCTATTATCAAAGAACCTGGAGCTTTGCCAAAATATACCAACTCTGTTATTTGTTAGAGAGAGAAAGAGATTTGCTGTAAGGCTCAAACTTTTGCAGGGCAAGCAAATGAACATACATAATAATACCCTCTATAGATCTGTGATAATCCTTTGAGTACATATTGAAATTTCTGCAAAGCAGCTAAATAGTTTCTAGGATTTTAAAATGCCTAATACATTAATCTGGAAACATAGATGTATATCTGGACAAACAAAAGAATGCTTAATAAAATTTTTAGCAGAGAAATGAGCATCCAATATCTTCCATAAACCCTAAAGTTGCATAGATCAAAAATGGTAAACAGCTCAACTTGCCAGGGCTTTTGGATCTAAGATGGTAAATACATTGGAAATGCCAGGAAGTCACTCCATGCAAGCCATTTTGTTTTAATTGAATGGCCTTGTTAGAATTAGAGAAATGTGTTTAATTTGTTCAAGACATAGAATTCTTTTGGTTTAAAACGCAAGTATTTACAAGACTTTGGTTTAATGATTTATCATGGTAGGTAGGCAGCAAAACATAGATGTTAATTCCAAATGGCCCCGGAGCGACACTGGCTTGGCAAAAGCACACAGTCCCTTTGCTCATGATAGACATCCTCAAATGATATCCAGTCATTTGGTGCCATTGGTCATTGGTGACCAGTGTCACCTGATCACTACTCTCTTTCCATAATGCAGGTGGAAGCTCTAGAAGCAGATCTCTGCAGCTTGGATTCCCTTGACCCAGCTAACCTGCTAGGAATGATGGGGGTAAAGATAAAACAATAACCTGAGCTGTTAATTTAGGCAAGGTGAATGTCACTTGTAAACCCACAAAACGTGAATAAATTATACCCAGAGAAGTACTTCTCTTTACCATTATTCCCGTCTAGACAATCTAAGATCATACACTGGAGTAATTACTTATAAAGCAGGCATTGATTTCATTCTTTTTTCTAGCATGAAACAAGGTGGCCTAAGAAATTATGGTTCACTACTTTGTTTATATTAATTATATACAGACACTGGAAGCTGATAGCGTAAGATTGATTGTAATTGAGCCATAAATTTAACATAGAGCAACATCATCCATTTACCTGGACAGCTCTTTGCTGAAATATATTTCTCGAGCTGGAATGGGAGGGAGAGGACCTACAGATAACAAATGATAAATGTCTCCTACCTTTGGCCAAGTGAAGAAATCCTTAATGTAAACTGGTTGGTGTCCACTCAGCTAGCAAAGTTTTTCTGTGATATAAATCCTGTAAAATTTGAGTATCTAAAGGACTATTTGTCACTCAAAAATTCCGTGTTTGGCAAAAATGCCTAAGAGATTCTAAATTCTTAGAAATAAAATGGTTTTTACAGCAATCTATGGATAGCACCCAGCTATTCGAGCGTCCTCCATCCCTGTGAAGCAGTGTAAGGCATCAGCAAAAGAGCGTCCCCTCCACAGCAGGACTGAGGCAGAGAGGTCCTGGAGCTGCTGTGGACTATAGTAGCTAAAGATGAATTTGAAAGAGAGCTGGGGTGTGGGTCACATAGACTAAAACAGCTGTACCCCTGCAGCTTGGTTAAAATCTGTAACCAGAACAACTTCAAATTGTTACAGAGAAAGTTGGGGGCAGCAGGCTGAACGTAGGAGGATGGTAGGAGAGTGAACACATGTTCTTTCAGCTTCTTTCCAGTAAATTTCTACCCATAGGATGAGGAGGAGATGCCCAAAGGACAGTGTGGATCATATTGTAAATGTGGGCTTAGCAAAAGGGTCAACCAGGGAATGACTGTGGGACTTTGGTTTATGAATGGTATACAGGCCACAGGGGTATGTCCAAGCTGAATAAAAATTTTGATCTGACTTTAGTTCAAGTTCAGATATTAAAGTAGAGAACATTTGGAGGGATGATGTAGCATTGGTGGTCCTAAGGCAGGCAGTGAGTGAAACTGGCAATGCCACTCAAAGACCTGTGATTCCCAGGTCCTAAAGTTGAAAGTAAACATATGAGCCACCATGTGTTTAATTTGAAGTACAATATATAGGAGGGTTACAGATGGGCTGTGTGTGAGCAGTTGTGAGCAGGGAGTGAGTGTCCCCTCAACCCTCTCTCTCACACCCACTTCACGCATCCCAGGGGTTCTGAGAGTGGTGCCAAGCGAAGTCCATCACTGCTCTTGGGAGGAAGCTGGGAAGTTGCAACCCCAACCCATGTGCCTGGGAACAGAGACCACCAGAAGCACATGTGCTTTTTCTCACCCCACCATGATCTGAAACATAAATGAAATGCCAGTTTGAAAACTGAAGTCAGATGACCCTAACTGTACATCAAGTCAGTGATATAACCAGAAAATAAATACTTCCAATGACCCTAAAATATGGGAATTTTATAGTATATTCACATACACACATGCACAAAGGAATTGTAAACCACATTTACTAATTATAGTTATTAACATACTGGTGTTATTTTGAAACTAACATATACACACGTGAGGGAATATGCAATTATGCAAATATTTGTTAGATTATTAAGCGAGCAATGTTAACATAGTGAACAAAGTTTTTAGTGTAAGAGAAAAGACATATACATATAAAATCAATAAAAAAAAATCTATGATCTTAAATTTGAATTAGAAACACAGTCATGGGCTCCTGATTTATTTTCTTGTTCTTATGAAACAAAGACGTATTTCCCAGCCTCTGTCAGCTGGAAAGGCCAAGAAAAGGTTATGACAATCTGGTAGCACTTAGCAACCCTTGCACGCAAATGTGGCTTCTGACTACAGTTTCCCACTGGAGAAATAATGCTGAGCCTGTGCTCGGAAATGCATGGGTCACTACAAAGTTTTGAGATGACTGTGTTATGGTTCATTATTTAACTTCCAAGAAACCATTAACAGTATCCTTTCTGATTTACCCATGTAGATTTCAACTTGTTCACCTTATCCTTGTTGCTGGGAGGGCTTGATTCGTTTCTGTGTGGATTTTACATGTCTTGATTTTTATGTATCTCAAAACTATCATAATGACCCATGTATACAAGATAAACTGAGAACATCTTGTGTGGTTAGAAAGCAAGAGGGCTACCAACACCCACTGGGGTCACATCAAAGACTCAGACTGGAGAAGTTCCCCCAAATCAGAATGAGCTAGTCTGAACATCCAATAGTAATATTAACACTTATATATGCAATGGATTAAAACATCAAATCCATGAATCTCATGTATTCATATGGGTCTAAAAAGAAAATCATTGGGTGTTTTTGGAAGCTGTTAAGACATCAACTCATTATTTTGAAAACTGGTAAATTAAAGGAAGGGATCACACAGGTATAATCCATTTTCCATACCAACAGATTGATGGTAGTAGTTGATGGTGGAAAATAGAGCATAGAAGATTTTTTTTTATTATTATTTTGTTAACATGAAGGTTCCACATTTTGTCAAAGTTTATTTGTAGAAACAATTGGAAATCAGAATACTAAAAAATTAATACTTCATTATGCACAAAACTTTCCTTATTTATTTATTTTATTTTTTGAGACAGAGTCTTATTGTGTTTCTCCACACTAGAGTGCAGGCGTCCTCAAACTGTTTAAACAGGGGGCCGATTCACTGTCCCTCAGATCGTTGGAGGGCCGGACTATAGTTAAAAAAAAAAAAAAACTATGAACAAATTCCTATGCACACTGCACATATCTTATTTTGAAGTAAAAAAACAAGACAGGAAAAAATACAATCACACCACCTCATGTAGCCTGCAGGCCGCAGTTTGAGGACCCCTGCTAGAGTGCCATGGCATCAGCCTTGTTCACAGAAATCTCAAACCCCTGGGTTCAAGTGATTCTCATGCCCCAGCCACCTGAGGAGCTGGGAACACAGGTGCCCACCACTACACCTGGATAATTTTTCTATTTTTAGTATAGACAGGGTCTCTACAGCATGGTGGCTCATGGCTATAATCACAGTACTTTGGGAGGAGTCTGAAGTAGGAGGATTGCTTGAGCCCAGGGGTCTAAGAATAGCTTGGGCAACATAGTAAGACCCCATCTCTAAAAAAAAAAAAAAAAAAAGGAAAAGAAAAGAAAATCCTCAATATTAGGCTATTTCTTATTCAGATTAATATGGGGGCACAAATGATTATGTTACATTGCTTATGTTTCTAAGGTAAAGTTCAAGTTGTGTTGAGACAGTTGAGGCCTTCATCTAGGGGGTGTGCTGTACACCCTCACAATGTGTTCATCAGGTGAGAGCTCACCAATGTCCTGCCCTCCTCTCCTTTCCTCATTCCCTCCTCCCCCCATCCACTTGAATATACTTGTGTTATTCTCTTGTATGGACATGTAGTTGTTTTTCTATCAGATTCATATTAGTATTGAGCACACTGGATACCTACTTTTCCATTCTGTAATACTTTACTAAGAAGAATGTTTTTCTACTTTATCCAGGAAAATACAAAAGATGTAAAATCACCATCTTTTATGGCTGAATAGTATTCCAGGTAATACCTATACCACAGTTTGTTAATCCATTTATGGGTTGATGGGAATTTCGGTCGTTTCCTTGGCAATTGTGAATTGAGCTTCAATAAACATTGTAATGCAAACTTCCTTGAGATAAAATACTTTATTTACTTCTGGGCAGATTCCTAGTAATCAAATTGTGGGGTCAAATGGAAGGTCTACATGTAGCTCCTTGAGGATTCTCCAAACTTGCTCCAAAGAGGTTGTATTAGTTTGCATTCCCACCAACAGTGTAAAAGTGCTCCCCTCTCTCCACATTCATGCCAGCATCTGCACCTTTGGGACTATGTGATGTGGACCATTCTCACTGGGGTTAGATGACATCTCAGGGTGGTTTTGATTTGCATTTCTCTGATTATTAGGGACCATGAGAATTCTTGTCTTTTTCAGAGAAAGTTCATTTCATGTCTCTTGTCCAGTGTTAGATAGATTATTTGCTCTTTTTTTTCTTCATTAGTTTGAATTCTCTATAGATTCTAGTTACCAATCCTTGGTCATATTTGTAACCTGCCAATATCTTTCCCCATTCTGAAGTTTGTCTGTTTGCTTTGATTGTTGTGTCCTTAGCTGAAGAGAAGCTTTTTTTATCTTAATTAAGTCCCATTTATTTATTTTTATTGATGTTGCCATTACTGATGTCTTATTCATAAATGTTTCCTAGGCTGAGATCCTCTAGAGTTTTCCCCAAGCTTTCCTCTAGAATTTTTATTGTCTCGTGTTAGATTTAAATATTTTATCCATTGAGAGTCAATTCTTGTAAGTGGTGAGAGGTGCAGGTCCAGGTTCAGTCTTTTATACCTATTGTCCAGTTCTCCCAGCACCATTTATTGAATAGAGATTCTTTTCTCCAGTGTATACTTTTGTTTGGTTTATTGATGATCAGATGGAAATATAAGGCTGGTTTTGTCTCTGTGTTTTCAATTCTGTTCCATAGATTTATGTCTCCATTTTTGTGCCAATACCATGTTATCATAATTGAAGAAATTTAATTATGATGTGATGAGGTTAGAAAGCCACCACTTCATCACTTCTCATGAGTTGGTGGATTTAGGTGATTTTCGTCAATGGCTGTGGAAACCACTTACTGAAAAAAGTTAAAGGGCAACTTTAGAATGTTGAATTAGGCTAACAACATTATAATCCACTGCTCAAACACACCTGGTATAGGTAGGATGCCAAGGTCTCACAAGCCTTCTGTAGGATGCAACAGGAAGCCCCTGCCACCACCTGAGATGGAAGAAAATACTTCATGCCAATCCAACCTCTGGCTATAACCACAAGCATGAACAGCCATTAAAAGGCAGAAAGTAGCCAGTCCTGTTCTATGTCAGCCACGTCACTGCCATCATCTAGTAGGTGGTCTGGCAACAAAAGAGGTGGAGAAGGAACTATTACGGGAAAAAGGGAGACATTAAGAGACATGCCAGCTCAAAGATACCTAGGAAACTTTGTGACGCTAATTCAAATAAAACATCTCTAAAAAGACAGTTTTCAGGAAAGTGGAAATTTATTCACAAACCGGGTATATGATAATACCAAAGGATTATTATAAGTTTTGTTGGGTGTGAAAATGTTGTTATGGTTATGTTTTAAACTCTCATTTGTTAAATAAACATACTACTGTATTTATAAATAAGAGGATATTATGTCTGGGGTATGCCTTATAATACTAGAGGGGCGTGGGAGATGGCAGGGTGACTGAGGGGGTGAAATTGCAGCAAGATGAGCAAAATGAATTGTTAAAGCAGCTGATGGGATAGGGGTTTCATGAAACTCTACTTCTGTGCATGTCTGAAAGTTTTATTAATAGAAAATAAGAAGAAGAAAGCCAATAGTCAATCCTAAGCCACACTGCTCTCCTGTGCAGCAGAAAAGGGACCCAGAGATTCGGAATTACAATAGTCAGACTGCTTCTGGCCCCATCCAAGAAAGATGTTTGGTTATAGCCAGTATCTCTGACAACACTATTCATTCAGAAACCATGATCTGAATCCACTGGACCCCAGAGCTTCTCTGAGACAGACTGGGTCGTCAGCTCTTGCTAAACCACAGGAAATTTGAAAATTTTCACCCATCCCCAAAATGAGTAAGTCATATTTTGATTGTGTCTGCCACAGTCTTCTGGGGGATCTTAATTATATGGCATGGCAGAGCACACAGCAGCAGTGAAGGGAAGGCAGCAGCCCTCATCCCCAGGAAACTCATTTCAGTAAGAGGAAAAAAGGCAATAAAGTTGTCATTGCAATAACACTTCACCTTGTGAAGTGTGGATGCCTCAATACTGGTATATGTTTTTTGTTTAGTAAATTATCCCCTTGTCTGCTAAGAATAGAAACCACAGCTGTTTAGATGTGCCAGGGAAAGTTGCTCATTTCTTTCAAAAGTATTTTCTTTCCTCACAGACTCACTTAACTCTGGCAGGTGCTGGTCCAAATCTTTTTGTAGTCCTCCAATTAGCTGCAATTAAACTTGTGCTAATGCTACTGTAATGAGACCTGTTTGCTTACAGTTTGTAAGAACTATCGTTTTTCCTATTATTATTCTTCCATTCCTGAGAGAGTACAGGCTCTGGGCAGCCTTCTCAGGGATGATGGTTAATTTTACATTTTTTGGAAGAGGTTAACATTTAAATTGGTGATCTTTGGCAAAGCAAATTGCCCTCCATACTGTGGGTGGGCCTCAAACAATCAGCTGAAGGTCCAAAAGAAAAGAAAGACCAACCCACAAAAACAAGAGGGAATTCTCCAGCAGAGGCCTCCAGACTCTTTCTGCACTGCTGGGTCTCTGGGGCCAATAGTCTGCTGGTCCCCACTGCGGAATATGAGCTTCCCAGCCCTTCCACAATCACACAAGCCAATTCTTTATATTGCAAGAGGGACTTTACCTAACAAATGCAATCAATGTAACCTGGCTTAATGTACCCTCAATGAATCCCCAGCAATAAAAATAAATTAATTAATAAATAAATCACATATAAATATTTACATCATATGTATAATATACGCAAATACATGAAATCCCAATTCTACTAGCAAAAACCTGGGCATTTATCTTTACAGAACTGCATGAATTTAAAAATAAAGTGAATTTCTCCTTCTAATTATTTGCAAGTTTATATATATATATATATATGTCTTATTTGTTCTGCATCTCTGGAGAATGCTAGCACATAAGGGAAAGAGAACAGTTCATTTGCCTTAAATGTTCACGTTCCTTACCTCACCACCTCAGACCTCACAACATATAGAAACACTTGGAAACCAGCCATGTTCCTGGGTAAATCCCTCCAGCATGGGTTTTGTGTGAGACAAGGCCCTTACACCTGCCACAGTGTGGACACTGTGGCTTTGCGTGTGGCTCCGCATACCAACAGCATGTCTTATCTCAGCTTCTCCTTTGTTGACAAACATATACTTGTTGTTGTTTTAAGTAATATGTGCTTTCCTTTTTAAAGAAAATTTTAATCTTCAAATCAGGAAATATAAATCTAACCTCCCATCTAACTTCCACTAATTACTTGCTGTGCATTTTGGGGGCACCTTTAACTCTCTGTGTGTGAGTTTCCGCAACACCAGCATTCTTAACATTCCTACTTACAAGGTTTATTGTGAAGATAAATGCAAAATTGTAGGGTCCCAGGATGGAATACAGAATGTCACCGAACAATCTGACTGTATCAATAATACACCACGGTCTCATTACTATGTGACTGCAGGAAAGAAAAGGTGCTGGCCCAAGGCCCCTTGGAACCTGTAAAATTAAAGTAAAGGAACTGTACCAAGTACTACATGAGGGGAGTGATGTCCCACAGAGGCACAGGTTCACAACTTTGACACTGCTATACATGTACACTGGAATTGAACAAATAAGTCGATTAATGGCAGATGGTCGGCATTTATAGATAAGCAAGGGGAGGAGGTTAGAATGATCCCCGTGGTGATAGAATGGAGTTTGACACAACAATATGAACTCATGTTAGATTAATATAGACACAGAGGGTGAGCTACAGAAGTAGTTACAGACGTGCATATATGGGGGTCAGTACACACACCTACTGCCTGGCCCAATCAGTTGAAAGGGCCATGAGTCCCCAGGTGCACCAGTACATCCAGCACCCAAGGCTTGGTGTCTAGTACTATTCTCCAGTAAAAGGAATCAGAGGTCCTTGAAAAATGGTAGGTCCTAAAATTCACTGACACAGAATTCACAAGATGAGTCTGTAGCATCAGGAATTAAGAACACGGTCAAAAGAAGCAAACAAAAAACTCACAATGACAGGAGTATGACAAAGGAAATAGACCCAACTGAAAGAGCTCCCAAGGGCTGGGCCACAAAAGTGGCATTTGAGCCACAAATAAAGTATTAGGTCATAACTCAAAGTTTAAAATAAACATAAAATAAACACATAAAAAAATAAGTTTTAAATACCAGGGGTGCCAACAAAATTCATACACATTTTAAGAGATGTTATCTATGTTTACTTTTTGAAGTTGCATTGAATTGTGGTAGCAATGTGTAATATGACATTCACTCAAAAAAATGGCACTAAACAAATGAGTACTGGCGTCACCACGCAACAAGCAGGACCATCAAAGAAAATGCCAGAATCACGGTTGTCATTGGAGGAGAGCAAGACCATTTTTAAGTGGCATTTGTAATTTGAGAACGTTGTGGAAGTGCAACAACAATGGATCCATGAGTATGCAGCAGAACATCCAACACACCTAACAACTGAACCCATCTGTTGTGCGTGTGAGACTCACAGTGCTGTGTGTGGTGCACAAGGGAAGATGCGGGAGGCCTGGCACAGCAACAAGTCTTGCTTCTTCTGCTACGGGGTTGGAAGAGTTCACCTGCTCATCACAGAAGTCTACCCAGCAGTGTGTATGTAAGGCGGGAGTTAGCGGGACAGGCATACAACACATTCTTACAATAGCAAAATGGAAAGTCTTCATCCCAAGGATATTATGTGTGCTGAACGAAGACGACGCTGAGGAAGGGTGCAGTGTTGTAGGTAGTTCCAAAACATAGTACAGGAGGATGAGGAGTTTGCGGGGGAAACAGTTTGGTCCGATAAAGCACAGTTTAAATGGAACAGAACAATAAACCAACAGAATTGTGTGTATTAGGCTCCAGAAAATCCACACGTTCATGTGCAAAAAGAAGTCAATTTCCTGGGCCGCCAACGTCTGGTGTGAACTATCATTAAGGAGACTGATTGGAACATTCTTTTTTGAAGGTGCCATTACTGGTCAAGGGTAGCACATCCGTTGTATCTGCCATTTGTACATTCTGGGGGAATGATCGATTTTACTTCCAACAAGATGGTGCCCCACTTCACTTTCGCTAGGATGTGAGAGCTACCTTGATGAGAATTTCTCAGGGCACTGGATAGGATGAAGAGGTTTCAGTTGAGTTTCCCCCACATTCTCCTCATTTAACACCCCTTGACTTCTCTAGCAGGAGGAGCTTAAAAGATGTGGCATACTATGGAAAACTGGCTACATTAGTGAGACTTTGGGAATAAATTGAACAGGCATGTGCAAAAATACCAGTGGTCACTTACATCACCATTGCTCAAGCGGTAGCTCCCTGTAATCAGCAGTCTCTGGATGCTGATGGTAAGCATCGGCACTTTGAGTACCTCTTGTCATTGCAGAAATCAAAAGTGATTTGTATGCATCTTTTTTTATAAGTATATGTTGAGTATTATGATTTAATACAGTTTATTCTTTCTCAAAATGTGCATACTTTTTTGGCACCCTCTGTATATGTATACAGAGATGTTTAGATTATAAATTATCTAAATATAATAACCTAAACTCAATAATAATACATAGGTCACAATGAAAGTTTTAAGAAAGACTGTCTTGTGGTTGATTATTTTACTTCCAAGAAACACAGTCCTTAGCATCCTTTCTGATTCACCTGTGCAAGTTTCAACTTTGTTTTCATTGGTGCAGATTTCACCAATGGTACTTGTGTGATGTGAACAAGGGAAGATCAGGGAGGCCTCACACAGCTAGTCCTGTTTCCTATGCTATGGTGTTGGAACAGTTCACATGCTCATCGCAGAAGAGTACCACTCAATGTGTATGTGAGGAGTTAGCAGAACAAGCATGCAACACATTCTTAAAATAGCAAAATGGAAAGTTTTCATCCCAGGAAAAAGCAAGTTTTCTTGATTTTTGTGTATCTCAAAACTTTTGTAATGATTAAGTACACCTGGGCCAATAGTGACCAAAGTGACAGAATTACTAAATAAATGGAGGAAACGGGGTGAGTTTCCAATTCTGAAAAATTGCAAATCATTTATGTAGAGCATAAGTTAAATATAAATACCAGGTAAGTGTGGGCTATGTGTGGAGAGGGGAGTGACTTCACAGTGGCTGACAAGCACTGCGTCAGCTGGGTTCTCAAGACCAACACCAACAGTGCCAAGTTGTGTCCATGGCTTGTACCTTGGGAAGGTGTGATGAAGATGGCACATTATTTCTGTGGTCTTCCTTCCAAAGACATACCAGAAAAATCAGACAAATCTCATGTGAGGAACATTCTACAAAATCTCTGTCCAGTGCTCTTCAAAACCATCAAGGTCATCAGAAACAAGGCAATTCTGAGAAACAGTTGCAGCCAGGAGTACCCTCAGTGGACATGACAACTCAATGGAATGTGGAAACAGAGAAAGGACATTAGGTAAAAACTAGGGATAAAATATGGACTTTAGCTAATAATAGTGTATCAGTTTTGGTTCATCAAATGTCTGTCACAATGTAGGATTTAATAATAGAGGAAACTGGGTATAGGGCATATAGAAACTCTCTGTGCTGTCTTTAGATTCAGAAATGTTTCTATAAACCTAAAACTGTTCTAAAAATATATATTTTATTAAAATGAAATCATAGTTCAACTTCTTTACACAGTAAATGGCAACTCAATAATATTGGTTTCTACCACCTTCCCTATTTATTACTGTAGTTGAATTTTTATTTAAGGAAAATTAAAAGAATACTAGCTGGATCATAATAAAACAAGTATTAAATACCAGCCCAATTTTTACAACAATGATCAGAGGAGGATTAAGAAGATTCTTGTGTGTACCTTCTCTATTGATTTTAAAATTAGAGGATTAAATGAAAAGAAAAAAAAAAGGGATTACCAATAAAACCCAAGCTAGTTTAACAAGCATGCATAAAATAATGGTATGAGAAAATCTAGTTTCCTTTAGTTACAAAGCTTAAATAGAGGTATCCTATTTAAATTGACAATAAAATGAAGAAGTATTTTCCTGGTATTTATAAGGGAGTCACTATGAAAGTTTTGAGACAAATTGTGTTATGGTCCATTATTTCACTTCCAAGAAACACAGTCAGCAGCATCCTTTCTGATATACCTGTACAAATTTCATCTTGCTCAGCTAATTGGTATTGCTAAGAGGGCTTCATTTGTTTCCATCTGTGCAGATTTTATGTTTCTTGATTTTTGCCTCTCTCAAAACTTTCATAATGACCCACCTATGTAGTGTCAGAAAGAGCTCAAAAGACAAGGCCAAGTTTGTCTTTCTCTCCCTCCAAAATTGAGCTCCAGTTTCTGCCATAGCTTGTGGTGCACCAGTTTCCCAGGGCTGCTATAACAAAGCACCACATACTGGGGGTTCAAATAAAAGACATTTATTCTCTCATAGTTCTAGAGGGTAGAAGTTTACAATACAGGTGTCCTCAGAGGGGCTGGTTCCTTCTAAGGCACCTCTCCTTGGCGTGTAGATGGTCACCTTCTCCCTGTGTTCTTACGTGGTCTTCCCTTTGTGTGTGTTTGTGTCCTAATATTTTCTTGTAAGGACACCAGTCAGAGTGGATTAGGGCCAACCCTAATGACCTCTTTTTTTTTTTTAATTTAAGAAATTTAAAGAAATACAAATGTTTTAGGTTACATGGATCACTTCTGTAATGCTTCAGTACCAGCTATAAGTGTGCCCCTCACCCAAATGGTGTTCATTGCACCCAATATGTAGGTACATAACTCATCATCAAGGAAATGCAAATTAAAACCACAGTGAGATATCACCTTTCTCCAATTAGAATGGCTTTTATTAAAACGTCCAAAAAAATAGAAATAGCATGGATGCTTATACACTGTAGGTGGGATTGCAAATTAGTATAACTTTTATGGAAAACAGTGTGGAGATTTCTCAAAGAACTAAAAGTAGACCTACAGTTGATGACCTCTTTTTAAGTTAATCACCTCTGTAGAGGCTCTGTCTTCAAATACATTCGCATTCTGGAGTATGGGATTAGGACTTCAACACCTATACTTTGGGGGGTTCACAATTCAGCCCATGACACGTGGTCTAGATCATGGGTTATTGTGAGATTCAGTGAAGAGACGTATGTCAAGTGCCCAACAGAGAGCCTGAGACAGAGCATGTGTCCAGTAAAGAGCCTGGGAACAGGAGGGGACTAAAGGGATCCTCTCTTGTTTGTTTTGTCTCTTTCTCTTCTGCACACATCTGGGGTTGTCCGTAGGCCTGAGGTTAAGCTAAGCAGATGCTATTTCCACCTTCTTCTGTTGAGCCCCTGATTCTTCTTCCTCCTCCTCCTGCTTCAGGCTGTCACTCTAAGAACACAGAGCTCTCAGGCCCTCTGGGTCCTCCAGTGTCACAAACGGTGTTCTGGGGAAAGAAGGGAAGGCTGCAGGGACTAAATGACTACAACACATGAAATCAGAGCCATGTACACGAAGACACAAATCTAGGAATCTCATTTTGCTCGGCACCCCAACTTGCTTTTTCTAAAGTCATTTTCTGAGTCAGATGCCCAGGTGTGAGTTTGTCTGAATTTCTCTGTTCATGTATTGCTAATCCCTCAAAATTTTTAAAAAATTATAATAGCACATATTTATAGATCCATATAACTTTTCATAGTACTTGTATATATGTGACCTAATTTTCTCTAAACAGCCATATGATGGTCTGATATAAATAATCCTGGCCCATTTTACAAATGAAAGAATAAACCTAGGGAAAATGCTACTTGCTCAGGGCCATGTAACAAGGACATAAATCCAGGTCTTCTGAATTTTATCCCAGGAAGCCATACATTTCTTCCTTAAGCTAAGGTAATGAGCAGTACATTAAAATGGAATAATTAGACATCTGTCTCATTTGACTGATGAATTTTAAATTTAAACTAATAATTATATTCATAACCTAATTTTTGACTAGTTGAAGTATATTTCCAATGCTATTTATTTCCGTATGCTGAAATGAGTGGGTGTGGGTTTGCCGTAAACTTTTTCTAGGCATGACTGTGTTATGGCTGTGCCATATAATAGATTTAAATACACAAAATTTCAGTAAGCTTATTTTTCTGGCTTGTCTCTGTGACTTCTGGGAAATTTACTGCTGTATGTAAACACAAAAGATTTTCAGATTAATATGAAATAAAATGCAGCATAAAGAAATTCATAGCTGGGCAGCGCCTGTGGCTCAAGGAGTAGGGCACTGGTCCCATATGCCATAGGTGGCGGGTTCAAACCCAGCCCTGGCCAAAAACCACAAAAAAAAAAAAAATAAAATAAGAAATTCATAGCTTTAACCATTTTTTAAGTTTCTTAGTAGTTACCATTAAAGAAAAGAGAGAACTTCAGTCTATGAAACCAAGTACCAGATTCTTTCAAAAGTAACAAAAAATGTAGCACATTCTGATTGGAAATACTAGAGCTTAAAAGAAATTGATTTCAGATTCTGTTTCTGACTGTGATGGAGTAGTTGCAGTGACCAACATTCCCACCAAGAATAACTAGAAAAATTGGATTAAATACAAAAAAATATGTTTGCAGGTGTTGATGATTTGATGAGGTAAAAGCAGAAGGCCAAGGTCCTATGACGAGGACCTTGGGAGAAATGGGTCCGTGTGCCATAGCTTTTCTTGGAGGGAATTGCCAACTCTGGTGTGGGGAGAAAGTGGGATGCAGGAGGGAGGCCTGGGCACATGGCCCCTGCCTGGGGGAAGGAAACAGGGAGCACTTCTGGTAATCTCCTGGCCCCCGAAATTGGGACTTGATATTGCCAAGTCAGCAAGACTTAGGAAGCCAAATAGGGGATAAAGGAGGTGCAAGGCCAGCAAGCCTGCATTAAGATTCATCCCTGGAGGCATTTTCTGGCATTTGGCATTGCAAAGACCAAGAGGATTATTCTTTTTTAAAAAAGCAGGGATTTACCCAAAGAGGGGAAAAAAAAATTTATAAAAAAGACATTTGCATTCAAATGTTCGCAGCAGCAAAATTCACAATCACAAGGATATGGAAACAATCCAAGTGCCCATCGATTCATTAATGGATCAGTAAAATGTGGTATGTGTATATCATGGAATACTACTCAGCCATAGAAAGTGATGGTGTCTAGCAATATCTTTTGTGACAATCTGGAGGGAATTAGAGACCATATTTTAAGTGAAATATCACAGGAATGGAAAACAAACACCACATCTACTTAATACTAAATTGGAACTAGTTGCTTAATACCTATAAGTTCATATGGAAGCAAAACTCAGTGAAATTTAAGTTCACTGGGGAGGCGGAGAAGGGGATATGTAAATTCCCATGCAATGGGTCCGTTGCACTGGTATACTGTACACTTTCTGAGATGGAGACACATCTATAACTCTGAGTCTATTCACTCAAAAGCAAACCATGTAACCAAATTTTATGTACCCCTATAACAATCTGAAATTTGAAAGACCAAAAAAAAAAAAAAGACAGAAGTTGCACTGAGGAGAATAAAAGTTTTTTCCATTTTAGTGCCCTAGGGAGAGTCCCACCAAACTGAAGGGGTCCTGGTAAACCCCTAGGGCCATTGTTGGAACTGACGGGGAGGATAAGCTTGAGCTGGAGGTAGAGGTGACTTCACAAAACTCTAACTCCGCATCAGCTGCTCTGATTGATTGAGATAATCAATCCCTTCTCTGTCTGCCTTCCAGATGACAGAAAGGAGCCTCTGTGGAGTGACATAACGTCTTCCAGAGCCTCTGTAACTCATACGCAATGTCTAGCATCCAAACAAAGTGTCTAAGCATGCCGAGAAACATGACTAAGAGAAAGAAAAACGTAAAAGAAACAAATCCACAGAATAACAGTTCCAATAAAACAAATAATGAGAAACATACATATATAATCATATGTTGTTTAGTGGCAGAGAAGCATTCTAAGAAATGCATCATTAGGGGTTGGCTTCTGTAGCTTAGTGGCTAGGACACCAGCCACGTACACTAGAGCTGGTGGGTTTGAACCCAACCCAGGCCTGCCAAACAACAATGACAACTACAACCAAAAATAGCCGGGCATGAGATGTGGTGGGCACTGGTTGTCCCAGCTACTTGGGAGGCTAAGGCAAGAGAATCGCTTAAGCCCAAGAGGTTGAGGTTGCTGTGCGCTGTGATGCCACTACACTCTACTGAGGGTGACATAGTGAGACTCAGTCTCAAAAAAAAAAAAAAAGAAAGAAAAGAAAAGAAACACATCATTAGGCACTGTCACTGTTGTGTGAACATCACAGAGTGCCGAGTGTCTTTACACACACGGATGGTACAGCCTACTGCACACCGAAGCTGTATAATATGACCCGTTGCTCCCAGGAGACCAACCTGGGCTCCCTGTGACTGTACTGAATGCAGTAAAAATACAGTATCATAATTTTATGTGACCACCATCACACATGCAGCCCATGATTGACCAAAACATTATTATGCTGTGCATGGCTGTATATATATTAGAAGGACTTCAAAGGAACAGCAGAGAGAAAGCTTATGACTATGTAGGGAAGCTGAAGAAAGCTTCACACTGACGAGGGGACGTTTGGGGCTGAATCTTGAAGGAAGGAGGAGGAATAGCAAAGGCTAAAACTATAGAAACAAGAAAGACAGCACATCAAGCCCAGTTCAGAACCCATGCAGTAGGAGTAGGATCTAAAGCTGGCAGGTGTTCTAGGGCCTGTAACTCTCCCAGAAAGCCAGGAGCCAAGCAGGGGTCATTCGGTCTGTAGCTTGGTCAGATTGTTTTAAGAATATGGTGTGTGGGGTGGTGCCTGTGGCTCAAAGGAGTAGGGCACCAGCCCCATATGCTGGAGGTGGCAGTGGGTTCAAACCCAGCCCCGGACAAAAACTGCAAAAAAAAAAAAAAAGAAAGAAAGAAAGAAAGAAAAAAGAAAAAGAATATGATGTGTGGAGGCTGGGCAAGAAGGGAGTATGTTCATGACTGATGCACTGGTTAGGAGACTTTCAGTAGATCCCTGGACGATGTCAGTGGCCCTGGGGATGCAGAGGTGGCGGCAGCATTAGGAAATGAACTGAGCAGGCCTTGGCCACTACTTGGATGAATGGAAAGTGGTTGAAGATGACTGTGAGGTGTTATCTTGAAAGCCTGGCTAGAAGTGGTTGGCATTGGTGAAATTAATAGATGTGGGATGGGGATGAACTTGGGGACAGGAAGTAAGTTGGCTAAATGCAATAAGTTTGACTGGGGCAAGATGCCCTGCAGTTACTACAGGCCACTCAGATGAGATACCCAGAGGCGCCTCACACATGGTCCACTGAGACATAGAAATGTGCATCTCCGGGAAAGACCTGGGAACACGCACGGGGAGTTATTAGCACGTGAGAGGTATTTGAAGGCAGGACAGTGAGATCTTTAACATTTAAAAACTAAGAGAATGAGAGGTACCATGATTCATGGGCCAGAGAGATCAAATGGACATTTTCTGGCCATTGTGTTCATCTGTATTATTGTGTCAAAGCCATGGGCCAAGTGTGGCGGCTAACACTTGTAATCCCAGCACTTTGCCAAGGCAGGAGGATCCCTTGAGGTCAGGAATTCCAGACCACCCTGAGCAGAGTTAAGACACCTCGCTCCCTACTAAAACAGAAAGAATTCCCCTGCCATGGTGGTGGCCTCCTATAGTCTGAGGGTCTTGGGGGCCAATTCAAGAGGATCATTTGAGCCCAGGAGTTTGAGTTTGCAGTGAGATATGATGATGCCATTGCATACTAGCCTAGGCAAGAGAGCAACACTCCATCTCAAAACAACAACAACAACAAAAAAAAACTTATTGGCAGAAGAACTTCAGCATTGGAAACTTATCTTTCTCTAACGCTGCATGCCTCACTTAGTTCCAGCTGCGTGCACTCCAGGGCTGTCAATGTACAACTTCCTCATCCTCAGCTTCCTCACCTCAGGTGATGACACCTGATCTAATACCCAGGGTGGTCAAAAGACACAGAATGCATGAAAGGTCATGGGGGAGTAGAGCCCCGTGAAAGTAAGAGGTGGGGCCATAGTTCTCTTTGTCTAGTCAGAGAGGAGGTATAGCTTGGTGGTTAAGGACTTGAGTTTGGAGTTTGACTTAGTTCTAGCACTTGCAAGTTGTTTGGCTTTCAGTAAGTCACTGAAACTCTCAAACTTTCCTTGGAATGATTCTTTCGTTCAACATAAATGTATCCATGACACCTCTACCAAGCATGAGAAGCACATGCAAACAAATCCTAGCTCGATGGCGCTGATCTTAATGGTACCCAGCTCATAAGCTATTGTAAGGATATAATGAAATAAGGCATGGAAGTTGTTTAGCACAGGGCCTGAGACAAAGTAAACTCTCATGAACCATTAGCTAATTCTGTGCTAGGCACCAGCCAAGGTCAAATTGTGACTTTCTTCTTCCAAAGGGTGCGTCTAGTGTTACAACAGGCAAATTGGAGAAATGCATTACAAAAACATAGAAATATTATACCCGATGCATTGTTTTCACTCATAAACTCTCCACATGACCAAGCATGTTATCAATTACAAGTTGGCAATGTTAAAAATGAAGTTTTACCAATCAAATATTTCTCATTAGCTTTACTCATGTTGAGAATAGACAATGAATCTCAGCTTAAACTGATAAAGCAAACTATTAAAGTTTTAATATGCAAGGGATTTATCTTATGGACTATTTCCTGGTGACAAATGACATCTTGGCACAGTGCACAGAGAGAGCTGGGACTTGACTGCGTGATGTGGGGACCTGTCTGAGTGGGCGCCAGTGCTGGGGGTAATGCGAGCTGGCATGCTCAGCTGGGATGACACTTTCTTCAGAGTGTCCAAGTGGCTCTGACACGACAATTTTAAGAACATCCCAATTAAAGTATCTTTCCAACTTCTCCAGGAGGGAATAAATTGGAAAAGTACAAGATGAGATGCGACACAGTTAATTGAACCCATCTTAGATGATTTTGGAAACCCACAGGGGTAAAGTATCAGAGCCTGGAAATGGAAGGGCGAGTGGTAGGGACCTCTCAGTGTGGTGTCCACATTGCCCAGGGCCCCCACACTGGCTCCCAAATATTCTGGTCCTCCTGTTGTGTTTCTGTGTTGGGACTGGAGCAACATGAAAGCAAGAGTATTTTCTACTACCTGACAGTTACTTGATTAATCACCAAGTTTAAACTTAACATCCTATTTTATTCACGATCTTCTTGGCATCTGGTTAAGTGATTCATTTCTCCAATGCATGGTCACTCAGAGTTCAATTGTCACCATAGATGTGGATATATGCGGTGGTGAGGGCACACCTTGAACACAGGTTTTCCCAAAAGAATGAAAACAGATCAATGTGCTGAATCTTGTTAGGACTCAATAAATGACTGAAGCTGGACGCGCTCTCAGGGAGTGGCGCGGGCATTTGTGTTACTATGGGAAAGCAGCATTTTTCACACTAAATGTTCTCTCCAGTGGCCAGGGACAGAGAAAATGTCCAGTACTCTTTGGAAACTTCTAATTAATAAATACATAGAAGAAAAACAATAATAAATAAACATTAACTGTACCTGTTTGGCATGGTTAGGATGCACAAAAGCCCCAAGCGAGGGATTATTAGAACACAGAACCCATGGCATAGCCTTGTCCTTTTGGTTTTCAAATTATTCACCTCTGAGACTTCAGGGGTGTCCAACCCATGGCCTAAAGCCACATGCAGATTATGTCAGGACTGTGTTGCTTATCTCTGGTGGCAGATATCATGAAAATTATGCATGGACTTTATTTTATTATAGTCTTACTTTGTTGCCCTCAGTAGAGTGCTGTGGCATCAGAGCTCACAACAACCTCAAACTCTTGGGCTTAAGCCAGGGGTTCTCATTGTTACAAAGGGGTCATGACCCACAGGTTGAGAACTGCTGGTTAAGCAATCCTCTTGCCTCAGCCTCCCAAGTAGCTGGGACTACAAGTGCCCATCACAATGCCTGGCTATTTTTAGAGAGGGGGGATCTCACTCTTGCTCAGGCCAGACTGGAACTCCTGAGCTCAGGTAGCCCACCTGCCTTAGCCTCCCAGAGTGCTGGGATTACAGGCAGGAACCACCAAAAAAATAACTTTTATTGGATACATGCTATATATTGGGTACTATATTAAGGTTTTATATACCAGATACTGTTTAATTCGGGGGCAGTGATCATGGAGCAGAGGGGAGGAGGGGATACATTCAATGGGACATTTAGAGAATTTGCTGTGTGTGACTCACTCAAAAGTTGATACATTTGGGTGGATGGTTCTCTTCACTAGGGGTTCTCTTTACTCATAGACCTGAGATGGGGAGGGAAGTAAGAGAAGGTAGCATTTGGCAAAGTGGGACATTTAGGTAAAATCTGGGAAGACACCACCTGCTATGTAGGAAGGCCAGAAAGTAGGTGGGAAGGGTTAGATCCTAGAATGAAGTAACATCCAGAGGGAAGTTATAGTGTCAGAAGGAGACAAAGAAAAGGGGTCAGGTGGGTGTGGGGGAAGCCTGGAGACAAAGAGAAGAAAGAGGATTTCGAGAAAGGGGAGTGAAAATAACACCAAGAAGTGTAGGAAGGTCATGGAAGATGAGGTCTGTGAAACCTTATTTCAGGGACAAGCGGGAGTGTTAGTAACCTTGAGTAGCAAAGCCTCAAGGCCACGCTAGCTGCAGGAATCAGGGTGTGGGAAGGAGTGAGTCAGGTTGCAAGTGCAGTGGCCCTTTCAGGAGGTGAGGAGGAGGGCAGAACTGGGCGTGTCTGGTAGGGAATAGAGTGCTGAAAAAGACTTGTGCAAAACAATTTTTTTTTTAATGCAAGAGACATTTGCCTGCTTAAATGTTCACTGGAAGGAGAAAAGTGAGAAGAAGATAGGAAAATGCTAGTGACAGAGGGACAAAGAGAGAAGGAGACCAGGACACCATCACCAAAGGTGAGATACGTTGCCTCAGAAGTTCTCAGAATTCTAGTTTTCAAAGTTTTAAAGTTTCTTAATCATATATTTTGAAAAACGTTTTAATGTCTGGCAATTTTTAAAGACAGACACTTGCTCTTGCTCAGGCTAGTCTCGAACTCCTGAGCTCAGGCAATCTACCTGCCTTGGCTTCCCAGAGTACAATGATTACAGATTGCAGCCACCAGCCACTGAGCCTGGCCGCTCATCATCTTTCATTAATGTTTGTGACTTAATGAGTGGCCCAAGACAACTCTTTGTTTTCCAGTGTAGACCAGAAAAGCCAAAAGGTTGTACACCCCTGCCAGTGGGCTGCAACAGACATGAACCCTTTAGATTAGGAGAGGCAAACACCTCTCACCATTGGGTAGAGGAATAAGTACAGTGATCTGAGGGTGGCACCTTGTGTCTGAAGTTCTGTTAGAGGCACCAGGACAGCTAATCTTCCACACAGCGTTCATCTGTCCCAGAAGGGAAGGAAGCCCACATCCCTGGCTCCCTGGAAGGGCAGGTGCTTTTCAAGTTACAAAGAGAAAAGTTATGTGGCCCTTGAAAAGATGCAGACCCTAGCCTCCTCTCAGCCAGCTGCCCCTGGCACAGCCCAGTGACACATGGGAAGGAGCATCACCCTGAGAGCCTTCTGCTCAAGAGTGCTTGTCCCTAATCCAGTGTCTGTCCGTCATGGTGCCTCTGCTTATGCAGGAAGACCAAACAATGGACTCCCACTCTCTGTGACCTAAGCTCAAATTTCCCCAAGAACAGATCCATTTAGGGCAGCGGTTCTCAACCTATGGGTCGCAACCTCTTTGTAACAATGAAAATATATCCTGCATATCAGATATTTACATTACGATTCATAACAGTAGGAAAATGACAATTATGAAGTAGCAACGAAAATTATTTTATGGTTGGGGGTCACCACAACATAAGAAACTGTATTAAAGGGTCGTGGCATTAGGAAGGTTGAGAACCACCTAGGGGGATCTAGGGGGTGACAAACTAAGGCCTGCAGGTCAAATCCAGCTACCTTGGGCTTTGGTACCATCCATGCAGGCCAGCTAGCGTGCAGAGTTAGAGAGTGGCTGGGACAGCCCCCCTGCCCCTCATCTGATGTCTGATGGCTCCCCCCAGTCCCACTGCCTGCACTGGCTTCTACCTATACACTGAGGACTCTGCTACTGGCAACTGCTTAGCACTAAAGAGTGGTAGTTCAGTCAGGAGCTGGTGACTCCCAGTCAAGCGGTATACCCATGGTGATATGCCAGGCTCTCCAGGGAGCTCCCCCAGATCTGGGTTTCTTGGGGTAGATAGCGAAATTGACCACACCACCAGCTCACCTCCCCCAAGCCACCTCCTCCCCAGACTGCCAGGCTGTTCCTGCTTGGCAGTTACTCTTTTTCCAGGAGATGCTCCTAGGGCAAAGGAAGCTCACCACCTGGACACCTGCCCCAGGAAGACAGCTCAGAGCAGAGCTAATGATCTGCAACAATGCTTAGGCATCTTCTAGGTGGGTCACCCTGGGTACGAGCCACTGTACAAGGCATGGCACCCCAGGAATAAGCGGCTTCAAAAAGGGACCAATAGCTGTGGCCTCCCAAAGGCCCCTGAAGGGTGACAGGCAGGCCAGTTGTAGGCCAGTCCAGCACATCCTTCACAGGCCAAGCTGTTTGTGACATAGCATTGAACCCTGTGGGCTAGCACAGTGTGTGGCACAGAACACAAGGACACAACGAATGTTTACAAAGCACCTAGTCTGTGCCAACCACCATTCTATATGTCAAGGTATAGTGGCAACTCGAGGTCTCTGCCCTCCTCATTCTCCTGTTCCATTAAGACATGTCCCTAAATTACTCTACTTACCGTCACATTCCCAGCATTCGCTGTTCCTCCAGGAAATGTCAGAATGGAGGCATGAGAGCAGATCCACCCAACTACCAAGCCTGTACCTTTCTTCTCCAACTTGTTATTCAGCAGGATAGGCACTTTTAAACATTATGTGAAACTGAATTTGCATGAACCATCTTTGTCAGAGAACATGAAGCCAGATGCCTGGCAACCTTCTAGAGCTATACCTGAAACAACTTCATCACGAGAAGCAATAGGAAGGCATGAGCACTGGGAGTCAATCACAGAGGCTGAGTACAGAGCCAGGGGAGAATGTTCTGAAAAGCCGAAGGGCAGGGAAAGGGCTTGGTCCTGGGCTGGAGATCATGAGAAGCTCAAAAGGAAAGTGAACCTGAGTGTGGATGGGCCATCTAAGAAGGGAGCCATTGCTCTAACCATGGCGTCAGGGAGATCAGCGGAGAGCTGGAGAAGGAGGGTGGTCTGTGGTTTTGGATGCAGCAGTGGGTGCAATGCACATTTACTGTTAATATATAAAAGCTATCATCTCACCAGTAGGTTCCTACAGCCATGTGTATAAAACTTAACAGCGAAACCCCAGCTGCTCATAGCAGAGTGATTGACATCAGAGGACAGCACCGTGAGCTCTGCTTGCGAAATGATCGCCAACCTTTGAAATTCTGGATAAAGGGACATTGGACCTAAAACACGGAACAGAATTGTGGCTCCATGTATAAATCTGTGCCACTGCAGAAAAATAATGACTCTTTGCTAATAACCTGCAGCAAATAGCGGTTCAATAATTTGTCAGTCTTTCTGCCAAGAAATGAGATATCATTATATAAAAAATGGTCTTAAATACACATTCTTTTCTTGTAATAAAATTATACTGATTTCAATGTAGAGCAATTTTCTTTTTGAAACCAGAAATCCCGAGGAAAGTGGATGGCTTGAGTTCCTTTCACCCTAAGGAATAGGAGAAAAGTGGGGGATGGCAAGATGTCCAGGGCAAGGTAGTATCACAGTACCTCAGCACAAGGGAGGGTGAGAAGGATTAGTGAGTTAACAGCAGAAAGTGATGTTTCAGCAAAAATGATTAAATTACCTTGCTCCAGTGAAAAGATAAATAAATGATAAGAAATCAGTTCATAGGAGGAATGGACACCCATGATTTGTCATGAGTTTATTTAATAGCCATTTGGTTTTATGGGCAACACCATCCTCAGACTTGTAGTCTTGAGTAATTAACGCATGGAAAATGGTAGCAGTGAAAACCCAGGGCAGTAGAAGATTTTGAACCATCAAAGAATCAAGTCACAGTCACTGTATCACACCTACTCTAAGTACACCAATGTTCTTTACAAGAATTAAGAAGATACAAAGAAAAAAAATAGATAAGAAGGAATTCTGTTTACCAAAATATTCAATAATAAGACCAACCTACGTTCTGAGATTTTTACTTTATTATAATTTTATTGCATGTTTAAGTGCAAATGAGGGCCAATTAGAGCTTTGCCCACTAAATGCTTTCTCAAACATTCATATGAAGTTTAGATTCCATTAGGAGGATGTGTGGGAGTCTGTTTAGTTCTGTCATGTTCCTTAGTCCTACAACTTTTCCTAAATATTGTTCCCTGCCATTAAAATAACTATTTTTAATTATCAGTGGGAAAAAAACTGCTATTTTTCCCCTCCCTTAAAAAAATGCACTGGTATAGAGAAAAAAAATTGTCTTAATAATCTTTACTTTGGTTACTCCCTGACTTATTTTTGGTCTCTCATTTTAAAAAGATGCATAATTCTTTTTCCTGGTTCTAGAAGTTTGTTCTTTGAATTGTGGAGAAGGAAGGATGAAGCACTTTAAAGTTTACCCAGATAATGTTGACACACAATAGGGCCACACTGTCATCTGAAACTGTGACTCATGCAGTCCCTGAACCACCAGAATGAGCTTTCCCCTCCTCTCTTTGCAGTCCAGGATTTTGGAGAATAGCACTTTTGGGAAAATTTATGTTCCCTCCAGGTCTTATGCAAACATATATATTAGTCTGATAGCTATATATTAGTGTACATAATTGGAAGATGTCATTTGGAATCTCTGTGAATTCCCTGCTGGTAGCATCTTCAGCTTGCCAGGGTTGAGCCCAGGGGGATATCGGTGTCAGCAACAGGAATGAATGGTCAATCCTGGGACCTAAGCCTTTCCCTACCTTTGGCAGGCTCCCAGGGCACCTGTCACCTTCTTCCCATAAAGGGTCTCCCTGCAGCCAGTGAGGGAACTTGCTGCCCCACCCAGGCAGGGCAGCCACCCCCACCACACCTAATGAGGACAGCTCCCCTGTAAAGGGACTCAGGTGACTGCTGGCTATGCCCAGGGTCATCTTGCTGAGGAGTGGGGGAAAGGCTCCACTTCAGTAAGTAAGTACTCCACTTCAGTATTCCCAGAACAATATTATCGAACCCTCACTTAACACTTCCTGCTTTTAACAACTAAACACGATGCATGAAAATGCATTAGATAAAAAAAAGATCACTTATAAAATGTATTCTTTCTCTCAAAAGAACATTCCCTCCCCCCTCTCTCTATACCTCTGGAACATCTGTGTCATTCAATAATTATTTCTTCTTTTTTCATGCTCTAATTTCTCCAGATTTGGCCAGTGAAAACCTCTCCTTGATTACAACTTTTTGTTTGGCTGTTTTTTCTTATGACATCCCCACTAGTCTTAGAGCAATTCTTGCTTTCTGACCTATGAAGACATTTTAGGGTTATTTAGACTTTTTCTACTCTAAGCTTAGAAACAACCATTTCTGCAAGGAATTCTGGTTCCTCTAAGTGGAGAAAGAAATTTAGAAGCCAATACCTGGGTGCTAGGTGTGCCCCATGCTGCTGGGGTATAATTTCTGATTTAAAAAAAAAAAAATGTTTCTTGTTGTTTCCCACACACACAACTCCTTTCTGTTGGAGTTTTGAGATTTCCAGTACATGTGACTTTTCAGAAATGGTGACTGTCAGCAATAGAGAATTACTGATTCAACAGCATTTACTGACCATCTACCTTACACAGGTGTCAACAGTGGGGACACAGCAATGAAGACACCCAAGTCCCTGTGGTCCTGAGGCCAGGTTGTAGTGTGGGACAGAGGCAAACTAACAGATATGTGATATAATTTCATATAATCGTGTGTTATAAAAATAATTAAGTAGATAAGAGAATACAAAGTGTAGATTTATAAAAAGAAGAAACTGTATTTTAGATAATGTGGTCAGGGAAGTGAAAATTTGAGGAAAGAGTTTGAAGAAAGCCTGAGGGGCAGCTGTGAAAATATCAAGGCAAAGAGACTTGCAGGAAAGAAAACAAGCAAGGAGGAAGGGTGACGCCTGTGGCTCAAGGTGGCAGGTTCAAGCCCAACCCAGGCCCAAACTGGAGGAAGAAAAAGAAAGAAAGAAAAATGGAAAACCACCCAGGAGGAAGGGCCAGATGTGGACTCAGGCAACAAGAGCAGGCTCCAGTGCTGGGGAAAGGCCCAAGTGATCAGAATGGAATAAGGCTGCCCGGAGTGAGGGCCATGATGGCCAATGGGCAGGACCAAGTTCTTTGAAGGACCTCTGAGCCATGGAAAAAACACTGACATTTGCTCTTAGTGTGAAAAGAAGGAATTGGGCAACCTAAAGCAAAGAAGTGGCAAAACCTGCTCTTCCTGAGAGAGGACAGCTCTGGCTGCCTATTGGAGATGAGACCAGTTACAGTAGGACACTGTCCACGTGGCCAGTTTGATAGTCCAGGCAAAGAAACATCAGACCCAAGGCACAGGGCAGAAGCTGCCTTGAGAAGTGACCAGATTTTATAGGTACATGGAGGTGGAGCTATCAGATTTTGCGAATGGATTAGATGAACGTATGAAAGAAATATAGGAATTAAGAATGATTCCTAAGTTTTGGGTACCATTTCCGAAGAAGGGTAAGCCTGGGAAAGGGTGATTTCTTTGGTCTATAAAGAGTTTTTTAAGTTTATACTCAAAGCAATCTGCAGATTCAATGCAATCCTCATCAAGAAACAACTCAGAAGGCTTCTGCTATAAAGGGAAACAGAGAAATGAATGGAAAGGATGAAGTGGGAAAAGAAATTAGCAGAATGGGTGAAGCCCCATGCAATTCCTGGCACAATTCCAAATGAGACAGTGCACCACAGTTGCCAGATGGATCTAACAAATACCTGGCTCATTTTGGTTCATTACATCCCAGTCTTATGCAAATTAGCATAACAGCAAATGGTGAAAGTCAAGAGAGTGAGCACTAAAATGAATGCCCAGGCCTTACAGAAATCTAACAGTGAGAACTTCCTTAATTACAAAGTGCCAGGCATCAGGTGTTGAAAGTTTTTAAAACTCCCTCCCCGGTCTGTAGAAAGCTGATACTGGTTCAAAACTGGGCAGCATGCAACCCCAACAGTTGTTTTCACCACAACTTTCTGAGTAGCAATATGTGCAGTCTAGAGACTTGGGATGGTGCATATTTCATTTGAAAAGATGTTTTCTGCATTTAAAATTCCATTCTGGGGGCGTTGTGGCGGGTGCCTGTAGTCTCAGGTACTTGGGAGGCTGAGGCAAGGGAATCGCTTAAACCCAAGAGTTGGAGGTTGCTGTAAGCTGTGACACCACTGCACTCTCTGGAGGGAAACATTGTGACACTCTGTCTGAAAAAAATAATAATAATAAATAAATAAAATAAGTAAACTCTCAAACTCATTGTTAAATAATAAACCCTGATGAGTTGGACATGCATGTAGGAAAAAAGGAAAAGAACAGTGATCCTCTTCAGATTTCACAAGTAAATCATAAAAATTCAGATTAAGATACAGAGATGTCAGTCCGGGCACACTGGCTCCCACCTGTAGTCCAGTACTTCGGAAGGCTGAGGCAGGAGGATCTCTTGAGGCCAGGAGCTGCAGGTTGCAGTGACAATTCTGAGATAACTATTTCTAAAGTCTGTGTTCACATCACATTCACAAGATGTATTGTAATCACAACACAAGTTACTAGCTGTCATAAATATTCCTATCACTCTCCACTCTGTATTGTGAAGCAGAGAGTAGGGTCTTTGTAATCACTTTCAACTTACTACTCAGCTCATTTTATTTATTTATTTATTTTATTTATTTATTTTTGTTTTTTTTGAGACAGAGTCTCAAGCTGTCCCTCTGGATAGAGTGCAGTGGCATCACAGCTCACGGCAACCTCCAGCTCAGGTTCAAGCAATCCTCTTGCCTCAGTTTTTCTATTTTTAGTAGAGACGGGGTCTCACTTTTTCTCAAGCTAGTCTTGAACTCGTGGCCTCAGGCAATCCACCTGCCTCGACCTTCCAGAGTGCCAGGACTACAGGCATAAGCCTGACATTTTACTTTAAACAAAATGGCCCGAATTGATCATTTCTGTTTCGCTTCCTGTCTTCTCTTTCCCTCCGTCTCTCCCTCTGTCTGTCTCTCCCTCCCTTTTCTTTAGCTCCCTCTGCCTCCTCCCCATTTCTTTCATTTTGAGTAATAAGAGTGGTCAGAACCACAAGGTCAGGCCACATGAAGATGCCATTTCCAGAACCTTCCTAATTTCCCTAAGCTCCCACATGCAAGCCTTCCCTCTCCTTCCCTTTCTGCTCTGCCCTTACTGCTTCCCTCTCTTCGCTTAGCCCCTTTTCTTTTCACTGGTCACTTTCTTCCTTATCAGTTTTCACCTTTCTTCACAAAGCCAGGGTCCAACCCTACAGCAGGGTGCAACCGCAGCCCCCTGCAGGCAGCTGCTGCCAGTTGTTTGAGGATTGTTTTGCTTATCTCTGTTGTCAGATATCATGAAAATTATACACAGACCTTTTCTTGTGCTCATCAGCTTTCATTAGTGTTTGTGTATTTACTGTGCAGCCCAAGACAATTCTTACTCTTCCAATGTGCAGCACGGAAGAAAGAGACTGGGCACCATAGGAAGGGATTGCTCGTCACATCTCCACTCCGCTCTTCACCTTCCTAGGTCACAGTCCCATATCTGGATTGCTGTTCCCTCCTGCCCACACCAGCTGCAGAAGCCCCCACAGGGAGCTCACCTGCGCCTTTCCACTGACCTGCTACAGACACTCTGAGCGTCTTCATGTGTGGAAGGTGGGTGATAACACTGCATAGGTCAAAGGATTTCATGATTTTTAAACCAAAAAGCATGAAGGACTTATCACAGTGTCTGATGTGCATTTATGAAACATCAGTTGTTATTTTTATTATATCCTTGATCATCACTGAGTCATTAGAAAATAATTAAGATTGAAGAAACTTAAATTTTACAAAAGCCAAATTTTCTCTTTTTTATTCCAAATTAATATGAGGGTACAAATTTTTAGGTTACATTGTTCTCACTTCCAAGGTAAAGTTCAAGTTGTAGAGGAGCCCAGGGGGCATGCTGAACAGCCTCACATTGTGCACATTTGGTGAGATTCTGCCAATTGCCCTCACTCCTTCCTCCCCGTTCCCCACTTCTCATCCTTTCCCCTTACAAGACTCTATTTGTGTTTTATCGTTCCTATGGGCATGTAGTTTTTTATATATTGGTTTCATATTAGTATTGAGTACATTGTATCCTTTTAATCCATTTTTGAGATTTTTTACTAAGAAGAATGTGTTTCAACTCCATCCAGGTAAAGATAAAAAATGTAAAGTCTCCTTCTTTTCTTATGGCTGGACAGTACTCCATGGTATACATATGCCACTGTTTGTTAATCCATTCATGGGTTGATGGGCATTTGAGTTGCTTCCACGACTTGGAAATTACGAATTGAGCTGCAACAAACATTCTAGTGTAAATGTCTTTGTGGTAAAATGATTTTTGTTCATTTGGGTAGATACCCAGAGGGGTCAAATGGAAGGTCAACTTTTAGTTCTTTGAGAATTCTCCATACTTCTTTCCACTTCTTTCCATAAATGTTGTATTAGTTTGCAGTCCCACCACAAAAGCCAAATTTTCAAAAAGAATAATGTCAATATTGATTTTAAAGCCCTAATTAGTAGTATCTTCAGGCTCCCAGCAAGAAATGTATGAATAACTCATATTAGACAATTTAAGGAGGAGTTAGTGATGGACTATTTACCAACAGGGTGGGGCCTAGAGAACTAGGAGGTGATGCAGGACCTGGGGGGCAGAGTCAGGGAGCTTCTGCCCCAGACCCAGAAGGAACAATGTGGGAGGGAGCAGGAAGAAAGGCTGCCTGACAGGAGCTAGGACTGTGAATAGAGGATCACACCAAGCCCTGCAGGGACATAAGGACAGGTCCTCCATCTCCCGCCTCCTCCTTGAGTGCTACTGGCCAAACCCAACAGAGAAGTCAGCTTCCCAAGACACAACAGACGAGGAAGGGTGAAGAATAGGTCCAGGGATGGGAATCTTGATTTGGTGGTGTGTGTTTTACATGAGACTAGAGCTGTTAGTTAGTCTACGTCCCCCTGGTCACGTTATACAGGCTCAATTCTGAATCAAACAATCTCTGTGTACAATTAAAGGGATTACTATAAGTCTACATAGTCTAATTTTTTGTCATCTTAGTAACAATCTCCATCTTTAAATCTGAACCAAATACTTTACCATGAATTATTCTAGGCACTTCCTATAAATTCATAACCACATTTATGACCTGAGATTATAGCAGCAATTGCCATTATATTTACATATTTATTATAATGACTATGCAATAAGTATGCCTTAATTAGGTGATGTTATTGTAACTAACAACCCATACCACTTAATTCATAAATAAGATTAGAAACCAAACATCATATGTCAACTTGTTCTAATTAACTCCTCTGAAACACCTTGGGCTTTACACTGCTATTTCAATTGAGGCAGTTGTTGTTGGAGGGATAAAGCAATGAATTAAATGTATATATTTATGTATTTGTTAAGATTTAAAATCTCAATGGCTAAATTGAACCAAATGAGAAAAAGAAATTTATCTCTCTCTCAGAGAAAACCAAATATCCTCTTTACTAATCATTAGTAATTTGTCACATTTTCTACTTGGCAAAAAGGAAGATTAAGGTGCAAAGCCTTTTGCTCAGATATAGCTATTTAATAATTACAATAAAAAATGCTTCATTTTCGTCATTATTTTACTTTATTTACCTACATTTTATGCCATTTTTTAATTTTCTTATTTTATACATGCTCTTTTAATTGACATTAAAGTTTTGAGAAGTTTGGGGCAAATGTGTAATGCATATAATATTCTTTGTAATATCTGAAAATTCTACAGCAGGCACATTTTTATAATCTATGCAGATTATTTTCTGACAGATGCCAGTCCCAAAATTGCAGAGCTCATTGTTTCAAGGAAAATTGATTTGCTTATCAAATTATACAAAATTGGTGGGTAAGCTTTGCCTTTTTGTTGCTTTTCTGTGTAACTGAAATCAACCACAAACTCATTTTTATGGCTGTACAATCATAATAGCAATAATAATATATGGAAGCTTCCAGATAAGAGAATCCTTAAAGGAAACCTTAAATAGCTCAGTGAGGGATGTGGTGATTCCACCGGGGTGCTATAATCATGATGCCCAAATGGGAGGGTAAAGCTCTCAGAAGCAGAGAGCTCCTCACTTGTGCAATATTAGACACATTGAGAACAAATTCCACTTGTCACAGCTCCTTTGTGTTGGCACTGAGCAATACAAAATTTGTCTATCATATTAATAATCAATCAAAAAAATCCTGATACATCCAGAGCAATTTAGGCTAGAAAATTATCTGAAACTGCAAACCATTCACAAGTTGACCAGATGCTCCGGGATGAATTCTTCCAGACAAAAAAAGTCAAAAATATTTCAGGATAGTTCTGTAAAATTAGCCGTCCTTATTGATGGGAGGCAAGAAGCTGGTGAGTTTGAGAGTCTCTATGATACATCTTTTTACTTTTTGACACAGAACGTGGCCATGAGCCCTCTCTCACAATTTGCTTTAATCCAAAAGGATGAAAGGTTGGACACTGAAATATGACCAGCTGCCGCATTAGTGCTTGGGAACTAAAGCTTTTTAAAACAATTGCAAGGGGAGCCTCCAGGAAAAGTGAGAACCAATCCCTTACTTAACTGCCCAATAAAATGTAGCATTCATCACCAGGAGCTTTCACTGAAACTGAGTACTTGCCCAAGCCAATTTTTTCATGGTGCAAATAGCTTGATGCCTGGAGAGTATCATTCGCTTTTAGCAGCAGGCTGTATAATGCTACCTGAAAGACTTTTTATAAACACTCCCTAAGCAAGAGGGAGGATTGAGGATTAAAGCTTTATACCAGTAAATGGATAAAACTAAGATATAAAATACACAATAGATTGCACTCCACTAATTTTACTCCAAAAAAAAAAAATGTTGCTTATTTTAGGCGTCCCATGTCAGGATAGAGAGTTGACTTTTGGGACTATAGATTAGAGGCTTTCAAGCAGAAAATGCATTATAGGCAAAAAATAAAAAATAAATAGCAGCAAGCATTCCTTGCCTGATAAAATGTAAGATAGAAAAAATACATAGGCTTCAACTTTTAAAATATGTAACTGTTTTCTTCAATAGATTTGTTGATAGGGAGCTTTGTTGTGAAGTAAGGAGACAGTTCCTAGTAGGTAAGGAAAGCTGGAGACAAAGCCGTGGTCTGCCTGGCTCTTGGACGCCTTGCTTTTGGCAAATAAGGTGACTGCCAGCGACTTGCTGCCTTGTAGTCTTCTTTCCTGGTTAATGATTAATCATCCCCACAAAGAAAGAAGAAAGGAGGGCTGTGACAGTTTCACTGCTGCCTGCCTGTGCGGCCTGCTGATTCAGGGGCTTCAACTCCTTGGAGTTTAGTATATTACTGCAGCATCCTCACTAGGGTTGGTTTAAATGCAGTTTTTTGGTTCTGATGCTGGCCATCATTTGGGATCTCAAGTTTTCCATAGATGCAACTCTACAGACCATCTTTAGAAATATATGGTAGAACCTTTGTAAGTTGATCACCCAAGTGACTGTAACCAATTGGTAGACAAATGACAGTGGTCACCATAAGGAACTAGGCCTCCAGGACTGATATGTAGTGTGCATGAGTGGTCTATGCAAATTAGGTCACTGGAAAGAGGTGGTCAGTGCAGGGAGGTGGTCAGCTATGGCGGTTCTGCTGTGTTGATGATAGGAGCGACTGGAGATGAGTATTTGAAATCAGGAATATCACAGAAGAACCTTAATTCAACTCACGTACATTCTGACCCTGCTACCCAATTTACCTTGCCGATTCATGTTTCCAGTTTTTGCTGTACTTCACACACCTCTGCTCCATGTCTCATGTTTTATCTTTGTTTTGGTTTGTTTGTGGTATGCTCAGCTGTAATGTCTGAAACAAACAACCTCCCACTTCCAATTTTCTTAAAATGATCATTATAATAACGTGAGAATGAATAACCCCAACGCTAACATTTTGGATCTCTTGTTATATACAAGAAATGTACTAAATAAGTCTGAACTCCTTTAATCTTTATAACAACACTAAGATGTTAAGTTGTATGATTATCCTAATTTTACAGATGAGGAAACATAGGCAAAAGGAAGTATTACAACTTGCTAAAGATCACAAAGTTAATTCTGGGCAGTAGCCGGATTCAGACCTAGGATATAACTCGGGCCCTTAAATCCTACTGAACAAACAATAATAGAATTCTTTTTACTTGAATCAGTAACTTAATGAATAGCC
This sequence comes from Nycticebus coucang, assembly GCF_027406575.1. NCBI lineage: Eukaryota > Metazoa > Chordata > Mammalia > Primates > Lorisidae > Nycticebus > Nycticebus coucang. The sequence continues at coordinate 101,573,155 of NC_069783.1, read as the reverse complement.
GAAGTACTGACCAGACGTGCTTTCTATGCCATAGTCTCCAGGGTAACACTGCACCGGTTGCTGGGTAAAAGAAAAATGTTAAAAGTATTAAGCATGGAATCCACCCTCAAGAATTTAATAATCTGATAGATAGCTAAATCTTAGTATCCTGAAAGTTAAAGGCAAGGCTATTATACTTTGTAAATATGGTGTGCTGTATTTATACAGACTTGTAAATATATACATACCCTAAAACACATTCGGGCCAATTTTTGAAAGATTATTGGTTTCCAGACTTAGTAATTTCTTGAGATATCTTAATGATACAAAATGTAGATGGTGCGTACAAAAAAAAAAGAAAAAAGAGGAAAGTCACTTCAGTCAATTATATTTCATTGCTATAAAGACAATATTTTTATAAAAGCAGACCACTACACGTTTGAAAAAAGAGCAAGTACCAAATATTCACATGCAAGGTATCACCTAACTCTTCCAAGTTAACATGCAAAAGTAGTAAAGTAGAAGCAGGGCATAATTATTAATACAAATACACCAACCAGATTTTTTTTTATTAAATCATAACTGTATACATTGATATGATCATGGGGCATCATACACTCACTTCATAGACTATTTGACACATTTTCATCACAATGGTTAACGTAGCCTTCCTGGCATTATCTCAGTTACTGTGCCAAAACATTTACATTCTACATTTACCAAGTTTCGCAAATACCCCTGTAAGATGCACCACAGGTATGATCCCAACGATCCCCCTCCCTCAACAAACCACCTCCCTCCCTCCCCTCCCTTTCCCACTTCCCCCTATTGTTAGGTTGTAACTGGGTTATAGCTTTCATGTGAGAGCCCCAAATTAGTTTCATAGTAGGGCTCAGTACATTGGGCACTTTTTCTTCCATTCTTGAGATACTTTACTAAGAAGAATATGTTCCAGCTCCATCCATGTAAACATGAAAGAGGTAAAGTCTCCATCTTTCTTTAAGGCTGCATAATATTCCATGGTGTACATATACCACAATTTATTAATCCATTCAAGGATCGATGGGCACTTGGGCTTTTTCCATGACTTAGCAATTATGAATTGGGCTGAAATAAAAATTCTGGTACAAATATCTTTGTTAGGTTGTGATTTTTGGTCTTCTGGGTATATGCCCAGCAGAGGAATTACAGGATTGAATGGCAGATCTATTTTTAGATCTCTGAGTGTTCTCCATATATCTTTCCAAAAGGAATGTATTAATTTGCATTCCCACCAGCAGTGCGGAAGTTTCCCTTTTCTCCACATCCACACCAACATCTCTGGTCTTGAGATTTTGTGATATAGGCTAGTCTCACTGGAGTTAGATGATATCTCAAAGTAGTTTTGATTTGCATTTCTCTGATGATTAAAGATGATGAGCATTTTTTGATATGTCTGAAGGCCGTGCGCCTGTCTTCTTCAGAGAAGTTTATCTTCAAATCCCTTGCCCAGCCTGCGATGGGATCCCTTGTTTTTTTCTTGCTGATGCGTTTGAGTTCTCTGTGGATTCTGGTTATTAAACCTTAATCAGAGATATACCCTGCAAATATCTTCTCCCATTCTGAGGGCTGTTTCGTTGCTTTACTTACTGTGTTCTTGGCTGTGCAGAAGCTTTTTAGTTTGATCAAGTCCCAGTAGTATATTTTTGAAGCTGCTTCAATTGCCCAGGGGGTTCTCCTCATAAAATACTCGCCCAGACAATTTATTCAAGGGTTTTCCCTGCACTCTCCTCTAGTATTTTTATAGTTTCATGTCTTAAGTTTAAATCTTTAATCCAATGAGAGTCTATCTTAGTTAATGGTGAAAGGTGTGGGTCCAATTTCAGTCTTCTGTAGGTTGCCAGCCAGTTCACCAGCACCATTTGTTAAATAGGGAATCTTTTCCCCACTAAATGTTTTTAATTGGCTTGTCAAAGATCAAATAGCGGTAAGTAGCTGGATTCATCTCTTGGTTCTCTATTCTGTTCCAGATATCTACTTCTCTGTTTTTGTGCCAATACCATGCTGTTTTGATCACTATCGATTTGTAGTAAAGTCTGAGGTCTGGTAGTGTGATTCCTCCTATTTTGTTTTTATTTCTGAGTAATGTCTTGGCTATTCGAGGTTTTTTCTGATTCCATTTAAAACGAAGTATTGTTTTTTCAAGATCTTTAAAATATGACAGTGGAGCTTTAATAGGGAGTGCGTTGAAATTATATATTGTTTTGGGTAGTATGGACATTTTGATGATGTTGATTCTTCCCAGCCATGAGCATGGTATGTTTTTCCATTTGTTAACATTTTCAGCTATTTCTTTTCTTAGAGTTTCATAGTTCTCTTTATAGAGATCTTTCACGTCTTTTGTTAGGTAAATTCCCAAATATTTCATCTTCTTTGGCACTACTGTGAATGGGATAGAGTCCTTAACTGCTTTTTCAACTTGACTGTTGTTGGTGTATATAAAGGCTACTGATTTATGGATGTTGATTTTGTAACCTGAGACGCTACTGTATTCCTTGATCACTTCTAGGATTTTTGTAGTAGAGTCCCTAGTGTTTTCCAGATACACAATCATATCATCTGCAAAGAGCAAAAGTTTGATCTCTTCTGACCCTATATGGATACCCTTGATTGCCTTTTCTTCCCTAGTTGTGGTGGCTAAAACTTCCATTACAATCTTGAAAAGCAATGGAGACAATGTGCAGCCTTGTCTGATTCCTGATCTGAGTGGAAATGATTCCAATTTAACTCCATTCAATATGATATTGGCTGTGGGTTTGCTGTAGATGGCCTCTATCAGTTTAAGAAAAGTCCCTTCTAGACCAATTTTCTTGAGTGTTCTGATCATGAAGGGATGCTGGATATTATCAAAAGCTTTTTATGCATCAATTGAGAGAATCATATGGTCTTTGTTTTTTAATTTGTTTATGTGCTGAATTACATTTATAGATTTACGTATATTGAACCAGCCTTGAGACCCTGGGATAAAACCAACTTGGTCATGATGTATAATTTGTTTGATGTGTTGCTGGATTCTGTTTGTTAGGATCTTGTTGAATATTTTTGCATCTATATTCATTAGTGATATTGGTCTATATTTTTCTTTTCTTGTTGGGTTTTTTCCTTGTTTGGGGATCAGGGTGATGTTTGCTTCATAGAACGTGTTGGGTAGTCTTCCTTCTTTTTCTACCTTTTGGAACAGGTTGAGTAATGTAGGTACTAGTTCTTCTTTAAAGGTTTGGTAGAATTCTGATGTGAAACCATCTGGTCCCGGGCTTTTCCCTTTTAGGGAGGTTTTGTATAGTTGATACTATTTCCGAACTTGATATGGGTCTGTTCAACATTTCCACTTGATTCTGGCTAAGTCTTGGAAGGTGATGTGCTTCCAAGTATTGGTCAATTTCCTTCAGATTTTCATATTTCTGAGAATAAAGTTTCTTGTAATATTCATTAAGGATTTTTTGGATTTCTGATGAGTCTGTTGTTATTTCGTCTTTGTTATTTCTGATTGATGATATTAGAGATTTTATTTTTTTTTTCTGATTAGGTTGGCCAGAGGTTGATCTATTTTATTGACCTTTTCGAAAAACCAGCTTTTTGATTTATTGATCTGTTGTATTATTCTTTTGTTTTCAATTTCATTTAATTCTGCTCTAATTTTGGTTATTTCTTTTCTTCTACTGGGTTTGGGGTTGGAATGTTCTTCCTTTTCCAGTTGCTTGAGATGGCCCATTAAGTTAACTTCCTCTCTTTCCGTTCTCTTGAGGAAGGCTTGCAGTGCTATAAATTTCCCTCTTAGAATTGCCTTTGCGGTGTCCCAGTGGTTCTGATAGTTTGTGTCTTCATTGTTGTTTTGTTCCCCCAAATTGGAGATTTCTTTCTTAATCTCATCTCTGACCCAGCTATCATTCAGCATAAGGTTATTTAACTTCCATGTTTTTGTATGGGTATGCAGATTCCTGTTGTTACTCAATTCAAGTTTTATTCCATGATGGTCTGAGAAGATGCAAGGAATAATTTCTATTCCTTTAAATTTACTGAGGTTAGACTTGTGACCTAAAATGTGGTCAATTTTGGAGTAAGTTCCATGGGCTGATGAGAAGTATGTGTATTCAGTTTTGTTGGGATGAAATGTTCTGTAGATGTCTGCTAAATCTAAATATTCAATGGTTAGGTTTAAATCTAAGATTTCTTTGCTCAGCTTCTTGCTGGAGGATCAATCCAACACTGCCAAAGGAGCGTTGAAATCTCCGATGATTTGGAGCTGGAGGAAATCAAGTTACTCATGTCTGTTAGAGTTTCTCTTATAAATTGAGGTGCATTCTGGTTAGATGCATAGATATTAATAATTGATATCTCATCATATTGAGTATTACCCTTAACAAATATGAAGTGACCATTCTTGTCCTTCCTTACTTTTGATGGTTTAAAGCCTACTGTATCTGCAAATAAAATTGCAACACCTGCTTTTTTCTGATTACCATTTGCCTGAAATATGGATGACCATCCTTTCACCCTGAGTCTGTATTTGTCTTTTAAGTTAAGATGTGACTCTTGTATGCAACAAATACCTGGCTTGAGTTTTTGTATCCAGTCAGCTAACCTATGCCTCTTTAGAGGACAGTTTAAGCCATTCACATTAATGGACAGTATTGATAAGTCTGGTGGAATTTTGGGTATCGAGTTTTTCAAAGGTCCAGTGGACATTTTTAATCCTTTTGCCAGTGTGGAAGTTGGAGTTTGATCCGAAGTTTCTGAGTGAGTTTACTTTTGTGGTATAGGATTGGGTTGGTCATTGTGGAGGATGGGTCTGAGAATATCCTGAACAGCTGGCTTACTTATGGCAAATTTTTTCAACATATGAATGTCATTGAAGTATTTAATTTCTCCATCATAAATGAAACTCCGTTTAGCTGGACACAAGATCCTGGGTTGAAAGTTATTTTGCTTTAGGAGATTAAAAGTTGATGACCACCCTCTTCTGGCTTGAAAAGTTTCAGCAGAGAGATCTGCGGTTATTCTAATATTCTTTCCTTTGTACGCAATAGTTTTCTTTCGCCGGGCTGCTTTGAGAATCTTCTCTTTCATGTTAACTTTAGTGATGCTAATTATGATATGCCTGGGGGATGACTTATTGGGGTTGAATCGTGCTGGGGTTCTGAAGCTGTCTGCTATCTTAATTTCAGATTCTCTAGGCATGTCTGGAAAATTTTCTTTCGTAATTTCATGCAGAAGGACCTCCCCTTCGAGGCCACTTCATCATTCTCCAAAATCCCAATTATTCATATATTGCTTTTCTTCGAATTATCCCAGAGTTCTCTGAGTGAACCATTTTTGCTCTCATTTCATGCAGAAGTGACCCCCCCTTCGAGGCCACTTCATCATTCTCCAAAATCCCAATTATTCATATATTGCTTTTCTTCGAATTATCCCAGAGTTCTCTGAGTGAACCATTTTTGCTCTCCATTTCTCTTCTTCTTTGAGAGATTGGGAGCATTTGAAGACTTTATCTTCAATGTCAGAAATCCTTTCTTCTGCTTGCTCCATTCTGTTGTTGAGGGATTCTACTGTATTTTTCATATCTTTGAGGGCTGTAAATTCTTGCTTCAGTGTGTCTAAGAGTTTGGTGGTTTTGTCTTTAAATTCGTTAAATTCTTGAGACAACTTTTGAATTTCTCCTCGAATTCCTAATTCCATTTTATTAATCTTGCCTGCAATCCAAATTCTGAATTCGATTTCTGACATCTCAGCCAGTTGTTTATGAATGGGTTCTTCAATCACATCTGCCGTATCTTTTCTTGGGGGGGGGTTGATCTATTCTGGTTATTCATGTTACCAGAGTTTTTCTGCTGATTCCGCCCCATGGTTATTTTACTCCCTTTGATTTTTCTCCTGGGGCTTTATCAAGGGCCCATACAGTGTTGTGGCCTGAGAAACTGGGTCCCTGTCTTGTGTGGTGGGGCTAAGTGGTTCTGTCTTGTTTTCAGCTCATTTCTGTTCGATCCTATTGTAATGTTTACTCTGGCTTGAAGTCTCAGCTGTGTGGAAAAAACAGCAATTAAGTCACCCCGCCCGCCCACCTCTGGCACCAGTTGGAAAAGGAAAATCAAACCTTCCTACAACCGCATACCCAGGGCACTGCCTGAAAAGTCCTCAGTCTATTAGTTCAGTTCAAAAGGTCCAAATTGATTGTCTCAATCGGCACCTGTCTCGGGTGGGAGAGTTCAAGAGGTCTCTGGGAACTGGATCACAGGGGTCTGGTGACTCCTCTGATATGGCTTACTCCAGTGCTGCGTGGCGTCAGGAGGAGCCACCTAGCAAATAGATCAGTCTGGGAAGGTTGATGTCTCCTTCCCCACTTTGCCCCTCCGTCGGACCCAGTCACTGGTATCTCTGCAGATGGCTAATCCAGTTGCCTGTAGTGAACAGATACTCCAGGGGTTTGCACCTGCCTGAATTGCAAGGAAGTCTGCCAGACCCCTGTAGTCTGCCGCTATCTAGCAGGAGGAGATGGGGCCTGACATCTTTGAGTGCTTGATGCAGGTGGTGGGAGGGAGGTGTTCATTCAGGCTTAGCCCCGTCCCTGATTGATGTTGCTAACAGAACAGAACAGAACAGACAACTTTGTGGGGTTCTGTCTCTGTTTCTGCTAAAATCACCTACAGAAGACGGGCTGTTCTAAGTTCAAATGTCTTTGCTGCTGGAGGTTTATGTCCGATTACCTCTCTGAGTTGGCCCTGCCCTGGAAGCTTCCCGGGTTTGTGAGCAGTGTCAGGCAAATCCTTTGCTCACTGGTGGCCTCCTCTGGTTGCCCAGGGAGACAGGGGGTGTGGCTTCAGAATATCCAGAAGTGAGCCATTTTGCTTTTGTTTGCGTCCTTGTGATCACAGCTTGCCTCAGCGGTGTTGATGTGCGTTCTTCAACCTTCTCTCTTGGTGCGGCTCAAATCCACCAGGATACTTACTAAATTCCTGTCCCTTAACTCTCCTTCTGGACAGGAGCCTCTGTTGAAAGCTGGCTTCAGTCCGCCATCTTGTCTCTCCCGTCCACCAACCAGATTTTGAAGGTGTTCCGAACATGGCACATACCAGGTCTGGGAATTACTGTTAATGGATTCAAGGTTATGGAGGAGATACTTTTTGATGAACACAAGAAGTATTTTTGATGACGCTTTTTGAGTGTCACAGAGTTGCCTAGGATCTTTTCCCTGAGTGTCTGTGGAGCTCCAGCAGAAGGGCTCAGCACAATTCTTGCGACTTGGGAAGATCCAGGTGTAAGGAGAGCTGTGCTACCTCTAAGCTCTCATTTGTGTCTGTCCCAGTCCAGCTCCAGGATTACATTTTTGGAACCTCAGAAGAGAAAGGGATGTATGTCAAAACTGCAAGAGCTGGGATTCTTTATCACATGGGGACACAAGAAGCATGAGATTGCTGTTACCCAACAGAATGTAACCGAAAGGCAGCAACAGAACCACTGAACAGCTTCTGCTGCCAGCCGCACGGATGCCCGCCGAGAACCTAAGCACCACTCCTGTTTCTGTCTCCTACTTGAGGGTATGGCTCTCCTGCCTTAGTTGTTGGTGATGTGACTGGGTGGAATTGAACTTGCAGAGACCAGAGTGAAGTGAGGATAATGGAGGTGCTGCATTGTGAGCCTTAGGTGCCTGTGTATTGGCTGTGTGAATTATCTTTCAAGATGCCTGTGATGGGAAAGCTATTGCAAAATGCAGGGTTTAAAATCAGAAAATCTCGTTCATTCAATTTCTTAGAAGAAGATCATTTCCTATTAATTTTTGTATTCTATGTTATCATTCAAGAACACTGGAAAAACTTAAAGATGAGCTTGCAGCTCAAACCAAGAGAAATTGTAAAGTCGAAAAATAGTTAATATGTAGCCAAAGGGCAGTTACACAGCTAGTCATTGAAAAGGATATTAAACAGGCATAAAATCGAGACAGCAGTACCAACAGGGACAGACAGTTCCTGCTTCATTCCTGCCCTGGAGTCCCAAATCCTTCAAGCTTGCAAAGCTCTCTTAAAACTTGCAAATGAGGTACCAACCCTATAGAGAGAAAGAAATCCTTGGCTGTTCCAAGGAGAGAACTGCTTACATTTTCAAAGATTCCCTTGACCCTGGGAGTAAAGAGTGCTGGCGGAACCTCCAGATTGCTTATAAAAACGAGTACAAAGACATCCCTTTTTATTTCAAATAACAGATTAGAATAAAACCATTCTGTAATTTGCAACATTTTCAACACCTCACTCTCCGTAGCCACTGTGACCTTTTCTTGTTAAGTTATGTACAGACCACATTCATTAATCATTTTTCTTCATAAGGTTGAATTCATTATGTTTTAAAGTAGATTTATAGCTGTTAGTCATAATTAGTTGCTTAAAAGAGTATATACGGAGGGTGGGGGTTATTAGTGCCTCATTAGCACCTCTCTCTGTTTCCTCTAAAACACTAGCAAGTAATTAATACAGCAAAGAAAGAGAGACCAGTCATGTTCTCAAGTAAGTGTCCCATCCTAATAAACTACTTCCAAATTTTTACTTTGTCCTTCTGAGCACAAATTATGGAGCTAGAGACTGAGATCGGGTGTGTTCCCAACACATAAAACAACGGAATTGAGGGAAGGGCGCTATTTCTGAATTCCAATCCACAGACCCGGAGGGTGTCCTTGCTATGTGCCTTGCTAAGTACCACTGTGCTTACCACAGATAGTATAAGAGAGTACTATCATGGCAGCTATCTGTAAGGAGTAGAAACCTGTCTCTTCGAGATTATACAGGAATGTTTACATCCAAGAAGCAGTCGAAAAGCAACAGAAGGCCGACACTGGGTGCATGATTATTAAGCTTGACAGCTCAGCAGTGCAGGGCTAGGCAGAAGACAGGCTCCCTGGACGGCTGGGCAGTCAGGCTCCCAACCCCACACCTGCAGCTTCCTATATCACCTTGGACTGTGCCCTTTATTTTCCTGAGACTTCTTTTTCCCCTTTTGTCAAATTCAAGCATTGAGAAAATAGATGGAAAGAATTCCTCACACAGTGGTTGACTGTATAGAATTTTGGCCAGAGAGCCATGATCAGCACAACTGTACTAGGAAGTGTTTGAGATGTCCCCTCTAGGAAAGCTAATGAAGCCCAAGTCGGTGGGCATGGCCACAGAGAGTCAGCAGAAGAGGACATTAGGACCCTGTCTCTACTGCTCTCTCCTCATATCTGGGTATTTGTTCCATCCTGAGTCCCAGTAACAAGTGAGACATGAGTTGATGACCAAGTTGATGACCAAGCCCACCTGGCACTCAAGCCCTCAGGCAGGGGTGTGCAAAGGATTCAATAAGCCGATACATGAAATCCATTAGAAGAACACCCAGCACATTATACATGTGCAGTCAATGTTAGCTATTGTTTTTGCTATTGCTGCTAATTAATAGAGTGTCTTGTTCAATACTGATATTTAAAATATAAGAACATATTTTCTAAGAAAATATATGACAGCCTCCAGCTATTTATACAGCTCAGCTATAGAAAGAGCTGGCGGAGAAGATTCATTATTCTAGAGGAGGACAGGTCTAGAACCTTTCAACCAAGAAAAACGTGTGTTCAACAGGAGGAAACTCTGTCCGTGATAACAGCTGCCCAATAATGTATGAACTGCCTGGACACACAGTGAATGCTTGTCTCTTACATAATAAGTGCCCCCCAAACACAAATAAATTTGTTCAGATTGATCTCTAAGACCCCTCCTAATTGAAAAAAAGTTGATGCTCAGCATGGAGTACGCAAAGAACTAACGGGGCCACAGTCAGGGAAGTCCAGGCAGACAATAAGAGGTGGTAGCTGTGTAGTATTCTCCAGATGATCACAAGAGGGCTGCCTTTGCTGTCAGCTTGGGCACAGCCTCAGTGTCGTCATGTACAATGAGTAGGTAATAAGAATACATTCTTGGGGCGGCACCTGTGGCTCAAAGGAGTAGGGCACTGGCCCCATATGCCAGAGGTGGCGGGTTCAAACCCAGCGCCAGCCAAAAACTGAAAAAAAAGAAGAATACATTCTTGCTGTGCAAAACACTTAATACTAATTAATAATTAACAATATGCTATACTAATCAAGTAAAGGACTTTCCAGAGAGGAAAATTAATATCCAAAGACTGATGTCATACACAGTAGGCATTTAATAGATGCCTTTTAATTAAGATGGAGCAATAGGATCAGTGGATAAACTGGTAGAGGTCAGATTACTGAAGGTTTTAGGGGCCAGAGTGCAGATTTGACTAAAAAGAGAAAAGGATGGTATAGGATGTTTCTAATGAAGAAGTAATGAGGGAAAAGCACTTAGGGCACTTCTGCTGTTCACAGGCATCTTGAGATATGAACTCGCATTCCATCTGCACATCCTCTCTGTGAGGTCTGTGGAACAGCTGTCTCCAACTTTCAGAGGAAACGTGCAGGCTCAGAACAGTGAAGTGTCTTGCTCTTATGGCAAAATCATTAAATGACTTAAACCCATGTCCTCTGATGTTTCATCTTCTATATTTCATCACAGCACATCTCAGATCATGGCAAGGATGGTGAAGGAGAAGTTCAAAACCTCATGGCATTTTTGATAGTTCAGTAGTAACATTTTTATTTCATTGAAATTTTAGAAATGGTCACCTTGGTAATATTGTTATTCTGTAGTATTTGCTGCCATCCTTTTGATGTACTTGTAGAACAAGGTAGATGTAATTCTCCCTTTTTAAAATTTCTGCAATTCGTAAATTAACAGATGCCTTTTCAAAGTGCCTCTGTGCATCGATTTGGCATGTAACCAACTCTCTCCCAGTCAAATCCTCCAGGATTTATACTGTCAATCCAAGCTGTGTTATGATGATTTTTTAACACAAAGGTGTCCGTTGTAGAATTCTACAAGACAGCAGATGCCTGTGTGATAACAATAGTGGCTAACATCTACTGAGGGCTTTCTATGGATTAGGTACTCATTCTTAATATGTGATAAGCAATTTAAAACTTGCAACAACTTTATAAGGTAATTACTGTTACTATCCACCTTCTACAGAAGGGTTGCAAAGAAAAACTGAAATTGCAACATTCATACCAATGTCTATGCACAGCCTTCCTTGGGGGTCCTTGTAACTGTATGGCACAAGTGTGCGTTCAAGTGTTGGAAAGGAGATGGCTTCCCAAAGCAGCTGAGTCTGTGGCTTAGACTGAGGTGAGGAATCCCCATAAAAAGGGGCATGAGGAGGAACAGCCACCGCAGCCACCATGCTGTGAGACTTCCTTGGAACTTGCTGAATGGCATCACCCACAGAAAGGGCCAAGAAACAGTGGACATCACGTCTTGCCCAACAGTGCTTGTTTGGACTCTCTCTAGGAAGTTCCAAATACATTTGCTAAAGACTTTGAAGGGAAAAAACAAAAAGTCCCAGGTGAGCAACCAGGATGGAAAAAGAGAAAACCAGCTGTGATACATGCTTCCGCCAACACCATTGCACCATCCTAGGAAACATGCATCCACTGTACATGATTTTTTGTGTGTGTCTGATTTCTTTTGTGCCATTTCTAGGGAATCAAGGAAATCAGTGCCTTCCCCATTCTCTAATCCAGTGTTGAGAGTCTGAAAACACACAAATAAATCTTCAAACATAAAGTTACAGATTAGCTGATAAGGATTGGGGTCTGCAAATATGGACAGTAAGAGAAACGTATACTATCTGAAAACCTTTTATGAGGTAAAGAAATCACCTTTTAAATAAGCAGGCATAGTTTGCTAGACTTCATAAGAGAGACAGACATTTGATAAAGTAAATTCCTATAGAGGGTATTTATTGGCCTTTGACAAATGTGGATAAATCGGAAGCTTGATTAATCAGAATGAAATGAACTAGCAGGCATCTATTGTTATAGGAACTTGTCCTAGGTGTTCTTATGACAGAATGAGAAAGAATGGGATTTTGAGAATAATGTCTTAAGAAATGAAAAGACATGTGGCCTTTTAGAAACTCACCATCTAGCTGGAGAGAGAATAACCTACTCTGGCAAGAAGTCAGGCCTATCCCAGATTAATCCACTGCCTCTAACATCTCTGTTAATCTCCCTTCAGTTCCCCTCAAAGGATATCAGACTAAAGAAAGACATATGTGAAGACACATGAACAAGCCCAAGTCTGCTGATGCCTGGACCCAGAAAATCACAAGCAGACCAGAGGGGCTCAGCAACTGTGTATCTGTGGGAACCACCTGTCTTTGCTCTCCTTGGGGAGCACAGAGACTGGAGGGTCCATGGAGGGAAGAAGAAAGCAGGAATAAATGGGAAAAGAGAGGGCTTTGGCAGCTGCCTGGGTGGCATGACTGGAAGGGTGCCCCGTGTCTACCAAAAATATCCTTCCAACTGACTTTGTCAAAATGCCTCAACTTTCCCTATGCATTTTAGTTGAAAAGTCATTGGAAGCCAAATTGCTAAAACCTTCTGAAAGACTCAAATCAGCCTTTCTGCTTTTTTTTTTTTTTTTTCCAGTTTTGGCCCACGAGGCTTGAACCCGCCACCCCCAGTATGGGGCCGGTGCCCTACTGCTTGAGCCACAGGTGCCACCCCAGCCTTTCAGCTTTTATAATAGAGTGGCCACCCATCCTCATCTGTTTAGAGCAGCTCAGCAATTCATCATCAAGTGTCCCTCTCACTCTCTAAATATCCTAATTTACAGGATACTTTGCAGGGTCAACTTAGCTTCTAATTGCCTAGAATAGACCTGATAACAGGTGGAAAGCATGTCAGTGATGGTGAGGAGGGCCAGCTGAACATCTAACAAAAGGGGAGAGATTGAGTTAGGGGGACAAAATAAAAGGAAAAGAAGTAGCTAAAAATTAACCCTTTTAAGCCTGACAGTTTTTCTTTAGATGAGACTGGATGGTATCAAGTGAAATTTAAGGACTGTGAATCGACTTTATTGTTAGGACTGAAAGGTATAGTGAGTAATATTCAGGGAGGTGTTGATGTATTTTGATTTGGTTATTTTTACTAATCTTTAAATTCTAATGTTCTACTTACATTGTGATCTGGGGAACTAAAAATTCTTTGGTGAACTAAAATTAATTGTTCTTTGAGAATATTTTGAGAGTTTATTAAAGTCCGTGACCTGGAGGGAGACATGTTACAAAACGGAAGTAATATATGCAAGGGTGTTCATTGCACCTGTGCACCCAGGTGTGGGAGAGTGGGCAGATGGGATACCACTGTGCCTCAGGGAGTACTATGAAACTCCTAGAAAGTGACAAATTCTGTGTGCATCTCAGTGGAGCTAGAATTTAAAACAGAGTGCTGAGGGGGAAATTGAGGACCAAATCAATCTACTTAACATCAATGTGGTATTCACATAAATTTAAGATTTACATACATAAAAATCATACATAATTTATTAGAACAATGTAAAACAACAGAATCACATTTAAAATCTTGGAATATTTAGCTCTAGTGGATAAGTGGAGGATGGGCTAGGGGAATACAGATAATAAATACATGAATAAAACACAAGCCTGAAATTTGGTGAGCAAGGCGATAAAAAAATGAAATTAAAATAAGAGGGCACAATTTTATTAAAATCTATGCATTGTTGCAATCTTAAGCAGAAAAGTCATGTTAAATATGAAGTATTTTTGGCTGTTTTTTATTTCTATGTCTCTTCTATTAAATGAAAGAGAACAATTACTATTGTAAGTAGGAATACAGCTAGAAAGTTTGGAACATTGTTTTTTGAGGTTTTTCAACATAATTATTAAAAACAAATTGAGCTTGCAATTCAGCCTACTAAATTACGCCAGAAAATATTTGTTGGCACAATTTCTAATGAGAATCTGTCACACCTATGTGAGCTTAATAAACTTTAAATTCAGAACTAGAAAAGAAGTTGTAGATTATATACTGGGAGAAACTAGTGCACAGCTATTAAAAGACAAAAAAAGAAAACAGAACACCAAGATGGAACCATGAAGAAATTAAAAATCTAAACAGATATATAACTAGTAAGGAAATTGAATCAGTAATAAACAACCTCTTAACAATGAAATCCCAGGACCATAAGGCTTCACTATAGAAGTCTACCCTTTAGGTGTAGCACCTGTGGCTTAAGGAGTAGGGCACCGGCCTCATATACCGGAGGCGGGGGGTTTGAATCTGGCCTCGGCCAAAAAAATAAGAAAAAGTCTACCATTTAAAGAAAAATGAACACCTATTCTCTCAAACTCATCCAGAAAATTGAAGAGGAGGAAATGTTCTCAAACTCATTCCATGAGGCTATGAGGCCAGCTTTACCCTCATACTAGAATCAGGAAAAGAAACAAGAAAAAAGAAAATGACAATATCCCCAATGAAAAATGATGAAAAATCTTCCACAAATACTTGCAAACCAAATTCAACAACTCTTTAACAGGATTATGCAACGTGGCCAAGTGGGATTTATTCTTGCAATACAGGAATGATTCAATATATGAAAATCAATCAATGTAATGCACAGAAAGAAAAACAAAATGGCATAACTGTCTCAAAACAGAAAAAGCATTTGAAAAATTCAACACTGTTTCATGATAAGACACTTAACAAACTAGGAATAGAAAGAAATGACCTCAACATAATGAAAACCAACTATGACAGCCCACAGCCAACATCACACTCAATGGTGAAATCCTGAAAGTGCCTCCTCTAAGATAAGAAACAAGACGAGGATGCCCACACTTGCCACTTCTATTGAACAATGTCCTGGATGTCCTAGACAGAGCAATCAGCCAGGCAAAAAATAAAGGCATCCGAATTAGAATGAAGGAAGTAAAATTATCTCTGTTCACTGACGTAATCTTATATGTAGAAAACACTAAAGTTTCCACACAAAAAACTGTTAGGTCTAATAAACAAATTCATCAAAATTCTTGCATTTCTATAGGCTTATAGTGAAAGACCTGAAAAGGGGAACTAAGAAAAGAATTCCACTTACAATGACATTAAAGAGGACAAGGTATTTAGGAACAAACTTAACAAAGGGGGCATGAGACTTCTACACTGAAAAGTATAAAATATTGCTGGAAGAAATTAAAGAAGACTTTCTATTGTTAAAATGTCCATTTTATCCAGAACAATCTACAGATTCAATGCAATCTCTAACAAAATCCCAACGGCATTTTTTTCCAAAAGTGGAAGAAAAAATCCTGAAATGTATAAGAATTTCAAAAGGCAACAAATAACAACAATGAATCTTGAGAAAGACAAACAAAGCTGGAGGCCTCAGACCTCTTGATTTCAAAACATATTACAATGTTACAACAATCAAAGCAGTATTATATTGATGTAAATATAGACGTATACATAGCAGAACAATGGAACAGAATGGAGAGCCCAGAAATAGATGTTTACATGTATGGCCAAATCATCTTCAACATGAGTGCTGAGACAATGGGGGAAGGTTTGTGTCTATGAGAAATAGTGCTGAGGAAACTGGGTATCCACATGCAGAAAAAGGAACTTGGATTATTAGTTATCACCTTATGCAGAAATTAACTCAAAATGGACAAGAGCCTAAGCATAGATCTGAAACCACATAAATTACGAAAGAAAACAGGTGAAAAGCCTTCATGACATTGATGTTGAAAATGATTTCTTGGACATGACACCAAAATCACAGGCAACAAAAGCAAAAATAGACAAACAGGACTACTTAAAAACTTAAAAATGTTTGTGTACCAATGAAAACAGAGTGAAAAAACAATTTGCTGAATAGGAGAAAAAGTATTCAAACCATACTTCTGATAAAGGGTGGTATGTCCAGAATATATATATATATATAAAAAAAAATGCTGTAACTCAACAACACTATCAATGAAAAAATAAATGAATTCATTAAGAAAGGGGCAAAGAACTTTTCTCCAAAGATGATATACAATGGCCAATAAGCATATTAAAAAAATCACTAATCAGGTGGCGCCTGTGGCTCAAGGAGTAGGGCGCCGGTCCCATATGCTGGAGGTGGCAGGTTCAAACCCAGCCCTGGCCAAAAACCACAAAAAAAAAAAAAAAAAAAAAAATCACTAATCATCCAAGTCAAAACCACAATCAAGTATCATTTCACATGTATTAGGATGGCTGTGTCAAAAATCCCAGAAAAAAAATAAGTGTTAGGGAGGTTGTGGAGAAATTAAAACCCTTGAGCACTGTTGATGGGAATGTATTATAAAATGGTGCACCTCCTACCAATAACAGTATGGCAGCTTCTCAAAAAATCAAAACTAGAATTACCCATATGATCCAGCAATTCTACTTCTGGGTATATATTCAAATATTGTAAACAAGATCTTTTAGAGATATTTATAAACCAAAGGTCAATGCAGTATTATTTGCAACAGCTAAGAGGTAGGAACAACCCATGTGTCTGTAGACAGATGAATGGAGAAGTAAAATGTGATATATACATGCCACGGTCATAAAAAGGGAAAGCCACGTCCAATAACACCAATGAACACTGAGGGTCATCGTGCTAAATGAAGTAAGCCAGTCACATGCACATGTGTACACACACATACACAAAACCATGCATTATTCCATCTACATGAGTTACCTAGGGTAGTCAAACTCCTAGAAAAGGTAAGTAGAACAGTGGCTACCACAAGCTGGGTGTGGGTTGTTGTTCAGTGGGTACAGAATTTTGGTTTTATAAGATGAAAAAGTTCTAGAGAGCAGTTACCCAGCCACATGGTCATAATTAGCACTATTGTACTGTTCCCTTAAAAATACTCGAGATGATACATTTTACATGTCTTTTACCACAATTTCTACAACAGGCAAAGGAATAGTACTGAGATGCAACGGACCAAGGAGGTGAAGGCAACACTGTAAAGATACAAGCCCTAAAATAGCCCGGCTCTGCAAAGGAAGGCCACCCCTCACTTGGTTCCCTTTCAGCATAACCTAGTTAACACGGACTTACTTTTGAACATCTTCTCCCAAATAATGAAAATGTTTATTTAAAATTATAAAAATAATGCTTATCAAGAAACATGCCACAAAAATGAAGGAGTTTAGGAAGACAGGGGGAGGTAAAGTGCAGTGCATGGGGAGGTTGGGGGACTCTGCAGGGCCTGAGCACTGCCCCTGCACAGAGAAGGGACAGGACCCAGGTCAGGGAGACCCCAGAGGGGTCCAAACAATGAAACATCCCATTAGCACATTAGATAAAATAAATCCACACCATCATTTCAGGGGATTTTCAGGTAGAATATTAGTAAGGAAGAGAGGATGAAGATAACACTTTATTCACATATCCAGTATTACAATTTCCAGGTTGCTAATTATTAGTTGACACCTAATCATTACACATACATATGGGATACAGAGCGTTTCAACCCTAGTGACAGCCTTTTATTTAACATGTTACTATTATGTTGATGAACATCAAACTTAAAGGTTTTCATAATTTCTCTCACAAAGATAGTACCCAAAATAACATCTTCCCAAACAATATTTTTATTTTTGTTTGTTAAAGCTGGATCTTGTGCTGTTACCCAGGCCAGAGTATAGCAGTGAGATCGTAGCTCACTGCAGCTTCCAGCCCCTGGGCTCAAGCAATCCTGCTGCCTAGCTGGGGTTCCAGGTGCGGGCCACCAACCCGGGTCTCCCATAAAATATATAAGGTCCTCGAACTCAAGTTCCCATCTGAGGATTTTCATGAATGTAAAATGTGTAGTTGGAGAAGGAAGGTTGTTCATGACCCCTGTTGATAACGATAACAGGTATATCAAAACAACACAATCCAAACCACATCCCAATACATATCACACGCAACACACTCACACACAGTCCAGAGCACACACCAACACATATCACACACACATGCATGTGCACAGGCACACTTCACATCAGACACCAAACACACACACAACACACATGGGCTTCTATTCAGTGCACTCTGTAAGGGGGAGAAATTGTGCTAAATTCACGAAACATTTTCATAAAATTTGATAACAGTTTTAGAATCATGAAAGTCAAATTGCAGGTTACACAGAATGTTTGCCCATCCAGAATGACACAGTCCACAGCCTTGCAGATCACAGTTTCACATATTTGATATTTGGGGCATCTGGTTGGTTTTTTTTTTTTTGTTTGTTTGTTTGTTTTTTGGGAAAAAGAGATTTTTCTTTTTCCAAGAAATTGCACCAATATAAAGCAAAGCTCTAGTTGATGCAAGTGTGTTGTGTAGGTGTTAGCAGTACTGCCCTCACTATGCACTCACTGGACAGTAGTGCAACCCCAAGAAAAGGATGGTAGGGCATCTGGTTTTATAACTACTATTTCATTGCACAGAAGTTAGCACCCCACTGGTCTTGGACATTGTACTAAGAGCTTCCATAAATACTCCCAATTTAGTCTTCACATGAAATCTTATAAGATAAATATTTTGAATACCAGATTTATAAAAGCTAAGGGGAAAATTAGAAAAGTTAAAAACTGAGTCTCCCATACTGGATCCAGAATTTCCCTGTGGGGCAGCACTGTGGTCAAAGGCAAGGCTAGGGATTTTCAGGAAGTCTTGTATACACTGCAGACAGGCTCTCCTGTGGACCTGAGTTTGTTTTGGGAACAGCCTGCTGGTGACCTACTGAGGGAGAAAGGCGAAATCCCCTTCAACGTCCCCATCCCTGCCCCTGCCTGAAATTCACTCACCGTCCCTGGGATTAAAATCTGAACCTTTGTGAATCAATGCATTCACAGAGAATATATCTGCTATTCGACACCCATCCCCAAAAAGGAGAGTCCTTTCACTTTATTCTTTGTCTTATCTGCAAATTTTGTGACTCTTTTTGAAAACCGAGATAGTAAAAGGCACTTACAGCTAACGTACACAAGGCAAGGGGACATTTCAAAACAAGTGAGAATATATTATAAATGTCTTACTACAAAAGTAACTGAGGTGATGGTTAATTAGCTTGATTTAAGCATTCTACATTGTATATCAAATCACCATATTGTACCCCATATAAGCATACAGTTATAATTTAATAAAAATTAAGTAAAAAAAATAATAAAAGGCACCTACAGCTAATGCTAATTGTCTGATCCTGTCATTGAAGGACAATGTGAAGTTGAGGCAGCCAGGGCAGTGTAAACAGTCTGCAATGAATAGCAGCCCTACTTCTGCTCTCCTGCTAAAACTGTCAAGAAATAGCGTACTCTCTCCCGCTTTTGGGGGCTGTACAACTTCAGATTTCCTTTCCATTTATCCACCGAATTTAGACACTCATGGCCAAGGTCACTGCCTTGATTAATGGCTCAAAGGTTAAAAGGAAAGTCATAGGCAAGAGAAAGAAGCAGCGGGGTTGCACTGGGAGGGGAGCTGCCTGGCTCAGAAGCACCTCACTAAGGATAACACCCTCGCCTGATGAAGAAGGATGATGTGATCTCCTGGCCATTAGTATGCGCTGGCAGTTCATCCTGAGTTGGAGAGATAGATAGCGCAAGCTAATTTATTTGAGAAAAGTTACACAGTTTGACACATCCTCTCTTTCTCTTTTCCTCCAGAGGATCTTGAACACTGCAATTAGGGAAAACTACAGTGTTAAAGGGAAGCCGTACAAAAGACCGGTTTGCTCTGTCCCCTTGGCAATGCCTTTTGCTTTCTTGTCACTTCTTTCATGTGTGTTCTATGAACCAAAGAGCTAATTTTCTAAGAAAACTATCCTGACAGTTCATTTAATAGCAAAGCCATGTAGAGGCAGCTTTTGCAGAGGGGGACTGGTTAAGGTTCTGTACTCACTATGTTGAAAAGACCCTAAATAGGATCTACTCTTAAAAATGAGTACAACCCAACCAAAATAGAACCAAATGTTAGGCACAGTCTTTCAGTTCAGAAAACTATTCATGGCTTTTTTTGAATAAAGATTAAAATTTTTGTTATTCATGTTGCCATTCTTAACACTTTTAATTGTTGTGATTGCCACCATGTCAACACAAAATTAAGTCAACCCAATTTAACTAGCAGATTTTGTTACTGTGCTCAGATGGGTTGTACATACAATATGGCTTTGTCAGAATGTAAAACAAAGAAAGTATAGAGTTAGTAGGGATTATAGGGGATAGCAGAGATCACAAAAGAAAGCCCAAAGAGCATCTACCTTCTGTAAGAGGACACAGTTTGGAGGCATGGCCCCAAAGAAATGAGACCAGCCAGAGAGAAATGGGACTAGACCATGAGAAATGGGCACTAGGACAAAATAAAAACTCATACCCCTTGTTCAAAGTTATAAAGAATTTCAAGATGGTAACAGGAGGGCTTCATGCCAAGCATGGAGATTCATAAAACTGCATATACAGCAAGCCTGGGAAGCAGTTATGCAGGGAATGGGTAAGAAAGAAAAGAACACACTATTTCATACCCACAAAGGGCTGTACCTCAGAGGTCATAGCACAGTGAAAAGGCAAGCTATAGAAGGGGAGAAACGTGTGCAAATTGCAGATCTTAGGGGGTTAATACTCAACATATATAAAGAAGTCCTATAACACCGCAATAAAAAAAAAAACTAAAAAGAAAAAAAATGGGCCAAGGACTTAAGTAGAACAATTTCTTGACTATGACATGAAATTACAGGCAATAAAAACAATAATAGACAAATGAGACTACATCAAAGAAAGACATTCCTGCATGAAAGGATGCAGTCAACAGAGTGCATAGACAATCTTTTGAACGAGGAGAAAATACTTGCAAATTATATATTTGATAAGGATTTAATACACAGGATAAAAAGAACTGCTACAACTCATCAAGAAAATATAAAATAAACTTTTTTAAATGGGCAATGGAGTTGAATCGACATTTTCCCAAAGAGAACATACAAATGACCAACAAGCATACAAGAAGATGCTCCACGTCACTATCGTTAGACAAATGCAAATAGAAACCACACGATATCATCTCAGAATGGCCACTATTTAAAAAAACACACACAGAGTAAATAACGAACAAGTGTTGGTGAGGATGTGGAGACAATGGAACTCTTGTACACTACCAGTGGGAATGTAAAATGATGCATCCGCTATATAAAACAATATGACAGTTCCTAAAAAAATTAAAAATAGAATTGCCACATGATCCAGAAATCTCACTTCTGTGTATATATTTGAAAGAACTGAAAATAAGTTCTTGAAGAGATATTTGCTCATCCTTGTCCACAGGGGCATTTTCCACAATACCCAAGCGGTAAAAGCAAACCATCTATAGATGAAGAGATAAATGAGATATATGTATTATATGTGTGTAAAATGGAATATTATTCAGCTTTAAAAATGAATGAAAGTCTGATACATGCTAAAACATGGATAAGCCTTGAGGACATTATGGCGAGAGAAATAACGCAGTCACAAAAAGACAAGCACTATAGGAATCCACTCATCTAAGGTGCTTAAAGCAATCGCGTTCACAGAAAGCAGAGTGGGGCTGCCAGGGACTAAGAGGCGGGAGGGGGATAAGGGATATTGTTTAATGCTTAAGAAGAGTTTCAATTTTACATAACAAAGAGTTCTGAAGACTGCACAACAATGAAAACACACTTAACACCACAGATCCAAACTGTACACTTAAAAATGGTGAAGAGTGTAAATTTTGTTATGTATATTTGACCACAATTAAAAAATTAAAAATTTTAAAATGCAAGTGAATGAGAACACAGTGCAATTTCCCCTGATTTCAGCAGTTACATCAGCTCTTAAACCAGGACTGTAACTTACCTCCCTAGTGAGGCTACCTTTTGGGGAAATCAGGGGCTAACGTGTTTTCTAAGAAATCCTTGTTGCTTCCCTTGCTTAAAAAAAAAAATTCATGCTCTCTTACCCCTACCTCTCTGGACCACACCTTCTGCTAAGTTTCAGCCCACTTCTTTGATCATCTCTCTCTTTCTCATGACTTCCCAAGTTTGCACTCACATTTTTTAGCTTAAAGTGATAAGAAAAAGAGGATGGAGATAGTTCTTTCTCCTAAGAGACCGATTTGGTTGGTTAGTTCCCACCTATTAGGTGCAATGTAGGGTTGTAAGGCACACTTTCTGGGTGAAGGACTCAACTACAACTCAGACTTTTGATTCTACCTTACAAACACAAATAATGTAACCTAAACATATGTACCCTCACATTAACCCATAATAAAAATATTTCAATAAAATAAAAAAAAATAAAAGTCTGCCATGAAAAGGTGATTATGTGCCATTGGTTTGAGAATTACAAACGTAAATATTATTTACCTTGCCTCACTGTTGTCTTGTCTGCTGTCTACACATTTAGGTCTGTTGGATTTCCAGTTAACTGCAAGAAGGAACATATTCAGATCTTGCTGTTGAGGCAACATCCATTCTCCTTGGGGCAATCTCAGGCTTCTTTGCCCTTCCCTCCAAAACTGGGGTGTCCTCTCATTCCCATTGTGCTCTCTCAGTTTTTATACTTGGCATAAACTTTAATTTTGAAATAATTCTTCCTGGAATCCGAAGCCCTCCCATGGCCCCCAGCCCATTTTTCTGAAGCAGACTGTGCAGAGTGACCCACTAAGCATGGGAATAAACCACAACTTCTTCTTTTTTTTTTTTTTTATTAAATCATAGCAGTGTACATTGATATAATCATGGGGCATCATTCATGTTTACCAAGTTTCACATATACCCTTGTAAGATGCACCGCTGGTGTAATCCCACCAATCCTCTTCCCTCTAACCATCTCCTCCCTTCCTCCCCTCCCTTTCCCCCTTCCCCTTATTCTTAGGTTGTAACTGGGTTATAGCTTTCATGTGAAAACCCTAAATTAGTTTCATAGTAGGGCTGAGTACATTGGGTACTTTTTCTTCCATTCTTGAGACACTTTACTAAGAAGAATATGTTCCAGCTCCATCCATGTAAACATGAAAGAGGTAAAGTCTCCATCTTTCTTTAAGGCTGCATAATATTCCATGGTGTACATATACCACAATTTATTAATCCATTCAAGGATCGATGGGCACTTGGACTTCTTCCATGACTTAGCAATTATGAATTGGGCTGCAATAAACATTCTGCTACAAGTATCTTGGTTATGATGTGATTTTTGGTCTTCCAGGTATATGCCCAGTAGAGGGATTACAGGATTGAATGTCAGATTTATTTTTAGATCTCTAAGTGTTCTCCATATCTCCTTCCAAAAGGAATGTATTAGTTTGCATTCCCACCAGCAGTGCAGAAGTGTTCCCTTTGCTCCACATCCGTGCCAACATCTCTGGTCTTGGGATTTTGTGATATAGGCTAGTGTCACTGGAGTTAGATGGTATCTCAAAGTAGTTTTGATTTTCATTGCTCTGATGATTAAAGATGATGAGCATTTTTTCATATCTCTGAAAGCCGTGCACCTGTCTTCTTCAGAGAAGTTTATCTTCAAATCCCTTGCCCAGCCTGCGATGGGATCCCATGTTCTATTCTTGCTAATGCATTTGAGTTCTCTGTGGATTCTGGTTATTAAACCTTTGTCAGAGAAATAACCTGCAAATATCTTCTCCCATTCTGAGGGCTGTTTGCTTGCTTTACGTACTGTGTTCTTGGCTGTGCAGCTTTTTAGTTTGATCAGGTCCCAGTAGTGTATTTTTGAAGCTGCTTCAATTGCCCGGGGGGTCCACCTCATAAAATACTCACCCAGACCGATTTCTTCAAGGGTTTTCCCTGCACTCTCCTCTAGTATTTTTATAGTTCCATGTCTTAAGTTTAAATCTTTGATCCAGAGAGAGTCTATCTTAGTTAATGGTGAAAGGTGTGGGTCCAGTTTCAGTCTTCTACAGGTTACCAGCCAATTCACCCAGCACCATTTGTTAAATAGGGAATCTTTTCCCCACTGAATGTTTTTAATTGGCTTGTCAAAGATTAGATAATGGTAAGTAGCTGGATTCATCTTTTGGTTCTCTATTCTGTTCCAGATATCTACTTCTCTGTTTTTGTGCTAATACCATGCTGTTTTGATCACTATTGATTTGTAGTATAGTCTGAGGTCTGGTAGCAAAATTCCTCCTGCTTTGTTTTTATTTCTGAGTAATGTCTTGGCTATTTGAGATTTTTTCTGAGTCCATAAAACTAACGATTGTTTTTTCAAGATCTTTAAACTATGACAGTGGAGCTTTAATAGGGATTGCATTGAAATTATGTATTGCTTTGGGTAGTATGGACATTTTAACAATGTTGACTCTTCCCAGCCATGAGCATGGTATGTTTTTCCATTTGTTAATATTTTCAGCTATTTCTTTTCTTAGAGTTTCATAGTTCTCTTTATAGAGATCTTTCACGTCCTTTGTTAGATAAATTCCCAAATATTTCATCTTCTTTGGCACTACTGTGAATGGGAGAGAGTCCTTAATTGTTTTTTCAACTTGACTATTGTTGGTATATATAAAGGCTACTGATTTATGAATGTTGATTTTGTAGCTTGAGACGCTGCTGTATTCCTTGATCACTTCTAAGAGTTTTGTAGTAGAGTCCCTAGAGTTTTCCAGATATATTATCATATCATCTGCAAAGAGCGAAAGTTTGATCTGTTCTGACCCTATATGGATACCCTTGATCGCCTTTTCTTCCCTAATTGCAGAGGCTAAAACTTCCATTACAATGTTAAAAAGCAATGGAGACAATGGGCAGCCTTGTCTGGTTCCTGATCTGAGTGGAAATGATTCCAATTTAACTCCATTCAATATGATATTGGCTGTGGGTTTGCTGTAGATGGTCTCTATCAGTTTAAGAAATGTCCCTTCTACACTGATTTTCTTAAGTGTTCTGATCATGAAGGGATGCTGGATAGTATCAAAAGCTTTTTCTGCATCAATTGAGAGAATCATATGGTGTTTGTTTTTTAATTTGTTTATGTGCTGGTTTACATTTATAGATTTACATATATTGAACCAGCCTTGAGACCCTGGGATAAAACCGACTTGGTCATGATGTATAATTTGTTTGATGTGTTGCTGGATTCTGTTTGTTAGGATCTTGTTGAATATTTTTGCATCTATATTCATTAGTGATATAGGTCTATAATTTTCTTTTCTTGTTGGGTCTTTTCCTCGATTAGGGATCAGGGTGATGTTTGCTTCATAGAATGTGTTAGGTAGTGTTCCTTCTTTTTCTACCTTTTGAAACAGGTTGAGTAACATAGGTACTAATTCCTCTTTAAAAGTTTGGTAGAATTCTGACGTGAAACCATCTGGTCCTGGGCTTTTCTTTTTAGGGAGGTTTTGTATGGTTGATGCTATTTCCGAACTTGACATGGGCCTGTTCAACATTTCCACTTGATTCTGATTAAGTCTTGGAAGGTGACGTGCTTCCAAGTATCAGTCAATTTCCTTCAGATTTTCATATTTCTGAGAATACAGTTTCTCGTAATATTCATTAAGGATTTTTTGGATTTCTGAGGAGTCTGTTGTTATTTCGTCTTTGTTGTTTCTGACTGATGAGATTAGAGATTTTGCTCTTTCTTTCCTGATTAGATTGACCAAAGTTTTATCTATTGTATTGAGCTTTTCGAGAAACCAGCTTTCTGATTTATTGATCTGTTGTATTATCCTTTTGTTCTCAATTTCACTTAATTCTGCTCTAATTTTGGTTATTTCTTATCTTCTACTGGACTTGGGGTTGGAATGTTCTTCCTTTTCCAGTTGCTTGAGATATCCCATTAAGTTGTTAACTTCCTCTCTTTCCATTCGCTTGGGGAAGGCTTTCAGTGCTATAAATTTCCCTCTTAGAACTGCCTTTGTGGTGTCCCAGTGGTTCTGATAGTTCGTGTCTTCATTGTTGTTTTGTTCCAAAAAATTGGCGATTTCTTTCTTAATCTCATCTCTGACCCAGCTATCATTCAGCATAAGGTTAACTTTCATGTTTTTGTATGAGTATGCAGATTCCTGTTGTTTACTCAGCTCAAGTTTTATTCCATGGTGGTCCGAGAAGATGCATGGAATAATTTCTATTCCTTTAAATTTACTGAGGTTAGACTTGTGACCTAAGATGTGATCCATTTTGGAATAAGTTCCATGGGCTGATGAGAAGTATGTGTATTCAGTTTTGTTGGGATGAAATGTTCTGTAGATGTCTGCTAAATCCAAATGTTGGATGGTTAGGTTTAAATCTAAGATTTCTTTGCTCAGCTTCTTGCTAGAGGATGGATCCAATACTGCCAAAGGAGTGTTGAAATCTACGACTATTATGGAGCTGGAGGAAATCAAGTTGCTCAGATCTGTTAGAGTTTCTCTTATAAATTGAGGTGCATTCTGGTTGGGTGCATAGATATTAATAATTGAGATCTCATCATATTGAGTATTACCCTTAACAAATATGAAGTGACCATTCTTGTCCTTCCTTACTTTTGTTGGTTTAAAGCCTATTGAATCTGCAAATAAAATTGCAACACCTGCTTTTTTCTGATTACCATTTGCCTGAAATATGGATGACCATCCTTTCACCCTGAGTCTGTATTTGTCTTTTAATTTAACATGTGACTCTTGTATGCAACAGATATCTGGCCTGAGTTTTTGTATCCAGTCAGCTAACCTATGCCTCTTTAGAGGACAGTTTAAGCCGTTCACATTAATGGAGAATATTGGTAAGTCTCATGAAGTTTTAGGTATTGAGTTTTTCAAAAGTCCAGTGGGCATTTTTAATCCTTTCGCCAGGGTGGAAATTGGAGTTTGATCTGAAGTTTCTGAGTGAGTTTACTTTTGTGGTATAAGATTGGGTGGTCATTATGGAGGATAGGTCTGAGAATATCCTGAAGAGCTGGTTTGGTTATGGCAAGTTTCTTCAACATATGAATGTCATTAAAGTATTTAATTTCTCCATCATAAATGAAACTCAGTTTTGCTGGATACAAGATCCGGGGTTGAAAGTCATTTTGCTTTAGGAGATTAAAAGTCGGTGACCACCCTCTTCTGGCTTGAAAAGTTTCAGCAGAGAGATCTGCAGTCATTCTAATATTCTTCCCTTTGAAGGTAATGGTTTTCTTTCCCCTGGCAGCTTTAAGGATTTTCTCCTTCATATTAACTTTAGTGAAGCTAATTATGATATGCCTGGGGGATGCCTTATTGGGGTTAAGTAGTGCTGGGATTCTGAAGCTGTCCGCTATTTGAATTTCAGAATCTCTAGGCATGTCTGGAAAATTCTCTTTCATAATTTCATGCAGAAGGGCCTCTGTGCCCAGTGAGGCCACTTCATCTGTTTCTGGAACTCCAATGATTCGGATATTCACCTTCTTCAAATTATCCCAGAGCTCTCTGAGAGAGTGATCCATTTTTGCTCTCCATTTCTCTTCATCTTTGAGAGTTTGGGAGTGTTCAAAGGCTTTATCTTCAATGTCAGAAATCCTTTCATCTGCTTGCTCCATTCTGTTGCTGAGGGATTCTACTGTATTTTTCATATCTTTGAGGGCTGTAAATTCTTGCTTCAGTGTGTCTAAGTCTTTGGTGGTTTTGTTTTTAAATTCGTTAAATTCTTGAGACAACTTTTGAATTTCTCCTCGAATTCCTAATTCCACTTTGTTATTCTTGTCTGCAATCCAAATTCTGAATTCGATTTCTGACATCTCCGCCAGTTGTTTATGAATAGGATCTTCAATTACATCTGCCATATCTTTCCTGGGGGGGGGGGTTGATCTATTCTGGTTATTCACGTTACCAGAGTTTTTCCGCTGATTTCGCCCATGGTAGTTTTTCTCCCTCTGATTTTTTTCCCCCTGTACAGTGTTGTGGCCTGAGAAACTGGGGCCCTGTCTGGTGTGGTGGTGCTAAGTGGTTCTGTCTTGTTTTCAGCTGGTTTCTGTTCCACCCTAGTGAAACAGATACTCTGGATTGAAGTCTCAGCTGTGGAGAAATATCAGCAATTAAGTCACCCCACCCCCCACCAGCAAACAATTGGAAAAGAAAAATCAAACCTTCCTACCACCGTGTACCCAGGGCACCACCTGATTTGTCCTCAGGCGGTTGGTTCAGTTCAAAAAGTCCAAATCAATTGTCTCAGTCTGCACCGGGACTAGCCTCCAGAACTCATTGTGAGTGACAGGGAGCGCTGGGAGCTCAGAAATCCAGGTAGAGACTGTATATAGTTTATACAGTTTTATGCCTGGCAGGAGGACGCCGTGGCACCCTAGGGGAGGTAGGTCCAGTTTTTAGAGGGTCTCTCCCATGGACTGTAGTGGGAGGAATTTTGAACTCTGCCCGGTTGTTTGTGGGACACTCTGAGCCGTTCTCATGGGGGAGGGGACTCCCGTCTGCTTGGTGATGGATTTTGTACCTTTTGTTTGTATCCTTGTGGTTGCAGCTCACCTCAGTGGGGTTGACGTGTGTTCTTCAACCTTCTCTCTTAGTGCAGCTCAAATCCACCAGGTTACTTGCTGAATTTTTGTCCTTTAACTCTCCTACTGGACAGGAGCCTCTGTGGAAAGCTGGCTTCAGTCAGCCATCTTGTCTCCTCCCCCCACAACTTCTATTCTTATTTATTTTTAATTTCTTCCTTTGTTTGTAATTGTTCAGCCATTGTGTCTATTTTATAAGGCACATATATGATGTTTTGTTTTAAGAAGTATGTTAGAACGTTTCTATAATTTATATAAAATCAATGCATGTATATTGAGGAAGGTGCTTTGCGAAGGCAGGGGGTTGTGCAATTTAAATATATGGGAACAACCAATGTGCTGGATCTTTGCCAAGTCTTTGGAGCTCAACCTTGTCCACTGATGATCCAAGGGTTGGCTGAAGTCCTGCTTCAAATGGAATGGACCACCCAGCATCATGACTATTCAATCACCTCCAATCCTCAGACAAGACTTGATTAGGTATGAAAATCAGCCCAGTTGAAACCAGTGTTTCTGTATCCTCTTGCAAATTACTCCTCACTCTGAGACCACAGGGGGGAAGCAGAATGATGAAAGCTAGACCTTTTAGGTAGCTGTTCTCTGCTACTCCATGCCTAGCAAGCCCCTATAAATTGTGACAGCTGCTAGATGTATGCATGGGTAGAGGGAGAAAGGGACTGTGAAACAAAAGGAAACCACAGAAGAACTATAGATTTGGGGTGAGGATTAGGTAGCAGCCACACTTCACCTACCTTTTGCTACTATACAATGGACTGAGAGGCTCCCATGTACTTCCCAGTGGCACCCTGTATTTATGCCTCTAAAGCACATCTCTCATACTCTTCCCACATGAGTGTCATACCTGACCAACTACGAAGGGGGCTATGGAGTGACCAAGATGTCAGAAGTTCTACTACTGATGCTCCATGACAGTAGCTTGTATTACTTACAAAACAAGTCTCATTGTAGGCTCTAAAAGAGAGGAGAAAAACCAATCTTACCATCCATTATGTCCTGTGAACCCTGACTCTCAAAGTTGGTACAGGAGGACATTTGACTTGCTTAGATGCCTGCATGAAAAATATTCTACAAATGAATACTACATGGTGTTGCCAACAAATAGAAGATCTTATATCTGATACAATAAATCCTGCCAGATTATATAATGCCCTCCTGTTTATTTTCAAGATATAAGATTTATAGGAAGACATGATCTATAATAAGTGGTAATCTGCACCAAGTTTTGGGCAACTTTTGCTTAAAGTTTGGCAGAATCCTTGGAATATTTTTTGCTTCACATCTCATTTTCAGATTTAATCAGCTATGGAAGCTAGATTCAAGTAAATGGAAGAATTTCCCAGCATTATAGATGAGTAGTTCTTAAGAATTGGCTGAAAGAGAACACGGTAATGTCCTTGGGCTAAATATGCAACCTGGGCATCGTAATAGTTTTAATCTCTAGAAGGGACCTGGTATTAGAGAGCAGGCACCTCTCTCTATCCTGAATTCTTCCATCATTTTCAGTTTTGTCCTTTGTATACCTTAGAGGATCCATCTCATTATGACATGAGAAGGACATTGACTACTCTTAAAAAATGACTAGAATAAATGAAAATTACAAATGATTTGAAAAGGCCATGTTTTAGAATAGTGTTCACACCACTTTAGTAGAATTGAAAGATGAAAAGTACTGGAATTTCACCTTGCCTTTCATGGCAGGGTCTGAAAGGCTAGTCCAGAGCAAGAAAGAACATGACCACCAGGAGCACTGAAAAGTCAGGTGGGGCCGCACCCTCTGGGCCAGAGTGCTCCACTCAGCATGGTTCTACCTGTTATCTCAGGTAACACTTCTGTTAACCTATGAGTAAGGTATTATTGGCACACCCTATACATACCTCATAAAACAAGACAAAAACTGAGCTATTAAAAAATGAGGCACAAAGACTGAAGTAACTCACCCAAGGTTAGATAGTAAATTGTGAGAATTTAAGTCTATCACCTTAAAACTGAAACACTTTGTTGCCGGATGGATTCCAGTTGAACAAAATTAAAGCAGGAAAGAACCCCAAGACATCACAGGTGACATAGCAACAGGCTTACCTATGCCACAGAATATGTTGGGGGGGGGGTCATCTTCCTTTGAAGTAAGAAATAAAGGAAAAGGTTTAAATAAGCCCAAAATACACCCTGATATTATTGGCCACTGGTCACAGCATCATTGAACAGAAACTAAGCAATGGGACACATCAGTGACAAAGAGAATTCCCAGGGACACTCAACGATGGAAATTCACCCCTACGATATGTAAAATTAATTGTTTTACCTTTTTACCTAATAAAAAGAAAAGTAGAAAATTCTTTAAAAGAAAAAGTTAATTCCAAGAAAAAGTACTAGAAGTTTGCAAGAGGGACTTTACCTAACAAATACAATCAGTGTAACCTGGCTTATTGTACCCTCAATGAATCCCCAACAATAAAAAAAAAAAAAAAGGAAAAAAATAGCATTTTTACACTACCTGTGCCATACTGTGTTTATTCCAAGTGCACGCGTAGGGCACGGAAATGCATCAGTGCAAAAAGAGCACTGAGTGCTGCCAAAGCTCACTGGTGTGTTCATGACTGGTCTAGAAATACCTGCCATAAACTGCTGCAGGACCCTCAAACTACACCATTTAAAGGATGGCGCAGAACATAAATATTCAGTAATAGGCCCTCACATTTAATAGCTCTAGGTAGAGCTTGCCAAGTGCCCTATGTATGTTGGCAAATATGTGCCCTAGATTTAGCATCTACTCGTGAACGTAACTGTTCCTCACTATTTTATTTGATTGACAAAACTAAGAGGTTTCCACTTCCTGTAAATTCAGAAGGAAACAGACTTAGTGAGTTTGTTCCTAAGGACTATGCTAAAAAATAGTTAAAAACCTTTTCAACGACAAAAAATCAAGTCACAACACAAAGGAGGGAAGTCTGATCTCCCCACCCTCCAAATGCTCAGACTGTAAATACACTGACCTCGCTGTGTGCTACCCCACCGTTTGGCATCTTTTGCTCAAATGAGCCAAATGGGTCTGGGGTTCCATGTGCTGCTCTGTACTCTGCGGCAAAGCCTGTGTATTATCCCCGAGTCTGTGGCCAGGGACACACAGGCTGCCTCGGGGTGCTCCTCAGGGTCTCTTTACCCCTCTCCCACCTCTTAAAGGCCACACCTTCCAGGGAGCCCTTACTCTTTCTGAGCATTTCAGAAAGAAGAAATTTCTAAATTTCCCTCCTCAGAATTTCTATTTTCCTCTCTGTCAATATAATGCTTTGATATTATTCAAAATTTATAAACGTAAAGTAAAAAGTTTTTTTAAAAAAAATAGGAAGGTAAAGGAAAAAGAAAAAGAAGAGAGTGAGCAAGATGCATAGAAGAAAAACTTAAGGAAAAGAAGGACATTAAAAAAGGAGAAGAAAAAGAAAAATTCACCTTTTTTTTTTTTTTTTTTTTGAGACAGAGTCTCACTTTGTGGCCCTTGGTAGAGTGCCGTGGTGTCATAGTTCACAGCAAACTCAAACTCCCAGGCTCAATTGATTCCCTTGCCTCAGCCTCCCAAGTAGCTGGGACTACAGGCACCAGCCATGACTCCTGGCTACTTTTAGGCTCTAGCTCAGAATGGTCTCAAACCTGTGAGCTCAGGCAATCCACCAGCCTTGGCCTCCCAAATGCTAGGATTACAGGTGTAAGCCACCATGCCCAGTCCCATAAAAATATATTTTGGTAGATTTTTCTCTCTTACTTGTTTGATTTATATTTTAATATAGTTCTAATTGTGCTAAATATATATTTCCCTACACTTCCACCCTTCTCCCCCACACAAACATAACACGGCACAATAAAACATCTCAAAGAATCACTCTTTATAATGAAACATTTAAAAGGTACATAAGTTTTTACCACTCAACCATATCTGATTCTCATACTCATTTCCACTTTTGTGGAACACACAGATAACTTTCAATTTCTTGTTTTGTAAATTACTTTGTCTGAAGTTTTCTTATGGCACTGTGAAGTAAGATAAAGAGTTTAGAATTTGGAATTCAATCTGAATTCAACCTGTGGGTCTGCCACATAGAGGTTATAGAACTTTTGATACACCACTCACCACTCTCAGCCTCTGTTTCTCTATCTGTAGAATGAGAATTGAAATTAATAGTTTCCATAGGTGCATTTGATCATATCTCTGAGCACCAACTTCCTGAATCATACTCTCCCTGTAGAAACCAATTTATGCAGAAATCTAAACATGTTAGTCAAAACCTCACCCATAAGTAGCGATGATTGTGCCTGCCCAATCTAAGATACAATCCTGCACAAAGTCCAAGCAAAACGTTACTTATGCTATGGTTTATATTCTCTACAGATTATCATTTTTAGATCCATAAATCCATTTTCATTATACCCTCCACTTGGAGAGAAGAGGATTCAGTAAATACTCATTAAACAAATTAATAGTGTGAATCATTTGCTAAATCACACAGAGCCAGCAGAAACAGTCAGTTGCAAGTAATAAAGAAATGTATGGCCCAACTACTATATGCCATAATCTGTGCTATACAAAATAAGAGGCAACAATTCCTTTGGTTGCCTCGGCATTGTAGCTTCATATAGAATATAAATATCTCTCAACCCCATCCTAACTCACAAGTTCAGGATGATGATGATATTTGCATAGCACTTTTTTCTGTTACACATTTTTCTATGTAAAGAATGTCCCAAGTCTCTGAAATTCAGCTTATGAAATTTTAGAAGGTTTGAATAAAATCTGGGGCTCTTCTAAAACATCTACAAGATATCTGTGACTTCCCAAGGTAGTAAACTTCCCTTCTGCAGTTATATTTTTTACCCTGATGACCCAGAAACCTGCAGTCCCAATGTTCTTGCTCATTGTTCTTGGTCATGTGAGCCCAGAGATGAGCCAATGTGTCAGCTACCCAGTGGACATGTCAGCCTACAAAGAGGCTCCATTCTTTCAAGCTCTGACATGTGGGAAAGGTAGATTCTTATTGTCTGTGACTCCAACACGTTATCCAGAGCTTCCTGCTGGTGATGCCAAAAATGTGGAGGCACAGATGGAACAGTCTATTTAAAACGGAGTGACTGGAACTGACAGCAGCAGCAGATTAAAATTCAAGGAGCTGCAGAAACACAGAGCAGAAATCATATTTAGATAATTCATCATTAAAATTCAAATGATGGTTAATGCTTGCAAGTGGAGACGAGAAACATGTATAGAACACCAAATGCAGTTACACTTCAGGCAGACATTCCTCTTCTACGGGGGAATACCTAACAAAGCAAGGCAGGTCACAAAGAAGAGACCAAGCTGGAGAGACTGTTGTGATCATTCTTCCTGGCCAGGAAAGGCCAGGTCCACCACTCCTTTTCTGGCTAACACAGATAGAATGTTGGTTGCCAAGTAAAGGCTGATATTAAAAACCATTTTAAGACATCAAATTCCATCTGGGCAATCTTATTTTAATAGCAAACTCAATGAAATGAAATCTATTAGACATAATTTTTTTTTTTTTTTTGTAGAGACAGAGTCTCACTTTATAGCCCTCGGTAGAGTGCCATGGCATCACACAGCTCACAGCAACCTCCAACTCCTGGGCTTCAGCGATTCTCTTGCCTCAGCCTCCCGAGTAGCTGGGACTACAGGCGCCCACCACAACGCCCGGCTATTTTTCGGTTGCAGTTCAGCCGGGGCCAGGTTTGAACCTGCCACCCTCGGTATATGGGGCCGGCACCTTACCGACTGAGCCACAGGCGCCACCCATATTAGACATAAATTATAAGCTCACTGTTCATATACCAGTCAGCTAAGGCTGCTGTAGAAAAGTGCCCCAGACCAGGTGCCTTGAACAATAGCTGTTTATTTTCTTGCAGGTTTGGAGGCCAGAAGTCCAAGGTCAGGGTCAGGGGTGGTTTCCTGTGAGGCTTTTCTTTTTAGCTTGTAGATGGCTGCTTTCTTGTAGCCAATCTTTTCTCTGCAGAAAAAGAAAGAGAACCCTCTGATCACGCTTCCTCTTCCTTTAAGGCGTCATTCCTGGTGAAGTCACACCCATTCCTTGTTAAAGACCCCATCTCCAAATGCAGTCATAGTGGAAGTTAGAGCTTCCATATATAAATTTGAAAGGAGACACAATTCAGTTTGGAATATTCACAAGTACTCCTATGTTGACTGCTTAGAAAAAATCATTTCAAACTACTGAGGCAACCACTTTTAGTTCTGTGGTTGTCCAGCCTCTGGAAGGATGACTGAACTGTGAACCTCAATGCTTTCTTTACACCCTTAGTTCTAGAAACCCTGGAAGTTAAGGTGGGACTCTGATTCTATATTCAAACCCCTAAAACTTATGACCACATCTAGCTTTTTATCATTTATGCCTGCAAATACTCACTTATTTGATGTTTTGTTCTGGAGTTACCCTCATATTATACAACAATAAATCAGACAATCAACAATTATCCACTTAACAATCTATTCTGCTCATAATTCCTGATGAGGTGTTCCAAAAATTTGTAGGGGTTATTTTTGATAGTGGTGACAATTGAAAGACACTGCTACAATTCAGTGATTGAGATTCAGGTATGTTACACTTCACGTAAAATACAGGATGGTACCACAGAGTGGAGACCCATTTTGTATTCCGCCCAACTTCCAAATATTCGAGGAAAATGCACATGAGCAAAAAAAAAAAAAAGAGTATTTAAAACTATATCTGGTCTCCACTGCTTTTTAACATTGTAATGGAAGTCTTAGCCATCGCAATTAGGCAAGAGAAGGTGATCAAGGGTATCCATATAGGGTAAAAAGAGATCAAACTTTCACTCTTCACAGATGATATGATTGTATATCTGGAAAACATCAGGGATTCTACTACAAAACTCTTAGAAGTGATCAAGGAATACATCAGCATCTCAGGTTACAAAATCAACACTCATAAATCTGTAGCCTTTATATATACCAACAATAGTCAAGCTGAAAAAATAGTCAAGGACTCTATTCCATTCACAGTAGTGCTAAAGAAGGTGAAATATTTGGGAATTTCCCTACCAAAGGATGTGAAAGATCTCTATAAAGAGAACTATGAAACTCTAAAAAAAGGAATAGCTGAAAATGTTAACGAATGGAAAAACATACCATGCTCATGGCTAGGAAGAATCAACATTGTTAAAATGTCCATACTACCCAAAGCAATATACAATTTTAATGAAATCCCTGTTAAAGCTCATTGTCATACTTTAAAGATCTCGAAAAAATAATACATCGTTTTATATGGAGTCAGAAAAAAACTCAAATAACCAAGACATTACTCAGAAATAAAAACAAAGCAGGAGGAACTATGCTACCAGAAATCAGACTATACTATAAATTGATAGTGAGCAAAACAGCATGGTACTGTCACAAAAACAAAAGAGGTAGATGTATGGAACGGAATAGAGAACCAAGAGATGAACCCAGCTTCTTACTGTTACTTGATCTTTGATAAGCCAATTAAAAACATTCAGTGGGGAAAAGATCCCCTATTTAACAAATGGTGCTGGGTGAACTGGATGGCCACCTGTAGAAGACTGAAACTGCACCTACACCTTTCACCATTAACTAAGATAGACTCGCACTAGATTAAAGATTTGAACTTAAGACATGAAACTATAAAAATACTAGAAGAAAGTACAGGGAAAACTCTTGAATCCATAGAGAACTCAAACATATTAGCAAGAAAAGAACAAGTGATCCCATCTCAGAGTGGGCAAGAGACTTGAAGAGAAACTTCTCTGAAGAAGACAGGCACACGGGCTATGGACACATGAAAAAATGCTCATCATCCTTAATAATCAGAGAAATGCAAATTAAAACCACTTTGAGATATCATCTAACTCCAGTAAGATTAGCCCACATCACAAAATCCCCAAATCAGAGATGTTGGCGTGGATGTGGAAAAAATGGAACACTTCTACACTGCTGGTGGGAATGCAAATTAATACATTCCTTTTGAAAAGATATTTGGAGAACACATAGGGATCTAAAAATAGACCTGCCATTTGATCCTACAGTTCCTCTACTAGGTATATATCCAGAACACCAAAAATCAATTAAAACAAAGATATTTGTACCAGAATGTTTATTGCAGCCCAATTCATAATTTCTAAGTCATGGAAGAAGCCCAAGTGCCCATCAACCTATGAATGGATTAATAAATTGTAGTATATGTACATCATGGAATATTAAGCAGCCTTTAAAAAAAAGATGGAGACTTTACCTCTTTCACGTTTACATGGATGGAGCTGGAACATATGCTTCTTAGCAAAGTATCTCAAGAATGGAAGAAAAAGTATCCAATGTGCTCAGCCCTACTATGAAAGCAATTTCACATGAAAGCTATAACCCAATTATAGCCCAAGAATATGGGCAAAGAGGAGAGGGAGGGGAGAAAAGAGGGGAGAATGGGTGGAGGGAGTGTAACTGGTGGGACCACACCTATAGTGCATCTTACAAGGGTACATGTGAAATTTACTAAATGTAGAATATAAATGTCTTAACACAATAACTAAGAAAATGCTGTAAAGGCAATGTTAACTAGTTTGATGAAAATATTTCAAACTGTATATGAAACCAACACATTGTACTTCATGATTGCATTAATATACACAGCTATGATTTAATAAAATAAATAAATAAATAAAACTTAAAAGACTATATCTGGTAGAACCTAACTCTGTTTTTATATACAAATTATAAAAATTTTTCATAAAATTTCAAAAAATTTTTACTGTTTTTAAACAGTAAAAATAAAAATAAAATGTTTGGAATATATCATAGAGTAACAATATCTTAATGATATCTTCATGACCTTGATATAGTCAAAAATGTCCTAAATGAAATTTTAGAATGAAGACTTGGTGCACATAGCTCAGTGGTTAGGGTGCCAGTCACATACACCGAGGCAGGTGGGTTCGAACATGGCCCATGCCTGCTAAACAACGACAACTACAACAACATCAACAATGACAAAAAAATAGCCAGGCATTGTGACGGGCACCTGTAGTCCCAGCTACTTGGGCAACTGAGGAAAGAATCGCTTAAGCCCTTAAGCCCAAGAGTTAGAGATTACTGTGAGCTGTGATGCCATAGTACTCTACTGAAGGCAACATAGTGAAACTCTGTCTCAAAAAATAAAATAAAATAAAAATAAATCAAATAATGTAAGAATGAATATAAAAGAAAGTTTAACAGATTGGACTTTTATAAAAACTATAATCTCTTTTTTATAAAAAGATTAAAAAATTACTTAATGGGTACAATGTAAATTATTGGGGTGATGGTTATGCTAAAAGACCAGACTTCACAACTATGTTCATAACAAATCCACTCTTGTCCCCCCTAAATCTATAAAAAGTTTAAAACATAAAAGAAAGAAACCATTAAGAACATGAAAAGTTAAGTTGGAGAATGAAAGGCTATTGCTGTAAATATACAAGATCAAAAAACTTAGAATATACAAAGAAATCTTAAAAATCAATACTAAAAAGATAATTTGATGTAATTCCTTAACCTAGCCATTTCTTAATTGGAAATATTAAGTGCCAATAAAAATTAAAACGTGCTTGACCTCATTAGTAATCACTGAAATGCTAATAAAAAACCTGTGACATCCTACTTCTCACACATGAACCTGGCTAATTATAAAAGAACAAAATCTGATGATACCAAATGATGGTGAAGATGTGAAGCAACTAGAATATTTATCCAGTATTGATGGAAGCATAAATTAGTACAAACACTTTGATATTTTTGGCAATATCTATAAAAATATATGTACCTTAAGAACCAGCAATTCCACCCCTAGAAATATATCCAACAAAGATACACATGTATGTTTACCAAAAGACATCTGCAAGAATGTTCACAGCTGAATTATTCATAAAATGAGGAGGAAATGACACAAATGTCCATCAATAGTAAAAGAAATATATAATGATACATTTCTAAAACGAAATGCCATATCACTGTGAAAAAGGACAAACTACCATCGCACCTAACATAGATAAAACACACAAATATAATGCTAGGCTAAAGCAGCCTAACAAAAAGGACAGCCTGAAATACTTTTCCATTTATAAAAAAAGCCAAGTTGGGCGCACCTGTGGCACACATATACCGAGGGTTCAAGCCTGGCCCCGGACAAACTGCAATGAAAAATAGCCCGGCATTGCAGTGCCTGTAGTCCCAGCTGCTTGGGAGGCTGAGGCAAGAGAATCGCTAAGCCCAGGAGCTGGAGGTTGCTGCAAGCTATGACACCACAGCACTCTACCGAGGGTGACACAGTGAGACTCTGTCTTAAAAAAAAAAAAAAAGAAAAGAAAAAAGCCAACTTGACCTTTGCCTGAAAGAAGGTGGAAAGGTAGTAAATGGGTGAGAAAAAAGAGCACCTTCTGGGGTTCTGAGAATGCTCTTTTTTATTTGAGTAGACTCAAATTGGTATTTTTATTTTACAAAAATTTATAGAGATATATCTTTGTGATTTTCTGCATGTGTTAAACTTCAATAAAAAGTTTACTATACATATACATGTGTGTATGTGTGTGTGTGTGTGTGTGTGTGTGCAGAAAGAGAAAGAAACAGCACAGACCTGCAGGCTAGATTGAGACTACATGTTGGATAGCTTTAGTGTAACCACCAGGAAGTGCAATTGATTAACAAACAGGCAAGACCAATATCTTACTTCAGAATCTTCAGTGCTCCATGAAAATAGGTATTTTGCTGACTTTGATCACAGACTTTAGTACTCCCACTAGAAATTGGTAACTAAGGGTATTCTAAGAAGATGAGTTTTATTCTTGAGAGGGTCCTTCTCCATTGTCTTGGGTTACTTCCTGAGGCCATTGGCACCCACCAATCTGTCCATGAGTTAGGTGAGCTCTTTGCCATGGTGCAGGGAGATGTTCAGTACATCTGGGGATCTGAGGAGGGGGCATGTGGATCCCTTTCCTAAACAATCTTTTCTCATGTGGCAATTTTGTTTTCATGAAAATTAATCTTTTCAAACATTTCTCTAGTCTAACATCATTTGGTGCTGTACATTACAAGGGTAGATAGATTGAATCATCCATTAAGGAAAGTGGGTCTATATCTCCAGCGTTTTGCATCAGGCCGACTATGAATGTTTATTGTTGGCAGAATTCATGAATTATTCTATACTAGGTTTCTTAACTCAGGGTCCATGGAAAATAAGATCCAAAAGCTGGTTTAATTTCTGCTAATTACTAGAAATCAAACATCAATTTTGTGTGTATGTGTGCATGCAAGTTTCCAGTAAGAGATTTAGAGCTTTAATTTGGTTATCAAAAGCATCTTCAACTTTAAAAGGTTAAAAAAACCCAAAGTTATTCAGTAAATTTTGAATGCTGCAAATATCAACAATGAGAAGTGTCAAAGTATATTTGGATAATTTGATTAATAGAATGGCAAAGTAGCTCTGGGACATTTATCTGCACCTTGAGTCGCTTTGAAGTCAAATAACAGCTGCTGTTGCTGTATAAATTTTCAGGCAATTTGATTTATTGTGAACTTGACCCCTACAGGGTGATTTACATATGTTGGTTCTTCTGTCATGGCTGCTGGGGTGCCAGAGGCAGTGACCTGTGCTGCCTTCCACAGACCCTGTTTGCTCTCTCCCTTTCTTCCACTTTCTTCTTCTCCAGGTCAAGACAGAGCTCTCAATTTCTGGAGGAGTCTGCAATTTCAGGGCAGTTTTAGTTCCAGATCAAGCAAGAGTTCTCAGTCAAATCTGAGCCTAGCCCCAAAACACTGATTGAGAGGCTCTTATGAGGAACTAACTGTCCCACATCAGGCCTCATAGGTGATGCAAAGATAACAGAACAGTAAGAAAGGGAAAATAACTCCTTTTACAGGAGTCCACACCCAGGCATTGATCTTCACAGCACATGAAAGCTGCTGTGACTTCAGCACCTACAGACACTTCTCTACACACTGGGTTAGGTGCTTGGCACATACTATCTAATTTAATCCTCTTTGAGATAGTAATTACCTCCATTCCACAGACAATAAAACAGATGCTCAGAGAAACTACCTGCCTAAAAATGGCAATAAATGCTATTAAGAAAGATATCATCCACTAGGAACTTGACTCAGCATTTCACCAGTTCACGTGTCATTGGCTTTCATAGAGGAGTGAAATCAGAAACCTATGAGATCCTTTAGGAGAATGCTTGGTTTTTACAAGATGCTATTGACTATTACTGTGTTGAAGATAGTGAGTTCGGCAGAAAAGAAAAAAACAATCTTGGCTGGCTGTGAGCAAGATGGCAGCCGAGTAACAGCTTCCTTGCATCTGGGCACCGTGAGTCTGGGGATATAGGACTCCAGGCATCTCTGGCTGGTGGGATCTGCCTATCATCACCCCTGAGAGGATACAGGGGGTCAGCGAGAGACTTCTGGACCCCAAGAGGAGGACTAAAACAGTGGAAAACCAGCAAGTGGTTGCGTGGATTCAATCCGTCTAAACCCGCCCGCAACTTCCACAGGCACAAGAACTAAAAGAGCAAGAGGAAGTGAAAGGAAAATTAGGGCAAGGAAACAGATAAAAGAAATCACCCATGAGGAAGAATCAGCAGAAAAATCCAGGCAACATGAAGAACCAGTCCAGAACAACCCAGCCAAGGGACCATGAGGTAGCTACTGCAGAGGATTCCACCTATACAGAAATGTTAGGAATGACAGAAAGGGAATTTAGAATACACATGTTGAAAACAATGAAAGAAATGATGGAAACAATGAAGGAAACTGCTAATAAAGTGGAAAATAACCAAAAGGAAATCCAAAAACAGAATCAAATCAGAGATGAACAATATAAAGAATATAAAAAGGATATAGCAGAGCTGAAGGAAATGAAACAGTCAATCAGGGAACTTAAAGATGCAATGGAAAGTATCAGCAACAGGTTAGACCATGCAGAAGAAAGAATTTCAGAGATAGAAGACAAAGTTTTTGAGATAACTCAGATAGTAAAAGAGGCAGAAAAGAAGAGAGAGAAAGCAGAACGTTCACTGTCAGAATTATGGGAATTTATGAAGCATTCCAACATACGAGTTATAGGAATTCCAGACAAGGAAGAAGTATGCCCCAGAGGAATGGAAGCCATACTAGAGAATATTATAAAAGAAAATTTCCCAAATATCACCAAAGATTCTGACACACTGCTTTCAGAGAGCTATAGGACCCCAGGTCGCCTCAACTCTAACCGAGCTTCTCCAAGACACATTGTGATGAACCTGTCCAAAGTCAAGACAAAAGAAAAGATCTGCAAGCTGCCAGGAGTAAGCGCCAGTTGATCTACAGGGGCAAATCCATCACATTGACCGCAGACTTCTCTAATGAAACTTTCCAAGCAAGAAGACAATGGTCATCTACCTTTAATCTACTTAAACAGAACAATTTCCAGCCCAGAATTCTGTACCCTGCTAAGCTAACCTTCAAAATTGACAGAAAAATCAAATCATTTACGGATATACAAACATTGAGGAAATTCGCCACAACAAGACCAGCTCTACAGGAAATACTTCAACCTGTTCTGCACACTGACCAACACAATGGATCAG
Organism: Nycticebus coucang; assembly: GCF_027406575.1. NCBI lineage: Eukaryota > Metazoa > Chordata > Mammalia > Primates > Lorisidae > Nycticebus > Nycticebus coucang. The sequence goes on along the minus strand of NC_069783.1, from coordinate 101,531,130 downwards.
CAGCAAAGTAAGAACTCAGAAATTAAAGGACAGAACCAAACCTCCACACTGATGCAAAAGATAAAACTAAGCAATGGACTCTCACAAAATAATACGAATAGAATACTACAACACTTATCAATTATCTCAATAAATGTTAATGGCTTGAATTCCCCACTGAAGAGACATAGATTGGTTGACTGGATTAAAAAACACAAGCCATCCATTTGCTGTCTGCAAGAAACACACCTGGCTTCAAAAGACAAATTAAAGCTCCGAGTCAAGGGTTGGAAGACAATTTTTCAGGCAAATGGAATTCAGAAGAAAAGAGGAGTTGCAATCTTATTTTCAGATACATGTGGATTTAAAGCAACTGAAGTCAAAAAAGACAAAGATGGTCACTTTATATTGGTCAAGGGAAAAATACAACAAGAAGACATTTCAATTCTAAATATCTATGCACCCAATTTAAATGCTCCCAGATTCTTGAAACAGACCTTACTCAGTCTGAGCAATATGATATCTGATAATACCATAATAACAGGGGACCTTAACACTCCTCTTACAGAGCTGGACAGATCCTCTAAACAGAAATTAAACAAGGATATAAGAGACTTAAATGAGACCCTAGAACAACTGTGCTTGATAGACGCATATAGAACACTCCATCCCAAAGATAAAGAATATACATTCTTCTCATCACCCCATGGAATATTCTCCAAAATTGATCATATCCTGGGACACAAAACAAGTATCAACAGAATCAAAAGAATTGAAATTTTACCTTGTATCTTCTCAGACCATAAGGCACTAAAGGTGGAACTCAACTCTAACAAAAACGCTCTACCCCACCCAAAGGCATGGAAACTAAACAATCTTCTGTTGAATAACAGATTGGTGAAGGAAGAAATAAAACAGGAAATCATGAACTTCCTTGAGCATAACAACAATGAAGACACAAGCTACCAAAACCTGTGGGATACTGCAAAAGCAGTTTTGAGAGGAAAATTCATCGCTTTAGATGCCTACATGCGAAAAACAGAAAGAGAGCACATCAACAATCTCACAAGAGATCTTATGGAATTGGAAAAAGAAGAACAATCTAAGCCTAAACTCAGTAGAAGAAAAGAAATATCCAAAATCAAATCAGAGATCAATGAAATTGAAAACAAAAGAATCATTCAGAAAATTAATGAAACAAGGAGTTGGTTTTTTGAAAAAATAAATAAAATAGATAAACCATTGGCCAGACTAATGAGGAATAGAAAAGTAAAATCTCTAGTAACCTCAATCAGAAATGATAAAGGGGAAATAACAACTGATCCCACAGAGATACAAGAGATCATCTCTGAATACTACCAGAAACTCTATGCCCAGAAATTTGACAATGTGAAAGAAATGGATCAATATTTGGAATCACACCCTCTCCCTAGACTCAGCCAGGAAGAAATAGAGCTCCTGAACAGACCAATTTCAAGCACTGAGATCAAAGAAACAATAAAAAAATCTTCCAACCAAAAAATGCCCTGGTCCAGATGGCTTCACTCCAGAATTCTATCAAACCTTCAAGGAAGAGCTTACTCCTGTACTGCAGAAATTATTCCAAAAAATTGAGGAAGACGGAATCTTCCCCAACACATTCTATGAAGCAAACATCACCCTGATACCAAAACCAGGAAAAGACCCAAACAAAAAGGAAAATTTCAGACCAATCTCACTCATGAACATAGACGCAAAAATTCTCAACAAAATCCTAGCCAATAGATTACAGCTTATCATCAAAAAAGTCATTCATCATGATCAAGTACGCTTCATCCAGGGATGCAAGGCTGGTTCAACATACACAAGTCTATAAACGTTATCCACCATATTAACAGAGGCAAAAATAAAGATCACATGATCCTCTCAATAGACGCAGAAAAAGCATTTGATAAAATCCAGCATCCTTTTCTAATTAGAATACTAAAGAGTATAGGCATGGGTGGCACATTTCTAAAACTGATTGAAGCTATCTATGACAAACCCACAGCCAATATTTTACTGAATGGAGTAAAACTGAAAGCTTTTCCTCTTAGAACTGGAACCAGACAAGGTTGTCCTCTGTCACCTTTACTATTCAACATAGTGCTGGAAGTTCTAGCCAATACAATTAGGCAAGACAAGGAAATAAAGGGAATCCAAATGGGAGCAGAGGAGGTCAAACTCTCCCTCTTTGCTGACAACATGATCTTATACTTAGAGAACCCCAAAGACTCAACCACAAGACTCCTAGAAGTCATCAAAAAATACAGTAATGTTTCAGGATATAAAATCAATGTCCACAAGTCAGTAGCCTTTGTATACACCAATAACAGTCAAGATGAGAAGCTAATTAAGGACACAACTCCCTTCACCATAGTCTCAAAGAAAATGAAATACCTAGGAATATACCTAACGAAGGAGGTGAAGCACCCCTATAAAGAAAACTATGAAATCCTCAGAAAGCAAATAGCAGAGGATATTAACAAATGGAAGAACATACCATGCTCATGGATGGGAAGAATCAACATTGTTAAAATGTCTATACTTCCCAAAGCAATCTACCTATTCAATGCCATTCCTATCAAAATACCAACATTGTACTTTCAAGATTTGGAGAAAATGATTCTGCGTTTTGTATGGAACCGGAAAAAACCCCGTATAGCTAAGGCAGTTCTCTGTAACAAAAATAAAGCTGGGGGCATCAGCATACCAGATTTTAGTCTGTACTACAAAGCCATAGTGCTCAAGACAGCATGGTACGGGCACAAAAACAGAGACATAGACACTTGGAATCGAATTGAAAACCAAGAAATGAAACTAACATTTTACAACCACCTAATCTTTGATAAACCAAACAAGAACATACCTTGGGGGAAAGACTCCCTATTCAATAAATGGTGTTGGGAGAACTGGATGTCTACATGTAAAAGACTGAAACTGGACCCACACCTCTCCCCACTCACAAAAATTGATTCAAGATGGATAAAGGACTTAAATTTAAGGCATGAAACAATAAAAATCCTCAAAGAAAGCACAGGAAAAACACTGGAAGATATTGGCCTGGGGAAAGACTTCATGAAGAAGACTGCCATGGCAATTGCAACAACAACAAAAATAAACAAATGGGACTTCATTAAACTGAAAAGCTTCTGTACAGCTAAGGAGACAACAACCAAAGCAAAGAGACAACCTACACAATGGGACAGGATATTTGCATATTTTCAATCAGACAAAAGCTTGATAACTGGGATCTATAGAGAACTCAAATTAATCCACATGAAAAAAGCCAACAATCCCATATCATATATCAATGGGCAAGAGACATGAATAGAACTTTCTCTAAAGACGACAGACAAATGGCCAACAAACACATGAAAAAATGTTCATCATCTCTATATATTAGAGAAATGCAAATCAAAACAACCCTGAGATATCATCTAACCCCAGTGAGAATGGCCCACATCACAAAATCTCAAAACTGCAGATGCTGGCGTGGATGTGGAGAGAAGGGAACACGTTTACTCTGCTGGTGGGACTGCAAACTAGTACAACCTTTCTGGAAGGAAGTATGGAGAAACCTCAAAGCACTCAAGCTAGACCTCCCATTTGATCCTGCAATCCCATTACTGGGCATCTACCCAGAAGGAAAGAAATCCTTTTATCATAAGGACACTTGTACTAGACTGTTTATTGCAGCTCAATTTACAATCGCCAAAATGTGGAAACAGCCTAAATGCCCACCAACCCAGGAATGGATTAACAAGCTGTGGTATATGTATACCATGGAATACTATTCAGCCATTAAAAAAAAATGGAGACTTTACATCCTTCGTATTAACCTGGATGGACGTGGAAGACATTATTCTTAGTAAAGCATCACAAGAATGGAGAAGCATGAATCCTATGTACTCAATTTTGATATGAGGACAATTAATGACAATTAAGGTTTTGGGGGGGGAAACAGAAAGAGGGAAGGAGGGAGGTCGGTGGGACCTTGGTGTGTGTCACACTTTATGGGGGCAAGACATGATTGCAAGAGGGACTTTACCTAACAATTGCAATCAGTGTAACCTGGCTTATTGTACCCTCAATGAATCCCCAACAATAAAAAAAAAAAAGAAAAAAAGAATCTCTATCAGGTTCTCTGAGCCTTCTTAGCTGACACATCAAGGGCTACAGGCCTTGCACTTGGCATTCAGCCACCACAGAAGTAATAAGATTGACTGCTCAGAGCAGATGACCATACTGATTGTTAGGAGCTGTGCTAATTATTGCAGCCACCTACACCAACTGCAGAGGCTCCCCAGACTCTGGAGTTTCACTTGGCAATATGGGAATGTTAGGAATATAAATCCAACCTCTACTTTCAGACATCTCAGTATTACTCCCAGTGTGTACTTACAAAACTGTTTTCAATTGTTAATGGTGTCATGATAATCAACAGTGCTTTAAATAAGATGAAAGATTTAATCTTGAATGGACCTGTAAAGAACAGATTCACAGGGTATGCAGGAAGTACTGTCAAGATGCTGCTTCCTTTGAGCAAAACCTCTGAAACAAGGCAAAAAGGACAGTCCTCCCAGGCAGTAAGAAGTTGTGTCTAATGAAAGATGGAGTGACTATTCAGCAAACAAGAGAATAAGAATTGGATGCAGCCAACAATGAGAAGTTAGCATTTGACTTGTAGAGTCCTACAGAAACCAAATGGGAGTATGGTGTCTTTAAAGTAGCCAGTCACAGGGGGCTTTATGGTTAAGTAAATACGTACTTTCAAAACACAGGCATCTCGCCTTGTCTGTGCAATGCAGGAGCTGATTTATTTAACCCAATCTTTCTGAAATTTTCTAGAGCATTTTTATCTTTGCAGAGTTCAAAGAGACTTTACTAAAGAAAAATTTAAGTTCGAGAAGAAAAACCTACTGCATGGCATAGCCTATCCTAATCTAAATACATTACTAATGTCCGTATACTCAAATAATTTTGTCACCTTAATGAGTGATAGGCCTACACCCCAGTGTATGTCCAGGCAAATTCATTCTCAAAAAAAAACCCAGTCTAAGCATCAAAGGCTAAAAGGGAAGTGAAATGCCAATCTTCAACTTTCATATTTTGAAAAAATAAAATGTTAAATAAGTGTGATTTCTTCTCTTCTTCTGCTAACACTTCTCAAATACTCTTTTCACCAATTTTCTTGCATCCCATATGGACCTGGGGTCTATCATTAGCCAAATCACAACCCCCAAAACACATTTCTTTGGCTCGTCCTCCCTCTCTTTTTCTTCTTTCCAAGCTTTGTAATGTGTGGAAGGCCTTGGTCTCCAGGGCTGCGTTCTCTCCTTCCTCCGTACAATCTGTTCTATTCCTCCTTGTTCAAGAACCTCCCTGTTCGTTCTCCAGCTATGCAGCAAAATCTCTAGGAACAAAGCTACTGATAGTAAGATTCTTCTGGGGATGGATGGAATGTATGGGAACCAGGAGAGGAAACAAAGGTTAGTGGCAACAGAGCAATCTGAACAGTGCAGGGGAGAGGAAGGGGACCTAGGAACGTTCCATGTGAAAAACGTAATTTAAGGACATTTGTGAAAAAGCTGGGATATCCAAAAAAAGCTGATTTCGGTTAGTAGCACTATATGGTTTTAATTTCCTAGTTTTGATAAATGAGCCCTGATTCTGTAACATGTTAGCAGAAGGGAAGCTGAGAGAAGAATGTACTGGACTACTCTCCCTATCTTCATATCACTTCCATAAATCAAAAATTCCTGTCCAAGCTACTGAAGGAAAGCAATCACTAAGCACAAAATGTTTCAGGTTCTTTTGTTTCTCTGAATTATTTTAAATATTCATTTTCGTGTAGTAGCATAATGTAGGTGCCCATTATTTACCTATGTAGAATTTTCCAAGGTTTTTTTTCTTCGACCTCTCTTTTTGCAGAATTATCATTTGAATTCTTTTGTTTCAGTCCAAATTTCAGGTGTCTAAAATTGTAACAATCCACAAGCAGAACTAAAGACAAAGTGCAGAAGTTTCTTTGTAAAGACAATCAAAATTTTTTTTTCATTTCCCTAATACACTAAGAAAAACAGCTTTAATTCGTAGAATGCTCGCCAGATGTTCAGAATAGAAAATGACCGTCCTTAAAATTTGCCTCTAAAGAAAATTTAAATTAACTATTAGATAATTCTTAACTTTTTAATAGTAGTATGCAGAACAGCCCTTTCTTATTTTCTCTTCTATAGCTTTTTCTTTTCTTACAACAGATCATTACCCACATTAATTAGGCATGAAGAACCTCTTCATATCATCAGAGGAACTAGAACACGGTATGTTTTTAAGGACTTTCTAAGCATCTGATTAGATTTCTTCACAATGTTAGTATGAAAGAATTTTAATAACCCCATGGACTAAAAATGATTTGGCAACTGATCCATGTCATTCACAGAAAAGAGCATTTGCCTTCAGATTCATCTATCTGGCTCACAAGCCTCATGATGCATAGGAAAGAGCCCCAGTGAGGAGCCAGGAGCTGCCAGTGTAGACGTGCTTTGTGGTAACCAGCTTCTCCTTCCTGGTTGTTGTAACTGTAAAGCAGAAACACCCATTTTTCCAGCTCCATGTGTCCTTTTGGAAGGACATTACCCAGTTTTGCTTTCTCAGTTTTTCGGCATTCCTCTTTCTGCATTTCCTCCCTTCATCAAAAGAGGTGCGACATATTCAACTAGTGAATTTGGAAAAAAGGATAGGTATGTGTGTGGCTCACCCTCATGTGGACTTTGCTCAGCTGCCTCCCCACAGAGAAATGTCATCCTGTGCTGATTTCTCCCAGCCCACATGATTTCGAAGGAGTCATTGAAATTAAGTTTAGTTGGGTCCTATTAGTAATAAAGCTGATATATTGATCCTTATTTTGTTTGTACCTCTGTGTATTTTTTCAATTAATTCTGAACTCAAGAAATTAAGAAAGGAGTGTTCTGTATTGATCCTTTCCCAAAGTCCAGTCATAACTAATGTTATTTGCAAATATATCAGCTTTTCACATACAGTGCATGAATATATATTTTAAATTCTTGGCAATACCTTTAGTTGACTAGTTACTTTTTAAATAAGCTTTTACATTTAGAATAGCTTTAGATTTACAGAAAATTGCAAGGCTAGCACAGAGAGTTCCTGTAGACCCTATCCCCAGTGTCCTCAATGGTGTATTCCTCACAGATAATGAACTAACACTGAGACAATGTTAGTAACATTCAAATTTCCCCTGTTTTACATAATGCCCTTTTTCTGTCCCAGGATCCTACATTACATTTAGTTGCCATGTCTTTTTAGTTCATCTTGGCTGTGATGTTTTCTCAGACTTTCCTTGTTTCTGATGACCTCAATGGTTTTGAAGAGGACTGGTCAGGCGTTTCTTAGACTGTCTTTCAATTTGAAAGTATATGATATTTTTCTCATGACTAGGCTAGGGAAGAAGACCACAGAGGCAAAGTGCCATTGTCATCATATCATTTTGGCGTGACCTATTGCAATGTTTATTTATTTATTTTTAATGGCAGTGTTTATGCACTGTACATTTACTTAGCTGTTTCCTCCATTTCTATACTCTATTCTTTAAAGAAAGTCATATTATTTCAACTTCTGTGTGGGAAGTTTATACCTTCTCCTTATTTATTAATTTTTTATTTATAGCAATACAGACTTAGAGATACTTACTTTATACTCATATCTATTGTTGCATTGTTTATTTTGTTGCTCACATTGTTCCAGCTTTGGTGATTGATACCTTTTTCAGTCGGTTTCACTGTCCCTTTGAATTATTCCCATCACCGTGTGTGTGTGCACATGTGGGTATTTTGCACATGTATGTGTACACTTGTATACAATCTCGTCTTTACTTTCGAGCACTGTGAGTTGCTCCAAGTTTATCCTGAATATTTCCTGATGAGTGTTAGAATCAGCTATTTTTACAAAGAGCTCTAGTTGCTTTCATCAGAGAATGATAATAGAAACCAAGACATGGGTGCTGGGAGTGCTTCCTCCTAATGAAGTGTTACTGGTTCTAGACCTTCTTAGAACCTGGAAATAATGATGTCCTAAACCCTATGTGTATACATGTCTACAAATATTTTATTGTGTTTTTATTTACACATACATTAAGCCAAACATGAATTCATATGGATGTGAACAGTGTGTGGTTCATTCTAGCCTTCCCCCTGCTTGTGGGTAACTTCCCTCTCCAACAGTGAGAAATCTGACTCTCTCCACCTTCCATCCATTTACTTCTATGTACAGTTTGGGGACACTTGGAAGGTGGTTTCAAAATTGAGAGCTCCTATCTCCATGGGAAAAAATTATTCCCATGGAGTACAACACCTGTGCACAAGTTCTTTTATTTTTAGTCTACAGTTTCCACTCAGTTCCAGAGTTTATAGGATGGTACCTTTTTTTCCCACCTGCTCCAGTGAGAACATGGCACACATTCATAGTACGATTATATTCTTTTATCCCAGTCTTCATTCCAATCTAGACTGTTTTTAAATTTGCATGAAAATGTTCACTCTTTTTGCTGTGAAGTTCTACGAGTTTTGACAAATGCAGAATATCATGTGTCCACCACAGTAGTGTCATACAGAATAGTTTCACTCCTCCAAAGTATCCTCGCTCAGCCTACCTCCTTCCTCAACCCCCTGGCAGTAGCTAATCTCTTTTCTATGTCTACACTTATGCCTTTAAAACACTTTCCCATACTGCAACCAAAAAAAAAATAGCCGGGCGTTGTGGCAGGCGCCTGTAGTCCCAGCTACTCGGGAGGCTGAGGCAAGAGAATCGCTTAAGCCCATGAGTTGGAGGTTGCTGTGAGCTGTGTGAGGCCACGGCACTCTACTGAGGGTGGTACAGTGAGACTCTGTCTCTACAAAAAAAAAAAAAAAAACACTTTCCCATAAAAAGAATCATACAAGCTAGTTTCTTTCATTTAAAAAAGATGTTATTATGACTTACCTGCATCTTTATAAGGCTAACAGTTCACTCCTTTGATCCTGCCCTGTGGATCTGCTGCATAAGGTTTAGTCATTCAGCTATGAATAGTGTTGTCTTAGATGGTCTGCTGCTATAACAAAACACCTGAGACTGGATAATTTATAAAAGACAGAAATTTATTTCTCATAGTTCTGCAGGATATAAAGTCCAAAATCAGAGCACCAGCAGATTCATCTGTCTGCCAGGATGACACTCTGCTTCCAACATGCGTCTTCTTGACTAGAAGAAAACTCTGTCTTCACGTGCTCAAAGGGGGAAGGTCAAGAGAGCCAAATGCTACCCGAAGCCTCTTTGTAAGGGCGTTCATCTCATTCATGAGGCAGGAGCCCTCCTGGCCTAATAGTCATTTAAAGGCTCCACCTCTTCACACTACCACATTGGCAACACTTGAATTTTACAGGAAACATAGTCAAACTATAGCAAATGTCTTGGTTGCCTCCAGTTTAGGGTGACTATGAATGAAGCTGCTATAAACTTTGAAAACATAATTTTTCATATGAGTTGGGCAAATACCTAAAAGTGCACCTGCAGGATTATAAGGTAAGATACAGCTTAGCTTGATAAGGAACTTTCAAATCACTTTCCAATTGCTGTGTTCAGTGTGGGATTTTAGCCCTTCTCATAGATCTGTGACACTATTTTACTGTCCTATTCTTCTGTTTTTCTGAAGAGCCCTCGTGGGAGCATGTGTCACACCTAAATCCGGTTCTGACCCTTGCTGTGTCTCTTTAAACTGTTGTTTTTGTTTTTTGTTTTTTTCTTATTGGTGGAATACCTTGTAGTTTTTTGTTTTTGTTTTTGTTTTTTTTTGTTGTTGTTGTTGTTGAAATCCAGGCATATTGTACCAGGTAGTAAGAACAGAAAAAAATAGGCTTTTTTTGTTAGTGTAGTTTTGTTTTGTTTTCTCTGCCTCATCCATGTTGTGAATAGGCTTTTTATTTTTTTTAAACAGTCTTTTATGATTTCACCCTCAGTAGAGTGCCATGGCTTCCCAGCTCACAGCAACCTCAGACTCTTGGGCTTAAGTGATTCTCTTGCCTCAGCCTCCCAAGTAGCTGGGACTATAGGCATGCACCACAATGCCCATAAGAATTGGACTGTGTTTAATGTTTGTTAAAACTATGGGTAGCAGAGACTTCAGATTCCTCATGTATCTCCATTTCTGTCTCCCCTTGTGGACTTATAGGTTCTCTTAGGGAGTCTGCACCTTGTAGCTCTTGCAGCTGTAATCCTCTGAGACTACAGCAGAGGCTTCCTTGATATGATCTAGTTTGGGAGGACATGGAGGTAAAGAACGGGGGAGTCTTATTTTAACTGTAAGAATGCTGTGTCTTGAGAGTGTAACATTCACATGCACTTCTGTCCCTTCTCTGGGGGTAATACAGCTCTCTCCTCTTCTTTGTCTGTAACATTTCCAACAGATTTTTTGAAAACCATTTCCCCTGTTGCCTATGTTTTTATTTTTCTCCTTTGGTAAGACTGACTTCCATGGGGGTAGAATTTCTCCTCCCAGCTGAGATAAGGTTTCAAAATTGCTTTATGCTGAATCCTTTCTCCCTGAAGTCTGTGCTTTTGTCAGGGCGATCTGTCTAGAAGAGTTTCATAGTACCTCTTCTTCCCTTCCTGGTCTTAGGGCTCCGAGAGGATCTTGCTCAGACCCTCAGCATGAGAACTCACTATGGAGTTCCTTGAGGGAAAGTCCAGAGAAGTCTGGGACTCCTCTTTATAGCCTTCAGAAATTTCTCATTCTAACACTAGTCCACACCTATGTTCCAACCATTTGTCAAAATTAACATTTAATGGAACCCAACAATTTGTGCTCCAGGTAAGAAAATCTTGAGTACTGTCTCTCTCTGGCACCTGCCACTCCAAACTTAAAGGTGTGAACTTGCCCTTTTACTTTATTTATCTGTTGATGTTCTAATTGTCCAGTTTATTCTGGTTGTGAGGACAGGACTTGATAACTACCAAGCTCTTTATATTTTGGAACTAAAACTAAAATTTCCTTATATATGAATTTTGTTATTCCTATTTCATAGATAAGAGGGTTGAAGTTGTCCATTTTAATACATCTAATAAGGGGTAACATCATGGGTCACCCATGCATTTGAAGCCTTTGGGCTTCTATCTCACCTGAACTCCTCCTTGATGTGACATTATACAACTTACTGAGCTTCTGCTATGTACAAATCATAATCCATCCATCTTATGGAGTTTCTAAAGAAATAGAAGGTAAAGTTCTACTCCCAATAATCATACTCTAATGGCCAGACCACGAATACATAAGGCAATTAAAAAACAAGTACAAAACCATGTATTTATAAGCCTAAGGTTATTAGGTAGTTCACATTCTGTCCACGGACCTGATGGAACCTGTCAATATATTATCGAGTTTGTGATATTTTTTATTAAATAAATTTATTCTGTGATAACATTTTAGAAAATGGATGAAATTTTAGTCTCAGTGTTTTTCCTTGATTTATTTTTACTAATGTGTTCAAATCAAATGATCATGTAGAGTGATAATGTTTAATTTTTAACATGTGAGAAACACGTGTGTCTGACCTGGAGTTGTCATATTGTGTGTCAAAAAGACACAATCACCCTTTTTTGCCATTTAACTCATAAACTAATTGCAATAACATAGTGGTTGATACAGAACCACTATATGAAAACCCCAAACACGGGTTTTCATTCTATGGTTCTTTTTTCCGCATACTATCTATGAGTGTATGTGGATGCAGTATTCTGTTCATGTTCCTTCAGATGCCTCCCACTGCTTCTGTGCATCCCTTGCCTGGCTTCTGGACACTCTTTCTTTAAGAGCTAACACTTGCAACTTTCTTTGTGGATCTACTCTGGGTCTGCTGGGGTCACTTTATCCACACCTGCAGGGAACCATAAATGCTTTGGAGCACACATCCCTTAGGCATCCTCAGACAATGTCAGAGCGGCTCCATTAGAATGAAAATCTAGCTTCCCATCCTCAACTCTGCACAAACTCTTAAGTGTGCCTTCCACTTCTGAGCCCCCCGTACGATCAGGCTGAGGCTAGAACTTCTAATAAAATAAAATCTTTGCTTTGATTCTTTCCTTTCCTCCTCCTGCTTCCACTATTATCTTCTCCTGAGACTACTTCATAAATAAAGCACTTTTGTGGGAATCTTATTCTCAAGGCTTGTTTCTAGGGACCCAGACTAAGAAAAGATGCATGATTGAAATGATTGGGCTTTTAAGGAAAAGGATCTTTGCAAGAATATTTTACAAGCCTATAGTTAAAAAGGAAACAAAAAAAATAAAAATGGTAAAAATTGCAATTCAAAGGAATCATTTTCACAATCAAAAATAAAATCAAGCCATCAAGAACTAAAATGAAGTAAATAATTTCTCTACTTAAAGCCAGCATCCTCAATTTTGTCGCATCAAAAGAACCTCATATTAAATCAAGGTTGTTAATTTTAATTGCATTGATTATTAAAGCCTTTTGTTTCCTTTTTTTTTTTTTTTTTTTTTGTAGAGACAGAGTTTCACTTTATCACCCACGGTAGAGTGCTGTGGCATCAGAAGCTCACAGCAACCTCAAACTCCTGGGCTTAGGCAATTCCCTTGCCTCAGCCTCCGGAGTAGCTGGGACTAAGTCACCTGCCACAACGCCCGGCTATTTTTTTGTTGCAGTTTGGCTGGGGCCCGTTGGAACCCGCCCTCGGTAGGTATATGGGGCTGGTGCCCTGCCCATGAGCCACAGGTGCTGCCCATGTTTCCTTTTTAAATTTATTTTTGTTTCATACATTTATGGATGCTATAAGGGCAAAAAGTTTTCCCTATGGCTCTGTTTAAGTAACATTAAATGGAAAACAATTTAAGTGAACAGGAAGGGGTCCAACTAATCAGCTCTTACTTTAAAACAGGCATCTGCAAACCTTTTCTAGAAAGGCCTAGACAGACATTTTTATCTCAGAAATATAGGGGGAAAAAATCAGCAGAAACTGTCAAAATCAACAATGTCAGAAAACTGTCAGGGTTTTATAGCAACCATAAGAATGCTGAATCAGGAAAAGAGCAACATAAAAATGATGGAAAAGCATCTTTGCATTTTTTCCTTTTGCCTCATGTGCTCCTTGAATCAGTAGCAGTCTTAAAAACAGCAACCTCTGTTCTCATGAAGGATTCTGGTCCCTGGTTCTGGAAGAAGAACCGCAGACCTTACTTTAGAATTGTCATATATGTCACTTCTGGGATGTTTTAAAGACTAAAGTATGACATTCATTTGTTTCAACTAAAGTGAAATCCACTTAGGATGGAGAAGTGGTGGGCAATGATTGAAAACACTGTGAGGCCATATAACTTCCCATAGGTGACCTAGGGCAAGATATTGTAGTTGAAACATACAGTAGACTCTGAAGGCCTCAGAAAAAAAGCCTGGGATAGTTTCTTTGATAAGTTAGAAGTTTAATAGAAGTATCCATTCAGAATGTCACACACACTCCCTAAGCAAGGTATGTGTACTAGAAAGACCTGAGACGAACCTAATCTTTCACCTCTGATCTCTAAACTCTGTGCAAGCTCTCTGCTGAATGGACACCTTGTCACAGAGCCTATCTATAAAGATGGCCAGAGTTTTGACTCAGTTTTTGTTTGAAATTTCTGCTGTTCAAGAAAATCTTGTTAAAATATTAGCTGAATACTACAGAAGGTACCATAGAAATGTATACACATTTTAAGAGATGGTATCTATGTATTACTTTTCAAAGTTACATCAAAGGTACTGTTATAGGTCTCGTGTACCTAGACATGCTACCCACATCCATTTTACCTGCAATGTGTACACTTCTTGGAAATGGCTGATTATGTTTCTAACAAGATCGCTTAAGATGTCTATCCCTTTATTGGCACCTCCAGTTTATATACAAACATACATACATGCACGTGTGTGTGTGTGTATGCGCAAATATAACACAGTAATAGCTGAAAAACACTGAAAAAGCAGAGACATCAGTGACCACAAATAAGAAGTGTAGTCTTTCAAAAAATGTTTTGGGCAAGTCATTAAACGAATTAAATAACCTTTAACAATCACAACCAAATTCCTGAGAAGAGAGAAAATCTGATTTCCAGAGTTATAACATTCAAAAGTCCAGATTTCAACTAAAAATCATAAGGAATACAAAGAAATAAGAAAGTATGGCACATTGGGAAAATAAGATAAATTGACAGAAACCATACAACAGAAAAGTCAACCACTGGACATACTTTATAAAGACTTTAAGAGAACTGTCTTAATATGCTCAAAGAGCTAAGGAGAACACTGGACATAGAACTATAGAAATAAGGGAAACAATCTGTGAGTGAGAAGAGAATGTCAATAAAGAGAGAGAAATTATAAAAAGACAGGAAAAATTCTGGACCTGAGACAATAACTGAAGTGGAAAATTTGGCTCAGCACCCATAGTGGCGCCAGTCACATAAACTGAGGGTGGCAAGTTCAAACCCAGCCTGGGCTTGCTAAACAACTGCAACCAAATAATAGCCAGGTGTTGCGGTGGGCACCTGTAGTTCCGGCTACTTGAGAGGCTGAGGAAAAAGAATCACTTAAGCCCAAGAGTTTGAAGTTGCTGTGAGTTGTGATGCCATAGCACTCTACTGAGGGTGACATAGTGAGACTCTGCCTCAAAAAAAAAAAAAAAAAAAGAAAAGAAAGAAATAAAAATTCATTAGCGGGGCATAACAGCTTATTTGAGCACAAAGAAGAAGCAATTAGTGAACTTGAAGGCAGGACAATTGAAATTATTAGGTCCAAAAAGCAGAAAGAAACAAAAAAGAAAAAAAGGAAAGTTTACAGAACCTGATCCAAAGGGATCTGTGAAATACCTTGGAACAGATCGACATATGCTTTATGGGGATCAGAAAAAGAAGAGCAAGAGAAATGGATATAAAGAATATTTGAAGAATAATGTCCAAAAACTGCTCCAATTTAATGAAATACATAAATCTACATATCCGAAAAGCTTAATGAGCTCCAAGTGAGATACACTCAAAGAGATCTCCACCAATACACACAATTAAGCTGTGAAAAGTCACAGACAAAAAGAGAATCTTGAAAGCAAGAAGAGAGAATTGACTTGTCAAATACTGGGGATCTTCAATAATATTATCAGTTAATTTATCTTCAGAAATGATGGAGCTAAAAGACAGGAGAATAACATATGTAAAGAGATAAGTGATATATTTAAGGGCAGGGAGATGATATATTTAAAATTATATATTTGAAGAAAAATTACTCAAGAAAAGAGAAGGCATCTAAAGTGGAAAGGAAGAAATAAAACTATTCTCAGGTGATCAGATCATTATATAGAAAATTCAAAAGGAATATACACACACACACACAAAGTCATAAATAAACTCAGCAAAGTTGCAGAATACAAGATAAACACACAAAAATCAGTTGTATTAGTTAACAATTAGTCACATTTACTATGGGGCCCAAAGTAAAAAAATACAGTACAAGCATCCTAGTTGTCTAATTCCCTGCATTAACCACATTCTTAAGTTGGCCTAATTTTCATAGAACAGACATGCACCACATGTACTTATCAGTACAGTAGGACTAGTTCCTTATGGTGACCACTTCTGCATGTTAACCAGTTTGTTACAGTCTTTTGAGTGGCCAACTCACAAAGGTTCTTCTGTATTTAAAAATAAGTTTAATAAGGAGGTCAATAACTTACGAACTCAAAACGACAAAATATTACTAAGAAAGTTAAAGAAGATTTAATAAATGAAAAGGCATACTATGTTCATAGATTGGAATACTTAATATTGTTAAGATGTCAAGATTACTCCAAAAAATCTAAAGATTCAATGAAATTGCTATAAAAATTATAATTTTTTTGAATAAATGAAAAGCTGATCTTCAAATTCATGTTAAAAATGTCCTTGAATAGACAAAAGAAAAAAAAATCTTAAAAAAGAAAAACAAAGTTATGGGACTCACATTTCCTGTTTTCAAAACATACTATAAAGCTACAATAATTTAAAATTTAAAAAAAAATTGTGGTAGTGGCATAAAGATAACCACATAAACCAATGAAACAAATAAAGAGCCCATAAATAAATCCATTGATCTACAGCTAACTGATTTTCAATAAGGGTGCCAAAACCATATAATTGAGAAAGAATAGTGTCTCCAGTAAATTCTGCTGTAACAACTTGATATCCAAATAAATAAATAAACACAGTTAGACCCTTACCTCACACAGTATACAAAAATTAATCCAAAATGTATTAAAGACTTAAATAAAAGAGCTAAAACCATAAAACTTTCAGAAGAAAATATAGGAGAAACTTTTCATGACTTTACATTTAGCAGTGGAATCCTAGACATAACAACAAAAGCATAGACAATAATGACAGCAAAGAAATTGGGAAAAAATAGTAGTTCATTAAAATTAAAAAGCTTGGTGCCTCAAAGAACATTATCAAGAAAGGGAAAAGACAACCTACAAAATAGAAGAAAATAATGTAAACAAGTATCTGATAAGGGTTTAATATTCAGAATATGTAACGGACTCCTACAACTCAACAACACAAGTCAAAAACCCAATTAAAAAATGGGCGATGAAGACAGGGTCCCACGCTATGCCCCTGAGCAGAGTGCAATGAGCATGGTAGCTCACGGCAATCTCAGACTCGGGCTGCGGGCACCCCACTGCCTCAGCCTCCGGAAGCCGCTGGGATTACAGGCGCTCACCCTGTCTCAACAACAACAAAAAAAAAAGTAAAGAAATAAAAAATAAGCAACGAAATAAAATTAAAAAGCCAAAAAATAAAATAAAAATGGGCAATGGACTTGCATAGACATTTCTCAAAAGATGTACAAATATGACAAAAGCGCATGAAAATATATTCAATATCACTAGTCATTAGGGCAATTTAAGTTAAAACCACAATTAGATATCACTTCATACCTACTAGGATGGTTATAATATTAAAAAATAAAATAAAATCAGTGTTATATCGTGGAGGAATTAGAACCCTCATACATGCTGATGGGAATGTAAAATGGCACCATTGCCATAGAAAACAGCTTTGTGGTTCATCAAAAAGTGATATGCAGAATTGCCATAACAACTCAGAAATTCTGGTCCCAAATATGTACTCCAAAGGATTAAAAACATGAATGTGAACAGTTCATGGCAGTATCATGGGCAGTGGTTGAAAGGTAGAAACCATCCAAATTTCCATCAGATGAATAGATACACAAAATGTATTATAGACATACAGTGGAATAATTTTCAGCCAGATGAACCTTCAAAATCTTATTGATGTGAAACAAGTCAGACACAGAAGAATAAATATGGTACAATTCTACTACAAAATATTTAAAATAGGCAAATTCAGAGATCACAGCTTCCCAGGGCTTTGGTGGAGAGACAAACAGGGAGTTATTGCTAAATGTTTACAGGGTTTCTGTGTGGGCTCATGGAAAGTTCCAGAAACAGACAGTAGTAGTGGTGGCAGTGGAATAAAATTGTGAATGTAATTAACACCCTTGAACTGTACTCTTAAACATGGCAAATTTAATGTAGTATATATTTCACCATAATAAAGACATTATTTCCAAAAAATGTAAACCTCACTTAAGTTTGAAAACTCTATCTTATCTCACACTGAACCTGGAAGTGATTTAAAAACTACTTTTCTTATCTTTGACCTGTAGCCTAAGAATGCACCACCAAATACCATGGGGTCTGGTCTAGAAAAAAATTCTTCTTTCAATTAAAAAAAATCACTTTTTCCCTTTTATGAGAGAATTACATCCTTCAGGCCCTGGAAGAAACCATACGTGTACGATCTAGAATTTGGCCTGGAACTGAACCCTATCTCGTTCTATGCTGTACATTAAGGTACAGGGGAAAAAGAGTAAAATACTTTTTGTTTTTGATTCTCATAATAGAGAGCAACTTGGAACATCACATTTACATGTAGATTATTTGTTCTCTATGTACAACTTTCCCTTATGGTTTAACCTATGCCCTGCTCATGGTCCCTGGGAAACAGCCATATATATATAGTATCTCAAGTGTTCAAACCCACTACTCTCTCCTAGCCTTAGAAAATTTTCTCTAGGTGTTTCCACCTGGTCCAATGGAAATAACTATTCCAGTTTTGAACTAAAAGGTTATATCTTGAAGGCTGGAACCAAAAGACTGTGTACATGCAAAAGTGGAGGGTTCTACCTTGAACCACATATAAATATAATAAGCAGATTTGTGGGGAAAAGTTAAAAGGAAACACTGAGTCCTGGGAGATGGGGAAGCCACCTCCCTCCTGGGAGCTTTCCAGTGCCCCACAAAGTACAGCTACTCTGCCATGACCATTCGGCAATTCCATGAGATGGATACATTTAAAATAAGTTTATAAGCTTCCTTATGATACTCAAGTTTCCACCCATTGTACTATAAGAAACCGAATAGAACATTTTGAGATAAACACAAATATATTTTGGTTTAGATTGTAAATTATGCATGGCTTTTAAAACTTTAAAGACATTTTATGTTTGTGGAGGGCAATTTCATACTACCTGCCTCCATCACATGAAGGGTAAATATTTAATATCCTCAGTCATTCTGGGTAATTTAGCGAAATCACATAAAAACACTGAAAGACTAACCATTCACAGGGTGCTAACATGTCTTCCACAAAACTCTAGCAAATAGTTACGCAGTTTCCATGGGAATTCCCTGGTGACATACAGAGCACAATATGCTGAAAACGGTGATGCCTGTCCTCTCTTGGAGAAGCAGTCTCTTTTCTTGAGGCTGGCAAGCACAGATCAGGTGGAAACAGCATAGTCAGCCTTCCACTTAAGGAGCCAGCTCTGCACTTCTCACGGGGCTCACTTTTATACCAAAGCACAACATACACCTGGCAGGTCAATCCTTCCAAATAGACAAACAGACTCCAGCTCGAATGCACCTTTTGAAGATTGCATAGAGTTAAGAGAGAGGATGGTGCTGACACAATCATAAACAAATTCCAATCAGATGAACTGGGCTTGTCACCTCATCCATATAGCTGCTAACCTGCAAGGATATTTAGCAAAGCTTAAAGAGTGGTATCCCACCAGCATTAAGCAAGAAGATTTGTCAGGGCTGCTCTGACAACAGCAGCAATAGGAAGTATAAATCATTATTAACTGTGTCATGCATATGGGAAAATGACACCTCTCCTGGGTGAGAGCTGCAAAGGGACCAAGCTTAGAACAAGCAGCATTATGCAATTAGCCAGGAGGTCTCTTTTTCTATCGAAGAGAAAATTTCATCACATATTTCGAAGTGTTAACAATGCCCCCACCCAACCCACACAACAGATAGAGATGGTTTGTTGAGGTTTGCTTTTTCTACACTTTATATTTATGACATTGGAAGGGAGGACTGTCTTGCAGAGTCATGTTTTTTTGATAACAAGGTTCTTCATGGTAATAATTTTCATAAGAAAGTGAGGCCAGAGCCCCCAGGCAGATGCCCTGGCTGAGAGTGTCTTAGATGGGTATATCCTGATCCCCCACACTCCAGATGCTTGGAAGGGGTATCAGTCCAGGTGATTTGAGCTGCACAGTCCTCTTTTGTACAGCAATCTTGATGCTGGTTATTAATTTATCCCCAAAAGCAAAGCAGATTCTGTCAAGGCACTAGTTTCCTTTCTAATGAGGCATCAAATAAACGTTTTTTCATGAAGGCTTTTCCCTAAGTCATACATTATTCTTTCTTCTTCTCATGTAATTACACCCAAAGGAAAAAAAAAAAAAAAAACTTCCAAGGTTTGTGAGAGAAAATGAACCTTTATTTTACTTTCTTGGAGCCATGCCATTCCCATCTTATTTTTTCTGAGTTGATCTTTACCCAGAGAGTTTAGGGTGACCACTCATATAAAGATAGATTCCTCTTTATGGTATTTAGATTAATAGAAAAAAGAAAGTCTCCCTAGATGCTTCCTCTACTGCACAGATGTCATCTGGCTTCTGCTCTTGAATCTCTCTGTACCATTCCATTTTGCTTTGCAAGACACATTGACTAAAAAGACATGCTAGACTGCAAAATTCAAATTGTCTTGTATTTGCATTATTAGTCAGAAAATAGAGACGACATTTTAGTTTGCTGCCATAAATTCTATAGGCAACAACAACAACAAATTACCTGAAGGGTATCTACAGGAAATTCTTTCTTCAGCAAAGATGCAGGTGCAAGACAGCAATGAGGATGGATGATGGTGGAAGGGCAGGAATAGAAATAAGAAGAGGAATGCCTATGGCAGTGAAGCAGTCATAATACCTCTTAGCACAGTGGTTCTCAACCTGTGGGTCAGAACCCCTTTGTAACAATGAAAATACATCCTGCATATCAGATTATTTACATTACGATTCATAACATTAGCAAAATTACAGTGATGAAGTAGCAACGAAAATAATTTTATGCTTGGGGGTCACCACAACATGAGAAACTGTATTAAAGGGTCACGGCATTAGGAGGCATTAGGAAGGTTGAGAACCACTGTCTTAGCACACCCTCCACTCAGTGATGCCCCATGGACTGTAGATTTAACATTCATGGCTCTTGCAACCTCACTCTCAATTCCCCATCACAGAAATAAATGCAATCCCTGTCACAAATGAGGACACTTGCGGTTGTCCTCAAAAATGCAGCATGTAGAATTCTGGATGGGAAGTAAATTCAGGAATAAATTGCTCTTTTAAAAATCATAAAAGGTGTCTGGTCTATAAATTACAAATGTAGAGCTTATTTGTAGCTAGAAGGTCAACTCACTTTAAAATGCAACCCCTCGTATCATTTTATAGTTCATGGGAAGAATTATTTTTATTCTAATAAGAGGAAATACAGAAATAGAGGGGTTTTATCTAGGCCCCAGGTGAAACATGGCAAATCTCAGCTCATCATTCAACTCCTAGAGGATATCTGAACATGTCATCCTTCCACCGAGATCCTTTGCTTCTGTGTAGACCCAGCCTTAATGACTTTTATAAGCCTCCATGGCACTTCTCTTCTTTAGAGATAGCACGGAAATTTATTAGTATCTGCCGTTTATTAAATGCTACTCTTCGCCTGATATATCCCCCATATTTCTTCCAAGGCATATACCATCTAAGACAGATCTGCTCTCATTATACAAAAGAGTCAGAAAGATGAAGGACATGGCCCCCACTCCCTACCCAGCCCTCTCGCCAAGCTCTTATAACCACAGGGAATTTGTGTAGACAAAATTACTTACAAAGAAGATATTCAATTTAAAAGCATAGAAATTAATGTGACTTCAGAGACATTCTTTTTTCAGTGAAAGTTTCTAAAGAAGTAATCGTTTCGATGTCCCTACAGTGCCAGTGTTCTAAGCATAATGCAGCATAGTGGGAACAGGATAGAGTTTGGAGACAGACATTTTTTTTGAAGTTTGACTTCTTCAACACATACGACTATATCTGGGCTAACTAAACCTTTATGATCTTTAGTTTTCCCATGAGTAAAATGGGTATAGCAATCCTATCACCATACTAAGTTGCTGGAGTGATTGAATGAATTAATGCATATGAAAGTGTTTTGTGTATCATCAGCATTTATTAAATATTATTATTTTAATGTGGTTTTTGAATGGTTATTTGGGAATATTGCTGTCAACATGTATGAAAATCTGGAAAAGGTTGCATTCTTCTAGTCCTATATTGATAAAAATTAGTAAGTGTTTCCCCTGAAGACATGCTCTTTAAAACTTTGGCTCCCATCACCATGCCACTAGAACACATTCATTTCCTTGCTGATGATCTACTCATTTGTATGGTCACATGGTTTAGCTATCCAAACTGAGTTGGTCCCTGTTAGGTTTTGAATGCATATGTAGTTCATTCATTTTGCATTTATTAGGAATGAGCTTGGATGGATATATTGTTGTCTTTTCTGACAAC
Source organism: Nycticebus coucang (assembly GCF_027406575.1). NCBI lineage: Eukaryota > Metazoa > Chordata > Mammalia > Primates > Lorisidae > Nycticebus > Nycticebus coucang. The sequence goes on along the minus strand of NC_069783.1, from coordinate 101,509,127 downwards.
ACTTGATCCTAACAGAATGTACCTCATTCCCAGGCCCTGCTACCTAAATGACCACATTACGTCTATTATGACCCAGGATCTCCAGCCAAAGACGAGACGTGTCCCTTACTGAAAGGAAAGAGCTTCCAGATTATGACTGTTTACCTAACTGGGGTAGATATTAAGAGGTGAGTTGGTCTATCCAGTTATAAGTTGTCGAAGAATGTGCAAAGCCCAGCACCAAACTGTCATGTGTATAGCCTGCAAGACTCCTGCTGCTGTCCACTCTCTTGGGAGTCCCCACTGAACCCCCAAATCCTTCCTCTGTGCAGAGGGCTCTGCCTTTTCCAAATACCTCCTGGATCCTTTTGTGATGAAGAATTGGGAATATGGGCAAGGGATCAAGAAAAAGATGAATTTCTGAAAAGGGGAAGTCATATTAGAAGAAGACCTCAGAAAGGTGACAGGGGATTGACCTGTGAGAGGGATGGGGAGGAAGAGTGGGAATGACAAGGGAATGAGAGGCTCTTCCCAGGTGCAGAAAGTGAGTAACGGGAGATAGAATCTTTCAGTAATCATTGCTGAAAACTCCATGGGGTCCGTTGAGACTGAGTCTCTTTAAGTATGACAAAACAGGTGAAGATTGGACTACATGGGTCATGCCCATTAGAGGATGTGACCCCAGGAAGTGTATGAGTTACAGTTACAAAGTCACAAATGGCACTGAGAGCCAATGCAGAAAAGAAGGATTCCTCGACCAGCATAATGTGCAATCCCAGATGTGAACGGGCAGCCACAACGCCTGAACTGAGACAAGGGGTGTAGAGAGAGAGAGAAGATGAGGCAGATAAACAAGAAAAGACTTTCACTAATGGTGCTGGGCTGAGGCTTCCTTAAGCTGAAATCCCATTTTGTGGACATGACGTGAATAGTCTCTAGGTTTGGTACCCAGAAAAGACTAAAAGAAAGTACCAACATCTGCAAGATGCTCTGGGGCTAGTCCCTGTCCTCAGAGAGCTTCTCTGACTCCCAGAATACATAATTTTACAATAACTCACAAGAAGGTGAGGTAGGCATCTCTGAAACAGCCTGCAATAATGTTCACCCCCTCTATGTAATCCCGTCCCCTTGAGAGTTGTGCTGGACCTGGAAACTTACTTTTAACAAACAGAACAGGCAGAAGTAAAGAAGTCTGACTTCCAAGGTTAGGTTGCAAAAAGACTATACTTTTCATCCTGAGTGGTCTCTTTCATTCACTCTCTTGCTTTCGGGGAAGGCAGCCACCATGCTGCAAGCTGCCCTATGAAAAGTCCTGGTGTCAAAGAGGCGGTACTGCAGCCATTAGACGGGACCATACAGGCTTGTCAACCACCATGAGACTGAGCCTGGAGACTGGTCATACCCAGTTGGGTCTCGATGAGTCTGCAGCCCCAGAAGACAGCCCAATCTCCTTTCACGAAGGGCTCTGGGCTAAGCCACACCTGGTTCCTGACCCACAGAAGCTGTGTGGTAATGAACGTGTGTTGTTAAAGCCACTAAGTCATGATGTAATTTTTATGCAGTAATAGATAAATAATACAGCAGGATTTATCCCTTCAAACCAAGACGAGAAAGAAAAGACAGCTGGAGGAAGGAATTTGGTTGGCTTTTCTGAGACCAGGATTGAGTCTTAAATTCAAAATTGTTTTGAGTCTGCCGAGTAGACATGAAGGAGACATTGGTGTGACTTTGACCTGTGCTTTGTGCTGGTGTGGGTGGTATCTATACTAACAGTCATTTGCTATTTCCAGGACCCTATAGAATCTTTAAATATCGTGGTATTTACCTTTAAATAATATACCTTTAAAGGGTAATATACCTTTAAAGGGTATATTGTTAGCTTTATAGAATACCCAGTCAAAAGAGTGTCAGGAAAAACAGCAGAGGAGAAACAACTAATCCCCTTTCCCTGCCCTGGAAATAGAATACAGTTGCCCACAAGCATTAACTCTAGTGTCCTTCTTGCCTAAAATTGTAAATTTCTTCCTTTTTCCCAATTGTAAATTTCTGTTTTTATCAGTTTAATCAGATGAAACCCTCAGTAATGATGCAGGCTTAGATCTGAAATTTATTCTGAGTCTTACCCGGCTAACCAAGATCTTACCTGAAAATCCATTCTTGCAACAACAACAAAAAAAGGAATATTTATTTGTTGAGTAACAAAAAGTAGAGAAAGGTAAGGATCTAGAAACAAAAAGAAAGAGAGAGATAAAGAGAAAATTCCCATGCTGGAAATGCAGTAGAATCTCTATAAGGTTCTACTATACAGACCGCCAAGTGACTGTAAGAAACTAATCAGCATAAGGAAGTGGTCACCACAAGGAACTAGGCCTGCTGACGCACATGTGGTGCATGTCCAGTCTATGAAAATTAGGTCAACGTAAGGAGGTGGTCAGCTAAGGATGTTCCACTGTATATCAAAAGCCCTAAACATAGTACTTATAAACCTTAGGGCTATTGTGTGACCTGCAGAAATCGATCAACTCCCCGGACATTCAGGACCTTTTGTTGGATTTCTCTCTATCAGCCCAAATGCACGGTTTTATTTAGTAGAATAAATCAATGCACTACCTCAGCTACAGTCAGCCTGAGAAACAGCAGAACTGACTCTTAAAGAAAGCCAACAATAATCAACTCCTGACATGATTCCTATTTATTCTTTCTCCTCCCTCTCCTTTTGATTAAGCACTTTTTGAATTTTGAAAAGGGCTTCATGAATCATTCTGTGGGTTCTTAATATTAATAGTAATGGGATTTATTCTATTGAAATGGGTTCATTATCATGCCAGCTGCTAGGCTTGCATCTCCAAACAGGCTTCTGGAAATAGACTCTTCTAAATACCTTTCTTACAAGAAAACTAAAATAGGAAATAGGACTAAAATAGGAAAATATACAAATACTGCCAAAGTTTATGCTCAGGTAGACATGAACCGTCAATTCAAGCTTCCCCAACCAATCACAACAATATCCCTCGTGTTCCATCTAGGAATTCTGTCAGCCCTCTCTCTCTCTCCCACAAACCTTCTCACTTCCATATCTCACTCATGAGCACCACATCCTTAAAGGATCTCTTAATCTCTACAAATCATATTTCTCCCGTAGAGCTTTGCTTATTCTCTCTGATCAGAAACAATTTCTCCTCACTTTGTGCATATTTGTTGCATTCAAATCTGTCCTTTCTAGAACATTCTTTTTTTTTCCTTTTTTTTAATTTTTATTAAATCATAGCTTTCTAGAACATTCTAAACTGTGTTGCAGCACTCAGCACAGCTCCTGGAGCAGAGTTATCACACTAACATACAGTGTTGAGTTTCACTGATCATCCACAGAGCTCTCAGGCTTTGTGGCTCATACAAGGCATGGCACACAACATAGAATGTAAAATGTTACTTTCTCCATACATTCTTTCATATTTATCAAACTAGAATTAAATTTCACCAACCAGAAACAAAAAGAGCTCAGAGATATTACTGAACTCATCAAATCACGAAAAGAGCTAATCAGCCAATTAACAAATAAGGTTAAAGTCTTCATCCCCCTTGAAGCCAATCAGAGTTACTGCTTAACCAGTGCATGCCTGTTTCCAAGTCAAAAGTTCTCCAAGGCAGGGATTGTATTTCATATTTCATTGTAATTCAGATAATACCTACCATAGTGCTAGACATATAGGAGGTTCCCAATGATTATATTTTTCCATAAATTAGTGGTGGACAGAAAAGGGAAGAGAAATAAAAGAGAAGCAGACAGAAAAATATGCAGCCTTGGCAAACTCACACTTAAACATAATCATCTTTCCTTAGATGTTCTTTGCTCTAAGCAATTGGTTTCTTGACAAGTTACAGACTAGCATGTGTGTGTGCATGTGTCTGTGAAATCCAATTCCCTTTAAAATACGTAAGAACCGAGTTTTCAGAAACCCTCTTTATCCTTTCCTCTAATCCAAATTTGTATCCAGTGAGTTGGCTTTCTGTGGCACATTCCTGTTTCCATTTCTAATTTCAGTTGCCTTTCCAAAGAAAGTGAGAGGCAGTTTTGCCTTTGGGGAGAAGCATTTGCCTTGCTTAGCCTGACCCGTGTTTAAGAGACAACACAGCAGGGGGCATGGCAGATGGCAGCTGTGATGAGAAACCTAGATTTCAAAGGGCAAGTGCGAGGAAACCGCCAAAATTCTGCTACTAAAACAAGTGGAACAGAACCCAGCAGCCGGTCTGGCCCTAGGCAATGGTTCAGTATGCCAGGCTGTTGTCTATTACCCTGTTTCTCTAAGGAAATAAGACCCTGTCGTCATATACTGCCATAATTCTTTTTCTGGATATTTCCTTGTGTCTTATTTCCTGGGAAGAAAATACTTCTACTTAAAGAAAAATATTTTTTAATCACCCATTACGTAGGTTCTTCTTGTAACACTGAAAGACACTAGTGGCACTCAGCAAAGCACCCATTTGCTCCCTTCTCTCCTGAGTGTCTCTTCTTTACATCCTAATTTCTTCCTACTTGGGAGCTCAAAATGATGTTGATGTTCATATCTTGTCTCATCTCTCTAATCCCCTCCCCCATCTATCCATTCAGAGAGAGAGAGAGAGAAACAATAGAAGAAAAGAAAGGGGAGAGAAGGCCTCCCTGCAAAGGGGCAGGAAGATGAGAAGGAAATACAGAGGAGTGAGTGGGAAATCTTGGAATGATACTTGGAGTTTTCTTTTACCACAAATCCTAAAGCACTCATTCCACTAGATTTGATGTTTCTCAGATTAAAAAAAAAATTCCCATGAAATAAATCTTTGTGGGGCTGTTTGTTTTGAATTCTATCTTTTGAATTACTTTTTATTTCAGAATATTACAGGGGTACAAATTCTTTGGTTACATGAATTGCTTTTGCACAGTTTGGGACAAAGTTGTAAGTGTGCCCATCACCCAGATATATATATATATAAGCATTGTGTACATATACTATATTTTATCAATCCACTCATGTATTGGTGGGCACCTGGGTCAATTCCACATCTTTGCAATTGTGAGCGGTGCTGCAATAAATGTCCTAGTGCAAGTGTCTTCTGATAAAATGACTCTTCATCCTTTGGGTAGATACCCACTAGTGGAATTGCTGGATCAAATAATAGGTTTACTTTCAGTTCACTGAGATATTTCCATAAATTTTTTTCCATTGAGGTTGTACTAGTTTGCAGTACCACCAATAGTGTGTAAGTGTTCCTTTCCACATCAATGCCAGCATCTCTTGTTTTGGAATTTTTTGATAAAAGCCATTCTGTCTGGTATTAAGAGATATCTCATTGTAACTTTCATCTGTATTTCCCTGATGATCAGAGACACTGAGTATTTTTCATACGTTTATTGGTCATTAGTCTATCTTCTTTTGAAAAGCTTCTGTTCGTGCCTCTTGCTCACTTTTTAATAGAGTTGTTTGATTCCTTTTCCTGCTGATTTGCTTGAGTTCTTTCTAGATTCTGGTTATCAGCCCTTTATTAGATGCACACAATGCAAATATTTTTTCTCATCCTGTAGGTTGTATGTTCACTCTATTGATTGTTTCCTTAGCTATGCAAAAGCTTTTTAATTTAATAATGTCCCATTTGTTAATTTTTGTCATTTCTGTGATTACTTCTGGGGTCGTCTTCATAAATTCTTTGCCTAGACCAATGTCTGTAAGAGTTTTTCCAACATTTTCTTCTACATTTCTTACAGTTTCCTACCTTAGGTTTATGTCTGCTATCCACTGTGAATTAATTCTGGGGAGTGGTGAGAGATGTGAATCCTGTTTCAGTCTTCTACACGTGGCAATCCAGTTTTCCCAGCACCATTTATTGAATAGGAATTCTTTTCCCAGTATATGTCATTATCTGCTTTGTCAAAGATCAAATAGCCATATGAGGATGGTTTTATATCTAGATTTTCTGATCCATTGGTCTATGCCCCTGTTCTTGTGCCAGTACCATGCTGTTTTGGTCACTATAGCCTTGTGTTATACCTTGAAGTCTGGTAAAGTGATGCCTCCTGATTCGTTCTTATTGCTTACAGTTGCTTTGGCTATTTGGGATCTTTTCTGCTTCCATAGAATTATTTTTTTCTTGATCTGTGAAAAATTATGTTAGTGTTTTAGTGGGGACTTCCTTGAATCTGTAGATAACTTCAGGTAGTGTATGATTTAATATGTATCATTTATTCACTGTCCAAAGAAATTCACTATACAAAATCTAACATGTATAAATATTATTATACAGAGTGATAAGTACAGGAGGAAACAGAATAACTGTTTATTGAGCACTTTCTTCATGTCATTTACTCATCAGATCAACCAGCACCATGCTGGGAGATCAACACTCTGATTATCAGCATTCAGGGGAAGGAAACAGGTGTTGCTGATGCAAATGTCTATAGTTGACTCCATGGGAGGTTAAGAGTGGTGGGAATGTGGGACCAATTCAGGGAACTCCTCAAAGAGTTCTCCTACACTCCTCTGGTAGACTGGAAAACCCTGACAACCAGTTCCTAAGGGAGAAGTCTACCTGCCAGGGTCTGAGCCAGTTCTGTGCAGGACAGCTGCCTCTGGGACCCCATCCCAGAGTCGCAAGCCAGTCTGGGTAAATCAGAGCAACAGGTATGCCAGGCCATTCTGACAACTATATTCCATCATTTGACTCAATCTGGTGCACAAAAATCGGACAAAGAAAGAACAAAAGATTAAGAGCAAAAGCAGAAAATCAGAAATAATGTGGAAAATTATCAGCAAATACTCTGGGTGCATAAGTTTAAAGGGTCTAAATATAGTCCACTTATTTCTACAGAATCTAATCTGAATTTTCAATTCAGGATTCTCATATACTAAATAGTTACATGTTCGTATCTGCTGACTTTTAAACAATAAAGTGTTTTTGCAGCTGATTAGAGAACAGCAGAGGTATAAACTTTCTCAAAGGCATTTAATGAGGTGGTAATGTAAAACAAAAGATAATGATGAGAATTTCAGATGCAGTGAGTAAATATCTTCAAATTCCTAAGAGTATCAGGCTCAAAAATGCTAAATGGGGACTCAGTTAAAAATTCTGAGTTACAAGAATAAACAGGGCCTCATCTTATTTCAGACAAGGTTGAAATATACCAGCAGGTCAGAAGACAGCGTGTGACAAAGGGCTCTCCAAAGATAGAAACACCACTCAGCTAAAAGGAGCTGATTCTGGATTTCCAGCTACTAATTCTGGAGCAACTCACAGTGAAGTCAAATAATTCCAAAAACCTAAAGAAGTGAACAGAATTCTTTGTGTGTCTCTGTGTGTTTAAATTTTTGATTGTGGCAAAATATACACAAGATGCAACTAATCATCATAATGGTTTTTTGGCTGCTTTACAAAGGTAGGTTCATATTATTGTGCAACCATCACCACCATTCATCTCCAGAACTTCTTCATCTTCCCAAACTGCAACACTGTCCACATTAAACACTTCCTTCCCCCTTTAACCCTGGCAACCACCAGTCTAATTTCTGCCTCTATGAATTTGATTTCTTTAGGTACCTCATATAACTGGAATCATACAATATTTGTCCTTGTATTTCACTCAGCATAATGTCCGCAAGGGTCATCACACCGCAGCATGTGGGAGAATTCCTTCGCTTTTAAGGCTCAATCATATCCCATTGGATATATATACCTGAGTGTTCTTTTTAAGGAACAATTACTTGTGATTATTTTCTTATTTTCTATAGCATTTTTATTTAGCTTTCCTGTACTTGAAGAAAATATAGAACATCTTGCTCTTTTTCCCTGGATGGTGTGGGAAAGCATCTCACGAAGTCTTTTGTCACTCCCTTTCCCTGACAGTACTGTGCGGCCTGGAGGGGAAAGAACAGCGGGTAGAGGCAGATGCCCCGCCCACCGGGCCCTGCCCAAGCGGTGGGCAGACGGGCCCTCTGTGATGGCCAGGCAGCTGCGGACGGCAACGCATGCCGGGCGTCCCTGGGAGCCAGCACCCATGGCGAGGCGCTCCCTGCTTACCTGGGATTTTGACCCACGCTGGCATTTCCTGTGACTGGGGAGGAAGCGCAGGTGATGGGCAGCCGTAGCACAAAGGGCCCCAAGGCCTCAGGAAAACACTAAGGCGTGAGCAGACCTTACACAGCACAGGGGAGCCACAGCAGGGGCAGAGTTAGGCACAGCGCAGGCGCAGCCTAGACACACCCCGACGCGAGGTACGTGCGCGCGCACGTGAGCGCTGCTGGGGACTAGGGGGCTGGGAGAAAACCGAGGCGGCGTAGGGGGAGGCCCAGGCAGCCCTGCTGAAGGATCCACTCAACCAGACTGTGCCGCAGAACCAGAGACGGATGCAGACAGAATGAAGGACAGACCGAGGAGCAGGCAGGGAGAGGAACTGTGTGTCCAGAGTGGTGCAGAATCAGGGCTCCAGATCTAGGATCAACGGCTGGAGTGATGGCTAATTATACAGGTCATGACAAAAGTTTTGAGATAGTCTGTGTTATGGTTCATTACTTCACTTCCAAAAAACACAGCCAATAGCATCCTTTCTGATTGACCAGCGCAAGTTTCAAGTTTTGCTCGGCTTATCGGCGCTGTTGGGAAGACCTCATTTGTTTCTGTCTGCACGGATTTTCTATTTCTTGATTTATATGTATCTCAAAACTTTCATAATGACCCACATATGTATCAACTACACAAGGTGCCAAGATGACACTTTTGTCTCTGGTTGTGTCCCTGAAGGTGTTTTGGGATGAGACTGGTATTGGAAAGGATGGACTCGGCAAAGCAGGTCGTCCTCCGTGATGATGACAGGGCACCATCCCATTGGCTGAGCACCTGGACAGGAAGAAGAACGAATTCTCCCTTTTCTCTGCTGACCTACTTGAGCTGATCACCTCTTCTGCTGGGAATAACAGCATCTACTCCCCTAGTCCTCGGGCCTTTGGACTCAGACTGAATCACATCCCTGCTTTCCCTGGACTTCTAACAGGTTGTGGGACTTCACTTCCATGGTCACCATGTGAGCCAGTTCCCATGACAAATCTCCTTCTTGTAAATACATAAATATGCAAATATTAGGGGTGCCAAGAAAAGGTACATATATTTTAAGAGATCCTGTTGGAAGTAAAATGGATCATTCCCAAAAAGTGTACATATTGAAAAAAAAAAGTGTACACATTGCAGGCAAAATGGACAGGTGTGGCGTGTCTAGGTGCACTTGACCAGTAATGGTACCTTCAGTTTAACTTTAAAAAGTAATAACATCTCTTAAACTGTGTACATAATTTGTGGCACCCTCTGTATATCTATTTCCTTGGAGAAACTTGACTAAGGTGGCAAGAACACCAACAGCAGTCCAGGGGGACACTGACAGGACAGCCATGTAGGCAGCATTACAGTCAATCAGGACAAAAATCACTGCAGGGCAAAGAGCCCGTGAGCAGTGCCAGAGTAGAGGGCAGAGGCTCTGACAGCGTAATCACTGTGCCCCCTCGCCTGGGAGTCGCAGGAGTGACACAGAGAGATGAGACACTGAGGTCTGCCCCCAGCAGATGCAGCATTAATCCAGCCAACTGCACTGGTTAAACACCCCAAATCTAAGTAGCCAAAATCCAAAATGCTCCAAGAACCAAAACTGTTTGAGCACCAGCATGACACTCAAAGGAAATGTTCATTTGAGATGCTCATCCAGATACTGGAAATATTCCCAAATCTAAACATCCTGAAATCCCAAACACTTCTGGCCCCAAGCATTCTGAAAAAGGGTGCTCAGCCTGTATCGATGAAGGTCCCAGGAGGTAACACATAGCACACTAGAACAGCATAACTGACCAACAAGAGGTAAACCACAAGGAATGGTGCCTACCCCTGGGGCTAAACCACAGGCCTCCTCACGCCTCCGCTGGAAGGATAGCGAGCAGTTACCAGGACTGTACAAGAGCTGTGCTCAGGCAGCAGTGTGGCTCGATCTCACAGGAAGGAAACATGGGAAGAATGCCCAGCCCTCCTGCTCCTCCCTCGCCAATCTCTGATCATGTTTCCCGGTGGCTGAACCCAAGGAAATCCACAGGGCAGAAGAGCATAACACAGTCTACATTCTGTCAGCCATCCAGAACAAAGAGCAGGATGGAGGTGAGAGATGAACCAAGGGGGAAATGGAGCATCCTCTCCACGGACTCAGGGCAGCCTGTCACAGTGGCCTCACCTGGGGTCTTGGAGTGGTGTTCCCAGCAGATAGTCAGTTCTACCTCTTGGGGATTCCCAGAAGTAGCTGGCAGTGGGAAGGGGTGTTGGAACTCGGTAAAGCTCTGGACTTTCTGCATAACCAAGAAAAGCCTCAGCGATAGCCAGGGGTTAGCAAGGTGCGGCCACTCATGCCAAGCTGGCTGACTGAAATCCATGAATTTGCATGATTTGGTTGTCTGTATTTTATGCATGTACTGACTATCTGTGGAGGTTCAGTTCTGTTTGTGGCAGCAGACTCTGAGTCTAAGTTTTCTGTCCCCTGTTAAAAGGGTCTCCTCTGAATGAAAATATAGGCTTTGGATGGCTCCTGAGCCTGGTGTCTAAAGAAACCTCCCTACTCTCACTCTGACACTTACAGGGAAGTCAGTTTTTGTTCATAGTGAAAAGTGGGGATCACTGTCTCCCAGGCCTCTTAAGAGGGTCTGACTGGCAGGTCTACATGGAGCTAGTCAGTGACCTGCAAGGTAGGACAGATGATGGGACACATGGTAACTGTACAGATGGCTAGGTGCCTTGTGTCTTGTTCATTGGCAGTACTGAATGTTACTCTTGGGAAAAGGAGAGTTTTAACCCATAGGTTACTAAGAGGGGCACAGGTACATATTACCTCATCCAGGCACATTTGGAAAATGTTAATAATAACCACAAGCAAGAACAACAGACAGAATACAGGAAATGCAATCTAACTCAGCACATGCAGGCTTCTGACCAGCCAGGACTGAGTCCTCCAGAAGGACACATCCCTTTCCACACATGGCCAGGGAAAGGGGTGTGCGTAACAGAGCCCTCCCTATACACATGCTGATCTGCCACTACTTGGACTTGGCAGCCTCCACCTGTAACACTGCCCAATAAGAACACCGAGACCCTCGGTAAAAGAGTCACTGCTATTCTTTGTCTTTATGCCCTTCCGAGTCATCCTGCATGGAGCAGCACTACTGGGTATTTCATGAGCTGGACATCTCTGGGCCATCTCCAGGCTCAGAGTGTGACCTCGCTGTTAACCTGGGGGTATGTGTCCACAGGGACAGGGACAGGAGGGGTTCCAACTTGCCCCCAGGTTTAGGTGCTAAACCCACACAAACACACATTCCCAGAACAGTAGCTGTCCCTTCTCTTGCAACTTTCCAGGCACCATAAATGTTGGGGTTCCCCAAGTCCTAAATCCCCCCCCCATTCTGGCTGTGCACATCCCTCTGCTCATTTCTCTCTGTGGCTTCAGTCAGTGTTAAACTGAGCAAAAACAACTCTCAAATCTCCGTCTCTGGACCTAATCTCTCTGCTCCTGAGGACAATCCCCAATGTTTTTTCTTCCTGTGACAAGAAAACAATCAAACAAGAGTCATTATTCTAGCCAGGACTCCTAAGATAGCAGCCCACCAGCAGATTCCAAATGCGTAGATCTATAAGGCTATCTGGTAGAAGCTATTTAAAGACATGTATGTAAAATAAAGTTGGATGATAGCTATTAAAGGACTCCAATCCGGAACCAGACTGTGTTCAAAGGTGTCCTGGACACACAGGACATCTTGACCATTATAGCTGGTCTCAGTACAACCACCTTATTCTTATTCCACACAGAATGAAGCCAATTTCTCTGTAGTACCTATAACAAGTAATTTTGAGAAAGCATGTGGAAAAAAATGTCCCTTTCTCACCAAATGTATCCTAAGCTGTGAAAGATTTCTCTTGTATGAGATATGCATATAAAGTGTTTAGTGCCATAGAGACTTTGAAAGCTCTCCATATTGCTTGTTCTACCTCAAGTTTCTCAGTGAGTAACATTTGATTGATTCTTTTAATTCAATATTTGTACCAACTCAAGAATATTAGCACGTTGGAACTTGAATAAATCTCCTTGGAAAATAGAGTAGTCATGCAGATGGGAAATAGCTTCTTGCTGGTAGAGGGAGAACTGACTCTATCAATATACAATGAAGTCGGTGAAAATCAAGACTCCATAGAGGAAGTTTTGTGATTTTCAGGACTGTGACTGTCAAAGCACAGGCTTGATAATTTTGCCAAATGTAACTTTCTATCTAGCCTCCAGAGTCATGACATGCATTGCCTTAGGGCAAGCTTTCCCCAAAAGAAAGAAAGCTTATAATGGCCATTCCTTCACCTGTAACTTCCTTTTTATTTGAGACACAGTCTCACTCTGTCACCCTAAATAGAGTGCCTTGGCATCATGGCTCGCAACAACGTCAAACTCTTGGGATCAAGAGTTTCTATTGCCTCAGCCTCCCCAGTAGCTGAGACTACAGGCGCCCACTAGCGTGTCAGGCTAGTTTTTCTATTTTTTGTAGAGATGAAGTCTTGCTCTCACTCAGGCTGGTCTTGAACTCCTGAGCTCAAGCAACTGACCTGCCTCGGCCTCCCAGAGTGCTAGGATTACAGATGTGAGCCATCTTGTCTGGCCTCAGAGTAACTTTCTGCATCTTCCTTCCACACATAGCCCACAACATCAATGGCTATAACATCTTATGTTAGCCAATTAAGTGAACACTGCCCTGCCCTTCTATAGCGTGACTCCCCTTGGAGCTGCTCCGCCTCTGGCCCCACCCCAAGGGAGGACACCAACCTCTCTTACTCACATCACCTCTATATCACTAAGCTTCATAACTTTTTTTCCACATCTGTCACTCGTGGATAACCATGGTCCTTGTCTATCTGAGAAGAGTTCAGGTCAAAACCACCTTGGCTTCCCTTAGCGCCTTTCCTCATTCCATAGACTTGGGATTTTTATCTCCAACAATGCATTTTTTTTCAATCTATGGCTTAAGCTCTCTTCTTGTCCTCCTTATCTCTGTTTCTCTTTTTAATTTTCCTGACACGCTAGCCACCTCATTCCATCTGTATCTCTCAGCTCAGTCTGGCTGCTCTGGATCTGACTGCGTCTCTGGTTTCTGTAAAGATTGGAGCCTTAAATCTGCCCTCGCTCAGAAAGCGTCACCCCTCCTTTCCTGTCTACTGTTCTCTGTAGTGATATAAATCCATGCACCTCGGACTCTCCTAGATTTCTTTTGTGGAAGCAGTTGCAATGAAGTGATACCTGCAGCACTTTTTCTTTTTCTTTATTTTTTAATTTTTTTTTTAACTTTTCAGTCTCCAGGTAGCTTTCAATCACCATGTTTTGGATACTTGGGAGTTTTCTAGTGGTGGGGAAGGACTAATGAGCCACAGATGAAGTAGTGCAGGAATATACCTCAACTTTCCAATTCAGGCGAGTTATGCATGAGAAATCCAGCCTAAATTATTCATAAGTTAGATATACTAGTGCCTCAGACTCCAAACAACAAATCTTATCATATTACAGCATCCCTCAGTATGGGGGACTTGTTCCAGGACCCCCATGGATACCAAAAAGTATGGACTTTCAAATCCCTTATATAAAATGGCACAGTATTTGCATATAACCTGTGCACATACTTTAAATCATCTCTAGAATACTCACAAGACCTAAAACTATGCAAATGCTATGTAAATAGTTGTTAGACTGTATTTTTTATTCTTTTTTTTTTTTACTATTGTGTTATTTTTAATTTTTCTCAAATATTTTCCATCTGTGGATGGTTGAATCCATGCACCCAGAACCTATGCATATGGAGTGCCAACTGTATACAATTTTTAAATACTTCATTGAAATATAGAATGTGTGTGCAGAGAGAGAGAAAATTGCACAAAACATATGTGTATTATCACAAAGGGAATACACAAATGTAACCCCAACAGTGGTCAAGAGGTAGAACATAACAGCATCCAGATACACCGTGTAACCCTTCCCAGACCTTCTCCCTGTGAATAATCCGTCCTCCACTTCCAAAGGTAGCACAGAGACTAATACAGTCTGATTCATTTGTCTCTGACTTCTGTTCAGTGATATGTCGTAAGAGTCATCATGTTGTTTTTTGCACAGTTATCATGCATTTATTGTCATGGCAGTATAATATTCTGCTATGTGGCAACAGCACAATATATCAGTATGATATAGTTTGAATATTTGTCTCCTCCAGATCTCACATTGAAGTTATATCCCCAGGGTTGAAGATGGGTCCTAATGGGAGATGTGTAGGTCATGATGTGGATCCCTCACAAAATGGCTTGGTGTTCTAACTAAGTCCACTCACAAGCTGGTTGTATACAAAAGCTTGGAGCCTCCTTCCTCTCCCGCTTCCTTCTTGCTCTCACGACATAATCTCTGCACACAAGCTGCCCTTCCCCTTCCCCTTCCTCCGTGAGGGGAAGCCCCTCAGGCCCTCGCCAGGAGCAGGTGCTGACCCCTCAGCATCTTGTACAGCCTGCAAAACAATAAGCCAAATAAACCTTTCTTCTTTATAAATGACCCTGCCTCAGGTACTCCTTTATGGCAATAAAAAATAGACTAACACATGATCCTACCGGTTTATTTCCAGTTTGGGGCTGTTTTGAGTAACATGAGATGGTCAGCAGTCTCTGACACCACCGTGCAGGCTCTCCATCCCCTACTTTTAAACCCCCTGTGAAATTCCCTCCCAAAGGCCCTTTTATGTTTCCTGCTCACTCTTGATGGTTCCCTTCAAGAACCAGCAACTATGTCGTGAACTGCACGCCGAGATGTCCATGGCACAAGGAAGTGAGGGCGACCTCTGGCCAATAGTCCATGAGCAACCTAATCTTGCCAGCAACCCTGTAAGTCAGGGTTGGAAATGGATCCTTCCCTATCCCACCCTGCAGAAAAGACCACACCTTACTTACTTAGATCCTCGTGCAGGACCTTGACCGGGAGCGGACAGCACCAAGCTAAGCTGCACACAGACCCCTAAACCACAGAAACTAAATGTTCATTATTGTAAACTGCTGTTTGGGGAGAAATTTGTAACATACAAACACTAATAGGATAATGTAAACATTTTATACATATTTTATGTGAAGGGTTCTGTTGGCAATAAACCTGAGAACAGCATTGCTGGGTTAAAGGTTACATGTGTGCTCAGCTTTATTGCATTCCCAAAGTGACTGTAGCAATTCATTCTCCCTAAAGCAAAACGAGAGAGTTCCACTCACTCTGCATCCTTACCAATGGTCGGTATTGCCAGTCTTTTTAATTTTGGTAAGTATAGTAGGTGTGCGGGAGCATCTGACTCAGATTCCCTAAAACAATAAGGCTGACTGCCTTTTTGTGTGTTTGTGGGCCGTTTGGATACCCATCCTGCTTTACAAAGTGTCTACATTGAGTCTTCTTTTCTTTATTGATAGGAAATTTTTTTTGTATTTTTTCATATAAGTTCTTTGTTATATGTATATTCTTCCTCTGGGATGCTGTCTCCCAAACTGAGATGCTCTTTCCACATTCTTAGTGGGGTATTTTGATGGACAGAAGTTTTTAATTTTAATGTAATCCAGTTTATTCTTTAAAATTAGTATTTGTTTTAAAAAATATCCCCCACCTCAAGATTATAAAATGATTTTTCTACGATATACAAAAAAGCTAAACAGATTTACCTATTATATTTAGACCTAGAATCCACTTGAAATTGTTTTTGTGTATGACAAGAGTAGGGCTCAAGGTTTATTTTTGTCTGTGTGGATAATCAATTGACTCAGCACCATTTTATTGAAAGCCCTTCATTACCACTACACTGTAGTGTTTTCTGCATCATAAATCAAGTTCATACCTACAAGGGTCTGTCTCTGGACTATATTTTTCTCTATAAATAAAAAAAAGCATGTTGGATTAATTTCTTTAGTTATGTAACAATCTTCATATCAGGTACAAAAGGTCCTCCCACTTCTTCAAGATTGCCATGGCTATTCTTAGCCCTTTGTGTTTCAGTATAAATTCTAGAATGAGTTGGTGACTTTTACAAAACAAATACATTACACTGGGATTTTTATTGGACCTGCATTTTACCTATAGATCAATGTGGAGGTCATTACTGTTTTATAATACTGGCCCATCAAATTTATGAACATGGTATATGACTTCATTTATTTGGGTGTTAATTTTTTTAATAATAAATTGAAATCTTCTGTGTAGAGGCCTAACACATTTTTTCAAGCTTTTAGGAATTTGAAGTTGTTTGATGCTTTTGTAAAACTGCCTTTCTATTAAATTTCATCTTCTGTTACTTATGTAAAATTAAATTGCTTTTCTCAGAGTGGCCAAGTACACAGAAGTCTTGCTGAATTATTAATTCCAAGAATGCAGCAAGCGTTAATACATTATTTTGGATTTTATACATAGACAACTTATTGTTACCAAATGATGATACTGTTACATCTTCCTTTCAAATTCTTTCAGTGTTTATTTGTTTCTCTTACCAAATAATATTATTTATGTTCTCCATTAGATTGGTGTATCCATTAGTTCTGAGATAATAGACATATAAGTAGAAGATATCTTTATCACATTCCTAATTTCAGAAGTAAAGTTTTCAAATTTCACCAAGTAAAATAATTGCTGTATTTAGATAATCATTATAAAATTGTTTGAAAATATCTTTATACTTAGTTCATGATGAGCTTGTGGCATTTTGAAAATTATTAATGGTGTCGTATTTTTGTCCAATGATCATTTATGCTTTCTCTTGTATTACATTAAAATGGCTAATTACATTGATTAATTTTTAAAATTGAATCAAACTCACATTACAGACAGACACAACTTGAGCCTGGTCTGTCATCTTTTGTGTATTGCTGGAGTTTGTTTGCTACTATTATAGGATGTTTGCGTGGCCATTCATGAAGAAGATTGATTGTGATTTTCTTATTGCTAAATGTTATGGCTAGATGGTGGTATTTCAGTTTTAATATTCTCTTAAAATAAATGGGGAACCATTTACAATATTTCTATTCTATGGAAGGTTTGTGAAAGATCAGAATTATATTTTTATTATTTATACTACTCAAGGACAAAATGAAGTAACCCCATGATTTTCTTCATGGAAAGGATTTCCATAATGAATTTAATTTCTAGTAGGTATGAGACAATCCAGATTCTCTATACATACATTCTTCTGTCACCTAAATTTTCCAATAGTTTGGCATAATTTTGTATGTTATATTTTCTTATGAAACATATGGCACATGTAAGTTTAATAGTGATATTCCATTTTGTCATCCTTATATTAGTCCTGCATATCTCTTGTTAAATTCTTAACCAGTTTTGCCAGATATTTATCTATTTCATTAGTCTCTTCAAAGAAGTAAATTTCTGATTTGCTGATACTCTTAATTACTGTTTATTTTTAATTTCATTAATATCTGCTGTTATCTTCATCACTTCCTTTGTATGTGTTAGGTTTAATCCGTTTTTCCATTGCTTCTTTGGAAGTGGATTATTATTTTTAGCCTTCCTTTTTAACAGATGCTTTTAAGACTATAAACTTTCTTCTTATTTATACTTTACTGCTTAACTGCATCTAACAAGTGTTGATATATACTTCTTTTTTTTTCACTTTTCATTACACTAATAATCTGGGTGTTCACCAGGGCTAGGCAGGCCCTGACTATAATCTCTGTTAATCCAGCCTTATCACCATCCTTAGAGCACAGATCAACATTTTAGTCGTTAGCATTCACACTGAAGGAAAGAAAGGAGGCAAACACAGGGCTCAAATCTCTGTTCTTTGCTTCTCTTCTGAATCTTAGACCTACAATTTATTTTGGTAGCTTTCTTATATCTTCAAACAGAAGCTCTACATATTTTGATCAATATTTCTTTTCTTTTGTTGTTGTTGTGAATTCAATCTATCAAATACTATTTTTTGATAATTATTTTTTGTTTGGGATTCACTAAGGATACAAAGAATTAGATTGCACTGATTGCATTTGTTAGGTAAACTCCCTCTTATAATTGTGTCCCATCCCCAAGAGGGGTAGCCATACACCATGACCCCCATCCTCCTCCCACTTCCCCTCTTCCCCAATCCCTCATTCCCCTACCCCACTCCTTGTATTAAATCATCTACTGCCTTCTTATTACAACCAAGTACATTGGATTCTTGCTTCTCCATTCTTGTGATCTATTTTTGAAGGCTGTCACCTGGAAGTTTGCTCAAAAACTTCCTAGTTTAAAATTGTCAGAAGTGTAACATATATTAACATTTGGCATACTGCTAAAGTAATGATATCAAGAGTTTGCTCTTACACTATGTGGTATGAAGGAAAATCTAGAAGTTTCTAAAGTAAAGTGGCTATTTATATACAACATTATATTGGTATTAGCAAAAGATGCACTTTAGTTGAAAAAAATCAACTTTTGAAATGTAAAGCTCAACTTAGGATCTTCAAAAAGTTAGTAAACCGTTCAAAACATATAAGTGTCTTGTCCAGATTATTTTAAGTCTTGTACAAATAGTGACAATTACCTTTGGTTCTAGAGACCATCAGTAATGTATTAAGTTTACACTCCCACACCCAAAATGCAAAATCACTGTTATTCTAAAGATTAATACATAAAATTCCAAATATTTACTTTTTTAGGCTCAAAAGAATTAAATATTCTTTGAGCTGTGTTTAGGACATGCCATCTTCAACCTTGTATCTTTGATAATTTTAGCCTAACCAACTCCAAAGATAAACTCTAAGATAAACCCCAAAGATAAACCCTAAGCCACTAAGAGTGAGTAGTATGGAACCATTCTCTAGAAGCCCATAAAGACTAAACACCCGAATTTAGACCTTTGGGTGCTGACCCACAACCTCCACCAAAGCCCATGTAAGGAGTTGAGTCCTTGAGGAAAAAAATATTTGTCCTTTGGGAAAAAAATGGAAATTATACTTTAAAAAAAGAGTAATATGAAGCCACAATTGGTCTGCTGAAATTTCAAACATAAATTATTCACTGATTTACCCTGAAATGATTACAATGCCATTGTCTTCATTCCACTATGAAGAAGGCTCTGTATTCAAAGGAATTATGTATTAATTCTGGTCCATTTAAACAGGCAGATTAGCAACAGGAAAATTTTTCTAAAATAAGACAAAAATTACGGACAATAATTAATTAATACATGGCAAGTTATGAAATGAAGTCCAGGTAATTCATAAGTATTTATCATTAAATATCATTAAGCAATCTACCTTTTTTATTAGTTTTCCACTAGCCATAATAGTTTGATTAAGCAGTAATTCAACCTATGTTACTGTTATATAAATATATGTAACATTCATACATTTCAACGTGCATAATATATCACCTTCGTTTAATACTTTTTCTTTCATCTAATTTCCGATTGAAAAGCATGGTACTTTTCAAATGGCATTTTAACTCTGGTAAAATTGTTCTTTTATTTGTGATGCAGAACAAGCCACATTTGAATTTATATTTTGGACTTTGAAAGCTGCTCTAGCACAGTGCCTTTTTATATCACAAACATGCTTCAAACCAAGTGATTAGACCATTCACTTGGGCATTCCTGAGTACTGCTTGCTTCATCCTGGGGTTCATTGTTAGCTAAATTATTCCTTTCTGTTTACGAAATATTTTGGCAAAGTTTCTCCATAGCAGCATGGAGAAGGATTTACAAAAAGTGCCATTTTCCTCTTTATGAATGGCTTTATATGATTCATGAATCAAATGAAGGATCACTTTTATGCATATGTATATATATTTAGGTATGTATTTTCCAAAAAAAAAAAAAAAGATCTTTTCTGAACCCACACTTTTTAACTCTACATTCCAACTGTCTGGCATCCTTTTCATGTTGATAGCTTCTGAAGTCAACGCTTGGATTTCACAATCCCTACTGCGAGGTTTCAAGGAGCAGAGATATTTTCAATAGGGAGTAGAAACAAAATTGCAGCTGAAAGTATAATACTATTTAAAATATAAACTATATCTCTCTTATTATTAGCTGTTGCCATAAATTACACTTGAATTGGGTTTTTTCACTATTTCAGCTATTCTGGGCTCTCTTTCTTTACCATTTCATTAGATTTCTGTGATTGTAGTGTTACCAAACCACTGAGATGTGAGGTCGCCGTTAGAAAATAAAGCATGTTTTCTAGATGTTCCAGATTTCAGCAAATATTCTTCTGCCCAAATCTTCCCAGGACCTTTCTATGAAATTAAAGGAATTAAAGGTAATTATCTGTTCTTGTGTGTGTGGGGTGTGATAACAGATAAATAGATTAAAAGAAAAAAGAAGAAGAAAAGAAAAGGACCTCAATGATTTGCAAATCATAAATTCTACCTCTAGATGTGCATGTCTCTAATAATTCTATCTTAATGCCTTTGTTTTCTTGCATTTACTGGCTATTCTTTAAGCTCATTTTTTCCTCTTTTCTACACCTAAATTTAGGCAATTTTCCTGTGGGGTTTCTCCAGGCCTTTGATCCCGTGCATATACCACTCTCTGCCAGAGGCTGGGACTCTCTTCTCCCACTCACTTTGTCTGGCTAACTTGGATTCATCTGCCATGTATCAACTTGAGCACTACTTCCAGAAATAACTCTCCCCAAAGGAAGCTACATCCCCTTATTATCAGAAGGAGAGCATTCAGACCTCTTTTTCCTTGCTTAGCACTCTTCTAATTACTTAATTATGCATAATTAGATTGTTTCTTGTGTGCACCTCTGCTGCATCTGTTTTCCTTCTGGTGACATTCCCCATGTCTGCCACAGGCCTAGGGAGAGATGATCAGTGACAGCTGTTGACCTCAGTGGCAGCACCATAGATACTTGCAGTGGTTTCAGCCCTCCAAAACCACCCTGCATTCCCTCTCTAGCCAGAGCAGACAAAAATAATCGATGGATAACAATCTCATGAAAAGTATGAACACTTGAATCATTAGAAAACATTATGATATTTATTGATCTGTTACTACAGTGTATGTGAAAACTCTTTGCTACTTTCTAACCGACAGCTTCAAGACAAGTCTTTCTTCCTGCACCCCTGAGGCACAAGTTCCACCCTCAAGAACTCCTGCAAAGTGGTTCCTGTCATGGGGTAACTCCACCATTTCTTCCTCTCCTTGTTTATTTGCAACTTTTAATCTCTCCCTTCTACTGTCCTCTCACTGTACCGAGGCAAAGCGCTGGCTTCTTATAACCATGACTTCAAAACCCGCACCTTATATAACTTTCAAAAAGGATGTGCTACTCCAGCATTTCAGGGGTGTGTATGAATGTGTCTGGAGAGTAAACTGGTGATGTTACAATGCTCAGACCCCTTGATTTAAAAGTCTCACCTTTTCAAATTCTTCCTAAGAAATCATCAGATGTGTATGTATATCTCATCTACAATATTCTTTACTGCCATACTTGTAATAGTAAAGATTGTGAACAAAAAATGCCTAACAATAACATAATGATAATATTCATAGGCACAGTATATGAATATTTTGCTCACAATCATTATCTGGGATAATTATAAAAAGTAAATCCTTACATCGTAGACCTTCTGTAAGTTGACCACCCAAGGGACTGTAACAAACTGGTCAGCGTATGGAGGTGGTCAACATAAGGAACTAGGCCTGCCGTACTGATATGTACATGTGATGAGGTCTATATAAGTTAGGTCAAGTTGAGGAGGTGGTTAATGCAGAGAGGTGGTCAGCTATGGACGTTCTATTGTAATATCACATTAAGAAGGAAACTCAGTTTCAAATTTGTATATACAGGACGGTATTGACTATCAAGAATGATTCATTAACACAAAGGTCTAGAAAGGGATGTCCTATAACCCTAACAAAAGGGCAGAGCATGTGTGTTTCTGTCTATCCCTCTGTCCCCAGCACCTGCACATTGCACTACTTGTGTTGCAAAGAACATTCCCTCTGCTCTGAGGTCAGGAGCTGATGTTGTGTGTGGTTGTTAGTGAGTGGTCTTCTGTCCAGTAAGGCCAGTATCACAGTATTTCATATCAGCTCAAATACTTTCATTTTTTTTTTTTTTTTTTTTTTTACGTTTTATCACTATTCTCAGATATGGTGCAATAAATTTAGTATTTCTAAGCTTTTAATCCTTTGTTTCACTAACTCAATGCTGAAAATCCTTGCAAGCCTTTCCTATACCTTTCCATAGCAGTTTCTTATAAATACTTAGGTGGCTTGAAAGAGCACCAATTTATTATCTGAAACTTTTGGAGACTGGAAGTTTGCA
Source organism: Nycticebus coucang (assembly GCF_027406575.1). NCBI lineage: Eukaryota > Metazoa > Chordata > Mammalia > Primates > Lorisidae > Nycticebus > Nycticebus coucang. Next base: position 101,486,792 of record NC_069783.1, on the reverse strand, counting down.
ATTAGTCTCACTAGTCTGAATCCTTTTCCCAAGGTCTATGGGCTCTGGGCATGAACCAGCTACCTCACCTTTTCCAGCTGCTAAAGGCCACCTACATACTTTGGCTTATGGTTGCATCACCCCAACCTCTGCTTCCATTGACACATCTTCTTCCTCCCTCTGATAGTCTTGCCTCCTTCTCTGCCTCATAAAGACCATTGTGATTATACTGGGCCCAGGATGATCCAGAAATCTCAATCAAGACCCTTAACATAATCACATCTACCAAATCTCTATATCATATGAGGTCACACATGCACAGGTTCCAGGATAAGGATATGATTACTGTTTTGCCTATCCCAGTGCTGCAAAACAGGTAACAATATTTAAACCTATTGAAATTCCATGTTTAAATTCAAAAAGTTAAATAATCACTCAGAATCTAATACAATTACTGTAAAAATTCACTAACTACAAGCTACACACTACTGTAACTGAGCGGGGTTGAGCCTACCCTAGATGTATATTCATTGCTTTCGATCGGCATGAAAACTAGCTAGGTCCCAGTGAATATAGAAGAAACAATATCTCTTGGCAATTGACATTTATGCAATGTCTGTATTTGCCTCTATATTATTTTTTCCTGCTTCTTTTTCTACTAAAGTTATAGTGCTACTTACTTTCCAAATTTTCTACTAAAGGCATATTGCTACTTACTTTCAGCATGATGGTTGTTAACAAATTCCAGGTAAGAAAGAAAAAAAAAAAAAAAAACAGAAAAGTAGGAACCAAACTTTCCCTCAATAATGAGTGAGAGAGTAACCACCTGGCAATCTTACAGGACCAACTCAAATCTGATCTCCTCTGGATGCCCTCAGAAGGCCCTAAACACCAACTTCACTTTCCCCCCATTCCCCTGGCCTTTGGTCTACACTCATACATCAAAAACAGGATCAGTTTATATTCAGATCCATAAAACGTAGATGAATCTTTCTAGTCTCAGTGGATCGGGAAGCCCTATAACGAAGAGCATGCCTTTCATTCATTCCTACACCACTCAACTGAGTCTGCCATCAGGCTCTGATGGATTATCAACAAACTGCAGATAATGGGGCATAGGACAGATGTGTATTTATGTGTGCTGTTACGGCTTATCATCAGATACATATTTTATATTAAATTCAAAAAGTATAAACGAGCCAATGTCTATTAAATACCAAAAACATGGGCAATTATATCTGCACTGACACTTTTCTACTTAATTGTTTGTTTAAATTCTTGTCCTTATTAGGAGACCTTAATTCATGAAAAGGGTACTTTTTCCTTTACAAATAGCCTTGGGACAAAATAGTAAACCAGAGCAATTTATCACTTTGCCAGGCTAAGCAAACACTACATATGGCACAGTGAAGTAACACTAATTAGACCTAACTGAGGGAAATTAACACGAAGTCCAAATTATCAAGTATTTCTTTTTAATTGAGTCATATGGTTTTCAGTACAGAAAGAATCTTCAACTAACTCTTGGTAACTTGCTGCCAAGTGGCAGTCCTATTGGGTCTGTTTAACAAATAAATAAAATTACATTCTACTGAGTGTATTATTTGTTTGTGCTCAAATTAAAGGTATTAAAATACATGATGTTCTCAAAATTCCCAGTTTCCAGAGTTTTATTTTTAAAGATCTGCTGGTCTCCATTCCACCCTGTGCCGCCTTATCAGGTAAACTCCCCCCCAACCCCCAGGTCCCGTGATAACAGCTCCCCTGGTAACAGGTGTGGTCCCTGCTTCCATCTCAGGCTCATCTGTCAACACTTCCCCCTGTATACCTCATTTCCAGCCATCCCAACCCACCCACCCCCAGCCTCTAATGTCCCTGCCATGATGTTACCTCCTTCCCTCAGACAATGAAGATACCTGCTACCCAGCTCTCACTGGTGCCAGGAATACTTTAGATAGATCATCTTGTTTAATCCATGCATCAAGATGGCAAGTAGATGTAGTTGTCTACTTGGCAAGAGAGGAAACTGAGGCCCTGGGAAGTTCATGACTTGATTAAGGTCACATCACAGGTCATGGGGCCAGAACACATCTCTGGTACTCTCTGGCTCCAAATCCCCACCTCAACCTCTGAGCAGTCCCCATGTCCTCAGAAGATATTAGTATCTCCAATGCCCACTTAAAAATCCTCACCCTGCTTAAAAGCTTTTTCAGAACTTTCCTAGACAAAGTCACCCTCTCCTCCATTCTCTCCAATAACTATAAAGACCTTCTGCTCCTTTTTTTTTTTTTTTTTTGAGACAGAGCCCCAAGCTGTTGCCCTGGGTAGAGTGCTGTGGCATCACAGCTCACAGCAACCTCCAGCTCCTGGACTCAAGCAATTCTCCTGCCTCCGCCTCCCAAGTAGCTGGAACTACGGACACCTGCCACAACGCCTGGCTATTTTTTGGTTGCAGCCGTCGTTGTTTGGCGAGCGGGCTGAATTCGAACCCACCAGCTCAGGTGTATATGGCTGGCGCCTTAGCAGCTTGAGCCACAGGCACTGAGCCAAGACCTTCTGCTCTTCTGTGCTTGGAAGTGCATGTGAACAGAAAGAAGCCGGACCACGACCACACCCTGTGAATGTGTTGCTCTCCACATCTGACATCTGGTACAGGTCCCTAACCCGGGGACTTATGAAAATAAAAATCACCCATTCTGAGTTAGAGATCAGTGTTTGTTGTTATCTACTGACAGAAAAAGTATGTTCTACTATCCAAATATTGTTAACTTAAGAATAATTAAATGTCAGAAACTATAAACAAAACCTGACGGGTTTGGCAGTTAATGGAGAATAATGACAGGCTTGTGTGCCTCCATAATCACAGTAATGATGATAATAAGGCCACTGGAGGTGTTCCCTGAGCACAGCGCTGTACGTAGTAAGAAGGAATACACCTCTGCTCCCATCTGGATCTGACCAGGACCCTCCAATGCAGCACAGTGAGCCAAGTTCGCCTATGCAGGAGCAGCCTTCTGACTGGGGCAGCCCTTGAACCATGCGCTCATCTGTCAGGGCCACAGCACCATGACACTTACCTCATAAAACATTGAACAATGTCCCTGGGTGCTTGAAGTCAGGAATATTGCTTCCAACTATTCCACTTCCAATTTTGCCAGGACTGTAACAGAAATAAAGTTAGTATCTCTCTATTCCCAGACTGTGGGCTTGTCAAGGACAACCTCAGATTCTTATTTCTTATAAAGTGTCTGGTGTCAGAGACATAGTAAAAGCCAGCAAATGTTTCTAAATCGGCACATGAATGAGTGAATGGTTGACATTACTCTGAAAGGTAGAAATGTATGTCCATGAGGTAGACAAATGTATGTCCACCTGTTCACTCAGTCCAAGCAGAACCTCCCCTGGTATTTTACTTCCTGGAAGTATTAAAAAGGCAGGGGCAGAGATTATACAAAAATATACAGCCTCGCCTATTGAAATACTTCCTCCTTAACATTTTCTCCAAGTTAAAACTAACTTTACAGAGCTCTTTATAAAATACAGTCATGTGCCACATAATGACGATCAACAACAGACCTGCATATCTGAGGCTGGTAGCTCCAAGATTACAATGGAGTGGAATAATTGTCACTGCACAGCCTAGAGACCTTTGCTCCAGCTGCCTCCAACATTCAGCAGCAGTGTGTGATACATGGGACAGCCCCGGAGCAACAGGTCCTACCATGCTGGCCCACGTGTGGCGGGCGATGTCATCTAGGTGTGTGTGAGGACACTCCATGGTGTGCACACCAGGGACTCGCTGTCCCAGAGCACGTCCCTGTTAAGCAACACACGACCATTCAAGCATCCTTAAAAGAACGACGGCGTTCGTTGAATGTTACCATAAACCAGGAGCCCTTTGGGATGTGGGGATAGTGTCTGGAGCAAATGGGACATTTTACGGTTGCGGCAGTGGTGGGGATGGGGGATGAAGCAGGGACAGCATGATGTGAAGAGCCTGGAGGCTGCAGGAGGGGAGGAAAAGGGAGAACAGACATTGGGGATTGGAAACGGGCAGAACCGCAGATGAAAATGGGACAAAAACCAACGTACGTCTTGCTCTACCTTGCGGGCACGCGTGGACCAGGTAGGGCTGCACACAGGATTGGTTCCTCCCATGAGCCGCCCAGCACTGCCCAGCGCTGGGCCAGGTGGCCAGCGGTGGCCTTCTCGGAGTCCACCTGCCCAGCCCAGGATGGGAGTGGAGGGAAGAAAAAGGAGCACAAAGAGGACATAAGTGGATGTCTCCCTCACATGGCTCCTCACCTCTCTGGAGGACCTGGTGGTCCCACCCAGGCTTGACTCTTGAGCTCCCTTTGGTTCAGAGAAGTGGGAGGGACACCCATGACCGCGCAGGCACCTGTGTGGGGGCCTTGCTGTAAGTGGCTGTCATCTTTCGCTCTGCTCCATGACACTTCCATACGGGTTTCAATGTCAAAACAAAAGTTTTTCCTCCAAATGTGCAAAAGACAAGTAGAAAAGGAAAATAAATAAAAGTTTTAAATTGCCCTACATCAAAGTATCCCAGGAGGAAAGGAGGAATTTGTGCTTTTTTTTTTTTAATCTATCTTGTGGTGTCCCAAGCAATTTTGGCTTGGCTTAGTTTAGAAAGTACCTTCTATTTTGGCTTTCATTTGTTTTTAATTTTAAATTCAGTTCCGATGAAGAGAAATACACATTCTTCTCTAGAGGGTTAGAGACACTTGAAATTTTATTCCCTGGGTTAATTTGAACATTGTCTTTTCATTCTTGTCTCCACTACTGATGCAGTCAATAAAATTACCCTGTAGTGTGAAAAGGGAAACTTTGGTCCATCCAGGCCAAATGTTGACAAAGTCCTCTTCTGGCCATGTGCAAAGCTTCATTGTATGAAGCAGAGGGGCTTCATTTTGGTGTTAGGGCCACGTGTCTGGACCCCCAGTTATTGGCAGAGGCCCTGGGCTTCTCTACTCCCCTTTGCAGGGGGTTCTGCAGCCAAGTACAAGCCTAAGGATGTGTATGTGTAGAAGTAGTAATTCCTGTGTTTCAAGAATAATGATAATAAAAATGCCTGTAATTGGAAAGTCTCTTTGAGACTTTATGATAAAAAGTTGAGTGTGGAATCCCAAGTCTGCCTGTAAAAGCCCTTACATAAACTTACCTGGGAGCCTTGGCTCACACCTGTACTCCTAGCGCTTAGGGAAGCTGAGGCAGGAGAATCAAGGAGAATCATGGGGTGATTCTCACTGCAGCCACAATCAAGGAGCTTGAGGCTACAGTGAGTTATGATCATGTCACTGCACTCCAGCCTCCGCAACAGAAACCAACCCTATCCAAAAAAAAAAAAAAAAAAAAAAAGCCCTTACCTTACCTTTACATTAAAAGACATATTTTCTATTTTTTAGGTAAATAGTACTAGGTCCTCCACAATTAATTTCCATTTGAAACTGTAAGGCCTTCTATCTCTTACACTTTCAAAGCAATTCTTTTCAAGCTTTTGGTGGTTGTGAATGCAGGTAACGTGCACACTGTGAGGCAATTTTTACCATGTCTCGTTCTCCATCCCGAATGAGCCAAGGAAGAGAACAAAGGGAGAGTGAAGCCTGGGATGAGTTGGTATTTAACGATCTGGCTTCTCCACCAAACACACCCTCCCACGTGTATTGTGGATCTCCAAACAAAGGGGAATATTCTGTGCTTATGCCCAGATCTTGGTGACCTTCCACGTATTTTTTATTTCCAGCATGTCTTTAGAACAGGCAGGCCTCTGCCAAGAACAGCTAACAAAAGGGTCACAACTTTGTAGCCAAATATCTAAGGATCCAAATCCTGGTGCTATACTTATTGGCAATGAGAATTACCTTCTCTGAACATCTGTCTCATTGTGTGTAAAAATAGAAACCTTATATTTTTCTCTAAGGTTTATTGTGAGCATGAAACAGATAGCAGATATGATTGTTCTATCTCAGTGTCTGGCACACATCAGGTGCTTAGTAAATGCTGGTTGATTTCCTCATAAACTCCAACCCCTCAGAACTATAAAACCATAAGCACAAGAGAAAACAAAGAATCAGAAGATTAGGTTTTTCTCAAACAATCACCCGTGGATAAACACAAAATACCTGGAAAAAAACAAAGATGCTTACAAAGTTGTAGAATGTGCCTGTGAGAATTTGAGGGTGAAGAGCCAGCAGAATTAATCAGCATGGGCTTAGAATATTTCGGTAACCTTTTTTGTAGAACCTACATGTAGATATCAACCAGAACAGAGTTTGGTCAGTTATGTGAGGTTCCAGATCAGAATTAATGGTCATGTTGCAAATGCCTACCTAGTCATCTTCTGGAAAATGAAGTTTCATTCTCATTAACTTCATAAAAGGCATTGGTCTACTCTGGGTGTATCTGCTTCACATACTTTAGGAGTGATGTGGCAGACATTGGAATGGAGGAATGGGCGAATGGATAATTTGTTGGATGGATAGGCTAGTCCAGTACATAGATAACAATGATCTGCCATTATTAAGCTACTGACCCAGTAAGGTCGATTTAGAATATTAACGCACTTCTACACAGGCTTAGAAAATTTGAGAAGTGGTACTACCAAATAAATGTTATGTACAGACGTGTCTGTTTTACCTGGGCCCCTTTAAAGGAAGGCTAAACACAGATCCAAGTTTCAGCAGTCATGAGAACTTGTTCTTCACCTGCAGAACACTTGTGGCATCTCCACCAGATCCTCACTAAAATGCTGCAGAACTGGACCATCAACTCTTTGTGGTCAGGACTATCCCCACTCATGCCTTACCCCAGATCTAGTAGGAACAATCAATCAGCTCCCAGTCCCATCATACTGGATATACAGCCACATTTTCCTAAAATGGTGATACATTGCCCCAGTGGGGATGCCATCATTCTAGAATCTAGTTGGCCCTAGAACCATAACCCACATGTGAACCTAAACTCTTAGGGAGGGGATGGAGACAAACTCTCACATAAGGTAGTTTCGCCGATTCTCAAAGCTTCACATCTTTTCTATACATCCTCCCCTCACAATGAATGATACATGACATTCCACTTTCATATGTCTCTCTTGATACCTCAGGACTTCAGTCTCTTCTTTAAAAGTGTAAGTACTTCTGGGTAGCGGCTTCAGGAATCAGTGATGTGGAACTCAATGCAAAGTGTCTGTGTGTTAGATACAGTCGGGGAAAGGAGAGTTCATAGCCCAGACTAGACACTGCTTGAAAAGTCAGGGAAATAGGGACAAATAGGTTAGGGAGCAAAGAAGAGGTCCTGCTACTTCATGGTTTTTACGGACTCAATCCTGTTCACAATCACATTCAATTCAGCTCAATTTGCAAGGAAATCTGAACTCCATACTGGAGGCCCAGATGGGCTTGTACCTCAAGAAATTTAAAGTGTGCTGCAGGGAGTAGGTAGGTACATCTCCTGCTGGGGTATGGAGCAGAGTCATGAGCAAACTAGGAGAAAGAAGAGAGACCAATTCGGATTGGGACAGCTCAGAAAAGGATCAGCAGAGGTTATGCAAGACAACTCATCTCTCTTTTCCTTCTCTCTTTCTTAGCTCTGAGATGCTAAGCATAGGCCCTTGGAAGAAAGCCACAGGAAGGAAGAAACAGAGACAGAACAGGAAGCCATGCATTTCTGCTCTTGGAACTGTGTAAACAAAAGCCTAGAGGTGGGGGTGGGGGGGTCTGACTACAAAGTATCAGTGCAGGGAAATTTGTGATAAAACTATGTGATAACTATGTGATAAAACTGTACATATCTCTGTACCTACCAAAAAGTAAGTGGTAAAGTATATAATTTTTCAGCAAGTAGATTCATATTCCCCTCAAAAGCTGCAAGGACAAAGGATAAGATAGTGACTATAATGACAGATGATTCCATTTAACTGTAAATATTGCTTAGGACCAGATTATGATAGGATTTGAATGGCAATGGCCTTGGGAATGACAAAGAGAAATGCTGAATGCTTTTGCCATTATCACCTCATGTCTCTACGAGTCTCCTCCACAGCATGGATCAAAAAATCTGGACTTAGAGGAACCAGTTTCTTGCCAATGAACTTGCAGTTATTAAATGGCAGAATCAAATTCTGACACATCCCCATTTCTCTCTAAAGCTTTTGTGTGTTTGCAATAAAACACACAACACGGGAACAGTGCTTTTTCTTAATCATCAATAGAACTCTGGGGGTACAGAAATGGCTTGAGGTTTACTGTTTGCTGTTCTTGGGTTGTTTAGTTTTTATGCTCATGCTTGAACAAAAACAAGATCTTAGAATAAAACCATCTCTATTTTTTTAAAATATGCATTTAGAAGAATATTTCAAAAACCATCTAATAGCCAAATTATTTCAAGCAGGATTAAATGCAGAAGGATTTCAGTACAACTAGGAAATGAACACTGTGTTTTCAAAGGGAAGAATGAGGGAATCAGAGGCAGGACAGAGGACAGTTCAAGAATGAAGAAAGAGGTGATAGGAAGTTGTGTAGAAAATTCCCTGTGATTTTATAGTTTTCATCAGACAGACGTGAGAAATATTGGTTACTAGTGAGTCAAAAAATAGACATTATCCTGGTGATGTAGAAATGATCTTAGTGTCCGAGACTAAGATAAGTTCAAAGTTTCACAACACATTTTTAATCATTCTCTAGAGAGAAAAATCAGTATAGCATAGAATTTGTAGCGGGGGAAATGTTCTTTGACTTTACCTAAAACAATTATACAAAACATGGAATTTAGTCCCTGGCCCCTTCTGAAATAAGAAACATAAATCCAAAGATTAAAGACACTAAGAGAACAGCTTGCTCTCTCTCCCAGAACAGTTCAGTCTTTCTGTTCATCACTGTAAAGCCTATATTCTCAGATCCCAGCATATATCTTGCTGGGTCTTAATTCAAAAAGCATATGGCAGGAGGCCCCGGGAACTACCTAGAGAAAGGCACGGCTTCTGATAGTGCTGGTAAACCATCCGCCTTTAAAGCTTCTGGCTCTACACAATCAGATAAGCATTTTCATGACAGACAAGTGATTTAATGAACTTTCATATATCCTTTTCATTACCTGAAATCTATTTAACTTATCAGGATTTTTTTTTTCTCTTTCACAGCCTTAATTTTTTAAACCTTGGACATAGAATTAAGATAATGCTTTCATGTTATTCCAAAATGAATGTTGTGTTCTTTGCTGTGCAATGAAATTCCAAGGGAGACATTAGAATTGAAATACTCTGCCTCAGCCTTAGTAAACTGCAAAATCCTTTCTTGGGTGTGGCTGTTCATCTTCAGGGCATCTTATCTACCTGCTGTAGTTTGCTAACAACATATATATATATATATATATATATATATTAGCATCTTTATTGAGGAATTATGTGCATAGCATAAAATTTATTTACTTTAAGCATACTGCATTGGTTTTTTGTATTAGATTTCTACTGCTGCTGTAACAAATCCCTATGAACTTATTAGCAGCTTAAGACAACATGAATTTGTTATCTACAGTTTCTATAGATCAGAAGGCTGGCTGGGTTCAGCTGTGTCCTCTGCCTAGAGCCTTGAGGCTGAAATCAAAGTGTTTATAGGGCTTCAAGCTTTACTGGAGGATCAGGGCAAGAACCCACTTAAAAGGTCATGGAGTTGGACAAATCCAGTGCATTGTGGTTGTAGGACCAAGGTCCCTGTTCCTTACTCAACTTGAGGGCTGGCTGGGAGAGGGGCTGTGGGGCTGCTAGTCTCTGTGCTTACAGGCTCCCACCAATGAATGGTGGATTGAGTTGCTCTCATATTTTGAATCTTTCCAACTTCTCCTTCTGCAGCATCTTTCTGACTCTAGCCAGGGAGAGTTCTCAGCTTTTAAGGGCTCTTATTAGAATGTGTCCATCTGGATAACCCAGCACAGTCTCCCAATTTTAAGGCGTCTACCTTAATTACTTCTGCAAAGTCCACTGTGCCACATGACACACTCACAGCGTCCAGAGTTTGTCATGGGGAGATTTGGGTTGCCTCTAACCCACTACAATTTTTATCTCAACCAGTCCTACAAATACCTGATTAATGGGGCCACCTATAGCTTTCACTACATAACCCATCATGTGGATTGTCCCAGTTCCAGAGTTTGGGTGAGATTTTTTGTCATTTTGATTCAAAGTATACTGACTTCAAGCCAGGCTGGGTGGCTCATACCTGTAACCCAGCACTCTGGGAGGCTAAGGCTACCGGATTGCTTGAGTTCAGAAGTTTAAGACCAGCCTGATCAAGACTGAGACCCTGTCTCTACTAAAAGTAGAAGAACTAGCTGGGTGTGGTGGAGGATGCTTATAATCTCAGCTACTTGGGAGGTTGCTGTGAGCTATGATGCCATGGCACTTGACCTAGGGTGACACAGTGAGATTCTGTGACTCAAAAAAACAGACAACAAAAACAAAACAAAACAAAAACAAAGTATATTGATTCATTGAAGGCAAAAGAGTAAGAATCTGGCATGTTTAGGGCCTTCCACGGAAAGACCTTCAAAGCAATATTCCCATTTTATCCTAGCACCACAGGGGCAGGCATTACTGTCCCACTATATGGACAAAAGAGATGAGGCTCAGTGAGGGCAAATGATTTGCTTAGGTCATATACTCGGTAGAAGAACCAGGATTTAAACTTGCATCTTCTCTAAAACCCAAATTCTATCCAGATGCGGTAAAAGATGGGGAAGTTTCTCCATCATCTCTTAAGTGTCTTGGCTTCACTCCCTAACCAGATTTAGTCACAGAGATGTGTGTTCTTCCTTTCATTCAGTCAGGGCATAATTATTGAGCTCTTGATACATGTCAGCTACTCTTTTAGGGTACTGAGGATTCAGCAGTGAAAACAAAAGGCAAATAGGACAGCATGCTGGCTTCGTGGCTTTCATACGCTATTGCTGAGACAGGCAAGTGCCTAACAAGTAAGTAGCTCTCCCTAAAACATGGTAAATAGGCTCAGCACCTGTAGCTGAGTGGCAAGCGCACATACACTGGGCCTGGTGGGTTTGAACCCAGCCCGAGCCTGCTAAACAATAATGACAACTACAACAAAAAAATAGCCAGGCATTGTGGTGGGTGCCTGTAGTCCCAGCTACTGGGGAGGCTGAAGTAAGAGAATCACTTAACTCCAAGAGTTTGAGGTTGCTGTGAGCTGTGACTTTAGGGCACTCTACCGCAGAGTGAGACTCGGTCTCAAAAAAAAAAAAAAAAAAAAAGTGATAAATACCATTGAGAAAAACAGGATAAGAGGTAGGAGCAGAATCAGGATGGGATGGAATGAAAGGGGTCCGAAAGCCTCACTGAGAACTGAAGGGGAGAGACACCCACCCACATAAGCAAAAATGTATGTAGGCACACAATAGATGGCTATACAAAGCCAGAAACATGGATCATGAGTTCAACTCTCGTTCCTTCCCCGAGCTTGAAAGGATGTTTGCTGTGTAAGGTCAAGCAGAGCTGCAGCCTCATGATCGTAAACACACGCATCTACGTGGGTCACTTGAAAGTTTTGAGACAGACTACGTTATGGTCCATTATTTCACTTTCAAGAAACACAGTTAACAGCAGCCTTTCTGGTCACCCGTGCATGTTTCACCTTGCTTGGCTTATCACTGTTACTGAGAGGGCTTCATTTTTTCCTATCTATGTGGATTTTACATTTCTTGATTTTTGCGTGTATCTCAAAGCTTTTGTAATGAGCTACTTTTTGAGCCCGTACACCATGGCCAGGGTAAGTATAATACTTTATATACCTCGAAACAACTGTAAGAGAAGCACTCGTCAGTGTCCCTGGTTTTACAGCTGAGCATGCAAGATTTTATCCAACCTCTCCAGGTCACTGTGTGGCCCACAGCGCCTCGTCTTTGTGCTCTGTTACCTTTGACGAAGGACAGCAAAAAGACAAGTGATATCCTTTAGACATTGTACAGAATGCCTGTACACATCTCCATTCATGCAGAAAATCCCTCAAACAGGGAGATGTAAAATTGCAGGCTAAATCCTAATTGTACTCCTAAACTAGAATCATCACTCAAGGAATTTTTGTTGTGTGCTTTTATGGAGGGAGCAGGGTAGAAGGACTCGCTCATGGGAGGGAATCCCCTTCAATTTTTTTTTTTACAAATTAGGACAGCTAAGTGCAAGGCGATGAATAGGCAAAGGACACCACAGTGTTACAGATTATAAACTCTCCCACGCGGCTTTAGCGGGCTGGTGATGGTTTCTGACCTTGCCGGTTCATGTTTTGTTTTGTCTAGTTCAGGAAATAGATCCCATAACTTACTTTTCAAAGCAAAGCAGATCCCATCAGATAGGGCCAAGTTAGTAAATACCTCATGAATTCATCTGACCTATTAACTCCCGCGAGAGGCTCAAAATTGCAATAGTCTTTTTTGCAAAGGAAAAGGATAACAGAGGGGGGAAAAATAGGATGAAATGAGAGAGGAAAGGAAAAGAGGAGAACAAAAGATAAAAAGAATCAATTTCTATTACATTTTTCCCCTTGCAACTTAACTTTGCCCCAAGCCAAGAAAGAAATGCCTATTTCTTATCTCATATCTATTGAGATTATAATGTTTATTTCTTTGAATGCCAAGTCTCATTTTTTTTATATTACTTTTTATCAGACATCCAGAGAGGGCAGCTCCCTGCTTTTGTTTCTACCTTTATTCTTTTTCTTTTAATAATAGCTCAGAAGCCCAACCACTCTCTGCCCAAATCCATTCATTTTCTTTCATTTAAGAAAAAAATGAAACATTTCTTGGATACAACTTGAAAGAGCACAACCTTCTCAATTTAGGTTAACTTCGTCCTTACATCTTGGAAGCAGTGACAAATCTCAAAATGTTGTTTAGGTGCTTTTTTAAAAAAATTGCAACAATCTCCCACCCCCCAGAAAAATCATGACTTTATAAAACACACATTCACAATTGTACTTTGCCCTTCAAATTCAAGTTCTAGATGAAGAGCCGATTATGGTTTGAATGGATGAGATTTGGGATTGATGTACGCTGAACAGCTCGGAATTCAGAGGCAGCAGGACAGGTCTTAGGGCAAGCGGAGTATCGGCAGAGTTGAAAGTCATCAACAGGCAAGTTCTTCACCAGATCTGTACATAATGGACATTTTGAGCGTTTTTTTACTGAGTGAGGCCCCATCTTCTATGTGTTCCTCAGCTGATGCATTTGAATGCTGTTATACTGATACCGGCTGACATTATTTTTCTCGTGTAATTTTAAAAATAATTGTGTTTGCTTAAGTATAAATTCATACTGAAATGTGAAGAAATCATGAATGTACACATTCTTGAACTATGATAAAGTGACTTCCCAGTATAACTAGTGCAGAAACCAAGAAACAGCTATTAACAATTTTGTGTGTGAGCTGATGAGTTGTTAATGGGTATTTTTAATTATTTAGATATGGAGGTTTCTTTCCAGAGGTGGGGATCTTGCTATGTTACCCAGGCTGGTCTCGAACTCCTGAGCTCAAAATCCATTGGCCTCACCCTCCCAGAGTGCTAAGATTATCAGTATGAGCTACCCTGCGGGGCCGATGCTGCCAATTTAAATGTTATTTAAAACATGCCTGAGGGGCTGAGATGCTCCTCACCAAAGGCCAATATGCAAGAAAACACAAGGTCCTTGGGGGAGAAAAAAATTACAAAAAAGAATGTCTGAGGGTCCCCATGGGGTGTTGAGGTGGGTCTTTTATGTGGAAAGAGCAGAGTGCCTTTATTCTAGTACCCAAGGGGGTGGCTTTCTATAACATCCCTCCTCCACCCCTGGGGAATCAGTTACTTGGGAATATTCTGAATTAACAAAACCTTGGGCTCAGTTACTTTACTGTGAGTTTCCCCTGACCAAACATAATACACACACACACACACACACAAACACACTTCCAGTTTTGACAAGCTAGGAAAGAAATTAGACTTCCAGTATCATAAACATTAGAAAAATCCAGCTTTATATACTGTTCACCAGTTGGAGAGATGGAATTTGAAAAGGGAGATGCAATTACATAAACAGGCGCCTCCTTAGTTGAAACTAATTAAAATCTTTTTTTGTTTGTTTGTTTGTTTTTAAATTAAAATCTTAATAAGCAATTTTGTTTGGTAATCTAGAGTTTTAAAAAAATCTATAAAAATATTCAGATTACGTCAAAAATCAAATGCACCACAACGTAGTATGTAATCACTTTAATAAATTTAAATGTCACCAAAGCCGTCACAGATTCACCAAAAGAGGTTTTTCTTTTTAGTAAGTCACTATTACTATTACACGTAGTTTTTAGAAATTGCACAAAGTACAGGAAGTAGTTTAAATCTATCTTTATACAATATTTCTAATGAACTAACTTTATAGGTCTTAGACGGAAAATAGAAACAAATGATCCACAAAATCACTAAAATTAATGGGCTACTTTAAAGTGCCCAGAACTGCCACGGGCATACAAAAAACTATCCTGGTTTTCAAGTGAAAATATGGTTTCACAGGGTAGAACTCTGCAGAGAAGTTAACCGACTTGGGTAAATAACGAATTACACGTTTTCCAAATACCCATAAAGAAAAATACAGGACAAATGCCATAAACAGCTACAAATTTCTCGTGAGAGAAAAGAGACGAGCAGTGATAAGGAATGATCAAGAAATTCCGCCAGGGCCTCTTTGTAGGAAGGACCACAGCCATGCAGGTGTCCGACTGGGGCTGTGCTGTCAATGCCGCAGTACCCTGTAAGCCAGAGCAAAAAGCCAGACTCGGGCGGCGCCTGTGGCTCAGTGAGTAGGGCACCGGCCCCATATGCCGAGGGTGGTGGGTTCAAACCCAGCCCCTGGCCAAACTGCAACAACAAAAAAATAGCCGGGCGTTGTGGCGGGAGCCTGTAGTCCCTGCTGCTCGGGAGGCTGAGGCAAGAGAATCACATAAGCCCAAGAGCTGGAGGTTGCTGTGAGCCGTGTGACGCCATGGCACTCTATCCAAGGGCAGTAAAGTGAGACTCTGTTTCTACAAAAAAAAAAAAAAAAAGCCAGAACTGTGGGGAAACCCCCTGACGACCAAATCCCATGCGCCCTCCACCTGAGCTCCCTCCTTCTATGTAGTGGCTTGGGGCTTATGACATAACTCTGGGTATCCTTGGGCAAATGGCTTAATTTTTCTGGGCTTCTGTTTCTTCCTTGTAAAACAGTTATGTTAAAAGTACCTACTTCTTGGTGTTACCATGAAGATTAAATATATATGAGAGTAGCTGACACTTAATAAGTGTTCAGTAAAAAAACAAAACAATGAGCTTTTATTGTTATTACAATCCATAACAATTGCCTATGCTGTAAAATAAAATTTGAACCCTGTTATTCCTCACAAGAACTACTGAGCTTGGGAAAGAATGGAATGCACTTAAAAGCTGATTAGTACCATCCTGGAGCAAAGAAGATGAAGTGGCATAAAACCCAAGCACGATGAAGGTATTATATCACAAGGTTGGTGGGACCCAGTGTCCAAGGGCAGTACAGGAGCACAGGCCTGGACACAGGTGCTGTTGGTGCTGTGGCCGGCAGGGTGACCTGGCCACCTCTGAGCATGGGCTTTGGTGCACTTGTCCTGTCAGGGAGCCCCATCCAAAATATGGGGCTTCACTGCACCAAGACACAGGCGAGACAGGAGCACTGTGGCTGAAGCTCCACTCTGTCCCCAAGGCGAGCTGGAGCTGTGTAGGTTTTGTTACCATGGGGGAATTCAACAGGTTCCTTGCTAGGTATGGCTTCAAAATCAAGTTCAAAAAATAAAGTTGAGAAGGAGGTAGGAGCTAAATGATTCATCCCCAAATCTTCTATTCTCCATCCATTCCCCTACCTAAATATGGTCGGTCAACCTCATCAGTTCATTCTCCAAAGCCAAACCATGTTAAATCCATCACTTCATTCCCAGCCTGGTACAAGAGGGCAACTCTGAGTTGTCTGACCCACCAGGTTTGAGCCATGGTCAGGAGAACATGCTGGAAAGCTATGTTAGCTGCTACAAAAGAGGACAAAATCCAAAAAGAAATGCCACTATTAGCAAATAGAAAGTGTGGACCAGGCATGGGAGGCATGCTTGTAATCCCAGCTACTCAGGAGGCTGAGGCAGGAGGATTGCTTATGCCCAGGAGTTTGGAGCCTGCAGTGAGCTGTGATCTAGAACTAATGTCAAGGAGTGAGCAATGACTGAGCAGGGCCTGAATCTAGCAGTCCCACCCCCCAGCAGGGGTGCAGGTGTCAGCACTGGTCACCTGATATCCTGCTAGGAGATACCACAACCAATTTCAGCCTAGGAGCTTCATATGAAAAATATATCTATTTATCTTTCAGTAAATTCTCAGAGAATAATCATTCCCTACTATGGAATTTGCTGTGCTGCAAAGGCAAAAATGTTTGAGCAGAGAATGATTCAACTCTGGAAACATAAAATGGTAATCTGACTCTCAAATTTCCATTCAGAGTGTGGCCCAAGAAGAGAAGATTATAGTAAAAAAAAAAAAAAAAAAAAACTATAGTTGCAGAAGATATTATCTGGCACTCTATGCTTGGGCATTGCTTAACAGCACAATCATTTAAAGAAATCCTTCCTGGCGGCGCCTGTGGCTCAAGGAGTAGGGCGCCGGCCTCATATACCAGAGGTGGTGTGTTTAAACCTGGCCCCAGCCAAAAACTGCAAAAAAAAAAAAAAAAAAGAAAGAAAGAAAGAAAGAAATTCTTCCTCTTCCTTGGGAGGGCATTTCTTTGAACAGGAGCTCTAGTGATAAAACAAGTTAAGAAATATCGAGCATTAGGTGTGTATCTGCTGGGCCAGATATAAATAATAAAGCAAGGGCATATTGATTAGTTCCCAGATCTGACATAAATAAAATCAGCTGTGTCCACTCTGGCTTTTTCTCATGTGTCCTCCACACATGTTTTACTCTTGTGCCTACTAGTGAAATGCTATTAAGCAGGGCTCCCCTTGGCAGTAAGAAATAATGAAGATGACAAACTTTCCCATTTTAGGACTTCTATGTCTTGTTTTTTGGCTGCTGTCTTTTTTGAATCGATGCTTGATTTAAAAAGTGAAATCTTTCTCCTCCTCTGCTGAGCACGTCTGAGTAAGCAAGCACTCATTAAGTACACACAATACACTCTTCCCAGACTATGAAAGTGCCTGTGCTTGTAAATGGCCAGGAAAGATGGCAATAAAATGAAGAGCTCTTTTATTTCAGAAAGAATGTTGCAACTTCGGATCCTCCAGATGAGAAAGTTTGCACTGTTGCATTTACACGACCCTTACCCCAACGTTTATTTTCAAAGTAGAGTTCAGGAACCAATCTGTTATTAAATCCATCTTTTCAGCAGAGCTCTGCTGGGGGCACCAAAATGCAAATAGAGGATTTACGCCATCGGAATCCTTTGAGCTAATCACCGCAAGACCATTTATCTGTCTCCTACTATTATTTCTGTAACAAGATCTAGCAGAAAAATTAAGTTTGGGGGATCAAAAAGAAAAGGTTCATTTTTATAAAAATATGCAGACTGCTTTCCAAGGTACTTCTTATCTTACTCAACAGGGAAGCTGAAAAGATGAATGTGAGTTGAATTTAGCAAGAAAAGATTTAAAGATCAAGAAAGACAGACAAATATCTTGAAATGGTTTGTGCTATGTGTAACTCCCACAGGGAGAAGGAGGGTCACTTTCCTGTGAGCTATGTTGAAATCCCATTTCTCTAGGCTTCGGGAGAAAAACGGTGTGGCCCCTGCCAGGGAACTGGGTCGACTCCCTCCTGTTATCTTCACATCCCGCAGTGGCATTGGCCTAATCCTCCCTGGGAGCCACACTGCAGGTTCTGCAGATGCTTCCCCTTTTTGCAAAGGAGCGGGCTGCTCTGAGAGCTGCTTCCAGTATTTTCTTGCTGTTTTCTCCACATCCTTAAATCTCCCTTGTCTATTTCCTCACTTCTTTTGCACACATCCAAAAATAGTTGATTAAAGTTAGATTTTAAAAAAATCCTTTAAGTAAAGGAGAACAAGATGGGAGAGGTTGGCCCTCATGTACAAAGGAATATTTTCCCTTTTTAGAAATCTATACAGCCTAGAATACAGGTATATTTAGAGAGTTGACCTCTCATATTCCTAAAAGGACCCCAAAGATTTTAATGGTGCCCCATTGACTATAGCAGGGGTTTTTCATTTTTTATTAATCTTTTAACCCATTTGAATCATTTGGTGGGCAAATATTTATATGTTTCGCCAGGTTCTATTATAAGTTGCAGGAATGGGGGACAGGAGGAAGGAATGGTAGGGAAGGGATGGGACACAGAGTGGGGAAGGGATGAGAGGGAAGGGGCAGAGAGAGGATGAAGGGGGTGGGTAGGGCTATGAGGGGCTTCATGCATGTTAGAAGGGTGTGAGCTCTTACTCTAAGAGCAGAGATGACTTGGAGCAGTTCAGAACATATGGCTCTGCAGAAGACAGATCACAGGATAAGGACGGACATGGGATAAAGGTTGTAGGAACCAAGTATTTCAGGGAAGCCCAATGCAATCTAAGCAGGAACAGGCAGTGCCTGCCTGGCTAGCAGGGCAAAGGAAGGCATATAGCTGAAGAGTTCATCTTTCTTTCCTCAGTAAATGTCTGAGTCAGAGAATTCCTGAGGGTTCTGAGAGCACATTCTAAAAATGCCTCCAAAAGACTCCTCCAGATTCCCCAGTCTTCCTATGACGTATGAACCATGCCAACATGCAGCCGCCTTCAGGGTTATTAGAGGTTTTCGTCTTGAATGATTTTTGTTTTCCAGTAAGCCTGTGTTCCATACACAAAGATAAAGATACATATTTATAGTCAGATATACAATTAGTTTTTGAATAAAAATTCTTTTGAGTACAAAAAAATTCCATATTCCAGGCTCCTCCCTGTCTGGCTGAGTGCACATCTTTCTCACTCCTCCACCAGTTCTCAGTACTGACCTGGGAGGTCCCTGCCCTCCTGGACATGGTGCATTTCCACACTGGTGCCTCTCCACCTCCCACACATCCCACTGGCCTCTCATGCCACCTGCTTTGTGACTTGATGGTGCTATCCTGTCACAGGAGATGTGGTAGTGGAAGCCACATACGGTTTAATCACGACATCCCCTTGTATTTTATTATTACACGCCACCTTTGTTATGTTTAACTTCCAAGTCTGTTGTCATAACTAAATTTTAAGTTAGATCAGAGCAGGAAGCATGTCCGTTGTGTATTTCTTTATACCACCAAGAGTTTTTCTTGGATCTTTGGCAAAAATATCATGACAGTATAAAACTCTCAAAGCCAAAGGGATGGTGGGAGCCATTTAAATTAGTGTCTTTTAGCCTTTCATAAGCACCAGAATCATGGATTCTTAGGCTGCAGTCCCTGCAATTCTGACTCAGTAGGCTTAGGGGGAATCCTGGGATCCTGCATTTCCATAAGCTCCCAGTGCTGATGGTTCTGATCCAAGAGCCACAACTTGAGAGGTTTGTTCCTAGAACCTAGGATATCTGAAAGGGTCATTAGGGACCCATGGATTGCTTCAGAGGTTGTGTAATTTTCAGAAATACTACGTAGTATTTCTGTATGTATATATTTGAAATTTTCTAGGCAGACAATCCATAGATTTCACTGTATCTTCAAAGGTGTCAAGACTTAAAATGAGGTCAAGTACCACTGATTCATAAACCAAGTCCCAGAAACGTCAAACGAGGTGTACCAGCAAGTGCAGTGGCCCTAGGCCCCAGATCCAGAGACCTTGACTCCTGCCCCATGCTCTTTCATGTAGACCACAGGGCATTGAACAGAGGCATAAGTAAGTATTCCTGCACAGAATCACTGGCTATGTCTCATTCCTTCATAAATTAGAGAGATAGCATTCGGGAGTCTCATAAACATAATTATTTCCACCTTCTGCAAGAGAATAGCCAAATGATCCAATTCAAAGACCTCAGACATAGTTACATACACTTAGAACAGCTGAACTCATCAAATTACCATTTTAAAATGCACAAAATATTTTCCCCTCTTCTAGTGATAGAAAGGGGGCCAAGGTTAGTTTATGCTTTAGTTTACCTTTCCTTGGGTGAGTATGACAGGAGAAATAAGTTAATGATCTAGTTTTCTATTTTTTTTGTATTTATTATTAAATCATAGCTGTGTACATTAATGCGATCATGGGGCACCATACACTGGTTTTATAGACCATCTGACATATTTTCATCACACTGGTTAACATAGCCTTCTTGGTGTTTTCTTATTGTTGTGTTAAGACATTTATATTTTACATTTAGTAAATTTCACATGGACCCTTTTAAGATGCATCCTTGGTGTGATCCCAACAAACACCCTCCCTCCACTCATCCTCCCACCACCCCTCCCTTCACTCTCCCCATACCCCATATTCTTAGGTTGTAACTGAGTTATAGCTTTCATGTAAAAGCCATAAATTAGTTTTATAGTAGGGCTGAGTACATTGGATACTTTTTCTTCCATTCTTGAGATATTTTACTAAGAAGAATATGTTCCAGCTCCATCTATGTAAACATGAAAGAGGTAAAGTCTCCATCTTTCTTTAAGGCTGCATAATATTCCATGGTGTACATACACCACAATTTATTAATCCATTCATGGATCAATGGGCACTTGAACTTTTTCCATGACTTAGCAATTATGAATAGGGTGGCAATAAACATTCCGGTACAAATACCTTTGTTATAAAGTGATTTTTGGTCTTCTGGGTATATACCTAGTAGAGGAGTTATAGGATTGAACGGCAGGTCTGTTTTTAAATCTGTAAGTGTTCTCCAAACATCTTTCCAAAAGGAATGTATTAATTTGCATTCCCACCAGCAGTGTAGAAGTGTTCCCTTTTCTCCAAATCCATGCCAACATCTCTGGTCTTGGGATTTTGTGATATCGGCTAATCTTACTGGAGTTAGATGATATCTCAAAGTGGTTTTGATTTGCATTTCTCTGATGATTAAGGATGATGAGCATTTTTTCATATGTCTGTAGGCCGTGTGCCTGTCTTCTTCATAGAAGTTTCTCTTCAAGTCCCTTGCCCAGCCTGCGATGGGATCACTTGTTCTTTTCTTGCTAATGCGTTTGAGTTCTCTGTGGATTCTGGTTATTAAACCTTTGTCAGAGACATAACCTGCAAATATCTTCTCCCATTCTGAGGGCTGTTTGCTTGCTTTACGTACTGTGTTCTTGGCTGTGCAGAAGCTTTTTAGTTTTATCAGGTCCCAGTATTGTATTTTTGAAGCTGCTTCAATTGCCCAGGGGGTCCTCCTCATAAAATATTCACCCAGATCGATTTCTTCAAGAGTTTTCCCAGTGCTTTCTTCTAGTATTTTTATAGTTTCATGTCTTAAGTTTAAATCTTTAATCAAGTGAGAGTCTATCTTAGTTAATGGTGAAAGGTGTGGGTCCAGTTTCAGTCTTCTACAGGTTGCCAGCCAGTTCACCCAGCACCATTTCTTAAATATGGAATCTTTTTCCCCACTGAAAGTTTTTAATTGGCTTGTCAAAGATCAAATAACGGTGAGTAGCTGGGTTCATCTCTTGGTTCTCTATTCTGTTCCATACATCTACCTCTCTGTTTTTGTGCCAGTACCATGCTGTTTTGATAACTATCGATTTATAGTGTAGTCTGATGTCTGGTAGCATGATTCCTCCTGCTTTGTTTTTATTTCTGAGTAATGTCTTAGGTATTTGAGTTTTTTTCTGATTCCATATAAAATGAAGTACTATTTTTTCAAGATCGTTAATGTATGACAATGGAGCTTTAATAAGTATTGCATAAAATTGTATATTGCTTTGGGTAGTATGGACATTTTAACAATGTTGATTCTTCCCAGCCATGAGCATGGTACGTTTTTCCATTTGTTAACATTTTCATCTATTTCTTTTCTTAGAGTTTCATAGTTCTCTTTAGAGAGATCTTTCACATCCTTTGTTAGATAAACTCCTAAATACTTCATCTTCTTTGGCACTACTGTGAACAGAATAGAGTCCTTAACTGTTTTTTCAGCTTGACTGTCATTGGTATATGTAAGGCTACCAATTTATTAATGTTGATTTTGTAACCTGAGACGCTGCTGTATTCCTTGAAGAGTTCTAAGAGTTTTGTAGTAGAATCCCTGGTGTTTTCCAGATATACAATCATAACATCTCCAAAGAGTGAAAGTTTGATCTCTTCTGACCCTATATGGATACCCTTGACCGCCTTTTCTTCCCTAATTGTGATGGCTAAAACTTCCTTTACAATATTAAAAAACAATGGAGACAATGGGCAAACCTTGCCTGGTTCCTGATCTGAGTGGAAATGATTCCAATGTAACTCCATTCAATACAATATTGGCTGTGGGTTTGCTGTAGAGGGCCTCTATCAGTTTAAGAAATGTCCCTTCTATACCAATTTTCTTAAGTGTTCTGATCATGAAGGGATACTGGTATTATCAAAAGCTTTTTCTGCATCAATTGAGAGAAGCATATGGTCTTGGTTTTTTAATTTGTTTATGTGCTGAATTAGACTTATAGATTTACATATATTGAACCAGCCTTGAGACCCTGGGATAAAACCAACTTGGTCATGATGTATAATTTGTTTGATGTGTTGCTGGATTCTGTTTGTTAGGATCTTGTTGAATATTTTTGCATCTATATTCATTAGTGATATTGGTCTATAATTTTCTTTTCTTGTTGGTTCTTTTCCTGGTTTGGGGATCAGGGTGATGTTTTCTTCATAGAACATGTTAGGTAGTGTTCATTCTTTTTCTACATTTTGGAACAGGTTGAGAAATATAGATACTAGTTCCTTTTTAAAGGTTTGGTAGAATTCTGATGTGAAGCCATCTGGTCCTGGACTTTGCTTTTTAGGGAGATTTTGTATGGTTGATGCTATTTCAGAATTTGATATAGGCCTATTAAACATTTCCACTTGAAATGTTGCAAGGTGACGTGCTTCCAAGTATTGGTCAATTTCCTTCAAATTTTCATATTTCTGAGAATAAAGTTTCTTCTAATATTCATTAAGGATTTTTTGAATTTCTGAGGAGTCTGTTGTTATTTCATCTTTGTCATTTCTGATTAATGAAATTAGAGATTTTACTCTTTTTTTTCCTGGTTAGGTTAGCCAAAGGTTTATCTATTTTATTGACCTTTTCAAAAAACCAACTTTTTGATTTATTGATCTGTTGTATAATCCTTTCGTTTTCAATTTCATTTAATTCTGCTCTAGTTTTGGTTATTTCTTTTCTTCTACTGGGTTTAGGGTTGGAATTTTCTTCCTTTTCTAGTTGCTTGAGATGTCCCATTAAGTTGTTAACTTCCTCTCTTTCCATTCTCTTGAGGAAGGCTTGCAGTGCTATAAATTTCCCTCTTAGGACTGCCTTTGCGGTATCCCAGAGGTTCTGATAATTAGTGTCTTCATTGTCATTTTGTTCCAAAAATTTGGCAATTTCCTTCTTAATCTCATCTCTGACCCATCTCTTATCATTCAGCATAAGGTTATTTAACTTCCATGTTTTTATGTGAGTATGCAGATTCCTGTTGTTACTGAGTTCAACTTTTATTCCATGGTGGTCCAAGAAATGTAAGGAATAGTTTCTATTCCTTTAAATTTACTGAGGTTAGACTTGTGATCTAAGATGTGATCGATTTTAGAATATGTTCCGTGAGCTGATGAGAAGTATGTGTATTCAGTTTTCTTGGGATAAAATGTTCTGTAGATGTCAGTTAAATCCAAATGTTGGATGGTTAGGTTTAAATCTAAAATTTCTATGCTCAGCTTCTTCTTGGAGGATCTATCCAACACTGCCAAAGGAGTGTTAAATCTCCGACTATTGTGGAGCTGGAGGAAACCAAGGTGCTCATGTCTGTTATAGTTTTTCTTGTAAAATGGCACACGTTCTTGTTGGCTGCATAAATATCATAGTTGAAATCTCATCATATTGAGTATTACCCTTAACAAATATGAAGTGACCATTCTTATCCTTCCTTACTTTTGTTGGTTTAAAGCCTATTGTATCTGCAAATAGAATTGTACCACCTGCTTTTTTTCTGATTTCCATTTGCCTGAAATATGGACGAACATCCTTTCACCCCGAGTCTATATTTATCTTTCAAGGTAAGATAACATTCTTGTATGCAGCAAATATCTGGCCTGAGTTTTTGTATTCATTCAGCCAACCTGTGCAGTTTAAGCCATTCACATTAATGGAGAATATTGATAAGTCTGGTAAAATTTTGGGTATCGAGTTTTTTGAAAGTCCAGTGGACATTTTTAATCCTTTTGCCACTATGGAAGTTGGAGTTTGATCAAAAGTTTCTCAGTGAGTTTACTTTTGTGGTAGAGGATTGGGCTGGTCATTATGGAGAATAGGTCTGCGAATTTCCTGAAGAGTTGGTTTGGTTATGGCAAATTTCTTCAACATGTGAATTTCATTAATGTATTTAATGTCTCCTTCATAAATGAAACTCAGTTTAGCTTGATACAGGATCCAGGGTTGAAAGTTATTTTGTTTTAGGAGATTAAAAGTTTATGACCACCCTCTTCTGGCTTGAAAGGTTTCAGCAGAGAGATCTGCAGTCGTTCTAATATTCTTCCCTTTGTAGGTTATAGTTTTCTTACGTCTGGCTGCTTTCAGAATTTTCTCCTTCATATTAACTGTAGTGAAGTTAATTATGATGTGCCTGGGGGATGTCTTATTCCAGTTGAGTTGTGCTGGGGTTCTGAAACTGTCTGCTATCTAAATTTCAGAATCTCTAGCCATGTCTGGAAAATTCTCTTTCATAATTTCATGGAGAAGGGCCTCTGTGCCTTGCACAGCCACTTCATCACTTTTGGGGATTCCAATGAGGCAGACATTAGCCTTCTTTGAATTATCCCAGAGCTCTCTGAGAGAATGATTCGTTTTTGCTCTCCATTTCTCTTCCTCTTTGAGAGTTTGAGAGTGTTCAAAAGTTTTGTCTTCAATGTCAGAAATTCTTTCTTCTGCTTGCTCCACTCTGTTACTGAGGGATTCTACTGTATTTTTCAGATCTTTGAGGGCTTCACATTCTTGCTTCAATGTGTCAAAATCTTTAGTGTTTTTATTTTTAAATTCATTGAATTCTTGAGACAACTTTTGAATTGCTCCTCGATTTTCTAATTCCAACTTTTCCTCCATTCTATTACTCCTGTTTGCAATCCAAATTCTGAATTCGATTTATGACATCTCGGCCTTCTGTTTATGAATGGGATCTTCAGTTATATCTGCCATATCTTTCCTTGGTGTTGGGGGGGGTTGATCTACTCTAGTTATTCATG
Organism: Nycticebus coucang; assembly: GCF_027406575.1. Taxonomy (NCBI): domain Eukaryota; kingdom Metazoa; phylum Chordata; class Mammalia; order Primates; family Lorisidae; genus Nycticebus; species Nycticebus coucang. The sequence continues at coordinate 101,461,427 of NC_069783.1, read as the reverse complement.
TTACCAGAGTTTTTCTGCTGATTCTGCCCCATGATTATTTTACACTGTTTGACTAGATGAGTGGGTAAAGAAAAGTTGTGTTTGGGGCTCTAGGAGTAGTCATTAACAAGCCCTTTGCCCAAAAGCTGGGACTGGAGTCTGAATCTTTTCCCCTGGAGCTTTGCCAAGGACCTGTACAGTGATACTGCCTGAGAAACTGGGGATCTGCTTGGTGTGGTGGGGTTAAGTGGCTCTGTCTTGTTTTCAGCTGGTCTCTGTCCAACCCTAGTGAAACAGTTACTCTGGGTTGAAGTCTCAGCTGTGGAGAAATATCAGCAATGAAGTCACCCCACCCCCCACAGGTAACAATTGGAAAAGGAAAATTAAACCTTCCTACAACCACATGCCCAGTGTACCACTTGGATAGTCCTCATGTGTTGGCTCAGTTCAAGAGGTCCAAATCAATTGTCTCAGTCAGCACCTGTCTCAAGCATGAGAGTTTAGAAGGTCTCTGGCAACCAGATCACAGGGGTCTGCTGACAACTCAACTGAAATAAGACTTGCTCTGGTGCTTTGTGAGGTCCAGAGGACTCACCCACCCAGCAAATAGATTAGTCTTGGAAGGTTGATGCCTCCTTCCCTACCTTGCACCTCTGTCACACCCAGTCACTGATAACTCCACAGCGCTGTGACCCAGTTGCCTCCAATGAGCAGATCCTCCAGGGCTTTGCACCTGCCTGAATCACAAGGAGATCTATGTCTCCTCAGTCAGGCTGCTGCTCTCAACTATCCAGCATGGGGAGGTGAGGCCTGACAACCTCTGGTGCTTAATGGAGGCTGGGGCTGTTCACTCAGTTCCAGTCCCGCCCCTGATTGATGTTACTGACAGAACGGAACAACTTTGTGGAATTTGTTTTTGTCCCAGCTAAATTCCCCTGCAGAAGAGAAGCTGTTTTGAGTTCATGGAACCTGTGCCTCAAGCCCTGTCTGTGCTGCTGCACAGTCTCAGCTGTAGTTTGTATTCACAGCATGGTTACCTGTCAGTTCCAGCCTCTGCCTGCCCTCCTTTGTCTAGGCCGATGATCCCCTGAGGGCTGGGTGAATGTTAGACTCAGTAAAGTGGGCCTCTGTGTCAGCCCTTCCCTGGGAATCTGCCAGCTCTGCACGTGCGTTTTCAAGTCCCTGTGCTCCACCCAGGCCCGTACCACCTCAGGCAAACCCATTACTCATGGGGCCTGAGTTTCTATCCCAGATCTGTTCCACCAATGGCTGCCACCTGAGAAGATGCCTGGCCTCCTCTGGTTGCCCAGAGAGACAGGAGGTGTGTCCGGAATATCCAGGGGTGAGCCCTATTATTGCCAAAAATGGCTCCTGCTCTATGCCTTGGGGCACTGCCACTACTGTGTGGTTCCCTCTCAGTGGACCGTTCTCTCCTCACTCCCATGCCACATAATCAGCACTGACCAGCAGCAGTCCATGCCCTGTCCATACCTCTCAAGTAAATACCCAAGAATCTAGACTCCTGGGGGACACAGGCTTCCAGACCTCAGAGTGAGAGTGGAGGGGATTACTGGGAGTTCAGAATTGCATGTAAAGAACATGTACAGTTTTATGCCTGGCAGGAGAGTGCCATGGCACCCTAGTAGGGGAAGTAGGTCCAGTTTTTAGAGGGTCTCTCCTGTGGGATATAATGGGAGGACTTTTGAACTCTGCTCACTTGTTTATGGGGTATTCTGAGCCATTCTCATGGGGGAGGGGACTCCTGTTCACTTGGTGATGGATTTTGTACCTTTTGATTGTATCCTTGGGGTCTCAGCTCACCTCAGCAGGGTTGATGTGCGTTCTTCAACCTTCTCTCTTGGCACAGCTCTAATCCACCAGGTTATTTGCTAAATTTCTGTCCTTTAACTCTCCTTGTGGACGGGAGCCTCTGTGGAAAGCTAGCTTCAGTCAGCCATCCTGTCTCCGCCCCCCACTCATCTCAGTTTTCTATTTTTTTTGATAGCCTCCTTTATGTTGCAAGCTACCTATTTTGAAATAGTATCAATCTAATCAGCTTTTATACTGTGTGTGTGTGTGTGTGTGTGTGTGTGTGTGTGTGTGTGTGTGTGTGTAAAATCCAAAAAGCCCAAAAGGAGTTAGGTCATACCACTGTGGCAACAAGTGCTTGATACAGAGCAGAGAAACACTGGTCACTCAGCAAAGAAAGAAAAAATGAGTAAGGATGAAGAATCTATTGAAATTCCTTCCCTGAACAGAAGCAGAGGAGGAAATATCTCCTCTGTATTCCCCTCAGTCCTGGCACAATCCATTTCCAGAGAGGCCCAGCAGTGTGCTGGTAAGCAGTATGCTCTCCGATGCCGACACTGTTGGCTTGGTTCCTGGCTCCATCCTTTACTTACTAGCTAAGTGACTTATTAAACCTTTCTAGGCCTAGATTTTCCCTACTGTGAAATGGAGATAATCACGCACTTCCTAAGATAGTTGTGAGCATTAAAAAGGAGCTAGTGCATGTAAAACACCAGGCACTAATAAATGCCAGATAAGGGCTGTCAAAAGATTACAGTCTTGTCCCAGTCAAGGACCTATATTATAAACATACTTTTAGTGCTTCATTAGCTAACTCTGCCCTCCAAGACCCATCATTACTAACCTCTTTTAATTATTAGACAGTAGTAATATGCACTTAAGTTTCCTCCATGTCTTTTAATGGCTTGATGGCTCCTTTTTTACCATATCTCTTTATATTTGGTTTGAATTTGATGTTTTTAATTGACATATAATAATTGTACTATTCATGGGGCCCATGATGATGTTTCAATAATTTCAAACCCAGATGATTCTAATTTTATGATATACTGGAAAAAGCAAAAAATGGAGATAGTCAAAAGATCAGTGATTTCCAGGGAGTTGAGAGTGAGGGATAACAGGGAGAGCACAGAGAATTTATAAAGTGGTGAAATTACTCTGTAGGATACTACGATGATGGATACACATCATTATATATTTGTGAAACCCACAGACTGTACAACCCTAATGTAAACTATGGACTTTGGGTGATAAGGACATATGAATGCAGGTTCATTGATCATAAAAAATGTGCCACGCTGGTGCATGATGTTGCATACTCTCTGTATTTTCCAGCCAATTTTACCTTGAACCTAAAGCTTCCCTATAAAATAAAGTATAATAAAACACACATACAACCTCTCATTTTGATCAATTCTAAACCTCATGTGATGTTTTTCCTAATAGAATATCAATGGGGGTTTCATTTTGGTGTGAGTCTCATACTAGCTTATAAAAATAATATGAATACTAAATAACACTGGAATCTAGGATTACAATGAGAATACCATCAGACTTTTGTTTAGCAATCCTTAATTCTGGAAAATTTGGAGTAATACCTCTCAAGACTTGAAAACAAATTAATTCAAATCTAGACATCCAAGCAGAATCAAACTATCAGTAAGATTATAACAACAAAACAAAGACATATTCAGATATGCAAGAAATAAGATAAGTTTTACCAGTGAATTTCATTTAAGATACATCCCATTAAAACGAAAAGGTAATCTAAGAAAAGCAACTTCCAGAATACAAGATATGTGAGTGTAAGATCAAATGTATCAGAATGACAACTAACTGGTAGGTAAAGATAGTAATCTTTCCAAATTAGTACTGAAGAGTTTTAAGAAAAAAAAGTGCATATTTTTGGAGAGTAAGTTTATTTTTCTTTTTAAATGTATTTTTAAGTTCACAGATAAAAATTGTATATATTTATCACATACAACGTATTTTGGAACATATTGTGAAATGACTAAATTGATCTAACTAACATGTTCATTACCTCATATGTGTGCATATTAATCATTTTTTGTGTTGAAAATGTAGAAAATATTTTCAAGGAAAAAATATAAATCCCACTAACAGATAATTAATATGTGGAAAATATTTGTTCAGAATGTTATGTGTCTCTGTCTGTCAAAATAAAAATTTTTAAATGCACTCTGGGAGGCTGAGGCAGGTGGATTGCTTGAGGCCAGGAGTTCAAGACCAGCCTGAACAAGAGAGAGATATCCTCTCTACAAAAATTTAAAAATTATTTGGGGCATTGTGCTGGGATGCCCATAGCCCCCAGCTATTCAGGGGGCTATGGCAGGAGGATTGCTTGAGTCCAAGAGTTTGAGGTTGCAGTGAGTATGATACCACTGCATTCTAGCAATAGTTAAGAGAGCCAAATTCTGTCTTAAAAAAGTGTAATCTTGGGTTGTGCCTGTGGCTCAGAGGAATAGGGTGCCAGCCCCATATGCCAGAGGTGGTGGGTTCAAACCCAGCCCTGGCCAAAAACTACTAAAAAAAAAGAAAAAAGAGTAATCTGAAGATGACTAAGTTAGAAAGAGAGCGGGAATAGTAAAGAGTATTGAAGGGCTGATATTTTCATAATTTTATGTTGTAGCAGAGGCAATACAGACTATAAAGAGGCTGGAAAAATTCAACACTTATGATTTAAAACTAGAAATCTTACTCATTGGGAATAAGATGAATTTCCTTAAATCAATAAATATTCTATACCAACACCTATAATAATCATCAAACTTAACAAAGAAACCGTGCAGACATATATCATACCATTGCCATTAATATTTAAAACAAGTAGGCCTAGCTATCTTTGTAAAGAAAAAAGAAATGGAAAGAAGAAGAGAAAAATTGCCATCTCATGAAATAGAATGAAGTTAAATTAATAGAATAAGAGATTGTAACAAGTTGTAAGATAAAATATCACCTTATGAAATCAATAGTACTATTCTGTAAAAACAATAACAAATTAGAAAACATGATTAGAAATAAGATTTTAGTTTGCTGGGTAGTTTGCCAGGCACCTGTAGTCCCTACTTGGGAGGATGAGGCAAGAAGATCCCTTGAGCCCAGGAGTTTGAGGTTGCTGTGAGCTTTGACACCACAGCATTCTGCCGAAGTTGACTGAGACTGCCTCAAAAAATGAATAAATAAACAAATAAGATCTTATTAACAGTAGCTGAAAAACTATAAATTACCTAGGAATGAAATTTTAAGATGTCATAAAGAAAAATTTTAAACTCTATATTTCATAAAGGAAAATCTATTTCATGCTCTTCCATTCTTAGATGGGGTGACAATGTCTGTTTTCATCAGATTAATCTATAAAATCAAGCAAACTTAATAAAAACTCACAACTGGAATGTTTGCATAACTCAATGAAATTATTTGTAAGTTCTTATGGCAAAATAGCTAATTTAATTTGGGAAAAGAAAATCAAATAAGTGGCTTTTGTGTTTCCAGATACTCAGACATGCAACAAACACACACTAATAATTGGTATAATTAGGTATAAAATAAATAAAAGGCAGAGTGCTAGTGTGAGCACAATTAGACCAAGCAACAGAATAGACCTATGGGACTAAATAGATTTTCTTTCTATTTCCATCTGCTTGCCTACCATTGGCTTATATTTCTATTAACGTTCTTTCTTCTAGCCAGCTAAATTTTAGCTATTCCCACTATCATCTTAAAATTTTATCACTTTAAGATTCTATATGTGTAAACCAAGAAAGTTTTTGAGTATTTATTCAGGATCTTAAGTCTCTATATCAGTGGTTTTCATCCTTTTTTATCTCACAGCACATTTGAATTTATAGTCAAACTTCAATGGCACATTTAAATTATGTTAATCAAAATAAAGAGTAAAAAAATGAATTTACTTACTGTGCTTTGAACTTCTTTTGAGAATAATTTAATTAAGTATTCAATAATTTAATTAATTTAACATTTTTCATGGTGTACCTAAGATCCTCTCATGGCACACCAGTTGAAAATCACTGCTGTATGCAATTTGTTGGTCACAGAATATTCTTTAGGAACCAAATCCTTAACGTGAGAATTAAAACTACGGCATTTTTCACACCTGCAAAGTAAGTGTCCAGTCACTGTGTGTAAATTATTTCCTTTTATATTTTAATTTATAGAAAAAAAATTCCATGGAACTTAGTACCTAATGACCCTTCCTTGTGGATTTCAACCTTACAGAGCCTTGTCCTGTTATGACAAAGAGTTTGTTATCCACCCTGTAATGTCCTGAGACTATTACATGGCTCTAGAATTGATATAACATCCTAAAAGACAGCATTAGTGGATTTCAGATTAAATGACACAGTTGCTGTATTTAGTGCTGACTAAACTCATCATTCGAGAAGAATACAGAACAGAAAGCATAGCAGAGCTCCAAAAAGAGCATTAGAAAGGCTTCAGACAGCCAGATGCAACCACCGATGTCCAAGATACAAGATCCATATCAGTCTTGAGAAATGAGCACACTGACATGCATGCCAGTCACATCAGTGCAAGTAACTTCCAGAACTGGGTTTGCAGCTTAAATAAGTCCATAGTTATGTAGCACTTGAATTGGTGAGTATACAACCTCCGTTACTTAATGCAGCTGACAGTAAATTAAAGGGGGCAAAATAAGCAACCTTGACAACCAGGAATGGCATGCTTGGGAGCATTGTCAGATGAGCCATCAGTAATTAGAAACCCAGCAAGACTCTCATTTACCTTCAATGGATGTACTTTTTGACTTGATATGATTAAAGACTGGCTAAGGATCAAGTTGTTCTCAAGCATCCCTGAGGCTGGAGGAAGGATTAGAGTCCGACTCTTAAATCCCTTTACAATAAATAACTGATATTCCAAAATACACATTCTTCCAGAAAACTATACTAGACAACATAAAATATGGTAGTCAGGCACTGTCCCTATACTGTTTATATTTGCAATTCTTCTACCATGAGAGTTACTGCTATTAGTGAGTGTAAACTTTTCTAAAATAGTAAACAGAATGTATTAACTGCTCTTAATGTGCATGGTAGGTAGAGTTCAAGTAAATTAAGTCTGGTGGAACATTTAGAAGAAATTGAAGTTGGCTGAATGTCTATCATGTCTACTGTCATCCCCCACCCCACCCCATACACTAAATGTCCATGGTATTCCATGATATTCTGTCAATCTTTGTAAAAATTAAAAATACTCCTGGAAATTAAAAATTGACATCTAGAGTAAGGAAGAAGTTTGAACAATAATAAACTGGTTGAGGACTACTTGCCTTAAGTATCCTGTTTATGTGCTTTAAAAATGCTAGTTAAATTTTAATTTCAATTAGTTTTGAGGATAAACAAAACAAAGTATTTAAAACTTTTTTATAATTAAAAAAAGTCATTAAATAAACCATTAAACTATAGAAAACCAAAACACACACACACACACTAGTAAAACTAGCATTTTGCCCATGTATTTTCTTTTTTTTATATTTATTTTTTATTAAATCATAGCTGTGTACATTAATGTGATCATGGGGCACCATACACTGGTTTTATACACCGTTTGACACATTTTCATCACACTGGTTAACATAGCCTTCCTGGCATTTCACACATTTAACACAATAACCAGACTTCCTGGCTATTGTGTTAAGACATTTACATTCTACATTTACTAAGTTTCACATATACCCTTGTAAGATGCACCACAGGTGTAATTCCACCAATCACCCTCCCTCCGCTCACCTCCCCCCTTCCTCCCCTCCCTTTCTCCCTTCCCCATATTCTTGGGTTATAACTGGGTTATAGCTTTCATGTAAAAGCCTTAAATTAGTTTCATAGGGCTGAGTACATTGGATACTTTTTCTTCCATTCTTGAGATACTTTACTAAGAAGAATATGTTCCAGCTCCATCCATGTAAACATGAAAGAGGTAAAGTCTCCATCTTTATTTAAGGCTGCATAATATTCCATGGTGTACATATACCACAATTTATTAATCCATTTGTGGATCAATGGGCACTTGGGCTTTTTCCATGACTTAGCAATTATGAATTGGGCTGCAATAAACATTCTGGTACAAATATCTTTGTTATGATGTGATTTTTGGTTTTCTGGGTATATGCCTAGTAGAGGAATTATAGGATTGAATGGCAGGTCTATTTTTAGATAAGTGTTCTCCAAGTATCTTTCCAAAACTAATTGCCATTGTCAATCAGTTTTAACTACAGTATGTAGCTATTTATTCTGGTCATTGCATCAATGTTTTTAAGTGTTAAGTTTGTTATGCTCTTTTAGGTTTATTGATTTTTAGATGTTTTTTAAAAGTGGTAAATTATTTGGACCCTCAAAATACCCTCTTTTATTTCTTCAATAGTTATCCACCATTTTAGTTAAATCAATAAGCAATTTCCTATAATTTATTACTGTGTAAGAACTGTTCTCTATAGAACCTAGTTACATACAGCTTTTTGTTTTTACTTGAGTTCATAATTGCCTCTTTTTCATTTGCATGCCTCCATTAATACACGTATTTTTTCCACCATCTATTTCATCTAATCTATAAAAACTAAATTATCCAAAAGTCCTTCTCTTGTAGTCTTCTCTCCGGTTGGAGGCTAGACTAGTTGCTATCCAGATCTGCTGCAGCTCAGTAATTTCTGGATCCTGTTGAATAGCTTTCTGGAATAGCTTTCTGGATCCTTTGTTTTCTACATTTTACAATTACTATTAAACATTTGTTTAGCTCAAAAAAAAAAATCTTCCAATAGCTTCCTAAGAAAGGATATAGAAAGGTAAAGATCAAGTTTTTTATATTTAAAAAAAAATCATTAATCTGTCTTTTCAGTTGATTGATAAGCTAGGTATCAAATTCTGGTGGGGGATCTTTATTTCTCAACATGTAAAGATATTCTTCAATTTAGTGCTAATATAGGGAGTATTCCTATCCTTTTACCTTTAATTGCTAAAGATTTTTAGAACATTTGTATTCCTGGTCATTTGAAATGTTATGATGATGAGCATTATTTTTTTTCCACTCTTATTTTTTCTGTCACTATACTTGGCACATAGTGATTCTATTAGCAGCCTTCAAGTGGAGGTTTTTCCAAGTTCCTAATGATCATCAGGAAAAGAATTTCAGGATGCACCACAGAAACCAAGCACGGGATTTCTTTCCCTTTTTTTTTTTTAATTGAAAGTGAAAGTGTAAAAGAGAGAGAGATTGAAGGCAAGCTCTAAAAGGTCAGCTGCACCAGGAAGAAGTTGTTTTAATCCTTTGATATCTTACTAATTGAGAGAAGAAATGTTCAAGGTTTAAAGGTAAGGTGTTGGTTTTACTATGAATTTGAGTAGTAATTCCTAATATTGGGTTCCCTCCATTTTCATACTTTATATGATCATTTTGAAACTGTCATGGCAATGTTAAGGACAGAGAGATTTAAAAACCACAATGTAAGTGATATTATAATTAGCCAAAGTTCACAGAAGGTGTCAGAGATAGGTGACAAGCCCAAGCCAAGCTAGTTCTCGCCTGTGGTTATCAGCCCCCCAACTTCTGCCTGAGGGTTGTTTACTTTAACACCTGCAGCCAATCTACAAGCTACTGTCTCAGCCCTGTCTCCTAGTTTCCTCTAAAATTGATCAACTAACAACCCGTCCTTCAAAATCAGGAGAAAAGCTTCTATTTAATAAAAGCTTCTAAGACTACATCTATTCCTTGAGTTCAGCATAGACTGTATTCCCTACGTGTTTATATGAAGTAGTCTCTTTTCGGTTCTTCCTACCACTTCTTTAATGCAGGGGTTATGTAGTCAGATATTTCTGAATTCCCATACAGTTAAGTTTTATTCTTATTAGTGTTGGATTTTTTTTCAAAGGAGGAATATCGCTTTGTTTTGTTTTCATTTTTTCCTTTGTTTTTGTTTTTCTTGGAACTTTCACTATATACATATTTATCATTGATTTCTAGTCTTATGGTCAGACAATGTGATCTATCAAAGTTCAACTTTTTGGAATCTATTAAAGCAGTACTTTCTAATTTTCTTACATAGTATGTTTATACATGGAAATGATGTTTATATGGCACAATGGGTAAATGGATGAGATGGCCTATAATTGGGAGCTCTCACTGATCCAAGTATTCCCCAACTTCTGGATAACCCAGTGTTGAACAAGGGCCTGGTTTAATTTGTATTCAATTTACAAAACCATTTATTAAACAGATGATTTCACTTTCAAATATTTGTAACGTTTCCTCTAATGTATACCAAAGTCACTTATTTGGGTCTGCTTCCTGACTTGTCATTCTGTTCTATGTTTAACTACCCTGCAAATTTATACCTTACTAGTCTAATAATAATAGTCTTCTAACATGTCTTGATGTGTTTTAAAGTAAATCCTCCTTTTGTCTTTAGGAATTATTTTTCCGATCTGTTCTAATATATAATTTTAGGAAATACTGCTTAAGTTCTAGAAATAATCCTCTTGGGATTTCTTTAAACTAGCTTTGAATATATAGATTAACTTAATAAGAATCAATAACATAAGGGCATCCCAAAATTTCCCCCTAAATCACCATACATAGGGAAAATGGGAAATTATAGCTAAATGTACCTTTATTTACAAAATATTCATTACAAATTTTACAAAGCATTTATAAAATATTCTCTAGGTATTGATCACCTCATAAAATTTTGTAATAAAGGTAAATTTAGCTACAATTTCCCATCTTCCCTAAGTATGGCAACTTTAGGGGTGATGTTGGAAACATTCTGTATTGTAATACTGAAGCGTCCCTTTCATGAACAACATAGATGTTGCCATTTATTTAGATGTTATTTTATGTTTTTTGATATTATTTTGTAATTTGCTCCATAAAGATATGATAGTTATGTTTAAAAATACTGTTTCCTGTGTACTTTATAGTTTAAGGTTCCTGTTATCTTTATTTCCATTTTACTGTGTTTCTGCTGTCTCTTTCTCATGTCTTTTAATATTTGAGTTTAAAGCTTCAGGTTTTTTTAGCTCCTTTGTGAGATATCTAGGTAAAGATTTAGTGTCAGTTTGTCAGGATGTATTTGAACTGATTTCAAGATACATTTGAACTGAATCATCTTTACTTTATAAAAAATTGTTGGGAAATCTTAGCCATTAGCTCTTCACACATCTCTATTTCCTCTATTCGGTATATTTAGGTACATGCCGAAGCCTTTCAATATGCCTCCATGCCTGCTCACGTCTTAAACATACTTTTATCTTTTTATTTTTTTTCCAGATGCTTATAATGCAAATTCCTCACCCGTATAGTTCCACTCACTAACTCACCCTGTGAGAATCTGACATTTTGTTATATTTAATAAGTTTTTCTTCTGTGTCAAGGAGTACATTTTTATTATTAAGTAGTGTAATTTATTCATATTGGACTGCTTTATTCACTTCAGCGTTATGAATATTCTCTCTCATACTGTTTTCATATCTGTACATCTTATCTATGAGATATAAATTTAAAGCATCTCCATGCACAAAGAAGGCAGTAAAGGAGAAACCAAAAAATAAATTCATGTGTAAAATCATTGATTTCGCGTTTGCAATCTTTTGGCCTCCCAATAGTTTTTTGGCTATATTTACAGTCTGTGTATTTTATACCCCTATCTTTATCTTTAAACGGATTGTTTTACATATTAACATTTCCCCTTGGCATTGCACAGACTTCAAATGCATCGTTTTTTATTCGTTGTAACATCCAGGAACCTGAATGGTCCATAATTTAGTTAACCATTTCTTACTTTTATGTTTTAACTTCTTTCCAATGTTTTTTAATTCATATTTTACATTGTTTCTTTAAGATAAATGTATGGGATAAAATAAAATCACTGGCTTCATTGATGAAAACTTTTTTTTAATCTCTATACACTTATTGTCACTTTGAGAAAAATTAAACCAACTTGTAATTCCATCACTAATGCTTGAGTCAATTGCATCTTCACCAGTACTAATATGATCTCCAAATTTTGCTCATTTTATAATTGAAGCATGGTGCTTGATAGTTATACTGATTTGCCTGTCTTTCATTATTTCCTGAAGGAATCTCTTTTCATATTACATTTTCATATTGTTTTTCTTCTGCGAATTTTCCATTCATGTCCCCTCGGCATTTTTCCACTGGTGTCTAACAGTTGTTCCAGTAACTTCCTGTAGGTTTTACATATTAAAATGTGTTTCAAATATCTAGGATCAGAAAAAATTGTTTGGGTAATGTGAATGAAGGAGTTGGGTCAGTTAACACATATTAAGTCTCTTAAAACAGCATCTGTCACACAGCAAATCCTCAGTAATTATTAGATATTATTTTAATATTAGCATAACATTTTTACCTTTCAACTGACATATTATATAGTTGTACATATTTATGGGGTACACTTTGATGTTTCCATACATATACACGTTGTACATTGATCAAATCAATGTACTTAGTGTATCCATCATCCTACACATTTGCTGTTTCTTTGTGGTGAGACCATTCAAATGTCTCTCTCCTACCTATTTTGTAATATACAATACCTTACAATTTACCATGGTCACATTACTTCACAAGAGAACACCAGAATCATTCCTCTTATTTAATTATAACTTTGTATCCATTGACCGACTTCTTTCCTCCCTGCCCTAGGTTTCCAGTAACCACTGTTCTAATTTCTGTTTCCATGACTTCAATTTCTTGTGGTTTTTTAAAAAATTCTTTTCCAATTCCATACATAAAAGAGGCCATATGGCATTTCTCTCTGTGTGTATGGCTTATTTCACTTAACATGATGTCCCCCAGACTCAGCCACGTGTCACAAATGACATGTTTTAAATTTTATGGTTGAGTAGTATTCCGTTGTGTCTATCTGTATGCATATCACAGTTTCTTTTCCATTCATTTGTTATTGAACACTTAAGTTGACTCCATATCTTGACTATTGTGAGTAGGGGAGGAGGAAACATGGGAGTACAGCTATCTTTTCTACGTACACATATGAATTCCATTGGCAATATTCCCATCAGTGGGATTGCTGAATCACATGGTAGTTCTTTAACTTTTTAGGAAGACTCCATAGTGTTTCCCATAATCACTGCACTAATTTACAATTCCACCAGCAGTGTGTTACAAACAACGTTTTTTTCTCTTGTCTTTTTGATAAATAGCCATTCCAACTGGAGTGAGGTACTTATACCTTTGTATTTTTGATCTGCACTTCCCTGATCACCAGTGATATTTAGTATTTTTCATCTGTTGGTCATTTGTATATCTTCTCTTGAGAAATGTCTGTTCAGCCCTATTGCTTGGTTTTTAATGATATTATTATTAATTTTTTAGCTGTGGAAGTAAGTTATTGACATAATATTGATATCAATCCCTTATCAGATGTACAGTTTGCAAATATTTTCTCCCACTCTGTGGGTGTTCTCTTCATTCTGTTAATTGTTCCCTTTGCTGCACAGAAGTTTCACAGTTTATTGCAACCTCACTTACTTATTTTTGCTTTTGTTATCTATGCTTTTAAGTTCCTACTTAGAAAATCCTTCCCAGTTCAGTGTTACGTAGAATTTTTCCTATGTTTTATTTTAGTAGTTTCATAATTTTATATTTACATCTTTAATTTATTTTTAGTTGACTTTTTCACATAGGGAGTATTCTCATTCTTCTGCATGGAGATATCCAAGTTTCCCAACATCATTTATTAAACAGCTGTCTTTTGCTCAATGTGTGTTCTCATAAATTTGTCAAAAATCAGTTGGCTGTAGGTGTACAAATTCATTCTGGAGCTCTCTATTCTGTTCTGTTGCTCTACATTTTATGCCATACCATGCTGTTTTGGGTCACTATGGCTTTGTAGAATATTTTCAGGTCAGATATTATTGTTTATTTTACTCAATATCACTTTGGCTATCCAGGGTCTTTTTTGGAGTTCCTTGTGAAGGTTAGGATTATTTCTCCTATTTCTGTAAAGAATGGCATTGATACTTTAATAGGGATTGAATGGCATACTCATTTTAATAATATTTATTCAATCCATGAACACAAGATATTGCTGTTATTGTTAATGCAAATTTTGTTGCTTTTTATGTTTCTGAAGGTAAAATTTCTATGCAGTTAAAAAAATTTTTAAATTTTAATTTAAATTTATGGATGCTGTGTATATATCAATGCTGGCAATCAGATTGATGTGATGGAGGAAGGGGTAAACTCTAACATGAATATGTAAGGTGAAAAAATTCAAGAGTCAAAATTTTGCATGAAAATTCCTTAGGAAAACACCATTTTAGAGACCACCCCAAGCATCTGAAGAATCTGACATTGCCAGGATTTCTATCCACATCAGTGTGATTCACACTGGTTTGCATCAAGGAACCTTGTTCTGACCCCCTAAATGAATATTGGAACAGTAGAATCAAATTCCTATCAAGGAGACAGTCTGAAGACACTCGAGAATGCAAACTGAGGTAAAAGAAGATTCAACATCTGTGCATCATGTTCCCTTTACAAACTTGTTGAAAAGAACAAAACACAGGCAATGCCTGTGGCTCAAAGGAGTAGGGTGCTGGCCCCATATGCTGGAGGTGGCAGGTTCAAACCCAGCCCCAGCCAAAAACTGCAAAAAAAAAAGAAAAGAACAAAACACTTTTTAAAAATTTCCTCTCTGACACACAAAGTTGAATTCATGTAATTTACTTACACATGGCAGGCTTTAATATACACTTATTTTGTTGACGTCAATCAGAGAGATTCCTTTAAAAATCTATCACAGCATCTTCAAATGATTTCTGTTTTATAGGGAGTCGCAGTATCAAGTGTGTAACTTTCAAACATGTATGATACTTGAAAACAACACGATTTTTTCGGCAAACTTAAAAATGAGAAGGTGACAATTCACATACAGATTTTTATTTTCCTTTCCCCTCACTCATTTGTGTGCTCAGTGTTGCAAATAAAACATGTTCATGACCATCAACATACTGAGTCAATTATTATAAAATTGTATAGCCAAATTTATTTTCTAAAATTGTTAAATTTCATTCTTCCTCTGTTAAAACCAGTGTGATTAGTTCTCCTTCTGATACAGGTTTTTCTCCACAAAATAAATCTAAGCCATGTAAAACAATAACATATTGCCAGAGAAAGGAATAAATTATCAGGTCGCTGATGCTCAGCCTTTGCATTACAAAAGCCCTTTTTAAACTAAATAAAACCAATTTTATTGATGTCATTATAATATCTGCTATCCACATTCTTGCTTTGTTTAGCCAATTGCCCATGATATTGGGTTGTCAGGGCTAATCTTATATTGACTGTGTTTATTTTATTGTAAGCTCTACCCTTACAATTTAGGAAGCTTCCATCAGCCAAATCACGATGCTTCCGGTCATGCTACAGGTATTTCCCTGGATTTCCTAACGTGTGGATAACTGGCAGAGCACAAATTTGTAATAAAAAAATAAAGTTTGCGTAAACTAAGATGAAATGATCTTATTAAGATAATAACATTAATATATACTAAATAACCATCAAATGACAAGTGTATTCAATATTAAAGCATGATGTAAGGAAACAAAATTTTGCAGATTTGTCATTAAGTTGCTTTTATAAATTATTCATATAGATCTTAAATGTAAAAAAGCATACAACAGGAGGTGCCTGTGGCTCAAAGGAATAGGGCGCTGGCCCCATATACCTCAGCTGGTGGGTTCAAACCCAGCCCCAGCCAAAAACTGCAAAAAAAAAAGCATACAACATACGCAACTTCCTAATTTACATAGTAAATTATCATAAATAACTTACTTAGTATCAAGTCCCTTTTAAAAACATTTTATTAACATAACATGATGGAGATAAACCATAATATACCTGATTATTCTACTATAGTTTACGCACCTTGGTCATTCACTATTGGTTTATTTTAGTGTGGCAATTAAACTTACCATACATATCTCCTTAACTACTGGCACTTTTAATTATAATTTTAACTATAATTTTCCCTTTATCACCAACAACAACTAAAACAGTAAGATAACGAGTGTTAAAAGAAAAGCACCTTCAAACTCCCTCCAGGGATCCTGCCACTCCAGGAAGGGTCTTTGCCCTCTCTAAGTCGTAACTCTTACCATAACTCTAGTGTTGAAAGACTTTCATCTAAACATTTGTGGCAGAGAGAATCCTTATACAGGAATATTAATGAATATGCCTGAGTATTTCTCAAGGATGTTTTTTTATCTATGAAATTTCTAGGTAAATGATAAGCATATTTCAAATATCCGTTCTGCCACACACAGAAAAAAGTCTGTTCCAGTTTAATCAATTCACAAAATACTTAGAAAATGATCTATTTTCCCATGCTCTTGCCAACACCGAGTATCTACTTTTTATCCTTACTTTGCCAATTACCTCTCTCCCCTTCCATGACTGCCATCAAAAATATCTGTATACCACTTCATTTGCACTTCTCTGTTAAAAATGAAACTGCCTTTTATTTGCATTTCTCCTTTGAAAGAGAAATTCCATTAAAAGCGAAACCAGTTTTTCATAACTTTCCTTGCTATTAGAATGTCTCCTTTGGTGAATTATGTCTTTGTATTCTTTTTTTGTTTTTGGAGACAGTCTCACTACATTGCCCTCAGTAGAGTGCCATGGCGTCACAGTTCACAGCAACCTCAAACTCTTGGATTTAAGAGATTCTCTTGCCTCAGCCTCCTAAGTAGCTGAGACTACAGGCGCCCACCACAATGCTCGGCCATTTTGTTGTTGCTGTTGTTGTAATTGTCATTGTTGTTTGGCAGGCCTGGGCTGGGTTCGAACCTGCCAGCTCCAGTGTATGTGGCTGGCACCCAAGCCACTGAGCTATAGGAGCCGAGCCAGTATTCTTAAACTATGTTTATATGAGTCTATTGTGTTGTTTATATTAATGTATAGGCATTATTTATACATTGTGGATATGAATCTGTTACTTTCCATATTGTAAAAAATGTCTTACACTTTGTTATATGGTTTCAAACTTAAACTAAAATTTCAGTTTCATTAATTTCTTAATCTCACATAATAATGCTGCCCCGAGGGTAGGGTTATAAAAACATTTTATATTTATATTTGTTCTACCTTTTTTTATTAAATCATAAATACATAGATTATGTATACATTAATGCATTTATGGGGTACAATGTGCTGATTTCATATACAAGTTGGAATGCTTACATCACACTAGTTGATATATTCCTCACCTCATTTACTTAATTATTGTGTTAAGACATTTATTCTCTATACTTAATAGATCCTACGTGTACTCTTGCAATACGCATCATAAGTGTGGTCCCACTTTTGAGTTTATGATTACGTCTTTAACTAGATTTTGTGTATGTGAATGTTGTGAGACAAAAAGCTACTTCAGTTTTGTTTTCCAGATGAATTTAAGGTCAGCTTTTTAGATTCCATAAAAGGATTCTGTTAAGATTAGGGTCAGTATTGCATTGTGTTGAGTGATTATGTTAGAATTGCTGTCCTTACACCATTTATCCAGCCTGCTCCGGCCCCATCACCCACTCCCACAACACCATAGTCTTCCCTGGGTAAACGACCGCTTCATCTTCTGTTTTCTAGGGATAAATATCATCAAGTTATCAAGTTCATGCCTGAGTGGTCCTTTTTGTTTGTTTATTTGGTTTGGTTTGGTTTGGGGTTTTTGCATGTACCAATACAAACCATCAGCCCTCTTTAAAAATACATCCGGAATCTGTTTGCATTTCATCAAGCCCAATGTCACCCTGGATCCCAATGAGATTCCCTGCTTCCACGGCTAATGACATTTGTTGAGTCAAAATAGTTGTCAAAGTGGCTCTTTTAGAGTGCAAGTTTGAGCTTCTCACTCCTCTACTCACAAAGAGCCTCCTCCAGGCTCTACACCCGCCTCTGGGCTGGGCCTCTGCCCTCCCCTCTCACTGAGCTCCAGCTCACTCATCAACAGGCACCTCCATGCCCTGTAAACTCCCTCCAGACAGCTGATGTTCTTGCTACAAGGTAAGCTTCTAGATGAGGACTTTGATGAGCATTCTACTTACGTAGCAGCCCCACCCTGCCCATATAGCCCCATCAATCCATCTTCACTGCTGGCTTTTCTTCCACAATACCTATAACCATATGACATGCTGTTTATTTTTATTTCATTGTTTAATGCCTGCCACTCCCCCACGGCAGGAATTATTTTTTCTTGTGTTGTCTTCAGTATCTAGTAAACAGTCTAGCATATAACATGAGCTCAATAAATATTTGTTGAATAAACAAATATTGAGTATTTACATTTAAAAACATACTGTGTCTCTAAATATAGTCATTTTGGTCTTTCTGCAAAGTTTTAAAGGTTTTTGTATATGATCACATGCTTCTATATGAAGGTGATGTGTTTTCAACCATAATTTAAATTGGTTATTAATAGGGCAGAAAAAAGCTATTGGTTTTTGAATATAGATTTTTGATTTGGCCATCTTCCTAAAAAAATTAATTAATTCCCTTATCAATTTCATTTTTCTAACATTGTTATTTCTTGTTTATTGTTCTTTTTTATTGCAGCTTCCATTAAAATGGTGGCAGGGCACAACTGTTCTTATTCCAGGTCCTCACAGGAATGACTTTTATGTTCTACTCTTAAAAATGATGATTTCTATATTTTTCCAGTAGATAGTCTTTAAGAAGTTAAGAAAATTTCCTCTGTAAAGTTTAGTAAGCATTTTATCAGAAATAATAGTGCTTGATTAATTGCTTTTGGGGTATCAGTTGAGATTATCATGTTTTTCTTTCTTTCTTTCTTTTTTTTTTTTTTTGCAGTTTTTGGCTGGGGCTGGGTTTGAATACACCACCTCTGGTATATGGGGCTGGTGCCCTATTCTTCTGAGCCACAGGTGCTGCCATCATGTTTTTCTTTAATCCCTTAATAAATAATGTAGTGATACACATAAACAGGTGTCCTAATGTTAAGCCATTCATGAATTCCATGGATGGGTGACGGTTACTCACGAAGTATTCCTTTTTTAAAATGCCCCAGTAGTAGTCAGTGGGTGTATATGTACAGATGATAGATATGTGTCATACACTTAGATTGTGAAACATTATAATAAAATAATTTTAAAAATCCATCTCTTAAGAACTAACACCATTGCAGCATCTAACTTTGGGTTTCTCTCATGCCCTTGACTCCTCCCACTGTCCTAAATTTTATAATTACCACACCTTTTTTGTTTGTTAATAGTCTCTCTCTCTCTCATAGAGAACACTCTTTACACTCAGTACAAACAAACAGACCCTGAAGGAAGATTTCAGATTCTCCAATCTGGTTTTGTAGGACCCAGTTTATCAAGGATGAAGGTCTTTGAGCATCATGAGGGCAGAATACACAGGACCAAGGAGAATCTGTTCAGTGGTCAGACATACTTACTTAGTTTTAATTATCTCTTTTAAATCCTTTCCTAGAAAGCCAATGATCTTTCATGAAGGAAGTTGCTATTTATTATTCAAAGGTGGGTAGTTCAAAATGAAACCTTAGGCAGTTTTCTTTCTTCTCTCTCTCTCTTTGATCTGTGAATTGGCTCTAGCCTTGTGTGTGACAAGAGGCAAAACTTTGGCTCCCTGCCAATTCTTTTATCCATATACCCTGGGCAAAGGTCTTTAAAATAAACCCCAGGAAGTTTTATAGACATTATATGAGCTCTACATGTGTCAGCTTAGAGAGAATATTGTTCCAGGATATTTAAAAATCACTACAGATGTTCCATTCAGAGGAAGACTAAGCTGAAGTGGCCAAAAAAATAAAAAACAAATAACATACTTACAAGAATTAGACACAAATCTAGAGAATTACTAATTAATCTCTAAGTGCTCTGGAAGCCATGTCTTGCCAGAACACTATAAAAGAAAATTATTTGATCCTTAGGACAGAATTTAATTGAAGAAGAGAGCTATGTAATTTAATTTATTTCAATGTGTGTTTGCTTTCATATGGCCAAAGGAAGGTTCTCCAAGTCATTCATTTGCAAGGCTGAAATCAATTGGCAGGAATTAAAATTTTTTTTTATTTAGTTGTGTTCCCTTTTTGGAGAGGGGGCAGATAAAGATTGCCATCATGGTTGCCTAACCCTGTAAACCTACATAAAGCTGTTGAATTAACTTTATGGATTTTATGATATGTAAATTATATCTCAATAAAACTCTCAGAGAACAAAAGTCATCATATTTCTCTACATATAACATGTTTCAACATCTCACCAATGTTACACTGGAATAGTATGTTTAGTGGTGCAGTTCACGGTGAAAATTAGGCCTGATTTTAGCATATAACCAGCAGCATGGGTTTGCTAAGAGCTATTTGGGGAATTACTACTCAACTACTGTATGCGACTGGAGGCCACTGTCAGTTTCTCCAACTCAGTACAATTCCTTTGCTTCTTTCAAGTCCTACTCAGCAGTAATTTTAAGGTGCTAAAATGGAATCTCAACCTGAAGATGTAAAATGACTAAAATGCAGTTAAAACTATCAAACAACACAGCTTAAAGCATTGAAAAATAATTGCAGGTATATTAAATATATAAAAAATTATGTATATTTGTACAAAAATCATCAGAATAGTAAATTGAGTATTGCCTGGGCAGTTAAGCCCTTTAATTGCACAAAAGAACAAAGTCATCCCTAAGCCAATAGAAAAATATCAAATCCTCACAGGAGGCAAAGGGTGGAAACAAAGGTGGGAATTTAAAAAGACAACTGTAATGGCAAAGTAAAAAAAAAAGAATTGCTGATGACTAAAACTGGTCTTACACACAAAGATTTATGCTTCAGTTTTTGGCCGGGGCCGGGCTTGAACCCACCACCTCTGGCATATGGAGCCAGTGCCCTACTCCTTTGAGCCACAGGCGCCCCCCCAAGATTTATGCTTCCACCTTCAACTTAATTGGAAAATGAAACAACAACAGAAACCTGATTCTGGGTTTACTAATTTATGCCATGTTCAGCACTAGCAGAAGACCAAAGAAGCTAACACCTGGAAGAACTTTTCAGGGTGGAAAGGCCCTGTATATAACCACCCCTGTTGGATGCCTTCTGCAGTTTTCATGACAAAATGACTTGCCTTCTATCTGTTCATTTTACCACCCAGCATTTTTTTTTATTTTGGCATCCAGCTCTTTCAGCAAAGGGAAATAGCAATTTCTAGAGCTGTGTAGTATACAACCTATACAACTACACATGTGGCTCTCTCTTGCTTTGCATGAGACAATCAAGATGAACCATGCTCTGCAAGAGGGCATGCCATGTGACCCGAACTAGGCCAATCAGATGGCTCTGCTTAAACTGCAACTATAAAGTGTCTTGAGTAACATGTTCAACCCAAAGATGGTGCCCTAAAGAAAGCCCATTCCGTTCTTCTAGCTAAGTCCCAGGAGGTGTCATCATTTCTGATTTGAGACCTAGCTCTTCAGCTTTTTCTATACTTTGTGGACTATTTGAACTCCTGCCAAAAATGTATATTTTAATTATTTGAAGATAGTTTCTGTTACTGGGACTCTAAGAACTATGGCTGACTAGTTTCTGCCCCATGATGGGAACTCTCCATTTCTCCATGAAGCTTGTTTGTTTTTTTTTTTTTTTTTTTGAGGAATTCTGGCTATAAAATATGGCTCCATCATACTGAACTGGTATTTGTCTTCCAGAAGCTTCTAAGCCAGAGTCCTAACTCTGTTTCCTAAGGCTATTAACCAAATTGAATCCTTTTCCCATGTAATAGATTTCTACATTTTTAAAGATTGGTTCTGTGCTCACTCTGCACAAATTTGTTTACATCTCTCCTGTTTCTTCAGCTGTTCTTTTTTAACATGTCAGATCTTATGCAGATATTCCTTTTAGGCTCCTTAACTTTACATGAAGGAAATGTATCTGTGGCCACAATTATAGCCTAAAATTTAACAAACATCTCACCAGATATATTCTTGGTCATGACTGGGACTGGTTGAATGTGGATTTCTCTAAAGATGTCCAACACCCCACCTGGGAATGCAGCACAAATTAACACTGAGCTGTGGGGCCGGGCACAGTGGCTCATGCCTATAATCCTAGCACTCTGGGAGGCCGAGGCGAGAGGATCACTGGAGCTCAAGAGTTTAAGACCAGCCTGAGTAAGAGTAAGACCCCATCTCTACTAAAAAATAGAAAAAGAAATTAGCTGGACATCTTGTTGGGTGCCTGCAGGAGGATCACTTAGACCCAAGCGTTTGAGGTTGCTGTGAGCTATGCTGATGGCACTGCACCTCACTCTAGCCTAGGCAACAGAGTGAGACTCTGTCTCAAAAAACAAACTAACTAAAAAATGAAAAAAAAAAAAAAATGAGCTGTGGACAGCTTTTTTTTTTTGGGGGGGGGTATATATAAGACTTTTTACATAAGACTCCAGAAAAGCACTTAGTGCAAACAATTAATAAATATGTCTTGTCCTCATCAATTTAAGGTGATTATTTCTTCGTTAATTCATTGAACTAGTTCCTTTGTGTACAAGACTTTCTTTATAAAGAGGAATGCTGGTGTCCCTTCTTTGCTGAGATTCCTGGCTGACTGCATACTTTCCAGGCTAACTTAAGGACCCCCAATTTTTACAATTCTTTATGGCAGTTAAGATGGTAAATACTTTCAGCTCATAACACCCAAATCCCATGCCTGAGGCAGTGGACACAGTGACTCATGTGTAACTTGATGACTCCTGCCAGGCACACCTGGTTTCCTAAGCTGAAAAGACATTAAGAGTGTCAGTGTGGCGTGGGTGGCCTCACCTCTGAAGTCAACCTAACTCAAATAGTTTCTGCCTATCCTATGCCATTTATAGTCTATGAATTTCAGTTAATGTTTTAACTTTTGTGCTTAGGTACTGAGGGAGTTACAAAAGACCATACTTATAAAAGTCAAGTCAATAATCTTGGTAAACATCGATAAAACTAAAATATCAACCTGGGAAAAATGAATCAATGAGTACGCTGGAGATTCCCCCTGTGAATTACAGTAAGAAACTTTTCTATGTTAGCTACTGGTGACACATTTATTCAAGTAGCCTTGACTTGTTCTGGCACATTCAGGATGATTTTGTTTTCTAAAAGCTGTTGCTGACCATTCTCCCACTTCATACCAGCCTGAGTTTAGGCCCCAGCCAGCCCACAACCCTGTTTGTGTACAGGCTCCCCCTCTGCACCTCCTGTACACAAATGGATGATTCTGGCTCCTCTTTCCCATCAGTCTGTGAAGCTCTGCAGGCACCAGGCTCAGAGAAAGACTTGCAAGGGAATTGCTATTAGCTGCCTCCCAAAGCCATATTTCCATTTGCAGCAGGCCCTCCTAGTTAGTATGTCCTCGGCCATGTGAGGCATGCCCAGCTTCATCTGTCAGAGGACACAACCCATGCTGGGCTCCCACAGGGTAGGGATGAGGTGATAGACAGAACTCAGGACTAGCACCCAAGACTTCTAGATTCTAATCTCAAAGGGGAGACTCTCTAGGAGTGTTACCTTGCACAACATATGGAACTTTACCAGGCCTCAGATTTTTAATCAGTATAACACAGGGGATGAACTAGATGACCCTTGCCTAAGCCTCTGGATTCAAATGCCATGATCCACCAGCATCTTTCCAAACAACCAAGAGAAAGTGAAATTGCACCTGGTTCTCACTACCCATGCATGGATTTCATTATCAAAATACTGACAGGTTCAAAGACCCTGCAAAAGGGAGATTTTTCCTTCCTGTGTATGTTTGAAAACTATCATTTCATAAGATCACAAATCTATTTCATGGAGGCTTTGTCACATGTCACTGAACTATTCTGGATTAGTCTTTTTTTTTTAATTTCAGATTATTATGAGGGTACAAATGCTTAGGTTATAATGTTTGCATTTGTTAGGTGAGGTCCCTGTGGAGTGGTGTCCCACTCCCAGGAGGTGTGCCATTATCCTTACATTGTGCCCATTAGGTGGGAGCTCGCTCATCCCCCTCTGTCTGCTGGACTAGTTTGCAGAACTCCCTTCTTTCTGTTTCCTGTCTAGGTGGGTCCTAAGAGAACTTCCTGTCTGAGATCTGGCAGCAACAGGGAGGAGCAAAGCTACAGCCACTCGGTGGCTCATCACACACACGACACTTTACCTGCTGGCTCATTTGGTGGGAGTGGGGCAACATGTGGGACCGAAGCTGTGCCATCTCCCCCTGGATCCTCCTTCAGTTGCTCCAACTCCTGGGACTAGTGTGTGTTTATCTCCGCAACAAAGGGCCCCACTTCTCCCAGGAGACTCAGACTGCTGAGGTCAGAGGTGATGATAGAGCTCAGTGTATTCTGGTGGGTTCTTCCTTGTCCTTGTTCACCTCTGCCCCATGTCACTCTTCCCTCCAATCTGCCTGCCCTAATGTCCTCAAAGGCTACAAAAGCTGAAGGCTTACAGAGGCTGCTTAACCAGTTCCCACAACCCCTGAAGTTCAAGTTGATATCTAAACCTCCCAGTGGTTCTGCTCCTATTGAATGCTGACCAATATACAATTCTTTAAATAATTTTTAAGTAGAATATTATCTGCTCCCTTTTAAGACACTGTACACATTATTGACAGATTGGTAGAACCCTTAGAAAGAGGTCATGAAAATCAACCTCCTCGTTTTAAGTATGAAGAAACTGAAGATTGGGTAGTGAGGACACACTGGGAGCGAAAGCAGAGGCCAGGACACAGGAGGTCTCACTCCCAGTCCTGTGTGCTACCACAGAAGACCACCCATGGGGAAAATTCAGAGTTTGGTAGAACATATTCTAACATTATGTAAAAACACTTGGCTACTTTACAAGCATTCAAGCACTTGTGAGGCCATTGGTGATTCCCAAGCATTCAGTCCAGATCTAGAGGGAGATTAGGGGGGCAATGTGGTCCTCAAAGTGTGGACTAGAAATATGCAATCTCTCTCCCAAAATACATTGCTCATTTATTTATTCACTGAAGAAATGTTTGCTGAGCACCTGCTGTGTGCTGACACGGTCCTATGTGTGGGGAGCATGAGGATACAGACAAGAGCTATAAATAAAATTCCTGCCCTTGTGGACTCTTGAGGAAGATAAAAATAGACATGTAAAAAGATATATTTTATATTCATAGAGATCATTTACCTATAGAAAAATAACAGTGGTGGGAGGGTACAGAAGGTATCCCAGGTGCTAAGGTGAGGAAGGCCTGTTTTGGGAGGTGGCATTTGCATAGCACCCAAGGCAATGAGGAAGTCGGCACTGAGGATTTCTGGGAGAAGACAGAGCCACAGAGAGAACCACACAGGTTGAAAACCACACAGGAGAAAAACCTTACAGGCAATGACCGGTTCCATGCTGAGAGAGAAGGGCAGATTATCTTTCTCAGGTCAGAGCCTTAGATTTGACTTTGAATGTTTTATAGAAAATCATCGAAGAGTAATGAACAGAAGAGAGCAATCTAATTTACCTTTTACAAAGCTCCACTCTGGGCTGTAGAAGAGACAGAGCCATCGGTGGCCCTTGGGCCAGAGTTTCAGTTGTGAAGAAAGTGAGATATAATTGGATCCCCAACATACCTTGAAGATATGGCAGAACTTAAGGGTGGACTGAATGTGAAGCATGAGAGAAAGAGCCATCCAGGGGGACTCTTGGGTTTGGGCCTGAGCTGCTGACCGCCTGGGAGAACCATCAGAGATGGGGACAGGTGTGGGTGTTAGCTAATTGGAGAACTCTATGTTTGAATGTGTTAAGATCCATGATGCCTTTCAGACATCCAAGTACAGCTATCAAGTAAGTGGTGGGGTGTACTCGTGGGGCCACATTCACAGGATCTTTGCAGATCCTTCACATAACACATGATTTCTTAGTGTCTGCATTTTCTGGACACATGAGCTAAGATCATAAAGCAATTTTTTTCCTGTGGGCCTGTGTAGAAAGTAGAGGCTAAGAACTCAGATCAAATGTAATATAATATATATATATACACACATATATATATATATAATCAGCCCTCCAGTTCTTTGTTGGTTTTCCTCTCCTTATCTATGGGAAATACACCTATAGCAAAATGAATGAAATCATCAGACACCCTGGCAAGTGAATACAAATACCCTCCCCCTCCTCTCTACATATCCAAATCTTACTAGTCTTTAAAGGTAACTGAAGTTTTCACAACAGATGTCAAAAAATCACCTCCTCCAGAAAGAGCTTTCCACTTTAATTTCTTAGCTCATATCCATCTAGTGCCTAGAGTGGGTGCTTTGTCACTGAGCACATAATGATTCCTGGATGGCTACATAGGTGTTATTCTTGCCTCTTCCACTAATTATAACTCAGCAGGTGCCATAAGTCTCATTCTCTCATATCATCCACTGTGAAAAGGACTGGGGAGATAGTCACCAAATCTGTCTCTCTTTCCCCTTGGTCACACAGTGAGCCCTAATCTCCTTTGCAGTCTGTCCAGCTGTTCATTAGACAGAGGCCAAGGAAAAAAAATGGATAGAAATCAAGTACAACATCTCCAGGCCTGCCCCAGGAGAATGTCCCAAATTATCATCCTTTCTCTTTCCTGTTGTCTTCTGATGGGATGCTGACACCCAGAAAGACATAGGTTGTAAACGGCAGATTTCACATCACTCTGGGTCCCTGAGTGACTGCCTGAAGCACAGTATAAGTCAGCAGTTGGACTTTTTATGAGTGAGATATAAGTTTACAATGTTAACCTACTAAGATTTAGGGGCTTATGTGTTGTAGCAGCTAGCACTTACTTTAACTGATATCTTATGCCTAAGAGAGGCTTACAAAGCCTTTATTTCAAGGCTGCTGGAGCCTGTGCAAACACTGATGTTTGTGCCAACCAAGTAAAATGTTTGCTCAGGTCATGTAGCTAGTAAGCATTAGACATGGGACAGTTCATGATCTTGAACTGCATCTCTAATAACATGATAATTAATATTGTGACTACAAGAGCATTATTACAACTTTAAGCAGTAAGAGAACAGATACAAGCATGCGCACGCACACATACACACCTTCCAATGTAAATGTTTTTTTTCCCATTTTCATTTGTGTGTGAATTTTTGTCATTGTTGTTTTGTTTGGGATTCATTGAAGCTACAAAGACTTAGGTTACCTTGATTGTGTTTGTTAGGTAAAGTCCCTCTTATAATTGTGTCCCACTCCCAAGAGGTGTGCCGTACACTATGACCCCCCCATTTCCCTCCCTCTTCCCCTCTCCCCATCCCGTATTTTCCTACCCCCACCTTGTATTAGATCATCTACTACCTTCATATTAGAATTGAGTACGTTGCATTCTTGCTTCTCCGTTCTTATGATGCCTTACTAAGCACAATGTGTTCCATCTTGATCCAGGTTAATACAACTGATGTAAAGTCCCTGTTTCTTTTAATGACTGAATAATATTCCATGGTATATATATACTGCAGCTTGTTAATCCATTCCTGGGTTGGTGGGCATTTAGGCTGTTCCCACATTTTGGCGATTGTAACTTGAGCTGCAATAAACAGTCTAGTGCAAGTGTCCTTATGATAAAACGATTGTTTTCTTCCTGGGTAGATGCCCAGTAATGGGATTGCAGGATCAATGAGAAAGAGAGAAAGAGCCATCTAAGTCTAAGCCATCTAGACTTCGAGGTCTAATTTGAGTTCTTTGAGGATTTTCCATACTTCCTTCTGAAAAGGTTGTATTAGTTTGCAGTCCCACCAGCACAGATATAAATTTTAGCAAAATAATGAGAAGGGTGAGAAGGGCTTGGTGGGCTCCACAGAGCAGGAGAGGAAGGAAACACAAAGACAAAAGTGTGGAACTCCAACACCTCTTCTTCCCTCTGTAGCACACATGATTAAATGCTGTTGGTTGTAAATAGACCACCATGTTCTGATTAATTGTCGGGCAGACACTACTCATCAAGGGAGAGAGCAAGGCCTCCAACATTTCATTCCAAATACCTCACACAAGATGAAACCCCCTGTGTAATTGAATAGTGGGAAGAGAAATGTAAGAAAAAAGCTAAAAAAACAAGCAGTAAAACTTCTGCCAGTTGAAGGAGAATCAAACCAAAAAGTACTTCTCAGGAACGATATATTCAAATAAATGTGTCTGTTGGTATACCATGACAATCTCGCGTCAATTAACTTCACCAAGATTTCAGATCTATATATTTCGAACTTAACAAGCAAACAGAAGCAAACACCTCCAACCTGGAATTTAATCTGGAATATCTGTCTCTTTTATAAATACTGTACCATTTATATGTATGTATTATACAATACAATGTCTAATATAACTTATTCCATTAGAAAACAACATGGATAGAGAAAAAACTATATCTCTCTGTGGGTTTGGCCCTAGGAGCCTCCTTTAGCATCAAAGAAAATTTTACTAGATAGAAGACCACATCCCCGGTCCAGACCATCTGACTCATAAAGTGAGGTAACAGTATAAGGAGGGACTGAATAAAAGATTGTGGATATCTTATCATTTCTTTTGGCCATGTAAAAATAACTCAGATTTATAATCATAAGGATGGCAATAATAGTAATCTCAAATTACAGTTTTTAAATCACGGTCTTATCAGTTATTTAATTTGACATCACCACAACAGATATTAGCTGTTCATAGCTATCATGATTTTATTTAACAATCAGGCTCTAATTTCCTTCTGAGAGGCCACACAGCTAGTTCTTGAGCCCAGGTCGTAGGACTGAAACAGGCATTCTTTTCACTAAGGTGTCTCTTCCGAAACTTAGATTTCTAAAGCAAGAGCATTCACAGATCACTGAGACAAGCAGAGCAGATAGCTTAGTCCCAAACTATGGATGAGAAAACTGAAGCTCTGAAAGTTAAATGCCTTGGCTAAGAACCCTTAACTAATTTGTTAAGTGAAGACAACTGAATTCAAATCATCATGTCCAGAGCTGAAGGGAGTGTGTAACAGGAAGTCATTATTTATTGGACATAGGTCTATGTTTGGGATAATAATAAAGTTCTGGAAATATTGATTGTTGGTGTACTTAATGAATTGTCCACTTAAAATGGTTAAAATGGTAAAGCTTATGTTATGTAGGTTTTACCGCAATTTCTAAAATAATTACTTAAATAAAATAAAACAGTTTAAAGAGCTTACCTTAAAATGTTGAACACGAAGTATAAACTCTTTGGTTTACCCTTTAGCTATGTGGGCTCCAGGAAATTAATTAAAGGGCTAAATTATGGGGTAGAAGTTCTTTATCCCTAAATTGTAAAACAGTGAAAGAAATCTTCAATTATGTTTAAGAAAGAAAAAGAAAATAATGGAGAGGAAAGATGTTACACTTTTTTTTTTTTTTTTGGAGACAGAGTCTCAAGCTGTTGCCCTGGGTAGAGTGTAGTGGCATCACAGCTCATAGCCACCTCAAACTCATGGGCTTAAGTAATTCTCTTTGCCTCAGCCTCCCAAGTAGCTGGAACTACAGGAATCTGCCACAACGCCCAGCTATTTTTTTGTTGTTGTCATTGTTGTTTAGCTGGCCTGGGCCAAGTTGGAACCCGCTAGCCTTACCCACTGAGCTACAGAGGCTCTTTGATTATAATGAAGTAAATCTTTGCAACCTGTGTTTTTCCCCTGTGAATATTGTAAATAATTCTGTAAAGTAGTAGAATATTAAAATATCTGCCTACAAACAGACAAAATTACTAAAGACAGTAGCTGAATTTGACTATGTACCTTTTAGGGACAGGCATTCACCTAGGGACATTTAATTCTATTTTTTTTATTTAATCTTTCTCTTTATTCTCAAAACATCCTGGTGTTTAATGAAGGACAAAAAGCATGGGGCTGGTCCCTGTTTGGTTGCTAGCGTTTTAGGGGAGGCAGAACGTAGCCCTCAGGAATGTGAAAAGCATTATGTGAGAACCTAAGTAGTCACTACTGTGCGGAGCCTGAAAGCCCAGGTCAAATCCCCGGCTTATCCACAGATGTGTGGTAGGGCGTGAGCTCCAGCTACTGCGGAAGAAAAGGGGTAGAAACTGCTTTGAGAAGGCAACTGAGCAAAAGACCTGGCACCAGAAGGGTATAGTAGGAAAAAGTAGGGAAGGTAGAAAATAGGAATCACTAGCTCCTTTCTGATACTGCTTGAAGGCAGAGGCAAGTGACCCCAGGAGGGGGACAAAATATTAGCAGCTACTTGGATATAATATGGAAGATGCCAGAAGACTCAGAACTGGTCAATGGGTACTGCCAGGGAGGGGAATGCTGGTGACAAGAGTGGTGACAAACTTCCAATTTCTGTGCAGCCTGTTTCCCAGCCTCTAATACCTCCCCGTGATTGGCCTTCTCCAGGCTGTCGTAATCCATGACAGCCTTGTTAGTGATGAGTGAAAAGCTAAAGACTCGAAGTACACAGGGCCGTGCAGCTATCACTTCCGGTACGGTGCTCATGCCAACAGCGTCCGCCCCCAGCTTTTGCAGCAGACGGCACTCTGCCAGTCTCAAAGTTGGGGCTGGTCAACATCACACAGGTGCCTTCTTGCAGTGCTCGCTCCTCCCCATTTGTTTCCAGGCGCTGAGAGCCTTCTGCCTCATGGTCTAGTCGTGGGGATCATGGAAGGGAAATGAACTCCAAACCTTTCACCATTCGATCCTGTGAGTGGGTTCTGACCACAGAAACCAGGTAGGTTGATGTGATCATGGATCAGCATATCTCTAACCTCAAACTTGGGGCTGAGCCCTCCAGCTGCATTGGTAACCACCAGGGTGTCCACACCTATAAGCTGGAAAACCCTCACCGGGAATGTCACCTTCCAGTGCAGGTACCATCATGGAACCTGCGTCATCACACAGGCTCTGCCATTCAGGATCCCAAACACAGCCGACCAGCATGACCTGGCGGTATACTTTGGGGAAAATTGGGTATCTCACTGTAGTCAAAGACCTGGGGCTGAGTTAATTTATCAGCGAGACCTCCAAATCCAGAACTATAGATCACTGCCTCTTAAGGTTGGTATTTGATGCAGCACAGAAGCCATTCCACAATGTTCTGGTAATCCTCGGTTGGTTCTCCATGGTCCAGTTGACACCCTCTGACCCACCTGCCCCCTGCTGCTCCAATGCCATGGCCAACTGAGCTGTAGTCAGGGCTGATCAGCTCTGGGACATTTAATTATTTAAAAATATGTGAACTGGGCATTGCTATTAAATCCTATTCACAAAAGAAAAAGAAAATTGAAATGAGAGCATTTAAATAACTCATCAAACAGAGATTAAAACCTAAGTATTCTAAGATGAAAAGTCCAGTTTTTGTACATGTGCACACACACACACTTTTGTTTTAAAAGGTCACATACCCAGTTTCTATCATTCCTTCTGATTCTGAATCATCTAATCCTCTTGGCTTGCATCTTCACACACATAAACTCACATAATGTGTGAATGTGTGTGTCTGTGTAAATATTTGGCAACTTATGTAAAGAATGGAAATTTCAGCTGTTCTCATCTCCTAAACAAAGAGCCCACCAACTTCGCTTGGCAAGCCCCATGTGAATTAGTGGAGGTTTGTGTTTATGGCTGGTTGGATTAGATCTACCGTGTTCATTAACACGTTCCCCCGGGACCTCAGAATGAGCCCCTTTAGTGTCAGGTTGCAAGTGGTTGCCGTTTTACTCCAAGCAAACAACCAAAAAACAAAGGAGGAAAACCAGCACATTCTTGGCCTTGCTGTTATCTCTGAATCCTTTTGTCTCTCTTGCTTCACATTTCAAGGCATCAGATTTTAAAGCCTGAAAGTTCAAAGCCACCAGGGCAATGACTGTCCAAGCCTCTAGTAATTGAAGGTGCCCTCAGCGTAAACCAACAGTTCCCATATTGTGCCATTTGTCCAGGCAGATTTTCTTCCCCACTAAAGGTGCAGTATTGCCTTTTTATCACATCCAGCAAGATTGTTAACATATGTTGATTTATTATCAACTGAAGTTACTGCATTTATTTTTGAAGCTACAAGTATCACATATGCTGATTTCTGCATGTGTCTTAAATGAAATAGCCCCGTTTACTGGGAGCTCCTTTAAGTCTTGCTTTGTGTGTGTGCTGATCTAACCACCCTAATGCTGGCTGCACTGCCCAAAAGCTGCCCAGAGAAAGGGCCCCCAAGACTGTAAATTCCAGCAGTCTTTGTAATTCCCTCTAAGCCCCTCTCCTGCAAACACGTGTGTGTTCTCCTTTTTGGCACAGGTGAAAAACCGTTTTTACAACAATCTGGACTTTTGAAGGTTATTTCCACAATGGAAACTTGTTATTCCTCCTCATTAAAGAATATTCCATTTTACATGGGATGATGTATTTTTGTCGTTTTGTCTTATGTGGGGTGGTCAGCTCTCAACTGACTTCCACTTTGTGTTTGCATCCAAATCCACCCCTGTCTTGCCCATTCACAGCCTGACATTCTGTGACCCCCACCCCCCTTGTCCAGCTCTGGAGGACACCTATAAATATGACGTACACAAGGCCATCCTGCAGTTATTTGCCAAAGAGACAGCCAGTGATCTAGTCCTTGGTGTCCTCTGCCCGCCCCATGTGAGCAGTGATTATGTGGCTTTGTGCAGTTTGAAGGCACTTGTCCTGTGTGCCACAGAGGGAAGGGAACTGAGTACAACAATAACCAAACAACAAAAACCTGTGTTCTCCACCTGTCACTCCTGATTTCTAATTAAGCTCTTTTCTATCATCCCTGCCAGCAGATAATGCAAATCCTGTCCCTGTCCTTTCTGTCTTGTCATATGCAGCTTGATTTATGAGGCCTGGCTTCTGCTGACTGAAAGCTAAACACAGAAGGGTGGCAAAGCTAGTCAACAGCGATCGTAATGATGATGGGGCGCTTGTCACGCGGTCTTCACTCTACACATGCGCCGTACTCGTGACCACGCACTTGGCTGTGTGCCTGCCACCTGCCACCCAGAAACAACGTGTTCTATCTCCAAATCTCCCTCACAACAGCAGACCTCCACTAGCTGGCTCACCCCAAGCCGAGGAAATCTGCGGATGCTGGGGTCGTGTTAACTATCAAGACCGAAGGAAGAATGATTTTAAAGACCTGAGCTCCTCTCTGTAATGTAGGAAAATTCAACACGCACACAGGTAGGTATACAGTTTCCTCTTTGCCAGGGTTTGAGGTCAGCATATGTGTAAGGAATGTGCCAAGTGCTGGGGGAGAATGTGGGAGGGGGAGGGGTGAAGAAGGGGAGAGGGAAAGAGGAGGGAGGGGGAGGAAGAAAGGAGAGAAAGAAGAAATCTCTGTACCCTTTTCCATAGAGGTTGCTCTAGTTTGCGGTCCCACCGACAGTGTGTAAGTGTTCCTTCCTCTCCTCAACTTCATCAGCATCTGTTGTTTGGAAACTTTTTGATAAAAGCCATTCTCCCCATAGCTGTTGCTACCTCACTATGCTACTCAGCCATAAAAACCAACTGATGAATTTTTTACATTAATTCTGAATAAAACTGGAAACGATTCTCCCGAGTGAAATGTAACAAGTACGGAAAAACAAACGGCACAGGTGCTCACTACTGAACTGAAAGTGATGGGTCAGCCCTCGTGTGCACAGAGGGAAATAAAACTCAACGGAAGACGAGCAGGTGAGGGGGCAAAGTCACACCTACAGGTACCATGCACGCTATCTGGGTGAGAGGCACACCTGTACCTTTGACTCAAACTGTACAAAAGCAATTCGTGTAACCCAAATATTTATATCCCTATGATAGTCTGAAGTAAAAAAATAAGAAGAAGAAGAAAGGGAGGCAAGAGGGGAGAAAGCGAAGGAAGGAAGAAGATAAAAGGGAGGAAGGAAGAGCAGGATCTTTTTGTTCTTGCTTTTGTTTTTGCTTTTGGAGACAGAGTCTCACTCTGTCACCCTAGATAGAGTGCTGCTGCATCATAGCTCATAGCTCAAAGCTTGGGCTCAAGTGATCCACCTGCTTCAGTCTCCCAGAGTGCTGAGATTTTAGGCAAAAGCCACTGAGCCTGGCCAGCAGGATGTTTTTTGTACACACCACTGAGCCCAAGCAAGGACCCAGGGGATTTGAGGGGGCCTACTGCTCCCCAACCAGCATGGAAAAAAGGAAAAAATTGAGTTCCTTCAGGGGAAGTCCCAGACACCTAGCCAGCTTGAAAAATAAGAGGACAACCTGATGACAACAAGAACCCTCCAAGCAAGCCAGAATCAGGAGGTGTTTTGGTCCCCTGTGGAAACTAACAGATGTCATCTCAACATGTGTTCTTGAGTTGTTCTTCAGAAACTCCCACCTACAGGAAAAGCAGGTGGGAATGGGGGGGGCTGAGGCATTGACCTCTGACCTCCATTCTTAGCTCTACATTCCTCCTAAGGGGCCTATCACCCTCTCATGCTCATTATCACATTCCTTTCTGCTAATCCCAGACTCTCTCACTCCATCTGTGCTACCTGCCCCTTCAGGACTTGCAGCCTTTGGGGGCCAAACCAATGTATAACATCCATGCACTGAGTCACGATTCTGCTGCCTGAAATGTACCCTGGCCTTTAAAAACCCTGACTGGACTTTGAAGAGTGAGCATCTCATCTTCCTTGCAAGGCACCCTGCAAATAAATGTCTTTTATCCCACAGGCTTCATCGTTCACCTTGGCTGTGCTGGGCAAGCAGACCCCAGTTTGGTTTGACAACATAACTTGTAATTGGGAGAAACATATTATTTAAAAATTTGCATTTATATAAAAAAAGAAGCACATAATAGTGAGACAACCTGGTTAGATCAGGAAAGGGGTATAGAATGTAATTCTCCTTTTTTTAATAAAGCAAGACTAGTGTGTATCTGTATGGGGTACCTGCACGCGTGTGGAGGGTAAATGTGTGGGGGGAAGATATATATGTGTGTCTTCGTGGTGCCCACATGCATGTGGGGGTCTAGAACCCAAAGGAAGATTCCAAATATGGTGAAACATTTCCTTTGGCCTGTAATGTCACATGCCTCAGTTATCAGAGGATTGGAGGGGTGGTACGCCCTTTTATATTATTATCCATTTTCCTTTTATAAACTGATGTTCAATGTTGGGTCTTAATGATGGAAAACTGGCTTTTAAGAGATCAGCACAGGAGCTCATTGAACAGCAGCTTTCATAGCTATGGTCCCCCAACCCTGTAGGGAGTGGCCGTATTGGGGCCTGGCTTCTCCCAAACCAGACTGCCCACCACACACCCTGAAGTTGACCTCGGAGGCTAAGGCCCTGGGAAATGCACCCAAGAGCAGCACAGCTTTTATCTGTGGCTTTTCCATCTGTGAGTAACTTTTCTGTCTCAGGCATCCTCTGGCGCCTCAAACTCCGTCTCCCCTCTCTTGGCCTGGGTACCCTGCCCAGCCCCACCCGGCCATAAAATGTTCTTAATTCCTCCCTTTTTCATATCCACCCAATGTTTTGGGTGGATTTAAGAAATCAAATCCAAAAATTATATGCACACCATGAACTTGAAAAGCCAGAAATTGAACGTGCGTGAACAAGCAAAGCCTAAGTGGGAATGGCTGATGCACAAGACGATGGAAGCTTCACTTTTCCTTTTAAAATAAAAAAGCCTTTTTTTGTAGTCAAAAAGTACGTTAAATATATATTTTACAATTCAATCCAGGCTATATTTTACTATATAAAAATGGAGGGGAGATTAGCATGATCACATTATGTTTTACAGGGCCACCTCGAGAAAGAGAGAGAAAGGCAGGAAAAGCGATTCAGTTTTTCTTTCTGTCAGAGTTGCTGAGGGACATTTGCAAATCTGAGAACAACATTTTTAAAAGCCTCTTAAAAAGCACCACACATTTTCTGCTCTCCACACCCCTCCGCATATCTTCAAGAAGGTTCCCAGATAAGGAAACAAGACTCTGAAACTAGTGAGTCAAGGTTGGGACGGGGAACCATCCAGGATTGTTATCAAAAGGCCATTTGTCCTTGGACAATGGTTTTTATAGTTTTTGGAATATCTGTAAATGATAAGCACAGCATTTCCCATCCATATTTAAAAATCTAGATGAATTAAATGCCTAAGACTGAAACAATAAAATAAGGATTTAGGAAAAGAAATGCTATTCCCCAAACACTTAGTATATGTGAACTTTGAAAACGTTATGTGTGGCAATAAGCTGTATTCTAGAGATGATACGTCCATCTGCTTTGAACTTGGAATGTAAGACTCTCTTCTGAGCCAACCAAGGCCTTGTTTTGTAATGTTAGGCTTGAGTTTTGTAGACTGCCTCAATTGAAAATGAAGCAACTGAATATTTCAATTTAGTGGCCACAATATTTTAAGCAGATTATCCCAAAAGACATACCATCAATCTACGACATTGATTTTTTGCATTCTAAAATATTATTTTTAAAAACTGATATCAAATGTATAAGAACTAATTAAATTTAAAGTAAATTCTCATTATTTAAAGATTCACTAACTTGAAATTACAGGCAATTTAGACTGTGTGTATTTCGGCCACATTGCCTTTTTGATATCTATCAAAAATAATCATTTGACAGAAATAATAAGAAGTCACAACAATAATAAAGCAATGGGGGATAGGTGTGAATTCAGTAACTTTTGTCACAAGCTCCTTCCATTTCTTGCATTTCCTGCCTCATTCTCTGCTCAGTGGCAGTCATTGACACCAGTCACGCAGTCTTCCCTGCCGTAGTCACCAAGGGCCTACCTGGTGCCAGGCGCTGGGGAAATGGCAGGTGAATGAGACTCAGGATGTGTGCTCAAAGAGCTCCCAGCCTGGTGTCAGGCACTTTTGGACAACTGACTGTAAGATGCTGGGGAGGAGGGCTCTGTGATAGAGGTTACGGGTATTTGGGGAGCACAAGGAGGTAGACAAAGCCCCTTAGGAAAGTCAGGACAGGCCTCCCGGAGTGGCAACCCCAAGCCCGGACTTCAACAAGGACTTGACCTCGCCTTGCCTCTCCTGGACCACAGCCCTCATTCTCTTCCATTCTTCCCACCAACCTCTCCCAGCGGAGCCTCCACCCCATCATGGAGTGATCTTACTGAAACAGGCCTGAAGATTTTCCTTCCACTTCCTTCTGCTCATGACTACTTCTCAGCATATTATACCAAGGAATTCTGAGACTAAAGAGGGGAAATCCACACCCCCAACAGTATCTATCAGCTGCCTCTCTGCAATGGGTCTCTGAAGTCCCCTTCCTGTTTATCATATATATATATATATGTTTTTAATCCCAGTTTATATTATACCTGTGCTTATTTCTATATATAAGTAGGGTTTTTCCCCCAAAGCATTGAATAAATGTGTATCTCCAAGCATAGAAGTCATGCTGGCATGGCTATGTCTCACAGCCCTGGGAGTGGACACCAAGCCCCTTGAAGGAGGAAGCCAGTGCCTCAGGCCAACACACACTCCTCACAGCTGTCCAGAGGAACAGAACCAATGGAAAGTGTATATATGCAGAGAAATATATTTTAAGGAATTAGCACACAGGATTATCGAGTCTCATGAGTACAGAATCTGCAGAATAGGGTGTCAGGCTGGAGACCTGAGAGAGCCAAGGTGTCATTCAAGTTCAAAGGCAGAATTCCATGTTGCTTGGGGGAGATCAGCTTTTTTGTTCTATTCAAGTCTTCCACTAATCTGATGAGGCCCACTCACATTATGGAAGGCAATCTGCTTTACACAAAGTCCACCAATTTAAATATTATTCACACACACGCACATAAACCCAGGATGCCTGACCCACTATGTGGGCACCATGGTTCAGCCAAGTGGACACATAAACTCACCCACCAGCACTACAGTGCCTGTACCTTTTGGATTGAGTCTCCTCCCGCCACTCTAGCTGCCAGAATTTTGGCATGCAAGAACCTTTCATTATCACTCATTTTCCCACATTTATTTTGTATACAGTAAAACAAAAATAAAATCAGTTCCTGACTTCATGAAACATATATTCTGGTGAGAATCTCAAAGGTGTCTAGAGAAACATTAATCACATAAACACAAAAATGAATGCAAAATTGCAAGAGCAATAGCTGCTCCTCCCTGGAAGGACAGAGAACTAGGGGTAGTGACACAGAAACCTGCCCCCACCGGGGAAGTGGGGGAAGGCTGGCGGGGAGAGAGGTGCTTGATGGTGCAAGGTCAGAGGCCTGAGAGTGCTGGATTGAGCCTCCCTGTCTAATTTTCTCACGGAGGCCTCTCTGCATCACGTCAATGTATCATGTGATAATGTTTAGAAAATAATTCTAGCAGCCACCTTTAAGGCGTGCGCAAGTCCTCCCTTCATCCCTGGAGCGGCACTGCTCGCAATTCACAATTGAATATGGGGGTGAGAAGCAAGGAGGCGCAGAGAATGCCTTCCAGAGTTTGTGAGGGCCTGAGTGATGATGTCAGTTAGTTACCAGAGCTCACTGAGCTTTTATTCCAGGTCACGACCGTGCTGGGGCCACAGGGTGAGGCACTGTCCTGGTTCTCAAAGAGCCAAGAGTCAAGGAGGGAATCAAACAGGAGAACAGTGAATAATTTAATTCTTTGAATTCTGCACCAGCCCCCACCAGGGAGCTGGAGTAACCCTAGGGAGGCTGAAGTAGGGGGCGGCAGGTGGTGAGACAGAGAAACTTTCTGGAAGGCAAAGTATGTGCTGAATCTTAAATGATGAGTCCTAATTATCTGAGCAAAGCAGAGAAAAGTCTGTTCTCTGCACAAGCAGAAAGAAGGAGAGCCCAGAGGAGAGAAGCATGTCCTGAAGCTTCAAAAGAGCCAGAGGTAACTTGCCCTGATTGGGGATTGGTGGGTCCCAGATGAGAGAAGCTGCCTTGGAGGACAGACAAGTAGGCAAGGGCTTCCGGGAAAGTGCTTCGCAGTCTTTTTGAACTGTGACCCACAGTAAGAAACGCATTTTGCATTGAGACATGGATCCATAAACCACATACAAGTTTCCTGTGCTGGGATGTCCGCTCAGACTTGCTCACAGTGAGTTCTGGCACTTCTGTTCCAGTTTGTCATGGTGGTGACATCACTGTTCCTTATAACATTCTGAAGAATACAATTCTAAGATATATTAGAAAGTTTTCATTTTATCTTCAGGGCACCAGAAAACTATTGATGGCGTCTTAGGTGCCTGGAGACATGCCCAGGCTTACATTTTATAGAAATTCCTATGGTAACAGTGAGGGCAGAGTAGAGGAGTCCACACTTAGAATTTGGAAGTCAGCTCCAAGGCCATTTATTAATTAGTAATTACTACTACTGGCCAGGCACAGTGCCTCATGCCTGTAATCCTAGCACTCTGGGAGGCCAAGGTGGATGAATTGCTTAAGCTCAGGAATTTCAAACCAGCCCAAGGGAGAGCAAGACCTCACCTCTATGAAAAATACAAAAACTAGCTGGGCATAGTGGCCAGCACCTATAGTCCCAGCTACTTAGGAGGCTGAGGCAAGAGGATTGCTCAAGTTCAAGAGTTGGAGGTTGCTGTGAGTTATGAAGATGCCATGGCACTCTACCCAGGGTGACAAAGTGAGACTCTATCTCAAAAATAAATAAATAAACACATAAAATAAAATAAAAAATAAAAAGTAATTACAATTACTATTAGTAATTACTAATTAGTGAATTTGTAATTCAGCCTGAGCACCTAAGTTAAGGGAGCTGATTTGGAAATGGTGTGATATTAAGGAGCCAGAATGCACAGGACCAGCAGACTAAAGCTCAGGAGGGGGTGGGAATGCTAAGGGAATGTTCGTTTTCTGGGTTAGGCAGGACATGGACTGTAGAAAAATGAGATGTGCGTCAGCCTTGGACACATTGAGGTGCCCATGGGATGTTCCCAGTGTGAATGGCAGCACAGAGGAGGGCGCGGGAGAGCTGTCTGCACGGTGTGAGGACAGAACGTCCATCCCTTTGAGTGCCTCTGAGAACCTTTCGGGTGGCTGAAACTGTCAAAGCTATTCTGATCATAATGCCAGGCTGTCCTATGCTCTTTCACCCTCGCTCTTTCATGAATACACAGTGGAGGTTTGCACAGGCTTCCTCACATGTGACACTGAAATCAGTTGAGTGCAGAGGCAGTCTCCTGATGTTTGCTTTGAGACAACACATGAGGGAGATTTGCCACAGTGTAAAAAAGTGCCACTTTTCTCACTGAATTACTTGCTTTGGAACATATATTTATTGTTCAGAAAATATTATTTATGACAACCTGTAGTGCATTTATTATTTTTAAATGAATAAATTTTGTATTTTTAAAATGCAGTAGAAACTCCGAAGTTGACTACCTTCTTACATTGGCCATTTCTTTTAAGGTGACCTAATTTTCACAGACTGGACACAAACCACATGTACGTATCGGTACAGCAGGCCTAGTTCCTTATGGTGACCACCTCCGTATGCTGACTGCTTTGTTACAGTCCGTTGGGTGGTCAACGTACAGAGGTTCTACTGTACTAAAACATTAACATTTTTCAGTTTTAATTTCTAATATAGTAAATGTCAGTAGATAGAACACATAAGAACAAAATTTTTAAGGATGTAAAAGATAAACTGGGGCCAAAAATTTTGAAATTTGCTAGCCTAGAAGATCATCCCCTCCCCCACTTCCACCTCTCAGTCACAAGTACCATTCGCCTAAACCCCATTCTTCCCTTCCAGGTTAAGTTCAGGTTCCCCTTCCTAAGGAGTCTTCTTCTCAGGCCATTGGACATCAGGAGTTGCTGCCTCTTCCATTCCCACCAAACCTTAGCTGTACATACACATCCACACAATATTGCTGCTATCATTTTCTTTATATCTGTCTTTTTTTTAATTTTTCATTTATACTTAAGAACCTATTTTGAGCAACCTACTAGCCACTGCAAATAAACAGGGATAGCATAAGAAACAGGGCAGAGAGAAAGATCAAGTCAAAATGCTGGCTAATATCTCATAGTTCTCAGATTCCCTGACAAAGTCAGAAAGCTTATTACGACTCTAGCACCCTGCTTTTAAGCATCAAATTATTAAAGATGACCATGTGCATTGTTAGGGATGGAAAAAAGGTAGAAAGGAAGGGAAGGAAAGAGAGAGGAAGGCTGTAGATTAAAAATAATAATATTGACAGTTTTCAATTACTTATGCTATTAGAGGACAGGGAGAATCCTGATGGATAAATAGACTCCTAGAGGTCTAATTTTAGCAAACAATTTCTTCCCCAAACTTGACATGTTGGAGAAGTGAAAGTACAGCAAGAAAAACAAGAAGCTTAAATAAGTTCAACTTTTCAACCTGGAAATGTTACGCCAAAGCAAAGCTGTTGACTTGGTGGCTTGTAACTATAAGATGGTGTAGACCGATCTCATAATCGGAAGATTATAAAATTATTCATTCTATCCCAACCACCTCACAATTAATGTCTGTGTGGATTTTGTCTAACATAAACATATTATTCTTGGACTATTATTAATTGTGATGAAAGTCCCTATTGTAATTCTATATCTTTTCAAAGACCTACCTGGGAATTCACTATTCAGTTTCAACATTTGCAAAATTAGTGTGCAGTGTCACCTGGCTCCAGTCGGGAAAGTCGAATCACTTTTCCAAAAAGCACAGTAGTTTTATGGCCTGTCCTAAACTGCAAATTGAGAGATTAAATGATACAAGCTTATTTAAAGCATGTTATGTATGTATTATTGTTCTCAGTCTGGTTTCAAAGCTGTAAACGGTCCTCGGTAAATTATTGTGAGCTAGGCAGGAAGTAATACATCCAACTGCCAACCAGATTCCTAATTCCTCATCCACAGAGGAAGAGTACAGCATTTAACTTCAGACAGCCAAGGCCAGGTTCAGGGCAGTGGCACAGAGTAGGTCTCCACTCACACATACCTGGGGAAAGACCTCTTCCTACGTGACA
This sequence comes from Nycticebus coucang, assembly GCF_027406575.1. NCBI lineage: Eukaryota > Metazoa > Chordata > Mammalia > Primates > Lorisidae > Nycticebus > Nycticebus coucang. The sequence continues at coordinate 101,419,646 of NC_069783.1, read as the reverse complement.
TTGTAATGAACCATAAATATCCTAAGTTCTAAGTCTCCAAAGCAGTTTCAATACTATTTAATAAAGTAATTAATTATGTAATTACATGCCATTTAATGTTTATAATTTTATGATATTTCCGGTAAATAAATTTATAAATCTAAAAGATAAATTTTTATCAAACTATGAGTCTCAATTTTAGTTCCTAAAAATCTAATCAGCATTCATAAGGTCCTTAGACTTCATGGGATGGGATCCCTGAAAAAGCAAAGGTGCTATAGAGTGGTCCCACCAGGCTCTTTCCTGCTTAAATCCTTGTGTAACTTTTAGGGTGTTATCTCCTCAAAGCAAAGAATAGCAACTTTCTGTTTCTGTTTTAAAATGTTGTAGTAATGAAGAAAAAAAAAAAAAAACTTAAAGTGGAACAGCTTATTTCTCTAATTATGCCGCCCTTCCTTTTCACTTGGACACACTGGAGGATGCTGGATCAGGGACAGGCAGGGTACAGCCTGCAGGCCAAGTCCAAGCCAGTCACCTTGTTTTTTATACATCTTATGGGATAAAAACAATTTTTACAATTTTAAATGCTTGGAAAAGTCTAAGCAAGAATTTCATAACACATAAAGCTCAAAAATTCTAATTCCAGGGTCCATAAATAAAGTTTCTTTGGAATGCAGCCAGGCACATTCATTTGCATTACTGTCTATGGCCACTTCCCGCTACAACAGCAGAGGTGAATGGTTCCAATAGAGACCATGTAGCTCACGAAGCCTGACGGATTACTAGCTGGCCCTTGCCAGAAAAAGCTGTGCCCCTATGCTGATGCCTCTAAGCACCCGTGAGGAGAGTTCTGGGAGAGCTCATGCTGCCTCTCAGTTCATGCCGCTATATATATATTGGGAACCCGTAAGATGCTAAGCAGACTTAATTTTCAAATTGCTCTCCAAGGAACCAAGATCATCACTTTACACCTTGACAGAAACCACCTTCATCCTCCTTTCCCTCACATTGTCTGACTTTTTAAAAATAGACTGATCTTCACAGACAATGATGACCCTTCTGAGTTCTATAAGGAAGAACATGAACTCTGTGCCATGTTCCATTCTCACTTCCTCCTGGAGCATCTTTTCCAGGTTAGGGCTTGAGGGACATGGATGCTTACAGAAGATTCAGAGATTTCTCAGGATGGCTGGAGAGTGGATTCATAAAACCAACAATCCCATAATGAATATAGATTGGGAGCAGCAAGGCAGAAAGCCTAAACAGGGGGTGATATTTATCAAGGGTATAAAAAGTGCTTCTGCAAGTATATGGCTTGTCCCTAAAAACATAAAGACCAAATAAAAATGAAATCAATGAAATAGGAAGAGAAAGGAGACTTAGCTCTAAGGGATAGAATTTCCTGAAAGTAACTAAATGTTGAAATAAGTCCTGGACTTACTTCAGGGCTTCTTTTAGAGTGAGGAGGGTTTCTTATCTCGAGAACTTACCCGAAGGCAGAGAGATGGAACAGGTACTTCTTTCCTGCACATTCCAAACCGTGACTCCAATAATGAGGAATGAGGTTGGTTCTTTCCTTTAGGTGGGTCCTGAACAAAATTCTGACAGCCCAAAGATTGGAGGGAAGAGGCGGTACAAAGAGCACAGGACACTGCTTGTAGGGGGAAAAGTGAGGCTGTTCTTCTGTTTCCCTTATAATATCCCTGCTGGGTATATTTAATCCTGGCTGGGAACATTCTCCTCCTGTTTTAGAACAAGTGCCTGTGATGACTCAGAAAACAAGGAGGGGCTGGAATGAGGGAGGTAATTTTGGGGGTCCAGAAAGATGGCCTCTTCTCTAGTCTGTTCAGTGTCCACTGGCCAATCACCCGCCTGATGCTTTAAGGTCATTGTTAAAATCAGCAGAAAAAGTAGAAAACCCAAGGTCTTGTCTTCACTATCATTTTATGTTACAAAACTGGAATCTTTAACCTAGGATGGGTAGGAAAATGGGAAGGAAATGGGGTTGAAACAGCTTGAGTTAAACGCTGATGATTGTTGAAACTGGGAGATGAGTTAACACATTTGTTATAGGAGTTAATTAAAATGGAGTCTCTACTCTGTTGCATGTTTGAAATTTCTACACTAAAGAGTTAAAATGTTATAATCTTGGTGCTCCATAAAGTGGGTAAATTTCCTTGATGCAAAAATAAATTATTTTATCAGATGTTCAGATCATCTTTTCCCTCCAGTACTTAAACTTTCACAGACCTTCTGAGCAAAATTTGATACACATGTTCCAGTTTCACTTGCTCTTAAAAATAGCAAAATGTAGGATTTCTCTTCAGGAGTGATTAGCTGTCCCAAATGGTTTGGCTCAGACTGACTAAATCCTCCTTCTTGGACGTAGAAAATCACAGCTGCCAGCCCAACCTTAATATGAACTCCCACATTGGAGGAGCCCGTGTTAATTGCAAGATCAGGCCATACTCATTTTCCCTTTGCTCAAGTAAAGCATAGCAGGGGCAGAATTCAGGAACCATTCAACGTTTGTTTCCTATACAAAAATAAAAAGGTGAACACTGTGTCAACATTTTCCTGGGTGGAACAGTTGGTCAACATTGATGGCCCAGTGATTTCTTACCTTATGCCCTCTCTCGTTGGCCTCTATTAACCAAAAAACCCACCTACATCCAATCCTAGATCAACAATATACCCTATTATGCTCATACTATTTGCAAAAATTAAGATTTTTAAATTTTTGTGTTCCCCATTATTGGAATTTCCAGAATTTTGGAATTGTATATCAATTTAGATTGTATGTTGACTTTTCATTATGAAAGTATGATACATACATACTTTGTCATCTCTCAATGTTGTCATACAGTTGTCATTTCTCAGTGATCGAAGGCCAGCTGGAGCTGTCCCTCCCTAGCTCTCTGCTCATTCTGGAGCTGCTGCCACTCTGTCCACACCACCGAAAGAAGGAGAGTGGCCTGCTCCCAGGCTCCCTCTCTCAGGTGGTGAAAGGCTGTTTAGGGCCCCAGGTCAGGAAAGCACTACCTAACAAATTACCACACATTTAGCAGCTAAAGACAACAAACATTTATTATCCCACAGTACCCAGGTGTTAACAGTCTGGGAATGGCTTATCTGAGCCCTCTGCTCAGGGTCTCCTGAGGCTACTATCAAGGTGACAGCTGGATCACACTGAGGTCCCATCTGAAGCTTGCGGTTTTCTTCCAAAGGCTTGTGGTCATTGGTCAAATTTATTTCCTTGCAGCCATAAAATTCATTACAACTTCCAAGCCAATAAGAGAGACAGTCTTTTAAAGGGCCTGATTAGGTCAGGTCTGCCCAAGAGAATCTCCATTTTAATGAACTCAAAATCAATTGATTTGGGACCTTTGTTACATCTACAAAATCCCTTCACTTTTGCTATATAAGTAACCTAATCCAAGGAAGGACGTCAGTGATATACTCTGGGTAGGGGATGATATGAAGGTTCTACACAAGTGGGAGGTGGCATGGGGGAGCGGGGAGCCACTGAGGACCGTACTGCACCATAGAGTCTACGTCTCCTAAAAGCTTGAGCTCTTACATTCCAAGTACATAAAGGCAGCACTGGTAACACATGGGGACAGGTTCTATCTTGAGCTAGGACCAGTGGTTCCTTAGAATTATCTGGGTGCGTTTTGACCCTGTGCCTCACACCAGAGACATTAATGTGATGGTCTGGGATGCCACTTGAGCACCCGGGTACTTTTAAAGCTCTCAGGTGATTGTACTGTGTAGCCAGGGATGGGAACCACTAGTCCAGACCTCTAAGAAATGTATTTCCTCTTCCTCAGTCCTACTAAAATAGGCCATGCCACCAGAAGGACAGTGACGGCTATAATAATCACAGAAACTAGACATTACGGTTTGGCAAATGCAGAACAAGTTACATTTTACAAAATTTTATTACAGATCATCCTGAGAAAGGGAATCCACTGGGTCAGGTAATTCTTCTCACCATGTTTCTCTTCTTATTAAGATAAAAAGATGTAAATATGAGAATTGCTCAAAGTCACACTGCTGTTAAGGAAAAATATAGCAAAGCTAGGATTTGCCTCTCAGTATTTAGTTACTGGCTGTATGACTTCAGGCAAAACACTGGATCTCTATGCTTCTTAGTTTCCTCACCGGTAAAATGAGACAATTTTAGTGCCTTGCTCTGACACTACTGAGATTAAGTGAGAAGCTTTGTGTACAGAAACAGTTTAAGCCCCAGGCTGAGGGGTGCAGTGACAAGTCCCAGGCTGAGGGGTGCAGTGATAAGCCCCAGGCTGAGAGGCGCAGTGATAAGGCCCAGGCTGAGGGGTGCAGTGACAAGGCCCGGGTGCCCAGCATGGGAGTGGGATATCTGTTACAGTGAAATCCTAGCTCTGCCCCACTACAGAACTGCATGGCCGCCTTCAGAGTTTGAATTTACATGTAATTGGGTGAGATTTCACAGGGGAGCAGTTTGAAAGCTCAGATAGTACACTGGCTATTTGATGTCCTTGGTCGGGATTGGTTCTAGGCAAAGACAGAAGCTAAAGTTGGCACCTAGCTGCCCCACATGTGTCGGGCTTTTCTGTCGGCCTCCCCAACCAATGCCCAGCACCTCATTGCTGCTGGCCCTGCCCAGCCCCACCCCCCCATCTCCAGAATTCATTCTCTAAATCACTCTAAATCATCCCACCCATCCTCACCCTCCTTCTGCACACTCTCTGTGGGCTACCACTGGGTTTAAATGTCATTTGTGTAATTACTGTTCCTACCTTGCAGTTTCTAGGCACTCCCCATTTCCAGCTATATCCTGCAGAATGCTGCCCTGCAGTCCATGAGCACCTTGAACTCCACGTCTGAATCTACACACCCCTGCTCAGTGAGTGTCCCATCATCCTCCTTCAGGCAGAGTCAGGCACGGGAGCCTTCCTAGAATCCTCCTCTTCCTTGTCTAGAAAATGACAAATGGCCAGACTAATGAAGACCCTCCTAGAGCCTGCCCCCACCTCCCACCTCACAGCCAGTGCTACAGATGCTCAGTGACTCTCTGTCTTCCAGCCACCTCTCCCACACAGCTGCCCCAGTGACCTTTCTAAAACACTCCAGAAATACGGTCACGTCACCGCCCTCTTCAGAAGACTTTCTCAGTTCTCTCAGGCCTACAGTTGAGTCCAGACGCATCTTCCTCTCTCAGCTTTCCAGGGTCCAGTCCCTGCAGTGGATTTCATGTCCCTCCTACATCCCCCACCTGTCCCCCACAGCCAGCACAGCTGCCACTCTGACCACCATGCCATGCCTGAGTTTGTTCTCTGCTACTCGACTCGGAACGACTCGAGGGCAAGGACTGCAAGCCAAGGCCTTTGCCTACCTACAGTGTGCCTCAGTGAGTCTTTGCTTCATCTACTGACACTGCCGAACCAAACTTCATCTCAGGGTGGCTGCATATCCAGCCCTGTGCTTTTGTGGTAATGAAATATATTGACTACGCAGCTCTGAGCTGGATTAATTCCCCTCCTGTGCTCTTCAGCAAGACACTGGGATATATATAGACACACAAATATGCAGCGGGTAAGCCACTTTTGTATTGCTGTCTCAATCATTAATAAAATTCTTCAAGGTCAGTATTGCTGTGACTGTAAAACATAAGGCAAGATCATGGACTTTTAGAGATTTCTCTGTCTCTTACTTCTAGAGCACACGTTGAACCCAAACTGAAAATGCTCTATCCATTATGGCTCCCAAAGCAGGGCATCAGAAGAGAAAATCAAGGCCAGGAGGCTGGCTCACCTGGTGTGGACAAAGGAGGGACCTTCTAGTGGCACACAGGGCCTGGCAATCCTGGGTCGGTAGGGAGAGGAGCAGGTGCCAGGGCTGTCCCCACGCATGGAGAAAACAGTGCTCTCAATGAAGTGGCTTTGTCTTGTTATGCTTCCCTTCCACTACACTGATTGAACATTTTGAAGGATTTTTCAAAATTCTTTCAAGCAAATCTAGATCCTTTTTGGAGCTTGGGGGAGGTGAGGGAAGTGAAGCCCCAGTTTAATAATAATGAATAGCACCCAGAGCCACTGCTATGTGCCAGGATGTTCTGCACGGGGGCAGGTGACCGCATTTCTGCCATCTGGCTGAATCTCTTCATCACGAGTGCTTTCAGATACAGAGCATGTATCCAAAAATAAGTGCCCTATATTTCTCGGGGCTGATAACTGTGCTGACAGCTGTGGGCAGGTACTGAAGGGGTTAAGCAGCCAGCAGCAGCTCATCAGTGGCCTGAATAGCTTAATAGCTCCACTTTCCACATTTTTCCAGTTTCTCACCTACTTTAGGAGTGGAGGGGCATGTGCAGGACTACTGTGGACACGAACCCTGCTGCTTCCATGGTTGCCCTTGGGGGTCAACTTTATCAGGTGGAAACGCTTCCAGTGGGTTTCAGCAGCCACCCGCAGGGGAAGCTTCTGACAGCCAGGCTTTCTTGAAGGCAGCATGGGCTGGGCTGGTTGATTTGTGTGTCCTGTGGGATCCTCCTCTCTCCTATTAATCTCTGACTAGCTAGCAGTATCAGAAAAAATTGCTCTGGGTAGGAAGAAATCTGACCAAGGACAGGTGAAGAAAGTCAAGGAGGGAAATTATGCAGAATGGCTTCCAGCCATTGGCGCAGGGGTTATAGGTGGACTTAGGATGTGCAGAAGGGCTTTGAGAGGAGTAGGAGCCAGAAACCTAAAATTACTTTCTTCTGACTTTGTCTGTCTTTGGATCTGCTCAGCCAAAAGCCCAATAAAGAGCCATTAGTCTTGGTTCTGACTTCCATTGTCTTCCATTTGAAGCTACCATCCCGGGAGACTCGGATTTTCTCTTGATGTTGATGTGCCTGTATCTGCAGTGACAAATAAGCTAGTAACTTATTTTTAGAGATCTGGTGTTCACACTGCAAGAAGTAACTTTTTTTCCAAGAGGAAAATAAATTACAAACACGCTTTAGTTGTCTCTCTCATGGGTACAGTGTCAAAAATGTGTGATTTATTACCCTGTTTTCTCTCAGCCTATTATATTTCTCTGAGCCTGTCCCCAAGGCCTGCTTGGGGCTTGATTAGCCACCTGATCCTTTCAAAGCGGAGCACACCAAGCACAGTTCCCAGGAAACTCGGGGTCTCGCAAACAAGAGCTCAAGGGTCACAAGCCCCTTTGGGTGAGGATGCCTACAAACCAGAGTTGACATGTTGACCTTCCAGACCCCGAGATGGCTCTACGATCTCTGCTCCTTGGACCATATTCCCTTTCTCCTCCAGCTAGTGACCTGTCTGGCTCTGACGTGGTTCTAAAGAGAACTTGAGGTTTTACTGTAGTGGTTTCATAGTGGAGGAGGGAACTCCAGCCAGGATGGTTCTAGAAATCTTCCACAGAGCCCCTTAATTTAATAAAAATAAATTTGTGAGCTCTTTGGGTTGTATCTTATTTTTAGAGCCCAGAATAGCATCTGGCACATAGTGTTATGGTAAGTAGTTGCCTACGGTACTGGCATTGTTATCACGGCCATTCTTTGATTGCCGGCAAAGTGCCAAACATTATAGTCTCCATGGAAATTACCACTGCACATGAGCCTTCATCCATTCTTTTTGTTTTCATTCATCAATTAATATTTATTGAGCGTGCATCTTTTTCAGTACCAGCTACTGTTTGTCACAGGGTCTGCAGTGATGGATGAGACTTGGTCCCCAAGTTACTCACCATGTTGCAGGAGATACTGATGTAAATAAACATGAGTCCTAGGCTGAGTCTTGAGCATTGTTATGCAGAGAATGTTGCAGGAGTGGCTGGGTAGAGAATGGCTAACTTAGAGCTGGAGGATTTTACAAACAGTGCAATATTTGAATTGGGCCATGGTAGTATATTAGTTGGGGTGCTCCAGAGAAACAGAGCCAGCAGAATGTGTGTATGTGCATGCATGCATGTGTGTGTGTGTGTGTGTGTGTGTGTGTGTGTAGAGAGAGAGAGAGATGAGAGAGATGTATTTTAAGTAACTCACTCACTCTATTGTGGGGGTGACATGTCCAAAATTTGCAGGGCAATCCCCAGGCTAGAGGCCCAGAGAAGAGCTTCACCGGGGTCTGATGGCAGAATTCCTGCATGTTCGGGAGACCTCAGTCTACTTCTCAAGGCCTTGAACTGACCCGCCCAACTCATGAGGGTCACCTGCTTTACTCAAAGTCTACTACTTTAAGTCTTAGTTCCAGCTCCCCCAAAACACCTTCACAGAAACATCTAGAATAGTGCTTGAGTAAATGTCTAGGTACCATGGCCCAGCCAAGCTGACATAATCTTAATCATCAAAGATAGAGGCAAAAGTAATCCTTTCCAGCCCCTCCCAGTCTTCAAGATGACCTTCAAAGTCCTTAGCAAGGTGATTAAGGCCTGTCATGGAAAGCTCCTTGGCTATCTCTCCCAGCCACACATTTCCCACTCCTTGGTGTTAGATTCCTACACCTGCCAGAGCCAACTACAAGTGGCTCCCCTAAAGGGATCTGTGTCTTCACACCAGCTGGAAGCACCTTCCTTCCCTGGCCCCAGCCCCCTAACAGCCTTGACAGTTCTCACTGACTTGTGCCTTGAGAGCCCTGTCCTCTGGGAAGCCTCCCCAGTTCCTCAGCTGAGTCCTAAATTAAGGACTTCCAGTTGAGACATATCAACTTTATCTTTGGTTAAAGGGAGCCATTAAAGATTTTTAAGCAAGTCAGATTTTTAACTTAGATCTGGTCTGACTTTCTGAAAAATCACTGTAGCAGCAGACAAAGATGAATTAGAGGACAGAAAGGCCAGAGGCAGGAGCGAGGTGGGAGTGTAATGAACTCAGAGCACACTTGCAGAGATAAAAGATAAGTAACCAGGTAAAGAAATATTAAGGTCAAAGTTAAGATCATGAATTTATACTAGCAGCATTCCAATGAGAGGAGAGACATGAGCATTTCTCGAACCCTACTATGTGCCAGAAACTCATTTATGCTACCTAATTCTATACTCATAGTAAGCCTTTTTGATAGTGCAATTACCTACTTCTAACCCTCTGGAAACTAAAGCCCAGAGAATTACCCTAAGTCTCAAACTAGAGTATATCCAGGTTTCATAGGCCTAAAGTCTTTTTACATTTTTTTCCTACTCTGTAATACAAAGTCATAAACACAAAAGTAGATATTAAAGTGAATATTTATTTAAAATAGAAAAATACAGGACGTGCGTAGTGGCTCACATCTGTAATCCTAGTATTCTGGGAGGCCCAGTCAGGAGGATCCCTTGAGCTCAGGAGTTTGAGACCAGCCTGAGCAAGAGTGAGACCCAGTCTCTACTAAAACAGAAAAATTAGTGGAGCATCGTGGTGGGCGCCTGTAGTTCCAGGTGCTTGGGAAGCAGAGGCAAGAGAATCTTTTGAGTCCAAGAGTTCCAGGTAGTTGTGAAGTATGAACCCACAGCATTTTACCCAGGGTGACAGAGTGAGTCTATGTCTCAAAAAATAATTAACTAACTAACTAAATAAATAAGAAAATAAATTACAACTTTTAAAAGTAAACACCAAGACATCACCAAATCCAGTAAAACAACAAGTTGTCATGTGTTAACTGCCAGTCAACTTAGGTAATACTTTCCCCCTCAATTTTTTATTTGAATATTTCCTGACTTCTGCTTTCTATCAGCATAGATTTATGGTATTTTCTATGAGAACTAAATTCTATATATTTTTCTTAGCTTGATTAATCAAATTTATTTTTATCAGCGATAGTTCAGAAAAATTTCTTTCATCTTCATGTCATGTAAATTTCTAGAATTGTTTTCAAATTTAGGAAACTGTCTCTCTAATTTCTTTTTAATGTGAGGGCTAAGCTTTCAGGGCTTTTCCAGTGTTCTCATTCAGTGAGTCATCTCAGATTCCCTTTGAATTGTAAATGGCTGGTGTTTCTCCTCCTCTCAGATGCTTTTCATGCCAGACACCATGGGATCCTTTTGCCACACAACCTCTGGCTGAGAACCTCTTTGTTGCTACACCTGGTGAGGTGAGTCAGCCAGGGAGTGTTCCTCAAAGTGCCTGGGCTAGCGAAAGTTGAACAATACACAAAACTGACTGCAAAAACACATACACATATCTCCCTAGAACTAAATTAAATACAGGCACAGTGGCTCACACCTGAAATCTTAGCATTTTGGGAGGCCAAAGCAGGGAGATTGCTTAAGAATAGGAGTTCAAGACCAGTCTAGCCAACATAGCAAGACCCTGTGTCTACAAAAAATTAAAAAATTAGCCAAGCATGGTGTCATAGCCAGTAGTACAGCTATTCAAGAGGCTAAGTTTTCCCAACAGGAGGTGGGAAAATTGCTTAAGGCCAGCAGTTCAAGGCTGCCTTGAACTAGGATGATGCCACTGCACTCCAGGGGGACAGAGCAAGACCCTATCTCTAATAAAAGATAAAAATTAAAATATAAATATAAATATATATATATATATTACTTACGCAGCTTCTCCTTATATGCACCCCCAAATAGCCTGCTGCCTTACCGCCAGTGGCATTTGACATGAGAGAAAGCCAAGTCCGTAAGCCAGTTGATAATGGCCTTATCATCTGAGATGCAATAGCTTGTTTTTGCAAACTTTGAAAAATACGTGACTTGGTGAATACATAACTAGAGCCTTTCCCTAGTACCTTGGAAGTGACCTGTCCAAGAAAGAGGCCCCAAAGACAAAGTCAATCAAAGAATCAAAGCCAAATCTAGATTCATTAACTTAAAGGTTCATTCTAAGGTTCTGAATGAGCCCCAAAGCTACTTTTAAAGAATTTACCATTTTAACCATTTTTTGAAAGCACAACTCCATGGCATCAAGTATATTTATAGTGTAAGACAACCGTTACAACATCTGTCTCTGGATGTTTTCTTCTTTTCCAACAGAAACTCTATATTCAGTAAACAGCAACTACGAGCTCCCCACTCCTTTCAGCCCCGGCCACCTCTGTATGGTATTCTACTTTCTGTCTCTATGAATCATACAATCTTTTGCCTTTTCTGTCTGGATTATTTCACATAACAATGTTTTCAAGGTTCATCTGAGTTGTTGCATGTACCAAGATTTCATTCCTTATTAAGGCTGAGCAACATTCCCTCATATGTCTATATCACATTTTGTTCACCCCTCCATCAGTGGGCATTGGAGTGCTTTCACCTTTTGGCTACTGTAGATCATATTGCTCTCGACATGAGTATACAATGACCTCTTCCAGTTTCTGGTTTCAATTCTTTGGGGTAAATACCCAGAAGTGCAATTTCTAAATAATATGGTAATTCTGTGCTTAATTGTTTAAGTAACTACCACACTATTTTCCACAATGATTGTACCATGTTGCATTCCCACCACAAAGCACAAGAGTTCTAATTTCTCCATATCCTTGCTACCACCTGTTGTTTTCTTTGTTTTGTTTTGATGAAGGCCATCCTAACAGGTGTGAGATGGTATCATGTTATGTTCAAATCTGCATCTCCTTAATGAGTAATGATATTGAGCATTTTTTCTCGTTCTTATTGACCTCAAAGCCTCTTTACCAAAATTACCCAGTTAATTACATTGATGCTTTTATGAAAACCTTCACTTATGAATCCATTCATCTCCTCACTCAATAAAATAAGCATAGGTAAATTCCCAGTGGGTCAGACAGTAAAGGAATCTCCTGCAGAATGGTGAGTGGGCTTCAATCAGCAGAAGCACAGTTCTAATATTTATAGAGGTTTCAAGGTGTCTCTGGGCTGCAGACAGCGTAATTCAGGGCCAGAGACAGTCGCTATATCCATGGTTCTGCCATGACGGGGTGTGTTTCAATGGAAGGAGCATTTGCCATCTCTTAATTTTGACAATTTCAGTTTAAAGATCACTAGAGAGCCTTCTAGCTTATTCCAGAATCTCTATCTCCAGTCAGGACAGTTTGTAAACCCTTTCATAATTATGTGTGTCTAGTCTTAAAGCTACCATCTCCTTTACCAACACGTGTCAATGTTTGATAATCATTGCTGTCAGGGATTGTTAGACTACAGGCATTTACATCAGGCCTCTTCACAAACATGGAGAGGAGCCACAGGCAATGTCACTGTTCACATTGACATCTTCTGCTAGAAAACACATACTTATGGTCATGTTTTAGTATCAATCATCTGTAGACCTCCTCTGTTCCCAACAGCTCCACAGACTGAATCAGACACCAGATGGGAAACTGAACAAATTGATTCAGTCTGACCTCCTATCTAACCATCCATTTGGCAGGCATGATTAGTGTCTGGATGAGTTTTGACTCTAATACTGTCACAAAGGAAGAGCATAATAGGCAATTGCTGGTGTGATGACAATGGGTACAACTTCCTAAGGTATTAATTGGCCTGTAAATTGCACTCCATGTCTGCAAACTAGGAACTGTGGCTCAGTCAATAACTTAAAATGGCATAATGGAAATGGTACCATTTAGCCTTCAATGTCTAAAACAAGTTAACTAACACATCTATGCAGTGAGATCCTAAGAAGATAACCACCAATATGTGGCCCCAACATAAATTTTGGAGAACATTGCTGTTACTAGGGAAGAGGGTAATGGTTAATGTCCCAGGGCAGGGGCATATGTTTAACACAAAAGTTGTAAATTGAACGTTGAGGCTGGAAACAGGAATAGGATACCCTTCACAATGTTCAAAATCCTCCACCCAGATGTACCAACAGAGCTATAGCACAAGAGAGCCTGTTACACAGGGAGGGGTCTTGTTTATGACTGGGCTGCTAACACTGAGATACTATGGTTCTTATTCCAACCTCCACTTTGCAAAGATTTATATCTCCATCAGTTTTTGACTCTCAGAACCAATCTTGTTCATAGCTACAGCTGGAAAAGAATTTTATTTATAATTTTCTAAATTGCTTTAGTCAAGTGTTAAAAATTAGGTGCCTATAAAAATTTAATTTTTAAAGGATTTCAGAAGAACCCTCAGAAAGTTTTACTTCATGTAACTTTTAATGCCTTAATTGGTGATTTTAAATATCTATTTTTAATATTGGAAATGGTTACCAATTTGCTGAAGTCAGCAGTTGCACAAGTGTCAAATCATGTCAGTTTCAAAGAAAATTAACATCATCATAATTTGAGATTATTATAAACTCAAATAAAAAGTGCTGCTGGTGTTTATGACAGTTTTGAGATGTCTGTATTAATTTCTACCAAGAAAGAAATCCTTTTTTAGCTGCATAAGGGGTGGGGCCTTGGTGTGTGCCACACCTTCTGGGGGCAAGACATGATTGCAAGAGGGACTTTACCTAACAAATGCAATCAGTGTAACCTGGCTTATTGTACCCTCAATGAATCCCCAACAATAAAAAATTTAAAAAAAAGGAAAAACAAATACTTGTAATAAATATCTACTCTCTTTGAGAAATTGCAAATGACTTTGTCATACTGATCCTGTTTCTGAATTCTAAGGTGGGAGTTAACCACCTCCTACTACTTTGCAGTAAATGAAAAAAGAAAAATTAATGGTGTTCATACTTCCTATAGTGTGAATCCACTGAGTCCTCTGAAAAACAAAACATGTAATCAAACAAAAGAATGTTAACTGAAATAAAATTTTAAGCACCCTCTTAGCCCAGGGGACCCCAGAAACACCCTAAAGCTGAGTTGCTGGCCATGAGAAGGGAGGTTAGACATGCCTCTTCATGCTCCCCTCTCTTCTTGGGGATATCATTTGTGACTCATTAACAGGCCTAAGGCTATGCAAGGTCAAAGTTGAAACTACACCTGCGGGTCATCAATTTATTTAAAAGATCACTTGAGTCTGGGTATATGTCCAATATATGGTTAATGGCTTATCTCTGATTAACAGACTTTCTTACCTTAACTTAAAACATTCCAAGCCTTTAGATAAAGCTTCATCTCTTTAACCAATTACAAATGAAAGAATCTTTAACCCACCTATAACCCATAATGCCCCACTTTGAGATGTCCTGTCTTTTTGCCAAACCAATGTAGACCTTGCATGTATCAATTTATGACTTTACCTATAATTTCCGTCTCCCTGAAATGTATAAAACCAAACTGTAACCCAGCCACAGTAAGAGAACTTGCAAAAGCCTCCTTGGGTATGGCTCTCTGGCCCTAGTCACACAGAGTTGCCTCAGAATAAACCTCCTTAAATTATTCACAGAGTTTGGGTTATTTTCTGTTGACAAAAGTTGTATGCTTGCTATGAATTTCTCAAACATACATGTTCAATACAGTTCAAGTATTTTGGACTGTGATGCTGCCTTGCAAAACTATGGATAAAAATCTGAATTCAAATGGAAAATAGATGCCTTAAATCAATTTTGTCTTCATATCTCCAACCAGCAAATTGAAAACCTACAGCTCTAGTATAATTCAGCTGAAAATAAAACTGCTATTCTCCTACTTTTGATTATTATGAAGATAGCAGATCTCAGAGATCAACAAGGACAAAGCATAGAGGATGGTTGGAGTTAAAGGAGGAAGCACACCTATCAGCAGAGGGGGAGAAGTCTTTGAGCATGGGGTTCAGTCATCTTATCTCAGCAATCTGCTCTTAATTATAAGTCCCTTTGGTGGAGGAAAGGGTAGAAACACAGATCCTCTTTATGCAGATCTTTCTCTGTAAGATTCCTGTAGTTAAAGTGAGGCTGTTAAAAATGTTGGGAATGATGAGTGAGCAAGGCCAGAACATGAAACTTGTTTTGCAATCCTGTAGGAATTCAGGCAGAACTTTCCCTTTGAATTAGCAAACACCATGAAGTATCAAGAGAGAGACTGGCCAAAGTCTTCCTTCCTCAGATATTTCGATCTGTGGGGTACTGTGGACCAACAGTACTTCCACATGAATCCTTGTACATAGAACCACTTGTTCCCTATCACCTGAAATGAGATAAACAACAGATAGGTCACTGTACTTGCTTTCCTGTTTCTTCCAATGTGAATAAGTGATGGCTGTCAATCCTTGCTTCTTCTTGGAAGAGTGCTTTTGGCGCCCATCTGTGCTCATCTGATCAGCCCCCTGCTTTTCCACGTTTCCCCAACTCTTTGCCCACTACTCCATGGTCTGCCACATTCCAGATCATTCCTTCGTGTCTATCTTCTGCAGACCCAGTCTCTTTGATTACCATTCTCAGTTGAACACATGTAAGAAAAGGATTTCTTTCCAGAGGCTCGAGACTCTATGTAAAGAAATGTCCACAATTTTTTCAATTCCAGGTAGAGATTTTGAGGAGGGACATTTACTGCGCCCCTGAAAAAGTGCTCCAAATATCCCAACACTAGGCGGACAAACATTTGCTCAATCTCTTCTGATAGGTCTTTGCTGCTTCCTCGACCTCCTTGTAATTATAAAGTTACAGAATGCTGCACTTATTAGTAGCTTTAGTTGTCATTTTATTATGTTATGTCCTATACCAGAAATTCTACAAACATTAGTTCATTTCATTTTCACAGCTTTGCTAATTTCTTTATTAAAGCTACTATTAGTCTCATTTTCACTAAAAGAGGATGGCAGCTGAGATCACAGAACCCTTGTTCAAACCTGATCTGTCCTCAAAAACCCAACATTCTCCCATGTTCCCTCAGTTCCCTCTGAAATTGTCCATAGCAGGAAAGTAGTAAAAAAAGAAAATGTTTCTGATTCTGCTCCAGTTATGGAACAGAGATAGATTTCAGCCTCCTTGAGTCATTTCATCTGCCAGTGCTTGGATTAGTATTAAAAATCATATTCAGAAAAATAAATCTGTGATTGGCTTGTATTCTGCCTGGGTTTGAATTGCTATATAAGACAGAATTTTTGATCCCTTCCTTTGTCATTACCTCCCCAAACTTGTGTTTTCTAACAAATTTAGTGTTTGCCATGTCTTCTTTCTAATTCTATGATACCAACTTTACTCTCTGGCCCTGAATTTTATTTGTACTGCCCAGAGCTTGTCATTGGCTTTAAATTCTGAAATTGAATGTGGTTTCCAAAAGGCATCTGAGCCCAATTACAAGCATTGACTCTGATCTCCAAGCTACATAGTTTTAGTCCCTGACCAAACACGGGAATGGTTACCAAGCTCAGAGATGAGGGCCAAGGTGCTTTGGGATTCCTATTTCTAAAATGTATTTGTCTGATGTGAATCTGAGTGATTAAATCTAATTGCCAGAGAAATAATTTGGTTTCTGGAGAAACCAAATTTAAAATAGCCTGTTTCAAATATTCTCAAATCTGTTTGATTGTATAATTATGTGCAAGTACTCATTGGCATTGCCTTTCACACAAGTTGACACCAACTCAACATCTAACGTTATTGTATGTGCTGGAGACTTCATATACCAAAGAAGAGTGCAGCAGGTGACTGGGATTTCAGTGACAGAGAGGATACATGTCCTTAGTTACAAAGATGTAGAAACTAGGATCACAGCATGTGTGTCACTGTACTGTATGCTGTGGACATTGACACACATTATTTGACTCCTACTCAGTCCAAAAGCATTTCCACACACTGAATTTATGATCATTTGGACCTCCCTAACCCACTAACTAGAAAAGAAAATGTCACAAATTGCTCCCTGTTAGTCAAAGCATATGCTATTTTTGTTTAAAATCCAACTGAACCATTCCTTTTGGTTTTATTACCCAATAAAAAAGAAGTTAAACCAACAGTGGTGTTACAAGAGGATAAAGATTCATAGAACAAAACAATTTCTATGAAGCTTTCAAAGTTTTGCCCTAGGTACCATATCTATTAAGAAATGTGTTCTCCAGGGCGGCGCCTGTGGCTCAAGGAGTAGGGTGCCGGTCCCATATGCCATAGGTGGCGGGTTCAAACCCAGCCCTGGCCAAAAACCACAAAAAAAAAAAAAAAAAGAAAGAAATGTGTTCTCCATCTGGTTTGAAAGTATCCCCAGATGTTCTGTTTGAAGAGCTTTATAATTAATGTAATCTCATGTATCATTTCTTAAAGGTAATGATATCATCACTAAATAGAATTTAGATAAGAAATTGTACCTTAGGCCAGGCACAGTGGCTCAAGCCTGTAAACCTAGCACTCTAGGAGGCCAATGCATGTGGATTACTTGAGCTCAGGAGTTCCAGACCAGCATGAACAAGAGTGAGACCCTGTCTTTACTAAAAATGAAAAACCGAGGCAAGAGGATCACTTGAGCACAAGAGTTTGAGGTTGCTGTGAGCTGTGATGCCATGGTACTCTGGATGAAAAAGATTCTGTCTAAAAAAAAGAAGAAATTGTACCTCAAATCTAAAGAATCAATGGTTGTGTAAACTAATTGTGAGTTTGGATGGCAAATTATTGTCCTAAAAAAGAGAAAATATTTTCTAATCTCATATGCTTAAACAATGCTTTTTCTGAGTCAATAAAATATGCATGGTGTTCCACGTTTAAATAGCCAAATGTAAACATTTTGGAAGAACAAGATAAACTCTTTTAAAAGTCCCATAATGTTTATTTGTTAAGAGGTCAATAGCATGATTAGCATCCAAAATCCTAATCCTGGCATTCAAAGCTACCCACAATCCAGACTCCCTCTAATAGTGCCAGCCACCTCTGCTACTGTGCTCACCCCACACTGTACTCCAGCTGCCCCTTGCTAGGTGCCCTTCTCCAACAAAGATTGACTTTATATCTTCACACTTTGCTCCTGTATTTCCTTCAGCCTAGAATGCCCTTGTCAGCTTGTTTTTTGTTTTTGTTTTTGTTTTTTTCATTTTTTCTCTTTCCTTTTACCAATTCTAATCCCTTCACAATTATTTTTCCTTTCCAACCCTTAGGCCTTGTTTACTTTTTTCTCTGGAAGCCTATGTCACTTTGTTTGTCCTATCACAAGTGTCACTCTAGTTTTTGCATCCTTGTCTCCTTCACTGAAGTGTGAGCCTCCAGGCAGGAGATTGCCAATAAATCATACCTGTGCTCCTAGAGCCTAACATAGGGGTTAATGCACAGTAGTTGTTAAAAAATAAATGAAGAGATAGGAGACTAAACAAATCAACGAATTAATTTTTACAAACATTGATCCAAAGTCCTCTTCTTCAAAGAGAAGCTATGTCACAAAAAGACTTTGAAACCACAAGTATTGATATTAATAGTTTTAATATCAATATTGCATGAATGCTGAATCTCAAAAGGGCATACTTATCCTGAGCCTACATATCATTAGTGACAGTCAGAATGCCTTATATTGTAAGCAACAGAAACACAAAATGACTTACACAATGACAAATAATTATTTCACATGACAAAATGTTCCAAAGTAGCACAACTTGAGAACTGGCTCCCTGAAGTCATAAAAGACCCAATGTTACCTCCGATACCTCCATTTGTCTGCTCCTTACCACATGTTCCTTTTCCTTCCCTGTTATAATGGCATACTTCATGGTTTCAAAATAGCTGCCCAGTTCTAACCATCACATCAGACATCACATCATTCTTGGCATTATGCTGCAAGTCCCTTGAAATAGGAACCTCCTCAGTCACCATGAAACAGGAAGGTCAGTCACTCTACAGCAAACTCAAGACAAAAGGCAAGTTTTGATGCACAAGTCTTCGGAACCTAACAAGGTGGTATTTATGGGAAAGGACCTACTTCTTTGCTCTTATTTCACATAACACCATGTTATCTATGAGTCTGAAAAATGTTGTGGATCTTATTCAAAAGGTAAACTCCTATTAACACAGAGATTGATTTCTAATGCCATCCTCCAATAAAAGGAAACAGGTCTCCTTTGGAGAAATGGCTGACTGACTCTAGCACCATAGCATGGAATATGCGAGATGAGCCTGGAGTGACTCAAAGCATCCTAAAGGAAAGATGTGCCCAAAAAACAATGATAGAAGTCAGTCAAAGGGCCCCAAGAATCAATCTGAAAGAGTTCCTACTGGCCAAAGCTGGAACATTTTGAGCAACAAAACAACATAACATTAGACTGTGATGCAAAGTTATAAATATCCATAAATGCATATGGATAGGAATAAATCAATGGTTCTCAACCTGTGGGTTGTGACCCACAGGAACTGTATTAAAGGGCCACGGCATTAGGAAGGTTGAGAACCACTGGAATAAATGAATGATCGAATAAATAGATGGAGGGAAAGAGACAAATCTTCTAGACAAAAGAATTGCCCTAAAAAGGTAAGTTTAGTGACTTGCTTCCAAAAAGCAGAGCATGGAAAAAGGACGATGAGGGCTTTGCAAGGAAGAAAGTGGCAGATGCTCCCTTGTCCAGGTGGTCAAGTGAGATTGACAGCAGGAAACTTAGTTACAATGTAATGAGAATGACACTTTGCCTCTGTGGTCTTTGTCTTAACACCCATAACCCATTTTTATCAGGGGAAACACATAAAACAAAGGCAACTTGAAGGACAGCCCACAAAATATCTGACTACTCACCTCAAAATTGGCAAGATTGTCAGAAACAGGCAAGGTGAAGAAAACCCAATAATTAAACCCTATATGGTTTCCTAATTTAGGTTCTGGAACAGAAAAAGGAAATTAAGAAAAAGAGTGAAAAAAATAGAGTGTGATGTTTGGTTCATAGTAATGTACCAATATTGTTGTTTTAGCAGTGACTAATCTGCATCGTAATGTAAGATGGTAATATGAGAAACTGGATAAATAATACACAGAAACTCTCCATCCTGAAACTGTTATTTAAATCTAAAACTATTCTAAAATAATAACTTTATGTTTTAAAAGAAAAGTAAGACATACATGTTGAAAACAGGATAAAAAGTTAAAAGGAAAAACTGATGAATGGGACCTTATCAAATTTTAAATATTTTGCTCAGTGAAAATCCCTGTAAAGAAGATGAAAGAAAAGTCATGAACTGGGATAAAATATTCATGAACCACAAATATGACAAAGGACTCATATCTACAATATATAAAGAGCTCTCAAAACTCAACACCACCACCAATAAAAAAATCCAACTTTGAAAATGGGCAAAAGACATGACGAGACATCTCATGAAAGGGGATGTGCAGATAAGCTAAAAAACATGTGAGAAAAAAAGCTTAATGTCAATATCCACTAAGGAAATGCAAAGTAAAACCACAATGAGCTATCATTTCACATCCAAAAAGAAATGACAGAACCAAGTGCTAGTGGAAATATGGAGACATGGAATCTATTAAAAACACTCTGGAAAAAAGGATAGTTCTTTAAATGAAATAAACATGCACTTACCATATGAACCAATCAGTGATTATTATTCTAGGCATTTAGCCCAAAGCTATGAAAACCTAGGTTCATGCAAAACCCCACACCCAACTGTTAGTAATTGCCGAAAACTAGACACAACTCAAGTATCTTTCACTGAGAGACAGATATTCACAACTCAAGTATCTTTCACTGGTAAAACAAACTATGCTACCTGCATACAATGGAGTACAATTAACTATGAAAAAGAATGAACTATTGATTTACATAACCTGGAGGGAGCTCAAAAGAATTGTAAAAGAAATTTAAGTTTACATATTATTGTATGTTTCCATTCATATAGCGTTCTTAAAATGATAGAATTATAGAGATGAAAAACAGATTAATGGGTTGCCAGGGGTTATGCAAGGGATGGGAAGAGAGGGTAGAGGGGTGCATATGGCTGTCAAAGGATGAGCCAGTGGTCCTTGTGATGGAAACATTTTGTGTGTTGACTGTTACAGTGACCGCATGAATCTACAGATGTGATCAAATTGCACAGAACGAATTACTAGAACTATTACATATACTAATTAGTTCATAGAAAACTGATAATTAATAAGGTTAATTGATCCTATCAATATTAATTTCCTGATTTTGATGTTGTACTATAGCTATGCAATATGTTAGCATTGGAGGAAATTGTGTGACAAAGATACCGTCCATCTCTGTATTATTCCTTACAACTGCATGTGAGTTTACAATGATCTTAACAGTCAAAGTTTTAAAAATAATGCAGCCGACATAGGAGATAACCCCAGGCTATTACAGGTGAATTTTTTCTATATTGAAGTATCTGAATTTCTTAGCTTTGTCTAATCAATTCAGAGGAAAGGAGAAAATTAAAAGTCGCCTAAAATGAAGCAGCTATATAATCCACCCCTTCTTGTCATAGCCTACCAGCATGTCCCAGGGACACAGCTAGTAAATGAAGCTCTACTCTACAAAAAGCAAAGAACCCAGCAGCTTTATTATTCTGTTGTTGACTTGCTTATTAGCATTTAGAAAAACTTTTCTACTTACACTGGATAGAAAAAACCCAGATCCTGGGGTTTATCTCTATATGGCTTTCTATAAAGGCTCTATGTTCCCCTAGGTTGATTTTGATGTATCAATCTCTACTCTTTAACCACAATTGTTAAAACCAATTGTAAATTTACCTAGTGGCACTATTGTTGAAAACCTTTTTCCTCTATGAGAAAAATCTAGACAGTTTTTCTCTACAACATTCCCTGATGTATCTTTGTATATATTAAAAAACCTTCTAAGAAAATGTGGATAATCTGGCCTGGCCTGGTTTTCTGCAATCCATTCTGACTCATCAAGACTTTGTCTTTCTCTGAAATGTTCTAACTATGTTATAGAGTTTGCTGGGAAACAGTATTCAATCTTCTAATTTATAATCTAAAGATGTGCCTTTATTGTAGTTTTTGAAATTTGAGACAACTGGTATAGCCTCTATAAGGCTCACAATCCAAAAGAATGCAGAGACACAAATAAAAATGTACAGACAGGGAGGTGAGAGGTAGATAGATGGCAGTAATTTTGTCCTAGTCTAGAGAGTTGGGAGTTTTAGGCTTCACAGCACATGTGAGATTTGAGCAGATTCTAATGAGTAATAAGTGCTTAATTAACGGTTGTTGAATGAGTGATTAACAAAAACTCAGTAAGAAAGGTATGCCCATATTTGTACAACAGACACATTCAAGTATATTTTGTTTATAATTGAAATACATTCAGAATATCTAAGGAATATTAAAAGGGATTGTTTAAATAATGCATAGTATATCACTATAACAGTTTTTTAAATAAATGAGAAAAAGCTTTACATATTAATATCATATTAGGTAGAATAAAACAGAAAATTGCTAAGATATATACATATTATGCATTTATACATGCATAACCATATATAATATCATTGTATTTAAGTATAATAATAGAATTGTTTAATATATACATAGAAGTCAAGAAAAATACACAATAAATTATTAACAATTGTCCGTGTGGGAAAGATAATGAGCGCTTTACATTTTACTTATGCCCATAACGTTTGATTTTTAAAGTAAGCATTGTGCGGAATGAAAACAGGGTCTAAGAAAACAAGTGGGCATTGCACCATCCAAGAAGCAAAGGGTGGTGTTGGAAAAGGACAGCTTTTGTAAGTGTCACATCTCCTAACACATCTAAGGCAACATTAAGGAGTTGGAGATTAAAAAATAACATTCAATAGCATTTTAGTTAACATGTTTGGTCGTAATATTTACTGCAGAGAATGGAGTTTTAAGAAGAGGTAATAATCATCAAGCCTGCATTTTAAAAGATAACTCTTCATCATTTTCACCCTTAATTAGGGCACTGTTGCACATCTAGGGGCTATCTTTTGATATCACTTGAGCCATGCTAACTTCTTTTTTTTTAGACAGAGTCTCACTGTGTCACCCTGAGTAGAGTGCTGTGGCATCATAGCTCACAGCAACCTAAAACTCTTGGGCTGACGTTAACCTCTTGCCTCAGCCTCCCCAGCAGTGGGGACTACAGGCAATCACCACAATGCCTGGCTAGTTTTTCTATTTTTAGTAGAGACAGGGTCTTGCTCTTGCTCAGGCTGGTCTGGAACTCCTGAGCTCAAGCAATCTACCTGCCTCAGCCTCCCAGAGTGCTAGGATTACAGGCATGAGCCACTATGCCCAGGTAGTTTTTCTGTTTTTAATAGAGAGGGAGGGGAGGTCTTGCTCTCGCTCAGGTTAGTCTTGAACTCCTGAACTCCAGCAATCCACCCTATCGGCCTTCCAGAGGGCTAGGATTATAGGCGGGAGCCACCACGCCCAGCCCATGCTTACTATGTTAGATGTCACATCTCTGCCCGTTATGCTTCCTGTTTTTCACAGGACTGCTGAGAAAGAGCAGCAATTGTATGGAAAGAGGCCTGTTTCTGAGCACCACCCCTGGTAAGCCCTGTCTTTCAGAGTGCAGTGCCCCTTAGCTTTCCTCTTCTCTAGGTTGTGAGTTCATAGCAGATTCCGCCTCTCTTCCCTTTGCTTCTAAGGTAACATGATCCTGTCCCCATTTTCCATCAGTTACACACTCTTAATCAGTTTTCCTTTATTATCCAAAGTAAATCCAAAGTAGGTTTTTGTCAACAATTCCTCTATTTTTCAAGACATAGCCCTGCTCTCTGAGCCAAGGAAACTGATGCCCCAAACAACCTACAAGCCCAATCTAAATCCCAGAGGCAAGAATAGAATCTGGCGGCCTTGCTTTGGTTTTCAATTTAGCATCTTTGCATTGAACAACTCCCAAGAGCTGAAGGTGGTGGGGGAGGAAAGGTTAAGAAGTAATGTTCTTTGAGCTAGAGCTTTCCTTTTACATAGGTAGATTTCTTACTGAAAGTAGAAGTGGATGCAGAAAATGAATTCTGCCTTTAAAAAAATAATAATTCAGGGCAGTGCCTGTGGCTCAAAGGAGTAGGGCGCTGGCCCCATATGCCAGAGGTGGCAGGTTCAAACCCAGCCCTGACCAAAAAACTGCAAAAAATAAAAATAATGATAATAATTCAAATCCCAGATAGACCATTTCTTATCTTCACCTCAAATTCTGATCTTTGAAGAGGTCCATTTAATACCTTCTTACAACACAACGTGAGGCTCAGTAGTTTAAAAGGAGTTGACTAAGGTGTCAAAATTCTACTAGTTGCATCTCTTGAGCTTTTTTTTTTTTTTTTTTTTTTTTACTCTTTTAAAATACAAGCTAAGGAAGATTTGTGGAGGAATATTTCTACCTGTCTATAGTCCTATAAGGTCAACTTCCTCATATGCCACCACCACTACTGAAATATTATTACTTTCACAGGGAGATAGTGGGAAAGGACGGTTTTGCCCAGATGTACTTAGATTGTGTTAATTCCTTTAGAAGACTGAGCTGTGCCCCATGCAGATGTCAGAAAATGAGTGGAAATCTCTGAGGCACTAGAACTCAGAGGGAGAGCTTCCAGCAGCACAGGACTGTATTCTCTCACATTCTGAGGCCACACCAGGTAATAAAGAGAAGTCACAGAAGGAAATCATCTGCTGAGGGAGGAGGCCAGAGCACTCGCTGCCAGGGCTACTCGCAGCTTGCCCTCAGAGGGCAACACCAGAAGCTTGGAGCAAAGTCCCAGCAGGTGCAAGCAATGTTTCTACAAGGACAAGTATGGGACCTTTCATTGTCAGTAGGATTGTAAGTACTTTCAGTCCCAAATGGATCTTCAGCAGAAAAGAGTGTTCCTCAAACCACTGACTAGACTCTGGTTGAGAAGGTCTTGCAAATAAATAAATCATATCACCAGCCCACAGCTTTGTGTGGTCAGCTTTTCCGGGCCACAGGACACAGATGATGACATAGTCATTCTCGCTATTTACCCAGAACAAAGAGTTGCTTTCCCTAAACCAGTGGACAAGCAACACTGTTATTTCAGACTCAACGGCAGCCACTCGTCATGGTTCAGTGGTTGGAGCATGGGATCAGGGACTTGGGATGTGGAAGCAGCATTCCTACTTCTTGCCAACTCACTCCTGACTCCAGCCTCTCTTCTCAGCACCCTGGTCAGACTTTGTGACTTTGTCATCAACCTCTGTTTGGAACAACTTTTACCCATCTACTGCCTGAAAATGTCTTCTTATCCTTCAAGCTACAACCTAAGTATGTCTTTCCTTGGAAGCCTCCCTAGCAAATCCAGATTCAGGCAAAGCTGCTTCAGGACTCTGTGTCTTTGTATATATTATTATTATAACATATAAACACTGTATTGGAGTTACTTGTTTGTCTACCTTTCTTCTCACCTCATTCTCCTTTAAAAAATCCCAACAAAGTTGGTTCTAACTTATTTGAAGAAAAAGACTTTATCTTATATTTTAATCATATGTGGAGGCAGATAGATTAGGGCAGTGTTTTTCAACGTTTTTTTTTTTTTTATCTCACGGCACACTTGAATCTATAGTTAAACTTCTGTGGCACACTTGAATTATGTTTATTTTTTTTTTTTTGTAGAGACAGAGTTTCACTTTATTGCCCTTAGTAGAGTACCGTGGCGTCACACAGCTCACAGCAACCTCTAACTCTTGGGCTTACGCGATTCTCTTGCCTCAGCCTCCAGAGCAGCTGAGACTACAGGTGCCCGCCACAACGCCCGGCTATTTTTTTGTCACAGTTTTGGCCGGGGCTGGGTTTGAACACGCCACCCTCGGCATATGGGGCCGGCACCCTGCTCACTGAGCCACAGGCGCCGCCCAATTATGTTGATTTTTTTAAAGAAGAGTTTAAAAAGAGTTAAAAAATGAATATACTTACTATGCTTTGATCTTCTTTCAAAAATAATTTAATGGTCTTTAAAAATTTCCATGGCCCACCTACGATCCTCTCATAGCACACCAGTGTGTCGTGACACACCAGTTGAAAGTCACTGGATTGGGGAATAAAGAAGAGGGAGGAATTTGAGTTACAATGAAATCAGAGTGTAAAAACAATTATATCTGTGTACGCAGAGGAGCAAATTCTTTACATATTTATCTTTGGCGTGCTTTAAAGTTGTAATGTTATTTTATGATTAGGACTAGTATTTTTAGCCATTCACAATACTTTCTAAATACAGACCTATGAAAGAATGGGAAGGAGGGTTTTCAAATCCTCTCTTAATCATCGCAAAATAAAAGAGGAAAAGAGGCTGTGTGGTTTTTGTTAAAAGGCTTTTCTGTTTCAAGACTGAATCCAAGGCATTAATTTAAAATGGCTTCTGAGAAACCATCCTGGTGTAGCCTTCTCCCTCCTCAAGAGAATCGCGTAAGCCCAGGAGTTGGAAGTTGCTGTGAGCCGTGTGACGTCATGGCACTCTACCCGAGGGCAGTACAGTCAGACTCTGTCTCTAAAAATAAATAAATAAATGCTGAAGAATATAGAAAAAGTGTTACTCTTATACCAGTCTCCAAGATCTAGGGCTGAGCATTCTAGTGGAAAAAAATCTGGGGACATTTCCAAGTCCCCAAACATAGAGTCCAAAGGAGCAGCCCATCCATGCTCTGGAGAAATCTGGAGAAATCTCCACGCTGTTCTCCATAGCAGCTGTATGAACTGACATTCCCACCAACACTATATCAGAGTTGTCTTTTCTCTGCATCCTCACCAGCATCTGTTGTTTTTTGACTTTTTAATCTGACTGGTATAAGATGCCACATCCGTGTGGTTATAATTTGCGTTTCCCTGACCGATCATTTTTCTCTGAGTTTCCCTTCTCTTAAGGTGGGCTCCCTGCATGTGGAACTCCACTGTGTCCGCAGGAGGATAATTGCAGGACACAGCACAGCACACAGGCCCTGAGTGCTGAGGTAGGCTCTCTCAACATGCTCTTCACCCTTCCAGGAAATGACTGTGCAGATGGAGAGAAAGATGATGGGACTCACCAGATTCTGAAATGCACAGGTAGTAGTTTTCTAGGGCTGCTATAACCCAGGACCACAGGCTGTGTGGCCCAACCGATGGAGATGTATTGTCTCATAGTTCTGAAGGCTGGAAGGCTGAGAGAGTTGGTTCCTTCTGAGACTGCTAGGAAAGCATCTGTACCAGGCCTCTCTCCTTAGTTTATAGACGACCATTTCCCCCCTATATTTCTTCACATCCTCCCTCTATGCGTGTCTTGGTATCCAAATTATCATATTGGATTAGGGTCCACCCTGATTAACTCACTTTAACTCAACTACCTCTGCAAAGACTCTACCCCTCTGTTTCCTCGAAAATAAGACATCCTCCAAAAATAAGACCTACTACGGGAAAGATAAGATGTCCCCTGAAAATAAGACCTAGCGCATCTTTGGGAGCACACCTTAAAATAAGACACTGTCTAATTTTCGGGGAAACAGGGTATCTTTAAGTCACATTCTGAGGTCCTGGGGTTAGAGATTCTATGGATGAATCTTCAGAGTGGGGGATACAGTTTATCCTATGTCAGTATAGCTCCTGGAAGTAAAATCTTTTTGCATAGACAGCCTCCTGGGAAGTCTGGGATTCAGTCTCCTGCCATTCAGAGGAACATCCTGGCTTGATGCCTCTGGAATTGCTGGAGCAGAATGCATATCAGCGATGAGAACTGGGTGAGGCATTATGTGGCACCACCTGCCTTTCAGGTACCACTCCGGGAATACCATTTACAACATTTCTCAAATGTAAAACAAGACAGCAACAACAAAACCACACTTTCTCCTGCCATACTTGTGGAAAGTTAAAACAGGACACCATTTAGAAAAGAGTGTTGTTAGATGAACACATACATGTGTTGCTCATGCAAGTGAAAAATGGAACCACAGTTCTGGAAACAATTTGGTGGTTTAATCAAGAGTATTAAAAAAAAAAAGTTGTGTAATTTGACCCAGAATCCTTCATTTTTAGAAATTTTTCCTCACTAACAAGGGCTACATTGAAAATTTTAAGTGAAATAACATTCTTTCCAGTAGCAATTATAACAGTACAAAAGACTAAAAAATAACCTCAATTTCCAAGAAGAGGGAATATGACATATTTATATGATGGAGTACTACACTGAAACTAAATAAGAGTTTCCGGGAAATTATTGCTTCTTGGGCTTTTGGCTAAGATCAAATGAAGAGTTTTCAAAAATAATTCAAAATTTTTAGGATACAATATTAAGTGAAACCAGTTAGAAATTTATAATATGTAACTATTTTTCTTTAAAGTATTATCAGAAAAGAAATAATAGAAATCTGAAAGTCTTAGCAGTGATTATTCCTTAGTGGTAAGATAAGATACTGCTTTCACTTTTTAATTTCCACATTTTCTAAACTTCTTATAAAGAGTATATTTGTAAATTATCCTTATGAAGCAAAAAGGAGAGCGTTTTCTTGCAATTCTGCTTCCCTTTCTATTTTCACTTGTCTTCTCCACCATGGCTAGAGACTGAATTGTGACTAGGAACTCACCTGGTCTATTACCTGCTGGGATTCATTAGCTTTCGGTCTACTTTTCCTTACTATCCATTATAACTTTATCCATATCCTGATGCTCAGGAAAATTGCATAAGACTCTCAATTTGTTTAACCTGCTATTACTAAGTAAAAATGCACTTGCTGATTTGCTTCAACCTCCAAGGGGACACTGGTGGAAATGCTTTAGTGAGTAGGAAATTGACTAGCAATGAAATCATGGTAAAATTTATAGGGACTTGACATAGCAACATCCTGAAAGAATTACTGTCATGTATAGACTATATACTTTTCATGTTTCTCTTGTTATCTGCCTTAGAGTTCCTCCATAATAGAATTGTGCTGTCCTTCATGTACAAACATAAGTCAGTAAATATAAATATAGTGACGTTATTAGTATGGCATTACAAACTTGTCATGAACTCTTCCAATTATTTTTTTCTTATTTCTAACAAGATGATTTTTTAAAGAAAGAATGTGGGCTGGATGCAGTGGCTCACGCCTGTAATCCTAGCACTCTGAGAGGCTGAGGCAGGTGGATTGTTTGAGCTTAGGAGTTCAAGACCAGTCTGAATGAGAGTGAGACCTCATCTCAACTAAAAATAGAAAAATTAGGTCCATGTTGTGGTGGGCACCTGTAGTCCCAGCTACTTTGGAGGCTGAGGTAAGAGGATTGCTTGAGTCCAAGAGTTTGAGGTTGCTATGTGCTAAGATAATGCCATAGCATTCTTCCTAGGGTGACACAGTGAGACTCTGGAAGGAATGAAGGAAGGAAGGAAGGAAGAGAGGAAAGGAGGGAGGGAGGGAAAAAATGTGATCATGTTAATTTCCATGTTTGGAATTCCTTCAGTAGATGCTATACTTGCTACCCACATCCCCATTCAGATATGAGCACTCACTCTCCATAGTTGCCAGCAGCATTGGTTGGGACAAATCCAAAGGGTCAGCCTTGTGGGACCTGCCCTGTAGGTCACTTCTTCCCTCCTCCCACCTCTTCTTTATTTCTTAAGGTGTTGTTACTGTGAACACTCCCAAATAAATAACTGCACGAAATAAATTTCCGTCTCAGTGTGTATACCCTAGGGCACCACAGCAGTGGTTTGAAGAAGCTGACTCTAAAAGGGGGTCACTAAATGGGGTCAAGTGGGGCTGTGGATGACCCCTGATTGGCTGGCTGTGAGAACCTATCACCAGTGGCCAATGGAACATGAATAGTCACAGGCAGCCTATGGCAGTGAAATTACTAAAACTTTCCCTGCCTTAGGTGGCAGGCATATCAACAGACAAGAGTGGACCAGAGTGAGAATCAGCTCAGTGCTTGACAAACTTTGGGAAAGCAGAAATCATGGGAAATATGGAATTGGACATCTAATTTTGGGTGCGATCCCTGCCCTAAAGAAAAGCAATGAAAAACTAAGGAGTTTCACTGGCATGATGGAGAGTGCTTCTCATCTATGGTGGGAAGGGGCAGGGAGAAAGGCCTAGAATCGAGCCCAGGATATACTCATAAGAGCAGCAGAGCTTCAGAAGACATTAAATTCTCAACCCCAGCCAGTCTTCTTTGCCAAGATCAGGGCCCTTGGAAGCAAGATGGGATATCTGAGCTGATGAACATGACATCTTGATTGCTACTCCCCTCCAAATTCTCTGCACTTGCCAAAGCAGCCTACTCTTTCCTGTTGAAGTGCAGAACCCTTCCCCTTGTTTGACAATGAGGAGCGGCCTCTGCCTGCAAGACAGGACCCATCCTCATTAGGGCCTATCCCTATGTCCCCTCATTGACCAGACCAATAAGAAGTGTGAAGTAATAGCACAAACCTGCCAGTGAGATTACAGGCTTACTAAGCAAGGAAAGAATTATATCCTAAAGAAGCCACAGGACCTGGTGACATGTACCAGCAGGAGGTGATAGCTTGGACTACATCTTGAAGGTGCTGAGTCAAGGGAGGTAGAAAAGTTGCCTAAGGGAGAGCTTATTGACATGGAAGTACTCTCCCATGATATAGATTTAACATCCTAGCAGTGACTGCATCATGGTTGAGTAGTTCTTGAAATCTTGGAGAAAGCAATAGTCCATGTGGGTGAAGTCAGCATGGCAGAAAGGCCATGGAGACAGTAGAAGATGGCATCAAGAGCTCAGAGAAATGGGCATGGTAGAGGGAATGTACCATTCAGGGCTAGAAAACCAATCATCTGACTATTATCTGTGGGCAGCATGAAGGATACTTTTTACAAAACAGTAAGAAACACCGTGGCTATTGGGACAATTGAATCGTATTGCTGAGAATCTCGGAAATGACTGTGCTCTGTAGGTCAAGTGTGAGAGCAGAAAATGATGTTACAGAGCTGGGTTGTATTGGTAAATACTTCCCCACAACAATATAGATGACAAAAATCCCAAAATAATAAAGGATGGGTGCAGTACTTAACTATTACCAAGACGGGATAATTTTCCTAGTAAATGCAAGGTCTTTGTAGCGGCCAAAAAGCTCTGGAGGTAATAGAACGTGTCATACAGACAACATAGATGAGTAGACAACAGAGGTGATATTCAGTCTGTACAGTCAGTGTAAGTCAAGATGAATGATCCCAGGACTGAGGATATTTTCCCCAGTGAAATGTCACAACCACCTTCCCAGTTTATGGACCTAAGCATCGAAAAAAATCTCATACCCTGAAGAGAGTCAAGGACTCTGGGAGGAAGAAACTTGAAGTACTATGGCAAGAGTCCTCACTTATGGAATCTCTAGTCCTTTTCTAAAATGACATAGGGCCCTTTACCTGAGCAATCAATCTTATAATGCAGAAAGGAAAATACTTAAGTATTTCAATGACATTGGTACACAATGTCCAAGGTCAGAATATATGGAGATACCCATGTTGCCCTGTTAGATGCAGGTAGGTGAGAGAAACACGAAGACATTTGTATCTCATGGTATCATGGTCATGCCTGCCAGAAAGAATCCACCATGGAAGGAGGACTCTGCAACCATACAAAAAGATCAGCCAGCCATGCTCTGTCACCAGCCACCTCAGGCCTGGTACCATTGGAGCATGAACAGAGTGGCTATGGTAGCAGAGGTGTGCACTGGTTTCTATTCTCCACAGATGATCTAGCCATTGCCACCACAACACATTCAATCTACTGGCAAAAGAGACCAAAGCTGAGTCCTCAGTGGAAAATCATCCCTCAAGGATATCAACAAGCCACTTATATTTAAAAACCAATTGGGAACAAGTAGCACAAGGGGTGCACATTAGTATATGCTGTTATTTGCTACCCAAATGCCTTCTTTAGGGCTCAGGGTGTCAGCTGTGAGTGTTGACAGCTGATGGCCCTCACTTGTCCTCTGGGATTCCCATCAGCCCAGCATAACCTTGAGTTAGTGCTTACCCATGTTTTGTTCTAATACCAATTTTCTGAAGCCAGCTGGCTGTCCTGCAATTCAGTTCAGTTCTGACACTAACTCCCCAATATTAATGCACACATCACAAGTTAAGGGCAAAGTCCTTCCCAGACTTTGCCTATGTTTTGGCTGCAAGTTTGTTTGCCTATGTTTGGTCTCTCATTTGGAGACCACCTGAATTTCTGACCACTCAGCTGTAAATGTGAACCATTCCCATGACCCCCTCAGGTTGGATAATTGTCTTGAACAACTCACAGAATTTGGTGATGGGAAGTACTGATGGTGCCTAAAATATTAAATACAATGCTTCAACTTAGAATTTTTTGACTTTAAAATTTTGTAAAAAGTGATACATATTCAATAGAAATGGTACCATATTTTGAATTTTTTTTGAAGAGACAGAGATTTGCTGTGTCACCCAGGATGGAATGCAGTAGCACAATCATAGCACACTATAAATTTGAGTTCCTGGGATGGGGCAATGCTCCCACCTTAGTCTCCCAAGTACTTGGGATTAAGGCAAGAGCTACTATGCCCAACTAATTTAAAAAAATTTTTTTTGGTAAAGGCCAGACATGGTAACTCTTGCCTGTAATCCTAGCACTCTAGGAGGCCAACGCAGATGGATTGCTTGAACTCAGGAATTTGAGACCAGCCTGAGCAAGAGGGAGCCTCTGTTTCTAAAACTTGCCAGGTGTTGTGGCAGGTGCCTGTAGTCCCACCTATTTGGGAGACTGAGGCAAGAAAATTGTTTGAGCCCAAGAGTTTGAGGTTTCTGTGAGCTATGATGCCAGGGCACTGTACCAAGGGTGACGAAGTGATACTCTATCTCAAAAAAAAAAAAAAAATTGGTAGAGATCTCTATGTTCCCAAGGCTGATCTTGAACTCCCAGGCTCAACCAATCCTCTTGTTTTGGCCTCCCAAAGTGCTAGGATTACAGGGTGAGTCACCATGCCAGGCCCAAATTTTGAATTTTGACCTTTTCCTAAAATAGCAACAGGTAGCAGGATACTCCCTTTTGATGCTGACAGAGGCAGCGAGAGGCAGAGGCAGCGAGCTGCAGCTCCCAGTCAGTGAAGGTAAACAGCCAGTACCCTGCAGTGTACTGTATTGACAAGTAATGAAGCCCTACTGTGGGCTAATGTAAGTGTTCTGACCATGTTAATGGCAGGCCAAGCTGTGATTAGATGTATTAAATAAATTTTCAACTTATGATGGGCTTACTGGGATGTAATCTCAGGCACATCTGTACTTAGAACTCGAGTTTTATTATAAAGGATACAGAACGGAAACAATCAAAGGAACAGACATACTAGGTATAGGGCATTGTCAACTGGGGATCAGGAATGCAAGCCTTCCACATCTTCTCCTCATGGGATCCACATGTGCTCCCCACGAGCCTCAGCACATTAGTGTGCTCAACCACGAGGAAGCTCCCCTGAACCACAAGTCTCCAGATTTCACTGGGGTTTCATGACATAAGCATGATTGAGTAAGTCATTGATCACATGATTAAGCTCATGCTCTAATTCCTCTCCTATCTGGTTGGTGAGACTGAGCAAAGTTCTTTCTGAGACCAGCTCCTATCCTGAAGCTATCTAAGGGTTCCCTCTGAGTTACTCCATCAGCATAATAAAGACAGGCCCTTCTCTCAGAAATCCCAAATGTTTTAGGAGGTCTGTATCAGAAACTGAAAGCAAAGACCAGATGCACAGTAGACCCTCTGTAAGTCGACCCCCCATGGGACTGTCACAGATTGGTCAATGTAAAGTAGTGGTCAACATAAGGAACTAGGCCTACTGTACTGATATGCACGTGAACTTTACTTTCTTGTAGAGCTTTTATTAGAAAATATCATACTAAATCAGACACAATCAAAACACTGTAAAATCATACATACAGTACCACACATTTACTGTTTTCTCCTGTTTTAATAATTCTTTTGGAAAGAAAAGAAAAAGTCAATCTTGGTCTCTTTCTTATTCTTATTACAGATGTAAATGGAGAAAGCACTCTCAATGCTACATACAACACTCAGCATACTGGGCATTTTTCCCCAGCAGTTGACTTTAATTGCATTATCAGTTGCCTGGCATCCTCTTCTTTTGGAGTCTCTGCAATTTCTGTGTCATCCTCACCTGCTTCTTCCTCTTCATCAGCTGCTTCGTGCACTCTTACTCTGGTCTGTATTTGAGTCAATATCACTTGGAAAATTGCTGAGAGATCAAGTTTATTACAGGTTTCCACCTCATCATCCACTGCCACAAAAACTTCAAAATCTACTTATTTGAATTAGACTTCTACCATGAAAGATGGACAGTCTAATGGGGCCAAAACATTGTGCTCTTGGGCTATGGTAAATGCAAACTTTTTGAAACACTTCTATATTGCTACTGGGTGAACTTCATTCCAAGCAGAACTGATACAGAGGACAGCATCCAGAGCATTATCAGATAAAGTTGCTTCCATAGAAGCACCATGGGTTTGTGTTTTAATAATGACCCACTGTAGGAGCTGAGCTCAGTCATACATTTTAAATGTTTTAATGATGGCTCGGTCAAAAGGTTGGATTTTTGAGGCCATGTTTGAATGCAGAACTTTTGGTATAATGTCTTTGTGATGATTCACTCTCTACTGGCCAGGACAGTTGTCTACCACCAGTAAAATAGACCATTTCTTCTCCTTCATTTCTCAGTTGATATCCCTTACGCACTCCTCAAATAGATCATTAGTCATCCATGAGCATTTATTTGATCTCCAAGTGATGGGGAGGTCTTCAGGTTTAAGGTTCTTGAATCCACATGGCTTTTTCAATTTACCCATCATCAAGGGCTTTAGTTGCTCTTCAGTTGAGCTAGCCCAAAGCAGAACTGTGAAATGTTCTTTGGAAATGATTCTTTCCACTCCTAACATTTGTCAATCTTCATGATAAGGCTCCTATCAGGCATTTGCTTAAAAAAGAGTGCACAGTTATCAGAATTACAGGTGGTCAAGTATAGGAACTTTTTGATGAACTCTTCCATAACTTCCACTGGAACATCACTGCATTAGCCACACAAGACTTTCTGGAGATATTGTGTCACAGTTGTTGTTCTCAAGCCAACAACCTGATGCTTGGAAATCTGCCACCCCTAATTCCTACGTGAATTTTTTGCCAATTTCTTAAATAACCAGCCCAGAGATTTGGGCATTAGCTGCCCTCACATGTTTGAACTCTAAGTCTTGGCTTTTCTTATGATCCATATCTCCAAGTGTTTATGGTTTTGGATGTCACTAACTGTGGTCTGCCTGATACCAAATTCTGCTATCTTTCTTTGGCTGCTGCTTTCCAGAAATAATAATAATAATAATAATACAGAAGACTAATATTTTCCTTCAAAGTCAGCTCTATGAGTTCTTTCCTTAGGGCCATCATATCTTAATTAACTGTAAAAATCTTCAGTGATCATATGATGTACCTACAATTCATCCCAGTCCCTCATGTTGGAAAAAATCTTCTGCATCACCTGATAGACAATAGGATGTTGGGCCTAATCCAACATGTGGTACTGATAAAATATGAAAAAAGAACTTATATTACAGAAAAAAATAATACAGCCAAAGAGCAAAGCCCACATCTTCTACCCTGCGGTGTAGAGTGGACTTAACTAGTCAAGATAGAAAGGGCAAATTAATATTGTGTGCCATGGTCCATGATACAACTTACAGAGGTGGTCAATATATAGAGGTCAGGTTGTTCCATTGAGTACATATGGTACATGTCCAGTCTATGAAAGTTAGGCCAACTTAAGGAAGTGTTCGATGTAGGTGGGCTACTATAGAGGTTCTACTGTATTTATTATACCACACAAGGTGACTGTCCTTACTTGAGGGCAGCCTGAACCTAATGCCTGGCCATAAAGATATTAGTTTGGAGTCAAAGCATGACCCTCTTGCCTTAACGTGGAAAAATGCTGAGCCATCCCAGCTCTAGAGCTCCCCTGGGATCAGCTGAAGATTTTGTTACAGTTTACATTCTCCCTCCAATTCCCCATAAACTTCATCCATGCATGCCTCCTTTTAGTCTACCTCCTGGGAAGTCTTACCTAAGACATCCTATAATGGCTAGTAAGATAAAGTTCAAATATCTAAAGAGACAAGATGACTCATGTGCTCACTACCTAGTTATCTAATATTAATTTGCATAATATTTGAATTTTACACCTCTGCCATATTGAATTTCACTCTAAAGTCCCCAAATTCCTTCGTTGACCTGATGGGTTGGATTAGTTGGTGCACTGGATTAGGCTGGCACCTTCCAGCCCTCTGTAAAAAATGCTGGCTTCTTGCAATACAATAGGACTATTCATAAGCAAGTCATACTACTGTACTTCCCCAATTATGTTAGTGCAAATCTGGAAAAAGTTCTTCCCCAAATTGTTTATGCTAACACTTATTGTCACTGCTGTTAATAGGAAAGAAAAAAAAAAACACAAACTTTGTAAAATAATTGAACACATTAAGTGCCATGTGTTCAATTGTATTTAAATCACACTAGTTTTGAGCCAAGAGTCTCATGAAGTACCTAGAATCGGTAGATGCCCTGTTTCCCTGAAAATAAGACCTACTTACAGGAAAGATAAGACGTCCCCTGAAAATAAGGCCTAGCACATCTTTGGGAGCACACCTTAAAATAAGACACTGTCTTATTTTCGGGGAAACAGGGTAGTTAGGAAGGTCCACAGCACACCTGTGTGCTATGAAGCCTCTGCTCACTGCATTCACTGTCAATCAGCTTGTCTCCTCCACCTCCTGTCAGCCTGCTCCAGCCAGAAGTGTACCACACTTGCTGGATGGTGTTCTTTGACTACCATAACTTCCAATTGCACATTTCCCCTTGAATATTTGCCTGGTGGCTCTTTGAATGAAACAGATACGATAGTATATGTTGATGTGATATTGTTGCACATACTTGGCAGGTGTGAGGAAGAGGTGATCATCCATGACCTCCCAAGATCCACTCTAGACACAAATAAATACTTGTGGAATGACAAAAGACTCAATTCTCAGAAAACAAATCATTAAGTATGATGCAGGTCACATATAACTCACATGAAGTATAAAAATTGATTCTAGCACAAGATGTTTATGACTCATAAACAGAAAAAAATAAAAAATAAAAAAATTTTCATTAAATTAGAAAGGACCATTTTGTTTTCAAAGGTTTTATTCCATTTTCATATTAAAATACCATGGCCCCCTGGGGGAAAAATATTTGTTTCTAGTGTGTCAGTCAATGTGCTAAGGAGGTTTATTCTGAGCCCAATACTTGTAATGGCTTCCCAGGTAGCCAGGTCTGAGAAATCTTGAGCAAGGGGTCCCATGATGGCTGTGTTAGTTTGGTTTTATACATTTTAGAGACAGTAATTGCAGATAAAATTATAAATCACTTCATGGAAAGTAGACATTGGTTTAGCCTGCAAAGGCAGGACATCTCAAAGGCGGGGCCTACAGATTATAAGTAGGTTCAAAGAGTCTTTGATTTGTAATTGGTCAAAGGAATTAAGCTTTGTCTAAAGCAGGGGTCCTCAAACTATGGCCTGTGGGTCACATGCAGCGGTGTGATTGTATTTGTTCCCGTTTTGTTCTTTTACTTCAAAATAAGATATGTGCAGTGTGCATAGGAATTTGTTCATAGTTTTTTTGTTTTTTTTTTTTTTTTAAACTACAGTCCGGCCCTCTAACGGTCTAGGGACAGTGAACTGGCCCCCTGTTTAAAAAGTTTGAGGACCCCTGGAAACTCTAAAGGCTCATAATGTTTTAAGAGAAGGAAGTCTACTAATCAGAAACAAACCATAATATACCAACTCAAGTGGTGTGTTAAGCAAAGTGACGGCCTGCAGATGATTTAATCTTTGCACTGCCTGGCCTGAGCTCCTGTTAATAATTTAGTATCTTATTGTCTGAGACCAGTCCGACTTCCCTTCCCTTGATGTTGAGGAACTAAGCTTTAAGGTTTTTCTGGTGTCCTCTTGGCTAAGTAGGGGTCAGCTCAGCAGGTGGAAGGCTTAAGATTTTATTATAGTTTACAATTCTCCCCTATTTGGCTAAGGTTTGCCAGAGGCAGCATTGATGACCAAACTTTTACTTTGTCCCATTGTTGCTGGGGTGGTGTGGCTGCCCTGGTCTACCCAGAACTCTGTGACCAAGAGACTTGAAGCCAAAAGCTTTACAGCCAATTAAACATTTTAGGCCAGATGGCAATGGAAGTAGGCAGGTACTTAGCAATTCTCTAAAACATTTCACTCAACAGATAAGCCAAAACCAAATGCCAAAACCGAGGTTACAAAATTAACGTGTTTCTAAGCATTTCTGAGCTACTGTAGTCATGGTTCTAGTTGCAGATTTATAATAATTTTCTATATAAATCATAAGCATTTTTTAAACCATTTAAGCCAAGACTATTACAGTGCCACAATTTTTTTAGTCTCTTCAGTAATTTGTCCTAAGGTAGCCTATAGATTCCTTCTTATACATCTATTTGCATAAACCTGGAAATAGCTATCTCTAGAAGCTTTTGCTAGCAGATATTCTGATATTCTCTCTGTAAGGCTCCTTTAAATATATGGGAAGCAGGAGATTCTTTATGGTTGGGATGGATGGAAAGAGGGCCATTCACAGTCAAGGTCCCTAATTTTCCTGCTATTTAGGCATCTATATGCCCTTCCTTGATTTGGAAGGTCTGGACTAATTTCATCCCTCACGATCAGCCCTTAGAATCTCCCCTTCCCACCCCTTCTAAGGTAGCACCTTGGGTGTTTGTGTAGTTTTAGAAGAAGAGTATTTACAATGGCGAACAGATTAGGGCCAGTGAGACTGAAGGATTTTCAAATTCTGGAGATAGCAGATAAACTTTGCTATTTACTTAATTTTTGTTTTGACTCTGGAAAGTAAAACACAAAGAATCAGTAACATTTTAAACAAAAACTCTTAAAAAAAATTTCAGTCCTCTATTAGTCTAGCCCATGTAAGTAATTGTTGTTATGTTTGAAGTTGGGATAGCAATTAAACTTCTACCTAGTGCAATGGTAGGATTTTTTAAATAATTAGAAATCTGTTTTTGAGAGTACTTATCATCATCTTTTCCATGACTTTCTTTAAAGGAGAAGCAAATTTTGGACTGCAACTGACAATAAACTGATTTTTGAAAAGAATCAAAGTAAAAAAAAAAAAATAGTTACTGATGACAAGTCTTAGACTAGCCACAAAAGAAATATGATAAATTATATCACATTTTAATAATCTAACTTACAACAATCATAATTACTGCTGATAAAAAATACTAAGACATATTAAAATCTTTGGAATTTTTGCAATTTTGAGGCATATTTTATTTATCTTTTTATTAAATAATAAACAAATAGATTATGTATACATTAATGCATTTATGGGGTACAATGTGCTGATTTCATATAATAACACATTTATATAAATATGTGGTATAACTCAAAGAAAGTTAAATACCATTTCATATTTGACAATGTTTCCTGTATAATTTTAACATACCCAAGTAAGCCTAATGTGTCTGTCTTGGACTTTGAGTAGTCCCAATATCAAAAAATTAGTTTGATGTAATTTGAAATTTTGGCTTTGGAAACTTTGTTAAACATCAAAGCTTTAAAACACTACCTCAATCACGAGTCATTGTAAAATAAGAGTCATTCATTTAACCAAGAGTGAAAGTCAGCAAAGACCTTGAAGGCAATACAGGAAGTTCTGTGGATGTAAAAACCTGAACCCTTTTAAACTTTAGCTTTTGTTCTTTTTTCTTAAAGTTTATTAAGGGCCTAATAACAACACATGAATTATGTTGATAAAGGATAAATCTTGTTTCTTTTAGGCCAGTTACCCAAAAGGTAAAGAAATACCTTCTGCAATACAGTTGTTTCTTTCTCAAGGGAAGCCCATTTAGGCCACTTGGGAATCAAACCTAATGAGAAGGGCACTTGAATTAACAAGACGCAGCAAGAGTTCAGGGTGATGAGTGTGTAGTACATTGCAGAAGAAAGTGACTAAGAAAAATTAGCAGCTTGAGCAGAGGAGCAAATGACTCTTAGCAACAGCGTGAGAAGTTTTCCGACCATATTAATAAATTCCTGGTGCTATGCTCACCTCTCGAGTCCAGGTCTTTCTACAAGCTGCTTTCTCCACCTGGAAGTCCTGAAAAAGCTCTTTCACCTCCTCTTCAAAACTCAGCCCAGGCACCGCTTCCTCCAAGAACTTTCTCAGACTCCCCCAAAGGTCACAGGCTCTTCATTGCCCCCTGGAGAGACTCTAAGCTCCTGGGTACCCAGACCATTGCACTTGTCCGTTTACTCATCATCCCCATCAAACATTAAGCAGCGCCTGCCTCTCGGTCCCCCTTGCAGTTCTGGGCTTGGCATCATTTGGAACATGGTAGGCATTCCATAAAGATGGATTGAGTTGATGCGTTCGCCAACATTCCATTTCCCTTCCATGGGCAGTTTTCTCTGATGCCTTTATGCCTCTTTCCTGACTGCTGTTTTCCTTCTCTTTGTGTGAGAAAATGGGCTTGTAGACAGTGGGGCCATGGTGGGAAGCGGGGTAAAGATAACGGTGAACATTACAGCTCAAATCAGAAAACTTAAGAGTCCTGAACATTTGCCAACAATAGTGAAGAAATGTAGTAACGAGCACAAGGCTTACAACGGCTTCCTTACAGCATTTTTAAGTCAGTGAAAGGGAACTGCGACTTACCTCAATGAAATCTATTTTGGTCCTACTAGCTTGGGAAAAAGACATAAAGATTTAAGGTAAATGTTTACCCTGCCTTAGTTTTTTTGGAAATAAAGCCAAAATTTCCCCTCCTTAAACATGCATAGCTACTATCGTTTCTCTTTTCTTTCTTTCTCTTCTTTTCATTTCATATTTTCTCTTTTTTTCTTTTTATTCCTTTAAGTATTTTGAGAAGATATACAATGGCTAATAATCCTTATATTCTAATTCTATATAATTTAATTAATATAATGACCCTATATTGATTATGGAAGAAAATTTCACAACTTCAACAACATAGCTGATCATTGCCTTAAGAAAGGTGAAATGTATTTGTAAATTTCTGTGATGATGGTACCAAGTTGCTTTAATTAATCTACCTTACACACTTGTCATTTCATCATTCCTAGAGACATCAAACAAGTTTTGTCACACTTCATATTAAACTGATCATCTGATGATAAATTGCCGTAATAGCCAAAAATGCCAATAGTGTCCTTGATAGTGTTACAAAGAAAGCTGGTACAATAATCTTCTGTCAAGTGGGTTTCAGCAGGAAGATAAAAAGGGCCGTCTCTGCTTTGAGCCTCAATGTTTGCAGCTGGCACAATCCTGCCAGGCTCCCATCCTCCTCCTGCAGCAGAATCTCCTTTGAGAAGGGAGGCCACTGCAGGAGCTTCCGGGCAAGTCCTCAGCAAGGGTCTGCACTGCATGTGCCTGCTTATTGTGGAGTTCAAGGTTGTGGCTGTATAGGCAGAGAACAAAAACAAACAAACAAACCAAGAAACGAACAAAAACAAAAACAAACCAAGAAATCTTTAGTTTCTCAGTATTTAGAGAATTTCCTAGAGATCGAGAAAAACCCTCAGAAGCTTTGTGCTTTTATGCCAGGGGAATGAACACGAAGAGTTAGTGAGGAGTTGCAGCAGAGGCCGCCAGGTTCTGCTCCTCCTGGGAGCAGGCTCCTATGTTTTTCTCTCCAAAACATTGTCCTCTGCCCTTCCCTGGCTGTGACGGTCTTGAAGCCAGAGTACCTTGGAATTTGGGGGTCACCCTCCATCCACAATTGAGTGAGGCAGTGGCACAAATACCCAGCAGCTTCCACCCTGAGAGGTTGAGTCCAAGTTACCTTCCCTGAGACCTTCTTGGTTCTATCTTGAATGGTCCCCCATCTTTCTCCCCCAGCTAAGGTAACTAACCACCCTGGTTTGAACCCAGGATGCCCCCATTTTAGCACTGAAAGCTTTACATTCCAGAAACCAATTGGTCCTGGGCAAACTTGGGGCAGCTGATCACCCTACACTTCCCTGATCCTCTACCACTGGGGTCTCCTGGAACATTCCCTAGTAAATCACCTTCACATGAACCTTCATCTCTCAAAATCTGCCCCTGGGAAACCCAATGCACAATGATGATAATTAAATATATTGGTGATTCAATAAGAAAACGTCTTTAACCTTCTGCATGTCCCCCAGCACGACAGGGCAGTTCAGCAGCCAGAGTCAGCCCTCAGAATACTTTTGAGCAGATAAGGCCGTCCTTTCAAGATATTCACATGGTCTGCTCACTTGTCACCATGCCCACTGCCACCTCCCTGCACCAAACTGTCATCATCTCCTGTCAACAGCCCCCCCACCCCACGGTGTCTCCCTCCTTCTGCCCTAACACCCTGCTGCCTATTCTCAGAGTAACTGAGTTAAAACGAAAGCCAGTCTGTGGCACTTGTCTATACAAACACAGTGACTGCCCAGCTAACTCAGAGCAACATTAAATATCCTGTCAGGGGTGGTGGCATGCCTGTAGTCCCAGCTTCTCAGGAGATCAAGTGGAAAGGATTGCTTGAAGCCATGAGTTCAAGGCCACCCTGGGCAATAAGCAAGACCCTGTCTCCAAAATCAGTCAATCAATCAATAAAGTGAGTCCTTACTATGAGTCAAAATGCTTCACAATGGCCTGTGCTGACCTTATCTATCCCTCTGGCTGGCCCCAGCTGGCCTGTTCCACAGATGCCACCAGCCCCGGCAGCACCAATTCAGGGCAGACCCTCAACCATTACTGAGTGGTCACCCTCCTCCTTCTGCTTCAGTCTCCTGAGACTAGGGTGTAGGGTCTGATCTGAGTCTATGTAGGATACTCACCAGAGGCCAACAGTGGACCAACATTGGCCATGTGGAACCTGAGTCCAAAGATTTGCTTAGCACTCTCAGCAGAAACCTGGGGGGGACAGACCATGTGGTATGGTGTTCTGATGCCATGATGGGGACTACATAAACTAAAACCCTGAAGGAAAATTCTTGGTGTCTTACGATTGTGGTCACTGTCATCCTCCCAGACACAGAGGCTCCTGTCCCCTCTTGAGCAGCCCAAGAATGCAGCAGTCTCTGCCCAGACACCCCCTCCTATCAAAGAAAGATAGGAGTACAGTTGGAAAACAATAACCCAAATCAAAACAGAATATCAGAATAGGAGATAGGAGAAAATAAAGCTCAAAGCAGGATGTATGTGACTTGAGCAAAGGGCCAACAGGAGAAGCACAGCTCCTCCCAACCCAGGGGCACATACCTGGGCTCGCATCTCAGACCTCAGGTAAGACCACCAGGCATAAGGGGTTCTCAAAGAGGTCCCCAGGCCAAAAGGCCAATATCACCCAGGATGTTATTAGAGGTACATACTCTCAGGTCCTGCCATGGTCCCCAGACCTACTGGATCAGAGACCTCTGGGGATGGGGCCAAGTAATATGTATCCGAACAATCCCTTCTGGAAATCCTGATGCACACTCCACCTAGAACACCAGGCATGCTGGAAGTTTTCATCGGGAATCCGTTCTCTAGAAATCCTCCACTATGATTGTTCCACTGGAATCTTTTAGACCAATTTTCTCAACATCAGCATCATCGACATGTTGTGTTGGATAATTTTTGCTGTGGGGCTCTCCTGTGCCTGTGGAGTGTTTACCAGCATCCCTGACCTCTCCCCACCAGACACCAGCAGCACCCCCACCTCTACCAGTTGTGACCAGCAAAACTATCTCCAGACATTGCCAAATATCCCTTGGAGGATAAAATCACCCCTAGTTTAAAATCACTCCCTTAGCAATACCTGGAAGGCAAAAACAGCCTTACTTTGGAATAAAGCTGAGCCTGCCAACCTCAAAGACTGGTGGCAGCCTCCCATGTTCAACAGCTTGATCCCACAGTGTCTGCTGTGGGCATGCAGGAGGTACAGAGGTCACGTGCACGGGGACAGCTCCTGGTAGGGCAGAGGGGAGCAAGAATAGGCAGGGGGAGAGGTGGACCTGTGCTCCCCAGGGAGCTCTGGAGCAGGGTGGCCCCTGCAGAGTTGTTCAATAAGAGGCAAAAGAACAGGCCTTTACAGCCAGCTCCACTTGGTCAGCCATACAACAGATCATATGCTCTTTTGGGGGACATCACTGTGGGTGAGCTGGATTCCTTCAGCTATGGTGATTCCAAGACAGGTCAGCGTTTAGCTGCCAGTAGACCAGAAACAAGCA
Organism: Nycticebus coucang; assembly: GCF_027406575.1. Classification (NCBI taxonomy): domain Eukaryota; kingdom Metazoa; phylum Chordata; class Mammalia; order Primates; family Lorisidae; genus Nycticebus; species Nycticebus coucang. The sequence continues at coordinate 101,375,746 of NC_069783.1, read as the reverse complement.
CACAAGTCCTAGGTGGCATACCACAGAATCCACTACAGTGTCTGATCTCCATGGAATGGGGACCTCAATATTAAGAGAAAATTTGTGATTCCAGGGCATGCTATTAAGTGATTGAATCCAAACTATGATTATCTAAACACCCGGACAACGAACATTTATTTAGTAAATGCTATTCTTTCTAAGACATAATTTTTATTTTGAAACAATGTCTCACAATGTTACCCTAGGTGGGGTGCTGTGGCATCACAGCTCACAGCAACCTCCAACTCTTGGGCTTAAGTGATTCTCTTGCCTCAGTCTCCTAAGTAACTGGGACTACAGGTGCCCGCCACAATGCCTAGCTATTTTTTGCTTCTTTTCTTTTTTCTTTTCTAAATCATAACTGTGACATTAAAGCAATTATGGGGTACAATGTGCTGGTTTTATATACAATTCAAAATGCTTTCATCAAACTAGTTAACATAGCCTTCAACGCATTTTCTTAGTTATTGTGTTAATATATTTACATTCTACCCTTAGTAGATTTAACATGTACCCTTGTAAAATGCACCATAGGTATGGTCCCACCAATTACCCTTCCTCCACCCATCTTCTCCTCTCCCCTCCCGCTCCTCTTTCCCCTTCATCTTGAGCTATAGTTGGGTTATAGCTTTCAATTGGAAATGTGGGTGCTTATAAATTAGTTTCATAGTAGGCTGAGTACCTTGGATATTTTTCTTCCATTCTTGAGATACTTTGCTAAGAAGAATATGTTTCAGCTCCATCCATGTAAACATGAAAGAGGTAAAGTCTCCATCTTTCTTTAAAGCTGCATAATATTCCATGGTATACATATACCACAATTTATTAATCCATTCGTGGATCGATGGGCACTTGGGCTTCTTCCATGACTTGGCAATTATGAATTCGGCTGCAATAAACATTCTGGTACAAATATCTTGGTTATAAAGTGATTTTTTTTGATGCTCTATATATATACCTAATAGAGGAATTGAAGGATTGAATGGCAGGTCTATTTTTAGATCCTTAAGTTATCTCCAAACATCTTCCTAAAAGAAATGTATTAATTTGCATTCCCACCAGCAGTGCCTAAGTATTCCCTTTTCTCCACATCCACAACATCTATGGTCTTGGGATTTTGTGATATGGGCTAATCTTACAGGAGTTAGATAATATCTCAAAGTGGTTTTGATTTGCATTTCTCTGATGATTAAGGATGATGAGCATTTTTTTCATGTGTCTGTAGGCCGTGCACATGGCTTCTTCAGAGAAGTTTCTCTTCAAGTCTCTTGCCCACCCTGAGATAGGATCACTTGTTATTTTCTTCAGCTTGAGTTCTCTGTAGATTCTGGTTATTAAACATTTGTCAGAGACATAACCTGCAAATATCTTCTCCCATTCTGAGGGATTTCTGCTTTCTTTACTTACTGTGTTCCTGGCTGTGCAGAAGCTTTTTAGTTTGATCAGATCCCAGTAATGTATTTTGGTGTTGCTTCAATTACCCAGGGGCGGCGGGGAGTCCTCTGCATAAAGTATTCTGCCAGGCCGATTTCTTCAAGTGTTTTCCCTACAATTTCTTCTAGTATTTTTATAGTTTAATGTCTTGAGTTTAAATCTTTAATTCAGTGAGAGTCTATCTTAGTTAATGGTGAAAGGTGTGGGTCCAGTTTCAGTCCTCTACAGGTCACCAGCCAGTTCACCCTGCACCATTTGTTAAATAGGGAGTCTTTTCCCCATTGAATGTTTTTAATTGGCTTATTGAAGATCAAATGACAGGAAGTAGCTGGGTTAATTTCTTGGTTCTCTATTCTGTTCCATACATCTACCTCTCTGTTTTTGTGCCAGTACCAGGCAGTTTTGATCACTATCAATTTATAGTATAATCTGAGGTCTGGTAGAGTGATTCCTCCTGCTGTGTTTTTATTTCTGAGTAATGTCTTGGCTATTCGAGGTTCTGATTCCATATAAAATGAAGTATTATTTTTTTGAGGTCTTTGAAGTATGACAGTGGTGCTTTAATAAGGATTGCATTAAAATTGTATATTGCTTTGGGTAGTATGAACATTTTAACAATGTTGATTCTTCCCACCCATGAGCATGGTATGTTTTTCCATTTGTTAACATCCTCAGCTATTTCTTTTCTCAGAGTTTCATAGTTCTCTTTATAGAGATCTTTCATGTTCTTTGTTAGGTAAACTCCCAAATATTTCATCTTCTTTGGCACTACTGTAAAGGGAATATGAAGTGACCATCCTTATCTTTTCAGCTTGACTATTGTTGGTATATATAAAGGCTACAGATTTATGAGTGTTGATTTTGTAACCTGAGATGTTGCTGTATTCCTTGACCACTTCTAAGAGTTTTGTAGTAGAATCCCTGGTGTTTTCCAGATACACAATCATATCATCTGCCAAGAGTGAATGTTTGATCTCCTCTGACCCTATATAGATATCCTTGATCGCCTTTTCTTGCCTGATTGCAATGGCTAGGACTTCCATTACAATGTTAAAAACCAGTGGAGACATAGGCAACCTTGCCAGGTTCCTGATCTGAGTGGAAATGATTTCAATTTAACTCCATTCAATACGATATTGGCAGTGGGTTTGTTGTAGATGTCCTCTATCAATTTAAGAAATGTCCCTTCTATACCAATTTTCTTAAGTGTTCTAATCATGAAAGGATGCTAGATATTATCAAAAGCTTTTTCTGCATTGAGAGAATCATATGGTCTTTGTTTTTTAATTTATGCACTGAATTATATTTATAGATTATGTATATTAAACCAGCCTTGAGACCCTGGGATAAAACCCACTTGGTCATAGTGGGTTTGGATCTATTTGCTTCAAATTTTCGTACTTCTGAGAACAGAGTTTCTTGTAATTTTTATTAAGAGTTTTTTGAATTTCTGAGGAGTCTGCTGTTATTTCACCTTTGTCATTTCTGATAGATGAAATTAGAAATTTTACTCTTTTATTCCTGGTTAGATTAGCCAAGAGTTTATCTATTTCATTGACCTTCTCAAAAAACCAACTTTTCCATTTATTGATCTGTTGTATAATCCTTTTTTTTTTTTTCAATTTTGTTTAATTCTGCTCTAATTTTGGTTATTTATTTTCTTCTACTGGGTTTGGGGTTGGAATGTTCTTTCTTTTCCAGTTGCTTAAAATGTCCTATTAAGTTGTTAACTTCTTTTCTTTCTGTTCTGCCTTTGCAGTATCCCAGAGGTTCTGGTAATTCATGTCTTTGTGATCATTTTTGTTCCAAAAATTTGGTAATTTGCTTCTTAATCTCATCTATGACCCAGCTATCATTCAACTTAAGGTTATTTAGTTTCCGTGTTTTTGTATGAGTATGAAGATTCCTATTGTTACTGAGTTCAACTTTTATTCCGTGGTGGTCCAAGAAGAGGCAAGGAATAATTTCTACTCTTTTAAATTTGCTGAAGTTAGTCTAATAACCTAAGATGTGATCAATTTTGGAGGATGTTCCGTGGGCTGATGAGAAGAATGTGTATTCAGTTTTGTTAGGATGGAATGTTCTGTAGATGTCTCTTAAATACAATTGTTGAATGGTTACATTTAAGTCTAAAATTTCTTTGCTGAGTTTCTCATTGGAGAATCTATCCAACGCTGCCAAAGGGGTATTAAAATATCTGACTATTATGGTGCTAGAGTAAATCAAGTTGCTCATGTCTGTTAAGTCTCTCTTATAAATTGAGGTGCATTATGGGTGGGTGCATAAATGTTGATAATTAAAATCTCATCATGTTGAATGTTACCCTTAACAAATATGAAGTGACCATCCTTATCTTTCCTTACTTTTGTTGGTTTAAAGCCAATTTTATCTGCAAACAAAATTGCAACACCTGCTTTTTTCTGATTTCTATTTGCCTGAATTATAGATGACCATCCCTTCACCCTGAGTCTATATTTATCTTTTAAGTTAAGATGAGATTCTTGTACATAGTAGATATCTGGCCTGTGTTTTTGTATCCAGTCAGCCAACCTGTGCCTCTGTAGAGGACAATTTAAGCCATTCACATTAATTGAGAATATCGATAAGCCTGGTAGAATTTGGGGTATCAAGTGTTTCAAAAGTCCAGTGGACATTTTTAATCCTTTCACCACTGTAGAAGTTGGAATTTGATCAAAAGTTTATGAGTTTATGAGTGCATGAGTTTATTTTGGTGGTAGAGGATTGTGCTGGTCATTATGGAGGATAGTTCTGAGAATATCCTGGAGAGCTGGCTTAGTTATGGCAAATTTCTTCAACATGTGAATGTCATTAAAGTATTTAATTTCTCCATCATAAATGAAACTCAGTTTAGCTGGATACAGGATCCGGAGTTGAAAGTTATTTTGCTTTAGGAGATTAAAAGTCTATGACCACCCTCTTCTGGCTTGAAAAGTTTCAGCAGAGAGATCTGCAGTCATTCTAATATTCTTCCCCTTGTAGGTTATGGTTTTATTCCATCTGGCTGCTTGCAGAATTTTCTTCATATTAACTTTGGCAAAGTTAATTATAATGTGTCTGGGAGATGCATTATTTGGGTTGAATTGTCCTGTAGTTCTGAAACTGTCTGCTATCTGAATTTTAGAATCTCTTGCCATGTTTGGGAAGTTCTCCACGATTATCTCTTGAAGTAGAGCATCTGGGCCTTTCAAAGCAACCTAATCACCTTTTGGAATTCCTATAAGGCAAATATTAATTTTCTTCAAATTGTTCCAGAGCTCTCTGAGAGAATCATCTGTTTTTGCTCTCCATTTGTTTTCTTCTTTGAGCATTTGGGAGTGTTCAGGAGCATTCAAAAGCTTTGTCTTCAATTTCAGAAATTACTTATTCTGCCTGCTTCATTCTGTTACTGATGGATTCTACTGTATTTCTCAGATCTTTGAGGGCTGTGAGGTCTTGCCTCGATGTGTCAAAATCTTTGGTAATTTTGTCTTTGAATTCATTGAATTCTTGAGACAACTTTTGAAATGCTCCTTGAATTTCTAATTCCAATTCTACCTCCATTCTGTTAATCTTATTTCCAATCCAAATTCTGAATTTGATATCTGACATCTCAGCATTTGTTTATGAATGGGATCTTCTGGTGTGTCCATCTTGTCATTCCTTGGGGGAGTTGATCTACTCGGACTATTCATGTTGCCAGAGTTTTTCTGCTGATTCCGTCCCATGATTATTTTTTATTGTTTGGCTAGATGAAAAGATAATGTGTTATTGTATTGAGGGCTTCTGGAGTAGGGATTAATCAGCCCTTTGCCCAAGAGCTGGGACTGGTGTCTGTACCTTTTTCCGTAGAGCTTTGCAAAGGACCTGTACAGTGCTATGGCCTGAGACATTGGGGACCTGCTTGGTTTGGTGGAGCTAAGTGGCTCTCTCTTATTTTCAGCTGGTCTCTGTCCAATCCTAGTGAATCCAAAACTCTGGGTTGAAATCTCAGCTGTGGATAAATACAAGCAACTGAGACACCCCACCCCCCACAGTCAACAACTGGAAAAGGAAAATCAAACCTTCCCACAACAACACAACGAGGGTACCACCTTGGATGGTCCTCAGGTGATTGGCCCAGTTCAAGACATCCCATTCAATTGTCCCCGTTAGCACCCGCTCTCAAGTGGGAGATTTCAAAAGGTCTCCGGCAACTAGATAGCAGGGGTCTGCTGGCAGCTCGAGTATGACTCGCTCTGGTGTTCTGTGGAACCAGAAGGGCCCACCCAACAAATAAATTAGTCCAGGAACGTTTATGTCTCCTTCCCCACCTTGCACCTCTGTCATGCTCAGTCTCTGGTAACTCCACAGGGCTCTGACCCAGTTCCCCCCAATGAGCAGATGCACCAGGGGTTTGTGCCTGCTTGAGTCACTGGAAGATCTATGTCTCCTCGGCCAGGCCACCACACTCTGCCACCAGCTGGCAGGGGGAGCTGAAGCCTGACTACTTCAGGTGCTTAAGGGAAGTTGAAGAGTTTCACTCAGTTCTAGCCCCACCCCAGATTGATGTTGCTGCCATGTATATTCTTGCAGAATTTGCATTTCTGTCCTGGCTATATTTCCCTGTAGGCCAGGTGCTGTGTGAGTTCCCAGAAACTGTGACTCAGCCCCACCCTGAGCTGTCACTGCTGTGCCAATTATCATGGAGCTGGCATCTCTGTCTCTGCTGCACTCTGTGTTGGGGTGGGCATGGTTAGAGCTCACAAACGGCTCTCAGTTCCTGCCCTTCACTGGGCTGATGCTGCTGCCACACCTGATTTTGTCCCAGCTATGCTCCCCTGGGGTCTGATTGCATCTTGAGCTCACAAAAGTAGCAATTCTGACTCAGCTTCACCCTGGGAGTATGCTGCCTCTGCACACATGCATGGATTCTATTCTCCATCCACACCATGCCCCACCTGGGCAAGTACCACCTCAGCATACCCTTTGCTCATGGGATCTGCATTTCCATCCCAGATATGTTCTGCCCTGTGGCCACCACCGGAGCAGATCCCCGGCTCCCTCTGCTTGCTAAGAGAAGGGGGAAGTGTTGCTTCAAAATATCCCCAGGTGTGTGAGCCCTATTATTCCCACCACAAGGATAATTAGCATCATCAGCTCTGGCCAGCTCTGCCCAGACAGACACAAGGACCAACACTCCAAACCTGAAAACTTGGCTGGTCTTAGGGCCAGATGAATTGACCCCACGGTGTTCTTAGAGTCCCGTGTCCTTCAGGAAGAGGCCCTAAAATTTGTCTGGTCTGCTGTACAAAGCCATATATCTAGATTTTTTTGTGGGTCCAAATGCTTTCAAATAGAAAGTCTGATTCTCCTTTATCATCTGTAAATATATAGATAAATTATAGCTGACACAATCTGTAAAGGACATGGCTTTTTTTTTTTTTTTTTGAGACAGTCTATGTCACCCTCAATAAAATGCCTGGCATCACAGCTCACAGTATCTCAAACTCTTGGGCTTAAGCTATTCTCTTGTCTTAGCCTACCAGGTGGCTGGGACTAGAGGTGCCCGCCACAATGCCCAGCTAATTTTTTGTTGTTGTTCTTATAGTTGTCATTGTTGTTTGGCAGGTCCTGGGCCGAGTTCGAACCAGCCAGCCCTGGGGTATGTGGTCAGCGGCCTAGCTGCTGAGCTACAGGCAGTGAGCCAAGAAGGAGATGGTTTTTAATGAGTCTTCTCTCCATTCAGGAATTTGCTTCCTACACAAATTCACCACCCAGAACAGTCATTGCAATGATGAGCTCAGGTGGCTGCTTCTGGAGCCAAAGTCTGGAGCCTCTGTTTTGCATTTGTGAGCTCAGGACCTGGGGGCCAGGGCTGAGATGAACAAAGACCAGGAGGTCTGTTAGAAATGCCCACCATTTTCCCAAGATGTTTTCAGAGAGCTTTGAATAAAACAAAATGAAACAAAACAAATCAAAACACTCGGTGTGTTCGTCAGACCATATGTCTGCCAATGCTCCTGTTTATGATTTTCAAATAGGAAAATATTGCCACTGCAGGTAAAAATGTAGTGACAACCCTGGATTTAAAATCCTCTTTTCATGACAGTGTTTGTAAAGATTTTGGCTCTTCACCTATTTGGAATGACTTCGTAAGTCCAACAGTTTCCTTCCCACCACACTCACTGAATTTATCAACCTTTCTGACCCTTTTTGGGGCTTCTTCAACCTTGGACCCTGCCCTCCAGCCTCAGCCCAGGAAAAAAGTTCCAGGCTCACAGAGCAGTGGCATTTTTAGCTCTTCTTGCCTCTTATTCTAAGGGACTTCCTCAGAAACATGGAGTAAGATTAGATTTTCATCCACTTTGCTTCAAGGGGAGGAGCAGCAAAGACACAAGCTGGTGGGAGGAGGCACTCGAGTGTAACAGATGACTTCCATCAAGCAACACTTAGCCTACGTCTATTTCAGCCTCAGCAATATTTGAAGGTGTGATGGCCTGTAAATATATTTAGGTGCATGATCACTGAGTTTCACAAATGATCAGTTTCATGTGTCAATTTTCATAGAACATAAAATGTGTCATTATGAAAATTTAGAGATGTTTTCCTCCCAGTAGTATATATTTTAAGAAATGGTGAGGCAGGTATTAATTTATCATGCCAATTGACTGTGATAAATGTACTATTGACAGTATGTACTAATGCCATCCCATTGTAAGCATTCATATGGTAATATGTGATGTTTAATCTTTTAATAATGCAGGTCTTCATTGATTTTTCATTGTTAGAGAAGAAAAGAAAATGTTGCCTTGAGCTCTGGAGTTGACATTCGGTTCCAGCTTACATATCTTTTGAGAAAGTTCTTTAGGTCTAAGGAAGATTGTTTAGCAAATAAAGCAGAGGAGATTGTTTTTGCCAGTTCATCACCTATGAAATTCTTCAACATCCCTTCCACAATTCCTCATTCATGAAATCTTCTCCATAACTCCTTTTCATCTGTTTAATTCTTTTTTTTTTTTTTCTGAAGTTTTTGGCCAGGGCTGGGTTTGAACCCACCACTTCTGATATATGGGGCCAGCACCCTACTCCTTGAGTCACAGGAACCACCCTCATCTGTTTAATTCTTGTGGTGATGATATATACTGACAATTTTGCCTCCAAAACACTGAGTTATCTTTCAGGAAGCTTTTACCTGCCTCCAAGAAGCATCCAGGAATATGTAACACTCTCAATTCTCTCTCTGTCTTTAAAATTCCCCAAACATTCAGAGTTCATGATGCTCCTTTAAATATGAAACTATATAAAACCTGCTATTAGGTATAGTACCATCTGCCCAACCCATTTGTCTACTTTCTGACAACTGCACTCCTCGCTGGGGAATGTACTGGTGTGTGATCCTGCACAAGGCTCACAAACTCTGAATTTTGGTTCTTTCCCTATGGAATGTGCATTGCAGATGTATTTTAATGACTGCAAGAAAAAATTTCCAACCATTGAGAAATTTATCGAGAATGGAGAGTAAAATCCATAACGTTGTCAATTTATTTCATGCATAATAATTGCAAAATTCTTATCATAATGGAGAAGCATGCTTATAGTACTGACAAAATTTACCCTGTCATCTTATCTAAAACTGTTGTTTTAGTATAGTTCAATAAAAATGTGTTTTTATATGTGTGTGTGTGTGTGTGTGTATATGTATATATATCCTGGAAATTACCAAAAAGAGCAACAAGACTGATTAGGTTCTGAGTTCGACTGCCTACCAAAAAGTAGTTAGTTATTCAGGTAGCATTCTGATAATCTCCCACCCCAAATTTAAAATACATTGAAATAAACCACTGTTAAAAAAATAAATATTCTGGAGCAAGATGGCAGTCGAGTAACAGCTTCCTTGCATCTGGGCACCATGAGTCTGGGGAGATAGGACTCCAGGCATCTCTGGCTGGTGGGAACTGCCTATCATCACTCCTATGAGGATACAGGGAGTCAGCAAGAGACTTCTGGACCCCAAGAGGAGGACTAAAACCGTGGAAAACCGGCAAGTGGTCGCGTGTGTTCTATCCGTCTAAACCCGCCCACAACTGTAAGTTCAGTAGCAGCGAGACTGCAAACCAGAAAGGCCTTACCTGTGAACTGTTTTGATGTCCTTGGACTTGGCACTGAGTTGAACTGCCTTGGGGAAGGCCTGAGTGGGAGTGCGGAGAACTTTGGCCGTTGTCTAGGGCCCCAGTCTGAGCCGCTGAGCCAGACAGAGCTAATAGTGTTTGGCGGTGGGTCACACGGATCCATTGTCAGTGATCTGCCCCGGCAAGCTCCGCCCTCAGGGTCGCAGAGCTAGAAACGGGTGGGAGCTGGTAACCCAGCAACCAAGTAGCCTAAGGGTGGGGTCTGAGCCGGCTTGCAGCCCTAACCCTCAGGGGCAGAGTGAGACCAGTTTTGGCACACTGGGTAAGTGGATAGCCACTTCAGCAGCGATTCCAGCGAGAAAGCTGGGAAAGCTTCTGCTCAGCAAGTTTACAAGTTCAAAGTGCCTTTTAAGTAGGCTGAAGAGAGATTTAGGGTGTCTACCTGCTGGGGTTTGAGAAATCAGCAGCCTCCAGTCGTATCAGAACTGTGACTAACATCTCATACCCCAGAAGACCACATGTTGCCCAGACAATATTCAATAACATATACAAACTGCTTTGTTTTTGGTTGTGCATTTTTTTCTTTTTTCTTTTTTTTTTGTTTGGTTGTTTTTTTTGTTTGTTTATTTTGACGTTGCTGATGTTCTTTTGTTTTTTTAATTTCAATCTTTTCCACACAGATCCCTTTTTCTTTCTCAATTTTCCTAGTTTAATTATAATTTCCCATTGCTGCCTTTTTTAATAACTTTAACTTCATTTTTGCTAGTGTTTCTACCGATATAATTTGGTTTTTCACCCAATTTTACCCCTGTAAAGTTTTCTGTTTGCTTGTTTTGGTTTGACTTATAGCATTTTTGTCTTTCCTCTCTACTTGGTGGAGGTGGGGTACTGTGTCTGACCAGGTTAGCAAAGAGCTGCTGACCACAAGGGAACCACGCAACTGGGCACCCCCAGAAGGTGGGGTTTTTTAAGGTTGTGTCAAAGTACCCTACTGTACACCTATATTGCCCTGTCTCCCTCTTTGTGTGCCTTTCTTCTTTCTGTCAATATTCCTTATACACACCCCCTCTCCTTTCTCTATCTTTCTTTTTTTCTTATCACTCGGTCCTCCTTTCTTTCATCCCCTTTTTTTTGCTCTTCAACCTTCTCACCCTTCTGGTCCTGTACCCCTTAGTCCACAGGAACAAGAACTTAAAGAGCAAGAGGAAGTGAAAGGAAAATTAGGGCAAGGAAACAGATAAAAGAAATCACTCATGAGGAAGAATCAGCAGAAAACTCCAGGCAACATGAAGAACCAGTCTAGAACAACCCCACCAAGGGACCATGAGGTAGCTACTGCAGATGATTCCACCAGTATAGAAATGTTAGGAATGACAGAAAGGGAATTTAGAATACACATGTTGAAAACAATGAAAGAAATGATGGAAACAATGAAGGAAAATGCTAATAAAGTGGAAAATAACCAAAAGGAAATCCAAAAACAGAATCAAATCAGAGATGAACGATATGAAGAATATAAAAAGGATATAGCAGACCTGAAGGAACTGAAACAGTCAATTAGGGAACTTAAAGATGCAATGGAAAGTATCAGCAACAGGTTAGATCATGCAGAAGAAAGAATTTCAGAGGTAGAAGACAAAGTTCTTGAGATAACTCAGACAGTAAAAGAGGCAGAAAAGAAGAGAGAGAAAGCAGAACGTTCACTGTCAGAATTATGGGACTTTATGAAGCGTTCCAACATACGAGTTATAGGAATTCCAGAAGGGGAAGAAGAATGCCCCAGAGGAATGGAAGCCATACTAGAGAATATTATAAAAGAAAATTTCCCAAACATCACCAAAGATTCTGACACACTGCTTTCAGAGGGATATCGGACCCCGGGTCGCCTCAACTCTAACCGAGCTTCTCCAAGACACATTGTGATGAACCTGTCCAAAGTCAGGACAAAAGAAAAGATTCTGCAAGCTGCCAGGAGTAAGCGCCAGTTGACCTACAGGGGCAAATCCATCAGAGTGACCGCAGACTTCTCGAATGAAACTTTCCAAGCAAGAAGACAATGGTCATCTACCTTTAATCTACTTAAACAGAACAATTTTCAGCCCAGAATTCTGTACCCTGCTAAGCTAAGCTTAAAAATTGACGGAGAAATCAAATCATTTACGGATATACAAACATTGAGGAAATTTGCCACAACAAGACCAGCTCTACAGGAAATACTTCAACCTGTTCTGCACACTGACCACCACAATGGATCAGCAGCAAAGTAAGAACTCAGAAATCAAAGGACAGAAACTAACCTCCACACTGATGCAAAAGATAAAAGTAAGCAATGGACTCTCACCAAATAAGACGAATAGAATACTACCACACTTATCAATTATCTCCATAAATGTTAATGGCTTGAATTCCCCACTGAAGAGACATAGATTGGCTGACTGGATTAAAAAACACAAGCCATCCATTTGCTGTCTGCAAGAAACACACCTGGCTTCAAAAGACAAATTAAAGCTCCGAGTCAAGGGTTGGAAGACAATTTTTCAGGCAAATGGAATTCAGAAGAAAAGAGGAGTTGCAATCTTATTTTCAGATACATGTGGATTTAAAGCAACTAAAGGCAAAAAAGACAAAGATGGTCACTTTATATTGGTCAAGGGAAAACTACAACAAGAAGACATTTCAATTCTAAATATTTATGCACCCAATTTAAATGCTCCCAGATTCTTGAAGCAGACCTTACTCAGTCTGAGCAATATGATATCTGATAATACCATCATAACAGGGGACTTTAACACACCTCTTACAGAGCTGGACAGATCCTCTAAACAGAAATTAAACAAAGATGTAAGAGATTTAAATGAGACCCTAGAAGAATTATGCTTGATAGACGTATATAGAACACTCCACCCCAAAGATAAAGAATATACATTCTTCTCATCACCCCATGGAACATTCTCCAAAATTGATCATATCCTGGGACACAAATCAAATATCAACAGAATCAAAAGAATTGAAATTTTACCTTGTATCTTTTCAGACCATAAGGCACTAAAGGTGGAACTCAACTCTAACAAAAATGCTCAACCCCACCCAAAGGCATCGAAATTAAACAATCTTCTGTTGAATAACAGATGGGTGAAGGAAGAAATAAAACAGGAAATCATTAACTTCCTTGAGCATAACAACAGTGAAGACACAAGCTACCAAAACCTGTGGGATACTGCAAAAGCAGTTTTGAGAGGAAAATTCATCGCTTTAGATGCCTACATTCGAAAAACAGAAAGAGAGCACATCAACAATCTCACAAGAGATCTTATGGAATTGGAAAAAGAAGAACAATCTAAGCCTAAACTCAGTAGAAGAAAATAAATATCCAAAATCAAATCAGAGATCAATGAAATTGAAAACAAAAGAATCATTCAGAAAATTAATGAAACAAGGAGTTGGTTTTTTGAAAAAATAAATAAAATAGATAAACCATTGGCCAGACTAACGAGGAATAGAAAAGTAAAATCTCTAATAACCTCAATCAGAAACGATAAAGGGGAAATAACAACTGATCCCACAGAGATACAAGAGATCATCTCTGAATACTACCAGAAACTCTATGCCCAGAAATTTGACAATGTGAAGGAAATGGATCAATATTTGGAATCACACCCTCTCCCTAGACTTAGCCAGGAAGAAATAGACCTCCTGAATAGACCAATTTCATGCACTGAGATCAAAGAAACAATAAAAAAGCTTCCAACTAAAAAATGCCCTGGTCCAGATGGCTTCACTCCAGAATTCTATCAAACCTTCAAGGAAGAGCTTATTCCTGTAATGCAGAAATTATTCCAAAAAACTGAGGAAGAAGGAATCTTCCCCAACACATTCTATGAAGCAAACATCACCCTGATACCAAAACCAGGAAAAGACCCAAGCAAAAAGGAGAATTTCAGACCAATCTCACTCATGAATATAGATGGAAAAATTCTCAACAAAATCCTAGCCAATAGATTACAGCTTATCATCAAAAAAGTCATTCATCATGATCAAGTAGGCTTCATCCCAGGGATGCAAGGCTGGTTTAACATACGCAAGTCCATAAACGTTATCCACCATATTAACAGAGGCAAAAATAAAGATCATATGATCCTCTCAATAGATGCAGAAAAAGCATTTGATAAAATCCAGCATCCTTTTCTAATTAGAACACTGAAGAGTATAGGCATAGGTGGCACATTTCTAAAACTGATTGAAGCTATCTATGACAAACCCACAGCCAATATTTTACTGAATGGAGTAAAACTGAAAGCTTTTCCTCTTAGAACTGGAACCAGACAAGGTTGTCCTCTGTCACCTTTACTATTCAACATAGTGCTGGAAGTTCTAGCCAATACAATTAGGCAAGACAAGGAAATAAAGGGAATCCAAATGGGAGCAGAGGAGGTCAAACTCTCCCTCTTTGCTGACGACATGATCTTATACTTAGAGAACCCCAGAGACTCAACCACAAGACTCCTAGAAGTCATCAAAAAATACAGTAATGTTTCAGGATATAAAATCAATGTCCACAAGTCAGTAGCCTTTGTATACACCAATAACAGTCAAGATGAGAAGCTAATTAAGGACACAACTCCCTTCACCATAGTTTCAAAAAAATGAAATACCTAGGAATATACCTAACGAAGGAGGTGAAGGACCTCTATAAAGAAAACTATGAAATCCTCAGAAAGGAAATAGCAGAGGATATTAACAAATGGAAGAACATACCATGCTCATGGATGGGAAGAATTAACATTGTTAAAATGTCTATACTTCCCAAAGCAATCTACCTATTCAATGCCATTCCTATCAAAGTACCTACATCGTACTTTCAAGATTTGGAGAAAATGATTCTGCGTTTTGTATGGAACCGGAAAAAACCCCGTATAGCTAAGGCAGTTCTTAGTAACAAAAATAAAGCTGGGGGCATCAGCATACCAGATTTTAGTCTGTACTACAAAGCCATAGTGGTCAAGACAGCATGGTACTGGCACAAAAACAGAGACATAGACACTTGGAATCGAATTGAACACCAAGAAATGAAACTAAGATCTTACAACCACCTAATCTTTGATAAACCAAACAAGAACTTACCTTGGCGGAAAGACTCCCTATTCAATAAATGGTGTTGGGAGAACTGGATGTCTACATGTAAAAGACTGAAACTGGACCCACACCTCTCCCCACTCACAAAAATTGATTCAAGATGGATAAAGGACTTAAACTTAAGGCATGAAACAATAAAAATCCTCAAAGAAAGCATAGGAAAAACACTGGAAGATATTGGCCTGGGGGAAGACTTCATGAAGAAGACTGCCATGGCAATTGCAACAACAACAAAAATAAACAAATGGGACTTCATTAAACTGAAAAGCTTCTGTACAGCTAAGGACACAATAACCAAAGCAAAGAGACAACGTACACAATGGGAAAGGATATTTGCATATTTTCAGTCAGACAAAAGCTTGATAACCAGGATCTATAGAGAACTCAAATTAATCCACCTGAAAAAAGCCAACAATCCCTTATATCAATGGGCAAGAGACATGAATAGAACTTTCTCTAAAGACGACAGACGAATGGCTAACAAACACATGAAAAAATGTTCATCATCTCTATATATTAGAGAAATGCAAATCAAAACAACCCTGAGATATCATCTAACCCCAGTGAGAATGGCCCACATCACAAAATCTCAAAACTGCAGATGCTGGCGTGGATGTGGAGAGAAGGGAACACTTTTACACTGCTGGTGGGACTGCAAATTAGTACAACCTTTCTGGAAGGAAGTATGGAGAAACCTCAAAGCACTCAACCTAGACCTCCCATTTGATCCTGCAATCCCATTACTGGGCATCTACCCAGAAGGAAAAAAATCCTTTTATCATAAGGACACTTGTACTAGACTGTTTATTGCAGCTCAATTTACCATTGCCAAAATGTGGAAACAGCCTAAATGCCCACCAACCCAGGAATGGATTAACAAGCTGTGGTATATGTATACCATGGAATACTATTCAGCCATTAAAAAAAATGGAGACTTTACATCTTTCGTATTAACCTGGATGGACGTGGAGGACATTATTCTTAGTAAAGCATCACAAAAATGGAGAAGCATGAATCCTATGTACTCAATCTTGATATGAGGACAATTAATGACAATTAAGGTTATGGGGGGGAAGCAGAAAGAGGGATGGAGGGAGGAGGGTGGGGCCTTAGTGTATGTCACACTTTATGGGGGCAAGACATGATTGCAAGAGGGACTTTACCTAACAATTGCAATCAGTGTAACTGGCTTATTGTACCCTCAATGAATCCCCAACAATAAAAAAAATAAATAAATAAAAAATAAAAATAATTCTTCAATTTTAAAATGTGCAATCTGCAATATACAGAAATGAGCTCAAATATTTATGTATAAGGATATTTGTTATCAGATTAGATATAAGATTAAAAACTAGAAACATCATAAATTTCTAAGATATACAAGATGTCCCAGAGTCACCCATTGAGTCACCATGCATGGAAAAAAATGGAAAATTATAGCTCAATGTATCTTTATTTATAAAATATTCATTACAAACTTTTCAAAGATGTGGCCAACATGTATAAAATATTTTGAAAATATTTTGTAAAATTTTGTAATGAATATTTTATAAATAAAGGTACATTTAGTTACAATTTCCCATTTTCCCTTTGTATGGTGACTTTACTTTTGGGGTACCCTGTAGAGTTTATCCAATGTAATATTATATACCCATTAAAAGACTATTTTAAAAAGGAGCATGACAAATTTTCAAAAACATAGGGCTAAATTTTAAAATATATATGATAAGATTATGTACAGTATAATTTATTTATTTAAATGTATACGATTCCAAAGAAAAAATAAGAATTTTTTTTAAATGTTATAGTGATCAGCAATTGGCAATGGGAACTTATCCCTTATTTGTACCTTTCTGTATTTTTAAGATTTTTCACAATTTACAAGGTACATATTACTCTTGTAATCAGAAAGAAAATAGTAAGCACGTTCTTTCAAAAAATATGATACTCTCTATTGGAAAGACAGGTTTGCAGCAAAACTTTGGCTCTAAAGCATAATTTTTATTAAGAGCAAGAGAAGTGGTAAGCAAATAAAATTTTCTCTGATTATCTAAGAGAGTGTAATTCCCCTAGTGCTAATGTTTTGTTTCTTAATACTATAGTCCAGCAAAAGAAACCAGGGATATTTGGGGTAATAACTGAATTCTAGGACTGAGGCAAGAGGTTACACAATGAGCCTAGAGAATCTGAAGATACCAGAGAGTTAAGGGCGTGCTCAAAGAATGATACGGGTGAGGCAGCACAAGGAAACAGGTCTACTGTACTGATACATACATGTGGTACATATCTGGTCTATGAAAATTAGGTCAACTTTAGGAAGTGGTCAGTGTAAGGAGGTGGTGGTGGTGGCTATGGAGGTTCTACTACATATACCCTCAAGTTCTACTGAGCCACAGAAAGGAATGAAATAATGTCTTGCAGTAAGTTGGATGGAACTAGAGACCATTATCCAAGGGGAAGTATTTCAGGATTGTAGTCAAAACATTACATGGTCTCACTAATAAGTGGGAGCTAAATGATGGGTATACACAGGCACAAAGAGATGTAAAAGACATTAGAAAACAAGAAAAGGAGAGGAGGAATATACTGGATAAACATTTACCCATTGGGTACAATAAACACCGTCCTGGTGGCTGACACTTTGAAAGTTCTCACTTCAGCATTGTTGCGATGTCTCCATGTAACAAAGACATTTGTAGCTGCTTACTATTTTTTAGACTAAAAATAAATAAATAAACAAACAGCATCTTAGTAATTGTACTGTTGTTATATGTTAAGGTTAATACTTGATATGGTTTGTTTTCATTTGACAACTTCTTTGTGTATTTAAACTTCTTTGAGATGAAATTTTAAAAATTAAGATAATTTAATAAGGTATAATTAGTTTATATTACGAAATTAATGTTTGTAGAAAAGTGAAAAGGAGAAAAGTAAATAATCACAACCCTTTGATCCAGCATACAAAGATGCATTTCTACTGTCTACAATTTCTACTGGCTATTTTTCAATGAATGCAAGAAATGTACATGGATCTAAAGAGAAACTTGGGCTGCTTCCTGGGTTTATTGAGGTCTATGACCCTAAGCTCTCATACAGGACACTAAACAGCCATACTTCTAGTGCTTTGACTCAGAGAATTAAATCCACATGTTGAGATATGGGAGGACAGGGGGTTAGAGTCAGACCTGCCAAAGGGCCTCTTCCTCACCACTCAGAGCCAGTTTCCGGCCTGGAAACCACCCTCAGCCCATCTGGACAGCATTAACATGAATTTCCATTAGCATCAAAACCCCCCTACAGGCATCAAGGAGTCTTCTGACAGCCCAGAAATGGTAACAAGATTTCCAGTGGCAGAGAAAAAGTGAAAATTATGTTTAAATTATGTAAAATTGCTTCTCTTAACATAAAAGCTTGATCAGAAATCACAGCATCAAAAGTAATTAAGAGGTGTCTACCTGGTCAGGTGTTATTACGTAACTTGTAAGCAATGTAAGGCCTGGAAATGGGTGTGCCCTTTGTCCACATCCATGAGAACCTGTTTCCTGGCAGGACGTATATGCCCACACCCCACCCCTCAGAAATAGTGGCTCACAGCTGGACAGCCGGGGGATAAACAAGCTTATAGTTTGGTGGGAGACTGCACAGTGATCCTGCTCTCTCCAGCTGGAACTAGGTTGTTACTATAGCAACAACCACATGATAGACAGATCTTTCAACATGCTGTGGTCTACTGTGATAAGAGCTCCCAGGTTATCCAGTCAGTATTTTCAAAGTGTGCTAAAAACGTGCATTCTGTGTAATGATACTAAATGCTATGTTTCAGGATCAATTTTAAGTGCTTTTCTTTTTAAAATTAAAGTGATAGCATATTTGAACTGTTTTTAGTTCTAAGTAATGATTTGGGCCGATAGTTTTATGCGCTACCATGTCAAGCCAAAACTTCTGTTCTTTGTGTATCACTTATGTGCTTTGAGAAAGGTTGAACTGAATTAATGAAAAAGCTTAGCAAAGACCCTAGAAATCATTTGTGCCATAGCAAATGTGGAAGGGACAATCCTAAAATGGAGGCAAATCTTATAGTGTGTTTATAAACACAACTTAAGTTTCTTCTCCTGAATGTAGATTGCCTTTGCTAAGAACCATAGGCTCAAAGTAATCTATCTTGGGGCAAAATCTTCAGAGTGATTTTCTTAAATGAACTTTTTATAGAAGCATTTTGTACTCACACAAAGAGGAGTACTCATATGGTAAGAGTAATCAACCCAGTTAATTTTCACCAAAAGAACAGTGTCTAGATTAAGAAACAGAACAATGTAAGATACTGTAAAGAAAGCCCTTCCCACTTAAGTAACAATTCACCACCGGTAACTGTATTCTGACTCCACCTGTATTCTGTATCCTGTAGTTCCACCTGTTTCTGAACTTTGTCCATGTGTAACCATGCAGTAAGATTCTTCCTTTCTATTGCTTGTAGTGATAGTTTGCTCATTGTTGTCCCTGTATTTTAATCTATGGCTTCATTAGAAATGTGATCTGGGTAAATACTAGGAGATGGTTACAATTTTCAAAATAAACTTTCTTTGATGCTAAATTACAAAAGAAATAATAGAAAATTGGGAGGTGCAGATGTGTCTTCCTTTTAAATTTGAGTGGTCCTGTTCCTATTTTAGTGTTTTGGAGGGAGTTAGAGCAGACATCAGACAAGATTGTCTTGGAGTATGAAGAGTTTAAGAGAAATATTAGTATCCCTAAAAGTTACCCTAACTTTTTGAGTATAGCATACTCAAATCCAAAATATTATTTTCTGCTTCTTAAATGCATCCTGAGATTTGGCAGGATTGTTTCAGCAAGGTACTAATTGATTGCTGCTTCCTTTTCTTTTTTTTTTTTTTTTTCTGTCTACAAGATCTAAAGTGATTTTTGACAAGGGAAAAATAATGTATTGCCATCGTGGATATTGTCAAATATATGATCAGTCAGAAGAAGCAAAAATTTCATGCTTCTGGACCAGCAATGTATCTTCAGAGATGTCCCCATTTTTATTATTATTGCTGAGATCAGCAAAGGACAATTTGCAAAAGCTATAGAATAATTATATTATTTTGAGAGCCTGCAACGTATTACCCAAAGCACACCTCTAAATTTAGATTGCTTTCTTGGAAATTGCTTTTACAAATTTTTACTATATCATCTAAAAGGAGATAACATGGTCACTGATTCATTGAAATGCATAATATGCTCAAGTTCATTTCCACAAAGAAAAATGTGACCTCTGTTTTTAAAGGCAAATATAGATCAAAGCTTAAAAGTTAAAATTGATTCTATTTTTTTTCACTTTGCTTCATTAAGTAATGAATCAAACATTGACTATCTTTTCTTCTGAATATAGGAAGTTTAGAAGCCGAGGGGGAACTCTCAATAAATATTTTATTTTTACATTTACCCTAAAAGATTTGAAAATAAGGGTCAATTTGCCAGCATGATCAAGGTCAAGACCAGCTATGGGACTTCTGGATCTCAGTTTCCTTATATATAAAGTGAAAAGATTCGACTATATACTCATACGTTTTCTTCCAGAACTAACATGCTTTGATTCCGTTTCAGAAATAAATCAACTTGTAAGAGCCAGGAAGGAGGTCAGGGCAGAGGCTGGGTACTGGGGCGATTATAGTCAGAGGAAGCCAAAGTCTCTGCCAGCCAGTAGCAGGTTAGGAATAAATAATTAGATCTCCAGGGATTTCAGGAGAGGATTTGAGATCTAGGAACAGCAAAAAAATGTACAGAAATGAGTCTAATCCTAGTGCCCTTTGAATTTCCTGCTGAGCAATGGTGTACACAGGAGACAATAGCGACAAACACCTGTATCTAGCTGGCTCAGAGGCTGAGTTCAGGGGACATCGGCACAGCAGGCGAATGCAGCTCTGCCACCCCACAAGGAGGGGTGCACTCCAGGCTAGATCTGGGATTTTGGATTTTTTTTTTAATAAAATTTGTATTCTTTAGAATAGTTTCAGATTTATAGGAAAATTGTCAAAATTGTACAGAGATTTCCCATATATCCCTATCCAGTGTCCCCTATTATTAGCATCATGCATTATTATAGAAAATTTGTCACTAATTATGACCCAATGGTGATACGTTATTATTAACTAAAGTCCATGCTTTATTCAGATTTTCTTAGTTTTTATCTAATGTCCTTTTTCTGCTCCAGGTCCCACCCCCATTCCATGTATTAGTCACATCTCCTTAGGCTCCTTTTGTCTGTGACAGTTTCTCAGATTTTCCTCGTTTTTGATGACTTTAGGAAGTACTTGTGGAACACTGTGGGGGGTTCTCTAATGATTTTCTAATGACTGGGGTGGGATTATGAGTTTGGAGGAGGAAGTGTCATTTTTATCAAATCCTATCAAAGATGCGTACTACAAATGTGACTTTTCACTGTTGATGTGTTGACTGTGCTTTTCACCAAAACAGTGTTTGTCAGATTTCTCTACTGCAAAATTGCACTTCCCCTACTTTTCATAATAATATCTTTAGAAAAAAGTAACTACATGCAGCTCACAGCTAAAGCTGTCAGAGTGAGGATCATGCACCTCCTTGAGGGCAAAGTACCTACAGACATTATTAGGAATATTTATTTCTACCTAGGGGGTTTATCTTTTCTCTTTATTTTATGATAATCTTTATGATAATCACTTATTCATATCAATATGAATTCATGAAAATTTGTTTTATACTTTGAGTCATAATTATGTACTATTTTATTTTCCTGTTCAAATTCTTTCAGTTTTGACCCTTGACAGCCCAACACATTGTACAGCTAACCCATATGGGTCATCCCTAACCCATATGACTATAAAATAGCAACTAATTAAAATTTAACATGTGTATACTATTTTTATGTTTAATCTGAAGTACAGTCAGAATGCTTTGTTCAAAACTTATCTGGGGCCGGCCCCATATACCAAGGGTGGTGGGTTCAAACCAGGCCCCAGACAAACTGCAAAAACAACAACAACAAAAAAAAACCTACCTGGGCCAGTTATCTCTCCTCTCTTCTTATTTCTCTCTCTCCCCCCCACCCTTCTCGCTGTAATATTTTTAACACTTTTTAGCCCATTTTCTTTTGGATGTTCACATTTGTACTCTCCCTATCACTTAATTTTGTTTCCTTTAATGTTTATTTGGTGATGGTTTCTTGGTTCATACCTCTCTCTCTTTTTTTTTTTATTAAATCATAGCTGTGTATATTAATATGATCATGGGGCACCATACACTTGGTTCATAGATCGTTTGACACATTTTCATCACACTAGTTAACATAGCTTTCATAGCATTTTCTTAGTTATTTTGCTAAGACCTTTACATTCCACATTTACTAGGATTCACATATACCCTTATAAGATGCACGGCAGGTGTAATCCCATTAATCCCCCTCCCTCCACCTACCTCCCCCCTCCCCTCCCTTTCTCCCTTCTCCCTATTCTTAGGTTGTAACTGGGTTATAGCTTTCATGTGAAGGTCAAAAAATCACACCATAACAAAGATATTTGTACCAGAATGTTTATTGCAGCCCAATTCATAATTGCTAAGTCATGGAAAAAGCCCAAGTGCCCATCGATCCATGAACGGATCACCATGGAATACTATGCAGCCTTAAAAAAAGATGGAGACTTTACCTCTTTCATGTTTACATGGATGGAGCTGGAACATATTCTTCTTAGTAAAGTGTCTCAAGAATGGTTCATACCTCTCTTCCATGAGTTTGTGTGTTTCTGCTTCCTTATATACTTTTTTAATGGCATTTCTTTTAAATGAATGAAAAATGTTATTTCTTTGTGATTTTGATCTCTCCTATAGCAATGATTTTCTGGTGAATATCCTTCTTCTTTGGGTGATCTTTGCTGATCTTTTCTTCCTTTTCTTTGACAGCAGCTTTCTATAGATGTTGCACACACGAGCTTCTAGTCTCTCTACTAATGCACGGTTCACATGACTGGAAATGTTTGAGCCAGTGATCTATGAGAATTTTTGGGTGAGGCCAAGTGTAAGGTTCAGATATGTTGATTCCCACCAAGCACACTCTCTCTGTTCCTCATTCTCCTCATGAAATTCATTCCTGAAAAGTGTTGCTTTTGTGCTTTTCTACATTTGGGCCACTCCTTTGCTTTGCTTCACCGTGTCACTGCTTTTGTTTCTGCTATGGGTGGAGACACACACCTTCTTGGATGTGATTTTTCTTAGCACTTTTACAGATCTGCTGCCACTGAATTCTGTTGCTGAGAGCTTTTGCAAATAGTTGTTACATCAATTGGTTTAGTTTCATCAAGGTGATGTTTTCTTATGCCCCTGGTCTCTAAATTTCATAGCTGTCTATTGCCAAGAGCTATTAGCTATTTTCCAGAGTAACTAACTGAAAACACATTCAACGGACTCCTCGAACACAGTGCCTAAAATATTTTCCGGGATGAAAGGGCTCCACATTTTCTTAGCCTGGTTACTCAGAGAGCGGAGCCTGAGGGATAAGCTTATGTGTGTTGCTTTATCACGAGTGTGATCTCATGGAGCAGGAGTGAAAGAAAGAGAAGAGGTCAAGAAACAGTGCAGAGGTGCAGTACTGGGTTGGCCCCCACTTCACATCATGCACACCTGAATCTTCCTTTTTCCCATTACTGCCTTCTGAGAGGCCCTTTCCATGGCTATATTTTACTACGGTTTGTTCACAGAAGGAAAAGAAAAAACTTAGCTACTAACTGCCATATCCCATTGATCAAAGGTTTTCCACAGGGTGTCAATGTTCTCTGACTTCTAAGCTGCACATGCATGGGCTCTGCTATGGTTTGAATGTTTGTGTTCTCTCCAAAATTCATGTTGAGACTTAATCCCCAAAGCAACTGTATTAAGAGGTGTGACCTCTGTGCAGTGAGGTCACAAGGGCTCTACCCACATGAATGCATTAGTGCTTTTATAAAACAGCTGGAGGTAGCTAACTAGACCCTTTTTGCCTTTCCACTTTCTTCCATGTGAGGACACAGCCTTTAAGTTGCCATCTTACAAGCAGAGCACAGGTTCTTAGCAGACACCAACAATGCGGGCACCTTGATCTTGGACTTCTAGCTTGCAGAACTGTGAGAAATAAATATCTGCTCCTTATGAATTATCCAGTCCCAGATGTTTCGTTATAGCAGCACTAACAGACTAAGACAGGCCTCTACCTGAGATTGCTATTCTTACTCCTGTGAGTCAACAGAGAAGCCCAGAAAACACTACAGGTGGGCAAGCAGCAGTCAATATCAGAGCGTGACTGCAGGAAGTTAGTCGCTCAAATTTGCCTTGGCAGCATGCTCTGGTTCACAGAGTCCCACTTTAGATCTATGGTGGCAGAGGATTATTAACACCTCCTTTTCCTCTGAAAACTCTTTTGAATTGTAAGACAAGCTCTACTATATTTACCTAAGCCTATGAAGGATTAGTCACTGGATGAACCAGGAAAAACTGTTGGAAACCCCTAGAAACAGCTGAGTCTGAGAAGATCGGAAATGACATAGAAGTGGAGCCTAAGGCAGTCTAGAACATTTTTCTAGATAACACCTACCTTCAAGTACACTTTCTAGACAGGAGGAGAATGGGCTTTCCTTGGTTCAGAACCTTAATACTGATATTCTGAGGACCTCACTCTCATCGCCATCTCTCTATGAATATCTTTAAATGTTCATGTAAATAAAAAGATAAAATGCATGGAGTGGGGTGGGCTGGTGGTGAAGGAGATGAAGAGTTTATGCAGATAAGACGTCCAATGTGAGTTGGACTATCACCTCAACCTATAATTTCAACCCAAAACGAATGACTTTTAATATTATTTTCATTCTGCATACATTGATTGAGTTTAATTAATGGCCCATTGTATACTACTAAAAATGCCTTTACTTCCAACTACTTCAAGAAAATGCACATCATTTAAAAATTGTTACATGGTGTTAAATTCAGCCAAATCCAAAAAGAGCATTATCAAGCAAACTGTAGCCTTCAAAATAATATCTAAATATTTTCAAACAATCCAGACATAATATCCCAAGGACTATTTCTTCTCATTGTAATTTCGGCTTCAAAGGTAAAATTTAATGGGCTATATTGAAAACACCAATGAAAATTAAAGGTAATCCATTTTAATTATGAAATGTTCAGAGCATATCTTGAGCAGCAAACATCCAAAATATAGATCATGAGTCATCCCAATATGCAAATCACAAAGCAAGGGGCAACATTTTTCAAGATATATTTTCTCCTACAGACTTGAATTTGCATTTAAAAGCACAAAAATAAATCTCTGAAAGATCTGATCACAACACCAGCAAGGGAAGCAAACCAAGAGAAGCATTAGCTATTAACTGCCAAAAAGCTCTTTTGAATATTACTTGCCAAGACACAAAGAAGGGAATTGGGGTGGGTGAGCCAAAGAGCCCCTTTAATCAACATAGTCCACAGATCAAAAAATTGAGCTCTGAATAAAATGATTGTAAATAAAATACTGAAAATAAAAAAATGAGAAGAATCTGTTTCCTTACAGTAATATAGACATGCACTGTTCTAGTGGTGTCCAAAGACACCATCAAACAAAAGCTGCATTATTAATTTAATAACAGACTTTTAGGAAAAAATGCATGTATTTTCCTTTTTTGTGGGGTTTTAAACTAATCAACAATAACACACATGGTGCATGCTAATCCACACACTTGATCTTAGCCAAAAGGCCGAGAAGCGATGGTGCATGCTAATCCAATCATTCTTTTCTTCTATTATAACTGGTTTCTTTTAGAGCGTAAACATTATTCTAAAAGATTTTTAAGATTACGGTGACATTGTTTTTCAAAATTCATCCTTATTTATAATTTTGATAATTTTAACAGCTTTAGGGTTACGAAAACAATTTTAAAACATTTAAAAACATATTAAATTCCTTATTATTAAATTTAGAGCTCATTTTTTTTCCTTGATTGAATTATATTTTTCTGAATATTGCACAGCTCCTCCTGAAAGGCAGACAGACATTTTAACTGATAGGTAATTACTGCCTGAGAGATAGAAATACAGATTAATTATAACTACTATTCCAAAATATCACTGTTGAATCCAGAAATCTAGCCTGCAAGATGGAGTCTGAGAAGCTAAGCTGAAGCAGTACTGCTCAGCTAGTCTGCTCAGCCTTCCCCCGACCTTCTGTGATTACCTAGTTAAGTTTTCTCCGTGATTATGAGGATGTTTACCTCAAGAGACTTAAGGAAGTAGTCACACAGAGACAATAGCTGTTGTGATATTAGTAGAATAAAGGTTATTTTGATGACAATATTTTCTGCAAAAATTCTCTTAGATATTTTATTAAATGAAAATTATCTTTCCAGGGTTGAAACATTGTGCTTTGTCAGAATGAAAACTACTTTGACGTTACTTCCTATCAGATAAAGTTAAAATTTTCTAGGTCTGTTTCCTTGTATTCCCATTATAAAAACTATTAGAATTGTAACTGAGGCAGAACAGAATTGAGAGGCTATTCTCACTGTTCCCCAGAATCGCTGGACTTCTAAAAATAAAACTTCAGACATAAACCCTGGACAGTAACAAGCAGCCAGACCCTCTTCATCCAGTAACACTATGAGAATTTTGGCAATTTCTGCTACCTTCCATGATATTACCTGAAGGTGATAGGAATTATTTTTTGGCATAAAAAATAACTGTGTTTTTAAAACAACAGTTGTAAAGCTACATGTTTAAAACATTGTAAGCAATGAATTACAGATCAAAAACTAAAATAAATTTCAGATGCTTCTACTACTACTGTTTCTATTGTAAACAACTCCTAGGTACATTTATGTAGAGAGGGTACAAAATGAGGCCAAGCCCTTGAACAGTAATCAGTGCTAGTCGATAATCATTTACAGAGAATTTCCACTTCTGTTTATAATGGAGTGGCTTGCAGGATTTGAGTGTCTGGATTTTGGAAGGGAAAAGAAGTTTTTTGGGGGGTCTTATCTATCTGCAAGCTGCTTATACTCACAAAATATGTTCTTTTTTTTTTTTTTTTTTTTTTACTGGTTTTATAGACCGTTTTATACTCACAAAACATGTTCTGACTCTTGGCCTCCAAAGCAAGATTCAGAGAAGCTGGCCAGTGAGTGACCGCCAGGAGGCAGAGAAGCCGGTAGTGTTTTAGGCAACATCGTAAGCCTGAAAAGACAAAAATTGGAATTCAGGCCTGTCGTGTTAGCCAAGGCGTTCACAGAATCAACATATAGCTTTCTTTACTTTCTTTGTCATGTATCTGTTTTGTTTTGCATTAATTTCTCTCTTTTCTGCTGTCTCTTCTAAATGGCTTTTGTTTCCAGTTTAAAAATGTCTGCCTGTGCATTGGAGTGTTTATGTCATTTACATTAAAAGTGATTATTGATAAGGTTGAACCTAAATTAGTCATTTGCTTATTTCTTTTTTAGTCTTCTCATCTGTGTTTTGTAACTCTCTATGCCTCTTTTCCTGCCTTCTTCTAATACTTTTTCTTTCTCCTCCAAGGAAGCAGCACTTTAACTCAATACGCAACCAAAGAAGCTATTAAATGAATAAAGGCTCAAGGGGCAAAAGCAGAACAGTCTTAAAAGTCATAATGCATTTGTCCAGGGTCTTTGTTTTCCTGAAGAAAGGAAGTATATCTAGAGGAAGGGACCACGAGCAGCCAGGGATTTCTGGGCCTATGTGATCTGCCACATTTGTGGATTTTCATTCACAGCCAAAATAAAAAAACCACCCTTTGTGACAGTCATTAGTGCTGCTTAGAAAAATTCTGCTGCTTTTTTTTTTTTTTTTTTAAGCACATGGTAAGATCACACTTCCTTTGCCTTTTGAAATTAACATTGGACATGTCACCTGCTTTGGTCATGAAATATGAGTAGAAAATATAAGTATCATTTTGGGGGGGGAAGCTCTAACAACAAGGCTGTGAACTTCAGCATTCTCTCTGCTCTCCTTCAGTGATCATACAAGCTGTGTAATGTCAGTCTCTGTCAGCTTGAATACCTGAGTAACTGCCACAAACCTCATGCTGACCATGCTGGAAATGGAGTGTAATTAGGAAATGAACTGTGTGTGGTAAGCTGCTGAGAATTGGTGCTGTTTATTACTGCAGCACAACATCACCCATCCTATCTAATATACATTATACAACTTTTTAGGTAAGATAATGCAGGTTCCATAGAGTTGTGTGTACACACACAAGTACCCACATACGTCTGTAATTTGAGTGTCTTCGTAGTCTTGTTTGTATTATATTCTGTTCATAATCATGTTCTGATTTGTTCTTTCATCCTCAAATTTTATTCAACATAGAATTTAATTTTTTAACTTCAGAAATTATTATGTTGATAGGTAGAATCACAACTTGGGGTTATCATTCCTGTTTTCTGTTTAGTCCTCCGTTAAAATTATGCCCTCCACTTGCAATATTCAATCAAAAATGATGATCTATTCTTGGGAAAACCTGAACTAATCCATCAAGAGAGAAATTATAGGAAAACCTCCTTCATAAGTATATTCCTCATGTAATTTTTACATTTCCTCAAGTATAAGAAAACTGCTAAAACATATTTTGCCATGAAAAAAGGACAAATATTGTGCTCATTAAGGAATAGAATTTGAATCCATCTTATCTATATTTTAATAAATGATTTATAAATTACAGAGTGAAAATCCATAGCCCTTACCAGCCACTGAGATCTGCTAAGTCAATAATTAAGTTCCGACCAGGGCGGCCAGGTTGATGAACTGAGGCAGAAGGAACAAGAAACAAGGGACACTACTTGAGGTTGCACAGCAAATAAGCCATGGAGTTGTCAGATTCCAGAGCCACAGCTCAACAGTAAATCTCTCTGTTACCCTGAGTCTCATTTTGTTGCCCTCGGTAGAGTGCCATGGTGTTATAGCTCACAGCAACCTCAAACTCTTTGACTTAAGTGATTCTCTTGTCTTGGCCTCCAAGCTCACAAAGAGTTTCAGATCCTTGACACTGGAGCCTCAGGCTGTTGCCCTGGATAGAGTGCCGTGGTGTCACAGCTCTTAGCAACCTCAAACTCCTGGGCTTGACACCACCGGGACCTCCATAAGAGCTGCACCGCGACCCCAACCTGCAACCCGCACCCGCCAGGTCTCCGCATGCCCTGACCAGGAACTGCGGGAGCCACGCAACCCTGCGTCCTCCCTCCTGTACCCTCCCTGCTTTCACACCAGCCTGCTTGTCTGGCCAGGGGCACTGGTAGCCATATGCCCTCTGGAGCCCTCCCTGCCTCTGTACAGAGCCCTTCTCCTGGCCAGAGACTGCTGGAGCCTTGGGATCTCTGTACCAAAGTCACTGGGTGCCAGGCACTCCCAGAACTGTGCACATCACCTCCTGCTCTGTTGCTGGATCCGGGTGTGTCACAACCAGAAATTCCTGGCTGGGGCCGCCCCAGAGGAACTACACAGGGTCACTCTCTACAAAGATCCAGCAACAATAGAGTGATCCTGCTGGGGTCTAATCTTGGAAAGACACCTCCCCAACTCTGAGGATGGCCAGAGGCAATGGTGAAAAAAAATCATGAGGCGAAATCAACAGAAAAACTCTGGCAATATGAACAATCAGAGTAGATCAACTCCCACAAGGATCAATGGGGCAGACACACCACAAGATCCCATGCACAAACAAATAGCTGAGATGTCAGAAATCGAATTCAGAATCTGCATAGCAAATAAGATTGAATTAGAATTCCAAGCAGTAACCCAAAAGATATCTCAAGAATTCAACAAATTCAAAGACCAAATGACCAAAGATTTTGACACATTGAGACAAGACGTTGCAGTCCTCAAAGATCTGAGAAACACAGTAGAAACCCTCAGTAACAGAATGGAGCAAGCAGAAGAAAGGATTTCTGACATTGAAGACAAAGCTTTCAAATGCTCCTAAACTCTCAAAGAGGAAGAGAAATGGGGGGCAAAAACAGATCACTCTCTCAGAGAGCTCTGGGATAATTTGAAGAAAAATAATATTCGCCTTATAGGGATCCCTAAAAGCAACAAAGTGGCTTCACAAGGCACAGAGTCTCTTCTCCATGAGATTGTGAAGGAAAACTTTCCAGACATGCCAAAAGATTCTGAAATTCAGATAACAGACAGTTTCAGAACTCTAGCATGACTCAACTCAAATAAGACATCCCCCAGACACATCATTATCAATTTCACTAAAGTTAATATGAAGGACAAAATTCTGAAAACAGCCAGACGAAAGAAAACCATCACCTACAAGGGCAAAAATATTAGAATAACTACAGATCTCTCTGCTGAAACCTTTCAAGCTAGAAGAAGATGATCATCGACTTTTAATCTCCTAAAACAAAATAACTTTCAACCCAGGATCCTGTACCCAGCTAAACTGAGTTTCACTTATGATGGCGAAATTAAATACTTCAATGACATTCACATGTTGAAGAAATTTACCATAACTAAACCAGTTCTCCAGGATACTCTTAGACCTATCCTCCATAAAGACCAGCACAATCCTCCACCACAAAAGTAAACCCACCCAGAAAATTTTGATTAAATTCCAACTTCCACAGTTGTAAAAGGATTAAAAATGTCCACCAGACTCTCGTAAGGCTTATCAATATTCTCAGTTAATGTGAATGGTTTAAATTGTCCTCTAAAGAGGCACAGGTTGGCTGACTGGATACAAAAACTCAAGCCAGATATCTGATGCATACAATAATTGCATCTTAGATTAAAAGACATATATAGACTCAAGGTGAAGGGATGGTCATGTATACTCCAGGCAAATGGAAAGCAGAAAAAAGTGGGCATTGCGATCCTATTCACAGACGCAATAGGCTTTAAACCAACCAAAATAAGGAAGGATAAGGATGGACACTTCATATTTGTTAAAGGTAATACTCAATATGATGAGATTTCAATTATTAATATTTATGCACCCAACCAGAATGCACCTCAATTTATAAGAGAAACTCTAACAGACATGAGCAACTTGATTTCCTCCAGTTCCATAGTAGTTGGAGATTTTAACACCCCTTTAGTAGTGCTGGATAGATCTTCCAAAAAGAAGCTAAGCAAAGAAATTTTAGATTTAAACTCAACCATTCAACATCTGGACTTAACAGATGACTTAACAGACATCTACAGAACATTTCATCCCAACAAAACTGAATACACATTCTTCTCATCAGCCCACAGAACATACTCCAAAATTGACCACATCCTAGGCCACAAATCTAACCTCAGCAAATTTAAAAAAATAGAAATTATTCCTTGCATCTTCTCAGACCATCATGGAATAAAAGTTGAACTCGATAACAACAGGAACCTGCATACCCATACAAAAAAATGGAAGCTAAACAACCTCATGTTGAAGGATAGATGGGTTATAGATGAGATTAAGAAGGAAATCACCAAATTTTTGGAACAAAACAACACCCAAGACATGAATTACCAGAACCTCTGGGATACTGCAAAGGAAGTCCTAAGAGGGAAATTAATAGCACTGCAAGACTTCCTCAAGAAAACGGAAAGAGACAAAGTTAATAACTTAATGGGACATCTCAAGCAACTGGATAAGGAAGAACACTACCCCAAACCCAGCAGAAGAAAAGAAATAACCAAAATCAGAGCAGAATTAAATGAAATTGAAAACAAAAGAATTATGCAACAAATCAATAAATCCAAAAGTTGGTTTTTTGAAAATATCAATAAAATAGATAAACCTTTGGCCAACCTAACCAGGAAAAAAAGAGTAAAATCTCCAATTTCATCAATCAGAAACGGTAATGATGAAATAACAACAGACCCCTCATAAATTCAAAAAATCCTTAACGAATACTACAAGAAACTCTATACTCTCAGAAATATGAAAATCTGAAAGAAATCAACCAATACCTGCAAGTACGCCACCTACCAAGACTTAGCCAGAACCAAGTGGAAATATTGAACAGGCCTATATCAAGTTCTGAAATAGCATCAACTATACAAACTCTCCCTAAAAAGAAAAGCCCAGGACCAGATGGCTTTACATCAGAATTCTACCAAACCTTTAAAGAAGAACTAGTACCTATATTACTAAACCTCTTCCAAAATATAGAAAAAGAAGGAATACTACCCAACACATTCTATGAAGCAAACATCACCTTGATCCCCAAACCAGGGAAAGACCCAACAAGAAAAGAAAATTATAGACCAATATCACTAATGAATATTGATGCTAAAATACTCAATAAGATCCTAACAAACAGAATCCAACAACACATCAAAAACATTATACACCATGACCAAGTGGGATTTATCCCAGGGTCTCAAGGCTGGTTCAATATATGTAAATCTATAAATGTAATTCAGCACATAAACAAACTAAAAAATAAGGACCATAGGATTCTTTCAATTGATGCAGAAAAAGCTTTTGATAATATCCAGCATCCCTTCATGATCAGAGCACTTAAGAAAATTGGTATAGAAGGGACATTTCTTAAACTAATAGAGGCCATCTACAGCAAACCCACAGCCAATATCATGTTAAATGGAGTTAAATTGAAATCATTTCCACTTAGATCAGGAACCAGGAAAGGTTGCCCATTGTCTCCATTGCTCTTTAACATTATAATGGAAGTTTTAGCCATTGCAATTAGGCAAGAAAAGGCGATCAAGGGTATCCACACAGGGTCAGAAGAGATCAAATTTTCACTCTTCGCAGATGATATGATCGTATATCTGGAAAACACTAGGGATTCTACTACAAAACCTTTAGAAGTGATCAAGGAATACAGCAATGTCTCAGGCTACAAAATGAACACCTATAAATCTGTAGCCTTTATATATACCAACAATAACCAAGCCGAAAAAACAGTCAAGAACTCTATTCCTTTCACAGTAGTGCCAAAGAAGATTAAATATTTGGGAGTATACCTAACAAAGGATGTGAAAGATCTCTACAAAGAGAACTATGAAACTTTAAGAAAAGAAATAGCTGAAGATGTTAGCAAATGGAAAAACACACCATGCTCATGGCTGAGAAGAATCAACATTGTTAAAATGTCTATACTACCCAAAGCAATATATAATTTTAATGCAATTCCTATTAAAGCTGTCATATTTTAAAGATCTTGAAAAAATAATACTTCGTTTTATATGGAATCAGAAAAAACCACGAATAGCCAAAACATTACTCAGCAATAAAAACACAGCAGGAGGAATCATGCTACCAGACCTGAGACTGTACTATAAATCGATAGTGATCAAAACAGCATGGTATTGGCACAAAAACAGAGAGGTAGATGTATGGAACAGAATAGAGAACCAAGAGATGAATCTAGCTACTTATCGTTATTTGATCTCAACAAGCCAATTAAAAACATTCAGTGGGGAAAAGATTCCCTATTTAACAAATGGTGCTGGGTAAACTGGCTGGCAACCTGTAGAAGATTGAAACTGGACCCACACCTTTCACCATTAACTAAGATTCTCACTGGATAAAAGATTTAAACTTAAGACATGAAACTATAAAAATACTTGAAGAAAGTGCAGGGAAAACTCTTGAAGGAATCGGCCTGGGTGAATATTTTATGAGGAAGACTCCCCAGGCAATTGAAGCAGTATCAAAAATACACTACTGGGACCTGATCAAACTAAAAAGCTTCTACACAGCCAAGAACATAGTAAGGAAAGCAAGCAGACAACCCTCAGAATGGGAGAAAATATTTGCAGGTTATACCTCCGATAAAGGTCTAATAACCAGAATCCACGGAGAACTCAAACATATTAGCAAGAAAAGAACACGTGACCCCATCTCAGGGTGGGCAAGGGACTTGAAGAGAAACTTGTCTAAAGAAGACAGACGCATGATCTACAAACACATGAAAAAAAGCTCATCATCCTTAATCATCAGAGAAATGCAAATCAAAACTACTTTGAGATATCACCTAACCCCAGTAACAGTAGCCCACATAACAAAATCCCAAACCAGAGATGTTGGTGTGGATGTGGAGAAAAGGGAACACTACTACACCGCTGGTGGGAATGCACACTAATACGTTCCTTCTGGAAAGACGTTTGGAGAATACTTAGAGACCTAAAAATAAACCTGCCATTTGATCCTATAATTCCTTTACTAGGTTTATACCCAGAAGACCAAAAATCACAATATAACAAAGACATCTGTACCAGAATGTTTATTTCAGCCCAATTCATAATTGCTAAGTCATGGAAGAAGCCCAAGTGCCCATCGACCCACGAATGGACTAGCAAATTGTGGTACATGCATACCATGGAATATTATGCAGCCTTAAAGAAAGATGGAGACTTTACCTCTTTCGTGTTTACATGGATGAAGCTGGAACACATTCTTCTTAGCAAAGTATCTCAGGAATGGAAGAAAAAGTATCCAGTGTACTCAGCCCTACTATGAAGCTCAATTATAGCTTTCACATGAAGGCTATAACCCAACTATAAGACTATGAGAAAAGCGCCAAGGAAGGGGAAGGGAGGGGGGAGGTTAGGGTGGAGGGAGGGTTATGGGTGGGGCCACACCTATGGTGCATCTTAGAATGGGTACAGGTGAAACTTACTAAAGGCAGAATACAAATGTCTACATACAATAACTAAGAAAATGCCATGAAGGCTACGTTGAACGGTTTGATGAGAATATTTCAGATTGTATATGAAACCAGCACATTGTACCCCTTGATTGCACTAATGTACACAGCTATGATTTAACAATAAAAAAATAAATATTAAAGAAATAATAAAGTTCCAAATCAATGCAAATAACTTGTATATAATCATAAAGGCATAAACTTCCTCCATTAATTCAATATATATTTACTTAACATAAATTTATTTAGCATTTGCTTTATACAAGACATTGGGGATAAAGTGGCAAACCAGACTGATAAAGTCCTTAATCTCCTCAACTCGAATTCTTTTTTTTTTTTTTTTTTTTTTGTAGAGACAGAGTCTCACTGTACTGCCCTCGGTAGAGTGCAGTGGCGTCACACGGCTCACAGCAACCTCTAACTTGGGCTTACGCGATTCTCTTGCCTCAGCCTCCTAAGCAGCAGGGACTACAGGTGCCCGCCACAGCGCCCGGCTATTTTTTGGTTGCAGTTTGGCCGAGGCCGGGTTTGAACCCGCCACCTTCGGTATATGGGGCCGGCACCCTACTCACTGAGCCACAGGCACCACCCTCAACTCAAATTCTTATGAAGGAGTCAGATAACAAATATATGTAGCATAAAAATATGCTATATAAAATTTTAAGGATCCTGGGGTGTGGTGACTTGCCACAGTCTGAGCATTGCCCCCGTCTTTTTGTCCTTCACTTCCATTGCTGTTGAGTTTATTCCATTTTCTTCTCTCCAACAGCTGCTTTTCTTCTGCTTCTACCCAAACATTGTTTCCACATCACAACTTCTAGTTATCCATGATTTTTCTTTGCTCATAATTTCACCTTCCTCTTAACTTTTATTCCACTTCCTGGCCTTTCCTGAAGCATCCTACGCATTTTAAAGTCCAATTCCAGCTCACTAGTCCAGCTTTGATTATCCCAGAGACTCAGAGGCCTTGATCTGGGCCACTCTAAATGGATGTAGACCTCTCAAATTTGGATGAGGAGCCTACTTCAGTCATAGCCTCAGTCATAGCCTGAAGAAGAATATACCCTCTGCACAGAGTAGACTGTGATATTTTCTTTTTTTTTTTTATTTTTTTTTTATTTTTTTTTTAATTTTTTTTTTTTTTTTTTTTTTTTATTTTTGGCCGGGGCTGGGCTTGAACCCGCCACCTCCAGCATATGCGACCGGCGCCCTACCCGTTGAGCCACAGGCACCACCCTAGACTGTGATATTTTCTAAAAAAAAAAAAAAAAGCTTAGGGAAGGGAGACATTTCCCTTGAAGAAGCAGTAGGCTGGTCCATGAGTATTCTGCTAGTTAGAAGTGTGCAAAGACAAAAATCCCACTTGGACTGTAAGATTGTAGCTACCTGTTCAGTTCAAAATAAGGGTAGGGAGTCATTACAGACTCTCTGTCACAATGGCAAACTGAACTAAAACTAAAGTAAACCAAATTAAATAAAAAAGCTAGCACAACTATCATGATGTTGTGTTTTAGCAGAATACGTAAAAAATTCCTCTGTAGATGAAAAAAAAGACAAACCCTATGATTACAATTATTTTTGTGTGGTATAAACACATGGGAGTATGTGTCTGTAATAAATGGTCTGCTTTTGTTCCTGTATATCAAGGAAAATGAAATTAAACTGCAGATCATCAAAATAAGAACCACTAAAATGTTTAAGTGGATGA
This sequence comes from Nycticebus coucang, assembly GCF_027406575.1. Taxonomy (NCBI): domain Eukaryota; kingdom Metazoa; phylum Chordata; class Mammalia; order Primates; family Lorisidae; genus Nycticebus; species Nycticebus coucang. The sequence goes on along the minus strand of NC_069783.1, from coordinate 101,339,681 downwards.
GATGCGCTAAACAATTAAAACTATTCAGACTAGAAAGACAGAGATTGAATACAAGGGACAACAGTCAGACTACATGTATCAACAGTCGTACAAACCAGCTTCAGAGGCCAAGCCACCGTCTCTGCAGCAGCTGGTCCAGGATGGCCAGGACTTGGTCAGTGACTGGCCACTGCCCTACCTCCACCCTGACTTCCAGTGCAGGACCAACCAGGGAACACCAAGCATGCTGCTTCCAGGCCACTCACATAGGATGCCCCATTTCTAGCTGGCCCATCTCCAGCCTCCCCAGACCAATAGCCTCCAATTGAGCCAACAGCCTTCAACACCTGAAACCATCCCTTTTATCCCACTATGAAGCTGTTAGATTTCTGCCTTTGGGTGTCTGCCAAAAGCAAGCAATGGCGACTAACTCCCTGCTATAGACAGCTCTGAATAAATATCCTATTTATTTTCCATTAGTGGTCTTTGTTTATTTCTACAAGAAAAAAGTTTAGAAGGTGAAATGGTAAATATCTATAAAATCAGAAGTGATATGCACAAGGAGAGCAGGGTCTTAACCAATAAATGTTGTCCATTTAGGAGGACATCTCAATAATATGTCACTCAGTGTCTTTTATATTTGAAGTCGAGGTCAGGAAATGTTCCCTATGAAAATGATTATAACAAAGTAAGCATATCATACCACCATTCAAGAAAAATACTTATTCGTAAGAAATTCTTTGTAAGGTTGGTGTTGCTATATACAGTGCTATCTCTTTTTCTTCCAAGACCACAACATAAAAAAAAAAAAAATTACATAAGAGACTAATAACCCCACAGCGAGATGCAGAAGCCAAGATTTGTAAGGTCAAGTCCAGCGCAGACCCTGTCACCCTGCCTCTTTCAAGCAGCTTCTCCAGATATTTTTGGCACAGCCAGCACCCTACCCTAACATCTACCCTGCCCTTACAGGCCGTGCTCACCCCTGACCTTCTCCTTGTTACCTAGATGCATGAGTGAGTGAACACTGCCCCATGGGTCTCACTAGTGTTTCATGAGTCAGTTCTCTCAAGTAAATGTTAATTTTCTGAATCCAATAACACACTTGCTATAGTAACAACACTATTTAACTGACCCTAAAAGTTGACTTCAGAAGGAACCCCTGTCACCTGTCCTTGTTATATGCCTATGATCTTCTGCACAGTAGCTCTTCCCATACCATTACAGTTCCTTGTTTTCTCAATTGTATCCACTACCGTCTGGAAGGGTTTTAGGGCAATGACTTATTGTGTGCATGTGTGCATAGGGAGGGTGTTTTTGTTATTGATTTTGTGTGTGTGTCTCCTGTACCTATCAAAGTAGCTGGCATATAATGGGACCTTCATGCGGTATATTTTGTTTGCTGTTAACGCCTACCTGAGAACAATCTGACCTAGTGAGCAACTGGTAGATTTTGCATTCCAGGGGTCAGCAAACTTTTCCTGAAAGGGACAAGTGGTGAGTTTTAGGTTTGCAGGGCAGAGTCCCAGTGGCAACTACTCAACTCTACCTTAGGGGACCAAAGCAGCCAACTACACAATTCTACCCTAGTGGACCAAAGCAGCCAACTACACAATTCTACCCTAGTGGACCAAAGCAGCCCTAGAGAATTAGCAAACAAACATATGTGGCTGTATTAATACCACTTTCTTTACAAAAACAGAGGGCCAGATGTGACCTGAGGCACACAATACACCTACCCCAGACAGAATATCCACACTTCAAAGAGAGGTGGTAATTAAAAATATTCCGCAAATCCTAATCTGAGCGATACCTCATAATGACCATGGGCCAGACCTCCAGACTCTTCTCAAGCATAATTTTGCCTACATTCTCAATGGAGATAAATGTTAAATTTCAGTTAGCAGTTAGTGGAAATAAAGTTGGACCCTGGCTAAAGAGCCCTGCTCCAGGAGGGATGGCATCTACTGCTTGTCTCCATAGTAACATCGTTCACTGAGAGATTACTTACCATGAGCCAAACACTTAACACGCATCGCTTCATTCAATCCCCAAAGAATGCTACAAAGTAGGCCTTATCATTTCTATTTTATACATAAAGAAATTGCAAGGTAACTTTTGAAATATCTTGTTGGAGGACGCAAGGCTTGTGTGAGGAAGACAATTTTCAGAGCAGGACTGCCTAACCTCAGAAGCTGAGTGCTTTTCTGACTTTGCAGACTCTCAGCAGGAGGCAGAAGAGCCAATGTGTGTTTTATAACAATGACCTACACTTATCAAATACACACGATATCTATTTGAAATATGATATTTGACTTTCTTTTAAATCTTGAAATCTGTCAAGCATTTAGGGTTAGAAGCAAACCCTAAATTAAATCGTCAAGGTTTAATTTAACAACTGCATCAGAATTCTATTCATTATCTAAACAAAAGGCAACAAATTGCACATTTGTAAAGAAAAACGGCTTCATGTAAAATAGTTGTAGCTATTTCAAAAATAGAAAACATAGTTTTCTACAAAAAAATCAGGCTATGTTTATCTACACACATTTGAAATGTATTTACAAGTTCCAGTTTTTAAGTTCTTGCCAACAAATTAATTGAATTTTTAAAAACTATCATGTATACAACTTGCTGTGTACTCCACTTCTGGCAGATTTTTAAGTTTCTTCTTTTTTATTCATAGTCTTCCTCAATACAGATTCTACTAAAAAAAAGCATGAGGAATTTTCTTGCAAAAAAAAAAAAAAGTCACACACAAAAATAGTCCTGTTATATAACTGGCTTAACACATACATTAAAAAGACTGTAAAAGTTAGTTTGTTCTCTGATAGATTTTGACCTCAACTCAAAAGGAGTCCCTTTTCAAAGGATACAGAAGAACTGCAGAAACAGTGGCTAAATTCCCAAATGTACTACTGGAATTTTTCTTTTTTCAGATGCTAATAAAGTTTTTTTTTTCTTTCCTCACACACACACACACACACACACACACACACTCATTCAAAAAATTCTTTGTTAGAGTTCAAAGGCTTTCAAGCTCCCCAACCTCCTGCTTGGCAGTCCTTGCATTGACTTTGCACCTGCCCTACCCCCCCACCCCCCTAAGGAACCCTCTGTGTTAGGGGCACCTCAAAAAGCCCTCCACTGGCTCAGAGGTCTCCTTGCTCTATTAACCTTCCCTGAAGACACTGAAAAACTTGTAACTCATCCTTTCTTTTCAAAGATTTTTAAAAAATCAACCTTTTCTCTCTTTTTAAAAATAACAATTTAATGTTTAGCTTGTTTTGGAGCCCTCCCCAGTCAAAGATTGCACAAGTGAAGGTTCTTACAGCTCAATCATCTACATGGTCCATATGTTATATTTTTGGAGAGGCAAGATGTTAAACACAAGCTCTAATAAATGCAGTGAGGATATGTGAAATCAGGACTTGTAATATTTACATTTCTCCTTTGACCATGATTTTGCCTCATTGTAATTAATAAACAAAGACAGAGAACTCTGAGCATAAGAGGGGGGAAAATAAAAAAAAACACCCATTGTCTATTTGATTTGGGGTTTCAGCTTTCTTTTTTAACCATTTTGTAGAAACATTCAAAGTTTCAAGCTCTATTATCTCATTCTAGTCTTGCTTTTCCTCATTTAATTTTTTACTTATACCTTTTATTCTCTCTTTCATAACCTCATACCAGACCTCAAATAGAGAAAAAAAGAGGTAAGGAAATAGTATTACTGGGTAGTAATTCCCAGATATGTTTGGAGGTCAGATTAGAATGCAGGGATCAGACTTACCTTGGACTTGGGATTCATGCAACATAAGTCACCATCAGGGTGGACGTGGTGGTTTGTGCTTTAAGAATACTGATATGGGGTGGCACCTGTGGCTCAAGGAGTAGGACACCAGCCCCATATACCGGCCCCGGCCAAAACTGCAAAAAAAAAAGAATACTGATATGATTGTACAATGAAAAGAAATCCTATGGAGGAATATAGTTTTGTTATTTAGCTTCAAGTCTATTCCCAAATTGCTCTCATGGCTGACAAAAGAGCAACACGCAGGCACTCTTCTTGTCAAGTGGTACCAAACATTCAGATGAGAAGTAAAAAAGAGAAACCTGTCAAATCCCCTATCATTGAATAGTCATGAAGTGAAACACCCAGGTCTTTGGAAACATCAAACACAACCTTTTGATGTTATCTCTGAAGCTAAAATTTGATGAAAGCTGCCTGTGTTTCTCACATAAAAATCACAGTGTCTTATGGATGGGGTGACACAGAGTTAGAAAAGGAGGCATGATGAAGAGGGTGTACTGGGGGCTGGGATGTCACTCACGTGGCAGATGAGAGGATAGGGAGTGGGGAGCCTCTTGGAAAGGTGTGGTTCTCAGGAAATGGAATGTAGTACAACTGCCCAAGAGAGGCTGACAGCTAACACTTACTGAAGGTGCATGGTCCACCTGTATGGGGTCAAGAACTTCACGTGTGTATTACTAGTAAATATTAGTAAGTATATTTACTTACTAACAAGTATAAAATATTAGTAAGTATATTTACAAATAATATTTACTAGTAATAGTAGCTGTGCCTTATAGAGTGACTACTATATATAAAGAACTGCTCTAAGCACTTTACATTTAGTCTTTTAGTTCTCACAACCACCTATTAACTTAGCCCCATTTAATGGATCAGGGAATTAAGAAATAAGGAATTCAACCCATTTGAATCAATGTACCTAGGCAAGTCTGAATTTGTGGGAAGCAAGAATTTGTAGAGGGTGCTACAATGTGTACCATGTTCCATATGTCCCTGGAAATCTGGGGCCATCTCACGCTAAGTGTTCTTCTTGGGATCACCCTTACTCACTCACACAGTGATAACTAGGAATATCTATCGTTCATGGAAGGTTCCTTGTGTAAACACTGTGCCAACACCTTCATGGGTATTACATTTCTGTCTTTTATTATTTTTTTCTACTTAGAAAACTGAAGCCCAAAGGGGTTAATTAATTTGCCCAAAGTCACACAGCTACTAAATAAAGGAGACTGGATTCATGCTGGGAGGTTGAGTCTTGCAGGACATGCTGCACCTCTGTGTTCATTTTTCAGCAAATACTAGTGGCAAGGTCTGGATTGAAATTAGGGATGCTGAGATGACAGAGAAAACTCCTTACCAGAGAGGAGTTAAGGGTTCATGGAATAACACGTATACAAACCAGCAATTGCAATATTTTAAAATGGTTGTTTTAATTAAATGGAGCACAGTGTCAGGAAAGCACTTCATAAAGGACTGGGTATTGGACCCATCATTTGAAGCCTATGTGGGAAGTTAACAGGCAGACTGATGTTGCACTAGAGGCAAAGACGGGTTTGAAAGAGAATAAGGAAATGCATTTTTGTTTGTCACAGCTGTACAAGAGCTTTTTAACAAGCAAAGAGTGTTTTACTGCAATGCCAAAATCTTTGGCATGAGCTCATGCCATGTTGTAGCCTATGTTCCTTCCTCCCTCTCCACATAGTTCCATCCTACTGCACTCAATTTCTTCTCAGCCTTAAGAGTCATTATTCCTCTGGCAGATTTAAATCACGTCCTCCTTTTGGGCAGTACTTATCCTCTTATATTGTAATTGTTTGTTTCCATCTCTGTCCCACCATTGAATTGTGAGCTTTAGAGATAAATGTGGGAGGCGTCACATATTCATCAGCTTTAGTTCCAAGAAACTCATGATGTTTCAATGAAATCGAAAACAATAGAAAAATTACTAAAACCAAAAGCTGGTTATTCTAAGAGATCAATAAAACAAAAAAACTTGTAGCCAGACTAACGATAAAAAAAGAGAAGACACAAATTACTAATATCAGCAATGAAAGAGGGTTCATCTCTACTGATCCTATGACATCAAACAGAAAATTGAAAAAACATATGGAAGAACTCAATTTTCACAAATCTGATCAATTAGATGAAATAGACTAATTTCTTTGGCATATAGACACACTATATGCCAAAACTCACAAAAGGAGAAAAAGATAATCAAGATAAGCGTATATTCATTAATAACATTAAATAGATAATTAACAACATTCCAAAAAACAAAACACCAAGACCAGATAGTGCCTGGGCCAAAGAAAAAGTATTTTATGCGTTATATGAAATATTTAAGGAAGAGATGATACAAATTCTCTGAAATCTCTTCCAGGAAATTGCAGCTTATAAGGTTAACATACAAAAGTCAATTTCTGACTTACCAACTTCCTAACTCATTCTAAAAGTCTAGCATTATCATTATATCTAAACCACACAAATACATTACAAGCATTGAAAACCACAGACCTATATCTTTCATAAACATACATGCAAAAATCCTCAATGAAACCTTAGCAAATTGAATCCAAAAATTTACAAAAGAATTATATTATCCAACCAACTGAGATTTATTCCAGGTATGTAAGACTGGTCCAACATTCAAAATCAACTAATGCAATCCATCATCAAAATAAAAATGAAAAATCCTAACATTTATCAATATATAAAGAAAAAGCATTTGACAATATACAACATCTACTTATGGTTAAAGAAGAAAAACTCTCTGAAAACTGGGAATAAAAGCGAACTTTCTCAACCTAATAATGTACCTTTATAAAACACACACACATATACACATATAGGAAGCATCATACTTTAATGGTGAGGAAATAGATGCTTCCCTCCTGAGATAAGACATGAGGTGAGATGAGATGAGACATGAGACATCTCACCACTCAAATTCAACATTATGTTGGAAGTCCTTGCTAATCAATAAGACAAGAAAATAAAGACAAGGTAGAAAGACTGAAAAGAAAAAAATAAACTGCTTTTGTTGCAGATTAGATGATTGTCTATGTAAAAATTCCCAAGAACTAACAACAATCACAACAAAAATACTGAAATTAAAAGGAGATCATAGCAAGATTGCACTTACAAGGTTAACATACAAAAGTCAATTTCTGACATACCAACAATGAACAATTAGAATGTAAAATTAAAAACACATTACCATTTATATTAGCACCAAAAAATGAAATACCTAAGTATGATTCTAACACAATATGTATAAGATCTCTCTCTCTCCTTTTTTTTCTTTTTTAAGACAGAGTCTGACAGTCTGTAGCCCTGGGTAGAGTGTCATGGTGTCACAGCTCACAGCAACCTCAAAATCCTAAGTTCAAGTGATCCTCTTACCTCAGGAGGATCTGAGGACTCCCCAGGAGCTGGGACTACAGGTGCCCACAATACCTGGCTAGTTTTTCTATTTAGTAGGGATGGGCTCTCACTCTTGCTCAGACTAGTTTTGAACTCCTGAGCTCAATAAATCCACCTGTCTTAGCCTTCCAGAGTGTTAGGATTATAGGCATGAGCCACTGGGCCCAGCTAAAATAAATGAACAAGCTTTATGAAGAAAACTACAAAACTTTGATGATAGAAATAAAAGGCCCAAATAAATTGAACTATCTCCCATGTTCATGGATAGGAAGACTCCATATTGTCAAGACACCAGTTCTTCCCAATGTGATCTACAGATTCAGTGAAATCCCTGTCAAAATCATAGCAAGTCACTATGCAAATATCCACAAGATAATTCTGAAGTTCACGAGGAAAGGCAAAAAATTTAGAATAGTCAATACACTAATGTGTAAGTCAGATGACTAACACCACCTAACAAGAAAACAACAAACCAATATCTGTGATAAATATTGATGCAAATATTCTCAACAAAATACTACTACATTATGTTTCAACATTACATTAAAATGTGTATACACAATGGTCAAGCAGAATTTATTCTCACAATTTGAGGATGATTCAAGATAGGAAAATCAATTAATGCAGTACACAACATTAACAGAATGAAAGATGGAAACAGATAATCATCTTGACTGATGCTACAAAAGCACTCAATACCCACTTAATGGGCATAATGTAAGGGTATATGACATACCTCTTGGGTGAGGGACACAACTATAAGAAGGACTCTACCTAACAAATGCAAATATTGTAACCTAGTTGTTTGTACTCTCACATTAATCTGAAATAAAATTAAAATTAAAAAATAAATAAATTTTTTAAAAAACACTCAACAAAATTCAACACCTGTTCATGATAAAAGACACTCTACAAACTAAAAATAGAAGAAAACTATCTTGACATAATAAAGGTCATATATAAAAAGCCCACAACTGACATTACATTCAATAGTGAAAAACCAACAGACTTTTGTCTAATATCGGTAACAAGATAATGATATATGCTTCTACAATTCTGTTCCATAGAATTCTGGAAGTTCTATCCAGGACAATTGGGCAAGAAACAGAAATAAAAGCCATAAAAATCTAAAAGAAAGACTAAAAATATCTTTGAAGATGACATGATCTTATGTTTGGAAAACACTAAAAATTCCACACAAAGAAAACCCAAGTAGAGATAAATTAATTCAAAAAAGATGCAGAACACAAATTAACATGCAAAAATTAGTTATGTTTCTATGCACTAACAATAAAAAATCTGAAAAGGAAAATAATTTTAAAATCTCATTTATAATAGCATCAAAAGGAATAAAATACTTGGAAATAAACTTACCCTGAGATGAAAAACTTATACAATAAAAACTATAAAGTATTGCTGAAAATAATAAAAGAAGACACAAATAAATGGAAAGACATCCTGTGTACATGAGTTAAAAAACTTACCATTATTAAGATGTCAATGGTATTCAAAGCAATCTACAGATTCAATGCAGTCCCTATTAAAATCCCTTTGTCAATTTTTATTGTTTTGCCCAAATAGAAAAAAAATCCTAAAATTCATATGGAACCTCAAGGGATCTCAAATAACCAAAACAATCTGGAAAAAAAAAAAAAAAAAGAACAAAATTGGGCAGCGCCTGTGGCTCAAAGGAGTGGGGCGCCGGCCCCATGTGGGTGGGTTCAAACCCAGCCCCGGCCAAAAACTGCAAAAAAAAGAACAAAATTAAATGACTCATATTTTGTAATTTAAAAACGTATTACATGGCTGGGCATAATGGCTCATGCCTATAATCCTAGCACTCTGGGAGGCTGAGGCACGTGGATTGCTTGAGATCAGGAGTTCAAGACCAGCCTCAACAAAAGCGAGATGGCGTCTCTACCAAAAATAGAAAAAATGGCTGAACGTGGTAGTGCATACCTGTAGTCTAGCTACTCAGGAGGTGAGGCAAGAGGATTGCTTAAGCCCAAAAGTTTGAAATTGTTCTGAGCTATAACACCAGGACACTCTATCCAGCGCAAAAGAGTAAGACTCTATTACAAAATAAATAAAGACATATAAAGAAATTTTTTAAAAATTACAAAGCCACACTAATCAAAATAGTGTGGTATTGGCAAAAAGATAGGCATATAAATTAATAGTCTAGAAAGCACAGAAATAAATCTATGCATATACATCAACTGATTTTTGACAAAGGTGCCGAGGCCACTCAGTGGGGAAAGACAGTCTCTTCAACAAAAGATATAGGGAAAACTAGAAATCCACAAATCAAAGAATAAAGTTGTGACCTCTTCTTATTCCACATAAAAAACAATTAACTCACAACAGATTAAAGACTTAAATGTACATATTAGTTCATTTTCTGTTGCTATGACAGAACACTACCAACTGGGTAATTTATAAAGAAAAGAAATCCATTTGGCTCCCAATTCTAGAGGATACAAGGTACAAGCACATGGTGACGCCACTGGTGAGGGCTTTCGTGCTGTATGATAACGTGGTGGCAGAGCAGAAGGGCAAGTAAGAGCAAAAGCATGTGAGGTGGACTTGCTTTGTAACAACCAGCTATCTCAGTAACCACATCAACCCATTCATGAGATCTCTACTCCGATCGACATGAACACCTCCCAGTAAGCCTCACCTCTCAACACCATGGCATCGGGAATCACCCTTCCAACACAGGAATTCTGGGGGACAAACTTTCAAACAATAGCAATTGTAAGGCTCAAAACTATAAGCCACCTGGAAAAAAACATAGGGGGAAAGCTTCATGACATTGGATTTGGCAATAATTTCTGGGTTATAACACCAAAAACAAAAGCAACAAAAATAGACAAATGAAACTATATCAAACTTAAAAACTTTCATGCAACAACAGATAGTATTAATAATGTGAAAAGACAACCTTTGGAGTAAAAACTATTTGCAAATCATACATATGATGAGGGGTCAATATCCACAATATATAAAGAAGTAATACAACTTAATAACAAAAAGTCAAATAAACTTATTTAAAAATGGGCAAAGGACTTGAATCAAAATTCTTCCGAAGATAATACATATAAAAATGGCTAACAAGCATATGAGAAGATGCTCTACATCACTAATCACCAGAGGAATGGAAATCAAAAGAATAAGTTCTCATACCAAAAATAAAAAGAGAATAACCACATAATCCAGCAATTCACTAGTGGGTATATGTATAAAGAATTGAAAGCAGGGTCTCCAAGACAGATTTGCACACGAATGTTAACAGCATATTATTCACAATAGCCAAAAAGGGTGGAAGCAACTCAAGGGTCCATTGCTGGATGAATAGATAGCAAATACATGCCACACACTGAAATACCTCTGAGTCTTAAAAAAGAAGAAAATCTTGTTACCTGCTATCACATGGATGTACCCTGAGGATGAAAGAGTTAAAAATATGCCACTCTGGCATGGTCACTATTTAGTTTAAAGAAACTTTAAAAATAGCAGGTGCACAAAGATTACTCTGAACTTTGGGCTATGTCTTCAAAACAGAAGATGAAATTTCCATCTTGTCAAGGGTGAGGAAATTGAGGTCAAAGGAATTGTGGACAGGCCAACCTTGTCCTTGTCACCCCTCCAAGGACATTATGTGAAGTGAAATAAGTCAATCACACAAACGCAAATACTGTGTGACTCCACTTATATGAGGTCCTGAGAAGTAACCAAATTCACAGAGACAGAAGATAGAGTGGAGATCTCCAGGGGCTGAGAGGAGGGAAAATGGGGAGTTGTTTAATTGGTATGGTTTCTGCTCTGCAGGATTAAATGGTTCTGGAGAGCTGTTTCACAATGGTGTGAATATACTTCACTACAGAACTGCACACTTTAGAATAGTTAAGATGGCATATTTTACATATTTTTTCATCATAAAAACATTTTTTTAAATTAGTAGTTGCCGAAGGTTGGGGAGTGGGAGGTGAAGAAGGATGACTCCATCCATTATAATGGTGGATGCATGACATTACACACTTGTGAAAATGCATTAAATATACAGCACTAGGTGTGAAGCTCAGTGTTAACTGTGGACTTCAGTTAATAATCGTGTATCCATATTTCCTTATCAATTACAACAAATACGCCACTCTAATGCAAAATGTTAATAACAGGGGAAACTGGAGGGAGGGAAGCACATGGAAACTGCACTTTCTGTTTGATTTTTCTATCAACTTAAAACTGCTCTAAAGAATAAATTCCATTAAGTAAAATTAACTAACTTAAAAGGAAGCATAGATAAGGACAAATCACTCTTCCACTGCTGTGTTTCCATGTTATCAAAGTGTTGTCTTGCCCTGTGTAGACCCCTAATTATAAATGTTCCCCTTAATATTTATACTTTCTTCCACGGGTCTTCTGTAATCTGTATTAATTCCAGCATTGCAGAACTTTAATGATCACTTCACTTTAGAAACCTCTATACCGTCCACAGATTCTGAGTCTATGTCTGCCCGCCTGTGCCATCTTCACATTCTCTCACTCCCAGCTGTTCACATCTTTCTCTGCTGTTTAATGTATCCAGAGGTGTAAAATAAGCATAAACTTCTCCCCTCAAACAATAGAATTATAGTGTCCCTGCCACACACGTCCCCAAGCAGATGAGAGATTAGAGTGTGCCAGGTTAGAAGTAGGACTTCTCAAGGGCATCTCTGTGTCTCATCAGAGCCTGTGGGACATTGGTCTTGTTTATTTTCATAACTGTCCCACAGAAATGCACCTACAAAGAATCTGATGGCTGCCCATATTTTCAGCTGTTCTCTCTCTGTGTTTCTGTCCTCACAGAGCTCTGCAGTCAGAAGCCCTTTGCTCAGTTCCTAGCAGTACTGAATACACTGGGAAAGGACTCCAAGAAACCAACAGAAGAGGGATCCTGGTACTTTTTTTATTTGCCATGATCCTGACAAGTACACATTTGTTAATGTTAGCAGATAACGCTCTAGTATTCACTATGTATGTGTTTTACCTTATCATATGTTAATATAAGCTCCATCACTTTAAAGATGAGATCGTCTGGTTCAACCTTGTACTGAAAACGGCTTTTATTGCATTATAGCATCCTGACTGTCCTTTTCAGATTTACAAAAAGTACAAATGACTTTCAAGTATTTCCACCATCCACAGATTTCACAATTCACACAAAACTGAGAACAGGAATTCATGTGGACTTGCTGACCTAAAGAAGTAGACTATTCCGGCTCACTGTCATCTACCCACTGGATAGATGATAAAGGACTGATATCCAAAATATTCATCATGACAAAATTATACACTTGGAGTAGTAAAAGCAAGGCAAACTTTAGGTAAAATTATCAAACATTAAAAAGATCCTCCAATCTCCTCATCCATAAAGAAATCAGAAGGATGATGAGAAAGATTGTACCCAGAATCATCTCACCAATGACTTGGATGGGAAGAGTTGTAACAAAATTCAGGCCACCAGCTACTCTGATATTTCACATCTCTGAACTTGCTAGCGTATGATGATAATGCTTTTGTAACTTAACTGTTAAAACCTAAACAAAACAAGAAAAATTTTTAATTACATCAGATGCTTTAAGTTGCTTGGTTTAAGCAATAAACAGATGTATTACAATGAAAAATCCAGATGCTGGGTAGTTTGACAATTGGCTGACTGGAAGTCACAACAACTTCCCCAAGAACTCAGATTCTGTCCGCCTTTTTTCTGCTATTTGGTGGGCACTTACTATCCCACTTACGTCTTCATGTTGCAGAAAGGCTGAAGGTGAAGCATCCCGTCTTCACCTTGCAACAGTTGAGAACTGGGGAGAGCAGGTATTTCTCTGTACCAATTTGAATAATGACGAGAACCTTGGTAGAGACCCCGCCAATGAAGACTTCTGTTGGGATATTTGCACCATTTTTTAAATCAGGTTGTTTGTTATCTTATTGTTGAGTTTTAAGTGTTCTTTGAATATTTTGGATACCAGTCCTGGGTTTGCAGATATTTTTCCCAGGCTCTGGCTGACTTTTCATGCTCTTTCCACTGTTGCACACAGAGCCCAATTTTTTCATTTTATTCAAGTTCAGCTTCTTAATTTTCTTTTTCTTTCTCTTTCTTTTGGTATCTAAAAAGTCATCAGCAAACACAAGACCACCTAAATTTTATCCAGTGTTATCTTTTAGAAGTTTTATAGTTTTGAATTTTCTAATTATGGCAATTCTATTCCTCTTATCAGTGTTTTCTTATCAGTGTTTATAGGAATGGACAGAAACACATTTGCATTCCTACAACAATCTCTGGTAAGAGGAATAGGATAACTACAATTAATTTTAATTATTGATTATCAAACATCTTCCAACACTGGAATCATCTGACATATTAATCAGGATTCTCCAGAGAAACAGAAAAAATGGAATATGCATGCACGATTTATTGTAAGAAATCGTTTCACATAATTATGGAGAAAGAGGAGCCCAAAATTCTCAGTTTAGGCTAGTATTTGGGCTGGCAGGGTGACAACCCAGAAGAGTGGATGGTAAGCTTCTGACAGCATCTGAAGGAGTCTGATAGAGAGCCGCCACGTCTTGCTCAGAGAGGCCTATATTTTTTGTTCTATTCACACCTTCAGCTGATTAGGTGAGCCTGACCCACATTATGGTATACAATTAGCTTATTTCAAGTTCACTAATTTAAATGCTAACCTCATCTAAAAACATCCTCCAGGTTGACACATAAAATTATCCATCACAAGTCTACACTTGTCAACTTGGCACCCACATGCATCTCCTTAAAGTACCTAACCTCCGAATGAAGACAAAAACAAGCTCATAGTTCAGCCTACCCCAAGTGCAACCAAAAATGCACCAACTATCCAGAAAAGAAAATGAAAAATCTGGCTTAGTGCCCATACTTAGTGATTAGGGCACCGGCCACATACACCAAGGCAGGTGGGTTCAAACCCAGCCCAGGCCTGCTAAACAATGACAACTGCAACAAAAAAATAGTGGGCTTGTGGCTGACACCTGTATTCCCAGCTACTTGGGAGGCTGAGGCAAGAGAATCACTTAACCCCAATAGTTTGAGGTTGCTGAAAGCTGTGATGCCATAGCACTCTACCAAGGGTGACATAGTAAGACTCTGTCTCAAAAAAAAAAGGAAACCAAAGAAAAAAGAAAATGAAAAATCCTTAAATGGTGATTACTCTTCTTGAGCTCCCATAACTTAAATACTATGATATAAAGCCAATATAACTCAAGTTACAGGAAAGAGGATAAGACAGGGAGGAAAACAAAGATATTTGCTACATATGCATGAATATACATATAGTTATACATGGTGTAACAACATTTTGGTCAACAACAAATCACATAATATGATGGTGGTCCACAAGTGTATAATACCACATTTTTAGTGAATCTTTTCTATCTTGAGATGCACAAATACTTACCATTGTGTCCAATTGTCTACTGTATTCACTATTATCACATGTGATACAGGTGTGTAGCCCAGGAGCAGTAGGCCACACCACATAGCCTAGTTGGGTGGTAGACTACACCATCTAGGTTTGTGTGAGTGCACTCCATGGTGTTTTCACTATGACAAACTATTTTAGGAATGCATTTCTCAGAACACATCCTCATCATTGAGTAATGTATAACTACACATATACACAGCAGCAAATAACAGGTGCTGATGTGGAACATATACATGGCTGGGCAATATTAGCCCATGCCTGTAAGGTATCACGACTTAGTGGTGCAGTAACTAAGGTGACAAAAGGCCTCTATCCCACTCTATCAATCCAGCTGCTTCAGGATGATAAGGAACAGGATTAAGACCAGTGAATGCCATGAGCACGGGCCCATTACTGCACTTCATTTGCTGTGAGCTGAGTTGTTGATCTGAACCAGTACTGTGTGGCTTAGCAAGATGGTGGATAAAGCATTTTGTAAGTCCCTGATTGGCAGTTTTGGCAAAAAAAAAAAAAAAAAAAAATTGCATAGAGTGAAGGCAAATATGTGTCTAGGGCAAATGTCTAATCCAGTAAGAAACAAATACAACCCCTTCCATGATGGAACTGGTCCAGTGTAATCAACAAACAACCAGGTAGCACTTGCCTCTTACTGGAATAGACTAACACTCAAGAGACAGTGCCATATTGGGAACTCAGTGAGGCCTCTCTGCTAGGCCCTCAGCAGCAGCCATAGCCAGGTCGGCCTTGATGAGTGAAAGCCCGTGTTGCTGAGCCCATGCACAATCTCCATCCCTTCCACCATGGCCAATATTTTTGTGAGTCCAGTGCATGATGACAAGGGTGGCTGGAAAAAGAGGCTGACTGGTATTCACAGATCAACTTAGTTAAAATCCTCTTCTCTAAGGTCACTGTGTGGTGAGCATTCACAGGGCACACAAATAGCTTCACATTTTTGCCCATTCAGAAATGTCTATCCTTATACCACTTCCTCAAACATTTTTGTTACCAATTTTTCTAACCACATTCTTTTCAATTTCTTGACCATCTAAACAAATCAATGGTCACTGGCCATAAATCAGTATCTGATGGCACCTCTAGCCATTTCTCTTTCCAAGCAAAATAAGCAACCAGGGACATTGCTCCAAGTTAGGCCCATTGGGACGATTTCCCTGCATCACTGTTCAGAAAGGTCCCAGAAAGAGGCTCCCGTGCTGCTGCTGTCCACTTGCAGGTGGTGCCCGCATATTGCGAAGAGGAATCTGTAAAACCAGGCCCAAGTCTTCTTTCCTCTGCAGATCAATCCAAGGGAACTCCCCGGAGCCCACAGGTGCAACTTAGAGGAGGTAGGGCAGGGTAGCAGGAGTGGGGGCTGCGGCTTCATGTCAATCATCTGTGCCTTCAGGGCCTGCCTGAGCTTAGTCTCACATGAGCCCCTCTGTCTGCCTGCTGCTGTGCATGCCAAACTTCATGGACTGGAGGATCAGATAACACCAGTTCATGACAGGCATTGCAGGCCCTGTGGTAACTTGGTGGATCAAGCTAAATTTCCAGTCTCTACTAAATCCAGTAGCAAGCCAAGAGCTGTTTCTCCAAAGAAGAGCAGTCATCTGGGGAGGATGGTAGGGCTCTGCTTTATAATTCTCAAAGCGAGCCTGCACTGCAATTTACCCACCCGGCATGCCAAAAGTGCCAAACAGCATCCAAATCTGCTACTGAGATTTCAACCACCATTGGATCTCCTGGGTCACATGGGCCAAGCAGTAGAGCATCTTGCAAAGCAGCCTGGACATTATAGAAATGTCTTCTCTTCTGAGCCCCACTCAAAACTAGCAGCTTTTAGGGTCACTGTACAAATGGGCCACAATAATGTAACTGAATGAGGAATATGTCGCCTCCAAAATCCCAAGAGGCTCACTAGGCTTTCTGCCTCTTTCTTTTTTGTGGCAAGAGGGGCTAAATGCAAAAAATTCTCCTTTATCTTAGAAAAAATATCTCAACATGCTCCCACAGCACCGGACCCCTTGAAAATTGAGAGGTGGAAGGTCTCTGGATCTTTGCCAGGTTGATGCCTAGCCCTCTGGTAGGCATATAACTTTATCCAAGTTCTAGAGCATTGCTACTTCTTGTCCAGTAGATCCAGTCAGTACAATCCATCAGTGTAATGGACATGTGCGGTATCTTGGAGGAAGGCATGGTGATCAAGATCACTGCAAACTAAATTATGATGTAGTGCTGGAGAATCGCGACTCCCCTGAGGTCAGACAATGAGGGTGTGTTGCTGCCCCTGCCAACTGAAGACCAACTTCTAATTTCCTGTGGGGCTTATGAACAGGGCTGGAGAAAAAAAAAGCATTTTTCAGATCAATAGCTGCATATCAGGTAGCAGGAGATGTATTAATTTGCTCAAACAATGAAACCACATCTGTATAGCAGCTTCAGTTAGAGTTAACACCTGGTTTAGCTTTTGGTAAACCACTGTCATTCTCCAAGATCCATCTGCCTTCCACAGAGGCCAAATAGGCAAAATGACTCTGTTTTTATAATTCAGGTTAGATTTTTATACACTTGACCTAGACCTTTTCTGGTTATACAGATCAGGTAAGACTCTGGCAGGTTTCCTATCTAGTTGGCTTCCAGGAACATCACTGTCAAATAGCCAATACCTTAGCTCTGTGGGAGTCAGAATGCCCTGCCTTGGTTTTGGCGGTGTTGTCCATTACCTTCACCACACCCACCTTGCCTTTGGAGGTTGAGTGCCAACCCATGGTGCTGCCACCCTTGCATTCAATTACTCCTGTTGCATTAGGTTTCCCAATTCAGTGTCTGCAGCTTCCCCTGAAAGGTCTGGCCTACAGAGAAGGGTGGTGAAAGAAAAGGTTGAGCTCAGGAATCAGAGGATCGGAGCTCTCCCAGGACAATGGGTCTTACCTCACAGATTTATTTCACCATACTGGTAAAAGTCTGTCTTCTTGATTCTCCCAATGTGGATGAATATGCCTTTAATGACAAATCCACTCTAACATCCCAACCTAAGCCTTTGAATCTCTTCCTCCACATTAAGTCCAAGCAGCTCAGGCATTTCCAGTTTGCCCGTCTTTTGGTCCATGTTTCGACCAACCAATGAAACCAACTGTTAGCTCCCTTGAGGACTCCATCAGCTCCAACATCAAATGCAGACTCTCTACTTAGGGAGCCCAATAAATTTGACCTGATTCAGCTTAATGTTTCTTCCACCATTACCCCTTGCTCTTAGTAGCCATGCTCACATCTATTCCCCAGACTTTTGTCTGTATGAATTAGAAAACTCACTTACCTACAGTTCTTTTGCAGTGTAGCATACCTCCTATGGGTCATACTTTGTATCTCATCTTTAGGGACCTGCTTTCATTTGAAGCAATGAGGTATGGTGGGGCTGGCCCTAAGCAGAGTAAACATTGTGTTACATAGCAACTGCTTGGGAGAGGCCATTGCAGTTTACTCAGGCAGTACCAGAGTTAATCCCTTAAGTAAAGGTTGAAGAGGCTGATGGCAGTGGGGTGGGCATGCTGCTGCCCTGGGAGGTAGAGTAGCTGCTTCCACTGGGCTGGGGAGATCTCTTCCACTGACAAAGAGACTCACTAGGGTTTAGGGGATCAATTTCCCCATCTCCATCAGTGTCTTCCCACATGCCCCCCATTTCAATTTATAACATCTCATTCTCTCTGAGTCAATAACCTCACTTTAGTGGTGGACACACTTTGGCCCTGGGAGTTCAACTTGTATTGTAATTCAACCAGTAACAGGATGAGATTCTGCACTGGTTTTTCGGCAATCTCACAGTCCTGCAGCTATGGGAGAAAAGGCTCTCCTGCAGGGCACCCATTGAAACCTTTCTATCAGTGTTTTTCAACTTTTTTTAATCTCATGGCATACTTGAACCTATAGCTAAACTTCCATGGCACACGTAAATTATGTTGGAAAAAAAAAAGTAAAACTAAAAAGTATATACTTACTATGCTTTGAACTTCTTTTGAAATAATTTAAATTAATGATATTTACATTTTTTGAGGCCCACCTAAGATCCTCTCATGGCACACCAGTTGAAAAACATTGCTTTTAGATCATTTATATGGCCCTTGAGCTGAAAATTCAAATTCCTGAGTTCAACATTTTCTTTCACCACTCTGTCCAGTGGCATTAGCCAGCTTTGGTTTTCCAAAAATGTTTGAAAGTATTGTATATACAGTCACCCAGCTCCTTGCTTCTTAAAAGCAGTGGGTTCTGAGTATTCAATGCTGGTATTTCGCAGCTCTTTATTGCCAGACCACAGGATAGACTATCAATGCTCTCTTTACTACTGAAAATAGAGTCATCAGCATCTTTAAATCTAATCAGATTACAGAGTCAGTTCCAGAAACCCCAGAACAAATTTAGAAAACTCATGCTTAAAATCCTGTTTCTCTGTAATCATTCTTGGTACCAAAATCCGTATTAGTCAGAGATCTTCAGAGAAACAGAACCTCTAGGTAACACACGTGTATATACCTATAGCATTTTCCCTCTCTCTCCACATTATATATACATACAGTAAAAGTGGTGTGTTATAAGAAATTGGCTCATGTAATTATGAAGGCTGGTGAGTCCAAAATCTGCAGTGTGGGCCAGCAGGCTGGGTGCCCAGAAATCCAGTGTTGCACATTAAGTCTGAAAGCAGCCTGCTGGAGAATTTCTTCTTGTTCCAAGAGGTCAGGCTTTGGATTGATTGGATGAAGTCCACCCTCATCATAATCCACAGAGAGCAATCTGCTTACTCAGAGTTCAGTGATTTCAATGTTAATCTCATTCCAAAACACCCTTGACACAGAAAATTAACCCTTTCTTCTGAAGAGCTTTTTAGAATACTGATGCCTAGAGATTCTGGTTTCCCTAGTCTGGGGTTCAGTCTGAGCATCTGGATATTTAAAAAGTCCCAGGGGTGATTCTATTATGCTGCCAATTGAACCTCTAGATTATATCAATTAAGCAAATTATGCACCCTTGCAGCCCATCCTTTCTGGAAGAAAGGTGCAGAAGGGCCCTACCACACTGGCTGGTTTTGGAGTTGGAACCCACTGCCCACCTATCACAAAGCTTAGAAAGGAATTCTTATTCTAATTGTTTATATTGTTCAGTAATACCTCCCATGTTTCTTGTTTTATATGTGACTGTTTAAATTTATATTGATTAAGGGCGGCGCCTGTGGCTCAGTTAGTAAGGCGCCGGCCCCATATAACAAGGGTGGCGGGTTCAAATCCAGCCCAGGCTGAACTGCAACCAAAAAATAGCCGGGCGTTGTGGCAGGCGCCTGTAGTCCCAGCTACTCGGGAGGCTGAGGCAAGAGAATCGCATAAGCCCAAGAGTTGGAGGTTGCTGTGAGCCGTGTGATGCCATGGCACTCTACCAAGGGCCATAAAGTGAAACTCTGTCTCTACAAAAAAAAAAAAAAAATTTACAAAAACAAACAAAAAAAAATTATATTGATTAAAAATAAATAAAACAATATTTCAACCTCAGTCACACCAAACCCTATCTGTGTGCTGGACGGTCACCTATGACTGGAGCCCATCACATTAGGCCAGCAGGACTAGACTGCTGTTATCTCCACAGATGTTCCCTTGCCTGGCACTGATCTGGAATAATGAATTCAGCTCCATTCAATCTGCTCTGTGCCAGAAAGGGAAGACATGGGGGTTATGAAGGCCCCCACCTACCCTCACAAAGCTTACTGTGCAGCTGAGGAAACATGGCATATGAACACATAATTATAACAAAATCTGACACTAGCGGGCAGCTCCTGTGGCTCAGTCGGTAAGGCGCCGGCCCCATATACCGAGGGTGGCGGGTTCAGACCCGGCCCCGGCCAAACTGCAAACAAAAAATAGCCGGGCGTTGTGGCGGGAGCCTGTACTCCCAGCTACTCGGGAGGCTGAGGCAAGAGAATCGCTTAAGCCCAGGAGCTGGAGGTTGCTGTGAGCTGTGTGAGGCCACGGCACTCTACCGAGGGCCATAAAGTGAGACTCTGTCTCTACAAAAAAAAAAAAAATCTGACACTAGCAACCATAATGCTCTCACTACACAAATATTTGGGAGGAAAAGATATCATAATTCATATATATTTTTTTTTTAATTGTTGGGGATTCATTGAGGGTGCAATAAGCCAGTTACACTGATTGCAATTGTTAGGTAAAGTCCCTCTTGCAATCATGTCTTGCCCCCATAAAGTGTGACACACACCAAGGCCCCACCCACCTCCCTCCTTCCCTCTTTCTGTTCCCCCCCATAACCTTAATTGTCATTAATTGTCGTCATATCAAAATTGAGTACATAGGATTCATGCTTCTCCATTCTTGTGATGCTTTACTAAGAATAATGTCTTCCACGTCCATCCAGGTTAATATGAAGGATGTAAAGTCTCCATTTTTTTAATGGCTGAATAGTATTCCATGGTATACATATACCACAGCTTGTTAATCCATTCCTGGGTTGGTGGGGATTTAGGCTGTTTCCACATTTTGGTGATTGTAAATTGAGCTGCAATAAACAGTCTAGTACAAGTGTCCTTATGATAAAAGGATTTTTTTCCTTCTGGGTAGATGCCCAGTAATGGGATTGCAGGATCAAATGGGAGGTCTAGCTTGAGTGCTTTGAGGTTTCTCCATACTTCCTTCCAGAAAGGTTGTACTAGTTTGCAGTCCCACCAGCAGTGTAAAAGTGTTCCCTTCTCTCCACATCCACGCCAGCATCTGCAGCTTTGAGATTTTGTGATGTGGGCCATTCTCACTGGGGTTAGATGATATCTCAGGGTTGTTTTGATTTGCATTTCTCTAATATATACAGATGATGAACATTTTTTCATGTGTTTGTTAGCCATTCATCTGTCATCTTTAGAGAAAGTTCTATTCATGTCTCTTGCCCATTGATATATGGGATTATTGGCTTTTTTCATGTGGATTAATTTGAGTTCTCTATAGATCCTAGTTATCAAGCTTTTGTCTGATTGAAAATATGCAAATATCCTTTCCCATTGTGTAGGTTGTCTCTTTGCTTTGGTTATTGTCTCCTTAGCTGTACAGAAGCTTTTCAGGTTAATGAAGCCCCATTTGTTTATTTTTGTTGTTGTTGCAATTGCCATGGCAGTCTTCTTCATGAAGTCTTCCCCCAGGCCAATATCTTCCAGTGTTTTTTCTATGCTTTCTTGGAGGATTTTTATTGTTTCATACCTTAAATTTAAGTCCTTTATCCATCTTGAATCAATTTTTGTGAGTGGGGAAAGGTGTGGGTCCAGTTTCAGTCTTTTACATGTAGACATCCAGTTCTCCCAACACCATTTATTGAATAGGGAGTCTTTCCGCCAAGGTAAGTTCTTGTTTGGTTTATCAAAGATTAGGTGGTTGTAAGATGTTAGTTTCGTTTCTTGGTTTTCAATTCAAATCCAAGTGTCTATGTCTCTGTTTTTGTGCCAGTACCAGGCTGTCTTCACCACTATGGCTTTGTAGTACAGACAAAAATCTGGTATACTGATGCCCCCAGCTTTATTTTTATTACTAAGGACAGCCTTAGCTATACGGGGTTTTTTCCGGTTCCATACGAAATGCAGAATCATTTTTTCCAAATCTTGAAAGTACGATGTAGGAACTTTGATAGGAATGGCATTGAATAGGTAGATTGCTTTAGGAAGTATAGACATTTTAACAATGTTGATTCTTCCCATCAATGAGCATGGTATGTTCTTCCATTTGTTAATATCCTCTGCTATTTCCTTTCTGAGGATTTCATAGTTTTCTTTATAGAGGTCCTTCACCTCCTTCGTTAGGTATACTCCTAGGTATTTCATTTTCTTTGAAACTATGGTGAAGGGAGTTGTGTCCTTAATTAGCTTCTCATCTTGACTGGTATTGGTGTACACAAAGGCTACTGACTTGTGGACATTGATTTTATATCCTGAAACATTACTGTATTTTTTGATGACTTCTAGGAGTCTTGTGGTTGAGTCTTTGGGGTTCTCTAAGTATAAGATCATGTCGTCAGCAAAGAGGGAGAGTTTGACCTCCTCTGCTCCCATTTGGATTCCCTTTATTTCCTTGTCTTGCCTAATTGTATTGGCTAGAACTTCCAGCACTATGTCGAATAGTAAAGGTAACAGAGGACAACCTTGTCTGGTTCCAGTTCTAAGAGGAAAAGCTTTCAGTTTTACTCCATTCAGTAAAATATTGGCTGTGGGTTTGTCATAGATAGCTTCAATCAGTTTTAGAAATGTGCCACCTATGCCTATACTCTTCAGTGTTCTAATTAGAAAAGGATGCTGGATTTTATCAAATGCTTTTTCTGCATCTATTGAGAGGATCATGTGATCTTTATTTTTGCCTCTGTTAATATGGTGGATAATGTTTATGGACTTCCGTAAGTTAAACCAGCCTTGCATCCCTGGGATGAAGTCTACTTGATCATGATGAATGGCTTTTTTGATGATAAGCTGTAATCTATTGGCTAGGATTTTGTTGAGAATTTTTGCGTCTATATTCATGAGTGAGATTGGTCTGGAATTCTCCTTTTTGTTTGGGTCATTTCCTGGTTTTGGTATCAGGGTGATGTTTGCTTCATAAAATGTGTTGGGGAAGATTCCTTCTTCCTCAATTTTTTGGAATAATTTCTGCAGTACAGGAATAAGCTCTTCCTTGAAGGTTTGATAGAATTCTGGTGTGAAGCCATCTGGACCAGGGCATTTTTTGGTTGGAAGCTTTTTTATTGTTTCTTTGATCTCAGTGCTTGAAATTTGTCTGTTCAGGAGGTCTATTTCTTCCTGGCTAAGTCTAGGGAGAGGGTGTGATTCCAAATATTGATCCATTTCCTTCACATTGTCAAATTTCTGGGCATAGAGTTTCTGGTAGTATTCAGAGATGATCTCTTGTATCTCTGTGGGATCAGTTGTTATTTCCCCTTTATCATTTCTGATTGAGGTTACTAGAGATTTTACTTTTCTATTTCTCATTAGTCTGGCCAATTGTTTATCTATTTTATTTATTTTTTCAAAAAACCAACTCCTTGTTTCATTAATTTTCTGAATGATTCTTTTGTTTTCAATTTCATTGATCTCTGATTTGATTTTGGATATTTCTTTTCTTCTACTGAGTTTAGGCTTAGATTGTTCTTCTTTTTCCAATTCCATAAGATCTCTTGTGAGATTGTTGATGTGCTCTCTTTCTGTTTTTCGAATGTAGGCATCTAAAGCGATGAATTTTCCTCTCAAAACTGCTTTTGCAGTATCCCACAGGTTTCGGTAGCTTGTGTCTTCATTGTTGTTATGCTCAAGGAAGTTAATGATTTCCTGTTTTATTTCTTCCTGCACCCATCTGTTATTCAACAGAAGATTGTTTAATTTCCATGCCTTTGGGTGGGGTTGAGCATTTTTGTTAGAGTTGAGTTCCACCTTTAGTGCCTTATGGTCTGAGAAGATACAAGGTAAAATTTCAATTCTTTTGATTCTGTTGATATTTGTTTTGTGTCCCAGGATATGATCAATTTTGGAGAATGTTCCATGGGGTGATGAGAAGAATGTATATTCTTTATCTTTGGGGTGAAGTGTTCTATATGCTATGTGTTCTATGTGTTCTATCAAGCACAGTTGTTCTAGGGTCTCATTTAAATCTCTTATATCTTTGTTTATCTCTGTTTAGAGGATCTGTCCAGCTCTGTAAGAGGAGTGTTAAAGTCCCCTGTTATGATGGTATTCTCAGATATCATATTGCTCAGACTGGGTAAGGTCTGCTTCAAGAATCTGGGAGCATTTAAATTGGGTGCATAAATATTTAGAATTGAAAAGTCTTCTTGTTGTAGTTTTCCCTTGACCAATAAAATGTGACCATCTTTGTCTTTTTTGGCTTTAGTTGCTTTAAATCCACATGTATCTGAAAATACGATTGCAACTCCTCTTTTCTTCTGAATTCCAGTTGCCTGAAAAATTGTCTTCCAACCCTTGACTCAGAGCTTTAATTTGTCTTTTGAAGCCAGGTGTGTTTCTTGCAGACAGCAAATGGATGGCTTGTGTTTTTTAATCCAGTCAGCCAGTCTATGTCTCTTCAGTGGGGAATTCAAGCCATTAACATTTACTGAGATAATTGCTAATTGTGGTAGTATTCTATTCGTCTTATTTTCTGAGAGTCCATTGCTTAGTTTTATCTTTTGCATCAGTGTGGAGGTTAGGTTCTGTCCTTTGATTTCTGAGTTCTTACTTTGCTGCTGATCCATTGTGGTGGTCAGTGTGCAGAACAGGTTGAAGTATTTCCTGTAGAGCTGGTCTTGTTGTGGTGAATTTCCTCAATGTTTGTATATCCGTAAATGATTTGATTTCTCCGTCAATTTTTAAGCTTAGCTTAGTAGGGTACAGAATTCTGGGCTGAAAATTTTTCTGTTTAAGTATATTAAAGGTAGATGACCATTGTCTTCTTGCTTGGAAAGTTTCATTAGAGAAGTCCGCAGTCACTCTGATGGATTTGCCCCTGTAGGTCAAGTGGTGCTTACTCCTGGCAGCTTGCAGAATCTTTTCTTTTGTCTTGACTTTGGATGGGTTCATCACAATGTGTCTTGGAGAAGCTTGGTTGGAGTTGAGGTGACCTGGGATCCAATATCCCTCTGAAAAGCGTGTGTCAGAATCTTTGGTGATATTTGGGAAATTTTCTTTTATAATATTCTCTAGTCTGGCTTCCATTCCCGTGGGGCATCTTCTTCCCCTTCTGGTATTCCTATAACTCATATGTTGGAATGCTTCATAACGTCCCATAATTCTGTCAGTGAATGCTTTCTCTCTCTTCTTTGCTGCCTCTTTAACTATCTGAGTTATCTCAAGAACTTTGTTCTCCACCTCCGAAATTCTTTCTTCTGCGTGGTCTAACCTGTTGCTGATACTTTCTTTTGTATCTTTAAGTTCCTGCTTCAGTTCCTTCAGCTCTGCTATATCCTTTCTATATTCTTCATATCATTCATCTCTTATTTGATTCTGTTTTTGGATTTCCTTTTGGTTATTCTCCACTTTATCAGCAGTTTCCTTCATTGTTTCCATCATTTCCTTCATTGTTTTCATCATGTGTATTCTAAATTCCCTTTCGGGCATTCCTAACATTTCTTCATAGGTGGAATCCTCTGCAGTAGCTACCTCATGGTCCCTTGGTGGGGGTTGGGGGGATGTGGAGTTGTTCTGGACTGGTTCTTCATGTAGCCAGGAGTTTTCTGCTGATTCTTCCTCATGAGTGATTTCTTTTATTATTTTCCTTGCCCTAATTTTCCTTTCACTTCCTCTTGCTCTGTAAGTGGCTGTGCCTATGGACTAGGGTTTCGATGAGTTTTTTTGGTACAGGACCAAAGGGATGAGAAGGTTGAAGAGCAAGAAGGGATAAAAGACAGAAGAAAAAAACTAAAAAGAAAGAAAGAAAAGAAAAAAGAGAAAGGAGAGGGGGTGGGTAATAGGGAATATTGACAGAGAGAAAAGAGGCACAGAAAGTGGGAGACAGAGCAATATAGGTACTTTGACACAACCTTAAAAAAAAAATCCATCCAACCTCTGGGGGTGCCTAGTTTAGTGGTTCCCTTGAGGTCAGCAGCTCTTTGCTAGCCTGATAAGACATAGTACCTCCACCTCCACCAAGTAGAGAGGAAAGAAAAAATGCTATAAACCAAAGCAAAACTAGCAAACAGAAAACTTTCACGGGGTAAAATTGGGGGAAAAAACAAATAATAGGAGTAGAAACCCTAGCAAAAATGAAGTTATAATTATTGAAAAAGGCAACAATGGGAAATTGTATTTAAACTAGAAAAATGGAGAATGAAAAGAAAGACAAAAAAGAAAAGAAAAATCTATACGGAAAAGGTTGAAATTAAAAAACAAAACAACAACAACAACAACAAACCCCAAAACAAAACAGAAAACAAAGCAGTATATATATTTTGTTGAATATTGTGTGGGCAACAGGTGATCTTCTTGGGTATGAGATGTTAATCACAATGCTGATACAACTGGATGCCTCTGCTGATTTCTCAAACCTCGCAGGGTGGAGACCCTAAATCTCTCTTCAGCCCTCTTAAAAGGCACTTTAAACTTCTATGCTTGGCTAAGCAGAAGCTTTCCCAGGAAAGCACTTGTCACTGGGATCTCTTCTGAAGTGGCTATCCACTTACGCAGTGTGCCAAAACCAGCCTCGGTCTGCCCCTGAGGGTTAAGGCTGTAAGGCAGCTCAGTCCCTGCCTTTAGGCTGCTCAGTCACTAGATTACTAGCTCCCACCTGATCCTTGCTCTGCGACCCTGAGGGCGGAGTTTGCTGGGGCAGTTCTCTCACAATGGCTCCATGCGGCCCACAGCCGAACACTATGAGCTCCGTCCAGCTCAGTGTCTCAGTCTGGGGCCCTAGACAATGCCCCAAATTCTCCACACTCCTGCCCAAGTTCTCCCAGGGAAGTTCAACTGAGTGCCAAGTCCAAAAACACCAAAACACCTCACAGGTAAGACCTTTCCAGTTTGCAGTCTCACTGCTGCTGTACTTACAGCTGCCGGCGGGATTAGACTGAACAAACACATGCAACCACTTGCCAGTTTTCCACTGCTTTTGTCCTCCTCTTGGGGTCCAGAAGTCTCTCGTTGACTCCCTGTGTCCTCAAAGGATGATTATAGGCAGATCTCACCAGCCAGAGATGCCTGGAATCTTGTCTCCCCAGACTCATGGTGCACAGTTGCAAAGAGACTGTTACTCAGCCTCCATCTTGCTCCTCCTGCCTGTTATTATTTTCTTAATAACAGTTTCTTTAGCTTTCTTCATTGTAGGAATACAGCATATAATACACATAACATACAAAATAGGTATTAATCTACTACTATGTTATTAGTGAAGTTTCTGGTCAACAGTAGGTTATTAGTAAAGTTTTAGGGTGTGTCAAAAGTTACACTCAGATTTTCAGCTGCATGAGGGGTGATGCCCCTAACTCCCGCTTTGTTTTAGGGTCATCTGTATGTTATTTGAGGGATAACCAATATGGTTCTTTGTACAATATGAAAAAATTGCATATTTATGAGAAATGGCAAAAAATATGGCTGGAAATGAGTTTTGAACTAACAGATGAAGAGTTTCATTATCATTTTGAAAGTGTTTAGTTTCATTCTGAAGATAAGAGATCTGAAGAAAGTTTTCAAGAAGAGAAAAGTATATTAGCAAGTCTGTACATTGATGTGTTTATATGATATGTAGGCATATCTATGCATGGATAGATACATTCATATTACATGAATGTGTTATTGTTTTCTAAGGAGCACAATATGGTTGCCATGAAGGATGGATTGAAGTGAGGTAGACCAGACAATACAATAATTTTTGTGCAAGTTGATAAGAACTTGACCCAAAGTGATAGAAGTGGGAAGGGCTATTTTCAAGAGATGATGCCAATGTGGGATTTAAAGAATTTAATTGGACATTAGGGGAATGTTTGTCTATGCTTTGATTTCCAGCTTGCTAGCTTGGGAAACTAGATGGAAGGTGATGCCGTTAGCCATTCTATCCTGACTTGCCTGAGCATTTCCTCCTCCCTTGTTATACGGGAAAGATAAATTAAAACTCAGTTTTACCCATGTGCCAGCTGATCTTTAGTCCATCACTATTTTGTTTTTCTGTCAATTCCAAAAGACGCAGTGCTGATGGCAAAAACATTGCTACTTTTACAGTGTGAGGACATGAAGCCTATATCTTTTCAGCTATTTTCAGATTTCATTTTCAAATCAAGTCTTATTAAATCAAACCTATGCCTGTTGGTAAATGCACCCAGGCAACTTTCCTAAGATTAGCACACAGGGATAATAGTTATCACCCATCTTTCCTGCAAACTGCAAACACTGTGCATTAAACCCAGAGATGGGACTCCTTGGAGGTGAAGCAAGGCAGGGGGCAGGAAGGGTGATGAGTTTGGCCACAGGAAAAGGTTGAGAAGTTCTCGGCGCCGCTGGGCAGGCACCATTTGATGGTGGGTCTGGCCTGCATAAGTGGTCAGTGGGTGCCCCGAACAGAAGGGCATCATTTCACCAGGGGCCTGGGGTCATGCTGATGAATGAACGCTAGAGCAGCCAACCCCATTTTCCTGAGGGAAGCCTTCATTTGAGGACCGCGTTGAGGGAAAGGACCTGCAGGTAGAGCCAAGAGAGTGCAACCAGGTTTTACAAGCCATAAAACAAGAGTCCAAAGCTACGCTGTGAATGGCAGGTGAAGAGGTGGAGCTCGCGCTGACCATTGGGCATTCACCCAACATGTATTTGCACTGCGTGGAGCATCGCAGGTCATATCCTCTCTCATATTGATTCAAGCAGGGGGCAGAAATGCCAAGGAATGTATTTAGTTATACTCGAAAAGTATGTACTTCCTTATAATATTTAATGAATAGCTAGCAGCTGTTACCATAGCTGCTCCTCTGCTCCCACTGTCGGGGGGCCACTCTGCTCATTCACCTTCTCGGCAAGCATTTCCCTTTAAAAACAGCAACCTTCCCAGTTTCAGCATTTTCTGTCTCCTCTCCCTGTCTTACTTCTCTCTGCAGCTCTCACTGTCATCTGATGTACTGTATAATTGATGCATTTATTTGCTTATAGGCACCGGAATGGCAGCCGCGTGAGGTCGGGCAGGTTTGGTTGTGTTTTTCACTAATGTTTCCCAGCAACTGAGACAGGTCCTGACGTGGAGAAGACCCTCAACAAATATTTGCTGAAGGTTTTCACAGTTTTGTTTAAATGCAACAAAAAGCATGAGCCATGGTGGTATATTAAAAACAAACAAACAAAAAAAAAAACTCAGCATTGTCTGGGGAATCAGCAATTTGGTAAGTTTTCCCTGAGAAAAAGGAGATTTGAGGTGTGGAGAAAAAGCAGATTTGAGGTGTGATGGGAAGGAGGAGAAGTTAAGCTCAGGGGCAGAGGGCAGTGGACCCAGGAGCAAGTGAAGGGGGCACAGTCAGGGGACGGAAGCACAGGGCAGCCACTGCCTGCAGCCCTGAGAAGCAAGGAGAAAGGGAAGGGTTTTCCGCCATTAGAGATGGGTTAGAGACCAGGGCCATGCAGGCAACTGTTGAAGAGCTGGGCATCCGCAACTCCATTTTTGAACATCTTCATGGTAAAATGTGCTCAGCCCTCTAGTATGGTGGTTCTAAAACTTTACCACCTCAGGATTTCTTTCCACCCTTACAAACCACTGAGGATACCAAAGAACTTTTATTTTTGTAATATATATTCATCGATAGTTACTGTACTTGAAATTAAAACTGAGGCCAGGTACAGTGGCTCAAGCCCATAGTACTGGCACCTTGGGAGGTCAAGGTGGGAGGATCACTTGGGAGCAGGAGCTCAAAACCAGCCTGGGCATCATAGGGAGACCCCATCTCTACTGAAAATAGAAAAATTAGCCAAGCATGATGGCAGGCACCTGTAGTCCCAGCTAGGAGGGAGGCTGAGACAGAAGGATCACTTACGCTCAGGCAGTGAAGGCTGTAATGAGTTATGATTACACCACTACACTCTCACTCCCGTGACAGAGGGACACTAAAAAATAAAATAAAACTGAGAAATTAATAAAAATCTCAATTCACTTAAAAATAACAGTAATAGCTGAGGCAAGAGGTTGGCTCAAGCCCAGGAGTTTGAGGTTGCTGTGAACTACGATGATGCCAGGGTACTCTACCCAGGTGACAGAGTTTTAGTAATAATAATAATAATAATAATAATAGGCTAGTTTGGTGGTCTCCTGCTTATCTGTAGGAGATACATTCCAAGTCCTGAAACCACAGATACCCCTCACCCAGTGACCATCCATTAGAATGTTTCTATTCATGTCTTTCACCCTCAAATTTAATGGCTTTTTCATCTTAACTAAGCCCTTATTCTGCACTATGGTTATAACTTCTATAGTCTGAAGTGTGACAGTAAAACTAATTCAAACTTTTATTTCTTTTTATCATTTTATGTATAGATTTGTTCTTACCATTGATCACAGCAATCTCAGCATACCATTTTTTTTCTTTCCTTACTATATGTTGAATATTTTCACCTTTTCATTTAAAGGAAGCACTCTCCAGCTTCTGCTTAGCATATCTGAATTGCCAGCATCACTTCTCTTGCTGTTTGGGGCCACTGTGCAGCTGCTGGAAGACCTTGACAGCCAGCTGAGCGCCCTGATGGCTACCGGGTGGCTAAGAGGTGGGGCGGGGACACAACGTGGAGCACTGGACAAAGGCAGGATTCACATCCAAGGAGGGACAAGGTGGTCATCACACCACTCAAAATGTGCATAATCAAAAACTTAGGAACTGTTTATTTCTAGAATTATAAACTGAATATTTTTAGATACTGGTTGACTACAGGTACCTAAAACCTGAGGAAGTGAAACTGAAGATAAGGGGGAACTTCTGTACATGTTAACTGAAATCATATTTTGGTGGAAAAGTAATATATTTTTTAAAAATCTAGCCAGAGGAATCACATTATCTCATTCTTTGCAAATTGCCTTAATTTTGGGCTTAAGAGATATGTGCAGTCACTCTGCCGCAATTTCACATGCCACAGAGTCTCATGAAACCTCCAGTGTACACTTGTGAGGGAGTGGGAGTGAACCAGGCAAACGGCATGTAGTGTTATTATGAAAACAATACTTCTGACATCAGAGGCTTTTTCTGAGGGGTCCCTGACCTGGGAGTCTCTCATTCAAGAAGATGCCCAAACAACCCACCAGCCTGCAGACAACCCATGCTGACTCCTCTGAAATACACCTTCAAGAGTGTTCTTCCATGAATATAATTATTTTCAACAAAGTAATTGAAGTTTCAACAAAAACTTTTCAGCAAAAGTTAAACACTCCATTTGTAGGTACTTTTCCTCTTATCATTTCTCAGTGACTCAATAAATAGGTGTGTCCTCCACAATCCATATAAACTAGAAAGGAAAAAGAGGCATATTTTAAAAAGTGCTAACCTTTCAGAACAAAGTATTCATTGTGTCTCATCAGTAGAACCACTGTGACAGCTGAACTAAAAGGGCATGAGAGATTGATTCTGTCACTCTATAATATTTTTACATGTTGCAAGACAATTAATTCCCCTAGCTGAGCTACTCAAAAATTTAAACATTATTTCTTGCAAGTAATAGAATACAGTTTACTTTTTTTTTTCTTCCTTTGGTTGTTTATTGAATTAAGACATGTGTGGTCCTCTAAGTGGTGCTATTTAATATACAATTGACAATCAATCCCAATCAGGTAAGAATACCCTTGGGAAGTATATATTGATTTTAAACTGTGCTAGAGGAGTCCTAGAAACATGTTAGAGAAAATAACTTGAGCTGAAAAAGAGGAGTATCAGACACTTAGCACTTCTTTTAAAAATCTGTGTAGGGTTTAAAAAAAAAAAAATTGGTCCAAAGTTTTCACTTTGTATTCATGCTTCTGATGTCTCTTAAATTACAGTCATTATTATCCATTAGTTTCTATAACTAAAGCTATTTTGTATCATTTCTATCATTGACTGCAAAAAATGTAAATTGCTGTAGGGTTTAGACTTCTAAAATGGGATGGTGTTTTTAACTCTGCTGTAATTTTGTGTCAGTACAGGCTGCCTCACCTTACAGTCATCAGTGTTTTGTGAGAGATGTCTAACAAATTGCAGGGCTAATCAAGGGAAAAATTACCCAGCTGTTGAGGTGGGTTTTAATTAATTATATTGCTAGCTTGTTAGGGATAGGCCTTTGAAAATGTAATCAAAAAACATCACATATAGGCTGTTCTCTCAGGACTACTTGTAAAGTGGAGATTTCTTGTTTAGTCTTCAGTCTATCTCCAAATCTTTCCAAGGATGTGAAATGAAATTAGGTGTCCTTCGGGGAACTCTCGGGTCAGTCTTCCTTCTCTCTCAGTAGAAATAAACAGAGACCACTCAAATAAGAACAAACAAAGGCTATTTGTTCAGAGCTTGTCATCACAAGGAGTTGGTCACCATCACTTGTGTTTGGCAGAGACTCAAAGGAAAGCAGAGGAGTGGGAAAGCTTCATGGAGGAAAGAAAGGAGGGTTCAGGTGTGCTTCCTAGCTAGCTGCAGGGGCTAAGTAAAAATGGGCCCTCTGTGTGATTGGTTAGGGCATATGTGGTCCACACTCTCACCTGGGAAGAATATAAGGTACTAAGAGCAAACACCTGTTCCGTCATTGACTTCTCTATCCGTTGATCCTAGAACTGCACCTGGCAGGTAACTGGCACTCAACAAGTAGTTACTGAAGAAATAGATTAGGAATCAGAACATTTCTTGGTAGTAAATGGTCCTATGCACTTCTCTTATTCTCTCTAACCAGATTTCCTCATCTGCAAAATAGACTTACTCCCATCCTTTTGATAACAGCTACTGTTTATTGAATAATTACCATACATTCAATTGGGGTAGGCACTCTGAAGTCATTATTTCATTTAATCCTCTGAACAACCTTATGTATGACATTATTATTCTCATTTCACAGATGGTGGAAGAAGTTCAGAGTTATTATCTTGTCCAGGTTACTTGCAATTACTAGACAGGTGACCCCGGGCAACTTACTTCCTTTGGAATTTTTCAGTTTCCTCTTCTTTAGAGGGGGGTGGCAAAAACACTTGCATCAAAAGCTTGTTGTGATATCAATAAGCAGAGGAAAAGAAAACACTCTTCCTTATGGCCAGATGCCAACTGCTGAGCATAGGGGAATAATAGAAGCAGAAAATCACCAGTGTGGCAGGTGGGATTGTGAATAGAGGTTAAAACTAGTGAGTGAAAAATCTGAGGAGAGGAGAAGGCGGAGCAAGATGGCAGCCGAGTAACAGCTTCCTTGCATCTGGGCACCGTGAGTCTGGGGAGATAGGACTCCAGGCGTCTCTGGCTGGTGAGAACTGCCTATCATCACTCCTATGAGGATACAGGGAGTCAGCGAGAGACTTCTGGACCCCAAGAGGAGGACTAAATCTGTGGAAAACCGGCAAGTGGTCGCGTGTGTTCAATCCGTCTAAACCCGCCCACAACTGTAAGTTCAGTAGCAGCGAGACTGCAAACCAGAAAGGCCTTACCTGTGAACTGTTTTGATGTCCTTGGACTTGGCACTGAGTTGAACCGCCTTGGGGAAGGCCTGAGCGGGAGTGCGAGAACTTTGGCCGGTGTCTAGGGCCCCAGTCTGAGCCGCTGAGCCAGACGGAGCTAATAGTGTTTGCGGTGGGTCACACGGATCCATTGCCAGCGATCTGCCCCGGCAAGCTCCGCCCTCAGGGTCGCAGAGCTAGAAACGGGTGGGAGCTGGTAACCCAGCAACCAAGTAGCCTAAGGGTGGGGTCTGAGACGCCTTGCAGCCCTAACCCTCAGGGGCAGAGTGAGACCGGTTTTGGCACACTGAGTAAGTGGATAGCCACTTCAGCAGCAATTCCAGCAAGAAAGCTGGGAAAGCTTCTGCTCAACAAGTTTACAAGTTCGAAGTGCCTTTTAAGTAGGCTGAAGAGAGATTCAGGGTGTCTTCCTGCTGGGGTTTGAGTAATCAGCAGCCTCCAGTCGTATCTGAACTGTGACTAACATCTCATACCCCAGAAGACCACGTGTTGCCCAGACAATATTCAATAACATATACAAACTGCTTTGTTTTTGGTTGTGTATTTTTTTCTTTCTTTTTTTTTGCTTGGTTGTTTTTTTTGTTTGTTTATTTTGACGTTGCTGATATTCTTTTGTTTTTTTAATTTCAATCTTTTCCACACAGATCCCTTTTTCTTTCTCAATTTTCCTAGTTTAATTATAATTTCCCATTGCTGCTTTTTTTAATAACTTCAACTTCATTTTTGCTAGTGTTTCTACCGATATAATTTGGTTTTTCACCCAATTTTATCCCTGTAAAGTTTTCTGTTTGCTTCTTTTGGTTTGATTTATAGCATTTTTGTCTTTCCTCTCTACTTGGTGGAGGTGGGGTACTGTGTCTGATCAGGTTAGCAAAGAGCTGCTGACCTCAAGGGAACCACGCAACTGGGCACCCCCAGAAGGTGGGGGTTTTTTAAGGTTGTGTCAAAGTACCCTACTGTACACCTATATTGCCCTGTCTCCCTCTTTCTGTGCCTCTCTTCTTTTTGTCAATATTCCTTATACCCACCCCCTCTCCTTTCTCTATCTTTCTTTTTTTCTTATCACTCGGTCCTCCTTTCTTTCATCCCCTTTTTTTTTGCTCTTCAACCTTCTCACCCTTCTGGTCCTGTAACCTTTAGTCCACAGGCACAAGAACTTAAAGAGCAAGAGGAAGTGAAAGGAAAATTAGGGCAAGCAAACAGATAAAAGAAATCACTCATGAGGAAGAATCAGCAGAAAACTCCAGGCAACATGAAGAACCAGTCTAGAACAACCCCACCAAGGGACCATGAGGTAGCTACTGCAGATGATTCCACCAGTATAGAAATGTTAGGAATGACAGAAAGGGAATTTAGAATACACATGTTGAAAACAATGAAAGAAATGATGGAAACAATGAAGGAAATTGCTAATAAAGTGGAAAATAACCAAAAGGAAATCCAAAAACAGAATCAAATAAGAGATGAACGATATGAAGAATATAAAAAGGATATAGCAGACCTGAAGGAACTGAAACAGTCAATTAGGGAACATAAAGATGCAATGGAAAGTATCAGCAACAGGTTAGACCATGCAGAAGAAAGAATTTCAGAGGTAGAAGACAAAGTTCTTGAGATAACTCAGACAGTAAAAGAGGCAGAAAAGAAGAGAGAGAAAGCAGAACGTTCACTGTCAGAATTATGGGACTTTATGAAGCGTTCCAACATTCGAGTTATAGGAATTCCAGAAGGGGAAGAAGAATGCCCCAGAGGAATGGAAGCCATACTAGAGAATATTATAAAAGAAAATTTCCCAAACATCACCAAAGATTCTGACACACTGCTTTCAGAGGGATATCGGACCCCGGGTCGCCTCAACTCTAACCGAGCTTCTCCAAGACACATTGTGATGAACCTGTCCAAAGTCAAGACAAAAGAAAAGATTCTGCAAGCTGCCAGGAGTAAGCGCCAGTTGACCTACAGGGGCAAATCCATCAGAGTTACCACAGACTTCTCTAATGAAACTTTCCAAGCAAGAAGACAATGGTCATCTACCTTTAATCTACTTAAACAGAACAATTTTCAGCCCAGAATTCTGTACCCTGCTAAGCTAAGCTTCAAAATTGACGGAGAAATCAAATCATTTACGGATATACAAACATTGAGGAAATTTGCCACAACAAGACCAGCTCTACAGGAAATACTTCAACCTGTTCTGCACACTGACCACCACAATGGATCAGCAGCAAAGTAAGAACTCAGAAATCAAAGGACAGAACCTAACCTCCACACTGATGCAAAAGATAAAACTAAGCAATGGACTCTCACCAAATAAGACGAATAGAATACTACCACACTTATCCATTATCTCAATAAATGTTAATGGCTTGAATTCCCCACTGAAGAGACATAGATTGGCTGACTGGATTAAAAAACACAAGCCATCCATTTGCTGTCTGCAAGAAACACACCTGGCTTCAAAAGACAAATTAAAGCTCCGAGTCAAGGGTTGGAAGACAATTTTTCAGGCAAATGGAATTCAGAAGAAAAGAGGAGTTGCAATCTTATTTTCAGATACATGTGGATTTAAAGCAACTAAAGTCAAAAAAGACAAAGATGGTCACTTTATATTGGTCAAGGGAAAACTACAACAAGAAGACATTTCCATTCTAAATATTTATGCACCCAATTTAAATGCTCCCAGATTCTTGAAGCAGACCTTACTCAGTCTGAGCAATATGATATCTGATAATACCATCATAACAGGGGACTTTAACACACCTCTTACAGAGCTGGACAGATCCTCTAAACAGAAATTAAACAAAGATGTAAGAGATTTACATGAGACCCTAGACCAACTATGCTTGATAGACGTATATAGAACACTCCACCCCAAAGATAAAGAATATACATTCTTCTCATCACCCCATGGAACATTCTCCAAAATTGATCATATCCTGGGACACAAAACAAATATCAACAGAATCAAAAGAATTGAAATTTTACCTTGTATCTTTTCAGACCATAAGGCACTAAAGATGGAACTCAACTCTAACAAAAATGCTCAACCCCACCCAAAGGCAGGGAAATTAAACAATCTTCTGTTGAATAACAGATGGGTGAAGGAAGAAATAAAACAGGAAATCATTAACTTCCTTGAGCATAACAACAAAGAAGACACAAGCTACCAAAACCTGTGGGATACTGCAAAAGCAGTTTTGAGAGGAAAATTCATCGCTTTAGATGCCTACATTCAAAAAACAGAAAGAGAGCACATCAACAATCTCACAAGAGATCTTATGGAATTGGAAAAAGAAGAACAATCTAAGCCTAAACCCAGTAGAAGAAAAGAAATATCCAAAATCAAATCAGAGATCAATGAAATTGAAAACAAAAGGATCATTCAGAAAATTAATGAAACAAGGAGTTGGTTTTATGAAAAAATAAATAAAATAGATAAACCATTGGCCAGACTAACGAGAAATAGAAAAGTAAAATCTCTAATAACCTCAATCAGAAACGATAAAGGGGAAATAACAACTGATCCCACAGAGATACAAGAGATCATCTCTGAATACTACCAGAAACTCTATGCCCAGAAATTTGACAATGTGAAGGAAATGGATCAATATTTGGAATCACACCCTCTACCTAGACTTAGCCAGGAAGAAATAGACCTCCTGAACAGCCCAATTTCAAGCACTGAGATCAAAGAAACAATAAAAAAGCTTCCAACTAAAAAATGCCCTGGTCCAGATGGCTTCACTCCAGAATTCTATCAAACCTTCAAGGAAGAGCTTATTCCTGTACTGCAGAAATTATTCCAAAAAATTGAGGAAGAAGGAATCTTCCCCAACACATTCTATGAAGCAAACATCACCCTGATACCAAAACCAGGAAAAGACCCAAGCAAAAAGGAGAATTTCAGACCAATCTCACTCATGAATATAGATGGAAAAATTCTCAACAAAATCCTAGCCAATAGATTACAGCTTATCATCAAAAAAGTCATTCATCATGATCAAGTAGGCTTCATCCCAGGGATGCAAGGCTGGTTTAACATACGCAAGTCCATAAACGTTATCCACCATATTAACAGAGGCAAAAATAAAGATCACATGATCCTCTCAATAGATGCAGAAAAAGCATTTGATAAAATCCAGCATCCTTTTCTAATTAGAACACTGAAGAGTATAGGCATAGGTGGCACATTTCTAAAACTGATTGAAGCTATCTATGACAAACCCACAGCCAATATTTTACTGAATGGAGTAAAACTGAAAGCTTTTCCTCTTAGAACTGGAACCAGACAAGGTTGTCCTCTGTCACCCTTACTATTCAACATAGTGCTGGAAGTTCTAGCCAATACAATTAGGCAAGACAAGGAAATAAAGGGAATCCAAATGGGAGCAGAGGAGGTCAAACTCTCCCTCTTTGCTGACGACATGATCTTATACTTAGAGAACCCCAAAGAGTCAACCACAAGACTCCTAGAAGTCATCAGAAAATACAGTAATGTTTCAGGATATAAAATCAATGTCCACAAGTCAGTAGCCTTTGTATACACCAATAACAGTCAAGATGAGAAGCTAATTAAGGACACAACTCCCTTCACCATAGTTTCAAAGAAAATGAAATACCTAGGAATATACCTAACGAAGGAGGTGAAGGACCTCTATAAAGAAAACTATGAAATCCTCAGAAAGGAAATAGCAGAGGATATTAACAAATGGAAGAACATACCATGCTCATGGATGGGAAGAATCAACATTGTTAAAATGTCTATACTTCCCAAAGCAATCTACCTATTCAATGCCATTCCTATCAAAGTACCTACATCGTACTTTCAAGATTTGGAAAAAATGATTCTGCGTTTTGTATGGAACCGGAAAAAACCCCGTATAGCTAAGGCAGTTCTTAGTAACAAAAATAAAGCTGGGGGCATCAGCATACCAGATTTTAGTCTGTACTACAAAGCCATAGTGGTCAAGACAGCATGGTACTGGCACAAAAACAGAGACATAGACACTTGGAATCGAATTGAACACCAAGAAATGAAACTAACATCTTACAACCACCTAATCTTTGATAAACCAAACAAGAACTTACCTTGGGGGAAAGACTCCCTATTCAATAAATGGTGTTGGGAGAACTGGATGTCTACATGTAAAAGACTGAAACTGGACCCACACCTTTCCCCACTCACAAAAATTGATTCAAGATGGATAAAGGACTTAAATTTAAGGCATGAAACAATAAAAATCCTCAAAGAAAGCATAGGAAAAACACTGGAAGATATTGGCCTGGGGGAAGACTTCATAAAGAAGACTGCCACGGCAATGGCAACAACAACAAAAATAAACAAATGGGACTTCATTAAACTGAAAAGCTTCTGTACAGCTAAGGAGACAATAACCAAAGCAAAGAGACAACCTACACAATGGGAAAGGATATTTGCATATTTTCAATCAGACAAAAGCTTGATAACCAGGATCTATAGAGAACTCAAATTAATCCACATGAAAAAAGCCAACAATCCCTTATATCAATGGGCAAGAGACATGAATAGAACTTTCTCTAAAGACGACAGACGAATGGCTAACAAACACATGAAAAAATGTTCATCATCTCTATATATTAGAGAAATGCAAATCAAAACAACCCTGAGATATCATCTAACCCCAGTGAGAATGGCCCACATCACAAAATCTCAAAACTGCAGATGCTGGCGTGGATGTGGAGAGAAGGGAACACTTTTACACTGCTGGTGGGACTGCAAACTAGTACAACCTTTCTGGAAGGAAGTATGGAGAAACCTCAAAGCACTCAACCTAGACCTCCCATTCGATCCTGCAATCCCATTACTGGGCATCTACCCAGAAGGAAAAAAATCCTTTTATCATAAAGACACTTGTACTAGACTGTTTATGGCAGCTCAATTTACCATTGCCAAAATGTGGAAACAGCCTAAATGCCCACCAACCCAGGAATGGATTAACAAGCTGTGGTATATGTATACCATGGAATACTATTCAGCCATTAAAAAAAATGGAGACTTTACATCCTTCGTATTAACCTGGATGGACGTGGAAGACATTATTCTTAGTAAAGCATCACAAAAATGGAGAAGCATGAATCCTATGTACTCAATCTTGATATGAGGACAATTAATGACAATTAAGGTTATGGGGGGGGAAGCAGAAAGAGGGATGGAGGGAGGAGGGTGGGGCCTTGGTGTGTGTCACATTTTATGGGGGCAAGACATGATTGCAAGAGGGACTTTACCTAACAATTGCAATCAGTGTAACTGGCTTATTGTACCCTCAATGAATCCCCAACAATAAAAAAAAAAAAAAAAAATCTGAGGAGAGACAGCCTGAAAGGATGTCTACATTAATTACCTTCTAAGTAGAAAAAAGAAGACTAGGACTTCCCAGTTGGGAAAAAAACAGGTGGGTTCCTCTTTATCCAAGTTATCCAAGTTAACCTTCATACAGGATTCAAACAAATAAACACAATGGGCCTTCTATGATGATGCAGTCAGGAGAATAATACCTTGTTGGTGTGGCCTGGCCAAAAAGCAAAAAAAAAAAAAACAATGAGTCATTGCACCCTCTCCCTACCCTGCTCCCCTGCGCACCTGCACAATGGTCCCCAAACAGACCTACTATGCACTGGCATGTGTTCGTGTTCCCCAGAGAACCTTCCATACAAGTACCCCAAACCTGTCCGATGTCTAAAAGGAGGAGACTTGGTGTCCAGCACAGTCTAGGCTGGGTTCATTGCACGGTTCATGAGCATATTCTTCAATTCAGATGAATTCTTCCAAAAGATCCAACAACAACGACGTATACCTGAAATATTCCATGAAATCTTCCTCAAAGTTAATGTATATATGTATAGAAGGTAGTATTGAGGAAGTCTAAGGTAGTATTTGGAAAATGTAAAATCTATACCTGTACGTGAGCTGTGTTCTTCCCAGTTACAGAGCTCAGTTAAACGCACCTGCAAATAGGTTACTGCAGGGTGTTTAAGATAAATTTCTTCTAGTCAGTTTTTCTCTTAATATAAGTGCCTATTTGACTTTATCTATTACTTTTGTTAAGTTGGTATGCTGCATTTTTTTTAGGGGTAAAAGAGAAAAGGTATAATATGAATTTAATCTAACTCTACTTATGGGGAAACAACAGACAAACCCAAATTGAGGGAGATTTAACAAAACAAATAGAATTCTGCAGAAACATTCAGGTCATGCAGCACAAGTCCGCCCAGGAAGTGTTTCACATTACAGAGACTAAAGAGATAGGACAGCTCACTGTAGCAGATAAGCCTGGGTTCAATCTGGATGAAATGTTTTTGGTTTTGTTATTAAGGATATTACTGGGACAACTGGTGAAATTTTGATAAACTCTAAGATTAGGTGACAGTATTGCATGAATGCCATTTCCCTAATTATGATAATTGCACTCTGGTTATATAGAAGAATGTCCCTGTACTTAGGAAATACAAAATGAAGTCTTCAGTGTTAAAGGGGCATGACGTACGCAGCTTTTTAACAGTTCAGAGACAAACATAAATTTTCTAGGAATGGTAAAACCAACAACAAGGTGTGGATATTTGTGGAATCTGGACAGATGTATGAAATTTTTCTGTAAGTGCGAAATTATTTCAAAAAAGGTAAAAATTAATGGAGGTTAAAGTAAAAGTTTGTGGTGAGGATTAAATGAGTTAATATTTACAGAGAACTTAGAATGTAGGCCTTGAAATAGTAGTGATTAGATGTAATTATCATCATCATACAATGAGAACAGGCAGGGTCACCTCCACTTGGCTCTTAAACCCTTGTTTTCATTATCTTCCTACCTTGCTTCATCATTCAGAGTATGGAGACATCCAATAGGATAATGAATAGAAAAGTCTTCACATAAACGGTGAAGTGCTGTGCCTTTGTGAATGTTTGCCAGCATGCAATGTGAGCTCAGATTCTCCTAGACAGCTATCAGATGGCCTTTTAGTGATATTGCTGATGAGTCTTTTGAGGCCGAGAGCTTTTCAAACACATCACTGGGATGGTCAGAACTACATCCCAGATCTCCCAGTTCTCAGTCCAGTGATTTTAACTCTGGATTGTGAGCTGCAAGAAAAAGGTTGGAAAAGGAAAACTTCTTTCCCCCACTGCTGTGTTTTTCTCTCACTTTGTTTGGCGGTGCTCTCTGCCAGTCTGAGGTCATCCTGTGACCCCCTACCTGCACCTGGCCTCTGTTTCCTCAGCTGGAGCCTAGGCACCAGGATAGATGGCAGTAAAGCCTAAGGGCAACCAATTGCATTTCAGTGTCATCTCTCTTAGCGTTAATGCTGAAAATGGAGTCTTTCTTATATATGATGCTAAAAAAATATTTTTCTCAGGACATGAAAATATTGATAGGGAAAAATCCTGATGTCTGGGACTTTGGCCTACATATCCAGATTCCTAAGGCTTTTTTTTTTTTTTTTTTGTAGAGACAGAGTTTCACTTTATGGCCCTCGGCAGAGTGCCGTGGCCTCACACAGCTCACAGCAACCTCCAACTCCTGGGCTTAAGCAATTCTCCTGCCTTAGCCTCCCAAGTGGCCAGGACTGCAGGCGCCTGCCACAATGCCCGGCTATTTTTTGGTTGCAGTTTGGCTGGGGCTGGGCTTGAACCCGTCACCCTCGGTATATGGGGCCGGCACCTTACCGACTGAGCCACAGGCGCCGCCTAGCTTTTTTTTTTCTTAATGGTGGTCTATTTCTTTAACATTTCTAAAGACTCTAAATGAGTTTTTTTTTTTTTTTTAATCTGTCGGTTGGCTAGGAAACAAATGTTTCTACCCAATCTTGGTAGTGTATAATGGCTTTCAAAAAAGCAAGGATCTGAAATTCATTTTTTATGCTGACTTGCCACATACGAATTTGTTTCACTGATTAAATAGGAAGAACCCAGAGATAGGTAATTTTCCTCTCTGAAGTACTGACTTCTCCAGCAAGGGAAGAAGTCATTGTGTTTTCTCAATGCTCCAGAATGAAAATCTCCGGTCAATCAGAACTGGAAGGCATTATGTTCACAGAAAATGGTCCTAAAACTATTGATCAGCTCACAGTTTCCCCATCTGTTAAATAATCTAAATGTTTATTGTGAAAGTTGAATAGCACAATGAATGGGAAAGAAATATTTTTGTGCAAACCATAGTTAAATGAAAAAAAAAAAAGCGATTCAGCAATGGTGCAGTTAGAAAATATTAATTCTTTATCTGGGTCCACCAGAAGTGCTTCTCAGCTGGGAGACTGAGCTTCACACCTGGGCTGCTTCTCAATGATGTCCTTCAGTTTGTGAAACTGGAAGGAATTTTCCTTGTAAAAACTTAGTTGTTGGACCAACAATGAGTAACAAGAAGGAACTTGGCACTTTGGCTCCCAGCCAGGTTGGAGGATCACTTGAGCCCAGGAGTTAGAGACCA
Source organism: Nycticebus coucang (assembly GCF_027406575.1). NCBI lineage: Eukaryota > Metazoa > Chordata > Mammalia > Primates > Lorisidae > Nycticebus > Nycticebus coucang. Next base: position 101,296,372 of record NC_069783.1, on the reverse strand, counting down.
CGGAGGGCAATATTGCAAGATTCTATCTTTTTTCTCTAAAATAAGAAGAAAAAAGATAGTGAAGAAACCCCAAGTTTAACAGTAAAAAACAGAGGGCGGCACCTGTGGCTCAGTCGGTAAGGCGCCGGCCCCATATACAGAGGGTGGTGGGTTCAAACCCGGCCCTGGCCAAACTGCAACAACAACAAAAAAATAGCTGGGTGTTGTGGTGGGCGCCTGTAGTCCCAGCTACTCGGGAGGCTGAGGCAAGAGAATCGCTTAAGCCCAGGAGTTGGAGGTTGCTGTGAGCTGTGTGATGCCATGGCACTCTATTGAGGGCCATAAAGTGAAACTCTGTCTCTACAAAAGAAAAAAAAGTAAAAAACAGAAAAGAATGGGTTACTATAAGCAAATGGATAACAGCTAGTGGATGTCTGCATGCTTCCTATTTACACAATTTGTAAGTTTAATGTTTTGTTTTGTGTGTTGTTGTTGTTTTTTTTAAGTATGGCAATACCAGAGTGCCAGAGGAGCTCAGGAATTCCTCATGCATCGACAGAGCCACAAAACAATTAAATTATCTGCCCCTATTTGGGGTTCTCCTGAGCAAGTAAACTAAGAGATGCCACAGTATTTTATTTACCATTGCACTTTGACAGAAACAATCATCAATTTATATTACTTATATGAACTGCCTTTATGAGTTCTTTGGGAGGCAATAGATTAAGTCAGTTTAAATCCATTTATTTACTACTTTGACCATAAGTAATAAAGTCAATCCACTTAAAATTTTACAATGGTTATTTGCATATTTGCCTTAAGATGATGATTTTCCTACATTCCTAAAGCTAATTGTTATTCAGCCACTCTCACTTATTAAAATGTCTTTTCGGTAGTCAAGACATCCACTTTGGCAAGCTTTATGCAAAAGAACAGAAGTGTATAAAACACATAAACGCAGGGCGGCGCCTGTGGCTCAGCGGGTAGGGCGCCGGCCCTATATGCCGAGGGTGGCGGGTTCAAACCCAGCCCCCGCCAAACTGCAACAAAAAAATAGCCGGGCGTTGTGGCGGGCGCCTGTAGTCCCAGCTACTTGGGAGGCTGAGTCAAGAGAATCGCCTAAACCCAAGGATTTGGAGGTTGCTGTGAGCTGTGTGACGCCACGGCACGGTAGAGGGTGATAAGGTGAGACTCTGTCTCTACAAAAAACAAAACAAAACACATAAACGCAGTATATATTTTTCTGTAAAAGTATATATTTTTCCTTTTTATGGTAAAATGTTCTAATAATGATTTCTATCATCTATTAATTACTACAATTTATTAGGTATCACATTTCAGGCACCAGGGGAAGAAACTTTTAACACATTATCTCTACTTCTTTTTTTTTTTGCAGTTTTTGGCCAAGGCTGGGTTTGAACCCGCCACCTCTGGCATATGGGGCCAGCGCTCTCCTTTGAGCCACAGGCGCTGCCCCCATTATCTCTACTTCTTACAACAAACCTTGAAGGTAGCTACTATTACATCCATTACACGAAAGGAAAACAAACAAAACCCAGAGAGACTCAGAGTTTTGCAACCTGCTCCCATCTGCTGTCAAGGGAGCAGGTATTTCTGCACTATTCCTGTCTCCCACCCCCATCCCCCAGTTGCGACTCACTTGTAGCCACACTGTAGCATTTCCCATTTATAGAATAGTTTTTTTGATCCCCGCCCCCACAAAACTGCGTGATACCTTGTTCATTCCGCCAGTTCTGCGTAATTCGAAGTGTCAGAAACAGTTAATACAATTGGAAAAATACTGAATAAGCGGTTTGGGGGCACACTTTTGTTTGAGTACAATGCATTTCAGCCAGTCGGTTTTAGTTTAATTCCTGTGTTGTTTTAAATTTCTGTAAACTCTTTGACGGAGTTTTGCACGCCTACTGTCTAGCTCCGAGTCCTAGGCACAAAGCAGGCACTCTGCTGAATGAATCGGGTAACTAATATTTGTTTTTAAGCCTCAATTAGTTAAACGAATTTACATAAATAGTGAAAGATCTGTGTCTCTAAAATGGTCCTCTCCGCAGCGCCCGAGGGATGCGGTCCGTGGCACCTCAGTAAGCAGTCCTCCTGAGAAAGGCGCAGGTAGCAATATCTTGCTCAACCTGGGGCCCTTCACTTCTGATCAGCTTTCTGGGTCTCCAGAAGGCCCGGCGTGAGGTGAGAGACGCGGAATTCCGCGCACCACTGCCCCCGGCGCGCGCTGGGAGCCACGTTGAAGTTCAGAGCAGAGTGTTTACCAGCAAACAAAGGGCAGCGCGGTCTCCGGTCCTGGGACCAGCTGCAGCCGCCTGGATAAAACGCGGGGGCAGCAGTGACAAATGGACATTCCTCACGCGAGCAGACTGACACCCGATCTGCTCCTCTCGGCGGCCCCGCCCAGGGTCTCCAGCTGCGGAGCCCACAGCCGCCACCGGCTCCCGGGCAGTTCACCACGTGCCCCGGGCGCCGTGGTCCCAGTAACTTTACGGTACCTCTCTGGGCTGGGGACCCGCTGTGCGGAGAGGCTGGCAGGTGGCGGCCTCCATGGGGCGCCCTCACCCGACTTGGGGAGCGACCCTTCCCAAATGGAAGGTGGCCCATTCCCAAATCCATCCCAGACTCGAAGACCTCCTCGGAGAAGCTCCGAGGGCAAAGGCCAGTCCGCAGCGTGGAGCCTGGCCTAGCCCGAGGAACAAAGAGAGGGAGCGGGGTCGAGAGAATGCTGTGCTGCCCCGCGCCCCACCCAGTCGGCTGGCGGGCGCTGCCCGGTGCGCAGGTAGCCCTGGCCTCGGTCGCCGCAGGAGTGGGGATGTGCCAGCCGAGTACACAAAGACTCACTTCCGCGGGGCCGGGCGCTCGCACTACCCGCCCTGCCAGCCACAGCCTGTTAGTTAGCATTCCTCCATCCCTGCCGCCGACAGGGACCCGAATCCTCCGGGGTACCAGGCGCGGTGCCAGGCGGGCACTGTGCAGGTAACCCTCGCAGGAGCAAGGGCTGGATAGAGGCGGCAGCCAGGGAGAAACCTGCCTGTTTAGGCAGCCGCGCCGCCCCGCACCGCCCTACGCAGCCCAAGTCTGCAACCACTCTCTGCCAGGGGCAGGGCTCTGCGAGCAGCCGGGGAGCGCCCCGCCTGCGCTGGCCTGCGGGCTGAGCTGCCGGGCCGGGGGCGCGGGGAGGGGCAGCGCAACTTCCCGGGGCTCGGCGCCCGCCCGCTAGGTGAGCCGGGAGGGGGCTGGGCGAGAAGCGACCTCCGGGGTGGGAACCCCGGGGCGCGCGGTTCGGCGTTGGGGAGCCGCGCAGCCTCGGTGCGGGGGCCGGGAGCCGCTTCCTCGCCCTGGAGCTCCGGGCCGCGGTCCCTTCAGCCGCCCTCGCCGCTGGCGCCGCGGCCGCGGCGTTGCCCAGAACAATGAAGCGCGCGGCGCGGGGCTAAGCGCAGCCTCGCGCCGGCTCCGAGGCCGAGCCTCCCACAGCGCCCCACCGCCCGCTCCTGCAGCTGCTGCAGGCGAGAAGCAGCGCCAGCCCCAGGGAGGTGATCCCGCAGGCCGCCCAGGACGCAAGCGTGAGGTCGCTCTGAGCCCCCGGAGTGACACGAGGAGGACTCCAGCCGCGCGTTTGGCGGCCGCAGCCTCTAAGTTCTGCAGCGCGCGTTGGGCGCCCCCGGCCCGGGATCCCCGCTCGAGCCGGCGGCCGTGTGAGTGTGGCAGCGCGTGGCGCGCGCGCCCGAGCGGCTGCCGGGGAATAAAATGTGACACGCACGTCTCGGAGTCCAGCGCTGGGCGGCCGGGGGAGCGCAGAGCACCGCGGTGTTGTGCGCTTCGGGGCGCAGCGTGGGGAGAAGCCGGGTAAGGGAGCGCACCGGGAAAGAGTAGGCGACGTCTCGCTGGGGTCTGCGTTCAGCGCCGAGTTAGACTCAGAGAAAGGGGGTCAGACCCGAGTGTGGGGGATGCTGAAGGTGGTTTGAGAAGAAGCAGGAAATTCTGGAGAGGGCGAGCGTGCAGGAGGGCTTGCCCTTTAAGGACAGACAGACTGTGGCTGAGAAGTAACGGTGATCTTTTATTTTATTCTATTTAGGCTCTGGGAGGAAGGGAAGCTTTTTAATTGTCTTTCTCCAGCCCACTCCCATGCAAAACTGCACTTCTTAAATCATAAAAAGTGTTCTATTGATTTCTGGTTTTCGGTAGCTGTAATGTTTAGGGCAGTGGAGATCTATAAAATCCTAAATACCCGAGTGTTAATTCTTATGCCAGCCCAGGCAGAACACTCTACTTTTGGGTTGTTTTACTTTCCACCATGTACAGAGGGGATATTCGATTCATTCTTTTGAGTAGGAAATGTGACGTCCAGCTCCTTCGGATTTGACCGTTCGGGGGCTGCGGGACCGCATGAAGTTAAACTCACGGTTTGCACTCAGTGATGCCTTCCAGAGAGGTGAATAGCTGTGTTTGGAGAAGCTGTGCTTTCCAGGAATTTAAATGAGACTTTTTGTGATTGCCTTCCAGCACTCTCCTCCTAGTACCATATTTGTTTTGTCAGGCTGAACTTTGAAAGCTGTTTTTGTAATCCGAGAAGCACTTTTGGGGGAAAAGTAATGGTTGACTGGATTTTTGTGAACTTATTTTTATTGGCCATGCCGAAAATTTGCCGAGAGGCAAACCATATTTGGTCGAAATCTTTGTCTGTTGTACCACTGCTGTTCTAACCATGAAGGGGCATGTAGGTTCCCCACTCCGCCTGCCGACTGGGCTGGGTTGGCGGTGTGTGCGTGTGTGTGTGTGTGTGTGTGTGTGTGTGTGTGTGTATTTGAAGTACTTTCCGCACATTTGAAAAGCCCTATTCGGATTACTAGATGCTTACATTTTTTTTGACATTTTGGTCAACATTTTTGCAAGTTTGAAAGAAGAATTCCAATCAAGTAAGTGCTATAATCACTCTATTGTTGTCAATTTAGTGTTTATGCTCTTTGTGAAAGGAAAAACATTATGTGGCCTTGAACCTATTTTTATCCACTCTCCCTTTTTTCTGGAACTGACAACAGATATTTTTACAGCACTGGAAGACTGGCATTTTGTACTAAATCATTACAAAAACTTCATAGAGGTGAATGGATATTGTGCTCAAAATTGAGCAAAGCATAATAAGTGAATTTCCTTTGAATTTTATAAAGAGGTTAAAAAATGCACTCAGAACCTGATTCTTATTGCAATAGATATAAATTGTAGCATCTTACCTTTTTGTTTGGTGCAGTTAGAGATTCTAGAGTTGTGAGTTGAAACTGTTCTTGAGACTGTGATAGGAGCCTCCATCATGTTAAGTGGAGTTCTGAGCTGCCCAACTTAGAGAGACTGAGGATACTCGTGGCAAGAGAGAGTTCAGAGCAGAGACTAGCATATGGTGAGTTTAATATGTGGTGCACACTATCTAGGAAGCAAAGATAAAGAAAGAATTTGAGGGTTTTTAGCCTGGAGGATTCAAAACTGAGTTAGTTAATATCTGAAAATACATGGAAGATTCATTATGCAGAAAAGGCAAAGCATCTTGTGCTGAGTTTCTGATGAGGATAATTAAGAGGGAAAGGGGTTACTCTATGGAGTGAAGAAAGAAGTTGAGTCTAGGGAGTTGTGGCCGTTCCAGTAGCAGGATTGGTTAAATAGTGAATGGGCTGCTGAAAAATTCCTGTACATGCTTATTTCTGGAGTCCTCCCCCCCACCCCCAGTAGATTCTTCTCTTTCTGGGATAATTTAAATGTGTGAGTCTCTGGTCTATTGTTTACACTGATACTGACTGCAATTTTATCCTCTGGGTCTAGAATTTATCCCAGCATTTCTCAAGTGCTTATATCTTCTCTGAAATGACAAACTCATTTATAGGCTTCTGCAGCTCCTGCGTGGGTAAATAAATGATCGGTTCCTTTCCAAAAACTTGGAGATATTTGTCCTCTGGGAAACTCTTAATTAATTTGCAGATTTGCTGCCTCATTCATAATACTTTGAATAAAAATATCTTATGCATGATAAATAGTGACAATTTTTTTTGCAGTTTTTGGCTGGGGCTGAGTTTGAACCCACCACCTCCGGTATATGGGGCCAGCACCCTACTCCTTTGAGCCACAGGCGCCTCCCAGGGACAATCTTTTTTTAAATGTATTTTCTTTCTAAGTATATTGTGTAATTCTGATCAGATTCCTGTGTTTTTCCCTCTCCTGGATCTTCTGTAATGTGATCTTCAACTTTAATTGCTTAAATTGAATTAAGTACTTTATTTGACTTGCATAAATGTCTAAGAAAAAGAGACAATGCCCTCCTGGCAAGTGTATGTTAAGTTTTGATATTTTTAATCATTGAAAGCTAACAGCTCATCCTAAAAAAATATAAAAACGTTGAGATGAAATTCACGAATGACTATAAAAGAAAAACTGGATAAAATCCTGTACTAATTTGGAAAGGGAAGCGCATGTGTGCATTTGCACAGAAATTTTCAGTGTTCTCAACCCCAACTGTTGATGCCAGTGGCAAAGACTGAATGGTGTGTAGATGACTGGCTATTGTTAGTGGATTGTCATGCTTTTGATTTAATATAGGTGCTGTTTTTCTGAAAGCTGCCTTTCCTACGGTTAAGAGATTTGTTTGTAAATGTTGTTAAGTACACAGTGCAAAGACGAAAGTTGTTAGAGAAACATGGATTTACTAAGCCCCTTCCCAAATCTAAACTTTACCCTGATCCAAAATTCCCAACCTCATCAATAGGAATAGTTGCAGTTCACAATACTTGTAACCTACCTACTTCATGGGTGAAATCCATTTAAAGGGCATGAGATATGTACTGAGCAGTCCTAAGGTTTTGCAAGAGTGGGTGATCTGGTCTAGCACCAGCCCCGCCACTGGGTCTCAGCAGTTCTGGGGCTTCAGCCTTCATGCGGCCACCTGCAGGTTCCTGGCTGCCCCATGGTACCAAGTGCCTACTTGCCTGGGGAGGAATGGCTCTATGGATGGAAATGAGCATGCTGCTCTCTGTGGGAATGCTATCTCCACAAAACTGTTCAGTGCCCTCTTGACTTCTGCTGCCCCCTGTGGTCTTCTCCAGGGGAGAAGTCCAAATTCAAGATACACCTGTAACTCTAAAAAGATAAAAGGGTATGAGGACTGAGTTTATAGTTTTTCACAGGACTTTCTTAGATAGTAAAGTGGCAAACTAAAGCTTTTGGTTGGTGCCCCTGCAGCAGCCAGAACTGGAGGAAGTCTTGGGCACACCAGAGCTATCTTTCCAGGGCTGAAAAGGAAGGTTTACATTAAATCCTCTCCAATGTGTCTTCTGGACCTGCGATTTGACAAAATTGATAATTGTATATTCTGGCATACTTAAACGCTAATTTCCCTGCAGCCCTAGGAGACAGTAGCAATTCAAAGAATAATAATAGCAACTGATTTGCACTTATTGGGCATATACCCTGCCATTTGCTTTGCATAGATTATCAAAGTACACTTTAGCCACAGCCCTGGGAGGTATTATTACACTCAATTTGCAGATGAGAAGACTGAACCTCAGAAAGAAGAGGTGTCTTGACAGAGCTAGGATTTGAGCCTGGGTCTGAGTGTCCAAAGCCCATACTGTTTGACTGAGATCCACCAGATCAGTGCTTTTCAACTTTTTTTTTTTTTAATCTAACGGCACACTTGAACCTATACTTTAACTTTGACAGCACACATAAATTATATTGATAAAAAAAAAGAAAAAAGAATGTATTTACTGTGTTTTGAACTTCTTTCAAAAACAATTTAATTAACAATTTAAAACATTTTTTTGCGGCACACCTAAGATCCTCTCATGGCGTACCAAGAAAATCCCTGCACTGCACAGAGGAATGACTACTCTTACCATTGTGTGGGGTCAGAGGGCAACTATGACTGCGGGCTTTCACGTCCTTAAACCAAACTGAGCCCCCTGGGTGGGAGGGTTGTATAAGATGGGAGGCGATGGCAGGAGAGCAGAAAGCATGTGTTCATGAGAACCTGGCAGCAGAAGGCTCCAGCTGCAACTGGAAAAAGGGACACGCAACTTGGAACATTCATGCTGTCAGTATTAGAATGAAATTCAGGCTGATATGAAGTGTGGCATATCCAAGTGAAATTTCCAAGGAAAAATTTTGGCTGCAAGAAAAGTATCTATTTGCCTTGAGATAGTGGGTTGGTGAAGAGAGCAATCTCAGAAAGTAGTCTCTTGGGACATTTAAAAATACCGTATATTGGCTAAAGCATCAGAGAATACACTGTGAAGAAAAATCTGCAATATCTTGATTATAAGCCTCAGTTACCAGAAGTTTTTTAATTCACACATTAAGTTCTACTCTAGGCTGCTTCCACTATTAGAGCCTGAGAATTAAATTTAAAGCAATTGGCTTTCCATGTTCGCATTATACAAATGTTTCAAGTAGAGGTTCTTGCATGTTGGTAATTGTTGCGGTTTCTAAAATGACTTGGGTATAAATTTAATTTGGGAAAAGGTAAGTCTCAGATAATCCAATAGCTTTCATTATTTAGAAATAAACTTGAAAAGTGGCTTTCTTGAAAGTGTAGTGATGAATTTTCTGAAATTTAAGTATATCATTATGTGCTGAAAACTTCTGTTTGTACCACTAACCACAAATGGGTAGGAAAAAGCACAGTTAATATAGGATCATTTTCTAAATGGTAGAGTTTACCCAATTACAAAATGGAAATAGAGGCCTATGAGTAAATGAATGTATTTGTTTTTACTACTAAAAGAAGGATCGTGCGATATAAATTATATTTTAAAATCGGGAAAACTGTATTCCATTAGAAATCCTTACATGAGAAAAGAACACGGGTGCACCCACACACACGTGTACACACTCAAGGACAGGTGAGGTAAGCTCCCATAGCAGTGCGTTGTTACATCTGTGGCTAGGAGTAGGAACTTGAATTAGGAACACTTGAGCATTAACTGTTGGGCCTGACAGCTGCTGGGTAACAAAGTCAGGATGAGAGCCCAGTCCTCATGATTGAAGGAACATTCTTTTGTCCTGTATTACCTATCTCTGAGTGAATTTTGTGTTCCAAATTATATGTGGCTTGTGGCACGCTAACAAAATTGCTTCAGGTTTAAATGTTACTTTTAATTTATTATAAATAGAATAGATAGGGAAAAGCATGCTTGTACTTCTGCATTTATACATGTGTGAGTGTGCATATTTGTAAATGTGCTTCTAACGTTGCATCTGCAGGGAACCTCTGGTGGTTTGCAGAATGTGGTTTGACTGTTGAGACTATCTCCTGAGCTGAGCCTCTCAGGGTACCTGGCCTTGGGCTGATGACTGAAATCCTATGTATTTTAACTCTTTGCTGCTACTAAAGAGGCTGAACTACTTGAGATCTTTTAGGTCGATCTGAAGTTGACCAAGTATTACAGGTGACTCAGTCTCTCTCCAGGATAGCAGATGAATATTTGGAGTTGCCCTGAATTACAGTGTCCTATTTAACCACTGTAGACATTAGGCAAAAGAATTAGGACAAAAAGCCTGAGTTTCATTTTTTTAAAACAATACTAGACTTTCTAATTCCCTAGGTAATTTTAAATAATTTATAAATGAATCGGAAATGGGCAAGAACAACATGGTTTTCTTTTAGAAATAGGTTAATAAATATATGTAGTATGTATGCAATGTATAAGTAGGTCTGTAGTTTCCACTTTTCAAAAGGTGGTCTCCCTTTGAGTCATTGTATAGTTAAAACATATTCTTTTGCCTGATGTTCAAAATTAATAGCTGGGAGAGTTAAACTAATTAAGCAATTTACCTGGCTCAATACTTGGTATGTTATAACAATATTCGGGGGTGCCATTAAGTAGGTTATTTTGTTAACCACTTGATGTGGGAGAGTTTGAAAAACGGACTTGAAAGAAATAGGAAAATGTCTATAGGGATTGGCTTTCAAATAATGTGACTGCTTCTGTAAGTTAAATCCATACATTTTTATACTTTCCTCTTGTCTCACTCTCTACTTTGTACCATGGAATTAAAACACGTCACACCATGCTATAATCACGTCCTAGTAAATATCCTATGTACTACTGTTGGATATGTACACAGAAATAGGCAGGATATTATTATTTTTTGGTTTGAATTTTTCCAATATTGTCTCATAACTGCTAAGCACAGTCTTAGATGTAGAATCAGAAGTAGGTAAAGGAAAGCATTAGACTATTGAACAACGTGCCTGTGAAGGAGTGGTTAAAAGAATCCTAAATTGTAATATGGAAACTGGTGCATGTTTTACTGACAAAACTAAACTAGCTCGCCTTACTTCAAATATCCTTGTGCCCAGCCTAGAACACTCTTGCACCTACCACACTGTGTTGAAAACAATAAGTGAGTTTATAATGTAGAAATATAGTTGTCTCTTGGAATTCTCTGGGGATTGATTCCAAGATCTCCCTCAGGAAATCAAAATCTACATGCCCAAGTCCCTGATATAAAATGACAGAGTATCTACATGTAACCTCCACACATCTTCCTGTAAACTTTTAAATCAGCTCCAGATTATTTATAATACTTAATACAGTATGCATGCTATGTACATAGTTGTTGTACTGTATACCTTTTAAAATTTGCACTCTTATGATTTTTTTTTATTTGAGACAGAATCCCACTCTGTCACCTATGCTAGAGTGCAGTGACATCATTATAACTCCCTGCAACCTCAAAGTCTTGGGCTCAAATGATCCTCTTGCCTCAGCTTCCTTAGTAGTCCTACCACCATAGTTAGATAATTAAAAAAAATTTTGTGTGTGTGTGGAGATAGGGTCTCACTATGTTGCCCAGTCTGGTGTCAAACTCCTGGCCTCAAGTAATCCTCCCACCTTGGCTTCCCAAAGTACTAGGATTACAAGTATGAGCCAGTGCACCTGGCCTAACTTGCATTATTTTTACTGTTGTATTGTTATTTTTTATTTATTTATTTTTCTCAAATATTTAAAATCCATGCTTGATGGCATCCAAGGTTTGCTAGTCCGCATAGATAGAGGACTGATTGTGAATGGCTTACACATTTGGTCTGGGAATTGCCTGCATTGTGCCTAGATGGTGTGTAAGCAGCCCATGAATGTCCAGTGTGTGGGGTGCAACATGCAGCCAGATACCAGCAGCGCCATCCTCCAGGTCCCTGCCCAACTCAGACGGTAGGACCTTGGTCAAAGGCCATGGCTTAGATTATTCCATCCTGAACTGACAGGCATACCGATGTTGATCGATTTGCTTCCTCGGTATATATTTTCTATGACCCCCCCATATTTTTTCTCTCAAGTAACAAGTCAGTGGTGTATGTAGGGAGAGGGACGTGTAGAACAGAACTGAAGGGAGGGAGTTATGTGCATTTTTATTTGCTTTTTATTCTTTTATGTATTGTGGGTAGAAAATAAAGATTGATGACGTAGGTATTTATACAGTCTTGTTTATCCAGTGTTGGTGCTAAGCAAACTTTTTTTTTTCAAAGATGAAGTTAAACCCCTTGGTATGTTCAACTGTATTCTTGAAAATAAAATTTTCTCCATTTGGTACTGAGCATCTCTAGGGTAGAGGGAAAAACAGAGACTGAGTCGTGGGGCCCATTGCTTGTGATGGTGGAATGGCAGGTAGATATTAACATTAAACATGGGAAGCTCACAGCCACAAGTATATGCTAATCACCCACATGCTTGGGGTGAGTAATGCCCTTGAGCACAACAGTCTGAAGATTTTAGGCCCTCGTGTCTTCCACAGATGACCTTGTCAGCCCCATGGATGCCTACATACCAGATTTCATCAGCCTGTGGGATAATGAACCCAGACCACCTTCTGGGGCATACAGAAGGCATACGAGGAGCAAACTTAGCTAAATCTCCAGTTTACAAATCAAATAGGCAATAAGAGATTTCCTGAAACATCTCTGCGTAGCATTGTAGGCAGTAAACACTGACCCAGAGGATGAATTTCTCTCTTAATCTTCAAACCAGAAATGGATGATGTCAAATACAATTTGGGAGAAGGGTACAGAGAAACATGTCATCCCCACTACCCTCCAGCTGACACTTGTTTTCTGTTTATTCATTTCTTCTTTTAACCTCCATAGAGACTGATGAACTCTTCCTTCTCCCTCTTCTTCCTCTCTAAACGTGCTTTCCCAGAAACGTGCTCCTTGGAGCCACATGAATGGGGAGGAAGCTGGGACTCCTACACTCCCCAAAGCTCAGGTTTGCCCTGGCTTTAAGCAGTTTCTTTACCTGTCTTGTTTTCTTCACCTCTAAACCTTGACCAAGGGGTTCCCATGTGGAAAAGTTAATCATTAAATCCTCTGCCAATGCTCACTGTGCACAAAAGCGTGTGTGCAATTTGATGAATTTTCCTAAAACAACTATACCTGCATAACCCCCAGCTGGAAATATCAGCAGCCGCACCCTCCAAGACTCCTGTACCTGCTTTTGGTAACTGTCCATCAGAGAATAACAACTATTCTCTTTCATAACAGAATAAATTGCTTTTGTGTCACATGCTTACATTAAAGTTTAAATAAAATAACTTTTAAGCCATTTAGCATATTTTTTAGGAATTAAGGCAGAATTAACCAGGAACAAAGTATTGGTTGTGCTATTAAAATAGAAAAGTTCACTATTTGTTCAGCATTAAAACTTGCATGCTGTATGAAGTATATTTTGTTATTAACTACCCTGGAGTTGCTAATAAGACCTTAGTTTTGCCACTTATCCGATGTTATAGGTTTTCCTTTCAGTTAACTATAACCAGAGAAGCAAACTTAAATTTTAAAATATACTAAAAGCCAGTATGCTATGCTTTAATGTTAATTAAAAATAATGCTGAACATATAACATTTATGTGGAAAAACACACTATGAGAATAAAATTGTCTTTATTAAATGATTTTCATTTTATTTGACAATTAACTTGTAGCCTTTGAATTGTAAACTTGGAATAATTTAGTATTGCAAGTGGACACAGACAGATGGATAGTTCTAGAAGCTATATATATATATATATATATTATAGTTATATATTATAGTTAGACTCCTTTAGGAGATTGTTTTAACGAATTAGTTCAGAAGTAAATTAATTGGGCATGGAAGAGTACAATTGTATAGACTCTTTGGAATTTGTGTCCTCCAAAGGAAATTCTACAGTACAATTAGAAGTAGAAAATAAAAATCTAAAAACTCAGGCCTGTGCCACCTCCCCTTAGATACTTGCTGGTACTTGTGTGTGCTGATCAACTCCGGGAGAGGTTTCCACTATTCCAAAAATGAAAGTTCAGAGGGATATAAAAAAAGGTAGAAGGATGTCTCAAAATGTAGTCGAAAGGAAGAGAATAAGAAACAGAAATGTGATTTTAAAAGTGAAAAGGCTAACAGGCAGATTGCTTAATCAAGTTCAGCTGCATGCAGATTATATCCTATACAGTCAGCTAAAGTCAAAGAAGTTAATTTAAATCCAAAGCCAGATGCAAATGGCACCATTTGGTGTGGAGCAGTGCATTTGGCAAGCAAAGCTTATACAGCATTAAGGTTCTCACGACTCGGTTTCTGTTTCCTGCAGAGGAAGTTGTCTCTGCTACCTACTGCTGCAACTGCGGGCTTGTGTGCAGCGTGCCCTTGGGCAGGTATTATTTAAGTGGCTTGAAAATACGTGATTGTGCTTCATGTGCTTGTCCAGAGTTTTTTCCTTTATGGAAACAGTGACATTTACAGTTTCTGGAGGGCAAAGAGTTTCTTGGGTTTCAGTTTCCAATGTTTATCATATTCTTTAAAGAAAAAATTGAATGGAAGCCCTGCACTGTTGGTAGCAAAAGGAGTATTTTATATTAGGAACTCATTTTGCAGATGTCTCCATCCACTCTGGTCCTGTTCCTGCATAACCATCTGTTCTCCCTTTAGCAGAGAGGCATCTTTCCAAACCCTCTGCTCGATCCTGTGGCCTTCTCTCCTCCTTACATGCCTCAGGCCTCCCCTGTTGCACCCAGGACGTGGTCTGCTATGTTAGCACAAAATATGCTCCTGGATCAGGCCCCAGCTCACGGGCTCTACTTTCCTACTCCCCTTTTAGCCACATCCACTTGCAGGCTCTCTCCTCTGACCAGGTTGGCAAGGACCTGGCACTTTCTCCCTTCCTCTGCCCACCTCCTTACCTCCAACCCACCAACTCCTGTTATGAATCATTTTTGCAAAAGCCTTCCCTGGTACACACATGAGGTGAGCTAACAGTGCCTATCTGCACTACAGCATCATCCCTCTCTTGCTGTTTACTCTTCTCTGGCTCCTTCCCACTAAGTTCCTTGAAGGCAGCTTTGGAGCTCTGTGTCTGTCCCAGCTACATAGCACATGGGGGCGCTGAGCCTAGCAGGTGCTTCATAAATCTTAGTTGAATGAATGGAGCTAAGAGTCCTGTTAGGTCAAAATAATAGCCATTCACTGTTCAACTGTGACTTCTGAAAATAAAGAGAAGTGAGCAGAATTTTTCCCCCTCTCTCTTCAAGTTGAATCCCCATGAAGAAAGCTCCCCAAACTCTAGCAATCCACTTATAAACAGAACATTCCCTACAGGCAGGACAATTGGCTCGCAGCCTGTTCTGCACACATACTATCTCACACTTTAGAGTTGCAGCCAATCACCTGGGAGAACACACATTTAGCAGCAACATCAGGAAATCAAAGTGAAACCTTTCAACTTTATCATTTTTGCACCACTTTTGAATCTCACAGAGAATACCTGAGATTTGCATTTCTTTTCAAAATGATTACAAATATGGTTGAATATCTTTGTTCCTTTCTTCAGCAAAGCACTCAGAACTGAGGGACATGTGTAATTGGTAAATAATTAGTAAATAAATTGGGTAGATCTGTCCGTGGAGAATTCACGAAAGCACTTTGTCTTGGATTCATAAATGTTGTATAAAATCCTAACAATTAGAACTACATACATTTTCAGCACCTGGTAGGATAATAAGACCGTTCCAGAATGAATGTGCTCAGCAGCCCTTTGTTACTGTGCTCCATTTTTTTTCTGCCTGCCCAAGAATTATCTATGAATAGATATTAAAATTTGGAAAAGATACTTCTACACTGGGGGGAGTAGACAATATTAGCTGCCCATGAAGAATAATAAATGCAGCACCTTGACTCTGAGTTTAGTCCACCTGCTGCAGGTGGGGAAGTGAATGCCCACCTTTAGCCTGAAGCCTGAGGAAGGTGCTGTGCTGTCCCCTGCTCATGTGTATCAGACCCATGGCTGGAACCCCATTCTGCCATTGCTCCTATAGGACACAGCCACAGGGCTGAAGTATCCTTCTGTGGACAGAGACAAGGGTTGGTGGACATTTTAGGGTCATTAGCACTTACGTGGAATTGCCAGACTCACATCCTCCTGAGTATTAAGCCCTGTGCATTTCTCTTCCCAATTATCTGTTCTAAGAGAATTTTGTTTTATGAAATTCTATAGTTTCCCAAAAGGTCAAGTTAAAACTAGAGGCAAGCCTGGCACATGTCAGTTAATTAAAGAGACCCTTTTCCTCACCCTGAACCCATACTGGAAATGAAATAAAAAATATTGCCAGTGGTTGAAGTTAGGGACATGGAGCAATTTTCAGTGGTAAATTGAACATTGCAGGAGTTTAATGAAAACACACAGAGCTTAAAGTAATGACAAAAAAGTACATGGAGCATTTGAGTAAAGTATCTCACTGCCCCCATTGACACACACATTAGACACGAGGGTCCTTTGGGGAGGGAGAAGAGCCCAGCCCAAGTGTGGATTTCCTCACATTCATGAAAATCATTTTAAATCACTTTCATAAACACATTAAGTGGATTTTAATGGCTTCATGGGTGTTGACTGTAGGCAATTGTCATGCTGACTGTGGCAGTCTTTCTGTTCTTCTGTTTGGTGACCCCACCATGGCCCCGGGCTGTGGCTGATTTCCGCAACACAAGCAGAGAGAGAATCATGTCTGTCCCAGGATTCATGGATTCATGCTATAGGCAAAGGATGCTCTTTTCAGTTAGAAACTTGGTTTTTTGTTAGGAACTCAGGTTGGGTCCCAGGGCATTGGGGTATTGCTGTTATTTCCAGTAATATGTAGTCATATGCCACAAAATGACATTGGTCAACAATAGACCACGTATATGACAAAGGTCTCCTAGGATTATAATAGAGCTGAGAAGTTCCTGTCGCCTAGGTTTGTTGTAGCTAAGTGCATTACTCGTATATATTTGTGAACCCAGCTGTGCTGTCATATGAAAGTTTAGCACATACAGTTATGTAGTGGTCGCAATGCTTGATAATGGCAATAAGTGATGGCTACTGGTTTGTGTAGTTACTGTACTATTCCTTTTATCATTATTTTACAGTATAATCCTTCTACTTATGAAAAAACAGCCGTAAAACAGTGTCAGGCAGGTATCCAGGAAAAGGTATTGTTACTACAGGAGATGACAGAGCCATGCGTGTTAGTGCCCCTGAAGACCTTCCAGCCAGACCAGGTGTGGAGGTGAAGACAGTGATATTGATGATCCTGACTTGTTTAGGCCCAGGCTTATGTGTGTGTTTGTGTACGGTTGTACAATGTGTGTTTTAGGCTAACTGTTATTAATAAAGAGTCAATACTGTTATGAAACCAATATATAAACACTTTCACACACTCGTATGAATTATAAAACACAAATGTAGTCTAGCAGGAGGGAGAAGTTGTGGGTGAAGTGGAAGAGTGATTAGGAGGAGAAGGGAGGGAATTTGGTGGGATCTCACCTAATGTGCACGATGTGAAGGTATTCAGCACACCCTCCCGGGGGGGGGGGAGCCTCTCCTACAGCTTGACATTGACCTTGGGAGTGAGAAAAATGTAACCAAAAAATTTGTCCCCTCATATTAATTTGAAATAAATTTTTTAAAAAAGAGTCAAAAAGGTTAAAGAAATTTATCAAGTAAAAACGTTACAGGAAGCTATGATTCATTTGTTATTGAAGAAAGAAACCGTGTTTTTAAAATTCAGTGCAGCCTCAGTGTTCAGTGTGTATAAAGCCTACAGTAGTTTAATGTCCTTGGCCTTCACACTCACTACTCACCAGCTGACTCACTCAGAACAACTTCTGAATGAATGAACCTATAAGCTCCGTTTAAGTGCCCCATACAAGTGTATTATTTTTAATCTTCTGTACTGTAATTTTACTGTACTTTTATTACGTTGAGATACACAAATACTTGCCATTGTGTTCCAGTTGCCTGCAGTCCTCAGCACGTGAATGCTGTATGGCTTAGGAACCTGGTTGTCCCATTAGGACCTAGTTGTATAGTGGGTGGGACCAGGCAGGTTAGCATGAGCACACGTTCTGGTCTTCCACAACAATACAATGGCCTAGCAACACATTTCTCAGCACAAACCTCTCTCATTGCGGCATGTGACTGTTTTAAAATTTGCTAATCTGCAAAAATTATTTTGCTTCTTTTAATGACCTCAGTTACTACCTGCACACCTCAAGCCTTTGGCATTTTCCTTGTGAGTCGTGCTCTGCCGGCTGAAAAGGGTTTATGTTTCCAGTTGCTTTCTCTGTACATTTTAATTATGTTGTTTTCCTGGACAAGGTTTTTGATAACTGGATGTGGTCGGAAAAGATTGGGTTCCGGAAGGTTGGGGTCAGGCAGGAATTCCTCATCCTGTGCTAAAACCAACCTGTCAGCCTGAAAAATGTTGCACTCTTCAGGAAACATGTTATCATTGTGTATTGGGACTGGATTAAAAAGGATCCTATAAACTTTTGGGGAGGAGATGAACTTGGCTTGGGCACAACTTCCATAACAGGTTTTGTTTTTTCCTTGTTTCTTTGTTGGATTTTTCTTTTTCCCCAACTACTTTCTATTTCTCAAAAAGGTTTATTCTCAGGCAGTGAAAGTGAGCACAATTTTATGGGAAATAAATAATATGAATCTAATAAGAAGTGTCCTGGGTTTAACTTCCTTACATTTCCTAAATATCTGAGGTATAATGATTAGAGATAATTTCATTTTGTACTCTCTTAGTGAACTACTATTAAACATTCAGTTTATGCACCAAAATAACTGTATTTCTTTTCGGAAAGGAAGAGCTCTCAGTCTCATGCTGGGCAGTGTACATAATGCCTTAGTGCTCCCTCTCTGCCCAGGGAAAGGTGGGAAATCTCACTGAGTCGGATTGGAGGGATTCCTGGGCAGTGATGAGTGTGTCTCCTTCCCTCGGTGGACTGCCTGTGCAGACCTGGTTCTCCACCCTCCCCTCACAGGCCATTTTGCAGGTAGACCTTCCTGGCTATGTCTGTCAGCCACACCACATGAAATGGAAAGTGGCCTTATCCCAGCCTTCGATAATAAATAAATAAGGGGTTAGCTTGCTTCCAGGCTCAAAGGTCAAGTGCCTCCTGGATAGCCTGCTGTCTCTCCGGAAGGGACTGGACAAGGTGCAGAGAGGACAGTGGGAGACCTGACCGCCTGGGCAGGTGTGAGAAATAGCAGCCAGCAGGGGTTCCTTTGGACTTGGCTTGGCTTAAACTTCAGCTTTGTACCCCTGCTTAGCAAAGTGTGAGCCTCCCTGTAGGTCAAGTTAATGAACAGAGCTGAGAAAAAAACAAATCCTTTCTTCCCTCCCCAGGGTTCTTTCATGTCCTGGAAGGTGTGACTGACTCCTTTGAAGGGCCCACTGACACCCCAAGAGCCCCAGGCAGCTGGAAGGGGCCTCTGTACTTTTAAAACGGTCAGTCTGTCCTCTCCCTGATGGGGAAACCTGAGCAGAAGGGGTTGGTCCTTCCTCCCCATCTCCACAGCACAGCCTCCTAGGATAGGAGTGGTTATCAGTGAGTTCAAAGGGCAGTTGTTATTTGAGGGGGGAAAGGGAAGAGGATGAGAGGAGATGTGCTTCTATTTGCTACGTAGTAGCCCCAGTTTGGTTATTCCTCACGATAGATAAAAGGCCAAACTGTGTACAGGAAGCGGCCAGAGGCCCAAGCCCCTTTTCCCTTGGTCACGCCTCTTTGAACGGTGCCTTGATGTCCAGGTGGGGGATTCAGGTGAGTCTGCAGCTTCCCCCAGGACTTCTTCCCCTGGAGTCCTATCTTATACCTGTGGGATGTTCCTGTCACCACTCTCCAGTCTCCTCTAAACCTACCCCCACCCCCAGTATATGACAGTTTATGGAATTTGCCTTCGTATCCCCAGTGACTAGCAAATTCCTTTCATCGATATGTGTTGAACAAAACAAACTTCTTTTCTGGTGGACACTGGCTTGTTACAGTCACGCGATGGCTTGCCTCCGGCCTGCTTTGTCCCTGACCATCAACACACTTCGGAATATAATGACACTCCTTCCATGGCAACCCATCTAGTAAGTGGGGATTTTGTACTACACTCCCTGATTCATGCTCTCCCACCACAATTCACACATGTAGGAGAGGAAATTTCGAGAAGAAGGGAACAATCCGAGGTTCGAAATTCCTTCCTAAGAAGAGAAACAAGTAGACTTCCTGAACTTGTCCCTTTAGCCCCCACACTCGAAGCAGCTGCCAGATGTGTGACAGTTTGGCCATCTCGGAGTCTCTCCTTGATGACTTCCACTTCTGGGCTCCCATTTCTTCTCTGTCTCTGACAGTCGCGTCTTCAGCGTTAACAAAAGGCATCATTGAAGCACTGCTGGAGGCTTTCAGGGCAGTTATCTTTGCTTGGGGACTTGTACACAGATATTTAGTTTATTATGGCCGGTTCTAAAAATTTATGACCTATGAGAAGTTTATTTTCAGTACAACTGAGGTCAAAATTTGACATTTAATCTGAAATCCATATGGCACTGAGCTTGGCTGGGCGTGAAGGCACTTTGCAAACGGTAGTGGGAGGCATTTGAGGGGGACGGGGCTTCAGAGTCAATAGACTTAGTCTCAAATTCCTGGGCCCCCACCCTGGGAGATTTGTGTGATTTGCTCTTTTTCTTTTCTTTTCTCCCCCCCACCCCCCGTGTGTTTTAGCAAAACACACGAAAAAATTAACCATATTCTCGGCTTCAGTTTCTTCCTCTGTAAAATGAGAGTAGCTGCTGTGGTTGTCTTTGACAGATGATAATTTTAAGTGCCAGCCAGCACACCTGAACCGGGCTCAAGGGAAGCACTTGTGACTGTTACTATTAGACCACAATAAAAGAGTCAAAGGAAATGGAATTGGCTGCACGTCTAGCAAATTTTTTTGGCTCTTGCTTAAACAGGCCTGGTAAAAATGACATGGGTGTTTCGCTTGCTTGTTTTGCTCTGATATTACCTTTTTCTATACTACCTTATTCTTTGAAGTGACTTACGGTTGATCTAAATTACACCCCAGACAATGTTGTGTGTGTGCATGTGTGTTTTGAAGGGGGAGGGGCTTGTGGAAGAAAAAAACATAAAGGTCTTGGATGGAAATTCCTTGCTTTGAAGTCCTCTGTGGGACACAAGCAGGCAAAATTTTAATCAGCTGCTTCCAGGTCACATTTGGTGCTCTACGGAACAAACCCTCTTTGAAACCGAACACTGGCTTAGCTGCCAGTGCTAACCCTGGGCCCTCCTTCCTGAGCAGGGCAGGGCCCTGCAAGGTTAGGCTGGCCACGAAGTACAGCCTCTGCTTAGAGGGGTGATTAAGTATTAAGGAAAAAAGCAGAAAGACTTCGAAGTTACCTCAAATTCGTCATCCTTTTGTTTTTGTTAATGTTCTTAGAAATGACTTAGCCCTTTTTATCTCTGTAATTGTAAGCTTTGCTGTTGCACTGTGGGGTGGCCGAGTGAAATGTTCCTGGCACAGAGTGAATACTTGTTCGGTGAATGGAGAAAGTACAGTGTAATGATTCAGAGAAAGGGGGGGAAACTAACCAGAGCAAGGGGAAGAGAAACAGCAGGTGACCGTCACATGTCCAGGCTGCCAACAGTGGAATTATGGCAAACATTTCTGAACCTGAAGAGTCTGTGGCTTTAAATGGGAGGTGTCAAAGAAAGGAGCTTTGGAGTCAATGTAGGTTCAGACACTGGCTGCCCTTCCAGGTGGTGCGACAACCAGGGCTGGCTGTGGGACCGTCCCTGTGCCGAACTAAAATGCTGGGGCCCTTTGTTCAAAAAGCAGGAAGAAAGAGCCCTTAAAGGTACTAAAAGAAAATGTTCTACCTCCTTCCTTTCTCATCCCTTTCTTCTTTCCCTTTTCTTACCTCTCTTGAATTTTCGTGGTATTTTTAACTTGGTATGTAATGAAAAATTAAAATTTTAATTATTAGCATGAATTTTTCTGTTTGTCTTTAACTTGTGCAATGCCAGTTTTCTATGCAAATATAAGAGTGGTTAAGTCATTTATATAATCACTGAAATTACACAATTTATGTTTAGCAGCCCGCACATGCTTGTGCATTTCTTTCTGAGCAGAGCATTGGAAACACTGCTGAAAGCTAACTCCTCTGTTTGTATTTCTCTTCCTGATACCAGCAGTTCTGCCAACACAGTCTTCCCTCAGCTTACTGATGAGTAAGGCAGCGCTCTCCGTGTCATCATGTTGAGCACAGTGATGGGCTCATACAGGGACATTAGAAGGGGCACGATGGGGTTGTCGACCGAAGTTGTTTCTTAGAATGTATTACCTTTCTTTTTTGCTTTTGAAGCCAGTTCTGATTCTAACAGAGAATATGACCTCGTAAGTCTGCTGGGTCCCATGCTTGTCATAGAAGTACCAAGTTCACCTCGTACTCCTTTGAGTCCTGCTAAACTCCCGTGCATCTTGGCCACACTAGAACCTTTCACTTCTGGGACATTATCAATGCTATAAGTGGGCGGCAAGGAAGGATGGACACTGTGTGACACATTGCTTCACTGTCACTTTCTCCCCCCCACCTTGGACTTCACTTACAGAACACAAAGTCAAAGAATTAATGAGACTTTCGGGCCAGTGATAGGAGAGCATTCAAACAAGTGTGGCCCTTCTGAAGGGTGGGGTCTTATGTGACTGCCTGGGTCACATGCCTACGAAGTCACCCTATTGACCTCTAATGGGCCCTTAACCTCAAGAAGCCTCAGTTTCCTCATCATGATCGCAGGCTGCTTCTTCTTCTTTTTTTTAATTGCTGTTAGGCCGTGGCCAGGTTCCAACCCTCCATCCTGGGTCTATGGGGCCGGCATCCTACTCACTGAGCCACAGGCACAGCCCAGTTTCCTCCTCATGAAATTGAAGCCATAATATTGCCTAATTCATAGGTGGTTCTGTTTAAATAATACCATGTTTATCATTTATGCAGTATCATGCTTGGTACATAAGAAGCCTTTAATAAAAGTAATTCCTACCACTTCTACTACTGAACAGGTCTTCAAACATGATGGCTCTATTGTGACAATGCAAATGTAAGTCATACCCATTAAATGTCACTTCCAGCACTGAGCAGGCTGCAGACAAGTCACAAACAAAGTCACAAACATTCTTTATTGTGTTTTTTGAAATGACTCAGTATCTGTAGAAATGAATAAGCAAATAAAAAATATAGTGCCTCAAAGGCTTTGAAAAGCAATGCTGTTACATAAAAATCTAAGGCCTGGATTCTGGGCTCTCATCTGTTCAGCTGTGGGCCACTTGCTTTCCTCCTCTGCGCCTCTGTTTCCTTGTGTCTAAAGGGAGAGTGTCACATGTCTGACATGGATCCAAAAAGATGTCATATCATGGCATAGTCCTGTAATGATGACCCAAAGTAAAAGTTAAGGGAGAAAGAAA
The DNA here is from genome assembly GCF_027406575.1 of Nycticebus coucang. Lineage (NCBI taxonomy): Eukaryota > Metazoa > Chordata > Mammalia > Primates > Lorisidae > Nycticebus > Nycticebus coucang. Next base: position 101,273,594 of record NC_069783.1, on the reverse strand, counting down.
TGTGAGTCGTAAGGATGTGATGGAGAGAAGAGGCACAGGAAGTTTTCTGTCGCCATTCCTGTTGTCTGGGTGCAGGTGTGTGTGTTAGGCACTGTACAGCTTTGCTTCTCTCTGGACAGGGCTTTTGCCTGGAAGAACTAAGGCAGGTGTACAATGTCAGTACTATCCAGACGGGCACTGTTTTGTAACTATGTTTCACCCCGTAGAAACTCCAAGGCCTCACTTTCTGAATCAGTTTCAAGGTCCTGCATACATAAAACTCTGTAGGATGGCGGAAGTGCCTGGAATTAAGACTCCAGTAAGTTCAGGGTTTTCCTGATGAGGTGGGGTGCAGTGGTGTGCTGCAGCTGTTTTGGAAGTTTTCAGGCATTTTGCCCACCAATCATTAAATAGTGTGGAAAACAAAGGTAGCAAATCCTCAGCACCTCATCACTTTCTAATTATTTTGCTTCACTGAAGTATTATCTACGTTCTTGAGGTTATTTACTGTCAGTGTATTTATACGGTGGAAACACGGTGCTTTCAGTGTATTTGTACCCTGGAAATTTCAGTGTATTTGTACGGTGGAAAAACAGTTGTTTTCTCAATTCTGTTGAGTTCTATCCTGCCAATAGTTTGCAATTGGCCGTGGTGGAAATATTTATACCACAGAATAAGCAAACGCAAGCAATCAGGGCTCTCTCTCCACTCCCTCTACCTGAGAGACAATTGTCAAACATTTATCAGTGTACTACTGAGTAGGAATCAAGTTTAGTGTAGAGGTCAGGTTTGGCAGATTCGTTACAAGCTGTGGTTATTGCAGACCATTACAGAAGCCATTAGGGAGCGTTGAAAGGCCAAAGGAGAGAAAGAAGTAAACATTTTTTTGAGCATCTGTGCCTGGCAATACATAATTGTCTTTGGTATAGAGCCCAGTTAAAACCTCTGTGATACGGCCTCAACCTTGCAGTTGAAGAAACTGATCTGTGGTTTAATAGCTTGCTCAAGTTGATACGTCTAATAAATGAAAAAACTTACGTTGGAAATATATTTGAGTCCATGTATTTGTGACTCAAATGGTTGTTATTTTTGATTTTTTGAATGGAAATTTGAATACGTTTTGCAAAGGGAATACTGTTAAATGCTATGGTTTTGGTTTTCCCAAGTATAATTAGTGCTATATTCCTTCTTTCTTTCATTTGTTTGTACAACTGATGTTGAGAGTAAAATGTGCCAGCCGCTGGTCATTTAACCGGGCTGCCCAGGGAGAAGTAATTAATTCCGTATGAACTGCCCCAGGAGCGCAGAAGACCAAGGGCCATGAGGGAAGCTTAAGAAAACAGCCCTTGGAAAGGCCCGTAGGCATGTGTCTGGCCTTGCTTGTGGTCTCCAGGGTTTACGGTGCTGTGGGGAGAGAGGCTGGTTCTGGCAGAGGTCACGGGAATTATGCGATTTGGTTGCACAGGCATCTGTGGGTAGTTTGGTGATGCCAGTCAGTTCTTAACATTGTTTCTGTGCGAAACTCTGCTCAGAATGCCAGACCATCCCCAAAGAGAGGCACATGTGGAATATAGTTGCCTGTTTTGCCTTCTCTGGCACCAGACCACAGCCATTCCAGGGGCTTGGGATCCAAGGGGCAGGTGTGACAAGGCAGGCTCAGGGGACACACCCCTCAGATAATGGGTTCAGTAAGTCTGGGGTAACCCCAGGAGGTTGCACTTTAAACACACATCCGTAGGGACTCTGAGGCAGTACTGTGCACCACACTTTGAGAAATATTATTGTTCTGTAGCTTCTCTAGTATCTTCCCTAAAGAGAGAAAGGGACCTGCACGATAATGATAATAATATCTCTTCCTACCTCCGTATCTCTTTTATACCCAGTCTCTGTTGATCCCCACCATTACCCAGTGAGGTGTTCAGAACAGTAAATTACTCTTCTTCTTTCCCAGTTGAGAGACCTGAGATGGCACTTAATGAAGTGGCTCCAGGTCCTGCCTTCAGCAGATGGCAGATCCAGACTTGTCAGGTTTTGCCAGTGTGTTTTCCTTGGGTGCACACTGCCCCACAGTGGCTACTGCCCACGGGTTGTGAAAAGGCCACCTCATGGCTCTGGAACCAGCCTTAGAAACTGTGAGATTAGCCACGGGGCCACTTGGGCACCCCAAAATATTTCGAACCCCATTGGAATGATGCTGCAAACTTGACAGTGCACTAATTTTATTCTCAAGTTCCCCTGTTCTCAATTTCTCAACATTCTGTTCAGCTACAGAAGTATAAAATATTCAAGCAGTAAAATCCCTGATCCAATCAATTCCGTATCGTTAAATGACAAGAAGCATATTGTGAATAGGCTAGATTTCTGTGGGTTGTAAGTATTTCAGTCCCTTTCCATCACTTAGTGACAGAAAACAAGACAGGGAGAACAAGAGAGTGAGCGTGAGCTTCACAGTCTGTATTCTCATTTTGTGTCTGTCTCCAGCTAGCTTTGTAACCACAGGTACCTTGCTTCAGCGCTCTACCGATGGGCTCCTCATTTTTAAAACGGGAAAGTTAGAGTTCTTGTGAGGTCTGTCCCAGCTTTGACTCGTGGGATGGTAAGCTTCTGGGTCTCCAGAATGGAGGGAGAAAATACGGCCACTGATACCACGTTCTTGGACTTTCTAAGAGAAAAGCAAAAATTATATTGTAAGGAATGAACTCATGATTCTGTTACTGTATTCATTTATTTGGGGTTAGGAGACATAGAATAATTTTATCAAGTTAATTGGAGTTAGAACAGTTCAATGATTTGTATTTCGCAAGCATTTCGTCACTTTTCTTGGCTGCTCTATCCTTTCTTTGTCTAGAAATGTTTCTTCTAAGCCCTGCCTCAGTTTAGTGCCTGCGTCATAAAATGAAGCATAATAAAAATTATATTCCTCTCAGCTCATGCTTCTCAGTTGTTTTCACTTAGAAGTGATATTTCGTTTCATTGCAGAATTGGGACTAAATTTTTTACTTAAATGAAATGGGCAACCAAGCCAGAAATGCTTTTTTTAAAAGCACAGAATCCAGTGTAAACCTGCAGTAGCCATACATGGCTGAACTTGAACTTTACGTGCCTTGAGAGCCAGAACATTTTTTTAGGGTCTATCTTTTTTTCCTTTGCAATCAAAGTAATAACCCTACACTGTTCCGAAATGAATTCCAGATATAGATTTTTATCAAACCTGTCTGACATTTTAAATAAATTTTAGAGTGATGAATTCAGTGTTTCTGTGATGGAGATCATAAACATTTTCCTTTCTCCAAAAGTAATCTAGGGAGTATATATTTGTACTGTAGTTAATGCTGTGTTAAGTCAGTGTAATATAGCTGCTGCAAACATTTGTAGAGCAAAGGAAAAAAAGCTTTTATTTAAATCTTGCCAAGAGCAGAAATAAAATGAGCAAATGCACGCTGGAGTGAGAGGCAGCATAGAGATCGGCACACTTTATGACTTTGGTGCAGGGATATTAGCATTTCATTTAAGCTGCATGTCGTATCCAGAATGATCACTAATAATTTTATGTCTGACTGTGTAGCTTATAAGAGATGTTTGTTGAGTGAATAAATGTTGCAGAAGTGCTTTCTTTTCTGCTACGAAGCTGCCATTTACTCAGCATGGAAATTAGACGCAGATATCCTTATTGTAATACTGTTTGTATATTTACATAAGAGCATGAAATAAGAATAAATAAACATCTATTTCATTTAGGAATGCAATATTCTTGGCTGATTTAGGTACCATGAAGACAACGTTACCAGTAATTTTTGCTAAATGATAAGATCAGGGAAGATAAAGACTGGGTTGTACTGTGTTTTTAGTCCCCTCCGTCTAGCACAGTGGTTCTCAACCTTCCTAATGCCGTGACCCTTGAATACTGTTCCTCATGTTGTGATGACCCCCCAACCATAAAATTATTTTCGTTACTACTTCATAACTGTGATTTTGCTACTGGTATGAATCGTAATGTAAATATCTGATATGCGGGAGACCCCTAAAGGGATCGTGACCCACAGGTTGAGAACCGCTGATCTTGCACATTGTCAGCGCATATGATAGACTCTTAATAGTCATAATTAAGTGTATTTGTAATATGCGTACGTGTGTTTTGTAAAATTATATTTTCGAAGGTTGTTAGTCTATTCTGTATAAACCAGCCCTTCCGCATCACAGTGTATTTGTAGATTATTTGTAGACCGTGTCCTGCCACATCTGAAGAGGATCCTCTGTGCATCCTGCCTGCACCCAGGTTGCTATGCGAGATGCAGTTCACAGCTGCCTTGCCCTTTGCGGCTCTCATTTCTTCCAGTAAAACACCCCCTCTACTTCCAAGTACCTGACTCCTCATCATCCATTTGTACCCAGCTTAAATTTTTCTGCCTCGCAAAGACCTTCCCAGGCATGCCTTGTGGTGATTTAGGTACCAGAAATCAAAATGAAAGCCAGCCAAGAGGGGTAGAGAGGATGGGATGAGAAAGTGCTGGAGAAAACCCTTTCTGGAGAGGTGGCGTTTGAGCTGAGACTTCAACAAAGCCAGGAGAGGCCAAGTGGGTTTCTAGAGGAGGATTTTCCCCGGCAGAGGGAAGGGCATGTGCAAAAATCCTAGAGTCAGCAGTGGTGGGCTGAGAACCGGGAATTGCAGGATTAGATTTCCTTCCAGGAGTGTCTTTTTTTTTTTTGAGACACAGTCTCATTATGTTGCCCCAGGTAGAGTGCCCTGGCATCACAGCTCACAGCAGCCTCAAACTCTTAGCCTCAAGGCCGTGGCATCATAGCTCACAGCAACCTCAAACTCTTGGGCTCAAGCAATTCTCTTGCCTCAGCCTCCCAAGGAGCTGGGACTATAGGCACCAGCCACAATGCCCAGCTATTTTTTTTGTTGTTGTCGTTGTTTAGCAGGCCTGGGCTGGGTTAAAGCCCACCAGCCCTGGTGTATGTGGCCTTCGCCCTAACCGCTGAACTACGGGCACGTCACTTAACTGCTGTGAGCAGCAAGGAACCAGGTCCAAGTTCTCACCCCAGTGCCAGCGCAGTAAGAGGCGGCTAGGGCAGTGGGGAAGGCAGGGGTTGTCAGAGCAGGTGTTTGGGGCTTAGCGCTGCCAGGTGTGCTGGAGGCCAGGACTGGATATGGGTGCAAGTGGAAAAAGGAGTCAAGAACAACAGCAAAGTTTTAGACCTGAGCAGCCGGGTGAGTGGCCACCATGCTCTTTACTGGGTGGGGAAGACTAAGGGATGAAGAGAGAATAGCAGATGTTTTGTTTGTTTCCTTAAGGTGTGAAATTCCTGAAAAACATTTGCAGAGATACCACAAAGGCAGGTGGTTATACCAATCATAGGTCAGGGGAGAAACAAAGGGTACAGATGTAAACAAGCCTGGAGACATCTGTGTTTAGAGGACACAGTGCAAGTAGGTAGCAGGTGTGTATTTTCCATCTACCTACATAAGTTTTTAAGAAATTCAACTTTATCTAAATTCAACTTCACCTATGTTTAGAGATGTCATTTCACTCAGTATTGGGAAATTTAATTGCCAATTCAGCCAATCCTTTTAGTTGATTAAATAAAGTTGACATTGTAAACATAGGTGATTTGGGGTCTTTGTTTCCCCTCTAATGCCGGGGGGGGGGGGCTTAGATAGCCTTATGACATCAGGGGTTGTCTAATCTTTAGTGGACATCTTCTTACTGCTGACGGGCTTCCCACCTGGTTAGCCTCCTACCCTATGGTGTGTTATAGTATGTGCTGTCCTCTGCTGCCACAACCCCCACTCCTATGCCTGCAAATCCCTTTAGGTCTACAGGTTCTCCCTACCTGGGGCTGAATACGGCTGTTCTACCGCACCATTCTAGACATAGAAGACTAGCTCATATGGTCATCACAGTGGGATGGGGAATTCTTGCAACATCATCACATCCGAGATTCAAGGTGCAGAGTGGGACACAATCCCTTCTTCATTCAGCTCCCAGATATACACAGGGCTCTTATCCTCTTCCTCTTGGCAGTAACCGCAGTGGGTTTGGGGTTGGCAGGTGTGGGAGATACTGACCCTTACTGGTATCTAACTCATTGCCTCAACTCAAACTCTCATTTTCCATCAGCCCAGAGATAATTTGTATCTCCCCTTGCGCAAAAGAAAACTGATTAGGCAAATACTCTTCCCCAATGTCAACCTTCCTCTCCACCCTTTGAAACACAGCTTTCACATGTCTGTGAATGGAGGACTGTCATGGGGTAAGAGGAAATGGGGAAAAAATATCAATTAAGACTGCACAGTATCCTGCAAGCTTTGTATACTTCTGTCTTTCCCACATCGCTGTCAGCTCCATGGGAGGAGAAGTTACATTTGTTTTACACATTGTCTACCTAGAATCCGGTACAGAGTAGCCGCTCCAGTATCTGTAGAAGGGATAAAGCAATGGGTGGGTGTGTCATGGACCCTCAGTTCTGTGCTCACATGCACACATGTAAAATAAAGTTTGTGTGGCTATTCACATAGGATAGTCACTCAGGGGCTGGTGGGACTGTAGTTTGTTGAAAATTAAAAGACCTTCTGGGAACCAGCTAGCCCTCCCAGAAACCTCAGGAATTAATTACTTCATAATCTGGCTCGTTTTTACTGGCTTTGACAAATAAAGGCTGCACCAGCATAGTGGAGAGAAAACACCTGCCTGTCCAGGTTATTCTGAGTCTGCTGTGAGTCCTAGTTCCTGAGTCTGACCCAGCAGCTGCCTCAGGTCAGACTGCTCACACTTCCCACAGGGCTTCCCTGGGCTCAGAGGGGAGCCCTGAACTCCAGAGGCTCAGGGGCAGAACTCACAGCCCCACACTGAAACATTTCTTTCAGGGCTCATGTGTTACATGAAACATTCCAGTTGATTTCACATTTGACTCCAAAATATGTGTGTATGTGTTTTAATATACAAATTAATGTGTTTCTCTCATGGCAAGTCTTCTGTGAAAATCACCACTTCAGGAAGACCTGGCTGGCTTAATCCCATGACTTCTAGGGATACAGTATCCCCCATTGTAAGGAGCAAGGTGTTAAGTCATTAACAACTTGGCATTTCCTTTTACTATGGTCTTAAAAGTTCCATCCTTAAGCCCAAACTTCAGTAGTGCTAATGCTACTCTATGGAAGCCTCTAAATTAGCCTTACCAAGAAAATAACTACCCTGTTTACTTGCCCAGAGGGATGTTCACCTGTCCCTGATTTTCACTGACACCTCTCCATCTGCCAAGGTGATTTTTTTGTGTACCCCGGGATCATCTTTTCGTTTAAACTTATTTTATGAAACAAGAAATTAACCAAGATGCCTGTGACAAAATTATTAAATCTAAACATTGACAAATGATCTTGCTAATACACTTTTTCCTTGGTTATTTTCAACAACATTAGGGGATAAGGAGAGCCAGTGTCATCACTGTCCTCACTGCCTGGCTGCCCCCAGTGCTAACAAGCGGTGCCTTTGAAAGGCCCCTTCCTGTGCTCGTGCTTCTCATCCAGGGGGTGGGCTTGACTGGGGTTTCCCGGTGGGGCGTACGATTGCTGGGAGAGTCACTTCTCAGCACCGCAGCTGGGGCTCTGCGTATCAGGCAGCTGGAGATTAAAATGTCACGTTTTTTAAGACAGAGCCATCAAAGCTTGTGGCCTGCGTGCGAGGACCATGTTATATTGCCCATCCTCCCTTTTCTCTTGGACACCAAGGCAAGACCTTAGACAAATCCCCTGAGGGACAGTTTGGGCCTCCAGAGAATCACAATGTGATCAGTGCCTCTCCTTTAGCCTGGGGACTCCTTTTCTAGGGAAGGGTTACAGAGTGGAGAGTAGGGGAGGCTGCCTCGACCCAGGGAGTCAGGAGTCAGGAAGGTACATGGAAGTGCTTAGCACAGCCTGCAGGCACCCAACAGAGCCAATATTTAAAATACCTATTATTTATGGGAATGACAACAGATACTTCATTTTCATTTTCTCATCTAATATATGTTATTCTGTAACAAGGCCAGGAGGTTGGGATTATCTTCATTTTACAGAAGATGAAGCTGAGGTTCACAGAAGTAAAGAAAGTTGTCAGCAACTTCAGGTGGATAGTCAGAGTTGGAGCCAGAGTCTGTCTCCCACAGTGAATTTGGTGCTCTTCAAAGCTTTCAGAACTCTTAAGAGTGTTCAGCCGTTCTCTTGCCTGATAATGTTAGCAGGTGAAAGCTCTAACTGGTAAAACTAGAGTCCAGTGTAAAATGGTAGATTTATGTTTTGTGTTACTAGATTAGCAGGAATTTTTCCCTACTGGGATTTAGAAATAGAGAATGTGTGTGTATATCAACACAATGATTTCTCTTTCTTATTTTCATAACTTTTTGCAACTTTTATTACACCTTTATTTTTCCAATTTGTGTTATTGAAAATAGCTAAATACTTTAGATGTTTGGTATAATAGAGAAACTAAATCTATTAAGGGAGTCTACACACCCAGGTTTAGTATTAGTATTTTGCGATATTTCACATCGATTTTTTTCTTTATGAGTTGGGAACTATTTTGGTAACAACGCAAGGCTCCCCCCTCCCACCCATCCAAACCTTTGTCCTCCCTCCTCAGAGGCAGCTACTAGACAGAGTTTATACATTTTACATAAATGGCCCACTTCCACATGTTTGCTTTTGTCCGCTCTATTTCTCCTTCTCCCTCAGCTGTAACACTTGGAATTTACACATGGACATAAGACATTTATTTTATTTTTTTCTTCTCCTTTTTTTTTTTAAGATGAGCTTTTGCCACATAACACTCTCTTTCCAATGAGAGAAACAAATGCAAATGGGGCCTTTGAAATCTTCTGAAAGGACACTCCTCAACACCCTTTCTTCTCTGAGTTCCTGTGAGAGGTTTCATTGTCCGGTCTGTTGAGAGATTGTAGAATTGAATCTATCCTACCCTTTTTGTTACTCAAGAATGTAAATCTTAACTTCCCAAGAACTAAGTTCTCCAAGGGCAAGGCATCACGTGATATACACCAACCTTACATTAGGCTTAATAAAATAACTGTTGGATTATAGCCGCATAAATTATCATTAGCTGATTAACACAGTGACCCCATTACAAGGTACTTGTCAGGCATCTGGTTCATGACAGGTTTACTTAGAGGACTGAAGCATGAGAGAAGTGTCTTTCTGCAGAGCTTACTTAGTGTTTATTAGCTTGACTCAGACACTAGTGTTTATCTGAACCAAGGCACCACATGTCAGTTTAGGACCATTTAAAGAGTGAGGTGCCTACTAAACTGTCAAGTGTGTGCACATGGGGCCAGTACAGTGAAATCCATGCTCACAATGACAGTTTTTCCATTTTTATAGAATTTAAAACTTGGACTAAAAATAATATTTATTGCATTCTCACTTTGGGCCAGGCACAGTGCTAAACATGTCATCTTATCCATTCATCTCATAGAACTGTGATCTAGGCTTTGTTATGATTCATATTTCATGAAACCGAGACTCATTGAAACTTGAGGCTTATTTAAAATTGCACAGCTAGGTGGGCTCAGTGGCTCATGTCTGTAATCCTAGCACTCTGGGAGGCTGAGGTAGGAGGGCTACTTAAGCTCGGGAGTTTAGGATCAGCCTGAGCCAGAGTGAGACCCTGTCTCTACTAAAATAGAAAAATTAGCCAGGAATGGTGGCAGGCATCTGTAGTCCCAGCTATTTGGCAGGCTGAGGCAAGAGGATCACTTGAGCCCAAGAGTTTGACACCACAGCACTCTAGCCTGGGTAATAGAGTGAGACTCTGTCTCAAAAAGAAAACAAAATATTCTAATATATGTTACAGAATAACATATATTAGATGAGAAAAAATAAATAAATAAGAAAACTACACAGCTAGGAACAGGCTGCCTGAGCACTAGTCTTTCTGGTCTACCGTAACAGGATAATGATAATAGACTATCATCTATCTCGCTTCAGAACACCAACATTCAGAGATGGTGGCCCACGCTCACCACACCCTGTCGCCATCACATGCCATGATGCCTTGGACCTCTCTGGGCTATAATGGAATAAAACCTACTTGCTTTTGCTGTTAACATGGAGGCCTCTGCTGGTACAGAAGCCTTCGTGTAAGAGCTCCCTGCCATCCCCCTACACTTTACCCCAAAGCCCACTTACATTTAGGAATGCACATGAACCTTTCCGCTCTCAGTGGCAGGTATGCAGCAAGTTGATTCACAGCTCCAGTCACAAGCCTTGGCACATTATTGGGATCAAGTGTAAATATTTGCAAATGAGCCACCGTTTCCAAAGCTGACGAATGCTATTTCAGGAAGCCGGCAGACCCCTAACTAGCAGGCAGCTTGTGTTGTCTCTGCACAGCCAATGGTGGATGTCTGGAACCACTTCCACCTCCTCCTGCCCCAGCTGGAAGCTACCCAGAGTGGCTCACATATGTGAATCTTTGCCTTTTAAACTATTTCCCATATGCCCTGCCTCTCAAGCAAAATCCCTGTGCTGTTGGAATTATCTAACCCCAAGAGATAGGTCATGGTCTTGTAAGAGTACCTCACTCTTATCTCACCCTTGTCCAGCCGAGTTTGGCCATCCCAGGGGCTAGAAATCACCAGTTCACCACTATACCACTGTGTCCTGCAGCGTGCAGCTCAGACCCCCTCCTCTTTGAAGCCCTCGGGAATACTGTATTCCATGTTGCTCCTCACACATTCAGTAGCGCTAGGACTGAGCCACAGAGCAGGCAGGTTTTTTCTTCCTGTTTAGAGAGCAAACTCCTGCAATCCTGCGCCTGGACGCCTGTGGCCTCTCTGAAAATGTTAGGGAATCGGCGGCCATGACGGTTCTAAGGAGGCAAAATCTGCTGGGTGGGTGTCTCAAGACCATGCATGTGTTGGGGTGAATTCTAACCCAACAGGGGAAATCAGTGACTCTACCAAAAAGAGACAAAGATTAGGGGGATACATGGCCAGTAAATTTAGAGAGTGGAACTGAAATTAGGCATAGTATTTTGTGCCAGAGAGAAGAAAGAAAAAATCTTATTAAAACTGTATGGCTGGTACTTGAGTAGCATGAATGATTTTTTCTGGCTTCATAATCTAGTGAAAAAAGACAAGGGTTTGGGGGACAATAAACCAAACACAGGACCACTTGGACCTTCAGTTTCTTCTATGTCTAATGAAAATAATAATTATTTTATTTCAGATTGATAGGAGAATTCAAATGTTAGGTTACATTGTTTTCATTTCTAAGGTAAAGTTCAAGTTGTAGTTGAGCCCTTCACCCAGGAGGTGTGCTGACCACCCTCACATTGTACACATTAGGTAAGATCCCACCAATTGCCCTCCCTCCTCCCCTTCCCCTCACCAGACTATACTTGTGTTTTTCTTTTGTGTGGACATGTAGTTGTTTATACAGGGTGGCCATAAAGTTCATGTGCAATTTAAAACAGTGTACAGTTTAGTTTCATATTAGTACTGAGTACACTGGATACTTGGAAACTTATTTTTCCATTCTTGTGATACTTTACTAAGAGGAATGTGTTTCACCTCCATCCAGGTAAACACAAAAGATGTAAAGTCTCCATCTTTTTATGGCTGAATAGTAGTCCATGGTATACACATACCATAGTTTGTTAATCCATTCATGGGTTGATGGGCACTTGGGTTGCTTCCATGTCTTTGTGATTGCAATAAACATTCTAGTGCAAATGGCCTGTGGTAAAATGATTTTTGTTGTTCTGGGTAAATACCTAGTAATGGAATTGTGGGATCAAATGGATCGACTTCTAGTTCTCTGAGAATTTTCCATATTCTTTGGAGAATAATAATGTTTATTAAGGATTTCATTGTCAAGAGTAAACTGAGATGAGGAACTGAAAGGAGATGAGGAGTGCTCAGCACAGCGCCTGGCAAGTGGTAGGCATTTGGCTGATGGTAGCCTCTCACAGTGCTGCTGCCTGCTGGTGCACCCACCAGCTCCCTGCCCGTGGCCACAACTGCTGCTGGTAACACAAACCTAACTCCACTGCCACCTGCCAGCAGAGACACTCCTAGCAGGTAGTGCAGCACAGGGAGAGGCACACCCTCCCTCCGGAGTGAACACTCCCTGGGCCGTACTTACCCCTCACTTCCTTTACTGATACCAGGCACTCATCTCTTTTACTTCAGAAATATTTGCTGGGAACCTTCCATGGGCCACCCACTTGGGTGGGTGTGAACACAAGACTAAAAGAAATGTGGTCCCACGTTCAAGGAGCTCACAGGCTTCCTCACTGTGGATTGCTCAAACATCCAAATTTCACATTAACCAGAAACCCTGGCAGTGTCTTAAACTTAGGTCTTGGCCAAGGATGTCATTTGGGTCTGCCAGCCCTCCCAGTGCCCTCTTCTGGCCCTTTTTGGAGTCAGACAGCCGCGGTCACAAGCTGAAGGCACTGCCTGCAGGGGGACTGTCCTTCAGGACCAACACCTTGGCCATCCCACCTGGAATACACTGCGCAGAAAGGGGCTGCTCTGGCTGACCTTTTTCATTCTGTTCTAGACCAGTGTTTTTCAACCTTTTTTATTTCATGGCACACTTGAACCTACATTTAAACTTCCACGGCACACTTAAATTATGTTGATCAAAAAAAACAAGTGTGAAAAAAAGTATATACTTGCAGTGCTTTGAACTTCCTTTGAAAATAATTTAATTAATGATCTTCAAAAATTTTCTGGGCACACCTAAGTTTCTCTCACGGCACACCAGTTGAAAATCACTGTTCTAGACATTAGCTGAAGAAGGGGCTTGGACTCCAGTGAGGACAGACTGGGGAGTGGATCCATAGTATTCTGCATTTAGCAGTCTGGAGACTTTCTCACCTTTTCAAAAAATGAGAAAAGAAAAGAAAAAAGCTCTTTAGTAAAAGGAGCCAATAAATGAGTTAAGAGATGAAAGAATTCCAGCCAGGGAGGCATCTTCCTCTTTCTTGCAGACTGTTTTCTCAGATATGTGACAAGGGCTAATTTTAGAAAAATGATTCTGAGAGAAAATGACTCCTGAAGGCTATTAAGATACATGAGTGTTGCACTATAGCTCCCACACTAAATCTTCTTTATTATTTCAACATTAAAATAAATACTTAGACTTCAGATCAGTCCAGACAACTCTTCCAAACACAAAAAGAACCTGTTCCTCAGATCTACAGAAAACCTGGCCAGCTGGCAGTTGTGGTAGATCTATCAATCAAAGGGTGTTGCAAAAAATACTCTCCATTCAAGAAAACTGGCAATAAAGCTTGTGGACTGCAGGGCTTAGGAGGGGCATCATTAAAGTGGCAAGGCCTAGAATTAACTTCTCTCCACTCTTGAAGAAAATAAGAAGTTAGCTGTATTAACCCTAAGCTGCACCCTAACGTTTGTCTGCGGTAATGTTTACATTTCATAATTTCTTCCGACAACTTGTGAGAAAGGGCGCCTTTTGGAAAATGTGATTTCTCTCAGAACACTTTGAAGGAACATTTTAAACACTCTCTTGTACTAGTTTGAATATCCATGAGGAAATATGACTCATTTCTTTGGGAATGAGTAGCTGAGATGTGGACACCAACCTTCCTGAGTGGGTTATACAGTCGAATTTCCAGCAGTGGGGCACTTTTGATATTGGCCTGCAAAAATAGGAGCTCCCAGAGGATTGGCTAGAAAGGAAGCAGAATTGGGAGAAAAAGTGGGAATAGAGAAAATCTTTTAACTAGTCAAATAGGCAGAGAATATCCCCTGGGAATTTCAACCTTTGCACTGCCAGATCGCACTGTTAGAAACCTGTGGAAAAGAAGAGAAAGTCACACTGATTCTGGGAGGAGCATAATCTTACCAGTGCTCTGCCCAGGGGAAAACTGGATAGAACTCAACAGCCTCATCACTTGAACTATCCCAGACAAAGCACACGAGAAGGTGTGATTAGGGAGCACTTTTCCATTGCACCTGGGGACAGTTGATCTGCCTGACTGGACTCTCTGATCCCCCCACCCCCACCCATGCGGTTTATTTTATTATTTTTTTTTCTGATGTCATTTATATCACACTAGCTAATGATGGGCTATTCAACTGAGTATTACAGATGACTTGGTTTAAGCTGTATCATTATAGTATTTGAGATGGACAATATTAGAGAGAAGAACTGTTTTCTGTTTAATCAAACCTTTCTTTCTATTAGGATGCCTGGCTTGGGCTAAACATGAGTGATGTCCCCCATTCTCTCCATCCTGGATTGGTTAAACATATGCTGATGACTGGGACTAGTGATTTGTGTAGGGCTTTGCGAACACAGGATTTGACATTGCCTTGAGCCTTAATCATTTTAGAAGATGTTCCCTTAATTGGCTACAGAAGATTTGCAGCTACAGAAGCTGTAGTCAAGGCTTTGGGATTATTAAAAATTGGAGCCTAATCATGTGTCAAGGCAGCAAACCCACTTCTTTCTATTATTACTGTGCACTAGGAGCTGTGTAAGGAAGCCCCACCTCATGAAGAGTCTGCACTCTGCCTTGAGGTACTGGCTCCTTCTGGGTACTCAGAGGACTTCAGAAATCCTGCCTCTTTCCAGATAATCTCGGTCCCGGCCCCCACCAACCTGACAAGCCCTGCCTTTCTTCACTTTCTTTGAGTCCTGGGACATCCTCTCATTATTATCCCTCCCTTTCATGTCTGTCATCTCCCCCAACAAACAAGGCTTACGAGGGAAGCATTTTCATATAATGAAGTTTATGTCTGATAACCTGAATCCTGCCATGACATTCAGCAGGTTCCCCTTCTCAGTTCCTGCAGCTTCTTGACTCTGCCAAACTAAGGCAACATTAGTTCATCTGGAGTGGGGACAGTGGCCTCAGCCCTGAGCCCTGAGGCTGGAAGATTCAGCAGCTCAAATCTTGTTTTCATTTTTTTTACTGCCTATTTCTTAACTTCCTTCACCTCACCTTTGCCTCTGTGTTTTCTCTTGAGCAAATTTTTCTCTTGAGCAAATCCTGAAATAAGAAACCTCTGTTTTCCATTCTTTAGTTGCCCACTGAGCTGCTCAGTGTAAGGAAAGCAGGTAATGATAATTTCCAGCCAGAAGCAGAATGACTGCCTTTTAAATTAGCTATTGCAGCCTTCTTGTCCTATGATAAAGAATTTGTCTGGGCTTTATACCAGGTTCCTGGCAAGCAGCTCCTAAAACCCTTGGAATTTCCTGAGTGATAGGACTGTCTTTGTAATGCTAATATAGCTTCTGGTTGGGCTTGGTCACCAGAAAGACCAACCAGGTGAAATTATGGGCTTGGAACTTTTTGCAAGTCTAACCTCCTGGGAGAAGAGGATTGCAGGTTGAGTTCAAACATAGCCCATGGTATCGTCAATCATGCCTACCTAATGGAACCCTCATGAAAATTCTGGACTCCAGGGCTCAGTGGAGCTTTCTTGCTAGTGAACTTCATGATGTGCAGGGAGGGTGACACGGCCAGATTTCAAGGGAAAGTGTGTAGAAACTGCATTCCCATATCCTTTATAATAGAACTATAACCGTAATAACTTTCATTGGTCACTCTGGCAAATTCTCAACCCTGAAGGGAGTCATAGGAATCTGGACATTGGCTTGGCACCTGTAGCTCAAGTGGCTAGGGCGCCAGCCACATACACCGGAACTGGTGGGTTCAAATCCAGCCCAGGCCCTCCAAACAATGACAACTACAACCAAAAAAATGGCTGGGCATTGTGGCAGGCGCCTGTGGTTCCAGCTACTTGGGAGGCTGAGGCAAGAGAATGGCTTAAGCCCAATAGTATGAGGTTGCTGTGAGCTGCAACAGCACGGCACTTTACCCAGGGCAACAGCTTGAGACTCTGTCTCAAAAAAAAAAAAAAGGAATCTGAGCATTGATAGCTGGACAGTTGGTGTGAGTGGCTTGGGAACCCCACACAGCTGGCATCTGAAGTGAAGATTGAGCCCTTAACCCAGGAGGTCTGTGCTAACTCTTGGTGGTGAGTATCAGAATTATATAGTACCCTTTTGGGTAGAAACAAAATAACTGTTATTAAGGGTAGTTTTCCCAAGATTTCTGTTAGAAACCTCTTCTAGACCTTCATATTGGGCATTCATTAGTGCTTGAAGCTCTGTCCCCTGACTGGGCAGGTTAGTTCATGTAGAAGATACTGATACCAGAGTTTTGTCTTCCATGGGTTCTTGGTCTCTGTGATTCGAAGAATGAATACACGGACCACAGATCAGTGGTAAGACAGGATTTATTTACAGAAAAGAATACAAAACACCAAAGCTCCTGGCAGAAAGAACCCAGGTCAGAGAAAGAGCTCTCTGGCTCCCTCTCCCTCTCCCCCCAGGCTCTTTGTCCTGGGGTATATACATAGTCACATGGGGTCCTCTGTAGCTACCTTTAGCCTGCCTGGGTTCTCTTTAGTTACATTTAGCAGACTGGGTAGCAAATGAATGGCTACAATTCCTTTCATTCCCAGGCCTAGGAAACTTACATGAATTTGACCAGGCCTAGGAAATGGTGGTGGTGCCCGTGGAGGGGGCGGGTTCTGTTCAGCTGCAAGTGCAAGGGGAGAGAAATCTAAGGTGCTGGTGTGTCTCCAGCAGTTGTCTGACCCCTCCTGCTACTGGAGCCTCCTGTTGGGTCCCCCTGCCTACCCTCCAGGCCACTGGTTCTCTGCTCCCTGCCACTGCACCAACACTGCCTGGAGGCTGGAGGCAGCAGGTCTGCCCCTCAGCACCCATGAGCTGGATGGGATGCCACCTGTCCTGTATCAATACTACTCAAAGTGTGGGTCTGGACTGCATATCCATGAACTGTTCATTACCAAGTCCCAGGAAAGTATGTATAGAACTTGAGACCAAGAATTTAGAAACTTATCTAGCAGTTGGACAAGGCTAAGACACTCAAGCGTGGAAATACAAAGTATCAGACAGTGATAACTTGGAGAAAAGATGATCATTCACCCCACATAGTTTGAGGACCCTAATTTGGAAAATACAGCCTCAGTTGGTGTGATCAGATGGAATCGGAACCTGTGTTAGAAGTGTGAGTCCAAGAGTCACACAGATGGCTTTGTATGGAATATCTGCTGCTTGCTATCTGTGTGCTTTGGGGGAAGTTATTTAATCTCTCTGGGCCTCAGGTTTCCTCATCCAGAAAATGGATATAGCAGTATTTCCTATCTAATAAGATGCTGGGAAGACCATGTGAAATAATCCAGGACAAGCGCTAAATATAGTCTGGCATGCAGCAAGTTGACAGCTGATATTATTTCTTCTGTGCTCACTTCTTGGCATCAATGATTCCAGCTTGGTTAAAGTGCGTTCTGTATATGTATGTTTGATTTATGATTATGAAATCCATATCCTTGCCTTTTTGTGAATATAAAATAAAGCAAATGCTTTTTTTAAAAGCCCCAATTTATACTTGTAAGCGAGGGTTGCTTTTTGTAGAATCCTGCTGGGATGCTGCCATTGTTGAAGCATTTTTGGAACTTCTTATTTGGCTTTTCAGTTACAGCCAGTTCCAGTGATCTTCTGATGTAACAAATCACCTTAAAACCCAATGTTTAGAACAACAATGTATCATTATTGCTGGTGGTTCCATGAGTTGATGGGCTTGGCTGGCTGTCCTTTAGGGCTTCCTTGGGGTTCCAGTCCACTACTGGCTTGGGATGGGGTCCTCTGAAAGCTGAACAGGGCTGAGCACCTAGGAAGGCTTCTTTCTCCTCGCATTTGCTGCCTCTGCTGGAATAGCTTGGGGCTGCCTGGGCATCTTTCATTCTATGTGACCTTTCCACATGACTAGCTTGCTTTTCCCTGCATGGTAGGCTAAACTTAGGGAAGTGTCTTCCTTCCTAGCTTCCCCTGGAGTGAGTGTTCTAAGAGGCAAGAAGTGAAAGCTGCTAGATGTAGGCCCAGTAACTGGCATGGTATCACCACCACCACATCCTACTAGTCTAGGCAGCCACAGATAAGATCGTCTCTTTTTATTTAATGGGAGGAGACACAGACGCTACCTCACCCTGGGTGAAGGGTCAAAGAATCGGTGTCCACCTTTAATCTGCTATGGAGCCATAGAAGAAATGTGGTTTTCTTAACTTGGCACACGTTTTCCCATCGAAGACACTGTATGACTTCCCAAGTTGACCGATTCCCAAGTGGGACTGTAGGAACACTCATTTTTATTTAACACAGGTATTTGGGTTCCTATCTGTTTGAGTAAAAATACCAGCCATCACATTATAGCCATACCTTGCCTGCCTTTGTATTTTAGCAACAGTTGAGTAGCCTGCTATGGCTCAGGCTGGAGATGGAGAGTGGGGGTCATAGATTTCCCTTAGCAGCACCTCCTGTCAGAGTTTCTCTACTTTCTGGTGACTGATTTCTACTAATGACCTCATGCCCCATGCTGCCTCCCTGCAGGCCCTCCTGCCTTACCTGCCACAGAGTAATCTCCTGAAGGCCCACGGAACCACTGTGTCACTCTCTTGCTCAAAGAATGTCACTCACTCCCTATTTCTTACATAGCATGTGGCCCAGACCTTCCAGCAGGTACCTAAGGCCCTCACGGCTTTCCAGTTACTTCTTCCCCAAACGGTCCTTCCAACACTACCACCCCAAAACACATACTCATGCATATGCCTAGACACACAGCTCCCTCTCCAAAACACACACATGCATTCAACCAGTATTTACTGAATATCTGCCTGTGCTTGGCTTTGAGTTCAGCTTGAAGCCCTAGCAAGCTTAATTCTTATTCCACAAACATACCTTACCTTTTTCCCTTTCTGGGGTTTTGTCTTAGTTCCTGAAAATTAGGAGCATTGCTTCTTAATGTTTTGTTGTTTATATTAAGCACTGTGCTACCCACATTGCATAACATTGGTTCACTGTCTCTTTTGCTGTATCCACAAGCCCTCCCCTCACCTGCCCTGTGTACAGTTTGCCCATACTTCCTTCCCTCTTACCAGTGGCTCAGGGCAAGGGTGAAGGAGGAGGGCCTTCCTGGAGGCATTGTTGAAATCAACAGGCACCTGGCATTCACAGTCACCGAAGCATTGCTTCATTCAGTGCCATCAGAGGACTTCTGGCGTGTTGCAGGCAGCCTGCCATGCCAGGGAGACAATGAAGAATAAGATATGGGTGTAAGCTCTTAGAAACACACAGACAGTGTGGCTGTGAAATCTGTGAGCTCTGAGCCTTTGCTGACTGATAAGCAGATAAGAGAGAGCAAACTCTGGTTAACTTTCCCACTTTGCGTTACCAAGTTGGAATTCTGTAAAGTTGGATCCAGAGGGAGGGAGCTTCCTGGCAAGGGCCTTGCTAAGTGTCTTTTAAGGGGGGGAGGCAGATACATTCTGAGTCCCCCTGGAGAGGTTTTTACAAATATACGCTCACCCCATCTCCTCTCTCCTTAGACACTCAGCTGAGATGGTGAGACTCCTGTCTTGCAGAGGTGGGTGGAGGCGAGGGAGGGATAAATACAACACCTGGATTTAGTTTACGCTCAAGGATGATTATGGTTTCTGATGCTCCTTCTAATGCTGCCCCTGTCCCCTGGAAATGCTGTTGAAGATACAATGTTTCCAGCGGTGTCTGAGCAGATCTCCCACGGTGGCTAACTGTACCATCTGGCTGTTTTTCAGGTTCGTTCTGCCTCCCACCTGCTTTAGGTCACACAATACTGACTCCAGAGACTTGCCATGAAACCACACTTGAAGCAATGGAGACAACGAATGCTGTTTGGAATATTCGCTTGGGGGCTCCTCTTTTTGGTCATTTTCATCTACTTCACGGACAGCAACCCTGCTGAGCCTGTGCCCAGCTCCTTCTCCTTCCTGGAGACCAGGAGGCTCCTGCCGGTGCAGGGGAAGCAGCGAGCCATCATGGGCGCCCTGCACGAGCCCGCCTCGCCCGCGAGCATGGACACAGCCAAGACGCTGCCCGCTGCACCCAGAGACCCTCAGAAATGGGCCCTGGCGCAAGACGGCTTTGAAAATGAAGACTTTTTTTCCTCCCAGGTCGGGAGAAAATCTCAAAGTGCTTTCTACCCGCAGGACGACGAGTACTTTTTTGCTGCTGGTCAGCCAAGGTGGCACAGCCACACTCCGGGGACGCTGGGATTCCCTTCCCCGGGGGAGCCAGGCCAGAGGGAAGGGGCTCTGCCCGCCGGACAGGTCCAGAGAAGACGGGTGAAGAGGCGGCACTGGACACAGAGGAGGAGCCACGTGCTGGCGGAGGGCGACGACGACGGGGACAAGCTGTACTCCTCCATGTCCCGGGACTTTCTGTACCGCCTCTGGAAGGGAAACGTCTCCTCCAAGATGCTGAACCCACGCCTGCAGAAGGCCATGAGGGACTACCTGGCCGCTAACAAGCACGGGGTGCGCTTCCGCGGGAAGCGGGAGGCGGCGCGGAGCCGGGCGGAGCTGCTGTGCCGGCTGCGGAGCCGCGCGCACCCGCGCACCCTGGACGGCACCGAGCCGCCTTTCTCCGCGCTTGGCTGGCGGCGGCTAGTGCCCGCGGTGCCCCTGGGCCAGCTGCACCCCCATGGCCTGCGCAGCTGCGCCGTGGTCATGTCTGCGGGAGCAATCCTTAACTCCTCCTTGGGCGAGGAAATAGGTGGGTCTAATGGTGGGGACGCGGGTCACTGGGGGGCTGGCCTTTTCTGCGCGCGCCTCTGATGTCACTGGTCAGACAAACTCTGGTCCCCGCGGATGGTGATTTTTCCTTGCTGGGACAGACTGAGGCAGTCTGGGATCCCGGCAGAGATGTGCCTCGAATCTTCAAGTAAGGTCTTAGAGATTAGTGGAGAGCAGGAAGGGTGTCCTCCGCTTCGCAGGTGCCAGTGAGGAGGGAAAGGGGAGCATGCTCTTTGCCCCCACAGCCTCTCTCCCTACTCCTGACTAGGACTTCACCTCCCACAGAAACCGATAGACTCTCACAGCCTGCCCCGGAGAGCCTGAAGAATCCACCATGTCGTGGGAAGATTATTGGGGTTTCTTCAGGGCCTAAAAGGCTCTGAGTAGGGACCACCTGCTGCGGAGAACTCCCTTCTCATTGGAGAATGAGATCTGGTCTCTCCAAGGCCAGTGCCCCGCAGGGACCTTCTCCAAGACGGTAAATAACATACATAACCTGGGCTTCTATCTTGCCTGCCAGATACTGTCTTCATATCTCCGTGAAGAGCCCTGGAGCACATTTATTTCACAGCTCCTGTATCAGCCAGTGTTCTCCAGAGAATGGGACCGGTAGGGATACAGAGACAGAAAGAAAGATTTATTTTAAGGACTTGGCTCCTGTGTTTGTGGGGGCTGTGAAGGCTGAAATCCTAGCCCAGGCCAACATGTGGGAAGTACAGGCCAGGGTTTCTGGATTGCAGTCTTAAGACAAAATTCTTTCTTCCTTAGAAAACTTAAGTCTTTGTTCTTAAGGCTTTTGACCCCTTGGATGAGGCCTATCTGCACTGTGGAGGGTCATTTGCTGTACTCAAAACTCTGGTGACTTAATGTTAATCTCATCTAACATCTTCACAGCAGCACCTAGATTGGTGTTCCACCAAATAACTGGGTACCACATAGCCTAGTTAATTTGGAACATAACAGTAATCAAGGCAATTTCTTCTCAGTTTTTAAGTAAAACATCAGTTCTAATATCTTTTCATTGGAAGGGGCAGGGTATATTCAGGTACGTTCCCCTCCCCCAGAGCATAGGCTATGCCCTGGAGCAGCCAGCTTTAACTGTCCACACATGCTCTGCTGGATGACATTCATGTCTTCACCGTCCCAGCTTTCCTGCCCCCATTGCCAGAGACACCAGGTTTCCTTGTTCCTGTTTTCTCCTGCAGGAATTGTGGATCCCATTGCTCCTGGGACCTCCTGCCCAGGCTAATTCCACTGCTGTACCAGTGGGCTAGCACCTTGTTCCTTTAGGTTCATTCTTCCTATGACAGACATGTGTTTAGTCCCTACTGTGTGCCTCCTTAATGCAAATGTGAATCAGATATGGCCTCACCCTCAAGTCCAAATGTAAAACAACCCTGGCTAATTCTTAGAGTAAATGGTATTAGCCATGAGCAGTAGGTGAGTGACCCTCCAGGGGCATTGCTCCTTTACAAAGGAATAATCCTTGCTCCTTGCTTTGGTTTTGAGCAGAGGCATAATTGTTCTATGCCCTTGAAGAGCAGCTGATGTCTCAAAGCTGTTTTGGAAGAGGGTGGAGCCACGGTAGGGAGTCTCAGAAAGCCAGACCTCAGCTCAGATGTCGTTAGGAGTGAAGCCAAGTAGGACATATTTTTAAAATTAAAAGTAAGTCTGGACTTGAGGTCTGGAGTCCCTGTGTCCCTGTGCTGACATTATAACAGGCTCATGATAACGCAGTCCATGTGTCACAGAAGCTTGTAGCCAAAGCCAGAGCAGAGCAGCCTGCAATTTATTAAAGAAAGAGCAGTGGTTTAGAGGTCCCTGTGGTGAAATAACACCACAGTTCCCTCTCACTTTTAAGGACTAATATTAATAATGTAGAGGAGGAATTTAAGTATTTCGCGTGAAGTAGGCAGTAACTTGTTTCTGATTTTGTTTTGTTTTAAATACCTCTGCCTCAGAGATGTGTGTTTGGATTGCTCTTGCATGTTGGGGAGAATTTCCTCGCTCTCTAGTCTACATAATCATCCCCGACCAGAGTTTTATAAGTTCTGTTCAGAATTTGGAAAAGAATGTGAAAATCACTGGGAAGTCCAGGTTTCTGGGCAACATGAAATGCCAGTTATATATTTGGTAGTTTCTAGTGTCCAAGTTTAATTTTTATTGTTGCCCTTTTATGAGGCTGCACGATTAGACATGGAATCACAATGGAAGAACATGTCTGGAAAACTTTTTTAAAAACTCTTTTTTGTTTTGTCTCGGATCCCTTGAATCAGATTTTGTACCTAAGGTTTTAAGAACACAAAATCAGAGCATAACTCAATTTGTAAAAGGGAAAAATCTTTGGTGTTTATTAGCTGGCCTCTCACAATGTTGGCACTCCACATGCCAGCTGCTGCTCTCTGTCTTTCCTACACACTTGAACATACCCATGCAAATCTACATGTTTATTAACAGCTCTCAGAATAAAAACAAATTAGTGTACCAGATTCCTTCAGGCAACTTTGAATATTGGGGCGTGCTGCAGCTAAATTCATGTTGGCCTTGAAATACCTATTTGCGAGTTGACTACATGAAGATCAAAGACTTCCCAAGGTCAGGCTCTTATGACAAATTGAGGACAGAAATAGGAATTACCTGCAATCCTCAGTGCTTATCAGCCACACCTCAAGCTGTGCATAGACCCCCACCAGGCTGGTGTCCCTCAATACTCAGCAACTGGCCCTTCTAAGGGAGACGCAGCCAGCCTCAATTTGCTTACTGACTGCCCTTTAGCGCCCCCTGGTGTTTCTCCCTCTGGCAGTGCAGTCCTGTTTGCGCAGCCTTCTGTTAGACTGAGTCATACAGCATAATTGTTTTGAGTTAGAAAAGGATAGCAGTTGTAAACACCTGCACTTTAAATACGCTATTGAAACAGCAGACTGAACTGTTTTGAAAACATGGATCCTAGAGCCATGAGATGATCTGTTTCCGCCCATCCATATAAGCAATAATAATTTGCCGGCGAGATCACTACTAGCACTTCATGGAAACGCAGAGGAGAAAGGTCTACTCTGAGCTACCAGTAACAACTGTGATGTGGGAAATCAAGATCTGTGTGCTTGAAACTCAAATCCTGGCAAATGGGTGGAAAATGGAAGGGAAGAGAATGGGGTGAATGGGGGAGTGGGACACATAGTGCTTATTGGAGAGAGCTTATGGTTTGTCATGGCCTGTCACCTTTCCTTAAAAAAGCAAGAAAGCAGTTTATAGAGTCGTTCAACAAGCATCAATTATTTATTGAGCCCTGTGCCCATGATGATCAGATTCTGTTAGACATAAAGATGAATAAGGCACAGACCCACCCCCACCCCCTGCCCCGCCCCAGTACCAGCACAGTGCAGTGGGGAAAATGGACCATGAACAAACAGCTCCAGTGTCGTGTGGGTAGAGAAAGATAGAGAGATTTGCAGGTGGACAGGGCAGAAATGACTGCGGAATCCTAACGCCCTGAGGCTGGTGGCTGAGCAGAGAGAGGAGGTTAGAAAACATGGCTGTGGAAGGGTGAGTCCAGGCTGAAGGCAGTGCATCTCTAGGAGGTAAGAGACAGCACTGTTGCAGGTGGTGAGAGCCAGAGGGAGGCAGGGGCTGGTGGGAAGAGGAGACAGAGACCTAGCTGGGATACCAGATCAACTCACAGTTACAACAGTTAGCTCGTGAAAAGCATTTTGAACAGGACACTGTAATAATGGGTATTGCTTACATGGTGTTTACTGCCAACAATGTCCTGTTCAAAATGCTTTTCACGAGCTAACTGTTGTAAGACTTACAACTGTAAGTGCTAGACATGTTTATTACCATTTTACATGAAGCCTGGATTCAAACCTCAGTCTGGATTTCTGACCCCTGTGCCCATGATGCAAAAGTGTTATAGATTTTCACTTTAGAGAGGTTGCTTCAGAGCTGGAGTTTGAGGACAAGAGAGTTCAGTCAAGAGGTGAGGGCTTCAGGCCATATAGGGCCCCAGGGTGGTAGGGGTTGGGAGAGACAGAGTATTGTTTTGTCCTGGTCCCTGGAAGGCCATTCCCCTGGTGACTAGAGCAGCTCCTTGACATGTTTTAATTTTCTTTCAGTTAGACCTGTTTGCCTGGCTGTCTTTTCAAGGTCAACACAGCATGGTCTGGCCTGGAAATGCCTTCTCCAGAAATGAAGCTTGACTTTATTCCCCTTGTGCTTGCTGTCTGATCTGTTCTTCTATTCTTAAAGCTCATTATCAAGGAGATGCATGGCCAGGCAGACGTTACAAAACATGCCTGTGTAATACATAGTCTCACCGTCTTCTGGCCTCCCATCCAGACCTGATGACTCACTGAGGGCTGTCCCTAGGCTTAGGACTCCTGGCTCCCTCTACAAAGGTGTCCTTTTAATTCTCCAGAGTAATAACACTTCCAAAACAGTTAGGCTACATTGCATTTCTGCCCTCATGAAGCCCTTGGAAGACTTAGAACACAGCTCCATCTAGGATAATGGGCATTTAAATGCTGGGACAATTTCAAAGATACAATGTGATTAATTTGGAATTACTACTCAATGAATAGAAATTTATCTACCTTTTTGGGGTTTTTGCTTGCTCACCTATCTTTCTCTGTGGCTATGTCTGAGGGCAACAGTATGGTTCCATGGGAAGGGACTCTGATTGAGGAGTTCTGCCATCTCGCTTCCTCCCCAGCCTTGAGACTGACCACCTGCTGCCACATCACTGTCTGCCCTCTTCTCTTACTTTCTGGCTTGTCAGAGGGTTTCCCTGAGTGAGTGAAAGTGCAGTCCACCTACCCATAGGGTTGCCAAGACCCTTTTGGGCATTCCCAAGCTATAAACTATTTTTTAAATACCCAGAGGTCTTTTCCTTTTTAATTGGTGCCATTTGCACTGACAATGCAAAAACAATAATGTATAAAACTGCTTGCTTCGTAACACAAATCAAAGAATCAGCACCCAAATTTTCAACCCCTGAGTGTTTTTTTCAGATTTGGTATGACAGAAACAGGAGAAAGGCACTTCCACAAAATGAGTGCACGATGGAAAATCATTTGTGCGATTATGTTGTGAGCTGAACTAGCCACTTTCGACATGAAATGCAACTTTTACTTGAAATAAAAAAGTGACATACTTTAATTATTCAGCGTTGGATATTTGACAGATACTTTCTCAAAAAGGAATGAAGTGAACCTGTCACTTTTAGGAAAATAATGACAGTATTTGTTGCCAGTGATAAAATTTGAACATTCCAACCACATTCTGGGACGTTTACAGGTTTAAAAACTGATGAGATCCATGTTGATAATAACCAATGTGGTGTTTTGATCATTTATAATGAAATAGGTCTGTATTTGAAAGAATTCCCTAACTTAATGACCTGATAATTTCCCAGTGATCCTTGTATGATATCACAAAATTATGATTGGGTGAAAAATGCATTTTAAGAGCAAAATGCACCAATGGATTTTAATGTATAGAGCACAAAATGTTCATCGAGATGTTTCAGATTCCACATTGAAATCAATCTTTAAGAAACTAGTACTTATCCACTTGTGATGAAGTACCAAAGAAGAATATTCACAGTTCTCTGAAAAGGCTCTTAAAATAGCCCTCTTTCAACAAATGTGTCCAAGTCTTCACATACTTTAGTTGAAACAACATTTTGCAACAGATTGAATGCAGAAGCAGATAGGAGAAACTACCTGTCTTCTAAAAAGCCAGCCTAAAAGAGATTTGCGCTCAGTCGGTGGGGCGCCGGCCCCATATGCCGAGGGTGGCAGGTTCAAACCCGGCCCCGGCCAAAACTGCAACCAAAAAATAGCTGGGCGTTGTGGCGGGCACCTGTAGTCCCAGCTACTCAGGAGGCTGAGGCAAGAGAATCGCTTGGGCCCAGGAGTTGGAGGTTGCTGTGAGCTGGGTGAGGCCACGGCACTCTACCAAGGGCTATAAAGTGAGACTCTGTCTCTACAAAAAAAAAAAAAAAAAAAAAGAGATTTGCAAACATTTAAAACAGTGCCAGGCTTCTCACTGTGACTTTGAAAATACAGGTTTTATTTCATTTAGAAATGTTATTTTAAAATAAATTAATAAATAAGCATTTTTTTTTCCTATTTTACTTTCTGTTATGGTGAGTATCAATAGATAAAATCCATATACACAGGAGGTCTTTAGGTTATCAATAGTTTACAAGAGTATAGAGAGGTGGTAAGAATATGAGGTCTACTGCTTTGGGTAATCTAATTCTTACAAAAAAAAAAACACTGTCAATGGAAAGAAATAATAAAGGAATTCATTACCAGAGAAAAGCATGAACAAAGGCTTAAATTGTGAAATAAAGCACTGGCTTCTAATTGGAAACATGCAGGTATTTTGGCATCATTTATAGAAAGCATAGATTCCCTTGAATCTAGAGCTTGGCAAACTTATTTTTAAGAGCCAGGTGGTAAAAATTTTAGCCTTTGTGGGCCAGGCGATCTCTGTCTCAACAACTCAGCTCTGCCATTATAGATGGTTGCACAGAAAGTTGTGTGTCTGCTGCAGGTAAACTTTATTTCATAAAATAAGTATCAGGCCACATTTGGCCTATAGGTCACAGCTTGTCAACTCCTGCAAAATTTTCCCTAAAAGAACATTATAGGATTTTTGATGACATAGCGAGGTGCCCATTTGCATTCATTGTGTTCCAAAAGTGTGTTACTTTTGGTGCTCAAAACAGCAATCAGAATTCTTTTGAGTTCAAAGCTTGTTACCCAGAAAGATACCTCTTGTAACATTGTTCTAAGGGTGGTCTCTTGGCAAATTCCTGCTGGTTGAGTAGTAGGAAGACAGCTCCCAAGGAGGGATAGCATGGCCCATGGTGAGCTGCTTCAGGACTGTGTGGATGTGGTTACTATCCATGTAGCACGCTTGTGTCCTCATGGCTCTTGGGCATGTGAGAAGTGTACCACCTGTCCTCTCCCTCTCTCACCACAGGCGCTGTCATTTGTTCCAAGTTTGACTTGGAGTTTGCCTGGGGTGTCTGAAGCTGAAGATGGCCCATAGAAATTCCTTTAGTGTTCATTGGCTCTGGTTTCTGGGAATTTCAAGACACACGTTTATAGACTGCCTTATGCAAAGGGACCGTGTCCCTCTTTCACACTCCTCCCCTCTCCTCTGCCTCCCACTCCTCCCTTCCTTCCCAGCCTCTGTGATGTGACAGCCTGTTTTTGCTGGGACCTCTCAGGGCAGCATTCGGAGAACTTGGGCAAGCCTGGCTGTCAAGTTGAGTGAAGTGAGATGCGGATTTATGTTGTAGTTCCAAGCTCCGTGGACCACCGTGCGCTGTCAGAGCATGAGAGCCCTGGCGGCTGACGATGGTGGTGGCCTCTCTCACTCTCCTGAGTGCTGCCATCAGACCGTCACTGCAGACGCAGACGCCCCAACGGTGTTCTCACTCGGGTCCTGGCACTGGCCGCGTGTATAAGGCTGCAGGAAGTCAGTGCTGGCTTGCTTTTTAAGTGTAGTCCAGCACCAGAAAGTGGTGTGGCAGAACTGGGAGCTGTGGCTCTGCTGGGTGAGAGTGCACGTTGGTCCCAATGAAGGTGGCAGCATCAGATACAGATCTTACTCTGGCCAGCCTCGGGCTCTCCAAGCCTTAAGAAGCCACAGAGGACAAGCCCCTTTCTGCTAGTGTCTTCACCTGCTCCAAGGGAGTCACCTTCAAAATATTTTGGAACCTTTGAGAGAATGGCTGCACACACCTTGTCACTTGCAAAGACTGTGAAAAGATAGAAAATGTCTAACTATAACTTACATGATTTGGCATCCCCTGTGATTGAATGGAGATTTTCCTGGCCAAAACTTCACTCTAAATCAATAGTAAATTACTTGAAAAACACGTGTATAGCTATCTTAACTTTATTGGTGGTGTCTAATTAGCTTCAGGTATTGAAAGATTTGCTTTAATATTTTTTCCTAGATTATGTGATTCTACAGAGAAAAAAAGTAAGCTTGTCACTTATGTGCCCTTAGATTCTCATGATGCAGTTTTGAGATTTAACTCTGCTCCTACGCGTGGTTATGAGAAAGATGTTGGAAATAAAACCACTGTGCGCATCATTAATTCCCAGGTAAGGTGGATGGAGTATTTTCACAAATGTACACTTCTTAGGTTTAGTGGAATAAGTGAAGAGAAATGACCTGGTGACCCATGGCCACCGTCCTTGCTTATTCCTCTGGGTCTTGTAATTATCCATTCTAATAAGGAAAAGTGCAGAGGAATGGGAGTTTAGATGCGATATGCATAGGAAGAAATGAATATGTTTAAGAGGAAAAAACAGAGTAGAAATGAAAGTATACATATGTATTTATAACTCTGGGTTTGGCACTTTGCCTTTTGTGAAATGAGAAAAGTTAAACATAGCAAAATCATGGCAATAAGGAAGGCAGGGAATAGTGGAGAGAAAAGTGAAAGGGTAAAATCTGAGGGGCAATAGGACATCTTTGAAACTTCAGTTGGTTGTTTGGAAATTTTATTTTATTTTAATTCACTTCGTTTCATTTCAGTGTCACAAAGAGAAATTTTACTTAGGAAAAACAAACAGACAGTTTAGAGCACTTCCAAAGAGAGTTGGAAGTGGGTCCCTCTCATGAAGGAGTAGAAGTGAGAGAGATCAGTTGTTTAGAAAATTTAAAAATGGAAAGAAATTATTGAATTAGCAATGAAAATACCTCTTCTCTTCATGTTCTTAAGATGAATGGCTTCCAGATTTATAGGAGAATTATTCTCAGAACAAATCTCAACAATCTCTAGAGTTTCGAAAATATGAAGGAAAAAAAGTGAGGCTCTGAGTGATTTCTGATGAGTTGCTCGCAGCCCAGCATAGAGATTAGCCTGTGCATGGTTCAGTGGGCCAGGCACCTCTGCGGGGTAAGGAACCATCACTGTATTTCCTTAATTCATAGATGCTGTCCACTCTGAGACCCACCATTCACTTAATAACAGCCTCTCAGGTGGAAATAAATTCCACCGAATTAAAACACGTACCACCCTAAAATGTCTAAAGGAACAAAGTAAGTCATGAGAAAGGATAAAAACCATGTCTTAAAACTGAGGAAAACAATATGTTGTTTTTTTCCCTGAAATTACAATTAAGAAGATGATTGGCAGGTGAAATTGAAGGATTCCTCTAGAACCAGTAGGGTTGCAGAGGGAGGACTGCAGCCAAATGAGTTATTAGGACTGGAGGCGCCTAATAACTCATTTCACCCACACCCCAGCTCTCTCCAAGTCCCACGGGGGGACCTGGGCCTGAACCAGCTCGGGAGTTACACCCCCCAGGGGCTGTCCCTGCGCATGCTGTGTGCAAGCACAGTGCTGGCTAGAACAGAGGAACTTGTACCTCCTGTCCCCAGACACTCTTGAGGTGCTTCAGCCTACAGAGCCAGCCTTTCTCCTTTCCCTAGACGAAAATACAAAATCTGAGCCATTTCTCTCTTGCTCTCATTCTTCTTTTTAATTTTCACTTTTTTTTATAAATATAATTTTGAAGAACCAGATACTGGTTTCAAGATGGTTTCTCTGTGTGATTGCAGATTCTGACCAACCCCAACCACCACTTCATTGACAGTCCATTGTATAAAGATGTCATTTTGGTGGCCTGGGACCCTGCTCCTTACTCCTCAAATCTTAACCTGGTAAGTATTTTCTTGGGTGTCCATCCCAGTTGCCAGTTGTTTAATTATGGGAGCAAGTCAGGAATTAAGCTAGGTGACAGAATGAACCTGTCCATGGGCACAAAGTAAATATAACATTCGTAACGTGTGTGTGCACCATTTTGATACCCAGTTGTGGTAGCACCTTTGGTGAGCATCAGCTATCTAATGCCAGAGTGCTTTTGTTCTGGTGGATTAGGAGAAAAAAATGTAGACCATCTAAATGTGTGGACTGATTAAACTCAGAACTGTTCCATTGTGATAGGGTTACATCACTTTCCCAGTAGTTGCAAGTCTTATTGAAATAAGTTGGAAGTGGTTAGAAGAGAATCTAAACATTGGGAATCTACCCTCATTGGTTATTTAAATGGGCCTTTTATTGAGTCTGTTTTTCATTGGCTTTCTGCTTCCAAATTTTTTTAATTTTATGCCCTAGAACTGAAACAAGTTTACTATTAGCTATCAAAATAAAAACAGGTTATATTTGGGACATTCTGGTAAATCATTGCCGGCCTAAACAAACATCTGGCTACTTTTGATTAATCCTTATGTAGAATGCCAGTGTACTTTGTTCTTTTAATGAGGAGTGGGAAGGATGGGTTTTATTGAGCCTAGTAAGAGATGCTGTCAGTTAAGCAGATGAGCATCTTTGACTTGTTTTGTCACGACCAGACAGGAGGCAGCCTTTTTAAAGTGAATGTGGAATGATGAAAACTCTTTAAGATAAATGTGGGGGGCATGTCCTTGTTCCTTTGCTCCTCCAAATTTCCACGAGATAGCTATCTAAGATAGAATGGGGTTGGCCGGGCATGGTGGCTCATGCCTGTAATCCCAGCACTCTCCGAGGCCAACGTGGGCTGATCGCTGGAGCTCATGAGTTTGAGACCAGTTCTGAGCCAGAGCAAGACCCCGTCTCTAAAAGTAGCTGGGCATTGTGGCAGGTGCCTGTAGTCCCAGCTACTCGAGAGGCTGAGGAAGAGAATTGCTCGAGCCTAAGAATTTGAGGTTGCTGTGAGCTATGATAGCACAGCACTCTACCAGGGGCAACAAATTGAGACTCTGTCTCAAAAAAGAAAAAAAAAAAAAAGATAGAATGGGGTCTTCCAGAAGGAGGGTCTGGCCACTGTTCATCTTGAGACTGAGGCTGGAGGTTTACCTAACATAATTCCTGACTGGTTCATAACCAGGGATGCAAATCAAAATCTGCTGGAGAATATTTTTCAAAATCTGCCTGTTAAAGCCCCATTTCCAGAAATGTAGGCAAAATATAGCTTCAGTGTATATTTTGAGAAAGCTCTCCAGTTGATTTTCACATGTACCCTCCACTGAGAATCACACGTCAGATGGCTGTTTGACCTTTTCAACTTCCTTCCTGCCCAAGCTTCCCTGGTTTTAAGCTCTGGCAGCTTTCTTGTTCTTTATGAACAGACTCAGAAGCTTCTAGCTATGGGGTTTTGCTCCTTCTTCTCTTGGAAGCCTCCAGTCCCAGGGCATAGAATTGGCCCACTGAACAGTCCTGAAATCCAAGCACAAAGGCCCCATTCTATGGGGCCTGTGCTGCCCTGGGAGGACCTGGAAGGTCAGAGGGCAAAGGAACAATTTATGCTCTGGTCCCACATTTCATTCCTCTTGCTTCCTTGCCAATGCCACCTGGCTTGGGGACTTAGTTTATTAAAGATGATCTAGTATAGTCATTCTCACAGTTTTTAAATCCACAGAACCTTTTTCATCAGAGGAAAATGACTTGGAATCTTAATGTACACCCACTGTAGACCAATGGCATCTGTTTGAAGGGATCACTGTGAGCTAAGCCTCTTCTCTTCCACCCCTTCAAGTCCCATGTCGTGGCAGCACCAGAGACATTCCTGAAGACTTTTTTAAAAATCAAACTTACTGATTTTTTCCTATGATGATTTACATAAAATAAATCAAAGTGCACATTTTGATGCCTTATTTAAAAATATATATGCTCATGCATCTACCATTGCAGTAAAAAGGGTGACCATTTTCGTCACCCTATAGAGTTCCTTTGTCAATCCATCCTTCTAAATCTTCCTGGCCCCAAGCCAGGTGGCACTTTCCCAGACCCCAGCAGCAATGACATACTTTTTGTTACTCTAGATGGAAACTTGGAGAACTCAGTTTGAAATATGCTAATCCGGCCCAGGAGTCAGCATACAATAGCCAGTGGCCAAATCTGGCACACCTGGTCAGTATGTGTTGTCTATGGCTGCTTTTGTGCTCCTGTGGTGCAGCTGAGAAAGGCCACAGAGGCTCTGTGACCCTTTGCAGAAGAAGTCTGCAGACCCCTGATCTAGTCTATTTCCCTGATTTTACTAAAGCAGAAAGCATTATCCCTGCTGGGGTGGGCCCCCTGCTCCGTCTGTGGTCACCCCACATCCCAGTGAGGAGGTAACAAGTCATGAGCTCCCCTCCCTACAGCCCCAGCCTGCCTGGGTACTGCCCTGTCTCCTTTTATCTACTTGATTGTTTTGATTTTTTGTTTTCTTAGTGGTACAAGAAGCCAGATTACAACCTGTTCACGCCATATATCCAGCATCGTCAGAGAAACCCAGACCAGCCATTTTACATTCTTCATCCCAAATTTATATGGCAGCTTTGGGACATTATTCAGGAAAACACTAAGGAGAAGATTCAGCCCAATCCACCATCTTCTGGTTTCATTGGTAGGTGTATGTTAAAAATTGTAATGACTGGGCGGGCGGGCAGAGTGAAGCCTAATATTTAATAAATAAATATGTGGTCATCTTGTGCGGGCTGAGTATCCCTTATCTGGGGCCAGAAATGGTTTGAATTTCAGATTCTTTTGGATTTAGAAAGAATCCAAAAGAAATAAGAATTTCTTTAGAAAGAAATATCTGTAGACAAATTGGCTGAGTAACCCAAAAATCAGAAATGCTTCGGTGAGTGTTTCCTTTAAATCTCATGTGGATGCTTAAAAAAACTTGGAGCATTTCAGATTTTGAATGTTCAGATTAGGGATGCTCAACCTGTATAGTAAACACAATTACCAGGTGGTTTTGGAAGGAAAGTAGATGAATTAAGGAAAAAAGAAAAACTCACATAACAAATTACTCCAAAATTTTAAGGTATTGGAACAAGCATTATTTTATTTTTCCCATGATTTTGTGCGGCAGGGCAGGCCTGGCTGGGTGATTTTTCTTTCTGTTGCACATGGCACTGTGGGGGTCATTTAGTGATTTTCAGCTATGTCATGGGATGGCTTAACTTGCACATGCAGCCCCTTGGCAGGGATAACAGAGGCCTGGCTCCATGGGGACTGTTGACCGTGTGCCTGTCCATGGTCTCTCTTGCACAGTGGTTTTAAGATAATTGGACTTCTTAAATTGCAGCTTAGGCATGGTAGGGGTTGTGCTCCAAAAGATGGGAAATAGAAGCTGCCAGTTGTTTAAGCCAGATCCCTGGAGACCTGCACAGCCTCACACATGCTCTTCTGTTGGTCTGAGTTATCACAGAGCTGGCCAGGGAGAGACATGGACCCCACCTCTTAAGGGGAAGTGAGGGGGACGTGGTAGTGTTCAAGCCACCAGCCGCTCCTGCTCATATTGCTTATGTGGGGCCAGGTCCAGGAGCTGAATTTGTGACCCTGGAGTAGTGCATTGTGTTGCAAGATTATTGGTAGGCCAGGCTTTGATGAGACGTGTTCAGCTCTTTAAACCAGAGAGTCCACTAGCTCTCACCCAAAGATAGATTTTACGTAACAAGATAATCACATCTGGCTTACTTTTTTTTTCCAGGCAGGATTTGATCCTCAGAGTTTTGTGGGTTTATCCCATTTCTTCAACTATGTTTCAGCTTATCATCTCATTATTTCTTTGCTTTCACCTGAGTAGGGTAGTATTAAAGAAAATCCTAGATCCCCTTGGTAATATGAGAGGCCACAGCAGAACCAGGGATATTGGTTTTATCGGTAAAAATGATAATGTTCTCTGCCCCAATTTCAATGAATTTGCAACCCTGTACCTTCCTTGGGCTGCACAGTGAGTCCCAGTGCATAAAGGATGGATTTGGAGAGATAACACTGGTTTGATTATGGATATAGCACACAGTAAATATCCTGAATTAAGGCTTGCAGATTTTAAAGTGGGCTTATGATATTGTAACAATGTGAAATATTTCACATAGAACTCATGAAAAATTCATATTAGGACTGTGTATTGTTTTCCTTAACCATAAGTTTTTTCCTCCCTTTTAATGTCATGCTTTTAAGACTCTTTCTTTCCAAATGACTCTTTTGAAATCCTAAGTTCTTTATCTTTTGTATTGTTTCATAGGTTCCTGTTGATTTAGGAAAGAAAGTATAATCTACTTTGTCAGCAAAGAGTAAACAAGATAGAGTAATGCCCAGAGAACACAATAGGATGTGGCAGGAGTTTAATAAAATCTTTTTCATATTGTCACCTTCTCATGAATTCATGTGGCTAATATTTGATTTCAGCGAAAGTTTTAAAGCACAATGAGGGGCCCTGTCAGATAGACTTAATATTGACATGTGGTTTAAAAATTCAAGTTAGAGAGTCATAGCTGAAAAAAAGTATGTTCCCATGTGTTTTTGTTGGAAAAAAAAAAAATTATGCCACATGTGTACGGCTTTCTTTTGAAGCAATTTACTGAGAATCTGAAGATTTCAGAGGCCGATGATTGTGTTTAAAGATTCTTTGACAGGAGGCAAGGAGATGTGGTTTGATGCCATTGCTGGAGTATGGGCTGAGGTTACACAGGTTTGCGTTTGAATTTTCCTCTGCCCCTTCCCAGCTTTCTGACCTTGGGCAAGTTACTTAATCTTCTGACCCTCAATAGCCTCAGATGAGAAATGGAAATAATAATAAAACCTTTCCAAGAATGAGGTAGCCAGCCAATTTGCAATCGTTATTATTATTTCCTAGTGCTGTCCTGGCCAATATGGTGGCTATTAGCCACATGTGACTACTTAAGTTTCAATTAATTAGAATTGAAGAAGAAGAAAACTTCCATCTTTCAGTCCACCAGCCCCATGTAAAGCTCTGAGTAGTGACAGCTACCATATTGGACAGTGCAGATAGAGAGGTTTCCTGGTCCCAGGATGCTGTGTAGGACAGCACTGTTCAGTTTTGCTAATCAAAAAAGAATGAAGAACAGCAAGTGGATGGGAATCCCTGAGTTCCCATTGAGCAAGCTGTGGGTGGGGACAGAAGATGCAACACAGCCATGGTCTGACATCTTCAAATTCATTGGTGGCTCTGGTGTCTCGCTATCGTCAAGTGTGTGAGACCCCTCACCAAGGATGGGCAGCAAGTACATCCTGGCTGAGCTCTGCTCAGCAGAACACCAGGGCCTTTGACTATCCCCAAAGCTACTACAATAGGTACTACTACAGGCTTTACACCTTCTCTTTTATCATGATCAGAAATCAGATGAGAGCCAGTGTCTGTTTTATAATTTATCTGATATCCTTAAATAGCAGTAAAATTATGTCACCCACATCTCAATCTTTCTGCTGTAAGAATTAAAAAAAAAAAATCAATGAATGTATTTCTTTCTGTTATCAAAAAGGTTTTCCAAATGCACCTTCATGTTCCAAGGTCATGCTGAAAGGTATTGACTTGTTGTCTTAGTACCTCATCGTTTCCAAACACTCTAACCTCTAAGGTCAGCTCCGGCATGGAAGAGCCCATTGATGAGCCGAGCCGTTACCGGGGATTAGAGCATTTTAGTTTGCACCTTCTGTCCTGTGCCTCAGGTCATGGGTCAGTGAGGTGGTCATCATTAGAAAAGAGCTCCCTGGCAGCATCCCAGCCCCCTGTTGTTCTGATCCGCACAGGGCTACACCAGAGGTGGGGCAGCCCGGAATCATTTCTTTTACTGATGTGCTCAGTGGATAGGTGCACATAACTACACACATGGCTGGTTTTATATTGCCTTTCTTCCGCAATCTTTTTGGCTGAAACCTTTACTGATGTGTTCATTCATATGTGAAAAATAGCCTCCCATGCAATTACTTATATTTCTAAACCCACTGCATAAATTTTCCTTACACGTGTTTAGGAATCTGCACATGTGAAATAGACAGACTCTAGGGGTTTACTATTTTAAGCACAAAAGACATTTCTTTGTTTGGAAATGGATCCTGTGGCAGTTAGAATCTCAGACAAATGTTCCTGATTTCCTTAAATGTGGTGCCATGGGTTCTATTCCGAGGCCATGTTATTAGGGCCTGAATTCATCACATAGGATAAAGTCGGTGAATGAGGAAGGGAAGGCTTATCCATTGAATGATAAACTTCTATGTGCAAGGCACAGGGCTGGTCCCAGGACATGGTTGTGAGGAAACCAGGCAAGGATCACACCTCAAATGCTGGTGGCAGGGATCCAGACATAGATAAAATATAAAGTGTAGTAAATACAATGAAGGAAAAGATCAGGCCACATCAAAAGGTGGGCTGTGTCTGGCCCATCATTGTATTCCTCCTCTTATCCTAACACATAGTACATACAAACAAACAAAAAAAATTATTCAATTATTATTGAATGAATGTTCTAGCTTAGTGGTTCTCAAAGTTTAGCATGCCTAAGAGTCACCCAAAAGATTTCTATATTAATAATCCTTTGCTGAAAAGCAAAACTTAGATACTAAAAAGAACAGTGAACTTTAATTATTTCACTCAATTTCTGTGGGTCAGCAATCTGGGAGCAGATTGGCCTGATGATTCTGGCTAATGGTTTCTCGTGAAGTTACAGTTGAGCCGTCTAGATCAGGCCAGATGATCTATTTCTGCAAGGGCTCCCTCGAATGGCTGTGGGCAGGAAGCCTCAGTCCCTCACCATATGAGCCTCACCACAGAGCTGCTTGGGCACCCTCACAACGTGGAAGCTGGCTTCCTGAGAACAAAGAATCTGAGAGAGTACAAGGAGGAAGCCCCATGTTTCTATGGTGTCATGAACTATCACATTTTCTACATTTTATTTGGTACACAAGTCAGCACCGTTGTTACGGGAGGGAATTGCACAAAGGCAAGAGTAACAGGTGGGAATCACTGAGACCCAAATTGGAGGGCGGCTGCCCACCCCCAAGTTCCTTAATAGGTGGAGGTGATCGGAGTTTGTTTTGCATTTCTAACAAATTTTCAAGTGATGTGGATAGTGCTGGTCCTGGGAACTAAACTTTGAGACCCGTCTTTTAGCCTTTTAGAATCTTAAAAGTTAGAATTTTTGAAATCTAGTACAGATCAGTAGAATCAGTACAGATTCTGTACTGATAGAGATTGTATTGATACTGACACAGGGATATGCATTTGGCTCAGTGGAAGTCCACAAGATTCTTTAATAACTACTTATCACTTTCTGCATTTTGCCATGTATAATGCACACTTTTTGCCCATGTGTTTGAGGGGAAAATAAGCATGTGCATTGTACATGGGTAGTACAGCCCGAGAGTGGGGGAGCCAAGTGGGCCTCCTGAGGCCACTGCACCCTCCCTATTACCTGGATTCACCAGGCATACGGGATTCTAGTCTAGGAGGACCTGGACTGTGGTGGGAGCAGGCCAGAGTGGACTCCACTGAACACTGCAACCAGGGGAGAGTGGAGTGGTGGCAGGGCTGCTGAGGTGGGCTGCTGTCACCTGGGGCAAGAACCAAGGCTCGAGGCCCAGTCATGCACAGGGGACTGGGGGCCTTGTGCAGCCCCCGGGACCCACCTGGCTGCCTGCTGGCTGAACGGCCTCAGAAGCTCCTCCCTTGTCAGCCACACATGTGACCATTTCAGCTGGGCCCCTCATGTGGCAGGAAGAGAAGGGCTCCTGGGAGAGAGGGAAAGGGCAGCCTTCACAGAGCGGGCAGCCACAGGAGGGTGGAGTGATGACAGGAATGTTTGCCAGGGGAGCATCAGCCCTTCACAGACATGTCTCTCCTGGCAGAGAGCCAGCTACATTCTTAAGGGTGTTCCCTGAAATTTTTGGCCAGAAATGTGGCTGCACATTATACATGGGAGAACATTACACAGGGCAAAATATGGTACTTGTTGCGAGGTTGAAGCACAGTGAAATAACTGTTTTATTTGTGTTTAGTTAAAGCAATTTAACTTATTACTAAAAATAAAAGTTATTTATATCTTTTGAAATATTGTAACATTAAATCCTGTATTTCAGCATTATTGGATTTTTAACTACATATACCATTATTTTTTTTGTTTCTCTGGAAGACATTGCTATAAAATTGGCTCCCGTTACTAATAAACTCATTTTATGTCCTTAAAGCTTCTTGTGAAATGACGTATGCAATAGCTGACTGAAAACATTGGCCTTAAAAGTTCATTTTTGTTTGCTTCTATAAAGTTGGGACCCAGATTTTTAGGCATACTGATGAGTGAGGCATACATTTGGAAACCAACAAACCAAGTTGCGACTCTCGGTCTTTTCCGAAAACCATCATCTCTGTAACATTTGGGCAGATGATTCGGTGCAATGAATTGGAGGTTTCTTTTCCACAAATTCGTAAGTTGACATTCTAACCCCAAAGGTGATTCAGAGGTAGGAGGACCACTGGGAGGTGATAAGGTCATGGATAGGATTAGAGCCCTTATAGAGGAGATCCCCGACAGCCCATTTGCCTCTTCTACCACAAGGACAAACCAAAAACAGCCATCAGTGAACCAGGAAGTGGTCCCTCACTGGATGCTGAATCAGCTGATGCCTTGACCTTGGACTTTCCAGCCTCTAGAACTGTGAGAAATAAATTTCTGCTGTTTATAAGTAACCCTCTTTATGGTTTTTGTTGCAGCAACCAGAATGGAATAAGACATTCAGCCAATCACTTTCTCTAGAAAAGCATAACATTGGCTCTTGTCTATAATCCTAGTACTCTGGGAGGCCAAGGAAGGTGGATTGCTTGAGCTCAGGAGTTCAAGACCAGCCTGAGCAAGAGTGAGATCCCATCTCTACTAAAAATAGAAAAACTAGCTAGGCATTGTGGAGGGTACCTTCAGTCCCAACTACTTGGGAGGCTGAGGCAGGAGGATCACTTGAGCTTAGGAGTTTGAGGTTGCTGTGAGCTATGATTCCAGGACACTCTACCCAAGGCAACAGAGTGACACTTTGTCTCAAGAAAAAAAAGAAAAAGAAGAAACATACACCCTTTCTGCACCTTCATTAGCAACCCCTAGCCCTGTACCAACAACCTCCTTGGTTGCTCACAAATCACGTGTCTTGCCTTGTTGGGTTAGGAGGTGTGCGTGCGCGTGTGTTTTCTGCTGGGAAAAGGGAAGCAAGAAATATTGAAGGGAAGAAACATCTAGATGCTATTTCTGTTTAGTGCACCAGAATGTTCCTTGGTTAGTGAGCTTGGAGATATTGCAGCATCAGAAATTTCATGGATTCCAGTACCCTGTGGGCAGGCCTGAGCCTTTTCTTCCCCACTGCAGGATCTGTGTATTTTCATTTCCTACAGAGAAGGAAATCAGATTTCCTGGTAAAATCAGATTTGGACAGAAATACTTAGTTTGCAACTAAATACATTCTTCTTTTGTCTGCAAATAATAAGGCTTCCTTTTCTGCTTAAAGAGAAAGAACAGTGAGTTTTAGTATTTGAGGAACACATTGTCCTGACATTAAAGCAAACTTCAAGAAGCTCTTTAGGAAAAATCATTGTATCGTTGGAAAAACATCTGATTTCAGAAGTTTGCAGTTCATGTATATAGAGAATTTATCAAAGACAGTAACTTAATATGTTTTCCTTATAGTAACTGAAGTATACATTGATATATACATTTTAACATTAAATGAAACTATACTTTCAATACAAGCTTAATTTAATATTGATAAGATTCCTAGTACAGTTTTAATACCTATAATGTATATGAAGTTAGTCCTCTCAAATTTCTAAATGAATATTTTAAAATCATGTTTTCTTCATTTTTAACATAGATTCCTATTATGACTGAGTAACTCCACCTCACAAAATATTCTGAGGAGTCATTATTGAAGAGTTGACTCTTTACTGCAATTAAATATGAACACCTTATTCAGAGTTGCCTATTACTTATTGATAATCATTTTCAAAACATTTAAAAATAACTGCAAATATGTTTTGACTTTTGGTAATAAGGTCATTACTTGGAAATCAGTAAGAGCTTGACTAGCTTTTTAAGAAATCCCATTTTGTTAATAAATGCAAAGCTAGGGAGGGTTAGAGGTATTATTCATCCTCACATAGATCACATGCCCAAAGCTTTCATTCGCCAACCCAATAAAGGAAGAGAAAGATTCTGTCTTTTGTAACTTTTTTAAGAGATGTGTCCTAGAACTTTGAAGGGCTTATAAAAAGAAGGTAAATAACCAAATGTTTAAACATTTTTTAAAACACCAAATAA
This sequence comes from Nycticebus coucang, assembly GCF_027406575.1. Lineage (NCBI taxonomy): Eukaryota > Metazoa > Chordata > Mammalia > Primates > Lorisidae > Nycticebus > Nycticebus coucang. Next base: position 101,232,851 of record NC_069783.1, on the reverse strand, counting down.
TTTCCCCCTTCCCTGCTTCCTGGTACTGTTGTACTGATTTTATTTTAGTGTGTACACTTCCAAATCTAGACCATCTCTAGAACATAACATTTTGTAATGAAGGAACCTCCCTCAATGCTGAATGAATGAGCCAGAGAATGAATAGGAGGCTGTGATGTGTGTCATCTTACAGACTTTCATCTTTGACTTAACTGGTCTCACATGAGGGCACTTCACGTTACATCTGCACAGTAGTTGAGAGGTTGGGCTCTGCAGAGATCGTAATCCAATCTGGACCTCACCACTCAACTAACTGTATGACCTTGAGCGAATTACTCAACATATCTAAACCCCAGTTCTTTCTTCTCTAAAATGAAGATGCTAATAGTATCTGTAACTTGGAATTATCATTTGCCTAAGCACACTAACTAATATTTACTATTTATTGTTACTGTGACATGCCTTAGCTAAAACTTTACACTAGATCAAGTAAGTCCATACTCCCAAATAGAAAAGAACTATTTTTTCATTAAGATCTTTAATCATAGTGAAAGTAGACTTATGTTTTCTTTGATACAGAGGTCATATAATTGCTTCACAGAGGTTTACCATAATTTATGCCTTTCTTTAGTTGAATATTTTGGTTGTTTTAGAGTATTGGATGTTATACAATCGTGTTAAAGACTCATTACCATATTCATGTACTAATACAAACTGTGGTATGTTCTGTATGTGACTATATAGACTTTTCTTTCCTTTAAACTATTTCTTTCACATGAATTCCTAGGAGTGTTAGTGCCAGTGCAGAGGGTACAACGTTTTGATGCGTTTTGGTAAGAGCTGACGTAGTGCTTTCCCAAGGATTACCTGGTTGAGTTTCTTGTTAGACTCCACGTTTGTCCTCACAGTTCACAGAAAGAGGCACGCCAGTAGATGTGTAGGAGATGGATTACTTTTACCTCTTCTTCAGAGAAGCAGTAAACGATTTTTACATGTGTTATTGGGCTGTACATGTATTTTTTTTTTTTAATTAAAAGGATGTAACATTGATCTGGGTAATTTAGAAGATGCATAAGGACTCCTTTCTTTGGAACAGCTTCATTTCATTAGGTTCCTTACTGAGCTCAGCCCATAGGGAGCTACTTGTTCATATGTGAGGAAAATTTCTCTCTTTTATCCCTAGTTGGCTACTAGAGATTTTATCTTGTTATTTGGTGCAGGGAAGTCATTTTTACTGTGCCGTGGCCTGACTGAGGATGAGGAATAATTTACTTGGAATCCCACAGCTTCCATTTTGCCCTTGTAGCAACAGATATTTTTACAGAAGGTGAGTGACATCACCTGGACCGCTTTGCCACCTACATGCAGCAGGGCAGCCAGGCAACCCTGGAGCACCAGCCTCTCCAGCCTGGGCACTGGCAGGCCTTCCAGCTGGTGGCCCAGTCCAACACACACACAGACATGGAACTTGTGTATCATGGTCCATTGCCAGTTCTTTCAACAGCTGGAACTACCAACACCTCCACCCTCCCTTTTGTTAAAAGCAGCCACTGTGGATAATACTATAGCTATCATTTCTGAAATTCAGAGATGCACATGCTATAATTTCAGGCTATTTAATATATGTGCAAGAATGATAGGCTTGAAAACAGGGCATAACTTCATTTCTTTTCCATTTTATATTGCATTTCAGCATCTAATTTTCCAACATATCATTCAGACTCAGAACATTAACATAAAATAGTAAGCCACTTGACATCCGTATTTGTAATGTGTGAAATGCGTCACAGTTTTGTATTTTTAGAAATGACTTTTTGCATTTACCTGTAAACAATGAATTGTGAATGGGTGTTAGCAGCAAATAATGCAATGTAAGGGAGCTAAAAATAGGCCTTCTAGTAGTATTCTTGGATTATATTATTTTATCTAATGTGTAGAGGCTTCTTAAATTGCATCAAGTTCAGGTTTCTGAACCATCTTTTAATTAAAAATATTTTCTGGAAATGCCACTTAAAAAGCCATTTTCTGTTTTTAAGAAATCTTAAGAGTAGCTCTCCTAATTTTCCATTTTACCAGTGAATTCATAGAGAAACCACAAAGCAGCTGCTAGATTTCCCTTAGCCTGGCATATCTAATAAACTCAGCCTTTCCCCTCATTCAGAAAAATGTATTACACTGTTCTATTCTCAAATTCCTACTTTACCTCACATATGAATTATGGTCAAGTGTTTATGATTGATTTTAGCTAGTGGGTTTTTTCTTGTGGCTTGCATAATGTTCTATTTTATATCCATAGCTCATCTTGCTATTTAATGAGAGGATATTGTCATCAAGGAGCATATTCTGTTATTCCTACTGATTTTGGATGTTATTTTAAATATTCTGTCAGGTGAAAAGGAAGCTAGTTTTGGTGTAAATACAATTAAGCTAAATGCTAAAAGATTACACTATACTAGACTCTGACAACACATCAAATATATCTCTACATGCAAAAGAAAGATTTATAAAGGAAGCCTCATTGATTTAGAATTTGTGATAATCTAAGCATAAATTAAAGTTTGCATCTTATCCAGGTTTTAGAGCAAATAAATAAGTGTCCATTCTGCCTGTTACACTGACTCATATCATATGACATTTTATGAAGACCAATTTTTAATTGCTTTCATAATTATCTTACATTATATAGTATTTAAAAATATGCAGTTTGGCAAAAGATTGCCTCTTGAGTCATAATTGCCTGGAAAATACTAACACTTTTTTTCTTCAAATGAATTCCTCACATGGACTCATTTGTAAAAACTGGCAATGTAAGAAACTTGACATTAATTGAATTCTATTTAAAGATTTTAAACAGCTGATCAAATGTCCATTTGATTAGCTTAGAAAAATATATTTAAAAGTGTCTAAATATTCACGTGCCTATCAAAAAGTCCAGCTTCTTGTGGGAAAGCCATAAAACTTTTATTAGTGATGAAAGTAGTTAATTTTTGGTAGTCCATATGCAAAAATTACTTAATGTAAAAGTACCATAGGTGATTTTTTTTTAAAAAGTTATCCTTTACTGAATTGCATAGCATTGGATTATTTGTATTCTTCTTGCATTTTAGGTAATCCCAAGCAGACATGAGATGAAATGAAAAAAAAAAAAATCAATAACATTTTTAGCAAACCAGATGTGAGTTCTCATGTCAGTCTGGCATGGAGAAATGATTGTGAAGTGATGTGATATTCTGGGTTCATGCCTGGATGGTATCTGTGCAGAAAAGACAGCCTGGCAGGCTTGAGTACTTACCCTGAGAAGGCTGCTTCCAAGGTTAGCCCTTAGTTGTGGTGGCTGGGAACTTGGATTTGGGAAGTTTCCCACCCTTCTAACTGATAAGAGTGGCTCAGTGGTCTGTACTGTTTCTACAAGAAACATGATTTATATTTGACACTTGCTTTCCTTCTGGGAGCCCAGAATTTTGGTACATGCGAGGCACAGACTGCTTACAATACTAGCTCTCAATAAAAACTCTAAGCACTGAGTCACTAGAGTCTCTAACAAGCTTCTCTGCTTGACAACATTTCGCATGTTGTTACCTTAGTCATTTCTGGCTGCTGTCACATACCATAGACCAGGTGGCCTAATCACCAGAAATGTATCTCTCATAGTTCTGGAGGCTGGGAAGTGGAAGACTAGTTGGCCAGTTTGGCTCCTGGTGAGGGCTCTCTTCCTGGTTCAGGACTGGCTGGCGGCCTTCTTGCTCTGTCCTTCCATGGTGGTGATATAGAGAAAAATCATCTCTGCAGCATCTTTTCTTATAAAGTCCTTAATCCCATTCACAAGGTTTCCAATCTCATAACCAAATGATGTCCCCAAAGGCTCACCTTCCGTACCATCACATTAAAGATTGGGGTCTCAACATGTGCCTGGGGGCAGAGAGACACATTTGGTCCATTAACAGCTCATTGCTAGGGGAATTAAGTTTCTGTGTGCCTCCCCTAAGAGAGAACTCTGGAAGCTTGCTCCTGGTATTCCCAGGCTTTCTTTGTGCACTTGTTCCTGGTGCTAATTTTGCTTTGTGTCTCCTTCATCATGAATCCTAGACATTGAGTACAACTATATACTGCATTTGGTGGGTCTTCCTCCCAAGGCTCTGCACCTAGGAGTGTGCTCCTGGGGGTGTACTTCTGACACAATACCTGATTGGTGAGTATTTGGGGCACATCTGAAAGCCATGTGCTGTTGGTATTTGTGTCATTATGGAGGACAAGGCTCAGTGTCAGAAGGTTGCAAAAGAGATCTGATGGTAGTGTGTATATTTCTCAGTTCAACATTTAGAATACGTTCTTCAAGTCATCCTAAGAATGATCTGGTCATGGGCTTTCTGTCTGTTTTTAAATTTAAAGATGAGATTTTTAGTTTTGCTTAATTTAGCTTTTTTTGGAAGAAAGCTTTTGTAAGTCCCTAATGATTAGTACTGTGCTCAGCATTATGAACGTTGGATTTAGTTGAAGAGTCAGTCACCTCCAACAGCACTTAAAGACTCTCTTCCTCCCCAGTTTTGTTCCACCCGCTGCCTAAAGTATCTGCTCCCCACATACCCTCTTCCCCAACACACATAATCATAAGAGCTGTGTAAGAACTGTTATATACCTCAAATTTACCCTTCAAGTTTTTATATATAGTTAAGGACTATTAACAGCTCTTGGGATAACTGATGTGTAGATTTAACCATATTAAATGATAATGATTTGTTTATTATACAGTATTATACTGAGTCTGAACTCAAGTTTTTATTTTTTACTAAAATAAAATGCAAAGTATGCATATGACAAATGCATTGATCATGCTGCCTTAAGAAAGATTTAAAATGTTCAAGAATATTCTCTTCCTTTCATACCATAAATCTCCTGTCCACCTGTCACATGTACCCAATGAACTGTAAATTAATTTTTTCCTTTCCCCTTGAAGTTGCCTCTATACCAAATCTCATGTCCACACTATAGCAGCTGTCTCAGAGCAGATTTTGCTATTATTTAAACTTTAGAGTCCACTAGGGAGACTGTGGTTCATAGTTACAGGAAGCCACGTACTCACATGAGACTACAAAGAAGATACAGAAATCGTTGTTGCTAAATCTGTCTGTTAGGCAAACATCAGAAGAAGCTATGCAGATAGTGCAGACAGGCACCCACTCATTAACGTCTATTGCTTTTCACTTTGGACTCTTGCAAACTGACAAATTATTTCTGAAGCTCTAGAAGTTATTTTAAAATATAAAGTGCTCATATAAGAAAATGCTAAAAGTATACATTTATTGAGAGCATAATTTTTTATCTTATGATACAATCTATATTGTACATTTAGCAGATACATGATTTAAGATATAACAATTAACTAGCTGCAAGAGGAAAAATTTTCCATGGAAATATTTCTAGAAAAATTAATCAGATTCAAAGCATCCGCTAGCTTTTTGAGACCAAGAAGACTGAAAGAATGTGAAGGGAAACAACCTCTGGGTTCTTCTTTCTTTGGTTTGGGGAGAAGTTCAATTCTGGATTAGCTGTCAACTTGCAGAATGTCTCACTTCCTCTGAGACAGCTTGGTGGTCCATCACCAGGGACTGTTGAAGCACATGTGTGTTATCTCCAACCTTGGTCTAGCAATGTTTATTATTGGTCCACCACTAGATTAGTGTAGAAATTGAAAGTATTTAGATGCTTTATAGCAGTGTCCCAGAGCTGTGGCATCCAAATAGGTGATCGTTTTTCTTTTTTTTTTTTTTTTTTTGTGGAGACAGAGTCTCACTTTATGGCCCTCAGTAGAGTGCCGTGGCCTCACACAGCTCACAGCAACCTCCAACTCCTGGGCTTAAGCGATTCTCTTGCCTCAGCCTCCCGAGTAGCTGGGACTACAGGCGCCGGCCACAACGCCCGGCTATTTTTTGGTTGCAGTTTGGCTGGGGCCGGGTTTGAACCCGTCACCCTCGGTATATGGGGCCGGCGCCTTACCGACTGAGCCACAGGTGCCGCCCCAGGTGATCGTTTTTCTAATAGTTTATTGTTACTGTATTTTGCAGAAGTATTGGTCTATGATAGATTATAAATTTTTTTCTAAATGGCCCTTCACCACAGACAGTTTAGACATTCTTGATAAAAATTCAGATTCCAGGATCTCAGCACAATGCAATGGAAACCACATTTCTGGGAAGGAGGGCAAATCCCAAGAACCTGCATTTGAACAAGCTGCAGGGGTCATTCTTTTCATGCTGAAATTTGAGAACTTGGGCTTTAAGGGGAAGGCCACTGTGTGGTGGCACACTTTTCCTAGGTAGAAGATTGGCTTTTGAAAGCCAGTCCAGCGTAAGAGCCAAAGTTGCAAAGGTCACAACTCAGACACAGTTGACTCCAGTCCACTGATGCTGATATATTATTGGCTCTGGGTGGCAGGGACCTGTGGCTTTGGGGTATGTAGTTCCACTGCCAAGTCACAAGATGCCTTTGTGCAAAGGACAGCCTGAGGCTACCTCACTGCCATGTGTAGGGAAAATGTAATAAATAATGTTGATCTATCATGTCTGCAATGTGAAGGGCACCCCTTCCAAGGGGCTTCTGTGTGCACAGCCAGTGCAGCAAATGCTGGGCCCGGGGTTGGGGAGCTGGCAGTGCTGGGCAATGCATAGGAACTTGGTCCACACCCCCTCCTTGGAAGACACGAAGCCATTCTCAGCTGCACACAGGCTGTGGGAAAACTTCACCTCCAGAGAACATACACACCAGAGAATTAAGATTTAAAGTTACTGGAGATCAAAGAATTTCATTCTCCTGGACAGATGGCTTTCTCATTCACAGAGTCGGTTCCATGCAGATGCCTTTGTACAGGGGAGGAACATGTTCATGGAGCAGTAGTCGCTAATCAGGAGGAGGGAGGTTGCATGTTCCCTGCTGGTGCCTGTCCCACACACTGGTATCTGTCCCACACACCAGTGTCCAGGAGACCCTGCCTCCTTGTTCTCATTTGGTGCCACCTGAGCCACAGTGGATTTAGTCCAGGCCCTAAGGAGACATGACAACCAGGTGGTGAGATCGGACATGGAATTGGGGAGGAAACTGGTTGACCTGGGTGGAAAGCAACAGGAACTGACCAGCCATTTGAAGTTTTGACTGTTGCCCTTGAGAACAAGTTTAACTTCTTACAATTTGAACTGCATAATCTCCTCTTTGTTAGCAGTGTATATTACTCTCTGCCACAATATTCTAAAGTCTTCTAAACAGTAGACCATTGCTGTCTTTTCTCCTGTTTCATTCTACCCCTTGTCCACCAGGAAGCCCCTTGAGCTTTAGGCTTCACCTCCTATGGGCAGTCTTTCCAGATCCCCCAGGCCAAATTAGGTACCTTCCCTCCTCTCTCTCTCTCTCTCTCTCTTTTTTTTTTCTCTTCCTACATAAGGTTGTTTAATTTCCATGCCTTTATGTGGGGTTGAACATTTTTGTTGGAGTTGAGTTCCACATTTAAAGCCTTGTGGTAAGGTAAGATTTCAATTATTTTGATTCCATTGAGGTTTGTTTTGTGTCCTAAGATATAATAGGTTTGGAGAATGTTCCATGGGCCCATGAGAAGAACGTGTGTTCTTTAGCTTTGGGATAGAGTGTTCTATATAGGTCTGTCAAGCACAGTTGTTCTAGGGTCACATTTATGTCCCTTGTGTCTTTGTTCAGTTTCTATTTAGAGGATCTGTCCAGTTTTGTAAGAGAAGTGTTAAAGTCCCCTGCTATTACGGTGTTATGGGTTATCATTTTGCTCAGACTAATTAAGTTCTGTTTTCAGAAATCTGGGAGCATTTAAGTTGGGTGCATAAATATTTAGAATTGAAACATCTTCTTGTTGTATTGTTCCTTTGATCAATATGAAGTGTCCATCGTTGTCTTTTTTTACTGTAGTTGCTTTAAATCCATTTGTATGTGAAAATAAGATTTAACTCCTATTTTCTTCTGAATTCCATTTGCCTGAAAACTTGTCTTCCATTCCTTAACTCTGAGTTTTAATTTGTCCTTTGAGGCTAAGTGTATTTCCAGAGGATAGTAAATAAATGGCTTGTGATTTTTTATCCAATCAGCCAGTCTATGCCTCTTCAATGGGGAATTTAAGACATTAACATTTATTGAAAGAATTGATAAGTGTGGTGATGTTCCAGTCATCTTATTCTGTGAAAGTCCATTGCTTAGTTTTAGCTTTTGCATCATTGTGGAAGCTAGGTTTTGTCATTGTACTTTCTGAGTGCTTACTTTGCTGGCAGTCCATTGTGATGGTCAGTGTGTAGAAAAGGTCTTGTTGTGGAAAACTTTCTTAGTGTTTGTGTATCAACAAAAGATTTGATTTGTCCATCAACTTTATTGCCTCTCAGTGTCTCTTATACAGGACTTCTCTGCTTTGAGATTTTTGTGATGCAAACATGGTTAATCAATTGGGGAATGTGACTCTTCTGGAGACAAATACTGGCTGTAACAGGAATTAACTGTGTGGCTTTTTGTTTTTTTCATAACATGGCTATCCCTTTCAGAAAAATGGAAGAATAGCATGTTTTTTAAAAAAACATTCAAGTTAGTGATGGTGATGGTAGGCAAAGAAAGAAAGTCTATTAGCTTAGATCAAGGATAAGATTCATACAATGATGATTAGCTATTGTGGCTATTTGAAACATTAAAAAATAATTTAAAACTTCAATCCTGACATTCAAGTGAGAAAAAAAATAATGTTGTTAATAATATTCTTAAACTCTATGTCTCCCTAACTCCATTTCGTTCCATTCAAACAATGAAAGTATTTTTATAATAGCTATTCCATTGTACAGTTCCATTTTACAACTTTTCAAGCAACTGTTATATAGTCAGTTTATAATCGAGCAACTGTTGTATAATCAACTTTTTATAGTATGTTTCTTTGGAACACAACATCCTACCACTACAAACCAAATGGGATATGTATGTCAAATGTGATGCAGGATAGTCTGATTTGGGATGGCAAATCTGTCCCCATGAGTGTGTCCCCATGTGAGTTCAATGGCTTTTTCTTTCTTTTGTTCCCAGGCCCACATTAAGCAACTGAACCAATGAAAATATAGACCATTGCATCCCAATAGGCCCCCACACCCTATGGATTTCATGCATTCCATTTAGTGGAAGGAAGTTCTAACATTGCAAATGTAAAGGTGACAAGAAAGTGAGTGCAAATGAATGTGTCTCCAGCCACAGTCATTCCCCATGGCCACTACCCCAGAAAAATGATCATTTACCTTTGGAGTTGTTCATTGGGTTCCAATTATTATCATTTTCTTAATGCCAGGAATCCTCATCATGATGTCTATGTGCAGAGAGGTGCATGTGTATGAATACATCCCGTCCATCCGGCAGACAGAGCTTTGCCACTACCACGAGCTGTACTACGACGCTGCCTGCACCCTTGGGGCCTACCATCCACTGCTCTACGAGAAGCTCCTGGTGCAGCGCCTGAACATGGGTACCCAGGGTGACCTGCATCGCAAGGGCAAGGTGGTCCTGCCGGGCTTCCAGGCTGTGCGCTGCCCTGCACCCAGCCCAACTAGTCCACATTCTTAAAAAGGGTCACTTGGGAATCAATGTGCAATAAGGTACGACTGTCGTACTTCACAGTCACAAAAGAATACTTGAAGATAGATTTTAGACGATGTAGTTTTGAGTCTTTGAACTGTAATTTAGTGATGGTCTCAAGAATTCTTCTCTTCTTAAGCCATTGAGTATTTATTACTGCTTTGAATATAGAAATGGCATTAAAAAAACTCAAGAAAGATGCCAAGAAAAGATAGTGAGAAAGAAAACAACTGTATAACCATGGGTATGATACCTCCAAAAATGTTAGCCTTTTCATATGCCATGGGTGCCCTCAGCAGAGTGGTTTCAATTACAGGCTTTGGTGATACTCCTGGTCTTGTGAAATGCTTTCTATCTGGAAACATCCATCTTGAAGTGCATTATCTAGAGCACTTAGTGTGTCACCGATACGTACATTCATCATTGAATAGTCTAGAGTTTATGATCAACCTTTGAAGTATCACTCAGATGTGTTCATTTTAACAGCAAAAAATCCCTGCTGTAGCCCATCAGGTATTTCCCACTGTTGCATTCCCCACCTCCACTTCCCATTGTGTGGAACGCATTGCTGTCTGTGTACCAAGACAGATTTCTAAACCCATAAAACATCCATCTTTCAGGGGCTCCAAGGAAAAGTGAGATCCCTTACTGCATGACAGAGGAGACCCTTTGTTTCCCTGCAATATTCTATGACATATCCAGGAGCATATGTGTCACTCAGACGGAGAGGAACACCACTGGCGACTAATTCGAGACCACGGTGCCGCAGAGGGGCCCTGGGGCTGCCTTGTACCCCTTCACCTGCAGGTCTGCCCCACAGCTCTTGCTGTAGCACACGCCCTGCAGGAGAAGGCAGGGGACACCTTGCTCCTTCTACACTAAAAGAACTTCAGAGCCATCACCCAGTGCTGCTGGGGATGAACACCTCTCCCTTTTATATGGATTTCTTGCAGGTTTTTATCAGCTATTGGGAACTCAACAGTGACTGAATTTTCACTAACTCTTCCTACAGACAAACATTTAGGAAACCAGTCCTCGTTTTCACAGATATGTTTTATGTCAGCAGCCTGACAAAGCCATATAATGAAATAAATTGTGTGAAAGCATTGCTTTTTAACAAGGAAAATGTGTATATGCTTCAGAGGAAAAGACAGCTGGAGGGAAATTTTCATCCCAATGGATGAAATTAGCTATATTTGGATTTTTAACAAAATCTCTACTTTTGTCACTGGCACACTGGAATTTTGGGGGCTGTGAATGTCATGCAACTGAAACATTTGTATAACTTAATTAAACCTGGTATCACTTCATGATATAAGCCAAACATATCTCAGTGGTGTAACGACTTGTTGACAACGACAATAGCAGCTTAATTAAATATCTTCTGTCTTGGAAATCGAGTGACTGTCAGGAGGGTTTAGTGGAAAAGTTGTATTTGTTGCAGGATTGTTTGTTTTTCCAGAGTGTTCTCTGGACCACTTTTTTGAGCAATAATGGTTTGCAGAGACTCACAGCTTCTGCTTGGTTTAGTCTACTAAGCAAAAATCAAAGTAGATAACAGACATCTCTCGTACCTAATTATAATAGTGAATTGGGAGTAATTAAAATGTTTCAATCATGGCAATATCCAATAAAAGCCCATTTTGAGAGTTCCATTAGTAAGTCTACATGATAACTTTGTCCTGTACCTTAACTTATGCCTGACCTGGTCGAGCTTCTTTTTAAGCTCCAAACATGGTTATGTACCTTTCTAATTTCTTAAAAGAGCTTTGTCTCATCCACGTGTTTACATGTGTATGGTAAGCTCAGTAACTCTGGAACGCAGATGAGGTAGCTCTGATGTGGGATAAATAGTCCTCCTACAATCCTTCCATCTTTCTGGATCTTCCAGGCTTTTCCTTTCAATGCCCCCAAGGATTAAAGTTCCATTGTCTTCCAAGTGGATTTATGTACAGGCATCCTTATTATCCTGGACAATCCCCCACTGGTGCCATAAGAAATTGGTTAGGGAATAATATATTGAGGTCAACGTAAATATTCAAATTTAAAAGCCCCAGAAAACACTTCAAAGATTTTTAAATGGCATTTCATTGTAACACATGTACTTTTAAAAGAATAAAAGAATACTTTCAGTTTCACTGAGGGTCCAAGAAAGATTGAAGTGCATAAAGGAAATTTAATTAAAATGTTTGAATTTATTATGGCCTTAAAGACTCTTAAGAATCAGGGTCTGTTAAAACATTCAGAAAATGTGGTATACATATTAATATAGTGTTGGCCGGACACTCTTTCATTTAAAAGTTTAAATGGTTTAGCTCCTAAACATGGTTGGGCAGTTCTAGTTAATGTGATGACTGCTTCCAGGATTAGCCAACTGGGTCCAAAGTGGCAATATTTTGCCAAGACATTGATTCAATCCTTACGTGCACCATTTGCTGAACTCCAGTAACCCCACAGCCCTTCTGTGAAGTAGTTAACAATAAAGGTCACCCCACTGGATTCCTCCTCCTTGGCTCTGTCCCTTTCAGAGTCTTCCATCCTTTGGGGGAAAGGGAAGCTGATACAGTCCTCATGGTGCAACACGAAGCCGGTAGGCATTCCTTTGTTCACTGACAGGACTAACTTCGCATTACTTGGCATTTCAAGGTCATTTCACTCTATCTTTTGTTGTGGTTGTTATCATAAGGAAGCAAATGGTGACCCAGAAAGACAATCCCACTATATCGAGATTCTCCTTGGCTTGTTTCTCCAGCTGGTCTCACCAGGCAAGAGCATACCCTTTAGGGCCACAGCATTCCATGGAATTCCTGTGCTAGTCCCGGCAGCTGACCTCCCCATTCCATCCTTACAAGGCTACTTTGTGTTCAGGACCAACAGGTGGTCAGTTAGAGGTTGTGTTAGAGGTATGTGCTAAAATGGGTGAGGAAAGGGCTTTTATAAGCCTGTGGATTACATGGCCTTTCCTCCTCTGCCTGGACACAAGCCCAGAGGGCCCTGCCTCAGGGACAGTATGTCCCAGTGTCTCATCCTGTCAGTCTTTTGGCCAGAAACGTAATTGATCCAGAACTCTCCAGTAGGCTTTGGCCAGTGCAGCCATAGCATCTGGATGAAACCAATGCTAAAATAACCCTTACGTTTTTCAAAATTGGGAATTACAGTCACTGTGTCATTGTCTGTCATATGTGCTTATGCGCCAGTTCATTCTGCTAGAACAGATGATAGGTTGTATTGTTGGCTGACCCTTCTGAGTAGGGACGCTGACATCTACTGAATTAATTGGGTCCTGTTCAGGTGCATTACGTGGGATCAGTCTAGGATGAGTAATGGTATGTGATAGAAGAATTTTGTACTCACAGAAGACACGATTAAAGTCCTCTCTCCAGCTTTTCTTACAGATCAATGCACAATGCATGTGGCCAAAGGTACATTTGGCCCATTTCTGCTTAGCTAAGGAAAGAGACAGAGAAAAGGTATAGAGTGGGACCAGGAGAATTATCAGAGAGATGGGAATGAATACATAGGCCAAATAGCCTAAAAAATGTATTCTATCATAGCATCTGTTTCAATTTAGGATTTTCTGATAGTTTAGAACTCTTACCAAGTGATTCTGTGACTGACCAAGGCAGCTCCATTTAGAAATTAATTGCTTAGATAAAACATGCCTGAGTTTACACTTGTGTTTTATACTCTGAATATTTTCATTGTGAGATTATTATGCATGTTTCTGTCCCTTGGGCATTATTCACACACTTGGTAAATGAAAGGTATTTCTCTGTCAGTTCAAGGAAATAAAATGTAAATTCTTGTTTTAAAAATTGAATGAAGTCTTTTAGGGAGAAAAAAATAGTCCAACATATTCCTATATGCTTGGGCTAATGGAATTTAAAGAATTAAAGTCCTTGATGGAGTTCTTACTCTTAGTATAAAAGGTGTACGTGTAGTTACATAATTGTATATATACTTATCTACACACATGGTGGATTTTATATTGCCTTTTTTCATCAATTTTTTGACTGAAATCTTTACACTAAATTTTATTTTAATTATGTAAACCCTAATTTTTTAAGAGAAGGAAGCAAATGTTCTATGTCCTTCTATTAAACAAAATTAACCCTCTATCCTGCCTCCCCACTCTTACTCTGCATATCTTGGCTACATTAAAAAGGTCTAACAGAGATATTTAAAAGGCACTATGAAGGTGGAGCATTACCTTCATATTTTATTCTGATCAGAAGCCTGATTGAATGCTGAACCTTGAAGAGAAGTTTATCCATCGCTCATGGCTTTCAAAGATTAGAAGAAACACTTATGGGTTCTATGGAAAAACATCTTCTTACTAGGTAGGTTTCAAACAAAAGAAAGTGTTAAAAATCTAACATTTATAATACACATCCTGTTTTACTCTGGGTGAAATACTTTGGAAATTCTTCCAGTGGACACCAGTGAACTTTTTTAACCACTTTGAGTATGTTTTTGTATAATAATTTTTAAAAGGAAATGTGTACTCTTCCAACTAATTAAGGCTTGAAGTTTTCCAGGAGTTGCATTTAAAAGGTGTTTGTACACATTTTAACACTTTGATATTTTCTATTTTGGTTTTGTATATTTTTATGTGTACACAATGTACAGATTTTGCTCTTGTAAATAAAACCTGTTTTCATTTGTCTAGAAGTTTCTCTGCTTGAATTTGTTGAAGTTACACGTGCAGGCAGGCAAATGGCAAAATAATGAACCATCCCTGGGACGAGATGGCACAAAGCCGAAATCTCATTAGAAGACTGAGTGGCAACAGAAATAACAGCAGCAGGCCTTCAGCCTAGGAATTACGGACACAGCTGGGCCTGAAACCATAGGTGGATGGAGTTTTTGGTTTCAGGGACTAATTGCCGCATACAGGAGAATGAAATTGGCAAAATCAAGAAGAAAAGGCTAACAATCTTGACGTTGACTTACTAACCCAACATTGTGATTAACATACAGCCTTGGGAGACTCTTCCCCAGCTTGACAGGGCTTTAAGTCTTAGAAAACATAAATAAGTTATTAGAGGAAAGTCTAGGAACAGCTGAGTCACCTAAAACCCACCGCAATGTCAAATTAACTTTGGTATTTTCATACTTAACCATAAAAATCAGTTTATTGGGCTCCTGGAAAGAAATTCTCAGCATTTAGTTAGAATGTGAAGGAATTCTTCAATTAGGGGAGGAATTCTCGAATTAGGGGAGGCTTCAGGGAGCCTGATGTGAGGACGATGTGAGCAGGTGGGGAATTTGGGAGATGTCTATCACCTCGGACAGTTGCACTGAATTGGAAAGGGCTCCCACCACCTTTGCACCATGGTTATTTTGCTTTCCTAACAAGATGGCTGCTTTCTTCCAGGTAATTAAAACATGGGCCTGGCTCCATAGTCTGGCCCATTACAGAAGAAGTTTGCTGACCTTAGTCAGAGCCACGACCTGTGGAGAGCTGTGTAGGCCAGCCTTGAGGTAAATGGGGTGCATGCAATCCTCGTGAGACCACCTTCTCAAGTAGATATACTATCAAAAGATATAGGCTCCTGCAATCAAACAGCCAGGAAATGACATAGCCAGGTTTGTAATCCTAGTCTGACCAAAGCCCATGCTGAGAGCCATGATAGTGTTTTAAAAGCAGCTCCCATGAATACTATGCAGACATAAAAGAAGGGGGAGACTTTATGGGGTGGGGGTGGGGGACAGCCAAGGCCTGATGCTTCAGGCTTCCAGGACAGCCTGGGGTGAGCAAACCCCAGAGATTCTGAGGGGCCCAGACAGGGAACTTGGCGCATCCTTTGAGATCTGGATGCTGCTCAGTGGATTAAGAGGAAAAGAAAAGGAATTACTTAATATAGGAACACTCAGAGAGATAAAGCAGAACTAGGTGAAGGAGGTGGGAGGGAGCAGAGGGTAGGGAAAGGAAGGCTAAAGTGAGCTAAGCAGAAATAGATTCCTGTGGCTCTGACTCAATTTGCATGTCAAAGTCAATTCAGAAACAAGCTACCCTGTGACAAAGGCATGCCCAGCTGGCCCAGCTGGAAGCACCTATGGTCAAGAATCCTTGGTGCACAGGACACCTGCCAGGAAGGTCCATGAACCAGCTCTCTCCTAGCCCTCCTCTCCTGCCACAAGGCCTGGCAGACCGCAGCCCCACCGCCTACTTTGATAAACAAAGCTTTCTTGGAGCACAGCCAGGCTCAGTCATTTACATGTCTGTGGCTGTGTTCAGACAGTGACCTTGCAGCCTGCCACGCCTCAAGTAAGTCTTATCTGGCCCTTTACAGAAGAAGTTTGCTGACCTTAGTCAGAGCCACGACCTGTGGAGAGCTGTGTAGGCCAGCCTTGTGGTAAATGGGGTGCATGCAATCCTCGTGAGACCACCTTCTCAAGTAGATACACTATCAACAGATACAGGCTCCTGCAATCACACGGCCAGGAAATGACATAGCCAGGTTTGTAATCCTAGTCTGACCAAAGCCCATGCTGAGAGCCATGATGGTGCTTTAAAAGCAGCTCCCATGAATACTATGCAGACATAAAGAAAGGGGGAGACTTTACATCTTTTGTGTTTACCTGGATGGAGATGGAACATATTCTTCTTAGTAAAGTATCTCAAGAATGGAGAAAAGAGTTTCCAATGTACTTAATACCATTATGAAACCAATGTACAAACACTTACATAAAACACAAAGATAGTCCAGAAAGAAAGAGAAGAGAGGAGGGAGAAGGGAGGGAGGGTATTGGACAGGATCTTACCTGATGGACACAATGCAAGGGTACATTTCAGAACAACTAAGAGTATATTATAAATGTCTTACCACAAAGTAAATAAGGTGATGGTTATGTTAATTAGTTTGATTTAAACATTCCACATTGTATATCAAATCATCACAATATACCCCATAAATGTATACAGTTATGATGTAATAAAAATTAAGTTTAAAGTAAATAGCTAACTAGCTAAAAGTAGTTCCCACCCTGATATACCTTCCTAATACTCAGAAACACTACACTCTCAAATAATCCAGGGGCCCAACTTTGGAGGATAATTGTACTTTGAATAAGGTGGGAAGTTGTGCCTTGAAATTTACCAAGACTAACAAGGAACTTTTCTGGAGACTTGTTCAGCCCTTTGAACCCCCAAGGCACTGAAATCTGTCTGATCCACTTGTGTCTGTAAAGTACAATTGTTACATTGTTGTGAGAAGGCAGCTTCTCTAGTTGTCACAGCCCAGAGAAGCCCAGTGACAGGGAAAGTAGCCCGACCACTGTCCTAACTCAATCAGAGCACCGGGAGCCCTGAGCAGGACCGAACTTGAAGAATGAGGAGGCTGCTGGGAAACGGATCCATAATCAAGTAAAAGAAGTCCATGCCTTCAGAAAATACGGCTTTTCCTGTCTTTGTGGACTTCCTTATTGTCCCAAGAGTGGAGAAAAAAAAAACAAGAGTGAAACTGCAACAGATCTGTGGGGTTTTAAAAATAATTCTGGCATGAAGAGATTAGGGAGGAGAGGCCCGGGCAGCTGTGCTGGGCCCAGTAGATGAAGAGCTGGTGGCCGTGGTGACTTCCAGGACTCCTTTAGAAATAATGTGGAAGCAATCGCATTCTCAGAAAACTCTCTTCTAAACTGCTAAGTGGGTAAATGTGAAAAATAATAGCTAATTTTCCTTAAAACTAAACTTAATTTCTATCTTGCATACCCTTCTCAACATGAATTAAAAACTATGATATTTCACCTAATCTAAGACATCATTAAGTGTGAGCTGCACCACTCTTTTCATCCCCGGCCAAGGGAGTTGTAATTAAACTTGAGCATGAGTCTTAGGCATCACCTAGGACTGCACTGTGACACAAGTAGCCGTGACCAACATGTGGGTTTTGAACGGTTGAAACATGGCTGGTCCTGAATTGAGATGTGAAGCGGAAAGTACACACTGGATTTTCAAGACTGGTGAAATGCGATAAGGGATAAAGAGAGGATTACAGGGAAGTAGGAGAAAAGTCTGGCCTCCAAGATAGGAGAGTTAATCCTGCAGCAATGAGTTCTGGGGACCTTGTGACTCAGCTGATCGAATATGACCTGTTTTCCACTAAATGAAGTTTCTAGCTTAGGACACCATAATGATAGTTACAGAACAGAGCACACAGCAAATGTCACAAACGTCACCAGACTGAATAGACACCACGAAACAATTGCCAGGAAAACACCAGGTAGCAAATATTGCTAACAGGTAAAGAAAAATGCGTGCATCTGATAACTTGGGTGACCCATGATGAATAAGAAATTGACAAGAACACCTGAAGACCTTGGAGAACCAAATTTATAGATAATTGGATAATTGTAGGAGGAACGAAGGAACTACAGAACTCACAGAACTCACTAGTATGCTGCCTGTATGTGGTGCCTCCTCTCTCTTTTCCAATTTCCTGGAAAAGTCTACGCTTACCTATGCTTTACTTTAAATAAACTGTACTCTTTTTCTGCTGCAGGAGAGTCCCAGCTGCTTTATTTCCACTCCCCCGTACCTTGCTTTCACTTGGACTCAACCAAACTTGCTAGTTCTGCTGAGGGACCAGACCAGGTGCACTGGACAGCTTGAGAGTCACAGAGAAACTACACAATATGAAAAGGAGAATATAAAATATCTCAGTAATTTTGTTGCACTGATTACATGTTGAGCTTATATTTTAAATATGTGTTTAAAAACATATTACGAAGGTTAATTTCACCATTTATTTTTATATATGTTTTATAAGCTTACTAGGAGACGTAAGTCTGTGCTCACATTTCTAAGAAATAATAGTAACTTAGGTCTTTATTTTATTTCGTGGGAAAAGCTTTTAGAAATATTTAGGAGGGAGGGAGACAAGATGGCGGACTGAAGCCAGCTTTCAACAGAGGCTCCCGTCCAGAAGGAGAGTTAAGGGACAGGAATTTAGTAAGTATCCTGGTGGACTTGAGCCTCACCAAGAGAGAAGGTTGAAGAACGCACATCAACACCGCTGAGGCAAGCTGTGATCACAAGGACGCAAACAAAAGGTACAAAATCCACCACTAAGCGGACGGGAGTCCCCCTCCCCCATGAGACCGGCTCAAGAGCCCCACAATTAAACAAGCGGGCAGAAATTAAAGGCCCTTCCACTATACTCCACGGGAGAGACCTTCTAAAAACTGGACCTACCTCCCCTACTGGGGTGCCGTGGCATTCTCCTGCCAGGCATAAAACTGAATAAAACTTTGGGAATCCTTCGCCGGCAACGCTCCCGGAGCTCCCCTCCCGCCCACTGAGGTCTGGAGGCCTGTCCCCCAGGAGTTCGGATCCTTGGGTGATTTCTCAAGGGGAGTGGACAGTCCCCGAGTTGCGACTGGTCAGCATGGACTCTGAGGCGCGCGAGTGAGGAGAGGGCACTGGGCTGAGGGGGAGTCACGCCTCGCGGCACTTCCCTGCGGTGCAGTGCAACAACCCTCCCCGGGCAACATTACGGGGCACAAGACTGAATAAGACTCTAGCCTCCCCGCTGAGAGCTGAGAGCTCCTACTCTCACTCGGGGTCTGAGGGCCTATCCCCCAGGAGTTTGGATCCTTGGGTGATTTCTCGAGGGGAGTGCACAGTGCCTGAGCTGCGTCAGGTCAGCGCTGACTCTGGGACACGTGAGCGAGGAGAGGGCACTCTGCTGAGGGGAAATCAAGCCTTGGCGGCACTTCCCTGCGGTGCAGTGCAGGAGCCCTCCCCGGGCCGTATTGTTGCGTAAAACTGAATGAAACTCTAGCTTCCGCACCCCCACTCCCACTCAGGGTCTGGGGGCCTATCCCCCAAGAGTTCTGATTCTTGGGGGATCTCTTGAGGGGTGTGGACCCAGCACAAACTGTGGCCACTCAGTGCTGACTCTGGGGCGCGAGACAGAAGAGAAAAGGGTCGCCTGAGTGCCCACAACAGAGCAGCAGTTCCCTGGAGGTAGATCAACAGCCGTTTTTTCTTTAACGGCAGAACGCTCACTTCTGGATATTCTGAGGCCACACCCCCTGTCTCCCTGGGCAACCAGAGGAGGCCACCGGTGAGCGGGGGATTTCCTGACACTGCTCACAAACCCGGGAAGCTTCCAGGGCGGGGCCGACCCAGAGAGGTGATCGGACTCAAACCTCCAAACAGCAAAGACGTTTGAACTCAAAACAGCTCGTCTTCTGTAGGCGATTTCGACAGGAACAGAGACAGAACCCCGTAAAGTTGTCTGTTCTGTTCTGTTCTGTTAGTAGCATCCATCAGCGACGGGGCTAAGCCTGAGTGAAAACCTCCCTCCCATCACCTGCATCAAACACTCAAAGATGTCAGGCCCCATCTCCTCCTGCTAGATAGCGGCAGTCTGCGGGGGCCTGGCAGACTTCCTTGCGATTCAGGCAGGTGCAAACCCCTGGAGTGTCTGTTCACTGCAGGCAACTGGGTTAGCCATCTGCAGAGATACCAGTGACTGGGTCCGACGGAGGGGCAAAGTGGGGAAGGAGACATCAACCTTCCTAGACTGCTCTGTTTGCTGGGTGGCTCCTCCTGACTCCACGCTTCACTGGGGTGAGCCGTGTCAGAGGAGTCACCAGGCCCCTGTGACCCTGTTCCCAGAGACCTCTTGAACACTCTCACCCGAGACAAGTGCCGATTGAGACAGTTGATTTGGACCTTTTGAACTGGGCTAATAGACTGAGGACTTTTCAGGTGGTGCCCTGGGTGTACGGTTGTAAGAAGGTTTGATTCTCCTTTTCCAACTGGGGCCAGAGGTGGGCAGGCGGGGTGACTTAATTGCTGATTTTTCCACACAGCTGAGACTTCAAGCCAGAGTAGAAGTTGCAATAGGATCGAACAGAAACCAGCTGAAAACAAGACAGAACCACTTTGCTCCACCACACCAGACAGGGCCCCAGTTTCTCAGGCCACAACACTGTACGGGCCCTCGATAAAACCCCAGGGGAAAAACCAAAGGGAGTAAAAGAACCATGGGGCGGAATCAGCGGAAAAACTCTGCTAACATGAATAACCAGAATAGATCAACCCCCCCAAGAAAAGATACGGCAGATATGATTGAAGATTCCATTCATAAACAACTGGCTGAGATGTCAGAAATCGAATTCAGAATTTGGATTGCAGACAAGATTAATAAAATGGAATTAGGAATCCGAGGAGAAATTCAAAAATTGTCTCAAGAACTTAATGAATTTAAAGACAAAACCACCAAAGACTTAGACACACTGAAGCAAGAACTTACAGCCCTCAAAGATATGAAAAATACAGTAGAATCCCTCAGTAACAGAATGGAGCAAGCAGAAGAAAGGATTTCTGACATTGAAGATAAAGTCTTCGAATGCTCCCAAACTCTCAAAGAGGAAGAGAAATGGAGAGCAAAAACGGATCACTCACTCAGAGAACTCTCAGATAATTCGAAAAAAAGCAACATAAGGATTATAGGGATTTCTGAGAACGATGAAGTGGCCTCCAAGGGCACAGAGGCCCTTCTGCATGAAATTATGAAAGAAAATTTTCCAGACATGCCTAGAGAATCTGAAATTCAGATAGCAGACAGCTTCAGAACCCCAGCACGATTCAACCCCAATAAGTCATCCCCCAGACATATCATAATTAGCTTCACTAAAGTTAACATGAAAGAGAAGATTCTCAAAGCAGCCCGGCGAAAGAAAACTATAACGTACAAAGGTAAGAATATTAGAATAACTGCAGATCTCTCTGCTGAAACTTTTCAAGCCAGAAGAGGCTGATCATCAACTTTTAATCTCCTAAAGCAAAAAAACTTTCAACCCAGGATCTTGTATCCAGCTAAACTGAGTTTCATCTATGATGGAGAAATTAAATACTTCAATGACATTCATATGTTGAAAAAATTTGCCATAAGTAAACCAGCTCTTCAGGATATTCTCAGACCTATCCTCCACAATGACCAACCCAATCCTATACCACAAAAATAAACTCACTCAGAAACTTCGGATCAAACTCGAACTTCCACACTGGCGAAAGGATTAAAAATGTCCACTGGACCTTTGAAAAACTCGATACCCAAAATTCCACCAGACTTATCAATACTCTCCATCAATGTGAATGGCTTAAACTGTCCTCCAAAGAAGCATAGGTTAGCTGACTGGATACAAAAACTCAAGCCAGATATTTGTTGCATCCAAGAGTCACATCTCAACTTAAAAGACAAATACAGACTCAGGGTGAAAGGATGGTCATCCATATTTCAGGCAAATGGTAATCAGAAAAAAGCAGGTGTTGCAATTTTATTTGCAGATACAGTAGGCTTTAAACCATCAAATGTAAGGAAGGACAAGAATGGTCACTTCATATTTGTTAAGGGTAATACTCAATATGATGAGATCTCAATTATTAATATCTATGCACCCAACCAGAATGCACCTCAATTTATAAGAGAAACTCTAACAGACATGAGTAACTTGATTTCCTCCAGCTCCATAATCATCGGAGATTTCAACACTCCCTTGGCAGTGTTGGATCGATCCTCCAGAAAGAAGCTGAGCAAAGAAATCTTAGATTTAAACCTAACCATCCAATATTTAGATTTAGCAGACATCTACAGAACATTTCATCCCAACAAAACTGAATACACATACTTCTCATCAGCCCATGGAACTTACTCCAAAATTGACCACATTTTAGGTCACAAGTCTAACCTCAGTAAATTTAAAGGAATAGAAATTATTCCATGCATCTTCTCGGACCATCATGGAATAAAACTTGAATTGAGTAACAACAGGAATCTGCATACCCATACAAAAACATGGAAGTTAAATAACCTTATGCTGAATGATAGCTGGGTCAGAGATGAGATTAAGAAAGAAATCACCAATTTTTTGGAACAAAATGACAATGAAGACACAAACTATCAGAACCTATGGGACACTGCAAAGGCAGTTCTAAGAGGGAAATTTATAGCACTGCAAGCCTTCCTCAAGAGAACGGAAAGAGAGGAAGTTAACAACTTAATGGGACATCTCACGCAACTGGAAAAGGAAGAACATTCCAACCCCAAACCCAGTAGAAGAAAAGAAATAACCAAAATTACAGCAGAATTAAATGAAATTGAGAACAAAAGAATAATACAACAGATCAATAAATCAAAAAGCTGGTTTTTTGAAAAGGTCAATAAAATAGATAAACCTCTGGCCAACCTAATCAGGAAAAAAAGAGTAAAATCTCTAATATCATCAATCAGAAACAACAAAGACGAAATAACCACAGACTCATCAGAAATCCAAAAAATCCTTAATGAATATTACAAGAAACTTTATTCTCAGAAATATGAAAATCTGAAGGAAATTGACCGATACTTGGAAGCACGCCACCTTCCAAGACTTAACCAGAATCAAGTGGAAATGTTGAACAGGCCCATATCAACTTCAGAAATAGCATCAACTATACAAAACCTCCCTAAAAGGAAAGCCCGGGACCAGATGGGTTCACGTCAGAATTCTACCAAACCTTTAAAGAGGAATTAGTACCTATATTACTCAACCTGTTCCAAAATGTAGAAAAAGAAGGAAGACTACCCAACACGTTCTATGAAGCAAACATCACCCTGATCCCCAAACCAGGAAAAGACCCAACAAGAAAAGAAAATTATAGACCAATATCACTAATGAATATAGATGCAAAAATATTCAACAAGATCTTAACAAACAGAATCCAGCAACACATCAAACAAATTATACATCATGACCAAGTTGGTTTTATCCCAGGGTCTCAAGGCTGGTTCAATATACGTAAATCTATAAATGTAATTCAGCACATAAACAAATTAAAAAACAAAGACCATATGATTCTCTCAGTTGATGCAGAAAAAGCTTTTGATAATATCCAGCATCCCTTTATGATCAGAACACTCAAGAAAATTGGTCTAGAAGGGACTTTTCTTAAACTGATAGAGGCTATCTACAGCAAACCCACAGCCAATATCATATTGAATGGAGTTAAATTGGAATCATTTCCACTCAGATCAGGAACCAGACAAGGCTGCCCATTGTCTCCATTGCTTTTCAACATTGTAGTGGAAGTTTTAGCCACCGCAATTAGGGAAGAAAAGGCAATCAAGGGTATCCATATAGGGTCAGAAGAGATCAAACTTTCGCTCTTCGCAGATGATATGATTGTGTATCTGGAAAACACTAGGGACTCTACTACAAAACTCCTAGAAGTGATTAAGGAATACAGCAGCGTCTCAGGTTACAAAATCAACATTCATAAATCAGTAGCCTTTATATACACCAACAACAGTCAAGTTGAAAAAGCAGTTAAGGACTCTATCCCATTCACAGTAGTGCCAAAGAAGATGAAATATTTGGGAATTTACCTAACAAAAGACGTGAAAGATCTCTATAAAGAGAACTATGAAACTCTAAGAAAAAAAATAGCTGAAAATGTTAACAAATGGAAAAACATACCATGCTCATGGCTGGGAAGAATCAACATTATCAAAATGTCCATACTACCCAAAGCAATATATAATTTCAACGCACTCCCTATTAAAGCTCCACTGTCATATTTTAAAGATCTTGAAAAAACATTACTTCGTTTTATATGGAATCTGAAAAAACCTCGAATAGCCAAGACATTACTCAGAAATAAAAACAAAACAGGAGGAATCACACTACCAGACCTCAGACTTTACTACAAATCGATAGTGATCAAAACAGCATGGTATTGGCACAAAAACAGAGAAGTAGATATCTGGAACAGAACAGAGAACCAAGAGATGAATCCAGCTATTTACCGCTATTTGATTTTTGACAAGCCAATTAAAAACATTCAGTGGGGAAAAGATTCCCTATTTAACAAATGGTGCTGGGTGAACTGCCTGGCAACCTGCAGAAGACTGAAATTGGACCCACACCTTTCACCATTAACTAAGATAGACTCTCATTGGATTAAAGATTTAAACTTAAGACATGAAACTTTAAAAATACTAGAGGAGAATGCAGGGAAAACCCTTGAAGAAATTGGTCTGGGTGAGTATTTCATGAGGAGAACCCCCCGGGCAATTGAAGCAGCTTCAAAAATACACTATTGGGACTTGATCAAACTAAAAAGCTTCTGCACAGCTAAGAACACAGTAAGCAAAGCAAGCAGACAGCCCTCAGAATGGGAGAAGATATTTGCGGGGTATATCTCTGACAAAGGTTTAATAACCAGAATCCACAGAGAACTCAAACGCATCAGCAAGAAAAAAACAAGGGATCCCATCGCAGGCTGGGCAAGGGATTTGAAGAGAAACTTCTCTGAAGAAGACAGGCGCACGGCCTTCAGACATATCAAAAAACGCTCATCATCTTTAATCATCAGAGAAATGCAAATCAAAACTACTTTGAGATATCATCTAACTCCAATGAGACTAGCCTATATCACAAAATCTCAAGACCAGAGATGTTGGCGTGGATGCGGAGAAAAGGGAACACTTCTGCACTGCTGGTGGGAATGCAAATTAATACATTCCTTTTGGACAGATATATGGAGAACACTCAGAGATTTAAAAATAGATCTGCCATTCAATCCTGTAATTCCTCTGCTGGGCATATACCCAGAAGACCAAAAATCACATCATAACAAAGATATTTGTACCAGAATGTTTATTGCAGCCCAATTCATAATAGCTAAGTCATGGAAAAAGCCCAAGTGCCCATCGATCCACGAATGGATTAATAAATTGTGGTATATGTATACTATGGAATACTATGCAGCCTTAAAGAAAGATGGAGACTTTACCTCTTTCATGTTTACATGGATGGAGCTGGAACATATTCTTCTTAGTAAAGTATCTCAAGAATGGAAGAAAAAGTACCCAATGTACACAGCCCTACTATGAAACTAATTTGGAAGTCTCACATGAAAGCTATAACCCAGCTACAACTTAACAATAGGGGGAAGTGGAAAATGGGGGGGTGGGTAGAGGGAGGGGGATCGGTGGGATCACACCTGTGGTGCATATTACAGGGGTATTTGCGAAACTTGGTAAATGTAGAATGTAAATGTTTTGGCACAGTAACTGAGATAACGCCGGAAAGGATATGTTAACCACTGTGATAAAAATGTGTCAAATGGTTTATGAAGCGAGTGTATGATGCCCCATGATCATATCAATGTATACAGTTATGATTTAATAAAAAAAAAGAAATATTTAGATATAGATTTTTTATTACATACCCCCGAGCATTTGCAAGAAAGTGCAATGTAAGTTAAATTGATCATCTAAATTATTTTTAAAACATTTATATTCAGTCTCTCTCTTCTGAATCATTTTTTGCATAACTTGTTAATTTCAATGACTTTTCCACCACAAGCTGCCTTCTGTACCATCAAAGCAATGATAACACGTCACTTTTAAAAAGTGTTCTACTAGTCTCTCCAGGATTTTCTTCTAAAAGCTACATTTTACAATTTTGATGTCTACAAGTAGGCAGTGACAGATTATCCAGGGTTGCTGGATTTAGCAAATAGGGATTACCAGAGGCATGATAATTTCAGAGATGTTAAAAGGAAAGGTAAGGGAGAAAATGGATTATGGTATTGATGAAAAGCAATATTTCTATTTCAGTATGGGTATAGCCCCACTTGCCCCCACTCCCCAAGTTGTGTTTAAATTTTGATCTCTAAAAAAAGTGCCTCTATTATGGCAGAGGAAGCCTTCCAGAAACCTACTCCCTCCATAAAAGTAAGAACACCGGAAAAAATTGTTACAATCAAAATTTTCAGACCTTTGGAAATCATTTGAGGGCTTGCAACAATCTAAGGACTGTTTATTCAAGAATAACATTTATTTTTTTTTTTTGTTACTTTTTTTTTGTTGAGACAGAGTCTTACTGTATCGCCCTCGGGTAGGGTGCCGTGGTGTCACACGGCTCACAGCAACCTCTAATTCTTGGGCTTATGCAATTCTCTTGCCTCAGCCTCCCGAGCAGCTGGGACTACAGGCGCTCGCCACAACGCCCGGCTATTTTTTTGTTGCAGTTTGGCCGGGGCTGGGTCCGAACCCACCACCCTCAGCATATGGGGCCGGCGCCCTACTCACTGAGCCACAGGCGCCGCTTCAGTAAGAACAGTGATCCCAGTGACATTTTTACTTGCACTATTCTAACCCCTTTCTCCTTGACTCCATAAAATTCCTAAACATTAAGTGTCTCACCTTCAGGAGGACTGTGAAACCAAAAGGCTAGCAGCCACTGGAGGGCTGAGACCACCTTTGGAATTTCCTGAAAACACTAGAGAACTGTCATCATTTGACACTTCCTACAGCTTCTTGAAAAGTTCCATTGTCAGCTCCTTCTGGGCTAACAGCCCTGCCCCTAGGGTGTGTGATGAAAAAGACCAGTGGCAATTGTTTAACATCAGAGCTGTTTGAGGCAGTGATATTAGTTGAGGCTAAAAGGAGGCTGAAGAAATAAAGATTAAGACTTTTTGCACATACAAATCAGCACATCCAAGAAGCTGAATAAACTCCAAGTAGGGCAACCTCAAAGAAATACACAATTAGACACATTGCAGAAAAACTGCAAAACTCCAAAGACAGAATTTTAAAATCAGTAAGAGGAAAGTGGCCCATCAGGCAAAGGGAATCCTCAGTAAGATTGACAGCTGCCTTCTCATTAGACTGTGGAGGTCAGAAGTAGTGGGAGAGCATATTTAAAGTGCATAAATTAAAAAAACTGCCAACCAAGAATTCTATATACAGTAGAAATCATTGGGAAAACTGTGGCCTTCCAGATCCTTAAGTGTGGCCTTTTGACTGAATTCAAATTTTACAGAACAAATTCCTAGATCTGTTTTAAAAACTAAAATAAAAATATAAAAGATGAATGAAAATATACGAATAAAAATGAAAGGATTTTTTTAAAATAGAAGGCTGCAAGGTCCCCACCCCTGAAGGAATATGCACAAACACACATGCACATACAAACACAAACTATTAGAAATAAAAAATGAGTTTCACAAGGGCGTAGGATACCAGATACATATAAAATATCAATTATATTTCTATGCACTGATAATTAAGAATCTAAAAATGTATTTCAACAATAGCATCTCTAAGAACATCAACAAAGTAAAATATTTAGGAATACAGTTAAAAAAAGAAGTGTAAAACTTGTACACTGAACACAAATTACCACTGGAAGCATTTAAAGAACTCTTAAGTAAATGAAAAGACAGCCTTCATTCATGGATCAGAAGACTCGATATTATTAAGATGTCAATAATCCTAAATCAATCTATAGATTCAACACAATGTAGCCCTATCAAAATCTCAGCTGTTTTTGATTTCTTTTTTTGCTGAAATTGACAAACTGGTCCTAAAATTTATATCAAAATGTAAAAGATCCGGAATATTCAAAACAATCTTGAAAAAGAAGACTATGGTTGGAGACTCACATTTCCGAATCTCACAACTTACTATATAGCTTCAGTGTCACAAAACAGTGTGATACTGGCATAAGCAATAGAAATGTAGATCAATGGAATAGATTAGAGAGTACAGAAATAAATGCTCACATTTGTGGTCAATTGGTCTTCAACAAAAATGCCACAAAGATTCAGTGGGCAAAGAATAGTCTTTACAACAAATAGTGCAGAAATAACTGGATTTCCACATGCAAATGAATAAAAGTAGACCTCTACTACCTAACACCATTTATAAAAGTTAACCCCAAATGGATCAGAGACCTAAAAGTAATGGTTAAAAAAAAAAAAAAATCTTGGAAGAAAACACAGAAGTAAAATTTCACGATTTTGGATGAGTTAATTATTTATCTATGATACCTAATAAAAACAAGTGATAATAAATAGCTACACTGGACATCATAAAAATAAAAAACTTTTGTTCTTTAAAGAAAATCATCTAAGAAGTGTAAAGATAACACACAGCATGGGACGGAATGTTTGGAAATCACACATCTGATGATGGTCTAGTAGCTACAATGTATTAAAGAACTAAGAATCCCAATTTAAATGGGAAAAGGCTGTGGATAGATATTTCTACAACAAAGATATTCAAATGGATATTATGTGCATGAAAAGATGCAAAACATCATTAGTCACTAGGAAAATGTAAATCAAAATCATAATGTGATACCACTTCCTACCCATTAGAATGGCAAATCAAAAAACCAGGCAAAACAAATGTTCATGAGGATGTGGATAAAGAGAAAACTTTATGTATTCGTAATAGGGATGGGTAATGATGTAGTTGCTTAGGAAAAGAGTTTGGCCATTCCTCAAAAATTTTAGGATTTAGTTATCATATGACTCAGCAGTTTATCCTAGGTAGATATCAGTGATAGGAAGAATAATGGCCCTCCTGGATATCTGCATCTTAATCCCTGGGAACTGTAAACATGTTAGGTTTTCATTTATATTTTTCTAGTGACTAATGATGTTTTTTATCATTTCATGCACATAAATGCATTACACGGGGAATGAAAACTATGGTAAGAAGACTGGTGATCAGCTGACTTTATAATAGTGAGATTATTCTGGATTATGCCAGTGGAGCCAGTGGAATCACAGTGGTCCTTGACAGACTGAGAGGGAGCTAGTATATGAGTAAGGAGAGGCTAAGAGATAGCAGCATGCAGCCGTCTCTGCCCAGAATTGCTGGTGTGGATGATGGAAGAAGAAAACTAGGAGCTAAAGAACATGGCAGCTTCTAGAAGCTGGAAAGAGCAAGGAATAGGGTCCTGGGCTTCCAGCGAGGGGTGAAGCTCTGCTTCTGCCTTGATTTTAGCCCAGTGAGATCCATGTCAGACTTCTGACCTCCAGAACCTTAAAGCCACTGTTTAAGGAAATGTATTACAGCAGCTATAGAAAGCTAGCATAATATCCAAGAAAATTATACACATATATCCACACAAAAATTTGTACAGGGATGCCTATAGAAGCCTTATTTAAAATAGCCAAAAAGTAGAAACAATTCAAATGTGATTCTGTCTATCCATGTAACAGAATTATTATTATCTTTTACCATAAAAAGGAATGAAGTACCGATACCTGTTGCCCCATGGATAAGCCTTGAAAACATTATGTAGTAGAGTGAAAAAATTCAGTCACAGGACAAGCATTTTATGCTTCTGTATAAAGGAAAAGTCCATAAACACAAAGTTGCCTGGTGGTTGCTATGGACTGGGAAGAGGAGGGGATGCTGATGAGTAGGTTTTTTTTTTTTTTCTTCACAGTGGTGGAAGAGTTCTGGTGTTATAAAGTGATGGCTCCACAAACCTAGGAATATACTTAACCAATCCAATTCCACACTGTAGAGAGTGAATTTTGTGGTATGTGAATTTTATCTCAACAAAATAAAAAAATACTGTACTCAATTTTCTGTATCAAAATTATACTCAAACTTATATTGAAAAATGAAAACAAGGATTTATTAAAATAAACCCCTCCACCATGTGAGGGAGCAGCCCTTGTATATGAGGGGCAGGAAGAAAGGCTATAGTCCAATGGCCTCTTGAGTGTGAGCATTCAGCTGCAGGTCTCACGGAGCAGATCTGCGCTCTCCCCTCCTGCAGCTCAGGGCTTTCTCCAGTCCAGCTTTCTCTCAAGTTATTTCCTTTCCCTTTGGGAGCACAGTTCACAGTGGTGTCTGGCTGGAGCATTGGGCACCCCAGAGCCTGGGGCTCGGCCTTGGTCCTGGCATCGCATTTGGGAAGTGATGGATGGATGCCCCTGGGAGTGAGGCACTGCAGCCTTTTGGCAACCTCCTGTGTTACTTGCTCCGTGGGTCTTCATACCCCCCCCCCCACACACACACCTTAGATTTGGCCTAGGGTGCAGAGGAGTGGGGCAATGCACCTTGTTCTGTGCCCCTAGGGTCTAACTCTCTAGATTTCCCTGAGGCTTTTCTCCCACCCCCCAGTTTGGAGACACTTCAGCCAATCTGTGTATAGATAAAAGCTAGCCCTTCTTGTTGGCATATTTCCCCAAATATTTTGCCTTAAAACTGAAATGTGGCTAATGAAATCCAGAAGCCAAAAATCTGACCCTTTATTTCTCTGTATGCAGTGACATCCTTTCCCTGAGGAATGGGGTGGCATGCCTTCACTCCTTGGCCTATGTTATTTAAGAACCTTAAATTACTATTTCATAATATCACAACACACCAAATTTGCCAGATGTCCAAGTTCTGGGTGAGGGGCAAATCACAGAAAGGGTTCATGGTCTGGGATCTTCTCCTCTGCCATCTAGTGCATTAACTAATGACAATACCTGAAGGTTTTTGTGAAACTTTAAAATAATGATGTGCTGAATTCATCTCACATACTAAAACCTTTTTGTTTCTAGCAGAAAATCTGTAGCTCGTTTGTGTCCAATATATAATTATAACCATGGGCATACCTAAAGACCAATGCAACAAATTTCTGAGCTAAGATTGCTAATTTATCCCTCGGGTTTACAATCCATCTTTATTTGTGACTTGTTTGTTAGTTTTGTCACTTGCTGGCATCATTAGCAGACACAATTAGGGACTAAAGGTTTAAGAGGAAAATGTAGACGGTACACTTTACATGGAGGAAAATCTATCAATTATTGTTATTTGCCCCAGCAAATTAGGAAATGATTCCTGCATTAATGAAGCAGGTTGTGTTGCTGTAATAATTCCCAAATACCTGGTTTGGGTTTTGCTCATGTGATAGTTCATTAGGCTGTTTGGTGTTTGTCCAGCATCCTGAGATACAGGTTTCTCTGCCTTGAGGCTTTTCCACCCCAATGGCCTCCAGGACCCTCCCCACCACACTCCCATCCACCTGGGGGGCCACAGAGGGCATCCAGGGTCTCCTGGGACAATTAGGGCCGGACCTGGAGATGGTGTGTATGCCGTCCCTGCACTGTCCTCTAATTGTGAAGATGAAGATATTGAATAATAAAACCTAACCTTATTAAGCACTTCATTCTGTCCAATCTCCTACCATAACACTTTACATCTATTAATTTATTTAATCCTGTAGAGCAGCGGTTCTCAACCTGTGGGTCGCGACCCTTTTGGGGGTGGAACAACCCTTACACAAGGGTCGCCTAAAACCATCACATACACCCAGTACAAATAAAGGTGTATGAAAATAATTTTATGGTTGGGGGTCACCACAAAATGAGGAACTGTATTAAAGAGTCGCAGCATTAGGAAGGTTGAGAACCACTGCGGTAGAGGAAGTACCGTTGTTTTGCATCTTACAGATCAGAAAACAGAGGCAAGGAGAAATAGTTCAAGTCTGTGCGCTGGGAAGGGCAGAGCCAGGGTCCAATCCACAGCTTTTACTCACTTTGCTGTGCTACAGCTGTCACAAGGAGCCCACTGTGAAACCCTATTAAGCCCCAGCATACTACACAGCCACCCTTCATGGACATTCAGAGACAAATAATTAGTATTTAAAAACTAACCTTTCTCTCTCTTCCTCAAAGAAAAGAAACCTGCAAAAAAAGAAATTAGCATAAACAGGAAGACTAAACTCTCACTGTGTAAGCAGATGCTTCACCAACATTTTCTCATGAATCCTCACAACCTTTTTGGGAGGACGATGTTATCCTCCTCATGACACAAATGAAACTGAGGCTCCTTGAAGCTCTGACTTGACCAAAAACCCTGTACAGAGTTTGAGTCCATGTCTGTTTACAAAACATCTATAATTTTTTCACCTCATCTTTCTGCCTAACAAACAATGTGAAAGAAGGTATGAAAATTGGGGGGACTTGTGTCTAATCTGTGGGAGCCTCTATCAGAAATTGATGGGGTTCACAAAGAAATTGTCCTAGGTTTTAGCTATTTTATGTCCTAACTTGATGAAAACATCACAAAGTTACTGCAGGGATGCATTGGGGAATTCCATGCCTCCATGGAGACTCATGTGATATAATGTTAAAGGAAACAAGTAGGTGAGTAAACTGCATCTGTGTTCTCGTATAGACACTTATCCATATGTACTCATAAATCTGTATGGGTCACAGATATATATAGACGTACTTCTGTAACCGCACAATCATAGAAATGCCAAATAGTTTTTAAAACACCAAAATAATTCTGATAATCTTTGTTGGGTGGGAAAAATGGGTAGTTTCTCACTTGTCCTAATAATTTATGTCACACACATTTTATTTTATTTTTATTTTATTTTATTTATTTATTTTTTTATTGTTGGGGATTCATTGAGGGTACAATAAGCCAGGTTACATTGATTGCAATTGTTAGGTAAACTCCCTCTTGCAATCATGTCTTGCCCCCATAAAGTGTGACACACACCAAGGCCCCACCCCCTCCCTCCGTCCCTCTTTCTGCTTTCCTTCCCCCCATAACTTTAATTGTCATTAATTATCCTCATATCAAAATTGAGTACATAGGATTCATGCTTCTCCATTCTTGTGATGCTTTACTAAGAATAATGTCTTCCACTCGCATCCAGGTTAATACGAAGGATGTAAAGTCTCCATTTTTTTTAATAGCTGAATAGTATTCCATGGTATACATATACCACAGCTTGTTAATCCATTCCTGGGTTGGTGGGCATTTAGGCTGTTTCCACATTTTGGCGATTGTAAATTGAGCTGCAATAAACAGTCTAGTACAAGTGTCCTTATGATAAAAGGATTTTTTCCTTCTGGGTAGATGCCCAGTAATGGGATTGCAGGATCAAATGGGAGGTCTAGCTTGAGTGCTTTGAGGTTTCTCCATACTTCCTTCCAGAAAGGTTGTACTAGTTTGCAGTCCCACCAGCAGTGTAAAAGTGTTCCCTTCTTTCCACATCCACGCCAGCATCTGCAGTTTTGAGATTTTGTGATGTGGGCCATTCTCACTGGGGTTAGATGATATCTCAGGGTTGTTTTGATTTGCATTTCTCTAATATATAGAGATGATGAACATTTTTTCATGTGTTCGTTAGCCATTCGTCTGTCATCTTTAGAGAAGGTTCTATTCATGTCTCTTGCCCATTGATATATGGGATTGTTGGCTTTTTTCATGTGGATTAATTTGAGTTCTCTATAGATCCTAGTTATCAAGCTTTTGTCTGATTGAAAATATGCAAATATCCTTTCCCATTGTGTAGGTTGTCTCTTTGCTTTGGTTATTGTCTCCTTAGCTGTACAGAAGCTTTTCAGTTTAATGAAGTGCCATTTGTTTATTTTTGTTGTTGTTGCAATTGCCATGGCAGTCTTCTTCATGAAGTCTTTTCCCAGGCCAATATCTTCCAGTGTATGCTTTCTTTGAGGATTTTTATTGTTTCATGCCTTAAATTTAAGTCCTTTATCCATCTTGAATCAATTTTTGTGAGTGGGGAAAGGTGTGGGTCCAGTTTCAGTCTTTTACATGTAGACATCCAGTTCTCCCAACACCATTTATTGAATAGGGAGTCTTTCCCCCAAGGTATGTTCTTGTTTGGTTTATCGAAGATTAGGTGGTTTTAAGATGTTAGTTTCATTTCTTGGTTTTCAATTCGATTCCAAGTGTCTATGTCTCTGTTTTTGTGCCAGTACCATGCTGTCTTGACCACTATGGCTTTGTAGTACAGACTAAAATCTGGTATGCTGATGCCCCCAGCTTTATTTTTATTACTAAGAACTGCCTTAGCTATACGGGTTTTTTTCCAGTTCCGTACAAAATGCAGAATCATTTTCTCCAAATCTTGAAAGCACGATAAAAATAAATAAAATAAATAAACCATTGGCCAGACTAATGAGAAATAGAAAAGTAAAATCTCTAGTAACCTTAATCAGAAATGATGAAGGGGAAATAACAACTGATCCCACAGAGATACAAGAGATCATCTCTGAATACTACCAGAAACTCTATGCCCAGAAATTTGACAATGTGAAGGAAATGGATCAATATTTGGAATCACATCCTCTCCCTAGACTTAGCCAGGAAGAAATAGAGCTCCTGAACAGACCAATTTCAAGCACTGAGATCAAAGAAACAATAAAAAAGCTTCCAACCAAAAAATGCCCTGGTTCAGATGGCTTCACAACAGAATTCTATCAAACCTTCAAGGAAGAGCTTATTCCTGTACTGCAGAAATTATTCCAAAAAATTGTGGAAGAAGGAATCTTCCCCCAACACATTCTATGAAGCAAACATCACCCTGATACCAAAACCAGGAAAAGACCCAACCAAAAAGGAGAATTTCAGACCAATCTCACTCATGAATATAGATGCAAAAATTCTCAACAAAATCCTAGCCAATAGATTATAGCTTATCATCAAAAAAGTCATTCATCATGATCAAGTAGGCTTCATCCCAGGGATGCAAGGCTGGTTTAACATACGCAAGTCCATAAACGTTATCCACCATATTAACAGAGGCAAACATAAAGATCACATGATCCTCTCAATAGATGCAGAAAAAGCATTTGATAAAATCCAGCATCCTTTTCTAATTAGAACACTGAAGAGTATAGGCATGGGTGGCACATTTCTAAAACTGATTGAAGCTATCTATGACAAACCCACAGCTAATATTTTACTGAATGGAGTAAAACTGAAAGCTTTTCGTCTTAGAATTGGAACCAGACAACGTTGTCCTCTGTCACCTTTACTATTCAACATAGTGCTGGAAGTTCTAGCCAATACAATTAGGCAAGATGAGGAAATAAAGGGAATCCAAATGGGAGCAGAGGAGGTCAAACTCTCCCTCTTTGCTGACAACATGATCTCTACTTAGAGAACCCCAAAGACTCAACCACAAGACTCCTAGAAGTCATCAAAAAATACAGTAATGTTTCAGGATATAAAATCGATGTCCACAAATCAGTAGCCTTTGTATACACCAATAACAGTCAAGATGAGAAGCTAATTAAGGACACAACTCCCTTCACCATAGTTTCAAAGAAAATGAAATACCTAGGAATATACCTAACGAAGGAGGTGAAGGACCTCTATAAAGAAAACTATGAAATCCTCAGAAAGGAAATAGCAGACGATATTAACAAATGGAAGAACATACCATGCTCACGGATGGAAAGAATCAACATTGTTAAAATGTCTATACTTCCCAAAGCAATCTACCTATTCAATGCCATTCCTATCAAAATACCAACGTCACACACATTTTTAAAAAGACAAGAAATACACCTTTTTTAAAGGAACAATATAATCACCAAAAAGGGAGGGATTTAAGCAATATTTGGGAGAACTTGTGGTTTAGGGAAAGAGCTTGGGCTTTGATGGTTGGTGTGTATGTTCAAAGTAGAAAATCCACGTGCTGCTTTTTGTTTATTTCTTGCTTTCATCTACGTGGACTGGGGACCAGAACCACAAACGCCCTCAGCAGTACAGGCTGGCATAGCACCCAGTGACCAGAGCAGAGTCACTGCGCCAGTCACCAAGCTCTTGTGGCACCTGGAGTCACATTATTAATTAGAAAGCCAAGGTCCCACAAGAGGGACTTTACCTAACAATTGCAATCAGTGTAACCTGGCTTATTGTACCCTCAATGAATCCCCAACAATAAAAAAAAAAAAAGAAAGCCAAGGTCCCATCCCTACCACCCAAATAGCGATGGACTTTGTGTACATGACCTGTTCTCTCTGAGGTTCAGTTTCCTCCTGTGTAAAATAGAGATAATAATACTACCTAGCCATTGAATTATTGCAATTATTAATTTAGATAGTGCACATAAATTATTGAACACAGCCTGACACCTAGTGCATATGAATTGGTGCTGGTATTATTATTATTTTGATCTCCCCAGTCCAATATATCTAAATAATTAATAGAAGGGAGCACTGATGGATGCTAGACATTGCATAGAGTTGCTTTTTCTTCTGCTTAGGTTTTAAGAGTAAAATGAAACCACATCCTTGTGATGCTTTGTTTTCAAGTTTCTCTAAGCAAAACTCTACAGGAATCCTCTTTCATGAAATGAGAGATATAGGTATATATGTTTTTGAAGATCTTTGTTCTTGTTTTTTTCCTATAAAGTATCTGTACCTGCTGTCTACAGATCTCAATATATCGCCCCAAGGAAGAGGTGAAATGTGTCTAAATGATTCTTGTCAGAATCTGCACAAGCACGCACTAAACAACATAATCAAGAAATAGGAAGGCTGTAAATGCACCATTTGTTTCCTCTTCTTCACAGGTTCTCGCTGCACCTGAGGTTCCCTCCGTCTGTGTGTTGGTCATCTAGCGCTTCACAGCCAGCCAAGCAGGAGTTACGTATTATCCCGCACGCCGCGGGGGTTCAGCTGGGCAGCTCCTCTTCTTGTTTCGTCCTGGGCGACATTCAGATGGAAAGGCTGCTGGGCTGGAGGGTTGGAGATGGTCACATGAACATGTGGTGAGCAGTGCTGCTGTCTCCTGGGTCCCTTCCTTTGTCCTCTGTGGGGTTACCCCTGCTCCGGTGAGCCAGAGAGACTCCCTAGAGGCAGAGCGCCAGCCCCCGAAGCTGAGGCTCCAGAGCTCAGACAGCATCTGCCACATAGTATTTGTCAAAGCAAGGAGTGTAAAGATGCCACCACTTGGAGAGGAGGCATGGCAAAGTGCCTGGAGAAGGGACTTGTATCTGGAGTGGGCAAGGTTGTGGCTGTGGAACTGGAGTCTGAGTCCTCTCTTGTTCTACTATGAGCCTGCAGATCAGACTTGTCCTGCCCAGTCACTGTGTTTTCACCTTCCCATAACTTCATCCAAATTGGAAGCCAAGATTACCATCCTACAGGAGAAGCACAGGGAGATTCCTGCAGGGGACGGTCTGAGGTTGACTCTCTGTCACCAGTGCTGCACAAAATGGTCTCCTCTGCACTGCAAGAGAAACTACGGATCCCATTTGCCAGAATCAGGACCCTGTATAGCCGGGGGACACCCGCTGGCAGTCAGAGGCACTCAGGACAGATTTAGAAGGTGAAAGAGGATGAAGGGCCAGTGGTGTCTGGAGGTAGTAGTGCCCCACTGTGAGCAGATGTGAGAGTCACAGAGGCCTCCCAGTCAGCTCTGCAGAGCCAAGTGCCTCATAGCTTTCCAGAGGAGCTGGCAGGGGCTCTCTCGCCAAAATTCTGGGAATTACAGTGGCTTCCTGCCAGCTCAAGGTTGCTGGTGGCGGCTTCCCTCACCCTGCCTCACATAGCTCTTCCAACTGTTTGGGTCAACCATTCTTTCCTTCATTACAGCCCCTACACCTTGAGTAAATATTAATAGAGTGGCTTTTGTTTCCCTGTAGGAACGCCGATGGACACAGTGTTGGGTGCTATTAGATTGTTTCTCAGCTATGACCAGATGGAAGATAGTGTTGATCAGGGAAGAAAGAATACGTGAGGTTATAATGGAATCATCAGGAAGGATTCCTCCAATTCTGAGGATCTTGAACCCCACATCCCAGCAGGCCTCTCTTGCCAAAGCCGATGCTGCACAGCTATGTGGGTGAGCCTGAATCTTCTCTTCCTTAGAGACCACGTGATAAGCTGGGTCATTGAGTCACCTACCTGGGTAGGAGCTGGTTCTTCATAAGCCCCACCCCACCACCTCTCACTGTTCCCACATCAGTGATTATGGATTCACTATGCACCATAAGGAGACACATATAAAATCTGACCTCAAAGATTTCGTGTGCTTCAGAATATGTACACACTTTTCTACTGGTTTATATTGAGTATAACCTTAGGAATATAGATTTTGGGGACAACATATTTGACCTTTGTCCCAAGTTGCCCATCAGGCTGCCAGATTCGAGTGGCCCCATAATTAAAGGAGGTTCTGCTGCATACCCAGCCTGCACAGGGTATACAGGTACACGTGTATTCCAGCAGATCCAGTGTGGTCCTTAGCAGGCCCTGAGAGCAGGTCACATATAGATGGTCCCTTAGTATTTTGGAACAAAATCATCCTTTCCTTTTGGCAATTCCTGTCCTATAAAAATTAACTCCTGCTTGCTAGAGGACCCTGGTAGTTCCTGTGTGACCCAAGATGCACATCAAGACCTGGGCATTCTCTGAGTCACTGAGTTGCTGGGTCACTGAGTCACCAGCTGGATAGGAGCAGCTGGGCTCAAAGGCACAAGTAAGTTGCTTGAAGTTTGTTATTGAAGCTGCAGCTTCCATGCATCACCCCCTCCTGCACTGACTCCTTCCCTCAACCCCTACCTGTGACCCAACAGGTATTTCCCAGTGACTTCCAGTGACAAGTTAACTGAAGACAAAAAACATGGACCTTGTCTTCAGTGGTTCTCCTCCTGGCATATATGTTCTCCTCCTCCTCACAGGAGGAGACTCCCCTGTGAGGTCACAGGGGAGTGACCTCACAGCAGTGGCTGGTCCACAGTGCCTGCAGGGGACATGCCAGTGGTAGGGAAATGCACTGATGGAGAGACCATGGCTAAAGGTTTCAGGAATTTGGAAGGAACAATGGTGAAAACTCAAGTTGCACTGGGAAGGAAAATACTTGAAGGGATCTTTCTGAAGTCACAGAGTGTGAGGGTATCAGTCCCTCGGGGATTCTCCCCAAACAGCAGCTCCAATAGAGGT
Source organism: Nycticebus coucang (assembly GCF_027406575.1). Classification (NCBI taxonomy): domain Eukaryota; kingdom Metazoa; phylum Chordata; class Mammalia; order Primates; family Lorisidae; genus Nycticebus; species Nycticebus coucang. The sequence goes on along the minus strand of NC_069783.1, from coordinate 101,193,748 downwards.
GACTGTCATCAAAGAGTAGGATAGACAGCCTGGTGTGTGGATGTCAGTCCCTGTTCCTGCTACCACCCCCAGAGCATCCTCAGTGGACCTGCAAGTGAAGTGGTCACACTGGCAGGTCTGAAAGTCAGGCAGGGGCTCAACAACATGCGCTCCCAACCCTGGAGCTTCCTTGGCCACAGCAGGGGGCAACACCAAGCTTCCTAATTTAGCAACACCCTTCATGGCAGCCAACTGGCTACCTGGTTGGGTACATTGGACCCCTCTATGGCAGATGGGGCAGAATGGGATGCATCTTCTCTGGACTATTACTTTTACTCTGAATATGGATTTGGATTCCCTGCCTACAAGACTTCTACCAGCACCTCCATCCATGGGCTTTCAGAAGGTTTCATCCACTGTCATACCATACCATCCTGCAGGGCAAGAATTTTGACCAAGGAACTAATTTTATTTATTTTGTTAGGGGCGGTGTGTGTGTGGGTGACTCATTTTACAATGCAGCAAGTGCGATGTTGAGCTGACTCCCGTCACTGATTTAACTGTGTCCTTTATCACTGCACATTACAGCATCAGCAAGCTAACAGTGATGTGGTATATACTTGGGCCAGTGATCAACACCTGTCATTTTTCCCACAGCTAGAATACATGGATCAAGGAATTTTTCATAAACCACCAGCAGAATATTGGTTCCCCTTTCCACCTCACTGACCTTGGGCTTTGGCTGTGGGACTCACCCATACCAGTGGAACATGAACACACGTGTGTGTCTCCAAGATATGCATTTTTATAACCTTATTATTTGGAGAGGATTAAAGTCATTCTCCTTTTAAAGGACAGACCAGAATTTTTTTTTTTTTTTTTTTTACTGAAACATTATTCTTGCATCCAAAAGAAGCCTAGATGAGTTAACAGATCTGCACTTGGATTTGATAGTCCCTCCCTGTGTTAGAGTCCTGGCAGTGGATTCCAGTGCACCACACTCAGTGTGCAGATCTTCCAGGCTAGTGACCACACACTGTGCCTTGCCCACGTCCCTTCCCTCCACAGGTACCTTATATGAGACCCTAAGTATAAGATCTGCTATGATTTAGTGCTAAAGTAGTTAACGTGCTCAATTAAATGCTTATCAAGAATGTTGCAGGTGCTAATGGAATGTTCATGCAAGGTCAGGCCTTGACCTTGATTTGCCCCTTGCGGGTTTGGGGCAATGAAATGAAGCTCTAGGAAGGCTATCTAGTCCATATGCTATTATGACTCCCAGGGGAGTCAACAGGACAGTGATATGGCCAGCTGACCCTGAAGTTTCTAAAAAGCAGCATTTGAGATTAAAATTTCATAAGCCCAAATGTCAAGTTTATAATTCCTTTCCCAAGGGAGTGGGATGGTAATTTATTAAATCTGCCAAGCTTTGCTTGCAGGCATAGAGGAGGAATTCCTTTGGTCGACATCCCTGTTTCAGTCAGTAGCCCACAAAGAAAAGCAATAGAAACCAAATCTCAAGGCTCTAAGGAGGTCAAAAATCCCTCCTTTGATATCTTGAGCCCTATCCAAGGATGTTGAGAATAAGCTTTTTTTTCCTGATTGTGGTAGATACCATTAGATACTCTCCAATGTCCAGGTTCTTCTTTTCTCTAGGAGTAAAAATTAATTTTATTCTGAGACTAAAACAAGTTTCACACTTTATTTGCAAGATGCTGCATCCTAGCAGGAAGGAACTCCATGCTGGGAGGAGGGTAGCTTTGGGTACTCAGAGCCATCATGTGAGTTCACATTTGAGGCCAGTAACTAGGTCAGGTCAGTATCATATATCCAGATTGGGGAACAGACAAGCATGGGGAGAATTCTGCAATAGGAGATGTGCTCCAGGAGGGCTCTCCTGGTATGAGTGGAAAGGTCCTGGGCATAAGTACTTTCCCAGAGGCCTTGACCCAGGACACACAGAGAGACTTCATTTCCCAGCCTTCCTTGCAGCTTTGCTTGATCCCATGACTGGATCCAGCCAGTGGAAGATAAGCTGTGACGGTACACACCACATCCACCCCTAGCTTCTGCAAACCTTCCACCGCACTCTCCAAAATCTTTCACTCCCTGAAAGGAAGTGGAAAAGACCAGGATCTAGAGAAGCCATACCCTGAAATCAGCAGACTCAGCCTGCGCTCTTGAATGATACAGATCCCTAACAGGTCAAGACAAAACATTTGGTAAAATGGTTACTTAATGTTACTCGGGAGGTAGGAGAACAAGCTGGAAATTCACTGTGTGCTTTTCCTACAGCATTTAACAACACGTTGCACGAAAGAGGTAAATTTGGGAAAGTAAATAAAGGCAGTAGAGACTGTACATGTTTAGGGTCTTACGGAGTTAAAAGGAGCTGACAACATCTAGACCACACATTTTTAGGAAAAAGACTGAAAATCTTTGAGCAGTAATTCCCCATTAAGTCTTCTCAGTTCAACAAGTGACTCACCCTGTGGCAAGTATCAGATCAGTGGTATAGCTCCTCCACCGCAAGCCCCGCCAGTAGGTTCAAATGGTCCTAGGGTAGCTGCCATTACCTTGAGGCCGGCATTGGGTCTGGGAAAAAACAAAATTCAGGCTCGATAATTACACCTAGGAAAAGTTTTGTATTCCTGACAGAAGAGAATAGATTCATACAGAGCAGAAGGAAGACTTCAGAGGTTTCAGAGAATATCCTTCTGCCAAGGAGGGCAGACAAAAAAAAAAAAGAAGAAAAAAAAAGAAACACTTTGATGTCTTGAGCTTCAATGTAACCTTGGCTCCTCAAACTCTTTGGAAGAGAAAGTGGGCCATAAAAGTTTATCCTAAAGAGGGTATCCTGTCTGATACTCTGAAGTTCCCCTCAGCTGTGAACACATGAAATAATGAACAAAGAAACCCTCTCAGAGGACAGAATCACAGAAATCAGTGGACACGAGAGGTCTTCCAAGCTAGACAGGAGAAACGGGGTTGAATCATGGAACTTCGTCCCATGCCAGTGCAGAGGCTTGCTGGGTCTGTCTGCAAGGACTTCATCGTCGCTATGAGCCACGGAATGCTGGCAAGTAAAATTCTTCCCTTTTTCAAATGGGACATGTTTGATATGGGTGTCTTATCCTAGCTTCAGCACTGGGGGTTAGTTGGGGTAGGGGAATAGCAGACAAAGGAAAGAGTTTAACTTGCCCTGCAGTTTGTCAAACCCTGCAGAATGACATTCAGACCTGCTGGCGTAGACTGCACATAACCTGGAGAACTTGGACTTGAAGTTTGATGTGGTGTCTGTGTAGGTCTTACATAGTCTCCATGGGAAGAAAAGAAGGTGTGAACTAAAATATAGTCTTAAAGCTCACCTTCACTGACTGACAGGCTACACTCCCCTCTTGGCCAAGGAGAGCACTAAAACTGAGTTGCTAGCCATGAGAAAGGACATCAGATGTGCCTCATCATGCTTCTCTCCCCCTTCTTAGAGATGTCCTTTGCAACTCATTAACAGGGCTAAGGCTATGCAAGGCATACCTACAGGTCCTCAGTATACACAACAAACCACTTGGGTCTGGGCATATATCCTGTAGTTTGTCTCTGATTAACAGACCCTTGTTTTAACTCAAGCATTCCTTTTCACTGACTCCTGGTCTTTTAGATAGAGCCTAACTCTTTCAGCCAATTATGAGCTAAAGAATCTTTAAACCCACCTCCCACTTTTTGCCGAAACCGATGTATGTCTTCCATGTGTTGATTTATGACTTTACATGTAATTCCTGTCTCCCTGAAATGCATAAAACCAAACAGTAATCCCACCACAGCAAGTCCACCACTCTCTCAAGGGTTCTTTGGTATGGCTCTGGGTCACAGTCCTCAAATCTGGCTCAGAATAGACCTTTTTAAACTACTTTAGAGTATGGCTTCTTTTCTGTCAACAATGTGTGTTCTTCATTGGAGTATGGATATAAGTGGATATTTGGGGAGCAGAAGGGTGGACTAGGATAGACTCCTGGCTTCACACTTAACCTCATGTACTCCCCTGCCATGTGGATACTAAGCTGGAAAATACTTCCCAGCTTCCTTTACATGTAGGTGAGGCAGCATGCCTGAGTTCTAGGCAATGAAGTGAGATGGGAAGTGATGGGGACCCATCCCTGGACTGGCCCAGATGCTCTTCTCACAAATGATGTTTCAGTTTTCTTTTTTTTTTTTTTTTGTAGAGACAGAGTTTCACTTTATGGCCCTTGGTAGAGTGCCGTGGCCTCACACAGCTCACAGCAACCTCCAACTCCTGGGCCTAAGCGATTCTCTTGCCTCAGCCTCCCGAGTAGCTGGGACTACAGGCGCCCGCCACAACGCCCGGCTATTTTTTGGTTGCAGTTTGGCCAGGGCCGGGTTTGAACCCGCCACCCTCGGTATATGGGGCCGGCGCGCCACCCGATGCTTCAGTTTTCATTCTCTTCCCCTGTCTGGAGAGACATGAGGAGGACAGCCATGAAAGGTGAAGATGACAGAGCCCCACGCAGCGTGGGCTCCTGAAAAGCTGGATGGAGCCAAGCTCCCCAGGAACCTCAACTACTCAGAACTACACTATGAGCAAGAAATAAATTAAAGTTTGTTTTAAGCCCTCTAGTGTTTTGAAGGTTCATGTTTTATCCCAAGTAACATTACCCTAAATAATATACTGATTGTCCCCTTCTAATCTCCTGATTCTCGGAGCCACTAATCAAAGTTAAAGTTGAGCATGGGAAGGCCTCCCTGCTTCCAAATAGCCATTTGTTCCAGCAACTAAGTTCTGTTTTGGAGACACTGCCTTAAGTTTACTATCTCTTTGACATCAAACAGAGCAGGTAAACTCTCTGAATCTCAAAGCCATGGGGGTAATAACAGAACTACCTTACCTGGCTATGTGAAGAATGGCTAAGAGAATTTCTATCCAACACTATGTAAGAGGAGGAAGACTTCTTCTCTGCCCTCTTAGATTCAGCAGCTGGAGACTGAAATCAACTGACAAAAAATAGATTAAAAGGAGAAAATACCTACAATATTTATCACATTTTTACATGCATGGGTGTTTTGCAGAATAGAAGTGAAATCCCAAAGAAGGTTAGACTTGGGGGTTAATATCCCATTTTAACACAAGGCAATAAATTGTGGAGAAGTAACTAAACAAAAGTAAGGGGATTTGTGCTTGTAGGTGTAATAAATTATGTGAAAGTGACTATGAAATATATGTGGAAACTAATGGAAAATGAGGGCTATTTTAGTAAGGTTTGCTTATGCAAATTATCTCCTTGCCAGTTGTTCTCTGTCTCTGATAATAAGAGTTGGTTTTGAGGAGAGTGAGGCTAACTTAAGCCACTTGCACAAAGGAGAATTTATGCCCTGCTTTTGGCATAAAAGGGAATGGCAAAGAATGTTTCTTGCATATGTTCTCAATTGCCTTTAGCTCAAAATAATACTTTTGCCAAAGTGCCACATTTTGGGGTGGCATAAATGGAACTGCTCCATGTGTGTTCGGTAAATGCTTACATTAATGTAGTGGTAGTTGTTATCTTAGAGAGACCCACATTCATTTAAAACTCCCTTGGTCTGGAGAACACAAACTAATCAACAAGAAAGGAGCAAACAATCCCATTTATAAGTGGGCAAGAGACTTCAACAGACTTAAACTTCTCTGCGGAAGACAGTCAAATGACCAACAGATACATGAAAAAATGCTCATCATCCCTAATCATCAGAGAAATGCAAATCAAAACCACTCTGAGATATTACCTAACCCCAATAAAAATAGCCCATACCACAAATCACAAAGCTGTAGATGCTGATGTGGATGTGGAGAGAAGGAAACACTTTTACACTGCTGGTGGGATTGTAAAACTAATACAACCTCTCCGGAAGGAAGTACGGAGGATCCTCAGAACTAAAAGTAGACCTTCCATTTATTTGATCCTGCAATTCCCATAACTAGGTATCTACCCAGAAGAAAAAATAAATCATTTTATCATAAGGACACTTGCACTAGAATGTTTATTGCAGCTCAACTCACAATCACCAAGACCTGGAATCAACTCATGAATGGATTAATGAACTGTGATATATGTATACCACGGAATACTATTCAGCTATAACAAGAAGTAGACTTTACATCTTTTGTATTTACCTGGATGGAACTGAAGGATGTTATTCTTAGTAAAGTATCACAAGAATGGAAAAGCAAGTATCCGATGAATTCAATTTTAGTATGTAACAAATAGATAAACAACTACACGCCGCACCCACATGAGGAAAAAACACAATTATATTAAGTTGGAGGGGAGGGATTGATGTCCTCTTACCTATGGGCACAATGTAGGGGTTTACAGCACATCTCCTGAATGAAAGGCTTAACTATAATTTTAACTTTACCTTAGAAATGCAAACAATGTAGTGTAATCCTTTGTACCCTTACATTAACCTAAAAGAAAAGTTAAAAAATAAAAAAATTAAATTCCTTTGGTCTGGATTGTGAGAGGATAAATACCTTCAGAGGTGCCTGCATGGAGGGTCATAAGCCCAGCTGAGGGCCAGAGTGGGGAGAGTTTTGAGTAAAGGAGCAGGCATAGAATTGAACCTGCAGCCCTCCAGGGGCCGGGGGACGCCACAGCAAAGGGCACCTGTGGCAGGAATCCAACCACAACAGACCCAGGCAAGGGTGAGGCAGTGATCATTCCTGAGAGTTTATTTTCATATAAAAACAGACACCTGACAGCTGAGAGGACGAGGAAACCAGGTTTTGAAATAAATGGAGTCTTAAAGGAGTAGCAGGGATGGGGGATGGGGAAGATGGTTTGAAAAGTCAGTCAATAAGTCAGTCAAGTCAGGCCTTACACAGGTAGCTCCAAAATCCCTATAATTTTAAAATGAGAATAACTTGGGAGTAGTAATAGGGTTGGAAGCTGCAGTGACCTGACAGAATCCTGAGGAGACCTCAATAGTCCTTGCAAAGACTAGTGGGTGGGAGTCAGCTGTATTTTCCCAGGGTACCTAGTTCCCCACAGCGCCAGGAAGTCTGAGACCAAAATCAATCTCGCTTGTCATGAAAAGCCACATCTGTCATTCAGAGTTCTCTCTCTTACTGTTGGGGGCCTAATGCAGCCACACACAGGAACCCTTTTCCCTCCTCCTCCTCCACTCCTACTCCTAAGACCCCGTCAGCCCCACCCCTGATGTTCCCCCAAAGGACCCTAACTCCCCAAAGCCTTCCAGGCAAGCTGTAAAATGTGCCCACCTTAGCAGGTCTCTAACTGACCCAGTGGTGCAGGCACCACCTTTGCACTGCCCAGGTGGGTCACCGTTCTCTTTCAATAAACCTGGCCTGAACATCTCTGCTCTGGGCTCATCTCTAGGTGCTGCCACTTACACCTTCCACTTATTTTCACCAGGATTTCTACCAAGGTATTTGAAAGTGTCTACCAAAGTGATTTTCACAATGTCACCGTAAGTTCACCTTCCTCAACCTCCTGAATCTGTGTTGTTTCCAAGTCATTGTGTGATCCTTATCATTAGCATTTGTGAGCTTCTTGTCTGTTCAATAGTAAATGCTCAATTAATGTCAATTTCTTTCTCTAGGCTTCTAAAGGACACTTGAAATATCCTTGTCTCCAGAGAATTATCTCCCAACTCCTGCAAAGCAGAATATCAGAAAGAAATTAAAGTCGATCCTTTACTTCCACGTAAATACCTGTTCTAGGCTGAAGGTTCATGTGCCCTTCAAATTTATATGATGAAATCATAATCTTCAATGTGATAATATTATGAGGGGGTGCCTTTAAGGAGGGGATGAGGTCAGGACGGCAGAACTCTCATGAATGTGATTAGAGCCCTTATAAAACAGACCCTGGAGAGATCCTCCATGTGAGGACAAAGGAAGAAAATGCCTTCTGCAAACCAGGAACGGGCCCTCACCAGACTGGCTTCAACTGGCTTCTCTGTCTCTGAACTGTGAGAAATAAATTTTCGTTTTTTGTAAGCTACCCAGTTTTCTCTATTTTATAATAGCAGCCTCAAGCTGACTGAGGCAATACCTCTGCCCCAACTGTTTGCAAAGGATCTATGTTCAGTCATCTCCTTTCATTTGTGTAACCTGAGGGTTTATTTACCTGTGTGTGTTTTGTTGACTTAGTATCTCCATTGCCCAGTACATAAAAGGTACACAAAGAGTGTTTGTTGTAGTGTAGTGAGACTCAGACCAGAATCTCAGCTTAGCTTATTGGTAAAGTTCTATTCATGTCATTCATCAGAAAGTCTATAGAAAAAGTTGTTTCTAACTTTTGGTGTTCGTGTTCTTGGTCTTCCCTCCACACGCTTCCTAATCACTCTGTCTCAGTCATGTATTATAAGAGCAACCTCTGCATTCAAACGACTGTGAACTGCTTATATCTGTGTCTATTAAGAAATGCCATCTCTTATAGCAATAGGAGGAAAAATATTAAAATTGCCAGGGAGATTTTATTTGCTGTTGTTTATGAAATGTGTCCCAATTAAGACCATAACTCTTAACATTCATTTCTGATCATTTTACTCTAACTGTATGCTTTTTTTTTTCTTTTTGAGATAGAATCTTACTTTTGTCACCCTCAGTAGAGTGCCATGGTGTCACAGCTCCCAGCAACCTCAAACTCTTGGGCTTAAGTGATTCTCTTGCCTCAGCTTCCCAAGTCCCTGGGACTACAGGTGCCTACCACAACGCCTGGCTATTTTTAGAGACAGGGGTCTCACTATTGCTCAGGCTCATCTTAAACTCCTGAGCTCAGGTAATCCACCTGCCGCGGCCTCCCAGAGTGCTAGGATTACAGGCGTGAGCTACCGCACCTGGGCCTTCTAACTGTATGCTTAGAATAATTCTACAGTAAGATACTTGTTTTCATCACTCAGAAAGGGAGGGAACATTTCAAAAAAGAAAAGTAATATATAATCATAAGGAATATATAATCACATAATCTGTTTTGAAACAGATCAAAAAATGAAAGTGATTTTGTGACATGTATTTATAAAAAATAAACAATAGGAGCATGTACTATGCACCAGGTGTTTCTCTAGCTGTTAGCTTCGAGAAGAGAGACACAAAGTCACTGCTCCTAAGACCTCTTACAGGGGAGAGGGAAATATGTGTGAACAAACAGTTGTTCAACAGATGCACTTGTTTTCTCATTCTGTTTGTCCCATGTGAATCCAGGGAAGGTGAGAAGACACAGGGCTTAACAGCACTGTGAAGAGGGCCCTTGGCTCTCTGGAGGCCAGCTAGGGAGAGAGGCAGGCAGCTAAAGAGAAGGCGATGACTGTCCTCTCAGGGAGCACAGCCTGGGCAGGAGAGTGGGAGTGAGCAGTCCCGTGAGGGTTTCCATGAGGACAGCACATGCCCTGCCTCCTGCTACTTACGTCATGGACAGGGAGAGGGTGCACAGGAAGGGCTCCCGGCCAGCTGTCTGATGTGACTTTAGCACAGGAGCCTTCTCCCAGCCCTGGAATGAATACCACAAAAAAGCCCCTGACCACTGGGAGCTAACAGTCTCTGGCAAGTAACAGGACAGATGAACTGTCCAGTTAGCAGGGAAGGACGGAATTGTGGTGACAATTAGTTACTGCCAATCCCATACCACACGGGTGGGTGTCAGCTGGGAAATCCTGAAGCCTCCTCGGTCTCTTTTTTATTAGAGTGAGGACTGTTGTGATGAGTGAGTGGACCTGGGTCCATTCTCAGCAGGTGGGCAGCACACAGCGTGGCCTCGGTGAACACAAGCCAGCCTGTGTGTCCCTCTGCTGACCGGTGCCCACAGACTGCCCCAGCTGGTGCCGTGCCTTGGAGCTCTCTGAATTTCCTCAACAGTGCCCACTTCATGTTGCAGAATGAAGATGGTGGTTTTCAGAGGAACACTGACTGCAGAGAAGGCACCCTTTCTTCTCGCTAGGAGCAACACTGTAAGAGGGGGTAGCCACTGCCCAGGTGCTGCTGGCCCCCCTTGGCCATCCTCTCTGAGATCAGTGGCAGCAGTACCCAAGACGGTATATATTTTTTTCTCAATAGAAAAGCCTCTAAAACAGAAAAACCTCCAATTGCTTCCCATGAAAACTGCACTTTAGAAGCAGCTCAGTTGAATTAAAGGCATCTCAGGGCTTAATTTAAAGAGAAAATAAGGTTTGCCACAGTAATTAACCAAAAAAGAGAGAAGACTCTTCGAAGAGAGATGCAAATACCCAATGTGGAAGTTAATGGAATTTTTTTTTTTTGCTTTTCTCCCTGGAGGTCACGTTGATCTGGCAAATGAATAGTGTGCCTCAGCTCATTGCCATTTCATGCAGTGCACTTCTGCCGCAAGACGATAGGATGTGGCTGTGGAGAAGCACCCCAGGGTATCGCCTCTCCCCTGGGATTTCTTGAGGGGTCCCTGCTATTCACCCTTCCCTTTCTCAGCCTAATGACTCCTGAGCATGCATCTGTGATATCTTAGTATAAGAGGAAAGGCATGAAAGAGGTAAAGTCTCCATCTTTCTTTCAGGCTGCATAATATTATAAAACCAGTGTATGGTGCCCCATGATTGCATTAATGTACACAGCTATGATTTAATAATAAAAAAAAAAAAAAAGAGGAAAGGCAGTGGGGTTAATTTTCATACCACAAGCAGGAAGGGTAAGGAGTGATACTCTACAGAATGGCCAGAAACAGCCAGTGTAAGGAAGAACCAGGGACACCCAATTGCTGAGATCATAGTATCCCATTCAACCCAGAAGTATCCCTAAGAAGCCTGACTGCCCTACCACCAAGCTTTCATTCAATTATTTATTCATTCATCCCTTATCAGATATTAAATGTACATTTACTATGTTTTATCCACTTTGCCCCCCATCAGTGGTAAGGGTATAAATTATACAATCGCTGTGTATCTTTGGGGTTAGGCGTTTCCCAGCTCCAGACCTCTATAAATCTATCCACTTCTATTAGGAGCCCAGTTATAAATTTTGTCTTTATTATTCCTTTGGGTAATGATTTTTGAGTTAATACATCCTTTCATTTTTTTCTGTATCTATTACACTTGACAGTCATTTCAACTATTAAGTTGAGTATTTTTAGGGGACCTTATCCAGTCTCATAGCTTGAACTTATATCTAAATACCAACAATTACCAGACTGATTCTTCTGCCTTTGTAGTTTAGAATCGTATATCCAAATGACTTCTTGCCATCTCTGCTTGACATCTAATGGAGCTCTCAAAGTGAACATGCTCAAAACTGAGCTCCCAGTCTTTCCCCCAAAAAAAACTTCCCATAGGATTCCCCCAATCTTGATAAATCTGCCTTTTGGCTTGCCCAGTACAAGAATAAGAAAGTCATCTTTGACTCTTTCTCTCTCTCATCCCCATATCTAATATATCCACAAATGTTGCTTGCTAGTCTTCTGTCTTTTTGGGTCCTGAACATCACTGCTAGTCTAAGGCACCATCCCCTCTTCTCAAGAAATGTTAAAGGTGCTTTCTAACATGTCTTCCTGAGTTCTCCCTTCCTCCTTTCTGTTTAACAACTTGGAAAAAAATTGTCTCGAAATCTGGCACAGGGTGAGCATTCAAATAACGTTTGCTTATTGAATAGAGAATGTTAAGAGATCGCTCACCATTCAGCAGCCAACACACATTCATGTGGACTTGGTATACTGGCACTGCATCACGTGGGCAGTTTCTCTCCTGAACTTCAACATAGGACAGTTTGACCAAGAAAATCACATCATGCTTTGTGCTTTCTAGAGAGTCTAACTACTCCATTAATTAACTATATCGACTCTGCTCCATCCTTAAATGACGGGTGGGTCCACTCCCTCAACAGGAGATGTTGCCAAGCAGGGACCAGCACCACTGCTTGGAGGAGAGGCTGCTACATCTTTTTTCCATCTGTCACTCATGCGCTCTGGCAGACACTCACTCAGCTCCAGCTTCTGCTCTGTGAATTCCCACTCCTGCTACGGCCTTACACTGCAGACTGACAAGCCATCTCTCTGTTTTCTGACTTGTTGATTCCTCCACTTAATTCTAAATTCTAAGCAAATGCCTTCTTTTTCTACTTCTTTCCTGGCATTCCTTTGTCCCCTACTCTGTGCTGGATGTCTGAGGATTGCCATCATCACCTAACTCAGGGGGGACATTTCAGGAGATACTGGAGACAAAACACAAACTTCATAGTGAAACTGCAATGTTGACTAATGTGCCAGCTTTACTGTCATGACTTTCATATCCAGAAGAAAAGGATTAGATTATAAGGGATTAACAAATGAGGCTGAGAATTTAGAAAAGTTAATAAATGTGTGTAAATTTGCTTCCTGTTACAATTTATAGCTTATAGGACTAGAACTTGGCTACTTTATATAAGGACACAAAAGGCAAGAAAGAAATCATTTACAAACTTCCCAGGAGCTAATTCACAAGATTTTAAAAAATATATTTTTTTCCAAGGGAAGAGTTGAAGTATAATAAAGACATTGATACTTTTTGTAAAGTCCATCTCTTAAAATCTATTGATTTCCATTGTTCTTGATGAAACTGATAGAGTAAAAAACCCATAATAGATTTCTGAGAAGCCATATTTTCAACACATGTGTTGTTACTACTTATCCATATTTATTCACATTCAATTAGAGCCTCATAGGCATGGAAAATAGCATTTGTTATCTTTGCACATATCAGAATATTTAAAGTCATTTAGCAAATGAACATTACTGTGTGCCAGGAACCATATTAAGTATTGAGAATCAATGGCCATAAACAAGAAGCAGCAAAGAATTGCGGCAGCTGAAACTTCAATAGATTGCTTCATGCTGCAGGGCTGAGGGTGACTACAGGGGGTGCTCCCCAGTGCTGAAGTCTGGGGGTGGCTGTCAGAGGACTGGTGCATACCTGCAATAGCCTCCTCGACATCATTCCTGCTTGATGTCTTTTCTCAGGAAAGACTAAGTTAGGGTTCATGGTTTACCTTATCGTAGCAGCTGAACTTAGTCTTATTCACCAGTTGTGTAGTATGTCACTCACAGAAAACCCACATGGCACATTATCTGCTGATTGACTCCATGTTGATAAAGGACATAATAAAACTATTTGGAAATCTAAAGAGGAGCAACCAAAATGACCAAGCTACAAGAGCACTAAAGCCTTTCCATTGTGAAAGTTGAGAGTTGACACAGAATCATGGATCTATATTATACATACAGAACGTTTTGGTTTGAGCAGAGTGTATTATCAATACCAGACTACTGGAAAAAGAAACAGGGTTTGATAAAATTCAGCTTAGCATAGTGGATGTTGGGACTCTCGGGTCCGGGTTCATGGAACCCAGTGACATGGTTCCATTACTCAGCTGAGCTAGAAAGTTCAACCCAGGCACTGTGGTAATCAAAAGCAAAAGTGAGTGGAAATTGAAAATAAAACTGAAGCGTCATGGGCAGTGTGAAGAGAGAGAAAGCAAATGTAACCTGCACAAGTTTCAGGGTAATAGATTTTATTTAGGAAGAACAAAGAGAAAGTAGAGCATTTCCAAACAGAGTTGAAAGTGGGTCCCTCTCATGAAGGGGCAGAGGTGAAAGAGACTGAGACAAAGGCCTGCAGGGGTAGGTAGATAAATGCTCTCTCCATTTAAAATTGGCTGCAAGTCTTTCATTGGCTTCTTCGCACCTCCAGGCAGTATTGCCCTTTTCTATTGGTCATTGGTCATTGGTTCCTTCATACCCACATTCTTATGGGCCCTCCTGACTTCCTGGTTCAGCAGGCCAGGTTTTTCTCCCATCCCCCCATAAAGCCCCCCTTTTAGTGTCTCTTCTCAATGGATAGCATATTTCTAAAATAAAAGCTATCTCAAGATATGATAAAATAAGTCCACATAGGGAGAGGCTTCTGGTAAGATGGTGAAATCAGAGTTCCAGGGATCTGTCCCCTCTGCCCACCTGCTCAACCATGGCACTGGCAGAATCTATCTGATGCAACTATTCTAGAGCTCTGTTGTCCATCGAAGGCTTGAAACTTCCCGGGGAAACCTTGGAGGCAAATTTCAGTTAGTTTTAGTAAACTTGGGTTCTCATACACTGTCCACCCCTATGGTAGGCGGTTAAGTGCATGTTCCTGGAGCAAAATGCACACAGCTTGTGGGAGACGGGATGTACACCAACGGCCCTTCTTCCAAATATCTGTGCTGTAATAACTGACTGCTGTTTCTGATCAGCACACACATAGAGACAGATGGCCATTGTTTTTGCCCCTCCCCCATAATTGCTGGCCCTTCTTGCATTGGCTGAAGTAAATTCCAGGAGCTATAAAGAGACAGGACTCTCCTCCTTTATTTTCTCCTTTCCTTTTTGAGGGGCCAGACATTAAAGATTAAGACATTCAAAATCAACTGCATTTATGCGGAAATTTATAAAATGACCATGTAAGCCCAGGGAAAGGCAGAGGCTCAAATGTACCTGAGAAGACCTTAAGTTTACACCACATACCAATCCTCACCACAGAAATAGAATAGCCTACAACAAATTGAAAACAACAACAACAAAAACAAGAACAAAAATAGCAAACCCTGGGGAAGAAAGAAAGAAAATCTGATTGCCAGGGTTACCATATCATTAGATTCAAATGTCCAATTTTCAACAGAAAGTCAAAAGGCATGCAAAGGAACAGGAAAGTATGGGCCATCTGAAGTGTAAAATAAACCCAACAAAAACTGTTCCTGAAAAAGAAATAACATCAGATTTACTAGACAAAAGCAGCTGTCTTGAAGATGCTTAAAGCACAAGAGGAAATGTGAAGAAAGTCAAGAAAATAATAAATGAGCAAAACAAAATATTAATAAAGAGAAGGAAAACCTAAAATGAAACCAAAAAGCAGTTCTGGCCCTAAAACTCATTATACCTGAAATAAAAAATTCACTAGAAGAATTCAAAGACAGATTTTAATAGGAAGAGGAAATAATCAGTGAACTTGAAATTAAGACAGTCTCTAAGTAAGAGAAAGAAAAAAATACTGAAGAAAAGTGAATAGAACCTAAGGGACTATGGAAAACACAATGTTTCAGTTTATTGTACTTTATGACTCTTTTCAAGTGAGATTATGGAGGCCACAGATGTTTCTTGATACTAGTATCAATATCATAAAGATAATATTGGGTAAGAAGGATTATAGTAATGGTGGTCTACATATTTATGTTAAATTCCATAGGGTCACCACCCGATTGAGTTCTATTTACCACTGCTCAAAAGGAAGCCAACACCTGAGACAGACATTGAGACAGCAACAGTTGCTCAGAGAAAGAGTTTAATGTTGCAGGGTGGCAAGCAAGAAGATGGAAGGAATTCTGCAAATCTATCTCCCCAAGAATTGGGGGGCCAAAAGATAGTTTGGCAGACAACAGGCTAGGGAATTAGGTCGGCTGATTGGCTGGAGATGAAGTCATAGAGTTAGGAAGCAGAAATTGTCTTCTTGCTGAGTCACTTTCCTGATAAAGGGTAGAAGGATCTGTTGAGTCAATTCCTAAGTATGGCAACTGGGCCATTTGGTTTCAATCAGTCCACCTACATGCACAGTCTGGAAAATATCTCAAAGGCTGGTTTTAGGTTCCACAGTGTTGATGCTATCTATAGGAGCAATTAAGAAAGCTATGAATCTTATGACCATCAGCTATGTGACTCTTGAGTAGTAAATAATTATAGGAAAGCAAGCTAGGGAACAATGATGGTTTTGTTGTTGTTTGTTTGTTTGTTTGTTTTTTAAGTAGGTCTATACCTTTGTAGACTTCAAGCCTCTACCACAATTTTCACCTTGAGACCTTTTATCAATTTTTAGTTTATGCTTAGTCCAGTAGAAATACAATTGTTTTGGCTTCTTTTAGTGAGAGAAGTTGCCCTTAGAATGCTGTTTTGCAACAACGTGAATGAATCTCAAAATATTGAGTGAAGAAATCCTTATTAAAAGAGTATAACTGCAGAATTCATTTACATGAAGTTCTAGAAAAGGCAAGACTAATCTATGGTGGGGAAAAAAATTAAAATAGTAGCTGTTTCTAGAGGGTGAGTTGAGGATGGTGGATATGGGGCATAGGGGACATTTCAGGTGATAATGATTTTCCAGATATTATTTGGGGCTTGAGCTATACAGTTGTATCCTTTTAAAAAATTACACACCGGGCGGCGCCTGTGGCTCAGTGAGTAGGGTGCCGGCCCCATATGCCAAGGGTGGCGGGTTCAAACCCAGCCCTGGCCAAACTGCAACAAAAAATAGCCAGGTGTTGTGGCGGGCACCTGTAGTCCCAGCTGCTTGGGAGGCTGAGGCAAGAGAATCGCGTAAGCCCAAGAGTTAGAGGTTGCTGTGAGCCATGTGATGCCACGGCACTCTACCCGAGGGTGGTACAGTGAGACTCTGTCTCTACAAAAAAAAAAACAAAAACAAAAAACTACACACCATAGCTTTTTACATTGTATTGAACTCTAGTTAATGATATTGTCATGGAAGAAAAACTTTCCTCTTCCCTCTTAGATACACCCACTGGGGGACTATAAATTTAACCTGCTGAAGACAGATTCACAGAAGAAAAGGAGTACAGATTTCATTAATGTTTCAGATGCATGAGAGTTTACAGAAAAGAAGTGAAACTCAAAGAAGTGGTTCTGCTTCGGGGATTTATATACCATTTTAACAAAGGAAAGGGGGCTTTTGGCTTCTAGGGATGATAAATTGTGGGAAGGTGACTAGGGGACACTAAAGGAAGATAAGGGTCATTGTAGCTCAGTCTGTTTACGCAGACACTCTTCGTGCCAACTCTGGTATGTCTGGTGATGAGTGGCTCTTGTTTTCCTGTGTGGAAGAGAGGAATAGCTTCATACAGGGAAATGCATGCCCTGATATTAGGCAAAAAAGGGGAGGACAGTGGTACCTTCCTGCACATGTTGATTCCTGATCGCTTATGAGTCAAAATAAACCTCACTCAAAACTAACGTACTTAAAAGGAAGTATGTTGATGTGTGGAACTTACTTTAAAATGCATCAAAAATAAGATTGAGGGACTGGATTAAAGATGGCAGCCGAGTAACAGCTTCCCTGCAACTGGGAACAGTGAGTCTGGGGAGACAAGACTCCAGGCATCTCTGGCCAGTGGGATCTGCCTATAATCATCCCTTTGAGGATACAGGGAGCCAGCAAGGGACTTCTAGACCCTAAGAGGAGGACAAAAACAGTGGAAAACTGGCAAGTGGTTGTGTGTGTTCGATTGACCTAATCACGCTGGCAACCGTAAGTACAAGCAGAGGTGAAACTGCAAACCGGAAAGGCCTTACCTGTGAACTGTTTCGGTGTTCTTGGACTTGGCCTTGGGGAGAGCTTGAGCAGGAGTGTGGAGAACTTTGGGCATTGTCTGGGGCCCCAGACTGAGCCACTGAGCTGGGTGCAGGAAGCCATTGTGAAAGAACTGCCCTGGCAAGCTCCACACTCAGGGTCTCAGAGCAAGGATTGGGTGAGTCAAAGTAACCTACTGACTGAGCAGCCTAAACATGGGGACTGAGCTGCCTTACAGCCTTAATCCTTAGGGGCAGAGTGAGATGGTTTTGGCACACTGGAGCCTTGGGCTGTTGCCCTAGGTAGAGTGCCATGATGTCACAGCTCATAGCAACCTCAAACTCCTGGGCGTGGCACCGCCCAGACCTCCATAAGAGCTGTGCAGCAACCCCCGACTGGTGACCCATACCCACCGGGCCTCCACATTCCCTGACCAGGAACTGCGGGAGCCATACAACCCTGCGTCCTCCCTCCTGTGTCCTTCCAGCTTCCACACTAGCCCGTTCATCTGGACAGGGACTCTGGTAGCTGCGTGCCCTTTGGAGCCCTCCCTGCCTCTGCGCAGAGTTCTTCTCCTAGCCAAAGACTGCTGGAGCCTTGTGATCTCTGTGCCAAAGTCACTGGGCGCCTGGCACTCCCAGAACCATGTGTACAACCCCCAGCCGTGTTGCTGGATCCGGGTGTGTCACAAACCGGAGCTGCTTCCACAACCAGAACTCCCTAGCTAGAGCAGCCCCAGAGGAACTACACAGGGTCACTCCCTACAAAGATCCAGCAACAATAGAGTGATCCCACTGGGGTCTAATCTTGGAGAGACACCTCCCCAACTCTGAGGACAGCCAGAGGCAATGGTGAAAAACAATCATAAGGCGAAATCAACAGAAAAACTCTGGCAATATGAATAATCAGAGTAGATCAACTCCCCCAAGGATCAATGGGGCAGAAATAGCACAAGACCCCATACCCAAACAAATAGCTGAGATGTCAGAAATTGAATTCAGGATCTGGATAGCAAATAAACTCGAATTAGAATTCCAAAAGTTATCTCAAGAATTCAACGGAGTCAAAGACCAAATGACCAAAGATTTCAACACATTGAGACAAGAAGTTGCATCCCTCAAAGATCTGAGAAACACAGTAGAATCCCTCAGTAACAGAATGGAGCAAGCAGAAGAAAGGATTTCTGACATCGAAGATAAAGCTTTCGAACGCTCCCAAACCCTCAAAGAAGAAGAGAAATGGAGAGCAAAAACAGACCACTCTCTCAGAGAGCTCTCAGATAATTTGAAGAAAACCAATATTTGTCTTATAGGGATCCCCGAAAGTCACAAAGTGGCTTCACAAGGCACAGAGTCTCTTCCCCATGAGATTATGAAGGAGAACTTTCCAGACATGCCAAGAGATTCTGAAATTCAGATAGCAGACAGTTTCAGAACTCCAGCATGACTCAACCCAAATAAGACATCCCCCAGACACATCATAATCAATTTCACTAAAGTTAATATGAAGAAGAAAATTCTGAAAGCTGCCAGATGAAAGAAAACCATCATCTACAAGGGGAAGAATATCAGAATAACTGCAGATCTCTCTGCTGAAACCTTTCAAGCTAGAAGAGGATGGTCATCGACTTTTAATCTCCTAAAACAAAATAACTTTCAACCCAGGATCCTGTACCCAGCTAAACTGAGCTTCATTTATGATGGAGAAATTAAATACTTCAAGGACATTCACATGTTGAAGAAATTTGCCACAACTAAACCAGCTCTCTAGGACATTCTTACACCTGTCCTCCATAAAGATCAGCGTAATTCTCCACCACAAAAGTAAACCCACACAAAAAATTTTTGATCAGGGGGGAGAGAAAAGATGGCAGACTGAAGCCAGCTTTCCACAGAGGCTCCCGTCAGAAGGAGAGTTAAGGGACAAAAATTTAGTAAGTATCCTGGTGGATTTGAGCTGCACCAAGAGAGAAGGTTGAAGAATGCACACCAACACCGCTGAGGCAAGCTGTGATCACAAGGATGCAAACAAAAGGTACAAAATCCATCACCAAGCGGATGGGAGTCCCCCTCCCGCATGAGACTGGCTCAAGAGCCCCACAATTAAACAAACGGGCAGAAATTAATCGCTCTCCCACTACACTCCACGGGAGAGACCTTCTAAAAACTGGACCTACCTCTCCTACTAGGGTGCCATGGCGTTCTCCTGCCAGGCATAAAACTGTATAAAACTTTAAATATCCTTTGCTGGCAACCCTGAACCCCCAACACTTTCCTTCCACTGACACTGAGGTCTGGAGGCCTGTCCCCCAGGAGTTCAGATTCTTGGGTGATTTCTCAAGGGGAGTGGACAGTCCCCGAGCTGCAACTGGTCAGTGCTGACTCTGAGACATGTGAGTGAGGAGAGGGCACCTGGCTAAGGGGGAGTCATGCCTCGACAGCACTTCCCTGCAGTGCGGTGCAGCAGCCCTCCCCAGGCAACAATACGGCCGGGCATAAATCTGATTGAAACTCTTGCTTCCCTGCTGAGCTCTCAGCACTCCCCCACACTCTCACTCAGGGTCTGGGGGCCTGTCCCCCAGGAGTTTGGATCCTTGGGTGATTTCTTGAGGGGAGTGCACAGTGCCCGAGCTGTGACTGGTCAGCGCTGACTCTGAGACACGCGAACGAGGAGAGGTCACTCTGCTGAAGGGGAGTCAAGCCTTGGCGGCACTTCCCTGCAGTGCAGTGCAGCAGCCCTCCCCGGGCAACAATACGGCCAGGCATAAAACTGAATAAAACTCTAGCTTCCCCGCTGAGCTCCCAGCACTCCTCCCCACTCTCACGAGGGGTCTGGGGGCCTGTCCCCCAAGAGTTTGGATCCTTGGGAGATCTCTCAAGGGGTGTGGACAGAGCATAAACTGCGGCCACTCAGTGCTGACTCTGGGGCACGAGACAGAGGAGAAAATGGTCGGCTGGGTGCCCAAACCAGAGTGGCAGTACCTAGAGGCAGATCAACAGCCGTTTTTTCTTTAATAGCAAAACGGCTCACTTCTGGATATTCTGAAGCCACACCCCCTGTCTCCCTGAGCAACCAGAGGAGGCCAACAGTGAGCAAAAGATTTGCCTGATGCTGCTCACAAACCCGGGAAGCTTCCAGGGCAGGGCCAACTCAGAGAGGTAATCAGACACAAACCTCCAGCAGCAAAGTCGTGTGAACTCAGAACAGCCCGTCTTCTGCAGGTGACTTTAGCAGAAACAGAGACAGAATCCTGCAAAGTTGTCTGTTCTGTTCTGTTCTGTTCTGTTGGCAACATCAATCAGGGATGGGGCTAAGCCAGAGTGAACACATCCCCCCCACCACCTGCATCAAGCACTCAAAGATGTCAGGCCCCACCTCCTCCTGCTAGATAGCAGCAGACTGCAGGGGCCTGGCAGATTTCCTTGCAATTCAGGCAGGTGCAAACCCCTGGAGTATCTGTTCACTACAGGCAACTGGGTTAGCCATCTGCAGAGATACCAGTGACTGGGTCCGACAGAGGGGCAAAGTGGGGAAGGAGACATCAACCTCTCCAGACTGATCTATTTGCTAGGTGGCTCCTCCTGACTCCACACAGCACTGGAGTAAGGCGTATCAGAGGAGTCACCAGACCCCTGTGATCCAGTTCCCAGAGACCTCTTGAACTCTCCCACCCGAGACAGGTGCCAATTGAGACAATCAATTTGGACCTTTTGAACTGAACTAATAGACTGAGGACTTTTCAGGCGGTGCCCTGGGTATGCGGTTGTAGGAAGGTTTGATTTTCCTTTCCCAATTGGTGCCAGAGGTGGGTGGGCAGGGTGACTTAATTGCTGGTTTTTCCACACAGCTGCGACTTCAAGCCAGAGTAAATGTTACAATAGGATCAAACAGAAACCAGCTGAAAACAAGACAGAACCACTTCATCCCACCACACAAGACAGGGCCCCAGTTTCTCAGGCCACAACACTGTACTATGGGCCCTCAATAAAGCCCTAGGGGAAAAATCAAAGGGAGTAACATAACCATGGGGCGGAATCAGCGGAAAAACTCTGGTAACATGAATAACCAGAATAGATCAACCCCCAAAAGAAAAGATACGGCAGATGTAATTGAAGATCCCATTCATAAATAACTGGCTGAGATGTCAGAAATTGAATTCAGAATTTGGATTGCAGACAAGATTAATAAAATGGAATTAGGAATTCGAGGAGAAATTCAAAAGTTGTCTCAAGAATTTAACGAGTTTAAAGACAAAACCACCAAAGACTTAGACACACTGAAGCAAGAATTTACAGCCCTCAAAGATATGAAAAATAGAGTAGAATCCCTTGGCAACAGAATGGAGCAAGCAGAAGAGAGGATTTCTGACATTGAAGATACAGTCTTCGAACGCTCCCAATCTCTCAAAGAGGAAGAGAAATGGAGAGCAAAAACGGATTATTCACTCAGAGAACTCTGGGATAATTCGAAGAAAAGCAATATATGAATAATTGGTATTTCTGAGAATGATGAAGTGGCCTCGATGGGCTTTTCTTTCTAGGGAGGTTTTGTATAGTTGATGCTATTTCTGAACTTGGTATGGGCCTGTTCAACATTTCCACTTGATTCTGGTTAAGTCTTGGAAGGTGGCGTGCTTCCAAGTATCGGACTATTTCCTTCAGATTTTCATATTTCTGAGAATAAAGTTTCTTGTAATATTCATTAAGGATTTTTTAGATTTCTGATGAGTCTGTGGTTTTAATCTCCTAAAGCAAAAAAACCACCTTCCCTATTTAACAAATGGTGCTGGGTGAACTGCCTGGCAACCTGCAGAAGACTGAAATTGGACCCACACCTTTCACCATTAACTAAGATAGACTCTCATTGGATTAAAGATTTAAACTTAAGACATGAAACTATAAAAATACTAGAGGAGAATGCAGGGAAAACCCTTGAAGAAATTGGTCTGGGTGAGTATTTCATGAGGAGAACCCCTCGGGCAATTGAAGCAGCTTCAAAAATACACTACTGGGACTTGATCAAACTAAAAAGCTTCTGCACAGCTAAGAACACAGTAAGCAGAGCAAGCAGACAGCCCTCAGAATGGAAGAAGATATTTGCAGGGTATAACTCTGACAAAGGTTTAATAACCAGAATCCACAGAGAACTCAAACGCATCAGCAAGAAAAAAACAAGGGATCCCATCGCAGGCTGGGCAAGGGATTTGAAGAGAAACTTCTCTGAAGAAGACAGGCGCACGGCCTTCAGACATATCAAAAAATGCTCATCATCTTTAATCATCAGAGAAATGCAAATCAAAACTACTTTGAGATATCATCTAACTCCAATGAGACTAGCCTATATCACAAAATCTCAAGACCAGAGATGTTGGCGTGGATGCCGAGAAAAGGGAACACTTCTGCACTGCTGGTGGAATGCAAATTAATACATTCCTTTTGGAGAGATATATGGAGAACACTCAGAGATCTAAAAATAGATCTGCCATTCAATCCTGTAATTCCTCTGCTGGGCATATACCCAGAAGACCAAAAATCACAACCTAACAAAGATATTTGTACCAGAATGTTTATTGCAGCCCAATTCATAATTGCTAAGTCATGGAAAAAGCCCAAGTGCCCATCGATCCACGAATGGATCAATAAATTGTGGTATATGTACACCATGGAATATTATGCAGCCTTAAAGAAAGATGGAGACTTTACCTCTTTCATGTTTACATGGATGGAGCTGGAACATATTCTTCTTAGTAAAGTATCTCAAGAATGGAAGAAATAGTACCCAATGTACTCAGCCCTACTATGAAACTAATTTGGGGCTGTCACATGAAAGCTATAACCCAGTTACAACCTAACAATAGGGGGAAGTGGGAAAGGGAGGGGAGGGAGGGGGGTGGTGGGTAGAGTGAGGGGGATTGGTGGGATTATACCTGTGGTGCATCTTACAGGGTTATTTGCAAAACTTGGTAAATGTAGAATGTAAATGTCTTGGCACAGTAACTGAGATAATGCCAGGAAGGCTATGTTAACCATTGTGATGATAATGGGTCAAATGGTCTATGAATCGAGTGTATGATGCCCCATGATCATATCAATGTACACAGCTATGATTTAGTAAAAAAAAAAAAGCAAAAAATTTTTGATCAAATTTCAACTTCCACAGTCGCAAAAGGATAAAAAATGTCCATCGGTCTCTCGAAGGGCTTATCAAGACTCTCAATTAATGTGAATGGTTTAAATTGTCCTCTAAAGAGGCATCGGTTGGCAGACTGGATACAAAAACTCAAGCCAGATATCTGCTGCATCCACGAATTGCATCTTACATTGAAAGACAGATATAGACTCAAGGTGAAGGGATGGTCATCTGTATCCCAGGCAAATGGAAAACAGAAAAAAGCAGGTGTTGCAATACTGTTCCCAGACACAATAGGCTTTAAACCAACCAAAATAATTAAAGATAAGGATGGACACTTCATATTTGTTAAAGGTAATACTCAATATGACGAGATCTCAATTATTAATATTTATGCACCCAACCGCAACACACCTCAATTTATAAGAGAAACTCTAACAGACATGAGCAACTCGATTTCTTCAACTTCCATAGTAGTTGGAGATTTTAACACCCCTTTAGCAGTCCTGGATAGATCCTCCAAAAAGAAGCTAAGCAAAGAAATTTTAGATTTAAACTCAACCATTCAACATCTGGACTTAACAGACATCTACAGAACCTTTCATCCCAAAAAAACTGAATACACATTCTTCTCATCAGCCCACGGAACATACTCCAAAATCGACCACATCCTAGACCACAAATCTAACCTCAGCAAATTTAAAAAAATAGACATTATTCCTTGCATCTTCTCAGACCATCATGGAATAAAAGTTGAGCTAAATAACAACAGGAACCTGCATACCCATACAAAAACATGGAAGCTAAACAACCTTATGCTGAAGGATACATGGGATATAGACGAGATTAAGAAGGAAATCACCATATTTTTGGAACAAAAGAACAATCAAGACACGAATTACCAGAACCTCTGGGATAATGCAAAGGCAGTCCTAAGAGGGAAATTTATAGCAGTGCAAGCCTTCCTCAAGAAAACGGAGAGAGGAAGTCAATAACTTAATGGACCATCTCAAGCAACTGGAGAAAGAAGAACACTTCAACCCCAAAAGCAGCAGAAGAAAAGAAATAACCAAAATCAGAGCAGAATTAAATGAAATTGAAAACAAAAGAATTATACAACAGATCGATAAATCCCAAAGCTGGTTTTTTGAAAAGATCCATAAAATAGATAAACGTTTGGCCAACCTAACCAGGAAAAAAAGAGTAAAATCTCTAATTTCATCAATCAGAAATGGTAAAGATGAAATAACAAGAGACCCCTCAGAAATTCAAAACATCCTTAACGAATACTAGAAGAAACTCTACTCTCACAAATGTGAAAATCTGAAAGAAATCGACCAATACCTGGAAGCACGCCACCTACCAAGACTTAGCCAGAACAAAGTGGAAATGTTGAACAGGCCTATATCAAGTTCTGAAATAGCATCAACTATACAAACTCTCCCTAAAAAGAAAAGCCCAGGACCAGATGGCTTTACATCAGAATTCTACCAAACATTTAAAGAAGAACTAGTACCTATACTACTAAACCTCTTCCAAAATATAGAAAAAGAAGGAATATTACCCAGCACATTCTATGAAGCAAACATCACCTTGATCCCCAAACCAGGGAAAGACCCAACAAGAAAAGAAAATTATAGACCAATATCACTAATGAATATAGATGCTAAAATACTCAATAATATCCTAACAAACAGAATCCAACAACACATCAAAAAAATTATACACCATGACCAAGTCGGATTTATCCCAGGGTCTCAAGGCTGGTTCAATACACGTAAATCTATAAATGTAATTCAACACATAAACAAACTTAAAAATAGAGACCATATGATTCTTTCAATTGATGCAGAAAAAGCTTTTGATAATATCCAGCATCCCTTCATGATCAGAGCACTTAAGAAAATTGGTATAGAAGGAACATTACTTAAACTAATAGAGGTCATCTACAGCAAACCCACAGCCAATATCGTATTGAATGGAGTTAAATTGAAATCATTTCCACTTAGATCAGGAACCAGGCAAGGTTGCCCATTGTCTCCATTGCTCTTTAACATTGTAATGGAAGTTTTAGCCATTGCAATTAGGGAAGAAAAGGCAATCAAGGGTATCCACATAGGGTCAGAAGACATCAAACTTTCACTCTTCGCAGATGATATGATCATATATCTGGAAAACACTAGGGATTCTACTAGAAAACTTTTAGAAGTGATCAAGGAATATAGCAATGTCTCAGGCTACAAAATGAACACCCATAAATCTGTAGCCTTTACATATATCTACAATAACCAAGCTGAACAAACAGTCAAGGACTCTATTCCTTTCACAGTGGTGCCAAAGAAGATGAAATATTTGGGAGTATACCTAACAAAGGACGTGAAAGATCTCTACAAAGAGAACTAAGAAACTCTAAGGAAAGAAATAGCCGAAGATGTTAACAGATGGAAAAACATACCATGCTCATGGCTGGGAAGAATCAACATTGTGAAAATGTCCATACTGCCCAAAGCAATATATAATTTTAATGCAATTCCTATTAAAGCTCCATTGTCATACTTTAAAGATCTTGAAAAAATAATACTTCGTTTTATATGGAATCAGAAAAAACCTCGAATAGCCAAAACATTACTGAGCAATAAAAATAAAGCAGGAGGAATCACGCTACCAGACCTGAGACTGTACTATAAATCCATAGTGATCAAAACAGCATGGTACCGGCACAAAAGCAGAGAAGTAGATGTCTGGAATAGAATAGAGAACCAAGAGATGGATCTAGCTACTTACCATTATTTGATCTTTGACAAGCCAATTAAAAATATTCAGTGGGGAAAAGATTCCCTATTTAACAAATGGTGCTGGGTGAACTGGCTGGCAACCTGTAGAAGATTGAAACTGGACCCACACCTTTCACCATTAACTAAGATAGACTCTCACTGGATAAAAGATTTAAACTTAAGACATGAAACTATAAAAATACTCGAAGAAAGTGCAGGGAAAACTCTTGAAGGAATCGGCCTGGGTGAATATTTTATGAGGAGAACTCCCCAGGCAATTGAAGCAGTATCAAAAATACACTACTGGGACCTGATCAAACTAAAAAGCTTCTGCACAGCCAAGAACATAGTAAAGCAAGCAGACTGCCCTCAGAATGGGAGAAAATATTTGCAGGTTATACCTCCGATAAAGGTCTAATAACCAGAATCCACAGAGAACTCAAATGTATTAACAAGAAAAGAACACGTGACCCCATCTCAGGGTGGGCAAGGGACTTGAAGAGAAACTTCTCCAAAGAAGACCAATGCAAGATCTACAAACACATGAAAAAAAGCTCATCATCCTTAATCATCAGAGAAATGCAAATCAAAACTCTGAGATATCACCTAACCCCAGTAAGAGTAGCCCACATAACACAATCCCAAAACCAGAAATGTTGGTGTGGATGTGGAGGAAAGGGCACACTTCTACACTGCTGATGGGAATGTCCACTAATATGTTCCTTCTGGAAGGATGTTTGGAGAACACTTAGAGACCTAAAAATAGACCTGCCATTAAATCCTATAATTCCTTTATTAGGTTTATACCCAGAAGACCAAAAGTCACAATATAACAAAGACATCTGTACCAGAATGTTTATTGCAGCCCAATTCATAATTGCTAAGTCATGGAAGAAGCCCAAGTGCCCATTGACCCACGAATGGACTAGGGAATTGTGGTACATGTATACCATGGAATACTATGCAGCCTTAAAGAAAGATGGAGACTTTACCTCTTTCATGTTTACATGGATGGAGCTGGAACATATTCTTCTTAACAAAGTATCTCAGGAATGGAAGAAAAAGTATCCAATGTACTCAGCCCTACTATGAAGCTAAATTATAGCTTTCACATGAAAACTATAACCCAACTATAGCACAAGACTATGGGGAAAGGGCCAAGGAAGGGGAAGGGAGGGGGGAGGTTTTGATGGAGGGAAGTTAATGAGTTGGGCCACATCTATGGTGCATCTTAGAATGGGTACAGGCGATTGCACTAATGTACACAGCTATGATTTAACAATAAAAAAAAAATAAGATTGATAAGTAGGAGGCTTTGATGGATAAATTGGTGTGTAAATTTTTAAAAATTTAGTAAGATGTTCATGGTAGAATCCTTTTTCTGGAGGCTCACATAGTTCTGACTTGGTTTCTGATGAATTCCCATCACTACCTTTGTAGCTCCACATCAGACCAGTGTTGCTGGAACTCCCCTCAACCTTAATTTTCCTTGGAAGCCTCTGAAGACTTTCCTAAAACTGAACAGGAACAAAGAAGGTTTACATTGCTAGCTTGAAAACAGTGTAGTTGAATATCAGGAATTCCTGCTGTTAACGTATGTCCTCTGCTATTTCTGCCAGTTCAGGCTCCTACTTCCAGCCCTGCAGCTTCCCCCTCCTGCTCTGTTGAGATCTTACTCGGTGGACCAGTGTCTCACTTTCCAAGGGTCTATCAAAATAACTTACTGAACAATAACTGTTTTCTCCTTAGAGCAGCTCTGTCCAATGGAAATAGAATTTAGTCAGAAGGAATTTTTAAATTTTCTATTAGCCTTATTAAAAAAAGAAGAGAAATGGGTGAAGTCAATTTTCATAATCTATTTTACTGAACCTGATTCATCCAAAATATTGGTATTTCAATGAAGAAGATCAGGATATGTGACCCCAAAATGTGCTACTTTGGTACATTGATTATTTTGAGCTGAAGGCAACTGAGAAACAGCAGACACATGAAGAGTCTTCTGCTCTCTTTCTCTCTTTCTTCCTAAGAGCAGGGCATAGATCTCCCTCTCCTGTGCCAGGATGGAGAGAGTGACCCTAAGACTACAGATGGGGGAGCATCATCAGCATCAACAAATCTTACTAAAATAGCCCTCACCTACCATCAGTCTCCTCATCTATTTCCTCATCACTAAGCCTCAACCCCTTTCCTCTGTCCAGTCACTTCCCCACAGTTTATCACCCTTTGTTAAAATGGTATCCAGGCCCCTCAACCTCACCACTTCTTTGAATTTTCACTTCTTTTTCTGTGCAGTACTCATGCATATAAAAATATTAACATCAATAATATTTTTATGCCTTTTCTCCTGTTAATCGTTCTTTTATCAGCTGAATTTGTAGGCTCAAGGCACTGCATCTATCAAGGCGGAAAATAAATACTTTCCTTCCCCCAATAAAAACAAATAACCAACATAAAAAGTATTAATAAAATGTTTTATATTCACTTTAAAAATCATTTTTTACTGAATCTTTGAAATTCTGCCTGTCTTTTACAGTTACAGCTCATCTCAATTCAGCCTAGTCACATTGGCATATGGAACCATGGTTACCAAATTATACATTGCAGCTCTGGAAGAATTTTATCCGTAGTATTGAGAGAGTAAAGAGAAAGACAGAGAGAAAGAGAGAGAAATTTATGTCACATACATAGAAAGAATAAATTAACACCTATTGTCCCAGGGAAAAGCACATTCAGGCTTCCTTCTATACTCAGTTCAAAGTTCTGGCAATATGGTGGTTGAATATACACAGAAGCCAGGGAACTTCCTGGAGAGGGAAGAGATTCATGCCCAAACCTTGACGTTTAAATATCAATATTGCCATCACACCTCTGAAAAACCAAGGTAATTCCATATAAGAAATCTGGCACAGGAGGTCACAAAGTTACCTATAGCACAAGAGAAAGAAAAGTCTTAAATGGTTCTGCTTCAGGGCCTAGATTGTGATGGGAAAAGACTCATTGTGCTTACAGCATGTGATAATGTTGGAAATGCTCATATTATGATCTTTCCTTGAGGAAAGCATGTGTGGTCAGTGTGGTGTTTGTGTGTGTGTGTGCATGTGTGTGTGTGTGTGTGTGTGTATTACAAAGTGACTGTAGTACTGTGGGCAAGAAGCTTTCTTTAGCCTTGAGAAGTCACAGCATACCAGTGGCCACTCAGTGGCTCAGACCCCTGAGTGAACCCCTCCATGGACAGGGGTTTGGGGACCAGGCACACATGACCCATCAATGGAAGGCACCAAACTCTAAACTAACTTCCTGGTTTGATTTAGCATCCAGAAGTAGAGGGAGACAAAAAGCTCTCTTGGATTTGGCCAAATGGACACTCCAAGGAGTTAAATTTGATTAATTAAAGTAATATGACCTAATGCATAGCCTCTGCCTATGAAGTGGCTATGTTACAGACTGTTGCTAATGTTGCTCTGCACTTGATAAATGTTAAATGTAAAAACATTGAAGGCAAAACATTCTTCATATATATTTACATGTATTGTCATGGACTGCTGTGGGTAGGATATCTAGGGGTGGCTTTAGAGACATGAGTGTTCAGGTAGCCCTTGCAGGAAGGGAGACTTCAGATGGGCAGAGGGGTGGCCATGATGGGTGTAAGAGGAGAGGCATTGGTCACAGAAAGAGCCATCACCAACTGCAGACCACCTGCATGGTGACTCACAAGGACTATTTGAGCCCATGTGTGTCTGCCATGACTTCTGAGAGATGAACTGTTGGGGGAAGGAGGGAACCATTGAGTATTGGTGCCCACAGAAGTTAAATAATGCTTCCATTTGAGCTCTTCATTCGAAATATGTTTAGTAAGGACCTATCAGGAGCAGGGCATGGTGAGGGACCTCGGGTGGTCAGGGCAGGGACAGGGAGTAAGTCTGAGGCTCCATTAGTCTTCTAAGAACTTGCAGCCAGTCAGTGGGGGTAAGATTACAAGCAGGTGGAGTGACTGACACTGAGCAGACAAAACTCAAAGATATGGGTGACCGCCCACAGGAATTTTTAAGGAGAGATCTGTGAGAAATATTCTTAGCATTTAGACCTTCTCTATCTAAGAAAAAAGAAATCATTGCTTTTATTTACATATTTACCATTCCTTCCTCAGGTATAAACACAATCACTCATGTAGCAGAAACCCTTGGCTATCACTGCTATCAATAATGAGCACATATTAAATGTTAAGTGGGGATTGATTAGGAAAAAAGATCACAGGGATGTCAAACTGAATGTCCGTCCAACAAGACGAAAATGAAAGGAATCTTTCCCGCCAGTGTTCTCCCTGGAGGGCCAGCCCAGAGTTCGGTGCCTTCATTGAAGAAGGGTCCCCTTCTGACAAGAGCAGGGCTATACAGTTCGTGTGGTGGTGCTCAGCCTGGATTCTGGGAAAAAGGATTTATGAGCAACACATACAAGGTGACCATGACTCTTTGAAGTCCCATTTGAGGCTCCACCTTGAAAAAACTTCAGTGATGGGGTCAGCCTGAAATCATAATGGAGGGTGATGGGGAGCTGATTCTCAGTTCAGAGCTGTCTCTTGTAGCTAACACCCCTCTGGGCCTATGTAAGTTTAGATGGGGGAGGGAGGATAGAGGACAGAGGGATGGTGGAATTAGGAGGCACCTGATGGAGAAGGATGGCTGCTTATTGATGGTACAGCCTAGGAGATGGGTGTCTCATGCTTTAGTTTGCTCAGATTGCCATAACAAAGTATCCACCAGACTCTGGGGCTTAAACAACATAAATTCATTGTCTCCATTCGGGAAACTGGAAGTTTAAGATCAAGGTATGGGCAGGGCTGGTTTCTTCTGAGGTCTCTCTCCTTTTCTGTTTTTGCCAATTTCTCACTTTGTCTTTATATGACATTCCCTCTCTACCTCTGTGTGTCCTGATCTCCACTTTTTTTTTTTTAAATGTTTGGTTTATTCTTTGTCACTTTTTTTCTTTTTTTTTTTTATTGTTGGGGATTCATTGAGGGTACAATAGCCAGGTTACACTGATTGCATTTGTTAGGTAAAGTCCCTCTTGCAATCATGTCTTGCCCCCAGAAGGTGTGGCGCCATCATACTGGATGACGGCCCACCCTAATACCTCATTTTAGTGCAACTACCTATTTGAAGACCTTATCTCCAAATACAGTTACATTCTGTGATACTGAGGGTTAGGACTTTCACGTAAATTTTCAGAGGACACAATTGAGGGCATAACGTGGGGTGTTCACTGTAAGATTTTCCAATTTTGCTATAGGGTTAAACAATTTCATGACAAAATGTTGGAAAAGATTTAAATCAAGCCAATTTATTTCTTGTTTATAATTCTTCTGGACAGTTTGGCCAGGAAGAAGACTACAGCCCCTCATCCAAATTGAAGAGTTTTCTAGATTTCACTCCTTCTGCATCAGCTCTTGTCTCTCCAGCCTCCCTCAGCAGAAATAAGAGATTGGGCTACAGCATTTTGTATTTTATTAACAGCAGCTGCTAAAAATCTCGTAATACTGGGTTCAGCATCTTAGTATCTCTAGGTGGTGGAGACAGACAATATCAATCACCATCACAGTCTGAGGCCACAGTTCCTCCATTCAAAGCGAAGATTCTTCAGTAAGACTCAGCTCACTCAGCAGCACCCGTAGCTTAGTAGGTAGGGCGCTGGCTACATACCCATACATATGGGTTCAAACCTGGCCCAGGCCAGCTAAACAAAAATGACAACTGCAACAAAAAAATAGCTGGGCGTTGTGGCGGGCGCCTGTAGTCCCAGCTGCTTGGGAGGCTGAGGCAAGAGAATTGCTTAAGCCCAAGAGTTTGAGGTTGCTGTGAGCTGTGACGCCACCGCACTCTACCCAGGGCTACATAGTAAGATTCTGTCTCAGAGAAAAAAAGACTCAGCTCACTCTCACCTCTAAAAACACTTGACAGTCACGTGGGACAGGAAGAAGGCTGCAAAGGGCAAGGGCAAGCCCTGAGGGAGGAGCATATGAATACAGGATGGAATTTACCCACAGCTCCTGAGACACAGGAACTGGGAGAACATGAAGGGCTTTAGGATTGGAGTAGGGTCAGACTCCACCCTGCATCAAATCTGCATCAAATGCCAAGCAATCCCATGGAGATATGGTCTCAGAAGAGCTCAAGGAGTCTGTCATGTGTTTTCTTCTTACTGATTTTAAACTTTCAAAGCACATTTGTCTAGAATCACACATATGATCCTTTGTGAACTCATTTTCTAAAAAATAAACTTCACCTTTACGTATCTGGAAATAAAAATCACACGGATGACGTTAGGATCCAATTAGTGTCCTGAGCTATTTATGAGTATGTAGCATATTTGACACTTATGAATTGGTACATTGCAGCATCCCCAGTCAAGGCCACAGAAGTTTTCACATTGGGGGAGAATAGAGGAGCTGGGATGAGGGGAGAGGGGTGAGCTACCTAAAGCGTATCAGTGGGCTGCTCAGTGTGACCCCCAATTTCCAGAAACATCTGCACACATGGTAAGTTCAGAGCTTAGGGTTGCCTCTGTCTGCTGTCAGTTCCTCAATAAAGGGTGATGGAAATTGAATTTTAGTTATTTTTGTTTTCCATGTAGTGTCCCCTTTAGACTAACTATACCAGAAAGAAAATGGATACACTACATGGTTTCTGAAGAAGTCTAAGAAATTGATGGGAAAGCCAGAGCTTAAATGTTTCCCTGCTCAACAACTTGTAGTGACCTTGAGAAAGGCATGCTTTCTGTTGGAGTTGGCATCTCTGCTAATTGAAGATGACAGTTTTAATCTATGTCTTAGAAGAAGTGAGAGGAAGAAAGGGCTCAAAATATCCTGAATGTCACAGTCTGTGACATGCCAGGCAATAAGATCCACATGATATATAGGACACAGATAACCTTTTTTTATTATTATTAAAAATAAGGGAGAGTTTAGTGTACCACAGCACAGTAGAAGACTTCAAGACAACGTGTCATTTGCTGAGCATTATACTCATCCATTTTACTTGGTTTGGATGAAGTTCATTGAAAACATATGAACAAACACTTGGGGACCACAGGTGTTAGGGGTGTACTTGGAGGGACACACTCAGATTATATCATTGAAGATGCTTCATGAAAGAATCATTTGTGACTGTGTGAGCATGGTGTCAGAGACCCTGAGGGGCAGCACAGGAGCTATGGCACCTGTGGGACTGAAGGGCCTAAAAGAGAGGGGTTACTCCAGCCCAGAGAGGGCAGCTAGAGAGGGGGCCAGCTGAGAACAGTGGGACCCCCTCTATAGTCCAGAGTCACAATACAGATTGTAAGCAAGATAAACAAATGCCCCAACTTCTTTCTCCCCCTCACACCATCTTTGCCTGTTCTACTGTCCCAGATCAACAAGAGGCTAGAGGCCAGGAAAAGCCATCCATGCCATCCATTTGACCTGACTTGCAGACTTGGAGAGGAGGGTCTGTGATCAGCACAGACTTTGAAGGAGTCCATTGTGTGGTTAAGAACTTAAGCTTTGGCTGGGCACATGTAATTCAGTGGTTAGGGTGCCAACCACATACACCGGGGTTGGTGGGTTCGAACCCAGCCTGGGCCTGCTAAACAAAAACAACAAGAAATATAACCAGGCGTTGTGGTGGATGCCTGTAGTCCCAGCTACTCGGGAAGCTGAGACAAGAGAATCACTTAAGTCCAAGAGTTAGAGGTTGCTGTGAGCTATGATGCTACAGCACTCTACAGAGGGCAACGAAGTGAGACTCTGTCTCAAACAAAACAAAACAAAAACAAAAAACAAAAAAATTGAAAGCTTTAAGTTTTTAGTTATCTGCTTAAAACTGGTCCTGGTTCCCCCACTTAGAGGAGTCTTATGAGTTATGCAAACATTCAGCAAACTGCTGATAATACTGTCACAGAGTGAGCCAAAAATAATTGAACATTTATAAAAATTGTGCCTGAGGAATGAGGCAGGAGGAAGCAGTAACCATTTACTTTCTTTCCAGAGGGTGCCCCTGATAGGAGCTTCCTGTCAACTAAACTAATGGGGGAAGAGACTAATGATGTCTGCGAGGAAGATGAGACTTGACTTAGTGAATGTTATTAGCAGAATGTCCCCAACCCAGTGAATAATTTTTAGTAAATAAACCCAGAATCTATGAAGCAAGGCTCCCCAGGGACAGCGTCACATAAGCAATACAACTCCAGAGAGTTAACGTTCCATCCCTCCCCTAAGGCCTTCTCAGTGAACCTCACTTGAAGCGACCTGGGCTGAGAGTATGTCTCTGACTTGGGAAGGAGTAACCTGAATGCTGCCTAAGATGCCCCAGACCTCCGTCTCCCTCTGTGACTCTGAGGCACCTGAGCCCAGAATTACCAGGAAAGCTTAGTACGAGATAAGATCTCTCCTGTGGGCGAGGCTGATTGGACAAGCAAATCAGAGCAGAGCCAGGGAGCAGAGGGGAAGGGGGATGTTTAGGACACAGACTTGAAGGTCATGCAGATGCAGGTTGGATCTGGTGACTGGAGCCTTCTTGGATTTTGCACCCTGGTCATGCCTCACCCTAGTCCTACCCTAAATGGTTCCCTGGTGTAGCTCATGCAGCCATCCGTGAAGCTCCGCCAGTGACTCTTGTAATCTTGCAGACGCTCAGTGGACACCCCCTCCTTCCTGTGACTGCATCAAGCCTGTTGTCTGGCTCCTGCCTTCTCAGTGTGTGCCCCAAGGAGCAGTGAAGAGTCTTTTCACCTGAAAAGTCTCTGGCCCGGGAAAGCATCATCTGCATTCTAACAAGAATGTGGCTGAGTTGGGTAAATATCGATGTCCGAGAAGCTCTGCGTTGACTCCCTGTGGCCTCTGTGACATAGTAATGGTTGAAATGGAAGTAACAATTTGGGTCTTCATCATCCTAAAGCTGGGCTGGGAGGTGAACTTTAGTGCAAAGCACATGTACAATTGTTCTTGATGACCTTCATATAGAGCTAGTTTCCCAGACATGGATATGCTGTGATTTGAATGTGTCCCTCAAAAAAGTATGTGTTGGAAACTTAATCCCCAGGTGGGGCCCAAGGAGTGGTGACTAGGCCATGAGTGTGGAGGGAATGGGTTAAAGCCAAAATTGCTTTTGTGAAAGCTAGGAGATTTTGGCCCCCTCTTGCTCTCTCTTGCCCTCTCCTGACCTTCCACTTTCTGCCATGATATGATGCAGGAAGGCCCTCACCAGAATCTGGCCCCTCCATCTGGGACTTCCCGGCCTCTGGAACTCTGAGCTGATAAATGTCTACTCTTTGTAAATTACCTAGTCTTGGGTATCCTGTTGTACCAGCACACAATAGATGAAGACATTTTTTAATGTGCCCGATTGCTTTTATACCTCTGTGTGCCTAACTCACAGGGCTTCCGTTGAGAGAGAAGGACTCAACAGAGGCACAGCACTCGGGGTGACACCCAGGGCTGGGAAAGCACCTGCCAGCATCGCCTCTTAACTGCGTTAGGTGGGTCAGACACAGCAAGGGAAAAACTGAGTTCTGTGTGCCACTGATTTGAGTGAGTGAACTGAGAAAATGTAGCCAGCAGGGCGGCACCAGTGGCTCAGTGAGTAGGGCACCGGCCCCATATACCGAGGGTGGCGGGTTCAAACCCGGCCCCGGCCAAATTGCAATCAAAAAATAGCCGGGCGTTGTGGTGGGCGCCTGTAGTCCCAGCTACTCGGGAGGCTGAGGCAAGAGAATCGCTTAAGCCCAGGAGCTGGAGGTTGCTGTGAGCTGTGTGAGGCCACGGCACTCTACTGAGGGCCATAAAGTGAGACTCTGTCTCTACAAAAAAAAAAATAAAATAAAATGTAGCCAGCAAATGTTCTTGACTTTATGCTCCAAAATCAAAAGCATCTGACCCTATTCCTAAATTGATGTGCTTGTCATTATATTTAAAGAACCAAGAGGTAAATGAGCCAAACAACCACCACTAAGGGCGCTGCACCACAAATGGGCGTAGTTTATGTTTGCACAACTGTGTCTGAGGAGTATCGATACACA
Source organism: Nycticebus coucang (assembly GCF_027406575.1). Classification (NCBI taxonomy): domain Eukaryota; kingdom Metazoa; phylum Chordata; class Mammalia; order Primates; family Lorisidae; genus Nycticebus; species Nycticebus coucang. The sequence goes on along the minus strand of NC_069783.1, from coordinate 101,157,485 downwards.
AAGAGGATTTGTTGGATCCCAGTGCATGTTTTTCTGCCACTCTGTACCAGAAACACAGATACATAAAGGGATATTTAAAGCCATTCATTGTTGGTTATGAAAGTTCTAGGAAGTGGAGGAGAGAATTCTCTGGCTTTCTCTGCATAAAACCTGTCTATAACCTCTTGGTAGAATAGGATGCCTCAAGTTTGGCAGTAGACAAACAGAACAAAGTCAGAATTTTTTATTTTAAAATTGAACTTCATGTGTCTATTCAGTTGTGAAGGTATTGTATACAGTCTTTTATGACTATGGAGTGTTAACAGAGGGTTAAGAGGCCCATATCCAATTTATTTATAATTGTACCAACAGGTTATTTTAGGCAGGGTTAATGTTGGTGGATACAATGTTTTATAATTCCTCCCAATCAGACTTGTAGCTCAAGTCCCTGGATGTATAATTAGCAGCTCAGGTAAGTTCTAGTGTTGACATTTAGTTTTCCTTCAAAGAATTTTGAGGCTCAGTCAGGGCGCTGTGTGTTTATGGTCTTGTCACAATTTTAATACAGACACACACTGGGTCATTTACAACATGTCAGGAGCCTCATAAGGTAAGTGTTGATGCTGATGAAAGTTCTTGAAGCTGTGAATTACTAAGAGAATGAGAAATGCTATTTCAAACACTAGTTTGTGAACCTTAGCATTCATATTAATTGCATGTGAAAGCAAGACCCTTAATTTTCAGGAAACTGGCTTGAAAAACCACACAGTGAGATCTTCCCTTGTCCTGAAGAATCATAGTGTTAACACTTAGCTCCTCAGAAGAGCCCTCGTAACTCACATCAGGGAGGGGCTTTTTTCAACACTGTGCATGAGATATGTTACATTATGTTAATATAAATAAAAGTATTTTCTAAGAAAAGTGCAAGATAGTTTAAAAAAATCAAAATCCAGGGCTGGGTGCAGTGGCACATGCCTGTAAACTGAGCACTCTGGGAGGCTGAGGTGGGTGGACTGACTGAGCTCAGGAGTTGGAGACCAGCCTGAGCAAGAGCAAGACCCTGTCTCTACTGAAAATAGAAAAACTGACCAGGTGTTGCAATGGATGCCTGTAGTTCCAACTACTCAGAAAGCTAAGGCAGGTGGATCACTTTAGTCCAGGAGTTTGAGGTTGCAGTGAGCTATGAATTCATAGCTCTTTAAGCTGGGTGACAGAGCTCTGTCTCAAAAAAAAAAAAAAATTAAAAATTAAATGTAGAACAAACGAACATATTAGGAGAGTTGGGTGTGACTTTGGGGAAGGGGTGACACCAAGATCAATTCCTGAGAAGCATTCACTAGTTTGTGGCAAACTTAAAAGAACGAAAACAAAAATAAAAGATCATGAAATATGCAGACTGGGGTTCAGGTTTGGAGTTTCATTTTCAATAAATTGAGTTAAATTCCCAAAGAACTTCAAGTTAAGCTGTTTGATATGGCATTCAGATTTCGTAAAAATTTGGGCAGGACACTATAATCCTGCACTCTGAGAGGCTGAAATAAGAGAATTCCTTGAGCTCAGGAGTTCAAAACCAGCCTGGGCAAGAGTGAGACCTGGTCTCTACTAAAAGTAGAAAAATTAGCTGGGTGCGGTCTCAGGCACTTCCAGCTACTCAGGAGGCTGAGATAGTAGCATCACTTGAGCCCAGGAGTTTGAGGTTGCCGAGAGCCAGGCTGAGGCCATGACACTAGCCTGGGCAACAGAATGAGACTCTGTCTCAAAAAAAAAAAAAAAAAAAAAAAAAATTGGGTAGGAGATGTTGATAGAAGATGGCAAAAAAGATTTTTATTTTTTTTTTTGTAGAGACAGAGTCTCACTTTATGGCCCTCGGTAGAGTGCCATGGCCTCACACAGCTCACAGCAACCTCCAACTCCTGGGCTTAAGCGATTCTCCTGCCTCAGCCTCCCGCGTAGCTGGGACCACAGGCGCCCGCCACAACGCCCGGCCATTTCTTGGTTGCAGTTTGGCCGGGGCCGGGTTTGAACCCGCCACCCTCGGCATATGGGGCCGGCGCCCTACCGACTGAGCCACAGGTGCCGCCCAAGATTTTTTTTTTTTTAAAAAAGTGGAAGCCCTAAAGGCTATGATGGTGTGAAGAAACCATTTCTAGCCTTGCTCCTTTGCCCAAGCCTGTGGGTATCTCCATAGCACCATAGAAGTCTTAAGCATAACTTCTACCTGTCCCGACCAAGAGACTCGTGACGTGAGCCTTTGCTCAGAAAAAGAAGTGGCATTTCTTGATTCCTTCTTATCTGCCTTCTGCTCATTTGAGGAAGTGAACTCAAGTTGCTAAATACCTCCGTAGGTTGTGCAGCAGACCACTGGCACACCTAAGGAGGGCTCTTCATTTCCTCTCTTGAGCCCGTGTCTCACTAGGAGATCTCGGTTGGGAGTGAGGCCCAGAAAGTGAAGGGTGGGAGTTCAGTGACCACAACAAACTACAACAATTACCTGAGGCCAGAAAAAGATTCCATTATTAGGTAAGTTATAACCAGTTTACTGGGAAGCTTCTCCTTTCATGAAGAGAGATTGATGCGACCATATTATTATTTTTCCTAATTGTCAATTAGAGGGAAATCAAGAATCACATCTAAAACTGTTTGCTACAGGAGACCATGTGATAAGTTCTTGGACTTGGAAGAACATGCCAGTGAGGTGGCCATCCTTTATCCACCCACACCCCTTGCCCTTATTTAATAATTATGAATGTGAGCACACATATGCATTTTATCACTCCCTGCCCACTACTCACACACAGGCTGCCATGTCCTCACCTCTAAAACTACCACTTTCTCGTTTTCATAGACAGACAAGAGTAAAAGGGCATGAAAAACACAAGATTATGAGAGTCACCAAATCTGCCAATGCGTTCTGATTGAGTTCTTGGCAGTGTCTAAAGACAAAATTATAACAAATTTAGTTTAAAGATCTTAATTGGCCTATATTTATGATCCTAAAATCAGGTAGCACCACATCCTAGAAAACTGAATGAATGTTCTGATGATCTGAGCAGAGGATTTGGCTTTATGGACGAAAAAGGGCTGAAGAGGGCAGAAACAGAAAACAAAAAGCACATTGGTTGTTTCAAAGTTACTTTTCTATAGGGTAAAAAACAGAGGGGACTTCCTTCACTATACCAACTCAGCTTGACTGCAATCTTCTGTGTTTTAGGAAAACTGGCCCATTTCAAAGTTCAATTTGGTTATGTGGCACTTAGTGACTCCATTCTGGTTTGGTCTGGTCCACTGGGGCCCAGGGTCCTCCGAAACAGTGATCTCTCATAAACTTCTCCTCCCAGCAGAGGTGGAGAATGGATAGCAAAATGCTTCATCCTAATCCAGCAAAGGACTCAGTTGGGGACCAAGTTGAATGTTGTAGCTTTCTTTTACACTGGTGAAGTTCCCATTGCAGAGTGGTATTTTTCTATGTCCTAAGGTTTTACTTCACAGAAGCAAGAGCTTTGAATTCTCTATAAACAAAATGTATCTAATGAGTGGAAAACTGCTTTTGCCCAGAACTAAAATTATGTACCACCGGTATATACCGACCTTGGGAAGGCCTTTCATGACTTAATGTAGAGTCAATTTCATTTTCTTCAATTAAAGTGGCAGTCCTCCAACACTTTTTATCAGTTGGCAGTGAGTGCAAATTCAGCACTTATTTTCTTGGTTTAGCTGAAAGCTCTATACCCTGTTTTACACTAAAGATTTAGTAAAAATGCTTCTTTGAGGGAAATGACTCATTTGAATGTCACTAGGAAAAGTAGAGGCAATTTCAAGAGTATGATTTTTATTTCCAAAAGAGACTATTACATTACTTTGCATGGTTAATGAGAATGGAATCATTCCAAAATGAATGGACATTCTATTTCTAAATTTAAAATTCTTTGAGTTATTCAAAAATTCCCCATTACTTACCTCATTTGTCCTTTTTTTTTTGGTGGAAACTATATATTTTTCCTCAGTTGATAGTCTCAGTCTTTTATTAAATATACTGTAGGAACAGATCTTAGCTCCATGGTACCAATTTAGGTTTTCTTTCCATTAGGATTAATTTGTTTATACTCACTTTATTCCAATAACAAATATGGGGACAATGTCCAAGGAAACATTTATTTATCCTCATTTTTTTTTCTCTTTTTTGAACATTCTTCCCATTACTTTTCTCCCACTCTTAGTACATAATTAATCCTATTTTAAAATCATGCAATCCTGTTTATATTACATTAAAAAAACCGTGTCTGTGTCTACTCCATAATGCTGTAATCATCAGTTGTATGATGGCTGTTGTGTATGAAATCCTGACCTGGGTAGGATCTCCTCCACTGCCAGGAGATTGCTGCAGTCTCTCTGGGGGTTGGATGCGGGGTGTGGGGTGTGGGGGGTTTTAGGCCCTTTTCCCTGGAAGGAGTCAGTTCTTCCCACTCCCAATCTCTTCCAGGGACCTTTGATGGCCACCTAGGCATACCCCACAGCTTTTGACATTCTTAATTCCCACATAACCAACCCTGGCCTCATCATGTACAATCATTGCATTAAAGAGTTTGTGTGGCCCTGTTTACTGTCACCAAGTATGGTCTTCCCCATGAGTTGGGGGTGATAAAGAATTATCAAAATGGGGGGCAGATCACTGACAATGGTTCCATGTGACCCACCGCCAAACACTATTAGCTCTGTCTGGCTCAGCGGCTCAGACTGGGGCCCTAGATAACGGCCAAAGTTCTCCGCACTCCCGCTCAGGCCCTCCCCAAGGCAGTTCAACTCAGTGCCAAGTCCAAGGACACCAAAACAGTTCACAGGTGAGAAGATTGGGGTCCCAAGTACACAGGGCCAGCTGTGATCACACAGAAAGTGTCGGAACTGGTACTTGAAACAAGCATCTCACTCCAGAGCTCCAAGATGGGACTCAACCAAAGGAAGTCCACAGGCATGAGAACTTAAAGAGCAAGAGGAAGTGAAAGGAAAATTAGGGCAAGGAAACAGATAAAAGAAATCACCCATGAGGAAGAATCACCAGAAAACTCCAGGCAACATGAAGAACCAGTCCAGAACAACCCCGCCAAGGGACCATGAGGTAGCTACTGCAGAGGATTCCAACTATACAGAAATGTTAGGAATGACAGAAAGGGAATTTAGAATACACATGTTGAAAACAATGAAAGAAATGATGGAAACAATGAAGGAAACTGCTAATAAAGTGGAAAATAACCAAAAGGAAATCCAAAAACAGAATCAAATCAGAGATGAACGATATGAAGAATATAAAAAGGATATAGCAGAGCTGAAGGAAATGAAACAGTCAATGAGGGAACTTAAAGATGCAATGGAAAGTATCAGCAACAGGTTAGACCATGCAGAAGAAAGAATTTCAGAGGTAGAAGACAAAGTTTTTGAGATAACTCAGATAGTAAAAGAGGCAGAACAGAAGAGAGAGAAAGCAGAACGTTCCCTGTCAGAATTATGGGACTTTATGAAGCGTTCCAACATACGACTTATAGGAATTCCAGAAGGGGAAGAAGAATGCCCCGGAGGAATGGAAGCCATACTAGAGAATATTATAAAAGAAAATTTCCCAAATATCACCAAATATTCTGACACACTGCTTTCAGAGGGCTATCGGACCCCAGGTCACCTCAACTCTAACCGAGCTTCTCCAAGACACATTGTGATGAACCTTGCCAAAGTCAAGACAAAAGAAAAGATTCTGCAAGCTGCCAGGAGTAAGCGCCAGTTGACCTACAGGGGCAAATCCATCAGAGTGACCGCAGACTTCTCTAATGAAACTTTCCAAGCAAGAAGACAATGGTCATCTACCTTTAATCTACTTAAACAGAACAATTTCCAGGCCAGAATTCTGTACCCTGCTAAGCTAAGCTTCAAAATTGATGTAGAAATCAAATCATTTACGGATATACAAACATTGAGGAAATTTGCCACAACAAGACCAGCTCTACAGGAAATACTTCAACCTGTTCTGCACACTGACCACCACAATGGATCAGCAGCAAAGTAAGAACTCAGAAATTAAAGGACAGAACCTAACCTCCACACTGATGCAAAAGATAAAACTAAGCAATGGACTCTCAGAAAATAAGATGAATAGAATACTCCCACACTTATCAATTATCTCAATAAATGTTAATGGCTTGAATTCCCCACTGAAGAGACATAGATTGGCTGACTGGATTAAAAAACACAAGCCATCCATTTGCTGTCTGCAAGAAACACACCTGGCTTCAAAAGACAAATTAAAGCTCCGAGTCAAGGGTTGGAAGACAATTTTTCAGGCAAATGGAATTCAGAAGAAAAGAGGAGTTGCAATCTTATTTTCAGATACATGTGGATTTAAAGCAACTAAAGTCAAAAAAGACAAAGATGGTCACTTTATATTGGTCAAGGGAAAAATACAACAAGAAGACATTTCAATTCTCAATATCTATGCACCCAATTTAAATGCTTCCAGATTCTTGAAACAGACCTTACTCAGTCTGAGCAATATGATATCTGATAATACCATCATAACAGGGGACCTTAACACTCCTCTTACAGACCTGGACAGATCCTCTAAACAGAAATTAAACAAGGATATAAGAGACTTAAATGAGACCCTAGAACAACTGTGCTTGATAGACGCATATAGAACACTCCATCCCAAAGATAAAGAATATACATTCTTCTCATCACCCCATGGAACATTCTCCAAAATTGATCATATCCTGGGACACAAAACAAATAGCAACAGAATCAAAAGAATTGAAATTTTACCTTGTATCTTCTCAGACCATAAGGCACTAAAGGTGGAACTCAACTCTAACAAAAATGCTCGACCCCACCCAAAGGCATGGAAACTAAACAATCTTCTGTTGAATAACAGATGGGTGAAGGAAGAAATAAAACAGGAAATCATTAACTTCCTTGAGCATAACAACAGTGAAGAAACAAGCTACCAAAACCTGTGGGATACTGCAAAAATAGTTTTGAGAGGAAAATTCATCGCTTTAGATGCCTACATTCGAAAAACAGAAAGAGAGCACATCAACAATCTCACAAGAGATCTTATGGAATTGGAAAAAGAAGAACAATCTAAGCCTAAACTCAGTAGAAGAAAAGAAATATCCAAAATCAAATCAGAGATCAATGAAATTGAAAACAAAAGAATCATTCAGAAAATTAATGAAACGAGGAGTTGGTTTTTTGAAAAAATAAATAAAATAGATAAACCATTGGCCAGACTAATGAGGAATAGAAAAGTAAAATCTCTAGTAACCTCAATCAGAAACGATAAAGGGGAAATAACAACTGATCCCACAGAGATACGAGAGATCATCTCTGAATACTACCAGAAACTCTATGCCCAGAAATTTGACAATGTGAAAGAAATGGATCAATATTTGGAATCACACCCTCTCCCTAGACTTAGCCAGGAAGAAATAGAGCTCCTGAACAGACCAATTTCAAGCACTGAGATCAAAGAAACAATAAAAAAGCTTCCAACAAAAGATGCCCTGGTCCAGATGGCTTCACTCCAGAATTCTATCAAACCTTCAAGGAAGAGCTTATTCCTGTACTGCAGAAATTATTCCAAAAAATTGAGGAAGAAGGAATCTTCCCAACACATTCTATGAAGCAAACATCACCCTGATACCAAAACCAGGAAAAGACCCAAACAAAAAGGAGAATTTCAGACCAATCTCACTCATGAACATAGACGCAAAAATTCTCAACAAAATCCTAGCCAATAGATTACAGCTTATCATCAAAAAAGTCATTCATCATGATCAAGTAGGCTTCATCCCAGGGATGCAAGGCTGGTTTAACATACGCAAGTCCATAAACGTTATCCACCATATTAACAGAGGCAAAAATAAAGATCACATGATCCTCTCAATAGATGCAGAAAAAGCATTTGATAAAATCTAGCATCCTTTTCTAATTAGAACACTGAAGAGTATAGGCATAGGTGGCACATTTCTAAAACTGATTGAAGCTATCTATGACAAACCTACAGCCAATATTTTACTGAATGGAGTAAAACTGAAAGCTTTTCCTCTTAGAACTGGAACCAGACAAGGTTGTCCTCTGTCACCTTTACTATTCAACGTAGTGCTGGAAGTTCTAGCCAATACAATTAGGCAAGACAAGGAAATAAAGGGAATCCAAATGGGAGCAGAGGAGGTCAAACTCTCCCTCTTTGCTGATGACATGATCTTATACTTAGAGAACCCCAAAGACTCAACCACAAGACTCCTAGAAGTCATCAAAAAATACAGTAATGTTTCAGGATATAAAATCAATGTCCACAAGTCAGTAGCCTTTGTGTACTCCAATAACAGTCAAGATGAGAAGCTAATTAAGGACACAACTCCCTTCACCATAGTCTCAAAGAAAATGAAATACCTAGGAATATACCTAACGAAGGAGGTGAAGGACCTCTATAAAGAAAACTATGAAATCCTCAAAAAGGAAATAGCAAAGTATATTAACAAATGGAAGAACATACCATGCTCATGGATGGGAAGAATCAACATTGTTAAAATGTCTATACTTCCCAAAGCAATCTACCTTTTCAATGCCATTCCTATCAAAATACCAACATCGTACTTTCAAGATTTGGAAAAAATTATTCTGCATTTTGTATGGAACCGGAAAAAAACCCCGTATAGCTAAGGCAGTTCTCTGTAACAAAAATAAAGCTGGGGGCATCAGCATACCAGATTTTAGTCTGTACTACAAAGCCATAGTGGTCAAGACAGCATGGTACTGGCACAAAAACAGAGACATAGACACTTGGAATCGAATTGAAAACCAAGAAATGAAACTAACATCTTACAACCACCTAATCTTCGACAAACCAAACAAGAACATACCTTGGGGGAAAGACTCCCTATTCAATAAATGGTGTTGGGAGAACTGGATGTCTACATGTAAAAGACTGAAACTGGACCCACACCTTTCCCCACTCACAAAAATTGATTCAAGATGGATAAAGGACTTAAACTTAAGTCATGAAACAATAAAAATCCTCCAAGAAAGCATAGGAAAAACACTGGAAGATATTGGCCTGGGGAAAGACTTCATGAAGAAGACTGCCATGGCAATTGCAACAACAACAAAAATAAACAAATGGGACTTCATTAAACTGAAAAGCTTCTGTACAGCTAAGGAGACAATAACCAAAGCAAAGAGACAACCTACACAATGGGAAAGGATATTTGCATATTTTCAATCAGACAAAAGCTTGATAACTAGGATCTATAGAGAACTCAAATTAATCCACATGAAAAAAGCCAACAATCCCATATATCAATGGGCAAGAGACATGAATAGAACCTTCTCTAAAGATGACAGATGAATCGCTAACAAACACATGAAAAAATGTTCCTCATCTCTATATATTAGAGAAATGCAAATCAAAACAACCCTGAGATATCATCTAACCCCAGTGAGAATGGCCCACATCACAAAATCTCAAAACTGCAGATGCTGGCATGGATTTGGAGAGAAGGGAACACTTTTACACTGCTGGTGGGACTGCAAACTAATACAACCTTTCTGGAAGGAAGTATGGAGAAACCTCAAAGCACTCAAGCTAGACCTCCCATTTGATCCTGCAATCCCATTACTGGGCATCTACCCAGAAGGAAAGAAATCCTTTTATCATAAGGACACTTGTACTAGACTGTTTATTGCAGCTCAATTTACAATCGCCAAAATGTGGAAACAGCCTAAATGCCCACCAACCCAGGAATGGATTAACAAGCTGTGGTATATGTATACCATGGAATACTATTCAGCCATTAAAAAGAATGGAGACTTTACATCCTTCATATTAACCTGGATGGACGTGGAAGACATTATTCTTAGTAAAGCATCACAAGAATGGAGAAGCATGAATCCTATGTACTCAATTTTGATATGAGGACAATTAATGACAATTATGGTTATGGGGGGAAGGAAAGCAGAAAGAGGGAAGGAGGGAGGTGGGTGGAGCCTTGGTGTGTGTCACACTTTATGGGGGCAAGACATGATTGCAAGAGGGACTTTACCTAACAATTGCAATCAATGTAACCTGGCTTATTGTACCCTCAATGAATCCCCAACAATAAAAAAAAAATAAAGAATTATCAAAATGAGTAAAAGAACTTTAATCTGTTCTCCTTCTCCAAAGTAGCACCAAAAATCCCCCACATATTGTGATAACCTGTCAGACAACATAAAGTCAGGGTGGCCTTCTCTCTTGGGGTTATACACTGATTCTAAATGGCACCAGTTACTCTCACAGAGGGAGAGCCCAAGTTTCCCTGCTTCTTGCCCATCTGGGATAATGTTTTTCTAAATTCCCAATGCTTTTCTCCTGTTGTTCTCATTGACCTGATTTTGAGTTTTTCAAACACCCCACGATCTGCTTCATCCTTTATTGCCTATAGATAAAGAAAGGCTCTGTAGGCTTCACACGGGAAGCTCAGCCAGCGTGCCCTGTAAATCATTAAGATCATTCCCAACTACTGGGGTCCAGAGGGAACAGATTTTCTTTACATTCTTTTATTCTATTAACACATTTGTGTATTTCTTTCTAGTGTTTTCCATTTTGTTGTGTGAATGAGAGTGTGTATTCCCAATTGAGTCTGTATTATATACTCACCTTATACCTTGGGATTTGCTTTTGGTTTTGTTTTTAAGATTTATATTAGGAGCACTTCTTCATGTCATTAAATAATTTTTGAAAGTCAGATCCTTTGAAAATCTGATTTTTCAAACTTTAATGCATAGTGTTTGATTTTATAGGGTTACATATTTGTTATTGAATATTTTGTTTTCTACATTTTTATAAATGACTCCAGCAAAAATGTTTATATAAATACGTGAATATATCTCTACTTAATTATTTCATACATTTATTTTATCAGTGAATTTTATTATATGTGAAAAAAAGGACAAATGAGATACGTAATGGGAAATGACCCCAGCCCCCGACATTGCCATGGCCCCTATGAATATTCTATTTTACACAGCAAAGAGGACTTTGCAGGTGTGATTAAATTAAGGATCCTGAGGTACGGAGTTATCCTGGGTGGTTGGAAAGAGGCAGAGCTAAAAAGGCAGGAAGACGGTTCTCCTGGAGGGAGAATGCTGGAGGGAATGCTGCTCCACTAACACCCAGGTTTGAGCCCAGTCAGACCCATCCTGGGATTCTGACCTCCAGAACTGTAAAATGGTAAGTTTGTGTTATTTTAAGCCACTGGGTTTTGGGAATTCGTTACAGCAGCCAGCGAATACTAATGCAGTGTCTGCCTCGTCCTGACTTGCCACTCCAGCTCTTTTCACATTGTCAACATTTGCTCTTTAATGTCTGCTAATGTCCTTCCCCCCCCTACTTTTTTTTCTGCCTGCATTTCTCTGAAGACCTCTAAGTTCCAAGCGGCAACACCGTTCCCTCAGCAGCTGTGTTTTGTTCCCCGTCCTAGCATTCTCCCCATCCCCAGCCTTGGACTTGAGCCAATTACTCTGGACCCTCTGGAGGATAGAGCTGCCTGGGGCGTGGGAGGGGCTCAGCTTTGCCTCTTTGTTTTAAACACACCTTGCACTCTCTATGCCTCCCCTTCCCAAACTGTGCTGCTCTCTTGATTAGTCAATCTTTTTCTTTGCATGATAACCTGAGAAAAGTACACTCCTTTATCCCATTTTTCATATTTATGCCACTGGATAAAGGATCTGTCTCTCCCTGGCTTTCTTAAAAGTGATCGCTGTGGTGTTATTTACTTGCTGGGTTTTAAGGTGGGGTGTGGGTATGTATACATGTAATATAAACCTTTGTCTTTTCTTCTAAGATTGAATCTTTAGCTGATTAACTTCAACTAAGAAATTCCCCATCATCTAAGTCTAAATATCTTCTCTGCTACCCAAATCTCTTCTTGCTAAAGGATGTCTATGTCAACCAATCCATTCTCTACCCTTCTTCTCTGTTCTTCATCTAATCAGCCATGTCTTTTGTTTAAGGTATAGTTTATTAACCCATTCATGGCTTGATGGGCACTTGGATTGTTCCGCATCTTGGTGATTGTGAATTCAGCTGCAATAAACATTCAAGTGCAAATGTAATACTATTCAGCCATAAAGAACGAAGGAAGCTTCACTTCTTTCATATTTACCTGGATGGACTTGGAAAACATCCTCTTAAATAAAGTAACACAAGAATGGACAAGCAAGTATCCAGTGTATCAGATACTAATACGATAAACAACTACCGGTCCATACAAGAGAAAAACACAATTAAACTCAAGAAGGAGGAAAGCAGAAGGGATGAACGGGAGTGGGATTGGTGCATTCTTTTTTTTTTTTTTTTTTTTGGTTTTTTTTTTGGCTGGGGCTAGGTTTAAACCCACCACCTCTGGCATATGGGACCGGCGCCCTACTCCTTGAACCACAGGCGCCGCCCGGGATTGGTACATTCTTACCTAATGGGTACATGGAACATTTCCTGGGTGAAGGGCTCAGCAATGACTTGGACTTTACCTAACAAAACCAAACAATATAATCTAATTGTATACATTTTCGTAATAATAATAAAAAAAGTCAAGGCATACACATATGCTCAGGCCAGACTTCTAAAATCTCATCTTTTGCTAAGACTCAAAGTCATCCGAGTCTGAATATCTGTCCTCTGTGTATAAAGCTTGATTTCTCACAAGAGGAGTAGAGGTTTCCTTTCTCAATCTGGTCAATTTTTCAAAAAAGCAATTGGAACACACATTTCAAGGCCTTTGAAATCTCAGAGCTTTGTCTCAGAAATTCATGAAATAGATTTCATAAAGTTAAAATTTCATAGGAGTCATGACAATATTATTTTCCTAGTCATTCATAAAATAAATTTATGAAATGATTAAGTAGAGCTATAGTCACATATGTATATAAAAAAATTATGCTGGAATCATTTATAAAAAATGTAGAAAACAAAATAACTACTCAATAACAAATGTGTAACCCTATAAAATCAAACACTGTGCAGTAAAGTTTGAAAAATCAGATTTCGAAAGGATTGAACTTTCAAAAATTATTTAATGACATAAAGAAGGGCCCCTAATACAAATCTTAAAAGCAAATTCCAAGGTACAAGGTGAGTATATAATACAGACTCAATTGGGAAAATACACACACTCTCATTCACACACAAAATGGAAAACACTAGAAAGAAATACACAAATGTGTTAATAGCAGTTATCTCTGCATGATAGTAGTAAAGGGACTTGTTTCTTTCTTAATGTTTGCTGTATTTTCCCATTTCTCTGCAATAAAATCTATAACTTTATAATCGGGAAAAACAAAATTAAACAAAGCAGTTCTTTAAATGACAGGCAGTTCTTTTAAATGGCTAGTGAATAACAGACCAGAATGGAGACTGCCTGCTTGGGGTCCTAGTTATGGTTCCAAAGGCCACAGTCTGTGGCAAGGGCTTGAATGGTGCCTGTCCCATGGTCAGCCCCAGAGGATGTTCTGACTATAAGTGTAGTGGACACTCTTAGGTTGCAAGGCCAGTACCTCCACCTGCACAGGTGGGTGATAATTACAGGAGCTGCAGTGGCTTCCCATCAAAGGTGACCAGTCCAGGCAGCAGTAAACCTCTGAGCAAGCTGGCCAATCATCATTTTCCTCTGGGAATTATGGAAGTGAGCCTGAGAAAGGGGTTGGTCAATCTTGACTGCCTGCCCGGTCTGTAATATACCAAATTGGGAACGATTAGATTATTTCCCTACTTCTTCTTTACTCGGCCACAACCTATACCAGGGAACCCAGGTATATTCATGTACATCTCATCTTCATTTACGGAATGGCAATGAAGTCTGCAAACATAGATAAAAGTGTTTTATTAGTGTCATAATATCAATAAATACATATTAACTATGTATTATAAAAGCCTACATATTATATAAATATGCATGAGACTTGCTTCCAGACTTGGTGACCAACCTGTAGAATGAAACTGAGAAAAACAGAAACAAAGAACTCCAGATGGCATTGGAGGGGGCAGGTTCACGTGGTCCAGATGCTTGGCTCCCCTCCTGCATTAGGCTACTGTTCACCTAAACTGATCTAGGCATTTGCAGCCATTAAACCCTATTGCACACAAAATCTTTTGAGGCTGCCCATGTGGAGGAGCCAGAGCAACAGAGAAAGCTCAAAAGGGACGAGCTCCCCACAGGGTGTCAGGGGGTCAGGAGGAGATGGAGGACAAGGAGACAAAAATCCAGGGAGCAAGGAACTGACCAGAACATACTGGCCAGCTGCTGCTTATTCGTAGAAGACGAGGGGATTACCTGAGCAACCCAAATCAAGACCGCAAGGTCTTTGTAACCAGAGCCTGGTTTAACAAATTCCTCCAGGTTCAAGAATCTGCATTTCAACTTGAGCTCATTCACTTAAGATGTCAGAAACAGTCATGAGACTTCAAGAAAATCAAAATTATATTATGTGTGAACACTATGGTCTGTTAAAAGATTTTTTATAAACATTAATAGTAACAATACGCTAACTTAACTTGTTCATGGGTCTTCTTTGAGGCTATGCAAACATCTCGTTCTCCTTAAACTTCTGCCCACTAGCTGTAACATCTATCAGCAGGTCCCAACTGCTGCAAGTATTCCTGTGGTGCTTCGTTGGTCATTTTCTAGTTCCCTCATTGGGATTACATAGTGGGATATAATTATTTTTATTTTATTGCTCAAATTGTTTCACTTTAGCCCACTGGAAACTCTTTTAGATTGGTTCTTATGTCCTTTTAACGTGCTTTCTTCTTTCTTTCTCTCTCCCCTTCCTTCATTTTCTTCTTAGCATTTACTTACTTCCTGTGTCAGAAGACAGAGGACTCAGGCTCATCTTGCATTGTTCCTGCCCCAGCCTTGGTCAATGAGTCAGCGGGGCTGCTGTTAAAAAAAAAAAAAAATACCACAGACTGGGTGCCTCAAACAGCAGACATTTACTTCTCATACCTGGAGAGAGGCTGGAAGTGCAAGATCAAGGTGCTTGTAAGGGAAGTTTCCTTCTGAGGCCTTTCTCTCTTAGCTTGTAGGAGGCTGCCATCTGGGTGTGTGTTCACATGATGGAAAGAGAGAGAGAGCGCCCTCTTGTTGCCTTTTTTTATACATCACCTCATCGAACACAAAGGCCAAATACTAAATACTATCACGTTAGGGGTCAGGGCTTCAACATAGAAATTGTGGGGCAGGGGACACAAACATTCAATCTGTAACAGTGGAAATCAACCACTTCTCCAAGGACCTCTGGTTTCTTTTATTAGAAAATGATACTGTATTCAAAAACCAAGATCTGGTCATTAGGAATGTTGCTTGCTACTGGAGTGTTGCTACTTCTAGGCCTCTCCGCAGGAAGAGTTGGGACGTATATGTACATGTATATATACTAACCCATGTATACACACACACAATTGTTAATTGATTTACCAAGAGATTTTATGTTTCAGAACAGTTTTAGGTCCATAGCACAACTGAGTGGAAAGTACAGAGATTTCCCACGTGGCCCCTGCCTCCATGTACTCACAGCTGCCCCTGCTATTGCATCTCACACCAGGGTGAGACGTTTGTTACTATTAGTGAGCCTACACTGACACGGCGTTATCAAAGTCCATAGTTTACATTAGGGTTCACTTGTGCTATTGTACATTTCATGGGTTGTGACAGGTGTACAATCTCCAGCGTCATATAGAGTGGTTTCACTGGCTTAAAAATTCTCTGTGCTCCACCTACTCCTCTCTCCCTCTCCCCGGTTCCTGGCAACTACTGATCCTTTTACTGTCTCCATTTGCTTTTTTCATAATTCCATATAGTTGGAATCACACAGTTTGTAACCTTTTCAGATTTGGCATCTATCAAGTGGTAGTAACATGCACTTAAGCCTTCTCTATTTATTTTTCATGGCTTGATAGTTTAGATCACGTAAGCACTGAGTGATATTTCATTGTTGGAATGTACCATGGTTTATTTACCTACTGAAGGACAGCTGGATTGCTTTCAAGTTTTTGGAATGTCAGTTTTCCAAAGTGGCTGCACCATTTTGCATCCCCACAGTGAATGAGAGTTCCTGTTGCTCCACATCCTTGGCAGCATTTGGTGTTGTCAGTGCTCTGCATTTGGGCCATTTCTAGTAAGTGGGTATCGCTATTTAATTACGTTTTTAATTTGTAGTTTCCTAATGACATGTGATATTGAGCATCTTTTCACATGCTTATTTGACATATGTGTATCCTCTCTGGTAAGGTAGCTATGTAGCTGTTTTGCCTATTTTTTAATGTTTTTTTTTTTTTTTAATTTTTATTTTCTTAGAGTTGAGTTTTAAGAATTCTTTGTTTACTTTGGATAACAGGCCTTTATCAAATCTGTCTTTTGCAAGTATTTTCCCCCAGTTTATAGCTTGTCTTCTCAGTCTCTTGAGACAAATTTATTTTCAATAATAACTTAAAATAAAATAATATATAATAAGATATGATGTAAAATAAGTTATCATGTTATTTTTACATCTTTGTAAATATGTTAAAAAGTACGTGAGTTCATACTCAGCTTCCTGACATCACAGGCTCATGCTAGTCTTGCACTTTGTCCATTAGTATTGAGCAGTAGGAGACGAAGGAGACATTGGACCCAGCACCTTGGAGGAGCCCAGGAGGTCAGCCTGCAGGGCGTCATGGTGCCCAGTGTGGCTGTGAGCTGGATTTCCCCAGGCCCTCCCAGGGACCTTTCTCAAGACACATCAGATCTTTTTTGTCTTCAAGAGCTTATAGGAATCCTTCAAAAGGAAAGATTGTTCTTCTGCTTCTTATGTGAGGAGGAGGTAAACTTAAGCACCAGTACTCAACCCTGAAACCTAAATGGAATCATTCAACACTGGGAATGTAATACCTTGAGTGCAAAACCATTTGTAGTCTTTTTAAGAACTTTCTAGAAAATAGCAAAGCACAAGAAAAGTACCTATTGAAATGACATATTTTTTGCTATGAGCTTGGTTCCCTGAGACTTAAAGACTTGAAGATTTGTCAAAGTGATCCTCTTAGGTGTGGTGGTGGCAAAATGTGAAGTGAGTATGACAAATTAGTGGTTTGGGGGCCATTTCAGAATTGAGGGTCTGAATTCCAGCCCTGGTGCCTCGCTGACTCATAGGGAGAAATTGAAATGTGTTTTCTCAGATACACTGACGTGAGGGCTCTGACAGGTAGATGAAGAACACTCACCTGGGGCAATGGAGTGCTACAGTTGGTCTAGGGGCGGCCATGTCACACTCCAAGTATCTCTGGTTAGAGTCCCTCTGGCCTAGTTCTCTAAAACTAGAATACTGGACACACAAGAAAAGAAATGGAGGAAAATAAATCACAGCTGCCAATTTTGGCCCAGACCTTGGATCATTTATGTGGCTTTTGGCTTCAAGATTTTAGCAACAGTCAGGTTTTAAATTTTACTGGCAGCTTCCAAGGAATTTATTTTCTGGCAACAGAGGTACAGGCACAGAGAAGCTGCTGGAGCTGCCTAGGGACACTTTAGGGCCTATGGGGACAAGGCTGTACCTTCTTCATCACAGTAGGTGTCAGCTGTCACTGAAGATGATTGTTTTCCTGACACTTTTGCCAACAGCAGAATCAGAAAAGGCCTTTCCACTATTTTTATTCTTTGTTCAGTTATGTATAATTTTTACTATGCATGTTCTTTGCTTAAAAATATTAATGTCCACTAATTCCACATTTAAGAATTTATCCTAGGTATATATTGAGAAATGTACACAGAACTATTTACAACCTGTTATGCTCATTATATATTTTTGTACATTATCTCAAAATGTTAAACAATCTAAAATTTTTTTTTGTAGCATTTTATTTTCTTACACAATGACCGTGTTGCTGGGGCCTAATATTGTCACATAACAGTAGAAAACCAAAATGTGACATCTCTTAAAGAATTGAGAATTGTGTACAAAAACCTTACATAAATTAAAAGGATGAATACATTTTCAGGTATAGATGCAAATTGCTTCCAACTCATGCCAAGTAATCGCCCATGGTATTCTGACAGGAAAACATCAGGTTAAGAACTGGTAACTGGATCCCAAAGCCTTGGACTTTTCAACCCTGTTAGACCAGCAAGACAGGAGTGACTATTAGGCTGGAATCTTGCCAGCCCCTGGAGATCCTGGAATAGTCAGCTCTGCTTTAGTCCGTGCACAAATTGAGAGACTGATAGCCACACAGAATTCACCAGGACACAGATTTCTCTTCCACAAGATTGTTCTCTTGCCTCAGCCAGAGGTGACTAAGCCACAGGTCTCAGGGGTTCAAATCAAAGACATGTACAGAGCATTAAACATATCAAGGGAACAGTAAACTTGAATGCAAGTCAAAATCAGCAACAAGTTCTACAATCCAGTGCTTATACCAGATACAAGTTTCAAGGATAATTTCTTGTCAAAGGCATCTTCAGTTTTGTGAGGCCAGTGTCAAGTGTGTATTTGCCAGAGCACAGCTGTACTTGTGAACCAGCTCATGCTGCAGGCACTGTGCATCTGCTTGCAGTGGGTTCAAAAGCATTTGCAGTGAACTATGCAGGGTGATGACTCGTGGTACTCCTGCTCCCTGATCCACATCTGCTGGAAGGTGGACGGTGAAGCCAGGATGGAGCCGCCAATCCATACCAAGTACTTGCACTCTGGGGACGTGATGATCTTGATCTTCATGGTGCTGGACAGTGATTTTCTTCTGCATCCTGTCGATGACACCTGGGTACATGGTGGTGCCACCAGACAGCACTGTGTTGGCATACAGGTGCTTGTGGAAGTCCACGTCACACTTCATGATGGAGTAGAAGGTTGTCTCGAGGATGCTGCAGGATCCCACACCCAGGAAGGTGACTGGAAGAGTGACTCTGGAACCGCTCATTGTCAATGGTGATACCTGGCCATCAGGGAAGATGGTAGCAGTTCTCCAGGGAGGAAGAGGACACAGCAGTGGCCACCACCTCCTGCTTGAAGTTCAAGGTGAGGTAGCACAGCTTCTCCTTGATGTCTGGCATGATCTCGCGCTCAAGCAGTGGTGGTGAAGCTGTAGCCATCCTCCTTGGGGGTCTTCATGAGGTAGTCAGTCGGTCAGGCCAGCCAGGTCGAGATCCAGGATGGCATGGGGGAGGGTGTACCCCTCGTAGATGGGCACCGTGTGTGTGGGTGATCCTGTCTCTGGAGTACACCATGATGCCAGTGGTCTGTCCAGATGTGTCAGGGACAGAACGGCCTGGACGGCCACATACATGGCTGGGGTGTTGAAGGTCTCAAACATGACCTTGATCATCTTCTTTCTGTTGGCCTTGGGGTTCAGGGAGCCTATGCCAGCAGCACCAGGTGCTCCTTGGGGCCACACACAGCTCATTGTAGATGGTATGGTGCCAGATCTTTGCTATGTTATCCCAGTTGGTGACCATGCTGCGCTTGATGGGGTACTTTAGCCTCAAGATACCATGCTTGCTCTGGGCCTGGTCGCCCACATATGAGTCCTTCTGGCCCATGATGTCCACCATCATGCCCTGGTGCCAGGGGTGCCCAATGATGGAGGGGAACATGGCTCTGGGGGCGTCCTCCCAGCAAAGTCAGCTTTGCACATGCCAGAGCCATTATCAATGACTCGCACAGTGATTTCTTCTTCCATCGCAATCCGAGGAGCAGAGAAATGGCAGGAAAACATCCAGCATAAACCAGAAGTGGTGAGTCTAAACAATCTAAATGTTAATCATGGTTAAAGTATGTTACTATCACTCATTGGTATGATGGAATACGATGCAATTATTTTCAATTTTTTTCAAAGTCTAATTTGATGTTATTTTTATCACTCCAATAGGATCTCTCCTACCTGTGTGCAAGAGAGACCTTATCAGACTGAAGAAAATATTCTAAAGCTGATTAGTGATGATAGGTGCATGACATGGTAAATTTACCAAGCATTGAATTATACCATTGAAATGGGTGCAAAATATGTCTTAATGAAGCTGTGAAATGTTGCTAATTCCTGGGCACCTAGAATATCACTGTAATCCATTGGTCAGAGTGGGGGCATCACAAAGATTAGTAAAAAGTACAATGTTGATGGGAGATCCCTTGGCAGTTGTTGAAATATCAATCTTGGCTCCTTCTAGGACTATTGTTGTAGTTTCTAGCTCCAAGTTTCTCCTAGAAGAATAAGCACACTCAGAATAATTATTTTTAGTACCTGCAATGATTCCCATACTGCTCCCTGAGACATTGAGTAGGGAGAGGAACTTACAAGAGATGAACATGTTAATAACAATGAAATCATGTTCTGTACCTACCAGTTAGGAAGAAGCAGATACCCAAAATGACAATGGAAATGGGCAGCCAAAGGGTGGGTGATGAATGCCATGGACTTGCATTAAGTCTTAGGGTGTCTGCCAGGATACTCCTCTCCATCCTCACAAGTGAAGGCCAAGCTGCTAAACCCAGAGCTCCCTACCACCATGGAGAGGGAACGATTGGACTTTGGAAGCAATAGAAACATTCCATAACTTTTGGATGGAATGCTCAGGTTCATTTACCAGTTTTCCAAATTATTCCTGACTGATACTCAGGAAAAGAAAGCTTTTCAAGTGATCCAGCTGCAGAGAAAGCCACTGGATCAATCGACTTACATGCTGGTGCAGCCAATGAAGGGCCAAGTGCCCACAACAGGCTGGGCTGCTGTCTCAGGCCTGGGGTGAGTCCCAGTGCAGAAGAAGAGGCCATACTTCTCAGCACCAGCATTACCTTTCCTTTGAGAAACAGCTCTTTGTTTGCTCTGAGGCCCTGTAGATGCTGAGTGTCCAACTTTATCGCTATGGGAGCTATTGACTGCCAAACCAAGCCCCAAACCCAAACTCTCTCCCCATGTCAGTGCCTTTAACAGGAGCAAGAGAGCTACTTTATCAAATCTCCCATGCCAAGTTCTGGCCAATGAGACCAGTCTCCAGGGGCATCTGACAAAGATCTTCCTCTCCTGATAAAGAGATGCTGCACCAGGATGACTCTTTTTCTGCTTTCTCCTGCCTGGAATGTGGATGTCTAAAGATGAAGGAGACATTTTAAAACCAAAATCAAAAAGCTGAAAAACACAATTCTGTCTCAAGACTGTGACATAGAAACTCTGCCTGAGTTTCTGGCTTGAAGATCTTGAACTTACAAGCTCTTTTTTTTTTTTTTTTTTTTTTTTGGCCGGGGCTAGGTTTGAACCTGCCACCTTCGGCATATGGGACCGGCGCCCTACTCCTTGAGCCACAGGAGCCGCCCGAAGATCTTGAACTTAAGAATGAAACATTAGGGAGGAGAGCAAGATGGCGGCTGAGTAACAGCTTCCTTGCATCTGGGCACCATGAGTCCGGGGAGATAGGACTCCAGGCATCTCTGGCTGGTGGATCTGCCTATCATCACCCCTGTTAGGACCCATCACCCCTGTTAGGACCCACCCCCCAGCGAGAGACTTCTGGACCCCAAGAGGAGGACTAAAACAGTGGAAAACCAGCAAGTGGTCGCGTGTGTTCAATTGGTCTAAACCCGCCCGCAACTGTAAGTTCAGTAGCAGCGAGACTGCAAACTGGAAAGGCCTTATCGGTGAACTGTTTTGGTGTCTTTGGACTTGGCACTCAGTTGAGCTGCCTTGGGGAGAGCCTGAGCGGGAATGCGGAGAACTTTGGCTGTTACCTAGGGCCCCAGTCTGAGCTGCTGAGCCAGATGGAGCTAATAGTGTTTGGCTGTGGGCCACAGGGAGCCATTGTGAGCGATCTGCCCTGGCAAGCTCCGCCCTCAGGGTCGCAGAGCTAGAATCTGGTGGGAGCTGGTAACCCAGCACCGAGTAGCCTAAGGGTGGGGTCTGAGCTGCCTTGCAGCCCTAACCCTCAGGGGCAGAGTGAGACTGGTTTTGGCACACTAGGTAAGTGGGTAGCCACTTCAGCAGTGATTCCAGCGACAAGCATTTTCCTGGGAAGGCTTCTGCTCAGCAAGTTTACAAGTTCAAAGTGCCTTTTAAGTGGGCTGAAGAGAGATTTAGGGTGTCTACCTGCTGGGGTTTGAGAAATCAGCAGCCTCCAGTCGTATCAGAACTGTGATTAACATCTCATACCCCAGAAGACCATGTGTTGCCCAGACAATATTCAACAACATATACATACTGCTTTGTTTTTGTTGTGTTTTGGGTTTTTTTTTTTTTTTTTGGTTTGGTTGTTTTTTTGTTTATTTTGATGTTGTTGATGTTGTTTTGTTTTTTAATTTCAACCTTTTCCATACAGATCATTTTTCTTTCTCAATTTTCCTAGTTTAATTATAATTTCCCATTGCTGCCTTTTTTAATAACTAGAACTTCATTTTTCCTACTGTTTCTACCGCTATTATTTGTTTTTTTCACCCAATTTTATCCCGTAAAGTTTTCTGTTTGCTTGTTTTGGTTTGATTTATGGCATTTTTGTCTTTCCTCTCTACTTGGTGGAGGTAGGGTACTATGTCTGATCAGGTTAGCAAAGAGCTGCTGACCTCAAGGAAACCACCCAACTGGGCACCCCCAGAAGGTGGTTTTCTTTTTTAAGGTTGTGTCAAAGTACCATACTGTACACCTATATTGCTCTGTTTCACTATTTCTGTGCCTCTCTTCTTTTTGTCAATATTCCTTTTAACCATCCCCTCTCCATTCTCTATTTTTTTTTTCTTTTCACTCAGTCCTCCTTTCTTTCATCCCTTTCTTGCTCTTCAACCTTCTTACCCTTCTGGTCCTGTACCAAAAGGACTCATCTAACCCGTAGTCCACAGGCACGAGAACTTAAAGAGCAAGAGGAAGTGAAAAGAAAATGAGGGCAAGGAAACAGATAAAAGAAATCACTCATGAGGAAGAATCACCAGAAAAATCCAGGCAACATGAAGAACCAGTCCAGAACAACCCCACCAAGGGACAATGAGGTAGCTGCTGCAGAGGATTCCGCCTGTAAAGAAATGTTAGGAATGACAGGGAATTTAGAATACACATGATGAAAACAATGAAAGAAATGATGGAAACAATGAAGGAAACTGCTAATAAAGAGGAAAATAACCAAAAGGAAATCCAAAAACAGAATCAAATAAGAGACGAACGATATGAAGAATATAAAAAGGATATAGCAGAGCTGAAGGAACTGTAACAGTCAATTAGGGAACTTAAAGATACAATGGAAAGTATCAGCAACAGGTTAGACCATGCAGAAGAAAGAATTTCAGAGGTAGAAGACAAAGTTTTTGAGATAACTCAGATAGTAAAAGAGGCAGAAAAGAAGAGAGAGAAAGCAGAACATTCACTGTCAGAATTATGGGACTTTATGAAGCGTTCCAACATACGAATTATAGGAATTCCAGAAGGGGAAGAAGAATGCCCCAGAGGAATGGAAGCCATACTAGAGAATATTATAAAAGAAAATTTCCCAAATATCACCAAAAATTCTGACACACTGCTTTCGGAGGGATATCGGACCCCAGGTGACCTCAGTTCTAACAGAGCTTCTCCAAGACACATTCTGATGAACCTGTCCAAAGTCAAGACAAAAGAAAAGATTCTGCAAGCTGCCAGGAGTAACCGCCAGTTGACCCACAGGGGCAAATCCATCAGAATGACTGCAGACTTCTCCAATGAAAATTTCCAAGCAAGTAGGCAATGGTCATCTGCCTTTAATCTACTTAAACAGAACAATTTCCAGCCCAGAATTCTGTACCCTGCTAAGCTAAGCTTCAAAATTGACGGAGAAATCAAATCATTTACGGATATACAAACATTGAGGAAATTCACCACAACAAGACCAGCTCTACAGGAAATACTTCAACCTGTTCTGCACACTGACCACCACAATGGATCAGCAGCAAAGTAAGAACTCAGAAATTAAAGGACAGAACCTAACCTCCACACTGATGCAAAAGATAAAACTAAGCAATGGACTCTCACAAAATAAGATGAATAGAATACTACCACACTTATCAATTATCTCAATAAATGTTAATGGCTTGAATTCCCCACTGAAGAGACATAGATTGGTTGACTGGATTAAAAAACACAAGCCATCCATTTGCTGTCTGCAAGAAACACACCTGGCTTCAAAAGACAAATTAAAGCTCCGAGTCAAGGGTTGGAAGACAATTTTTCAGGCAAATGGAATTCAGAAGAAAAGAGGAGTTGCAATCTTATTTTCAGATACATGTGGATTTAAAGCAACTAAAGTCAAAAAAGACAAAGATGGTCATTTTATATTGGTCAAGGGAAAAATACAACAAGAAGACATTTCAATTCTAAATATCTATGCACCCAATTTAAATGCTCCCAGATTCTTGAAACAGACCTTACTCAGTCTGAGCAATATGATATCTGAAAATACCATCATAACAGGGGACTTTAACACTCCTCTTACAGAGCTGGACAGATCCTCTAAACAGAAATTAAACAAAGATATAAGAGATTTAAATGAGACCCTAGAACAACTGTGCTTGATAGACGCATATAGAACACTCCATCCCAAAGATAAAGAATATACATTCTTCTCATCACCCCATGGAACATTCTCCAAAATTGATCATATCCTGGGACACAAAACAAATATCAACAGAATCAAAAGAATTGAAATTTTACCTTGTATCTTCTCAGACCATAAGGCACTAAAGGTGGAACTCAACTCTAACAAAAATGCTCGACCCCACCCAAAGGCATGGAAATTAAACAATCTTCTGTTGAATAACAGATGGGTGCAGGAAGAAATAAAACAGGAAATCATTAACTTCCTTGAGCATAACAACAATAAAGACACAAGCTACCAAAACCTGTGGGATACTGCAAAAGCAGTTTTGAGAGGAAAATTCACTTTAGATGCCTACATTCGAAAAACAGAAAGAGAGGGCATCAACAATCTCACAAGCCAAGTTATGGAATTGGAAAAAGGACAACAATTGAAGCCTAAACTCGGTAGAAGAAAAGAAATATCCAAAATCAAATCAGAGATCAATGAAATTGAAAACAAAAGAATCATTCAGAAAATTAATGAAACAAGGAGTTGGTTATTTGAAAAAATAAATAAAATAGATAAACCATTGGCCAGACTAACAAGAAATAGAAAAGTAAAATCTCTAGTAACCTCAATCAGAAATGATAAAGGGGAAATAACTGATCCCACAGAGATACAAGAGATCATCTCTGAATACTACCAGAAACTCTATGCCCAGAAATTTGATAATGTGAAGGAAATGGACCAATATTTGGAATCACACCCTCTCCCTAGACTTAATCAGGAAGAAATAGAGCTCCTGAACAGACCAATTTCAAGCACTGAGATCAAAGAAACAATAAAAAATCTTCCAACCAAAAAATGCCCTGGTCCAGATGGCTTCACTCCAGAATTCTATCAAACCTTCAAGGAAGAGCTTAGTCCTGTACTGCAGAAATTATTCCAAAAAATTGTGGAAGAAGGAATCTTCCCCAAAACATTCTATGAAGCAAACATCACCCTGATACCAAAACCAGGAAAAGACCCAAACAAAAAGGAGAATTTCAGACCAATCTCACTCATGAATATAGATGCAAAAATTCCCAACAAAATCCTAGCCAATAGATTACAGCTTATCATCAAAAAAGTCATTCATCATGATCAAGTAAGCTTCATCCCAGGGATGCGAGGCTGGTTTAACATGCGCAAGTCCATAAACGTTATCCACCATATTAACAGAGGCAAAAATAAAGATCACATGATCCTCTCAATAGATGCAGAAAAAGCATTTGATAAAATCCAGCATCCTTTTCTAATTAGAACACTGAAGAGTATAGGCATGGGTGGCACATTTCTAAAACTGATTGAAGCTATCTATGACAAACCCACAGCTAGTATTTTACTGAATGGAGTAAAACTGAAAGCTTTTCCTCTTAGAACTAGAACCAGACAAGGTTGTCCTCTGTCACCTTTACTATTCAACGTAGTGATAGAAGTTCTAGCCAATACAATAAGGCAAGACAAGAAAATAAAGGGAATCAAAATGGGAGCAGAGGAGGTCAAACTCTCCCTCTTTGCTGATGACATGATCTTATACTTAGAGAACCCCAAAGACTCAACCACAAGACTCATAGAAGTCATCAAAAAATACAGTAATGTTTCAGGATATAAAATCAACGTCCCCATGTCAGTAGCCTTTGTATACACCAATAACAGTCAAGATAAGAAGCTAATTAAGGACATAACTCCCTTCACCATAGTTTCAAAGAAAATGTTAGGAATATACCTAACAAAGGAGGTGAAGACCTCTATAAAGAAAATTATGAACTCCTCAGAAAGGAAATAGCAGAGGGTATTAAGAAATGGAAGAACATACCATGCTCATGAATGGGAATAATCAACACTGTTAATATGTTTATACTTCCCAAAGTAATCTACCTATTCAATGCCATTCCTATCAAATACCAACATCGTACTGTCAAGATTTGGAGAAAATGATTCTGCGTTTTGTATGGAACTGGAAAAAAACCCATATAGCTAAGGCAGTTCTTAGTAATAAAAGTGAAGCTGGGGGCATCAGCATACCAGATTTTAGTCTGTACTACAAAGCCATAGTGGTCTAGACAGCATGGTACTGGCACAAAAACAGAGACATAGACACTTGGAATCAAATTGAAAACCAAGAAATGAAACTAACATCTTACAACCACCTAATCTTTGATAAACCAAACAAGAACATACCTTGGGGGAATGACTCCCTATTCAATAAATGGTGTTGGGAGAACTGGATGTCTACATGTAAAAGACTGAAACTGGACCCACACCTTTCCCCACTCACAAAAATTGATTCAAGATGGATAAAGGACTTAAATTTAAGGCATGAAATGATAAAAATCCTCAAAGAAAGCATAGGAAAAACACTGGAAGATATTGGCCTGGGGAAAGACTTCATGAAAAAGACTGCCATGGCAATTGCAACAACAACAAAAATAAACAAATGGGACTTCATTAAACTGAAAAGCTTCTGTACAGCTCAGGAGACAATAACCAAAGCAAAGAGACAACCTGCACAATGGGAAAGGATATTTGCATATTTTTAATCAGACAGAAGCTTGATAACTAGGATCTATAGAGAACTCAAATTAATCCACATGAAAAAAGCCAACAATCCCGTATATCAATGGGCAAGAGAAATGAATAGAACCTTCTCTAAAGATGACAGATGAATGGCTAACAAACACATGAAAAAATGTTCATCATCTCTATATATCAGAGAAATGCAAATCAAAGCAACCCTGAGATACCATCTAACCCCAGTGAGAATGGCCCACATCACAAAATCTCAAAACTGCAGATGCTGGCATGGATGTGGAGAGAAGGGAACACTTTTACACTGCTGGTGGGACTGCAAACTAGTACAACCTTTCTGGAAGCAAGTATGGAGAAACCTCAAAACACTCAAGCTAGACCTCCCATTTGATCCTGCAATCCCATTACTGGGCATCTACCCAGAAGGAAAAAAATCCTTTTATCATAAGGACACTTGTACTAGACTGTTTATTGCAGCTCAATTTACAATCGCCAAAATGTGGAAACAGCCTAAATGCCCACCAACCCAGAAATGGATTAACAAACTGTGGTATATGTATACCATGGAATACTATTCAGCTATTAAAAAAAAATGGAGACTTTACATTCTTCGTATTAACCTGGATGGACGTGGAAGACATTATTCTTAGTAAAGCATCACAAGAATGGAGAAGCATGAATCCTATGTACTCAATTTTGATATTAGGACAATTAATGGCAATTAAGGTTATGGAGGGGGAGGAAAAGCAGAAAGAGGGATGGAGGGAGCGGGGTGGGGCTTTGGAGTGTGTCACACTTTATGGGGGCAAGACATGATTGCAAGAGGGACTTTGCCTAACAATTGCAATCAATGTAACCTGGCTTATTGTACCCTCAATGAATCCCCAACAATAAAAATAAAATAAAATAAAATAAAATAAAATAAAATAAAGTAAAATATAAAAAGAATGAAACATTATGCCTGAATGAATTGTGGGAAGATGGCTGACTAGAAGCAGCTTTCACCAGAGGCTCATGCTCAAAAACAAAAAGCCAAGAGAAGAGCAAAGATGCAGCCCTTTGTTACTGAGCCTGTATGCCCCACAATTTATTTCTATGGGAGAAAAACAAAGCCCCATGTGCTTGAGTTGCCCTGTGGTGGATTCCGTGTTGTTTGCATGGTGAAACATCCCTATAAGATAAACCAGGGGGCCATGTGACCTGAGCTCACTGCACCAACCCGGACACTATCAGCTCCATCTTACATAAGCTTTGCACTTCATCATCTAAGTAAGCCTGGAGACCTGCTCTTGCTCTCGGAGGTCCTCCTCCCTTCACCTTTGTCTTCAGGTGAAATTCCCAATGAATAGCTAGTTGATTACAAGGAACAGACACCTCAGTGCTGCATCACAGCCCCAGTTGAGCACTATAGCCCCACACAGTGGTGGCACTATAAGACAGTGGAGGAGGGATATCTCTGCAATAAGCAGAACTTCAAGGCATGTACTTCATTCCCCACATTTCCTGGCATTAGATGTGGCCAGGAAATGGGCTGCACTGATTGCAGCTGAGTGCCTTGACCCCACAGCCAAGGATTTAGAAGGAACCTGTGGAACTAGGGAGCCAAGGTTTGGAGAAGAGGATGTGATTGTCTTTCTGGAATGTCTTGGAGTGTCAGAATATCTGTGCTCCATGTGGCTGATGACCTGTCAATGAGATGTCCTCCTCTGGAGTGCTGGTCAGCATCTTTCTCCAGCCACCCAACTGCTGGCTTGGTGGGAATCTGGAGAGCAGACAAATGCTAGGATACAGCCAATACGTGGGCTCAAAGGCAATTTTACCAAGATCACATTGCTATCCCCACTGCAAAGTGCCCACCATTCACCAAACTGTGGGCAACTGCCAGCTCTCGCTGACACACTGACCTCACAGGGCTCCTTCTGTCACAGAAGCACAACTGCTTCGCGGCACTGGAATGACTACTGACCACACCTCGTGCTTCAGCATCACCATCCCTAGGTTTTCTATACATCTTATATAAATAAATTTTATAAACAAAAGAAAAGAAGGCAATTCATTGATGTTTGTGGAATTGACTGCTCTAACCAGGTGTACTATCATCCAGATGTAGGCAGTATGGAAACTGGGAAATAGTCAGTAGACCTTCCATAGTTGACCAACTCCCTACACTGACCACCTCCTTAAATTGACCCAACTTTCATAGACTGGACATGCGCCACACATGCATATCAGTACAATAGGCCTCGTTCCTTACCGTGACCACCTCCATGTGTTGATTAGTTTGTTATAGTCTCTGAGGTGGTCAACTTACAGAGATTCTACTGGATATAAAAAACTCAGTTTTGGCCCCAGTGGGAGAAAAACCTCTTGCAAGGTTTTCCTTGCTGGGATGCTGTCCTGTGGGTGCAATATGTCCACAAACCCAGCAATCAATATGTGGTGGTTTCTCACTCTTGGACAAAATACATGGCTCTGAGGCTGAGAATAAAGGGAGTGTGGCCCATGATTGGACTAAATGTCTAATGGAACATTTTTATTCCCAGTTTCTGCAATTCAGGGCTCTTCTTGTTTCGAGGTTTGTTAGCCATGAAAGAAACATTTCTAGTATGGAACACAGAAATGTCTCCAACTACTTGGCCATTTGAGCTTTCATACTATTTGGAAAAAAAAAAAAAAGTAGTGAGGAGAAGCTGTAGTGTTTTGCAAGGCACAGCTCCTGGCTATGGAGGAAATACTGAGTTCTGCTACACAACAGCACTGGAAAGGAGTGGAGCCAGTGATCACCCAGATCCACACTACCACGCCTACTGCTATAACTGTGTGTGGGCTACTTACTACACCAAGGATTGAGACTCTTGAGTAATGATAAGTTGAGTTATCCCGATGGGGTAAACAACAACTGAGTTATTGGCTGAAGCAGGAAGGATCATGGAATAGATTACGGGGAATGTGGTCTCTAGTGATACTTTCTTCCCTGCTGGGTCATGCATATGTTCATATATTTTTTAATGATCTTTTTCTTTCCTGCCTTTTTTCCCATATCACACCCAGGTGTTCTGGTGGTATTAGCCCTGAAACTGAGAGCAAATATTGCAGAGCATTGAGAGGGCATCATGATTAATTAAGAAGATTGTGTATTGCCCAAGAGATTTGGAGTTGGTTGAAGCAAATGATAATGACTTGGATTATACTCCATAGGGATTGCCATGCTAGCAGTCACAGAAGGAGTGGTTATATTATTTCAGGCAAGAGGGCCAACAGTATAAGGATAAAAGAAAGATATACACAGATTCATAGCGGTGATCTGGAAATAGTTAACATTTTTGTGAGGAGGGTTGCTACCCCGATTCAGACACTCTTCCAGTTTTGGAAGAATGCCTTGTTATGAGTCCTTATGGGAGTTAGAGCCCTCCTTGCCAGTATGGAGCAGGGAGAGACCAGATGCTTCCTCTTGGTGGCCTCTGCCAGCAACCTGAGGTGTGGGCACACAGCCTAGGCTGGAGAAAGTGGATCTTCTTCCCCAGGACTCTGCATCCTGCTTCTCGGGTAAGTCTATTAGACAGCTGGGATATGAGTCCTGATGGGATCCCAGCCAGACTACACTTGGCAGTGAGCTTAGCTCTGTCTGGCTGCCGAGCTTCCTGCTTCTCTCAAGACTTGTTCTTCAGCCTTCTCACTGTCACTGTAAACTATTCAGCACCCCTCCTTTTCTAATCAACTGACCAAAGTCAGTTTCTATCACTTGCAACCAAGAATCCTGACTACTATGCCAAGTAATTTTTCTTTGTTCTGTGCACTCCTCAAAAATGAAGCATTTTTTTCTACCAACAACCTGTTTTTCTTGCTGCAACTACTTGAAGTAGTCAATAATATCATATGTGGCCTAATGATTGCATAATTATTCTAGTATTCTTATGCTTACACACAACCAAATCAGGTCCAACTTAATAATGTCTAAGAATATTAGAAAATTGTCAAAAAAACAATGAAAATGTTTTCACAATCAATGTGTGGTGACACACTTTTATCACTCATCATATGAGATCCCAAGAAAGAATGTTGTTACCCTTCAAGAGTTATTCTGATGGAATAACTGAAGTACTACATGTACTCAAGGTTTAAAAATATTTCTAAGGAAAGAGTGGTTGACGCCAGGTTGCAGTTGCAAGAATGCCTGCACAGAAAGGTAAAATTCACCTGTGGCATCTAGGAAAAAATAAGAGCATTACTTTAAGCATGATTGTGGCATATGCAAAGGCCTAGAGATACTTCACACACTGTGTCGGGGAGCTACAAGGTGTCTGAAGAGGCTGGGACAAAGCTTAGGAAAAGGGCAATGAAGGGAAATGAAACTAGAGTGTTGGGCAAAGGCCAAGTTGTGGACAGCTCTGAGATTTTCCTAAATGTGAGAAGAATGTACTAGTTTCCCAGAGCTGTCATAACAAAGTACCACAGACTGGGTGGCTTGAACAACAGATGTGTATTTTCTCACAGTTCTGAGGCTGGAAGCCTGAGATCATGATGTTGGCAGGGTCAGCTCCTTGGGAGTCCTTCCTCCTGGGCTATGGATGCTGTCTTCTTTCTGTGGCTTCCCACGTGTGTCTGTGTCTGAATCTTCTCTTCTTCTTTTTTTTTTTTTTTGGTTTTTGGCCAGGGCTAGGTTTGAACCCTCCACCTCCGGCATATGGGACCGGCGCCCTACTCCTTGAGCCACAGGCACTGCCCTGAAGCTTCTCTTCTTATAAGAACTCTAGTCAGATTAGAGTAGGGCCCATCCTAAAGATGTTATTGCAACTTAATTATCTCTTTAGAGACGGTGTCTCTAAGTAGTCACATTCTGAGGTACTGGGGACTATGAACTTTAGTGGGGGTAACATTCAGCCCCAGAATGAGGAACACAGAAGAGTTTAAGCAAAACAGAGGCACTATCAGCCATTTACAAGGGCTGCTTGAATGACAATCTGATGCTGTAAATATGTGCATATAATTAAGATCAAAATATCCAATTGCCTACGGCAAGAAATCAGGTTAAGTAAAATAACATCTTCAAACTAGTTCCTGTTGGACAAATTAAAATCCGAATTACCCTAACCCATTTTAGCCTCAACTGGGCTTTGATTTAAATGCAGATCACACAATGGCCAGAAAGGAGAGGTAAAAGGGCATGGGAGAAAACATACTGAAAACTAATTTTAAAAAATTTTAAACAGTCAGTCTCAGTGTTGCTGTTTTCAGATAATGAAATTTAAATTTCTCGGAGAGTTTTCTCTTAGACCAGTACAGTGTTAATGAGGGTGTGGACAGATTGGGAGGCAGAGGCAGTTTTATGCTTTGAAACATAAGCATAAAAACCTTAGAATGCCCACGTATTTCCCCATTTTATTCCACAATTGATTTTAGACAACCAAGCTCATTTTTAATCATCAAGTTTTAAATGGCTTTCATTTCAAGATCCAAAAGACTATTTCAAAACATGATCTCTCATCTTTATTGCTCTAATTCCACTAAAAATCTGGAATTATCAGTTTTTTGAAAGCTATAAATTCCAATAATTATATTCCTCAGAGCACATGTCACAGTGTTCTGGGTGTATTGTGTATATTGTTCAAATAGTATATTTTATTTGATTATTAAAATAAGGATTATTGACTCAAATTTCATATGTATTAAAATCATATAAAATGTATATGCAAATATATAAAGGCATACATTTTGTATTACATGACAAGATTTATTTCAAAGCATTTTGAAACTATCAGTAGTTACACCAACAGAAAACACAGTACAAGTCTAGTTGACTCATGGTTAAAAAAAACTTGAGGAATCATTTATAAAGATATCACAGCTGTTAATCAAATGTTGAAAATTAGCAGAAATGATAAAGGTAGTCAAGCTGGAGAACTCAAAAGATGACTTTCAGAAATTTGCACATGAATAAAAAAACTTGAGGAGCAAGATGGCAGCCAAGTAACAGCTTCCTTGCATCTGGGCACCGTGAGTCTGGGGATATAGGTCTCCAGGCATCTCTGGCTGGTGGGATCTGCCTATCATCACACCTGAGAGGATACAGGGAGTCAGCGAGAGACTTCTGGACCCCAAGAGGAGGACTAAAACAGTGGAAAACCAGCAAGTGGTCGCGTGTGTTCAATCCGTCTAAACCCGCCCGCAACTGTAAGTTCAGTAGCAGCGAGACTGCAAACCAGAAAGGCCTTACCTGTGAACTGTTTTGGTGTCTTTGGACGTGGCACTCAGCTGAACTGCCTTGGGGAGAGCCTGAGCGGGAGTGCAGAGAACTTTGGCCTTTGTCTAGGGCCCCAGTCTGAGCTGCTGAGCCAGACGGAGCTAATAGTGTTTGGCTCTGGGTCACAGGCAGACATTGTGAGCGATCTGCCCCGGCAAGCTCTGCCCTCAGGGTCGCAGAGCTGGAATTGGGTGGGAGCTGGTAACCCAGCGACCAAGTAGCCTAAGGGCGGGGTCTGAGCTGCCTTGCAGACCTAACCCTCGGGGGCAGAGGGAGACACAGGGTAAGTGGATAGCCACTTCAGCAGTGATTCCAGCAACAAGCACTTCCCTGAGAAAGCTTCTGCTCAGTAAGTGAACAAATTCAAAGTGCCTTTTAAGTGGGCTGAAGAGAGATTTAGGGTGTCTACCTGCTGGGGTTTGAGAAACTAGCAGCCTCCAGTCATATCAGAAATGTGATTAACATCTCATACCCCAGAAGACCACGTGTTGCCCAGACAATATTCAATAACATATACATACTGCTTTGTTTTTGGTTATGTGTGTGTTTTTTGTTTTTTGGGTTTTTTTTTTGTTTGTTTGGTTGGTTTTTTTGTTTATTTTGATGTTGTGGAATGTTGTTTTGTTTTTTAAGTTCAACCTTTTCCATACAGATCCTTTTTCTTTCTCAATTTTTCTAGTTTAATTATAATTTCCTATTGCTGCCCATTTCAATAATCAGAAGTTCATTTTTGTTAGTGTTCCTACCGCTATTATTTGGTTTTTCCAGCCAATTTTATCCCGTAAAGTTTTCTGTTTGCTTGTTTTGGTTTGATTTTTAGCATTTTTGTCTTTCCTCTCTACTTGGTGGAGGTGGGGTACTGTGTCTGATCAGGTTAGGAAAGGGCTGCTGACCTCAAGGGAACCACCCCACTGGGCACCCCCAGAAGGTGTTTTTTTTTTTTTAAGGTTCTATCAAAGTACCCTACTGTACACCTATATTGCTCTGTCTCCCTCTTTCTGTGCCTCTCTTCTTTTTGTCAATATTCCTTTCACCCACCCCCTCTCCTTTCTCTATTTTTCTTCTTATCACTCGGTCCTCCTTTCTTTCATCCCTTTTTTGCTCTTAAACCTTGTCACCCTTCTGGTCCTGTAACCCTTAGTCCACAGGCACGAGAACTTAAAGAGCAAGAGGAAGTGAAAGGAAAATTAGGGCAAGTAAACAGATAAAAGAAATCACCCATGAGGAAGAATCACCAGAAAACTCCAGGCAACATGAAGAACCAGTCCAGAACAACCCCGCCAAGGGACCATGAGGTAGCTACTGCAGAGGATTCCACCTATACAGAAATGTTAGGAATGACAGAAAGGGAATTTAGAATACACATGTTGAAAACAATGAAAGAAATGATGGAAACAACGAAGGAAACAGCTAATAAAGTGGAAAATAACCAAAAGGAAATTCAAAAACAGAATCAAATAAGAGATGAACGATATGAAGAATATAAAAAGGGTATAGCAGAGCTAAAGGAAATGAAACAGTCAATCAGGGAACTTAAAGATGCAATGGAAAGTATCAGCAACAGGTTAGACCATGCAGAAGAAAGAATTTCAGAGGTAGAAGACAAAGTTTTTGAGATAACTCAGATAGTAAAAGAGGCAGAAAAGAAGAGAGAGAAAGCAGAACGTTCACTGTCAGAATTATGGGACTTTATGAAGCGTTCCAACATACGAGTTATAGGAATTCCAGAAGGGGAAGAAGAATGCCCCAGAGGAATGGAAGCCATACTAGAGAATATTATAAAAGAAAATTTCCCAAATATCACCAAAGATTCTGACACACTGCTTTCAGAGGGCTATCGGACCCCAGGTCGCCTCAACTCTAACCAAGCTTCTCCAAGACACAATGTGATGAACCTGTCCAAAGTCAAGACAAAAGAAAAGATTCTGCAAGCTGCCAGGAGTAACCGCCAGTTGACCTACAGGGGCAAATCCATCAGAGTGACTGCAGACTTCTCTAATGAAACTTTCCAAGCAAGAAGACAATGGTCATCTACCTTTAATCTACTTAAACAGAACAATTTCCAGCCCAGAATTCTGTACCCTGCTAAGCTAAGCTTCAAAATTGACGGAGAAATCAAATCATTTATGGATATACAAACATTGAGGAAATTCGCCACAACAAGACCAGCTCTACAGGAAATACTTCAACCTGTTCTGCACACTGACCACCACAATGGATCAGCAGCAAAGTAAGAACTCAGAAATCAAAGGACAGAACCAAACCTCCACACTGATGCAAAAGATAAAACTAAGCAATGGACTCTCAGAAAATAAGATGAATAGAATACTACCACACTTATCAATTATCTCAATAAATGTTAATGGCTTGAATTCCCCACTGAAGAGACATAGATTGGTTTACTGGATTAAAAAACACAAGCCATCCATTTGCTGTCTGCAAGAAACACACCTGGCTTCAAAAGACAAATTAAAGCTCCGAGTCAAGGGTTGGAAGACAATTTTTCAGGCAAATGGAACTCAGAAGAAAAGAGGAGTTGCAATCTTATTTTCAGATACATGTGGATTTAAAGCAACTAAAGTCAAAAAAGACAAAGATGGTCATTTTATATTGGTCAAGGGAAAAATACAACAAGAAGACAGTTCAATTCTAAATATCTATGCACCTAATTTAAATGCTCCCAGATTCTTGAAACAGACCTTACTCAGTCTGAGCAATATGATATCTGATAATACCATAATAACAGGGGACCTTAACACTCCTCTTACAGAGCTGGACAGATCCTCTAAACAGAAATTAAACAAGGATATAAGAGACTTAAATGAGACCCTAGAACAACTGTGCTTGATAGAAGCATATAGAACAATCCATCCCAAAGATAAAGAATATACATTCTTCTCATCACCCCATGGAACATTCTCCAAAATTGATCATATCCTGGGACACAAAACAAATAGCAACAGAATCAAAAGAATTGAAATTTTACCTTGTATCTTCTCAGACCATAAGGCACTAAAGGTGGAGCTCAACTCTAAAAAAAATGCTCGACCCCACCCAAAGGCATGGAAACTAAACAATCTTCTGTTGAATAACAGATGGGTGAAGGAAGAAATAAAACAGGAAATCATTAACTTCCTTGAGCATAACAACAATGAAGACACAAGCTACCAAAACCTGTGGGATACTGCAAAAGCAGTTTTGAGAGGAAAATTCATCACTTTAGATGCCTACATGCGAAAAACAGAAAGAGAGCACATCAACAATCTCACAAGAGATCTTATGGAATTGGAAAAAGAAGAACAATCTAAGCCTAAACTCAGTAGAAGAAAAGAAATATCCAAAATCAAATCAGAGATCAATGAAATTGAAAACAAAAGAATCATTCAGAAAATTAATGAAACAAGGAGTTGGTTTTTTGAAAAAATAAGTAAAATAGATAAACCATTGGCCAGACTAACGAGGAATAGAAAAGTAAAATCTCTAGTAACCTCAATCAGAAATGATAAAGGGGAAATAACAACTGATCCCACAGAAATACAAGAGATCATCTCTGAATACTACCAGAAAGTCTATGCCCAGAAATTTGACAATGTGAAAGAAATGGATCAGTGTTTGGAATCACACCCTCTCCCTAGACGCAGCCAGGAAGAAATAGAGCTCCTGAACAGACCAATTTCAAGCACTGAGATCAAAGAAACAATAAAAAAGCTTCCAACCAAAAAATGCCCTGGCCCAGATGGCTTCACTCCAGAATTCTATCAAACCTTTAAGGAAGAGCTTATTCCTGTACTGCAGAAATTATTCCAAAAAATTGAGGAAGAAGGAATCTTCCCCAACACATTCTATGAAGCAAACATCACCCTGATACCAAAACCAGGAAAAGACCCAAACAAAAAGGAGAATTTCAGACCAATCTCACTCATGAACATAGACGCAAAAATTCTCAACAAAATCCTAGCCAATAGATTACCGCTTATCATCAAAAAAGTCATTCATCATGATCAAGTAGGCTTCATCCCAGGGATGCAAGGCTGGTTTAACATACGCAAGTCTATAAACGTTATCCACCATATTAACAGAGGCAAAAATAAAGATCACATGATCCTCTCAATAGATGCAGAAAAAGCATTTGATAAAATCCAGCATCCTTTTCTAATTAGAACACTGAAGAGTATAGGCATAGGTGGCACATTTCTAAAACTGATTGAAGCTATCTGTGACAAACCCACAGCTAGTATTTTACTGAATGGAGTAAAACTGAAAGCTTTTCCTCTTAGAACTGGAACCAGAGAAGGTTGTCCTCTGTCACCTTTACTATTCAACGTAGTGCTGGAAGTTCTAGCCAATACAATTAGGCAAGACAATGAAATAAAGGAAATCCAAATGGGAGCAGAGGAGGTCAAACTCTCCCTCTTTGCTGACGACATGATCTTATACTTAGAGAACCCCAAAGACTCAACCACAAGACTCATAGAAGTCATCAAAAAATACAGTAATGTTTCAGGATATAAAATCAATGTCCACAAGTCAGTAGCCTTTGTGTACACCAATAACAGTCAAGATGAGAAGCTAATTAAGGACACAACTCCCTTCACCATAGTCTCAAAGAAAATGAAATACCTAGGAATATACCTAACGAAGGAGGTGAAGGACCCCTATAAAGAAAACTATGAAATCCTCAGAAAGGAAATAGCAGAGGATAGTAACAAATGGAAGAACATACCATGCTCATGGATGGGAAGAATCAACATTGTTAAAATGTCTATACTTCCCAAAGCAATCTACCTATTCAATGCCATTCCTATCAAAATACCAACATCGTACTTTCAAGATTTGGAAAAAATGATTCTGCGTTTTGTATGGAACCGGAAAAAACCCCGTATAGCTAAGGCAGTTCTCTGTAACAAAAATAAAGCTGGGGGCATCAGCATACCAGATTTTAGTCTGTACTACAAAGCCATAGTGCTCAAGACAGCATGGTACTGGCACAAAAACAGAGACATAGACACTTGGAATCGAATTGAAAACCAAGAAATGAAACTAACATCTTACAACCACCTAATCTTCGACAAACCAAACAAGAACATACCTTGGGGGAAAGACTCCCTATTCAATAAATGGTGTTGGGAGAACTGGATGTCTACATGTAAAAGACTGAAACTGGACCCACACCTTTCCCCACTCACAAAAATTGATTCAAGATGGATAAAGGACTTAAACTTAAGGCATGAAACAATAAAAATCCTCAAAGAAAGCATAGGAAAAACACTGGAAGATATTGGCTTGGGGAAAGACTTCATGAAGAAGACTGCCATGGCTATTGCAACAACAACAAAAATAAACAAATGGGACTTCATTAAACTGAAAAGCTTCTGTACAGCTAAGGAGACAATAACCAAAGCAAAGAGACAACCTACACAATGGGAAAGGATATTTGCATATTTTCAATCAGACAAAAGCTTGATAACTAGGATCTATAGAGAACTCAAATTAATCCACATGAAAAAAGCCAACAATCCCATATATCAATGGGCAAGAGACATGAATAGAACTTTCTCTAAAGACGACAGACGAATGGCTAACAAACACATGAAAAAATGTTCATCATCTCTATATATTAAAGAAATGCAAATCAAAACAACCCTGAGATATCATCTAACCCCAGTGAGAATGGCCCACATCACAAAATCTCAAAACTGCAGATGCTGGCATGGATGTGGAGAGAAGGGAACACTTTTACACTGCTGTTGGGCCTGCAAACTAGTACAACCTTTCTGGAAGGAAGTATGGAGAAACCTCAAAGCATTCAAGCTAGACCTCCCATTTGATCCTGCAATCCCATTACTGGGCATCTACCCAGAAGGAAAAAAATCCTTTTATCATAAGGACACGTGTACTAGACTGTTTATTGCAGCTCAATTTACAATCGCCTAATGTGGAAACAGCCTAAATGCCCACCAACCCAGGAATGGATTAACAAGCTGTGGTATATGTATACCATGGAATACTATTCAGCCATTAAAAAAATGGAGACTTTACATCCTTTCTATTAACCTGGATGGACGTGGAAGACATTATTCTTAGTAAAGCATCACAAGAATGGAGAAGCATGAATCCTATGTACTCAATTTTGATATGAGGACAATTAATGACAATTATAGTTATGGGGAGGGAAACAGAACTAGGGAAGGAGGGAGGTGGGTGGGGCCTTGGTGTGTGTCACACTTTATGGGGGCAAGACATGATTGCAAGAGGGACTTTACCTAACAATTGCAATCAGTGTAACCTGGCTTATTGTACCCTCAATGAATCTCCAACAATAAAAAAAAAAAAAAACTTGAGAAGTCATTTATAAAGATGTCACAGATGTTAATCAAATGCCAAATTTAAAATGAGGAGAAATGATAAAGGTAGTCCTGAAACTCAGAAGAAAATACAAGAAAGTCTATTTGGGGAGGAAACATGTATATGTACGTATATGTTTTTATATGTATGTACATACATGGGTAGATGTATGTATGTGTACATATATGTATGACAAACATACATATTATATGTATCCTATCTTATCCCACTTTTTCAACACCCCAAAATTTCATTTTTCTATAAGCCTATTCTGAAACTTTGAAACAAATTATAATTTACATCTTCAACACTAGGTTTAATAACATTTCTAACAGCCCTCATTTAATTTTTGATTATTAAAACTTTTCTAATGGACATTTTAAAAATACATACGCATTATAAGACATAATATTTTTGATTCCATGGGGGGAGGTTTTAAAGAGTTGATTTCCCCCATAACTTACATTGCCAGCAATTTTATGAACTTATTACAAGTGCCTAATATATCGACAGTGTTAATGAGAACACTGATTGGTAGACAATTTGTCATCAATGTGGAGCTGTATTTCTAAAAATATGCAATTAAAAACTCACCCAGTTCAATGATTCACAGCTAGATACAACAAGTTCCAGAGACAATATTCTAAGTCCTGCCTGAGAGCCTCCAGGCATCAAGGAATCCTAATTCCTTCAGAGAAATGGGGACAACTATGTTATTTTACCCATGGCTAATGTCTACAACTGCTCTCCTCTCAAGAGAGCCCTTCTTGACAGAGGAGCTTCTACGACAGAGCAGGAAATGGGGAATGTGGCAAATCCTATGCTAGCTCTTAAAGCTTCCATGAGTGGCACACATCATGATATCTAACTTTTAGTGGGGAGAAAAGTTTAATCCTTCCAAGCTCCCCTAATGGGGAGGATGGGAAACATTTGTTAATAATACTAATAATAGTCATCATACTGTAATTTGCAAAGATTGATGACAGACCCAATGAGACTGCCATCTTATTACACAGGGTTGGTGAAAGATTCTTCACCCTGGTGAAATAAGTACATGACTGGGTTGAGACACTAAATTCTCCTGCTGAGTTACAGGAAAGGTAGAACACAGAGGGCCTTCCTTGCTTGTTCATCCATTTGTAGATACTTAGATTATATGCAGGGTATTGGTCTTTGTCAAAATTAATTTATATAATATTAATTATACCATTCCAGGTGGCCCAAATATGGAGACTAAGGCAACACTCCATCTCCATAAGTCATGCCACAAATGAGAAAGCCCATGACACTAATGAAGACCATGAGAACACGGCATTACCTCTTCTGAGCAGCAATCTTCCTGGTTTTCCTAATCTGAATATAAAATGGTATTGTTTAAATATGGTTAATAAAGTTCTAAGTTTTTTGTTAGTGGCTCCAAAGGAAAAGAAAGAATCATAGATAGTCCTTTTATCCCTGTATACATATTTTTATTTAATATTGAAGCCAAATGAAACCAAAATTCTTAGTTTATAGATGAGATTAGGAGACCAAGTAAACTCAAAAATTTATATCGCTTCTTTGAACATAATCTCAGCATTCAGCTGATTGAAATGAAGTCCTAAGTCAGAAAAATTATTCGGTACTCCCCTTTTATCCATGGGGATGCATTACAAGACCCCCAGAGTGGATGCCTAAAAATTTGAGTGTGTACCAAACCCTATATACACTATGTTTTTTCTATTAAGGCATACCTATAATAAACTTTAATTTACAATACAATAACTAATAATAAATTAGAACATTAACAACATGCCAGCATCACTAGTCTTGGACTTTGGGGCCATTAAGGAAAGTAAGAGTTATTTGAACACAAGCACTGTGATATCAAGACAGTTGATCCATTTAATAAGAGAGGTGGCTATTTGGTAACTAATGGGCAGAACATAGACAGTGTGAATACACTGGACAAGGGATGATTCATGTCCTGGGCAGGAAAAAGTGGAACGACATGAGATTCCATTATGCTATCAGAACAGCATGTGATTTAAAACTTAAGATTAGTGTATTTCCGAAATTTTTAATTTGATATTTTCAAACCATGATGGACTGTGAGTGACTGAAACCGTGGAAAGCAAAACTATAGATAATTAGAGACTATTATACTCATATTATTTTTTTTTGCAAACTATTGAACAGTTGATACTCCATGAGCATGAATAAGAGAAATGAATCCAAATAAAATAAATCTAATACTTTCTCAGCTCTTTAGTTTTCAATGTAATAGGTTCAATGGAAAAAATGTGTATGTTTTTATGTCACCGAAACTCCACTTACCTAGATGTTAATTATCTTGGAGTATCATTAATTATCATGGCCTGTGCCTATATAAGTAAAACAGCTGACCTCAGGTCACACCAAATTGTGTGCTAATAGGCTGGGTGCCAGAAAACCTTTTTCTGATTCTGCTGGCACTCTCAAGATCATTCTCTGCTGCACCATTTCCTCTATATAAGCTACCTAAGATCCTTTATACTTCCTGAACATTCTGAAACTTTACTTACATAATAATAAAAAAAAAAACATTCTGAAACTTTACTTATGTAATTAAAAAAAAGAAATTACTAAATTTCTTTGGAGAGACATTTTACTCTACTCTCCACCAAATCAAATTTGATCAATTTGCAGCCAGACAGTCAATTCTGATGCTTATTAAAAAAAAAAATAGTAAAACAATAAAAAATTGTTAATGACTTTAAAGAAAAAGTTTTCAACAGCTCTTTGCTTCTAAGAAAGATGTTTAATACTAGATAATAGAATCATTCTCTCATGTACAGCTATGTGGCTTGCCGTACTTAAACACTGCAGACAGTATTTCTGGTCTATCTTCCTATACAAAGTCATATATCACATATACATGGATATAAGGCCTGGTATGAGTAGTTTCTGAAGGTAAAAACAGATGAGTTTCTATTAATTACCACCTTTAGTTATTAATGATGCACTACTTGAAAGAATTATGGAAGTAAAAGCTTAATGATGATGAAGGCTGAAAGGATTAAGAGATTTCTACCTTAATGACAGCATGGTAGTGTTATTGCAGCAAAGTGAGCTAAATGGCAAGTAACTTAATAATAGTTTAAGTATCAAAGTGT
Organism: Nycticebus coucang; assembly: GCF_027406575.1. Taxonomy (NCBI): domain Eukaryota; kingdom Metazoa; phylum Chordata; class Mammalia; order Primates; family Lorisidae; genus Nycticebus; species Nycticebus coucang. Next base: position 101,114,652 of record NC_069783.1, on the reverse strand, counting down.
AAGTTTAATTTACCTTTTAAAAACCAAGTTACTTCCATTTACAATTAGCTCAAAAGAATAAAATACCTAGGAATAAATTTAACCAAGGAGGTAAAATACTTGTATGTTGAAAGCTACAAAACATTGCTGAAATAAATTAAAGAAGACCTAAACATATGTAAAGACATCTGTGTTCATGGAGGGGAAGACATAATATTATTAAGATAGCTATGCTAACCAATGCAATTCACAGATTCAATTGAATCTCTATAAAAATTCCAACGTTCTTTTTTGCAGAAGTGGAAAAGTTAATTCTCAACTTCATAAAAAATTCTGAGGGACTCAGAATAGGGAAAACAATTGAAAACAAAGAACAAAGAAGGAGGACTAACACTTCCCAATTTCACAACTTACTACAAGTTATAGTGATCAAAACAATGTAGTACTGGCACAAGGATAGACATAGACAAATGAAATAGAATTAAGTTTACAGAAATAATCCTATATTTCTAATTGATTGTGGCTAATTGATTTTCAAGAAGGGTGCCAAGACCATTCAACAGAAGAAGAATGTCTCTTCAACAAAAGAGCTATACAACTGGATGTCTACATGCTATACAGGGAAGGTGGACTCCTACCTTACACCATATAACAATTTAACTAGACATGGATCTGTGATTTAAATGTAAGAGTTAAAACTAAAAAATCCCTGAGAAGGGAACATAAGAGTAAATTTTTATAACTTTAGATTTAGGAATGGATTCTTAGATGTAACACCAAGGCAAAAGCAACAAAATCAAAAAATAGACAAAACTGGATTTCATCCAAATTAAAAGCTTTTGTGCACCAAGGCATATTATAAAGAAAATGAAAAGATTATCTACAGAATGGGATAAAAATATTTGCAAATATCTGATAACAGTCTAGTTTCTAATATATATGTAAAGAATTCTTATAACTGGCTTGGAGCACATAGCTCACTGATTAGGGCACCGGCCACATGCACCAGGGCTAGTGGGTTTGAACCCGGTCTGGGCCTGCTAAACAACAATGACAACTACAACAAAAAAATAGCCAGGTGTTGTGTCAGGCGCCTGTAGTCCCAGCTACTTGGGAGGTTGAGGCAAGAGAATCACCTAAGCCTAAGAGTTTGAGGTTGCTGTGAGCTGTGACACTACAGCACTCTACTGAGGGTGACATAGTGAGATTCTGTCTCATAAAAAAAAAAAAGAACTCTTATAATTAAGCAAGAAAAAGAGAAATATCCCAGAAAATAGGCAAAGAATTGGAGTAAATATCTTTTCCAAGTTACACAAGTACCCAACAACCACATGAAAAAAATACTCAATATCATTATTCATTAGGGAAATGCAAATCCAAACCATAACAAGCTATCACTTCACAAGTACCTAGATGGCTATAATTAGAAAAAGGGAAAAAGAAAAATGGAAAATAAAAGGTATGGGAAAAATGGAGAACCTGAAACCATCATATACTGCTATTGAGAATGTTAAAATAGTGTAGCCACTGTGGAAAATAGGCAGTTTCCCAAAAAGTTAACCATAGCATTATCAGATAGCCCAACAATTCCATCCCTTCATATACACTCAAAAGAAAGAAAAACAGATACTGAAACAAACACTTGTACACGGTTGTTCATAACAGCACTATTCACTACAGTCAAAACCCCCAGTCAGTTAACCATAAATGGATAAACAAATATATATACACGTAAGTAGAATATCATTCAGCCATAAAAGAAATGAAGTACTGACAGACCCTATAACATGAAGGGGCTTCAAAAACAATATGCCAAATAAAAGAAGTCAAAAATTAAAGGCACAAAAAATCATATATCAAGCGATTCCATTTTTTTTTGGTAGAGACAGAGTCTCACTTTATGGCCCTTGGTAGAGTGCCATGGCATCACACAGCTCACAGCAACCTCCAACTCCTGGGCTTAAGCAATTCTCTTGCCTCAGCCTCCCGAGTAGCTGGGACTACAGGCGCCCACAACGCCCGGCTATTGTTTTTTTTTTTTTTTTTGGTTGCAGTTCAGCTGGGGCCGGGTTTGAACCCGCCACCCTCGGTATTGTGGTTTTTGGCTGGGGCTGGGTTTGAACCTGCCACCTCCAGCATATGGGACTGGCGCCCTACTCCTTGAGCCACAGGTGCCCCCCACGATTCCATTTTTATGCAATATGGAATTCATTTTATAAATTTCCCTTCAATTTGTTAAAGCATACTAGAAAAGGGAGGATTAGAACCAACTTAAAGATGTTCCACAACTGCATCCCTCTCAATCGCTTGAATTTAGGTCAAAGTTTTTGAGTTGCAGAGTGAATTGAGAGCTAGAAGTTTGGGTCACCCAAGGGAGGGTATCACACAGCATTCTGGCATTTGTCTTGTATGTAGCTAAAAAGACTAAAACACTTGGCTAGGACTATAGGATCTGCCCCAATATCCTAGGCCCTGAAAATATGCAATGATGCTCTTTTCTCTGGGATGAGGGTTGATTATCAGATTTGCATACACAATCATGAAATAATCCTTAACTAAAGGCTTATAGTAACATGGCAACATTATTAGAAGCTCTGTGTCTCCATCTGCTCATAGAAAACAAACAATGTGCCACTATATGTTCCCCAAAATTCCTTCTATAATCCTCATATATTAGAGTCTCTCCTCCTAAATACTTTTCCTCTCAACCATATTTAAATTCCCACACACAAAATGGAATGATCCTAAGTCAATCACTGTCTAACACCCATCTTGCATTCAGACCGGAATAAAGATCATGTCCCCATTGTTTAGATAACTCCTAAATTCTTTATCTGTCCCCTATGTGGGTATGAAAGGATAACAAAATCAGAATGTGCACGGAAGCATTTGATCACACTTCATGAGTTGTTGCTGGGGTTTGGTGGCGGGGGTTGGGGGAGTGTTTCCAAGTGGACTACATAACATTGCCGCATCATTTTGGATAAACACTGCAAATATCTAAAGTGTAATCTATTCAGGATGATGGCACATTACAGGGAAACTGTAATGGGTGTGAAGAATTCATAGGCGTCTGCCACGCACAATTTAACCAAACAATTTGCCAGTCCTGTCTTTTAGAGTGGCATTTTTAACACCTTCATAAAGCAACAACATTAAAGAAAGAGCAATCTGCATCGACTCAAAAAGACAGCCAGCACTTCTCATAAAAACACAGCAAGAAACGCAGATTCCATGAGTTAATATGACACAGAGCTACAAGAAAATCCCTGGAGCCATTAAGACAATTAAGTCACTAAGTGACAGAGAGAATCAGTTAAGTTCCTTAGTCAAGAAAGAAATAGAAATGATTCACTTGATACGGTTTTGTTTATTTATAGTATCACAGGAGTAATTTTTTTTTTACTTTATTTTTTTCTCCAAATTTGAGAGTTCCACTCTTACATCGGTTTCAGAATAACAGATGATTTAGGTCAAGCTTTTAATGCTCAGTCAGCAGGAAAAAGAACAGAAGAGAGAAAGATGTTCCCTAATAAAGTTACCCTGCCTCCTACAAGCTACTCCCTGTGGATTTAAATTCTCACAGACAACTGGCTCCAAATCCCAGAGAAATTTCACAAAATGAGCATAAAAAGGAAAGTTCAATTAAACGAAAAAGCTATTCCTAAAATGAAAAGAAAACTTATCTTTTGTGGAGAATGATAGCTTAAAAGAGAATTTGCAGGTAAGAGTGCGTTCTTAAAGAATTTACAGGTACAATGTGTTCTTAAAAGCTAGAGTAAGCAGGACTACTTACGGTTGCCTAAAATGAAAGCCAGCTGACATCACCATCTTCGTCCATCTAGATATACTATAGTGGGAATATTTTTAGAAACCACACTTCTATCTACTCCTGAATAAAATCTGAGGGATCTCAGAACTCACTAAGTTATCATCCTTCAATTCTCATCCTGTAAAGACCCAAGATGAAAAGCCAGGCTAGAAGAAGGTTACCCTCCCTTCCATGGGCTTCCCTAGAAGGAGACTCTCCAGGTGGGCTTGAGGACTGTCAAGTCATCACTCTTTGTTACCTGTTTCTCCAAACCTTTCTACCTGTGATAGAATAAGTGGTTGGAGGTAGAGAGAGAGGTGAGATAACTTCAATCCTAAATGGGTACCATGAACCCCACTATTCTACCATTTCTATGAAAAATTATGAAACCAGGATCAATTTTCGGAGTCATAAGTCCTTTTCCTCAGTATATTCTAGATTTTTTTTTTATTTGAGACACAATCTCAATCTCATTCTATTACCCAGCTTAGAGGGTAGTGGCCTCTGTCTACTTCACAAAAACCTCAAACTACTGGGCTCAAGTGATCCTCCTTTCTCAGCCTTCTGAGTAGCTGGGATTACAGGCACCCACTGCAACACCCGGCTATTTTTTCTATTTTTAGTAGAGATGGGTCACTCTTGCTCAGGCCATTCTCAAGTTCTTGAGCTCAAAATATCCACCCACCTGAGCCTCCCCAAGTGCTATGATTAATGATACGAGCCACCATGCCAGCCCACATTCTAAATTTTTGTTGCCTCTTCCTGTTAATTGAGAGCATTCCTTAAAACACAGACTGGGCAGGGGCAGGAGGGTGGCAATGTCATCTCTTCAGAAGGAAGTCTTTCAGCAGGGGACACTGAGACACTAAGCTATGCAAATTCAGTATGGAAGTATGATGGGTGTCATCACCAATGAGTGGGGAAGGAAAGTGAATCCAGACTGAGTAGAAAGGACAGGTGGTGAATCAGTAAGGGGTTAACCAGAAAAAAAGCCACTCTAGGTACTTCAAACATAGCAATTTAATTCTGTGAGTCAATTACAGAGGCAACAAAAGAGCTGAAAACTTAGACAAACAGAGGATAATAAGGAAAACCAGAGGGCCATCTCCCCTGCAGCTGGAGAGACAAAGAGGCGAGGTGGGATTGGTGGCACTCTGGATCTGGGTGAGGTGCTGGAAGCTGGAGCTGCTGCAGGCCAGTCTGGTGGGAGCTGGGTTCACAGAAGGAGAGCTTGTCCAGGCAAGCCTATCCCCACCTGGGGAACTCGGCTACTGCTAGAAGTGCCACAAAGCAGCACGAGGGTGTTTCTCCACCTGCTTGCCCTCCAATCTCTGGCACATGTTTCTCAAGGCCAAACCTGCCTGAAAAGCAGAAGGCAAGGAGCCCTGGAGAATGCTGTCCCCTGAGATGCACAATGGGGCACGGGGAGGACAATGATGGACTGCTGACCAGCCCTCCCACATCTCCCAGGGAATTGGGTTCAATGAGTCTGGAGTCAGTGTAGTATAGACAAAGGTGTCCTTGGCACCTTGGATCTTTGATGCCCCCCTGCTGTATACAGATGCTGTGGTAAATAGTTCCACTTTATACACTAGTCTGACCAGTTAGTGGTGGTGGCCTGGAGTTCAGGAAGGGAGGGGCTGTGATCCTTGATGCTGCTTGTCCTGGACTTTGGGGGGAAGTGCAGCATGTGTACCCTGCACTTAGACTTTGGGGGGATATTTGGCATGTGTACCCTGCACTTAGATTTTGAGGGGATATGTGGCATGTGTACCTTGTACTTGCCACAACTGTTTATGGGACAATGCCCAGGTTTCATACCTCCTTTGCCACCAGACAGCTCCTGTCAGTTGATCTTTCAGCCAATACTAAATACATGTGGCCTACACCAAGTGCAGTGATAGCTCCACTCCCAGCCTCTGGTCATATTGTAGCATTCCTTTACCAGAGTGCCCTTCCTTCTTCCCTTATTTATGTAGAAAACCCTTATTCAGCTTTTAAGACTTGGATCGGGGTGTTCTGCAGACACCTCTCTCCTTGTCTAAACCAGATGGAGCATCATTCCATCCTCACACCCCGTCATGTACCTGTCTGTGTCTCCCATGGCACTCCCACATGGCATCACAGTCAGTCATCTGCTGATGGGACCACTTCCCTTCGCCAGAAAATGAGTTCTTTGGGGACAGAAATCTTCCTCAGCTGGCTCAAAATTCTTGGCATTTGGCCCAATGTCCAAAACTTTAGGTGATCAGTAAGTATTTGTTGAAATAATAAATAAATAAGGTAGTGAAGATATTCATACAGCTATGAGTGCACTGGGGGAGACAGACCTTCCCCCCCCGTACTACTCCCAGCTGGCTTGAAAAGATGGCCAGAAGTAGAGTCCAGCCTTATCAAGTCAGCCTCGGTTTTAAGACAGAGTTCCACATCCAGAGAGGGCTATGATGCTAACTAAGAATTGAGAAGAGTTAACTTTATTACCTGGAAACTATGGCTATCATTTAAAAGCGTGTAGAAAGAGGGGCTGATTTGGGCTAAGAGGACATTCACTACCCAGTGGAAAGGTCTTGACCCAAGAGGATATCAATACATCATTGCATTAGAAGTTTTTGATGCTGTCAGGGAATCCTGGTATGACTCAGTGCACAGGTGAGGGGACAGGTGCCGAGGCACTGTCAGGCCAAAATCTTCTCTTTAGACTCATTTGTCCATGTCCCTTCCTGGCAGCAGAGCCCACTGTGGCCTCTATCCTTTGAAGTTACAGTTGTTTTTGGACAATTCTCTCTTTCCTTTCATCCTCAAGCCCAATGCTGACCAGTTTCTTTTTAGTTTCCTTTGTTCTCTGGAAAATCATAGTCCTTTTCTTGTTTGAGTTCTTTTTTTTTTTAATTAAATCATAGCTGTGTACATCAATGCAATCATGGGGTACAATGTGCTGATTTTATATACAATTTGAAATATTTTCATCAAGCTGGTTAACATAGCCTTCACAGCATTTTCTTAGTTATTGTTAAGACATTTATATTCTACACCTAGTAAATTTCACATGTACCCTTGTAAGATGCACTGTAGGTGTGGTCCCACCAATTACCCTCCCTCCACCTATCCTCCCTCTCCCCTCCCCTCTCTCTCCCTTTTCTCCATATTCTTGGGCTATAATTGGGTTATAGCTTTCATAAGAAAGCTATAAATTGGTTTCATAGTAGGGCTGAGTGCATTGGATACTTTTTCTTCCATTCTTGAGATACTTTGCTAAGAAGATTATGTTCCAGCTCCATCCATGTAAACATGAGGCTGCATAATGTTCCATGGTGTACATATACCACAATTTATTAATCCATTCATGGGTCAATGGGCATTTGGGCTTTAGTTTGAGTTCTTAAATTCATCTTCTTGGCGCTCAGATAAAGGATTCTGCCATAATCACCTAAATCTTGAACATGAGGCATCAGCCTGGACCTCTGCAAGAGAAGATACCTGAAATTCAAGATTTCCCAGACAAATTCATCCTCCCTCGCATTTGATAGACATTTTCATCTGCAGATTCAAATCTTTCTTTTGCTTCCTCTAGAATGCTCAAACTTCTGACATTAGATGTTTCAGCGAAGTTCTTCAAATAATTTACCTCTTCGTTCATGATTTCCATGTCTTTGTATTTTTGTTTTATGTTTTGATAGTTTTCTTCTACTTGATCCCTTAGACAATTAATTAAGCTTTCAAGATGCATATTCTTTCATTTTACAAAATAAATTCTTTAAATTAAAAAATCATGTGTATAAGCTCTAGAAAGCACTGTTTTGACATGCCTGAATTCCCGTCATTGCTCCTACTGCATTTTGTTATTATTGTTAACATTGCTGCTGACTCTTATCTTTAATTTCAGGAGCAGCCCCTATTCTAAGTGTCTTCATTTTGTCTTCTTCCTTCTGGGAGCCAGGTCTGCGCAGGGCAGGTTTGGCTTTATTTTTTCTTTGCCTGCTTTTGGCTCTGTGAATTCTTTCTGTCAGACAGTGCTTGCTGCCTTCCTGTGTCTTTTTCTTCTTCTTTCTCACCTTCAGAACAACTATTTTGTTGCACCAACTTTCCAATCCTACCTTCAGGTAGGAGGGACACAGTCTTCACCAATGAGACATACATGGGAGTCACGGGATGGGCCATGTCAGCCAACAGGTGCTGTTTGCCCTTCTCTTCTTCTGGCCCAAATGGGGTCTTGATGCTGGAGGTAGAGATGCCATTGTGAAACCACAACATAACAAGCATATGTTCTGCCAGGTGAAGTTGAATAAAATACAGAAGATCTTGAGTCTGTGATAACATCATGGACCTGCCATGAGAGCTTGAAATGGATAGCTTTGGACTTCTTGTAACCAGGAAAAAATAAAATTCCTAATTTGTTGAAGCTGCTCTAGCTCAGTCTTCTGTTATTCTTGGCTGTAGAAAATCCCAGATTAGTACAGTCTCCTCTGTTCCTACCTCTTGAAAACTAGCCAGTGCTGGAAAACAGGGAAGTTTCCACTCCTCTGAGTCAGCAGCGGACAAAACAGCCCACAGGCACCCTGTCATCCCGTATTATGGGCTGAGAAGGGCATCTGGGAGCCCAATTCTCCTGGCATGTACATCCCAGAACTTGTAAGGAGAGGCCGACTATGTCTTAGCTCCGGCTGCCATAACAAAATGCCACAGGCTGGGGGGTTTAAACCAGCAACATATATTTCATCTGGGGCTGGAGGACTGAGCTCGGAGATAGCAAGGCTGGGTTCTGGAGAGGGCTCTCTTCTTATCTCCCAGATGACCACCCTTTCACTGTAGCCTTACGAGGTGAAGAAAGAGCTTTGAAGTCTCTTCCTCTCCTTATGACCTCATTTAATCTTAATCACCTCCTTAAATGTTCTGACTCCAATAAAATCATGTGGGAGTAAGGATCAGTTGGAGGGGGCAAAACTCTGTGGACAGCAGACAGCATCTCAGCCCTCTGATGATACTCCCTACAAGTTCTCTGAGGCCAGCAAGATGAGGTAGACACCACCAGGACCATGCAAATGATGGTAAAAGTGGTGGACACCACTTGCCCCATTGCTACCTGCTCCTTGGGGAAGGAAAAGCACTCTCCTTATATCAAGGCTCCTCAGTCACTCCTCCCAGTCTCTGAACCCAGCAGATACAGCAGATCCCACCTCTGTGCTCTTGTCCAGGGGTCCCCAGCTGAAGCCTGGGACGCTGAGACTCCCTCATTGTTAAGCAGAGCACTGTACACTAGTCACCAATCCTAGGTAAGGACTCTAGACACTGCTGCCCATTGCATCTTGGTACCTGAGTCACCAAGCTCTGTATGGAGCAATGCTCTCACATAGAGAAGAGACAGAGCAAGATTAGCTACAAAAGGTCCACAATCTATTCACACACAGCCAGGAGGGGAGTGGAGCACCTGTGTGCACAAGGTGCTGCTGTTCCCAATGGTTATTCTGTGTCAGGGAGTTGGAGAGGGGCCAGGCATGGAGGGTGGACATTCAGGCCACTGTCAGATCCAGAACAGGGTTTCTGATCTGAAGGTCCCCAGTCATTTAGCCACTTCTTCTGTTTAGAATCATTCAAAGCAGGACTGCTAAATAGATGTCATTCTGAAAAATTCTCTGTATTGAAAATCCTGAAGTACTTAGATTTCCCTGCCTCCCATGGATGGAGCAGGCTCATTCTCATTAAATGGACTGTTCGTTTCTGTTTTTTTTTTTTTTTTTTTTTTTTTTTCAGAAAAGGAATGAAATGGAGCTACTTGTGGCTCCCCCCCGCCCCCCCCCCCGGGCTGCTGTGCAATGGTGTCATCAAAGCTCACTGCAACCCCAAACTCCTGGGCTCAAGAGATCCTTCAGTCTCAGCCTCTCAAAATGTGGGGATTACAGGCATGAGCCATCACACACAGCCACTTGTGGCCTTTCTGATGTTTCTTCCAAGCATAAATTGCTCAATCTATCTCTAACATCTGAGTCAGGCATATTTAGGGAAAACGAAATAGCAACAGGCAAAATGTCATATCCCAAAGCATCCACCACACATTTGGGAAATGGAGAAGTGACAAGAATTTGTTTGCAGGGCCTATGGTTTGAAGCATTTATGCAACTCCCCCCTTTTTCTCTCCTATTTTCTGAAGCCTTTTCACCTCTTCCTCATTCAATAAAGAAAGGTGGAAGAACAGCTGTTTTATCTTGAGTGCTTATAAATTGGAAATAGATTTTTTAGTAATGCACTAAAATTCTGTTCCACAGAAATCGATATGCCTCGTGGACTAGTTTATGAGGGATTTGACCTACCTAAGGGAGACACTAATAAAACATAGCAGCTGGTCCTGGAATGCTGCATGGTTCCCTCTTCCGCCTTCCCTCCACCTGCCTGTACTTCTGGGGTGGGGACACGGGCCCGGTCAGACCCACGCACACTGAGCTGAGCTGCTTGCTGGTGCTCACTAGTACCCTGTCCCTTCCATACACAGGTGCCACTGTTCCAGCTACACGGCCCTCCCTCCATAGAGCCCTGCCCATCCCTGTCACCTCAGGCCCCAGAAGCAGCCCCCCACCCCATGCCTGGAGACTCCGAGACTGCCCGAGTGCTGGGTGTAAATCTCCTTCACTGAACATGGCTTTGCACCTCCTTCTCCTGTCCGCCTTCTCTATCACCATCTGCTCCTGGAGGGTGGAGACCACACCACAGCTCCAGTGTTGCACCCTGGGGACTGTTTTGAATTACATATTTTAATTCAGTAGAATTAGTTAAAACAAGCACCCAGCCCTCTTCCCACTTCCAAATTTTCGCTCTTTTTGTTTTGTAATCTACACCATCCTCCCTTTGTTCTCCTCTCTGACTGTATAAATACTAACATCCATTCCACCTCCTCCGTGAGGCTCTCCTTAGCTGCCCTCTGTTAGTTCTTTTCCCCTCTATTGCACTCTTTGCACCAAGCACAAAGTTTTGCTCTCAGCACAAAGTGCTTTTCCTTTGCCTACGTGTGGGTTACATTTCTGTCTTTTCTCTCCTACTATATTATAAGGTCCTTGAATAGAAGTTTGTATTACCAAGACACTAGATGTGCTTTTTATGGGGAAAGCATCTTTATCTGCCCAAGTGGTCATTCCTGCATCACTTGGGCCGTTGCTAAGCCATGGCACACAACCACTCTCCCTGGCCACCCTATGCTGCTCCCCAGTTGCTTGAATACTGAGCTCCAAGATTCAGCTGTCCTTCTAGCCTTCCCTGCCCTCCTGGCTGGTAGTATCTGTGCTCCCTACTTTGAGGTGGAAGCAGGGTTCAGTGTGGGGAATTTGTCTCAGCATTCCTGGTTCTGGTACCAGGTAGTAAATGTCCCTGTGTTACAGAAGGCTCCCACTTGTCCCCCAGACTGCACCAGAAGAATGAGGACAAGTGGTTTGAGGACAAGGATAGACCAGTTTTTTAATTTGTTGGCAAATGAGAATGTAGACTCCTGCCTACCTGTTTGTTGGCAAATGAGAATGTAGACTCCTAACTATCTGTTTGTTGGCAAATGAGAATGTAGACTCCTACCTACCTGGCATCACCCTAATCATAAGCAGAAACACAGAGCTTTAAAAAGAGGCTATTCAGCTTCAAACAATTGCTGTTCAATGTACGTTTGATGACTCTGAACTTTCCCTTTCCTGGAAAGACAATCTCATGACCTTGGCCGAGACCTCCACCTCTGACCTCTACTGGGACTAGCACAAAAAGCAAAGGACATCTCCTTGCCTCTCCAGACCACTGGCCTGAGGCAGGGATACTGGTTTTAGTTCTTAGAAAGGAGTAGAGGATGTTTTAAAGAGAAAGCATTTTCCATGGGTAGATGGGAAGCAACCCAAATGCCCATCAACCCATGAATGGATTAACAAACTATAGTATATGTATACCATGGAGTATTATTCAGCCATAAGAAAAGATGGAAACAGTACAACTTTTGTGTCTACCCAGATGAAGTTGAAACACATTCTTCTTAGTAAAGTATCTCAAGAATAGAAAAAAAAAATGTACTCAGCACAAATATGAAACCAATATACAAACAACTACACCCCCATACGAAAGAAAAAACACAAATATCATCTAGCAAGGGGGAGGGAAGAGGAAAAGAGGTAGGAGGAAGGGTGATTGGTGGGATCTCATCTAAGGTGCACAATGGGAGAGTGTTCAGCACACCCCCTGGGTGAAGGGCTCAACTGCAACTTGAACTTTACCTTAGAATTGAAAACAATTAACCTAAACATCTATACCCTCACTTTAATTTGTAATTTAAAAAAAGAGAGAGAAAACATTTTACCATTTTTGTTTATTTATTTGTTTTTTAGGCCATCCTTTCTATTACACCTGGACTGTGAATGACAGTGAAATTAGTGGGTCAAGGAGCAAGATAGGCCATATACATCCTTAAGACAAACCACCATGAGTTTGTAGATGAAGAGCTGAGATTCTTCCTAAGGGTTGAACGTATCTGGGAGGGTTTTTCACCTGAGGTCTTAGAGCCCATAAGAGCAGTGGTTGAAATTCAGGGATCTAAGAACTTGGGTGGTTTTAGTTTCCTTTGGCTCTTATTACAAATAACCACACACTTTATGGCTTAATTGAACCAGCACAAATTTGTGATCTTACAGTTCTGGTAGTTAGAAGTCTGAAGCCAAGGAGTCAGCAGGTCTGCATCTTTCAGCAGGCTTTAAGGGAGAATCCATTTCCTCACATTTTTCTCACTTCTGGAGACAGCTGGCATTCCTTGGCTCATGGCTGCATCACTCCCACCTCTGTTTCCATTGTAACATCTCCTTATCTGAACTCTGATGCTCCTGTGTGCCTATTATGAGGACCCTTTGAAACGTGGGTCAGAATAATCTCTCTCAAGAACTTAACCACATCAGCCAACTTCCCTTTGCCATGGAAGATAACATGTTCATAGATTTTAGTGATTAGGAATGGACATCTTTGAAGGGTATCATACTGCTCATCACAAGTAGGAAAAAATTATGTCAATATCTTAACTTTCACTGATGGTAACTGAAACATGGTACCCCTTTTATTATGAATGCGGGCAATGAGTCACTGCAGCAGGAGCGATACAATTGTGAAGTTGTGTCTGATGTGTGTCTCACAATCACTGCTTCGAAATTACTGCAGTTATGAGACTTGCCACTGAATCTTGGTATTCAATAAAGAAGCATATATTAAGACACAATTTTTAAAAATACTTCAACAACTTGATTCAGGTTTCCTTTGCGTCTTGGGTCATGTTTTCCAGGTGAAAGACCCTGAGATAAGGACTCATGTGCAAGTGATTTCACATCTATGCGAAGCTGGCGAAGCAGCGGGAAAGCAGGAGAAAGGGGAGATCAGCAAGGTAGGACTTCAGGTGAAGCTTCAGCCTCAGCGTGGTCCTGCCAGAACTCTGCAGTGAATGTCAGAACTCAGAGTATCCCAATTAGAGGCAATGGAACTCGGCTTTCAAATGCTTGAGCCAGCCTGTCTTTAGCTTAGGGAACACAGAAGCTGCAAACTCCCATGCACTGGCTTTCTGTCTGTGGGCAAGGCGTTCCCACCAGCCAAGGGCAATTCTCTGAAGAAACTCAAAGTTGTGGGTCAGAACACAGGGCACCAAAACCCCAGGAGAGGGGCATCCAGAAATGGCACAGGGACTCCAACCATGCCCACAGCACTTTGTGATTCTATAGCTTTATTTTATGCATTTAAAAATATGTTGAGGAAGGGTTTGTCATCTTCACCAGGCTTGCCCTCTGGTGATGGAACACACAAGTTAAGATCATCTGTTTTATAACGTAATGTTATAAGTGACTTCCTAAGTGGCACAGAGTTCCCCGTCCCCAAATGTGGAGACAGAAGATCTATTCAAGCAGGGTAGTTAAAAAAAAAAAGCCCATAGAGCCTGCCAACCATCAGCATCCTTCTGCATGTGAGCTAACATGTGGATTTATTTCAACACAACCACACCAACTTTCTATCAGCCATATTCACTGAAGGCCTGATAAAATCTTAACTTGAGAGCACTAACACATTTCTCACATTTCTGTATATCAGAGGCTATGTATCTTTTCCATTTAAAAAGTGCCTTTAAAAGGTAGAATTTCATAAGGTTAATTTAAAACTTAACGTGCCACTGAAATTATAATGAAAAAAGGCAAAGGTTGCCTGGCTTATTGTATCAGGCATGCATGCCATCTTATTTACAGTATGCTTAATTAGAATAAGCCATGGAAGTACAGAAAAACAGTTCAAAGGAGCACAACAGAAGCATCGGCCAAGGACTCATTAGAAAAGTCATGGTTTTTATTTCAAGACATTCATGGAATTATTTCATCTATGTACATGAACAATTACCTTAAAGCGTAATTTTACCCTTTTTTCCCCCCCTTCAGAGAGAGTCTCATTATGTCACCCTCAGCAGAGTGCTGTGACATCACAGCTCACAGCAAGCTCAAACTGTTGGGCTTAAGAGATTCTCTTGCCTCAACCTCCCAGGAAGCTGGGACTACAGGCGCCCACCACAACGCCTGACTATTTTCTTGTTGTAGTTGTCATTGTTGGTTAGCAGGCCCAGGCCAGGTTTGAACCCGCCAGCCTCGGTGCATGTGGCTGGCACCATAACCACTGTGCTACGGGCACTAAGCCAGCATAATTTTATCTTTAAAAGATATTTTTCTTCTAAGTTAAAATATTCTTAAAATTTCATTTAAATTTCAAATTGAGGGCTGGGCTTGGTGGTCATACTTATAATCCTACCACTCTGGGAGTGGGAAGAGGAAGGATGCCTTGAGCTCAGGAGTTCAAGAGCAGCCTGAGCAAAAGCAGGACCTCAGCTCTGCTAAAAACAGAAAAACTAGCCAGGTGTGGTGGTGGGTGCCTGTAGTCAGAAGTACTTGGGAGGCTGCAGCAAGAGAATTTGAGGTTGCTGTGAGCTATGATGCCATGACACTCTACCCAGGGCCCAGAGTGAGATGCTGTATAAATACATACATACATACATAAATACATATATAAATGTCAAATTGAGGGCAAAAAATATAAGCACCAAAATTGACTAACGTTTATTTTTTGAAAATGATGACAGCATTTTCAGTCCAAATGAAAAGATAAATTGTATAAGAGAGGAATGATTTTACAGGGTCAGGATTACAGGGTATTCAGATTTGGGGGGTTTATAAGGTTTTATATACGGATACTCATCTGTCCCCCAGAGATGAAAGCAAGGAACATCATTGCTCATGTGGGTTGTCTTGTGATACACCATGTTCATGTTCCTCTCAATGAAGAGTTAATTTAGGAGCCAACTGTGCAGTATGTAAAAGAAAGCATTGTTCACATTAATCCAATTGAAAGGCAAAAGAACAAAAGTATACACAGAGACCCACCACACATGCACACACACTTACGGACAGACACACACATTCACACAGACATATATTCACATAAGACATTGTGGTCCAATTATTTATATGAAATGTCAGTAAATGGCAAACCTTATTTATAAGCAGGGTCACAGAAGCACATATTAGGAATATAAGCAGACTAGACTGGAGAACAGACTAGAGCAGACTAGGGTACAACACACAGACTTTTCATCTTCTTTGCCACTAGCTTTGAAACTTGTCCAAATGATCTGCATCACACTAGCTGGGAGCAGAAGACATGTTACATGGGCAGGACAATTTGTCAAAGAGGTGGCCACATTGTGGGAAGACTTCTAGATTTTGGAGGTTGTTTTTGAAAATTCCATTATGCACTGGATACCATCTCCTCATTGATCTTAGGACATTTGGCTAAAAGGATCCCTTTCCTCCCTTTCAAGCTCTCAGTTCTTTAGAATAAACATTGATGATGACAAACCTACCCTATCGCTGCCCTCCACAGCTAAATATCTCACTGTTCCATTTGTCCACCACATGGTCCCTTTCCAGGCAGTTGTATTTTGCCTTTCCCAGCTCCTCCCAAATTCGAGACAAACTTTGTCTTTCTCATCCAACCTGTCCTCTCAACAATTGTCACACTGAGGACATTGTCTCCTTAAGTCTTTCTTCCCCAGTACCTCTGGGGTCAGGCAGCTGAATCTTTCACTGGCACTACCTCGCTGCCACCTCTCAGTCCACTCACCAACTCCTCCTCTACCCCATAGCACACTCCGGGTTTCCAGCAGTGCCAGGGCTCCCCTTTGATGCTAGTCCCTCTCTGTCCCTGGGTGGTTTTATCCATTACCACATCATCACCACTGTGTAGGTGGTGTTTCTTCTTATACTTATGTCTTAATCTAAATCTCTCTTATGAATTGAATACATTCCATTGACCCCTTGGTTTCACTGCAGCACATGTTAACAGATCAAAAACTGACCCCAAGAATTCTCTTCTCAAAATCTACTCTGCTTCCAGCAATCTTCACTTTGGTAAGTAGAACCATCCTTATAGCTGTGCAAATCAGGAAAAAGTTGCCCTTTCCATAAGAGGCTTTAATTCTATCTGTCTACAGAAAACTTTTCATAATAGAGTTGACCTTTAAACAACACAGATCTGAACTACACAGGTCCACTTGTACACTGATTTCCTTCCAATTCTGCCACCCCTGAGACAAGAACAACCCTTCCTCTCCCTCCTCCTCCTCAGCCTTCTCAGTGTAAGAACCTTGAGGATGAAGCCACTATATATATGTGTGTGTGTGTGTATATATATATATATATCGTCTTCATAATGATCCGTTTCCACTTAATGAATAGTAAATATAGTTTTCCTTCCTTATGATTTTCTTAATATTTTCTTTTCTTTAACTTACTTTACTGTAAGAACATAGTACATAATATATATCATATACAAATTACATATTAAATGACTATTTATATTATCAGTAGGTGAGGTTTCTGGTCAATGCAAAGGTATTAGTATTTAAGTTTGGGGGAGTAAAAAGTTATACACAGATTTTTTTACTTCTCAGAATGTTGGCACTCCTAACTCCTACATGGTTCAAGGGTCATCTGTATATTAATTTTGTTAGGACAAGATGCTATCTCCACCAGCTGAAAAATTGTGGTTAAATAAACAGAAATCCATGCATCAGTGGTATAAATTATGTCCTTTAGAAGCAGCACAATCTCTGGAGCGCATCTGGTCACCCTGACCACTGCAGAACCTCTGAAACACTCCTGGTCATTCTGACCCCTGAAATACAGACTTCTTTGCTAAGAAACACTACAATATTTTACCCATGCATTGGTTCTGAATGTTTACTTGACAGAATGGAATCATTAACCCTACACTCAGATATTTTCATGCTTAAAAAAGGGAAAGTAAGAAAAACAAGACATCGTTAGATCCTGCCCTTGAAAGCCCCTGGGAGTGGGCATTCTTTGTACTGTTAAATTCACAGCCAAGGAAAAACGTCTTTGAGAAGCAAGGTTTGGTTTCCTTTCCTTTCCCTGCCTGTGTCCTTACAATGTAAATCTTGACATGCAAACACAAAGTTGACTCTTAAAAGTAAAATAAAAGAGAGCCTGTAAGTTTCCAGCTTGAAAAGCAATAGAACAATTGCATGATGATACAGCTATATAAACACTGATTAAAGAGACAACTTCAGAAAGAACAGCGATATACAAAACAATTATTAACACCAGAGACCTATAGATTATTTGATAAACCATAATTCAAATGAAAGTCTTTTTCTGTAAGCTCTAGCTGTGTATACTTTAGCCTTTAAAAAATATTAAAATGCAAATCTTAGGTTTTTCTAGCATCTGTATCTGTGTCTCAAATTCTTTAAGACTTATTTTGAATGATATGGACTATGTCAACTAAGTAGTGCCATCTTGGAAATCTTTTATTGATTCAATTTTGTCATTGCTCTGGAAATTATATTTACATCCTATTCCTTTATAGTTTTAAGGCATCATCAATTTTTATCTATACTCACATGAGACACATAATAGTAGTTTATTAACATGAATGTCATTTAAGCAATATTGGTATTTTATATTAAAAAATGCAACTATCTAGTAGAAAATAGCACATAGTGTAGCTCATCTGTAAAAATTTGCCATTTACAATTGAATATGCTAAAGTGCAACTTTCAAGCTGTCTCTTTGAAAATATAGGACTTATTTAAGTCAGTCCATAATTACTCACTGGGCCATATGCTAATGAGGCCATTCTGACAAAGTTTTAGCCTGTCTAACTCAAAAAGGAGTTAGCAGCTCGGGAAAAACGAATTCTCCAAATTAAAATCTTGATGATATACTTGCAAAGAATGTATGACTAGAATAAAAAGAGAAAAATAAGCCAAGAATGAGGCTACATATAAGCATCTTGTGATAATTTCAAAATGCTCTTGCCTCACCCTCCCAAGTAGTTGGGACTATAGGCACTCGCCACAATGGCTGGCTAGTTTTTCTATTTTCAGTAGAGACAGGGTCTTGCTCTTGTTCAAGCTAGTCTCCAACTCGTGAGCTCAAACAATCCACCTGCCTTGGCCTCTAGAGTGCTAGGATTACAGATGTGAGCCACCACACCCAGCCTTATCAAAAATTTTTAATAGGGACTAATGGCATCTGATTTCAAAACTTGTTATGAAGCTATACTGGTCGAGACAGTGTGAAATTGGTGAAAGACTAGACAAATAGATCAATGCAACAGAATATACAGCCCAAAAATAGACTCACACAATCTACTGATCCGTGGCAAAAGTGCAAAGGTAATGCAATGCAGAAAAGATCATCTTTTCAACAAATGGTGTGGGAAAAATTGGACATCAACATGTAAAAAAAAAAAAAGAATCTAACATTGACTTTATAGCCTTTTCCACAAGAACTAACTCCAAACAGATCATAGATCTGAAGATAAAATACAAAATTATATAATACCTATGAGAAAATCCAGGTGACCTTCAGTTTGGCAGTGACTTTTGAGTTACAACACAATCCATTAAAGAAAATAAACACATAAAATCTCAATCCATGAAAGAAAAGAGAAACAATTAACTATACTTCATTAAAATAAAAAACTTCTGCTTTGCAAAAGGCTTTAAGGGAATGGGAAGACCAGCCACAGACCGATAGATGGTATTTCTAAAACACATTATCTGATAAGGGATCTGTATCTAAAATGCAGAAAGAATTCTTAAAACTCAGCAACTTAATTATTTAAAATGGGCAGAAGATCCCAACACAAACTTATCAAAGAAGATGTATAGATGGCAAATAAGCATATGAAAAGATGTTTAAACTTACATGATATTAGGGCATTGCAAATTAAAATAACACCGAAGTACCATTACCCACCCATCATTTGGGTTATTAAATCTGAAATGTCTGATTTCAAATCAATAGTTTAGTTTATTATATTTCCAACAAGAAGTAGTACAATTAAAGTATGCACCTAAACTATTGTGACAGAAAAGAAAGGCAAGCTTCTAGAGAATTTCTCTTCTGATGCTCATTTAATCCATGTGAAATCAAGCTTCTTTACCTTGCCCACTTGTTTCCAATATTGTTGGAATATTAATGTCAAACCTTGCTGCTAATTTACATGTAGGTTGAGATGGATTTGTTTCCACTACAGCTTTCAGCTCCTCATTATCCACCCTGATCTCAGGTTGCCCATGTGGCTCATTTTTAAGATTAAAATCACCAGAACAAAACTTCATAAACCCTAGATGTGCAGTGTACTCATTAGCCATGTCCTTCACAAACACTCTTGACATTTTGAGTTGTCTGCACTGCCCTGGTTCCATGATGGAACTCATATGTGAAAAGAACACATATTTTCGACTCCTCCATGGTTTCAGGAAAAATTGCTCTAAAAAATTTTTTTGAAAGATAATCACAAGCCAAAACCTGTGTTTGAAACAAGGATGAGAAAAAATGCCCAAGTGAAAATCAGAGATACCAACTGTTGAACTTGGTACTTATGGAAACCGAACATTTCATACTTAACAACCTGTTAGAATAACTAAAATCTAAGATACTGACTGACAATGCCAAATGCTGGTGGGATAAGGAACAAAGGAGCCCTCGTTTATTTCTAGTGGAAATGAAAAATGGGAGACAGTTTGGCAGTTTCTCAAAAAAACTAAACATATTTTTGCCCAACAATGCAGTAATTGTGCTCCTTTTTATTTACCCAAATGAGTGCAAAACCCTGTACATAAATGTTTATAGCAGCTTTACACATAACTGCCAAAAGCACCAGGTAACCATGATGTCTTTCAGGAGAATGAGTAAACTGTGGCACATCCATGCAAAGGAACGTTATACAGTGATAAACAGAAATGAGCTAACGACCCATGAAAAGACACGGGGGAATCATAAATGCATATTGCGCTGAGTGAAAGAAGCCAGTCTGAAAAGGCCATATGCATTCTGATTCTAACAACATGACCTTCCAGAAAAGGCAAAACCAAAACTGTGGAGACAACAAAAAGATCAGTGGTTGCCAGCGGCTTGGTGGGGATGGCAGGGTGGGAGCAGAAAAAGGGATGAACAGGTAGCAAACAAGGTTTTCATTTTTATTTTTTTAAGAAGTGAAATCAATCCGTATGATATTGTGTTGGTGGGTACATGAGAATTTTCATTCATCAAAGTCCATAGAATGCACACCACAGTGATAGGCCCTAATGCAAGTTATTGTGACAGTTTCATATGTCTACCTAACAGGGCTAGGGGATGCCCAGATAGCTGGTAAAACATGATTTCAAACATAGGTTTGTCTATGAGGGTATTTCCAGGATGCATCTGCTTTTGACTTAGTAGACTGAACGAAGGTCACTGTCACCAAAGTGAACAGGCACAGTCCAATCTGGTGAGGGCCTGAGTAGAACAAAAAGGTGGAGGAGGTGATCCTCTCTCTCTCTCTCTCTCTCTCTCTCCTCCAGCTGGGACTTCCTCCTTATCCTGCCCTTGGCCATTGGAGTTGCTCGTTTTGGGGCTTTAAACTCCTGGACTGACACCAGCAGCCCTGGCCTACCAGACTTCAGACTCTGAACTGTATCATTGGCTTTCCTGGGCCTCCAGCTGTCACATAGTAGATTGTGGGACCTTCCAGCCTCCATAATTGCATAAGGCAACTCCCATTAATAAATCTTCATAACCTTGGTTATGCAACTGTGGCTTAAGTTAACAGCAATATGTCAATACCGATTCATCAGTTATAACAAATGTATCTCACCCATGCAAGGTGTTAATACTGAAAAATTACATGTGTGGAGAGGGGAAAGGAAGGAGATAAGTGTTGAATCTATTTTGAGTTAACTTTTATACATAGTGACAGATAGAAACCTAATTTCATTCTTCTGCAAATGGATACTCAGTTTTCCCAGCCCCTTTATTGAAGAGGCTGACCTTTCCCTACAGTGTATATTTAGCGTCTTTGTCAAAAATTGTTGCAATTGCCAGGGGGGTTCAGCCTCGGTCCAGTTACTTGTGGCATAAAGATTCCAATTATTGAGACAACAAGGATTGCCAAGGAAGAAAGGAATTTTTAATATGACAAACTTCTTGTTGGGAGAACAGGATAAGCTGCCTCAAATCAGTCTAACAGAGACAAGGGGTTTCTAAACGAGGGAACACAGGCTTTGGGACCAGTCATGGTATAATTAACAAGAGGCTGTGCACTTTGGGGACAGGTTGTGGGGGATGGTGAATCTTAACATCAGAACGTCTTTCCAGGGGCCTTCAGAATCTCAGCTGCTTTGTCTTGCAGAAAATCCATCATTTCTGGGAAACAACTCAAAAGGTGAAGTAGTTAGTTAAAGGACAGGACTATAAAAAACAGGTATGGGGTGGCAGTGAGTGGCTCAGTGAGTAGGACACTGGCCCCATATGCCGAGGGTGGCAGGTTCAAACCCAGCCCCGGCCAAACTGCAATAAAAAAATAGCCGGGCATTGTGGCGGGCGCCTGTAGTCCCACCTGCTGGGGAGGCTGAGGCAAGAGAATCATGTAAGCCCAAGAGTAGAGGTTGCTGTGAGCCATGTGACGCCACGGCACTCTACCCGAGGGCGGTACAGTGAGACTCTGTCTCTACAAAAAAAAAAAACAGGTATGGTTCATTGGAACCATATAGGAGCCATTGAAATTTGTTTATGGGGTCAGTTACAATTTCAGTTGATTATAAAAATGTGTATTTATTTCTGGGTTCACAATTCGCTTCCACTGGTGTATGTTTCTGTGTTTATGTCAGTACCATACCATTTTGGTTACTACAGCTTTATTGTATGTTTTAAAACCAGGTAGTGTGTGTGATGCCTACAGCTTTGTTCTTTTTATTCAAGATTCCTTTGGCTATTTGAGGTCTTTTGCAGTTCCATACAAATTTTAGGATTTTTTTCTATTTCTGTAACATTCTGTGAAGAATGGCATTGTATTTTGATACAGATTGCATTGAACTTATAAATCATTTTGGATAGTATGGGCAGGTCTACACACTCTGAGACTTCATATAAAGCCCCACAAATATGTAAAACTTGTATGTTTGAATAATAAATAAATAAAGTCTATGAATATTTTTAAAATAACAAATTCTTATGATTCTGTGTTTATTAGGGTTTAGGGAGGTGGGTAAGGGCAAGACTGGAAACTCATTATAGGGGGAAAGGGGAAACACTTGCATCTGTTAAGCCCCTACTATATGGTCAGGGCCTATCCATGGATTTTCCTTACTGGAGTTGTTCCTGAAAACACCCTTAAGGAAGGAAATATTATCACCTGCATCAGGCTGAAGTACCTGCCCCGGGGGGGGTGGGAGGTGGGCCATCAGATTTTATAGCCCATGTGCTTTTACCCTGGTGCCCTGTGCTGGGTTATGTCCAGTGCAACAAAATCCATATGTTGAAGCCCTAACCTTAAGACTACTGCATTTGCAGACATAGCCTCTAAGGAAGCAAGTGAGGCAATCACTTGGGTGGGTCCCAAATCCAATAGGACTGTGAATGGTGTGAGACCATGTTTATTGAGAGGGATAGCCACTGGCCTGGGCAGGGAAAGAGGGCAGCTGTACTCAGGGACAGTCAGAGACCCCTTTTATATAGGGCCATAGAGAGTGGGCAAATTCCACAGCTTGCCTGGAGGGCTTTGGTAGGTTAGGGTTCTTTGATACAAATAATTTCTTCACAGATGAGGGTAACTAGGTCCTTTGTGTTCTTTGGCTTGGGTGGGGGGGATAGGGGAAACAATAGGAGGAGCGGGGAGGGTTCCTGTGGGGCCAAATTAGGCCCTCAACAGACTGGTGTCCTAAGAAGAAGATGCAATATGAGGGTGAGCACACACCATGTGAAGCAGCGAGGTGTCTGTCTGCAAGGCAAGGAGAGAGGCCTCCGGAAAGCCAACCCCACCGGGACCTGGATCTTGGACTTCCAGCCTCCAGAACTGTGAGGAAGTCAGCATCTGTTGCTTAAGGTTCCCAATACTCTGTTACGGCAGCCCTAGTAGACAGACACCTGTGGACACCACGCCATGCTTTCCAGATCCCCAGGGGCTTTGCAAAAGTCTGTCCAGGAGGTGCCTCAGGAGGCCAGAGAAGTGCCCGCATCCACTACCCCCAGGTCACCACCTGTCAAGGGTCATCCGTGCTGCTTATTTCCATTTCTTCACTCTCCTCTCTAAGATTTCTGCTGACCCACTTGCAGATCAGTGGCCGAAACTATCCTGTACACAATGGGCAGAGCCCTGGGCTGCTGGCTGGGAGCTTGGTCCCACCGAATGTCGTAGGACGTATAGGGAGCTGTGTGGATGTGCAGATCCTCTTTGGGAGGTCCTGCTGTGCTCACACTGACTGCTGCTGCTTGCTGGGTGTGACCAGCCATCGGCTCCCTGGGCACGTCCATGGCTCAGTTCTGCCATGGGTGTGTTCTCAGGGCCCCACACTCAACACAGCATAGCCCTAGCTGGGTAATTTGTCTTTTCATCCTTTCCCGACTCTGATGCCTCTTGTCCCCTCACACTTACTCATAGACTCAGCTAAACATCCCTCCCTCGCCTCTGCCCCTCCTCCTGGGTGCTATGTGACCCAGGTAGCTGGTTCAGGTCAGTCCTGTCCCTAGGGGAGCTTGGAGGAAGGCAAGGGAGACTGAAATGTTTGTTCTCCATGCATGTCCCTCTGTGACATCCTTCCCTCAAGGCCACGGCTCCTGTCGGGCAGTTCTCTCCGAAGAGCCACCCTCCTCCAAGTCTGCAAACCTTCGCCTGCCCCACAAGCCTGTCTTTAGCCTTGAGTACAAAACATTGCTGATTGATTTCTTTTTTTCTTTAATTGTGGTGAAATTCACGTAACATAAAATTTACCATCTTAACCATTTGTGTGTGTATAGTTCAATAGTGTTAACATATATTCACATTATTGTCTATCCAATCTCCAGAATTCTTTTTATCCTACAAAACTAACACTCTGTACCTGTTAAATAGCTCCGACTCCCCTCTCCTCACAAGCTTCAGGCAACCCCATGCTACATTCTGTCTCTGAGATGTCCACTACTCTAAGGACCTCATATAAGTATTTGTCCTTTTGTGACTCACTTTGCCACTTAATGTAGTATCTTCAGGGTCCATCCATGCTACAGTATGTGTCAGAATCTCCCTCCTTTTTAAACCTGAATAACACTCCATTGCATAGATAGACCACAATGTGTTAACGGCATTAATCTGTTGATGGCACTTGGGTTGCTTCCACCTTTTGGCTATTGTGAATGAGACACCTTGTAGCTTTCTGAAATCCAGCCCTTACTTATGAGAGAAATTCCTGTTGAATTCTCTTAAGCTGCTCATTTACTGCTAGACCCTGACTGAGCACACAGAATCCAGGATACCCATACCAGCCAGCCTGCCTGACCTGCCAAGGAAGAGAAACCAGGAAGATGAAGCTTGCAGGGTGCAAGAAGGGACGACTCAGAAAGACTCCAACAGGCTGAATGATGCCTCCAAATCAGCAAGATGAAATTGGATACAAACCAAAGCAAACAACAAACTTCGTGTTAAAAAAACTATCTATCAAGCACTAGACAGCATTTCACCTAACAAAAGAAGGAAAATCTGAGAATCATTGTAGAGTGGTGGGTCTCAACAGGGAATTCCATCTTCCAGGGCGCACATGGCACATTTTGGCTGTCACAACTCAGGGATACCACTGGCTTCTAGGCTTCTACCATGGACGCTGCCAAACACTCTACAATGCGTAGGCAGCTCCCCGAAACAGAATACTCAGCCCCAGACATCTGTTGTGCCAAGGTTGAGACGCCCTGCCCAAATAGATGAAAAAAAATCAGAGCTAAAGAGGATGTTTTCAACTTGATAATGAGAACTGATTTTCTATGTTTATAGACGTCCAGCAAGAGGCTAGACTCCAGCATAAAGCCAGGCTTGGGCAAGATGCCAGGGGAGCAATAGTTATGCTCAAAGGATGTTGCAGGGAGATGCTGGGCTAGGAGAGGTCTCGGCTGGATGGCAGCTAAACTTCTTCCACCTTTGGGACATCTTAATGCATTTCGATTGGCCAGCTGCTGCATCAGTAATTAAAGCCTTAGAATACACAGACATTTTCCCAACATCTTATAAAACTTTTCAGACCTATGGCAAAGTTGAAATAATTTTACATTGAATACTTATATGACTACCACATAAATCGGCCCGTTCAAATTTTCTTTTATTTGTACCTATTTAGTCTGTGGTGTGCATGTACAATTTTGTTACATGCATGTACCGTATAGCAGGCTTTTAGGGTATCCACCACCCGAATATTATACATTGTACCCATTAACCAATTTCTCATCATCTTAAGATTTTTTAAGGATGAGTTTTACAGACGGGCGTTGTGGCAGGCGCCTGTAGTCCCAGCTGCTCAGGAGGCTGCGGCAGGAGAATCGCAGAAGCCCAAGAGCTAGAGGTTGCTGTGAGTCCTGTAACATCATGGCACTCTACTGAAGGTGGTAAAGTGAGACTCTGTCTCTACAAAAAAGGATGAGTTTTACTTATCTTTTTCACATTTTCTGCCAAAGAAGTGAAATGTCCATATCTAGGGAGACTTTCAAATGATGCAGTTGCCATGTTCCTCAAGGGAAATGTGGTATGACAATTACTCTCAACATGAAAATCTGACTCAGATGTTCCCTTTGACATAACTGGGCTTCCAAAACTCAATTCATGGATTTTAAAAATGGTATTTATTGAGGGCATGAATTGACTCATTATTCTTTCATGAATTCACCACAGGTAGGTATATCAAAGACAGAATTAGCCTTATTAATACACAGCCAAAGTACAGCTCCTACCTAAATAGCAACCCAGGAATTAGCAAATTCCAATTCTGTGTGTACCACTCACCAATCCTGATCATCCACTGGTTAAGCCCCCCAAATCTTGATAATAACCAAAACTATATTCAGAGTCAGTAGCATTTTTTTCGTTCTTTTAGCATTTCCCTAACATTTTGCATTTTCAAAGTCAACACCATGTTTCCCCTTGACATTCAAGAGAACCTTGTACTTGTGTCTTTTCTCTGTGATATAGAAACCACAATAACTGTTCATTTAAAACTCTAGCACACATTCAAAAAATATTTTAGTGTTTTGTTTTTTTCTCTAAAAGTAAGCAACCTTAAGACTTACTTTGCAACGAAAGGTTTCTTTCTTTTTTTCTTTCTTTTTTTTTTGCAACGAAAGGTTTCTAAAAGAAGCATCCGGTGTATGCCCTGCGATGTTTGGAGGTTTTGTGGAGATTAACTTGAGTGCAGTCCTACCCTAGGAAGGGTCTCTGTGGTTTGGTTTCATACAGTGCATGTATTTTATAATCAATTCTTACACAGGAATTTTCCTCCCCTTCTTTTTAGACTCAAATTCTACTCTTCAGGAATACTGAACATTCATTTATGTTCGAAGAGAAATTTTTGTTTAGCAAATTTCTTCTCTTTCCCCCATTGCATCATAGCAGCTTATCTCATTGGTTTTAAAAACATTGGCAAACAGCAACAACAAAGTCAAATTCAAGGGGATATAGCTCAGGGTGTTGATAGCTGCAGGTCAGATTCATCTGTCCGAATGATGCAAGAGTTGAGGCTCTCTAGACCTGCTGTGTATACCAAGGAATTGTCACATGAAAGAATGATCCGGTGAGCCCTTCTTAAAGAAGCAGGGGCCAAGTTTAATACTTATCAGAGCTGAAGGAAGCAGCTGAAAGGAAGGGCAGGACAATTTCCTTACTCTCTTAAGCCCCAGCTTCACAGAACAAATCAGGTTTCCTGAGAAGATGCAAGTATATCATTTTATGTGCACCAACGACTATAATCTGAAGGCAATGTAATAAAGGTATGTGAAGACATATCGACAGGTTAATTATATCCTACAGCCAGAAGAAAACAATCTACCTTGGGACGCACAAAAACAGTAACTAAAAGCAGATTATCTGCTTTGTCTGCAGTCAGAGAGAAGAGGGAAGCTAGGAGGTGCAGATGTGTGGAAGGCCAGCCTCACGGGCACAGCCAGGAGCCTAATCCCACC
Organism: Nycticebus coucang; assembly: GCF_027406575.1. Lineage (NCBI taxonomy): Eukaryota > Metazoa > Chordata > Mammalia > Primates > Lorisidae > Nycticebus > Nycticebus coucang. Next base: position 101,087,355 of record NC_069783.1, on the reverse strand, counting down.
TCTGCCAGAGCACACTGGCCGATCGTTAATCATTTGTACATAAAGTAATCTGCATTAGAGAACCCTTCACTCTTTCTCGTTGGCTCTTACATTTTTACTAGCCTTTTTAAAGACCCATATATCTTACAGACATTTCAGAAGCCATTTTATTCCCCTCCTCTGATTCCTGGTTTTCCACTTCCTTGTGGCTATTTGTAGCCAAGCTTAAAGGTCAGGTGGATTTGAATATGTACCAGATACGCAAGCACACATGTATGTGCTTAACACACAGGGAGCTAGATGTGTTTTTCAGAGAGGACAGGATTTGGATTTTCTGGGCTGCTTTGGGGTGCATTCTTCCGATTCTCCTTTTAACATTGGTTATTTATTTCTGGTATTTCTATTTTTACATTGTCTTGAGCAAAAAGCCAACATGAATGACATTTAAGTAGGATGTTTGTACATTGACACTTAACATTTTATGTTAGATAAGAGTGTGGAAATTAAGCAGTAGAATTTTGGAGTACAGTGAAGAGTCTGCATCAAATTGAACCTTGTCCCATAAATTATCATTTTTCCAATTTCAACTCTAAAGTCTGCTTCATCTGGCATTTTCAGGGATGTGGTGATAAAACACACATAGACTCAGCCAGTAATGCAAAGCAACATGCCAGTGATTTCCACATTGTGTTAGCTTGGAGTTTCATTGTGTTAGCTTGGAGTTTCATTGTGTTTGATCACGGTAGCTTTGTTTTACAGAGAACACGCACATGTTTATTTAAATAAAATACAGATTATAAATATTTGCCGATCTTAATTAGAAATATTAAGATTGTAGATGTTTGCCAAATATCCCACTTCGCAATGTCAAATAGAGAATTGACAACACAAAATTTCAGTTCTAAGTGGAAGGCCAATGCAGTTCTTGTCTAAGGTGCATTTCATCCAGTAGATGATCCAGTCACCCATGGAGGCTTGGATCTCTTTGCTGAATATGACTCGGGGACTAAAGTGATTTACCAGGAAGACATCAGTCTATTAGCAACCAGAGTAAGATGGCGAAGGTGTCACATATGAGATGTCGGTGCAAGACTTAGCTAGTTAGAACGAATCTACACCAAGCCACAGCTGGGGACCCTGAAAAACACAACATTGAAATGACAAAGTGTGCAGTCTTCATCAAGTAAAAACTGTTAAGAAATACAAATTACATTTATGGCATTTTGCCTCTTGCTTGATTTGCGGCATGGAGCTTCTGTTGCTACTGCTTTTATAGTTTCTTAATTGATTTTTAAAAGATTCCTACAGAGTTAATTTCCCAGAAGAGTTTCTTTATCCTACTATCAGAAGCTTATCATCTTCACATTCATGTTTATTTTTAAACTGCTAAACTATTTAGAATGATTCTTCACATTAGCAAAAGGTGGCATCAGTTCCCCGTCACAGGGCAAGGAGAAGCCAGGGGCAACCACGCTCTGGACAGGTTGCCACCAGAATGGTAGATCTCGAGACCCAAGTAGGTGCAGGGTCTGTCTCAGGCAGTGTGGCCAGAAGACAGAGGGAAGCTGGTGTTGGGAGTGAGGGGCAGAGATGGGAAGGTACAGCTGTGCCCCACATCATATGGGCTAGGGAAGTCCAACTCAGAGAAAACTCCCACAAAAGCAATATGAAGGGAATGAGAACAGGAGGGCTGGTGATTCACAGCCAGAAAGTGCTGACATTTCCCTCTTACGTGGTGCCTGCTGCGGAACCTGCCTGTTGGGCAGCTCCCTAAAGAAGCACACAGTGGCAGGAGATTTATCACCCCATCCAGCCATAAGGGAGGCTCTGTGCCATGGCTGCCCTCGTGAAAGGGCTCCAAATGGCCGTCCATCCATGGGACTGGCCATTTACAACTTTTACAGTGTAAAAGTTGTCAGAACCAAAATGAAGTCACAAATGTTAAGGAAACCCTGACAAACAGAGCCAGGGAAGTCCACAAAGAAGGACTGTCATGATTGTGTGCCTGATATGAAAAAATCACAACCTTGCATAAAGATCTTTGCAAAGTTATGCTAAAAATACTTCTGTGGGGTCATCTGCCCAGCAACTTCCTATTCAACTTTGGAATGATGTCACCCTTGTTACTGATCTTTGTAGCCAAGGATCTTGAATCTTTTCTCATTTTTTCCCTTTAAAAGCCTTTGTCTTCATTTACCTCCCTGAATATGCCCACAGTATTCCCACTGCAGTCTTCTATTCCCCAATAAATACCTTTTCTTTCAATTATGATGACAACAGCTAGTTGGAGGTCCCACACCTGCCAGAAGAGTTCCATATCAGCATTCACATCCTTCCCAAATGTTCCTCCTTGACCTTCTCAGGAGACACATCCCCCAGTGAATCCCTCAGGTTGGATCCCAGAGAAGTCTTTCCTTCCCACGTGTATACTGTGGCCCTAACAACTGGGAGAATAACTCAGGAATTGCCCACTGTTGTTGGCACCCAAATAGAAGCCAGCAAAGGCCAAACAAGGAACAGGAGGTAAGATCTGACTTAGAGTCAGGCTGTTAGCCAGCTGGTCCTTGCCCCACCCTTCCTGTTCTTAGAGACCTTGGCCCTGCTGCACTGGGCCAATTAGGTCCTGCCACACAAGGTAGCACTCCAGGGCACCTCTGGCTTCTATAGGACCAAGCCCACATGGAAGTGTGAGGGGGACACCTTGGGGTTTATGCCAGCGACAAAAGTGTTTGCTGATCTCCGCCGTGATGTTGGCATGGTCTTTCCTCATTGTGGGTAGAGCAGAGACCCCATCTGCAAATATGACTGCTCAGCACACCTTTTGCTCATCTGTGGATGGCATCCTCCTCCACCCTGGGAAATATGAAGTCTGGCATGCTGCTCAGTAAACTGAGTCTTGAAATGGTCATCTGCCTTAATCATCTCACACAGGAGAAACACTGTGCAGGCAGCACTGAAAGGGAGCTCTGCACAGGCAGAGCCAGGTCACCAAGGTACAGACACACTGCTGCCATGTATAGTGACGTTTCCAGGCTACCCCTGGATTGGCTAGCTACATGACTCGGGTGTCCAAACCTGGCTCATGAATCTAGCCAAGAGACATAGATTGAAAGGAAAAAAGCCTTTCCAACGGGTTGTTTAATCTTGTTTATCCCTTGATACATTTTTTTTTTCCATTTATAAAATGGGAGGGCAAATCCCAGAAATTTCAAAAGACAAAGACAAAATGTTCATAATGTCTCCAAGCCACCCTATAAGAAGACAATGTCACATCTTTCAGAGCAGTTTGGACTTCAGGCCTCGACTTGCTTTCCCTCACCATTGCCAAGCTATATGCTCCTCCTGAGGAAGATAACCCCAGTTGCCCTATCTGGAAAGAGTTGTACATTTCTATGCTAAATTTTACTTTGTTGCAAAGACTATATGGAATCTTTTTCTTATCCTTTCCCCAGCAATAAAAACTTACACGTTAGAAAATGAGCTCAAATTTTGTTTCAAGCTGGTGGCAGTGAATTGTGAATCGACTTATTGAATTAGGAAGAGAAACCAAGTGTTTCTGCCAGTCATAAACACTGCCACTTTATGGATACCCATTTCCAGAGGCAGCTTCCATTTGGATCCATTCAACACTGACACCTGCTGTAGGAGGGGTCTTCAAAACCTTCATCAAAAATGTGTATTGTAAAACAAATGCGCATGGATTTCAATTTTTTTCAAGTTTGTTTTTCACCAAAATAAACTTGTACTAATTTGGCATACCATGTCTGAATGGAGTCTAGTCTGAGGCACTAAGAAGGATAAGACATCAATTTGGAAAGAGCGTCTATCAGAACAACATGAGTTCTGCTACAGTTGAAGCAAGAACAAGCATTACATATTTATGCTGAAAGGGGAAATCATTGATGCCTTATGAAAAGTTTATAGAGAAGATGACCCAACAAAATCACTCATTTATAAACTGATAACTAATTTCTTGGGTGGGGAGGGTTTTTTTTTTTTTTAGACAGAGTCTCACTCTGTCACCCTGGGTAGAGTGCCATGGTGTCATAGCTCACAGCAACCTCAAACTCCTGGGCTCAAGAGATCCTCTTACCTCAGCCTCCCCAGTGGCTGGGACTATGGTCACCCACCACAATACCTGGCTAGTTTTTTCTATTTTTAGTAGAGAAAGAGTCTCAAACTTCTGAGCTCAAGCAATCTACCTGCCTCAGCCTCTCGGAGTGTTAGATTACAGGCGTGAGCCACTGCGCCTGGCTGGTAACTACTTTTAAGAAGGAATGCAAATCAAAACTACGTTGAGATACCATCTAACTCCAGTGAGACTAGCCTATATCACAAAATCCCAAGACCAGAGATGTTGGCGCGGATGTGGAGAAAAGGGAACACTTTTGCACTGCTGGTGGGAATGCAAATTAATACATTCCTTTTGGAAAGAAATATGGAGAACACTTAGAGATCTAAAAATAGATCTGCCATTCAATCCTGTAATCCCTCTACTGGGCATATACCCAGAAGACCAAAAATCACATCATTACAAAGATATTTGTACCAGAATGTTTATTGCAGCCCAATTCATAATTGCTAAGTCATGGAAGAAGCCCAAGTGCCCATCGATCCACGAATGGGTTAATAAATTGTGGTATATGTACACCATGGAATATTATGCAGCCTTAAAGAAAGATGGAGACTTTAGCTCTTTCATGTTTACATGGATGGAGGTGGAACATATTCTTCTTAGTAAAGTATCTCAAGAATGGAAGAAAAAGTACCCAATGTACTCAGCCCTACTATGAAACTAATTTAGGGTTTCACATGAAAGCTATAACCCAGTTACAACCTAAGAATAGGGAGGAAAGGGGGGGGGAGGTGGGTAGAGGGAAGGGGATTAGTGGGATTACACCAACGGTGCATCTTACAAGGGTATATGTGAAACTTGGTAAATGGTCTGTGAAGCTAGTGAATGATGCCCCATGATCAAATCAATGTACACAGCTATGATTTAATAAAAAAAAAAGTTAGATTAGCAATACTCATGGGTTAAAAAAAAAAGTTAGATTAGCAATACTCATGGGTTAAAAAAAAAAAGAAGAAAAAAAAAAAAAAAGAAGGAACAAGATGATGTCGAAGATGAAACCTGCAGCAGCAGGCTTGCCACATCAATTTGCAAGGAAGAAATTTACCTTGTTCATGCCCTAACTGAAGAGGACCCATGATTAATGGCAGAAACCATTAGCTAACTTTACAGACACCTCAACAGTTCACCTTGTACAATTCCGACAGAAAAAATTAACATCGAGCAAATTTTCTACTTGAAGGGTGCCAAAACAAGAGCAGAGTTCGATAGAAATTTTAAACAAGTGGGGTTAAGATACTAAAGCATTTCTTCAAAGAACTGTAATAAGAGGTGGGACATGATTTTCCCAGTACAATCCTGAAGATTAAGCATAAAGCAATGGCTACCAAGAAGTAGACTGGTGTCCAGTCAAAGTAAAAAGAGACTTGTCAAGAGCAAAGTTGTGGCAATAACGTTTTAAGATGCTCGAGGCATTTTGCACATTGACTCCAGAGGGCTGAAGAATGACAACATCTACTTGTTATGAGAGTGTTTAGAGAAACTTAGCCAAAGTTTTTTCAGAAAAAAGCATCACCAGAGAGTCCTTCTCCATCACAATACTCCTCATTCTTTTCATCAAACAAGGGTAATTTTGTCAGAGTTTCAATGTGAAATTTGTAGGCATCTACCTAATAGTCTTGATTTGGCCCCTTCTGACTGCTTTTGATTCCTAGTCTTGAAAAATCTTTAAAGGGCATCCAGTTTTAATAATGTAAAAAAAAACACATTAACATGGTGAGTTCCTAGGTATCCTTGCTTACAAAAGTGTCTTGAATTGAATGGAACTTATATTGAGAAATAAAGTTTATATTTTGCATTTTTGTTTTTTAGTTTTACTTTTTCGTGAACTTTTTGAAGTCTGCTCAAACCTCAAGACCATGGTTGAGCATATCAGAGAGTAAAGTAAGAATACGGATGTGATCACTACATCAAAAGTAGCTATGTAGAGAATCTAAAACTGTTCTCAGAGGACAGAAAATCCTATGTATTACTTTGTATAAAAGTAAAAACCATATCCTTGGGAAAATCTACTTATTTCCATTATGCCTGAAAATGGAGTTTTGTTGAAGAAATCAGAATAGAGAATGAGGCATCACCATAAAATACCTATTTCATAAAAATCAGTTCCTCAATAGAATAATGATATGACTGAACATTTAATTTAAGAAGAATAAATTGGTGTTATATTTGTGTTACCTGGGAACTCAACGTGGATTACTTTGGGAGGCTTCAGGCCAGAGGAAGATACAATAACTAAACTATGTCTCAAAGGACTGAAGTTCTGGGCGGCACCTATGGCTCAGTCAATAAGGCGCCGGCCCCATATACCGAGGGTGGCGGGTTCAAACCCGGCCCCGGCCAACCTGCAACCAAAAAATAGCCGGGCGTTGTGGCGGGTGCCTGTAGTCCCAGCTACTGGGGAGGCTGAGGCAAGAGAATCGCTTAAGCCCAGGAGTTGGAGGTTGCTGTGAGCTGTGTGAGGCCACGGCACTCTACCAAGGGCCATAAAGTGAGACTCTGTCTCTTAAAAAAAAAAAAAAAAAGGACTGAAGTTCCTCAACACTTTCAGAAATAGGAAGAAGAGGAAGGTTGTGTCCCCCCACATCAGCTTAAGGAAGTACCCACAAAGGACAGAAGTGAGAAAGCGAAACAGACTTCCCTTTAACAAACATCTCAAACATTAATTGAAACAATTAATACATTCTTTACAGTCTAAGGGGCCTGCATAAGAGAAGTGGAATATTCATTACTATTTGAAATTTATTTAATGCTCAATTTAATTACTTAATATCTTCAATAGGATAAAATTCAGAAAAAAAATCAATATTTCCTAAGCACTTAAACATGGATTAAAAATGTAATTATGTGTCCAAAACATTTTAATGGTAATAACAACATTAGCAAGGGGTATGCATTTCGATAATTCAAACACTTGAAGTATTAGAAACATAAACATTCATATGATTCTACAACATTTGTCATTGCTTATACTTAAAACTATTCTATATTATCAATTGCGTGAGTTTATTTTTTTAAACTAACTTTCACGGTGTTTTTATATGTTCCTAGAGTTATTGATATGTTTATTTCCATAGCTTCCCAAGGGTTAGGTAGTAGTACATTGATTCTTCCCTGGAACTGCAGTAATTTTTACCAGACCCAAGAAAAGGAGAATGTTTTCTCAGGCCAGCAGCTGCCATTCTGGAAGCTGAGCCATCCAGCTAGCTGATGTGATGTCTCCTTCCAAATGGATTCAAACTGGAGCTGTAATCATCAACCTGCATTGTCCTTCTATAATTACATTTAAGTAAGACACTTTTTGTATTGTTGTAGGAACATTTAACATGAGATCTACTCTTTTAAAATAGTTTAAAGTGTGCAATACAGTACTGTTAACTATTGGCATAATGTTGTACAGCAGACCTCTGGAACTCACTCGCTTTGGGCAACTGAAATTTTATGTTTGTTGAACAGCAGGAAAAGGGAAAGATGCTTCTCAGTTGTACTTTTTTTATTTGTTCATCTTTTGTTTTCTGTCAATCTAACAAAAGTTTGCCAATTTGGTATTTGAAATAAATACAAGGTATAAAATTTTAGGTTACATTATTCTCACTTCCAAGGTAAATTTCAAGTGCTGGAAGAGCCCTTCACCCAGGGGGTGTGCTGAACATTCTCACATTGTGCACATTAAGTGATATCCTGCCAATTGCCCTTCTTCTTTCTGCCAGTCAACCTCCTCATTCCTCCTCCATTCTTCCTCCTCTTCCCTCCTTGTTAGACCATGTTTGTGTTTTATCGTTCCTGTGGGAGTGTAATTATTTATACATTGGTTTCATATCAGTATTGAGTACATTGGATTTTTTAAATCATTTTACCATAAAAACATTTGCACCAGAATGTTTAATGCAGCTCAATTCATAATTGCCAAGTCATGGAAGCAACCCAAATGCCCATCACCCCATGAATGGATTAACAAACTGTGGCATCTGTATACCATGGATTACTACTTATCCATAAGAAAAGATGGAGACTTTACATCTTTTACATTTACCTAGATGGAGTTGAAACACATTCTCTTGGTAAAGTATCTCAAGAATGAGGAAAACAATATTTAACTGTCCTTTTTAATTCTAGATAGACCTATCATCCTGGGTAGAGTGCAGACGCATCATTAGAGCTCGCAGCAACCTCAAACTCTTGGGCTTAAGAAATTCTCTTGCCTCAGCCTCTTGAGTAGCTGGTACTACAGGCAGCTGCCCCAACACCCACTAGTTTTTCTATTTTTGATAGAAACAGGGTATCACTCTTGCTCAGGTTGGTTTCAAACTCCTGAGCTCAATCCATCCACCTGCTTTGGCCTCCCAGAGTGCTAGAATTACAGGCGTGAGCCTCCAGGCCAGCTGATATGAACTTATTTGTGAAAAGAGTTGGTGCGGATGCAATTAAGTTAAGGATCTTGAAATGGAAAGTCCATCTTGGGTTATTGGAGTGGGCCCTCGATGCAGTGACAAGTGTTCCTGTAAAAAAACACTCAAAGGAGATTTGTCACAGAAACACAGAGGAGAAATGAGCAGTGTGACAATTCCACAGTGCAGAGATCAGAGCGATGGAACCAGAAGCCGAGGTTGGCCTTCAGCAGCCAGGACTGGGTTTTGGAGTCTTTTCTAGAGCCTTCAAAGAGAACAAGGCCCTGCTTACCTCTGGATGCCAGACTTCTGTCCTCAAAAACTGTGAAGAATAAATTTCTGTTGTTTTGCACCACTAAGTTTGTCGATCAATTTGTCACAGAAGCAACAGGAGCTAATACAGCCCCCAAACCCCCCAAATACTTTTAAAACATTCGGTGGCCTGCGCGATGTGGTTCTGAGCCCACGCTTTTAGGCACATTGCTATCTACCATCTGTGTACATCATTAAAAGCAGATTATAATTAGTAGAGTCACAGAGAGGTTTTGCTGCTGGACCAAAGAGTCTGTCCTCCTGTCACCCAAGCCAATCCACAGAGCAGTGGACAAGAGAAAAACAATTCCACCTTTATTTACAGAAAAGCCAGCAATTCCAGGGAGCCAGAGAATATCTCCTCAAAGAGCTGTTCTATTCTTCTTTTTTCCTATGTTACTTTTATTTTCACAGTAAAAGTAAACACTAGCCATGTTATTATCATCATAGGTATACATCAAACAGAGATTCCCCCTCATAGGTTACAAGGTTACACAATATCCCACTATCTTAAAATGATTTGATCTTCAAAGCATTCCTACTCCAGACTAAATCTATAATCAGTCAGGACTTTACTAAGCGCACAAAATGCCCTGGGTGCCTTAACAGCACCATGGTCCTTGGAGGGTCTGGTCTCTTAGCTCTATCTATGGCAGAAGGCCTTGCAAGTGAATAAACAACTTCAGTTGGGGTGGCACGTGGGCTTGCCCAGCCCTGCCGGGGCTTGTCCAGCAGTGCCCTGCAAATAATGGTTATTTTGAATAACAGTGGCGGCCATCAGACTCATTTCCTGGTAGAAATATTAAGTCTACATAATTAGTCTCTTTCTTGGGACATTTAAGTCATCCATCCTTTTGGAGCACAGCAACTACTTCTATTCATAAATGACCACAAAGTCAGCTAATCCTTCCTGTTTCAGTACCCCCCCTTTTTTTTTTGATCCTTTGGCTTGTCTACAGTTTGTGTTTTATTCTCTTTTATGCATGTGGGTAGAAGCAAGTACCCATTCAATCTTTATGAGTAGACTGAGAATTAGTAAAAGAAACACTCTCACATTTTAGCAATATCTATGCATTACTATCTATAAAATATTTAAAACCATTTCATTATCTCCATCTTCCTTTTGTTACTAATACCTGTCTGTATTATTCTTACTGATTTTTCTCTTTTGAGCATCTTTGTGAATCCACAGCTTGTAAGCATTCACTTTATCCTTGCTCACCAACACCATAATTATATTTGAGGCCCATGTGATCACACCTTGGCCAATGGGTGTCCTTATGTTGTTGTGTCCTTTGTCTTTTGAGCATAGCTCCTTCCTTTTCGGGCTTCAGAATTTTTTGGATCCATTCTGATTATGCCCTGCTAAATGCATGGAATCAGCCACCCAGCAAAGATCCCCAGTTCCTTTTGTGGAGAACAGACTAGAAGCTAAGGCCTGGGCCCTGGAGGAGCAGGTGGTGGGAAAAGCCCAGCAAGTACTTAGGGATCATGTTTAGTAAAGACAGATCTGGAACACACATCTTACCCGTCCCGTGTGCACACTGAGGTTTCTGATAACTCTGGCCGCTCTGCATCTGTTCACTGCATCCATCCTCTACCCTTCTCTGCTCTGCTTGGTGCCCCAGAACCTGAGAGCAGGAGCGGTCATCCTTGGGACCTTTATGCTTGGATTTCCAGCTGGGCTCTGCAAATGGCAGTGCCTTTTCTCACTCAAACGCCTGACTTCACACCACTGTTGGGGCATAGGCTGCCAACTCACTATTCTCCTGTGTAAACCCAGCAAGGTCCTCTCCTCCCTTCCACTGCCCTGCTGCTTGGGGTGACACCTGTGAGTCTCTCCCCACCTTGCTACTTGCTGTGATCCTGCCCACACCCCTCACTCTCTTTAGTTAAACCTTTCAAGGGTTTGGTTTTGTTTTCTATTGGGCAGATGACTAAACTCTAGCTTAACATGTTATATATTTTTATTTTTTTTACTTTAATTTTTTCCATTATTATTTGAGTTGACAAATCACAACTGTATACATTTACAGGGTCCAATGTGATGTTTTGACACGTGTATACAATGTGGAATGATTAAATCAAGCTAATTAACATATCCATCACCTCTCTTACCTATTGTTCTTCATAGTGAGACATTTTTAATGTACTCCCAGTTATTTTGAGATATACATTATTGAGGGCAGTTACCCTGCTAAGCAACAGATCTCAAATCTATCCCTGCTCTCTATCTAGAACTCTGTACCCTTGTGAGCAACTGCTCCCCTGCCCCTCTCTGTCCTCACCAGAGGGCAGAGGGGGGCAGCCATCTTTCTTTTGTTTACACTGATTTTCTTTAGGTAGGTGGTTTCATCAACTGCTCAAATTTATTCTGACATTGACAGGAGCCATGTTGTCATTCTTTCTTCCACAGTGAGGCTTAAAAATTTTTTCAGAAAAATACTACTTTTAAGTTAGCCCATGCAAACAAAAGAAAGACACTGGGCAAATTAGTGGCCGACTAAATTGGTACCCTGTCAAGCAGTTTCTCTGAGACTAGTTGGAGCCCAAGGGTCTTTTGCACATCCTGAAAAGCAGTTCTCTGCAGTTTTATTGAATACAATAAAAGCGTTTTATTATTTACAGTAAAACTAAGAGGATTTCTTGTCAGTTTCTGTTCTGGCTCCCTTTCAAGTGACCAAGTGACCGATGACCCAGAGACAACAAAGATAACTCAAATGTGGGGGACTGAGAATCAAACAATTTCTCTTCACGCGGAAATGAGGACCTTGATTTATTAAAACAAACTTCATTTTTTTTTTTTTAGAAATGAAGTAGCTTCATAAGAAACTTTACTGTTTAGTTACACTAATCTGTAAAACAATTATAAATACAGCGTAGATATTTCCATATAACTTTGCCCAGTTTTCCCTGTCATTAACATCTCACACTGGTCTGGTACATTTGTTTCAATTAATCAACATGGAACATTATTATTGTATAAGGTCATAATTTATTTAGGTTTCCTCAGTTTTCATTCAATATATTTTCTTTGTCCTAGGATCCCATCCAGGGGTACACGTGACGGTAAGTTGCCATGTCTCATTCTCTGGACGGTGACAGTGTCTCCGAGATTCCTGAGTCTGATAAGCTTGCAGTTTTGAGAAACACTGGTCAGATTCTGTAGATTAAAATTTGTCTAATTTTTTTTTATATGTGTGTGATTAGATGAGGATTATGGGTTGGGGGAAGAAAAACCACAGGGGTAAACTTTGCTTTCATCACATTATATCAAGGTTCCTGCTATCGACTTTAATTTCCAAGTTTATGTTGACTTTGATCATCTGACAGAGGTAGTTTCTCACACTTCAGGAACGGTGATTACACTCCAGCTCCTTGAGCACAGAGCATCTACTTAAATTTTTAGAATTCCTTTTCATGAAAGACCTGTCTCGTCTCTCCTATTTACTTACTTTTCCAATAACTGACTTATATTAGTATGGATGCATGGATGTTTATACTCTGAGTTATAATAATCCAGGGCTACTTTATTGTATTATTTAGTTGCTTAAATTCCAGCATTGGCCACTAGGAATTCTTAGACTTGGCTCTTGAATTTCTTTAACATACATTTATCTTTTTCTTGCTCGTTTCTTTTCTTTTCTTTGTGTGTGTGAGAGAGAGAGAACTTTCTTCATTTCTGGCACTAAAAGATGCTCCATGCTGACCTTACATATTTCCTGCTCCAGTTCTACAGCCAGTCATTCCCCCAAGATGGGAGGCTAGATTTTATAAGTAACATTTACTATAGATAAACCTGAGTTTTCCTGTTTGTGTCTAAAAAAATTAATATCTAAACTTTTTAATTTCTCTATTTTAAAGAATAGAATAAATGACTTTTAAAAACAAAAAAGAAGCACATATATAAACATTGGTTTTTCGGTGATCTGTCAACAACTTCCAGATGATGTGGTTCTAATATATGTTAAGGCACCATTTAGCAAAACTAAAGTAGAGTGCTTTGCTTGAAACTAGATTCTTAATTATTGTTTCTTGACTTTTAAAAGCTTACAGTTCACCAGTGGTCACCTATGGGAGGAGGGAGAAGTTACGGTGGAGAGGACAAGTAGCATCTGGGTTTTCTGAATATGTGATTTGACTGTGTAATTTGACTATGTGAAATTAGTAATTATTTAACATTATGCATTTTACAAGTTACTTATTTTCATAAAGCATTACAAATTTAAACACATTTTCCAAAAAATCACTAAAATCAAAACCAAATAACCAGTTCTCTATTTGTCAGCAGAACCACTCAGAGAGGAACCACAACATGTGACTTGAAAACACAAAAATTTACCTATATGTTCATAATAGGATGCATCTGAAGGACACACACAAAAAATAACCTACATGAACCTAAAACCATCTGCATGATGGTGGTGACAGTGGCAGTGTTGTTCTGTTATCTGTAAGTTGATAGTAGGGGCTGACATTTTCAGCATGGTTAAAAGAAGACAAATTTAATGGAAAAGGTAAAAACTCTGTATCCAAAATTTGAATTGGAAACACCAGTCTGAATTACTGACTTATCCTTAAAAAATGCTGGCAGCGCCTGTGGTTCAGTGAGTAGGGCACCAGCCCATATACCAAGGGTGGTGGGTTCAAAGCCAGTCCCGGCCAAACTGCAACAAAAAAATAGCCGGGTGTTGTGGCGGGCACCTGTAGTCCCAGCTACTCAGGAGGCTGAGGCAAGAGAATCGCGTAAGCCCAAGAGCTGGAGGTTGCTGTGAGCTGTGTGACATCATGGCACTCTACCCGAGGGCAGTACAGTGAGACTCTGTCTCTACAAAAAAAAACAAACAAATGTTCATATAATCTAGTTCTGTTTATTGGAAAGGGCTAGAAACAAAAGGCCAACCCAGTGCTAATGACATCTCAGACTGTAGCCTCCAAAAAACATTTCTCACTTTGGAAAGTAGGGCTCCTTTCAAAATCAGAAATGTCTGATTCTTAGGTACAAGAAAAGACTGGAACATCTTGTCATACCAGAATGCAAGGATCTTGTCAAGACCACTAATGTCTTGTCAAAAGAACTGAGCAACCAACTTAAATAGGCTTCCACTGGCCAAAAATGGTGCAATTTGAACATCAGTGAAGACGATAATTTTAGTGGTTTGAAACACATTAAATATGATTTAATCCAGGAGTTTATAAAAAAAAATGAGAGAAAAAAATCCAACTCATTAATTAGCCTAAGATATATACTAGTTATCCAACTGGTTATTTTAAAACTGGTTTTTAAATAGTGGGGAAAAGGAATCAAGTAACTATTAGGCATTCACTAAAAAGGTCCATAGATCAGAATACCCAAATATTAATAGTTAACAAAAACAAAGTTTCAGCCTGGCACAGTGGCTCACACCTGTAATCCCAGCACCCTGGGAGACTGAAGCAGGTGGATTGCTTGAGTTCAGGAGTTTGAGATCAGCCTGAGTGACCCCCATCTCTACTAAACGTAGAAGAATTAGCTGGGTATTGTGGTAGGCACCTGTGCTCCCAGCTGCTCAGGAGACTGAGGCAGGAAAATTGCTTGAACCCAGGAGTCTGAGGTTGCTGTGAGCCAGGCTGACACCACTGCACTCTAGCCTGGGTGACAGAGTGAGACTCTGCCTCAAAAAAATAAAAAAGTTTCTTTCTTGGAGTAGGTGAATAAAATGAAGCTGACTATCATAATTTGTGTAACTAATGAATTAATGGATCTCAGTATAGATAATCAGTTGCCAATAAACATCACCCAAAAAGAGGCCAGTAGACATTATGTACCACCTGGTGGAAGGGCACCTCTGCAAAGTAATTTACTAAAGAAGAAGAAGAAGGATGAGGAAGAGGAGGGGAAGAAGAAGAGGAAGAAGAAGAAGAAGAAAGAAGATCAAGCCTGAATCTGATCAAACATCCATCAATTTATGGGGAACCAGGATCAGAATGTGTTTAAAATTCTATGGGGATAAAACACACAAAATCCAGACTGTGGGAAACCCTACAAACTACCCAGTTTCTTCAAAAGAAAAACTGACATAGGGGAAAACAAGACAGACTCCGCCAATCAAAATGTGTGTGGGCTCCATTTGAATCCCAATTTAACAAACTTTAAAAAATTAAATATTAAATATTAAATTAGAAAAATATGAAAATATGTGATGATCTTATTGACTTTTTATGAAATAATGATGTTATGGTTTGTTAGGTATTTATGGTATTTGTAAATATATTTAAAACATCAAAAATAAAAAAATCTAAAAAATTTTCACTATTGCTCAAATAGTTTTGATTAAGGTCAGACAGATAGTAATTTGTGAGGTTTTAGTCAAAACACTATGACTTAAGGCCCAGATAGACATCCCCCCAAACAGATGAAAATTACTTTGTATTTGCAAGCCTACTTTTTAAAAGTCCGTTTCGGATGTTCTTCAGTAGTGCAAATTCTCAGGTCCCATTGCCTTGAGAGTATTTTCTAGGTGTCCCCTCATTTACTTTGATATCTGGGAATAAAAATCGAAATTAATGCAAATGTTAATCTTGTAGTCAAGTTCTTTCTTCTTGGCCATCACACCAATTGGGTAACCTCCCGGAGCGGCTTTGAACTTAGAGGTCTGGCACACTGGCAGGGAATTAAATATTATTTTTCCTTGGCTTTTCTAGTTAGCCTGAATTGACCAGAAAGCCCTTTTGTTGGGTGAATACAATAACACTGTTTTAATGGCATTTATTGTACTTGAAGCCTTACAACCTGTGAACCCAGACTGTTTTAGCAGGAAGGTCTTCCAGCCCCCTTGGTAACTTTGATTCTGAAGACACTGTAGGTACACTAGCCTCAAAGCACATAAGTTGGTTTTTCCCCCAGTATTACTTAAATCAACAATTTTCCTTTTCATTATGATATGTTTTAAGTTATTGGCTGGTAGTTTCAAAGTCTACAGAAAGTTGGCTAATTTATCAGAAAAGCAAATTATTAAATAAAAATAATTATTATGTAAGCTAAGTTAATAGCTTACATGTATATAACATGCAGTTAGATTTTCTTAGTTACTACTGAAAACTATCAGGACATTTAAAAAATTGGAATAATTACAGTAGCTTTTATGAGCATTTTTGATGACAAATTTTCTTAAGAATGATAATAACAATGATGATAGTACTAACATCTCACATTATTTTGGATTATTACATTCCAAACACTGTGCTCAGGGTTTTATATGCTTTATCTCATTTAGCCCTTACAACACTCCTACCTCTATGAGGAAGGTTATTTCAACCTATTATAATTGTTTCACAAATGAGCTAAAGGCTTAGAAGTTGAGTTTATGAAATGACAAAACCAGTACTAAAAAATACTACAGAGCTAATAGGAAAAAGCAAACTTCCTTTCTATTTCCTCTGAAAATGATTCATGCAAGTGAACTCCATGTGCGTGCGCACACACATGTACATATATACATAAATGTAATATATATATAATTTTGGCAAGACATTAATACTATAAATATATGGTCATCCTACTACTGACCAGCCTAGGACACACAAAAGAAACTGGACTGCACAATAATAAATAAATCTGTACCAAAATGGAAGAGAAATTAGTATCTGTTAGAGGTTTCACTAGGTCTTTAATATGAAAGACTATTTAGCTATCAGAAACTCAGTGGCTATCATTTATGTTTCTTGTGTATAATTATAGTAAATTGTATAGGCCTGCATTTTGTTTTTTCTCTCTAGCAGTCTCAGCAAATTGTTTTTTTTGTTCTCACTGACTTACAAAACATTTGTGTCAGAGGTAGATATTTAGAAAAAATCCACTACTCCTGCAGTATTTACCTTCCACACTTCTCTGAATGTACAGGGCTCTACAACAGGAAACCTAACTGTGACTGTCCATCTCCCCCTGGCACCCTGGGGAATCTCTCCAGTTCCTCTTCTATTTGCTTCCTAGAATCAACTCACTTAGTCTAGTTCTAGGAATTTCACTTAGGGCTAAGTTTTGCCTCTTGAGTCAAGTCCCTGTTTGGTTTGGCAATTCTGGCTGAGTCTGACTCTCACCATTGCCAATAGTACTGTCCTCAGAACTTTTGGCTTCAGATGTATAGCTTAGAGCCATCGAGTGGGTTTTGGGTTCACATCTCTGTCCTGTATAGCCACCCAGCATTTAGGATCTCAACCATGACTACCCCCTGGGATCATAGAGAAAACCAAGTTGACAGCATGTCTTGAAGAACATTTCTCTCCAAGGAAGCTCATTTCTCATGGGAATGTCTACAATCAATACCTACTGCCATTCAACTATTATAGTCATTCATTTATTAAAAGCAAAACAGTCCTAAAATAGAGGAATGTATTTTTCCTTCTTTTCTATATTTCCATTTCATAGGAACTCAGAAATTAACGCATGGTTACAGGCAAAAAGGTCTCAAAGTAAAGAGTTCTGTCTCTATCCAGGGGACCATGAAAGGGGTGACCTAGACAGAAAATATTTAGCATATAATAATAGCATGACCCAAATAATCATCACAACAAACACCGAAAGTCCCAGCCCCAAATTCCTCAGCAAAGGCAGAATGGGGTAGTTAGACTGTCACTCATGCTGGCCTGTAATGATATGCCACCCTCCTCCTGGGAGAGCAGTGTTTGAGAAAGCTGAGAGGGAAGTCAGGACTCATGTGTCAATTTCTGAGTTCCTATAAAATGGAAATATAGCAAGGTAGAACAACTCCTCAATCATAAAACAAACCTCAACAAATTTCAAAGGACTGAAATCATACTAAGTGTGTTCTTTGAACACAATGGAATCAAATTAGAATCGGTAACGTAAAGACAGCAGAAAAATTTCCAAATACCTGAAAATCAAACAATATTCTCTGAAATAACCCCAGAGTCAAAGAGAAAATCTCAAAGGAAATGAAAACTTCCCTGAACTACATGAAAAATGAAAATAAAATATGGCAAAATGTCCAGTGTGCTGCTGAGGTTTTGAGAGGAACATCTTTAGCACTAATTGTACACACTGGAAAAGAGGGGGGGAAATCATAAATCTATAATATAAGGTTCCATTTTTAGAACCTAGAAAAAGGTGAACAAAATAAACTCAAAGCAAGCAGAAGGAAAAAACAATAAATATGAGAGTAGAATGATACTTAGAACAAAAAACAACAAAGAAAATCAGGGAAACAAAGGTTGATCCTCCAAAAAGGTAAGAAGAAAATTGACAAACTTCTATCAAGACCAATAAACAAAAAGAGAGAAGACGCAAATTATCAATGTCAGAAATGAAACAGACCTGGCAGACAACAAAAGGATAATGAGAAAGTACTAGGAACAACTCCATTCACGTAAATTCTACAACATGAAGAAACAGACTGATTCTTTGAGAAGCACAAACTATACATAACTTCCCTAAAATGAAATAGTGTCAATAGGTCTCTAACGGTTGAGAAAATTGAATTTGTAATTTAAAAATGCTGAAACAAAAATTTCCAGGCCCAGATGGCTTCACTTGAGAATGCTTTCAAATTTTTAAGAATTAGCATTAATTTTACACAATGTCATCCAGAAAACTGAAAAGAAAGGAATATTTTTCATCTTATTCTGAGAATTTGACATTATTCTGACCACAAAAACAATACAAAGCAAAGAAGTCCACTGTCAGCACTCCTATAGTAAGGAAATTAAGGCAAAAAAGAAAAGTAAAAGGCATACAGATAGGAAAAGAGGTCCAGTTTGTAGATGCCATAATGGTTATATTGAAAAGCCCAAGAAATCTACAAAAACTCAGAGTAAGGGAGTTTAGCAAAGTGTTAAGATTCAAGATCAACATCTAAAAATCGATTTTATTTTTATACATTGGCAAGAAACATGCAGAAACAGTAATTTAAAACATAATACCATTTATTATTGCCCCCAAAAATAACTTAGGTTTGTAGCTAACCAAACATATATAGAATTTGCATGTCCAAAACTAAAAACAGCAGCAACAACAACAGTGGTATAACGAAAATGCCTTTTTGTATTTTTGGTAGAGTTGGGGTCTTGCTCTTGCTCAGGCTCATCTTGAATTACTGAGCTCAAGCAATCCTCCTGCCTCAGCCTCCCAGAGTGCTATTATTACAGGTGTGAGCCACCACACTGAGTCAAAAAAATAATAATAATAAACCTAATGAAATATATCAAAGAAAATCTAAATAAATGGAGAGACATTCCATGTTTGTAGATTGGAAAATCTAATGTAGAAAGGATGTCAATATCTCCAAATTTATATGCATGTTTAATGCAATTTCTATTAGAATCTCACAAGATTTTTTGTAGATCTAGATAAAATTATTCTAAAATTTATGGAGAAAGGCAAAGAAACTATAGTAGCTATGAAAAATAAAGAATGAAGTGGGAGGAAATTATTCTCCTCAACTTCAATACTTATTATAAGCTCTAGTAATCAAGATTGTGTGGTATTGGCAGAAGAAATAGATACCTGGTCAATGGGACAGAACAGAGAACTCAGAAATAACCGCACATAAGTATATCAAATGATTTATGATAAATGTACAAATGCTATTCAATAAAGGAAGGATAGTCTTTCCAAGAGATGATGCCAGAGAAATTGTATACACATAGGCACTAAAATGAATCTAAAAAAAAAAAAAAAATACTCAAAATGGGTCATAGACTTACATGTGAAACATTAAATCACAAAACTTCTAGAAGATAACACAGGAGTCATCTTGGGGCCCTATGACTTGCTGAAAAATTCTTAGACCTCATATAAAAAGTATGATATATTTTTTCAAAATATGAATTAGTCTTTATCAAAATTAAAATCTTTTGCTCTGCAAAATCTCTCTTAAGAAAATGAAGAGAGAAGCAGAATTATCGACAATCCACATATCTGACAAAGGGCTTATATCTTCAATTTATCAAGAAGTCTAGAAATTCAAGTCTTAAAAAAAAGTAGAAAATATAGACAGAAGAGATATTTCACCAAGAGGATGTGGAGTTGGCAAGCTAGGACACAGGAAGATTTTCAACATCTAACCACTAGGGAAATGGAGATGAAGACTGTGTTAACCTGTCCGTGCTGCTGTAACAGGGTACCACAACTGGGTGATTTGTAAACAATAGGCATTGGTTTCTCACAGTTCTGGTGTATAGGAAGTCCAAGATCAAAGGCTACGGCAGGTTTGGTGTCTGCAGAGGGCAATTCTCTGTTACCAAAATAGCACCATGAACACTGTGTCCTCATGTAATGGATGATAAGAGGGCAAAGAGCCTAGATGTGTCCTCCAGCCCATTTCTAAGCCACTGATACATTCATCAAGACAGAGCCCTTATGACTTAATCATTTCCCCAGAAGGCCTCACATCCCACAATTACCACAATGGGAATTAAGTTTCAACATGAATTTTGAAGGAAGCACATTGAAACCACAGCAAAGACCACAATGAGCTATCCTACGTACCCTTGAGAACCGCTAAAATGAAAATAGTAAAAACACCAAGTGCTAGCAATGATGTGGTAAAACTGATTCTCTCATGCTGCTCTGGTGGAAATGTAAAATGGTACAGTGACACTGGAAAATAGTTTAGTAGCTTCTTAAAAAAATGAACAAACCTTGCTTTACCTTACAGCCCGGCAATCACATTCCTCAGCATTTATTTCAGAGGGCTGAAAACTTATGTCCCCAAAAAATCCTTATGAAGATATTTATAGCAGCTTTATTTGTAACAGCCCAAAATTGAAAACAATTAGAATGACCTATAAAGTAATGAATCGCTAAACAAGCCATGGCACTGTCACATCAAGTACTTCAATAATAAAAAACAAACTATTGATACACAGAACAACTTCAGTAGATCTCAGGGACATTATGCTGAGTGAAAAAAAAAAGCTATTATCAAAGATCATGTGTACTGATTCCTCTTCTATAACATGCTAGAAGTGATGAAATTGTAGAGTTGGAGAATAAATTGTACATTCCAGGGTTAGGAATGACGTTGTGAGAGTGAGGAGGTACAGGGGCTATATGTGGTGACGGAACAGTTCGCTATCTTCATTCTGGTAATTACACGTGTCTATATGTGATGAAATGATGTAGAATTAAACATACGCTTTGTACCAACGTTGATGGCCTGGCTCTGGGACTATTCCTTTGAGACTGTTGAATACAATGTAACCATTGGGGGAATCCAAGTAAAGGGGGCATGGGACATCTCTGCATCATTTTAGAAATTAGCTGTGAATCTATGATTTAAAACCAAAAAAATTTTAAAGTAAGATGGTCAAGTAAATTATGAAAACACAAAGTATAAATATTAAATGTCTTTCCATATCAGATTGGGAGGGAAGAACTTGTTGTCTTCAGTATACGGTGTATATACTAGATACGTGTATATTCTGGAATTTGTTACCTTTGCTGGAACGTAAAGTACTTGTGTGGAACTGTCAAATTCATTGTTACACTATAACTGAGTCTTCCTTTTTGTTCCCCTACTTTTACAGTAATAAGGATAACTATTGACAATAAAATCAATGGATTGAATTTACTCATATTAATGGAACCCATTAAAGGGTCTAAGTAATTAAATGGCTTCAATTTATTTTTATATATTTACAGTAATTCTGCTTGCAATTCAAGTCATCAATTTAAATTTTACTGCCACCTTTCAAGAGTGAGACCCTCTAAAAATTTTGTCTGTTAATTAACAAAGCAGGAAAAAGAGATATAAAATGTGTCATAGGATTGATTTTATGATTACTTTTAAAAAGGAATTTATTAGAACAAAAATTCCCCATAGCCAAGTAGAGCAAAGAGCAGTGGACCTAGATAAAATAAATCTATTTTATGCAATTTTCTAACTTCCTTCAACTTAGCAAATATTTGTGGAGAATTACCAACATACAAGACCTTCCCACATGCCTGGCCAGGATCAGTCCTCAGGAAGCTCTTCTAAGTAGTATCTAAATCAATTAGTAGAACTTTTTACAAGGATGAAAATATTTTTTATCTGTGCTACTCATGAAATGTTGTTATTATAAATAAGACATTGAGTTTTAATTTTATTTTATTGTAATTAATATAAATTTAATTTTTTTAAGTTGCATGGGTAATGGCTGCTATATTAGATAATGCAGCTCAAAATAATATGAAACATGTTTCAGATTCTTACCCCTTCTTTTCAAGATATTTTCCTCCACAAGTCCACACAGTACGGCTGCTGGTGTTCACAAGCATAAGCAGAGAGACCCAGAGTCACATGCCATCCAGCTGCCTTTCCCTGGCCTGTCCCCCATTGCTACCAGAGAAAGCCTCTTTTAGTAGCTGTCTGATATGCCAGATCCAAACTGTTGAGACAGCTGTGGTCCCATGGCACATAAAAGAGAGTCTCCCACTTGATTTCTGGGATATTTTCCTACCTAATAAAAAAAGAATAATAGAGGCTGGGATTGCCTGAACTCAGGAGTTCGAGACCAGCCTAAGCAAGAGTGAGACCCCCATCTCTACTAAAAAAGAAAAATGGAAAAATTAGCTGGGCGTTGTGGCGGGTGCCTATAGTCCCAGCTACTCAGGAATCCGAGGCAAGAGGATTGCTTGAACTCAAGAGTTTGAGGTTGCTGTGAGCTATGATGATGCTATGGCACTCTACCGAGGGTGACTGAGTGAGACTCTGTCTCAAAAAATAAATAAATAAATAAATAAATGAATAAAATAAAAAAGAGAGACAGAGAGAATAATAGAAAAGAGAAGACCTTTCTCCTCTCTGTGATGCTTGCGCTGTGGTAGTCATCTTCTGGCCATGAAAAGAACATAGCTTAGCCTGACATCAGTGAGCCCTGAATTAATTCTGGATTGGTCCATGTGGATTTCTTATTTTATGAGAAAAGTAAAAGCCTATTGTTAGGCTACTTTTGTCAATATTTTGTTGGCTACCATCCTCAGCTTCCAAATTGATAGCAACCTTTAAAATTCCTGATGGTAAATAAGGTTGGGTCATATTGTGATAGTGTGAGAAGTGTTAGTTTGGGAGCAGAAGGGGAAGAGAGGGCATGCTTCCAGAAAGACCAGGAGTCTTATAACTACTCTAAAACTACTCTGAAAGGTGACATCACTGTAAGCTGGAACGAGAAAGGACAACACTGATGAGGATCTCAAAGTGTGGTTAAGGAAAGAAGGTGAAAGAGATGGAAGGACAGAGAAATAAGCCAAGTTTAGATCATGGAAGGCCTGAAGGAACACACTAAGGGTTTTGGGCTGACTTCTAAGGGCCATAAGAAACCATTGTAAGTTTTCAACAAAGTCATATTTGCATTTTTAAAAGCTCGTTCTGGATGCTGATGGAGAATGATTAGGAAAGGGCAATACTAGAAGCTGAAACATCAAAGGGAGTAATTGTATTGAGGATAATGATGTAGATATGACTTAGTATCTCAATGTCGACTTTGGTCACTTGATTAAGGTGATTATTAAATTACCTGTTGGCAGTTTCAAAGTTCTTATAAATTCCCATGTAATTTAGCAAGAAAGCAGAGTATGATGATGTTATCAGGTGTGGTAATATCCAAATGTAAAACACACAGAGTTCTTCACGGGACTTAAAGAGTTAATTCTAAAAGTTATATAAAGAGGCAAAGCATGCCACGTGTTGCTTCTGATCTACAGATTCCTGTAGAGCAAGGAAAGAGAATTTGCCAAAAATCAACATTTATTAAGGCAATAATTAAAATGGTGTAGTGTCAGCTTTGAGTAGAAAAATAGATCAGAGGAAAACAATAGATACACCAGAAACGAGCTCACCCATATCTAGAAATTTGATAAATAACAGGGATGTTGCAGGTTTTAAAGAAATAAAGTACTCTATGGTACAGTGTGGGCACCACTGGAAAGATTATATGGAAAGAATGAAATTGGGACCTTCTGGGTAGCTGAACACATGGCAGTTCATGGAGGATGTGTTATTCCTTCCCCCACACTTTGCCCAGGGAGTCTCTTCATCTCGAGATGACGTTGCATGGGGAAGGCCATCTGCAAGGCTCCCATCCAGAAGGAGAGTTAAAGGACAGAAATTTAGCAAGTAACCTGGTGGATTAGAGCTGCCCAAAGAGAGAAGGTTGAAGAATGCACATCAACCCCAGTGAGGCGAGCTGCGACCCCAAGGATACAAACAAAAGGTACAAAATCCATCACCAAGTAGACAGGAGTCCCCTCCCCCATGAGAATGGCTCAGAGTGCCGCTCAAACAAATGAGCAGAGTTCAAAGGTCCTCCCACTACATTCCATGGAGAGACCCTGTAAAAACTGGACCTACCAGGCGGCGCCTGTGGCTCAGTTGGTAGGGCGCAGGCCCCATATACCAAGGGTGGTGGGTTCAAACCTGGCCCAGGCTGAACTGCACCCAAAAAATAGCTGGGCATTGTGGCGGGTGCCTGTAGTCCCAGCTACTTGGGAGGCTGAGGCAAGAGAATTGCTTAAGCCCAGGAGTTGGAGGTTGCTGTGAGCTGTGTGATGCCACGGCACTCTACCGAGGGCCATAAAGTGAGACTCTGTTTCTACAAAAAATAAAAAAAAAATTAATAAAAAAAATAAATAAAATAAACTGGACCCACCATCCTTACTTGGGTGCCACAGCATTCTCCTGCCAGGCATAAAACTGTATATATTCTCTACCTGCAATTCGGAGCTTCCAGAACTCCCCTCCCCTCTCACTCTGAGGTCTGGAGGCCTGTCCCCCAATAGTCCAGATTCTTGGGTGATTTCTTGAGGGGTGTGGATAGGGCCTAGACTGCAGCTGGTCAGTGCTGATTCTGTGGCACAGGAGTGAGGAGAGGACGGTCGGCTGAGAGGGAACCACACCCGAGCGGTGGTTCCCCGAGGTGCAGAGCAGAAGCCGTTTTTTGGCAACAATAGGGCTCACTCACGGATATTTGGAAGCCACACCCCATGTCTCCCAGAGGAGGCCAGGCATCTTCTCAGTGGGAATAACCTTGGAACAGATCTGGGAAGGAAATGCAGGCCCCATGAGTAAAGGGTTTGCCTGAGGCGATACTGACCTGGGTGGAGTGCAAGGACTAGAAAATGCATGCGCAGAGCCGGGAAATTCCCAGGGCTGACCCAGAGGACTGCTTTACTGAGTCTAAGACACACCCAGCTATCAGGGGATCTTCAGCCTATAGACAAACCAAGGCAAGAGGCTATAACTGACAGCTAACCGAATACAAACCTGCAGGAGCAAAGACAGGGCTGAGGCACAGGCTCTGGGAACTCAAAACAGCTTCTCATCTGTAAGGGAATTTAGCAGGGTCAGAAACAAATTCCCACATAGTTGTTCTGTTAGTAACATCAATCAGGGGCAGGGCTGGAACTGAGTGAACACACCCAAGCCTCCATCAAGCACCCAAGGTTGTCAGGGCTCATCTCCCCCTGATGGATACAGGCAGGGTGCAGTGGCCTGGCCGAGCAGATATATATTTCCTTATGATTAAGGCAGGTGCAAACCCCTGGAGTATCTGTTCACTAGAGGCAACAGGGTCAGAGCCCTGCGGAGATATCAGTGACTGGGTGTGACAGAAGTGCAAGGTGGGGAAGGAGGCATCAACCTTCCCAGACTAATCTATTTGCTGGGTGGGTCCCCCTGACTTCACGGAGCACCGGAGCAAGTAATATCTGAGTTGTCACAAAACCTCTGCAATCCAGTTGCCAGAGACCTTTTAAACTCTCCCTCCTGAGACAGGTGCTGACTGACACAATTGATTTGGACTTTTTGAACTGAGCCAATTGCCCAAGGACTATTCAAGTGGTGCCCTGGGTGTGTGGTTGTAGGAAGGTTTGATTTTCCTTTTCCGATTGTTGCCTGTGAGGATGCGGGGTGACTTAATTGCTGGTATTTCACCACAACTGAGACTTAAACCCAGAGTAACTGTTTCACTAGGGTCAGACAGAGACCAGCTGAAAAAAGACAGGACCACTTAGATCCACCACACAAGACAGGTCCTCAGTTTCTCAGGCCATAGCACTGTACAGGTCCTCGACAAAGCTCCAGGGGAAAAATCAAATGGTGTAAAATAATCATGGGGTGGAATCAGCGAAAAAAATCTGGTAACATGAATAACCAGTATAGATAACCCCCCCGCCCCAAGGAAAGATATGGCAGATGTAACTGAAGATCCCATTCATAAACAGCTGGCCTAGATGTCAGAAATTGAATTCAGAATTTGGATTGCAAACAAGATTAATAGAATGGAGGAAAATTTGAAATAGGAAATTTGAGGAGCAATTCAAAAGTCAGAATTAGAAAATCGAAGAGAAATTCAAAAGTTGTCTCAAGAATTTAACAAATTTAAAGACAAAACCACCAAAGATTTTCATGTACTGAAGCAAGAATTTGCAGCCCTCAAAGATCTGAAAAATACAGTAGAATCCCTCAGTAACAGAGTGGAGCAAGCAGAAGAAAGGATTTCTGACAATGAAGACAAAGCCTTTGAATGCTCCCAAACTCTCAAAGAGGAAGAGAAATGGAGAGCAAAAATGGATCATTCTTTCAAAGAGCTGGGATAACTCAAAGAAGCTAATATCCGCCTCATTGGAATCCCTGAAAGTGATGAAGTGGCCTCGCAAGGTACAGAGGCTCTTCTCTATGAAATTATGAAAGAGAATTTTCCAGACATGTCAAGAGATTCTGAAATTCAGATAGCAGACACTTTCAGAACCCCAGCACAACACAAATCGAATAAAACATGCCCCAGGCATATCATAATTAACTTAACTACAGTTTATATGAAGGAGAAAATTCTGAAAGCAGCCAGACATAAGAAATCCATTACCTACAAAGGGAAGAATATTAGAACGACTGCGGATCTCTCTGCTCAAACTTTTCAAGCCAGAAGAGGGTTGTCATTGACTTTTAATCTCTTAAAGGAAAATAACTTTCAACTGCGGATCCTGTATCCAGCTAAACTGAGTTTCACTTATGATGGAGAAATTAAATACTTTAATGACACTCATATGTTGAAGAAATTTGCCATAACCAAACCAGCTCTTCAGGATATTCTCAGACCTATCCTCCATAATGACCAGCCCAATCCTCTACCACAAAAGTAAACTACTCAGAAACTTTTGATCAAACTCAACTTCCACAGTGGTGAAAGGATTAAAAATGTCCACTGGACTTTCAAAAAACTCAATACCCCAAATTTTACCAGACTTATTAATATTCTCCATTAATGTGAATGGCTTAAACCGTCCTCTAAAGAGGCACAGGTTAGCTTACTGGATACAAAAACTCAGGCCAGATATTTGCTGCATACAAGAGTCACATCTTACCTTAAAAGATAAATAAAGACTCAGGGTGAAAGGATGTCGTTCATATTTCAGGCAAATGGTAGTCAGAAAAGAGCAGGTGTTGCAATTCTATTTGCAGACACAATAGGTTTGAAACCAACAAAGTAAGGAAGGATAAGAACAGTCACTTCATATTTGTTAAGGGTAATACTCAGTGTGATGAGATTTCAATTATTTATATCTAAGCACCCAACCAGAATGACCTTCAATTTATAAGAGGAACTCTAATAGACATGAGCAACTTGATTTCCTCCAACTCCATAATAGTCAGAGATGTCAATCTCCTTTGGCAGTGTTGGATTCATCCTCCAATAAGAAGCTGAGCAACTTTCATGTGAGAGCCCCAAATTAGTTTCATAGTAGGGCTGAGTACATTGGGTACTTCTTCTTCCATTCTTGAGATACTTTACTAAGAAGAATATGTTCCAGCTCCATCCATGTAAACATGAAAGAGGTAAAGTCTCCGGGGGTGGTGGGTAGAGGGAGGGGGATTGGTGGGATCACACCTGTGGTGCATCTTACAGGGGTATTTGCGAAACTTGGTAAATGTAGAATGTAAATGTTTTGGCACAGTAACTGAGATAACGCCGGAAAGGCTATGTTAACCATTGTGATAAAAATGTGTCAAATGGTCTATGAAGCCAGTGTATGATGCCCCATGATCATATCAATGTATACAGTTATGATTTAATAAAAAAAAAAAGAAGCTGAGCAAAAAAATTTTGGATTTAAACCTAACCATCCAACATTTGGATTTAGCAGACATCTACAGAATACTTCAGAAAACTGAATACACATACTTCTCATCAGCCCACAGAACATACTCCAGAATCGATCACATCTTAGGTCACAAGTCTAACCTCAGTAAATTTAAAGGAATAGAAATTATTCCTTGCATCTTCTTGGACCACTGAGAAATAAAAGTTGAACTCAGTAACAACAGGAATCTGTATACTCATAGAAAAACATGGAAGTTAAATAACCTTATGCTGAATGATAGCTGGGTCATAGATGAGATTAAGAAGGCAATGACCAAATTTTTGGAACAAAACAACAATGAAGATATGAATTATCAGAACCTCTGGGATACTGCAAAGGCAGTCCTAAGAGGGAAATTTATAGCACTGCAAGCCTTCCTCAAGAGAATGGAAAGAGAGGAAGTTAACAACTTAATGGGACATCTCAAGCAACTGGGAAAGGAAGAACATTCCAACCCCAAAGCCAGTAGAAGAAAAGAAATAACCAAAATTAGAGCAGAATTAAATGAAATTGAAAACAAAAGAATTATACAACAGATCAATAAATCCAAAAGTTGGTTTTTTGAAAAGGTCAATAAAATAGATAAACCTTTGGCTAACCTAACCAGGAAAAAAAGAGTAAAATCTCTAATCTCATCAATCAGAAATGACAAAGACAAAATAACAACAGACTCCTCAGAAATTCAAAAAATCCTTAATGAATATTAAAAGAAACTTTATTCTCAGAAATATGAAAATCTGAAGGAAATTGACCAATACTTTCATGCACGTCACCTTCCAAGACTTAGCCAGAATCAAGTAGAAACTTTGAACAGGCCAATATCGAGTTCTGAAATAGCATCAACCATGCAAAGTCTCCCTAAAAAGCAAAGCCCGGGACCAGATGGTCCAGACTCAACCTGTTCCAAAAGGTAGAAACAGAAGGAAGACTACCCAACACATTCTATGAAGCAAACATCACCCTGATCCCCAAACCAGGAAAAGACCCAACAAGAAAAGAAAATTATAGACCATTATCACTAATGAATATAGATGCAAAAATATTCAACAAGATCCTAACAAACAGAATCCACCAACACATCAAACAAATTATACATCATGACCAACTCGGTTTTATCCCAGGGTTTCAAGGCTGGTTCAATACACGTAAATCTATAAGTATAATTGAGCACATAAACAAATTATAAAACAAAGACCATATGATTCTCTCAATCGATGCAGAAAAAGCTTTTGATAATTTCCAGCATTCCTTCATGATCAGAACACTTAAGAAAATTGGTATGCAAGGGACATTTCTTAAACTGATAGAGGTCATCTACAGCACACCCACAGACAATATCGTACCGAATGGTGTTAAATTAAAATCATTTCCACTCAGATGAGGAATCCGACAAGGCTGCCCATTGTCTCCACTGCTCTTTAACATTGTAATGGAAGTTTTAGCCATCGCAATTAGGGTAGAAAAGGAGATCAAAGGGTATCCATATAGGGTCAGAAGAGATCAAACTTTCTCTCTTCGCAGATGATATGATTGTATATCTGGAAAACACCAGGGATTCTACTACAAAACTCTTAGAAGTGATCAAGGAATACAGCAGCATCTCGGGTTACAAAATTAACATTCATAAATAGGTAGCCTTTATATGTACCAACAATAGTCAAGCTGAAAAAACAGTTAAGGACTCTATTCCATTCACAGTAGTGCCAAAGAAGATGAAATATTTTGGAGTATAACTAACAAAGGACGTGAAAGATCTCTACAAAGAGAACTATGAAACGTTAAGAAAAGAAATAGCTGAAAATGTTAACAAATGGAAAAACATACCATGCTCATGGCTGGGAAGAATCAACATTGTTAAAATGTCCATACTACCCAAAGCAATATACAATTTTAATGCAATCCCTGTTAAAGCTCCACTGTCATATTTTAAAGATCTTGAAAAAATAATACTTCGTTTTATATGGAATCAGAACAAACCTCGAATAGCCAAGACATTACTCAGAAATAAAAACAAAGCAAGAGGAATCACGCTACCAGACCTCAGACTATACTATAAATCGATATTGATCAAAACAGCATGGTACTGGCACAATAACAGAGAAGTAGATGTCTGGAACAGAATAGAGAACCAAGAGATGAATCCAGCTACTTAACATTATTTGATCTTTGACAAGCCAATTAAAAACATTCAGTTGGGAAAAGATTCCCTATTTAACAAATGGTGCTGGGTGAACTGGCTGGCAACCTGCAGAAGACTAAAAGTGGACCCACGCCTTTCACCGTTAACTAAGATAGACTCTCACTGGATTAAAGATTTAAACTTAAGACACGAAACTATAAAAATACTAGAGGAGAGTGCAGGGAAAACCCTTGAAGAAATTGGTCTGGGTGAGTATTTTATGAGGAGGACACCCCAGGCAATTGAAGCAGCTTCAAAAATACACTACTGGGACTTGATCAAACTAAAAAGCTTCTGCACAGCTAAGAACACAGTAAGTAAAGCAAGCAAACAGCCCTCAGCATGGGAGAAGACGTTTGCAGGTTATGTCTCTGACAAAGGTTTAATAACCAGAATCCACAGAGAACTCAAACATATAAGCAAGAAAAGAACAAGTAATCACATCACAGGCTGGGCAAGGAACTTGAAGAGAAACTTCTCTGAAGAAGACAGGCGCACGGCCTACAGACATATGAAAAAATGCTCATCATCCTTAATTATCAGAAAAATGCAAATCAAAACTACTTTGAGATATCATCTAACTCCAGTAAGATTAGCCCATATCACAAAATCCCAAGACCAGAGATGTTGGGGTTGATGTGGAGAAAAGGGAACACTTTTACACTGCTGGTGGGAATGCAAATTAATACATTCCTTTGGAAAGATATTTGAAGAACACTTAGAGATCTAAAAATAGATCTGCCATTCAATCCTACAATTCCTCTACTAGGTATATACCCAGAAGACCAAAAATCACATTATAACAAAGATATTTGTACCAGAATGTTTATTGCAGCCCAATTCATAATTGCTAATTCATAGAAAAAGCCCAGGTGCCCACTGATCCATGAATGGATTAATAAATTGTGGTATATGTACACCATGGAATATTATGCAGCCTTAAAGAAAGATGGAGACTTTACCTTTTTCATGTTTACATGGATGAAGCTGGAACATATTTTTCTTAGTAAAGTATCTCAAGAATGGAAGAAAAAGTATCCAATGTACTCAGCCCTACTATGAAACTAATTTATGGCTTTCACATGAAAGCTATAACCTAGTTATAACCTAAGAATAGGGGGAAGGGAGAGAGGAAGGGGAGGGAGGGGGGAGGATGGGCAGAGGGAAGGTGATTGGTGGGATTACACCTGCAGTGCATCTTACAAGGATACATGTGAAACTTAGTAAATGTAGAATATAAATGTCTTAACACAATAACTAAGAAAATGCCAGGAAAAAAAAAAAAGAATGAAATTGGATCTCAATCTCATAATCATTACAAAAATTAATTCTATGTGCATCAAGGATGAAATGTGTAAAGCAAAAATGCTGACCTTCTAGAACAGCGGTCCTCAACCTATGGGTCACGACCCCTTTGGGGGTCAAACGACCTTTTCACAGGGGTCACCTAAGACCATTCTGCATATGAGATATTTACATTATGATTCGTAACAGTAGCAAAATTACAGTTATGAAGTACCAATGAAGATAATTTTATGGTTGGGGCTCACCACAACATGGAGAGCTGTATTAAAGGGTCATGGCATTAGGAAGGTTGAGAACCACTGTTCTAGAGGAAGATGTAGCATAATATTTTTATAATCATGGAAAAATTCTTGGAAGGAAATCCAAAGAGGTTGATAAATCTGACCAACTTTAAAATTAAAAATTTCCATTGTTAAAAGGGCATTGTCAGAAAAAGCAAAAAGACAAGAACTTTCTGACACACAACACTACAGAAGGATTAGTATCCAGTACTTATAATGAACTCTTAAAAATTAATAGGAAAAGAAGAAGAAATCTCATAGAAAAATGGGAAAAACACATCGACAGGCAACTTCAACACCCATCAATGCTTGAAGAACATGTGGAAAGATCATTAATCTTATTAATAGACAGGACACAAAAACTAAAACCAAATGACACACAATTTTGCCCCTAGGAGGACTGGAGAGGACGCTGAGCAATGAAACTGTCACGTGGGACTAATGAGAAAAGTTGACCATTGCACTGAGAAGCCATGTCCTCCTAGTCACGAACCCTGGGGGAACCTTCCGCGGGTACCATGGGTTTCGTGCACAGTAATGTTCATAGCAAAATTATTGGTATTAGCAAAAACTGCAAATATAACCCATATGTCCCTGGACAAGAAAATAAAATTGTAGTTGTATATTCATAAAGTGGGATACTGCACAGTAGGAAAAATAAACCAACTGTAGCAAATAAATAAATACAACTACACATCACAGATGAATGTCAAAGCAAAAAGTCAAGTGAAAAGGGCAAGATTACAAAATAAACACACAGGATTATGCCATTTACAGAGGTTTGAAACACAATCAAAATCGAATAATATATTCTTAGAGCTTCATACATGTGAAGTGAAACTCTAAGGAAAATCAAAGATGTGACAAACACAACTTCCAAAATTGGTTGCCATTGGTAAACAGAACCTGCCAGGCAGAATATTCTGTTTCTCACACTGAGTGGTGAGCAAGTATATGGGTATTTGTTTTCAGATTTTAAATTATATACGTATAGTTTATATACGTATGTATATGTATGTGTATGTGTGTGCTATATATAGATATTCAATGAAGTATTTCATAGCAAAAAAAAAAACCCTAAGAAATTAAAAATAAAAGACTCTCAGATTTTTTTGTTTTGAAGGACTGGTTGGTATTAACATTGTGATAACAGCATCCTGATCATCAAATCACATCGACTTCCCAGGGCTAAACAAACGTGTGCATATTTCCCTGAGGACAAATCTTTTCACTTGGCTGCAAACCAGAAACCTTGTTTGATTTAGGTCAGGAATACTCTCTAGCTCCGTATTTATTACAGTCACTGTTTTCTAGGAAAACGATGGTTTCGTGGCACACACTCTGAGGAGCATTCATATTCTTTTCAATTTTAAGATGAACTATAAAATACGCATACACAGGTTTCGAACGTTTGAATTATGGATGCGCAAAATGGTTGAGAGAGCAAAGTCCATGGGTGAGAAATAGACAGGAAAGGCTATGCTTATCAGGTGGAAACTTTGAAAGCAAAGTAATATCTATGTGAAAGCAATTTGTATTAAATATATAAATAGTATTGGTGGTTATTATTGGGGCGAGGAATTCCGTTTACCCAGATACCTTTATTTGTCCTTGTAACTGACTTCTCAAATGAGTGGAACTTTGTCAAGAGCAGGCAGAAAGCAAATTTGCTTTTTGAATGACTACTTTTCCTCTGGCCTATATCACATCTCCTGTCTCTGGCCCAGGAGATAGTCTTGGGTAGACCTTCTGGCTATTCTGGTGATTCCAAATTAATACAATTAGTCTGATTTTTCAAATATTAAAAAAAATCCACATTCATTCAATGTTAAAACTTTGTTTTCATCCGATTAAAAAGCTTTGTTGTGTGTCAGTTTGCCCTCCTTCCCAGCCCAATCTGTCACTATTCTCTCCCTCTCCTCTTCCGTTTCTCCTCCCAGATGCACTGTGCTGTCCCTGACTCCTCCAAGGTTGAAGAATTGGGAGGAAAAAGGGATGGAAATGACCCCAGGAATGGGACAGTTGGAACATGGCATTGGTGCCATCTGGGTGTGGCAGATGATTTTATTTCTGTAGAGTAACTTGGGTCAGTCCTTCAGAGACCTTTTGCCTAACTGAGTTGAGTCAATGGGCTGTTAGCAGACATACTGAAGGAAAAGCACCTACAGGACTGAGCTTCTCATTCCTGCCAATATGCCATTATCATGAAAATGTTCATGGAAGACATGCGCAGGGCAATGTGGCACCTGCAGTCCCAGCTACTGGAGGCTAAGGGTCGAGTATTGCTTGAGCCCAGGAGTTCAAGACTGTAATGTGCTATGGTTGCACTTGTGAATAGCCACTACCCTCTAGCCTGGGCAACATAGCAGGACCCCATCTCCAAAAAATAAATATTTTTTTAAAAAATACATGGAGTAGAGCCAAACCATCTGGTGACCCTTACCAACACTCAGATCTGTGCTAAAGCCCAGCTGACACTAACAGAGCTCACTCAGCAGCTTCCAACTGACCACAGACATGTGAGCAGTAAATACATCATGTTGTTTGCCACTGAGGTTTTGTGGTTGTTTATTATGCAGCATTATTGGACGTTGGCATAAGATGTTGATAGGAGATATTTCCACTTTGCAGATAGGGAAATGGGCATGTAGAGAGGGTAAATGTCAGAGCCAGACTTGGATGCAGGTGTTAAACTCTTCGCCCAGAGAGCCTTCTTAAGGCTGAGGACAAGTACCTCTCCTACGCCGTCAGGTCCCAGCACTGACCTGTCAACCCTGAGAAGGCTTACTATACATTCTAACAACACATTTACTTTTCCTTCAAAAAGCTTGGAATTAAAAAAGTTTCCCTTAAAGAGAATACATAATGACAAGCTGACCCTAAAATTCATAGGAATATACAAGTGACCCAGAATAGACCTTGAAAATAAGAAAAAAATACAATTACATTCAAGAAGAGTGGGGAAGGGGTTAGTCAAGTTCCCACCTGAGGAACTTTGCAGGGCACAACTACAACCCAGACTCTACCTTACAAATGCAAACACTGTAACCTAATTGTACATATCCTCATATTAATCTGAAATGAAAAACCAACCAACAAACAAACAAAAAAACTCCACAAAACAAGTCATTCAATAAAAGAAAAGTTGTTCATTTCACAATGCTAGTAAAACGTTGATACCAAGTCCAGGTAAGTAGAGGAAGTTAAATAAAAACACTTACTGACAAACATAGATGATGCAAAAATATGAAAGTGTGAACAAAAATTTGTTAAACTTTGCCACTACATCCTGTATGATTTTACTGAAGGTGTTGACTCTTTTGAAGCATCTAAAACAAATTCTTCATCACAGATTTAAGGCTGGTGGGGGGGGGGAATAGAATTATCTGTTAAAGCTTTGGATAGTCAGGCTTTATGATTCATCCATTTCACTTCTACGTACATACCTTAGAGAAATTTTTATATGTGCTCTTGGAGATATACACAGAATATTCACAGCCCTGGGATTCAGAATGGCTCCACACTGGAAACAACCCTTTATGTCACCTTCTAAAGAGTCAAGCCATTCAGCAAAGCCATACTCTACGTAGTGACAAAGTTTAACAAACCATAGGTACAGGCAATACGTGAATAACGCTTCCAATAAAACACTGATTAAAAGGAATATAAGGCTTCATCTTGTGTAAGTCCACTTATATAAAATTCCCAGAGAGGCAAAATAAACTATTTTTTAAAGATTCATCCATAGTTGGTACAATTATAAATAAAAGCAAGAAAAAATTATCATAAAATTGAGGGTAATGGTCACCCCTACAGGGAGGGTAAGGATAGGGAGCAGTGAAAGCACATGGTGGAGAGTAGAGGGGTTGGGGGTGGTCGTGGCTGGAGAAGTTCAATTTCTTGACCTGCATATATGTACTCCCCTTTCCCTCCAAAAAGCACATAAACTTCTGGGCTTTTTAACTCAGGCCACAATTAAGCAGTTTTACACCCAAATGCATTAAACATCTAATATGTTGTACAGAAATGTGGTGGCAATTTAACGGACTGAAAAGAAAGTGTTCACAGTTGGAATAATCTGACACGCACTACTCACTAGCTATTTATTCTCTCTCAGATCCAATGGGAGACCCTAAAACAGCTGATCACCTTGCACCAAAAGAAGATTCTTCCACCAAAGCCCAAACATGATTGGAAACACTATAAACAAGAAGAGAAACCAAATATTAATAAAATTCCTATATCAAGAGAAAGCAGATTCTGTGTGTAGAGGCAGCTAAATTATTTCATTTTCTTTCAAGTATCTATCTCACAAGCAAAATATCAAAATAAGCATATTTAGGAAAAAGAATGAAAACATAATGTAGAAGTGGTGTATGATAAATAAAACTCCTTAAGACAGAACAGAACAATCACAGGCTCCATTTGATTATAAGATTTTAGAGACCACTAAACTTTAACCAATTTCTCAGCCATTCCTGAGATTAAAAAACAAACAAACAGAAAAACATGGCAATAAATAATCAAATTGTTTTGTTCTTTAGAAGAATGGAAGGTTTCTAACAATAGGGCTTGTTAAGGATAATAACGTTTTTACAATAATCCTAGAAAAGTTGAGAAAATTGTTACCTTATGTCTTTCCCCAATGTCAGCTGAAAATAGATAATTAGGTTTCTGTTTCATTCATTTGTTTTATTTGGATCAGAGTCTTGGACTCCTCTGGGCAATTACAATACTGTGCTGCACTGTTGCTTACTTCTGTTTTGAAAGAATGAGATGTAAGATAAATAGTCACAACACATTACCTGAGCTGATTAGCAGAGTTATTCAAACCACAGCCTCTTGTCTGGAGTTGAATGAAGATAATATAAATTCAGCGTCCCAATCTCATAACAAAGCATTTGCCTTCCCCCATTTTCTTAATCTATATCCACACAGAAGC
Source organism: Nycticebus coucang (assembly GCF_027406575.1). Taxonomy (NCBI): domain Eukaryota; kingdom Metazoa; phylum Chordata; class Mammalia; order Primates; family Lorisidae; genus Nycticebus; species Nycticebus coucang. Next base: position 101,050,720 of record NC_069783.1, on the reverse strand, counting down.
ACAAATACATATGGCTTTTCTTCATTATTAACCCAACATAGTCTCATAAAATGCAGCTAATCATCCAGAAATTAATTCATTTCATTACTTTGCTGGAGGGTCAAATCAACCATATGTTTGAGACCAAACAAAAAAGAAGTAGAATCTCTGAGCACCTTGGTATTGGGGGTTATTTGTATGGGCTCGGGAAGGAAGTGCCTCAAATATAATTATGGAAGCCTGTAGTTGGATGAGACTTTATACAGTGCATAAAAACTGACAATTACAACTCCCAACAGTCTTACACTGATTTAATAAGATTTAATGACTCTACCCGTTGTGCATTCTAAAATAGAAATGGTAATACGGCTCAGATGTTCCACTGAATAAAGACCCAGAGACTCCAGTTTTAAATACACTGTGCTGCACATTGCTGTAGCTTTTCTATTGTTGATTTCTACCACCTCATAAATAAACGTATAGTTGCCTCCAGAAATCCCTTCAATACTTTATATTCCTCTTACTTCATATTTTAAACCACTTCACTGCTTTGCAATCTTTTTGATGTTTTTCATCTTGTGATTCTCACAACAGCTTAACCCCTCTTGGTCACTGTCCTGAACAGAAATTACCATACAGACCTAGAGGGTTACTTCCTCCATGGTCTATAGGCCAATGCCTCAGCCCTGTCCTACTATTATTTCTTTTCAAAGCAAGGAAATTCTCACCAAAAAGGATCTACCATGAGTTCCACCAGGAACCAAATAAGAAGAGGAAGGATGTGTCCGCAGAGATAAATTTCTGGTTCCCACTGGAATTTAAAACAGGGTTGAGAAGAACCATCAGGCTTGTTAGTGTCCCAATTCTTTTTTTTTTTTTTTCAAAGAGAAAGCTTAGACCACTTCCAAAGAGAGTTGAAAATGGGTCCCTCTCATAAAGAAGCAGAGGTAGAGAAACCAATATTCTCGGTTTTATAGTCCATCTTCATACATGGTTTGGTGAGTCCTTACTCTAAATTCCCAAACTTAGCAATTTAATTAGCTTCTTTGGGTTAGCTTGGGAACCCCAGTCTTTTCTAACATTGTTATTATGAAAAAATACATTCTGGTTTTAAACATGAAATTTACAAACAATATCTAGAGAATGCATGCATTTCATTCTTATTACAGCTCTAAATTCTTTGTGCACAGAGTAAACATATATTCCTCCTAGTATGGGCCTTCAAGAAATGGGAAATACTACATATTAAATGAATATATTAGCAACAAGTCATACAGGGGTGGAGGTAGTACATCAGATCCCAAATTGCCTTAAAGTGGAAAACCTTATCAGTTTTCTTGGTAGTAATCTGTATAAAACCAAAAAATTAACCTGCTGGATAAAATTCACAAAGAGAAAGCAGAAATGCTATGCATCCTAGGGTCACGGTTCACCTTGTGGCCATGAATACATTTGACTCCTTCATTTGCAATACAATCTCTCTTTCCCTCAAAATCTAAGTTATGTAATCCAGGAATAATTAAAAATTTGGCCTAAGAGTTTCTTTATTCCAGCTCCAACACTAGGGATCATTTTTTTTGTTTGTTTTGGTTTATTTGTTCTTTTCATGAGAAAAAAAATGAACCCAACATAAAATGAACATGAAACACTGAATAGATAATCATCATGGAAACACCCATCAAAGATCTAAACTCCATCACACGAAAACATTATTCTATTTCATTTAACATTTTAATAATAATAAAATAATATTCTATTTTATAAACATCTTCTAAGTGCTTGATCTTTGTCTATATTTATTCCTAAGTCCACCATAATTTAAATGACAAAGTAAAACATGTAACTGTTTGAAAGAATCAGACCCTAACCAATTAAGACAATATTCTTTGAAATCATACAACTACTGAGGGTTGTCAGGATTAAAGGAGGGATAAATAGAGTTGAGGGGCAATTTTAGTGAGGCTGAGTGGAAAGAGGGCATGCCAGGTGAGGACAGAGTGAGGGGAGTGGGCGCACGCTGGGAGGGTCCTGGGGCCAGTGATGGTAACAGCTGGGACCCACCTACTGTCACATTTCACATGGGTTTGTTTTGAGAAGGACCTGGTCATAGGAGATCATTCACTTTCCTGGATAAATTCTTAGGTACAGACATTAACCCAGATCACCACCATTTATTTTTTTCTAAAAGAGAAGCAAACTAATTTAGATACTGCTTACGGGTACCACCTAAATTAGATTAAAGCTTTGCTAAGTATTTATGTAGTCAAATACAACCTGTGTTTCTGAACTTAAAGCAACTCAAGGAATATGTGGGAAATTTCCCCATCTCAGCAACCATACACACATGCACACACATAGGACATTTTTCTTTGTCACATACTATTCTAGGAGCTGGGCACAAGAGACACATTCCAGTACGAAAGATAGCAATAAAAAAACAAACAAACAAAATCATTTCAGATAGCAGAAATTTTCTATTTCAGATAGAAAATTAAACATAGCCAGAGATGGTGATGGGCACCTGTAGTCCTAACTACTCGGGAAGCTGAGGTAAGAGGATTTCTTGAGGCTAGGAGTTTGAGACTTCAGTGGGCTATGATAACACATGTGAATAGCCACTGCACTTCAGCCTGAGCAACATAGCAAGACACTATCTCGATTTTCAAAAAAGGAAATTAAACAGCATGCAATGTGAGACAGGAACGGTGAGCACAAGGGCAGGATTAGCAATTGAGTGGTAAGAGAAGATCTTTGGAAGAACTTGGGGTGAGAATTGAATGGCAAGAAAAAGAAAGCCCAGGAAAGATCTAGGGAAACATGTTCCTAAGAAGAATAAAAGGTCCTCAGGGCACTTAAAAGCTCCACATACAAGATAAACAGAAATAAACACTGGTGCTCAGGGCAGGGTCAAGAGAGAAAAGAAGAGGGCAGAGGGACTTGTCCAAAGATTTTATTGTCAGTAGAATAATTATAACGCAAGTTTAAAGAATGCTATTTCAACTTGAGAAGCCTGTAATAAGACTTACATTTTTAATGATCATTCTCTCTGGGGTTTAAAGATGGAAGGGAGGGTAAGAAAGAGAAGAAGCAAAGCTTTAATCTAATTTAAGAGTTACCCATATGCAGTATCTAAATTAGTCTGAGAGATAGATGATGGTGGCCCAGAACTAGGGTGGCAGTGCATTTGGAAACTAAAGACAAGCAGGTAGATTCTGGGGTTTTGTTGAGAGGACCTGCCAACAGAGTGAATGGAAAGAGATGGCAAGGAGAGAGCAGGATTCATGCTGAGTCCTAGGTTTTTGATTGTGCATTAGATGATGCATCAGGAAGGGGAATGGAAAACAGCACAGGGTTGGGAGTGCATGGGAATGTGTGTTTGTGTGCATGTGTGCTCTGGGTGTGTAAGTAGGTGAGGGGAGTAGTAAATAAAAAGCCTTATTTGGGCCACATTAGATTTGAGATATCAACAAAACATTCAAGAGATGTCAAACAGGCATTTGCTGTCTAGAGAGAAAACTAAGGAGCAGGGGGATTTGCAACATGAATCTCAAAACTCTAAGACATAAAATATCTGCAGAATTAGAGGTATAGATAAAGAAAAAAATAGAATTCCTACAAAAAAAATCACTGATATGGATTTCTAGGAAAATGTGATAATCTAGAAGGGTTAACTAAGCTCTCCAAGATCATTTGCTAAACTCCCCCAAACCCCCACAACTACCACCATCAAAGAGCTGTGACTTTGAGTGGCTGCATTGCCATCTCCCAGGGTAAGGGGAATGGAGGGAAAAACCCAGACTTGCCCAAAGTAGAGATTCCAATTAACACTCAGCCCTACATTAACTAGGGATCACTAAAGCCAGTTTTCAAGATACAAAAATAATCTAGGAAGCTCTTAAAATCAGACTTTCTAACACGTGGATGATCCAGATAGCATCAAACTTGAAGTTTGGATTAAGGTCGTCTGCAAACTGATACTGTTTCCAAATGCCTGATAGAGAGAAATGTGAATCCTCTTTGGAAGAACATACTTTCATTTTAGAATCTTAGACTTCACATTATTCCTACAAATAATACCAGGGGCCATGGAGTTCATGTACAATTGAAAATCGTTATCAATCTTTTGCACATGACCTTTATGGACACCCTGTATTTAAAATACAATGACAGGCAAAAGAAGTTAACCAAAGACATACACACAAACACACACAGGAGATACTAAAATCAAGAAAGCATAGATAAAAACTTTAAAAGACCTGATATTGAAATTATTACATATGACTAAAAACACAACTATAATCACTACTTGAGAAAAACAAAATCCTAGCTTGGTATGTAGTTCACATCTCTAGTCCTAGCCACTTAGAAGACTGAGGCAGGAGGATTGTTTTACATGAGGAGTTCAAGGTTACAGTGAACTATGACCAAGTTTATTGCATTTTAGCCTGGGTGAAAAAGAAAAAACAAAAAATCCAGGCTTGATGTTGTCTGTAGGGAATAGGAAACTATAAAACAGTATATACAAATATGAAAATCAAAACTAAGTTCACAAAGTATGGCTTTTCAGCAAATTAAACATAGCTAAAGAAAGAATTAATGAATTCAAAAGTAAGTCAGTAGAAACTATTAAAAATGCAATACAGGGGGTGGCACTGTAAAGATACACAATGTATCTGACAACTCATTTGAATGAGAGTTTAATGCTAATAAAGAGTAAACAAAGCTAAAAAAAAAAAAAAAAAAAAAGAAGTAGGGACCCAGCCCCATATACCGAAGGTGGTGAGTTCAAACGCAGCCCTGGCCGAAAAAAAATAAAAAGCTCAGATCTTTGGGCAGTGCCTGTGGCTCAAAGTAGTAGGGCGCTGGCCCCATATACCATGGTGGGTTCAAACCTGGCCTCGGGCAAAAACTGCAAAAAAAAAAAAAAATGCAATGCAGGGAGATAAAAATATGAGTAAATATAGCAGAGAAAGGCACAGAGAATAGAATAAGACAGTCTAGCATACTTTTAATCTGTACTCACAAAAGAGAAGTGAGAATAGAACGAGGCAATATTTAAATAGATAATGTTTGAATTGTTTCAGAATTGAAAAACTATTAAGGTTGTTTTATTGATTTTTTTCTAACTTCTTCAGTTGTATTCAAAATGTTTTACTTACTAATAAATTTATTGAAAGTTGTAAATTTCCTTCTGATAATTGGTTTAATTGTAGTTCATGTTTTAAGAAATGTAGTGCTTTCCTTATTTTATTAGTTTCCATCATTTCTTCTCTTATAACTCATAGATAATTTTGAAATGTGTTTTTTCAAATATTTTCATAAATATTTGAGGGGTTTTTTGAGCTCTTAAAATGTTTTATATTCCAGTTTTTTCTACATTATTGTCAGAGAAGATGGTTATATAAAAATATTTGATCCAAGTTGTGAACCAGGGTTTTTAAAATTTCTTTTCTTTTCTTTCTTTCTTTTTTTTTTTTTGGAAGCTTGAGCTATTATTTTCTGAAAGAAATATATTTGTTAGACTCCCAACAATTATTGTGGCTTTGTCAAATTCTTCCATTATTTTGTCAGTTCTTGCTTTACAAGTTGGGAAATTGGCCAGGTGTGGTGGCTTACACCTGTAATCCTTGTACTCTGGGGGGCTGAGGAGGGTGGATTGCCTGAGCGCAGGAGTTTAAGACCAGCCTGAGTAACAGTGAGACCCTGTCTCTACTAAAAATAGAAAACTTAGCCAGGTGTTGTGGCAGGTGCCTATAGTTCCAGCTATTTGGGAGGCTGAGGCAAGAGGATCTCTAAAGTCCAAGAATTTGAGGTTGTTGTGGCTATGGATGCCATGGCATTCTATCCAGGTTTGACAGAGTGAGACTCTGTCTTAAAAAAAAAAAAAGAAAAAGTTGGGAAATTGTATTTCTTTGTATTTTTTAATTCTTTATTAAATCATAACTGTGTACATTAACGCATTTATGAGGTACAATGTGCTGATTTGATATACAATGTGGAATGCTTACATCTAACTGATTAACATAACCATCTCCTCACTTACTTATTTGTTGTGGTAAGACATTCAACTCCATTCTAAATAAGGGAGGGTGATTGGTGGGATTACAAGGGTACATGCGAAACTTAGTAAATGTAGAATATAAATGTCTTAACACAATAACTAAGAAAATGCCAGGAAGGAAGATGGCAGCCGAGTAACAGCTTCCTTGCATCTGGGCACCGTGAGTCTGGGGAGATAGGACTCCAGGCGTCTCTGGCTTGTGGGAACTGCCTATCATCACTCCTATGAGGATACAGGGAGTCAGCGAGAGACTTCTGGTCCCCAAGAGGAGGACTAAATCTGTGGAAAACCGGCAAGTGGTCGCGTGTGTTCAATCCGTCTAAACCCGCCCACAACTGTAAGTTCAGTAGCAGCGAGACTGCAAACCAGAAAGGCCTTACCTGTGAACTGTTTTGATGTCCTTGGACTTGGCACTGAGTTGAACTGCCTTGGGGAGGGCCTGAGCGGGAGTGCGAGAACTTTGGCCGTTGTCTGGGGCCCCAGTCTGAGCCGCTGAGCCAGACGGAGCTAATAGTGTTTGGCGGTGGGTCACACGGATCCATTGTCAGCGATCTGCCCCGGCAAGCTCCGCCCTCAGGGTCGCAGAGCTAGAAACGGGTGGGAGCTGGTAACCCAGCAACCAAGTAGCCTAAGGGTGGGGTCTGAGCCGCCTTGCAGCCCTAACCCTCAGGGGCAGAGTGAGACCGGTTTTGGCACACTGAGTAAGTGGATAGCCACTTCAGCAGCGATTCCAGCAAGAAAGCTGGGAAAGCTTCTGCTCAACAAGTTTACAAGTTCGAAGTGCCTTTTAAGTAGGCTGAAGAGAGATTCAGGGTGTCCACCTGCTGGGGTTTGAGTAATCAGCAGCCTCCAGTCCTATCTGAACTGTGACTAACATCTCATACCCCAGAAGACCACGTGTTGCCCAGACAATATTCAATAACATATACAAACTGCTTTGTTTTTGGTTGTGTATTTTTTTCTTTCTTTTTTTGCTTGGTTGTTTTTTTTGTTTGTTTATTTTGACGTTGCTGATATTCTTTTGTTTTTTTAATTTCAATCTTTTCCACACAGATCCCTTTTTCTTTCTCAATTTTCCTAGTTTAATTATAATTTCCCATTGCTGCTTTTTTTAATAACTTCAACTTCATTTTTGCTAGTGTTTCTACCGATATAATTTGGTTTTTCACCCAATTTTATCCCCGTAAAGTTTTCTGTTTGCTTCTTTTGGTTTGATTTATAGCATTTTTGTCTTTCCTCTCTACTTGGTGGAGGTGGGGTACTGTGTCTGATCAGGTTAGCAAAGAGCTGCTGACCTCAAGGGAACCACGCAACTGGGCACCCCTAGAAGGTGGGGTTTTTTAAGGTTGTGTCAAAGTACCCTACTGTACACCTATATTGCCCTGTCTCCCTCTTTCTGTGCCTCTCTTCTTTTTGTCAATATTCCTTATACCCACCCCCTCTCCTTTCTCTATCTTTCTTTTTTTCTTATCACTCGGTCCTCCTTTCTTTCATCCCCTTTTTTTTTGCTCTTCAACCTTCTCACCCTTCTGGTCCTATAACCCTTAGTCCACTGGCATAAGAACTTAAAGAGCAAGAGGAAGTGAAAGGAAAATTAGGGCAAGGAAACAGATAAAAGAAATCACTCATGAGGAAGAATCAGCAGAAAACTCCAGGCAACATGAAGAACCAGTCTAGAACAACCCCACCAAGGGACCATGAGGTAGCTACTGCAGATGATTCCACCAGTATAGAAATGTTAGGAATGACAGAAAGGGAATTTAGAATACACATGTTGAAAACAATGAAAGAAATGATGGAAACAATGAAGGAAATTGCTAATAAAGTGGAAAATAACCAAAAGGAAATCCAAAAACAGAATCAAATAAGAGATGAACGATATGAAGAATATAAAAAGGATATAGCAGACCTGAAGGAACTGAAACAGTCAATTAGGGAACTTAAAGATGCAATGGAAAGTATCAGCAACAGGTTAGACCATGCAGAAGAAAGAATTTCAGAGGTAGAAGACAAAGTTCTTGAGATAACGCAGACAGTAAAAGAGGCAGAAAAGAAGAGAGAGAAAGCAGAACGTTCACTGTCAGAATTATGGGACTTTATGAAGCGTTCCAACATACGAGTTATAGGAATTCCAGAAGGGGAAGAAGAATGCCCCAGAGGAATGGAAGCCATACTAGAGAATATTATAAAAGAAAATTTCCCAAACATCACCAAAGATTCTGACACACTGCTTTCAGAGGGATATCGGACCCCGGGTCGCCTCAACTCTAACCGAGCTTCTCCAAGACACATTGTGATGAACCTGTCCAAAGTCAAGACAAAAGAAAAGATTCTGCAAGCTGCCAGGAGTAAGCGCCAGTTGACCTACAGGGGCAAATCCATCAGAGTTACCACAGACTTCTCTAATGAAACTTTCCAAGCAAGAAGACAATGGTCATCTACCTTTAATCTACTTAAACAGAACAATTTTCAGCCCAGAATTCTGTACCCTGCTAAGCTAAGCTTCAAAATTGATGGAGAAATCAAATCATTTACGGATATACAAACATTGAGGAAATTCGCCACAACAAGACCAGCTCTACAGGAAATACTTCAACCTGTTCTGCACACTGACCACCACAATGGATCAGCAGCAAAGTAAGAACTCAGAACTCAAAGGACAGAACCTAACCTCCACACTGATGCAAAAGATAAAACTAAGCAATGGACTCTCACCAAATAAGACGAATAGAATACTACCACACTTATCCATTATCTCAATAAATGTTAATGGCTTGAATTCCCCACTGAAGAGACATAGATTGGCTGACTGGATTAAAAAACACAAGCCATCCATTTGCTGTCTGCAAGAAACACACCTGGCTTCAAAAGACAAATTAAAGCTCCGAGTCAAGGGTTGGAAGACAATTTTTCAGGCAAATGGAAATCAAAAGAAAAGAGGAGTTGCAATCTTATTTTCAGATACATGTGGATTTAAAGCAACTAAAGTCAAAAAAGACAAAGATGGTCACTTTATATTGGTCAAGGGAAAACTACAACAAGAAGACATTTCAATTCTAAATATTTATGCACCCAATTTAAATGCTCCCAGATTCTTGAAACAGACCTTACTCAGTCTGAGCAATATGATATCTGATAATACCATCATAACAGGGGACTTTAACACACCTCTTACAGAGCTGGACAGATCCTCTAAACAGAAATTAAACAAAGATGTAAGAGATTTAAATGAGACCCTAGACCAACTATGCTTGATAGACGTATATAGAACACTCCACCCCAAAGATAAAGAATATACATTCTTCTCATCACCCCATGGAACATTCTCAAAAATTGATCATATCCTGGGACACAAAACAAATATCAACAGAATCAAAAGAATTGAAATTTTACCTTGTATCTTTTCACACCATAAGGCACTAAAGATGGAACTCAACTCTAACAAAAATGCTCAACCCCACCCAAAGGCATGGAAATTAAACAATCTTCTGTTGAATAACAGATGGGTGAAGGAAGAAATAAAACAGGAAATCATTAACTTCCTTGAGCATAACAACAATGAAGACACAAGCTACCAAAACCTGTGGGATACTGCAAAAGCAGTTTTGAGAGGAAAATTCATCGCTTTAGATGCCTACATTCGAAAAACAGAAAGAGAGCACATCAACAATCTCACAAGAGATCTTATGGAATTGGAAAAAGAAGAACAATCTAAGCCTAAACCCAGTAGAAGAAAAGAAATATCCAAAATCAAATCAGAGATCAATGAAATTGAAAACAAAAGAATCATTCAGAAAATTAATGAAACAAGGAGTTGGTTTTTTGAAAAAATAAATAAAATAGATAAACCATTGGCCAGACTAACTAGAAATAGAAAAGTATTAATAACCTCAATCAGAAACGATAAAGGGGAAATAACAACTGATCCCACAGAGATACAAGAGATCATCTCTGAATACTACCAGAAACTCTATGCCCAGAAATTTGACAATGTGAAGGAAATGGATCAATATTTGGAATCACACCCTCTCCCTAGCCTTAGCCAGGAAGAAATAGACCTCCTGAACAGACCAATTTCAAGCACTGAGATCAAAGAAACAATAAAAAAGCTTCCAACTAAAAAATGCCCTGGTCCAGATGGCTTCACTCCAGAATTCTATCAAACCTTCAAGGAAGAGCTTATTCCTGTACTGCAGAAATTATTCCAAAAAATTGAGGAAGAAGGAATCTTCCCCAACACATTCTATGAAGCAAACATCACCCTGATACCAAAACCAGGAAAAGACCCAAGCAAAAAGGAGAATTTCAGACCAATCTCACTCATGAATATAGATGGAAAAATTCTTAACAAAATCCTAGCCAATAGATTACAGCTTATCATCAAAAAAGTCATTCATCATGATCAAGTAGGCTTCATCCCAGGGATGCAAGGCTGGTTTAACATACGCAAGTCCATAAACGTTATCCACCATATTAACAGAGGCAAAAATAAAGATCACATGATCCTCTCAATAGATGCAGAAAAAGCATTTGATAAAATCCAGCATCCTTTTCTAATTAGAACACTGAAGAGTATAGGCATAGGTGGCACATTTCTAAAACTGATTGAAGCTATCTATGACAAACCCACAGCCAATATTTTACTGAATGGAGTAAAATTGAAAGCTTTTCCTCTTAGAACTGGAACCAGACAAGGTTGTCCTCTGTCACCTTTACTATTCAACATAGTGCTGGAAGTTCTAGCCAATACAATTAGGCAAGACAAGGAAATAAAGGGAATCCAAATGGGAGCAGAGGAGGTCAAACTCTCCCTCTTTGCTGACGACATGATCTTATACTTAGAGAACCCCAAAGAGTCAACCACAAGACTCCTAGAAGTCATCAGAAAATACAGTAATGTTTCAGGATATAAAATCAATGTCCACAAGTCAGTAGCCTTTGTATACACCAATAACAGTCAAGATGAGAAGCTAATTAAGGACACAACTCCCTTCACCATAGTTTCAAAGAAAATGAAATACCTAGGAATATACCTAACGAAGGAGGTGAAGGACCTCTATAAAGAAAACTATGAAATCCTCAGAAAAGAAATAGCAGAGGATATTAACAAATGGAAGAACATACCATGCTCATGGATGGGAAGAATCAACATTGTTAAAATGTCTATACTTCCCAAAGCAATCTACCTATTCAATGCCATTCCTATCAAAGTACCTACATCGTACTTTCAAGATTTGGAAAAAATGATTCTGCGTTTTGTATGGAACTGGAAAAAACCCCGTATAGCTAAGGCAGTTCTTAGTAATAAAAATAAAGCTGGGGGCATCAGCATACCAGATTTTAGTCTGTACTACAAAGCCATAGTGCTCAAGACAGCATGGTACTGGCACAAAAACAGAGACATAGACACTTGGAATCGAATTGAACACCAAGAAATGAAACTAACATCTTACAACCACCTAATCTTTGATAAACCAAACAAGAACTTACCTTGGGGGAAAGACTCCCTATTCAATAAATGGTGTTGGGAGAACTGGATGTCTACATGTAAAAGACTGAAACTGGACCCACACCTTTCCCCACTCACAAAAATTGATTCAAGATGGATAAAGGACTTAAATTTAAGGCATGAAACAATAAAAATCCTCAAAGAAAGCATAGGAAAAACACTGGAAGATATTGGCCTGGGGGAAGACTTCATGAAGAAGACTGCCATGACAATGGCAACAACAACAAAAATAAACAAATGGGACTTCATTAAACTGAAAAGCTTCTGTACAGCTAAGGAGACAATAACCAAAGCAAAGAGACAACCTACACAATGGGAAAGGATATTTGCATATTTTCAATCAGACAAAAGCTTGATAACCAGGATCTATAGAGAACTCAAATTAATCCACATGAAAAAAGCCAACAATCCCTTATATCAATGGGCAAGAGACATGAATAGAACTTTCTCTAAAGACGACAGACGAATGGCTAACAAACACATGAAAAAATGTTCCTCATCTCTATATATTAGAGAAATGCAAATCAAAACAACCCTCAGATATCATCTAACCCCAGTGAGAATGGCCCACATCACAAAATCTCAAAACTGCAGATGCTGGCGTGGATGTGGAGAGAAGGGAACACTTTTACACTGCTGGTGGGACTGCAAACTAGTACAACCTTTCTGGAAGGAAGTATGGAGAAACCTCAAAGCACTCAACCTAGACCTCCCATTCGATCCTGCAATCCCATTACTGGGCATCTACCCAGAAGGAAAAAAATCCTTTTATCATAAGGACACTTGTACTAGACTGTTTATTGCAGCTCAATTTACCATTGCCAAAATGTGGAAACAGCCTAAATGCCCACCAACCCAGGAATGGATTAACAAGCTGTGGTATATGTATACCATGGAATACTATTCAGCCATTAAAAAAAATGGAGACTTTACATCCTTCGTATTAACCTGGATGGAAGTGGAAGACATTATTCTTAGTAAAGCATCACAAAAATGGAGAAGCATGAATCCTATGTACTCAATCTTGATATGAGGACAATTAATGACAATTAAGGTTATGGGGGGGGAAGCAGAAAGAGGGATGGAGGGAGGAGGGTGGGGCCTTAGTGTGTGTCACATTTTATGGGGGCAAGACATGATTGCAAGAGGGACTTTACCTAACAATTGCAATCAGTGTAACTGGCTTATTGTACCCTCAATGAATCCCCAACAATAAAAAAAAAAAAAAAAAAAAAAGAAAATGCCAGGAAGGCTATGTTAACCAGTGTGATGAAAATGTGTCAAACGGTCTATGAAACCAGTGTATGGTGCCCCATGATCACATTAATGTACACAGCTATGATTTAATTAAAAAAAAAAGAAAAGAAATGTATCATTGCATTATGCACATTAGGTTAGCATTATTATTGATATGACTTCTTGGGGAATTATTTTCTTTATTTCTTCTGAAACATTGCCTTTTTCTTTTTCCTATTTTTATCTTATATTCTCTTTTGCTTTTTATAAATATTAATTTATCACTTTAGTTTTATATTTACTTGGTAAATGTTTTATATTCCATTGTCTTTTAACATTTTTGCATCCTTAGACTTTAAATATATGTCTTGAAAGTATCAAGTTGTAGAACTTGCTAATAATTACCACTAACTTTTGTTTCACCCATTCATATAATTTTTAGATACTTGCACTCATTTCTGATATCATGTTCTGTTTATTTACATGTATTTTATCTGCTTCTTTTTTCTCCTTTGCTAGCATCCATGGGGTTGATTAAACTGCATATCATTTCTACCTTTTCTATTACTAGTTTGTAAATTATGCTTTTATTTTTGTGTTTACCCTTAAATTTTTTATATACACATTTAAATTTTTTTTGTTCAAACAAGTATAAAGTAAATCAACATCTCTATTCTATTTGTAGGCAAGACAAAAAAATTATTAATAACATCCCTCAAAACTTCCCACACTCCCAAACCCCAACTCACGTGACTGATAATGTCATTTATTTCTGTGTGGCCTCATCTACGTGCAAGCTTTTTTCAGCTTTCTTCTCATCAATATGATCTTACTTTACACTAGATATGCATTCAAATGACCACCATGTTCTACACAGTTTTTGCTCACTACTACTTCTTGTATCCTCTCTTTCTTTATGAATTTGCTGTCACTGCTAAGTACATGGTTTTCTGTATTTCATCTATCATTCTATAATCTTCAGCATTACCATTTATAAGTACCCGTGAATCTGAAAGTGTTTTTATTTTGCCTTCGCCCTTAAATATTCATTTATCATGCAAGAATTCTAAATTCATAATAGGACTTTAAATATTTGCAATCTTTTTATTTTAAACTTTTTCTTTTATTTCTCTTGGAAGGTTGCAGTCTCTCAGACTGTGGTTTCTTTATCAGTATCTTGATTTCTCTGCGGTGTGTTTTGGAATTTTCTCTTGAGGTTTTACAGGTTCATCTACACTTACAAGGCTTATTTATTTTTTTCTACCTTTCTAATCTCAGGGTTTCTTCATTTCTGGAAAATTCTCACCATTAACATTTCTCAGCATGGACTCTACTATTCCCTCCACAGTCTCCTAAAACTCCAATGACAGCTATATTGCACCTTCTCATCCTGTGTTTCTTATCGCTTCATTTTTCTTTTCTTTTTTTTTTTTTTTTTTATTGTTGGGGATTCATTGAGGGTACAATAAGTCAGTTACACTGATTGCAATTGTTAGGTAAAGTCCCTCTTGCAATCATGTCTTGCCCCCATAAAGTGTGACACACACTAAGGCCCCACCCTCCTCCCTCCATCCCTCTTTCTGCTTCCCCCCCCATAAACTTAATTGTCATTAATTGTCCTCATATCAAGATTGAGTACATAGGATTCATGCTTCTCCATTCTTGTGATGCTTTACTAAGAATAATGTCTTCCACTTCCATCCAGGTTAATACGAAGGATGTAAAGTCTCCATTTTTTTTAATAGCTGAATAGTATTCCATGGTATACATATACCACAGCTTGTTAATCCATTCCTGGGTTGGTGGGCATTTAGGCTGTTTCCACATTTTGGCAATGGTAAATTGAGCTGCCATAAACAGTCTAGTACAAGTGTCCTTATGATAAAAGGATTTTTTTCCTTCTGGGTAGATGCCCAGTAATGGGATTGCAGGATCGAATGGGAGGTCTAGGTTGAGTGCTTTGAGGTTTCTCCATACTTCCTTCCAGAAAGGTTGTACTAGTTTGCAGTCCCACCAGCAGTGTAAAAGTGTTCCCTTCTCTCCACATCCACGCCAGCATCTGCAGTTTTGAGATTTTGTGATGTGGGCCATTCTCACTGGGGTTAGATGATATCTGAGGGTTGTTTTGATTTGCATTTCTCTAATATATAGAGATGATGAACATTTTTTCATATGTTTGTTAGCCATTCGTCTGTCATCTTTAGAGAAAGTTCTATTCATGTCTCTTGCCCATTGATATAAGGGATTGTTGGCTTTTTTCATGTGGATTAATTTGAGTTCTCTATAGATCCTGGTTATCAAGCTTTTGTCTGATTGAAAATATGCAAATATCCTTTCCCATTGTGTAGGTTGTCTCTTTGCTTTGGTTATTGTGTCCTTAGCTGTACAGAAGCTTTTCAGTTTAATGAAGTCCCATTTGTTTATTTTTGTTGTTGTTGCAATTGCCATGGCAGTCTTCTTCATGAAGTCTTCCCCCAGGCCAATATCTTCCAGTGTTTTTCCTATGCTTTCTTTGAGGATTTTTATTGTTTCATGCCTTAAATTTAAGTCCTTTATCCATCTTGAATCAATTTTTGTGAGTGGGGAAAGGTGTGGGTCCAGTTTCAGTCTTTTACATGTAGACATCCAGTTCTCCCAACACCATTTATTGAATAGGGAGTCTTTCCCCCAAGGTAAGTTCTTGTTTGGTTTATCAAAGATTAGGTGGTTGTAAGATGTTAGTTTCATTTCTTGGTGTTCAATTCGATTCCAAGTGTCTATGTCTCTGTTTTTGTGCCAGTACCATGCTGTCTTGAGCACTATGGCTTTGTAGTACAGACTAAAATCTGGTATGCTGACGCCCCCAGCTTTATTTTTGTTACTAAGAACTGCCTTAGCTATACGGGGTTTTTTCCGGTTCCATACAAAACGCAGAATCATTTTTTCCAAATCTTGAAAGTACGATGTAGGTACTTTGATAGGAATGGCATTGAATAGGTAGATAGCTTTGGGAAGTATAGACATTTTAACAATGTTGATTCTTCCCATCCATGAGCATGGTATGTTCTTCCATTTGTTAATATCCTCTGCTATTTCCTTTCTGAGGATTTCATAGTTTTCTTTATAGAGGTCCTTCACCTCCTTCGTTAGGTATATTCCTAGGTATTTCATTTTCTTTGAAACTATGGTGAAGGGAGTTGTGTCCTTAATTAGCTTCTCATCTTGACTGTTATTGGTGTACACAAAGGCTACTGACTTGTGGACATTGATTTTATATCCTGAAACATTACTGTATTTTTGGATGACTTCTAGGAGTCTTGTGGTTGAGTCTTTGGGGTTCTCTAAGTATAAGATCATGTCATCAGCAAAGAGGGAGAGTTTGACCTCCTCTGCTCCCATTTGGATTCCCTTTATTTCCTTGTCTTGCCTAATTGTATTGGCTAGAACTTCCAGCACTACGTTGAATAGTAAAGGTGACAGAGGACAACCTTGTCTGGTTCCAGTTCTAAGAGGAAAAGCTTTCAGTTTTACTCCATTCAGTAAAATATTGGCTGTAGGTTTGTCATAGATAGCTTCAATCAGTTTTAGAAATGTGCCACCTATGCCTATACTCTTCAGAGTTCTAATTAGAAAAGGATGCTGGATTTTATCAAATGCTTTTTCTGCATCTATTGAGAGGATCATGTGATCCTTATTTTTGCCTCTGTTAATATGGTGGATAACGTTTATAGACTTGCGTATGTTAAACCAGCCTTGCATCCCTGGGATGAAGCCTACTTGATCATGATGAATGACTTTTTTGATGATAAGCTGTAATCTATTGGCTAGGATTTTGTTGAGAATTTTTGCGTCTATGTTCATGAGTGAGATTGGTCTGAAATTCTCCTTTTTGTTTGGGTCTTTTCCTGGTTTTGGTATCAGGGTGATGTTTGCTTCATAGAATGTGTTGGGGAAGATTCCTTCTTCCTCAGTTTTTTGGAATAATTTCTGCAGTACAGGAATAAGCTCTTCCTTGAAGGTTTGATAGAATTCTGGAGTGAAGCCATCTGGACCAGGGCATTTTTTAGTTGGAAGCTTTTTTATTGTTTCTTTGATCTCAGTGCTTGAAATTGGTCTGTTCAGGAGGTCTATTTCTTCCTGGCTAAGTCTAGGGAGAGGGTGTGATTCCAGATATTGATCCATTTCCTTCACATTGTCAAATTTCTGGGCATAGAGTTTCTGGTAGTATTCAGAGATGATCTCTTGTATCTCTGTGGGATCAGTTGTTATTTCCCCTTTATCGTCTCTGATTGAGGTTATTAGAGATTTTACTTTTCTATTTCTAGTTAGTCTGGCTAATGGTTTATCTATTTTATTTATTTTTTCAAAAAACCAACTCCTTGTTTCATTAATTTTCTGAATGATTCTTTTGTTTTCAATTTCATTGATCTCTGATTTGATTTTGGATATTTCTTTTCTTCTACTGAGTTTAGGCTTAGATTGTTCTTCTTTTTCCAATTCCATAAGATCTCTTGTGAGATTGTTGATGTGCTCTCTTTCTGTTTTTAGAATGTAGGCATCTAAAGCGATGAATTTTCCTCTCAAAACTGCTTTTGCAGTATCCCACAGGTTTTGGTAGCTTGTGTCTTCATTGTTGTTATGCTCAAGGAAGTTAATGATTTCCTGTTTTATTTCTTCCTGCACCCATCTGTTATTCAACAGAAGATTGTTTAATTTCCATGCCTTTGGGTGGGCTTGAGCATTTTTGTTAGAGTTGAGTTCCACCTTTAGTGCCTTATGGTCTGAAAAGATACAAGGTAAAATTTCAATTCTTCTGATTCTGTTGATATTTGTTTTGTGTCCCAGGATATGATCAATTTTGGAGAATGTTCCATGGGGTGATGAGAAGAATGTATATTCTTTATCTTTGCGGTGGAGTGTTCTATATGCATCTATCAAGCATAGTTGTTCTAGGGTCTCATTTAAATCTCTTACATCTTTGTTTAATTTCTGTTTAGAGGATCTGTGCAGCTCTGTAAGAGGTGTGTTAAAGTCCCCTGTTATGATGGTATTATCAGATATCATATTGCTCAGACTGAGTAAGGTCTGCTTCAGGAATCTGGGAGCATTTAAATTGGGTGCATAAATATTTAGAATTGAAATGTCTTCTTGTTGTAGTTTTCCCTTGACCAATATAAAGTGACCATCTTTGTCTTTTTTGACTTTAGTTGCTTTAAATCCACATGTATCTGAAAATAAGATTGCAACTCCTCTTTTCTTCTGAATTCCATTTGCCTGAAAAATTGTCTTCCAACCCTTGACTCGGAGCTTTAATTTGTCTTTTGAGGCCAGGTGTGTTTCTTGCAGACAGCAAATGGATGGCTTGTGTTTTTTAATCCAGTCAGCCAATCTATGTCTCTTCAGTGGGGAATTCAAGCCATTAACATTTATTGAGATAATTGATAAGTGTGGTAGTATTCTATTCGTCTTATTTGGTGAGAGTCCATTGCTTAATTTTATCTTTTGCATCAGTGTGGAGGTTAGGTTTTGTCCTTTGATTTCTGAGTTCTTACTTTGCTGCTGATCCATTGTGGTGGTCAGTGTGCAGAACAGGTTGAAGTATTTCCTGTAGAGCTGGTCTTGTTGTGGCAAATTTCCTCAATGTTTGTATATCCGTAAATGATTTGATTTCTCCGTCAATTCTGAAGCTTAGCTTAGCAGGGTACAGAATTCTGGGCTGAAAATTGTTCTGTTTAAGTAGATTAAAGGTAGATGACCATTGTCTTCTTGCTTGGAAAGTTTCATTAGAGAAGTCTGCGGTCACTCTGATGTATTTGCCCCTGTAGGTCAACTGGCGCTTACTCCTGGCAGCTTGCAGAATCTTTTCTTTTGTCTTGACTTTGGACAGGTTCATCACAATGTGTCTTGGAGAAGCTCGGTTAGAGTTGAGGCGACCTGGGGTCCGATATCCCTCTGAAAGCAGTGTGTCAGACTCTTTGGTGATGTTTGGGAAATTTTCTTTTATAATATTCTCTAGTATGGCTTCCATTCCTCTGGGGCATTCTTCTTCCCCTTCTGGAATTCCTATAACTCGTATGTTGGAATGCTTCATAAAGTCCCATAATTCTGACAGTGAACGTTCTGCTTTCTCTCTCTTCTTTTCTGCCTCTTTTACTGTCTGAGTTATCTCAAGAACTTTGTCTTCTACCTCTGAAATTCTTTCTTCTGCATGGTCTAACCTGTTGCTGATACTTTCCATTGTATCTTTAAGTTCCCTAATTGACTGTTTCAGTTCCTTCAGGTCTGCTATATCCTTTTTATATTCTTCATATCGTTCATCTCTTATTTGATTCTGTTTTTGGATTTCCTTTTGGTTATTTTCCACTTTATTAGCAATTTCCTTCATTGTTTCCATCATTTCTTTCATTGTTTTCAACATGTGTATTCTAAATTCCCTTTCTGTCATTCCTAACATTTCTATACTGGTGGAATCCTCTGCAGTAGCTACCTCATGGTCCCTTGGTGGGGTTGTTCTAGACTGGTTCTTCATGTTGCCTGGAGTTTTCTGCTGATTGTTCCTCATGAGTGATTTCTTTTATCTGTTTCCTTGCCCTAATTTTCCTTTCACTTCCTCTTGCTCTTTAAGTTCTTATGCCTGTGGACTAAGGGTTATAGGACCAGAAGGGTGAGAAGGTTGAAGAGCAAAAAAAGGGGATGAAAGAAAGGAGGACCGAGTGATAAGAAAAAAAGAAAGATAGAGAAAGGAGAGGGGGTGGGTATAAGGAATATTGACAAAAAGAAGAGAGGCACAGAAAGAGGGAGACAGGGCAATATAGGTGTACAGTAGGGTACTTTGACACAACCTTAAAAAAACCCCACCTTCTGGGGGTGCCCAGTTGTGTGGTTCCCTTGAGATCAGCAGCTCTTTGCTAACCTGATCAGACACAGTACCCCACCTCCACCAAGTAGAGAGGAAAGACAAAAATGCTATAAATCAAACCAAAAGAAGCAAACAGAAAACTTTACGGGGATAAAATTGGGTGAAAAACCAAATTATATCGGTAGAAACACTAGCAAAAATGAAGTTGAAGTTATTAAAAAAGGCAGCAATGGGAAATTATAATTAAACTAGGAAAATTGAGAAAGAAAAAGGGATCTGTGTGGAAAAGATTGAAATTAAAAAAACAAAAGAACATCAGCAACGTCAAAATAAACAAACAAAAAAAAACAACCAAACCAAAAAAAAAAAAAGAAGAAAAAAATACACAACCAAAAACAAAGCAGTTTGTATATGTTATTGAATATTGTCTGGGCAACACGTGGTCTTCTGGGGTATGAGATGTTAGTCACAGTTCTGATACTACTGGAGGCTGCTGATTTCTCAAACCCCAGCAGGTAGACACCCTAAATCTCTCTTCAGCCTACTTAAAAGGCACTTTGAACTTGTAAACTTGCTGAGCAGAAGCTTTCCCAGCTTTCTCACTGGAATCGCTGCTGAAGTGGCTATGCACTTACTCAGTGTGCCAAAACCGATCTCACTCTGCCCCCGAGGGTTAGGGCTGCAAGGCGGCTCAGACCCCACCCTTAGGCTACTTGGTTGCTGGGTTACCAGCTCCCACCCGTTTCTAGCTCTGCGACCCTGAGGGCAGAGCTTGCCGGGGCAGATCACTGACAATGGATCCGTGTGACCCACCACCAAACACTATCAGCTCCGTCCGGCTCAGCGGCTCAGACTGGGGCCCTAGACAACGGCCAAAGTTCTCTGCACTCCCGCTCAGGCCTTCCCCAAGGCAGTTCAACTCAGTGCCAAGTCCAAGGACATCAAAACAGTTCACAGGTAAGGCCTTTCTGGTTTGCAGTCTCGCTGCTACTGAACTTACAGTTGTGGGCGGGTTTAGACGGATTGAACACACGCGACCACTTGCCGGCTTTCCACTGTTTTAGTCCTCCTCTTGGGGTCCAGAAGTCTCTCGCTGACTCCCTGTATTTTCATAGGAGTGATGATAGGCAGTTCCCACCAGCCAGAGATGCCTGGAGTCCTATCTCCCCAGACTCACGGTGCCCAGATGCAAGGAAGCTGTTACTCGGCTGCCATCTTGCTCCGCCTCCCCATTCCACCGTATCTTAGTGCTGATTCCTGAACGATGTCCTCAGTCTACCTTTCTTGTTACTGATTCTCCCTGTGGTTTGGCCTAATCTAGTTTTTAACCAACCTTATGATATTTCAGGCCTTTTGTGACAGTTGTTTGCTCTATGTCCTAACCTCTTATTGGTACATCAAGCTTGCTATTTTCTATCTCTTTGGGCTGCTTGTAATCATGCCTGTTTAAGTTGCATTCATATTCTTCTCATATTTGTTCTTTCAGAGTTATACAGTCACCATTTAGGGGGGCGGAGGGATGCAGACTGATTTTCACAGAATCAACTGTCTCAAATCATTTCACATCATAGATTCTCCATGAGCTTTCTTTCTCTGAGCCATGGAAAGCTCTCTAGATAGTGGTGTTGATTGCCTTTTCCAAACCCTACTGTGAGCTCTGCTGCTCAGTCGCTAGGGAGGTTATAAATCTGAGTTTTCCACAGTCCTGAAGTTCTTGTCATAGATGACTCTGGTCACAGTTTGCTGTTTGTTATGACTGAGACTACGGGACGCATAACTCAGTCCCTGTTCGAAAACAAGCAGCCATTTCCCAGTTCCTGAGTTCATGTAGGAGTTCAGTGTCTGCCTCCTGCTCAGTGTGAGTCTCAAACAAACAAATTTGTCTCCTAATCCCACACAGGTGTCAAATGCTCACTATTGCCCTGGGCCTCGCTTAGTTTATCCTCTGCTTATTTCTAGAGTTTCTCTCTTTGAGGCTTGTGCCTTTGAAAACATTTGGAAGTATTTCATCTGGAATCTCTTGGTGTTTTGAACTTTGGAAAGTGATTTGTTAACTCTCAATCCATTGATTTGACTATAAGTCAAAAGCCCCATTAAAAGGAATATTCGGCTTCCTTTTAAGTCTTGAAGCATCTCTGTGTGTCCCAGCTTAATAGATACTGAAACGTAGATGTATCTGACGTATCTGTGAGTGAAGTGAAGCATGCTTTGTGCTCAAATGTCTGTTTGCTCCCACTCATTTATGTGGCAGTTAAAAGGCCTCCCAGAGAAAGACTTCAAACTTGTTCAATAGCGACATTCAGATCCTTAAAGAAAAAGCTGAAGCAAAGAGTGATCAGTAGATCAGAAACTAAATTGTGATGTGGATTTTAGGGACCCAGACTGCACCAGCTGTGGCAAGTGTAGCACTGGGAAGCAAAATGATAGACAAAAAATAGAAATAGACAAAGCAACCACAAAGCAAATACCCTCTGTAAGAATAAACTTCAGAGAAGCAGATGCTATTTCTCTGTAAGCAAATGCAAAGTAAGTCACAGCCGAGGTTTTCTAGGCAGGAGAAAGAACAGAGCATTGTAGACTGGTAAGTTCCATGTCACAGGCAGCAGCCTTTCCAAAGCAGAAGGTGCCTGAGAGGCAGCTGTTCTGTATTAGATTCCCACCAGTTATTGTCCACTGCAAAGGAGCCAAGGTTATTAGTCCCAGTGGGGCACCACGCACGCAACTTGTAACAGGGCAGAGAGAAACAGGGAAAATGGCCCCTGTGGGTTGAAAGCAGGTGAATAGGAAGCAAGGGAAAGAGAGACAGGCCACCTGCTAGACAGCCTTGAGATGCAGACATCTCTGACTGCAAGAATTCCCATGAATGTATAAGTGGGAACTTTTTAACAAAGCAAATTCAATTCCAGATAATAAGACACCTCAGTTATACCACAAGGGGAGGCCTATGTCACTTATGTAATGAGGGATTTGGGTAAAATAAAAAAAAAAATAAAAAATAAAACAATTCCAGATTCTTGTGGGAAACAGTGACCAACAAATACTGAAACAATAACAACTCTAAGTGTGTCAGAAAATTAGATACTTCCACAATATTCTATTTCATTATGACAGTAACTATGTGAGAAAAGCACTGTTATCCCTTATTCTCACCAACAAGAGAATGAAAACTTGAAGTTACTGAACTAAGATCACAGAATTAGGAGGAGTCAAAGTCAGAATTCATAGCCCCCTGCTACACAGACAGTGTTGCCTCACTTAATTTTCCAGTGCAATTTCCCCAAGACAGTAGCTGTATAATACTCAGACACACATTTGGTTGTTTATTGTGATTAGTTTTAGCTTCAGCAGTATCACTGAGTTAGAAATGTGTACAGGCAAACCTTGTACACATTTTCATTCCACTTCTCTTCATTGTTTTTCACAGAAATGGCATTTTTTACAAATTGAAAGTCTGTGGCAACCCTGCGTCAAGCAAGTCTATTGGCATTCCAACTCAAATACTCATTTCGTGTCTCTCTGAGGCATTTTGGTAATTCTCTCAATAGTTCACATGTTTTCATTATTATCCTATATGATGTGGTGATCTGTGGTCAGTACTCTTTGAGGTCACCGTTGTAATTGTTTCAGTGCACCATATACCACGCCCACGTAAGACTGTGAACTTAATAAATGTTGTGTGCACTCTGACTGCTCCACCAACTGGCTGTTCCCCTTGTCTCTTTCCCTCTCCCGGGCCCTCCCTGTTCCATGAAACACAACAATATTGAAATTAGATCAGTGAATAGCTCTACAATGACCTCAAGTGTTCAGATGAAAGAAAAAGCTAAACGTCTCTCACTTTGATCAGAAGCTAAGTCTGAGTTTGGGGAGCAAGGCAAGTTGAAAGCTGACATAAGTGGAAAGCTAGCTCTCCTGCACGGTACAGTTAGCCAAGTTGTGAATGTTTAAAAAAAAAAATCTTCAAGGAAATAAAAGGTGCTACTCCAGTGAATGCCTGAATGATAAGAAAGCAAAACAGATCTATTATTGACATGAAGATAGTTTTAGTGGTCTGAATAAATAATCAAACTGGCCACAACATTCCCTTAAGCCAAAGCTTAATCCAAACCAAAGTGTTAACTCTTCTCAGTTCTGTGAAGGCTGAGAGATGAAGAAGCTCCAGAAGAAAATTTTGAACCTAGCAGAGGTTGGTTCATGAGGCTCTGTAACAACAGTACTTGGTGAAGCAGCTGATGAAGAAGCTACAGCAAGTTATTCAGAAGATCCAGCTAAGCTAAGCAATCAAGGTGCCTATGCTAATCAACATATTTTCAAAGAAGACCAAACAACCTTCCTTGGGAAGAAGATGCCACCTGGAACTTTCATAGCTAGAAAGGAAAAGTCGATTCTGGGACTCAAAGCTTCAAAGGACAGGCTGACTCTCTTGTTAGGGGCTAATGCAGCTAGAGACTTTAAGTTGAAGTCAATGATCATTTATTTTTCCAGAAGTCCTAGAGCTTAGAATTATGCTAAATTGACTCTACCCATCCTCTATAAAGGGAATAACAAAGCCTGGATGCAGCACATCTGCCTACTACATGGTTTACTGAATATTTTAAGTCCACTTTTGAGATCTCTCAGAAAAAAGCATTTCCTTCAAAATATTACTGATCACTGACAATGCATCACCCAAGGGCTCTGATGGAGATGTACAAGGAGATTAATGTCCATGTGGGCTAATACTCATCCATTCTGTGACCCATGGATCAAGGAGTAATTTTGACTTTCAAGTCTCATTATTTAAAAAATACATTGTTTAAGGATATAGCAGTCACAGATGAAACTGGGCAAAGTACATTGAAAATATTCCAGAAATGATTCACCATTCCAGATGCCATTAAAAACATTTGTGATTCATGGAAGAAGGCCAAAATACCAACATTATTAGAAATTTTAAGAAAGTTGATTACAACTCATGGATGACTTTGGGGGGTTTAAGACTTCAGTGGAATAAGTCACCGCAGATGTGGTAGAAACAGCAAGAAAACTAGGATTAGAAGTGAAGCCTGGACAAGTACTGTACTGCTACAGTCTCATGATAAAACTTTCACAGATTAAGAGTTGCCTTGTATGAATGAGTAAAAAAAAAAAAAAAAAGTGGTTTCTTGAGATGGAATATACTTCTGGTGAAGATGCTGTGAACATTGTTGAAATGAAAAAGAAAAAAAGAGGATTTGGAATACTACATAAACTTAGTTGGTAAAGTATTGGCAGGGTTTAAGGGAGTCGACTCCAATGTTGAAAGCTCCACTGCGGGTCAATTGCTACTGCACAGCATCACAGGCTACAGAGAAATCTCTCATGAAAGGAAAAGTCAATCAATGTGGGAAACTTCACTGTCTTATTGTAAGAAATCGCCACAGCCACCCCAGCCCTTAGCAACAACCATCCTCATCAGTTAGCACCATCAGCACCGAGGCAAGCACTTCAACCAGCAAGATGATTATGACTCCTGCCTGAAGGTTCAGATGATTATTAGCATTTTTAGCAACTTTTTTTTTCTAAGCAGGTGAGTTGTTACACACTCCTTAGCAGATTTATTTTTAATTAAAGTGCATGCACTTTTTTAGACAGAATGCCATTTCTCACTTCATAGACTACAGTACAGTGTAAGCTTAAGTTTTCTGAGCGCTGAGACACTGAAACCTTCATGTGACTCACTTTATTGTGATACTCACTTTATTGTGGTGGTCTGGAACCCAGCCTGCAATGTCTCTACAGTATGCCTGTATTAACATTTTGCAATCACTTTCATCTTATATTTTTATAATGTAGATAGAAATATACAACAAAGTCACCATTTCCTGTGCAGCGAGTTGTCATTTAGGGGACACAGCTATGTTACAGCCTTCATTATACTGCATGGTAATTAGTTTCTTTGCCTTCTATTCCCCATCCTACCTCCCTTGAGTTCTCTGAGGATAAGGGCTGTGTCTCTCTGCCTTTATGTCTCTAGCACCTTGCAGCTGCCTCCTGCAGAGTGAGAACTCAGAAATCCATTATGAATTAATAAAGGATCAGGGCAATGACTTATGTAATGAAATAATTACTAAGGGGGGATTTTTTTTTTACAGTATCCAATTTATGCCCTACTTATGACTTGAATGCTGGGAGTTACTGTATTCCCTTGCTTATTATATTTTCAAATGCTGTCAAAGCTAATGCATTTTGTATACATGCATCTGATGATGAAGGTAACACCTCTATCATTTCACCCTTGAAAGACAATTTTTTAATGTGAAAGGAGGTTTCTTTATAAATTGGAGAATCTAGTCCTTTTATCAGTGATAAATTTTAACTTAACAAATTCCAGAGGGGTTAAATGACCTGCTTAGACTTACAGGGATAGATAAGAAGAGAATTAGGGTGAGAGTCTCGCAGCTCCAGTGTGAAGTGTATTTCACTCCCACTAGCTGTCTTCCAATCTTGAACCCTCAGTGGTCTCCATTCCCCCTCCCAGAAAACTCAAGTCCCTTCCACAGTAAAAAAAAAAAAAAAAAAAAATGTTTATTACATTAAATTAAATGTCCCAGATAGCTTTCAGGAAGACCAAGTTTAGTCAGTAGGGATTTCATCTGCATTTAAATTTGCTAAAATAAGGTCAAAACCATTTGCACACGTGAACACACACATATACATCAGGCCAATATTTAGCTGCTAAAAGTGTGTGATCATGGAAACATTCCATCACTTTTGAGCAACAAAAGATTTTTTTCTCTGCACATTCTCAGAAGTAGTGATAGAAATACCAAGCATGGGGACTACCAGTCTACCTCTGGTCCCTGGACCTCTGATTCTGGTGACAGAGTCCTCCCAGAAGAAGCACACAGACCAGCTTAGCACTCTGAGTGTGTCCCTGCAGGCAGGCAGTCAACAATGGCCCCTTTCCAATCCCACTCCTGCCTCTCTGACCTGTGCCCTCAGAGTCCAGAAGACAGAAGCTTAGGTGCAAGAAACACTGTTCTGCCTGATCTCATTCTAGCTTTCAGAATCAGACCCAGTTAAGACCAAGTCTATGACCAAACTGATGGTCACAGACCATTGGGCCTTGCAGAATACAGGTACGGGCATAAATCAGCTCACACCAGGTGCTGGCTGGGAAAAAAGCCACCTTCAGATGCTCCTTGCAAGCTAACCTACTAACTTGATCATTCTGCAACCCCTGGCTTTGTACGATTTCATTATAACTGCACTTTTCCTGCAATATTAAATAAATTCTTAACAAATTTCTATTAAACTCAACTAACAGCATGATATGTTTCCATGTCTTCTTATTTGATCTATATTCACAGTTGCAAATCACTAACTCCTTTGGTGTGTACAATTAGGAATATACAATTAATGATACCCCGTTTTCCCTTTGGGATTAAGATTTCACAGCATTAAAACCAAAGCTCATTTTACTTCCTTGGGGTCAAGCTCTAGGCTAAAAATAGTTTCAGCAGTAGAAAGTATGCTAATCAGAAAAGTTGGCCAATTTTCCCTTCTGTCACCCAAGCATCCCTAAATAGAATGATGTTTCACTTAAGGATGGATATATGATTTCAATAGAAATAACTTTGCCTCCAGAGCAGGTGCCGTTAAGCAGTGCAGATTCTCTGCATGGAGGTTAGTAAAATGGTGTGGAAGAAGCCAACAGGTAGGTGATGTGGGGAAGTTGCATGGCAGGCTGTGTAGGCAGAAAAGCCATAGACAATTGCCTCTGAGTGCAAATCTAAGGCTCTCCAGTGAGGACAAAAGAGCAAAGTCTCCACCTTTATGAAAGCAGCAATGAGGACAAAAAGGTCAGTACAGAACTTTGTGGATTTCCACATGAAGTCAAGGGCAATTCAACAGTTAGGCAGAGAGCCGAATCACTAATAGTCCTGGTATGTGTCCACACCCTCTGGCTCCCCGGCAGTCAGAGCAGATTCATGCACACAGAGGGCTCCCCACACTCTGAGACAAGTTCATGGAGACAACCGCTAATGGAGCATTGAATCCCATCATCCACCCACCAACAAGTGCTCCATTATCTCCTCAACCAAGAGGAGGAGGGAAGAAAGAAGGAGATGGGCGGGCAATGCTGGTAGAAGAATTCCATTCAAACAGCAGGAATATTTATGAAACACCCGGTCTAAATAAATGCAGAAATTTTGTTCCATGAAGAGCAGATGCACCATTGGCACTCACAAGAATAAGAAGGTAAGATGTGTGAAAGCATGTGGAAGTGTATTCATTTAAGATTACATTTTTGTAAACAGACATTCATTTTAACATCACATTTTGGTACACATGTAGGTATATATTACTAAACAGATGTGAGTCTCTGGAGAAAGGATGCAAACCAGACCGACAATGTGGGTTCCCAGGGGACAGTGGAGGCAAGGGAAGGCGGTGCCTGAACACACACGCTCACAGAAGCACCCATGTGTACATGCGTACATACATGTGCAAAGACACACAGGCATGCAGGCCCACCCACACATGTGCACATGAATGCTCACACACCTACTCCACCACAAATAAAATGGCTTGCGTGGCATGAATTACAGACATGCCCATATACACACAAAGTAAATCGTGAAGAAAATGACCATTACGAACTATTAGTGGCGGCTACCTCAGGGGGTAGAAGATCAGATGGTTTCTCTCTTCCACACCTTCCCAGCATTGTTTGAATGTGTAATAGTACACAAAAGGGATGTGAGTAATCACATATTATTTGTATCATTAGGAAAAAAACAAGCATTTTCATTGTGAGAAAGGTATTCTGAGTTGCCATGATTTCAAAGCACTAAGGAAGTGGCTGCCAATGCCACACGGGTCAGTGTCTCTACCAACTACTCACAGTCTCAGAACATCAATCATCTGTATCCATCTCCCTGCCCAGGGAAGTCACCTGTCAAAGTTACTTTATAATCAGGAAATTCCTCATATTCTGAAGCATTCTGACACAAACATTCATGCCTAAGTAGTATCATTAGCCATGACGATGTTTCTCAGTCAGCACAGTAGTCGTTTCAAAAGGCTCCTTTCCCCTCCCTGTCCTCTCCCACCGCCAGGTCCACTTTCCTCCTCTTCATTCTCCCCTGGTGTCAGTAGCCCTGGGAGCAAGCGCAGAAACATACTATTCTGAGCAATGGAAGTACCTTAGCCTCCCAGCCCTTCTGTTTCCTGCAAGCTTCACCTTCCTGGTGTCTCTGACTTTTCAAGCGATTCTCTGTTCTCATACTCAGCCCTTCACTGGGCTTCTCTGAGTGTCTGCTCCTCAGGGGCTGAATTGTGTCCCTGTGAAGTCCTCAAGCCAAAGCCAGGACTCCCAGCTCCTCAGAGCTTGACTCTTCTTACAGCTCGGATGCTGAAAGGGGTAAGTTAGTTAAAATAAGGATGTTAAGGTGGGCCCTGATTCAATCTGACTGGTATTCTTCTGAGAAGAAGAACTTTGGACACATGGAGAGACCCCATGGCCGCACACACAGGGCGAACACTGTGTGAGGACACAGCAAGAAGGCAGCCACTTTAAGCCCAGGAGAGAGGCCACAGAAGAACAAACCTACCAGTACCTTGGTCTCACCTTCCAGCCTCCCGGACTTGGAGAAAAAAAGTTTCTGTTGTTTAAGGCCCCCGGTGTGTGGAATTTTGTTGTGGTGCCTGAGCAGACTGAGACAGGCATGGCATCCTGCCTCTTCCCAGCCTGGGACTCAGCCTTGATTCACCCTCTTGCCACATCTCACCGACTTGCACAGCAAGTCTGCCTGGCTCCACCTCCAAAGCAGGTCCCAAGCATGCCTCTTGTCACCTCTGCACATAGGGCCTGCTCACCGTCTCCCTGACACCTACAAGGGGTAGAGATTTTAGCCCTAGCTCAGACTTAACTTGCCAGTGGCCTCTGGATTCACTCATGAGCCCCACCTCCTCAGGCAGCCCAGGTGCAATGTGACCTGCACCAACTGTTCCCTGTCCCCTGCACCACCATTCAGCCATGTTGGCCCTTTCGCTTGGTCAAAACACCTAGTATTCGTGCCTGGGCCTCCACCTGGAGCCCTCATCCCACCTCCCTTGGACAGCTCTGTCCTCTCCCCTGGTCTCAGGGAGAAGCCCCAGGCCGCCCAATCTGAAGTGGCTCCCTGTTCCCCGCGTTGCTCTCCACTCCAGCCCCGTGTTTTATGTTCTTCAAGCACTGATTACTGTCTAAAAGGTATTTTTGATCAATCTGTCTATTTGCTTAGTTTTTGCCTTCTGCCACTAGAACGAAAGCTCCATGAAAGCTTGCACTACGTGGGGCGTGGGGGTGGGGGTGGGGACAGTTCTCAGTCCCAGCAGGCGGAGCCACTGAAGAAGCCTATTCAATAGATGTACTCATGTCCCTGCGAAGTACCTAGGAAGCGGCAGGCACTCAGAGGTAATGAATGAAGTCAGGACGTGACTATGTGGAAATACATCTTCAGCGCAGATGAATGGGAGTATATTAACTGAATGATTTTTTAAAGATAGCAGTTATCTTTGAATTCCATTCTCGCTTAATCTAAATTCTAAATTACTGATCAGATGCAGTTTGTTTAGAGTACTTTCCTGACCACAATGATGGTAACTTTTCCTTTTTCATACATTGTCAAAAAATGTTAAAAGCTTCTTTTAATGAAAGGACCTTTAGAGCTTATCTATAAAGCTTCTCAAAATTATGATGCTAGGAATTAAGTTCACAAAACTCTGTTTTATTAGTAAACAACACAAAAAACAGGACACAAAATGTAAATGCCACATGATTATTACTAAGAAAAAGCTACAGCTGTAGTAGACACCAAGAGAATCCGGGTGATGACACACTTAGAGTCCAATAAAGGTGATTTCCAGCTTCTTTGCGACAAGGGGTAGAACAGTTTTGGTTAAAGAGATACTAGTGAAGCTCTTGGAACGCTATTATCTTTCTAATGAAAAGGTACAGATTCATCTGGTTCAATCATAAAGATTCATCATATGCTCGGAGGTGGTACAACTATCTTGCAACTGTGTGTTCAAAAGCCTTATGTAAAGATGAACAAAGCAGGAAAATACAAAGTCTAACAATTAAGTTCATGAACTCATCCTAGAAAATTTGCTACATACCTCATTGATGAATATCACTAGGGTCACTTTCAAAGTACTCCCATTGGGAAACTATGCACCCACATCAGGCCTAGTCCACTCTTCAAAGCAGTTTTGGAACTCTTTTTCTAAAATGGCTGTCAGAGCTGCCATTGTATCACCCTGATGTCCTGAATGTCATCAAAATGTCTTCCTTTGAATATTTCCTTTATCTTCGGGTAAAGAAAAAAGTCACTGGGGCCAGATGAGGCGAGTAGAGGGTGTTCCAATACAGCTATTTGTTTAGTGGCTAAACAAATGTCCTTCCACCCTCACACAGTGCCATGTCAGCTGTTGCACTGTCATGATGCAAGAGCCACACTTCTATTTTATTTTATTTTATTTTTATTGTTGAGGATTCATTGAGGCTACAAGAAACTAGGTTACACTGCATTTGTTAGGTAAAGTCCCTCTTACATTTGTGTCTTGCCCCCCAAAGGTGTGTCACACACTGAGACTCCACCTTTTCTCATGCCAAGATTTTTAGTGAAGATTTTCCTGCATCTCTATTGATGTTTACGCGGTCTGCTATGCTTCTCACAGTCAGATGATGATTTTTGACGTACGATCTGAAATTTTTTGCCATGTTTTTGTCAGTTCTGCTGTTACTAGCCACCCTGACCCTGACCTTTCTTCATCATTGACACTTTCTCTCCCCTCAGAATATTTCATTTAATCCATTTGTACACTGCTGTTTTCATGGCATTGTCTTCATAAACTTAGACTAATATGCCCCGGATTTCACTTCCACTCTTGCCAAGTTTAACACGAAATTCAATGCTTGTTTGTTGCTCTAATTTGAGCTCAACATTCTTGTAACAAAACACAAAAATACTCCACAACAAAAATGAACACCACTCAGCAAGACACCACCCACCACATGTCCATACAACACAGCTGTGAGACACCGATATACCAAGGTTATGAAATCTTACCCAGCTGTTTGTACAGTGCTGCCAACATAAGCGCATGGTGGCAAGTTCACGAACTTAAATGTCAGGCCTCATAAAATAATTTCCTTGACAGGCACAGTCCACCGACTCCAAGCAGAATGTCTGCCTCTATACTCTATGTAAGAAAAAATATCCTCTCACTTGGTTAAGTTTCTGTAATAATAATTCTGTTAGTCATAACTGAAAACAATCCTAATTGATAAGAAATAGTGGACACAACATAAATTGTCCAATTATTTATTTATCCCCCAAGAATTTGTTCAGTGCCCACTTTGAACATTATGCCAGCAGCTAGGTCAACACCAAGAGCAAGATACTTTGCTCCCATTCTCACAGTGAGAGGAGGAGAAACAAGCAATAAGTGGATGTATTCACAAAGATCACCTCTTGGTATCTGTATTTCTGTATTTTTCTTTCTTTCTCAGAGTTCCTCACTATTTTCCCTACTGATGCTTTGGACCAAATAATTCTTTGTGGTGTACATTGTAGGATGTTCAGCAGCATCTCTAGACTCTACCCACTAGATACCAGTAGTAATCTTCCTCCCGGTTGTGACAACCCAAAATGTTTCCAGACATTGTCAGATGTCCCTCAGGCAAGGTGGGGGCAGAGCTCTCCTCAGTTGGAAAACACTGCTTTGACCCAGGAACACTCACTGCTAGGACCTCCTGTCTACCAGATGTTAGGTGTCCAAAAGCCCTTTTCTTGGTTTGGCTTCCAGGAGAACAACTGGCTTCTTTCATCTTCATCATCATCATCATTCACTTTAGTGACATTGCCTTTAGCACCTTCTGTTACAAAAGATTCCCTCTTCCCAATCAGTGGCTTGGAGTAATTGGACTTCACAGCATTTTTATCACACTTGCAAGAAAGCACCTTCTGAACCCAAGGTTTCATTATTCCAATCATATGCTTTGGAGGGAATAAAGATGTTAATCTATCTAAGACTTCACTCTTTGCAATTAAGGAAAATTACCCAAAGCATTGCTTTCTTTAAAGAGGAGAATTTGGAAGACAAGCGATAAGATCAAGGATTTAGACAGAGTGGATGCTTTCTTCTGTTTGACAGTGACGAGTGTAGATCCATCTCTTCCAAGACACTGATTCAAGGAACCATCAATTTAGAGGAATATGTACTATCTATAAAAATAGGTATAATACATAGAATATAATGTGTTATGATATATAAAATGTAGGCTAATATATAATGGTAAGTTTTACTATTTCAACTATTTTATAGAATAGTGCTTATCACAGTGCGTTATAACATCACTTCAATTGTTACCTCTTCAATTAGACAAAGTAAATGGAAATGATTTATGCTAAAAATTCAAAAATCTAAAAATTAAATAAGGTTAGAAAAGAAAATCAAATCAAAACCAAATTCCCATATTCATATTCATTCTCTAAAGAATTTCTGAACTTCTAAACAAGAGCCTTCTAAACAAGAACCAGCTTTAAAACTGGTGATCATTGGCGGCGCCTGTGGCTCAGCGGGTAGGGCGCCAGTCCCATATGCTGGAGGTGGTGGGTTCAAACACAGCCCCGGCCAAAAAAAAAAAAAAAAAACTGGTGATCATAAAATCATGTCACTCGTGGAGGCCATCACTTCATAATACGGGGGGGGGGGGGTTTATTCTTTTTTTTTTTTTTTTTTGGTAGAGACAGAGTCTCACTTTATGGCCCTCAGTAGAGTGCCGTGGCCTCACACAGCTCACAGCAACCTCCAACTCCTGGGCTTAAGCGATTCTCTTGCCTCAGCCTCCTGAGTAGCTGGGACTACAGGCGCCCGCCACAACGCCCGGCTATTTTTTGGTTGCAGTTTGGCCGGGGCTGGGTTTGAACCCGCCACCCTCAGTATATGGGGCCGGCGCCCTACCAACTGAGCCACAGGCGCCGCCCTTTTTATTCTTTTTTACTTTTGATTGTGGGAGAGCTGTTCATAGGGTTTTAAAAAGGACAGTGACTTATTTTGAATAGGTAACAACTTATGAATGTTACTACAAGTAGGGAAGATAGATACATTCATTAAGTTAAAATATAAACAGCTGTGGCCATTTCAAATGTCTGCGTTGGCTTTCCATGTCCAAGCCTTATTTAGCAAGGCCACTAATTTAGGCTGGGTTGACCTTTACTACAAAAGCATGAACAATGAGAAAAATTACTGTTTTGAGCTCTGTACTTGACTTTTAAAAAACCATCACCTATGGAGTACTCATAATGACCCACTGAGCTAGAAGGCACAATTTTTAAAATACCCCCTTTATAGAAAAAGAAGTGAAGGCCCAGAAAGATTGGCTAGGGGCTAGCCATGGGGCTAGAATGGGCCAGGCATTTCAGCTCTGGGCCCAGTCCTGATATTAAGCTGCCTTCCAAGGTTCTCCAAGAGGCTGGCTGGGCGTGTGTTTATCAGTGAATGAGGACTGGTGACATTAATGACAGACAGGACAAAAAAAGAGCCATTATTTATCCTTCCTCCTGCTGCCACTTGCCCATTGTCAATATAACAGTATTTGGAGAAAACCAATCTCAGATAATTGAACATACAAACTACCTTTCCTCTAAAGTGATAGTTTCTAGAATCAGTAACTGTGAAAAAGACAAATCTATACTCTTCACTGTCATAGGGAGAAAACACACACTCTCTAAACATTGGTCTCATGTTCTTAACTTCTTAATTCTCTTTCAAGCATTTCCCTTTACTCAAGAAAACCATGCTATAGCTTATTGTGCTTTTGCAGAGTGTTATTGCTCAGATAGATTAATTTCTTCCTTTCCCCAAATGTATATGAGTATAATGACTCCAAATGACCTCTGCTTTTTAGAATGGCCTTTTTCTTTTTTTTTTTCTCTGAAAACAGATATACTATTTTTCCCCCCTTTGGTATGCTAATTTTATTTTCTTTGAACATATACCCAAAGAGTGGGATTGCTGGATCATATAGTAGGTCTATTTTAAATTTTTTTTATTAAATCATAGCTGTGTACATCAATATGATCATGGGGCACCATACCCTTGTTTCATAGAATATTTGACACATTTTCATCTCATTAGTTGACATAACCCTCCTGGCATTTTCTTAGTTACTTTGCCAAGACATTTACATTCCACATTTGCCAAGGCTCACATGTACCCTTGTAAGATGCACCACAGGTGTGATCCTTTCAATCCTCCTCTCTCTACCCACCTCCCTCCTCCCTCCCCACGCTTTCCCCCTTCCCCCTGTTCTTAGGTTGTAACTTGGTTATAGCTTTCATGTGAAGATCCTAAGTTAGTTTCATAGTAGGGGTGAATATATTGGATATTTTTTCTTCCATTCTTGAGAGACTTTACTGAGAAGAATATGTTCCAGCTCCATCCATGTAAACATGAAAGAGGGAAAGTCTCCATCTTTCTTCAACGCTGTATAGTATTCCATGGTGTACATATACCACAATTTATTAATCCATTCGTGGATCAATGGGCACTTGGGGTTTTTCCATGACTTAGCAATTATGAATAGGGCTGCAATAAAGATTCTGGTACAAATACCTTTGATATGATGTGGTTTTTGGTCTTCTGGGTATATGCCCAGCAGAGGAATTACAGGATTGAATGGCAGATCTATTTTTAGATCTCTAAGTGTTCTCCATATATCTTTCCAAAAGGAATGTATTAGTTTGCATTCCCACCAGCAGTGCAAAAGTGTTCCCTTTTCTCCACATCCACGCCAACATCTCTGGTCTTGGGATTTTGTGATATAGGCTAGTCTCACTGGAGTTAGATGATATCTCAAAGTAGTTTTGATTTGCATTTCTCTGATGATTAAGGATGATGAGCATTTTTTCATATGTCTGAAGGCCACTCTCCTGTCTTCTTCAGAGAAGTTTCTTTTCAATTCTCTTGCCCAGCCTGTGATGTATCCCTTGTTCTTTTCTTGCTAATGCGTTTGAGTTCTCTGTGGATTCTGCTTATTAAACCTTTGTCAGAGACATAACCAGCAAATATCTTCTCCCATTCTGTGGGCTGTTTGCTTGCTTTACTTACTGTGTTCTTGGCTGTGCAGAAGCTTTTTAGTTTGATAAAGTCCCAAAAGTGTATTTTTGAAGCTGCTTCAATCACCCGGGGGGTCCTTCTCATAAAAAACTCACCCAACCCAATTTCTTCAAGGGTTTTCCTGCACTCTTTTCTAGTATTTTTATAGTTTCATGTCTTAAGTTTAGGTCTTTAATCCAGTAAGAGTCTATCTAGGTTAGTGGTGAAAGGTGTGGATCCAGTTTCAGTCTTCTACAGGTTGCCAGCCAGTTCACCCAGCACCATTTGTTGAATAGGGAATCTTTTCCCCACTGGATGCTTTTAATTGGCTTGTCAAAGATTAAATAACGGTAAGTAGTTGGGTTCATCTCTTGGTTCTCCATTCTGTTCCAGACATCTACTTCTCTGTTTTTGTGCCATTACCATGCTGTTTTGATCACTATTGATTTGTAGTATAATCTGAGGTCTGGTATTGGAATTCCTCCTGCTTTGTTTTTATTTTTGAGTAATGTCTTGGCTATTCGAGGTTTTTTCTGATTCCATATAAAATGAAGTATTGTTTTTTCAAGATCTTTAAAGTATTGCAGTGGAACTTTAATAGGGATTGCGTTGAAGGTATATATTGGCTTTAGGTAGTATGGACATTTTAATAATGTTGATTCTTCCCAGCCATGAGCATGGTATGTTTTTCCATTTATTAACATTCTCGGCTATCTCTTTTCTTAGAGTTTCATAGTTCTCTTTGTAGAGATCTTTCACATCCTTTGTTAGATAAACTCCCAAATATTTCATCTTCTTTGGCATTACTGTGAATGAGATAGAGTCCTTAATTGTTTTTTCAGCTTGACTATTGTTGGTATATATAAAGGCTACTGATTTATGAATGTTGATTTTGTAACCTGAGACGTTGCTGTATTCCTTGATCACTTCTAAGAGTTTTGTAGTAGAGTCCCTAGTGTTTTCCAGATATACAATCATACCATCTTCGAAGAGTGAAAGTTTGATCTCTTCTGACCCTATGTGGATGCCCTTGATCGCCTTTTCTTCCCTAATTGCGGTGGCTAAAACTTCCATTACAATGTTAAAAAGCAATGGAGACAATGGGCAGCCTTGTCTGGTTCCTGATCTAAGTGGAAATGATTCCAATTTAACTCCATTCAATATGATATTGGCTGTTGGTTTGCTGTAGATGGCCTCTATCAGTTTAAGAAATGTCCCTTCTATACCAATTTTCTTAAGTGTTCTGATCATGAAGGGATGTTGGATGTTATCAAAAGCTTTTTCTGCATCGATTGAGAGGATCATATGATCTTTGTGTTTTACTTTGTTTATGTGCTAAATTACATTTATAGATTTACGTGTATTGAACCAGCCTTGAGACCCTGGGATAAAGCCAACTTGATCATGATGTATGATTTGTTTGATATGTTGCTGGATTCTGTTTGTTAGGATCTTGTTGAATATTTTTCCGTCTATATTCATTAGTGATATTGGTCTATAATTTTCTTTTTTTGTTGGGTCTTTTCCTGGTTTGGGGATCAGGGTGATGTTTGCTTCATAGAATGTGTTGGGGAGTCTTCCTTCTTTTTCTACATTTTGGAACAGTTTAAGTAATACAGGTACTAATTCCTCTTTAAAGGTTTGGTAGAATTCTGACGTGAAACCATCTGGTCCCGAACTTTTCTTTTTGGGGAGGTTTTGTATGGTTGATGTTATTTCCGAACCAGAAATGGGCCTGTTCGACATTTCCACTTGATTCTGGTTAAGTCTTGGAAGGTGATGAGCTTCCAAGTATCCGTCCATTTCCTTCAGATTTTCATATTTCTGAGAGTAAAGTTTCTTGTAATATTCATTAAGGATTTTTTGCATTTCTGAGGAGTCTGTTGTTATTTCATCTTTGTCATTTCTGATTGATGAGATTAGAGATTTTACTCTTTTTCTTCCTGATTAGGTTGGCCAACGGTTTATCTATTTTGTTGACCTTTTCAAAAAACCAGCTTTTTGATTTATTGATCTGTTGTATTGTTCTTTTGTTTGCAATTTCATTTAGTTCTGCTCTGATTTTGGTTATTTCTTTTCTTCTACTGGGTTTGGGGTTGGAGTGTTCTTCCTTTTCCAGTTGCTTGAGATGTCCCATTAAGTTGCTAACTTCCTCTCTTTCCGTTCTCCTGAGGAAGGCTTGCAGTGCTATAAATTTCCCTCTTAGAACTGCCT
The DNA here is from genome assembly GCF_027406575.1 of Nycticebus coucang. Classification (NCBI taxonomy): domain Eukaryota; kingdom Metazoa; phylum Chordata; class Mammalia; order Primates; family Lorisidae; genus Nycticebus; species Nycticebus coucang. Next base: position 101,012,770 of record NC_069783.1, on the reverse strand, counting down.
TAGCGGTGTCCCAGAGGTTCCGATAGTTCGTGTCTTCATTGTCGTTTTGTTCCAAAAATTTGTCAATTTCCTTCTTGATCTCATCTCTGACCCAGCTATTGTTCAGAATGAGGTTATTTAACTTCCATGTTTTTGTATGAGTATGTAGATTCTTGCTGTTACTCAGCTCAAGTTTTATTCCATGATGGTCCGAGAAGATGCATGGAATAACTTCTATTCCTTTAAATTTACTGAGGTTAGGGGAGGGAGACAAGATGGCGGACTGAAGCCAGCTTTCAACAAAGGCTCCCGTCCAGAAGGAGAGTTAAGGGACAGGAATTTAGTAAGTATCCTGGTGGACTTGAGCCTCACCAAGAGAGAAGGCTGAAGAACGCACATCAACACCGCTGAGGCAAGTTGTGATCACAAGGACGCAAACAAAAGGTACAAAATCCACCACCAAGCGGACGGGAGTCCCCCTCCCCCATGAGACCGGCTCTGGAGCCCCACAATTGAACAAGCGGGCAGAAATTAAAGGCCCTCCCACTACACTCCACGGGAGAGACCTTCTAAAAACTGGACCTACCTCCCCTACTGGGGTGCCGTGGCGTTCTCCTGCCGGACATAGGGCTGAATAAAACATTGGGAATCCTTTGCCGGCAACCCTGAATCCCCGGCGCTCCCCTCCCGCCCACTGAGGTCTGGAGGCCTGTCCCCCAGGACTTCGAATCCTTGGGTGATTTCTCAAGGGGAGTGGACAGTCCCCGAGTTGCGACTGGTCAGCATTGACTCTGAGGCGCGCCGAGTGAGGAGAGGGCACCGGGCTGAGGGGGAGTCACGCCTCGCGGCACTTCCCTGCGGTGCAGTGCACCAACCCTCCCCGGGCATAGGGGACCCAAGACTGAATCAGACTCTGGCCTCCCCGCTGAGAGCTGAGAACCCCTACTCTCACTCGGGGTCTGAGGGCCTATCCCCCAGGAGTTCGGCGCCTTGGGTGATTTCTCGAGGGGAGTGCACAGTGCCTGAGCTGCGTCAGGTCAGCGCTGACTCTGGGATACGTGAGCGAGGAGAGGGCACTCCGCTGAGGGGAAATCAAGCCTTGGCGGCACTTCCCTGCGGTGCAGTGCAGGAGCCCTCCCCGGGCACAAGACTGAATAAGACTCTGGCCTCCCCGCTGAGAGCTGAGAGCCCCTACTCTCACTCGGGGTCTGAGGGCCTATCCCTCCGGAGTTCGGCTCCTTGGGTGATTTCTCGAGGGGAGTGCACAGTGCCTGAGCTGCGTCAGGTCAGCGCTGACTCTGGGATACGTGAGCGAGGAGAGGGCACTCTGCTGAGGGAAAATCAAGCCTTGGCAGCACTTCCCTGCGGTGCAGTGCAGGAGCCCTCCCCGGACCGTAGTATTGCGTGAAACTGAATGAAACTCTAGCTTCCCCCCGCCCCACTCCCAATCCGGGTCTGGGGGCCCATCCCCCAAGAGTTCTGATTCTTGGGGGATCTCTTAAGGGGTGTGGACCCAGCACAAACTGCATCCGCTCAGTGCTGACTCTGGGGCGCGGGACAGAGGAGAAAAGGGTCGCCTGAGTGCCCACACCAGAGCAGCAGTTCCCTGGAGGTAGATCAACAGCCGTTTTTTCTTTAACGGCAGAACGCTCACTTCTGGATATTCTGAGGCCACACCCCCTGTCTCCCTGGGCAACCAGAGGAGGCCACCGGTGTCACGGCTCACAAACCCAGAAGCCTCCAGGGCGGGGCCGACCCAGAGAGGTGTTCAGACGCAATTCTCCAGCAGCAAAGACGTTTGAACTCAAAACAGCCCGTCTCCTGTAGGCGACGACAGGAACAGAGACAGAACCTCACAAAGTTGTCTGTTCTGTTCTGTTCTGTTAGCAGCATCCATCAGGGACGGGGCTAAGCCTGAGTGAACACCTCCTTCCCATCACCTGCATCAAACACTCAAAGATGTCAGGCCCCATCTCCTCCTGCTAGATAGCGGCAGTCTGCGGGGGCCTGGCAGACTTCCTCGCGATTCAGGCAGGTGCAAACCCCTGGAGTGTCTGTTCACTGCAGGCAACTGGGTTAGCCATCTGCAGAGATACCAGTGACTGGGTCCGACGGAGGGGCAAAGTGGGGAAGGAGACGTCAACCTTCCCAGACTGCTCTGTTTGCGGGGTGGCTCCTCCTGACTCCACGCTGCACTGGGGTGAGCTGTCTCAGAGGAGTCACCAGGCCCCTGTGATCCAGTTCCCAGAGACCTCTTGAACCCTTCCACCTGAGACAAGTGCCGATTGAGACAGTTGATTCGGACCTTTTGAACTGGGCTAATAGACTGAGGACTTTTCAGGTGGTGCCCTGGGTGTGCGATTGTAGGAAGGTTTGATTCTCCTTTTCCAACTGGGGCCAGAGGTGGGCAGGCGGGGTGACTTAATTGCTGATTTTTTCACACAGCTGAGACTTCAAGCCAGAGTAGAAGTTGCAATAGGATCGAACAGAAACCAGCTGAAAACAAGACAGAACCACTTTGCTCCACCACACCAGACAGGGCCCCAGTTTCTCAGGCCACAACACTGTACGGGCCCTCGATAAAACCCCAGGGGAAAAACCAAAGGGAGTAAACCATGGGGCGGAATCAGCGGAAAAACTCTGGTAACATGAATAACCAGAATAGATCAACCCCCCCAAGAAAAGATACGGCAGATGTGATTGAAGATCCCATTCATAAACAACTGGCTGAGATGTCAGAAGTCGAATTCAGAATTTGGTTTGCAGACAAGATTAATAAAATGGAATTAGGAATTCGAGGAGAAATTCAAAAACTGTCTCAAGAATTTAACGAATTTAAAGACAAAACCACCAAAGACTTAGACACACTGAAACAAGAACTTACAGCCCTCAAAGATATGAAAAATACAGTAGAATCCCTCAGTAACAGAATGGAGCAAGCAGAAGAAAGGATTTCTGACATTGAAGATAAAGTCTTCGAACGCTCCCAATCTCTCAAAGAGGAAGAGAAATGGAGAGCAAAAACGGATCACTCACTCAGAGAGCTCTCAGATAATTCGAAAAAAAATAACATAAGGGTTATAGGAATTTCGGAGGCTGATGACGTGGCAGCCAAGGGCACAGAGGCCCTTCTACATGAAATTATGAAAGAAAATTTTCCAGACATGCCTAGAGAATCTGAAATTCAGATAGCAGACAGCTTCAGAACCCCAGCACGATTCAACCCCAAAAAGCCATCTCCCAGACATATCATAATTAGCTTCACTAAAGTTAACATGAAAGAGAAGATTCTCAAAGCAGCCCGGCGAAAGAAAACTATAACGTACAAAGGTAAGAATATTAGAATAACTGCAGATCTCTCTGCTGAAACTTTTCAAGCAAGAAGAGGCTGGTCATCAACTTTTAATCTCCTAAAGCAAAAAAACTTTCAACCCAGGATCTTGTATCCAGCTAAACTGAGTTTCATCTATGATGGAGAAATTAAATACTTCAATGACATTCATATATTGAAAAAATTTGCCATAAGTAAACCAGCTCTTCAGGATGTTCTCAGACCTATCCTCCACAATGACCAACCCAATCCTATACCACAAAAGTAAACTCACTCAGAAACTTCGGATCAAACTCCAACTTCCACACTGGCGAAAGGATTAAAAATGTCCACTGGACCTTTGAAAAACTCGATACCCAAAATTCCACCAGACTTATCCTTACTCTCCATCAATGTGAATGGCTTAAACTGTCCTCTAAAGAGGCATAGGTTAGCTGACTGGATACAAAAACTTAAGCCAGATATTTGTTGCATACAAGAGTCACATCTCAACTTAAAAGACAAATACAGACTCAGGGTGAAAGGATGGTCATCCATATTTCAGGCAAATGGTAATCAGAAAAAAGCAGGTGTTGCAATTTTATTTGCAGATACAGTAGGCTTTAAACCATCAAAAGTAAGGAAGGACAAGAATGGTCACTTCATATTTGTTAAGGGTAATACTCAATATGACGAGATCTCAATTATTAATATCTATGCACCCAACCAGAATGCACCTCAATTTATAAGAGAAACTCTAACAGACATGAGTAACTTGATTTCCTCCAGCTCCATAATCGTTGGAGATTTCAACACTCCCTTGGCAGTGTTGGATCGATCCTCCAGAAAGAAGCTGAGCAAAGAAATCTTAGATTTAAACCTAACCATCCAGTATTTAGATTTAGCAGACATCTACAGAACATTTCATCCCAACAAAACTGAATACACATACTTCTCATCAGCCCACGGAACTTACTCCAAAATTGATCACATTTTAGGTCACAAGTCTAACCTCAGTAAATTTAAAGGAATAGAAATTATTCCATGCATCTTCTCGGACCATCATGGAATAAAACTTGAATTGAGTAACAACAGGAATCTGCATACCCATACAAAAACATGGAAGTTAAATAACCTTATGCTGAATGATAGCTGGGTCAGAGATGAGATTAAGAAAGAAATCACCAATTTTTTGGAACAAAATGACAATGAAGACACAAGCTATCAGAACCTCTGGGACACTGCAAAGGCAGTTCTAAGAGGGAAATTTATAGCACTGCAAGCCTTCCTCAAGAGAACGGAAAGAGAGGAAGTTAACAACTTAATGGGACATCTCACGCAACTGGAAAAGGAAGAACATTCCAACCCCAAACCCAGTAGAAGAAAAGAAATAACCAAAATTAGAGCAGAATTAAATGAAATTGAAAACAAAAGAATAATACAACAGATCAATAAATCAAAAAGCTGGTTTTTTGAAAAGGTCAATAAAATAGATAAACCTCTGGCCAACCTAATCAGGAAAAAAAGAGTAAAATCTCTAATATCATCAATCAGAAACAACAAAGACAAAATAACCACAGACTCATCAGAAATCCAAAAAATCCTTAATGAATATTACAAGAAACTTTATTCTCAGAAATATGAAAATCTGAAGGAAATAGACCGATACTTGGAAGCACGCCACCTTCCAAGACTTAACCAGAATCAAGTGGAAATGTTGAACAGACCCATATCAAGTTCCGAAATAGCATCAACTATACAAAACCTCCCTAAAAAGAAAAGCCCGGGACCAGATGGTTTCACGTCAGAATTCTACCAAACCTTTAAAGAGGAATTAGTACCTATATTACTCAACCTGTTCCAAAATGTAGAAAAAGAAGGAAGACTACCCAACACGTTCTATGAAGCAAATATCACCCTGATCCCCAAACCAGGAAAAGACCCAACAAGAAAAGAAAATTATAGACCAATATCACTAATGAATATAGATGCAAAAATATTCAACAAGATCCTAACAAACAGAATCCAGCAACACATCAAACAAATTATACATCATGACCAAGTTGGTTTTATCCCAGGGTCTCAAGGCTGGTTCAATATACGTAAATCTATAAATGTAATTCAGCACATAAACAAATTAAAAAACAAAGACCATATGATTCTCTCAATTGATGCAGAAAAAGCTTTTGATAATATCCAGCATCCCTTCATGATCAGAACACTCAAGAAAATTGGTCTAGAAGGGACTTTTCTTAAACTGATAGAGGCTATCTACAGCAAACCCACAGCCAATATCATATTGAATGGAGTTAAATTGGAATCATTTCCACTCAGATCAGGAACCAGACAAGGCTGCCCATTGTCTCCATTGCTTTTCAACATTGTAATGGAAGTTTTAGCCACCGCAATTAGGGAAGAAAAGGCGATCAAGGGTATCCATATAGGGTCAGAAGAGATCAAACTCTCGCTCTTCGCAGATGATATGATTGTGTATCTGGAAAACACTAGGGACTCTACTACAAAACTCCTAGAAGTGATCAAGGAATACAGCAGCGTCTCAGGTTACAAAATCAACATTCATAAATCGGTAGCCTTTATATACACCAACAACAGTCAAATTGAAAAAGCAGTTAAGGACTCTATCCCATTCACAGTAGTGCCAAAGAAGATGAAATATTTGGGAATTTACCTAACAAAAGACGTGAAAGATCTCTATAAAGAGAACTATGAAACTCTAAGAAAAGAAATAGCTGAAAATGTTAACAAATGGAAAAACATACCATGCTCATGGCTAGGAAGAATCAACATTATCAAAATGTCCATACTACCCAAAGCAATATATCATTTCAACGCACTCCCTATTAAAGCTCCACTGTCATATTTTAAAGATCTTGAAAAAACATTACTTCGTTTTATATGGAATCAGAAAAAACCTCGAATAGCCAAGACATTACTCAGAAATAAAAACAAAACAGGAGGAATCACACTACCAGACCTCAGACTTTACTACAAATCGATAGTGATCAAAACAGCATGGTATTGGCACAAAAACAGAGAAGTAGATATCTGGAATAGAATAGAGAACCAAGAGATGAATCCAGCTACTTACCGCTATTTGATTTTTGACAAGCCAATTAAAAACATTCAGTGGGGAAAAGATTCCCTATTTAACAAATGGTGCTGGGTGAACTGGCTGGCAACCTGCAGAAGACTGAAATTGGACCCACACCTTTCACCATTAACTAAGATAGACTCTCATTGGATTAAAGATTTAAACTTAAGACATGAAACTATAAAAATACTAGAGGAGAATGCAGGGAAAACCCTTGAAGAAATTGGTCTGGGTGAGTATTTCATGAGGAGAACCCCCCGGGCAATTGAAGCAGCTTCAAAAATACACTACTGGGACTTGATCAAACTAAAAAGCTTCTGCACAGCTAAGAACACAGTAAGCAGAGCAAGCAGACAGCCCTCAGAATGGGAGAAGATATTTGCAGGGTATAACTCTGACAAAGGTTTAATAACCAGAATCCACAGAGAACTCAAACGCATCAGCAAGAAAAAAACAAGGGATCCCATCGCAGGCTGGGCAAGGGATTTGAAGAGAAACTTCTCTGAAGAAGACAGGCGCACGGCCTTCAGACATATGAAAAAATGCTCATCATCTTTAATCATCAGAGAAATGCAAATCAAAACTACTTTGAGATATCATCTAACTCCAATGAGACTAGCCTATATCACAAAATCTCAAGACCAGAGATGTTGGCGTGGATGCGGAGAAAAGGGAACACTTCTGCACTGCTGGTGGGAATGCAAATTAATACATTCCTTTTGGAGGGATATATGGAGAACACTCAGAGATCTAAAAATAGATCTGCCATTCAATCCTGTAATTCCTCTGCTGGGCATATACCCAGAAGACCAAAAATCACAACATAACAAAGATATTTGTACCAGAATGTTTATTGCAGCCCAATTCATAATTGCTAAGTCATGGAAAAAGCCAAAGTGCCCATCGATCCACGAATGGATTAATAAATTGTGGTATATGTATACCATGGAATACTATGCAGCCTTAAAGAAAGATGGAGACTTTACCTCTTTCATGTTTACATGGATGGAGCTGGAACATATTCTTCTTAGTAAAGTATCCCAAGAATGGAAGAAAAAATATCCAATGTACACAGCCCTACTATGAAACTAATTTGGGACTCTCACATGAAAGCTATAACCCAACTACAACTTAACAATAGGGGGAAGTGGGAAAGGGGGGGGTGGGTAGAGGGAGGGGAATCGGTGGGATCACACCTGTGGTGCATATTACGGGGTATTTGTGAAACTTGGTAAATGTAGAATATAAATGTTTTGGCACAGTAACTGAGATAACGCCGGAAAGGCTATGTTAACCACTGGGATAAAAATGTGTCAAATGGTTTATGAAGTGAGTGTATGATGCCCCATAATCATATCATTGTATACACTTATGATTTAATAAAAAAAAAAAAATAAATAAATAAATAAATTTACTGAGGTTAGATTTGTGACCTAAGATGTGATCGATTTTGGAGTAAGTTCCATGGGCTGATGAGAAGTATGTGTATTCAGTTTTGTTAGGATGAAATGTTCCGTAGATGTCTGCTAGATCTAAATGCTGGATGGTTAGATTTAAATCTAAAATTTCTTTACTCAGCTTTTTGTTGGAGGATCGATCCCTCACTGCCAAAGGAGTGTTAAACTCTCCGACGATTATGGAGCTGGAGGAAATCAAGTTGCTCATGTCTATTAGAGTTTCTCTTATGAATTGAGGTGCATTCTGATTGGGTGCATAGATATTAATAATTGAAATCTCATCATATTGAGTATTATCCTTAACAAATATGAAGTGACCATTCTTGTCCTTCCTTACTTTTGTTGGTTTAAAGCCTATTGTGTCTGCAAATAAAATTGCAACACCTGCTTTTTTCTGGTTACCATTTGCCTGAAATATGGATGACCATCCTTTCACCCTGAGTCTGTATTTGTCTTTTAAGTTAAGAAGAGACTCTTGTAAGCAACAGATATCTGGTCTGAGTCTTTGTATCCAGTCAGCTAACCTATGTCTCTTTACAGGACAGTTTAAGCCATTCACATTAATGGAGATTATTGATAAGTTTGGTGAAATTTTGGGTATCGAGTTTTTCAAAAGTCCAGTGGACAATTTTAATCTTTTCGCCATTGTAGAAGTTGGAGTTTGATCAGGAGTTTCTGAGTGAGTTTACATTTGTAGTAGAGGATTGGGTTGGTCATTATGGAGGATAGGTCTGAGAATATCCTGAAGAGCTGGTTTGGTTGTGGCAAATTTCTTCAACATATGAATGTCGTTAAAGTATTTAATTTCTCCATCATAGATGAAACTCAGTTTAGCTGGGTACAAGATCCGGGGTTGAAAGTTATTTTGCTTTTGGAGATTAAAATTCGATGACCACCCTCTTCTGGCTCAAAAAGTTTCAGCAGAGAGATCTGCAGTCATTCTAATGTTCTTACCTTTGTAGGTAATAGCTTTCTTTCACCTGATAACCTTGAGAATTTTCTCCTTCATGTTGACTTTAGTGAAGCTAATTATGATATGTCTGGGGGATGACTTATTGGGGTTGAATCGTGCTGGAGTTCTGAAACTGTCTGCTATCTGAATTTCAGAATCTCTAGGCATGTCTGGAAAATTCTCTTTCATAATTTCATGCAGAAGGGCCTCTGTGCCCATCGATGCCACTTTGTCGTTTTCCGGAACTCCTATTATTCGTATATTTGCCTTCTTCGAATTATCCCAGAGCTCTCTAAGAGAAAGATCCGTTTTTGCTCTCCATTTCTCTTCCTCTTTGAGAGTTTGGGAGCGTTCGAAGGCTTTATCTTCGATGTCAGAAATCCTTTCTTCTGCTTGGTCCATTCTGTTGCTGAGGGATTCTACTGTATTTTTCATATCTTTAAGGGCTGCAAATTCTTGCTTCAGTGTGTCTAAGTCTTTGGTGGTTTTGTCTTTAAGTTCATTAAATTCTTGAGACAACTTTTGAATTTCTCCTCGGATTCCTAATTCCATTTTATCAATCTTGTATGCAATCCAAATTCTGAATTCGATTTCTGACATGTCTGCCAGTTGTTTATGAATGGGATCTTCAATTACATCCGCCATTTCTTTCCTTGGGGGGGTTGATCTATTCTGGTTATTCATGTTACCGGAGATTTTGCACTGATTCCGCCCCATGGTTGTTTTACTCCCTTTGATTTTTCCCCTAGGGTTTTGTTGAGGGCCCGTTCAGTGTTGTAGCCTGAGAGACTGGGGCCCCGTCTGGTGTGGTGGGGCTGAGTGGTTCTGACTTATTGTCAGCTGGCTTCTGTTTGACCTCAGTGAAGCACTTACTCTGGGTTGAAGTCTCAGTTCTCTGAGTTGGACCTACCCTGGATGTTTCCGGGGTCTGTGAGTCACCTCAGGCAAATCCTATACTCAGGGGTGGCCTCCTCTGGTTGCCCAGGGAGGCAGGGTGTATGGCTTCAGCCACCTCAGGGAACTGCTGCTCTGATGTGGGTCTCCCCCAGCCTCACTCCTGTGTCCCAGAGTCAGGACCGACCAGCCACAGTTCGGGCACTGTCCACGCCCTGACAAATCCCTCAAGAATCTGGACTCCCGGGGGACAGGCCTCCAGATCCCAGAGTGAGGGTGGGGTGGGGTGCTGGGAGCTCAGAGCCGCCGGCAGCAAGCTCACTCAATTCCTCCCAATCTTTGGCTCCACCGCACCACCACAGCCCAAGCCTCCAGGCTTCAGAGTGAGGGCGGGGTGGGGGGAGTGGCTGGAGCCCAGAACCGCGGGGCAGCAAACAGACTCAGCTCCACCCAATTCCTTGCCCAGCCACATGGCATGCGCTCAGGTCTCCAGACCACAGAGTGAGGGTGGGGGAGCACCTGGAGCCCAGAGCCAGCAGGGGCTCCGAGCCGTAGGGAGCCCAGTCGACAGCGAGCGAATTCAGTTCCTCCCAGTCTCTCGCCCGGTTGTACCGTTGCAGCACAAACCTTCAGGCTTCAGAGTGGGGGCGGGGTGGAGGGAGCGGCTGGAGCCCAGAACCTCCGGGCAGTGAAAAACAGACTCAGCTCCACCCAGCTCCCTGCCCGGTCACACGGCAGGCGCTCAGGTCTCCGGACCACAGAGCAAGGGCGGGGGGAGCACCAGGAGCTCAGAGCAGCAAGTAGCGAGTTTGACTCAGTTATATGCCTGGTTGTATTGTTGCCCAAGGAGGGCTGCTGCACCTCGCCTCGGGGAAGCGCCGCCCTGGTGAGGGTCTCCCTCTGCTGACTGTCCTCACCTCTCTCCTGTGCCCCAGAATCAGCGCTGACCAGCCGCAGCTCAGGGACTGTCCTCTCCCCTTTAGGAGTCACCCAAGAATCTGAACTCCTGGGGGACAGGCTTTCAGACCTCAGAGAGAGTGGAGGGAAGTGCTGGGTGCTCAGAGTTGCCAGCAAAGGATATTTACAGATTTATACAGTTTTATGCCTGGCAGGAGAATGCCTAGGCATCCTAGTAAGGGAGGTAGGTCCAGTTTGTAGTAGGTCTCTCCCGTGAAGTGTAGTGGGATTGCCTTTGATTTCTGCCCTTTTGTTTGTGGGGCCCTTAAGCCAATCAGGTGGGGGAAGGGGGACTCCCGTCCGCTTGGTGATGGGTTTTGTACCTTTTGTTTGCTTCCTTGTGGTCACAGCTCTCCTCAGCGGGGTTGATGTGCGTTCTTCAACTTTCTCGCTTGGTGTTGCTCGAATCCATCAGGTTACTTGCTAAATTTTCATCCCCTAACTCTCCTTCAGGACGGGAGCCTCTGTGGAAAGCTGGCTTCAGTCTGCCATCTTCCCATCATCCCCCGGATATACTTTTAAAACATTAATGCTAAGTTCAGGACTCTATTGCATAGAGAATAAAAAAAAATCTCTCTGTGAATTCTCTTCAAATATTTTCAGGTGGATTCATAATTTTCTTCCTGAAAGAAGAAACTCAAATTCTTTTTACACCATAGGTAATGTTTCATTTTATTTAGCTATCAGAATTGTTACCACAAAGAACAACAATAATCCACTTCCTCTGAATTTAGGAATTAAGGTTTCTTGTCACATTTTAAATCTTAAGAAAATCCTAGCAAATATGATTCCAAAATAAGCTAAAATTTAAAATGTTATGGGCAGTGCCTGTGGCTCAAAGGGGTAGGGCAGTGGTCCCACATGCCACAGGTGGTGGGTTCAAACCCATTCCTGGCCAAAAACCACACACACACACACACCCTCAAAAAAATAAAATAAAATAAAATAAAATGTTATTTTTAAGTAGCAGGTGATCTATCATTTCTCTCTTTTAAAGGAAAATTGGTTTTAGAAAACACAACATTGCCACCTAGTGCTCTGCCTAGAAATTATGAGATCATTATTAGAAAGATGGAGAGTAGAAGAAATCCCACTCAAATCCCTTCTTAACCAGAGTATAGTAAATAAATTATGCATGAATAAATAGGAGAGTTTCACCACTAAGCAACCCTGTGCTCGTAGAGCTTACAGCAGAAGGACGTAGGTAGGATTTACTAAACCAGTGAGTTTAAGACATTCCATGCTATGTATGTACATAATGTTTACAGAAATATCTGCAAATGTTAAACTATGCTTACTGTCTCTCAACTGGAATTCTTGCTTATATTCCCTCCACAAACAGTCCGTCCTTCCTGTGACCACCAGGTATTATATACAATGGCAATGCTTGGGAACTGTATGAGTCTTTACAGAACCATTCACCCAATTTATACTTCTTACAGAAACTGAGCTCAAGAGGTGAAGTTGCAGCCCACACATCCAGGCAAAGGGAGAATTGGAATGTGAGTCCTGCCTCAGCAGGGCCCATTTGATGACCTTACATGTGCTTCCCATGTTCTGTTTTTATCTTGGCTTCCCAGTGTCCTCCGTCAGTCTGAGTCCCCTCCCCTGGCCTCCTTCACCCATCCTCATCCTTCATACTGTGCTCACAGACTCCGAAACTTGCAGGGTATAAACAGCCCCATCCATGGCAGAAGCCACAGGGTGTGAGACATTAGGGAGTGAGGGGACTGTCACAGGGACTTGTCACTTACTTCTAAATATGTCAGAATAGATAGTATGAGATTAGGTGTGTTCATTCAAGTTGACCAGTTACTCGGGTGATCCACTGGTTTCCTTATAAGAAGCCCACACTCTGAAGGTGGCTTTGACAAACACTCCTGTTATGCACATCACAACCAACACTTGAATCTTTTCTGATGATGATATTGAAGGTCAGGAAGAAGTTTTTATTGGAGAAAATCATGACAAGTCACAGCATAATGAAAGTTGGAAATGGGCTGTCAATAAAGATAAATGAATTCAGGATATGTGGATTGGCTAAAACGTTTCTAGACGATACTGACCTTTGCATCAGTGGGGTGTAAATATCCAGAGAAACCTGTATCCTTTACCCTTAGGATGACATTCCTTTTGTCCCTAAGAAGTCCTTGCTCAGCCATCAGCTTCCAGATGCTAACTAGAAGACTAGAGAAGCTTGCCCTATAATATTATCATGCCAATCTTGGACAAACCCTCTTGGCAGTTGGTGGCTTGAACCCCAAAAAGATGAAACCTAGGGGCTTCCTTGAGCCTACAGGACAAATTGTGCCAAAGTCTTTTGCCTGCTTGCTGAAGAATGGCTGTTTCATCATGTGGCATGTGAGGCTGATATTTTCTGAGTCTGGCTCTTGGTGATACTTGGTAGTAAAGAAAGTATGAAGATTTAAGGGGGAAGCTAACTCTCCTTACCCACTTCAAACTTCTTCCTCAGTACTTTCCTCCACCAAGAAAAGCTTAAGAATTGTCAATGACCAGGTTGGCTTAGGTCCTTCCCCAGGAGAATTCAAAATGATATTTATTACAAACATTGTGTTACTGCAGCAAATCACATCCATGAGGTACTCAGGTGCTATTTAAGCATATGCAGGACCAGCTACATAATTTTCAGGGCCCAGCATAAAATGAAAATGTAAGGCCCCTGTCCGGGAGTCATTAAGAATTTCAACACAGAACAGCAGCCCATTAGCTAAACATGGAAATCTTCTGGGCATGGGGCCCACACGACTATATAGATCACATGCCTGTCAACCTGGCCCTGATCACATGGAGTGTTTCTCCACCCCACCCTAAACCTACCAACTCAAAAGGCCAATCTCATGCTTACCTGTTTATTCAATGAACTCTTTTTGAGGCACCCTGGGGATGCACAGATGGTAGACACTGCCTTGACAAGACTTTATTGCACTTTCTCCATGAATCCCATGGCCACGCCTGTGCATCTTCTTGGGCTCTCCCCCAGCGTTAGCATCCCTCAGATGCAGCTGAGCCCTGTATTGTATTATTGTTATTCATCTCCACTTGAGTCTAATTTCTTCAACCAGATCATAAAGGCCAAGGAGTACAAGCTGTTATTTCTTGGCACTCTCAGCGAGGTCTACACTAAGCTAGATATCTGAGTCCTGTTTAGTAAATGACCCTCCAATGGGACAGGTGGTAAGAACTAATACACTTCCAGACCTAACAGAGTGACAGTTTAACATGTTTTTCACTTGAGTGGTGGTGTTTGCCTTCTGTTTTGCCCACGATTCCTGTTTTGTTATGTAACATGATTTCCTTAGATGAGGAGTCAGTAATGATGTATTGTGTACCTACCATGTGCCAAATACTGTATTATATATTAGTAAAACAATGCAACAGAACAAAGGAGTGAGTCCCTGCCCTTATGTAGCTCCCAGATTAGCTTTAAGCTCAGAACTTGGGCCAATATCTCTTTGAAGGCATGAGCTTCTTCTTAGGTTTAAACATCAACACCTTTTCCTACTTCCAAATTAAATTTCATTCCTAATCGATGCTAAAGGGGAAAAAATGAGTTTATTGTCAGAGTTTTCACCTTAATTTCCTTCAACTATGCTCTACAACTCCAATGTTATTCTTTTTTAAGTTTTACTAACTCTTTGGTACCAACATCTCAAGTCATCTCTGGAATAACAAAGGGGATTGAATAGATATATACATAAAGGACACTTACAAAAATGAGCAGTAGTTTGCTAGGGCTGCCATAACAAAATATCACAAACTGAGTGGCTTAAGCAAGAAGGATTATTAGCTCAATTCTGAAGGCTAGAAGTCTGATATCAGGGTCTCAGCAGGGTGGTTCCTCCTGAGGGCTAGGAGGAGGAAGCTGTCCCACACCATTGTACCACCATTGTACCTGGTGGGGTGCTGGCAATCTGTGGCATTTCTTGGCTTGTACATGCAGTGCCTCTGTCTCTTCCTTCATGAACAGGTGGTGTTCTCCCTGTGAGCATGTCTGCATTCAAGTTCTCCACCTTCTTCAACAGATACTATCTCCACATGTTTCCCATCTTTTCAAAAATATCAGTTGTTCATGCTCCAACATGGACATTTTAAGCATGCTTAAACATGCAATATGAATGTTGTCACCAAAGACAGAGACACTGGCACACATTAGTGCTTCCCATGGCAGGCACCTCACCATGAGGGTCACAAGGCATTGCATCTTTACAGCAGCCCCATGAAGCAGGTATTGCCATCGAGTTCTTCACTTTACAGATCAAAGAATTTGGACTCGAGAGATGAAGTGAAGTACCAAGGTCACATGGATGGCAATAGTTGGAGCTGTGATTCAACTTCTATAAATGTGTACCCTTATACACTTAACCACTGCCATAGTAGATGACAGATATAGATAGGTGATGATAGATAGATAGATAGATAGACACAGAAAAGGAAGAGAAAGAGTGAGAGAGAGAGAGAAAGAGAGAAAATGAAAAGGGAGATTGGGAAAGATATCTTGTGGTAATTAAGGGTCCTCCAAATATAAGCTTACATGAAACCAAATCCATCTTTTGTCTGACTACAAAGTTCAATTTCTATCACCAGCTTTTGGCCTCTCCACCAATTGGTCCTTACCGATCTCGTCTCCTCCGAAGTCCCTGCACTTACCCCAGGGCTCAGCCCCAGTTGCTTCAGCATTCTCACCTTTCTAGCCAAGTCACTCTGCTCTTCGTAGTTCTGTGCTTTCTCCTTCCCTGTGACTTGCCTCTGCCCTCCCCACCTCTGTGACCAGGTCGAGTTCCTCTCCTCGGTGGAGCACACACACACTCTGGCAATTCTGTCCTTACCATACTGATGTCTTAAACTCAACCTCTAATTTGTTTCTTCATGGTTTCTTCATTCTATTAATGTTGTTTCTGAAGATACAGAAAATAAGAATAATGTCCTTGTCCTTGGCAACTTCTGGTCTAAACTGAGATAGAAGAAAACATACCAGAAATTACCACAGAGGCAGACAGAACCATGACAGAGCTGCACACAGAGATTTAGAAGGCTGGAAAGTGGCCACAGTCTACACAGCTGCCCTCATCTAAGCCCTTTTAAATGTGACTCCACATGAAGGAGTCCAGACTACTCTCCAGGTGAAGTGTGCAGTCCCAGATGAAGCCCCTATAGGGAAGCCCACCCCCAGCTAACTCGGAAGCTGACCGCAGATGTAGAATTTAGCTTGTGTGAGACCAGAACAACAGCCCAGCTGAGCACAGGCCAAAGTGTTCAGACCTGCCCAAATTGGGAGCTAAGCATCAGCTTTTCATTTTAAACCACTCAGTTTGGGGTGGTTTTTCAAGCAACAATGGTCTCCAGTGGAAGCACAGGCACCCCTTACTCAATCTGGGTTCACCTAGCACAAAACAAGATCTGCTAGAAGATGTAGAGATGTAGAGAGGGAGAATATGAATTCCACTTAGGATGAAATGAGTATAACCAACTAAACTTGGGTATTTTACCCTTGTTGATAGATTTCCTAATATCATTTTTCAGTGCCTTCTTTAAAAAATTAGTATCAAGCATAATTTAATTATCTTCCAATGCCTTTGCATCATCAGGATAATGCTTTGAGCTCTTACACATCTGCATGCTGATACTTCCAGGGTGATGAAGAAATATAGAAGGTTTGTTCCTATACACTAAATGACTCCAGTATGTGGTGCCTGCATTTTAAATTAATTTACCTTCTATATATAAAATAACAAGTTTTTCTTCACTGCCAATCTGTCAACTGTCCCTGTCCCTCCTTGTTCTTCTGAGTACCCTTCGTGGCAGTCCTCTCTTGGCCGTGGCTTGTCTTCGGTTGTCCCCCAGGGTGTCTGGAGCTCTTTCTGCCTATGGGCCAGCTGAGGCTATGCAGATGCACAGCTGGATTGGGAAAGGGGGTGGAGGTGTGGGGGGACTCACCCATAGGCCAAGATGCTGCTGAGCAAAAATCACAAGGTTTAACAATGTTCAAAATGCTTTACTCTGCACTGATCCTATTCAAATCACAACTACTTTTTGAGGCAGGCATTACCACGCCCATTTCTATAAGTGGAGAGCTGAGGCTTGCAAGCACCCTGCTGGCTGCAGGGTCACAACCTGAGCTCAAACCCTAACTTCTGCACACTGTCCATGATCTCAGACTGTCTCAGCTTCAGAAGACAGACTTTATTTTGATAACTCATTTATTGATAATTCAAAAACTTCCTTTTTTTTTTTTGGTTTTGACTATTATATCAATTCTGCAACAAGCCATGTGAAAAACAACTAACAAATATGGTTCTTCTCCTACTCCTATAATACTCAGGATTTCCCATCAGTAAGTGAGAAGTAGTGGTTTAAATCAGTTTGCATCAGAGAGGCCGTCATCGGTTCTCCAGAGAACCACCTCATGAATAGTTCCTAACAAAAAGACAGGGAACCTGAGCTTGGCAGCCCTGAGCCTCCCACTCCGAGATGTGGGCTGTTGTATGCAATATGTGGGGGTAAGCTGCCTGGAATGCCCGTTAAAGAATCCACTCACAAAGTAAGTTCTAAACAGTGTGCAGAAAGAGCACTTCCCATTCAACACATCAGCTCGTGTTAAGTGAATCCAGGGGTGGTGAAAATCAAGAGGCTGCCAAACCAGCTCAATAATTTATAAACTTGGAAAACAAGTCATACATAAATTGCTTCAGACTCCAGATGGCTCATGAGGGGGAAAAGGGTCATTTATCTTTTTCCTCTGTTTGAAGCACTCCTAGAACTGTTTGGAACAGGCTCTGCTCCAGCACAAATATATGCTTCAGTCTGGAAAATTCTGTATATCTTTCCGCTCCACCGTTACCATTTAAATAATTTTATAGTCATGGACACCTTGAGAAATCTGATAATTTATACATCTGTCAGAGGTGGAATGACACCTGTAGTCTCGAATAAGCTACAGGATGAAAATTGGAAATTGTTACCCAGAGAAGACCCACCTCTCCTTCCATCCCATCTCTGTCCCTGTCTTCCAGTCCCTAACCCCTGCCAGTGCCCTCAGCCCCAGAGGGCCAAGGCCATTGTTCAGCACACAGAGGGGGCAAATTCTGCACCCCTGGATTTGACCAACAAAGGATGAAAAATATCTGGAAACATATGAAACAATGTAGATGGACTGGGGGACATTATGTTAATTGAAACAAACCTGGTACAGAAAGACAGATGCTTATCTGTCTCACTTATCTGTATGAGCTAAAAATTAAGATGACTGAACTTGTGGAGACAGAGAGTAGAATGAAGGTTACCAGAAACTCAGAAAGGTAACGGTAAGTTGGGGAGAAAATGAGGATGGCTAATGGGTGCAAAAATAGTTAGTTAGAATGAATAAGATCTAGTATTTGACAGCAGGACAGAGTGACTGTAATCCACAATAACCATATGGTTTCAATTAACTGAAAGAGTGGGTCTCAGCCCATGGTTCCTGCTGATGGTGACCTGTCAGGGTATAGCAGAGGCAGGAAGAACCCTGCTCCCCTACACACGCCCAAGACGTCTCCAGCCAAGGCTCTCAGGGGTCCTCCTCTTGCTGCACTTCACCTGATCCCAGAGAAGTCTGTGAACCAAGAGTACACAGTTCTTCAAACAAGGAAAGCACCAGAAACAAAGAATCCAAGCTTAGAAACAAGCTTAGGGCTTTTGACCACACTGGAAAGGCTGTGTAGCAAATCCATTTTGGAAAGTGAAAGTCAGGTCAAAAAGAAGCAATCAGGAGAACTATTACCTGGGCTGTGGGCTTCCATATCTGTTTTGTCTTAAAAAACTGTGATGTAAGCAAATGACGTAACCACACTGACAGCAGTGGGGAAGGGAAGAACTGATCTCGGTGACCACAGAAAGCAGAGTCTTGCCTGAATACTGCGGGAAGAAAGACAAAAAGAAACACTGCAAACGCTTTCCTCACAGGAGTGTGGGTTAGCAAATCTGAAACTAAGTTCATGAGTATACTGAAATTGAACAAGTGAGGAACATTTTGTGGATAATGAGAACAGGTCCCTCACCTGGTTAGAGAAAAAAAGTTACAAATAAGGAAAAAGAGAAAGCTAAATGGGCTCGCAGCTTCCATACACACGCACACAGACAGGTGCGCACCTGCTTGCATCAACGTGCACACACCCTGCTCCCGCTCTGCTGAGAGGCCTCAGGCAATGACACCCCACTGTGACAAATGCTCTCAGTGCTCCAATCTTATTTCTAAACACCCTTTGCCCATAAACGGTACCCGGATTCTTTGAGAAGTGCTTGGTTCCAGGACTGCAGCAGGGAGAATAAATAAAAGATGAGTCTTAAGCATCTTGCAGTGTCAGAAATTTAAAAAGGGCTCTATAATGGTGTAAGTGTGTGGAAAGAGCACCGGAGCCCACCTGAAGGAGGTCATAATGCCACAGCTGGAATTTAAGGAAGAAAATGGATAGCGATATGATTGGATCACAATGCATACTGTAAAATAAGCAAGGTCTTACGTAAATTTTCAAAACTGATCTAATTCATTAATTAAGCAAAAAGAGGAGCTCTTCCTCATGGTAGAAATACAAGTAAGAGGTGTAGAAGGAAAGAGGGAAATAGAAAATCACCATTAGGTAAACACTACAGGAATAACTGTGGCAGGAAAGATCCACCAATGAATGCTAAAATTCACAACATGAATTTTATGCCAAGAAACATCAAATATGCCAAGACATTTGCTAACTGCAAAAGGAATGATAGCAACTGTACAATGGAGAAGCCGCAGCAGAAATCACCCACACCAAGTGATGAGTGCCAAACATCTCCAACAATGAGACGTGTTGGCGCCTGGGACCTGTAAGGTGATGCTCTGAGAAGGACACATCTTTCTTCTGTGGTGTTCTTGGCAAAAGTGTATCACCTCCGTTCAATCTGGAGAAGACTTCAGGCAAATCCCAATGCAGAGCTATTCATTAAAACGACTGACTGAGGGCGGCGCCTGTGGCTCAATCGGTAGGGCGCCGGCCCCACATACCGAGGGTGGCGGGTTCAAACCCGGCCCCGGCTGAACTGCAATAGCCGGGCGTTGTGGCGGGCGCCTGTAGTCCCAGCTACTCAGGAGGCTGAGACAAGAGAATCGCTTAAGCCCAGGAGTTGGAGGTTGCTGTGAGCTGTGATGGCACAGCACTCTACTGAGGGCCATAAAGTGAGACTCTGTCTCTAAAAAAAAAAAACGACTGACTGAAACTCTTCCAAAGTGTCAAGATCCCGAAAGATGGAAACAACTGAGGAAGGAGGGATTGTGGGAGAAGAAAGAGAAGTCAAAACCAAATGCAACATGGGGTTCTGGGCAGGGTTCTGGAACATTAGTGGTAAAATAAAATTAAATTAAACTAAACTCTTTTAGTTTTAGACTAAAGTCTTACAACAGTATTATACTAATGTAAATTTCCTGGTTTTAATTCTTGTGCTATACTCACATCAGATGTTAACATTTGGGGAATTAGGATGAGAGATATGTGGAAACTCTCTGTATTGTTTAGCCTTTTCTGCAAGACTAAGTTAATTCAAAATAAATAGCTTTTTAAAAAGCAAGTCAAGGCACTAGTAAGTGAATGGCTGGAATGAATTACCTTGTGTCCATTCAAGGGCTATTCTTGCCTTGTTCATCTTAAAATCTAGTTTGGAAACTTGTCTTTGAACCATATACTCCTAATGAAAACAAGTTCCCAGTGCACAGTCGGGGTCCTGAATTAAGAGAACACTGAAATGTCTATGTTCTTGCCATTTCCTCTCAGCTACCACCATTGCCATCTACCATTTGTTCAATTTACCATATGTTCTATTATCTTTTACTTCTTCCAAATGTACTCTGTGTGCTCTGTTTTATTGGTCTTCTAATTTTACAGTAGGTTGAAGGGCCAAATCCCATTTTATGGCTTGCCTAGCAGGGTAGTGATGGTTCCTTTTCTGCTGCCTAATTCTGTACAAGCACACAACAGCAATTTCCTTCACTTTAGCTGAGGCCCATGCAGTGGTAATTCTTTGCCAGTCAGAGGTGGAGGCAGGTCGTCCTGAATCAGACACTCATTCCATAGAACTGAGAGCATTTCATCCCCATAGGCTTACCATGGGGAGCTAACCTGAGCTGCTGTGCCTATGGAAATTACTAACAGTGTTGACAGAATTCCTTTTTGCACATGGGACACAAGGCAGGCAGAGATGAGGAATCATAGGGCAGAAGGAAGAGGAGTCTGCGTTTTAAGAAAACAGATGTCTACGTCACTGATTTTCAACTGATTTGCTGCAGCACACTGGTGTGACAGGCGCTTAGGTATGCTGTGAAAATGTTTAAAGACTCTTAATTAAAACTATTTTCAAAAGAAGTTCAAAGCACAGTAAGTATATTCTTTTTACCTTTTTTTTTTTTTTTTTTTGATGAACATAATTTAAGTGTGCCATGAAAGGTTGTGCCATGAAATAAAAAAGGTTGAAAATCACTGGTCTACCCAGACAATCTAAGCTTACATATAGTTTTAATTTTGCAAAATACTTCACCATTTACTGTCTCACTTAGTCTAGCATAATCTTGGAATATATCAAAGTTCTTAACTCTATAGTACAAGCAAAAGAAAACCCAAACAAATAAACAAATAAAAAATAAGAGTTTGAGAAAAGGTAGGGTGTTGCAGAGACCTGCTAAAAACAAAGAGCCGGTAATAATATGGAGGCAGGACCAACATCTATTTTGATAGTCTTAAACATTTCTAATACCAATTCCTGTTGTTTCCTTTCCTTAAAAAGTTCTCTCCATCTGTCACCTAAGATCGAGGTGTCCAAGATACCATTTCCTTTGCAGAAAAAGCCATCTCTGGCTGCCCTGCCCCTGTCCACCACCCTGCTCTCAGCAGGTTTCATGCCAGCAGGAGCACAGCAGAAGGAAACCAATGGGGAGCCTTGGCAAAGGAGATGCAACTGAGCTTTACACTGATACTGAAGAATGTTGTTCTCATAAAGATGAATTGCCAATCCACCTCATTCTTATCAGTCAAATGTATGGGATCCCCAAGAAATGAAAAGCCCCGTGTCCACATGGCCCCTCCATTCACTTGGATTTTACCTTTAGGTAGGCAAAAAGAGGTCTTTTGAATGGAGAGAATAAAGTACATGAAATTTATCATCACCTTTGGTCTCAAGGAAAGGAGAGGGAAAGTAAGGTGCTGGCTGTGGAGCTTATTTGAGAGATGAGGGACAGACATCCTGGAAACAAGAGCTCTGGATTCAAAAAGCTGAATTTACAACCTCATACCAAGGGATGGTCCTGAGCTCAAGTCTGTTCCCTTCCTTCCCCAGAGAGCTGTGATGAGGCTCAAAAGAGATCATTCACCAAAAACCAGCATTTGGGGTAAACTCTTAGCAGATGCTTCTTCTTACTAGAGCCTCTTTCTCCTTATTATGTATTTGGTAAGTTTTATGCAGGTGCCCTCACCAGTGCAGGTCCAGGAGAGCAGCTCCAAGACACACCAAAAAAGAAAAATTGCTCTTCACTACTCCCTCTTACAGATTATAAGATGATATTTGTCAACTACAGTTCTTATAGTCCATGCTGTCGTCAAGACTTACTGTAAACTCCTTTTGGTTTGGAAGCACAAATGAGAACAGGTGTGCAGAAATGTGTTTTTTTTCATGGTATCTGAAAAGCATTGTGTTTTAGTTCCTCAAGCAATTGTCTCTGCTCCATCTGTCCCCTGCAGGCTTGGCAACCTTGATCATTCACAAAGAAGACACTAGTTGTTCCCAGTGTGAATACTAATGACATCTGATTGAATGTTTATTTATTCCTGAGATAATCAGCTGATGAATTTGATTAGAAGATGTGTGTACAAATAACTATATACTCACGGGACAAGGAACACAAGGTGTGTTAATTACTAAACAAAGATAGAATAGGAAGTAGTTCTTCTCCCTGGTGTCCTTGCTCCATAGTCAAGAAATTTCCATTTAGGAAATATTCGATAGATAAAAAATTCTTAATGTTGGAAAAGGCTTCACACAAAGTGGGGATCATTATAGTATTTGTTATAATAGTAGAATATTAGAAATGATTGTTGGGAAACTAGTAAATACATATTAGTATCTCAATGGGATGGTATGCATCCATTCCAATAGTGTTTATAAGAAGTTTTACACTAACATGGAATAAACAATTATAATAGCATGACAATGAAACCAACAGGATATTATATTTCTCTTTATTTTGTATAAACAGATACCAAGATAGATGTAAAGCCATGGAGAATTTTAATTGACAGTTATAAAAGCATTCTTATTTCCTAAAGCAGATGATACTATTGTTATTTGATGGAATTAGTTTAAACTCTAGGGAAACCACCAAATAAACATTTTTAAAGAAGTATAATGAATATGTTAAGAAAGGAGGGGAAATGCAAGCATATAAAATGTTCAATCAAAATCAAAAAAAGCAAAAGGGCCAATGAACAGAAAACAGTTACAAATGTAGTAGATATACATCCAATGATATCAATAATCATTTTAGATATAAGTGTTTTCAACTCAACAATTAAAAGATGAAGGCCTTAAGAGTGGACAAAAATATTCAAATATATGTTGTTATACAAATCTTACTTTAAATATAAAGACATAGATAGATAAAAAGTAAAGGAATAGAGACAACATGTCACAATAATACTAATCAAAAGAAAAAGGAATAGGTGGTTCAATTTCAGGCAAAAGAAACTCAGCACAAAGGAAACTACCAAGGATAAAGAGTGGCATTACATTATCACAAAAGGATCAATTCTAAAGAAGACCTAGCAATACTTAATGTGTATCTGCCTAAAAAGAGAGCATAAAAATACACGAGGCAAAAACTGATATAACTGCAAGGAGAAATAGGCAAATCCACTATTAAAATTTAGAGACTTCATTGCCCCTCTATCAGTAATTGACAGATCCAGCAGGCAAAAAATCAGTGAGGATATAGTGAAATTGCACAGCACAGTCAATCAACTAGATCTAATTGACATTTATAGACTGTTTCATCCAAAAACAGCAGAATATACATTTTTCTTCCAAAGCTCACGTGGAACATTCATCAAGATAGACCACATTCTGGGCCCTTAAATACACGTTAACAAATTTAAAAGAATTGACATCATGTGAAGTATGCTTTCAGGCCACAAGGAAATGAAACTAGAAATCAATAACAGAGAGGTAGCTTGAAGAGTACAAAATATTTGGAGACTGAACAACACACTTCTAAATAACACATGGTCAGAGAAGTCTCAGTAGAAATTTTAAATGAAAATACAACCTATTAAAATTTCTGGGATGCAGGGTGGCACCTGTGGTTCAAAGAGTAGGGCACCGGCCCCATATACCTGGGGTGGTGCACCAAAACTGAAAAAAAAAAAAAAAATTGTGGGATGCAGTAAAAGCAGTGTTTAGGGGAAATTTATGACATGTAATGCATGTATTAGAAAATAAGAAAAATCTAAAATCAGTAAGCTAAGCTTTTACTTTAGGAAACTATAAAAATTAAGAGCAGATTAAATCCAAAGTAAGTGAAAGAAAGAATAAGAATAAAAGCAGAAATAAATGAAATCAGAAATAGAAACAATGAAGAAAATCAATAAAAACAAAAGCTGAAAAGATCAGTAAAATTGTTAGACCTCCATCCAGTCTAACCAAGAAAATAGAGACATGATTGGCACAGAGGCTCATACCTATAATCCCAGTAACTCAGGAAGCTGAGGTAGGAGTATCAATTGAGGCCAGGAGTTCAAGCCTACCTGGGGCAACACAATGAGACCCAGTCTCTAAATTTTTTTTTTAATTATCCAGGTATTTATTAAAAATGGATTCTTTTCCCTAGTGTATGCTTTTGTTTTGTTTAGTGAAGATCAGATGATGATATGTGGCTAGTTTCATCTCTAGGTTCTCTATTCTTTATTTTTGTGCCAATACCATGCTGTTTTGATCACTGTAGACTAGTAGTATAATCTGAAGTCCAGTAACATGATGCCTCCAGATTTGTTTTTATTTCTTAGAATTATGTTGGCTATTCAGGGTTGTTTCTGATTGCGTAGGAAATGAAGAACTATTTTTACAAGTTCCTCAAAGTATGATGTTGGTGCTTTGACGCAGATTGCATTAACTTTGTAGATAACTTTGGGTTGTAAAACATTTTAACAATGTTGATTCTTTCCAGCCAGGAGCATGGTATGTTCTTCCATTTGTTAACATCTTCTGCTATTTCTTTTCTCACGATTTCATTGTTATCTCTGTAGAGATCCTTCACATCCTTTGTTAGGTATATTCTCATGTATTTAACCTTCTTTGAAGCTACTATGATGGGAATTGTTTCATTGATTTGATTCTTAGCTTGACTGTTGTTGGCATATATGATGGCTACTAATTTATGGACATTGATTTTATATCCCAAGACATTACTATAAACCGTGATCACTTACAGGAGTCTCATGATTGAGTCACTGGGGTTTTCTAAGTATAAGATTATATCATCAGCAAAGAGCAAATGTTTGACCTCCTCTGCCCCCATTTGGATACCCGAAATATCCTTCTCTTGCCTGGTTGCATTGGCTAATACTTCCAGCACTGTACTGAATAGTAATGGCAACAGTGGACATCCTTGTTTGATTCCAGTTCCAAGTGGAAATGCTTTCAGCTTTATTCCATTTAGTATGATGCTGGTTGTGGGTTTGTCATAGATGGTTTCTGTCAGTTTAAGAAATGCTTTGTCTATGCCTATTTTCTTAAGTATTCTTACCAGAAAGGAATGCTGAATTTTGTGAAACACTTTTTCTACATCTATTGAGAGAACCATATGATCTTTGTGTTTACTTCTATTTCTGTGGTGTGTTTATGGATTTGCATATGCTGAACCAGCCTTGCATCCCTGGGATAAAGCCTACTTGATCATGGTGTATAATTTTTTTAATGTGTAGTTGTATTCTGTTTGCTAGGATTTTGTTGAGTATTTTTGTGCCAATATTCACTAATGATATTGCTTTATAGTTTTCTTGTTTTGTTGGATCCTTTCCTGGTTGGATCCAGGGCAATATTTGCTTCATAGAAGGAGTTGTGGAGGGTTCCTTCTTTCTCCATGTTTTGTAAGAGGTTCTGTAAAATAGGTATGAGCTCTTCTTTGAAGGTTTGGTAGAATTTTGATGTGAAATTGTCTAGTCCAGGACTTTTTTTGTTGGAAGCTTTTCTATTGTTGTTGCAATTTTGGAGCTTTCCAGAGAAATAAACAGAACCTTCTCCTAAAAAGACAAATGGCTCATCATCCCTAATTATCAGAGAAATGCAAATCAAAACCACCTTGAGATATCACCTAACCCCAGTGAGAATAGCCCCACATCACAAAGTCCCAAAGCTGCAGATGCTGACATGGATGTGGAGAGAAGGTAACATTTAAATACACTGTTGGTGGTATTGCAAACTAACTTTTTGGAAAGAAATATGGGACGTACTCAAAGATCTAAAAGTAGACCTTCCATTTGATCCCACAATCCCATTACTAAGTATAAACCCTAAGGTAAAAATAATCATTTTACCATAAAGACATTTGCATTCAAATGTTTATAGCAGCTCAATTCACAATTGCAAAAACGTGGACACAAACCAAGTGCACATCAACCCATGAATAGATAAATAAAGTGTGGTATATACACCATGGGATACTATTCAACCATAAAGAAAAACAGAGACTACACATTTTGTCCTGAAAGCATTTGGAGAATCCTTTAAAGTATCACAATAATGGAAAAGCTAGCATCCAATGTACTCATATAAAAATAGTAGATGATCAACTACACATCCATATAAGAGAAAAATACATTTAAATTCAAGTAGGAGGAGAAGATGTGGTTTAAGCTTCCACCTACTGGGTACAATGTAGGGGTATATGGAACACCTTCTAGGTGAGGGGCTCAACTGCAATTTTGACTTTCATTAACAAGAGCAAGCCATGTAACCTAACTATATATACTCTTAAATTAATCTGAAATTTAAAAAAAAAAATCAGCCAGTTGTAGTCTCAACTACTCAAGAACCAAGGCACGAGGACCACTTGAGCCCACAGGAGTTCAAAACAGGATAGTGAGCTATCATCAAGCCACTGTACCCCAGACGGGGTGACAGAGAGAACCCATATCTGAAAAGAAAAAGAGGAAGAGGGGGAGACCATCACTACTGATCCCAGAAACATTAAAACATATATACGATACAAACTATTCTGAACAACTCTTTACCCACAAATTTGATTACTTACGTGAAATGAACCTATTTCTTAAAAGATACAGTCTACCAAACTCACATTGAAGAAATTGGTAACTTGACCAGGTCTATTATCTATTAAACAAATTAAATCAGTAATTAATAACTTTCCAAAATAGAAAGCACAAGGCCCAGATGTATTGGTAGAATTCACCAGTGAATTCTACCAATACATCTATTTTAAGAAAAAAAATTAAACCAATTATTTACAGTTGTTTTCAGAAAATAGAAGCAGAGAGAACAATTTCTAACTCATTCTATGAGGTCGGTATTACCCTAACAGCAAAACAAAGATGCTAAAGAAAGGAAAACAATAGATAAATATTTCTTATGAACATATAATCAAAATCTTCAAAACAATTGTATCATATTAAATATAATGACGTCTGAAGAGGAGTATACATCACAGACAAGTAGGATTTATTCAGGGTAAGCAAGGCCACTTCAACACTTAAAAATCAAGTAATCTAAGCCATTATATTAACAGGCTAAATAAGAAAACAGGTGCAGAAAAAAGCATTTGACAAAATCTAGCACCCATTTATGATTAAAAATTCTCAGCAAACTAGGAATAGAGGAAAATCTCCCAACTCGATAAAGAACATCTACAAAAAACCTACAGGTAATAGTTTAATAATGAGCAACTTTCCACTAAGATCAGGAACAAAGCTATTCATCATTGTACTGGAAGTCCAAGTTAACACAACAAATGAGAAAACTGAATAAAAGGTACACAAATCAAGAAGAAAGAAAGAAATATTCACAGATGATAAAATTTCCTAAGTAGAAAATTCCCAAGAATCACCAAAAATCTACTGGAACAAAGAAGCAATTTTATCAAGTTTGCAGGATACAAGTTTAAATACAAAAATCAATTGCTTTCCTATATACCAGAAATGAACGATTAAAGTTTGAAATGTAAAACAGCACCATTTATGTTAGCATCAAAAATTGAAGTACTTACCTACAAATCTAACAAAATATGCACTAGATTCTATTAACTATATTTCCTCATTATCTACATTTTTGATGTACTTGTATCTGGAACCTCATCGGCCAGGGAATGTCTGATCCTCTCGGGTTAGCTAATTCCTATAGATAATAAAAATTTGCCCAGGACTGTGCATTTTATATGTAAACTAACCAATCCAAAGCTTATGTTATCCACTCCATATCTCCTTTCTGGAGCTCTCACCTTGGCCAATATTCCCTTCCCCTAATCATCCCAAGGCCAGGTACCCGATAATACAAGACAGCTTCGAAACCTTAGAGCCTGCTGAGTTATTCTATCTACATAATTCCAAACTTGCTAAGCCTGCTTCACCCTTCCTTCTCATATAAAGCACAATAAAGACTTCAGTTATATTTTGCACCCATTTTTTCTGCCTCCTGACAGATTCTTGTGCTTGCATGTGTGGAGCCTCCATGGTATGGTGTGTCCCCAGTTTTTAGGAACAACTATCTTTTCAATGAGAGTCATCTCCTGATCTGCTATATTCACTATACATGAATAATAATAAGACTCACATGTTTATTTATTTTCCCTCCAGCTTTATTAAGGTACAATCAACAAATAAAAATTATATATATGCAATGTTTGGATATAGGTATCTGTTGTGAAATGATTAAATCAAGGTGATTGAAATAGCCGGCATTTTACATACTTATCTTTTGTAGTAAAAATATTTAAGATCTACTTGCTTAGCAATTCTAAAGTTTTTAATACATTATTATTAACTATAATCAACATGCTGTAAATAGATCTTCAGAACTCATTCGGTCTGAAGTCTAAGACTTTGTATTCTTTGGTCAACATCTCCCATTTCTTCCCTCCACTCCTAACTCAGTGCCTAGCAACTAACATCCTATTTTCTGCTTCTATGAGTTAAAACTTTTAGATTCCACATATGAGGGATCATGCAGTATTTGTCTTTCTGTGCCTGCCTTATTCCACAGCATACTGTTTTCCACTTTTACCCATGTTGTCACAGATGACAGGATTTTCTTCTCTTTTAAGGCTGAAAAATATCCCTCTGTGTATGTGTATGTGTGTGTTGTATTTTCTTATTCATTTATCTATTGATGAACACTAGATTGTTTCCATATCTTTGCTGTTGTGAACAATGCTGCAATAAACACGGGAGTGTGCACATTTGTTTGGCATATTGATTTAATTTCTTTTGGATATATACCCAGAAATGGGTTGCTGGATCACATGGTAGTTCAACCCTGTTTCCCTGAAAATAAGACATCCTCCGAAAATAAGACCTACTTACAGGAAAGATAAGACGTCCCCTGAAAATAAGACCTAGCGCATCTTTGGGAGCACACCTTAAAATATGACACTGTCTTATTTTGGGGGAAACAGGGTATTTTTAATATTTTGAGAAAGCTCTCCTTTTTTGATACTTAATATTTGTACATATTTAGGAGATACGTGTGATATTTTGTTACATGCATAGAATGTGTAATAATTAAAAGTATTTAAGATTATCCATCACTATGAGAATTTATCATTTCTATAAGTTAAGAACATTTCAAGTCCATATATCTAGTTATTTTGAAATATAGCAATATATTGTTGTTAACTATAGTCACCCCCCTCTACTATCAACATTAGAATTTATTCTTTTTATTTAACTGGATGTTTGCATCCATTTACTGACCTGTCTTTATCCCCTCTCTCCCAGCACACCCCACCTTCTCAGCCTCTGACAACTACTATTCTACTCTCTGCCTCCACAAATCAAGTTATTTAACTACCATATATGCATGAGTACATGTAATACATGTCTTTTTGTGCCTGGTTTATTTCACTAACCATAATAACCTTCAGTTCCATCCAGGTTGTTGCAAATGAGAGGACTTCATTCATTTTTATGGCTGATTAGTATTCTATTGTGTAAATACACCGCTTTTTCCTTATCCATTCATCCATTGATGGAACCTTAGGGTGATTTCATCTCTTTGTTATTTTGAATAGTGCTGCACTACACATAGGGTGCAGGCATCTATTTGATTCACTGATTTTTTTTTTCTTTTGGACAAATACACAGTAGTGAAATTGCTAGACCATATGGTAGTTCTATTTTTAGTTCCCTATACTGTTTTCCATAATGGCTCTAGTAATTTGCATTCTTGCACCACCAGTGTATGAGAGTTCCATTTTCTTTGATAGCCAGCATCTTTTTTTATATTAGCCATTCTAACTGGGGTAAGATGATATCTAATGGTGGTTTTGATCTGCATTTCCCTGATGTTTAATGATTTTGAGCATTTTTTTATATACCTATTGGCCATTTGTAGGACTTCTTTTGAGAGGTGTTTATTTAGAATCTTCAGTCCCTTTTTAATGACTTTGTTTGACTTTTTATGGTTGAATTGCTTGAGTTTCTTGTATACTCAGGAAATTAGTCTCTTATCAGATGAACATTTTGCAAATATTTTCCCCCATTCTCTAGATTATCTCTTCATTATGTTGACTGTTTCCCCATACAGAAGCATTTTATCTTAATATAGTCCTATTTGCCTATTTTTGTTTCTCCTGCTTCGACTTCTAAAGTCTTATCCATAAAAATCTATGTCCCTAGACTTTAGAGCTTGGAAAATTGGGTGTCTCATCCTAGAAAAAGTGCCACATACCTCACTGCTGAACATTAAAATGGTCACCTCAAAGTACTCCCCTTGGAGATCTGGAGACCACGAGACATGGGGTAGGATATACATTGTCCAGACGTGCATGCTCTGGAGTGTTTCCTCTATGTTTTCTTCTGGGAGTTTTATAGTTTCAGGTGTTAAATTTATTTATTTATTTTTTTTTATTGTTAATCATAGCTATGTACATTAGTGTAATCAAGGGGTACAATATGCTGGTTTCATATACAATCTGAAATAATCTCATCAAACTATTCAATGTAGCCTTCATGGCATTTTCTTAGTTATTGTATGTAGACATTTGTATTCTTCATTTAGAAAGTTTAGAAAGTACCCATTCTAAGATGCACCATAGGTGTGGCCCCACCTATTACTTTCCCTCCACCCTTAACCTCCTTCCCCCCTTCCCCTCCCTTGGCCCTTTCCCCATATTCTTGTGCTAAAGTTGGGTTATGGCCTTCATGTGAAAGCTATAAATTAGCTTCATAGTAGAGTTGAGTACATTGGATACTTTTTATTCCATTCCTGAGATACTTTGCTAAGAAGAATATGTTCCAGCTCCATCCATGTAAACAGGAAAGAGGTAAAGTCTCCATCTTTCTGTAAGGCTGCATAATATTCCACGGTATACATGTACCACAATTTGCTAGTCCATTCATGGGTCAGTGGGCACTTGGGCTTCTTCCATGACTTAGCAATTATGAATTGGGCTGCAATAAACATTCTAGAACCAGATGTCTTTGTTATATTGTGATTTTTCGTGTTCTGGGTATATACCTAGTAGAGGAATTATAGGATCTAATGGCAGGTCTATTTTTAGATCTCTAAGTAGTCTCCAAATATCCTTCCAAAAGGAACGTATTAGTGTACATTCCCACCAGCAGTGTAGAAGTGTGCCCTTTTCTCCACATCCATGCCAACATCTCTGGTTTTGGGATTTTGTTATGTGGTCTACTCTTACTGGGGTTAGGTGATATCTCAAAGTAGTTTTGATTTGCATTTCTCTGATGATTAAGGATGATGAGCTTCTTTTCATGTGTCTGTAGATCATGCATCTGTCTTCTTTAGAGAAGTTTCTCTTCAAGTCATTTACCCACTGTGAGATGGGCTCACTTGTTCTTTTCTTGCTAATACATTTGAGTTCTCTGTGGATTCTGGTTATTAAACCTTTATCGGAGGTATAACCTGCAAATATTTTCTCCCATTCTGAGGGCTGTCTGCTTGCTTTACTTATTATGTTCTTGGCTGTGCAGAAGCTTTTCAGTTTGATCAGGTCCCAGTAATGTATTTTTGATACTGCTTCAGTTGCCTGGGGAATCCTCCTCATAAAGTTTCACCCAGGCCAATTCCTTCAAGAGTTTTCCCTACACTTTCTTCAAGTATTTTTATAGTTTCATGTCTTAGGTTTAAATCTTTTATCCAGTGAGTCTATCTTAGTTAATGGTGAAAGGTGTGGGTCCAGTTTCAGTCTTTTACAGATCGCCAGCTAGTTCACCAGCACCATTTGTTAAATAGGGAATCTTTTCCCCACTGAATGTTTTTAATTGGCTTGTCAAAGATCAAATAACGGTAAGTGGCTGGATTCATCTCTTGGTTCTCTATTCTGTTCCAGACATCTACTTCTCTGCTTTTGTTCCAGTACCATGCTGTTTTGATCACTATCGATTGATAGTATAGTCTCAGGTCTGGTAGCATGATTCCTCCTGCTTTGTTTTTATTTCTGAGTAATGTTTTGGCTATTCAAGGTTTTTCTGATTCCATATAATACAAAGTATTATTTTTTTCAAGGTCTCTAAAATATGACAATGGAGCTTTAATAGGAATTGCATTAAAATTATATATTGCTTTGGGTAGTATAGACATTTTAACAATGTTGATTCTTCCCAGCCATGAGCATGGTATGTTTTCCCATTTATTAACATTTTCAGCTTTTTCTTTTCTTAGAGTTTCATAGTTCTCTTTATAGAGATCTTTCACGTCCTTTGTTAGGTATACTCCCAAATATTTCATCTTCTTTGACATTACTGTGAAAGGAATAGAGTCCTTGACTGTTTTTGGGGGCTTGGTTATTGTTGGCATATATAAAGGCTACAGATTTATGGGTGTTCAGTTTGTATCCTGAGACATTGCTGTATTTCTTGATCACTTCTAAAAGTTTTGTAGTAGAATCCCTAGTGTTTTCCAGATATACGATCATATCATCTTCGAAGAGTGAGTTTGATCTCTTCTGGCCCTATGTGGATACCCTTGATCGCCTTTTCTTCCCTAATAGCAATGGCTAAAACTTCCATTACAATATTAAAGAGCAATGGAGACAATGGACAACCTTGCCTGGTTCCTGATCTAAGTGGAAATGATTTCAATTTATCTCCATTCAATACGATATTGCTGTGGGTTTGCTATAGATGGCCTCTATTAGTTTAAGAAATGTCCCTTCTATACCAATTTTCTTAAGTGTTCTGATCATGAAGGAATACTGGATATTATCAAAAGCTTTTTCTCCATCAATTGAGAGAATCATATGGTCTTTATTTTTTAGTTTGTTTATGTGCTGAATTACATTTATAGATTTACGAATGTTGAACCAGCTTCAAGACTCTGGCATAAATCCCACTTGGTCATCATGTATAATTTTTTTGATGTGTTGTTGGATTCTGTTTGCTGGGATCTTATTGAATATTTTTGCATCAATATTCATTAGTGATATTGGTCTATAATTTTCTTTTCTTGCTGGGTTTAGGGATCAAGGTGATGTTAGCTTCATAGAAGTGTTGGGTAGTATTCCTTCTTTCTCTATATTTTGGAAGAGGTTTAGTAATATAGGTACTAGTTCTTCTTTAAATGTTAGGTAGAATTCTGACGTAAAGACATCTGGTCCTGGGCTTTTCTTTTTAGAGAGATTTTGTATAGTTGATGCTATTTCAGAACTTGATATAGGCCTGTTCAACATTTCCACTTCATTCTGGCTAAGTCTTGGTAGGTGGCGTACTTCCAAGTATTGGTCGATTTCTTTCAGATTTTCATGTTTCTGAGAGTAGAGGTTCTTGTAATATTCATTAAGGATTTTTTTGAATTTCTGAGGGGTCTGTTGTTATTTCGTTTTTGTCGTTTCTGATTGATGAGTTTAGAGATTTTACTCTTTTTTTCCTGGTTAGGTTGGCCAAAGATTTGTCTATTTTATTGATCTTTTAAAAAAACCAACTTTTGGATTTATTGATCTGTTGTATAATTCTTTTGTTTTCAATTTCCTTTAATTCTGTTCTGATTTTGGTTATTTCTTTTCTTCTGCTGGGTTTGGGGTTGGAATGCTTTTCTTCTCCAGTTGCTTGAGATGTCCCATTAAGTTATTAATTTCCTCTCTTTCCATTTTCTTGAGGAAGGCTTGCAGTGCTATAAATTTCCCTCTGAGGACTGCCTTTGCAGTATTCCAGAGGTTCTGATAATTTGTGTCTTGATTGTTGTTTTGTTCCAAAAATTTGGTGATTTCCTTCTTAATCTTGTCTATAACCCATCTATCCTTCAGCATAAGGTTATTTAGCTTCCATGTTTTTGTATGAGTATGGAGATTTCTGTTGTTATTGAGTTCAACTTTTATTCCATGATGGTCTGAGAAGATGCAAGGAATAATTTCTATTTTTTTCAATTTTCTGAGCTTGGATTTATGGCCTAGGATGTGGTCGATTTTGGAGTATGTTCCGTGGGCTGATGAGAAGAATGTGTATTCAGATTTGTTGGAATGAAATATTCTGTAGATGTCTGTTAAGTCCAGATGTTGAATGGTTAAGTTTAAATCTAAAATTTCTTTGCTTAGCTTCTTTTTGGAGGATCTATCCAGCACTGCTAGAGGGGTGTTAAAATCTCCAACTACTATGGTACTGGAGGAAATCAAGTTGCTCACGTTTGTTAGAGTTTCTCTTATAAATTGAGGTGCATTCTGGTTGGGTGCATAAATGTTAATAATCGAAATCTCATCATATTGAGTATTGCCTTTAACAAATATGAAGTGTCCATCCGTATCCTTCCTTATTTTGGTTGGTTTAAAGCCTATCGCATCTGTGAATAGGATTACAACGCCTATTTTTTTCTGCTTTCCATTCGCCTGGAGTATAGATGACCATCCCTTCACCTTGAGTCTATATTTGTCTTTTAATGTAAGATAAGATTCTTGTATGCAGCAGATATCGGGCTTGAATTTTTGTATCCAGTCAGCCAACTTGTGCCTCTTTAGAGGACAATTTAAACCATTCACATTAATTGAGATTATTGATAAGCTTTTCGAGGGTCCGCTGGACATTTTTAATCCTTTTGCTACTGTGGAAGTTGGAATTTGATGAAAGTTTTCTGGGTGGGTTTACTTTTGCAGTGGAAAATTACGCTGGTCTTTATGGAGGATAGGTCTGAAAATATCCTGGAGAGCTGGTTTAGTTATGGCAAATTTTTGCAACATGTGAATGTCATTAAAGTATTTAATTTCACCGTCATAAATGAAACTCAGTTTACCTGGATACAGGATCCTGGGTTGAAAGTTATTTTGTTTTAGGAGATTAAAAGTCGATGACCTTCCTCTTCTAGCTTGAAAGGTTTCAGCAGAGAGATCTGCAGTTATTCTAATGTTCTTCCCCTTGTAGGTGATGGTTTTCTTTCATCTGGCTGCTTTCAGAATTTTCTCCTTCATATTAACTTTAATGAAATTGATTATGATGTGTCTGGGGGATGTCTTATTTGGGTTGAGTCGTGCTGGAGTTCTGAAACTGTCTGCTATCTGAATTTTAGAATCTCTTGGCATGTCTGGAAAGTTCTCTTTCATAATCTCATGGAGAAGAGACTCTGTGCCTTGTGAAGCCACTTCATGGCTTTCGGGGATCCCTATAAGATGGATATTGATTTTCTTCGAATTATCCCAGAGCTCTCTCAGAGAGGGATCTGTTTTTGCCCTCCATTTCTCTTCCTCTCTGAGAGTTTGGGAGCATTCGAGAGCTTTGTCGTCAATGTCAGAAATCCTTTCTTCTGCTTGCTCCATTCTGTTATTGAGGAATTCTACTGTGTTTCTCAGATTTTTGAGGGCTGCAACTTCTTGTCTCAATGTGTCAAAATCTTTGGTCATTTGGTCTTTGAATTCATTGAATTTTAGAGATATCTTTTGGGTTACTGCTTGGAATTCTAGTTCGATCTTATTTGCTCTCCAGATTCTGAATTTAATTTCTGACATCTCAGCTATTTGTTTATGTATGGGATCTTGTGCTGTGTCTGCCCCATTGATCCTTGGGGGAGTTGATCTACTTCGATAATTCATATTGCCAGAGTTTATTCCTTGATTGCGCCTCATGATTGTTTCTTCACCGTTGCCTCTACCTGTCCTCAGAGTTGGGGATGTGTGTCTCCAAGATTAGACCCCAGTGGGATCACTCTATTGTTGCTGGATCTTTGTAGGGAGCTACCCTGTGTAGCTCCTCTGGGGTTGCCCCATCCAGGGAGTTCTGGAGCTGCTCCGGTGTGTGACACACCTGGATCCAGCAACAGGGCAGCGGGGGGGGGGGTGTGCACACGGTTCTGGGAATGCCTGGCACCCAGTGACTTTGGCTCAGAGAGCCAAGGCTCCAGCAGTCTCTGGCCAGGAGAAGGACTCTGCACAGAGGCAGGAGGGCTCCAGAGGGCATGCAGCTACCAGAGTCCCTGGCCAGACGAGCAGGCCAGTGTGGAGGCAGGGAGGGTACAGGAAGGAGGATGCAGGCTTGCACAGCTCCTGGAGTTCCTGGTCAAGGTGTGTGGAGGCCCAGTGGGCACAGCTCTTACCAGGGTCTGGGCAGGGGCAGATGGCTGATCGCGGTGCGGCTCTTACAGAGGTCCAGGCACTGATAGCTGATTGCATGCCAATCACTGATCGTACACAGCTCTTATGGAGGTCAGGGTGCCGATAGCTGATCGTGTGCAGCTCTTACAGAGGTCCGGGCGCTGATCCTCATACCTGCTGTGACTCCAGAGTGGTGATGTGCAAAAGGAATCCTCACAATCCTGAGGAGAATGTAACCACTTGGGAAAAAGCTGATGGGAGAAAGCAGGCCAGAAACCAAGCTGCATGACCACCGCAACCTCAGGTGTTAAATTTAAGTGTTTAATTCATTTTGAGTTGATTTTTGTATGTAGTGAGAGATAGGAAGTCTAGTTTCATTCTTCTGCAAATTGTAATCTAATTTTCCCAACATCATTTATTAAAGAGGGTATCCTTTCCCCAAGATATATTATTAACATCTTTATCAATAATCAGTTGCCTGTAAATATGTGAATAGTTTCTCTATTCTCTTCCATTGATCTTTGTGTCTGTTTCTATATCAATGCTATACAAGAGTATTGTATTAAGAGTAGGTCATTAGAAAAGTTATGAGATACTCAAAAATCAAAAAACGTAAAATCTCCACAGACAGAAACAAATGAAGCGCTCCCAGCAACACATATAATCTGAGAAAGGTGAAACTTGCACCTATGAATTAGAAAGGACACTGTTGAGTGTGTTTCTTACAAATGAAATAATGGACCCTAACACAGTGTGTCTCAAAACTTTTGTAGTGACCTATGTATATAGAATAATAATAGAATATTGTAACAATACATTTTGAAGCTAGGCAGTGTGATTCCTCCAGCTTTGTTCTTTTTGCTCAGAATTGCTTGGGCTATGCAGGCTCTGTTATGGTTCCATTAAAAAATTGGATTATTTTTTCTACTTCTGTGAAAAATGTCATTGGAATTTTGATAAAGATTGCATTGATTCTGGAGATTATTTGGGTAGTGTGGTCATTTTAACAAGAATAATTATTTCATTCCATGAGCATGGGATGTATTTCCATTTATTTGAGTCCTCTTTTATTTCTTTCATCAGTATTTTATAAAAGTATTTTTATAAATTTATTCCTAGTTATTTTATTTATTTTTGTAGCTATTGTAAATGGAACTCTTTCTTTCTTTCTTTCTTTTTTTGTTGTTAAATCATAGCTGTGTACATTAGTACAATCAAGGGGTACAATGAGCTGGTTTCATATACAATCTGAAATATTCTCATCAAACTGTTCAACGTAGCCTTCATGGCATTTTCTTAGTTATTGTATGTAGGCATTTGTATTCTGCATTTAGTAAGTTTCCCCTGTACCTGTTCTAAGATGCACCGTAGGTGTGGCCCCACGCATCACCCTCCCTCCACCCTAACCTCCCTCCTCCCTTCCCCTTCCTTGGCCCTTTCCCCATATTCTTGTCATATAGTTGGGTTATAGCCTTCATGTGAAAGCTATAATTTAGTTCATAGTAGAGCTGAGTACATTGGATACTTTTTCTTCCATTCCTGAGATACTATGCTAAGAAGAATATGTTCCAGCTCAATCCATGTAAACATGAAAGAGGTAACAAATGGTGCTGGGTAAACTGGCTGGCAACCTGTAGAAGATTGAAACTGGACCCACACCTTTCACCACTAACTAAGATAGACTCTCACTGGATAAAAGATTTAAACTTAAGACATGAAACCATGAAAATACTTGAAGAAAGTACAGAGAAAACTCTTGAAGGAATCAGCCTGGGTGAATATTTTATGAGGAGGACTCCCCAGGCAATTGAAGCAGTATCAAAAATACACTACTGGGACCTGATCAAACTAAAATGCTTCTGCACAGCCAAGAACATAGTAAGTAAAGCAAGCAGACAGCCCTCAGAATGGGAGAAAATATTTGCAGGTTATACCTCTGATAAAGGTCTAATA
Organism: Nycticebus coucang; assembly: GCF_027406575.1. NCBI lineage: Eukaryota > Metazoa > Chordata > Mammalia > Primates > Lorisidae > Nycticebus > Nycticebus coucang. Next base: position 100,974,391 of record NC_069783.1, on the reverse strand, counting down.
ACCAGAATCCACAGAGAACTCAAACATATTAGCAAGAAAAAAACACGTGACCCCATCTCAGGGTGGGCAAGGGATTTGAAGAGAAACTTCTCTAAAGAAGACAGATGCACGATCTACAAACACATGAAAAAAAGTTCATCATCCTTAATCATCAGAGAAATGCAAATCAAAACTACTTTGAGATATCACCTAACCCCAGTAAGAGTATCCCACATAACAAAATCCCAAAACCAGAGATGTTGGCATGAATGTGGAGAAAAGGGCACACTTTCTGCACTGCTGGTGGGAATGCACACTAATACGTTCCTTCTGGAAGGCGTTTGGAGAATACTTAGAGACCTAAAAATAGACCTGCGATTCAATCCTATAATTCCTTCAATAGGTTTATATCCAGAAGACCAAAAATCACAATATAACAAAGACATCTGTACCGGAATGTTTACTGCAGCCCAATTCATAATTGCTAAGTCATGGAAGAAGCCCAAGTGCCCATCGACCCACGAATGGACTAGCAAATTCTAGTACATGCATACCATGGAATATTATGCAGCCTTAAAGAAAGATGGAATTCTTTCTTGATTTCTTTTCATCTAGTTCACTTTTGGTTGTAGAATCACTACTAATTTTTGTATGTTAATTTTTGTATCCTGCAACCTTACTGAATTTGCTTATCAGATCTAAGAGTTTTTCTGGTTGGGTCTTTAGCTCTTTAGATTTTTCTAATATAAGATCATGTCATTTGAAAGAGGATCAATTTGACTTCCAATTTGCATGTCTTTTATTGCTTTGTTTTTGTCTAACTGATCTGGCTAGGACTTCCAGTACTACGTTTAATGACAGTGGTGAAAGTGGGCATCCTTGTCTACTATTGATTCCTAGAAGAAAGGCTTTCAGCTTTTCCCCATCCAGTATGATTTTAGCTGCGGATTTCTCACATATGACCTCTACATTTTGATGTATTTCCCTTTTATGCCTAGTTGTTTTTAGCATGGTTATCATGAAAAGATGATGAGGTTTATCAAATGCTTTTCCTGTGTCTATTGAGATAATCATATGGCTTTATTCATTAATGTACTGATGTATCATATTTATTGATTTGAGTATGTTGAACCCTTCTTGCATCCATGAAGATAAACTACACTCATTCATGGTGTATTATCTTTTTGATATGCTGTTATGTTCAGTGTGCAAGTATTTTGCTAAGGATTTTTGCATCTACATTCATCAGGGATTTTGGCCTGTAGTTTTCTCTTTTTGTTGTGTCCTTGTCTGTTTTGGTATCAGGGTAATGGAGCCTCCAGAGAATGAATTAGGAAGAATTCCCTTCTGTTCTATTCTTTGAAATAGTTTGAGGAGAACTGAGATTAGTTCCTCTGGTAAATATGGTAAAATTTGATAATAAAGTCATTGGGTCCTGGGCATTTCTTTGTTGGGGGAATTTTTATTTACTGATTCAATCTCATTTACTCATTTTTGGTCTACTTAGGTTTTCTATTTCTTTCTGATTTAATCTTGGTACTTTGCACATGCCCAAGAATGTAACCATTTCCTCTAAGAAGTTCGCTACCATGTGGTTGTTCATAATGACCTCTGATGATCTTCTGTATTTCTGTGGTATCACTTGTAACGTCTCCTTTATCATTTCTGATTTTGCTTATTTGGGCCTTCTCTCTTTTCTTTGTCTAGCTAGGAGTTTATCAATTTTTGTTGTATCTTTTCAAAGAACCAACTGCTTATTTTGTCGATCCTTTATATTGTTCTTTTAGTCTCCATATTTTTTAGTTCTGGTCTTACCTTTATTATTTTTCTTTCTTCTAATTTTGGATTTGCCGTGTCCTTGCTTTTCTAGTTCCTTGAAGTGTATCACTGGGTTGTTTATTTGAAATCTTTCTATTTTTCTGATGAGAGCATAAATTTCCCTCTTAGCACTGCTTTTACTGTATTTCCTGGATTTGGGGGTGTAGTGTTGTTTCCACTGATAGTGTGATTTCCTCAGCGGCTTAGGCTGTGTTAATGGAAGATATGGCAAGATTCTGTTGGGGACTGGACACCAAGTGGGCCATGCAGATGGGTGCCAGCGATGGAGGCAGGCTGGGCAGTCCTACCCACAGGCCCTCAGGAGGAGTTCACAGATGCCAAAGGTAGTGGACAGAGCAAACCAATTTCCAGCCCTTTGGACAGTGTGTCTGGGTGCTAGCAGGAGGTCTTCTGGATCTGATATAAGGCCCATTGGTGGTGTGCATGCACAACTGGGGTGACCAATGGGGCCCGGCACTCCCCAGACCTCCAGGTGGTATGCTTAAATGGCAGGGGTGCAAAGGCCTAATCTCAGCCCACCCCTCCATGGTGCACTAGGGCATAAGATGTAGTGAGCGGGGCTGGGCAAACCCTAGGCCTCTGGAAGGGTTACTGGGCACTGGCAGACATCCTGGGGCTGTTAATAGGCTCCCTGCTGGTGTATAACTTGGAATGACTGACAGGCTGGCGCAACCCAGGGCAGTGTGCTCGAGTGCCAGTGTGTTCTGCCCTCAAGTGCACACAAGTATATACACCTTGTTCTGCTGTTGGGGGAGGCACAGTTGCTGTCAGTGTCACAGACAGACAGGTTTCAGGTTCTCCAAGTGAGCTTCAGCTCTCTGCGTCCTGGAGGGAGTCTCCCTGGTATGCTGACTGCCCTATCCCCAGCACACAGGAGACTGTATGGACTGTAGGGCAGGGGACCATGCCACTCCACTGGGTCCAACTGACAGCTCACTGCTGCAGTCCACCCTGTGATGTGGACACAGGGGACATCAGTGGGGTTCCAGGAATTTGGACATGCAGTGGCTGTTGGGCCCTGGGGCATGATGCAGGTAGTGCTTGGGATCTCAGAATAGTAGTGTGCTGCAGCAACCTGGGAACTCACGGTCAGGGATAGCATCCAGTGTGAGCTCATCTATGGAGCAATGCCACTGTTGCCCAGACTCAGGGAGCTCCCAATGCTGGTCTCAGGGCCTGTGGGGGTCAAGGGATTCTACTACAGCCCGGATTACAGGAGTCTGGGGTGAGAATTTGGCTGCTGGGAATCTCCCACTCTCCATTTCCCCACACCTGGAAGTCTCTACAGTCTCCCAGCTGATCTCAGCAGACTGTCCACCTCACCTCCTGCTCCTTCAGTGCTTTTGGTGCCCCTGTCACTTCTTACTGAATCCCTGTACCTGTGTTCTTTCTTAGATGTTCTCTTACAAACATGATTATCTACTCACTGTTTTAGTTCTCCCTTGTAGAGGAGGTGAGTGTCCTGTGCCTCTACTCATTCTTTAAAAAGGCAAAACTGTAGAAACAGCAGAAAGATTAGTGTTTGCCAAGGGTCAAGGGGTGGGTGGGAGGTGGAGAGGAATGAACAAGTGGGGCACAGAGGATTTTCAAGGCAATAGAACTATTCTGTACAAAACTCTAATAGCAGATACATGACACAGACACTTGCCGAACCCATGGATATATAACACACAAAGTGAACCCTGATAAAAGCCATGGGCTTTAACTAACATTATATATTGATGCTGGTTTGTCAGTGATAACAAATGCACCAGGCCAGTGCGCATGTTCATAACAGAGAAACTGGGGTTGGGGACAGGAGGACCATGTGGAAAAACCTCTGTTCCATCTGCTCAATCTTCTGTAAACCTAAAATTGCTCCAAATTATAGTTTATTAATACTTAAACAACTGATTGGGTGACAAAAGTCAAATCTGAATAGCAATCAAAATGCCAAGCATAAATAGTTACTTATTCCATTGCGAGACGCCTAAGGAGATGGTGCCTTTTCTCTATAGGATTGCCAGGCAGCTGTTGTCCCAGCTAGTGGTTGTTCCAGGAAGCTGTTGTCCCACATTGATGTTGTCCCAGGCAGCTGTTGTCCCATGTAGATGTTTTCCCAGCAGCTGCTGTCCCTGGCAGCTGTTGCCCCATGTGGATGTTTTCCCAGGTAGATGTTGTCTCAGTCAAATGCTGTCCCAGGCAGTGGTTGTTCCAGGCAGCTATTGTCCCATGTAGATGTTTTCCCAGGCAGTGAATGTCCCAGCCAGCCTCCATTCCTCTAGGGAAACTGAGGAGCTGCAGCCCACACCTGCCGCTACCCTCCTGCCACTTTGAACCCTGTGCCTGTTCCAGCTCCAGGAATCTCTTTCGCTCTACCATTAGCCCCAGCAGCCCCATAGAATTGATAGATTCTGGTCACATTTCAGGTGGGGACTCAGAAGTCATCCACTAAGTCTGGGTCTTTGTTAGCCAGCCCATACAGGACCCATTCTGCTCTCAGATTTGCCTCACTCAAGCACATGAGATGAATCTTCAGGTGATGAGACCAGTGTCCATTCTCCTCAGGCTGAAGAGACACACTTACACCATCTGTCTTTACCAGTGCCTAAAGGGGAGCCATCACCCTTACTGCACCCTGTGACCCTGTGCTGCACCCTATCCCTCGCTAATGTGAGCATCCTGCCCAGCACTCGTGCCTCCCCAGACCTTCGGCCATGGTTACAGCACCTCCACACCTTTGCTAGCTAACCTTCCAGTCAGGGCCCCAGCCCCACATAGAGATTGTACACATCCTAACAGCCCTTGAGCCTCAGGGTAAAGAGCAGAGTTCAAATCATTCTTGCTGCCCTTGCTCCTTCATTCTATCATAAAACACCAAAAACAAATATAAAAATAATCTTGCTCTTTTAAAATCTCACATGCTGCTTCTCTCCACCAAACTCGTGATCATCCTCCCGTTGTGGTCATCCTCCCACAATTGCTGACCACTCTGGCACCTGGCTTGCATTTTTTCCTACTCACAACCTCTGACAATAATTGAAGTCAACATTTTGATTTTCACAAAGTTCTAATCTCAAAGGACCTTTCCCTCCACTTCTATCAAGTGTCCCTTCAGGTGACCACACTGTGGACCTTGTCATTTCTTATGACTGTGTCAATACCAAAGTCATTAACTCAGACACTCTCAACTGAAATAACCTATTTTTTTCTGGCTTACTTATCAACTGCTCCCTGTGAAATGAAGTTTTATCTGCTATAGACCTCAAGCCATCTACTTCCCCACTTTCATAGTGCATAACCTTATATAATACAAAGTAAAATAAGGGCATCTCATTTAAAGTAATCAACTGTTTTAGACATTTTGTGGCTGAATTCATCTTCTTAAATTAAGTATCCACTAATTCACTGAATAAGCTATACTAAACATCTTAAATTTAATAAGTGATTATCTAATAGCCAAGCCATGAATATAGAAAACTAATAATTTAGATTTATCAATGTCTTTTTCCTAAACTTTATGAACAATTCATATATGTATTACAAATCTCTTTCAGATATGGAATTTTCTTTTTCTATATTACTATTCTATTTTGATATTACAATGGGTGCAAGGAATTTTATAAACTCAAATTAGTGGTAATATATGTTTAAAAATTGTATTACAGGAATTGTCAAACATGGACAAAATTAGAAATAATGATATGATGAACTTCCTTGTCCTGATTTTTCAAAACATTTGGAATGCTCAAATTATCCCAGTTGAGTCATATACAACCACAAAAAAAAAGGCCATTCCAATACATTTTGCAAGCATGACTACCTCATACCAGGTACCTCAGACCTTCCCTTTTCAAAGACTGTCTTCCAAGAGGGGTGGTAAGAGATTGCACAACAGACTGGAATTGGGGCCTTAGAGTGATGGCCAAGTGGCACTGAAAGAAACTCACTATGGTGAATCCACATGACTTTATGAAGCTCCATCCACCTTAACTAATACTTTTGTATCATATTATCTTTCTTTAATATAAGAATCTTTAAAATAATCTCACTAAAACAAACTTATTGCATAATCTACAGCTCATGCAATATCTTATCACATCAAATTCTTTGTTTATCCATCAAGTTTGCATTGAACATGGACTATGTGCCCAGGCACTGTTTAAAGCCCTGGGTTCCCATGAAGTTTATATTCTAGAGGCATTAGCAAGGTATAAAAGACACTAAACAAATATACGTATATGTCAGGTGTTAAGTATTAGTAAGAAAATTAAAGCACAGATGGGAGAATTATTTGAATGAAATGCTAGTTAATACTGTTTTTAAAACATCATATCAAATGTTGACATCTGGCTACTGAATTTAAATCAAACAAAATTTTGATTGAAATACCTAGGAGTATACCTAACGAAGGAGGTGAAGGACCTCTATAAAGAAAACTATGAAATCCTCAGAAAGGAATTAGGAGAGGATATTAACAAATGGAAGAACATACCATGCTCCTGGATGGGAAGAATCAACAGTGTTAAAATTTCTATACTTCCCAAAGCAATCTACCTATTCAATGCCATTCCTATCAAAATACCAACATTGTACTTTCAAGATTTGGAAAAAATGATTCTGCGTTTTGTATGGAACTGGAAAAAACCCCGTATAGCTAAGGCAGTTCTTTGTAACAAAAATAAAGCTGGGGGCATCAGCATACCAGATTTTAGTATGTACTACAAAGCCATAGTGCTCAAGACAGCATTGGTACTGGCACAAAAACAGGGACATAGACACTTGGAATCGAATTGAAAACCAAGAAATGAAACTAACATTTTACAACCACCTAATCTTTGATAAACCAAACAAGAACATACCTTGGGGGAAAGACTCCCTATTCAATAAATGGTGTTGGGAGAACTGGATGTCTACATGTAAAAGACTGAAACTGGACCCACACCTTTCCCCACTCACAAAAATTGATTCAAGATGGATAAAGGACTTAAATTTAAGGCATGAAACAATAAAAATCCTCCAAAAAAGCATAGGAAAAACACTGGAAGATATTGGCCTGGGGAAAGACTTCATGAAGAAGACTGCCATGGCTATTGCAACAACAACAAAAATAAACAAATGGGACTTCATTAAACTGAAAAGCTTCTGTACAGCTAAGGAGACAATAACCAAAGCAAAGAGACAACCTACACAATGGGAAAGGATATTTGCATATTTTCAATCAGACAAAAGCTTGATAACTAGAATCTATAGAGAACTCAAATTAAACCACATGAAAAAAGCCAACAATCCCATATATCAATGGGCAAGAGACATGAATAGAACTTTCTCTAAAGACGACAGACGAATGGCTAACAAACACATGAAAAAATGTTCCTCATCTCTATATATTAGAGAAATGCAAATCAAAACAACCCTGAGATATCATTTAACCCCAGTGAGAATGGCCCATATCACAAAATCTCAAAACTGCAGATGCTGGCGTGGATGTGGAGAGAAGGGAACACTTTTACACTGCTGGTGGGACTGCAAACTAGTACAACCTTTCTGGAAGGAAGTATGGAGAAACCTCAAAGCACTCAAGCTAGACCTCCCATTTGGTCCTGCAATCCCATTACTGGGCATCTACCCAGAAGGAAAAAAATCCTTTTATCATAAGGACACTTGTACGAGACTGTTTATTGCAGCTCAATTTACAATCGCCAAAATGTGGAAACAGCCTAAATGCCCACCAACCCAGGAATGGATTAACAAGCTGTGGTATATGTATACCATGGAATACTATTCAGCCATTAAAAAAAATGGAGACTTTACATCCTTCGTATTAACCTGGATGGACGTGGAAGACATTATTCTTAGTAAAGCATCACAAGAATGGAGAAGCATGAATCCTATGTACTCAATTTTGATATGAGGACAATTACTGACAATTATGGTTATGGGGGGGGAACAGAAAGAGGGAAGGAGGGAGAGGGGTGGGGCCTTGGTGTGTGTCACACTTTATGGGGGCAAGACATGATTGCAAGAAGGACTTTACCTAACAATTGCAATCAGTGTAACCTGGCTTATTGTACCCTCAATGAATTCCCAACAATAAAAAAAAAAAAAAAACAAACAAAATTTTAAAATTCATATTCTTAAATTAATTATCTGCTTATTCATTGAATAACCTGTGCTAAATGTCTTAAATTTAATAAGTGATCATCTAATAGCCAAGCCATGAAATAGAATATTAATGATTTAGATATTAATTCTCTACTTCAAAGATACTCATTCACCTAAAGGCATTAACTTTTGTCTGTTAAATTATTTTCTCATCAATGATCTCACATTCTTAAGAATTCTGAATTTATTTTCTGATCTGAGGGTGGAAATATGAGTAGTTAACAGAAGAGTCATATCTTGATGTGCTTGCATTGCTAAAAATAATGATTTCATAAGTTTAAAACCAATATTCAATTGTTTACTATAAGTAGGTTAGAAATTGAAGAAAATGATTGCAGATGATGGGCAAAGAGAACAGAGATAAGAGGGAAGCAAATTAGAGAAAAGCAGGAACACATCAGACTACAGAACCTATGATGAGAAATTCAAAGACTGTTATAAGAGCGAGCGACAGCTTGAAGGCTGGCCCTTTAAGACAAGCGGACCACTGGGAAAGGGCCAAGGGAGGGGAAAGGAGGGGGGAGGTTAGGGTAGAGGGAGGGCAATGAGTGGGGCCACACCTATGGTGCATCTTAGAATGGGTACAGGCGAATCCTACTAAATGCAGAATACAAATGTCTACATACAATAACTAAGAAAATGCCATGAAGGCTACGTTGAACAGTTTGATGAGAGTATTTCAGATTGTGTATGGAACCAGCACATTGTACCCCTTGATTGCACTAATGTACACAGCTATGATTTAACAATAAAAAATAAATAAATAAATTATAGATAAATAACAACAACAAAAAAGACAAGCGGACATCTTGCTGGAACTTCACCCCTCCCCCAAGGCAACTCTGCCACAAGGTCTTTGGGTACTGAGGCCAGGCTCCCGCCTGCGTGAATGCTTTCTCTGAGGGAGTGAGCTCAGAGGATTGAAGATTTACAAGAGAAGGCCTAAGGCGCCGAAATCAGCACTAACGCTTTGATTTCATAGGAGAGAAAAAGTCTCTCAGGGAGGTGGGGAGGAAAGTGCCCCTCCCCTCCTATTTCAGTGTGGCACAGCACACGACTGTCCTCAAGGCTTCCCAGAGGTTTAATTGCCCATCTTGGAGTTTGTGTGCATAGTCTAAATAGGGTTGGCGTGAACATCCTGCACCTGGACTCTACTCGTGTCTCAGATTTTGTTTGTGTCAGGATCAAAAGTAAGGTAGACTGATAAAAGTAAGAAGTAAATCAATGTAATTAAGGTAGTTAAAGAAATAGTTTGGTTAGAAAATGCAAGCTCGACCATGACGTAAGGGTTTAGCCTTCTCACGCCCTTCCTGGTTTAATGTATGTAATAAAAAGGGAGCTAGCTGGGAGCCAGGAGCTGTCCCAGGTCCTCATGCTTGCTTGGAGCTGGACAGACCCCCAGCCCAGCTCTTTAAAAAACTTTCTCTTCCTGTCTCGGCTTTTCATTTTTCTCTCATCCCCGCAGCCACTGGGAAGGAATTCATGGTATAATTTGGGGCTGTTCCCCAACACTGGTCTTAGTTGAATTTATTAAAAATTTTATGAATTTGTGATATTCCAATAGTAAAGTCACTTTACCAAAAGTTCAATTTCATTTTTACCAGCAAGGAATATTCAAGAGATATGTATCTATAACTTTCTTTTAAAAACTTTAAAAAATAATTTTATGTTAAACATATCATTATATAAAATAGACATTATTGAATTATTTCATCGAAATGTGTGATGTAAATAATTTTTTTATTAGTGATGTAAATAATTATTTTTTTTAAATTTAAAATTAATTTTTTTATTAAATCATAACTGTATACAATGATATGATTATGGGGCATCATACACTCACTTCATAAACCATTTGACACATTTTTATCACAGTGGTTAACATAGCCTTTCCGGCGTTATCTCAGTTACTGTGCCAAAACATTTACATTCTACATTTACCAAGTTTCGCAAATACCCCTGTAATATGCACCACAGGTGTGATCCCATCGATTCCCCTCCCTCTACCCACCCCACCCCCTTTCCCACTTCCCCCTATTGTTAAGTTGTAGCTGGGTTATAGCTTTCATGTGAGAGTCCCAAATTAGTTTCATAGTAGGGCTGTGTACATTGGGTATTTTTTCTTCCATTCTTGGGATACTTTACTAAGAAGAATATGTTCCAGCTCCATCCATGTAAACATGAAAGAGGTAAAGTCTCCATCTTTCTTTAAGGCTGCATAGTATTCCATGGTATACATATACCACAATTTATTAATCCATTCGTGGATCGATGGGCACTTGGGCTTTTTCCATGACTTAGCTATTATGAATTGGGCTGCAATAAACATTCTGGTACAAATATCTTTGTTATGTTGTGATTTTTGGTCTTCTGGGTATATGCCCAGCAGAGGAATTACAGGATTGAATGGCAGATCTATTTTTAGATCTCTGAGTGTTCTCCATATATCTTTCCAAAAGGAATGTATTAATTTGCATTCCCACCAGCAGTGCAGAAGTGTTCCCTTTTCTCCGCATCCACGCCAACATCTCTGGTCTTGAGATTTTGTGATATAGGCTAGTCTCATTGGAGTTAGATGATATCTCAAAGTAGTTTTGATTTGCATTTCTCTGATGATTAAAGATGATGAGCATTTTTTCATATGTCTGAAGGCCGTGCGCCTGTCTTCTTCAGAGAAGTGACATCTTGGATTGAATACTTCATATGCTTCATGAAGAAAAAAACCATATAAATTATTCTTTAAATAAGGACATTTTTGAGAGAGAAAAAGGGAGAGTCTCATTAGTGATTAATTACATGAGGAATATAGAGATAAGTCAGATTCTATCCAGGCACCCTCCATTTAAACCAAATCTGTGTCTAAGTCCAGCCAAATACCAAAACAAGTAAAGAAATAAAGTTAGAACGTAAAAAGCCTCCAGCAATTCCAGTGGACAAACTATCAGTTTATTCACCGAGCCCTCACTTGATTTCTTAAAGTTTAATTTGGTAGACTTGAAAACCCTTAATTATAAAAATGAGGAAACTTCACAAGTACCTGCAGCTTTGAAGCAAGTATATGACAGCACATATCTAGGAGGTATCTTTGAAAAGAAAATTAGATTTTACAGTAGAAACATTTAACCCAATACACCAGCAGTTCTCTTTCTTCAGCTGAAAGTGAGACTATAATACAGCGGGAGGTCCAAGGCTATGAGAAACACACTCCATCCCCACCCCCAAATTAGCTAAGCTATGCAGTGCCTTCCTCCAAATGAGCATTCAGTACACATTCATGCTTGCTGATCATTGTAGAAATCATTGGGATACTTACAAATATCTGGTTCTCTCTTTGTGGATATAGGGTAGCATTGCACCTTCAGCCCCATTGAACGAAGGGTCATATTACTCATATGTATGTTGGTCAGAATATGAACAGGAGTGGCATTTGCTGCTTTGAAGAGGAAATATGTGGGGCCCATGTTCTCTTCTTCTTCTACTATGGTTCTTAGTGTTTCATAGAGTAGCTGCTCCAACAACCTGGGGCCCATAGGTGGATGACAGATAGCAAGGCAGAGACCCACTGACTGTGATAGGCAGATATTGGGAGTAGGAAATAGACCTTGTTGTTTAAACTGCTAAGATTCAGAAGTTGTTAGTGGCTTATCCTAATTGATACACTCATTATCAGGTGCAACCAGATGAGCCTCTTGCAGTTATTTGCTAACATTAATTCATTCTACTCTACAAATATTTATCAAGCATGTACTTTGCCCGGGTATTATTTATATTACAGTAAAACAGCTATGTGCCTGGCATTTTATATGTACTAACTGACTCTATTCTCAGCACAGTCCTACAAAGTAAATACTATTAGAATCAGGCCAATTTTTCAAATTATCTGGAGAGATTAGGGATCCTTGTTAAAATCATACCCTCCATCCCAAACTCAGTGATATGGTAAATACAGCTGGGCTCAATAATCAGAAAACAATTCTGTGGACCAAACCACAGGATAAATGCAAGACCTCAAAAGGAATAGAAGCCAGCCTCTAGGTCAGAAGAGGCAGGTGAATATTGTAATAGCCTGGTTCTCTTAGCAAGAGGGCGCCTCGGGGAATTCATGAGCAGAGACTGGGATGTGATTTCTAGATTGTGAGAAACCAAGCCAAGTCACTTCTAGATATTTTAATTAATACTCCCAATGTTATAGTAGAACAGGAGTCCTAGAAATCCATTATAATTTACTTAAGGACGGGAGACTTGAGGGGCTGGATGTGTGCAGCAGCAAAACTAGAAAATTACTAGGTGAGAAAAGAGACTTAGGGAAATACAAATACAGAACAAAACAACACAAAAACAAGAAAATCTCCAACTTAAAGGAGCCATCTTCCAAATGTTCTAAAATACTTAAAGAAGTGTAATGATTTTGGGATCTTCTTATATCACTGGGCAAGAGAGATGAATAGAACCTTCTCTAAGAAGACAGATGAATGGGTAACAAACATGAAAAAATGCTCATCATCCCTAATCATCAGAGAAATGCTTATCAAGACTACCCTGAGAAATCACCCAACCCCAGAGAGAATGGCCCACATCACAATGTCTCACAGCTACAGATGCTGGTGTGGATGTCGAAAGAAGGGAACACTTTTACACTGCTGGTGGGACGCAAACTAATACAACCTTTTTGGAAGGAAGTATGGAGAATCCTCAAAGAACTCAAATTAGACTTCCCATGAGATCCTGCAATCCCATTACTGGGCATCTATCCAGAAGAAAAGAAATCTTTTTATCATGAGGACATTTGCACTAGACTGTTTATTGCAGCTCAATTTACAATCACCAAAATGTGAAAACAGCCTAAATGCCCTCCAACCCAGGAGTGGATTAACAAGCTGTGGTACATGTATACCATGGAATTCAGCCATTAAAAAAGATGGAGACTTTACATCTTTTGTATCAACCTGGATAAAGGTGGAACACATCCTTCTTAGTAAAGCATCACAAGAATGGAGAAGAAAGAATCCAATGTAGTCTATTCTAATATGAAGGCAGCAGATGAGCTAATACAAGGTGGGGAGCAGGACAAAGAGCAAGTGGGGAGAGGGGAGTAAAAGGGGGATGGAGGTTTTCGGTGTATGGCACACCTCTTGGGGGCAGGACACAATTATAAAAGGTACTTTATCTAACAAATGCAATCAGTGTAACCTAATTCCTTGTACCTTCAATGAATCCCAAACAATGAAAAAAAAGAAAAAAAGAAGTCTAATGATAAGAAAAACAGTAAAATTTTAAAATTGGACTGTGGACCCACTCAAGATGAAATTAATGATATTGAGCATCATGTTTAGCAAGTATGATTACGATGCCTAAAATAATAAAGGCATGGCTTCCATTAATAAAATAAATTGGGCTGGACAAAGTGGCCGAGGTGGGTGAATTGCTTGAGCTCAAGAGCTAGAGACCAGACTAAGCAAGAAAGAGACTCCATCTCTACTAAAAATAGAAAAACTAGCTGGGCATCATGGAGGCCACTTCTAGTCCCAGCTACTCAGGAGGCTGAGGCAAAAGGAGGGCTTGAGCCCAGGAGTTTGGGGTTTCTGTGGGCTGTGACACCACAGTACTCTAGCCTGGGGCAACAAAGTGAGATTCTATCTCAAAAAAAATTATAAAATAAAATAGATAAATATGATGAAGTAACAATCTGGAAAATAAAAAATAACTTATCACTGAAATAAATACTTAATAGATGTGATAAACTCTACACTGGACAGAATGGGGGAAAATTATTTAATTGGAATATGGTACCAAGGTATTCACCCAGAATGCATCAGATAGAGACAAGGAGAAAACAATACTCGAAAGAGCCGGTAGGAGGTGTGGAGACAGGTGAGTGCCCCAGTGTCTGTCTAGTAGATGTTCCAAGAGCAGTGTCTGAAGAGTTAACAGTGAGGGTGTGGTTTGGCCAGCCTCAAGCTACCATTGCTGGCCACAAAGCTAGTCCCTTCCTCATAAATAATGCACTTCCTGAAAGGGACAAATTTCCCTCAGGGCAGCCCGTGGACTTCCTGGTAGAGAGGAAGGAAGGGAAATGGAGGAAATGACCGATTGCTCCATCATAGCCTTAGGAAGTGCTGACTTCCTGGTCAACCACACAAAATCACCAAAGCAGTCAATCCCAGAACATTAGCCAACTGCATCCAGTGACAGCTTCATCCCTATATAATGTAAAATACATAGAAAAAAACATCAGGCAAGCAGAAGTCTAAAATAAACCAGAAGGACAGCCTTAGACATTTTTTTCTAAAAGCTCCAGCTCTGCAAATACAGCTGATTAAAGGATAATGAGCAAAGCTAAATTGGCATCATAATAAAAGGTATAGAAGGTTTGCAAGTTAAAACAACCAAGCTGAAAAAGGAACATATTCTAGCTTTTCAGTGAGCAGAGGAATTTTTAAATCAAGAATCAATAGCTTGCACAAGCCACAGAAAATCCTCTGCGATAACATCAGAGATTTGGAAGGTGAGCTGAGAGCCCAGCATGTTAATGGATGATACAGTAGAGCCTGCAAGAAACAGTGAAGATTATTTGAATATTTCACACTCCGTTTCTCTAAGGATGCTTCCCTCCAGAAGCTGTTCTAACTAGGAAAAGGCTCCTGTTCTTGAAATCAATTCTAACATAAACCATACTTTAGAACAGATTTCAATTTATCTCTTTTAGAGACTGAGATGAAGCAAATTGGGAGAAAAACCATAAAAGCCGTACTTCTAACACGAGCTGGCAGAAAATGAAATCCATTTCTGAAGACACACTGCCCACCCCCCCACCCCATCCCCTCATTCCCCCTTCCTCCCCACCCCCCACCACCACCCCTGACATTGCAGATTCAGTTACTTCACACTAACATTCTCACTGACACTGATTTAAATATTTATTTTTATTTGTGAATAGTTTTATGTCAATTGTTTTGCAAAGGTTACATTCCGCATGATTCTTCTATGTTTTTGAAATAACAAAGATGTGAAGATGGAAAAAATAAGACAGTGTTCAATAGATCAGCAATGTGACTATAGTTTATAGTAATCTATTATACATTTCAAAATAGCCAGATGACAATCATTGAAATATTTCTAACATCTGTTATGGTAGACATAAACACATATTTAAGGTGATTTAAGACCCCAAGTATACTGATTTGATCTTTATACGTAATATGAAATTATCAAATTGTCACATGTACCCTGCAATGATGTGCATCTATTACGGATCAGTAAAACATTGTTTTAAAAAATGGAAAACAGATTAGGGGTAGCCAGTCATTAGAAAGTGGTGCTGTCACAAGGTAGCTAAAGGGAGTCTCAAGATGGAACTCTTCTGTATCCTGACTGCGGCAGGGTCACAGGTGACAAAAGTGCATGGAAATAAATGTACTCAGACACAAAGGGATGCATGTAGAACTAGGGGAATCTGAATAAGGGCAAAGTATCATATCAATGTCAGTTCCCTGGTTGTGAAATCATACTTCAGCTATACGAGATGCTACCACTGGAGGGAACTGGGTAAGGGGTATATGTGATTTCTGTGTATTATTTTTTTAAACTGCATGTCTATAATTATTTCAAAAAAAAATTTTTTTTGAGACACAGTCTCACTATATCACCTTGGGTCACAGCTCACAGCAACCTCCAACTCCTGGGCTTAAGTGATTCTCTTGCCTCAGCCTCCCAAGTATCTGGACTACAGGTACCCACCACAATGCCTGGCTATTTTTTGGTTATAGTTGTCATCGTTGTTTGGCAGGCCCGGGCTGGATTCAAACTCTCTAGCTCTGATATATCTGGCTGGCACCCTAGCTGCTGAGCTACAGGTGCAGAGCCAAAAAAAAAAATTTTTTTTTAGTTAAGTTAATTCCATATACCTAGAAAAAAATTAAAATAAAGCCACACCTGGACATGTGGTGGCAAAACTGCAGAACATCAGGAATGACAGGAAAAGTGAAAAGCCTACCAGAAATAAAAGATACATTCCCTGCCAGAGAATGACAATTAATCGGTAAGATATTTCCCATCAACAATGCTAGTGGCCAGGTGTTTCCAGGTATGCTGTTTGATAACTCAATCAGAAAACAACCGGACAGCCTCAGTGGGGTAGCTAAAGCCTGTAATCCTAGCACACCGAAATACCAATTGGGAGGACCCCTTGAGCTCAGGAGCTGAAACCAGCCTGAGCAAGAATGAGATCCCATCTCGACTAAACACATAGAAAAATATAGCTGGGTATTATGGTGGGTGTGGTAAGCCCAGCTACCCAAGAGGCTGAAGCAGGAGGATCACTTGAGCCCAGGAGTTTGAGATTTCTGTCTGCGAGGCTGAGGCCAAGAGACCATGACACTGTAGCCTGGGCAACAGAGTAAAACTCTGTGTCTCCGAAACAGACAAACAAACAAAAAAAGAAAACAAGGTAGTCCAGCTTCTGGTAATGGCGAAGCAGCTTGATTGGACTAAGTCTCCTTCAGAAAACAGCCAGAAAATATGGTTAAAACAAAACAAAAGGACTATGGAAGGTATCTGGAGAGCAAGCAGCCACTGGAGGGAGGGATGTTCACATTTGAAAGATGAGCCCTGCAAGGTAAAACCTATGACTTTGTGACTTGGCCTGTGGGCATTCCTATCTGTGGGCGCAGCTTTGGAACTCAGAAAATTGTAGCTTCTCTGGACAGAGGTGTTAGCAGACAGAGTCAGAGACTGGTAGAGCAGCTATTAAAGTGTAAGCAACATCCTGGAAGGGAGAAAGTGAACCCCAGAGGCTGCATGTAATCATCCCCCAAGTCTTGAGCTGACTGCTGGACTTCACACATCTGGGTGGGGCCCCAGTGAGGCAACAGTTGGCAGCCGGGAGAATTGAGTGAAGACTTTTTTACCCACCATGCGGATATGTGGGTCATTATGAAAGTTTTGATATATGCAAAAATCAAAACACAAAAAATCTGTGCAGAGGGGAACAAATGAATCCTTCCCAGCAACACCGATAAGCCAAGCAAGTTGAAACTTGCACAGGTGAGTCAGAAAGGTGCTGTGGACTGTGTTTCTTAGAAGCGAAATAATGGACCATAACATGGGCTGTCTCAAAACTTGCCTAGTGACCCATGCATATAGTCTGTCTTTGTCATTCCTCACCTTACATACAGTTTTTCTTCCCAGGTGCCAGGCCTGTGGGCCAACAGCAGACTTGGGGCCTCCACCAGCTGCACATATGACAGCCTTACAGAGACCTGTTCACTTCCCCCCTCTGTGGTCCTAATGAGAGACTTTTCTCCGACCTTCCAATTGTCCTCTTTCAGACCTTTACTTCTCCAGAGCCACAATTGTAAGTAATAATCCCTATAATCAATCTCATACTCTATAATGCTCACAGTCTAATCCAGCAGGCCCCTACCATCATTATTTAATGCCATGAAATAGAATAGGAGATAAGATAGGCTAATATGAATGCATCACAGAGAGTAACAGTAACTAAAATTTTATAAAAGTGCATAGCCTAGGTGGTTATGTGAGAGACAGTGGTCCTGATATAAAAACTATTTCTAAGTATTAAATGTGTAAAAAACATGTGACAGCCACTAAACAGTAATAAGCCTATCATATTATACAATTATTTGAATTAAGTTTAATTTTCTGAGCATTCTGCTATATTTCATTTGGTCAAGACAACTACCCAGGCCCACTAGGTCAGCTCTGTACTTTGTTCAGGGCTGTCGTAGCCCTGCGTCAATATCTTGGCTGCCCTGGAAACCGCTGAGTTTTAGGGTAAAGACATAGGGGTATAAAAACTGTTTGCAAAGATCCCTGCTGACCTCTAATTGGGCACACCACCACGCACTCCAGTCTTTGGACATCACATCTAAGTCCTCCAAACCTAAACTTAACTCAAGGGGAGAGAGAGCTGTCTCTGCACACAAGCACCCAAATTGGCTTCATAGTTAGGCAAATGCAAAGAAATGCCCTCTTCTCAAGGGGAACATGGTTCCAAAGGACCAGGGCAAAAGATTCTTTGAGCCAGCAACTTGCTTAACAGTGAGCCTTAGATGAAGGAGGCTTGAGGATCTGACAAGGCTCAAAAGAGGGAAGATTTAGTAAGATTCCAGAAGCAAGCAAAGATTTTACAAGTGAGACCCAGAGCTGGGGATGTGGTGATTCCCCTGAAAATCCATAGACGCAGCTCTCTGCGGGATAATGTTGCCCAAGAATGAAGTCTTTTTCTGATTAAAAATCTCCTAAATCCTCTTTCAGTCTAGTCTCTGCTCCGCAGCCAGATAACGTCCTGTTAACATTTAGCCAGACCGTGCCTCTCCTCTTTGAAGCCTGCGTGATTCCCTGTCTCACCACCATCTCCAACAGCCTGAGGGACTGAAGGAAAAATACAAAATTCCCCACCACACAAAGAGAAACCCTGTGTTAACGGGTGTGCTCAGAATTATTACAAAACAGATTAAGCAAATAGCACATATAAATACAAGGCACAAAGACATCACTCAGCACTTTTCTTGTGGCAACCAGCTTAAACTGGTTCCAAGTGCTTTAGAACTGCTTTAAGTGCCCTGTAATGCCCTTTAAAGCCAACTGTAAGGCTAAAATCCCTGTCCAGTGGAGAACTGTAAAATCATGGGTTGTATGAAGGCGTGATGATTGTACTGTGCTTAATTAACGTTTCAACGTGAACACGGATGACACAATGAAAGAGCCCTGTGTGACTCACTGGGAAGAGACTGAAGGCAACACCAGGAGTAGATGGTACAGGTCTTACTCTCCAGAGAACTCCTGTGCCTCTCGGGAGTGAGCCCCAAGGTAAGGAACCTCTAATAAACTCACCTAGCTTGCCAAGATGGATTTGTCTGAGTCATTCTTCAGTCTCTAAACATCTGTTTAGAGGGTGGTTTTCCTGCACCTTCCCAGGTGCCTCTTCTACCCATTTCTGGCAACACGTCTTCCCATACACACACTTTGATCAGCCCCACTCACCTCCAGCTGCTTCCAGAACAGGAACTCTCTCATCTTGCTCTTCCCCCTATCTGGCATGCTCTCTCCCCAGAAATGTGCATGGCTCACTCCTTCACCTCCTTCAGGATTTTACCCAACTAACACTTCTCCATGAGGCCTTTTATGACCTCTTAAAGTTGCAGCCCCACACCCACAATCCTTTCCACCTTCCTTGTTTCAGAATCCCCCAGAACCCCCAACATGGGTCATATTTGGCATATTTTACTCTTTTGTTGTGTTAATTATCTATGTTACCTTACTCAAATATAAATGCCATTAAAGACAAAGATTTTCATCTGCTTTGTTCACAGCCATATCCCCAAGGCATAGTGAGGCCTGCAGGAAAATCGGCATTCAATAAATATATGTTGAATGAATTCCATTTTCTATCTACTTTTGCTGATATGGAGGAAAGGTACTGTATATATGCGTACCTACAAATGCACATGCCCACTGGTATCCAGCTTGCTTAATGAACTTTATTATTAGTTTTAATGGCTACTGAGCTAATTCTCTTAAGTTTTTTGAACATAAATGTTCACATAATATTATCAAAACATTCCATCCCTGAGGCAATGAGTCTCAGACTGACTCACCTGTTTTGCAAATGGTATGCATATTCAAGATTAATCAGGGGGTAGAAAGAGAGCCTTAACCTGCAAATAATATTTTTAAAATATTATCCAGCTTCAATAGAGAAGGGGCCTGCACTACAACCAATATGTCCTTTGGATTACTGATGGTGCTGACTAATTTTGAACTAAATAACTTCATGAAATGAAAAAATGGCTTTAAAAAATCCATTTACTAGAGACTTGATATAGTACTAATACCACAAGCCTAAGTGGATCTAGGCAAAAAGCAAAAAACTACCGTGGAATATGGCTGTCTTCCCCTACTGATGGCAAATCTCTCCCTGTGTGACTTGAGCTATGAGCTAATGTGATTATGAATCCATCATCAATAGAAAGTCATTCAAGACTCTTCATCTTCAGTTTGTCATATGTGCATATAATTCATAAGTAAATAAATGAACATATAATAGGGGAGTGCACAGCCCAAAAAGTTTAAGTATCATTGCTTCAGAAGAATGTATCTTAAACTTTGGAGAAGAAAAACCTTTGCAGAATCCAAGGAAAGCTGTGGGCCCACTCTCTAGAGAACTGTGTGTAACCTTATATAAATATATATTCACACTGACAGTCACAGGGTCAGTCAACTCCACACAAGGCCCATCAGTGTACATTAAGTGTTCATGTATTCCAAATAAGAATGCTTAATTTTGGGCTGTGCCTGTAGCTCATTGGGTAGGGCACTGGCCCCATATACCAAGGATGGCAGGTTCAAACCCGGCCCCAGACAAGCTGCAACAAAAAAATAGCCGGGCCTTGTGGTGGGCACCTGTAGTCCCTGCTACTCGGGAGGCTGAGGCAGGAGAATCGCCTGAGCCCAGGAGTTGGAGGTTGCTGCGAGCTGTGTGACGCCACAGCACTCTACCAAGGGCGCGATAAAGTGAGATTCTGTCTCTACAAAAAAATAAAGAATCCTTGATCTTGCTAACAATGTTTAGTTATTTTAAATTAAGATTAAAGTGTAATGAATTCTCTCTGCCTGTTTTTCTAAAGTGAGCAGAAACAAATAAAATTTAAAGCTCGTTTCCCTGGACACCAGTCAGGACATAATGGAAAGGTTTATGAGGCGGCAAAAGGACTTCCCACTGGCTGCACATACCCTAACCGGACAGCAGGGGGCAGCGGAGCGCAGGAGAAGCCGGAGCTCAGCGCAGCAAGCTCGCAGGCTGGGAGACCACCGTGCGTGCATTTTGCAAGGAGAAAGAAGCCAGGCGCGGAAGGACCAACGCCCCTCAATCTCACTCACGTGGACTCTTAAAAAAGTTAATTTCATAGCAGCAGAGAGTAGAATAGGCGAGCAGAGGCCGAGGAGGGTCCGAAGAAGGGGGAAACGGGAGATTGGTGAGAGGGGACTAACTCACACTTGGGAGGGAAGACTTCTGGTGTCCTGTTAGCGTGCACAGAGCAAATTAACAACGCAGTGTGTATTTCAGGAGAAGTAGAAGATTTCAAACTTGGTCACCACAAAGAAATGGTGTTTCGTGTGATGGATGCGGTAACTGCCCTGATTTGATCATTATGCAATATATACATGGATTGAAACATTGCATTGTATCCCATACTTAACGTACAATTATTTGGTGTCAATTTATATTAAAAAATCAATTTTAAAAGTTCTCACTAAAGAAGTAGAAAGAAAGAAGAGGGGACAAGTTGTCTTTGGTTGAATCAAGTATTCAAGGCAAGTCTAGATTAGTATGGTCATAAGAAAAAAAATGGAACAAAATACCTTAAATTAAGCTATCCAGAGTCGATTGTCCCTGCAGTACCTAAAGCTAAGCAAATAAAATAAAATTGTTAGCACAGTACAGCACAGCTAGGTTCAAAGCAGTCTTCTGAAAAATAAAGAATAGTTTTCAAATCATAATTCTAAGCCACCTCCTGTGGCACATTTACTCAATAACTACCCCCGGCCCTGCCTCAATCACTATGCCCCCCACTCTGCTACCCACCTACACCCCTCTGCAAACCCACATTGTCTGCACCCTGTTCCCTCCATCTGCACACAGCCTGCCTTCACTCCAAGTAACACAGGTATAAAGTTATTGTCAAAGAAATTGACACCCTTGTGATCCTCTGCTTTTCCTGCAGAAACATGGAATGTCTTTCCATTTATTAAAATCTTTTATGACTCAGGTTAAACTCTAGTTTTTTTTAATCTAAGAAAATTATGCTTTTGTTTATTGTTTTTAATTTGTTGTGAATGACATATTTTCACAATAATTACTGCAGTATACACCAAAAAAACCTGATTTTTACATACAATCTTTTCTTTATGTGGGAGCCAGTGGTTTGAACTCTTGCTTCTAAGTTCCTCAATGGTTCTCAGGAGTCTTCTCTTGAAATGGTTTCAAAGAGAGAATGTTTCAGTGGAATCACAGCAGGAAGGGTGGTATTGAATGGTGTTGAAAAGAGCCGAGAGTAAAGTTTGCCCTTAAGGTTTCCTCCCCAATTCCAGCCTTTTGGTCATTCATCCCTTAGCGCTGCCCTCATAGCTCCCAGTCCCTCTGCACAGAGCTTCTTGGTTCAGCACATCCCGGGGCTTTTTCTGCCAAGTTAGACTTGGTGCTCCCATGTCAGTTGGTTGTTCTCACTTAGAAGGTGTCCTCTAGCTAAGCATAGAACCTATCTATAACAGACATGCCCGAACACATGAGGTGTCATTGCCTTTGGAGGGTTACAGGGCCTCCTGTGGCTGGTGTTTGGGGGACAGGCTTCTGACAAAAAGACCAGGCCAATAGGAGGGGAGGTGCACTGTTTTAGAGAAGCCTCCTAGTGTCTGTAAAGTACTGGTGGCAAGAAATAGCCTCAGCCTGGGGTCATGGCTCACGCCTGTGATCCTAGCATTCTGGGAGGCCAAGGCGAGTGGGTTGCTTGAGCTCACAAGTTCGAGACCAGACTGAGCAAAAGTAACACCCTGTCTCTACTAAAAATAGAAAAACTAAGGCAAGAGGATCACTTGAACCCAAGAGTTGAAGGTTGCTATGAGCTGTGACACCACGGCACTCTACCCAGGGCAATAGCTTGAGATTCTGTCTCAAAAAAGAAAGAAAGAAATAGCCTCTTCTGTCTGGATCATGTCATGTTTGCTGTGAGCGTAAGGCTGGAGGTTGCCTCTTGACACCAGAATGGGAGGGCACCTGAGGTGTAGCAGTCACAGGTAGCAGGCAGGGTTCAACAGGAATGTTGCAGGGAAATGGAGTGGGAACCCAATGTGTCCCCATCCCCCAGGCCTGCCTACCTCCCCACTCCTTATGCTGGGCCTGGCCAAGGGTCTTCCAGTTTGGGCAGCTGCCTCTATTCTTGACACTGGAAACATCCTAGTAGCTGATTTTCTGAACAAGGATAAAGCAGGGCTATGACAAAAAAACAAAAAAAGAAAACTTCATTCAAGGACTCATTCATTCAGCAAATTATTTATCATTAACCAGGAGCCAAGTAATTCTGGTTACCTTTTTATCTATCTATCTATATCTATATATATTTGTTTGTTTGTTTGCAGTTTTTGGCCAGGGTTGGGTTTTAACCTGCCACCTCCGGCATATGGGGCCGATGCCCTACCCTTTTGAGCCACAGGCGCAGTCCCCCTTTTATCTACATTAACAAGACTACCAAGACCAAAAGCCATACAGGAAAAGAAGTGATGAATGTAGCCATATAATATCAAAAAACTTCAAGACAGAAAATTTTTTTAAAAAACAAAATCAAAAGCCGTAAGAAAACTGGAGGAAACTGTATTTATAAAGAATCTAATGAAGGCCCAATTTCCTTACCATATTAAAATAAAACACTAAATCAATGGCAAAAAGCAAACAAACTAATGAAAATAAAATAAGCAAAATAGATGACAAACCTAAATAGATAAATAAATAATTAACTTTAAAGAACTGTTCTTAAATCAAAAGCAATTTCAATTTCACGATCTAAATTACTTGAACTATTATAATAGATCCTTTTCACCCATCCACATAAAATTTTTTTTAAAGCTGGATCATACACAGTGCTCGCAATGATGATGGGAAACATTCTCATGCATTGTTAAAAGTGAATAGGTACAACCTCTTTGGAGTTCACTTTGCAAAAATATGAAACATTTTAAATGCACACAACCAATGACCCTTATACATCTTAAAGTTTGTTTCGTGGATAAACTCATTTCCTTTTTAATAACTGACCTGATAAGTCTCCTTAGGTCACCATGAATGGCATGCGTGGGTCATCTATAAATATGTGAATGCATAGCATCCCATCAGACAGATAAAGACAGAGTTGTTCTCCTCCATGGGATTCTTTCCTCCAGGTGTTTTCAATTTGATACAAGGGTATAAAATAAATAATGCGTAAGGATAGGCCCTTCCAAAAGGAAGAAATGCAAAACTCACCTCTGACATGTTGGAGTTAGTCACTTTACCTTATCTGGACGCTAGATGGCAGCATCCCCTCGTTTCCCCTGGCGGGAGGCGGCCCAGCAGTAGCTCCGCGCGGACTGAAGCTAAAGCGCTTCTGCCACTGGAAGAATCTGCCCAGAGCAGGCATTTGTCCCAGGCCGTGAGCAGGAAGAAGAATTCTCAACACTTAAATTCCCAGAGAACAGATCTGACCCATCTCTGGTCCATTTACTCCACATATATCAACGGAGATAACAGCATTTGGGTTTTTTGTTGTTTTTGTGGGGTTTTCATGGGCGGGGGCGGGGGGGGCGCTGTAATTTCTTTGGTTTTGTGTTTTCCACTGACAGATGAGCTAGAAAAATAAAGGCTATTTCCTCAGTGTTTCCAAAACCTAGCCACAGCTAGGTGCTGCTTTGGCCTAATAGAGCTTCACAAACACACGTGGGCGCAAACATTGGTGTAAGCGGATGTCCGGAAGGAGGCGCCTCAGAATGCATCCTGGGCGGAAGTGTGAGGCTGGTCTCCGGCCACCGCCTGCGCAGGTGCCAGGAGCAGCACCCGGCCAGGCAGGACGCGTCCCCCGCCTGCCCGCCTGCCCGCCTGCCCGCCTGCGTCCTTAGCTCTAAAACTATGTACAGGAGGAAGAGAAAGCAATGATGAGGGAAAAAAGGATAAGAAAGCCAAAACTCAACTGGTGGAAAGAGAGGTCAATGAATCCTCCCAGAGACAATTTAGACTGGAGACTCCAGAACCCCAGCGTTATCTGCAAGAAAAGAGGTTTACTGTAAGCATAAAATCTGTAGTGTCAAAATGAAACTAGCCAGGGAGTGCTCGCTGACCACCCCCCCACCCCACCCACACACACACTCTCACACGTACACACTCTCATTGTACACTCACTCACACTCTGTTACACACACACGCCAAACAAAGGCGTGGGGAAAGAGAGCTGGAGAAAATTGCTGCTCAGATGCTGAGGGGGATGGGCAGATGGATAGACAAGTGGGTAAGCAAGTCTGCAGACCCTTCTTGCCAGCAGATCAGCTAGTGTAGCTTCTCATCTCCTTGAAGGACCAGAGGAATCAAAGGGAACAGAAGCCTCCCCCCACCCACCCCATGCAGCTGGCTGAGGACTGATGTGTCACTGCTCTCAAGGAACTGGACCCAGTGCTATTCTGAGAAGGTAACTGCTGAGACACTGCTAGGAATCAACAGAGGACATCGGTGCCTGGAGGGAACAGGTGAACAGGAAAGCTGCTCAGCTGTTTACATACAGGGCTGAGAAAATGAATCATATACAGAGGAAAATGTTTAAGACTCTTAAGAATTTGCATTTAAACTGCAATTTAGGAAACAATCTGGATAAGGAATCATCCCAGCAGCTCTTTCTATATAACCAGTGGTGGATATTCAAAACATGTCCTCCTGGGAGAGAAGTTTTGACAGGATTAGAGAAGAAGAAATTTAGCAGCAACTCCAGACACGGTGGGAAGGCGCTGTCTGAACTCTCATCACCTGTGAGATGTGCACCTCATTTCACTCACTTTCCTTTCTTTTTTTTTTTTTTTTTTTTTTTTTTTTGGTTTGTGTTTGTTTGTTCTGCAGTTCTGCAGTTTTTGGCCAGGACTGGGTTTGAACCCGCCACCTCCAGCATATGGGGCTGGTGCACTACTCCTTTGAGCCACAGGCACCGCCCTCGCTTTCCTTTCTTGAGTCTCTATTAGGATTGCTCAACAGGTGTTAGAATCCATAAAGTAGGAGGCGGAGCAAGATGGCAGCCGAGTAACAGCTTCCTTGCATCTGGGCACCGTGAGTCGGGGGAGATAGGACTCCAGGCATCTCTGGCTGGTGGGAACTGCCTATCATCACTCCTATGAGGCTACAGGGAGTCAGCAAGAGACTTCTGGACCCCAAGAGGAGGACTAAAACAGTGGAAAACCGGCAAGTGGTCGCGTGTGTTCAATCCGTCTAAACCCGCCCACAACTGTAAGTTCAGTAGCAGCGAGACTGCAAACCAGAAAGGCCTTACCTGTGAACTGTTTTGGTGTCTTTGGACTTGGCACTGAGTTGAACTGCCTTGGGGAAGGCCTGAGCGGGAGTGCGGAGAACTTTGGCCGTTGTCTAGGGCCCCAGTCTGAGCCGCTGAGCCAGACGGAACTAATAGTGTTTGGCGGTGGGTCGATCTGCCCCGGCAAGCTCCGCCCTCAGGGTCGCAGAGCTAGAAACGGGTGGGAGCTGGTAACCCAGCAACCAAGTAGCCTAAGGGTGGGGTCTGAGCCGCCTTGCAGCCCTAACCCTCAGGGGCAGAGTGAGACCTGTTTTGGCACCCTGGGTAAGTGGATAGCCACTCCAG
The DNA here is from genome assembly GCF_027406575.1 of Nycticebus coucang. NCBI lineage: Eukaryota > Metazoa > Chordata > Mammalia > Primates > Lorisidae > Nycticebus > Nycticebus coucang. Next base: position 100,948,031 of record NC_069783.1, on the reverse strand, counting down.
CAGTGATTCCAGAAAGAAAGCTGGGAAAGCTTCTGCTCAGCAAGTTTACAAGTTCAAAGTGCCTTTTAAGTGGGCTGAAGAGAGATTTAGGGTGTCTACCTGCTGGGGTTTGAGAAATCAGCTGCCTCCAGTCGTATCAGAACTGTGACTAACATCTCATACCCCATAAGACCACGTGTTGCCCAGACAATATTCAATAACATATACAAACTGCTTTGTTTTTGGTTGTGTATTTTTTTCTTTTTTTTTTTTTTGTTTGTTTATTTTGACGTTGTTGATGTTCTTTTGTTTTTTAATTTCAATCTTTTCCATACAGATCCCTTTTTCTTTCTCAATTTTTCTAGTTTAATTATAATTTCCCATTGCTGCCTTTTTCAATAACTACAACTTCATTTTTGCTAGTGTTTCTACCGCTATCATTTGGTTTTTCACCCCATTGTATCCCCGTAAAGTTTTCTGTTTGCTTGTTTTGGTTTGATTTATAGCATTTTTGTCTTTCCTCTCTACTTGGTGGAGGTGGGGTACTGTGTCTGATCAGGTTAGCAAAGAGCTGCTGACCTCAAGGGAACCACCCAACTGGGGCACCCCCAGAAGGTGGGGTTTTTTAAGGTTGTGTCAAAGTACCCTACTGTACACCTATATTGCCCTGTCTCCCTCTTTCTGTGCCTCTCTTCTTTTTGTCAATATTCCTTATCCCCACCCCCTCTCCTTTCTCTTTCTTTTTTTTTTTTTTTTTTTTTCTTATCACTCGGTCCTCCTTTCTTTCATCCCTTTTTTGCTCTTCAATCTTCTCACCCTTCTGGTCCTGTAACCCTTAGTCCACAGGCACAAGATCTTAAAGAGCAAGAGGAAGTGCAAGGAAAATTAGGGCAAGGAAACAGATAAAAGAAATCACTCATGAGGAAGAATCAGCAGAAAACTCCAGGCAACATGAAGAACCAGTCCAGAACAACCCCGCCAAGGGACCATGAGGTAGCTACTGCAGAGGATTCCACCTATACAGAAATGTTAGGAATGACAGAAAGGAGATTTAGAATACACATGTTGAAAACAATGAAAGAAATGATGGAAACAATGAAGGAAACTGCTAATAAAGTGGAAAATAACCAAAAGGAAATCCAAAAACAGAATCAAATCAGAGATGAACGATATGAAGAATATAAAAAGGATATAGCAGAGCTGAAGGAAATGAAACAGTCAATCAGGGAACTTAAAGATGCAATGGAAAGTATCAGCAACAGGTTAGACCATGCAGAAGAAAGAATTTCAGAGGTAGAAGACAAAGTTTTTGAGATAACTCAGATAGTAAAAGAGGCAGAAAAGAAGAGAGAGAAAGCAGAACGTTCACTGTCAGAATTATGGGACTTTATGAAGCGTTCCAACATACGAGTTATAGGAATTCCAGAAGGGGAAGAAGAATGCCCCAGAGGAATGGAAGCCATACTAGAGAATATTATAAAAGAAAATTTCCCAAACATCACCAAAGATTCTGACACACTGCTTTCAGAGGGATATCGGACCCCAGGTCACCTCAACTCTAACCGAGCTTCTCCAAGACACATTGTGATGAACCTGTCCAAAGTTAAGACCAAAGAAAAGATTCTGCAAGCTGCCAGGAGTAAGCGCCAGTTGACCTACAGGGGCAAATCCATCAGAGTGACCGCAGACTTCTCTAATGAAACTTTCCAAGCAAGAAGACAATGGTCATCTACCTTTAATCTACTTAAACAGAACAATTTTCAGCCCAGAATTCTGTACCCTGCTAAGCTAAGCTTCAAAATTGATGGACAAATCAAATCATTTATGGATATACAAACATTGAGGAAATTCGCCACAACAAGACCAGCTCTACAGGAAATACTTCAACCTGTTCTGCATACTGACCACCACAATGGATCAGCAGCAAAGTAAGAACTCAGAAATCAAAGGACAGAGCCTAACTTCCACACTGATGCAAAAGATAAAACTAAGCAATGGACTCTCACCAAATAAGACGAATAGAATACTACCACACTTATCAATTATCTCCATAAATGTTAATGGCTTGAATTCCCCACTGAAGAGACATAGATTGGCTGACTGGATTAAAAAACACAAGCCATCCATTTGCTGTCTGCAAGAAACACACCTGGTTTCAAAAGACAAATTAAAGCTCCGAGTCAAGGGATGGAAGACAATTTTTCAGGCAAATGGCATTCAGAAGAAAAGAGGAGTTGCAATCTTATTTTCAGATACATGTGGATTTAAAGCAACTAAAGTCAAAAAAGACAAAGATGGTCACTTTATATTGGTCAAGGGAAAACTACAACAAGAAGACATTTCAATTCTAAATATTTATGCACCCAATTTAAATGCTCCCAGATTCTTGAAGCAGACCTTACTCAGTCTGAGCAATATGATATCTGATAATACCATCATAACAGGGGACTTTAACACACCTCTTACAGAGTTGGACAGATCCTCTAAACAGAAATTAAACAAAGATATAAGAGATTTAAATGAGACCCTAGAACAACTATGCTTGATAGACGCATATAGAACACTCCATCCCAAAGATAAAGAATATACATTCTTCTCATCACCCCATGGAACATTCTCCAAAATTGATCATATCCTGGGACACAAAACAAATATCAACAGAATCAAAAGAATTGAAATTTTACCTTGTATCTTTTCAGACCATAAGGCACTAAAGGTGGAACTCAACTCTAACTAAATGCTCGACCCCACCCAAAGGCATGGAAATTAAACAATCTTCTGTTGAATAACAGATGGGTGCAGGAAGAAATAAAACAGGAAATCATTAACTTCCTTGAGCATAACAACAATGAAGACACAAGCTACCAAAACCTGTGGGATACTGCAAAAGCAGCTTTGAGAGGAAAATTCATTGCTTTAGATGCCTACATTCGAAAAACAGAAAGAGAGCACATCAACAGTCTCACAAGAGATCTTATGGAATTGGAAAAAGAAGAACAATCTAAGCCTAAACTCAGTAGAAGAAAAGAAATATCCAAAATCAAATCAGAGATCAATGAAATTGAAAACAAAAGAATCATTCAGAAAATTAATGAAACAAGGAGTTGGTTTTTTGAAAAAATAAATAAAATAGATAAACCATTGGCCAGACTTACTAGAAATAGAAAAGTAAAATCTCTAGTAACCTCAATCAGAAACGATAAAGGGGAAATAACAACTGATCCCGCAGAGATACAAGAGATCATCTCTGAATACTACCAGAAACTCTATGCCCAGAAATTTGACAATGTGAAGGAAATGGATCAATATTTGGAATCACACCCTCTCCCTAGACTCAGCCAGGAAGAAATAGACCTCCTGAACAGACCAATTTCAAGCAGTGAGATCAAAGAAACAATAAAAAAGCTTCCAACTAAAAAATGCCCTGGTCCAGATGGCTTCACTCCAGAATTCTATCAAACCTTCAAGGAAGAGCTTATTCCTGTACTGCAGAAATTATTCCAAAAAATTGAGGAAGAAGGAATCTTCCCCAACACATTCTATGAAGCAAACATCACCCTGATACCAAAACCAGGAAAAGACCCAAACAAAAAGGAGAATTTCAGACCAATCTCACTCATGAATATAGATGGAAAAATTCTCAACAAAATCCTAGCCAATAGATTACAGCTTATCATCAAAAAAGTCATTCATCATGATCAAGTAGGCTTCATCCCAGGGATGCAAGGCTGGTTTAACATACGCAAGTCCATAAACGTTATCCACCATATTAACAGAGGCAAAAATAAAGATCACATGATCCTCTCAATAGATGCAGAAAAAGCATTTGATAAAATCCAGCATCCTTTTCTAATTAGAACACTGAAGAGTATAGGCATAGGTGGCACATTTCTAAAACTGATTGAAGCTATCTATGACAAACCCACAGCCAATATTTTACTGAATGGAGTTAAACTGAAAGCTTTTCCTCTTAGAACTGGAACCAGACAAGGTTGTCCTCTGTCACCTTTACTATTCAACATAGTGCTGGAAGTTCTAGCCAATACAATTAGGCAAGACAAGGAAATAAAGGGAATCCAAATGGGAGCAGAGGAGGTCAAACTCTCCCTCTTTGCTGACGACATGATCTTATACTTAGAGAACCCTAAAGACTCAACCACAAGACTCCTAGAAGTCATCAAAAAATACAGTAATGTTTCAGGATATAAAATCAATGTCCACAAGTCAGTAGCCTTTGTATACACCAATAACAGTCAAGATGAGAAGCTAATTAAGGACACAACTCCCTTCACCATAGTTTCAAAGAAAATGAAATACCTAGGAATATACCTAACAAAGGAGGTGAAGGACCTCTATAAAGAAAACTATGAACTCCTCAGAAAGGAAATAGCAGAGGATATTAACAAATGGAAGAACATACCATGCTCATGGATGGGAAGAATCAACATTGTTAAAATGTCTATACTTCCCAAAGCAATCTACCTATTCAATGCCATTCCTATCAAAGTACCTACATCGTACTTTCAATATTTGGAAAAAATGATTCTGCGTTTTGTATGGAACCAGAAAAAACCCCGTATAGCTAAGGCAGTTCTTTGTAACAAAAATAAAGCTGGGGGCATCAGCATACCAGATTTTAGTCTTTACTACAAAGCCATAGTGGTCAAGACAGCATGGTACTGGCACAAAAACAGAGACATAGACACTTGGAATCAAATTGAACACCAAGAAATGAAACTAACATCTTACAACCACCTAATCTTCGATAAACCAAACAAGAACTTACCTTGGGGGAAAAACTCCCTATTCAATAAATGGTGTTGGGAGAACTGGATGTCTACATGTAAAAGACTGAAACTGGACCCACACCTTTCCCCACTCACAAAAATTGATTCAAGATGGATAAAGGACTTAAATTTAAGGCATGAAACAATAAAAATCCTCAAAGAAAGCATAGGCAAAACACTGGAAGATATTGGCCTGGGGGAAGACTTCATGAAGAGGACTGCCATGGCAATTGCAACAACAACAAAAATAAACAAATGGGACTTCATTAAACTGAAAAGCTTTTGTACAGCTAAGGAGACAATAACCAAAGCAAAGAGACAACCCACACAATGGGAAAGGATATTTGCATATTTTCAATCAGACAAAAGCTTGATAACCAGGATCTATAGAGAACTCAAATTAATCCACATGAAAAAAGCCAACAATCCCTTATATCAATGGGCAAGAGACATGAATAGAACTTTCTCTAAAGACGACAGACGAATGGCTAACAAACACATGAAAAAATGTTCATCATCTCTATATATTAGAGAAATGCAAATCAAAACATCCCTGAGATATCATCTAACCCCAGTGAGAATGGCCCATATCACAAAATCTCAAAACTGCAGATGCTGGCGTGGATGTGGAGAGAAGGGAACACTTTTACACTGCTGGTGGGACTGCAAACTAGTACAACCTTTCTGGAAGGAAGTATGGAGAAACCTCAAAGCACTCAACCTAGACCTCCCATTCGATCCCACAATCCCATTACTTGGCATCTACCCAGAAGGAAAGAAATCCTTTTATCATAAGGACACTTGTACTAGACTGTTTATTGCAGCTCAATTTACAATCGCCAAAATGTGGAAACAGCCTAAATACCCACCAACCCAGGAATGGATTAACAAGCTGTGGTATATGTATACCATGGAATACTATTCAGCCATTAAAAAAAATGGAGACTTTACATCCTTCGTATTAACCTGGATGGAAGTGGAAGACATTATTCTTAGTAAAGCATCACAAGAATGGAGAAGCATGAATCCTATGTACTCAATCTTGATATGAGGACAATTAATGACAATTAAGGTCATGGGGGGGAAGCAGGAAGAGGGATGGAGGGAGGGGGGTGTGGCCTTAGTGTGTGTCACACTTTATGGGGGCAAGACATGATTGCAAGAGGGACTTTACCTAACAATTGTAATCAGTGTAACTGGCTTATTGTACCCTCAATGAATCCCCAACAATAAAAAAAAAAAAGGAAAAAAAAAAAAAGAATCCATAAAGTAAACAGTGACATTTTGGGGTGGGGAGTGGTAGGAGTTCTTGAGATCACACAGAGTGACAGGACATGGGAGCCCTGAGCAGACAGTATAGCCCTTGGAGGAAATGAGCAAAAGAGCTTCTAGCAAGACTGCAGTTATAAAATGGAAGGTCTACTTTGGTTCTTTGAGGACCCTCCATGCTTTTTTCCAAAGGGATCGTATTAGTTTGCAATCCCACCAACAGTGTAAAAGTGTTTCCTTCTCTCCACACTCTCACAGGCATCTGCAGCTTTGAGATTTTGTGATGTGGGCCATTCTCCCTGGGGTTAGGTGATATCTCAAGATGGTTTTGATTTACATTTCTCTGACGATCAGGGATGATGAACATTTTTTTTTCATGTATTTGTTGGCCATTCGTCTGTCTTCTTCAAAAAAGGTTCTGTTCATATCTCTTGCCTAGTGATAAGTGGGATGATTTGCTCTTTTTTTTGTTGATTGATTTGAGTACTCTGTAGATTCTAGTTGTCAATCCTTTATCAATTTGTAACATGCAAATATCTTTTCCCTTTTTGAAGGTTGTCTGTTGCCTTGTGTCCTTAGCAGTGCAAAAGCTTTTTAGCTTAATTAAGTCCCATTTATTAATTTTTGTTGTTGATGTGATTGTCAATGGAGTCTTCTTCATAAAATTTTTCCCTAGGCTGATATCCTCAAGAGTTTTTCCCACACTTTCTTCTAGAATTTTTATCATTTTATGTCTTAAGTTTAAATCTTTTACCCTTTATGAGTCAGTTTTCATTAGTGGTGAGAGATGATGATACAATTTCGGTCTTTTACATGTGGTTGTCGAGTTCTCCCAACACCATTTATTGGATAAATATTCCTTTCCCCAGTGTATGCTTTTGTTTGGTTTATTGAAGATCAGATGATGATATTAGGCTGGTTTCATCTCTAGGTTCTCTATTCTGCTCCACAGATCTATGTTTCTATTTTTGTACCACTAACATACTGTTTTGCACTGTGGACTTGCAGTATAACCTGAAGTCTGGTAAACTGACCTATTTTCATTGCTAAGAATCACCGTGGCTATATGGAGATTTTTATGAAGAACTATTTTTTTCAAGTTCATCAAAGTATGATGTTGGTATTTTAATGGGGATTGCATTAAATGCGTAGATTGCTTTGGGATCCCACGATCTCATTACTAGGTATCTACCAGAAGAAAGAAAAAATCATTTTACTATAAAAACATTTGCACTAGAATGTTTATTGCAGCTTAATTTACAGTCACCAACCTGTAGAATCAACCTAAGTGCTGATCTACACACATGAATGGATTCATAAACTATAATATATGCAAACCATGGAGTACTATTCAGCCATAAATAAAAATGAAGACTTTACATCTTTTGTGTTCACCTGGATGGAGTTGGAGAACTTTACCTTAGTAAAGTATCACAAGAATGGAAAAGCAAGTATCCGATGCACTCAATAATAATACAAAACCAGTAGACAAACAAATACATGTCCACATGAGAAAAACACAATGAAACTCAAGTGGAGGGCAGGAGGAGGGAGGGGAGACAAAGGAGGGTGATTGGGGTGCTCTCACCTAATAGGCACAATGTATGGGTATATGGCACACCTCCTGAGTGAGGGACAGAACTACAACTTGAACTCTAATGAGCAAATGCAAATAATGGAACCTAATTGTCTATACTCTCATATTAATCTGAAACTTACAAAAGAAAATTACTGCAGTTATGTGAGGGGAAATGGACAGTGAGATTGTGAGAATTTAGGTTTAATTATAACCTGTATGGCAGTAATTCATTAAGCTCAATATTGCAGGACCATATTTTAAAGAAAAAAACAGACATATGGTCTGCCAAAGAATTTTTTCTGATTTGTGAGCTTATGTGTGAAAGTCTTTAAATAAGTCTTAAAATGAAGCCATTGGAAGGAAGACAATAAAGTGTGTGTTAATGAGCAGTTCCATCTGTGTGCAAGGGGGGCTGGACCCTGCTGGCACTCAGGGAGGCAGCGTGGACACACCTCAGCGCTGGCTCCCCCAGGGCCAACACGCTGGCTTTTCAGTCTTCAGCTCTTGTTAGCCACTGTTGATGGCTGATTCTGGTGCTGTCAACTTCCCTATGCTTCAGGCGGGTTACAGATGTGAAACAGAACAGAGAAAGATCTTAGTGGGGAAGCTCAGGTGCGTGGAGCACAGTGCCTTTGGAAGGTTCAGTGAGGGCCACCCCTGAGCATCGGCTGTGCAGCTCCAATGTGTAGTCTTTACAGAGTGCCATGATCACTCCAGTCTACGAACGTGTGACATGATCTGAGGGATGAGCAGAGGCACCCCAGACCACCTGTTCACTGTGGTACTACAGTCCATTGCTTTGTCTGCACTTCGAGCTGGCCCCAGTCCCAGGAAGAGTCACCTGTCTGGCCTCTGCGGTCTCCTTCTGAGCAGAGCTACTGTTTCTCTAACCACCGGTTGGATTCATCTCGGTAATTCCCACTCTACTTTTTTAAAAAATATCTGCAGTGAGCAGGGCGCTGGCCCCATATACCGAGGGTGGCGGGTTCAACCCAGCCCCGGCCAAACTGCAATAAAAAAAATAGCCGGGCGTTGTGGCGGGCACCTGTAGTCCCAGCTACTCGGGAGGCTGAGGCAGGAGAATCGCCTAAGCCCAGGAGTTGGAGGTTGCTGTGAGCTGTGTGACGCCACGGCACTCTATCGAGGGCAATAAAGTGAAACTCTGTCTCTACAAAATAAATAAATAAATAAAAATAAAAAATATCTGCTTTGTCAGCAGATACATGTATCTGTAGCCACAGGTCTGACCCTGGGTCGCCAGTTTGCGCCACACCAAGATGAAAAATGGGAGTGTGCTCTTTCACCAGCCGGCCGGGAAGGGCTGCCATCAGCACCCAGCAGCCAAGGATTTTGACCTTGGATGCTGGCAAGAGATGGCCCACAGGGCATGCCGGCGGCAAGGCCTGGTGAGAGTGCTGCTCTCTTTCTTCCTTCTTATTTCTCCTCTTGTTTGGGAGTTACAAAGAATTCAAGCCGGCTTGAAGTAGTGTAGATCATACCAGTGCACAGAAGAATGAAAGAACTGTATTGTGTTGGTCATTTAGTTTCTGGGTTACAGATATTTCCACGTTCCTAATTTAATCTGAATTCAGATTTGCCCATACTCTTGTATCCCTGTCAAATCTAACAGTATTAAAATGCAAATTTACAAACAGCATGTGTAATTTTACAGAAGACTTACTACATGGTGCCATCTGAGCCCATCTCTAAAAACTGCCTTTGAAAAATCTAAGACAAATTTATTTCAATTGTTTGCCTTCTTAGGGTATGATAATAGATCATTTCTAAAGAGTTCACTACATCATCAGCTTGAGATTAAAATTATCCATCTTCTTTTTTGCTTCATAACAGCTTTCTGCTTTACATGCCGACCCAGAGCGTTTACAAGGATGTTGCAAACACCGTGTGCCCATCGCCAGCTTTACCTTTCCTTCCTGAGGGGACCCACCTTGTTTCTCTCATACCTGAATCTACTTTCTCCTTCCCAGATTCCTTGGAAGTAAACCCCAGGTATCACAGCGTTGCATCTCTAAACAGATGTGCCGTGTGCAGCTCCAGAAGTCAAGGATTCTGTTTTTTAAAAACGCAGCCTTACTTTTCACCTGTTTTGTGGGTCTCTGTCATGTTTCATTGTCTGCAGGGATATCCTCCTGCTCCTGTTCTCTGTTTCCCTTATGCTAATGTGGGAGGGTTCAGCCACGATTCCTTTTTGTTTCTTTTTATAACCATGAGTATGATTTTCGTTTGTTTATTTTTAGTAAAAGGAGTTTTTCTGAACATATTGGCAGGAGCAGGTAGCCAGCATAGCTCATCTAATACCTGTTGTTTTTGCAAATGGTCAAAATCAGCTGTATGCTGGATCTACGCCCCTGCTTTTGTTTTTTAATTGGCAAATAATAACTGCGTGTATTTATAGGATACAATGTGATGTTTTGATCTATAGCTTACATTGCAGAAAGATTTATTGGAGCCAATTAACAAATCCATTACCTCACCAGGTTATCATTTTGTTGTAGTGAGGATGTAAACAATCTATGCTTTTAGCACTTTTGAAACAGGCAAATTACCAGCTGCCCTCCCTTGCCTTTACCTGGGCCTTCTCTTCTCTTTGTTCTTACTGTCCCTGTCTCCTGCACTAATTGGATTCTATTTGCAATTTTTCTCTCCAAGAGGATCTCTGTTTTTGGAAAGGAGTTGAATTTGTGGGTTTGTTGAGTGTATGGGCCTGGCTTCTCCGACACCCTTAGGCCTTGCACCTCAGTCTCTTGCACAGGAATGCTGCCAGCAGCTTCCCAGGTCATGTGGCCCACCCCCACAGGCCTGCTGCAGGAGGGGTGCTGGGATTGCCTCCCCTCCAGCTTCCTCTGCACGAGCACCCATGCCATGCTGGTCTGGGGCTGCAGGTGGTCCCATGCCGAGTGCCTGTACTCAGGGTCTGTGCAGATTCCTTACTGCCCACCTACTTCTCTGGGAGATGTCTGCATATCTTAAGTCGTGCTGTCTGTCAATGGGAAAAAAACCCAAACTCTGTAAAGTAATTTGAAGAGCTTTATTTTGAGCTGAATGTGTGTGAATGCCAGCCTGATGAACAGCAGCCAGGAGCACATGGACTCAAGAGAAAATGTGTCCAAGGTGGCCAGTTTGGTTTTGTACACTCATGGAAACAGGAATTACATGTCAAATCATAAATCAGTACATGGAAATTGAACACTGGTTTGGCTCCAAACAGTAGGACATCTCAAAGCGGGGGCTTACAGGTCATAGGTGGATTTAAAGATTGTTTGATTTGTAATTGATAAAAAGAAATGAAGCTTTGTCTAAAGGATTGAAATGTTTTAAGATAAGGAAGTCTATTAATCAAAGACAAGTCACTAGATATATACTAAACTTAAGTGATCTGTCAAGCAAATTGATGGCCTGCAAGTGTGGTTTAACTTTCCTCTTGCACGGCCTTAGGTGCTGTTAGTGATTTAGTATCTTGTCCTTAGAAAGAGTAACTCAGAAGGAAGGAAGATCGCAGGGTGTGGCCAGCAACTCAGCTTTAAGATCTGTCTGGGGTCTCCTTGGCTAAGAGAGGGTCCATTCAGTAGGATTTCACATATCCTGAGTGCTTTGTTTGCTTTTATGGGAAAATCCTGGAAATTCAAAACCTACCAGGCTGCCCCAACCATCTCTGCAGTATTATTTATAGATAGACACGCAGGGGAAAGCAGAGAACAGTGTGAGATGCTAAGAGAATTAAAGCAAGTGTTATAATGGGCTCATGTTTCTTAAACTAAGTTTAGCCTAAAGCTGTCTCCTTACATATTTTAAATTCAGCCTAAAAGTTTCTTCCTATATATGAACTGTAACCTAACTGGATATGTAAACAGACTGTAAACTGTTCTTGTAACAAGCTATAGGAGACTGAGCCCCATGCTTATAGGAACGGTCACCGGTTCTCGAGGAAGGCTTGGGAATGAGACAATCTGCTGGCTGGCATGGAGATGTTTTACAGCCTTGAAACAAGCCTCAAGCAACTTAATGCTCTATACAAGATAAGATCAGTTGCTTATTAGTAAGCAGGTGTTGGACTTTGAACATTTGTGGTGCGTCAGGGTGGGAGTCAAGCCCACTGGGAAAGAGCGCATAGTGATCCTTAAGCACATAGCCCTTGTATGGGCACTCCCCTACACCTGTTGTATATTGTTTCAATAAAAAGCCACGGGGCAGGTTACTCAGGCTCTCCTGCACTGATGGGGAGTCTCACCACTTGCAAGCTTGTACTTTCAATGCGTGTACTGGCTGTTCCCTGCATGCAGCGCGGGTGACCACAGCGGCACCAACACAAGCAGCCAGTGTCAGCCAACCACAGGCAGCCAACTGTCAAAGTGTGTTCAAATAAGCCAAATGCCCAGCCGTGACCAATCCTGTTTCGGTATCTCACTTACACTCTCTGAGCATCACCTTCCTTTTTCTGTGCATACATGTCATCTGACCAAGTGGCAGCCCCAGGGTCCTCTGAACCTATTCTGATTCAGGTGGAGGAAGGGGGGGAATGAATCACCCACCTTTTTTTCCTCCTGGGGCTAAACAACTGGTAGGAAATAAAAGATGCATGCAGTTAATGGTATTTGTAGTTTGAAACACATTTTCTTTTCCTGAAGGGAAAGAGTATAGCAGACCAAGGAGGTGTAAAGTCAGGTAATTAAACAATTTGAATTTAAAAGACCCTAATTGGTAACCTTTACACATGGTTGCTTCCTATTTTAGTAAGTGAATTGGTGAAGTTTCAAAATTGCATTTTTAAAAATCAGTGCAGAGACCATAGAAGTTATTTTAATTTTTTAATTTAACTGCTTTTTTGCAGTCTGCAAACTTGCCTTGCACAGATCATCTTACGTGGGGCTCGCAGCATCTGTGTGCAGAAGGTGGGCATGAGAGACGGGCTGCATGAATGGCAAGAACCAGGTACTTCTCAAGGTACCAAGTCTGGACTTAAGCTCCATGTTCTAGGAATAAAGAATATCTCCAAAACCTTTTTACATAGCACAATTTCCTGCTACTTTACCCAGGTTAAAAGTGTTGCAGAGAGCTGAAGACAAAGTGCAGGCTAAGGCCCTGGCTCTGACTCACTGTATGCCCCAGTCCAGTTCCCACCAGGCAACAGGCAGGCTTGGACCCTCAATGCCGGGATGTGGAGGAGGAAGTGGTTTATTTTTCTTTCTTCCAAGCTCTACATTTTTTCCCCCACAGACATCACTCATTTTACCGAGAGAAGCTTTTGCTAGCAACTGCAACTTCTAGAGAAATAATTCACTGTGAAAATAATTTATTTTCTTCTCCAAATGTGCAAGATAATTCCATTTGTCCTGCAGTTATACAATCAGAGTCTTAGCAGAGAAGAAGGGCAGAAATGGCTGTTTAGTAGGCAAAGGACAATCTTGGCCTTCTGTATCATCTGAAAAAGCACTTCTCACATTTGAAAGAGCTGAGGATCTTGTTAAAATGTCTATATTCAGGAGATCTGGGAAAGGGCTCCAGAGGCTGCCCTTCCTTCAAACAGCCTCCCTGGTGACGCCAATCCTATGGACCACATTTGGAAAAGCAAAGCCCTAACCAGCCGCTGGAAGTCATCTGGGGGTCTTGTGAATACTCAGATTGCTGGTCTGACCTGAGAGTAGCTAATCCAGCAGGCCAGGGGAGGGGCTTGGGAATTAGCATTTGTAACGAGCCCTCCAGATGATGCTGGTTCTGTTAGTCAAAGGACACACTTTGAAAACCACTGCTCTAATGAATCTTTTAATAATGCTTGTCAACCTTAAATGATGAGATTCAGAAAATATGATTAAGTACAGAGTTTGAGTGCAAAGCTTGAGGGTAGCCGCCTAGGAACACCCACTCCAAAGGAATAGGGTCAGTGTTCCAAAGTGGAGAGGTTAAGATTTCCTTTACATAACAATTTTGGTGGGATCACAATCTTTTCCTCACAAGACCAGTGCATACCCACAGCAATTTGATTGGTTGCAGATTGCTACATTCCTAGGAAGATGACTTTATTGCTCCATAGGAGGGATGATTCTGGCACCATTTGGCCTTAATTATTTACAGGAAAAATAAAAGGCAGAAGGCCAGCTGCTTGCCACCTGAAACAGGTTGCATAATCACATTCCTCTCCAGGCTCGGAATAAAGTTCCAACAGCTTTGAGTCTACATTATTTAATTTTATATGCCTAAGGTTATTTGTATGCTCATTTTAAGTCCTGAAGATGAAAAAATTTCTTAAATAGCCACACTATCCAATCTTAAATTCAAACACCATAGAAACTGGAAATGTTTGTGTGTTTATTTTCTTTTGGGGGGAGGGGGTTTGAACCCACCACCTTTGGCATAATGGGCCAGCGCCCTACTCCTTTGAGCCACAGGTGCCACCCTGTGTGTTTATTTTCATCCCCACACCTATGGTTGTGGATTGGGCCACTGGGTTTGGGTGGGAATATTCATTTTTTTCAGAGTTGACAATAAATAGTTGCTTAATTTAATCAGCCACAGTAACACACTGAATTTAGTACGATTCATAGTCAATTTTCTGAGTTGTAGCAAGTTGGAAAGATGTGTTTAAATGGACTATACCAGCAAGCGGCTCCTTTGTTTCCCAGAAGATGAGGGTGCGATTTCCCTGCACAGCACCAGAGCTCAGCCATGCTGCCTGCATTTTACAACTGCTGGAACATTAAGAAACTAAGTAGAAACATTGAATGTTGGTGTCTGGCCGTTATTTGAGCGAAACTGGGTGGTCTGCATAAGAACATAATAATTGTCATGCATTGTGATTTACCAGATGGCAATTCCAGAGTTGAAAGGTCTTAACTCTGAAAGAAAACAATGATGGATATGTAAGAAATAAATACGTCTTTAAAGTACATATGTATTGAACATTTTACTTAACATAAACATGTCACAGGAATCCAGTTGAAAATATGAGTAAAGTTTGCATTTATCATTATGTGCAGATCAAGAGGATCTGCTGTGAGTGATGCCTTCACTTTTGTGCCTAGGTCAGATCTGGTGCTGCCCTGAGAAGCCACCTGTCCCTCCACCTGCTCAAGGGGCCACATCTTTCTTTCTCACGCCCATCCTGCCTCCGAGCTTAGCAATAGCAAAGAGTCTCTTTGCTCCTCACTGTCACTTTCAAATCTTAATACTCTATTTCCTGACCACCCCCTCGTCCCCCACCCAACTTCTGTCCTAAAGGAAAAGCCTTGTGGCCCATGCTACAGACGATCCCACCCAACCTTGATTCATAGAGGTCTCCCCTGAGGCCACCTCACCTCATTCCCTGGTGAACTTTGCTCCTGGCACACAACCAGTCTTTCCAGTGCTATTACTATTATAATTTTTGGCTTGTGCATGGACAAGCCCTCCAATACCTGGCCTCTTAGGGGTGCCTCCTTTCTGCCAGGACATCAGCTGCCACTTCCCATCACATCACAGACCCCATCAAGATCATATCTGTGCCCCACTGTAATCTCAATTCCAAGCATCCAATTCCCTGGCCCCTGCCTCCTCTTTCTGGCTGTGAACCTCCACACCAGCAATTCCACCATCCCTCTGGGACCTACAGCTCACTGGTGCTGGGTTTGCTGTGAACCCCTCTTACTCTCCATCCTGGAGTTCCTCCCACCCGCCCTGGTCCCAGAACCCACCGTTTTAATCACCCCCTCCCATACCCATTCAATACTTTTGCTCACTTTCCCACAGTCATGTTAGCCTGCACAAAATCCAAACCCAGTTAAATCCAACCCTGCCAGTGCCTCACCTATGCCCCTGCACTTGAACTTACTAGAGAAAAACTCCTACCTGGACTAACTGGCCTCACGTAAGTGGAAGATTATCAACCTCAAGAGGTCCTTGAGATCTGCCTGGATTTAGTCTCCCTCTATCCTCAAAGACTATGTCATCCTTCTCCTCTCTCCTCAAACTTGCAGCCCCTCTCCTCTCAGCCTGGCTCTCTCCATCTGACTCACCGTGTTGTCTTTCTCCTCTCAGAAAGCAAAGTGGAACCAGGGCTGTTGTCACTACACTGTCTTCACCATGAAAGCCGAGCCAAGCATACGGTAGGTGCTCAATAAACACTGAACAAATGAGTAAGTATACCACAAAATGATAAGTTCATAAAACCCCAAATATTTCATGAGAAATACAATGACTGCTTCTTATTTATCAACTATACCATGAATATTTAAAACCTCATCCACATAAGAAAATTGTAATAACCAAGATATCCTCACTGGTGTGGAGGTAGAAGGCCGAAAAAACACCTGTCACCAGGGTTTCTTGCAGCAGCCTCTGTGGATCCCAAAGGAAATGAAGCACCATCGCCCTCTGCAAGTTTATGTGACCACTTTCCTCTTCACACTTCTCTCACCCGGCGCATCTGAGTTGGATTCTCTTAGGACTTGGACTTTGTTCCATGCAAAGTGTGAGAGGTCCTGTGGCCTTAAATCGCCTCAACAGTGTCAGTTTCACCCAGGCTGTCCTGTCCACTCCTGATATTCACGGGCAGCCTGACAGACCACACAATTAACCAGCAGGAGCTATGGAAAATGATGACCACAGTTCAAATGATTTTAGAACAACTTTTATTCAGATGCTTCTTTTTAAAAACTCCCTCATATATAATCTTCAACTGTAGGAATAATAACAGTGGCTGCCATCTATGTTAATCACTCTGACTGGTGTTTCATGTGAATTAACCAATTCTTAGTCCTGCAATGTTGCAGAAAAGTTAAATTTCAAAAAAGTAGACATTCAGACACTCAACGCCACCATTTTTACCACAGTTTCATAACCAATCCCGAAGACCAGTTGGTAGCAGTGGCCTCTGATGGCTATTCTGGGTGTGTGCCCAGGATGTCAGCTCTTACCCTCATCCACAGGCCTGTGTTGCTCCCCAGAGGCCTTTGTTCTTTAAAGGCCCCCATCCACTATCTAAGAAATCACATCTCTCACACTCAGAAGCCCAGCACAGGTGTCCCCAAGTCTGAATGATTCTGTCTGAAATAGTACACTTGAGTTACAAAAGGAGCAAAGTGGCCCTTGACAGTCAGAAACCTTGGGGTGGGTACATCCTATCCAAGTACCCACCTCTAGTTGTCCATGGGTAACTGCTAGCTTCACACTCACATACACACATACGGACACAGAAACACACATATATATACATACCCTTATACTCATGTGCACATACACACATGTGAACAAATACACATGCACTTGTACATAGAACACATACATACATTACACACATACACTCACAAGCACACACAAACACATACATACACACATACACCTACACATAGAAACACACATACACACATGCACAAATACAGACACACACATACACATGTACACCTATACATAGAAACACACATGCATACACACACACACTCACATGCACACACATGCATACCGCTTTCCCAGTGACAAGCAACCATTTCTCTGAATGAGCAGGGGACTTTTTCTTAACCGCTCCACACTATCTGGGTGGCCCTTGCTCACAGTATAGTTAGCACTTCACAAGACTTCATATTATTTTGCAGAGCAGGGACTATTCCCTTTCTTTTTCCTTGGTGCATTTTCAAATATGCTGCCTGGGTGCTATAAATAAGAAAAGAACTTGAACAGCTAAGCAGGAACTTCTAAAGGGCCAATCATTGGCCACAGAGAGACTCAGCAGAAGCTTCCAAATAATTTTTTGTGAGAAAACTCAGTTAAATTATTAAACAGGTGCTCGCCACCCTCACTCCCAATCTCTGGAATGAAGGCTGGTGGCTTTGTTCTTCCAGTTCAAATTATGCACAGAAGATTCAGATAAGGGAGTATTTGGCCTAAGCCAAGGAGATGCTATCCCTTTTGCATGAGATAACACATCTGAGTCTTGCTTCAGAAACTGTTAGGACTAGCACAGAGCAGAACTGAAAACACAACCAGTTCTCTGGGATGGGTCTGTACTTAGGAAAAGTGTGACAAAAACAGGTATTGACAAAAGTGATACAGTCAAGCAAGTGAAACCTATGGTCATATTAGTCCAATGGGTATGGCCAAATATGTCCCGTGGTAGACATGATGAGTACTCTGTCACCACCCCCAGCTCTCTCCTCATTCTAGACTCACAAGACAGCATTTAAGTTTTGAGTTTTGAGTTTTGAGTTTAAGTGGGGACATGTGACTAGGTCTGTCCAATGAAGAGTGGTCAGACATGCACATGTCATTTTCAAGCTGAAGAATCCATGCCTTATTCTGCAGTATCCCTGCCCAGAGCAGGAAAGATTGAAGGAGCCTGGATAACTGAGTCACTATGTGGAGGATGTGACCTTAAGGAGTAGCCCAAACCCATGGTGTAAGTGAAAACACACTTTTGTGTGTATAGTTTGTGTGATTTGGGGCTTGTATACTGCCATGACATAGCCTAATCTGACCTAACTAACAGAAGATTGCAAAAAATTCAGAAACACACTGAAAGTATAAGCCCATGTCTAGAATGCCCAACAGAGAAAAAAAATCTCATGAAAGGTCCTAAAGACAACCCTCAACACTCCAATTCTACAAATATGCCAGTGAGGAAATAAGGAGTGAGGATACTCAAAACAATGAGGCTTCTTGAATCACAGAGCTCTCCGATAAACTTAGAAATAAAATAAATCTGGATTTAAAAAATGGAATAGAATAGAGAACCAAGAGATGAATCCAGCTACTTACCGCTATTTGATTTTTGACAAGCCAATTAAAAACATTCAGTGGGGAAAAGATTCCCTATTTAACAAATGGTGCTGGGTGAACTGGCTGGCAACCTGCAGAAGACTGAAATTGGACCCACACCTTTCACCATTAACTAAGATAGACTCTCATTGGATTAAAGATTTAAACTTAAGACATGAAACTATAAAAATACTAGAGGAGAATGCAGGGAAAACCCTTGAAGAAATTGGTCTGGGTGAGTATTTCATGAGGAGAACCCCCCGGGCAATTGAAGCAGCTTCAAAAATACACTACTGGGACTTGATCAAACTAAAAAGCTTCTGCACAGCTAAGAACACAGTAAGCAGAGCAAGCAGACAGCCCTCAGAATGGGAGAAGATATTTGCAGGGTATAACTCTGACAAAGGTTTAATAACCAGAATCCACAGAGAACTCAAACGCATCAGCAAGAAAAAAACAAGGGATCCCATCGCAGGCTGGGCAAGGGATTTGAAGAGAAACTTCTCTGAAGAAGACAGGCGCACGGCCTTCAGACATATGAAAAAATGCTCATCATCTTTAATCATCGGAGAAATGCAAATCAAAACTACTTTGAGATATCATCTAACTCCAGTGAGACTAGCCTATATCACAAAATCTCAAGACCAGAGATGTTGGCGTGGATGCGGAGAAAAGGGAACACTTCTGCACTGCTGGTGGGAATGCAAATTAATACATTCCTTTTGGAAAGATATATGGAGAACACTCAGAGATCTAAAAATAGATCTGCCATTCAATCCTGTAATTCCTCTGCTGGGCATATGCCCAGAAGACCAAAAATCACAACATAACAAAGATATTTGTACCAGAATGTTTATTGCAGCCCAATTCATAATAGCTAAGTCATGGAAAAAGCCCAAGTGCCCATCGATCCACGAATGGATTAATAAATTGTGGTATATGTATACCATGGAATACTATGCAGCCTTAAAGAAAGATGGAGACTTTACCTCTTTCATGTTTACATGGATGGAGCTGGAACATATTCTTCTTAGTAAAGTATCCCAAGAATGGAAGAAAAAATACCCAATGTACACAGCCCTACTATGAAACTAATTTGGGACTCTCACATGAAAGCTATAACCCAGCTACAACTTAACAATAGGGGGAAGTGGGAAAGGGGGGGGTGGGTAGAGGGAGGGGAATCGGTGGGATCACACCTGTGGTGCATATTACAGGGGTATTTGCGAAACTTGGTAAATGTAGAATGTAAATGTTTTGGCACAGTAACTGAGATAATGCCGGAAAGGCTATGTTAACCACTGTGATAAAAATGTGTCAAATGGTTTATGAAGTGAGTGTATGATGCCCCATAATCAGATCATTGTATACAGTTATGATTTAATAAAAAAATTAAAAAATAAATAAATAAATAAATAATGGACAGAGAATATTTGACCAAACATTAATTCAAATGAAGAACACCTAAAAGAAGAATCATTTCAGGAAAGCCAATACCTAAAAAGAAATAAAACTTGTTGAAAAGGCAATGGGTTAGCAAAATACCTTGGTTGGGTATAATCAAAGGAAATGAATGAAAAAGGACCACCAATTAGGGGTTAATAAAAGAAAAAGAAAGTACAACAGCTTAGCTGCTATTTTGCTTCCAACTTTGCTGTGAATGAGAAAGTAGAACCAGTATTAAGAAGACGTGCAAGGGGCCGAGGAAGGATGGCTGACTACAGACACTGGTCATCAGATCATCCCAAATAGGAGGAAAAGTTTTAGCGGAAAAAACACAGCCCAGATGAAATACTGAGGGAAAGGTGCCAGTATCTACCAGTACCAGATATCCCAGGGAAAAGTTGCAGACAGAATAAGAAGGAGCAAGATTTTGGCAGAAACTGAGCCCTGCGAGATTTGGAAGGTGGTGGAAAGGG
This sequence comes from Nycticebus coucang, assembly GCF_027406575.1. Classification (NCBI taxonomy): domain Eukaryota; kingdom Metazoa; phylum Chordata; class Mammalia; order Primates; family Lorisidae; genus Nycticebus; species Nycticebus coucang. The sequence goes on along the minus strand of NC_069783.1, from coordinate 100,927,758 downwards.
TATGGAGGAGTACTATTGACTTCCCCACACACACACCTGTGGCAGTCTGCCAGCTCTCTACCAAATCCAGGCACTGGAGCCACCGACAAACAGAGCTTCTTTGCAGCAGAGCTCTGAGCTGAAGGCCCACGTAGAGTTGCTGCCTCAAGCACACAACCAAGCCAAATGGTGGATGCCATATTGCCTGAGAACACATCTGATGTCTCTAGCCTGCCAGGGGAGCCACAGCCCCTCCTCGGCCCCTCCCCTGCATACTAGGGGAAGCAACCACAACTGGAAGGCTATTTCCACTCAGGACCAGCAAGAGTTCCACAAAGAACAATTAAACTAGGGCACCTGGGAGGAGATGCCCCACCTCTGACTTGGTGCCTATCATGCCAAGGCTTCCACAGAACTTGGAGCTCATTTGTCTCCCACTAAAAAGCCAGAGCACACCTCCCCTGAGAGAGGGAGGGGCTCAAAGCCCTCTTCCTGAGCTGCCTGTCTTTTCTGAGAGGAACTGCCCACCCTGGAGGCAAGTCCCTGGCACAACCACACCTCCTTCAGTGGAGTATTTCAGCCACAGCCCACAGTCAGCCTGGTAGCCCTGCACACAGCAGGTTGAGCTGCCTCTACCACCTCACCCAAACAGGATAGGAGCTAGGAATCTGGGTGCTTTTATGCACTTGAAAGACAGAGACCACTGTCATTGCCAAGACAGGGAGGTGTGCCTGGCATATGCATCCCACAGCTGCCTGCCTCTCATAATCTTATAAAGAGGGTCCATTCCAGCTCACAGTGCATCTGCCCTTCTCCTGCCTGAACACTCATCTATAGCAGAAGATCATTCATTCCTCACTATAACAGACAGCTTCTGAATGCAGGAGGAGATTCCTTGAAGAACTAAAAGTAGCCCTACATTTAATCCAGGAATCCCACTACTGGGTATCTACCCAGGGGAAGATTATATCAAAATGTGACACATATACTCATTGATTATTGCAGCACAATTCTCAACTGCAAAGACATGGAATCAACCTAAATGTCCATCAATGAATGATTAGACACTATTTGGGGGTGGGTGGGAGGGGATGAAGGCAGAGTCTCAAGCTGTCACCCTGGGTAGAGTGCCATGGCATCACAGCTCACAGCAATCTCAAACTCTTGAGCTTAATCCAATCTCTTGCTTCAGCCTCCCAAGTAGTTGGGACTACAGGCACCCACCATAATGCCTGGCTATTTTTGTTGTTATTGTTGTATTTATTGTTTTTTGGCAGGTCTGGGCTGGACCTGCCAGCTCTAGTGTATGTGGGTGGTGCCCTAGCCATGAAGCTACAGGTGCCAAGCTGATTAGACACTATTTTTAAAAACAAAAAGAAAAGGAGATATACTCTGTTTCATAATGTGAAAGCATGGTTATTCACCTGAGGTAGTGAGGGGGTAATTCTTGCTTTGAAAAAGAAGCCAAGCCATTAGATGACTTTCAAAGTCAAGTTCCATGCTGACATCAAAATCCTAGGATTCAAGCAGGGGTCCTCAAACTATGGCCCGCAGGCCACATGAGGCGATGTGATTGTATTTGTTCCCGTTTTTTTTTTTTTTTTACTTGAAAATAAGATATGTGAAGTGTGCATAGGAATTTGTTCATAGTTTTTTTTTTTTTAAACTATAGTCCAGCCCTCCAACAGTTTAAAAAGCCCGCTGTTTAAAAATTTTGAGGACCTCTGATTCAATGGTACTGTTCACAAAGAAGAAAGCACATAACCAGAGGTGTAAACCTGGAGGCAACCTTCTACAATATTTGGCTGATACAAAATGTTCTTTTTCTTTGCTTTGCTTTTCAGAATAAAGTTACATCCTTACCATGTGTAGCCCTTGAACCCACTTCCTGCTTGCCATTCTCTGTGGACCAGTACACCTTACCAGCTTAAGTCTCAGGGAGAAGTGAGATGGCTTCCTGTGGACAAAACTCTCTTATTTAAAAATGAAGCCTTTCAACATGATTTTACTGTTGCAGCTCCTCATGCTGGTGATGATTCTTGAGCTCAGGATCACACTCACCCATCCTGCACATGGAGGCATGCCCGGCTGCGGGGAGAATGGGGACTGAAGACCCCATTCTTGGCAAAGGAAAGCACCCTTAGAAAAAGGGGAAAATTAAAAAGTAAGCTAAGTGAGTCGGAACAAAGAAAAGTCAGCTAGTTCACATTTAAGCTAACCATTGCTAGCAAGCTTCCTGCCTTTTCTGAAATTCTAGCCTGTTGGGGATACAGCTTACAAACACCCTGCTGGGTCTGTGAGTACTCTGAGGAAAATAATGGCCATAGAAGAGACTGTGGCAAGTCCTAGAATAAGATACATCTTCTAGGGTGTTTCCTGCCCATTAAACAGGCGAAGCAGATACCCATTGTGGAGATTTGCATTTACCTGGGGCAGAGATCAAGGAAGTAGCTCCAGCTTTGAGATATAGGCAGAAGAGCTTATATCCCTTATCACAGAGGAAGATCCTCTGTGGTGGTGATGGGAGGAAAATGCCTCCCTCCTACCATTCCTCAGAGCAGATTTATGCTGGTGGCATTTTATTCCACAGGGAACTAGCAGAGTTTAACATCTCCCTAGAAATCTGTGTGTGTGTGATCTCAAGCAGGAGGCTCTCCCGATACAAGGCTCAGATTTCAGATTTCAGATTTCTGAAGGCTACTCTTAAGGTTAACAATAATAACAATAGGAACCAACATGCTCACTCCGAAACTGTTGGCATCTTTGTTCCCTCCCTCATCTTACCCTCTGGGCAAATAGACTTCAATAAAAGCAGAGTGGAGCAAACACTTGGTGCCATTACCAGAAGCCCATAAATGGGCAATGGACCCCTTAGCTCCCACCTTTAATTCTACTTTATGTCTCATGTCTTTTTCTTTATCATTGTTTCTAACTCTATATTTCTTCAGCTGCCAGTTTCCACAGATCTTAGGGGTCTCTGCTATCAGGAAGGGACCCTGACACTCGGACCTGACATGGAGCTGTACCCATGACTATTGATTGGATGCATTCGTGAATATTAGTTATTTGACTAATTAAGAAAATGTCTTACTTAACATTAAGATGGAATAAGTTTGTGAGATAATCTAAGTGTTTCTGGAAATGAGGTAAGTGTACATAGAAGACTTTCATTCTATTTTTAATGGCCTAAAGATATTTTAGAATTTTAAAATTCCAAAGGAAATATATTGTGTGCCAAACCTTTTACTTGTGTCCTTTTTGAGATGAGTTCTTGCTCTGTCACTGCTAGAGTGCAGTTGCATAATCATAGCGCACTGCAGCATTGAACTCCTGGTCTCAAGCAATCCTTCCAACTCAGACTTGAGTAGCTGGGACTACAGGGGCAAACCACTGTGGTTGGCTAATTTTTTATACAGAGAGGGTCTCACTGTTTTTTCCAGGCTGGTCTAGAACTCCTGGGCTCAAATGACCCTCCTGCCTAGGCCTACCAAAGTGCTGAGGAATTCTTGGAAGATGGCTGACTGGTAGCAACCCTCAGCAGAGGCTCCTGAGCAAAGGAAGAAAAACTGAATGGAATCAGACTCTATGAAGCCAAAGGTGGGGAGCTGAGCCAAGAAAGAAGTTTGGCAAGCTGTATCTCCAAGGAAGAGCATTCAAGAAAACAAATTACAGATACAAAGCCTATGGACTAGAGGATGGTAAACCCCCTCCCCCAAGCAGGAGGCCTGCTGCAAGCCATCTGTGAACAAGCAGGGAACAAAAAACCTCTTATTTTACCTCCCTGGAGAGAGCCACTAAACTCCAGGTCTCTTTCTCCAGGGAGGTCCCACTTATGAACCTAGACACCACCACCACCACTCCCAGGCATAAAATTGAACAGATATTTTCCCCCACAAGTTCAAACTCCCAGTACACCCTTTCCCCATTGCATGGCAGTCCGAAGTTCTGCCCCCTGCAGAGGACAGAGAGTTTGCTCTTGTCCTGAGAGATCTGGGCATAGCGTGGATTGCCAAACATCAGGACAGAATCTGTGACTAATGGGGAAGAAAGAGGGTGTGAGAAGAAAGGGATACTCAGTGGGAGGAGGAGCAGTACTCTGGTTATGACTATGCCCAGCCAGTAGTGGTGTTGACCCTCAGTTCAGGCTGTGTCTGGCAGGACAGGGTGCAGACCCCCAGCTCTGATGGTACCCACAGCAGTCGAGTGGTTGCCCCATGTGGACTGAGTTCAGCAGACAGGCCATGAATAACCAGAGTCGATCAACCCCCCACCCCACCCCAAGAAATTACAAAGGAGATACAACTGAAGATGCCACGCATAAACAAATGGCAGCAATGTCATAAATTGAATTCAGAATATGGGTTGCAAATAAGATGGAAGAAAAGATAGAAATTGAATTCCCAAGAGTAGTTCTAAAGTTTTCTCAAGAAATTAATGAATTCAAAGCCCAAGTCACCAAAGACATGGAAATAATGAGAAAAGAGATTGCAAAGCTCAAGGAAATGAAAAAGTTAGTTGAGGAGCTCCAAAGTACAGTAGAATCCCTCAGTAATAGAATTGACCAGGCAGAAGAAATGATCTCTGAAACTGAAGACAAAGCTTTTGAACATTCCCAAACACGCAAAGAGGCAGACAAATGGAGAGCAAAAACTGATCATTTCCTGAGAGAGTTGTGGGATCACTACAAAAGATCAAACATTCATCTTATAGAAATTCCTGAAGGAGAAGAGGATGGTCCTAAAGGTACAGGTGCTCTACTCTAAGAGATTTTGGAGGAGAATTTCCCAAGCATTGCAAGAGATACAGAACTTCAAATAGTAGACAGTTTCAGAACCCCAGCAAGACTCAATCCAGATAAAGTATCCCCTAGACCCATTGTGATTAACTTTGCCAAAGTTAAGATGAAGGAGAAAATTCCACAAGTAGCCAGATATACGAAAAGCATCACCTACAAAGGTAGAAATATCAGACTTAATGCAGATCTCTCAGCTGAAAAGTTTCAAGCCAGAAGAAGACATTCATCAACCTTCAATCTCCTAAAACAAAACAACTTCCAGCACAGGATCCTGTGTCCAGCTAAACTGAGTTTCATTTGTGATGGAGAAATCAATACTTTAATGATATAGACATGTTGAATAAATTTTCCATAACTAAACCAGCTCTCCAGGATATTCTCAGACCCATCCTCCACAATGACCAGAACAATGCTCTACCTCCAAAGTAAACTCACTCAGAAATTTTTGAACAAAACCCAACTTTCACAGTGGCGAAAGGTTTAAAAATGTCCGCTGGACATCCAAAAATCATGACACCCAAAACACAACCAGACATATCAATTCTCTCAATTAATGTGAATGGTTTAAATTATGTGAAACTTATTAAATGTAGAATATAAATGTCTTAACACAATAACTCAGAAAATGCCATGAAGGCTATGTTGACCAGTTTGATGAAAATATTTCAAATTGTATATAAAACCAGCACATTGTACCCCATAACTGCATTAATGTACACAGCTATGATTTAATTAAAAAAAATTAATTTTCTTCTGAAACAATAAAATAATAATAATAAATTGTCCTCTAAAGAGGCATAGGCTGGCTGACTGGATACATAAACTCAGACCAGATATCTACTATATACAAAAATCTCACCTTACCTTAAAGGATAAAAATAGACTTAGAGTGAAGGGATAGATTTGTATAATACAGACAAATGGAAACCAGAGAAAAGCAGGGCTTGCAATTTTAGTCACAGATACAATTGGCTTTAAACCAACAAAGATAAAGAAAGGCAAGGAAGGAAGAAAAGAAAAAAAAGACAAAGAACGTCACTACATATTTGTCAAGGGAAACACACAACATGAAGAGATTTCAATAATTAACATTGATGCATCCTACCGAATGCTCCTCAATTCATAAAGCAGACCCTAATGGATATGAAGAACTTGATATCTTCCTGCACTATAATAGTTGGAGATTTTTAACATCACTTTGACAGTTTTGGACAGATCCTCCAAGAAGAAACTAAACAAAGAAATATTAGACTTAAACCTGACCCTAGAACAAATGAACTTTACAGACCTCTACAGAACATTTCACCCTAATAAAACTGAATATACATTCTTCTCATCAGCCCATGGGTCATCCTCCAAAATAGATCATATCCTAGGACACAAGTCTAACGTCAGCAAATTCAAAAGTGTAGAAATTATTCCTTAAATCTTCTCGGACCATCATGGAATAAAAGTTGAACTCAACAGCAACAGAAATCTTCATACTCAAAGCCATGGAAACTAAATAATCTTAGGTTGAATAATAGCTGGGTCAAAGATGAAATTAAGAAGGAAATCACCAAATTTTTGGAACAAAATGATAATGAAGACACAAATTATCAAAATCTGTGGGATACTGCAAAGGCAGTCCTAAGAGGGAAATTTATAGCATTGGAAGCCTTCATCAACAAAACAGAAAGAGAAGAAGCCAACAACTTAATGGATCATCTCAAGCAACTGGAAAAGGAACAACATTCCAACCCAAAACCGAGGAGAAGAAAAGAAATAACCAAAATTAGGACAGAATTAAATGAAATTGAAAACAAAAGAATCGTTCAGAAGATCAATGAAACAAAAAGTTCGTTTTTTGAAAGATTAACAAAATTGATAAACCTTTGGCCAACCTAACCAGAAATAGAAAAATAAAATCTCTAATATCTTCTATCAGAAACAATAAAGGATAAATAACAACAGACACGTCAGAAATTCAAAAAATCCTCAGTGATTACTACAAAAATCTCTATTCCCAGAAATATGAAAATCTGAAGGAAACGGACCAATACCTGAAAGCACACCACCTTCCTAGACTCAACCAGAAAGAATTAGAAATCTTGAATAGACCTATATCAATCACTGAAATAGCATCAAAATATGAAATCTCTGAAAAAAGAAAAGTCCAGGACCAGATGGATTCACATCCAAATTCTATTAAACATTTCAAGAAGAACTAGTACCTATATTATACAACCTTTTCCAAAGCAGAGAAAAAGAAGGAATACTTCCCAACACATTCTATTTAGAAAATATCACCCCGATCCCCAAACCAGGAAAGGATCCAACAAAGAAAGAAAATTATAGACCAATATTATTAATGAATATCAATGCAAAAATATTCAATAAGGGGTGGCACCTGTGGCTCAGTGAGTAGGGCGCCAGCCCCATATACCGAGGGTAGCGGATTCAAACCTGGCCTCGGCCAAACTGCAACCAAAAAATAGCCGGGCATTGCAGCGGGCGCCTGTAGTCCCAGCTGCTCGGGAGGCTGAGGCAAGAGAATCGCGTAAGCCCAAAAGCTGGAGGTTGCTGTAAGCCGTGTGACATCATGGCACTCTACAGGCGGCAAAGTGAGACTCTGTCTCTACAAATATATATATATATTCAATAAGATCTTGGCAAACAGAATTCAACAACACATCAAAAAAAATTATACACCATGATCAAGTTCATTTTATTCCAGGGTTACAAGGTTGGTTCAACATATGCAAATCTATAAATAATACATCACATCAATAAAATAAAAAACAAAGACCATATGATTCTCTCAATTGACACAGAAAAAGCCTTTGATAATATCCAGCATCCTTTCATGATTAAGAAAATAGGCATAGAAGGGACATTTCTTAAACTGATAGAGGCCCTCTGTAGCAAACCCACAGCCATTATCATATTGGAAGGTATAAAATTGAAAACATTTCCACTCACATCAGGAACAAGGCAAGGATGCCCACTGTCTCCACTGCTATTCAACATAGTAATGTAAGTCTTAGCCATCACAGTCAGGCAAGAGAAGGTGATCAAGCGTATCTGAATAAGGTTAGAGGAGATCAAACTCTCACTCGTTGCTGATGATATGATCCTGTACTTGGAAAATCACAGGAACTCAACTTCAAAATGCTTAGAAGTGATCAAGGAATATAGCAGCATCTCAGTATACAAAATCAACACTTACAGTCAGTAGCTTTTATATATGCCAATAATAGTCAAGCCGAAAATATAGTCAAGGACTCTATTCCTTTTACAATAGTGCCAAAGAAGATGAAATATCAGGAATTTACCTAACAAAGAACATGAAAGATCTCTCTAAAGAGAACTATGAAACTCTGAGAAAAGAAATAGCTGAAGATGTTAACAAACGGAAAAATATGCCATGCTAATGACTGGGAAGAATCAACATTGTTAAAATGTCCATACTACCCAAAGAAATCTACAGATTTAATGCAATGCCTATTAAAGCACCATCATCATACTTTAAAGAGCTTGAAAAAATAGTACCTCATTTTATATGGAATCAGAAAAACAAAAACTCAAATTGCAAATACATTACTCAGAAATAAACACAAATCAGGAGGTTCACATTACCAGACTTTAGGCTATACTATAAATCTGTATGATCAAAACAGCATGGTACTGGCACAAAAACAGAGAGGTAGACGTATGGAATAGAATAGAAAACTAAGAGATGAACCCAGCTACTTATCATCATTTGATCTTTGATAAGCCTATCAAAAACATTCAGTGGGGGAAACACTCCCTATTTAATAAATGGTGCTGAGTGACCTGGCTGGCAATCTGTAGAAGATTGAAACTGGACCCCCACCTTTCACCATTAACAAAAATTGATTCTCACTGGATAAAAGATTTAAACTTAAGACATGAAACTATTTTAATGAAGTCCCATTTGTTTATTTTTGTTGTTGTTGCAATTGCCATGGCAGTCTTCTTCATGAAGTCTTTTCCCAGGCCAATATCTTCCAGTGTTTTTCCTATGCTTTCTTGGAGGATTTTTATTGTTTCATGCCTTAAATTTAAGTCTTTTATCCATCTTGAATCAATTTTTGTGAGTGGGGAAAGGTGTGGGTCCAGTTTCAGTCTTTTACGTGTAGACATCCAGTTCTCCCAACACCATTTATTGAATAGGGAGTCTTTCCCCCAAGGTATGTTCTTGTTTGGTTTATCGATGATTAGGTGGTTGTAAGATGTTAGTTTCATTTCTTGGTTTCAATTTGATTCCAAGTGTCTATGTCTCTGTTTTTGTGCCTTCCATGCTGGAAGTGGAAGACATTATTCTTAGTAAAGCATCACAAGAATGGAGAAGCATGAATCCTATGTACTCAATTTTGATATGAGGACAATTAATGACAATTAAGGTTATGGGGGGGGAGCAGAAAGAGGGACAGAGGGAGGGGGTGGGGCCTTGGTGTGTGTCACACTTTATGGGGGCAAGACATGATTGCAAGAGGGACTTTACCTAACAATTGCAATCAGTGTAACCTGGCTTATTGTACCCTCAATGAATCCCCAACAATAATAAAAAAAAAGACATGAAACTATAACAATACTAGAAGAGAGTTCAGGGAAAACACCTGAAGAAATCAGCCTGGGAGAATATTTTATGAGGAAGAACCCCCTGCCCCCCAACCCCCGAGGAATTGAAGTAAAACCAAAAATCCATTACTGGGATCGATCAAACTAAAAAGCTTTTGCACAGTAAGTAAAACAAACAGACAACCTTCAAAATGGGAGAAGATTTTTGCGGGTTGTTCTTCTGACAAAGGTCTGATAACCAGAATCTACAGAGAACTCAAACTAATCAGTAAGAAAAGAATAAATAACCCCATTTCTATGTGGGCAAGAGACTTGAACAGAAACTTCTCTGATGAAGACAGACACATGGCCTACAAACACATGAAAAACTGCTCATCATCCTTAATCATCAGAGAAATGCCAACCAAAACCACTTTGAGATATTATCTAACTCCAGTAAGATTAGCCCACATCACAAAATCCCAAAACTACCGATGTTGGTGTGGACGCAGAGAGAAGGGAATGCTTCTACACTGCTGGTGGGAATGCAAGCTAATACGACCTTTTTGGAAAGAAGTTTGGAGAACACTCAAGGAACTAAAAGTATACCTACCATTTGATCCTGCAATTCCTCTATAAGGTATACACCCAGATGATCAAAAATTATTTTACAACAAAGACATTTGCACCAGAATGTTTATTGCAGCCCAATTCATAATAGCCAAGACATGGAAACAGCCCAAGTGCCCATCAACCCATGAATGGACAAACAAGTTGTGGTATATGTATACCATGGAATACTATGCAGCCATAAAAAAGATGGAGACTTCACATCTTTAATGTTTACCTGGATGGAGCTGGAACATATTCTTCTTAGTAAAGTATCTCAAGAATGGGAAAAAAAGTACCCAATGTGCTCAATACTACTATGAAATCAATATATAATCACCTATACACTCATATGAAACATAACTATAGTCCAGAAAGTAGAAGGGAAGAGGGGAGGGGAGGGGGGATGTGGGAGGAGGAAAGGTATTTGGGGGTACCTCACCTAATGTGTGTGATGCAATGGTACATTTCAAAACTATTAAGAAATGAGTATAATTATGATGGATGTGTTACTTAGTTCAATGTAAGCATTTCACATTGTATATTGAAGCTGTACCCTGAACCCCATCAATACATCAATGTACAAAGTTATGATTTAATAAAAAAATAATAATAAAGTGCTGAGATTACAGGCATGAGCTGCCACACCCAGCACATGTGTATTTTAACAAATATTCCAGGTCTAAACAATGTGAATAGCTCATTGGTAAAGGTCTGAATGCTGCTGATAGAACTGTATCGGATTTTAATTTAGTCCATTATTCAATAGTTTACAATTAAAGTAAATAAAAACTTTTGACCCAATCATACATGAACAATTTCATTTAACAAAACTCTCAGATTGCTGGACACAGTGGTTCACACCTGTAATCCTAGCACTCTGGGAGGCCAAGGCAGGTGGATTGCTTGAGCTCAGGAGTTGAAATTAGTTACTAAACTAACAATTGAGCTTTTTTTCTTTAAGGCTAATTGGAAATAGCAAAACTTTAGGTTCTCTTCACTATGAATTTCAAATATTTCTCTCTTAAAAGCTACTTAAAGTTATTTTTTTTTCCTTCAAGTAGCTTTTCCTCTATGTTTATTAAAGTTCATACTTCAGAGAAAAGTTCAGGAGATAGAAGAATCTCAGTAAGCTCTTATTGGCTTGGCACCCATAGCACAGTGGTATGGCACCAGCCACATACACCAAGGCTGGTTGGTTCAAACCCAGCCCGGGCCAGCTAAACAACAATGACAACTGCAACAAAAACTATCCAGGCATTGTGGCAGGCACCTGTAGTCCAGCTACTTGGGAGACTGAGGCAAGAGAATCACTTAAGCCTAAGAGTTGGAGGTTGCTGTGAGCTGTGACACCACAGCACTCTATCAAGGGCAACATAGTGAGACTCTGTCTCAAAAAAAAAAAAAAAAGCAAAGTAAGTAAGCTCTATTATAGGCTGTTTCTTATCTTCTCAAAATTTTTGTATGAAAGATAGAAGATTATTGTCTTAAAAAAAGAAAAATTTGGATTGTTTCCAGCTGAATACTTATGTCTAAGATTCTGGGCTTTTAGCTTTACTTGGATTTTCTATCATCAAAGTTTTGAAACATGGTTTTCTTTTCTTTTGATATGTTCCACCTCATAAAGAAAAAAACCTCTGAAATTTACAGAGGGATAGGATTATTTGCTCAATGGCAAGGCCATGGTCCTGTTCCATATTCGAAGCCCAGAATGAAATATTACAAAAGCACGAGTAGGCAAATGTTTGCTGGGGCTCTCGGATCCCATCTCCCCTGCAGTGTGGTCTCACCTCTTCTTCCTCTTTCTATACACCGCAGTGCCCTCGTCCTCCCATTCCCCTCCTATTGACAGCATGCTGCCTTTTTGAAACTCATCTGATGAAACTGAATTATGCGATAGAAATTACTGGGGTTGCAAATATGAATCCCTCCTCTACCCCTTGCATCTAACAGAAGACAGTTTATTAACGAGGGGCACTGTAGATGGTAGAAGGGGCAAGAATGATGCCCTCTGAGAACTGGCCAGGGTGGCAATGGAATGGTCCCCAAGAGCCATACCCCCACCTCCCAACAGAGCAATTTCCACAGGGCCACCACCTCATCACTCACTCCACATGTGTGTGTCTTGTGCAACACATATGATTGTGGAAATCAGCCCTCATGCTGCACCTTTAGCTGCAAGGAGATTGGGAAAGGCAGAGTTGTTTTGTTTTTTAGCCATGGGAAGTCAGCACTTACAGTGTGAGAACTCAATACATAGAAACAATTTTCAAAAAGCACTGGGCAGCCACGAGTGACTTATTTCCACTATAAGTGAGAAGACAAGGAGATTGATTCATCTGAAAGCATACACAATAACTTTCCCAGGGACACACAGTGAATGAGTGACAAACTGGGACCCAAAGAGCTTCCTAACATTGCACTATACAGCTCCCTGGATTGTTTGCCTATGGGGTAGGTTGGGGGGGGTAGATACATATAGTTCCATACATTCATATGTCTATGATATATATATAAAGATATATAAGCAGTGCCATAAACAAATCCATTTATGATATATGTGCATGGATGTGCAGACCAGGAGGGAAAGGATGCCCTTTGCCACACCTGGGGTGGGAAAAATTAAATATTCTTATGGGGCAAAAAAATGCCCCACCGTTCTTGAATATTAATTCCAAGTAAATTTAAGACCAAAATCTGTATGGTTTTCTAAATCTTTAATTATATTTAGAAAATAATGCAGAAATATTTAGAAGATTTAGAAAACAATAAAGAAAATATATTTCAAAATATAATATGAGAAAAAGTATCTTTGTGATGTCTTAAAAGATTTCTTAAAATATAAAAAGATTCACAATAAAAGATTAATAAATTATACAACATTAAAATTAAGAACTTATTCTCATCAAAAGTTATCAAAAAGAGGCTTTTGCACTGTCTTTTCCACCAAATAAATTCTCTCCAGAATATATAATGCATTACTTCTTTGCCTTTTGGCTAAGATCAAGTGCAGAATATGTAATATACACAAATAAAGAAGAAAGCACAGAAAGTAGAAAAATGTGCAGAAGCCTTGATCCAGCACAAGGAAGAAAGTGAAAATGGCCATTAATCATATGCAAAAGTGGTCACCCTCATTAGTAATCAAAGAAATACAAATTAAACCACCATTATTATATTCCCACTCAGTGGACCAAAACTTAAAAGTATGAAAAATACCATGTGTTGGGGAACAAAACATGTCCAGAAAAGGAATCCTCATTCACTACCAGCAGGAATGTAAACTGGTATAACCACTTTGGAAATTGGTTGGCATTACACATGTGAAATGTGCATACGCCTTATAATCCAGCAATTTCACCATAAGATATGTACCTTCAGGGAATTTTTGCACTTACATGCATTGACATGTTTAAGAATAATATCAGCATTGTTCACAACAATCCAAGACCAGGAACAACCCAACAGTAGAACTCTGGTATAAACTCTGGTGTGTCCATACAGTGAAATACTATAGAGCAATGAGAATGAGTGAACAAAAGCTACACGGAAGGACATGGATAAATCTCACGGACACAAAAGAGTTACAGAGAAGTATATACCATTTTATTCCATTATATGCTACATATAAAATTCAAAACAAGGCAAAGTAAAATTTAACAGTTAAAGATGTATCAACAACAGGACGCCTATAAAGAAAAAAAATTTTTAAAGTTTGTCACCGATACCATCATGATGGTGACCTCTGGGGACAAGGAGAAAGCCTGAGTCAGGCAGGGGCCTACTGGGTGACTTCTGACATACTTGCAGTATTCTATTTTCTGAACAGGCCATGATTAGTTGGTGTTTCCCATCATGATTAGTCATTATAACATACACACAATGTTTGTAATTTTCTGCATGATGTTCTCACAGCAAAATATAAAACGCCCAAGAGAGGGCACATGTTCATCAGAAGAGAAATGCGCACCCATGTCAGCGGGCAGCGTCACAAGTGAGACATCAGGCTCAACCAGATAAGAACCTCTGCAAACAGTTCATTTGTTGCATCCCGGTGATGTGTGTGACGCAGTGGTCTATTTGGGTCCATAAAGGAAGATGTACTGTATCTCCTCTTGTTTTCTCCAATTATGAGTATATTCGTTTATTCATTCCTTTCACTACACAAAATATTTATTGGTGTTTATCACTAGGTTAGGTGTCAGGGCTATTATTCCAAGCAGAATAAATACAGCCAAGGTTAACAGGGAGCTCAGAGTATGGCAGCAAGGCAGATGGTGTCAATAGTTCTTTCAATGTTTTTAAAAGATATAATGCATGTGAAGTACTTTTCTCAGTGCCTGGCCCAAAGCGGGCCCTCATAGTAACTCCTATCTTACCTGTTGTTTTATAAAGTTGGCATCGCAGGCGGATTGCAGTATCACTAAGCAACTTCCTGATGCTTAGACTTGGTGTACAATTTGGCTTTTGAGAGAATGTGCCATAGAGGCCAATGCAATTACTATGGTCTCTTGGCAGTTGTATCTTTTAATCAGAGTCAACGCCTGGCATTCTGCTAGCAGACCTGCTTCCTACAGCTTGGTCCTGCGCGCACGCGCTGCCGCACCTGGAACTGATTAACACCAAGAACCGCGGGATCAGGTTTCTGGGATGCAGAACCAAGGACCAGTGTAAATTACACATGGTAGGTGTCTCTCAGCAGAGTCTCCCTGCGGAAACAGCCAGCCTTCTGACTGCCACTCCCTTCCTTCTCACTCAAGGCCCCTCTCCGCCTTCTAGAGCCCTTCCCTGCAGGCCTGGATCAGGCTCTGCGTCCGCGTGGATCTCCGTGTCCCCCCCAGCCTCCTCGGCCCCACCGCGCCCCCTTGTGGTTACCAATGGAACCACCGGCCTGCTAATGTTACCTCTGTGTGGTTCCCATGCTGGCAGGTAGGTGACTCCTTTCTAGCCTTCTATCTCTGATCCTTATGGACAGTGTGTGTACAGCACCGAGTATTTTTCAAAATAATTAATGGATGCTTTATATTGGTTTGACTTTACAGACCTTGAAATATTGTCCCCAGTGCAACTGTATAACTGAAACTGTCCCTATGGAGAAAGAGCCTACAGTTTTCTGAATTAATGTTTGCCCCCAAATAGATCGACATTGTGTATAGCGCCCAATTAATTCCGCTTCTTAAGATGTCTGGAAGCCTGACAGGCATAGTCTAACATGCAGCACCACTTCTAAGTGCTGACGAGTCTGAAACCAATAATTTTCAGCTAACAAGTGCTGAGAAGCCAATTTCCCAGTTCACCCCGGCAGTTAATGCTCTCGTTTGGCTGTTATTCCCCCTTTAGGCTGGCTACAATGCTGAGACGGAAAAAGCTAGAGTTGTCTTGAGTTACGCTAATCTCCCTGAGCTAAGGAAGAAGTAATACCTGCATTCTTTTTCACATAATAAGTCAAAAGGAGGCCAGAGAGACTAGAAAGTGATTTTGAAGAACAAAAAACAAACAAAAAAAAAAAAAATCTACGTAAGACATGGACAGTGCTTAGACTATAAGGAAAGATTAATCCTTCATAGCTATGTTTTGACCAGCAGAAAGCAATTTAGTATATATCCTTTTATCCAGCAGTTGGCTCATTTTTTCTATAATGGCTTAGAAAGCAAATATTTTAGGCTTTTCAAGCCATATGTCTTCTGTTCTAATTATTCAACTCTGAGATTACAGCACAAAAGCAGCCATAAACTATGCATAGACCTGTGAGGTAAGCATGGTTCTGTTTCAATAAAGCTTTATTTATAAAAGCAGGTAACAGACAGATTTGGGCCATAGTTTGTTAACTCTTGCAGTTTATTAAATAGGGCACATTACATAATCAAAGCACATACCAGCTTCAAAATAAAATGTAACTCTCACTGACAACCCCTCAGAAGTCTAATGTAGCCTGCTCTGTTACTAAAATCACATATGCAAGATTTTCTCAGTTTAGAAGGCAGTTTCTCAGCCTCTGTTAACATTTGGGTTGGCTAATTATTTGTCTCTGGGGCTGTCCTGTACACTGTAGGATATTTAAGAGGGTCCCTGGCTTCTACCAACTAGATGCCAGTGGCACCTCTCCCCCTGCCAAGTTATGACAATCAAAAATGTCTCTAGACAATACTAAATAGCCCCAAGAAGCAAAAATGCCCCCTGTTGAGCTCCACTGATTTAGGCAGATGGACAATTTCTAGTCCAAATGGCAAGCTCAGTGTGTCAAGATAATGCCATACCTCCCTGCACTAATAAATCAAATACCAGCTGCCAATAGGAAACCTCCCCTCATCCTTCCAGAGCCACTTCAAGTTTTCCTCTTCCATGGTTCTTCCTAGACATACAACTTTCCCCCTTCCACAGAACAGACACCGCGGGAAACCAGAATCTTAACAAAGCCCTTCTGAAAACAACCTCAGCCCAGTGGGCACCTCTGCAATGCGGCAGAGGGGTGAGCCCTGCTACCAATGACAGAGAATGAGATGTGCAGGCTGCCCTGGCAGTTGGTGCTGACAAATCTTCCGGGCTGGCAGCCAGGACAGTGAGGATGGGAGGGCCTGGGCTTCGCAGTCACACTCCTTGATTGGCTATTTGCTGGAGCGTACCAAGGGTCACTCACTGCAGACACGGAGCAGGCTGTCACTACAGATGTCCCACAGCCCATAGGCTGCCAGGACACACACACCACATCACACCTCATTCTGTACACAGGTGCTCTTAAATGTTACGACAACCGGCGAGGGCCTGGAGACTGCCTAACCGAAGCTCTGTGCCCTCACCCCATCCCAGGCTCTGAGGCTTGAACACTGATCTGGCTCACACCCTCTGTGGGCCAGATTTCCAATAGCTGAGCCCCTGCCTTATTTCCTCAAACCTTGGTCCCCGTCCTATGTCCACATCAAGCTGCCCCCGGTCCTGTGTGACTAGACCCTGAATCAGTGCAAGGTCCTCCCAGTGCAGGTGGGGTCTCTGCTCCCCATATCTACACTTCTCACTGGCCCTCCAGCTGCCAAAGCTGCCTGTCTCCTGCACACTGCAGGGCCCTCCCCACTGGCCAGCCTGCCTCTTGGGCCTGCCGGCATCTGGACTCATTTTTCTGCTGACTACTCTAACCTGTCTCTAAACTACATAGACATACCTTTCTCTGCTGACACTTGTAAATGTCACCATGGTTGGGAACCCACCCTTGGTTTGAGCTAGTTCTATGCCAAGGTTGAGCTAAAATTGATCTGTAGAATAAATTTCCCTAGAGATGAATCAGGCAGAGGATCTGTACTGAGCACATGAGATCTCTGGAAGCAACACCCGGTCCTCAGCCACAATACATCGAAGAGTGCTTTGACCCCAGAACACAGGCATGGGAAGCCAGGGGGACAGTATCCATTTCTGGCATCCTTGGTGCCAGAAGCAGCAGCAGCAGCAACTCTTAGGAAGATCATGATCTACCACAGGAGATTCTGATCTCCCTCTTCATGGGTCCTCACCATGTTCACCTCCCACCCCAAGGTCCTCAAAGTGGGTCCCCAGTCATCACCTTCAGTGTCACCTGGGAACCTGGCAGAAAAAAATTCTTAAGCCCCACTCAGACCTCCAGAATCAGGAATTCTTGCCAAGGGGCCCAGCACCTGTTTTAACAAGTCCACCAGGTGATTCTGATGCTTGCTCAGGTTTGAGATGTCCCCACTTGATGACGTACCCTACATCAAGGAATCGTAAAGCTGAAAGGTCTCTTCTAGAGCAGTGCTGCTTCCCAAGCCTGCTACACATTGTAACCGCCTGGGATTGGGCAGTGAGGAGGGAAGGAACTGAAGACGGAGAGAGGGACAGAAGGAGGAAAGAAGGGAGGATGAAAGGACAAAGGGATGGAAAGAGGGAAGCATGGAAGGAGAAAGGGATGAAAGGAGGAAAGGATGAAAGGAGGGAGGGAGGGAGGAAGGGAAGGGTAGAAGGAGGGATGGATTAAGGGAGGGAAGAAGGAAGGGAAGAATGGAAGGAGGAAGGGATGGAAGGAGAGCTGGAAGGAGGGAGGGAAGGAGGGCAGGCAGAAGTTCTGAGATCCAGGCATGGCCTAGACCTTTTGGATCAGAATCTTCTGTGGTAGGATCCAGACATTTGTGTATTATTTTTCAAGATCCTAGGAGATCTTAATGTGTAGCTGAGGTTGAAAATTATTGATGAAAGCTAGTACTTTTCAATCCTGACTGTACTTCACAAACACCTGGGAGCTTTTAAAAATGCAAGTGCCGGGCGGCGCTTGTGGCTCAAGGAGTAGGGCACCGGTCCCCTATGCCGGAGGTGGCAGGTTCAAACCTAGCCCCGGCCAAAAAAAAAAAAACAATGCAAGGGCCAGGGTATACCTGAGACTGGTCACATCAGCATCTCTGGGCATGGGACCTGGACAGTTGGGTATTTCACCTGCCCAGGTGATTCCAATGGACAGCCACATCTGTAAACCACTACTGCAATCCCCTCCCCTGCCGTGCCACTGTAGCCACACAGAACCACTAGCTAGAGATGAGGTCCCAGGAATTAAACACACAGAGAAAGTGATTGAAAATAAAGTGGGTGGGCCAAGTCAGTCTCTGACGCAACCAGCCATCATCAAAGCTATCCAAGTGTACTCCAGAGAGGAGGAGGAGGAGCAGAAGGCAGTCCCAGCAGTAGGAGTCCCAGTCCCTGCCCAGCCTCCATGCCTAGAGTCAGTCTGTTTAGCATGTTGGGCCTTAGTTCAAAAAATGTTTGTAGTTGGATCCACAGCTGTGGGAAAAATGCAATAAATCAAAAACAAAAAGTCAATTAAATAACTAACACATCAATAAATTAAAAATATTTAAATCACTGGTGTAATAATAAAGCCAATGCCAATTGCTAACACCTTCCTGGGTGCCCAGTACTGCTCTAGAACATTTCCTGGATTCATGTACAAAAGACTTAATTAAAAAAAAAAATCTCCTAACACTACTGTGAGGCAAATGTTTACAGAAGGAAAAGCTGAGCACAGGGCAACCAAGTGCCTTTTCCAGGGGAACTCAGGGAGTAAAGTGTGGAGCTGGAATAACGTCAGGTAGTGTTTGTCCACCTAGGTGTCAAGTCATTATTCCAACTCTGCCAGGACACACTCATCTTCAGAAATCACCCACACCTTGGCTTCTTGCCTAAAAGGTACAAGATGATCGCTATCATTTCCTTTAATCTTAAAACGCCATGAGACTACACTTCCTAGCATCAAATTTTCTTTCCAGGTGCTACTGCTGCATAAACAAACATAGTGGCATAATTCAACCAATTTATTATGGGTTGGGTCAGGCATTTGCACAGGACACAGCTCCTTGGTGTCTGCGGTGTCAGCTAAGGATGGAGTGTGGCTAGTGGCATAAAAGGTATTGCTGAGACCAGAAGGCAACCTGGGACAAACTGAATTCTCCTAAGATGCCCATAGCAGTGTCTCTGTCTCTCTGTGGAGCAGCGGCAAATGGGCTCCCCTGGGCCATGTCCAAATTCCTGACCCACAGGATGGAGAACAGAATAACACAGGTGTCTACAGCACTGAGTTTAGAAGTAGTTTGTCTCACAGTCTTATGACTGAGACAGAGTTACACTGCACAGCTGAACAGAACGATATATGAACAGATATATTCACACAGTGAGATATTATTCAGCCATACAAAAGAATGAAGTACTGATACATGCTATAGCATAGATAAACCTCAAGACCATTATGCTACACAACAGACAGATAGAAAAGGTCTCATATCATGTGATCTAGTTTGTATGAAATGTCCAGAACAGCTAAATCCACAGAGACAGGAAGTAGATTAGCTATTGCCAGGAGCAGGGAGGGGGGATGGTGGGGGAGAGTAATTACTGAATGGGTACAGAGTTTGGTTTTCAAGTGAAAGAAATAATTTGAAGGTAGATTACAGGTGACAGTTGCACAGGACTGTGAATGTATGACATGTTTTCAATTGTCCACTTTAATTAAAATGGTTAAATTTGAGGCCAGGCACAGTGACTCACACCTGTAATCCTAGCACTCTGGGAGGCCCAGGCAGGAGGATTGCCTGAGCTCACTAGTTCAAGACCAGCCTAAGCAAGAGCGAGACACCTGTCTCTAAAACTAGCTGGGTATTATGGTGGACACCTGTAGTCCCAGCTACTGGGGGTGGGGGCATGAGGCAAGAGGATCACTTGAGCCCAAGAGTTTGAGGTTGCTGTGAGCAATAATGCCATGGCACTCAACCCCAGGGTGATTGAGTGAAATAATTTCACAATTTCTGTCTCAAATAAATAAATAAATAAATAAATAAAATAGTCAAATTTATATTATGTGAATTTCACCCCAATGAGCAAGCTCAATGAGACTAAGTAGTGGAGATGCTTTTCTGGGGGTCTCTTGTATTTCTGCTCTCCAGTCTCAGCTATGAGGACCTCCTCTACTGATAGGGAGCACAAAATGGACCAAAAACATTGGCCGTTTGCTTAAGCCACAAGCCACTGTCATGTTATGTGAAACTGACGTAAACATAAAGCCTAGTTTAATGAAATGGAGCCACTTTCCCCTTCCAAACACCCTTATCTCTCCCTCCCCTCTAACCCCACTTCAGTTGCTTAAAGAGGAAGAGGATTAGTGTCAGGGCTGAGGCCTCCCGGGCCCCCGGAACATGCTGAGCACACATACCTGTCCAAGTATGCTGGGGAATTTCAGGAGGAGGGACTTAAATTTGTAACTCTGTTGAATAGAAGCACCAAAGTCACTATCCTATTCAGACCCAAGAGGAAAAAAAGCACCAGATTCTGCTCATGGAGTTTGGGGCTTCACAGTGGTGAAGCAAAGGAACATGGCATTGTGAGCAGGGACTTTGGGCCAATTGAACGCATGATTGGCATTGATCCTACGTCTGGGGGCATAGTGGGGCTTTGATGTGTTGCTTTCCTCAATTTCACTGTCTCACACATGTCAACGGGGATTCTCCCTGTGGGGAAGGCACCAGTGGAGAAGTCCTACCAGTAGTGAATGTCACTTCCCAAAATGCCTCCCGGACTTGCTATCAGGCTCACCCCTCTGAAAAGCACCCATAAGCTTGTAATAAGCACAGTCTGCAGTCACTAACCATCCACTGCATAGAACTTGAGGAGGACGCTCCCTGGATGCCTGAGTCATAATCTGAGGGCTTGTTCATGTTGCCTGCATGGGTCTGGAACTCTGAGGTTGTGTTAGAGATCAGTACTGCAATTTGGCCTCATCCTGCCCCTGGGAGTACTGTCGGTGATATACTGGAAGGATTTAGTCCTAGCCTCTACTGGTCATATTAATCAGAGAGGCCAGTGGCATGGCATGCCCACGGAGACATTGTCTACGACCACACGATACAGTAGCAAGGGGATGGAGCTGGCTAAGAGACAATTTTCCATTGTTTTCACATGATTCTGCACATCTTGTGAGCCAGGCAGTGACTGCCTTTTTTCCTGGCTGTATTTTCTAGGACACTCATGTAGTGAGCATCCCTGGAAGATAGACAAAGTGTCTCCTCTGGAGCAAGGACCACTAGTAAATATTCATGACCTTGGGATTCCTCCCCCTGTAACATGCCCTGCTACTGACCCTGTGGGAACCAGCTTCAAATACTCTGACCCCCACTCACTACTGTGAGCAATAAACTTTCCTTAATTTCTGAACTAGGAAACTGTGTTTTCTACCAACATCCATGAAAGTGTGGCAGGCTAACTTTTTTGCTTGCAGGTAAGATGAAATCCCTACTTTAATTGCAACAGCCTTTTCACAGTTCTTCACAGTGAGCCTATTAATTTCTCCTTCCAGCTCTAAAATCTTCGGATTCCAATTAATTTTGACCAGCAAATGTGAAGACAAGATCTTATACTTGAAGTTGAGTCCCCCTTGTGACTTCTCTAGAAAACTCTTGGGCATTGAATGAGTCATGACAACCGATTCTCTGTAGAACCCAATACTCTTCTTGCAAATACTTCTCCCCCCACTCTCAATTGACTAATCACTGCAGCGAATAAAGAAGCATTGTCACTGCACCACAGAGCATTCCGAATACCGGCAGAGCTCAATAAGTATAAAATGACTAGACAGGGTGGGGACTGTCAACAAAAACACAAGAGATGGTTTATGCCTATGGCAAGGATTGCTACTTTTTATGTAAATAACTTTTCCTTGTTAAAGGCTGAATTAAAGAATAGTCAGTGAATCACTTCCCCTTGGCACTTCATCGGGGGTGCAAATTAACCTCAGAACATGAAATTTTCAGAGAGGGCCCTGGAAAGAGAATACTAAATGCTCTTTCATTGCCCTGGTCACTGGCAGGTAAACAGAACGTGGCTTGTTTGAGCTAAAGATGAAATTCTCAGGATGTGGCATGATTCATAAAAAACAAACAAAATAATTTAATTTTGGAGAAGTTGAGAATTAAGAGATGTTATCAAAGATTACAGATTTCACCCTCATCTCACCCCATCCCCTAATTCATCTCTTTAGATCTTCCTTAAAGACCTTGGATTTAAAATCAGCTCCTTATTTATTCCCCCAAGTCACAGTTTTACCACCTCCCACCTTTGCACAGCCATTCACATTTAGGGCTTTTCCTCTTAACTAAATACCCAGGATAGGAGCATAGGAACTGGATCCAGGCTGCTGGGCTCAGGTCTTGGCTCCCCTACTTCCTAACGGTGCTTAGGAAGTCTCTTAGGCCCCATGGGCATCAGTTCCTCAACCAGAAAACTGTGGAAAATGATGACATCTACTTCACAGAGTTATCATGGGAACTAGTGAATTAAACACATATAGCACTTAGAACAATGCTTGGCCCAAACTCAGCATTTAAAATTGTTACTTTTGGCAGGGCCTATAGTTCAGTGGGTAGGGCTCTGGCCACATGCACTAGGGCAGGTGGGTTCGAACCCAGCCCTGGCTTGCTAAAAACAAAAAACTATTTGGGCATTGTGGTGGGCGCCTGAAGACCCAGCTGCTTGGGAGGCTGAAGCAAGAGAATCGCTTAAACCCAATAGTTTGAAGTGCCCATTGATCCACGAATGGATTAATAAATTGTGGTATATGTACACCATGGAATATTATGCAGCCTTAAAGAAAGATGGAGACTTTACCTCTTTCATGTTTACATGGATGGAGCTGGAACATATTCTTCTTAGTAAAGTATCTCAAGAATGGAAGAAAAAGTATCCAATGTACTCAGCCCTACCATGAAACTAATTTATGGCTTTCACATGAAAGCTATAACCCGGTTATAACCCAAGAATAGGGGGAAGGGGAAAGGAGGGGGGACGTGGGCAGAGGGAAGGTGATTGGTGGGATTACACCTGCAGTGCATCTTAGAAGGGTACATGTGAAACTTAGTAAATTTAGAATGTAAATGTCTTAACACAATAACTAAGAAAATGCCAGGAAGGCTATGTTAACCAGTGTGATGAAAATGTGTCACACGGTCTATAAAACCAGTGTATGGTGCCCTATGATCGCATTAATGTACACAGCTATGATTTAATAAAAAAAAATTAAAAAAACAATAGTTTGAGGTTTCTGTGAGCTGTGATGCACGGCACTCTACCAAGGGCAAAAATGTGAGACTCTGTCTCAATAAACAAATAAAAATAAAATAAAAATGTTACTTTTATGATATAAAAAATGAGTATCAATTTTTTAGAGGCTCATATTCATCTTTTTTGATTGAATCATTTTAATTTCAGAAATCAATACTTAAGAAACAACAAAAAAAAGAGGTAATCTTCATATCCTCTGAAGATATATGTATACACAGGAAGTACATCATTGAGTTTTTAACAATATAGAAAAACTTCTAAGTTTCACACACTGAACAGGCACTTTGCACATGCTAGCTCACCTAATCCTCCCCAAAATGTGAAAGGGTATGATCGTCCCCATTTTAACAAGAATAAAAAACAGAAACAAAGAAGTTATAAAACTTACTCAGTGATACATCCAGATTTGTCTAACTCAAAACCCATGCTTATAATTGCTTCACTATTCTACAACATTTATAAACATTATAATGCCACATATTTTGTAACCTATGATCCCAAACTTGTTAATTTTATAAACATATGTATCCATGTGTATATGTATGCATGTGTGTGTGTATATATAATATATGTACATGTGTTTGTAAATGTAGACAGAGATGATAGAGCTACAGATAGAGTTAGAAATATGGATTGAGATATGCACACACACACGTGCAAGGACAAGGGTTAAAGCATATACACCAAAATTTGTATGGGACTTATTTCATAGGAATGGTAAATTTTTTATATATTTCATATTTTTCTGTATTTTTCAAATTTTCCTTGTTACATTCCATTTAATTCTACAAATATTTTTAGCTTTCAACTATGTGTTTGTCACATAAGTAGTAATTTTTAAAATACAATAGAAATTATATTTCCATTTTTATTTTTAATCACTTTTCTTTATAGTGAGGTAAAATATACATATATAATTTGGTGTCTTTACCATTTTAAGAGTGCAGTTAGTAGAAACTGTATTTCTATTATATATCCAATTGCACAATAGAAACATAGAAAACAATACATACAATATATACCAAAATGAGTGCATGGTCTCTCTTACGCAATTGGTAGAATGAATTATAAATGAATGTAAGCTTGTCTTAACATGTTATTCATAAATTATATTCTATAAATGGCTAATAATAGCAAAAGCAAATAAATGAAATTTTGCTTGTGTTGTCAATTAGAAAAAAAAAAAGACCCCTCAAGCAAAGATTTCCTAAAATATTTCCCTCGATCTGTGTTTCCAAATTCGATGTTAGAAAAGAATTTAACTCTCAGAAAAGACAGAAGGAAATCTGTCCAGAAATAAGGTTTTGGTCTTCTCAAAACCTAATAAGAAGTGCACAGAGATAGAAGAGAAAAAGAACGGGAATTAATAAACATAGACCAAAACATTGAGTTTTAATTATGGCAAGAGTGAGACCTTGAGGTGCAGATGCCACGTCTACTGGATACGCCAGTACTCACCATCCTATCATGCCACCTGCAGTACTCAGTACCGTCACCCGATGTCCAGACCATCTAGCCTAGGCTCATAGCAGGCTACGGCATCCACATTTATGTATACATGCTCCATGATGTTGGTACAGGACGAAACCACCTTTCTCAGAATGTATCCCTGCTGTTAACTGATGCGTGACTGTAAATTCTTTTAATTATAATCATTTACTTTTACACCAGTTTCATCAGGCCTGTTGGCATTTTGGACTAGAGAATTCTCTGCCATGGGAGCTGTCCTGTACTTGTAGGATGTTTACAGCAGCATCCCTGGGTCTACACACTATATGTCAGCAAAACAACCTCCCCCATACAGTTGTGACAACCAAAAATGTCTCTAGACATTTCCTCTGGGGAAAAATTTTCTCCCTTTAAGAACCATTGAATATGTAGATCCCAATTATACGAAGAAAGAGGGGAAGGTGCCTTGAGTCCAGGCACGATATATCTTCAGAGCTCTGGTGCAGCTGTGACCTCCACTACATCTTGGGATTTCCAACTCACTCCCAAAGGGCAAGAAACAGGGAAGAAAGAATGGAAGTAACAGTTTGTCCATCAACTGTGTTCCAAGAACCATTATGAATGGCAATTGAGCAATTGTACCAACCAGTTGGCAGCCCAAATTCATACTTTAACTGAATTGGTTATAGAAACAGTTACCTTTTGGAGCCCAGGTGAGAATGGAATGGGTGCATAAGTTTTGCAATCTTTTGAGTTGGCCAGACATAAAAAGATAAATATAATTCAGTCTTTCACCTAATATGGATATAGTTAGATTTGCTCCTGCTATGGTTATAGTCTGGCCAGAGGCACTATTTTGGATGACATATGCGTCTGTGCAGCAGACGTTCATTCCCTAGCTTCCCTGGGGTTATTTCTGCATCAGATTCAATTCATTAGACTATATTGGACTGAAATCCCACTTTGTCATGTTTCCCTTCAGAGTTATCTTCATAGATAAATGGCTTCTAGCATTAATCTTCCTAGAGAAAAGTCACAGCGTAAACCAGCCCATACTGATGACAGCCAGCGTGGACAATGTTTAACCCTTTGGAGAAGAAATGAAGAAGCACACAGTTCATTCTAGCCTGAAGTTATGCCTGTAATGTCAGGCCTCATCTAGACGGTTTATTAAAAGGGTTTGCTCTGTAAAATTTGGATTCAGTCAAAAGGCTGAATTCAAGGATCCAGAAGGCATGTGGAGTTCCAAGGTCACAGGTTCACCACCCCCAGGAGAGTCAGAAAGGGCCTTTCCAGGGGGAATTTTCTAGAGGACAGAGAGGAAAGAACAGGAAAGCAAGATTCACAAAATGCTAAGAATCTATCACAGACCCACAAATAGGAGATGAAGCTGAGTACATGTTTGTAACATTCAACAGAACAACAAGCTGAACACATTTCTAAAATGTAAAGTACCGGGGAGCTTGGGGAGAGGCTGTCCAATGTCTTCATGAGCTTAGTTTACATATGTTTGAGTGCAGTTATCGGGAACCACAGAAACAGCAATCAAAAGCAATGATAGATAAAAACATTCTCATATGTGCCCCACTCCCTCCCTCAACAATCAGTAGAGCTACAGAAAGTAATGCAGCTCACTGCGGCTCTGTCCCATCTCTAGGGACAGATGCAGAACTATGATAATAAATCAAAGCCCTCTACTGATATCCCAGGAGACCCTGGTGGGGTTCCACATCAGAAGCCACCTGCAGGCTGGCTGTGGGGTGGTGTTTAAATACTGAACCCAAGGCATGACCCACCAGAGGACGATCTCTCCCTACCCTGTAAAAAGTCTTATTACTTGCATGCATGTATTTCCTGGGGGCCGCTTGGTGGTGGGGTTACCTGCGAACACTCTAGCTGTCACTTCTCAAGTGGTCTAGCCTCTCTTAGCCTGGAATTAATGTAAGTTCTTGTTACACTGGGCAGGCTATGGAAGCTGGTGGGAGTGGAGAGGAACATAGTGTTGGATGTCATGCGAGCAGTAAGAAATGTGAAACCAGGAGAGGGTGTGTGAGAGAGGACGTGTTTGTAGGAGACCCAGGTCAAAATTTAACCTGAGCAAAGAAACAAAGGGCAGGGAATGACGTTTGTTTTTAACCTGTGGCTCTTAGAGCCTGTGCACCTATTGAAGACCCAGAAGTATCCTTTTTGAGTCTCCTTTTCTCCTTGTTAAGGACTGGGGTCCAAGACATGCATGTTCCTACAGAAATGTTGAACATGTCAGCAAGAGGGCCTCAAAGAAGAGTGAGCGCCAGCCCCTTCCTGCTCTCACAGGCCCAGCACACAGGGGGAGGGAGGACCAGCAGGTGCCACACACCCTCATAAATACTCAGCCCACTCCCCTATCCTGACCCAGGGAGCCCACTGAGGACATCCTCCTCCCCACCCAGTGAGGACCATTATCATCCTGGCCCACTCAGCTGTCTCAGAGAGCCAGCTTTGAAATCACCCCAAGGACTAAGAAACGTTTGTCAAAACTTTTTGATTTCCTTCATAATCCCAAATAGATTTTTAGGCATGCAATTACATAAAATTCTTTTGAGTAGGCTTTGGATGGTGAACCATAGAAAATCCATCATGACCACTGGAAAAATACTTTATATGCTGCTTAGCAAATGGATTTGTAAAGTTTAATTTTGTGAGAGTGAAAACTATATTCTTAGAAGCTGAGCGAAGGGAATGCACCATAAAATGAGAAATTTCAGGAGCAGTAATGCAACCATCATACTAAAAACTTTATTCTCAACTCTGATTTACAGATTACATTCAGATGTGACAGAATGATAAGAGAGCTAGTAGAATATCCAGTAGCCAAAAGTTGTGATTTTATATATACTTAGCATACGTATGTATATTAAAATCTCATAGTATAATCCAGAAACAAAAGTGAAGTCAGCCACCATAGTAATGGCTGGAAGGTCTGAATACTTTCTATTAGGCACTAATGATAAAGCACATTGAATTACATTCAAATAGTTTAAATCCAAAATTACTCAAAGAGACAATTTTGATACCATATTTAATATTTTTAGAGCTCGGAGAAAGGCATTCTAGAAAATATATTTCTCTCTCTCTCTTTAAAACATCTTTAGTTTGGTATAACTGACATACAAAAACTTGTATATATTTGTTATGATGTTAAATACATATATACACCTGTGAAAAGATTGCCTCTGTGACAGGATGAATAATGCCTCCATAGATGGCCCCCTTCTAATCCCCAGAAGCTGTGAATATATTACCTTATATGGTATAAAAGGGACTTTGCAAATTTAAGTTAAGGATCTTGACATGGAGAAATAATCCTGGGTTGTCCAATGTCATTGCAAGGATCTTTATGTGTGGGAGAGGGCAACGTGGCACAGGAAACAGGTTGCTGTGATGCAGCCACAGCCGAGGGCTGGCAGCCTCTGACCAAGAAGAGGCAAGTAACAGGTTCTCCCTTGGATGCCCCGGAAGCAACCAGTTCTGCTGACTCCTTTTGAGTTTAACTCCATAAGACCCATCCTGGACCTCCTGAGTTATAAGGAATAAATTTGTGTTGTTTTAAGCTACTAACATGGTGATAGTTCATTATAGCAGCAATAGGAAACTGAGACAACCATAATAAAAAAAAATGCCTCCTAATCCTTTGTACTTCATCCTTCACATCTCTCTTTTGGTTTTCTGTTCTTGAAGATTTGTTTGCATTTCCTGAAGTTTTATATAAATTGCTGTCATATGCACTGTTTTGTTAATCTGGCTTCTTTCATTTGGTATAATTATTTTGAAATCTATCCATGTTGCTGTGTAGAATCCATTTCTTTTTATTGCTTGGAAATATTCCATTGCATGGATATACCAAATTTGTTTGTCCATTCAGCCACTGATGGACATTCATTCACAGTATTGCTTGATTTGGGCTATTATAATACAAGGAGGATTGTTGTGAACATTCATATACAAGTCTTAGTATAAACACATACATTTTCATTTCTTTGATTACATTGTAAGATAGAATCATGCACTTACATGTTTACATTTTTAAGAAACAGTCAAACTTTCCAAAGCAGCTTTGCCAATTATACTTCTTCCAGAATGCAAGTACATTGCTCAACATCCTTGCCAGTTTGGCGTGGCCAGTCTTTATAACTTTAGCCATTCTGCTAGGTATAGAGTGGTAACTCACTGTGATTTTAATTTGCATTTCCCTAAAGACTAATGGTGTTTAGAATCTTTTCATGTGCTCATCTCTCATTATTTTTTCTTCTTGGACAAGGGAAAGAAATTTCTCTATGGGGGGGGGGATGCTGTTGTTTTCTTATTTTGGAATGTTTATAGTCTTCATTCATTCAACAAATACAGATCACAGGACCAACCATGTGCCAGGCACTGTACACATCAAAGAAAAGGCAGACAAGACCTCTTTCCCCAAAGGGGTGAAACTCTAGGGGGTTAGTTTCACCAGGACATTAGAAAACAATAGTGAGTCACAGTGTGACAGATTGTATTCCACACAAATAGTCACAATATTGTTTCTGGTCTCCATGATTTCCCGGAGTTTTGTTACTCTTCCTTCACAAAGTGGAGTCTACCTCCCTTCCCTTGGTTGTGGGTGGCCCTTTGTTGCTGCCTTAATGAACAGGCACAGAAGTGACACCACAGGATTTTGCAGATTAGGTCATGAAAAGTGATACAGTTTCCACATGGCTTTCTGTCTCTCTCTGTCTAGCCCCTCCTTCTCTCTCTCTCTCTCTACACACACACATACAAGTATACATATGTGTGTGGGTGTGTGCCATAACATATATATATATGGCATCCTTTACCATAATTACGGGCACAGCCTCCTAACAAATGTCCAAATGTTTTGTTCTGTGGTTAATCAGGCATGCATTCCACCCTTTCCTCACATAGCAGGAGAGTGATCATTTATAAAGGCAGCCCATATATATGTATATATATGCTTATGGGCTTCAGTCCTTGTTGTACAGAGTAGAAACCAGAAGCTAGAATTCTTTCTGTATATCATGCATAGCCTGGAAGCTAACACTATGCATTTCTGCTTTGTCACCGTCTTAATGACTTCTCCATTTAGCGCTTCTCCATTTGATCAATTTGGTAAGGAAATATTCTTTGTTCCTTATAAGAAAACATTTCTGTTTAAAAAGCTAAAATTATCCCCAAAGTAATTAAAATTCCAGCTTTCTCACTGCCCACTGACAGCCCTACATGCCTCCCAGAGCTGGGGGTGGTGCTGAGGGCAGCAGGCTCTGGGTGCCCATCAAATCCCAGCTCTGCACCTCCTACCTATGTGGCTTTTCTCAGTTCACTTGGTCCTTTCTGGGCTTGTGTTTCCTGATCTTCAAAATAAAGTTGATGATACAGCATGAGACAGGCCTCATAGGATTTTTTGAAAAATAAAGGGTTAAAAGCCCCTGAAACATAAAGGCAGCCTCTGGAATATGATATCCTAGTGCATATTCAAAAATAGCAGCAAATCTTGCAGCTACCACCCACTTCAG
The DNA here is from genome assembly GCF_027406575.1 of Nycticebus coucang. NCBI lineage: Eukaryota > Metazoa > Chordata > Mammalia > Primates > Lorisidae > Nycticebus > Nycticebus coucang. The sequence goes on along the minus strand of NC_069783.1, from coordinate 100,897,224 downwards.
CAGGTGCCCCTGGAATTCCATTCATGAGTCTTTCTTACTGTAAAGTAATTCGTCTTTTTCAACTCTCTTATTTAGCATCTCAAAAAGTTCATGAAAGTCTGTGTGAACCATGAAAAGGGGTTTATTTTAGACTTTATCCTGATGGCAATTAGAGGGCATGAAATTGATTTGAGCAGAAAAGAAACATCCCCAGAGGCTGCCTTTATAAATGATTACTCTCATATAGTGTGAAAAAAGAGTAGGATGTGCAGCCAATTGACCAAAGAACTAGAAATCTGTCAGGAGTCTATGCCCATAATTATGGCAAAAGATGCCCGTGGCCTCTGTTCCAGTAGTAGCAATAGGGCATGAATTATTGTTATTGTTATAGCTAGTGCTTTTTGATGAGCCATACGTAAGGAATGATTGCAGGAAAAGGACTTGGCCAAGTAAACAGAATGGCAAGAGGAGACTGTATTGTCCCAGAAGTAAAGAAGAATATGGTTTTTAAAAAAAATTTTTTTTTAATTTTTTCATTCCAGATTATTATGAAGGAACAAACAACTAGGTCACAATTTTTAAATTTGTTAGGTAGAGTCCCTCTTGTAGTCGTGTCCTGCACCCAAAAGGTGTGTCATACACCCCTACCTTATGCACTTTAAGTGGGAGCACACCAATCCCATCCCCCCTCCTCACACCCCCTATCCCCAACTTGAATAGAATTAAGTTTTTCTCCTGTGTGTGTAAGATCATCTATTAGCTTCAAGATAGTATTCATTGGATGCTTGCTATTGTAGTCTTGTGATACTTTACTAAGAAGAATGTATTCCAACTTCATCCAGGTCAATACAAAAGATGTAAAATCACCATGTTTTCTTACAGCTGAATAATACTCATGCTATGCATATTCCACAGCTTGTTAATCCATCCCTGGGTTGATGGGCATTTAGGTTGTTTCCTCATCTTGGCAATTGTAAAATAAACTGCAATAAATAATCTAGTGCATATGTCCTTATGATAAAATGATTTTTTTTCTTCGGGCTAGATGCCTAGTAGAGGGATTGTGGGGTCAAATAGGAGGTCAAATTTGAGTTCTTTGAGGATTTTCCATACTTCTTTCCAAAGAGGCTGTATTGGTTTGCAATCTGACCAACAGTGTAAAAGTGTCCTTCTCTTTCCGCATGCACACCAGTATCTGCAACTCTGAGGCTTTGTGATGTGAGCTATTCTCACTGGGTTGAGTTCCACCTTTATTGCCGTGTAGTCTGAGAATATACAAGGTATAATTTCAATTCCTTTAATTTTCTTGAGGTTTGATTTATGACTAGGATATGATCTAAGTTACATGGGCTGATTTATGACTAGGATATGAAGTAAGTTACATGGGCTGACAAGAAGAATGTGTATTCCTTAGCTTTGGGATGGTGAGTCCTGTATATTTCTATTAAACCCATTTGTTCCAGCATTGTATTTAAGTCCCTTGTATCTTTATTTAGTTTCTGTTTAAATGATCTGTCCAGTTCAACCAGAGGGGTGTAAAAGTCCCCAGCTATTATGGTGTAATAGGATATCATATTGCTCGGACTAATCAAGGTCTGTTTCATAAATCTGGGAGCATTTAAGTTGGGTGCATAAATATTTAGAATTCAAATGTCCTCTTGATGTATTGTTCCCTTGACTAGTGTGCAGCAACCATCTTTGTCTTCTTAAATTTTGTTGCTTTGAATCCACTTGAATCTGAGAATAAGATTGCTGCCCCTCCTTTCTTCTGATTTCCATTTGCCTGAAATATTGTTTTCCAACCCTTTACTCTGAGACTTGCTTTATCTTTCAGGGTTAATTGTGTTTCCTAGAGACAGTATATGGATGGCTTGCACTTTTATTTTTTTATCCTATGCCTCTTCAATGGGGAATTCAAGCCATTAACATTTATTGGGAGATTTAATAAGTGTGGTAGAGTGTTATTGATCATTTTTTGTGAATGTCTGTTGATTACTTTTATCCTTCGCACCACTGTGCAAGCTAAATTGCGTCCTTTAGTTTCTGGCTGTTTACTTTCTGGTGGTCCATTATAGTGTTCAGTGTGGAGAATAGGTCCTGTAGAGCTGGTCTTGTTGTGGCGAATTTCCTCAATGTTTGCATGTCAGTAAAAGATTGATTTCTCCATTGATTTTGTAAGAACATCTTTTTTTTTTTTATTGTTGGGGATTCATTGAGGGTACAATAAGCCAGGTTACACTGATTGCAATTGTTAGGTAAAGTCCCTCTTGCAATCATGTCTTGCCCCGATACAGTGTGACACACACCAAGGCTCCACCCCCCTCGCTCCTTCCCTCTTTCTGCTCCCCCCCAAAACCTTAATTGTCATTAATTGTCCTCATATCAAAATTGAGTACATACGATTGATGCTTCTCCATTTGTGATGCTTTACTAAGAATAATGTCTTCCACATCCATACAGGTTAATACGAAGGATGTAAAGTCTCCATTTTTTTTAATGGCTGAATAGTATTCCATGGCATACATATACCATTGATTGTTAATCCATTCCTGGGTTGGTGGGCATTTAGGCTGTTTCCACATTTTAGCGATTGTAAATTAAGCTGCAATAAACAGTCTACTACAAGTGTCCTTATGATAAAAGGATTTTTTTCCTTCTGGGTAGATGCCCAGTAATGGGATTGCAGGATCAAATGGGAGGTCTACCTTGAGCGCTTTGAGGTTTCTCCATACTTCCTTCCATAAAGGTTGAACTAGTTTGCAGTCCCACCAGCAGTGTAAAAGTGTTCCCTTCTCTCCACATCCACGCCAGCATCTGCAGTTTTGAGATTTTGTGATGTGGGCCATTCTCACTGGGGTTAGATGATATCTCAGGGTTGTTTTGATTTGCATTTCTCTAATATATAGAGATGATGAACATTTTTTCATGTGTTTGTTAGCCATTCGTCTGTCATCTTTAGAGAAAGTTCTATTCATGTCTCTTGCCCATTGATATAAGGGATTGTTGGCTTTTTTCATGTGGATTAATTTGAGTTCTCTATAGATCCTAGTTATCAAGCTTTTGTCTGATTGAAAATATGCAAATATCCTTTCCCATTGTGTAGGTTGTCTCTTTGCTTTGGTTATTGTCTCCTTAGCTATACAGAAGCTTTTCAGTTTAATGAAGTCCCATTTGTTTATTTTTGTTGTTGTTGCAATTGCCATAGCAGTCTTCTTCATGAAGTCTTTCCCCAGGCCAATATCTTCCAGTGTTTTTCCTATGCTTTCTTGGAGGATTTTTATTGTTTCATGCCTTAAGTTTAAGTCCTTTATCCATCTTGAATCAATTTTTGTGAGTGGGGAAAGGTGTGGGTCCAGTTTCAGTCTTTTACATGTAGACATCCAGTTCTCCCAACACCATTTACTGAATAGGGAGTATTTCCCCCAAGGTATGATCTTGTTTGGTTTATCAAAGATTAGGTTGTTGTAAGATGTTAGTTTCATTTCTTGGTTTTCAATTCGATTCCAAGTGTCTATGTCTCTGTTTTTGTGCCAGTACCATGCTGTCTTGACCACTATGGCTTTGTAGTACAGACTAAAATCTGGCATGCTGATGCCCCCAGCTTTATTTTTGTTACAAAGGACTGCCTTAGCTATACGGGGTTTTTTCCAGTTCCATACAAAACGCAGAATCATTTTTTCCAAATCTTGAAAGTACGATGTTGGTATTTTGATAGGAATGGCATTGAATAGGTAGATTGCTTTGGGAAGTATAGACATTTTAACAATGTTGATTCTTCCCATCCATGAACATGGTATGTTCTTCCATTTGTTAATATCCTCTCCTATTTCCTTTCTGAGGATTTCATAGTTTTCTTTATAAAGGTCCATCACCTCCTTCGTTAGGTATATTCCTAGGCATTTCATCTTCTTTGAAACTATGGTGAAGGGAGTTGTGTCCTTAATTAGCTTCTCATCTTGACTGTTATTGGTGTATAAAAGGCTACTGGCTTGTGGACATTGATTTTATACCCTGAAACATTACTGTATTTTTTGATGACTTCTCGGAGTCTTGTGGTTGAGTCTTTGGGGTTCTCTATGTATAAGATCATGTCGTCAGCAAAGAGGGAGAGTTTGACCTCCTCTCCTCCCATTTGGATTCCCTTTATTTCCTTGTCTTGCCTAATTGTATTGGCTAGAACTTCCAGCACTACGTTGAATAGTAAAGGTGACAGAGGACAACCTTGTCTGGTTCCAGTTCTAAGAGGAAAAGCTTTCAGTTTTACTCCATTCAGTAAAATATTGGCTGTGGGTTTGTCATAGATAGCTTCAATCAGTTTTAGAAATGTGCCACCTATGCCTATACTCTTCAGTGTTCTAATTAGAAAAGGATGCTGGATTTTATCAAATGCTTTTTCTGCATCTATTGAGAGGATCATGTGATCTTTATTTTTGCCTCTGTTAATATGTTGGATAACGTTTATACACTCGTGTATGTTAAACCAGCCTTGCATCCCTGGGATGAAGCCTACTTGATCATGATGAATGACTTTTTTGATGATAAGCTGTAATCTATTGGCTAGGATTTTGTTGAGAATTTTTGCGTCTATGTTCATGAGTGAGATTGGTCTGAAATTCTCCTTTTTGTTTGGGTCTTTTCCTGGTTTTGGTATCAGGGTGATGTTTGCTTCATAGAATGTGTTGGGGAAGATTCCTTCTTCCTCAATTTTTTCGAATAATTTCTGCAGTACAGGAATGAGCTCTTCCTTGAAGGTTTGATAGAATTCTGGGGTGAAGCCATTTGGACCCGGGCATTTTTTGGTTGGAAGATTTTTTATTGTTTCTTTGATCTCAGTGCTTGAAATTGGTCTGTTCAGGAGCTCTGTTTCTTCCTGGCTGAGTCTATGGAGAGGGTGTGATTCCAAATATTGATCCATTTCTTTCACATTGTCAAATTTCTGGGCAAGAGTTTCTGGTAGTATTCAGAGATGATCTCTTGTATCTCTGTGGGATCAGTTGTTATTTCCCCTTTATCATTTCTGATTGAGGTTACTAGAGATTTTACTTTTCTATTCCTCGTTAGTCTGGCCAATGGTTTATCTATTTTATTTATTTTTTCAAAAAACCAACTCCTTGTTTCATTAATTTCCTAAATGATTCTTTTGTTTTCAATTTCATTGATCCCTGATTTGATTTTGGATATTTCTTTTCTTCTACTGAGTTTAGGCTTAGATTGTTCTTCTTTTTCCAATTCCATAAGATCTCTTGTGAGATTGTTGATGTGCTCTCTTTCTGTTTTTCGAATGCAGGCATCTAAAGCAATGAATTTTCCTCTCAAAACTGCTTTTGCAGTATCCCACAGGTTTTGGTAGCTTGTGTCTTCATTGTTGTTATACTCAAGGAAGTTAATGATTTCCTGTTTTATTTCTTCCTGCACCCATCTGTTATTCAACAGAAGATTGTTTAATTTCCATGTCTTTGGGTGGGGTCGAGCATTTTTGTTAGAGTTGAGTTCCACCTTTAGTGCCTTATGGTCTGAGAAGATACAAGGTAAAATTTCAATTCTTTTGATTCTGTTGATATTTGTTTTGTGTCCCAGGATATGATCAATTTTGGAGAATGTTCCATGGGGCAATGAGAAGAATGTATATTCTTTATCTTTGGGATGGAGTGTTCTATATGCGTCTATCAAGCACAGTTGTTCTAGGTCTCATTTAAATCTCTCATATCTTTGTTTAATTTCTGTTTAGAGGATCTGTACAGCTCTGTAAGAGGAGTGTTAAGGTCCCCTGTTATGATGGTATTATCAGATATCATGTTGCTCAGACTGAGTAAGGTCTGTTTCAAGAATCTGGGAGCATTTAAATTGGGTGCATAAATATTTAGAATTGAAATGTCTTCTTGTTGTATTTTTCCCTTGACCAATATAAAGTGACCATCTTTGTCTTTATTGACTTTAGTTGCTTTAAATCCACATGTATCTGAAAATAAGATTGCAACTCCTCTTTTCTTCTGAATTCCATTTGCCTGAAAAATTGTCTTCCAACCCTTGACTTGGAGCTTTAATTTGTCTTTTGAAGCCAGGTGTGTTTCATGCAGACAGCAAATGGATGACTTGTGTTTTTTAATCCAGTCAACCAATCTATGTCTCTTCATTGGGGAATTCAAGCCATTAACATTTATTGAGATAATTGATAAGTGTGGTAGTATTCTATTCATCTTATTTTCTGAGAGTCCATTGCTTAGTTTTATCTTTTGCATCAGTGTGGAGGTTAGGTTCTGTCCTTTAATTTCTGAGTTCTTACTTTGCTGCTGATCCATTGTGGTGGTCAGTGTGAAGAACAGGTTGAAGTATTTCCTGTAGAGCTGGTCTTGTTGTGGCGAATTTCCTCAATGTTTGTATATCCGTAAATGATTTGATTTCTCTGTCAATTTTGAAGCTTAGCTTAGCAGGGTACAGAATTTTGGGCTGGAAATTGTTCTGTTTAAGTAGATTAAAGGTAGATGACCATTGTCTTCTTGCTTGGAAAGTTTCATTAGAAAAGTCTGCGGTCACTCTGATGGATTTGCCCCTGTAGGTCAACTGGCGCTTACTCCTGGCAGCTTGCAGAATCTTTTCTTTTGTCTTGACTTTGGCCAGGTTCATCACAATGTGTCTTGGAGAAGCTCAGTTAGAGTTGAGGCGACCTGGGGTCCGATAGCCCTCTGAAAGCAGTGTGTCAGAATCTTTGGTGATATTTGGGAAATTTTCTTTTATAATATTCTCTAGTATGGCTTCCATTCCTGTGGGGCATTCTTCTTCCCCTTCTGGAATTCCTATAACTCGTATGTTGGAACGCTCATAAAGTTCCATAATTCTGACAGTGAACGTTCTGCTTTCTCTCTCTTCTTTTCTGCCTCTTTTACTATCTGAGTTATCTCAAAAACTTTGTCTTCTACCTCTGAAATTCTTTCTTCTGCATGGTCTAACCTATTGCTGATACTTTCCATTGCATCTTTAAGTTCCCTGATTGACTGTTTCAGATCCTTCAGCTCTGCTAGATCCTTTTTATATTCTTCATATCATTCATCTCTTATTTGATTCTGTTTTTGAATTTCCTTTTGGTTATTTTCTACTTTATTAGCAGTTTCCTTCATTGTTTCCATCATTTCTTTCATTGTTTTCAGCATGGGTATTCTAAATTCCCTTTCTGTCATTCCTAACATTTCTCTATAGGTGGAATCCTCTGCCGTAGCTACCTCATGGTCCCTTGGCGGGGTTGTTCTGGACTGGTTCTTCATGTTGCCTGGAGTTTTCTGCTGATTCTTCCTCATGAGTGATTTCTTTTATCTGTTTCCTTGCCCTAATTTTCCTTTCACTTCCTTTTGCTCTTTAAGTTCTCGTGCCTGTGGACTAAGGGTTACAGGACCAGAGGGGTGAGAAGGTTGAAGAGCAAAAAAGGGATGAAAGACAGGAGGACCGAGTGATAAGAAAAAAAAAATAAAAATAGAGAAAGGAGAGGGGGTAGGTAAAAGGAATATTGACAAAAAGAAAAGAGGCACAGAAAGAGGGAGACAGAGCAATATAGGTGTACAGTAGGGTACTTTGATACAACCTTAAATAAAAAAACCACCTTCTGGGGGTGCCCAGTTGGGTGGTTCCCTTGAGGTCAGCAGCTCTTTTCTAACCTGATCAGACACAGTACTCCACCTCCACCAAGTAGAGAGGAAAGACAAAAATTCTATAAATCAAACCAAAACAAGCAAACAGAAAACTTTATGGGATAAAATTGGCTGGAAAAAACAAATAATAGCGGTAGAAACACTAACAAAAATGAAGTTCTAATTATTGAAACAGGCAGCAATGGGAAATTATAATTAAACTAGAAAAATTGAGAAAGAAAAAGTATCTGTATGGAAAAGGTTGAACTTAAAAAACAAAACAACATCAAAATAAACAAAAAAACAACCAAACCAAAAAAAAAAGAAAAAAACACAACCAAAAACAAAGCAGTATGTATATATTATTGAATATTGTCTGGGCAACACGTGGTCTTCTGGGATATGGGATGTTAATCACAGTTCTGATACGACTGGAGGCTGCTAGTTTCTCAAACCCCAGCAGGTAGACACCCTAAATCTCTTTTCAGCCCACTTAAAAGGCACTTTGAACTTGTTCACTTGCTGAGCAGAAGCTTTCCCAGGGAAGTGCTTGCCGCTGGAATCACTGCTGAAGTGACTATCCACTTACCCTGTGTGCCAAAACTGTTCTCCCTCTGCCCCCGAGGGTTAGGGCTGCAAGGCGGCTCAGACCCCACCCTTAGGCTACTTGGTCACTGGGTTACCAGCTCCCACCCAATTCTAGCTCTGCAACCCTGAGGGCAGAGCTTGCCGGGGCAGATCGCTCACAATGGCTGCCTGTGATCCAGAGCCAAACACTATTAGCTCCGTCTGGCTCAGCGGCTCAGATTGGGGCCTTAGACAAAGGCCAAAGTTCTCCGCACTCCCACTCAGGCTCTCCCCAAGGCAGTTCATCTGAGTGCCAAGTCCAAAGACACCAAAACAGTTCACAGGTAAGGCCTTTCTGGTTTGCAGTCTCGCTGCTACTGAACTTACAGTTGTGGGCGGGTTTAGACGGATTGAACACATGCGACCACTTGCCGGTTTTCCACTGTTTTAGTCCTCCTCTTGGGGTCCAGAAGTCTCTCGCTGACTCCCTGTATCCTCTCAGGGGTGATGATAGGCAGATCCTACCAGCCGGAGATGCCTGGAGTCCTATCTCCCCAGACTCGTGGTGCCCAGATGCAAGGAAGCTGTTACTCGGCTGCCATCTTGCTCCGCCTCCAGGATATTCCGGATTCAAAGTCTTTTTAATGGTTTTCGTTTGCACACTTGTAAGAACGCCATTCATTGGGTCATATAATGTCACTCGCACATAAGGATCACTAGCTCCCAAGATATCCTTCTTGGCAAGGCCTACTCCAGCGATAACTTTCACCCTCACGATTCATGAATTTTCTTTCAAATGGCTTAGCAAATAAAAAATTGAACATGAATGTGTATGTATATTTTAGTTTCCAAAAGGAACAGAAGTGGGAAGTTCTTGAAAGCATTTAAACTTTCTTGGCTTTATTTTTTAACACCAGCGAGGACCGGTGAAACAAAGCATGAACTTCCCACATCAGACACTTGTTGCTAAATAGGAGGAGAAAAATCTATTTTCCTTCCTCCCCATCCCTGTCTCTTGGGATTAAATATGGGTTTCAGATGAAGAGAGAAAAAACAAAACAGCTGATGACCATTCACTGGGAAGTCTCCAACTCAAAGTTCGTGAAGTCGGCCAGGCCTCATCCCCAGGCTCCTCAACAGCCGATTTCTCCATTGATTTTGTAGCTTAGTTTAGCAGGATACAGAATTCTGGGCTGAAATTTGTTTTGTTTAAGGAGACTAAAGATAATTGGCCATTCTCTTCTGGCTTGAAAAGTTTCAGCAGAGAAGTCCATGGTCATGTTGATGGTTCTGCCCCTACAGGTCAATTGGCACGTATTCCTGGCTGCTTGCAGAATTTTCTCTTTTGTCTTGAGTTTGGACAGGTTCATGACAATGTGTCTTGGAGATACTCTATTTGCCGTTGAGATGATCTGGAGTTCAATATCCCTCTAAAAGGAGTCTTTCAGAATCTTTAGTGATACATGGGAAGTTTTCATTTATAATATCCTCTAGTAGGACTTCCATTCCTTTAGTGCGTTTGTCTTCCCCTTCAGGAATACCTGTGGTTCATGATTGAATGCTTTATGAAGTCCCATAATTCTCTGAGTAAATGTTTTGCTTTCTCTCTCTTCTTTTCTGCCTCTTTAACTGCCTGTATTAGTTCAAAAGCTTTATCCTCTAGCTCTGAGAATCTTTATTCTCTGTGGTCTAATCTGTTATTGATGCTTTCTGCTGCATCTTTAAGTTCCCTAATTGACTCCTTTAACTCCTTAAGTTCCACCATATCTTTTCTATATTCTTCATATCTTTCGTCCAAGTTTTGGTTCTATTTTTCCACTTTCTTATCAATTCCCTTTATTACTTTTGTCATCATATTTTAAATTCCTTTTCTGTAATTGCCATTAATTCTCTTTCTTGATGTTAACTATTATTTTATTATTTTTAAGTTCAATATACAAATATCCATTGTATACCATTAACAATTACAGTTAACACGACAAAACAAAATATGAAATACATAGAAATAATTCTTCAGAAATATATCGTATTTTTCATGGAAAACTTGTAATTAGTATTAAAAAAATAAAAAGACACGTGTCTGTATATATTGCAAAAGTGTTAATGTTTTTTTTTTATTTGTTTAGGTATTCCTTCTGTTATATTGTCTTTCTAGGGATATGAGTATACCACATAGCAAATTCAGTTTGCTCTAGGGGTTCAGAAGTATTGTAGCAAACAGCTGGCCCATTGGGAGGCACACTTACCTGATATTGGGTATTATTATATATGCAAGTACCTTCAGGCTTTCCTATATATTCATAATAAGAGTAAAAAATAACACAATTTTGGTAGTTTGTCTAGTTTGGGTTAACTTTTGGATACATTTTTCACAACCTTCATCATGTCTTACACCTAAGATTAAAGAAGGAAGGTGAATTAATCCAAAGCAAAGAATCAGTAATCAGTCTCACGCTGCTGCAGCTGCTCATCCTCAAGCTTCTGCTGTGTATAGACCAGGCAGCTCTTAGTATGTGACTGGAGCAGGGATATAGTCTGTAAGATGGTAGGGATGCTCTGGGTGTCGTTGGACTGTCCACTCCCCATTGCTTAATTCTTTATAGGTGGAATCCTCTACTGTAGCTACCTCAAGATCCCCAGGGGGTGGGGGGATGGGGTGGTGCTATATTCTGGTTTTTCATGTTACCAGAATTTTTCTGTTAGTTCCTTCTCAAGTGTTTTTCTTCTTGTTCACATCCTTCCCCTACTTTTTCCTTCTCACCAACTCCTTCACTTTAAATTACTGTGCCTCAGCGCTTAGGTGCTAAAGTGTCCTTTTGGTATAAGGACAAAAGGAAGATAAGGGTAAAGAGAGAAAAAGGAGAAAGAAAAGAAAAAGAAAAAAAAGAAGGGGGAGTGGAAGGAAAGAATTGAAGAAAAGGAGAGGAAAAGGACAGTGAGATAGAAAGAGAGTGACAGGAGAAATGGTGGTGTTTGGCAGGGTGCTTTGACCACACCCTCAGCTCTGGGACTTTGAGGGGCCAGGCTGTGTGGGTCACTTGAAGTCAGGAGCTCCCTACCAGCCAGGGAAAAATCAAGACCCCCACCTCTGCCAAATATAGAAAGAAATTATCAGTATGTCACAGTTGGGACTTAATAATACCGTCTTCCCAAAGGCCAAAGCTAGAAGGACACCCAAGATCTCCCCCATGGGTGGCCTTCCCACAATGGCAGTGCCCCACCACCAGCCAAGCCGATGGGAGAATTACCTCACTAGGCATTTAACCCCAGCCACTGGATGCTGTTCGAGTCCACTCACTGCTCCAGCGAGCAGCACAGTCCAAAATCAAAATACTGCAGGATGGCTCTTTCGCAGCCCCAGGCCTCTGTGAGAGAGCCAGCTGACTGGCCAGCCTCTTTCCCTACCAAGCACCTGCCTTCCACATTGGTTTTGTCAGCTCCAGACCTCCTCATTAGCTCCTGAAGTCTCCTACTGTTTCACTGTGCCCTCGGAGAGACATTTCTGTGTAGATTCCCCAAGCCAGAGGTGGGTAAAGTCCACTTTCCCTTGTCTCACCATGAGTAGCCAGCAAGGAGAGGTCTAGTCTGCCATCTTGCTCTGCCCTCCAACAGGTTTTAAGGAGGAAGTAGAAAACAATGTGGAATTCTCTTAAATCAGCAAAGAGAGGCCTGAGAACTTAAGGTAAGCTCTTAGACTGACAACACCTGAAAAGCCTCCCACTCTTTTTGGGTGACCTATACCCACACCTACCTGTTTGTGATTCCCAATCCCCCGTAGTGAGGCATGTGAATGCCCCTCGGAAGAGGGCTCATTATAATTCTTATCTAAAGGATGATATGTGGTCATCAGACTAGGTCTCCTTCTCCAGGGTCTCCTTTCCTGGCTATGCGATGGGAGGAGTGGGATGTCAGGTGTGAGAGATGTGAGTGAATGGGAGACAGTGGCAGACTTGGAATATGTGTTGAATGTCTCTTTACTAGTCCTCACTGTTAGTCTCCTGCTGATATTTAACAGGTGGCTCCAGCAGTGGCTATGGCATGGAAAAGATGACACAGCAAACCCTTCCACAATGGCACAGCTGCCAAGGACCTTTGTGTTCTCCATAAAGGATGACACCAGTTGTGTGGAATGAATTTGGCACCAGGTGTGAGGAATTCTTTGCTGACTCACATGCAGACAGGATGGCACCCTCCTTCTCTGTGAGTTGGGGCACTGGCTCAACACCAGCAGGGGCAGACTCTGAATATTTACTACAGGACCAGCTTCCCAGGAGTGTCCCATGTAGACCAAGGCTCCAGAGCTACTGAGATTCACTGTCAAGAATGCCTCCAACTTTCAACACCAGAATACCTCCAGGAGGTGAAGTGACTCCTAAAGGTCCTCACCCTGATTGTAACCGCCCCTCAGAGAGCAGGAAGAAAACAGCTCAGTCCCATCTGCCCCGTTCTCTCAGTTCGCACCTGGCTCCCTCACTTCTGCGCGCTCTTGGACTCCACATCCAGAATCTTTCAGCTGGATGAGTCTGCAAAGACTCTTGAACCCAGCTCTTCATTTGGCAGATGGAGTTGTGGAGACTCCAAAAGCTGAAGTGACTTGCTTGGCATCACAAGTAAGAAAGCAGAAATAAATGACTCAACAGCCTGAAAGGCAGCCCGGAAGGCCTTGTCCTCTAGCCAAAGCTGAGAGGAGTCTGGGGTGAAGGGTTGGCCTTTTGGAGAAAGCACAAGAGCCACTCCCTGGCACTGGCCAGAACCATGACAGTGAAACTGGGCTAAAATTGACAAGCTATGTCTAACCATTGAGATTTTTATTTCTGTGACTCCTTCCCACATTTAAATAAATGATTTACAGAGCCCACGTAGTGTTGGGACGAAACCTGGAAGCACACACGCTGAGTCTACCTGGGCCCCCTCCCAGCGGTACTCTCCAAGTCCTCGGAACACGCCGGCAAGGCAAGCACTGGTGACCTCAGGCAAAGCGCATGCAGACGGGTGCTGCTGTGCTAGGCGCTCGCGAGAAGCTGGCAGATGCCTCTCAAGAACTTGGACTTGAAGAAAAATAGGGTTTTGCCGAGTACAGAGAAGCATTCCAGTCGGACAGCACAGATGTGCAAACACCCGTCACAGAACTTTCAGTCAGTTAGTGCACCAAACCATCCACCTCGTGGAAACTGGGGGACTTATAGACAAGCTTGAAATACAAACTCCAGGCACTAGGAGTGATTTCACCGAGTTCCCGTTCGCCCTGGCCCACTGGAGTTCAGAAGACACTGACCTGCACCCAAGCTGCGCTTATCGGGACTCATTCTGCGTCCCTGCACAAGGCAATTCCGGCAGACAGGGTACAAAGAGACCCAGAAACGCTGGACCCTGCCTCTTTCTAAGAGGTGTCCTTGTACCTGGACCCACAGAAGCTATTTTCCGTCGGAAAAGGGCCCCCAACTCTCTCCAGACCGTGAACAGTCTGCAAATGGGCAGTTGTGACTTAATACAAAACAAGCGACATGATGGCGGAGCCCGGGAGGAGCGTCTTCCGGGAGCGCCCGCTCTCTGCAGTTCTGCACCTGAACACTCGGGGGCAGCAGAGTCCGGCCCACCCAGGGAGGCCTAAGGTGCCGCTCCGCGGGGAGGAGGTGGGAGGGAGATTAGCCAGGCCCAGGGGAGACTGAGCCCAGGAGGAGGTGGAGTGATGAGTCGGGGTAGTAGCGACTGTAATGATGTCACCACCCACACGGGGCTGGTGGACAGATATAATGTGTATGATGTATGTACTTGTATATTTATATATTCTTATTTATGTATACTTAATATACAATGTGTACACTTATGTATTCAATTATTACAGACCAAAAAGTATACACTTTGTTGTTGTTGTTGATTCATTGAGGGTACAGGAAACCAGGTTACACTGATTGCATTTGTTACACCTCTCACAATCGTGTCTTGCCCCCAAAAGGTGTGTCACAGACTAAGAGCCCATTCCCCTCCCTCTTTCCCTCTCTCTGCTCTTCCTTTCCCCACCCCTCCCTCCTTCTTTCTCTCTCTGCTCTCCCCTCCCCCAACTCCCACCGTGTCATTAATTGTCATTAATTGTCCTCATATCAAAATTGAATGCATAGGATTCATGCTTCTCCATTCTTGTGATGCTTTACTAAGAATAATGTCTTCCACGTCCATCCAGGTTAATACAAAGGATGTAAAGTCTCCATTTTTTTTAATGGCTGAATAGTATTCCATGGTGTACATATACCACAGCTTGTTAATCCATTTTCTGGATTGGTGGACATTTAGGCTGTTTCCACATTTTGACGAATGTAAATTGAGCTGCAATAAACATTCTAGTGAAAGTGTCCTTATGATAAAAGGATTTTTTTCCTTCTGGACAGATGCCCAGTAATGGGATTGCAGGATCAAATGGGAGGTCTAGCTTGAGTTCTTTGCAGTTTCTCCATACTTCCTTCCAAAAAGGTTATTAGTTTGCAGTCCCACCAGTAGTGTAAAAGTGTTCCCTTCTCTTCTCTCCACATCCACGCCAGCATCTGCAGTTTTGAGATTTTGTGATGTGGGCCATTCTCACTGGGGTTAGATGGTATCTCAGGGTGGTTTTGGTTTGCATTTCTCTAATGATTAGGGATGATGAGCATTTTTTTCATATGTTTGTTATCCATTCATCTGTCTTCTTTAGAGAAGGTTCTATTCATGTCTCTTGCCCATTGATATATGAGATTGTTGGCTTTTTTCACGTGAATTAATTTGAGTTCTCTATAGATCCCTAGTTATAAAGCTTTTGTCTAATTCAAAATATGCAAATATCCTGGGAGGCACCTGTGGCTCAAAGGAGTAGGGCGCCTGCCCCATATACCAGAAGTGGTAGGTTCAAACCCAGCCACTGGCCAAAAACTGTCAAAATATGCAAATATCCTTTCCCATTGTGTAGGTTGTCTCTTTGCTTTGGTTGTTGTCTCCTTAGCTGTACAGAAGCTTTTCAGTTTAATGAAGTCCCATTTGTTTATTTTTGTTGTTGTTGCAATTGCCACAGCAGAATTCTTCATAAAGTTTTTCCCCAGGTTGATATCTTCCAGTGTTTTTCCTATGCTTTCTTTGAGAATTTTTATTGTTTCATGCCTTACATTTAAGTCCTTTATCCATCTTGAATCAATTTTTGTGAGTGGAGAAAGGTGCAGGTCCATTTTTTGTCTTTTACATGTGGATATCCAGTTCTCCCAGCACCATTTATTGAATAGGGAGTCTTTCCCCCAGTGTATGTTCTTGTTTGGCTTATTGAAGATTAGGTGGTTGTAAGATGTTCATTTCCTAGTTTTCTATTCGATTCCAAATGTCTATGTCTCTTTGTTTGTGCCAGTACCATGCTGTCTTGACCACTATGGCTTTGTAGTACAGCCTGAAATCTGGTTTGCTGATGCCCCCAGCTTTGTTTTTATTACTAAGTACTGCCTTAGCTATACGGGTTTTTTTCTGGTTCCATACAAAACACAGAATAATTTTTTTCCAAGTCTTGAAAGCACGATGTTGGTATTTTAATAGGGATGGCATTGAATCAGTAGATTGCTTTTAACAATGTTGATTCTTTCCAGTCATGAGCATGGTATGTTCTTCCATTTGTTAATATCCTTTGGTATTTCCTTTTTAGGGTTTCATAATTTTCTTTATAGAGGTCCTTCACCCCCTTTTGTTAGGTATATTCCTAGGTATTTCATCTTCTTTGAAGCTATGGTGAAGGGAGTTGTGTCCTTAATTAGCCTCTCATCTTGGCTGTTACTGGCGTATACAAAGGCTACTGACTTGTGGACATTGATTTTATATCCTGAGACATTACTGTATTTTTTGATGACTTCCAGGAGTCTAGTATACACATTTTAAGAAAGGAAAAAACTATTAAAATTTTGCTACTCAAGTCACGTTTAACTTCAGCAATTACAAGAGACGCTCAATGTGATTTGTATTCATCTTTTGTTATCAGTGTATATTATTACAATTTTAATAGTTTTGTACTCTTTTCAGGACCTTCTGTATAATTTATTTGATACAATCTATAAGAAATACAGATTATTTGTCCAGGAGGGCTTCTTGACATTTTTCTGTTCTATCCAAAGCTGTCTTCAATAGGCATGTGTTTGTTAAATAATCAAAAAAAAATTAGAATTAAACTTAGAAATGAAAGGATTGTTCACATTAATGAAAATCCAGCATATATATCAAGAAAGTTTTTTCTCACAAAAATATATTTCCGTTTATAAAATAATTAGCAATACAAGGACTTTAACAATCTTCATTCATGAATTTATTAGACAGATATCTTCTGAAGGCCTCATATCTGTGCAGGGTACTCACCTGGTTCTGAAGACAGCAAAGAAGTTAGACACCACTACTGTCCCAATGAGCTCACAGTCAGGCAGCTGTGAAACTCGTATGGGGACCATTATAACCAAGGAAGGAACAAAATATTATGAAGAAAAAAGAGATGGAGACATGAGCTCTACCAGGGATGATATACCATGACGCTGTGTAGGAGAGGTGAGAGCCAAGCTGTGTCTACAAAGGTTCAGGAAGAATCAACCAGCCAGAGTCACCAGCAATGTATCAGAGGTCCAGACAAAGCTATAGAGAGTGGACCAATGAGATGGGCGGTGAGGGTGGGGGGAGCTATCCTTTTCACTGTAGAATGTTTAGCAGC
The DNA here is from genome assembly GCF_027406575.1 of Nycticebus coucang. NCBI lineage: Eukaryota > Metazoa > Chordata > Mammalia > Primates > Lorisidae > Nycticebus > Nycticebus coucang. The sequence continues at coordinate 100,880,364 of NC_069783.1, read as the reverse complement.
ATGCCCACTGAGGCCAGGGGAATGTCCTTCCCAAGTTCAGACAACCAATAATGTGGCCATATGGTGTCAAATGTCCCCTGGGGTGCAAAACTGCCCTCCCCTTAGATTGAGTACCATTGCCCTAACTAAAGGGAAGTAATCCAATTTTTAAGAGAGAGGCTGCTTGCCCTCACAGTCAGGAGTGAGTAACCCTAATTCTACATTGCTCAGAAGAAACTGATCAAATTTGAAAGAGAATGAGGGGAGGGTTCTAGGGTCAATGCCAGGTCTTGGCAATAAACATACAGATAGACACACTGTGTGGTCTGGCCCCTGCTGACCTCGTCACACAGCCAGTGTGCCACCCCTGCTAACCACACTTGCTTGCCTTCCTTTGCTCCAAACAAACAAGATTGTCTTCACCTCAGGGCCTTTGCACATTCAGCTCCCTCTGCCTGCAGCACTTTCTCTCTCCTCCTGCTGGGCTCCCAGGGACCATCAAGGCTCTTAAACTTCATGTCCCATAAAGCCCATGCTTGCTCCTTCAACATGACGATGTTCTCCTTTGCACTCAAGACACCCTGTATTCATCACTTTGAATACTTACTGCAAAAGGTAGTTACACAAGTATTTGATTTAGTTTTTCTTTGCCTCTTAAGACAGTGAACTTCATGAAAGTAGAAAGCCTGGTGTTTGCCTGGCTCACCCAGAACAACCCCCAAACCAGCGAGACTTGCTGAATGAGTAAATAGGTCCTGCCAATTAACATCGTCAGTTCTATTTGTATTGGTTTCGAGATTGACATTAAAGAGCTATTAGTAGGCTGGTTTCCTGCAGCTAATTATCATTTCTTTGAAGCAAGAGGTACTGAAAACTTTTTTAAATAAAATAATGAAAATTCGAATTTCTCACAAAGGCCGAATTCTTAATAGAAGAATTACTCCAACATTTATCTTGAGATTTCATGATATTGAATAATATTTGAATGTTTTTAATTTGAGAAGTCTACAGAAAGCATTCCCTGCATCATTCTCTTGATTCTCCTGATAATTAACGCTGTGACTTTTTCTTTTCACCACGAGGAAAGCATTCCAGATAGCAAAATGAAATTTTCCTCAAACCATAAAATTATTGGAATTTCATATTCAACCTAACTTTCAAGAAAAAAAAGCAAGCTCTTTGTAATTTCCACACAAAATTAGTTTTCGATACAAACAAGCAATACAATGAGCCAGAGTTCTCTTCTGTTTACTCAAAAATATATTTAAAATCAAGATGTCCATGAGAAAAAAGAAGATTCAGAGATTGGAACAGCAATTTAAGTTGGGCAAGATATTCAGCAATATGAGAATATACTCCCTTTTTTTGTTTGTTTGTTTCCCATGTGGCTAAGCTTAAATAATTTTTTCAAGTTTCAGATCTGTTCTTATTTTATCAAAGAAGACTTACTATCCAAAGTTTGAATCCACTAAGAAACTGGAACCCAAGTGGACACATATTTCCAAGTATGATGCATTGAGCCAGCCATGGGGATGAAATAATAAATAACAACTCTTAAAGTGTTGTTGGTATTTGGAGGAACCTAGCATCCTGTAGATAGCTGTACAGTATCAAAAAGCAACTAATGCCACAGACCGCTATGACCCTCAACTATGTGATAGGACCCATTATTTGTCTTGAGACTAAAGGATGAGAGAGCGGTACACATGGTGTTGTGTCACAAGTATGCCAGGATGGGAATGTCAAAAGCAGGGAATATCTTTTCTTCAATTTCAGGCCATGTGAATTTTAGAAATATGTTTGTCCTTTAGGACCAATATATTTTTTCCTTTGGACTCATTTATTCATCCATTTATTCAGCAAATGTTTGTAAGGAGCCTGCTTGTGCTAGGTGCAGTGGTGCACTGCATGTGAGATTGTTTCAGATAGGCACACCTGACCTGAAAGGGGAGGACCCTGTCTGCAGGGGGAGGGGGCAGAGAAGAGCCCTGGGGGAGACCACAGGGAAATGTGGGAAGGGAGTGCATGAAGTGGGAAGGGGCTCTAGGTTCAGCACAGAGGTGGAAAGATGGACCTTTGAAAGTATGTGGTCAGGACCCAGAGGTGGCTGGACACAGTCAGCTAGTACCAGAAATAACTGATCTGGGGGTAAGAAGTAGGGGAGCTGCTATAGGCGAGAATTCCCTACTTGCTATATGACTCAGCTCTGGATGGCGCAAAGGTGAATTTTCCAAAAGTAAAAGCCTGTTGTGAAAGACCCAGCATCAATACAGACAGACACATCGCCATTATAATGGCATATGGAAAGTTTAATCATCACAGATTGTAGATGCTCAAGTCCTAAGTACCTTGTGAAATAAGCCAAGAAAACTACTCTTGATCAATGTCAAAGAAAAAGACAAGAGAGGGAAAAACAGGCTATTAATATACTGTCTAAAGCAAAACACAGCAACAGGCACTCTGTTCGTGTATATGTGTACTCTATACAGGCTAAAGGCTCCAAGTCAAATTCCACTTCACAGCCTGAACTCTGGGCTGACAGTTCTGTTTTCCTATTATTCAAATGGCTCTGGAAAGTATCCTTTGGGAATTGTATTATATTGGTTAGTTTTGTGCCACTGAGAAGAAGCTTGCCAAGACTCTGAGGGTCAAGGTGATGATTTATACTTCCCTGGCCCAGCACTTCTGGCTGGGCACACCCAGGTGTGTGACACCCTCTATAAGCCTGGAAGACCTGCAGACCTCTGCAGTCACTGCCTGTCTGGGATCCTCGGGCTCCTGTCCGTTCTCAGTGAAGATCAGACAGGGAAGCTTACAGAGATTTCGCATTTATTTTGCATTTATTTATCCTGCTAATTTCCAAAGTGAGGTGCCTGAAGCTAGCTTGGCAACAAGCAGGCATGACGGCTGTCCCAGGGCTGACTCCAAGTGCACTTTGCCAATGTGATTGCTTTTCCTTCATGCTGACTCTATTCACAACTTATTAAGTTTAGTCCCAGCAGTACTAATTAGAGATGGCATCAACAGAAATCCTCTACAACCCTTCTAGAAATCTGCCATCACTTCAGCAAGGACAGCCATGCTCTTCCTATCACTTCTTGTAACTCCCGAGGCATTCTGTACAGAGCTAGACCCTGGTATTTAGAGAGCTGAAAGGCAACCAAAATTATAAGCATCTGTGTATTCAAATGAGAGGTCCGTGCCAGTATACCAAGCACATCTCTTTGTCTTAACTTCACCCAGGGATTTCTGTGCATACTATAACTGAAAAATTAAAAAATGCCATAAATCAAGCTGTTGTTAAAATGTTGTGTCTTGTAACAGCGAGTAATAATTTTCTGGCATTTCAAGTTTCAGCTTGTGGTCATATAAGGAAATGTAAACTCTGAAATTTCTGAGTTGGAAAGGGCAAGTTTAGAGAAATGAAGGTTGTCTCTGGGGTATGGCATCCTCTGATGACCAGTGATGGGCTCAGGGTTTACTGAATAAGAATTTAACACACACATTAACAAGTGAGGGAGACAGATGGGGGAGGGCAGCGTTGGCAGGGAGGCCCAGTCCCTGAGGCCTGGCTTGTGCAATGTTCATGGGTCCTGTCTCTCTCCCCTGCATCAGCCTTCCCACTGATAGGGTGATGACAAAGACCAGGCTCAGAGCTGGATCCCAGGCCCCACACATGAAGGGCTTCCAGAGCCCGCAGCACCCTCCTAACTGGAGAAAGGCAGCAACTTGTTCTTTTAAGAGAGGAGCTACACTGTCCAAAGCTGCAGCTTGCCAATTAGCCTTCTTGGGCAGCCATCATTTGACTGGCATGTCCTGGGCTGATAGAGGAATGGCAGCTGTCAGTCCTGTGGGAGCATAAGAATGACATTAGCGCTCTGTATCTATCAGTATCACACTGTGTGTACCATCGTATATTCCCTTTAAGTTCTCCATCTTCAACCCTTCTTACCAGTTACACAAGGCCCATTGCTGAACTCTGCCCATGCTCACAAACCACTTTCCTGCTCGTTTCCCTAACGGGCCCTTGAGATCCACCCACACCTCGAGCTGCCAGCTCACTTCTGGGTGGGTTTAACGTTCCTGTGGGTTGCATCCTTCCAGTTTGTCATTCCATTCTCTGTAGCAAAACTCAGTATACCCTATTCAGAGAAGTCACATCATTGTAAGAATCTAAAGGTTGAAATATGAGGTCTGACAATTGAATTCACAAACTTATCTAGAAAAAGTGCTACATACATCATTGCAGAATATCACTGCAATCACCTTGAACGTACTACCCTTGGGAAGCTACTCACACCAGCACCTAGTCCGCCTTTCAAAGCACTTTTTCTAAGATGCAATTCACAACAGCTCAGATGGCCATTCCAGAAAAAAGAATTCCAGAATTGCTTTGGGACATTATATGAAAAAACTTAAGCCTCAGAAAATGTTTCTGGATTTTAAAAATGTGTACTCTCGTCAAGTGTTTTGAACTGCAGTTTCCATGTCCCCAGAAGGCTTTTATAAGGTTGAAACACTGGACCTCTGCAGCCACCAACTCAGAGGTCAACGGTCTCCAGGTGGCCATTCTAAGTAAGTCCTCAAATGTGCCAGCTGTGCCCCTGGGAGCCCGGGGTTCCCCTGAACCAGCTTCCTCCCTCCTATCAAATGTCCAGATAAAGTCCCTCTCCTGAGGTTGTGAGAGTGTGTCCCCTCTCTGTCCTTCCACCCCCACCTTGCTTTTTCTGTTACAATAAATAGAATCTTATCAAGTTACCTGTAGTTAGAGGCAATTTATGTTATTTGTTTTTGTTAGTCTTAGATCTTTTTCTTTCTGTTGACTGGTTTTAAAGCTATAAGCGAATTTTCTATCAGGACCCTAAGTTGACCTGGGGACCAGCCCCTGGCTCTCCCTCCCTCCCTCCCTCTTCCCTCTCTCCCTGCCCTTCTCTCTTTTCCTCCTCACTCTTCCTCTCCCTCTCCCCGCCCTCCTTCTTCCTTCTCCCTCTCTCTCCTTCCCCTCTTCTCTAGGCTCCCCTCTCTTTCTCTCCCTCTTTCCCTCTCTCCAGCTCCCTCACTTCTCTCTGCACATCCATTTTGACCCCTTCTGACCCCAGATAGTGTCTTTCCCGTGTTCCAGTGCAGGCTGTAGGCTGGAGAAGAAGAGTCTGATGGTCTTAGCCAATGCACCTCTCATGAGGTTGAGACTCAGAACAGTCCCACAACCCAGGCCTGTCCCACCACCCAAGATTCCTGCTCTGTAAAGGAAACTGGCACTTGTACCTACACTCCAGGGCTGCTCTGAAGAGGAAACTTTCTGTAAGGCCCCCAACGGGAGGCTTGGCACACAAGGAGTGCTCTGTGAAGATTGGCTGGAATTCCTTAGGCTTAATTATGGGCCCCAAGCAAATCTGGGCATTGGCCATACCAGGTCAGCTGTCCATCAGCCACCTATGACCAACATACCAGGGCCAATTCCCTGAAAAGACTATTGTCCCATGTCCTCTGCCCCAATGTCCCTCCTTTGGGACCTTCCTTCCCCTCTCCATGAGGCTCAAGTGGGCTGCCCTCAATAGAACCACCCAGGCTAGGCCAATCAGACTTCAGACAAACAAAGAGAAGATTTTCCATCTCTGCCCAGCTTCAATTCTTTTCTGTGCTGCACTACTTTAGCATTTTTCTCGCTCACCCTGCCACCCTGCCCCAGGTTGGGTTGAGCTCAGAGCCCTGTCTGTTATGCTGCAACCCAAGTGGGCCTGGGAGGCAGCTGCGGCCTCCCTTCCTAGGAGACACTATCCTTTGGGCAGGAGACCCCATGTGGAATGGGGTCCCCAAGGCTCCGGAGTTCCTAATCAATGCCAACTTTTATGTAAGGGTTTGGGTACAGTCATGAACTCACCTGGTCTTAAATTTCCAAAGCAAACCCTACACTTGGTTTTTAATCCATTTTCACTCTCTAGCTAGTGATTACAAGAGAGCTCTGAGTTCCACTTGAAAGACATTTGGAATTTGAGCCTGTCCATAATGGTGCAAGGGCTGTTCAGGGGACCTCAGCCCTGTCCATCTGGAATCACAAGCCGTGCCCCCCTTCCCAGGTTTTGAGCTCTTCGTCCCCTGGGCCCACAGGTAAGCACTGAACTGTATTCACATGGTCTGGTTTCACATCTTAGAGAACGATTAAGACTCTCATGTCCTTCTTTCCCATTTGGCCCAATGACTAGTTTCAAGGACTTTGTCTCTCTGGAGTCTATTGTTGGCACCTTATTCTCTGGTGCCAATTTCTGTACTTGTTGGGATTCAAGCTCGCTTCAGTAGAAGAGAAATATATAGAGAGGACACCCTTCCATTTGCAGAACTGCACTATTTGGTTCAGAAAAATCAGGAACTAGAGCTTTCAAAGGCACTCAAGGTCAAGGTCACGGCCACTAATCCTCCCCTCCAGGAACCTGTCCTTCTGAGCTTATATGCAATGTTCAAAGAAGACACACAGCATGCTTTTCCCACATCAGAACCTGGGGAGAATTTGTGGGAGTGGATTTTGAGAGCGTTCAGCCAGATAGGGCAGAACACGATGTTAGACTCAGCTGAATACATGGCATGGCTGCGTGTCGTGGCTCTGCACTGGCATGTGCGGCTGGCAGGAGCTTGCATAGTTTTGCTGGGATGGCCCATGCAGCCCTGTTCTAAACTGGCCTGTGGCAAATGACATCAAAGGCTAGGATGTGATGGATGTGAGAGAAACCAAGGCCTGGGGAGACAGGCCTGCCGGTCTGGACTAGACGGGCTTGTTCTGCCCACTCTCTGCTCCCAGGGGAATTCCCTGCACACAGATCAGCAAGGGAAGAGCAGGGATCTGTGCTGGCTGTTCCCACTGGGCTGGGATTCTTGTGACAGTGAGATGCCTGTGACAGGGGTGGTGGCATTTAAGTGGCTTCAAGATCTCACTGAAGAGAAAAGGACCCTGGGCACAGCAGTAACCTCAGAGGGCGGGCAGGTGGAGACACTAACAGGGAATCATGTGTATCTCCTTCCCTGTGCTCGAACCAGATCTCCAGGGTCTGCACCACCCTCAGGGCCCTTCTGCAGGACACCACACTGGCCCCCTGTGTGGACAGCATCATGGTCCACATGAGGCTGGAGATGGCAGGTTGCAGGATGCCCTGGATAGACATTGTGTGATAGAGAAAAGGTAAGTCCAAAAATAGAAGTGCCTATTTACCCAGTGTCTAGTGTTCCAGAATTTGGGGGCCTGTTACACTATCTCCCACAAAGGAAAAGCAAGTGACTTCACCTTGTACCCCTATCATGAGTATCTCTCCAGAATCTGCAGACACAGTATCTGCTATATTTGAGTGTCATGGACTAAGTGACTTTCTGTCTGACCCCAAAAGTGCTTCAGGTCTGAGCGATGGAACAAATTCTGCTACTAAGACATTTTGATGTTAAGCAGAATTTCTCCATTCCTCAAAATTTAAATTAAATTGGCTCAAGTAGCTCATTTTCAAGGCCTATTGGTTTTCAAAGCCTTTTCACAGATTTCTGTGACTGTGCAGGGCTTATGTCCCCAAGGTCTCCTCTGATTCTGGGATCCTTCTTTCACAGTGGCGTCACTTATTTATAATACTGAAATGTGCACTTAATACAATAAACCCAGACTAAATTTACTATGATGGCTGTCACGTTGGCAGCAAGGCCATGGTTCTATTCACCACCTCCCCCCACCACCACCACCCACTCCAGATGTATTTGCTTTATCAGCAGGTGAAACTTCTCCATCTGGTGGGGGGACCTGAACCTTCATTCCTAAAGGTTATGAGTACTCAGTGGTCCCAATTACAAGGTGTTTCCATGGTTTTCAGGATGGCTAGCCTCGTCATACTGAAAGGGACATCCAGAATCCTTGAGTTGCAGAAACACTCACCCCTGCCTGGATTGTGTGATGGAAAGACAAATCTCCTCAGTGATCCATCACCACCCCAGCCAGTGGGGCACTCCTCTTTCTGGCCTGATCACCCTGTGATTGATGGAGCTGGGTGGCAGTCTTGGCTTCCAGTTCATCCACAGAGAACAACAACCTGCCATTGGAAACCAAAGTCATGGGAATAGGAAGCAAAAAATGTACAAGTGTGTTACTGGTGTATTAGTGAGAGGCTCCCCTGCCCCATCTACCATCGGCTCCTGGGAGCTGGTTTTTTTGGCAATGGAGAAACACTACCATCTATCAATCACTGACTAAGAGGATATGCTGCATCCTATAGGAGACTACACCAACCTCTCAAGGTGTTGGCTCCCAACTGGTGCTATAACTGAGTCTCCAATAAGTTATTTTACCATTTTAAAAGGTCAGTATTATACAGGTCATGATGTTCCCTTTGAATACCAGTGTATCCTCTGAGCTTGGCAGGGGGAGGTTGTTAAATAATTTCTTTGATCAGAACAATGCATGTGGCATACCACTAGCAGGAATAAGGCATTCAGAAGGTTCCTTCTTGATGTTGCAGAAACGTGGTGTTGATGTCTACGTCGGTAGGCATGAATCACTAGCCCTCCACAATGGAAAAGTGAAAATGTAACCTCACTGCCTCCAAGTTGCTTGCTGGTCTCCTCATCCCAGGATCCCAGGTTGTGTCAGAAGCTGAGAGTTGGTCACAGCCTTGGTGGTACACGTCAGCCGTACCCAAGGATGTCCATGACTCTGTGCCCATGTGTTCTGATCATGCCCACAGCCACTTGGTTCACTGTGTCCAACATTGCTCTACTAAGCAGCCACTGAGAGGGCTGGAGAAAGAAGCTGATTGGCATTAACAAAACATGTCCCCAATTATGTGGTGTTTCCTCCAAAGTAGAGATGGCTTAGTAAAAAAAATCACATGGTACTCTGATAGTCTCACATTCCAGGCCCATTTTTGAGAGGCCCATTCGTATTCCCTTTCCTAGATTGTCGCTTTTCTCTAGTTTTGTTCTTTCCAAATCTCTTTTCAACTGGACAGAAAATAAGCCACCGCCCACAAAATATGTAAATTCTCACCTCAGGTCTTTTTTTCTTCCAGAAAAGTAGACGACATGTACTACTTATAGAGGAAGAAATTCTCTTGCCTGCTATTCCCCAATGCTGTGTCTAAATGAGGATACAAAGCCATGGCATCCAGTTCCCACTGGGGCACACATATCTATGGTGCCTTAATAAACCAAGTTGAGAGTTCTCCTCCTTGAACAGTCTGGTCATACGGACATCCACGTGCAGGCTTGGTTGTGGGCTAAGAATGAGATGGCGCTCCAAGGTTAAGCTTATAGGGAGTATGATCCATGTGTTGAATTAGTCTGTTCCTGCCAGACCCCCTTGAGCCCAGTCCCATACTCACACTACCAGATGACAATGGCGTACAAACTGTGCACCCAACTTGATGACTTTATAGCTCAGATAATAGCCACTCCATGATGGGAGGTCTGGATTAAATGGTCAGTCTCTGCCAGGGCCCAATAACAAGCCAAGAGATATTCTCAAAGCAGAACAGTTATATTCCAAAGGGAGACATGGTTTCTTTCCAAGACCCTGTCACTGGCACCAGATACCCTCAGATAGCATCATCATGCTGCTATCAGTGTAGTAGACCAGCATGATGTGTGGGACAGTGAGAGAACCAAGTCCTTGTGACTTTCAGATGAAAAAAAAAAAAAAAAAAAAAAACTGCCTCTAATGTTCCCTGGTAAAAAGTCAGTTTCCAGTTAACAACTGTCTTCCATACCCTGGAAGTCATGCTAATTTATTCTCCTAAGACTATCACACTGGCACAGCTGTTTTCCTGACTAGAGTAGGCCCACGAGAATTTATTATCACCTTCTAAGATCCATGTGATGCCTACACTGAGAAAATTTTTGTGGTAAATGGGGTTGTAAGAAAAATCACCCGTGATTTTTCCAAACTTGATGTCTTGGACATTACCCACCACCACCCACCAATGTCTTCGGTCTACAGTTTTGGTGGGGATAGGGCACATCAGGAAATCATCCTGGGTCCTTCTTGCTCTTCTGGCCCTCACTCTTTTGGTCAGGATGTGTACCTATCTCATCTCTATATTCAAGAAATAAAGAATGGATTAAAGACACATTGTGACATGGTGAGATTCAGGGTAGGGCTCTTTTTACCATGTGACCCTCCTCAGACCCTTCATCTAACTGGTAGGCCACAGTGATATTCTGAGTTCTCTGACTCTGAGTCAGGATCCAAGCATTCTAGAAATTTCTAGGCTTTTCTCTTTCTTCTGGTAAATGGCTGCAAGTCCCTTTGGAAAAGAATAGGAGAAAAATTCACAACTTGTATTTGTCCTCACACCAGAGGGGCATCCCCCAGGTGTACCTGATTCCCCCGTATAGTCATGGAACTTTGATCTGTGAACTGAGACAAACTGGAACTACATGCTTGCCCTTGTGCTGACTCGGGTCAGACCTTTCCTTCCTACAGACTAAATATAACCTTTGCTGGGTGCCTGGATATTTCACCACCAAACATCCCTATGGTTGGAAGTATATGAATGACCACGCCACCCCAGCTGGCCCTGCTGTCAGTGACGATATGTAACTACTTCACTTCAGCTGCCCTGGAATCCCATCACCCCATTTGTGATCAGGGTCCCATTTCAACAGTAGAAATTCTTCCCCTTACCTTTGGTCTAAAGATGGCCTTGCCCCCCTCAGCAAGGTATTTTTCCAGCTGTCAGTATGCCCAGCTTTCAGTCAACAGTCAAGCAAGCAAACCATTCCTGGTGACCATGACAGCTCATTAAGTGCAGAATACTTGATAAAATGACCCATATGGATAATTTCAGTAAGATCAAAAGTTACATTTGGCACCCCTGTATGCTATCCCACGCATATTTCTCCAGTTTTGCACTGCAGTAAGTGTTAAAGTCCTACAAATATTTTAGTATATGAGCCTTCTGCTCCCAAACATGGTAATTAGCCTCTGAGGCATATTGGGATCCAACTCTCATTTATGGGTACCTGTTACGGAGGTTGAGTTAACATCCTTGAGGTCAGTTCTTCAGGTCATTATGACATTATCTTTCTGCAAGGGAGGAATAGGCGTGTTAGGCTGAAAGTAAGTCTACTACTTCAGGCAAGGAGGGCCCACTGAGATGGGAGAATTCAGGATAACAGGACTCTTTGAAATCTCATCACCTTTGAACTCAAATTCTCAGAACCACTCTTTATAATAATCAGCGTTGTTAACTTTTTTGTAGCAAAAAAAGTCTATGAATTTGACTATTGGGAACTCACAGAAGCAGGTCTGCGTCCAGTTTTCAGCCGTATCTGGGCCTCATCCAGAACCACAAACTACCAGAAAATACAGCTTATTTAAATATACTAGATTCTACTGCTGCATCACTAATTCCCTCATCCTCTCAAAACTTGCCATTCTGCGCCTACCAACTGTATTTCTAAGAGCCGATCCCTGTGGATCTATGTCTGAAGCCTTCTATGGTCAATGCAGCCCATTCTGTCTATGCACAGGGAAGGCTGAAAGAACTGACTGATTAATGTCACCCCTGGGAGCAGGCTGTATCTACCTACGCCTGACAAGAGTTTCCTCACTCCAAGGGTGAGATAACTCTGAGGCACATCCTAGATGGAGAATTGCCACCTAGAGCTCTCCAGGGAGAATGAGATACAGTTGCCTAGGGTGGTAGCTGGCTTGAAAATGTAAAATGTACCCTTTATAGGCTACTGTCCCTTCCCTGGCTCGCTTTCTCACCCCTGTACCTAGCACTACCTCTGGAGTAAACTACTTATATGTGAATTTGCCTCTAGAGAAAATTCAAAGTAACAGTAAAGAAACTACCTGTCTTAAATCAAGATGTTGAATCATTGAGTTAGTTTCATTATTAAAGCTTCCTAACCCAACTGGAAGAAGACAGCCCATCCAAAATTGCTCTTATTTCTCATCCCTCCTACAGGAGATACTGGATCTGCCACAATCTAGGTCTCAGTAACTCTTTATTTCAGGTGACTGCAGGTGTTAATTAAAGTCTCACAACAGGTTACCAAGGACAGCAAATGCTGGAAAATGGTAATTGGTCCCTCTCTGCTTTCAAACCCACCCAAGCCAGAAAGCCAAGCCCAGATTCCCATTTTCATGGAAGTGTTTCCTGCCACCACTTCTATTTTCCATCAGTCTACCACTTTATTTACTTGCAGATGGTAGAACCTTACAAAGACATTTGTAAATTTTTCATAGGATCACTGGAGGGTCAAGGAAACTGCAAACATCCAGGATTCTCAGAAACACATCACAAAGCTATATCATCAAGGGATCTGCTGCCCCTGCCACCGTTGAGAAACTGAAGAACTCAAAAGCTTTTACATTTTCCAGGATCAGAAAGTCAACATATTAACAATTCTGCTCTGTTTAAAAAATAGGAAATTTCACTTACAGTGGAGTTCCAGAACTGTAAGTCCTGTCTCAGTCACACCTACTCTGACTCTCCACCCATTTGGTTCGTTTCTGAACCAAAGTGTCACTCAAATGTATCTGATTGGTAGAACCCAAAGGACTTTAGGCCTATATCCAAGGGTCTTCTAAGATACAGAATGCTAGAAGGAAGTTGGAATGGGTTGAACCAGACAATCCACAGCATCTACCACATAGTGTGTTGGTACAAAGTAAATATTCATCACCAGTCAAAATGGAAATAAAATATAGAGAATTTAGTTATTCATTGATGATACTCCTTTTCGTAAGTCTCTACTCAGATTTCTATTGCCGAACCTGCCAGCTTCCCTTTTGAGCTTATCAAAAAATCTCTCCTGCTCCCTGCTAAAGTAAATATACATTTCTTTTCAATAAATGGTGCTGAGACAACCGGATAACCACATGCAAAAGTGAAGTTGCAACTCTTTTTATAGCATGCACGAATAGTAAATCCAACTGAGGACAGACACAAATGTAACAGCCAAATCTTAAAAAATAATAATAATAATAAAAAACAAGTGACAACAACAAAATAAAACTCTCAGAGGAAAACATAGGAGTTTTTCTTCATTAGCTTGGTTTAGGCAAAGTGCTCTTAGATGTGATACTAAAATTCACAGTAACTCTTATAACTTAATAAAAGACAATAAAGATAAAAGGCAATAAAAAGACAATCCAATTTAAAAAATGGGCAAAGGATCTGAAGAGATATTTCTCCAAAGAGAATGTATTAAACAGCCAAAATATACATGAAAATATACTCAGCTACTTCAGCCGTTCGGAAATACGATTCACAACCACAAGGAGATACCACTTCACACACACAAGGGTGGCTTTAAAAAAAAAAAAAAATCAGATAATGATAAGCGTTGGCAAATATATGCAAAAAATCAGAACCCTCCTAAGTTACTGGTGGGAATGTAAAATTGCACAGCCACATTAGAAAACCATTTGGCATTTCTTCAAAATGTTAATCATAGTTACCACTGCACCCAGAAATTCATTCTTGGTGTGTTACTTCTTGGTGTATATCTAAGAACAAGAAAAACCTATGGGCATATAAAAATTTGTGCAAGAATCTTCATCGCAGCATTATTCATAATAGCTCAAATTAGAACCACCCCCTACTACAATTATCCATCAGTTAGTGAATACAGTGAGGCATGTCGGGGCAATGGCACGTCATTTGACAATAAAAAGGAATGAAGAACTCATGATAGAGGCCCCAGTGTGGATACAGCCTACAAATATCATGCTGAGTGAGAGAAGTCAGTCACTAAAGTTCACATATTGCATGATTACGTTTATGTGAAAGATCATATAATAGATATGGCCAATCTATGGAGATGGAAAGTAAATCGATAGTTTTCTAGGATCGGGCTGGGTGGTGGGAGGGATGTTGGAGGTAAATGGGGGTGACTGCTAATGGGAAAGGGATTTCATTTGAGGGTGGCAACAATGTGCCAAAGCCTAAAGGTTGATTGTGGTGGTGATTTCACAACTCTGAATATCCTAAAAACCATTGAATTGTACACTTTAAATAGGGGAGTTTGTGGTAGATAAAGTGTAGTTCGATGAAGTAATTTTTTAAAAAGGAGATGTGCTTTAATTTCTTTGGTGTTGTACAGAAAAATTAACTGAACAAATTCTCCATCCTTCATTTGAACTTCATCTACAGATTCTTTTGTCTTATCTCCCTGTTGGTTCCAAACTTGGAGGCAAAAAGGAGGTGATATAAGCACTTAAAACCCCAAATAAGGAATAAATTGAACAGAGAATCTAGAGAAACAAAGTGTGGGTTTGGGGGAGAAAAACAACATTTGGAGATCGGCTTTTAGTGAGATGGATGTGTGAGGGGGTTGCAGCATTCTGCATAGAATGACATGTCTGGGTTTACTATCGGGCAGCTTAAGCTGGTGGCTCTAAGCCTTAGATGCAATGATATTTTGTCCTTGATGTGATTGTAGTGTATGACATTTATTCATGAGGGAGAGGCTGTTGTTTCCAGCCTGCCAAGTCTTGAGCCAGCTCACATGGCCTCCTCAAAGGCTGGGGCTATAGAGTGATCACACAGCCGCACTTGCCCTGGGACTTCCCAAGCTCCATCAAGCCCTGCCTGACACACACTTGTAAACCTAAGGTACAGTTCAGCAAGAATTTAATTAAAAGGAAAAAACAGCCTTCTGCATTTAAGCTTTTTAGATGTTTGCAAAACGTACTGGCTGCATGTTACTGTGTTTTTCAATCAGGTTTCCAGTCCAGACCTCTCCATAGAAGCTAAGTCATACATTTGCTGTAAAACAGCAATATGCAGTATGCCGTTAGTTGGACATTGTCAGTGTCAAGTCCAGGGCAGCTTTTAAAGTAGGTGGGCTGCCCAGAATTCTTGCTTTTCTATGTTACTCTGAATTATATTAAGATGCGAAAAAGGGTCTTGAATTCATGGGGTTTATTCATGGCTTTTAAGGGCTTTTTCCTCAACAGAGTCTCAAGTTGGCATTTGTTTCTTAAGATTTGTTAGTTCCATAATTTGTGATCTTGGCTTTTAGATTCCAGAAGTCAAATGGCAGCTTTGCCTACTGAAATGCTCTAGATTTTATTAACAAAAATAAATTAAAAAGGGCAGGGCTTCTTTGCACAGAGAACGCGCCATCCTTTTGTGACAATGAAATTGATCAAGGTGACCAGGGCAGCAACTTAAAGCACCTGTGCTGACTCTGGGCATGGAATTTGCCCTGGAGGCCAAGAAGGAACTAGGGCCCCTGAAAACCTGCCTGACTCGCTGAACAGGGAGTAGAAGTCACAACCACAAAGACAGGCAGGCTAATTAGGGGGAGGAAAAGAGATGTACTGAAGGAGGTGTCTGAGATTTTAAGGCAAGGAGAACAGCCAGAAAATGGAAAATCTCAACATATCAAAGATAGTAAGATTAAAGGAGAAAGTGACATGTGCCCACCCTGCTGTCAGATAAGGACAGGGAAGTGTCAAGAAATCAAAAAAGGGACTGAGGAGCACCAGGATCTCAGGAAAGGAGAGCCTGAGGGGCCTGTCTAGCCCCAGGGAAGGTGGATCCAGGAATCATCTGAGAAGCACAGAGCCAGCCAGTCCATGACCAAAGTGCTGGGAACTGCAGGGCCAAGGGCAGACCGACCAAGGAATCAGAAACACCAATGACCCATATGCCAAAGAATTACTGCATGTAGCCAAAAGCAGAACCAGCCCAAATGTTCACTGACACATGGGTTGATAAACAAATTGTGGTGCATTCATACAGTAAAATATTATTCATCCATAAAAAGAAATGAAGTACTCATACAAGCTGCAGTGATGATGAACTTTAAAAACATTAAGCTAACAGAAAGAAGCCAGTCACCAAAGGCCATATACTACATGATTACATTTATATGAAAAATCCCAAAGTAAATCTATAGAAACAGAATGCAAATGGGTGGTTGCCAGGGCCCGGGGGAAGGAGAGGTAGGGAATAAAGTACTTAATAAGTTCAAGGTTTGCTTCAGGGTGATGATGAAAATGTTCTGGAACTCTGTGCAATACTGTGACTATTTACTAAATGCCATGAATCATTCATTTTAAAATGGTCAAAATGATCAGTTTTATGTCATGTGTATTTTACCACAATAAAAAGGAAAATAATGGCTGTCTGATGTTTTGGTAGACCGTAATATGATCGATAGGGCATAGGTGTTACCTATGCCCTGAATAAATGCCCAAGACCTGCATGGCAAAGTTCATTAAAGGAACCCAACAGGATGATGAGTTCTGGCCTAGGTCAGATGTTGGAGAATAGACTCTCCAAATAGTAAATGAATGTGCCCTACTATGAAACTAATTTATGGCTTTCACATGAAAGCTATAACCCAGTTATAACCTAAGAATAGGGGGAAGGGGGAAAGGGAGGGGAGGGGGGAGGTGAAATTGGTGGGATTACACCTGCGGTGCATCTAACAAGGGTAGATGTGAAACTTAGTACATGTAGAATGTAAATGTCTTAACACAATAACTAAGAAAATGCCAGGAAGGCTATGTTAACCAGTGTGATGAAAATGTGTCAAATGGTCTATAAAACCAGTGTATGGTGCCCCATGATTGCATTAATGTACACAGCTATGATTTAATAAAAAAAAAAAAATTGGTGTACTAGAATGTTAAAAAATAAATGCAAAAATTCCTTTGTAGTACAAAAAATGAATACCTAAATGTAAACAAATAAAAATTTGAATGAAAAAATTAAAAAAAAAGAAAATGAATGTGGATGAGACTTATTGATCAGTGGATGCTTTGGTAAATCCTCGATTCTTTGATTTCATGTCTCCTACTATGGATAACTCCACAGAGCAAAATCTGAGGAGTATGTTAGAAAAAACTTAAAGACCTAGGCCAGAGAGCAAAGGGAAACCCACAGAAGGCAGGGCCTTCAGTTATAGCAGGCGTCTTCAGCCCTATGCATAACCCATTGACAAGAAGAAAGGTGGCATATTTAAAAAAGCAGTTTAATTCTTACAGCCTACTAGAGTCTGTCTGAAGAGAGCAGGTGGAGAGAAACACTGGCATGAAGGCCCTCCGTGCTGACTGCATCTCAGAGGGATGTGGACCTGGGGGACAGGAGGAAGGGCACCCGAACTCTGACCACCTAGCCTCGCCTTAGTGACTCGGGGACAGCCCCACACAGGGAGCCCTGAAATGGCCTTAGGACCATGGGGCAGATAGGCTTTTAGGAATCCCAGGGTCCCCGCTCAGTCTTCAGCATCCACTGTATCTGTGATGAACATCATGTTACAATCTCTCTCTGTGACTCCTTGGTTTCATCTTTTCTTAGTTGGCTGAGGAAAGTAGATTTTATTATTGGCTCCCAGCTAACCCCTTCAAGCCTCAGAAAAATTTAAATAAGCACTGTGTGTATAAAATTTAAAAAAAAAATCTGAGCATGTAAAATTAAGGAAGAACAGGAACTTGGATGAGAATAACCTGTGCTGGGGAGAGGGTGTTTGAAGGTCAACAACCTATAACCACACTGAAGCCAGTCTACAGTGTTGTTTCCCTGTCTACATGGAGCCTCGGGATGAAGCCCTGTCCCAGGGGGTCAGAACAGGATGACACAGAAAATAAGCCTCCAAACAGAATGTAGAAGAGATTCTTCCTCCCTCTGGGCCTAGGTGTGGCTGGGTCTTGGGCACTGGCTGGGGTATAAAGTTCAAGACATAGTCTTCATGTTGAGGTCGAACTGTCTCTGCAAGGCACCTTTCTTCTAGTGGCTCTGAACCCCCCATCCACCCACCCTGCCCAAGCCTGCTCTCAGCTCTGTTATAGGGAATTAAGGACATATCTGATTGATGTTTGAGACTCCCAAGTCCAAGGGCAGCACTGGTTCCTTCTCCCGAGACAGCAGCATAGGTGGAAGTGATGGTCAGCAGGCCCAGACGGCAGGCAGTCGTCACACAGTGGTCACTGCTGCGGCATGGCCATCTCACAAGGAGCCTGAAAAGATGGATGTCTCCAAGCACCATGTTGGAGAGACCATTCACAAATGTCTGGGACAATCTTTGAAGAGGACTTTTCCAGCAGTCCAGGCACAAGGGCTGGCACCATATTGTGGTAAGATGACTATTGAAAATATGATTTGATTTGTAGTCATCTTGGTGAAGCCTATATGGCATGGATTGATGGATGGATGGGTGGCCAGAGAGTGGAGCAATGGATGGAGGGATGGGTGAATGGTGGATGAGAGAAGGATGAAGAGAGGGGAAGAGAGTAGACTGAGCAATGGATGGAGGGGTGAATGGATGGATAGATGGATGGGTGGAGGGAGGGAAGGGGAGATGAATTGATCCATCATAACTTCTCAATTTTTCTAGAAAATAATATTGGTTCTGGCATTGTAAGTTATACTTCTTGGTATTCCCGTCACGAATCAACATGTTGAAACCAATGTGAGTACATATGTGCTGTCACCTCTCAGGAAATGTGGGACCGGTTGCTTTGTAATTCCTAAAACAGGTCTTCTTATCAGAGCTGCCATAATGAATCATTCATTTCCTCCTGCAGAGTAAAAAAGATTATTTTCATTTCATAAAGAAACCCAAGCCAAAGCATCTTCGTACTGTCTGCAAGCTCAGGGTTCTCTAGGTACCTGCCCCTTAGGAGACACTATGCCAGCTGGGATGTAAAATCCTCAGAATATAATATAGTGCTATAAGCTCTTTCAAAGAAATATAACAAAGTGTGTTGTTACTTTAAAAAAAAAAAAGATAATAAGAAGTGGCATTTCCAAGCACCTGGTATGTATGAACCTCCCCTGGAAATCCCAGGCACTGGGAAAGGGAGACTCCTCCTGGGTAGGTGGGTGCTCAGGTCCATGCTATCAAAATTTGGTTTTTATCATTGGAGGTATTTTCCCACCCACAAGCAAGTGAAGCCTGGGATGGTGAGATGCCTCAGGCAAGAGCGAATCTGTGGAGACTTCTTAGTGTGGAAGCAACATGGCCAGTGTAATTTTAAATACTCATAACCGTCAGCAGAGCCCAAGCACAAAGAATTGAGAGATCAAGGCCAGCCCAGGGAATGGGAAAAATCTCGAGCCATTAGTCTATAACCTGAAGTGGGATTCACATGCAGAAAGAGCATCAAAGACCCCAAGGCTGGGGGAAGCGGTGAAGCAAACAGCTGGGGTATGGGAAAATGACACTCTGCCCCAGAAGCAGCAGGAATCTGAAGTGACTACAGCAAGATGGGGAGGGTGGGGGAAAAGGATTGAAATCTTCTGAGTAATTAATTTTGAAAAAGCCTGACAGCAAAGCATCGTTTGGAATTAAAATTTTAATGTTTCATTAGACCATTTTTTTATTTCATGTTATTTTAAATATGTGCACAAGTTATACATTTAGGCTGATGGCTGTGACATACCTACCCCCCCCAAAAAAAAAGTTCCTAAAGGTGCAAACAAAGCCAAGGCATAAAAAAGAGCTCCAGATTTCATTTGTAAGCACCAGTAGACAGGATGACGGAGTGTCAGATGAACAGCATTGCCATACGCCGCCCATCCATAAAGTGGTATTTATACCTCTTGTCTTCCTAACTATTCAGAAAGCATCATTCACAATAAGTGCTCCACAGAGACTGAGAGGTTTTCTCCACTTTGAGATTTGCAGGTAGCTTTGGTTGGTGACTGGGGACAGCCCTGAGGGCTGCTACCAGCAAAATCATGCATGGACAGAAATGAGAATGCTCTGTGTCATTCACATGGTCAGACCTCCAAAAGAGGAGTCTGAGGGTCTGAAGAGTTGTGCTCAGAAGGGGCACAGACCTGGATTCTGTCAACCTCCCCTCTAGACTTGGGTGTGGAGAAGTATCCTCGGCAGCTTGGGCTGCTATAAAAAAAAAACATCATAGACTGTGTGGCTTCAACAAAAACATTTCTCTCTCACAATTCTGGAGGCTGGAAAGTCCAAGGTCAAGGTGCGGACAGATTTGGCATCTGACAGTGGTTCCTTCCTGGCACACAGAGGGCACCTTCTCACTGGGTCCTCACACAGCTGAGCACCCAGAGAGCTCTGGTCTCCTCTTCACTCTCATGACCTCATCTGAACCCACCCACCTCCTCGTGGCTTCATGTGGGAGGTTAAGGCTTCAATATTAATGCTGTAGGGGCCCCCTCCTCCAGACAACTAGGTCACGGTCTACCCTCATCCTGGCCTAGTTTCAGCTGAGCAGTTACAAACCAGCTAGCTATGTAAGGATAGCCTCCCTCTGTGTCACCTTGGGTTGTGGCAGGTAGGAGCAGAGGTGCCCAGAAAACAGGATGGCGTCTGGACTCGTTCTCCCAAAACTCACAGAAGAACATAATAACATTTTTGCATTTTCTCCAAATTAAGCTTTCAATCAGTAAAAGGCTTTTCAAGTCCACAAACATGAAACTGGAAATCACCAGAGTAGGAGTTAATGAGCACTGGCTTCTTGAATAATTTATCAAGTTAATAATGATGTCATTTCTCTACTCTTTGTGTGTGTTTAAATAGCATCTTTCAGGCTGATTAAAGCTTTTTGTGGGCACTCAGACTCCCACAGTAAATTATCATTCCTATTTAGCTGTAATTGTTGCTGCCGAGGGAATCTGTGTCTTACTTTTATGAAATGTACTAGGCCAAATTCATTTAACATATGCATGGCAGTATAAGATAATCTGGATTCTTTAAAAAGATCTGGTGGGTCTCTTTAATCATGTGAGTCTTTTATAAATGATAGCTTAGAGAATGTTTAAGAACAGCTAAAAGACATACAATGTTGTCATCTGCCTCTGGTGCAAGAGAGGGGAAGATGCTAGACGCTGGTGCCCTGCCCCGGCTCACAGGACCTGCACTGCCTGCCGCTCACCTTTTGGCTATGAGGGACAGAAGCCCTGTGCCTACCTCAGAAGGACTTGAGGGACCCAGACTAGTAGCATAGCAGTCCGGGTTTCTGACGACTTCCCCAGCCTGCAGGATAAACTCAAGATATTTAGATTACATCCCCACCAAAATGCTCAGACTAAAAGCATCCACAGAACAGGAAGACTGTCCAACTCGTGCTGTCTTCTGCATTGTCCAGCACCCTGGGGGTATCTCCCACCTTCCTCTGCAGCAGTACAATCCATCTGCCTAATGATGGACCTGTCCTGTTCCTCCAGCGGGGGTAGCAGATGGACTTGTGTCCACACCTCCCTTACTCACAGAGCATCCTGCTGCCCCGGCCTGGAGGAGCAAAGCTAGGGAGGCCCTGCACCTCCACCCCAGCTCTTGACTAACCACCACTTGCTCCAGCTCAGTCAAGAGCAGCTGGCTCTAATCTCTTTCCTTCCTGACACCCTCTCTTCCCCAGCTCCCTAGCTTTCAATTCTCTTTCTCTAAACTAAACTCAAGTGCCCTGAAAATCTAGTTTGATAAGTAAGAGCAAAGACTGAGCCCCTTCCTCTTCCTGGGCCTTGTGGATTCCTCCTGACCTTGTGCTGCCTCCTCCCCTTTGAAGCCTTGCCCATGTTGGAAGGTAGCCACAGTCGACAACAATAGTCAACAATAATGAGCCCAAGTACAAGTGTCTATCTTAGTCTGGGCTGCTATAAGAGAATATAGACAGGCAACCTAAACAAAGAAATTATTTCTCTGGGTAGAGGTCTGAGATTAAGGTGCCGGCAGCTGCAGTCTCTGCTGAGGGCTGCCTGGCAGGCTTGCAGGGGGCCATTTTTTCAGCATATCCTCACATGTCCAACTAGAGTGGGAGCAAGTTCTTGCATCTGTTTCATAAGGGCACTAATTCTACTCTCAAGAGCTCCACCCTCATGACCTAATCACCTCCCAAAGGCCCCACCTGCATTACTATCACTTTGGGGATTAGGTTTCAACCTGTGATTTTTGAAGGAAACACAAATATTTAAACCACAGGAGTGCTTCATAAGTTTAACACTACATCTATTAACCTATAGAAACTCCTATAAATTCCCATTTTACAGATAAGAAAATTGAGGCACAGAGGGCTTAAATAATTTGCCTAAGTTACAAAACTGAGAAGGCTGGACAGGGATCAAAACCCAGGAAGCCCACCTGCTGAGTCATGCGTATGACCATTATAGCACATGGCCTCTCCAGTCACAGAACTGAGAGCCAGTGAGAGACCCCACACATCCTTGTGTGCCTGGAGGCCCATGGGGCTTATGGAAATAAAGCCCATAAAGGGTCCCAGTCCGGTGGTATAAAAGTCCTCGGGGCTTCTCTGTGTTCCCTTCTGCAGATCTTAAAACAAATTCTGGAGCTCACAGTGTACACCCACACCTGCTTAGTGACCTGTGCGGTTCAAAAGGAAACTCCCTATTCCCTTGGAGTAGGGTAAGTCCAGTCCTGTGAGGCAGAGTGCAGTACAAATGCTTCAAACATGGACTTCTGGTTTCAAGAGAGCCAAGGCTGACACCTGCAATGATCCCAGCCACGTGGTGTTTGTACTTAAGAAAGGCAGGTGGTCTGCCCAGGCGTGGAGCGGGCTGGGGCTGGGGAGATAGACCCATTCCCAGGCACATCCCATACCCTGCAGGGCTGTCTGTTGGCTGTGCATGTACCAGGCTGAGAATAGAAATGTCAGCCTTAGAAAGAAAGGAGACTCCTATTTTAGGGGTGGAAATCAGTACAGCTGGGTGAGCTAACTATCTCTGGGGGGCGCTGAGGAATTGCAGGGGAAGCCTGGCAAGCTTGGCAAGGGGAAGATGCCTCCTAGATACAAAGATTGACTTTTGGCCCCAGAACTTCCTACCTATCTTCAGGTCAGCCCAAATGGGCATACTCCCAGGGCTGAGTCCAGAATCAGCATGTTTCTTTGTGCAAAAAAGCCTGAGATTCACATTTCCCCCAAAGTGTCTGTAATCTGTATGGCAGCTACTCACCTGTGAGGGAGAGAGAGCTGGTGTTACATTGCTTGCATTCTGGTTTCATGGCCCGTCGTTGCACCAAGAAAGAATGTTGGAGCCCGGGTGACTCCCTGTAGGGTGGACCAGAGTAGCAGCTGGATGCTGCTGGCACAGGCCAGGTGTGGCTGAAAGACACACCTTGTCCAGAGGTGGGGAACATTTTCATGTTCATTCCGCTGTAACCAATAAGGCCACATTTAATAAACTTCAGTTAGATATATTTAAAGATGCACATTATTTTGTAAAAATCTAACTACTGTGTAGTTAATTTCAAAAATGAAAACCATTAATTTTGAAGTTAATTAACATGTTTAATGACTTTTTTGTCTGCTTTTTGTTAGCATGTGAATTTTTGGTTGCAGCATGGAGGTCTACAGTTTTAGTTGATCCTCTAGAGAGGTATCAATAATTTAAGGGTGGCTCGGCACCTGTAGCACAGTGGTTACAGCGCCAGCCACATACACCAAGGGTGGCAAGTTTGAACCCGGCCCGGGC
This sequence comes from Nycticebus coucang, assembly GCF_027406575.1. NCBI lineage: Eukaryota > Metazoa > Chordata > Mammalia > Primates > Lorisidae > Nycticebus > Nycticebus coucang. The sequence goes on along the minus strand of NC_069783.1, from coordinate 100,856,995 downwards.
CAGCTAAACAACTGCAACAAAAAAATAGCCAGGCATTGTGGTGGGCACCTGTAGTCCCAGCTACTTGGGAGTCTGAGGCAAGAGAATTGCTTAAGCCCAAAAGTTTGAGGTTGCTGTTAGCTGTGATGCCACAGCACTCTACCAAGGGTGACATAGTGAGACTCTGTCTTAAAAAAAACAAACAAACAAAAAAAGACTTTAAGGCTGTCTTGATTTGGGTTAGGTATAAGAATGGAGATTCTCAGCAATAAGTGGTTCAGAATTCCTGAAAAATTCTTCATTTCAAGAAAGAATGTTTCCAAAGGTGGGGGTATGCTACTGCATTTTTCCAAATTTCAATTGGATATTTATTAGCATCAAACGATGACTTTAAAATGTCATCTTCTAAGAGCTCAATCACTTCCATCATTAGTTCTTTAGGTGCCTTGGTGATATCAACTAGGTGAGGCTGAAATGTTAATTTGAGTGTGATGTCATGATTTTCAAAGGCAGCAAAACTTTCATTGTATTCTCCAATTAATAGGTCTGTAATAACTGGATAGTCTTCAAATGATTTACATATGTCATCCTGCTCATCAATGAGCTTTGCCAACTGGGGAAAATGTTCATCTGAAATTTCATTTTGAAGAAGAATTTTGAAAAAAAAAAAGATCACTTTTTCAAAATGTTTGGATCTTTTTTGTCAAATGCATATACAGACTTAGTTTTAACTTGCAAAGATATTCAAATGGTTTTGATTTGACATGGTATCATACAGAAATGCTGCATTCCTATAGAAATCTTCTTTCAAATAATTCAGATTTCTGATTCTGTTCTTTATGAAATTAAACCATCTGTTCTGTCAGAGATAAAAATATTGGTTTACACCTGTCCCTATGGTATCACACTTTAGTATGATATGTCAAGGTGAATCCACACTCAGTACCTCATCCTTCAAGTTTAGCATGCTACAGAACTGACAAGGCCGTGCCGCATTTGCACAGATAGCATTAAAAATACTTGAGCAGAGTGTCACTTAAAATAGTAGCTTTAGCACAGAGACTTTGATGATGCAAGATACCATGAGAAGAAACAAGAGCATCTGGCTCTGTTAATACTTATTTTAACCACAAAAAAGCTTCATGTTTTCCTGTCACGGAAGGTGCACTATCTATACACACACTCACTGAATTTGCCAAATTCAGTCCGACATTATGATATTTAGCTTGAAAGTTGTTGAAGATACATAGGCCCTGTGCTCTGTCTGAAAGAATGTCCAAAGTGAGTAACTCTTTGTAGCAAAGAAAACCTTCTGTTTGACCCTAATAAAGTATAAAACCTATACAGAGTCCATAGTATCAGTTGATGCATCTAAAGCAATTGGATAGTATGTTTGTTCCTTTGAAATAATGCATGAAGTTGTTCTGTTCAGTTGAAGGCTAATTCATGCTGCTGATCAGTTGTGGTTATCCTTCAAAGAGGTGCTTTTTTTCATACTTTGAAACATTACTGGGGGTCTAAGCAACCTATGACATCAGCATTCTTTCACAATCTCTACATCACTGTGTGGCTTCCCCTTTTTTCCCCAATATATAAGCTACTTTATAAATTGTTTCAGTGACATTATTTCTAGGTCTTATTGCTGTTTGAGATAATTTTTTTTGTTTTCACTTTTCATCTTTTAATTTTTCAATACAACCTTCACATTTCTCCCCGTAGTTTGAAATATTTATGGTCCTTATGAGTGTTATAATGCTGATGAGCACTGAATTTCTTTAACTTTGACATTGTAGCATCACAAAGCAAGCAAATCATCTTATTTTTAGCAGAAATAAGATATTGCAATTCCCAACTTGATTACAAAACCTGTTTCCTTCCTTTAGTGATCTCTTGTCCTCTTTGACATATTAGGCCAGTTAGCAGATAGAATTAAAAAATACAGCTGAGTATTTCAGGGAACCATTATCAAAAGCTGATAACAGACTGGTGCATTTAAACTCCGTAAACTCACACAGACCACCCTTGTGTGAGGAGTGGCACCAGTCAGGCAGGGGAAGTTAGAACTAAGTGATAAAAAGCTGCCAATTTAGCCCTTATGTTTACTAATGTTCTAATTAGTACTTCATTGAGACTGATTTCATTCTTTGGTATTTTAAATACATTCAATTTAAAAATAAAATAAAAATATAAAATGTGACCAAAAATATATTAATAAAAATAAAAGGATTTGTTCTATAAAATTTGGGTTCAGTCAAAAGGCAGCACGTAAGGACCTAGAAGGCCGTATGCGGCCCTAAGGCCGTAGGTTCTCCAACCCCGCCTTACTTACTCCGTGCCTTTCTCAAAACTCTTTCTGTCGATTGAAAACTTTAGCTTTTCACCCACTTTTTTGAAGTTTTCTTCTCACTAATTCTCACATAATACCTAAATGCAGGTCCAAGTGTGGGTTGAATGAAATGTCACTCCTCTGCATGAGGGAGCTTATCATGTTGTTTCAGCAAGTTCTGAAGCCTCAGGACAGATAAACGTTAGGGAGGAAGGGGGCAGGGAACACGTGTGGTGCAGGGACTGGCCTTCACCAGTGACCAGAACTCCTTACAGTATCTCTCCCGGCTCTGGCCCAAGCCTCACAGTGTCCATGACTGAAAGTCTTAAGAACTTGAGAATTTAGATCTGTACTCCAGGGAACCTTAGCTATTCCTAGATCATTTCCACCTATAGTTTAATTTCGTAACATTGTCCTAATGTGTTAACATGCTCAGCTTATCATGCCATTTATAAGATCAAATGCCAAAATTTTTGCCTTTAAAAATTTATTTAATCAATGAAGTTATCAACTTTGCTTCCCCTTCTTTTTATGGCAACATTTTCTGATATGTATCAAAAATCTCTGAAAAAAATAAAATTAATTTCATATGTGTACAAATTGTATATATGTGCAATTTATGGTTATAAGTTGTATAAATTGCACACTATTTTAAATTGCACATGAACTTTAGGGCCACCCTGTATATAAGACACACACACACACACACACACACACACACACACACACACACACACACACACACACGGCTGTCCAGAAAGTATCCAGCCATTGTTAAATTTTTTTCATCTATTTTTCATATTACATGGCTGGATACTTTCTCAAAAGCCCTCATACATCATAAAATGTAATTTATGTCCAATCTTTCCTCAGTATTCATGGATGATTTATTCAAGGAATCTCCATGGATACCAAAATTCATGGATGCTCAAGTCCCTTATATAAAAATCAAAATAAAGGCTATGTAAATAATTGTTACACTGTTTTGGGCTTTTAAATATGTATTATTTTTTATTGTTGTATTTTAAATTTTTCTTTAGAGATGGGGTCTCACTAGGTTCCCCATGCTGGTCTAAAACTCCTGGCCCCTACCCATCTTCCCATCTTGGCTTCTCAAAATTCTGGGATTATAGGTGAGGCACTATATCCAGCACTGGTAGGTAATTTTTACTAGGCAGCTAAGTGCAGTTAATTCTGGAACATGACGCAGGAACTCAAAGGTTGTGAAGGTCACTCAAGATTATTTGTATTGTGACAGCTATTAGGCCTACATCCACAGTTTTACAAATATTTCTATTTTATATATTATTAATGAACAAATGCAATTAATCTGAAGGACATTTGCTTAGCCTATTTTTTAACCAAACTCAAATTGTTTAGTTTTGAATTTGTGATTTGAAATATCTTTAAAATTTGTGATCTGAAATATCCTGAAGTATTCAGAGGTAAAAAGGTTTGACTCACTCTCAATGGTTCCAAAAATGGTGCAAAGCGAAGTAGAATCCCTCGCTTACTTTTAAAATAATATCAATTTGACAAAGTTAGATGCACCATCTGTTATTATAGAAGTGGTTGTTAAAATTAAGTCTTTAACCAGGATTTCCTGGAGCAATGGTCAAATGCAGAGCTAGAGCACAGAACGTGCAACATGACCCTGGAATATCTTGTGCCAGAAAGTTAGAGAGTGTTTATGAATGCCCAGGGTGTGGCACAAGACACAGGAGGAGGAAAGCATGCAAATGAATGGAAAGCGTAGTGCATATAATCCACTGAAAAAAATAAGAGTTGACAGGTGCACTTTGGCGGTGGGGGGGAGTTTGCACTTATCACAGAAAGCCAAGGAATAAATATAGAAGGAATAACAGAGTTAGGAAATCGTCTGTGGAAGCCAAAACTAGTATATGAAAGTTTAATGAGGAAACAGATACTGGCATGATCTCACGGTATCTTGCTAGAAACTGCTTATGAATTCCAAAGTGAAAAATGGACATTTTATAGTGGAAAAACTGGCAAATACCATGTTCACCAAGGGATCAGATTTAGCAATACCTACAGCAGGAAAATTAGCATTAGGCACCTTCTGATGAGATAGTCTAAGCAGATCACAGCATTACTGCTAGAGTATTATTGCCAAAAACATATAACCTGATTCTAATTATATGAATATATTTGTCAAACCCAAGCTGTGGCATAGTCTACTAAATAACTACCTTGTACTTGAAAACAACATCAAGATCAAGAAACACAAAGACTATTCCAGATCAAAGAAGACAAAGAGACAGAACAACAAAATGCAATGTATAATTCTGGACTGGATCTTGGGCTGGGAAAAACAATAGCTATACAGGACATTTTTAGAACACTTGACAGAATGTGAATATAAACTGTGAATTAAATTATGGTATTGTATGATGTTAAAATTTGTGAGTTGAAATATCCTGAAGTATTCAGAGGTAAAAAGGTTCCACTCACTCTCAAATGGTTCCCAAAATGGTGCAAACACAGAGAATGATAAAGCAAAATGTTTCATAATTTACAAATCTAGATGAAAGGGATGAAAGCAATCCTTGTACTTCTGGCAACTTTTTATCTGTTTGAAAATATTTTAAATTGTTGGGCGGCGCCTGTGGCTCAGTTCGTAAGGCGCCGGCTCCATATACCGAGGGTGGCGGGTTCAAACCTGGCCTCGGCTGAACTGCAACCAAAAAATAGCTGGGCGTTGTGGCCAGTGCCTGTACTCCCAGCTACTCGGGAGGCTGAGGCAAGAGAATCGCTTAAGCCCAGGAGTTGGAGGTTGCTGTGAGCCGTGTGATGCCGTGGCACTCTACCAAGGGCCATAAAGTGAGACTCTGTCTCTACAAAAAAAAAAAACTTTAGAGAGAAATATCAACCAAATGCAATGAGTAGACCTTGTTTTTGTCCTAAATGAAACAAACCAGCTCTAAACAGATATTTTTAAGACAACTAGGAGAGGCCAAATACGGACAAAGCATTATATGATACTAAGAATCATTTTTAAGTCCACATTTACTAGTAATACATTCTGAAATAGTTACAAGTGAAATGATATAATGTCTGAGATTTGCTTGGGATTTTTTAAAATTATTACAGGAAAAATAAAAGGCATGGAGATAAATGAATTAAAATTGCCAAACTGTTAACAATTGTTGAAGCAAGTTGGTGGTTGCATAAGGGTTCATTACACTTATCTCCTCTTTTTGCATGTGTGTGCACATTCCCACAACATTTTTTTAACCTTACAGAGAAAACAAAGAAAAATCTTTTCCTGAAATATTTCTCTGTGGGATGACTTTATAAAAAATGGTTAGTAACCTGGTTGCTTTCATTTTCTCTTCAACTTTGTTTTGCCAGTGAGAGGTACGTTTTAAAGAAAGCAATGCTTCTCTGTGAAAGATATCCAGGGGTGTCAGTCTTTTTGTTTTTCTTTTTTTCTGCTGCACATTGGAAGAAGAATTGTCTTGGGTCACACATTAAATACACCAACACTGACCAAAGCTGATGAGCCAAAAAAATAATCCTCACGTGGCCTGCAAGCTGCAGGTTATATACATACATAAGCATGCTCTTCATGTGTTCTTACATTGCTAAAGAAATGTAACGCTAGGGGAAAAATACTCAAAACATTTGTGTCTGCATTATATCCATTCTCTTAGTGATAAATCTCTGTAATGTGTGGCTCAGACGACTTCACTCATCTGTCCCCAGAGGTAGGCGGATAAGATAATCCTGCCATAAGATTGTCAGCGAGCCATCAGCTGCAAGGGGAGTCTGCTGGCTCAGGCCTGCCCAGGTCGTGGAGGTGGCGGTGGCAGATGTCAGCAGGGGCCAGTATCCTCGGTTCTCTCAGTCGGAGGGTTGGGACTCTCGAACTGCTTTCTAGAAAACGCTAAGCTGGAGTGAGTCCTGAAGATCAGGAGGAAGTTCCTTGCCCAGCCTGTAGGGAAGAAAAGTCATCCGTGGCAAAAGGTGCAAACTCGAGCAAGGGCCTCGGAGCAAGGAACAGCTGGTACCCACAAGTATGTGTTCCAGGCAGTACAGCAGGATGGGAGAGGCAAGGCAGAAGGCCAGCATGGACGGGAGCAAGGATGCAAAGTCACAGAGGACAGGGCCGGCACATGGAGCTGCTTTCTGGAGAAGGGGCTGGGCTGGGCTGGGCCAGGAGACCTTGCAATGCTCAGGGGAAAGACGAAGCAGCCTGCCCAGCTAAGGAATGCAGAGGGGAAGGTGTGGGGAAATAGGACCCATTGAGCTCTCAACAATGAGCCTGTCACAGAGACCAGGAGGACTTCCAGAGACATGAGGAGAGAGCTGGCCGCAGAGACAGCTGGGGTCACCTAAGCAGAAGAAAGATGAGAGCAGGTGCGAAGGACAGAGGCAGGAGGGAAGGCCCGAGGGGTGGCCAAGGAGAGGGGAAGGTGGGAACAGAGCAGCTGACTTCTCACCGGCAAATTGGGGGTGTCTGCTAGGTTTGTGTGTCCGCTGGATTCCAGAATGTGGGATGGAGTTGGTGACCCAGAACCGTAGGGTGCTCTTATGGACTCGGCAGCACTGTGGTTCCATCAGGACACCACCCTAACTGATGGAGCTGTAAAAGTGGGACGAGTTGGAATCCCTCATTCTTCTGTGTCTTATGTGGAGTTCAAAGAATGTGGCATGAATCCCACATAATGATGGTTTCCAACAAACTTTGGGTCAATTCTTCACAAATATTTCTCCAAATAACCTTCACTGCTGAGTGAATGCATAAATCACTTAATATTAAAATTCATGCCTTCATAACCTCATTATCCTTCCACCTACTGACTAAAGGAAAGACACTTGTCCTAAGGATTTTATGACAAAACCACTTTGAATGGAGACTGTAAGTCTTAAATTTCAAAAACTATGGATTGATACAATATCTGACTGCTTTCACTCTAAGGGGGCTTTCCTCAGCACAGTGGGAGAGAGGATGACTGTGACCTTTGTTTCCTAAGGTCTTGGTTTATCATTTTCTTTTTTTATAGCATTAAGAGGGTACAAATGTTTTCAGCCACACAGATCTCTTTTGTAACACTTGAGTCCTGGCTATAGGTGTGTTCACCACCCAAATAGTGTTCACTGTACCTGTTAGGTAGGTTTTGAGGGCTAGGTTCTCAAGACCTCACCCTTCCTTCCTCCCTATTCTCCCTTGCTTGATTTCCTTTGAGTTTAACTTGCCTCTGTGCACGTATGTGCTCATGGGTTAGTTCCAAGCTCATCAGTTCCAAGTTCAAGTTCCACCACATGAATACATGTGCTGTTTGTTTTTCCATTCTTGAGATACTTCACTTAGGAGAATTACTCCCAGTTCTATCCAGATGTTGCAGAAGTATTAATCCATCTATCACATGGCTGAATAGTACTCCACAGTGTACATATACCACATTTTATTAATCTATTCATGAATCCATGGGCTCTGTGCTTTATTACTTTCACTCCATGCAGTGGTGTGAGATAACTATGACTGCACTTGGAATCAGGAGCCCCAGGTCTAATGCAGGACACTCCTTGAGTACCTGTGACTTCATTAAGTTCCCTAACTTCTGAGAACTTCAGTTCCCTCCTCACTGTTTGTACTGGTTTCCTCTGGATTAACAAATTTTCACAAATTTGGTGGCTTAAAAACAACACAAATTCATGATCTGACAGTTCTGAAGGTCAGATGTCCAAATAGGTCTGAGCAGGCTAAACCCAAGGTGCCTGCAGCAACTGCTGTCCTTGTGAAAGGAGGGAGCTTCAGTGTCTAGTAACATGTTATTCACAATACTAATATGGGAGATGGAGAGATTTGTTTTTATATTCCTAAATGTTCTCTAATTTTTTAAGCTTCTAGAGCATCTCTGACCAATAGAAATATAATGTGAATCACTAGATAATTTTAGAATTATCTAGTTGCCACATTGCAAAGAAATAGGTAGAATTAATTTTAATGCTGTTTTATATTTAATCTGTTGTATATACAATATCACTGCAACATACAATTAATATTACAAATATTTAATGAGATACTTTGCTTTTTTCAATTTTTCACTCAATCTTTGAAATTCAGTGTGAGCTTTATGGGGGCAAGACATGATTGCAAGAGGGACTTTACCTAACAATTGCAATCAGTGTAACCTGGCTTATTGTACCTTCAATGAATCCCCAACAATAAAAAAAAAAGAAGAAATTCAGTGTGAGATTGTCACCTAGAACTTATCTCAATGTGTACCCTGGCGGTTTTTTTTTTTTTTTTTTTTTGAGATAGTCTCACTTTGTCACCCTCAGCAGAGTCCTGTGGTGTCATAGCTCACAGCAACCTCAAACTCGTAGGCTCAAAGTGATTCTCTTGCCCCAACCTCCCAAGTACCTGGGACTACAGGCACCAGCCACAATGCCCAGCTATTTTTAGAGATGTTTCTCACTCTTGCTCAGGCTGGTTTTGAACTCATGAGCTCAGGCAATTCACCCACCTCACCCTCCCAGAGTGATAGGATTACAGCCGTGAGCTACCACTCAGTGATCACTCACAGGTAACAATTTGCTACAGAAGCCAACAGCACAGTGTTAAAGGGTATTTCTCTTTTATTAAACAATCACTTACTTACATAATTCAGAAGATCTCAAAATTTAAGTATCCTTGTGAATTTTCATATTTAATACACCTTTAATTCTAGAATTCTTGCTGATCATTAGTTTGTTTGAAAGAGTCAAGGAAGAACTAGATTACAGTATGATTTTTCTTTCTTTAAACCAGTGTCAGGCTTTACACCCGTCAAAGATCAATGGGTTTAATCCCCCAGAGTATAAATGAAGCTTATTTTTTCCCCTTGCACTGGAGTTCACTCTGTTAAGGAAACTGTAAGTGCTCAAAAAGTAATTTTCTCACCTCAGGCTAGCTATTTCTTTACTATAGTTTAAATAACTTTGAAATGAATCTTTGCATCATTCATCATAAATAATTTATCTTAATAAAATTTCAATCTTTACCAATGACAGGAAAGCACTTCGTTTTATATGAGCTGGGTCTATTAGCTCAGTGGAAAAAAAGTTGTGTTTGCTAGTGAAGGCCATATACGCAATGAATAATACCAAGATCCATCTCATAAATGCAAGATTTGGGCAGGACTCTATCAGATGGGAAAGGGGAGGGCGAGTGGGAAGACATAATGCTATCAGTTCTGCTAAAACAGCCAAAGGTTCATGCTTTAATGCTGCTGTCTCATAGCATTATTTTCATGTTGAAAAAAGGCACATCGTAATTTAGAAAATAAAGCCACAGTCCATATCATCAGGTTTCTGTCAACAAAAACATAGCAACCAGCTGGTGTATGATTCATTTTTCATGAGAGTATTTTTAGATTTGTTTTGACTTGTGTTCCAACTGTTCCAGGGTAGATTTTGAGAAATAAAAATTAGTGCACAAAAGCAGAGAGTAAATAATGAGTAGAGTGCTTAGAATCAACTTACTGCTGCCCGTTAATAGTTCAGCAGTCACCACTTATCATGCTAGAGAGAAAAGAGTGATCTTCAGTCTTTGAACACATTCTCCTGAAAGATTGCATTTTATAATATGCATTATCCAACCTGAAAATTGAAATTACAGTACTCAAATTTGTCTTTCCCTAAGACGGTTGGTCTTTAAGTAACAGGAGCACTTACTAAAGAATAGCCACCTTATAGTCATGCTTTCATTTATAAGAGAATGTGTGAAGTATACTTCAGACTCTGGTGTAATAACTAGTTTCAGCCCGACCACCTCATGCTGGATAACTAGAAAGGCTAGACAAAATAAAATAAAAATCTGTGTGAAGATTCCAGAAAGATGGGAAATCCAAGAAAGTGAGCCCAACATTTGATCTGACTTTTCTTCCTGGAGACATTTACCAGTCAGACAACAGAGACTGGGATTCAGGCAGTCAGGACAGAGACCATCAGATGAAAAACTAAGCAAGGCTTGGCACAATCAAGGAAATCAGGGGAGACAACTAAGGCTATTTTCTTCTTGCAAAAACAAAGGACCCTAATAAATACCCAAACTTTTAGTATGAATCCCAGAAGGGCTCTACCGTAGAGAAAAGTATGCCAGAGGTAGACCACCCTCCCGCAGAATGAGGCCCAGCTTCAAATTATCTCAATCTCTGATTTTATTAAGGACCCACCCCTCCGGGAAAAACAAAAGTAAATTCTCTCTTGAGGAAGATAACATCATATTATCATCAGTTTCAGATTAACTGCAATTATACATACCAAATATCTGGCATGTGTGTAAAAACAACCAGGGACACAAAAAAGACAGATGCTAACTGAAAATTAAGAGATAAAAACATATACTAAAGAGATTTCCAAGTGACACCGATGTTAAAATTTATCACTCACAGACTCTGAACTATGATTTATCTTTTCAAGAAATTGAGTAAGAAAGGTTTCAGCAAAAAGCCTAAAATAACAAAACATTATATGAAATTGTAGAACTAAAAAATACATGATTGAAACCCATGAGCGGGTTTAGCATAAGATAAGAGACAGATAAAAATAGCATTAGACAATTAAAAGATAACTCGGCAGAAATATGTCTGAGAGGAGCCTCAGGATAAAAGAGTAGAAAATTCATAAGAGATCATTGAAGACATATGAAATACAATGAAAGGGCAAAGCAAAATGATACAATACACAGTACTTAAAAGAGACTCACAGTTCAATTGACAGTGAACTTCTCACCAGAAATACAGAGGCCAGAAGACAGGGAATATCTTATAATGATAACAGATGAAATAGATAAATTCTTAGAAAAACAACTTGCTAAAACAGATGTGAGAAGTGATAAAAGATCTGAAAAGTGTTATATCTAATACAGGAATCAAAGTTAAAACCTGCTGACAAAGGAATCCTAGGTCTAGATGACTTCACCCATGAATTTCTATGAATATTTATGGAAGAAATAAATTTCTTCAAAAATTGTCTCGGAAAATAGAAAAAGAAAGAGCCACTAAATGTGGGGCTAACCTGACTATCAAAACTCAAGTGTATCACATAAAATGAAAATTATTGACCAAGCTTGTGAACATGGATGCAAAGCCCTTGAAGAAAATATTATAAAATCTAACTCAGCAATATAAAAAAGAACACAACCAATTGGGATTTTTCATGGAATGTAAGGCTTCTTTGACATTTGAAAACAAATCAATGTATCTCCCCACATTAATAGAGTAAAGGAGGAATATATATGATCATATCAGCAGCATGAACTAGATACAGTATGATTAGGCCAGTCTCAGGCTTTACACCACTCAAAGATCAATGTGTTTAATCCCCCAGAGTATCATGTGGTCGTATCAGCAGCATAGCAAAAACACTTGATAAAAGCAAATACTAATTTATTCTTTTTAAAAAGGTACCAAGAACATATATTGAGGAAATAACACTGTCCTCAATGGCGGTAGGAAAACTAGAGATCCTTATACCAAAAAATGATCCGGAACCCTATCTCTTATAAAATCAGCACCAGATGGATTAAGAACTTAAGCATGAGACCTAAAACTATAAAACTACCAAAAGAAAACACAGGGGAAGTACTTCAGGACACTAGTCTAGGTAAAGATAGTATGGCTAAGACCGCAAAAGCAGGGGTAACAAACACAAAGATAGACAAATGGGACTACAGTCAACTAAAAAGCTTCTGCACAGTAAAGAAGGCAATCAACAGAGTGAAGAAAGAAACACGTGTTGAATGGTAGAAAATATTTGCAAACTATTCCTCTGATGAGGACCTAACACCTAGAATATAGAAAAAAATCCAAGTTACTCAACAGTGAAAAACAAAAACAATTAATACCATTAAAAAGTGGACAAAGAACATGAATAGACATTTCTCAAAAGAAGATATATGACATATAAATACCCAACAGGTCTATGAAAAAATGCCCAGCATCACTAATCATCACTGAAATGCAAATCAAAAGCACAATGAGATTACCACCTTATCCCAGGTAGAATGGCTATAATTAAGAAAACAAAACAAAACAACAACAACAACAAAAAACACATACTGGCAAGGATGTGGAGAAGAGGAAACTCATACACTGTTGGTGAAAATGTTAAATTAGCAAATCCACTGTGGAAAATAGTACACAGATATTTTAAAAAATTAAAAACAGAACTACTATATGATCCAGCAATCCCACTACTAGGTATTTATCAAAAGGAAAGGAAAATCGTGTATCAAAGTGATACTCGCACCCTTATGTTTATTGCAGCATGATTCAAATTAGCAAAGATTTGGAATCCTAAGTGTCCACCAAGAGATGAACAGATAAAGATAATGTGGTATATATATATATATATATATATATATGTGTGTGTGTGTATGTATGTCTATGTATATATATATATAGTGTATATATGTGTATGTATACATATATACACATATGTATATTTTATACATATATACATATATATATACATACACAGTGGAATAATATTCAGCCACTAAAAAAATAAAACCATATCATTGCAACAACATGGATGGACCTGGAGGTCATTTTGTTAAGCTAGACACAGAAAGGCAAATATTACACGTTATCACTCATGTGCAGGAGCTAAAGAAATTGATCTCATGAAGAAGAGAGTGGAAAGGGACAGGGGAGGGGATGATGAGAGGTTAGTTAATTGGTATAAATATACAGTTGGATAGAAGGAATAAGTTCAAATGCTCAAGAGCAGAATAGGGTGACTATAGTAAATAACAGTGTATTGTATATTTCAAAGTAGCTAGAAGAGAGGACTTGAAATGCTCCCAATACATAGAAATGACAAATCCTCAAGATTATGGCTACCCTACATCCCTGAACTGATAAGGACACATTCTATACATGTAATAAAATAATCACATGTACCCCATAAACATGGACAAATACTACATTTCAAAAAAAAATAGCAAAGTAGAAATGCAAACATTCACTTAACCTGAAAAAAAATTATAAAAATATATAGTTAAAATGCAAGAAAACAAAATTAAGAAAACAATTTCATTTATAATAGTATCAAAAAGAATTAAATACTCAAAAATGTGACAAAAGAAGTATAAAACTTGTACATTGAAAACTACAAAACATCACTGAAAGAAATTGAGGTTGAAAATAACAGAAAGACATCTCGTGTTTATGAGCTGAAGGACATAATATTGTTAAGATGGTAATACATTGATTTTGTGTCGAATCTGCAACACAATGTGAAAAATACAAACTGCTTTTCTTTTTATCACGCAACTGGCTGGGCACAGTGGCTTCATGCCTGTAATCCCAGAACTCTAGGAGGCTTAGGCAAGTGGATCATTTGAGTTCACAAGTCAGAGATCAGCCTGAACAAGAGCAAGACCCCATCTCTAAAAAATAGCCAGGCACCAATAGTCCCAGCTACTTCGTAGGCTGAAGCAAGAGGATCTCTTGAACCCAAGAGTTTGAGGTTGCTGTGAGCTATGACACAACAGCACTCTACCAGGGGCAAGAAAGTGAGACTCTGCCAAAAGAAAGGAAGGAAGGGGCGGCGCCTGTGGCTCAGTCGGTAAGGCACCGGCCCCATATACCGAGGGCGGTGGGTTCAAACCAGGCCCCGGCTGAACTGCAACCAAAAAAAAGCCGGGCGTTGTGGCGGGCGCCTGTAGTCCCAGCTACTTGGGAGGCTGAGGCAAGAGAATCGCTTAAGCCCAGAAGTTGGAGGTTGCTGTGAGCTGTGTGAGGCCACGGCACTCTACCAAGGGCCATAAAGTGAGACTCTGTCTCTACAAAAAAAAAAAAAAAGAAAGGAAGGAAGGAAGGGAGGGAGGGAGGGAAAGGGAGGGAGGGATGAAGGAAGAGAGGGAGGGAAGAAGGGAAAAGAAATTGACAATGATCCTAAAATTTATATAGAAATGCAAGAGAACAGCCAAAACAATCTTGAAAAACAAGAACAAATTTGGAGGACTCTCACTTTCCAACTTCAAAGCTCACCACACAACAGTATCAAGATGGTATGGAATTGGGGCTAGGCACAGTGGCTAATGCCTATAATTCTAACATTCTGGGAGGCTGGGGCAGGAGGATCATTTGATGTCAGGAGTTTGAGATCAGCCTGAGCAAGAGCAAGAGACCCCTTCTCCAATAAAAAGAGAAAAATAGAAAAATTAGCTAGGAAGGGTGGTGAGCATCTGTAGTTCCAGATACTTGGGAAGCTGAAGCAGGAAGATTGCTTGAGTCCAGGAATTTGAGGTTGCAGTGAGCTATGATGATGTCATTGTACTCTAGCCAAGTGACAGAGTGGGACTCTATCTCAAAAACAAAAAGGATTGTGTGGAATTGGAATAAGCATAGACATATAGATCTTGAAATCAACCTTACATTTATGGACAAGTGATTTTTGACTAATTGGTGGAGAAATAATAGTATTTTCAACAAATGGTAGTGATACAGCCAATTTCCATATGTAAAGGAATAGAATTTGACCCTGACCTCATACATACACAAAAATTAACTTAACATGGGCCAAAGGTTTAAATGTAAGAGCAAACACTATAAAATCTTAAAAGAAAACATAGGGGGAAAGCTTCATGATCTTGGGTTGAGCAAAATTCCTCTGTTACAATACCAAAAGAACAAGCTGCAAAATTTTAAAATAGACTTCATAAAAAATAAAAACTTTATACTTCAAAGATAACATCAAGAAAGTGAAAAGATATGCTAAAGAAAGTGAAAAAATACATGAAGTCATATACATGAGAAAAGGGCTTGTATATAGACATATAAACAGCTCTTATAGGTCAAAAGTAAAAAATTCAAAAACTGGATAAGGTTTGACTCGATATTTCCCCAAAGAAGATACGTGAATGGCCATTAAGTACATGAAAAGATGCTCAACATCATTAGTGATTGGAAAAATGCAAATCCAAATCATAACAAGATACCACTTCACACTCACTACAAGAAAAAAGAGACAGCTAATAAGTATTGGTGAGGTCAAGTCTTCTAATAGGAATATAAAAATGGTGCAACAGCTTTGGAAAAAAGGTTAGCAGTTTTTCAAAATGTTAAAACATACAGTTACTACATGACCCAGCAATCCTAGTCCTGGATCTATACCCAAAAGAAATGAAAATACGTTCCCATTGCACAAAAACATCGTAAATAGATGTTCACAGCACTGTTATTTATAATAGCCAGGGTAGAAAAACCCCCAAATGTTGATCAATTGATGAATGGATGAATAAAATATATTATAGTCCTACAATGGAACATTACTTGGCCATAAAAAGGAATAAAGTGCGGATATATGCTACAACATGGTTGAACCTTGAAAATCTTTGCTAAGTGAAAGACTTTGCTCAATCCATTCATTTAATTTGAATAGTTTTTTCTATGGATTTAAACAATTTTCTATGCACACAGCCATGTCTTATGTGTGCACTGACCATTTCATTTCTTTCTAATCACTAAAGACTACATTCATTTCTGTGATTTGCACAATACATGCAAACCCCTGGAGACAGAAAGAATACTTAATTTTACACTTTTCAAGAGTGAGTATTATGGTATGTGTATTTTATGTTAATCAACCTGTTATTAAAAAAAATAACCATAATTGGGCAGCGCCTGTGGCTCAAGGAGTAGGGCACTGGTCCCATATGCTGGAGGTGGTGGGTTCAAACCTAGCCCCGGCCAAAAACAAAAACAAAAACAAAAAAACAAACAAACAAAAAAAACCCATAATCAACCTACCTAATGGTTAAATATTGAAAAGTTTGTTTTGAGAGAACCATTCAAGCTATCACCAAATCTAGTGTATTAAAAATTCTAAGATGTGCAGTAAGTCATAAAAATAAAATATATAAAGATTCGGAAAAAATGAAATGGTCATTGTTCACATTCAACATGATTGTGTACATAGAAAAAATGGAACAAACCTCTGCAGCATGAAAAAAAAAAAACATAAATAAACTCAAACATAATTCTGAACAAAGTAAACCAGGTACAAAACAATGTATAGCGTATGATTCCATATGCATTTCAAAAAAACAGGCAAAGTAAGGCTCTACTATTAGAAGTCAGGACAATGGTTATGTTATCTTTGTGAAAAGGAGAAGAATGGAAGTTTCTAAGGAGCTTGAGCTGAGGATTGGTTACAAGATGTGTTTATTTTAGAATAAACTATTTAACCATGCACTTATAGTTTGTGTAATTTTCTATAAGTTTGCTATAAAGATCAGATGGTTAGATAGGTAGATAGATAGATAGATACATACATAGATAGACAGATAGATAACCACTGACTATTGAGGACCTGCCTCTCCCAGGATTAGCCTATTCTCATGGGAACTGTGAGTAATAATCTATCTTTTCAATGGCAATTATCTCCTGATCTGTTGGATATACTATGCACCACATTTTCTATTAATACATTACATTTGAAGGCTTGGCACCCATAGCACAGTGGTTATGGTGCCGGCCACAAAAACTGAGGCTGGCGGGTTCAAATGCGGCCTGGTCCAGCTAAACAACAATGACAACTGCAACAATAAAATGGCCAGGTGTTGTGGTGGGGTGCCTATAGTCCCAGCTACTTGGGAGCTGAGGTAAGAGAATCGCTTCAGCCCAAGAGTTTGAGGTTGCTATGAGCTGTGACACCACAGCACTCTACCGAGGGCAACATAGTGAAATTCTGTCTCCAAAAAATATGTATATATATTACATTTGAAAACAATATCTTCCCCTTATCTGACTGTATAAACCCTAGTCTGCATGGAAAGAGGAGGAACAGGGAGACTATGGAATGCACACTCTACTATCAGACAGGACCAGTACTCAAGTTTGTGCACATGATGCACTATACACTCTTCTCATGGTTATTACAGGTTTGCAAAATTATTCCAACAAATTTTCTGGCAAGTGGCTGTACAGTGTATAAAGAAAAGGCTGTTTCTTACACTTAGCATATCATAGTACTGACTAGAGGTAAGCCTAATATCAGGTGAGAAAAAAATCATATTGGTTTTGGCAAAATTTTCCATTGGCATTAAATGGGAGCCTTCCAACTCCTTCCTCCTCCCCACCCACTTTCCATATTTGTAGGACACCATCTCTGAAGTACTATAGTTTTTCAGAATCATATGCCAATGATTTCAATCTAAAGCACTAAGTGATACTAATAGCCTCTAGTAATCGAAGCCTAAAGGATAATCCCTCTGGGAGTAATTGTAATTTAAATAGAAACAATGGACATTGTTTAAGATTACCCAAATTATTAAAATTAAAATCATGCAATCACAAATAATAGGGTTATTTGAGAACACATAAGTATTTCCCCAGGAACCTCTCAAATCAGATTGTGTTAGGCCTCAATATTGGTCATCCCTAAGTAGCTGTTCAAAAGGAAAAATTAGCACAAGTAAATGGGACTTTGGTGTCATCCTACCCAATGACTTTTAGTTGTATTCCTCAGAGCCCTCATGTTCGAGGACAGCTCTATGCCCAGGTAACGATGAGAGGCATTAAAAAAAACTCATCTCCCTTTCATTTGAGAAAAGAATCTATGCTCCAGAGATTTGACCATACCTATATTCTTGGGCCAGGAATTATAAAACCCACTTCTTCTAAAAATAAAGGGAATGAAAATTTACTCACAGGTTCTGTCTCTTTGATTTTAGTCTACTAAGAATTTCTAGAAATCCTCTTCCAAATACTGTAAAGCTTGCCCACAAGTTTACTATGACAGAGGACAGATTCTACTCCCTGTGGAAATCTCTGTGAAGGGGCTCATGTGCTTCCAGAGAAGTGATGAGGACACCCATCACACTTTGGTGATTTGGATTTGGTTGAAAGTTGAAAAGCAAATGCTAGGACTTCATTTAATGCCATAAATTTTTATCACCATGCTATCATAGAACCCAAGAGCCAACTATTTGAGCTGGAAAACACCACTCTACTGAGTAAGCTTCCTTCCTAAGGTCCAAACACAAAAGACTCATACAAACAGGATTTGAACCTGATACCCCCAAAGGATTTTGCCAATGTTTTTAACCAAGTTGCACGCCTTTAAAAAAAATAGCATTAGATCAGCAATAGCCTTAACAGAAGTATATTTAGTCACCTAGTCTATTTGTGCTGCTGTAACAGAATACCACAGACTGTATAACTTATAAACAGAAATTCTGAGTTACTGCACCAAAAAACTGAATGAACATAAATTTATTTTCTTAGAGTTCTGGAAACTGAGAAGTCCACGATCAAGGCACCAGCACTTCCTTTTGGCTGGTGAGGGCTGATCTCTGCTTCCAAAAAGGCACCTCATTGTTGCACCCTCTGGAAGGGACATGTGCTATGTTCTCACATGGCAGAAGGCAGAAGGGCAAGATAGCTGAATACTGTGTGGGCCTTTCCCACTTTATGAAGGATGACTCTTCATGGCCTAATCACCTCTTAAAGACTTCACCTCTTAATCCTATCACATTGGTCATTAATTTTCAACACTTGAATATTAGATACATTTAAACCATAGCAATTGCAATGGACACGATCTAGTATTTTCCAAAATGATATTTCATAGCATTGGTAAACTGCATCAGAATTGGTTCTTTTTATCTTCTTTGAATATAATAAATTATAACAAAAGGTAAAAGGATGACTATGGTTATGAATTGAAAAGTAAAATTCCAAGACTGTAATTTTGTCAATTGACCCTAGTGTTTTGTTATTATTGTTGTTGCTGCTGTAGAGCTGAATAAATAAATTCAGTGGAAACACTTTTAGACTGCACATATTACAACAGTATTCCAGACCAGTTTTGTAGTTTATATTTGCTAACTAAATGCTCTCAATCAGCGAGTCACAAGAAATTCAGCGATAAACAGAGACAACACCGGGAACTCATCTCACATAGTCCTTGCTAGCTAATGGAGTTGGTTACAAAGAAGACCCATCAAGAGGCGTCAGTGTGCACTTCTTTTACATGGGTATGTAAGTCAGCATACTCTCCCTCTCCTCCTGGAAATTAAATAAAAGGAAAAGGAAAAATATTTTAAACTCAATTTTTAGTATAACTATTAAAGTGAATGGAAATAATTTCCTTATTCTGAAAGAAAAGTCAAAAAAATAGATGCCATGTGGAAGGAAAGGCATGGTAAAAGCACAAACAGGTGGAAAAGGGCTCAGCAGGGGCACAATTCAGAATGCACCATAAAAATATGTGCTATGCTGTTGACATGAATAGCTCACCCTAAAAGGGAAAGAACATATCCATTCTCTGTAACAGTGGTTTGAGGAAATAGGAGTAAGTAAAGCCAGTAGCAGAAACATTCTTAGTCTCTGTTATTGGTTCAGAGAAGCAGAAGAAACAGGGCAATAAGGAATCATGTGTGAGTCCCATATTTGCAGGAAACTCTCTTTCTTGGTGGTGGCAGAGATGAGAGAGCCTTTGAATTATCTCCTTTAGAAAACTAACCTGGTCATGCCATTGTCATGCTCTAGTTCTCAACACTTCCACACACACATATACAAATATCCAGCAAACAGCTGGCTCATGAAAAGCCAATCAATTCAATAGTAATAATAATATTTTTTGAAAGAAGTACATAATGTTGCTACAAAGATACTGTAAGAATCAATGTAAAAACCTTATTGAAAAATGCACTTTAATAAGAAAGACCACAAATAGAAATACAGGGATTCAGAGTAGATGTTGTGAAATAAATATAGATGAACTGTGAGTTTGGCAGAATTCAGAAAGAGGCAGAAGAAAAGATTCATCACAAATTTGAACACAAAGTTGGAAGCTGCATAAGGAGACGATATTTGGAGAAAAACTTTAAAAATATACATACATAGAGTTAGAAATGAGAAAAGAGACCGAAATGATTTTTCAGAAAAATAAAAAAGAACTAGAGAGAAAAATAGAGTAGCTGGAAGACCGACAAAGATAATTAAACAAGTTTATGATTGTCCCCAAGAGAAGAAAACAAAAACAATGAAATACATAAATTTAAAAATATAATTTAAGAAATGTTCCTGAAATTAAAGAAGGTTGTTATCTACAAATGACACACTTTTTGCTAGGAAAAAATTAATCCAGAAAGGTCAACACTGGGGCATATCATGGGAAATGCAAAAAAAAAAAGAAAAGAAAAATCACTTACAAAGGAATTCTATTACTTGGTCACAGAAAGATTTATACCAAATAATAGTAAAACATGATACCCAAAGAAAGTAGAATCCATGATATATCCAAGCTGCCCTCAGAAATAAAAGCTACAGATAAATCATTTTCGACATGAAAAATCTCAAACATCGTTCCTAATATCCTTCCTGGAGATGCTTGTAGCAGATTAAACAGTTGCCAAGCCAGAGCTGATTGAGGTTCACATTTGTGAGCAGAAGGACTGGCGATCAGTAATGAGTGTATTGAACTTTAAGAACAAGGCTGAAACCTACCGGGGATTAGAAGTTGGGAGTGATAAAATAAAATGTAAAGATTATACATGCTTTCAAAAACTTAGGAATGGAGAAAAGTGAGTACACTAATAAATAAAAATAAAGACATTTAGTGCTTCACTCATAGGTAATAACTAGGAGTCAGAGGATTTTTCCTAAAGCTAAAAAGATCATGTAATAAAAGTCTAAGTATATTTAACAATACAAGAGTACATGCTAAGAAAGAGAATATTGTTGATTAATATTTGGTAGCAGTGGAGGGAGGGAAGGGAAGAGAAAACACTACATTTCACCTAAGAGGTGATTAGAATTAGAATAACATATAACTAAAGAAAGAGAAGACTGAAGTTATTACCTAATCATATAAATATTGTGGTAAGTACCACAACAAAAATACAAATATTCCTAAAAACCAAAACCACACACACATCACATACACACAAAGACCACAGAAAAGCAACAGTTTAGTGAACAATGTAAAGAATAACTATCAATGTAGAAAACTCAGGGAGCTAGAGGACAAAACTAAAACCAAATATCTTCACTTATAAAATCAAACAAAATTTTATTAAACAAAAATTATCTTTAGACTATATTACAATGTGAAAATCAATTCTATGATACATACAGAAACATGCAATTGGCAAATAGATAAATAAACAACAATATTTATAGGTGTCAGTCCAGCTGTAACTTGTAACTTGGAGACTCTCAGATTCCTTATGAGTTCACTCATAGGACGTGATTGTTGGCGGGTCTCAGTGGGACTGAGGGCCACAGTTCCTTGCCACATGGGCTTCTCAACAGACCTCCAAACATGGCTGCTGACATCCCCAGAGCAGGTTGAGAGAGAGAGAGAAAGAGAAAGAATACCAAGATGGAATCTGAAGTCATTTATAACCTGATCCTTCGTATAGCCAAGGGAAAGCAGCGCACTGTCACAATGATGTGGGGAAGGCTCTGGCATCACCAGAGACTGAGACTGAGACGGGAATGACTGAAGTGCACTCTTCCAGCCACTGCACCACCTGCTGTGTGACAAATGGCTCCTGAGCTCTTCACTGCTCAGAGCATCTGAAAGATGTGGCACATGGTCAACAACAAGGGGCCTCTTAGAGCTTTGGCTAGAGGGTGCAAGAACAGAGGGGCTTAGTTATAGCCCCTACCTAGGCGCTGAGTCCTTGCCACTGTCTGCACTAGCTAACCTCTCATCACTGTAGGGCTTTCTCGGCTAGCAAGAAATGACAGAGGAGTGACCCCAGGGGTAATCCTCCAAAGAAAGCCGGAGTTCCCCCAACAATACTAGGCACCATGCCCTACTCCCACTGAGGTGACCAGCTGGAGGGAGAAGGCGCTCAGTGGCTGCCTTTCTTTCCTGGCACCCTTCCCTTCTCCTGCCAATGTTTCCTGGGATAACCTCTTAGAGAAACTGTTGCCACTGTGTCTCAAGATCTGCTTCCAGGAAACCCAAACAAAGGTAAGAGTGGAGTGTCCTACCTCCCAGGTAGGGCCATAGGGTACATTTCACCTCACTGTGGGCATCTCCAAGCTGAGCATCTGGCCAAATATGGCATTTCCTTTTCCCCCATCATTGTTTAGTCAGTGGCCCTTCCTCAGACGTTAAGAGGCTGCAGCAAGGCCGGACACAGGGGCTCACACCTATAATCCTACTGCTCTGGGAGGCTGAGGTGGGTGGATTGCTTGAGCTCAGGAGTTCCAGAGCAAAACCCCCATCTCTACTAAAAATAGAAAAACCAGTAAGGTGTTTGTGGCGGGCGCCTGTAGTCCCAGCTACTCAGGAGGCTGAGGCAAAAGCATTGCTCAAGCCCAAGAGTTTGAGGTTGCTGTGAGCTATGATGCCATGGCACTCTACCTGGGGCAACAGAGTGAGACTCTTGTCTCAAAAATAAATAAATAAAAAATAATAAGAGGCTGAAGCAGTGGAATTATCTCTGTGAGTGCTGCAGGTGCACACATGAATTGTCTCCAAAGGAGAAGAGCCAGAAAAATAAGTAGCTGTAGTTTATGCCATTTAATCCTCTGAAGGGCTCCAAAAGCCTCGAAGAAAAAGCTTGCCTAATCTCTGTGTCCTAATTTATACTACACACAAGGGAATAATGATACCAAATCTAACAATATTATTTGAAAGCAGAGAGCACTCAACAAATACTGGTTGGATGACTACAAAAATCTCTTTGATTGAAGGCAGGGTGGGACTGATGATTAGCTCCTCATCCTTGCGTACATCACATGAGAGGTTTAAGCTAAGAGATCTGAAAACACCTGAAGAGCAAATCACACCCATTGATCAGTACGACACATTACTCAGAGCAGCAATTCAAGTGATTAAGTGTGGGCTAAGAGCTTAGACTGCCTGGGTTCAAATTCCAGCACAGCCACTCACTGAGTGACCTTAGGAAAGTTACTTAACCTCTGGCTCTTAGTTTCCTCATCTAAAACAATGGGTAACTGGCTCAGCGCCTGTAGGTCAGCCGCTAGAGCACCAGAGCTGGCAGGTTCGAACCCAGCCCAGGGCTGCCAAACAACAATGACAACTACAACCAAAAAATAGTCAGGCGTTGTGGCAGGCGCCTGTAGTCCCAGCTACTTGGGAGGCTGTGGCAGGAGAATCACTTAAGCCCAAGAGTTTGAGGTTGCTGTAAGCTGTGACGCCACGGCACTCTCCCAAGGGTGACAGCGAAATTCTGTCTCAAAAAAAATAAAAAAATAAAAAAAAATGGATAACAGTGACAACTATTATGAAAGATTAAATGAGTTAATACCCACTGTTTGAATAGCACTGAGTAATTTTCCTATCTTCCTCAAGAAGAACAGGGTTGTCTCCTCTGAACTCAGATAACATTCTGTTCATACCCACTACAGTGGGTGCCACTGCACTGTAGAGATAAAATACAGGATACCCAGTTAAATCTGAATTTCAGGTAAACTAGGAAATTTGTTTTTTTGTTTGTTTGTTTTTTGAGACAGAGTTTCAAACTGTCGCCTTGCGTAGAATGCCATGGCATCATAGCTCGCAGCAACCTCTAACTCTTGGGGTCAAGCAATCGTCTTGCCTTGGTTCTTTCTATTTTTTTTTTTTTCTTTTTTTTTTATTGTTGGGGATTCATTGAGGGAGACCCTTTCTATTTTTTAGTAGAGATGGGGGTCTCACTTTTGCTCAGGCTGGTCTAGAACCTGTGAGCTCAAGCTATCCACCTGCCTCGGCCTCCCAGAAAGCTAGTAATAAAGAAGTGAGCCATCATGCCTGGCCTAGGAATTTTTTTAGTATGTCTCATACCTTGCATGGGGCATACTTATACTGAAATAATTCCTAGTTCACCTGAAATACAAATCGAATTGGACATTCTTTTTTGTTGAAGCATGTTTTTCTAGTCTGTCATCCTCACTTTGTGGGGAAGGACCAGGTCGTACTTAACTTCATATTCTGGGAACCCAGAAAAGATCTTGACCCCACAGTAGGTCTTTAATGAATCTTTGATAAATGGATGAAGAGAAAATACTTTCATGAAAGGCAGAATGTTCCCACCATTGGACATCTCCCAAGCTTCAGGACCTGATTATCAGAGTTGTTACGTTTTTGCTACAGAATCCACCAACTTGAATAGGTATATTTTGCTCCTTAGTTAATGCCTACAGGAGAATAAACAAGCCTGAATTCCACACTCTAATTACAGACATCATTTCCTGTCGTCTGGACAAAGGGCACACTATTAGAGAACAGAGCCCAACACACACTCATTATTTAAGAGCTTTCTCTGTACCATGCAGTGGGCTAACAGCAAGGGACTTATAATCTAAATGTAAAAGATAAAAAAATAGATAAACACAGGGAAAATGTTGGCATGGAACTAAGAGAATTGGGACCTTGAGCGTATCGCACATTAGTTGAAAAGAGAAAATGTTTCTTGTTAGGAAGGAGAGAAAATTTCCATTGATGTGCACCAGCCTTATGAGTCTGCATTCTCCTTGCAGAATACAGAGTGCTACAGTTCAGGTCTCCAGAGCTCTGCTTCCTCCTGAAACCTCGGAAGCGCAGCTGCTGTGGCTAAAAGGCTTGATGTGAACCCTGGGCATCATCTTTCCTCATACCAACAATTCTTTTTCTTTTAAGGTAAATACTAACCTCATTTTTGAAACCGGGCTCTTTCCTGAGATTTATCAAGTCAGGAGACTTTCACTATTTTGTCCATATTCATATATGTCTATGCTGTTTTGGAAATACTTGACCTTGGATTTTGTGGACCATTCTGGGAAAGGTAGAATGTAGCAAAGACATGGAAGAAAAAAAAAGGAGAAAAGGGCCTTTGCGAATGGAGGTGTCCTGGTTTTACCATCAGAACTAATAAGCAGTCCCATCCCAGCATCCCAGCTGGGTGTTTAATAGCAGGACTTGTAAAACCTATAGTTGAATTTGGGAAGTCATTTCACTAGCTATATGGGGCTGAGTCAGGGAAATATGGGCATGGAAATAATAATAATAATAATGATCAGTCCCTCAAATGTAGCTACATGTGAAGACATGGGTGAGTTTCTGAGATGAACGGAGAGGATTTCACGTGCTGCTCCCTGGAGGTGGTTTACTGCTGCGCCACAGAGAGTGGTACAGAGACACACAGATCTTCAAATTTCCCAAGGCATTGTTCATCTTTTCGCATCACCAGAATAACTCATTATTCCTCTTCTAAGAAAGTGTGAAGTTCTGTAGGACTTAAATTTAATTAAAAATCCAAAAATGGCCAAATTCAGTTGTCCAAGATTTTAGTAGATATGTAAAAGAGAAGCAGGGAACTCTTTCCCGGGCTGATTAAAATCATAGACGTTTCAAACTGGAAAGGCTCTAGGAGGACACTTTTTCCAACTTTTCATTTTTAGATAAAAAGAAACTGAGCCCCGGGCAAGACATGATTGCAAGAGGGACTTTACCTAACAATTGCAATCAGTGTAACCTAGCTTATTGTACCCTCAATGAATCCCCAACAATAAAAAAAAAAAGAAACTGAGCCCCAGGAAGGATGAGGGTCTAGTAGACTCTGACCACCTCGTGGGCACCCAGGGTCCCACAGTAATCCCAGGTGTGGGGCTCCTAGACATCAGTAAGGATTTGGGGGATGAATGCACAAGACTCATTGGTTGAAGCAAGGTGAGACATATTATCGTTTCTCAGTCCCTTCACGTACCTTGTTTTGCTTCTCAGAGATTTCTTGTTTTCTCGTAGAGAATGTAAGCCCAAGGTGAATAGTATTTTAAATTTTTCCTGACTCTGAACTTTGAAATAAAAGCTCTTCTTGAGCCATATTTCTAACCTTGGTCCTTGGCATTTCAGATAAGTGAGAGGTCAAGGTGTCTATCTGTGTGGCTGTTTCTGTGTCTCAAGGACATATATTTGCTGATGGTGGGACTGGGTGGCACTCACAGACCTGAAGGCCCACAGCTAGTTGGAAGCAGAGTTGCACGAGAACCCAGACCCCTAACCCCCACCCGGGGGTTGATCAACAATTCCCAGCTGCTTCTCAACTGTGGCAGACCAGGATCTATTCTCCCTATGGCAGCTGCCCCTCAGTGGGAGGATGGCAGGCAGCCTTGGGATTAAATAGCAAACTCATCAAACAGTTCCATCTTTATCCTAAACAGTGTTGCATTTCTATGCTGATTCAGTCAGTCAGGAAAGTGCTCCGCGGTGGCAGTATGCCAGCCTGGGTGCTGGGGTGGCTCTGCCTGGATGGGGGAGAGGGGGTGGCAGGCCTGCCTTCACAAAGAAGCAGGAGCATCTAATAATCAGGGGAGGTAGGCGAAAATCACACAGGAGGAACCTTCTCAGTTTCACGGTGAGTTCTTACAAAATGCAAAGAGTGACTGATCCACTTAGGAGGGGGCGGGGGCACCCTGCAATCTGGTTTAACACGTCTCTGCACTTCATCTCCTGGGAGAGCCCTCTCTCACTGTAGGAGTCAGGAGAATCATCTTACACTTACCAATTAGGATTCGTGTTCCTCCAGACCAGGATTTGGTTTAAGTTTACTAAAACGTCCAGTGGAAATGTTTTCATCAGAAGGAAAACCTAAGTCACTGCCAGGTGGAGATACACATTGAATGCTCACTGGTGCAGAAGACGTGGCGGGGGAAGGAATGAGTGGGACTCCGTCTTGCACTATCTGCCACTGAGCCGGCAGAATAAAACACAGAGCACGCGTGTGGTAGGCACATGGTAACACACATGCTGTAACACACACGTGTCATAACACTCACACATGCGGTAATGCAGACGACACTTCCATCATATGCCTGTACCATAAAAAAACGCAGCAGCTCTTTAGGGAAAGGCAAGATCACTATTGCCTGGGACATCCCTGCATTCACTCAGCTACTTTATCAAGGCTCTACTGTGTACCTGACACTGTTCTAGGTACATGGGATGCGGGAATGAGCAAGACAAAAATCCCTGACCTTATGGAATGTCCTCTCCAGGCCAGGAGACAGACATTACAAACAAAGACAGATGTACGTGCAGTGAAGGGATTCTAGGGAGGGTTAGGGGACAGAGTGCGATGGAGGTTTAGGGAGACTGCTATTTAGACAGGGCAGTCAGGGAAGCCCTGTGAGAAGGTGACGTGGGAGACACGACCTAAATAAACTGAGGGAGTGAATATGAGAAGAAAATGACCCATAGAGGTAACTATAGCTGTCCTGGTTTGTGGGAGGAACTGCAAAGAAGTCGAGCAGCTGGAGCAGAGAGGGCATGAGTCAGATTCATTCCTGGATGGGCTGCAAGGTGACTGCAGTTTTAGAAGGACTTTGTCATATCCTCTGCTCAAGATTCTTCAGAGATCACCCTGGGGACCGTGCAGAAACTGGGTCTGGAGTAGGGTGCGGCACAGGGACAGAGGCAGGGCTGGAGATACGCCCATGAGTGTCATCACAATATGCGTAAGTGTGCGCAGGCCTGGGTAAGACCAGAAAAGTGCAGAGAAGGGAACCCAGGCACTGCACCACGGAGAAGTCATGGGGAAGAGAAGGAACTGGTGAGATTCTTAGAAGGGCAGCTGAAGAGAAAAAAGAGGAAAGATGAAAGCGCGGCATCCAAGAAGCCAAGGAAAAAGACTGAGCCATTGATAAATTGTGTCCAGCACTCGCCAGGGCATTGAATGAGATGAAGACTCAGGGGTCCCTAGGGTTGGACTAGACAGGTTTCAAGAATAGAGTGCCACTGCCTGATGATGTTGTGTGCCAGACAGGCCAAGGGAAATGAAGACCAGTAACTGGGCATTATTGCTGTAAAGGAGAACAGAGAAATGGGATCCTAGGTGAGGGAGGTGTGAGGTCTAGGAAGGGTTTTCTCTTTTTCCTACTCAAAATTATTGCAGCGTATTTGAATGCATAGGGCACTAATTCATCAGAAATGAAAACTGCATTTTTCATGAGTAAGGGGGAGTACTTGCTGGCTTAGATCCCCGAAGCAGGTGAGTGGGAATGGGGCTGTGGGCCTTTGATAGAAACAGGCAGCATCCATTTGTAGGTACTTTGACAGATACGTAGGTGCAAAAAAATGGATTATTCTCTCTACTTGTGTTTTCTCTGTAATGTAAGAAGTGAGGTGATTAACTGTTAAGGAGAGGCTTCAGTAGAGAGAAGATGTGGGTGTAAATTACCAGAGAATTGATGCGGGATTAGAGCTGAGAGGTGATAGCAATTTGGAGTAATAACTTTAAAGTGAAATGAGCCAGGGACACCTCACAGAGAGATGAAATCTGAGTTGGCCTCAGAGGAAAGAATAACACTCAGCTCAGAGAGACTTAGGACACTGAGTTAAAAACAAAAAAGTTAGAAATGTACTCCTGAATACCTTGACATGCAGTACAACCGTGCTTGTTCACAGTAACAATAAATACTAGCTCAGGGCTTCTCTGGGCCACCTAGGAAGAAGAGTTGTCTTGGGCCACACATTAAATACACAAACACCAACAAAAGCTGATGAGCAACAACAATAAACAAAAAAATCAGGGCATAATTTTCTTGATATCTACCACCACAGATAAGCAAAAATGTCCTCACTTAATAATCCTAATTATGCAATGACCTGTTCAGAGAGTTCCTTAAAGTCATTGAGCAGAACCCAAGTTTGTACTCGCTAATATAGAAAATGTACATATCTAAGGAATAAAACATCTTTGGGGTTTTTAAATCATTTTTATTATAAAAGTAAAGGAAAAGTTGGCTCAGCGCCCGTAACACAGTGGTTACAGCGCCAGCCACCAAAGGTGGCGGGTTCGATCGCAGCCTGGACCTGCTAAACAACAATGACAACTGCAACAAAAAATAGCCGGACGTTGTGGCAGGTGCCTGTAGTCCCAGACACTTGGGAGGCTGAGGCAAGAGAATTGCTTAAACCCAAAAGTTTGAGGTTGCTGTGAGCTGTGACACCATGGCACTCTATGGAGGGCAACATAGTGAGATTCTGTCTCAGAAAAAAGAAAAAAACAAGTAAAAGAAAAGTGGGCAACATAAAACTAGTGAGAAATGGGACATTGTATCTGAGAAACTCATGCATCACTATCTGATAGGATGGAAGTAGTTGCAATTCTCAGTGAGTTCTCAAGGTGCTCATCAGATATTTTGGTTCTAATTTTACTCTTTGTGTGCTTCATTCTTGAAAATAGTTGCTCACAAATGATGGTGCCAAAAAGCAATGACGTGAATAAGGTGTGGTTGTGAAGTAAGGGATATTTGTCTCTGGGAAGATGAGGCCTATGAATGTCTAGTAAGGAGACATAATCAAATTTTTCTGTAAGTTGAAAGTCAGTTTGTAGCTCTCTGCATTCCATTTGAAAATCGGCAGGTAACACATTTATGACGACTTAAAAATGGAGTCACAAATAGGCAAAAATGTTGATTATTTTCCCAGAATTCTTAAATCAAAACACAAGGCTGCATATTTTTCACTGTTCACAGGACACTGTTCAGCTGATGTGTCAAAATGCATAAAACTGTTTCCCATAATTTGAGCTTGTCATAATTTCAGTTTCCTTTGGAACACTGTTATGGTTTGAAATGTTGCAAATTGTTTTCCACCTTGAAGACACATCTTTGACTCATTTAAATGAGCAGTAAAATCCACTAAAAATGCTAAACCTGTCAGCCAGTTTTCATCAAGTTCTAACACAAATGTGGTTTTTGATATCATAAATGACTTGACAACATGTTGCAAATCATAAAATCTTTTCAACATTTGGCCTTAACTTAGCCATCTTACTTCTGAAATGTAAATGATGTCATAGTCAGCATCCATACATTTAAGGAATTCCTGGAATTCTGGAACTGGTGATGATTTAATCCCTTGGCCCTTATGAAATTCTTGATGATGATTTGCATGATGTTATCCATTTTTTAAGCTTTTGCACATCATTACCCCTTGATGTACTATACAATGATACGTATATTACATCAGACATGAATTTGGGGCAACAATTGCATCATCCTCTATTAATTTCACAAGTCTCTCTCTATTACCTCCCACCACCAGGGCACCATCAGGGACTATACCAGATATGTTGACAATGGACAAGAAAATCATTTTACATACATTTTTATTGCTTAAGACAAATCTCTTGCTTTAGTTGTATCTTTTAAAAGCACCAAAGTGACATTATATTCTCCATCAACACCTGTAATAAAGATGGCAAGTTGAGCCATAGTTGTAGCATCAATGCTATTATCCATTGCCAATTCATAAAATTTAAAATTAGCAGCTTTATCTTCCAAGCTTTTTTCTATAGATTTTCCAATTCCTTCAGTTCTCCTGGCTGTAATCTGATGAGACAAACTGATTTTAGAAATATCCCCCTTTGGGGTGGCACCTGTAGCTCAATAGGTAGGGCAGCGGCCACATACACCGAGGCTGGTGGGTTCAAACATGGCCCAGGCCAGCTAAAACACTAATTAAAACTGCAACAAAAAGATAGCTGGGCATTGTGGCAGGTACCTGTAGTCCCAGATATTTGGGAGGCTGAGGCGAGAGAATCACTTAAGCACAACAGTTTGAGGTTGCTGTGAGCTGTGATGCCACAGCACTCTACTGAGGACAACATAGTGTAATTCTGTCTCAAAAAAACAAAAAAGAAAGAAAGAAAGAAATATCCCCCTTTTGTTCAGGGCATGCCGTGCTTTCCATACATTGCATAATAAACTCACCATCATTAAATGGTTTTGATATTTTGGCTATCAATTATGCTAACACATAAGTAGCTTTTACAATGAAATCCATCTGAGTGGTAACTTTAAAAAAAATTATTGAGAAGATAGACTTTTTTCAGTTCCGCTATTTTGTCTTTAGGACGCAATCTTTCATATTCATTGAATTTGGCAACATGTTTTTGTACCTAATGCTTTTTCAAATTATCCTTGAAAACTTGTACAAATACCCTACAAATTAAGCAGAGTGCCTTATTATTTGCCTTGACAATAAAGTAATCATCTGTCTACTTTTCATTGAACAATCTTCCTTCATCCACAATTTTTCTTTTGGTGGGGTTCTGTTTCTTTTGAGATGTTGTAGAAGCCATGCTGGGATTTAAAAAAATAATAATAGATAAGGTACTGCATTTAGTTTTATTATGAAAATTAATTGACAGGAAAACAGAAAGCAAGGTTTGAGCTCTTCCACATCTTGGCTGTCGGTGCAGGATGAGGTGAAGTAGTAAAGCATGGTGGGTGATGTCAGAGGTGCTGCTGAGGTCTGGAAGTACCCTAATAATCCAGTAAGAATGCTCACCTGACTCCTAAATAAATTTACACACCCAATATTGCACTGATATGTTGAAATATTATTGATAATTGCTGCTTCACCAAGTCACCACGTGCACATGTAACATCTGATGATGTCAATGCTACCGTCTGAACTTAGAAGATAACACATTGGAAGACGCACACCATGTAAAACTGAAGCCACACATGCATATAACTAGTGAGAGTGTATGTGTGTTTATTTTATGTGACATTGTGATACCACATTGTCATCTACAATGTTAATACTAGAGAACCAGGCAAACTTGCAATCAAGTTCCACCAAACAAAATCACAAAAGATGTTAAGTAAGTTTACTATTTTGTGTTGGGCCACGTGTGGCCCATGAGCTGCAGGTTAGACACATAGCACTAGATAAATATCTGTTGGTTCAGGGAATGAGTGAATGCCAAGATGTCTTCAGAGAACAAGGCATGTGGCCACTTTAGCTAGGAGTTCTTTGGGAGGCATCAGGGTGAAGGTTGGAGAATAGATCTGAGAAACTTCAGGAAGCTCTCAAACTTCTAGATAAAGGTTTGGCTTTAAAACTTCAGGCCAACAGAGAGCCATTGTCAAAAATTGCTACCAGTAACTCAAAGACAGTACAAGCTTGGTTATGGAAGTTCTGTACTTCAAGGAATATACAAGGGATATTCAACAACAGTTATATACAAGAAAGTAGTCATTCTTAAACAGTTCAACACCATCCAGACCACATAAAGCTGATTGTATTCTTCAGGGTCAGGTCTAAAAAGGAATGATCTTACTTGGGAGCACAATATTCTTATCTAATAACATTATTATTAGTGTTATTATTATTGGGGATTCACTGAGGGTACAAAGAACCAATTCACACTGATTGCATTTGTCAGGCAAAAGTCCCTCTTATAAATGTGTTCCTCCCCCAAGAGGTGTGCCAAACATGGTGACTCTCCACCTCCTCCTTCCCTCCCTCTCTCCACTCCCCCATTCCCCACCCCCCACCATGTACTAGGTCATCAATCGTCCTCAAATCAAAATTGAGTACATTGGATTCTTGCTTCTCCATTCTTGTGATGCTTTACTATTTAAAAGAATGTGTTCCACCTCCATACAAGTTAGTACAAAAGATGTATAGACTCCATCTTTTTTAGTGGCTGAGTAATATTCCATGGTATACATATACCATAGCTTGTTAATCCATTGCTCGATTGGTGGACATTTAGGTAACATTATTTTTTTTAAATGAGCATCTTAAAAATGAACATATCCAGCTTGGTGCAGGAGTTCACACCTGTAATCCTGGCACTTGGGTAGGCCAAGGCAGGTGGATTTCTTGAGTTCAGGAGTTCCAGACCAGCCTGAGCAAAAGTAAGACTCCATCTCTAAAAAAAAAAAAAAAATTGCCAGGTGTTGTGGTGGGCGCCTGTAGTCTCACTTTCTTGAGAGGCTGAGGCAAGAGGATCACCTGAGCCCAAGAGTTTGACATTGCTGTGAGCCATGTTGACACCACGGCACTCTACCCAGGGCAACAGAGTGAGACTCTATCTCAAAAAAAAAAAAAAAAGAAGAAGAACATACGCCCTTGGATCTTTTTCTGAGCTACCATATCAGAATAGAATAAGAAACCATTTTCATGAGGCTCTTCAAAGTAGAGGGAGAAATGTGGATCATAGGGCAATGTGAAGCCACATCAAAAACTATCATCATCCCTCCTTTCTGGGTCAAAGGGGCCTCAGAGTGGTGATTCATAGACAACACGTGTCTGCAAAACTTTGTTGTCTCTGTGGTCTTAAATGACATTTAATTGGTTTTCATTTTAACTCAATAGAGTTTCAGGGAGGAGAAGAGAATGTTATTATTAAAAAGTTAGGAAACCTTTTCAAAGGGAACCTGTTCCAAAAAGAGAAGTTAATCATGGGAAACTCAATCCTCTGACCCGGGGAACACTTTTTTGCCACAGCTTTCATCCAGAGGCACCTACATCTCACAGGAACATGATCATCATGCAGGGTGAGCAGGGTTGTGTGATGATCATCACAGTTTGGACTCGAAGACCCTCCCAAGACATTCTTGCTCTAAAGGTGGTCAGAGAAATGAGACCACAGCCGAGTGAGAAGTGGAATCTGGGCTCCTACCCCTAAGGAAATATAGCGATTTAGTATCGGGAGAGGCCCAAGAATCCTCCTACAGCCCAGCCAATGAGGGGTCCTTTCTATACAACTCTCTTGGAGTTAAACCCAACCCACAGGACAGAAGTACTCAGGCACCATGTTTGGGTAGGAAGCTTAAGAAATGGAAAGAGCAACAGAAATCATTCAGCATGTCACCATAAATAAAGGTTACCAAATAAAACACAATAAATAGAACTGAAGGTCTTTGAAAAGGGGAATACTCCCCATGAGGTGTGCAACCCTTTGCCAGGGACATTCACACTCAGCTATCCTCTCCCTCTGTCCCCTGGTGCCCTGTAGCCTGCACACCCAAAGAAAAATCCTCCCCCCTTGGAGGGCTCCGTTCTTTTTATGGACACCACCAGGTGCCCCTGGGAGATACCTTCAGGATAGGTAGCAAAGGGACTATGTTTCTTTTCTTTTCTTTTTTTTTTTTTTTATTAAATCATAGCTGTGTACATCAATATGATCATGGGGCACCGTACACTTGGTTCATAGACCATTTGACACATTTTCATCACATTAGTTGATATAGTCCTCCTGGCATTTTCTTAGTTACTTTGCTAAGACATTTACATTCCACATTTACCAAGCCTCACATATACCCTTATAAGATGCACCACTGGTGTGATCCTTTCAATGTCCCTCCCTCTACCGACCTCCCCCCTCCCTCCCCACCCTTTCCCCCTTCCCCCTATTCTTAGGTTGTAACTGGGTTATAACTTTCATGTGAAGGTCCTAAATTAGTTTCATAGTAGGGGTGAGTACATTGGATACTTTTTCTTCCATTCTCGAGATACTTTACTGAGAAGAATATGTTCCAGCTGCATCCATGTAAACATGAAAGAGGTAAAGTCTCCATCTTTCTTCAAGGCTGCATAGTATTCCATGGTGTACATATACCACAATTTATTAATCCATTCGTGGATCGATGGGCATTTGGGTTTTTTCCATGAGAAAAGGGAACACTTTTGCACTGCTGGTGGGAATGCAAATTAATACATTCCTTTTGGAAAGATATATGGAGAACACTTAGAGATCTAAAAACAGATCTGCCATTCAATCCTGTAATTCCTCTGCTGGGCATATACCCAGAAGACCAAAAATCACATCATAACAAAGATATTTGTACCATAATGTTTATTGCAGCTAAGTCAGGGACTGCGTTTCTTACCATCCTTTCATTGTCATGGTTATATATCTTCACTGCAGAAAAATTAACTGTCAGAAAAGACTAGAAAACAGAGTCTCCCTGAGTCCCCTGACTCTCACCCACCTGTATTTTACATTGTGTGGTGTTATTTTCTTTTACTTGCCACTCTATGGATATTTATGTTTTTTACCATCAACTCTTTACAGATCCTATCATGTTTTTCCACATATTTTTATAGCAGGATCATTTTTCACATTTAAATCAGTTCCAAAATATTGATTCATATTCCCCATGTGAACTTTCCTGAGGCAGGATCCCTGTGCTTCCTCCAAAGGGATGCACATGGCTTCCTTTGTTCTTATTCTGAGACGATGGAAGTTAATTAAGAAATTTCATATAATAGGCAAACTTTCTTAAAATTGTCTAAGAAAACTGACTACAGCCAAAGAAAGCTACACCCTGTCTGTAAACACTGACGAGTGCCATTACCATGAGACAGCATTAGACATAATAATGGCAGCAGCAAACTCTCCCCAACATCTACCATGGGCCAGGCACTGCTCTGAGTCCTTCACTTGTGTTCACTGACTCACTGGCATGGTTAATTTTATTAGTTACATTACTAACTAATACATTAGTTATTTTACATTAACTTCACTGGGCTAAGAGGTGCCAAGATAGCTGGTAAAACATTACTTTCAGGTTTGTCTGTGAGGGTTTTCCAGAAAAGATTAGAATTTAAATCAATAGATGGAGGAAAGGAGATGTGCCCTTGCCAATGTGGGTGGACCTCATCCCACCTTTTAGGACCCAGAGAGAACAAAAAGGTGAAGGAAGGACAAATTGTATCTTCGTGAGATGGGACATCCATCTTCTGCCCTTAGACATGAGAGCTCCTGATTCTCAGACATTTGGATTCAAACTCAATCACACCACTGGCTTTTCCTGAGTCACAAGCTTGTAGACAGCAGATCATGGGCCCCATAATCATGTGAGCAATTCTCATAATAAATCTCTGGTTCTCTGGAGAACCCTAAGTAATACACCCACAAAACCTAAAATATTTACTATCTGGTCCCTTACAGATAGTTTGCCAAATCTGATCTAAAAAGAAAGGTAATATTTCCCCACACACACTCTCCCCCACCACCACTGCCATCAATCACGCATTTTTTCTGGAAGATAACACTGCTCACAGTTGCAATAGAGACTTCCTGACTGGGAGACAGTTTTAAGCATAAATGTATACCTAAAAATAATTTTCTACGTAGGTGATATTATATTATAAGTCCTGTTCTAAGGAAAACTTGCCTTATTCATGCACTTGTCTTGGAGCTCTGCCAAAGTCATCAAAAGTTAACACATCCTTTTCGGTAGCTACAGAGTATTCCATGGTGCACATTCAACCATAATTTCTTTACTTTAACTGTCCTTTCATAGGGAATGAGTTTTCCAGTGTTTTATAATTATAAGCAATATAAAAAATAATAATAAATGTATATTTCACACAAGCAAAAATATTTTTGTAGAACAAATAATTCGAAGTAGAAATACCAAACCGAAGGGCATGGCTTTAAACATTTTATTTTGATACTGTCAAAAGTGCTTCATTCATTAAGAAGATATCAAAATTTAACCTCCTAACAACT
Source organism: Nycticebus coucang (assembly GCF_027406575.1). Taxonomy (NCBI): domain Eukaryota; kingdom Metazoa; phylum Chordata; class Mammalia; order Primates; family Lorisidae; genus Nycticebus; species Nycticebus coucang. The sequence continues at coordinate 100,820,465 of NC_069783.1, read as the reverse complement.
GAATATACAATTACCCATTCCCTTCTAGGCCAAGGAACATTATATAAATACTATTCATTTTTCTTCATTCCAGCCAATATGATGGGTAAAAAATTTATCTTGTGATTTCTTCTGCCTTTTTCTGACTATGAAAAGGTGACCCTATTTAAAAAATTGTTTTGGCCATTTGTGCTTCTGTAAATGGACTATTTACAACCTCTGTGTATTTTTCTATGACAAAGTTTAAAGACATGTTTTGCTCACTCTGCACAGCATTTGTCATTCTTTTCAAACTAAAACAATTGTCAACATTAAGAAATTGGAATATTTAACACTGTTTAAATCCATATTTCCAGCTTCTCTTGCAAATGTGAAGGCTCTGACAAGACTGTGTCCCCATCGTCAACAAAGAGCTAAAGCAGAAGAAAAGCTCTTCCTCCAGTGGGCGGGGTCTCCCATGGACCCCACGACCCTCTGCTCCTGCAACAGGTCACTGATCCTCTCCAGTGAGCTGCCTAGTCCAGCACTGGGGTTTGCAACTACTGTTCTATTGGCTTCTTCACCTTTTTGTCTTAATGATTTTTAGGCGCTCTTTGCATATATAAATTTATTCAGGTGTCACATCTATATATTACACTATTCTCTCCTATTAATTCCCTTTCTGAAAACTTTGTTCTTGCTATCTACTGATACCCAGAAGCTTTAAAATCTTCCCATAGTGAAATCTGTCAGTTTATGTAACTGTAGAAGAATTGAGTATTATAGTTGCTTAGAAAGTCTCCTCAAGCAAAGTTTACAAATAATAGAATTTTCTGTATTTCCTTATATATGATTCTTATTATTATTACAGATTGACCATCCCTGAGCCAATTGCTTGGGATTAGAAAGGTTTCAGATTTTAGACTTTTTCAGATTTCAAAATGCTTGTGAAATATACATCACTTGAGCATTCCTATCCAAAAATCTCAATTCTGAAATGCTCCAATGAGCAATTATTTTTCAAAAAACTTTGTTAACATCTTTCATTTGTTATCTTCTTTTATCTTCAGTACAACTTCGCAACCATTTTATATTTAAAAAACAATGTTTTATTGATGCATAATAGGTGCCCATAGCTTTAAGATATATGTGATAATTTAATATATTCATATAAATTGTAAAGCTCAATTTAGTATACTTTGGATATTCATTACCTTAAATATTTGTCCCTTCTTTATGCTATAAACAGTCAAATTTTTCTCTTTTAGCTATTTTGAAATGTGCAATAGATTACTATAAAATATAGTTACCCTACAGATTATCAAACACTAGATCTTATTTCTTCTATTTGCAGTCATTAACCAACTTCTCTTCTAAACGTCCTCCTTTTCTCTTGACCTCTGGTAACCTCCAGTTAACTCTATCTTCGTGAGATTCACTTTTGTAGCTACCACATATGAGTTAGAGCATTTTTCAATACCTTCTTTCTGTGCTTGGCTAATTTCACTTAACCTAATGACCTCTAGTTCCATCCACGTTGCTATGAAACAGGATTTCATTCTTTCTTATGCTGAATAATACTCCATTGTGGATATATACCATATTTTCTTTATCAGTTCATCCACTGATGGCTACTTACTTTGGTTCCATATTTAGGGTATTATGAATAAGGACCCAATAAACATGGGCGTACAAATGTCTCATCAATATATTGGATTCTTTTGTTTTGGATAAATACCCAATAATGGAATGGGTTGTGGTCATGTGACAGTTCTATTTTTAATTTTTTAAGTAACCTCCATACTATTCTCCATAGTGGTTGCACTAACTTACATTCCCAATAGGATATAAGGGACTCCCCTTTCTCCACATCTTTCCCAGCATCTGTTATTTCTGTCTTTTTGATAAAGCCATTTTAACTTGGGTGAGATGATATATCATTGTGGTTTGATTTACATTTCTCTGATGATTAGTGATTTTGAACATTTTTTTAGGTATCTGTTGACCATTGGTATGTCTTCTTTTGAAAAACATCTATTTAGAACTTTTACCCATTTTTAACTGAATTATTTATAGCCAGCTCATCTTTGATAAAAGAATATGCAATAGGGAAAAGATAGTCTTTCAATAAATGGTGACAGGAAAGCTGGATATTTGTATGGAGAAAAATGAAACTAGACCACTATTCTTACCATGCACAAAAATCAAATCAAAATGGATTAAATATTTAAATCTAAGACTTAAGACCATGAGACTACTAGAAGAAAAACCAGAGAAACTCTCCAGGACTTTAGCCTGGGCAAATATTTTTTGTGTAAGAACTCAAACGCACAGGCAACCAAAGCAAAAATAGACAACTGGGATTAACATCAAGCTAAAAAGCTTCTTCACAGAAAAATTAACAATCAACAAAGTAAAGAGACAACCCATTAAATGGGATAAAATATTTGCAAGCTATTTATCTGACAAGGGATTAATAACCAGAATATATAAACAGCTCAAAAAACTCACTAGCAAAAAAAAAAATTATAACAGTAATTCAATTAATGCATGAGCATTTTCTCTAAACATCATGTTGGGACTCAAAGCATTTTGAATTTGGAGCATGGCAAATTTTTCATTAGAGATGCCCAAACTGTATTATCATTATATGTTTGGTTCTTTCCTGTTTCTGGAACTAAGTAATGTTTTGCAGGTATTGTGATAGCCAATTGTCCAATTTGATTTTTAGAGTATTTCATCATTTACTAATTTGTTTGAAAGGCCACAAATAGGAAAGAGCTCTCCTGTGCATTTTTTAACCAAACTGTATATCTGGAAGGTTATTTCTTATTTGCATACATAGATATACCTATTGCTAATATTTGTAATAGCAATATTAATAATCCAGTATTCAATAAGACTATTTTGTAATTTATATAACCAGACCCATTGTTGAACAACATTTAGATTTTGTCTAGTGTTAGGCTTCTATAAACAGTGCTGCAATAAATATCTATGTTTCATAGTACACCTATGTATGAATGTCAGCAGAATCAATTTCTGAGTTTAACTACCAAATTTCAAAAGTATATGTATTTGTGAAGAATATGACCTAATTGCCATATGAAGCTAGACTTACACTCCCACGAGCAATGGATGGCAATGATGGAAATGCCTTTTCCCCACTCCCTGTATATTATAAAACTTATTAATCTTGATGGCTCATCTGATCCATTGAGTAGATGAAATGATATTTTTACTTATTTATGATATTCATTATTTTATTTTTTAAACATTACACAATTTTTTATTATTAAATGAGAAAATCTCATTTGTTACCTCGTCACATTGCTATATTCATTATTTTAATTCATATGTCTTTTATTTTCATTAAGAGTTAGCACCCTTTTATGTGGTTGAGCCACTTGGATTTCTTTTTTAATACATTTTAATATACATTCTTTGCATGTTTTCTAAGATCTTTTTCTTATTAGTAATCTAATAATCTTTTATGAAATGATTAAGTCCTTGACACATTCATGGCTTGACTTCTAACTTTTTTTTAAGTTTAACTTTTTGCATTTTCTGCTTTGTTTGAATTTTTTTAAATGTAGTCACGTGTATTAATATTTACTTTTTATGGCATCTGAGAGTATTATTCAAATGACCATCCCATCTCTTAATATTCTCTTACTATTCTTTTTTTATTAATTCTCCCAGGCCAATACTTATTTTTTACATTTAAATCTCTAATTCATTTGGAATGGATTTGGTGTTAAGAGATCATAGTCTATTTTTGTTTTGGTTGTCTTAACCATTTATTAAATAATCCATCTCCTCCCTAACTACTTTAAAATTATCACATAGCAAATTTCCTTAAATATTTGGGACTATTCAGGACTCTTTATGCTATTCCATTAATTTGTCCATTCTTTTGCTGGTACCAAACTATTTTAATTATTGTGGCTTTGTAATTACACTGTCATGACTCAGAGACTGGAAAAGGAGCTCTGATCCTTGAATTGGTATTTAGTAAACACATACTGTCTTGGTTTTAAAAAAGATACAAATTTTAGATCTCACCCCTGACTTTGTGAAGATAAGAAAGAGGCTGCTGCCCTTGTCCTCTAATCCACAACTCAGTAATGTTTCATTCTGTAGGTCAGAGGCACTCAACAAACACTAAAGAGATGTTGGTATTGTGGGGAGTGAAGGGTAAGAAGGGGACTTGCCTTGGGAAAATCTCAGGCTATTCCCTGATCCTCTCTTCTCCAGTATGGATTTCTAGGGGCCAAGGGAACAATCCTGCTTTACCCTCTGAAATTTCACTAAAAATCACTGACAAGAGGCAGAGTAATTTCTGCTCCATGCTGAGTTCCCTCTCTGAAAAATCACATCACAATTATATTCTTTTTTTTTTTTTTTATTGTTGAGGTTTCATTGAGGGTACAGAGAACCAGGTTACACTGATTGTATTTGTTAGGTAAAGTCCCTCCTGTAATTGGGCAGAAATGGAAACACACTCGTATAATTATCATCATGTATTGCAAACACACTGCCCTCCTATGTTAGCAAATGTACAGCATCCACCCCAAAGCACAACTCAGTCTCCCTGTTATGCACTCCCTGTAAGAATCAACCTGTTTGTGAGAGATAGTGTCTGTGTCCTTGGGTTGAAGTTTCGACTTTGTAGTTTAAATTGCTAGCTTTGCTGTGCTTTGTTCATTAAGCCTCATGATCATCATCTGGTAATTTTACCAGTGAAAATGTCTAAAAAAAAAAAAAAAAGAGGCAGATTAATAGAAGAAAAGGCATACAGATTTATTATATCCTAGTTTTATATAACACAGAGCTTTTAGAATGAAGACCCAAAGATATAGGGAAACTGTCCATTTTTCTGCTTAGATTCAACAAAGTATACCCGGCTATGTAGAAACGACTGGACCAAAAGGGTCTGAGTCAGCTGTACAGACTGAGTGGGGAAACCCAGCCGGGCCTAGGTTCTTCCTAGCCTCTCTGTGCAGCATTCTTCCTTCTGGGTACGGGCAGGAATCTCTCTGCAAGGGGAGGTGTCTTATGACCTACAATCAAATAAAGTAAGACAGATCATTTCTTCATGGCCAGTTTTTACATGGAAAGTCAGGGGAAAACGTAGAATAATATTTCTAGGTTTTATTGTTGGCTTAAGGAAAACAGATTCTACTTTCTATGACCCACGCTGGAGTAGAGGGATTCTAGTTAGCCTCGGGAGAATGAAAGGCCAGAGACAGGAGAGTAAAAGAAGGTCAGACAGAAATGCTTCTGAAACTTTCATTTTGGGATATTGTTTTCTGAGGCCCTACGGATTATATCTCTATATAGACTTCTGGTACATTTATTTATCTGTACCTGGCAATACCATTTTGAAGAGTTCCAAGATAAAGGCCACTTCTTGACATTTCTTGCTTTGGGTCTGGCAACAGTAATATCCTAACCTGCTCATTTCATCTCCAAATTCTATGTGTGCAGTTTGTATAGAATATCCTAGACAGCTGAGTCACCAGATTATTCTGATTGTGTCATTTTGTTCAAATACAGAGAAAAATTAAACATTTTGTTCACTCTTCTGAAAATAGCAGTAGAGTAACAATCCCTTAGATAATTGCTTTTAATAAAGCCTCAAAGAGACAGCAGGAGAAAACTTTCAGCTAGCTACTCTCTAGGGAACTCTGGGCGAGAAAATCACACATGCAGACCTGCCATTAGTCCCACTCCAAGCTTCCTATGACAGATGTAAGAGAAATGAGTATCTTCCCAGCAGTCATGGATGGAAGCTACAAGTGAGGTCTGAAATGCAAACACTAAAGTTGAACTCCTTTTCAGGGAAGATCAGCAAATGACAAATAACAACATAAAAGATAACTGTCAGTGACTTCCCTCCAATAACCAAAAGAAAATTACACAGACCTCTGGAAGCTTCTCCTGCTCAGAACTGAACTCACAGACTTAGCACAGCTGAGAAACTCACTCTAATACTGCTAAGGCTCTCTGGAAGTCTTTGGGGATTATGTTTCCCCTCTCCTTCTTTTTTAGGGGGAGCTTTCCTTGTTCAAAGCATTTGCGAACTAGGTCTGTCAGCGAGAGGGACTTAAGTCAAACCTGGAGTCAGGAGAGCAAATTGGTATTTCCCAATACAGTTATTCATCTAGATCAACACATGATAGATAGTTTGCTGGCTGGCTGCCTGGATGGATGGATGGATGGATGGATGGATGAATAGGCAGATAAATTAAATATGAAGAAAGACAGATAAAGTTAGATAGATAGTGAGAGAAAGAGAAGTTATACATCTAATATTTCAGATTCATCATCAGCTGGAAAAAGGGATGAAAAAGTTGTGAAAGTGTCACCTCCACAAAGGAGTGATTCATTTGCTTGGCAGATATCAGCCAAGTTGGTTATAGCAAAGAGATTTTTATTACTTAGCACAAGTAAGGAGCATTCTGGGGATAGTTCCCATAGCAGTGTGTCCCTGGACGAGAGGGTTGGGCTTGTTTTATAAGCATAGGGTAAGGAGGCACGAACTGATTGGATCTCACAATGATGTGATGGGGGGGGCATGATTGCCCTGGATCCTATCATGGGGTGACAGCAGGCCTTGATATGACTGGATCCTGGATCCTGTCACAGGGTGTCCACTTCTTAATTCTGTCCCCACCTCTCAGACCAAACACTCAGGTTCCACCCATGGTTGGAGGCTTAGTTTGTCTGGGCATGCTCAGGTTACGTGATCTTCAACCTGGAGGTTTCATGGCAATTGGAAAACAAATCACAGCTTTGTAACTAAAACTCACTTAAGATGGAGTGATCTGGTGCACCAAAGGAATCAGAGGAAAGTAGGAAGGAGGCAAGAATAAAACCATGACTGGGGAAGAGGGGCTAGAAACCGTTGAGGCGCTGTGGGTTTTCAGCAGAGAATGATGTAGACTTTAATCATAAACTTAGATTTTACTCAACAACATAGCTTTCTATAGTACTGCTCAATATTTTAATCCTACCAAATACATAAGGTGGTAGAAATACACTGGCAGCCCCCTTCCTACCTCTACCCACATGCACCCCTGTCCCCGCCCTTACCCCAGGCTCCCACTCAGTACTTTAGAATTTGGTATTTGTCCTTGATTGTCTTCACCCCTCAAGTACATGTCTATACATCCATATACAATGTGTAGTATGCCTGCTCAGCTTCCTATGGTTAAATTCAACATATAATTGAAATATATGCCTGGCTTTGGTTTATTATTTTCACTGGTTTGTAATATTACATTATATGAATAAACCACAATAAATTATCTAGTCCTCTGCTGAGACATTTACATTGTTTCCACATTTTAACCTCTTGTAAATAATGATGAAATAAATCTTCTTTGATATTGTTCTCTTAGCATGTGTGTGAACATTTCAATACAGCATAAAACTAGAATGAGAATTTCTAGGTCGAATAAAAACATAGTTTTTCAAGCCTCCTCTTAATAATAATTCCCTTGATTTATCTATATATCATCAACAGCAAAAATTACTGTTAAGGAACAGAGATAAGCAGCCAGTGACTATATTTTAATTCAACAGTTTATTTCATTCATTATAGACACTGCCTAGTCTTGTTTCCACATAAAGAACTATGAGATTAGAAATACTTTGAGTGGGCGGTGCCTGTGGCTCAGTCGGTAAGGCACCGGCCCCATATACCGAGGGTGGCGGGTTCAAACCCGGCCCCGGCTTAACTGCAACCAAAAAATAGCCAGGCCTTGTGGCGGGAGCCTGTAGTCCCAGCTACTCAGGAGGCTGAGGCAAGAGAATCGCTGAAGTGCAGGAATTGGAGGTTGCTGTGAGCTGCGTGATGCCATGGCACTCTACCGAGGGCTATAAAGTGAGACTCTGTCTCTATAAAAAAAAAAAAAAAAAAAAAAGAAATACTTCGAGTTATAAAGCCTGCTAGAACAGGGTTGAAATAGGTTGTGTTTCTCTGTGAGACAATACAAATCCTGATAGCCTGACATGTATAATTCAATCATATTCTTCCCAACCAACCTGTCATTTAAGTACAAAGACAACTGCAAGGGGGGAAATACCTCTTCCTCACCTGTCACTGGTTCATGGCTGAGACCCCTATAGCAAAAGACGGATTGATAAGAGAAAAGCACACAAGGTTATTTAATAAAGTTTTCCATGACACAGGAGACCTCACAAGGAAATGAAAACTCAAAGAAACAATTAAACTTAAATACTTGTATGCTAGGTTTGAAGACGTAGTGGACTGTTGTGGAGAAATAAAAATGAACAAAGGGGTCTGACCCTATGGCAATAAATTGGGGGGTACTCAGCAAGGCCTTCTCATTCAAATTCTCCTCTGCTTGATAATGTCTTTTCTTCAGGCACAGGGAGAGCACCTCTCACACATGAGTCTTATGATCTGCTTCAGGGTAAAGTCAAAAAATGCTTCTTAGATTTTATTTTATTAAATCATAGCTGTGTACATTAATGCAATTATGGGGTACAATGTGCTGGTTTTATATACAATTTGAAATACTTTCATCAAACTGGTTAACAATGCTTCTTTGATTTTATGATTGACTTCAAGGCAGGAAGTGAAAATGACCTTCCTGTTTCAGGTATTTTCTCAAATGCCACCATGCCATATTTGGGGGGAACATTTTCCTGAACCCCATCACAGTACTCAGGCATTTTTAAATGTGTCATGAACCACAGCTCTGAGGAGCCCTCCTAAAGGAACCGTCTTGGGACTAAAACCAGTGACTAAGAGATGACGAGAGTTAGCATGGGAGCAGGACAGAACCCACTCAGACCGATCCCAACTACAAAGCAGTAGTAATTATGGTTCAACATGTACATATTATACAGGGACCTGCTGTACAAGGAGCATAAATGCAAATGTCTAAATGTGGAGGGAGTCACAGAACTAAGCAGCAGAATGTAAAATCATTTCCTTCTCTAATGCATGCAGGATTGTGTAGATACTTTTTAGAGCCTATAGAAGCCAAGGGAAGCCAAGCTATCTAATGCTAATCATGGACTTAGTGGGAAACTCAGTGAAGTCTATCTGTCCAGATTCTTTGCCTCTCTATGTAGACTTCTCTCTGTGCATAGGGAAAGCCCCTCTCTGGAATGAGGTTCCTATGACCAACAATCAAATAAGGTAGGTCCAATTTTATGCAGAATATTTTTAGGTTTTATAGCTGTCTTTAGGGGAAAGAGGCTCTGGTTTCTACACCCTAAATGAGGTACTCTCATTTCCATGGCTAGCCTTCAGGGAGAATGGGGTGAGAGACAGGAGGGCAGGAGAAGGGCAAAGGAAATCTTTTGCTTCTGGGGTTACAGTTGAGGTATTGGTTCATCTTAGGGTATTGCTTTCTGAGCCCAAACAAGCCCAAAGACAATTTATGTCTTTATTCCACAAATATTCATTGAGTACTTACCACACACCAAGCGTGATGCTAAAGACTAGGAATAAGATGACGAAAAGAAGACACTATCCCCATGTCCACAGTCATGAGTAGAGTGGAAGGGAAGAGAGACATCAAACAACAGCACACAAATAAAACTAAAATGATGACTGATAAACAGTATATGGTAAAGGCACTGGAACTTTGAGGATACATGTATTGGGCAGAATTTGCCTCCTTAAGGGAGCTGGAAAAGGCAATCCTGCTGACTGATACAGTCTTCAGTCAAGACCTACCTACAGAATAAGATAAGAGGTGATGAGAGGATGAGAGAGATGGGGAGGAAGCGGCGGACACAGCAGCAGGACAGGGCAGGTAGAAGACAGAGCCAGAGAGAAGCATCAGGGGTTGGGGAGCTTTGCGATCAGAAAGAAGAAAAATGTCACTATATAAACAGCACCTAGAAAATGATTCCAAGTCATAAAAGCAGTGATTTCATATCTGCCAAGGTCCAGTAGTAGCTACCAAAAGTGGCTCAATTTTTTCAACCAAAAAGTGACAAGTGAAAAAGTAAGAAGGAATAAGTCAATCAAATATAGGGTGTGGATTTTCTTTGGGTCTTAATTTAAAAAACTAAGTATAAAATGACATCTGTGACACAATTGGGGCAATTGGACACTGACTAGGTAGTAGGAAGGAGTTGTTTTTAGGTGTGATCTAGCATTGGGGTTACATTTTAAAATGAACAAGTCTTTAGCTGTTGAAGAGACATTCTGAAGCATCTGTAAATGAAATGATCAGATGTCTGAGATTTGAATTAAAATAATCCAGCATAGGGGGAGAGGAAAGAGGGGTTAGAGTAAAAACTGAGAACCAGTGGTGATGGTATCTGCTGTGGGAATCATTATACATTTCTCCACTTTATGAATATTTGAAAAAATTGGGGAAGGACATATACATTTCTACCCTTATAAAAGGGATGGTGGATTCTGAAAGTGGGGGGGCACTCAACCGGCAGAGATCTCACAGAGCACCAAGGCTTGTATGAAAGGTTTTTATTGGCAAGGGAGGGATGCTGCAGAGTAGCACCAAGGAGGAGAGAAAAGAAGAGGGGGGGGGAGAAAAGAGAGAGAGGAGAAGAGAGAGAGGGAGAGTGTGTGAGAGAGAGCTATATAGGTTCGATTAGGGGAAGTCTTAAAATGGTGATGGGATGGTAGAATAGCCAGTAAGGAGTTTCTGCTTATTCAGAAGAATGCAGCATGGTGGCAGGGTTTGAAATTTTCAGCAGGTAGCTGTAACTTTAAGAGTGAGACAGCTAATCTTGGTCTGTAGAAAGTAGGAGGGGGCTTTGTCTGGGGGTGGGGCTTTCTCTGGGGCAATTACCTAACATTCCTGGCTTCTTGATATATTAAAAATAGGAGGGTTGGCCTTGGGATAAGGGACATAGAGTTTTCTCTTCTGTAGCTTCTTCCTGCTGAGAGGGGCTCATAGTTTTAATTGCCCAACTAGACGACAATTATGATCGTTTTCATTGGGAGGATGTAAGTTTTTGCTTTCAGATTGTCCTTTTAGTGGTGGTTGTTTTGAAGTTGTGTTCAGGAAAGTCTTGTGGTCCTGAGTAGAGTGTATTCATTCACAAGGAATAGTTTCTTTTGTTGTAGGTTTGAAGTACCTGTTGAGATAACTTTGAGAGTTGAGTTTGAATAAAATGAGTTATTGAGTAGGAAATGCCAGCTGTTCATGTGTCTATGTTAGCCATGATTTTCACCATTGTTAGTAAGGGAAGTATGGTAACTTGGGCGGTTCATTTTACATGAATTGTTGGATAGAGAGAAAGAGGAGGCAATGGAATAGATTTATCTTCTGTAATAATTTTAAAATTAGGTAGTAACATAACTACGGAACAGAGACTCTGAATGTGGACAGGGGGAATTCGGTATAGTTTTTCTCACAGAGAAACTGAAAGGAAGGATGGCACTTTCTGTGTAACTTCTTCTTTTTTTTTTTTGGAAGAGAAAGTGACCATATTAGAGCACTTTGATGGGGAGTGGTGTTGGTAAAGTTGAAGTAAAGAGGGTATGACTGGATGACTTGATTGAGTGAGGGCATAAAAGGTTTAGTTTTGTGTGTAAGTTGTTAAATTAAGAGATGTAGGGTTTGAAAGGTTGAAAGATAAAATGTTAGGAATTATGACTGGGGCAACCTGAAGTTTAGTGTGTGAAGAGACTTTTTAACTTTTCCTGAAGATTGAGGATAGAAAGGAATATGGAAGTGCTATGGGATATATAAGGCTTTGGTTAAGGTTTGAGAAATGGTGGAGGTGAATTTAGATTTATTGTTGGCTTATAAAGAATAGGGAATAATGTTTTTAAGTATAATAGAGGTAATAGTGGTAGTCCTCTTGTTTGTAGTAGGAAAGGCTTTAATTTAATTTGAGAAGGTATCTATTAATATTAAAAGGTATTTATAACGTTTGATTTTAGGTATGTGTGTGAAATTAAGTTGCTAGTTTGTTTTAGGAAGAAGTTTCCTAGCCTGGTGAGTTGGAAAGTGTGGGAGGCGAGACTTTGTTTGCAGGTTGGAGTGCTGGCAGATCTTATAGGATGATGTAAGTTGATGTAGAAATTCTGAATCTATCTGTGAGAGAGGAAAGAAAGTTTTGAGAAATTGTAGTAAAGTTTGAGAGTTGGGGTGAAATAACTTGTGGAGATAGATGTGGAGATAGACGAGTGGGAGGTTGATTTGTTTTCTTTTACTGTAGCAGTAGTAGGAACAGAAGTAAGCAGGAGGTGAGAGGCGGTGTCAGGAGATGAGCATTGGACAGCAGCTGTACATGCTGCATGGTCAGCTCAGTTGTTATTCTTTGATATAGATGAGTGGTTAAATTGATCTGAATGGCAATGTACAATGCTTATGGTCTTAGGTAATTTAGAAGTTTTTAGTAGTTTGATAATAAAGTGACGGTTAAGAGGGTCCTTCTTGTATGTTGGAGAGGCAAGGAAGAAGAGTGTTTAGTGTTTGAAGGTAATCGTGAGTGGGTGACAAGTTAGAGGGAGTAGGTAAGAGAGATGTAGGATTTAGTGTGGGACATGTGTTAAAAAATAATGATGGGTTGGATAAGAGAGAGGTTTGAAGGTTAAGAATGCAGCATGGTGGCAGGGTTTGAAGATTTTTGTATGTCAAAAGATCATATAGAGAATAAGGGGATAAGACAGTAGTAGGGGAACCAAAAGTGAGTTTCTTTGATTCTTGTATTAGAGTAATTGTGGCTGTCAATGTCTTGAGATAAGGGGTTCAACCTTGAATAATGTAATCTGTTTTGAGAGATAAGTAACTGGAGCAAAGGTGGGGCCTAGCTGATGTTTAAGCACGCTGAGAGTAAATCCACGGGTTTTTGTGTGTGTGTGTGCCATATAGGAGGAAGTAGGAGAAAGATTAGGAAGGTGGAGGGCTTGAGCTTATAATAAAGCATGCTGTAGAGATTTAAAAGAAATGGAAATGGAGGTTAGGAGAGGCTTATGAGGGTTATTTCGAGTAGCATTATATAAAGGAGTAGTCAGTAGAGAAAAGTTGGGAATTTGTGCTCTGAGGTATCCAGGTAACTCTAAAAAGGAGAGGGGTTCTTGTTTTGTGGTGGGTAGAGGAAAGTTGTGAAGAAGGCTTTTTTGTTTATGGTAATAGTTTTGAAGTTTGGGGATAAAAGGACATTAAGGTATGTGACTTTCTGTTGGAATAATTGAATTTTTGAGGGAGAGATCTGGTATCTACTGTTTGCCAGGAAATTAAGGAGGGAATAGGTGTTTTGCCTAGAGTCATGTAAGGTGGGATTATAGAGTAGGAGGTTATCGACATACTGAATTAAGGTTGAAGGAGAGAGATTATAGGATTGGAGGTCTCGTGATAATGTCTGATCAAATAAGTGTGGGTTGTCACGAAATCCCTGGGGGAGTATAGTTTAAGTAAGTTGGGAAGAAATCTGAGAAGTAGGGTCAGTTCATGTGAAGGCAAATAGGTTCTTGCAACTAGGGTGTGAGGGAATGGACAAGGCATCTTTGAGGTCTAGTACGGAGAAATAAGTGGTTTAAGGTGAGATAGTTGATAGAAGGATGTATGAATTAGGGACTATTGGATGTATAGGAATGATCACAGAGTTGATGAGTCTTAGATTTTGTACTAAGTGAAAGGTGCCATTAGGTTTTTTAATTGCTAGTATGGGAGTATTATAAGGTGAGTGGGCAGTTTGTAAAAATCCTTTCTTTCAGGAAATTTTGTATAATAGATTGAAGTTTTAGGAGACTAGATTGGGAAGTAGATAATGATATTGAGAAGGAAAAATAGAGGGCTTTTTTAGTTTAATAAGAATTGGAGAGTAGGAGGCAATTAAGGGGGTTTTAGTATCCTAAATTTTAGGATTTACTTGACCTGGTGGAATAGGCTAGAGCGACGGGTCTTTGATAGTTTGGTAAAAGACAAGGTAGAGTGAAGCAGAAGGAGATGGGTCAGCATTTATCAATTTAAGATTAAAAGTGAGAGTGGTACTTAATTTGGAAAGTATGAACTGGACAGGAAGACAACATCAAAAAGGAATGTATAAATGAGAAATTGCCAATCATGCAGTGTAAAAAAGGAGTTGATGTAGACGGTGGGAAAAACCCTTTACCCTGACAATAGAGGTGGGCAACAGGGAGGTAGGACCACTGAACCCTTCAAGAATTGAGATGCTAGTTCCTGTGTCTAATAGAAAGGAGATCATCCTACCTGCCACCATCAGGGTTACTCTTGGCTCTGTAGAGGTAATCTTCGTCTGGTGAGAGAAGCCAGGGTCCTGTTAGTCTTTAGAAGAGGCAAGTCCCACTAAGTCTGCTGTAGGTGCCGTAGGTTGGCTGGCCCCATGTCCTCTCTGGGCCAAGGGACAGTCAGCCTTCCAATGGCCCTTTCTTTTGTAGAGAGGGCATGGCCCTGGTGGGCGCCTAGGATTAAAGTAACATCATACCCAGTGGTCTTCTCCACTGCATTTGTAGCATGGTCCGGGTGGTTGAGTCATGAAGCGGCCTTTGGCCCCTGATGACTTAGGCAGGTTAAGAATGATGGTCTCGGTGACACTGTAATGTTGTGAGCTAGCATTTGATAATTTGGGGGTTGAGATTTTTTCATTTTCCCTTCGGAAAATATCATCTCGTCTCATGTAAACTTTAAAGGCTGTGTTTAAAATTACACCCTGGGGTGTCAGGGGTCCATGCTCCAAGCACTTTAGCTTAGATTTGCTGTCGGGGTAACTTTGGTTAAAGAAATAAGTTATGAGAATGTTTTCCCATCAATTACTTTAGGATTTAAGTTAGTATATTTAATAAAAGCCTCGGTAAAGCATTGGAGGAAAGCTGAAGGATTTTAAGACTTATTTTGTATGAGTTTCTGTAATTTATTATAATTGACAATGCAGGTAATAAAAATGTTTCTACTTTTTTTTCCAGCATGATTATTATAATTTTAATTTGGCTGGGATTTAGGGACTGTAGTGTTACCTGTAGGATGTTCATTGCTTGACATATGAAATTGATTTGCAGCCTCTTTCGCCCTCTCCCACACTCATTTCACTTGTCAGAGGTTAGGGTATTGGTTAAACTAATAAAAACATTATGTTAGTTAAGTTGATAGGACATAGTAATACATTGTTATACGGTGGCATTGTAGGATTATTATTATTATTTTTTTATTGTTGGGAATTCATTGAGGGTACAATAAGCCAGGTTACACTGATTGCAATTGTTAGGTAAAGTCCCTCTTGCAATCATGTCTTGCTCCCATAAAGTGTGACACACACCAAGCCCTACCCCCCTCCCTCCATCCCTCTTTCTGCTTTTCCTCCCCCCCCATAACCTTAATTGTCATTAATTGTCCTCATATCAAAATTGAGTACATAGGATTCATGCTCCTCCATTCTTGTGATGCTTTACTAAGAATAATGTCTTCCACTTCCATCCAGGTTAATACAAAGGATGTAAAGTCTCCATTTTTTTTAATAGCTGAATAGTATTCCATGGTATACATATACCACAGCTTGTTAATCCATTCCTGGGTTGGTGGGCATTTAGGCTGTTTCCACATTTTGGCAATTGTAAATTGAGCTTCAATAAAGAGTCTAGTACAATTGTCCTTATGATAAAAGGATTTTTTTCCCTTCTGGGTAGATGCCCAGTAATGGGATTGCAGGACCAAATGGGAGGTCTAGCTTGAGTGCTTTCAGGTTTCTCCATACTTCCTTCCAGAAAGGTTGTACTAGTTTGCAGTCCCACCAGCAGTGTAAAAGTGTTCCCTTCTCTCCACATCCACGCCAGCATCTGCAGTTTTGAGATTTTGTGATGTGGGCCATTCTCACTGGGGTTAGATGATATCTCAGGGTTGTTTTGATTTGCATTTCTCTAATATATAGAGATGATGAACATTTTTTCATGTGTTTGTTAGCCATTCATCCGTCATCTTTAGAGAAGGTTCTATTCATGTCTCCTGCCCATTGATATATGGGATTGTTGGCTTTTTTCATGTGGATTAATTTGAGTTCTCTATAGATCCCAGTTATCAAGCTTTTGTCTGATTGAAAATATGCAAATATCCTTTCCCATTGTGTAGGTTGTCTCTTTGCTTTGGTTATTGTCTTCTTAGCTGTACAGAAGCTTTTCAGTTTAATGAAGTCCCATTTGTTTATTTTTGTTGTTGTTGCAATTGCCATGGCAGTCTTCTTCATGAAGTCTTTCCCCAGGCCAATATCTTCCAGTGTTTTTCCTATGCTTTCTTTGAGGATTTTTATTGTTTCATGCCTTAAATTTAAGTCCTTTATCCATCTTGAATCAATTTTTGTGAGTGGGGAAAGGTGTGGGTCCAGTTTCAGTCTTTTACGTGTAGACATCCAGTTCTCCAAACACCATTTACTGAATAGGGAGTCTTTCCCCCAAGGTATGTTCTTGTTTGGTTTATCGAAGATTAGGTGGTTGTAAGATGTTAGTTTCATTACTTGGTTTTCAATTTGATTCCAACTGTCTATGTCTCTGTTTTTGTGCCAGTACCATGCTATCTTGACCACTATGGCTTTGTAGTACAGACTAAAATCTGGTATGCTGATGCCCCCAGCTTTATTTTTCTTACTAAGAACTGCCTTAGCTATACGGGTTTTTTTCCAGTTCCATACAAAACGCAGAATCATTTTTTCCAAATCTTGAAAGTACGATGTTGATATTTTGATAGGAATGGCATTGAATAGGTAGATTGCTTTGGGAAGTATAGACATTTTAACAATGTTGATTCTTCCCATCCATGAGCATGGTATGTTCTTCCATTTGTTAATATCCTCTGCTATTTCCTTTCTGAGGATTTCATAGTTTTCTTTATAGAGGTCCTTCACCTCCTTCGTTAGGTATATTCCTAGGTATTTCATTTTCTTTGAAACTATGGTGAAGGGAGTTGTGTCCTTAATTAGCTTCTCATCTTTACTATTACTGGTGCATACAAAGGCTACTGACTTGTGGACATTAATTTTATATCCTGAAACATTACTGTATTTTTTGATGACGTCTAGGAGTCTTGTGGTTGAGTTTTTGGGGTTCTCTAAGTATAAGATCATGTCATCAGCAAAGAGGGAGAGTTTGACCTCTGCTCCCATTTGGATTCCCTTTATTTCCTTGTCTTGCCTAATTGTATTGGCTAGAACTTCCAGCACTACGTTGAATAGTAAAGGTGGCAGAGGACAACCTTGTCTGGTTCCAGTTCTAAGAGGAAAAGCTTTCAGTTTTACTCCATTCAGTAAAATATTGGCTGTGGGTTTGTCATAGATAGCTTCAATCAGTTTTAGAAATGTGCCACCTATGCCTATACTCTTCAGTGTTCTAATTAGAAAAGGATGCTGGATTTTATCAAATGCTTTTTCTGCATCTATTGAGAGGATCATATGATCTTTATATTTGCCTCTGTTAATATGGTGGATAACGTTTATGGACTTGCATATGTTAAACCAGTCTTGCATCCCTGGGATGAAGCCTACTTGATCATGATGAATGACTTTTTTGATGATAAGTGGTAATCTATTGGCTAGGATTTTGTTGAGAATTTTTGCATCTATATTCATGAGTGAGATTGGTCTGAAATTCTCCTTTTTGTTTGGGTCTTTTCCTGGTTTTGGTATCAGGGTGATGTTTGCTTCATAGAATGTGTTGGGGGAAGATTTCTTCTTCCTCAATTTTTTGGAATAATTTCTGCAGTACAGGAATAAGCTCTTCCTTGAAGGTTTGATAGAATTCTGGTGTGACGCCATCTGGACCAGGGCATTTTTTGGTTGGAAGATTTTTTATTGTTTCTTTGATCTCAGTGCTTGAAATTGGTCTGTTCAGGAGCTCTATTTCATCCTGGCTAAGTCTAGGGAGAGGGTGTGATTCCAAATATTGATCCATTTCCTTCACATTGTCAAATTTCTGGGCATAGAGTTTCTGGTAGTATTCAGAGATGATCTCTTGTATCTCTGTGGGATCAGTTGTTATTTCTCCTTTATCATTTCTGATTGAGGTTACTAGAGGTTTTACTTTTCTATTTCTCATTAGTCTGGCCAGTGGTTTATCTATTTTATTTATTTTTTTCAAAATACCAACTCCTTGTTTCATTAATTTTCTGAATGATTCTTTTGTTTTCAATTTCATTGATCTCTGATTTGATTTTGGATATTTCTTTTCTTCTACTGAGTTTAGGCTTAGATTTTTCTTTTTTTCCTAATTCCATAAGATGGCTTGTGAGATTGTTGATGCGCTCTCTTTCTGTTTTTTGAATGTAGGCATCTAAAGCGATAAATTTTCCTCTCAAAACTGCTTTTGCAGTATCCCACAGGTTTTGGTAGCTTGTGTCTTCATTGTTCTTATGCTCAAGGAAGTTAATGAGTTATTTCAAAAACTTTGTCTTCTACCTCTGAAATTCTTTCTTCTGCATGGTCTAGCCTGTTGCTGATACTTTCCATTGCATCTTTAAATTCCCTAATTGATTTTTTCATTTCGTTCAGCTCTGCTATATCCTTTTTATATTCTTCATAGTGTTCATCTCCTATTTGATTCTGTTTTTGGATTTCCTTTTGGTTATTTTCCACTTTATTAGCAATTTCCTTCATTGTTTCCATCATTTCTTTCTTTGTTTTCATCATGTGTATTCTAAATTCCCTTTTGTCATTCCTAACATTTTTTTATAGGTGGAATCCTCTGCAGCAGCTACCTCATGGTCCCTTGGCGGGGTTGTTCTGGACTGGTTCTTCATGTTGCCTGGAGTTTTCTGCTGATTCTTCCTCATGAGTGATTTCTTTTATCTGTTTCCTTGCCCTAATTTTTCTTTCACTTCTTCTTTGCTCTTTAAGTTCTCTTGCCTGTGGACTAAGGGTTCGCTGAGTCCTTTTGGTACAGGACCAGAAGGGTGAGAAGGTTGAAGAGCAAGAAAGGGATGAAAGAAAGGAGGACCAAGTGAAAAGAAAGAAAAAATAGAGAAAGGAGAGGGGGTGGGTAAAAGGAATATTGACAAAAAGAAGAGAGGCACAGAAAGAGGGAGACAGAGCAATATAGGTGTACAGTAGGGTACTTTGACACAACCTTAAAAAAAAAAAAAAACACCTTCTGGGGGTGCCCAGTTTGGTGGTTCCCTTGAAGTCAGCAGCTCTTTGCTAACCTGATCAGATACAGTACCCTACCTCCACCAAGTAGAGAGGAAAGACAAAAATGCTATAAATCAAACCAAAACGAGCAAACAGAAAACTTTATGGGATAAAATTGGGTGAAAGACCAAATAATAGCAGTAAAAACACTAGCAAAAATGACGTTCTAGTTATTGAAAAAGGCAGAAATGGGAAATTATAGTTAAACTAGAAAAATTGAGAAAGAAAAAAGATCTGTATGGAAAAGGTTAAAATTAAAAAACAAAACAACATCGACAACATCAAAATAAACAACAACAAAAAAACAAAAACAAACAAAAAACCCCCACATAACCAAAAACAAAGCAGTATGTATATGTTGTTGAATATTGTCTGGGCAACACGTGGTATTCTGGGGTATGAGATGTTAATCACAGTTCTGATACAACTGGAGGCTGCTGATTTCTCAAACCCCAGCAGGTAGACACCCTAAATCTCTCTTCAGCCCACTTAAAAGGCACTTTGAACTTGTAAACTTGCTGAGCAGTAGCTTTCCCAGGAGAGTGCTTGTTGCTGGAATCACTGCTGAAGTAGCTATCCACTTACCCAGTGTACCAAAACCAGTCTCACTCTGCCCCTGAGGGTTAGGGCTGCAAGGCAGCTCAGACCCCACCCTTAGGGTACTAGTCGCTTGGTTACCAGCTCCCACCCGATTCTAGCTCTGTGACCCTGAGGGCAGAGCTTGCCAGGGCAGATCACTCACAATGGCTCCCTGTGGCCCACAGCCAAACACTATTAGCTCCGTCTGGCTCAGCGACTCAGACTGGGGCCCTAGACAACGGCCAAAGTCCTCCACACTCCTGCTCAGGCTCTCCCCAAGTCAGTTCAACTGAGTGCCAAGTCCAAAGACACCAAAACAGTTCACAGGTAAGGCCTTTCTGGTTTGCAGTCTCACTGCTACTAAACTTACAGTTGCAGGTGGGTTTAGACCGATTGAACACATGCAACCACTTGCCGTTTTTCCACTATTTTAGTCCTCCTCTTGGAGTCCAGAAGTCTCTCACTGACTCCCTGTTTCCTCACAGGGGTGATGATAGGCAGATCCCACCAGACAAAGATGCCTGGAGTCCTATCTCCCCAGACTCATGGTGCCCAGATGCAAGGAAGCTGTTACTCAGCTACCATCTTGCTCTCTCTCCCTGCATTGTAGGATTATTATATGGAGGAGCTGGAGGAAAAAAGGAGTAAAGAGGTCTGGAAGTGTTTCTTGGAGCAGCTGGTAGTGGACTGAGAGACTATATGGAAAAACTGAGACCTACTTGGAAGGGAGGAGTTAGGAGATAAGCCCATATTGGTTGACAGGTAGGAGGGACAGAGGGTAGAGGCAACTGTGTGGTTAAGGGAGGAGTTGAATATGGCAGGCAGGAATAAGAATTACTCCGGTTTCGGAACCGGTGGCCACTAGTCTGCATGGCGGAGGTTCATCTGCTGGTTCAGGGATCTATGGAGTAGGAGAGCCCTTTATTACAAGAATTTTGGAATTATCTGAATATAAATTACGCTTGGTTTTAAGATATGAGAAGCCCTGAACATAGGGGACCTCACTCCATTTGCCAAGACGCTCACAATAGTTATATAAATTTTGAATTAAATAAAGTGGTTAAACCTGGGTAGAGAGTTTCTCAATTCTATTAGGTGGCATAATAAGCACCCCAAGGGGGTGTTAGGTGAGATATAATGGCTTGCACCCATGGCAATTCGTTGCAGGAATCACGCAAGGATCAGACAAAGGGTGGACGTCTCCATGGCTTTGTTGCTGGCCAAGAAAACGAGAACACGGTCTAGGAGAGTTTTCATGGTACCCAGATCTGTGTCAGGCCCTTGGGGCCAAGGAATCTTGAGACCTGGTGCCAGGAATTTTCGTGCAAAGGCATGGAAGCTCTGGGCTAAGTCATGCAAGTTAATGGGAATAGGGAACTCAAGCCTTGAGAAATGGGTGAATCACCAGGAATGTAAGCAATCCAGCCCATGATTAGGGAAAATTACTCCCCTAAGGATACTCACCAAGTCTGGATGAGGTCGGTGTTGAATGCTGGTTAGAGCGCCTTGGCAATGGACACAAGCCAATGCAGTGGTGAATGCCGGGAGTGCGAGAAGAGGATAGGGACCCCCCAGGAGCTAAAACCCCTTGGAAGGGGTAGAAGCTACCCTACGGAGTGTTCCCTAATTACATCCCACTTCTGATGCCAGATGAAATGGGGGGCACTCAACCAAAGATCTCACAGACCACCAAGGCTTGTATGAAAGGTTTTTATTGCTGAGGGAGAGATGCTGCAGAGCAGCACCAAGGAGGAGAGAAAAGGAGGGGGGGAGAAAAGAGAGAGAGATGAAAGAGAGAGGGGGGAGAGAGAGGAAGAGAGAGAGAAGAGACAGAGAGAGAAGAGAGAGGAGGAGAGAGGCAAGAGAGAGAAAGCTCCATGAGAGAGAACTACCCTGTTTCCCCAAAAATAAGACAGTGTCTTATTTTAAGGTGTGCTCCCAAAGATGCGCTAGGTCTTGTTTTCAGGGGACGTCTTATCTTTCCTGTAAGTAGGTCTTATTTTCAGAGGATGTCTTATTTTCAGGGAAACAGGGTATATAGGTTCAGTTAGGGGAAGTCTTAGAATGGTGACAAGATGGTAGAATAGCCAATAAGGAGTTTCTGCTCTGGCCGGAAGAGCCGTTAGGGGTAGGCCATAAGTTTGAAATTTTCAGCAGGTAGCTGTAACTTTAAAAGTGAGACAGCTAATCTTGGTCTGTAGAAAGTAGGAGGGAGCTTTTTCTGGGGGAGGGGCTTTCTCTGGGGCAATTACCTAACAGATTCTAAGAGAGGCAAGCTTCTGTACCTCAGTTTCCTCATCTTTAAAATGCGGCTGATTTTGATTTGCATTTCTCTAATGATGAGCATTTTTTCATATACTTGATATCACCTAACCCCAGGGAGAATGGCCAACATCACAAAATCTCAAAACTGCAGATGCTGGCATGGATGTGGAGAGAAGGGAACATTTTTACACTTCCAGTGGGACTGCAAACTAATACAACCTTTTCTGGAAGGAAGTATGGAGAATCCTCAAACAACTCAAACTAGACCTCGCATTTGATCCTGCAATCCCATTACTGGGCATCTACTCAGAAGAAAAAAATAAATCCTTTTATCATAAGGACATTTGCACAAGACTGTTTATTGCAGCTCAATTTACAATCACCAAAATATGGAAACAGCCTAAATGCCCACCAACCCAGGAATAGATTAATGAGCTGTAGTTTATGTATACCATAGAATACTATTCAGCCATTTTAAAAAATGGAGACATTACATCTTTTGTATTAAAGTGGATGGAAGTGGAACACATTATTCTTTGTAAAGCATCACAAGAATGGAGAAGCAAGACTCCTATGTACTCAATTCTGATATGAGAACAACTGATGACCTAGAACATGGTGGGGGGCGGTGCAGAGAGAGGGAAGGAGGGGGGGGATGAGGGTCACAGGGTGTGACACACCTCTTGGGGACAGGACACAATTATAAGGGGGACTTTACCCAACAAATGCGATCAGTATAACCTGGTTCCTTGTACCCTTAATGAATCCCCAATGATAAAAAAAAATTAAATAAATAAATAAATAAATAATTTTTTTAAATAGGGCTGATATCACTGCACTGTGCTAATGTGAGAGAATATGTATATTGGAAAATACACACTGAAGTGAAAGGATGACAGTGATGTTATATATACTACCTCTTCTCAAATGGTACAGAAAAAAACAAATTTTATATACTAAATTAAGTTGAGCCTAAAGCTGCTTCCTTACATATTTAAAGTTCAGCATAAAGGTATCTCTACACACAGTGAACTATAACCTACCTGGATCTGTAAACAGACGCCACCTGCTCTTGTACCAACCACTGGTATACCAGTCCCAGACAGCCAAATGTTCAAACTGTGCTTAAATGAAACAAACACCCCGCTCTAGCCAATACTGTTGTTTCCATCCCTCACTTCCACTTTCTTTTCCTGTTTCCATTCAGGAATATTATCTGACCATGTTACTGTCCTGGGGTTGCTCTGAACTTATTCTGGTTCTAGGGGCTGCCTATTTTGCAAATCATTCTTTGCTTCATTATACTCTGTTAAATTTAGTTTGTCTTTTTTTTTTTTTTTTTTTGAGACATAGCGTCACTCTGCCACCCAAGCTAGAGAACCTGGGCCTCACATAAAACTCTTGGGCTTAAGCGATCCTCTTGCCTCAGCCTCCCTAGTACCTGGGACTACAGGCACCTGCCACAAAAGCCCAACTACTTTTTCTATTTTTTTTTTTTTTGTAGAGACAGAGTCTCACTTTATGGCCCTCGGTAGAGTGCCGTGGCCTCACACAGCTCACAGCAACCTCCAACTCCTGGGCTTAAGTGATTCTCTTGCCTCAGCCTCCCGAGTAGCTGGGACTACAGGCGCCCGCCACAACGCCCAGCTATTTTTTGGTTGAGGTTTTGCCGGGGCTGGGTTTGAACCCGCCACCCTCGGTATATGGGGCCAGCACCCTACCGACTGAGCCACAGGCACTGCCCCTACTTTTTCTATTTTTAGTAGAGACAGGGATTGACTCTTTATCAGGCTGGTCTGAAACTCCTGAGCACAAGCAATCCACCTGCCTCAGCCTCGCAGAGTGCTAGGATTACAGGAGTGAGCAAATGCACCCAGCCAATTTAAGTTGTCTTAAGTTTTCCTTCTAACATATGTATTCAGACATAGAAAAAGAGAATGAGAAGGTAAATGTGGCAACATGTTCACATTTCTGGCAGTCTCTATATTATATTTGCAGCTTTTCTATAAATTTGGAACTATTTCAAAATCAAAAGGAAAAAATACACATAAAAACAAAACCAAGAGGGAGCTTTTATACTAAACTCACTCAGAAACTTTTGATCAAACTCCAACTTCCACAGTGGCAAAAGGATTAAAAATGTCCACTGGACATTCAGAAGAACTCGATACCCAAAATTTTACCAGGCTTATCAATATTCTCTATTAATATGAATGGCTTAAATTGTCCTCTAAAGAGGCACAGGTTGGCTGACCGGATACAAAAACTCAGGCCAGATATTTGCTGCATACAAAAATCTCATCTTACCTTAAAAGGTAAATATAGACTCAGGATGAAGGGATGGTCATATATGCTCCAGGCAAATGGAAAGCAGAAAAAAGCAGGCATGGAATCCTATTCGCAGACGCAATAGGCTTTAAACCAACTGAAATAAGGAAGGATAAGGATGGACACTTCATATTTGTTAAAGGCAATACTCAACATGATGAGATTTCAATTATTTATATTTATGCACCCAACCAGAATGCACCTCAGTTTATAAGAGAAACTCTAACAGACATGGGCAATTTGATTTCCTCCAGTTCCATAGTAGTTGGAGATTTTAACACCCCTTTAGCAGTGCTGGATAGATCCCCTAAAAAGAAGCTAAGCAAAGAAATTTTAGATTTAAACTTAACCATTCAACACTTTGACTTAACAGACATCTACAGAACATTTCATCCCAACAAAACTGAATACACATTCTTCTCATTAGCCCACGGAACATACTCCGAAATCAACCACATCCTAGGTGATAAATCTAACCTAAGCAAATTAAAAAAATTAGAAATTATTCCTTGCATCTTCTCAGACCATCGTGGGATAAAAGTTGAACTCAATAACAACAGGGAACTGCATACCCATACAAAAACATGGAAGCTAAACAACCTTATGCTGAAGGATAGATGGGTTATAGATGAGATTAAGAAGGAAATCACCAACTTTTTGGAACAAAACAACAATGAAGACATGAATTACCAGAACCTCTGGGATACTGCAAAGGCAGTCCTAAGAGGGAAATTTATAGCACTGCTAGCCTTCCTCAAGAAAACGGAAAGAGAGGAAGTTAATAACTTAATGGGACATCTCAAGCAACTGGAGAAGGAAGAACACTCCAACCCCAAACCCAGCAGAAGAAAAGAAATAACCAAAATCAGAGCAGAATTAAATGAAATTAAAACCAAAAGAATTATACAACAGATCAATAAATCCAAAAGTTGGTTTTTTGAAAAGATCAATAAAATAGATAAACCTTTGGCCAACCTAACCAGGAAAAAAAAGAGTAAAATCTCTAATTTCATCAATCAGAAATGGTAATGATGAAATAACAACAGACCCCTCAGAAATTCAAAAAATCCGTAATGAATACTACAAGAAACTCTACTCTCAGAAATATGAAAATCTGAAAGAAATCGACCAATACCTGGAAGTACACCACCTACCAAGACTTAGCCAGAATGAAGTGGAAATGTTGAACAGGCCTATATCAAGTTCTGAAATAGCATCAACTATACAAAATCTCCCTAAAAAGAAAAGCCCAGGACCAGAAGGCTTTACGTCAGAATTCTACCAAACCTTTAAAGAAGAACGAGTACCTGTATTACTAAACCTCTTCCAAAATATAGAAAAAGAAGGAATATTACCCAACACATTCTATGAAGCAAACATCACCTTGATCCCCAAACCAGGGAAAGACGCAACAAGAAAAGAAAATTATAGACCAATATCACTAATGAATATTGATGCTAAAATACTCAATAAGATCCTAACAAAAGAATCCAACAACACAATTCAAAAAAATTATACACCACGACCAAGTGGGATTTATCCCAGGGTCTCAAGACTGGTTCAATATATGTAAATCTATAAATGTAATTCAGCACATAAACAAACTAAAAAATAAGGACCATATGATTCTTTCAATTGACGCAGAAAAAGCTTTTGATAATATCCAGCATCCCTTCATGATCAGAACACTTAAGAAAACAATAAAAAAAATAAAAAAAGAAAATTGGTATAGAAGGGACATTTCTTAAACTACACAGCAAACCCACAGCCAATATCGTATTGAATGGAGTTAAATTGAAATCATTTCCACTTAAATCAGGAACCAGGCAAGGCTGCCCATTGTCTCCATTGCTCTTTAACATTGTAATGGAAGGTTTAGCAATTGCAATTAGGGAAGAAAAGGCGATCAAGGGTATCCACATAGAGTCAGAAGAGATCAAATTTTCACTCTTCGCAGATGATATGATCATATATCTGGAAAACACTAGGGATTCTACTACAACACTTTAAGAAGTGATCAAGGAATACAGCAATGTCTCAGGCTACAAAATCAACACCCATAAACCTGTAGCCTTTATATATACCAACAATAACCAAGCCAAACAAACAGTCAAGGACTCTATTCCTTTCACAGTAGTGCCAAAGAAGATGAAATATTTGGGAGTATACCTAAAAAAGGACGTGAAAGATCTCTACAAAGAGAACTATAAAACATTAAGAAAAGAAATAGCTGAAGATATTAACAGATGGAAAAACATACCATGCTCATGGCTGGGAGGAATCAACATTGTTAAAATGCCAATACTACCCAAAGCAATATATAATTTTAATGCAATTCCTATTAAAGCTCCATTGTCATATTTTAAAGATCTTGAAAAAATAATACTTCATTTTATATGGAATCAGAAAAAAACTCGATAGTCAAAACATTACTCAGCAATAAAAACACAGCAGGAGGAATCACGCGAGCAGACCTGAGACTGTACTATAAATCGATAGTGATCAAAACATCATGCTATTGGCACAAAAACAGAGAAGTAGATGTCCGGAACAGAATAGAGAACCAAGAGATGAATCCAGCTACTTACCATTATTTGATCTTTGATAAGCCAATTAAAAACATTCAGTGGGGAGGGCGGCGCTTGTGGCTCAGTGAGTAGGGCGCCGGCCCCATATGCCAAGGGTGGCGGGTTCTGACCCAGCCCCGGCCCAATTGCAACAGAAAAATAGCCGGGCGTTGTGGCAGGCGCCTGTAGTCCCAGCTGCTCAGGAGGCTGAGGCAAGAGAATCGCGTAAGCCCAAGAGTTAGAGGTTTCTGTGAGCCGTGTGACGCAATGGCACTCTACCCGAGGGCAGTACAGTGAGACTCTGTCTCTACAAAAAAAAAAAAAAAAAAACATTCAGTGGGGAAAAGATTCCATATTTAACAAATGGTGCTGGGTGAACTGGCTGGCAACCTGTAGAAGATTGAAACTGGACCCACACCTTTCACCATTAACTAAGATAGACTCTCACTGGATAAAAGATTTAAACTTAAGACATGAAACTATAAAAATACTTGAAGAAAGTGCAGGGAAAACTCTTGAAGGAATCGGCCTGGGTGAATATTTTATGACGAGGACTCTCCAGGCAATTGAAGCAGTATCAAAAATACACTACTGGGACCTGATCAAACTAAAAAGCTTCTGCACAGCCAAGAACATGGTGAGTAAAGCAAGCAGACTGCCCTCAGAATGGGAGAAAATATTTGCAGGTTACACCTCGGATAAAGGTCTAATAACCAGAATCCACAGAGAACTCAAACATACTAGCAAGAAAAGAACACATGATCCCATCTCATGGTGGGCAAAGGACTTGCAGAGAAACTTCTCTTAAGAAGACAGATGCAAGATCTACAAATACTTGAAAAAAAGCTCATCATCCTTAATCATCAGAGAAATGCAAATCAAAACTACTTTGAGATATCACACAGTAAGAGTAGCCCACATAACAAAATCCCAAAACCAGAGATGTTGGCATGGATGTGGAGAAAAGGGCACACTTCTACACTGCTGGTGGGAATGCACACTAATACATTCCTTCTGGAAGGATGTTTGGAGAATACTTAAAGATCTAAAAATAGACTTGCCATTCAATCCTATAATTCCTATACTAGGTTTATACCCAGAAGACCAAAAATCACAATATAACAAAGACATCTGTATCAGAATGTTTATTGCAGCAATTCATAATTGCTAAGTCATAGAAGATGCCCAAGTGCCCATCAACCCACGAATGGACTAGCAAATTGTGGTACATGTATACCATGGAATATTATGCAGCCTTAAAGAAAGATGGAGACTTTACCTCTTTCATGTTTACATGGATGGAGCTGGAACATATTCTTCTTAGCAAAGTATCTCAGGAACGGAAGAAAAAGTATCCAATGTACTCAGCCCTACTATGATGCTAAATTATAGCTTTCACATGAAGGCTATAACCCAACTGTAGCACAAGACTATGACGAAAGGGCCAAGGAAGGGGAAGGGAGGGGAGAGGTTAGGATAGAGGGAAGGTAATAGGTGGGGCCACACCTATGCTGCGTCTTAGAATGGGTACAGGTGAAACTTACTAAAGGCAGAATACAAATGTCTACATACAATAACTAAGAAAATGCCATGAAGACTACGTTGAACAGTTGCATGAGAATATTTCAGATTGTATATGAAACCAGCACATTGTACCCCTTGATTGCACTAATGTACACAGCTATGATTTAACAATAAAAAAAAAAGAAAGAAAAAAAAGAAAAATCTTCCCTAAAAATTGGCTACGGACACTATATTCCTTAAATATTTTCACTTTAACCTATTATCTTTATGTGTGAATAACATGCAACTTCCTTTGAATCATATTCCACGGTCATAATTTATTTCCCTCAATGTAGACATTGCCACATTGTCCTGGCATTTCTATGTGGATGTCTGAAACCCTCTGGATTTTTTTGTCCCTGAGGTATCTTGAATTTTTTTGGCCTGGGTGCCAAAAAATAGTCTTTCTTCATTCTTGAAGTTTGATAAATCTGCCTTTATATTTATAGATCTGCATTAATTCTTTCATGGTATACATTGTGTATTTTTTAACTTCAGAATCTATTATGCTTATATTTTGTAGAAAACTTCCTTTGTTATAACCCTGATAACTTTCTCTGTCTCATTCTTTTTTCCCTTATCTTAGGAGACACCAATCATCCTTATCTTGTTCATCTTGTCTGTCTTCCACCTCTGTCATCTTTTCCCTAGTTGTTTTATGTTTTCCAATCATTTATATTTATTTACACCTGCAACGATGCTTTGTTTACTTTCTTAGCTCTGAAATCTCTCCCTTTTCCTCTCACTCTGGTTTCATTTCATCTTTGACTCTTGCTTCATTTAATTCAATATTAAGTTTTACAATAGCTTGAATCATCTATGGATAAACTGTCTCTGGTTATTGATGTGGACTTTCTTCTAGATTGGCTTTCTAAGACATCCATCCACATGCTCTTTTCCTACCTTCCTTTTTTGTGTGTGTATACATAAACTACATATTTTTATCATTTTTATGCCTGAGTCAGGTAGCTCAGTCCAGATCTCCCACCTGCATGGTTGCAGGGAGGTTAGGTTTCCTTTGACATTGTTTTTAAGCTCTATAAAGTATCTGTCTTCCACTCTCAGCATTCAGTTTGAGTGGGTACTGAGAAGTTGTTTCAAAAACTACTTTTCTGCTCTCTCAAGAAAGAGATCTGAAAATGAAAGAAAACAAAGAGAGCTCCATAGCAGTCCTATACTGTGCACTAGGGAGTTAATATCGATGCTCCAGGGTAAGAAAACAGTCTAGCAAAGCTCTTTACATCTTCCTGCTTCTCTCTCCTGGCCTATAGCAGAGCTGGTGCACCCACAGAGGCTCAGGCCTCCCACACACACACACACACACACACACACACACAGCAGAGTGCTCAGGAAATTGCAAGCCCTGTGGCTCTCCCTGTCTCTGCCTCTGCCGTGCAATGGCATGAGGAGCCTCTGCTCTGGGCCGGGTTGCCTTAACCTTTTTCAAGGCTTCTCACTCACCAGCTCCACCTGCTTCTCTCCAGTGGGAGGATATCAGTGACACTCACCAAAATGCAGGGTTTGGCACCAACTGCCTGTAGTGCCTTTTACACGAGATCCCCTGCTGTCTTTCCTGGGCTCTTACATTAGCTTTGGTTTAGTTTGGTTTTTCCTTTGTTTGTTTGATTGCCACTAGTTATTTTTAATTGATATACAGTAATCCCCCCTTATTCATGGTTTTGTTTCCCACAGTTTCACTTAGCCATGGTACAGTACAATAAGGTATTCTGAGAGTGAGAGAGACCATATTCATAGAACTTTAATTACAGTATATTGTTATAACTGTTCTAGTATATTATCAGTTATTATTGTTAATCTCTTACTGTGCCTAATATACAAATTAAAACTTTATCATAGATATAAATGTATAGAAAAAACAGAGTCTATATAAGATCCAGAATTATCTGAATTTTCAGGCATCTACTGGGGGTCTTAGAACATATTCCCCACAGATAAGGGGAGACTATTGTATTTTATTTTGTTCATTTTGCAAAATTCCCTTAGGTATTGAAAGAGGAAGAGTTTTCTATTGCTACCATCTTAACTCGGGAATCCTCACTTTAAAACTCAAAGGAAATGGAAGCTACGTGCGGATAGGTCATAAATGAGTAGCAGGTGCTGGGTCCCCACTCGGCAGCCCTGGCCACTCCTGCTTATGCCTGTGTGTGAAACTGCGAAGAGACTACTCAGGGATTGACCACATGGAAGTGGAAGCAGCAGTTCCAGATTGTAAGCCAAGGAACAGCGAAGGTTGGGATAACTTAACATCAGTTCTCCTGGATGGGAAAACAACCAGATGGTGTGAGACGCTGTCTAATGCTAACAAAGCTCTTTTCCTGCCTAGATTATTAACAAACAGGAAGTACTCATACATAGAGACCAGTCTCACCACTGCTCTGCTCTGTATCCGAGAGGGTGTGCCCTAATATTCCTTTGACAGTTCCTTCCTGTATGAAGTATAACCATGATATTTGGTTTAACTAAACATCCCCGAGGAAATGCCTTAATAAATACAAAGTGCTTTAGGGGACCATTAGGGCTGTGCTCTGGTGATTTTTGTAGCACATAAAGCAAATTTGAGAATATAAAGTCTACGATCTACAACACTAATGGTGTACATAATGCTACCTGTGTTTAAAACCCTGGAGTTCTCTTGGCTACCTCTTCTAACTAAGCCTTTGAAAACAATTTGGCGAATACTGATGGTCCCATGAGCTGGCTGGTAAGGTGTCTTCGAAACATTTTGTGGCTCACACTTATGAGTGTCTTCTCTGGTGCAAAGTCATTCTTGGAGTCCTGAATGGGTTAGACACTTGAAAAATGTTTAATTCTTTCAAGCTTATAGATGACCAGTATATTCCAAATTAATTAGCACTGACACTCTTTGAGCTTCAGCTGTATTCCAGGCACCCCATTTCTGAGTCATTTAAAAATCCCTGTCCTCTGATCAAATGAGAGTTCTCGTAAGACTTGGGAATGGTAAATAATTTTCCCAAGGGTACACAGCAATCAAGGGGCAAATTCAGAATCCAGATGCAAACCTTTCTGCATTGAAGCTGTACTTTGGTCTTGCAACTTGCCGTTGAGTGACTTAAATTCAACTTACATTAACTTTCAGGTCACTGTCTATGTAGAAGTGAGAAATGTGTAATTCAGAGACCTGATGCAATAGTTTCCTTGACAGTAAAAAAAAAGAAGAAGAATTATATTAAGCAATGATACACATCTCTAATATCTAACTGTCTCAAAGGAAATTTCACCTTGACCTTATCTAGAATCACAGTAATCTCTGTTGATGCATTTATAAACTTGCCCCTGCCCATTTCTTAAACTGTGTAATGAATAGCCACAGTTTCTTGAGAAAGGCATGGCCTTCTGTGGACTTTGTTCTTGGCTCACATGGCTTGAGCTAAGTGACTCCCAAACAGGGCCTTGCTGAGGCATCTCTGTGACTCTGACCCCTAGCCAGAGCCAGAGCAGAACATCAGTGGTGTTGGTCTCGCTTTGTGATGCCGCATAGGAAGGTTTTTACTTTGCTGCCTTGTTTTTTGATGGTTATTTTATTTTATTGTTATTTTGGTTTTGCCCCAGTGTTCTTTGGAGCGAATCTGTACAATTTCTTTTCTTTTCATACTGAAGTATTTTTATTCAAATGAGTTGAATGCAGCAATGCAATTGCTATAAGCCAGACAGATATATCACTTGTAAAATTCCTCCACATAAGTATTTCTCTATCTTCACTCATCTCATCTTTCTTAGGTTTAACCTGTGTTTCCATCTAATAATCTGTTTTGATCACTTCCCTATAAAAGAAATATTTTAATAAATATTCAATAACTCATATTTTAAGGGCTCAATAAGATGAACTATTAAAAGCTTTCATGGCAAATTCTACTATTTCAGGATATATTTACTACATCTATCCTTGCATTCTCAAGCATTTTCACATGCTAATGAATCATGCATTAAAATATTACCAAATGAAACAAATTCTGAAAATAGAATGAAGTGTAAAGAATTGAAAAGTTACTAGGCTTTTATCAAGGACTCATCCTCATCCTATGCCTTTTTAAAATGTTTGTCTGTCTTTGGTTAGACCTTCAGAGAGGGACCCAGACAAAACCATCAGGCTGGTAATCTGAGCTACGTGACAAGCTCTTCATATGGACCTATATTAGCTACTAATAGCTATTAGCGCAGAAAAAGATGAAGTCATCACAAAGCATTCTGCTCAGAGTGTCCTTCTCTGCTTTATGACTGTGCCCAGTCTAAAATGAATGATGATATAGCTTCCATCTCCAAGGTGCTTCCTCTAGGGAGCCCAAAGTGCTGTACAAATGTTTTCTTATTGATTTTCATTTCTCTGGCGCAGTGTTTTGAAGGCATCAGAGGAAAGCAGTGCAATCCAGGCGATTCAAAGTCCACGGGGAGACCCAGCTCACCCTCGTTACCCGACGGAAGCCTGGCCCCAGCCTAGGTACAATATTGCCCTTTGTTACTGTCTTCTCATCAATAAAAAGAGGCTTAGCCACTGAAAAGCTCCAATTCATAATACGGGTCAGGGGTTTTATATGCCTACAATTTGTTCAGTTCTCAAAAACAGTTTTTAATTTGTTTTTTATTTGTATATATTCATGGGTGTTCTCAAAAATTTTTTTAAATGGCTGATGTTTCCATTTAATAATGGTAACATCTCAATACAGAAGACACTCAGAGGGTTATCATAGCTAAGAATTTCTCCATTTGGAAAAGTTTCTTTACCTCTGTTCAACTTGCTTCCTTTGTATCTAGAACACAACAGACAGTGGTGAACACTGAAACTCCATGTATAAACAGAAAGGAAAATTTGTAGAAATCCCAAAGGTAACAACACTTCTTTGGCCTTAGTCAGCTTAAAAATACAGAGGGTGCCAAAACAACAACAACAACAACAACAACAAAAACATATATACACACACACAGATACACATTTTAAGCAAGGAAAAAAACTATATTAAAAACTGTATTAAAACTGTAATACTCAAATCCCATTTGACTTCTGCAATTATAAGAGGTGCTCAAACATGACTTGTATTCATCTTTTATTTTCGGTATATATTGAGTATTACAATTTTAATTTTTTTCTTGCTTAAAAATGTGTATACATTTTTTGGCACCCTCTGTATATGTATCGTTCTTCTTTCATAACAAGTCAAAAGGAAAAAGAAAAGCCTAAACAATCGCATTTGACTGAAACAGGAACACAGATCAGGGAGAATTTTCAAGTGTGGCCTGGCCTGCTGTGAGGAGAGAACCACAGAGGCCTCAGACCAACAGCTCCACACATCAGCTGTTGTTCATTTATTATCCAGTTTCTCCTTTCCTCAGAGGAGAGCACAGAGCCCTCCTTCATGCTCAGTATCCCATATTTGGGTTTCTCAGTGATAGCACTATTAACACTTTGGACCAGATAATTCCCTGTTGCCAGGGAGAGCCCTGTGCATTGCAAGATATTGTGTGGCATCCCTCCTGTCCACCCACTCAATGTCAGTAGCCCCCTTTTGAGTCATGGTGATCAAAAACATCTCTAGACATTGCCAACGTCCTCTGTAGATCAAAGTAATTGCCCCTGGTTGAGAACTACTGTCCTATATCTACAATTATGAAGAGTTCTAAAAACTAAATTTCTTCCAAGAATTAACTATCATCAAATGTTACCAAACATGCCATTGTTCTCTATGGAATGAACCAGAATATCAAAAGAAACTCAAGAGGCTCCCACATCAAAAATACTTTTACATCCAACCGCAGAAAATGGCTTTCAAAGAAGCACCTACCTTGAATGCCTTTTCCAGGGTAAATTACAGGAGGCTTTTCAAGCTAAAACTCTTGGTTCACTAAGGTTTTAGAGATTAAGAATGTTTCTCTCCTCCACTTCCTGACCCTAATTATAGGTGTCATTAACTAGTAATCAATTTTAAGATGAATTGCTATGCCATTAAGAATGCATTAGGATTATAAAATGGCTTAGTGCTTAACCAAACAAATTTACATACATTATAATCATGTTACCACTACTAACAATCACCTGTTGATGGCTAAATTATAGATTAAATTATAGATTTCTGTTAAAGAGTAAACTTAAATTTCTTTGCATTTTCATATTTTTGATTGTGGCAGGTCATTTTAAAACATAAGTAATCCATCATTATGAGTTCTTTTAATGTGACTTAATTTGTTTGATTTTATAAGCAGTGCTTATTATAATTAAGTTGAATGTTACTGTTACCAGTATTAATTTATTTATTATTTTCTTTTCTTTGAAATGATCGGCTGTAGCAAAAGTAAAGTCCCAATGAATTGAATTAGGTAGGTACAGGCAGACCTACGATAGCAAAAAACAACAAAGGTGGCATTTTCCAAAAGAAATCACCTGACAGGACCCTGCTGGTACAAATATTTGGGTGCTGCATTAATAAGAAGATACAATATACAAAGCAGAACAAACATAACCCTGCAAGAAAGAATGGCACTGCAGGAGATATTCATTCTGAATTTTAAAATAGGATAAAAGAAAACCTACAGGAGGCTGTGAGTTGAAGCCAGGAGCCTTAACAGAAGGGGATCATTAGCGCTGTGCTGTTACCAGGGAGAAGTCAGGGATCATGTCCTTCATTCCTATTCTTAGGACTTTCAATTTAGGTAATATTCTAATTTTATGCTGCCTAAAGTAGTGTGATGTAATAAAAATAGCACTGGATTTATAGTGAAACTGCAACCAGGGCCTTACTAGGACCGAGCCTTGTTTGAGCTTTAGGTTTTCATGAGTTCCATGGAGCCCCCTCACAGATGGTGGAGGAAATGGTCCGTGAAGTGCAATTCAGGAAACAGATATTAAAGCAATACCTTTCCCAGGCACTGCTCCATCCATGTTACTTTCCTGTCCTTATCTTTCTTGACCTTCTTAACATTTACTAATTGAACTAATAATACTGAATCTTCCAATCCACAAACGCAGTATATCTCTTTGCTCTGTACTCTGAATCAGTATTAGTCAACTTTTCAAAGAACCAGCTTTTGTTTCTTGTTAATTTCTCTATTGTTTTTTTCTGCTTTGATTTTACTCATTTTAGCTTGTAACTTTACTTCTTTTATTTCTGCTTGCTTTGGGTTTAACTGCTTCTTAGTTTCTAAGTTCTGAAGTTTGATGACGAGTCTGTGACCTTTCTTTTCTAATATAATCATTTAATGCTTAGCTGCATCACACAGATTTTAATTTCCTTTGACATACCTTCTTTCTCTTTTAGAGAGAGGGTCTCACTCTGTCACCCAGGCTGTATAATACATTGGCACAGAGGCATAATTATGGCTCACGGCAGCCTCAGACTCCTAAGGTCTCGTGATCCTCCTGCTTTAGTCTCTTGAGTTACTGAGGTTTCAGGGATATGCCACCAAACCCAGGTAACTTTTTCTATTTTTTGTAGAGATGGGGATCTCATTCTTACCCAGGCAGGTCTCAAACTCCTGACCTTAAAATATCCTCCCGCCTCAGCCTCCCAAGTTGCTGGGATTATAGATGTCTGTCTTTTTTGACTCAAGGCTTATTTAGAAGCATGTTTTTTAGTTTCCAAATACTTAGAATTTTTAGAGTACTTCCTGTTATTGATTTCTACTTTAATTATATTACAATGTCAGAACACTCTTCATATGATTTCTATTCCTTTAGATGTATTAAGGTTTTTGTAAGGCCCAGAATATGATCTATTTTGGTAAATGTCTCACATGCACTTAGAAAAATATTATGTATTCTGTCAGGTAGAATGTTCCCTGAGTATCAAGTAGGTCAAGTTTGTGATGTCGCGCAGGTCTTCATTATTCCTGTTGACTTTCTGTCTACTTGTTCTCTCAGTTTCTGAGAGAGGTAAAAACCATAATTGAAGTTTCCAACCATAATTGTGCATTTGCCTATTTTTCTTTTAGTTCCATCAGTATTTATTCCACATAGTTTGAAGCCCTCTTGTTTGGCATATCTACCTTTAGGATTCCTAAGTGTTCTCAGAGAACTGGCCATTTCATCATTAAATAGTGTCCTTCTTTATTCCTAATCATATTTCTTGTTCTGGAGTCCACTTTGTCTGATATTAATATAGTTGCTCTGCTTTTCTTCTGGTCAATGTTTGCACCATGTATTTTTCCAACCTTTTACTTTTAACCTTTATGCATGTATTTGAAGTGGGTATCTCGTAGACAGTAGGAACATCAATCTTGCTTTCTTATCCAATGCGATACTGTCTTTCAACTGGTGCATTTAAACCATTCCCTTTTCTTGTGACCACTGATAGACTAAAATCTGTCACATTTCTAGTTGTTTTCTATTTCCTCTTTGTCCTCATTTCTTGCTGTCTTGGATTAATTGACCATTTTTGTTATCCATTTTATCTTCATTCATGTTATTCATCTTGCTTTTTTTCTTTGGAAAGCATTTGTCAGCATTTAGTGAACCTTTTCCCATGTGCCTTCAAGCCACCAACACACACCCTGAATCTTCTCAGCAATTCTGCTAAGAATTTGGCATCTTTATGACAGGCTGCTTTGGGAGTCTTCCCTTATTGGAACTTTGCAGCAGCCAGATGGCACCACATCAATGACACGGGAAACTCCAGTCTTGGTTTTAGCAATGTTTACCTGTGTCTGTTCACTTACCAAGGTCCTCAGTTTATCAAAGTTTACAGTTTGATAGAAGCTTCTGTTTGGGTAGAAGCTCTTGTTTCTCTTTAAGTGATAATGCCCCATACCAACTTTCCCAAAGTAACTTAGAGGACATTTGTCAAAGGTAATCAAGTGGTGTTGTATACCACCAACACTACACTACCTCCCAGGTAAGTTTGGTGCTTGCCAATGTGGTCAGGCTCGTTTGGCCCCAAGATTCTGTGTCTTCCTCAGTCCAGATGGCATGTCAGTGGCCAAACTGAAAGGGCATAGCTGTTTTTTAAGAACTTGTGATGGAAGAAGCCCAAGTGCCCATCAAACCATGAATGGACTAGCAAATTGTGGTATATGTATACCATGGAATATTACACAGCCTTAAAGAAAGATAGAGACTTTACCTCTCTCATGTTTACATGGATGGAGCTGGAACATATTCTTCTTAGCAAAGTATCTCAGGAACGGAAGAAAATGTATCCAATGTACTCAGCCCTACTATGAAGCTAAATTATAGCTTTCACATGAAGGCTATAATCCAACTATAGCACTAGACTATGAGGAAAGGGCCAAGGAAGGGGAAGGGAGGGGGGAGGTTAGGGTGGAGGGAGGGTAATGGGTGGGGCCACACCTATGGTGCATCTTAGAATGGGTACAGGTGAAACTTACTAAAGGCATAATACAAATGTCTACATACAATAACTAAGAAAATGCCATGAAGGCTACGTTGAACAGTTTGATGAGAATATTTCAGATTGTATATGAAACCATCACATTGTACCCCTTGATTGCACTAATGTACACAGCTATGATTTAACAATAAAAAAAAGAAAAAAAACACCAATTTTTGCCAAAAAAAAACTTGTGGTGGTTGCCCTAGTGTACATCTTAATTGACCAGAGTCTACCTTCAAACATTATACCGCTTTGCATATAACATAAAAACCTTACTTTAAGATAAATCAGCCCTGGATTAAATCAACAACAGATAGAAAATGTTTATTAAAAACAATAAAAAATAATAAAACAACAATAAAAATGATACAAAAATATCATATAGCAGCTATTTACACATAATTTGCATTGTATGACATATTACAAGTAATATAGAGAAAGTATTCAATAGGATGCGTGTAGGTTATACCCAAATGCTATACCATTTATATGAGACTTGACTGTTGATGGATTTTGGTGTCTGCAAGATCCCGAAACCAATATCCATGGATACTGAGAGATGGTTACACATTTCCAATATTTCCTTCTCATCCCCTGCCCTATTTTTGTCATATATTTTGCTTTTGTATATCTGGAAACATATAATGTATTACTACTATTTTTCCCACAGACAGCTCCCTTTTAGAAAAATTTTTAAAAAGAAAAAATATTTGACCTTTATTTATTCTATTTTTAGTTTTCCTCATTTTTTGGTGCAGTTTCTGTCTAAGTTTCTATGTGTGGTGTGAGCCTATATTTCCTTATCTACTAGTTTCAACATAGTATTGAGTACATGAGATGCTTGCTTTCCAATGCTTGAGATATTTTACTTAGGAGAATGTCCTCCTAATCCATCCAGGTAAACACAAAGGATGCAGTCTCCATCTTTTTTATGGCTGCATAGTATTCCACGACATACATATACCACAGTTTATTATTCCATTCATACTACAGATTCAACATAATCCTAATGTTATTCTTTTGATTGGTTGTTTTATTTTATTTATTTATTTCTTGTTTTATTTTGTGTGTCTCTGTGTGTGTCATATTTATCTTGCTTGGTCTTCTCTGAGTTTCCTCATTGTGTGGTTTTATATCTATCATTAATTTTGAAAAATTCTCAGCAATTGCTTCTTTAAATTTTTGTGCCCCTTTCTCTTTATTTTCTCCTTCTGGGACTCCAATGCACATCCATTAAACCCATTGATATTGTCCCACATCTGTTGGATTCTCTGTTTTAGACTTTCACCCTCATTTTCATTTGTCTTTCAATCTATGTAATATTCCATTTATCTGTCTTTAAGTTCTCCGATTTTTTTCTTGAGTGTGTTGAATCTACTAATAAGTTTGTCAGAGACATTCAACTCAGTAGGCGAATGCCATTGCAACATGGTTACTGTGTAACTACTCATTCCCTCAGAGGAAAGGGACCGACTTATTTACTGCTCACCATTCAAGGTGTAGGACCTCTGGCCCTATGTCCCTCTAGTGGAGAGGAACCCATTGCAAGTGTTGCATCCATCTGGGTTCACAGCCTCACCCCATGAGACTTGGGACAAGGGGGACTGATGTGACAAGGTTGAAACTCCTGCTGTTAACTGTGCCAGGACAAATAAACTGCCATACTGTGACCCAACAGCTCTGTATCTACCTTCAGTACCTATGAGTAGTGGTAGGTTAATTCTAGCCACCCTCGATTAGGTGTGGCTCTTCCCAAAAGGTATATATTATTTGTTTACTTTTATGTTTTCCTTTTATCTGAACATAAACTGCAAAAGGGCTTTTTTGTAAAAGTTATCCCTGTGACCAACTATATGCAAAACATCATACTATGTGAGATAGAAGGAGTAACAGACTGGATGTCTGCTTGAATCTGTTGTGATGCTGTGAGAAAGAAGGGAGGACCCGGAGTCCACTTGGTCAAGGCTTCTTGGCTGTGGCTCCAGGTCATGGTCCTTAAATTTGGCTTAGAATAAAGCTCCTTAAAAATTAAAAAGAAAAGAAAAGAAAAGAAAAGAAACAAAAAGGCAGAAACTCACACCTCAAAGCACAAGGATTCAGCCATTCACTTCCATTATTGTGAATTATTTATTCTTAATATTATCTTTGTATTATCCCAATATTATCTTTGAATCCTACCTAGTGCCTTGTACATAGTAGACAAACAATAACTCTATCAATAAATGTTTGTTAAATCAGTGTGCACAGTGTTTCTGAACTTTGGTATTGGGATAAATCATATAAAACTGTGGATATTAGGCCATCTTTAACTTTCAAAAACAGTAATTTTATGTGGCTCACTCTAATACCAAGCTGCTAAAAATTATTTACAAATCCCTTCTTGAAAGAGTCCTAGGCTGAGGGCCAAGAATGCTGAATTAAAAGGATCATTTTAATACTTAAGATGGGAAATTAGGAAATGAGATTTTTATTCTTAACTTACTCCTTAGTAACATTTTTGGTACTTGTATTTTGTATCTATTCTGAAAGTTGTAGAGATAAATTAACTGAACCAGAAAAGGTTATGAGGAGCAATAAAGGAAACTTTATGTTTGCTTTATGCACAGCAAATAAGGAATTAGTAATCATGATATGATGTTGATGGGATAAAAAGTGCCGTAGCTTTTAGAGTGCAATGTGCGATTATGTATCAAAACATTACATGTGCACGTTCTCTGTAACAGCAAGTGTACCTCGAAGTTTCATCTTAAAGAAACATTTGCCAATAACATACAGGTAACCTCACAAAGAGGTTCACTGCAGTGCTATTAACAGTAGTGAAAAACTAGAAAGAACTTATCTGCTCATTAATATAGGACTGGTTAAACAAATTATACTATAGCCATGTAACATAATACTATGGAACTCTTAAAAATAATGAAGATAATAACTATATCATAAAAATATATTGGGATATATAAAATGAAAAAAGAGTATTGCTAAATAATGTTTATAATGTAATCTCATTTGTATTTTTAAAAAGTTTTACGTATGTAAGATATTTGTATGTTTATAAGTGGAATGATACAAACTAAATTGTGAATAGAGCGTAACTCTGGGGGAAGAATCTGAATTAAGGAAACGTGTGTGTATGTGCATGCTGAGAGGTGGATTTGGAGAGAGAAGAAACACAGGAGGATCTGGCCTGTCAGGGTTTGATGAAGAAAACAGTACCCCCTCTCTGCATTCTGAGTATAAAATATTTAAGACAAAATTGAGGACTTTGTGACTATCGAAAGTGCTAGGGGAGAGGATGGCAGGAGGGTGACCACTAAAGCTCAACGGTGAGTGCTGGCATTTCCACCACCTCCACCAAACAGGAATTCCTGGAAAGGGCTATAGAGCTGCCGTGTCTATGAAGCTGGAGCTGGGGAAAGATCTGAGAGCCTATGTGTTTGACTCCAACAACTTCCTAAGGGTGACAGCCACAGATGCATTTACCCCTCCAAATCTCATGAGTTTTTCTCATTGGCTAATTCCAACCCAGGCATGGAAACGGTCCAGGTCTCCAGCCTCAGATGGAATGGGAGCAATGATGCCAAGTTGACCACAAACAACCCTACCGCAGACTAGATACTGGAATACAGTTTGAATGTGGGAACATTGTACCTACACACTTCTATATAGATATGGGTGGGTAACAGTTTGAATGTGGGAACCTCACACCTTCAACTGAATCACGTTATCATGTAAAAATTCCCGGAGTTCATACAATCCCCCAGATTGAAAAGCTACCTTGGGGAAATTGCTTCGGGCACAATCTAAAAATAAAACTACAGATCCTGTTAATTAAAATTGTTTTCATTTACATTTGAACAGGATTCCAGCAAATTGATGGGCGTCTATTCAAATGAATCACTAAAAGCCCACTTTCTTCTTTCTGCAGAGGACTGTAAATGCCCATCATAGTGATGGCAGTATACAGCACTTGATATTTTCATTCACAATAAGGAATGCACAAGGGAGTTGCTCTCACAGTCATTTACTGTATTTGACACTTTGCAATATACCTCTTTGGAGCAGCCTCAGTTTCATGGCATTGAGGCAGACACATTTATTGCCTACAACAGCCACTTGCCCCTTCTGTGTTGGCAGAGCCACAGTTTTGCTCTGGGACTTGAGTAAATTGTGATTGATCCAAGCCAAACTTGGCAATTCCTTACGAGGAGGGGTGTCCGCTGCAGAGCTTCTGGTGAGGGTTTCCTTATGCGCAGAACAGGCTATAAGAGAAACAGCTCCTTTTCCCAAGCAGACCTTGTCCTATCTGTTGATGTCTGTTGTCAGAATCTGTTATCTTGAAGCTATGCTGGGAAGCCGTATCGGGAATGAAGCCCATCCTAAGGGTGCAGAGGGAGAGGACACCGGAGCCTCCAACCTGATAGGATTACACAGATACTGCTCAACTATCCCTTTCTCTGGACTTCCAGGACTTTTGACTCTCAGTGTCCCTTGCTTAAGTCAATTGACTTGGAGTTATTTGCATCCAAAATCATTACCTGGTAACAACTGTTCTTAGCAGAATGTCGTCTTGGTGTGACCTCTCAGCTGCCTTTGTAATGAAATTGAATGATGGGGGGAGCATCGTGCTTCACTAAGCCCTGGATTGGCTGTCACTCCAACATCTTCACCTTCATATTTTATTCTTTGTCCCCCTATTATGTAATAGCAAGAGCCAATATCTCTATCTGCCATGCAGAATTGCTTGCTAACTTGAGTCCATTATCAATGGATTAAAATGAAAACTGGTAATAAAATCAGGTTCAGCTCCCAGATGAGACGCTAAAAAAGAGCTAGGCTGGGCCTGTCAGAAGTCCCACATGGTGGTGTACAAGTCTACACTGCATCAAGGTCTCTGGGTTCTCATATCATCAGACTGAAACAATTGCTACTATCTGAATAGTTAATATGTTTTGCTGGGAAAATACTAATTTTTCCCTTATTTTTATGCTTTCACGTTAATAGACCTATTCGGTAATAAATATGTGAGATGTTTTGTTTGAAAAAAATAAGACTAGATTAATTTCTTAAGGTAACACTTTTGGCTAGTATTCCTCAGAATGCTTTGTGTGATGATTTCCATATAATTGATACTTAATAGATGCATGAATGAATGAAGCCCCAAGTGTCTGACACAGAGCCTGAGCAGTCCATCCATAAGGCTACTA
Organism: Nycticebus coucang; assembly: GCF_027406575.1. Taxonomy (NCBI): domain Eukaryota; kingdom Metazoa; phylum Chordata; class Mammalia; order Primates; family Lorisidae; genus Nycticebus; species Nycticebus coucang. Next base: position 100,777,550 of record NC_069783.1, on the reverse strand, counting down.
CTTCTAAAGCTCTGTCATCTATTAGTTGGGGGTTCAGTCAGGGCTTGTCACCTCACTTCAACACCAGCTAACTGAGATCTTCGGGATGTTAATGAACATCTTCAGTGGGCCCCAGTTTTCTTATCTACGCAATGAAGATACTAGCAAATACTCTTGCAGAGCGTTGCAGTGATGATTAAATGAACTGAAGTATGCTCCCTACACATACTATGGAAATAATCTCAGGTTCAAGTCCTGTGTTGCAGAAGTCAGGCACTTTCCATTGTTCTGGGGTGCGGTGTCCATGTAGAGGGAGCATTTTTTTTTTTTTTAATAAAATGCAGAGATGGTCTTCCATTTCTCCTGGTTCATGCTCCATCTCCTCTTCCAGCTTACCTGACCACAGGCAGTTCCTTCCTGGTAGAGAAGCTGACATCAGTAATCAAGCCAGGGCCATACTCCAGGAGGAGCTGCCAACATCCACACTAAGACAGACACTGTGGTCATGCTAACACAGCCAGGAAAAAAGACATGACAGCATCACGCTGATGAGGCACAGTTAATCAGAGCATTCCCAAGTCAGCACCTGTCTAATGTTGACATTGAATTATTTCCTCCTGACATACCCACTGGAATAATTTAAAGATGTTTAGACACTTGCAAGTTAATACCCTGCAGATTTATTAGCATAATCATGTAGTCAAGTCTGGCAATCAAAGGAGCATCTATTTTATGCTGATCTTCCCTGTACATGAAATTATAAAACACGTTTTACAGAGTATGCTACCCTTAAAGACAACAAAGAAGACCCCTGGGTTGGGGAGCTGAGTTCTGAGAGTGCAGCAGCTCTCAAAGTGGGTCCCTGGGCCAGCAGCTTCAGCATCACCTGGGAGCCTTTTAGAAATTCAGTTTCTGATGTGCCACCCCAGGCCTCCTGAGTCACAGACTCTGGGGTGGGGCCCAGTCACCTGCGTTTGAACAAGTCCTCCAGGGGTTGCTGATGCTCATTCAAGTTTAAGAAGTCTGTAATAGTAGATAGGCTCTGACCTAAGGAGGAAATCAGCAGGAAGAAATAGCTGCCATAGATCCTGAAAAAATAAAACCATAAAGATGACAACTCAAAATCAATCTATAAGCATCCAAACCCTTTGTGAGATAATAGGAAAAAAGTACTCTCCCCTTCTGGGCAAACTCCCCTGGAGACAAACACTTTGAGACTCAGTTGTCAATGATGTCCTAAGCATGCAGGCTAATTTATAAGACCAGACACAGAGCATTGCTTATATGTCAGGTGCTACACTATATCCTCTGTTAGCTCATGTAATCGTCACAACAACATGGGACGTTCATACTATTATTATTCTCATCTCACAGATGCATAATCTCAAAATCACACACTGCATATAAAATTGAGCTAGTTTCCAAACCTCTGTAGTATGATCTCAAGGCCCCAGGCTCTCAAACACTGCACTTGACAGCCTGGCAGATTCAGCACCTACGTATGGAACACCTGCTGCTTATAGAGGCAGGGCCAGGGCAGGATGGAAACAAGAAGTGCTTTGACCTCTCCAGATAAGAAAAAAGAAAAAGAACTACATTATTATGTATCAATAAAATTGAAAAAAAAGTCTGAACTTTTAAAACAAAAAAGACCACTTGTTTACATGAGAAGACTTTCAAGTGAGGGTAGCCCATGTGAATGAATGCGTGAATGAATGAATGAAAGCAGTTAGTAGACGTCAGTGAGGGTTACAGAAAGGTCAAGATCACAAAAAGTAAAAGCAGATTTTGAATTTAGAGGTGGAAAAAAAGAGTGTGACTTGTCCCAGGCTCCATCTACTTCTTGGAACAAGCTTGCATTGCTGTACTTTATAAGTGCTAATTACTAGTGCTTACAACACACAGAAGTGTGTTTAATTATTTGTTTACTGGATAAAAATTCCCTTACAGAGAGTGCCCTGTCAGCTGAGGCAATGTTGTGATGCAAGAGCCATGAGTTATGGGCCAAGATTTTCAGTTAGGATTTTCCCAACTGTTTTTCTATTGATATTTACTTGCTCTGTTACACTTCCCACAGTTAGCTGACATTTTGACACACAATTTGATAAATGTTTTCACTAGTTCTGCTTGTTACTGCCTGCCCTGACCTCTCTTCATCAGTCATGCTTTCTCTCCTCTCAGAAAAATGTTTGCTCCATCCAAACACTGATGTTTTCTTCATGGCATTATTTCCATACACTCAGAATAACATGTTTCTGATTTCACCTCCACTCTTGACAAGTTTAACAGGAAATTCACTGTTTGTTCATTGCTCTAATTCAAGCTCCAACATTCTCATGATGGCACACAAAAACAGGCAGCAACAATAATGAACGCTACTGGGCAAGACACCACCAGATGTCAACACAGACACTGCTGTGAGACACTCATATACCAAGGTTGTGGACCTTACTGAATTGTTTCTACAGTCCTGTCAATGTAAGCACATGGTGGCAAGTTCAACAACATTATTGTCAGACCTACTAACATAATATATATTACATACATAATACAAAACATACACAATTGACCCTTAAACAACATGGGTTTACACTATGTGGGTCCACTTGTACATAGGCAACAATGACAAGGATGAAAACCTTCATGATAATCCACTTCCACTTAATAAATATCTTTGTTCTTCCTTATGATTTTCTTTCTTTTTTTTTTTGAATTTTTTATTATTATTATTATTTTTATTGTTGGGGATTCATTGAGGGTACAATAAGCCAGGTTACACTGATTGCAATTGTTAGGTAAAGTCCCTCTTGCAATCATGTCTTGCCCCCATAAAGTGTGACACACACCAAGGCCCCACCCACCTCCCTCCTTCCCTCTTTCTGTTCCCCCCCCATAACCATAATTGTCATTAATTGTCCTCATATCAAAATTGAGTACATAGGATTCATGCTTCTCCATTCTTGTGATGCTTTACTAAGAATAATGTCTTCCACATCCATCCAGGTTAATACGAAGGATGTAAAGTCTCCATTTTTTTTAATGGCTGAATAGTATTCCATGGTATACATATACCACAGCTTGTTAATCCATTCCTGGGTTGGTGGGCATTTAGGCTGTTTCCACATTTTGGCGATTGTAAATTGAGCTGCAATAAACAGTCTAGTACAAGTGTCCTTATGATAAAAGGATTTCTTTCCTTCTGGGTAGATGCCCAGTAATGGGATTGCAGGATCAAATGGGAGGTCTAGCTTGAGTGCTTTGAGGTTTCTCCATACTTCCTTCCAGAAAGGTTGTACTAGTTTGCAGTCCCACCACCAGTGTAAAAGTGTTCCCTTCTCTCCACATCCATGCCAGCATCTGCAGTTTTGAGATTTTGTGATGTGGGCCATTCTCACTGGGGTTAGATGATATCTCAGGGTTGTTTTAATTTGCATTTCTCTAATATATAGAGATGATGAACATTTTTTCATGCGTTTTTAGCCATTTGTCTGTCGTCTTTAGAGAAAGTTCTATTCATGTCTCTTGCCCATTGATATAAGGGATTGTTGGCTTTTTTCATGTGGATTAATTTGAGTTCTCTATAGATCCTAGTTATCAAGCTTTTGTCTGATTGAAAATATGCAAATATCCTTTCCCATTGTGTAGGTTGTCTCTTTGCTTTGGTTATTGTCTCCTTAGCTGTACAGAAGCTTTTCAGTTTAATGAAGTCCCATTTGTTTATTTTTGTTGTTGTTGCAATTGCCATAGCAGTCTTCTTCATGAAGTCTTTCCCCAGGCCAATATCTTCCAGTGTTTTTCCTATGCTTTCTTGGAGGATTTTTATTGTTTCATACCTTAAGTTTAAGTCCTTTATCCATCTTGAATCAATTTTTGTGAGTGGGGAAAGGTGTGGGTCCAGTTTCAGTCTTTTACATGTAGACATCCAGTTCTCCCAACACCATTTATTGAATAGGGAGTCTTTCCCCCAAGGTATGTTCTTGTTTGGTTTATCAAAGATTAGGTGGTTGTAAAATGTTAGTTTCATTTCTTGGTTTTCAATTCAATTCCAAGTGTCTATGTCTCTGTTTTTCTGCCAGTACCATGCTATCTTGACCACTATGGCTTTGTAGTACAGACTAAAATCTGGTATGCTGATGCCCCCAGCTTTATTTTTGTTACAGAGAACTGCCTTAGCTATACGGGGTTTTTTCCGGTTCCATACAAAACGCAGAATCATTTTTTCCAAATCTTGAAAGTACGATGTTGATATTTTGATAGGAATGGCATTGAATAGGTAGATTGCTTTGGGAAGTATAGACATTTTAACAATGTTGATTCTTCCCATCCATGAGCATGGTATGTTCTTCCATTTGTTAATATCCTCTGCTATTTCCTTTCTGAGGATTTCATAGTTTTCTTTATAGAGGTCCTTCACCTCCTTCGTTAGGTATATTCCTAGGTATTTCATTTTCTTTGAAACTATGGTGAAGGGAGTTGTGTCCTTAATTAGCTTCTCATCTTGACTATTATTGGTGTACACAAAGGCTACTGACTTGTGGACATTGATGTTATATCCTGAAACATTACTGTATTTTTTGATGACTTCTAGGAGTCTTGTGGTTGAGTCTTTGGGGTTCTCTAAGTATAAGATCATGTCGTCAGCAAAGAGGGAGAGTTTGACATCCTCTGCTCCCATTTGGATTCCCTTTATTTCCTTGTCTTGCCTAATTGTATTGGCTAGAACTTCCAGCACTACGTTGAATAGTAAAGGTGACAGAGGACAACCTTGTCTGGTTCCAGTTCTAAGAGGAAAAGCTTTCAGTTTTACTCCATTCAGTAAAATGGGTTGTGGGTTTGTCATAGATAGCTTCAATCAGTTTTAGAAATGTGCCACCCATGCCTATACTCTTCAGTGTTCTAATTAGAAAAGGATGCTGGATTTTATCAAATGCTTTTTCTGCATCTATTGAGAGGATCATGTGATCTTTATTTTTGCCTCCGTTAATATGGTGGATAAGGTTAAACCAGCCTTGCAACCCTGGGATGAAGCCTACTTAATCGTGATGAATGACTTTTTTGATGATAAGCTGTAATCTATTGGCTAGGATTTTGTTGAGAATTTTTCCGTCTATATTCATGAGTGAGATTGATCTCAAATTCTCCTTTTTGTTTGGGTCTTTTCCTGGTTTTGGTATCAGGGTGATGTTTGCTTCATAGAATGTGTTGGGGAGGATTCCTTCTTCCTCAGTTTTTTGGAATAATTTCTGCAGTCCAGGAGCAAGCTCTTCCTTGAAGGTTTGATAGAATTCTGGAGTGAAGCCATCTGGACCAGGGCATTTTTTGGTTGGAAGATTTTTTATTGAATCTTTGATCTCAGTGCTTGAAATTGGTCTGTTCAGGAGCTCTATTTCTTCCTGGCTGAGTCTAGGGAGAGGGTGTGATTCCAAATATTGATCCATTTCTTTCACATTGTCAAATTTCTGGGCATAGAGTTTCTGGTAGTATTCAGAGATGATCTCTTGTATCTCTGTGGGATCAGTTGTTATTTCCCCTTTATCATTTCTGATTGAGGTTACTAGAGATTTTACTTTTCTATTCCTCATTAGTCTGGCCAATGGTTTATCTATTCTATTTATTTTTTTCAAAAAACCAACTCCTTGTTTCATTAATTTTCTGAATGATTCTTTTGTTTTCAATTTCATTGATCTCCGATTTGATTTTGGATATTTCTTTTCTTCTACTGAGTTTAGGCTTAGATTGTTCTTCTTTTTCCAATTCCATAAGATCTCTTGTGAGATTGTTGATGTGGTCTCTTTCTGTTTTTCGAATGTAGGCATCTAAAGCGATGAATTTTCCTCTCAAAACTGCTTTTGCAGTATCCCACAGGTTTTGGTAGCTTGTGTCTTCATTGTTGTTATGCTCAAGGAAGTTAATGATTTCCTGTTTTATTTCTTCCTTCACCCATCTGTTATTCAACAGAAGATTGTTTAGTTTCCATGCCTTTGGGTGGGGTTGAGCATTTTTGTTAGATTGAGTTCCACCTTTAATGCCTTATGGTCTGAGAAGATACAAGGTAAAATTTCAATTCTTTTGATTCTGTTGATAATTGTTTTGTGTCCCAGGATATGATCAATTTTGGAGAATGTTCCATGGGGTGATGAGAAGAATGTATATTCCTTATCTTTGGGATGGAGTGTTCTATATGCGTCTATCAAGCACAGTTGTTCTAGGGTCTCATTTAAGTCTCTTATATCCTTGTTTAATTTCTGTTTAGAGGATCTGTCCAGCTCTGTAAGAGGAGTGTTAAGGTCCCCTGTTATTATGGTAGTATCAGATATCATATTGCTCAGACTGAGTACGGTCTGTTTCAAGAATCTGGGAGCATTTAAATTGGGTGCATAGATATTTAGAATTGAAATGTCTTCTTGTTGTATTTTTCCCTTGACCAATATAAAGTGACCATCTTTGTCTTTTTTGACTTTAGTTGCTTTAAATCCACATGTATCTGAAAATAAGATTGCAACTCCTCTTTTCTTCTGAATTCCATTTGCCTGAAAAATTGTCTTCCAACCCTTGACTCGGAGCTTTAATTTGTCTTTTGAAGCCAGGTGTGTTTCTTGCAGACAGCAAATGGATGGCTTGTGTTTTTTAATCCAGTCAACCAATCTATGTCTCTTCAGTGGGGAATTCAAGCCATTAACATTTATGGAGATAATTGATAAGTGTGGTAGTATTCTATTCGTCTTATTTTGTGAGAGTCCATTGCTTAGTTTTATCTTTTGCATCAGTGTGGAGGTTTGGTTCTGTCCTTTAATTTCTGAGTTCTTACTTTGCTGCTGATCCATTGTGGTGGTCAGTGTGCAGAACAGGTTGAAGTATTTTCTGTAGAGCTTGTCTTGTTCAGGTGAATTTCCTCAATGTTTGTATATCCGTAAATGATTTGATTTCTCCATCAATTTTGAAGCTTAGCTTAGCAGGGTACAGAATTCTGGGCTGGAAATTGTTCTGTTTAAGTAGATTAAAGGTAGATGACCATTGTCTTCTTGCTTGGAAAGTTTCATTAGAGAAGTCTGTGGTCACTCTGATGGATTTGGCCCTGTAGGTCAACTGGTGCTTACTCCTGGCAGCTTGCAGAATCTTTTCTTTTGTCTTGACTTTGGACAGGTTCATCACAATGTGTCTTGGAGAAGCTCGGTTAGAGTTGAGGCAACCTGGGGTCCGATAGCCCTCTGAAAGCAGTGTGTCAGAATCTTTGGTGATATTTGGGAAATTTTCTTCTATAATATTCTCTAGTATGGCTTCCATTCCTCTGGGGCATTCTTCTTCCCCTTCTGGAATTCCTATAACTCGTATGTTGGAACGCTTCATAAAGTCCCATAATTCTGACAGTGAATGTTCTGCTTTCTCTCTCTTCTTTTCTGCCTCTTTTACTATCTGAGTTATCTCAAAAACTTTGTCTTCTACCTCTGAAATTCTTTCTTCTGCATGGTCTAACCTGTTGCTGATACTTTCCCTTGCATCTTTAAGTTCCCTGATTGACTGTTTCATTTCCTTCAGCTCTGCTATATCCTTTTTATATTCTTCATATCGTTCATCTCTTATTTGATTCTGTTTTTGGATTTCCTTTTGGTTATTTTCCACTTTATTAGCAGTTTCCTTCATTGTTTCCATCATTTCTTTCATTGTTTTCAACATGGGTATTCTAAATTCCCTTTCTGTCATTCCTAACATTTCTGTATAGGTGGAATCCTCTGCCGTAGCTACCTCATGGTCCCTTGGCGGGGTTGTTCTAGACTGGTTCTTCATGTTGCCTGGAGTTTTCTGCTGATTCTTCCTCATGGGTGATTTCTTTTATCTGTTTCCTTGCCCTAATTTTCCTTTCACTTCCTTTTGCTCTTTAAGTTCTCGTGCCTGTGGACTAAGGGTTACAGAACCAGAAGGGTGAGAAGGTTTAAGAGCACAGAAGGGATGAAAGAAAGGAGGATCAAGTGATAAGGGAAAAAAAAGAAAAATAGAGAAAGGAGAGGGGGTGGGTAAAAGGAATATTGACAAAAAGAAGAGAGGCACAGAAAGAGGGAGACAGAGCAATATAGGTGTACAGTAGGGTACTTTGATACAACCTTAAAAAAAGGGGGGTGCCCAGTTGGGTGGTTCCCTTGAGGTCAGCAGCTCTTTGCTAACCTGATCAGACACAGTACCCCACCTCCACCAAGTAGAGAGGAAAGACAAAAATGCTATAAATCAAACCAAAACAAGCAAACAGAAAACTTTACGGGATAAAATTGGCTGGAAAAAACAAATAATAGCAGTAGAAACACTAACAAAAATGAAGTTCTAATTATTGAAATAGGCAGCAATGGGAAATTATAATTAAACTAGAAAAATTGAGAAAGAAAAAGGATCTGTATGGAAAAGGTTGAACTTAAAAAACAAAACAACAATCCACAATATCAAAATAAACAAAAAAAACAACCAAACCAAAAAAAAAAAAAAAACACAACCAAAAACAAAGCAGTATGTATATGTTATTGAATATTGTCTGGGCAACACGTGGTCTTCTGGGGTATGAGATGTTAATCACAGTTCTGATACGACTGGAGGCTGCTAGTTTCTCAAACCCCAGCAGGTAGACACCCTAAATCTCTCTTCAGCCCACTTAAAAGGCACTTTGAACTTGTTCACTTACTGAGCAGAAGCTTTCTCAGGGAAGTGCTTGTCGCTGGAATCACTGCTGAAGTGGCTATCCACTTAACCCTGTGTGTCAAAACTGTTCTCCCTCTGCCCCCGAGGGTTAGGGCTGCAAGTCGGCTCAGACCCCACCCTTAGGCTACTTGGTCGCTGGATTACCAGCTCCCACCCAATTCCAGCTCTGTGACCCTGAGGGCGGAGTTTTCCCGGGGCAGATCGCTCACAATGGCTGCCTGTGACCCAGAGCCAAACACTATTAGCTCCGTCTGGCTCAGCAGCTCAGAATGGGGCCCTAGACAAAGGCCAAAGTTCTCCACACTCCCGCTCAGGGTCTCTCCAAGGCAGTTCAGCTGAGTGCCAAGTCCAAAGACACCAGAACAGTTCACAGGTAAGGCCTTTGTGGTTTGCAGTCTCGCTGCTACTGAACTTACAGTTGCGGGCGGGTTTAGACGGATTGAACACATGCGACCACTTGCTGGTTTTCCACTGTTTTAGTCCTCCTCTTGGGGTCCAGAAGTCTCTCGCTGACTCCCTGTATCCTCTCAAGGGTGATGATAGGCAGATCCCACCAGCCAGAGATGCCTGGAGTCCTATATCCCCAGACTCACAGTGCCCAGATGCAAGGAAGCTGTTACTCGGCTGCCATCTTGCTCTGCCTCCCCTTATGATTTTCTTAATATTTTTTCTATAGCTCACTTTGCTGTAAGAACATAGTATATAATACATATAACATCCAAAATATGTGTTACTCAACTGTTTATGTTATCCATAAGCCTTCTAGTCAACATTAAGCTATTAGTAATTACGTTTTTCAAGAGTCAAAAGTTATACCCAGATTTCAACTGTGCGGTGGGAAGGGGCTGGCATTGCTAACCCCCATATTTTTCAAGCGTTAACTGTATATAAAAGAACATATAGAGAGTATATATTTGTATCTGAAATATATATCTTGAATATATATTCAAGACATTATATATATATTTATACACATACACACATATGGAGAGAAAGAGAAAAAAGAACATGAAAGTCATCATTTAATTGAATCCTCCTTAGTGAATGAGTTTTTCCATATAAGTGAATTATTTCAGCCAGCTGCAGCTTTAAGTACCAAAATATTTTTAGTTAAAACCATTGAGGATGGAAATATTTCTAAAATGAGATAATCCCTGTAAAGCATGTAGCACAGATCCTAGCAAACAGCACTCAACAAATGCTGGTTATTCTTGTTGTAAATAGAATGTGCTATGTCAATCCCTGCCTTAGGAATCAGAGTAAATAGAATATAATTTAACTTCTGTTGATGGCCAAAGGTCATTGTAAACACTATTTAATGGAGCTGAGAGTACAGGAGCATCTTGGGGGTGAGAGGGACCCTGCGGTTGTTGGTCCCTGTGTAACACTGCCCCTGAATGAGTGGGAGGGCTAATGCTGGGCCTGGTGCTTGATGTGGCTGTTCCCCCTCTTGCCATCATTCTGTCACTTCTCATGGCTGTCAACGTGCCTACCATGGCCATTCCTCCCTTGTCTTATAATGTTCCATTACGAATTGTCTGTGAGCTCAGACGTGGAGCCCTTTGAATCTGACATTGATCAATGCAGTCAACCTCCCTCAGCCTCAGTTTCCTCTTTGTCCAGAAAATCTTGAAGTTTCCAGCTCTAAAATCTATGATTCTGTGAAGTGGTTCAATAGTGCTGAGAGTGAAAATCAGGGGTTACCAGTGACCTTTGGGCTTGGGGTTTTACTTTGTATATTTCCTTTAGCGTTCTAAGAAATCAACACTGGCCAGCTTTCTGACAATCAAAAACTTAAAGTCTTATGAAAGCAAAGAAAAATGGCAGCAAAAATTAGATATCTATAGTGGCATGCTATAGTGATAGTACTGCCTTATTATAGATCTGGGAGTGTTTAAAATCAGGTAAGACTTAGATAGATTCTTCTTCTGCTGATGGGCCCGGAGGCTGAACTTTTCCTGGGAGAAGAAAAGACAGGGTCAGTGGGAAAAAGCAAGCCTGGAGAGAGGAGGCAGCTCAGACGCAGAAGGAGGAGTGCTGCATTTGGAGCCAAATAGTCCAAGTTCTGTGCAACTGTGCAATCATTTAACCTCTCTGCACCTCAGTCTCTCTATCTTTAAATCTGGGGTCACAATACTTGACTTATAGATTGTAGTAAAGAATATCTAGGACTTCCCTAAAAAGCATTATGATGGGGGGCTTAAACAACAGACATTTATTTTCTCAGAGTTCTGGAGGCTAAGTGCAAGGTCAAGGTGTCAGCAGGCTTGATTTCTTCTTAAACCTCTCCCCTTGGATAGTAGATGGCCATCTTCTTCCTGTATCCGCCTAAGGTATTTTCTCTGTGCAAGCGCATCTGTAGTTTTGTCTTTGTGAGCCCAAATTTCCTCTTTTTATAAGGACAGCAATCTGATTGGATTAGGTCTCTACTCTAAGGGCCTCATTTTAACTTAATTACCTCTTTAATTAAAGGCCGCATTTCTAAGTACAACTGCATTCTGAGGTGCTGGGGTTTAGATCTTTAGTACACAAATTAGGTAGAAATACAGTTTAGCCCATAACACAATCCATGAAAATGCTTTGCAAGTTCCTCTAGAATGGAAGGTGTGTCTGCTGATATGTTTGGGAGCAGAGAGAGATGCTTGAGACCATGATGGATGTGGAGGTTTGCCCTCCAAAACTGGCTGCACTGCTACATGGGTTATTCTGCACCCCACAGCAGGTTTTACAGTTCCCTTGGCAATTATTTCTTGAGTGTTTGGCTTGCATGCCAGGCACTGAGCCAGGTAATCTGAGGACTGCAGGAATTGGGGTGTCTGCTTTCTCCCAACTGAGAGGGTCAGGACATGGAGAGAAGATATCCTGCTGCTTATCTCTGTCCCAAGTGCTTCCCATGGACCATGCCCAGGTCCAGCCACCTTCAGAGACGTACACCCCTTAATCTTCTCAACAATCTTTGGAGAGCCAGATATTGAAGCTCAGAAACATGCACTAATTGCCCTGAGCCCAACCACTCAAAATGGCATTGCCAGGTCCCAACCAAGTCTTCTGTCTCAAAGTTCAACACTTTTCTCCATAGAGACAAAGTGTTGTCCAAGAGAGGAACTACAGGGATAAAAAGAACCAAGGTAATAGAACCAATGGCCATGTACACACTTAACATCTAGAGATTTTCTCCTGGAAACTCTGTTCCTGGTTTAGGGCCATTTGGGAGTTTTACTATGTAAACTTTCACAATTACTGCAATACAAGGCCAACATAAGTTAGGACAGTACCAACAAGTTGGGGACATGAAATAAATGAACAAATAAAAATAATTAGAGACCTAGAGAATTTCTGGGTTTTATCATATTGCATAGTCTGCAAATCCCAGAGATTCAGATTAGGAGATTCACAAAAAATGAGATAGCTCTATCTCTAAAAGACATTAGCATCACTCTTTCCCACTGTTAACTATTACCTCTTTATCTCAGACTAAAATTACCTCTTTTATTTTTCTATGCAAGAGAAATATACAGTCACCCAAATTTCCACTACTAATAGGAATGCTGAATTCATTTTATTTTCTCATACTCTAAAAAGATTTCCTTGGTTCCAAGAAATGTTCACGGCATTAGGTAAAATTGGAGGTGTTTAAGAAGCTTTATTAACATCTCATCAGCAGCTTCACTAGTGTGGCTCCCCAGACCACTAGCAAAGCACTTTTACCAGTCCTACGGTCTCAAGGCAAATGTAGAAGAGTGCTCAACACATCTAAGGAGGAGTTTGTGCAGGTTGACTATCCCTTATCCAAATGCTTGAGACCAGAAGCGTTTTGGATTTCAGATACAGTAGAATCTCCATGGTTGACCACCTTCCTATATTAACCACCCCCTTAAGTTGACCTAATTTTCATAGACCAGACATTCCCCACATGCACATGTAAGTACAGTAGGCCTAGTTCTTTATTTTGCGATCAACATTTAAGTAGGTACAGAATTCAAGGCTGACCACTGTTTTGCTCTTAGTAATCTGAAGTCATCCCATTATCTTCTGACTTCTGTATTTTGTGATGGATATGTTTTCTTTCAACCTAATTGTTATTTTTTAAAGTTGATATGTCTTTTCCCTTCGTCAGCTAATAGGTGTTTCTCTTTCAATTTGATATTTTATAGTTTCTCTGGTAGGAGTATTTTGGTATGGGTTTTTATTTTGTTTCTATATGAGACTCATGATTTTTTTTTTTCATCCTGAAAAAATTATGAGGGATGAGTTATTCCAACTATCCATTTCTTTCTAGTTCCTCCTTATGGAACTCTTTTAGTCATATGTTGGATTTCCCCATTCTTTCTTTCACGTGTTTTACCTTCCACTTTTAATTTTCCATACCTTTATGTTGCATTTTTATATCCTCAGCTCCAGCTCTTGTCAACTCATAGTCCAAAGAAGATTTTAAAAAGTGGTAATACCTATATATTTTTTTGTTTCTAAAATAGACAGCATGTCCATCAAGTTCATGTGCAATTTACTATGTTAAACTATTTTAAATGACACATGAACTTTATGTCCACCCTGTATATATTGGGAAGGGGACTGTCATGCCATTGATACCATTTATAATGTCATTAAATCAGCAATTCTGTGTCTTTTAAGCTAATATTCTCTTTCTCAGACTTCCCAGCAAGAAATTTCCTCAGTGCTTTTGGAGAACTTCTCTTTCTCATTCCATTCATAGATGTGAGGGCTGACCCACCTCACTGTCATTTCCCCCTGGGTGCAGGGATCAGCATGTGGCCCAGGCCAGTCCCATCATGGTTCCTGCTCCTGTTGGCCACAGTAATTGGCTCAAGGGTGAACTCAATCACAGAAAATTCTTCATTTTCTATGTGGAATGAGTGATGAATGTTCCCTTTCTTCTTGGGAAGGGGTTGATGAATTGTTTTTCTTTAAAGAAGCATATAGTAAATATTCTAGGCTTTGTAAGTGAAGGGGCAACCTTGAAGACATGATATAGGTGCTTATGAGAGAAAACACATTTCCAAAAAATTTTATTGACAAAATTCAAAATATAACAATAACTGAGCACTTTTTTTTGAGCACTTTTTTGTAGCATAAGGTTATTAATGAGAATAATAAAATTCTTCTTTGTGGGAGTATTTTGCTTATGTGGTGGTCATAGTGTTATCATTAAAATCAATTGGAAATGTTCATTACTTGATGCTGATCCATAAAGAGATGTTAGATAGTTCAACATTGGAAAATATATTTTCACACAGATAGGTTCTGCCAAATACTAATAGAAATGCATTAGCATATAATTTTACTGAGACTATTTATTGCTTGGGAGGCATTTAAGATACTATTAGATTTTTTGCTTGCTATTTGTTACTTAGTATGACATTCCATTTCAGATTAATCGCTTTCAAGTGAAGGTTAAGTGGAAGCTCCTCAATTGCACAGTTAAAAAGTTTTTAAAATATGGAAATGTCTTTTATACTCACATCAAGATCTGATAAACACTGCTAGAACTTTAAGATCAAAAATAAATCTGCTACAAATCTCTTGGAAATGGAGACATCATTTCTTATTTTAAGCATGAAAGCTTGAGAAGTGTATAAAGCAGTTTGATATTACTATGATCTAAATAATAGCCATTATTGGATAGCTTTACCACAGTTTAAGTTTTGCATTTAAGAGTAATTTTAAAATGAATTCACTAAGAACATTATCAAATTTGCAGAAGTTAATTTCCAAAGCTGTTTAATATTTGACAATAGGGATTAAGTGCAATTCCTTTTATTCAGAAATTCAACCTCAGCCCTAAGCTGAAAAAATTATAACACAACTTTACCACTGCTGTATAGTAGGGCAAGTCAGGATATTCATCTTCTGTTTCTCATAAAAATTCATGAAATTGACAATGGTTAAGCTCAACCGAGTGTATAAAGTATACTGCTGACACAATTTAATATCACAGAATACAGTCAAATATTTTCAAGTTCCTGCTCATGAATAATAAAATGAAATACCATACCCTTAAATACTTTTTACTTTCACAAGCTTCGTGGATTTTACCAAGCTTTCTCCTACTCCACACATATTTTTACCAACAGATGAAATCTTAGTAGATTCCACTTCATGTTGGGGATTGTTTTCTCAATCTCTTTGAAAATATTGTAACTCATAGTTCTTCCACATACACTGTTTACAGAGGGATAATTTGTTAGTTACTTCAAATTCACCACAAATTCTTTCTATAAAAGCATGCGAGCAGTATCAATAACATTTATAGACTCACCAAGAGCCAAGAAAAAACGTATTTGCCTTGTTTTAAAATTCACTATGAAATACTCACCCAGACCAATTTCTTCAAGGGTTTTCCCTGCATTCTCCTCTAGTATTTTTATAGTTTCATGTCTTAAGTTTAAATCTTTAATCCAATGAGAGTCTATCTTAGTTAATGGTGAAAGGTGTGGTCTGGGTGAGTATTTCATGAGGAGAACCCCCCGGGCAATAGAAGCAGCTTCAAAAATACACTACTGGGACTTGATCAAACTAAAAAGCTTCTGCACAGCTAAGAACACAGTAAGCAGAGCAAGCAGACAGCCCTCAGAATGGGAGAAGATATTTGCAGGGTATAACTCTGACAAAGGTTTAATAACCAGAATCCACAGAGAACTCAAACGCATCAGCAAGAAAAAAACAAGGGATCCCATCGCAGGCTGGGCAAGGGATTTGAAGAGAAACTTCTCTGAAGAAGACAGGCGCACGGCCTTCAGACATATGAAAAAATGCTCATCATCTTTAATCATCAGAGAAATGCAAATCAAAACTACTTTGAGATATCATCTAACTCCAATGAGACTAGCCTATATCACAAAATCTCAAGACCAGAGATGTTGGCGTGGATGCGGAGAAAAGGGAACACTTCTGCACTGCTGGTGGGAATGCAAATTAATACATTCCTTTTGGAAAGAGATATGGAGAACACTCAGAGATCTAAAAATAGATCTGCCATTCAATCCTGTAATTCCTCTGCTGGGCATATACCCAGAAGACCAAAAATCACAACATAACAAAGATATTTGTACCAGAATGTTTATTGCAGCCCAATTCATAATAGCTAAGTCATGGAAAAAGCCCAAGTGCCCATTGATCCACGAATGGATTAATAAATTGTGGTATATGTATACCATGGAATACTATGCAGCCTTAAAGAAAGATGGAGACTTTACCTCTTTCATGTTTACATGGATGGAGCTGGAACATATTCTTCTTAGTAAAGTATCCCAAGAATGGAAGAAAAAATACCCAATGTACACAGCCCTACTATGAAACTAATTTGGGACTCTCACATGAAAGCTATAACCCAGCTACAACTTAACAATAGGGGGAAGTGGGAAAGGGGGGGGGTGGGTAGAGGGAGGGGAATCGGTGGGATCACACCTGTGGTGCATATTACAGGGGTATTTGCGAAACTTGGTAAATGTAGAATGTAAATGTTTTGGCACAGTAACTGAGATAACGCCGGAAAGGCTATGTTAACCACTGTGATAAAAATGTGTCAAATGGTTTATGAAGTGAGTGTATGATGCCCCATAATCATATCATTGTATACAGTTATGATTTAATAAAAAAAATTAAAAAAAAATAAAATAAAATTCACTATGATGTTACTCTCAATTTCTCCAACTCCATAAGTAGCTATCTCTTACCAATGGCTAATAGTTTTAAATAAATTTATTATCACTAGACACACTTCTTTAGCTGCTGTTATAAAATAGAATTGAATTAACTTACTGTGATAAATGGTTATCCTTGTTTCACTAACAAAGGAGGACTTTAAAATCTTACTTTGCAGGCTTATTTTCATTTTTGTGAAGAAATTCTTCTTGATAAGAAACTATGTTTTAACTGTTCTTACTTTTTCGGCTATCACTTTCCTATGAGCAGGGGATATTGCCATGAGTGCTTAGACTGATGATATCAACTATATAGTATTCATTTAACATAGTTGTGATGTCACTACATAAACATAATGGCTTATCATCTAACCCAATAAAACAATCCATACTCTACTGTGCCCTAAAAGCATGAGACTTGAAGTCCTCTTTCCTTTTGGCATAATGAGTGTGCATTAGTAATAATAATAAAAAAAATGCCATGATGCAGTGAGTTCTGTGGCAATTGGCATTCTGTTGAGTTCCGACTGTGCATTGCTATTTGCAGAAGTGAGCAACAATGCAAAGTGATGAAAGTCACATCCAGTCTGTAACATCAACCCAGCTTCACCTTTGTAGAGCAAAAACAATCAAATAATCATGGTCCTATTCCAGTAAGATTTGATGCACATGAATGTATGAATTTCATATAATTTTCACATGTCACAAAATACTATTACCTTTTTAATCTTTTTGAGCATTTGAAATATAAAACTATTCTTGGCTTTTAAGCTTACAAAAACGTGTTATTGCTTGTTGACCTCTGGACAGTAATCCTAGAACTTGCTGGGACCATGTTTCCCACCTATTATGTCTAGCATAAAAAAGAATAAGGCCAACATGCAGACAGAAGGAAGAGTGTGTGTGTGAGAGAGAGAGAGAAAGAGAGAGAGTATGAGCACACTGAATTGACAGTTATTGAGCTCCCAGGTCTAATTCCTGAAGCCCTAGTTTGTATTATTCTTCCTTTGATTTTTTGAAGATTATACCATTCTTTGTGTTTGGTGGCAGACTAGGCTAATATTCTTTTTTTAGAATACTTAGACATCTAAAAATAGATCTGCCATTCGATCCTATAATTCCTCTACTAGGTATATACCCAGAAGACCAAAAATCACATTATAACAAAGATATTTGTACCAGAATGTTTATTGCAGCCCAATTCATAATTGATAAGTCATGGAAAAAGCCCAAGTGCCCATCGATCCACGAATGGATTAATAAATTGTGGTATATGTACACCATGGAATATTATGCAGCCTTTAAAAAGATGGAGACTTTACCTCTTTCATGTTTACATGGATGGAGCTGGAACATATTCTTCTTAGTAAAGTATCCCAAGAATGGAAGAAAAAGTATCCAATGTACTCAGCCCTACTATGAAACTAATTTATGGCTTTCATAGGAAAGCTATAACCCAGTTATAACCTAGAATATGGAAAAGGGGAGAGGGAGGGGAGGGAGGGGGGAGGATGGGCGGAGGGAGGGTGATTGGTGGGATTACACCTGCGGTGCATCTTACAAGGGTACATGTGAAACTTAGTAAATGTAGAATATAAATGTCTTAACACAATAACTAAGAAAATACCAGGAAGGCTATGTTGATGAACCAGTGTGATGAAAATGTGTCAAACGGTCTATAAAACCAGTGTATGGTGCCCTATGATCACATTAATGTACACAGCTGTGATTTAATAATAAAAAAATTGCTTATAAAGATAGCATCTTGCTATGTTATCCAGACTGGTCTTGAACTCTAAGCCTAGATGATCCTCCTGCCTGCCCCTGTCAAAGTGCTGGGATTACAGGTGCAAGCCACCATCCCCAGCCCAGATTGATTGTTATCATTTGCTAGTGTGAATGTCCTCACAGAACAACCAAGTTTATTACTTGCCAGCAATCTTAGATTAAGTGAAAAGTTTGCTTCTCAAATGCTAAGAGAAATACTATCTTTAGCAATACCATACTTGACAGCTCCATTATATTAATCTGATGAAAAACTGATTAAAGGATGAGGAGATTGTGACATTCCTCTTGGTGACTTTCTTATCACACTTACTACTAAATGACAGCCTGTATTTTTTAAGTGTCTGCTGTTTGTGACAGTCCTCATAAGCAAATGTGACACATTTTAAAATAGCTTATTTCCTTCTTCCCTAGAGAAAGCAGTTGTCAGAATACCTTAATATCTCATTTTCTGCATGATCTTCCTGTTTCCGAAAACAACAAAAAGAGGGACAAAATTATTAGAAAAGTTTGAAGAGTTAGGAAACCCAGATGTGAAGGATTTTATTGAACTCAAACAATAATGCTAATTGTGTTATCATTACTCTCAATCAAGCATCAATCTCAAAGCTTTGATAAAACACACTTTTTGTCAGTGCAAATTTATTGTTGTAATAGTCTGCTAATGTGAGCCAAAACTCCTGTAAAGACAACACTAACTACAGTAATAATCAGTGGTGTTCATTGATCGTCCTTTATGTGACAAGCACTGGTCTGTTTTGCATATACTATCTCTAATCCTCGCAGCATCGCAGCAACCCTGAAAGCTTTGTATTATTCAATCCATTTAGGAGACGTGGGCTCATGTCCAAACCTACATGAGTTGTGGGCCCAGACCCGGAATCTGGACTCATTTGCTGCCAGGTACTAAGTAAGTATTGTGCCATCTTCTACTCACCCAGCATTGTGGCTCCCAGTCTTCCTTAGGTGGGGTAATGCAGAGGTCTTTGTTATTTGAAACATTAGTCTAAATTACTACAGAAGGTTTAAATGTACTTCTTCATGCTAACATGAATACATACACCTCTCTTCTCAGCAGAATACATAAGAGTACCAGAATCAGAAAATCCTTGAAGGTTTTGAACTCTTGCAAATGCAGTCAGGTCTCACATGTATGATTCCTTTTATGCTGGACAACACGCGTACATCACGATAGTATGTCCTGCCTCTTTTTTCCAAAGAAGGATGTTTAATAAAGGAAGGGTGTGATGTTAAACTTCTCATAAAAGTGGTCACAAATAATGAATTTAATTGGTTGTGCTTACCTTTACATTTTACAAAGTTTCATGAAGGTTATTAAGCCAATTAAATTGAACTTCTTTCTAAGTAACAGCTCACACAAACTGTGAATAAAATGCAATAGTGTTATAGTCTACTATACATGGCTCTTATTTCTTTATAGTAATGACATTGCTTTCATTTCAGCAAATCACAAAGTAAACGACCACTTCCAGTAGATAAACTAATTTAAAAGAATTTCCTCTGTCAGATTTTGACAGACATTTTGGAAAAGACTTTGGTAGATATTTTAGTCTTACTGCATTTTTTTGTTTGTTTGTTTGCTTGTTTGTTTTTTGAGACAGAGTCTCACTTTGTCACCCTCGGTAGAGTGCCCTGGCGTCATAGCTCACAGCAACCTCTAACTCTTGGGCTTGAGCGATTCTCTTGCCTCAGCCTCCTGAGTAGCTGGGACTACATGTGCCTCAGACCCTATCTCTACTAAAAATAGAAAACTTAGCTGAGTGTTATGCTAGGCGCCTGTAGTCTCAGCTACTTGGTAAGCTGAGGCAGGAGGACAGTTTGAGCCCAGGAGTTTGAGGTTGCTGTGAGCTAGGTTGATGCCAGGTCACTCTAGCCTGGGTAACAGAGTGAGACTGTGTAGATAGATAGACAGACAGATAGATAGATAGATAGATAGATAGATAGATAGATAGATAGATAGATAGATAGATAGATAGATAGATAACCAGCTTGAGGAAGAGAAAGACTTCATTTCTACTAAAAATAAAAATAAATTCACCAGGCATGGTGACATGAACTGGTAGTCCCAGCTTCTCAGGAGGCTGAGGCAGGCGGATCACTTGAGCAGAGGCGTTTGAGATTGGAGGGGGGTTACCATAGCTCAGTAGGGTTACCATTCTAGCCTGAGAAACAGACAGAGACCCTGTTTCAAAAAACAAAACAAACAAAAAATGAAAGAAAGAAAGAAAAGAATCAGGAGTGATCCTCTTTTAAAAAATTATGTTAAACATAAGTTTATAACATGAAATTTATCATTCGAACCATTTTAAGTGTATAGTTCAGTGGTGTCAAATATTCAGTAGAATCTCCATAGTTGACCACCTCCTAAGTTGACCTAATTTTCATAGACTGGACGTGCACCACATGAACGTATTAGTACAGAAGGCCTAGTTCCTTACGGTGACTACCTCCATATGTTGACCAGTTTGTTATAGTTGGGTGGGCGGTCAATTACAAAGATTCTACTATATTTGCATTATTGTGTGACCATCACTACCCTCTATCTCCAAGACTTTTTCACCTTTCCAAATTGAAATTCTCTTAACCACTAAATAACAGCTCTCCACTGCCCCTTCTCTTAATCCCTGACAGCCACCCTTCTACTTCCTATTGCTGTGAATGCCACTACTCCAGGTGCTTCATAAATGTAAAATATTTGTGGTTTGGTGACTGGTTTATTTCACTTAGTATAATGTCCCCAAGGTTCATATGTGTTGTAGAACATGTCAGAATTTTAAGGCTGAATAATATTCCATTGTATGTTTACACCACATTTTATTTAACCATTCATCCACTGATGGACCCTTCCATTACTTTCATATTAATTAGAAATTCACCTGGGGATATTTCTTTTGAAGTTCTTCTTTTCCAGTGCAAATTTCCCTCTAGCAAACTCAGCACTGAGGAATGGTTTCCTCTGACACCTGAAGGGAGAAAGACCTCTGGCTTTCTTGACCTGCTATTTCATTCTTGCCTCCTGTTTCCCCTTGAATCTGTCTGTTTAAACTAGGCTTATCTGACTTTAAAATGAACAAACTGACATTTATTTGCACTGACTCTTCTGTGCTTTCTCTCTCCCCACTCCATGTTTTATTCCGCTAAAATGCTTTAGTTTGTCCCATTAACATTTAAAAATCTTCCCATCTCAGCCTTGATATCTGCACATTACTTTATGATGAAGATTTGCTATCACAAGATCTCTCCTTTTTCATTATATCGGTAATTTAAAAGCAATTATAAAGCTGCACATAAAGTGTAACAGGAAAGGAGCTGACTTTTGCACATATGTCTCAATGAAATGTCCTTTGAAATGATCACCTTCTCAAAATGTCTCTCGAATTGTCTTCACAGCTCTTTTATGAGTTTTATGACTTTATAGGCTTGGGGTGTTTTTGTGACTGATTACCTTCTCCCATTTGTGACTCAATTCAGTCACATCCCACCTTGTCCTTGACTGTGGCCCTGGAAACTAATTGGCAGTGGAGGACATGAGAATGTGGTCTGTTGCAGGTCAGTTTTCTCCTGCGCCAGCCGCTCATGTACTCCAGGTGCCTTTGTAAATGATAATTGGTTGTGCCTCAGAAAACCCAATTACAGCAAATCTAGTAGTCCCATATGCAAACAGGAAAGCTTGTTTTTTTTTTTTTTAATCATCTCCAGTACGTTCTCACTGCATCACTTCACTCCACTCCCGTCGTATTCACATACACCATGTATAGTTGTGCCAGTTGTGATCAGAGGCACAATATTGTAGAAACATAGTTTAATACATTTACCATGGCAATATCCAGATAGAAGTAAGGTTTATGGAGGAAAGACAGCTTTTTTCTGCTTCCTACAAAAATGTCAAAATGACCTAATAAAACCTCTGAGTTTAAAGATCTCATGCTCGCATACCTCAAGGTATTGTGAGGTCTGGAAAGTGTGACTTAATAGTAGCTGATACCTAATCCACAATTAACTGATTAATTCAGTATTGCCTTACCATACAGTGTTCTGAGCAAAACCCTAGGGAAGTTTTAAAAAATTATTGCTGGCGGGCAGTGCCTGTGGCTCAAAGGAGTAGGGTGCCGGCCCCATATACCAGAGGTGGTGGGTTCAAACCCAGCCCCGGCCAAAAACTGCAAAAAAAAAAAAATTATTGCTGGGGGCTTTAGCCCAGCTCATTGGTTATTTTAGTCCAGAATACGGTATTGGACATAGGCTAGAAAATATTGCCTGTACGATATGGTGTGGAGGCTTTTGCTAAAATTTATCTCTTCCATTGGTAGTTTTCAGTCCTTAAAATTCACCATAAATTTCCTGAACTGGAGGGAATTTTAGATGGAACCATGAAAACCAAAAAGAGTCACAGGGCCCTCAGTCCCTGTTCCATCCTATCTCAACCATGCAGGCATTACCAACATCACAACACATTCCCACTGTGTCTAGATGCAGGGGCCCTCCCTAACTTGGAGCTTCAGGTGACCTGCACGTGTCTACTGGAGTTGGCATGCATTTGGAATCTATTTGCTAGCTTTGAATTCTAGTATAGGAAACTCATTAAAATGCTAACACTGGGAGGAAAAACACCTTCTGTCTTCATAGAGTAACACCTCAGGAGGACCTGTCACCCCAAACGAGAGTCCTGTTTGATTAATCTTTCTCCCTTTTGATCTTTACTGTCAATCATAACGTATCTTGTTCAACTTCTAAAATAACCCACACATCTATTTCTGTGCCCTTTCCATGACTACTAGCTCATTCCTGTCCCTGTCTACCCGCACTGCACCTTCTATGCCAGGTGCCTCTCCTAAAAGGGGTCTTACTCCACCCTGTGCTGCCAGAATACATGCCTGGACGACAGGAGCTGCTGTTTATGAGAGACAGTCACATCCCACTGTCTGCAGACTAGAGACAGTGTCCTGGTCAGGCTCCAGAAAATGTATTATTGCTGGTGGTCTAGTGGTTGGTGGTGGCGGGGGAGGAGATATTTTAAAGACTCAACCAAGTACTTCTTAGGGAGGGAATTTTTTGGAAAAATGCTTTTATTAGAGGTTAGGTGAGGAAGGCGAGGTCATTAGGGTTCAGACTGAAACAAAGGAAAACAAACAGGAATTCCAGGGTTGTGATGAGATGGGAGGTTGGGAGAAGGAACAGGAGAGAGGAAAGAGGTGTGTGTGTGTGTGTGTAGGGAAAGGGATGGAAGCCTGCACAGATGCCATCTTGGTGGTAAAGGGGTCAGAGAAACTTCTGTCCATGTGTCCCGGAACTGACCAGGTTAGTAAATGTATGGCAGATGGTGGGAGGCAGTGTTCTCACTGATGGAGTGAGAAGTTACAGATAAGTGAGGCAGAAGTGATCCACGTGGAAGTGGATTAGAGTTGGACACATCAGTAAGAACTTCTGCTTACAGCTACAGACGATTATCTACAGAGGTATTCACTGCCATGCGTATACACACAGGCGAGTACACACTTATTTCTGTGCCGTGTCAGCTGAGAAGGCCTAGAGGCAACAACACCCCCACAGTAGCAGCATACTACTGCCCAGGTCTTGGCTCTCAGTACCATTGCCTAATAAGAGGAAACAGAGCTCCTTGCAGAAACTGCTGATTCTAGGACTGGGGCAGGAAATACATGTGACGAACTTGGAGTACTTTGTAGTGTTAGAAAGTAAGAAAATGCTAAAACAAAACAAAACCATACCCAGAAACTCTACAAAGACCTGGGAGTATGTCAAAGGGACATGGGAGCCAACTGAAATGGCTTCTAAAAACATAAGCTCAAAATATAAATTCTTGTAATCAACATATAAAGTAAATATAAAATAAATGCCCATGAGTCTGTCCTAATGCAAATGAATGAATGAATAAGGGAGAGAAGAGCCAGATGTCAATTTATGCAGATTCTCTACCCTCAAGGAGGGACAGCACAGCTTCCCACTCCCTAAATGTGGGCTGCACAGAATAACTTCCTTCAAAGAATACAGTGTGGAAATGTGAGAATAGTAACTTTGCAGTGGAGAAACCCAAGAAACACTACCTCAGTTGACCCTGACCCGACTAATATCAGTAGTTATAAAGCCATGTTGATAATGTGAATCCTTGATATTAAGTGATGAAATTCTCTCTCTCTTTTTTTTTTATTGTTGGGGATTCATTGAGGGTACAATAAGCCAGGTTACACTGATTGCAATTGTTAGGTAAAGTCCCTCTTGCAATCATGTCTTGTCCCCCATAAAGTGTGACACACACAATGATGAAATCCTCATACGAAAGCAAGATGTTAACTAGAGGGGAGGATGGGTGTGGGGTATATGGGAATGCTCTGCACAATCTTCTCAATGTTTCCATAAACCTAAAACTGTTCTTAAAAAAATCTATTTTTAAAAAAAGACTCTTAGGAATGGGAATGTTAGATATGCAGTTTCCAGTTATTTATACTGCTGTGATATTAAACCCATCTGTCTCCCCAGACCTTATCCTAGGGTGATGGTGAGGTGGGAAATATAAAGCACTAGGGTAGCTCAGCCCACCTCCTATCTCTCCCTCTCCTGAGACTGGGGAAAGCAGGTCATGTCCTCTAGAAAGGGACTCCTGTGCAGGCACCATGGTCACTGGCCAGGAGGAAACCCCCATGGCCATAGCAGAACTGGCACAGCAGTAAGAAGCGGCTTCATGGCAGGCAGCTCAACAGGAGATTTGAGACAAATGATTCTTTCTCACATTTCTTAGAGGAAGATGTATCAGTTGAGACACAGTCAGGAAAACTACTGTATTTCAAACCGAAGGAATTTAATATGGGGATTTGTTTCCAAAAATGTTCGCAGGACTAAGAAGTGCCAAAGGGGCCAGGCACAGCAGCTCATACCTGTAATCCTAGCACTTTGGAAGGCTGAGGTGCAGGAGGATTGCTTGACACCAGGAGACTGAGAACAGCCTGGGCAATGTAGCAAGACTCTGTCTCTAAAAAAAAAAAAAAAGAAAGAAAAAAAAAAGTGCCATGGGTAAGAGGGAGTCTGGCAGAAGAAAAAATAAAGGGACAATCCCCAGAGACCAGAAGATGTAAATGCCTATGTGTGGTCAGCTGTGGATCGGCTGATCCTCAGGACTACTGGAATCCAGAATCACCCCATCCTTGCTATAGCTATGGCAAGTGACAGCAACCACCAGCAGCCATTAGCCATAGCCACCCTGGAAAAGCCAAATGCAGAACCATCTCTCTTCTACCCATTGATTTTCCTCTAACACCTCCTCTTGGCAGAACTGAAAAGGAAGCGTGGAAGATGCAGTGTGTATGCTCCGGGCCCAGCAGAGTTCAAAAAAGAGTTTAAAAGTGCTGATGGAGGCTAAGAGTACTGGTGAGCCAAACAAAGATCTCCACCAATCCCTATCAAAGGCTTGAGTACCCTGGTCTCACAGCACCCTGGTCTTTGCTATTTCCTGAAGGATGCCCTGTCTAATGTGTATGAATCAAAGTCCTACATCGTTTCAAATACTGCTCATGTAGCGTTTGCACTGTGAAGCTTGCACTCGCTTGCACACTCTCTCTTTCTTACTGTTCTTACCTGGAACAGTGCTGGTTTTAAGAGAGAAATCCCTGATTTGTAGCATTTGCTCATTTCCATGGTGTAAATACTCCCGTGGGAAGAACTGCTGATAGTCAGCTCTTGTGAGCCTGTCTTGCTGGTCCTTGCGTGGCAAATCACACTCCGTGGTCTGGAAGCACACGTTCTCTTAAGAAATTCTTAGCCTTTCCTTCACCCCTGTCCTGTGGTGAGTACTCATCACATTCTGCCATGTGTAGCTATGAACTTTCCAATTATTTCTATTGCTGTGATATTAAACTAATTTGTCTCCCCAAACTTTATCTGAGGGTGATGGTGAGGAGGGAAATAAAGCTATAGGGTAGCTCAGACCACCTCCCATCTCTCCCTCTCTTGAGACTGATGGAAAGGGGTCATGTCCTCCAGAAAGGGACATCTTTCTCTAAGAAATGTGAAAAAGCTGTCTGCCATGAAGCTGTTTCTTCCTACTGTGCCAGTTCTGCCATGGCCACTGGGGGTTTCCTCCTGGCCAGTGACCATAGTGCTGGTTTGAACAGAGTTGTTTCTATGCAAATCTTTGCTCCCCTACAGAAAAGGTCCTCACATAGAGAAGGGCATGGCTTAAAAGCCCAGCCCTACACTCATGGGTATGTCACTAGTAACACTGTCAATTACCAAACCAAGTAACTGGTGAGTCGTGTTACTTAGCACGTGTATCAAATGCTGAGAGCTTTGGTTTCTTTAACTATCAAAGACAGTAGCAATGTAAATCAGTACAGCCATTAAGAAAAATGGTATGAAAATTCCTCGAAAAATTAAACATAGAACTACCATACGATCTAGCAATTCCACTTCGGGATATATACCACAAAGAATTGAAAGCAGGGTCTCAAAGAAATATCTGTACACTCCTGTTCATAGCAGCATCATTCACAATAGACAAAAGGAGGAAGTAATTCAAATGTCTATCGACGGATGAATGGATAAAGAAAATGTAGTACATACATTGAATGTTATTCAGCCTTAACAAAGATGGAAGTTCTATCATCTGTGACATGAATGAACCTGGAGGACACTGTTGCTTGAAATAAGCTAGGCACAGAAACACCATGTGATCTCACTTACCTGTGCAATGTAAAAGAGACCAACTCGCAGAAGCAGAGAGTTAAATGGTGGTTACCAGAGGCTGGGAGGTCGGGGGTTCGGGAAGATGTTGGTCAAAAGATATAAAACGTCAGAAGAAATGAGTTAATGAGATCCATTGTAGAACTATAATTAATAACAATGCATTCTATTATCAATTTGAAAATTATGGAGGAAGATTTTTTAATGTTCTCATCACAAAAAATAAGTATATAAGACAATGGATATGTTAACCACTGGTTGCAGCCATTCCATAATGGGTACATATTAATATTTTAAAACAGGGTACATCATAAATATAAGCCATTTTTGTCAATGTAAAAATTAATTTTAAAAAGATTTAATAGAACAGACAGTAGCAAATGTGACAACCTTGCCCCATAGGGCTGTTATTGAGAATTAAACATCAGTGAAGGTGCTTTGCATAATAGTCCTAGGCACATTGCCGAGGCCTAATAAATGTTAATTTTCTTCCTAGTTAGGCTTTGAACTCTGTGAGAGAAGCCATATTATGATTCATTTTGTAATTACTCTTAGGTGTCAAGAAAACTGCCTTGTAATTGCTCAAAAATGTTGTTGTTAACATATCCATTGGAAAAATGAGGAGGCGGGTGGAGGGGATGAGCAGGGAACCTGCTGGGGAAGTGGGGATGGGGTGGGAAGAGACAAGTGAGCATGGGGAAGTTTGAGGCCTGTACCAAGGTCCCTGGTAGAGCTGGGAGGGCTTCAGGCCTTACCTCTACTTGGTGCTCACTCACTATGGCTGACTACTGCTTACTCCCAGTGCTGGCTGGGCTGATTTGGAAACCAGGGTCTTGGGACACCACTTGTCTTCTAGGTGGCAGCAGCTACTTTAACTGCAGCTGCTAATAGTGTTTCCATATAATTAACAGGGTAAGAGAAGCTGGCAATAGCGTCTGGTGGCCACAAAAGACACTAAACTAGGAAAGCTGAGTTTAAGGAATTTTGTACAAAAATGGAAAATACCTCACAATGTTTGATCTCCTTAAATTGATACTTATCAACCCCACCTATAACCTAATATACCTAAAATCTGTCTAGAAGCTTCAGTCTGATTTTGCTGGTAGGTCAAATGTTAACAAAATCTTTTCTTCCCTCTCCGCTCCTCACTTTTAATCTAAAACCCATGGAGACATACAAATGAAAGAGCTCAGAGCCTCATTAGCTCTAGTTACTTCTCTTTTCAAAAACCATGGATATAACCCAAACCCCAAATGTCAATGAGAAGGAAACTAAGACTTCCAGACAATAATCGATTTGTTCTAAACCCGTCTATTTTGGGGATCTGGTCCTCTGGGAACTCTGGCCTCCAGCTCCCACGCCAGGTGTTTTGTCACCTGGCAGCCTTCTTGGATACTCAGAGACAGGGAGCTGGGCTTCTGGAAGGAAGGCCACTTCAGTTGTGGACAGCTTGGAAAGGATGGTGGCTTTGCCCTTAGTGACACTGCTCAGCCTGTTTCCTTCTACTCAACTATTCTCACTATATTTATGGGGGGGGGGAGGTGGAGAAAGGTAGTATCAGAAAATCACAGCATTTGTGATGTGTCCTGTAAAAAACAATATTACATATTTGATTTATTACTAGTTGTGGTAATGAATATGCTTGGAGGTTTCTAGTAAATCCGAAGGAGGGTAGTATCCCATTGAGTTTAATAACGCTGCTGCTGGATGGCGCCTGTGGCTCAGTTGGTAAGGCGCTGGCCCCATATACCTAGGGAGGCGGGTAACCCGGCAGTTGGAGGTTGCTGTGAGCTGTGTGATGCCATGGCACTCTACCGAGGGCCATAAAGTGAAACTCTGTCTCTACAAAAAATAAAAAAATAACGCTGCTGCCAGCTCCAATTTTTCCTTCTGGCTGAAGATCAGCACCTGTATCCTGCAGTTCTCAAACACTTTACCGTGTCTCCCTTAACTTGGCATCACTCAGGTCTGTGTGCACCTGTCTTTTCTCTTGTCTGAACTAGCTCTGTGTGGATCCAGTGATGAGCTTCTGATATCTGTGGGTCTTTAGAAACACCTCCTTGCTTTTAGTAGGTATTCAGCAAATGTTCATCGAAGAAATAAACTCAGGGTTATTTCTTCAGTTAGTAGAGCGCCACAATTCACTCCTGCAACTATGTTGACAGATTCACTCAATAAAAAAGATTGGAGCAAAACGCACGATGCGAAGATGGTGTGGTTTAATCTTCTACTTTCCTTTTCCTAGTTAATCCTAAATTTGTGTCATTAGCATTACTTTCTTATAATAATAAAAGATCCTTTATTTTTTAAAAGAAAGACATCCTATCCGGTTTCCCTGAAAATAAGACAGTGTCTTATTTTAAGGTGTGCTCCCAAAGATGCGCTAGGTCTTATTTTCAAGGGACGTCTTATCTTTCCTGTAAGTAGGTCTTATTTTCGGCGGATGTCTTATTTTCGGGGAAACAGGGTAGTTGATTACAGCAAAGAGAAAAAGGCAGCCGGTTTTTGCTTTCGTGTGTTCAGATGTATCATTTTCGCTGCCGCTATTCTAACTAAAGCCAAAAAGCAGCCCTAAGCCAGTCAGCTTTCTGAGGGTGGTATTCAAAGAACTTCAAAGACACTGCCAAATTCAACGCAAGTGAGGGTTTTGTGCCATTGTTGCCCCCGAGTGCCCACTGCAAGCCCCCGCCAGGCCGGGGTCGGGAGCGCAGATCCAGCAACTGCCCTCGGAGCCCGGCAGCGACTCAGCTTTGCGGAAAGCGCCACCACGCTTGGAAAAACACTCCAGGACGCGCATGTTCCGCGCCCATCCCGCGGGCCCTTACGGCCACATTCTTCGAAAACCGAGGTGCGAGCAGCTGAGACTGCGCCTGCGGAGGGGCGGGGTTTGGGCGGAGCCGGGGCCGGAGGTGGGGGGAGGTGGGCGGAGTCGCGCGTGCGCAATGCTCCCGCCAGCAGGAAGCCCGGCGCGCGGGGGCGGGGTCGCGCGGGCGGCTAGGGGCGGGTCTGTCCCGGCTGCCGCCGCAGCGCATTGTGCAGCAGGCGGGCCCCCGCGCGGCAGGGCTCTGGACCGGCGCGGCTCCCGGGGATGGTCAGCAAGGCGCTACTGCGCCTCGTGTCTGCCGTCAACCGCAGGAGAATGAAGCTGCTGCTGGGCATCGCCCTGCTCGCCTACGTCGCCTGTGAGTGCACGCCCGCGGCCGGCTGGGGAGACCCATTCATTCCTCCGCGCCGCGTCGGGCCGGGCGGCGGGCTGTTGGAACCCCGGGGCGGCCCTGCAGCCCGGTGTCCCTCCTAGTCCAGGGCGGGACCTGTGCTTCTTGCTCGCACCCTTTTCCAAAGCAGTTGGCCAACTTGGGCACAGACCGTGGACCGTTTAGGCCCGGCTCTGAGAGCAGGCGGCCAGGCGGAGGGGCCCTAACCCAGAGCGCCGTGACCGCCGGGGCCCGCGCGGCCAAGCACAGCCGTCCTCGGCTGACCCCGCGGTCCCCCGCCGGGTCGCGTGGGATTCGGCGGTAGCGCTGCTGTCCACGTATTCCTGGGAGCCAGTGAGGGTCCCGGCCGGCGATTCCTGAGAGTGCCGCGCGGGGACACCCTTGGGGACACCCACGGCTGCGCCGCCGTGTGGGTTAAGTAGGATAAAAATACTGTTGCCGTTGGCAGAGCCCCGGCTCCCACTGCTTGCTCCTCAGGAAAATTACTCAGCATTTAACTCTAGGGGAGCTAAGTGTTGCCGGCCCCAGCGGGCTCGCTGCCTCTCCCGGCTGTCCAGGCACACGGGCATCCCATGCCAGATGTCCCCCCGGGGCGGAGCGGCGGGTTTCAGCAGGGAGGCACCGCACGGTGGACCCGGCGGGGCATGCCCGCAGCTTTGGAGTGTGCAGTTCTCAGTTCTGTCATCACTCACAGTCTTCTGCCTGGACACAGGGCACGAGGGGCACTTTGCAGGCAGGTGATGGACCCCCTGCTTAGGGAAGGCAAGAAGCCGTCCGTTTAAAGATATACTCCATGGGAATAAATTTTAATTGACACTATTAATGCTGTACTAAGTACCAAAATTGGACTAGAAATTGCTCCCTGTGTGAGCCCGGTTTGAATCCTAACCACACAGACAGAACGCATTCTGAAATAAAACCACCTGCTAAACGGTTGAGTTACCATGATCTGATCCCCCAGGTAAGTGGGGACTTCATTTAACTGCAGCGACTGCTTTCGAGTTCTAGGAAGACCAGTGTGAGTACAGCACAGCCTGATTGCTACAGCCTGTTTGGGAGGTGGAGTGGCACAATTGCAGTAGGTCTCCAGTTTGCTAGGGAAGATTTCAGGCCCCAGGTGGATGTGAGATGTGAGTAGTTTCACAGGGAAGAAGAGCCTGTCTGAAGTGTGTGTGTGATCAATCTTGGGTAAGAAAGCTGATACCCTAGAGCAGCGGTTCTCAACCTGTGAGTCACGACGCCTTTGGGGATGGAACAACCCTTTCACAGGGGTTGCCTAAGACCATCTTGCATATCAGATATTTACATTACGATTCATAACAGTAGCAAAATTACAGTTATGAAGTAGCAATGAAAATAATTTTATGGTTGAGGGTCACCACAACATGAGGAACTGTATGAAAGGGTCGCTGCATTAGGAAGGTTGAGAACCACTGCCCTAGAGGAAAGACTGCTTTAAGTTTTAAGTGGTCTTTATTATTATGACAGTAGTGTTATTATACCTAAATTTGTTGAGTGCTTAAGTATGTGTGGTCATAATTCTTAGTGCTATTGTTTCATTATCTCAACAACCCTAGGAAATAGGTGCTGTAGTTATTCCCATTTTAGAGATGAGGAAATTAAAACCCAGAAAGATTAGGAAATTTATGGATTATTAATCACTCAAATGCAAAAGTTTGAGCCCAGAGAGGCCTGGGAGCTGGGGCTAGACAGACAACACATTTAGTGTTGATGATCAGGGACCTTCTAAAGTTAGACATGAAGGTGTAGCATTCATAAGGGAGGGGATTTATGGAGTCATAGAAAGTTTTTCACCATTCACTTGACCAGGAATCTTACCGATTCCTTAGTGTTTGTTGCTGAACTTGCTGTAGGTGACATTATGGGGTGTGCCATCACAACATGGTACAGGTGACACCTAGTCTGTACCATCACAGCGTGGATGGTATAATAATCTAGCAAAGTGGCTTTCAGACTTGAGCATGCATCAGAATAACCTGAAGCTTCCTTTTGTAAGACACAGATTACTGCCTCCCACCTGAAGTGTCCCGATTCAGTTGGTCTAAGATGTGGCCTGAGAATCTGCATTTCTAGTAGGTTCTCCTGGGATGCTGTTGGTGTGGTCCGGGACCCCACTTTGTGAGCAACTGGCCAAGAAGGTGAGGTGGGCATGAACTAGAAAATCATCCCAATGAAGGGTACATTACAAACTGGTGGGAAGGAAAGGTGTACGTGAGAGCTTGTGACAAGGACTCCTGATCCTGAGTAGGAGCAAGAAGGCAAAGAGCTGGCAATGGAAGGATTTGTGGGGATTAACAGGGGAAACATAGGAGGGGACATCTGTCAGAAGTAACCGCATGTGTAAAGGTCCTATAGCAGCCAAGATAAGGGACTCTTCTAGGGATGCAAAGAAGGGTAATGTTGGGAGTGTGAAATAGTACAGTGATGAGGCTGCCTGGGCAGACAAGCGCCAGAGCTGGCAGCCCACAAAATGGGTGATTTTAGCTATGGTTTAATACTAGGGTGAGGCAGTGTTAATGATGAGTGGGTATGCCACGTCTGAGCCACTTGGCAGGGAAAAATGTCACAGGGTTTCTGATTGATATATGAGGATGCTGAAAGTGGACTCCCTCAACAGTGACACCTGTGATTTCTTTCTCTGCTTTTCCTAAATAGTAATCTCCCCGTATCTGTTACCAGTAAATTCTCACCTCTGAAAAAACCATCCATACTCCCAAATTACACACACACACCGTTAGCCAGCTCAATGTGATGTAGTAATGCTGCCCTGTTCCTCAGGTTTGTTAGTCTTTCTCATTCTGCTCCTTACATCTTTCCCAAAGTCTATGTTGCTTTCTCAGGCCTAGACTTTCTTCTTGCCACCACATAACTCTTCTGCACCATGTCTTAAAGGATGACCGACCAGATGCCAACTTGCATTGTACTTGAGTTCTTTTCTGTGTGTATGTTTTTTTCCCCTCAATGAAATTCTGACTCCTGAGGGCAGGGATTATGTTTTAGATGTTTTAGCCCTTGTGCTTAAAGCAGTGCTCACTGGGAGAGCTCAGTAACTACCTGCTGTAGTGCATCGAAAATCATGCCAGCCCCCTAGGTGGTTCCCAGGCAGAGACTCAGCTTGTGTTACCCTTAGTGTTTTTGTTTTTTAACACACATACAGTTTAAAAAGTCAAATAGTTGCTGCAGGGTTTGGTAGGTTAAATATGTGTCCTGTGCCATCATTTCCTCTACCCAGAAGCAAGTACTTCACTTTTATCTGATTGTTTTCCTATTTATCTTTGTGCCGCTGAGTCACCCGCCTCCTGATTTTTGTGTTGTAGGTATTACCTAGTGACTTTGTTCTTTGGTGGGTTGTTTATTGTCTTTTCTTTTCACCCCACACATGCTTGTCAACTCCTATGTAGAGGTGGTATTATCTTGGAGAGATCAACGTTGAGTGTTTACAAGTATGACTATGTAAATTATGTTCAAAGTGAGTCATGTCATATGTTTCTTTTTGTTTTCTCTGGAGGTAATGATAGGCTGGCTTGTTAAATTTGCTTTACTTTGTGCAGTGATGGACCCAACTCCAGACACTTTGCCAGCTGTATCTGCCTTCCTCCACCATGTCCATTAGCAGGATGCCGCCCTGTCAGCAAGGCATCTTGAAGAAGAGCCTCTGGAGCCTTCTACCGAGCCTGGCCCATGTGCTTCAGTCCCCTCCCTGTTGGCCTAGAGCTGCTCTCTGCAGGGCTCCCATTTCCTCACTTCCTCTTTTCTTGTTTTACACCCTGGTTTGGTCGTGTGGCAGTAGGTGAATTTTGAAGTATCTTTTTCTGCCTTATACCTGTTGTATTAGTAATGTAGAATTCTAGAAAAAAATATTCCTTCAGAGTACTTAAGGCATTGATCCATGCCTTTCCACCTTCCAGTATTATTGAGGAGTTTCAAGCCAGTCCTTCTTCTGGAAGATGGTAGGGTCTTCTTTTGGTAGTCAGTGTTTATACAGTCCCGGCTCTCTGCCCCTGGCTCTGCAGGACTGTCCTTCCTCGCCTCTCATGCTGGGTGGCCTCAGTAGTGGCTGTGCTCACAGCCTGCCTGGCAGCTGAGCAGAAGTGCCACGGTTCACATCTGGGCCCTGCATTGCACATCTGGGCCTTGCATTGAGCTGCAAGTGTCAGTTGCTGCTGGGATTTTCTTTCCCCTCTCCTTTGGTAACTAGCAGTGTTCAAAGTGATGGTATTCTTGGTGCAGAGACCCCACCTGTCCATCCAATTCATTTGAAATAAATGTAAAAGAATAACCCTGTGTTGTTTTAAGTCTCTGAGGGTTTGGGGTTGCTTGTTGCTTAACAAAACCTGCCCTGACCAGTTCATCCATGGTATTCAGTATATCCCTGGTATTCAGCTGTCCGCAGTGCTAGGCCTTGCTGTGTTTTATCCAGCAGGTTGGGTATTTTTGTGCTCTAGTAACCCAAGAACACTCACTCTTTAGTTTGGGGAATTTTCTTGAATTATTCTTTGGTAATCCTGCCCCTACCCTGCCATTTTCTGTTTTCTACTATTATTCTGAAATGGAATTGTCTGGACCAGTCCTTTGATTTCCTATTTTCTGCCACTTTAAAGTTTTGCTCTACTTTCTGGAAGCTTCTCCATCTTTGTATTTAGTCTCTTTGTGTGTGTGTGTGTGTGTGTTTTAATATTATCTTTGTTGTCCTTTTTCATGTGTAAGAGTTCTTCACCGTTTTCTCAGTTTCTTAAAAACTAAAACATGCTCTTAATTTCTTGGTTGTGTTCTCTTATCGATAATTTAGTTTCTTTGCTGTGTTTTTGCCTTGCTGAAGCGTCTCCTCTGTCCAGGTTGCTTTCCTGTGTCCTGTTCGAGGTTCTGCTCAGATTGTCTGACAATATGTGTGAGTCGGGGAGCTGAGGGACAGCGCCCCTTTGCTGTGAGCTGCTCCATTTCTTGGCAGGGCCTCCTGAGTTTAGTACCATAGGTTTGTCTTCCTAGGCTGTTGTGACAAGACTCTCCCAGGCCCCTGCGGGATGGGGAGGCATGGCATCTGCATCTTGGAGTTGGGTGGGGACAGGGTTTAGGGTTGAGGAGCAAGCCAATAACCCTGGGGATCTGGGTTCCCTTGTCTGGAGAATCCTGTTCCACCCTTTCTAGACATGGAACCATTAGTCTACTGTCAGGGTGGGCACTAGAACTGAAAGTTGTCCTGCTTTCTTTGAAAGCCAGACTTCCTGTCTTAGGTACTTCTTCATCTGATCCCAGATGCACTTGGCCTGGCCAGGCCAGTTCTCAATCCTTCTAGGTGCATATCGGCTGTTTGCACTGCCTGCCGTGGTCCAATGTTCTTCCCCTTCCTTTAGCCTTGTCCGTCTGACCTCCACCTCCCAGCAGCATTGTGTTACTGTCTGACCCTTACCCTTTTCCATGTCCATCTAGATTTATTCCTTAGACAACAAGAACAAAAAAGAAATCAGAAAGGGGGAAAACAAAAGACGTTTCTCACATTTCAATGGGATTTAGGAGCCATTCTCTTTTCACCTTCAGCTTTCAAAAACTAGAGTTGCAACAGGTGAAATTAGTCTATGTAATTTATGTAATCATGGATTTTCTTGCAGTGACATTTTAGTTGTATCTTTCTTTTCCTGTCACTGTTACTCCACTGAAAACAAAGACATAAAACCTGAACACCATATGGAAGAATGTTTTAGGGACATTAGTTTTTATATTTATGGTAATAGAGTTTACACTTCTTTGGGGTTGGGACTTTTGTTAGAGAAGAGTTTTGCTCTTAATAGAATCACCTCCATGTGACTGGCGATTGCCCTCATAAATTCACTCAGGAAACAATACCTGGCCTGCTGCCATGGAAGATAAGCAGCAAATTAGACATTATTATGATGCCAGCAGACTGTAAGGGGAAAGGATACTTACAAACAAACATGCCTGGACCAGTGGTGTTCTCAGACTTACCTGAGTATGAGAAGCAGCTTGGGCTTGTTCAGTGCAGGCTCCCAGGGTTCTTCTCCAACCTGTTGAAGAGGACCTGGGGATCTTCCCCCCTACCCCTTCCTCAGGGGTTGGAGGTACAGTCTGGAAATTATAGCGAACCTTCAACATTTTATTTGGAGAATTTCCATACCTACTTTCTGTCCTTTCTATTGAAAGAATAATTTAGTGAATACCCAAATACCCACCACCTGGGTTTACCAGTTGCTTGCATTTTTTCCACATTTGCTCTTTCTCTCACTCTTGTTATGTACTTTCTATTTTGGAGACAGAGTCTCACTGTGTGGCCCTTGGTAGAGTGCCGTGGTGTCACAGCTCACAGCAACCTCCAAACTCTTGGGCTTACATGATTCTCTTGCCTCAGCCTCCCAAGTAGCTGGGACTATAGGTGCCCACCACAATGCCGGGCTATTTTTTGTTGCAGTTGTCATTGTAGTTTAGCAGGCCCCGTCCACCACCCTCGTTGTATGTGGCTGGTGCCCTAACCACTGAGCTACGAGTGCTGAGCCTCGTTATGTACATATTATATATTTTGTTGTTGTTGAAATAATTGAAAGCTGCAGACATCATATACATCTACAAGGATAAAGGCATTTTTCCATATAATTTTATTACTATTATCATACCCTAAAAATTAACATAAATATCATCTGAATAAGTCCATATTTAAATTTTCCCCAATTGTACCTTTTATAGGCTTTTATAGCCTTTCTGTTTTTTTTCCTGTTTTTGTTTAAAATCTAGGATCTCTCGTCAAGATGTACAATTTGCATTTGGTGATTATGTCTCAAATGTTTAAGCCGTGTGTTTTTTTTGTTTGTTTGTTCATTTGTTTCTTATAGCATTTACCATTTTTTGTTTGTTTGTTTTTTAAAGACCAATTGCTCTCGTGTCTCACATTCTGGATTTTATCTGATTGTCTCCTTGTGATTAAATTCAGTTAAGTATTTTTTATAATTCTGCTTGTTAATTGTCATCACAGCACGGGATAATGTCTGGTGGTCCCACTGTGAGTGACGCTGTGTGCAATGGCCTGGAAGGGGTGGCCTCTGCATAGCTTCATTTTAAAAGTCCTTTTTGCAGTGCATAATCGGTGTCCATTGAGGGTCCTTGTCAGGACTGGTTTCTGTGTTGCGGAGGGCACACAGTGATTTTTTATGTTTATTAACTGGCATCCTTTTGTAAAGAACTTTCCTTCCCTCTTTCTTCTCTGTCTGTGTATTAGTTTTCTGTGGCTGCCATAATGAAGTACCACAAACTAGATGACTTTAAAACAAGAGAAATTTCTGCTCACAGTCCTGGAGGCCAGGGTCTGAAGTGGAGGTGTTGGCAGGGCCGAGCTCCCTCTGAAGGCTCCTCCTTGGCTCCAGGTTGTTTTGGCTTGTGCCACCCTTTGCCTCTGTGGTCACGTGGCCTCCTCATCTTCTGTCTGCCAGTGTCTCCCGAGTATTTCTTATAAGAACATTTGTTACTGGAGTTAGGGCCCAACTGAATAATCCAGGATAATCTTTTTGTTTTAAGATCTTTGATTCCATCTGCAAAGATCCTTTTTCCAAGTAGGTCACATTCACATGTGCTAGGAATTGAGATGTAGGCATGTAGGCATTTCAGGGGGTCACCATTAAACTTACTATGCTCTTATTTTAAGCAGTGTGGACTAATGGATTCTTTTAGTCTCTGAGCACTTCCTTGATCTCTAGATGTTCTAGGCTCATCTTATTCTTTCTTCGCCCCAAACCTGGAATCAGGTTCAGGAAGTCCTTGTTCCTTTCAGTGGAGAACATTGTTTGGAAACCCAGGTCTGAGCACTGGCTGTACCCATAGCTCGTGGATCGTCATTCCTTCCAGACCTTTCAGTAGGCAGAGCCAGGAAATGTACATATTTTTCTTGCCTCATGTATTACCTTAGACATTTTTTTCAATCATGAGTTTATAGTGGAACCCTCAAATTAAACCATAACGTGTATCTTCCTTACCTTCTCCCATTGCCTTTTCTCCATAATGAAAATCTTGTTGCCAACAGTAGTATATACTCATTTATTCCTTACTATTTAGAAGATTTCTTTCTAGTTTATTTGCCCTTGAACTACATCCCACTAAGGAGGTGCGATTAAGTGTATTATGTTCAAAGGTTACTTGAATAATTTTTTTTCTGTGGCTTACACAAGTTCATTTTTCGTTTTTGGTTTGTGTTCAATTTTAGAGTTTTCTTTTCTCTTTTCTGATTATTTAAAGCAGAGGTGTCCAACCTGTGCCCCACTGGCTGCATACTGATTTTGTGAGAACTTCTTTTGCGTATCTGTGCTGTCAGATATGTGTATCATGAAAAGTAGGTGTGGACCTCTTTTCTTGCTAACCAGTTTCATAAGTGTGTGTCTATTTAATGTGTGGCCCTAGACAACTCTTATTCTTCCAATGGAAAAAAAGAGAAAAAAAGGGCGGCGCTCAAAGGAGTAGGGCGCTGGCCCCATATGCCGGAGGTGGTGGGTTCAAACCCAGCCCCAGCCAAAAACTGCAAAAAGAGAGAGAGAGAGAGAGAGAGAGAAAAGAAGATTGGACACCCTGGTTTAAATTATGTAAACCATTTTCAAAAAGTCAAAACGTACCAAACGTATCAAAAATTATGCTGAGATGTCTCACTGCAGTCTGTAGCCTCTCCACTCGCTCCCCTCCTTTATAAGCTGGTTATATCCATCGTGTTTCATTTTGCATGCATCTGTGTGTATATATATGCACACACTATTTATTTTTACTGCAGAGATAGAATACTGCATAGATTGTTTTGCATGTTTTTTCCCCCTGCTTTCTTGGGAAGAAATGTGTGTCAATTTATGGGGCACCTTCCTTTTGAATGGCTGCGTAGTACTCCTGTGAGCTTGTGCTACAGTTTTCTTGATCAGTCTTCTCCTAAGGAACGATATTTAAGATATTTCAGATATTTTACCGTTACAAACAGTGCAGTGAATAGACTTCTGCAGAGCAGCAATATATGAGAGTCGCTCTTTCCTCTTCTGTAGTGTATTGATGTTTTCATTTTCACCCATACCTCCTTGTTATTTAAGAGTGAAGTTAATCATCTTTTAGAATGTCTAAGGCCCTGTGAACTGTTTATATGTTTGCCCATCCCCTCATTATAAAGATCTCCTGGTGCATTGGGATGTTAGCTGTCCTTTGCAATGTCAGCTGCACTATTTTTTCAAGCCTGGTAATGGTATAAAACCAACATGTACTTGGTCTTTGTTCCTGGCATAGAGTTCCTGAAATGGGTAGAATTTTCTGAGTGACGGGAATGTCTTTTGTTATTCATGGGACACACCCCCCCCCCCCAATGTACCTGAGTTTATGCTAATGGGGTGACCTAGTCTGGAATCCCTTCCTAGCCTCAGGATAGGACTGAGCACCAGAAAGAACTAGGGGTTACAGGGTTGGAACTCAGCCCACCTACTGACCTCCAGGAAGGGGTGCTGGAGGTTGAGCTCTGTAAAAGCTCTTGAACAGTGGGGTATGGAGAGCTCTGGGCTGGTAAGCATACAGGGGTGGTGTGCTGGGAGGGGTTGTACCTAGAGCGGGGGACACGGCAGCTCCCCAGCTCTTCCTAGACCTTGTCCTATGCATCTGTTCCATTTGGCTATTTCTAAGCTATGTCCTTTATAATAAACTGGTAATTGTTAGTAAACTAATCTCTTGAGTTCTGTGATCTAGCCTAGTAAACTGTTCAGCCTGAGGAGGAGGTCATGGGATCCCCAGATTTATAGCTGTCAGTCAGGAGCAGCAGCCCCAGGTCATTACTGCTGTAATTGATTCAAATTGTTGGGTGTCCAGTTGGTGTGTGGAGTTGGAGAATTGGTTGTTGGTTTGGGAAAGCCCGGTAAACATGGGGCTTAGGACCTGGGAGTGTTTATTTCAACAGTTTTCCTGTTTCCCCAAATAGCTGTTAAAAACTGGACAAGGTAGTGTGGTACCATCACAGAGATGAGATCTGGGACTTTGAAGGAACAGGATGCCTTCAAGGCCTACAGTGTTGTGTTGGCATTTAGTGGCTGGGCAGGATTTGGGTAGTGGGTTGAAGGTGAAGGTGATGGCGTGAGCAGAGGCAGGAGGTGGCAGGCTACTTGGACTAGGAGTCTTTGGGACCCATAAAGGCAGAACATGGACGTCTGACCTGACATAGACTTGATTCAGTGAGAATTCATGTAGCGTGGGAAAGGAGAGACTTTGATGAACAGGTTTAAGGTGTATGAACATTAGGGCAGGGCACAGTAGGATAAATTTTGCATTTTTGAGTGTACAGCATCCGCCGTAGCCAGAACAGCGTGCTCTGCCGTGTGCATCTCTCCTGTGTACCTGCCACCACAGCTATTGGTGGATTTTAGTCTTGGTGACTAGTGGTGCTGTGTCTGCGTGTTTATGTTCCCTAAGGTTGACATGTTGAAACCAAATCCCCAAGGCGATGGCATCACGAGGTGGGGCCTTTGGGAGGTGATTAGGCTGGGTGTGGGTGGGTAGGAAAAGTCCTTATTAACGGGATTCTCTAACCAGTATTTCCCAAGGGAACTCTGTGGCCTGTTTTGTATTCGAGCCTGCGGGGAGAAGGTGCCACCTATGAATAAAGAACTGAGTCCTCACCAGATGCTGAATTTCCCAGCGACTTGGTTGATCTTGGACTTCCCGGCCTCCAGAACTGTGAGAAGTAAATTTCTGTTCATTAGCCACCCATTCTGTGGTATTTCACTACAGCATCTGATAACTAAGATAGCCAAGAATTCAAGCGCATGTGTGGTATTTAGTTGGAGAGGCGACTAGCCTCATCCTATCAGGAATAGATTCTCTATGTGTACTGAGCCCACATTAATGCCTACTTCAGGGTTGGCCCTTTTGGGAAAGGAGTGGTCTCATTTACTCTGATCCAACCCATCCTGTAACTTGGTACAAAGACATCTAACCTTCTGATTAATTTTTTCCTCCACTTGTAAGATGGAAATACTATGTTCTCCTACACCTTACAGATGATTTCTTTAAAGAGATGAGAGCTTCCGTTGGTGCACCACAGGGGGAAAGGAGAAATTTCCAGGTGTGGTTGCTCTAAAGTAGCCTGTGACATGGTGGGTTCCCCAGACAGGGAAGGCAGTGGCCACAGGCACGTAGGAGCTTCTCTGAAGGGGGTGAGGGAGTCCTCACTGCTCTTTCATTTAGAAGGGCAAAGAGTGAATCTGAAGGTAATCCATCAGTTTCTTTCTACTTTTCAGTTAGGCTTTTATGCCTAATGCCAAGGGTTGCTCTTTAATAAATAATAAAGTAGCAGTAGAAAACATTTGAACTTCGTCAGAGTCGTCGGTTTTTCAGAAGGAGTCTAAACGTGCTGGAAAATGAAAACAATTTTGTTAGGAGGGTGAGATCTTGGAATGTTTTTGTTAATATCTTTGAATGTTTTTATAGTATTTTTAGAATTCAAAAAGAAAACATGCTGGTTCAAAGTTAGAATTTAGTTGGTGTATATACTGTAGGTGACCTGGTTTCCTTTCTTTCTTTCTTTCTTTTTTTTTTTTTTTCCACATTTGAGCAGGCAGTTGGGTTATATCAACAACAGAAAGTTGAAGGTGTAGGTGGCTCAGTTGTGATCAGGGAAAGAACTAAATTAATGTGCTGCCCTTCAAGGGGCCAGTGACAGCTCTTGTAGAAATGGTCGTTAGCACTGAATAATGGGGCCTCATAAACTTGGGTGGTTCTTGGCAAAACTTATGCAGCCAAACAGGATCTTCTTTTCTTCCCCTTAATTCCTTTTGCTGCTCTGTAGAATTTATTTCTAATTCCCTGTTCCTTACCTACACACCAGTGCAATTACTTAAAAGACAAAATTTCTATCCCAGATTCTTAATACAGTAACTCCCCCTCCCCCAGCAATGCAGGTGCTGAAATGCAGCCCTCACTTTGGGCAGGAGGAGAAACCTGTAATAACCACTCTACTGTTCTGGAGTGAAGAGTGAGGGGGGAGGTGCTCTCTGCTCTTTAAAGATAGGGAAACTGAGGCACAGAGCAGGCAAACACCCTGCCCCCAAGTTTCAGTCTGTCCACAGTGATTCTTGGGTGGCATAGAGGGACCAGAAGAGACCTCAAGCTCCTCCTACCCTATTTCTTAATGTTATGACATAACGTAAAGTTTATCATCTTAATCATTTTTAAGGGTACAGTTGTTTTATGTTATTTTATAATCAGCTTCCAGAACTCTTTGCTTTTCCCCAGCTGATACTCTGCA
Organism: Nycticebus coucang; assembly: GCF_027406575.1. NCBI lineage: Eukaryota > Metazoa > Chordata > Mammalia > Primates > Lorisidae > Nycticebus > Nycticebus coucang. Next base: position 100,735,245 of record NC_069783.1, on the reverse strand, counting down.
CTTGCTAAATAGCATCCCACTGTCCCAAGTTCCTGGGAACCACCATTCTGCTTCTGTCTCTGCGAATGTCACTGCTCAGGGTACCTCATATAGAGAAATCATACAGTATTTGTTCTTCTGTGATGGGTCTATTTCACTCAGCATCGTGTCCCCAGGGTTGATCCGTGTTGCAGCATGTGTCAGAATTTCCTTCCTCAAAGGCTGAATAATATTCCATTGTGCGGACAGACCACATTTTGTTTATCCATGCAGCTGTCTATGGACACTTGGGGTTTTCCACCTTTTGGTGATTGTGGTAGTGCTGCTATGAACCTGAGTGTCCAAGTACAGGCATCTCTTCAAGTCCCTACTTTCTGTTATTTTGAGAATATACCGAGAAGTGGAGTTGCTGGACCACAGTGTACTTAACGCTGTGAGGAACAAGCACACTGTTTCCATCCACAGTGGCTGCGTGATTTTGCATTCCCACCAGTAGTACACAGTGTGTCAGTTTCCCCACCTTGTTGCCAACACAAACTGTGTTTTAAAATTTGGTTATTGTGGTAGCCATCCTAACGGGTGGGAGGTGGGACTGTAGGCTTTTCCTGAAATGTGTCCAGAAGGAAATGTTCCCTTGAGGCAGCCTTGTTGGGTGCCTGCAGGTGGAGAGGACCAGGAGGTATTTGGAGGATTAGATTTGGGGATATTTCCTAGTATTGTCCTTGTCTTGTGGGTGGCCCATCTGCCTCCTGTCTTCCTCTTCGGCCCTTCCTCTCTCCCCTTCTTATATCCTTTAAGGTGGCTAACGGGGGAGGGGGCAGTGCAGTGGTCCCAGGTGGCCCGTTATCAGCTTGCCTCAATTGAAGCCCCCATAGCCTCAGTTTCCCCAGCTTAGGTGGTTAGAAGGCCCATGTCTCTATCAGGACAGTAGTGTTCTTGCCAAGCTGCTGTGCGCTGTGTCTGCAAGGTCTCTAGTGGTTCCAGGTGGAGCCTGGAGACACAGATTTGCCTGCCGCATGCGTAGGGCACCAGCCTGACCCTTCCCTGCCAGGAGTTGCCCCTGCCCGGCCCTCCCAGAGGCCACCGAGGCACCCGTGCCCTCACCCCCACCCCCAGCACATGCCTGGCCTTGCTGTGCCGTTCACTTTCACCTTCCATCCTCCACACCCACAAGCCTCCCTCGCCTGCAGTTTACCTGTGCCACACACGCTCATGGATTCTGCCATGAGCAGAATCTGAAGGCTGGCTTTGTCAGGCTGACCTCCAGGAACAGCTGTGACTCAGGGCCCGTCTACGTGATGGCCACGTCACTGGAGAGGATGAACCTAGAGCACCAGTGCTCTTTTAGTTGGGGTGCCGCAAATGGGGTCACACTGTGGGCATTGTGGCTTGGAGGAGGGTTTCCCTGCCTGCTTTCTGTCTGCCTTCGAACCCAAGATGAAAAGACTGGCTTAAAACTGTCAACTGTCGGTAAGATTTTTTTAAACTCCCATTTAAAAATAACAAAATAATGGTAAAATATAAGGTGCTCATTGTGGAGAGTGAATTACAACGAAGGTAAAAATCACAATCTTCATAACTTACGCATATTAAAATGCATTCTTGTCCACAAGTATCTATGTAGGCAGATGTTCCTTTTTGCCTTCAGGAAAGTTTGGCCATTTGTAAGCTCTTGTGAGGTTTGTTTCCATGGATTTTCTCTGTAGCGTTCTACATAAAGGTCTAGTATCAAATACATTAGTAACAAAACTTTTCAGCAGCAAGCAGTAAAATTAGCCTTAAAGCCATAATCCAGCTTTTAAAAAAATTTTCCCTTTGTCTTTTGCACTAATGCATAAGATGTGTACATTTTTTCACCATGTTCTTCATGATAATGATATACTTTCTAAAAGAAATTAATACAACTTTGCATGTTATATTGTATCTTAGCATTCTGCTTTTGGTTGGATGATGGTTCCTTCCTTTAGAAGCTGTGGTGAGAAGTCTGAATTTATTTTTTCTTCCTAACTAGTACTGCTTTATTTATTTTTTTTTGCCCAGCTTTCCTTTTGCCTTTTACGTTATAAAAGTAGATTCAGCAGCGGTTATGCTCAAACTTAATAGTGGTGTGCAACAGAGCTGGTGCCTGTCTGGGTTTTCAGCACAGGTGCCATCACCTGTTAGTACTGTGCGTGCCTTGCTCCGACCGAGGAACTGAGTGGGCCAAGAGGAAGAGCACAGGGTGTGGACCCATAAAAAATGAGGTCCCTGGTGTGACTTGAACCTCACCAGTGAGGGGCCCACAGGAAATGCTTTGCTCTTCCCACAGTTCTCCTTGTCCAGTGCTGGGCTGAGACAGATTTTCCCCTTTTCTTGCTCTCTTTTTCTTCAATGAACCTCATCTTTGCACCGAAACACTCAGGAGATGCATTCATTTGGTAGGCTCAGGGCAAGTCTATTCTGTTTGCTATAGTTTGAGAGAAAATGTTGCCACATTTCTTTAGGTTGAACCTACCTCAGTTTTCAGCAGATAAAAAGCAAAGGAAATAATGTGGCAGCATCTTCTATCATACCAGGCCAGGCACCACAGGAAGGACAGGGAAGGAGAGTGTACTTCTTGTCACTTGATCTTGGTAGTGTGATCTGTAAGTTCAAAGTCAGTTTTTGCAGTCTGGAGAGCAGAAGTGGTCTGGCATTTTTCTTTCTTCCTGCTCTCTAATTTGAGGCTGTACTCTCTATTTCAGGTTAAGAGATTTTTTTTTTTTTTTTTTTTTGCAATTTCTGGCCAGGACTGGGTTTGAACCCACCACCTCCAGCATATCCAGCCGGCGCCCTACTCCTTTGAGCCACAGGCACCGCCTAGGTTAAGAGATATTTTGAAGTTCACTTGTTAAGTGGTAACAGGGTGAACTAGAACCTGGAGTGATATGTATGAGTGGACTGTGTTTACAAATTTGTTGGCATCCTGGTTCTAATGACAGCACATGATTTTCTCTGGTGAAGATTTGCAGGCAGTGTGCCTCAATTTCAGCTCTAAAAATTGGTCTTACACTTATTCTTATTAATAATGTACATTATCCAGGCAGCTTTCTCTCTGTAGGACTATTGCTGCCAAGTGTTAAGTTGGAGAACCTGATATCTGGGGCCCAAGGCACTTGACAGTCAAGGGTAGTTTATAATTTGGACAGTCAGGTGCTGAGGGTTATTGAAATTGTGTATATCTTGGGGGCTTAATTTTAATTCTTAGTTTTTACAACCAATATGGTAGCTTGTGGAAAGCCTGGCTCCCTTCCATCTGACCCTGTTTGCCTTCCCATTGATCACCCATTGACAGTTTAGTACTACATGGGTGAATCACCCTTTTGTCGTGTTGTGTGTGTGTAGAAAATCTTTAGGTGCTTTCAAAATGTAAATGGTTTCACACCATTGATTTTTCTGTGGTTTCCGTTTTTACTTTATATGTGAAGGAAACCTTTCAATGCAGATATCCACCTCATCAACATAGTAGCACGGAGCTCTGGTAGATTTATTTTTCATATATACATATTATTTTTCATATATATACATACATGCATACACACACACACACACATATATATATGTTTTGTTTTTTTTTTTTTTGAGACCGTCTCATTTTGTAGCCCTGGGTAGAGTGCTGTGGCATCATAGTTCACAGCAGCCTCAAACTCTTAGGCTTAAGTCAGGTGTCCTCAAACTGCGGCCTATGGGCCACATGAAGCGGTATGAATTGTATTTGTTCCCATTTTGTTTGTTTTTTACTTCAAAATAAGATATGTGCAGTGTGCATAAGAATTTGTTCATAGTTTTGTTTTTTTTAAACTATAGTCCGGCCCTCCAACGGTCTGAGGGACAGTGAATTGGCCCCCTGTTTAAAAAGTTTGAGGATGCCTGGCTTCAGTGATCCTCTTGCCTCAGCCTCATGAGTAGCTGGGACTACAGGCACCTGGCACATGCTCAGCTAGTTTTCCTATTTTTTGTAGGAAAAAATGATCTTACTTTTGCTCAGGCTGTTCTCTAACTCCTGAGCTAGGCAATCCACCCACCTCAGCCTCCCAGAGTGCTAGGACTACAGGCATGAGCTGCTGCGCCCAGGTGCTCTGGTAGATTTGTATCATTAGTGTATTTTTATTTAAATGAAAAGGTTTCACAAGAGTGGGGGCTTCTAAGTGGGAAGTTTGGTGTCTCTACACTGTTGTTCTTACAGCCTTCCTGAGTAAAACCCCTTAAGGATAGAGCACTGTATTTAGGACTTTAAAGCTTTACCCTGAAGCCTGTCTTGGGGTTTGATGGTTAGTCCTGTTGAAGTTCTTATTGTAGTATTCATTGCTCGGTAACTCTGAACTTGCAGAGTAACTTTGAGAGTACTGTACTGGATGAATGGGATAGGGGTTCTGTCCTGGTTGTGAAGGCAGGGACAGGAGCAGACAGAAAGCTCCACAGTGGTAACAGGGTAGGATCTGGGAGAACGTCTGAGAGGGGCTGAGGCCATGCAGGCCAGGAGAGGTGCAGAGTAGAGCCCTGAGGAGAGGCCCAGGGCAGGGTGGGGGTTTGATGTCAGTAATTGCAGGAGTTCAGCATTGCAACGGGGAGTCGGGCTGGGGAGTGAGTAGTGGGAGATGGGGTAGAAGGGTGGCAGCAAGGCCTCATTACCAGGGTCCCTTGGGTGTCCTGCTCATGTGCATGGGTGAGAGTGCCCAGGATCAACCTGTGGTTGGAAAGGGTGCTCTGCTGGTACAGTGCCAGGGGAAGCCGGGGAGTGGCACTGGGCACCCTGTTATATGTTTATAACAGAGTACATAAATATATGCGGGGGTGCATGCTCAAGGTGGAGGAGCAAGCCAGGTGCTGGTGACTGTGTGGGCCTGTGCTGCACAGTGCGAAGGGAACCCGAGGCTCTGCTCTCAAGATGTGCCCAGGCCAGCCCACAGACACCTGGTGCCACTCAAGGTCTGTCAGCACTGCCCTGCTGTCCATCAGAGATGAGAGCCATGATAATCAGGTGATAATTATTACATGGTCAGGAAGTGCCAAAGGCTTTAAGAAGCTGGAAGGCCTTCTGTGGGTTGGGAGGGGTAGGGGCCGGGTATACTCAGAACTACATTGCCCTGCCTGTCGCCATACTAGAGGAGGGGGCTGGGCGGGATAGGAGACTGGCAGGGAGGGCCAGAGCCAGGCGTGGGTTAGGGTGGGGGAGTGTACCCCTCATGGCGCCCCAACACAGGTGCTGGGAAGGAGATTGTGACACTGCTGTATATACACATGCACACACTTTTTGCCTCATCCTTTTTCATTTTTTTCTTTATTTATCTTTGTTGTAATGAACATAATATATAACAGTACATAAACATGGAGGGGTGCAGGCTCAAGTCTTTTAGATAATTGGAAGTGGGCAGTCAAAATGGCTTGGAGACTTTTGAGCTGGAAAGTGACAAAGACATCAGCTTTTAGGACAAACCATCTGGTAAGAGGGAGCAGTGCCACCTGGAGATGGCAGAAACAAGGACCTCCAAGGAGCTGGTCTGGTGCTGCCATGGCCAGGCCCAATGTGGCGCAGGTGCAGAGGGGGGGACACAGGAAGGCTGCACTGTAGGACCTGGCAGGGGCTGCCTGGACGGTGCAAGGAGGGAGGAGAGGCCCCTAGAACTATAGTGCTGCAGTGGAGGAGTGTACTCAGAGGGCTCTTTCTGGTACTTGTCTTGACTCTGACCAAAACACAGACTGTCCTGAGAGTGTCTGAGCAGGTGAAAGGACAAAGGTGGCCTTCCTACAGTGCAGGTTCTCAAATGTGGCTGCATCAACATCACCTGGAGCCTCACTGACACCTAGGTAGGTGGGCCCCACCCCAGGTTTCTTATTAGCCCACGCTGTAGTAACAATACTGTATAATGAGCTTGGAAACACACGTTTACAGTTCTGGAGGCTGAAGTTCAAGGTCAGAGCTGGCAATTGTGTATCAAGAGTCCTCACCTTCTCCTTGGACCCTTCTTTCAGGGAGGAATGGATGGGGAGACTCCCCAGGGTTTCTTTTTAAGGGCACTGATCCCGTTCATGAGGCCCCACCCTTATGACCTAATCACCTGCCACAGGCCTCACCTCCTGATACCATCTCATTGGGGGTAAGGATTCAAGATACGAATTTTGGGGAGACAAATACTCAAATGACAACAGAACCCTTGGGTGGGACCTAAGAATCTGCACTTCCTGCGAGCTCCCAGGCAGTGCCACTGCCAGGTTCAGGGGCATGCTTTGTGCAGCTCTCATCTGAACAGCTGTTTGTCCTGTCCACCGACCAAGTTCCATGTAGAAAGAAGTTGTTTTTTATGTCATACCCAGGCTTTTAAAATAGAGTAGTAAATTTTCTTGACGTAGTTAAGTAAATGGTTTTGCATTTCCTAGAGAATTTTAATTTATAACTTAATTTACTATTAAGTACAATTTGGGGGATTTTACATTTTAGTTTGGAAGGATGATATCATCCTACCTGAATTAGACTAAGTCAGCATCTTCTACAAGTGTTTTTTCAACCTTTTTTTGTCTCATGGCACACTTGAACCTATAGGTAAACTTCCATGGCACACTTTATGTTGATCAAAAAAGAGTAAGAAAAAGAATATACTTAGCATGCTTTGGATTTCTTTTGAAAGTAATTTAATTAAGGATCTTTGAACGTTTTTGCAGCACACCTAAGATCCTCTTATGACACACAGGTTGAAAATCACTGTTTTACAGACTTGCAAGATGTATTTAAACTTTCTTATTGCGAGTTGCAGAAATTAAAATAATATGAACGTGTAGAAAGTTATCTTACCTCCTATCCCCTAGACTTTCTTCTAGAAAAAACAAGTATGTATAGTTTTAAAAATGTATATTGTCTTTAAAAGCAAAACATTGACTTTGCTGTATGAATTACTCTCTAAGTTGCCCTTTTTACTTAATGTTGTCATTTTATGTGTAAAGACTTTTTAAAGATCCACATGTCATCTGCAAAACCCACCGTGTCCTATACTTTTAGCCACCCTAAGTAACATCTTAGGGCAAAATATTTTCCCTGGGAATGTTATTAGGCTTTTACCAGGTAAGCCTGTGGGAAGATGTGTGGTTGACAAGGGTCTCACAGCTGCATTTCTGAGTCTTTCAGCAGGGGGTCTAAGGAGGGCTCTCTCCTCCCTGGAGGTCTGGCTTCCTGGAGGGCTGAGAACAGGGAGTTCTGTTAAGCTGGTGCCCTTTGCTTGAGGCTATGGAGCATCCCAGTGCATAGGGCCTGCTCAGGTGCCCAATTTGCCCTTTTATATGGGGCATTTATCATCATCCTGTGTAACCCCCTCGCACTGGCATGGGCCTGCAGGCTGTGGACAGAGGGCTAAGGCTTCTAGGCAAGGTGCAGGGTTTGGGACTAAGGCTTTTTCATGTCAGGGAGTGGATGTGCTTGTCATGTTTCCTGGCCTTTTAGTGGGAACCATCCGCTTTCTTATGTGAAGAACTAAAACCAATGATACCTTCTAATTTGAACCTTCCAGTTAGTTTGCACAAAACTTTCTACACTTTGTTTTTGGTTTTCTTTTTGTTTTTGCTTTTTCCACTCACCAACCTCCCAAACTGTAAAACCAATGCTTTTCTTATTAGCAGGATAATGTATACTCTCATCTACTTTGCGAAAACACTTTCGTTAGGCCACCTTAGTTTATCCAAGGCAAGTGAAATACTTGCTGTTTTCCAGAGTGGTGGTGCTCTTTCCTAGGCACACGTGATGTTTTGTTTAGACGGGGGCTGGCAGCTCACGATTTCCCCAGGACTTGAGACCTGGCTCTCGGTCATCACTCGGCGCCAGTCTCTGAGCACACTGCACCTCTGCCCTGAGGAGCTGTGCAGATGTGCTTGGGGATGGGCAGGACCTCAGGCGTGCTGCAGGATGCTCCGAAGGGCTTTAGCCTTAGACCTGGCTTGACTTGAGGGCTCAGACTGGAGCACTGACAGATTACAGGTTAGTGACTGTTCCGGTTATGTTCTACTGCTTAACCAAAACTTAATGGTGAAAATAGCCACCATTTTATTACTCTTACGGGCTCTACGGGTTGGGACTTTGCAGTGGGTGGCTCATCTCTGTTCTGTGACTACTGAGACCTCACGTAGGATGAGTCAGGCGGTGGGGGCTGGAGTATCTGCTTGCAGAAGGCATCCTCGCAGGCAAGTCTGGCCCTTGAGAATGGCTCAGGACTGGCTGCTGAGCACCTGAAGGTGACCTGCCCTGCCTTGGGGTGGTTGGACTTCTCCGGTGGGGCCCCAGAGCTCTGAGATCAAGTGTTCCAGTGAATGAGGCAGAAGCACTAGCCACCTGTGACCATCTTCAGAAGTCACATAGTGTCCTATCTGCTCTTCTCTGAGGTCCAAGCAGTACGAGAGGACACAGAGACACACACCTCCGGCTCTCAAAGGGAGGTGCGTCAGAGAATTGTTCAACAGGTTTTAAAAGTGCCATCTTGGAGGCTCCCTTTATGTAACACACACAATGATCCTGTGTGGCTTTTCAGCAAGCACTTGGCAGACTGAGTTAGTGCTCATGTGAGGCTTTTTGATGCCGTTCACATGCTCAGAAGAGCTTAAGAGGAACAGTAAACAGTCCAGCGGCAGAATGTGTGCAAGAGCATCAATCTGGAACGTTCTCTGCTAATGATATTTACTATGTGCTCAAGGTGCCTTCTGTTTGTACAAGGTTTTGAATACTTCTTATAAATTAAAATATTCCTGCCCTGAGTGGTGGGAGAGTGGAATTGTTCCTTGCTGCCCTGACGCAGGGGACAACTTCCACATTCCAGCAGGGTTTGTTGCCTCCCTCCCTCACCCTCACCAGGCACTCAGTAAGGGTGCTGTCACTCGAGGGGGGCAGGTTGGCGTACAGTCTCCAGTCTTCAGCACCAGGCACCAGTTTCATGGAAGACAGATTCTCCACAGACTGGGGTTGGGGGGACCGTTTGATATGAGTCTGCAAGCAACTGACAAGTTACGTATGTACAGTCTCAGTGCGTAAGACCTCATCACTAATGAGAATCTGTATTTATAGCCACTCCTCAGCACTAGCGTCACTGCCTCAGCACCACTGCAGATCATCAGGCGTTAGATCCTTGAAGGTGCAGTTTACAGTGGGGTTCTGGTATCTGGGAGACTCTAATGCCACCTGATCTGACAGAAGGTGGAGGGGAGGTAGAGCTCAGGCAGAGATGCAATCTGGAAAGCAGTTGTAAATGCAGATGAAGCTTCTTGTTGTAGGGCCCCATTCCTAAAAGGCTACCCTAACCACAGACTTAAAGGACACATTTGGAAGTGATCAAGATGTGAAGGTCTGCATATGGGAAGTGCTTAGCCCTGGACAGATGGTGCAGGCTTTGGACTGGGTGGCATGAGTGTGCATGGCCTCCAGCAAGTCACGGGATACCTCCTGGTGGCCATCTTTTTTTATGAGCTGGCAGTGTTGCCATGGTGCGTGGTTAGAAACAGTGAGCATACAAGGCCGTCACAGGGTAGGTGCTCAGTAAAGGCAGTGATGTTGGCATTGCTGCTCTTACTGGGCATGTTCCTTGGTGCTGTCATGAGATCAGTCAGGCAAGCGGCCACCACCTGCTAGCATATAGTGGTTAGTGTCTCCTTCTAAGAATCCTTTGCCACCTGAGCGCCATGCATGTCTCTGTCTCACCGCTGGTTGGTGCTGGCCTTCCAAGTTCTAGGTGTCAGTTTTTATCTGCCTGTTAGACACATCCGCGTGACCCTCCATAAGATGCCTTGAATGCAGAGGCACTGATCCCAGATTGGCACCTCTGCCCCAGCCGTCCTCTGCTTCTGGTGTTCTTGTCTTGTGACATCACAGTCCTCACCCCAGAACCCCCTGCTTTACTTTCTGCCCACCTTCTCCCTTGCCAGCCTGCCCCAAATGCACCTGCTTCCAGATGTGCTCACATGCAGGCTGGGGCATCTTGTTGCTCATCATCACACTCTGAATTGTGGCTCATTGCCCACTGCTGATCAAAGCCTAGCTTTCTTGGAGTAATATAAAAGGATCCACAGTGGTACCCATATTTGGTTCATTAATAGACTTTCCTGGGGCTTGCTAAGAAAACCAGCCTGGCCCATCTGGACCTTGCAGCCTCCTCTTCCTGCCCAAGAGGGCCTCTGCTAGCATTTCCCCTTCCCAGGCTCCAAGGATACCTTCTTCCAGTCCAGCCCTCCTGAGTGCATGTGGCCCACATGCACAGCTTGGTGACCTGCATCCTTCTCTTTACTCTCTAGGACTCAGTGGGCTGCAGGCTTTCCCCCTCTGGTATGTGTCAGAGATAAGTAGGTGGCTGCTGGCTCTTTCCTGTCAAGGACAAGAACTCCCTGGGTCAGAATCTTCCCGGCCATTCTGGTATTCCATATAGCAAGGGTCATCAAAGTATGGCCCACAGGCCAAATCCAGCCCACTGGACCAAAGAAAGTTTTAATAATTTTTTTTTTTTTTTTTGTAGAGACAGAGTCTCACTGTACCGCCCTCGGGTAGAGTGCCGTGGCGTCACACAGCTCACAGCAACCTCTAACTCTTGGGCTTACGCGATTCTCTTGCCTCAGTCTCCCGAGTAGCTGGGACTACAGGTGGCCTGCCACAACGCCCGGCTATTTTTTTGTTGCAGTTTGGCCAGGGCTGGGTTTGAACCCGCCACCCTCGGCATATGGGGCCGGCGCCCTGCTCACTGAGCCACAGGCGCTGCCCCAAGTTTTAATAATTTTTAAATGAGTTCAGAAAAAGTCAAAAAAGAATTCTACAGTAGAACCTCTGTAAGTTGACCACCCAAAGGACTATAACAAACTGGTCGATATATGGAGGTGGTTAACATAAGGAACTAGGCCTACTGTGCTGATGTGTGCGTGTGGTGCATATCTGGTCTGTGAAACTTAAGTCAACTTGAGGTGGTCAGTGTTGCCAGGCGGTCATCTATGGGGGGTCTACTGCAGTGGTTCTCAACCTGTGAGTCGCAACCCACAGAAACTGTTAAAAGACTGCGGCATTGGGGCGGCGCCTGTGGCTCAAGGAGTAGGGCGCCGGTCCCATATGCCGGAGGTGGCAGGTTCAAACCCAGCCCTGGCCAAAAAAAAAAAAAAAAAAAAACACACACACACACACAAAAAGACTGCGGCATTAGGAAGGTTGAGAATATTGGCCTACTGTATTTTCTCAATACCTGAAAATTGTATGAAATCCAAATTTCCATGTCTTTGAACAAGGCTATATGGGGGCTAGCCAGGCTTTTATGAATTGTTTTTCACTGTGTCCACCCTGCAGTGCTGAAGTTGTTTGGTTGCAACAGAGATCATATGGCCTGCAAAGTCTGAAGTATTTTCTTTCTGGCTCTTTTTACAGAAAGAATTTGCTGATTCTTGCCTCAGAACAGCAATTCCCATTTAGGGGAACCTTTCATTGATCATTTCAGCGGATATTTAGTGAGCATTTACTATATTCATCTATATCAGTGCTCTGGGGTAACAGCACTGAACAAAACATAGAAAATGTTGACTGTTTGGGGGGTTCTGTTTTACTGGGGGAAACAGACAGTGAGCACAGACTTTTAGATGAACAGGTGGGTGTACTAGCTAGAGATACATGCTGTGAAGAGGATACTTTGGATGATGTGGGGGTATTCTTACAGATAGATTGGGGAGGAGACCTCTTTGACCTGAGCTCTGGATAAACTGAGAGAGGGACAGTGATGAAGAGGCAGCTGGCAGAAGAGTGAGTGCAAAGACTCTGTGGCACGTTGGTCAGTGCGTCATGGCCAGTTGGAGGGAAGACATGGGCAGAGTGGCTTGAGTCTGGACTATGTGAGCAGAAGTGGTGGTGGCAGGTCCCCAGATCTCATAAGGTGCAAGTTATCTACCCTCTCTGGGTCAGAGTCACCTGGGACACTTGTAAAATCTGGATGCAGCCCCTCTGCAGAGATTCTGATTGAGTATGGCCCTGCAGGCCTTGAAAACCCTGGATTTTATTGGTTGAGACTGGAGAATCTGTCTCTGCTGTCCCACCCCCTACCCTGCCTGGTCTCAGTCTGTCCTTGTCATCCTGGAGAGCCTTCTCGGTGTAAAGGGTGGATTTGATGTGAGACCTGACACATTGCCTTCCTTCTGGCAGGGGCTCAGTAAAGACACCTGCATTTGCCCTGTGTTTGTGCCCTATGTTGCCTGCCACTGGGGCAGTCATGCAGGCCTGGGTTTCTGATGGAGGGCGTAGGTTCCCCAGCATCCAGCCTAAGGCAGTGCTCCACCTTCTTTGCAAGAATGGTTTAAGGTGGATGCCTCCAGGTCTTGTCAGCCAACTGAGACTTTGGGGAGCCTTCTCTAGGCCCTCCTCTCTGGGGGCCACCCTGTATGTGGTGCTGCATTTTGTCACAAGCCTCACATTGCCTGCCAGACATTGAAGTGGTGTGTGCAGGATAGCATTGAGTTTGCTGCATGAATGGCAGGTGGATGAGCAAGGAAGAATTTTAGGAAACACTGGAAAAGGAAGGCAAAGCCTGCATGGAGTCCCCACATGGTCGGGGGTTGGCCCATGTCACTGAACATTGGCTCACTGCTATCTAGGACGTCATATTGTCTATGAGGGACGTCGTATTGTTTATGGCCTGCACGCGGTGTTGTACAGGGGCCTGTGGGGAGGTGGGGTCAGTTTCCTTAGCTTGCACTTCTTCCTCTGACTAAGTATAATAAGTACATATGCTGCCAGTTTAAAATAGTGATCAGAATGCCCAATAAACACATGCTACAGCATATTGCAGCCATTTAAAACAGACAGGTGTAAAATGGAAATGGTAATTTTGTGTGATCCAGCAGTTTAAGAGTACTTAAAATAGGGCCCTTGAAATTGCTGCCCAGTTTTGCATTTCTAGTGAAGACTTTGCTTTCTCTGTGTTCAGGGACTCAGGATGTGTCCCTCTTCTGAAACAAATGTGCCTCTTAAAATTCCAAGCTTTTATGGATTCTGAATTGGTGGCTTTTAATTTGCTTGGGGTCTTGAACTTCTTGTGGTCTCTTAAAAGCTGTGGACACATGGTTTTACATTGTAAGATATTTTCCCCATCTAGACTTCCTGAAATTCATTCAGGAATCCATGGAGATCCACAGACTTCAGATTGAGAAACTGTGCTCTAAAAGAATTTATCTCAAGTAATAGCTGATTGATATTTAAGAAACCAAGTTGTACTCATAGAAGTTATGAAAGGATGGGGTTAGTATTTTAATTTTTTTCTTTGTTGGAAAAAGACACCCCATTTCTCAACATATCCTTAGAAGTAACTCAGTTTTTTACCCAAATGAAAATGTGTATGTGATAGATTTTCTTGAACTGGATTGCTCTGCATACAGACATGAGACTTGTGAAACTGGTTTGCCTCAGTTTGCATATGATGTATTTTTATATTAAAAATTAGAATAAATTAATATATCTTAAAAACTGTGTAAGGGAATTCGGTATTAAGCCTGGCAACTCAAAATAAGTGACTGAGGCAAAGATCCCATAAATGAAGGTGTATTAAGCCAAAATTTGAGGGTGTGCCTGGGAAAAACACAAGCCACAGACAAATCTATGACTTTTTTTCTAAGCAGGATTTGGGAACTCAGTATTTAAGGGGAGAAGGCCCGCAGGAAGAAGCAAAGAAAGGAGGGTGGGTAGTGAAGCAAGATAGTTACATTCTTGTGAGACCTACGAATCTGCGTTTTACATAAGATAAGGTGAACCTTTTAAGGAAAGGAAGAACAGATTATGCAGATATCTCAGTGGGGAGAGGAATGGTTTTTCTCTTGTCGCTGTACTGCACCTGGGAAGATAAGCTTAGAATCAATATTATTTGAGCTGGAGTCCAATAGACTTGATTTAGGAGCCAGGCTTAGCCTGCTACCCAAAATTACAATTTGCATATCCTTGTTTATGGGAGGCCAGCCAAGAATTTCCTTACAAATGACCTGTGAGGGTGGGTCTTTCCTAGGTACTCCAGGCCTTTTACCTTTCCCCTGGGACGTGGCTGATGCATGATGTTACTAATAGCAAAGAGGCATAGGGGATATTCCAGGACACAGCATCCCAGCTGACCTTCCCTGTTGCATAAGGAGTTGGAGGCAGGTGACCCACTGATTTTCATTTTATAAGCCCTTTGTCAATAATAGTGAATTTTTTTTATGTTAATTCTTTTCTTGATAATGACTCCTGATACTATGTATAGTGGGTGTAATTCAGTTCAACTCTAGAGTGCATCTATTAGTTAGCACCTACTTAGATGTCCTGAGAGGCAACGTAAAGTGGGTCAGGGTTACTCAAGCAGGTTGCAAAATTGTTAAAGAAATATTAATTTTCAGTGGTGTTTTAACTTTTAAAATTTATGCCCTGCAACCTTCCTGGTTACTGTCCCTAAAACTATAGGAGCAGGGCTTTATGCTTTTTGGAAGTTGCTTGTGGTTTTCCTCGTTGGAGTAAGTTCGCAGTGATGCAGGGGTTATGTCTCGCCTGTTGCTTGTGTGTGTGTGTGTGTGCGTGTCCTGTATTGCTTTGCTCTGTACTGAGTGCCGAATTCTCTTCAGGTCTCCAGAGGAAAGCAGATGGAGCTTTTGAGAAGTTAAAACGAGGTCAGAACACTTGATATAAAAACATTGTAAAGATTAATTGGTTATAAAACTTCTGAAGATAAAAAGTAATAAGGGATAAATGTTGTAAGAAAAAGGAAAAAATTCCTTGGCATACACTGAGGTAATTTTAGTGCTTGGACCACACGTGCCTGGTGTTACAAATGTGAGCAGGAAAACAACTCCTTGCGCAGGGAGACCACCTGTAAGCCACCAGTTAGCACAAAATGTGTACTGAAGCGTGTGGTGGAAGGGGGCGGTGCACCAGTATCCCCTGGAGCGGGAAGGGAGGTTGAGGATGCTTTCCTGAGATTGAAATGCTCAGGTGCTCCTTGGAGGTGTGAATGTGCAGAAGACCACTTACAGAGAGAACCCCTTGCAGGGGGCTGTGTAAGTCTGAATGGGGAGGGGGAGAGGGATTTATGACACTGTCCTCTTCAGGTGCACGTCCCCAGGCATATCCACAGGTGCAAGAGGCGGTCTGAGCCGCAAAGTGGATCTGGACCATGTCTACTTATATCTACTCTTACCAATTGTAAAGGGAGGTGAAGCTCTGTCCCAGACATCATTCCCCAGGGCCGATCCTGGGAAGCACATCCTCACCTGCTTTCCCAGGGAGAGCTGCTCAAGGAGGACCAATGGCCAAGGGGAGAGGGCTCCAGAGATTGTGGTCAGGGAAGAAGAAGGTGCCCAGGACAGGTGGCAGCATCAGTGCTCTGAAGTGGCCTAAGGAGAAGGATTGAAGGACATCACTGAAATAGACATTTTAAAATGACTCAAAGGTTGCAAAGAAAAAAATGAATAAACTAATAACCATGGAATAATTTGAAAAACCTCTGAAATGTGCCACCTACCAGAAGGCCCATAAAGAAATAGACAGTTCTGGTGCCCCATGGTTGCATTAATGTACACAGCTATGATTTAATAAAAAAAAAAAAAAAAGAAAGAAGTAGACAGTTCCACAGCACAGAAAGGGCGGGGGGGAAGACTTCTTCTTCTTTTACTTCCTAAGCAGTTAAATAAATCCTAAGATCAAAATGAAACAGTATGTTTACTGGAGGTGCAGCACCATGAAAGTGCAGGTGGGTTTGACACCTGGTGGCCCCCGTATCATCTTCGTGGGCTTGGCGGTGGTGGCAGCCTGCGTGGTGTCTGAGCTGAGGACTGGCCCAAACATTACCCAGGTGTCTGGAAAGGTGAGAACAGGAGACCAGGGGCAGGGAGTTGAGCAAGGGTTTAAAAATCTCTCCCCTCCTTTTTTAGCATTTAAGTACAAGGAAAAATAAACAATTACTCATGTCACATTTAAACTCAGCATTTTGGCAGTTCCACATGGTGTTTTTTTCCAAAGTATTTTTTAGTAGTGAAAATCATACTATATATGTATTTTTCATCTGGTATGGTACTGTCACAACTGTGTTATCATGTTACATTGTGGTTTCATAGTCATATTTAACAGCTTTCTGATTTCATCAATTGGCTATATCATAATGTATACAGCAGTCCTCTAATTATGGAGTATTTTAGTTTATTCCTTTTCATTTGTGATTATAAAGAAGACCATGATATTTGTGAAGGCAGCTTTCCTGTATATATACTTATTTCCAGAGAATAATACTCAAAACCAAACAGTCCAAAGATATAAATTTTTATTTATTTATTTGTGGTTTTGGGCCCGGGCTGGGTTTGAACCCACCACCTCAGGCATATGGGGCTGGAGCCCTACTCCTTTGAGCCATGGGTGCCGCCCACAATTTTTATTTTTTTTAATGAAGAGCTAATCTAGTGGAACTTTGTTTTAATTTCTTCCATTCCCCACTTTTTGATGCTTTCATTTATTTAGTTATCTTTTGCTATCTTTTTAAAGCACAGACAAGAGATGTGCTTTTATGGAATTCATGTTCCCCTTCTTAACAATGGGGATTTCTTATGGGGGTATGATTTTAGACATGGAATTAATAAGTAATCATTACACCTCTACTGTGTGCTAGAAAATGGCAGTGTGAAGATGGCTAGGATTATTAGACTCTAACCTTGAGGCCTTACCAAGTTCATAAAATTGCCAGCTGGGAGACAGGGAGGGTGTTTGTGTGTGCTCTTTGTCCCCAGTACCAGAAGCACCTACAGCACCTGGCCCTTAGGAGGCCCTCAGTATCTGGTGAGTGGCCACATGAGTGCCAAGTAGGAATGTGTACAAAACATTAGGACCACTTCTTTATAGGAGTGGTTTCTTTATGGAATAATCCTCTGCTCAGTAACTTAAAGGGAGCACCCATGGTCAAGTATTATGTTTTAAAGTCACCCACGGTAGAGATTTCACTGTTGGGCTAATTATGCACCTGTGCTGACAGCCAGCTGAACACAGACATCTGATGACATTGGCAGGTACCTGAAAGCACAGAGGGGGACCAGTGGACAAGTAGCTGGAATGGAAGGGAGGGGGTGGGAAGTGCTGAGAAAAGGTGGACCCCTGTGGGACTTAAGGCACAAATTTAAGCCATTATTTAACCAGTCTGGTTTTGCTTTCATCAACAGTTAAAGGGAGAGATTGTGCTGAACCCTAGGGTCTCTTTAAGTTATGTGGTTTTTTGATTTTTGTGACTGGCTCTTCCTCAGAGGTGGAGGACATCCTGTTTATGTGCACCCTTGAACTCTAAACCCCAAAAGGTAGCCCAGAGCAGTCTTAGGTGTGCAAGATTTATCTGGCCCAGGGAGAACTAAGTATGGGACTTAAGTCACCCCCCACCCCTAATACCTGAGTGCAGTTGCTTGAAGATGTTTTACTACAAACTAGCTGCCTCACTTGTTGGAATTTGGGATACATCGGGTCACTACGAAAGTTTTGAAACAGACTGTGTTGTGGTCCATTATTTCATGTCCCAGAAACACAGTCTACAGCGTCCTTTCTGATTCACCTGTGAAAGTTTCACCTTGCTTGGCCTATTAGTGTTTCTGGGAGGGCTTCCCTTGTTTCTGTCCATGCAGATTTTACATTTCTTGATTTCCTTGTAGGTCAAAACTTTGTAATGACTCACATACAGAGAACAAAGCATAGCTAATTGGTACCTGGTGTTATTTCAATGTAAATTCTTGGTAAATAATTTGGGAATTGCCTCTTGTTTTCCTTTAAAAGCCTACTAGTAACTTGCTAATCAAAGTGTATTTCAGGGCAACTTGAATCTATGCTCTTGGCTTGCATTCCTCAAACTTGACCCAAATAAATTCTTTACTTATATTGTTTATTTCAGTTTTTTGTTTGTTTGTTTTTCAGGGAGGACATACTGGCTGCATTTCCCACTATTAACTTTTTAATAGGACTTAATTCTTTAAAAGCAAAGTGTACATTTTATTGCCTTTATTAACTGTAACTTAATTTTCTTAATGAACTTTAAAATGTTGATTAAAATTTAAAATTTTATCACTTGGAATCTCTGACTGTTGTGAACTTAGATATTGACTTTTTTTTTTACCTTTTTCTTGCAGCTGTTTGGGGCAACTTCGTTAACATGAGGTAATTGTTTTTAATTACTTGGTATTGTGTTTGGGTTTTCTGAACATACTTCATTTGGCACATACATACCCTTGATGTTGTGAGTTGATTATGGAATAATTTTAAAAAGTGAAATGGGGGGTTTGTTATTCACACATCTGGGCCATCGCTTTTCCCCTGGGGGTGTTCTCCAGGAATGCAGCTGATTAGCAGATACTAACTTTTTCCTGAGTAAAGCACAGATGTAAAGCAATGGTGGGCCACCTTGGCCCTTCCCTTCCTCCTGTAGGAAATACAGGGGTAACCCTGCCCAGCTTTAACACTTCTGAGATGAACATTGCACTTCTGGATGGCTGGAGCAACAACACTGAGGCGCTTTTGCAAAGCCTTTTCAGAAGGGAGCTGTTTTAGGGTAACAGCTGGTTGGCCCAGGGAGCTCTGGTGGATGTGGTTGCTGAGACCACCTGTCTGTCCCGGGGTTAGGCCTGTGTGTAGTTAAAGCTTCTTAATAGGGCAAGAGACTTTTGCAAAAATAAAATCCTTGTGTTAATTATCTCTTTACCAAATAAAAAAAAAAAAAAAAAAAAAACCTTTTTTAAAAAACCAATTTTAAAAAAGTGATAAGTATTCATTGCAAAAACAAATTTGGTGCTGTTTATAACAGTTTACCACTTAAAGAGAGATTACACTCTTTAATACCACTTTGTTATGTGGTATTAAAAAATGTAAGAATAACAGTCACAATTGTGATGGTTAAGCTGGTACTGAGGTTTTAAAATCACTACTCAAGTCTACTCAGGGTAAAGGTGTTTCCTGTGCCCCCAGGAGGCTTTTCTGGTGTAGTTGTTTTTTCCAGGTGGGTGGGGCTGTGTTGATCCATTTTCTACCACCAGGGCTTGTATAAGTCCCTGGACAAAGGCAGCTGTGTGTGGGGAGGTGGGGTGCTCAGAGCTCATTTAAAGGAACTCCATGGTTTTACTTAGAAAGCTCCATTTTACATTAAATCTGCAGGAAAGCCCAGCGGACAAGAATGTACTCCTGTGGACACTTCCTGCTTCTAATTTAAAATCCCCTGTTGGGTGTAGCATGGAAGTGAGATAATTTTAGTTCAATAGAAAACAGTTCACTAGGTAATGCAGATTATGTTCATAGATGGATTTAAGGTAACTTGGTCTCTGCAGTGGTCTCCTGTTCCCGTGGAACCTCCCCTTCTGGGAGGGATTGGTACATCAACTGATGCTTAGGTGGGCAGGAGGGGGAGGTGGTCTGCAGCACCGGGGCTGTGTTGTGGTCATTTGTTCAGAAACATCTGGAAGTCACAAAGCCTTTCCATTGATCTCAGTTTTATAGCTTTCTACTCAACAGGTCTATCCAAGAAAACAGCGACCTGAAAATTGAGAGCAAGATCGAAGAGGTTAGTCTCTTTTCCTTCTTTGCTTCTGTTTTATTGACGTATTTGTCAATTCCACTTCCTTTGCTTGTGCTGTGTTCTTTATTGTGGTAGCTGGATGTTGTTCTGTGTGATTTTGAAGTCATCTTTAAAAAAATGACTCCCCTAAGAGGAGGTTTTCTGTGTGTTACCCTGTAAGTTGCAGATTCTGTCACTGTTGGTCCGTTTTTTATAAAGGTGCGACTTATTAAAACAAATTCTACCTTACGATCAAAATGGTTTTAGGCTTTAACATGACTTTTCAGGTGAGCTTTTCTTAGAGAAGGGAAAGTGATTACCTTTATAAAGTGGAAGCCAGTACCAATATCCATTCACTCAAGCAGATGCTGGAAGGAAAATGGCCCCAAATCACTTGCTAGAACATAGAAACATCTTTATAGGCGCAGAGTGGGGAAGTCACACCTCTGCTTAACTAAATGCAAGCACCTCTGTTTTAAATACAGCCCCTGTTTTAAAATAACTGTTTATATTTTGTAGATAAAGAAATGTAGGTACAGCTAGACTATTGCAGCACGGTGGGGGAGGGATTGGGAGGTCACTCAGCTGGGCTTTGAACCAACTTCAGCGGCACAGGGAAGCCCTTGGTTTGCTCTTCTGCTCAAGCTCACTGCGTCCACAGGTGGATGTGGGCTGACTGACAGCTTGTAGTTTCTGTGCTGCAGCTGATAACATGAATATATAGTAATTGCAGGAAGAAGATATTAGGCTTTTATAACCTGTGCTTAGGGGATTCTTCCCCAAAAGAGGGCACAGTGTTGCTCTTCCTGTTCTAATGAACCTGAAATATTTTTTACATTTTTCCAAGTAAGGTGAGTGAGTATAAAGATTAATTTTTTCAGACTTAAGCATTAGGGAGTAAGAGTTCTAACATGCAATTTACTAGCTCATTTCTAACATTGTGATGCAAATGGTGTATCTTAATTTCAACCTGGAAGTGAACTTGTGGGAAAAAATCCCCATTTTGCATGTTGCCCTTTCTGAAAGGGCAGAATGGGAAGAAAGTGGTTGAGGACTGTGTTTTTATTTTAAAATTGATTTTGGTTGTCGTTCTAGCTTGTTGAACCACTAAGAGAGAAAATCAGAGATTTAGAAAAAAGGTAGGTATACTTTTTAAGGTCAATAGTTAATAACGGTTCATCTCAACTGAGTAATTCTATAAAATGAAAGATGAAAGGCAGGTTTTATATTGTTCAAAAGAAAGTCTGTTCACTAGTGATAATTTTCTTTGGCCAAAAATATTCATTTATTTATGAAAAGAAGAATGAGTCAATCAGTTAACTTCCCACAGGCAATAGCTTACAAACAAGATCTCTTGAAATATGAGAATTATGTGATTCCCTTTGATACTTTTGCGATGTTCTGAAAAGCACAAGTTAGAATTTAATCTTAAGAACTCACACTAACTCATTCGTGTCAAATCCTAAGAGTCACCTGTACAATAGGGATAGAGGGTGGGCATTTGCCTCTTGGGTCTGCTAATTGGTTATTCATTCTAGAATGCTTCTGTTCTTCAGAATGGTGAGCAAGACAGGTGACCAGCAAGCCTACGTCATTGTCTTAGTTAGAGGTACAGAGTAGACACCACTGGCAAGGTTGGTGGTGGAAATTGGTAGAACTCTGTCTAGTTTTGTTTTTCTCATTCTACTTTGATAAGAATGATCAAACAACCATCTTGATGCTGGCAAAATAAGAATGTAACTGGAAGTATGTTTTCTTGATGTGTTTGTCACATTGAGCTATGTGGTCCCCAAGAAACAAACATACATTTGAAAGTTATAGGTTATATTTATGTAGGGAAAAAAACCGACAGAATCTCTGTGGAATCCTAAGTGGATTATATGTGGATTGCTTCCCTGTCATCACACCCTATTTCTTTTTTTGTTTGTTTTGTTTGTTTGTTTGCAGTTTTTGCCTGGGGCCGGGTTTGAACCCACCACCTCCAGTATATGGGGCCGGCGTCCTACTGCTCTGAGCCATAGGCGCCACCCCACACCCTATTTCTTAATACTTGAATTATATGTCATTTGTGAAATTTCATTTTGGTATCTTTAAATGTTCTTTGAATGGGCCAGGTACAGTGGCTGTATGCCTGTAATCCCAGCACTTTCAGAGGCCAAGGCAGGAGAATTGCTTAAGGCCAAGTGTTCAAGACCAGCTGGGGGAATACAGTAAGACACTGATCTCTAAAAAAAGAGAAAAACAAAAATAATGTAGCCTAAACATTTGTACCTTCATTTTAATTTGAAATTTAAAAAAAGAAAGAAAGCTAGGCATGCATAGCTGCCACTTCCACAGTCCCAGCTGCTTGGGAGGCTGAGGTAGGAGGATCACTTGAGAGGAGGAATTTGAGGCTGCAGTGAGCTGTGTCATGTCTCTGAACTCTAGTCTGGTTGGCAGAGATAGACCCTGTCTTAAAAAAAAAAGAAAATTCTTTGAATAGGAAGCAAATGATAACAATAATTTAGATTCTAAATAAGAGTACTTCTTGCTGGCTAGCCTACTAAATGGTAAAGTTAGAGTCTGGAATGGCATAAAATACTTAGTAAAGGATTAATGGGCAGGTAAGAAAAGATCCATTATGTGGTTCCTACTTCATTCTGCCTCACTTGCTTGTCTCTCACACTTAGGAATGTTCACACTTCATGCCTTGGGTACAACAGGTACTCATTTGCACACTCAGTGGACAAGTCAGTCCATTGGGTGGGATTTTCACCTCTGCAGGCCTTTAAGCAGTCTGTGCCCACCGCCCAGCTCTGGGTCAGGTCAGCAGGAGCTCTCCAGCACCAGGCCATGGGCCAAGGATGTGGCCCAGCCAAGAGCGCTCTCTGGGTCACCGTGCTCTGCCACCTTTGACTGCAGGGCTACCAAAAAATGGTACCAAAGAAGGTCTGAAGGATGCTTTCCCCATCCTGGGACTCAAGGCTTTGTGTGTGAGAGATGTCTCAAAGGAAGTTTAATAACTCGATCATCCATGTGGAATCTAAAACTTGGTTGCTACATATTGAAGTGAAGCAAGGCAAGCAACCCAGCCTATTTGTCATTTTTTATATTGAAAGTTTTAGCGTTCTGGGTTTAAAGTAATTTTTAGTTCCACCCCTGCCTGTGTTGGGCAACTGTGCCTTTGCTTCAGTTTTATTTCTTGGAAGTACATTTCCTATGATAAAACAGTTTTCTGTTTTCTTCCTGGTATAAATAGCACACCAAGTTTCATTTTAAGCTTTCAGATGGGCACTGTTCTAACCTCACAACTTGGATTAAAATTTGTTTTTGTAGGCTGGGTATAGGGGCTCACTCCTGTAATCCTAGCACTTTGGGAGTCTGAGGCAAGAGGATCGCTTGAGCCCAAGAGTTTGAGGTTGCTGTGATCTATGATGATGCCATAGCACTCCACCCAGGGCCACAGAGTGAGACTATGTCTCATTTTTTTTGTAGCCAAATAGTGCTCGCTTCTGGGATGCCCGTGGCGCAGCCGCACTCCCCGGCTCCTTGCAGAATCACTTTCTCTCCCAACTCCTTGCTTGCTGGGGTGTAAGCTAGCTCTGTGCCCTTCCCCTGTGTGTCACTGTCTCTGAAATGACAGAAGGTAGAAGAGGAACTCCCACAGCAAGTGAAGGGAAGTAACGAGTCGGAGATGTTGCCAGCGCGGTGGGAAGGAAGGAGAATTTCAGTGGTGCCACAGGGTGGGTGTGGAACTTGAGAACTGAGGCTAGAGACAGCATATGTGAGCTCAGCAGAGCTAAGGAAGTTGAAGGGCGGGTGAGGGGTACCTGCAGATAGTGCTAAGATTTACAGCTAAGCAGTTGAGGAAGGAGATGGACCGACAAGAAGTTTTGTGAGGCAAACACAGCATCTGTGCCCTCCCTCCAGTCTTTCCACTCCTGCAGCACTGCTATAGACAGCTAGAAGCACTGGGGTAGCCCTGAATGAAGGGGGCTGTTTCTCCCACTAGGTGCTAGGTAGAGTGGGAGGCTTTGAGGTACAGGGTGGTCTTGAGGGGCTCTCGTGGGGTCCACCAAACTACACAGGGGGAAGGGTAGGGTTCCTGCCCATGCCCTCAGACTCTCCATCTGATTTTGTAGACTGTAAGGCGAACTTGACTTTTTGAGAATTTGGAAATGTTTAGTTGGGAAATCCATCTGCATTGTAAAAGAAAGCCCTCTCGCTCCAGTGTACGCTAGCTTCCAGGCTTTTCAGAGGTGAGAAACCCCTGCTCAAGGGCCTCTGTCTAATGACCTGCCACTGAAGGTCCTCTCCCTTCAGTGGCCTTTAAGGAAACACATTCTGTGTCCCAGAGCCCTTCCTGTGCTGGGGACAGTGCCCTGGGCCAGCACCTTTGTTTTTAAAGTAATGATGACAAAGTGGAGCTGTTGGATTTTGTTTAAAGCACTCTTCCTCCTAATGGAATCACATAAAGAATGTATATTTCAAAGCTACATTTGTCACCTGCTGTTGGATGTTTTATATGTTGATTATGCTACCCTGCTCCTTGAACATGTGTGTGGGTTGGGGACCCGTGGCACCTTGGTGGAGGGGGGCAAGAGAGCATCAAAAGATGAGGTGAGACTTAAGATGCAATCAGAGAAGAGAGTTTGAGACATACAGTGCTGATGTTCAGACCTTTAACCCATGGGAGGGGATGCCGCAGTTGTGAAACTGCCCAGAACAGGAGACACTTTTCACTGACATCCTTTCTCCTGCAAGGCAGCCTTTCAGCATTGGGCCCATAAGTCCACAAAAGCTGTTCTTTACATCTGGCCCTGATAACGGCAGAGGAGAATGCCACCTCCCCCCCTTGTATGTTTTTAACTGGACCAGTAGAGGTTATGCCTGCTCTACTTTAGCGTGGCTGGTTGCCTGTAGCTTTTTAAATTTTTGCTTTGGAGCATTAGGATCTCAAGTCATATCCTTTGCTTGATTCTAAACAGGGAGCCGGTTCTTGAACTTGAGTTAGCCAGTGACACCTTGGTTCTTCCAGCGGGCATTCAGACTAAGGAGAAGGAGCAAACGGCAACAACAGTTCAGACAGCTGGCATTTGCTTTGATGGTGGGAGGAGAAAATACTCGAATGAGATATGACTTTTTCTTTTTTAATCCCTTCTTGTTATACAGCTTTACCCAGAAATACCCACCAGTGAAGTTTTTATCAGAAAAGGATCGTAAAAGAATTCTGGTAAGTTTGCACATCTGATTAATATTTGTAATATTAATTGAGAGATAATTCACAATCTCAAAAATATTCAGACTTTTGGAGTACAGTCCAGTGGTTTGTAATATGTGCACAGAATTGTGTAACAGCGCCACATTCCTATTCTGTTCTATTTTCACCACCCCCAAAAGAAACCCTGCACCCCTTAGCAGTCACTTCCATTTCCCTTTTCCCCAGCTCCAGGCAACCACTAAAACTACTTTGTGTCTCTGAAGGTTCTAATTTCTACACATGGTCAACACCGCTTGTCTTTTTGATGGTCGCCTTCCTGAATAGTGTGAAGTTACGTACCTCTCTGTGGTTTTGATTCACATTTGTCTAACGATGCTGAGTACCTCTTCATGTGCTTACTGTCCATTTCTGTATCTTCTTTGGAGAAATGTCTATCCAGATTATTAGCCCATTTTTTAATTGGGTTATTATCTTTTCAATATTGAGTTAGAAATTCTTTGTATATTTTTGATTCAAGTTTCTTATCAGATAAATGATTTGCAAGTATTTTTTCCCATTCTGTGGGTTGTCTTTTCACTTTCTTGATGGTGTTTATGGAAGCACAAAAGTTTTTAAGGTGGATGAAGTCTTTTTTTTCTTGTGTGTGTACTGTACTTTCGTGTCATATTTAAGAAGTCGTCGCCTCATCTGAGGTTACAAAGACTTACTGTGTTTTTTTCCTAAGAGTTCTATATGATCCAGTGAGTTGGTGATAACTCCTACAACATCCCTAGGAAATTATACAGCAGAAAAAGAAAAATGGCTTGTCCCACACAAGGAACCTCAATATGATAATAAACAGTGAGGACAACAGTGGATGACATAGTCAAAATGTAAAAAGAAACTGGTGGCCCAGAATCATACATCCAACTAGAAATAACTTTCAGAAATGAAGACATTCATAGATAACAAACAAATGAGAGAATTCATTGCTAGCAAACCTACTGTACAAGCTATGCTAAAGGATGTTCATCAGACGGAAAGCAAGTCATGCCAGACAGTAACTGGAATCCACAGGAAAACTACCAAATAGGAAATTAGGTGATTATAAGACACCCAGAGCAGCTGCTAGTCCTGAAAGCTGCATTTGCAGGAAGGTATATAACTTTTTCTTTTATTTACCTTTTCTATGTTCAGATATGTTTAAATACACAAGTATCATTGTGTTATAATTGCCTACAGTATTCAGTATGGTAAGATGCTGTACAGGTTTGTAGCCTAGGAGCAACAGGCTATCCCAGACAGCCTAGGTGTGTAGTAGGCTGTGCCATGTAGGTTTGTGTGATGCGTTTGAATGGTTATGAAATCTCCTAATGACGCATTCTTCAGGAAGTATCCCCATCATTTACTGCTGCTGATGAAGTTACCACCAACTCAGTGGTTTTAAAAAACCAGAAATTTAATCTCTCACAGTTCTGGAACTGTAAGTCTGAAATGAAGGTGTTACAGGGCCACACTCCCTCTGCAGCAGAGTCGCTCCTGGCTTCCAGTGTTGCTGGCAGTCCTTAGCGATCCTTGGCTTGTGGAGCCATCACGCCAGTCTCTTCTTCCATCATCCGGTGAGTCCTGGAGTGTGTCTCCTACTGGATGAAGGACCCACCCTAAGCCAGTATGACCTCATCTTAATAAAATGCATCACCAAGGGCTTTATTTTCAAATAAGGTCTCATTCTGAGCTGTGGAAAGGACATGAATTTTGGAGCACAATATTCAACCTACTACAATTGGTTTCAAGGTTTTGTCTTTGTTTTTGTTTTAGTATTTTCAGTATGATGTATCTGTGTGCACTTATTTATTTATTTGCTTTTTGGTTCTTATCCTACTTCCATTTCATTGAACTTTATGAATATGTAGATTAATGTGTTCATCCATTCTAGGGACTTTTCAAGTATTATTTCTTTGAATGTTTTTTGTGTTCCTTTCCTTTTCCTTTTTAATATTCCCATTGCTGGAGTTAAATTGAAATCATTTCCACTCAGATCAGGAACCAGGCAAGGTTGCCCATTGTTGCCACTGCTTTTTAACATTGTAATGGAAGTCTTAGCCATCACAATTAGGGAAGAAAAGGCGATCAAGGGTATCCATATAGGGTCAGAAGAGATCAAACTTTCACTCTTCACAGATGACGTGATTATATATCTGGAAAAGATCAGGGATTATACTACAAAACTCTTAGAAGTGATCAAGGAATACAGCAGTGTCTCAGGTTACAAAATCAACACCCATAAATCTGTAGCCTTTATATATACCAACAATAGTCAAGCTGAAAAAACAGTCAAGGACTCTATTCTGTTCACAGTAGTGTCAAAGAAGATGAAATATTTGGGAGTTTACCTAACAAAGGATGTGAAAGATCTCTATAAAGAGAACTGTGAAACTCTAAGAAAAGAAGTAGCTGAAGATGTTAACAAATGGAAAAACATACCATGCTCATGGCTAGGAATAATCAACATTATTAAAATGTCCGTACTGCCTAAAGCAATATACAATTTTAATGATTCCTATTAAAGCTCCACTGTCATACTTTAAAGATCTCCAAAAATAATGCTTTGTTTTATATGGAATCATAAAAAACCTCGAATAGCCAAGACATTACTCAGAAATAAAAACAAAGCAGGGAGGAATCATGCTACCAGACCTCAGACTATACTATAAATTGATAGTCATCAAAACAGTATGGTACTGGCACAAAAACAGAGAGGTAGATGTATGGAACAGAATATAGAACCAAGAGATGAACGCAGCTACTTACCGTTATTTGATCTTTGACAAGCCAATTAAAAACATTCAGTGGGGAAAAGATTCCCTATTTAACAAATGTTGCTGGGTGAACTGGCTGGCAACCTGTAGAAGACTGAAACTGGACCCATATTTCTCACCATTAACTAAGATACACTGTCACTGGATTAAAGATTTAAACTTAAGACATGAAACTATAAAAATACTAGAAGAAAATGCAGGGAAAACTCTTGAAGAAATCAGCCTGGGCGAATATTATATGAGGAGGATCCCCTAGGCAATTGAAGAAACTCCTGGGACCTGATCAAACTAAAAAGCTTCTGCACAGCCAAGAACACATAAGTAAAGCAAGCAGACAGCCCTCAGAATGTGAGAAGATATTTGCAAGTTATGTCTCCAACAAAGGTTTAATAACCAGAATCCACAGAGAACTCAAATGTATAAGCAAGAAAAGAACAAGCGATCCCATCGCAGGCTGGGCAAGGGACTTGAAGAGAAACTTCTCTGAAGAATACAGGCTCACGGCCTATAGACATATGAAAAAATGCTCATCATCCTTAATCATCAGAGAAATGCAAATCAAAACTACTTTGATATATCATCTAACTCCAATAAGATTAGCCCACATCACAAAATCCCAAAACTAGAGATGTTGGCATGGATGTGGAGAAAAGGGAACACTTCTACACTGCTGGTGGGAATGCAAACTAATACGTTTCTTTTGGAAAGATGTTTGGAGAACACTTAGAGATCTAAAAATAGACCTGCCATTTGATCCTATAATTCCTCTACTAGGTATATATCCGGAAGACCAAAAATCACATTATAACAAAGATATTTGTACCAGAATATTTATTGCAGCCCAATTCATAATTGCTAAGTCATGGAAGAAGCCCAAGTGCCCATCGACCCATGAATGGATTAATAAAGTGTGGTATATGTACACCATAGAATGTTATGCAGCCTTGAAGAAAGATGGAGACTTTACCTCTTACATGTTTACATGGATGGAGCTAGAACATATTCTTCTTAGCAAAGTATCTCAAGAATGGAAGAAAAAGTATCCAATGTACTTAGTCTTACTATGATACCAATTTATAGCTTTCATAAGAAAGGCTACCCAATTGTAGCCCAAGAAGAAGCAGGGGGAAGCATCCTACAAGGGTACATGTGAAATTTACTAGGTATAGAATATAAATGTTTCCACACAGTAACTAAGAAAATGCCGTGAAGGCTATGTTGACCAGTTTGTTGAAAACATTTCAAATTGTATATAAAACCAGCACATTGTACCCTATGGTTGCATTAACAAAGATATTTGTACCAGAACCACCCTCTTAGACTGATGATCCCTACTTTCTCCTTCAAACAATGTAATTTCCCCTGGAGAGAGCTTTAGAGTGCTCTATTTTTATTACCTGTTCCCAGGGGGACCCTCTGGGCCTCTGCTGTGGAGCTACAGGGTGAACTTCTGCATTATCTGACAAGACTGGGGTTCTTGGTCTCTTTGTCACACTTCTCTTGGGGTGTCATCTGTCCCCTGTGAGAGTCCCCAGGTGACTGCAGTCCATTATCCTCAGCCTTCCCTGCCTGGGAAGAGCATGTCCTTCCTGGTGAGATACCCTGTCACTTGACTGGGATCCCCATTTTCTAACTGTTTTCTTGGCTGCATCCAGCACACACAGTCTGCACTGGGGGGCACGGGATCCTGTGTCACAGACTTGCTGTTCTCACTCAATTTTAGAGCTTCTTAAATAAACATTACTTAAGTTACGTTTGAGGCAGTTTCTAGAGACATTTTATTTTCTTTTTCATCATTGTTCTCAGAGATTTTTATTTACTTACTTTTGGAGATAGAGTGTCTCTATTGCCTGGGCTAGAATGCTATGGTGTTAGCCTATCTCATAGCAGCCTCAAACTTCTGGGCTCAAGTAATCCTCCTACCTCAGCCTGCCAAGTAGCTGGGACTACAGGTGCCTGCCACAACCCCTGATTGGTTTTTCTAGTTTTAGTGGGGACTGGGGGAGAGGGGCTCACTCTTGTTCAGTCTGGTCTTGAACCCTTGAGCTCAAAGTATCCACCTCTCTCAGCCTCTCAGAGTGCTGGAATTACAGGTGTGAGTGACCGCACAGTTTCTGTTCTCCAGAGACTTCTAGTGGTTACATTTTAAAATAACTTTATCACTTAATGATTGTTTGGGGGAGAACAGATCTGTGGCCTGTACATTGTCATTCTATAAGACATTTTTCATCTATGACCTTAGTATATAAATGATAAGTACACAGGTTGAGTTTTCATGTTCTTTTACCCATCATTTGGGTTGTAGGACTATATGTCCCCCCAGAATACTGTTATTCCTGCATTGGTATTAGATTATTACCTCATACAATCTTTCCTTTCTTTTGTAAATTATCGAAGTCTCTTGCGTTTTCGAGGTGGCTTGTGTAAGTCGCAGCTTAAGCAAACTCTAAAGTCTGTTAATACTTTTGTCCCACTTTAGGGGTTATTTCTTCTGTATCAAAAAGGTATGTGCATTTGAACATGAGTTTAGAAACATATTCTTATCTCAAGTACAGAGAAAAGTTTTTTTTTTAATGTTTTTGTCGCCAGGTTGCCAGATTGATCACAAAATCTAGTGGTATGCACTTGTCTTAGTTTGTTTTGTGCTGCTATCTGTAACAGATAGGCCCGGTGGCTAATAATAAATTGAAATTCATTGGCTTGTGGCTCTGGAGGTTGGGAGGTCCAGTATCAAACAGCTGGCATTATCCTATTGCAGAAGAAAAGAGAAAAGAAAGAGAAAAAAGGAGCCACACTCGTTCTTTTATGCAGAACTTACTTTTTCACAGGGCATTAATCCAGTCATCAGGGCAGAACTCTGATGGACTAATCATCTCTCAGTTTGGTCCCACTGCCCAAAACTGCTGCACTGGGCATTAAGTTTCTAACACATGCCTTTTAGGGGATACATTGAAACCATAGCATTCCACCCCATCCCCTAAAATTGATACCCTTTTCACATGCAGATGCATTCAGTCTATCCCAATAGCCCCAAAGTCTTAACTCTTTCCCACACCAATTCAAACATCCAAAGTCTCATCTCAGCATCATATGGTTGAGAGTCAAGGCATGATTCATCCTAGGCAAATTCCCCCAGCTGTGAGCTTGTGAAAGCAAAACAAGCTATCTTCCTCCAAGATGCGAGGGGGAGACAGGCATAGGGTTGAGGTTCCCATTCTAAAAAGGCGAACTAGACAAGGAGAAAGGGGTACCTGTTCCCAAGTAAGTCCAAAACCCAACAAGACAAGTTGGGCATCAGATTTTAGTGCTCCAGATTGTCTTCTGGGACTCCCTGTCCCGTATCGTGGGTACACTGGGATGGAGACCCTCAAGGCCTCAGACTGCCCTGCCGCTGTGGCTTTCCTGGGCTCAGTC
The DNA here is from genome assembly GCF_027406575.1 of Nycticebus coucang. NCBI lineage: Eukaryota > Metazoa > Chordata > Mammalia > Primates > Lorisidae > Nycticebus > Nycticebus coucang. The sequence goes on along the minus strand of NC_069783.1, from coordinate 100,704,325 downwards.
TACCCAGCTGTTGTTGCAAGTCTGAATCATGTATCTGTACCTTCCCTAGGCTGGTGTTACACTCTGGTAGCTCTACAGTTTCTGGGTTTTAGTGGCCACGCTGGTAGCTCTACAGTTTCTGGGTTTTAGTGGCAACTTCACCTCTATGAGAACTCTCTGTCGGGGCCTTGCTGTCCAATACATCCTTTGAAATGTAGATGGTGGAAGCAGTGTCCCCATAGCTCTTGCATTCTGTCAACCAGCCATACCTTCCAGAGTGGTGGCCTGAGCCGCACCTGGGCTTGGCTTGAGCCATGGCTGTGGTGTCTGAGGAGCACTGAGCCGAAATGCAGGGAGCAGAGCCTAGAGGCAGGACAGGGCAGTGAGTGCTGACCTGGAGCACCTCTCTGGAGACCTTATCCTCCAGTTTCTAGCTTGCCTCCTCGATCTCTGAAATGCCTTAGGGTCATTCCTCCGTTGTCTTGATGACTAGAACTCGGCTTCCTTCTGGCTGTGCTAATCCCGTTATCAAAGGTCTATTGGTGCAGCCCTGAAAACTCTTTCATTCTTTATGTGGCTAGGCTTAGGATTTTCTGATTTTTTTTGTTCAGCTTTGCTTTGTTTCCCTTTTAATTATAAATTCCTTCGTTGAATCATTTTTCTCCACATTTTACTATTTGCAGTAAAAAGAAGCTATGCAACTCTTTCAATATTTTGCTTAGAAATTTCTTTCACAAGCTCTCTTAGCTCACCACTCTTAAGTTCTGCCTTCTATAAAGCTCTAGGACACGGACACACATCCTTTGTGATAAGGATGACCTTTACTCCAATTTCTAATACCTTGTTCCTCTTTGACGCCTCGTGAGAATGGCCTTCTCTGCCTGTATTTCTACCAGCATTCTGATCACACCCTCTGAAGTCATCTTGGACTCTGTACAGCTAGCTCTCTTCTCCTGTACCCCTGGTTGAATAGCCTTCAGTGCTACATTCACGGCACTCCAAGCCTTTCCAGCCTTCTCCTGATTCTCTCGGCCTCTGCCTCTCATCCAGATCCAAAGCTGCTTCTTCCTTTTCAGTTATTTATTATAACAACAGCTCATTTCTCCTGTGTCAGTTTTCTGCTTCAGTTCATTTTATGCTGCTATAACAAAATACCTAAGATTGGGTAATTTATAAAGATCAGAAATTTATATTGGGTCATGGTTCTGGAGGCTGGGGTATCCAAGATCAAGGAGTTGGTATTTGGGGAGCACTTTCTTATCCTGTGGTGGAGGGACAAAGAGTAGGCGAGAAAGACAAAAAGGGCAGAACTCATTTTTCTTATGGAAACCACTCCTGGATAATGAACCTGCTCCTGGTCACCTCTCATTAAGCTCCACTTCCCAACACTGTTACACCGAGGATTAAGTTACCAACAAATGCTTTTTGGAGGATACCTTTAAACCATGGCAACACCGATACAAGAACCTTGAACAGTCTTGCTGGGGTGTTCTTATTTCCACGTGGAGTGATCTTCCTATTGATTCTGAGCCTTGTAGAATCTATTTCACTTTGTACATCACCACAACAAATGGACTTCGTATTTTTCACTGATCTGTCTTCTCAGAGTTCAAACCCATTTCACAGTCATTTAGTATCACGTCTGGCATTTTGTTGCTAAAACTTAAAGCCTTTTTGGTAATCGTTCAAGCCTTAGGGCAGCTTCCACAAAAAGAAGAGGTTTGTTCTGAAATACATTCTTTTTGCTAATTTGCTAAGCTTAATGAGTTTGAATGCTGCTTTGAACTGGACTGCTCAGCTGCCTATTAGTTCCTGCAAAGGCCAGAAAAACAGTACATGGGGATGGGTGTAAATGTTGTAAAGCCACAGACCTTGTGTAAGTTGTGGTCCATTTCAGTGTAAGGGTGTTACCTCTTTTCTACTACTGTCTTGGGGTGTTAGCTCCTTGTTATTCAGAGGCTGTGCTTGTGATTAGTGTTCCTGATGAAGCTTTGTAAGTGGTAAGCTTCCTCTTGTTTTGTTTCCTTCCATTCTAAATACTTGCCTAATGGCCTGAAACTGATTAGGACAAAAGATAGTGTAACTACCCAGCTATGTTATACAACTCTTTCCAGTATTTCAGACAGAAGGGCCTGTTTCTAGAAAAACAATTCCAAACACATTTTATTCGATGCTAAGGTGCTTCCCATGATTGTACAGCACTACTAATACTAGTAAAGATTGCAGGCTCTGTGTGCTGGATTTCTGCTGTCTCTGTACTGTCCACCAGGTGTTTTAGGTGCAGGGATGATGATAGAATGCCATGCAACATCTTATTCTCAGAAACATTTGCATTTAGATATATAGAGGTATAGTAAAAGGGGTTCATTTATTTTAAAAAGCTGTAATTTTTTGGCATTTGAAAACCATAGAAAACTGAGAATGATGCAATAAAATGAAGATAAAATGAAGTCCCATCCCATGAGTTAAGCACTCGTGGTAAGTCAAATTTGGAATTCAGTTATTTTTTCCAGAAAATCCTTTTTCATCATCATTTTTCAGGTGTACCAGTAGAATGTAGAAGATAAAACCAAAGCCAGACACATTGACAGGTCATGGCGTGAGCGTGTGATCAGGAAGAGTGTTATTGCTCAACTGGGTTCTTTTTAAGCCCATTGTGCAGAAAAGAGCCAGTGCACCGAGATCGCACAGGTACAGCCGAGAAAAGAGTTTCATAACTGGCTGCTGAACGGGAAGACAGGAAGATGTTCCCAAATCCACTTCCTGGGCAGTTCTAGGCAGGGAATTTTGAATGGAAGTTGATGGACAAGGGGACTAAGGAATTGACAGTGCTGCTGGTTGGGTCTGGGGTGAGATCTGGGGATGTAGAAACTGCATTCTTGTGTTGAGACAGTTCTATAGTGTGAGTCACTGATCCAGTTGGTATCATTGGGTCCATAGGAATTCTATACCCCTTAGAAGATAGTCTTAGGTTCCACAATAGAAGTGTTAAACATAGAAGCATTAGGGAAGATGTAAATCTTGTGACCAGACTTGTAAGCAGTAAGCACTTACAGGGAAGCGAATTAAAAAGCAGGAGCTGGTTAATTCTCAGTTATGGCTATACCTTGCAAAACTTAAGCTGCTAGCAAAGCTTTAACTTCTTCATTTCAGTTGATTTTATAGGGACGATTTCAAGGCCTTAGGGCAGCGCCTGTGGCTCAGTGGGTAGGGTGCCAGTCCCATATACCGAGGGTGGCGGGTTCAAACCCAGCCCGGGCCAAACTGCAAGAACCACCACCACAAAATGGTGTTGTGGCGGGTACCTGTAGTCCCAGCTACTTGGGAGGCTGAGGCAAGAGAATCGCCTAAGCCCAAGAGCTGGAGGTTGCTGTGAGCTGTGACGCCACAGCACTCTGCCGAGGGCAATAAAGTAAGACTCTGTCTCCAAAAAAAAAAGTGTAGCGTTAGTCTTATCGTGACTAATGATCTGAGGGTTTTAGATAAAAGCCCAGCTTCTCTGGGTATCAATCTCTTATCTTAAGCAGAGGGATTTAGAAAATGATGCTCTCAGTTAATTGAAAGCTGTTGAGCACCAGGAGGTCGACTCTGAGCCACTTGGCTTTAAGCTATTCTGTTGGTGTTTGCATCAGAGCATACATGACTATCTATCTACTTGGTGGTTGATGGTGGGTTGTTCTTGGGCGTCAGCTAACGTTACCCCTCACCTACCTGATAGTCTTTACCCAGGTGGCTTTGTTCTCTTTCAGCCTTGGTAAACACTGTGCATGGTGTCTGAGATTGCCTTTGAACAGGAGGTTCATGGAGAATTATTTAAAACCATAGACCTAGGGGTTTCTTTGCTTTTTATTATGGGTAAAAAGAATCGGTGTTTTCCTACTATTAACTTTTTAGTTTGAAACAAGAAGGTAAAGTGAATAAGAATTTTTGTGAAGAGACAGTGGGTTGGAGAATAGAACTCAGTAGAAAATACAGTCCCAAGTGTGTTTACCGAGCTTATTCTTTCCACTGCCACAACCTATAGCCAGCCCCAAGATGAAGCACTTTTTGTATCGTGCCCTCTCCTGTTACACTATTTAATTCCAATAGCATTTTTTTGTTCACATAAAAATTTTGTTCAAACACAATTGACTTTTTGCATCTGTGGTGGTTCAAGTTCTATTGTGGCTGAATTCCTGTCGTGACCCCTCATAGCTGCATCCTTTTACTGTCTGCCTGGGTAGTTGACACTGCGTTGTGTTCACATTGACACTCAGAAAGGAACCGAACAGTAGAGCATAATTACTTAGGGCTCTAGTCCATAAACAGTATCTCTTGCTTATCACTTTGTTCTTATAAACGGTCACACCACTGCCCTATAGCCTGGGCAAAAGAGCAGGATCTCATCTCTCTAATAAAAGATAGTTTTGAAAACTATATTAGTTTTCATAAAGTTTTTGAGTCCAATTTAAGTATTGCCTTTTTTTTTTTTTGAGACATAGTCTTACTTTGTCACCCTTGGTAGAGTGTGGTGGCATCATAGCTGACAGCAACCTCAAACTCTTGGGCTCAAGAGATTCTCTTGCCTCCGCCTCCCGAGTAACCGGGACTATAGGCACCCACCACAACACTGGGCTATTTTCTAGAGATGGGGTCTCCCTCTTGCTCAAGCTGGTCTCGAACTCCTGGGCTCAGGCAACTCACCTGCCTCAGCCTCGCAGAGTGCTAGAATTACAGGCGTAAGCCACCACTCTGGGCCTGCATTTTTTTGATAATTCACTAAATCTGCATTTTGCTAATCAAGTTTTCCCTGCAGTAATGATAAAAGTTGGCGGCAATACAACCACATAAGCAGTCTGCAGCATCCCTCTTTTTATAAAACAAGAACCTTCCGATGATGTGAAATTCTCTGTCTGGGAAGACATTTTTAAACAAGTAACTATGATTTTTTTTTTTTTGTAACTATGTTTTTTTATATTATTCACTGGAGGATGCTTTGAAATTTCAGGCTTCTGGGAGTTTACAGACTTTGCTCTGCAGTAAGAGTAAGAGTAAAAGATGTTGCTTCAAAACCTTTGCCATCTTCCTTCCCTCTCCTCCTCCCAAATTTTAAGTCAAAAACGTCTCTCCATGGAGTCCATCATCACCGTGTCCTCATGTGTTTCTGAGATGTTTTGCACACACTGTCCTGATGCAGATCACCGGCGGTGCGGGGTTTGTGGGCTCCCATCTTACGGACAAACTGATGATGGATGGCCATGAAGTAACCGTGGTGGACAACTTTTTCACGGGCAGGAAGAGAAACGTGGAGCACTGGATTGGACATGAGAACTTTGAGCTGATTAACCACGACGTGGTGGAGCCTCTGTACATTGAAGGTGGGTGAAAACTGTACACTATTACCATTTAGAACTGGAGAGGTGGTATAGCCAGAGTGACTGGATCCTGAGGGTAAGCTGAGTCAGCCACATGGAATTATATGTTGTCTTCTGTTTTTGAAATGGTCTTACTGTGTAAAAGCCACTGTGCTAGTTTCTGTAGAATAGTGTAGAATATCTGTCTTCACTATTACTTGGTGCCCTCTGGTTTTGAACTTCACGGAGCTGTTGAAGTAGCATTTGTGTAATCCATTTCTGCTGTGGTCTGCGTCCTCCCCAGATTTTTATATTGAAATCCCCGAGGTGATGGGGATTCTGTGATAAGGAGGTGGGGCCTTTGGAAAGTGATCAGTCATGGAGACAGAGCCCTCATGGATGAGAGTAGTGTTTTTATAAAAGAGGTCCCGGAGAGCTCCCTGGAGCCTTTCACCTGGCGAGGACGCAGTGAGAAGGAACCCTCCCTGAACCAGGGAGCAGGCCCTAACCAGGCAGTGAATCTGCCAGAACCTTGATCTTGGACTTCCCAGTCTCCAGAATTGTGAGAAATACATTTCTGTTGTTTATAAACCCCTGGATTATGATGTTATCCCTATTGCCTAAGGAGTCTTTGACACCTGGCCATTGCTTTTAACTGCCTATGGGATGTTAGCTGATATGGAATTCTAAGTGAATGACATCTTACAGGTGTTTGAAGTCCTCTAGTAACTTTACCACTTTAGAGGAATTATGGCTTAAGTCTATAGTGGGTTGAGTGGTAGCTTGCAGAAGATGTGTCTTAACCCTGGAACCTGAATATGACCTCTATGGAAGAAGAGGTCGGACCTCCTTCTTCAGACCCCTTTGCGTGTGATTAAGGAGCTTCAGAAGCGTTCAGCCTGGATCACCAGGGTGGGCCATGACTCCAGGGATAAGTGTCCTTATAAGAGACAGAATTGGTATAGACACAGACAAGTGGGGTGAGGAGGAGAAGGCCCCGTGAGGACCGAGGCAGAGAGAGGAGTTAAGCAGCCCTGAGCTCAGGAGCATCTGGAGGAAGCAAGGAGGGATTCTCCCCAGTGCCTGGAGGAAGTGTGGCCCTGCTGACACCTTGTTTTCAGGTGTTTGGTTTCTAGAACTGTGTAAAAATTAATTTCTGGTGTTTTAAATCACATAGTTTATGGTACTTTAGAAACTGCAGCCACCAGAAATAAATGCCGGGGCCTTAGGTAGACTCAATGCGCTGAGTCTCCCTTGCTCCCCTTTCTAGAAGAAAGGTCTCCTTGCTCCCAGATCCTCATCCCAGGTGTGCAGGTGAGAGCTGCCAGCAGGTGCTTGTTTTAGAAGCCCCTAGGAACACACAGACTAGACATTCATTTTCGCTTCAATCTGACCAAAGCCACGAAAGCCAAGAGGTGTCATCCCCAATGCTGCGTGTGAATAGGGAAAACCGCAGTCAGGTTGGAAGCTGCCCATTGTTGTAAGGCCGTTATCAGCCCCAGGTTGTCCAACTCCAAGCTTTCTACCATCACCTCTCTCCTCCATGGATAGTGCAAGATATTGCATTTTTCCATTCTTACCAAATTGTGAAGTTTTCCTGTAGCGGTAAAAAGTGTCTTGAAGAGCCAGTATAATCACTGAGTACTACTTACTGTTTGGTTATACCATAATTTATTTAAACTTATTTCAGTTTCTCCAGTGTTTTGTTATAAATATCTTTGGGTTTTGTTTTCTCAGTAAAAATAGTCTAAAGATAAATTTTATAATATATTAATATGTCTTTGTTGTATGGGGGTATCTATTTCACTTCCTCCTTAGCAGCAAAGAGCATTATCTTTAAAAATAATAATAAAAATATCTTGGAAGTTTGCTTGGAAACTAGTGGTTCAATGTGCATTTCTTTGGTTCATAAAAAAAGTTAGACTTTCTGACATGTTAATTCACAAAAGAAATCCAAATAGATGTATTTATCCATTTTTTAGATTTGCTTTTGTATGAGCTCTTTATAATAGAGATGTTAGCCTTTGGGAATGTGTTTAGTATTTTTTCCCCAGTCTAGGTTTTGCCTATTCATTTCACTGGAATTTTATGGTTTTAATATGGTCTCATCTATTCACTTGTTTGTTACTTCTTCTGTTTCTTTTATGCTGTAACCCTTCCAACATTAGATAAATACTTTATCTAATCTAATAGTTTTAAAAAGCCACAATGATCTGGATGTGGTGGCTCATGCCTATAATTCCAGCACTTGGGAGGCTGAGGTGGGTGGATTGCCTGAGCTCATGGGTTTGAGACCAGCCTGAGCCAGAGTGAAACCTCGTCTCTAAAAATAGCTGGGCATTGTGGCGGGTACCTGCAGTCCCAGCTCAGGAGACTGAGGCAAGAGAATCGCTTACGTCCAAGAGTTTGAGGTTGCTGTGAACTATGACACCATGGTACTCTACCGAGGGTGACAAAGTGACCCTGTCTCAAAAAATAAATAGCCACAGTGTTTTCTTATTTGGTAGTTGGTTTTTTGTTTTATTTTTTAACGTTTAATGACTTAATCTTTTTGGGATTCATTTCAGGCAGAGGCTGTAGTTTTTGTCAAGTGAAATAGATGTTGGAGATGGTAGATCAGTTGGACTTACCATTTGGGTTTCCTTGGGGTTGCTGTGGGAGTAACGGAAGCAATCCAAATGACAAGGCTCTGGCAGGCAGGGTTCTGTGGGTGCTCTGCCAAGGGACCCCTCCCGGCATTCAGCCAAAGATGCATCTAGGTACTGCTGTGCAAGGACTTTGCTGATGGAATTGTGGTTATGAACCAGATGGGTTTAAAATGGAGATTATTCTGGATTATCAGGTGGGCCCCTCATAACCACATGGAGCATTAAAAGAAGCAAAAGACAGTGGAAGGGTCAGATAGAGAGAGCCAGAAGAGGAAATTCCCAGGGACAGCAGGGCCAAAAGGAAGGTAGAGAGACTCGCAGCCAGCAAGGGCCCTGACCCACCATGGCTGGCTCTGTAGGGGCAGTGAGCCAGAGGATGCAAGAGCCTCTAGAATTGAGAACGACTCTGCTGAGAGCCAGCAAGGAGGTGAGACCTCAGTCCTGCATCCTTACAGAAGGGAATTCTGCCAACATCCTCAGTCATCCTCTCAAGATAGTAACTCAACCCCATTGGCATCTTTGATTTCCTCCTGGGAGCAGCAGAGCTGAGAACCAGCTGAGCCACACCATGCCGGGGCCTGCAGACCTGTCAGATTTCAAACGGATTTGTTTAAGCTTCTACATTTGTTAGGGAAGCAACAGAAAACTACCTTGAGAGAGGACTTGGTACAGTACCTGCCCATAACTAAGAGCTCCCCACTGATGGCTGCTATTGTCATTATTACCCTTGTTTTCTTGCACATAGCAATAAACATTTATTGTATGAAACTATTGCTTATATAACTTCAGCACTACAGAGAAACCATAACTTAGTAAGAATGGTATTTTCATTGCTAAACTATCTTCTTTAACTGTGAGCTTTGATACCAGAGCTGCTCTGAGCCACTCTACCACTTCTGTCTGTAGATCACGTGTAGGACACACAGGCACATGCCCATGGATTGAATGGAGACCTATAATAAATGATTACTACCTTTTGACTTTTGCTCAGACTATTAAATTCCCTCAGTTGGCATTTATATTGAGCAAACATAAGACATTTTCCTATCTCCATAGTTCAAAACTTTCTCTTTCTCCAGCGGTGGTTCTTCCATCCTCCTTCTCACCCCACATCTTTCCTCTTTCTACCCCCATAAACACCCACTTCATTCCACAGCAGCATAATACGCGTTCTTCTCAAGCTCACCTGGAGCATTCTCCACAATTGATCCCACTCTGGGCCTTAAAACACACCTTAATGAACTTGAAAGACAGAAATCTACACAGTGTTCTCTCAGCCATAGTGGAATTAAACTAGAAATTATTAACAGAAAGATAGCTAGAAAAAAAAAATACTTAGGGATTAAACAACAGACTTCTACCTAACATGTGCATCCAAGAAGTAGTCTCGAGAGAAATTAACAATACTTTGAACGAAACGAAAGGGTTAGATTTCTTGAGTATATTATATATTTGATGGAGAATGAGAAGGAAGAGAATCTTAAATTTTTTCTCTTTTCCAAAGAATATCCTTTCCTGATGATGAAAAGAATACATGTTAAAGAAAATTTGGAAACGTATAAAAAGCAAGTAGAAAGTCACCTTTAATCCTTCTATAAAAAAGTAATCTGTTGATGTTAACATCCGATCCTTCTTCTAAATGTAATTTTTTAAATTAAAAACATGCTTAATAGGCAATATGGTTATATGGTTCAATTTAAAGCCAACCAGAAAAGATAGTACTATAAAAAGCCTGTGGCTCGAAGGAGTAGGGTACCTGCCCCATATGCCAGAGGTGGTGGGTTTAAACCCAGCCCCGGCCAAAAACTGCAAAAAAAAAAAGTCTCCATCTTTGACATTTCCAGTTCCCAGCTCTCCTCAGGAAACTGTTGTTAATAATTTCTTTGTATTCATCTGTAGTCTGTGTGCAGCCCAGCTGATACAAATAGGTATTGGTAATTCTGCCTGTGTATAGTGAATAGGCTGTGAGGATTGCTCTGCACCTTATTTTCTTCCACTTACTGCATCCTGGTGCTATTTTGTGTTTTTTTGGCAGCTACTTAGTACTCTGTTGTATGGCTATATCAGATACATTTGCAAAGATACATTTTCTTCCATCTGCACTGCTTACTAGCAAGTCCGGTGACATAGTTGTAGTATTCTTGTGTTTACAATTTGGGGCCATCATAAACCTTGCTTCTAAGTCTCTGTCACCATTATCATAAAATGCTTGTTTTCCCAGAGTCCTGACATACAGATCCTATGCTTCCATAAAAAGCTGCCCCGGTTTCCTTTTTCACTATGTGCACATGCAGAAATCTTTTTTTTTTTTTATTGTTGGGGATTCATTGAGGGTACAATAAGCCAGGTTACACTGATTGCATTTGTTAGGTAAAGTCCCTCTTGCAATCATGTCTTGCCCCTAGAAGGTGTGGCACACACCAAGGCCCCACCCCCTCCCTCCTTCCCTCTCTCTGCTTTTCCTTCCCCCCTCATGACCTTAATGGTTGTTAATTGTCCTCATATCAAAATTGAGCACATAGGATTCATGCTTCTCCATTCTTGTGATGCTTTACTAAGAATAATGTCTTCCACGTCCATCCAGGTTAATACGAAGGATGTAAAGTCTCCATTTTTTTAATGGCTGAATAGTATTCTATGGTATACATATACCACAGCTTGTTAATCCATTCCTGGGTTGGTGGGCATTTAGGCTGTTTCCACATTTTGGCGATTGTAAATTGAGCTGCAATAAACAGTCTAGTACAAGTGTCCATATGATAAAAGGATTTTTTTCCTTCTGGGTAGATGCCCAGTAATGGGATTGCAGGATCAAATGGGAGGTCTAGCTTGAGTGCTTTGAGGTTTCTCCATGCTTTCTTCCAGAAAGGTTGTACTAGTTTGCAGTCCCACCAGCAGTGTAAAAGTGTTCCCTTTCCACATCCACGCCAGCATCTGCAGTTTTGAGATTTTGTGATGTGGGCCATTCTCACTGGGGTTAGATGGTATCTCAGGGTGGTTTTGATTTGCATTTCTCTAATATATAGGGATGATGAACATTTTTTCATATGTTTGTTAGTGTTTTTCCTATGTTTTCTTTGAGGATTTTTATTGTTTCATGCCTTAGAAAGCAAATGAAGAAATCTTGAGACTGTCATTTCTGTAGGGAACAGGAAAGGCAGAAATGCCCATTGTGTCATGGGGAGACCACTAGTGGAACTGAAGTACCTGTGTAGAACTCCAGGAACAGCCAAGAAGACCATGAGCACAGCTAACTGCTCCAGGGCACTTACTGTGCTCCAGGCACTGTTCTCCCCAGTGTTCAGATAAGCTCATTTAATTCCTTCAGTGCTGTGAGAGAAAGGCAGTTAGGCTCCTCATGTTATAGGTGCGGACACCGAGCTGTGGCGCCCTTCCTGTTACACAACTCCTAGCTGAATGCACCCGTCTAGAGAGAGGGTGTGAGGGAGGGAATGTGCCAGAGGCCCGGTTACCAACTCTGGGCACCCACCGGAAAGAGCTGGGGCAGAAACCGTGTTTGCCACAGATAGTGGGGTCATATTCATGTAGACATTTGAGGCATGTGGCTCAGATTAGAATATTTTTGTTGAAGCATAATTTAGAAATTTCTTTTCACAACTTGTAGTTGATACTGTAAATATAAATGTAGACCGCAGAGACAGCAGCTCTTAGAAATCTTCCTGTTTTACCTTGGAGCCGTGGGACTTCTGCAGAACAGCCAACAGGGCCATCACAAGGAAGGGGAACCCCAGGTCCTGGAGCTGAGCCAGACCTTTGTCGGGCACATGCAGCCTTTGCCTTAAGTGAGTGCGATTTGGTATGAAATCAAGGCAAAACTCTCTTGCTTCCTGTGCAGGGAGAAATTTGATTTGTCTACTTTGAGAAGTTCTGTCTAATCTTGAATCCTGTTTCCCATCATAAATAGCACCGCTAGGGACAAGGATTAGGGCCGTGCTGTGGCACTCCAGGTTGCAGAGAGTGACATCTCTTTGGGTAATATTTCTCTAGGCCTTTGACTTGGGATGTGGAAAAGAAGAATTGCATAGCAAGCATGAGTATGATGAGATTTTACTCTGTGCTAAATAGTCATGCGTTCACAGAAAGATGAGCCCGTTGTTTTGCTTTTTTGTGTGTCCATAGTCTTCAGCTTCATGGTGCAAAACCTTAAATGGCACTTAACAGTTCCGTGGGGCCTGGGAGTGGCACAGGAGGATCTTGATGCAGCTCTATCAGGAAACTAAGCTAAAAACAAAATCAGCAATGACCTGGAAATATGCAGTTGGCTTTTATGTGGATACTCCCTTTGGTAGAAGAAAACACTTGATTTCTCTGATGGCTTCTGAACAACACTTCGGGGTTGCCCTGAGTTCTTACCGTGTTTTTTTTTTTTTCTTTCCTGTTAATGTATTATGTACATGGATTTCAGGCACAGTGAAATTCATCCTGAGAACCCAGAGGGAGCTCATTTGTGGTTAGTTAGGCTAGTTGGGTTTTCCCTTGTCAGAATCCATAGAAGACCCCAGCAAGCCTCAGCTGTTCCCTTGCCCGGCCTCTTCCCAACTGACTTGCTAGCTTTCTGATAGGAATGCTGTTGATCACTCATTGGAGCTTTTAGGCTCATTTCTTGAGGCCTCTATTTTTCTAGCTGAGCTCATAGCACGTGGCCTTGTAAATGTGAAAGGGTCATGGCAGGGTCACTTGGCGGTCAGCATCTCGAGGGCTGTGTGTACAGCAAATGAACAGGCATGCCTTTCCTTCCCCTTTGTATTCCCCTCTCCGCCCACAACTTGGATTTTTGAGTGTCATACTCATTTTCCATGCGCTTTGAACTATGCAGTTGACATGTTCTAAGGGCTTTTTTCCTAAGCAGCAAGGGTTCACTTGGCTGCTTTACTTACATCGCAGAACTGCTGGTTGTCACTAATATTGTTTAGTATCTATGTGGCCCTTCTTGCTGCTGGCTGGCTGTCTCTGCTGTAAAGTTTCCCCTCTTCTCCCTCCTCCAAAGTTGCTCACCAGGTTAATGAATGGACAGACTCTTCCACAGAATAGGAACGGGAGTTTGTGTTTTTGACATTGTTATTGGAAGAGAGGCTGTGGAGAATTTGGGTCTTTGTAGGATTTTCAAGTTCCTCTTACGTGGGGCGATGCGTCAGCATTGCTACCTGAAGACATGTGGCACGTTTGTGGTTATCCTGAGTTGCTTCCCACGACCGGCAGTAGGGGGAACCTGTCAAATGGTGAAAAAACAACACACTAGGTGGAATGATAGCCTTTTTGGTTGGAAAAGCCCCGATGAATGACTCTCATCTCTTCCCATGGCTTTTATTGAGCCCTGCTCCCAAACTGGGCAGCGCCATAGTACTACAGTCGGGGGCGAGGATAGGGGTGGGCAGTGGCGGGAGAGTGTTTGTTTTAAGTGGAAGGAAGATTTCCAGGCCCACTTGGACATCCAGACCTGCTGCTGGCCCAGGAATCTGCATTTGTATGTGCTCCACCTTGATGGAGGGGCCTGCTGTTCCTGCAGAGGTAGAGCTGTGTGGAGAGTAGAGAGAAGAGCTTGAGTTTTATGCTTAGAGCTTTTGTCTAGTGAAGATGCGTGTGAACCATGGGCAAGCCAGCAGCATGGGCCCATTAGGAGCCAGCAGAGAGGGCATTATCTCTGGCTAGGGGCTATGGGGAGGTTTTCCACATGCTGACCTCTTGAGTCTTAAAGAAGAAAGCCTGGCCTGGATGGAGCGGGGAGGTGGGGAGGCTGTGGGCTGGAGGTAGTGGCTCTCTATTAGACACACATATCAGGGAGATATGTAGTTTCCTGTCTTTCCTTACATATGTTGTCACCTTTTTGTAAAATTAGTGCTGAGTCCTTTGTTCTGTGGGATTACAACCCATGCTCCATGGCATAGAGCCTGGTCTGGACCAACAGACATGCCAGGGAAGCAGGCTTCAGCCCTGTCACAGCCGAGGGGGCTCAGCTTCCAGAGATCATCGGTCTCATTCTGATTTGAATCTAGTGCCAGGTGCAAGGGGGCGTATTCAAAAGACGCAACGGATTGCCTGTCTCCGTGTCCTACCACTTACACCTGCAGGCCTGACCCACATCCACACTGGTCCTACCCAAAGCCGAGAAAGTGTGCGCGGCCCCAGAGTGAGGGGATTTTGTGAGAATTAATTTTAGAAAGTTGTTTTGTTAACTTATATAGTAGAATCTTGTTTGCTTCCCCCCCGCCCCCAAGGCAAGGTTTCACTCAATCGCTTTGGGTAGAGTGTCATGGCATCATCATAGCTCACAGCAACCTCAAACTCTTGGGCTCAAGCAATCTCTTGCCTCAGCCTCCCACGTATCTCTTAACTACAAGGGTGCACCACCAGGCCTGGCTAAGCTTTTTCTTTTTAGTAGAGGTGAGGTCTCACTCTTGCTCAAGCTGGTCTTGAACTCCTCAGCTCAAGGGATCCTCCTACCTCAGCCTCCTAGAGTGCTAGGATTACAGACAGAAGTCACTGTACCAACAAGTTTGTTTTTTAATTTTTATTTATTTATTTTTTTGGTTTTTGGCCGGGGCTGGGTTTGAACCCACCACCTCTGGCATATGGGACCGGCGCCCTACCCCTTTGAGCCACAGATGCCGCCCTTTTTTTTAATTTTTATTTATTTATGAACAAGTTTGTTTTTTATTTTTAGCTGTTTATCAACTCAGAATAACTTGTGGGAGTGGAGACAGTGGTCACCAGATTTTCCTGTTCTTAGCAAAGATCCATTCAGTGAGTTTGCATATTGACAGATTGTCAACAATTTTTAAAGGGTTTGTGTTTTCTTAGTTCTCTTGAGAAAAGATTCTTTTTTAAGGAAACATTGGTTCCATTTTTAAATTAACTTAGTGGTTTTCAAACTTGGCTTTTAAAAATAAATATATAAAGGTCTAGAGTCTCCTAGCCTAGAAAGCCTATGTCGGGGTGTTGGGAGCCACCTACCACCGTAGTGGGTGACTGATGCGGAGCAGGGGCTGATCCCTTGTGGAGCCTAATGAGAGCAGCTGGCCCCTGGGTGGGAAGACAGCGGGAGTGTAGGGAGGAGCTGGAAGGCCGAGGCAGAGGGCCGCTTAGGGGCTCTTGCACACCTGCCCACAAGGCAGGACTTATTTTGGCAATGAGGCTCCCAAATGTCTGTTCCTCAGCTCTCCCTGTGAATGGCAAGTGTGTTCTTACGATGGTAGCTGAAGTGGAGTGGCATGGCACAGACTTTGTCTGGAAGGATGCTTTGCTCATACACATTTATCCATCACTGGTATTTCACAGGGCGAGAGGTGGGTTTCCCAAGGGGCTGTGCTGTGAGCAGGTGGTTCCTGGCAGAGGGCTGTGGATGGTGATGTTGAGGTGAATGCCTGCGCACAGTCAGGCATGGTTGTTTGGAATCAACACCTTCTTGTGGCTTTATAAACCACCTTCCCCAACTGTCATCTGAGGGTCTGGTTTTATATATGCAGACTGCATAAAAGCAAAAGGATAGGATATTTTGTTTGATGTTTTTGCTTTTGTGTCGGATTCCTTTCACAAACTAAAAAAATTTACTTTAGATACTTGTGCTTAATTCTGTGTCTGAAAAATGTCTTCCTTTAGATTTGAATGCTTTATCTGGAACAAATGTTGTAGAAAACAATCAGCTTGGTAATCAGGTTAACTCTAGTTACAGAAGAACAGACCAAATAACTGGCTAAGCACATGTTTTTTGTTTCCAGATAATTAGACTTTCTATTTTTGTTAAAAGTTCTTCTAATTAGAAATGTAAATTAGTTTCTATAAAGAATAATATGATAACTAGAATTTCAGTAAAAGGTACACTGACACTTTTACTGTACAGTATAATCCTCAGAGTTCAGTGCTTTTTTAGTGTTTTTCTTGGAAATAATAGACTTCTGTTTTGGCTCCTTTAGTTGACCAGATATACCATCTGGCCTCTCCAGCTTCTCCTCCAAACTACATGTATAATCCTATCAAGACGTTGAAGACCAATACAATTGGGACGCTAAACATGTTGGGTAAGTAGTTGTTTTCTGGTTTTTTGGCTCTTGCTGGGAATATTTTAGACAATTTTAAGCATAGAGTATTCTTTAGAGTCTTGTTCTAAAGACTTTCTTTTAGAGTTTAATCAGGGTGTTTACCCCTCTCCCTCACCACCCTGCTGTGGTATTTGGCAGCTTCTGCAGTGTTAGTTCAGTGAAACTTTGTTTGCCATTGGAATCTGTCTTGGGGAAGACAGCCTAACTTTCATGCATTGTAGTACCTCGTCTACAGCGTCTCTGTGAAAATCCCCGGGGAGTGACCATGGCCACTTCATGTGACCACCGGCATTCCTCCTCTTTCTCCTCTGAAACCACTTGACCAACACCCAGGTCAGATGATGCCTCTGGTGGCTCTGATTCCGAGATTGGTTCGGATGGCCTTGCAACGCAGGGGAGACTTAGTACTGATCTGCCCTGAAGAACTGGGCAGAGAAGCTGTGCCCACATGTGGGCTTGTTAAAACTGAGCGCCTGCTCTAGGCTCAACTCCAGGATTGCCATCAGATGAAAGAGTGAATGACGCTGAGTGTGGCCGTATGTATGTACTGTCAAACCACATGCCTTAGGTTTCTAGCTCTGGGTAATATGCACGTAGTAATGTTTAAAATCAGAGGCAGCATGCAGGCCCCCTGCCCTGTGTGCAAGATCAGATGATGAGAAGTGTCTGGCTCAGCCCCCTCTACTGTGGTGGCACTTGGGCATGGGAGTATCCCTTATTTAAGCACGGGGCTCATTGAAGGTCACTGGGCTTCTTGGAGCTCCTTATGAACCACTGTGTTTGGACTTTGAAAGAAACACATTTGAGAGTCACATTGACTCTTAAAGAGTAGGGAAGATTTTCTAAGTTACTTGATGTCTGTAGATGATGATGTTCTAGTCAGTTCTCCATTCGAGTAGTAAACGCAAAAGGGGTTCAGAATAGGACAGAGGAATGGGGTGACTTGCTTTGGAGAAGGTGCTATAGAAACAGAACTTTAAAGGCAGCAGGAAGATGGGTGGAGAGTCACCCAGGTAGGGGAGGCACAGTTGGAAGAGTCCAGGGCATGCTCAGGGAGCAGCAGGTGGACCATTCTGGAATTAAGCACTAAAGAGCCTTACATTCTGCCAACCCCAAGGTAAAGAAAGTTGTAAGATACAGAGTGATGTTTGGGGCAGAGAGGTCTTTAGGACGTTCATTAAGTCACACTTTATCAAACCAACAGATTCTGCGTTTTTGCCCTACAAGTATCCTACTAAATACTTCTCGTAAGGTTTTTCTTACAGCTTTTGTTTCTATATTGGTGCCCAAGCAGATGCAATAAGAGCAGATGATTAGATGGATGATTAGATTCCTTTAGTTTAATACCAGAGCATTGTCTGTGTTGGCCACAAAAACTGCACCTGTACAGTTTCTCTTTCTTTGCTTTCTGTAGGGCTGGCAAAACGAGTTGGCGCCCGTCTGCTGCTGGCCTCCACGTCCGAGGTTTATGGAGGTGAGTGTGGGGCCTGTGGACTGTTTGTGTCCTGTCTTAGGTGAGTTCAGGGCTCGTTTCTGAGAAAGCCCCACCCACTCCTGCCCTTCCTGTGCTTGACAGTCAACAGGCTTCACATCTCGGCCACTGGGGTCGCCACTGTCCTCCATGGGGGACAACCTCTATTGTTTAACCTGCACCCTTGAGGGACTGTACCCTGTCACCTGGCCAATAAAGACCCCAAGTGTATGATTCCACAGAACTGTTTTTGCCACTCTGCTCTGAGAGCCCCCCTGGAATTCCCACTCTCCGGGGTCTTTGTGCCAGCCTCTCTGTGCATGTTGTTATTTCATGTGGGTGATGAATGCTGCACGTGTGACCCAGTGAGAACTCGTGGGTTGGCCTTTAAAGCTTATGTGCTGATTGCCTCATAAGGTGTATAACAGTTTCTGGAAGGACTGTTGGTGCCAAGCTCATCAGCCTGTTTTACCAACCTATAGTCTTCCTCCTCTTCCTCCTCCCTCCCAGGCCCCCCATCACCTGGGCGTAAGTGTGAGAAATGTGTTTCATTTTGTGTTGATTTCAGCCGAAAGCCGACCCCGTGTGCAGAGTTTAAGAGAACTGTTTTGTCAAGGCAGTAGAAAATAGGCCCTGGCATGATGTCATGTTTTTTATTTTACATTGTTGTGGACAAGAGAAATGGGGAAATAAAAGAGTAAAATTGGAAAAGATGTTTTAAAAAACTTTTTTTAGTTAAAGGAATCAAATGGAAAAAATAATTTGCAACTTAGAAATGCTGTTAAATTGTAGGGAAACTCTTTGTAATCTCCATGAGAAAGTAGCACATTGTCCGCTTCCTAGACGCCCTGGACAGTTGAACGAGCACAGTGCACATCTCCACCCATGGAACTGTCCAGAAGCTCATCGGACTTCCTCACGCCACAGTCTTCCCCACCCACTGCCTGTATTATCTGCATATTTGACAAGAGCTTTGCTCTTTGGGTTCTTAAACAATTTTAGGGTGCGGTTGGTGGACTTCACCAGTTGCTCTACTTATGTTTAATAACAGAAGTAAACTTAAGTTCTGTGCACTGTTTGCTTAATCTCTTAGCCACACAAAATGCTGAAGAGATGATAGGAAATCATTTTTGACTCCGGACCTTTACCTATGTTATAAAAAAGTGATTTTTCCCCATATTTTTTCTTGCAAAGTGATTTTGACAAAAAGAGAGGCAGATGTCCGGAAATCATTTTTGACTCTGGACCTTTACCTATGTTATAAAAAAGTGATTTTTTCCCCATATTTTTTCTTGCAAAGTGATTTTGACAAAAATTTCAGAGGCAGATGGCCATGCCAAGCCGTCTTCTCTTCATCCATTACCAAATTTATGAGCAGCTCTATCCAAGTCTAGTTTGCCCAACTCTTGTCAAAAATTCACAGAAAAGCTGAAGTTAATCAGGTGGTACCTCTCTGAATCGAAGTCATTGGTTTTCTTCTCTCACAGAGGATTTTCCTTAGACCTTTTCTCCCATTGGACAGTGAAAAATCTACCCTCCTTAAGGGAATTTTAAGACTCAGTAGCAGATGCAGAGACCTTGCTCTGCACCATGACCCCGCAGTGCTGCAGAAGCTGTGCTGCTCTCCTGGGGGCGCCGCTAAGCAGGCATGCAGGCTGCTGGTGCGTGTGTTCCTGCCCCCGTGCTGCGCAGGCTCAACTCAGACTTCAGGTGTGAGATAAGCAGGTTGCAAGTTTATATAGCATGGAGACTTTGTAACTTTTGTCCAGATTTCTTGGCAAAGATTTCTACATTTTATATCATGATTGTAGTCAGAGGATGTATAAAAATTCTTGCATACCAGATAAATTAGATATTAATTCACATTCCAGAAATATACTTCTGTTAAAAAAAGAACCTGCTGCTTGGTTTCTTTAAACAGTCTGTTCCCCTGCTGTGTCTGAAAGTTTGATTGATTTGTACATGAGGGAAACGAGAAGTGGGAGGTATAAGATGTGTGCCCAAGGGACAGGCAGCCATTTGCCAAGGGACATGTGTCTCCCTCCCTGCTAGGAGCCTCCAGGTTGTCTCATCTTGGGTGTCCAGTTTGTTCTGGTGATGGCACCTGTCAAAGTCATCGTGTTCTACTGAGATGTTATGTTTATAAATTTTTGATAAATACATATTTTACATTGATTATAGATTTGATAATAAACTAAGTTATATAGCTCACTAGAACTTAGAGAATGGAATAAGAGCCTGCTGTTAGCCTCTTCCATGTGTTTCCATCTGTACATGTTACCTGGTCTTCCCTAAGGTCCCTTTTGCATCATCATATTCATAATGCATATGAGCTGGAAAGAAGAAAGATGAAAACAGTCTCATTTTCCCCACATCCTTAGATCCTGAAGTCCACCCTCAAAGTGAAGATTACTGGGGCCATGTGAATCCCATAGGCCCCCGGGCCTGCTACGATGAAGGCAAACGCGTTGCAGAGACCATGTGCTATTCCTACATGAAGCAGGTATTTCGCCAGGCTCTGGGGCTTGTGGATTGGGCAGGCAGAGCAGACAAAGTGCTGTGAAGGAGTTAATGCCATGGTTAATTTTTCCTGGGCAAGCCTGGTTTCCCAGCTTTCCCACGTGTCTCCTTATTTTAGAAATGACTAGAAATGAATCAAGAGGTTTGAAATAATGCTGTGTGACTATGAACAGAATGCTTCTTTATTGTCAAATCACCCACCAGCACTTAATTAGTTCCTCTTTGCTCCTGAAAACTCTAAGTTGGTGAATTTTTTTTTCTTTCCTTTTCCATCTATTAAAGTATAAGATGGATTCATTATTGTTTTAATTTGTCCTCCTTAGGAATTATTACTTACATTTATTTACTGTTATTTCATATTTTTTTCATTCATGGTTGGGCTGGGGTGCTTTTGCCAGGAATATTTTTTGGAGTACAGTGAGTGTTATACCTCACCATAACCTTGAATTCCTGGGCTCTAAAACACCATCATGTCCAGCTAATTTTGATTTTTTGTTGGTTTGTTTTAGAGACAGAGTCTTGCTATTTTGGCCAAGCTAGTCTCCGGCTCCTGGCCTCAAGCGATCCTCCTGCCTCAGCCTCCCAAAGTGCTGGGATTATAGGCCTGAGCTGTGATACCTGGCCCCAAGAATATTTCTTATTACAGATTTGGTTGCCCACATGTTTTAGCAGGAATGGCCCACAGCCCAAGAGGCCAAGGTTCCCATACCTGCTCTGCTGCCATGTGATTTGGAGACATGACCTGGCTTTTAGTCACAGGGTTCCTCACACCTGCCCTGCCGCCTCAGGGCTGTGAAGAGAGGGCCTCTGAGAGCTCAAGTAAGGGCTCGGGATACTGCATCTGTCTTTTCAGTGAGTTTGTCCTTGGACTTGGGTCTCCCTCTCAGATACTCAGGAAAACGCCCTCAGCAAAGTGGGACATGCAGGGAAATACATGTGGACATGGAATAATGCTGTTTCTGGGGCAGGCTGTGGACAAATGTGGTGTCTGTCCTGGGATCCAGCAGCAGGTGAGATCAGGGCATTAGTTGCTGTGTGCTTTGTGGGAGGGACAGCAGTGTTCGGGTGCCAGGGCCCAGGGAGTCACAGGAGAGCCAGCAGCTGGGCTTATGTCCCCCGCTTCTGACCTGTGCTGGTTGGACTTTGAGCACCTGCTGTCTCCATCGTGATGCTGCAGACAGCAGCAAGGCAGGCGTGTGGGAGAGTGGGATGAGTTGTCAGGGGCTGGCTTTTTCATTATATATTTAATGAAATACCAACATCAAAGATCCGTAAACTAACTTGGTGCTGTTGTAGATATTTAAACCTTTCTGCTTTGTTTCTCAGCCAGAAGCAGAACTAATTGATTTCTAAACTATTTTGGGTCATCGGCTTTTTACTTGTTAAAAAATAATAATAAATAATAAATCTTATTTACTTGTTCTAAGAAATGTTAATTTTAGTAAGAATATACTTTTATTATTTGGGGGCCGAGGACAGCATGACTCAAAAGTTTAAGAGGATCTCCCAAACAGTACAACATCTGGGTACAGTGGTACTTATGTGAATTACCAAAGGAGTGTCCAACCCGCAGCCCAGGGACTGCATGCAGATTTAAGTGAGAACTGTGACCAATATCATGAAAATTATGCATGGAGTTTTTTTTTTTTTTTCTTAGCAGCTTTTGTTAGTGTTTAGATATTTCATGTGTGGCCCAATGTGAGACAGAGAACCCGAAAGGTTGAACACCCCAAATAGTGTTTGGGGGCCAATGATGGCATTTTGTTGTGTAATAAGTTTCAGAAGTAATATGATTCTCATCTGTTTTTCCATTGGTTTCATCTTGTGGTTGTATTTCTTACCATAGTGAATTTTTACATAGGTAAAGCTGGTAGGCAAATGGGACATTTTTATTGAACTTTCAGTTCATATTTAATAATCATGGTTTTAGTTGATAATTTTTTAAGGGTGTACATGTTATCTTACGTACATACTCACGATAATTACAATATTTAGTAGTAATAGAGCCAGCACTTGAGCGCCGACTGTGTGTCAGGTGCTGTTCTAGGCACCTGGAATCTAGCTGGGGTCTGCATTTCACACACACGCCACATGGGATCTCTACATGTCATCTGTGCCCAAAGGGACTTGGGAAAATAGCACCTATATAACTGTGAAATGTTAGCATTTAAATTTCTGTTCACAAGGGTCTGAAGAGCTTAACAGTAGGAATGGCATTGTCCTAAAACCCACAAAATAATGTATCTGCTAGAAGCCCATCATGTGGCCAGCTAGCCCCCTGTGCCTAAGGCTGAGCATCTGTGACAAGAACTCCAGTCTCAGGAGGGTGTCCCTGCACAGCGCAGTGGACCCCGTGAGGAGGTGCCTGTGATAGCCCTTCTGTGGAGTCATTAGGCACGCGCCTCACATAGGAGGCCACACAGACAATTGTGGAATGGACACAAGACTCCCATGTGTGGCCAAGTTCATTGTGTAATCTCACTAGGGCCCTGTGAGTTCCACTTGTGGGAACAAAATCTGGTTACTTCCCATCATAGAACAGGCTTGAGAACTACCACACGGAAGACAGGCTCAGCTCTGTCTGGGAAGGAGGCCACAGAACTTGGGGTCTTGGCTGATGGACAGTACTGAGTAGTCTTGGTGTCATCGGAGCCCAGAGGCTTCAGCACACCTGCTGAGGGGTCACACCTGCCGGGGGGAGTGTGTCCCATGGTCCCATTCTGGAAATAACACCAAGGAAGCCTCTGGTGGGATGTGGAATATGGGAATGCGTGTGATACAGCGGCTTTTTGTTCCCACTGTGTGGTCATTAGGTCAGGAAGTGACTGCATCTTTGACTCTAAGGGGCTAAAGTCCAGTGTTGTTCTAGTGGCTTTAGGGCAGTGGAGGTTGTGTCTTCCTGATGAGGAAGGAACAATTGGTCCAGAGCAGTGGGCCTGCAAGGAGTTCCCTGAGTCCTGGCTGGAGTTCAGAGAGGCC
Source organism: Nycticebus coucang (assembly GCF_027406575.1). Classification (NCBI taxonomy): domain Eukaryota; kingdom Metazoa; phylum Chordata; class Mammalia; order Primates; family Lorisidae; genus Nycticebus; species Nycticebus coucang. The sequence continues at coordinate 100,681,338 of NC_069783.1, read as the reverse complement.
TGCAAAGCCCCGACCCCTCATCCTAGTCACCTCCCCTGGCCTCTAAGACTGGTGCCTAAGCACTGTCCCCCTTTCCATCTGAATCAGTGCTGAGAAAAGAGGGAAGTGGCGCCTTTCCCCTTCGCCCAGGAGAGTAGACAGCACAGAGTCAAGACATGTCTGCATTCCTGTTGTGGCAGGATATTTCGCCAGGCATAGAAAAATAAGAAAACATGATAAGCAAGAAGGGAGAAAAATTGTCACCCACATTCCCATGTATAGACAGCGTGAGAGGGAGGTGATACCATGTGAAGAGGCGATGGCTGTTATACATTGAAGACCTTGAGACTCTTCTACTTGGGATTCCACACTAGCTGCCAGCACGGTGGGTCCAGTGCCTCCTGCCACTCTGGGCTTGTGTCTGGGCAAAGTACTGACCTCTTCTGGGGCGTAGGCTTTAATGTGACTCTTGCTTTCTGGGGCTCTGACTTGGTTGCTTGTTGCCTCTATAATCCTGCCTGTGTACCGAGCACTGTCCATCTGGAGGTGACAGGTTATTTATGGACTGCCCCGCACACCTGAAGCAGGTGTTCCAAAGGAGCAGTAACCACAGTAACCAGCCCTCGGCCCCTGTCAGGGTGGTCTTTTTAACCTCACCCCATCCCTGCAGCCCCTTGCACCTCACTGTGACATCATCAGCAGTTTGTAGTTTTTTGTTTTTGTTTTTGTTTTTTTCTTTGAGACAGAGCCTCAAGCTATTGCCCTGGGTAGAGAGCTGTGGCATCACAGCTCACAGCAACCTCCAATGCCTGGGCTCAAGCGATTCTTCTGCTTCCTCCTTCCAAGTAGCTGGGACAACAGGTGCCTGCCACAACACCCGGCTATTTTTTGGTTGCAGCTGTCATTGTTGTTTGGCCAGCCTGAGCTGGATTTGAACCCATCAGGCTCAGGTGTATGTGGCTGGCGCCTTAGCTGCTTGAGCCACAGGCACCAAGCCCAGCATGCAGCCTTTTGATATAGTAAATTTTAGGAGAAAATTAAAAACTTTGGTTGTTAGGATTTTTGCTGTTTGGAGACAAATGGGGACAACAACAACAAAAAAAGACTAGAAAGAAGGTTGAACCAGGTAGAATAGGGTGCCTTTGGCATATTTTTAATTTATTATTGTGGTGACTTACATTTTTTATTTTTTATGCATAATGACGCATCTTTTCTTAAGTATAAATTGTGATTTTATGTCAAGACCCTATAGGGTATGTGGGTGCGTCTTACTCTGAATAAATAATATATAAGAATTGCAAATATGAGCAAGATAAATAAAGGCATGAATAACCATTTTATAAAAAAAAATTACTCTTTTCCCAAAGATTCTCTCTTGAATTTTTTTTATCAATGAAATATCCTTATGTTTTCAAAATAGAATTTGATTTTGCAGAAAAGCACTTACTGTACTACAGCACATCCCTTTCAGAGAGAAGCTCCCTTGAGATTTTTTTCCACGGGGTTGAATGAGATGGAAGTTGGGATCAAAAGGCAGAGCCTCTTTTTAGGAGTAGTTTGAACTTGTCAGAGAGGAATTAAATTGCCACTTCAGTGCATCTGGGCACAGTGGTTTTATAAATGTGGGGGCCTTGCCTGGGCAGCTGTGGTTAGTGCTTAGTGTGTGTTTGAGTTTGTTGTCCCCTGTGAGGCTGTGGCCCACCCACTGGGCCAGATCTGCAAAACAGGCCACGATTCATAAATCACTGGACTGAACAGCAGAGTGGAAAGAAAGGGAACTCAGACGGGGAGATCATCTAGGGCAGTGGCCTTGAGGGTATGGTTCTATTTTGTTACTTGTCATCAGTAATTTTTATGAGAACTTAAAAGAGTTGGTATGTGCATTATTTTTGAGTTGAAAAGAAGAATCCAGCAGCCAAAACAAGCCCATTGTTGAGGAGTAAGATGCGCACCACAGGGGTCCTAACTATGCTTCCAGACCCTATGGTTCGCTCATTAGGTGTCTCTGGCCACATCCCCTTGCCCCAGCTAGACCTCCGCAGAATAACTCCTGTTCTCTCAGAGAGGGTCTGCAAGGCCTGCTGCAGGACAGCCATCAGGAAGGTGGCCATGTTCTTAATGCTGAGCAGGGCTATTAAGGAAGACATACCCATGCCCTGACCGGGAGTGGCTCCCTCCTGCTGCCAGAGAGTAGGCTCTGCATTCTGCAGTGGCCCTGGCTGTATCCCCAGGTAGAGAGGGATCAGACCTCATCCCGGTGCAGCATGAGAGGCCCGAGGGAGCTAGTTGTTTAGCCCTCCACCCTGACCCTTTGGGATCCTGTGTGTACATCTCCTGGGCCATGAGGAAGACTCAAGAAGCATCAGAGGAGGCGCCTGTACCTGGGAGTACTTCCTGTTATTTCTCTGTCCCAATCCCTGCAGGTAGATACGTCCCGGGCACTTCCTCCTGTACAGGTGCTGGTGCAGCAGTGTGGTGAAGTTTCCTTCTGCTCAGCACCCACACCTCACCTGCTCCCACTCTGCAGTACTCTGTCCCGCTCTCTAGCGCCTCCTGTCAGTGAATGATTACACTGCAGTGTTTGGTGGCGACAATAACAGTACATACTCATTTAACACACAAAGGACATATAACAAAACCAATTTTACTATCACCTAATGGATAACAAGAGTTAGATTCACAAAAACATCACCAAACTTCTAAAAAAAAAAAAACCAAGACGGTTTTTTTTGTTTGTTTGTTTGTTTGAGACGGAGTCTCACTCTGTTGCCCTGGCTGGAGTGTCATGGTGTCAGCCTAGCTCACGGCAACCTCAAAGTCCTGGGCTCAAGAGATCCTCCGGCCTCAGCCATCTGAGTAATTGGGACTACAGGTGTCCACCCTAACTCCCAGTTCATTTTTTTCTATTTTTAGTCGAGATAAGGTGGTGGTGTTCTTGCTCAGGCTGGTCTTGAACTCCTGAAGGTCAAGAGATCCTCAGTTTCCCTGAGTGCTAGGATTATAGGCATGAGCCACTCCACCTGGCCTCAAAACACTTTTAATGTTGAATGTTGATATAAATGTGAGCTATACAGACATTTAAGGAAAATTGATAAAGACAAGATGATGATTTACCTGCTTATTACAGTTGAGGGTCACAGGTGGCTGAAGCCTGTCCCAGCAGCTCGGCATGCACAGTGGGGACTAGCCTTGGACTGGAGCCGTCCCATCACAGGCTGCTCACATGCTCACCCACACTCACTTGCTCACTCGGACTGGGACGGTGTAGACACACCAGTTCGCTTCACATGCACTTCCTTGGGCTGTGGGGAAAGCTGGAGCATCTGGAGAAAACCATGCAGACGTGGAGAGAACCTGCAGACTCTGACAGTGGTCCTGCCAGATTGATTTTTATTCGCTCATCGACATTATAACAAAAAGACATTATTTGAGGAACAGCCATACTCTTTGAGGAATGATTGCATTTTAAAGCAGATTTTGAGAGCTAACACATTTAATCCCTGTTGGTAGCATTTCTGGCCTTCCAGGTATTTGGAATTCCTCCCAGGTAGAGAGGAATCCCTGTCTCTTCTCTCTGCCTCCTGGGTTGTCTCTTGCCGGTCAGCCCAAGCCCACCTTTAATCAGCTCCATGTCTCAGGATCTGCAGACTCAGCCCTTTACCTCTCAGCTACTACAAACGAGGTGAGGTGTCTGATGCCAGCCCACCCTGTGAGGCCGTAGTTCCCCAAGGCCTCCTGGAGCCCCAGTGTGTCTCTTGCAGTCATAGCAGCCTGTGGCAGTGTCTGTTCCACACATGGTCACTGGCACTTCCCAATGAATTAGTGTGATCAAGGAAGCAGGACAAAGGTCAAAGGCAGTAACGGGTTCAGGAACATCACTTGGAGATGATGACAGTTTTCAAAGAAGTTAACCCATGTTTTCTTTTAATCCCTGTGACCTAAGTAGAATGGATATTATTGTGTCCGTCCTCTAAGATTAGGATCAAAAGTCTTAGAAACTGAGTGGCTTCCCCAGGAGTATATGGCCAGTGAGTGCCAGGAGAAGACAAGGCCATCCAGGTATTCCAGCCCAGCCCCCATGCCCAGCACTGGCTGGCGTGCTGTGGGCATGTGCTCATCTTGGTGGTGCAAACCAGCCTGAGTATCCTTGGGGCCCTCCCATGTGGGGCTCTGAGCGTCTCTTTGAAGTTTATGTTGGTGTAACTCAGACTTGCAGGACTTGTCCTTGTCCCTCCTGATGCTTTTAGTCCTGTGTGATTCATGTTTCACCACAAGGACAAAAACCACAGAGCGCAGAGTGAAACCCAGTGTGAGTGGGCAGTTAGTTTTCTGAATGGTGGCTTTGTATGTACCGAGACCCTGTGTCTCGCCATGATGGAAACCCAGACGCACCAGTGCAGTGGTCAGTAGGGCTCTGCCACTGGCAGATGGGGTGTTGCCTGGGAGTCAGGAGTTCATGGTGTGTTTGCTTGTCAGGCCTTCAGAGGTAGGTTCTCCCTCAAGTGAGACTTGGGGGCCTGGCACAAACTTCTGGGTTTTTCACCTGACTCTTCCCTTCCTGGGAAGGCCGCTGTGGGTCAGATACTAGACCTCTCCTCTGATCTGAGCTGAGGAATAATTAGGTCTTCCTCCAGGCTGTGCACATGGGCTCAACCAAGCTGCTACCTACCATAAGTGGCTATGCCAACACCAACACTGCTGACTGTCCCACCTTGAGGTCAGAGGAGATGAATATCAGGGGCTAACTGTACATGTTGAACCGGGGTCACATTTGTGTGAAGGCAAAGGGTTTTCTGATGCTACCTAGAAAGGGATAGATTGACACACAAATGCCAAAAGATGCCGTCCGAGAGAAAAGCAGGTCTGAGCTGCAATAGACCTTGGGTTTATGTTTATTCATTTAAGGGGTTTAGGCTTAGCTCATCTTGTTGGTCCTGGTCTACTACAGAGTAGAAAAATCAAAATCCACCAGCCTGTTCACATGTCAGCTAGTTGATGTCTGCTGAGCCCAGCTCTTAGTGAGGCTGGGTTCTGGAACATTGTTTTGAGGAAAAGCAAGATTGAAAGAATAAAATCATTTGATTTGTTGCAAACTTTGCATAACCCATTGAGCTCTTCCCCCTGCCAGGCACATTGGTTTAATTATTGTAAATTTGCCGAGTTTTTCCAGGCTCTTCCTAGAATAAAGCCTTATTCATTTACTTCTGTTTCTTCCTTCATCTTATCAGTTAAATGCAAATGGTTATTTTCTATTGAGGACAATACCGCTGCCTCCCCACTTTCTAACTCTTTTTAATGCACTCCAGTTAGTTCAGTAGAGAAAAGGGTTGATTTATTCCTGGACTTAGAATCATAGCCATATTTTTATCCTCAGTATCTAAATAGCTCCTATGAACACATAATAGTGTATTACTGGGGTCTGGGGGAGTCAGGACAAGTAAAGTACCCTAGCTTCTAAAAGTTTACTCTGTGCGAGAGCCACGCTTTCCCACCTGCCTCACATCACTGCACACATACAAACCGCCTGGCTCGTCCCCTTTCACTTGTTACACAGATGGAGAGTCTGTGTTAAGCCTCACTGGCTCAGTGTCCATTAGATTCCCAGCCTGAGCCAAAACTGAGGTGATAGAGTTAGAAAAGAACTGTTTCAGAACGATGGTGCTGGGCCTATGTTGGGGTCTGGTAACACCCAGCTCGGGTGGGTGCTGCCCCTCTCCCACTGAGCTATGCCAGGAGTCAGCAGCAGTCCTGAGGAGGCCACAATGGTGCTGTAGGCACCAGGAGGCAGCGGCAAGCAAGAGCTGAGGTGCTCACGCCCAGACTGCCCCTCTCAGGTGCACAGAAGATGCACATTGGCAGTGCCACGGAGCAAATGTTAGGAACATACATGCTGTGAAAGCTGCTGTCAGAATTTGTGATTTAAAAAATTTAACCTTTTCATTCATGACAAAGCAGTCTGTGAAATTAACATTAAACAAGATCTTTTAAAGAAGACCTTTGCAGTTAAAAAAATAAACTTTGTTGATTGCATATTTGAAAATACACTTTTGCAGATCACAAAATATGTTTATGTAGTAAAAATAGAAATGGTAAAAAGAATGTATGGAAGAAAATGAACATGGACGTGAAAATGAATATAGAAGTAACCATTTTTAACAACGTCAATATGTATCTTTACTAAGTTGCATTTAGTTGTTCACTATAACAGATTAACCTTTCTGTAGAACAGATTGGGAGTGTAGGTGCCTGGTAGCTTTTTAAGAACATTTGTATGTCCCTTTTCCTCAAGAGAAAGGACTTTCTTTTTTTCTTCTCGGGTATCAAATAATTCATTGATATTTAAATCTCTATTGTGATAAATTTGTACAATATATTACGTGAAAAAGATCACAAGAGACTATTCATAGCATGATCCTATTTGGCAGAATATCTGTTTATTGGGGGAAATGCGTTTACAGACATTTTCCTCCTTGTGCTGTCTTACCTACTAGGAAGTTATCTGCCAGTGTTTGTTGGCTAGATCTGGGACAGCCTTGACTACTTCATTGTAACTCTGGGTAGTCTCCAAATTGTCTTATAACGAGCACACAATAGAATCAGAACAAAAAAAGCCATTTTCAGTTTGGAATGAAAAGCAGAATGTTTTCTGACGGGCTTTCTGTGCAGGACTTGGAAGCCTGTCTGACATCCTCTTCTCTCTGTTCCAGGAAGGCGTGGAAGTGCGGGTGGCCAGAATCTTCAACACCTTTGGGCCGCGCATGCACATGAACGATGGGCGGGTGGTCAGCAACTTCATCCTGCAGGCGCTGCAGGGGGAGCCGCTCACGGTAGGTGGCATGGGGAGGGGCAGGCACAGGGCTGGCATTGACACCCACCGGCGAGGGATGAGTGCACCTGGATTCAGGCAGTGACGTTGCTAGAGTTGACATGTAGTATTAGGTCTATCCCCGCTGCCCTCCATGAAGGGGAGGGAATGCGCGTGGACAAAGCCCAGGTGAGGATGGTGGTTTTGACCCCACTGGCATTGAGTTCCATGACTGCGGGCCTTGTCCCCACTGCTTCCAGGTCTGGCTGCCTGCACCACTGGCTGGTGAAGACCTTCCCTGACATTTTTTTTTAGCCTGCTGGCTGTAGCCACCTTGGTAGTATCCTTCCAATGGCTGAGAAACACCGACAAGGCGAGTTGAGCAAGGTGAGCCTTGTCCCCTGGACGTCCATGCTGACACCAGCTGCTGGGTACCCACAGATGCCTCTGTAGTCAGGCTGGGCTGCTCCTTCCTCGCCTGTCCCCACGGCCCCTCCTACCTCCCTGGGGAGGAGCAGCCTGGGCCAGTGCGAGAGGGTCTTGTTGGGTGTCTTTGGTTTTACTTGTCTTCACCGGCTGGTCCTGTCTCCTCCTACCCATCTTTCCTTTGGCCTTTTCCATTTCTCTTCCTGGTTGCCTACCTCAGTTCCTTGACTCTCTTTCACAGCTTTTTACAGTGTGGTGTTTTGTGGGAATTCAGAGCTGATAATTGTCTTGTCACTTAAGCAAATCATTCAACTGATAAGCAAACTATTCTGTAGAAATTGTAATCAGCTGAGTGTATTTCTGGGCCGGAGGCGGGTAAGCTCTGTGTATATGGTGCATAGGTATCTGTCCATTGACTGTGTCAGTGTTCTGTTCTCTGTCCTGTGATCTTTACATCTTTACCTCTAAGTGGCCACAGCAAATCTGTGGGGTGCAGGTAACATTATCCCGCCCTCATTATTCAGGTGAGGAGACTGAGACACAGAGGGCAGATAAAATTCTGAGGCCTTTTCTGTGTTAGCCGTTCTGCTCCCAGTTCAAACAGAAACGTGGCCTATTCTAAGATGAGGTGGATTCCCCAGGCGGTTGTACTATATCTATAATGGGTCCAAACCTGAGTTCTGAGCTCTCTCTCCACAGCCCAAGCCAGCTCTCCCTGCCTCTTCTGCTTGACAACTGGTGTCTCGGTTCTCCTTGACAGAGGCTCTGTGGTCACACTGGCTTGTCCCCTTCCTCACCACATGTCAGAGACCCCCCCAGCACATCCTAATGACTTCACCCTGGGCAGATCCAAACTCCAGTCCGGTCTACACTGCTTGGGCCCAGCGTGCTGCCGTAGCTTCTGAACCACTCTCATTCTCCCTGTCCTGTGTACTCTCAGCCCAGCAGCCAGAGGGAGCCCCAACAGAGAACTCAGAAGCCCGTCTCAAGGAGCACATGCTTTGAGGTGCTCTCGCTGCTGGCCCTTCCAGCTCCTTGGGGTCCTGGAGCACTTGGCTTTTCCTCCAGGTGCCCTCCCCAGTCATTCAGCATTTTGTTAGGGAAGCCTTCTGGACGCTTCTCTGTATCATGGCACTGTAACAGTTAGCAATAACGTGTTATTGTTTTCATTGTACTTGTCACCAGCTAGGTTACTAATTTTCCCACTCCCCGATCCCTGCTAGGACAGCTTGTAAGCTCTTTGAAACCAGGAATTTTGTTTCATCCACAATAGTGTCCCCAGCTCCCAGAAGAGTGCCAGGCACCCACGCAGCATGAGATTAATGTTGGTTGAACTAACGTTTGGGTTTATAGAGGCTGCTTTCCTTTATGTTGAGTGAAAGTTGCAAAAATTACTATTGTTTGGTGTTCCCTCTTGCTGCTATTTGGGGTTTCGAGGGGCTTGTTCCCTAGGACCCCTGGGTTTACCTGCTTGCTGAGAATTCTGCATCTTAGGAGCAGTCCTGGTGCCTTTTTAACCACTGCACTGGGAGACTGTTCCTCACACCAGGACATCAGAGCTGCTTTGTGTGCAGAGTAACTATTAAAAGCCTTCCAAGAAGCAGCTTACGGATTTATTGCCTCCTTGGCAGTAGTGAGGCAACCAGTGTCAGGCAGGAGAGCAGGCCCCCCAGCTGGCCCCAAGAGTGCGTGCCGCGTTGGCAGACAGTAATAGCTCATGTGCTGTCGCCACACTGGGCAAACTTCTGTGCCAGAGACAGACAGAAGGGTAAAGATCTCTGGTGCCGTCCATGACTGCAGTCAATCCACACTTTAGTCTTTTCCAGATGCCTTCTGGTGGGGGGAGACAGGGGCCCCAAGGGAAGCTTTTCAGAATGTGTTTTGTTTCTTTTTGTCACACAGAATTCTGTTTCCCAGCAGGAATGTGATGGAGGCAGTAACTTTTCATCTTGTCTGTGCAGTTGAGAGCTCGCATCTTGGTCTTGTCAGATGGTTCTGCGGAGAGGTGTGGGGGAGAGGCTGCCATGACCGCCTCAGCCCAACCCGTCTCTGAGAACACTTGGTTCTTTAAGGAGGGGAAAGAGCGAGGCACGTCCTTTGTTTTCCTTTTCTGCTTCATTTCCAACAAGTCACATCTGAGACGGAAGAGCTTCTGAGGCAGCTGGATGGGAACCACTCTGTCTCACCTTTTTCAAGCTGGGCTCATGTCATCACTTCCCTCCTAGCTGCTTTTTGGAGCAGCCCTTTGTTTTCTTATCCCTCCGCAAAGATCATTCTTTGGGCCTGTCCTAGCATCTTACTCGCTGCCATCCCAGGTGCTTGTTACAAGAACTCAGGGAATGTATTGTGCCAGATTAAATAAGTCCATCACACAGCAGAGCTGTATTCTAAATTGAGTCATGTAGAAGTTCAGAAAGTATTGAGTCCCAGTTTAGAACGTTTGGAAAATAGGTGAGTATGCTGGAGCTAGCTTAGCAAGTTTATATCTGAAGAGGCTTTGGCTCCCAGTTCAGTTAACGCATAGACATTCACAGGAGGGTTTCTTTCTGCCTTGCCTTCTCACTGTGACTTATTCCTCTTTATAGATGAGAAAACAGCTTCATTGAGGTGGCAGTTCCGATGGGGCATAATTGGGAGTTACATCCAGGTCTATGTTATTTTAAAAGTCTTGCTATTTTTCCAAAAGGAAATTTTGGAGATGCTACATGGGGATCATGATGAAAGTTTTGAAGCAGACTGTATTTTGGTCAATTATTTCATTTCTGTGTATTTTACATTTCTTGATTTTTTGTATATCTCAAAACTTTCATAATGACCTGCATACTTCTAAGACTAAGACTTCTTCTAAGACTTCTAAGCTGGTACAGTTGATATCCTTTATACCAATACTGTGGTATCTGAAGTGATCCTGACATTGGGCCTTCATTTGTAGAGAGATCTGTTAAAGAAACAGTTATGTAATGGTGCTTGTTGATGTGCGGTGTGAGGAAGACCATTCAGGACCAGCACGCTAAGAACAGGGACAGCTGCAGTGGGCTTTACAGTGTGGGACAGGCTGGACTCAACTCTGAGTGCAGCCTGGAGCAGAGTGGGGACAGTTAACAGAAGGGGGCTAAGAGGAGACATCAGATCAGGGTGACTCTGGCTAAACCCGCCTGGGGGGTTCTTGCTGACCACAGGCCCGTTGATCAGACATCTCCTGGGGATTGAGGAACCACATCAGACGTCGAAGGTGGGGGTTTATTGCTTAACAGACTGAACAGGGTTCTTGCTAAACGAGATTTATAAGTATGTGGATGAGCCCAGGGGAGGTTCAGGAACCTTGGCCAAGCAACACATGTTTGTCATACCTTAGACACACAAGGCACAGGTTGGGATAGTGCTAGGCGCTCGGTCCCTGAAACCTGAGATTTCCCCCCTCGCTGATAACTTGGTGAGGGCCAGGTTGCTTTGACTGCTCACAAGCCCTGAGCCCCCAGGCCCTGGCAGACTCCTTGCATCAATCCCTCCCGTTATGTGGAACAAAGCCAGAAGGACTGAATCCCATGCTGTCTCTTGTAAGAATGAGGAGGAGGAGGCTTTCCTAACGGGGCTCTGCAGATGCTCCCTGTCAGCACCACATCCCTGCGTGGCTCTCAGCCTGGCTTCTGCTGGGGACCCACTATGTGCCCCATCCATAAATGAGTTAGGCCTCCACCCTTATGGGCCAGACCTAGGTGGAGGCCTAGACATGCCATGGGGTGTTTGTGGGCACTAAAGGTACATTCCAGAGCCCAGGGAGCACAGATTTATTTGGAGGGGAGATAATTGCATGGCATCATCTGTCTTGCACACACACACACACACCTTTTTTCTCCTTTACATTTTCACACTTAGCACACACAGAGTAATCCTCATGTTGTAAAATACTGTGCTAGTGACATGGGGAGGCTGATTTCAGCCGAATTATAGATGATGAACATGATATGCTGTAGAAAGAAGTCACGCAGGGCTCTCTAGGGGTGCAGGTAAGGCCGGTTCCAGGCCACCACTCACACATCCTCTCAGCCAGTTGTACACACTGGAGCCAACCTTTACCGCTGTGTCGCCAGCGAGGCCTGGGGTGCGTGGTGAGTCTACGTGCTCCTCTGCAGCCTAAGCAAAGCAGCCTCCTCCTGGACTGGGGACTGTTGCCTGTGACTCCATTGCCACATGAACCACCAGGGGGCCTCAGTGGGAGTACACTGGGGAGGGTTGGCCTCTGCTGCTGCTACTGGGTGAGGGTCTCCCCTGTGGAGTCAGGCAGAGATGGGTGCCCATGACATGTGCTGTGACAGCCTGGCTCAGGCTGGAGCACTCCCTCCCCAGTGCTATAACAAAGTGGCTATGTGTTCAGGTTATCTCAGGCATTTTTGGATCTCCTGGCCAGCAGCCGTAAACCTCCCTTTGAGATTAACTGACACTCATCTGCTGAACATGGTCCTCATCACAAATCCCTCATTCCGTTCCTTTTATTAAGAGTGGGAATTTGGCACAGTTCTCAGACTCCTTACCCTGGCTCCTTACCGTCAGCCAGAGCTGACCTGTCCCCAACTGAAGGGCTTACCAGCAGAGGCTGCCCAAATCCTGTTCCCTGGTGGGCCCCACTCTGTGAGGGGGTGCATGGGAGGACATCACAAGTCTCAGGGGCCTTGGCCAAGCAACACTTCTTTGTCACAGCCCACTAGTTGAAGACCAGTGCTGCTCTGCATAGGTGGCGGGCTTTCCACGAATGAGGCCAGACGCACCTGCAGACCCCTGCCTTTTGTCAGGGTGCCTCTGACTGGTGGGTGGTGCAGAGCACATAGCCAGAAGGCAGACCGCTTTCTCAGTGGAAGGCCTTCTTCTCAGTGGGGCAGAGAAAGTGCCCCCGGGGTCCCGCCCTGGTGGAGCCCTGCGACTTGTCTTGTGACAACCCAGTACTTGGAGAAGAAACTACAGGCAGTTCTGAAGTCGGAGGATGCGATGTGGTGGGAAAAAGCATCCTGCACTTGCAGCCAGTATGGGTTTCACTCCACTGAGTGCAGGTCACCCCAGCGCTCTGAGCTTCCATGACCTCGTCTCTAAAATAAGGTCATAAACACAAACAAGAGCTATGCCTCCAGCACTAGGGAGGGGTGGTCTCCTGCATGAGGGAGCTCCAAGGCAGGGACTGAGGGACCTGTCCTCCTACCAAGTCAGGACATGGGCTCCTTCCTGCCTGCCCAGGTGTGTCAGCGAGGCCCCAAGGCTGGTTCCCAGAGCTATTGAGGCATGTGGTCTCCTGCTAAGAGCCCCACTCTCATCTGTCCTCAGTTTCCCTTTAGTAGGATTTGACACAAATCCCCACAGCCAGTATTCCTCAGCCTTTGTCAGTGGAAGGAGTACAGAACCAGCTAGCAGGAGACACCTGTGAAGTTGCGTGTGGGATTGCTTATTGAAATGACAAAAATAGCCTGCTTTTTAATTTTTTTGTATTTATTTATTTATGAGACAGAGTCTTACTTTGTCACCCCCAGTAGAGTACCCTGGCAGCAACCTCTAACTCTTGGGCTCAAGCGATTCTCTTCCTTCAGCCTTCCAGCTATTTTTAGAGATAGGGTCTCACTCTAGCTCAGGCTGGTCTCGAACTCGTGAGCTCAGGCAATCTGCGGACCTCAGCCTCCCAGAGTGCTGGGATTACAGGTGTGAGCCACCGATCCTGACCAATAGCCTGTTTTTTAAAAACACCCAAAAAGTGTTAGGTGTGACTTTCTTCCCCACCTGTGCCTTCCCCTTTCCTTCCCAGATCTGGTGAGATGGCTCCAGGGAAGTCATGCTGAGGGGCCATTCAGGCTGGGGTGCTGGTGTTGTCTGCAGAGATACAGACCACAGACTCCTGCTGGTGGGAGGTGGCCCGGGGTGATTGTAATCCAGCTTGTCTGGAAGGCAGTCCCTCCTCCTGGCTGCCTACAAGCAGGCAGACCCCACTTCTGGTGGCTCCGTTGTCCCCTGCGACAGGCTTGCCTTTTTTTTTGCCTCCATCTCGTCATCCTCAGAGGGCTGTAATCTGTGGCATTCACCAGATTACCATCCAGTGTGGGCATCGTTCCAGTTAGTGTGCTGGGCTCCCTGAGAGCTGAGGCAAGTGGGACATGAGTCCTGTCCTGGGACCTCTCAGGGGCAGTTGGCATGAAGAATGGACACAGGGAAGGGCAACTCATCCTCTCCATGCAGGGATCAGAGGAAAGTTCCCAAGGAGGTGGCGTCAGAACTGGTCCCTAGACAATGGGTGACATTGCCAGGAGGAAAATAGACTAGAGCATTGTAGCTGGCAGAGAAAAGAATGCCAGCCAAGGCATGGGATGTGGGAATAACTGCTCATCAGACACAAAGGGGGCTTGTGACTGTCCTTCCCTCCCACCACCTCTGTGTCACCTGCAGAGTCTCTCAGGGGCTGTCTCTCTTGGCCTTGGCCACACATGACAGTCATCTGGGGAGCTTACTGTAAAAGTACTGGGAGACACCTACTCCATCCTAGAGTCTAGGGGTGCTGTGGACCGTGCACCCAGGCTGAGCACAGACCAAGAACCCAGATCCTAACGTAATGCCTGATGCGTTGTAAGACTCTTAACTCAGGCTGATTCCTTCAGAGACTGTCTTTTGAGGAAACACTTGATACAGTGTTTACATGCACACATTTAAGTATTTCTGCCATCTGCTCATGGTTGGGGCACAATTTTGAGGTCAGAGGGTAGGAAATGTGGCTTGAGACACTTTGAGTTGGTGTCCCTGCCCCTCCAGGGATCAGTGTTGAGGTCATTTTTGTCCCCTGGAATTTAACGGAAAGCTTCCCAGTGTTGGGGTGGTTTTCTCAAGAGAGCTAACTATTGGTTTCTTTGCAGGTATATGGATCTGGGTCCCAGACCAGGGCATTCCAGTACGTCAGGTAAGAACATCCTACCCAGGCCATGGGGAACTCAGCCTTAGCCGTGCTCTGGGGCAGGGGGAGTGCTGGTGCAGCAGAGAGTGTCTACTGTATCTGTTAGTCATTGTCACAACCCTCACAGTGTGTGTTGCTTAAAAGTCAATTTGATGGGAAAACTGGCTGTGCTCTGAGTTAGTGACTCTCATGACTCCTGAGCTGGTCTTTGACTGCCACCTAGCATTTTGTGAGTGAAGTGATTTCTGTGCAGGCCAGCTTAAGAGATGAATGGCTTTATGCATCCCACAAACATGCAAAGGGCAAAATCTATCATTTTAAACTTGGCTTAGAGTAGAAACCACTTGGGGTGGTTGAAAAGTTCTTATGAAGGGCATGAAATAAGATAGTGTTCTAATGTCAAATTTTGAGCTAGAGTCAAATGCCAATAAAAATATATTCTTTAGAATTAGGAATTGTTTCACATGGTGACTTAGTATTTTCTCGGTAATTCTTATAATCTAGTGTTTCACTGGTCAGTTCAGTTGGTGACTAAGTTTATAATGCAGTATGGATTCTGAGAGAAGAGTTAGGATATTAGAAGTTACAGGTACTAAAGTGCCTTCCACAGTTAGGTGACTGGTGTAAATTCTGCAAAAGTTTCTGCTATCCTGATTCATTGTAAAACCCAGTTCTGTAGCTTTTCAGACCCACACATTTTCACTCATCAGTTCAAATGCCCCAGGCCTACTTATAGGGAAACGCTATCCCTGGTGCTTTGGGTGCCATCCCAGGGGCGCTGTATGGGTGTAGTGAGGTGTTGGCTATAGGGTGCAGGTCTGGGCAGCCCCCTCAGCTCCACCTCAACCAGAGCACCTTACAGAGGTCTTTGTCTGATTGGGTGAGGTTTTGGCAGGAGTCTTTTTGCAAAATAGAACTGCTAGCAAAATAAAAAAAAAAAAGAAAGAAAAGAATTAAACACAATGACTATAGATGTTTGCTGAAAGTCCTTGCAGATTTTGACATTTGGTCCAAATGAATGCGGCGGATAAACAAACATGCCATTCGGTGTTCTCCCTCCCCACCCATTAGTGTCCTGCCACTTAGGGCAAAACGCCCAGAGCTGGGCATAGCCGGCCCTGCTGCCCCAGTGGGCAGACTTACTCTGAGAAGCAGTTTAACAGGAAATGGCAGCTGCCCCTCCTTCAGGACCGCATTCATTTCAAAGCACTTGACACAGGCAACATGTGCTTGGAAAAAGCCATCATGGCACATTTCTGGGTGGGGACCAAATTAGTCAGACTTCTGGTATTGAGAACCGTCTTTTCATATGGATACCTTTTCATCCCATCCTCCCTCACCTGCCCCAGGCGTGCACTTTCCCCAGGGAGTCTACCCTCTTCTGTGGCAGGGGATTGCCTTACACCACCTCCCCAGGGTCCTCCAGGCTTCTCCAGCCAGCACACCGCGTAAAGTACTGCTGAGACTTTGTACAGCAAGAGAGGAACCAGTCAGAGCCCATTCTTCTCACTGTCCTCCTGCACTCAGGGTGCCACATATAAAATTCACTTAAAATAGCCTCAGTTTTATTTTGGCTAGAAATTAAAATGTTTTGAGCATTTGGTGACGCCTGTGCCATATATCATACCACCTCGGGACAGAAAATCAAAACGTGCCCACAGTACCAGGCCTTCTCTTGCAGTCACAGTGCACACACCCAGGTGCCCTCACTCACCGTGCCAATGGCCACCCTGGAAGGAAGGCTTCAGTAGTTTCCCTAGACAAGTCGCTGTTCGCCCTCTTAAAGCCCTCTCTTTGTGCTGCTGCAGCCACGTCTACTCCCCACGCAGGGGAGTTGATGGGGCTTCCCCACACTCGGGGCAGGGATTTTCCCACTTAAACTTTCTAGTTTATTTAAGACCCAGTTGAGCACCTTCAGTGACCAAAGTTTTGCTACTTCTAACAAGCTATTTTTTTTTTTTACCAAGAATTTTACTGATGTGCAATGTCCGAATCTTTAGTTACCGTACTAAATCAACAGATGTTAGAATCCATGTTTGCCATGAGACAGCACTGCAGGGACTCTGAGGGCTAGGTGGCCATCTGCATTGACATTTTGGCATGACTGTGTTTGATACTTTCATGGTCGGGTTGTGTCCTCATTCACATAACAAAGGCATGCTGTATACTTTTTAAAAAGTCACTTTGTCAAAATGACACTTTTAAAGAGTTTCAGGTTAAATGAGTGTAATCTATGCCATTGTGACCTTAAAAGTTGCCAGTTTATTATGTAAAAAATGCGTGGCCCTCCCCTTTCCCTGTCCCAACCAGGGTGACTGCCTCAGCATCAGCCACCTTCCAGCTCCACGCGGACCCCGCCTCATAGTTTCAATATTAAAACCTATTGTGGATGCTACAGAATGGCAGCTTTTAATGTCTTGTTATGAATATGCACAGATGTATGTCATGAGAGAACACGTTGTGATATAACAATTACTGCCATAGTGATGAAGTGACTTTTTGCCAGTTTCTACGAAAAAGAAATCATCCAAGGTCAGCAGTGATTTACATTTGCGCTTGATCTGTAAGACTAGCACGCTTTAAGCAGGTTTATATAAAGTACACATTTGTTGTAAATGAAAAAGCAAAAGTAACTTGTTTACTAAATACCCCATCCCAAATTTCTTTCTCTCTATGGAAAGGAAAGCAAATGCTATTTGGGGTGTTCTTTCAGAAGTTTATCCTCACTCACACTGGCCTGCTCCTCGGTGGTAACCACGGAGGAGGAAGAACAGAACTTTAAAAGTCTTCTAAGAAATATAGCTGGTGGAAAATGGGCTTAGAGAAAGTACTTGTGTTCAGCAGTGAGGTGTCATTTTTACGAAGTAACTTTTTCTTAACAGAGCCACACTTTAAAGCTTCTGAAAATAAGAACCAAAACTTGGTAAGCGAAAAGTTTGCTTACTTATCTTCACCTTCATGGCCCAGTCAATCACGATCCATTTGAAACATCCAGATATCCCTGACCGTTTCATACGCAGTGTCTTGGTGGGGGGGTGGCAAGTGTAGGGAGTGACATTCTGGTTTATTTCAGCCTCAGTATCGCTTGGTTTTATTTGTGATTTGCCAGTATGGGGATCACATACTGGACTCCGTTCATCTCCGTGGGTCTTACTTTAAAATACAGTCATGTGCTTTCATACAGGCCAACTATCTGGGTTCACATTAAACATGGACTTTCATCAGAAACTTTTGTAAACTCCATCTTTTGCGGGTGTGTGCCTCTTTTAACACATTTAGTTTTTTAATTGTTAAAGGACTTCAAAAATGCACCAAAGTGGCAAACTCAGCCCCATCGCTCAGCTTCCATTCTGTTTCACCTTCTACACCGTACCCACCAAAAGCAGATCCCAGACATCATATTTGTCATTTCATCCATCAGTACTGAAGCCACATAAATGCCATGGCAGTTTGCAGGATTTTATTTTGACATTCAGTTTTTCCATTGGGGTTTTTGTTTTCTTCTGGGAGGTGGTGAATTTTCTCCTGGGAGGGCTCGTACGTGGTGCTCAGAGCCAGGGTGTTTCAGGGCCGAGCCTGACGCATCCCACCCCTTCTCTTCCAGCGATCTGGTTAACGGCCTCGTGGCTCTCATGAACAGCAATGTCAGTAGCCCGGTCAACCTGGTGAGTCCTTTCTCTCCCTTCTCCCTCCCAGGACAGCTCAGAGGTTTTTTTTGTGTGTGAAACCACAAACAGCACCCAGCTTTGCTTGGTTCATTGTCTGCAACATAGAACACATGTTTGTAGCTTGCTAAATACCGGAGAAAAATAAACAGAACAAAGTAAGTACACAAAGAAGCAAAATGTCTGCGAGACTCAGATGAGCGATGTCATCTAGAAGAACTCCCACTACCTTCTAACGAGCTCGGGTCTGCAGGCCTGGGAAGCCCTTCCTTGGTGCAGATGGACACTTGTGTGTGTACCCTTTCCCTGTTTAATGGCTGCATCATCTTTGAATTTTTGGAAGATGGATGTTGTCCAGGTATTTATTACATCCATAATTCAGCCCGACAGATGAGCTCCTTGGCTTCTTGCCTCCCTTCATGCTGCAGCCTGGAATCTCCTCGTTGGAGAGGTTGAAGGTAGCTCTACCCAGCCTCTCTCCTAACCTTGAGCGCTCTGTGCTGGTGAACTTCCTTCTGCTCAGGGAAGTTCACTCTGTCTTCGGCTCGTTCTGGCCAAGAGAAAGTTCTTCCTTATATTGGACCAAAATCTCCCTCTCTGCACATCCACCCACTGACTTCACTTTTTCACCTGGGGCCATTCAGAGTTAGCCGGATGCCTCTGCAGTGTGGTAGCTCTCTGAGGATTTGCAGGATGGGCACAGTCCTATGCCCTAATTCTTCTCACCAACAGCATCAGCCAGGGCTTTGTGCAAAACGCAAGGTGTCCTGTGTGGGATGTCCAGCATTTAAAGTGTTCACTTCTGTTGATGGAAAAGGACACAAGAGCCCTGTGCTCACTAGGGAATCCCCTTCTGGCCTTGCGTTAACAAAGCCCTGGGGCCATTTCTTTTCTCCAAAACCACGTCTCTTGCTTCCTATAACACATCAGGGTTCACAGCAGTGGTGTGCAACCTATATTTCTTGCAAACCATTTCACTCACAATCCTTTCCTACCTGTCCTTGTAACCAGCCATCTCAAGCACATTGGATTCTGTTCATTTTTCCCTGAGTTGAGTAGAGGGAGTTCTTATCATGTAAGAAAAAATGGGCCCTGGAATGGTCACTCCTTCCTGGGACTGTTGCCAATTCTGGGGTACAGGGTGGCACTTTTAAAAAACATTCACTTAAAAATAGACCCAAATGTGCCTTGTATCACAAGCCTCAGTTCCCTTGGGGCATTTGCCTGCTGGTACTTTGGAGAGGCCCCAGCCTTCTCTGCCCTGTGTGTTTGCTACAGGCCCTCTGGAAGGTGTGGTGTCAGCGACTTCCATGAGCAGCCACACTATTCCCTGTAGCTACCACATTCCTCCTTCCTGCTCTTTGGAGGGCCTTTGCACAGGTTTGAGAACTCTCCTCTCATTTAGAAACTTGTCCATTTGTCCTCCCTAACATCAGAATCATGTGTCCACCAGGAGTCTAACAAAGACAGAGCCACTTTCTCCCAAATTCTCAGTTCTCCCCATTCACTAGTCAGTCCTCTTGGTGCTTATAGGATGTGCCTAGGGTTCCTCCTGCCATTTTTGCCATGTGGCCAAGGAAATGGGAGTGAAGAGTCCTGAGGGATATGTAGTCGCCAAACTTCATGGTAGTTCTTTTTTTTTAAGATGAAGTCTCACTATGTCGCCCTCGATAGAGTGCTGTGGCATCATAGCTCACAGCAACCTCAAACTCTTAGGCTTAAGCAATTCTCTTGCCTCAGCCTCCCAAGTAGCTGGGACTACAGGTGCCCGCCACAACACCTGGCTATTTTTTGTTGCAGTTTTCATGGTTGTTTAGCTGGCCTGGGCCGGGTTTGAACTCTCCACCCTCAGTGTATGCGCCTGGTGCCATAACCACTGTGCTAAGGGCGCTGAGCCATCATGGTAGTTCTTATGCAGGGGTATGCAACCTGCAGCTCTGCCACAGACTGATTTCATGAGGACTTTGTCTGTCTGTGGCAGTGGATACCGTGAAAAGTATGCACAGACCTTTTCTGTTGCTAATCACCTTTCATTAGTGTTTTGTGTATTCAATGTGGCTCAAAACAATTTTTATTCCAGTTTGTGGAAGAGGGAACAAAAGGTTGGACACTTCCTGTTTACAGTTGTGGGTGGAGGAGTTGGAATAAGAAAGACAGGATTGGGAGGTAAATGGGCAATGGAAGAAAAGGACAAAGTGGGTTTTCTTTTTTTTTTTTTTTTTCGTAGAGACAGAGTCTCACTTTATGGCCCTCGGTAGAGTGTGCTGTGGCCTCACACAGCTCACAGCAACCTCCATCTCCTGGGCTTAAGCGATTCTCTTGCCTCAGCCTCCCGAGTAGCTGGGACTACAGGCGCCCGCCACAACGCCCGGCTAATTTTTGGTTGCAGTTTGGCCGGGGCCGGGTTTGAACCCGTCACCCTCGGTATATGGGTATATGGGGCCGGCACCTTACCGACTGAGCCACAGGCGCCACCCAAAGTGGGTTTTCTTAAAGCTGAAAGTATATAAGGCACATCCGGTCTGTCCCTCTGGCTTACCGGAATGCTTGCCTGTGCATACACTCATTTCTGTTACAGATTTCACATCTGAAATCTATATCATTGATCATCTGAAAGTCCTTTATCATTGAAGTTTTTAACATAGCATACCCAGAGGGAAATAGATTTTGGTAGGGGAGCTAATTTTGTAACCTACACTTTTATGCAAAGTGACACTGAAGTTTCATTCAATACGGAAATTGTCCCGGAAACATAGCCAGAATATGTGTTGTACTCTTGATCTATCCAAAGGCTAGCCTTATGCATGGACAGTTTATAGAGGATGAAGGGAAGATGGGTGCAATTTAACCCTTTGTCAGGTTGAATAATCCTGACGGTAAGTTGAATGCCCCAGGGAAACACAGCTCAGGTGAAGCAACCTAGGGAGGTCCAAGGCAGCCAGCAGACATCTCTGCGGGTGTGCCGTGGTTTGGGTGGTGGGCTGCTGCTGCTACGGTTACACTTGTAACCAGAAACCATTTTTTTTTTAGGGGAACCCAGAAGAACACACAATCCTAGAATTTGCCCAGTTAATTAAAAACCTTGTTGGTAAGTAGGATAAACCACTTCCTGAGTGAAATCAGCTTTGCTTACCTTATCTTTTGATAACACCTTGACTAGAAAATGGGTAATTAATACAAGCTAATTGAATTGGGTCAAAGCAGAACTTTTTATCAGGAACATTGAATTGTTTTCTAATTCTTTAATTAAGTAATAAAAAGATATAAAGGACAGCAGGATTGGTTTTGTTCGCAGTTTTAATTGCAGGTCTGTGTGGAAGGGGAGGGAGGAAGAGATTCGTTCCCCCATGTTTGAGTCACGATCGTGTTAGATCATCCTGCGTGGGTGATGATTATTGGATTTCCAAACACTGGTCATGTTGAGTGCAGAATTTCAAAGTATAAGCGAAAGTGACATCAGTTACGGGTTTTGGGTGAGTTTAAAATAACGTTTTTAGTTCTGGCAGCCTAGCTGTGACTTTGGGGCCTTGTGACATCAGGAGCACCCCATCAGGGTGCACACTTATGCCGTAGTAAGTGCAGGTATTCTGAACCAACCCTGGGTCGCAGACATAGAGTGGATGAGTCCTTGGTGTCATCCTCAGGCTAGCTGGAGCTCTGGGAAGTGTGGCTCTTGGAAGGTGTCTCTTTTCTGGAATTGATCCAAAAATTTGAGTTAAAGACACAAGCAGACTAGACTGGTTGTACAGACCAGGGATGAGTACATGTGTCATGGTATTCTGAAGTGACCATCCAGACCCAACCTGGCCGACTTAAGTCCTCCAGGTTGCCCTTCCTGGCATCAGGCCATCATTTACCAGCATCTTTTAACCAACTCTGACATCTAGAACCCTGTCCCATATTATACACAGTCTGCACCTTCTGCAGCCCCAGAACCTCCTGTTCAGATCCATATCCCTGGCTTTCCCATTTTGAATCCATCTATCCCTTGTGAGGAAGGAACATTGCTCAGGTCACAACTTATGAGCAGTCTACTCTTGGGCCTCACCCCAGGCCTCCTGGGTTGGCGGAATTTGCACATTGACAAATCTTTTGTGTGACCTGTGCACATGTTGACATTTGAGAAAATCTGATCTGAAACCTGAGAGGGACACAGTATTTCTGCCTTCTGGATTCTGCAGTCAGGGCTGGTCCCCAGTGGGGGTTCCCTCAGCAGATCTGGCTGACGGACACTGGTGTAGCTTCATTCTGCTAGCCAGCAACCTGGGTCTCCTCTAGGATGCTGGCCAGGCCAGTTGTTCTGTTATCCATGTGCTCCCTCCAGCAGGGTGGCTGGATGCCTTATGCCTTGGCTGGGGGTTCTCTGGGCTCTGAACACCCAGGTGTGGTCCATTGGGGCATCACCCTCAGAGATGACTCAGGGGTTCACATTTGTGATTCTCATTTACATTAGGCATGCATGGTGTGCACATCTGTGTCTGTTACCTGGTAGGGGTGGCCTGCCTTAGAGTAGATCTTGTACTAGGAGGCTCAGGCCTGTTGAGTCAGAGTAACTAGAACCCCATCAAGCTCTCATGGGGCACCTGCATGCGGTGAGGTCAGCTATGTCTGTGGCAGGCGTGCTCCCGGTTTCTGTGCAGAACAGTCCCTTAAGGGGCTCAATGGCTTTGTGCAAGCTGTGTTTATACAGTCTACTCCATCATCTGCTTCACAGATGGGATTTCACTGTGATATAGGTGGTAATAAGACACATCCTTCATGCTTTGTGATTCTCTATTATCTTTTTTTTCTTTTTTTTTTTTTTGGTAAAAACCATCTCAGGTAGCGGAAGCGAAATTCAGTTTCTCTCTGAAGCTCAGGATGACCCACAGAAAAGAAAACCAGACATCAAAAAAGCAAAGCTGATGCTCGGTTGGGAGCCTGTGGTAAGTGCAGGCAGTCAGCACTATCTTACGAAGGGCCTGCCACCTCTTGGGGTCCCAGGGCCTGTAATGCACGCCTTTGTCAGTAGCCCCCAGTGAAGCAGGGTGGGCTGGTGTCTGGGCTGCCGTCACACTTTCTCCAGGTCACAAATAGCTTCTCCCAGATCATGTGTTTCTTTGTCATCAGGCATTGGCTGGGCCCTGCTATGGGCTCTGTGTGCTGCCTCTGTGAAGGCAGCATCAAGGGCTATGGCCGTGTGCTCAGGAGTTTCGTGTAGCCTACCTGCCTCTCCTCTTGACCAGGGCAGCTGGGCAAGGGTCCAGCTAGTTCTATTCACTCCCATCAGGTCGAGCCAGGTTGGAAGTATGTAAGACCAAGGGCAGTGGAAGCAGGGCAGCCCAGGTGCCTGTCTGTCATATTACACTAAGTCAGACCCTTGCTGTGGCCTTGCCAGACACTAGAAGGGACAGCTGCCACCTCACCCTCGCAGCTAAACCCTGAGCCTCCTGCATTCCTGCTGCCTGCCCTTCCCACTGCAGAGGACCATGTGCTCCTCCCTCACCTGCGAGTGCCTGTACCCCACGGCTATGTGCAGACTGTGCTGTCATCCATACACAGTCCCTTGTCCTGAAGGAACCATTTCCTTAGAGAGGCAATCCTGAGCTGGTTGCATCTCCAGGAGCAAGCCTACCTCAGTTTACTGTCTGCTGTATCTGGCTGTTCCCTCTTTGCCCACCCCTGAGTCCCCTACTAGAATGTGGGCTCCTCTTGGGCCAGGGCATGAGGCCAGGTATACAGCAGTAAGCCTCACAGCTGTCACAGTCTGTCATACATTCAAGTGCCCGACAAATGTGGGAGGATCCTAGGCACGGCCAGCAGGTTGTGGTACAGTCAGAGAGGAGTGGACACATGTGAAAGCTCAGCGTACCTTATATAAATATGCACACAGTACCAAGAGCTGAGTAAGTAGAATCTTAGCGTGTTGGGCCTTGAAGTGCTGCGAAGAGTCCCTGCCTGGTTCTTGTTTTATCTTGTGATGTACAAGTCTAAATGTTCTGCAGAAATTTGTTGGATGGAAGAAAACATGATTAGATTATGTTTAGTCTTAACAAAATCTAATAATCCCACCTGTGCAAAACAAGTTATACAAGCACAGGACCAGTTCTTTGTTTTTTGAAGCTCTACTACATCTTTGCCATTGATCCATTTATAAGAAGAACCTAAATTCTAACGAAATACTTTTTAAAGGATTAAACGAACATTTACTACATATTAACTGTTGCTTTTACTTGTGTGAGGTATGTATGTTACTGTTTTATTTTTCTGGATTTTAGATGTTTATACATCTATCATGTTTCCCTTCCTACTAGAATTTCTAATTTGTAAGAAATTTTCAAGGGATCTGATCCAAAGAAACTTCGACATCCTAATCTTAATTTTCCCAAGTATGTATTTTTAACAGCTTGTTATATAGCAAATTGCCTTTATTTAAAATGTACAGTTTGGTTAAGTTTCGATGTGTTTTGACACTTGAGAAACTATCGCCACAATCAAGAGAGACAGACTAGGAACAATCAAGAGGGACACCCCAGGAGTGTCCAGTGCTCCTTGGCAAGTGAGCCATCGGCTGAGAAGTGCAAAGGGTTAATGTCACGTGGGAGAATCAGACGTGTGGATCCGACTCAGATCACCTTCTCAAAGCATCTTTCCCTCCACTCCATGGTAGATTTCCTCTGAAAGAATGGGACATGTGCATTATGTTAAGAGTCGTATTTGAGACTGGAGTAGGTATGACAGCAAGATTGGAGTCCTGGGGATGGGGGGTTCACTTTACATCAGGAAGAGTGTCGCTTGTTAAGTTGCATTAATACAGTTGGAAAGCAACTCTGAAGGATGACCTCTGGTGGGCTGCAATGAGCACCTCTTCTACCTCTGGAAGAGCCCCAGTTTGGCAAGTCCTTCCTGCAAAGCCCTTCTGTGGGTGTGACCTCCTCTCCCTTTCTCTTTAAACAGGTCCCGCTGGAGGAAGGTTTGAACAAAGCAATTCACTACTTCCGTAAGGAACTCGAATACCAGGCAAATAATCAGTACATCCCCAAACCAAAGCCTGCCAGAATAAAGAAAGGACGGACTCGCCACAACTGAATCCCTTACTTCTTTGGACTCAAGATTCCTTTTTTTACACTTGATGGGATGTATTTTTTTTTTTTTTTTAAAGAAAGGCTAAACAGGTGTCATGAAGAACAAACTGGAATTTCATTTTGAAGATTGCTTTAATGAAATGGATGTGCCTAAAATCTCCCTTCAAAAAACTGCAGATTTTGCCTTGCACTTTTTGAATCTGTCTTTTTCTGTAAAATAGTGTAGATGCATCTCTGCATATTTTCAAATTTTTTATCTTGCTGTGATAGCATATGTCGTGACTGTCGTTGACAGTTTTATTTACTGGTTTCTTTGTGAAGCTGAAAAGGAACATTAAGTGGAACGAAAAATACCAATTTTATTTATAAAAGTGGATGCTTATAAATGAGACGTTATACTATGCATAAAGGAAAAAAAACCTAGCAGTATTGTCAGGTGGGTGGTACACCGGCATTTATTTTCAGGCAGATAAAAGAATTCTGTTTGAGAGCTTTATGTTTTGGTTGCAAATTTGACTTTGAAATACTAATGTTGGTTATCATGATCAAGGATATTTGAAATCACTACTGTGTTGTGGTGAGTATTTGGGGGTGGGCTGGGGACAAAGTTAACATATTCTTGGTCAACCATGGTTAAATATGCTATTTTAATAAAACATTGAAATTTGTCAGCCATAGACGTTCAGTTTTAAAGGTTGGCTTTCAGCTTTGTGCAGGTTATTGTTGAATTGCTAAGAAAAATATTGGAGAATTTAGTTTAAAAGAAAATTCTGAAAACATGCAGGTTCATGGAATGTATACTCTGATGTGTGGATACTGGTAACATTTATATGCTACTTGGGCCAAATCTGTGCCTGTAGTATTACCTGCTGTGTGAAGTTTTCAGCTCTTAGCCAGGGATAGAATCCTTTTTGTGCCCTTCCTTGGCAACACAGACCAGATGGAGAAAAGGGATGTCATTTGTCTTGTGTAGAAAGATTTGTGAATTAGTCTCGAGTGAAAATTTTGAGAGCTTTTGTTTTCATTAAGAACTTTGTCAAGGCTTAGTATTAGCATTTTATTTTTCCTCTTATAATAAATGGGAGAATAACACATCTGTTATAGCCACACATCAAAGCTGAAGGGGCACCAAGAAGATGAAGATTGCTGTGTATTAGAAGCATTTGGTAGCTGGAGGTCCTGTGAGAACCTAACCAGCAAAAGCTAAGTTTTCCTGTCCTTAAAAGTCACCTTGGGATTTTTATTAAATTGGACTCATTCAAATCAGAATCTCTGAGTCAGGGCCAAGGATGTTGTGGTTTTGTTTCTTTGTCATGCTCATTCCCGGAAGATGTTGGGACTTTAAGCCAGAGCTAGACTGAATATAGTGGGTAAGAAAAAGAAAGGAATTGAGGTTGTTTTCTATTTTTAATTTTCATTATTTTGGCCTGAACTATTTACTGAGATGTGATAGAGCTAGAAAGCCTATTTGGGAAGTACTAATGGTGACCTCAGGTGGAGAACAAGGAGTATACAGACAGGCATGGCTGGAAATTTGGTGGCGCTAAGCTGTGCAGTGTAATCTGGGAGGCCCTACAGGCCCAGGGTCCAGAATTCTCTCACCTTGTTATTCGCTAACACTTAGAATTCTTCCCTGGGAGTCATTTTTTTTTTTATTTTCTTCCTTATGATTTCCATAAAATATTTTCAGGGAAGGAGGGGAAAAGGTAAAGATAAGTTACATTTCATTTACCCTAAGGAAAGGGGTGATGCATTAAAGAAATATGAGCTTTGATATAGGCACATTGATGTCCTGAGAAAAGAGGAAGAAGAGTCAGGTGCCTGGAAAGGGAAAAAATGGGTCAACAAAGCATGGTGACTATGGGGTGAAGGTTTGTGTCTCCCCAAGATTCATATATTGAAACCAAATCCCCAGTGCAATAGCAGAGATGTGGAGCAGCATTTAGGTGATGATTAGGTGAACAGGATTAGTAACTTAAAAATAGAGGCCCAAGGGAGCTTTTTGGCCCCTTTTGCCATGGGAGAACACAGCAAGAAGGCACCATCTACTATGTATGAGGAATGAGCCCTCACCAAACACTAAACCTGCCAGCAGGTTGATCTTGGACTTCTTGACCTGAAACTGTGAGCAATAAATTTATATTTATATAAATCACCCACCCTTGGGCATTTTCTTACAGCTGCCCAAATGGGTTAAGATAGTGGTGCCTCTGCATTTCAGGATCAGCTTCTAACCAATGCATCACTGTTACTTGCAGTGGTAAGACTGGGATTTTTCTTCTTACTTCAGTGATAGTCACAGTGGGCTCCAGCAAGGGGCAAGGTGGGTATAGAGTCTGAACAGCTACACCCTCTCGAACACCGAGGCTGCTGCTCAAGCCCTGGTGGTGTATCTGATCACCCACGCTCTGGATGGGCTCCATCCTGCACGCTGTGGATAGGCTGCCATCCTCGTTTATGGTTTTTATATGTGTATGAGCTTGACTTTGTTCTCAACCTAGAGCCATGACTGGGAGTTAGAGTTTGATCTCTTCGGGCTATGGGAAATCTGGAAAATCCTCATCAATTTCCCAGGACAGAGGAGTTCTGAGTTTTAATGTTTCAGTTTGCCTATTGAAGTGGTTTGTGTATTTCACCTAGGCTTTCTCAGTGGTTGGTTGTTAGCTTTGATAGAAAGTTGAAAAATTTCATTACTCTGAGAACCAATGCCATAATATCTATCCAGGGATGTAATGCACTTTGCTTCAAAAACAGAAATAAGGATTTATTCTAAGATAAACATGTTTTCTCTTTTTCTTTTGTTCCAAGATTAAACCACATGTTTTCTCTGTACTAAAAATCCCTACTTGTGTCCTATTTGTACTTTAGCCACTTCGGGGAGCAGAAGGAACATTTCATCTACAGTTGTGCTGTCAGAAGGAAAAAAGTGTCAAGAACCTTGATTTTTTTTTTTTTTTTAAGACCTAATATTTTGGTACTTTCTGAATTTTGAGTTTCCATATTTATATACATTTTATTTGAAGTAAAACTTATGTGATGTGACATAAGACCCAAGATTCAAGAGTCAAAATAGCTAGCTCTACTATTTTCTAACAAGGAGACGTCAATTTTTAAGGAAACTATGATAAACAAAAAAGACTCCATTTTCAAGAACATGGGGTAAACATATTTTCCCTAGTCCCCCTACTAAGTACAATAAAAAATTTGGGACATTGTAGGTAAGAAAAACATAAGATTTTGTAAGTGGATAGAAAAAGGTGGGCCAGCTGACGACCACAGGACCTGAGGAAAAGTATAGTGGTGTTTTCATCTGAATCATGTTGCCACAAATTTATACGTTGAAGTCTTAACCCTTCCGGAACTCAGAATATATTTAGAGATGAGATTTATAAAAGTGATTAAGGTAAAACAAGGTCTTTAGGGTGGACTCTAAGCACATTTGACTGATATCCAGAGATGTGTATGCACAGAGGAGAGACCATGTGAGGACAATCTAGAAGCTGACCATCTCCAAGCTGAGAAGAGGCTCCTCATTTTCAGGAGCAACTAAACCTGCCAACACCAACTTATCTTGGACTTCTAACCTCTATAATGTTGAGAAAACGAGTTTCTGTTGTGTATCACCAGTCTCTGGTACTTGGTTATGTCAACACTGGCAAACTAATACAAGTAGTGAGCTCCCTTGGTTTTCTTTTTGCCTTGTACATATATCCCACACTTGGAGACTTGGAGCTGGAGAAGCCATTAACCCAGGAATGCCAAAAGGCGCAGTCAAAAATAAAAGCCATAACAAAAGGGTGTTCTCTGTAACCAGTGTACCAGGAAAGGGCAACCTGATAGGTAAAACTTATACACAGTAACTGCTCTACTGCAGTCTGACTCTATCCCCACCAGCAAAGATCAAGTGGGGCCTGGAGTTCCACCCTTGCCTTCTGTAACAAAATGGCTCACCTTCCTTCCCTGCTGTTCCCTCTGGTGAGATGAGAAAAGGCCTATGGGGCCTAGAGATTAGGAGCCTGAGTTGGGCTTGCTTCTCCACTGGGTATAATGACCCCCAACTCTGTGTTGTCCGCAGAGACTATGAGGGGATTCTGGATCAGTGGCATTAAGGTGCCCCTCCAAGCTCCCCAGGGATTCAGGGCTTTCACCAGTAATAAAGCAACATGGAGGCCACATGGGAAGCACTAACAAGATCCCCTGTCCCAACCCTGAGCCTGAATGGTATCAGTGGAAGGAGCCTGGGCTTCCCCTTCCACCTGGTAGTAAAGAAGCAACCTCCCCTCTTCACTCATTGGAGCAGTGTCAGAGTAAGCCTGCTCAAACAGAAGATTTCATTCAAACTCTGAGTCTTAAAACACTTCCAAGTTAACAAGTTTCAATAACAAGTCACTCTGTACCAGGTACCAAGATCTCAAACTAAAGGAGAAAAGATAATCAGTGTCTATACCACGATAATACCAACATTAGAACTATCTGACAAATATTTTAAAGCATTCATCATAAAAATAAAACTTCAATTAAGCTGGGCATGGTGGCGGGTACCTATAGTTCCAGCTACTTAGGAGGCTGAGGCAGGAACATTGCTTGAGCCCAACACTGAGGTTGCAGTGAGCTATAATCACACCACTGTACTTCAGCCTGGGCAACAGAGAGAGATCCTGTCTCAAAAAAAAAATTATTACAACCATGCTTGAAACATGAAAACATAAAATTTCAGTAAGGAGAAGATATAAACATTACAAATTGTGTATAAAATGTACACAGTTATGATTTAATAAAAAAATAGAATATGAGGGGCCATTAAAAGAATTTTCAAAAAAAAAAAAGAACTAAATGGAAATTTTAGAATTGAAAAGTAGGTAATATAAAAAAAACTCTGGATGATTTTGACAAGAGAGAACAAAGGAAACAGTCCATAAATGTGAAGATAGAACAGGAGAAATAACCCAGTCTGAATACCAGAAAATAGAAACTGAAAAAGAAAATGAGCAGAACCTTGGAGATATTTGGAACATGTCATTGGAGTCCCAGAGAGTATATCTGAAGAAAATTCAAAGAAAAGGGGCTGACAATTTTCCAAATTTTGCAAAAGCATAAACCAGCAGAGTCAAAATCCTGATTGAAACCCAGCCAAGATATACCCAAAGAAATCTTATGTCCAGGCACATCATAGTCAAACTGAAGACAAAAACTAAAGAAAAAGGTCTCTACAGTAGCCAGAGGGGAGTGACTCATTCATTACCTCTATGGGCAATTACAATGGCAGCAGAATTCTCATGAGAAACCGCAGAGGCCAGAAATAAATGACAGGACATATTTTAAGTTCTGAAAGAGAAGAATTGTTAGTCCAGAATTCTATGTTCAGCAAAAATGTCCTTCAGGAATGAAGGGGAAATCAAGACATTCTCATATGAAGGAAAATTATGAGAAGTTGTCACCAGCAGACCTGCTCAAAAAGAATGATGAAATTCTCTGAACAGGAAACAAAAGAATCTGTGGCATCAGGAAGAATATGGAAAGAACCAAAATACCAATAAATGCAATAGACTTTCCTTCTTTTCAGTGTTCTAAATTATGTTGAATGTTTGAAGCAAAACTTACTCTAATGTGGTTCTCTAGATAAAGGAAATAACTAGACAGCTATTATAAATGTCAGAGGGTAAAAGGAAATCAAGATTCAACACTTTACCCAAACTGATAAAAGTGGACATCAGTAGATTTTGATATTAATGTTATGCATCACTAGAGTATCCACCAAAAAAAGCTATACAAAGAGATGAGCTAAAATGTACAAATAAAATCTTAAAAAAAAAAGTTTAACCTATAGGAAGGCGATAAAAAGAAAATAAATGAAAAATAGAAAACAAAAAAGTAAATTGGTTTTGTATGGAACCGGAAAAAACCCCGTATAGCTAAGGCAGTTCTTAGTAACAAAAATAAAGCTGGGGGCGTCAGCATACCAGATTTTAGTCTGTACTACAAAGCCATAGTGGTCAAGACAGCATGGTACTGGCACAAAAACAGAGACATAGACACTTGGAATCGAATGGAAAACCAAGAAATGAAACTAACATCTTACAACCACCTAATCTTTGATAAACCAAACAAGAACTTACCTTGGGGGAAAGACTCCCTATTCAATAAATGGTGTTGGGAGAACTGGATGTCTACATGTAAAAGACTGAAACTGGACCCACACCTTTCCCCACTCACAAAAATTGATTCAAGATGGATAAAGGACTTAAATTTAAGGCATGAAACAATAAAAATCCTCAAAGAAAGCATAGGAAAAACACTGGAAGATATTGGCCTGGGGGAAGACTTCATGAAGAAGACTGCCATGGCAATTGCAACAACATCAAAAATAAACAAATGGGACTTCATTAAACTGAAAAGCTTCTGTACAGCTAAGGACACAATAACCAAAGCAAAGAGACAACCTACACAATGGGAAAGGATATTTGCATATTTTCAATCAGACAAAAGCTTGATAACCAGGATCTATAGAGAACTCAAATTAATCCACATGAAAAAAGCCAACAATCCCTTATATCAATGGGCAAGAGACATGAATAGAACCTTCTCTAAAGATGACAGATGAATGGCTAACAAACATATGAAAAAATGTTCATCATCTCTATATATTAGAGAAATGCAAATCAAAACATCCCTGAGATATCATCTAACCCCAGTGAGAATGGCCCACATCACAAAATCTCAAAACTGCAGATGCTGGCGTGGATGTGGAGAGAAGGGAACACTTTTACACTGCTGGTGGGACTGCAAACTAGTACAGCCTTTCTGGAAGGAAGTATGGAGAAACCTCAAAGCACTCAAGCTAGACCTCCCATTCGATCCTGCAATCCCATTACTGGGCATCTACCCAGAAGGAAAAAAATCCTTTTATCATAAGGACACTTGTACTAGACTGTTTATGGCAGCTCAATTTACCATTGCCAAAATGTGGAAACAGCCTAAATGCCCAGGAATGGATTAACAAGCTGTGGTATATGTATACCATGGAATACTATTCAGCCATTAAAAAAAATGGAGACTTTACATCCTTTGTATTAACCTGGATGGAAGTGGAAGACATTATTCTTAGTAAAGCATCACAAAAATGGAGAAGCATGAATCCTATGTACTCAATCTCGATATGAGGACAATTAATGACAAGTTTATGGGGGGGGAAGCAGAAAGAGGGATGGAGGGAGGAGGGTGGGGCCTTAGTGTGTGTCACACTTTATGGGGCAAGACATGATTGCAAGAGGGACTTTACCTAACAATTGCAATCAGTGTAACTGGCTTATTGTACCCTCAATGAATCCCCAACAATAAAAAAAAAAAAAAAAAGTAAATTGGGAGATTTAGGATTAAACATAGCAATAATTACATTAATTGTAAATGTTCTAACAACACCAGTTAATAGATAGATGGGTAGCCCAGATTTTTCTAAAAAATGGCTCAACTGTGTGCTGTTTATAAGAAATTTACTCTTCTTTTTTGATAAATAGCAAGATCAATACCAAAGGAAACTCACTTCAAATAGAACAATATATGCATGATGGAAGTAAAAGGGTAGGAAAAAGTGTGCAAAAATCAAAAGAAAGCAGGAGTGACTATGTTTACATAACGTAAACTAGGGGAGTTGCATCATAATAAAGTCTACCAAGAAGATTCAGCAATCTTAAATATGTGTGCACCAAATAGCTACAAAATATGTGAAGCAAAAACTAGTAGACCTGGAGGAGAAATCGATAAATCAATTATAGTTGGAGGCTTACAACCAGACAGGAAATCAGCAAGGGTATAGAAAAACTCAACCCTGTCTATCAACAGTATTTAATTGGCATATATAGCACACTTGACCCAACAGCAGCAGAGTACGCGTTATTTTCAAGTGCCCACAGATCATATCCTGGGCCATAAAACAAACCTTAACACATTTAGAAGAACTGAAATAATAACAAGTGACCACAGTGAGATCAAACTAGAAATCAATAATAGAAGATAACAAGAAAATCCAACACTTGGAAACTAAACATCACACTTGCAAACAATCCATGTGCCAAAATTGAATCTCAAGAATAATAATTTTAATAAATATGTTGAACTGAAAAATATGTGTGTATATATATGTATATGTATATATGTAGAGAAAGAGACTGAAAATGCATCAGAATTTGTGAGATGCAGCTAAAGTTGTGTGAGAACAAAATTTATAGCACTAAAATGCTTTTCTCAGTAGAGGAAAAAAATCTCAAATCAATAATTTGAACTCCCACCTCAAGAAACTAAGAAAAGAGCAAAGTAAGCAGAAAGAAGTACTATAAGAGCAGAAATCAATACTGAAAACTATAATAAACAATAGAGAAAATCAATGAAACGAATAGCTACCTTTTTGAAAATATCAATGAAATTAAGAAACGTCTAACAAGACTGACAAAACAGAAAAAACTAACAAGAATAGAACGAAAGATAACACTTTAACATCAGAAGGATAATAAGGGAATAGTAGCCACAATTCTATGTATAAGAATTTGACAACCGAGATGAAATGAGTCATTTCCTAGAAAAGTATAAACTACTACAACTTACCCAATATGAAATTCATAATTTAAAGAGCCTTATAAGAAATTGAACTGTCATTTTAAACCTGATAAAAAAATCTCCAAGCTCTAAAAAATTCACTAGAAAATTAGACCATTTAAAGAGGAATTCGCACTAATACCTCACAATCTCTTCTAGAAACTAGAAGAAGGAATGCTTCCCAACTCAACCTGATAGTAACACCAAAGACTGTAAAAGAGAAAGAACTGCAGACCAGTATCCCTAATTAATAGAGATATAAAAGGTTTTAGTGAAATGTTAGCAATATGTAAAATATTACATACCATAACCAAGTGGGGTTTATTCCCAGGATAAAAGACTGTTTCAGTATTTGAAAATTTTTATCAATGTAGTTCACCATTTTAATAGACTAAAGAAAAAAAAAATCTCATGATCATATCAAACAATGCTGAAAACTCAAATTATGTTAAATATTTTAGCTATATTATGGTCTATGCTTTGCACCTATGTTGTCTTTCTAACAAAATTTGAATTTGAAAGATTATTTTCAAATAAAGGGAGGCAAACTTCATAGGTATTGAAATGGACTAAGAAACAGTAATAATCACTAGAGATGAAATTTGATATTAGTGAAAAACTTGCCATTAAGAATGCAAAACAAGGGCAGCGCCTGTGGTTCAGTGAGTAGGGCGCCGGCCCCATATGCCGAGGGTGGCGGGTTCGGACCCAGCCCCGGCCAAACTGCAACCAAAAAATAGCCGGGCGTTGTGGCGGGCGCCTGTAGTCCCAGCTGCTCGGGAGGCCGAGGCAAGAGAATCGCTTAAGCCCAGGAGCTGGAGGTTGCTGTGAGCTGTGTGAGGCCACGGCACTCTACCGAGGGCCATAAAGTGAGACTCTGTCTCTACAAAAAAAAAAAAATGCAAAACAATACAAATAAAGGTAATAGCCCCCGATTTCCCGTTTGAAAGATTGCAGTGATGTAACATGCAGATGTAAAGCAAATATGAAGATAATAGTGTTTCTTTACGTCTTCCAGAGCCGAAGTGTATCTGAGTCCACAGGCCAAACAGAATGGCCATTTTTGGACAGCTAATCAAGTTCTTTAGTTCCTAGCTTTCATAATCAAATGGAAGCAGGCAAAATCTGGTCAGTGCAGAAAGGATCCACTCAATGTTCTGCTTGCATTTGGGCCTCCTCAATAATAGATGCTTCCATTTACCAGTTTATTTTCACAAACTTTCCTCAGCAAGAAGAGGAAAGGAACTGGAAATCATAAAAGAATTGAATGAGAGAGTTCAATTTAAAAACAGCAGCAGCAGCAAAGCCTTGAATCATATCACATGCATGCCCATGTCGTCTGCAGCAGCGTCTCACTCAGTTTTCTTCATAGCTGCTATGTCTGCTTACACAGACTGCTCCTCAGTTCCATTTCAACACTGATGGAGGCGGCAGCGTCATCACGTGGAGCTTTTCTCTACCTTCTCTTTAGGCCATTTCACATCAGGTGTATTAAGCATTAACAAGAAAAATGTACTTCAGTGGAAAAACATAGCTCTTCATAAATCCCAGTTCCCCAGATTAAATACCTTTTTCTCCCTGTTTGCTCAAGAAGACCTGACATGAGAAGCAAGGTAAATCACAAAACTATTAGAAAAATACTGGCCTGGCTATAAGCAAGTCAGCTGATTTCCTGGAGCTTTCATTTATCTATAGCCTGAGGGGGGTCGGGAATCCCTTGTGGCTCAATGATCTGTATCTAGTCTAACCGGGCCCTTCTTATATATATACAGTATTAGCTTTATTTTAGTGAAAGTTCCAAAAGAATTGGGTGCTAGATCTCTTCATAAAGCCCTGCCTGTTAACATGAAAAGCACTTACGGGGTACCGTGTGGCTTCAGCCTTTAAGAAACTTGAATCCTCTTCAACTGCAGGTATTTCTATACAACTGTACACTCACTCTGCTGGAAGCACTTAACTTTGTGAAGCAGCCAGTTCCATTATTGAAATTTGGAGCTAAAAACAACCTCACTGACCACATTCATGGAGTCTGGTTGTATCCTTAGGGCTCTCTTTCTAAGTACAAAACAATTCTTTGCTTGACAGCTCTTCAGATTTTTAAAAATGAGCTGTCTAGCCACTCCCTTGGACTCTGCTCCTTTGACATTCTGCAGGTGGACATGTGGGTACTTAAGGGAAAAGTCGTATCTTGATGTGCTTGCATTGCTAGAAATAATGATTTAATATATTGTTTAAGTAAGTTAGGAATTGCATTAAGAAAATGCAGGTACTGGGCAAAGGGAACAGAGACAGGAGAGAAGTGAATCAGAAAAGTACGTACTCCATTCAGACTACAGAATCAATACTGTGAAATCCAAAGTCTGTTGCAAGAGGGACAGCTTGAAGCCTGGCCCCTTAAAATGAGGAGACTGTTTTGCTGGAGATCCCCCAGCACAACTCGGCTCCAAGTCTCTGAGCACCGACAGGCCAATCTCATGTGGGTGGGACTGCTCTCTCAGAGGGAGTGAGTGCAGGGGGTTGGAAAGATTTAGGAGAGAAGGCAAAAGGCTGCTGCAAACAGCACAAGCTTTCCAGCACAAGGGCTTTAATCTTGGTAGAAGAGAAAAAGTCTCTCTGGGAGGTGAAGGAAAATGCCCCTCCCCTCCCTTTTCTCAGTATGGCATGGCACCATACTGCTCACAAGGCTTCCCAGGGGCTTAATTGCTCATCTTGGGGTTTGTGTGTGGTCTAATTGGGGTCGTCCTTGACATCCTACATGTGGACTGTGTATTTTGTCCCAGGTTTTGTGTTAGGAACAAAAATAGAGTGATAAAAGTAAGAAGTAAATCAGTGCAATTAAGGTAGTTAATTAAAGAAATAGTTTGGTTAGAAAATGTAAGCCCACCAAGAACCATGACGTAAGGGTTTAGACTCCCTCCTTTTAATGTATGTAATAAAAACAGAGCCCAGAGCAAGAGGCTTCCACTGGTCCTCACCTCCTTTAGAGGTGGACAGTCACCCAGACCCAGCTCTTTTAAAAAAAACTTTCTCTTTGTCTCTTGATTCTTCATTTTCCCACATTCTCTCGTGTCTACCAGTCACTGACAAAGAACTCACAGTCCAACAGTCCTCAGCATGGGTTTCCCCTGTATGGCTTGGCCACCACCTCTACCAAGTATCCTTCGCTCAGTCTTATTTTTCTTTATTTCCCCCAGATATTAAGAGGATATAAATGTTTTGGTTACATGGATAGCTTTTAGAATGCTTTAGTTACAACTATAGGTGTGCCCATGACCCAAACAGTGTTCATTTTACCAGGTAGGGAGTTTTTTCCCATCCTCTTTTCCCTCATTCCCCCTGGATGGTTTCCTCTGAGTTTTACTTCTCCCTGTGCTCATACATGCCCATCAGTTACTTCCAATTCAATGGTGAGTACATGTGGTGTTTGTTTTTCCATTAGATCAGTGGTTCTCAACCTTCCTAATGCTGCGGCCCTTTAATACAGTTCCTGTGGGTCATGACCCACAGGTTGAGAACCGCTGCTTTAGATGCTTAGGATAATAGCCTTCATTTCCATCAAAATTATTTGCCAAAGGCATTAATTTATCCTTTTTGTAACTGAATAGTACTTCATAGTATACATATCACAATTTGTGAATCCATTAATGGATTGATGGGCACTTGGGTTGACTCCACGTTTTGCAATTGTGAATTGTGCTACAATAAACATTCAAGTGCAGGTGTCTTTTTTTATTAAATGACTTTTTTCCCTTTGGGTAGATACCCATTAGTGGGATTGCTAGATTGAATGATAGGTTTACTTTTAACTCTTTGCGGAATCTCCATACTGTTTTCCATAGAGGTTGTACTAATTTGCAGTCCCATCAACAGTGTATAAGCATTCCTTTCTCTCTGCATCCATGTCAACATCTGTTGTTTTGGGACTTAGTAGTGAAAGCCATTGTAACAGGGGTAAGGTAGTATACATTATGGTTTTAATTTGCATTTCCCTTATGATTAGTGATGTTGAACTTCTTTTTATATGTTTATTGGCCATTTGTCATCTTTTGAGAAGATTCTATTCATGTTTTAATGGGATTATTTGGTTTTCTTGTTGATTTGCTTGAGTTCTTTGTTGATTTTCATTATTAGCCTTTCGTTGGGTATATAGCTTACAAATGTTTTCTGCTCTGTTAATTATTTCCTTAGCTGTGCAGAAGATTTTTAATTTAATCGAATCCCATTTATTTATTTTTGTTGTTACTATAATTATCATTTCTTAATCGTAAATTCTTTGCCTAGACCAATATCTAGAAGAGTTTTTCCATATTTTCTTCTATAATTCTTATCATTTCATGCCTTACATTTAAATATTTTATTCTTCTTGAGTAATTTTTGTGAGTGGTGAGAGATGGGGATCCTTTTTCATTCTTCTGCAGGTGGCAATTCAGTTTTTCCAGCATCATTTATAGGGCTTCTTTTCCCCAATCCATGTTGTTATCTGCTTTGTCAGCCAACAGATCAGTTGGCTGTATGCAGATGCTTTTATATCTGGGTTCTTGCTCTGTTCCGTTGGTCCATGCCTCTGTTTTTTGTGCCACTACCATGCTATTTTGGATACTATATTCTTGTAGTATAATTTCAAGTCTGATAATGTGATGCCTCCAAATTAGTTCTTTTTGTTGAAGATTGCTTTGGCTATTCAGGCTATTTTTTTTTGGTGCCAAACAAAATGTAAAATTATTTCTTCTAGATCCAGCAAATATGATGTTGGTTATTTGGTGGGGATTACATTGAATCTGTAAATTGCTTGGAGTAGTATGGAAATTTTTTAAGTTGATCATACTGATCAGTGAACATGTTTTTTCATTTGTTTCTGTCATCAGCAATTTCCTTGGTTTGATAGTTCTCTTTGTAGAGATCTTTCATCTACTTCATTAAGTACATTCCTAGGTATTTTATTTTCTTTGTAGTTATTGTGAATGGTATAAAGTTTATTATGTGTCTTTCAGCATGACTGCTATTGGTATATAAAAAATGTTACTGATTTCTATACATTGATTTTGTATCTTGAGACTTTGCTGAAGTTATTTATCAATTCCAGGAGTCTTGGTGGACTCTTTGTTTTTTTAGATGTAAGATTGTTTCATTAGTGAAAAGTGGTAGTTTTACCTCCTCTTTCCTGATTTGGATGCCCTTTATTTCATTCTGTTGCCTAATTGCTCTGGCTAAGCCTTCCAGTACTATATTGAATGGAAGTAGTGACAGTGAGCACCCTTGTCTTGTTCCAGTTCTTAGGGGGAATGCTTTCAACTTTTCCTCATCCAGTATGATGTTGGCTGTGAGTTTGTCATATGTGGCTTTTATAATTTTGAGATATATTTTTTCTATACCTAGATTGTTAAGGGGTTTTGTCATGAAAGGGTGCTGGGTCTTATTCAATGCTTATTCTGCATCTATTGAGATGGTCATATGGTCTTTGTTTTTGCTTATGTTTATGTTAAATCACATTATGTTATGCTAAATTACATTAATTTGTATATGTTGAACCATCCTTGCATCTCTAGGATAAAGCCTACTTGGTCATGTTAAATAATTTTTTTGATGTGCTGTTTGCTAGTATTTTTTTTGGGGGGGGTGTTAGTATTTATTGAAGATTGTTGCTTCTGTTTACATAAGGGATATTAGTCTGTAGTTTTTCTTTTTTTTATTTGTGTCCTTTTCTTGCTTTGATATTAAAGTAATACTGGCTTCATAGAATGAATTGGGGAGGATTCCCTTCTTGTTGTCAATAGAATAATTTCCACAATATGGGTATCAGAAAGGAAACAGAAAAGGGTTTATATTACTGCTTTTATATTGCTGTTTATTATTGGTCTGTTCAGGAGTTGTCTTTCTTCCTTATCCAGTCTTGGGAAGTTTTTCCATTTTCTCCACATTCTCTAGTTCATTTACATAGAGATTTTCATAGTATTTACAGATGATATTTTGTGTTTCTGTAGTATCAGTCCTAATATCTCTTTTTTCATTTTTGATTGAGCTTATTTGTGTCCTTTTTCTTCTTTTCCTAAGTAGTCTAGGAGGAAGTCTATCCATTTTCCCTTATCTTTTTTTTTTTTTTTTGTAGAGACAGAGTCTCACTTTATGGCCCTCAGTAGAGTGCCGTGGCCTCACACAGCTCACAGCAACCTTCAACTCCTGGGCTTAAGCGATTCTCTTGCCTCAGCCTCCCAAGTAGCTGGGACTACAGGCGCCTGCCACAACGCCTGGCTATTTTTTGGTTGCAGTTCAGCCGGGGCCGGGTTTGAACCCACCACCCTCGGTATATGGGGCCGGCGCCTTACCAACTGAGCCACAGGCGCCGCCCTCCCTTATCTTTTTAAAGAACCAACTTTTCTTTCATTGATCCTTTGTATTGTTTTCTGTTTTCCATTTCCTTTAGTTCTGCTCTGACCTTAGTTATTTGTTTTCTTCTTCAGGCTTTGGCTTTGGTTTGCTCTTTTATAGTTCCTTTAGATATGTCATCAGATCATTAATTTGTGATCTTTCTGTCTTTTTGATGTAAATATTTAAGGTTATGAATTTTCCCCTTAGGACTGCTTTTGCTGAATCCCATAAATTTTGATGTATTGTGTCCCCTTGGCTTTTCACTTTAAGGAATAATTTTATTTTCATCTTCATTTCATTCTTAATCCAATTCAGCAGCAGATTGTTTAATTTCCATGACTGTGTAGAATGAGTGTTTCTCTTGGAATAGATTTCTAGTTTTATTCCACTGTGATACAAGAAGCTAGATGACATAATTTCTATTTTTTTTTTAATTTTGTGAGACATATTTTGTGGCTTAAGATATGATCATCTTAGAGAATGTTCCATGTGCTGATGAGAAGAATGTATAACCAGTAGTTTCTGGGTAAGTGTACTGTAAATGTAAATGTTTATTAGGCCCATTTGTTCTAGAGTGTACTCTAGTCCAGTGTTTATTTATTTTCTGTTTTGATGATCTAGCCAGCTTTGTCAGTGGGGTATTAAAATCCCCTACAATTATGATACTGTAATTTAACTCATTGTTTAAGTGTAATAGAATTTGGTTTATGAAGCTGGGCCCTCCTATGTTAGGTGAATAAATGTTTAGGATTGTTATGTTTTCTCCTTGAATTGTTCCATTTATTGTTACATAATGACCATCCTTGTCTTTACCATTGTTGATTTAAGTCAATTTTATCTGACATGAGAATGGCTACACCTGCTTTTTTTTTGGTTTCTGTGTATGTGGAATATTTTTTTCCATCCTTCACCTTGAGGCTATGTGAGTCTTTGTGGATTAGGTTTGTTTCCTGGAGACAACAGGTACTTGAATTGTATTTTTTCGTCCATTTAGCCAGCCTATTTCTTGAGTGGGTCATTCAGACTGTTTACAGTGATTGAGAAGATTGGTATGTGGGATGCTATTCTGTTCATCATGTTGGGTAGCGCCTTACTGCTTTGTTTACCCTCTTGTGCCATTGTTTTTTTTTTTTTTTGTAGAGACAGAGTCTCACTTTATGGCCCTCGGTAGAGTGCCGTGGCCTCACACAGCTCACAGCAACCTCCAACTCCTGGGCTTAAGTGATTCTCTTGCCTCAGCCTCCCAAGTAGCTGGGACTACAGGCGCCCGCCACAATGCCCGGATATTTTTTGGTTGCAGTTTGGCCGGGGCCGGGTTTGAACCCGTCACCCTTGGTATATGGGGCCGGCACCTTACCGACTGAGCCACAGGCGCCGCCCGTGCCATTGTTTTATATGAACTCTGAGGTTTAGCATTTGAATGGCCTTACACTGGTGGGGGACTATTGTGCTAATCCATATATAATGTAATTTTGAGTATATTTTGCAGGACAGGTCTGGTCTTGATAAATTCCCTCAGTGTTTGCTCCTGAAAAAGTCTTTATTTCTCTTTCATGTATGAAACACAGTATTGCAAGGTATAAGATTTTAGACTGGCAGTCATTCCATTTAAGAAGACTGAAGATGGGGCTCCAGTCCTTTCTGGCTCATAAGTTCTCCACTGTGAAGTCTTCAGTTAGCCTAATGGATTGTCCTTAGTTACTTTTCACCTCATGGCTCACAGGAGTTCCTCTTTTGTGTTTAGTTTGGCCAGTCTGATAACTGTATGTCTTAGTGATTTCCTCTTTGCAATGACTCTTCTAGGTGTTGACTGAGCTTCTTGTCCTTGGATACCTAAATCTCTAGCAAGACCAGGAAAGTTTTCCTCACTTATTTCCTCAAACAGGCTTTTCAGCCCTTGTGCATTATCTTCTTCACCCTCTGGGATATGTATAATTCTTATATTTGGCTATTTTACATTCCTCTTGATTCTTTGTTTTTCAATTTTGAGTTAATTCTAAAGAGTTACCTTCAAGGTATGAAATTCTTTCTTCTGCCAGGTCTAGCCTATTCTTAATGTTTTCCAATGTGTTTTTATTTTTTAAATAAAGAAAGAATGAGCTGCGGTATTGTTGTCATGACCTGTGACCTGATGTAGCTCCTTTGGAGAACCACCTGAATGACCCAGTTGGGTCCCTGGAACTTCAGGTGAGTCCTCATTCTCTGCCACAGCAAAGGCAGGTTGGGGAATGAAATTATGCAAGGCTGGGTTGGGTAAGCTTGCCCTCTCAGGCTCCACCAAAAGTGGCAAGATAACTGTTTCAGCAGTGATTGAATGTCTGCTCCCAGCTTCTGGATAAAGCTGCTAGATGGGAGCTGAGGTAGTCCCCTCTAGCCAGAAAGTCTGCTTATGGGTCAGAGCTATCTCATATTCATAATCTGTCAGGAGCAGATTTTACCCTTCTCCTTTACCCCTGCTCCACCTCTTGCATCTTCCAACAGGCTGGAGCCAAAAACAGTGAAGCTCCAGAGCAATGGTGCTGCAGCCTGACTGGCAGCTTTCCTTTCCAGGATCCTGGCTTGGGCTGAGAGTATGGCCTTCCTGTGGGAAGAGGGTTACTCCACAACTGCACTGTGGCTTGGGACCCATGCAACATTCTCTTTTCAGTTCTGCTCATGAGGACTTTCTCACCTTCCAAGGTTAGTTCACAAATCTTCCCTCCATGTCCCCAAACAGTATGCTCAAATGCTGGGGGTAAGGGATCTGGTCTGCAGGCCTATCTCCACATTTCTGAAGATCAACCCCTGACAGTGCTAGAGAGAAGTGGGCTGGTCCTGAGTTGCTGCGTGCTAATCCTGAGTTGCCTATGTGGTGCTCAAGTGGTTTGATATTTCTTTGTTTCAGAGTGTGTGTTGCTCTGATGGAGAAGCTGTGCAAGTAGCACCAGGGAGAGCTACTCACAATCTTCTCACCTCTTAGTCCGCTGCAAGTTTTTAAGAGGAAATGTGTGAGCCCCCAAGGCTCTCACAGTCTGGGCCACAGGTGACAAAATGTTTGGAACTAAAGGTCCCTGAGAAGGACAAAGGCAAACAGTGTGTGGAGAATCAATATGGTGCCTGCTTTCTGGGTTCAGGTCTGGGTTGACAGGAGGCAACCTCCAAAGGGGTTGGCAGCTTGGTGCTTTGAAACCCTTGATAACCTTCTTTTATCTGATTGTTCTAAGATTTCCAGCACTATGTTGAATGGAAGTGGCCATAGTAGGCAACCTTGTCTGCTTCCAGTTGTAAGCAGGAACACTTTCAGTTTTTCCTGTTTAATTTGATGGGCTGCGGGTTTGTCATAGATGGCTTTTATGAGTTTGAGGTGTGTTCCATATATGTCCAGTGTAAGTGTTTTTATTAAAAAAGGGTGCTGTATCTTGTCAAGTGCTTTTTCTGCATCTGTTGAGAGGAGGATCATATGGTTTTTATTGTTGTTTATATTTATGTGGTGAATTACATTTATAGATTTGCATATGTTGAATCAACTCTTCATCTCTGGGGTGAAGTTGACTTGGTTGGAATGAATAATTTTTTTGATGTACACATGAATTCTGTTTTAAGATTTTATTAAGAATTTTTGCAACTATATTTATAAGAGATATTGGTCTGTAGATTTCTTTTTTTGTTATCATGGTGTCATTTGCTTTGTAGACCTAGTTGGGGAGGATTCCATCTTTCTTGATGTTGTGGAATGGTTTCTGCAATATAGGTATCAGTTCTTCTTTGTATGATTGATAGAATTCTGGTTTGAAACCGTGTGGTCCAGGACTTTTTTGTTGGAAAATTTTTTATTGCTTTAATTTTGGTGCTTGAGATTGTTCTGTTGAGGTGTTTTATTTCCTTCTGATTGAGTCTAGACAGGCAGTGTGATTTCAAGAATATGTCCTTTTCTTCTACGTTTTCAAATATATGAGCATAGAGATTTTTATAGCATTCACTGATAATATTTTTTATTTCCCTGATATCATTTGTTATTTCTTCTTTTTCATTTTTGATTGGGCTTTTATTAGAGATTTTACTTTTTTGTTTCTGGTTAATCTGGCCAAAGGCTTACCAATTTTGTTTATCTTTTCAAAGAACCAACTTTTTGCTTCATTAGTCTTCTGTATGATTCCTTTGTTCTTTTTTTTTTTTTTATTAAATCATAGCTGTGTACATCAATATGATCATGGGGCACCATACACTTGGTTCATAGACAATTTGACACATTTTCATCACATTAGTTGACATAGCCCTCCTGGCATTTTCTTAGTTACTTTGCTAAGACATTTACATTCCACATTTACCAAGCCTCAAATATACCCTTGTAACATGCACCACAGGTGTGATCCTTTCAATCCCCCTCCCTCTACCCACCTCCCCCCTCCCTCCCCACCCTTTCCCCCTTCCCCCTATTCTTAGGTTGTAACTGGGTAATAGCTTTCATGTGAAGGTCCTAAATTAGTTTCATAGTAGGGGTGAGTACATTGGGTACTACTTCTTCCATTCTCTAGATACTTTACTGAGAAGAATATGTTCCAGCTCCATCCATGTAAACATGAAAGAGGTAAAGTCTCCATCTTTCTTCAAGGCTGCATAGTATTCCATGGTGTACATATACCACAATTTATTAATCCATACATGGATCAATGGGCACTTGGGTTTTTTCCATGACTTAGCAATTATGAATAGGGCTGCAATAAACATTCTGGTACAAATATCTTTGTTATGATGTGATTTTTGGTCTTCTGCATATATGCCCAGCAGAGGAATTACAGGATTGAATGGCAGATCTATTTTTAGATCTCTAAGTG
Source organism: Nycticebus coucang (assembly GCF_027406575.1). Classification (NCBI taxonomy): domain Eukaryota; kingdom Metazoa; phylum Chordata; class Mammalia; order Primates; family Lorisidae; genus Nycticebus; species Nycticebus coucang. The sequence continues at coordinate 100,636,711 of NC_069783.1, read as the reverse complement.
TTCTCCATATATCTTTCCAATAGGAATGTATTAATTTGCATTTCCACCAGCAGTGCAAAAGTATTCCCTTTTCTCCACATCCACACCAACATCTCTGGTCTTGAGATTTTGTGATATAGGCTAGTCTCACTGGAGTTAGATGATATCTCAAAGTAGTTTTGATTTGCATTTCTTTGATGATTAAAGATGATGAGCACTTTTTCATATGTCTGAAGGCTGCATGCCTGTCTTCTTCAGAGAAGTTTCTTTTCAAGTCTCTTGCCCAGCCTGCGATGGTATCCCTTGTTCTTTTCTTGCTAATGCGTTTGAGTTCTCTGTGGATTCTGGTTATTAAACCTTTGTCGGAGACATAACCAGCAAATATCTTCTCCCATTCTGTGGGCTGTTTGCTTGCTTTACTTACTGTGTTCTTGGCTGTGCAGAAGCTTTTTAGTTTCATCAAGTCCCAATAGTGTATTTTTGAAGCTGCTTCAATTGCCCAGGGGGTCCTCCTCATAAAAAACACGCCCAATCCAATTTCTTCCCTGCACTCTCTTCTAGTATTTTTATAGTTTCATGTCTTAAGTTTAATTTTTAATCCAGTAAGAGTATATCTTGGTTAATGGTGAAAGGTGTGGGTCCAGTTTCAGGCTTCTACAGGTTGCCAGCCAGTTCACCCAGCACCATTTGTTAAATGGGGAATCTTTTCCCCACTGAATGTTTTTAATTGGCTTGTCAAAGATTAAATAACGGTAAGTAGCTGGATTCATCTCTTGGTTCTCTATTCTGTTCCAGACATCTACTTCTTTGTTTTTGTGCCAATACCATGCTGTTTTGATCACTATTGATTTGTAGTATAGTCTGAGGTCTGGTAGAGTAATTCCTCCTGCTTTGTTTTTATTTTTGAGTAATGTCTTGGCTATTCGAGGTTTTTTCTGATTCCATATAAAACGAAGTATTGTTTTTTCCAGATCTTTAAAGTATGACAGTGGAACTTTAATAGAGATCGCGTTGAAGTTATATATTGCTTTGGGCAGTATGGACATTTTAACAATGTTGATTCTTCCCAGCCATGAGCTGGTATGTTTTTCCATTTATTAACATTCTCGGCTATCTCTTTTCTTAGAGTTTCATAGTTCTCTTTATATAGATCCTTCACATCCTTTGTTAGATAAACTCCCAAATATTTCATCTTCTATGGCATAACTGTGAATGGGATAGAGTCCTTAATTGTTTTTTCAGCTTGACTATTGTTGGTACATATAAAGGCTACCAATTTATGAATGTTGATTTTGTAACCTGAGATGTTGCTGTATTCCTTGATCACTTCTAAGAGTTTTGTAGTAGAGTCCCTAGTGTTTTCCAGATATACAATCATATCATCTGCGAAGAGCGAAAGTTTGATCTCTTCTGACCCTATGTGGATACCCTTGATCGCCTTTTCTTCCCTAATTGCAGTGGCTAAAACTTCCATTACAATGTTAAAAAGCAATGGAGACAATGGGCAGCCTTGTCTGGTTCCTGATCTAAGTGGAAATGGTTCCAATTTAACTCCATTCAATATGATATTGGCTGTCGGTTTGCTGTAGATGGCCTCTATCAGTTTAAGAAATGTCCCTTCTATACCAATTTTCTTAAGTGTTCTGATCATGAAGGGATGTTGGATGTTATCAAAAGCTTTTTCTGCATCGATCGAGAGAATCATATGGTCTTTGCTTTTTACTTTGTTTATGTGCTGAATTACATTTATAGATTTACATATATTGAACCAGCCTTGAGACCCTGGGATAAAGCCAACTTGTTCATGATGTTTAATTTGTTTGATGTGTTCTTGGATTCTGTTTGTTAGGATCTTGTTGAATATTTTTGCATCTATATTCATTAGTGATATTGGTCTATAATTTTCTTTTCTTGTTGGGTCTTTTCCTGGTTTGGGGATCACGGTGATGTTTGCTTCATAGAACGTGTTGGGTAGTCTTCCTTCTTTTTCTACCTTTTGGAACAGGTTGAGTAATATAGGTACTAATTCCTCTTTAAAGTTTTGGTAGAATTCTGATGTGAAACTATCTGGTCCCGGGCTTTTCTTTTTGGGGAGGTTTTGTATGGTTGATGTTATTTCCGAACTTGATATGGGCCTGTTGAACATTTCCACTTGATTCTGGTTAAGTCTTGGAAGGTGACAAGCTTCCAAGTATTGGTCCATTTCCTTCAGATTTTCATATTTCTGAGAGTAAAGTTTCTTGTAATATTCATTAAGGATTTTTTGAATTTCTAACGAGTCTGTTATTTTGTCTTTGTCATTTCTGATTGATGAGATTAGAGATTTTACTCTTTTTTCCTGATTAGGTTGGCCAACGGTTTATCTATTTTGTTGACCTTTTCAAAAACCAGCATTTTTATTTATTGATCTGTTGTATTGTTCTTTTTTTTCAATTTCATTTAGTTCTGCTCTGATTTTGGTTATTTCTTTTCTTCTACTGGGTTTGGGGTTGGAGTATTCTTCCTTTTCCAGTTGCTTGAGATGTCCCATTAAGTTGCTTACTTCCTCTCTTTCCGTTCTCTTGAGGAAGGCTTGCAGTGCTATAAATTTCCCTCTTAGAACTGCCTTTGCGGTGTCACAGAGGTTCTGATAGTTCGTGTCTTCATTGTCATTTTGTTCCAAAAATTTGGCAATTTCCTTCTTGATCTCATCTCTGACCGAGCTATCATTCAGCATGAGGTTATTTAACTTCCATGTTTTTGTATGAGTATGCAGATTCCTGCGGTTACTCAGCTCAAGTTTTATTCCATGATGGTCCGAGAAGATGCATGGAATAATTCTATTCCTTTAAATTTACTGAAGTTAGACTTGTGACCTAAGATGTGATCGATTTTGAGTAAGTTCCATGGGCTGATGAGAAGTATGTGTATTCAGTTTTGTAAGGATGAAATGTTCTGTAGATGTCTGCTAAATCTAAATGCTGGATGGTTAGATTTAAATCTAGAATTTCTTTACTCAGCTTTTTGTTGGAGGATCGATCCAACACTGCCAAAGGAGTGTTAAAATCTCCAACTGTTATGGAGCTGGAGGAAATCAAGTTGCTCATGTCTGTTAGAGTTTCTCTTATAAATTGAGGTGCATTCTGGTTGGGTGCACAGATATTAATAATTGAAATCTCATCATATTGAGGATTACCCTTAACAAATATGAAGTGACCATTCTTATCCTTCCTTACTTTTGTTGGTTTAAAGCCTATTGTTTCTGAAAATAAAATTGCAACATCTGCTTTTTTCTGGTTGCTATTTGCCTGAAATATGGATGACCATCCTTTTACCCTGAGTCTGTATTTGTCTTTTAAGTTAAGATGTGACTCTTGTAAGCAACAGATATCTGGTCTGAGTTTTTGTATCCAGTCAGCTAACGTATGTCTCTTTAGAGGACAGTTTAAGCCATTCACATTAATGGAGACTATTGCTAAGTTTGGTGAAATTTTGGGTATCGAGTTTTTCAAAAGTCCAGTGGATATTTTTAATCTTTTCGCCATTGTAGAAGTTGGGGTTTGATCAGAAGTTTCTGAGTGAGTTTACATTTGTAGTAGAGGATTGGGTTGGTCATTATGGAGGATAGGTCTGAGAATATCCTGAAGAGCTGGTTTGGTTGTGGCAAATTTCTTCAACATTTGAATGTCGTTACAGTATTTAATTTATCCATCATAGGTGAAACTCAGTTTAGCTGGGTACAAGATCCAGGGTTGAAAGTTATTTTGCTTTAGGAGATTAAAAGTCGATGACCACCCTCTTCTGGCTTGAAAAGTTTTAGCAGAGAGATCTGAAGTCATTCTAATGTTCTTACCTTTGTACTTAATGGCTTTCTTTCGCCTGATAACCTTGAGAATTTTCTCCTTCATGTTAACTTTAGTGAAGCTAATTATGATATGTTTGGGGGATGCCTTATTGGGGTTGAATTGTGCTGGAGTTCTGAAACTGTCTGCTATCTGAATTTCAGAATCTCTAGGCATGTCTGGAAAATTCTCTTTCATAATTTCATGCAGAAGGGCCTCTGTGCCCAGCGAGTCCACTTCATCGTTTTCTAGAACTCTTATTATTCGTATATTGACCTTCTTAAAATTATCCCAGAGCTCTCTAAGAGAATGATCCATTTTTGCTCTCCATTTCTCTTCCTCTTTGAGAGTTTGGGAGCGTTCAAAGGCTTTATCTTCAGTGTCAGAAATCCTTTCTTCTGCTTGGTCCATTCTGTTGCTGAGGGATTCTACTGTATTTTTCATATCTTTGAGGGCGGCAAATAATTGCTTCAATGTGTCTAAGTCTTTGGTGGTTTTGTCTTTAAATTCGTTAAATTCTTGAGACAACTTTTGAATTTCTCCTCGGATTCCTAATTCCATTTTATCAATCTTATCTGCAATCCAAATTCTGAATTCGATTTCTGACATGTCTGCCAGTTGTTTATGAATGGGATCTTCAATTACATCTGCCATATCTTTCCTTGGGGGTGGGGGGTTGATCTATTCTGGTTATTCATGTTACCAGATTTCTGCTGATTCCGCCCCATGGTTGTTTTACTCCCTTTGATTTTTCCCCTGGGGTTTTGTTGAGGGCCCGTTCAGTGTTGTGGCCTGAGAGACTGGGGCCCTTTCTGGTGTGGTGGGGCTAAGTGGTTCTGACTTATTTTCAGCTGGCTTCTGTTTGACCCCAGTGAAGCACTTGCTCTGGGTTGAATTCTCAGTTCTCCCAGTTGGCCCTGCCCTGGAAGTTTCCCGGGTCTGTGAGTCACCTCAGGCAAATCCTATACTCAGGGGTGGCCTCCTCTGGTTGCCCAGGGAGGCAGGGGGTATGGCTTCAGCTGCCTCAGGGAACTGCTGCTCTGATGTGGGTCTCCCCCAGCCTCATTCCTGTGTCCCAGAGTCAGGACCGACCAGCCACAGTTCAGGCACTGTCCACGCCCCGACAAATCCCCCCAAAAATCTGGACTCCCGGGGGACAGGCCTCCAGATCCCAGAGTGAGGGTGGGGTGGGTTACTGGGAGCCCAGAGCCTCCGGGAGTCCAGAGCCGCAGGGAGCCCAGAGCCACCGGCAGTGAGCACACTCAGTTCTTCACCGTCTCTCACCCGGCCACACCACCTCAGCTCAAGCCTTCAGGCTTCAGAGTGAGGGTGGGGTGGGGGGAGCGGTGGGAGCCCAGAGCCGCCTGCAGTGAACACACTCAGTTCCACTTAGTTCCTTGCCCGGCCGCACGGTAGGCGCTCAGGTCTCCAGATCACAGAGAGAGGGTGGGGGGAGCGCCGGGAGCCCAGAGCCGCCAGGAGTCCAGAGCCCCATGGAGCCCAGAGCCCCTGGCAGTGAGCACACTCAGCTCCTCCCAGTCTCTCGCCTGGCTGCACTGCCACAGCTCTAGCCTTCAGACTTCAGAATGAGGGTGGGATGGGGGGAGTGGTGGGAGCCCAGAGCCGCCAGCAGCAAACACACTCAGTTCCACCCAGTTCCTTGCCCGGCCACACGACAGGCGCTCAGGTCTCCAGACCACAGAGCAAGGTGGGGGGGATCGCCGGGAGCCCAGAGCCACCAGGAGTCCAGAGCCGCCGGGAGCTCAGAGCCGCTGGGAGCCCAGAGCAGCAGGGAGCCCAGAGCTGCCGGTAGCAAGGTCATACAGTTCCTCTCAGTTTTATGCCTGGTTGTATTGTTGCCCAAGGAGGGCTGCTGCACCACGCCTCAGGGAAGCGCTGGTGAGCTCAGAGGTGAGGGTCGCTCTCCGCTGACTGTCCTTACCTCTCTCCCGTGCCCCAGAATCAGCGCTGACCAGCCGCAGCTCGGAGACTGTCCTCTCCCCTCTAGAAGTCACCCAAGCATCCGAACTCCTGGGGACAGGCTTTCAGACCTCAGAGAGAGTGGAGGGAAGTGCTGGGAGCTCAGAGTTGCCGGGAAAGGATATTTACAGTTTTATACAGTTTTATGCCTGGCAGGAGAACGCCTAGGCACCCTAGTAAGGGAGGTAGGTCCAGATTTTAGTAGGTCTCTCCCGTGAAGTGTAGTGGGAGGGCCTTTGATTTCTGCCCATTTGTTTGTGGGGCTCTTAAGCGGATCAGATGGGGGAGGGGGACTCCCGTCAGCTTGGTGATGGGTTTTGTACCTTTTGTTTGCATCCTTGTGGTCGCAGCTCTCCTCAGCAGGGTTGATGTGCGTTCTTCAACTTTCTCGCTTGGTGCTGCTCAAATCCATCAGGTTACTTGCTAAATTTTCATCCCTTAACTCTCCTTCAGGACAGGAGCCTATGTGGAAAGCTGGCTTCAGTCCACCATCTTGTCTCTGCCTCCCCCCCACCCTTTGTTTTGATTTTATTTAGTTCTGCTATGATCTTGGTAATTTCTTACATTTTGCTGGATTTGAGATTAATTTGCTCTTCCTTTTCCAGTTCCTTGAGATGATTCATTAGATTGTTTGATGTGTGAGCTTTATGATTTTTGGATGTGAACGTTTAAGGCAGTTAGTTTTCAACTCAGGACTGCTTTTGCAGTGTCCCAGAAAGTTTGATAACTTGTGTCCCCATTGTCATTTAGTTCAAAGGATCTTTTCATTTTTGTCCTTATTCCTCCTTGACCCAACTATCATTCAGCAATGTTTAGTTTCCATGACATTGTGTAGGGAATAGCATTCCTGTTGCAATTGATTTCTAGTTTTATTCCACTGTGGTCTGAGAAGATACATGAAATAATTTTTTTTTTAATTTTTTGAGACATGTTTTGTAGCCTAAAAGGTGATCATTCTTGGAGAACAGTCCATGAGCTGATGGGAAAGACGTATATTCAGTAGTATTGGGGTGGAATATTATTTAAATATCTGTTAGGCCCATTTCTTCTAGAGTTGTATTTAAGTCCAGTGTTTCTTTGTTTATTTTCTGCTTGGAGTATCTGTCCAGTTCTGTCACTGAAATCCCGGATGTTACACAGTGTTGTTGTTTTTCGTTTTGTTTAGATCAAGTCGTATTTGCTTTAGAAATCTGGGAACACCTATATTCGGTGCATAAATATTTAGGATTGATATGTGTTCTTTTTCAGTTGTTCTCTTGACCAATATATAATGACCATCTTTGATCTTTCTTTACTTTTGTTGCTTTGAAGTCAATAGTATCTGTGATGAGAATTGCCACTCCTATTTTCTTTTAGTTTCCATTTCTATGAAATATTGCTTTCCATCCCTTCACCCTGTATCTGAATGTATCTTTGTGGGTTAGATGTATATCCTGAAGACAGCAAATACTGGGCTTATATTTTTTATCCATCAACCCAGCCTATGTCTGTTCATTGGGGAGTTTAGGCCATTCACATTTATCGACAGAATTGATATGTGGGGTAGATTACTGTTTTTCCTGTTGTGTGGAACTCTTGCTTTGTTTTACTTCTTAGCCCATTGTATTTAGGCTTTGGCCTTTAGTGTCTGGATAGTTTTACACTGGTAGGAGTCTATTGTGTTGGTTCGTTTATAATGCAATGCTGAGTGCTTCCTGCAGGGCAGGTTGAACTGGGACAATTTTTCTCAAAGTTTGCTTGCCAGGAAAAGATTTAATTTCTCAATCAAATATGATATATAGTTTTGTAGGATACAAACTCCTAGGTCAGCAGTTGTTCTGTTTAAGAAGATTGAAAATGGGGCCATACACCCTTGTCATATATAAGGTTTCCGCTGAGAAATCTGCTATTAACCTGATGGGTTTTCCTTTGTAAATCAGAAGTTGCTTAAGCCTTATAGAATTTTCTTCATTTTGACTTTGACCAGGTTAATTATAATGTGTCTTAGAGATGATATCTTCAACTAGTATTTCCATGCTTTTAGCATTTCTTCTTCTCCCTCAGTGATATGTATAATTCGTATGTTTGTATGCTTTGCATTATCCCATATCTCTCTAAGAGTTTCCTCTGCCTTTGTTCTCTTCTGCCTCTTTAAATGATTGGGTTAGCTCAGGAGCCTTGTCTTCAAGCTCTGAGATTCTTTGTTTTCTCTGGTTTAATCTGTTTCTGAAACTTTCTGCTGTGTTTTGAAACTCCTTGAATGCCTCTTGCAATTCTTTAAATTCCATTGTATCTTTCCTCATACGGTCTATTTTCTTTAATTTCGTTAATTTCCTGAAACACTTTTGGAGTTGTCTTCTTGCTGGTTTTCCACTTTCTCTTCGATTCTATTTATCTAATTTGCCATTTATGTTCTAAATTCCATTTCTGTCATTTCAACAATTTCTTTATAGTTGGAGTTAACTGCTGTAGTTCCATTGTGATCCCTTGGGGATGTTGATCTGTTCTGATTTTTCATGTTCCCAAGGTTCTTTTCCTGTTGTTGTTTTTTTTTCTCATCTGCACTTTCTTTTTTCAACTCAGAGCTAAATGGCCTGAATGTCTCAAAATTCATAATTGGGAACTCTTCCTTCTGACTATATTGTCCTCTCCTGGTATCTTGTTCCTTTTTATTCTGTTCTGCAACTTCTTCCCATGGAATCTCTTGTAGGTTCTGGCACTTTTCCCTCAGAAGTACATCCTTTCTATTATTGTTTGTTTTTCCTTATTCATCTGAAACTTTTCTTTCAAGGACAATCTAGCAATTGTTATCTCTGATCATCCGTCTTCTGTCCCCTTCAATTATAAATGTAGGCAACAAACTGCAATAGTATTAGATACTTGAGACTTTTCTACTCATAGAAACCAGGTATCATCACATTATAGTTATTATGGATATCTCGAGTTATCATTTAATTTCAGTGCTTTGGAATTACAATAGTTGTAGACCCACCACCTATAATAAGGCTTGTTATTTATAGCACGAACACATTTATTACTGCATCATAATTTTTAAAATGTTGGTAACTTTTCCAATATAATTGGTTTCTTTTATACTCCCTATTTTATTTTAAACATTTAAAAATGTTATTCTTAGAAGAGATATATAGAAACAAGAAAAAGGGTTAAAAGTGTTAGATTTGGAGTAAATGATCAAATAGGAGTTTTCTGTCTAGTAGTGTGACAGATTGGATAATGTGAATAAATTTCCCAATGGGAGAACATGATGTGCTGAACAAGGTTTTATATGTGCATCCCTTGCTTGGATGATAAAGACTTTGCAGAGCCCCAACAGGGAGAGAAAGCCAACTATGGCCTGAAAGTATCTGCAGAATCCTGCAGAGCTAGAGAGTCTCTGAAGGCTGCCCAGAGCTCAGGATAGGAGGCGAAAGTTTAAGTCAGACAGCATCAAACTGAGCTCCCAAAAGGTTGTACCTGGGTATAGAGGAGGATGAGAAATAAGCATCACTGCAAGGGAGCAGTGTGGATGCTTTTAAAACTTCCAGTTGAGTAAGGGTAGATAGGTGGGTGGGGAGAGAGCAACCCTGACAATACTGAAAGGTCAGTGATGCGTACCCTGAGACCCCCAAAGTCCTCCCTTCCCTACCCCATCAAGCTCTTCCTGCTCCCACTGTCACCAGCTTCCCTGCTGTGAAACCTCTTTTACCATTAGGTGAGGTAGCAGAAGCTTAGGCAGTGGTTCAGGTCCACATCCCCTTTTCCTTTGGTGACCTTGCATAGATAGAGAAGATATTAAATCCCTTCTTCACAGATGCTTCCAAATATATAAAGGAATTCTGGTACCTGGTCCCATCCTGTGACCTTACTTGACACGATCTTCACATGATCATTAACTCTGCCCTTCTCCCAGGGAAGATAAGACCAGAGAATGGAGAGGTTCAGGCTAGTTTTAATGAAAGCAAAAGAAACCCACCTGGACAGAGCTGGAGATGGAGTCAGCACTGAGCACAGTTTGAGACAGCTTTTATATTGTGCTGTAGTGGGTGGAAATTTCCACTGCTGGGCTGGGGGTTTCAGCATGCTGGGCATGAATTTTTGCAGCTGGGCTAGCTAGGTCCTTTGTGTAATTTGTTCCTGGAAGGGGGGAAGAGAGTTTCTGTGGGCCATGTTAGGCCACCAACATTCTCAACTCTTGTTAAAAGGGGTGATGGGATGATGCTTCCCACTGAGCAGTGTCATAGTTGTCCTCAGTGGGATGAGTCAAGTGTTGGTAGGTAGGGTACAATATACCCTCCAATTTGGGGGTATATTGGAGAGTTTGGGATGTATCAGAGGAAAGCAGGACAAGAGTACAGGTGCTGATCCATTTTCTTGGGAGGCACAGATAGGTGGAGTTGGATTCTGGTGTCCATGTTGGGCTGGGCTTCCACAGAGCTTGTCTTGGGTGGAAGCAGCCTCTGGAAGGTATATAGGTTTGAGTCTAGAAAAAAAGACTTTAGGACAGGTTTTGTAGAAACTCAGTTATTTCACAGACTAAGTTACTTAAGACCATCTCGATATGACAAAGTTGAGCCCATTTTGAAGTCAGTCATGTCAGTTAAAGCAGTTACCATGGGTCCTTGGGTATGGAGGATGTTAATTTAGGGGGCCACCGGTTCCAGGGACCCAGAGTCCTAGTGAAGGCAGGGCTCATTCCTGTAGAAGGATGTGGGTTTTTTGCCTGAGCCTTTTGAATAACTCTCTCCGGAGAAGCTTTAAAGTAGCAGCCACTATTTTAAAAATACTTTTTTGCTCTCAGGGCTGTTGTCAGTCCTGTTTTCTCTTTTCCTCTATCTATCTCCATCTCAGTTATTAAAAGACCATAAAGCCCAGGCCTAAAAGCTCTACTTGTGGGTTCTGAGGACCCTTTTAAGTTTTGGAGTTTATGCCAACTATTGGGGCTGACTGGGATGATGTACATTGCTAAGATAGTCTGTACCTCTCTGGTATTAAGATCTAAGTTAGTAAAGAGTTCCAAAGGCTTTAGACAGGACAAAAAGGCTGGATTTTCATCCTGGCTCCAAGAGATTTATTGTATATTTTGGTCTCTGAAATATCCCAGAGGGGGAGTTGGTATGTAGGCGAGAAGAGAGTGTTGTCAGGTTAAACTTTTTCCACTCCCCTGGGAGAAGGGCAGAGTTACTGATTATGTGAAGATTGTGTCAGGTAAGGTCATAGGATGGGACCAGGTACCAGAATTCCTTTATATATTTGGAGGCATCTGTGGAGAAGGGATTTAATATCTTTCAATCTGTGAAAGATCGCCGAAGGAAAAGAGGATGTGGACCTGAACTGTTGCCTTAGCTTCTGCTACCTCACCTATTGGTAAAGGAGGTTGCACAGCAGGGTAACTGGTGACAGTGGAAGCATGAAGGGATTTATGGGGTAGGGGAGGGAGGACCTTGGGGGTCTGAGGGCGGGTTAGGAGATGGGTGTGGTGGGGACCCGGTGGTCAGCAGCATCAAAGGAATCTATGGAGGAAGGAGGATAGGGAGGAGATTTAGGGGACGATAGTTGAGGTAGGGTGTTCAAACAATGAGGATATGACAAGTGGAGCAAGATTTGCATAAGGAAGGGTGAGAGTGGAGAGAGAGAGAGAGAGAGGCTTAAACATAAGGAACTTCCCTCCATTTGCCATTTCTTTGGAGGAAATTACCAAAGCCCTTAAGATATTGAAATTAAAGGTCCCATTTTTAGGCCACATGGACCTGTTGTCTGATTTGTATTGGGGCCAGGCTGTGTTACAGCAAAATAAAAGGCATTTTGGCCATATCTCCCCTTGGAAACCTAATCTTTGTATTGTCAAAGGAGGCACCGGTGGTGGGAGGGGTCTCTGCTGAGGACTGGAAGGGCCGGTTCCCATGTCTCAGATGTCCTTTCTCCACCTGGGTGGAAAAGAGGGTGTCCCCTGTTTCCCAAGTCCCAGGGCATCAAAGAGGGAGACTCTAAGAAGTCGGGCATCCCCTGATCTTCTCAGAGATCCTAAGCACCCAAGGTCAAAGGCCTGGACCAAGGCCCAGTGCTGGGACTGAAATGAAAATGAAGTTCCTGGTCAGGTGCATAAGGAAAAGTGAAGGGGAAGTGGGGACACAGAGATGTGGAGTGGACGGAGGGCAGTTCTGAATCTTCGACAGGTAAGTTGATGGGGTCAGATCTGAGCATGACTAGGCCCAGGTCCTGAGGTGTTTCAGAGGGGAGCTGGAGTGGCTAGTGAGACCCCATTCGGGGGTCAGGATTGGGGAGTTAGCCCAGCAGTTAGCCTCTGCTTCTCAAATTGCAAGGGAGCACCAAGATGTAGCAAAGCCACCAACTGCCAGTCCTGGGTTTCAGCACCAGATGAAATGTCAGTGGCATGCATGCTCAAAGACAAGACCAGAGAATAGAGAGGTTCAGGCCAGGTTTAATGGAAATGAAAGAAACCTGCTCAGGTAGAGCCAAAGATGGCATTCTTACCAAACACAGTTTGAGACAGCTTTTATATTGGGCTGTAAGGGGTAGACATTTCCACTGCTGAGCTGGGTATTTTGGTGGGCTGGGCAGGAGTTTGGGGGACAGGGCTAACTAGGCCTTTTGTGGTCTTTTTTCCACGAGAGGAAAAGGAGGAAGACAGGGGAGGGTTTACGTAGGGCCTCTTTAAGCCCACCAACAAATGTAGGGTGTTCGTGTGGTCTATAAATCCACAAGTAGAGAATTTAATATAAAGTGGTCCCAGTTTAATAGACCCTATTATTAATCTATATCTTTTGGCCAGTAGCAAAACAAAATGAGCAGGTCGTGGTTAGAAATTACACAAAATTAAGGAGATGACTGTGGATGGCAGGCAGAAAGAGAGCCAAAGACTTCAGATATTGAAAATGATAAAAATATGAAAGTGTCTCATACATGCAGAGAAATAAAAGAGAAACTTGAAAATCTGAGCCAGGAACAGGAGATAGAAGCAATCATAATTGAATAAGGAGGAAAAATATGACTGAAACTTAAAACACTGAAAGAAGGAATCGAGAAGAGACTGCAATCAAAGAAATAATTGGAGAGAATTTCCCAAATTTGTTGAAAAGACACTGATTCTCAGAATAAAAAGCCCAGTAAAACCCAGGCCATATTAATATAAAGAGACATAGGTGTAGATACAGATAACAAAGAAAAAGAGTAGGTTACCAAAATAAACTGGAGAGGACAGTGTCACCTGCAGAAGTATGGCTCTGTTAGACAAATAATGAAACACTTAACATCCACAGTGGGAACCACAGGCAGTAATATGATAAATTTAAAGTACTGATTAAATAAGAATTCTATGCCAAATAAAACAAGAGTATGTGCTAAACTTGAGCATTTACCACCAAACAACCCTCAATAAATGGATTCTAAAGGATATAATTCAAACCAAAGGAAAATAACCTCGAATGTATTGTCTGAGTTGCAAGGAGAAGGAGCCAACATAAATATGTGATAATCTGAACAAACTAGTGATTATACATGAAAAACAATTTATGGTGAAATAAAGCAGGCTAGATTTACAGTGCCAAGTTACAGTAACATACAAGTTGGGATAGAGTGGGGTGTAAGATCCACAGACTGTCCAGACACAATGCCTATTGATTATCTCTAGCTGTTATTAAATGTATATGAAACAGGACCAACTCTAATAGAATAGACCGAGTGTATGCCTTTAAAGGAAGTAGAGGAAAAAGAGCCAACAAGTAAAGAAAAATAAGAGCCCAAATGAAGAGAGGAGAAAAGGAACAAGTAAAATTGGACAAATCAAAAGTTCAAAATGTGATGTTAGAAATAAAACTGTATCACTAATCGCAATAAGTGTAAGTGAACTAAATTCTCCAATTAAACCTTTAATTGCTAGATTTTAGAAACACAACAAAAGTTCAGCTATTTACTCATTACAACCAATAACACATAAGGCCCACAGAAAGATTAACACCCAAACAATCAAAAAGATAGTTCAGGGAAATATTAAGCAAAAAGAGGCAAGAATAGCTAGATTAGGGCGGCGCCTGTGGCTCAGTCGGTAAGGCACCGGCCCCATATACCGAGGGTGGTGGGTTCAAACCCGGCCCCAGCCAAATTGCAACCAAAAAATAGCCAGGCGTTGTGGTGGGCGCCTGTAGTCCCAGCTACTCGGGAGGCTGAGGCAAGAGAATCGCTTAAGCCCAGGAACTGGAGGTTGCTGTGAGCTGTGTGAGGCCACGGCACTCTACCGAGGGCCATAAAGTGAGACTCTTTCTCTACAAAAAAAAAAAAAAAGAATAGCTAGATTAATATCAAAGCCAAAAGTATAACTTGAAATAAGGAAATTTGCTACATAATGATCATTTCATTTACTGGGAAAATGTATTCATTTAAAATTTCTGTGTACCACATGAATTTGTGTATAACCTCATAATAAATAAAACCAGACTGATGGAATTAAAAGGAAAAAAATGTCAAATCCATCATCATAGTAGGAGATTTTTATGCATTTCTTAGTAATTGGTAGATCAAAGAGACAAAATCATTAACAAAATAGAAAATGTGAACAGTAAAACAATGGAGCTTGAATTAATGTGCTTGACTGCATCTGACATTTGGAAAAGACACATTCCTTTTGAGCATACATGGAACAGTTGCTAGGTTGACACACCCCAAACATAAAGCTTGCTTCAACACACTTCAAAGGATTGGGATCTACCTGACCACATTTTTTACAATTCAATTAAGTTAGAAAACAAAGCCCACAGGATAATTAGGAAAGTCCACTCACTTGGAATTTTAATAACAGATAATCAATTCACAGGTCCAGGGAGAAATCATAATTGAAATTACAAGATTTCACCATATAATTTTTCATTTCAAATGCATGGGGCATAATACTTGGAAGGAAATGCTTCCCTTTAAGAAAACTGAGAAGGCTCAAAATGGAACTAAGATCAAATAAATCAAAGACCCACAGAAGTAGAAGGAAGGAAATTAAAAGGACAGAAGTTCACCCAATAGAAAAATATAACAAAAGAAGAGATCAATGAAGCAAAAGCAATCTATTCAAAAAGACTTTTTTTTTTAAAGGCACAAATGAAATGGAATGGAAAAAACATAACCATAGATGTTATAGAGAAAAATAAGAGGGTATTAAGAACAGCTCTCCATATACTTCAGAACCTTGATATAATGGATGACCTCCTAGAGAACTTAATAAAACAGACTGGAGAGAAACACAAAATCAGAATTATCCTTTAACTGTAAGGGAAATGCAATCAATAGTTAAAATCTTTCCCATAAAGAAAACACTACATCCAACTGGATTTATATAATTTCATTGTTACAGAGAATAGAAAAGATAACACTTTTCATTCATTTTGTGAAGCCAGCATTACCCTGACACCCAAACTAAAACAGAAGCAGAAAGAAAACTACAGGCCAATCTTGCTCATGACCATGGACACAGAAATTCTGAATAAATATTGTCAGAGCCAGCAATGAATTCAAAAAGATGATACATCATGATTATCTTAGGTGTATTCCAACAATTTAATTGATATTAGACTTTTTATTAAGAGAATTCACCATATTAACAGATTTGAAGAGGGAAAATTCTATTATCTTAATAAGTAAAAAAAAAATAGAATTCCACACCCAAATATGTTATAACATTAAAATTTCCTATCATATTTTTAGAAGGAAATTTTCTTAATTAGAAAAAGAATATCAATAAAAAGCACCCAGCAAACATAGTTAAAGAAGAAACATAGAAAGGACTCCCTTTAAAATTAGGAATGTTCTTCAACATGTTTGAGGCGGCCCATAGCATTCCCCAAAAGAAACAAAAGTTGTAAGTGTGGGAATGTAAAATGGTGCCGGTGCTGTAGAATGTAAATGTTTTGGCACAGTAACTGAGATAACGCCGGAAAGGCTATGTTAACCACTGTGATAAAAATGTGTCAAATGGTTTATGAAGTGAGTGTATGATGCCCCATAATCATATCATTGTATACAGTTATGATTTAATAAAAAAATTAAAAAAAAAAAAAACTTAAACGTAGAATTCATGTGTGATCTACCCAATTCCAAAAAGATAGGAAAGCAGGGACACAAACAGATGTTTATACACCTGTGTTCATGGCTTTATTATACACAGTAGCCAAAAGGCAGAAGTAGCCCAAGTGTCCATCAATGAATGAATGAATACGCCAAATGTGGTATAAACAAACAATGGAGTATTATTCTGCTATTAAAAGGAATGAAATTCTGACACACACTACAACATGGATGCACCTTGAGGTCATTATTCTGAGTGAAATAACCAGACACAAAAGGACAAATACTGAAAAACTCTATATGATGTTCCTAGAGCTGTCAGATTCATAGAGACAAGCAGTAGAATCGGGGTTGCCAGCAGCTGGGTGCTGGGGATGAGGAGGTAGTGTTTAATGGGGACAGTTTCCACTTGGAAAGATGAAAAAGTTCTGGAGATGGGTGGTGTGGTGATTGTAGAACAATGTGAATGTACTTAATGCCACTGAATTATATACCTGAAAATGGTTAAAATGGAATATTATCTTTCACTGCAATTTTTTTTTAAGTTGTGAGGGCTGCCCAGGAAACAAAATGGCCTTTATTTATGATTGCACATAATCAGTGTTGTCCTGAATTCAATGCTTCCTACCAGGCCTGAGGGTTTATGAATGCGGGTATGTGTCAAAACTATAATATATGCCAAATTGCATGTAATTTTGCTGAGGAAAAGAGTAAAGAACTTTCATTGGACAGAGTTGTCTGTGACCCAGGAAAGTCACAGACTTCTGAGCCATTCTGAGTTGCCCCCTCCCAGGCTAAACAATCCTCCCCCCACCCTGCTCCCTGCAGCTCTGCAGGTGCACAGGGGCTGTGACCAGACCCCCTACTGGCAATGGAGTAGACACTGCACATACCTCCTGTCCGCTTCCCTCTCCTCGCTGCCTCTCCTTACCCACCCAACACCCTTTTTCTCTTTTGTCTCCTGCACTCAGGTTGTTTAAATATAATGCAAAGCATATTCTTAAATATTCGTTGAATGTTGAATTCATTGAAGAAGGTCTTATAGAAGAATGTAGCTCTGAAATCAACCACACTTCAGATTTTTCTCTGTTGTCCTTCATTTCCTGGATGATTGTACTAATCAGGTCCGCTCTCACTCAGGGCCTGGGACCCAGAGAGCCCTCCAATCCTTGTCAAATGATTGGAATCCTCCAAGCCATGTCTGTAACCATAAATCATTTTCAACTGATTTTTTGGCTTCTGATCTTGCATTTAATGTGGAATCCCTGGGTGGTGGTGAGGATTCCTGAGACGATAATGGAGAAGGGCTTCTCAGCTATCACTTTAAAACATCAAGGGAATGAGAACTGTCTCCAGCTTCCTAATTTGCACCCAAATGAATTCTGAGACTTTCCTTTGTTAACAAAATGCTTTATTTTTATTTCTTGAGTTGCATCAGTAAGATAACTATGTGAAATATCAAAAGGCATTTATATACCTTGCTTTAACTCTCTGGTCACACAAAGTAGGTAGAAAAGATCTGCTGAAATAAAGCAAAACAGAAACCAAGTCGTATAAGGCACTAGGAGATACATGAAGAGAACTACTGTGGTTTCTTGTAAACCATGTGGCTAGTTGTGGTCAGTAGTCATCATAGTTGACACTGGCTCCATGCCGAAAGGAGTAAGGGCTCCGGGGACCAATTGCAGCATCTTCATCATAGTGGCGTTGGTAGTAATCACCATAGGACTCATGTCCATTGCGATCTCTGTTAAGCCAGTAGGTGACGTCATCTTCAAATTTCTGGAAGGAGAAAGCATGGTAGAGAATGATTCAAGAACACACACTCTCTTATCACCACATCTTACCTATATCTTTTCTCTATGGTGGTTTTTATTCAGTGATTAACACCCCTTACTAAGAACAACTCCTTGTTATAGTATTCTTGTGCTCAGAGGTCGATGCTACCAGCTAAAGAATACTACTAATAAAAGCTAATTCCAGACGAGCATGGTGGCTCACACCTGTAATCCCAACACTCTGGAAGGCCAAAGAAGGCGGATTGCTTGAGCTCAGGAGTTTGAGACCAGCCTGAGCCAGAGCGAGACCCCCATCTCTAAAAGTATCTGGGCATTGTGGCAGATGCCTGTAGTCCCAGCTACTCGGGAGGCTGAGGCAAGAGGATTGCTTTAGCCCAAGAGTTTGAGGTTGTAGTGAGCCATGACGCCATGGCACTCTACTAAGGGTGACAAAATGAGACTCTGTCTCCAAAAAAAAAAAAGAAAGAAAGAAAGCTAATTTCTCCCAAAGGAGTGTATATGGTATACCTTTGCCATACTCATTCTAAATATACCTCGGACTTAACCATTTTTCTCGCTCTGGGTAAATAAAGCAAACATCTCCCAAATATAGTAACAACATCTCACTATGGCAGACACTGTCTTCCTGCCACGTTCCTGTTCGTGACCCTCTGGATGGCACAGAGCATATGCTCAATAAATATTGGCTGAATTAAATCAACCACTGGTCTGGCTTATACAGCTCCAGGGCAAAGTATTTGGGTACTTCTGATGGTAACTCTTTTTAGCTGTGTTGTTGGTTAAGGTGTGCATAGGTACATTTGTGTATCAGCCCTGTGCTGGGCCCTGGAGGGCTGCCTACAATAAGGGAGTCTGCCTTCAAGGAACCTTTAGTGCCCGAGAGGCAACTAAAAAGAGACAGCTGCAGTTAATAAAAATAAAAAGGAAGAAGGACTGAAGCTGATAAGATGTGGATTGTAGAATGAAGTTCACTTTTCAGCCTGGGCACCTGGTCTTTGCTATTAATCCATTTTTTAAGACAGGCTAATCTTTCTTTGGGGGTAGTGAAGGTGCAAGATGAATTTAGATTGGGCTTCACACGTGTCAATGCTCAGGACAAGGCATGTGGTTTAGTATGAGGGCAGAAAAGTGAGGAGTTGACAAAGATGGCCTGGAAAGTTGAGGCAGTCACATAGCTTTGGAAGCAGGCCCAGTTTTACTCCACATGTGGCCAGAGCATCCCTGCAGCCACATCACAAATGCAGATTCTCAGATACCACTCACTCTGCATTTCCTGGATGGAATTTTCCAGTGATGGAGTTCTCAGCAATCTATTTTACTGAGACTGCCAATGAATGATTATAATTAATTATTTGAGAACTTCATGAGGCCAAAAGCCCCAGCCTGGCCCATGATTATGGTCTCTGCGGCCCAGCAGCCATCCACTTTGGGTGCACAGTGGGCCAGCTCCTGCCGTGCCGAGGAGCCTGAGTCAAATTCCCCACCACTGTTTGCAACACCTGGGTCATGTTATCTCCTGAGCCCTCAGCCTCAGCCTTGGAGAGGGAGATGCTGACTTCTTT
Source organism: Nycticebus coucang (assembly GCF_027406575.1). Classification (NCBI taxonomy): domain Eukaryota; kingdom Metazoa; phylum Chordata; class Mammalia; order Primates; family Lorisidae; genus Nycticebus; species Nycticebus coucang. Next base: position 100,617,526 of record NC_069783.1, on the reverse strand, counting down.
GCCTGTCTCCAGCCTTGCATCTCTCACAATACTGCACTTTTGGCCATAGTGAAATCTTGTTCTTTGTGTTTTCTAATTTTATACACTTGTATGGGGTTTGGGATTAAAATATAAATTGTCAATAAATTTTAAAAATGAATACAGAAACAATTCAGACTCAGATTTTTAAAATCAGTGACACGGGAACAAAGAAAGAGGAGATCATCTCATTTCTTTGCTAAAGACTACTAGCAGTGACATCTGGTCATATTTAATTATAGACTTTTTATGTATGTATATTTATAATTTTGTTTGATCCTCATCTTTATTCTGGTTTGGTCACCAGACATTATTATAGCAATTTCCCCATGTTAATGCCTAATACTCATTTTAATGATGGTCATCAAAGAAATGCAAATTACTAAAAGATAATACAGCATTTTCATCTATCAAATATGTACATATTTTTAATTTTCAGTGAGAACATCAAATGCTGCTGAAAATTCTAGCAAATTGGCACTATCATATATGACTTATGGGAGAGTATAATTTGACAATACTTTGAGCTGCTTAAAACATGATTGTAACCTTGGCCCAGGAACTTCACTGGGCAGAATGTGGTTCTAAGGGACAAGATACACACAAAGAGGCAAATAATAGTATTTGCCTTTTGGGATGCTGCAAATATTAAGTAAGCTCATAAGTACTTAGAATCATGCCCAGCACAGGGTTGGGCTAATAAAGGTTTAGCTATTTGTGCAGAATATATATATATACACACACACACACACATACATGTATGCATAGATACATAGGGAACAACCAATATGTCCAGTAGTTGGGAATGGGAAGGAAATTATGTTATAGCCACATGCTCTCATTTTATGCAGCCATTAAAAATGATCTAAGTGGGATGGCGCCTGTGGCTCGAGGAGTAGGGCACTGGCCCCATATACTGGAAGTGGTGGGTTCAAACCCAGCCCCAACCAAAAACTGCAAAAAAATAAAAAATAAATGAATAGTTTAAAAAAATGATCTAAGTGGTTTAATTTTTTTTTACCTATTGCAGTACTTTGCATCCATTCTCTTTAAGAGTCATGTGCTCGGGCGGCACCTGTGGCTCAGTGAGTAGGGCGCCGGCCCCATATGCCAAGGGTGGTGGGTTCAAACCCAGCCCCAGCCAAACTGCAACAAAAAAATAGCCGGGCATTGTGGCGGGCGCCTGTAGTCCCAGCTGCTCGGGAGGCTGAGGCAAGAGAATCACGTAAGCCCAAGAGCTGGAGGTTCCTGTGAGCTGTGTGACGCCACGGCACTCTACTGAGGGCAGTAAAGTGAGACTCTGTCTCTACAAAAAAAAAAAAAAAGTCATGTGCTCGTTTAGAAAAACACCTTCAGCTGCCCCAGCTGGAGATGCTGCGTGTGGAACCCATCTGCTCCCTGGCTGGGCAGGCAGGCTCTGGGTTCTCCCTGCTACACTTAGCCTTACATCTGTCAGTCTATAGGCAGAAACCTCTGTAGCAGGATCTGTGATCTCAATCCTGCTGCTGTCTTACCTGTACCCCAGTTGGGAGTCTGTGATTATAAACCCCTTTTCCTTAATTTGCTGAATTTGCCCACTAATGCTATCTAGGCAGGCCAGCTGTAAACAAACCATATTCTCCTAAAAGTGCATTGGCAAAATTTCCCCAATACATCTGCAAAGACAGGTCTCTCTTTTAAAAGTCACTTTTCATCTTTCCCCACTATCACATAGGTCCTTGCATGGATGTGGTACTGACATTTTGGGGGGCAAAGCTGAAAAAGTTTTTGGGATTGAGTTATGTTAAGGTTAATTACTCAGAACTGTTCACAGCCAAGTTAAAAGGTTTGAGCAAAATCAGATTCTCCATGAATGTGTGTTTTTTGTTTGTTTTTTTGAGACAGAGTCTCACTTTGTCACCCTTGGTAGAGTGCTGTGGCGTCACAGCTCACAGCAACCTCAAACTCCTGGGCTTAAGTGATTCTCTTGCCTCAGCCTCCCAAGTAGCTGGGACTACAGGCACCCACCACAACTCCAGGCTATTTTTTTGTTGTAGTTGTCCTTGCTGTATAGCAGTCTTGGGCCAGGTTTGAACCTGCCAGCCCCAGTGTATGTGGCCGGCACCCTAACCACTGAGCCACGGGCACAGAGCCAGGATTCTCCATGGATCTTAAGTGCCAGCCATTTTGACCCCTGATTTCTGCAGATTCTGCCTCCCAAACATATCCTGGGGAGAAGTCGGCTGATGTCAGTACACTGTGGGTAAAGTAATTCATTGCCATATAAGGAAGCTTATACTTCCAGAATGATTAGCAAATCCTTTTTCTGGGTCCTGTTTCCCGAGCCAGGCCTCTGTCCCACCACCCCCCAAGGGAGTCTCCAGCAGGAGGGAACACCCACCGCCTCGTCAAAGCCCATGTAGAGGAACTGCTGGTACCACTGCTGCACCTCAGGCCGGCTCCGGTCCCACAGCTGCCTCTTCTGGCGCTTCAAGCTGGGGAGGAATTCCTTGGCTTTGCTCTCCTCGACAGCCACTATAGCCTTAGCTGGAGCAGGTGCTGAAACCATCAATTCCCCAGCCCCACCACATACAAAGAATGACTTCTTACTGGAGAGAACCACTGTGACATACCCCAGTACCCCGCCCCGGCGCCCACCGCTCCCAGAACAGCTTTGACTCTCAAATTCCTTCCCATGTGCGGGTGACCACGCGCAGCCTCACACTTCTTGTTAGTAACCATCTGGGAACAGCCATATAAAGGGGCACCAACTAACCTTCACCCTCTAGGTTCTCAGGGCAGAAGGAAATCTAGCTCAAGCCCTGCGCTCCATGCGCCACACCGGCACCCAGGCCTCCCCATGCGAGTGGCTCACCCCTAGGGCTCTGTGTTCAGGAAATGGCCTGGATACCCAGTGTCACACCAGTGTACGGTGCATGTTCATTGTCTATGCAAACAAGGGAGGCCTGTGCCTGCTGGGGAGCTTGAGTAAGGAAAGAGAACTGAGGCTGAGCCCCCAGCAAGCAGGGCCCAGACTGGCCCAGCAGCACAGCGGCTTGGCATCAGGCTGCTGGAGCTGGCAGCACTCTGGGACCCGCTGTCAGCTCCAGGACTGCTGCCAGTCCAGATGTATAGTTAGATGAAGGCATAGAGGATTAAAAGTAGACAGTAGAGGCAGCAAGTCCCATGGCACAGCAGCTTCCCCTGAACACAGCCTGCAGAAGCAGTTCCCTTTAAATGACGGAGACTATGATGGAAAGGTGTTAGAAGCAGCAGAGTTAAAGGGTCAGTGACCTTCAAGACCCTATTGGGATCTTCAGTGATCAGCCTGTGCGCTCCCCCAGGAACTCCCTGCCCCCCAAGAGGAGCCGCCTGTGCTCCAGCCACCTATGTGGGATCCCTGGGGGGCATGAGGGAAGCATGAGAAGAAATAAATGCTCACGGCCCTACTTTGGGAGGCAGACTTTTAGCCTGTTAGAATCTCCCACAAACTTGGAGGGGAAAGTAATTGAAGAAATAGTCACATCAGAAATATAGTCATGCCTTTTCATTTCTAAGTGGCACTTAGTTTTACAGATGAATGGAAAATGACATTTGCCAGGGATCCAGCTGATCTGACTGACTACAGTGGGCACAGAACTTGTATTTTATGACTTCCGGGCTGTTCAATTTCTGTGACATTTTCCTACTGTCTATCACATTTATCTTAGGAGCATTTTTCACAACGGAGGTTACTAAAACATTTCCTGTTTTACTGCCCTTCCCCAGTGGCTAATTGGACGTACAGGTTGTTACAACAGTGCTGTTCCATGCCTCCCCACCAACGAAAATTTTCTTTACACTGAACGATATGCTCTAAATTTAGATATGTGCTCTAATGTGTTTCATAGTCCTAAAATAAACAGCATCAATTAACGCTGTAGCGCTGTTTCTTTTATTTTTGAGTACTCACTGACAGCTTTCAGAAGAACAACCTTCAAACATTTACTGGAAATAATATTTATCTAATGAAATACCATAACTCAAACCCAGAGAATAAGCCCTTCAGATCGGCTAACCTTTTAAGGAGTAAACACTTTTGATCTTCCAAATATAAGACTCCAGTGAGCCCCCTCTATATTGCCATCTCATTTCCATCCAGTTAAGAAGGCATCCCTTTTCCACTTGGGTTATATTTACCTTCTCGTTTTTGAAGCATTAGCTTGAGTTTATTTCCACTTATGCCACCTAAAGAAATGAAAATTGAAACCAGTTTCAGAGTTGCACTGTACCCTTAAATTTATCAAAAGCAAAAAATGACAGTTGGAAAAAAGAAGGGCTTGCCTGGCCTTGACTTGGCAATGTGGGGGCTGCTTGTTGCATTCAGGCTGTCCAGGGCAAATACTGCTGACAATGACCATGGCTGACCAAGGGCATTATGATTTGAACAAGTGCCAAGGAAAAATGACTTTGTTCTTTCAGCCCTTATGTCTTCTTATGAAGGTCAGCCATCTGTCACATGTGTGACACATCTGTCACCTACCTACCTGCAAAACTTGACTTCGTGGTTGAAGTCCCCCACTGTTGAAGTTCTTGAACAGTGTCCCCCAAAATTCATATCCACTAGGAACCTTGAATGTGGGCTTACTTGGCAGTGGGCTCTTTGCAGATATAATTTAAGGCTCTCGTGATGATATGCTGGATTTACAGTAGGCTCTAAATCCAGGGGCAGGTGTCCTTATAGGAAGAGAAAAGGATCTAGGGACAGCAGCCATGTAAAGACAGAGTCAGGCAGGAACAGGAGTCAGGCACCAAGGAGTCTGCCTTAGTGTTCTAAAAATCCAGTCTTGATTTTGCAGCTGGCCCAGGCCACCCTATAATAAAGCATTGTTTGTACCATTGCTGTTATTAGTATTCAATTTTAAAAGTGTCTCTAATGAGCTCAGCTCAATAATCTTAACAGACAATAACATGTCTGGCCTGATACACCACCACCCCGCACCCCCCGCCGCCAGACTCAGCGAATGGGTTTAAGGATTTGCAGAAGCCTCTGCACACACCAATGAGGTTTGTCTCAGGAAGAGTGAACCCAAAGCCTCTGGAGAAACACCCCTTGGCGCCCTAAATAGTAAGCAAAACATCATCAGGGGTCTGGCCCCGGGATGAAGAAATACACTGAGGTGGCTGTGGCCACTTTCTTGCCGGGCTTCTTAACCTCTCAGGCCATGGACAGGCTCCAGAGGGTCTGGAAAGTACTGAAAATTGTGTTTGTACCTGCAAAGTCACAATTTTCTGGGACTAGGGTCCACAGCGTTTGCCAGACTCTTCAAAGTGTCTGTGACCCAAATAAGATTAAGAATGCTTGATGTATTTGTCAATTAAATGTCAAGAAAGCTGTAAAAAAAAAAAAAAAAAAAAAAAAAAACTTTTTTTCTTAAAGCCCCTGTGTGAAGAATTTACTATGTGGTTGGGGAGAAAGAGAATCATAGCCAGGAGTTAGAAACTGCCCACAGCAGAACTCCACCTGCGGATGCATTTTCTTAGCATGCTCAGTGTTTACAAAATTTGAATTTGAACCCCTTCGGGGCTGAGTCACTCAGCATGCTCAAGGTCCATAGCAGCCACCTCATACCAGCCCCTCTAGGCATATGGCTGCTGCCCGACTGCCATGCAGGGAGCTTGCTGACGTGGTCTCCAGGGTGGGTGGAAAACCTGCTAGAACTCACTATTTCCCACTCAAGTGCCTCCCTCAGGATTCAGGGGTAGGGTGGCCTCTTTCTGGCTGTTCAGGGACAGCCCCAGTGTGTGCCTACTGTCCCAGTAAATTAATAAGAGTGCTTCCTTTTGTTCTCCAAAGTGTTGCAGCTTGCTTGAGAAATTATATGGCTACCCTGTCATGAGAGGTTTAATAGCAAGGAAATGGCTTGGGAAAATCTCCATGGACCACACTGAAGGGTGAGGGACAGAGGTGGTTGTTGCCCTCCAAACCTCCTCAGAAGGGCTGGGAGTCCATGGGCGTTGAACAAGTCTAGTGATGTAGTGCCCAGCGGCCTGGGGGAATGCTGTGTGTTCACCTCTGCGCTCAGGTCAGTCTATGTGGTTGTTCAAAAAGCACCTGCAATGTTAGGCTGCAGTCACAAACACTAGTGGGAAAAGGAAGTAATTATCCTGTCTCTGTTGTGTCACTGTTCTGAGCAGACCTCCCCTTTACTATTCTGTTCACATTTCATTTGAAGAAGGTCACCAAGAAAATGGAATTGCGGTAGAAGGAAGGGGCCTAGATGTGTGTCACATGAGAAAAAAGTTAAAGGAATTTCAATGTTTAACCTGGAGAAATAAAATTTGTGAGAGGAGGAGAGCTGTGACTCTAAGGGGCCACTGGGCCATAAAGGGATGAAGTAAGGCTGCCAACACCTGGGCATCCACCCAAAGATGGAACAAGTGGCCCCACGAGGTTCCTTAAGAACATAAACACTGGGCCAGGCTCCTGGAGACAAGGCCAGTCTCATCAGATGGGGGGAGCCTACTCTTACAGGCTGTACTTTCGTTTCATGCTTAAGAGTCGATGACAAAAATCTATGGAAATATTTGCCAAGGCAGACAGATTCATTCCTTGGCACTAATATTAGCATTTGTTAATATCTTAACATTTGTCGATCTCTGGCAACTCCCATGGTAGCACATACAGATTAAGTATGGTCCCTCCATCTGTTTGCCATCTGTAAACATGCTTAACAATGAATGAAGGAAATGTGGTCTGATGTTGAAACAGACATTGGGTTTGGGCATTTGTGATGAGGCTGCAATTGCTTGGAGCAAATGTGTATGTGTCACTATCACCCCAGACATGAGAGCCTCACCTAATCTCAGCTACACAACTGTAAGACACAAAGTCCCTAATTATGAATTAGGAGCGCAGCCACTGTGCCAATTACTACACATTGAATTACACACAGGTGTCCATAAAGTTCATGTTAAATTGCACCCTATTTTAAATTGCACATGAACTTTATGGACACCCTGTATTAATACATATATTTGGACACCACGCTCATCTGTTTGAAGAAAGTAATCAAGAACAATAGAATGGCTGTGATTTTTCTTTTGTACTGTGGAATTTTTACCCAGCATTATCAGTTATTAATTCCAAATTTATTAAACCTCGTTATCTGGCATTTGATCTTCTAACAAATTCAGAACTGCAAGATGCCTCTCTAATGGTGATAAGTATTAGTAAGTTGATCAAGAAGGGGCTGTGATCATTTTCTCCATTGAGCATGTTGAAGTACCATAAAAATTTTTCATTTTATGTCCTAAGAAATTTCACTATGATGTCCGAACTGACTCCTATCACTAAACTCTTGGTATGAACTAAATAAAATACAAGTGTAAAAATGAATGGCTGTAGCCAAACCTCTCATTCTTAAAATGGGGAGAACGAAGGGGGGCAGATAAATCATGCACTGGGATCAATGAGCTTCACCTGTGGTTATAATTTAGAACCGTAATCATCATGACCTGAACAAGCCTGGCTTGTTCTAGCAATCCCTGGTTCCACCCCAGGCTGCTACTGCTTGACTCTGCCTCCCCTCAACCTGGAGTTTGGTTTTCATACCTGTTTTGAATTAGTGCTCAGCTACTGTGCAGGGACAAGCACCAGTTTCAGGCTCTTGGGCACACATTCCAGTCTTGTTCCCTTAGCAATAAATCTGGAGTCACAGTACCTGCCTCCTAGCCTTGTAAGCTTCAAAGGCACTCATATGTCCACAAGGCCACCATAAAGGCTCATACCAGCCCAATGCAACTCAGATTGCATTCCTAAAGTGGGGTGTGTGGACCCCAGGATTTAGCTGTCTGACACCCACCAAACTGCTTCAATTCTGGGTGTGCATGTGAATGCACTTTTTTTTACAAAGAGCCAAGGAGGAATTTTCAGAGTTTTCAACAGATTCGCTGAGAGTTTCGTGAAATAGGAAGATTAAACACTACTTAAAAAGCATTTCCCTCTGAAGTGTGAGGTCTGGTCTTGGCTGGGCAGACGCAACTCAACCCTGCAGGAAGCGCAACTCAAACCCTGTTGCCCAGCCACTGCCTGGAAGCAAGTCGCGGTGATGATGCCACTTGCACCACCTGGTTAAAGCCTTGCTTCCCACTGCCCTTTTCATTAAGCCCAGAAATACTTCTTACCCACCCCTCCTACCTCTGGCCCTCCCTTCCCAATTATCCCGAAGAGACTCTCCCTCTGACCTTGGTCCTCTCTTCACCCTCCCAAGCGCACCACTTGGCGCTTGTGCAAGTGCAAATCCTGGACCTAGTGACCCAGCGTCCCCTTGGCCCTGCCTGGGCTAAGGATGGGTCCCTACACTGCTGCCCCATCACCAGCTTCTCTCCCTCAGGCGTCCTGGCAGCACCACTCTGGGCCAAGCCCACCCTCAGGCCAGACACTGCTGTCAACCTGGCATCGCCCCACTCACCTGGGCCCAAGCACAGCAGCAGCAGCAGCGCCAGCCCGGTCAGGGCCAGCACCGCGGGCCGCGCAGAGGAGGTGGCCATGGTGGCTGCAGGCAGGCGGGCGGGCAGGAGAGCGAAGAGCTCACTGCGAGCCTCTGCGGGAGGACTGGCGGCGCGGAAGAGGGTCGCAGGCAGGCGGGCGCGTCCGCGAGTTATCCCTGCGTAGCTGCCGGGGCGGGACCCGGCGGTGGGCGCCGAGCCAAGGAGCCGAGCCGGGGCCAGGCGGTTGCGCCTACAGCCTGCTTCCCGTCCCCGCCCCGCGGAGGCCTGGGTCCTCAGCTCCAAGGCCAAAGATGCTCACGAGGCGGGAGACCCCGGGGACTCGGCAGTGGTGCGCCACGTGGCCAGCGCTGCCTGCCGCGAAAGCGGTAGGGACAAGCTGGGATCTGGCGACCCAGGGAAGGACTGATGGCATCCAGAAGCAGGGCAAAGGACACCCACCCTCCCACCCCCTGGCCGCGTACTGGGAGCACCTGCCGGATCCCAACACCCGCTCTGTCCCTCACTTCCACTTTCTCCCGCGCTGCAGCCGCTGGGGCTGCGCTGGCCTCCTCCCCACTTGGCGCTAATTCTTCGCCCCTTCCTCCCCATCTCGCTCCCTCCTGGCGGCTGGCGGCTCCAGGCTTTGCTCCTGCCTGGCTTATAAAGTGGCCTTTGGAATTTCCTTAATTCCTGAGCTACTCTTTAACGGTGCCTTTAGCAATGCTGTGTTTTATGATATTTTGAAAGACTCCACAGTCTGGTTTCAGAGCTGCAGTCCAGGAAATCATCTCGCTCAAACTACTCCAATAGAAAAGCCTTTGAGAGACCAAGAGCCTGAGGTCCTGCAGCTCAGAGCAAAACCGCAGCAAAAAGTGTGCTCTGCTGTCCAGTGAAAAGTCAAGTGAGGCCCATGAGAGCGCTCAACTTCATCCCAGCACCAGGCCCGTTCACAGAGAGGCAACACAGGAAAGGTGGTGTGGTACAGTGAACAAACAACTAGAACAAACTTACTCCAACTGACTTTGAGCAGGTCACCTACATTACTCTCTCTAGGCCTGAGCTGCAGAATGGTGCCCAAGCCAGATCTGCCCCAAACTCAGCTGATTACCTCTTTTCTTCTGGGTTTTCATTTTTATGCCTTCCAGTGGTAAGTGCTCCCCTTCTTGCCAAATAACACAGTTGGATTTTTCTAGCAGGCAGGAGAAAAAAGTCTTTTAATACTGCGCTAGCAAAGAGGTAGATGTGGCCAACCAAAGAAAAAAAGTGTGAAGTGAAATAACAATCCTGCCAGGTGCCAAAGACAATCATAAGGATAACATCATACCTCTGGTTATCTTGGGGAAATGCTCATGAACCCTTGAGGAAACTGTGAAAGGGAGGATAAGATTAAATAAAGCAACTAGGTATGTGTTTACTTTCGCCTGAGGACAAGACATTTATCATTAGGAAGATAATCAAAGCAAATAAAAAGTCAATGCCTTGTTTGAATTGGCTTATAATATAGATTAAACAGAATAACTATAATCTCTTATTGATCTTGTGGAGATCATTCCCGGGACCTCAAATCTCTACTAATCTCTGCTTCTAATAGAACTTTTATATTCTCTTCATTATCAGGATCTGATCAAAACTGAGGTCAGGTAGCCAATGAGGACAGGAGCCACCTGCCGGAGAGTTGTCTTCTTCCATATTTCAGAAGCTGACTTTCATTTTATACCTTCTTATCCCTTGGTTCTCATTTATAGCTGGGAATATAGATCAGTAATTTTATTTCTCATTAATTCAAAGATTCCAAGGACGAAAAAAGTTTGCTTTAATCAGCTCATACAATTGTAGGATTTGAAGACAAAGTAGATATTGAATGCCAATTTTTATGGGCCTATAATAAAATAAAACCTTGATCATGAAGTATAGAATTGGTAAGACAATTATTTTAAAATAATTACCAATAGGGGACGAGAAGTACATTTTCTGAGAATTAGGCCCTGTTTCCTCTTCCCAGAGAGTGAACAGAGATGTACTCTACACACCTGTCACCTCCAAACTGCTTAAGGCGACATGGAGTTGGGGAGCCACAGCTTGTTCCATGTGGGAGGCAGTGATGAGAAATGGATTTCTCCAGTTTGGGAGGCTGGATGTCTAAGATCAAGGTAGCAGCAGATTCAGTATCTGGTGAGGACTGACTTCCTGGTTCACAGCAGGCACCTTCTGCATCCTTCTCATAGGATAAAGGAGTGAGGGGTCTCTCTGGGGTCTCTTACATAAGGGCACTAATCCCATGAATATCCCAAAGGCCCCCACCTCCTAACATTATCACCTGGGGAGTTAAGATTTAATGTATGAATTTGGGGGAACACAAACATTCAGTCTAGCAGTTAATTAATGCTCACTACATATGAGGCGTTGTGAGAAGTCCTTTCCTTCCTGTTCACCTTGATTTGTCAGCTCTCTCACATGCAAGACCCTCCTTTTTCCCTCTGCTAAAGCTGGTCTGATTCTTCATTCCATTGTTTCTCAAACTTGGTCTGAAAATCCCAAGGTGCTTCTTAGTGCAGATTCGTGAGTCACGTACCCACGAATCCTGTAGGTCTTGGATGGGGTCCAGGAATCTGTTGTTTTTTTTAAAGAGGTTTCTATAGGATGCTGATATAAGTGGTCTCTAAATTGCATGTCAAGAAATTTAGTACATTGAGTTCTCAACCAAAACTCACCTGTCTCTCAGTCTCCACCTGGCCTCAGTGACCTCAATATTGATATTTTTTCTAACCCCATGTACCATAGTGACCCCAGAAGCTTCATTTCTACTATTTGGTGCAGTAGCTAAGGACATGGGCTTTGGGTTTCAGTTCTTTCTGCAATGTGAACTAAATAAATAAATCACCTGTCCTCTTCAGGCCTAGAGTAAAATGAGGCAATATTATCTAGCACACTGGGATAAGAGATCAGATGTACAGAGCCTGGTATACAGTAAACACTCAGTAGATGCTAGGAATTGTCCTTACCAAATCTTCCTCCTGGACCTTGTGCTTTGTACCCAGTGTCCTGGCACCTGTCTGCTGCTCCTCCCCTTACCCCGGCTCAGGAACTCCCATTTTGAATGGATTCCAATTGACCCCATTGGACAATGTCACACATTGTCCAGCTGACCTCAAACACAGCCTAGATATGGCATCCCCCACCTCCAAATGCCACAGTGACCTCAGTGGTCCTCCCTTCTGGATTCTAGTTCACAGATGTCTGGCTACAGAGGACCACTGCAAGTGCCATCACCTTGTGAAGATGCCAGCATCCTAACGCACACTGGGGAAGTTCTGCAGGACAAAAACTTAAGAGAGAGGGGATGGTCTGAGGCAGGGCTGCCTCTAATTATAAGATGCCTCAGAGAGAGATTGGCCAGTCCAGGGCCAGATCCAGCTTGCCTCTGCATCAAACAAGCCAACAATAAGAGAGATTTGATGGTGGAATGGATTTCCTATTAAGATTGATAAATTTTACACAATAACTAAGAAAGGCTATATTAACCAGTGTGATGAAAATGTGTCAAACGGTCTATAAAACCAGTGTATGGTGCCCCATGATTGCATCAATGTACACAGCTATTATTTAATAATAAAAAAAAAATTTTAAAAAAGGTTGATAAATTTTTTTAGGTGTGAAAATGGCAGTACAGTTTCTTTTTATAAAGCTCTTATTAGTTAGAGCTGTATACTGGAGTATTTGTAGGTAAAATAACATAATGTGTGGGGGTTGCCTTAAAATATTTCAGGAAAAATCATTGTCAAATATTGATAATTCTTTTGCTAGGAAACCACTCATACAGTCCTCCACCCCAAGTATGATGTGTGCAGATGCTATTGTCTGAATGTTTGTGCCCACCCCCACCAAAGTCGTATGTTGGAATCCTAGTTCCCAAGGTGATGGTATTGGAGGTGGGACCTTTGGGAGATGGTTAAGTGATGAGGGAAGAGCAAGGCCCAGATTGCTCTCTTGCCCTTCCCAACAGGTGAAAACACAGCGAGAAGGCACCATTCTCTGAACTGGAAAGTGAGCTCTTACCAAACACCAAATTTGTTGGTCCCTTGACCTTGGACTTCCCAGTCTCCTGAACTATGGGAAATGTATTCCTGTTATTTATAAGCCTCCAGGTTTATAGTATTTTGTTATAGCAGCTTGCGTAGTCCAAGACAAAGGGGGACTGTTATGCTAGTTTCTATTTGTGTATATTATATTATACATGAATTCACATTATACATTATAATTTACATTACATTATGAATTTTTATAATAAAATTTGAAATAAAAAATCTTAGTGACATCATTATCTATAAAATATATAACATACAAATGACCTTCAGACTCTTTATTTAGCCTTTAAACTTATACAACAGTAATTATTCCCTTAGACTTTCTATATTTTCCCAATTTCCCCATAACTCAGTTCTTGAGTATATTCTCTGCTTCTACACAGGTTCATAGCTTTGCTTACAACATGCCCATGCTCTGTGATTGCCTTTGGGTCCTCATCTCAGCTAGTCAAAACCTACTGGACCAGTTACTTATCACTCCTTAAAAAATGACCCCAGACTTAGTGGCTTAAAACAAGCACCATTTTATTACAGTTCATGGGCCTGTAGGTCAAGAATTTGAGAAGAGCTCAGCTGATGGGCTCTTCTGCCCCATGTGATATTGATGGAAATCATTTGATGGTACTTGGCTGGCAGATAGGCTGGACTGGAGAGTCTCAGACAGCTCCACGCCCCTGTCTGGCACCTTGGTGAAGGTGACTGGCAGGCTGAACTCAGCTGAGACTGGCAACTGAAGTGCTAACATGTGGCCTCCCCAGAATGGTGGTGTAGGCTCCCAGAGATGGTATTCCCAGGTGAGATTTTCCAAAAGACAAGAAGAGAAAGCTGCTGTCTTATCTCGGTAACTGAAACAAATCAATGCCACTGTAGTCTATTGATTGAAGCAGTTACAAAACCCACAGGCATTCAGGAGGAGGGATATAGATCCCATTTCTCAAGGAGAGAATGCCAAATAATTTGTATGCATCTTTACTCTGCAACACCCACCCACCTGTCAAGGTCATATACTGGTGCTACCTCCACCAGGGGGCTTTCCCACTTCTTTTTGGGGGGCCAGAGGCATAATTACTTTTGAATTCCTTCAACCCTTTCTCACCCCCGACCCCGAATGTTTTCTACTCTACCTTAGATTTATGTGTGTCTTATTTCTCTTTCCTCTTTTGGATTCTAAGATGTTGGCTTCTCAATTTGTTTGTTCTCTTTTGAATTACCTCATAGAACTAAACACTCCATAAATAGTAAATGAATGAGAGGGGAGGTGGGTAGAGGGAAGGGGATTGGTGGGATTACACCTGCGGTGCATCTTACAAGGGTATATGTGAAACTTGGTAAACGGTCTGTAAAGCTAGTGAATGATGCCCCATGATCATATCAATGTACACAGCTATGGTTTAATAAAAATAAATAAATAAATAAATAAAAAATAGTAAATGAATGAATAAATGTTTTCTTCTAAAAGTGAATCTGTGATTATGCCTATCTTGTATAAATGGCATCATTTCATACGACCCTGTTTTTGCTTGTTAAGTTTGATATAAGGAAAGTGTATGGTGCATATAATAACAGCTCACAGCAGCATCCAGGAACATACAGACAATCCTGCCCAAGGCCAGCCCTAAAACTGTCTAAACCAGTGCCCCAGCAACCATGGGGTTAACATTCATGCTCAGTGGTGGGTCTTCAAAACTCCTTTCCTGTTTATTAAGCAAGTTTCCATGTTGGAATTTTAATAACTTTTGCCATTTGAAATAACTAAATGAAGCCAAAGTCAGGGAAAGGGAAAAACTTTCCTTTCAGTCTAAAAAAAACAGTGAGAGGCACAAAGTCCTTATTATGCAAGGCTTTCGTTCACAGAAGGGGTCTGTGAGCACAGCTCAGAAAGAGATGCCAGGACCCACAGACAGATGTGGCCCCTGAGTAAGGGTGCTCAGGACTACCAGGGTATGGCCCTTTCATAACTGTGCTCAGGATCTCCTGGGCAGATGAGGCTCCTTAGTGACTGCACACAGGACACCACAGGGGCCATGGACCTTAATAAGTAGGATGTGAGTCTCCAGCCAGAGAACCCGGAAACAGCCAAAGAAGTTCTGGAGAAATGGCCACCTTATCAACAAGGGACCTCCAGTAAAATGTGATGATCTTACTAAAACATATGAACACATTGAATGATGCCAGTTTTCAGTCTCTTTCAAACTTTAATTTTCAGCATTTTAACCAAAAAGTTACTGCAACTCCGAGGAGACTATGAAGACATTGTCTGGACAGCCATCCACGGCCACATGAAGAAGCTCTCACTCACATTTTCCTTTGCCCTGGGTGGTAGAGGCCCACTGTGGACTTCTTAATATAAACCTCAAAGCAGCAGCTTAACGAACTGGACATAAATCAGAGGTTCATCACAGGAGTTTATAGCTCCACAAGTAGTAACACCAGCCTTTAGGTGCCATCACCAATCGCCAGATACCTGCTGTCAAAAGTGGGTCCTGTGACACCCCAGGCCACAGTCTGTTAGGCAGGAACTGGGCAAGACCAGACCAGGCACCAATGGGGCTTGCAGAGGCCAAAGGGTCCACAGGCTCCACCACACCTAAGTGATTTCTTGCCATCTGCATGTCAGAAACAGTCCATGTGGCTTTTGACAGGTTGGAAAGGGATCTTATAGTGACATTGATGGCCTTGTAGCATCGTGGCTGTGGCCCTCCTCGGCTCCATTCAGGGTCAGGAATTAGCGCTTGTTCTTCAACTGAGTACAGACTACACCCATGGCAGCCCACACAGCTCCCTAGAAATGTTCTTGTTTTTTATTAGGATTTGCTTTGTAAAATTTCCTTTTTTGGTGTTATCGTTACATATTTATGTCTTATTTGTGTTGTTGTTTATACATTTATATTGATTGTGCACAGAATTTTAAGGTGACGGTATAAATGCACCCTCACGTGCAGATGTAAATGCATAGGACCGCCCTTGGGTAGAGTGAAATGTAGCTCAAAGTAGCTCTCCCCCAGCCCATGTCAGCTTCAGAGAGTCAGTCCTTCTGTTAAGGCATTATATCACCAGGACACTTTATTTAAATAAAAGTCTGATCAGGTTTGACAATTAAAATGGCCACTCTTCATTGAGGGCAGGAAAAAGGAGCGATTGTGACATCACTCAGCAGTTATCTTGGGACCCACTAGGGACAGTAGCTGCCCCTGGTCATCTAAATCTTGTGATGTAAATCCAGATGCCCCAAAGTAGGCGGAAAAAGAGCCCCCATTTACAGATAAGGAACTCGAGGGTGGGAAGTCGTGATTGCCGTCAGAGATTTCCACTGGGGTCCGTTTTCTGACTTTCCATCCCTCCTGAGCTGTTTTCCTCCACTCCTAAGATCCAGTCTGCCTTTCAGGTGCTTGGAGGACAAGCCATACTGGATGCTGTGATAGGAGGGTGTGAGCCCCCGTTCTCTGTCCTAGTTGCACCAGCAGCACCAGCAAAGTCTGTGGAGACAAAGTTTTTAGCTCTGTGGGGCAGCAACTGTAATTAGATTTTGTGAGCTTTTTGTAAGTTGTCCGAGAACTGGCGTTGTAAGGAGCAGAACCAATCAAGGGTGCTATTATTAGAAACAGACTGATAGAGATTTGTAAAAGTGTTTGATAATTGACAAAGTACCTTACAGAGTTCATTGTCTGAAACTACTGGGAGCAGTCATCCCTCTCTGCTAAAACACATCTCTTCACCTTGAGACTCTGCTCAAGATTCTGGTCTCATCCAGGATATTTACACAGGAAATTTCTTTCCCCTTTGGTGGTTATAATGCCATTCACATCATATTTGCATGCTGGCTTGAAATATTTCAGGTATTTCCTTAATGAGAGTCAATCTTTGCTCCGTTTCCTCCCCACTGTGCGGGTGTTGCGGGGGGAGGTATTTTTAAGTCATTTTTTCATACATAATGCACTGGATAGAGCCTCCAGCTTTGGATGGATGTTCCTGAGTCATTATTTACCACCTAACTGGTATTCCTCATCCTTGGAGAGGAGCCTTTGGGTGCAGGAATGAGTGGAGTATCCCAAATAGCTGGGGAAATTCCAGCTTCAGGGGTTGAGGGGTTTGTCACAGAGGTGTCTCTCAGAGTCCCTGCCCATTTGTCTTGTCTCACTTTGAGAGTCCCAGGAGTGGGGAACACCAGGATCGCAGGGCACAGCCACACGATGGCCCCCTGCAACCATTGTGAATAAACACAGTTACTCCTGTTCCCTCTGTCCAGACAGATCCTGAGCACCAGTCAAAAGAGACATCGTCCTAGGGACCCACACCATAGAGAGTTTATCGGGGCTCCACTCTCCATCATGCAGTCTGCTGAGTTCCGTGAATAGAACTTGTCCCACTGTCTCAGCTTGAAAACTAAGTCGAGTCACGTCTACATTTTCTAATGTGAGGTATTCAAACTGTGTCATTCAACAAGTTTTAACCAATGTCTGCAGCTGCACAACCACCACACAATCACAGCACAGGACATGTCACTCCAGACGTCCCCATTTCCCTTTGTGCCATTCCCCGCTCCATCAGGGACCTACTTTCTATTATATAGTTCTGCCTTTTCCAGAATTTCATGTAAGTGGAGTCATAAAATATGGACCCTTCTGTGTCTGGCTTCTTTCTTTTAGCAGAAGGTTTTCATGTGCACCACGCTGCTGTGTATACTTTGTTCCTTTTTACTCGTGAGATTTTTTGGTGAGTCTGTTGTACAGGGAGAAGGCAGGTTGTTCATCTCTTCACCAATTAATGCTTATGTATGCTGTTTCCATTTTTTTGACCATTAGAAATAAAGTCTCTGTACATATTTGTATTCATGTCTTTGTGTGGGCATGTTTTCATGTCTCTTAGGTGAATCCCCAGGAGGGCAACTGTTGGAGCTTATGGTAGGTTTTGTTTTTCTACGTGTTTTAACCTCTACAGCAATAATGAGGATTGTGAGGCCATTTATTCATTCACTCAATGTGGATTGAATAGGTACTTTGTGCCAAGCGTTAGGCGAGGCACAAGGAACACAGAAGCCAATGAGTCCCTGCCTTCAAAGAGCTGACAGTTTAGTGGGGGAAGCCACCTCACAGAAAAGTGTGCCAGGTCCTAAAAGGAGCAAGAGTGACCTTAATGGGCCCTTATAACCAATGCAGGAACCATCCCCTCTCTGCGTGCACACTCTTGATGTCAAGGACTTGCCACTCTAGGGAAGAGGCAATCCCATCATGGAACCGTCCTATAATCCTAAGAAAGTTCTTCCTGGCTGGGCATGGTGGCTCAAGCCTGTAAGCTTAGTGCTCTGGGAGGCCGAGGCAGATGGATGCCTTGAGCTCAGAAGTTCTACCTCAGGAGTTTGAGGTTGCCGTGAGCTACCATGCCCTAGCACTCTACCCAGGCAATAGAGTGGGACTCTAAAAACCCCAGAAAGTTCTTCCCTACAGCAGGCCGATGTGCATCCTCTCTCATCTGGCAGTGTTTTCTGGAGTCAGCCTAACCCTCTCCACCTAACCCATCATCCTAATAGCCCCTTGTTACCTCTGAACTTGACATTATCTTGTCTCTTCCTTTGCCATATTCCAGTCTTAGTGACAACCCTGAGACCATATTTACATCACTGATTCAGGGTGACTTCCTGTGTTCCCTATACTCTGTGACATTCTCAACTTTCCTCCTGGTACTTTTATCTGAGGATTACTGGACACGTCCTCCAGGAGGGTCCTGAGTCTCACTCCAGGGTTGTTGTGAGGCTGGATACCAAGCCTGGAGCACAGAGCCCTGTCCCCCAGTAAGCACCAGCTCCCCCCTCCCCCATGAGATACTCCATTAGCAGCTACTAGCCCCCTTCCTGAGTTGTGAGCTGCAATTCACAGAATCAAACTTGCTTCTTCACACTGGCCTCTGCACCATGCACCTAGACACAGCGAGAAGACACGTGTGACATATTCTGTATGCCAAGGACATGCAGTCTTCCCCTACAAGGGTTCCAGAATATCCCTGGATGCTTTAGTATGGCTTTGGCAGATCCCTTTCTCTACTCCTTTTTTCCCCCTGATTTTTCCACTCCCTTTTCTTCAATTTCCCCTTCAATATGTCTAGCCCTAATAACATTAGCCATATTGATATAAATTCACAAAAGGATTGCATAAGAGGGCTTCAGTCTTCTTGATTTGTATTCCCCCAGAACAAAGCAGATCGGCATAATGACCAGCAGAATGTCAGGGGCAGGCAATGTTGTTGTTGTCTGTAAGTTTTGGGGGTGACAAGCTGGGGGAGGGTATAGAGTCCCACTTGCCAGCAGGGGCTGCCCCCTGCAGATGTGGGCTTTGTGGTGAGGGGCCTTTCCCTGTGCCCTGAAGAGAGCTGAGCTACTGAGGACACCCACACCTCAGCTCTCCCTCCTCCCAGACCACCTCCATGTGTGTAGTGAGTTTATAAGAATCTGCTCTCTCTAGTCCCTGCTGGCCTCTCTGCCCTTTGGCCACTGGCCTGTGAGACCCAGGCCCTCACACAGTGCCGACTGGGCCTGCAGAGACACATGCCATCCTTCCCTGCAACCTGGGCTGCCCTTGACACTGTTGACCCTTAGCAGTGGTCAGCAAACCAGGATCTGCTGCTGAAGCCCAGCTGCTGTCTGTTTCTGTAAATAAAATTTTATTGGAACACAGTCATGTATTGTCATCAGTGGGCACTTCATGCTACAACTGCAGAATTGAGTAGCTGTGACAGTCACTCACAGCTAAAATATTTTATAGTAAAATATTTTATTTTAAAATATGGTCCTCAAAGGTAAAATATTTACTAGTTGTTCTACTAAGGAAAATATTTGCTTGCCAGGAGGGTGTGGTCAAAGTGACATTCTGGGATCTCCCAGCCCAGACCCGGTAGCCCCCACTTTGCTGCGAGCTCAAGTGCCCTGCCAGAGAGTTGCCCCTATGGGGTGAGGCATCAGGGTGCGTCTGACCCCACCAAGCTCCCAGATGATCAACATTGCTTGGCCAAGTCCAGCTGAGCTGCCCAACTCACTGAAATGGTGAGAAATCACTAGTTATCATCGTTTCTCATACAGCTGGTTTGGGGGATTTGTTGCACAGTGATAGGTGCCCAAGCAGCACCCTTTCTCATCTGAGCACCACCATGGAGTGAGACTGGGGACTCCTGGGGGGTCCCGTGAGGCAGAGTTCTGGGAAGCAGATGTACAGGCAGAGAGGAGTGCCCGGAGCACATCTGGAAAGACCTGGGGAGAAAAAAGATGGTGCTTATAAGGAGGAAAGCAAATCAACAGGAGGAGGAAGTGTTTGGCAAACGAATGAAAGAAGAACCTGAGCCTGTATGGCCAGTGGGGGGGTCTGGGCCAATAGCAGGTGTGGACGCCCTGGGAAGCCTCAGCTGCAGCTCATAGCAGAATGCAGAAGTCCGTGTGTCATTGGGACAAAGGTATTTTTCTAGGTGTCTGAAACTATACCACACAGTGCTAGTACAGGCACCTCTGGCTTCCATGATATGGCAAATTTTGCTGTTAGGATATCATCTTACCTGTGTAGCAATCATTTCATATCTTAAAATTACTTTTTTGTGTAACGATACATAGTTTGATGTAATATCATCAGAACTTAAGAAAAGGAACTCAATAAAGTTCTAAGAGTTGCACAGCATGTCAAGCCATAAACACATTCCAGCCTCCGGCAGATGCTGGGTCTGCTAAGTGTGCTCGTGGACCCAGATGTCTGGGATAGTTCCACTGTGTTTGGCCCCCAACAGAGATGCTGCCAGGCCCTTGCCTGTCTGAGGTGCTTTGGCCCCATAGCATAGGGAGCTCTGTGCAGCCAGGCTACGCAGATGCTTTAAGTTGATCTTCATTCCATCATTGAGCCACTTGGTCCTATTTCTACCAGGGACCCTGGATTCATAGCAGTTGCTTTTAATTTCCTGCTCTCAATTTTGGTAGAATAACTCCCCCCCCAAAAAATTAACAATAATTATTGAGTGCCTTTGTGTGTGAGGCACTCATCTAGGGAACCCAAGATGAACAAGACATAACCCCGGCCCTCAGTAAATGTTTAATCATGCTCTTTACCACACTCTTGCTTTAGAGGATGATGGGAAACCACAGATCCACAAAATTGTGTTTCTCTTTCCATAGTTGGAGAAATTTTTAGGTGGGTTAGAATATTGCCTGCTGTTTGGGGGTTTTAAACCATTAAGTGATGACCATATTGGAATGATATTGGATAAAAGAGCTTAGAAAATCTATGATCAACCAGAACTGGATTAAGGACCTGGGATAAGATACACAAGTGGTGCAGAGCAGCTTTGTTGCCTTGCCCTTGCACATGGACATACCCCCTTCCATGTGCTTCTACCAGTAACTCCCTCTGTCCCAAACGTGTGCTTCCCCCTCCCAGGTGACTGGCTCCCAGCCTCAGAGCAACCCAACAGATGGGAGGGTGGATAAAAAAAAATAAAACTTTTATAGAGTGGACAGACAGTCCATCCAAGTCCCTTCCCTGTGTCAGCTATGGCATCCCTCAATGTGTCTGAAGCTGCATACAAAGAGCCCAGGACCTGTTGATGGTGTGTTGGCACCATGTGGAGAAAGCAGCCTGCAGGGAGGGAGAAGAAGTAAGTCACAGAGAAATGAAGGATAGGCAGCCTGGAGGTCTGGTTGTGTCCTGAGACCACCCTGCTCACGTCTTTCTTGAATTGAGTGAAAGGAGAGAGGTCACAATCATTTTAATAAATTTATGCAAAGCTTAAATTAGTTCAATCATGCCCAAAGTCATTTAAGACCCAAAGTGTCTTGATACACCAAAATTTCCACAAAGATGGGCCACTCATGATTCAACACCTCGTCTGAAATAGTATAAAAATAATAGGGGCTATCTCACAGAGTATCCTCTGTAAGAGTTCACATTTTTGTACTTGGGCCCAAACCACCTTGCATTTCCTGTCTTACACCCACTGGGACTGGCATCTAGAAGGGCTCAGATACTTTGAATAACATAAGGACAGCAACATTGGAATCTGGAAAAAAATAAGACCATCCATTTGCATTAATAAGAAGCAACAAGACAACTCATTGAAAGGATGGGGGCCTGGTATAATTTTAACATTAATGTCCTCTGTGCACATCAAGGGCTCCCCTTCCACCAGCTGTCCTCTCACCCTCACCACACCCAGACCTGCATTGTCAAACTCAAGATCAACTGTGGATGCAATTAGCAGTTCTCTCTCTTTTAAGGTCCCACATAGAAGCAGCTCCTGTTGATTATAGAGCATTTTGATTTCTTACATGAGTTGCTTTTTATATGGAGCAAGTCACATATTGTACAGCATGAAAAAGAGCCATAAGCTTTCAGATGCTTTGAAAATAAAAGAAAATTCCAGAAGACAAATGCTTCTGTACAACCCTAAGCAGCTCAATTAGTCACCAGCCTCTGGTACTGAAGGAAAATTAAAATAAATATCTTTGGGAGGATTTCAGAGAAAAAAATACATTGGGTAACATTTGTTCTGTTTTTAATGAATTGGCTTCAATTCCATGAACGTCTAACATCTAAATCAACTGAATGTTTAGTTGGCCCAAGATTAATTGTCAAACATCTTGATGAAAAGGACTCTGATTAAATACCACTGACTATGGATTTGAGTGAAATGAATCATTTATACAAAGCTTTGAGGAAAAAGAATTTTTTTCTGGATCAGCTTTTGTTTTTTTCATCAAAATTCCTGGTGATGGCAAAAATGCAAAGAGCCCACAGTTGAAGACTTTATTCATTCATACCCTGTTGCTGCACATTCAATTACTACTGCCAAGAAGACAAAAGCCTTTCAATTTCCCCAAAGACAGTAGCATTCAAATGGTTGGGAGAGTATTTAAACAACAATTATTAAAGCCTTCCAAACTATGCTGTGCAGACAAACTCCTCACCCCAGCTCCCCTCCTGCAGAAAAGGGAGGATTTAAAGCCTGTTAATTGATATTATCAACTCCATACCAAACAAGAATGGCAAAATTTTTAGAATGATGAAATAGCCATTTCCAAATAGCTACTGTTTTGTAGATTCATTCATTTATAGACGTCACTTGTCTTTCGGTAAACTTTGTGGGTTCAGTTCTCCAAATTCAGCACCAGGGAGAAAAACAATAGGCATGGAAAGAGGGAACTGAGGAGCTTCAGTTAAGCAGTCCCCCAAATGACTTTTTAGCTTTTTCATTCCTTGCCTGAAACTCAGACTGGGAACACTTCCTTGGGTCTCTTTTTCTCTGGCTCTACCCCTCCTAAGGAACTCGGAATGTTGGAGCGTTGGGATTAGTCAGCATTCTATATGATCAGGCTGTTTTCCTGATGGTGAGGTTGCAGCTTGGAACAACTGGCTTAGAGAATAATTGAGCTTGCTGGGGAGGAGGTGAGGAAGGTTGGAAAGGAAAGACAGTGCTCAGGCCCAATTAGAACCTGTGTTGGGAAGAGATCTGAACCTGAGGGCAGAACTGGGGAGCTGGGTTCTGGTGTCAAGAGGGTCACTCAACAAGATTATGGGAGGAAGAAAGCTTCCATGAGTGGATGGCAGGAAACCATCATCTTTTCTCCATGATGAGCTCTGGTGAGATGGAGCTGAGGCACAACATCAGCAAATAAATAAATGCAGCCAACCCCAAAGCTTGTCAACTTCAAACTATAGGAAGTACGATGGAACAATGGAAAGTGTTATTGGAAACCAAAAAAAACAAAAACAAAAATCCAATTGACCAAACAGGGAAACCAAACCAACCCAAAACAAAACAAAACAAAATGGACAAACCAAAGCAGAAACTCAAGGGAGAGAAAAATATGGGACAGAATTTAATCAGTAAATAAGCACTGGGTGGAAACATGTGTGTCATCAAAACCTCAGTTACAGAGTGACCCAAACTGGATGACAAACAAGTTTACCTCCCCTGCTATGGGCAAAAGTCCCAGTGTGGTGAGGGTGGGGCAACCGGCTTCAGCCAAATAGTTGTTATTGCACAGAGTTAATGTAGAAGGTGTACTGCACTGGTACACAACTGAATTTCCATCACAAGCAAACGCACATGCCCCACAAAACAAATCTAACAACAGTAACAAAAAAACTTAAATACGAAAACGTAATGGAACTTAAAACTAAAGAGCAGTGTTGAGAAGTTGGCTCTGTTAACATAGAGATGCTTATCTCATAATTGTCTTAAGGATCTTAATACAATTTTAATGTTCAAAGAAATTATTTTGCACATTTATATGTTTACATATCACAACTAATTCATAAGTATTTCCCCCTGTTCAAAGAAATTATTTTGCAAATTTATATGTTTACACATCACAACTACTTCATAAGTATTTTCCCTAAGATGCCTGATGTTGTGCTTTGCATGGGGAGAATATCATATTTTTCTTTGTCTTTGGAAATGAGGCAGTAAAGATAATGCTCAAGCCATGGCTCCTACTTTAGAAGATGTTATAAGGTACCTTTGCTTCCATGCATGCTTAAGTCACTGGTGCCAGACAAACTGTTCCATCATAAATAACTAGAAAACTAGACACAATACAGGAGAAAATTGTTTCCAGACACTGGACACCAACCACATGGGACTCTGCTCCCCAAGAGAAAGGGGATAACTGAGGAAGCACAACCAACCTCCTTGGTTTTCTGCTTAGAGACATTCTTCAAAAGACCAGGGAGAGGGACCTATGAACCAGGGAGCAAGCCCACAGAAATGAGGAGGACAAAGTTGTTAGGGTTTTCAGAACAGAGAACTGGAGAGCAGGGAGTACAAATTCAAAGAGCTCAACTGAGTCTTCTGCTGAATATTAAGTGTACACATAGAAGGTGCTGTGCAGAGACCTGAAGTTATAAGCTGAAAAACACCCAAACTTTGCACAGAGCTTAGAGATATTTTCTCTTTGATCAGCCAAAATGGAGAGAGATCACGGAACACTTGGGATACTCCACAGTGACCAGAGATTTGTCATGTCCGTTAGTAAGACTAAACAAAGCCCTGGCATACAGGCTACTGTACACCCACAGTAACAACACTGAAAAACAATCTCCTCTTTTGAGGATTCTTTTATCAAGCTGAACTTTGGGTAACTTAACTACTTGCCAAAGCAGAACTCAATACTCTTTAAAGGAAGACAACAAAATCCAGACACTCGATAACACAGATGAACAAAAGCTGATATAATTCATTGCCAGCAGACTTATACTATAAGAAATATTAAAAGAAGTTCTTTAGTCTTACAAAAAAGTGATTCCAGAGGTGAACTCAGGTCATTAAAAAGGAATGGAAAGCACCAGAAAACGTATATATGTGAATAAATATATTATTTTCTCTCTTTTAAAACTTTCTCAAAAGAAAACTCTCAGAAAATAACAAAATGTGGGGCTTATATGTAAAAGAAAATTGTTTGCCAAACCTAGTCCAAAAATTGGGGGTGGGAGTGATGAAGTGTATTGATGTGTGTGTGCGTGTGTGTATATATATATATATATAAATTATTTTCATCAAAGGTGTCAACTTAATTTAATAGGGGAAAGAATAGTTTTTTCAACAAATGGTTTCACAATAGTCAGTTTGTGGGGGACAAAATCAGCATACAAAGTTGCCTCAAAATGAATAACAGTGCTAAATGAAAAGCAAAATGTTTAAATATCTTAGAATAAAAGGAAGAGAAAATACTTCAGGACTTTTGGGTAGGAAAAACTGATATATTGGAAATAAACTGCTGAATAGTGAACCCATGCATAAAACTAGAGGATCAGGCTGAGGAATCCTCCAGAAATGCTGTACAAATGGATAAAGAAATAGAAGGGCTGGTGGAAAAATTGCTTCGGTTATGTTTTGAATTGTCTGGACAGGAAGGGATAAGACTGGGCCTCACAGTGATATCCAGGGGAGTGAGAGAGAAAGTTGCATAGGGTCTTGTGGGTAGAGATAGAGAGATAGGAACACAACTCGAGACATTTAGGAGGTAGAATGGATAAAACTTGGTGATTGGTTGTAGGAAATAAGACGGAGGAAAGAGCAAGATGGTGTCTGGGTTTCTGGCTTAGAGCCTGGGCAGATGGCACTACAGGAGGTGATAAAAGTCCAGCTGGACGTGATGGAGGTGATGGGCTGTAGCTTGAACACATGGAATCTGTCAGGCTGGGGATACCCAAGCAGAGTTGCCTGGAGGCAGTTCTATTGGTAGGTCTGGCCCTCAGAGAAAGATGTGGCTGCAGGTGATTTGGGGAGCAATCAGAGCACAAGGATCTCTAACTCTCCATACGTGTTCACCCTGGGAGATGGTATGGGTGCCTGGAATAGAACCCGGAAGAGCCTTGACATTTATGCAAACATCAAAAGAGAAACCTAGAAATGAGATGGAGACATTTAGATACTCCTGGGAAGGATGATCAGTAAGTTAGGACCTATTCAGTGTCAGTGTCTATCATGCTTTCTTTTCCTAAGAGGAGAAAGGATGAACACCTTACTTACTAAAATGAAGAGATCAATGAAAGAGTGGAGTGGGGAGGATCTCACAGACAAATTTCAGCCACAGCCTCACCTGCCCAGGATCAGCAGTTATAATTCAGCACTGTAGCAAGAGGACAACATGCTGGTAAATGTGCTAACTCCAGGATAAGCCACATTCCTCACTTATTGGCATATTTGGTGTCCACACTAGCTAAGTCGTGTTGATAAAATGATCTGGCAAGAGCAGGGATGGCTTCATTATGCTTCTTGATCCTGAGAAGGCGGGGGGTGGGGGGGTGGGCAATGAAAGGACTCAGAGAGTTCTATGTGCCCATGATGTACAAGGCATTCAAACACATATCTCTGATTTATTTTCCTTCATCGTTTTGTAAAATAGGCATGATTATCCCTGTTTGACCTGAGGCCCAGGGTCTGATAGTATAAAAATTATTGCCAGGTCTTCAATCTCAAGCCAAATTTTTCTACTATTGCATAAAGAATTGTGCTTTCAAATGGTTCAATTCTAAATTTAAAGTAGTTTTGAATCTATTCTGAATTACATTAAACCTTCCTGAAGGTTTTGGAAAGAAATTGTACAAGGGAAGTATACATGGGGAGAGATGAATAAATTAGATATGGGGGCTTACATCACTCTCCCCAGCAATGAGAAGTCACACTGAGAGCTCAGTGAAGTCCTAGGGGGCATTTCCCCCTCAGGAGAGCCACAGCCTCCTGAAAGGTCAGATCACCACCTCTGGCACCTCTCAGCATCAGGGAAATGTCAGGCTGCTGCTGTCACTGCGCTAAATCATCATTGTAGTTTTTGCAGGAAGAACACACGAGACCTCAGAGCAGTCTCCAACCTGTCTTCAGTAGTCAGTACAGAATCCTGGCCAGAGCGGTGTTTGTTCTTGAAGACTCATTTGACAGAAAATGACATGTAAGTTTACCAAGGGTTTCTGAGAAATAGTGACAAGGGAGAGCACAGACTGCAGACAGTAATTAAATGACAGCCCCTGGGATCTCCCCAAATGATGAAGGAGAAGAAGTGATTTCACAGTACAGACCTAGATTCCATTTATAATTTCCCTTACTATTTATTTATGATCAATGTTGCCATAACCACCTTTCATCATCTCATTTCCACCTCTCTGGATTTTTGTACAACAGGGTTTGTCCCGACGGCCCTCTCTTCTCATTCTGCTTTCTCAATCTTGGGTGACAACCTGCTGATCTCACATATTCATACTTTCAAAGTGCCCAATATCCATGAATCTCCCCTCCATCTCTGTATCCAAGGGACAGGCTGTTTTCAGATCAATGTCTTGGATCAAGCTTAGATGGCTCATCCTGGACAGAGGAGATTCTATGGCTGCTACAACTTCAGGAATCACAAAAGTTAAAAAAGAATTCAGAAGGTTTCCCTTATAGCTTATTAGGGTAGAAGTTCTCAGCCCAATACTCTATGACAATGATTTTCAACCAGTGTACTGTAAGAGGATGTTAGGTGTGCCACGAAAAATTTTAAAGATTATTAAGTTATTTTTTAAAGTTAAAAGCACAATAAGTATATCCTTTTTTTTACTCTTCCTTTTGATCAACATAATTTAAATGTGCTGCAGGAGTTTAACTATAGACTCAAGTGTGCCATGAGATAAAAAAAAAGATTGAAAAATACTGTTCTAGAAAATAAAAGATGGTAAGGAAGGCAGAATAGAGAAGGCAGGACTGAATATCAAATATTAAAGAATTTGTATTCCAGCTGCCTCCAGCTGGCTGGCTGTGTGTGGACATGTGTCACAGGACTTGTGCCATCAGACACAATGAGCCCTTGTCCCCTGGCCCCTGGTCCCTTCTGGCCCACTCCGTAGACAGTTGTCTTCTTACCAAATCTATCTTGTTATATTTCCCTCATTTACACAGGAGAAGTAACTCCCTAGCCTCTGTCCCAAGGAGTCCACCAATGGTTAAGGCTGATAACAGCAGATATGTTTTCCAGAGTTTATGATCATTTGAAGTTTGCTAATTCAAAGATTTAGATTAATATTTTAAGCCTATGATTTAGTTAAGGGGAAAAAAGGGTGGGAATCTGAAGGAAGTCAGTAAGTAACACCCCTTTTCTTATTGGGGATTTAGACCACGTGAGAGAGAGATGCAGGAGGCAGACACCTGGAGATCAGAACACCGTCCTCATTACAGATGAAGGTGAGGTTAGAGAAGACGGGTGGATGTGGCCACCAGGGAACTCGCTTTGTCCTGAAACCCTAGATGGGCCTTACCACCTCCATCATGGCAGTGCTGAGGCCACAGGCCTGCCTCACTCCTGACTGGAGAAGTTTTCCACTTCCTGGGAGAGAGCAGGCTGTGGGCCAAGAGATCAGAAAGAGTGGAGGGGAGGAGGGTGCTTACAGATACTTATGGAGGTATACTAAGAAATAACCAGAGCTTCATGACTGAGTCTGGGTGACACTATCAAAGAGATGTTGAACAAGTCTAGGGTCAGGCTTATAAAAATACCAGCCATCTAAGAAATACCCTTAACCTTGGAAGAAATAAAAAGAAGTGCCCTTGGGACAGTGAAAACCTGGAGTGGGCCGGAGGTGGAGCATGATGGCGGACAGGACGGACGTGTAGGCCACCTCTCCCAAGCCACCAGGTGAGAGGAAAGGCGGTCTGGACCTTCCCTGTGTGTGGATTATTGGAGTGGACAGACAGCTGGAGACACCCAGTGAACTGGCGGTTTGCTATATATGAGGGGTAATTTAAAAATCACAGACTCTGTTGTAGAGACTCATCCCTGCTCGGCCGTGCCGGCCAGCAGGCCCCTCAGCCACAGAGGTCAGCAGCTTGTAAATGCTGACAAAATCCAATTGACAAGTAATTAATCCTGAACTGAGAGAGACATCCGAAAGGAGAGCCACTCAAAACCACAGGGAGCTGGGCAAACTGTTGGACAATTGAAGGGAAGGGATCCTGCCCGGGAAACAGGCATTTTGAACTACCCAAAAGGGCGGGCACCTTTCCCCCAGGTGTTGGAGGGGGCTGGCGGTTCAGGCTGCGCAGAGAACTGGCGGACGCCCATCCAAAACTCTGAACCATAAAACTCATAATAAATCCCCCGAGCGCTCCAACCACGGGAACGGCTTGAAGCCTAGGACCCGGCTTTGGCTTCTGGGGCCGCGGAGCAACCGAAGCCGCGGACCGGCTTTGGCTGCTGAAGCCCCGGGAACCAGCTACAGGAGATATGGCGCGAACTCAGCACCACTCCCCTTATGGCTGATTGCAGTCGCCAGTTTGCGGGGGAACCTGGGAGCAGAGTGGAGGGACTTAAGAAGCGTGGACACCTGCACTGAGTGGGAGGGTCGGTCGCAAGTGCTGTCCGGAGGAGAACAGCCGAGGTTGCACAATTCTTAGGCGACAAACTTTTACAGAAACTCCAAAATGGTGATCGGCCATGGAAGGTGGTTACCATGGTAACGGTATAAACTGTAAACCAGGTATAAGTCTAAAAAACCACTCACAGCGCCACCTGGTGTCCAGAGAGTATATTGCAGTATGAATATATTCCTATGAAAGTTGATCCCTACAGAAGACATACAGACATTTATAGGTATATTTCTACCACAAGAATATTTTTGCAGTTGG
Source organism: Nycticebus coucang (assembly GCF_027406575.1). Taxonomy (NCBI): domain Eukaryota; kingdom Metazoa; phylum Chordata; class Mammalia; order Primates; family Lorisidae; genus Nycticebus; species Nycticebus coucang. The sequence continues at coordinate 100,587,851 of NC_069783.1, read as the reverse complement.
TGCCTTTTTTGTTTTTGTTTTGTTTTGTTTTGTTTTGTTTTTTTGGTTTTCGTGGGTTTTTTTTTTTGCTGTTGTTTTCTTTTTGTCTGATTTTTCCTCACCATTTTCTTAGATGAGATTTCGATAATTTTTTATTATTACATTTTATATAGATATATTTTTTATTTCTATGTCTTCTAATTTTAATTTCTTCTTTCTTCTCACTTAACATTCCTTCTAACACCACTTTTTTCTCTTTTTTTCCCTTTCTTTCAAATATTTTACGATTATCACTATTTTTATTGCAGTTGTTCTTATATTGCTGTTGTCGTGGCTATTGCTTGTATGTTTATGTGTTTCCATCTATCTCTGTATCTATGGGCCCATGTGCCTGGTAACCTTTGTAACTGTTTATTTGTTCATTTGGTCTCAATTAGCTTGGTGTTACGACCTGTAACCCTGAGCTCCTAACACCCCCCTCCACTCTCACTCCGTGATCTGGAGACCTGCCCCCTCAGGAGTCCAGATTCTTGGCTGAACTCTCAAGAGGTATAGACAGGACCTGGACTGCAGCTGACCAGTGCTGACTCTGTAGCAAAGGAGTGAGAAGACAATGGTCGGCTGAGAGGGAATTACACTGGAGTGGTGGTGCCCCAAGGTGCAGAGCAACAGCCATCTTCAGCAATAACAAGGCCCACCACCAGATATCCCATAGCCTCTCCTCCTGTCTTCCTGGGCAACCAGATGAGGCCAAGCATCTTTTCAGATGGCAACCACCATGGAACAGACCTGGGACTGAAACACAGGCCCCGTGAGTAAAGGGTTTTCCTGAGACGGTACCGATCTGGGTGGAACACGGGGACTAAAAAACACACCCGCAGAGCTAGGAAACTCCTAGGGTGGGGTTCCAGAAAACCACTCTACTGAGCCTAAGATGCACCTGGCCCTTAGGGAATCACCAGCCTATAGACAAAGGAGGCCAAGAGGCTACAGCCAACAACTGATCGTGCTGCGAATACAAACCCTCAGGACTAAAGACAGGGCCTGAGACACAGGTTCTGGGAACTCAAATCAGCCTCTCCTCTGCAGAGGAATCTGGCAAGGTCAGAAACAAACTCCCACAGGGTTGTTCCCTTCACCCAGTAACATAAACTAAGGGTGGGGCTGGAACTGAGTGAACACCTCCAGCCTCCATCAAGTGCCCGAGGTTGACAGGCCACACCACTCCCTACTGGATAAAGACAGAGAATAGCGGCCTAGTCAAGCAGACACAGACTACCCTGTGACTTAGGCAGGTGCAAACCCCTGGAGTATCTGCTTACTGCAGACAACTGACTGGGTCACAGCCCTGTGGGGCTAGCAGAGACTGGGTGTGACAGAGCTGCAAGGTGGGGAAAGAGGCATCATTCTTCCCAGACTGATCTATTTACTGGTGGCTCTTCCTGACTCCACGCAGCACTGGAGCAAGCCATTTTAGAGCAGTCACCAGACCCCTGTGACCCAGTTCCCAGGGACCTCTTGAACTCTCCCACCCGAGGCAGCTGCTGACTGAGACAATTGACTTGGACCTTTTGAACTGAGTCACTCACCTGGGGACTATCCAGGTGGTGTCCTGGGTGTGTGGTTGTAGGAAGGTTTGATTTTCCTTTTCCATTTGTTGCCTGTGGTGGTGGGGTGACTTAATTGCTGGTATTTCTCCACAGCTGAGACTTAAACCCAGAGTAACTGTTTCACTAGGGTCACATAGAAACCAGCTGAAAACAAGTCAGAACCACTTAGCCCCTGTACACCAAACAGGGCCCCAGTTTCTCAGGCCACAGCGCTGTACGGGTCCTCGACAAAACACCAGAGGAAAATCAAAGGGAGTAAAACAATCATGGGGCGGAATCAGAGGAAAAACTCTGGTAACATGAATAACCAGAATAGATCAACCCCCCCCAAGGAAAGATACGGCAGATGAAATTGAAGATCCTATTCACAAACAACTGGCTGAGATGTCAGAAATCGAGTTCAGAATTTGGATGGCAAACAAGATTAACAAAATGGAATTAGGAATTCGTGGAGAAATTCAAAAGCTGTCTCAAGAATTTAATGAATTTAAAGACAAAACCACGAAAGACTTAGACACACTGAAACAAGAATTTGCAGCCCTCAAAGATATGAAAAATACAGTGGAATCCGTTAGCAACAGAATGGAACAAGCAGAAGAAAGGATCTCCAACATCGAAGATAAAGCCTTTGAACACTCCCAAACTCTCAAAGAGGAAGAGAAATGGAGAGCAAAAATAGATCACGCACTCAGAAAGCTCTGGGATAACTCGAAGAAGGCAAATATCCGTCTCAGAGGAATTCCTGAAACAGATGAAGTGGCCTCAATGGGCGCAGAGGCCCTTCTGCATGAAATTATGAAAGAGAATTTTCCAGACATGCCTAGAGAACCTGAAATTCAGATAGCAGATAGCTTCAGAACCCCAGCACGACTCAACCCCAATAAGACATCCCCCAGGCATATCATAATTAACTTCACTAAAGTTAATATGAAGGAGAAAATTCTTGAAGCTGCCAGGAGAAACAAATCTATTACCTTCAAAGGGAAGAACATTAGAATGACTGCAGATCTCTCTGCTGAAATTTTTCAAGCCAGAAGAGGGTGGTCATCAATGTTTAATCTCCTCAAGCAAAATAACTTTCAACCCCGGATCTTGTACCCAGCTAAACTGAGTTTCATTCACAATGGAGAAATTAAATACTTTAATGACATACATATGCTAAAGAAATTTGCCATAACTAAACCAGCTCTTCAGGATATTCTCAGACCTATCCTCCATAATAACCAACCCAATCCTCTACTACAAAAGTAAACTCACTCAGAAACTTCTGATCAAACTCTAACTTCCACAATGGCAAAAGGATTAAAAATGCCCACTGGACGTTCAAAAAACTCAATACCCCAAATTTCACCAAACTTATCAATGCTCTCCATTAATGTGAATGGCTTAAACTGCCCTCTAAAGAGACATAGGTTAGCTGACTGGATACAAAAACTCAGGCCAGACATTTGTTGCATACAAGAGTCACATCTTAACTTAAAAGACAAATACAGACTCAGGGTGAAAGGATGGTCATCCATATTTCAGGCAAATGGTAACCAGAAAAAAGCAGGAGTTGCAATTTTACTTGCAGACACAATAGGCTTTAAACCAACAGAAGTAAGGAAGGACAAAAATGGTCACTTCATATTTGTTAAGGGTAAGACAAAATATGATGAGATTTCAATTATTAATATCTATGCACCCAACCAGAATGCACCTCAATTTATAAGAGAAACTCTAACAGACATGAGCAACTTGATTTCCTCCAACTCTATAATACTCAGAGATTTTAACACTCCTTTGGCAGTGCTGGATTGATCCTCCAACAAAAAGCTAAGTAAAGAAATTCTAGATTTAAATCTAACCATCCAGCATTTAAATTTAGCTGACATCTACAGAACATTTCATCCCAACAAAACTGAATACACATACTTCTCATCAGCCCATGGAACTTACTCCAGAATCGATCACATCTTAGGTCACAAGTCTAACCTCAGCAAATTTAAAGGAATAGAAATTATTCCATGCATCTTCTCGGACCATCATGGAATAAAACTTGAGATGAGTAACAACAGGAATCTGCATACACATACAAAAACATGGAAGTTAAATAACCTTATGCTGAATGATAGCTGGGTCAGAAATGAGATCAAGAAGGAAATTGCCAAATTTCTGGAACAAAACGACAATGAAGACACGAACTATCAGAACCTCTGGGACACAGCAAAGGCAGTTCTAAGAGGGAAATTGATAGCACTGCAAGCCTTCCTCAGGAGAACGGAAAAAGAGGAAGTAAGCAACTTAATGGGACATCTCAAGAGACTGGAAATGGAAGAACAATCCAACCCCAAATCCAGTAAAAGAAAAGCAATAACCAAAATCAGAGCAGAACTAAATGAAATTGAAAACAAAAGAATAATACAACAGATCAGTAAATCAAAAAGCTGGTTTTTTGAAAAGGTCAACAAAATAGATAAACCTTTGGCCAACCTAATCAGGAAAAAAAGAGTAAAATCTCTAATCTCATCAATCAGAAATAACAAAGACGAAATAACAACAGACTCCTCAGAAATCCAAAAAATCCTTAATGAATATTACAAGAAACTATACTCTCAGAAATACGAAAATCTGAAGGAAATTGACTGTTACTTGGAAACACGTCACCTTCCAAGACTTAATCAAAAACAAGTGGAAATGTTGAACAGGCCCATATCAAGTTCAGAAATATCATCAACCATACAAAATCTCCCCAAAAAGAAAAGCCCGGGACCAGATGGTTTCACATCAGAATTCGACCAAACCTTTAAAGAGGAATTAGTACCTATACTACTCAACCTGTTCCAAAAGGTAGAAAAAGAAGGAAGACTACCCAACACGTTCTATGAAGCAAACATCACCCTGATCCCCAAACCAGGAAAAGACCCAACAAGAAAAGAAAATTATAGACCAATATCACTAATGAATATAGATGCAAAAATATTCAACAAGATTCTAACAAACAGAATCCAGCAACATATCAAACAAATCATACATCATGACAAAGTCATTTTTATCCCAGGGTCTCAAGGCTGGTTCAATATACGTAAATCTATAAATGTAATTCAGCACATAAATTAAAAAACAAAGACCATATGATTCTCTCAATCGATGCAGAAAAAGCTTTTGATAACATCCAACATCCATTCATGATTAGAACACTTAAGAAAATTGGCATACACACTTTATGGGGGCAAGACATGATTGCAAGAGGGACTTTACCTAACAGTTGCAATCAGTGTAACTGGCTTATTGTACCCTCAATGAATCCCCAACAATAAAAAAAAAAAAAAAAAAAAAGAAAATTGGTATAGAAGGGACATTTCTTAAACAGATAGAGGCCATCTACAGCAAACCCACAGCCAATATCATATTGAATGGAGTTAAATTGTAATCATTTCCACTTAGATCTGGAACCAGGCAAGGCTGCCCATTGTCTCCATTGCTCTTTAACATTGTAATGGAAGTTTTAGCCACCGCAATTAGAGAAGAAAAGGCAATCAAGGGTATCCACATAGGGTCAGAAGAGACCAAACTTTCGCTCTTCGCAGATGATATGATTGTATATCTGGAAAATACTAGGGACTCTACTACAAAACTCTTAGAAGTGATTAAGGAATACAGCAGTGTCTCAGGTTACAAAATCAACATTCATAAATCGGTAGCCTTTATATATACCAACAATAGTCAAGTTGAAAAACCAATTAAGGACTCTATCCCATTCACAGTAGTGCCAAAGAACATGAAATACTTCGGAGTTTATCTAACAAAGGACGTGAAAGATCTATATAAAGAGAACTATGAAACTCTAAGAAAAGAGATAGCTGAGAATGTTAACAAATGGAAAAATATACCATGCTCATGGTTGGGAAGAATCAACATTGTTAAAATTGTCCATACTACCCAAAGCAATATATAATTTCAACGCAATCCCCATTAAAGCTCCACTGTCATACTTTAAAGATCTTGAAAAAATAATTCTTCGTTTTATATGGAATCAGAAAAAACCTCGAATAGCCAAGACGTTACTCAAAAATAAAAACAAAGCAGGAGGAATCACGCTACCAGACCTCAGACTATACTACAAATCGATAGTGATCAAAACAACATGGTACTGGCACAAAAACAGAGAAGTAGATGTCTGGAACAGAATAGAGAACCAAGAGATGAATCCAGCTACTTACCATTATTTAATCTTTGACAAGCCAATTAAAAACATTCAGTGGGGAAAAGATTCCCTATTCAACAAATGGTGCTGGGTGAACTGCCTGGCAACCTGTAGAAGACTGAAACTGGACCCACACCTCTCACCATTAACCAAGATAGACTCTCACTGGATTAAAGATTTAAACCTAAGACATGAAACTATAAAAATACTAGAAGAGAGTGTAGGGAAAACCCTTGAAGAAATTGGGTTGGGCAAGTTTTTTATGAGAAAGACCCCCTGGGCAATTGAAGCTGCTTCAAAAATACACTATTGGGACTTGATCAAACTAAAAAGCTTCTGCACAGCCAAGAACACAGTAAGTAAAGCAAGCAAACAGCCCTCAGAATGGGAGAAGATATTTGCAGGGTATGTCTCCGACAAAGGTTTAATAACCAGAATCCACAGAGAACTGAAACGCATTAGCAAGAAAAGAACAAGGGATCCCATCGCAGGCTGGGCAAGGGACTTGAAGAGAAACTTCTCTGAAGAAGACAGGCGCATGGCCTTCAGACATATGAAAAAATGCTCATCATCTTTAATCATCAGAGAAATGCAAATCAAAACTACTTTGAGATATCATCTAACTCCAGTGAGACTAGCCTGTATCACAAAATCCCAAGACCAGAGATGTTGGCGTGGATGTGGAGAAAAGGGAACACTTCTGCACTGCTGGTGGGAATGCAAATTAATACATTCCTTTTGGAAAGAGATATGGAGAACACTTAGAGATCTAAAAATAGATCTGCCATTCAATCCTGTAATCCCCCTACTGGGCATATACCCAGAAGACCAAAAATCACTCCATAACAAAGATATTAGTATCAGAATATTTATTGCAGCCCTATTCATAATTGCTAAGTCATGGAAAAAGCCCAAGTGCCCATCGATCCACGAATGGATCAATAAATTGTGGTATATGTACACCATGGAATATTATGCAGCCTTAAAGAAAGATGGAGACTTTACCTCTTTCATGTTTACATGGATGGAGCTGGAACATATTCTTCTTAGTAAAGTGTCTCAAGAATGGAAGAAAAAGTACCCAATGTACTCACCCTTATTATGAAACTAATGTAGGACCTTCACATGAAAGCTATATCCCAGTTATAACCTAAGAATAGGGAGAAAGGGGAAAGGGAGGGGAGGGAGGGGGGAGGGAGGGGGAAGGTGGGGGATTAATGGGATTACACCTGTGGTGCATCTTACAAGGGTATATGTGAATCCTATTAAATGTGTAATGTAAAGGTCTTAGCAAAATATCTAAGAAAATGCTACAAAAGCTATGTTAACTAATGTGATGAAAATGTGTCAAACGATCTATGAACCAAGTGTATGGTGCCCCACGATCATACTAATGTACACAGCTATGGTTTAATAAAAATAAATAAAAATAAATAAATAAATAAATAAATAAACCTGGAGTGGGTAGAAATATAGTCAAGTGGAAGATGAAGGATACCCTAACCAAATCAGAAAAGAGCAGCCTAATCCTGAGAAAGGAAAGGTCAATGGCTACCTCCCAACAGATGAAGATGTCTGGAGGACTGCTGAGGCTAGAAGTGGGATTGAGGGGACAAGAGGACAAGGATGAAAATTTCAATTCAGTGTGTGGAGTGAGATCACTGTAGAATTAACAAGCTTCCTATTCCAGAAAAATATTGAGCTGAGACCAGATGCCCATGCTCAGGAATGCCATAAAAGCTGCTCTTTCTTGAGCCATGGGGGTGGTTGGACCATATTAGCACTCATAGGCCTTGGGCCTGTTTACATTCTTAAAAATTGTCAAGGCCGGGCATGGTGGCTCATGCCTGTAATCCTAGCAGTCTGGGAGGCTGAGGTGGGAGGATTACTTAAGTTCAAGAGTTTGAGACCAGCTTGAGCAAGAGCAAGATGCCATCTCTATTAAAAACAAAAAAATTACCCAAGAATTGTGGTGAGTGCCTGTAGTCCCAGCTTTTCGGGAGGCTAAGAAAGGAGGATCACTTGAACCCAGGAGTTTGAGGTTTCTATGAGCTAGACTGAAACCACTGCACTCTAGCCTGGGGCAATAGAGTGAGGCTCTGTCTAAAAAAATAAATAAATAAAATGAAGAAGGCTGAACAATCTTTTGTATCTTCTGTGTTTACCATATTCAAAATTAAAAACTGAGATACTAGTAAAGTGTTTGTTAGTTCACTTAAAACAATAAATTTTCTTGAATATGTGACCTAATAGAAGACAAATGGACTCTCATATCTCCTTCAGGGTTCCATGTGTGGTGATAATGGGTTTTGAATGGGTTTCTCTTCCTTGCAATATGCGGCTAAATGTGGCTCTAGCTGAAGTACTTGAAAAAAATCCAGCTTCACTGGAGGTAATTGGAATAGAGAAGAGTATTTTAGACTGTCCTTTTCAGGGAATTATGGATATTTTTCTTTGATACTATATCAGAGCTCAAAAGGAGTAGTTTCCTGAAGGTGAGTTGCAATGAACAATTTAAGATTATATTGATAACTTTTCATATGTCTCATTAGAATTCATTGATCTGAGATTTCACACTTAGATCTTTTACTTATTCATGATTTGATAGCTTGGAATTACTGTCACAATGGTTTGGTTTTGCACATCCCTACAGAGGACTGAGGACCCTTCTTGGAGGACCAATGTACTAGACAGCCCTCTCAACTTTAACTGCTAAGACCCTATGCAAGACCTCCATAGTTGCTCAGGTGCAGGAGAGGCAGAGCCAAGCTCAGACATATTGCAAGGAAGAGAAACCCATTCAAAGTAGCTCAAGCAGTGTCAGAGTTTCAGGGGACCCCAACCTAGGCTGGGGGCCAACAAGGGAGATGGCACTGAGGAAAGAAGACTTCACACCAACTTAATGCATAAAGTCTAAGAAGCCTGGAGAGGCATACATTGTCTCATGCCCTGAGTGGCAGATTGAGACAAGGCAACAGCACTCCAATTCCTCAGAAACCTTTCATTGATCTCTAAGACAAAACATTTGTGAAAAAATTGTCAAGGTGTCAAAATTCAAAAATAAGAAAAAAAGAATCCTAAGCCCCCAGAAGGTTGGCTAGAAGAGCAACAGCTGGGTAATCAGGGACATAGAGTAATAAGTTGTTAACAATGGCCTGATAACTTATTCAGAAAGGGGGAGGGGAAAGCAAGTTTCATCTCTGCAGGGCAGACAAACCAGCTTCCCTAATCTAGCTGCTGATCAGGAGTTCAAAGGTCCTAGATTGCTCACCTGCTGATTCTTCATCCAAGGATGATCTTGATGACATTACCCTATCTGGGCTGCCTCTGGGCTCCTTTCTTCTTCAGTGTTTTTGATAAGGAGCTACAGGGATGGCCCACCTTCATTTTTTATCCTGCATGGGAGGGAATGTGGAGAGATCAGCCTTTCTACCTCCCACAGAGAAGAATGTAAGTTAGCTACATCTGACTTGAGGAAAGCATGTAGAAATTCAGAGACTGGAGCTACAGTCAGGCCATGCCTAGAATCAAACTTGCTAGAATCAAACTTTGAGGAGTGATACTACTCCTTCCCCATTCTTGAATGGAGTCTCATGGCTGCTCTTCTCTACCCATGTTTTACTCTCCTGCACTTCTCCTGGCAGAATGGTGGCTTTTCCACCCTGCCATAGCACTGACATAAAGGTGGCTTTGGTTCACACATGAGCTGAGTCCAGCTCCAATTATAGAGGCCCTCAGGCCACCCAGCTATCTTCTCTCAACATCTCAAGCTTGTGGTCCCAGGCTCCTGAGAGAGCATCTCTGATTTGTGACTGGGTTACTGTCAACACCCTGTCCTTATAGCTGTGGCCAGGATGCACTGGGTCACCAGGTAGAAACACACCTCCAAAACAGGCAATGCAGAATGTGTTTTCTCTATGAGCCCTTCGGATTGTGTGTAAAATAAAACAAAAGATTAAAATATAGGAACACAGAGATGGCAATGAGAAGTGACATGTCATGGCAGAGACAGAAGAAAGAAACCTAATGGTGCTCTCTATGGCAGTTTTGTGTTATTAAATATTTTTTGGTGGAACAATACTAGCTGATGTTTATTCAAAGTCTCTTATGGCAGGCATTGAACTTGGAATACATTTTCCTTGTTAAAGGTGGAAAATGTCTCTAAAGGGTAGGCTCTGTTTTCATCACGAGTTTAGCATAACAGTTAAGAGTATCAGCCTTGGCACTGATTCTCATTGCCTCATCTACGTCAGTCTTTTTCTTAGAGGGAAATGGCCTCCAATGGAAAGAAGTGGGGGTGAGTGGATGGGTGGCAGGGTCAGGTGAGGTGACAGGGAGGCTATATTCTCTGTGAAAGCAGCTCACTGGGAAAGCTCAGGGTCCACCCAGGCCCTGGGACATCACACCCCAGTCCTGCCATTTCCCAGGGGCTTGACTTTGGGCAAGTGTCTGAAAGATTCTGTTTCCTCATCCACAAAATGAGGGAAACTGGCTTTCCTCACAGGGTGGCTGATGGATCACATGAAGCCCGATGTGTAAAGTCAATTACACATATATGTGGGCTGCTGTAGGGGTGGCCCTGGGATTGGAGCTTCCTGTTATCAAATCGAGGTAGCAGATCAGCAGGGCTGAGCTAGTCCAGTCCCCAAAGCACATTGCACACCTGAACATGTCCTTCCCTCTCACTATTCTTCCCCAGCCCATAAAGCTGGCCATTTCTCTCCATGACATTCTCTGACATGTCCTCTTTCAAATGACATTGAATAGCATAGAATCTATGAAACACTGTTATTTAAACATAAATGCTGCCTAAATACAAACTCTAACTGAAGGAACTTTGTGACTTCCCTTTTCGTAGAGAATTTGTAAAACACTACTTCTTTGCTGGTTCTCAGAGAAAAGCCACAGCTGGGTGCAGGGCTGCCCTGGAACCAACATTCACCCCAACCCCAAGAAGCCATTGTTGCCTTTTTTACTCTTCAGGTAGTTCACCGAGTGCCCAGATCTTGCCAACTCTTACCAGGCTGAGTCTCCACAGTCAGGCAAAAAGCCCCCTATCTACAAGGTGAGGGATCCCGGGTGATTCAGCCACTGCCTCCAGCAGTCTGTTACTCTGCTTTGCAGAACAGGGCCAGCCCTGTCAGTGTGTGAGGCACTGTCCCCCTTAGGAAACCTGTATGTTGTCACTTTGCCTTTGAGGTCTGTTTTCTTGCTGGCTCCTGTCCCGGTGCCTGGCCTGCAGAGAAGACCATGTCTGACCCATGAGTTGCCCCCTCTTCAGCTTCTTCGGTAGAGTCAAGGCTCCTTAATCAAGGAAGCCAGGACACACAGTGGCTGGCAGGTGAGGGAACATGTTTAAAACAGTTGCATCCAATAGGCTTGACTGATCATGTCTTCTGAAGGGTAGTTTTTGTCCAGCTTTCTGCTTCCAGGCCAAATGCTTTTCTAAATGTCTCTAAAAGCCTTCTAGGGCCCTGGCTGGGGAGAGGGGTGGCTGGAACATCAGAGATCCTGGTTCTCTGAGGATGGTGATAGGAAGTAGACATCCTGGCAATTTAGGAGCAGCAATGATTCAATTCTTGCCCACAGAGAGACTGATGGAGAACAGGTTAGGAGAAGGAGGCTCTGGAATTAATTCTTTGCAGGTGTCAAGCAGAAAGTCAGTCATCATTCTCAGCAAAGGATATGGACTTTGAGGACATGATGAGCCAGCAGAGGAAGGCCCTTGAGAAGACATGAGACAGAGCCTTAGACTCTGGGTTTGAGTCCTGGGTCACCTATCTAGAGTAATGCACAGCAGCCCAAACTGCTGCTTTGTAAAATGGGCCCACAACTGATGCTTTTCCTGTTTGTTTAATAGGATGGGGAGGAGAAAGTGAGCGACAGGAAAACATTTTGGAAAGCCCCAGACATGAGTTCTGATTGTTCACAAAGCCTCTTGCTCTTTTTTCAGTGTGTGTTTGATGTATGTTCATGTATGCATGTGCGCGTGCACATGTGTGTGTGTGTGTGTGTGTGTGTGAGAGAGAGAGAGAGAAAAAGAGAGGGAGAAGCAACAGAAGTGATTCCCAGTGATGCTCTCAATTTAGTGAAGAACCCTCCAATGTTCAGAGACAGCACTGCACTTCTCATTACTGGGTAACTTTCAGTTTGCATCAACAATTCCAATTCTTATCTATCCAGACATCATCTGAGGGCTCTTTCTTCCCCTCCACTTCTCTGTTTCATTGCCTTGAAACCCTTGGTTCCCAGCCTGGATCACTCAAGGTTCTCCTGAGGACTCCTTCTAATGTCCAAGGAACTTGTGTGTCCTTAAAATGTCTTAAAAGCTTTGACTTCCTTGCTTCCTCTTTCTTTACCCCAACACAAAACTCAGCTCCTTCAGCAGGTTTCTATTAAAAATTTAATAGAAACTCCCACCAAGAGTTTCATAATTCATGAGTCTTTGTGGAAGAAGTAGACGACTTTGTGGAAGAAGCACACTGTCTTGTACCTCATCACAGTTTTCGTACTGCTGAGCCCTTGACTTCTTGGACCTTCTTTCTCCTGTTTCCTATTTGAATCCCTCTCGAGAAGCAGAATATGTCCTAATACAAAACATGTCCCTCTCCTTATCTCCTATCTAAGGAATGAGGATTCAGCCTCTTGGTGTTCATGGTGTGGAGTGTGGGGTCTCACTCTGGATCCCAGAAGCATTTATCAAAGCACATATTTCAAGCGCATCCTTAGATTTCAGGTGCAATTCAGAGAAATTCTAGTGAACAAGAATTTTCTTAACCTCAGTATAAATATTAGCTATGTTCATCCATTCAATTTTAAAGAAACTTCATATTCTGGAATGGTTTCAGATGTACAGGAAGTTGCGAAACTATCATAGAGTTCCCACAGTCCACTCCCAGTTTCTCCTATTGTTACTATCTTGTTAATAATAATATGCATAATATTATTGTTTGTCACAATTAATGAATCAACACTCACTGCATTTTTGTGACAATGAACTAAGTTCATTGTTTTGTTCAGATTTCCTTAGTTATTACTTAATGCTTCTTTGTTCTGGGATTCCACCCAGAAGACCACACAAATTATATCAAGGCATAATGTCTCCATAGGCTCCTCTTAGCTCTCTGACAGTTTCTCTGACTTTGCTTGTTTTGGGGGATCTCTTCAGTTTTTAAGGAGTGCTGGTCAAGTGTTTTGTGGAAGACCCTTCAATTTAGCTTTGTCTTGAGTGTTTCTGATGATTAGACTGGGGTTTGGGTTTGGGAGCAGAAGATCACAGAGGCAAAGTGCCATTTTTCATTACATCCCATCCAGGGTCCATACCATCAACATGACTTGTTACCATTGGCAAGGTCATTACCTTGATCACTTGGTGGAGGCATTGTTTGTCAAGTGTCTCCACTGCAAAGAGGCTCGCTTCAACTTGCTCCACACTGTAGTCTTTGGAAGGTAGTCACAAAATACAGCCCATACTAACAGGTGGAGAGTGATGGTCTACCTCTTTAAGAATCAAGCACGCCCATAAATTATTTGTAATTCTGGACAGAAGATTTGTCAGCTCTCCCCTGTCTGTTTAGTTATCCAATCACTTATTTATATAAGTAAAGACACATGGCTATTATTTTATACTTTGGGTGACACCCAACATCACATTGTTTATTTTGTTGTTCTAATTGTTCCACCTTTGGCTATTGGGAGTTCTTTCTCTTGCCACTTTGTCTTTTGAGATAATACTATCATTTTGGCTTTATGAGTTCTTTCTTATTTTCTGGCATTATAAGATGTTCCAGGTTCATCTCCAGGTATATTCCTTGCCTCAGCCCCATTTGTCCAAGGGGACCTGGTTCCTTTCATTACAGAACAGTATTAGAAAACAAGATCCAAGATGCAAGGCTGGTTTAACATATGCAAGTCCATAAACCATATTAACAGAAGCAAAAATAAAGACCATATGATCCTCTCAACAGATGCAGAAAAAGCATTCGATAAAATCCAGCATCCTTTTCTAATTAGAACACTGAAGAGTATAGGAATAGGTGGCACTTTTCTGAAACTGATTGAAGCTATCTATGACAAACCCATGGCTAATATTTTACTGAATGGAGTAAAATTCAAAGCTTTTCCTCTTAGAACTGGAACCAGACAAGGTTGTTATCTGTCACCTTTACTATTCAACATAGTGCTGGAAGTTCTAGCCAATACAATTAGGCAAGACAAGGAAATAAAGGGAATCCAAATGGGAGCAGAGGAAGTCAAACTCTCCCTCTTTACTGATAACATGATCTTATAAAAAAAAAAAAAAAAGAAAAGAAAAGAAAACAAGATCAAGGTGCTAAATGTGCTTGTTGCTACTAGAGTGTCACTGATTCTAGGCCCTCTAAGCTGACAGAGCTTGGAAATATATGAGTGTATATTTGCCTGTGTGTGTATACATATCCAGAATTATTTCCATAATTATCCATTTGACTCTCACGGGGCACCATGGGGTTCTTTTTAGGGTCTAGAATCTAGGTGTCCCCTGACTTTTCTGTGAACACCCACTCCAGCAGTGAGAAACCTGGCTCCCATCATCCACCATCTTTTACTAATTCTTTTGATGCCTATATGAAAGCATCAAAATTTTTAACTCATACCCCAGAAGAAACAAGGTTATCAACTAGAGTACAGTACTCACATACAGTTTCTTTTGTCTTTAGTCTTACAGACTCCACTCATTTCCAGAGTTACTAAGATCAGCACCTTTTTCTCCACCTTTTCCAGTCAGGCTATGCCACACATTTGCAGCATAAGCAGATTCTTTTGTCACAGGCTGGATTCTATTGTGGGATCCTTGACCTCCTAACTGATTTTTTAAAAATCCTGCATACATTAAGATTCACTCTTTGTACTGTGAAATTCTGTGTGTTTGATAAACCATAGTGACATCTCTCCACCACTACAATGCCATAAAGAATAGTTTCACAGCCCTGAAACAATACTGTTTTCCCCTATTCAACCCTCTTTTTCCTCAAGCCCCCAGTGAACACTAATCTGTTATCTATCTCTTTAGTTTTTCCCTTGCCAAAATAACATGCAATGAACCATATAGTAAGTAGCCTTTCAAACTGGCTTCATTCACTTAGCAATATGCTTTTAATGTCCATCCATGTTGTTGCTTAGATTGAAGGTCCATGCCTTTTTATTTTTTAAATATTATTCCTTTGTATGAATGTGCCACAGATTGTTAATCCACCCACCTATTAAAGGGCATCTTGGTTGCTTCCATGGTTTTGCAATTACCAATAAAGCTACTGTAAACATTTGCACGCTAGCTTTTGTGTGGACATAATTTTTCAAATCGGTTGGGCAAATACCTCAGAATGCAACTGCTAGGTTGTATGGAGACAGCACACTAAGCTTTGCAGAAACTGTCAGACTATCTTTCAAAGTGGCTATGCTATTTTGATTTCCCATTACCAGTGAATAAGGATTCTTTAGCTCCACATCCTCACCAGAAATGGTTATTCTCATTTTTTTTTTAATTTTAGCCATTTTAATACAAGGTCAGACACTAAAGTTCCAAATTCAACCTAGAGAAAGTGTCACGTACCTCAATGCTGAATGCCACTGTGGTCACTGGGTAGCCAAGGGGAGTGCTTCCAAGGTGACCATAGTGATATTCAGCAGTGAAGTACATAGCACTTTTTCTAGGATAAGTCTGCAAACTTGGTTGTCCAACCTTATAGGTATGTACTTCTATCCCATTGCTTCCTATTCCAGTTTTAAATTCCATGTTGGAACATGGACAATTTGGAACATGAAACAATTTTTCAATAGTAATAATAAACAGTGTAAAATCCAGGGCAGGATTATTTACACTGTTTATTATTATTATTATTATTATTATTTTGAGACAGTGTCTTAAGCTATTGCCCTCAGTAGATTACTGTGGCATCATAGCTCACAGCAACCTCAAACCCTTGGGCTTAAGCGATTCTCTTGCCTCAGCCTCCTAACTAGCTGGGACCACAGGCACCCGCCACAATGCCCAACTATATTTTTGTTGTAGTTATCATTGTTTAACAGTCCCGGGCCAGGTTCGAACCCACCAGCCCCAGTGTATGTGCCCACTGTCCTAACCGCTGAACTACGGGCACTGAGCCTATATTTTATTTTATTATTTATTTATTTATTTATTTGAGACAGAGTCTTGTCTGTCACCCTGGTTAGAGTGCCATGGTGTCATAGCTCCCAGCAATCTCCAACTCTCGGGCTCAAGTGATCCTCTTGCCTCAGTTTTTCTATATTTTTCTTCATTTAGTAGAGATGGGGTCTCGCTTTTTGCTCAAACTAGCTTTGAACCTGTGAGTTCAAGCTACCCACCCGCCTCAGCCTCCCAGAGTGCTAGGATTACAAGTGTGAGCCACTATGTCCAGCCACACTGTTTGTTTGTTTGTTTGTTTTTCAAAGAAGGCCAAAATTCTTGATGAAGGCAAGAGCATCCAATTCCTCAGAGTACCTGAGCATGGGGAATTTGCTGGCATGTAAGCAGCAGGGTCAGTTTTTGTAAGATCTGTCAGGGGTTCTGAATATAGGTTGGGGGAGCGGGTGTATAAAGTGACCAAAGAATGGAGCAGAACACAAAATCACCTTTGGTCAGGGCAAAAACAAGCTTTAAAAAGTACTTTACTAAAGTAATTCTAGTTAAAAAAAATACAACTGAAGAGGCAAAAATCTGTTGCATGAAGTGATCCTATTTGTTTATGAACAAAGATCCAAAGGTAAAAAGCTCATCCTCCCTCATGAAAGGTTTCCTGCATTTGAGGTAAATTTTGAAATGCCTTTGTGCTAAGAGCAGCTGCACTGAAGTAGAGTGGGGGTGGAGGTGGGTGGGAAGGGAAAAAAATGTGGGAAGGGGAAGGTGCAGACACCAATCCCACCCCTAGCTGGCTAGGGGAAGATGCTCCTCTAAGACTCCCACTGGTGCAGGATCATGTGGCAGGTAGGCCGGGATGGGGGCAGTGGCAGGTGGTGCCTGCGTTTGCACAGTTGGCCTGATGGCTTCTCCAGAAGTCCCATCCTGCAGGCATGAGCTATTCTATTTCAGGAAGTTCTTCCTGTTTCCCAGCTGCCCTGACTGACTTGGCTCTGTGCTTCTCTCCTCACATTCCAGGCACAGATCTGTTTACACAACCAACCTTGCTTCAGTTCTGAGAGAACTTTATATGCCAGAAAATTAAGAGCAAACTCTCACAGCTCACCAGAGCCTCAGCCTTCTTTCTCGCCCACCCCCTCCTCTCCACCTTTCTTCCTCTCTCCCTCTCCCCCTTTCCTTACTGTTATTGTTAATGAAATCCTTGCACCAGCCACAGAATCCCATTCTGCAGCCTGAACCAAGATCACAAGTCTCTGGTGAGATATAGCTGCATCCTCTGCTGACCTAGAAAATCTCCCCATTCCCTCGTGTCCATCATGTGTCTATTTTTAAAAGCCAGTAATAACTTCCTGTTCCAAAATTTTCAGCTCCAGTTTTTAAAATTTACCTAAAATGGCATGGATGGATCTCAGGACTATCATGGTATATGAAAGAAGCCAGACACAGAAAAGGACGCTGTATGCTTCTATTTGATAAGAAGTTATAGAACAGGCAAAGCTAAGGTATGGTGACATAGGTCTGAAGAGGAGTTAAATTTTGGTGGGAGAGGTATAGTGACTGGAAAAACACAAGAGAACATTCTGAATGTAGGAAATGTTTTATATCTTGATCAGCGTTTTGGTTACACTAGTGCGTGTGTGTGTGTGTGTGTGTGTGTGTATGTGTGCGTGCGTATGTGTAAAAAGTCATGAGACACTGCTGCATTCTCAAGCCCCTTTGGAAGCTCCCTGAGGCACTTCCTGCTGTCCTTCACCCTCACAGGCCCTGAGGAGTCCCTGGCCATCAGATCCTGGCCCCTTTCTACACTCCTTCCTATCTGCTACAAAGCTAAATCTCTCTCGCTGTCTCCAACAGAGCACCTGAACCACCTCTGTGGCTACCTGGTATCCCTGTAGAACCTGTGTCTTTCGCACTTACCTTCTCTTAGCATTTGACCAGGCCAGGAGAGCAACTTCTCCAGGAAGTCTGGAGCCAGCTGGTGATATAACTTTTATGACAGGAAATATGTCACTGAGGTGTGAGCAGAGGTGTTGGCCACACGTGGTCCTCCAAGCCCTTCTTCCTCTTGGGTGGTAAACTCAGAGGCCTCATGGAGATGGCAGCTCAAGAGGACAGCAGGAGCCAAGGTGCAAGTCATTCCCTCAAGCAGAGCCTCTTCATTTGACTAGGACAGGACACAGAGAAAAATCATTCATTGTGTTAAGTTAGAGAGATTCAGAAGTTAACCGTGGCCATGTTTGGGCTTCCAGACTGTACACTAACCAAAGAAATGCTGGTGACCCATGGGGCACATATGCCTTGGTCTCTCAAACACTGAAAACATATTTTCTTGCCTAAACACATGGTTCCCATGAACACATGTCAGAGGTATCCTGATGGCAGAGGTATTCAGTATGTGACATACTGAAAGACAGTCCTTCAGTGCCCAGAAGCCCACATGCCCTTTCCATTTCCCATGGTCTCTGCTTTTTGGTGTCTGTGTCAGTCATTTATAATTTGGGGAAATTTTTAAAAATGTGTTGTGATTTCCTTAAGTCTTGTGTTTTCAGCCTCATCTCTCTTTAGGTAATTAAAGTACTTGGCTTTGGGGGTTGAGGTCCTCAGGAAGGAATTGGGGGGAAGGAGGTGAGTTGAGGACTACAATGTCTTTCCTGCCTCAAAAATACTCAAGATGACCAACACATGGTAAGTCTTGGGTATAAATCCATCACAAAGTATAAAGTAATGAGACCAATTCCCAAACAATTTTTATGGAATTTGAGAGTTAGTTGCACCCAGTCTTGCTTCCCTTCCAACATGGGTCTGCTTCGCTTCCAAGGTCTGACTGAGTCATCTCTCAGTGACAAGAAGCTTTCCACACCAAAGTGATTTGTCTCATGACTGACAGTGATACTCTGGAAATATCTCCTTTTCTAATTCTCAAACCAAATTCTCTTTAATTTGTTGACTTTATCCTACCATAAAGGACTTGAAGCCAATTAGTGGCCCATGTTACTATATACTTTTGTTCCTAATCTCAATTCTATTTCATATATTTTTCCAACTTTCATTTTCTCTTTACCCTAATTTTATTACCTAAAGAGTGAAATTTGCTTTTTTCTGATTGTGGCATACGAATCTTTGTAAATGAGCTTATGTCTTTTTAAAATAAAACAGGTTGGGGGCAGAGACAAGATGGCTAACTAAAGCCAGCTTTCTACAAGGGCTCCCATCCAGAAGTAGAGTTAAAGGACAGAAATTTAGCAAGTAACCTGGTGGATTAGAGCTGCACCAAGAGAGAAGGTTGAAGAACACACATCAATCCCGCTGAGGTGAGCTGTGACCACAAGGATACAAACAAAAGGTACAAAATCCATCACCAAGCGACGGGAGTCCCCTCCCCCATGAGAAAGGCTCGGAGTGCCCCACAAACAAATGAGCAGAGTTCAAAGGTCCTCCCACTACACTCCATGGGAGAGACTCTCTAAAAACTGGACCTACGTCCCCTACTAGGGTGCCACGGCATTCTCCTACCAGGCATAAAACTGTATAAAACTGTATATATTCCCTACCTGCAATTCTGAGCTACCAGCACTCCTCTCCACTCTCACTCTGTGGTCGGGAGGCCTGTCCCCCAGGAGTCAAGAATCTTGGGTGATTTCTCGAGGGGTGTGGATGGGGCCTGGACTTCAGCTGGTCAGTGCTGATTCTGTGGCACGAGAGTGAGGAGAGGACTTTGGCTGAGAGGGAACCATGCCGGTGCCCCAAAGCGCAGAGCTGCAGCCGTTTTTGGCAACAATAGGGCTCATCCCCAAATATTCTGAAGGCACACCCCCTGTCTCCCAGAGGAGACCAGGCATCTTCTCAGGTGGCAACCACTGCGGAACAGATCTGGGATGGAAACGCAGGCCCTGTGAGTAAAGAGTTTGCCTGAGGCGGTCCGGCCTGGGTGGAGCATGGGGACTAGAAAACGAATGCGCACAGCCAGGAAATACCCTGGGCGAGGCTGACCCAGAGGACCGCTTTACTGAGCCTAAGACACACCCGGCCCTCAGGGGACCATCAGCCTATAGACAAAGGAAGGCAGAAGGCTAGAACTGACAGCTAACCAGGCTGAGAATATAAACCTGCAGGAGCAAAGACAGGGCCTGAGGAGCAGGTTCTGGGAACTCAAAACAGCTTCTCTTCTGCAGGGGAATTTAGCAGGGACAGAAACAAATTCCTGCAAAGTTGTTCTCTTCTGTTCTGTCAGTAACATCAATCAGAGGTGGGGCTGGAACTGAGTGAACACCCATCAGCCTCCATCAAGCACCCGAGGTTGTCAGGCCTCACCTCCCCCTGCTGGATAGAGGCAGAGAGCACTGGCCTGGCTGAGCAGATATAGATTTCCTTGTGATTCAGGTAGGTGCAAACCCGTGGAGTATCTGTTCACTACAGGCAACTGGGTCACAGCCCTGAGGGGCTATCAGTGACTGGGTGTGACAGAGGTGCAAGGTGGGGAAGGAGGCAGCAACCTTACCAGACTAATCTATTTGCTGGGTGGGTCCTCATGACTTCATGGAGCACCGGAGCAAGTCATATTACAGTTGTCAGCAGACCCCTGCGATCCAGTCACCAGAGAGGTTTTAAACTCTCCCTCCTCAGACAGGTGCTGACTGAGACAATTGATTTGAACCTTTTGAACTAAGCCAATCGCCCGAGGACTATACATATGGTGCCCTGGGTGTGTGGTTGTAAAAAGCTTCGATTTTCCTTTTCCTTTTCCCTGTGGGGGGTGGGGTGACTTAATTTCTGGTATTTCTCCACAGCTGAGACTTCATCCAAGAGAAACTGTTTCACAAGGGTCAGACAGAGACCAGCTGAAAATAAGACATAACCACTTAGCCCCACCACACCAAACAGGTCCCCAGTTTATCAGGCCTTAGCACTGTACGGGTCCTTGACAAAGCTCCAGGGGAAAAGTCAAATGGTGTAAAATAATCATAGGGCAGAATCAGTGGAAAAACTCTGGCAACATGAATAGCCAGAATAGATCGACCCCCCCAAGGAACAATATGGCACGTGTAACTGAAGATCCCATTCATAAACAGCTGGCTGAGATGTCAGAAATGGAATTCAGAATTTGAATTGCATACATGATTAATAGAATGGAGGAAAATTTATAATAAAAAATTCGAGGAGCAATTTAAAAGTTGTCTCAAGAATTTAATGAATTTAAAGACAAAACCACCAAAGATTTTGATGTACTGAAGCAAGAATTTGCAGCCCTCAAAGATCTGAAAAATACAGTAGAATCCCTCAGTAACAGAGTGGAGCAAGCAGAAGAAATAATTTCTGACATTGAAGACAAAGCTTTTGAATGGTCTGAAACTCTCAAAGAGGAAGAGAATTGGAGAACAAAAACGGATCATTCTCTCAGCTCTGGGATAATTCAAAGAAGGCTAATATCCACCTCATTGGATTCCCTGAAAGTGATAAAGTGGCCTCACAAGCCACAGAGGCCCTTCTTCATGAAATTATGAAAGAGAATTTTCCAGACATGCCAAGAGATTCTGAAATTCAGATAGCAGACAGTTTCAGAACCCCAGCACAACTCAATCCCAATGAGACATCCCCCAGGCATATCATAATTAACTTCACTAAAGTTACTATGAAGGAGAAAATTCTGAAAGCAGCCAGACGTAAGAAATCCATTACCTACAAAGGGAAGAATATTAGAATGACTACAGATCTCTCTGCTGAAACCTTTCAAGCCAAAAGAGGGTGGTCATCAACTTTTAATCTCCTAAAGCAAAATAACTTTCAACCCCAGATCCTGTATCCAGCTAAACCGAGTTTCATTCGTGATGGAGAAATTACATACTTTAACGACATTCATATGTTGAAGAAATTTGCAATAACCAAACCAGCTCCTCAGGATATTCTCAGACCTATCCTCCATAATGACCAGCCCAATCCTCTCCTACAAAGGTAAACTCACTCAGAAACTTTTGATCAAACTCCAACTTCCACAGTGGCAAAAAGATTAAAAATGTCCACTGGATTTTTGAAAAACTCGATACACAAAATTTTACCAGACTTATCAATATTTTCCACTAATGTGAATGGCTTAAACTGTCTTCTAAAGAGGCACAGGTTAGCTGACTGGATACAAAAACTCAGGCCAGATATTTGCTGCATACAAGAGTCACATCTTACCTTAAAAGATAAATATAGACTCAGGGTGAAAGGATGGTCATCCATATTTCAGGCAAATGGTAATCAGAAAAAAGCAGGTGCTGCAATTCTATTTGCAGACACAATAGGCTTTAAACCAACAAAAGTAAAGAAAGGTAAGAATGGTCACTTCATATTTGTTAAAGGGTAATACTCAATATGATGAGATTTCAATTATTTATATTTATGCACCCAACCTGACTGCACTTCAATTTATAAGAGAAACTCTAACAGACATGAGCAACTTGATTTCCTCCAGCTCCATAATAGTCAGAGATTTCCACACTCCTTTGGCACTGTTGGATAGATCCTTTAAAAAGAAGCTGAGCAAAGAAATTTTAGATTTAATCCTAACCATCCCACATTTGGATTTAGCAGACATCTACAGAACATTTCATTCCAACAAAACTAAATACACATACTTCTCATCAGCCTACAGAACATACTCTAAAATCGATCACATCTTAGTTCACAAGTCTAACCTCAGTAAATTTAAAGGAATAGAAATTATTCCTTGCATCTTCTCGCACCAACGTGGAATAAAAGTTGAACTCAGTAACAATGGGAATCTGCATACTCATACAAAAACATGGAAGTTAAATAACCTTATGCTGGATGATAGCTGGGTCAGAGATGAGATTAAGAAGAAACTGCCAAATTTTTGGAACAAAATGACAATGAAGACATGAATTATCAGAACCTTTGGGATAAGGCAGAGGCAGTCCGAAGAGGGAAATTTATAGCACTGCAAGCCTTCCTCAAGAGAACAGAAACAGAGGAAGTTAACAACTTAATGGGACATCTCAAGCAACTGGAAAAGGAAGAACAATCCAACCTCAAACCCAGTAGAAGAAAAGAAGTAAGCAAAATTAGAGAATTAAATGAAATTGAAAAGAATTAAATGAAATTGAAAGCAAAAGAATTATACGATAGATCAATAAATCAAAAAGTTGGTTTTTTGAAAAGTTGAATAAAATAGATAAACCTTTGGCTAACCTAACCAGAAAAAAAAAAGAGTAAAATCTCTAATCTCATCAATCAGAAACGACAAAGACAAAATAACAACAGACTCCTCAGAAATTAAAAACATCCTTAATGAATATTACAAGAAACTTTATTCTCAGAAATATGAAAATCTGAAGGAAATTGACCAATACTTGGAAGCACATCGCCTTCCAAGACTTAGCCAGAATCAAGTGGAAATGTTGAACAGGCCTATATCAAGTTCTGAAATAGCATCAACCATACAAAATCTCCCTAAAAAGAAAAGCCCGGCTTCACGTCAGAATTCTACCAAACCTTTAAAGAGGAACTAGTACCTATATTACTCAACCTATTCCAAAATGTAGAAGAAAAAGGAACACTACCCAACACGTTCTATGAAACAAACATCACCCTGATCCCCAAGCCAGGAAAAGATCCAACAAGAAAAGAAAATTAGAGACCAATATCACTAATGAATATAGATGCAAAAATATTCAACAAGATCCTAACAAACAGAATCCCACAACACATCAAACAAATTATACATCATGACCAAGTCAGTTTTATCCCAGGGTCTCAAGGCTGGTTCAATATACATAAATCTATAAGTATAATTCAGCACTAAACAAATTAAAAAACAAAAACCATATGATTCTCTCAATTTATGCAGAAAAAGTTTTTGATAATATCCAGCATCCCTTCATGATCAGAACACTTAAGAAAATTGGTATGCAAGGGACATTTCTTAAACTGATAGAGGCCATCTACAGCAAACCACAGCCAATATCGTACTGAATGAAGTTAAATTGAAATCATTTCCACTCAGATCAGGAACCGGACAAGGCTGCCCCTTGTCTCCACTGCTCTTTAACATTGTAATGGAAGTTTTAGCCCTAGCAATTAGGGAAGAAAAGGCAATCAAGTGTATCCATATAGGGTCAGAAGAGATCAAACTTTCACTCTTCACAGATGCTATGATTGTATACCTGGAAAATACCAGGGATTCTACTACAAAACTCTTAGAAGTGATCAAGGAATACAGTAGTGTCTCAGGTTACAAAATCAACATTCATAAATCAGTAGCCTTTGTATATACCAACAATAGTCAAGCTGAAAAGACAGTTAAGGACTCTATTCCATTCACAAGTGTCAAAGAAGATGAAATATTTGGGAGTTTATCTAACAAAGGACGTGGAAGATCTCTACAAAGAGAACTATGAAACTCTAAGAAAAGAAATAGCAGAAAATGTTAACAATTGGAAAAACATACCATGCTCATGGCTGGGAAGAATCCACATTGTTAAAATGTTCATACTACCCAAAGCAATATATAATTTTAATGCAATCCCTATTAAAGCTCCACTCTCATACTTTAAAGATCTTGAAAAAATAATACTTTATTTTATATGGAATCAGAAAAAAAATCAAATAGCCAAGACATTACTCAGAAATAAAAACAAAGCAGGAGGAATCACACTACCAGACCTCAGACTATACTATAAATCAATAGTGATCAAAACAGCATGGTACTGGCACAAAAACAGAGAGGTACATGTGTGGAACAGAATAGAGAACCAAAAGATGAACCCAGCTACTTACCATTATTTGATCTTTGACAAGCAAATTAAAACATTCAGTGGGGAAAAGATTCCCTATTTAACTAATTGTGGTGGGTGAACTGGCTGGCAACCTGTAGAAGACTGAAACTGAACCCACACCTTTCACCATTAACTAAGATAGACTCTCACTGGATTAAAGATTTAAACTTAAGACATGAAACTATAAAAATACTAGAAGAGAGTGCAGGGAAAACCCTTGAAGAAATTGATCTGGGCGAGTATTTTATGAGGAGGACCCCCCCCGGGCAATTGAAGCAGCTTCAAAAATATACTTCTGGGACCTGATCAAACTAAAAAGCTTCTGCACAGCCAAGAATACAGTAAGTAAAGCAAGCAAACAGCCATCAGAATTGGAGAAGATATTTGCAGGTTATGTCTCCGACAAAGGTTTAATAATCAGAATCCACAGAGAACTCCAACGTATGAGCAAGAAAAGAACAAGTGATCCCATTGCAGGCTGGGCAAGGGACTTGAAGAGAAACTTCTCTGAAGAAGACAGGCCTACAGACATATGAAAAAATGCTCATCATCTTTAATCATCAGAGAAATGCAAATCAAAATACTTTGAGATATCATCTAACTCCAGTAAGATTAGCCCATATCACTAAATCCCAAGACCAGAGATGTTGGAGTGGATGTGGAGAAATGGGAACACTTCTACACTGCTGGTGGGAATGCAAATTAATACATTGCTTTTGGAAAGATGTTTGGAGAACACTTAGAGATCTAAAAATAGATCTGCCATTCAATCCTATAATTCCTCTACTAGGTATATACCCAGAAGACCAAAAATCACATTATAACCAAGATATTTGTACCAGAATGTTTATTGCAGCCCACTTCACAATTGCTAAGTCATGGAAAAAGCCCAAGTGCCCATCAATCCATGAATGGATTAATAAATTGTGGTATACGTACACCATGGAATATTATGGAGCCTTAAAGAAAGATGGAGACTTTACCTCTTTCATGTTTACATGCATGGAGCTGGAACATATTCTTCTTAGTAAAGTATCTCAAGAATGGAAGAAAAAGTATCCAATGTACTCAGCCCTACTATGAAACTAATTTATGGTTATCACATGAAAGCTATAACCCAGTTATAACCTAAGAATAGGGGGAAGGGGGAGAGGGAGGTGAGGGAGGGTGGAGGATGGGCGGAGGGAGGTTGATTGTTGGGATTACACCTGCGGTACATCTTACAAGGGTACATGTGAAACTTAGTAAATGTAGAATATAAATATCTTAACACAATAACTAGGAAAATGCCAGGAAGGCTATGTTAACCAGTGTGATGAAAATGTGTCAAACAGTCTATAAAACCAGTGTATGGTGCCCCATGATCACATTAATGTACCCAGCTATGATTTAATAAGAAATAAACAAATAAAATAAAACATGTTAAAGGAAAAGAAAAAGAAAGAAAATGCCCCCTGGAGCTACACAGAATAAGACATAACTTTTTCTTCCTGTCAATCTTGTTAGTTATTGAAGGTGGCTGCCCCATCTCCCATTGGACTCCCTAATTTTGTGAATTTCTTCCATTCTCCAGCAGATGACATGGTTTCCAGATTCTTTTCCATCATGGGGTGGAGAAATGCTTCTCTGGTGGGCCAGTGAGCCCCACTAAAATTCCTGGGGATGTAAGTCCCAACTGGCCTAGTGCGAGGGGACCAGCAGCCTTGGTGTTATTTCCTGTGCCTGACACCAGCCTTCAAACAGTGACAGTTCGTCCCCAATCTGCTGCTGTCCCACACTTGACACCTTGCAGGAATCATGTCCACAGCTCAACTTCTGGCTAAATAGAAATATTTCCTTTATTATCTTAAAGCAGGTCCTCAAACATTTAAAACCCATACTAACCTTTTCACACACCTAGAAATCTCATGCCTTCCTTTAATGTAATTTCAAGTTTCAAAGAGGTGTTTTTCCATTTTTCAAATATAAAATTATCATCTTGTCTATACACATATGTGTCCTTCCCTCCCACCTTGCCCAGGAGCAGACCTGCTCCATGGGGCGTGGCCTTCTTTGAGAGTTGAATCTTCACCTTTTTTTCTTTTTTTTTTTTTTTTTGCAGTTTTTGCAGTTTTTGGCCGAGGCTGGCTTTGAACCCGCCACCTCCAGCATATGGGGCTAGCGTTCTACACCTTTGAGCCACAGGTGCCGCCCACATCTTCACCTTTTTGATGAAATAGTCATGCTAGGGCATCCACCTTCTCCACCAGGGCTCTAAAGAACTTTTGTTTGTCAAGTGCAGTGGCTCACTCCTGTAATGTTAGCATCCTGGGAGGCCAAGGCAGGTGGATTATTTGAGTTCAGGAGTTCAAGACCAGTCTGAGCAAGAGTGAGACCCCCATCTCTATTAAAAAAATAACAATAATAGAAAAAACTAGCTGGCACTGTGGCGGGCACCTGTAGTCCTAGTTACTTAGGAGGCTGAGGCAGGAGGATCACTTGAGCCTAAGAATTTGAAGTTGTTGTGAGCTATGACGCCACAGGACTCTACCCAGGGTGACAGAGGGAGACTTTTTTTCAATAAAAGAAAAAAAAAAAGAAAAGAAAAGAACTTTGGGTTGGTTCCAAATGTAAAAACATTCCTAAAAAATAAGGATGTGTGAAGACCAGGAATTACTCCCAAAAATATGAGGCAGAAGCTGGAGCCAATACCCCAACAGGAGTTAACTAGAATAAATGCTTAGCCTCTCAGAGTAACTATCACAAGGCGATAATGCTCACTGCTTAAAAAAAAAAAAAGTCTATTACTTTCTAGTCACCTCTCTATTCAGGCCTACATATGAGGTCTGCTCCAGGGCAGAATTTTGCAAGGAAAAGAGGTGACACTTCTGTTAACAAGAAAATACTTTTTCTCTGGTGCCTAGGGGGATGTATGCTCAGTATTTCCAATGTGGGAAATTTCAAAGCAATGAATGGTGGTTTATCACAAGGTTTAAGGCAGGATTTAAAATAGATTAGATCTAGTTTATAGCCAGGGGTGGTAGAGAAAGAAAGAAAGAAAAAAAGAAGAGAGAGAGAAGAGGCAGAAACAGAGAGACAGAGGAGAGACAGACATAGAAGGAGAGACAGAGAGAACGTAACTAAACAATTAAGATCTCTCTTACCACAGTGTCTACTCCCTCCAGCCCCAGCCCACACTCCCAAAAAAGAGAAGTGGGAAAGAGAAGGGCAACATCTAGAAATACAGCTGCGGGTGAGAGGCTTAATGAGGCCCTGTTACAAACTCATCTTGGGCTCCGTGTGCCTTCTTTCCCACGGTCTTGACTCCACACTTTCACCAAGGCCATGTGTACAGCGCTCCTGAGGGCTCCTAACTCTCCAGCACCATGGCCCTGTAGAGGGTAGGTGGCAAGTGTGGAATGAGGCAAATCAGGGCTCCTTGATACTGCTGGCAAAGACGGAGGGTCAGTGGGAGAGCACAGTTATTCACATACTTTTAAAATCTACTTTCTACCTTGCAGAAGAATAGAGAAAGTCTTATTTATTCTAGCTGGGAATACATCCAGGTTTCAAGTTTTGGAAAGGAAAGGGGAAACTCATGTTCATTTCAAATCATAATTATATACACACACACACACACCTGTTGCCCACTGAGTTTAGGGGACCCAGTCACCTGTTTGCACCCACAGACCTACAGACTGAATGATTTGAATTGGATAAAAGAATAACCAAATTTCAGATGGAGAAACATGAGGCCTGCCTTGTCATCATTCCTCATGGGGAAGAACATATAGCAGGTACACTTACTGCCATACCTGGACTGGTTCAGGCAGAAAGTGTCCCAGGAGCCTGATGGTGGGTTGTGTTTCTCCCTAGTTTGGTTGCTGAGTCTTGCTAATTTTGACTTCATCATGAGCAAAAACCTTCCTGACACCAATTCCCAGGTGTGGGAAGAACATCCAATTTTCCTAGTTTCCTGGCTCCTCTGAGATGTCTGCAAGGAACGAAGTGGTCACCGTGAGCCATGTGACAGCAGGAAGCCACAAGAGGCAGAATAAAGGCCCCCAACTATGTGCACGTCCCAGCGCCCAGAATCTGTGAATACACCAGGTTACTCATCAAAAGGGCATGAAGGTTGCAGATGACCAGCTGACTTGGAGCAGCGGGCACTGTTCTGGCTGTGCTGGTTGGCCTGTTTTCTCAAGGGCCTTTGTAAGAAGAAGAGGAAGAACCAGGAAGATGCTGGACTAAGCTTGCCCTTGCTGGCTCCAGAGATGGGGGAAGGGGGCATAGCCAGAGATGCGCACATGGCCCTGGAAAAGGCGAGGAAGGCACACAGCCTTGCCAACCCCTTGATTTCAGATCAGCGAAACTCATTTTAGACATCTGGTCTCCAGAGCTGTCAGTTAATAAGTCTGTAGCTTTAAGTCACCGAGTTTACAATGAGTAGTTGCAGCAGTGGCAGGGACCTCATGCAGGGATGTTGGGCTGCTCCCTTGTCTCTTCCTCTCCCCACCCCCTCCCTGTATACCTTTCTTCTCTCATCTCTCCAACCCCAGACTGAGAATTCCTGCCTCTTCCTAAAAAGCTAAAGCTTGTGGAAAACAACATAGACCAGTATCTTCTTGCACGCAGAGAGGGAACATTTTTTTAAAATAAAATATAAAAGCATAAAGGAATAAATTGATATAGTCAATTACATTAAAGAACTTTTATTTATTTAAAAAAAAAGACACCTGTATCAGGTTGTTGGTGTTGCCGTATCAAAGCACGACAAACTGGGTGACTCAAGCAACAGACATTTATTTCCTCACCATCTCCAAGGCTGGAAGTCCATGATCAAGGCTCAAACAGGGCCGGTTTCTCCCAAGGGCCCTCTCCGTGACCTGTCTGTGGCCGTCTCATTCCTGTTTCTCCACATGGTCTTCCTTCAGTGTTACATGCATTCAAATTTTCTCTTTTTCAAAAACAGGAAGAAAGGTAACACGAGGCAAGGAGAGACGACTGGCGTTAATGGAGCTGCAGAGCTCACAGCAGCTCGCTCGCTGCATCAGAGGAGGATTGTTTTCTAGCTTGCCGGTGAGCTTTTGAAGATCGTTTTCCTGTACTGTATTTTTTTCTTTTTGTAGTAAAAATTACATTTGACTTTGTACATATAAAGATTTTTTTTATATTGTAATGTCTCTTGTATGTTTTGGAAACTGTTTTGTATTTGATACAGCTTACACAATTTTTTTTTTTTTGCCGTGGTGTGCATTTTAAAACATGAATTTTAAAAACCTTTGTAAAAATAAAATTCCTAAAAGTTTCTTGAAAAAAAAAAACAACAAAAACAAATTTTCTCTTGTTCTACGGGCACTAGTCTTACCAGAGAAGAGCCTATCCTAATGACCTCATTTTAATATAATCACCTCTTTAGAGACACGATTTCCAAGTATACTAACATCCTGAGGCACTGTGGTGAGGAATGCAACACATGAATTTTGGGTAGACACAATTCAACCCATAACACAATTAAAATATAGATGCAGGGAAATTTTTAATAACTTTAAAAATATTCAATGACAGTGGACCTTCACATGGGACTTCAGCCAGACACTGAGAGCAGAAGGAACCATAGAAAGTGTCACCATGTCAACTCAGGTATCAGAGGGACCTGGGTCTGTTGTCTGGCTCTGTGGCTGTCAGCCACACAGAGACTGATAGTTTGTCAGAAAGAAACACATGGACACAGTTCAGTCCTCTACAACACCACTAGAGTAAAAAGATAAGACAGAATGGGGACACAGAGTTTCTGCACGGAGGTGGCTGGCAGAGGGCTCTGTAGCTGACACCCCAGTAGCCACCCAGATCCCTACACCCCACCCCAGGGCAGAGGCACTCAGTCCCTTGGCTGCTCTGAGTACCCACCACTGGCAGCTTCCAACTGAGACTCAGGGACTCATCCTCCACTGAAGAGAGCTTTCTTCCCCAGGGCAGCCTACATTTGAGGACCATACACTGCCCCGATAATATCAGCTCTGCCATCCTGGCCTCACTTCTCCCATGGACCGGTCTAACGCCTTTGCAGCCCAACTTCTCCCTTTGTACAATCCTGCTACCCCCGTCCCCTCTAGGTGTCAATCCCAAGTGCACTCGCCAGCAATGTACTGCATGCAAATTTCCATCTCAGAGTCTGCTTCCCAGGGAGCACAAGCTACAACAGGACCATATTCAGACTACACAAAGAACCCCACTGCAAATAAGGAAATTGCAGATGACCTAATAAAAATGGATAAATAGGCATTTCACCAAAGGGAATATCCAAATGCCCAACAAACATGAAAAATGACTCAAATTCATCATGAACGAAGAAAATGCCCACTTAAACCATGAGATACCACTACACACTTAGCAGACTGGCAACAATGTCAAAGTGTGGCAATACTAAGGAATGATGAAGATGTGGGTCAAATGGAGTATAGAGACGGACACTGCTGCTTTGAAAAATAATGTGTCATTATCCAGTAAAGTCGAGTGTAAGCAAATAAGGAAACTCTAATCTTGGGTTTATACCTTAGAGAAACTCAAGTACGTGAGCACCAGCATACATGTCCAAGAATGTTAATTTCCCAAACTGAAATCAATCCAAATATCCAGCACAAGTAGACTGAAACAAGAATTATAGCTTATTCACACTAGGTTGTGTCATGCTACTATAAAAAGGATTGATTATGGCCACACAAAATAGGATGACGCATCTCAGAAACTCAGCGCTGAGTAAGGGAAGATGAGGGAGGACAGGCTGTGTAGTTCCTTTAAGGACTCAAAAGAAGGTGAAAGCAAAATTATATTGCTTAGAAATGCACACATAGGTGATAAAAACTCTAGCTAATTGCAGGGAAATTGTTGTCACCAAACCCAGGTACCAAAGAAATGAGAGGTATGTGGGGGCTTTGGGAGCTGGCAATATTCTATGTTTTGGTTTTCATGAGGCTATGCGTTCACATCACGATGATTTATTAAACTACACACTTATATTTCATCCACTTTTCTATATGAGTTATGTTTTAGAATTTCAAGAAGTGAAAAGAAACAAACAGAAATAAGTTGCTTCTCTTAGTTTCCCATAACTGCTGTAAAAAGTGTCATGAACTGGGTGGCATAAAAACAACATAACTTTATTTTCAAACCAGAAGTTCAAAATTAAGGTATCTGTGGGGACATGATGGTTTTTAAGGCTCAAAGGGAAAATGTGTTCACTGCCTCTTCCAACTTCTGGTGTCTGCCAGTGTTCCTTGGTGTCCTTGGCTTGTAGCCACATCACTGCAGTCTCTACCTCTGCCTTCACATGGCCTCCTCCTTTGTGCATCTGTGTCTTCTC
The DNA here is from genome assembly GCF_027406575.1 of Nycticebus coucang. Taxonomy (NCBI): domain Eukaryota; kingdom Metazoa; phylum Chordata; class Mammalia; order Primates; family Lorisidae; genus Nycticebus; species Nycticebus coucang. The sequence goes on along the minus strand of NC_069783.1, from coordinate 100,555,822 downwards.
TTCGGTCTCTTATAAGTATACTTATTACTGAGTTTAGGGTCCATCTGGATAATCCAAGATTATTTCTTCATCTTAAGATCCTTATCTCAATTACATCTGTAGGATCCTTTTTCCAAATAAGGTCACACGTACAGTTTCCAGGAATTCAAATGTGGGCATATCTTTTGCGGGGGGTGGGGGAGTGGGAGGACCATTGAGCCCTTTTGACATTTGTCTAAAATGCTGCACCTATCCAGGGCTGGGCCAGCTCTCTCCCTTCTAATGCCCACTGCATTTGGTATGTGCTTGCTTCTGATCCATTGCTATCTATGCTGCATTCATATTTTGTCCCATGTACAAGCCCCTTGAAGGCAGAGGCAACTCTCTGTTCACATTAACAGGGCAAAGTAAGGGCTCAATAAATGTCATGTGAACCATATTGTAAAAAGCCCTCTCTCTTTCTCTGTCTGTCTCTCTTGCAAAAACATTGAAAATATTAAATGTCTGGCAAGATACCCACCAAACTCAAAACAATGAAAAATGGAATTAGGTTATGAATTACATTCATCTCTTAAATCATCCACAATTTTATGAAAAATACATTGTTCTTAGTACCCCAAAGAAAATCATTGTATTAATATCAAATGAGCATGAGTCTGAACTGTTTTATTTAGCACCCATACTGGGTTTGAAAAGATGCATCCCAACTCTCCCATAGGCCCATGCTGTGACCATGGTGGTGAAATGGGCAAACAGGGACGGAGGCCCTCTCTATGTAATAAGTAAATTACAACATATCCTGAAACAAAACTTGTAGAGCATATCCAACTATATATGTAAGTTTAAAAAATCAACCTAATTCACTAACTATAGTAAAAAGGAAAAATAAAAGAAAATTAATTTATAAATTAAAAAAATGTTTTTTTTTATAGCAACTGCAAATGTTTGTGTATTAACCAACTAGAAGAGACAGGGAGGCAGAGGCCTGCACCTAAACAAAGAATCCTGCACAGATGGCAGCCACCAGTGCAGAGGGACTTGGGTGTGTTGTCTTGGTGACTCAAAAGCCTTACACGACATCACCAGCAATAACATAACGTTCCTGAAATCTGGATCATGCTTGGTAGCTTTTTTTTTAATGTCTGTAATACAAACTGTATGTTTAAACCATGCAAAAAATACCTCATTTTTCTATGTGAATCAATGTCAGCCTCTAGATAATTAGAAACAGGTTTCCTCCTACATGACAGCCAATGGCTGTTTGAAAGTTGTGCATCATGGCCCTGACCTCCCAAAAGGCAGAGGAATCCCTTAACTGCCAGAGAAATCAAAAGATTCCCTATAAGGGACTAGCCTATCAGATATCTAAAACAAACCTAAATCCTCTATAATTAAAACAATATGGCACATAAATGGGTATAGACCAATGGAACAGAACGGACAGTCCATTCATAGAACAAGGTTCTCTAGAAAATTCGCTATATGATAAATGCAGCATCCAAAATCACTGGGGAAAAGATAGAACCTTTTTAACACATGGTGTTAGGATAACTAGATAGTATTTTGGGGAAAAAATCCATAGTTCACACCTTACAACAGGACAAATTCCAAATTGATTAAATATCTAAATAGTCTAAAATGTGAAAGTTAAGATGAATTTCTTCACAAATTGGTGATAAGCTTGACACATAAAATAAAAAACCGTAAGCAAAGTCAAATGACAAATGACAAACAAGAGAAAATATTGGCAACATTTATCACAAATAAAGGACTAATCTCCATAAGAAATTGAGTTCTTAGAAATAGAGAAGATCCGATAGAAATATTATCAAATGACATGAACAATTTCCAGGAAAAGTCACTTAAGCATATGAAAGATGATCAACTTCACCATAATAAGTGATATGCAAATTAGTGCATGCCAAGTTACCAGTTTTCTTCCTTTTTTTTTTTTTATTAAATCATAGCTGTGTACATTAATGTGATCATGGGGCATCATACACTGGTTTCATAAACCGTTTGACACATATTCATCAAACTGGTTAACATAACCTTCCTGGCATTTTCTTAGTTATCGTGTTAAGACATTTATAATCCACATTTACTAAGTTTCACATGTACCCTTGTAAGATGTACTGCAGGTGTAATCCCACCAATCATCCTCCTTCCACTCATCCTCCCTCCTTCCTCACCTCCCTTTCCTCCTTCCCCCTATTTTTAGGTTATAACTGGGTTATAGATTTCATGTCAAAGCCATAAATTAGTTTCATAGTAGGGCTGAGGAAACTTTCTCTTCCATTCTTAAGATACTTTACTAAGAAGAATATGGTCCAGCTCCATCCATGTAAACATGAAAGAGGTAAAGTCTCCATCTTTCTTTAAGGCTGCATAATATTCCATGCTGTGCATATACCACAATTTATTAATCCATTTGTGAATCGATGGGCACTTGGGCTTTTTCCATGACTTAGCAATTGTGAATTGGGCTACAATAAACATTCTGGTACAAATATCTTGGTTATAATGTGATTTTTGGTCTTCTGGGTATATACCTAGTACAGGAATTATAGGATTGAATGGCAGATCTATTTTTAGATCTCTAAGTGTTCTCCAAGCATCTTTCCAAAAGGAATGTATTAATTTGCATTCCCACCAGCAGTGTAGAAGTGTTCCCTTTTCTCCACATCCACGCCAACATCTCTGGTCTTGGGATTTTGTGATATGGGCTAATCTTACTGAAGTTAGATGATATCTCAAAGTAGTTTTGATTTGCATTTCTCTGATGATTAAAGATGATGAGCATTTTTTCGTATGTCCGTAGGCCATGCACCTGTCTTCTTCAGAGAAGTTTTTCTTCAAGTCCCTTGCCCAGCCTGAGATGGGATAACTTGTTCTTTTCTTGCTCATACGTTTGAGTTCTCTGTGGATTCTGCTTATTAAACAGAGAGACATAACCTGCAAATATCTTGTCCCATTCTGAGGGCTGTTTGCTTGCTTTACTTACTGTATTCTTGGCTGTGCAGAAGCTTTTTAGTTTGATCAGGAGTGTATTTTTGAAGCTGCTTCAATTGCCCAGGGGGTCCTCCTCATAAAATACTTGCCCAGACCAATTTCTTCAAGGGTTTTCCCTGCACTCTCTTCTAGTATTTTTATAGTTTCATGTCTTAAGTTTAAATCTTTAATCCAGTGAGAGTCTATCTTAGTTAATGGTGAAAGGTGTGGGTCCAGTTTCAGTCTTCTACAGGTTGCCAACCAGTTCACCCAGCACCATTAGTTAAATAGGGAATCTTTTCCCCACTGAATGTTTTTAATTGGCTTGTCAAAGATCAAATGATGGCAAGTAGTGGGTTCATCTCTTGGTTCTCTATTCTGTTCCAGACATCTACTTCTCTGTTTTTGTGCCAGTACCATGCTGTTTTGATCACTATTGATTTATAGTATAGTCTGAGGTCTGGTAGTGTGATTCCTCCTTCTTTGCTTTTATTTCTGAGCAATGTCTTGGCTATTCGAGGTTTTTTCTGATTCCATATAAAACAAAGTATTATTTTTTCAAGATCTTTAAAGTATGACAGTGGAGCTTTAATAGGGATTGCATTAAAATTGTATATTGCTTTGGGTAGTATGGACATTTTAACAAAGTGGATTCTTCCCAGCCATGAGCATGGTGTGTTTTTCCATTTGTTAACATTTTCAGCTATTTCATTTTTTAGAGTTTCATAGTTCTTTTTGTAGAGATCTTCCACGTCCTTTGTTAGATAAACTCCCAAATGTTTCATCTTCTTTGGCACTACTGTCAATGGAATAGAGTCCTTAACTGTCTTTTCAGCTTGACTATTGTTGGTATATATAAAGGCTACTGATTTATGAATGTTGATTTTGTAACCTGAGATGTTGCTGTATTCCTTGATCACTTCTAAGAGTTTTGTAGTAGAATCCCTGGTGTTTTCCAGGTATACAATCATAGCATCTGCAAAGAGCGAAAGTTTGATCTCTTCTGACCCTATATGGATACACTTGATTGCCTTTTCTTCCCTAATTGCAATGGCTAAAACTTCCATTACAATGTTAAAGAGCAGTGGAGACAAGGGGCAGCCTTGTCCGGTTCCTGATCTGAGTGGAAATGATTTCAATTTAACTCCATTCAATACCATATTGGCTGTGGGTTTGCTGTAGATGGCCTCTATCAGTTTAAGAAATGTTCCTTCTATAACAATTTTCTTAAGTGTTCTGATCATGAAGGGATGCTGGATATTATTAAAAGCTTTTTCTGCATCAATTGAGAGAATCATATCGTCTTTATTTTTTAAATTGTTTAGTGCTGAATTATACTTACAGATTTACGTACATTGAACCAGCCTTGAGATCCTGGGATAAAACTGACTTGGTCATGATGTATAATTTGTTTGATGTGTTGCGGGATTCTGTTTGTTAGGATCTTGTTGAATATTTTTGCATCTATATTCATTAGTGATATTGGGCTATAATTTTCTTTTCTTGTTGGGTCTTTTTTGGTTTTGGGATCAGGATGATGTTTGCTTCATAGAACGTGTTGGGTAGTCTTCCTTCTTTTTCTACATTTTGGAACAGGTTGAGTAATATAGGTACTAGTTCCTCTTTAAAGGTTTGGTAGAATTCTGACGTGAAGCCATCTGGTCCCGGGCTTTTCTTTTTAGGGAGATTTTGTATGGTTGATGCCATTTCAGAACTTAATATTGGCCTGTTCAACATTTCCACTTGATTCTGGCTAAGTCTTGGAAGGCGATGTGCTTCCAAGTATTGGTCAATTTCCTTCAGATTTTCATATTTCTGAGAATAAAGTTTCTTGTAATATTCATTAAGGATTTTTTAAATTTCTGAGGCGCCTGTTGTTATTTCATCTTTGTCATATCTGATTGATGAGATTAGAGATTTCACTCTTTTTTTTTCTTGGTTAGGTTTGCCAAAGGTTTATCTATTTTATTGACCTTTTCAAAAACCAACTTTTTGGATTTATTGGTCTATTGTATAATTCTTTTGTTTTCAATTTCATTTAATTCTGCTCTAATTTTGCTTATTTCTTTTCTTCTACTGGGTTTGAGGTTGGAATGTTCTTCCTTTTCCAGTTGCTTGAGATGTCCCATTAAGTTGTTAACTTCCTCTGTTTCCGTTCTCTTGAGGAAGGCTTGCAGTGCTATAAATTTCCCACTTAGAACTGCCTCTGTGGTATCCCAGAGGTTCTGATAATTCGTGTCTTCATTGTCACTTTGTTCAAAAATTTGGCAATTTCCTTCTTAATCTCGTCTCTGACCCAACTATGATTCATCATAAGGTTATTTAACTTCCATATTTTTGTATGAGTATGCAGATTCCTGTTGTTACTCAGTTCAATTTTTATTCCATGATGGTCCAAGAAGATGCAAGGAATAGTTTCTATTTCTTTAAATTTACTGACGTTAGACTTGTGACCTAAGATGTGTATGATTTTGGAGTATGTTCCGTGGGCTTATGAGAAGTATGTGTCTGCAATTTTGTTGGGATGAAATGTTCTGTAGATGTCTGCTATATCCAAATGTGAGTGAGTTTACTTTTGTAGTAGAGGATTGGGCTGGTCATTATGGAGGATAGGTCTAAGAATATCCTGAGGAGCTGGTTTGGTTATGGCAAATTTCTTCAACATATGAATATCATTAAAGTATTTAATTTCTCCATCATAAATGAAACTCAGTTTAGCTGGATAAAGGATCTGGGGTTGAAAGTTATTTTGCTTTAGGATATTAAAAGTCAATGACCACCCTCTTCTGGCTTGAAAAGTTTCAGCAGAGAGATCTGCAGTCATTCTAACATTCTTCCCTTTGTAGGTAATGGATTTCTTACATCTGGCTGCTTTCAGAATTTTCTCCTTCATAGTAACTTTAGTGAAGTTAATTATGATATGCCTGGGGGATGTGTTATTGGGATTGAGTTGTGCTGGGGTTCTGAAACTGTCTGCTATCTGAATTTCAGAATCTCTTGGCATGTCTGGAAAATTCTCTTTCATAATTTCATGGAGAACGGCCTCTGTGCTTTGCAAGGCCACTTCATCACTTTCAGGGATTCCAAGAGGCAGATATTAGCCTTCTTTGAATTATCCCAGAGCTCTTTGTGAGAATGATCTGTTTTTGCACTACATTTCTCTTCCTCTTTGAGAGTTTGGGAGCATTCAAAGGCTTTGTCTTCAATGTCAGAATTTCATTCTTCTGCTTGCTCTACTGTTACTGAGGCATTCTACTGTGTTTTTCAGATCTTTGAGGGCTGCAAGTTTTTGCTTCAGTGTGTCAAAATCTTTGGTTGTTTTGTCTTTAAATTCTTTGAATTCTTGAGATGACTTTTGAATTTCTCAAATTTCTAATTCTGACTTTTGAATTGCTTCTCAAATTTCTAATTTTAAATTTTGTTCCATTTTATTAATCTTGTTTGCAATCCAACTTCTGAATTTGATTTCTGACTTCTAGGTCAGCTATTTATGAATGGGATCTTCAGTTACATCTGCCATATCTTTCCTTGGAGCGGGTGGTGGTGATCTATTCTGGTTATTTATATTACCAGAGTTTTTCTGCTGATTGTGCCCCATGATTATTTTACACCATTTGATTTTTCCCTTGGAGCTTTGTTGAGGACCTGTACAGTGCTATGGCCTGAGAAACTGGGGTGCTGTTTGGTGTGGTTGGGCTAAGTGGTTCTGTCTTGTTTTCAACTGGATTCTGTTCAACCCTAGTGAAACAGTTACTCTGGGTTGAAGTCTCAGCTGTGGAGAAATACCAACCATTAAGTCACCCTGACCCCCAGGCAACAATTAGAAAAGGAAAATCAAACCTTCCTATAACCACACACCCAGAGTACCACTTGATTAGCCCTCAGGCAATTGGCTTAGTTCAAAAGGTCCAAATGAAGTATGTCAGTCAGCACCTGTCTCAGGTGGGAGAGTTTAAAAGGTCTCTGGCAACTGGATCACAGGGTTCTGATGACAACTCAGATATGACTTGCCCTGGTGCTCCATGAAGTCAGGACGACGCACCCAGCAAATAGATTAGTCTGGGAAGGTTGATGCCTCCTTCCCCACCTTGCACCTCTGTCACCCAGTCACAGATAGTCCCACAGGGCTGTGACCCAGTTGCCTGTAGTGAACAGATACTCCACAGGTTTGCACCTGCCTGAATCACAAGGAAATCTACATCTGCTCAGTCAGGCCACTGCGCTCTGCCTCTATCCAGCAGGGGGAGGTGAGGCCTGACAACCTTGGGCGCTTGATGGAGGCTAGGGGGTGTTCACTCAGTTCCAGCCCCGCCCCTGATTGATGATGTTACTGACAGAATAGAACAGAACAACTTTGCAGGAATTTATTTCTGTCCCTGCTAAATTCCCCTGCAGAAGAGAAGCTGTTTTGAGTTCCTAGAGCCTGCACCTCCGGCCCTGTCTTTGCTCCTGCAGGTTTGTATTCGGTTAGCTGTCAGTTCTAGCCTCCTGCATTCCTTTGTCTATAGGCTGACAATCCCCTGAGGGCCGGGTGCATCTTAGGCTCAGTAAAGCAGTCCTCTGGGTCAGCCCCACTGTGGGAATTTCCTGGCTCTGTGCGTGCATTTTCAGTCCCTGTGCTCCACCCAGGCCGGTACTGCCTCAGGCAAACCCTTTACTCGCGGGGCCTACGTTTCCATCCCAGATCTGTTCCGCTGTGGTTGACACCTGTGAAGATGCCTGCCTCCTCTTGTTGCCCAGGGGGACAGGAGGTGTGGCTTTGGAATATCCAGGAGTGAGCCCAATTGTTGCCAAAAATGGCTGCTGCTCTGGGCCTTGGGGCACCGCTGCTGCAGTGTGGTTCCCTGTCAGCCAATCGTCCTCTCCTCACTCCTGTGCCGCAGAATCAGCACTGACTGGCTGCAGTCTAGGCCCCGTCCACACCCCTCGAGAAATCACCCAAGAATCTGGACTCCTGGGGGACAGGCCTCCAGACCTCAGAGTCAGAGTAGAGGGGAGTGCTGGGAGCTCAGAATTGCAGGTAGAGAATGTATACAGTTTTATACAGTTTTATGCCTGGCAGGAGAACGCCGTGGCACCCTAGTAGGGGAGATAGGTCCAGTTTTTAGAGGGTCTCTCCCATGGAGTATAGTGGGAGGACCTTTGAACTCTGCTCATTTGTGGGGCACTCCAAGTCGTTCTCAGGAGGAAGGGAACTCCCGTCCGCTTGGTGATGGATTTTGTACCTTTTGTTGTATCCTTGGGGTCGCAGCTCACCTCAGCAGGGTTGATGTGCATTCTTCAATTGTCTCTCTTGGTGCAGCTCTAATCCACCAGGTTACTTGCTAACTTTCTGTCCTTTAAATCTCCTTCTGGATGGGAGCCTCTGTGGAAAGCTGGCTTCAGTCAGCCATCTTGTATCCCCCCTCCACAGTTACCAGTTTTCTTCTGGCAGACTGATAAGCATTCAGAAACACAACACACACTGGTAAGGAGGCAGTGATGAAATCACACTCTGATATATTCTGGAGAGAAGATGAAAATGGTACAATCACAACAAGGAAGAATCTGGCAATATTTACTATAATTTCTTCTTTTTTTTTTTTGAGACAGACTCTCACTAAGTCACCCTGGGGTTGAGTGCCCCATGGTGTCATGGCTCATAGCAACCTCAAACTCTTGGGCCTGAGTAGCTAGGACTACAGGCACCTGCCAACAATGTTTTTTCTATTTTACTTTAATAGAGATGGGTTTGCACTCTTGCTCAGGCTGGTCTTGAACTCCTAAGCTCAGGCAATCCACCCAAGTTGGCCTCCTAGAATGCTACAAATACAGGTATGAGCCATCACACTCAACCTCTAATACAATTAGACATGCATTTACCCTTTGACCCAGCAACCCTACTTTTAGGACACATACATCTCTACCAATATAAAACAGGAAATTTAGATGGTTATTCATTGTGCAATTATTTAAAAGAGCAAAATACTGATGATGACCTAAATCTCCCCCTTTACAAGACTGATTGAATAAGCTAGGGTCCATTCATGCAAAGGAATCCCATGCAGCTGTGAGCAATGAATGCTAAAGAACTCTGTGAACCAATAGGTAGTTGTTTTTTAAATATATTAAGAGAAAAATTAACATAGGAAGTGTAAATAATTTGTTAGACTTTGTGTATAAAAGAAGGGGAATTAAGCAAACAGTTATGTATTACTTTTTTTTTTTTCAAAAGAATCACAGGAAGATTAAATAATAAACCAGTAAAACTTGGGATTAGATATGGGTGAGGCATAGGGGATAAGGAATGGGAATGACTGTTACCTTTTATGCAGTTTTATTTGTTTCTCATATTTAAGAATAAAATTAAATCGAATGTAATTTAAAGCACTCTTAAATTGTATAAACACAAATGGTCATACTATTTGTCAAATTGGTAACAAGAATTGACAAAAAAATTATTGTGTAACTTAAACACAGAACACATTCTTAAGTGGGATTTATTCTAAGGGGAAAAGAACTACAGAGAAATCTTGATTCTAGGATTTTGTTGTTGGTATGGTGTTGTTATAAATGATTCTGAAATATTTTGAACCTGTCATAGAATGGAGCAAATGAGCAAGGGAGAAGAGAAAGACAAACAGGGCATGTGGGGTGTCGAGGAAGAACACGGCCATGAGTTTGCACTGTGTTTGAATTTAGGGTATCATTATGCATTCACAAGTTTTTAAATATATCCCTAACCTCTCTCCACTGAAAGGGAGAAACAATGAGGCCCTGCAGCAGTGAGTACACCCAGATCTTGGTTTCCAAGTATCATTCTCCATCAAGAGGAACAAGGATTCCTTGGTAAAATGGCTGATGTAGGCCTGCGGCAGGAAAAATACAAAGCAAGCCTGAATGTCCTCAACAACCGTGGCAACTTGTAAATCTCTCTTGGCTGAAATGTGGCCCAGCTAAGAACTGAACCCAGGTCTTCAAATGCCAAATCCTGCAATTCTCTCTACTTCACTGCACTATTATTTTCCACCAGGAAATCTCTTCTCCACATTACAGAATTTGTACTTTGGTGTCACTTTTAAATATTACAACATTGTCATGGTCATCAAAATGGTGTCTTTCTCATTTTATTTTCTTCGCCTTTGCTACAAATAATGCTTTTGAAAAGCCGATCATCAGCCTGTCTGAGCATCTAGGCATAGGATCTGAGCTTTTTTTAATGTTTTTGAGCCTCTGAAGTAAGCCTCCCCAAACCCTACTCTGAACCTCTAGACCCAGACAGCAGCGGTCAGGAGACAACTCTGGGAAATGCATCCATTAGTAGTGAGCCTTCCAGAGTGAGTGTGGTTATTTTTGCTTTACATTAGTTACCCTGGTCCTTTTCTGCAGAAGGAACAGACAGAAAATGGGAAAGAGAATGAGAAGGTGGAGGAAAAAAATAAATACATGAACTTTAACTTTTTTTTTTAATGCATATTGACCCTGGCTAGCTTCCAAAGCTTTTGGCAGCACGAATTAAATTGCATTCTGGAAACAGACCGGAGGAGCTCTTACATACGTATCAAGTGCTCCAAATCCAAAAGCTTTTACCTCCTACATTTTCTTTCCATGCATGGGAGGCTCCTCCCACCATAAAACAAACAGTTGTCAGGGGGCCCATTCCCTGGTACAGTGGCTGTACAGAGCATTGGAATTTGTTATCACTACATCATTAATTTCTACACACATCTGCTTGAGGATTTCTTCCTGCCCCCACGGCACGTTCATCTCTATCTAATTCACTTTTTCTTGCCCTGGTCTTAAGGCTAGCAAGCATTGTCAAGTGCTTCAAGCCTTCCAGACCTGGGCAAGGCAGCCAGTGGGCCCCACTCCCTGTGGTTTGAGGCTCCTCTTACAGCTTTTATTTCTAGCCAGCTGTAATTCAGGACGGCAAATGACCAAGTTGAAATGGCTTACTCACTTCCATTAAGTATTAGCCAGTAGCTCTCAATTACCCAGCCAAGTGCAAACAACAGTGCCTCATTTGGAAGTGAAATAAGACTTCTGACTTCCTTTCTGCTTATTTCCGATACCCTAGGTCACTGAACACCAAACCTACAGTGGAGGGTGGCTGTTCCCATTTCCCAGAGGGCCTGGAAGAGGTTCCAAAAGTCAATTTCCCAACCACACCACATGCAGAGGCCCTGAGAAACTTCTGCTGAAATCAAGCCCTGCTTGGACTGCTGCAAATCTTTCAGCCAGGGCTTCTCAAACGTGAGAAGTACACAGACCATTTTAGAGAGCAGAAAAAAACGGTTCACAATTGAGAATAGAACTGAAAGGATCCTCTTTGAGCAGCACCGCATAAAAAAGTAAAATCCCATTCCACACAAGGTCCTTTAATTGCAAATGTGCATTGCAAAAAGAGTTCTGTTTAACTGTTATAATTTAGAACATGCCTGCAGCCCTGGTGCAGTTTAGGAATGGAACTCAGCCTTATTTTTAGAACTGCTTTTTGAGGAGTTATAAAAGGATTCACACGCATACCTTCTCATGGCACCCAGCAGATGCGTCTCCTCTTGGTTCTAACAATGTTTCACCTAAAGCTCGGCATTTCCTTTGATCCTCATGATCATCCCCCAGGCCTGGCAGGGCTCCTCTGGGGTTTTCAGGAAAGGTGAGAGAAGTCACTGGCTCCCCAAGGTCACAGGAATAATAACTATGAGGCTGGACCATGTGCATTGCTCTTTTGGCAAGACGGACCTCAGCGATGTCATACAGTTAGACTGAATGTGCCCACAACCTGGCATTTCTGATCCCCTATCCCATGTTCCTCCATCGTGCTGAGTTCCTTCTGAAGCAAAGTTAGGTTTGCTAAATAACTCCCTGGACGCTTCTGAAGTAAATGATTAGGTACTCCTTAAAGTCAAGTTTTAAAAAGATGCAGGAAATAAGTTTCTTCCTTTTTTTAAAGGAAAAATACAAAACTAGCATGCAGAGTTTTTCCTTGATTTTTTAAATTTACATGTTTTAAATCAAATCTAAAAAGAATAAGTTAGGCTGAGGGAAACTCCTCACTTACGTTATATTAACCTACAGTGGGGCAAAATCATCTAACGCCAAGCTCATTTTGTAACAAAGTGTTGAATATTTCATGCAAGAATATCATGCTACATATGGATAGCTCAGGAAAAGATCAAAATTCACAACTCAAAATGCAGCCCTTACTGAGTGCATATGGCTCTTACACCATAATAAAGTTGAAAAATCGTTAAGTCAGGCATTCATGAGTCAGGAACCCTCTGTGATTCAGCCAGTTTCTTTAGAGCATCCCATGCTCTGCAGATGTGCTGCTAAAAGCCCAAGATCTTGGTCAAGTACTTACTGCCTGTTGGTGCCAAGTGGTGTGCTAAGTACTGAGGGGTAACCCAAAGGGACAACTAGACAGTCAGTTACATGAAGGGCCTTCAAAGCAGATTATGGTATAACTGACAACACAGAAGGTAAGGGATGAAACCTTTACCTGTGAAATAGAGAAAAACTACCCAGAGTGAGCAAGCTCACACCAGGAGTGGAGTGTGCAGGACCTCAGAGCGCAGAGAGATCCGTGAGACCCCTGAGGGCTCTGAGGGGAAGTTGGGTGTGAAATGGACCCTGGAAAACCCATGGGGTTCCCTTGACATTTGCTTTCTTTTCCATAATGATCATGTTTTAGCTGGTCAATCAATCCCACAACTGAAGGCTTTACTCCCCAGCACCTTGTAGCCAGATATGGCCACATGACTGAGTTCTGGTAAAGGGGATATGAACAGAGGGGTGTGCACAAACTCAGGGCTGTGCCCTGGAAATAAAAGTATTCCCTTCCCCGCCTCATTCCTCCCTCCTGCTGGCTCAGATATGTATGGGATGGTAAGAGCTAAAGAAGCTCCTTTGGACTCAATGGAAAGAGCTATAATCTGAGGATAGTAGAGAGACCCAACCACCCCTCACAGATATACGAAAGAGAAATAAATTTCTATCTGGAGACATTGTATTAAGAAGTCTTTTTTATAATCACCTAGACTATTTTAATTACTGTATGTGCTCAATAGAGAGAAGAGGAGGAATTTATTCATAATGTAAAGGCCCTGCTCTGGAAAATGTCAGTGTCTAGTTGAAGTAATAGAATTGTGAGAGAATAATAATAAGAAAAAAATGTGAAATAGACTATAATAGAATCATGACATGTTTGCCCTGACCCAATCCAGAGATTTGTTTCTCTTCAGGAGAAACCTACATATAAACCAGGATTCCATGTGGTCCAGTCTCATCTTAGTATTATTAAGCTAAAAGAAACAATTTGAGTCCAGCCACCAAAAACATATAAAAAGTAATCGCAAGGGGCTCACACCTGTAATCCTAGCACTCTGGGAGGCCAAGGTGGGAGGATAACTTGAGCTCAGGAGTTCAAGACCAGCCTGACCAAGAGCAAGACCTATATCTACTAAAAGTATAAAAACTAGCCAGGCCTAGTGGCAGGCACCTGTAGTCCCTGATGCTCCAGAGGCTGAAGCAAGAGGATTGCTTAAGCCCAAAAGTTTGAAGTTTCTGTGAGCTATGATGTCATGGCATTCTACCCAGAGCAATAGAGTGAGACTTTGTCTCAAAAAAAAAAAAAAAAAAAGTAATTTCAGTCTTCCTTTAATCCCTTCAAAAAAATCTTAAAAGAGATCCAATTCATACTGCACAGTGGCAGTCTTATAAATGTCCTTTTCTCTGTGGTTTTCGCACCTTGGGACCTCTCACTCTTGAGAGGTCTTCACACTAACATCCCAGGCCTAGCGGGCCCTGCTCCTTCCTCCCTGCTCCATGTCACACGGTCTGGGACTCCCTGTCCCAGAATCCATCAGGTAGCTTCAGATGGTAAAACAATCTGGAAGAGCCAATGCGACAACTTCCTGTAGATAAGAGCCTCTTCTTTACACTAGCTCTTAAGAATCTATGGATAGTTCCATAGTTTCATAGAGGACACTCCTTCCTTTAAGGTATTTTACTCTCTAAAAGGAGTCCACACATATAGAAGCCTTTTAAGTTTTTTTTTTTTCCCAAAACAAACTGTATGCAGCTTTATTAAAGATACTTTTCATAAACAATCATGGTATTTCAGGCAGGACATAGGCAGACAAATGTTAATAGTACACAACAACTTTCAAACTCCCTTCTTCAAGTGTGCTCAATAGAGCACAAGTCTACAAAACTCAGAAAGCCACCGTAAAACCCAATAAAGTCTTTTTTCTTTGGGGGACCAAGTCTCACTCTGTTACCCCAGGCTGGAATGCCATAGTGTCAGCTTAGTTCACAGCAACCTCAAACTTCTAGGTTTAAGTGATCCTCCTACCTCAGCCTCCTGTGTAGCTGGGACTATTGGCATGCATCACAATGCCTAGCTAACTTTTTCTATTTTTAGTAGGGATGGGGTCTTGTTCTTGTTCAGGCTGCTCTTGAACTCCTGAGTTCAAGGAATCCACCCACCTCAGCCTCCCAGAGTGCTAGGATTACAGGTGTAAATCACCATGCCTCACCCTATGAAATCTTTATTTGATGCTCTAAGAAGGGAAAGTTTGGAGTGAGGGCTGACATTTCACATTTAGCATGTTGTTTTAACAATTTTTCACAAGCCAACCCTGATAGTCAGGATATGAAATGAAAATGGCAGAATTTATCTGAAGATCCATAATCTACAAATGGAACTGCTGCTCTTTCGAGGGATGCCATCTTAGCAGGGTCACTGGAGAAGTACGGATTCCCTGACATACTGGTAACCAATTATTGGGGGGGGGGTGTCAGGTCCCAACTATTCTGATGGTAGAGAGGGAGAATAGGACACAAAATCAAATTAGTTTTCCATCCCACAAGGCATTTCTACCAAAGAATCTGTGTGTCAACATCAGGAATCCTTCCTGCCGAGAGCCAAGAGGAAGCCCCTCAAAACTATAAGGGACAGGTGTTTTCCTCACATCAGTCTAGCTTTGGAGATATGCTATTAGTGACATATGCTCCTTCCCCCAAAAACAACTATGAAGCGTTCTGTGTGCTAACAACGTAGCTTTTTTTTTTTTTTTTTTTGTAGAGACAGTCTCACTGTATTGCCTTCAGTAGAGTGCCGTGACATCACACTGCTCACTGCCTCAGCCTCCTGAGTAGGAGTAGCTGAGACTACAGGCACACGCCACAACACCCAGCTATTTTTTTGTTGCAGTTTGGCCGGGGCTGGGTTTGAACCCGCCACCCTCGGTATATGGGGCCAGCGCCCTACTCACTGAGCCACAGGCGCCGCCCAACAACATAGCTTTTTTTTTTTTTTTAAGTAAAACAAAATCTTGTTTTTATTAAACTTGATAAATACTAATATTTCAAACTGTGCAGTCGCTAGAAGTGACACTTCATTCGGCATCTCCAGCACCTTCAGGTTTCTGTGTCTGGTCTGTTGTGGCATCTCCATTTTTCTGCAGGTTATTCCCCTCCTTACCAGGGTTAGCTTTTCCCTTTTTCCCTTTGGGCAGCTCCTCTCCCTCCTTTGCAGGGGCCTTTTTAAGCTTGGGCTCTGGCTTTGGAGAAGCAGGTTTAGCAAACAACCTTGCAGACCTTCTCTGTGGTTTGCCCTTGGCCTTGGCTTTCCCTCCTTCTGCACCCCCTTCAGCCTTTCTCTTGGGCATGACGACAGCGGTGGCCAGATGTAGGCACTGGACACGGGTGCAGCATGGGTTTAGCGTGGTCCCAGGATCACTCTTGCCTCCTCTTCTTCACACTGCTCCTTTTAAGGCTGACAATTAAAACAGTGATCACATATTGGAAGAGAGTCTACTCACGGAGGTCAGAGCAGTGCTGTGGGATGGGGTGAACAGAGCTTGCTGTTGGGCTGCCATGGTCTAGGTCTCAGCACCTTACAGATCATGCTGGGCCTGAGTGGTGGCTGTCCACTTCAATCTATCCTACTTGATGTGTGGTCACTGTTGGACACTTGTCTTGACCCACTTATCTTGTGCAGTCTTTAGCCAAATGATGAACAAATGCCTTTAACACCCTAATTGGCCAAAATCAAACATTGCCTGCTAGCCACATAGAAAACAGCTTCCCTAATGTGTTCTGCATGTTCCCTGCAGCAAAATTCACAGTGGTCAAGATATGAAACAACCTAAGTGTCCACTGGTGGATGAAAGCATAAAGATATTGTGGGGGGGGTGTCATGAGAGAGATACATACGTATGATATATATGTATGTATATACTATAGAATATTAATTCAGCCTTTATAAAAAGATCTCTGTGACAACATGGGTGAGCCTGGAGGACATTACTCTAAGGGAAACAAGCCAGACATGAGAAGAAAAATACTCCATGATTTTACTTACATGTGGAATCTAAAAAGTCAAAAATATAGAAGCAGACAGCAGACAGATGGTTACCAGGGGTCAGCACAGGAGAAGGAAATGGGTAAATATTGGTCAGTGGGTACAAATTTGCAGTTATGAATGAGTTCTAGAGACCCGATGGACAATGGTGATGATAGTCAACAATAATACCTCAAATCCTTGAAATATGCATAGAGAGAAGAGCTCAAGGGTTCTTACTAGACACACACACACACACAACACACACACGAAAGTAACTGTGTTAATTAGCTTGTGTTCATCATTTTCCAATGTGTACATATATCACATCATCATGCTGTACACCCTCAATGTATACAATTTTGATTTGTCAGTTATACCTCCATAGAGCTGAAAAACTAAAAATAAAGATTAAAAAAAAAAGATTTAAAAAACCCAAATGGTCTGTGTAGAGAGCTTCCTTTATTTAAAATGTAATACTGCGATACAAAGGTGTTCACAACAAATAATCAAATTAAACAGCAAATTACAGAACAGTACACACTTTGGGAATCATTCTTATGAAACAAACCATACACAGACATACACACACACCAACACACTGAAGAAACAAAAATAGCGTGGTTTTTCTCTGGCTGAAAGAGAAATGTATTTTACTGAAATACATTCTCTAATTTGGGGGCAGTGAAATGTTCTTTTCTAGTAACTCGTGGTACCATTCCATGATATTTCTTTCTTTTTTTTTTTTTTTGTAGAGACAGAGTCTCACTGTACCGCCCTCGGGTAGAGTGCCGTGGCGTCACACGGCTCACAGCAACCTCTAACTCTTGGGCTTACGTGATTCTCTTGCCTCAGCCTCCCAAGCAGCTGGGACTACAGGCGCCTGCCACAACGCCTGGCTATTTTTTTTTGTTGCAGTTTGGCCGGGGCTGGGTTTGAACCCGCCACCCTCGGCATATGGGGCCGGCGCCCTACTCACTGAGCCACAGGCGCCGCCCAATGAAATGAATTTTTGTTCCCTTTGCTTTAAAAGAGGAAGAACCAACAGATGGGTCTCCATGGGGGTTTAGTAGCCACACTTCACAGGAAACAGCAGAGGAGGAGAGAAGCGACCCCAGAACTGTCAAGTGAGGATTTAGGGTACAGATACTGCAGCACAGGGCCTGGCAGGACCGCTTTTACCATTGCCTTGTGTGTTCTTTAGCTACACTTAGTCATTATCTTATATGAAATCTTTTAAAGAAAAAATTACATTAAGAATCATAAAACTTTCAAGTGATCATCTGTATGAGCTGTTTATTTTCTCACCTGAAGTGTAATTGCCTCTTTGTGACATCATAATTGCTTGCAGGGAGAACTGATTATCATGTCACCAACAGAAGATTAAGCCTTCAGGTAAAGGGAAGCAGCAGGAGCAGATGAGCCCCCAGGAAACCAGGATACAATTTTCATGCAAATGTCAAAGTTAATAAAGGCAAAGGGAGGTAAGGTTGAGGATTTGACTTTCATAGTGTATCTGTTATCCTCACCAAACCGGTTCACAATATTTTTCTACATGCTACAAGTGTGACTTTAATTTCCTCCAATCTAAAACCTGCACACTTTTTGCTGATTAATTTCGTGATAGAAGGAACACACATGCACCACATTTTCCTCTTCTGATGGGTGGGGGTGCGGTGGGTGAAGGACAGATTCACGCCAGGCACGGGTGGAGGGTGGGCAGGCAGTGGGCAAGCTTGAGGAAGCTGTGAATCTCTAAGAGTCCCCTTCATTGTTTAAACCTAAGAAACAACCAGCTATATCCAATTTAGCTGGAATTATATTTTTCCTAGACTGCAAAGAGAGCTTTAAGTATTTCCCTGCTGAAAGCAATTTTA
Source organism: Nycticebus coucang (assembly GCF_027406575.1). Lineage (NCBI taxonomy): Eukaryota > Metazoa > Chordata > Mammalia > Primates > Lorisidae > Nycticebus > Nycticebus coucang. The sequence continues at coordinate 100,537,648 of NC_069783.1, read as the reverse complement.
CTAATTTTGTTTATTCTTTTTCTATTATGAAACACACCATCTATTTAATTCTCCCTCCTCAGTGTTTATATATTGTTAAAATTGTGTATAAGGTAAAATCTCAAAAAATAAGGATGTTGGGAGGTTAGGCTGTGGATTATAATTAATGCAATACGCTGGTTAACTGAAGATTAAAATAGAAAGACTCCCATTTTCACCTTGATGTTGAAAATGGTTTTACAAAAGCAGGTTCTATCTAGATAGGTAGATAGATAGCAGGTTCTAAGTAAATTGACATTTTATTGCATCTGTCCTTTAGAAAAGGCCTAAGGTATTGCTTCCTCCTTAAAAGGTCAGACCTTAACAACTGTGGAAAAGGTCTGTGGATTGTGAATATTTCCTCGCCAAGGAAAGAGCTGGATTTGATGACACTGTGGTATGCCAGTCTTTCATTTTTGAGACTGTAGGTTGCCTGTTAGTCACATTTTCTTGCCTCAATCTTTTGAGCTGCTTCAGAAGGCAATTTCATTGTTGCCCTTCCTGTAAGCCCTAACTCAGAATAGGCTAGATTCATGACGTGGTAATGAACAACTCCAAATCTCAATGGTTTAGCACCTTAAAATTTATTTCTTGCTCCTTGGTCAAAGCCCTTTATCCTCTATGGCCAGCTTTAGTCTGTGCGAGATTCGGGGATACAGAAGTTCATCAAAGTCAGAATCTTTATAGGACAAGGCCACCACCCTTGCCACCAAAGCAGAAGAAAGACATTAGAGAATTGCACATGGGCTCTCTGCTGCCACAGGTGGGAAGTGATCTACTCATTCTTTCTGCCCACATATCTTTGGCTAGATCTGGTCTCACCAGTTACCTTGGACTGGTAGGTGTAGCTTCATGTGCCCCATAAGGAAGAATTTGAAACAAATAAGGTGAACATGTAGCACCATCGCTTCCACATCAGTCTTTTCAAGCACTGAGTGAAAAGAAGTTAATGCCTTTTATGGAGAGGTCTGAGAACTTGACAAACAGTATATTCTACTGAACAAAGGTCATTGCTTGGTCTTCACATAACCTGTTTAAAGTCACAGGTATGCACTCTACATCTATGCAACCAGAACATCTGGAGTAAGAGCCCAGGAATCTGCATTTTACCAACCTCTCTGCAAAGTCTTCTGCACATGTAACTTTGCAAAATACTATGTGGGATGCTCTTGAAAAAAAGAGGGAGTTCTACTGCCAAAGAAATTTAAAAACACTGAATTCTGTATTGCCCACTTGGTTATTCACAAAACTCTTTAATATGTAAAAGACTTTGATCAAGAGCCTTTAGAGCAGTGGTTCTCAACCTTCCTAATGCTGCGACCCTTTAATACAGTTCCTCATGTTGTGGTGACCCCTAACCATAAAATTATTTTCATGAAGGAGCAACGAAAATAATTTTATGGTTGTGGATCACCACAACATGAGGAACTATATTAGGGTCGCGGCATTAGGAAGGTTGAGAACCACTGCTTTTGAGAGACTTCCAATCACAGCTGCATGTAGAAGGTTGGGAATCCCTGTCTGGAAAAATGCGTGTAATTCTGGATAGTATTTTCTGAGATAACAATTTCAGGATGCTAGAAATCAAACAAAGGTGGACAATAAATGTGCTAGAATTTTAAGGGTCTGTGGCCTTAATGCCCAGGGCTGCTGCTGTATCCTGTCCACAGCTGTGTTCGCAGGTGGGGCAGATTGACAAATGTGGAGCTGACTGTAAAAAATAGCTGCTTTATTGCCAGAATGGACACTCACCCTATGACTGGCCAAAAGTGGCGGACTCAGTTGGAATGAAATGAAGAAGGTGACAAGAACTCTCCTTGACCAAGTTGTAGTTGGCTTCTCTGTACTCTCTCCTCAAGTAGGCCTCATCCTTGGGCTTTGTCTCCAGGACTGTGCAGCTCTTAGTTTTATTGAGAATCCTACTAAGTTAGTTTAGCACGAATCTTCCACCATGATATCTGATCATGTTCAATATCTGATCAAATTCCTCATTCTTATTATCGCTCAGGTGATACCTGATCACTCTGGCCTGCCTTCAACAAGAATTCCTAGGTCCTGTTAACAAGAACTGTTAACTTACTCTTGATGTCTCTCTCCTCTTAGTAATTTTCCATCCAACAACTCCCCCAACCCTCCTGCTTAGCTATAAATCCCCAGCTGTCCTTGCTGTATTTGGAATCGAGCATAATTCTATCCTGAGGTCTCTTGTCCTGTATTGAAATAGTTCCTGAATAAATCAGTTTTTACTGCTTTGACTAATGCCCAGTACTGGTTACTTTTACCAAGGTAAGCTGAGAGCTTCACTAGCTTGAGATTGGGGACCTGATTTAGTCAAGCAATGAGCCAACCAGAAATTAAACAGGGAAATTCTGGAAAAGAGAAAACTACAGAAGAACTAAGAGGAAAACTGGAAAACTATTCAGCTTGGGGGAAACTTATGATAGCCCAACAAGAAGTAAAAGCACAGAGACACTTGAGATACGGCAGCAAATTATGATGCATTCTCCCACCTACACACAGGTCCCTCAGCAGAAGGTGTTTAAGCCTTACAGACTCAGGCTGTTTGAGCACTGCCTAAAACATTGGCTGATCATAGGAGCAGCCCTTAGAAAAGGCAGGCCAAAAAAATATAAAGAATAAAACTCTTAGTAGTGACATATCTGGCATACCATGGGGAGACCAACTCTAGGGTTTAAATCTAGGCAATGATGAACAACAATAATCCTAAAAAAAATAAAATAGAATCTAGAATTGCTACTATATATAAAATGCCCTCTTTTAGTTTAAAAAATCACTGGACTATAAAGAAGAAAACAAAAAAACATAGCTCATACTGACAAAGAAAAAGAAGTAGATATATACTGACTCTGAATGGGCATGGATTTTGGATTTAATAAAGATTTCAAAGTATGTTATAAATATGCTTAAACAATTAAAGAAAATATGACAATGACTCAACAGAATCTTCACAGTGAAACAGAAACTTTTAAACAATTAAAAGTTAATTCTAAAGTAGAAAATAATAACCAAAATGAAATAGTCCCTTAGATGGGCTCAACAATAGATTCCAGACGGCAGAAGAATATATCAATGAACTCAAAGATTAATCAATAAAACTATCCAGTTTGAAGAAGAGGAAGAAAAAGTATTGAAGAAAAGGGAACAGAGCCTCAGAGATCTATAGGATAACATCACCTATACTAGGATAAAAAAAGGGAGAAATAAGCTGATCCAATATTTGGAAAAATAATTGCTAAAAATTTTACAATTTGTAGGAAAAATTATTTCCTGACTATCAGCATAGACTGTCTTTCTGCTTGAGAGACCTTAAAGAGTCACAAGAATGGCACATGAGTTGTGTGCATGCAGAAGGGCAGAAAACCGACCAAGATAGATTGTATACGTGAGGTGTGGCAATAGCAGGCCAAATAGTTTGGGTAAAGATTCTCTGGATTCCGAAGGTCTCTTGACACTGGAGGCTAAGGTTGTGCTCAAGGTCCGCAGATTGCAAAAGTAAGTTGGAATTATTCTGACATATTCCATATCCCCTCCTTTATGCCTGATACCTGATAACTTTTAACTACTTTTTCCTACTTTATGACAATAAATACAGACTCAAGGTTTGCTTGAAATGACTCCATCCTGCAAGCTCCTCAGTCCCCTTGCACAGATTCTGTGTCAAGCCTCTTTATTCCTCCTGCCAAAACTCAACAATTTGATGGAAAACATTAATCCATAGATTTAAGATGTCCAACAATCCTCACATAGAAAAAAAGAAATTCCTTACCTAGACAGATAATCATACAATTTTAATCAAAAGAAACGAGAAAATTCTGAAAGCAGCAAAAGAAAACAGCTTCTCATATATAGTGGACCATGGATAAGATTAACATCTATCTTCACATAAGAAACGGTGGAGGCATGGAATTACAAAGTGCTGAAAGTCAGCTGTCAACCAAAAACTATGTCCAGTAAATCTCTTCTTCAAAAATGAAGGTGAAATTAAGACATTACCAGATGAACAAAAACTGAGATAATTCATTGCTAGCATAACTGTTCTATAAGAAATACAATAGAAGTTATTCTGAATAAAAGAAAATATATCTACAAAAATGCATAAAGAACACAAGAAATGGTAAATATGTGAGCAAATACAGGACATTGTTTCTCAATTCCTTTAACAAATGTAATATTGTTTAAGGTAATAATTATAACATTGTATTGTTGAGTTTATAATATACATAAATGTAATATATACGATGATCATAGCACCCCACAAAAGGAGAGAAAATGGACTTATACTGGTGTGAAGTTGCTATATATTGTTGAATTTAAATTGGTACTAACCTGAAGATTATGATACATTAAAGATGTATATTACAATTCTAAGAGCAACCACTAAAAATAAATGAATAAATAAATAATGAAAACCACAACTGAAAATAGTGAAGATACACCTACAGTTGACTTTACCTAACAAATAATGCAAACTAATCATCTGTACTCATATATTAATCTGAAATAAAAAAAAAAAAAACTAAAAAGATACACCTACCAATACTTGTTTAACACAAAAGAAGAGAGTAAAAAGGAACAGATGCCCTGCACTATCTTTGCAACTTTTCTGTATTTATAACTGTTCTGGTCATAGTGGAGAAAATAACAGATAGGAAGGCAGGAGAGGAGAAGGCTATAAAGTCACAGTGAGCTGGAGCTGCTAGAGGATCTGAAAAAGAGGCAGAAAAGCCTGTGAAACCTAAAATTTCTTTCTTTCTTTCCTTTCTTTCTTTCTTTTTTTTATTAAATCATAGCTGTGTACATTAATGAGATCATGGGGCACCATAAACTGGTTTTATAGACTGTCACATTTTCATCACACTGGTTAGCATAGCCTTCCTGGCATTTTCTTAGTTATTGTGTTAAGACATTTATATTCTACATTTACTAAGTTTCACATGTACCCTTGTCAGATGCATCGCAGGTGTAATCCCGCCAATCACCCCCTTCCACCCATCTTCCCTCTCCCCCTCCCCCTATTCTTAGGTTATAACTGGGCTATAGCCTTCATGTGAAAGCCATACATTAGTTTTATAGTAGGGCTGAGTACATTGGATACTTTTTCGGCCATTCTTGAGATACTTTACTAAGAAGAATATGTTCCAGCTCCATCCATGTAAATATGAAAGAGGTAAAGTCTCCATCTTTCTTTAAGGCTGCATAATATTCCACAGTATACATGTACCACAGGTTGCTAGTCCATTTATGGGTCAATAGGCACTTCTTCAATAGGAAGAAGTCATGGGCTTCTTCCATGACTTAGCAATTGTGAATTGGGCTGCAGTAAACATTCTGGTACAGATGTCTTTGTTATATTGTGATTTTTGGTCTTCTTGGTATATACCTAGTCCAGGAATTATAGGATTGAATGGCAGGTCTATTTTTAGATCTCTAAATATTCTCCAAACATCCTTCCAAAAGGAACGTATTACTGTACATTCCCGCCAGCAGTGTAGAAGTGTGCCCTTTTCTCCACATCCACACCAACATCTCTGGTTTTCGGATTTTGTTATGTGAGCTACTCTTACTGGGGTTAGGTGATATCTCAAAGTAGTTTTGATTTGCATTTCTCTGATGATTAAGGATGATGAGCTTTTCTTCATGTGTCTGTAGATCGTGCGTCTGTCTTCTTTAGAGAATTTTCTCTTCAAGTCCTTTGCCCACCCTGAGATGGGATCACTTGTTCTTTTCTTGCTTATACGTTTGAGTTCTCTGCGGATTCTGATTATTAAACCTTTGCCGGAGACATAACCTGCAAATATCTTCTCCCATTCTGAGGGCTGTCTGCTTGCTTTATTTACTGTGTTTTTGGCTGTGTAGAAGCTTTATTGTTTGATCAGGTCCCAGTAGTGCATTTTTGATGCTGCTTCAATTGCCCGGGGGGTCCTCCTCAAAATATTCACCCAGACCAATTTCTTCAAGAGTTTTCTCTGCACATTCTTCTAGTATTTTTATAGTTTCATGTCTTAAGTTTAAATCTTTAATCCAGTGAGGGTCTATTTTAGTTACTGGTGAAAGGTGTGGGTCCAGTTTCAGTCTTCTACAGGTTGCCAGCCAATTCACCCAGCACCATTTGTTAAATGGGGAATCTTTTCCCCACTGAATGTTTTTTTTTTTTTTTGCAGAGACAGCGTCTCACTTTATGGTCCTCGGTAGAGTGCCATGGCATCACACAGCTCACAGCAACCTCCAACTCCTGGGCCTAAGTGATTCTCTTGCCTCAGCCTCCCAAGTAGCTGGGACTACAGGCGCCCGCTACAACGCCCAGCTATTTTTTGGTTGCAGTTCAGCTGGGGCCAGGTTTGAACCTGCCACCCTCGGTATATGGGGCTGGTGCCTTACCGACTGAGCCACAGGCGCCATCCCCACTGAATGTTTTTAATTGGCTTGTCAAAGACCAAATAACGGTAAGTAGCTGTATTCATCTCTTGGTTCTCTATTCTGTTCCATACTGTACCTCTCTGTTTTTGTGCCAGTACCATGCTGTTTTGATCACTATCAATTTATAGTATAGTCTGAGGTCTGGTAATGTGATTCCTCCTGCTTTGTCTTTATTTTTGAGTGGCAACTTGGCTATTTAAGTTTTTTTTTCTGATTCCATATAAAACGAAGTATTATTTTCTCAAGATCTTTAAAATATGACAGTGGAGCTTTAATAGGGATTGCATTAAAATTTTAAATTGCTTTGGGTAGTATGGACATTTTAACAATGTGGATTCTTTCCAGCCATGAGCATGGTATGTTTTTCCATTTTTTAACATTTTCAGCTATTTCTTTTCTTAGAGTTTCATTGTTCCACTTATAGAGAAATTTTACATCCTTTGTTAGATAAACTCCCAAAAAGTTCATCTTCTTTGGCACTACTGTGAATGGAATAGAGTCCTTAACTGTTTTTTCAGCTTGACTATTGTTGGTATATATCAAGGCGACGATCTATGAGTGTTGATTTTGTAACCTGAGACGCTGCTGTATTCCTTGATCACGTCTAAGAGTTTTGTAGTAGAATCCCTGGTATTTTCCAGATATATAAATATATCATCTGCAAAGAATGAAAGTTTGATCTCTTCTGACCCTATATGGATACCCTTGATTGCCTTTTCTTCCCTAATTGCGATTGCTAAAACTTCCATTACAATGGAATGGAGTGGAGACAATGGGCAGTCTTGTATGGTTCCTGATCTCAGTGGAAATAATTTCAATTTAACTCCATTCAATATGATGTTGGATGTGGGTTTGCTGTTGATGGCCTCTATCAGTTTAAGAAATGTCCCTTCTGGAAAAAAAATCCTTTTATCATAAGGACACTTGTACTAGACTGTTTATTGCAGCTCAATTTACAATCGCCAAAATTGGAAACAGCCTAAATGCCCACTAACTCAGGAATGGATTAAAAAGCTGTGGTATATGTATACCATGGAATACTATTCAGCCATTAAAAAAATGGAGACTTTACATCCTTTGTATTAACCTGGATGGAAGTGGAAGACATTATTCTTAGTAAAGCATCACGAGAATGGAGAAGCATGAATCCTATGTACTCAATTTTGATATGAGGACAATTAATAACAATTAAGGTTATGTGGGAGTGAAGCAGAAAGAGGAATGGAGGGAGGGGGGTGGAGCCTTGGTGTGTGTCACACTTTATGGGGGCAAGACATGATTGCAAGAGGGACTTTACCTAAGAATTGCAATCAGTGTAACCTGGTTTACTGTACCCTCAATGAATCCCCAACAATAAAAAAAAAAATCAGTGAACAAGGCTATGTGCCAATAAAACTTTATTTATAGATACTGGAAAAAAAAAAGAAATGTCCCTTCTATACCAATTTTCTTAAGTGTTCTGATCATGAATGGATGCTGGATATTATCAAAAGCTTTTTCTGTATCCATTGAGAGAATCACATGGTCTTTTGTTTTTAATTTGTTTATGTGCTGAATTATACTTATGGATTTACGTATATTGAACCAGCCTTGAGACCCTGGGGTAAAATGGACTTGGTCGTGATGTATAATTTGTTTGATGTGTTGCTGGATTCTGTTTGTTAGGATCTTGTTGAATATTTTTGCATCTATATTCATTAGTGATATTGGGCTATAATTTTCTTTTCTTGTTGGGTCTTTTCCTGGTTTGGAGATCAGGGAGATGTTTGCTTCATAGAATGAGTTGAGTAGTATTCCTTCTTTTTCTACCTTTTGGAACAGGTTGAGTAATATAGGTACTAGTTCCTCTTTAAAGGTTTGGTAGAATTCTGACGTGAAGCCATCTGGTTCTGGGCTTTTCTTTTTTAGGGAGATTTTGTATGGTGGATGCTATTTTGGAACTTGATATAGGCCTGTTCAACATTTCCACTTGATTCTGGCTAAATCTTGGCAGGTGAAACACTTCCAAGTATCGGTCAATTTCCTTCAGATTTTCATATTTTGGAGAATAACGTTTCTTGTAATATTCATTAAGGATTTTTTTTAATTTCTGAGGAATCTGTTGTTATTTTGTCTTTGTTGTTTCTGATTGATAAAATTAGAGACTTTACTCTTTTTTTCTTGGTTAGGTTAGCCAAAGGTTTATGTATTTTATTGACCTTTTCAAAAAACCAACTTCTTGATTTATTGATCTGTTGTATAATTCTTTGGTTTTCAATTTCATTTAATTCTGCTCTAATTTTGGTCATTTATTTTCTTCTACTGGGTTTGGGGTTGGAATGTTCTTCCTTTTCCAGTTGCTTGAGATGTCCCATTAAGTTGTTAACTTCCTCTCTTTCTGTTCTCTTGAGGAAGGCTTGCAGTGCTATAAATTTCCCTGTTAGGACTGCCTTTGCGGTAACCCTGAGGTTCTGATAATTCGTGTCTTCATTGTCATTTTGTTCCAAAAATATGGCAATTTCCTTCTTAATCTCATCTCTGACCCAGTTATCATTCAGCATAACGTTATTTAACTTCTATGTTTTTGTATGAGTATGCAGATTCCTGTCACTACTGAGTTCAACTTTTATTCCATGATGGTCCGAGAAGATGCAAGGAATAATTTCTATTCCTTTAAATTTACTGAGGTTAGACTTGTGACCTAAGATGTGATCAATTTTGGAGTATGTTCCGTGGGCTGATGAGAAGTATGTGTATTCAGTTTTGTTGGAATGAAATGTTCTGTAGATGTCTGCTAAGTCCAAATGTTGGATGGTTAGGATTAAATTTCTTTGCTCAGCTTCTTATTGGAGGATCTATCCAACAGTGCCAAAGAAGTGTTGAAATCTCCGACTATTATGGAGCTGGAGGAAATCAAGTTGCTCATGTCTGTTAGAGTTTCTCTTATAAATTGAGGCGTATTCTGGCTGGCTGCATAAATATTAATAATTGAAATCTCACCATATCGAGTATTACCCTTAACAAATATGAAGTGACCATTCCTATCCTTCCTTACTTTTGTTGGTTTAAAGCCTATTGTGTCTGCAAATAGTATTGCAGCACCTGCTTTTTTTCTGATTACCATTTGCCTGAAATATGGATGACCATCCTTTCACCCTGAGTCTATATTTATCTTTTAAGGTAAGATGTGACTCTTGTATGCAGCAAATATCTGGCCTAAGTTTTTGTATCCAGTCAGCTAACTTGTGCCTCTTTAGAGGACAGTTTAAGCCGTTCACATTAATGGAGAATATTGATAAGTCTGGTAAAATTTTGTGTATCGAGTTTTTCAAAAGTCCAGTGGACATTTTTAATCCTTTCACCACTGTGGAAGTTGGAGTTTGATCAAAAGTTTCTGAGTAAGTTTACTTTTGTGGTAGAGGATTGGGCTGGTCATTATGGAGGATAGGTCTGAGAATATCCTGAGGAGCTGGTTTGGTTATGGCAAATTTCTTCAACATATGAATGTCATTAAAGTATGTAATTTCTCCATCACAAATGAAATTCAGTTTAGCTGGATACAGGATCTGGGCTTGAGAGTTATTTTGATTTAGGAGATTAAAAGTCGATGACCACCCTCTTCTGCCTTCAAAGGTTTCAGCAGAGAGATCTGCAGTCATTCTAATATTCTTCCCTTTGTAAGTAATGGATTTCTTACATCTGGCTGCTTTCAGAATTTTCTACTTCATATAAACTTTAGTGAAGTTAATTATGATATGCCTGGGGGATGTCTTATTCAGATTGAGTCATGCTGGGGTTGTGAAACTGTCTGCTATCTGAATTTCAGAATCTCTTGGCATGTCTGGAAAATTCTCTTTCATAATTTCATGGAGAAGGGCCTCTGTGCCTTGTGAGGTCACTTCATCACCTTTAGGGATTCCAATGAGGCAGATATTAGCCTTCTTCCAATTATCCCAGAGTTCTCTGAGAGAATGATCCATTTTTGCTGTCCATTTCTCTTCCTCTTTGAGAGTTTGGGAGCATTCAAAGGCTTTGTCTTCAATGTCAGAAATCCTTTCTTCTGCTTGGTCCAGTCTGTTACTGAGGGATTCTACTGTATTTTTCAGATCTTTGAGGGCTGCAAATTCTTGGTTCAGTGTGTCAAAATCTTTGGTGGCTTTGTCTTTAAATTCGTTGAATTCTTGAGACAACTTTTGAATTTCTCCTCAAATTTCTAATTCCAACTTTTGAATTGCTCCTCTAATTTTTAATTTCAAATTTTCCTCCATTTCATTAATCTTGTTTGCAATTCAAATTCTGAATTTGATTTCTGACATCTTAGCCAGCTGTTTATGAATCTTCATAAAGATCGTCAGTTACATCTGCCATATCTTTCCTTGGGGCAGTTGATCTATTCTGGTTATTCATGTTACCAGTGTTTTTCCACTGATTCTGCCCCATGATTATTTTACACCATTTGACTTTTCCCCTGGAGCTTTGTCAAGGACCTGTACAGTGCTATGGCCTAATAAACTTGGGATCTGTTGGGTTTGGTGGGGCTAAGTGGTTCTGTCTTGTTTTCAGCTGGATTCTGTTTGACTCTAGTGAAACAGTTACTCTGGGTTGAAGTCTCAGCTGTGGAGAAATACCAGCCATTAAGTCATCCCACCCCCAATAGGTAATTGGAAAAGGAAAATCAAACCTTCCTACAACCACACACCCAGGGTACCACTTGGATAGTCCTCATGCGATTGGCTCAGTTCAAAATGTTCAAATCAATTGTGTCAGTCAGCACCTGTCTCAGGTGGGAGAGTTTAAAAGGTCTCTGGCAACTAGATTGCAGGGATCTGCTGACAAAAAAATATGACTTGCTCCGGTACTCTGTGAAGTCAGGAGGACCCACCCAGCAAATAGATTAGTCTGGGAAGGTTGATGACTCCTTCCCCACCTTTCACCTCTGTCACACCCTGTCACTGATAACCCCACAGGGCTGTGACCCAGTTGCCTCCAATGAGCAGATACTCCAGGGGTTTGCACCTGCCTGAATCACAAGGAAATCTATATCTGCTCAGTCATGCCACTGCTCTCTGCCTCTATTCAGCAGGAAGAGGTGAGGCCTGACAACCTCGGGGGCTTGATGGGGGCTGGGGAGTGTTCATTCAGTTCCAGCCCTGCCTCTGATTGGTTTTACTGACAGAACAGAACAACTTTGTGGGAATTTGTTTCTGTTCCTGCTAAATTCCCCTGCAGAAAACAAGCTGTTTTGAGTTCCCAGAACCTGTGCCTCAGGCCCTGTCTGTGCTGCTGTATGGTCTCAGCTGTTTGTATTTGCAGCACGGTTACCTGTCATATCCAGCCTCTACCAGCCCTCCTTTGTTTAAGCTGATGGTCCCCTGGGGGCCGGGTGCATCTTATGCTCAGTAAAGCAGTCTTGTGGGTCAGCCCCACCCTGGAATCTCCAGTCTCTGTGCATGTGTTTTCTAGTCCCCGCGCTCCACCCAGACCGGTACCACCTCAGGCAAACCCTTTACTCATGGGGCCTGCATTTCTGTCCCACATTTGTTGCATGGTGGTTGCCACCTGAGAAGATGCCCAGCCTCCTCTGGTTGCCCAGAGAGACAGGGAGTGTGACCTCAGAATATCCAGGGGTGAGCCTTATTGTTGCCAAAAATGGCTGTTGTTCTGTGCCTTGGGGCACCGCTGCTCCGGCGTGATTCCCCCTCAGCCGACTGTCTTCTCCTCAGTCCCGTGCCACAGAATCAGCACTGACCAGCTGCAGTCCAGGCCCTGTCCACACCCCTCAAGAAATCACCCAAGAATCTGGACTCCAGACTTCAGAGTGAGAGTGTAGGGGAGTGCTGGGGGCTCAAAATTGCAAGTAGAGAATATATACAGTTTTATACAGTTTTATGCCTGGCAGGAGCATGCTCTGGCACCCTAGTAGGGGAGGCAGGTCCAGTTTTTAGAGGGTCTCTCCCACGGAGTATAGTGGGAGGAACTTTGAACTCTGCTCGTTTGTTTTTTGGGCACTCCGAGCCATTCTCTTGGGGGTGGGGTTTCCCGTTCACTTGATGAATTTTGTGCTTTTTATTTGTATCCTTGGGGTTGCAGCTCGCCTCAGCGGGGTTAATGTGCCTTCTTCAACCTTCTCTCTTGGTGCAGCTCTAATCCACCAGGTTACTTGCTAAATTTCTGTCCTTTAACTCTCCTTCTGGACAGAAGCCTCTGTGGAAAGCTGGCTTCATTCAGCCATCTTGTCTCTCCTAAAATTCTTTGTTCCAGTAATGGAGGGGAACATTCCAGCTGCAGCATTGAGAAGTGATCAGCTGGAAAAAATGCTGCAGACCTCCCAACACAACCTATAAAGATTTCCAAATTTTGATTTCTCAGACGTAGTCAGATGACAAAGAAAACATCAGCCATATCCATTAAACTTGGATCAAGGAAGCCTGATGAAAGTCTTCCAAACTGTTGCTCCAAAATTCTTTCAGGAACACGGGCTTACTCTTTTTTGTGTGTGTTTTTTGGCCAGGGCTGGGTTTGAACCCACCACCTCTGACATATGGGACCTGCACCCTACTCCTTGAGCCACAGGCGCCACCCAGGAACAGGGGCTTATAATGAAGATGAAGATAGTGAACCAAAGGCAACACTTCTAGAAGCAAAAATAAGGACGAAAAATATTGGAAGGGGCATGCCAATGTCAGCCAGATCAAATTTCTTCAATAAAGGAAAACATGGGTTTTGTGACAACCAGAAACTATGGGAATGAAACATAAAATCTTGTCTTAGAAATGTCTATGACCAAGGCAATTAAATAATGTGTTTTCAAATTGGGGTGTGGGATGGGTGTAAAGTTAAAAGGAAGTTTCCTATTTTATTTATTTATTTATTATTATTTTTTTTTATTATTTTTTTTTTTTTTGTAGAGACAGAGTCTCACTGTACCGCCCTCGGGTAGAGTGCCGTGGCGTCACACAGCTCACAGCAAACTCTAACTCCTGGGCTTACGCGATTCTCTTGCCTCAGCCTCCCGAGCAGCTGGGGAAGTTTCCTATTTTAAAGAATGGTACAAGACTATCCTTTAATCCAAGCCATTTTTATATTTCTTTCTTTCTTTTTCAGGTTTTCTTTTCTTTTTCCCCCCAAAGTATTAAGGGAGAACAAATCTTTTGGTTGCATGTATCACTTTTATAATTCTTGAGTTATGGCTATAACTGTGCCCATCACTCAAATAGTGTTCACTATACCCATTATATAGGTTTTTGCCCCTCTTTTCCTCCCTCCTCCCTCCTGCTTGATTTTCACTAAGTTTTATTTCCCTCTGTTTATTGGTGTGTGCTCATCAGTCAGTTCCAGTTTAGTAGTGACTATGTGTAGTTTTTGTTTTAATATTTTTGTGATACTACACTTAGATAATGGTCTCCAGTTCCATACAAATTGTTGCAAAGGCATTGCAACATTCTCATCCTTTTACATGGCTTGGTAATTCTCCATAGTGTTCATAAATCACATTTTGTTAATCCACTCATAAATTGATGGGCACTTGTGTTGATTACACATCTTTGCAATGTGAATTGTGCTGCACTAAACATTCAAGTGCAAGTGTCTTTTTGATAAAATGACTTCTTTTTCTTTGGGCAGTTACTCAGTAGAGGGATTTCTGGATCAAATGGTAGAGATACTTTTAGTTTTTTGAGGAATCTCCATACCTTTCCATAGAGGTTGTCCTAATTTGAAGTCTCACCAATAGTGTATAATTCCTTTTCTCTGCATCCTTGCCAACATGCATTGTTTTTGAACTTTTTATAAAAGCCATTCTAAGGGGTAAGGCAATATCTCATTGTGGTTTTGATGGGCATTTCCCTGATGATTAATGACACTGAGCATTTTTGCCTATGTTTATTGGCCATTTGTCTTTCTTTTTCTGAAAATCTCCTGTTTATGTCATTTACCCACTTTCTAATGAGGTTTTTTGTTTATTTTGTTTTGTGTTTTGATGATTTGCTTGAGTTCTTTGGAGATCCTGGGTATTAGCCCTTCATTGGAGGTATACCTTGTGAATATTTTCTCCCATTCTGTAGGTTGTAGGGTGTCTATTTGCTCTGTTGATTATTTCGTTAGCTTTTTTGTTTAATCACATCTCATTTATTTGTTTTTGTTGTTGCATTGACTACCATTGGGGTCTTAGTCATAATTTTTTTGCCTAAGCCAATATCTAGAAGAGTTTCTCCCACATTTTTCTCTAGAATCAATATGTTTTCACACCTCAGATTTAAGTCTTTTATCCATCTTGAATTAATTTTTGTGAGTGGTTATAGATTAGGGTCCTGTTTCATTCTTCTGCATGTGACTATCCAGTTTTCCCAGCACCATTTATTGAATAGGAATTCGTTTCCCCGGCAAGCATTGTTATCTGCTTTTCTAAAGATCAGTTGGCTGTAGATAGATGGTTTTATAACTGGGTTGTCAATTCTGTCCCATTGGTCTATATCTCTGTTTTTGTATCAGTACCCTGCTGTTTTGGTTACTGTAACCTTGGAGTATAGTTTGAAGCCTGATAATAAGATACCTGAAGATTTGTTCTTTTTGCTTGGGATTTCCTTAGATACTTGGGCTATTTTCTAGTATCTAATGAAGCACAGAATTAATTTTTCTAGATCTGTGAAATATGATGTTGGTATTTTGATAGGGATTACATTGAATCTGTAAATTGATTTGGGTAGTATGGACATTTTAGTAATGTTGATTTTACCAACCCACGAGCAAGATATATTTTTTCATTTGCTGACATCCTCTGTGATTTCTTTCCTTGGTGTTTCATAGTTCTTGTAGAGTTCTTTCACCTCCTTGGTTATGTATATCCCTAGGAATTTTATTTTCTTTGTGGCTATTGTGAATGGTATTGAGTTTTTTATTTGACTCTCAGCTTGATTGTTAATAGTATATAGAAATGCTACTTATTTATGCACATTGATTTTTTCATCTAAGACTATGATGAATTTATTTATCAATTCCAGGAGTCTCTTGGTAGAGTTTTTGGGGTTTTCTAGATACAAGATCATGTTGTCAGTGAAAAGTGATGGCCTTCTCTTTCTTGATTTGGATCCCCTGTATTTCTTTATCTTGTCTGATTGCTCTGGCTAGAATCTCCAGCACTATATTGAATAGAGGTGGTGACAGTGGATGTCTTTATCTTATTTCATTTCTTAGAGGGAATGTTTTCAACTTTGTCCCATTCAGCAGGATGTTGGCTGTGGATCTGCCATGTATGGGTTTATAATTTTGAGAGATGTTACTTCTATGCCTAGTTAATTGAGGGGTTTTTTTCATGAAAGGGTGTTAGATTTTGTTGAATTCTTTTTGTGCATCTATTGAGATGACAATATTGTTTCTGTTTCTACAGTGAATCACATTTGTGGATTTATGTATGTTGAGCCCATCCAATTGTGCTAAATTATTTTTTTGATGTGCTGTTGAATTCAGTTTGCTAGTATTTTATTGAGATTTTAGCACCTACAGGCAGTTCCTGAGTTACAAACACCCAACTTACGTACAATTTCCACTTTTTCTTTAATTTTTTTTTTTATTGTTGGGGATTCATTGAGGGTACAATAAGCCAGGTTACACTGATTGCATTTGTTAGGTAAAGTCCCTCTTGCAATCATGTCTTGCCCCCAAAAGTTGTGGCACACACCAAGGCCCCACCCTCCTCCCTCCTTCCCTCTCTCTGCGCTTCCTTTCCCCACCACTCCCTCCTTCTTTCTCTCTCTGCTCTCCCCTTCCCCCACCCCCACCATGACCCTAATTGTCATTAATTGTCCTCATATCAAAACTGAGTGCATAGGATTCATGCTTCTCCATTCTTGTGATGCTTTACTAAGAATAATATCTTCCACTTCCATTCAGGTTAATACAAAGGATGTAAGTCTCCATTTTTTTAGTGGTTGAATAGTATTCCAGGCTGTACATATACCATAGCTTGTTAATCCATTCCTGGGTTGGTGGGCTTTTAGGCTGTTTCCACTTTTTGGCGATTGTAAATTGAGCTGCAATAAACAGTCTAGTACAAGTGTCCTTATGATAAAAGAAATTTTTTCCTTCTTGGTAGATGCCCAGTAATGGGATTGCAGCATCAAATGGGAGGTCTAGCTTGAGTGCTTTGAGATTTCTCCATACTTTCTTCCAAAAAGGTTGTATTAGTTTGCAGTCCCACCAGCAGTGTAAAAGTTTTCCCTTGTCTCTACATCCATGCCAGCATCTGCAGTTTTGAGATTTTGTGATGTGGGCCATTCTCACTGGGGTTAGATGGTATCTCAGGGTGGTTTTGGTTTGCATTTCTCTAATAGATAGGGATGATGAACATTTTTTCATATGTTTGTTATCCATTGATCTGTCTTCTTTAGAGAAGGTTCTAGTCATGTCTCTTGCCCATTGAAATATGGGATTGTTGGCCTTTTTCATGTGGATTAATTTGAGTTCTCTATAGATCCTAGTTATCGAGCTTTTGTCTGATTCAAAATATGCAAACATCCTTTCCCATTGTGTAGGTTGTCTATTTGCTATGGTTGTTGTCTCCTTAGCTGTACAGAAACTTTTCAGTTTAATGAAGTCCCATTTGTTTATTTTTGTTGTTGTTGCAATTGTCACAGCAGTCTTCTTCATGAAGTCTTTCCCCAGGCCAATATCTTCCAGTGTTTTCCTATGCTTTCTTTGAGGATTTTTATTGTTTCATGCCTTAAATTTAAGTCCTTTATCCATCTTGAATCAATTTTTTGTGAGTGGGGAAAGGTGTGGGTTTCATTTCCTGGTTTTCTATTCTATTCTAAGTGTCTATGTCTCTACTGTTGTGCCAGTATCAATACTGTCTTGACCACTATGGCTTTGTAGTACAGCCTAAAATCTGGTATGCTGATGCCCCCAGCTTTATTTTTATTACCAAGAACTTCCTTAGTTATACGGATTTTTTTCTTCTTCTGTACAAAACACAGAATCATTTTTTCCAAATCTTGAAAGTATGATGTTGGCGTTTTAATAGGAATGGCATTGGATAGGTAGATTGCTTTGGGAAGTATAGACATTTTAACAATGTTGATTCTTCCCAGCCATGAGCATGGTATGTTCTTCCATTTGTTAATATCCTCTGCTATTTCCTTTCTGAGGATTTCATAATTTTCTTTATAGAGGTCCTTCACCTTGTTCGTTAGGTACATTCCTAGGTATTTCATTTTCTTTGAAACTGTGGTGAAGGGAGTTGTGTCCTTAAGTAGCTTCTCATCTTGACTGTTATTGGCGTATACAAAGGCTACTGACTTGTGGACATTGATTTTATATCCTGAGACATTACTGTATTTTTTTTATGACTTCCAGGAGTCTTGTGGTTGAGTCTTTAGGATTCTCTAAGTACAAGATCATGTCGTCAGCAAAGAGGGAGAGTTTGACCTCCTCTGCTCCCATTTGGATTCCCTGTATTTCCTTGTCTTGCCTAATTGTATTGGCTAGAACTTCTAGCACTATGTTGAATAGTAAAGGTGACAGAGGACAACCTTGTCTGGTTCCAGTCCTAAGAGGAAAAGCTTTCAGTTTTACTACATTCAGTAAAATATTAGCTGTGGGTTTGTCATAGATAGCTTCAATCAGTTTCAGAAATGTGTCACCTATGCCTATACTCTTCAGTGTTCTAATTAGAAAAGGATGCTGGATTTTATCAAATGCTTTTTCCGCATCTATTGAGAGGATCATATGATCTTTATTTTTGCCTCTGTTAATATGGTGGATAACATTTATGGACTTGCATATGTTAAACCAGCCTTGCATCCCTGGGATGAAACCTACTTGATCATGATGTATGAGTTTTTTTATGATAAGCTGTAATCTTCTGGCTAGGATTTTGTTGAGAATTTTTGCATCTATATTCATGAGTGAAATTGGTCTGAAATTCTCCTTTGTAGTTGGGTGATGTATGACTCACACTTAACAAATGGAGGTCATTATACATAATAGGCAAATGTACCTGTTCCCATTTACACACAAATTTAACTTAAGAACAAACCTAGAGAACCTGTCTCATTTGTAACATGGTGACTGCCTATAAATCAATAAGGGATATTGGTCTGTAGATTTCTTTACTTATTGTGTTCTTTCCTGGCTTTGGTATCAAGGTGATAATGGCTTCATAAAATCTGTTGGTGAAAATTCCCTCTTTTTCTATGTTATGGAATAATTTCTGTATTATGAGTAATAGCTCTTCTTTGTAAGCATGGTAGAGTTTGGCTGTGAATCCATATGATTTGGGCTTTTTTGCTAGAAACTTGGTTTTTATTATTGCTTTTGATTTTGTTGTCCATTATTGGTCTGCTCAAGAGTTCTATTTCTTTCCTGATTGAGTCTTCAGAGGTGGTGTGTTTCAATGAATTTGTCCATTTTCTCTGTGTTTTCTCATTTATGTGCATAAACATTTTCATAGTATTCATGGGTGATATTTTGAATTTCTTTGGTATTGGTTATAATGCCTCCATTTTCATTTTGATTTTTAATTCATTTCATTTTAACCAGCCTACTTGGGTCCTTTCTTTCCTATTTTTGGTTAATATAGCAAGAGGTCTACCAATTTTATCTTTTCAAAGAACCAAATTTTTCTTCTGTTGATCCTCTATTTTGTTTTCCATTTCATTAAGTTCTGCTCTGGCCTATGTTATTTCCTTTCTTCTGATGGCTGTGGGTTTGTCTGTCTCTTCCTGTTATAGTTCCTTGAGATGTGGCCTTAACTTGTTAATTTGAGATCCTTCTTTTTTTTAATGTATGCATTTAAGGTATGAATTTTCCTTTGTAAGGTTTTTGCTGAGTCCCATATATTTTGATAGCTTGTTCAGTTCAAAGAATCTTGATTTTCATTTTAATTTAGTCTTGATCTAATAATCATTCAGGAGCAGGAGCAGGTTTTTAAATTTTCATGTCTTTCTGTAGATTTGAGTGTTTCTCTTCTGATTAATTTCTAGTTTTATTCTATTATAGTCTGAGAAGATATATAATACGGTATGATTTGTTTTTTGAATTTGTTGCAGCTTTTTTTGTTTAGGATGAAATCAGTCTTGAAGAATGTCCGATGTGCCACCAAGAAGGACGTATATTCAGTAGTTTGGGTGTAGAATGTCCTGTAAATATCTGTTAGGTCCATTTGATTTAGAATCTAATTTAGATCCAGGGTTTGTTCATTTATTTTCTTCTTTGATGATTCTTCCAGCTCTGAGAGTAAGGTGTTCTACTTCTTGTTCTACTTCACAATTCCTTTCCATGAAGTCTCCAGCAGACTCCAGTATCTTTCCTTTCAAGCTACACCTGAGCTGTTCACATTCTCCTCCTTCTCTGTCTGAAACCCTTTCTTCCCTCTGGGATGATATGGCAACCATCTTTATAACCCCTCCCCACCAGGTTTTCTTTTTCTTTTTCATTGGGTAGTACACTAATGTATGAAAGTTTGAAATTAGAGGTAATGTATATTTTATAAACATATTTCAAGACAGCTGTTAATTGTGTTGTTTCATGTAATTAATTTCCAAAGGTTAACAGATAATAAAGAAATCAGAAATGGTACCTTTCAAAGAATTGCATTTTTTAAAGACATACTATGAGCACGTTAAAAGGGAAACAAAAAGTTTTTATCTATTTAAAATTGTGAGCATCCTCTCTACCTAAACTGTCTGGCTCTCAAGCATAGCCTTATAGAGAGAGGAATTATTCTATTGGAAGAAAAGTGTCACTGAACTATTGACTGAAAGTAAATTTAGATAACATTAAAATACAGCTTTGTTTTTTCCTTATAGGCATTTGTTTTGTTTTTAGTCACCACAAACTAGGTATTGCACTGCTATCAGTAGGTATTGACACTTAGCTCTTTTAAAAATAAATAAGTGTAAAATTTTTATGTTAAGAGACTATTTTAACATGGATGAAGTTTATTTTGAAAGAGGAGTGAAGGAACAAAACTAACATGAGATTACATAAAAAAGAAATAACAAAATGATAAAGGTAAATTCAATGTCATTGTTAAAACATTAACTGTACATGGGCTAAACATTATGATCAAAAGATATAGATTGTCAAAATGGATAAAAAAATGAAAATTCAATGGTATGCCATCCTCAAGAGTTAAACACATAATAAACTGGAATAAAGGGATAGAAAAATGTTTATTACGGAAAAAGAAATAGTAAGAGAGCTGGAATGGCTATATGGATATCAGACAATTTCAATTTAAGAAAGACATATTACTAAAAGTGAAGTGAAACATGTCATAATGATAAGACAGTCAATATGTTAGGAAATAACAACAATGGCCAATGTATATGCACAGGACAACAGAGCCTGGAATGATATGAAGCAAAATCTTAATAACGGAAATAAAAAATCAATTGACATTTATACTTAGAGATTCTAATACTTACCTCTCCATAATTAATGAAACAGTTAAACAGAAAAGTCATAAGTATATAGAAGTCTTGTTAACACTTATGAACCAACTTGACCTAAGTAGCAATTTGATCTACTGAACAACAGAAGAATACATAGTCTTCAAAAATTTGAGAGATCATCCAGGAGTTGGCAGATATTTTTCAGTAAAGGGCCAGATAGTAAATATTATAACCTTTGCATTCCATATATGGTCTCTATCACATATTCTTCTTTGTGTTTTTTGTTTGTTACAACTCTTTAAAAAATTAAAAACGAAGTTTACTAAGTGTAGAGTATAAGGGTTTGAACACAGTAATTAAGAAAATGCCATGAAGGCTATGTTAACTAGTTCGGTGAAAATACTTCAGACTGTATATGGAACCAGCACATTGTACCTCATGACTGCATTATTGTACACAGCTATGATTAAACTAAAAAACACACACACACATTTTAAACTTCCAGACTGTACTAAAATAGGACGCAAGTCAGATTTGGTCCATTGGTGAGAGTTAGCCAACTCTTGAGCTACAGTAAGCGAGGAAAAGAAAGAAAATACAAATTGACAAAATCAAGAGTGATAGAAGAAGCATCACAACAGACTCTACAGTAATTATTAATAAAATAATTAGAAGAAATTAGTAAAAGCAATTTTATGACAATATATTAGACAATTTTTGTGAAAAGAAAACTTCTTTTTTTTTTTAAGAGACAGAGTCTCACTTTATTGCCCTTGGTAGAGTGCTGTGGTGTCACAACTCATAGCAACCTCCAACTCCTGGGCTTAGGCAGTTCTCTGGCCTCAGCCTCCCAAGTAGCTGGGACTACAGGCACCTGCCACAACACCCAGCTATTTTTTTTTGTTGCAGTTTGGCAGGGCCAGGTTCAAACCTTCCACCCTTTGTATATGGAGCCAGCGCCCTACCCACTGAGTCTCAGGTGCCACCCCAAAGAAAACTTTTTAGGAAGAAATATTACAAAACTGGCTATAGTAAAAGGTTTTATTTTATTTTTAAAAATTTTATTTATTTATTTGTTTATGTATTTTAACATAGAGTCTCACTTTGTGCCATGGGTAGAGTGCCATGGTGTCATAGCTCACAGCAATCTGAAACGATTGGGGTCAGGTGATCTTATGGCCTCAGGCTCCTAAGTAGCTGGGACTATAGGCACCCACTAGAATGTCTAGCTAGTTTTTCTATTTTTAGTGGATATGGAGTCTAGCTTTTGCTCAGGCTGGTCTCAATCTCCTTAGCTCAGGTAATCCACCTCCCTCAGCCTCCCAGAGAGTTAGGATTACAGGAGTGAGCCATCACACCTGGCCTGAAATTTTTTTTTAACCGATTAGACTTTCATCAAGTAAAATAATTTGAATTAGAAATTTAAAATATGGCTTAGTTCCTGTAGCTCAGTGGCTAGGGTGCCAGCCACATACACTGAAGCTGGCGGGTTCAAATCCAGCCCAGGCCTGCCAAACAACAATGACAACTACAACCTAAAAATAGCCAGGCATTGTGACAGGTGCTTGTGGTCCCAGCTACTTGGGAGACTGAAGCAAGAGAATCACTTAAGCCCAAGAGTTTGAGGTTGCAGTGAGTTGTGATGTCATGGCACTCTACTAAGGGTGACATAGTGAAACTCTGTCTCAAGAAAATCAAAAAAGAAAGAAAGAAATTTAAAATCTTCACACACACACACACACACACACACACAAAAGCCCAGGTCCACCTGGCTTCCCTGGTGAATTCTATCAAACATTTAAGGAAGAAATAACACCTTACAAAGAGTCTTTCATAAAATAGAGAAGAGGGAAACATTTCCCAACTTATCTTTTTTATTTTATTTTTAATCATAGCTGTGTACATTAATGCAATTATGGGGTACAATGTGCTAGCTTTATATATAATTTGAAATACTTTCATCAAACTGGTTAACATAGCCTTCACTGGATTTTCTTATTGTGTTAAGATATTTATATTCTACCCTTAGTAGATTTAATACGTACCCTTGTAAAATGCACTGTAGGTGTGGTCCTACCAATTACCCTCCCTCCACCCATCCTCCCCTCTCTCTCTTCTTTCCCCTTCATCTTGGGCTATAGTTGGATTATAGCTTTCATCTGGAAGTGTGGGTGCTTATAAATTAGTTTCATAGTAGTTCCCAACTTATTTTTTGATGCTGGTAATTATCTCATACCAAAGCCATACAAAGATATGACAGAGAAAGACAACTACAGATCTTATTCCTCATACGTATTGATGCAAAATTCTTTTAAAAATTTAGCAAACTGAATCAAGCAGCACATGAAAAGGATTATATATTACAACTAAGTGGAATTTATCCCAGAAGTGCAACATTGGTTTAATATTTGAATATCACTTAATGTAATGCACCTATTAATAGAATAAAGGAAAAAACACACATCATGATCAAAAGTATGCAGAAAATTATATAACAAAATCCAACTTATTCATAATAAAATTCTCACTAAACCAGCAATAGAAGAGAATCTCTTTAACCTAGTAAAGAACATCTCCAAAGGGCCATAGCTAATATGAAACTCAGTGGTAAAAGACAAGAGTTGTTCCCTAAAATTGGGGAGAAGGTAAGGATGTCCACTCTCACTACTTCTAGTCAGCATTGTGCTTGATTTTGAGTCAAGCCAATTAGGCAAGAACAGAATAAAGTGTACCAAATAGACTGGAAAGGAAGAAGTAAAACCATCTCTATTTTCAGATGACATGATCTATGTAGAATTTTTTAAGGAAATAGCTATTAGGTTGAATTAGATTACATAGAATTTAATAAATAAATTCAGCAAGATTACCCAATATAAGATCAATATACAATTTAATTATAATTCTAATAATTCAAAAATAGTTAATGTAATGCACCAATTAACAATTCAAAAATAGTTAAGCAAGCAATTTTATTTACAACAGAATCAAAAAGGATAAAATACTTAAGAATTTATTTTTTTAAAAAGTGATAACACTTGTACACTGCAAACTGTGAAACATTGTTGAAAGAAATGAAAGAAGACCTAAATAAATGGGAAAACTTCACATGTTCATGAATGGGTAGATTTTATTGTTTAAATGAAAATACTTCCCAAATTGATCTGAGATGAGATTTAGTGCAATCCCCATCAATATCTCAATAGTCTTATTTGAGGAAATTGGCAAGCTGATCCTAAAATTCATAAGGAAGTTCAAGGTACCCTATAAAACCAAAATTATCTTGAAAAAGGAGAAAAAAGTCAGTGGACTCATGACAGTTTTGAAACTCATTATAAAACAATTATAAACAATATTATCTGGGTAACGAATACATAAATATAGAAATAGAGTTCAATGGAATAGAAGTAGGACTTCAGAAATGAAACTGCACATTATGATCAATTGATTTTTGATAAGGATGCTAAGATAATTCAATGGAGAAAACATAGCATTTTCAACAAATGGATAGCCACATACAAATGAATGAAGTTGGACGCTGTCTTCACTATGTACACAAAAATGGGCTCAAAATGTATCAGTAAGCTAAATGTAAAAGTTAAAAATATAAAACTCTTAGAACAAAACATAGGAGCAAATACCCATGACCTTGTATAATCAAAGCCGTCACAAACACAATCAAAAATATAAGTAACAAAAGAAAAAATAGACAAATTAGATGATCTCAAAATTTCAAGTTTTTGTGCTTGAGTGAATACCACCAAGAAAGTGAAAAGACAACACACACAATAGTAGAAAAATCAAAAGTATAATAGAACAAACAGGTAGAAGAAAAATAACCCATTTTTTTTTCTAAAGGGCAAAGGATATGAAGAGACATTTCTCCAAAAACAATGCACAAATGGCCAATAAGCACAAGAGAAGTAGCTGAACATCATTAGCTATCAGGGAGTTGCAAATCTAAATCACATCTAAATACCAGTTCATACCCACTATAATGGCAATAGTCAAAAAGACGAGTGACCGTATCAGCGAGGATGGACATATGTGGAGAAACTAGAACCCTCCTACACTCCTTATAGGAATATAAAATGGGGACGCCACTTTGGAAAACAGTCTAGCACTTTCTCAAAAGGTTAAACATAGAATCACCATGTGACCCAGCAATTCCACTTCCTAAATTGTTCCCACTTCTGAAATATACCCAAAGAAATGAAAACATATATCCCCACAAAAACTTGTACATGAATATAGCAGCACTGATTATAACCGTGGAAACAATGGAATTTTTTATCAACTGATGAATGATTGAATAAAATGAGGCATATCCCAAAAGTGGAATATTATTCAGCAAGAAAAAGAAGCACATAGTGGTATGTGCTACAACATGAGTGAAATTTGGAAATATTATGCAAAGGGAAAGAAGCAAGTCACAAAAGACCACACACGGGGTTTTTTCACTCATGTGAAATTCTAAAATAGGCAAATCCCTAAAGACAGAAAACAGATTAGTTGTTACGTGGTGAAAGACGAAGGGGAGAAGGTGGCAGAGGTGGGGAAAACCAAGGGGAAATGGTGAGTAACTGCTAATGGGCGCTCAGAGTGTTTGGAGAATGATGAAAATATTTTAATATTGATTGTGGTTATGGTTGCACAACTTTATGTATGTATTAAAGACCATTGAATCATTAAAAAGGAAAAACCAAACTGCATGTATGATGTACTATGTGTTCCATACTCGATTTGGAATTGGGTCTAAATATTTAGTCTCCAGTGTGCCCACATGCTGCACTAAGCAATGACAATATAAAAACAAGCTTATCCTTTACAGACCCCAGAGCAGTGCTTAGCATGTACCACAAACTCAAATGTTCGTGTGACATTGACAAGTCTAAAAATAGAGAACTTTAAAAATAACACAGAACAAACTCCACCTGCTTTCCTTGTGCTCTGTTCTGCCTCTTTTTTGTCTATGGATTTAGAAGCCATTTCAGAATCCTTCAGCCTCTAAGGTTATCCGTACGAACTGCTAGTTAACCCAGGTTTCCCAGTGCTGGGATGCCGCATTCCAGAGGTAACCTGCAATAAGCTAGACCTCTCTGTCCAGGTGTGGAGGATTAGGCCTAAGCCCCCAGAGAGTATTCTGGCTCCACGGAGCTGGCTTGCTTTATATGTTTTCCAGATTGCATCAGCCATAAATTTCCATCAGCATTGCAGCAGGTCCCCATTCTTCTCTGCAAGCTGCTGATATATTGCTATGGCTGGTACCATCCTTTACACATCTCATAAATGTGCCATTCTGCCCCAAACCCACTAGGCCACAGCTGGGGCGCAGCTGCTCCCAGACACAGTGCAGCGCAGAGTGCTCTGACAGGCTGGTGGCCACAGCTGGCTCAGACCACTAGAGGTGTCTCCAGCAGCTGCCCTTCCATGTTAATTCATAATAACCAGAAGAAGATGCCCTCTGCCAGCAAGCTCCCAGCACCCTCCCTTCTCCTGAGCTCCTCCCCGGATAGGGCTTCAGCAAAAACTCCTGCAAACATAATCTCTCATAAACTTCTTAGGGAAGGATGTCTCTGTTCAGCCTTTCTTACAGTCATCACACAGAGACTGCCATGTGGATTTCTATAAGATGTGCACTGCCAATGGGACATTTGGTGCAGCTAAGCCCCTATTAGCCAGAGACTCACAAACTGGAACTTCCAAAACCAAAATAAAACTTTTTATCTACCATCTATTTCTAATAGAAGAAAGTAGATTGTAATAACCAAAAGGATTGTTCCAGGAATTGTTTTTTAAGAAGATTTTGTAAAAATCTTCAGGGCAGTGTCCCGGACAGTTATAGACAGAATTGATTTTTACCTTCATGGTTTCATTTGGTTAAGCCAAGTGATCAGCTTTCTGTGTTATTTTGAAATTTTACCTCTAGACATTCACTTTTTAGCACAACACTTTGCCTGCTGTGAAAATGTAAACTCTCGCAGGATATGTAATATATAGTAGCCAGGTTCTCACTGCTGACGTATGAATGAATTGATGGTCTCCTACATGGCAAATCACAACTCCTGAGAACCTGTTCTGACAGGTGACATGAGGTTTGGGACCAAAAGTTTGTGACAGGAGGCTGGTGGTAGTGTCCACGGCATTGAGACAGTGTTGGGGCAGGGTGGGACCCGAGAGGTTGATGAACAGTCTAAGGACTGTTCAGAAGAGAGGGAAGAAGTGAAACAAAAGGGGGGGAGAAAGTACTGAAAGGGAAAGAGGAGGTGCCTCCACCTCCAAACACGCCCAGAGAGGTCTAGGTCACCTGAATCCAGATCCGTCCATCTCAAAGCTGCCCAGCTCTGTAGTCAAGGCTACCAATGAGGCACCTGATCCTGGCTCACCTGGCTCTGCCTGAAATGGCCTC
Source organism: Nycticebus coucang (assembly GCF_027406575.1). Lineage (NCBI taxonomy): Eukaryota > Metazoa > Chordata > Mammalia > Primates > Lorisidae > Nycticebus > Nycticebus coucang. Next base: position 100,510,417 of record NC_069783.1, on the reverse strand, counting down.
CACATTCTCACCTGGTTCCTACTCACATTTCAGAGTCATTGCTGACTTTTCCCTTAGGTTATGACACTGATGGCCCTCGGGGCCCACAGCCTAGACTTCCACTCCTGGCTGCTGTGTGCTCCCCAGGGAGCCTCTCCCCTTGTAGGAGGCCACCAGGGCCTGGGGACCAAAGCACTGGTGCTCATCTTCATCTTCCCAGGACCCAGAATAGAAAACACACTTCAAAATAATAAAATGTTTTGCAAATAGGTGAGTTGAATATAATACTGTATCATGTTTACAGAAATGCAGTACTGTGAATCAGTGTTAATGCTCTAAATAAATAAACCACTGAATTGGGAAAAGAACTCTTATTTTCCAGGGGCTTGCCACAGTCACGCCCCTTCCATGTAAACAGCAGGAATGTTTCCCACAAGGCATGGGAAGCACATTAACCTCGGTAAAGCCTGATCAGGCCAAGGGGGAGAATGGAAATGCATTTCAGAGTCAGTGAGAACGTATGACTGGCCCAAAGCTGGAAAATACATGGAGTTGGCAGAAACAGAATGACGCAAATGCATAGGCCACATGTGAATGGTGGGCTGGAAAAGGTGAGGTGTGAGTGTCCCAAGGAGAAAGCCAGCACCTGGGACTGGGACACTTGGCTCGCTGGAGACTTGACCTAACAGCATGGCTTGGAAACAAGTTCTCCTGGGCATCTGTACTCATCCGAACTGGGGAGATGGCAGGGTGAGGAGACAAGGGGAAGGTTCAGGGCTGGAGATTTCAAGAAGGCAGGGCTGGAGTGTGTGGATGGCTGGGGTGTGTGGATGTCACCGAACCTTCCAGGTAGAGGGTGCAGAGCAATTGCACTTCTGTCCTAAAGGGCCATGCAAATGACACAGCCCTGCTCCCTGCCATCTCCTAGAGAGTTCAAAGCCTTTCTTTATATATATATATATATATATATATATATATTAAATCATAGCTGTGTACATTAATGTGATCATGGGGCACCATATGCCAGTTTCATAGTGCCAGGAAGGCTATGTTAACCAGTGTGATGAAAATGTGTCAAAGCCTTCCCACTCAGGAGTTCTCAATTCTCCAGGCACTCAAGTAAGCCAAAATCTATCTTCCCCACCTGTAGTTCCATTGACAAAGTATTTAGGAAGCTAAAAGCCTTTTTGCTCAGTCCTTTGAAGAGGTTCCTTTTGTTCTTTGCCATGTGACTAAAAAGCAAAAGCAAAGCCAAGCTGCAGAAATAACTGCACAATATGCCATGGAGGTCAGATACTGTTTGCTAATGCAGTCATCTGGGCCCTTGCCACAAGAAATTGTTCTTGGCTAACACGTAAGAATGAATTATAGGGTTAGGATTTCATATGGCAACACCATAAATCACAAAATACTGAGGACTGTGAGCCTGAATTTCTCCTTTGTCTATCCTGTGGGGGAGGACAGGTGTCACCCAAAGAATGCTGGTCCTTGAGAAGGCCAAGCTCCCCTTTGCTAATGGGGAGACCCCTGTAATTCAGACCAGTCTTTTCTGCAGGTGCTGAAAATCAAACTCTAAAAGACTAGTAGTAAAGGATAAAGAATTTCCAAATCTCTGAGGATAGTATCCTATCAGAGATCATGACTAATTCATACTGCCTTGTGTGATTTTTAAACCTTATTTAACTTGATAACCTCTTAAATATTTTTGAATTTAAATGGTTTAAATAATATAATCACATCAATATATGGCAAGTAAACTGGAAAAAATATCATTTGACTTAGAGATTCCACTAATGTAACATTTTGATTAAGCACAAGTCCATTTCCTAGCGCTCTAAGTTAGCGAGTATTTTCTAAAACCGATATGTATTTTATAATCACATTATTAATATCATTTGTCCACATCTTTATCTACAATGTTAATCTATCTGGATTTTTGTAGCCTTGCATTTTGTAAACCAGTGGTTCTCAACCTGTGGGTCGTGACCCCTTCACAGGGGTCGCCTAAGACCATCCTGCATATCAGATATTTACATTATGATTCATAACAGCAGCAGAATTACAGTTATGAAGTAGCAATGAAAATAATTTTATGGTTGAGTTTCCACGACATAAGGAACTGTATTAAAGGGTCATGGCATTAGGAGGCATTAGGAAGGTTGAGAACCATTGCACTAGAACGACTCACAGAACTCAGGAAAGCACTATACTTATGATTGTAGTTTATGATAAAGGATATGGACCAGGACCAGCCAAAAGAAGAAACCCATAGGATAAAGTCTGGGAGGGTCCCAAACATGGGGCTTTCTGTCTTCTTCTCTCCCCCTGGAATCAAGGTGCTCCACTTTCCTGGCACATGGATTTGTTCACCAATCAGGAAGCTCTTCAGACCTTCAGAGTTTTTATTATGGTTTCATTGAGTAGATATGATTGATTGATTCATTGTAGTTGAGTTCAATGTCAAGCCCCTTCCTGGTAGTCAGGCTGATATCACATAGTTCAAAACCCCAAACCACTAATCACATACCTTTCTAGCCTGGCCAGCACTCATCCTGAGTCATAGGCACAGACTCAGATGCAGTCCCATGGGCTTTCCAGGAATAGGAAAGATACTCCTATCACTTGGGAAATTCCAAGGGTTTAGAAACTCCCTCCCAGGTACCCAAGACAAAGATCAGACAAATTCCTTATTATACAAGAAAGAGAATTAGCTTAGATAATAAGATTTATTTCATTATTCACAAGTTCAGTAGTGAAACCTGAATACATGCTGACATTTACCTGGCGAGTAGTTCTTTCTAGATCTGAATTAGATGAATTAGTAAAAACAAGTCAAAATATCTGATGCAAACTGTGAATCATTGTTTGCCTAATTCATTTATTTATTCATCTAGTTATTCAACAGATACTTAAAAAGCTAACACGTTTCAGGCATGGATTAAATTGCCAGCAAGTGTGACTCGCAGTTGAGTTTGTAAGACCAGGGGGAAGGCTTTCCCTAGGGATAATACCTCTGAATCTGAAAAAAATAAATCTTTTTGAAATATTGGAAGTCAGGAGAAGGGTGCAGAGTAAGGCAAAGAGGGTCACTAATGTTATCAGATGCCTTCAGTCTGTGTGAGAGTCAGGGAACCAGTTGACCGCAGCTGATGTCTACCATCAGTGGCTCCTTGAATCTTTACATCACCACACAGGATTCATGTCCTCATTAATGGGTCAGGTAGGCAAAGAGGCAAAGCTGCCCATGCCACTCTCAGTAGGACAGAGCCTTGAGTGGGGGCTTTGGGGTTGACCCCAAGTTTCCTAACCCTAAAGCCGACCCCCTCTCTTTCCATCACTTCATACCTAATTTAATATTACATATTTTTTCCCAGGCTGGCACCCCTCCTAAGGTGTGGCTTCAGGATGTTCAAGAGTTTTCAAAGAATTGCACCTCTTCTAAAAGAATCAATTTCTGTTGAAACTTGGGCAATAGTTGAACCACATTGGGGAAAAAGTGATGCCTCTTGTCCCCTAGCAACTATGCCCTTTCTCACGCAGAGCCAGGACCATCTCTTTGTCTGTTCTCTAATTTTTTCCATTTGGAACAAAGACCCATGTATTTTCTCTCTATACATTCACTCTCCCAGGCAGGGGCTTAGCAGGTTAATAGTATTATGCATTCTGTGTATGAAATTATCCCCCAAACTAGCCGCTGAAGGTGAGGAGCATTTATTATTTCACACAGTTTGAGACAGGCACAATCCACAAGTGCCTTGCCAGGAAGTTCTGTCTGAGGATCTCTCATGAAGCTGCAGTACAGGTGTTGACGGGGGCTGCATCACCTGAAGGCTTGACCCAGGTGCAAGTTCTTGGTTTCTTACAGCAGGAACATCTCCATATGGCCTGTTCCACATGGGCTGCCCCCCTACCCCAAAGAGAGTTATGCGGGGGCATGGTTCAATCCAATCAGAAGCCTCCTTAACTTTTGTAACCTACCCTCAGAAGTAACATACCATCACTTCTATTGTCATCCCCTGGATCACACAGACTAGCCCTGAGACATCTTAGAGGGGACTTCAAGGAGGCAGAAATATTTGAGGTTATTTCAGAGACTGGTTAATACAGTCCACCCCTTGACCACATTCCTCTACGTATGTGGTCATCAAGCCTCATGCTGTGGACTGGTAGTAGTCTGTGACCTGTTAGGAAATGGGCTGTACAGCAGGAGGTGAGTGGCTGGTGAAGCTTTTGATTTTACTAACTTTAATATTATATTAATATTAACCATTAATATTAATATATTAATAATATATTGACTTTAATAACTTTAATAATTTCAGTAATATATTCTCCTTAATATAATGTGACATTTTAACATGTAATCAATATAAAAATATCAATGAGATATTTTACATTCTTTTTCATATTAAGTCTTTGAAATTCAGTATAATTTTATGCTTGCAGCACATCTCAATTTAGACTAGCCACATACCAGATTCTCAATAGCCACATGTGACCAGTGGCTATCATATCATGTAATATGTGTAGAAGCTTTATCTATATTTACAGCTCCTTCCCATCACTCGCTTTACCACCTGGGCTCCACCTCCTGTCAGACCAACAGCAGCATCAGATTCTCATAGGAGCACAAATCCTACTGTAGGCTGTGCGTGTGAGGAATCTAGTTGTGTGTGCTCCTTATGAGGATCTCATGCTCTCCTGAGCCCGTGGAAACCATAAAATAAGTTCCTGGTGCTAAAAAGGTTGGAGGCGACTGCTGTATATGTTAAATACAATCTCCGACTCCCAAGGTCTCCCCTTCTAAATCATCCCATTATAGAATCAGCTCAAAATCCAGAATCTCATCATCAGAATCAGATCCTAATGTGGATGAAGCTCTTTGGGTGTACTTCCTCAAAGACAGTTCCCTCCGATCTTAAGACCTGTGACATGAAGATACAAGTTATCTGTCCATCACCTACTTAATACTTAGGGAAGACACAGGGGATGACTTTCCAGACATTCCTGTTTCAAAGGAGGGAGAATAGGAAAACTAAGGAATCACTAGCCCATAGAAATCCTATGGGGCAAATGTTAGGTATCCCTTGATCAGCCCAGATTGCCTAGAAATACATGGAGCTTCATGGTTTTTAGTTCTCCATTCTAGGCTCTTGGTTCCACCATCTGGGTCAGGTACCATGAGTAGTTTTCTCAGCTTCTTTGGCTTAAAGAAGTCAGAGGGTCCAAAGTTCTCTTCTGTGAGAATGGTCGACGTCAGGGCAAGCTGGTAGTATTTCTTGTGATATAATTCTCTTAAAAACACGGTGGGTCTCGTGGGAATCTCATTGGGGTTTTTACTCCATTAGTCAAAAGCTGTACTTATAATACTCTTCAATGTAAGTCCTTCTTGACTTTGGTTTTCTACTGAGGACTTTCTACCCCTTGAAGCGTCATAGAGGCCCTGTGGTATAATTGAGAGGATCTGTAAGGTATACATTTAAAATTTGAGAGGCCCTCTGTCTGACTGAATGGCACTCAGAGGCACCATCTTTGATCTCTCTGAAGTCTTAGCAAAGGATTTAACAGTCACACACTTTGCTTCATCTCTGGACTATGCTTTTCTGAGGGTTTTCTGTGTTTGATCTTTGCTCAGAAACCATTTCTTAATTTTAGCATCAATTGACATCTGAAGAAGCTGGAAAATCTTCAAAAACAGCACATCTTGGTTCTTTTCTCCTCAATGCATCTCTCTTCTCTCATATTTTGCTAAAAGTGGAAACTAGGTGGAAACCTGGAAACCAACTCTGGAACAATTTCCTTAGGTAGATCAGCCAGTTTTTTAAATACATGTCCTAACTCCTAAACTACTGCAGGCAGTAGGGTTGCTAAACTTTCTGCCACTGCATAACAAGGCTCCCTGCTCCTCTAACATCCAGTAACGGTTCTCTCTCTCTCTCTTTGTTTTTATGAAGACAGAGTCTTACTTTATTGCCCTCGGTAGAGTGCCGTGGCATCCCAGCTCACAGCAACCTCCAACTGCCAGGCTTAGGCGATTCTCTTGCCTCAGCCTCCCGAGTAGCTGGGACTACAGGCACCCGCCACAACACCCGGCTATTTTTTTGTTGCAGTTTAGCCGGGGCTGGGTTTGAACCCGCCACCCTCGGTATATGGGTTCGGCACCCTACCCACTGAGCCACAAGTGCCAACCTGTTTTCTCTCTCTTAAGCCTTATCAGCAGCCTCCTCAAGTCCACATTTCATTAATGCTTTCCATAAAGTCCTTCTAACTGCTCCTGCTGCCTGGTTCCAAAGACACCCATACCCTAGGTATTTGTTATGGCAGTGCTCTACTCCCAGTTACCAAAATGCATATTAGTATAGCAAGTACCTCGGGCTCAGGGCCTCTTGCAAGGTGCACTCCCGTTATGGCCAGGGCTGCTTCTGACTGCTTGACTGAAGCCGGAGCATCATGTGCTTGTTAGCAGGAGGCTTCAGTGCCTTGGCATGTGGGTGTCTCCATAGGGCTAAACACAACATGGACGGGAGTTGGCTTTCTCCAGAGACTGAATATTCTGAGAGAGGGGCGTATGGGGCAGGAAGAGCAAGACACAGGACAAAATATTTTCTACAACCTAATCTCAGAAGTGACCCACATGCCATCGCTGGGAGAGAGTAGGCAGTGACACACAGAGATGCCGTGAAAGGTGGAGACCCTTGGGGGCCAGGTGGCAATCAGGCTAATTACTAACAAGCTGCTAAGCTGGCACCCAGCGGGGTCTCCAGCCTGCTCACACAGACCCACTGGTAGTATCAAGGGGCTGGGCCATTCCTCCTACACATAATTGTAATGTAGCAATTCTGCTTTTACAGCAGCTACCTTGATTTTTCTTCTCCACTTTACTAGAGGAGGGAAGGTCTGTCTGAGGAATTCTCATGGCAGGGAGCCCAGACGAATACCTAAATTTCAGCTGTAACAGAAGCGCACTCCAGCCCTGGAGTGCGACCTGTGCTTCTAGATTTATTTGGGATTGGCTTCCTGTTACAAGGAGCCATCCTGGGAGCGGCACCCATGTGTGCATTTTTCATTTCTGAGCAAGAAACCTGGCTAGTCCAGGATCAATGTCGCGAGAGAGCACACACCATGTGAGACCCTTCCCGGGGCACAGGAGCTGAGAGACTCTGCTCTTGGGTCAACTTTTCAGTAAAGAACATGAGGATCCTTTCTGGGGCTGAGTGGTCCAAAAAGATCTTGTCGTGCCTTCAACTGCTACCTGCCTTTCCAGGTTACTCTTCTCCTTGGATTCCAGGCAAGCCGAGGCCCCAGCCCTGCAGGGGAAGCGGTCTTACATTAAGACAGTCTGGGAACTGTCTGGGAACGCAGCTGCTTTGTGGCAGCCCCCAGTGCTCTCCAAGTAACAAGGGAGTTGGTGCAGCCATTGAAAATACTCGTTTTTGATTATTCTGATTTTTTTCCTTTTTTTTTTTTTTTTGTTAAATCATAGCTGTGCACATTAGTGCAATCGCCTGTACCCATTCTAAGATGCACCATAGATGTGGCCTCATCCATTACCCTCCTTCCACCAAAACCGCCCCCCTCCCTTCCTCTTCCTTGGCCCTTTCCCCACAGTCTTGTGCTATAGTTGGGTTATAGTCTTCATGTGAAAGCTAAAATTTAGCTTCATAGTAGGGCTGAGTACATTGGATACTTTTTCTTCCATTCCTGAGATACTTTGCTAAGAAGAATACGTTCCAGCTCCATCCATGTAAACATGAAAGAGGTAAAGTCTCCATCTTTCTTTAAGGCCACATTCCATTCCATGGTATACATGTACCACAATTTGCTAGTCCATTTGTGGGTGGATGGGCACTTCGGCTTCTTCCATGACTTAGCAATTATGAATTGGGTTGCAATAAACATTCTGGTATAGATGTCTTTGTTATATTGTGAATTTTGGTATTCTGGGTATAAACCTAGTAAGGGAATTATAGGATCGAATGGCAGGTCTGTTTTTAGGTCTCTAAGTATTCTCCAAACATCCTTCCAGAAGGAACGTACTAGTGTACATTCCCACCAGCAGTGTAGAAGTGTGCCCTTTCCTCCACATCCACGCCAACATTTCTGGTTTTGGGATTTTGTTATGTGGGCTACTCTTACTGGGGTTAGGTGATATCTCAGAGTAGTTTTGATTTGCATTTCTCTGATGATTAAGGATGATGAGCTTTTCTTCATGTGTTTGTAGATTTTGCGTCAGTCTTCTTTAGAGAAGTTTCTCTTTAAGTCCCTTGCCCACCCTGAAATGGGGTCACGTGTTCTTTTCTTGCTAATAGATTTGAGTTCTCTGTGGATTGTGGTTATTAGACCTTTATCAGAGGTATAACCTGCAAATATTTTCTCCCATTCTGAGGGCTGTCTGCTTGCTTTACTCACTATGTTCTTGGCTGTGCAGAAGCTTTTTAGTTTGATCAGGTCCCAGTAGTGTATTTTTGATACTGCTTCAATTGCCTGGGGAGTCCTCCTCATAAAATATTCACCCAGGCCGATTCCTTCAAGAGTTTTCCCTGCACTTTCTTCAAGCATTTTTATAGTTTCATGTCTTAAGTTTAAATCTTTTATCCAGTGAGAGTCTATCTTAGTTAATGGTGAAAGGTGTGGGTCCAGTTTCAATCTTCTACAGGTTGCCAGCCAGTTTACCCAGCACCATTTGTTAAATAGGGAATCTTTTCCCCACTGAATGTTTTTAATTGGCTTGTCAAAGATCAAATAACGGTAAGTAGCTGGATCCATCTCTTGGTTCTCTATTCTGTTCCAGACATCTACTTCTCTGCTTTTGTGCCAGTACCATGCTGTTTTGATCACTATGGATTTATAGTACAGTCTCAGGTCTGGTAGCGTGATTCCTCCAGCTTTGTTTTTATTGCTCAGTAATGTTTTGGCTATTCGAGGTTTTTTCCAATTCCATATAAAACAAAGTATTATTTTTTCAAGATCTTTAAAGTATGACAATGGAGCTTTAATAGGAATTGCATTAAAATTATATATTGCTTTGGGAAGTATGGACATTTTAACAATGTTGATTCTTCCCAGCCATGAGCATGGTATGTTTTTCCATCTGTTAACATCTTCGGCTATTTCTTTTCTTAGAGTTTCATAGTTCTCTTTGTAGAGATCTTTCACGTCCTTTGTTAGGTATACTCCCAAATATTTCATCTTCTTTGGCACTACTATGAAAGGAATAGAGTCCTTGACCGTTTGTTTAGCTTGGTTATTGTTGGTATATATAAAGGCTACAGATTTATGGGTGTTGATTTTGTAGCCTGAGACATTGCTATATTCCTTGATCACTTCTAAAAGTTTTGTAGTAGAATCCCTAGTGTTTTCCAGATATACGATCATATCATCTGCGAATGGTGAAAGTTTGATCTCTTCTGACCCTATGTGGATACCCTTGATCGCCTTTTCTTCCCTAATTGCAATGGCTAAAACTTCCATTACAATGTTAAAGAGCAATGGAGACAATGGGCAACCTTGCCTGGTTCCTGATCTAAGTGAAAATGATTTCAATTTAACTCCATTCAATACAATATTGGCTGTGGGTTTGCTGTAGATGGCCTCTATTAGTTTAAGAAATGTCCCTTCTATACCAATTTTCTTAAGTGCTCTGATCATGAAGGGATGCTGGATATTATCAAAAGCTTTTTCTGCATCAATTGAAAGAATCATATGGTCTTTATTTTTAAGTTTGTTTATGTGTTGAATTACATTTATAGATTTATGTATATTGAACCATCCTTGAGACCCTGGGATAAATCCAACTTGGTCATGGTGTATAATTTTTTTGATGTGTTGTTGGATTCTGTTTGTTAGGATCTTACTGAGTATTTTAGCATCAATATTCATTAGTGATATTGGTCTATAATTTTCTTTTCTTGTTGGGTCTTTCCCTGGTTTGGGGATCAAGGTAATGTTTGCTTCGTAAAATGTGTTGGGTAATATTCCTTCTTTTTCTATATTTTGGAAGAGGTTTAGTAGTATAGGTACTAGTTCTTCTTTAAATGTTTGGTAGAATTCTGAGGTAAAGCCATCTGGTCCTGGGCTTTTCTTTTTAGGGAGATTTTGTATAGTTGATGCTATTTCAGAACTTGATATAGGCCTGTTCAACATTTCCACTTCATTATGGCTAAGTCTTGGTAGGTGGCATGCTTCTAGGTATTGGTCGATTTCTTTCAGATTTTCATATTTGTGAGAGTAGAATTTCTTGTAGTATTCGTTAAGGATTTTTTGAATTTCTGAGGGGTCTGTTGTTATTTCATCTTTACCATTTCTGATTGATGAAATTAGAGATTTTACTCTTTTTTTTCCTGGTTAGGTTGGCCAAAGGTTTATCTATTTTATTGATCTTTTCAAAAAAACAGCTTTTGGATTTATTGATCTGTTGTATAATTCTTTTGTTTTCAATTTCATTTAATTCTGCTCTGATTTTGGTTATTTCTTTTCTTCTGCTGCATTTGGGGTTGAAGTGTTCTTCTTTCTCCAGTTGCTTGAGATGTTCCATTAACTTATTGACTTCCTCTCTTTCCATTTTCTTGAGGAAGGCTTGCACTGCTATAAATTTCCCTCTTAGGACTGCCTTTGCAGTATCCCAGAGGTTCTGGTAATTCATGTCTTGATTGTTGTTTTGTTCCAAAAATACGGTTATTTCCTTCTTAATCTCGTCTATAACCCATGTATCCTTCAGCATAAGGTTGTTTAGCTTCCATGTTTTTGTATGGGTATGCAGTTTCCTGTTGTTATTTAGTTCAACTTTTATTCCATGATGGTCTGAGAAGATGCAAGAAATAATTTCTATTTTTTTAAATTTGCTGAGGTTAGATTTGTGGCCTAGGATGTGTTCGATTTTGGAGTATGTTCCGTGGGCTGATGAGAAGAATGTGTATTCAGTTTTTTTGGGATGAAATGTTCTGTAGATGTCTGTTAAGTCCAGATGTTGAATGGTTGAGTTTAAATCTAAAATTTCTTTGCTTAGCTTCTTTTTGGAGGATCTATCCAAGACTGCTAAAGGGGTGTTAAAATCTCCAACTACTATGGAAGTGGAGGAAATCGAGTTGCTCATGTCTGTTAGAGTTTCTCTTATATTTTGAGGTGCATTGTGGTTGGGTGCATAAATATTAATAATTGAGATCTCATCATACTGAGTATTACCTTTAACAAATATGAAGTGTCCATCCTTATCCTTAATTATTTTGGTTGGTTTAAGCCTGTTGCGTCTGCGAACAGGATTGCAACACCTGCTTTTTTCTGCTTTCCATTTTTCTGGAATATAGATGACCATCCCTTCACCTTGAGTCTATATCTGTCTTTTAATGTAAGATGCGATTCTTGGATGCAGCAGATATCTGGCTTGAGTTTTTGTATCCAGTCCACCAACCTATGCCTCTTTAGAGGGCAATTTAAACCATTCACATTAATTGAGAGTATTGATAAGCCTTTCGAGATATCGGTGGACATTTTTAATCCTTTTGCGACTGTGGAAGTTGGAATTTGATCAAAAATTTTTTGGGTGGGTTTAATTTTATGGTGGAGAATTATGCTGGTCTTTATGGAGTATAGGTCTAAGAATGTCCTGGAGAGCTGGTTTAGTTGTGGCAAATTTCTTCAACATGTGAATGTTGTTGAAGTATTTAATTTCTCCGTCATAAATGAAGCTCAGTTTAGCTGGGTACAGGATCCTGGGTTGAAAGTTATTTTGTTTTAGGAGATTAAAAGTCGATGACCATCCTCTTCTAGCTTGAAAGGTTTCAGCAGAGCTGCAGTTATTCTGATATTCTTCCCCTTGTAGGTAATGGTTTTCTTTCATCTGGCTGCTTTCAGAATTTTCTCCTTCATATTAACTTTAGTGAAATTGATTATGATGTGTCTGGGGGATGTCTTATTTGGGTTGAGTCGTGCTGGAGTTCTGAAACTGTCTGCTATCTGAATTTCGGAATCTCTTGGCATGTCTGGAAAGTTCTCCTTCATAATCTCATGGAAAAGAGACTCTGTGCCTTGTGAAGCCACTTCATCACTTTCAGGGATCCCTATAAGATGAATATTGGTTTTCTTCAAATTATATGAGAGCTCTCTGAGAGAGTGGTCTGTTTTTGCTCTCCATTTCTCTTCTTCTTTGAGGGTTTGGGAGCATTTGAAAGCTTTGTCTTCAATGTCAGAAATCCTTTCTTCTGCTTGCTCCATTCTGTTGCTAAGGTTGCTGAGGGATTCTACTGTGTTTCTCAGATCTTTGAGGGATGCAACTTCTTGTCTCAATGTGTCGAAATCTTTGGTCATTTAGTCTTTGAATTCTTTGAATTCTTGAGATAACTTTTGGAATTCTAATTCGATCTAATTTGCTATCCAGATCCTGAATTCAATTTCTGACATCTCAGCTATTTGTTTGTGCATGGGGTCTTGTGCTGTTTCTGCCCCATTGATCCTTGGGGGAGTTGATCTACTCTGATTATTCATATTGCCAGAGTTTTTCTGTTGATTTCTCCTCATGATTGTTTATCACCATTGCCTCTGGCTGTCCTCAGAGTTGGGGAGGTGTCTCTCCAAGATTAGACCCCAGTGGGATCACTCTATTGTTGCTGGATCTTTGTAGGGAGTGACCCTGTGTAGTTCCTCTGGGGCTGCTCTAGCTAGGGAGTTCTGGTTGTGGAAGCAGCTCCAGTTTGTGACACACATGGATCCAGCAACAGGGCTGGGGGTGGTGCACACAGTTCTGGGAGTGCCAGGTGCCCAGTGACTTTGGCACAGAGAGCCCAAGGCTCCAGCAGTCTCTGGCCAGGAGAAGAGCTCTGTGCAGAGGCAGGGAGGGCTCCAAAGGACACACAGCTACCAGAGTCCCTGTCCAGAATGAATGGGCTAGTGTGGAAGCTGGGAGGACACAGGAGGCAGGACGCAGGGTTGCGTGGCTCCTGGTCAGGGAATGCGGAGGCCCGGTGGGTGCGGGCCACCGGTCAGGGGTCGCTGCACAGCTCTTCTGGAGGTCTGGGCGGTGCGAAGCCCAGGAGTTTGAGGTTGCTATGAGCTGTGACGTCACGGCACTCTACCCAAGGCAACAGCCCAAGGCACCAGTGTGCCAAAACTGTCTCACTCTGCCTCTAAGGATTACGGCTGTAAGGCAGCTCAGTCCCCGCCTTTAGGCTGCTCAGTCAGTAGGTTACTTTGACCCGCCCAATCCTTGCACTGAGACCCTGAGGGCGGAGCTTGCTGGGGCAGTTCTTTCACAATGGCTTCCTGCGCCCAGTTCAGTGGCTCAGTCTGGGGCCCCAGACAATGCCCAAAGTTCTCCACACTCCTGCTTAAGCTCTCCCCAAGGCAGTTCAACTGAGTGCTAAGTCCAAGAACACCGAAACAGTTCACAGGTAAGGCCTTTCTGGTTTGCAGTCTCACTGCTGCTTGTACTTACGGTTGCCGGTGTGATTAGGTCGATGGAACACACACAACCACTCGCCTGTTTTCCACTGTTTTTGTCCTTCTCTTGGGGTCCAGAAGTCCCTTGCTGGCTCCCTGTATCCTCAAAGGGATGATTATAGGCAGATCCCACCAGCCATAGATGTCTGGAGTCTTGTCTCCCCAGACTCGCTGTTCCAATTCATGTGTGCTTTGAACTTCTTTTGAAAATGACTTAATTAGGGCGGCGGCTGTGGCTCAGTGAGCAGGGCGCCGGCCCCATATACCAAGGGTGGCGGGCTCAAACTTGGCCCCAGCCAAACTGCAACAAAAAAAAATAGCCGGGCGTTGTGGCAGGCGCCTGTAGTCCCAGCCACTCGGGAGGCTGAGGCAGGAGAATCGCCTAGATCCAGGAGTCGGAGGTTACTGTGAGCTGTGTGACGCCATGGCACTCTACCAAGGGCGATAAAGTGAAACTTTATCTCTTAGAGGACAAGCCTTAGAGGAAGGCTGAACTTGGGGTCGAGGCCACGACCATTGCGTCACGTAGCCTGCCGGGAGGTGCAGTCCGGGAGCAGGACCCAGCATTTCCTATTCTGATTTTTTTAAACCACAGAAGTATTACATTTTCGTTAAAATTTTAAATAGTATATATAAAGTATAAACTCTTGAGTTAGAGTATGTATATTTTAGCATTTTTTCTATGTGTGTATAACATACATATATGTTTATATAATTTTTAAGTAGTTACTCTTTTAGCAGATATTTGTTTGCACTACACACTGGGGATATAAGAGCAAAAAAAATCAGACATTATGGAGCTTACATATATGAGGAGAAAAACAACAAGCTACATAAGCGATGAATTATGTAAAATATTAGGAGTAATTAAATTTCTAAAAGAATTACAGCAGGGGGAAGGGAAGGGAAGGCAGAGTAGGAGAGGATTACAATTTTAAATAAAATAGTTTTAAAACGCATCGCTAAGATGATAACATTCAAGCAGGCATGGTGGCTCACCTATAATCCTAGAACTCTGTAGAGTGGAGGCAGGAGGATCTCTTGAAGCCAAGAGTTTGAGACCAGCCTGAGCAAGATTGAGACTCTATTTCTACAAAAAATAGAAAACCCAGCAAGGCGTGGTGGTGCACACTTTGTAGTCCCAGCTGCTCAGGAGGCTAAGGCAAGAGGATCACTTGAGCCTAAGAGTTTAGGGTTACTTTAGGCTATCATGGCAAAAACAAACAAACAAAAAAGAAGGTAACATTTGGGCAAAGACCTTAAGGATGTGAAGAAGCAAACCATGTGAATATCCAGGTGAAAAAAAAAATCACTCCAGGCAGAAGCAGCAGCAAGTGCAAAGGCCCTGAGGCAGGAACCTATGGCACAAAGTCCAGCAATGTGGCAGGTGTGTTTGGAGCAGAGATAGCAGAGAGGACAGTAACAGGAAGAGAGAGAGGTGAGGGGTGAGGGGAGGCAGAAAGAGGGAGGCATTTTAAAAATGTTGGATTTTACTCTGACGGACGTTGACAGCCTTTGGGGTGATGGAGCAGAGGAACAACATACTCTGACTTAAGCATTGAAAGGATCGCTGTGCCTGCAGGATGACAACAGAGGCAGGAGACATGGCAGGGGCAGAGACCCATGGCTCTGGCCATGTGGACTCAGGTACAGAGGAGGAGGGAGGAAGGTCAGACTTAACCAAGCTTGGCATTTAGCAGCTGATTGAGATAAACTGTGAGAGAGGAATAGGGGACGGAGGAAAGCAGGAAAGAAAAATGATCCACTCTCTGGCCAATTGGAGGTAGGGGAGAGAAACAGGAGGGGGAGGAGAGAGGGAAAAGAAGGGAGGGTCAGCGGTAGTGGCATTCCTGTGTCCCAAAGGGAGTAAGCAGCTGATGGAGTAAGAGAGGTGGGGAGCAGCTGGAGTCACTGGGGAATAGCATCCCAGTTTGGGGGAATGTCACTAAGGATTATGACCCTGAGCCGAAGTGGGCAGGAGAATGTGGCTTTGGGAGACAAGGTGGCCATGTAGCAAAGCCAGATCATTGGATCGTGCCACAGGGGTGGAGCGGGGTTGGGGTACTGCAGGTATGGACTGAGCTGGGGGTGCAAAGGTCCCAGAAAGGAAGAGCTGATGACCTAGGGCAGGAAGGTGCCAGCTGCAAGGACAGCTAGCCATGAACTCTGACAGCACCAGCTTCATAGATAGCGGTTTCAGGGGGCAAAGTGGGAGAAGGGTCTGTAAATAGCCCTGAGGAGCGTGGAGGACCCCAGCCCACTTCCAGAGCAGAGGGATTCAGTTTCTACACCCTGGGCCACCACCCACAGTGCACACTGAATGTTGGATCGTTCCTTTTCATAGCTGCTTGGTTTTCCGTTCTTTAACTCATTGTCTCTTGAAGATCACTTGGGTTATTTTAGATTTTCTTTTCTTTTCTTTTTTGTCATTACAAACACTTTTGCAATTACCACCTTGATTAACAGTTATGTTGCCTGTTGAGGCTGAGCATGTGAGAAGTTGGGGCAGGCAACTCCAGGTCCCACTCTGGTGCCTTTGACTTGCTGGCTGCCCATGAATTGCTGGGTCAAGTGCGAGCAGCCTGTCTGCCGCCTTGTGTCTTGGTGTGGACGCCTTGCTGCCTGGTGTAGCTTTATCAGGCTTGCTTTCTTGGTGTGGCAGTCACTCTCACAGCTCTGAACCCTGCCCAGTGGTCTCCAGGGAGACTGGATGGGTTACCCCTCTGGTTGCTGCACGATAGTTTGTGCAGGGGAAGGCCACATAACAACCCAGGGAACTGGAACTACTGGTCATCTGTCCACTCCTCCTGGTGGACAACTGAGGGGCTCACACACCCAGCACTGGCAAATCTGCATGTCGACATCTTGGGAGGAAACCTCTGGAGAGTAATCCCCTTGCCTGGAGGGGCTGGGCTGGAATGAGGACCCGGGTTCCAGGCCTGTTTCTGCCAGGAACTCTCTGGAGACTTCAGGCAAACTCCCAGGCAAACTCCTCAGAGCCCAGGCACTCCTTTCTAAATTGAAAACTGGAGTCTTTACAGGGAGCCACCCCTAACCGGCTGTCTAGCCAGGGGCTCAATCTTCTTTAGTTAGGGGCTTCCAGAGTGTGTGGAATGGGAATTTTAGGTCTTCTGTCCCCAGGACACAGCTGGTGTGAAGAAGACCATCTTGGAAGGCCGGTTGGTGCCAGGTGCCTGGGGAGTGGGCACCTGCCCTGTCCTGACCTGGCTCCAGCAGCCCTCATTGGAGCTGAGGCATCTTCTGACTCCAGAATGTGGCAGGAGTAGTCCTGACAGCACAGGCTGGGTTGATGACCCTCAGCTGGGTGGGGCGGCATGGCCACTTCAGGAAGATATTGCAGCAAGATGTCCCTGGTTCATGCTCAGAGAGGTAGCTGAGAAGGATGGCCAGCCTCGCGATTGGGCTCAGGCTTTGCAATACAATGGACAAGGGAGAGCACTTGGCTCTAAGTCCAGGTCTCCCCTCTGGCACAGAAAAGCCCTGGTAGAAGAGAAGGCATTTGTACAATGTGGGCCCTGGGCTCGGCTTCTCAGAGCACAGGGCATGCTGGGTCTCAAGCAAGAATCCTATGTACTCAATTTTGATATAAGGACAATTAATGACAATTAAGGTCGGGGGGGGGAGGAAAAGCAGAGAGAGGGAAGGAGGGAGAGGGGTGGGGCCTTGGTGTGTGCCACACCTTCTGGGGGCAAGACATGATTGCAAGAGGGACTTTACCTAACAAATGCAATCAGTGTAACTTGGCTTATTGTACCCTCAATGAATCCCCAACAATAAAAAAAAAAAAAGAAGGCAAGCTCTGTGACGATGTCACATCCTCCAACGTGGTGCATTTCACCTTCCTCTCCAAGAAAGCATCCTGTCCCCAGAAGGAGCCCTGGACACCGCAGGGCTCGCTGCTCCCCCTGCCTCCCCCTGCCCCTCGCTCCAGCTGAGGGAAGGCAGGGAACAGAGTATCTGCCTTGGTCTCTGTTTGACCCTTGCAGCTGCCTCCTGTGTTTCACAGTGACACAGCTGGGCTGTCATCTGAGCCAGGACATGGCAAAGGAAGCCAGGAGGACCCAGTGGCTCTTTTTGCTCTTGGTCTGAAATGTAACAGCAAGGCCATCACAGCTCAGCTTGCCGTCTCACTGCAAAAGGGCAGCAGCTGTACCGCTGCTGGTGGACGTGCTGCCTGCCTCTGGGCTCCAGTCCTGGTTCCCCACCTGCCAGCTGACCTCCATTCCTCTGCCTGTAACATGGGGGTGGAAATGACTACGACGCCACCATTTCCTCAGCTCATGTGGATAAAATGAACAGCACGATTCTCGGCCCTGTGGTTCACGCCCCTAAATCAATGTTAGTTTTTTCTCCTTTTTAGTTCTGAGTCTAAATAAACAGGAGCACATTAATTTACTCTCACTGTTTGTCTAGACGTGCCTCCCTTACTTTCATGATGTATTTTTAAATGGTTTTAAAAAATTATAACTACTTAGGACAGTGTAAACAGAGAGATACTCGGAACTGTTTGGAACTGATAATGTGTGACCCAGACACCTCAGGGAGGGAGGCTCCTGGTGGCTTTTTGCATTGGTCTTCTCAGCCTTTGTCTTAGAAAGCTTTCAGAAATAGGTATTATCATCTTTGTCCAGGGCACAAGTAAATTTTTTAAAAAGAGGAAGGACAAAAGAATTAGCTCCCTGTGTCACCTGTGCACATTGATTCACCAGCTGAAGGTGGGAGTGAAACTGGATGATGGGGCCTTGCCCTCTTCCCGGGGAAGCCCATTGCTCTGGTTTCATTCCACCGGCTCAGAGCAGCTTCTCCATGGCGGAGCTCCAGCGTGCTGCTGCCGGATGCGAGCAAAGGAGGCCAGCTCTCTGGACACACTGGTGGCGAAAGGCTATCACTGGGGACAGAAGAGAAAGAGGGTAGTGCAGCTTCCCAGGGCCTCGTGGTCCCATCTGGCCACCTAGCCAGATTCCCACGCTCTCTCACTCCCACGGAGGTGTGTGAACCTAACCTACTATGTCATTACATAATGCTTCTGCATCTTGGTTCCCTCATCTATTAAATAAGGATAACACTGTCTGCCTTGGAGAATTCCTGCAAATCAGCACATTCGGGCCGTGTTAGTCCCTAATCTCACCCGCTGTTGTTATGGTGGCATTACTCTCCACCTGGAAGAGGGGACTCTCCAACTGTTGAAACCCAGAATGTTTATTTAATGCAGTCGGTCACCTTTGAAGAGGGATTTCTGGGTGGCTGACTGATACTAAGGAGTCACTTTCTAGCTTTCCGCATCTGCAGAATTTCAAGGTTTTCCAGGGTGGCTCTAGTGACAGGAGCTGTGCAAGTGACAGGAGGAAGTGCAAGGGTGGACTCACCACCACATTTGTCACATTCTCAGTGAAATCTCTGTTAAAGACAGTGTCGATCCATTTTTAAATCTTCAGGGATGTTTGCTTGTGGATGAGTATACATACTTGCAAGCCACATGAAACAGTGCTCATGGCAATGCTCTAAAAGAAACCACACAGACACGTGGTATGCAGGGAAGATGCCCCTGTAGGTCCAGCCTCGTAACCTATGAACAAGCAAGCTTGGTACCTGCGTATACTGCCATTGTCCCACACAGGGACACATTCAACAATCGCTTTATGTCAGTTTTCATCTCGCCCTCTCTGTGGTTAGAGACACTTCCTTTGTGTTCCCAGCACCCCTAAGATGGGCAGCAGGTGGCACTCCACTGATCTTCCGAAGCTTTAGCTCCAGTTTCCATCAGCTACACAAGCTGAGTGTTTAACCAGAATAGGCATGATCCTGCTCCCGTATGCACTAACTTTCGGGTACAAGGAATGTTTATTTATCGCTCATGTCCACCCCGAGGCGGGGCAGGAGCCCCTCTGTGCATTCTAGATCCTGAGGTTCCTGCCACCTGGGAAGCAGGGGACACAGTTGGCAAGCTTCCTGACATAGTGACCCAGCCTGGCTGTATAGGCTGTATGGGATTTGGTGAACACCAATGTCTTAGAGATCTGGCATTGGCAAAATTAGAGAGTGCTGCCTTTTTTTCCAGTAACAACTTCTTGTTAAAAGTGCACCGATGTGTCCCAGGTTACTAGCAAAGATGCAAGAGGGCCTGTTGCTTCCTTCTGTAGCTGGCAAGACTCACAGGCATGGCCATGTGCTGGGGTTGTGGTTCCAAATGAGGGGCACCCTCTGGAGCAGGTGCCTGGTTCTGCTGTGGCACAGGATGTAGCTTCAGAACACAGGGTTATATTTACTTTTATCTCACTTTTTCATCTGTTTTGGTAGATTTTACAGTGTGCATAAGACATTTGTGCCACGGTTCACCTATATACTTTCTAAATTAAATATGTATATCATGGAGCTACATTTTTGGAAATTTTTAATGATAAAAATTGTGTTCAAAATGAAACCTCTATTTTAGAGGTTAAGAAAGTAACCTCTTGCCTGCCTGAAATACTACAGTGCTTCCTTTCAATATTCTGTGATTTATTCTCTTCTGGGCAGAGGTTTACAATAATACATATATGGAGGAGGGTTCTTTATTCAGTTTTTTTAACAAGGCCTTCACGTCTTTGGTAAAGGCATTGTACTTTGCACTGTTCTCTTAGTGTTTAATACTCATTCCTTAAATTAAAAATTAAGTTTTTAAGTATTTTTTCTCTCTATTCCACTGTAATATTTTTGATGATGGCAAATGCAAGACGTTTAGTCTTGGGAGGAGGGAAAAACCAAGGTTGCCCATTTT
Organism: Nycticebus coucang; assembly: GCF_027406575.1. Lineage (NCBI taxonomy): Eukaryota > Metazoa > Chordata > Mammalia > Primates > Lorisidae > Nycticebus > Nycticebus coucang. Next base: position 100,490,229 of record NC_069783.1, on the reverse strand, counting down.
TAGACTGAAGAGTCAACTTCTTTTTTCTGATCTTTCCCCTTTGTTAGGCAGTGGGTGGGGGAAGTGGGAAGGAGGACACAGCAGTCAGTGTCTCCCCTGTGGGCATCTGAGCAACCACACAGTAGTCCACAAGGTGGAGCTGTGGTCCCAGATCCAGGGTGAAGCCCTGTGGATTTTCAGGAGAGCTTATTCCCGAAGCCAAGACTAAGAGTCATCTGTCACTATTCTACCTGAACATGTCCTAGTATCACTGCAAAATTATGAAAATCATAACAATTTTCAGTGGCAGTTCATAAAATCTGGTGAAGATTGAGAAAAAGCTTTCATGTTCCCCACAAATATAGTTTGAGACTATCTTTTGCTTTGACTGGAATTCCAAGTGTAAAGTTAGCAAAGTTACCACACAGCAGGACACTAACTGCCCTGCCAGGTGGCCCCAGCCCCACTGTAATATACAGACTGCTGGTAACCTAGTAAATGGAATAATAAACATCAGATCAATCAATTAGAATACTGATTATTCTGGCTACCTCAGGGATGTAATGAAGCTAAATGGGAAAGAATTTGGAAACCCCTGGAGCCCATAAACAGGGGAGGGCCCATTGCCTGTTCAGGTGGCCACTTGGGTTCATCCCTGACAGTAGCCCCAGCCCCAGCCATCACCCCCAGACACCCCCAGCTGCCTGAGGATGCTAACTGCTGGTGGCAGCACCAATAATCTTTCCTGGTTTCATTCACCCACAATGTACACTTTTTCAAAGCCTATTCAGTAACCACAACATTTGAAAAAATATTTGAATGGGGACTCCTAGAAACCAATTTTCAATTCAACTTAAAACCTTTTACTTTAAATTAATTCCAGTTTATCTAAGACTGTAGTGGGGAGACCAGGTGGAGATATTTGAGTATAGGGAGTCACTTAGACAATCTTCTAAATTAGTGTCTTTTAAGCCTGGCTGTATATTAGAATAGAACCACCTGGTAAACTTAAAAACTGTTGATGCCATGGGAGGCAGCCCAGGCCAGGGCCACATTATGACTTTCATGGGCCACTTCCTCCATTGAAATAAATTGAGAGGTATATTTTATGACTGCATTAGTATAAAGACAAATATGTCCATATTGCTGACATATTAAAACATTTTCTTTGATCTAAAAGTTCATTTTCTTCATTGGATTTAAATGAAATTGAAACCCTTGTTCATTCTAGCCCTGCTGATAAGGGCTCAGGTTTTCAGGAGGAAGCCAGGGTCAGTGTTGGCTCAAGCTTCTGCAGGCTTTTGCATTGTAAAGCCAAGGTAGACACAAGCACCTCTGACCATGCAGGAGGGAACTCCTACTTGGCTGGACCTGTCCCAGTGGTGAAAAATAGCCTGGAGATGTCTTCTTCCTTTAACATAAAGGAACATGTCTAGCCAAGGTCAAACTGAAGGGACTCAACCTGGCCTGCTCTCTAACCTGAAATTCTGGTGGGACAAAGCATCCTTAACTCCTGCGGCTCACACCCCTGAGATTCTGACCCATACCTGTCTACCAGTGCACCCTGCATCGTAGAGCTGAAGAAACAGAAAGACTCTGTACATCCATCTCACTTTTAGATGCAGAAGCAGGTTTGTTGCTGAGGTGCCTGGTCCAAGGTCCAGAGATAGCCAAAGCTACAACTCAACCTGAGCCCTGTCCCTACACTTCTAAGTTCAACCCCTTAAGAGTGAACTCAAGGGCCCCCAGGGACAAAGCCAGGATGCTCTCTTGAGGGCATGATGAAGTGATTTTCAACCTGTGTGCCCTAGCACTCTGATGTTCTATGAGGAAAATTTGTAAAGATCATCAATTAAATTATTTTCAAAAGAAATTCAAAGCACAGTAAGTATACTCTTTCTTTTGTTCTTGTTTGTTTGTTTGTTTGTTTTGATCAACATAATTTAAGTGTGCCCTGGAAGTTTAACTGGAGGTTCAAGCATGCCATGCATGAGATAAAAAAGGGTTGAAAAACACCAGTGTGTTTTTCACTGGTGTTTCACCAATGTGATGGGGCCTTCCCTCTACCCATGAGCAGGTCCAATCAGGGTGCCATGTGGGGCCAGTCCCTCTCTGTTCAGCATTACCTACAGCTTACCTGAAGACAGGTGGACAAGAACCAAAGTGGAAGCCATCAGAGGTTATACTAGAGGTCTCCTTTTATACCACTTTGGCATAGGATTCAGAGGGAGAAGGAGACGAAGTGACATCCACAAGCAAGCTGCAGGCTCTCAGAAAGCCTGGAGACAGTTGCTTGAGCTGCTTTCATACTCAAGACATTCTTGTGGCCATTTGCCTTCTTTTTCACTTTCCTTCTGTCCTGTCCTCCCATCCTTCCTTCTTTCTCTCCTTCCTTCCCTTCTTCCTTCCTTCCATCAACAAACACTTGTTGAGAATGTACTCCAAACTGTGTGGGATACTGCAAACGTGACTGACAATAAAGAGTGGCATCAAGGCTTCATTACCCATAGGGAGAAGGATCAGCAGGTAAATGTTCTGCAGGCAAATGACAGAACATGGGCAGCAGGTCAGGTGCTTTTAAGCACAGAGCAGGGGGCACGGTTGCTTGACCCTGGGGCTTGCTAAAGCTGGTGTCTCATAGACAGTGTCGCTTGAGCTGAGTTTTGAAGAAGATTCTTTGTCAAGGAGATGAGGTCGACAGGTGAGGGTGGACAGATGTGAACTGAAGGGATTCTGGCATGTTCTTGAGGAGTGTGGGGGAGGATATTGATGAACCACAGACACTAGTCATCTTGGTGTCCTTTCCACAAATGCAGCCAAGAGCCAGACCTGGGCGTTTAGCTACAGAAACCCTTTTTGGCTTCTGTGTACCTCCCCTGAAAGCAATTGTGTCATTGTGCAAAAGCCCCACATTTTCCTAGGTACCTCAGGTAATCCAATGACGGAAACAGAGTTAGTGCATGGAGGGCAATGTATGTTTCCTTAGGGGTTTCAAATTTTACTTCCATGGACCCCTCTATTCTGGTTATTCTGATGTTTCACCAAAGCTATGCTTAATTAATTACAGCATAGATCAAGGGCCTTGCAACAGCTTTTATTTTGCAACACTATTTTTTTTTTTTTTTTAGAGACAGAGTCTCACTTTATCACCCTCAGCAGATGTGCCCTAGTGTCACAACTCACAGCAACCTCCAACTCCTGGGCTTAAGCAGTACTCTTGCCTCAGGCTCTCGAGCAGCTGGGACTACAGGCACCTGCCAGAATGCCCAGCTATTTTTTCGTTACAGTTTGACCGGGTCAGGTTCGAACCCATCACCCTCGGTATATGGGGCCAGCGCCCTACCCACTGAGCCACAGGCACCACCCTGAATCACTATTTTTAACCATGCTAGAAGACTGAAAAGAAATACACCAAAACATGACCAGGGGTTGTGCTTGAGTAATGAGCTTTTTTTGTGATTTCTTTTTGTTTTTTTTCTCTCATATTTTTGAAAACATTAAAATAATTATAAACTCATATTAAGTAGGAATAATAATACAGAGAGATCCTGTATACATTTGTCCCAGTTTCCCCCAGGGGTCACATCTCCCATCACTATAGTACACCATCAAACCCAGAAGACTGACAGAGGTACACTGCTATCAGGCTGATGAAAGATCTTACTCCGATTTTACCAGTTTTTACACTCACCTATTTGTGTGTATGTGTAGTATGTGGTTCTATGCAAATTTATCACATATAAAAATTTGTGTTCTCATGTTCTTAAAATGTTTTACAATAAGTATATATTTGTTTTATTATAAAGAAGAAACGTTTACTTAAAAACTTTTTTTCTGGAAATCTTCCCCCACCAAAAAATCCTAAATGTGTAAATTATAGGCACAAAAGTTTTTATTACTGAGTTACTTACGTTAGAAAAATGTAAATCATTCAAGTAACCCATTAGAAGTAATTAAATCAAATTAACTGGAGTACATCTGCTTAATGGACTTTGTGCAACTATTTGAAATGTTAATGGAAAGGATGTGATAACATGGGGCGATATCATGCGGAGGGTAAGTAGGCACCTTACTACATAACTATACAAAGTGTAATGATGACTACATAAAAAGAAACTGGAGGTAAATACATCAAAATTCCGGTATTGAGAAGGGCTTTTCAAATTTTAACACACATTGAATGATGACCTTATTAAAGTACAGAATCTGACTCAGCAGGTTGGAGGTGGGGACCATGATTCTGGGTTTCTTCCAAGCTGCCAGGTAAACAGACAACACTGTTCGTCAAGCCACACTATGTTTAAACAATGGATTATAAAAAATGGAACTTTACAAATGATAAAGTTGTGCCATTGTGCAAAAACCCTGCATCTTCTTGGGTTGAAAACTGGCTTTAAATGCCAATATATACCAAAAAAAAAAAAAAAAAGAAAGGAAGAAAGAAAAAAAGTTCCAATAAAATCTCCTCTCTTTACATATTTCATTTAAATTTTCCATGTAAAGGACAGTGGATACTTGGCTTACATAGTGAAATTATCATTTTGTTCTGGGCTATTTTATTGACCCAAGGTGGGAACACAGTTTTCCACTCGTCCGTAGGTACTGGCCTTTAATCCAAGCCTTGAGTCTTGACTTGTTGCTTTCCTTGGGAGACCTTATTTTGTTTCTGTATCATTCTGATGCCCAAGAACAGGTATCCAGGGCCACTAAAGGACAGAGAACTGCCCATAGGCTGTCTTCCCACGTGACCCCCATGCTCAAAAACCACCTGCTTGTTTAAGAAAGGCAGTATGAGACACTGTAGATTCCGTGTATCTCTTGGCAGCCTCAACTGTGAAGCACTTTGTTTTTCTTTTAATCTTTCAGCAGGGACTGTTTTTTGTTCTAGCTTTGCCAAGTAGATTACAGCAAAAAAAAAAAAAAAAAAAACTTAAAAAACTTTCTATTTTTAAAATCCAAGAAGTCTTCCTTAGGAGCCAATCAAGCAATATACAGTAGCTTTCATTTATTTTGTAATTTGTAGATCTCACTGCTCTTCTGCAGCTACTGCCTGACTTAGATGGCATGTTTCTTATTTAAAAAATAATGCATTTTCTGCATTGAATACATGAACTTTTTAAAATGCAAATGTAAAAAACTAAATTCCTTTATAACAGTATCAACCATGATGGTATATTTTACTTTTTTCCCCCCAAATAGAATGCATGTGTGTCTCCTTTTTATGAAGTTATCATGCTATATGAACAGTTTTGTGATACCTGCTTTATTTTACTTGATCTTCAGCATAGCCCTGGGAGGAGGCAGGGCAGACGTTATTAATTCCATGTCATTGAAATTGTTTCATCCACAAGAATTTTCCCTGGTGGTTCTGGTCAGTTGTAGAAACTCCTCTTGGATTAGTACCTTTTCCAGGACTCCCTGGAGGAGGCCAGTTATAGCCTAAATCGTCCTGCAGCTGTGTCTTCATGAAATAAACTGAGTAGGATAAAAAAATGGACCCTTAATCTTAGTTGGATGAAATGTAATTTATGGAAAGCCTTCCATCTTGAAAGTGGTGGCTGCATTAAATATATCTGGTTTCCATGCAGCCTAGGAAATGACCCTAATCAGAGTGTATTAAAACCAAATCTGTAGTATCTCAAGAATGGAAGAAAAAGTATCCAATGTACTCAGCCCTACTATGAAACTAATTGATGGCTTTCATATGAAAGCTATAACCCAGTTATAACCTAAGAATATGGGGAAGGGGGAGATGGAGGGGAGGGAGGGGGGAGAATGGGCGGAGGGAGGGTGATTGGTGGGATTACACCTGCGGTGCGTCTTACAAGAGTACATGTGAAACTTAGTAAATGTAGAATATAATTGTCTTAAGAATAACTAAGAAATAACTAAGAAAATGCCAGGAAGGCTATGTTAACCAGTGTGATGAAAATGTGTTAAACGGTCTATAAAACCAGTGTATGGTGCCCCATGATCACATTAATGTACACAGCTATGATTTAATAAAATAAATAAAAAGGAAAAAAAAAACCCAAATCTGTAGTGCACAGATGGTGATGCAAGCACGTGGTGGAATACCGTGGAACAAATGCCCTGCAGCTACTTACAGCAACACGCATGAATGCTTTCAGAAGCATCCCACCTGGTGAAAGAAGCCTGGTGCAAAGAATGCTCAGTGCATGAGGACATTTCCACTAATATGTAAACAGACAAAAGGACTCACTGGGTCAGAGGTCAGGGGAGAGGTAACTACTGGGTGTTCCATGACCGAAGGACCCAGGCAAGATTCTGGAAGCCCTGGGAACAGTTTATTTCTTGATCTGGATGAACATGGGAGTGTTCAGTTTGGTAAATCCTTTGAGCTGAGCACTTGCCCTAAGTGTTTAAAGCCTCCTGGTTCCAGGCTGAGAATTGGTGGCCTGGTTGGTTGTCTTGGCAGCTTGTGCAGAATCTGCCCCTGTGCTCAGTTTTCTGGGGACAGGGATCACTCACCTCCTGTTTTTATTATTTCAGGCCTCAAACACGTAAGTCTGACTGAGCAGCATTGAATGAGAAGGAGGAATAATCTGGTCCACGAGTCTCCCCCACCCCACCCCATCTGGTGAGCATTAGACCGTTGGATGCCTTGATCAATAACCCGGGGTAGGAAAGGAAGCTGCTGGTGCTGGCATTCAAGTTACCTCCAGACCCCAACACACCCTGCCCACATGTCTCCCACAAACGTTTCTGCCTTGGAGATGGATAATACCCTGTTAAGAAAAAGACTCATTCTGCAGTTGTGTGAGGATTGACCCAGGATTTTGGGACCAGCTGAAATCATGTGAAAGAAGCTCTGGGAAGAAAGCACGAGAGTGTCTCCACGTGAGGGGCTCAGCAGCAGCTGTTTCTACACAGCGAGGAAGACTAAAATCATTCCATGGGTCCTACTAAAACGCTCCCTTCTCACTGATGACAGAAGGTGTAGTAGAATGAGTCCATCTCTGCCACCAAACCAGCTAGGTTACCCGAGGCAAGTCACTGACCTCCAAGCCTCAGTTTCCACAACTCTGAAGTGGGACGGGAAACCCTACTTTGGGTGGCTAAGAAGACAGTGGGCATAAAAGGGTCCGGTGTGAAGGCTGGCACACAGAAAATACTCTGGGCATCCATTCATTTGGCAACATATAGGAGACAGACAACAGAGACACAGAGACATGGTGGGGACTCCCCGCCTCCTGGAGTTTGCCTTTTGGGGTGGGGAGCAAATAAGGACACGAGTAAACAACATGGTCTTCTAGAACACCTGCAATGAGTAGCTGTCAAGGAAATAAACCAGGTGGTGAGATGGAGAAAACGGTGGGGGTTGGTCTACTTTATGTAAAGGTCAGGAGGCCTCTCCGAGGAGCCGATGTAACCTGAGACTCTAAGGACAGGGACAAACGAGGCACATGGAGAACAGGCCGGGGGTACAGAGAGATGCAGACAACCCCAGCAATGGCAAAGGACTGGCATTGGGGGTGACAGTGAGGAGGTCAGTGTGGCTGGAGGACAGGGCGGGAAGAAGGGCGAGGAGGCGAGGTGGGGGACTGGGCAGGAGCGCAGGCAGGACTTGGAGGGGTGGCAAGGGCGTGGTGATAAGCACGAAGGGCAGACACTGGCAGTGCTCATCTGGGACAGTGTGATCTGACTTGCATCTTAGGGACACCATTCTGGACACGGTGTGAGGATTGTAGAAGGGCAGACAGAAGAGACACTAATGAGGCGATTGTGATCATCCAGTGTTGTGACCTAGTCTAGGAAGGACAGAGGTCCAGGAGAGGCAGGGACATAAACAGATGGAAGAGAGCCTGGTGGTGGAAGGAACAGACAGTGAGAGGAGGAAGAAGAGGCCTCCTGGAGCCTGGAGAGCCCAGGAGCATGAGACCAAGCCCCAGTGAGAAACAGGAAAGGCTGACAGGTGTGGGTAACAGTGAAGGGCCAGCACAGGGTCAGGCAGAGGGTTGCGAATACGAGCTCAGCAGAGGGAGGTCAGAATTAAAAATACAAATTTGTAAGGGGCATTTAAAGCCTGGGATATCGAACGAGCTTCTTAGAGGAATGGGCCTGGTTCTAGTCTTGAGGGTCTCCAACATTTGAAGCCAGGCCAAGGAGAAGCCAGCAAAAGGCACCAAGAAGTGGTGGCTGCCACAGGAGGAAGTTGGGATGTGCACCGTCTCGGGCACCCGGGACAGTTTCCAAAGCAGGGAGTGGTCAGGGCACTGCCTGAAAGCAGGGGTCCCAGGAGAAGGGAGTGATGTCCTGACATGGCAGCACGGGGTTGATGGTGAACTTGACATGAGTGTTTCAGTGCATGGTGGGCAGGGACCCCCACTGAGGCACCGGAGGGTGAAGCAGGATGCTAAGGGAATCTACAGCTGAGTAAAGCTTTAACATTGGCCACTTTGGAATGGAGTTTGCTGTACGCTAAGGAGTCTTGCCACTCTCCACTCTTCAGAGGGACCCTAGTGGGGTTCCTAACTCCTCCAGAGGCCTGCAGCTCCCCCGTCGCTCTTCCCCCATCTTCCCACCTGTAGAGTAGCGTGTTGCTCAGGATCACAGCAACAGCCACTGGGCTTTGGAGGGTGATGTGGTGAGCTGCTAAGGCCTTGTTCAGATTCAGAAAGTGTCCCTCTTACTGGGCGTGGTGGTAGCAGGGACTCTGACTCACATAAAACTGTCAATAATGGATGTGGGGTGAGCACCACACCCATTACAGAGCACCAGGTTACAGAGAGGTAACCTTTCTCGGTCTCAGAGCCAAAGGGAAAATTTTCTGAAGCCATCAACTCTCTGGGTGGATCTGAAAGAAGAGAGGCTGTGGCTTATACCCTTCGCTGCAAATTTTTCCAAAAAAAAAATTGGTGTGAAAGGAGAGTTTGTTGGGGTCAGGAGCACAAACAGGGAAGAAAGAGCAGAGCTGTAGTGTGATGGGAAATGTTTTATTTTCTTTTCTTTTATTGAGTGGAAAGTAAAGTAAATAAACTCCAAGGCATCTTCCAACTCTAACACACCATTTTGTAGACTCTATGTTCCTAAACAAGGGAAAATATGGTCACAAGTTCCATTCATTTAATCCACCTTTTTTGAGGACCTTCAACATACAGTATAAGAAAAGTTAAAAGTAAATAAAGATAGAAGAAAACAAATGTTTCAGATGATGAGTTTAAAAGGAATAGGAGGTAAGAGGGAAAGAAGCTGTGCAAGGGACACAGGGAAAGTTTTCAGATACACAAAAATTAAGAAACATGAAATCACTTTGATTACTATATTTTCTCAACATAATAACCTTGACATTCTATGCAGTTCAACATACTTTTAAACAATTTTTGAAAACAGTCTTTCCTGTTTTGGAAAACAGTCTTTCCAATTTTCTTCAAATGCTATATCCTCACTTTCCTAGGCATAAACAGCTTCTGCAGAGCTGGAGAACCTTCTTCCTTGAAGGAAATAATCCCACGGGGCCAGGTCAGGACTGTATGGTGGATGAATCATAAGTTGAACCTCTGTGGACTCCAGGAACTGAATGGTGATGTTGGCTGTGTGGGCGGACACATTGTCGTGGTGCAAGATGGTCCACCACAGTCTTATCCTTGGACGTTGTTCTTGCAGCTGCCTAAAAATTTTGGGTAGGCACACTGTTGTGTGTCACTGAGCAGTGACAGTCTTTTGTTCCTCCAGAGGATCAGTTGTGACATGACCACTTTTGGAGAAGAAAGTTGCCACCATTTTCTTTCAGACACTTCAGGGCCACCTTACTTTTGTGGGCCCAGAAAAATCACACTGGACTGATGCTTATTTTCTGGATCGAACTGTAAATCCAGGTTTCATCACAAGTGACAATGTTAGAAATGTGTCTAGACTCAGTTCTGTCAAATCTGACCAGCGTTTCTTCACACCATTCAACATAGATGAGCTTTTGTTCATCTGTCAGAGTGTGACGAACCATCAGGTTAAAACCATCCTGACTCAAAGATAACCAAGAAGGATTTTGAACACTGTCAGTGATCAAATGCCCTGACATTAGATCACTCACAATGACCTTCAGTTCCCTTAAATGTCATTCAATTGTTTCTACAAACCACTTTTTCCACAGTAGCAATGTTTTCCTTAGCCCTTTTGGTCACCAGATGCCTTCTCCTCTCCTTATCTTTCAGTGAGGTTCAGCCTCTTCTAAATTCTTGAAGTCACTTAAAAATTGTCATGTGGGAAGGAGAAAGGTCCCCCAAAGCCCACAGCAAATGCTCAAAGCTTTGAGCTTTAATCTACTTTAAAAATCACAGAAAATCATTTTGCAAAAGTATTCTCTTCCCAGGTCTGTAGCTGATTCCAGCTGAGTACTACTGGAAACAGATGAAGCCTCCCAATGATACCCATGAATCAAGCAAGTTGAAACATGCAGGGGTGAATTGGAAAGGCTGCTGCTGTTGACTGTGTTTTTGAGAAATGAAATAATGGACCATAACATAATCTGTCTCAAAACTTTCGTAATGACCTTCAAATCTGTAGAATTCCTTTGGGCTGCACATAACCAAAACCCCCAAATAACTATGGCCTTGGCATCATAGACATTGGTTTCTCTTATACATAAAAGAAGTTGGGGGAGGGGGAGCCAATCCAAGGCTTTTTTGGCGGTTCTGAATTTGCCAGGGGACTACTCTGACATACTCAGGCCAGTCCCTGCGTGTGGTCCGGATAGAGTTTGATCTTTGATCACTTTGGCCAAGAGCTAGAAAGAGAAAAATGTGATATGAGCTCCATTGCAGGGTTTCCTGGAGGTCACAGGCATTTCCGATGCATCTTACTAGCCAGAACATCACCCAGGCCACTTGTAGCTACTAGGGAGGCCGGGCATGTCTTTGAGTTGGGCAGTAATAGTGGGCATTGTTATTTTGAGAGAAGAGAAGAAAGTCTGCCACAGAGGCTGATGTATAAAAATCAGAATATGCAAAACAGATTAAGAGGTGAATATTCACTGCACAAATGAATTGTTGCTTTACCTCCATAGCACAAGCCACGGTCCATGGCTCAGCATTTGGGACTGTCATGGTGCCTCAGTCTACCTTTCCAAACTGATCTCCCTCAGGACAACCCAAACAGCCCTGGACTTCTGCTAACTGGGCGGTCCCTGAGCTCTGAGTCTTTGCTTACTTTGTGCTGGCTTGAGTTTCAATTCATGAACAAGGGACTGGGGGAAGCCACAATGTGGGCAAAGAAAGAGCAAATGCCAGGAGGGAAGCACACACATGCACACGCGCACACACATTGTGAATGGCTCTACCAGAAGACAGCGTCCACTGCACACAAACTCAGAGATGGCAGTGGACTGGCCAGCCAGCAGGGGGACCAGCCTGGCACATGAACATTGAAGAGTGATGTAGTGAGCTCCCCAGGAAGGGAAGTTCCTGGGGACTTGTTCATCCAGGTAACAGGTGGCATGCAGAGATGGCCTCACAAGCTAGCAGTGTCCCTGGTCTTCTTATCCCAAAGAACATGTTCAACCTCACCTCTTTATGTTTATCCAAAATTCTCCAAAGAGAGGTACCTTTCTTTGACCGTGGAAGGCGTGTCTGTTTGCAAACACGTAAAAGGAACAACTGCGTGTACTGTTCTCGTGCAAAGCTTCTAAAAGTCCCTCGGAGGATTTCATCAGGCGAAGCCTCTAACTTGTAATGAAAATGGAAGGGGTACCAATGTATGCTTGCAGCTGAGGAAGGGCACTCAGATTTAAATTCTGACAGATTCTCAAGGAGGTCTGTGCCCCCAAAAGACAAAGAAGAATTAGTTAATTTGGTTTTCAGAGCTAGCTGAACTCAATAGCATGACAGTGACCTTGGGGAATTGAAGATCCACACCAGGGAGAAGAAAGCTGAAAAAAAGAAGAGATCAGGCAGTGGCAGGTCCCAGCAGCCTTTCTCAGCCCCACGCCCACCTCGGGGGGGCAGGGGGTCAGAGACCAGGCTAGATTTCTGCCATGCGGCAGGGACAAATGTCCACCCAACAGCACATGCAGATGTGAGGCAGGTGCAGTGAAATCTGTGTGGAGGAGTGAGGGCAATTTTTGAATATTTTCTTTCTGCCCACAGATGGGCTAAGCTCTCGCCTCTTATCACAGAGCTGAGGAAGAGCAGTAAATAAGAACTTAGCAAAGTATTTTTTAGATGGTCATTTTAGAACTCTCCTAATTTGTTGCCATTAAGTTGGACTTTACTACTTATAGGAGACCTAGATTTTAGTGTATTGCTTTTTGTAAGCTGTTAATCACATGAAATGGTTCAAAGTAAATTCAGCTAATGTTCCAACCACTGTTTACGATTTTGATTATATGGAAAGTTTTATTTTTTTTTAAGCAAATATCAGTTTTGTTTGTTTGTTATGTCAGAACATTAGGGGACACACATGTTTTGTTTACAGGCTTGGTTTTTATACAGATTGAGTCACAGTTGTACGTATACCTATGCCCTTCCCCTAGGAAGTGTGCACTGTATCCAACAGCTATGAATTTACCCATCCCCAGCTGGGTGCAGTGGCTCATGCCTGTAATCCTAGCACGCTAAGAGGCCAAGGCAGGTGGATTCCTTGAGCTCAGAAGTTTGAGACCAGTCTAAGCAAGAGTGAGACCCCATCTCTACTAAAAATAGGAAAAACTAGCCGGTGTGGTGGCAGGTGCCTGTAGTCCCAGTTACTCAGGAGGCTGAGGCAAGCAAATCACTTCGGCCTAAGTTTGAGGTTGCTGTGAGCTAAGATGCCATGGCACTCTAACCTGGCAACAGAGTGAAACTCTGTCTCAAAAAAAAAGGTTAATTTTATGTTATGTTTAACTTCCTAAAGATATGAGGGAAAAGAAGAAATCCAGTTTTCCTATTGTATTCAGGGACCTAATGAACATCCAAGCCCAGGTAAAAAATAACCCCCTTTGTCTAACACAGAATCTTGCTTAGGAAGTCAGTGCTAGTTCCAAAGTGTCTGGCTTCAGTTCCAGACCACAGATATTGCTGGAGAAAAAGTTTGATTCGCACCCTTTTTTGAGGTCCCTGAAATCAAAATCAGCATCAGGGCCAGGCTCAGTGGCTCATGCCTGTAATCCTAGCACTCTGGGAGGCCGAGGTGAATGGATTGCTTGAGCTCAGGTGTTTGAGACCAGCCTGAGCAAGAGTAAGACCCCATCTCTACTAAAAATAGAAAAAAACAGCTGGGCATGGTGGTGGCCAGCACCTGTAGTCCCAGCTACTCAGGAAGCTGAGGCAAGAGGGTCACTTAAGCCCAGAAATTTGAGGTTGCTGTGAGCTGTGATGCCATGGCACTCTACCCAGGGCGACAGAGTGAGACTCGGTCTCAAAAGATGAATGAGATGAGATGATAAGATATGGTAAGAAGATGGGATGAGATGAGATAAAATGTAAAATACAATGATTTACCCATCCTCTCCTTCCCCTCCCCCAGGTGGATTTTCTTGAGATGTATTTCCATATGTGCGCTTAAGTGTCATCTATTGATTCCAATTTGGTTGTTGAGTACATTTGTTTATTTCTCATTTTTGTGATGTTTCACTTAGAACAGTGGTTCTCAACCTTCCCAATGCCACAATGTATTTTCATTGTTAAAAGGGGTCATAACCCACAGGTTGAGAACCACTGACTTAGAAGAATGGTTTCCAGTTCCCTCCAGGTTCTCCAAGAATATACTAGATCCCCATTTTTCTTTAATGGCTGAGTAGTAAGTACTCCACAGTATGCATGTACCACATTTTATTAATTCACTTATGTGGAAAGTTTCATTTTTAATAAAACAGGAGCTGTGGTGGAGAGGAAAGCCTGGGACTGCAGGTGGTCACATTAGTCACTCTTTGATGTTGAACAGCGCAGTATTCACAAGACCATCGTGGAAAGCTGTGTACACTCTCAGACCACACATGTGACCCAGACAGGATGTTATTAAAATGTAAGTTATATTTAATAATACAATATAAAAAGCCATTCTCACATTATCTTACTTCCTTCAAATTTCCATAGTCCAATAAAGAGATCAAGAGCTACCCTGAATAGATTGTGGGAATTAGAAATAGAACAGATCTGTCTACTTATAGGACATGATTTGATTTTAGATTTCGATTTTATTCATGTGGTCATTCACTAAACCTTTATTGAACACCTATGTTATGAAAAATCATCCCAAACTTGGCCTGCCTGGGGATGTTTATGTCTGTGAATAAACCCGTGTGTGATGTTGCTACTTACTGATTAACCCCACTGCTCAGAGCCCAGGTCTGTAAAGTTACTTGCAGATTTCTGTCCATCAGAGAAGCTAAGTTCCTATTGATACATTGCCCTATAGAACATGAACTGATGTTCTATCTAACCTAGCAATTACATTCTAGCATTCTGTTTTCCAAAATTCCTAGAAATACCCAATTCTTGAAAATCCTTTCTGAGATGGCATGACTACTAATATCATGTGTGCTCCCTTATTATTGGTTAAATCTATCTTTGGCACATAATTATGCCATATTGGTATTTTGGTCCATTTGTGCAGCTATAATAGAATGCCACAGGCTGAGTTCTTTCTAAAGAGCAGGATTTTATTTCTCACAGTTCTGAGAACTGGGAAGTCTAAGATCAAGGCACCACCTTCATGTGGCTCAACGTGGAGGGGGGAGAGAGAACAAACGCTGTCTTCTCACATGACTGAAGAGTGGAAGGGCAGCCTGGCCCCACCAGAAGCCTCCTTCACTACGGCCTGAGACCCCTTTGTGGGGAAGGAGTCTTCATGGCCCAATCACCTCTTCAAGGCCCTGCCTCTTAAAACTATCCCACTGGCAACACCTGGAGTTTGGAGGGGACACGTTCTAACCGTAGCAGTTGGGAGGACATTGCAATTTTAACTGTCTGAAAGTTACACTCCGTGTTGGGAAAGGTACACAGACACATGAACGTCAAGTCTGTCCCTGGCAGCTGTGACGTAAGACAGACAGCACTAAGGGCCTCGGGAAGGGAGGAGGAAGCCCCGTAGGAGTCAAAAGAGAACCACGATTTGTAGCTGCAAACTTGGGGAAACCTTTATAACAGAAAAGAGCCCCTTTGGGAGCCTGGGACGTGAGGAGGAGTAGCGGATGGACAGCCCAATGCTCCCTCATCTGGGGAAATTTGACTTGGTCCAATTTCTCTTCTCTCCCCATCTTTCTTGTCTGTTTTTAATTTTCCACCCTAGATCCTCCTTTTGCCTTACTCATCTGTCTTCATCCTTCCTGTCATGCTGTTTCTCTTTCCATTCGACCTCTCCCTTCTTGCCAATCCCTGCAGAGGAGAAGTAGGGCTGTGGCTGGGCAGCGGCCACGCCTCAGAGGGGGGCTGTGGGGTGCAGGGAGTTTGTCTGTGCTACAGGGTGGAGGGAGCTCGTTTTAAAAGAGAAGTCACTCCAAAGACTTAGAGGATGGGAGAAGAGGGCAAGGGGTCGGGTGATCAACATTCATTCAAAAAGGTTTCACGGGGTTGGCTGTTCCCGGTAACAGGCAATTTAACACAGTATCAATATTTATGTGGCAGTGATACAGCTGGTACTAAAACATCTGCACTTTGGTCTCGATAAAAACACAGTCTGAGCTTTTGGATGGAGATAGGCAAATTCCTCCCTGGAGCTGCCATCACTCTCGTGGGGGCCAGGAGACCACTTTGGAGCTCAGGAAGAGGGGCTGGCTAGATAGTCCCTTGCAGCCCTCCAGGTTAGTGCAGCTCCTCAAAGCCAGCTACTCCTTGTCCTTGTTTAGGTTCATTATCCCCTTATCAAGCCGGGGTCCCCTGAGTACAGTGCAGAGACCAGAGATCATTTTCCCTATCAGGAAGCCACAAACTCAGTGTGTGCCCACCCGCCCGTGCCTGGGCCAAGATCACTTAGGATGCTCCACATTTCATCCCCAGGCCACAAAGGGTGTTTCACAGCAAAGCCTGCTGGGGAGGTTAAAGGCTGTCTGGTCAGTAGCCCCAAACAAATTTTACTTTGATCACATCCCTAGCTGGGAACAGTATGAGATTCTATGAAACGCAACAGTAGAGTGATCACCCTTGTGAAAAGTGTCTCACAAGCTTGGTCTACGAAAACCCTTTCCTTGATCAAAGGGATCTTTTTCGTTGTTCTTTTCTCTCTTGTCAGCAAACACCAAAGCAGGAAATCACATGGTAGCTCTGTCCTAGGGGAGCTCTCAGGCCAGCCACAGACATGTGCCAGGTCAGGGGGGATAGGGGTACTCAGCCAGGTACAAGGGCACATGCAGCCTCCCCATGGCAAGGATCTGAGGGAGCAAAACCCTCAGAAAGAGTCACCATGTGATATCTCCCAGTTTGGTGCCTCCCTCAACTTTCCTTCTGCTCCATCCCTAATGGAGGCTGTTGCAGCTCTGCTCATCCTTATCCATCACCCGCACCATGTCAGGGAACCCGGGGCCAGCACCTACACTCCCTTACAGCCTGCACAGAGACACAGCATGGGCCAGTCCCCCACGTGATGAATGGTAGATCACTCAATAAATACCCCCTCATCCTGACCCCAAAGTGGGAAGACTCAGAGATGCGTGTTCTGCCCTGGCTCCCTGAGTTCCCAAGTATCCCTAGCAGAGACTGGCCTCGCTGTCCTTGCCTTGTAACTGTCCCTTCCCTCTCTCCCCTTCCCAGTGTTTTCTCCACTTTGTAATAAACACGTGCTCCCTTTCCGTCTCAGTCTGCTCCTGGCAGCACGAAGCTGAGACACCCCCCTCTTCCTCCTTTCTCCCCTCCTTCAGCTTCACACCTCTTGCTCCAGAAACTCTGTGAGGAAAACATCTCCCCCAGTTCTAGGCAAGTCATACTCCTCTGCCACAGGCAGGCAGGATGAAGAAGAAGGCAGAGAACATTCTTCTTTCCACCCCTTTTCTCCTCTCTTTTAAGATACAGCATTAGTCAAAGTCTGGGATTATGTAAAGCCTCCAACTAGGGGAGGTGAACTGTGTGAGTTGAAACTTGACAAATAAGATGATAATAAATACCCAATCAGGACCTATATCTTAGCTGTCCAGGCTGTTATAACAGTTGGGTGACTTTTTAAAAACAGAAATGGATTTCTGGAGGCATCAGCAGATTTGGTGTCTGGTGAGGGCATCCTCCTGGTTCACAGCGGTACCATCCTGGCAGCTGGACAGAGCTCTGGGTCGCTTCAGCCCCATATGAGGGCACTCATCCCACTCGTTAGGGTTCCACCCTGATGACCTAATCACCTCCCAAAGGCTCCACAGCCTAATATAGTCACCCGGGCAGGTAGGTGTCAACATACAGATTTGGGAGGATGTAGGACCTTAGGAAGTGAGGAGCCTGCCTAACCACAGCTCACAGGGCAGCAACAGGGGACTGAGGACTCAGGCAAAGATAAGGGGCTAGACAAGGGAGGGGAAGGAGCTGGGAATGGGAGAATGCAGGGACTGCCAGCCTGTGACAGAGGATATCTCTATCCTGTGCCCAGAAGGGAAGGTTTGTCTAGTCTGCACCCTTACAGTCCTTGTAATCATTGGAAAATGAAGGCAAAGTGCCCACATTCTCACTGCCGTTCTCAACCTGCGCATCCCTCCCTGGTCCCCACTGTGGTGAGATCCAGAAAAGAGGATTCTCCAGGCTGTCTTTGCTTCTCAGCTTCTCTGTCTCACTTTGTCATGGTTCGCTCTTCCCCACACCCTCTGACTCTTTTTCTTCCCTTCCCCCCCTCCTTCCCTTTCCCCTCCCTCTTTCTATTGTTTCTTCCTTTCTTTTTCTTTCTCTTTCTTTTTATAAATATTTCTCAGCTGCCTACTGGTTGTCAGGACTGTGTTCTAACAGATCCATAGAGGTGTCCAGCAAGTGGCCCCTGGGCAGTCTGGGGAAGAGTTGGTGTGCTGGTCCCTTGGCCTGTGGTGTTGGGTACAGGCTCCAGACAGGAGGATGGGGAAGGAGCAGCTTCTGCCATCTGCACTTACAGGAGTCCAATGGTAATGCAGAATTCCGTTTTATTAGTTTCTGCTGTTGTATACTGTGAGGATGATGGGTCTTGGTGCAGGCGATCTTGGGTGGGAGGGGATAAAGTAGAAAATCAGGAGGCTGCTTGGCACCTAGTTCATAGGGAAAAGGAACTGGACAGTCTTAAAATAAGAACTATTTTAAGAATATAGGTATTCCTTAGAGCAGTGGTTCTCAACCTTCCTAATGCCACGACCCTTTAATACAGTTCCTCATGTTGTGACCCCCAACCATAAAATTATTTTCGTTGCTACTTCATAACTGTAATTTTTCTACTGTTATGAATCATAATGTAAATATCTGATACGCAGGACGGTCTTAGGTGACCCCTGTGAAAGGGGCGTTCGACCCCCAAAAGGGTTGCGTGCGACCCACAGGTTGAGAACCTCTGCCTTAGACACATTTCTTTCCAACCAGGATGCTCTCCCTCACTCAGCTCGTTCTGTGCAGAAAACCAGTAACAAACATTCACGGGGGGCCAGAATTGCAGCACGCCTGCTCCTATGCGCTCCTCCTTTAGGGACTCCCCCACACGGTCACGGGCACTAAGGGGGCCTTTCCCCTGTGAAAGCCTCATGGTGCTGACTCCCCTGCCTCATCCCACCTTGGTCTGGTCATCCCCTTTGGTCATCCCATTCGGACCCGGTGGGCTAAATGCTGAGATACTCAGGCTTGGTGGCCCCACACTGTCAAGTGCCATTTCTCACAGCCCAGCGCAGATTAGTGGCCACAGGATGGAAGCCGGGGTTGGGACTGGTGCTGTGCTCCATGCAGTCACCCAGAAACCCAGGCTGCCACCATCTATGGCTTCTCCTCCTCTTGGGCAACAGACCCTCTACCGGGTCTAAGCATATCCAGGAATTAGAGACGGCAGTGAGAACTAGAAATCCAACCCCAGGTCCCAGCAGAAAGTTCACTGTGCTACACACACACACACACACACACACACACACACACACACACACACGCACACACATACACACACACTTCTGGCACGATGCCACTTTTATCCAACTAAATGATTTGTGACATGAACTGTCAGACTCCACTAGTTAATTCTCATATTGATCTGCCCAAAGGCTCTTACTAAACCAACTCTACATTCCTGTGGAAGAAATGACTGCACTTCTCCTCTTGGAAATGCATTTTGTTAAACTTCCTTTTTATAGAA
Source organism: Nycticebus coucang (assembly GCF_027406575.1). Taxonomy (NCBI): domain Eukaryota; kingdom Metazoa; phylum Chordata; class Mammalia; order Primates; family Lorisidae; genus Nycticebus; species Nycticebus coucang. Next base: position 100,471,053 of record NC_069783.1, on the reverse strand, counting down.
AGACTAAAAGCCCTACTATATCCAAAAATGGCTTGGCAGAGGGGGGTTGTGTTTCAAACGTCTTTCTCTCACATTGACAGAGGCTCATTATCTCTAAATTGCTTTAAGCACCACCAAGATTAGTCTTCAGGAGCCTGTGTTGATTCAGAAAGATGTCTCCTGTGAAGTTACAAGACACCCTGTTGCCTCTGAATCTGCAGGGTCCCTAGGAGCCCCTAATCAGCTGAACATCAGCTGCCTGACCTACTTGGAATTTGGACCAGTGAACATTGTATATAGTCTTGTAGAAATAGGCGTTGGATTATAGGATTAGCAGGCACTGCTGGGGGCTGGGCAGTCTTTGACCGTAGCTGACACCAGGGCAAGTGAGTCAGGCTCTTGTGTAAGGACAATGCTGCCAGGGAACCATGGGGTCTAAGAGGCATTCTAACACGTGAAGACCCAAAATGAGGCTAGTCACAGAGAAAATGCAAGAGAAAAAAGGAGAGGGAGAGACTGCAGGAGAGGAGGTCAGAGAGGACAGGTGGGTTGAGAGCAAGACCAGAGATGAGAAGAGGGATGGATGACAGAGGCGAGGGCGGATTTCTATTCTGCAGGTCTGGAAACCAATTGCTTAGCTAGCCTGAGATCATTATATATATATATTATGTATATATGTATGCATATATATAATATGGTCTATTAATATATGTATATATAATATGATCTATTTATATATAGACAACTACTACTACTATATATACCAGTACTAATGTATGGTATACATATTATCCTATTATGTATAGTGAATAGCATATATACTGAGACATATGTACATATATAAATACAGTACATACTTGTATTACTATATAATACTAATATATACAATTGCCTCTTGAACAAATATGTTCGAATCACATGTGTCCAGGTCCACAAGTTCTTTTTTTTAATAACTACAGTCAACCTTCCATATCGATGTGTACCAAATCTGCAAATGTTGGATCAAAAGTACAGTATTTGTGAGATGCAAAACCCACATACGTGGGTCTATGGGTTTCACAGGGCCAACAACAGGACTTGAATATTTGAGGATTTTGGTACCCAATGGAGGTCCTGGAGCCAATGCCCCTGCATCCGGAGAGATGACTGCCTATGCAAGGAGACTGTGAAGAACCGGCTCACAGGACTGATGAGCCTGGGGTGTAATTCCAGTCAAGGTTTGAGTCCAAAGGCAGGTGAAGATCAACATCCTGCCTGGAGGTCAGAGAGAGCCAGTTCTCTCTTCTACAGCCTTTTGGTGAGATTCAAGCCTCCAGTAGATTGGGTACCAACCACTGACATCAGGGAGGGAGTGTGCTTTAGTCTACCAAATCAACCCTAACCTCATATGCAAACACCTTTGCAGACACATCCAGAATAATGTTTAATCAAATATCTGGGCATCCACAGCCCAGCCAAGTTTGCACTTAAAAAAAAAAAAATCATGGTTGTCATGAGAAATAAACTGTGGTGCTTAGATAGCCCAGGGTAGGCCTCCCATAGCAAATGGTTCATGGTTAAGAGATTAGCAGTGTGACCATGGCTCCAACCTGGATCTGCTGCATCGGACACTCTGGAGATGACCCAAAAACCTGTTTTAGTCATTTCTCAGCTGATAAGAATGCTTGTTAGAGTTTGGTAACCATTGGGCTGCAGACTATAAGACTGAACGGTCTTCAGTGGGGCTTCTTGATTCTTGGGTCATTATGCACTCACTAGTGCAGCCTTATATCTGGACAGCTCTGTGCAATTTATTAAGGGTTTCCATATACTTGCTTGACTCTCATGATGGCTCCTTAAAATAAAGATGATCTTTGCAAACCAAGTAGGTAAAGCTTAGCAAGATTAAAGTGACCTAGCAATTGGTGCCATCATAACACAATGCAGTACAGCCACCTCCTCTTCGCTCCCTCGCTCCCTGCTTACCTTCCTTCCTTCCAGTCCCTTACTCCAGTGGTAGACACAATGATATGGAGAATGTAGAGCCCAGACTCCCCTTCAGGAATGAAGGCCTTATTCTCCCAGCTTCCAGAAGACTGCTCTTCTTGGGGACTGCCATTTTTGAAAGCAATCCTCCTGTCTGTGTCAACCACACCCATGGCACCAAATCTGGAGGACCACGCTGTTCGGAGCTACTTGCTGACTAGCTGAAGCCTGGGGATCACACGGCCTTGCTCCCCTCTGGTGTCAGTCCTGCTCACCCCAATGAGCTTCCTGCATGCTAATCACCATGGCAGATTCAGCCTCTCAGGACCTCAGCTGTGGCAGGCACCAGGCCGACACTGGTCGCTATTTGCAGGGAAAGACACTTGCACTATTGCTGCCAACCTGCTTACACTCAATGTGACAGGCAGTGAAGTGAGGACCTTCACACACACACTTCTCTAGAAGTTTTGGGAGTGTGTGGCAGACATCAATGTGAGATTGATTGAGCAATAGCTCTGGAAACAAAAGCCAGTTATACAAAGTCCCTCTTAAGTAGAGAAAACATGATACGATCTGTTTTCAGGTGACCCCTTGCAAATCCTCTAGCCATCTTAGGTTTTCGTTTTCCCTTGAAAATTTCCCTATGATCTTTAAAATGGTAAGGTTCTGAGATGCCGAGAGCTTCCATCATTTCAGCATTTCTTACAAAAGGCCTCTGGGGCACCAACCTGTCCAGCTACTTATTATTCAGCCTCTATCAGGAAGCTGAGGCTCCTGCCACTGCATCCTCCTGCCTTCTGCAGAGCACCTATCAACCCAAGAGTCGCACAGCTCCCACCGCCCACAGCACAGGAAAGCCAATGGTGTCTTCTTGTGTTCTATGTCAAAGAGGCATATCTGTTCTTTTCTTTTATCTTTTCGGACAGGAACGAAAGCCTAGGCACACTTCCAGGCATGACCCCCTTGGCACTGAATCTAACAGATATTCTTCTTTCTTCTTTTTTTTTTTTTTTCCAAGAAAGCTATTCCTAAATGAGCTATTGTCTCCATTACACCAGTACTAATCAGAGTAGTTTTCTTGTTGACCTTTCTTTTCCAAAAAATATCATCTTTTATTGATGGAGGGGCAGGCATGTTTCAATGGAGGAGAAACAATGGACAGCAGGGTAATTGTGAAGTCTAAGGGGATGACATTAGAGCAAAAGGAACCAAGGTTTTTTTGTTTGTTTGTTTGTTATTTTGAGACAACGTCTCACTTCATCACCCTGGGTAGAGTGCTGTGGCTCACAGCTCAAGCAACCTCAAACTCTTGGCTCAAGTGATTCTCTTGCCTCAGCTTCACAAGTAACTGGGACTACAGATGCCCACCAGAACACCCTACTATTATTGGAAATGGGGTCTCACTCTTGCTCAGGCTAGTCTCAAACTCCTGAGCTCAAGTGGTCTGCCCACCTTGGCCTCCCAGAGTGCTTGGGTGTGAGCCACCATGCCTGACCCAAGTCCTAAGTTTTGATATTCAAAGGCTACAAAGGGATTTCTGCTGCAGGAAGGGGGACCTGCTGCCTGGGGAAGCAGGACTGACATTGACAAACACGTGTCAGCCAAGGAAGAATGGCACCTAACTCAGCTTATTGTGCCACAGAGAAACAGAGTGCTTATCCTTGGGCCCAACTTTGAATTAAGATGATGTTACCCAGAAGCAGAAAGGCCAGGTGCCCCACTGCTGAAGGTCAAAACAAACCTTTGCAACCCAGGCTTTCCTTTTGCTGTTGCCCATCCCCCTTCGTCCACAGTCTCAAAATTATTTTCAGCTAATTATGCCTACATTGGTTTTTGGCAATGTTCTCATACATCTCACATTTGGGGTTTCAGAACTTACTGATTTATATGGAAGAAAATTGGCTGAACTTCTTTTCAACCACTACATGGGTTATATATAATTTTATCAAGGTGTTATTTTAAATGTTTGAAATTTATTTTTACATTTTTAAAAATTATGGCAAAATATATGAGGTCAGGAAATTAAGTTCATAAATTCATCCTAGAAAATGTGCTACATACCTCATAGCTGAATATAACTACAGTCAATTTTGAAGTACTTCCCTTGGGAAGTCATGCACCAATGCCAGTGCCTAGTCCACCCTTCAGTGTACTTTTGGAGTTCTTTTTCTGGAATGGCCATCAGAGATGTTGTCATACAAAGTCTGACAATTAAGTTCGTGGACTTTTCCTGGAATTACCCCTTTGAAGCACTCCTTTTGGCCATCTGGCGACTGTGTAACACTGAGGTGTGTAGCACTTTTTCTAGGAAAAGTCTGTGGGCTGAATTATCTGACATCCTATGTAAAATAAAATTTATCAGGCTGGGCACATGGCCCACACTTGTAATTCTAGCACTTTAGGAGGCTGAGCCAGGAGAAATGTTTGAGGTCAGGAGTTTGAGACCAGCCTAAGCAAGAGCAAGACTTTGTCTCTATTAAAAATAGAAAAACTAGCCGAGCATTGTGATAGGCACCTGTAGTTCCAGCTACTCAAAGGCTAAGGCAGGAGGATCACCTGAACTCAGGAGTTTGAGGTTGCTGTGAAGTAGCCTAATGTCACAGCTCTTGAGCTGGGGCAACAGAGTGAGACTCTGTTCCAACACAAAACAAAAATTTTATTATCTTAACCATTTTTAAATGGTTCTTCAGTGGCATTAAGTATATTTGCACTGTAGTGCAAACATCACCACCACCCATCTCCAGACCTTTTTCACTTTGTGAAACTTAAACTATGTCCCAGTTAAACACCAACACTGCCCAGGCCCTCCCCAGCCCCTGGCAACCACCATTCTCCTTCCTTTCTCTCTGAATGACTAGGTACTTCTTATAATCATACAGTATTTACTTTTCGTGATTTGCTTACTTCACTTAGCATAATGACCTTACGGTTCATCCACATGTAGCATGTGTTAAAATTTTCTTTCTCTTTTAAGCCCAAATAATATTTCTTTGTATGTATACAGCACATTTTGTTTGTCTATTCATTCCTCAACGCACACTTGGGTTGCTTTCCCCCTTTTAGCTGTTGTGAATACTGTTGCTATAAGCATAGGTAGATAGATATCTCTGTGAATTTAACTATAACTTTGTGAGTTTAAACTTATTTTAAATGAGATTGCTGCTATCATCACCATGAAGCATATGGAATGAAAACTCTAGAAAAAATAAAGTTGCATTTTTCTGCTGGTGAAAGCTAATTCACATTTGAGCTAGGCTCTCATCGTGTTATGGTCTGTTTCTAGTATATTTAAGCTGCTTGGGTGGCTCTATAAACACAAGATGTGTCTCTTCCTTGGATCTGACCAACCAATGTGCATAAAATGAACCCTGCCGGCCAAAGAGTAGCTGAACCCTTCTAGAATATCCCTTAGGAGGACAGGCCTTGATTTGGTTCCTTGCTGTGCTCACTACCTATGGCAGCACCTGGCTCTCAGTACGTTCTACTTTGGTGGATAAGTGGATGTAAATATTTACTTTTCAATTATTTATTCTGTTGACCTTTATTTTTTAACAAAGTTATCCTTAACCAAACTTTCAATGTGTATCCAGTTATAGAACTTATTTTCTATATTAACCATCAGTGATGGGATCCAGAAGAGATCCTTCTGCAGCCATGAGTTTGTGACTAAATAGATAAGAATACTCTCAGCAAACAAAAGGAAGTCTCCTGCTTTGTGCCTTTTGTGCAATGGAGTGGCCTTTAAAAAAAAATACATATCAATGCCTTGTAGTAGTTGTATTAGAATTGCTGAAAAATACAGACTCCGCTCTTTTAACTCCAATTCAAGTTGTCAACTTTTCCCCCGAAAATTGTCAAACAAGCTACCTGTGCATCAGGCAATTATGATCATGATAATGATGCATAACAACCACCACAAATCACACAGTCAGTGCAACCAGCATTTATGTAGCTCATGAGATTCCAAGATGGCTGGGGCTGGTCTACGTGGAAGGCTGAAAAATTAGGCCAATGATTCCACCTTCCAAATCCAGATATTGAGAAACAGCCAAGGTCACCTGTCTCTCCAAAAGAAATAATGGCATGCTAGTGACATAGCACATCAGCATCAGATTTACTATGCTAAATGAGATGACTACCATCGTCACCATGAAGCATATGGACTGAAAACTCTAAGTGGGACCCTTTGATAGAATCTGCTTGTTAGGGACTGAATGTTTGTGTCCTCCCCACATTCATGTGTTAAAACCTAACCCCCAACATAATGGTATTTGGAAATGGAGCCTTGGGGAGTCATAATCCCACTCATGGGACAACCATCCCAAGTGGGTTGAGTGCCTTTGTAAAAGAGACTAGACGGCCCTCTCCATCTTTCCATCATACCAAGGCACAGAGAGATGGCCATCTAGCAACCAGGAAGCAGCCCTCACCACACACTGAGGCTGCTGGAACATGGGTCTTGGGTTTCCAGCCTCCAGAACTCTGAGAAATAAACGTTTTTTTGTTTTTCATTTTTTTTTTTTTAACTACCTAGTCTATGACATTTTTGTGAGGGCAGTCCAACCTAAGACACCATTGGTAGCATTGAAAAATAAGAATTACAATATGCGTTTAAGTGTCCTTTTTGTTATTAACATGCTAGGCCTCATGGCAGCAGCAGATAGGATCTGATCCCCAGAACCTTCATTAGATGGCAGTTTTCAGACTATTGACAGTAAACCTTTTTCTTCCCTATAAGAAAAAACAAAGTCTGTCTTCAACCTGGGTGTGGGAACCCCCATGCAAAGATAATTACTGTCAGATGCTATTTTGATTTTGCTGCTCATCCAGCAGCTGAAAGTGAGCATGTGCGATTAGCTCAAAAGCAAACAGCAAGACCCCCTCCAGCTGCTGGCTCTAGAAACCAGGTATGGTGCCAGGTAATTACAGCAACATTCCTTTAAGCTCATCTGACTGTGGCAGGCCAGGTTCCATCAAAAACGGACAGGCTGGAAGGAAGTCTGCATGAGGTTGCTTGCCTGGCATGTAGTAAAATGGAACAGGGCATTAAAACTGGTGGTGGCTATTGCAGAAGACTAGAAACTGGCTATCACACTATGGATCCCACTACAGACCAGGGAAGCTTTAGAGGTTACTTGGAAAGGTTTGACACATGGAAATCATATTAAGAGCTTGGCTATCCGGTATGTCGGTGGGGGAGGGGGAAATATTTTGTTTTTTCAAATACAAGGAACTCTTGGCTCAGGACAGCAGATGTGTAACTAAGAGTTACACTTAACCCGTTTAACTGTCATTTCCTGAGAACTACTAAAGCTATCTGCTTTTAGGTTAGAAAGATGTTGTGTATTGATCTAGGGGGAAATCTGATTCAGGCTAGATTTGGTCTGAGTTTATTCCAATAATTAAGAATTCTAGGGACATTTTAAAATATCACACTGGGGCTGGGCACGGTGGTTCATGCCCGTGATCCCAGTAGTCTGGGAGGCTGAGATGAGAGGATCCCTTGAGCTCAGGAGTTAGAGAACAGCCTTAGCAAGAGTGAGATCCCATCTCTACTAAAAACAGAAAAATCACCTGGCCATCATGTCAAGCTCCTGTAGCCTCAGCTACTCAGGAGGCTGAGGCAGGAGGATTGCGTAAGCCCAGGAGTTTGAGGTTGCTATGAGCCAGGCTGACGCCAAGGCTCTCTAGACTAGGGCAACAGAGTGAGATTCTGTCTCAGAAAAAACATATGTATAAAATATACACATCGCGTTGGAATCTTGAATTAAACAACTCTGTAATTGTCCTGTTGTTTTTGACAGTCCTACTATTTTTTAAAATTTCTAACCCAGCCCTATTTTATTTAAATTCTTTTTAGATACCTTGTCCTTTCTCATAGTCTTAAAAAGGTCTTTGTTCTCACAAATGGAGTTTGGCAGAAAGACTTTTTTTTTCCCTGTAAGCTGATTTCATTTCTCTAAAGTTGGCAGGGAAAATGCTACCATTGCTGAAAGCATGCCTTCACCGTGTTGACCTTGAAGTTGACATTTCAGTCGCAAGACTGCAGATTTGTGTTCAGTCTACAGCAGGAATTTTATCCCGCTCAGCAAAGTTCAGGCTTGAGTGTCAGGAGAACCAGAGTTCAGCCTCTAAAGACCCTTGTGCCCCTGGGAATATCTCGTTAGCTCCAGATGTTTCCTTCTTCCTATCTAAATGGCAGGGAGAGGGACAACGTCATGGTCCAACGTCTCCTTCAGCTGTGGACAGATGCCCAATTAGCACCTGCAAGAGTTCTTAGAGCTTATGATATCACCCACCAACCCCCGCATCTTTGATTTTCTTAGTGGAAAATATTAGCTCAGTAGGGTCCCTACAAGGTGAGACCCCGGGCAAAAGATGATCTGTGTGGGGACATGGATGTAAGATGAGCTGAAATTTTTTGAAATTTATCCTGGGGTCTATAATTTTCCCTTCACTCCTCATTATGGATCTGACATTCCTGAGTTCATCTAGAATTGCAAAAGCAAAAGGGATCCGGGAGCACATGCATCTGGTGCTATTATAGATGATGACCCAGAAGCTGTGGCCACCCAGGAACAAAGACACTGCCCACTTTCTCTCTATTCAGCCCCTTCCTAGTTTCAGTGTCTGAACCAAAACCCCACAATTATTGACCACTAGTCCAGTGTCTTTCCAAATGCGACACCATGTTCTCATCATGTTTCTGTCTCTTTAATCTCTTGGAATAATGGAGATTTGAGTTGTTCTACCAGCTTAGAGAAATGTCCCAAAGCTGTCTTGCTCAAGGATTGATCAAGAGCTGCTCTCCATAAAATTATCAGGCTGACAGGCAGCTGTGATAGGTGGGCCTCCCCCATCCTGGAAAATGGGCTTTGTGAGGGAAGGGTGTGCCCATCATTGTGTCCTGAGAACCTAGCACATCACTTGGCGTAAGGTGGGCATTCAGTAAGAACAGTATTCCAGGATAATGGACCAGAGTCCAATTACTCCCTCCATTTTTCTCCTTCTCAAGCATCTTTCTAATTTTCCTAGCATGTCTTCAAGTCCAAGGAATAAGACATGTTGCTACCAGATAAATCTATCTGTACTTTTTGTTCACTGTCTATGTTGACCTCTGTCTTTCAAGAAAGAAGAGGTTACCATGGGCAGCTCTAGCAGGCCAGTGCGTGGGATCTGTGCATGCTGAGTCCTGTCAAGGTCAATGCCTCAGGTCTTCCTAATTTCCTTTTGAACAAATTCATGTGTAGAAAAGTCTTCCCTGTTCTCCTGCAGCTTTTTATGCCTCTGTGAGCCTGGCCCCAGTGAAGTGGCCCTCTGGAATTGTCTTGTACTGACTTCTCTGCCTGTGAGCAGGATCAGTCTTCCAAAATGCAGTCTTGTTCTTGAAGCTTTGTATTATTAAGGATATGTCACTTTGGCTTTACTTTTCAGTGCCATTCCCAGGCAATGTCAGAGATTTAAAGCTCTGTAAAGTGCATACTCCTTTTGGTGACATTAGCCTTGGTCTGTGAGGACATCAGCCACCACCCAAGCATGGCACATGCCCAGTGAGTGGCTGGCCAACTTAGCCACACTGCCTTTTTCCTCTTTCAGGAGGGGAAATATGAAGAGCTACTTCTTTAGCTCTACCTACCCATGGGACAGAGCAAGGGACTCTTTGGGGTGAAGTCTAAACAGTAGAGGTGTGAGACCAGCCCTATCATTTGAGGACATCACCAGTTTTCTTTCCTGACTGCAATTTAGCAGATAGCTAGGTCTCTGGGCCAGTGTCCCCCACCACTTTGCCTAGCAACTGTCCCTCCCCAGGGACTAGACCCCCTATAATTATGTGAGGTGAGGTCAAAAAATGGGATCCCTGAAACCTTCTATGCACACACAGAGTTTTATCTCAAGGCCACTCTGTGGATTCAGGGTCCTGAGCTGGTTTAGAGCAAAGTCTATGCTTACAAAAGGGAAGCCAGGAGTCCTAGAAACTGTGATCTTGGAAGAAAAGGAAATCATAAAATGCTGGATAATATGTTTGAAAAAATCAGTGTTCCCACAGAAATAGTTACTTCTGAGGTGAGGCAGTTCACTGGATCATAAGATAAGGCAAAGCACGGTGAAGGGGGCGAGTGCAGTGCCCTGAGCTCTATCCTTGCCTTACTGGACATCTCTCCACCAGCCTCCATATCCTCCCCAGAAGCCATAGGCATTCTGGTGCCTAGGTCACAGTTGGTTCACCTAATACCACTTCCAGCAAAACTTTTTCTAGTGTTTATTAGACTTTTAAGTGGTCACTGGGTATCTCTGTCTCTCCCTTTCAGACTCACCTCTTCTGAGGGCTGCTCAGGGACAACTTTTATTTCTTCCCTTTGGAAGAATTGCTAAAACACAGAGAGAGCAAGGGAAAAGCAGAAAATGACCCCAAGGTAGAAGCTGAAACAGGAGGCAGGGGAGGCAGGTGGATTCCAGGGCAGAGTTGACTGTCTAAGTCACTGTCGTTGCCCCAAGACATGATGGTGGACATCTTGGGCAGATCCTACCTCCTCAGTGGGGAAACCGAGATTGCACAGCAAATCAGCAGGCAGGCCTGGAAGACAGCTGAGAGCCGCAGGCCCCTGAGCGGGCCTCTTTTGGCTGTGTTAACGGAAAAAAACCCAAACTCTGTAAAATAATTTAAAGAGGTTTATTCTGAGTCAAGTGTGTGTGACTGCAGCCTGGAGCACATGTGTTCAAGAGGTTCTGAGAAAACATGCCCATGGTAGTGGGTTACAGTTTGGTTTTATACATTTATGGAGACAAGACTCACATGTAAGACCACAAGTCATGGAGGGTATATAACAGTTTGGCCCGAAAAGGCCAGACATCTCAGAAGAGGCGGGGGGTGGCGCGCAAATGTGGGTAGATTTAAAGATGCTTTGATTCATAATTGATTAAAGAAATGAAGCTTTGTCCAAAGCAGTGACTTTCAACTGGTGTGCTATTAGAGGATCTTACGTGTGCCATGAAAATTTTTAAAGATCGTTAATTAAATTATTTTCAAAAGAAGTTCACAGCACAGTAAGTTTATTCTTTATCTTTTTACTCTTGTTTTTTGATCAACATAATTTAAGTGCCATGGAAGTTTAACTATAGGTTCAAATGTGCTGTGAGATAAAAAAAAAAAAAGTTGAAAACACTAGTCTAGAGGCTGGGATGTTTTAAGTTAAGGATGTCTGCTAATCAGAGACACGCCACCCACATTTCCTGTAAGTACTCTAAGTAAATTGATGGCCTACAGGTGCGGTTTAATGTTGTCTTGCTCGGCCATAGGTCTGTTATCTGTTTATTTTTATAAGAATAATTCCCCAACAGAGGGGGCATGATGAGGTGGGTCAGACCTTCCTTTTCCTTGTGGGGGGCAACTCAGCTTTAAGGATTTTCGGGGGTTCTCTTGGCCAAGAGCATTGCCTTCATTTGCTTGGGGAGGCTTAAGATTTTATTTCAGTACACAGCTAGTTAGATGTCTTGCCTTGTTGCGGGAGTCTTTAAGTCTATCCCATTGCAGATTTATTCTGGAATCACAGAGCAGAACTTGGGGCCAGGTCTCTCCCCTTTGCGGAGTCACACCTGGATTCTCCCCAATCCCTGCACTGTCAGGAGAAAGCTTCTTCCTGCTTTCACTATGTTTCTCAAACAACCCTGGAAGGCTGAGGTGTAAAGTCTGCCTTGGGTGTCCGAAAGGAGAGCCGAGAATGAGCTGATCAGCAACTTGGCCTTGTAGGATTTGGGGTTGTAGGAGGAATGGGGGCAGCAGGTGCAAATCTTGGCAGGAAATGGCAGAAAGCCCATGGGGGGAAACAGGAGGCTAGGTGGGTGCCCCCTGTCCCCTGAAGGTGGTATTGAGATTCTGCTGTCTACATAACTGCACACCAGGATTCCAACCCAGGGAGCCAATCATGCTCAGCCCTCTGTGAGCCCATCCTGCCAGAAGTAAGGTGGAAACACAGAGAAAGGATGCTGTGTGTGGAGGAGGTGACGGCCTCCTGCTAGCTCATTCCTGAACTTGCTCTGAGCTGAGCCCACAAAATGGTCCCTACCTCTGAGTGCTCCCACCTGCTGCAGGTGACAGCAACGTGTAGGGTAAAGGCACTTCCGTGGCAGGTGTTCAGGGGCTGGTGAGCCACAGGAAGAGTCCTGCATTCCCCTACTAGGACCCCGGGGAGGACACCAGTGAGGAACTCTCTCCTCAGCCCCTCCGCGTCGGTGCATGAAGGTCACCAAACACGGAGGAGAGGATGAGAAGAGTGTCGCATTGAAACACAAGTTTCAAGATCTTTAAAATATGACAGTGGAGCTTTAATAGGGAGTGCGTTGAAATTATATACTGCTTTGGGTAGTATAGACATTTTGATAATGTTGATTCTTCCTAGCCATGAGCATGGTATGTTTTTCCATTTGTTAACATTTTCAGCTATTTCTTTTCTTAGAGTTTCATAGTTCTCTTTATAGAGATCTTTCACGTCTTTTGTTAGGTAAATTCCCAAATATTTCATCTTCTTTGGCACTACTGTGAATGGGATAGAGTCCTTAACTGCTTTTTCAACTTGACTGTTGTTGGTGTATATAAAGGCTACCAATTTATGGATGTTGATTTTGTAATCTGAGATGCTGCTGTATTCCTTGATCACTTCTAGGAGTTTTGTAGTAGAGTCCCTAGTGTTTTCCAGATACACAATCATATCATCTGCGAAGAGCGAAAGTTTGATCTCTTCTGACCCTATGTGGATACCCTTGATTGCCTTTTCTTCTCTAATTGCGGTGGCTAAAATTTCCATTACAATGTTGAAAAGCAATGGAGACAATGGGCAGCCTTGTCTGGTTCCTGATCTGAGTGGAAATGATTCCAATTTAACTCCATTCAATATGATATTGGCTGTGGGTTTGCTGTAGATGGCCTCTATCAGTTTAAGGAAAGTCCCTTCTAGACCAATTTTCTTGAGTGTTCTGATCATGAAGGGATGCTGGATATTATCAAAAGCTTTTTCTGCATCAATTGAGAGAATCATATGGTCTTTGTTTTTTAATTTGTTTATGTGCTGAATTACATTTATAGATTTACGTATATTGAACCAGCCTTGACACCCTGGGATAAAACCAACTTGGTCATGATGTATAATTTGTTTGATGTGTTGCTGGATTCTGTTTGTTAGGATCTTGTTGAATATTTTTGCATCTATATTCATTAGTGATATTGGTCTATAATTTTCTTTTTTTGTTGGGTCTTTTCCTGGTTTGGGGATCAGGGTGATGTTTGCTTCATAGAACGTGTTGGGTAGTCTTCCTTCTTTTTCTACCTTTTGGAACAGGTTGAGTAATATAGGTACTAATTCCTCTTTAAAGGTTTGGTAGAATTCTGACGTGAAACCATCTGGTCCCGGGCTTTTCTTTTTAGGGAGGTTTTGTATAGTTGATGCTATTTCTGAACTTGATATGGGTCTGTTCAACATTTCCACTTGATTCTGGTTAAGTCTTGGAAGGTGGCGTGCTTCCAAGTATCGGTCAATTTCCTTCCAGAATGTTTATTGCAGCCCAATTCATAATAGCTAAGTCATGGAAAAAGCCCAAGTGCCCATCGATCCACGAATGGATTAATAAATTGTGGTATATGTATACCATGGAATACTATGCAGCCTTAAAGAAAGATGGAGACTTTACCTCTTTCATGTTTATATGGATGGAGCTGGAACATATTCTTCTTAGTAAAGTATCTCAAGAATGGAAGAAAAAGTACCCAATGTACTCAGCCCTACTATGAAACTAATTTGGGGCTCTCACATGAAAGCTATAACCCAGTTACAACTTAACAATAGGGGGAAGTGGGAAAGGGGGGAGTGGGTAGAGGGAGGGGGATCAGTGGGATCACACCTGTGGTGCATCTTACAGGGGTATTTGCGAAACTTGGTAAATGTAGAATGCAAAGGTTTTGGCACAGTAACTGAGATAACGCCAGAAAGGCTATGTTAACCACTGTGATAAAAATGTGTCAAATGGTCTATGAAGCGAGTGTATGATGTCCCATGATCATATCAATGTATACAGTTATGATTTAATAAAAAAAAAAAGAAAGAAAGAAATACAAGTTTCAAGGCTGGTTGTTTCCTCTGCCACACTGAGAAGAATGCAATGCCATGGACCCAACAGAAAGTGGTACTGTATCTACTGCAGGGGAGACACCCTGGGGACTCAAGTGTTAATGAGACAAAAGGAACGGGAGGAACAGCTGGGGAGACAGACTTACTCAGCACACCCCAGAGCGTGCCGCTGAGAGGAGCCAGAGAGCTCCAGGGCTCCTGGGCAGGCTTCCTGAGGAGGAACGGACTAGTCACCACTCATCTGGCGACTTGCAAGGTGATGAAAAGCCTAAACGCCAAGACCTAGAGGATTCCATGATGAGTAAGATTTCTCACACTAGGGATGTCCTTTTATGCGAGGAGAAACTCAAGCATTTCTGCTGGGCAGGATGAGCTGGGAGCTGCCCACTGTCCTGTGTGGAGGCTATGGCTGGACAGTCCCGAGCTGGATGTCCCAGAGAGAGCTGTTGGCTGCAGGCAGTTCCTGAGCATGTGACATGAGTTGGTCTGGTCTGAGCAGAGACAAGTCATGAGTGTCAAGGACACACTGGATTTTAAAGACGTATTTAAAAAAAGAAATATATCTCAATAATGTTTACATTAAATATACGTTGAAATGAAAATATCTTGGTATATTGAATTAAATAAAATATGTGATGAATTTCAATGATTTCTTTTTACATTTAAATTGTGCCCATGAGGAATGTAGAATCTCATCTGTGGCGTGTGATTCCGTTGCATCTTCAATCACTGCTGCTCTGGAAGGAAACTTTCCATCCCCTGTTGAAGGAGTCTCAGGAGCTTCCAGGATCATCTTTTCTGGACTCTCTACTCCCTACTCTCAGGCTTTCTAGATCCAGAGTCAGAGGCCACCTGAGAGGGGAGGCTGCAACAGTCAAAAATGCCTCCCACAGTGGCCCTTCCAAAAGGATTCCTGAAGTGGCCTGGAGAGACCTGCCTCAGGGGGCTCCCCAGAGACCCCAAACTGATCCAAGTCAGGTTTCCTAGTTGCAGGAATTATTAATAATTAATATAATCTTAGTAAACTCAGTGATTTCATGAGAGTAACATGATTTAGGTAGCCTTTCCCAAATTTTTTGAGGACAAACCCCTCAAAAATGTCTCTTTTGAGCATTCAGTGAAGACACAGTGAAAAGAGCTCTATGATTTCTGCACTTCTACTGAAGGTCCCCTCCCACCCACTCCCAGCTCCCCTCCCTTCCATGCCCCCACCCACTCCATCCCCACCCACACCAGGCTTCCTCCCTTCTTAGAAAAAAATGGTCAATTGTTACAAGGCAGACCCCTGCAGGAGACTCAGACAAAACTCAGTTGCTTCTTTTGGCTTCAGCATTTTGTTCACTGCCATTTGGCAAAATGATCTTTGAGTCTATAACAAAAGAGAAATTTGCTGATATCCAACCAGGTCAGACCATCTTTCTCTGTCTAGTTTTGACAGTCTCTCCTCCAGACTGCAGAAGAAAGTAATTGCCCTCTGATTTATTGGAAGGTAAGAGATCTCAAAAATATCTTTATATAATTTGTGTACTGGGAGTAACAGAGAGAGCCTTATGTCAACTCCTAATTCATTTAACCCTGGGGGACAAATATAATCAATTTCCAACAGCTGACTTTCAGATTTGTAAAGTGCTGGATGAAGGACCTACTCTATGGTCATGTATATTATTTCATATCCAAGCTCCAGCCCTCCCAGAAGCTGATGGTGCTGGAAGAAAAGGCTGGTTGCAGCAAGCTGCCAGGAAGCTGGGGCTGAGGCCTGGCTGGAAGGGGTCCAGGAAGTTCATTTGCTTCACTCCCTCATGCTAACCTTGGCTGTTATTATATTCGATTGAAGTCCCTCCCCTGCTCACCACTGCACCCCTAAGAGGCCTCCCAAATCCCCAATTCAGGCTACACTAGATTTACCTTACTGCTTCTGCCGCCAGCTTTTCACACTAGCTTCCCATACCTGGCCCACTAAAAAAAGAAAACAGAACACGGTTTCAGCTATAGTAGGTTGGTCTTGCCATCCCAGGGATTTCCTTCCTCTCTGCTCAGCCTCCTTGTTTCTATTCTCACTTAATCATCATTTATTAAACAGAGCAGGCTCACTATGCCATGGGGCCTGTTCCTCCCCAGTTGGCACATGTAAAGGAAATCAGTGAATTTTTTTTTTTTTTTTATTAAGCTGTGGCCTCATTTAGTTAAATTCATTTTTCCTTTTCAGTTTTTTTCAACCTTCATGACAATTACATTAAAGTCTGACCCTGACCAGTCTTGGACCACATCTGCCAGCTGCCTTCAGAATTCACTCCTTAGCTTTGGAATTCTCCTCTTATCCTGTGCTCTTGCCCTTCAGAAGACCTGCTGTCCCATGCTTCTGCAGACACCATGGAGCCCCTTGGCGTTCAGTCACAGAGCAGAGTCGTCAAAGGACTTCCAGTTTCCGAGCAGGGCTGGTGTCATGAGAATGGCAGCCGAGACTCAGTTTGGGCTGACAATCTCATATCACTGATCAGAAAACAAAGGAACAATTCAGTTCTTGTGAAAACCTGCCAGATTTCCAAGCAATGGTTTCCTTCTTGAAATCACTTTTTTTCTTTCCATCCTGGAAATGAACTCAAAGGAAGATGAATAATAGCTGGCCTGCTCAGAACCCTGGGTTCCCCACAAGCAAGGGTGATCCTGTGTGAATCTATTAATTTTCATTTGCAGGGTTTTCAGATGTCAAACAAATGTTGATGTAATCTGCAACACTGTTATAATTAAACAACCTCTTACTGCCCAAATTGGCAAAGCACTTGGTTGATCAGTAATACATTTGGTCCTTGAGAGATTGCTTTTATGTTTGTTTGCCACTTGGGAAAATGGCCACAACCCTTTTGTAAGATTTCTGGTCACTGCTCTGTTTCAGGTTACAATAATAGCTACTGCTATTCCCGAGTTGCCTCTCTGTCATTCTCGTGTCCTGCAATGGCTCTGTGCGTGTGTACTTGAAGGAGAGTGTGTGTGGGGGGGAGATTCCAATTATCAATCAGATGCATTCAGTAAAATGTCCTGAGTTCCTCTGCAAGCCCATTCTGTGCACAATTTATGAAGTATTCCATAGGTACTAGGAGCTAGCTGCAATATTTAAGATGTGGGTTCTTCCGTAATTCTAATCATGTTACATCGTCTATTTTCTTCTTCTGCAAAATGAGGAGGTTAGATTTCTGCCAGGACTGATAAGCTGGACTCCACTGCTTACACACAGCAAATAGGATGCTCTGATGAGTTCCTAGTCCCTGCTTCCTTCCTTGACTACTTGTTGGGACTATGGGGCTACCACATGGAGACCAGTCGTTGTCCCAGATCCCAGGACCAAGCCAGACTGGAGGCACAGAGGCATTTATCACCCTTATTGTGAGGGCCCACTGCCTCTGCCACAGTGCAGATGCCAAGGCCTTACCTTAGTTTTCTAATGAATGGTCCTCACATTTCCCCTGTGTTCATCAGGGTTCAATTGCACAGAATATGTTTGAATTAGTTTTAGCAGAAAGGGATGTATCACAGGCTACAGGCGGCTTATGAATCCCTGGACAAGCTAAATCCCTGGACAACAGACCCTAGGAGGAGCCCCAGCTGCATGTCCATCCAGGGAGCTGCCTGCAGAATCGGCAAGCAGCCTCCACACCCTCTGGCTTTAGAACCACCCACCTCTACTCTCCCCACACTAGAGACAGGTTCCGCATTAAATCTCCCTCATTCGCACCAGAAAATGGACCCTAAGTGACGTCTAGAACCCTCACTGCTGAAGACTCCAGGGAATGTGGCTTTCGCTGAATCCCCCAGGGCTGTGGGACCCAGATTTCTGCTGGCTGGAAGCCAGCTGGGAACCAGCTACCTGCTGACAAATCCCATTCCCGTTATTGTTTTGTGCTGAATGCTTTATTTTGCACAGTTCTTCATTTTCAGTGAAGCACTTTTCTCCTTACCCACCTGGACACAGCTGCTGTTCTGTAAACTGAAACACCAGCCAGACAGCCACAGTTGATGGTCCCAGGAGTAAGCAGGTCCCTAAGCTTAGCCAATCAGATCTCTTGAACTTGTGGCCTGGAAACTAAGGCGGATGAGAACAAGTCTCTGCTAGTGGTTGAAGTTGTAAAAGGAAATCTCTGCCCTGTGGCCAGAGTCCATTTACAGTGAGAATAAAGAATGAAGTTGATGCAAAGTCATTAGGAAAGCCAGGAATTGGAATGTCCTGAGGCCATTTCCATCCTTGGTTTCCATTTCTCCTGCATCCCAGCTAGTGGCAGCTCTGAGGCTCTCTGAGATACCGCAGAGTCCTTGTAATGTTCTCATCTCATTCCTCCTCTCTTGCTTTAGTTTAAATTGGCCTTTTGTCATCTGAAGCAGGGACTGCAAACACAGCTGACCCTTGAACTTCACAGATTTGAACTGCATGGTCCACTCACAAGGATACTTTCTCCTGTCTCTGCCACCCTGAAGATGGCAAGCCCAACCTCTCCCCTTCCTTCCCCTCCTCAGCCTACTCAATGTGAGGATGACCAAGGTGAAGATCTTTCTGGTGATCCACTTCCTCTGAATTCTGAATGAATAATAAATATTTTATCTTCCTTGTGATTTTCTTAAAAACATTTTCTTTTCTCTAGCGTATTTTATTGTACGAATAATGTACATAGTACATATACAAAATATGTGTTAATTGACTGCATATGTTATCAATAAGGCTTCCAGTCAACAGCAGGCTATGAACAGTTAAGTTTTGGGGGAGTCCAAAATTACACTTGTATTTTTCATGGTTGGGGGTGGGCATTGATGCCCCTGCTCCCAATGTTGTTCAAGGGTCAACTGCAGTGCATAATTATTGAGTAATTTGAGGGGGACCCTTTAATTATCTCCCTTTCTTCTGGACCATTCTCATCAGCCTACACATGTCTGGTTTCTCCTGACTTACACACACACACACACAATTCTGACCCTGACCAACCTTAGAGCTCCTGCCCTATGCCTCAGCTCTCCTTGGTAGCACAACCTCAACAGGACTGGCTATATATCTGTCTCTAATTCTCTCTCCCACAGCCCCTGTCACAGATCCCATCAAGTTTCCCCTGTGCTGACAACTGAGCCCAGCTCTCAGCCTCACTGTAGGTCACCCCCGCTCGCCTTCAGCATGGCTTCCTCTCCAGCCTACCAGCTACCCTCCCCAGTGTCCCCTATTCTTTCCTCACATACCCAATGTCTAAATATTTGTGTCATTTCTTGGCCTCTAGGCTTTGGTCCCCTCCTTCAGTCTTTATCTGCTAAGGCTCTGTCCCCAGAGACTCACAGGCTCTCCCCCCTGTTCCCTGGGCCCAAGGCTTCAGGCTGGATGCTGCCACTTGGTGGCCCTGGTGGGAGGCTGTGGGGGCTGGGCGCCTTAGAAGCCTCTCCAGCAGCAGCAGCACGTCCTCTGTCTCTACCTTCTGGAAGTGGCCAGAGTCCAGTTTCCATTGCGTGAGCCCAGCCCCCAGGTGTGGGTAGCACCACTTCTTCTTTATTCCCAGACCTCATGGTCGAGGAGAAAATCTGATGGAATCTGCAAAAAAGCTATTAGAATTAATGAGTTTAACATGGACGATTGCAAATACATCTTGCTAAAATCTCTCAAATCAAATTTTTAAATAAGGACTGCTCGCTAATGACTTTTCCTATAATATACTGAGTTAGGGGAAATAGCAGTTACTGGTATCTCAAGAATGAAGGAACTCATTTTTTTTTTTTTTTATGCGTGGTTTACCCTTTGAGCCAATGTGGTCACAGATGGAGAAACTGAGTGCAGTCGGCCATCTCACCGTCCGGGGTCAAACCCAGGTCAGTGCTCCTGAGATTTCATTTTCACACAGACAAGAAAAACACTGTGCTGATCGCAGTGATCTTTCAGGGTAGGAAACTTTAAAGTAATGTTCTGACACTTGATGTTTCAAGTTTAGGATGCCTGTCAGTTTCTGCCCCAGAATTGCCTGCAGCAGTAGTCCTCCAAGTTTGATCACTATTAGAAATGAAATTTCTAGGCTCCGTCCAAATGTGCTGAATCAGAAACTGTGCCGGTAGCATCCAGCAGTCTTTATTTGATATTCCTTTTAGGCCATTCTCCTGCCTGCTAGACCCAAAACACTGGTCGACACAAGCTTGGGGTTTGGAAACAAATTCACTTACGAGGTGACTTTTATTGCCTGAACTAAAAGCTAGTATCCTGAGATAAAATTAGCAACCTATTCATGTTTCCTACTTTTCAGTTTTCTTCTTTCTTCAATGTGTGTGCACTTGTGTACGTGTGTTCTCTCTCCCTTTCTCCCTCTCTCTTCTCCCCCACCCCCTTTTCTCTTTTCCTTTCTTTTCCAGGCAGCTTTTGGGGAGGCACATTACAATTTAAATTTAAATAACATCCACTATTCATTTCTAGTAAGCAGCAAAAACTCATCAAGAGCAGAGTGGCTAAATGTATTTTTAGGTTAACACAATAGATTTACCATATTTGCTGTAAAAAATGTGCTCCTGTATAATACCCAGCTGTGTATGATGCACACCCACATTTTTTTGTCAAACTTTTAGGAAAATGCCCCTCGAGAAACTGGTGAGTTCTCAGTCAGCTGGGAGAGACACCTCTGGGGAGGGCTAACGTACAGATTGGTAAACATACAGATTGCACTGCCCTCCTGCAGCCACCTTCCTCCCTCCCAGGAGCCCTTCCTTTCCCACCACATGGGAGCAATGGCCGAGATGATCACATGTGTGGCCAATGAGGTGGGAACTTCTGAGGCCACTCACCAAAGGACAGCCT
The DNA here is from genome assembly GCF_027406575.1 of Nycticebus coucang. Classification (NCBI taxonomy): domain Eukaryota; kingdom Metazoa; phylum Chordata; class Mammalia; order Primates; family Lorisidae; genus Nycticebus; species Nycticebus coucang. Next base: position 100,450,188 of record NC_069783.1, on the reverse strand, counting down.
GGTGGGTCCCTGGGGCCTGCATGGGGCTCCTGGTCTCCTCTGAGTGGCTGGGCTACAGGCTTTGGGCTTCAGGCTCTCGCCCCACATGGCCATGGGCCACCTCACCAGCCTTCCCACCACCTCCTCTCCTGATTACAGCGCTTGGCAGAGGCTGCTCCAGCCCGCTCCCCCTGGATCCTGGATCCTCCTGGACTGGAACCCTGTGCACTTAGGAGGCCCAGGCAGGAAGGTGTAGAGGCCCTGGAAGGCTGACTGGGTTCCCCTGCTCCTGAGCTGTACTATCCATGTATAATGCACATCCTTATTTTTCCCTCAAAAATCTGGGTAAAAGTGAGCATTACACATAGCAAAATATGGTACTAATCTAGCAATGAAAATGGTTGAAGAAACCGGTCTGGGCGAATATTTTATGAAGAGGACCCCCTGGGCAATTGAAGCAGCTTCAAAAATACACTCCTGGGACCTGATCAAACTAAAAAGCTTCTGCACAGCCAAGAACACAGTAAGTAAAGCAAGCAAACAGCCCTCAGAATGGGAGAAGATATTTGCAGGTTATGTCTCCGACAAAGGTTTAATAACCAGAATCCACAGAGAACTCAAACATATAAGCAAGAAAAGAACAAGTGATCCCATCACAGGCTGGGCAAGGGACTTGAAGAGAAACTTATCTGAAGAAGACAGGCGCATGGCCTACAGACATATGAAAAAATGCTCATCATCTTTAATCATCAGAGAAATGCAAATCAAAACTACTTTGAGATATCGTCTAACTCTAGTAAGATTAGCCCATATCACAAAATCCCAAGACCGGAGATGTTGGCGTGGATGTGGAGAAAAGGGAACAGTTCTACACTGCTGGTGGGAATGCAAATTAATACATTTGTTTTGGAAAGATGTTTGGAGACACTTAGAGATCTAAAAATAGATCTTCCATTCAATCCTATAATTCCTCTAGTAGGCATATACACAGAAGACCAAAAATCACATCGTAACAAAGATATTTGTACCAGAATGTTTATTGTAGCCCAATTCATAATTGCTAAGTCATGGAAAAAGCCCAAGTGCCCATCGATCCACAAATGGATTAATAAATTGTGGTATATGTACACCATGGAATATTATGCAGCCTTAAAGAAAGATGGAGACTTTACCTCTTTCATGTTTACATGGATGGAGATGGAACATATTCTTCTTAGTAAAGTATCTCAAGAATGGAAGAAAAAGTATCCAATGTACTCAGCCCTACTATGAAACTAATGTATGGCTTTCACATGAAAGCTGTAACCCAGTTATAACCTAAGAATAGGGAAAAGGGGGAGAGGGAGGGGAGAGAGGCGGGAGGTGGGCGGAGGGAGGGTGATTGGTGGGATTACACCTACGGTGCATCTTACAAGGGTATATGTGGAACTTAGTAAATGTAGAATGTAAGCGTCTTAACACAATAACTAAGAAAATGCCAGGAAGGCTATGTTAACCAGTGTGATGAAAATGTGTCCAATGGTCTATAAAACCAGTATGGTGCCCCATGATCACATTAATGTACACAGCTATGATTTAATCAAAAATAAATAAATAAATAAATAAATAAAAATTAAAATTAAAAGAAAAAAGAAATAAATAAATAAAAATTAAAATTAAAAGAAAAAAAGAAAACATGCATACACACCCTCAAACCCAGAGAGTTTTTATTAATATAATGTGAAGAGAAAGAAGCCAGATGCAAAATAATACAATATGATTCTATTTGTATACAATTATAAATAGACCAAACCTAACTCTACCATTCAAGGACGCATACACAGGTGGTACATCTATAGAGAGTGGAGAGCAGGATTACTTTGAAGTCCAAACAGTGGTTACTGCTGGAAGGAAGGACAGTGTTTGAATGGGGCAGAGATTTATGAGCAGGGGGCTTTGGGTATCCAGGAATGCTCTATTTGTTGACATGGGTGGCTGCTACGTGGCTGTTTGCTTTGTAAACACATGAAGCTATAGATATAAGTTTTTATGCAATTTGTATAGCCCTATTATATTTCACCATTCAAAACTGTAAAAAGAAAGAAATATAAAATCCGAATTGATACTGTTTCTTAAGAAGTCAGACATTACCAGTGAGGTTTAGTCCCTGTGGCCCACTCCTTGATTACATCTTCTCCCCTTCACCCAAGATACCTGTTCTGAATCTGTTATTAATAATTCTGATTTATTTTGTCTGTTTTTATTATTTATTATACACATGACATATATCATTGTTTTGCATGGTTTTGACCTTTATTTAAATAATTTTACACTGCATAAAATCTTCTGCAACTCTTTCACTTAAATGGCATTCATGTGAATTCTTATGGCTGTCAGTCATTCATTATCACAATTTTGTATGAATACATCTCGGTTTATTTGGCTGATGTTTTGTTAGCTTACATTTGGTTGTTATTTATTGTAAACATTACTACTGTGAACATTCTTCTGTATGTCTGTGTGTGTACGTATATACTGTGCATATACAGAAAATGCAATGTGTATAGGAGACAATACTTCTATAGAATTGTATGTATTATGAAAATATATATAAGTACATATCAATATCTACCATCGATATGGACATATGGAATTTTCTTGTATATAGCTAGCAAGTGGAATTCCTTGGCCATACACTGTGGTTATATTCAACTTGATTAGATATCGCTACTTTGTTTGACAAAAACATGGCTTTGATTTGCATTCCCCAAAGCGGTACACCTGATTTTCAACACCAGCAGACTATGACCGTCTAAAGCAGGGGTCCTCAAACTGCAGCCCGCAGGCCACATGAAGCGGTGTGATTGTATTTGTTCCCGTTTTGTTTTTTTACTTCAAAATAAGATATGTGCAGTGTCCATAGGAATTTGGTCATAGTTTTTTTTTTTTTTTTAACTATAGTCTGGCCCTCCAGACTATAGTCTGAGGGACAGTGAATTGGCCCCCTGTTTAAAAAGTTTGGGGACGCCTGGTCTAAAGGGTGTGAAATAGAATCAAAATTTGGTTTTAATCTTCATTTCTCTGTCCCCTGATGCAATGACAATCCTGTCATATGACCGTGTATGTTCCCTCGTCTGTGTATTGGCTGTACGTACTTTTTGCCCATTTTTATATCGAGTATCTCTTTTTCCTTTTTAAAGTTGTTATTGTTACAAATGTGTCAAAAGTGTTTTCTCCCAATGCATGCCTTCTCCTTATAGTATCTGTATTGTATGTTTCGAGGAATGGAAGTTCTTCTTTTTAGTGGAGTTGCTTTTTTCTACATTTCCTTCCTGGTTACACTTTTTGTATCTTACTTAAAACTTTTCTTCCATCTCAATTCATAAAAACATTGTTTTACAGCATCTTCTAAAAGCTTTGCTGTTCATATTTATGCTTTTCCTGCAGCTGGTTTTGTTTTTCCTTTGATATGAAACAGGGTTAGGGATCTCCGGGCGTGGGCTGAGTGGTCTGTCTCTTCCTTGCTGATGAGTGATGCCACTGTTGTCCCTTAGCTTTTGGCCCTGCCTTTATCTTACTTCCAAGTCTTTTGATGATTTTCTTCCCATCATTTTCTCTCCTTTTCTTTGGGGTAGGAATTCCTAATTGTTTGATTTTTGGTTCTTGCATATCTTATCATTTTCTAACCTCTTCTCTCCACTTTTGAAGATGTTTCTGCAATGATTTCCTAGTTCCTCTATCAAAAAGGTCATTTTTTTTTTAATTTCCAAGAGCTCTGATATAGTCTCTTACTGTTCCCCTTTGATAACATGCTATTCTTGTTGTAGATACACTGCATTCTGAAAATGGTGCAGCAGTTAGAAAGATATGGGGATACCCAGCTGGAGACCTAGGAATTCAGGCAAGTGAAAAGAGCCCAGAGCAGAGCTGTCCCATGGAATTATAAAGTGACTTAAATATGCCATTTTAAGTTCTTTAACAGACACTTTTCAAAAAATGAAATGGAAGAGGTTGAAATTAATTTTAATAACATTTTAACTCAACAAATCTAATATATTATTTTAATATGTAATCGATATAAAAACTTATTAATGAGATATTTCACACTCTGTTCCTTGTTTATACTCTTTACAATTTAATATACACTTTACACTTAAGCATAACTTCATTTGGATGCACCACATTTCAAGTACTCAGTAGGCACCAGCAATTTGTGGTGACTGTGTCACACAGCCTGGGTCCACGGGGAGTTGCACCAGTGAAGCCTGCAGGCTCATTTCAAAGCTGTCCTGACTCCCTCAGGAACATACTTCCCAGCCTGGCTCCCGTCTCTTGCATGTTGTTTCTGGAACTTACTCCAGCAGTCTAGCCTGCCGGATGGTGGGGCCTGGCACATTGTTCCATCCCAGATCCCAGCTCAGCACCTGCCCTGTCTGCATTATTTCCCCCCCAGGACATCATCTGCGCTACTGCATTTGCTCTGGTCTCCGCCCTTTGGAAAGGGCTGCTTCCTCCAGCAGGCCCTGGTTCTGTGAGCATCACTCTCAGGTTCAGCCTTGTGCACTGGTCTGGCTACCCCAAGCAGCCACCCAGCAGACCAGTTTCAGAAGCTGGCTAGAAATGCTGCCACCTGAAGGTTTTCCGACAGGCTGGAGGGAGCTCATCCTTGTTACACTGGCCGGCAGCCAGCTTTTCTCTGACCTCTAACTCAGGTGGGGTTTCAGTTCCTGCTCCGGTCACTGTGCCTCAAGGGCTGTCATGGTGCAGGGCTGCGGTGTAGGGCCTGGTTCCCAGCCTTTCTTTGCATGAGGAGCGAGAAGGCAAGGTCAGGAGAAATGCAGAAGGGCCCCACGAGGAGGCAGCAGAGATGCCCCCTGTGCTCCCTGAGGGTGGAGGGGGTGGAGTGAGGAGCCCAGGCTCCACCCACTCAGGAGCGGCAGGTGCGCCCCAGCCATCCTCCCCCTAACTTACAGCTGACACAATAGCTCAATTGTGTCTTTTCACTTAGCTTTGGCTTGGGTTCCAACCTAGGGACTCAGCCCAAGGAACTTTGGGGACAGAGAGAAGCTGCTATGAGAGAGGTCTTTGTGCAAATCTCTCCTGCAGGAAGGAGCCCCAGGGGTCATGGTCAGTGTGGCTGTGGCTGACAACTGCACAAAGGAAATGGTCTTAGGGGCCTTGCTGGGACTAATGGCCTCTGGGCATCAGAAAGTGATAACAGGAAAGTATATCAAATAGATGGAAATTTGCTGTGCATTTTATGTGAAGTTTCAGACAAAGAACCCTGAGAGTCTGGAGCACAAGAGAAGTCAGCAAAGTCTCAAGACAGTGTGATGATTTTTAACCAAATGTATAATCTGAATATATGGCACTTACCTTCTCGTTTGTTGTCATCTCACGTTCAGACCAATTTGAGACTTTGAAAACAAAACGTAAGGGTTGTTCAAGTCAGCTGAGGTTTTTCTTGGGGTTGACCCCTCAGTTACCCCTGGAGAAAAGTTTAAACCCATTTTTGCAGAAGCTGAAATTTCTGAACAGTTATGACTTACATGAATCCACTATGGGAGCGCTTTCCCTATAGCACATTATACACAAGGCATAAGGGGGCACTAGCTTATTGCTGTGAAACGGGAAGTTACAATAATCCCAGAAAGAGAGGGGGGTGCTCAGAACAGTGGAGCCAATATCTCTCTTCAAGGACACCAGCTTGCAAGTGGTGCTTCCCCATCTTAGCATCTTGTGGCCTAAAGGAAATAGGCAGCTGACGGGCTTTTACCTTATTATTGTGCTAAGGTTCTGAAAGTATAGCCTCTGTGACCCCAGCTTTCAACAGCCTCCATGCTCTGGGTTGTAACATCACGGGGGCGGGTGTGTGTGTGTCTGTGTGTGTGTGTGTGTGTGTGACTTTTCTCACTTCATCCCATTCATTCACACCAGGACTCCAGCCCCTCTCAGGGTCTCACTTGGTTATTTCTGGAGACATGGGTGAGTGTGTGGATCCTTTGTATTCTTCCAGCGAGGCCCTTCTCACTGGTGTCCACTGCTCGGCCCTTCTTGCTGGTGTCTACTGCTCCCATCTCACCTCATCCACAGGGATGCCATTTCCTTCAGCGTGTGTCCCCAGTGGGCTCAGACAGAGCCACACCAGGCGATGGGGACCCTTCTCAGACAGACACAAGGTCTCCTTTTCCAGATCCAGCCTCCTGCCCCCTCCTTCATTCTTATTCTGTCAGGGCTTCATGCAAACCCAGTCTGCCTCACCTCCGCTCATAAATCCACAGACAAGTGTTAAATGAGGGGCCACCACTACCAATGGATTCACTCGAGAACCTATACTCTGGGGGAAACCATCCAGGTGGATGAGGAGGCAGAACCTGGGTTCTTTGTGTCTTGTGGTTTCGGTAGGAGCCTGAGTGGCTGAGAACAATTAAGCAGGTCTATGACCTACGAAGTGTCCTGGAGCAGAGCATGCTGGGATGGTGGAGTCAGTCCTGCTGCCCATGACTGCATTCAGAGTGAGAGTTAGTGGAAGAGGTTTGAAGAATATTTGGGGGAGTGTTATGCTTCTCTCACCTCAAACTAAGTGACTTGGACTTCCTGAGGACACTGGGAGAGCTGTACATCGTGTCCCTTAGAGTTTGGGAAGAAGGGAATCTTTCTGTTCTCATCTGCTAAGCCCCATGGCTACAGCTGTTCCGTGGGAGGAGCGCCATGTACTTGCCAGGGGGGTGAAGTCAGGGACCCTTCGAGGGAGTCAGCCTTGGGTCTTCCCAGGAGTGGTCCCCTGAGGAGACTGGCTGGGAGTGAGGAAGACACCACAGGACGCTCAGAGCACCTGCCCCAGGTAGGGGCAGCAGGGCACCCATCCTCATGCTAATCACAACAGGACCAGCCTGCAAAGGCGGCTCTTCCCCACTCCACTCCTTCTGCCGTCAGAGGGAGGTGCGGGGAACAGTCCCCCACACTGCTCTTTCTCTGCAGGCCCAAGCCAGGGTCGCTTTCAGCTGGACAAAACCTCAGAATCCCGTTGGATGGGAATTTTTGATGATGAAACAAGACACGTTTTGTGACTGAAAAGGTCCCAAATGTCAAGAAATCCCCTGCCTGGGATTTCATACACAGGCAAGAAAGGGTTGGTTTGAAGGAGCAAGGGAGGAGGAGGGGGCTGCTAAGAGGTTGCCTGCACAGAGCAAGTGAGAGCCATGTCAGGCACAGGTGTGAAGTTCTGCTCTCAGACACCAGTGCCAGCTCACTGGCTGAGATCTCTGCTCGCTCAAGCGAGCACGTGGAGGGTGTGGGTGCCCTCAGTGCTCTCAAGTCAGTCTGAGGACGACACTGTATGTCATTAAAACTCTTATCTCTGAGCATCAGGATCCAGACAGTGCAAACACGCAAGCCCAGTGAGAAGAGAGGCTCCCACTTCCCGTCTCACACTCACCCTGGGGCCTGACCCAGCTCAGTTCCGTGGCACAGCCACGTGGAGGCAGCTCTACAACACAGTTTTGGTGGCATTTCCTCTGCCCTTCTCCTTCCCTCCCTGCCTCTCTTTGCCTGCACATGCTTGAACTTATGTGAGTGGCCAGATGGGTGCCTAATGCAACCCCACTTATGGTTCAGGTACTTTGATTTATTTTTATTACATAGACAACCCATTTTTATTGTGCGAAGAATCAGAAAAAAATAACACATACAGAATAAAAAAGCTTTTGTCACCCTCACCCTTAGCTGATAGGTGCCCCATGTCTTCAATTAGTTGGCCTATTGCTATTTACGTGGGTTGTATGCATCTATGAAAATTCTACTAAGATGGATGAAGATTCAATGTGTTTGCCCCACCTCCCTCCTCTCCTTTCCCATCTTCTCAGTTCCTCACTTCACTTTTTTGTTTCTGTATTAGTTAGTTTTGTGACTTAAAGAAGTTTGCTTATGGGTGGTGCCTGTGGTTCAGTTGGTAAGGCGCCAGTTCCATATACCAAGGTGGGGGGTTCAAACCTGGCCCCAGCCAAACTGCAACAAAAAAATAGCTGGGCATTGTGGTCGGTGCCTATAGTCCCAGCTACTCAGGAGGCTGAGGCAAGAGAATCGCTTAAGCCCAGGAGTTGGAGGTTGCTGTGAGCTGTGTGATGCCACAGCACTCTACCTAGGGCCATAAAGTGAGGCTCTGTCTCTACCAAAAAAAAAAAAGTTTGCTTATATTTTTAACCACCATCCATCCACCATTAAAAGACTGTCTTGGGATTCCCTTCAGAAATCTTCCCCTGTTCCCCAATCAACTTAATTACCTGTAATTTTACTTACTGATGCAATGTCAAGGTTGACAATACTTCATGACATCAACAGTCACTGTATTTTCCACGTGTGTCTCATTTTGTGACTGTAGCATTCTGTCAAATCTGAGAGCATTAATCTTACTAACTTTAAAGTATTTCTTGAATTAGCTCTGTTTCCTCAGTTGTTAGTTCTATTTTCAGACTTTAGAGCCTCACATTATGTTTGTTTCCTTTAGTTTTTGATAATTAATGGTTGTTTGGTCACCTGCATGTTGAATGCTAGCTTTGTTTCCCAGCACCTACTTCAAGTGATAAGCAGGAGGATTCCAGGGGCTTCTCAGTCCAAAGGTGGGACATCTATAAGCCATACCTAGTATTCTATACCCTGTGATCCAGGCACCTGTGGATAATTTAGACAAAGTAGTAGATGCTGCTGGAGCTGGTGTTCTAGAATCCAGAATGTGTTAAGAATATGACCTGAGCTCATTTTCGATGCAGGAGCTGGAAACAAAGAAAGGTAGTGGGTGACATCCAGGAGAGAACTTGACTGTGTAACATGGACAGGTAGTATAAACCACCAGAGAAGACAGGACCCAAAGGCTCCTTGAGGTTCACCTCAGCTAGAAAGTATTACATACCCTTCCAACCATAGTAGGACATTATGGCACCATGCCCCACACCTGGAAGCAGACATTCATTAAATATTTACCAAGCACCTACTTTACCATGGGCACTATGCTCCTCTCTGGGATTGCAAAGACAAATATGACACACTTGTCGTACAAGAGGCTCACCACCTACAAGAGGGGAAGACACGGCACATCACAGCACAGAGTGGCAGGTGCTAAACAGGGATGCACACAAGTCTCTGGGAGCAGCGGCAGTGGGGGAGTAGCTTGTCCAAGCTGAGGATGGAGTCCTGCTTCTCAAATGGGAGATCCCTGGACTGAGTCCTGAAGACAAGGGGAAGTGAGGCAGGAGAAAGAGCTGCAAATGGAAGTGATAAGGTGAACCTTTGAGCAGTGGGGAGAGTATGCCAAGACCAGGTGTCTGAAGACAATACGTCATGATGGGTGGGCTGGAGAGTTAAGGCTGCTGAGCTGAATGGGGCTGGGCCACCTCCATGAAGGGACTTGTAGTAAAATAGACAGTGAGCAGGAGAGTGTGTGCTCGGTGCTATATTTATCCACCACTGCATAACAGACTATCCGAAGCAGTAGCTTAAAGCAACAGCAGTTGTTTGCTCAGCTCAGTCTACAGTCTGAGCAGAGCTCGTCAGGAAGGCTCATCCTTGCTCTGCAGGGGATTGCTACCCATAGCTGGCTGGGCTGAGAGTGGGAGTATCTGCTTCCAAGTTCACCACGTTGGAGGGGGTCCAGTTAGTGCAGAGGGTCAGAGACCTTGTTCCTGTCTACAACAGTCTCTCCCTGGGCCTGGCCTCCATTGTGGCATGGAAGCTGCTTACCTCCAAGGTCACTTAGCATCATTGCCACCTCACTCTGTTCGTAAGGACATTCCAAAGTCCACCCAGTTTCAAGGGGAGGTGACCTAGTCTCCATGACTTGGTTGAGTGGCAAAGTTTGGAAAGAGCATGTGGGACCAGCCATTTTTAGAAAATCTACCACCCATAACAAGTACACAGAAAACAGAGGAAGGGGTTGAGGTAGGGAGAGCCATTGGGAAACTTATTTGAGTGAGAAAGGGTCGGAGTAGGAGATTAAGATGTATTCCAGAATTCTTAGTCTCTGGGAGTCAGAAAGGGAGTTGGAAAGGGAGGCTCAGAGATTCTGGAGCTGCGGTCAACACCTTGCCCGGAAGACTGGACATCTCAGCCTCTGTTGGCCCAGACTGGGGGTGCTGGTGCTCAGCTCCTGGCCTCAGGGTCAGGCTCTGCTGTGGACAGTTGTCTGGCCTGGGAGCTAGGAGTCATTGTATGCTGTTTCCACATCATTCCTGAAGAAGCCTGGAGTGCCATCACAAGAGCCTCCTGGTCTCACCATTGATAGTGCTGTGAACTGGGTGAACTCAGCACTCCAGCACTGTGCTGCCCACAGAATGCTGCTGGGGGGAGGTCCTGCTTAACAGAGAATGAGAAGGTCTGGTCCACCCTTAAAACATGGCAGCTCCTGACACTGGCCTTTTGGGTGGGGGGGGGTAGAGAATCCTTACTCTGAATACTTGGTCATCTTAGTCAAAGACCAAGAACATTCAAGATAACTTTCCAGAATGTTCAAGACATTCCAGATGTTTCCAGAGAATGGGCTTATTTTCAAGTTCATGGAAGTTTATTATCTCTTCCTTCCTAATCATGACCATGTATCTATCACTTCCTCTTTCTGTAGCACTCCCCTTCCTCTGCCCTTACCTAGTGCTCCTCAAATGTAGGATGAAGTGGCCTTTCTCCTCTCACTCCTGCTGACAATGTGTGGGCTCCCTCCAGGCTCAGGCTCATGGTGCTGAAGCAACCGAGCTGCACAGCCAGCAGAATTCCACCATCTCAGAGGACTGGGGAGGTACGTAGGGACCACCAAGACAGGCCCCAAAAGGGCAACCTAGAATCAGTACTGAAGTTGTCCAACAAGACTGCCACATGCCTTTTCCTGATGTCTTCCAAAATTCAAGAGCCCCTTGCTGTGGCACATATCATTCAAAAGACAGCCCATCCCAGGGATCCTTTGGAAGATGGCTATGGCTGTTCCTTGCATTCCTTGCTATCCATGCATTCCTCCTATGTTGAGCCCACCACCTTTCTATGCTGCCTCTCAGCTCAAAACACTCCATGAGTGTGTTTCCACATTGTGTTAGTCACAGTTCTCTAAAGAAACAGAACTAACAGGATATGTCTAGATATGTAAGAGGACATTGGCTCACGTGATCGTGGAGGCCAAGCAGTCCCATGCACTGCCGTCACGCACTGGAGACCCAGGAAAGCCAGTGGTGTCATTCAGTCCAAGACCCAAGACTCAACCCCAGTGGTGCCAATGGTGTGAGTCCTGGAGCTGGAAATCTTGAAAACCTGAAACAGCCATGTAAGGGCAGGAGAAGATGCCTGTCTCAGGTCAAGATGACAGAATTTGCCTTTCCTCGGCCATATTATTCTATCCAGGAGGATTGGATGGTGCCTGCCCATGTGCGTGTCAGCACATGCTCTTTCTACTGATTTAACTGCTAATCTCTTCCAGAAGCATCCCCCCAGGCACGCCCAGAAATAATGTTTAACAAGATATCTGGGTGTCCATTATTCCAGTCAAGTGGACACATATCAATTAGCCCTCACACACACCCTTCCAGGGCTAAGAGCCAGGAGCTCTTGAACATTGCAGGAGTGCAAACCTTTGCACAGACACTGTGACAAGCACACCTTGGCCTATAGGGGCCATCCAGATGAACCCAGTTTCTTGACTTCCTTCTCTCCAATGACATTTTCCTCCGCTCCTTCTTGGACACCAACAGTACCACCTACAAACTCGCAGTTCACACATCCTTCCAGTTGATTAAACTTAATCTTTCACTCCCACCAAGACCTCCAATTCATTGATCCCAGCATTTTAATCTTTTACCATCAATTCCGCTTTATTTTCTCCTTCATCAAATTTAGATCCCATTGTTTAGCTTTATATAGTAACTATAGTAGAGGCTATTTTATGCATTGTGATTTGGTCCAGTAATTGTCATTTAAGTTAAAAAGTTCAAGAAGTAAAAAAAATACATATATATATATATGTTAAAGATGGAAATCTAAAAAATGATACATACACCTTCAAACTTACTGTTTTAGCTAGCAACATTTTAATGGGGATTAACTCACCAATCTTTTGAGTTAGGCTGATGCCTCCTCTGAAAGTGGGTCTGCTGCTTAGAGTTCTGCTTTGCTTTTTCTGTGTGAGTCACTATAAATCCTCCTCTACAATATCCACTTTGGTTTTCTTTACAATGGAGTGAGCAAAGAAATGACATTTGGAAGCGATCTAGTGCAGTTATGCTCTTCTAGCAATATGTAAGCCTGAAATAACAGGTGTTGGAACACCTGTAAACCCAGAACAAACAGAACTGCTGTGTGCTACAACCTCAGCAGAGCACCGGTGCTTGGGAGTGGAACCATCTGTTGAGTGCCACAGCCTGTAAGTTCAGTAAAATAGTTGTGCCCCTGGAAGGCTACCTCACAGCCCCTCCTCCTGCCTCCATCCCTTCCCCCTCAGCCTTCTCAACCACCCCTTTCAGCTAATGGCCCTGTCTCTATGACTGGAAAGAACTTAGAACCAGATAATACCAGGAGAGATTCAACTGGGTGCCCTGACAGCTATTTGAGAGTTGCAGCTCTTGCTGGAGAATGAGAAGGTCCGGTCTTCCCTTAAAACATGGCAACTCCTGACACTGACCTTTGGGGGGTGATAGGAGAAGAATCCCCCATAGAATGGGCCAGAAAACAGATTCCTTGCATCTAATGACGTGCCATGATTACCAAATGCCAGGACTAGTGAATTAGCAGCTGGGTCACTAGAGTCCAGGGGAGAGGCAGGGAACACCTGCTGGAAAGGAATAGTGCAAGCCCAGGAAGGGCTCACACAAAGCCTTCTCCAGTGTGAATCACAGGCAAGATCCCAGGCTAAGGACCTTTCTGGGTTTTTGTGTGTGTTTTTTGGGGGGGATTTTTAAATAAAAATTCCAAGTAGTGTAGTAGGCAAACCCCAAAACATCTTAAAAATGTTAAGCCAACATTGTGAGGGACAACAATTATTTGGTTTATAAATAAATACTTCCTAATCCCAGGAAGATTTCGAGTTAAATGTAGAAATACAGAGGGTGCACCCAAAAATACACATTTTAAGAAAGGAAAAAAACTGTATTAAAATTGTAATATTTAATATACATCAGAATACGAATCACACTGAGCACCTCTTGTAATTGCGGAAGTCAAAGGTGACTTGAATATTACAGATTTAATACAATTTTTTTTCTTTTTTTGAGACAGTCTCACTCGGCTACCCTGGGTAACGTGCTGTGGCATCATCATAGCTCACAGCAACCTCAAACTCCTAGGCTCAAGTGAGCCTCCTGCCTCAGCCTCCTGAGTAGGTGTGCTTACAGGCATCCATCTCAACACCCAGCTAGTTTTCTCTATTTTTAATAGAGACAGGGTTTCACTCTTACTCAGGCTATCCTCGAACTCCTAACTTCAAGCAATCCACCTGCCTTGGCCTCCCAGAGTGCTAGGATTACAAGCATGAGCCACCACACTGGGCCTATTCTTTTTCTTTCTTAAGATGTGTGAGTGTGTGTGTGTGTGTGTGTGTATTTGGCACCCTCTGTATTCCAGAGAATCAAATTTACAGCATAATATTTTTGAGATTAAAAAAATCTGGGCATATTTGGTAGTTTATATACTTATAAAATTTAAGAGAATTTGGACTGCTAATTTAAAATGTATAACTAAGTTTAGACTTTTGAATTTAGATTGGAATCTTACTAAATGTATAGCATCAGAGTAAGAGAATTTAAGACTCGCCATATTTATTAGAATTCCAAGGATTACTTAAGTACTTGGATAGGTTTGCTTGTTAATTCGATAGCGTAAGTACTTCAAAAAAGGAAATGAAATTAATAGACATATAAATGCAGTTTAAAATACTTAAAAGAGTTTATTGAATTCCGTTGAAAAATGAAACTAGGCATTAATCCAAGCAATTAAAAGGAAATGCTAAATGCTAGGTTTATAAATAGAGTAAGAAGATTGGTATGCTGAATTTAAAAATTTAAGGAAGAAGAGGGGGTTGGTAATTGTATCTTTATTTTTAAAAACTCAGCTAACTTCCTTTTAAGTAACCATTTCTGCATTCAAAAGCCATCGTGGAAGACAGGAAGCTCTCCTGATGACAGCCTCAGACTTCCTGGGGTGGGGGGATGGAAGCCATCAATGGGCCCTCCATGCTTGGCTCATTTCCAAATCTTCAGGCCAGCTGTGCCCACCATCCTTCTTCCTTCCAGGTAGCAACAGTCTTGTCTGATCACCTTTGTTGTCTAGCCCTCTGATGTGAGCTCTGGGTCCCTCCCCCATCCTTTCTTGGGTGTGCCTTCGCATTATTAGCTCTCCCCTCTCCAGGACTGTGCACACCATTACCAGGATGCAAATGAGCCCTGGGGTCTCCATCCTAGGAAACAGTCCTGGAGCCCTCCAGCTTCTCTGCTTCCTTAATTTCAGGTTTCTCCCTTCCCTCCTCCGTTCACTCATCTTCTTCAATGTGGCTTTCTCCCCTCCCTGCACCCAAACTGCTTCGTGTCAAGGTCAATGGCTTTCTGTCGTCTCTCTTCTCATCTGGCTTGCCGTCCTGCTCCCTGGGTTGCCATCTGGCCATTGTCTTCACTATTCCTCTCTCTCTCAGTGGTTCTCAACCTCCCTAATACCGCAACCCTTTAATCCGGTACCTGTGGGTCATGACCCACAGGTTGAGAACTGCTGTGTCTAACTACTCTTTCCCAGGCTCCAGGTCTATGTGGGTTCTGACCCTGGGCCTCCCTTCCTTCTCCTCGGACTATCCTGTCTACTTCCCTGACCATTCCCACTTTTTGTACCAAGATCGGTACATACAACTGTCTTTGTTAACTCCTTTCATGTTTCATAGTGTCTTAGATTTATTACAAAGTTTAAAACTGACCTCCTGATGGATAAGATGCTTTTCTAGTTTGAGTCACTTCGCCCTCAGTCTTATTCAAATTGTCCCTCCTCCTTCCACGCCATCGACACACACTGGGTGCTCTGTTACCTGAAAGCTCAGCACCTGTCCCTGAGGCTGCATCAGAAGAATGAGGACAAGTGGTTGAGCAAAAAGAAAGAGGAGTTTAATTTGCTGGCAAGTGAGGAGGACACTGGCAGACTCCCATCTTAAAGTACCACTGTCCCCTACTCTTAAGCAGAAATACGGAGCTTTTAAAGGGAGGAATTTCAGCTTCAGGATATCACTATTCAACTACAGTTGATGATTCTGATCATCCCATCTCCAGTGAAGACAATCTCATGACCTCTGCCCAGCAGGCTTCCCGGACCTCCACCTACGTAATTCTGTGGAGCCATCTTGGGTGGTACAAAGAATAAAGGACACTTCCCTAGCTCTCGACCACTGGCCTGAGTCAGGGATACAGGTTTAATTCTCAGAAAGAGTGGGGGAATTTTCAAAAAGGAAACATTTTTACCTTTTTTCAGGATATTCCCTCTGTTACATGAGGTTTTCCCCTCCCTCCCACTTCCCTCAGGGTACAAACAGATAACTGTTCCCATTTCATGCTCTCTCTGGAAACAACTCTTTTCCCCCTTGATATCTCCTAAATGCCAACCCTTCAAAAGAGCCTTTTAAAAATTCTCCCTGATTAAATCAGGCAGCCTTCTTGGTTTTACACAAAACTTTTTTTTGTTGTTTATAGTCATAGTTCAGTAACCCATAAGTTGCAGCTCTTTCTTTCCTTTGGAACTGACTTCCACAAATGTAGGCTCCTTGAGGGCAGAGATCTGTATTCTCTCTTTGCTCTGTTTGTTGTTTACCCATGGCCTAGCCAGAAACCAACATCTCCACCCTGGTTAAATGAAGTGCTACAGATGTCGGTGAAAAAAGCACAGGTGTCTAAAGCACGCAGATAAATAAAACTGGAGTCAAACTATCCCAGTGGGGCTGGTTTGCCTGTCTTGATCCATTAAAGACACAGGCAGAGGGGCAGTGCCTTGGCTCAGTGGGTAGGGTGCCGGCCTCATATACCGAGGGTGGTGGGTTCAAACCCGGTCCCGGCCAAACTGCAACAAAAAAACATAGCCAGGCGTTGTGGCGGGCACCTGTAATCCCAGCTACTTGGGAGGCTGAGGCAAGAGAATCGCCTAAGCCCAAGAGTTGGAGGTTGCTGTGAGCTGTGACGACATAGCACTCACCAAGGGCGATAAAGTGAGACTGTCTCTACAAAACAAAAGACACAGGCAGCCAGGAAATAGTTGACTATTGGGACAAGCTTTCCTTGGTGTATCATTCCAGACCACCTTAGCATTTGTAGAAGTGAAAATTGTGGCATCTGGCTAGATGGAGTTCTAGGTTGAAATCACTTGAACACAGTGTCTCTATGGTACTATAAACGTGTGGTCTGGAATCTCAGATTACTCACCACTAGCTTCATTTAGCAATCATTTATCACATTAACCTATATTTTTTTCCTTTTCATTAAGCTCATTTAATAGCTGTACAAAGGTGCTAAGCATTTTACATTATGGAAAGCAGTTTACCTTATCTAAATGTGTAATAAAGCATAACAACTATAATATCATCCTTAAGTGGCTGCACAAAAAAATGAGGCTCTGCACCAGCAGGTCAGATTAGGCAGAGGGTTTAGAACTTGCTGGAGACTGGGCTGCTGGTGAGGAGACAGGCTTGGACCTCGGGTGGACAGTGAGGTGGGCGGGTTCCGGCACCATGAGAATAGGCACTCAGTTCATAGAAGTCCACCAACTTTCTGGATTGGGGCTCCCTCAGGCTGTGACCTGGGGCTCTGTTCCTGACCATGGCTGACCATTTGATTTTGGCCAAATGCCCGCTCCCTGGGAAGAAGGTCATGCATTTTCTAAAAGCTGTTGAAGGTGAGCTTTTATACCGGCTGTCAGGATCATCTATCTTCAGTAGTAACTGTGTGACAAGTGGCAGGTTCCTCCAAAGATAGAACGTCACGAGTTTTTCCATTTGGCATGTTGTAACCCAAATGGAGGTACAAGGACTGTTGAAAGAAGAAAAAAACGGCACTCTAGGCATTCAAGAGTATACATTTCTATAGAGTCCAAAGAAAAAGACATGCTACAAAAAATTCACGTTGAGATTAATGTGTCTTCAAACCAGGGTGTGGGAACAGGTGGTTTCCCCAAAGGCTTCACGTAGACTAGAATAATACCCAAAGCACAGGCCCAAACCACTGCCTTGGAATCTCTCAGGAGCGTGTTAAAAGCACAGATGATTGTCTTCTGTCCCTTTCCAAATCGGAATCCAAGAGGTGGACAAAGTCTGCATGAAGGAGCACACTTTCTAATGGCTGGAATTGTAATCCCTCTGCGTCTGAGTGAACTGGAATCACAACAGCGCGGCCAGCTCCCTCCGAGCAGTGAGTGCCATCTCCTGAGATCCATGGGCTCAGGTCTTATGGACCCTGGTTGGCTCACTGATATTGGTCCAACTGAATTGTCAGACTCCGGCTGAGAATGTCTCATCCTCCTCATTCACTAACCCCCAGAAGAAATATGTTTCCCACCCAAAAGGTCATTTTTAGGAATGTGAATTTGTCAACCACCTCAGTTAAGGAGAGGTGTAGCTTTTGGTCCTGGACTTCAACTGAAAAATGGGCCACAGGAGTTTGTTGAAGCAACATCTCTTCAGACACTTGCAGAGTCTAGGTTCTAGAAAGGGGGGTGATCAGTCCCAAGACTGTCAGGTAAGGACCACACAGAGGGTGGAGCCAGCTCTTCAGTGGGGCCCTCCCTCTGAGGAAGCCCACTGGGGAGTTCCAGGCACAGAGAAATGGCGAGCGGATCTTGTGACATAGGTAGGCTTATCTAACATCCACTACTGTTTTGTGGAATGTCACACAAAGCACCTTCACCTGGGCTACACCAGCTACCCTGTGGATTGCAGAGAGAGAGAGAGCAGCCCCGTGTGGCTTGGGAGCAAACCCATTTAAAGAACTATGCAGTCTGTTTGAAATCCATAGGCTATGTGGGCACCACCATGAAGCTCAGCCCAGCAGGTGCTCCAAGGCCTGCAGGTGAACCACCACAGTGCTGCAGGAGGGCAGCCACACCCAGCGGGCTATCGGAACTCAACCAACCACGTCAATCCCTCTCACATACTAACAATGAACAGTGCTGGGTCCTACAGAGAAAAAGGCCACAACCAGACCCACGTTTATGGAAAAGCAAGATTTAAAAATAACACTTTCCAATTTTTCTATCCTTTCAGTTCTGGACTTTGGTCTTAAGAAATTATTCTAACACTGGGCAGTAGGAATGGTGGAAAAGTAGGCTACAAACCAATTAGCACACAGACACCAAAGACAAAGTTGTCACTGGAACCAGAAATGCTTTGAGGTCCGGCACAGGGCTCACTCCTGTAATCCCACCAAGGTGGGTGGATTGCCTGAGCTCATGACCAGCCTGAGCAAGAACAAGACCCATCTCTAAAAATAGCCGGGCATTGTGGTGGGCACCTGTACTCCCAGCTACTTGGGAGGCTGAGACAAGAGAATCAATCACTTGAGCCCAAGAGTTAAAGGTGGCTATGATCTATGATGCCAGAGCACTCTACTGAGGGTGACAAAGTGAGACTCTGTCTCAAAAAAAAAAAAAAAAAATGGTTTGAAAATATCAGTTTTACTAGTCAGAAAGACTCTAATTATAATTTAAGATTTTGATTTGTGACATGCTTTGGGAAAAAAGATGAACAGTTTTAGCTCCCTAGAAACATCATTTAATAGCATTTGGCCATAAACTGAATGGGAAGAGCCTGGTGTTTATGTACCATGATTGAGTAGGATGGCCAGTGTTTACAGAAAATGAAGGCACATTTAAATACAAACACGTGAGCAAAGTTATCCAGCTACAGAATGACATTTATTGTCCTTTTCTGTCTGTGCAAAGAGGGAGCAGAATAGCAAAACAAGATCTGTCCAGGAAATCTCTGGACCTTTAGAAATGTTGATGGCATAGCCCTCCCAGCCAGAGTATCAGAATGCATACTACAAACCATGAGGGGCCCCGGCCTTAACGAGCCCTCTTCTCCACAGGCTCATCCTGGAACTATCAATCCACCCTGCAAGGCCATTTCCTTCATGAAAAGGATTAACCTTGATCTACAGCAAGCATCTGGATAACTCTCACGAGTATGTGTTGCAATACTGAAAACAACTGTTAATTACAGCTATAGGACTTAGATAAATTCCCAAAGTCCAAAATGTCAATCAGTCTTCTGTCCCTTAACTACTTGTTTCTTCCTGGATAGTTACATGTAAATCAAGGTCTATTGGCCATCCAGGCTGGCAGTACATAGATGGATTCTAGCCTACAGTCAAATGTCACAACAGTGAGAACTGAAAGAGTCTGGAAATTTTTTTCCCACAGATCAGGCTGGGGGTGGATGGGCACAGCCCTGGAGCAGGTTCCAGGCTTTATATCCTGCTCTACCATGCAGCAGCCACGTGTCCTTGTGCATCACCTTCCCAGCTGTGATGTGAAGATGATGGCCTGACCCGCTTCAGGGGGTTGTAATGGGGAACAAGAGAGGACGCAGGGTGTGGGGCAAAGGGAGAACTTGATAACATTCGCAGTGACTGGCCCATGAGGGCACAGGGCCCGGAGCAAGAGACTGCATTCCCAGTGCCTGACACGTTGTGCCAGTGACGGAGAAGACAGGTGCTGGACATCAGTGTGGGGGCCACACCAGGTGTGAGAATTCTGGCTGACAGCAGTTTCGAAAGACATTTCTGAGGAAATAATTGCTAAAGAGTAAGTTCGAAATAATTTCCTCAAGATCGAACCTGAGATTCTGGGTTCTCTTGGAGGTTTGCTAATTAAAAGGTATTATTTCAATATACAAAAATGGCACTTGATAAAGAAAACACACAGGTAATAAATTTGTTAAGCTCATCTCTAAAAGTGTTCCCCAGTTGGCAAAAAGCATTCAGGAAAATGCTGCGGTAATTACTCTCCCGTAATGGAGTCAGGGTTTTCCCAGAGACAAACACACATGGAGTTTTGTAATACTTTTTTTTTTATTACAATATCCAAAAAAAAAAAAAAAAAACAAACAAACTGGGTATGCAAGTTTAGGGGATCTCAAGACCCCTTCTTTAATTGTAGGAATGTGCCATCTCAAGACTGTATATTTTAACTATAAACAAGTTCAAATGTAAAGGAAAAAGAAAATGCAATTTCTTCATAAACATTCTGTGTGTCTTACTACCAATCACATATTCTTTTGTAAACCCTGAAAAATTTCCCCGTAAAGCAAATAATATATATATGTGTGTGTGTGTGTGTATATATATATACACATACATATATATATATAGTGTGTGTGTTTATGTGTATAAGGTGTTGGTAACTCCCCTTTCCCAAAGATCAGCTGTTTTCCTTAATCATCTGTATTAGTGTCAATAAATGGCTACAGATACGTATTTCTTTGAGAATTAAATACATAATTGTGAAATTCAAATAAGCCGAAGGGCAAGAGGAAAAAGCACTATGTGGATGGCACATTTGAGGGTAAATTACGAAAAACATCTGTCTTTGAGTCACTGATTTCCTCTTTTGTAGACTGACTTTCAAGGAAATCCCTTCTTTATTGCAAGCACAGCCCCAAAGGCACTGGACAGCTTCCTCACCACCGCCTCACCTGCTGGTTCCAGTATTGCTATCAGCAAACGCGCCTGCTCCCTGCAGTCTGGGAGCCCCATGAAGGCACAGGGCCCAGGGAGCCGCGGGCGTGCGGTGTGACAGGCAGAGAGCCCCGAGCTTGGGACACCACCCTGGGAGCGTACTGTGGTTCACTCCCTTGCTAAGTGCGGCTTCGCTGTGTTTGCGCTGCGCCCCATGTCATTTTATCGTGGGCTTCTGTTAGTGAAGACGATCTGAACACTCATGCTGTTGCCAATTGAAAAGGAATAAAGTGAACAAGCTCGCCCCTGCCCCCTGTCTCTCTCTAAAGCTGGCTGGGATGGGGTGACAGGGTGTGAGGGCCCAGAAGGCAACAGGAAAACCGACCAACCAGCTGACCTGAACAGAAAGAAAGACCAGGCAGAGGGGTCGGCCAGGACCACCGGCCACAGGGCAGGGCCTGTGTGCACAGCGGGGTGGGCACCGCTGACCTGACCGCTGGGCTCTGGGGAGGTCAGTGGCACCGAAGCCGGGAGCTGGTGGGCTGCAGGGCCGTGGCTGTGCCGATGTCACTGCAGGGCTCTGACGAGGTAGAGCTTCTCCCCGTGCTCGCTGGTGAAGATGGGCGCCTTTTTGTAGTGCTCCACCAGCTCGTCCATGGTGTGGAAGCGCCGCTGCCCAATGCAGTAGACATTGTCCACGAGCTGCACCTTGAAATGTTTGTTCTTCCCTGATGCTTTCAGAGACACGGAGAAGTCACTGGGCTGGGGAGGAAACAGAACGTGAGTGACAACCGGGCCTGGCAGGAGAGGTCTGTCCCTGCATCACTACCGACATTTGGGGGTAAAAGTGTCCGAATCTTCCATGTATCCAAATCCACACCACAATTCACGCAGGTGGCTGTTCACCATTTACAAGGGCATCTTGGTGTTCAGAATGACCCAGGGGCTGGCCGAGATTCTGAAATTCTGAATCAAAGACAAGTCTGAGTTGGCTTAGCTCCGTTTCAGTGCTAAGTGCATTTTAGTCATTCCAACAGTGGCTGCTCACTGTGTGACGCACGACACCTGCCCTAGCCCAGATGCTCAGGAAGCCTGCATTTTTTCATCTTGTGAACTATTTTGGGGGAACAAATTCCAAACTGGGAATCTATTTAGACTGGCTTGTGTCACAGCTAGCAATCTCACTTCTTCTGACTCCTAACACTATTAGAAATTAAACCATCCACATTTTTCTAGTTCTAAGCATTTAAAAATATTAAGAGCAGTGGAAATTTCTGGTTGCATTTTAAATAGTTCAGAACATTCCATATGGGGCTGCACTGTGGTTCGAGCACAGATTATATTGAAAAATATTTAGAATCTGTGATATGTCAGTGCCTGGCTTATATTTGGGCACATTTTGGACATACAGTACATCATTATTCTAATTAAAATTGGTCTTTTATCTCATTTACTGAAATACATGCAAGAAAGATATTGAATGAGGAATGTTCTTTGTAAAAAAAAATAATAATAATTCAATAAATAACAATTACTGAACACTGACTACCTGCCAGGCAGGCTGTGCTCTGGATATGCGTGTGTGTGTGTGTGCACAAGGACATAACCTTTATTATAAGTGATGCTCAGTGGGAGAAGATAAATAAGGACGTGGACATACAGCTGCTGATTGTGATAAGTTCTGTGAAAAAAAAAAAGGAGAGTCGCATTGAGTGCAAATGAGCTGGAGGTGGCAAATGTGTGTGAGTATATGTGAGCGGCAGTGTGTATACATGTGCATGACTGTGAACATGTATATGGCTGTGTGTGTGCACCATAAGTCTGCGTGTAGGGGTCAGGAGAGGCCTCTGAAGACAGTGCAGCTGGGCCTGAGCTGTGCAAGGCCTAGGTTGGGTGACGGTGCTGGGTGAATTGTGACCTTGGCCGAGGGAGGTGGAGGTGGGGAAGAAGAGGAAGCCCAGATTCCTCCAGTGGCTGCAGAACAAAACCCATCTTCCCACCTGGCCCCTACAAGCCCAATATACCAGTCTATATTATGTCCCACTTCTAGCCCCATGTCACTCCTGTTTATACCCTTCTTGAGGCCATACTCTGTTCCCCCCTTAGTCAACCATTCTCTTGGAGCCCAGATCCAAAGGGAACACCACCCTTAAGAAGCTCCGCTGGCCCCACACAGGCAAGCTCCCACTGCCCCGCCCTGGCTACACAGCACCAGGGAGGCAGTCCACAGCATAATGCGGTTCTTCATGAAGTCCTAGCCCAGCTTTCTGCCTTTCCTGCCACCCAGAACCAGGTGAACCAGCAGGATCGCCTCCCGGGACCTCCAAAGTTAACAAGCGCTCCGGCTGCCATCTCTTACCCTGAATTCACCGAGCCCAAATAAGAAATGCTTGATATGAAGTGTGCAACTTCTGCACAATAAGGAATCACTCCATCTACACCAACGATAACTCAGGGGATGGACGTCTGAAAAAATTCAAACTGTGCGGGGCAGCTGTGCTCCCCACCAGCCACAGCTGTTAGCATGAACAAAGGAAAGGGACAGCTGTATCTGTAATCCCCTGCCCAACACAGACCGAGTGAAAACCAACCTTTGGGGAGAACGCCCCCTCCCCCTTCCTCCACACTAGCCTAGGGCCTGGTGCCCTCAGGACCCCCAGCAAGACTGGAAGGTTTATCTCAGGTAAGGTCTCAGGCCACAGATTATTTCAGAGACCAGCCCCGGGTGGGGGAAGGACTAGGGGAGACACAGAACGTGAAATTTATTTCAGTGGACCACAGACCCTCATGTCACGGATGATCACACCACCCAGCCCTCGCAACATGACATTTCAGGCAATCAGGTGACAGCACAGTTTTCAGATCGCGACTATTTTCACAGGGCTGAACAAGACGGATGGAGGCCAGCCCCAGTGTTCTCAGTATGACCATCTAAGTTAGTTACTGTGTATGGTTTTGAAAGTTAAAGAAACTAAAACAGGTACTGCCCAACAGGAACCCCACGTCCCTGCACGGCACAGGCCCCCTCGGCTAGGTCACTATGGTCACTGGTCCTCGGGGATCAGGAGAACTGCCACAGCCAATCCCGCAGCACTGTGTACGGCAATGTAAGCTGAGCCACTCAACCCTCTCCTGGCTTCGTGTTTTCTTTAAAACAATTTTTATTTCCTTTTCACGTTCCTTGCTACTAACATGCTTATAAGTTGTGTCTTTGGTTGAGGAGTTGTCTTTAGGAAAAAAATGGAGAGTGATCTCACTTTAATAGTTTACCACGATTTGGGCATTGTGCAGGTGCTATGGAGGCTCTAATGGACTCAGAGACAAAGTGGCATCATTTCTAGTGGAGACAGTATGGGGGTGGGTCCTGGTAGATACATGACATGTCTGGATTTTAATTAAACCAAATGAGCAACAGATGACTTTCTGAATTGGGAAATTTGCTTATAATTTAAGCGTTTTTTTTTTTTTTTTTTTGTGTGTAGAGACAGAGTCTCACTTTACTGCCCTCGGTAGAGTGCCATGACGTCACAGGGCTCACAGCAACCTCCAGCTCTTGGGCTTCCGTGATTCTCTTGCCTCAGCCTCTGGAGCAGCTGGGACTACAGGCGCCCCCCATAACGCCCAGCTATTTTTTTGTTGCAGTTCGGCTGGGGCTGGGTTTGAACCCGCCACCCTCGGTATATGGGGCCGGTGCCCTACTCACTGAGCCACAGGCGCCACCCTAATTTAAGCTTCTTAATGTAACATCACAGGGTATGTATGTGTGCAAGCCTGCGATTGTATCCACGGGTCTGTTACTGTATTAAAATGGATACAGCAGAAAAGATCATTTGTAATTTCCTGGGCTCCTGAGTAGAAACCTTAAAGTGAAGGACACAGAACTGACTTAAGCCAAGCTGGAGGGCTGAAAGTTTGGAAGTCTTCTTAGTTCAAATAGAGTAGATTTTGCACAGAAAATGTGAAAATGAACAATCTATATACTAACATACACACTGTTACAAGTTACTATTAAACACCTTGACATGAAGTCTGCAGAGGAACTAGACCAGGGGTGCTCCCAAGACCAGCAGCAACAGCATCATCGGGGAGCTGGAGAGAAAAGCAAACCCCCGGGGGCCTTGCCCTGGCCCTGCCGCGGCAGCAGCTCTGGGGTGGGCCCGGCCGCCTGTGTGTTAATCCCCTGTACCTTGTGTCCTCTAGGAGACCCTGATGCAGTTTGACAACTGAAATAAAACTTAGGCCAGCCACAAGCAGTGCTGGGGCCAAACAAACGTTCAGCTCTGAGTTTGCCCTATCTATGGAGTGGCCCCTCGCTGAGAGAGAATCCCACTGCCCTGTCTGCTGGCACCTTTCTGATTCTGGCCCAAGGAGCCTGCAGCAGAACACTCCTTGTGGAGAACCTAACCTCCTGGGACGAAGGGATGCTGATGCAGAGAGTGAGCTAAGGTCTCTTCCCTTCTGATGGAGCCAGTGCCTGGCTCTTCCCACCCCCTCACGTCTCCACTCCCAGAGGCAGAGCCGGGCAGGAAGGCATCCCAGGAAGGCAGCTCTGCCCGTCCTGCTCTCTCCTGCTGGGGCCCGTACACGTGTGGCTTTCTAAAACAGACTTTGGGAAATCAGAGGAAAAAACATGCCATGCTAACTCCTCAATACTCATTGATTGAGGGGACTGATTGATTTAGTGCACTGATACTAAATTTAAGCTTGTCAAAGAACTTAACATGTTTTTGAATCATGCAGTCCAGATGGTGGCTGAAGCCGGGGTCACCTGAGGGCTGGACCAGGAACACAGCATCTACTTGGAAGGTGGTGTGCTCACATGAACCCACGGGGGCTCTCTGTGGGGCTGCTGGCTTGCCCTGGAGCATGCAGTCTCAGATAGCAAAGAGGTGGTCAGGGTGCCCCAGTCTTGGAAGTCACCTCCCACCAGTCCCCCACAGTCTGTTCATCACAGGTGAGTTGTTCGTCAAACACAGCCCGTGCTCAAGGGCAGAGCTACAGGCTCCACCCTCTCAAGAAAGGAGTAGGGAAGAACTTGTGGCCATCTTTCCAAGCCACCACAGGTACGACACTCCTTACAATGCTCTATGACTGGAAGAAAACCTAACTAGACTCAGTGCTGTACAACCCTCTCAGTTGGGAAAACTCTGCCCCACACGCCCTCTCTTTAATTTCCATCTTTGGGCTTCCTCTGCCACTGTCCAAATTCCCCCACCTTTCCTTTCTGCAAACACTGTGTTTACTAGGTGTACAGGAATTCCTCTTGGCTGATTACTGGGCTAATTCTTCAAATTTCCTAATGTTAGATCACTACTCGTTATTTCCTTCTCTATTTCCTGTAAGGAACGATTTTTTCCATTCTTGCAATTTATTTATTTTTATTTCAAAGTATTAGTTAAGGGGGCACGCATGTTTCTGTTACATGGATCCCTTGTATAATGCTTAGGTCAAGGCTCACAGCTAACATTTTATCCCTCTTGTAGTTCTTGAATCGAAGGATCTAGAGAATTAATGATTAGTAAAATCCATTCATTCCAACCTTTTTATTAGGAAGTCATTTTTCCAAGTTTAATCAGAGGATGATTAACAGGTTGATAGAAAATCAACCTCTCTGGGGGTCTCTGTTACTGTTTTTGTTTAGGTTTTAAGTCCCCTATTTGAATATAACCCCCTCTAAAGTGCAAGAACCTGATTTACTCCACATTCCCACACTGGGCGCAGAGTACCCGCTGTTCACTGAATGTGCTGACTTAAGAATTTCCAATTTGGGCCACATATTCCACTGTCCTTTCCTCTAAGTAATTCTCACACCTGGTCGCTTTGCAATTTCTGCTCACGAGTGAGCAGACAAGGTACTTCAGAAAACAAAACCAAAAAACCCCAGAAAATACACTCTTTGGTACTATTTCTTCAACTTCACCAGCTTGAGCCATTCCTCAAACACTTGCTCAAAAGCACCTTTGCATTTTTATAAAACAGATGCCCAATCACCTTCATCTCTCCTTTGCCTGAGATCATTTTCTCATACAGACAAAAAATGGATGCTGCGAACAGTCTTTAATAATCCGTATTTCTTCTTCCATCCCTGAAAGCTTAACTGTTAATGAGATTTCTGGATTTTCTTCTAAGCACAATGCCGTGAGGAAGGGAGGGTCCTTGCTGCACGTACTCCTGGCTCTTGAATAACCTTAACACTTCTCCTTGTTATTCACTTTGTACTTTATAGATCGTAAGAGCAGAATGTGGTTTGTATGATCCACGCCTCGCATGCAGACTTTGCACAGAACTCTGGTCCAAAGTCTCCAAGCATCAAGAGCCTATACAGATAGTGAACAATCCCTCCACAGCCAAAGAGAGGCCATCTTATTGGTTACTTGTCAAAAGCTGCACCATTTTTTTCTTTTTGGTAAATAACAGATATTTTTCTCTTTACATTTCTTTACCAAAGGTACTCTTCTGTCCAGGAAAAGCAATTCATTTACCAAAAAAAATTTGAGAACTAATGGGATAGAGGTGCATAGTGCTCCACTGATCAATAGTTTCTCTGTCCTTATCTCCAAACACCATCTTTCAGTTTTGTCTATGAGGTCACCCTCCCTAGCTGTCCACTATAGCCTTCTTTTAATCAAAACTCACTCCCTGACTAGGCCTGTGCCACCAGCTGTCAATTGGCACCACTATTTCTACATCCGATTGTCTCTTTCAAACCCCAAGTGTTATCAGTCTCCCCAGCATTTTCTATTCTCCTATAAATTTGTGTATAAAATGTTTACTCCACAGGCCTGAAGCCACATCCACATGTGATGTGATCACTTCTCATTTCAGTTTGAAATAAACTGAATTACACAAACGAAGAAAAATCCATCATCAACTACAAAACAGCCCTCAAGGTCCCATCTACCTGATCTAGGACAATAGAACTTTCACTGTCCATTTTCAAGCTAGCATGTGCACACGTTTGTCCCTCCCTGCCCCCCAAATGTATTTCCAATGTAAATACCTCTGTGAGTAGGCCTTTAGAATACTGTGCTTGTCATTCTTGGTTTCTTTGCAGAGTGACATCTGGTGTGACTAAGTGATAATCATTTAAGTTGGGTTCTTACCATGTAACAGAATGGTATTCAAAAGGGCTTACACCAAGTGCATATTCCAGTTCAGTGGTTCTCAAATCTGAGCATCAAAATGACTTGTTCAAACGAAGGCTGCAGAGCCCTAGACCAGATTCAGCAGGCTCGGGCAGGGCCTGGTAATCTGCATTCTAGCAAGTTCACTGGTGACACTGATGCTTCCGGTCTGGGAACCACACTTTGAGGCTTATTGCCAGGGAAGCTCAAGACAATTTTACCTGAGTATCCTCACATTTGCTTGCAGAAGCACCTATGTTTCATTCTGTTAATGACCATTCTCTAATGATGACAATACCATCAGGATTTTTCAAAACAGTGAAATAGAATACAGTAAGGAAGATGGGTCAACAGCCCAGCCTGCACGGGATTCCACTCTTACCACACAGTAAACCCCATTTATGGGGAAGTCCTTCTGTGTTATCTACTCCACGGAGGTCTGAAACTCTATTTTATTACTATGTGCTGCTCTTACCATGCTCTGTGGGCTACACTAAGGAAATGCTTAGTAACAGGGCCACGAGAAAGGTCCCTAGCTAAGACTCAGCCAAAATACCACTTAAAAGGTGAGAATTGTGCTTGCCGAGTAAGGATAAGCAAAAAGCGAAGCTGAGATTAAACAGTTATATCCTGATACAGATCAAAACCACAATGAGCTAGCTACTGTTTCATACCAGTTACAACAGCCATTGTGTACATTTTCTCTCTCTTTGTCTCTCTCACACAGACACACAGAGTTACATGCTGCTTAAGGACAGGGATACATTCTGAGAAATGTATCATTAGGCACTTACCTTGTTGTGCAGACCTCAGAGGGTGCACTCACACAAACCTGGATGGTGTAGCCTACTACACACTGAAGCTAGATGGTGTAGCTGCTCTGGGTTATAAACCGCAGCATGTAACTGTACTGAATACTATAGGCAACTGTAACAAAATAGTAAGGATTTGTGTATCTGTACATATCTAGACATTGAAACGGTACAGAAAAAATACAGCATTAGAATCTTACGGGCCGCCCTTGTGACCAAAAATCTCACTGTGCAGTGCATGATGCCACGTGTGTGTACCTAGAGAAAGAGAGAGGGAGGGAGGGAGAGCAAAACATGTTGGCAAAGACGTGGAGAAACTGGGACCCCTGTGCACTGTTGGTTAGGATATAAAATGGTGCAGCCACTGTGGAAAATAATTATAGCATTTCCTCAAAAAATAAACACTGAATTGCCATTTGAGCTAGCTAATCTACTTCTGGGTATAAACATCAAAGAACTGAGAGGAGAGAATTGAAGATCTATTTGTACACCCGTGTTTACAGTAGCATTATTCACAGTAACTCCAGTGTCCACAGACAGATGTGTGGATAAAGTGATGTGGTCCATCCATACAATGGAAAGTTACTCAGCCTTATAAAGGGAGGATATTGTGACACGTCACAACACAGGTGAACCTTGAGGTCATTGTGCTAAATGAAATAAGCCAGTCACAAAAAGACAAATACTGTGTGACTCCACTCATATGAGACACCTAGAGCTGTCAGACTTACAGAGACAAAAGAACAGGGGCTGCCAGGGGCTGGGGGCCAGGATGGGGAGTTCGTGTTTAATGGGTGCAGAGTTTCAGTTTGGTGAGGGGGGATGACAAAGTTCTAGAGATGGAAGATGGTGATGGCTGCAGGACAATTTGAATGCACTTAATACCACTAAGCCATACACTTAAAAAAAACAGTGAGAACACTTTTATGTTATATATGTCTATTTTGCCACACTAACATTGTAAAAGGTTATGTGCTTGTCCAAAATAATTTGTGATATTCTGACGGAAATACCAAGAAACCAAGTATGGTAATGGGTGGAGGACACTGTGCTCTTCCTGTCACAGAAACCTCAGGCTGTGGCCAGGCAATGCACTCTAGGGCTGCAGGGGAGACAGAGGGAAGCCGGGAGGTCACAAAGCCCGGTGTGGCGCCCCCTAGTGAGGCCAAAGCAGTGGTACAAAAGAGCTCTTGTCTTCAGATCAACTGTGGAAGGTACTTGGTAACTAGTTTGAGCTTTTCTTAGGGACAAGGGGACAGCTGGAGAGCTGTCCAGATACTACAGTGATCCATAGACTTTCCAAACATTAAGACTATTACTGGCAGATGCATAATTATATTCTTTATTTTGTTAATATTCCATTTATCGTGTTCTGAAGTATGAATATGATTATCAATGACCATTTGTATCAGCAACAAGAATAAGACAGCAAAAATAAAATAGTTCTGGGCAGGTGGATATCCCCATATGTGGCTATCCTTGTCTCTGAGAGTCAGAAGTCATTAAGTGTAGCATTCCTGAGGTTCTTCCAATGCAAGAGAGAACTGTGGGTTGTTTATTCCAAATGAAACAGCCATTCTCTGCTGAGATTCCGGAACAGCCAACTGACCACAGGAAGACAGTCCTTAAGGCCTCTATTTGAAATATAATTCTATTCTTCTACGGACCATTCCACCTTTCAAAAATACCTCAATAATGCTGGACTGGCTCTGACCCCATTGGGCCTCTTTGTAATTAGTACCAATTAGTAAAATATTTTAGAAACCATCTTGGTTGGCCATACTTTCCACCACACATCTTGAGAACAAAACATAAACATTTCTTGCGGAATTTCTTCTGCAAATTGAAGAGGAATTGTTTTCAAAGGTCATCTAGCAAAGCCCCCTTGGCGGGCCAGAGAAGAGATGCATGCCTGCCTTCCAGGGGCTTCTCTGAGGAGGAAGAAGCACTCCCCAAGTGCTGACCAGAGCTGCACATACATAGTCCCCTTTGGCAAGGGAGGCCAGCCTGAAGGCTGAAAATGGGATGGTGCTTTCCCACAGCCATCTCACAGGCCTGCCACTCCCCGTGACCACATCCATGGCAGGAAATACCCCATGGAAGGAATAGTTGGGGTGTGTCTGCTGGGGGGCCCTGCAGTACCACAGTACACTGTTTGTTATATTTTATTTTTTTGAGATAGGGTTTCACTCTGCCACCCAGGCTCGAGTGCAGAGGCATCCTGACGGCTCACTATGACCTCCAGTCCCTGGGCTCAAGTGATCCTCTCACCTCAGCCTCCCCCCCAACTAGCTGGGACAGAGGCGCTACCGTGCCTGGCTTGTTTGTGTGTTTTCCAGGGGAATGGTGAGCAGCCAGGGCTGAGGAGGCAGTGTCTATGGTCTCTGAGGGCTCCAACCTGTCTGAGAATCAGGCTCTGAGCACTCAACTTCTAGTTCACTGCCTGTACTACATCATCCTGTGCTCCTTCTATCTTTAAAAACTAAATATACTTAAAGTTAGAAACATTACAAAAATCCAGGCTTAAAAACTTCCATTTGGTACTGGGCAAAAAGCCTGGCAATTAAAAATAACTTATCTTTATAACTGGAAAGATTCCCACAGGCACTGCTCACAGGAACTTCAGCTTTCTCTTAAAACTAACTCATTTGTGAGAAAACACCCGGGGACCACCGTGGCCATCCAAAGACCCGGCAAGCTTGCTAGTAGACCACGAAAGGAATTCACTCAATTGCTCCTTGTTTTCTGAGATGGCCTGGAAGCGGCTTACAGGCTGACACTTTGCTCTGACAATCCACCTCTTTCCAATTCTCCAGCAGAAACACAGCAAATGCAGCTAAATTTATTTTCAAACTCTAAAGAGCAAAAAATCAAATAAACATCCTAACACTTCAAGAAATAAACTCCGCTCAATAAGTGCTAATAGTTTTACAAAAAATTAAATTAAGCTGTGTGACAATTGTCATTTTCACCCGTAAGCATTTTTATAATTCTTAAGAATAAAGTGTTACAGAGATAATAGTTTCAGTAACTTCTGTGAAGATGTATAAAACCACTGAGAATGCATATAGGAATAAGGGGTTTTCAAACTGTGACCACAGTGTGACCTCCAGATCAGCTGCATCAACTTCACCAAGAATTGTTCCAGAAATGCAAATTCTCAGGCTGCCGGAGGTTCTCAGTCACCAGACCTCCTAAATCAAGAAGGCTGCAGGAGAGACCCAGCCATTCCTGTGAGGATTCTGATACACGCTACAATTTGAGAATTACTATTTAAAGAGATGGAAGGATGACATTGTCCAAAAACACAGTTTTGTTTAGAAATTATGGTTTCTATAAGAAATATTATAACTTTTAAAATATTGAAAGCAATCCTTCTGTTATTTCCTGGACAAAATGTTTTGTTAAATTAAAAAAAAAATGGAAATGAAATACCCATCTACTTTTAATGTGGCTAATATGTGCCTTAAATTATCCTTAGCAAGGGAGTTTTTCTCTACTGGAAACAAATCTATTGTATGACAAAAAAACAAATTAGTATTTAATACCACTGTGGGATATGACTATTACTGAGGGAAAGCCTGATCTCTGGATTCTCAAGTCTTCTGGAAGAAAGTAACCTTCTAAGTGTATGGATGAAGCTGTCCAGCAAAGTTACTTTTCAGACCTCATCTTAACTGTGATCTGTCCCTTTCTGAACAACCTTTATCAGCATGGGGGACCTAGCAATAGAGAAAGTAAAATGCTGATGATTTGCACAGCTTACCAGAACTTTAGCTAAGGGTCTCTGTTAACTGTAAGGTACAGTTTTCTAGCTACATCCACATAATCAATGTAGACGAAATATATAAAGATTAAAGAAGAGCACACAGAGGGTGAGTAGGAATTCAAAATTTCTAGATATAAGGAAGCATAGCTCACAGGTAGAGGTTATGAACATTAAACATGGAGAATAAGAAACAATATTGCATCACCTGTGGCTGCCAAGGATAAATGATGAGTGTAGATGAGAGGGGAGCAAGGGAGGAATAAGAGACGGAAGAAAGAACAGTGGGGACTGAGGTCAGGCCAGGAAAGGGAGCCCCAGCGGTTCCTTTGTTCATTCATTGATTAAGCCAACAGGTATCCAGCAGATACTTCTGAAATACCTAGCGCTTCGCTGAAACCAGGTAGTGTAGGATGTGGCAACATTTTTTGTTTGTTTTCTCTGAAATATGCACTTCTCAATATCATTAAATTAAGGTCTAACTCACTTATACTGGAATCATTCAGGATGTTTAAAAAGTGGATACACATCTTGAAGATGCATTCCAAAGAAAGCTACTGTGCTTATTCTGAAGTCAGGCTTAATTTCAGTTAAAGAAAAGCCCTGGACCCACGGATTGTAAGAAAGGAAAAGGAAATTCAATATGGATGCCTCTGAGTCCCACATACACCATTCTGTCCTGGCATACCACAACGTGTGATGATGTCAGATCATGAACCTAAGGGCTCTTAGTGGCCTGGTGGTGGCTGTGAAGCCACACTTTGGTCACAGTTTGAAATGCTCTAACCTAAGAAATGCTAAAATAAATGGGGGGAGGGGCAGGAGGAGGGAGTAGACGATGAGAAAAAGCATAAGCAAAAGATCTGTCCACCTGTCCGCCAGGACAGATGCCCAGCAGTTGCAGGGACAGAACAGGCCTGGTTATGAACAGGTAATGCAGCAAACCTGGCCTAGTGCTGTTGTCAGGAGAACCAGCAACACGCCTCAGAGCAGCATCCCCTGGGCTCAGGGCACACACACTAGTAGCTGGAAATGGCACAATCTATCAGCACAAGTGGCCCTGCACAGCAGCTGGACACAAGGAACCTGAGATCAGGATGGTGTCACTACATGTGAAGAGCCAATGTAAGTTCCAGTGAAGCTCCTTCTGCCCCAACCCCCACCCCTGGAATTAAAGGTCCCAGCACGCTATGAACATGTTGTTCTTGGTTTCCCTATAAGGCAGAATGCAAAAAAATCTACAAAGGTTCCTATAAAAATGATTAAAAGAAAATAGAAACAGTGCTTTAAGTATTTAGAAAATATTTGGTGTCTAAGTTCAGATAGTGATGACTCCCTGGTACGTGTTCCACACAAAGCCACAGGTCCTCTGCAAGGCCAGCAACCCCAGAGGACGCCCGA
Source organism: Nycticebus coucang (assembly GCF_027406575.1). Taxonomy (NCBI): domain Eukaryota; kingdom Metazoa; phylum Chordata; class Mammalia; order Primates; family Lorisidae; genus Nycticebus; species Nycticebus coucang. The sequence goes on along the minus strand of NC_069783.1, from coordinate 100,416,473 downwards.
CTCACCTATCCTTTCCCAAGGTCTTTCCTCTTCTCCCCAAGTCTAGACAGAAAGAACAATGGATGGGGCTACTGACTCCACACGGTGGGGTTTCTTTGGCACCGCTCTCGTCTCAGAAGTCTCTTCAAACTCAAAATTTCTAAACCAAGATTATACTTTTTGGTTTCATTATACTTATCTCTTAGCACTCTGGACTGAGCCCTTAATATTATACTTAGTTTTCCACTGCTCTAAATTTCTGCTCGACAGAGTTAAAGCGCTGCTGTCCTAACACTCTTAAGGCTTCAAACATGATCTAAAGGAAGCTATGCACAGAGCTTACGTAGAGTGAGAGCAATTTAATGTGATGTCTTGCCAGGAATGATAAACTCTGGCAGCTTGATAAGAAAATCTCAGAGTTCAGATTTCAGATGTAGTTAACTTTCCAGCCAGCTTGCCTGCCCAAGCACATCTGAAGCCACAGCTGTCTCTGAGAAGTTGCTGACACCATAAAGGGGTCCTGTTTCCACCACCAGGGGCTCCTTTTGCCTCAGAGAAGAGCAGATCCAAGTGGCCTATCTCTCCCAAGGGCTCCTGATTCGCACATCAGCCCACTGGAACCTTGAATGTGTACTTCCTGCGTCCTTTCCACCGGACAACAGTTGAAGTACACAGTACGTACTTCTAGTCTTACCGTTTGCATTTAAAAAATGAAAATAGTAGAACAAATCAAATTCAAATATGTCTGACTCTGTCTTCAAAAGTCTTGTTTGGGAGAGTCTCACTACCATAGAAGGTGTATTTGGAAAGTTACCTACAGAGTGGGTCGAGTTATCTCCATAACACAGACAAAGGCTACCTTGTGTGGTGCTGGGCCAGTTCAAAGGGCACGCTTGGCCACACTCCCAGAACACAAACCCCCCCCCCCCATCCACCTGACCACTGCTGGCAGTGGCTCTGCCGTCACAAGTCAGTGGTCTCGTGCCTCGAATTCACTGCACACACACACAACTCATCTCTCTCAAGAACCCTCGTCTTCTTTTCAATTCAGCCTGTAAGTGCTTTAAAAGCTTTTCAGACATGAACTCAGTGGCGCTGCCTGTGGCGGAGATGACCTTGGGATTATGCGGCTTACAAAGAAAAACAAACCAACTCACAAAAGGCCGCATCAGAAACCAGGCGCCTGTCTCGCTGGGAACACTGTGTGCGCCTCGGCACAGACACAGCAGAAACAAAAGGAAGTCGCCAGGGCTTTCCGCACAAAGAATGGGAAAGCAGAAGAGAAAATGATGTTTGCGTCTGTAAAACTGAGAAGGAGTTATCTCAGGTAAGAAGAAAACCACCTTCATGAGCTAAGAATATTTTCCTTAACCTCCCTTCTCCAGCCAAACAAGGGGCAACAGTGAGCTGATACTGCCCCAAAGCAGACTTTAAGGACATCACAGAGCAGCAAGCCTGCTCCCTGCGATTCTGCATTCTCTTGCTGTCTCTCCCCTATTCTGACAATCTCTTAAGGGCACGGCACACACAGTCACACTGTGCAACACAACACACACAGCGCCCCTCTCGGGCTGGCCGCGCACTTACCGAGGACTCGCTGTCCCTAATGAGGAAGTCGCCCTCGATGCCCCGCTCGTTGAGCGCGCACTCCGCCTGGTGGCGCGTCACGTTCCCGTAGTACCACTCTCTGCCCGCGAAGCGCCCGCTGGACGAGGGCCCCGTGTAGCTTATCTGCGGGATGTGGGAAGGGTGCAGGGCTGGCCCGTCACTGAGGACCACCACGTAGTTTTTGGGGACGAGGCCGACCTGGCCCCGGGCGTTTTTGCACTTCCACCATTCAGGGTCGTTCTCGGGTTTCTCGATCACCTCCATGGTCTCTCCCTTCTCGAAGTTGAGCTCCTCCTCGGTGACCGAGCTAAAGGGGTACAGTGTCTGCACCACGTGCAGCACGCGCAGGCCCTGGCCATTGCTGAGCGAGGCGCCCTTGCGCAGGCTCAGGAAGCTCGGGGACTCCGCGGCCGCTTCGTCCGCCTCCTCCAGGACATAGTTGGAGGGAAACCAACCGATCTGCCCGTTGTAGCTGCCTCGCCACCAGCCATCGCTGCACTTCTCCATGACGGTGACCCGCGACCCCTTCACCAGGGACAGCTCATCCTCCCGCTCGGCCACGTAGGCGAACTTGACGAAGGCGGGGATGTTGAGGTCGTAGATGCGGTCGGCGCCGCTGCCGTTGGCTGGGTACTCGGCGTCCGTGCTGGGCGTAGGGGACGCGTCCCGTGCGCTCGTCTTCCTGCGCGTCTTGCCGAGGCCTGCGGAGACACAGCAAGTCTGAGTGTGCACAGGGAGGGACACCGGGCCGGTTCCCCGCGTGAGCGCGCCACTTCTCTGGCAGTAAAGCCCAAGGGGACACATGGATCGTGGTTACAAACTATAGTCATCACCAGAAAAATCAAATGTTGGCAGCAGCGTTGTGCTGAAAGTTGAGAATTACTAAAAGCGATCACTCTTATCCATAAGAAAATGCCGGAGTCCTCCCCCCACAAAAGAAAACAACGCTGGAAAGTTTCCTTCTGAATGGTAATCCATTTTTAGAGAATTTCTATGCAGTTCAGTTAGAAAAACAAGGTGTAAAGGCACAGACAAAATTATCTTATGCATTCTTGTGCTGGGTGGGAAGTTGGGCTTAAATGAATTCCAAGACCCATCCTATGCTAAGACGCGTCAGGTCCCAGCCACTGGGAGCTCGCTGCCCCACCACCCACCACCAGTGCCCCAACTTGGGGCCTCACTGTCCTCCCTCCCCGCTGCCTTGTAGCATAAAGGCCCTGCTGCACAGAAATCCAGTCGTCATCTTCACCTTTCTTTTCCTCTTCCAGTTCTCTTCTTTCAAAACAGTGGACCAATTTCCCACCATAGCTTGTCATAGGTGAATTAGGAAAAATTAGCTAATACCTTAAATCTGAGGCAACATTTTTCATACTGTGATTCAAAACCCACTAGTGGATCATAAAATTCAATGTCATGGGTTGCAGCCAACCTGTAGGTACGTGTTGGGTTTAAGGGAATAAAACAGAAAATTTCAATGCACCAAACACAATTATGGTAACTATTATTTCTTTAGTCGCAAATATGAGTACTGAATTGTAACGTGTGACATAGTTCCTCTAAAACACTTTAACCCAGTTACAATGCATTCTAGGGGAAGAGAACATGTTGGCCCCAGAGCTGGAAACACACCACTCCACCGGCAGGGCTGGCTGCTTTCCTCCTCAGCTTTCCTGAGGGCAGACACGTGGCTGCCCACCTTTGAGCTCTGCTTCAAACTCTTACTCAACATGGAGGTTTATATGGTATGGAAACTGCGCTCATTTGCAGACTTTTTTCTCTCCAAAATGATGCCAAAGGGACTTTCAAAGAGAAAAAGTTTGTATCTCTCTCTCCTTTTCTTCCTCAACATGGAGTGAAGAGAGGTGCTAAGAATTACTTTGGCTTCTACTGCCCTGCTGAGTGGGTAGGACTCAAGAGGGTAAAGGCTACACCACATCTGTCCCCACATTATCCTCACTATGGAGCACTGGGCCACCTACCCCCCGGAGTGCAGACTGGCCCCACGCCAGAGATGCTGCTGTGCTGGGCACATGAGGTGCTGTGAAATGGGCAGTCACATGGATTTTAAAGGAAATACAGCAACTCACTTAAGCTAATGGCTTCTGCTACTTCTTTCTGTACTGAAGCATTTTACTCGGGTACGTGGGAAACACAAGCATACGCCAGAGTATTAGACCAAGTGACAAATCTGCTTTGTCTCTAAACCTCAGAATTCATCCTTTTATGTGATTTCAAATGCAAGATAGTTCAACTAGGCAATGAGAGAGCAACATGATAATTCAGCAGCTTCATAACCCAGAAGGCAGACAGTCCATAAAAGTAAACTCCTGTCCTGAAGGCAGCAGGCCTGGGGTTCAGCCCATCAGGTGGCACTGCCCTCATAAAACAGTCAGCTCACTGAAGTAGCCCGGGCCGGGCGGAGGACAGCTTTTGTTGGTAATAGACTTCAAGAAATAATCTTTTAATAGACCTTTTCAAATGTGTGAATCACAAAAAGCTATTTCAGAAAATACCTGTGGAAGAGCAGGTTTGAGAATATTCAACCGGACATAAAGGTGGCATGGTTAAGATCAGCAGAAAAGGTGACGTTAGACCTTGACCATCAAAATACATTTCAAAGATTATGAATAGGCTACGTCAGTGACTTTTCACAAAAACAAAAGATAGTGATTTAAATTAATTTAGCTATGGAATCCCTGTAACATGCCAGGTGCCTCCTAGATACTGGGAAGAGGGAGGGGGACAAGAGGGCATATTCCCTGCCCACAGGGAGCTTGCCTTCTCTGTCCAGATGGGAACCCGCTCTGTAGCAAGCACACTCTGGGAATTAACCTATTTTTCTCCAGTGCAACCAAAATAGTTTTTGAGGGACTTGGGGTGGGGGCAGTACAGACAGAGAACATAGCCCTGGAGGGATTCTGAGTCAACTCCTTATTAGCCATGTCAAATGACTTAATATCTGTCTTACTTTTCTTACCCCTAATATGTGGAGGAAAAAATTACTGTACTAGTCTACTTGGGATGCCATAATAAAGTACCATAGAGCATCAACAGACATTATTTCCTCATAGTTCCTGGAGCTAGAAGTCCAAATTAAGGGCCATGTGGTCGGTTTGTTAGGACCCCTCTTTACCTCGTAGACGGCATGTTCTCTGAGTCCTCACAGGGTCTACCGTCTGCACCCTTATCTCCTCTTCATATAAGATGACCAGTAAGATTTCATTAGAGTCTGTCCTAAATGGGCTTCATTTAGCCAAACTGCCTTCTAAAGGCTCTTCCCTCCAAATACAGTTACATTCTGAGGGATAGGGAAGCAGGTGGGATTTCAACATATAAATTTTGTAAGGACACAGTTCAGCCCGAACAGCTATGTACCTAAGATGACGTAGGTCAATAAAGCATTGGAAATGCTCTGTGAATAATAACTATGACGCTTAATAACCAAGTCAAAGCCTTCTTTTGGCTCTCAACAATATTTTACCAAAAAAGGGCCAAAGTCCTGTTTAAATGTCCTTGGCCACGATCCTACCAGTGCCAGATGGCTACCAAAATAGAAAGCTTTCCCATCAGGCTTTTCGCACTTGGGAAACAAACATTCTTCTCCACAAGCCGAGTCTTATATAGCTGCTGGTGCAGTGAAATTCAAGAGGCAGCTGCGTGGAGATAGGGAGTGGCCTGACCTTCCTGACACCTATGTTATCCGAGCCCTCCCAACAGTCTCCTGTGACAAACTGGGACTCCCCCACTTCTGCAGGTGAGGAGACTGAGGCTACAAGAGGCCGGGACACCAGCACAAGGCACAGCCACAGTTCTGTCTGAACCGGGGGTGCCCAGCATGATTTCTATGGGGACTCTGGAACCTGGGATGCACCTGGAACTCTGAATTGGGAAGCCTGCCCACTTGGCCTCTCAAGCAAAGAGAAACTTTTCTTCTGATTCTAGAGAATAAAAAGGTCCCTATGTTTGATGACCAAGTAACAAAAATTTGGGATAAGAAATGCAGTGTAACGGGCTGAGCCCAGGCCAGAGGGACACTGGGTGGGAAGTGCACGGATGGGACAGAGCTGCTTAGGTTGCTGAGAAAACAGGTTCCCATTTCTCCTTTCCCTGGAGTTTGCTCACCCTGATCCGGCCTAATGGCCAGAGCCAGGGTCATCAGGAACAGAAGGGATGGGAGACCCTAAATGGTGGTAAAGCAAGATTCAATGTGCCTGGCCCTCCCCACTGCAGGGAAATAGGGGAAAGGCTGCATCCAGGGGTAGGGGGTGACTAGGCAAGATGACTCAGGGGTGGGAGGGAAGGAAGGAAGAAGCAGATGCCTTTCTGTGGAGGACAATTAGGGGACTGCAAGCTGGAGAGTCAGGGCCACCTTGACATTGAACTGGAGCTGGGGGGGGGTGGATGGGGGCAGCAGTCCCCATCATTCTCCTCTTGACTGGACTCCACCTGAAGCCCAGCCAGGTGACAGTGTGAGATCTCAAAAGGAGGCAAGGCTATCCCACAAGGAACATGCCGTGTCACCTGTGTCTCACAAAGTGCAGTCCTCGCGGAGCCCCAGGCCTGACTGTCTGAGGGTCAAACCCATTAGCTTGCAGGTAAGGAGGCAGCACAGGATTCCAGTCTCACCCCCCTTACTCTGTGTGTGTGTTTTCTTTCACATCATCTGCTTCCACTCTCCTTTCATTAAAGTCATACCACCTTCTTCCAGTTGTGACAGAAACAATATTTGAATTCCAATGTGTATTTCTGATTTTAACTGGATGTGATTTTTTTTTTTCTCCTAGAATCTTACATAATTTTTTAATAAGACAGGCAAATTCTCACATGCATTTCTCTGAGACTCAGGCTGTACTTACCTGTACTAACTAAACCACCACCAACCCAAACTTGGCTGATCAGAGCCCACATTCTCCAGGGCTTCGGCTCATCCCCCCACCCTCCATGCCATACTGTGGGAGAACACAATGGCCAGCACTGTCCGGACTCCAGGCCTGCTTACCTCCGGCCCAATAACAAATTCTCCAGCAATGCATGCCCAGCCAGGTCCTTTGTGTAGACGCATTCTCTGAGCGAGCTCTCACCTGTGCAGAACGCCTGGCAGGTCTGATGCCTGCCACCTTGTCTTTACGAAGGCATGGTGTACACCAGCATATCTCAGCAAGACTCTAAAACCCTCCTGCATAGAATTTACCCGGTGTATGAGCAGTTTCAATGGGGGTGTTGCTGCAGCATGCTATGGACAAATCACATTTCGGCTGATCACATCGAGAATGTGAACATTACAAAATCTTTCCAGTGGCCAGCATATTGTACATTAGGTGAAGCAAGGTAGTATTTTCTTACAAAGTAATGACTTTCTCTACAGTTTGTTCAATAATTTATGAACTGCAATATCTTTGCATGAAAAAAGAACAAAGAAGGAATGAAAACTGCTGTAGAAAAAAAGGAAGATGCTGTTTCGTAAGACATGTTTAGGAGAGAGCAGGATTTTGACTTCTACCCTGAAAATTAGGCCCTACGAGCATCTGAATCTCTTTAAATCTATAATCACAAACTAGTGTTCAAGATCTAGAAGACATAGTAGAGATCTCCTGTCTGAGTCTGTTCAGGCTGCCACATATAACAAAGTACCATAAATTTATTTCACCCAATGTGGAAGGTGAAGACCAAGGCACCACCAGATTCAGTGTCTGGTGAGAGCCCAGTTCCTGGCTAGCAATGACACCTTCCAACTGTGTCCTCATGTGGCAGAAGGGGTGCAGAAGTTCTCTGAGGTCTCTTTTATAAAGGCACTAATTCCATTCATGAGGGTATCACCCTCACGACCTAATCTCGATCCAGTACCATCACATTAAAGGTTAGGATTTCAACATATGAATTTGAGGGAGAGGGACAAAAACATACCCTCTTGGGAAGTTGTTTTCAGATTGCTGCTATGGGGAGTGAGCCCTGGGGTCCTGTGTGTGCTGCCCAGGTGATAGGTAGGGTAGGGGATCCTGTACCCCTCCTACACCCAGCCCTTCCCACACCTCCAGCAGCTGCAATGTTCTGTTTGCTCTACACTTGACAATGTGCACTACAGACCAGATGGATGACAGAGTCTGGGAGAGGCTGACCACCCGCCAAAGGTCTCCCAGGCCAAGTCAGCAGCCAGGCCGAACAGCAAGGGTGCAGACCCCCGAACACACAGCTGCCAGGGATGAACTGGGGGAATGTGAACAAGCTCCTTGATGGAGCCACCTGCATAGCCACTACTTTAAAGGCCAGATACAATTTATGCAATAACTATCTGCATTTAATAATAATGATTAAACAAAAAACATGTACACTGTAGAGAATAATAATTCTTACTCTGTGAGCAGACAGAAGGCATAATTTTAAGAAGCAAATAGCTGAGCTGGATTTAAAGGTAAACTATACTTTTCTGCTTTTGTGATGACTTTCTGGCATCAAGCAATTGGATCTTTAATCCCAAGTTACATTTTTATTGATGATAATAAGCAGATTTTAACTTTCCTGAATAAAATTACATACATTAAAGATTGAGTTCTAATAAAAGCTTGAATATGTCATACATTATTAATGTTAGTAATTTTAAAGTCAAAATCTTTTATATACTCCTTTTAAGATGAAGGGATGTTACAACAGATGACTTTAAAACATGCTCTGACTGTCATCTTCCAGCTGGAGTTCTGGAGATTTAAGATAAAGTGTCAAACAAATTTGATAGCTCAGAAATATATTCAAGCCAATTCATTTAGACAGGGTACACTGACGTTTTGGGAGCGCTATGGTAAAATCATTTAATTTTTGCTGCTAATCAGATCTGTAACATAAACCTGATTTAACCAGAAAACTTCCTTGTACTTAAAATGCTATTTATGCTGCATTAAGAATAGAGGCTATTGTTGGATTTGTGGGCATTTCCCCTACTAAAGTTAGGCCCTATTAATTTAAAGTCAACTAAAAATTATAAAAAGCTTTTATTATTACATGCTAAAGAGATCTGACAAGATATGCTTAAGGTGCAAAGTGACCGAAGCAAATTTTCATATAAAAGCTAGAATATGTTTAATGTATGGCTTTTTATTTAATTAGCATCTAGTTTTTTTAGATATGCTGGTAAGAGCAGCTTCTACTATTTAGAGAGTAACCAGTGCAAAAGTCGTTATCAAAACAGATTGAGTAAGTGAAGAGAAAAACTCAAATGTACTGAACTGAACATAAGGGGTTTTTTGAAAGGGTGGCCATGTGAGATTAATGCAACGGTTACCCCGTTCTAATCTGTTCCTCACCCTCTTTACCCTCTCTCATGCAACAACACTGCTTTCTTTTAAGGGCCTTGTTTTACATGGCTTCAGGAGGGCCCATGCCTTCCATGGCTGGGCCACGGTGGAAGACTGAGGACTCCTACTTTGTGGTCAGAGCTCTCCCCCGGGCTGCTGCATGCAGGAGCAAACACCGTCCCTTGAAGGGTATTGCCAGAAGCATCCAGCAGCACACGCCCACACTGCAGAGGTCCACGTAAAGAATGACAGGGCAGAGGACCAGCCACGAGGCCCAGAGAATTGAGCCCTGGGTTTCCAGCTGTACTTCCCAATGATGAAAGCCAACTTTACATTTTCTTTTTTCCCTCCTTCTTCAGCTACTTTTGAGTTGACTTTCTGTCACTTCAATTAAGAGCCCTAAAAAATAAAACTACCCTTCTTCCGATCTCACTCCTCTTCTCCCATCCCACCTCCTTAAACATGCCAAACTGTTGGAAAGTATTAATCAGTTGGTACGGGTAAATTGAAGAGAATGTTGTGATAGTTTTGGACCAGCTGGATTTGGGGGTGGGAGTGGAGGTTGGGAGTCAGGGACTAGATGGATCTGCGGACACAACCGCTGGGATGGTGTGCTCTAAGCCCAGCATGTTGGGTTTATAACATTCACTACAAGAGCAATCATGAGAAATCTGGGGTGCTGGAAGGCCACAGCCATTAGGCCTCACCAACCAATGCAATGTACTCTTAATTTTGTGGGGCGCTCAGATTTGTCTTAGGGTGGGCCCAAATGAATTCACCATGGCCAGCATCTCAGGCATGGTTTGCCAGAGAAACGCTCAGAGCAGGACAGGCTGTTGGGTATAAACTGATTTCAGACAAGCCAATGTAAGTCAAAATAAACTCACACACAAATGCCATCAGCCGGCTGCTTCGGCTGACATCTATTTCATTTGTCATGCGGAGGCTCAGACGTGTCACTATCTGACAGCTAAGGCTCATGAGGCTGGGGAGAGTGGGATCTGGAAGGACAGTGACCTTTCCTGGCAACTGGATGCAGGCACCAGATGGCATGGTCTGGCCCCACCTCGGGCCACAGCACACCTGGCAGGGCAGGCAGAGGCCAGGATGCTGCCACATGTCCCTATCTCAGGAAGAACACCCTGAATGTACTCACTGTTCAGTCAATGTGGGCTTAGGCGAAAGAGGAGGAGGAAGATGGCCTTACTTTCTCTGGGGTCTCCCCATTTAACAACAAAGGCATTTAAGGTGCAAAAGATTCCAGGGGAACTCTACCAGGCCACAGATGCTCACCAATCCTTCCTCAAACACTGTTCTTGGCTCTGCCAAGAGTTCACGGCAGAACATCAACAAATGGCACTATGTGCTGTGGCTCGCTTCATTTCTTCACAGCATCCTCCAGAAAGGGTTTCTGTTCATTCACTGATTAGTGCTTGGCCTGGGGAAAGCATGAAAGACCCATCCAGCCTCCTAAACCTCGCAGACAGGTAGAAGAGACTGATCCGAGACAGTCATTTACACAAACCCAAGTTTCAGATGATGACCAATGGTGACAAGTACAATAAAGGTCAAGAGGTCAACGAAGGCCCCCCTGAGCAAAGGATGGCTTCTGATCTCACAGGGCACAGAAAATCCCTGTAGCTCAGCGGCTAAGGTGCCAGCCACATACATGGGAGCTGCCAAACAATGACAATTACAAAAAAAAATAAAAATAAAAAAATAGGCATGTGGCGGGCGCCTGTAGTTCCAGCTACTTGGGAGGCTGAAGCAAAAGAATCACTTAAACCCAAGAGTTGGAGATTACTGTGAGCTGTGATGCCATGGCATTTTACTGAGGGTAACATGGTGAGAGTCTGTCTCAAAAAAAAAAAAGAAAAGAAAAGAAAAAGAAAAAGAAAAACCCAAGTGAGGACAGGAAGCTCGCGCAGCAGAGGGGACAGGCTACACCGGGGGTGTAAGTGGAAGGACTTGGAGCTGCTCAGGGCCATGAAGGAGGTACCAGGCTGCAGCATGGACAGTACAGGCACAGGGCTGGGGTGGGCAGGGTGCTGCGGCCGGCGCTGTAGGTTGACTTGCTATCCTCAGAGAGGGTCATCCATGCAGGGCAAGAGCACAGAGCTCTCCAACCATGTCTCATAAAGCAAAAAGCCTGTCACTCAACCTTTCTTGGGTATGCTTAAGAAGAAATCCTAAATTCCTAACTGCTGTGGAGGCAAGGCACCCTTGATGGCTTTCTGCACCTTCCATGCCTCCCTTTGGGCAACCGCTCCCCTGCATAGAATCCTAGCCCACGCCCCAGCAGCAGCCTTACCTCATGTTACTACTACTCTTGCTGTTGGGTGGCATGTGTTTCTTGCATGCCCTGAGGTCCTGTCAACAAGAGGGCCAGGATGTGCTAGAAACAAAGGCAGTTAGGGCTCAGGTAGAAGTAGGCCTAGGAAATTTTTTTTCTCTAGTAGCTTTACTCCAATTTTAAAAAATGAAAACCAATGTCCTTTCCAAAAGCTCAGTTCTCCCTGAGCACATCTGGGGATGCTGCACAAGTGAATGAGGGTTGGTTCCAGTGCTCTGCTGAGCACCGCCATCTGTAAGCAGCACTACAGTAATGTGGCACGGCACCCTAGGAGATACGTCCTTTAAGGGTCTCCCACAGGCCCTTGGAGCACTCACCTATGCCCACCTCACACCCGCTTTGTCTCCCTATAATTACCTCCCTGGGAAAGGTCACATGTAGTCAACCTTGAGGTTTCATAGCCAGGCACTTGGTACATGTTTGCTCAGCTAATAAACTCCACTTGCTATCTCAGCACTGTGATTTCACATGCACCCATAGCCCCTCTAGACCGATGTCCACAGCAGCGGGACCCACAGTGCCAGGAGTGTGAGCAGCAGACCCAGAGGGAGGGACTTCAATGAGCAGCCCACCCAGGCACACGCCCTGCCTATCCCGCTCTGCAGCTATTTCTTCTTTCATCCTTTGTTGCAGCCTGGAGACCCTATGATATGCCAGGCAATCTTAGACCTCCTATTTCAGTGACCCCGTGACAGGAGTGAGACAGCAGCATTGCTGAGCTGTGTCAGATGGCTCTGCAGCACACTACTGCCTAATCTGGCCCCAATTGGAATGACCTAGGGGACCTAGTTTTATTATTTCCAGCCACACGGACCCCATAATAAAACATTCTATGATGTGCCATAGAATACCCCCAAGTTTAGGGAGGGGTGTCACTGGACAGAGGGGAGGAGCCTGGAGGGAAAAAGGGAGCTGCTGTCCCTGAGCACACCCCAGGCACCCACACTGACGGGGAGGGGCCATATCTCACACCTTCTCTGTGCCCAGCTGGTCCCTTTTCCAGTGGACAGTCACACCAGGAGCTCAGACAGGCAGGGGACAGGGCAGAGGGCCCACCCTCCCTACTATCACAGTGGGCCAGGCAACCAGGCTATGAACATGAGTTTCTACCTTGGTCATAAAAAAAAAAAAAAGAGAGAGAGAGAGAGAGACATCATTCCTCTGTGAACAGGCAAGCAAATAACATGACTGGCTATGCGGCAGCCTTTCTCCTATTTCCCTGGTATTCTTAACAGTGGGGAGGGCCAGGCACATTGAATCTTGCTTTACCAACATTTAGGGTCTCCCATCCCTTCTGTTCCTGATGACCCTGGCTCTCACCATTGAGCCGGATCAGGGTGAGGGAATACCCACCAGGGACACAATTATAAAAAGGGACTTGACCTAACAAATGCAATCAATGTAACCTGGTTCTTTGTACCCTCAATGAATCCCCAACAATAAAAAAAAAATGGTATAAAAGCATTAAAAGCATAGCATTTAAAATAAAAAAAGCATAGGATTTTCTAGCAAATATGAAAGTCGAACAGTAACACAGATGTCAAGGAAAAGAATTAAAAAATTTTTTTCATTATAATTTTTAATCGAAAATACATATTTAGTACCTCTCAACACATATACCAGATCCATGAGCACAGACATTTTTGAATATGCAAAAGAGGGTGTGAGATGTGGCAAGGCTGAAACATGGTGTTCTGGAGCAGGACTGAAATCCACTGGCAAAGCCTGGCGGGCCTGTGGCTCTTCAGGACCACACCTGCTAAGTAAAATAAGTATGACAGACACATATGTGAGTAAAACGAGTCAAGAGACAGCACGTTCCTGGGGGAAGATGCAGGTGGCAAGTGGGTGCAAAGACACACGAAGCAGACTTGGGCCGCCCTCTCAGGTCACACCTTGAGCCCACCTTCTCCACCTGCCAGCCCCTGACCACAGCATGTCCATGCATCTACATGTCTTTGTCTACAGCAGGAGGACAGCCCTGGTTCTTGCTGTTACGAGAGTCCAATAACCAAGGAAGGTACTTAGTTTTGTGTCCAGCACCCAGCAGGAGCCGGATGATGTCTGGGGCAGTGTCTTTGCCCTTATACCAGTGTGTTACCACAGTTGAGGGCACAGGCAGATCAGGGCGGCACTTTCTCAGCAGAGGTGTGCACACATCTGTATTTTCCCTAAAATGATCCTGGCGGGTTGGTCTCCCTTGCTCCTGCCTTGAGGTCAAGAGCAATATGAACAATCACAGAGAGAGTACTCAGTCACTTCAATGTGGGCCTTAATATGGGGGTGAAAGAGGAGCCCCACTTCTGCAGTCAAAGTGGGCAGCAGGGATGAGGCAAGTGAGGGTACTACTGAGCTGCCCTGCCCTCGGGGGCTCCCAGGTTCTTTCCACCTGTCCGTGCTCCAGGAGGAGCTCTTGGATGTAACTGGGCTCCTGCCTCGGGGCTCTCATCCACCTATGATTTGCAGTGGACAGTGCCAGCCAGGGACATGAGGGGCCTGCTCCTGAAGTTCTGTGAAGCAGACCCTGTCAACATCGTTGGGCTTGCCTGGGCCTCAGTGCTCGATTTTCATAGAAAAGCACTGGACTACGTTATCAGCAAGGCCCTGTCCAGTATTCTCCAGATAGTCTGAACTATCAAATAAATTTTACTGTTTAAAACATAACTGTGTATACTAGAAAATCGAAATTTTCTTCTTAGAAGAAGAAAAAATAAAATCCTTAGAAGAACCACAAGGGCATCAAGTGGTCCTTTTGGGTATCACATAGCCAACTTGTTTTTTGTTTGTTTTTGAGATAGGGTATTACTCTATTACACCCAGGCTGCAGTGCAGTGGTGTAATCACAGCTCATCATCACCTCAAATTCCTGGCTCAAGTGATCATCTTGCCTCAGCCTCCTAAGTAGCTGGAATTATAGGCGTGTGTCACCATGCCTACTGAATGTTTTGTTTTTTCTTTTGGTGGTTTTTTTTTTTTTTTTTTTTGTGGAGACAGGGTCTTGCTATGTGGCCCAGGCTGATCTTGACCTCCTGGCCTCAAGTGATTCTTGTGCCTTGGCTTCCCAAAGTGCTGGGATTGCAGGTGTAGCCGGCCAACTTTTGTCACTGCCATATTTTTCTTAGCACACCAGGTTAAATATTATAGATTTTGGTCAAATTCGTAGCATGAGAACAACTGCATTTTTACCACTGAGTCATCTTCTATTTACAAACACCCACTTGTAAACTTTACAAGTGAGACAATCAACTGCTGAGTTCCTTTGAAAAACAAAAATATAAAATCTAGCAAGGTGCCCTGCAAACAGACACCACAGGACAACCTGTTTCCAAGAAAGAACAGGGGCAGCCCCTGCTTTTCACTTACAAAGAACTGCCCTCGGGGGGGGGGGGGCGCGCTTCTGTAGCTGTGAGAACAACTGAAGACAACTGGGTAAAGTCACAAAATCTGTGAATTCCAAGCAGAGAGGGGAAGTTATAAAGAAAATACAGCACTTGGAGGAGCTGATCACAGGGACAGGCTTCTGGACAAAAGGTGACACTTGAGTTAATATAGGCCAATGTTAGAAGGATACCCAGCTCCACCTGCATTACAAACGTCCTTCAATTAGACCTCAGCATCACGTGGCTCACAGAAGCCCTGCCCTCTCCTACAGACAGCATGGTGAGTGCACAGGGGCTCCAGCAGGAGGGAGGTACCCACAGCCTTGCTCCCACACAGGGTGCCCCTCTGAACAGCCTCACACCTGCCCCTGGGGAACAGACACTAAAATGGGGTAGAGAAAAGGAACATTTGGGACATATGGATAGGACCTAAAAATGAGAGCGTGCCATATGTTCAAACACAGGCAGAAAGACGCTAAAATTTCACACTCACTCCTAGACCTTTGGGGTTCATGTTTCTTTATTCCAAAACTTAAGTCCCCCACTTGAATAACTCTATAGTTAGGAAGGGGTGTTCTTCATGTACTGTAGAAGGCTGAAGCAGAGCCAGAAAAATTTAAGCAGCAGCCACATGCCAGGTACTAGGAAATAATGTGCCGGCCATTCAGTCCTTCCCAGCCCGGCCAGGGCGCAGAGCAGAATGGGTCTCCTGCCTCCCACTGTGAACTGCATGCCTGCTTCTCCTTAGCGTTCTAAGGGCCCGGATGCTCCTCTCGCTTCCCTCAGTCTCTTCCGGCTTTTCCTTCATTAGTAATCTTTTTGAAAAATCTGTCTCTATATTCTAAGTATCCTCCCACTAATCTGTTGTGATTTATTTTATATTTCCAGTTCTAAGTATGTGGAAACCTATGATATACAAAAACAAATCCACGTTTATTTTGGGGTGGCTGGCACCACCATGAATATCAAAGTTTCCATGTGACGTAGGCAACACATTTGACAGGCCACTTCTATTGCAAACAATCTCCTGAGACAGAATTTTAACAAATTCTAAATTATGACACATTATATTTAATTCATGTTCCTACAGCAGTAGATTATACAACAGAGACAGAAAAAGCAAACTGGAAGTTTTAAATCCTGAGGTCCCACTGAGTCCCTGTCTTAAAATGGTGAAGGGATGATAAACAATTTAAAACAGAATTGAGATAACTTTTTTTTTTTTTAATGTGACATATAAACTTTTCAAGGGGAATGGTTTGGCTCTGTACCGTTTTTAAATGGAAGAGGTTCCTTAGAGAGTAACTAGCTTAGAAAGCATGTTTGAATGAAGTGCGGATGACTGACAGGAATTTTCTCGTTCCTGAAGAACATTCAACTCAGGAAAATAAACAACTTCTAACACAAATGTACCATAAAGGATTGCCCCTCTTTTTATATGACTTACAGAATATAGGGAGCATCCCAACCGCTAAAGAGCCAGGAACCACAAATTCTGAAAGTTACTGGGTAAATCTCCTCCCCATCATGTGTCAGATCTGGTACCCTACAGAATAAACCCTGATGTTCTCTAGACCAGTGGTTCTCAACCTTTTTAAGTGCTGTGTTGTTACAAATAGAACAAAGAGGTTGAGACCCACAGGTTGACAGCTAATATACATAACAGCGAGAAGTCATCTAGTAACTTGATCTTGATTACCCATGTTCATAAACACTGGAAAAACAAGCACAAATATTAACTGTAATTATTTCTGAGTGACAGGGTCACAGGGATTTCCTTTTTAACCTTCTCAATTTTTAAAATAAGGATGCATGTCTTTTAAAAGCAGAAGTGATCAAGACAACTCTATAAAATTCTGGCATTCAGAGATTACAATTCTGAGGAATATCTGTTTGTAGAAACCTGTGTTGCACAAAGAAACTGGATGACAAAAATGGCCGAAATATTATACAGTGGCCTTAACATGTGTGCTGCCAAAATAAATATCAATGTACAGAAAAGGAGTATGTTCCTGAGACATTCAGCTTCTGAATCATTTTTCGTAATTAATGGCTCCTGCTCACCTCAACATTAAAGAACCAGGCAAAGTTATTAATAAGTGAATCCCTTGGAGCCAGGGAGAAACCAGGGCCCACTGAAGTAGCCATTTGTCCCCTGGCATTTGGGCAGCTATGGCAAGGACAACAAATAACTGAAACAGCTGTGAGGGCGGGGCCCCCAACATCAATGCCAAGCATGGGTTCTCCCTCTCACCCTCAGCTGAAGCCCGTTCCCCAGACTGAAGTAGCCGAGGCTGAAGTCAGGCCAAGCTGGGCTTGAATTTCAACCCCACCACTTACTGCATATCTTGGGTACCTCGTTTAACTTCAGAGTCTCAATTTTTTCAAGTGAAAAAAATGAGGCTATTATTATTTCCCTCTTAGGGTTACTGTGAAGATTACATAAAAATGTAGGCAGGCAGCTAGCACAGAATCCAGCACAAATTAGGCGCTCAAGGAGAAATAATCACTGCTGCCCATTCACGGGAAAAATGCATGTGAAATCAGTTTGGGGGACTTGGTTTGGATTTTTCTGCCACATGAGTTTTTGTTTGGCTTCAGGGTGAGAGCACACTTCTCAGCAGGGAGGAGGGTGGGCCACAGGGATGCTGGCTGGGGGGCCATAATCAAGCCAGCTCACAAAGGCCTCCCCTGGGCCTTCCCAACAGAGGGTTGGGGGGGATATAGCTCCTTCCTGGGGCTGTTTCTTCCTGTCTCTTGTAGCCTCTTCCAAGCATTATCCTGTGGATATTAACTGTGTCCAAAGTAATCCATCTGCAAGGAGCAGGGTGTATGTGTGGGTTTGGGTGTGTGTGCACGCACACGTGTCAGCTAGAGGTCACAGATCTTTCCCACACATTCAGAAGGCCAAAGTCATGAAAGGGACATGGAAGAATCCAAAAGTGGACAGGAGGTAAGGGTCAGTCTTCAAGACAAAAAAACAGACTGAAAGCTTAGCTGAGGTCCCTACATAGCTGTCTCAGAAATGCCAGATCTCGGCCATGGACCCCATGTAACATTATTTATGCAGGTCCCCAAACTGAAATTCACTGAAACAAAGGAAGTATAAGTAAAATCTGAATTGTGTGTCTCCTGAGTTAGAGATTCACACCTGAAGCATCTGACTCAAAGTTTCCACCGAATGTCCTGCCCTTAGTTCAGACTCCAGTGGGTCTTGTCCTTGCCACCCGGTTTCTCTTCCTGCTCCCCTAATTCCCTCTGTTGCTCTGCTGGCCATTCAGGCTCGAAACCCTGAGTCACTCATGACTAATAGTCCTGTGTGTCCCACATCCAGTCCACACAGCGTCCCAGAGGGCTTTCCTTCAAAATCCTCCCCCAGTCACCTTCCATTCCCACAGCTGAGCTCAGGGCTTGGGAAGTCACTGTCAGGTCACTCTGCAGCCACATCCACAGCCTCCCTCAGCCAGGCTGGCCCTACTCCAGCCTCGTCCTGAAGAGGAGGACCAGGACACCTTCTGGACAGTCATCTCCCCAACCAGCCATGCAGAAACCTCTGGGGGTTCCCGTCTGAGTGGGAATTAGGCCTAACACCCCAGGCCAGGCCAGCAGGGCCCAACCCTGTCACAGGGGCCTCTGACCCTCCAGCTCATCCCAGGAGGGGTGGCTGGCTCTCTAACATCCTTCCACATGCCCAAAATCTCAGGTTCTACATCAGTGGTTTTCAACTGGTATGCCATGAACATTTTTTAAAGATTGCTAAATCTAATCATTTTCAAAAGAAGTTCAAAGCACAGTAAGCATATTATCTTTTTACTCCTTTTTTTGATCAATATAACTTAAGAGCTGCGGAAGTTTAACTGTAGGTTCAAGTGCGCCATGAGATAAAAAAAAGGTTGAAAAACACTGCTCCACATCTCCCCTTGCACTCCCCCTCTCTCAAGGGAAACCTACCTCCCCTTGCCAAGTTCCGACCCAGCCCAGAATATTCTTTACATGAACCACTTCATTCCAGTCTCAAAAAATTTAGATGATGCACCTGAGGCTCTGGGAGTTCAACAGCTTTTCCAAACTCACTCCACTAAGCAGGTGAAGAAGCCTGGATGTGAGTACAGGTGCTAGGTGACCCAGAGGACTCTCTCCCCCTTGCCCCCGCCACCCCTGACCTGCTGTTCTGAAGGCACAAGTGGCCAGCTGCAAAACTCCACCCAGTTGTCAACAGGACAGGAAGGGACAATGCCACGTCTGAATGAGGACTGTCTATTTTGTGCCAGTATTATTTTCCCAATTATATTACAAACGCAAGCGTCAAAAAGATACAAGCTACTAAACCTTATCTTTCCTTCTTGTCCCAACCAGATGAGTAACACCCAACCATGCTCCCACTTCTGATGGGAACATGACCCCATTACACTGCGGGGCTCCCTACATAATTTCTGCTTCCTTATTTCAAAGTCTTTGCTTCTTGTTTTCGAAGGTCACTCAGCAGGGAATGCAGTGGCTCAGAAGGGATTTCCAAGGGACAGAGAGAAGAAGGGATGGTTCAAACTTGGACTCGGCCTCCACAGTCACCAGAGGCTGCTGCATTTGTTACCTACGTGTCCTTTGAGATCTCCACGGTTCTGCTCTTGTTCAGACCCGTGAAGACATTAATCTCAGTGACAAAGGCACAATCCTATTATGCCTAAATGACAATTCCCGAGTTCTCTGCAACAGCGGAGGGTGAGCACTCTGGATTTCCGGTCTTACCATCCCTCTGCCTACCTCTGTTAACACATTAACTGCCATGTGAATTATATTTAACTTCTACTAGTTTTGAGCCCGGGGCCTTGCAAAGCATATGTAACTCATACGTCTCTTGACCTAAAAAATACCATGACCCCAAGAAAAAAATATTTTTTTTTCCTAGCGGGGCAGTCAATGTGTTAAACCAAACAGTGCAGGGATTTTGTTTAACACTTGCATGCTGGGGAAATGGAGGGAATGCAATGAATAATCGGAGAAGTTCTGGATCAAGTACAGCTGGAAGCATTATGATGAAGATGATGTTTCAGTACCTTAACACTTGGTTGCATTTCCGCACACAAAGACATGCATCAAAATCAGGAAATTTAAATCAATACATTACCACGATGTAACCTTTGGACCCCATTCCAGTTTTTCTGGTTAGTCCCTAGGTTTTTTTAAGCACTAAAATGGAGAACTTGGTATCCTCCTGACCCTGGGACAAAGGCCTACTGCTAAAGCCAGTCAATCTGGTATAGGAGAAGAATTCATGGTTCAGCTGCAGTCCCCTCTGGGTCTTGTACCTGTGACCAAGAGGGTCACACAGTTCCCTCAGGCTTAATGTTCTCATCTGTAATTAGTAACACTACCAAGGCTGGCCTGGGGTAGTGTTACATATTTTTTATATGAACCACCAATGTGTTCATAAATTTATGTACCATGTACCTAAAAGCATCTTATTTGACTCTTTTACTAGCCTGTACCTTGTGACCTAAGTGAAATCGGCATGCTTAGCGTGAATCGCAGGCTCAAGAACCCCCTCAAGAACCAGTCTGAAGCCCTGAAATTCTTCCTAGACAGAATTCTGGAGTCTTAACTATTCTTTTTGTTTTCAGTCAGCCAATTCAAATGCTATGGGATCCTTACTATTGATATAAAAAAATGCACGTAAGTATGATCTACTTGGTAAATTGCAAAGTGCTGTATAAATTGCAAGCTAATGCTCTTATTCCATTGATTTATGCAGGTTAACCCTGCAGGCATTTAGCTACCCCGGGCAGAGCTGTCTTCTCCTATTCCAGTTTATGGCCCTGACACCCCACTCCCTGCCCACTACTTCTTGCACCCAGCACACTGAATTAAAAGGAGAAACTTCCGGGCCAGTCTTCAGATCAATGACCAAGTATGGCTAAAGTACAAGTAGCAAGTGTTTTTTGGGGAAACACAGGTGTGCTTTAAAATGCGAGCAATGTAAAAGGCATCCACAGCCCCAACAGCCTTAAGTGGATGTAGGCAAGAAAGAGGCTTGCTCCCGGGTGCAGCACGCGGAGCCCACTGTGGGCATTCTTCCCCAGGGAGGAGCGTGCCAGCCATGCTTTCTGTCACAGAACACATTATGTGGGTTAAGTGGTGTCCTCAATGGCTAAGAAACGTTTAAACCTAGACAGATATTTACTTTTGACATAAATGAGAAATTCATTTACTAGTCCCTTTACAATTCTAAAATCAGACTTTGAAAGGTGTAAAAGTAACTGAAGAATGCAATGTAAGCTGCTCTCTTCTCTCTAACAAAGGCATAATTACTTCTCTTTGTGCTGTACTTCCATCACTCAAGCCTGCCTGTAGTGGGTCCCCACACTAGCCTGGATCTTTCTTGGCCGACTGTCTCAAGTCCCTTCTTTAGAGTTTCATGATCCCTTGTCCCACCCAAGGCTCTTCTGAGTGGAAACTTGGCAAAGGCAGAGAGAAAATCCACCATCCAGTACGCCCCACAAGTTGAGGGAGCAGGCAGTAGTTAATCCCGGCATGAAAGGTAAGCACCCTGCTAAATGTCATGTCATCCCCAAAGACACAAGCCAGTGGGAAACCAGTCAATACCCACCCCACCCCCAAACAATCCCCGTTCCTCCAACTCTGCCCACCCCTTCCTGTTCACTTTGCTCCCCACTCCCTGTCTGGACTAGTGTGTACTCTTTTCCTGGCCCTCTACCAAACCAGCTCTTTCCAGCACTGCAGGAGACCACAGCATGCCCCTGCTCAAATCACCAGCGGTTTGCAATCACCTGGCCAAGGCGCTCAGCTCCTGGGCACGGCTGACAGTGGCCTCCACATTTGATCCCTACCTGTCACTCAGCCTCACCATCTACTTCCCCTGTGAACTCCACTCTGGCAACACTTCCCCCATTCTAAAATATTGTAGCCACGCAGTTCCCGAGCCTGTGCAGGACAAAGAAACTCCACAAGGACAGGGATCTGTCCACGGTGACCTCCAGGACAGACGATGGCTGACACTTGGGCAGGCTCCATACATATATGGGTTTCATGAATGATGACCTCTTCCTTGCCGGTGGGCCTCCCAGCCATCCTGGCTTCTGGGTCTAAGGCCCCCTGTGGACGTGGGTGCCCTCTGTCCTCTGCCCCTGCTGGACCCCATCGTAACAATCATCCTCTTGTGTACTTAGAAAAGCAGAAAATCTGATGGTCTATTTGTTCTTTCCTCCGTCTCAAAAAAAGCATCTTTAAAAGCAGGGTATAAGCTTTTACATTTCTTTATCAGGCATAGTAAAATTTTTACTTTTTGTTGTGGTGTTTGTTTTGAATTGATATTTTTTTGAAATAAATTTCCTTTTTTCTTTTTTGAGGCAGAGTGTTATTCTGTGCCCAGGGTAGAATGCTGTGGCATCATAGCTCACAGCAACCTCAAACTCTTGGGTTTTAGCAATCCTCTTGCCTCAGCCTCCCAAGTAGCTGGGACTACAGGTTATGTGTCACCATGCCCTGCTAGTTTTTCCTATTTCTGGTACAGGTGGGTTCTCACTCTTGCTCAGGCTGGCCTTGAACTGGTGAGCTCAACCAATCCACTTGCCCTAGTCTCCCAGAGTGCTAGCATTACATGTGAGCCACTGCACCCAACCTGATATAAACTTCTTAAAAACTGAAGTATAATCCCTACAGAAGCAAGCGGACAGCTCAGTGTACTCTGGCAAAGTAGGCGAGCCCAGAAAGCTGCCTGCCACGTCCCCAGGCAGAACATCACCAACAGGTTAAGCACTCATACCTTCCTTCACACGGGCTCCACCTCCCCCCACACTCCATTCCTCGTACTCTTGACTCTAACAGCAAGGATTATTTTTAACTGTTTTCAACTATATAACAGAGTCACATTCTTTTGTGACTCTGATTTATCCAATTTCAAAGTCGATCCTAGCACAGAAATGCCTCTAAGAACACTGTAGGTTTCACCTATCAGGGCCACCCCTTCCCCACAGAAAACCATCAGCTCAAGCCGATGCAAAGGCTGTTTTGCAGGCTATAACCTGAGGGAGCCCCTCTCAGCAACCTCGGTCACTGAGGTCTGGCCTGGAACCACAGTGGCAGGAACGTGGGTGCTCATCACTAATAGGCTTCTAACTGGCCTTAGCTATGGTCACACTGCAACAAATGCCAGAGGCACAAGCCCTGGGGCAGGTCATGTCTGGAGATACCCAGGGGGGTGGTGGGCAACCAGCAGGGGTGTCCCTGAACAAGCCCTCCCGAAGAGATGATCAGGCTTAAACAGTAGTGGAACTTTGGGGACCTAAGTTAACTATGGAAAAGAGAATTAACCTTTGGGGCTTTGGAGGGCTCCAGCTGGTATCAAAAAGGGGTAATAAAAACCTTTCTTCAGCAGCATGAAGGAAAATCTTTGAAAAATACCTCCCTGAGAGCAGCTTCCCAGTCTCAAAAGATGTAACGTAGTGCTTTTCCAACAACTAACGGCAGGATTTTCTAAGGCGGGTTGCAATTTCAAGGCCAGACCGTAGCCCACGACCACTCACTGTAGAGCTTAGAGCTGAGCAGTCCAAGCCTTCAAAACATCAGCTTGATCCTGTTAGCGGAACAGTTCTGACAGTTTGCTCCTTGTTATCTGCGGGAAAGTTCTCTTGGACTATTCATGATGGTTAAGTCGAATACGAGAGCAGATCGGCATATGTTTTGTGTGTGTGAAAACAAGGGCTTGTGTTGCTTTGTTCAATTACAAATTATTGGAGAAAAAGAAGGAAGGTGAATATTTTCCTAGGAGGGAGGTCTTTTTGTCAAAGTTACTGTTTTCTTCCAAGGTATTCTTACAAATTATGGTACGTGACAAAATTTAGTTCACTACCGACTTGAGCACAGCAAATGGAGACAGGAAAGCAGAAGACATTATACAGTTGTGGTTATCTGCAACTGGAGATATAAACACACACTTATAACACTATCACTTTGCCAGAGCAGTCTGGTGCCATTTTATTCCAAACCAGGTATCTGCCACAGAGAACTTATCATGGATTTAGGAATTATGTAGACTCCCACAGTGGTAAAAATTACAAATGTGCATGATACTCTATCAGAGGTCCTCAAACTTTTTAAACAGGGGGCCAGTTCACTGTCCCTCAGACCATTGGAGGGCCAGACTATAGTTAAAAAAAAAAAAAAAAAAAAAACTATGGAAAAATTCCTCTGCACACTTCACGTATCTTATTTTGAAGTAAAAAAACAAAACGGGAACAAATACAATCACACTGCCGCATGTGGCCCACGGGCCGTAGTTTGAGGACCCCTGCTTGTTATTAGAAGGTCAATATAAGTGGTCTACTTTTTGATGTTATTTTCACTAATACATGGCAGATGATTTCTGCTGGCTGCACGTCTGGTCTAAAATTATACCATAATTCTGATGGTATGCTGAGAAAAATAATAAATAGAAAGCCATAAACACTTTGGCTCCCATCTTTTTAGCAAAAGAAACCAGTGGTGGCAGGAAGGGCTAGAGAAAGTTTTCTTACATTCTTTCTTGAGATGGTACCACATCTACAAGGTTTGTACCTAAGACAGATTATGGAGAAAGAAGCCACTGCATGAGGGTAAGTGCCTATCAAGGAACTTTTCTATTTGATACTCCTAAGACAGGCAATGGAAAACTCATGCTAACAAGGTCCCTCTTTGCCCAACAAAAGCAAGCCCTCAGGTAAGCACGATTAATACACTAAAATAAAAAAAGACACACTAAACACGGAGACACTCTGGCCTGGTAACGGGGACACTCATCTCCAAGGGCCTTTGGGCTATGAAAAGCAACTGCTATTAATAAACATGGGTGCTCAAAATGTAATTTTATCTTTATTTTTACATGATATAATGCTTACTACAAATGTTTCCAAGAACCCTGTGCTTGAATTGAGACCAAAGCTTGCAGCAGAGCTGTTGCCTTACAGAAGAGGATCAGATTGCCTTAACGCAGCCCCAGAGGGCACAGTAAGAGCCAAGGGAGGAAGTTAAAGAAATGTTAAAGTCTGATTCTATTTAAGGAAGAGCTTTCTAACAATCTGTGTTCTCCAAAAATGGAATTGGCCGACTGTGGAAGTCGACATGTCCCAGAAGTGTTCCAGCAGCGTGAGAGGCCCATCTGTCAGGGACGGGACAGGGTGGCAGGCCCAGCACCTGGGAGTATGTGAGTTCCCCGAACTGATCACCACTGGAGACAGAACTAAACACCCTGGGTGGAAGATACAGCTCATAGCTTCAGTGTGTGGCTTTGTCTCTTTTCCTTCTACAAAACTGAAGAAGAAAAATTATAAGTTATTC
Organism: Nycticebus coucang; assembly: GCF_027406575.1. Taxonomy (NCBI): domain Eukaryota; kingdom Metazoa; phylum Chordata; class Mammalia; order Primates; family Lorisidae; genus Nycticebus; species Nycticebus coucang. Next base: position 100,391,538 of record NC_069783.1, on the reverse strand, counting down.
TAGAGGATTTCCAGATAACCCAGAGTGCTTACTTTGCCTTATTCTATTTCCCAATTTCTGGGCATTTCATTCTTTACAAGAATCTTGAGAATATAAAACAAACAAAAACAAAAGACAAAACAAGTCAATAAGGTTTAATATCACTCAAAAGTAGGTCCTTTCATGAGAGCTGAAATTTGAAATATAAATAAAATTAAGCTCAGAGCAAAGTATATATCTATTTAATCTACGTTTTTTTAACCCACAGTTAATTAAGAGTTCTAAACATAGGACACAGCGTTTCTTTCAAATGGCATGCTTATGAGGACGAAAAGATAAAAGGGACAGAGTTTAGTGAAGAAAAGACCATTATGACTAATGAAGAATAGAATTTCTCCATCAGGCCCCAAATCTATGATAGCCAGTGACCTGGTATGATTCATACAAAATCCTGTGTCCCATTTCTCTCTCTAAATCATGGGAATAACCTAACCCATAACACAAAAATACTATCCAATAAATGAAAACTTTAAGTGATTTTGAAGAGAGAGTTTAGACTTCTCAAGATTGCATATAAGATAAACATTTTGTAACACCCACCCCATCTGGTATATACCTGCCAGTTTTCCCTGCCAGTATTCCTCACCCTCTCCCCTAAAATAATTCTCTAATAAATTCTCTTATTAGAAATTTTTTTTAAACCCTCAGTAAATTGTACCCCAGGCAATAATACTGACTTATCTTAACAGCAAATCCTTAAGTGATAATCTGTAGCCTTGGGTACAAACATTATGTTCTTAAGGAGGAAATAACAATTTATAAAGTGTCAGCTTAGAAGTCATTCTTCAAAAAAAGCCCTTAATGGGCGGTGCCTGTGGCTCAAAGGAGTAGGGTGCTGGCCCCATATGCCAGAGGTGGGGTGTTCAAACCCAGTCCTGGCCAAAAACTGAAAAAAAAAAAAGCCCTTACGATTATTTTCTCAGACAATCTGCAACAGTAACTACAAGTAAATCCAGTATGCACAGATTTGGACACTGCTAGCTTCCCGTAACTCAAGGGGGTACTTCCCATGTGCTGATATCAGGAATAAAAGAGGCCCTCGGGGCAGAGCCCAGCAATGGTCTGCAATTGGGTAACCTTGGAGGCCTCTTGGCATCACATAGCTGCCGCCCCCTTAGCTAACAGTGTCCATTTCAGAGAGGGGAAAATGCTTTTGTTGTTTCCTCCTCTATGCGCAAAAACCAAAATGACAGGATTTTCTAAGAGAGAAATGATCTGATGACATGACATCGGCTGACCCAGGTTGTTTTTAGAGGTGGTCATGCTACTTCAGCAGCCTCTAAAGTTTTTGCAGAAGGAGACAGGCACCTAGGCAGGGGTCCAAAGCACACAGAATTGTCCCCTTCCATAAGACCCCAAACTCTGAAATCTCCAGGAAATGGCAAATATCTCATTGCTCCGCTGTGATCTCTTAATTCCCAGGGATTTTTAAAACAATTAGGAAGAAGTCAACATTTAAAATGCACTTTTTTATTTTTAAAGCAAACAAACTAGAAAGATGAAGCGCCTCTCCCTGCTGCGGGCGGGACACTCACCGAGCGTGTCCTTCAGGTTCTTCACTAGGGAGCCCTTCTTTAGGCTGTTCTTCCGCTCCACGTAGTTGGACGGCACGTAGCCTGTCCTGTTGGCCGCATTCCTCACCCGCCACCACGTCTTGGAGTCATCCAGCAACCACAGGCGCTCATTCTTCTTGATGTCCAGTTCCTGGTCCTGCTGGGCAGTGTAGTCCCACTTGGCTATCACAATAACTTCTTCTGTCATCTTTCATGGAGTCCTTCTGCCAGCCAAACATTTGGAGATGCTCATTAGTAAACCACGTGCACACATTACCCTTTGCAGCAACTTGAAAAATTAGGCATTGACAGCATTTATTACAACCCTGCTGCCGGTTTTCTCCCACTCTTAAAATGTTCAACCTTATAATGACCTTCTTTCAACAAGTTTTAATATTCTGTTAGAAACTTGAATCTTATAAAACAAATGTCACCGCTCCTTGTGCCCTGGGAATTCTGCCCACTCTATCAAAAACAAAAACAAGCTTGCAAAAAATTCTAAACAATATCATAATTAAATGTGTTCATTTGGTGAACTTGTTCCCACTTACATTTATTTTTTCAGGATATGCCAAGTTTTATGAGTATATTTAATAAATAACAACATACTCAAACTACTTCTTTAAATTAAAATTGAAAATTAACATAGTCCTAATGCAAGATGGTATCCTGGACTGGACCATGAAACAGAAAAAAGAAATTTGTGGAGACACTGGTAAAATCCAAGTAAAGGCTAGTGATAATAACATACCAACGATAATCTCTTGGTTTGAACAATGCCCCAGTAAGATGTTATGGTACTCATGTAAGATGCTAACCTTAGGGAAAACTGGGGAAAGAATATAAAGGAATGGGTTCTACTATGTTGGCAACTTTTCTGTAAATATAAAATTATTCTCGAAACTTCTAATCACACAAAAATCTGCACATGGATGTATATGCAGCTTTATTCATAACTGCCACAACCTAAAAGGTGAATGGATAAACAAACTGTGGTATATCCACATAATGAAATATTACTCGGCAGTAAAAATAAATGACATATCAAGGTATGAAAAGACGTGGAGGAACCTTAAATGCATAATACCAAGTGAAAGAAGCCAGTCTGAGTGTATTGTAAGATTCTGACCAAGAGTCTGTCCTTGACCAAACTTGAGTTAGGCTCCTCTGGATCCTCTTCTCACACAGGCCTTGCATTTTGTACTACTGTAGCTATCTTTGCATTGCCCAATCTTTGTGGAGGATCCTGCTGAGTTGGTCTAACCAGAATCCTCCACCCACAGCATCTGAAGAGGTTCCTCATCCTCCACCACCCCTCATCACCTGGTTTGTGCCTTCAGCAAGAATCCTGTTGGGTAAGTTTAGCCAGGATCCTTCTTACCCCTGATGTTTCCTCTTAGTAATTTTCCACCCACCAACCTCTTCACCCTTCTCCTTAGCTATAAATTCTCCCTTTTCTCTGTTGTATTCAGAGTTGAACCAAATCCCTTTCCTATCTACTGAAAAACTCCACTGTAACAGTCCCTCTAAATAAAGTCTGCCTTAGTGTTCTTTAACAAGTGTCATGAATAATCTTTCCTTTAATAATGTCAACCATGACATTCTGGAAAGAAAAATCTGTGGAGACAGTAAGGAGATCAGTGGTTGCCAGGGGAAAGGGGTAAGGAGGGTTGGTTTGCTTGAACAGGCAAAGCACAGAGAACTTTTAGGGCGGTGATATTTAATACCATAATGGTGGACATCTGTCTTTATACATTTGTCAATACCTATAAAATATACAACATCAAAAGTGAACATAATATAAAAATTACAGGTAGTCCCCGAGTTACAAACATCCAATTGATGTACAATTTGCATTTATGAATGGAGGCTATTACAGGTAATAGGTAAATGTACCTGTTCCCACTTAGATATAAATTTAACTTAAGAACAAACCTATAGAACCTATCTTGTTCATAACCCAAGGAATGCCTGTATTCCAAAACAAAAAGTTTATTAAAACAATAAAAAATGGATTCTATTGTATATCTAGCAAAGTCAATTTTGGAAGTAATATTAAATTGCAAAAGTGTACCTGAATAAAATGAATATAGTTATGAACTATAGATAATAGAAGATGGCTCAGTGTTCTTTTAGCTGAAAATCTATATTCAGTCCTTAAACTAATTAGACATTTTCCCAAAACTAGGAAGAAAGAAATAATGAAAAGACCTTTGACTAAAATTCCCTCCCTCCCTGAAAGAAAAACGTTCTCATAATTTTATGGAGATGGCTTCAAAATTACAGTGGGGACGGAGGCACACTGACTCCAGGGAAGCACCAATACTGTTTTTAGATAATATGACACTTCCCACTAGATGCTAAACAAATTTGTAAATAATATGTGTTTATCTTGTTCATTAATTACCTTCCAAATTTAGAGATAACAAACTTTTGGGGAAGTAAACCTTATGCATAATGAATACAGTATCCAAGAGGACAAGTTTACCCAAAGCTTGTTTCAAAACTGGAGACAATTTTGTCAGAAAAGTCTCAAGTCCATACCATGGAGAGCTCACTAACCTGACCTCTGACCTTTATGTCAGATTATACTTTCAAAAGTCATAAAGGCAGGTTTTCTTTTTAAAATAACGATAAGAAGCAAAAGCAATAACAGGAATGGGTTTACAGTATATTCCATTCGAATACCACACTTGTTTTTTAATTACACAATTTCCACAAGGGTTTAATAAGAACAGCCCATTACTTAAGAATAATCCCGATATGGCCCATGGGCTCGGTGCATGTAGCCCAGTGGTTAGGGCGCCAGCCACATATATCGAGGCAGGCAGGTTTGAACCCAGCCCAAGCCTGCTAAACAACAACGACGACTGCAACAAAAAAAATAGCCTGGTGTTGTGGCGGGCGCCTGTAGTCCCAGCTACTTGGGAAGCTGAGGCAAGAGAATTGCTGAAGCCCAAGAGTTGGAGGTTGCCATGAGTTGTGACACTATGGCATTCTGCCCAGGGCAACATAGTGAGACTCTGTCTCAAAATAAAAAAAAAGATATGGCCAATCAAAGCTATTTATTTTCTCCGGTATGACCAGCAGATAAGTAAGAAGCTGGTTAAGCATGACCCATTTCCTTCCATAGTGAACGTCACAGAGAAACTTTAAAATACATCCCTGCCTAAACTCTGCCACCAGCCAGTGACATCAGGTTCTTTATGGGTGAGGCCTAGAGATCACTAGTTTTATAAAGCTTGCCAAGGGATTCCAACAGGCCTTAGGCAGGAAAAACCAAGAGGAAATCCAGATACAGAACGCCTGGGTCACTACTGTGACCTCTGTGGATTGCAACAGGATATAAGTGTTGAGTTTGGGAAGTAAACTTTGAGTACACGACGGGTACTTAAGGTATGTTGACTAGTTTAATCCTGAGAGCACAGACCTTTCAGGGAGGTGCTATCCTCTAGGAGAACAAGGATTACAGAGATTTGTTTAATGACAGGATTTGAGCCCAGGTCTGTCAACTCCCTAATCTGTGCTTGCATGCTCCCTTCCAGAAGTGGGGTGAGTGGGGACTGATGCGTGGTCTGTATTTTGATAGGCTTATTCTAACCCAGGACATCTGTTAATTCCAGGACAGCTGAAAATGACAAGTTCCTGAATACCTACAAAATGACTACCTGTTAGCTGGCGGGAGCAATGAGTTTAACCCCATTCCAATCGTTTAATGATTACTCCCCATTAACAAAAAATTTTTAAAAAGTTTCTCAAGACCAGCCAATCAACAACTGCCTCTGTCAGGTTCTTCAGAGTACATAATCCATGGCCTCCTAACTCTGGTGAAGTCCACCAATCAACAGTTGCTTCACTCCAGAGGGTATTCCAATCACCAGCTCCCTCACTCCAGGGCCCCTGAATGTTCCAATCACCAGCTCGCTCACTCCAGGGCTCCTGAATACCAGCCAATCAATGACAGTCCAATTGGAGTAACTGTACATCCATAGTTCAAGGTCAACTAATCCCTAAACACATCAGCTTGACAAGGCTAGGAATACAGGAAGCAGCGCTTTCTAAACCCTTAGGAAGCTCAGCTCTCAGCACACAAGACTAAGCAGCCCACCTCTCCTCAGTCAGGGAGGAACCTGCTCAGTTTCTTGTTCTGAGGCTGAGTCGCAGCCATGTGCATTCAAGCTTCCTCTTGCACGCAGGTGCAGAGCCGCTGTCCTCAGCAACCCCAAGTCAAGTGGGAAAGAAGAGCGCCCATCTCTCTTCACGCAGAGATCCAATCATTCTTATCTTTGCCAACACAGTTTGGAGCAGCCAGCTGGAAGTCCATTCTGGAGGCCATGAACGTTTTGGCCATGAGTTGAGGCTGCACCCTGAGGTCTTGGGAGGCTGTTTCATAGGAGTCCAGTGGGATCATGTAGTTATTTCAGTTAAGAATAATTTGCTATGGTGAGGGATGTATTAGAACAGGAGGGGACTGGAGATGAACCATTATACAAATCACACACAAACTGACAAATTTCCAACGTGGAAAAGCCGCAACAGAAAAAAGTCTGGAAAAGTACATCCTAACTAAATTGACTACTGAAATTTTAAGTCAGAGATGATATTCTGATTTAGTCTTCGAGTCAGAGAAAGGTCTGAACCAAAGAATAATGTACATTTATTTTTAGTTTAGCAGTTCAAGGAAACCTAATTTTTGCCTTCATTAACTACAACTAGTTAAGTTTCTCATCCAGGTCTAGCCCACAAAATTTGATATTAAATAGTGGGATCACTTCTTGTATGCCATATGATTGCTCTAGAACAGAATTTAGCAAAGAAGCCCCTTAGGCTGAAAACACAACTCTCAGAGGGCTTCATGATTTAGGCTGCTTTTTCAAGTCTTAGGATTTAAAAACAAATAGAACAGGTACAAAAACTTTCTTGGAGCTAGAGTTTTCACTAACCCCTAAAATAACAGCAATCCTATTCTTGGACTCTATATTCTTAAAAAAAGTGCTGAACTGCACCTTACTGAGTTAAATACTCCTCCTAAGACCAGTGTTCCTACACACTCAAATATGGTCAAAGATATTTCTAGAGAGGTCACAGGGACCCAGCTTACTCACTTGGTCTTAGCAGCAAATAGAAAATAGGAGTTTAGTGGGATTCTAAGCTTAGCTGAACCATTTGTGAGTCCACATTGGACTTCAATTTATTTTGTAAAATGGCAGTAACAACACTTTCTTCACAAGGTACTTCTGATGCTCAGGAGAAACACAATAATGAGTTTAAAAGGGTGGGTTTTGGTACTGCACAGACATGGGCTGGAGTCCTGCGAGGCCACCTTGGCCCAGCTGCCTCTTCTACAACCTAGGGGAAGAACAATATCTCTCCTACTTGTCAGGAATACCCTCAGGCCTGCTGCCCAGCTCAAGAGAGACTCAAGAATGTAATCGGAGTCATAATGAACACTCTCTGAACATGTAAGGTAGGGCCGTGCTCTATCTACCCCTCCCTGCACCCAGCTGGGATTGACTGAGCCTTTCAGGGCCCAGGGTCCTTGGTGAGCAACAAACTGCCAGTGTTAGCTTTCCTGTGATTCAAACCCAACAGCAAATGGGACCCCCTTAGAGATGCCCACGGATGCGTCTCTGTCCTGGCCTCTTGCTTAACTTCCTAAAGAGTATTTAGCACCACCTGAGATGAACTGTTCACTTATTGGTTGTCTAGGAGGCCATGCTGTGTGTTGATAATGCCTGTTCAGGCTCCAGCCACCTGGCTTGATGGAAAGTGTGAGGGGAAGACAGACTGAGGATGCCAGGTGAGCATACAGCTGCCTTATTCACCCTTCTACTGACTGACTAATCCGCCCACCATGGAGACCACCAGAGTCGTGCAGCTTTATAACACTGCCAACCCCACTTTCAATACGAACCTTAGAAAGAGTTTCATTTCTTAAACTTAATTCAAAAATGTATGCAAAGGCTAAGCAAGTCTAACATGTTACTGCCAGGATATTAATGTGAAATGTAAGGAAAAAATACATATGCATACATGTGTATAGAGACATGCCAAAATACATGTGCCTGTGAGCATATAATCTGTTTAATGTTAAGCAGGTAGGAGAAGAAATTGAGACTATATGAAAAAATTGTCAACTCTACCTTGGTTTCAACACACAGTCTACTTCACTATGTGTCTTTAGGATTTTTTTTTTTTTGAGACAGAATTTCATATGTTGCCCTCAGTAGGGTGCCATGGCGTCACAACTCACAGCAACCTCCAACTCTTGGGCTTAAGCAATTCTCTTGACTCAGCCTCCCAAGTAGCTGGGACTACAGATGCCCACCACAATTCCCAGCTATTTTTCTGTTGCTTTTGTCATTGTTGTTTTTTAGCTGGTTAGGTCTGGGTTCAAACCCGCCAACTTCGGTGTATGTGGCTGGCGCCGTAACCACTGTGCTACAGGCAACAAGCCTTTAGGACTTTTTTTCTTGGTTGTATCTTGTGCGTTTGTAGGAGTAATCTAATTGACCAATTTATGGAACCTCACTCAGTTTTAGTAGATGTGGCGGGCAGAATAACAGCTCACCAAAGATGTCCACATGCTAGTACCTGGAACCTGTGTCTATGTTAGTCTACACGGTAAAGGAGGATTAAAGTTGCTAATCAGCTCCCCTTGAGATGGGCAGATTATCTTGGATTATCCAGATGGGCCCAATGCAATCATAAAGGTACCGGTAAGGGAGAGAAGGAGGCAGACGAGTCATTTAAAGATGTTCCACTGCTGCCAAGGAGTGAGGGTGGTCTCCAGAAACTGGAAAAGACAAGGAAACAGATTCTTTCCTTGGATCAGTGATTTTCAGCCAGTGTGTCGTGAACATTTTTAAAGATCATTAATTACATTATTTCGAAAGAAGTTCAAAGCACAGTAAGCATATTCTTTTTTTCACTGTTGGTTTTTTTTATCAACATAATTTAAGTGTGCCGTGGAAAATTAACCACAGGTTCAAGTGTGCAGTGAGATAAAAAAGGTTGAAAACCACAGCCTTAGATGGAATGCATCCTGCCAACACCTTGATTTCTGTCCAGTGTTAGGCTTTATGGTGACCTCTGGCACTATAAGAAATTTGTGTCGTTTTAAGCCACTGATTGTGTGGCAAGATGCTATAGCAGCAAGGGGAAGTTAATGAGGTAAGTAATTATGCTAAGGTCGGTCCACAAAAAGAGCACTATTTATGTTTTTCCCCATTTATTACAATGTTTTCTTCTGAAAACACTATGAATATTTAAAAATAGCACAATTATATTAAAAAGACTCATGAAGCAGTCTCAGAAGTCAACTAATATATCTTACAAAATCTTTATTAAACTTTCAAGTTATATTGTAGATAAAAGGCTTGCCAGATGCCAACTCATCTGATGGGAGTTGGCAGGAACCTGTGATATCCTGTGTGGGGACAGAAAGGCCAGTTGGTAGCTTTTACAAGCAGTGTCACTAATTAGAGCTAATACACTTCAGCTTCAACCAGAACACAATATGGAATCTAGCGGCTGTTCCAACTCTCAGTAAGTTAATTAAGTTGTGACAAGAGTCAAGGTCTTACTATTTCCCTAAGACACAAAACTGCACTACATACAAAAGAGAAAATAAACAAGACAGCTACCTTTTCTTCTGTACAGACATAGAGGCGCCAGTTTCTGGTGCCATCCAAATGGTTGAGGGGTGCATGGTTACAGTAGGAGCAGCTAAATTCACCTCATGCCTGCATGACACTGTTTTGTGTGTCCTAGTCCGTCCAATGCTTCTAACAACTCTATAAAATACATATAACCTATAGACATAATTTTTAAATGATGAAAACTGGGGCTTAGAGATATTAAACAAATCACCCAAATCCACAAAGCTAGAGTGCCTGAGCTGGGATTCGAACCTACTAGAGGTGTCTTACCACCAACCCCAGGCTTTGCCTATTATTCTCTATAGCCTGGTAGTGTTACTTGGTAACAGAATTTTGCTGCATTGCTGAAAAAACAAATCCCAGAGGAAAGGTAGATGCTGATAAACAAGAACTGAATTTTAGTTTCACTTAACAGTAGGTCCCAGTCTTCCAGGTAGGCTTTGGGAAGGGACTTGTTTTTAATATTTTATTGGGGAGGAGTAAGGGAAGCCTAAACTAGCTGAAAGGTAAACATTTCCTGATTCCCAAGCACAGAGCTGAACAAGTCAGGGTGATCTTGTACCCTACCCTCTCTCCTGCATGGGAGGGCAGGCCATCTGCAATGCTATTACTAGGAGGAAATGAGCACCTTCTGTGCTGTTGCTCCTACCAAGCTCTGCCTAAAGTCACAGGGCAGAGGCTTCAAATGAGTAGGATTCTGAATCAACAGAATTGGAGAGGATCTTTTGATGATTTGTCTTCTGGTTTTATTCAATAATGGCCAAAGTCTGCTGCTTATAAAAATCTCTGCACTTTGAAACAGTGGGGTGGAGGTTTCCTCTGTGGGCACCAATATGACCACTTCTGTGAATGATCCTCTCCAGCGGGAGGTCAGGGTTTGAAAGAAAACAGCCTGGTGTCAACCATCCAGGCGATCTTGGGGGAAAGTGCCAAACCAGTCTGACCTCCATTTCTGTGTTTACAGAGAGGGGCAAAGCTTCTCTGAGGATGAATGAGACAGTAGAGGGGAAGTACCCAATACTCTGTCCATGCTGGGTAAGTGTTCACTGTTGGCGCTCTACTCGCATCCATGTAAAAGCCAAATGACAGACCAGCCTCACTGGATTTGAACATAATGTTTATAAGGACTCGGAAACATGTTTGCATTCAGTTATGTCATTTAAAAAGAAAGTGAAAACTTAAAAAACAAAATGACACGCCAATGGTCAAAATCGGGATGCCACAATACCGTGAAGGAGGTTTTACAAAGAAACCCCAATGGGTCTTGGGTGTAATCTCAGCTCCTTTTTTCTAATGTTCCCAATGAGGCTTATACTACTAATATTGGCTTGTATCCAGCCTATAGAAGCTTTTCCTGTGTCCACAGCATCTATTAGAATACATTTTACACACAAAATGGTGTAGAATGTTATTAGAAAACATAAATTTAAAGTATTTGTTGATATTTATTCCAGAAAACTAGCCAATGAAAAAATACACTCAAGTACCTGGGACGAGTGACCATCATGGACCGTTTCCCTGCCTCTGCTCCTGCCGTGGAGCTGCAGCAAACTCATACCCTTCCTACTGGCCACAGGGCTGGGCTCTTGTTCTCTGAGCTCTATTTTTAGCCCTGCTGGCTCCACCACACACGTACATTGCCACCTGCCCATCTGACTCAGGCCAGGAGCCCAAGGCAGCATCCACCAGTGTTTAGACAGTGATTCCAGGATGTATTAGTCACCAGAAGTTCAAGCTCACAAGATCACACACTGATTTTTTTTAATTGGAATGAAATACATATAACAAACAGTTGATCATTTTTATATAGTCCAGGGGTGGTAAATACATTTGCCTTCATCTTGCAAAACGGAAAACATGAACCCTCTAATTCTCCATCTCTCAGTCATTGGCAACCACCATTCTACTTTGTCTCTGTGAACTGACAACTCCAGGTATACTTCATATAAGTGAAATCATTTATCTATTTTTAACTGGCTTATTATGCTTAGCATGATGTCTTCAGAGTTCACCATGTTGTAGTATGTGTCAGAATTTCCTTCCTTTTGAAGCCTGCATAATATTCAAATGTATGTGTCTACCAAATTTTGTTGACCCTTTAGCCTATCGATGGACATCTGAGTTGCTTCCATCTTTTGGCTACTGTGAATAATGCTGTCAGCACGAGTGTGCAAATATCTCTTCAAGTCCCTGTTTTAAGTTCTTCTGGGTATACACTTAGAAGTGGAATTGCTGGATCCTGCAATAATTCCATTTTCAATTTTGCAGGGGAAAGACCGTAATGTTTTACATAGCAGCTGCATCTACAATCCCAACAGTACTCCAGGGTTCCAACTTCTCCCCATCCTTGTCAACACTTGTTATTTTCTTTTTTTTTTTTTAAATTAGCCACCCCCGTGGGTAGGAGACACACAAGATTTCTTAAGTTGAACCTTATTTTTACTGCATCCTCAACAGGAGTTATTAGCACATAGCCATTCTTAATAAAAAGAATTATGTCATGCTTATAGTAATGAGAATCTACAGTTCTCTTCTGTACCTTCCTCCCTATTATTTTTAAAGTGAATATCCTACTATTAATTCATCTTTACTGCCAGGATCAGACTACTCTCAAAATTAAACCACATAAGGGGCGGCACCTGTAGCTCAAAGGAGTAGGGCGCCAGCCCCATATACCGGAGGTGGTGGGTTCAAATCTGACCCCCAGCCAAAAAAAAAAACACAAAAAATTAAACCACCTAAGAAAAGTCCCCTAAAATGCTTACCAACCAGTTTTCAGGAGTCTGTCAACAAGCAATTCATTTACTATATGATATGCTTGGACACACTCCGAAGACTAGACTGTAAGTAAACACTACTCATTAGCATCTGGGAAATTTTACAGAAGAAATAGAATTGGTGACACAGCTGCTTCGGCTAGAATCTGGGAAATACTATTTTACACATTTACCACTCAAGCCACAAGAGTACACATTTTTCTAACTTTCCTTGGCTCTCTTGTCGGCATCCTGGACATTAATCGCACTGGGGAGAAGGTGGTGATTGCCAAGTGATGCCCCTCTGTCCTCATTTTGAGGAATCGCTGTCAATTTAAAAAGCCAATTTTATTACAATGTTAACTGTAAACAAGTGAAATTCCAAATAATTGTCCTGGACTTAGAAGCGATGATCCCTTCTACCACCTAAGAGACATCCCAGTAAGGGGGTAAAGAGAAAAAGAACAGTAATGGAAGAAAAATACCTATTTATGAAAGTGACCTTGATGCATTTGGGGAACTTGACCTCTTTTGAAACAAAAGAACGAGTGACAATGAATACCCACCGCTTCCAAAGCAGACAACTAACAGTGACCATTTTTAAGGGTTTATTAGGCCTTGCTATTTTTTTTCCACAACCATAAAAGTTGTTATAACTTTTATAACTTAACATCTATTCCATAAACATATCAAAATACAAAATCTTATGAGCTTCCTTAGTTCTTAAAAATGAATTCAGCTACGTTAATCAATATCTGACCTTTCTTCTTTCCTCTTCAGTATTCACGATTCCCTGCCTAATTCTGAAACATTCAAGGTTGAAACAGGAAACACAGGGATTTAAGAAACATATTCCACATTATCCAGGTCCCATAACGCTCAAATATGATTAGGCCTAAATCATTTTAGTTCAGATTTGCACAGTCTGTGCCTGCATTCCTAAGCACGGCGTCTATGCTTCAGATTAATGGGAGAGGGCCTTCCCTCTACATTGAATAAAGTAGCTGAATTATAAGAAGCCCCTCTGTGACCAGCTCTAGGGACAGGAACTTACACCCCCCATGCTGGCAGAGGCCCAGTGCAGGAGAGGGGACATGGGCTACTACAAATGATTTTGGAAGTGCTAATATTTCTATATTCCAAATGTAGATTGATTCTTAATGTACTCAGCTCTACTATGAAGCTAAATTATAGCTTTCACATGAAGGCTATAACCCAACTATAGCACAAGACTATGGGGAAAGGGCCAAGGAAGGAGAAGGGAGGGGGGAGATTATGGTGGAGGAAGGGTAATGGGTGGGGCCACACCTACGGTGCATCTTAGAATGGGTACAGGAGAAACTTACTAATTGCAGAATACAAATGCCTACATAACTAAGAAAATACCATGAAGGCTACGTTGAACAGTTTGATGAGAGTATTTTGGATTGTGTATGAAACCAGCACATTGTACCCCTTGATTGCACAAATGTACACAGCTATGATTTAACAATAAAAATAAATTAATAAAAAAATTAAAAAAAAGAGCAAGAGGAAAAAAATGAGGAAATAAGCATCTGTGCTTGATCTTTTAAAAATAAACCTTATCTTTCAAAATCACTGTAGTCTCTTCCTATTAACATCTCATATTAATATGGTATATTTGTTTCAATTACTGAGCTGACACTTATTCATTATTAACTAAAGTTCACATCCTTGGTTTTCCTGAGTGGCCTTTTCCATTCACAGGATGCCACACTCTAGTCATTGTGTGTCCCAAGGCTCCTCTTGGCTGTGACAGTTCTCAGGCTTACCTGAATTTGAGGATCAGTGATGTCTGATGTTTTTTTCATAGCTGGATGGGGGTTGTGGGTTCTGGGGAGGAGACTGCAGGGGTGACATGCCCGGCTCACCACTTCCCATAGAAGGTGCATACGCCAGCAGCCACAATTGCTGATGATGCCTGGTCACTTGCCCAAGGCAGTGCCTGCCAGGCTCTTCCGCTGGGAAGGGGCTCCCTCTACCCCATTTCCATGGAAGGAAGTCCCCACACATAGCCCATACACACTGGCAGAAAGTTATGCTCCACCCAAAGGGCAGAGTATCTACACAGATTACTTGAATTCTTTTGCAGGAGATCATTTTCTTCCCTCATTTATTAATCTACATTCATTTGTTTGTATCAGTGTGACTTTAGGGATATTTATCTTATACATGGGACTATAGTCCATATTGCTACTTCACTTTGCTGCAGTTGGCTGCTGGGTCCCTTTGATGTACTGCCATAATCCTGAGCTCATGTTTGTGTGTGTTTGAACACATCCGTATTTTGTGGCATCACAAGATGCTCCAGGCTTACCTGGTTTATTTCTTCCCTCCTTCGTCCTAAAATCACTGTGGTTGATTTTATAGTAGCCAGTGGGGTCTACAGCTCCACACACATCAAACCTTCACAAAGAGGCAGGAGCTAGTGTTTTTTTCCTTACGATGATCATAGTATAGAAATACAAGTTGAACATCCCTCATCAAAAAATCTGAAATCGACAACGCTCCAAAATCTAAACCTTTCTCAGCATTGCAAACAAAAAATTCCACACCTGAATTCATGTGACAGGTTACACATATTAAAAATATTGTAGGGGCGGCGCCTGTGGCTCAGTCGGTAAGGCGCCGGCCCCATATACCGAGGGTGGCGGGTTCAAACCCGGCCCTGGCCAAACTGCAACAAAAAAAAAATAGCCGGGCGTTGTGGCGGGTGCCTGTAGTCCCAGCTGCTCGGGAGGCTGAGGCAAGAGAATAGCTTAAGCCCAGGAGTTGGAGGTTGCTGTGAGCTGTGTGAGGCCACGGCACTCTACCAAGGGCCATAAAGTGAGACTCTTGTCTCTACAAAAAAAAAAAAAAATATTGTATAAAATTACCTTTAGGCTATGTTTGTAAAGTCTACGTGAAACATAAATGATTTTAGTGTTTACACTTGGGTCCCATCCCCAAGTATCTCTCATTATGTCTATGCAAGTACTTAAACTCTAAAATCTCCAAATTCAAAACACTTTCATGCCAAGCATTTCAGATCACTTGCACCCAACCTGTACTTCTAGATGTCCCCGGCACTGACTCCAGTGCAGCTCCTGGGTCTCCTGTGGTTGGAGACAGTAATGAAACTGCTGTGAGCCTCACCGTATCTGTCCCTCCCAGGAAGCAATGCTTTCGAATAAGACCTCTGCTGGCTGCCTAACGTATTTCTCAGTGTCCACCCCCTGAAAACTCATCCTGCCAAAACCACAGCCAACATCTCCAGCCACCCTCTCTGCACTGCCGGCCCCACCCCAGCCAGGCCTCCAGAGCCCACCTACGCTCTCTGCTGTGAGTCCTCCAGGCCACACAGAGAGTAATTTTCACCCTGGACTTAGGTGAGACAAAAGTTAGCAATATCAAGAGCACTTAAAGAGATCTCAGGGGCCACAGTCCCAGAGTTGGGCACAGCGGCCGAAAGGACCAAGGGGGTGTGTAAATCCTGGTAGCAGAGCATAAGAATGCTTAGTTACAAAGTACATGTATAATACACTCCAGATTTTGATTTTAAAACGTATATATATATATATATACAGTAGAGTCCCCATAGTTGACCACCTCCCTACACTGACCAGCTCCTTAAATTGACCTAATAGTAATAGACCAGACTTGAACCACATGTACATATCAGTACGGCAGGCCGAGATCCTTATGGTGACCGCCCCCATATGTTAACCAGTTTGTTACAGTCCCTTGGGGAGTCAACTTAGTATTGGAAATATATAGGAAAAAATGTTAAGAACGTTCCTCAGCATTTAGGCTTTCCACTATTTTTATGAACACAAACACACACACTATTTTCCCTTCACCACCCCTCATACCCTCCCACCCCCAATGCTGGTTAAGCCCAATGCTCGTCTGTGCCACACCCAGGCAACCAGTGCTATCTGGCCTCGGGTGGGCACCCTTGGCAACTCCCTCCACTTCCTAGATGAACAGCCTCCTCCCCCCAACAAGCGTCTATTTTATACTTTGTTCTCCACCCTCTAATATCGTCTTCCCTTTCTGCAGTCTTGGTTGGTGAATGACCTTCTGTGATACTGTGAAATATATATGATCTTGGTCCCCTGTCCCGGCATACCTTCAAGAGATGAGTGTCTTTTGTATGCTAATGAGTTGGCAGGTACCTGGCAGTCCCACACCTTCCAGATGGGATTCATCACCAGAAAGACCCAGGCAGGTTTGGGACTTTAAACCCCACCACCTCAACCTCTGGGGAGGGAAGGGGAGGGGAGGGGAGGGGGGCGGAAGGTTAAAGTGATAGCCAGTGACCAAAGGCTTAATCAGTCATCCGTCCAGCAATGAAACCCACAGCTGAACGCTAAGGCTTCTGCAGGGTGTCACACCCTGGCAGGGCAAGGAAGCTCGCCACCTTTCTTCACCCCATTCACCTTCTCATGTGTATCCTTTAAAATATCCCAAATCGGTAAGTATGTATGCCTGAGCTCTGTGAGCTGCTCTAGTTAATTAGTCAAAGCCGAGGACAGGTTCACGGGAACCCCCATTTGTATCAGGTCATCAAAAGCACAGTTAAAACAACCTGGGCCTGAACTTTGCATCTAAGTGGAGGGGGAAGTCAGCAGTGGGGTGGGAGGATTGAGCCCTCAGGCTATAGGATCTGGAGCTATCTCCAGGTAGACAGCGATAGAACTGAATTGAATTGGAGCATCCAGCTGACATCTGCTGCCACCTGACTACTTGCTGGCTAATGGGGAGGAAGCCCCACATGTGTAGTGTCGGAAGCTTGTGCAAGTACAGTGGGAGAAACTGAGTCTGTTTCTTCTGCTTACCATCCTTATTACTTCACTGAGAAAAATGGAAGCAATCAGAAGAAAATGTGCCTCTGGCTGTCCCTGTGTTACCAGGGCTGAGCTGTCCGGGGCACCTCTGCACTGAATCTCATTACTTCTCACCTCCAAAAGGAACCTACCCCTATAATTATGCCATGTGACCACTGTGTCTTTCCAGATCATCTAACTTAGCATAAACATGCCTTCGGATCCTCCACCCCTAAGTCACTCCCCCACCCTTAACACCTCCAGGCAAGCTCTCCACAGAGCTGTCCACTCCTGCCATCTCCTTGCCCTACCCAATCTGCCCCTTGAGGAGGTATATCCATGGTCCCTGTGTCACCTGCATATTCAGAACAGCCACTGCCCACCAGCCTTCCGCCTGGCTGCCTGGAGGCCCCACAGTCCTCCCCTTGCTTTCTTTTCCTGTGTTCCTGGCACACTCCCCTATGGTTCTGACCCAAAGGCAGGGGCAGCAAGGCTGGGCATGGCCACAGCCTCTGCTCCATCCACCCTCCTCGTGCTGAGTACCACTGAATGCTGCCCCCACATGTGGGCCCCCAACCCTGTGTCCCCTCCATGCCGGACTTCTACACCCAACTGCCACTGCACGTCTCCATGTGGGTGTCGAACATGCACGTCCCATCTCACGGGAACGAAACAGAGGGACAGAACTTGTGACTGTTGCCACCAAAACCAAAAGAAATCCAATCAAATAAAACAGCAGACACCTCCTGCACCTCCCGTGGTGTGCCCTTCTGAGTAAACAATGTCTCAGACAACTATCCACTGGGTTACCAAGCCACACACCTGAGACTCATCCCCTCAGACTCTCCTCTCACACCCTGTCCTCTTCACCAGCAAACCCCTAGGCCTGCCTTCAAAATATGCCTCACACGGGCCATGTCACTGCCCCCGCACTACCCCGCCGGCCTCCCTGGTCTACACCACTTGCTCCTTACTGGTCTGCCCATGACCCCCTCCCCACCTCCACCCCAGGCTGGTTCCTGCTGGCAGCTTTGTGATACTTTTAAAACTGAAGGTCATCTGTGTTCCCACTCTGCTCAAACCCCACGGTAGCTTCCCATCCAACCAGCATCAAACGCTCTTCCCTAGATAGCTGCGTGTGACTCTTTGCTCCCTTGCTGTTGTGCAAATGTCCTCGTCCTCGCTCCTCTCTCCCCTTCCATCCCTGATTCCACCCAACCCTCTGCCAAACAGCTTACCTAAAATAGCTGCTGCTTCATCCTGGATGCCTTGCCCAGCTTCTTCCTTCTCCATCCGGCACTTACACACTGAATAGTACCTCGCACGTGTTCTCTTTTTTCTCTCTTATTTATTTTCTCTCACTGTAGGTAACTTCTTAAAGATAAGAACCCTGTCTCTGAGATGTAGAAGGGTGCCTACATACTCAGCAAGCATTTGAAAGACTGAATGGATGAATGGCCTACAGATGCCCTCTACCAGGCCTCCACCACCTCAGTCATACCAGGAAACGAGATGCCTGTGAACTGCTGCATCCTTGGAACACCGAAGGCCTACTTTATAGTTGGAGTCAAACTTATAAAGACTTCATTTAAAACAATCCCACCTCTTGATATTGTTAGTCCACATAAGAAGGGGTCATATACTCATGATGGGAGCCCAAAAGAATTCCATTAAAAAATTTAAATTGTATACTATTCAGTAACTTTGCATAAAAGGTTGAAAGTACAGGGATTAAACATTCATGGAATATAGATCAATAACGAAAAGGTAATCCTTCCAACGCTTTCTAGCAACTGAAGAGTGCAACAACAAATAAAGAAAGATAAAAGTTTAAGAAAACTCATTCTATTACTGAGAAGGCACAGCTTAAGACTATTTTCCTGGCAAAATACAATTTAAGCACTCTTAATGAGATTCCAGCACTAAAAATTTGGCATTTACCTTTATCAACCCCCAAATTCAGTTTAAAAATAGGCTCTCTTTCTGCAGAGCTGTTGGAACACAAGATCTTAGTATTACATGAACACTTTGAAGTTTATAAATACTGGTATCCATCATTAGCATAGCAACAGACTCTGTGTTCTAGTTAAACAGACAGTCTGGCATAATAATGGATTCCTAGGTAGGAATTACTGATCTTCATAGACCAAAATATGATCAAATATACTTGTAAAGAAAGTGTTGTAAACAACACATACGATGACAAAGGACTGACATCAAATGTATAAAATCTCCTACAATTGGAAGAGAAAAGATCAACTCAATGGAGAAGCCAGCAAAGACACAGTCAGTGAATAGACAGGCAGGACAAATGCTGAATAAACATAACCAAAACTTCAATGTTATGCATAGTCTGAGACACAGTAGGGTACCATTTCACACCAGACGGGTAAAAATGAAAAGGATTGATAATATGAGTGTTAGATAAGTTGTAAAGCAGGGAGAGTCCTCCTATTCTGCTGGAGAAAGTAAAATGGAATATCTACCCTGGAAAATAACTTGGAATTACATCATCAAGCTGAACGCTGATATAGTACAAGGGAACAATTCCACTCCTTCTTCTACGCAATAGAGAAACTTGCACAATGATGCTCAGAGCAAAATTGGTTATGACAGTTAATGGAGAAGAATAACTAACCCTGGTGGAGGAGAGATAAATGGGTGCTCAGAAAATTCACTATCATGCAGCAGTGGAAAAGAAGAAACAGCTTCCCACAATCACATACATGACTCTTACAAACAATTCAGAATGGAGTGGGGAGTCAAAGAATTATATACTATGTAGTTTCATTTTCATAAAGCCCTAAAATAAGCAAAATTAAACAATGTATTTCAAGCTTACATATGCATGTCGTAAAACTGATTTCAAAAACCAAGGATGTCATCAAGATGCCTACTGGAGGCACCCAGCACTCATCTCCTCCACAAGAAACCAAAATAACAAAATGGCAAATAGATGACCATACGCCAAATAGACCATCTCAGGGAGAACACTGGAATTCAGCAAGAAGTGACAAGGGAGAAAAAATTGTGATGACAGCACACAGGAAAGCAAAGCAGCTGGCCAAGACTGGCTGTTGTGGAAAAAAGGGAAGATGGAGGTCTCTAGAGTCCTTCATTCCATCATGGATGCCTGCAATCTTAGCTGCACGAGAGCTCTCAGTCAGCATAGGCACTGAGGCCAGTGAAGGGAGCTGCTTGGAGCTTATACACTACATCCTTTTAGAGAGGGAACTGAGGCTGGGATGCACCCATTCCCTGGGATCCAAGCTGCTGCAGTATGGCACCACTGAGAGTGGAACCAGCACCAGAGTATATCCTGTTAAAGGGCCCAAAGCCCCTTCATCTCCACACTCTTGAGGTCTCATCAACATCTCACCACATCCACCCAAAGGAATGCAGTGCTGTGACACCAGCTGGACCCAGGCTCATGTGGTACTCAAGCCTAAATATGTCCTACACACCAGGCCAGAGGTATCCCATGCATGCTCTTTCTTCCCAGAGCCTGAGAGCTGCCTGCCTAGGGCTTGCCTTTATCCCCTCCAGCGAATCTGCCCTTTCTGTGGTGGAGCTACTAGACACACTGGCATCCCTATCCACAGCAGTGCTGCACCACAGCCTCCACAAAACAATTGCAGCTTAAGTCACTAAGGCATTCAAAGACATCACTGACATTGGTTACAGATGATGAAATCACAAGCAGACTACAATACTGTGTCAATTCAGAACCAAAACCAAAGCACCCCACCCAACCAAGACCACAGGACATTACTTATAAAAACATTATTCCCTACAAAAGCTACTCCATTAAACTTAAAACAAGTGACTGTTCCACTAGATGCACAGATCTTAATGCAGGGATGCAAGAAACATGAAAAAGAAACAAAATGATTACATCTACAAAGAAACAATATTATTCTAGGAACAATTCCCAAAGCAAAGGAAATCAATAAAATGTCTAAAAAGAAATTCAACATAAGATTGTAAGGTAACTCAGCAAGATACGAGAGAAAAAATACAGACAATTTAACAAAATCAGTAAAACAACTCTGAATGAGAAATTCAACAATGAGATATATATCATAAAAATAGAACCAAATAGAAATCCTGGAACTAAAGAAGCCAATGAATGAAATAAAAAATATAACTGAGAGCTTTAACAATAGGTTAGATCAAGTAAAAGAACGAATTTCTGAACTTGAAGACAGGTCTTTTGAAATAAAACAGACCAAAGAACAAAATAACAGAATAAAAAAGAATGCCTATGATACATATGGGACACAATTGAGCAAATAAATATTCACATTTTGGGATTTCCAAAAGGAGAGGAGATGGAGGAAAAGCATAGAAAACCTATTTAATAAAAAAATAGTTGTCCCAAGTCTTAGAAGAGATATAGATATCCAGATACAGGAAGCTTAAAGATCCTTCAATAGATTCAACCCCAAAAGGTCCTCTCAAAGCACATGACAGTGAAACTGCCAAAGGTCAAAGACAAAGTAAGAATTCTAAAAACAGCAGGGAAAAGCACCAAGTCTCATATAAAAAGAATTTTCATCACACTAACAATAGATTTTCAGCAGAACCCTTATAGGCCAGGAGAAAATGGAATAATACAATATATTCAAAGTGCTGAAAATAAAAAAACAGGCAGTCAAGAATACTATACTCAGACGTGTCCTTCAGACATGAAAGAGAAATAAGTCTTTCCCAGACAAGCAAAAACTGAAGGAATTCATCGCTACTACACTGGCTTTACAAGAAGTGCTTAAGAGGGCCCTGCAGGGCGGCACCTGTGGCTCAGTCGGTAAGGTGCCGGCCCCATATACCCAGGGTGGCCGGTTCAAATCCGGCCCCGGCCGAACTGCAACAACAACAACAACAAAAAAAATAGCCGGGTGTTGTGGCGGGCACCTGTAGTCCCAGCTACTTGGGAGGCTGAGGCAAGAGAATCGCTTAAGCCCAAGAGTTGGAGGTTGCTGTGAGCTATGTGATGCCATGGCACTCTACCAAGGGCCATAAAGTGAAACTCTGTCTCTACAAAAAAAAAAAAAAAAAAAAAAAAAAAAGAGGGCCCTGCATATGGAAGCAAAAGGACGTTTATCACCAGGAGAACACACAAAACTCACCAGTAGCACAGAAAAACAAATAAGAAAAAGGAAACAAGTGTTATCACTACAGAAAACCATCAAATCACAAAGACAAATGATGGGAGGAAGAAAGCAACAAAGGAGATATAAAACAGCTAGAAAACAGTTAACAAAATGATAGGAGTAAATAAATCCTCAACTATTAGTGACAATTTTGAATGTAAACAGATGAAATTCCCCCAATTAAAAGATACAGATTGGCTGAATGGATTTAAAAAGAAAGCACAACAAAAACCAAAAAAACAAGACCCTACCAGAAACTCACATTACACATAAAGACATATATAGACTAAAAGAGAAGGGATAAAAAAAAGATATCCCATACAAACAGAAACCAACAATGAGGAGCAACTATAGTTATATCAAAGTCAACTTTAAGCCAAAAAATAAATAAAAGATTATTGTATGATGGTAAAGGGATTGATTCACCAAGAGGATATAACAATTATAAATAGATACACGCTCAACGCTGGGGAACTCAAGATATATAAAGCAAATATTACTAGAGGTACACAGGGAGTCAGACAACAAAATCATAACATGTAGGTATTTCCTCACCACATTCTCAGCACTGGTCAGAGCATCTAGACAGAAAATCAACAAACACTGAAGTTAAATTGCACTACAACCAAATTTACATTAACACATATTTACAGAACATTTCATCTAAGAACCACAGAATGCACATTTTTCTCATTAGCATATATAATATTCTCCAGGAGAGATCACATGTCAGATGACAAACTAAGTCTTAAGAAATTTTAAAAAAATCAAAATCATGAGGACAACTATTGTCTCAAACCGCAATGGAACAAAACTAAAAATTAATAATAAGAGGAACTTCAGAAACTGTACAAATGCATGGAAATTAGATAGTATGCTCCTGGAAGACCAATGGGTCAATAAAGAAATTAAGAAGAAAAATTTTTAAATTCTTTAAAGTTTATACCAATAAGCACCCACATCAAAAAAGTAGAAAGACTTAAACTAACCTAATGATGCATCTCAAGGAACTAGAAAAGAACAAAAATCAAAATTATTAGAAAGAAAAAATAATAAAGAAGAGATTAAAAAACAATAGAGACAAAAAAAAAACTCAACAAAATGAAAAGTTGGGTTTTTTCAAAAAGATAAGCAAAATAAATAAACCATTAGCTAGACTAAGAAAAAGAGAAGACCCAAATAAAATGAGAAATGAAAAAGGAAGCATTACAAATGACACCAAAGAAATACAAGGACTCATTAAAGACTAATATGAACAACTATACACTAACAAGTTGTAAAACCTAGATGAAATGATAAATATTTACATATACAACCTGCTAATATTAAACTAGGAAGAAACAGATAATCTAAAGAGACTAACAGTGATTAGTGTCTGATTTAACAAGATTAAATGAGCAATAATAGTCTTCCCAACAAAGAAAAACCCAGGACCAGACAGCTTTACTGCTGAATTCCACCAAATTTACAAATAAGAACTAACACCAGTTCTTACACTATTCCAAGAACTGAAGAGGGAGGAATTCTTCCTAACTCAATCTACAAGACTGACATTAACCTGATAGCAAACCCAAAGACACAAGAAAACAACAAGCCAATATCCCTGATGAACACATGCAAAAACCCTCACCAAAATACTAGCACACCAAATTCAACAACACATCCAAAAGATAGATAACACAATTTGATCAAGAGCAATTTCTCCCAGAAATGCAAGGATGGTTCAAAATAGGGAAATCAATAAATGTGAAACATCACATAAACAGAATGAAGAACAAAAACCATATGATCATATCAATAGGTGCAGAAAAAGCATTTGATAAAATTCAACATCCCTTCATGATAAAAACTCGACAAATTATGTATAGAAGAAACACACTTCAATACAATAAAATCCATTTACAGCAAACCCACAACTAACATCTTACTGAACAAGGAAAGGCTCTTCCTCCAAGAACTAAAACAAGACAAGAATTCCCACTTTCAACACAGTATTAAAAGTCTTAGCCAAAGAAATTGCATAGCAGAAAGAAATAAAGATATCATAGTAGAAAAGACAAAGTCGAATTATCCCCCTTGGTAGATGGTATGAATGATATTATATACATTAAAAAAACTTAAAACTCCACCAAACAACCCTAAGAATTGACAAAGTACCAGGATACAAAAATCAATAGAAATCAGTAGCATTTCTATATACACCGATAACAAATTGGCCGAAACCAAGAACGCAATCTCATTTACTAGCGCTACACAACTAAAATAAAATACCTAGAAACAAATTTAACCAAGGAGGTGAAAGAGCTCTATGATAAAACTACAAAATACTGATGAGAAAGGTTTGAACAGGACACAAACAAATGGGAAGACATCCCATCCTCACGAATTGGAAGAATTTATATTATAAAATGACCTTACTAACCAAAGTGACCTACAGATTCAATGCAATCTCTATCAAAATGCCAAGGAAAATTCTTCCCAAAAGAGAACCCTAGAATTTATATGGAACAACCAATTACCCTGCATAGCCAAAGCAACACTGAATAAAAATAATAAAGCTGAAGCCACCCAACCACCTGACTTTAACGTATACAACAAAATTACAGTAACCCAAACAGCATAATATTGTATAAAACATATACACGGACCAGTGGAAAAAAATATACAGCCCAGAAATATATCCATGAATTTATAGACAAATAATATTTGACAAAGGTGCCAAGAACTTACATTGGGGAAAGGACAGCCTCTTCAACAAATGGTGCTGGGAGAACTGGATATCCACATGCAGAAGAATGAAACTAGACCACTATTTCTTACCATATGCAAAAATTTACTCAAAATAGGTTAAAGACGTAAGACCCCAAACCATAAAACTACTAGAAGAAAAACTAAGGGAGATG
Organism: Nycticebus coucang; assembly: GCF_027406575.1. Taxonomy (NCBI): domain Eukaryota; kingdom Metazoa; phylum Chordata; class Mammalia; order Primates; family Lorisidae; genus Nycticebus; species Nycticebus coucang. Next base: position 100,366,644 of record NC_069783.1, on the reverse strand, counting down.
GTTAAATTCGTTGATCCGGGCAAAGATTTTATGGTTAGGACTATGTTAAAGCACAGATCTCAAAAGCAAAAACAGACAAATGAGATTATACCAAACAAAAAAGCTTCTGCACAGCAAAGGAAATAATCAACAGAATGAAGAGACAACCTGTAGAATGGGAGAAAATATTTTCAAACTATTCATCCAACAAGGGACTAATATCTAGAATGTACAAGGAACTCAACTAGTTTCAGAATGGTATCATCAAAAAGACAAAGAAAAAAACGCTAGCAAGGACGCAGAGAAAGAGGAACACTAATACACTATGGGTGGGAACGTGAATTAGTACAGCCATTATGGAAAATAGTATGGAGAATTCTTTAAAAAACCAAGACTAGAACTATCACGCAATCTAAAAATCCCACTAGTGGGTATTTACCCAAAGGAAAGGATGTGGATGTCGTGAAGCAGTATCTGTAGTCGACTGGCAACAGCCAAGATACGGTGGAAACCTAAGTCCCTATCCACAATTGAATAGATGAAGAAAATACAAAATATATGAACAGTGAAATACTATTCAGCCATAAAAAGAAGGAAATCCTGTCATTTGTGGCAACATGGATGAGGGTGGATGACATTGTGCTGTGTGAAATAAGTCAGGCTCAGAAAGATAAATAAAATCACATCTATGGTCATCTTTCTCAACCATATGTGGGAGCTATCGAAGCTGAATGCATAAAAGTAGAGAATAGAATAGTGGTTCATAAAAGGGGGGCAAAGGGGAGACAGGGGAATAGAGAGGGGTTGGTTAACAGACACAAAATTATAGCTAGACAGGTGGAACAAGGTCTTGTATTCTACAGCAGGATAGGAAGATGACAGTTAATAATTTATTCTGTATTTCCAGTACGGAGAAGAGAGGATTTTAAATGTTCCCAGTACAAAGAAGTGATAAATGTTTGAAGTGAATATACTAACTACCCTGATTTAATCACTGCACATTGAATACATGTATCTAAATATCACTCCTTTTTTTTTTTTTTTTTTTTTGAGACAAAGTCTCACTCTGTTGCCCGGGCTAGAGTGCTGTGACATCCACCTAGCTCACAGCAACCTTAAACTCCTGGGCTCAAGCTATACTCCTACCTCAGCCTACAAGCACCACCAACTCCCCACCCCCCAATACCTGACTAGTTTTTCTATTTTTAGAACAGACAGGGTCTTGTACTCCTGAGCTCAAGGGATCCTCCCACCTTGGCCTCTCAGAATGCTAGGATTACAGGTGTGAGCCACCACACCCAACCTAAATACCACTCTTTATCCCATACATAGGTATAATTATTATATGTCAACTAAAAATAAAGAAAAAAACAAGGGAATGAATGAATAGTAAACAAGCAGAAGAAGGAACAAACTTGTAGGCAGGATTCTAAATAACTTAGGTAGATCCTCTGCCCTCAAAGAGGTAGAGCTTATTAAGTCCTCACCTGTAAGTGTGGGCTCTGCCTAGGGACTTCCTTGCAAACAGCACACTCAGGGAAGGGGATGGGAAGTAAGTTCCTTGTGGAGACACCTGATAACACTGCCTCAGCCATGTCAACAGCATGTGCCCTTGATATGGTGTGATGAAGATACATGTTACCTCTGTGCTCTTCCTCACTAAAACCCATATCCCCAGTCTAATCACAAGAAGAATATCAGGACCTCGTACAAAATACCTGACTGCCTAAACTTGTCAGGGTCGTCAAAATAAGGAAAGTCTGAGAAACTACCCAGCCAAGAGGAGCCTAGGAGAAGTGACAACTAAATATAATGTGGGGCCCAGGATGGGATCCTGGGACAGAAAAGGACATTGGTTAAAAAAAATTTTTTTTTTGTTTTTCAGAGACAGGGTCTTACTCTTTCATCCAGGCAAGAGTGCAGTGGCACAATCATAGCTCATTGCAACCTCAAACTCCAGACTCAGTTTCCCAAGTGGCTAAGACTACAGGGATGTGTCATCATGCCTGGCTAAATTTTTCATTTTTTATACAGATAGGGTCTTGCCATGTTGCCCAGGCTGGTCTTGGGACTCCTGTCAAGCAATCCTCCCACCTTGGTCTCACAAAGCGCTGGGATTACAGACGTGAACCACCATACCTGGCCCCAAATTTTTTTTCTTTTTTGTTGTTGTTGTTGAGACAGAGTCCCACGCTATCCCCTGAGCAGAGTGCAATGGTGTCATAGATCACTGCAACCTCAGACTCGGGCTGTGGGCATCCAAATGCCTCTACCTCTAGAAGCCACTGAGATTACAGGTGCTCACCGCAGCACCCTGCTAGGTTTTCCTTTTCTTTTCTTTTTGCACTTTTTGTCCGGGGCTGGGTTTGAATCCACCACCTCCAGTATATGGGACCAGCGCCCTACTACTCCTTCAAGCCACAGGCACCGCCAATATTTTTCATTTTTTTTGAGTCAGGGTCTCAGTTTCACTCAGACAAGTCTCAAACTCCTGAGCTCAAGCAATTCTCCTTCCTCAGCCTCCCACAGTGCTGGGATTACAGGCATGAGCCAGCACGTCCAGGCCGACCCAAAATTCTCTTAAATGCCAATAAAGCATGGATTTTAGTTAATGATAATGTATCAGTACTGGTTCATCAGTGGTGACCAATGTACCATAACAATGTGAAATGCTAAAGGGTACATGAGAACTCTTTACAACATCTTTGTAATACTTCTGTAAATCTAAAATCGTTTTGAAGTAACTCTGCTGAGAAAGAGGCTAGGGGATAGTGTGAGGTGGAGAACACTGTGGTTTTCATAGTACTGAGAACATGAGCATCCTAATCGTTTTTAATTGGGAGGTGGGTTCATGGGTATTTGTTTTATTATTATGCCCCATAAGTACATAAATGACTCTTAAGTATTTTGTACCTAATAACAGAAACAGAATTTTAAAAAGGGCCAAACAGAGAGACAAGGGCATTAAAAGTCAGTATTTTACCAGCTAACTTATTGAATCTTTCCAAGATGCTACTCAGCTTGACTGTGCCCCAAAGCCTGGCACCCCCCTGCCATCTGACTGCTACTCGGAGGGCTGGGGACCTAACATAAGGAGTTAGCTCCTTTGGATTCTGATAAAAATCATACCCTTTTGGGGAGAGGTTGAAGCTTCAGAGAAAGAGAGAGAGCATGAACTCATATAAGAGCTATGGTTTCTATCAAAAGATGACATTTCAGGCAAGGACCACTATCTTCCGGCAGGTACGCTAAAAAGAGGAATGTTCCCTGCACAGAGCATGTTTTCAATTTACTAGCTCATCACACAAGCAGCATCTGATTTTACTCCCACAACAGTTCAAGATGCCACAGTTGATCAAGGACAAGCTGAGACCCTCCATCCTGGGTCTCCTGACCCCGGAGTTAGTGCTCGTGTGTGTAGATTCAAGAGAACAGGTATTTCATGCGTAGCTGCTGGCATGATTTGCAAAGCCTTTTATTGTTTTCGGCCTTGTTTCTTAGAGTAAGAGTCAAAGCAAAGTCATTACTGGTCACACACTTAAATATGCACTCCACATCAATTTGGAGGGTGTGTGCACAATGTCACTGGGCTTTAATTGTGGCATTCTTATGGCTGGTGTACCTTGTTTAGATTTTATTTTCATTTGATCAATATTAGTTACAGAGTAGATTATCATGGCTTATAACAGTATATGAGAACCAAAAAAAGTATGGATAGGTCCCAAGTAAGGAATGGGGAAATTTGTTGATAAAGAATACATATTTTACAACAATCTTGAAAGGAGCCCAATTCTTCTCCACCCCCACCCGATTTCCACCTTCCTTGTATGACTTATTCATCTATTGCTATATAAACTTGGAAATGTCTTAGATCTCAAACTACAGAATACTGTGAAAAGAGGAAATGAGTTGATCTTTCAAAATTTTTTTTCTTTATTAAAAAAATGTTTAAACTTTTGGTTTTGAAATAAGCATAGGTCTGTGGGAAATTCCAAAGCTAGCACAGACTGGTCCCACATACCCTCCACCCAGTTTCTCCCCGTGGTTACATTCTATACACCTATGACACAATATGGAAACCAGGACACTCACTTTAGTATATGTGTGATTCTGTCACTTATCACACGTATCAGTTTCCTGTAGCCCCCACCCTAATCAAGACACAGGACCATTTCATCACCATGGAGACCTCCCTCCTGCTACCCGGTTATACTCACAGGTATTCCCACACCCTGGTAACTAATCTGTTCCCCATCTCTGTCATTGTGTCATTTCAAGAATGTTATATAAATGGAATCACACAATATGTGACCTTTTGAGATTAACGTTTTTGTTTTAAAGCAAAAAGGAGAAGTGTTACTGAAAGTATAGAGACCATGCTGTGTATGATTTCAATTGTTTACAATCTGCTACAGTTCGTTTTTTGACCCAATACGTGGGCTAACACAGCCAGTATGCTGTGGGTGCCAGGAAAGACTGGATTCTGCCGTGGCTGGGTGGAGTGTTACAGATGTCAATTAGAGCCTGTTAACTGATGACAGTGTTGAGTTCTTCAATGTCCTTCCTGAATTTCTTTTGAGTTGTTCTACCAACTATTGAGAGAGGGGTGTGGAGGTCTCTAAGTGTAACGGAGGATTTGTCTATTTCTCCTTGGAGTTCTATCAATATTTACCAATGCTTTGTCTTCCTGGCCGAATAACCCTTCTCTATCCCTGGCAACTCTCTACTTTTAAGATTGCATCATCTGACATCAATATAACCATTCCTGCTTTTGTATGATTCATGCTTGTACAGTATATCTCTTTCCTTTTTTTTTCATTTTCAACATTGGTGTGTGCGCATATAAAATGTCTCTAAGGAGAGCTGAGACAAGGCAGGGAAGACAGGCAAGCCCCTCAGAGGACAGGGCACTTACTTGGCCAATACTTGGTGTTGAGATGGGGGAATATGTAGGAATAAGACAGGAAGGGTTTAATTCCAGGGGGCCTAGAACTGTACAATGGAGTTCAGAGCCCTTTACCACATAACCTATTTGGAATTTGGCTCTAGTTTAGGGGTAAGAAATTCCTAGTTTATTAGTTATATTTTAGCTGAAAAACCTAAATGATTAGATATTCTGTATATGGGCCTCCATATCAGTACGGCAGGCCTAGACTCTCGTACTGACCATGTCCATGTGTTGACCAGTTTCTTATAGTCCCTTGGGTGGTCAGTTCTACTCTATATTTCCCATTCCTCCGTTCTGCCGGTCCCCATGGGCAAAAATAAGGGCTCTGTAAAAAAATTTTAAAAGAAGTATCATTTCCTGCTACATGATAATATGGACAGACTCTGCTTATGGGATTTCTCTGCTGATTCTTCTCCACCATCCCATATGCCAAAATCTCCAAGGTGGAAAGTATAAGGCACCGGAAGAATGTCTTTATGTTCTCAAGTGCTACAGTACCCCACGCTGCTTCCTATTTCTCCATTATGTTCTGTTAAATTTCTGTGCAGAAGACAGGTCTCCACTGAGGGTTAGCTCACCGTAAGGCTCAAAGATCAGAACTGTTGATAAACACTAATTAGTCATGGAATGGGATTTTTAAAAGTCTAATGAATTATCTATGACAACTTTGTCCAGGAGTCTTACAGCCCCACTGTCTAATGAATTATCTAAAGTGTGAATAAATGAAAACTTTCAAATGAAGGCTCTCAGAGTCAAAGGTCCCTTTAGGGAAGATCAATGTAACAATCCAGATGCCTGAAAACTGTGTGCCCACTCCAGGATGGTCTGCAGGGGACCCTGAGCATCCAAAGTGGCCCCTGTGTGAAGCCAGCCTGGAGAGAGAGCAGAGAGGCAGATGGACGCTACACCTCCATTAGGCTCCATCCCCGCCAATCCCCTTCCACACCTACCACCACTCAGCCATCAAAACCCAGTCCTAAGTCTTTGCAGATTTCCTAGAATTCAACTTTGGTGGGTAGATTAGCTCCTGGCCTCACTGCATTTGAGAAGATTGGGGGGAGACCTGGTGTCCCACACACTCTGAACATGGTTTCCCACAGAATCCTGTAGGGCAGGGCAGCCAGGTTTCTGATACAAACACAATGGCTCCCGTCTACAATTCTAGCACTATGAGAAGCCAAGGCAGGAAGATCGCTTGAGGCTACAGTGAGCCAGTGAGCTGTGATACCCCCCACTGCATTCTAGCCCAGTCGACAGAGCAAGACCCCATTACAAAAATAAAAGGGTGGGGCAGTGGACCTTGCCTGGGTAGTTTTAGAATCCCAAGATCACAGACCCAATGTTATCCCACCTATCCACATCACTGGCAGAGGAACCCCGCTGAGGGAGGCTAACACAGGGGCATGAGATCATGACACCCCCGCCTACACACCCACTGCCCCATGATTCCTCTAGAAACCTCAGCTCCAAGCACAAGCTGAAGAGGCTACAATCTAACACTGAGAAAATATAATCTTTTTTTTTTTATTTTTTTTGTAGAGACAGAGTCTCACTTTATGGCCCTTGGTAGAGTGCCGTGGCATCACACAGCTCACAGCAACCTCCAGTTCCTAGGCCTAAGCAATTTTCCTGCCTCAGCCTCCGGAGCAGCTGGGACTACAGGCGCCCGCCACAGCACTGGGCTATTTTTTTGTTGCAGTTTGGCCGGGGCTGGGTTTGAACCCGCCACCCTCGGCATATGGGGCCGGCGCCCTACTCACTGAGCCACAGGCGCCACCCGAAAATATAATCATTTTATAAAACATGTCTTAAAGCTGAGCCCCCAGGTTATGACATATGAGCTTTTGAAGATGATCTGCATTTGGCCTCCAGGCAGGGAAGACAGTCCTGTCTCTACTTCCCGAATCCATGCCTCTCCCAACACTTCCAACCTCACTCTCAGAGAGCACTACAGCAAACCTCACAAGACCCCTGGGTAAGGCCAGAAGCAGTGGGTCCCAAACCCTCTAAATACAGTAAGTCTGACTGGGGGAGGGGCCTTGGATGGGCTGCGCTTCCCCACTTCCCCATCCTGCCCCTAGAGAGCTGTGTGGTCCCAGCAGAAAGCAGCATTACTCTAAGGGAATGTGACAATTACAGGCTGAGCGTTCCTCCGCATGGTCAGTGGGGTGGGGGGGATGCCACTCACACCTATGAAACAAGAAGACAGCAGTTCAAACAAAACCCATGATGGAATGTTGACAACATGAGAGATTAGTGAAAAATCTTAGAAAAACTGCTTAAAAAAGGCCAACTCCAGAAGCCCACCACCACCATCCTCACCCCCCAGCTCAAGTCCCTGGAGGTGCAGGCTACCTGACCACACTCAGGAGAGACATCCCCTCCCGCTGGCCAGGGACTGCTCCTGACCACAGCTTGTTAACGCTGAATAAACCTCCAAAGAGGAAGGTCACAGAATAGGGCTTTGGTCAGGAAACAGCCATAGCCAGATACAAAACTGGGGGTTACCTGGAGTCAGGGTTATCCTGACTCCTTGCAGACAGCAGTCAAGCTCAAATCTTGCCAATTAACTTGTCAGTACGACTGTCCATCAGGTGTGACTCTGAGAAGCTGAGAAGGCACATGTCACTTCCCAGGGTGACCGGGGCTAGCCTCCACAGCTACCTGGCAGGGGGGTACAGTCATCTTCTGCCCCAGCAAGCACTGAGGGTTCCATCCAAAACTTGCATCTTGTGAACAGACTGCTTGTTAACACAGTACCACAAATTGTTCGCCTTAAACTGTGATCTCTCATGATCTGATTTATTCATGTTTTTATAACCATTTTAACATCCAGTGCCATTTCCACAGAAAACAGTTCAATGTCACAATAAAAGGCAACGTGCTGCAATCTAAAACTCAAGCTGTTGGTGCCCTCTCTGGTGAGGCACTCTAGCGGCAAGCGAAGGCAGAGCCACAAGATCCCTGGGACCCCCACCCCACCCCTCTGTGTTCCAGGAACACCACACACACTTCCCATGGAAGACACTCTGCGGTTCCCCGTGCACTCCCTTCAGATCCACAAACTCCAGTGGTAATCCATAAAACATTCTCACTGGCAGAGTACAAGGTCTAGCCTGCATAAAGCCTACCCCGTGACACATGCACCGGAGGAGACTTTTTGTTTTCCAGGAGGAAAGTAGTCACGGAAATGCCCTCTCGACTCTTCCTAGTTTTAGACCCCCAGCTACAGCAGTGTTCTCATTTCGAGGCCTGTGTGGCCTGTTCCTTTAGTGCTGTCCTCTCACGTCCTTCATCACCCACATGCCTGGCCCAGGGATGCTTAACGTAAGACAAGGACAAAGCAGCCGTAACCCAACACTCAGGTGAGGCCACAGGCCACCGAGGGGTCATACTAGGCAAGTAAAGGAAGCTCTCTGGGCTCCTTTTCTTCTTCTATTAAATTAAGAAAGGAGGATATCCCATTACCTGGTATTAGAGAATTCATGAAAATTCCTTTGTAAACTCTACCTTACCATTCAGAGAACAGCTGAGAAATACCCGGCAGGAATATCACCTATTCAAGTTCTATAACCCGTCCTGGGGAAAAGGGGGTTGGGGCAGGGATTTGTTTTTCTATTTTTAATTTGTTTCTCCAACTTTCTGAGGAACCACACTGCTAGAACATGTTAGCCGAGGCAGAAAAGAACAATGCTTGCCTTAACTTTGAACATGGCCTCAACTATGAGAAAGCAATTTTACTGCCCCATGAGCAGAGATGATAAACTAGAATTTTATGAAGCTTTGCTCCATAAAACTGTACTGTGGAAGCCCAAAGAAGTGAAGAGACGCCCAGGCAAACAGGAGGTGCCTATTAAATACGGGGTCCTCTCACCTCTGCAGTTATCTTCTCATTCCTCAGGTCTGACTGTAACTTGGGAAGCCCCAATTCCAAACCAACTCTAGCTCCTGTCTAGGAACAGCAGGAGCAGAGTCAGGAGGCCACATCTCTGCCCCAGCTCAGCCCCAGAACTGGTAGGCTGACCCTGGGGGCTTCCGGAGGTGCAAGGCCCTCCAGGGCATCCAGGTTCCTGGCTCTCCTACAACCCTCCCTAAATCTCCAAGTGGGACTCTCTTCCAAACTGTACTTAGGTGCTGGGTATTCTTCTAAAAAAATGAAATGAAATTCATGGTACAGTAAGAAGGAAAGGCTTTGGGTCAGGAAGATGTGAGCTCCTGGTCTAATCTACCCAGACGAGCCCTGGGCTTTCACCAAGTTGCTTAATGTCTCAGAGCCTCATGTTCTGGTTCAAGGCAGGTACTCAGAGAAGGGGTTCTTACCCTGTCATCGCCGTGGCGTGTCAGAGACGGCAGCTGGGGAGCAGAAAGAACACAGCTCACAAGCAGCAGACCTTGGTGAGAAAGCTGTTGTATATATTCAACTCTGTGGCCCTAGGTGACTCCCTTTAGCTCTCCTGACAATTTGTGTCTCCATCTATCAAATGCGGACAATGACGTCTGCATCTGAGAGCAGAGACGATATACAAGAGGTGGTAAGCCCTGTGCCAAGCTCCCCTCGGTCACCACTGCTTCCACCAACTGCACTGCCAGGAGACTGTGGAATCGATGCGGCAATGTATTTTTTTTCTTAACAGCTGTCAATACTTATTGGGCAAATATTTAAGTAATTATCACAGATGTATCTACTATAAAAACAAGAGCCATCAAAGGCTGAGGTCATCTCTCAACAATCAGTACCCTGTAAGAAAAAAGCCCTGGTGTGTGGCAATAAGGAACAGGGCGGTCACCTCAGTTCTGGCAGAAACTCAGAAGCTACTTTGGGTCCTCAGATCGATCGACACCCACAGTAGCAGCTGCAGCCCCAGACTGACAGAGACTGAGCCAAAGTATGTGAAATGCCTTTCTAAACCAGCGATTTTCAACCAGGGCGCTGTGAGAGGATTTTAGGTGTGCCTCAAAAATTTCTGAAGATCATTAAACTATTTTCAAAAGAAGTTTAAGACACAGTAAGTATATTCTTTTTTTTTTTTTTTATCAACATAGTGTAAGTGTGCTTGGAAGTTTAATTTTTTTTTCTTTTTTTTTGCAGTTTTTGGCCAGGGCTGGGTTTGAACCCTCCACCTCCAGTATATGGAGCCAGCGCCCTACTCCTTGAGCCACAGGCACCACCCTACCATGGAAATCTATAAGTTCAAGTGTGCTGTGAGATAAAAAAAGGTTGAGAAACACCTAAACTGTCCTTGTGCGGGCAAAGTCAGCTACCTACAGTGTCCAAAATACCAAAAAGGCGGGACATGATAAAATAAGGAGCAAATTGAAGACGATTTTTTAAAATAAGTAATACTCTGGGAAATTTTTTTATTAAATCAATTGAGACTCATATGAAGATAAACAGCAAAACTTTACTACTATAAGAAATATTACTGGCTAGCATTTCTATGAATCCATGGAAGTGACAGGCTTAACTTCTCCTGTTCTCCTGCTCAATTAAACAGAGTCTCTGTGCGTCTGTATTGGGATGGAAATAGAAATCACCACACCAGTATCTTTCTACCTGTTAGGACACTTCTCTCCCAGAAAAGCCTCCAATGGAGCTTCCTAAGATAAAAACCCTTCAACACAGCGTACCCCTCACACTCCGACCTAGTAAGTTACAGCTGGCCTCTAACAACAGGGAATTACAGTCACTTCTCAAGTACACATGGGAGGATTTAAGCACACGATCTTATGAGTTTGTAAAAATAACAACTCTGGTGTGAAAGGAAGGGGGTTGTCACCACATTTTCCCCCAGTGTCCTCTCCCCAGAGGAGCCAGGGGCAGAGCCAGGAGGTTCCCAAGACTTTGCTCCTTATCTTCAATGGGGAGACAAGAATATAGGGCAGAAAAATGCACCACCTAGAAACAGGATCTCAGAGACCTCAGATGCCCCCACCCTCCTCATACTGCTCTTTCAGCCCAGCCCCAGGTGCCCCTCAGGGTAGCACAAAACAAACCTTGAGTGCCTAATAGCTGGGAAGGTCACCCGGGCAGACCTCCTGCCACCATTCTGCCAGACTAACACTGCTTTCATTTCTTCCCAACACACTGAATGATAAGGCTGACTAAACTGTCACTTTTCCAGATGTCACGTCAAAGACCATTAACCAAACAGCATGTGCCTGGTCCCCAGCCCAGTGTTGTTTAAGTGACCTGGTATCTCAGGGTTATCCAGCTAGTCCACCCACCTGCCCTGTGCCGAGATCCACTATATCTGTGTAAACAAATCCCCCCATTCCTAAAACTGATGCCAAACATAACACGCCCTGGCTTTTCCAGACTCCTCCCCAGAGAGTTAGTTTGTCCCTACCTTGGGTACCAGAGACAAGCTGTAAGAACCTCTACTACAGTGGTTATCATAATCCCAGGCTGCCAGGGTCCAGCCCCATTCCACAGACATGAGATAGCATACCTGGAACTACGTTTTCATTTTATCTTTTTCGTTTGTTTGTTTGTTTTTAATTACTAAAATAGTCACTGCAAAAAAAAAACAACAGCAGCCACCTAGAATACAGTTGGCACTCACAATAGATATTTATTGATTACATGAATTGCTGCACCTCATGGTTTTCCAAATGAACATTTTTCTAAACACAAAAGTAAACTTTAACAGGTAAGCCAAGGTTTTGTGTGGATCTCATAAACCCATGAAATAAAGTAATCCTCTAGAATTAAATGGGTATGGGTATTTTTGTTAGCATGTTTTCACATGCTACGTGTGGTTCCTCACACGCGGTCCTAGCTGTGTGAGGCACGTGTGCTGGGTACAGGAGCAAGAACGCACACACAACTCCTGCCCCCCAGCCCCCCACCCTGCCTAACTACCTTTTGAATGAAACCAACAACAACTTCAGGGCTGCTAAAGTCACTGATGATCAAGAACCTTCTAAAGAAGTTGTGTCAGATTCTGATACTAATGAATTATTAATAAATTCTGATGATCAGATCTGAGGATCCGTAATTTCTGGCCTATATTCCATTCCCTTGAAATCTGACAAACAGATTGATATGTGACTCGGTCTAAAAAGGTTCCACTTCAATGACTTTTTTTTTTTTTTTTAACAGAGTTATCCTGGGCTTGAAAAGAGTGTTCTTATGTAACAAAAAGCTCCTAGGACAGGAATGGAAACACCCCAATGTGCTTGTCTTGCACAAGTCTAGAACAGAGAAATGGGAGTGCCCCATGAACGCAGGAGGGGATTCAGAGCTACCAGGGCCAAAAACACCCTGAGGCAGGCAGGGCCAGGACCCTACAGTATAGGGGAGGGAGAAAGGAGACAGGTATGGAACCAGGCTGCCAAATATGAACACCAAGCTCTCCATTCCAAACCAGGACCCAGCTCCTGAAATCATAATGAACAACTCTCTAATTAGATAGAACCACGTGTTATTTTCTCCAAAAGAATCATAAAAGATAACAAGGCAGAAACACTAAGACACTTAATCCTATCCTTATGAAATACTACATATTAATTTGGTATTGTTATAAATATATTTCAAAAGGAAGGATAACTAAAATCAAAAATGTTTCAAAAGGCCAGGTGTGGTGGCTCACCCATATAATCCTAGCACTCTTGGAGGCCAAGGCGGGTAGATCTCTTAAGCTCAGGAGTTTGATACCAGTCTAAAAAAGAGCGAGACCCCATCTCTACTAAAAAATAGAAAAACTAGCTGGGCATGGTGGCAGACACCTATATTCTTAGCTACTTGGGAGGCTGAGGCAAGAGGATCACTTGACCCCAAGAGTTTGAGGTTGCTGTGAGCTACAACGGCACCACCGCACACTCTACCCAGGTTGACAGAGTGAGACTCTGTCTCAAAAAAAAAAAAAAAAAAAAAGTTCTGAAGATTTTTTTTTTTTTAAGTGGTCAAGGAGAAAGAGCACATTCATGAAGTTTTTTTGTAGTAGTAGTAGTAGTAGTAGACCATGTAAAAGGAAATTTTAATTTATATTAAAGTAGTAAATTTATAGAAACCATCATACCAAGAGATTTCACAGTCCCCCATTACAGATTTAAGAATACTGGGCAGCGCCTGTGGCTCAGTGAGTAGGGCGCCGGCCCCATATGCCGAGGGCGGAGGGTTCAAACCCAGCCCCGGCCAAACTGCAACAAAAAAATAGCCGGGCGCTGTGGCGGGCGCCTGTAGTCCCAGCTGCTCAGGAGGCTGAGGCAAGAGAATCGCTTAAGCCCAGGAGTTGGAGGTTGCTGTGAGCTGTGTAAGGCCACGGCACTCTACCGAGGGCCATAAAGTGAGACTCTGTCTCTACAAAAAAATAAATAAATAAATAAATAAAGAATACTTAAAAGTTTGTAAATAGTGGAAGCAAATTATGGTTTCTAAAGAGAGTGTACTGGGTGTTATTCCCACAATTCCTTCTGAGACAAAGCTCTGGAGGTGAAGCTGTACCTTCTTATAAAGCACTTTCTACTGCCCGGTGAGACAGAACATCAAAATTAAGTGGATCACGGACAGTAACTCCTATCTTCAATCAAATGGCCCAAGGCTGGGTGTGGTAGCTCATGCCTATAATCCTAGCACTCTGGGGTGCTAAGGTGGGTGGACTGCCCCAGCTCAGGAGTTCCAGATCAACCTGGAACCCGAGCAAGAGTAAATCCCCCATCTCTATTAAAAATAGAAAAAAAATAAAATAAAACTACCCAGACATTGCGGCAAATGCCTATAGTCCCAGCTACTTGGGAGGCTGAGGCTAGAAAATCACTTGAGCCCAAGAGTTTGAGGTTGCTGTGGGCTATGACACCATAGCACTCTACCAAGGGCGACATTGAGACACTGTCTCAAAAAAAAAAAAAAAAAAATCAAATGGCCCAAACTATTTATTTTTATTAAGGCTAAGACATATTTCTGTTACACCGTGACATACTTTTGTCCACTATCTGTTCTTATAGTACCCCTGGATCCCAGAAGCCACATGTTGCATTAGTTACGATTATAAGGTAGGTAGCACATAGGAGATTTTTTATACAAACAGGTAAAACCTTTCTGAGAATCCTATATCTATTTGCAACTGTTTTGATGTAGACTTATCTTCTTAGCATCAAGGCTGGAATCAAACCTTTGCTAGACAGAAAGCACCTCCAAAGCGGTTCTTCTTTATCTTTGTACTCCCTGCCCCACTACAGCTCACAGGAGGGCTGATCCAGCGCGTATTCAGGAACCATGCAGTGGGCAGGATTTGCTGAGCGCCACACCATCTTATAGGTTTATCCTTGCCCACCACTCTGCCTACTTCTTGCCAAAACCATCACTTGCTATAAAGCAGGAACACGGATAATTTAATTTTGAACCAGGCCCTTGAAAGCTTACATTTCATGGGGTTCAATAACTCAGGGCTACATTTTTTTTACTCTTCTAAAACCTACTGTCCAAATGAGGCATGTGAGGCAAACACGGCAACTTCTTCTGATTTCAAGCAGAACGCTGCAGACTTACCTTTGGCACACAGGTATGAGAGGTGACCAGCAAAATGCAGAACTCTTCAAAAAGATGAATTTTTCAGCTGATCACACCTCTGAAGTTACAAAGCTACAGGAATTCTCCAAATTCTCAAATCCAGCTCAAACCTCAGCAGAGAATTATAATCGGGGACATCACTCGTACAAGAGGAACACATGAAATCTATAAAAACACAAAAAGAAGCATGGATCTAGGTATGCTTGCTTGCTTGACTTTAGCAACCATTTTTAAAAATAACTAGTTATTTGCCTGAAACCGACATTTTTTAAATTTCAGATTAATATGAGGGTACAATGTTTAGCTTACGTTGTTTTCATTTCTAAGGTAAAGTTCAAGTTGTAGTTGAGACCCTCACATTGTGCACATTAGGTGAGGTCCCGCCAATCACCTTCCTTTTCCCCTCTCCCTCTCCCCCCCCACCACTACTTGTGTTTTATCTTTCATGTGGCCGTGTAGTTGTTTATATATTGGTTTCATATTAGTATTGAGTACACTGGATACATTTTTTCCATTCTTGAAATACTTTACTAAGAAGAATGTGTTTCAACTCCAGGTAAACACAAAAGATGTAAAGTCTCCATCTTTGTTATGGCTGAATAGTACTCCATGGTACACATATACCGGTTTGTTAATCCGTTCATAGGTTGATGGGCACTTGGGTTGCTAAAATTATGGAATGATTCATGAATTTGCATGTCATCCTTGCACAGAGGCCATGCAAATCTTCTCTGTATTGTTCCAATTTTAGTATATGTGCTAATGAAGTGAGCACTGAATCCAACATTTTCAATACACCCTAGGAAAAAAAGATACTTTGTGTCTGAAGACCTCTCCCTACCTTTCCCACCTACCTCCCCTGGCAAGCACTACAGGGGGGCTGGGGAGACACCCACACACTTTGGGGACAAGCTGGCAATAATCCAGGGAACTGAGCTCCTGAGTCCTTTCCAGCCCTCCTCCTCCCACCAACAACCCACACCCTTTGAAGCCTGCCCCAAAAGACAGGGAGGTTGCCAGAGGGAAGGACAAGAGTTGGCAGCTTAATTAGGAAGAAGAATTGCAGAGAGCACGGTTGTTTAGAGACCCATTCCTCTCTTGGAGGTCTCCTGCACTGGCCATTTACTAAGAGAGGCCACCAACTGGACCCATCATCTTAGGCCAAAACCATCCCCCACTCCCTACCTAGGAAATCAGAAACTAACACTCCCAAACCAGAGAAGTTAAGAGAAAAGAAGGCTGACAAAGGAGGCTCCTGGTGTGGAGAGCTTGCTGCTGCAAATATTTTCTGTCTCCAACTAACCTTTCTGAGGGGACCCTGAAGCACTCTGTGGACTCCGAGTTCAATGACATTTTTAATCACATTTCAAACCCAGTGGGGATCTGTCTTGACAGTTCACTCAGAGAAGATCTATTAATTTATCCCTCGCATGATTATGATCCAAAATGTTAAATACCCCTTAGAAAAAAATCGAATTCTATTTTAGTAAAAAAAGATAATTCAATAGGCCTATCATAAAAATGTTATAAGGCAAGTTCATAAATTTTGATTTAAAATTAATTCCTCTTTATGTATTCTCTAGCATTATTTTAAAGGCTGCAAGATTTTAAAATATATATGATTTATTGCAAGGGCAAGGTGATGACTGAACACAATGGGAATGCTAGATCTGGGCCAGAAGATGTTAAGCGCACACCAGGAAAATCACCCTTCTCTCTGCTAAGTGTTTACAATAAAACAACAAGTTTGCTCGAAATGGAAATGTCAGGGTTGGACTCAGGTCTCAACTGAGGGTTCTTGTTTCTCCCATTGACGTTACTGACCCTGTCCGCACCACTTACTGAATGTGGCCACCAACACAAAGTGATAATGCGGGGCAGCTGTGCCCCTGAGCACCACGTCTATAGTTGTATTTTTGGACATACGTTGTATTTTAAAAATTTTAACAGGAGAGTGAATTTGCCTGGAGTCAGACTTCCCTAGGCCAGTGCTGGGGAGGTGTTTGTACAGCTGTATGGTCTATCCTGATTCGGGCCTCCCTCAGTGTACATGGTATGCTCATCGGGGCCATTTAATCTTTCCAATAACCTTCCAGGATAGATACTAACACCAAAATGAGATGTTGACTTTCTCAGGGACACAAAAGGTTTTCCTTAATAGACTTTAAGAGTTAGGAACTCACTCAGGTAAAACATCAAATGCAGTGAGTGGTCTTTGCACACCCCTAGTCTCTTCTGCACACACCAAAAAGACACCCATCACTCCAAAAGAGGCCCAATGCTTCAAAGAGCTTATCGGCTAGCCCCAAGCAAAAGAAAAAAAAAAAGTTTGGAACCAAAGTCCTTTTATACTCGGCGTAGTGGACAAGTCTGAACACAGTGCCTGCAAGCAGAATCAGCACAGGGAAGACCAGACAGAAGGGAGCAGGGCTGGGAACTAATGGAATCACGCCAATGAAAGTGGAGCTGTTTAAAATCCATTTAAAGGTGCCAGTGGCCATCTGGGTTTCAAGTGTGAAAAACGAAGGTTTCAGCGCTTTCCTTGAGAAAAGCACTCCATTGGCAAACTGTCAATGGATGAAGCATGCACCTTAAATAAACACAGTGATCAAAACCTCCCTCTTTACAGGTTTAAATGAAGTCTGCCCACTGCCTATGTTTAATGTGGAGCTGTTGCCTTATTTAAAACCTCTGTTAAGGAAGAACATTTCAAATCAAGTCTTAATTACAGCCTGGGATCTCAATCCACCAGGAAAGCACACACTTTTGCACAAAATCCTGTATCAGCCTGCAAGATAAACACCCACAAGGTCACCTGGACTACAGAAAGCCCTACACCAAAGAATTCATTCAAGGATTTTCTACCCAGACAGCTGCAGGCAGATAGGAATAAATGGAAGGGGTGGGCACTTTTCTTTAAAAACCGTCCACTACCACTATGTGCATCTCTCCATAGAAATTAAAAAAAAAAATTAATGGGGGTGGTATTGAGGGCCAGAAAGTAACTAACATAGGTATCTCTTCACTTTAACTTGGATCATTAATAATACAAAATTTTACTGCTGCAAAATCCAATCGATTAATCGATTAACTTTTGAGTTTTTCTCTTTTTTTTCTTTCTTTCAAATTAAAGCCACAACCTGAGGCTCCCTGCAGTCTTTTCAGAGGTGTTCAAAGGCAGCACCGGGCAAGTATGATGGCACACACAGGGGACGCTGCCTGTCCCAGGTGTAGGGCTGGCTACCAAGGCATCCCCATGCAAGCTGTGCAAGCCCCTTCTACATTCCCAGCACCTGCCAATGCGGGGTACAATGTCTTCTGTTGGTGCTTCCCTCCTTCCGAGTCTGAGAGGGAGGTCAAGTGCTGAGGCCCATGACTAACAGGAGTCCAAGGCCCCATGTGTCTGTCTTGTTGGCACAGAATCGCTGGACACTGTTCCTCTACCTGCCTTAGAGCTGGCCTATTTGCCAGGACAACTGAAATCATCAGAAGGATGAAGTCAGCCTTCAGAAAGCTCAGGGGACCTCACCTGTCCTACTTTCAGACCAACAGGAACAGAAAGACAGGCAGGAGAGGAACACGCACTGGTCACCGTGAGACTCTCCCCGCAGCTTTGCCTCTCCACTGGACTCATCAATCTTCACAGCAACCCTCACGGTTAAAGCCCACCATTCAGCTCAGGAACCAAACCACCACATGTCCCCCAGCCAAAATCTGAAGGCACGTTTGTCCGAAGTTAAAGCCAGAGTGTTCTTTCTGGCAAAGATCACCAGAGACGGGGAAGAACCATGACACCTAGCAAATAATGTGTGTTTCTGCCATCTGTCTAGGTATCTGCCACCCCAGGAGGCCAGCTCCAACCTCCCAAATCAGGCAGGGGCTGTGTCAGGCTGTGCCAGCAAGAAAGCCCATGAACACACACACCACCTTCATTTTCAAAGGTCCTGTTTCTCTGAGATGTCAGTGTGGTGAAAAAAGGTGAAAAGATTTGTCAATGCAATCTTGATTAGTGACGGGCACAACCAGACTCTGGTACAAAACATAACCAAATCTTTTTCTATGTGACACACATCAGGGACCTGCCCCAGACCTGTAGTCTATTGACAGAGCTAAAGGCAATCGTCTTTTTTTTTTCTTTTATTTAGAAAGAAAAAAGTACAGGATCAATATAGGCCTCGGCACTCTCAAACGCCCCATTTTGCCCTTTCTCCCCTGCCCCCACCCCACCTCACCCAGCCAGGCGGGCAGTGGCCTGCAGGCGATCTCCAGCTCAAAATGAAGAGAGAGGCATCAGTGCCTGCCCAGAGCAGCATGGGGTTAGGCCATCTAGGGGACCGCTGGCAGGACGAGCTATATTTCATTCCTACTGAACTACTTGGAAGAAAACCTTATTCAAGTGAGGAAAATGCTGGCTTCAGACACTGAACAAAGCTGCACAAGTCTCCTTGAGTGGTTTGGCTGAAGTTCAACCCATGTGGACTGACACTGAGCAGCTTAGATGTGTTTATCAATCCGAAACTCAAAGGCTTCCAAGGAGATGACCTCAGCTGTCTCTTATCATCCTGCGCGCGGTGGTTCCCAGGCTGGGCTCGGAGATGACTGAAGTCCACAAGCTGGTTTCAGCATTGCAAAAAGCTGCACTGAATTCAGTACTTTTTACTCAAGATACAGCTGTCCTGGAAAGGAAAAACACCAAGTTTCTTCACACCAGGCTGGAATTATTTTAATTCTAAATTAGGAATGCTACTTATTGATTGGAAGTTGACTAATAAAAATAGGAAGGAAAAAAATACTAATTTCTAACTCTTATACAGATGCAGAGTCATTGAGGTGGGTGTTTGGGGGAGAAAGGTAACTGGTCAGATTTTAAGCTGACAAGTTCTATGTTCTGGAGTAATGATTTCTGCCTTCAGATACTCTAGGACTGAGAAAAGGAAGAACCTGCAAGTGACAGGCCAAACACATATGATGAGAATCAAAATAAGGATCAAGATAAGGAGGATGGCAGGGCTGCAGGCTGGACTCAGCCACCATCCCAGGTGCTCTGCCCCAATCCTGTATTTCCTATATTTTTGGAATGGGACTTAGAATTATGAAAAATAGATGCAGTGCCAAAAATTCATCAAAGCTGATCTAAAATAATCCAAGAAAGTCATAATGCAAACCTTAACAGGATGCAGGGCATGATGGCTCACTCCTGAAATCCTAGCACCCTGGGAGGCCAAGGCAGGTAGATCACCTGACCTCTGGAGTTCAGACCAGCCTGAGCAAAATCGAGGCCCTGTCTCTACTAAAAATAGAAAAAAGTAGCTGGGCATGGTGATGGACACCTGTAGCCCTACCTACTCCAAAGGCTGAAGCAAGAGGATCACTCGAGCCCAAGAGTTTGAGGTTGCTGTGAGCTAGGATGCCATAGCACTCTTTACTCAGGGCACAGGGTGAGACTCTGTCTCAAAAAAAAAAAAAAAGAAAGAAAGAAAAGAAAAGAAAAAAAAATAGCTTAATGTGAGTTTAAATTTTACAGTCTGCTGTCTATAAATCCTAAAGTATTGGGATTTGATTAGTAACATGATTTCCAAAGGTTTGTAAAGAATTTTGTTTAACATATTTAACGGTAGCCTTTTAACATACAAAATCATCGCTCCATCCTCCAAAACGTCTGTTGGGTGTTTCTCTAAGACCTGTCCACTAGCCCAAACCACCAGGAGCTTCCATAATCAGCATAAAAGCCTTGCTCACTGCCGTAACTAGACAAGCTGATTACATACAGCATATTTCACAGGTTCACCAGCATTCTCTACTCAGCATCGGCAGAATTTATTCACTGCCTATGTAGGTGACAAGACCAATAAAAAGCATGCTGACAAACATAAACTTTAAACACTACAATGCACTATTGAATACAAGCTGAGCAAACCTCATTTCTTTAAGGAGAGAGAGGGAAGAGTGGAAGGCAGGCAGGGGAGAAGTCTGTTTCTCCCTCTTTCTTTCCCTCACACACAGATTTTTTTTCTTTTTAAACAGTACCTTGAAATGCAGGCCAGAGGGCTAGACACAAGCGATCGTTAACAGGGGTCACAACTAATAAATGTATGGCGTAGAATCAGGAGTGATCCATGTGATTTTACTTTTGGTTAATTTTGTAACATTTGAACTTTTCTCATGAAGACCAGCTATTAGATTAAACTCCACACTCTCCTCACATCCATGCCTGCATCCTTTTCTCAGCGGAGGCCAAGAGTGAACATGGGGGTGGCTCTTCCCTGTCACATGCAAGCCCCCTGCCCTCTAGTCACCACAGATCTCCATTGCTGAAAGAGCAGCCCGGTGCCTCTGCCTGGAAAGGCCTCTTCCCTCAGAGCCAGGTGAAATCCCGCCCTCATTCAGGAAGGTCCCCAAAATCCCCCTCGCACAGGAAGCCTTCCCAGATGGCTCTGGGTTCAGTGTTGCCTTCTGGGTGCCCTTAGTGCCTTCCAGTACTTGTCACACCCTGCGGTCTTCTGTTCCCCCCAAATCATTGTGTTGAAGTCCCAAGCCCCAGTACTTTAGCATCTGACTATACTTGAAGGTAAGGTCTATAAAGAAGTGATTAAGTCAAAATGAAGAACTTAGGGTGGAACCCTAATCCAAAAGGACTGTTGTTCTTTTAAAAAGAGGAAGAGACATGGGCAGCGCCTGTGGCTCAAAGGAGTAGGGCACCGGCCCCATATACCTGAGGTGGCGGGTTCAAACCCAACCCCCGCCAAAAACTGCAAAAAAAAAAAAAAAAAAAAAGCAAGAGACAGCTGAAGTGTGCACACAAAGACAAGCCCATTCAAAACCACAGCAAGAAGGCAGCGATCTGCAAGCCAACGAGAAAGGCCCCAGCAAACAACTAATCTTGTAAGTACCTTGATCTTGGACCTCAGGCCTCCAGAATTGTGAGAGAAGAAAAGTCTGTTGTGCGAGTCCCTCAGTCTGTGGTACTTTGTCATGGCACCCTGAGTCTTTCATGACAGTGTCAACCCTGAAGACTCAAGACACATGACACATTCAACAGGAACTTGAAAAACGTTTCTGAGCAAATACCAGTGAATGGAGAGACCCAGTCAAAGCCACCAGAAGACCCACGCTGCCCCTCCCAGCTCCTTCTCTCAGCAAAAAAGAACAGATTCTCTGGTTTTTCATACCTATTCACTTTTCAAAACCCAGTTTAGGCACTGCCGCCTCTGTGACTATGGGCTTCTAGGCAGAAACTTTAGCCCTCCCTTCCCTGCACAAAGCCCTAGAGCCTGTAGCATCCAACACATTGCAACATAACCAGAGTATTTTGCATTTTAATGGTGATGCTTCACGATGTGCAAAAGTACTCAGTCATCCAACCTGGACCTCAACAATTACAGACATATAGCCGCCACCACCACCACCACCACCACCCCCATTAGGTGATAAAGATAATTACAGGCCAAAATCAACCTGCCCATAAATACTTCAGGGCGTATCCTACAGATAAGCACAACTCCATTATCACACATAAAGTAATTGATTCATTAAAATAAATCTCGCATCTAAGTTAGTGTCCCAATTTTCTTAGCTATCTCATAAATGTCTTTCTATAGCTGATTTCTTTGAATCGGAATCCAAATCATGTCCACAAATCATAATTTCTTGTTCTCAAAGCACTTTAAATCTACTTTCATGACAATGGTTGATACAGGGTGTGATCTGTCCTACAGAGGCATTCTGCCTTGCTGGTGCTCTTCACATGTCCCCCCCATTCCTGCATTTCCGGGATACTGACCGTTAGTCCTGGGGACTCCTTAGGTGGGAGACTCTCAACGTCTCCACAGCAGGGCCCTGACCATGTGCTGGGCACTGAGAGCGCCCCAATTAATCCATGATTTAGTAAATGAAACAACAAATTAGAAGCGCTACTGGATCAATGAGCAGTGAGTGTCACCCCCTCCCTTCCCCTTTCCAAGGCTCACATTTCCAAATGAGATTTTCCATAGGGACCTTCTAGAACGGAAAGCCTCAATCTAGTTTTCCAACTGGGAACAGGTATATGAAACTTAAGGCTAAAAATTACAAAATCATCTCAAAGCACTGAATGATGTTATGTTCTGTTTTTAAGAAAACTATTTCCTGGTTAGGCATGGTGGCTCACACGTGTAATCCTAGCACCCTGGGAGGCGAGACGAAAGGACTGCTTGAGTGCTGGAGTTCAAGAGTAAAGACCTCATCTCTACTAAAAATAGAAAAATTAGCCAAGTGTGGTGGCGAGCACCTTAGTTCCAACTACTCATAATGCTGAAGCAGGAGGATCACTTGAACTCAGGAGTTTGAGGTTGATGTGAGCTACGCTGACACAAGAGTACTCTAGCCTGGGCAACAGAGCAAGACTCTGTCTCAAAAAAAGAAAAGAAAACTATTTAAAAAAAATAACTGCCTTGTGGGTCAAATCAGCCAATGCAAGGGGCTCAGGACTGCCTGGCACAAGTCAACCCACTCTACACAGGCTGGCGTCACTAGGAACCAGTGCTCCTCAAACCACCCTAGGAAGCACATATTTTATGCCCCCAAGGCACCCCACAGAGAAACATGATGCCGTTTTAAACTTAAATTATATACAGATGTTTGTGTGCCACCAAACATTTTTTTTCCCTGTGTTTTTTCTATGAAGGAGAAGTATGTTTTTTCTACCAAGAACCCTTGTACTATCTCATATAGACTTCAGGGTTCTCCCTTAGCTCAGAGTTAATCAAATCAGAAACCTGAAAACCTTTATTTCCCCTCCCCTCCAAGTAGAGCACCTGGGTATTACTTTAGAACCACATATTAATTTTAGAGAGAACGCTAAACATGAGCAGCCTACACTCAGGCACCACAAGACTGAAATGGCAGCACCGTTCTGGTCAGGGCTGGGCCCTCATTAACTCAGGATTAAACTGCTGGGTCCCCTAGGGTCAAAACCTTTATTTCCCTGCCCTTCAAGTAGAGCCCCTGGGTATTATTTTAGAACCACATATTAATTTTAGAGAAAATTCTAAATATGAGCGCCATTCTGGTCAGGGCCAGGCTCTGGGCTCTCAACTCCAGATTAAACTGCTGGGTCCCCAACAGTGCCAGCTGCAAGGGCTGATGCAAACTTCAGTATTTTAGGGACTCAGAGTCTTACTCAGACTCTACCTCTGTTCCAGATTGTATCATTGGTCTTTTAAGAACTCACAACAGGACTCTCAGCAGCAAGGTGCAAGATAACAATTTTTACAACAAGTATTCAAAGATACGGGCTAAAAAAGACCAACACTGACACCACCTCATGACCTTTGTTACTCAGGAAGTCCCAGGGAGTGGAGAGAACCACCTACGTCTGGAGGAAAAGGTTGAGAAAGAGTTTGTAGAAAGGTTGTTTGTAGTCTCTGATAAACACTGAATCAACTTGATTCTTTCCCCCATTCTTGAGTGGCAGCAATGTTTGCCTAGCTAGTATTCCATGATTTATTCCATAAAATTCCATCAAATGTAAATTTAAAATTTCCCATTTAAAAAGAGGCTAAAAAAAAATACAGAAACAAGCAAAGTGTCCATTG
Source organism: Nycticebus coucang (assembly GCF_027406575.1). Taxonomy (NCBI): domain Eukaryota; kingdom Metazoa; phylum Chordata; class Mammalia; order Primates; family Lorisidae; genus Nycticebus; species Nycticebus coucang. The sequence continues at coordinate 100,342,634 of NC_069783.1, read as the reverse complement.
ATAGATGAATACATTAAGAAAATGTCATACATCTTTGTGCATACATACACACACAGGAATATTTTTCTGTCCTAATATAAAAAAGAAAATCCTGCCATTTGTGATGACATGGATGAACCTGGAGGACATTATGTTCAGTGAAATCAGCCAGACACAGAAAAACAAATACTGTAGCATTTCACTTTTATGTAGAAGCTAAGAAAGTCAAATTTGTAGACCTAGAGAGTAGAATTGTGGTTATGAGGGTTTGGAGAGGGAAATGGGAGGATTTGGGTCAGTAGGTACAAAATTTCATTTATAAAATGAGTATGTTCTGGAGATTTAATCTTAGCCTTTTTTAATTTAAAAAAATAAGTGAAATTTTAAAAGGCTAATTGTTTTAAAATTTTAATTATAAAATTGATGACTATCCCAATGGAATAAAAATTCTAGTATCACTGATTTTAAAGTATTTTTAATGTAGTTAAACATCCCTAAAATTGTCAAAATATGTTCACCCACATTCTCCTCAAATGCTTTGAGAATTCCGTGCCTTGTGTCTGCCACTTCTCCCCTCACCAGGAACAACTTTGCCTCTCCAGCTTCCCAATGATACCGCCCAACCAAATCCGACTTATCTTTCAGGAATGAGCTCAGACGTGATCTCTTATGGATGACTGACCTCCATCCCTGTAGAAATCACTATTTTTGTAAAATCATAAACTCTCATTTGCATGGCTCTCCCAATAGGAGGAGCTCCAGGAAGGAACGCTAACTTTTTTTTGTCCTGATAAAAGACACCCTCTGGATAAAATACTCTTTTTACACATTTACCATTCAACAAACCTTCCCTACTTTAGTTACACCTGCAAGATCTGCTGGGTTCACCCATACTCTGTAGTGCGTAGTGCCACGTCAGGCCCAGAATGCTCATCTTCCAGTTTTCACTCCATGAGACCCGACTCCCTTAGACAAGTGAGCCTTTGAACCAGCCCAGAAATATTAACATGGATCCTCAAATACAGAGAACAATGTAACGATGACAAAACCCAATGATAGCTCCATTTACAGACCCTATTTCTCAATTTCAAGGCCATAAATTTAGTATTCTTATTTCATTTAATAACTAAATTAAGCAGTGAAGCAGAACAATTCACAATTGTAAAGACACGGCAACAACTCAAGTACCCACCAATACGTGGATGGATTAATAAAATGTGGTACATGCATACTATGGAGTACCACTCAGCCAAAAAAAGGTCATCTAGTATGGTTTTGGACAATCCTGTGGGAACTAGAAACCATTCTTCCAGGTGAAACATCACAAGAATGGAGAAACAAACATATACTGAATACCAAATTGGAACTAATCAAGAACACTTAAATGCACATAAAAGAAAACCTCCATGGAAATCAAGCTAGCAGGAAGGGGAGAAAGAGATGGGTGAATTCACAGCTATTGGGTACCGAGCACACACTATCTCGGTAAAGGGCACACGCATATGTATAATTTTGACTCACTCTGTATAAAAACGAAGCATGTAAACAAAACATGTACCCCCTAATATTCTGAAAGTTTAAAAAAATTAAGCATTGAGCCAATGAGTGGAAGTAAATCAAAGAGTGCTTCGAAATTCTACAGCTCAAAGACATATATGTGACTTCCTAGGGCAGCTGCCCAATTAATGCCATCCACAAAGCCATTCAAATACTGTGTCTGGGCTGAAATCCAATTAAGTCATTTCTGTCTGAATATCCCCAAAGAGCCTCCTGCTGAGCTCAAAGTGGAAATAATCATAAATGCCAGATTAGCTGTGTAAGCACTTCCAAAGCCGAAACCAGACAAGAGCACCCAAATCTACATGCCTGGCCTTTCAGCTGGGCAAAAGGAAAGAAAAAACGTTTCAGCAACCATCTGGCAGAAAGTCAAACCCGTTTCCTTGCCCAGCCAAGTCTTCCCAGATCATCTTCATGCAGCGTAAGAGTTGGAGAAAAGCCTTGGTCCCTTCCTGTACACTTGGAAATGATCAGCTTCGGCTGCACAGTGCAATTTTGCACACCAAGGAAACAGAGTCAAGAAGACATTTCAAGCTTTCTCCAGATATACAATTTTACACAATGAACCCCTTGGAGAGTACATCCTTGAAATTATTAATAGTAAACCCTGAAATTCACCACTGCCTTTATAGGTATTTGTCTCATAAAAATGTACAAGCAAAGCCAACCCTTACTGAGAGGGAGGGGACCAGGACAGATTGACCTAAACGTGTTAAATCACTCCTTCACCCTACAATCCACATCTGATGGAAACACAGGATCCTCGGGTCCTGTGCAACAGTCCAGACTGGGAGTATTCGAACCACACGTTCCAGAAACACACAGGGTCTAACTTGTCTACTCATCCAAACGGATCTTATCTGAGATCTATTGAATTAGAGTATCTGTGGTTTATAAAAGCTCCTCCATGGATATGTCGCCCACTTAAGAACCACTACTATAGAGGAAAAACGAGACAATGAAGAAGGGCCATTTCAAGAAACCCTTATTCTCTACACCCTCATAATTTAGACACCAGGGGTGTCTGAAAGACAAGCCCAGGTAACGAGCCTGCAATGCCTCTACACACGATGCAACGGGCACAAGGACTTGGTTTTAAACTGGATGCAAATCCTGGTTCTCCCTCTTCCTAGCTAAGTGATTCTAAAGATGCTGCTTAACCTCAGCATCCCTCAGTTTCCCTAGAGAGATAACAGCAGTGATTGTGTTGCTAGAATGGAATCAAAGTCACAGACCTTCAGCAAAAATGCATCACATACGTGCCTCATGCAGATGCTCCGTGCAGATGCAGGAGCTCGGCTAGTGAGGGCTCAGAGTTAAACGTGGACCACACAGCAGCACTTCTCTATTTGCTGTGAGAAAGTATGCCTATTAAAAAAAGTTAAACTTTGCTAGGTAACTTCTAACACAGATGTGTGCTATCCGAAATATCTGTCTCAGGGCGGCGCCTATGGCTCAAGGAGTAGGGCGCCGGTCCCATATGCCGGAGGTGGCGGGTTCAAACCCAGCCCCGGCCAAAAAAAATCACACACACAAAAAAATAAATATATATATCTGTCTTAGAGTTTAAAAATTCTAAAGAGATAAACAAAATGAATGTTTACTATTCTCTTCTGGAAAGACTTCACAATAATTCATCCAACACACATTTACTGAACTCGTATGAGCCCTGTGCCTGGTGCCTGGACACATGATAGATACCGTTGATACCCATCTCACTCCGCATGTGGACAAAACAGACAACTGGGTGGCAGGTGTTAAAATAGGGGAATATGGGATGTAAGCAGTCATCATCCACGGGCTAGACGATGTGACATGTGGAGTCAAACAGGGATGTTGCTATAGTTTGGGTATCTGACCTCTCCAAACCTCCTGGTGAAGTATGATTCCGAATGCTGGTACTGGGAGGCGTTCGTTTGGCGGGTGGGGACACATCCCTCACAAATGGCTCGGTGCTGTCCTTGAGGTAACCTCACTCTATCAGTTCCTGCAAAAGCTAATTGTTATAAAGAGCCTGGCACATACATCTGTCTCTCACCATGTGACCTCTGCACACCAGCTCCCCTCCCCCTTCCTCCGTGAGTAGAAGCCGAGGCCCTAACCAGGGTCAGGTGCTGGCAGAACCATGAACCAAACAAACCTCTCTTCCATTTGATATACCCAGCCTCTGGTGTTCCTGTATAGCAACATGAATGGACGGAGATAGGTGTCCACTACAGAAAATGGACACGTGGATGTTCGGGTCACCTTAGTGAGCTGCCAGCAGCTCGGCCTCTCACACCACATCTGGACATGTGACTTCCGAGGGGAAGTAGGGAGTGTGCATGTCCCGTCTTCCACTGCACTTCATCACGTCAGTCTCAATCTGTCATCTAGCTTCCCGACAGTCCAAATTCTGACTCACTAAGGGTCGATCCCTATCACTCCATTCATTCATCATCTGCAAATCTGATTAGCAGTGTTCCCGATTTTCATACAAATCTCGGCTGGGAACAGTATGCATTTGAGACCTGCCTCAAGGAGGCTGGAACAAGCAGAAGGCTCTGTGATCACGGCCGTCACAGCTGTCCCACACGCAGAGAGATGGGCCTGATAACCTGATTGAGTGACACACACTGGCTCTGGAATGAAATGCCAGCTCCCTCACTCACTGGCTAGGTCTTTTGACAAGATGACTTACTAAAGCTCAGTTTTCTTGCCTGTAAAATGGAGGACAGAGAGACAAAGATTACCTTACGGACTAGTTATATACACTAAGAGACACAAAAAGCATCCTGCAAAGTTCCATGTACATATTCTGTGCTCAAAGGTCACTTTGTTCTCCCGACTGGACATTGAAGCGACTCTCACTATACAGGGGTGCTGCACAGTAGGCGACCCTGACCCAAATACCCAGTCCTTGACCTGGGCCTGCCAAGGAAGACCAAGAACCACCCCTGCAGCTGTTATCATGGAGTAGACACAGCCAACTAGGAGACGGCAGGACAAGAGGGGTGGGCGCCAGACACGTCCCTCCCCCGGCCCATCTTTCCTCCCGGCCATAGGCTACTCTCCTTGCCTCTGCTGCTGAAGCCAGTACAGGGTTAAAGGTCTCTCCATGCCTCTTCCTTCAGTCTTTGTCCTTTTCTGTTAATGCTGCACACGGTTTTTTATATAAACAGGCTACGAAAAGCAAAAAGGAAAAACCACATCCTCCAACTACAAGCTGTATGCACCCAAGGACATGAGGCAGGGAGTCAGCGGAGAGAGCCAGTCAGCAGGTATGAGGACGGCAGGGCAGATGATCACAGACGATGGCCCAGAAGGTCTGCAGTGAGTGACCCTGTCAGAAAGGAGCGCCCAGGGGCAGGAAGGCACATTACTGGTCCAACCCTCCTCCAGACACCCTACAGATGTCAAGCCACCCTGTATGAGACAGGAGAAATGTGGACCAGCTCTGTGCTCCCACCTTTCATCCCCACACAGTCATCTGTTTAAGGGTCTCTTTACTGGTTCTGCTCTTCTCCCTATTTAGAGAATTAGACAGAACATTCGCATGGCTCCAACCTTCTGGCATCTCTCCTCTGCTTCAAGGCCGCTGAGAATAACACCAACAAGATTCTGCCAGGCACCTGCAAACACGCAGAATCCATCAGATCCTCCAGTTGGGAACATGAAGTAGCACTTTTCTCCCAGGTTGAACTTTGGCTCCTTCCTAATGATATCTGTTCTATTTTCCCTGATTTTAAGATTGTTCTTTTTGACAATTAACAAAACACAGATGTAATGAAAGTTGATCAGCTGTGCTCCCACAACTAGTCTTGGTACCAAGCCTATTCTCTCAGTCCAACTGTCTCAGACAGATCAAAACCAGAAAGAAAATTTCTTTTTTCTTAAACCTTAGCACTTTAAGGCTAACCTCACCTCAGCCAGGTTTCAGCATTTTCTGTGCTAATTTCAAACATCCATGCACTCTCTTCCATAACTCTAAATTACAGCCTCTTTTGCTTTGCCTCCAGCACTCAAGTTTAAAGCTCAGGAACTGGGTGCCTCAGAGTTTCATGCACTAAACAGACTGAAGCTAAAGGCAATCGTTTGTCAGGCCTATACTGGGTGGCACGGTCCTTTTCATGCATTATCACAGTGAGTCCTAATGGCACTTCACTACCCACACACAGTAGAGAAGGTGGGTAACGCGCACAGGGTGAGCAGAGAACAAGTCACACAGTTACAACTCGGAGCCCGTCAGCTTGGGGCCCTCGACCTCCACCCTGGGTTGCTGCCCTCGTGCTGGGACCAAGAAAAGCCACACACTGCACAGTGTGGCCAGGCTGTGGCCACACTGACCCTTTCCTCCCAGGGAACAGGTGCTGAGGAGGAAAAGTGCCACGCTCTCTGTCAAATGCTGGTGCAGAGACAGAGCTACCTATATTGTGTGAATACCAATGGTGTTTTTACATCAGAGGGTTGCTTGCGAACAGAAGCCGAACTTACAACTCTTTGGGGAATTCTTACACGCTTTCCACAATGTGGGTTCTCCCCCTCTTAAAAAGAAAAAACAATTATGTTATTAATGATTTTCAATCAAATTACCCCCCAGGTGTTGGGCACAGTGGTGCCTGCCTATAATCCCAGTTCAAATCTAGCCTGGCAACATAGTAATATCCCACCACTTAAAATCTTTTTTAAAAACCAGCTATCCTTAACCTGCCTCCCACAGCAAAGAATTCAGTGGCAAGACTGTGGGGGCGCAGTCCAGGGAAGGACTGACGGCTTATGGCACTGACGTATTTTACCCACTTTCAGGTTTGAGGTGGAAGGAACCATCCACCTTCCACCCTGTGCCAAAATGACCCAGTGGCTGTTGGGACACTGCTGTCCCCTTTATGTAAACACAGCAATTCGTTTTTTACAGGCTTTGATATAATGGTATTTTGTTTTGTTTATCTGCTTTAAAATAATAGGAAGTTTTCAAAGAACTCATCAGTTCAAGTTTGGTGTGGCATGTAATGAGACAGCCTAATAAAACATCAGGAAGCAGGAACAGCAGAAACAGACCCAAATGCCTCTGGAAACTTAGTAGATGATAAAGGGGAAAAGGCAGACTTCCCAGTAATAGTAACGAGGTACTTTGGTAGCCATCTGGAAAAAAGCTGGAGCCACACATACCTCACCCCCCAGCCGGATAAATTCCAAAATTTACAGTGAACCAATAAAATTATAGAAGACAATTGGAAAACATCCTTTATAACCTTAAAAGAAAAACTTTACTTTAAAAATCTAGGACTCAAAATATAGAAATCATAAAAGATGGATGAATTTAACTATATACATATATAAAATGTATATAAAAAACATCTTTAATACAGCAAAATATTTTATATGGCAAAATATACCATAGGCAGAATCAAAAAACAAATAGAAAGCTAGAAAAAAAAATATCATCGGATATGAATAGTGTAGTTCCCCCAGAAATCTGTGGAAACAACTTAGGACACAAAGGTACATGTTCCTGACACAGGAGAACACCTTAAAATTGATTGCAAAAAAAAAAAAAAGATCAGCAAACCAAGACAACCATGGGCCAAGGAAAACTAGGAAAGAAAATATCTGGCTTGTAAACACCTAGAAAGAGGCTAGACTTTGCTCATAATAAAATAAATGTAAACTAAGAAAACACGAAGCTATCACCTCTCACCCATGAGATTGTCAAAGATGAGAAAGTGCGGTAACAGCATTGTACCGGATGACTTCCTCCTTTTGATAACTGTACTGTGGCTATTTATTAACATTTGAGGAAGCTGGGTGAACTCAGAAAAACAAGGTAAGAACACTTCCCATTGTTTTCCCCAAATGAAACCTTGCTGCCTAGTTAAGCGGCTTCAGAGTTTATGCCAACGATTTGTCCTCGTTCTGGTGAGATTCATAACCCACACGAACTTAATTACCACCAGCCTCGCTGGGTTCGCCACAGGCGTCTCCATCTAAGTAATCCATAAAAATATATTTTTTTTTAATTCAAGCTACACAGACTTCTGGGGAACTACACTATTCATATCCGATGATATAAAGATGAAAACATTTTTAACCCTTATTTTTTCCTCACTAAATCAGTTCCCAAACTCTAAGGTTACTTTTTTTAAATTGAGGTATAATTTACATGCCATAAAAATGAAGTACTTTAAGTGTACGATTCAGTGGTTTTACTTATTTGTAAACATGAGACTTTGCTGGATAGATCTCTCCATTTTATAAAAAGAAAAGGAAAGAAAATGACTCGAGTAACCCAGTACTCAGATGTTTCCAGAACTTTCTGGAAGGAAATATAAGAAACCATGACCCTTGCCCTTAGTGAGGCCATCTGGCTGGGTAGGGCAGGAGGGAAGCTTCCCTTCAAATATGGTTTTGGATAACTTAAAAAAAAATTTTTTTAACCATGCTTTATTATTCAAATAAATTCTTTTCAACAAAATAACAACAGAAGAAAACAAATATTACAAGAAGCTAACATTAGCTTGCATAGGATATTAAAGCCTAAAGATACTTATGGTTCAAAAACACGTCTTCTGGTAGCAAAAGATAATTCAATATTGGCTCTGAAATAGATGGATAAGCACCGTAAATTAATAAAAATGTAGTTATAATTTTGTTCTCCCAGGAAATGAACCGAATCAAATACAGCTCGGCAGCCAATAGTCAGACGTTCCTCAGGATAATTAAAGATCTGCAGTTAGTGCAAGTAGCTTTAAAAAGTGAAACCATAAATTAATAAGTGGAGTCCACGCCAAACCGCTAAAAATGTTTCCATGCCAAACTTACAAACTTTTTATTTTTTCTAGAAGCATCTTGTTTCTAGGGGGAGGCAAACACATCTTTTCACTAAGCCTAACCGGGGGAGAGGCACAATGAACCCTATCCTGGCTGCAAAGCCAGTAACTTCTTCATTGCTGTTAGCTCCTCTCCCAAGGGCCACCCGGGAACCCCAAAACGATGAGGATCTAAGGATCTATGCTCCCCCACCCCCCACCCATCCTGACCCTAAGACACTGTCAAGAAGTGGCTTCCCCCATACTGTGCGGAGTTCTGCAGAACCTGCCCGCACAGTCCCGGCAGCTTGCTGCTTGGACATGCCTATTTTTTCCCCTTAGAAAGACCTGGAAACCATGTTTGCCCCTGCTTGGCCGGCAGTCCCTTCTTGTGCCAGAACTGTGAGTTCAACACTTGCCACCCACAAACAGCACAAACTGGCTTTTACTTCCTACCCAATAAAGAAAAATCAGCCAAGGCTTCAGAATCCCATCAATACTTAAGGGCTCCCCTAAAAAACTAGTAAAGGGGCTGAAACAGATCCTGAATTTGGCCAGACAGAAAGGATTAGAAATCGCTATCAACTTTTTCCTTGGGATAGTGGGGGAAGATGCTGAAAGAGTTGTAAATAAATTTTTATGTTAGGGACCTAACAGTTAAAATCAAAAAGGGATTTTGATGATTAAATCTGTTTCTGAAAGACCACCCTTGTGACCATCCACATGCAGTCGCCCCCACTAGGGGCAGAGAACCATCCACAGACAAGTGCTGACACCTACAAGGGAAAGGCTTAAGAAAATTTATTCTATAAAAGCACTTCCTGAGAGGGAATTCTATAAAAGCACTTCCTGAGAGGGCAGACAAACCTGTGAACTATTACCACTAATATCTATAACTACTCTAATTATGTATAATTACTTTCCATGGACTCAAATTTGGATTGCATGTACTTGTGTCAAAGAGAAATGCCAATCAGTTATTTTCCCAATTAATTTCCTTAGTCTAATTGAAGCCTAAGAAGTACAAGGGAAAAAGAAAAGGAAGAAAGAAGTGACGCTGGGAACTTCTGGAGCAACACCAGACTACTGGACATTCTTCTCTGCCAAACACAAAGGCACACTCTGATCTGAGGCCCTCCAGCTCCCAGTCTAAGATCACGCCCTACCCACCTTGAACACCTGCACTCTATGCCACACTAAGCACGTGCCCATTACCCCGTCAGGTCCCCCAATTCATACATACTTATATATGTGACCCTTACAACAATGGCAAAGATGTTGAATTACTCATTCATCTTTTCAGCTAAAATTGACATACATTGTCACAAGACATAGATGGGAAGCCACCAGAAGTACGGCGATAAGAAAAACTTATACCAGCCCCAGAGTTCTCCTGTACACCATCAGTCATACTCATATCATCTTGCAAGAGCAGCAGAGTTACCAGGTTCTCACCACCACCTATACTCACGGGTGCCTCTGACTGATTGCCTTTCATAGTAGGATAAAATGTCAAAACCAACCCGGAAGCCACAGGGCCTACTGTGGTCAACAAATCAAACTATCAACTGCAGTCACTTTAAATCCTCCAGCTGGTATTCCAGGTGCATTCACCTAACAAAAAATAAACAAATAAACAAAAAATACAGCAGAATTACCCTTCCAAAAAATACTTGGTTGCACATGTGATTTATACCAGAGTAAACTACAACAGAGCTTTCAAATGCTAAATTGTTTTTCTCTTTGTACCAGCCTGGTAAGGAACACCACTGATGTTTTTCATTTTAAATAAATGACTGATGTTTTCCTAAAATCCTAGGTATGAATACCCTCATACCTAGTTTTATTAAAAAAGAAGAGGAAAGCTGGAGAAAATCTGAGGGAGACTCTTAGGGAGGGACCTAGAAGGAGAACCCAAGCTCCCTAGTGCTCAGCTGAATAGGAGCAGTTTCTCACCAGGAAGGAGCATGTAAATGTTTGGGGCTAATAATTCTTTATTGTGGGGCCATCCCATGCATTACAGAATGTTTAGCAGCAATCCCTACCCTCCCTTAAGTGGTGGCAATTATCAGAGATGGCCGAATGTCCCTTGGGGAATAAAATCCCTCTGGCTAAGAACTAAGGAACTAGAGTGAGTGTAAATTAAATAGACCAAGTTTAAAAAAACAAGACAGGAATATGCTTGTATTTTCTAACTATTTTTTTATAATTAATTTATTTTTATTGTTAAATCTTAGCTGTGTACATTTGTGCAATCAAGGGGTACAATGTGCTGGTTTCATATACAATCTGCAATATTCTCATCAAACTGTTCAATGTAGCCTTCATGGCATTTTCTTAGTTACTGTATGTAGGCATTTGTATTCTGCCTTTAGTAAGTTTCTCCTGTACCCATTCTAAGATGCACCGTAGGTGTGGCCCCACATATGTGGACCACAGTTGCTATATTTACCCCTCCCAAAATAACTGAACAGGTTATGTTCAATTTATCTCAATGTCGGCATTAACCAAGTAACAGTATGCCACGTAATTAGAAGACAACCTCTAAACAGTAGTGTGGGGAAGGCACATAAGAGTATGCTACTGTTTAAGAAAATGAGAAATACAAAACCTAACTGTCTACGTATTTACTTGTATTAGGAAACAATAAATATTCTGCATTTGGCCAAACCCACAGAATGTACAACACCAGGAGCAGCCCCAAATGTGGATTCTGGACTCAGGGTGATGATGAAGTATCAGTGTGGACACATCAACTGTGACAAATGCACCCCTGGGGGAGGGGTGCTGACAGCTGGGGAGGCTGGGCATGGGGGGAGGGGAAGAGGTATACCAGAAATCTCTGCCTTCTGTTCAGTTTTGCCAGGAACCTAAAACTGCTCTAAAAGACACAAAAAAAAAAAAAAAAAATTTTTTTTTAAGTAACAAATAAAAAGGGGGAGGTGAGGGCACTTTAAATATGGTAGTGAAACAGAATAAAGAACAGAGAGGACAGACAATAATAATCCAAAGACAAGACTTCTTTGAATACATGTTCTTTGGCTCTGGAACTGTGTAAATAGCTTACATAATTATAAAGTAATATTAACTTTTTTAAAGTCCAAAAACTAAAAGCAGAATGAAATGAATTAAATTATAGATTGAGTCGGTGGCATAAACACAGAGAGGTATTATTCCGAGAGGCTTTGAAACACAATCATTTGACTGTATTTCCCTAGTGGGATAAACCCTAAAGACAGAAACCTCTTCCACTGCTTCCAGTACCCATGTGTTTGGCCTTAATAGGGGCAGAGTTGTGTTAAACATTTATATGAGTTGTGTGTAAATAAAATGGAATAATCCAGCAAATAAGTACTTGTGTAAACGCTCCTAGGACAAAGACGTTCAGCCTAAAACAAACGGAATACAAATACAAAATCAAAGAATAAAAATATTTAATAATCCTAATTTTGAATTAGAAATATCAGTGCAAATTTACAATAGATTATGTTAAAAAACAAACCAAAACAAATACACAAAACTTTTATCCACTGAAAGGCCCAGAAATAATTGCTAAACCAGGAGGGAAGCACATCCTTAAACTCTAACCATTGTCCCTAAATTCCATTTCCACTAAAGGGAACAAAGATCTCTGAAGAGATGCAGACCCCCGTTGAGAAAAGGCAGTGCTATCAGAGAGGACCGGAGTCTGCAGCTCCCTCCCTCTGCTGTGACATCAGAGGCCACCTCAGCCAAGGCTCGCTGGCCAAGGCAGGGCCAACCTGAGCAGCAAAAGGTGTCAACTGCAGTAGGCAAATATCCTAAATCATAATTCCACAATTACTCTCAAAACCAAAGACAAACTAACACAAGAACTCACCGGCCACTTGCTGGAGGATGCTGGGGAACTAGAACTATTTATTCCGTAAACTACCTAATAAAAGGAAAGACTTTGCTGTATGAACTGAACTGGACATCAAGGCCACAGTCGGTGCATACACGCCTTTGGCTAGCAGGTGCCAGATGACGGTGCAACCCTCTTAAATTGGGCGGCTCACAAGTGCTACCTCTTGACAGAATCACACACACCACCCAAGACGCCGTCTAACCAGAAAATCAGCCCAGATGGGCTCTAGACCTGACCCACGGTTCACAGAAAGTGCAGGGAACTAGTCAGCAAACTCCAGGCTGCAGAAAGCCCAAAGGACAAAAGACCAGGTCTCTCCAACTTGGCAGTGCTGGGATGAAAAGAGAACAAACCAATCAATCAATCGTCCAGCTGTACTTAGTTGTAAGTGAACATTCTGAGACAGATGGGAAGAGTATGGACCCTGACTACATAGCTGGTAACATTGAGAAATGCCCATCAACACATGAATGTATTAATAAACAGTGATTATGTCACCGTGGAATATGATTCAGCCATAAAAAAGGTGGAGATTTTCCATCCTGTGCAACAACCTGGATGGATCTGGAGAACATTCTCCTAAGTATCACAAGATTGGAAAAACAAGCATCACGTGTACTCCATACCAATTTGAACTAGGAGACTAATAATCATAGACCCACACCAGAGAAAGACTCAATTAAATTCATGAAGTGGGGGAGGAGGAGGAAGGAGCAGGAGAAGGGGAGGGGAGAAAGGGAGGTGAAATAGGAGAGGGGAAAGGAAGGGGGAAAGGGACAGGGGAGGGGGCAGAGAGAGAAAAAAGGAGGGGGGAGGGGAAAGGGAGTTCTACAACTCCAACTTTAACCTTACATTTGTAAATCGTGCAACTTAATGGTTTGTACCCTTATATTAATCTGAATTTTTTTTTTTAAAAAGAAATAATTGCTGAAATACTATAGTATTTACAAATGACAGAAATCAACACCTGGGATTCCCTTCAAAAATAATCTATGAGGGCTTTGATGAAATACGATTGGTCTTTGGCAACTGCTAAAGCTGGATAAGTCAATCTATGATTCTATCTTACAGAGAATCAAAAGCATTGTAAAACATGATAGCTTGAAGGGCCTTTAAAAACTACCAATCTACAAACCATGAAGGAAAATAAAGCAACTCTCTGCCCAGGAGAGTTGTGCCTCACACAGCTACTAAGTGGTGAGGCAGAGATGGGAACCCAGAGTTTTCAAAATCTGATCTATCTGTAGAGTCACCAAGACGGGGCTGGAAGGGCTCAGACAAGTCTGTACAGGATCCAGGACACTCGCCTAACTCATCAGCTTGATTTTTGGAATCAACCAATAGCACGTTAAGCCTTTTCCTTTTGTTTTTTTAATATAGTTCAAAAAAAAAAAAAAAAAAGGTTTGACAGCTTGAGTTCCACTCCTCCCCAAAAGAATAATCAGTCCACCTGACAAAATCTTGAGAATGTATTCAGATGTTAAATACACGACAGATAAAAAAACATTTAGTGGCCTATCAAAACACAACCACCAACAGCAGCTGTGTCATTTTTACACAGATCAAATTACAGACATGACTCATAAGCTCTGAGGGAAGTGCTCGCCACTGATTTGCCTGAATTATCAAAGTAGAAAAATTGAACACTGTATCAAGCACGTACAGAGGTCACTGTGATCAAAGCCAATCAATCGGAAATGCTCCTTACTCTAGACAAGTTTAAATGAACGCATCACAGCACTCTATAAATGTGCAATAAACCACACAGAAATACGCGACAAGAATAAGACAAACACAATACGCAAAGGAAACCGCTCAGCACCCTGGCTGGTGAGGATGGGTTGGGGACACGGGTGAACTCTCTACCGTTGTTGTAAAGTGCTGAACGCCACAGACATTCTACCCAAATAGCCACCCTGAAATTCACCACGCCTTCTCCAGACCAGTTGGCTATTCCTCCAGAGAAAAAACTATTGAAGGCACAGAGGTTACCTGGGAAAGGTAAAAAATGACCAATTTCTTACCAGTGTGGCTGTAATTCATATCACTTCCTCAGGATTTTCTAGGTGAAATCAATGTTTTCTTGCAAATTACCAGAATTTAAATCCTGCAAGGAAGGATTAAAGCTTTTCTGTTCTAATCTTTGTTCTTAACAAAAGAGAAAATGAGGGTGCAGCTCAGTGGGCCCAGGGCCACAGGGGTCTCAAACCAGCTTACACAAGCATTAACCACTACTTCCTTACATTGTCCTAGAACCTTTCCAGTGGCCCAGTTTCCAGTAGCAAGAGCCCTGGGTGTTGTCCAATCCCATCTGTTCTACGGCCAAGAGCACTATCCTAGGGCTGTGTGTATGTATGTGGATGGGGTAAAAGGGAAGAGAGAGGGGTTCTGGCTGGTCTCCTGGTAAGCCTGTGGGTGAAGGCTGTCCTCACCATTCAGATGGGTACCAGGGCTGACCAGCCAGACCCTTCCTCATGCACAACTCAGAGGCCAACACCACACCTAGATTTTGCCTCCCTCCATCGGCTGGTGGCCAGACGACGAAAGGGGCAGCTTTAAAGAAAGAGGTGCAGCCTGCTTAAGGACAAGCACCACTCACACACACTCCTCCCCCAGGTGAGACCAGAACAGAAGCAGAGGCTGCAAGGGCGCCCCCGGGTGCTGAGCACCTTCACCTGAGATGAGGATGACTGGAGTGCACACACTGCCTGGCGCACTTCCCATGGGGAGCGGGAAACAGGGACACAGCTGTGGCTCCTTTCAGGATGTGGCTGGTCTCAGGCCCTCCCCGTCAAGGTGCACACCAGAGAAGAACATCTGCATCCCAGGAGCCCGCCATGTACCAGTCTACAGCATCCAGAAGCCCAGTTCTCTGCACCAGTTCCCGCTTTGAGTCAGCCAGGCGAGATCTACTAAAAATAGGTGGTGGGTAATTAATTATGAAAGCTACAGGAAGTCAACAAACGAGTGTCATTTTAATCTGATCAACAGATTCTAATGACAAACCTACTATTTTTTAATGTATTTTTTTTTTTACATAAATAGAATGAGTATGGCAATGGTTTTTTTTTTTTTTTTTTAATGTCTCAATGTTCAAATCTATTTATGGGCTTTGATGAAGAAGAAATGCTTTACCGTATTTTTAGCTCACAGATCAACTTTTAATTCTTGCCATTTTACAAACAGGAAATAACATTTCACACAGAAGCAATAAAGATTAAGATGCTTTGAAGATACAAGCCAGTTCTGTTCCTTTGCTCTCAAGGTGTGAATACACTGCAGTGTTAGGCCCTGATTCACCTTCTCCTCCAAGTTCTCAGTGAAAGCAAAATTCTGTATCTGTTTGTGGAAATTTAGTTACAAAATCACTCATACTCATATCCAATCTGTTCTTCATCATCTGGTGGTGAGGGCAGTGGTGCTCTGACCAGTACAGGTACCACCTGAGGACTTCTAGAAATGCTAATTATTTGGCCCCTCTCCAGACTGCAGAAGCAGAATCAGGGTGAGGAGGCAGCCATCTGTGTCTTTTTTTTTTTTTTTTTTTTTTTTTTGAGACAGAGCCTCAAGCTGTCACCCTGAGTAGAGTGCCATGGCATCGCAGGTCACAGCAACCTCCAACTCCTGGGCTCAAGTGATTCTCCTGCCCCTGCCTCCCACGTAGCTGGGACTACAGGGGCCCGCCACAACGCCCAGCTTTTTTTTTTTTTTTTTTGGTTGCAGCCGTCATTGTTGTCTGGCAGGCCCCAGGCTGGATTCGAACCCACCAGCTCAGGTGTATGTGGCTGGCACCTTAGCAACTTGAGCCACAGGCGCCGAGCCGCCATCTGTGTCTTAAAGAGCCTTCCCACTGATCTGGAGCAAATCCAAGTCTGAGAACCACAAACTATAGGGCTTGATCCTTACCAGCAGACTGAGATGGACAGAAAGTGCTTTCACAACTTGTTCCTTGGGCCAGATTTGCTTCCCCTATAAGGATGTTATGTAGCAAGAGAATTATTCCCATCAGAAAGCCCTCTTACGTATATCAAAAGAAGTACAGTTATTTTTTTCTCATTAGAAAAAATTTAAATACCTGGGTTCAAATGCCACAGGCAACTACAACCCCGGCCTTGCCCCAGCATTAAAAGGGGTCCACAGGTGCCTGTCAATCAGCTGAGGAAGGTGGGCAGGACCCACTCAGGTGCAGGAACAGTCCACGCACAGGGAAGGCTGCAGGAGTCAGAGACTGGCAAAAAAGTAAGCATCAGATGGACAACAGTGAAATTGTCCACTTGTTTAGAATTCTGAAGCAATGAGCTCAACCAGAATAAATTCTTAAGGTCCCAAACCAGCAGATAAGAGATCCCCTGCCCTAACTAGTCTTACTCTGGCAGACACACAAGAAAATTAACACAGATGGCTTTTGTCTTAAAGCAGAATATAGAATTACTGTGCTTTATAACTGATTTATGCTATTTAAGAGTAAAGAAAAAGAATGGAAGGAAACAAAAGAAATCATGCATCTAATGGATAAAGAAATCAGAAAATGAAAAAACAGCCTTAAAAGGTACCGTGGACCAGGTAAGTTCTGCATTAGCCAAGAGAAACATCATATAAACTTAACAATAGTAATACGTGGTATTTGTAACACAGTGCAACTATAGATACATGAAGTCAGACAATTAAGTCACCAAACTTATCCCAGAAACAGTGCTACATACCTCACTGCTGAATGTCATCACTACAGTCACCTTCAAAGTTCTGACCCATCTGATGAACGCAGTGATTTTCACCAATGAGGTATGTAGCACTTTCTCTAGGATGAGTTCAAGAACTTAACTGTCAGACCTCAAGAGGAGATGGAGGTAAGTTTCAAGATATCTATTCTGAACGAGAAAAAGGTTCATTTGAAATAAGTACAAGTATACAAACCAGAGAGAGAAAAAGAACCTAAGCACAGAAAAAAGATTAAAAAATCATAATCTAATTGGAGTTGACAGAAATGGAGAACAGAATTTCCCTCGCCTCTTAACTTTTAAGCAGTGGCTTGAACTTTACCAAAAACCATTTTATGGATATGGAAGTTTCTAAGACACAAAAATCCCTTAAACTCATGACAGCAATCTTACCTAGGCTTTCTAACTTTCGTCTTCGATTCACGTAACTGATGAAAAAACTCATTTTATTCAGAATTGGTCTCCTTCCTCCCAACCTCCCACTTCTAATTCCCTACAGTAATTCAAAGTGAAAATAAAGTCAAATGTGAGAAATCTCTTCAAAGCCAGGGCCCTCACTTTTGCATCCAACATGAGCAGATCCAACTGGGAAGGAGGCACACCCCCTATGACTTGTCCTTGGCTGTGGCATATGAGCTGAAGGGCAAAAGGCCAGCAGCAAGGCCAGGTACATATGATCAGGGTCTACCTGTGTCTCAGAGTAAGGTCATCTTACAACACCGGCATAGGTCAAAATTAAAACAAAAATTGAGGACGCTGGTCTTCATCTTCTCATCCTAGGCTCTCAGTGTCATCACAGAAAAAAGAGCAGGGCCTGGCGTACTGGCATGAAGGATCCTGGCTGGTGGGGACGTCCCCATGAGCAGGGTGGAATGGTCACTGGCACACCTGAACATCTCATGAGGTGGCATCTTCTCTCCCTTATCAGCTCAGGCAGCTGAAACAAAATTCCACAGACTGGGGGACTTAAACAATAGACGTTTATTTCTCATGGTCCCAGAGACTGTAAATCCAAGATCAAGGTGCAGGCAGACTCTATCAAGGGCTGCCTTCTGCCTGGGTCCTCCCTGGGTAGAGTGAGCTCTCTGGTGTCTCCTCCAGGGGGGCCTTATCCTCACTTACCCTTAACTACCTCCTACCTCCTCTGAGGGGCCCTCTCCAAATCCACTACAGGGCTTCACCATGAGAATTTCTGGGGACACAAATATTCAGTCTGTTGCATTTGCAGGTGGAAGAGTCAGTCTGAGCCTAGAGGTAAAACTGCGCCCACGCTGAGGCTGTGTCTAGAAGCTTCCATGGTACCCAGCTGAACTTTCTTTGGTATAAAGAAAATTGACCCAGAAAAGAGAAACGTAGCAAGTGATAGAGGGCTAAGGTCAGGAAAGGCAAAGAGAAGTGTTGGCGGCTGCCTGTTGCCACCATGTCCCCGGCAGGGCCAGAGCAGGGCAGAGGAGTTGTTGCAGCAAAGGGTAGGTGAGGGGATGGCAGGGCACAGGCTTATTTCCACAGTCAGAAAGCACTGCAGCATGCCCTGCTCTGGGTCTGATGACAGTCCTACTGGGAAGGCACAGTTATCCCCACACTGAAGAAGTGAGGAAGCCCAGCAGCAGCGGCCAGGATCCTGCCCCAGCCATGAGGGGAGGAGCGGCAGAGGCAGGAAGCCACTGGCCCAGGAGAGGCAGTAGGAAGGAAGCCAGAGGGAGCAGGGCAGCAGTGCCAGGCCTGTAGGAGGCAGAGATACTAAAGACAGTGGCGAGATGGGGAGAAAGGGCCTGGGACCCCGAAGGGCCAGGCCACAGCCACCATAGGCAGACACAGCACTTACCAAGCTTCACCCTGAGACGTCACCGCAGACACCTTTACAAATGGATTTAATTTCACTCTGACAACCTGTAAGATCGGCATCACCACCTTTTCCCAAATGTATGGCCAAAGCTCTGAGCTAAAGGAACCCACCTGGTATTTCATGCCTAAACAGGAGCTGACACAAGACTAAAGCAGAGGTCAGGTCTCCAAGAACACAGACTTGACGGACCAGCCCAGGCCAACACTCCCAGGGCTGGTGCAATAATCAGTGCTCAGAGCTGGGCCTGGCACACGGCACATGCTCAGTCAATGATCACTATTGTTACTGCCCAGATGCAGAATAAATCCCATTTGTTTATCAGAGCCGTTTGTACACATGTTTTTCTTCCCTGTGCTGGGTGCTGGGATTGTTTGCAATTTATCATTCAGTCTACAACATTAATCACGGTGCCCTCAAAAGAACAGATGATCAATACAAGGCTGGCTGGATGAATGGATTAATTAAGTGATAGAGAGATGTGCTGGGGAAGGGATGTGAGAATAAAGCAGAAGGCAAATGAGAAAATCGACAGATGAAGAGTGGACACACACACATCTATGAAAAGACGCAAAAAAAAAAAAAAAAAAAGGCAAAAAGTGATCAGTGCAAGTGATGGGCTGGCCCAAGTTAAATAACATGTGTCTCCCAGGAGCATCATCTATACAGAAAACACTGCCCACTAACAGCTATATTTACTTTCTTCACAGCAGGTAAGAACAGGTACACACAGCACTTAACAGGAATTAAGCATCCTTCACCCAACCTCCAGAGTGACACTTTGGGTGTGATCAGGTTCCCCAGGTTTTTGCTTATAAAACACAAGGCAAACCCGATCTCATGCAGAGATGCCCCAGGCCCACGGGGAAGGACCTGGGCTGCCCTCGGGTAGCTGAGACGCAATCACACACCCTGTACTCTACGTGTGCTATTTGAGATTAGACCATTTCCCTTACATTCCTGGTGGGAAACCCATCTGCGGGTCTACTCAGGTTAGGAGAAGAACTAAGCAGGCAGTATTAAAATAGGATTTCCTATGGGCTGCCTTGTGATCCTGTCACTCTGGACTGTTTTAAGTGTATCTTTTTGAATAATAGCAATTACACCCACGTGACAACACCAGGAGTATCACTTCCTGCTATGTCCACAGACATCTGAGGAAGCTCCCAACTAGGATCCTTAGCGGGAAGGGAGACGCCATCCCCTGGTTCTTTTGGAGCTTGGATACAAACATCTCAGCCATCTTAGGCTCCCAACGACACTCTAAGGAACCAGCTGCCTGCTTCAGAAAGCATTCTGAATTCCGAGGCTGCATAAATACGTTCACGTTTCCTAACTTTACACACATATCCTATGCGAGAGACACTAGGATATACTCTTTGTGTATATTATAAACATGCAGAAACAGTAAATGTTGGAAACATGGGCCTGGACAGCACCTGGACCACAGGCCCAGAGCAGAGGGCTACAACGTCCCTCCAGGGGCAAATTCTTCCTTCCCTTCACTCACTATCTCAACAGTGCTATAGTTTCAACTCAACAAGGATCTTTTAGGGAAAGCATTTATAACCTCGTGACCACAGACATGCTCGATTTAAATGGGATTATTATAGAAATGATAGAAGGGCATTACACTTTCCTACAAAGACCTGAAAACCCCCTACATGCACATCCTGGGAGGGGGCTGTGCCATCCTTTTGCGTGTCTGAGCAGTTTCAGGCACACCCCTTCACATCAATAAAACTTACAGACCCGAAAAAGTTGTTTTAAACAGTTTGACATACACAGATATTAATCCCTCTCTTCCTGTTTCACCCCATGCCCAGATGATAAGGTGAGTCTGATCACTGGCGAAAATACTGCTCCCTGGGAATGCCACTGGTAGGTGGGGAAAAACAGGGATGGTGAAATTTACATGTCTTAAAAATAACACAGTCCACCCTTTCCTGAATGAAACTGAACTTCATCATCGCCAGATGTCATGCCATGTTACCAACCAGGCCACAGAAGAGAACTGCTGCCCAGCTGGGGGCTGGGGGGAGGAACAGCTGGTTATGGCTGACCTGGAAAAGCAATGGCACTCTAGCTTCTGTCTTTCAAATTCCAAACACATCCATAGTCTCACTGTTACAAGGTGGTACTACAAAGGCAGAAGAGAAAGGACTCCCATGTTTCTAAGAAGAAAAGCCCTTATTCCCAGCCATTAATCCCCTCTGTGGGAAAGCCCAGCAGTGGCCAGCTCCAGAACAGGCTACCTGCTGTCTCACTCATTTTTAATCTTTTACTAGAGAAAAGTTGTAATCTGAACGTATTTATGTAGGGCTATTATCTGGAATATTTATTGAGTTTTTTCGCACTAACATATTTGACGATCCTCAAAGGAACCAGGTGGATAAAATACACCAAGATTCCCCACTAATAGCCACCTCCAGTAGTAATGCAGCTACCATGGAGACACTACATAAGCTAACGTGTGACAGCTGTGGACAGTGCCACAAGCAGGTGGATGTGGATGACAAAGACTGGGTCAGTCTACTTTGCATTGAGCTATTTTTACCCTAAATAAAAAAGCACATTCTGTACAAGCTTCACAGCACTATCCCAGAACATGGGCGAAATGCAATGACTAGCTCCGCCTTTCACTGACCCTACCACACAATCTCAGGGGACAGGGAAGCTTGGGGAAGGTTCCTCTAGGGATGCTCAGGAGGCTTCCCAAGGGAGGAGAAGGTGGGACCCCCACTAGCTCCAGCTAGGTCACAAACAGCACTCAGAACAACTCTGCAGTTTCAAATGATTAGTATCATCTGGAATGAGATGCAAACTCAACATTAAGGCTTGCCACCTTTTTGGTGCTAATTCAAGAGCGGCTGAGACACAGACTCAGTGGGCTCCCTCAGCTGCTTCAGCACAAACCAAAGCAGAACTTGAGAAAATGCTAAGACCCCCTTTTGGGGGCTCAGGCTTTCTACAACTCTTACTTGCTTACAAGCTCCAACAAGGCAGCTTCCCCATGAACCTCATTCCATAATTATGGAATATCCGAATATATGCCAAATATCCGAAAAGGGGCTGGGTCATAGGAGCAGCTTAAAGCCTACCTGTTGCAAATTCATCTGCAAATGGGCTTGTTATGACACCTGAAGTAAACATTTAGCTCCCACCTTCACCAAGCTGAGAAGGACAACAGCCAGGACTAACTGCACACACACTCCCCATGCCCACCAAAAGCAGCCTTTTCAGTTAGGACAGTCAGATATAAATGCAAATACCTGGTCTGACAATTAAGTTCATCGCTCATCCTAGAAAAAGTGCTACATTCTCATTGCTGAATATCACAACAGTCACCTTCAAATTACTCCTCTTGGGGAGCTATGCATCAATGCCAGCACCTAAGACTACCCTTCAAAGCAATTTTGGAACTCTTTTCCTGGAACGGGCACTAGAGGTGTCATTGTATTATCCTTGATTTCCTGAATATCATCAAAATGTCTTCCTTTCAATATGTCCTTTATCTTTGAGTAAAGAAAAAAGTCATTAGAGACCAGATCAGGTGAGTAGAGAGGGTGTTCCAATACAGTTATTTGTTTACTGGCCAAAAACTCCCTCACAGACAGTGCCACACAAGCTGGTGCACTGCCATGATGCAAGAGCCATGAGTTGTTGGTCAAGATTTCAAGTTAAAATTTTCCTGTCTCTCTATGGATGTTTACTTGTTCTGCTCTGTTTCTCACAGACAACGATTTTGACGCACAATTCAACAAATGTTTGCAATGTTTTCATCAGTTCTGCTCATTCCTGGTTGCCCTGACCTCTCTTCATGAGTGACACTTTCTCTTCCCTCAGAAAAACATTTAATCCATTTGTACACTGCTCTTTTCTTCATGGCATTAACCTCATAAACTTGAACTAACACATCCCTGATTTCACACCAAGCTTAAGAAGAAATTTACAAGTGTTTGTTCTTTGCTCTAATTCAAGCTCCGACATTCTCTCATTGGCACACAATAACGAACGTCACTCAGCAAGACACGCATACACATCCACAAGAACACAACTGTGAGACCCTGATATACCAAGGTTATGAAACCTTATCAAGCTACTTGTATAGTGCTGCCAATGTAAGCACACGGTGGCAAGTTTGTGAACTAAATTGTCAGACCTCATAATGTGAAGCCAGCTCTGGGACACACATGTCTTGCTGCCATCAAAGCTGAACCCACAGCATAACCAACATATGCAGCCTGCTCTTGTCCTCTGACGCAGCTCCCCTCCACTGACAGCCACAGCCCTCTATGCCAAATGACTTCACAAGTGGGATCCCTGTACTCTCCGAAAGATCAGGTCCTACCATTTGATGTTGTGTAAGGAGAGCTAAATTGGTCAAGAAAACAAAAGTGTTCTATCAAAGTAATCAGAAGAAAAAGTATTAAAATCAGACACTACCTATTCATGGAATCCAAGAGTGGACGGATGGGAACACAGAACAATTTATGTAGCCGGCACTCCTCCTATAGAATTTAACTTAGCTTTAAGAAAAGTGTTGAGGATATAGACCTTTTCTTCTCAAGTCTTCAACCCAACTATCACCTGAAGTGGAGGGAGAATTAGCTTTAGGGAGATTTTGGCGGCACAGAAGACAGATCACTGGTCCCTTTGCGATGGTGGGAGGCCACCAGAGGGATGTGAACGGTAAACCATCCTTTTTGACCAAAACGAAGGTCCATCGTGAGGGCCAGACCCTCCTCCTCTGGAGAGCGCGGGCAGTGAAGAAATTGGTGACAGGGTCCGACTTTGATAGAAACTTGAAAGCAACTTCTCACAGTCAGAGTAAGAACAAGGGGAGAAAAGGGACAGACCCTAACCCTGGGATATCAGGCCCCTCTCTCTGCTTGAGGAACCTGGTGGGCTTCAGGCATTCTCAACTGCACGGCAAAGAAACTGACAGCTCTACGTACCTTATCTCAGTTAAAAGCACTTTCAGCAAGAAATAAGCAGGGAAGAGTACACACATACGTAAACCAGCCCACTCAGCAAATCCCCCATGAGCCTGAGTCCTATCACAGGCTCATTCCAGCTGGAGAAAAAAACACGTGGACAAATTATTATACCGCAGAGAGGCAGCAGCTTCATCAGGGATGACATAAAATGCAGGGTCATCACTTGCCAAGCAATAAGCTCTGTACTTCTCACGCACCACTCTTTATAAGCCTAAGAGCTCTGCTATAAAACTGCAGTTGTCCCCATTTTTCAGATGGTAAAACTGAATCATGCCACCGAACCAGATCTTCATGACCAGGCTATACTGTCGCTCAGGAATAGGTATAGGAGCATTAAGACACAGACATGCATGAAATAAGGGAAGGCCAAGGATGGAGCCACTAATCCTCGCTGGGAGAAACTGGAAGTCCTCAAAGGGGAGATGTTATTTGGTGAAGGTGGAGGAGGTGGCAGAAGGCGGCTGTCCAGGCGGGAGCGACAATGCCTGTAGAGGCAGGGAGGGGGGAAAGCGCACAGCCTGGTTGGGGGTAACCAGAGACATAGTGTTCAAGCAGTTTAAAAGGGCTGAGTGGACAAAGGTGAAGGTCAGATACTAACAGCCATTTAATAACACAAAGGAGCCTCCAGGAAATGAAAAACAAAATGTTTATAAGGAGAGAAGTGAAACAATTAGGTCTGGATTTCCACAAGCCAAGGCCAGCAGCAACAGAAGAGGAGAATGGGAAGGAGAAAAGTCTGGAAGCAGAAGCACAAGAGGCCCATGGCCAGGTGAGAGACAAAGGCTGGACTAGACAATGAGAAATGAGAGGGTCAATCATTCAAGGATGAGTGACTATCACTGTCCCTTTGGACTGTTGGAACAAAATACCACAGACTGGGTGGGTGGCTTATAAACCACAGATGTTATTTCTCACAGTTCTGGGGGCTGGAAGGCCAAAAGCAAGGTGCCAGCAGATTTGATATCTGGTGAGTGCCTCAGCTGCATAGCAAAGAACCTCGTTTACAAATGGTGCCTTCTCACTGTATCCTCATGGGGCAGAAGGGGCAAGGGAGCTCTTTGGGGTCTCTTTCATAAGGGCACTAATACCATTAATGGGGGCTCCCTCCTCATGGACCTGATCAACTCCCAGAAGCCCCACTTCCTAATGCCTCCTTGTGGGGAGGGATCTTGACATACAAATTTGGGGGGACACAGTCAAACCATTACAAGGACCACACACTCTGATTTATGACAGCTCTTTATGAACAGCACCTCTTCCACTCTCCATGGTGCCCAGGTTAAGATGACAAGATAAGCTATTACCTTATTCAATATCCTTTTAGATACAATGAAGGGCATGACGGAAAAGTAGTTTTTGAACATGAACATCAGAATTTTAACCCAGATTAACTGAAAGTGTGTCTGTGTGTGGGGGGGTGTCCTTTACATAAATGTATGTAAATATAAAAACCACATTATGGCAATAAATATGATAGCTATCTAAATATTTATAACTAACAAGCTCCAACTCAATCTATATACTGAGAAGCAAAGGTCTTAATACTAAAAATTTCACCTTAAAAACCTTCCAAATATTCTACAATAAATATTTATTATTCTTGATTAATCTTATAAGTAGAAATTTAAAGAAAAAAAGGCATGCTTCATTTCTAGTGCATCCAAAATATGGTTAAAATAATGCCACATACCAGGGAAGAGACAAAACTGAACAAATAGAGCAGACCTGAATTAAATAGTGGAGGCGGCACAAACATGTGGGGTCCAGAGAATTCCCCAAGTTGAGAAATATGTGGTTGTGTATACAACATGAGAGAGAGGGGAGTTGAAGTGTATACAACATGAGAGAGCTGTGGCCACACACACACACACACACACACACACACACACACACACTATTAGTTCCTCCTTTCCTATAGCTAAAGTAATTAATCCGAAAGGGAACTCCACAAAGCAAAATCCCCACTAGGAATTACTGTATATATATATATGAGTTTGCGTTCAAAGTCATGGGCTAACCAGGAAGCCAACTTCAAAAGCTGCCTTATTAGTGGAATAAAATTCTAGCTCTTTCCTCCCCTCCTCCACCTGCACACGTTCCATGGGTGAGAACAAGTCTCCCTTCCCAGCCACCACAGGGCTGAACCCATGCACAGCCCTCAGCCAGGCTGCACTAGGCCCAGGGGACCAAGTTTGGCTGGATGCTACAGCCCACCACTTGGTAGGGGTACCTGGAGAAACAGCCACATTCTGATAAGTTAAAGGCAATCAGCTTAATATGTCCCCTTTAATTAACTTAGTATTATACAAAAAGATTTAAAAGCCCTGAGTTTAGATCTTGTTTGTTTTCTTCAGGACTGATTCTAACAAACAAATTTTACTATTGATTCTTAACAAAATTTATTCTCAAATTATATAAAAATGAAATGAGATTTCTGAGTTTAAAAGAATATATAATTAGAGCATATTTTTAAAAGCTCTTTTTAAAAATAACCATTATTCCAATTGACACACACAACTAGTACAGTAATAAGGGCATTAATTGCTATCTACAGAGAAACATGGAGACGCTCCAGCTAATGTGCACCTTTAGCTGGCACAGCCGCCAGCATCCCCCATTACTATGGAAAAGTCTGCTCTGCGGGTAGATCCCTGCTGGGAGACCGCCCAGAACCAACCCCACCACCACGGCCAGGGCCCTTCCCCAGCCCCCATGCACAGGACAGGAGTGTTTTTACACATCGCCACCACCCGGGGGAAGATGGTCAACAGATTTGGTGAGAGTGAGCAGCGGACCAAACTGGGCCAAAGAAGCTTCTCCTTGAAGGGTAGAATGGAGAACAGACCCAGAAGATCCCAGCCTCTGTGATGCACACTCCTCCACACCGTTAATGGAGGTCACTTTCCACCACCTGTGCTGGGAGAGGGACAGCTGATCTGTAAGGTATAGAGGGCCAGAGCTGAGAAGGGGGCTTTCTAGGTTCCCTAATGCCCTCTCCAAGCCCAGGACCCAGTCTCAGAGACCTGCCAAAATCATTCTCCTGGGATACCTTGTCCTTGGGACAAATTCCTCTCTGGCTTCAGAGAGCCCAAGGTGATTCCTGTTACTGCCACTGTGGCAGCTCCTCTGAGCACAGCTGGCAAGGACAAGGAGGAAAGTTACAGAGGCAAACCAGGGAGCTGGGTGCGCCAGCATCCAGGCCACACAGAGCCTTCCGAGAGGAGAAGACAAGTGGGGGCTGAACAGATGCACCAAGCCGGTTTGCCGCAGCTTGGATCTTGTTAGCCGGCAGCCGATGCCAGCCTCTCCTCAACCCAGCACGGGCCTACACAGGAGCTCTGCGTCTGCAACATGAACCCTTTTGTCTGCTGCCTGACAGGAATGGACAGTCCAGACTCTGTCCCTCCACCTAGGACACCCACACCAGACAGAACAGCAGTGCCCTCGCTGGAAACTTATGTTGCTGTCCACAAACCATTATGGGAGCGCAGGTGCCGCTGCATAATTTGTGTCCTTTCTTTCCATGTGTTAAACTTTTCACTTATTCCATATTCTCCTGTCTCAGCATCTAAGTATGACTGGCGTAACCGGCACATTACCCAGATAGCCTGTTTTCACTGATCCTACAGAAAAGATGAACGTCACCCACCACTACCCACCCATGCCGTGCCAGGTGGCCAAACACTGGGTCATTTAATTCTACCCACACTCTTGGAAGTCTGTGTGCCAGACTGGCCTGTGATGCCAGGACCTCCAGGCTGGAAACCCAAGAGCCCATCTCCCAGGCCCTCTCCTCCCGACTGGCTTTGGGTTAGGTTATATGTATAGTTTTACAACATATTTATAGTTATATGTATAAAACTATACATATAACCTAAGAGGTGCAACCTTAAGAGGTAGGAGGAAGTATGAAGCCTTGCCACACCCACCTTGCCCCAATCTGTGGCCACAGCAAGGGCTGCAGGCTCCAGCTGCACCCAGCAGCAATAGGACATGGGCTCAGGCTCCCTTCGGTTGCAGCAGCAGTGGGGAGCCCCTGCTTGTGGGCTCCAGGAACCCCCCTGTCCTTGTTGTGCCCTCCAGGTCTGGGGACAACAGCAGCTTTCACGGTTTCAGGTCTTTGGGGAACGTGGCCCTGGCTCTCCAGCCCTGCACACTGCACTATGACTACTCCCTATACTAGATCCCACCTGTGTGCAGCACCCAGGAGCTTTCTATCTATGACCAGAGGCTCTGAGGGCTGAGGAAGAAACTCCAGGCTGGAGCAAAGCAGAGCCATCCAAAAGTGAAGTCAGCAGGGGTAACTCCCACTTGAGTCAAAATAGAAAGAAAGCAGAGGGCCATGTCACCCTCGAATAGTCACCTGCGGTCTGACTGGTAAAGATCCCTGAAAGCTGGGGTGGAGAACAGCACTGCTGGGGTGGCTGAACTAGAAACAGGAAGGCCGCTGGGGCCAAGAGGCAGCTGGCCAGCCTTCATCAGCTGCTCACTGGCTGACCTGGGAAGAAAATTCACAAGTTCCTTTTTCTGGTAATGTTCAAAATGTCATGGAGGTCCCCTGCTGAGCCAGGGGACATCCCAAGACAGTGAAGAGTGCAGCAGCCCTCCATAGGCAGGCAGGCTGACAGATGGTGTGGCACAGGAAGCCCCTAACCATAGGCAGCTGACTGAAGACCCTGGAGGGCAGCCATCCTGCACCAGCCAGACACACGGGCCCACCTGTCATGTGCACAGTAACAGAGGGACCAAGCCCTTCCCCTAAACCTCCTCTGCCTGCTTCCAGAAGATGCTGAAATTTCAAAATATTCGGAGTACTTATGGAAATAAGGTAAGAAACTGTGTTATAGAAAATCCAGGACATACAGTTGCCATAGGGGGATGAAGTTGGGGTGCCCCTGCCCAGGATGCTATGGCAGTATGCAGGAAATGGGGGCTGCAGTAACTCCTAAGCCTGGGCCAGACCCTCTACTCCCACTCCAGAGGTGGCCTTCAGGAAAGGACATACACAGGGTCACACCAAATTGGGTCAGATCAAAATACAGTGGGTACATTTTTTTCAAATTATTTTCTGGGTGGAAGTCATTAACTCCCCCAGCAATTGCCAATCAACACCTATCCCTGACACTGGTTGTCATTGTTGCTATTCGGTTGTTTTTAGTAACCACAAAACCAATAGAGAACTATGACACCTAGCTAGCTAGTCCAGCTCTCTCATTTATAGATGAGAAGATGATGAGCATTAGCATATAAAGAAAACAAAAATTCACATTAAAAGAATGCAAGTGAATCAAGGTAGCTCCCTAAGCTTAAGCCCTGGGAGGTTTGGTGTTCCTGGTTATGTGAGCCAGCCTCTGAGGGCAAGAAGGGAGAAGGGAAGGGAAGGGGAGAGGAGGGGAGGGGAGGGGAGGGGAGGGGAGGGGCCCGGGGAAGGGGAAGGGAAGGTGGAAAAAAAAGAAAACTAATTTTGAATAGTTATAATTACAGACAGTTCTTTTGTCTATAGCAGAAGCTATTTAAGTTAAGGCATAAAATCATAAATTATGTTTAAAACCCGAAAGGAGACAAGAAAAACATATCAAGGTCCCACACCTGAGACTGTTTAGCTTAGCTAGAAGAAAACTAAGAAGCTCAAACAGAACCAATTTGAAAAAAGTACATTCTACCTAAAAATTTTAGACACATACATACACTTGGAATTTACTTAGTTTAATCCAGGAGGGAACAGAGAGATAGGAAGAAAGTGGAGCTAGTAATACTGAAGCCAGTGATGGGCACACCAAGACTCAAGACTTAACATTTTAAAATTTCCCATTATAAAAAATTAAAAATCCACATAGAAATTGGCAAATTCCCATCAAACAAGCACCCACAGTGCAACTGCTTAGCACAGAACTGGCATGTAACCACACTCCTTAACAAATGCCATTTGTGGCCGGGCACAGTGGCTCACACCTGTAATCTTAGCACTGTGGGAAACCGAGGCAGATGGACTGCCTGAGCACAGGAGTTTAAGACCACCGTGAGCAAGAGAGAGACCTCATCTCTACTAAAATTATAAAAACTAGCCAGGCATCATGGGAGGCACCTATGGTCCCAACTACTTGGGAGGGTGAGGCAAGAGAACTGCTTGAGCCCAAGAGTTTGAGGCTGCTGTGAGCTATGATGCCACGGCACTCTACCCAGAGTGACAGAGGGAGACTCTGTCTCAAAAAAAAAAGGCAGCCACTAATTATTATTTTTTCCAGAATAAAGTTAACATCACACGACAAAGTACTCAGACAATGTAGCATGACTCAACTTCCAAATGAATCCATCTGGTAACAATTTTAGGAAGCATTTTTTCAATTGTACCATATGTATAACTTCTTAAGCCATATTCATACAACCCCAAAAGTAAGGTGGCTTTATAGACAATACAGATTACTCAATCACTGCCCCCTGGATGCTTCACAGAAGTTGCGAGGAAATGTGAGTTGAAACTGTACGTACTTTGTGCAGCATAGATTTTGCCAGGCCCAAGCCCCAGACAACTTGAGACCCTCCCGCCCTCCTCCCCACCACAGAGCGGGATGGGCCCCAACAGTCAGGTCTGTAATTACTTGAGTGCCTACCTCCAGCCACACGACCAAACTAGACACCAGACCGAATTGAAACAATCGAATCTTTGACCCTAGGACCCAGCCACACCACTTCAGGGATTCAGCTCGCCAAGGCACAAGGTGTGCCCTATACCCTACACAGGGAGGGCCCAGGAATTCTGACCGATACGTCAATTTTATGTTTGCTAAAACAGAAAATACTGACCATCTGTCAGACCAGCCAGAACCACCACTCCAGGGCAGAGTTAAGGGCCCACTGCAAGGCCTTAGCAACTGTAAGGAGGAATGAGGTACCTAAAACATCTGTCACTAAGACAGCTAAAAAAACCCACACCTCTGCTTTAGGATTCTAGATGCACACTTCCATTTGGTGTGTCTGGATTCCAATAGAGGCTTTTTTTTTCTTTTTTAAAGCAAACTAAATCGGTTAAACAAATGATCACTAATGTACCCAGAAGGGCTCATCAGAGCAACGACCATTGTCCACACCACTGCGATTCTCCAAGGACCCCTCAGATGCAGTCCCCTGGGCACGGGGATCACATGTGCCTTTTCCTCTGCAGAATAACCAGGGCCCAAGACAGCACCTGGCTCCGAGTAGGCGCTCACGTACTTGCTGAGGGGCTGACTTCAGCTTCAAGTCTTTCAAGGAAAAGATCCCACACTCTAACACATTTAAGTGATGGACTATTAAGTGTCGAAGAGATGCTATGGTATTAGGCGCAGTGGACTTTGGGGGAGAAGGAGGACAGATTTTAAGTACCAGGAAGCACAACTAACAGACACTGTGGAGTCTCTGCATGATACTGAAGTGGAGATGGTCCTAGTAGAGCACATGAAACAAGGAGGCATCCCAGGGGTGAAGAACCACTCTGAGCAAGGCTCACAACCGACGGACCCGGCACCTCTACTGCAGGGTGGGAGGACAGCTGGAAATGGAGAGATGAAAGGGACAAGGCCAGTGTTGCAGGACTTGAGGAACAACCACGTTTGCTGGTGAGAAAAATGATCATGAAAGCCAGCTCAAGAAAAAAGCCCTTGGGGCGGCGCCCACAGCTCAGTGGTTAGGGCACCGGCCACATGCTCCAGGACTGGTAGGTCTGAATCCAGCCCAGGCCTGCTAAACAAACAACAACAACAACAAAAATAGCCAGGCATTGTGGAGGGCACCTGTAGTCCCAGCTACTTGGGAGGCTGAAGCAAGTAGCTTCAGCCTTAAGCTTCTCACTTAAGCCCAAGAGTCTGAGGTTGCTGTGAGCTGTGACGCCACAGGGCTCTACTGAGGGTGACATAGTGAGACTGTCTCAAGAAAAAAGCCCTTGGAAGTAGCTGGCAGGAAGGTGAGTACCCACGGGCAGTGTATGTGGGACAAAGGTGGGGACGGGAAAACACCAAGAAAGTAGGATCAGGAGACCATGATCTGGGGAGGGGACAGGGAGGGTCTGGCTCCAAGATGACTGGACACTGCACTGGGTGTGAGCACCTGAGGGAAGAAGCAGCCAATTCTAGAAAGAAGAGTTCTGATGGGGGGTGAGGGGACTACTCAGAGAGGAGGCCTCTCCCGTCAAGAGCTCCTGACAAGACGTTTCTGTTATCATCTTCTTCCCTCACCCTCTACAATGACGACTGAACGCAGAGCCAACAGTGACACAGGAGTGGATCACTGTTTACCGGCATCCGTGACCTGAGGCTGTCCCAATGCTGGGAGGCAGGACAAGAGATGCTACTGCTTTAGAGAAGGGCACCTAGAAGACCAGATCAGCAATGCAAAAGACAGAATATCGCAGAGGCTGAAGTGAAACCCAGGTCAATGCCCACACTCCCTGGGAAAAAAAGAAAGGAACATTTTCCCCTTTTTAGATTTTACCCTGACTAAGCACAGGCAGATGGGAAAGAGGCTTGGTGCTATTCATTCCAAGGAGTTGGAAGATTCTCCTTTGGGATTAAGTAAGCAAGCTGAGTATTTGAGCTGAGCCTTGGGAAAGTTAGAAATTGCCAGGCTAAATAAGTCTTGGGTTCTCAAACTCTGGGCCAAAGAGATCAGGAGTTCCCGAGAGATTCAGAGAGGCTACTGGGAAGATACGGGAGGAACTGCTAACCTTGCTTTCTCATCCCCCTTCAAACACTCAGATCATCGGCCTGAGCTGAGTCAGAACCCCTCCTCCCTGCCCCAGCACTTGTGCAGGCAGGGTGGGCTTACAAGCTGAAGTTTTCTTTTTTTTTTTGTAGAGACAGAGTCTCACTTTATGGCCCTCGGTAAAGTGCCGTAGCATCACAGCTCACAGCAACCTCCAACTCCTGGGCTTAAGCAATTCTCTTGCCTCAGCCTCCCGAGTAGCTGGGACTACAGGCGCCCGCCACAACGCCCGGCTATTTTTTGGTTGCAGTTTAGCCGGGGCCGGGTTTTAACCCACCACCCTCGGTATATGGGGCCAGTGCCCTACCGACTGAGCCACAGGCACCGCCCCAAGCTGAAGTTTTCAAAGACTTCACAGCTGAAGAGTTCCTGGACATTTATACCAGACCTAATTGTTGAAGAGTGGCAACAAAGGAAAGGAAAATTAGACCCTGGAACTGCCTTGCGGGGAAAGGAAGTTGACCTGAGGAAGCTTCTGGGAACAGCAATCTGGACGACAAGCACAGATGTGCGTGAGGAGCAGGCCTCACAGCAGGACAGTTTTTAGACCAGAAGGGTTTTTAACTTCAGTTGGAAGAAAAATAAGAGTTAGAAAAAGCTGCCAGCGGTGATCAACCAAGGTATATGGTTGGAGTGGTTTATGAACTCAAAGCAAGTCTGAATAGCCTCTATTTGAGAAACATCAGCTTTTAAAAAACTGTGTTTTAGTCATAAGAAAAGAACATTAGCTTCTACCTAAGTGACATGATGAGAGAGAATGGGAAACTATTCTTGAAATATGTGTCTAAATTAGATCCTATGTTTCCTAGTAGGAACTCAGAATGAAAAGTGTGCAAGGGGACAGAAATAGCGATATTAACAGCATCTAAAGCACAAGACTGTCCGACGCAATATAGTTTTACTACCCAAAATGACTTGCTTGACTATCTGAAATATTGTAAAGGCTAAAATGTCTTCAGAAATATTTTTTTTTCACCTGTTAAAGATCTTTAAGTTTATAATAAAAATAATTCAGATTACTAAATATCAGTGTCCACATCCTAGGCAATATAGCCTTCCATGATTCACATACGAATCAAACTTTGAACCACGGCTTGATCATTTTTCAGCCAATGATCTGTTTCTAAAGCATAATTACACACTCTAAACATGAGAGATGTTCTGTAGCCTTCTACTTCTAATGAAATGACTTTAAATACGATCAGTTATATAAATGCACCCTCACATTCACCTTACAGTGTCAGGCCTTATTTGCAGGGAAACCCTATACTTCATCATGACACGGGTGAAAGACAAACTCCAGATGCAAACACCATCCTTTAAGAAGATCTTAGCATAGATAGAGCCCCTATGTCTGCCTCTAACTGAAGTTACACTGTAACAGAAATTTTAATCATGCTCTTAAAAGTTTAAAAAATGTCATAGTAAGCCACAGTCAGCATACTAAAAGTTTTAAAAATTCCAATTCTTAGAAATTCCTTCAGCAACCATGCCCTACATCCACAAGTTCCCTGGACTTCTCTTTCACCATGCTCTTTTATTCTCATAATAGACCTTTTCTCTACTCATCAGTGCTTCACGTTATCGAAATTAAAGGCAAAAGTACCCAAATGATGCCCAAATGATGCCCAAATGATGCGATACGCCAGGCACTGTTCTCAGTGGCTCAACTTATTTTAACCCACACAACAATCCATTGTCCAGGAAAGGCAGCCGAGTCACCCAGAGGTAAAAAGTAGCTGGCCCGCGTCAGACTTCAGGGTGGGACCAAGAGCTGAACCCAGATACCCTGGCTACAGAATCCTGAATCAAAAATCAGAAGAAAACGCTAGAAAAGCAAACATTAAAAATGCAGAAACATCATGCAAGGAGGGCAGAGAGGCCAAAGACGACTGAGGGATTCAAATTTGAGTTTTCCTCTGGATATCCTCCCACACTAATCTGATGGACAGACCCACGCATGGCGGCTCTTGCAGCATGACCCCTCAGGGCTTCAGCCCCACTAACTTAGGTGTCTTCTCAGCCACGTCAGTCCAATTCACCCCGGGGGCTCCTGAGACCAGCGAGAAGACGGGCAGTCCGGCGCGCCGTGCACAGGTTCCACTTCTTAGAAAACCCACAGCCACCGGCACCTAACTTCTACAGTAAAGTTATGCTTCTGTAAGTTATTATAAGGAGAGTCACAATTTTTGTGCTACATTTAAACATTCTGTATCTCTAAGCTTCCCTAGAAATGTTACTATATTTTTCCTCCATTTGCTTCCTGAGAACCAAGAACGGGGGAGTTGCCAGCACAGTGAGAGTCATGATTAGTCAGACAGAGGGTAGAGAAGAATGTAAAATAAGAACACATCAGCTGTTTCACAGAGGAGGAGTGTTTTTAAATAGGGCACAGCCAGCTGGGGATAAGGGCAGGGGTGTGGGGGCAGTAGGCAGACTAGGGCTGCAGTGCCACAGATAAAATATCTCTGGCTTTGGACCCTGGTTTCAGGCACAGAGCTCCTAAGACCCCTGGCATTTCCTAGTGGCAGGAGTATCTTTAGTTACTCATGAGGAGCCCCAGTGGCCCACACCTGAGCTTATGCTACATGTGGTGACTCAGAGGGAATCCCCGGTTAGTCTCTAGACTGGACCTGGTTGCCAGAAAGGTCACACATGTGATCAGAGGGTGAGAACCCCCGGCAGCCCCAACCCCCACTGCCCAACAGCCTCAGGAAGAGAAGGGCAACTGGAGACTGAGTTATAGAAACTCCTGAATAGTGGGCCCGGGGAGCTCCCAGGCCATGTACACACTGGGATGACGAAGGGCCTAGTGCCAGGAGAGCCGCGCACCACGGAGGGCACAGAAGCGCCGTGTCCTCTCCCACTCCTCACCCTGCAGGTTGCTGTGACCTTTAGTGTAAGCCACTGACAGTGAGCAAAGTGCCTTCCTGAGTTCTATGAGTTGTCTGGCCAATTATCAAATCTGAAGAGGGGTCACGGGAGCCCCCACTTACGCCAGGATGAGTGGCTCTCGGGACCTGCAACACCAGTTGAGTAGTGTCACGACTAAACAGGGACACTAGTTGGTGTGAGACAAGCAGACCCCTAACACAACAGCCACTGGCCACGCCTGGCTGCCAAGCACTGGAAATGGGGAAAGGCCAGGTAAGCAAACAGGGCAAACCACACACTGGGCCCCAGAGACATAAGCAAAAAAAAAAAGAAAGAAAGAAAGGAAAAGAATATCTCAGTAATTTTTTATATTGATTACATGTCAGTTATACTGGGTTAAATAAGACATTATTAAAATTGATCTGTTTCTTTGTCCTTTTTTAATGTGGGTACTAGGAAATCCAAAGTCACACATCTATCTCACTCTGTGACACATATTCCATTTCCACCTGACAGAAGTGCTTGTGATGGCTTCATTTCTGAAAGTGTAGGCACTGAACCCCACTTTTTGTCTCTAAATATTCACATGTAGAAAGAAACTGCCGGAGGATGAAGAGAAAGGGATGTGAGTAAAAAGGAGTAGATGGAATCAGTATTTATTAAGGGCTTTTGACACACCAGGCACCACCCAGTATCCAGCAGGACTTCATCCCAGGAGCCCCTTTGGAAGGTGCCACCTTCCTCCTCCTGTCCCAGCCACAAGCAGGAAACCCTGCTCCAGTAAACACACAGGGCAGGGGGTTCAAATACAGCACTCCTGATGCCTCTCTGTTTCTTCCCAAACACCAGGGGTGGCAGACTTCTTCCAGAAAGCGCCTTATCAATACTTCAGGTTCTGAGGACCACACCATCTCGATTGCTCAGCCTAGCTGTTCTGTCATGGCGGCAGCCACAGACAAGATGGAAATGAATGAGCCTGGCTGTTTCCTAATAAAACCATGTCCACCAAAACAGGCAGCAAGCTAGACTTGGCCCACAGGCCACGGTTCGCCAACACATGCTCTACACCAGAAAGAAAAATAGATATTCTTAAATAAATGATTCTATCTTCCATCAGTGTGCCAAAACGTTTCTCTCCGCACAGACCACCCTACAGTGGACCAGGGACAGATATAAAGGGGAAGGTAGGCCGGGCATGGTGGCTCACACCTGTAATCCTAGCACTCCTGGAGGCCGAGGCGGGTGAACTGCTTGAGCTCAAGACCAGCCTGAGCCAAGAGCGAGACTCCATGTCTACCAAAAATAGAAAAACCAACCAGGCACAGTGGGCATGCTTAGTTTCAGCTATGTGAGAGAGTGAGACAAGAGAATTGCTCAAGCCCAAGAGTTTGAGGTTGCTGTGAGCTAGGATGATGCCATGGCACTCTACCCAAGGCAACAGAGTGAGTCTGTCTCAAAAAAAACCTCAAAGGGGAACACGGCACTGAAGAAAAAGAAAATCTAATTGAGGTGAGAGAGGGCAGAAGAAATTGATCAAGCCTTCTTCAGCTTCCAGCCCCTCCCAGACCATCCACACAGACATGGCCCAGCAGGGGCAGGGCCCCGACCCTCTGGGGTCCGTGCTACTGGCACTGCGGCTTCTCATGCCTGTCTTCCCAGCTTAGTCCCCACCTGCGACATCCCCCTTCATTCTTTGGTTTCCTTTAAGAGTCTTTTTCAGGGAACACTGCAAAGTAATTTCTACCCTATCTCAAACTAATTAGGAGAAGTGTCACAAAAACCTCGCCATGAACAAGGATGACAATTCAGGGTGCCCCACTTGGCAGAAACCAAAGTCTGACTGAGAAGCGATAGGAACAGGTCCCCACACCTGTGTACTGTTATTAGTCCCCTGCCACTGCATAACAAATCCTCACAAATTTAGCAGCTTAAAGCTACACACACTTATTAGCTCAGTCTCCCTGAGTCTAGAAGTGGGGTGTGGCTTACCTGGGTTCTTCATTGGTTACACAACAAAAGGCAGCTAATATGCACACCTACCCAGAGCCTTACACATACACACACACCCATCGTACTCGAAAGAGTACCCTCGGAAGGCTATGGGTGTGACAAAATGATTAAAAATATTGGCCATTCTTTCTGAAGCTGTTTGTAAAGAATAGCTTACCAATTTAAGGAAAAAAAAAAAAAAAAAAAACACGGTAAACCCATCTCATTTGGCCAATGACCAAAACACAACATCCTCTTACCACTGCCCCAAACAAAACTCTAAACAACAGTCTATTAACAAAAACTAAAGTCACCTTTCAATGGATGAGATGAGCCATGGCTGAGAATGTCCCATCTGAGGTCAGGGAGTCCCTTCAAAGACTGGGCCACCAGTGAAAGTAGGCGCCAAGAGTTGGCAGCTGGGCCAGCCTTGGGGTGACCATGAGGTTGTGCTAAATCAGTGAGCACTACTGGCTAAGATCCCAAAATTCAAGGACTGTTTTAGAGTCAGCTTGTTTTAAAGGACACAGTAGTCTCAGTATGTACCAATTCTAGTCAATTTGTTTTCAAAACAGCAGCGACACTGTTTTATAATTACTCTGAGACACGGTCCTCTAGAAGAGATGGACTCAAAAAGCCTTTATGGAGGGGCTATTTACCCTGTGACTTTCAAAAGCAGCACAGTTTGGGTGAAATTGATACTTCTACACTACTCAAAATTGGCACAGCCCTTTGGAAGGGCATTATGACAAGATGTACCAAGAGCCATAAAGATGCCCAGACCATGTAACTCCACAATCCCTCTCCAAGGAATTTAGGCTAAGGAAATGATTCCACTGGACAAGAGAAATATGCTCAGAGATGTACCCAGGCATCTATCAACAGAAGCGAATATTTAAATGTCCAACTCAATAGACCGCTCACACAAGCGGTGGGGCTTTCAATGCCATGGGATACCAGGCAGCATGAAAAAAAATTGTAAAGATCACTAATAAAGTAGAGAAAAGGTTTCTATCAAGATAAAGTATATAACATTATGCAAAGCCGTTACAAGAATGAATTGCAAAGATGAGAAGTTTCTCTTTCAGGATGACATTACAGGAAGTATCTTCCTTTTCAAAAACTGTCTTTATGAGATGATAAATCTTTACTGTTTTCAGCCGTCCGGGTTGTAGTAGTTAATGATGGCAGCCCTAGGAAAGTAAGACATCAGCCTTGAGAGGGTAAAAAAGGGCAGAAGTGAGTGTCTGTAGCACATGAAGAGCAGCCGGCGGGCTCTCCTGCCCCATCTCTGCCTGAGTACTGTGTGGAGAGGTCTGGGCCAGAGCAACCCTGGGGAGTCCTGTCCATCTTTCTAGGAAACCCCGAGGTCAGTGATGGCCCTTCTGCAAGGGCCCTGCCGTCCTTGCCTTTAGAGGTGGTCACTCAGCAGCACACCACCTGTGCTCTGGATCTTTGGTTCAGATTTTGATGATTTTCTTGGGCATGGTGCAGGGTCATCGCATGTCCCAACAATAAGTGTGCACTGTGTGCAGCAGCAGCCTGGGGGGAGAGGGAGGCAGGAGAGTTGGGGAGAGAGGGAATGACAGAGAAGCCTTTTGGGGGAAGGAGGATCAGCTGAACCCTTCAGGAGTGCTGGCTTTCTGCAGAGGCTGCTGCCCCGGGTTCGGTCTGCCTTGGCACTCACTGTGCAGCCATTTCTCTTCTGTGGTCAGGAAGTCTGGGCCAGCCAGGCATCCTCTGGGGAGACAGAGTCCTCTCTGTGGAACTGTCAGGAAGGGACAAAGGTGGAACACCCAGTCTCTCATTTTCATACCTCTTCAGCAACCTCATAGCCTGTCCCCTTTGTCTCCATGACAAGCCCCTTGGGTCCTCCAGGATCTTGAAGCTAAAAAGTAAAAAAGAAAACCACTACCACCACCAAAAACCCTATCTTTAAGAGTCTCAAAAAAATGTTTAAAAAGTCAGTATGTCATCTTTATCATTAAAAGTAAATACATACACACACAAAAAAAAAAACTTGTAGTGCCAGAAAAATGTATCTCAGAAATCTAGGTTTTAATAAAGTACCTAAGTGCTCCACTGCACTTGCAGATCTTTTTACCTGGCATTGCTGCAGGGCCCACTAGGAAGGCGGGACCAAGTGCTAGCACTGTCCTGCCTCCCACTCACCCCTTAATCTGACAAGGCAGGCTATCAGGTTTTGAGGAGGCTTTGTGGCTGCACCTTGAAGCAGAACACGCTGTAGGCTCCTGCAGGAATGCAGTCCTGGGGGGTGGCCGGAAGAAAGCAATGCTAAAATAATCAAGGACGTGGGACATCTGCCTGCAAGCTACCATCAACCTGCAGATGCAAAACCAGCCAGATGATTGTAGCTGTGGCTCACAGTGAGAGGATCACAGCACAGGGTGCAAACATAACTCACCCAGGAGGCAGCTCCTGCTTAGCTTCAGTCAGCTACCTTCTTCTGTTAGCTCAGGAGGCTGCCTTGAGCCTCAGAGAAGATCGAATTACGCTGTGCATAGGAAATGCTTGGCCACGTTAAGCACTCAATAAATATCAGCTATTATTATTGTCATATTAATACTTTACGAATGTACCTTCCCACAGTCCATCACTTTTAGGGAATTTCTAGCAGCTAGTATTTATAGTTCCACACGCAGCCCAATGCCAAGTGATGCATGAGCCGATTTTTTTTTCCAAAATTATTTTTTGTTCTATAGCATATTTCATTACACATGGGCTCAAAAACTCCAGGGACCATTTTGCTGCAACTCTCCTAAGCACCAAAAAAATCAAACTCTTTTAGGCAAGTGACTTTTTAAAGTCACTGACATTTTCCTGATACTGGAAAGTGATTAAAAAACCCCTAAGTCCCCAACTCACAACCCAATCCAATTGCTGTAACATTAAATAATCACAGATCCTAGAATACAAATTTACATTAGATTTTTTAAGCTAATAAATTGAATATACATTTTCCCACAATTTAAATAATTAAATAAAATTTACAAAAGCAATAAACAGGTTTTTTTATCCTATTTAAATAAAGGATTCTTTTTTATACTTTCTTTTAGAGAATGGGTTTTATTTTACCCACTCTGTGGATGGGCTGTCATTACTGCATGACTGGAAAGAGCTCTGGTAGGCAGCAGAATTGAGTTACTCTTCTGCAGCGCCCGTGTTGTCCACCTCTGGCTAGCAGCCTGGGACCCAGCAGCTCTACCAACAGAGGGCAGGACGACCTGGTCCCCAGCCAGGCCCTGCCCTCCTGGGCTTAGCACTTCCCTCCCCAATGGCAGACTGGAAAGGTTAGAGACTCCTTATCAGGGCGCCTTTGAATGGCTTTCATTTTATGCAATTATATTAAAAGTTATTCATATATTACTCAAAAAACAAATTTGAAATAATCTATATGCTTCTTTATTAACACACTAAACAAGAGGGCATAGTAGCAGGTTTCAAAACCATAATTTCAAAGTAATTGAGAGTTCACATTTCAACACCACTGCAACCACGGTGACATGAAAGAAAAACACCAGTGATTTCTCTGCTGACCATGAATGTCACAGGGTTGTGCTACCTCCATCACACTGGAAGGAAATACTAAGTTTCAGTAAAAACTCGATTAAAATAGAAATGTTAAGTTTTTCCCATCCCGTGTTCACAGATGGCTTTGAGTCCATCCACAAACCACCAGAGGCCAGGGGTTAAGGACGCCTTCTTTAGGGAATCCCTCAGAACGACACACTACCTTACATCTCTGGGCCATGATATTCAACAAAGCCCTAGATTCCGGAGTCCAGACTATAACACGGACTAGATCCCTTTCTAAGCAGAGGGCTCTTTTGTTGCTATAAATCCCATGAATGCCTGCAGATGTGAGGAGGTGGCCTGAAGCGGCCTGGACCTGGCCCCTGAGCAGATGCTCTGTCCACTCACTGCTGCCTGTTTCCTCCTTCAAGCCTTCTCTTTCAACTTGGGAGTTGGAGGAAATCTTCAGAGACCAGCTGGTTCAGGCCCACTGTTACATACAGAGGAAACTATGTTTCTAACTGGCTTGTTCTAAGGAAAACCCAAGAGCAGCAGATTAAGGAAACACTGTCCTTGAATGTTTCTCAGCAAAGTGGAAGAGCTGGGTTTCAGGTCAAGTAATTCTTCCACACAAAGCCACCCAAGATCACATTTGCAACCTTACATTAATCAAGGCAAAAATTTAGAAAAAGGACAAGATTTTTTTTTTAATGTAACAAATCTGTAGGCCAAAACAGAAGTTGTAAACTATACATTAACACAGAGGCACAGATTAAAAAGGAAATCATGTTCAAAAGAGCCACTGCACATGTTTGTGCTCAGTCATTTTTTAATAGACAAAATGCCTCATTATAAACTACAGTCATACAAATGAATACAAGAGAGGATGCAGTCTATGTCATCATGGGAGGATAGAATAGAAATTAGTCTTCTAAGTCCACCCCCAAATCAACCATTATTGTGGGGACAGGGTAGTGACAGAAAAGAGAAATAGGCTACTGGCCTTAACTCTTTCTATGTACCCAACAGAAGAGTCAGCCAACCTTCTCTCTCCCCACAAAAAATTCTCTAGAACCTTTGGTTAATTAGCCACTGGAGAAAAAAAGGGCCCCTTCAAGCAACTGGCTCCCCTTCTGAGCCAATTCTCACCCTGCCCACAATCTCCACTCACACAAACCTGAGGTCTCTCCTCCCAGCAGCTGGGCAGGGAACAACCTTGCTGACCCAGCAGAGGCCTAGCCGGCTAGGAGGGGCTACAGGTGGGAGTATTCCACCTGTAGCTAGGAGGGGCTACAGGGGCAAGAGGCCTCCAGATTGTGGACTAGGGCTACTTCATAAGCCCAATCACTGCCCAGGGCTTTTTCAGGTGATGCCCAAGATAAGAGCCACCCAGACCCTCTTCAGGCCACTGCCCTCCCACTTCAGCCAGGGATGTGCCTGTGACCTTGAACCTGTCTCCAAGGGCAAGACATCAGACGC
Source organism: Nycticebus coucang (assembly GCF_027406575.1). Classification (NCBI taxonomy): domain Eukaryota; kingdom Metazoa; phylum Chordata; class Mammalia; order Primates; family Lorisidae; genus Nycticebus; species Nycticebus coucang. Next base: position 100,300,254 of record NC_069783.1, on the reverse strand, counting down.
ATGTGGAATCCATGCAGATGGTTTTAGACCTGCTCCAACCTGAACACAGTCCACACAGGATTTCAGGGTCTCTTCTCTCTCACTCACACATGTAACAAAACCATTGCCAAATAAGCCTAGCATTTAAGGACCTCCCTACTCTGGCCCAAACTGTCCTTTCCACTACAGGGTTTTCAGCTATGACCCCAGTTTCTCCTTGTGCTGGAACTCTGAGACCATCAAAGTAAGTGTAAAGTTATCCAGAAAGCAAAGGAATGACCTTAGGAAGACATCCTACAGGTGGTTAAAAACATGGAAGGAGCTGGGACAGAGGCCCTTTGCAGGGGAGCACTGGAACTATCAGCAGGGAAAAGGTGTGTCCACCTCCCACCAAGGAAGGAGGTTGGGGCCTGACCCCTGAAGGCAAAGCTATCCATTCAGAAGAAAAAAGTTCGAAGGGTCCAAATGCTAATTCCCAGCAGAGGTTCTTTCTTTGAATATGCATCAGAATCACCTGGAGAACTGATTCAACAGGAAGAATCCCAGACCAACCCATCCCAAGACTGAGTCAGTTAGGTCCAAAGCAGGTCCCAGAAAATTGCATTTCCACATATGCCAAGACCACATTCTAGAAACGCTTCTGCAGTGCCATCGTATTGCCTCCTCTGCACGAGTGCCACTTGCCACCCGCTGAAGATCTTGACGCTTTGGGAGGAACAGGTACACCTCTCATACAGAATTCCAAATAACTAATACCAAAACAATTCATGGAGGAGGTAGAGCCTAATCCCCAGGCTCCTTCAACAACTTCCTGCCGAAGACTACAGCATGCAGAGAGGAGGTGAGAAACCCAATAAACACTGCCTCAGCCAGGTGATCAGGGCGCCAGCAACTGGCACAGCCATGGTGGCAGCACACACTCTCGATAGGAAGTGGTGAGCAGGGCTCGTTACCCCTGTGGTCTCCTCCCCTGAACCCACAGCCCCAGTCTAATCATGAGAAAAACATCTAACAACTCTCAATGGCAAACGTTCTGTAAAGCACCTGACCAGTGCTCCTCAAAATTGTCATGCTCATCAAAAACAAGCAAAGAGGGGACAAGGAAATGAAATGCAGGATCACAGATGGGATCCTGGAGCAGAAAAAAGATTCTCGTAATAATTAGAAAATCTACATCAAGTATGGACTTTAGTTAACAATAATGCACAAATACTGGTTCCATAGTTATAACAAATATACCACACTAGTTAACGTAAGATGCTAATAATTGGGAAAAGTGAATGCTGGGTACATGGGAACTCTTATACTATCTCTGCAACTCTTGTATCCGTCTCAAAAGTATTATAAAATTTACAGCTTACTTAAAAATATGTCTGTATTATGTGGTTTTACATGTAATATTATATATTATATAAAAGCCTATATGCACAGCATAACAATGGTTGACTTTCAACAATACCAAATAGTACTTTGTAAAAGTTAGTAAAATGCTATAATCAACAAAAGTAGATAGACACACCTTATTGATCAGTTTAATATACTAGTTATTACATGGTTAAAACTCAGTACCATTTTTTCTGTTCTTAAAACAGAGAACACATTATGTATATCTGAATATGCAAAATGATAAACATATTTACTGTATGAATTGTAAACAACAAAAAGTTGCTGTCTTAAGAAGACCAAACAAGGACTTACACACTACATTCTTTCCTTCTGAAGGCCCAAGAATAAAGAATCTGCATACTCAATTTTCAAAATTGCATCAAAAAACTCAAGATAGTTTCAAATTAAGTTCATTCAAAACGCTAAGCATTAATTACAGTTTATCACTACAGTATATAACAAAAAAAAACTATTTTACACTAATCCAAGCCACCAAAATCTAAAGGAAATGTAGATAGATTTGTTATGGAATAAAGGGTACATTGCCAGTTATGATTATACTTGTTTTGAATGCTAGCATTAATTTAGGTTCAGATGCTAAACAGAACTTAAATGTAAACACTGAAATCAGCCCACCTCTGGAAAAGAGCTTGTCTTTTCCACTATGTCAAATGGCACAGTGATCTGGGTACTAGATTGGGCAGAAGTAAAAGACTACATTTAAAAATACAAAAAAAGAGAACATCTTAATGAAATAAAATGGTTGAAGTTTCAAAGGAAACACTTTAAATGAGACCCTAAGTATGATAAAAAACAAACCATAAAAACGTTTGGACTGGATTGAAATGACATACAGGCACTCCCCTGCGTTACAAATATCTGACTTAGTCTATCTCAGTACTTACAAACAAAGGCTATTACTGTAGTCATTACTAATCCAAGTAGTAATTTGATAAATAAATCTGTTCTGGATGAAAAAGTGATGGTATACTCGTAATGCATTTATGCTATTATCCATTAAAACAAGGAAATCAGTATTAGTGTGCCACCTGACACCAGCATTCCGTTAAAACCACAAATAGTTTTACTCATTTTTGAGATAAAAATGTTAAGCAAATAGACAACATATAAAGAGCATTTATATTATCTGAAATATAAATTATCTGAAATTATGGACTAGGTGACCCCAAAATCCAGTGTTCATGGTAAGCAAACCAATGCTCTTACTCTCGCTCAGATCAAAATAAAAGCAGTGATCTTGGGATAAGAGAATGAGGTGCTCGGCCCCAGCTGTGGTGGCAACTGAGGTTTACAACTGGCATGTGGGAATGTCATGTCCCCACTCAAGTGACAGTTCAGTCTCCATGCTGAAAACAAGCATTTGAAAACCTTGCAGAAAATATTACCTTCCCTCGGAATACTTCAAATGTATTCTACCTGGCCTTGAGGGGGTGGTGGAGGGGGCTTTCCATGGGGTCTTCCCCCACACAGAGACAGCAAACAGCCATCTTATATACTTGTTAATTAAGATTAGAGTTGATAGTGAACTTGTAAAATATCTGTTCAGGGTTTACAGGGCACTCTTGAGGGCAGGTCCTTGTCTGGTTCTCCCTGGTATTCCATAGCACCTGGCCCCATAGCTGGTACTCAGTATTAACCGTTTGAGCACAATTTACCGGAAGCACAACCAGGAGAGCAGTCCAATCTGTATGCTGGAGCAGGATGAACAAAGGAAGCTTTTCCTATATCTCCACACCCATACTCTGCCAGCCCTCCTAACGGGAGTCAGACAATGTAACAGCAACAAAAATTTACACACAAGTCCATTCATTCCACACTGCTTTGAAGAAAGAAATTCCCTAATAATCAAGCAACTGCCTCCTCCGATTTTAACACAGGGAAGGTCTTAACCAACATTAGCTACAGCCCCCTAGTTTCACAGAACACAAAACAGAGGTGAAGAGAGGTTAAAAATTAGTATGCAACTTTAGCCAAATGAGTAATACCAGAAGAAAAGGAGAATCTACATCTCTGCTCCTCATATGAATCAAGATGTTTGAAGTTCAGATTTAGAGTAACTATTAACAAAGTTCAGGATGATACTGTTTGGACTGAGTTCCCATTATAATAAGACAAGAAGTCACTGCACAAAGGCAAATGGTTTTGAGAGAGGAGATTTCAATAACATCAAAGCAAAGCCATAATTAAGCCCAGGGTCTGCAGTCCAGGTTTGGGGCATCTCCACAGCCCACACAGTGTGGGCCGTAAGTCCCCTCATGGCCACTCCAGACAGGACCCCTCTGGGCCAGTCACTGTGCCTGGCTCAGTGTTCACCACCCCCCTCCTCTATAAAAGGGCTGATAAACCTCAGCAGCCTCCCTGCACCACAAGGCGAGACTGAAAGGATGAAATAATACAAAGGCAAGCACAAGTAACAGACACATGCATTGTTTCACCACCCACAACTTCAGAATTTCCCCTTCTGTCCAAAGAATGTCAGGTAATCTTTCTGAGGTCTCTGTGCACAGGAGATAGGACCACTGAGGAAAAGAGAAGACTGACTATACTTTGTAACTGCACTGGCGCCTAAGGCTCAAGTGGCTAAGGCGCCAGCCACATACACCTGAGCTGGCGGGTTCAAATCCAGCTTGGGTCCGCCAAACAACAATGATGGCTGCAACCAAAAAATAGCCAGGCATTGTGGCAGATGCCTATAGTCTCAACTACTTGGGAGGCGGAGGCAGGAGAATCGCTTGAGCCCAGGAGTTGGAGGTTGCTGTGAGCTGTAATGCCACAGCACTCTACCCGGGGTGACAGCCTGAGGCTCTGTCTCAAAAAAAAAAAAGGAAAGTTCAAAACTTAACCAAGTGCTCATTTTGTGTTCAGCCTAGTAACTGAACAGGAAGAAAGGGGTTGAGAAGCTGCAGAGTCAAAAGGAAGAGAGCACTGTGACAGGAAATCATACAAAACGCACCATGATGAAGCCAAGAGAATTTCTAATCGGCTTTTTCGTTCCCAAGGCATACCCTACTTTATCAAGTAAGGGTGCATTTACAAACAAAAAAAAAAAAACACTCGGAGGGCGGCGCCTGTGGCTCAGTGAGTAGGGCGCTGGCCCCATATGCCGAGGATGGCGGGTTCAAACCCAGCCCCGGCCAAACTGCAACAAAAAAAATAGCCGGGCGTTGTGGCGGGCGCCTGTAGTCCCAGCTGCTCGGGAGGCTGAGGCAAGAGAATCGCGTAAGCCCAAGAGTTAGAGGTTGCTGTGAGCCGTGTGATGCCACGGCACTGTACCGAGAGCGGTACAGTGAGACTCTGTCTCTACAAAAAAAAAAAAAAAAAACACTCGGGCAGCAACATCATATTCCAGACCTGCTAACAGGCAGCTTGCAGACATTGGGAGTCTGCCACTAACAACCAAATTAGACTTTTCCCTTTGTAAGGTCTAATTTGCAGTATTTTTGCTCTCTCTCCTCTGAAGAGTTTATTTTACAAAGATACATAGAAGGAAATAAGACATTCAAAAGCTAACATGTGTGACCAGCTCAAAAATTATCAGGCAGAAGCTAGAGTCCCATGAACTTTAGTAATAACAAAAACAAATGTTTTTTTCCATAATCACCAATATAAGACTGCTGAGCTAAGAAAACAGATGTCTTTTATTAGGCCAAATTCTGAAAGTAATTGATAAAAGTCCTCCCATTATTTCCGCATCAGTGCACATTCTAAAGGGAATGCGTTTTCATCCCATCTCAGCCAGATTATCAAAATGTTCCCTACAAAAATCAGCATTGTGTATGTACATGGCCCAAATAGGATGATTACAAAATTAAAAAGCTAGGCATGCCATACATTAACACTAACATTATTACAGATAATAAAAAAAGACCATGATTAAAAGTCAATTGCGTTAACATTTCTCCTTTACATACTTAATGCAGAGATATAGTGTTTAGATCTGTAACTATGTATTTTTTGCTATGTTTATTAAAAAGGAAGAGAAAAAATTGATCTCCAAAAGGTAACTGTGTTACGCAGGCCCTGGACTCAGACATTGGAACAAAGCAGCACAGTATTCACTTATTTCAAAGTTGCTTGAATAGTGACATTCTGAGTCAGTTAACTCTTTTGTTGTGGAGGCTGCCCTGTGCCTTAGGAGACGTTTACTATCATCCCGGTCTAGCATCCCACTAAATCCACCAGCATCCCCCAGGCCTGACAATTAAAACTGTCTCCAGACATTGCTAAATGTCCACAGGGACCAAACTGCCTCGGCTGAGAACCACTAATTTCTAGACAACATGGGTTCAAGTCTAAGTAAGTTTTTCGAAATATTAGCCTTTAAAAAGATATATGTGTATTTGCAAAAGTGAAGTATTCCCATTTCCCAACCCAAATCTAAAAACTGATAAGACCTAAAAGTGAATGGAGAGCTGATATACTGATGTCCATTTAGTTGAAAACATTTCCGTCCTTAGACATGGAACCCTCACCAACCAGAGACACTCACAAAAAGACAATCTGCTTCTTCTGGAACATAGAATGATAAGCTGCTGGATTTAATCAGGATGGCCGAACAGCATGAGGCGCTTGTCTCAATCAAGTTTAAGAAGAAACACAGCCAACCCTGGGCGCTTCATCTACAGGTGATCAATCAACTGCGCTTTAGTTCTACCCAGGAAAGCTTCAACAGAAAGATTACAACACAGGGGTCTGACATCCCTCTCCTTTGTTTGTTTTTTTAAGATAATATTGTCATAATTTCTTCATACCTGCCATTGGGTCTTGTCTAGCAAACCGTAGGAAACAGAGCTGATAAGAAAACTATAAAAAGGGAAACGAAGACACTTCATTTAAATGAAGAGAATCTTCTAAACCCAAGCTAGGTAGGTCCTACAAAGACACTACTGAAACAGGTGAAGGGAAAACCACATGGGTATAGGTAATGAAGAAGACAGGAAACAGACTGAGTTTAAGATAAATGCTGGGGTGGGGAGACTACAGGAAGCGTGCCTGACGCAAAGGTGAAAAGTACAGGAGGGAACCAGAAGAGTAGTGAGAAAGAGTAAATAAGAAAAGTGAAAATGCCTAGCAAGAAAAATCTGTGTTTATAGCTACCTGGCTAGAGTCTGCTCCTAAGTTTATTTCTTTAAAAAGAGACAGTCATTTGATGAGAATTTACCATACACCTATATCAAATTTGCAGAAAACTATCTCTAGAACAACTCCCCAAATTTCTTAGTCTCTTAAAAACTCCAGCAGTTGGTGGTTTTTATGTCCATGTCCCCAAGCTAGCTTCCCTCACCCCGAGCAGTAAAAAAGGGCTGTTTAATGACCAGTTCAGACCACTCCCTGTCCCTACCTGAAACATACACACACACAAGCTTTTAAAGCAACTGTTCTTAAAATGAAAACAGCTGGCAAGGGAAAAAGATTAAAAGAGATAGCAAGGGCTCTTATCCTCTGGATTCAAACCCCTAAGTGACATGATTAAAATATTTGTTGACTTGCAGACATCCTTAAATACTCAGCCAAAATTCACAGGATATTAGACTGATACACAAGCTTTAAGGAAAATCAATGAAGACACTGATAGACTTTGTCCTCTAAGACACCCACAGGCACCTTTCACTGTGATCTTGCCAACTTGCAATTTATTTTTCCCTACCTGACCACACCCACCATTGCCAGGAGAATTATTAAGCTCTTTAAGTAAATAAATCTCTTTGCTCCTCATCCTGCAAACTGCTACTTATAGAACGGACCACATGAGAGGTAACGTGCCTGTAAACTGAAAGAACATTCAGGAGAGGGAGTGTCTCCCCACAGAGACACCAGACTCCTGCTGTATCTCACTCCCCACTGCTCCAGAGGGAGGCTGCCTAACACTCTGATCAAAGATGGGTAGGTTAGGAATGGTCTAGCCTGCACCACATTCACTTGGAAGGGCAGCCAGTGTCAGGGTAGGACCAAGACTCCAGACTGAGACTTGACCTGGCCTCTCTCCTGACCTGAGAAGTAGATTGCAAAGTCATCATGGAAGACTTCAAGACCTTGTAATGAGAGCACAAAGGAAAAGGAGTTAGTATATTCAGCTACAAAGTTTTTAGCAAGAACCTATCTACCCCCCTTCACTTGAATAACAGTAACTCATCTACAAAAAATAAATCACTGTTACTTCAGCATTTCAGCTACCTCTCATGTGGCCCATTCTATAAGTAGCAGTTTCCAGGATGAGGAGCACTAGAGATTTATTTACTTAAAGAGCTTAATAATTCTCCTGGCAATGGTGGGTGTGGTCAGGTAGGGAAAAATAAATTGCAAGTTGGCAAGATCACAGTGAAAGGTGCCTGTGGGTGTCTTAGAGGACAAAGTCTATCAGTGTCTTCATTGATTTTCCTTAAAGCTTGTGTATCAGTCTAATATCCTGTGAATTTTGTGCAAGGTGCCTTGCGGGCCAACTGGAAGAGTGAGTAGACGCTCCCGCTTCCTGGGTCCCCACTGTGACAGAGCAGAGGTGGGGACCCACCACAAGGCTGTTGATGAAGAGGCACATCACACAGGAATCTGCACTGGCACCTGCCGGGGTAAGCCTCCTGGAGTGGAAGCCCTATTATTACAACAGGCCTTCCCCACTCCTCAGAGGCACTAAGATCCCCCCAGCAGGGGTTTCTCCCTCCTGGGAATGCTCATGCCCATTTCAGAGCCGGGGGACCCTGCCCTACTGCACATGGGGAGGAGCCAGGCCAGTGTTACCCAGTGGTGTCCTTCTGGGACCTTTCCCAGCTTCCCCTCTGTGACCACTCAGGCAGATATTAATTGCTCCTTATTCCCTTCCAACATAAAGGGCCTCCTCCACAACTTGGCTGATAAGGGGTTCCCAGAAAGAACCGACATCCAAGCTCCACACCCCATCGATTCTCTACTGATGTTCCTCCAATGTTACACCATAACAAGTCCATAGCTCTGCTTCCTGCACTGTTATAAACAGCTTAGCGAAGGGATGGCGGCTAGCATGGTGGAGGGGAGACACTGGGAAGCTGGGGATCAGAGTCTGCCCTTTACTAGCTGGGGAATAGGCAGTGCCACCCTTTCCTTACCCATAAAGATAAAAACAGGAGGCACTTCAGTATTTGTGAGGATCCAGTGAGCTACTATCACAGGTAAAGTGCTCAGAACCATAATTCCAATGTGTGGTATGTGCGTGTGCACCTGAGTTCCTATTGAGAAGAAAAGCTAATGATCACTAAAAAAAAAAAAAAAAGTTCTAGCTTCTGTACTTACAGATTAAGTACTTGACATGTATCAGAAATATGTTGAATGTCAATACCCCAGAAAAGTAAATTTACCTTAATAATTTGATATGTAGACTTCAAAACACATTTTAAAATATTTGTAAAATGAACACACTTGTATTCAGTTTCTACCAGCTCTGATGTTAGGGCTCTAAAATTGCTTGAATGCATGAAATATTATATTATTCCTTATATGCACAAAGGCTATACCCTTCCCAATAAAGCATAAAACAATTACCATTGTTGTTATTCTACATTGTTTCCACCTTGTCTTTTTAGCCATTTCAACCTTGGAAAATACAGAACAAATGACGTGTAAATCATTAAGACTGCAAATGACCACACGTGCATTAGGATTTATTATTCTTTCCGTGATACCACTTTAGATCCTCATTAACAACCGGTCAGCAAAAGCATCCTCCTTTCCAAAAATGTCCCAAAAGAAGAAATCGCAATACTTAAATTCTGACTGCAGTTGAAGCTTCCTTTCTTAAAAACATTAAAATAGGAGAAAGACATGGGTAACACTAAATAACTAACTTACTGGCCTGGGATACCAAATGCTCAATCCAGAGTTTCCTGTTCTATCTAATCTACTGAAAAGTAAAACATTTACCCAGCCCACCGGGTGGATATACAGTTGGGTCTGGGTTTAGTGTTCCTCTTGTTTTCAAATTTAGCTTCAGGACTACAAATGATATCTTTTTAATAGAGAATTTACCAAATAGAGAGGCCACCTGACCTAATTCTCCCATCCTGAAGACAAACCTTTCCACAGTGGACAGAGATTCTAAGCGGAGCACAAGGATTCTGGAGGTCTCTTATCACTAACATCTCAGGCGGGCCCAGAGCCCCATTAACAACATGCTCAGAACTCAATATTCACACATGCAATGAGTGTTAGCTGTGCGTTCACTGTGTATACCGTATGATATTATACTAAGTGGCAGAACCTTTCTGTCCCATGGGGTTTAGACTCTATTAAGGAAAATGTGAACACAAAGAAACCATAGGGAAGAATGTCACAAATGGCAGATTGGAAATAGAAATTGCTGTGGAAGTTCAGATGCAAAGTCATCACCTCTAGTTGGGAAGGAATTGGGAAGACTGGGGAAGAAAGAGAGTAGGAAATCTGGGGTAGGTGAGAACTCCTGAAGCTGAGAGCAATGCCCAAAGAGGGACACTGCCACCTGGCAAAGGTTCCACCATTCCACAGCTTCAAGGACTGAGGTTCTTGAGGTAGGAACCTACGAACGTGTGCATGCCCGCGCTGGGTGGTATAACTTGCTAATGTCAATTTACTTTCAAGATATAAATACACCTTGGTATATGTTCAAAGCAAAATGCAGGAAAAGAGAAAGTCTAATTTTTTAAACTGTGCTAATGAAATGGCCTAAAGAAATGAAAAATTATTTTTACTCTAGCTGCATACTTGTGATAACTCGTTAAAAGGCTGTTTTGACCTCCTTCTGAGTTGCCTTAACTCAGGCATTTAACACACGATATCATTTTTTTTTTTTTTTAGCTTAGGCCCTTTGAAAATGTGCCGTGAAGTATTTCCGTCACTCATTTTAAGAAAGAGAAACCATTTGGAAGCACTACTCGCAATCCTTCTGGAAGGGAAAACTATTTCCTAAGCCTCTGCAGTGAGTTGTAGGGAGTTTCCAGTTCATTTGTGAAAAAAGTTAACTTAACTTGTTTTCCTAAACATCGTTCATCACCTCCCCTGCAGTTCCAGCAAGCTATCTTGAGCTCTCCAGTCATTAAGCCTCATTTTTAACATCGAAGAACGATTTCCATGAGCCCTGTTTCCCCCAGCGCACACTGCAAGCCAGTGTGAGCAGTTGAAAAAGCTGTGTCTCGTACAGCAACATGGCCTGGTCTAGCGAGGGCAAATTTAGCTAATGCCAGCGATTGTGTAAAGGACTCTAGACCAATCTGTGCAATCAGGGAAGTCTTAGGGTATTTTAAAAGGTTATCCAGTCTGTGCCCATGCAAGGAAGGTTTCCGGTGTATTTAACGTGGATGATAGTGCATTTCCCAAATACAGTACTGTGTACATAAGATCTCATGTTTTGTTAGGAAAGCTCAATGTCTCCCCCCCCCCCACATAAATGACAGAGGTTAGGAATACGGCAGGGTCAAACAGAGCAGGGATGAAGAAGATTTAAGTATGCGGTGTGCACTAAAGCCAAGCCCAAAGGCTGACGAGTGAACACAGCTACTTGAAATGTGCCTTAAGCAAGTCTCACCCATGGAAAGAGGGTCAGTTTCTCCACAAGTGGGCAGAGGGGGTTACAGAGCAGTCAAGTCTATAGATGGCAATGGGTGACACACAGTTTCATCCCATGTTTCATGATCAGTCCCACCTCCCCAGTGTTTCTGTAGCAGCTAAGAAGCTCAGAGACCAGGAGAGGCCTCCCAGAGAGGAAGTGAGCCTGGCACCTCCACAACTTCCCATGTGCTAAATTTCTCCATTTCAGCCTCAAGTAGCTGCCAGAAGACCACTAAGGTCCACCTACCTTCTTCAATCAAAACTGCATCTAACCAACCTCTAGGAGGGAAATATGGAGGGAGGAATTTCCCTTGCGCTTGCTTCTTCACAAGCCAGGGTAACATTGGCTTCTCAGGGAATCCCGTCCCCAAACATCTAAAAACCTCCATCTCCAGCCCAAGCTACAGGCTAAGTACGTTTCTTACATTTCTTCTCCACCCCTGTGCCCAGTGGCTCCCATTCTCTTGAAACACGAGGATACGCTTGAATCCTATTATTAATTCACCTGTTTACCTAGAAACACTTTGAAAGTGAATTAAGGGAGTGTTCAGAAATGTTGTTTAGATCTGTGTTAAAACACCCCAGGTTAATTTCATTTTCAGTCACTTTTAAGACTTGAAAACCACTGTTAATAATTATGCAAAAAAACAGTGGCATGAAACACACCCTGAATTACTTTCATTCCTGCACAAAATCCCTTCTGGGAAGTGGGGAGTGGGCCTGGATGGGGGAGGAACTCTCCTACCTGTGGTTCCTGACCAAACCACGCCCACCGGCCTCTCTGGGTTCACTTTCTTTCTGGGTCAAAGGAAGGAGTGAGCCTGGCCACTGTTTTAGGCCCCTCCAGCCCAGCCTGGGGTCTGCTCATCCAGTTCTGCAGATGTAAACTTGGCAGAATTAGCCTTAAACCTGTTGGCAAAATATATAAAGCCAAATAAGGGGGGAAGTGCCAATCTGAATTGTCCGAAGTGGCTGAGGCCGATTTCACGCACGTCCCCGCTTTGTCCCTAAAGCTGTTACAAGACTAGTTTAAGTTAGGTGCCGGGTGTCCACCCTAGCATCCCAACGCAGACCTTCAAAAGGATCCTTATTGTCTACAAATTAAAGCATTTTGCAAAATAAACCCCTCTTCACAATGCCAAGTTAACTGCGCTCATAATGGAGTTGCCGGTAATACCTTAAAAGTCACACATCAAATTTTTCCTGAACCACTGGGTGGTTAATCGCCCTCAATAAGCCGAGAGGGCAAAGAGGTGGTGAGAAACTTTGGTTCAGGTGACTGTGGGAGAGTCCAAATCTGGAGCAGAGCGCAGAGCCCGAGGAACCGCACAAAAGCGCCCTTCGCCGAGGCCAGGAGCTCCTTTATACGATGTGACAGCAGCTTTGTGCCGAATCATAAATAGTTCCAATAATCACAGTAAGTTCTTCGGACGATCACGGCCGCCCGCGTCCCTGCGCTGGGGCCCTGCGATCTGCGATTATTTTTTCCCGGCACAGGCGCCCCGGCGACCTCGGTCACCGCACCGTCCGATGCCCGCTCTGGGCTCTGTGCTCGCTGCCCGCACGCAGGCCGGGCTCATCTGCGCACCCGGGGGTCTCCAGTCCCCAGGGCCTCACCCTGGCCTCTACCCGGGTCCGCGCCCGCGCCCTAGGCGGGCGTCCCCGCCCCCACGCCGGCCCTCGAGGGTGGGGGTGCGGGGAACGCGGGCAGGAAGGTGAGGAGTCGGGAGGTGCCCGGCAGTCCGCGGCCGGGGTCGCCCAGGCCGCGGCCGGGCCGAAGGCACCGGTGAGGCGCGGAGGGGACCCGCTCCCCCAGCCCTTTCCCGGACGCGCCCCGGCCCGCGAGCCCCGGCGCGCTCCCAACTCCGCCGAACGGCTCCAAGTTTGCGGCCCCAGCCCCGCGCCCGCCCGGCCGCGCTTACCTCGCCGTGGGCCGCCCGCCGAGGCCGGAGGGTAGCAGCGCGGGTCCCGGGGCGGCGGCCGTTCTCCGCCCGCCCAGGCGCCGCTCTTTGTCTGCACCGCTCCCTCCTCCCGCCGCCGGGCGGACGCTGCCGGCCCGGGCACCGCGAGCCTCCCCGCCGCCGAGCCCTCCCCGCCGCTCGCCGCCCGCCGCCCGCTTGGCCGCGCGGCTCCGGCCTGACGATCCCCGCGGCGGCCGCGGCGGCGGCGACCCTCCCCCGGCGCGCAGCGCCCGCCTCCTCCGCGCTCTTCCTCCTCCTCCCGCGCTCCTCCCAGGCCGCGCCGTGACGCCGCCCAGGGGCCGGGCCAGGCCCGCACGCGTGGGGAGGGGGCCCCAGGCCCACCTGGGGGCGCGCCCCGACCGCCGAGCTCCGCGGCCCTCTCCAGCACGCGCGCCAGGATCGCGCGGGGCTCCAGGGTGCTGCGTCTGCCGGGGGGAGGGCTGCGCGGGCCGGGTACCGGGGCAGGACCGGGTCCCCACGCCCGAAACCTCTCGGACTGGCGGTCGGGAGCAGGGTGGGTGGGGACGGGAGTGAAATTCCAGCAGCAACTTCCAGCCCTGGAAGACTGCGAGGTAGTCTTTGCGTCTTCTTTTTCGCTTGTTTGCTTTTCTTATCATCCCCACCCCCCCGGAAGCATTCCCACGGCACTCTCAGCAAAGCGGGCCTGTTGTCTATCAGAAAAGTGACTTAACATAAAAATGTCACTTCCTCCCTATAATTGCTTGTGGGCAGTTTTATTTATTCGCCTTGCATCTATTTACTTTCCCAACCAGACACGTTTTTACTCCTTCATCCCCTCGGAGGCATTTCCCAGGGGAAGGAGAGGAAACCCGACCTCTGCTGCCTCCCAGGCCAACTCCAGCCAGCGAGATGCTGGCCGCACACCCTCGGGGCAGAACCCGAAGTGGAGCTGCCTAAATGTGAGCCCCAGAAGGACTTGTCGCTAATGGTGGGACCGTTCAGCTCACCCAGCCTGGAGCAGTGGCTAGCATAGAAACAAACTTGAAAGATGAAAATCCAGGAGGAAGCTGAACGACACGAGTTTCCCATTCACAGGCACGTGCGTCCAGACGTCTTATCTCCCATCTCCTTCCCGTATGATTTCCCAAAGGAAATTCTAATATTCAAATGATTCTGATTTCCTGGTGGGATAGCCTGCATCCATGTTAATGAGATTCTTTCTTCAGCTCCTGGCCTCTCATTATTAATAAGGCAGTTGTAATCTACCCAAGGTTACAAGGCAGTATCATTTGAAGCACTCATACCCGGCCTCCCCGGAGGAGGTGCCCAAGGATGGGTGACCAGAGTCAGTGTGGCTTTGAAGTCAGCTGAATGTGGGCTCCCTGAACTATATAACCTTGCACAGGGGTTCCGTCACCTTTCCAAAATCTATCAAATGGGGAAATAATATTTACCTGCCTTCCATGTAAATAAAGTACCTGGCATGAAACGGAAAGAGGACGGTATGCTGAGCAGTGATCAGAGCAGCCCAAGTGAGAGCGACAGCTTCCCTCACCTCTGTTTCGACCTTGGGATCGAAGCTAACTCAGTTCATCTGTTTCTGGAAACCCTCATCTTACTAATATCTAGCTTTACAATGAGGAAAGAAGAATTCTAATGAACCGTCTGTTCAAGTTTAAATTAGTTTACTCAAAATAGGTATAACAATATTGACCTAGTTTTTAACTTGTTTGCTTTGTAAACGTTCATTGACTAATGGCTCTTGAACGCTTCTTTCTTCCCTGACTCTTTGTAAAGTCACCAATGACATCCTCTACTTAAACCCAGTAGCCCTGTCTCAATCTTTATTCTATGCGGTTTTCTGAAGTGTGTGGCATTTCTGCTATTTCCTGAAAGTCCATCATCTTTTCATTTATTTAACACAGCCAGTTCTGATTCTCTTTCATTTTTGACCTGCCCATCTCTGTCTTTGCATTTGGGGGCGGGGTGGGGGGAGTATGTTGTCCTTCCAGCCTCTAATAGTAGTATTTCCAAAGCAGATGGTAATGCTGTGTGTGTGTTTTAGAGAGGGGGAGTTGGTCATTTTGTGCATGCTCCCAGGCTGCTGAACTTTCACTGATTAACTTCCAGATCTATAGCCTCAGAGAACTCCCCAGCCTCTCTGCACTCCCTGCAGGAGGCTCCTCATCTCTTTTAGGTCACCATGCTCAGAACGCAACTTATCTCTTTCCCAAACCATGCCCTCTGCCCGTGGTCTCAGGCTTGGCCAACAGCCTACCAACTATCCCAGCTTTCAGGAGAATTCTCATTGCCATCTTGACATCTTCCTTCCTTCTCTCCAAGATCTCTCCAGGGGCAGTGAGGCAAGGGCATGATTCTGAGTCCTAGTGATTCTTACCTGTTTGACTTCAACTTTCTTCCCATGTTCAATACTAACTGGCATCCTAACTTTTACATCCTAGCAATTCTTATGCCCTAAATTCTTGACATAAATCAACTCTAAACCACACACAATTATCTCCATTTTACAAATGAAAAAACATGAACAGTGAGTGAAAGAGCTGGAGACGAAACTGCACACACCTGACTCCAAAACTCCTGTTATTTTCCCTGGCAATTGCTGCCTTTCCACTGGTCTCTTATTAGTTATGCACTTCTTCCCATCTCCCATATTTGTGCTTGATACCACTATCATCCCAACATAAAGGAAAATGAAAATCTCAGGATCATTCAACTCCTTGTGCAAAAGAGAAGATCAAGCCTGGAGGCTGAGCCATGCAACATCCCTCCCAAATGATTAGTTATTACTAACAGAAGCATCAGCCAGATCCCTGTGGAAAGGTGAAAGACCTCAGGCATCTGCCCCCACAGATCATTCATAATGAAATTGCTTGTTGGCCTTTCCTTGCTTGCTGGCAACTTTAGGTATAGGCTAAGTCTAGCTCCCATTCGATTCCACACTAACAATGTTGATTACAAGTTTATCTTCCTGGGTGCAGAACAGAGATGAGACAAGATCAATCATTCCTCCACCTGCCCAGGGACATCTACATAATTGATTCTTTCTTCACTCCATTTTTTTCTTCAAACATAAAATGTCGATTTCTTGGGCCTCACAAAAATGTAAGCATTTGTCTTGCTGCCCGCTCACCTCTTCCTTTTTCTTTCTTTGTGCCCTCTCCCCTTTACAGACTGAAGTTACCAAATCCCTGGTCTGAAAAATAGTTACAGTTGTGTCAGTGGCTTGTGTTTTTCCCAGGCATCCTCTTACACTTTGGCTTAATAAAGCTCCACTGCATGGGATCTTTACCTGAGTCATTTATATAACTTAGATTGTCACCAAGCTTCCAACAAATTGCTTCTATCTTGCCCCTCCTTTGCTCAAGAACCTCCTATGGCTCCCCATTGTCCTCCACAGTCTCCAAAAACATCCTCTGCAGCAGAAGTATGAGCATGTGCCCCTGGAAAGGCTGGGGAATTTATCCCTGAGAGGCCTGGATTAATCTTGTAGAGCTGCCTTAACAAATTACCTCAAACTAGGTGGCTTAAAACAGAATTTATTCATTTAAGGTTCTGGAGGCCAGAAGTCTGAAATGTCTCCCATTTCAGTCTCTGAGAGAGGAGGATCCTGCCTCTCTGGCCTGTGGTGGTTCCAGGCATTCATTGGCTGTGGCAGCATCAGTCCCATCTCTGTCTCCATCTTCACATGGCCTGGTCCCCTGTATCCTCTCCCTTCCTCTGATGCAAGATGGATATTCGTGTATTTGGAAGATAAATCATTATACATCCTGTATAATGACATTATCATTACATTTATGGTCCACCCTAATCCAGGATGATGTCATCTCATCATCCTTTTTT
Organism: Nycticebus coucang; assembly: GCF_027406575.1. Lineage (NCBI taxonomy): Eukaryota > Metazoa > Chordata > Mammalia > Primates > Lorisidae > Nycticebus > Nycticebus coucang. Next base: position 100,283,536 of record NC_069783.1, on the reverse strand, counting down.
TTCTTTTTTTTCTTTTTTGACAAAGTCTCACTCTGTTGTCTTGGGTAGAGTGTTGTGATCTCATAGCTCACAACAACCTCCAACTCTTGAGCTTGAGCAATCCTTTTGCTTTAGCCTCCTGAGTAGTTACAGGAGGCTGTAGGACTACAGGTACCTGCCACTGCACCCAGCTAGTTTTTTCCATTTTTAGTAGAGACAGGGTCTCATTCTTTCTCAGACTGGTCAGCATCCTTAACATAGAACGTCCGCAAATAACTTTTTTCCAAATAAGGCCACCTTCCCAGGTTCCAGGTGAACGTATCTTAGGGGACATCATTCAAGCCACCACCCTTCAAGGCCCAACATGAGGGAGACATTCCTTTAAAGTGTGTGTTTTATCTAAAAATGTACCAATATGTATGTTTCTGCATTCTACTCCATGAGTGTGTCCAATACTTTAAATACTTCAAAGTATTAAAAGAGCAAAAAGTATAAAGCTTTTGCCTAAAAATCACATCAGTATCATACCCAATGATTTATCTTCCAAAGGCCTCTTGAGCTTAGTCCTACCATAGTGATCTCCTTTTTAACTTTGCCCAACATAAGGTATTACTTCTGTCACTCTACTCTGCCCACAGTGCTCCACTGAGTAACACTAATTGCCACCTTTTATGGTGCAGAGGCAGCTAGGAGTTTCCTGTCCCCTTCCTCCTCCTTTAGCACCCCAATCAAGACCTCCTTGGACTCAAGACAAAGGTGTATCCAAGTCAGACCATCCCATGAGCCTGTGGCTTGGGGCCATTTCACCTCTCTGGGCCTCGGAAAGTAATAGTTTCCTTGCAAAGAGTTGTGAGGATTAAATGAGATAATGTAAATATGTCTGAACTGTGTTCAGCCCACGGTAAACACTCAGGACAGCTTTCCCATGACCTTCCATACCAGCCCTCCATTTAATTAAGCATGTCTAGTGCATTTATATTTGTAAGTCATTATGAAATTAATTCAGGATTAATTCATTTGGTGCATAGACTAAAGAACACCTGGAAATAGGAAGAGTGGATGTATGTTTGTGCTACTCAGAGAGATAGGAACCCAAACAAGAGTGAAGTGAATGGATAGGGAAATGGTTTAGGAGAAATTGAGAGGAAAGATTAAAAGGGTGGATAACAGCAATACACAAATAACCATCATATAAAGTTAAATGTACAAAGTACCCCCCAAAAAATATGTTCTGATAATCAGGAGAAGCCTGAATCTTTATGAAAGGTGGTGGCATTAGCAATAAACCTTGAGAAATGCACTGAGGGAGGCTGCTGTGACTTAGCTGCCCACATCCAGCCCCTCCCCGGATTGACGGAGGCCCCTGTTTGAGCCTCAGAGGGAAACAGGTGGACTCCTCTGCCTCACCCTTCCCAGAAGCCTGAGGGAGTGAACAGCCTGGGACTGGCCAGTGGAGTTGTCGCCTCAATCCTTTGAAACTGAGAAGGGTGGTAAAGACAGGGAAGGGTGGGGTTCAATTTGGAGTGGTTGACATGGTCCCAGCGCTTCCCTTTTACAGGAATTAAGTGGCTTGGTTCTCACCCCTTTTCCAGTTGCCCTGGGAGCTACTAGATGCTCTTCTAGTAAATCCTCTTGTCTGCTTAAAGGAGCAGAGGCCCTTTCTCTTGTTGCAACTCAAACCCCTGAATGATACAAATGGTAGATTGTGAAAGGTGGAGAAAAGCGGGAAGGAAATTCCCAGTGGAGGTCACTTAGAACCCTGTGTACAGAGAAAAGGGACGCGTGAGGACCCTGGGGGCACAGGGAATGGAGTGGAGAATGCGCACAGAGGATCCCAGGAGAAGAGGCCAGGAGGGGAGCAGGTGAGTGAGAGTGTCCCTAGGGCTTTACAGGGGAGACTCACTCAGTGCATGCTCCAAGGAAAACCTAGAAGTAGGAAGAGCCTGCCTGCGATAATAATCCAAAGGGGGTCGGCTGAGTGAATGGGAAAGCAGCTCAGGGGAAGCAGAGAGAAAGGACTCCCAGGAAGCAGCAGCTGCTTGGATGTGGAGGACCAAAGAGAATGAAACTTGGACCTGAAGGCTTTGATGTGGGGAATTGCAAAGAAAATGGTGCCAATATCAGAAAAGAAAAGGGGGAGAACCTGTTGTGAGGAATGAACAGTTTCATTTTTGTACATTGCCTTCAGTTTAGTGAATATTTATTGCAAATTTACTGCAGGAGTTAGACAAATGAGCAGGCCCCAGTTCCTGCCTTCAAGTGACTTTATTAGAAAAGTAGCTATTTCTGCTGTAAATATTCCACTGGGGTAATGAGCCTTATTGCTTTTTAATTGTGTCATCCATCTTCAAGTGGATGTAAACACCCTGAGGGCAGGAACCAAGTCTGATTTTCCTGGACAGCCTGGCCCTTCTCCTGCCTCCACAGTACAGAGCAGACACTTCTCAAATCCTTTACCTTGGGTGCAGATTCCGCACTTAGTTTGTGATAGGTTTGTAAACAATGAAAGAGCCCTTGAGAACTCACTGTAACAGGGTCAAAGCAAATACTAGTGGACTGGCTCGTTTCCAGATTTCATTGTATCTCCCTTAGCACAGGGAGAAGGGACATTATGAGATTTAAGACGGCATCATGAGTTCTCACCCAAACTATAATAAAGTATCTTGTCACTTCCTCTTCAGACTCAGGAAGAGGTGAGAAAGCCCTCTCTCAGTAATTAATAGCATTCGTTTTTGTTTTGTTTTGCTTTGCTTTGCTTTGTTTTTGAGATGGATTCTTGCTCTGTCACCCAGGCTTAAGTGTAGTGATGTTGTCATCACTCACTGCAACCTTAAACTCCTGGGCGCCAGTGATCCTCCTGGCTCAGCCTCCTGAGTAGCTGGGACTACAGGCATGTGCCACCACACCTGGGTAGCTTTTCTATTTTTTGTAGAGACAGGGTCTCACTCTTGCCTTTGCGGTCTCAAACTCTTGGCCTCAAGCAATCCCAAAGTGCTAAGATTATAGACACAAGCCCCCTCATCTGAAATCTGCATCAGGATTTATTTTTTTTTTAATTACCACTACCAAGGGCTAAAGTTCATTTACACACCCCAAAAGTGAGATGTCTTCTATATATGATCAATATGATTCTCCTGCTTCTAGGTCTAAATTATGATCAGGACTTCAGGAAAGAAATGTGCACTATCTAAATGTTTGAATAAATGAAAAACAGATACAGTAATACTATAAAGTTGAGTGTAATTTAGAGGAAAAAAGAGAAAGCGAAAAATGTAAGGGTGCCAAAACATCAACTGATGTATCAGCATGCATTTTGTCAGTGAACACTTGGCAGTGACAATGGATGTTACACATTCAACTTTAAAACTTGAAGGCTGCTTGCTCTGAAAAATAAAAATGATCAAACATTAAATTGTTTTAGGTCATCCGTAATAGGGCAGAATTCGTTTCAGATAGGAACAATTTTAAGAGCTGTGTAACTTTAAAAAAGGTAAGAGGATTTTACACAAATTTCCATTTTTGAAATCTGCCTTTAGATGAACATCATAGATGAGACATTTCTGTTAGTTACCATAACCCTCAATTAATCAGAATGCCTCTAGAAGGAGATGTTGTCCTAAATTAAATTTTCATGTTGGTATTCCTTAACCCCTTCAGAAAGCCCCTTCATCTGGAACATAAATTGAAATTAAATGTGTGTGCCTATGCATATATACACACATATATATACACATGTGTACAGTAAGCTGACATCTCACCTTAGAAAGCACGGTATAGTAATTGAAATGAGTCTTTTTTTGATGTCAGGGTGCCTTATAATGCCTCAGAGTCATCATTCTGGACGTGCCTCCTTATGTTATAGTGCTAAGTATATAAAAGATTGGGTGGAATCTTCACAAGTCAGAGCCACATGCTAAGGGTTTTTTTAAGTTGATAAAATTCACTTGTTTTCCTGCTTTTGCTACTTTTTTCCAAAAGTGAAGTGCTGAGTAGAAGATATTACCACTGAATGAAGACTCCAGTCACTGAAAGTCTAGTAATTCAGTGCTTACATGTATATTTTAAAGGGAAGACTTCTAAAATACCAAGCCCTTTTCAACTTGGGCCAGTGAGTAGAATGTTGCTTTTATTAATCATAACCTTCCCTAAAAGAAAAAAAATCAGTTAATAGGGAAATGGGTTTAAGAGATGCCCTGATGTGATCTCTTTTTCACTTTCAGTGCACTACTCAACAGCTTTTTTCGAAGAACTTGATGGAAATTTTCAAACTGGGAGTAGACTGTGTTTAATGCCTGGTGACATCTGGGCCGCCCTCACTTCCTCCATGTCCCGTTAAGTTGTTTCTTGGAGTTCCTCTCATACTCTGAAACTCTTAGTCAGAAATGCCTTATTTTCTAGTAATTTGTGTCCACGTGGTATTCCACGATGACAGACTAATTCAGAGCAAGAATGGTTTCTTTGAATTCCCCAGAATGTCTCCCTAACATCTCACATACAGCTTACAGCTAACAATAATTTTTGGAAGAAAAGGGGTGGGATAAACATCAGCTACTTAGACATACCATTTTCAAAAATGCAAATTTATTTATCTGTGTTCTAAGTTAGGATGATGAACGCTGTAGTGATTAGTAGCTGCCATTCACGGCATTCTTACAGCTGGCCAAGGGCACCGTCTCATCCTAACAACCCTATGAGTATCCCCATGTATAGATGAAGAAACTGAGGATTACATGCTCCAAAATCTTCTCTGAGGTCACAAAGCTGTCAAGTGGTTGTAAGATTTTTCTCATAATTTCTCATGTGAATATCCATTGTAAATTTACAAGGTGAAATCTACAAGATGAATAAACTTGCACTCATTTTAATATTCAATGAAATGAATCTAACAGAATTACTTTCCCCCACTTCACTCTGATTTTATTAAACATTTCCGATGTCTACACTGGAGCAGGGGCTGTGGGCCATAGGAATGTGTCCTATGTGGCTGGTGCCTTCACCTGCAGGGCTCACCCAGAGGCACTCAGAGCCAAACCGCAGGGGGTGTGAGTTTCCTATTGCAACCCTATCAAGTCACTAAACAACACAGAGTTGTAAGATTGTTCAGTTCCCTAAGTCAACACGGGTCTCTCCCTGGGCTAACATCAAGGAGTCAGCAGGGCTCTGTTACCTTTGGGAGGCTCAAGTTGGTTCATTTTTATTTTTCTTGCCTTTTTCTAGCTTTTGGAGGCCACTTGCATCCTGTCGGCTGTTTCCTTTAAAGCCAGCAATGATGCATCTTCTCTGACCCTGCTTTCATTTTCTTTTTTTTTTTTTTATTGTTGGGGATTCATTGAGGGTACAATAAGCCAGGTTACACTGATTGCAATTGTTAGGTAAAGTCCCTCTTGCAATCATGTCTTGCCCCCATAAAGTGTGACACACACCAAGGCCCCACCCACCTCCCTCCTTCCCTCTTTCTGTTTCCCCCCCCCATAACCATAATTGTCATTAATTGTCCTCATATCAAAATTGAGTACATAGGATTCATGCTTCTCCATTCTTGTGATGCTTTACTAAGAATAATGTCTTCCATGTCCATCCAGGTTAATACGAAGGATGTAAAGTCTCCATTTTTTTTAATGGCTGAATAGTATTCCATGGTATACATATACCACAGCTTGTTAATCCATTCCTGGGTTGGTGGGCATTTAGGCTGTTTCCACATTTTGGCGATTGTAAATTGAGCTGCAATAAACAGTCTAGTACAAGTGTCCTTATGATAAAAGGATTTCTTTCCTTCTGGGTAGATGCCCAGTAATGGGATTGCAGGATCAAATGGGAGGTCTAGCTTGAGTGCTTTGAGGTTTCCCCATGCTTTCTTCCAGAAGGGTTGTACTAGTTTGCAGTCCCACCAGCAGTGTAAAAGTGTTCCCTTCTCTCCACATCCACGCCAGCATCTGAGTTTTGAGATTTTGTGATGTGGGCCATTCTCACTGGGGTTAGATGATATCTCAGGGTTGTTTTGATTTGCATTTCTCTAATATATAGAGATGATGAACATTTTTTCATGTGTTTGTTAGCAATTCCTCTGTCGTCTTTAGAGAAAGTTCTATTCATGTCTCTTGCCCATTGATATAAGGGATTGTTGGCTTTTTTCATGTGGATTAATTTGAGTTCTCTATAGATCCTAGTTATCAAGCTTTTGTCTAATTGAAAACATGCAAATATCCTTTCCCATTGTGTAGGTTGTCTCTTTGCTTTGGTTATTGTCTCCTTAGCTATACAGAAGCTTTTCAGTTTAATGAAGTCCCATTAGTTTATTTTTGTTGTTGTTGCAATTGCCATGGCAGTCTTCTTCATAAAGTCTTTCCCCAGGCCAATATCTTCCAGTGTTTTTCCTATGCTTTCTTGGAGGACTTTTATTGTTTCATGCCTTAAGTTTAAGTCCTTTACCCATCTTGAATCGATTTTTGTGAGTGGGGAAAGGTGTGGGTCCAGTTTCAGTCTTTAACATGTAGACATCCAGTTCTCCCAACACCATTTATTGAATAGGGAGTCTTTCCCCCAAGGTATGTTCTTGTTTGGTTTATCAAAGATTAGGTGGTTGTAAAATGTTAGTTTCATTTCTTGGTGTTCGATTCGATTCCAAGTGTCTATGTCTCTGTTTTTGTGCCAGTACCATGCTGTCTTGAGCACTATGGCTTTGTAGTACAGACTAAAATCTGGTATGCTGATGCCCCCAGCTTTATTTTTGTTACAGAGAATTGCCTTAGCTATACAGGGTTTTTTCCGGTTCCATACAAAACGCAGAATCATTTTTTCCAAATCTTGAAAGTACGATGTTGGTATTTTGATAGGAATGGCATTGAATAGGTAGATTGCTTTGGGAAGCATAGACATTTTAACAATGTTGATTCTTCCCATCCATGAGCATGGTATGTTCTTCCATTTGTTAATATCCTCTGCTATTTTCTTTCTGAGGATTTCATAATTTTCTTTATAGAGGTCCTTCACCTCCTTCGTTAGGTATATTCCTAGGTATTTCATTTTCTTTGAGACTATGGTGAAGGGAGTTGTGTCCTTAATTAGCTTCTCATCTTGACTGTTATTGGTGTACACAAAGGCTACTGACTTGTGGACATTGATTTTATGTCCTGAAACATTACTGTATTTTTTGATGACTTCTAGGAGTCTTGTGGTTGAGTCTTTGGGGTTCTCTAAGTATAAGATCATGTCGTCAGCAAAGAGGAAGAGTTTGACCTCCTCTGCTCCCATTTGGATTCCCTTTATTTCCTTGTCTTGCCTAATTGTATTGGCTAGAACTTCCAGCACTACGTTGAATAGTAAAGGTGACAGAGGACAACCTTGTCTGGTTCCAGTTCTAAGAGGAAAAGCTTTCAGTTTTACTCCATTCAGTAAAATATTGGCTGTGGATTTGTCATAGATAGCTTCAATCAGTTTTAGAAATGTGCCACCTATGCCTATACTCTTCAGTGTTCTAATTAGAAAAGGATGCTGGATTTTATCAAATGCTTTTTCTGCATCTATTGAGAGGATCATGTGATCTTTATTTTTGCCTCTGTTAATACAATGGATAATGTTTATAGACTTGCGTATGTTAAACCAGCCTTGCATCCCTGGGATGAAGCCTACTTGATCATGATGAATGACTTTTTTGATGATAAGCTGTAATCTATTGGCTAGGATTTTGTTGAGAATTTTTGCGTCTACGTTCATGAGTGAGATTGGTCTGAAATTCTCCTTTTTGTTTGGGTCTTTTCCTGGTTTTGGTATCAGGGTGATGTTTGCTTCATAGAATGTGTTGGGGAAGATTCCTTCTTCCTCAGTTTTTTGGAATAATTTCTGCAGTACAGGAATAAGCTCTTCCTTGAAGGTTTGATAGAATTCTGGAGTGAAGCCATCTGGACCAGGGCATTTTTTGGTTGGAAGATTTTTTATTGTTTCTTTGATCTCAGTGCTTGAAATTGGTCTGTTCAGGAACTCTATTTCTTCCTGGCTGAGTCTAGGGAGAGGGTGTGATTCCAAATATTGATCCATTTCTTTCACATTGTCAAATTTCTGGGCATAGAGTTTCTGGTAGTATTCAGAGATGATCTCTTGTATCTCTGTGGGATCAGTTGTTATTTCCCCTTTATCATTTCTGATTGAGGTTACTAGAGATTTTACTTTTCTATTCCTCATTAGTCTGGCCAATGGTTTATCTATTTTATTTATTTTTTCAAAAAACCAACTCCTTGTTTCATTAATTTTCTGAATGATTCTTTTGTTTTTAATTTCATTGATCTCTGATTTGATTTTGGATATTTCTTTTCTTCTACTGAGTTTAGGCTTAGATTGTTCTCCTTTTCCAATTCCATAAGATCTCTTGTGAGATTGTTGATGCGCTCTCTTTCTGTTTTTCGAATGTAGGCATCTAAAGCAATGAATTTTCCTCTCAAAACTGCTTTTGCAGTATCCCACAGGTTTTGGTAGCTTGTGTCTTCATTGTTGTTATGCTCAAGGAAGTTAATGATTTCCTGTTTTATTTCTTCCTTCACCCATATGTTATTCAACAGAAGATTGTTTAGTTTCCATGCCTTTGGGTGGAGTCGAGCATTTTTGTTAGAGTTGAGATCCACCTTTAGTGCCTTATGGTCTGAGAAGATACAAGGTAAAATTTCAATTCTTTTGATTCTGTTGATAATTGTTTTGTGTCCCAGGATATGATCAATTTTGGAGAATGTTCCATGGGGTGATGAGAAGAATGTATATTCTTTATCTTTGGGATGGAGTGTTCTGTATGCATCTATCAAGCACAGTTGTTCTAGGGTCTCATTTAAGTCTCTTATATCCTTGTTTAATTTCTGTTTAGAGGATCTGTCCAGCTCTGTAAGAGGAGTGATAAGGTCCCCTGTTATTATGGTATTATCAGATATCATATTGCTCAGACTGAGTAAGGTCTGTTTCAAGAATCTGGGAGCATTTAAATTGGGTGCATAGATATTTAGAATTGAAATGTCTTCTTGTTGTATTTTTCCCTTGACCAATATAAAGTGACCATCTTTGTCTTTATTGACTTTAGTTGCTTTAAATCCACATGAATCTGAAAATAAGATTGCAACTCCTCTTTTCTTCTGAATTCCATTTGCCTGAAAAATTGTCTTCCAACCCTTGACTCGGAGCTTTAATTTGTCTTTTGAAGCCAGGTGTGTTTCTTGCAGACAGCAAATGGATGGCTTGTGTTTTTTAATCCAGTCAACCAATCTATGTCTCTTCAGTGGGGAATTCAAGCCATTAACATTTATTGAGATAATTGATAAGTGTGGTAGTATTCTATTCGTCTTATTTGGTGAGAGTCCATTGCTTAGTTTTATCTTTTGCATCAGTGTGGAGGTTTGGTTCTGTCCTTTAATTTCTGAGTTCTTACTTTGCTGCTGATCCATTGTGGTGGTCAGTGTGCAGAACAGGTTGAAGTATTTCCTGTAGAGCTGGTCTTGTTGTGGCGAATTTCCTCAATGTTTGTATATCAGTAAATGATTTGATTTCTCTGTCAATTTTGAAGCTTAGCTTAGCAGGGTACAGAATTCTGGGCTGGAAATTGTTCTGTTTAAGTAGATTAAAGGTAGATGACCATTGTCTTCTTGCTTGGAAAGTTTCATTAGAGAAGTCTGTGGTCACTCTGATGGATTTGCCCCTGTAGGTCAACTGGCGCTTACTCCTGGCAGCTTGCAGAATCTTTTCTTTTGTCTTGACTTTGGACAGGTTCATCACAATGTGTCTTGGAGAAGCTTGTTTAGAGTTGAGGCAACCTGGGGTCCGATAGCCCTCTGAAAGCAGTGTGTCAGAATCTTTGGTGATATTTCGGAAATTTTCTTTTATAATATTCTCTAGTATGGCTCCATTCCTCTGGGGCATTTTTCTTCCCCTTCTGGAATTCCTATAACTCGTATGTTGGAACTCTTCATAAAGTCCCATAATTCTGACAGTGAACGTTCTGCTTTCTCTCTCTTCTTTTCTGCCTCCTTTACTATCTGAGTTATCTCAAAAACTTTGTCTTCTACCTCTGAAATTCTTTCTTCTGCATGGTCTAACCTGTTGCTGATACTTTCCATTGCATCTTTAAGTTCCCTGATTGACTGTTTCATTTCCTTCAGCTCTGCTATATCCTTTTTATATTCTTCATATCGTTCATCTCTGATTTGATTCTGTTTTTGGATTTCCTTTTGGTTATTTTCCACTTTATTAGCAGTTTCTTTCATTGTTTCCATCATTTCTTTCATTGTTTTCAACATGTGTATTCTAAATTCCCTTTCTGTCATTCCTAACATTTCTGTATAGGTGGAATCCTCTGCAGTAGCTACCTCATGGTCCCTTGGCGGGGTTGTTCTGGACTGGTTCTTCATGTTGCCTGGAGTTTTCTGCTGATTCTTCCTCATGGGTGATTTCTTTTATCTGTTTCCTTGCCCTAATTTTCCTTTCACTTCCTCTTGCTCTTGCCTGTGGAAGTTGCGGGTGGGTTTAGATGGATTGAACACACGCGACCACTTGCCGGTTTTCCACTGTTTTAGTCCTCCTCTTGGGGTCCAGAAGTCTCTCGCTGACTCCCTGTATCCTCTCAGGGGTGATGGTAGGCAGATCCCACCAGCCAGAGATGCCTGGAGTCCTATATCCCCAGACTCACGGTGCCCAGATGCAAGGAAGCTGTTACTCGGCTGCCATCTTGCTCCGCCTCTGCTTTCATTTTCTTAATTTATTTTATTTATTTATCTTTTTTTTGAGATAGAGTGTCACTCTGTTGCCCAGGATAGAGTGCTCTAACGTCAGCCTACCTCATAACAACCTGAGACTCCTAGCTTCAAGCAATCTTCTTGCTTCAGCCTCCCAATTAGTGGGAACTATAGGCATGGGCCACCACCATGCCTGGCTAATTTTTCTATTTTTAGTAGAGACAGGGTCTCACTCTTGCTCAGGCTGATCTTGAACTCGAGCTCCAGAGATCCGCCCATCTCAGCTGCCCATAGTGCTAGCATTACAGGTGTGAGCCACCTTGCCTAGACTCCTGCTTCTGTTTTGAAAGTCTCCCTCCATCTGGGAAAGGTGGTCCTCCCTGCAGCACGCATGAGTACTGTGGGCTCGCCTGGCTACTCAGATCATCTCCCCAACGCAGGGCTCATACCCTTACTCATTTCTCCAAAGTCCCTTTGCCACAGAAGGTAATGTAACTGTAATGTAACCATTCACAGGTTCTGGGGACAAAGAAGCAAGCAGCTTTGAGGGGCCATCATCCTGGAACATTATACATGGAACAGACTTCCAATCCTGGAGGAGCTTTACGGAGGGCTTGGGCAGAAGAATTCCATTCACTGAGGTGAGAGGGAAGGAGGATATTGTGTCCTTGCATACCACCAGCTGACAATATTCCCTGAACGCATCCTCACCATTTAATGTTCTACAGATAAATGTAACACACCTACAGAAAACCACATGAAGCAAATGGTCTAACGTGCTATTAGGAAACAAACCCCTTTGTAACCACAGCTTCTTCCCAAACTTCATCTCCTCCCTCTGCAGAATTCCTTCTTTTCTCTCTGTGTGGGCATACAAGTACGCATCCCCACTCACTAGTTTGCTTTCACCTGTTGGATTTATTTTAATGTATTTTTTAGATTAACCTATAGGTTCGATATCCACCTCTCTATTTTTCTTAGCAGTCCTGGTGGAGGAAGCTGGATCTTTCACCCTTTCGAGAGGCCGTGGTCTGGATTTTGCTGATTGCATTCCCAGTATAGTTGGACGCCTTCTCTGTCCCCTGTGTTTCCTGTAATTTGGTGGTTGGATCCAAAATATCTTCATTGTGTCATTTCCTTGCTCAGAAAACTATCAGCTTCCCTAAACTCCTCCTCTTGGCTCTCAGAGGGCATGTGTAGGTCATGAATGGAGGTGGGCTTTGCCTCTGCGGGCAAAGAAAGTGTCCTCACTTCCCTTGACCCATGAGGTGTGTGTGGGGTGAGGGGTCCACGGGAAGGTGCCCTCATTCCCACGAAGACAGCATGCTCGTTTCCTCCTCGGGTTCTCTCTCCTGCCCTGCTGCTGACAATCAAAAACAATTTAAAGTTCGATCATTTTTATTTTTCAGGGAAGCAGCCTTCAAGTTTTAAAGTTACGATGTGTAATGTCTTCTACCACAAAACCCATACTATGGGGGTATGATTTTTACCCTTAATTGAGGGTAAAAAATGTCTCTCTTCTTACCCTCAATTAAGTTCAACTTTATAGTGTTACTTCATCTGTTTTTCTTTCATTCAGACAATTAGTGCATAGTTTTTACCTGAAGTGCAAATCATAATTCAGAGCTAGAAGCCGGCAAATTGTATTGATTGAACATAAAAGACACCTCACTTTTGGGGATGTGTGTATGAATGTTAGCTCTTTGTAGTGGTGATTTTTTAAAGACAGAGAGTCTCACATGTCGCCCTCAGTAGAGTGCTGTAGCATCACAGCTCACAGCAACCTCAAACTCCTGGGCTCAAGCGATTTTCTTATCTCAGCCAAGTAGCTAGGACTACAGGCACCCACCATAATGCCCAGCTATTGTTTTTTTTTTTTTTAAGAGACGAGGTCACGCTCTTGCTCAGGCTGGTCTCAAACCTGTAAACTTAGGCAATCCACCCACCTCGGCCTCCCAGAGTGCTAGGATTACAGGCGTGAGCCACTGCTCCCAGCCTATAGTAGTGATTTTTTTTTTTTTTCAAAGAGGAATGCTATTAGTCACTGAGAGAGGGCTTTCTCACCTGCCCCCTCTTGAATCTGAAGAGAGCGTGAGCAGGTACTTTGTAGTTTGGGTGAGAACCAATGATGCCACCTTAAGACTCATGCTGTCTGTTCTCCTTGTGCTAAGGGAGATAAAGTGATGAAGCACGGACACCTGCCGGTCCCCCAGGACTTGTTCTGAAACTTAGAGTGAATTCTTAAAGAGCGCTCTCTTGGTGTCTCGCAGCGAAGGCTCACAACCAGAGAGGAATGGGAAGCGTGGAATGGCAAGGATGAAAAGCCAGAATTTTAAGAATATTCCCTTCCGGGAACACTTTTACACTGCTGGTGTGACTGCAAACTAGTACAACCTTTCTGGAAGGAAGTATGGAGAAACCTCAAAGCACTCAAGCTAGACCTCCCATTTGATCCTGCAATCCCATTATTGGGCATCTACCCAGAAGGAAAAAAATCCTTTTATCATCAGGACACTTGTACCAGACTGTTTATTGCAGCTCAATTTACAATCGCCAAAATGTGGAAACAGCCTAAATGCCCACCAACCCAGGAATGGATTAACAAACTGTGGTATATGTATACCATGGAATACTATTCAGCCATTAAAAAAAATGGAGACTTGGGTGGCGCCTGTGGCTCAAGGGGTAGGGCGCCGGTCCCATCTGCCGGAGGTGGCGGGTTCAAACCCAGCCCCGGCCAAAAAAAAGGACTTAAAAAAAAAATGGAGACTTTACATCCTTCGTATTAACCGGGATGGAAGTGGAAGACATTATTCTTAGTAAAGCATCACAAGAATGGAGCAGCATGAATCCTACGTACTCAATTTTGATATGAGGACAATTAATGACAATTATGGTTATGGGGGGGAACAGAAAGAGGGACGGAGGGATGGGGGTGGGGCCTTGGTGTGTGTTACACTTTATGGGGGCAAGACATGATTGCAAGAGGGACTTTACCTAACAATTGCAATCAGTGTAACCTGGCTTATTGTACCCTCAATGAATCCCCAACAATAAAAAAAAAAAAAAGGAATATTCCCTTCCAGATAGAGGCGTCACAATTTGCTCACTGACTCTGGTTGCTCTCAATACAATCAGCTGAAAGCTTCCATATTTTTTCCTAGTTTTTCTCATTATCATCATGGCCGAGTGGGGGGTCTGGAAACAATCTGGGCATCCGTTTGGAAGTTAAGAGAAATCACATTTTCTTCAACCAAGGGAAACAGTCCCAGTGGCTATCAAATGTGCAGGCTAACCTTCTGTAACTGCTCAGAATTACTGAAGAAAGGAGCATGGAACTGGCAAAAGGGTGTAGTTTCTCTAATTTGGTGGGGAGGCTGCCTGGGGAATCACTCAATGGAGATGTTTGTACCAAGACCAAGTGCCCTGTGCAGCCAGGGCTAAGCAGTGAGTCACTGTGGACATCAGCAGCTGATGGAGCCCCAGCAGCTTACTTACTGCCCAGGTCTCCTCCCCATCAGGACCCCAGGCCCCACTTCATCCTATCGCCCTTCACAACTTCCCCTCCTACCGACCCTACAGTATCATTTTACCCTGGTGTCACTAATATACACATATTCCCAGTGTGATTTGCCTTAGACCCTGAAACCTCTAAATCCCTGTGCTATTCAAAGACTGATTCCTAAGTAGAGAAGAAGCAAGGTGACACTCCAGCAAATTCCTTTTTTTACCCTGTTAGTATAAGCAGAGGGGAAAAATGGATGTCGTTGAAGAAATTGGTCTACAACTTGCACTAATTTAGGAAACACTGACATAACTTAAAAGTAGGTACTGTTGCTTAATTCGAATTATTGTAGCAGACACTGTGACTGCCCCACATCGGCCCTACAGGCCAGCCACAGCTCTGTTGGACAGCCCCCCCCCCCCAACGGCCTCAAATGCTGATGGTTTACCATCTCAAGCCCTGGGTGGCTCTCACTGGGGGCTGTCTCTGGCCACAGGTGTGCTTGTCCCTCAGGTGGGGTCAGGGCTGAAGTGCCAGGTAGTTAACCCTCCATGAACGCCCCTGTGTGCCCTGTTGATAAATGCCCCAGCTTTTATGCTGAAGTGTGTTTGACATAGTCTCTAAGAGATGCCTCAGCAGGACTGAGCCCCAGCTGCCCACAGCCAGGCCCCACTGATGATCTTTCTGTTTTTCCCCCTCACATCTAATCCCCATCCTCGCTTTCTGGGACACCCACTGGATTGGTTTGCTTGGGCTGTCATAACAAAGAACCCCACATGGGGGGCCGTAAATGACCTATGTTTATTTTCTCACAGTTCTGGAGGTCCAATGTCAAGGTGCTGGCAGGTCTGGTTTCTGCCGAGGCCTCGCTCCTTGGCTTGCAGACAGCCGGGGTCTCACCACATGCTCACATGGTCTTTCCTCTATGCACACATGCTCTTGTTTTCTGTTCCTCTCCTTACAGAAATGCTGGTCCTATTGAAATAGGGTCCTCCAACCTTCTGACTTTATTTGACTTTATTTACCTCTTTAAAGACTGTGATTCTCTACATATTATCACCTCGAGGATTGGGCTTTAACATATAAATTGTTATAAATTAGGGCTTTACCATATAAATTTGTCATGGACAAAATTTAGTCCGTAACACCTCTATGCAAATCCTTATCCCAGGGTTGGAACCAAATCTAAAACAGCTCTCTATCAATCTAAGGTTGTTATAAAGAATACACACACACACCTGGTTTGGCAAAGCAAGTATTCTTCCTACCCGAAGATGCCACAGAGTATCCCAAGCCAGATTCCCTGCAGCCTTGAATTGTACGACTTGAGAATGAAAGTGGGTGGGAGGGGAGTGGCATTTTTTCCTTAAAAGAGTATACATTTTGATAATGTTGATTCTTCCCAGCCATGAGCATGGTATGTTTTTCCATTTGTTAACATTTTCAGCTATTTCTTTTCTTAGAGTTTCATAGTCCTCTTTATAGAGATCTTTCACGTCTTTTGTTAGGTAAATTCCCAAATATTTCATCTTCTTTGGCACTACTGTGAATGGGATAGAGTCCTTAACTGCTTTTTCAATTTGACTGTTGTTGGTGTATATAAAGGCTACCGATTTATGGATGTTGATTTTGTAACCTGAGACGCTGCTGTATTCCTTGATCACTTCTAGGAGTTTTGTAGTAGAGTCCCTAGTGTTTTCCAGATACACAATCATATCATCTGCGAAGAGCGAGAGTTTGATTTCTTCTGACCCTATACGGATACCCTTGATCGCCTTTTCTTCCCTAATTGCGGTGGCTAAAACTTCCATTACAATGTTGAAAAGCAATGGAGACAATGGGCAGCCTTGTCTGGTTCCTGATCTGAGTGGAAATGATTCCAATTTAACTCCATTCAATATGATATTGGCTGTGGGTTTGCTGTAGATAGCCTCTATCAGTTTAAGAAAAGTCCCTTCTAGACCAATTTTCTTGAGTGTTCTGATCATGAAGGGATGCTGGATATTATCAAAAGCTTTTTCTGCATCAATTGAGAGAATCATATGGTCTTTGTTTTTTAATTTGTTTATGTGCTGAATTATATTTATAGATTTACGTATATTGAACCAGCCTTGAGACCCTGGGATAAAACCAACTTGGTCATGATGTATAATTTGTTTGATGTGTTGCTGGATTCTGTTTGTTAGGATCTTGTTGAGCCCAAGTGCCCATTGATCCACGAATGGATTAATAAATTGTGGTATATGTATACCATGGAATACTATGCAGCCTTAAAGAAAGATGGAGACTTTACCTCTTTCATGTTTACATGGATGGAGCTGGAACATATTCTTCTTAGTAAAGTATCCCAAGAATGGAAGAAAAAGTACCCAATGTACACAGCCCTACTATGAAACTAATTTGGGACTCTCACATGAAAGCTATAACCCAGCTACAACTTAACAATAGGGGGAAGTGGGAAAGGGGGTGGGGTGGGTAGAAGGAGGGGGATCGGTGGGATCACACCTGTGGTGCATCTTACAGGGGTATTTGCGAAACTTGGTAAATGTAGAATGTAAATGTTTTGGCACAGTAACTGAGATAACGCCAGAAAGGCTATGTTAACCACTGTGATAAAAATGTGTCAAATGGCTTATGAAGCGAGTGTATGATGCCCCATGATCATATCAATGTATACAGTTATGATTTAATAAAAAGAAAAAAAAAGAGTATACATATGGATTCAAGAGTTTTGCTTTCTCTGCACCCAGTTCCTTTCTGCCCCTAATTACCATTGTTCTACACAAAGGCAGCCGGGTGCACAGCTTGACTGATAGGAAGAAACTCAGGAGACCATCACCCAAGAGAGTTCCGTCTGGGGGTCCTCATGTACTGGGTTTCTTGGCACTTACCTAAGCAGCTCAGGGATAGATATTTCAGGTTCCTTTCATGGGGACTAATTTCAGATTGTTCCTCACTGTGAGGGGTTCCAGAACCGGCATTCCTCCCACAGTGGGGTCTGGACAAATCTCACATTTTGCATCTGCACACACTACTATTTTTCAATATAAGGGATCGGGCAGTGATGGATATAACACAAATCCATTTTGCAGGGTTGCTGATTGTGCTTTTAGCCACATGTTTTTTTGTTTGTTTTTTTTTTATTGTTGGGGATTCATTGAGGGTACAATAAGCCAGGTTACACTGATTGCATTTGTTAGGTAAAGTCCCTCTTGCAATCATGTCTTGCCCCCATAAAGTGTGACACACACCAAGGCCCCACCCACCTCCCTCCTTCCCTCTTTCTGTTCCCCCCCATAACCATAATTGTCATTAATTGTCCTCATATCAAAATTGAGTACATAGGATTCATGCTTCTCCATTCTTGTGATGCTTTACTAAGAATAATGTCTTCCACGTCCATCCAGGTTAATACGAAGGATGTAAAGTCTCCATTTTTTTTAATGGCTGAATAGTATTCTATGGTATACATATACCACAGCTTGTTAATCCATTCCTGGGTTGGTGGGCATTTAGGCTGTTTCCACATTTTGGCAATGGTAAATTGAGCTGCAATAAACAGTCTAGTACAAGTGTCCTTACGATAAAAGGATTTCTTTCCTTCTGGGTAGATGCCCAGTAATGGGATTGCAGGATCAAATGGGAGGTCTAGCTTGAGTGCTTTGAGGTTTCTCCATACTTCCTTCCAGAAAGGTTGTACTAGTTTGCAGTCCCACCAGCAGTGTAAAAGTGTTCCCTTCTCTCCACATCCACGCCAGCATCTGCAGTTTTGAGATTTTGTGATGTGGGCCATTCTCACTGGGGTTAGATGATATCTCAGGGTTGTTTTGATTTGCATTTCTCTAATATATAGAGATGATGAACATTTTTTCATGTGTTTCTTAGCCATTCGTCTGTCGTCTTTAGAGAAAGTTCTATTCATGTCTCTTGCCCATTGATATAAGGGATTGTTGGCTTTTTTCATGTGGATTAATTTGAGTTCTCTATAGATCCTAGTTATCAAGCTTTTGTCTGATTGAAAACATGCAAATATCCTTTCCCATTGTGTAGGTTGTCTCTTTGCTTTGGTTATTGTCTCCTTAGCTATACAGAAGCTTTTCAGTTTAATGAAGTCCCATTAGTTTATTTTTGTTGTTGTTGCAATTGCCATGGCAGTCTTCTTCATGAAGTCTTTCCCCAGGCCAATAACTTCCAGTGTTTTTCCTATGCTTTCTTGGAGGACTTTTATTGTTTCATGCCTTAAGTTTAAGTCCTTTACCCATCTTGAATCGATTTTTGTGAGTGGGGAAAGGTGTGGGTCCAGTTTCAGTCTTTTACATGTAGACATCCAGTTCTCCCAACACCATTTATTGAATAGGGAGTCTTTCCCCCAAGGTATGTTCTTGTTTGGTTTATCAAAGATTAGGTGGTTGTAAAATGTTAGTTTCATTTCTTGGTGTTCAATTCGATTCCAAGTGTCTATGTCTCTGTTTTTGTGCCAGTACCATGCTGTCTTGACCACTATGGCTTTGTAGTACAGACCAAAATCTGGTATGCTGATGCCCCCAGCTTTATTTTTGTTACAGAGAACTGCCTTAGCTATATGGGGTTTTTTCCGGTTCCGTACAAAACACAGAATCATTTTTTCCAAATCTTGAAAGTACGATGTTGGTATTTTGATAGGAATGGCATTGAATAGGTAGATTGCTTTGGGAAGCATAGACATTTTAAGAATGTTGATTCTTCCCATCCATGAGCATGGTATGTTCTTCCATTTGTTAATATCCTCTGCTATTTCCTTTCTGAGGATTTCATAGTTTTCTTTATAGAGGTCCTTCACCTCCTTCGTTAGGTATATTCCTAGGTATTTCATTTTCTTTGAAACTATGGTGAAGGGAGTTGTGTCCTTAATTAGCTTCTCATCTTGACTGTTATTGGTGTACACAAAGGCTACTGACTTGTGGACATTGATTTTATATCCTGAAACATTACTGTATTTTTGGATGACTTCTAGGAGTCTTGTGGTTGAGTCTTTGGGGTTCTCTAAGTATAAGATCATGTCGTCAGCAAAGAGGGAGAGTTTGACCTCCTCTACTCCCATTTGGATTCCTTTTATTTCCTTGTCTTGCCTAATTGTATTGGCTAGAACTTCCAGCACTACGTTGAATAGTAAAGGTGACAGAGGACAACCATGTCTGGTTCCAGTTCTAAGAGGAAAAGCTTTCAGCTTTACTCCATTCAGTAAAATATTGGCTGTGGGTTTGTCATAGATAGCTTCAATCAGTTTTAGAAATGTGCCACCTATGCCTATACTCTTCAGTGTTCTAATTAGAAAAGGATGCTGGATTTTATCAAATGCTTTTTCTGCATCTATTGAGAGGATCATGTGATCTTTATTTTTGCCTCTGTTAATACAATGGATAATGTTTATAGACTTGCGTATGTTAAACCAGCCTTGCATCCCTGGGATGAAGCCTACTTGATCATGATGAATTACTTTTTTGATGATAAGCTGTAATCTATTGGCTAGGATTTTGTTGAGAATTTCGCATCTATGTTCATGAGTGAGATTGGTCTGAAATTCTCCTTTTTGTTTGGGTCTTTTCCTGGTTTTGGTATCAGGGTGATGTTTGCTTCATAGAATGTGTTGGGGAAGATTCCTTCTTCCTCAATTTTTTGGAGTAATTTCTGCAGTACAGGAATAAGCTCTTCCTTGAAGGTTTGATAGAATTCTGGTGTGAAGCCATCTGGACCAGGGCATTTTTTGGTTGGAAGATTTTTTATTGTTTCTTTGATCTCAGTGCTTGAAATTGGTCTCTTCAGGAGCTCTATTTCTTGCTGGCTGAGTCTAGGGAGAGGGTGTGGTTCCAAATATTGATCCATTTCTTTCACATTGTCAAATTTCTGGGCATAGAGTTTCTGGTAGTATTCAGAGATGATCTCTTGTATCTCTGTGGGATCAGTTGTTATTTCCCCTTTATCATTTCTGATTGAGGTTACTAGAGATTTTACTTTTCTATTCCTCGTTAGTCTGGCCAATGGTTTATCTATTTTATTTATTTTTTCAAAAAACCAACTCCTTGTTTCATTAATTTTCTGAATGATTCTTTTGTTTCAATTTCATTGATCTCTGATTTGATTTTGGATATTTCTTTTCTTCTACTGAGTTTAGGCTTCGATTGTTCTTCTTTTTCCAATTCCATGAGATCTCTTGTGAGATTGTTGATGTGCTCTCTTTCTGTTTTTCGAATGTAGGCATCTAAAGTGATGAATTTTCCCCTCAAAACTGCTTTTGCAGTATCCCACAGGTTTTGGTAGCTTGTGTCTTCATTGTTGTTATGCTCAAGGAAGTTAATGATTTCCTGTTTTATTTCTTCCTTCACCCATCTGTTATTCAACAGAAGATTGTTTAGTTTCCATGCCTTTGGGTGGGGTCGAGCATTTTTGTTAGAGTTGAGTTCCACCTTCAGTGCCTTATGGTCTGAGAAGATACAAGGTAAAATTTCAATTCTTTTGATTCTGTTGATAATTGTTTTGTGTCCCAGGATATGATCAATTTTGGAGAATGTTCCATGGGGTGATGAGAAGAATGTATATTCTTTATCTTTGGGATGGAGTGTTCTATATGCGTCTATCAAGCACAGTTGTTCTAGGGTCTCATTTAAGTCTCTTATATCCTTATTTAATTTCTGTTTAGAGGATCTGTCCAGCTCTGTAAGAGGAGTGTTAAGGTCCCCTGTTATTATGGTATTATCAGATATCATCTTGCTCATACTGAGTAAGGTCTGTTTCAAGAATCTGGGAGCATTTAAATTGGGTGCATAGATATTTAGAATTGAAATGTCTTCTTGTTGTATTTTTCCCTTGACCAATATAAAGTGACCATCTTTGTCTTTTTTGACTTTAGTTGCTTTAAATCCACATGAATCTGAAAATAAGATTGCAACTCCTCTTTTCTTCTGAATTCCATTTGCCTGAAAAATTGTCTTCCAACCCTTGACTCGGAGCTTTAATTTGTCTTTTGAAGCCAGGTGTGTTTCTTGCAGACAGCAAATGGATGGCTTGTGTTTTTTAATCCAGTCAACCAATCTATGTCTCTTCAGTGGGGAATTCAAGCCATTAACATTTATTGAGATAATTGATAAGTGTGGTAGTATTCTATTCGTCTTATTTGGTGAGAGTCCATTGCTTAGTTTTATCTTTTGCATCAGTGTGGAGGTTAGGTTCTGTCCTTTAATTTCTGAGTTCTTACTTTGCTGCTGATCCATTGTGGTGGTCAGTGTGCAGAACAGGTTGAAGTATTTCCTGTAGAGCTGGTCTTGTTGTGGCGAATTTCCTCAATGTTTGTATATCCGTAAATAATTTGATTTCTCCGTCAATTTTGAAGCTTAGCTTAGCAGGGTACAGAATTCTGGGCTGAAAATTGTTCTGTTTAAGTAGATTAAAGGTAGATGACCATTGTCTTCTTGCTTGGAAAGTTTCATTAGAGAAGTCTGTGGTCACTCTGATGGATTTGCCCCTGTAGGTCAACTGGCGCTTACTCCTGGCAGCTTGCAGAATCTTTTCTTTTGTCTTGACTTTGGACAGGTTCATCACAATGTGTCTTGGAGAAGCTCGGTTAGAGTTGAGGCGACCTGGGGTCCGATATCCCTCTGAAAGCAGTGTGTCAGAATCTTTGGTGATATTTGGGAAGTTTTCTTTTATAATATTCTCTAGTATGGCTTCCATTCCTCTGGGGCATTCTTCTTCCCCTTCTGGAATTCCTATAACTCGTATGTTGGAATGCTTCATAAAGTCCCATAATTCTGACAGTGAACGTTCTGCTTTCTCTCTCTCCTTTTCTGCCTCTTTTACTATCTGAGTTATCTCAAAAACTTTGTCTTCTACCTCTGAAATTCTTTCTTCTGCATGGTCTAACCTGTTGCTGATACTTTCCATTGCATCTTTAAGTTCCCTGATTGACTGTTTCATTTCCTTCAGCTCTGCTATATCCTTTTTATATTCTTCATATCGTTCATCTCTGATTTGATTCTGTTTTTGGATTTCCTTTTGGTTATTTTCCACTTTATTAGCAGTTTCTTTCATTGTTTCCATCATTTCTTTCATTGTTTTCAACATGTGTATTCTAAATTCCCTTTCTGTCATTCCTAACATTTCTGTATAGGTGGAATCCTCTGCAGTAGCTACCTCATGGTCCCTTGGCGGGGTTGTTCTGGACTGGTTCTTCATGTTGCCTGGAGTTTTCTGCTGATTCTTCCTCATGGGTGATTCTTTTATCTGTTTCCTTGCCCTAATTTTCCTTTCACTTCCTCTTGCTCTTTAAGTTCTCGTGCCTGTGGAAGTTGTGGGCGGGTTTAGACGGATTGAACACGCGTGACCACTTGCCGGTTTTTAGTCCTCCTCTTGGGGTCCAGAAGTCTCTCGCTGACTCCCTGTATCCTCTCAGGGGTGATGGTAGGCAGATCCCACCAGCCAGAGATGCCTGGAGTCCTATCTCCCCAGACTCATGGTGCCCAGATGAAAGGAAGCTGTTACTCAGCTGCCATCTTGCTCTGCCTCTGTGGCACTCAACATTCTACATGTGCCAAGCTAAACCGAATCATCCCATTACCCCACCTTCTCCTGTGTTCTCTATTGACTGACATCGCCTCCCTTGCAACTGCTTAAGCCAAAAATCTGGGAGTAATTCAGCCACATGTTTTTTAATCAGAGGATATTTAAACTACACATGACCACCAACATGTAAAAGTCTTCCAAAAAGTTGTGTTTAGGTAAAAAGGGATCCTCCTACACAAAATTCTGGGGTCATTGTTCTCATCCTGTAACAGAGAAATGTTTCTAACTACAGGGTTTGAGAACAGAATCTGTAACCTTCTTCCTGTCCATGGCTCCTCGGCCCTAGAATAGTTTCCTTAACCAGAATGGCCTGTGCCAATGGTTCTTCTGCTCTAGCTATTCTTATCCCCCGCTGTTCTCTGTCTTGTGATCTTCTCCTGCCAATATTTGTCACTTCCCATATGCTTTACTCCCTCCTGTAACTACCATTTCATTCAAAAGCCTTCTTAACCCCACCCACATGTAGTCTTAGCAGATTTAAAGACCTTCACCTAAATACAGGGATGAAGAATTAGACTAGGGGAGATTCACACAAAATAGTGTATTAATTCTTAAAGGTCAGCAGCGCCCGGCGTGGCAGGCACAGTCAGTACCAGTCTTATCCCCTTGGAATGCACAATTCCCTGCTCACGGAACTAACAACTGTCCCCACCTACATGCTTTGCCCTCAGGCTCTGTCTGGCCAAAACAGTCTGTTCTACTGGAGGGCAAGGCAAGGCAGAAGTGGGAGGACATTTATATCTCCTGGACTCACCCTGACCAATGACCAGGGTGGTTTATTGATAAACACCCCAGCCACTTCCTCCCTGGGGGAACCCTGAGATGAGCGTACTATGCTGCCAAAGGTAGAGTGCCAAGTGTCCACCGTAGTAACTTGCTCCGTAACAAACGTTATTATGCATTGTCTTCCTTCCCAAATTGACCTTCTTGTACTCCAATCCTTGTCTCAGAGATTGCTTATAGGGGAACCCACCTTAAGATATCCTGGAAAGTGTTTTACCCTTGCATATTTTAGCCTCTTTCTAAATTAAAGAAGAGGACATTTTGGTTATTATCTAGTACTGCTCAGGTTTATAATTTCATTACCTGGAGTTGACATTTACATAGATGTGACCTACACAAGCCACTTTAACTTCTCTGTGCCTCAGTTTCTTTATGGGAAACTAAAAGTTTGTAGTAAAACAGTGATTTCCAAAACATGAAATTCCTTTGAAGTACTTGAAGCATTCTCCAGAGAAAAGGGAAATCTGAACGTGAAACGGCCCTTATAGAATCATTCAAATTAAATTACAAAATTGCAGGTGAAGGGGAAGAATACACCATTGGGTAGTGGGAGACAGTTCTCCATGGGTGTCTACTGTGTCTGCTCATCTTGCGAGCAGAGGCACTGGCAACCTCTATTTCAGACTGTCTTTTAAAAAATGTTGTATAGCAAGAAGCCGTGGAAAATAGAGATAGTGTCTCTCAACAGGCTAGGCGTTTGTATTGCCCTGTGTAATAAAGATAACGTTTCTCTTCTTTGCAATGATTCAGCAGGTTTGTTTGCTTGTAGCTCATCATAAGATATTAAAATTCCCTGACCTCTGAGCTCTTCAGTAGTGATAGAAACTCAGCTATGTATACGATATCTCCCTGGGCATCTCTGTCGTATGCCCTTGGGACTTAGGAGGCAGAAAAACCAAAGTGGACAGGAGACTCATGTTATGCTGTGAGGAATAAAACTCTTTGTCTTTGACCCAGGAATATCCTGTCTTCTATGCAGCATTCATGAAACTAAGGCAAAAACATTTTAGCTAACAAGTCAGGTAAGCTCTCAGACCCTTCACAGTACTTAATATTCAAAAAATATTCTTGAAGGCTGTGCCATTGGTGTTACCAATAAAATGTATGCTGAGAGGAGGTTTTTGTACAATACAGTCATCATCATTCTCTACCAATGTAATCTAAACTAAAATCTGAGTGCAGATCAAAGGTTCTTAAATAACTGGCTCACTTAAAAAAAAAAGAAGAAGTTAGCTGATGACTCCGTACTGAATCTCCGAGTCAAAGCATTCTATAATAGACATACCCTTATTTGACAATGTGAATGTTACTTTCTTTGCATTATTATTATTATTGCTTAATATTTTGATGTAGCAGTTGTCTGATTCCTTTTCTGAATGTATTTATGTTCGTTTGTTCTTTACGAGGTTTTTGTTTCTAGTCCTTATCTTAAATATTGTTATTGTTATTAAATTTAAAAATAAATAAATAAATAATAAATAAAATAATTGGCTCGAAGACTGAGATTAATGAGATCTTTACAGTTCAAATAGACAAGTTTATAGATATTGGTGATTTCTCCTTCCTGATTGTTTTTGTGTCTGTCCTTGCAGGCAAAAATAAGGAATACTTATCACTTTATAAAACACTCACCATAGACCTAACAGAAGAACATTTTAACTGCTTGGAAATCAAATACCAGGTTCAGCACCCATAGCTCAGCGGTTAGGGCGTCAACTACATACACCGAGGCTGGCGGGTTCAAACCCAGCCCAGCACTAGCAAATATTAATGACAACTACAACAATAAAATAGCCAGGCATTGTGGTGGGCACCCTAGTCCCAGCTACTTGAGAGGCTGAGGCAAGAGAATCGCTTAAGCCCAAGAGTCTGAGGTTGTTCTGAGCTATGACACCATGGCATTTTAGGGAAGGCAACGTAGTGAGACTCTGTCTCAAAAAAAAAAAAAAAAGAAAAGACACCAAATACCACAAACAACTTTATAAAATTGTAGCAATGTCTATAAACTAAAAACTATTCACATACAAATTATTGGCAATGTGTATGTACGAATGATATTTGCATAGCAAGCCCTGCCTGTTACAAAAAAGGCAACTTTGTTTCCTAAGGGTTGGAGTATGCCATACAAATTGACCACTTTATTTAAGGATTGTCTTCACTTTGCAAACTTTCAGTTATTTAGAATGATAAATGTGGCAAATTCCAGAATTTACTTTTCATACTGAAGTTCACTGATTATACAGAGGTGAGGCATCAACATGACTACTTCAAATGAGACAGAAAATTACTATTGAATAGAAGCACCTTTAGCTAAAACTCACAGAGCTTGGTTGCTTTCTTTAGCATATCTTGATGATATTTTTTAAGAACTATATTTGGCAATGGAAGGCCCCTATGTTACGAGGCCTAAAATTACAGCTTAAATGTCAGCAATGAATCTGAAAGCTAAAGTTTTGACTCAACATACAAAACAAATAAATTAGATGGTTTAGAAACTTTAAAATTACTATCCAACAAAGAACGATGTATTACTGTATCTGAATTTTGAAATGTTAATATGGTTTTATATTTTATATTGTTCAAAGATACATTTGACAAGTATCTTCTGCCCAGTGATAATAAAACTGACTGAAGAATTTTACTTCAGGTTTAACAGCTATCAGTTGAAAAACAGTACCATTTACATGATTTTGTTAAATGCAATGTGCCTTACTATTTCTCTTTCTTTCTTTTTATCCTACACCTCCCTTCCTCCCTTCTTTTCTCTCTTTCTCTCTCTCCCTCCCTCCCTCTCTTTCTTTCTCTCTTTCTTTCTTTTCACAGAGTCTCATGGCACTCTACCAAGGGCATCACAGCTCACCGCAACCTCAAACTCTTGGGCTCAAGTGATCCTCTTGCCTCAGCCTCCCAAATAGCTGGGACTATGGGCAGCCACCACAAAGCCCAGTTTTTCTTAGTTTTTTTTTTTGGTTGTTGTTGTTTGTTTGTTTGTTTTTTGTAGAGGTGGGGTCTCACTCTTGCTCAGGCTGGTCTTGAACTCCTGAGCTCAAGCAATCCACCTGCCTCGGCCTCACAGAGTGCGAGGACCGCGAGGACCGTAATGTGAGCCACTGCAGTCAGCCCACTATTTCTTCACTAAGTTTCTGACTTAGTTTAATAGACAGGCATCCAGATTACAAGATAAACTGTTGTTATAACTTTTACTAATTGAACTATTTGTCTTTATGAATTACAATTGTTTCAATACTCCATGAGCTTACTGAAGGGAGTTTAAGACTATACCTGATATCTGTAAGTCACAATTCCTAAATTTTGTATTCATGTTACTGTTCTCAACCAATTCCGTTATAAGTAAATGTTATCAATTTGAATGTAGAAATACATTTATGCTAATAAATATCATATTTTATGTTTTATGTATTAGAGTTCTACCTATGAATTTTGTTTCTATAAAAACCTTCGATGGGTAAAAAAATATCTGAATATCCCTAGACTAATTGATTTTTAAGTTTCCTTCAATCCTAGAGACTCTATTCTTCTAATATGAACTTGAAACAAATTTCTGTCTTCCAAAAGACTGAAATATTATCCAACTTAGATATATACCCAAAAGACACATATGCACCCCCCAAAACATACATACAGACGTTCCTATCTGTTCCTATCTTGTAGTTCAGTTGCACTTTCTCTCAAGCAATCCAATTGCATTCTTTAGTCACCATCAGAAACAGACATGCCAGATTTCCTGATTGTCCAATTTGTGATTCCTCATTTCTTTTCCCTCAAGAGAAGAGAGCTCAAGTTACTTGCTTTGGGGCTAGTTCACGTTTCATGTATACTTTTGCTGAACGATGAATGGAATAATTTATATATAACAACAACAATAAAAGTGGAAAACAAGTAATACTGGTATATTGTTAACTCTAATAAAAAGCTTTTAGTGAGTAAACCTTTAGAATTATTGACTGGGACAATATTTTAGTCATTCCTGCTACCATACAAAAATATTTACTAGATGAAAAGATTGTGGAGAAACCTTGTATGACAAAATTGAAATATGCTAGATCCCTGATCACGGTCTTGTGGCCCCAGGGTATCTCCAGCTGCATAACAAAGTACCTCTAGATTCAATGTTTAAAGTAATATACATGTATTAGAATAATAAATGTGGCAAATTTATAGTTTCCATGGATCCGAATTCCTGGTATGGTATAGCTGATTGCCTCTGAGTTAATTTTTCTGTAAGGTTCCAATTGGCCATGGTTGTGGTCTCATCTGAAGGCTGTACTGGGGCAGGAAAACCTGCTTCAATTTGACCCACGTGATTATTGGCAAGACTCAGTCCCACATAGTTGGAGCCAGTCCTCACTGGCTGTTTGCTAGAGGTCTCCCTCAGGGCCTTTTCATGTGGGTCTACTCACAGCTCAGTTCACAACGTAGCAACTGACTTCCCTCAGAATGGCCAAGAGAAAGACCAGGAGAGAGTGTCCAAAACAGCAGGTTTAACTTTGTTAAACCTCATTGTGAAAATGACATCTTATCCCTATTTCCATATTCTTTTTGTTAGAAACAAGTCTCCAGCTCCAACTCACACTGAAGGGAAGAGTCTTACACAAGGGCACTAACCCCAGGAGGTGTGGATCACTGGGGGATTATCTCAAGGCCCTCTCCCATGGGACCTCTTGCCTCTCCTTCAGTCCCCCTGATCCCAGTCAATCCCCTTCCAACCTATCAGATAACAACCGGGGTAAGTAAGCCCTTAATTACCCAGTAGACCTAGATGGCTGATATCCAACACCCTTCTTATCCCTATTCTGCCAGCATTTTGTAGCCATCCAAGTCAATTATGGGGGTGGAGGTGACAGTGATCAAGGGTCCAGCCCTCCTGTCTTCAGGCCCTGAGTGTCTTAAATTGTGCCCTCCTAGAACTGGAAATGGGAAACCAAACTCTGCTCAGTAGAAATCACAGGGCATGCGATGAGAGGCCCAAAGCTCCCCTCTTCCTCTGTAATCCCACTTTGCCTCTCCCTGTCAGATTGTTACCACTCTCACTGCATATAAAATGACTTTTTAAGGTTAAAGAATTCTTTCCCCAAAATTGGGGTTGACCTACAGCATGTAGACTGCAGCTAAGTCTTTGCTGCCTGGCTAGCTGCCTCAGTAGTTTCTGAGCCTCAGTAGTTTCTGGAGCTTGATAATTGGTATATACCCAGATTTCACCAGCTGGCAGTTGCAAGATCTGTGGACAGCTTAGGTCCCTGCTTCACCCATTAGCAGCAGCTGCAATGAGGAACCACCTGGGCAAAGCTCACTCACCTGTCAGCTGCCACTGCTAACAAAAATAGCATCTGCATGATGGGGAAAAGAAAGCATTGGAAATGTGTGTGGAAAAAATGTAGATTTACATAAAAAAAAACCCAGCATGATACATTAACTCATATCCTAAAATGCAGAGGAGACAAGAGGAGATGATTGTCTCAATTTGGGGACAAAAGGGAATGTCACTTCTGTTAAGTATCACCCAAGGAAGATGCCATAGACATGGAGGATAAGGAAAGCCTTTGCTTTTCCTCAGTTAGCGTTATATCTCAGATCATATACGTGGCCCCAGACTTATTCCAAGTGGAAGATCTTTTTTTGTTTTTTCAACAGTTACGTTTGGATCACAGCCTTTACTAGCCTTCATGAAACCTCACTGCCAGAGCTTCCAGAGTTCTGTAGGAATGCTGGCTACTGCAGAGGCCCTAGCAATTTGATTCCTTGAGATTTGAACTGCCTTGCTCTACAGATCGGAGGGGAAGGAGTTCCTTCAAGAGCTATTTTAAGGCTATATACATTAGCTAAAGAGGCATAACTATTTCAACACAAATTTAAAAACTGTTATTATCTTGAACCTAGGACTGAAGGTCGGGGTGACCTTCTTGTTCATCTTAAGCACTCTTTGAAATTATTCTCTATCTAGGAGATGAATTCTGAAATAGGGTAATTCGCTATTTGTAATGCAAATAATTGGCAGCATATCCTCCACCAGACCCTCCATATGAAGCAGCAGAGATAGTAGAGTTCTTCTCCAAGCAGCTCTTCAATGGCGCATTACTTCAGACTTCTCACCTTTGTCAGTGCAAGGGAGACATCCAGCCCTCCGGTTCCCTTGTCACAAGCTGCAGGAATTTATCACTCAGCTTTGAATGAAGTGTGGCTGACAAAGCTCAAGGAAAGAGCTTAGAAATAAAATTAAAGAGAGAATTAAAAAAAAAAAGCCATGCTAAGGGGAGTAAGGGCTTCGGGAAGACAGACACAGGATGGGCTGCTAGTCATCAAGTGGTTCTTTTTACGCTTCCAGTGATTCCTAAGCATCTTCGTTTTTATATTTTCTGGGTGAAAAATTTTATTGCAACAATGTTTTATATGTAATAGAGCTATATTCCTTTCTAAAGAAATGTGACTGGACCAACTTCACATCGTCAGGATAGACAAAGTAGGGGATGCATTTGGGTTGGGGGGTATTTTTCGTCACTGAAATCATTTTTAGGGGATGGTCCAATGCTGTGTTTATACCATTTGTACTCTTTCCCACCAAATATCTTCCCCTCCGTATTTCTGAAGATTGTTTTTCCATAGGAAGCTTTATGATAGTGATCAGAGATACATAGTCTACAGCTGATGGACATTTGCAGTGAGAAAAGGGGTGGACGAGCCCCAGAACACCACTGAGTCACCGCTCCACGCTTCTGCCCCATGCTCCTTGTAACCCTCCTTCTGTGGTCAGGGCACTCTACATCCGTGGGCTCTGGGAAGGATCACACAGCAAGGCACAAGGCAAAATAAAAAAACTGCAGGCAACTCGGACAAACTCAATAGATTTGGAAATTTCTATAAATTTGGAAGTTTTTATGGGCTTCCAGCGAATGGAAGGAGAGTGACAAATGGTGATCCCCAAGCCGTGCTTCTCCTGAGGGTGCCCCTGGGGAAGAAGACATCCTCATAGAGGTTAAAGGGGTCCTGAGCTCCCTGCCTTAGCCCTTCCTCTGTGACCAGGCAGATGGAGCTTTCAACTGTTTCCAGACCCTCCCCACAGCTCCAAAGTAGCACAGGAGCAGCCCATTAGCCCACGTGGTGGAGGACCACACAAGGACGCTAGTAACACAGGGCCTGGCCCTCTCAAGCTTGCAAAGCCACCCTGGGACTCCACACTGACCTGTCTTGACAGGAGAATGGACCAGCATGCAGTACTGACCTGCACAGATGTCACCAGCCCAATCATCCCAGGTGCCTTCCTCTGGCCTGAAAATGCAGATCCTCAGAAAATGGTGTGTGTGAGCCTGTGTGCATGTGAGTATGTTAGAAACACTTTGAAGTCACTAAGCTTCTGTAACCTGGGAGAATGTACCTTCCAAAGTTAATTGAGTTCAGTTATAGAGAAGGAAGACTCTGCTGCTGCTCCTGCAGAATCCTTCATGATGCTCTGCTGACAGGCCCCCTGACTCTCTTAACATCATACAGAACCGATTCCAAGAAAATACTGTCAAACTTGCCCAGAGAATGTTTATTGGGAAACAATAAATATGAAGCAGGGCTTTATATAACAGCTTTGTTGAAGAATAATGGGCATTTTATAAATTGCACCATTTAAAACTATACAATTTGATAGTTTTGATATATTTATACACCCAGAGAACCATGACCACCATCAAGAGAAATGAGCATACACATCACGAACAGATCTTTATTCTTTGACATCTACAGTGACAAGAAGGGAGGAAAGTTTGCATGGTAGGCCGAGTAACAGCCCCCAGAGATGCTATGTCATGATCCTGGACCTGTAAGAGACTATTACCTCTTACAGAGAAGAGGGTCTTTGCAGAGGTGATTAAATTAAGAATCTTGAGGTTGGGGAGATGATCCTGGATTACACAGGTTGACCCTAAGTGTAATCACATACAGTGATTGGATATATAATAGTTGTACAAATTTGTGGGTTACATGTGATATTTTGATATAATATGCAATCACCAAATCAGAGAAACTGAGATTTCAGTCACCTCAAGCATTTATCATTTCCTTGTATTAAGAACATTCTAATTTCACTCTTTTAGCTATATTGAAATGTACAATTAATTACTACTAACTACAGTCCTATTGTGCTACCGAACACCACATCTTATTCCTTTTCTCTCAGTGTATTTATGAATGCATCAACCATCCTTTCTTTATCCCCGCCAGCCCTCTACCCTTCCCAGTTCCTAGTATCTATCATTCCACTCTCTACTTCCATGAATTCAGAGTTTTTTTCCTTTAGATTATGTGAAGGAGAACATGTGGTATTTGACTTTCTTTTTTGTTTTTGTTTGTGTGTTTGAGACAGAGTCTCACTCTGTCACTCTGGATAGAGTGCCATGGTGTCATGATAGCTCACAGCAACCTCAGTCTCTTGGGCTCAACAGATTATCTTGCCTCATCCTCTCAAGTACCTGGGACTACAGGTTCCTGCCACAATGCCTGGCTAGTTTTTCTATTTTTAGTAGAGATGGGGTCTTGCTCTTGCTCAGGCTGGTCTCCACTTGCTGAGCTGTAGCAATCCACCTGCCTCGGTCTCCCAGAGTGCTAGGATTACAGGCATGAGCCACCGTGCCCAGCCGATACTTGACTTTCTTTGCCTGTTTTATTTCACTTAATGTAATGTCTTCCAGTTCTGTCCGTGTGGTTGCCAATGACAGTATTTCTTTCTTTCTTATGGCTGAATAATATTCCATTGTATAAATATACCACATTTTCTTTATTCAACCACTGATGGACACCGAGGTTGATTCCATATCTTGGATATTATGAACAGTTAGCAATGAACAAGTGCAGATATCACTTTGATATGCCAATTTTCTTTCCTTTGGATAGATACCCATCAGTGGGACATTCTTCACAGCAAAAGAAAAAAATAATAGCATACAAAGAATTGTAAAGAGAACATAGATTCTCATTTATCTGAGAGAGCTTACTTATTAACCTGACTTAAAGCAACAAGATGAATCAAATGATGTCTCAGAGCCTTTCTAAAGGAGTGATTTTAGGATACCTAAAGCCCTTGTCCAGATTAGAGACAAAGAGAGAAAATCTTAATTGGCTTAATGCACAAAGAAGTTTACAAAGGTACTTTTTTTTTTTTTGAGACTAGACTCACTATGTCACCCTCGGTAGAGTGCCCTAGGTCACAGCTCACAGCACCTCAAACTCTTGAGCTGAAGCAATTCTCTTGCCTCAGCCTCCCAAGTAGCTGGGACTATAGGCACCTGCCACAACACCCGGCTATTTTTTTGTTGCAGTTGTCATTGTTGTTTAGCTGGCCCGGGCGGGTTCGAACCTGCCAGCCCGGGTGTATATGGCCGGTGCCTTAACCACTGAACTACAGGTGCTGAGCCAAAGTTACATTTTTTGAATTTTTACTTAGTTCCTCACCGGAAACAGACCTTACTTTTAAAGCTCTGATAATGTTCAATCTCAGCCCACTGGCAAAGGCAGCCTATATATCAAGAATGTTTTTAAATTCCCAGTTGGTCCTCTCCTCCCCTCTCAGGGCAACGACAGCAAGGATGGGCAAAGATGAAGTATTCCATGAGCTATGGAACCACTGCACCTAGAGACAGACACAAACCCCTGCAACTCAGAAGAAACACAACTTCTTTTCTATTAATTTTTATCATCCCTTTACCACCTTTGCTCTGGAAATTTCAATTCTTATCAATCCCTCACAGTCACTCAGTACCCTTTTTAGTGTAGAAGGGAATGAAATCTCTATTCTTTCACATTATGAAACTTAACTTGGCCTATTCGTATTACATCTTTGTTTAGATTTCAATATGTTAAGTTTTACTTTTTATCAAGACTCATGTAAAGGATCTAAACATGGCTCTACATGGATTTTATTAATGTTATTCTTTTCTTGGCAAGACAGGTTTGGAATCTTACAATGTCTTTCAAGTCTGTATTATGATCCATTGTGGTTAAAATAATGTTTTGCTTTTGCTGATGCATCTGCAAAAAGAGGTAAATGTTCTCCCCTTGAAAGCCCAGATAATTTAATTTCAGTGACTTTATAGTAATATGCTTACGCAGAATTTGATAAATTGGCAAACTGCCTGTATCCCCTTGATAAATATGAACAAGTAATGACAACAGTTAATGAGAATATTGTTCAAGAAAACAACACTTTTATTGGAATCAATATCATGTTAAAAGAGGGTCATTTATAAGCAATGGGAAAAGATGTCTCATTTAATAAATGATGTTGGAATGAATGTTTGGCAAATTGGGAGGAAAATTTGCTTACACCTTGAAGGAAAGACTAGTAATTCTTCCAGGATTCATTCTCCCATTCTTCTTTAACAACAAACCTTCTGGGTTTTCATAGGGCACTTTGACGCCCAGCTGTATCCCTCTGGCTCCTGGCAGGTAGGTAAATTGTGTGATTTCTTGGGCACTTTCTTAAGAAGGGTATCATATTTTTAATTCTTTCTGCCTTCCCAGAGACAGGAACTCACACTTGCCAGTGGCAAACTAACAGTGGCCACGTGGATGAAGGCAACATCCTGAGGGATGGCCGAACAGGCAGAGGGAGGGAGCTTGGATCCCTGGATGATCTCGTGGAACGGAACCTCCTTGTCCTTACCTCCATGACCTGCCCTTGTCTCTAGATAATCACAGGATATCTTGTAAGAAAACAATTATGAAATGGAATTAATAACTGAATATAAAAACAGGCCAAAGACAAGAGATACAAATAGTTCATAGGAACAGAAATAGGAAGAGCTCCTGAACATACATGTGAATCTTCGTTTACTCTTGAGAAGAAGCAAATTAAAACAGCATTTTTTAGTCTCTCAGATTGGCAAATAATACAAATTAAGAAAGCAAAACCAGCAATCTTTAAGTAAATCAATGAAAAAAGGACACAGAACAGTGATAAAAATCATACAGAAAAGGAAGTACATGTTGAAAACAACATGCCAATATTTTCATGTTAATCAGCAATGTTGCCAATATTATTATGAAATGTGTATGTTCTGATAATGTTGAAGTGATTACATTGGATCCATCCTTTTTGGAGAACCATAAAATTATTTTTTGCTAGCTTTTGTCAATCTAGTATATTGAAATAATTCAAAATACAGCACAGGTTATATGGATGAATATATTCATAACAATACCATTAGTAATAGTGAAAAATTAGAATCAAGATGCCAGACAAAAGAGAAATGGTTATTATGTATCTATTCAGTAGTATTATGTATCTATTCAGTGCAATCATTTAAAATAATATGAGAACTGCAAGAAGTGACAAGAAGATTGAAAAGTTTTTGAGGTGGAAAAAGCAAGACTCAAAACTGAACATACATTAATTTTGCTGTCACCTTGTTGAAGCCGACTTTGTCCACTCTGTCTCCGCAGCCCAGTTCTGTCTCTCCAGCATAATCTTGAATTTCAGATGGCTATCTCCACCTGTACAAACCTCCTTCTTCTCCAATAAATCTTCTACACTTCCACCAAAGTAATTCGATCACTGTTTATTCGGCAAATATTTATCGAGTGCTAATCATTAGCCGGGAACAGTAGCAGAAGCGTGGGCTGCTGTGATGAAGGAAACAGAGTTCCCTATCTTACGTAGCTCACATTCTATTTGTGAAGACCAATAATACACCTAAGTCACTCAACTATGCAGTGAGTTAGGAGCTACCACAGGGGACTTTGACTATGCACTAGGACTGGTCATCATGTTAAGTAGAGCAGTCAGAACAGGAACTCTCTGAGGAGCAAACACTTAAAGGGGGTGATGGAGTTAGCTAAATGTACATCTGTGGAATAAGTATTCTAAGCAGAGGGAATGGCTGGCACTAAACTCCAAGGTGGGATTGTCCTTACCGTGTTGAAGGACCATCGGCACCACTGCGCAGTGAGTGAGCGTGAGCACGGTGACAGCTGGGGCCAGGCTAGCCAGGTGCACTGTGGCTCTGACCTCGGGGAGACGGGGCAGAATTGCAGGGGCAGAGCCCTTGGGTTTTAGAATTGTTCCTCTCCTGGGCTGAGAATGGAATGATGGGGGCAATGGTGCAAGCAGAGAGACCATTTGGGGGATTGTTCCCATCATCTAGGTGAAGAACAGCAGCTCACGCTGGGGTGTTGAAAAGTGATGGGATCTCAAACATCTTTCAAAGGTAGAAGTATATAATTTCCTAGTAAGATAGGTTAGTGAAGAGGAGAAAGCAAGGATAAGTCCAATCTCTTGAGTTTGAGCATCTGGAAGGATGTCATGGTCACCAACGGCAGTGGACGTGTGGAATTTAGATGCCTACCAGACCTCCACGTGGTGACAGGTGACTGCAGCAAGGAAGAAACATCCACACTGCATTTTAAATCAAAGTAAGTACAGATTTTTATCTGTGGAAGGGCCGAGTTGTTATTGACCAGTTAGCATTATGTTATGTTCTCATTTCCATTGCAGTTTCCCTGTTGTTTTAGAGCCAATCATTTCCTTTCAAGTCTCAAAGGCCCAGAAGAGTCTGCATGCTGTGCCTGGTGTGTATTAACTGGGCTGGCACGGTGGGCAGTGACCTTACGCCCGGAGCCTAGATCACCCCCTCTGGCTCCACCTCAGCCACCATCCCCATCCCACCCTCTGCAACTCACCTGCACCCAGAGCCCACACTTCCTCCAAATAGCCTTGGTGACTCATGCCACTGGGACCTCTGCTCAGGCTCCCCCAGGTGCCAAGTCCTGTCTCCCTGTCTCGTTGAGTGTTTGAAGACCTGGGAAGGCAAAACACCACAGAACTGCGTGGTGTTGACGGGCTTCTGATGATTATCCTCTGCTCCTTTGAGGAATTCTGTGGTTGAGTTACATTGCTTGAACTACTTGTCCATTTCAGAAGTCCATTATCTTTCTTTTCCTCAAAATTAACTGCAGAAAGCTTGATTGTAAAAGTCTGACCCAGATGTTGGCTTTGGGTTGACCTGGGACGGCCAGTGGTGCGCTGTAACTGAAGTACAGCCGGGGTCGTCTTCCTCCCACCACCATCTCATCTCCAGCCCCACTACAATGTGTGCAGTTTTCATTCTTACAGCACTTGGAAATGAGCCAGTCCACAAATGAGTCCCAAACAATAGTAGTACATTTTCTGCAAAGTGAAACCAGTTGCTCTTAGACAAGAAGCTCTGTTCCCTCAAGTTGAGCTTAAAAGGTGGTGAAGGATTGGCTTCTGGGCATGTGATGAAGAGAGAAGTCTGAGCCCCAGGGTCTTTACCTGTCGGGAGCTGGATGTTGGGACCAGCACAGTAGGTGTGGGTCAGGGGGAGTGTGGCAGAACTCTGTGTCTGACACGAGCCATTGGGGCTCGGAATTCCTGCCGCCTGTGACCCCCCAAATTTGTTAATGTTTCATGTCTCTGTGTCCCTCTTCATAGAGCAGGGATAGTAAAAGCCTCATGACAGGGTCGGAAGGATTTCAGAAGCTTGGAACGCATATGCCTGAACGCTATGCTGGCAGAAAATATTTACTTTCCCTTCTTTTATGGGAATAGTATCCTATCTGAGGTGTTACTGATACAAAAAATCCACATGCTGAAG
This sequence comes from Nycticebus coucang, assembly GCF_027406575.1. NCBI lineage: Eukaryota > Metazoa > Chordata > Mammalia > Primates > Lorisidae > Nycticebus > Nycticebus coucang. The sequence continues at coordinate 100,246,358 of NC_069783.1, read as the reverse complement.
TGGCTTGTGAAAGATTTTGTGGCTATCAGGGATGCCTTAACACTCCCCCTGGTTCTTGAATAACAGGATGACTATGTGACGTTTGCCAACAGCGCCAGCCAGGGGCCTTGGCTCCTAGGAGGTGACAACATGGTGATCATCCTCCCCTACACAAAGTCGCAAAGTTGACGCCCCTGAGAGAAGTCAGTTTTGAGCAAGGCCGCCTGGGCTTTCCCGCTGCAGCTCTGCCTCCCTGAAAGCGCCTATCCATCACACACAAGCCCTCCTCGCCGACATGGGCATCCCTATCAAAGTGCCCCCAACTTCCTTAATATATCCGTAGCTCCTGCTTGACTAGGCATGTATAAAAATCTTAATTCACTATGACACTAACACAGCTATTTTTGCCCTTCCTGTGTGATTATTAGACTCACCGTGACAGTGGCAAACATGTGGCATGATTAAAATCAAGCATTCCTGGAAGCCAGCTCTGCAGCAGGACTGTCAGGACAAGCAGGGTGCCCCAAGGTCCTCCTATTTGCTCCAGGGGAGGCCCTGTCATAGTGACTCCAGAAAACATGTTCCTTCAAATGTTTTCATTTATACCCTCTGTCAAGCATCTCCCCGACTCGCCTCTGGCCCGTTTGGCTCAAGCAGCAGAGCCAGCTGGTATCTTGAATCGTTGAACAGAGGGTGTCAGGTGTCGCTCAGCTATGGTTCTGCTGGAGGGTGTTGGATGGCGGTGCCTCTCTGTAAGGACCTCCTCAGAGCTGTAAGGCTTTGAAATGTCCAGGCCCCATATTCATCTCTTTTACCAGTGTTGACTTCTGATCAACTGAAAATTGCCCTTGAATCTTGTTCAAACATTTGCAGTCCTCTGTCTTATTGTTTCTGGTGCTCGAGAGAGCGTCCACAAATGGCAGAGATGGGATGGCTGTATCAGCAGTCCCTGTGTTTTCTCTCCCAGGCTAGGAATCTGCCTTAAGCCCCATGCATAACAAGAGCCAAACTCTTTGTCCAGAAATCCAGTGTATACACTCACAGGAAAAGACCACAGGGGAGTATTTGCTGATGAAACTGACATTCCTCAAAGGTGGAAGGTGGTATCTATTCAATAAATTCCAGGTGCCTGAGGCAACTTGCTGTAGGAGGTGACAGCTGGGGCCAGGAGGAGGAGGAGGGAAATTGGCTCAATTAGAAATTAGAGCCAAGTTAACACTCTTACCTTTGTGAATCTCACAATGCCATCTTGAGTGAGCTAAAACGCTCTGGGGTCCAAATACTGTCTGCATTTGCATCACACTGCCAGGGTGTTCCAGCCCCCACCACCCCCTTGTGCGCTGTATCCCGTATCTTGGTACCCAAATACGATAAAATAGCAGGGCAGGCCCTCAACAAGGAGGCCTCTCTCCAGAGACTCTCACACTGGGACCCCCAGAGGGCCTTATTAAAGACAAATCCTTGGCATACTCCTGGAGCATCTGAATCAAAAGTCTGGGGTGAGGTCCCAGAATTTACTTTTCTGGCATTTCCCTGGCAATGCTCATGTTGCTGGTCCACAAGCAACACTTTGAGAACCACTGGTCTAGGTAAGCATCAGCTGTGGATTTTTCCTACATTTTTAAATCCAATAAGGCTAGATTAAAGGTGGCAAAGGAATTTACTTTGGAATAAGACAAATCTGGGCTGGAATCCCAGCCCTGCCAATTACCAGCTGTGGGAATCTGGAGACATTACTTAACTCCAGCAGCTTCCGTTTCCTCACTTGCAAGATTTAAGTGATAAAAATCACCTGGAAGATTTGTTGCACAGACACACAGGCTGCATAGATTCCACAAATATTAGCTAATAGGATCTCTGTTATCCCAGACTTTGGTCACTGCATAAGCCTTCATTGCATATAATAAAGTTTTCCAAACGCCTGCCTTCTAAGCATGTATCCACCCCAATAAACAGGAATCTGTTTCTGGAACATTTGGCTTTTGAGTTAATATTTATTGCTTTACGGCCAGACTTCAACATAAGAGATTACAGTTTTATAACTGATTTTGCCTTTAAAAAGAGAATGTCAACTCAAACCACAACAGTAAATGGCAGAGGTACAGAAACACTGAGGATTGGTCTGAAAGTTCTCGGTGTATCTTGTGGGTGACACATGTGACAAGGCCTCTACAATTTCCAGTATTTTCTTGTGTTTCACAAAGCTATGTGGGGGCCTCATGAGCAGACCTCCACTAAGTCTCTCCTAGATAATTCCCTCCTATAATAATTCCCAAGAGAAAACTGGGACCAGGCCAGTGCAGTGCCTGAGAACAGAGGCTTAGAAATGGGGCCGAATCACCTCCTGCGGATCCTGTGAGCACAGTCATTTCCATGTCCCATTTGATTAAACATCAGCTCACCCAATGAGCTTTGTAAATAGTATTCAAACTCTTGCCTAGCTTTGCTCAAAACTCAGGTGTGTCATTTCATGGCAGCCTTATTCACAGTAGCCAAAAGAAACAGTGTTCACAAAATGCAGTATACACTCACAAAGAAATATGCCGTCAAAAAGGAAGGGAATTCTGACATCTGCTACAACCTGGATGAACCTTGAGGACCTTATGCAGAGTGAAATAAACCAATCAAAGAGGGACTAATGCTGCACAATTCCACTTATAAGAAGTACCCGGAGTAGTCAAATTCACAGAGACAGAAAGTGGAATGGTGGCTGCTGCCAGAGGGTGGGGATGGTAAAACAATGAGCTGTTGTTTCATGGGTACAGAGTTTTAGCTGTTGGCTGGGGAAGATGAAAAGTTCTACTGCACAACAATATGAATGTACTTAGCTCTACGAACCATACACTTAAAAATGGCTAAGGTGGCAAACTTTATATTCTCTGTACTTTACTACAATAAAAAGCAAAACAAAACAAGACAGGTACATTCAGCTTTGGGGGGGGTGGTGGCCTGACAAATTATAAAAATGAAGGGGGCCAGTTCTCCCCACCTCGCAGTTACTGCCTAACGTGAGAGTTAATCTATCACTGCCTAGATGCTCCTTTACATCTGTACCACGAGCAAATAACAGAAATAACTTAAGTGAGGACAGGATGTTGTTCTGATGAAACCAATGTTTATAATACAATGTTATAGATGTGTGTCGAATAAAGGCCTCAGAAGTTCTAACCGTGGCTGTTGAGAGGTGGTGGGAATTAGATCATTGATTTCCCCCTGTGCAGTCCAGGCGACGCGCCTTTCTTACATTTACCAGAAGATTCTATTCCATATAATTGAATCTATGGGGAGTCTGTGGCTGTTCTATAAAATGACTTTCACTGACAAATTTGTTTTGCAAAGGCTGCAGGAGAAGGAGCTGCTCTGGAGTTCCCTTGTGTCTCTTCAGGCAGAATGAGCTTTTGGACTTCAGACCCCTCCCTTGCCTCTCGGCCTGTCTCCTCCGTGTATCCCTGTCGTCACGGGTTCTCCCCAACTTACACGTGCCTAGACACACGTGAAAGCACAGGAGATGCTAACCTAAGTGCTGGGGTAAGGGAGGACATGAGTCAACGGCAAGGAGAAGATGATGAGCACACATGTGCTAGGTGCTATATGCAGATCTTTCTCATTTAATCCTCGTGACCTTCCTGTATTGTTCTTTATTTTACAACTGAGTGGAAGAAGGAGAATTTGAAACCAGATCATTATGACTCAAGTCCTGTGCATTTCTTAGAACCACTCATGGGGACAACCACACGTCCTCTGTGTCCCTTTATCATCGTTGGTCAACTTGGCGCATCTGAACTATTGAGATGGAAACAAGTAAGCCGGGAGCCACACTCTGGATTAAGTTTTGCCTGTAGCAAAGTGGATTGAAGAGGACGTGATTGGCATTCTGAACAAGGGAAGACAAAACCGTGTTCACTGGTAAGTGAATAAACTCACAGTGGTTTTCCAGATCAGATTTTCTGTGGAATCAAGTGTCCTTTTAGTGAACCAAGAGAGCTGCAGACCATGCTTGGCTGCAGGACCCATCTCTGTGGGACCCGTCTCTGCATCTCTGGGGGCAAGCACTGGCTGAGCCTCTTGTTCCAGAGGTTTGGAATGTGTCAGTGCAGACAGAAAGTCCTCATCACTTACAGAACTTTCCTTTCAGTTGGGGAGAGAGAACAAACGATAATCATGAACGTAACAAAAGTGCACTTGGAGGTCTTCCCTTAGAAAGTAGTAAATGTCAGGAGAATAGACATGAGACTAGTTATGGGGGACATAGCAGGTGCTTCAGTGTTTGTTTTTAAATATATCAAGGCAAGTAGGGAAGGTGGCAAGACGTTACCATGTGACTGAGTACTTCACAGAGGATCAGGCAAATGTAAGAAGGCAGGCGGGAGCCAAGTTCAATGACTGGTGGTCAGAGGAGCAGTGGTAATAAGTACTGAGGAGCCCCGTGAGGGAGAGAAATGGAAAGACTGAGACATGCTGTTTAGATACGAGATTTTTTTTTTTTTTTGACAACACAGAACATGATAGCCAGTTTTAAGATGATGTCTGGAAGATAATCTATTCTCCATTCTTCCCCAGGAAATCTCCCCAAACAAAAGGAGAACAAACAAATCTAAGAATACTACTTAAAAGAAAGTAGACGCCAACACAGTAGCTCATGCCTGTAATCCTAGCACTCTGGGAAGCCAAGGTGGGAGGATTGCTTGGGGCCAGGAGTCCAAAGTTGCAGTGAGCTATAATGATACCACTGCATGGCAGCCTTTAATTTATTCAGTCGTAAAATAAAGATAACAACAATACAGGAAGGTTATTTTACTCAAAAAAATAAAAAGAAATATAAAACAGACATTTTTGAAAAGTAGAAAATATCAGTACCTCCCACCTACAATGTATAGTAAAGAGCTATAAAACGCATTGAAGATAAATGAGAGGTGGGGTAAGACAGACACAGGATGCCTGGTGTTCCACACGCAGCCAAAGTCAGCAGAACAGAATTCTCCTCAGCAGTGTGTGTGTGGCAGGGAGCTGACAGCCCTTCACATGGACTGCCTTTCTCTGGATGAAGGGAGGGAGCAGGAGCATGCCGTCTGCATAGGGATTGCCTGCTAGTGGGCAAAGACAGAGTCTAAATTACAAGTCGTTCAATGGTTGCTGATTTTTGTTGGCTGAAAAAGCAAAGATGAAAACAAATTCTCTCTCACACACACGCACGTGATCACTTGTGCATTATAAGGACCTTCATGTCAACTAAGATACAATTTTTGCTAGTTCAGAATACCAGTCTTTCTCTTCTGCATGAATCTTCTGCAAATAAGGCAAAAAAAAAAATGTAATAAAGAAATAAAAGAGAGAAAGGTAATAAAATATAAAATCACATATGTTGATTTAAGAAGAAACAGAAAGCTGGAATGTCTTATTGAAGACATTGTTTAAAATCTTCCTGCAAAATAAACACTAATCCCAGACGTTTTTCTAAGTAGGTTTCACCATGTACTCAAGAAATCCCAATCCTTGTGCAAACTTTCCTGAAAACTGAAAGAAAAGGCCCACCCACAAGTAACTTTTGAGGTAAGTATAAGATCGATATTAAAATTTGACCGGGTCAAAGCAATAAAGGAGAATTATAGGCCAAATTTGTTAACATAGGTGCTATTATTTTACTACATTAAAACAAATGTAGAAAACAAACCATTTTAATACGTGCATACGAGAGGTGCATTGTAACTCAACACCTATTCATTACATAAAACTCTTGGCAAAGGGATGAAGTAAAGCTATCAAAAACCTACAGCAGACACCACACTCAGTGTGAAATGAAATATGTATTCCTTTAAAATCAGGAAGAAGCAAGAATATTCACTATCACTTTTCCTATCCTCATAGTACTAGAAGTCCTAGCCAATACAGTAAGAAAAAGTAATATTAATAACAAGTATAAGGATTTGAAAGAAAAAAAGTTGTTTTTCACCATAATATCAAAGTCTATATAGAAAAGAGGCTTTATCAAAGTTGCTAATTAAAAGATCTATATTTTACAATATTTAATTGCCATATAATAGCAATAAATAGAAAATATGATTTAGGAAAGTTATTATTTAAAATAGCACAAAAAATTAATGTATCTAGTAATGACTCAAATGAGAGAGGTGTGAGAATGCTACAGGAAAAAAAATCAAAATTTTGGGAGGTAAATCATATAGATTAATATTTTCTTAATACTATTAATTATTGATGTTATGTTAATATTATTGATATTAATTAAAAACTATACTACTTAAGTGTTATCTTGTTACATGGATTTTTTTTTTCTCCCCCCTAAAGGAATCATGTCAAAGTTCATCTTCTCCATGACTGCACTACTATTCTCTCTCAGCTACTGTGGAGAACAGAGTCAGTCTCTGCCTGGCTTCCTAGAGCTTGTGTCCCAGAGGGAGATATAGATCCAAAAACCAATTGATGAAAGAATTATTGAATAACAATAATGAAAGATACCTGTGGAAGACATGAGGAGTGCAGGCAGGATGTGGATTAGGGAGCTGTCATAGCCTGGATTTTCAGAGAACAAGCTCAGAATTCAAAGAAGAGTCAAGAATTGGGATGAGAGAGAAGAGGATGGGGCACCCAGTCAGACAAAGAGCCCTGGGGCAGAGGCAACTGAGCTCCACTCACAGATTCCAAAATTACCTCTTTTTTTTTTTCAATTAATAAATTATGACACTTTCTCCTATCACTAAATGCTTTCCATAGCATCATTTTAAGTGGCAGACGAGTGTTTCTATATAATACAGAGTGACATAAACTATTTTAAATTGCACACAAACTTTATGTCCACTTTGTATATGTAGTATTATAGTTTTCAGTATAGAGGTTAAATTTCACCTCCTTGGTTAAACGTATTCCTAAGGTTTTGGGGGATTTTTTTGGTAGATATTGTAAATGGGATTGCTTTCTTGATTTCTTTTTCAGATAATTTGTTATATGTATATAGAAATGCCTTGTCCTGCAACTTTACTGAACTCGTTTATGAGTTCTAAGGTTTGGTGGAATCTTCAGGTTTTTTTGCACATAATGTCATGTCATCTGCAAAGATTGACAATTGGACTTCCTCTTTTCTAAGTTAAATGTCATTCCTTTCTCTTCTTTTCTGCTTGCTCAGTATTTCAGTATTTGTTGAGAGTATTTTTTATCACACTTATTTACAATTTAATCAAATGCTTTGCATCTATGGAGATAATCATACGGTTTTTGTTGTTCATTCTGTTAATGTGATGTATCATCTTTATTGAATTGTCCATGTTGAACTATGCTCTATCCCTGGGATGACACCCACTTGATCATGGTATATTATCTTTTGAGTAAGTATTTGCAAATGTTGATCATGGAGATGTTGATCATGGAAACTGGACTATAGTTTCTTTGTGTGTTCTTCTCTAGTTTTGGTATTAGGGTAATGCCTCATAGAATGAGTTTGAAAGAATTCCTTCCTTCCTCTTTAATTTTTGGGAATAGTTGGAGAAGAATTGGTTCTTCCTTAACATGTGAGCATTGTTAGTTCTTTAAAAGTTTGGTAGAATTGGGAGGGGGTTGGGGCAGAAACAAGATAGCTGACTGAAGCCAGCTTTTCACAGAGGCTCCCTTCTTCATCCAGAAGAAGAGTTAAAGGACAGAAATTTAGCAAGTAACCTGGTGGATTAGAGCTGCACCAAGAGAGAAGTTGAAGAACGCATATCAACCCCGCTGAGGTGAGCTGCGACCCCAAGGATACAAACAAAAGCTGAGACTTCAACCCAGAGTAACTGTTTACTAGAGTCAAACAGAGACCAGCTGAAACCACTTAGCCCCACCACACCAAACAGGTCCCCAGTTTCTTAGGCCATAGCACTGTACAGGTCCTCGACAAAGCTCCAGGGGAAAAATCAAATGGTGTGAAACAATCATGGGGCGGAATCAGTGGAAAAACTCTGGTAACATGAACAACCAGAATAGATCAACACCTCCAAGGAAAGATATTGCAGATGTAACTGAAGATCCCATTCATAAACAGCTGGCTGAGATGTCAGAAATTGAATTCAGAATTTGGATTGCAAACAAGATTAATAGAATGGAGGAAAATTTGGAATTAGAAATTTGAGAAGCAATTCAAAAGTCAGAATTAGAAATTCAAGGAGAAATTCAAAAATTGTCTCAAGAATTCAATGAATTTAAAGACAAAACCACCAAAGATTTTGATGCACTGAAGCAAGAATTTGCAGCCCTCAAAGATCTGAAAAATACAGTAGAAGCCCTCAGTAACAGACTGGAGCAAGCAGAAGAAAGGATTTCTGACATTGAAGATAAAGCCTTTGAATGCTCCCAAACTCTCAAAGAGGAAGAGAAATGGAGAGCAAAAATGGATCATTCTCTCAGAGAGCTCTGGGATAACTCGAAGAAGGCTAATATCTGCCTCACTGGAATCCCTGAAAGTGTTGAAGTGGCCTTGCAAGGAACAGAGGCCCTTCTCCATGAAATTATGAAAGAGAATTTTCCAGACATGCCAAGGGATTCTGAAATTCAGGTAGCAGACAGTATCAGAACCCCAGCATGACTCAATCCAAATAAGACATCCCCCAGGCATATCATAATTAACTTCACTAAAGTTAATATGAAGGAGAAAATTCTGAAAGCAGCCAGACGTAAGAAATCCACTACCTACAAAGGGAAGAATATTAGAATGACTGCAGATCTCTCCGCTGAAACCTTTCAAGCCAGAAGAGGGTGGTTACTGACTTTTAATCTCCTAAAGCAAAATAACTTTCAACCCCAGATCCTGTATCCAGCTAAACTGAGTCTCATTTATGATGGAGAAATTAAAAACTTTAATAACATTCATATGTTGAAGAAATTTGCCATAACCAAACCAGCTCCTCAAGATATTCTCAGACCTATCCTCCATAATGACCAGCCCAATCCTCTACCACAAAGTAAACTCACTCAGAAACTTTTGATCAAACTCCAACTTCCACAGTGGCGAAAGGATTAAAAATGTCCATTGGACTTTCAAAAAACTCAATACCCACAATTTTACCAGACTTATCTATATTCTCCATTAATGTGAATGGCTTAAACCATCCTCTAAGGAGGCACAGGTTAGCTGACTGGATACAAAAACTCAGGCCAGATATTTGCTGCATACAAGAGTCACATCTTACCTTAAAAGATAAATATAGACTCAGGGTGAAAGGATGGTCATCCATATTTCAGGCAAATGGTAATCAGAAAAAAGCAGGTGTTGCAATTCTATTTGCAATACAATAGTCTTTAAAACAACAAAAGTAAGGAAGGATAAGATTGGTCAGTTCATATTTGTTAAGGGTAATACTCAGTATGATGAGATTTCAATTATTAATATCTATGCACACAACCAGCATGCACCTCAGTTTATAAGAGAAACTCTAACAGACATGAGCAACTTGATTTCCTACAGCTCCATAATATTGGAGATTTCAACACTCCTTTGGCAGTGTTGGATAGATCCTCCAATAAGAAGCTGAGCAAAGAAATTTTAGATTTAAACCTAACCATCCAACATTTGGATTTAGCAGACATCTACAGAACATTTAATCCCCCCAAAACTGAATACACATACTTCTCATCAGCCCACAGAACATACTCCAAAATCAATCACATCTTAGGTCACAAGTCTAACCTCAGTAAATTTAAAGGAATAGAAATTATTCCTTGCATCTTCTTGGACCACCATGGAATAAAAGTTGAACTCAGTAACAACAGGAATCTGCATAATCATACAAAAACATGAAAAATAAATAACCTTATGCTGAATGATAGCTGGGTCAGAGATGAGATTAAGAAGGAAATTGCCAAATTTTTGGAACAAAATCATAATGAAGATATGAATTATCAGTACCTCTGGGATACTGCAAAGGCAGTCCTAAGAGGGAAATTTATAGCACTGCAAGCCTTCCTCAAGAGAACGGAAAGAGAGGAAGTTAACAACTTAATGGGACATCTCAAGCAACTGGAAAAGGAAGAACATTCCAACCCCAAACCCAGTAAAAGAAAAGAAATAACCAAAATTAGACCAGAATTAAATGAAATTAAAAACAAAAGAGTTATGCAACAGATCAATAAATCAAAAAGTTGGTTTTTAGAAAAGGTCAATAAAATAGATAAACCTTTGGCTAACCTAACCAGGGAAAAAAGAGTAAAATCTCTGATGTCATCAATCAGAAATGACAAAGATGAAATAACAACAGACTCCTCAGAAATTCAAAAAATCCTTAATGAATATTATGAGAAACTTTATTCTAAGAAATATGAAAATCTGAAGGTAATTGAGCAATACTTGGAAGCACGTCACCTTCCAAACCTTAGCCAGAATCAAGTGGAAATGTTGAATAGGCCCACATCAAGTTCTGAAATAGCATCAACCATACAAAATCTCCCTAAAAAGAAAAGCCCGGGACCAGATGGCTTCACGTCAGAATTCTACCAAACCTTTAAAGAGGAACTAGTACCTATATTACTCAACCTGTTCCAAAATGTAGAAAAAGAAGGAAGACTACCCAACACGTTCTATGAAGCAAACATCACGCTGATCCCCAAACCAGAAAAAGACCCAACAAGAAAAGAAAATTATAGAACAATATCATTAATGAATATAGATTCAAAAATATTCAACAAGATCCTAACCAACAGAATCCAGCAACACATCAAACAAATTATACATCATGACCAAGTCGGTTTTATCCCAGGATCTCAAGGCTGGTTCAATATATGTAATTCTGTAAGTATAATTCAGTACATAAACAAATTAAAAAACAAAGACCGTATGATTCTCTCAATTGATGCAGAAAAAGCTTTTGATAATATCCAGCATCTCTTCATGATCAGAACACTTAAGAAAATTGGTATAGAAGGGACATTTCTCAAACTGATAAAAGCCATCTACAGCAAATCCACAGCCAATATCGTATTGAATGGAATTAAATTGAAATCATTTCCACTCAGATCAGAAAACAGACAAGGCTGCCCATTGTCTCCACTGCTCTTTAACATTGTAATGGAAGTTTTAGCCACTGCAATTAGGGAAGAAAAGGTGATCAAGGGTATCCGTAAAGGGTCAGAAGAGATCAAACTTTCGCTCTTCGCAGATGATATGATTGTATATCTGGAAAACACCAGTGATTGTACCACAAAACTCTTAGACGTGATCAAGGAATACAGCAGCGTCTCAGGTTACAAAATCAACATTCATAAATCGGTAGCCTTTATATATACCAACAATAGTCAAGCTGAAAAAACAGTTAAGGACTCTATTCCATTCACAGTAGTGCCAAAGAAGATGAAATATTGGAGAGTTTATCTAACAAAGGACATGAAAGATCTCTACAAAAAGAACTATGAAACTCTAAGAAAAGAAATAGCTGAAAATGTTAACAAATGGAAAAACATACCATGCTCATGGCTGGGAAGAATCAACATTGTTAAAATGTCCATAGTTCCCAAAACAATATACAATTTTAATGCAATCCCTATGAAAGCTCCACTGTCATACTTTAAAGATCTTGAAAAAATAATACTTTGTTTTATATGGAATCAGAAAAAACCTCAAATAGCCAAGACATTACTCAGAAATAAAAACAAAGCGGGAGGAATCACACTACCAGACCTCAGACTATACTATAAATCGATAGTGATCAAAACAGCATGGTACTGGCAGAAAAACAGAGAAGTAGATGTCTGGAACAGAATAGAGAACCAAGAGATGAATCCAGCTACTTACTGTTATTTAATCTTTGACAAGCCAATTAAAAACATTCAATGGGGAAAAGATTCCCTATTTGACAAATGGTGCTGGGTGAACTGGCTGGCAACCTGCAGAAGACTGAAACTGTACCCACACCTTTCACCATTAACTAAAATAGACTCTCACTGGATTAAAGATTTAAACTTAAAACATGAAACTATAAAAATACTAGAAGAGAGTGCAGGGAAAACCCTTGAAGAAATCGGTCTAGGCGAGTATTTTATGAGGAGGACACCCCAGGCAATTGAAGCAGCTTCAAAAATACACTACTGGGACCTGATCAAACTAAAAAGCTTCTGCACAGCCAAGGACACAGTAAGTAAAGCAAGCAAACAGCCCTCAGAATGGGAGAAGATATTTGCAGGTTATGTCTCCGACAAAGGTTTAATAAGCAGAATCCACAGAGAACTCAAACGTATAAGCAAGAAAAGAACAAGCGATCCCATCACAGGCTGGGCAACGGACTTGAAGAGAAACTTCTCTGAAGAAGACAGGCACACGGCCTACAGACATATGAAAAAATGCTCATCATCTTTAATCATCAGAGAAATGCAAATCAAAACTACTTTGAGATATCATCTAACTCCAGTAAGATTAGGCCATATCACAAAATCCCAAGAACAGAGATGTTAGCATGGATGTGAAGAAAAGGGAACATTTCTACACTGCTGGTGGGAATGCAAATTAATACATTTCTTTTGGAAAGATGTTTGTAGAACACTTAGAGATCTAAAAATAGATCTGCCATTCAATCCTATAATTCCTCTACTAGGTATATACCCAGAAGACCAAAAATCACATTGTAACAAAGATATTTGTACCAGAATGTTTATTGCAGCCCAATTCATAATTGCTAAGTCATGGAAAAAGCCCAAGTGCCCATCGATCCACGAATGGATTAAGAAATTGTGATATATGTACACCATGGAATATTATGCAGCCTTAAAGAAAGATGGAGACTTTACCTCTTTTATGTTTACATGGATGGAGCTGGAACATATTCTTCTTAGCAAAGTATCTCAAGAGTGGAAGAAAAAATATCCGATGTACTCAGCCCTACTATGAAACTAAATTATGGCTTTCACATGAAAGCTATAGCCCCGTTATAATCTAAGAATAGAGGGAAGGGGGAAAGGGAGGGGAGGGAAGGAGGAGGTGGGTGGAAGGAGTGTGATTGGTGGGATTACACCTGCGGTGCATCTTACTAGGGTATATGTGAAACTTAGTAAATGTAGAATGTAAATGTCTTAACACAATAACTAAGAAAATGCCAGGAAGGCTATGTTAACCAGTATGATGAAAATATGTCAAACGGTCTATAAAACCAGTGTATGGTGCCCCATGATTGCATTAATGTACACAGCTATGATTTAATAAAAAAAAAAAAAAGTTTGTTGGAATTCAGTGTGAAAACTTCTGGCCCAGGCTTTTCTTTTTTGAGAGACTTTTTTTTGCTGATTCAATCTCATTAATCATTATTGGTCTATTCTTGTTTTCTATTTCTTCCTGATTCAGGCTTGGCATATTGTATATTTCCAGGAATTTATCCATTTCCCCTAGGATTTCCAATTGGTTGGTGTAATAGTAGTTTCCAATGAGTCCTCATATTTCTGTGATATTAGTAATAATGTTTCCTTTTTCAGTTCTGATTTTATTTATTTGTTTCTCTCTTTGTTTAGCTAACAATGTTACACATTTGTTTATTTTTTACAAATAACAACTTCTTTCATCTATCTTTTGTAAATTTTTTTTTGTAAATGTTTCATTTAGTTGTACTCTTCTTTTATTATTATTATTATTATTAAATCATAGCTGTGTACATTAATGCAATCATGGGGCACCATACACTGGTTTTATAGACCGTTTGACACATTTTCATCACACTAGTTAACATAGACTTTCTGGCATTTTCTTAGTTATTGTGTTAAGACATTTACATTCTACATTTACTAAGTTTCACATATACCCTAGTAAGATGCACCTCAGGTGTAATCCCACCAATCACCCTCCCTCCACCCACCTTCCCCCTCCCTCCCCTCCCTCTCCTCCTTCCCTCTATTCTTAGGTTATAACTGGGTTACAGCTTTCATGTGAAAGCCATAAATTAGTTTCATAGTAGGGCTGAGTACACTGGATAGTTTTCTTCAATTCTAGAGATACTTTGCTAAGAAGAATATGTTCCAGCTCCATCCATGTAAACATAAAAGAGGTAAAGTCTCCATCTTTCTTTAAGGCTGCATAATATTCCATGGTGTACATATACCACAATTTATTAATCTATTCGTGGATCGATGGGCACTTGGGCTTTTTCCATGACTTAGCAATTATGAATTGGGCTGCAATAAACATTCTGGTACAAATATCATTGTTATGGTGTGATTTTTGGTCTTCTGTGTATATGCCTACTAGAGGAATTATAGGATTGAATGGAAGATCTATTTTTAGATCTCTTAAGTGTTCTACAAACATCTTTCCAAAAGGAATGTATTAATTTGCATTCCCACCAGCAGTGTAGAAGTATTCCTTTTTCTCCACATCCATGCCACCATCTCTGGTTATTCTGTTCTTAATTATTTTTCTTCTACTAATTTTTTGCTTAATTTGTTCTTGGTTTTCTATTTCCTTGAGGTATAACATTAGGTTGTTTACTTGAAATCTTTCTTTTTTTATATAGACATTTATTGCTATAAAGTTTACTCTTAAGGACTACTTTTTTTTGTATCTCATAGGTTTTGGTATGTTGTGTTTCTATTTTGTTTCAATAAGGTTTTTATTTCCTTCTAAATTTCTTCATTGACCCACTGGTCTTTCAGAAGAATGTTGTTTAGTTTCCATATATTTGTATAGTTTCCAAAGTTCTTTTTGTTATTGATTTCTAGTTTTATTCTGTTGTGATATGAAAAGGTACTTTATATAACTTCAATTCTTTTATAATTTATTGAGACTTGTTTTGTGCCCAAGACATGCCTATCATGGATTATGTTCCATGTGCTAAAGAGAAGAATGTGTACTCTGCAACTGTTAAATGAAATAATTCACAGTTGTCTGTTAGGTCCACTTGGTCTATAGCAGAGACTAAGTCTGTTTTGGGGGGTTTTCCCCCTGAGTTTCTGTCTAGATGATCTGTCCAATTCTGAAAGTGGGTGTTGCAGTCTCCAACTATTATTTTATTGGAGTCTCTTTCTCTCTTTAGCTTTAATAATATTGTATTTGCTTTATATATTTGAGTGATCTGATGTTGGGTGTATATGTACAGAGGGTGCCAAAAATGTATACACATTTTAAGAAAGTTTAAAAACTTTTAAATTTGTAATATGCAAGTCACATTTGACTTCTACAATTATTAGAGGTATTCAATGTTTTATTGATCTTTTTCTATCAGTATATATTGAATGTTTCAAATTTAATATAGTTTTTTCCTTTATTAAGATGTGTATACATTTTTAGGCACCTCTGTATTTATAGTTGTTATATTTCTGCTGAATTGATTCATGTAATGCTCTTCTTTGCCTCTTTGTATGTTTTTTTTTTTTTGGCCGAGGCTGGGTTTGAACCCGCCACCTCTGGCATATGGGACCGGCGCCCTACTCCTTGAGCCACAGGCGCCGCCCCTCTTTGTATGTTTTTGACTTTAAGTCTATTTTGTCAGATGTAAGTATAGCTTCTCCTGCATTTTTTGTTTCTCATTTGCATGGAATATTTTTTCCATTCCTTCATTTTTAGTCTATATGTCTCTTCACATATAGGTAAAATGAATTTCTTATAAGCAAAATGTAATTGGGTCTTGTTTTTTGATCCATTCAGCCAATCTATATCTTTTTGAAGAATTTAAAACATTTACACCCAAGGAAATTACTGACCTTGACTTACACCTATCATTCTGTTAATCACTTTCTGACTGTTTTCTATAGCTTTGTTTCTTTCTTCCTCTTTTATTGCTTACCTTTACATATGGTGTTTTTTTGTTGTTGTTTTTGTTTTTTTGCAGTTTTTGGCCAGAGCTGGGTTTGAACCTGCCACCTCTGGTATATGGGGCCAGTGCCCTACTCTTTTGAGCCACAGTGCCACCCCAAATGGTGTTTTTTTGTAGTGATAATATTTGACTACTTTCTCTTTTTCATTTGTTTATGCCCTACCAGTAACTTTTGTTCTTTGCTGTGTTCTTATGGTGATAGATAACATCCTTTCTGAGCCAATCTTATTGTGTATTTAAATTATTTTTCTGTTTCTTCTCTTACCAACACTGTTCTGAGGTACATACTTTTCTGTATACATATACATTTATTTCCTCAGATACATTTCTAGTAGATGAACTGTTTTGTCAGAAGGAATACTAAGGTTAATTTGTTTGATACATGTTGTTAAAATGTTATCCAGAGTACTCCAACAGTTTACATTCCCATAGACAGGAGATAGTAGAAATCTAGTTCCATATGACCATCAGTGACTATTATTATCACTAAAAATCTTGCCAATTGACAAATGGCACATAATTATTTTATAGTGTGTGTGTTTTTTATTGCTGGTGAGTATTAACATTTTCATATATTTAGCAATCATCTACATTTCTTCCTTAGTTATCCAAAAACTTATATTTTTGCCCATTTTTCTAATATGATGATGTTTTCTTTAATTTTGAGAGCTCTAATGTATTAAGAACATCTATTTTTTTCCCAGATTTCCCTCACATTATAGTTGGCCTTTTAATTTTCTTTCTAGTGGTTTTTGTTGTTGTTGTTTACATTTAAAACTTTATAAAATCTTTCCATGCATACATATTTATGCAATTCTGCTGGTATATCTGTAAAATAAACTCCTGCATATGGAGTTACTGGATCAAAGAGAAGATGCATTCAAAATGTTGCTAGGCGTTACTAGTTATATTTCCCCTTTTATGATCACAGCAACCCACTGTGATAGCTATCACTGCCAGTATTACACAGGTGAGGAAACTGAGGGTCTCCTAGCAACTTGCTCAATGGCACACAGCTAGTAACTGTAAGATCTCAGAATGGAATCCAGGCTCTGACACTTAGCATGATAGCTTCTGCTTCACTGGTATATTTGTCAAGAAAAAAAAATAGTACTTTATTAGCAAATTCTCAAACTTAGCATTGCAGAGATCAAACTAAACAGTTTTTCTTTTTTAAAGGAAAAAAAAACATCAAAAGAGAATGTGACCTAAGTTAGAAAAGAGAAATCTAAATTTGTTGCCGAGTGATGGCCTTAGCACTGGAGCCTGCTGGCAGCATCCAGCGCATCATGTTGCTTAGAATAGGCATCAAGTTCTATTTTTAGGTGATGACCCCTTCATGTCAAATCACAGAAGATACATTCCTATGGCCTCGGTTTTTTTTTTTTTTATGTCGCTGAGTATTTTAGAACTGGTGGGAAATCTTATAAGATTGCAAGCACTGAAAAAATAGACATTCTATTTTACTCTGCACAATAAAAAAAACTTTAGATTAAAAACAACTGAACCTAAAAAAATGACTTCAGCTTATTAGTAACATGAGAATAAATATGTGTTATTATTTATGACTCCTTGTGAACTGAGAGACAATGTGGCTTTTGAAATGAAATCATGTAAGGAACCTTTCTATCACAGTCAATAACTTTAGCTACTATCATTGAAGTAACTGAAGATTTTAGAAAAGTCTCCCACGGCTTGGTGCCTGTGGCTCAAGCAGCTAAGGTGCCAGACACATACACCTGAGCTGGTGGGTTCGAATGCAGCTCAGGGCCTGCCAAACAACAATGACGGCTGCAACCAAAAAATAGCCGGGCGTTGTGGCTGGTGCCTGTAGTCCCAGCTACTTGGGAGGCAGATGCAGAAGAATTGCTTGCGGCCTGGAGTTGGAGGTTGCAGTAAGCTGTGATGCCATGGCACTCTACTCAGGGCAACAGCTTGAGGCTCTGTCTCAAAAAAAAAAGTAAGAAAGAAAAGTCTCCCAGAAGGACTGATGGATATTGCCAACAAATTTGAGTATTTCAAAGATGATGTTTTCTAGTTCTTTGTCTATGCTGTAAGCAAACAAGATAAAGGCTTCTTGTGCCAATAAAAACTCACTTCTTAAAGAATGGAAATGCCTCCTTGGGTGCAAAGTATCCTGGTAAGATATGACAGGCATAAGAGGAGGAAGACAGCCACAATGAAGGCTCATCATCGCTCTGGTCTCCAGAGTCCACACTGGACAATCCCGGGAGGAGGAAATGGGATAACCATGGGGACAGGGACATAGGAGGAGGAAATGGTCTGGAGTGCTGTATTTCATAGGTTCTCAGACACACACCTCTTCATATAGTAACACTGCTGACACTGGGACAGGTGCTATGGTCAATGGTATCTTCTTCCATTTGACAGCTTGCCACAGTTGATCAGTGATTTTTTTTCTTTCTTAGTGGCTCAGAAAATAATGGGCATCTTCCAGTTGCTGGTGTCCTTCGTGTGATGAAGGATGAATACTTATTACAAGTGAGCAAAGCGTGGAGGACATTAATGAGGGGCAGGTACCCATCGTTCACACTCACAGTTACCAGTTCATGGTAATGATGTCAAGATCGCCCAGCACACAGGCTTCAGTGCAGGTTAAAAGGATACGGAGTGTTTGGGGAAGAGAAGGAAGGTAAAAAGGGGTGAGGAGGCTGCCTTATTCACCATTAAACTGAGGAAGGCTACCACCCTGGTCCAATGTAGGGAATTGCCACATTACTTCATCTCCCAAATCAAACAGTTAAAAAAAATAAAAAGCACATTCCCATGCGTGTGCATCATAGCCTGAAATCTAAATAAATCAAGGTTTTTACAGAAAATATTGGACTGTTCCAACACAGCGCTTGTATCTATTGATTGTGGTTTGTTACAATTAATTAATACTCAGATGTAACAGCTAAATAAATCACTGCTGTTGTATAACATGATTATAGCATTGATTTCTCACAAAACATTTCAAAGGGATGTGGAGTTACGCAGCTAGGAAGATGGAACGAGGCGAGGTTTAGAATTCAAAATGAAATCAATTCTAGCCCTTTTAATTTGGAAATGTGGCAGCAGGACACAGGTTGTGATGTGAGGGACACTAGACCCGATATTGCCCCAGCCTGTGCTTCTTGCACTGAGTGGGAATTTGGAAGAGAGGACTCTGAGGTCCTTTCCAAATATATGGTTATAACATCCCCCATGGGCATTGTATGAAAGGGCCACCTGGCCTAACAATTCTCATATAAGGCTAGGAGAAAAAAATAATGCTATATGGAAGGAATAAATACCACTTGTCCTCAAGAACTCCAAGTGAGACCTGGTTGGGATGGGGTGAGGGAAGGCGTGACAGGCTTCATAGGAAAGCCCATTTGAGATGAGATTTGGAAGTGGGACTGTGTGACAGTGGCACTAAGTCCTGGCTGTGTATCGGAATCACTCAGAAACCTTTAAACAGTGGCGCCTGTGGCTCAGTAGGTAGAGCACCGGCCCCATATACCAAGGGTGGTGCGTTCAAACCCAGCCCCGGCCAAAGTGCAACAAAAAAATAGCCGGGTGTTGTGGCGGGCGCCTGTAGTCCCAGCTACTTGGGAGGCTGAGGCAAGAGAATCACCTAAGCCCAGGAGTTGGAGGTTGCTGTGAGCTGTGACACCATGTCACTCTACCAACAAAGTGAGACTCTGTCTCAAAAAAAAAAAAAAAAAAAACCTTTAAATAAGCAATGCCTGTGCTGGGGGCTTCACCTGCCAGGCCAGATATTTAGCACCTGTGCCCTCTCTGCCAGAGCACACATGTAGCAATTCCCTACTCTAGGTACACAGAGTCTGAATCTCTGAGGCTGGGACCAGACACTGATATGGAATTTTTTTTTTTTTTCAAGTGATTCTAATATGCAGTCAGGGTTGAAGATCTCTGACGTTTGATATAGCAGGCAGAAAAGTGTCACTGAAGTTCAGGGTACGCGTTAGAAAGGTCAGAGAGAAGAGTGAAGAGACTGGGGTCGTTTGCGAGGAGCGTATTTGCCTGTAGTTTCCTAGAAGGGAACAGGATCACAGCCAGCCAAGTCCAGAGCTTCTGGTGACTCACAGGCTAAGGGCAGCATTAAGGGACTCAGTAAGAGGTATCAAAGCATCTAGATGTGCCAGCAAAAGGAAGCTCACCTCACCCCTCGATCTGGGGGAGGAAAGGCCAGGACCCTGGAAGAGGGATGCAGCCTCTGCTCTGTGGAGGAGGGCACAAGAAAAACATTCCCTCTCTCTCCTCCCATTCATCAATGTCTTGCTGCTTTTTCCAGTTGGTTGATCCCAACCACAAGCCAGAGGGCAAGAAAGTCCAGGTGAGGCTGTCCGCAGAGGTCAGCCTCCCAGAGCCCGAGGATGATCATGGAGTGGAGGTGGGGGAGGGATTGGCAGGTAGACTGTGACCAGCACAGCTAAAGGCCTTGTTAGAAGTTCTGCCTGAATGCGGTAGAAAATGGTGAACCGCTGGAGGCTTTTGAGCAGGATCATGATATTAAAAATTAACATAAGTGGGGAAAATATTGATATGCAGGTCGATTAAGACTGGAAGGAAGCCAGAGATTTTCCACATGCAGGCCAGCCTTGGTGCTGCACCGCGGGTCACAGGCTCTTCCCTGGCTGATAATGATGGTGATCTGCCAGCAGCTGCCCTGACCTTGGCCTTCCGGTTACAGTTTTAACTTGCTGCAAATACTCTATTCTGAAGAACAAAGCCCTGCCTGTTAATTATTCGATGAGTTGCTAAGGAAAGAAACCGAGGTTTATGGGATTGATTCATCTCTCCTCAACATTAAAGCACTACGAAAATGTTGGCAGACACATAGGGACATGTCGATTCTAAATTCCTGTGTGGGACTCAGGAAAAGATTGTTCCTTGGAGAATGTGTGGGAGGGAGATACGTTTCCAACTGAATCCACCCTGGGAAAATACAGTGGTGGGAAGAGAACCCCCTGTCCAGGAGCTTGGCTCTCCCCTTTTGCATGAAAAAAGGGACATCTGTAGGCTTTTCAGTAATGAGTAGTCTTGAGCTGGTCAATAAAGAGATCAGAATGGAGTGCGCTCCACAGAGGGATCTAATCAAGGCATCTCTTTTTGCCTGACATAGATCAGCAGTGAGGCCAAGTCTATCCAGACACAAAGAGCTAACAGGCAGAAGAGGGAGCAGACCTGGAGTTCCTGGAGTAGGAACCAAGGCCAACAGGGAATATGATTAACATGCTTGTCTTCTTTCAACATGTGCAAAAACTCCAGCACTCCAAGTCACCCAACAAAAGAATGGGCTCCCTTGCGAACAGGTGCACTTCTTGTTCTTACAGGAACCCAAGCAGATGTCTGGTGGCGACTTTTATGACGTATTTTGGAAGGCAAAATATTCTTGCAGAGAAACTGGAGCAAAGACTGGATTAGTTGGGCCTCTAGTATGGTCTGAATGGTGTCAAATTCATATGTTGAAGCACTGAAGTCCTCAGTGCCTCAGAAGATCACCTTATTTGGAGATAAGGTCTTCAAACAGGTAATTAAGTTAAGTTGTGGTCTTTGGTGTGGGTCCCAATTCAACATGACTGGTGTCCTCATAAGAAGAGGGCATTGGGGCACAGACAGGCACAGAGGGAAGACCACGTGAAAACACAGGGAGCAGACGCCTACAAGCCAAGAAAAGGGCCCAGAAGGAACCACCTCTGCTGATACTTTCATCTCAGACTTAAGCTTCCAGAACCAGGAGACAATACATTTCTGTTGTTTAAGCCAGCCAGTCTGGCTAATACACTCTCAATCTTTCTGTGATTCTATTATTTGATTTGAAAAAAACTTTTTTTAAAAAAAGGTTTACTCACTGGAGTTCAGAATAACACTAAGGATAACAAGTCTTGGCATTTAAAAAAACAACAGGGCAAGCTGCAGTGGCAAATTACTTAGCTTCTTAAATAATTGAAATAAGAAGCTATCACAGAGAAGAAATCACTCACAGAATGTATTCATTCATTAAAGAATATCTGTTGTGGGCTTTCTGTGTGCCAAGAACATCAAATTGAAGCCACAAGCAATCAGCTGGTCTGTTTGCAGAAGGCAGGGCTGTGCAGGGAGGAGATGGCTTTCCTTAGCACAAGAGTGGGCAGGACTGGCCATGTAGGCAGCCTCTGGGTGTCTAGGTGTCTGCGTATTAGGACATAGGGACAAATGTGTGAAAGAGAGAATTGTTTTTTCTCTGTACTCCTATAGCTAAAAGCAATAGGCAGAGGTTTCTGAGAAGTAACTCAACACTAAGGGACCCAACAAACTCTCCAGTTGGTAGAAGTTGAAACAGGGTTTCTATCAGGAGGGAAGAGGTGTTTAAGCATTGGCTTTACAATCACATGTGGGGATATTGTAGCACATTCAAGTATCAGAAGTGAAATAAGCTACATCTTAAGGGGTTTTGCAACCTTGGTCTTCCATGATATTTGAGGACATTAATTTCACACTGGTATGAAAATGGGAAGACGGTTGGGAATGGGAAGGCCTATTATGAAGCCCTCCAAATAACTCTGTAGTGAAAGACTCTAGATCTTCACAAGACTATGTGGGGACGGGGGGTAGAAAGGAAGAGCTGGACTTAGTGTGGAGAAGAGGGCTCCCCCGCCCCAATTCCCCAATCTGCTATTAGGTTGATCTATCTGGATGGGGATGGGGGCCCTGCCTTCTGGCGTCTGGTTGGGTTTAGCCAATGGGGAGCCAAGCAGGAGGCTGGAAGGAGGGAGGGGGAGGAGGAGGAGGCTTCTTCCTGGTTCTCCCTTCCACCTCAGTGTCCCCTCCTCAGGCCAGACCTAGAGGAAGCAGTTCTACTGCGCCACGCTTTCCTAAAGGGTTCCTTTATAAGTAGAATCTCCTCTGATTATCCCTATTCTATTTTCTTTCTTATTTTTCCTGACTCATACAAATTGTCTGACTGGATTTGGTCAATGATAAATATTTTGTAAATCAGTACATTTCAAAATTCACTTTGAGGTGTGTGTGTGTGGGGGGGGAGGGGGCGGTTGTCTGAGGCCAGATTGCCTCTGTTGACCCCATGGGCTTCTCTCTAAAATTCCATTTATATTAGGGATTTCACAACTAAGACTCAGTTTGAAAACTGTTGGCTAAAAAAATAAATAAAAATATCCCAAACCCCAAAGAAAACAAAACCCCACAAAAGCTATGCCTTAATCTTAAGTATGGATAGAATATTGAAATTGCTACCCAATCTTACTGCAGTTCTCAAGTGACTCAGGATCCAGCCAGTTTCTTGGGCCACAACTTCATCAACAGCATGAAATGGACGCTTGGCATTGTTCCATTTAATTTGATTAATGACCACTACTAGCAAGGTGCAGTGGCTGAGTGTCTAAAAAAATCCACTTTGCAGTCTAAGTTATTCAGGTAACCTGTCTATTAATCAAATCAGCTGGCTAATTGCCAAATCTCCACTCTTTTTGTATTACTTACGGCCAAGATGGAATGAAAAACTGAGGTGGGGAGGGTGAGCGGTGCAGGACAAGTTAGCTCCCACCCAGCACCATCATCAAAATGCTGTAAGACAAAGGCTGCTCAGACTGGCCTCGCAAGCCCCTGACATCTGCCACGAAACACTTGCTCTTAAGATGGGTCTAAAATCTGAGGTCAGGACAAACTGTGCACCCACAAGGAGAGAGACTTTGGTGAGAATGCATTTTAGAAATCTTTGAGGGGGGCAAATTATGAGGAGGAAGAAATACCTTCCTCCCAATGTGAGTCAGCTGCATTCAACTGCTGAGGATGTAACAGTCAAAATTGTTTTTGTGGGGGAAGCACAGAGTCTGGTGATGGGTTTAGCTGGTCCTCAGAGCCAGTGGCCCCTCCCTGAGACAGAATCTGTACTTACTGACTGGCTTACGTGGGAAAACAAAATATGATATCAAGTATGATGTTAGATGGCTCCTGTCACGTGAGCTCCGTGCTGGCTGGGGAAGGCGGAATAGAAACGGAAACAAGCAGGAAAATCAGATGTCAAGGGTGTGGATGAAACAAACTCTCTCTGATCATCATCCTGGGACAACGCCAAATGTCAGAGTATTTCAAACTGGTTTGTTCAGAATGAGATTTCTGATTTCTAGGGTGAAAAACCCTGTATTTCCTCTTTATAAGGTACGAGACTGATGAGATGCGGAGCTCAAGGGAGGGAGTCTGCCATGGAGGTAGCAGATGCGATGGCTCCCTGTGGGTCCCAGGCAGTATCAGGGATGGTGAGCCCAGAGTGACACTTTGGAAAAGTGGCCTTCAATGGTGGAAACTCTGCTCGTACCTTGATTACACGTCGGTGTCTGTTTATTTTTTTTTTTATTTTTATATTTTAAATTTTATTATTTTTGCAGTTTGTGGCCGGGGCCGAGTTTGAACCTGCCACCTCTGGTATATGGGACTAGTTCCTACTCCTTTGAGCCACAGGCGCTGCCCAGATTGCTTTCAAGGTGTCTGTTTATTATTTTTTCCCAGCAGGACCATGGTTTGGAAAGATGACTAGAGTCGATGTCAGTTTCACCCTTCTGCTGTTCACGCTCAGACTTCCATTTTGTTTCATTTTGTTTTGTTTTTGTGGGGGAAGCACAGAGTCTGGTGAGGAGGTTTAGCTGGTCCTCTGAGCCAGTGGCCCTTCCCTGAGACAGAGTCCTGCATCTCAGGCTGGACTGATGCGATGGCATCAGAAGGTCACCCCAGGGGCTCCTGTCACGTCAGCTCTGCAGAACTCCACATCCTGACTTCCCAGAGCCAGAGCAGAGGAGCTGGACGTGGTGCAGGCTGACAAATCCGCATTTTCCTCACACACAGAGGTCGCGCGCGCTCGTGAGCTTCCTCCTGCGTGCCCTGAGAGGATCTTAGGTGTGCCACTATCATGGATCGATGGGCACTTGGGCCCAAATCATATAAATCATTAATCAAATTATTTTCAAAAAAAGTTCACAGCACAATAAGCATATTCTTGGTTTTACTCTTCTTCTTCTTTTTTTTTTGATCATCATGATTTAAGTGTGCCGTGGAAGTTTAACTATAGGTTCAAGGGCGCAGTGATTTTAAAAAATGTTGAAAAAAAAACTGCTCTAGTGCCCAAACATTCCAGAAACCCTTGACTTTACCTGGACCTGCCATCCACAGGTCCTAACACCCAGTCTCTATTTCTTATCCTGTGACTCCCTTGTCTCCAAATGCAGGGATTTTGACCTGGCTGTTGCCTCTTTCTGGGACACTCTTCTCTCTGATCTCTGTGGGGATGGCTTCACTCAGGCTATTGCTGAAATGTCACCTTAAAGCTTACCTTAACCCCCATCTGTTCCCCATGACTAATCTTACCTCTGTTCGGACACTGAACACCTAACTTAAGACCTCCCAGTGCACTTTTGTTACCTTCGTTACTGTTGTTTGTTCTCTCTCCCTAACTGAAAGGAAGGCTCCATGAGTGGTGAGCGCTTTTTGTCTGCAGCGACACATTCCAAACATCCAGAACAGTGCCTGACACAGAGGAGAGGCTCAGCCAGCACTTGCCCGAGGAGATTCAGAGACGGATCCCACAGAGATAGGTCCTGCAGCCACGCACGGTCTGCAGCTCTCCTTGCAGACTGGAAGGACACTTAGTTCCACATAAAATCTGATCTGGAAAACCACTGTGAGTTTATTCACTTATCAGTGAACACAGTATTGTAGTCCCTAGTTCAGAATTCCAATCACATCCTCTTAACTCTATTTTGCTACAAGCCAAATTTAATCCAGAGTGTGGCTCCCAGCTCCCTCGTTTCCCTCTCTTTTCATTAAAGCCAGAATTGTTTTAGCATGTAAATCTCTATCAGGTATTATACAATATGAGTACAATTTCCAGATAGAAAGTTGCCTGCTTGATTTCTGCCCTTTATGCTAGGAAGTTTGGGGGGACACGTGGCAAAAAGCCCTTTCGAATAGGCCAGCTTATCCTGGTTGGTGCTGCCCCATTATCTTACTCAGGAGAAGAAAAAATATCTCTAAGAAAATCAATTTTTATCTTACCTGCAGATTTAGGGGTCACTCACAATAAGCCCCACTGGTGGATCTAGCTGTGAGAATTACAGGAGGGACTCTCAAGGCTTCCAGCTCCAGAGTCCTGTGTCAATGGGATGTGGTCACAGAACTTTTATTCTCATCCTGTAAGAAATGTTTGGTTTCTAGAAGGCGTGTGTCAGTAAGCCCCTGGCTGAGAAATGCACTCTGAGAAAAGAGGGTCTGGATATATTTTGAAGACACGTGGTGAAAAAGACAAGTAGAATATTTGGAGCCTTATAGAAAAATACTCATAATTCTCATTTACTATTCAGCGGGGTGTTAATTTTGGCATATCATTTTACAGTTCTTAAAAATGAGAATAACCAACTCTAACTTTTCTGCATCAGAGATGTTGAAGAGAAAGTCCTCCCTCTCAATGTTATAAAAAGAGTCTTGAATGAGTGGTGCTTAATAGGTGTTAAGTGGAGAGACTGATATCAAAATTCATCCCCTCATCCATGACTGGTTTATAAAATAAATGAAAGGTACAAGAACATGTGGTATCTGTGGACGGGGCTTATGCAGATTTCATCCATCTATCTGTCCACTGGTGCTCCGCTTCTTTGCGGAATCCTGTGGATATTTTGATACATGTATACTATGTGTAATGATCAGATCAGTTGCGCACTGCATGGAGCAGGGGGCACTCCTGCGGAATCAAACGGATGCTCTTCTGGTCCTCTCGGAGCAATTGGGGAAGGACGTTAAACAAAGTGACATGTAAATGAATTACACGTGCACTTACCAAGTGTGATAAAGACAGCCAAGATGTTTCAAGGGATGTGAGTTCCCTGCCTACAGGGTTAGAAAGTAGGGCTTAGAGCTAAAGGCATAATAGGAGGTAGAATGCCTTAATTCCCCTCTACACACATGCCCACACAACACACACACACACACAAAACGCACACATATGAACACACAAGATGCACACATGTACACACATACACGTATACAAAACACAATACATACACAGACACAAATCACACATGCACACATACAAACATGAAAC
Organism: Nycticebus coucang; assembly: GCF_027406575.1. Classification (NCBI taxonomy): domain Eukaryota; kingdom Metazoa; phylum Chordata; class Mammalia; order Primates; family Lorisidae; genus Nycticebus; species Nycticebus coucang. Next base: position 100,219,523 of record NC_069783.1, on the reverse strand, counting down.
ATGTACACCGACAAACATACACATATATACACTCAACACGTACATATAAATCATACACACAAAACACATACACATAAAATATGAGCAGCATTTGGGCAACGCTATCCCCAGTTGAGCTGGAGCATGGCTGCCCTGGGAGGGGATCACTGGCAGAGAGGCAGAGAAAGCTGAAACCCACCCTCCAGGGGCACCTCCCATCCCGGGGGTCTCTGACTCTGACTCTTCCTTGCCTCTCTTCATTCTTCACGCTACATAGTTGCAAAGATGCCGTCTCCAGCATCTGTAAATGTTGCCTTTTTTTTTTTTTATTAAATCATAGCTGTGTACATTGATATAATCATGGGGCGTCATTCACTAGCTTCACAGACCGTTTACCAAGTTTCACATATACCCTTATAAGATGCACTGCAGGTGTAATCCCACCAATCCCCTTCCCTCTACCCACCTCCCCTCTCCCTCCCCTCCCTTTCCCCCTTCCCCCTATTCTTAGGTTATAACTGGGTTATAGCTTTCATGTGAAAACCCTAAATTAGTTTCATAGTAGGGCTGAGTACATTGGATACTTTTTCTTCCATTCTTGAGATACTTTACTAAGAAGAAGATGTTCCAGCTCCATCCATGTAAACATGAAAGAGGTAAAGTCTCCATCTTTCCTTAAGGCTGCATAATATTCCATGGTGTACATATACCACAATTTAGTAATCCATTCATGGATCGATGGGCACTTGGGCTTCTTCCATGACTTAGCAATTATGAATTGGGCTGCAATAAACATTCTGCCATTCAATCCTGTAATCCCTCTACTGGGCATATACCCAGAAGACCAAAAATCACATCATACCAAAGATATTTGTACCAGAATGTTGCCTTTTTAAACATGGCTGCAGGGCTCTCTTAAATGTTCCAACTGGGATCTACACACACTGAGATGTGATATCCACTTTCATCCTTGACAACAGCACACAGACAAGGTCTCCAGGAATACTCAGAAATGTAATGCCTTTCTCTTTTGGCCTCAAATTTCTAATCCACTTTCCCCACAGAATTTTATCCTAAAGTAACATATTTTATGCTTGGGGTCTTCAGTCGGTATCTTTCGCTCTATCAAGCTTCTCTGCAAAAATGTATGAAATTGAATTTGTTTGATTTCATTTAAGTATTTAAAAGTTACTTCTGGGTCATATTGTTGTCACAGTGATTGTAGTATACAACTGTTTGAACCAGTAGAAATATTATTATATCATATCATATCATATCATATCATATCATATTATATTTTCTTCTCATGCTCAGAGGCATAGCAACTTTGAGCACAGAGAGAAAGCTGAGGAGAACCAAGGTTTCCTGGAGCTTCTGGGGGACCTCGTGAAGGGGTTTCATCTTATTCCAGACAGGAAGTAAACGTATGGGGTTTGAAGAGGAAGAGGGTACACGTAGGTCATCAAACACATTGAATGTGAGAGTGAGCAGGTGCCAGGAAAGACTCCCAAAGTTATGTCATGAGTAAATACTTGCATGGCTTCTCTATTGTCACATGGACTTTAAATTATTGAAAATGAACTGGACACATAGGAAGAGTCAAATTCTCCTTCGATGAAACCAGCCCATATGTTTTATCAGGCCACAGAGTTTAATGCCTCCAGTCCGCACAGAGTTAATTGAGTAGTGACATGCAGCTTCATCTCCTAGAACTACAGCCTGCTCCATCTGGTGCAGGCCTGGAGCTAAGGCTGATTAGAAAGACAAATGAGTGACCACACAGAACCAGACCTGCTGCTGCTACTGCTGGGACCAGGAGGGTTCCAGAAAGAAACATACACCCTCAAATCATTTTCTCTGCACACCACAGATCAACCATTATTTATTCCAATTCCATGGGAATCATTTCATAAGGCAGTTAACACATAATTTAAAAATATATAACATAAAATATTTATTCTACTTACAGAGTTGCAATTCTGAGTCATCATGGAATTTATAAAGGTTAGGTTTTTCTCATGTTTTTGTTGATACATAATAGTTGCCTACATTTCATGGGATACGTGTGATATTTTGATACATATATACTATGTGTAATGATCAGATCAAGGTAACTGGGATATCCATCATCTCAAACAATTTTCATTTCTTTGTGTTGGGAACATTCCAAAGCTTCTCTCCTAGCTATTTCAAAACATACAATTCATTACTGTCCAATATGCTACCTTACTTTGCCATTGAACACTAGAACTTATTTGTTTCTAACTATGTGTTTGTACCCATTAATCAGCCACTCTCTATTTCCCTGAAAGTCTCCCCAGCCTCTGGTAACCACCATTCTGCTCTCTACCTCCACGAGATCAACTTTTTTAGCTCCCACATGTGAGTCAGAATGTGCACTATTTATCTTTTTTTGCCTGCCATAACGTAATGTCCACCACTTCTATCCATGTTGCTGCAAATGACAGGATTTAATTTTTTATGGCTAAATGATATTCCATAATAACATTCCATCATGTATACATATACCATATTCTTTACCCACTCATCTTTCAATGGACACTTAGGTTGCTTCTATATCTTGACTGTTGTGAATAGTGATGTGATAAATATTAATGTGCAGATATCTCTTTGATATACTGATTTCCTTTCTTTGGGGTATATGCCCAGGAGAGGGATTACTAAATCATATAGTAGTCCTAGTTTTAATTTTTTGAGGAACCTACATACTATTTTCTTTAGTGAATGTACTAAAGAAAATTTAGTACATTCCTATCAACAGTGTGTGAGGGTTCCACTTTCTTTACATCCTCACCAGAATCTGTAATTCCTTGTCTGCTTATAAAAGCCATTCTCACTAAAATGAGATGATATTTACTTGTGGTTTTGATTTGCATTCCCCTGATGATGAGTGATGTTGAGCATTTTTTTTTTCTTTTTTTTGCAGTTTTTGGCCAGGGCTGGGCTTGAACTTGCCACCTCTGGCATATGGGGCCGACGCCCTACTCCTTTGAGCCACAGGCACCGCCCGATGTTGACCATTTTTTCCATATACCTGTTGGTCATGCATATGCCTTCTTTTGAGAAATATCTATTCAGACCTTTTGCCCATTATTTAATTTGATTATTTATTGTGATTATTTATTTATTTTGGCTATATAGTTGAGTTCCTTATATGTCCTGATTATTAATTCTTTTAATTTCCTGACAAGGAATTTAAAGTTTGTAATTCCTTTAATAGTCTTTCTCCTCCAGCTATATTGGGGTATAAGTAAAAATTGTATACGTTTGTGTACAGTGTTATGTCTTGGTACACACATTCATGACCACAATCAATCAGGTGAATTAACACAACCAACACCTCATATAGGTACTATTTAGGGTTTCATGGGTTTTGTTTTCTTGTTTGTTTTCATGGTGAAAACACTTCAGATCCACCCTCTTGGCAAATTTCAAGTATACAAAACAGTGTCAGGAACTACAGTTTCCACATGGTACATTAGGTCTCCAGAATATATTCATCTTACATAACCGAAACTCCCATCCCCCAACCAGCAGCTTCCCTTTCTCCCAGCCCCCAGCCCCTGGCAACCACAGATCTAGTCTCTGCCTTAGGACTTTCTCATGTTTTTTAAAAAAATCCGTATGATATATGGTTTCAAAATAAACTAGAATAAAAAGTTGATAATAAAAGGTAACATTACTCTGTCTCATTTTTTTCTAAAAAATGTTTCAAGACATTGAGAAATTTTAGATACAATTATTTTTAGAATTCCTAGCGTACATCAGAAATATTAAAATCAGCCCATATCCCTATTAAATGTAATTTTTGGTTCTAAAAAAATAGGTACCTGTTAGGGGATTTTCACACAGAGATAAATCTACAATTTGTTTTCAAGTGTGTTAAAATTTTCATGAATATTGAATTTAATAATTAACGAAGTTGACATAATGATGTGTATTGTAGACATTTAATGAAACATTTATAAATGTTAATTTGGCTGTTTTCTTTTTGACTTTTGTTTTGTTTAGTTAGACATCATAGCTTAGGGACCCAGAGCTGTAGAGTTGGCCTGCCTGGACTCACGGCTCTGTTCCTGCTCTTGCCGCAGTCCTGACCTTGGTATATATAACCTCTCCATCTCCATCCCACACCCTGTGAAATGGGAATTCCTCTATCCTTCAGTCCCTCATCTGTGATTTTGAAATCCAAAGAGCTTGAAAACTGCGAGTCTGCAGACAAAACCTGATAGGCCCCCGGGGAGGCTGTTTATTCTCTTTACTTGTCACAGTGGATGTAAGTATTACGCGTTCCTACCCCAGTCTATTGTGTGTTGTGGGTGCTGCCCCAGAATCGGCTGAGTGTCTGGGCTATCACAATACATGATATATAAGAATATATGCACCCTGTTTCTGCTCTAGAAGTGGAAATATTCTGAATTATGAACACTGTCTCAACCCCAGCAGTTTCCAGTAAGGGACTGTGGGGCTGCAACACCTACCTCGTAGACTTGTAGAAGGGTGAAGTTTGCGAGTACACGTGGTCCTTGACTTAGGATTTCATGACTTTACAATGGAGTGACAACAAAATGCACACAGTGGAAACCATACTTGGAATTTGGATCTTTTCCTGGGCTACTCTCTGCAGTACAACACCCTCTCGTGCTGCTGGGCAGATGCAGAGCCCAACCAGCCATGCCATTCAAGGACAACTGACGGTCTACAGTGCACCCTATTCAATAAGTGACTCTAACATAGGTTCTGTGTTATACGACTCTGCCCAACCACAGGCTCGTGGAAGTGTTCTGAGCACTTTTAAGGGAGGCTGGAATAAGCTATGATGTTTATGTAGTAAGTTGGGCATATTAAACGCATTTTTCACTTACTACATTCTCAACTTCCACTGGGTCTGTTAGTATGTAATGCCATTGTAAGTGGAGGAAAGAGTGTGGTGAGCACTGGTGGATGCCAGCCAGGGTACTCCCTGTTATTCTCTGCGGCTCTCAGCCCACACAGGTGCAAAGCCCAGGCCCAACCCTTCTGCCCCTACCCCACCTGGCTCTCCAGAGGCAATCACTCAGAACTCTGCTGATCTGGCTCATGCCTGTGACCACCAACATCATAGACTCTGATCAAGATTTCTTTACTTAGCAACTTTAGACTTAGCTACTGATGACAGCTACAATCTACAAGGGTTTTGCTCATGTATGCCACAACCTCCCTCCCCTGTGTTTCCTTTCTTCTTTTGGTAACTTTTGCAACTTTAACACACATTCTTCAATCTCTCTCTTCTTGTCCCATCTGCCACAGATGCAACCTCTTGTCTCCCACTTGCTAAGATGTGGAATTTGGGTGCCCCGACTCCCAAATTATCTTCATCTCTTCTTCAATTCTTTAAACTTACCTCCCCATAAAGCTGGGGTATTGAAAAATAGTCTGGGCTAAATGAGGGCTTTGTGTGAGTATGTAAAGTTCTACCTCTCAGCAAAGCGGTGCAAGCCTTTTATCACTAGTTGTTACTTGCTATTGGTCTACCCAGGTTTTATGTTTCCTTCTGCTTTGATTCTAGCAGATTGCATGTGTCCAAAATGTATCGATTTCTTCTAGTTTTTTCAATTTATTGTCCTACAGTTGCTCAGGGAGGACTGTAGAGACAGGGTGCTCTGTCACCTCAGGTAACGCTTGAGGCTGCAGTGACAAATTCCAAAAGTGGGTCTCACCTTATCAGTGGAGCTACCAATGAGAAAGAAACCATGAATTTTTGAAGTTGAAATTTCATCTTATAGATGAGAAAGCTGGAATTCAAAGCAGTGAATTGATTTGACCCAAATAATGTCGGCAAAATCTTTGATAAGAATTCAGATGAGGCTGGACCCCATGTCTCCCAATAGCCAGTGGTTGGAAACCCCAGCCTCGTCCTTCCCCTTTCCAACAGCAAAAACATGGATTGCTGAGCTAGGAAACTTCTTGTGTATATTCTGAGGCAATTGTCCTTCAAAATCCAACCACAGGGGACCACTTTTGATGACCTCTCCTGCTGTACTCTGGCCCAAGCACATACCCACAATAGACCCCAAGCAGTCTCCCACTCTTTGCAGGGAAGTCCCCTCACTGCCTGCTCAAGGCCTGCAGTGACGCTTCATCACTTGGAGCACAAAGCCAGAAAGCCAGGGTCTTTCCCAGGCTCAATAAGACCCTCCAATTCTGGTCTCTTATTTCCACCTGACCCCATTTTCCAGAATCCACCCATGCTGATGCCTCCCCTACTCAGAACCTACCAGGCCTGGCCTCAGCCACCTGCAGGGTTTTACCCCTGTGTCTCATTCTTGCTGAGAGTTCCCTGGTCATCTTATTTAAAGATTATTAAACCACATGTCCTCTCACAGTCCCTACTCTCCTTGAAGGCTTCATTCTCTTTCAAGCCCCCAGAAGGCAAGGGTTTTGTCTCTTTTGTACACAGCCTTATCCCCAGTACTTAAAACAGCACCCAGCATAGGGGTGCCCACCTGGTATATAAAGGAAATGAATGAAGGGTAAAGTCACAGGTTAAGATCACTCCATGAACAAAGTCAAGTCCTGTCAGAATGTTCCACCTGCCTTCAGCTGAGCTCTGGGGAATTCTGGGCAGGACCAGAGAGGTAAAAATAGGACCCCCTTCCTGAGGCCAGGGAGGCAGCAACAATAACCAAGAGGAATCCCCCAGCAGAAATGGACTCTCAAGGGGTAGACGTGTGTCTGGGAGGCCTCTGGTGGCAATCCTGGTTTTAGTTCCATTTAGGGGAATGGCAGTTTCCTCTCACAAGTTCACAGCATTGTAAAAATCATTCCATATAGGGGAGAACAATAACAACAGCCGAGTAGCAGGTAGAAAGTAATAGGAGTGATGGCAGCTGTGATTTTATGGTTGAGCCATATTCATTGATCTGATAAGGCTGCCTTTTATTAGTATGAATTACTTTCCTCTTCCTGGGGTGCCCCGGAAGGAAACCTGGAGACAAATATACAAGTTTAACTATTTGTTTGGAAGGACATCCTTGGAAACATGAGTAAGAGGGAAGAAAAGTCAATAACAGGTGCATTATGAAGAAAGTGACTCTGTGAGGAGCTGGGCCTAGACCTTCTGGGAGAGTACAGAGAGTGTCAAAGGGGTCTCCTAGTGCCCTCCATAAGAACAGGGGCCAGGGAGTCTCTCTACCCTGTCCCAATAGGTGTTGGTTGAGAGCTCTCCAGGGCAGGCTTGACTCTCAGTCACTCCTGGCCTGCCTTGAGGGTAGTCAGAATGGGCTCTGGCAGCCAGTGAGCCCTCAGTTAAATGCCTGGAGCTTGCGGCCAGGGTGCAGGCATGATGGTGCCAATTAGCAGGGGTGGGTGCACCGGCTGCCTGTCTGCTCCTGGGGGCATGGAAGGCATAGTGCCCTAAAAAGCCAAATCGTTGATCTGAACATGTGACTGAGAAGCAGGATTCCTGATCTGTATTGTAGTTTCTTTCACATCACTTTTGAGTTTACAAACATAAAAGTAGTGTGATGATTTCCTAGGATAGAAGGTGGCCAGGAGGGAGGAGAATGGGGAAAATTGGGAAGAATCAAGTGGGATGAACTTGCTCAGTTTAATTGATTAGGGCAGCGCTTTCCAAAAGAATTCAACTCATGATGGATAAGTAAACTTTGCCCTATCTATGGCACTTTCACCGCCATGTTATCATATAATGTTTATCTGAGAACTCACCTATATCCATTGTACATGTGAAAAAGGCGGCATAGACCTTGTCACACGTAAGTGGAGAAATGTACCCTTCAGCCATTTCCATGATCATCTAGGTTCAGCTTTCTATTTTCTGCTTCTTCCATCAAAACCTGATGAAGGTAGTGAGCACCTGCAGTCTCAGCCGTTGAGGAGGCTGAGGCAGGAGGATCACTTGAGCCCAGGAGTTAGAGGCTGCATGAGGTCTGATGACACCATTACACTCTGGCCTGGGTGACAGGGTAAGATGCTGTCTCTAACAATAACGACAACAACAAAGACTGATAAAGGATAGTGAAAATGTCTGCATGTTTCCAGATATTAAGGGTCACCTATGCCACAGCAAGAGGTATTAACAAACGGAGACTTCCCTGATCAGGAAGCAAAAAACAAAAATCATAGTCCCAAAGGAGAGCTAGATGGTGTAATCAGAGTATGTATTTGCAAGAATGAGCCCAGCCAGGGAGGTTGAGCAAGACTCCCAAGAAAGTGATGGCTGAGCTAAGATTAGAAACAAGAGTAGGAGGTACCTGGGCAGAGGGTGGGAAGATGCCTCCAGGGAGAAGGAGCATTTCAGGCACAGGCCATGTGATGGTATTTGCCTGATTGAATTATACAACTCACTGCACATGTGAGGAAACAAATGGACTTATTTTGTGCACATATATAGGCACACACCCACCAGCCAGTCTTGGGAGATGACGTAGCAGAATGTGAGTGGGGAATTTAGAAAGATTTCATTCTAAATATCTCACAAATTCCTAGAAAGGAAAGTCAACTGGACTTTAATGATGAGTTGATTAAGTTGAAGTTCAGCAGACCAGTGGTGTCTGTCCTCATCCTTGTAGCTGTAGCCTTGTTTAACCAGTTCTAGCACCTACATTTCTAGGCCTTTCTCTGAGTCTAACCAAGAGCTTAGCAAGCCAGGAAGGCCAACGAATTAACACCCTGCCCAACCCCAGCAACCTTCACCCACTGACCAGAGCTGGTGGATGGATACCCCAGCTCCCTCCTGGCCTGTGGGAAGCACATGTTCTAGAATGTCTCTCAGAACTGCACAGATTGCCTGGTATCAGTTGCCAGCAATGGTAGATTGCTTGGTAGCATTCTGTCTTAGTCAGCTCCAGCTGCAGTAACAAAGATGCTGTGAACTAGGGGGATTAAACAATAGACACTTCCCTCTTATAGTTTCAGAGCAAGTCCATGATTAAGGCGCTGGTCTATTTCTTTCCTGGTGGGAGCCTACTTTCTGGTTCATAGATGGTGCTTTCCAGTTTTGTCTTCAAAGGAGGAGAGCTAAGCAAGTTCCCCTGTGTCCCGTCTCTACTTATAAGGGCACTAACTCTATTCCTGAGGATTCCACCCTCACAAACTAATCACCTCTCAGTGCCTCCTATAACATTGCATTGGGCTTCCATGTGTGAATTTGGGGGAACACCTTCAATCCACAGCACAAATGAATCCTTTGTTGGCTCCTTTTCTCTCCTGTTACACTTTCCCTACCTCAAGTTGAGGTTCTGCTCTGGGAAAACTACAAAAAGATAGGCTGGCGAGGTTGACTTTAGGTTTCCATTCACCGAGATCAAAGATCCTAGAAAAATATTCACATGCAAAAGGTCATGTTCTAGTTCAATATTTTTCAGTAGTGATACAGCAAGATTTCATCGTAATGAATGTCAAAGGCCCATTGCCCAGTTTAGTCAGATTTGTAGGACAGTTAGCAGGGAACCTTTGAAAAGGGATGCACATAAGAGATGTGTGAATTCTCTGTTAAAGTGAATAGCAGAAGCGGCCATGAACCTTAGATGTGGGTTATAAGGCTATGAGGCCGGGTGCTGAGGGCTCCTCTGTCCGTGGCAGCCAGTAACTGCTAGAAACAAGAAGCCCAGGCCTGGTTTCCTGATTTTCCAAGTGAGTTTCAGAGCTTCAAGGATCTGCCCTGCCTGGAGTGACCACAATTGGAAACAGCAACTATGGAACGTTCTCCCTTGTTTTTGCTCCAATTTCCTTTATATGAAACCATTTCTATCAAGACAAGCGTTTTCCAATAGGCTGGAAAATTGGTGGTGCTGTGTTTTGGTTGACAAGGAACAAAGGCAGCAAATATACTGAAGCATTGTTGCATATTTATCCTTCAATTATTAGAGTTAGGGTGGAAGACTATCCTGATGAGAGCTTTTAAGAACAATCCCTGTAAGACAAAGTTCTCACAGAGAAGAAAAGCCAAAAATAGGCATCTGTGTGTATAGACAAAGTGTGCATTCACTCCAGCAGGCCCTAGGAGTCAGCAGCTGGACGGGTAGAGGTTTCACTGCTGGAGCCCAGTGCTGAGTGCTGGAGGAGCAGCTCCGTGGACATCCCCCTATGGGGCAGCCACGGAAAAGAAAACTAAAGGGAAGGAGGGAGGGTTGGTTACTTCCACTTAATGGACACAATGTAGGGGTATATGGCACACTCTTTGGTTGCAGAACACAACTACAGGAGGGACTGTAGCTAACAAATTCAAAGATTGTGACTTGGTTGTTTGTACTCTCACGTTAACCTGAAATTAAATAAATAAATAAATAAAATAATAAAAAGTAATTGTGGTGGGCGCCTGTAGTTCCAGCTACTCAGGAGGCTGAGGCAAGAGAATCGCCAAAACCCAGGAGTTGGAGGCTGCTGTGAGCTGTGACACCACGGCACTCTACCGAGGGCAAAAAAGTGAGACTCTGTCTCTAAAAAAAATAATAATAAGAAAATAAATAATAATAAAAAGTAAAAATGGAGAAAATCTTTAGAAAAAATAAAGAAAAGAAAACTAAAGATGGGGCAGCACCTGTGGCTCAGTGAGTAGGGCACTGGCCCCATATGCCAAGGGTGGCGGGTTCACACCCAGCCCCGGCCAAACTGCAACAAAAAAATAGCCGGGCGTTGCGGCAGGCGCCTGTAGTCCCAGCTACTCGGGAGGCTGAGGCAAGAGAATCGCGTAAGCCCAAGAGCTGGAGGTTGCTGTGAGCCGTGTGACGCCACAGCGCTCTACCGAGGGCAGTAAAGTGAGACTCTGACTCTACAAAAAAAAAAAAGAAAACTAAAGATGGAAGATCATCAGAGGGGCACAATGTCCCCCCAGGAGTCCCCTCTGGCTGCACTCAGACTCAATTCTATATTCGCACAGCCTCTGAAAGTAACGAGTGGCCAGAGTGTAGCAGTTACGTGGGGTTCCAAATTCGCTGATGCTGGTGACAAGGAATGTGACTTATTCATACTCCGCTCACTGGCACTTACAAAATGATTGGCTGATTACTCAAGCTAGTGTGAAATGGAAATCTGTTTTTAAGAATACCTCAAAGAAGCAAAAAAAAAAAAAAAATCCTAGGACTTAGAAGTCTATCATCACTTATTCCGATCCTAGAATAAAGGATTTTAAAGCACTTCTGTTCTCACATGGCAGGAATGTGACTTGCTTGGCTCCCAAGGCCATGTAGTTTGTACAGCGGCTGTGTGATCCCAGGGCATTCCACCCTCTCCACAGGTGGCTTGTGAGGAAGGCAGGGGTGTGGTTGACACCAAGCACATCCTGTTCCGGGGACACAAAGAGTTCCAGAGGAGACGTGGCTGGGAGAGACACTGCTGTACATTGACCTATAAAATGCCAAGCAGCAAATTTGACATGACCAGAAGTGGATGATCATTCTTGCTCCCCTGAAGCCGGGGAATGCCTTCAGCGGTGGGCACCACTCTCAAGGCACAGCAGAACCAATGTCCATGAGCATGGAGCAGGTGGATGGCACAGCGCCCCTGGTCTCCCTGGAACCAGCATTAAGTGCAGGATGTGAGGCAGCTCCCGGGGTGGGAAGTATATATTGTTCAATGCAAACAGGCCTGGGAGGGGTGGCACTGTGGGAGATACAGAATTAGGCAGGAGTGGCACATTTGACAACAAATAACATGAAGAGACGGACTCCATACCCACTTGCTAAATTTGCCAAGGTCTTGCACACCCAAGGGGTCATCCCACTTACACAGGTCAGCCAAACCTGGATTTCTTTTATCTCCTAGCTAACATAAAATTTACTTCTCCTCTGGTTACTCGGAGATGTTATTATTCTCCCAGTCAATTCTTTCTCACCCCTAATGTGCACCCTCCCCTGCCATACACACAAGGCCCAGGCTGACTGTCCTCCCCTGAACTCCTCTCTCCTCCTTTATCTCCTCACCTCCTCAGCTGTGGCTCTGGGGCCTGTTACTTCATGCCTAGAAAGGGCTCACTGGGCAGTCACCTGGCCTTCTGAAATGATTCCCTGCTACCCTGCCACATTGTTTTTTCAGATTAGTGAAAATGAAATATTTGCAGCTGCAGGATAGAAAATGTTTCTTGTGCCTTAACGCTGTGTGCCCACTGTCCTATCCTTAGCAAATTAGATATCTTCTTTACCCAGCCCCACCAGTGAGCCTTCTATCCACCCTTTAAGAATAATATTCTTGGTTCGGTGCCTGTAGCACAGGGGTTATGGTGCCAGCCACATACACCAAGACTGGCGGGTTCGAACGCAGCCTGGGCCAGCTAAATAACAATGACAACTGCAACAAAAAATAACTGGGCATTGTGGTGGGCACTTGTAGTCCCAGCTACGTGGGAGGCTGAGGCAAGAGACTCGCTTAAGGCGAAGAGTTGGAGGTTGCTGTGAGCTGTGACGCCTTGCACTCTACTGAGTGTGACAAAGTGAAACTCTGTCTCTAAAAAAAAAAAGAGAGAGATTCTGAACAATTATTAGAACCAGCTCATAAGCTACATTGTAACTCATAAATGAAGCCCAAACAATGAGATATCACCTTACTCTAGTTAGAATGGTGTTTTTTTTTTTTATTAAAAAGTCCCAAACCTGGAAGTCCTGGCATAGATTTAGGACTCATGTACTAAAAATTAGTACAAATTTCCACGGAAAACAGTATGAATATTCCTCGAAGGACTAAAAGTAGACCTACCATTCAATCTAGCAATCCCACTGCTAGATATCTACCCAAAGGAAAAGAGTTTTCATCAAAAGACACAGGCTCTTGAATGTTTATTGCAGCACAATTCACAATTGCAAAGATGGGGAATCAGTCCATGTGCCCATCAAATCATGAGCGGTTTCATGAAATGTGGTATGTGTGTACCATGGAGAACTGCTCAGCCATCAAAAAAAGATGAGTATTTTTGCAACAATCTGGATGGAACTGGAGACCATTCTCCTAAGTGAAGTATCTCAAGAATGGAGAATTAAACACCGCTATTAAATTGTAACTAACTGATGAGCCCTATGTGCACAGAGGGAAGGAAAACTCAGTGGAAATCAAGGTGGGGGATGAGGAGGAAGAGGGCAAAAAGCTACCTAATGGGCACAATGAACACTATCTGGGGGATGGACACACCTGTGGGCAGGCCTCAAGCATTACAAAAACAATCCATGCAACCTAAATAATTCATACCCCCTGAATATTTTGAAATAGAAAATAAAAATAAAGAGGTTATCAAACAGCCGAATTAAGCCAGTGTCAATGGAACAAAGGAAATAACAAAAATAAAAACAGATATCAATGAAATAGAAAACATACATGTACAACAATGAAAAATAAGCAAAGTCATACATAGTTCTGTAAAAAGTTTAGTAAGATTGCTGAGCCCCAGGCAAGACTAATCATGATGAAATGGTACAAAACACACATTGTGGATACCACAGATACTCTCATTACAGATCCTGTGGGCATTTGAAGAATAATAAGGGGATATTATAAACAACTTTATGCCAATAAATTCAATAACTTGGATGAAATGGTCAAATTTGTAGAAAACCAATGTGAAATAACAAATATGTGAAGAAACAGAAAACTCTGAATAGTGATATAATTATAACTTGAGCTCATAACCAGTATTTTCCCCCACAAAACACCTTCCAGGTTCAGATAAATCCGCTGACAAATTCTATCAAACAGTTAATGATAATTAATACCAATCTTACACAAATTTCCAGAAAATGAAGGAAGGAAACACTTCTTAAGCTATTTTTATGGGCCGGTATAACACTAATACCAAAACTTGACACATAGATTACATGAAAAGAAAATTACAGAGCAATATTCCTTACAAACATGGGTGTAAAACTCATTAATGAAATGCTAATGAGTCAAATCCGGTGATGTACAAAAGGAATTGATCATGCTCGGTTGGGTTTTGTCCTATCTGTGTTTAACAGTAGAAAATCATTCAATGTAGTTTATGATATTAACAGGCCGAAGGATAACAACCAGGTGATTAACCCAATAAAGCCAGAAAAGCAGTTAGCAAAATCCAACACTATTTACAATGAAAATTGTCAGCAAATTAGGAAAAGAAGAGCACTTCTTTATACTTACAAGGGGCATCCTCAAAAATCCTATAGATACTTAGTGATGAAATTTTTTTTTTTTTTTGAGACAGAGTCTCACTTGGTCACCCTCAGTAGAGTGCCATGGCATCACAGTTGACAGCAACCTCAAACTCTTGGGTTCAAGCGATTCTCTTGTCTCAGCCTCCTGGGTAGCTGGGACTACAGGCACCTACCAAAGTGCACAGCAATTTTTTTTTTTTTTTGTAGAGATGGGGGTCTCGCTCTTGCTCAGGTTGGTCTTGAACTTGTGAGTTCAGGCAATCCACCCACCTCGGCCTCCCAAGTGCTGGGATTACAGGCATGAGCCACCGTACCCAGCCTAGTGATTAAGTATTGAAAATGCTAAGGAACAAACTACCACTTTATTTTATAGGTCATTGACAGTGTGAGAAGCCAAGAAAATAAATGACACCAGAATTGAAAAGGAAGTATTAAACTCATTTTAATCACAGATGATATAACTATGTATGTAGTAAAACCTTACAAAATCTAACTGAGCTAAATTGAACTTAGAAGATTACAGTGTACAAAAGTCCTTTGTGGGGGGAAAGTTTCTTTATACAATTCAATTTCCTAAAAAGATTCCATTTTATTGCTTCACTAAATTTCATCAAAACACATACAGTACTTTGAATTTGACAAAAGGCATGTAAAATCTCTGTACAGAAATACTGCTAACATAAATTCATTTCTTAATTACTTAGGTAAATTAAATTAATTACTTACATACATGGAAGGATATTTCAAGCTTATGAATTAGAAGACTCTTCATCGATAAGATGTCTATTCTCTGCATTTTTATCTGTAAATTCAATCCCAAACAAAATTCCAGAGACGTTATTCTACAATTTAAAAGTAGGTTGATTTTAGAAAGATGAGTTAGAGTAGCCAAATTCTTGAAAAAAGAACAGTGGAGAAGTCATACTTTCTGATTCCAAGACTTTCTATAAGGCTCCATTAAGACAATCGAATTCACGCCCACAGAGAAGAAAAACTCATTTCAATTCAAGTTGGGGGGAAGGGGAATGAGGGAGGCAGAAAAGGGGGAGTTGGGACACAATGGGCACAATGTAGGGGTGTATGGCACACCTTGGGGGTGCAGGACACAATTACAAGAGGGACTCTACTTAATAAGTTCAAACACTGTGGAAAAAAATGACCGTACAATGCTGGCATCCAATAGGCAAGTTCGACAGTGGGGGTGAACAGAGTCCAGAATTAGACCACGTATGAAGTCAATTAATTTTTTGTCAAATGTGCCAAAACAACTTAATGGGGAAACCAATAGTCTTTTCCAAAAATTATACTGCAGTAACTAGATTAATGTGTATGTGTTATGTATATAGGGGGACACGACTCCTGCCTTATACCATACTCAGAAGTTAATTTGAGAGGATAAAATAGATCTGAACCTAAAATCTAAAGCTCTAAAAGTTTCCAGAAGAAAATTTAGAAAGTTATCTTCATGGCCTTGATGTAAGCAAACATTTCTTAAAAGGACAAGAAAAGTGCTAGCCACAGAAGATAGGAAAACTTGATCAATTGAACTTCGTAAAAATGAAAAGCCTGCCTTTACAAACCATTAAGAAAATAAAAATTCAAACCACAAAGTGGGAGAAAATATTCAGTATATATACATATATATATTGGACAAAGGATTTATATCAAGAATATATAAGGATATCAAATGATATAAAGCCAGTAATATGGAGTACAAGAATTATAGTAGATTGGTGGTTATGATCTTGAGTTTGAGCTTTAGAGTCAAACGGATTCAGAGTGATTTCTGGCTGCCATCACCTGTGTGACTGTCAGCCCTTCAATGAAGCTCTTGGAGTGTCAGTTTTTTTAACTTTAAAATGGGGGATAATGCTTACTGTTTGTCTAAAAGGAAATATTATATATGAACTAATTTAAATAATGTTAGATGCAACAATAGTGATTTTTTAAGTATACACTCCATATTTTTAATATTTCCACCATGGTAAACCTAAAATCATTGTCAAGATAAACAGCTAGGGGCCTAAAATAAACGAAACCCATACTATTTCCAGATGAGCCAGTAAATTCTCCACTCTGGCATGGAGCTCAGGAGACTGGGAACTGGTCACTGCTCACTCCCCTCTGCATCTCTAACAGGGATTTCATGAATTGCTAGATCACTGTGGATAGTATTGACAGTGAAACAATATTGAGTCTTCCAATCCATCATCATGGGATGTCATTCTAGGTATTGTTGTCTTCTTTGATTTCTTTCAGCAATATTGTGTAGTTTTCAGTGTACAAGTCTTTTTGTATCTTTGGTTGTTTGTTACTAAGTATTTTATTATTTTTGATAATATCATGAATGGAATTTTCTTAATTTTATGTTCATCATTAGAATAGAGAAATGCAACTTTTTGCTTGCTTATTGTTTATCCTGCAACTTTGTTTAATTTGTCTATTAGTTCTGATGGTTTTTTTTTTTGGTGGAATCTTTAGGGGTTTCTTTCTATAAGATTATTTTGTCTGCAGAAGATGTCATTTACTTACTCCTTTCTATTTTAGACAACTTTTATTTCTTTTCCTAGTTTAATTCCTTTGGGTAGGGGACTTGTGAGTGTTGTAGTAAACACAAGTGGTGAGCGTGGACACCCTTGGCTTATCCTTGAGAAAAAGCTTTCAGTCCTTTACCATTGAGTAGGATGTTAGCGATAGGCTTTACATGTATGATATTTATTTATTTATTTATTTATGGATTTATTTATTTATTTTTTGAGACAGAGCCTCAAGCTATCATCCTGGGTAGTAGTATGTCGTGACATCACAGCTCACAGCAACTTCCAACTCCTGACCTTAAGCAATTCTCTTGCCTCAGTCTCCCAAGTAGCTGGGACTACACGTGCCCACCACAATGCCCAGCTATTTTTTGATTGTAGTTGTCATTGTTATTTGGCAGGCCCCGGGCTGGATTTGAACCTGCCAGCTCTGGTGTATGTGGCTGGTGCCTCAGTTGTTTGAGCTACAGGCGCGGAGCCCATACATGATTTATTATGTTCTATTCCTACTTGTTGATTGTTTTTAAATCATAAAATGGTATTGAATTTTGTCAAATGTCTTTTCTGTATCAATGAGAGGATCATGTGGGGTTTTCTTTCATTCTGGTAATGGGGTGTATTACATTGGTTGATTTCTGTAAATTGAATCATATCTACATTCCTGGGATAAATCCCACTTGGTCATGGTGTATAATCCTTTTGAAGTTACATTTTTTTAAAGAGAGAAATTCTTTGTTGGAGATAGTGGTTACTGAAAAAACAGACTCTGGAAACAATAAGAAAAAAATCTATTTCCTTCTAACTAAAATGTTGCTATGATTCGTACAATAAAAACAATTATTCTATACAAAAAATATGAGATGAAGTGCCCCAAATCTTTTTTTTTTTTAAGAGACAGAGTCTCACTCTGTCAAGGCTGTGGCATCACAGCTCACAGCAACTTCCAGCTCTTGGGCTTAGGCAATTCTCAGCCCAAGTCCTCAGCCTCCTGAGTAGCTGGGACTACAGGCGCCTGCCACAAAGCCTGGCTATTTTTTTGTTACAGTTTGGCCGGGGCTGGGTTCAAACCTGCCACCCTCGGTATATGGGGCTGGCACCCTACTCACTGAGCAACAGGCGCTGCCCCGAGATGAAGTGCCCCAAATCTTAATATCTAGAGTATATGACTGACTCTTTTTATCTTCTTTGTACAACATATGCATCCTTGCATGAACTCCTAGACTTCTTTCACTTTCGATTAGGAAAATCAACGTCTAACAAGTCTAACATTAATGGCTTAAATATACATTAATGGCTCAGAAATTATTGCCCAGTCAGAAGAAATTGGTCTGCAACTGGGTCTACTTGAGTTTTATTGTTACATAATCTCATATTTTGGTTATTCTAAAAGAGAATAGAATTTTACTACTGGAAAGACCCTCAGGGATTATCTGGACCTATCACCTCATTTGTATAGATTAAAAAACAAAATTTCCCAGGAGTCAGGTTCTTGGTCAGTTATGTGGATGATACATTAAGTGCTGGAAAAGAGACTAGAAACCAGTATTCTGACTGCTCCTGGACATCTTTTTCCAGTTGGCGACTTCCCATGCTAATGTCAGTGCAAGAGCGTTTTCTACCTCCTGCGGTAAAAGAATTTTGATAAGCCCTTGCCAGATTTGTTGAGACTTGGGATCCTTGCTGAACCAGCTCCATCAGTGGGTTCTCTGTGGCCTCTGCATCAGCTGGGACTGGTTCAAACTGATCT
This sequence comes from Nycticebus coucang, assembly GCF_027406575.1. Taxonomy (NCBI): domain Eukaryota; kingdom Metazoa; phylum Chordata; class Mammalia; order Primates; family Lorisidae; genus Nycticebus; species Nycticebus coucang. The sequence goes on along the minus strand of NC_069783.1, from coordinate 100,201,125 downwards.
ACGTGCCTCTACCAACCCCCAGACCACAGCCAGGACACCTAGAGAAGGCCTTGTTGATTTTTGTGCCCCCCCATCCCTAGAGAGAAACTTTCAACTAGGAATGAAGAGAGTGGGCATAATGCCATCAGATGCCATCCAACAGATAATTTTACAACCTTTTTTTGAAAATACAAAATCTCTTAAGGAATCCCGGAGAGTGTGAACTTGGATTTTCTCTCTTTTCCCAGTCCAACAAATATACTAATATCTACCAGACACCCCCATTTGCATGGTATTACAGAAAAATGTGATATTAGAATACAATTTTTAGGTAATCCATTGATTCCCTCAAGTTTTTTGTCCTTAAAAGGGTGAGCCATTTTTTCTGTGGCAATGATTTTCTATAGTTATATGGCTTTTGCCTCCTTGGATTTTTAATTACTATGTTAAGGTAATTTAAAAAAAATTAAGAAGGAAAAAGTAATAGAATAGCCATGTCATTATTATATTTTACTAGCATGAAATTCATGTAAAGTAGATTTGAGAAGTTACCTTTAAAAATTCATAAAATTGTGGACCATAGAGATTTATTTTATTAAAATTCATTTTATATCTATTCTCTTGTTAATTTAAGTGTGGCGTTCCTTTATTAAGTACTATTCAAGGCAAGTGTGGCAGGAAATCAGCAAAGACAATTACTTTTGCCCATTTTTATGAATTATAGATATTTCCAAATATTTAATCATGTGCTTATGCAAAAAAACTCATACTTGAATTTTTAAAGCATATGCTAAAATTTTTAAATAAGACATGCTATAGCAAAAATTACTTACCAAATATTTAGCTAAAATTCAGTACAACTTTAAAACAAAGGCTCAGTTTCTTTTTAAGACAGACAATATACAAGTTTGGCTGAGATGAGTCTTTCTGCTTCCACAGGACCATAATGGAGGGCAGCGGAAATTTTCATGTCAAAATTCTCTTTTTAACCATCCTAAAAGCAAAGGGACTCTCTTCTTTGATCACGTAATCACAAATGATTTCTCTAAGCACTCAGATTTTTGCACAAAATGATGCATGTTGAAAATTCAGTTTGCAGCCTCTGGTCATAACATTGTATGGCTTTCTTATAAGCCAGTAGACTTGCATGAAGCAAGTGGGATTTTACCTGAGCTTCCCTCAGCCTCGGTTCTGTAATTCTGCAACTGGTCTCAGCAGCCAGGTTTTTTTCCTGATATTAGTTACTAAGAATAGATTTGACATTTGCAGATCTTCCATGTGGAAATGGAGAGGAATCCTTGATTCTGAAGAGAAACAAAGAGCAATAAAGTCGCTAATTATAAACAAAATGCCTTCTCGCTCACCATGTGGCTTTCTGTCATTGCAGCGATATTCTTAGCGCTGGAGTCTTGCTTTTAATAAGGCTATTCCTTGGATGATGAAAGTACCACCGAAAAACTTAACGTTAAAAAATAATAAGGTTTGGATATCTTACCATTGCTTTGGCGGGGACGTTGAAAACTCAGAACATCTTTGCGTTTTTTTTTTTTTAAACCAATTCATTTGCCTTCTGTGCAGATTATCTTAGGGAGGTCATCTTGCCAGGGTCTCATTTTATTTATCCACAGAAACCACATCTGCTTCCATGCAATTTGCTACCCTGGAGCATATTCAATGTGAACATCTTATCTTTCCAGGCCTTAGGCCACTGAAACTTTCTGGCGGACAGAAGTCTCAGGTTCCAACATGGAATCTGCTCTTAGTTACCGAAATCCATGTCCCAGGAGTCTGTGAAACTAACCTTTATCCCTCGTACACTGAACTGATACCCAACCACAGGTACCGCACGTATACATACACTGTTACCGCGCCTGAGGGGAGAAAACTAAGCACCATCTGTAGCATGTTTCAGAAGCACCACAACCACAATCTTCACCCTCAAGTCACCCTTGGGATATAACTCAGAACTTCACACCCTCACCCCCTTTTTAATAAAAATAGAATTTAGAGGTAACTGGGAGTAGGTATGAGTCATGACCTTGCAGTACCTTATTTAACAGATCATGTGGCTTCGTTCAATGTGCAGTCCTACAAAATGCATCTCCAAAGAGTTGAAGCCTGGAAAAAAGTGAAGGAATTGTGAATACAGGAGGTGGGACATCGAGGGAGAAGCCCCCACAGATGTCCACAGAAGGGTGGTGGTCAGACAATAGTAATCAAATGGCAATGCTTTAATGACAAAGGAGCAGGAATGTAGGTAGAAGGGGCCTTGAAGAATGTGTGTTTCTGCCATGGAGAGACTCAAACTGAGGCAGGACCAGTGGGGACTCCCACACCTGGGGTGCTGGGAAAGGGGCCAGGAGAAGCAGGAAAGAAGCTGGCGAATCCAACCCAAACCCAGTCCCTCAAGTGGCCAGGCAGCCTCTTCCATCCTGCTCTAAGGGAGAGGGACAGAAATTTCCTTTAGACTCATCTCAGACCAAACCACTCCTGTGAGCAAGGAATCTCTAAGGGCCCTCCCTGTGCAGGCCACACAGTCCCTGCTCAGCTGACACATCAGTTCAGAGCAACATCTCCATTCATCCCTAGGCAGCTGCCTGGACCACAGAGGGCTCAATCCCGCATCCTCAGCTGGCCTCTAACTGGTCTTGCTGTCTTGTTTGAAATGAAGAAAAGATCCTCCAGTCACGTGACTGCCACTATTTAAGGCGTGCAGGCAGGGGCGGATGCCTTATGGCAATTGTTTTTCACCCCTAACTGGAATAAACTTCACTCTCCTTGGATTTGCTGCACAGCTGGCTGAGGCCTTTCCATGGCTTGATTTCCTTTGTCTGCAAAGAGCTTGGATTCTTCTCTGGGTGCTGCACAAGCAGTCAGTGAGACTTCACTTCTCAGTGCCCCACTGTTTAAAATGTTCACTCTCAAGCCGGAAACAGGCACTGAGTGAGGTGTGCCCAGGGGAGCTTGTAATGCTCAGAATTTACACTCAACTGTAGAGTAAAAGAGGATGAGAGAGAGTCACAGGATGATTTGGGAGAAAGAGCGTAGAACAGGAGTAAGAAGACTTAGGTTAACCTGTTTCTGTCCCTAACTGAGAAGCCCCATGCAAGTCAGAAAACTTCCTTGGGGCTCTGCATCCTGACTGAGAAGTGAGGAGCTCACAGCAGACAGGGCCAGGGTCTTCCCATCTCGGGCCTATGTGACCCAACCAGGAGGCCTTTAAATGTCTATACAACACTCTTGCTAGTGCCCTTCTCTGGAATTGGCCTGGCTACACGGTCACAGTGAATTGAAATCAAAAGAATGAACAAAGAGGGGCGGCGCCTGTGGCTCAAAGGAGTAGGGTACCAGCTCCACATGCCAGAGGTGGCAGGTTCAAACTCAGCCCCAGCCAAAAACTGCAAAAAAAAAAAAAAAAAAGAATGAACAAAAAGAATAATCTTTAAAGACCATAAATAATTAATAAGCTTAAATAATTAAAAAACTAGAAAAGAACTTTCCAGAAAAACTCAAAAGGAAATCCGGATAGAATACCTTTCAAAAATAATCCAGAGTCGTTAAATTCCTAGGAGCTGTTTATTCTAAACAGCAGGGGAGAAGCAGACAGACATGAGGAATACAGGTTAGGTCTGGTGGGAGTAGAAATTCTACTGCTCAAAATAAATCATTGTCACGCAAGAGAAACATGCTTGTGTGCGTGTGTGGAAGTGCCTGGCGATCCTATTTCCATCCCAGTCTGGGGAGTGACTCGCTGTTTGCTTCCTGGTGGTAGGGAGCAGCCACTTTCAGCTTTCTGCAATCAACCTCAGCTGTGTCCATGTGGAGACAACAGTGTTATCAGCTGCTCTCATGCACGCAGAGCGGAGACAGATGCCTCGGAGCCTTCTGAAAACTCGACCCTGACTCAGTTGCCTCTTTGGAAAAGAAGCCCTCTTTTTCCAGTGGAGCCCGTCCTCTCTGTGTGACTTTGAATGAGTTTCTAAACCTCTCTGAGGTCCTGTTTTTGTAAAGCAGGACTAACGACGGTGTCTAGTGGAGAGAGATGGGGTCAGTATTGAGTGGGGTGCCATTGGCAGAGTCTTTCATACGGGGACACGGGAAAGTCCTCGGTGCATGCTAGCTCTTACATAATTATATGGTTTGGAACAGACTTTACTTTTTACAGCGTTTTTAGGTTCACAGTAAAACTAAGCAGAAGGAATACAGATTTCTCACTTGCCTTCTACCCCTCCCCCACTAGCAACATCCCCCACTAGAGTGGCACATTTCTTGCATTGGATAAACCTACATTGACACATTGTCACCCCAAAGTCCATAGTTTACCCTGGGGTCACTCTTGGTGTTGTACACTGTATAGATTTCAACAAATGAGTAATGCCACGTCTCTACCATTTTAGGATCACACAGGGTAACTGCCCTAACAGTCCCCGTGCTCCACCTGTTTATCCCTTGCCCTGACATCTACTGATCTTTTCACTGCCTCTATAGTTTTGCCTACGCAAAAATGTCACATAGTTGGAATCATACAGTATGAGACCTTTGCAGACTAACTTTTTTCACTTAGTAATGTGCATTTAAGTTTCTTTCATGTCTTTTCATGGTTTGATGGTGCATTTCTTTTTAGTTCTGACTAATATTCCATCGTCTGGATGAGCCACCATTTACTTATTATCCAGCTGTTACATTATGTTTTTCACATTTGTGTTAGCTCTCAGGAAGCATAGCCCTAGAGGAACTCTTCAGCCATCTGTTTAGGTGACACATACATGCACACGAAATGACCATGGGCTTAGATGGTCAGCTATCTGGCTACCTGGATGTCACAGTGCATATCATTAGATGGATAGACCAGGCAGCACAGAAGGAGAACAGGCCCATCTGAACCAACAGCAAATGCATGAGGGAGGGCGAGCGGACTGGTTGCAGTGTCCCAGGCTGATAAGGTGGACAGAAGGCAGCCAGCAGAGGAGACGAGGTGTGAAACCACAGCAGGCGCACCTTCAGAATGACTGAGTGGAGGGCGTGTGAGAGGAGAGAGGAGGGAGGGCAGCCAGAAGGCAGGTGGATCCTGACTCAACACACGCCCCATCCAAGCTTCCTCCTCTAAACATGTAGGAATAGGTGAAGATGGCCAGGGGATGCTGCCAGGAAGAAAAGGGACTGGAGCAGATGGAGCTGGCCTTCCAGGGGGGAGAGACGGAGGGTCCCTGAGGCCTGAGGAAGATAGCAGAGGCCATTCCAGGAGGGAGGTGGGAAACATCTATTCCAGAATGCTGAAAAGAGGAAGGGGACAGAAGCAGTTTGATGGACATTTGAGAAGATACTGATTCATAGGATTTGATTTTAGACACTTGGAGGTAGAATTGCTTATGAGAAATCGATCTGAAGTATTTATAAATATATAGGCATTGGTGGTGCCCTAGACAACACAGAAACATAGGGGAGGGATGGGGAAGAGTCCCCAGCGCAGGTGAATAGACAAGGAGAGAGAGAGAGAGATAAAAGCACATAGACATATATGCATAATACACACACACACCAAGATCCTTCCAGAAAGGGCACAATCTGATGGTCAAACGGATAGGCATGTTCTCACCTCTAGTCACATCCTATCCTGGTGGGCTCTCAACCTTCCCGCTTGTAAAACCCTGGTGAAAGTTAACGCAGCAGAAGTAGATGGAGTCCTCCTCCACGCTACCCGCTGAGAAAGCCTATCTCTGTTTAATTTGCTCCATAACGCACCCCATGCAGGCGGATGCTCCAGGGAAGCTGCCCACTGCCCCACGCTCCAGCCCCTGGCAGCATGCTGAGTGCTTTCCTACCAGCTCTCCTTCCTAGTTGTCTGCATGACAGGTCCCTCCACTCTGAGCGAAAACAGACTGTAAATAAATGAATTGCAATCAAAGCCCTCCTGGAGAGGTAATCCTGAATCTCTATCCTTCAGTTGACCCCTCAGACCCCTTGCAAAGGGATTCCTCATCCCTCAGGGCCAAGAAGAAGGAGCGAGGTCAGAGCCACATGCATTTCTCCCTTCTCTGCTGGCTACGTTGATCCCACGTGCTGACCTGCTCAAGAAGTTCTGTGTTGAAAGACGAGAGTCCAGCTCAGTGGCCCAAAGCAGAGGACCTGGAGCAAGCCTGGCCATGCCCAGCTAAGTGGCCTTAGACAAGTCCCCCAGCCTCTCTGCCCCTCCATTTCCATGTCTGTAAATAGGAGTAACAGACATGGCACTTTTCTGAGGCCCTAATGAGCTTAGAACACATGTAGGAGAGCAGACGAAAGGTGAGTGATTGCTCTCAGGTCAGGGTCAGTCCTATGGTAGCAAAGCAACGGGCAAAACAATGGTACTTGCTGTCACCTGCAGTGCTGGTATCCCCTCTTCCTGATCCGTGTTCCTTGTGGCCTTATTGGGAGCACTACTAGCCACCTCCCCTTCCCCAGCACCTGTCCTTTCCCTCTAGGTGAGACTGCCCCTTGTCCCTCAACCCTTTACCCACTTAAGTTCCCAGGAGGAAACAGCCCAACTGAAGCCTGGCAATCTTCCAGGACGAAATCTTCCTTTAGTCTTGTTTCATCCCCCCTCCCAAGCTCATGACTTTCTCCGTGAGCTTAGAAGGTGAAAGTCGCCAACCAAAAATTCAGAATCCTGTGGAACCCAAGCTATCAGAAAACTGTGGCTTGTGCATTTATTAGCATGTCATATTGTGTGCCTTCCTTGTCCTCAGAGAAAAGGCGAGATGGACACCACAAGAGGATTCTTTTTCAAAAAGTCCAACTAGTTTTTTTTTTTTTAAAGACTAGTTACATCTCAACTGCTAGTGCTGTCTGAGCACAAGTCTCTGGGGACGTGGGGGATGGTGCAGACCCTCCAGGGACCACGCAGATCACTGAAGACCACCAGAATATTCGTCCTTTTCTTTTATTCTTGTAGCACACACACACACACACAAAATCCCACAATGAAGTCAGCCTCGATGTGTAGTCCCTGTGGCCCTACTCACTTCCCAGTTACCTGGCAGGCTTCAATTTGTCCTGCATTTGTTTATACCAAGCTTGAGGACCCATTAAACTTGGAAGCCATTTGTAAAATTCAGCATAATTCAGGCTTTAGGCAAGATAATGTGCTCCTTCCTCTCCCCTGGAGTTTGCCCTCACCTGAGCAGAGACTCAGCAAATTGTAAAGGAAGTTTCCGGTCCTGCCATTTCTGTACGGGTCCTCTCCTGCTGTGTCACCCCGAGCATCTTCTCCCAGGGCCTCAGCCCCACCTCTCACACCATCTTCCTTCCCCGCTCAGGGTTGTTCCCCCTGCCCTGTACTCCCCACTCCCCACGTTTGATTCTTAGAACTCCAGAGGCATAAGAGATCATCCAGTTCAACCTCTCCGTTCTGAGAATAAGAAAATCCCATCCTCAAGATGTTAAGGGAATCCAAGGTCACACAGCAGATCAGCAGTGAGGTGGGACCAGAGCCCAGCCTCTCGACCCTGGGAGCTGTGCCCTTTGGCCAACACAAGGTTCTGTCCCCACAGACTCTCACTTGCTGTGCACCTACCTTGGTCCCCGGGAATTCTGTATTCCTGGTTTTTCCGTCCTGCTTGTGATGAAGGGTAAGGCAAGGGGCCTGGAGCATCTTGGTGTCTGATCTGCTTATCTTGAGCCTCACCAGAGACAGCCTGGCTTGGTACCTTCTCACTCGGTCCTTACACATTCAATTCGACAGCAGTGCTTGAATTCCACTGTGGGCATAAAAGTTGTTAAAATTCCCTGGCCTTCTAACTCTTTGGGATGGCAGGTAAGAACAACAAACCATACCGAGTTCTGAATACCAGGGGAGCGCTGGGCTCTGCTCATAATTTCTCTTCCCTGATCCTCACCACCGTCCTATGAGGCAGGTGGGTAGGTTTCAGACGTGGAGTCTGGGGCTGGGGGAGGATAAGGACATCAGCTGATGATCACATCCCAGGAAGTAGGAGAGCTGGGATTCTAACCAGAGACCTCCCAGCCCCAGTGTCACTAAACCCACTACACTTGGAGAACTTACAGTGGGGTACCCAGACCAGCGGCTCACATATCAGCGGGGAACTTTTCAGAAATGAGGATTCTCAGTCCCACCCCAGACCTGCTGGACCAGAGACCAGCGGAGGGGGTTGGCCCTTATGCACTTCCAGAAGCCCTCATGTGATTTCTGTCCAATTCAGTGGGTCTCTGAAGCCCGAGACCCACTGCATTGGACCTGGGTGCCCCCTCTGCCATGCTTGACACCCCCAGAATCATTGAACAAATATGCACCATGTACAGAGCACTTTATCCCTCCCATGTGACATGGGTAAACCTGGAGACTGAGAGATTTTCCTACATGCAAATAGAAGGTGGAGAGGCAGAGGCTGGGGCTGACCCAGAGCCCTCGCTCAGAGTAATTCTTTCTAATCATGAGGTACCAGTCCCTCTCTCACTGGCCCTAGGCCAGGCCCAAAGATAAATAGCTAAGGACCTAAAATAAATGAAAGTCAACTCTCTCCAAATAGATCAATAATGCTCTCCACTATGGCACAGACCTTCTCAGCAGGCTAAGAATGGGTCACTGCCAGTCCACATTTTAGCAAGGCTGCAGAGCCCTTTCTGCCCCATCTTAAACAGTATGGTTTTTATTCATCCTCTGGGCACTAGAGATCAATGATCTCATAGGTGTAGACAGGCATTAGAGTTCTCTGCTCCCCCTAATAGCCTGGCTTGCAGCTACAAAATTTATTGTGGCATTTGTCATGCCATTGATCTGTTTACACACCTGTTGCCGAAATCAGGACGCGTCCTATGCATAACAAATCCCAACAGTCTCACAACCAGCTGAAAAGAGCAAGCAGCGTTTATTTCACAGGACAAATTAGGTGGGCCAGGAGCTGGATGACAGGCAGCCTCATTTAGTCCAAGAGAGTCTTAAAATAGATTCTTTACTAGATGAGTAAGTTCCAGTTTTTCTTTTTCCCTCTTCATTGCCTGTCTCCCATTCCTTACACTTTATACAAATTCTTTCTCCAGGGCCACAGTGAGAAACTAACTTGCGAGAAATGCTTTAGAAAAACTATGTTTTGGAAAATGTATGCCTGAACACATACACAAGGGGAATCCCGCGAAGGCCTTTTTTAGTTTTTGAAATGTCCGGTGCACATAGTAGGTTGAAGAGCCTGACGGACCGCTGCAATGCCTCCTAACTCTTTCAATGGACAGGGACGCCAGCTTGCTAGCTGTTTGGGTTCTGTCTTTACTGTATAACAACAGTCCTATTCATTTGTGGATTCCATTACCGATTCATTCATTATTCATCCTATGTATCAGGCATGTGCTGGAAACAAGGAAACCAAAAACTGAAGAACTCTCCACCCCCACTCTGCTTTCCAGGAATTGATCATCTAGAGAGGGATACCAGATAGTAACCGTGGCTCTGCAGGGCAAAGAGAAGGGCCTGGAGCATCTGCACAGCACCAGGGCACGCCCCTGACTCCTGTGTTGCTGATGCCTTCTTAGGAAGGAGACAGTCAGGACTGTGATGTGATTTTAAATACAAGGAGAACGGAAAGCTCCATGATTAATAGACAACTTCTCCAAATAATTTCTCCAGTAGCTTTTTGCAGATGGCAATGACAGTATTTTGCTTTCTGAGCAAATTCTCTGCTTCCTCAGAGCCACCTGCTAAGGAGCAGGTCCCCAAAGATACCGAGGGGCGTACAGACACCTGGGCATACTCACAGCTTGTGGTGGGTTTCTGCTTCCAAAATAGACACTGGCAGGACTCAGAGGCAATGCTGGTGTTTGTACTAGAGCAGATGAGGGTGAGAAGGGACGTGGGGAGTGCATGTTTTTTGTGAGCTCCATGGAATGTAGCGGGTGTCAGGGGCCCTTCCCTGATTCCCTGGGCGACTCTGTGGGTGCTGGAATTGGTTGGAGGCCATGCTGGTGGGGCCTGACTTTGTAGCAGCCATGTGGGCAGCCCAATGTGTTTCTCAAGGCCTGGTATAAAATCGGTGTGAATGACAAATTCTGTGAAGAGATGTCTTTGGAATAAAGACCTAAGGAGGGCTGGGAAAGAACTGAGCCCCTTGGCTGGTCTCTCCTCATGAGAGGCCACTACAGCAGTGGGGTGTGCACCTTCCTCTCTGCTCTCAGGTGGTTGCACCCAGGCAGCCCTGGACCAGGAGGGCCTCCCTCCCAGACCCCGACCACACTGCATTTCACAGTTTCATAGCTGAGTTCCTTCCACGTGCTCAGAGCATCAGTTAGAAAGCAGCATTTTGCATATTCTCTCAATGACTCTTCACATACGGTCTGTAGGTGGTCATTGTCCGCATTTTACCAAAGAAGGACGTTAGGGGTCCTGCGCCTTGCAGGTGGCCACATGGAAGGCAGGTTGATCCGTGAGGAAACTAAACTGAGACCCGGAGGGACCCACAAAAGCCCATACTGATTAGCTCGAAAAGAAAAAGGGCTGCAGTGCTGTCTTTTCAAAATTGGGGAAAACGGAATAAAAAGGAAACAGATTACAGGAAGGAAGCTGACTCTTACTGGAGTCATGCTGTTCGGTATTTTGTTTGTTTTTCTCTAAAAATGTGCGGTTTTGTGCCTTCTTTGTTGACATTATTTTGTTTGAATTAAACATCTGCTGAGTGCCAGGCACCATTCAGCACTCACGTCTCCTAACGCCAAGTGGAGTGAATTTTTTACTTGTAGGCACCTCGGCTTTAACCCGTTCATTGCCTCCCACTGTCCTCCCCTCCATCGCTCCCTCCATCCCTGAGTGATGTCCCATGATGACACTCATTCCAAGCAATAAAGGACTCGGTGTTTGCTTGACCTCCTTGGGCACAATCAACTGGGTTGTGTCTTCCAGGACACAGGGAAGCCATCTCTGGAAGCGCTCATCATTGGGGGCAAACAAAATGCAGCGAAGACTCAGGAAGCAAAACCTCCTCTCGTTCACCTCTCAAGTTCTCCACAGCCCAGGTGTGGTAAAGTAGCCTCCTTGTGGCACAACAATTTCGTTTGCAATGCAGAGATCTCGTGCCAGTGTTTTCAGATCAGCAAAACGGGAAACTGCCCACCCCCCCCCCTTCAGGGTTTGGAGAAATGTCAGTCTCCAAAGTCATTAATTTTCTCTCAAAGCGGTCAGGCATGTGGACAGAGGACTACAATGAAGCTCTCTTTCCCTGGAGTCAGGACCCTTCAGAAACTGCAAGTTTGATTGTCATTGAATAAACCGCCACTGTGTTGTTCGGCGATAAACACAAACAAGTGCTTTGAATCAGGGAGAGAAGGACTGTTCTCAAGAAGCTCGGGGTCCCTAAAAATGCAGCTTTCCACAGTCGCCCCTTTCAGAAGCCAGCTGAGAACCGAGCGAGGGGAATGAACAAGGCCTTTTAAATTTTTTTAGCTTGTTCCCAGAGCTGAAAATACCATCTTTGCCTGGAAAAAAACTCAAGCTCATCTGGACAGTAGCATCAGAGAGAATGTTCCTCCTCTGAGCACCTGGAGTTGTTTGTTTGCTATTCATTTGCAAGAATTTCCTTCTGGCTTGCAGCAATTTTATAGACACCCATAGTCAGTTCTGAAAATCAACTGGATGTTTACCCAGCGCTGAGCTTCCCGGGACTGCTGCTTCATGAGGAAGGGTTGTGGGTGACCCTGTCCCCCCCATTTTGGGAAAAAGAAAATGTACCATGTAAGAGAGGCAGCTCAAATAGCCTCAATCTTATTGAACTGCTCTCATTCTAAATACTCAGGGAAAGAGGAAAACTCTGGCAGAGAAAAAACCCAATAGTTGTCGGTCATTCTATTTGTCTTAATGCTTTAGATAGTGTTATTTATTCTCTGCTTAGGCAACAAAAAAAACTTTCTTTCTTTCTTATTTTGTTTTGTTTTTGAGAAAAATCTCGTTCTAACTAAACAAGGCATACTTCTTATGCCTTGGCCATGCCCCGTAACTGGGAATCACATCCTGACCGGCTCCACCTTCTGTCACCCTGGGTAGAGTGCCATGGTTTCATTCTAGCTCACAGCTACCTCAGTCTCCAGGGCCCAAGCAACCCTCCTGCCTCAGCCTCCCCAGGAGCTGGGACTATAGGAACCTGCCACCCCATCCAGCTAATATTTCTATTTTTAGTAGAGACAGGGTCTCACTCTTGCTCAGGCTGGTCTCAAACTTGTGAACTTAAGTGATCTTCCTACCTCAGCGTCCCAGAGTGCTAGGATTATAGGTATGAGACTGTACCTGGCCAGGGTTCACATTTTTGCTAGGAAGAGTCAAGATTGTCAATGTGAGTTTCCAAAGCCCTGTAAAAACATCCTGCAGAGATTCTTTTACCGTTGACCAAAAACCTGTCCTTCTCACCTGATTGTGTTTGGGCAAGGTGAACTTATTTTTTGTGTGCCAGCCCTTTCCTTCATTAAACATTGGTCCAAGTAGGTCCTGGTGGGTCATGTGTTATGTCCAAACCATGCTGGTAAACAATGGCCAGCTGCTGGGGCCTGATGGGGTTCACACCTGAGGAAGGCTGAGGAGGGGACCGATGTCGGAAATGCACTCTGAGGCATAACTTTCCAGCTATCTATTTTTTTAATTTACTCTGTACTAAGAAGCATTTCTGCCTAATGGCCTCAGGCTGTGGGCCATCTTCCTCACCCCGATCTCAACTTCCCTCTTGCAAATGCCTTCCTCTTGCACCTGTGCTCTTTGAAGCTTACTCAGGTTTCGAGTCCTGTATCTCCCCTTTGCTGTGCCCCAGCCTCTCCTCCTTAGAATTCCTAAGGCACTTGGCATCCAAACCGACTATTTAATTCATAAATTGCCTGGCGATAGGATTATTTGCACTTGCACATAGTTTCTCTTTTTTTCCCAACCAGAGGATAAACTCTTCAGCATCAGGGCTTAGTATAATTTATCTTTCATTCACATTTTGTGGCTGAACACCACACTTTGCAAATATCAGAGACTGATGGAATTTGTTTACCCTCAATTCAACCCACATCCCATTTCAGCATTCAAGGAGGACATACAAATACTGTCTATTTTTCAATGCAAATAAAATAGTAAAGCTATGTGGCCTTCTGAGGACCCTGCCACAGCAATCCCATGAGTTCACATTTGTGTGTGATTTCATGGTAATCACCTTGGGCCAAGCCGCTCTTATTTCTAGGTAAAGCAATTATCACAGAAGACCTTTCAAGGTCCCTTTTAACACTAAAATTCTGCCAATAAACACTTGTATTTCCTTTCTCATAAGAAAAGATGATGTTACAGAATCACACCCCCCACCCCAGGGTTGCAGTTCCGAGACCCCTCTGTGGCCCATCTTACCACCTGTGGGTACCTAGCCCTTGGCTGTAACAGCTGCAAGGCCTCTCTGCGGAGCTGAAACCTTCCTCCTCTTAGATTTCATCTTCTGACTCTTACTACTGCCTTGGAAGCCACACAGTCAGAGGAGTCAGCCTCTCCCATGACAGCTTTTCCTAGGCTGGAGTATGGATGTCACATGCCTCCCCACTCCATGTCCCCTGGTCTCTTCCAGCCCTGGCATCTGCTCGTCATTTGACTTGACTTCCAGGCAGCCCACCATGCCAGGTCCCCTGCCCGGGCAGCCTTATTTTTCAGAGCTGCTCCAGTGCCCCAGATGGGCTGCGCTCCAACAAGTACACAGAACAAAGGGGTTATTATCACCCTTGCCATGGACACTGTACTTTCATTAATACAGCTTAATATTGCTTGGGCTTTTTTTTGGCAGCTCTGACCCATTTTTGACTTCAAATAAACATGTGGTTATCTAAAGCCTCCATGCCCTTTTTAGAGAAAAAGGCATGTTGTCTCTCTCTCCTGTTCCATTAACAGGCATGATTTTTTTTCTAATTTAATTTTTTATTGAATCAAATTTACCAGCTTTTACTGACTATTTGATTTAAATTGGTTATTTTGTGATGAGAAATGTTGGTAAGAATTGTTTCAGACTTTTGAATATCTCGTTGCTTGAATTAAAAAAAAAGAACTTTCTTCCCCATACTTCCAACAATGCGTTTTCTTTGTGGGTAAGTGGGAGTTATGGTCTTTGGAACTCTGAATTAAAGATGAATTCCATTCATCCATTTTTCATTCTCTAGTGTGTAATCATTCCAAACATATCAGATTCTTGTGTTTGGAAAAACCAGGATAACTGAACAAAGGAACTGTAAGTAATTAGGTGATGATGATTGGAAGGAACACTCAGCTGCTTTCTGTGTTGCTGAATTAGAAATAAAATTAATTAGGAGACTCACAGATGAAGTTTTCCAGTTACTAAATTTGCAGACATTTTTAGATCCATCTGTACTTTTTGGTAAAGTTCTTTTTTTTTTTTACTAAATCATAGCTGTGTACATTAATGCAATCATGGGGTACAATGTGCTGGTTTTATATACAATTTGAAATATTTTTATCACACTGGTTAACATAGCCTTCACGGCATTTTCTTAGTTATTGTGTTAAGACATTTATATTCTACACTTAGTAAATTTTACATGTACCCTTGTAAGATGCACCATAGGTGTGGTCCCACCCATTACCCTCCCTTCCCCCCTCCCCTCTCCTCCCTCTCCCTTTTTCCCTTCTTCTTGGGCTATAACTGGTAATATAACTTAGGCTATATTTGGTGATGCATCAGTTTTTAAGTAGAAAAAAATCATCCTAGTACTTTATTATTAACTCTAGGCTGAGTTTGAGTCTAAGAAACAGAGCAAAGCCTTTTTATTCCCCTGTGCCAATTAAAGCCATTTTGACTGCAGATAGGCTTGTGTTATTCATGAGGAACGCTCGAGGGTGGGAGGATCCAGCCAGGAGGATCAGTGGAATTTTAAAACCACATGCTAGTGAAATATGAGGGAGCATCAAATTATTCACCCATCCAATATTTGGCTTTAAATGTGTTCTTCTGTAAACCCAATCATATGTGTTTTTCTTTTTTTTTTTTTTGAAAATACAGTGAATTTTGTTGTTTGATTTTCTTTTTTTTTTTTATTGTTGCGGATTCATTGAGGGTACAATAAGCCAGGTTACACTGATTGCAATTGTTAGGTAAAGTCCCTCTTGCAATCATGTCTTGCCCCCATAAAGTGTGACACACACCAAGGCCCCACCCACCTCCCTCCTTCCCTCTTTCTGTCCCCCCATAACCATAATTGTCATTAATTGTCCTCATATCAAAATTGAGTACATAGGATTCATGCTTCTCCATTCTTGTGATGCTTTACTAAGAATAATGTCTTCCACGTCCATCCAGGTTAATACGAAGGATGTAAAGTCTCCATTTTTTTAAATGGCTGAATAGTATTCCATGGTATACATATACCACAGCTTGTTAATCCATTCCTGGGTTGGTGGGCATTTAGGCTGTTTCCACATTTTGGCGATTGTAAATTGAGCTGCAATAAACAGTCTAGTACAAGTGTCCTTATGATAAAAGGATTTCTTTCCTTCTGGGTAGATGCCCAGTAATGGGATTGCAGGATCAAATGGGAGGTCTAGCTTGAGTGCTTTGAGGTTTCTCCATACTTCCTTCCAGAAAGGTTGTACTAGTTTGCAGTCCCACCAGCAGTGTAAAAGTGTTCCCTTCTCTCCACATCCACGCCAGCATCTGCAGTTTTGAGATTTTGTGATGTGGGCCATTCTCACTGGGGTTAGATGATATCTCAGGGTTGTTTTGATTTGCATTTCTCTAATATATAGAGATGATGAACATTTTTTCATGTGTTTCTTAGCCATTCGTCTGTCGTCTTTAGAGAAAGTTCTATTCATGTCTCTTGCCCATTGATATAAGGGATTGTTGGCTTTTCTCATGTGGATTAATTTGAGTTCTCTATAGATCCTAGTTATCAAGCTTTTGTCTGATTGAAAATATACAAATATCCTTTCCCATTGTGTAGGTTGTCTCTTTGCTTTGGTTATTGTCTCCTTAGCTGTACAGAAGCTTTTCAGTTTAATGAAGTCCTATTTGTTTGTTTTTGTTGTTATTGCAATTGCCATGGCAGTCTTCTTCATGAAGTCTTTCCCCAGGCCAATATCTTCCAGTGTTTTTCCTATGCTTTCTTGGAGGATTTTTATTGTTTCATGCCTTAAGTTTAAGTCCTTTATCCATCTTGAATCAATTTTTGTGAGTGGGGAAAGGTGTGGGTCTAGTTTCAGTCTTTTACATGTAGACATCCAGTTCTCCCAACACCATTTATTGAATAGGGAGTCTTTCCCCCAAGGTATGTTCTTGTTTGGTTTATCAAAGATTAGGTGGTTGTAAAATGTTAGTTTCATTTCTTGGTTTTCAATTCGATTCAAAGTGTCTATGTCTCTGTTTTTGTGCCAGTACCATGCTGTCTTGAGCACTATGGCTTTGTAGTACAGACTAAAATCTGGTATGCTGATGCCTCCAGCTTTATTTTTGTTACAGAGAACTGACTTAGCTATACAGGGTTTTTTCTGGTTCCATACAAAATGCAGAATCATTTTTTCCAAATCTTGAAAGTACGATGTTGGTATTTTGATAGGAATGGCATTGAATAGGTAGATTGCTTTGGGAAGTATAGACATTTTAACAATGTTGATTCTTCCCATCCATGAGCATGGTATGTTCTTCCATTTGTTAATATCCTCTGCTATTTCCTTTCTGAGGATTTCATAGTTTTCTTTATAGAGGTCCTTCACCTCCTTCGTTAGGTATATTCCTAGGTATTTCATTTTCTTTGAGACTATGGTGAAGGGAGTTTTGTCCTTAATTAGCTTCTCATCTTGACTGTTATTGGTATACACAAAGGCCACTGACTTGTGGACATTGATTTTATATCCTGAAACATTACTGTATTTTTCGATGACTTCTAGGAGTCTTGTGGTTGAGTCTTTGGGGTTCTCTAAGTATAAGATCATGTCGTCAGCTAAGAGGGAGAGTTTGACCTCCTCTGCTCCCATTTGGATTCCCTTTATTTCCTTGTCTTGCCTAATTGTATTGGCTAGAACTTCCAGCACTACGTTGAATAGTAAAGGTGACAGAGGACAACCTTGTCTGGTTCCAGTTCTAAGAGGAAAAGCTTTCAGTTTTACTCCATTCAGTAAAATATTGGCTGTGGGTTTGTTATAGATAGCTTCAATCAGTTTTAGAAATGTGCCACCTATGCCTATACTCTTCAGTGTTCTAATTAGAAAAGGATGCTGGATTTTATCAAATGCTTTTTCTGCATCTATTGAGAGGATCATGTGATCTTTATTTTTGCCTCTGTTAATATGGTGGATAACGTTTATAGACTTGCGTATGTTAAACCAGCCTTGCATCCCTGGGATGAAGCCTACTTGATCATGATGAATGACTTTTTTGATGATAAGCTATAATCTATTGGCTAGGATTTTGTTGAGAATTTTTGCGTCTATGTTCATGAGTGAGATTGGTCTGAAATTCTCCTTTTTGTTTGGGTCTTTTCCTGGTTTTGGTATCAGGGTGATGTTTGCTTCATAGAATGTGTTGGGGAAGATTCCTTCTTCCTCGATTTTTTGGAATAATTTCTGCAGTACAGGAATAAGCTCTTCCTTGAAGGTTTGATAGAATTCTGGAGTGAAGCCATCTGGACCAGGGCATTTTTTGGTTGGAAGATTTTTTATTGTTTCTTTGATCTCAGTGCTTGAAATTGGTCTGTTCAGGAGCTCTATTTCTTCCTGGCTGAGTCTAGGGAGAGGGTGTGATTCCAAATATTGATCCATTTCTTTCACATTGTCAAATTTCTGGGCATAGAGTTTCTGGTAGTATTCAGAGATGATCTCTTGTATCTCTGTGGGATCAGTTGTTATTTCCCCTTTATCATTTCTGATTGAGGTTACTAGAGATTTTACTTTCTATTCCTCATTAGTCTGGCCAATGGTTTATCTATTTTATTTATTTTTTCCAAAAAACAACTGCTTGTTTCATTAATTTTCTGAATGATTCTTTTGTTTTCAATTTCATTGATCTCTGATTTGATTTTGGATATTTCTTTTCTTCTACTGAGTTTAGGCTTAGATTGTTCTTCTTTTTCCAATTCCATAAGATCTCTTGTGAGATTGTTGATGTGCTCTCTTTCTGTTTTTCGAATGTAGGCATCTAAAGCGATGAATTTTCCTCTCAAAACTGCTTTTGCAATATCCCACAGGTTTTGGTAGCTTGTGTCTTCATTGTTGTTATGCTCAAGGAAGTTAATGATTTCCTGTTTTATTTCTTCCTTCACCCATATGTTATTCAACAGAAGATTGTTTAGTTTCCATGCCTTTGGGTGGGGTCGAGCATTTTTGTTAGAGTTGAGTTCCACCTTTAGTGCCTTATGGTCTGAGAAGATACAAGGTAAATTTTCAATTCTTTTGATTCTGTTGATATTTGTTTTGTGTCCCAGGATATGATCAATTTTGGAGAATGTTCCATGGGGTGATGAGAAGAATGTATATTCTTTATCTTCGGGATGGAGTGTTCTATATGCGTCTATCAAGCACAGTTGTTCTAGGGTCTCATTTAAGTCTCTTATATCCTTGTTTAATTTCTGTTTAGAGGATCTGTCCAGCTCTGTAAGAGGAGTGTTAAGGTCCCCTGTTATTATGGTATTATCAGATATCATATTGCTCAGACTGAGTAAGGTCTGTTTCAAGAATCTGGGAGCATTTAAATTGGGTGCATAGATATTTAGAATTGAAATGTCTTCTTGTTGTATTTTTCCCTTGACCAATATAAAGTGACCATCTTTGTCTTTTTTGACTTTAGTTGCTTTAAATCCACATGTATCTGAAAATAAGATTGCAACTCCTCTTTTCTTCTGAATTCCATTTGCCTGAAAAATTGTCTTCCAACCCTTGACTCGGAGCTTTAATTTGTCTTTTGAAGCCAGGTGTGTTTCTTGCAGACAGCAAATGGATGGCTTGTGTTTTTTAATCCAGTCAACCAATCTGTGTCTCTTCATTGGGGAATTCAAGCCATTAACATTTATTGAGATAATTGATAAGTGTGGTAGTATTCTATTTGTCTTATTTTGTGAGAGTCCATTGCTTAGTTTTATCTTTTGCATCAGCGTGGAGGTTTGGTTCTGTCCTTTAATTTCTGAGTTCTTACTTTGCTGCTGATCCATTGTGGTGGTCAGTGTGCAGAACAGGTTGAAGTATTTCCTGTAGAGCTGGTCTTGTTGTGGCAAATTTCCTCAATGTTTGTATATCCGTAAATGATTTGATTTCTCCATCAATTTTGAAGCTTAGCTTAGCAGGGTACAGAATTCTGGGCTGGAAATTGTTCTGTTTAAGTAGATTAAAGGTAGATGACCATTGTTTTCTTGCTTGGAAAGTTTCATTAGAGAAGTCTGCGGTCACTCTGATGGATTTGCCCCTGTAGGTCAACTGGCGCTTATTCCTGGCAGCTTGCAGAATCTTTTCTTTTGTCTTGACTTTGGACAGGTTTATCACAATGTGTCTTGGAGAAGCTCGGTTAGAGTTGAGGCGACCTGGGGTCCGATAGCCCTCTGAAAGCAGTGTGTCAGAATCTTTGGTGACATTTGGGAAATTTTCTTTTATAATATTCTCTAGTATGGCTTCCATTCCTCTGGGGCATTCTTCTTCCCCTTCTGGAATTCCTATAACTCGTATGTTGGAACGCTTCATAAAGTCCCATAATTCTGACAGTGAACGTTCTGCTTTCTCTCTCTTCTTTTGTGCCTCTTTTACTATCTGAGTTATCTCAAGAACTTTGTCTTCTACCTCTGAAATTCTTTCTTCTGCATGGTCTAACCTGTTGCTGATACTTTCCATTGCATCTTTAAGTTCCCTGATTGACTGTTTCATTTCCTTCAGCTCTGCTATATCCTTTTTATATTCTTCATATCGTTCATCTCTTATTTGATTCTGTTTTTGGATTTCCTTTTGGTTATTTTCCACTTTATTAACAGTTTCTTTCATTGTTTCCATCATTTCTTTCATTGTTTCCATCATTGCTTTCATTGTTTTCAACATGTGTATTCTAAATTCCCTTTCTGTCATTCCTAACATTTCTGTATAGGTGGAATCCTCTGCAGTAGCTACCTCATGGTCCCTTGGTGGGGTTGTTCTGGACTGGTTCTTCATGTTGCCTGGAGTTTTCTGCTGATTCTTCCTCATGGGTGATTTCTTTTATCTGTTTCCTTGCCCTAATTTTCCTTTCACTTCCTCTTGCTCTTTAAGTTCTCGTGCCTGTGGACTAAGGGTTACAGGACCAGAAGGGTGAGAAGGTTTAAGAGCAAAAAAGGGATGTAAAGAAAGGAGGACCGAGTGATAAGGAAAAAAAAAGAAAAATAGAGAAAGGAGAGGGCGTGGGTAAAAGGAATATTGACAAAAAGAAGAGAGGCACAGAAAGAGGGAGACAGAGCAATATTGGTGTACTGTAGGGTACTTTGATACAACTTTAAAAAAAATAACCCACCTTCTGGGGGTGCCCAGTTGGGTGGTTCCCTTGAGGTCAGCAGCTCTTTGCTAACCTGATCAGACACAGTACCCCACCTCCACCAAGTAGAGAGGAAAGACAAAAATGCTATAAATCAAACCAAAACAAGCAAACAGAAAACTTTAGGGGATAAAATTGGCTGGAAAAAACAAATAATAGCGGTAGAAACACTAACAAAAATGAAGTTCTAATTATTGAAATAGGCAGCAATGGGAAATTATAATTAAACTAGAAAAATTGAGAAAGAAAAAGGATCTGTATGGAAAAGGTTGAACTTAAAAAACAAAACAACAATCCACAACATCAAAATAAACAAAAAAAACAACCAAACCAAAAAAAAAAAAAAAGAACACAACCAAAAACAAAGCAGTATGTATATGTTATTGAATATTGTCTGGGCAACACGTGGTCTTCTGGGGTATGAGATGTTAATCACAGTTCTGATACGACTGGAGGCTGCTAGTTTCTCAAACCCCAGCAGGTAGACACCCTAAATCTCTCTTCAGTCCACTTAAATGGCACTTTGAACTTGTTCACTTACTGAGCAGAAGCTTTCTCAGGGAAGTGCTTGTCGCTGGAATCACTGCTGAAGTGGCTATCCACTTACCCTTTGTGTCAAAACTGGTCTCCCTCTGCCCCCGAGGTTAGGGCTGCAAGGCGGCTCAGACCCCGCCCTTAGGCTACTTGGTCACTGGGTTACCAGCTCCCACCCAATTCCAGCTCCGCGACCCTGAGGGCGGAGCTTGCCGGGGCAGATCGCTCACAATGTCTGCCTGTGACCCAGAGCCAAACACTATTAGCTCCATCTCGCTCAGCGGCTCAGACTGGGGCCCTAGACAAAGGCCAAAGTTCTCCGCACTCCGGCTCAGGCTCTCCCCAAGGCAGTTCAGCTGAGTGCCAAGTCCAAAGACACCAAAACAGTTCACAGGTAAGGCCTTTCTGGTTTGCAGTCTCGCTGCTACTGAACTTACAGTTGCGGGCGGGTTTAGACGGATTGAACACACGCGACCACTTGCCAGTTTTCCACTGTTTTAGTCCTCCTCTTGGGGTCCATAAGTCTCTCGCTGACTCCCTGTATCCTCTCAGGGGTGATGATAGGCAGATCCCACCAGCCAGAGATGCCTGGAGTCCTATATCCCCAGACTCACGGTGCCCAGATGCAAGGAAGCTGTTACTCGGCTGCCATCTTGCTCCGCCTCCTGCATATGTGTTTTTCTTTACAGAAAATGAAATCAATCTTGGAAAGGCCTCTGGAAATATTTGTGAAATTCCGTGGTCACCCAGATTAGAGCCACCTTGTCTTCCCGGCATAGAAATTAGCCTTTTCTCAGACACTTGCCATTTTTATTTTATTTTATTTTTTTTATATATTTTTGTAGAGACAGAGTTTCACTTTATTGCCCTCGGTAGAGTGCCGTGGCGTCACACAGCTCACAGCAACCTCCAACTCCTGGGCTTAGGCGATTCTCCTGCCTCAGCCTCCCGAGTAGCTGGGACCACAGGCGCCCGCCACAACGCCCGGCTATTTTTTTTCTGTTGTTGCAGTTTGGCCGGGGCCGGGTATGAACCTGCCACCCTCGGTATATGGGGCCGGCGCCCTACTCACTGAGCCACAGGCGCTGCCCGACACTTGCCATTTTTAAATACCAGGACTGTATATTGGATTAGGAAGGATCACCCAGCTGTTTCTGGAATGCTTATGTATGCATATTTGTGCATGTGTGTGTGACATTTTGCTTCATTACCACCTTTTTAAAAATGAAATATTTTTCTCATAAACATAATACATGTATTCATTATAGAAAATTAGAAAAGTTAATAAAACAATATAAAAAATAGTCTGAACATCCTAATAAATATTCTAGTGTATTTCCTTTCTTTCTTTCTTCTTTTCTTTTTTTTTTACCTGATGGATAGTATTTATTTATTTATTTATTTATTTATTAAATCATTTGTACATAGATCATGAATACATTTATGCCATTATGGGATTCAATGTGTTGATTATTTGTACAAATTGGAGTGCTTACATCCTACTAATTGACATAGCCTTCATCTCATTTACCCAATTACAGTGTTAAGATATTTGTGTTCTACACCTGATAGATCCAACTTGTACTTGCAATATGCCCCTTAGGTGTGTTCCCCCTATTAACTCTTCCTCTATCGATCCACTCTCCTCCTTTCCCCTCCTCCTCTCCTTTCCTCCTTCATCCTAGGGTATAGTTGTGATTCATATGAAAGTGTGAGTGATTATAAATTGGTTTCATAGTAGTACTGAGTACATTGGATATTTTTTTTCCCATTCCTGAGATACTTAACCAAGAAGAATATTTTCCAGTTCCACCCATGTAAACATAAAAGAGGTAAAGTCTCCATTTCTTTAAATGCTGCATAGTATTTCATGGTATACATATACCATAATTTATTAATCCATTCATGGGTCGATGGGCACTTGGGCTTCTTTCCTGACTTGACAATTATGAATTGAGCTGCAATGAACAATCTGGTGCAAATATCTTTGTTGCCAAATGATTTTTGGTCTTTTGGATATACACCTAGAAAAGGAATTGCAGGATCAAACAGCAGGTTCACATTTAGATCCCTGAGTGTTCTCCAAACTTCCTTCCAAAAGGAGTGCACTAGCTTGCTTTCCCTCCAGCAGTGCAGAAGTGTTCCCTTTTCTCCACATCCACACAACATCTGTAGTTTGGGGATTTTGTGATGTGGGCTACTCTTACTGGAGTTAGATTGTATGTCAGAGTTTGCATTTCTCTGATGATTAAAGATGATGAGCATTTTTTCATGTGTCTGTAGACCATGCACCTGTCTTCCTCAGAGAAGCTTCTGTTCATGTCTCTTGCCCACAATGAAATGGGATCACTTTTTTTTCTTAGTAATAAGTTTGAGTTCTCTGTGGATTCCGGTTGATTGTCAGAAATATAACTTGCAAAAATACTCTCCCATTCTGAGGGCTATTTGCTTTACTTAGTGTGTTGTTGGCAGTGCAGAAGCTTTTTAATTTGATCAGATGCCAGTAATGCATTTTTGATGTTGCTTCAATTGCCTGGGGTGTCCTCTGCATAAAGTATTCTCCCAGTGCAATTTTTTCAAGTGTTTTCCCTGCATTCTCTCCAAGAATTTTTATAGTTTCATGTCTTAAGTTTAAGTCCTTTAACCAGTGAGAGTCAATTTTTGTTAGAGGAGAAAGATGTGGGTCCTATTTCAGTCTTCTACAGGTCACCAGCCAATTCACCCAGCATCATTTGTTAAATAGAGAATCTTTCCCCCAATTTATATTTTTGATAGGCTTATCAAAGATCAAATGACAATAAGTGTTTAGGTTCACCTCTTGGTCATCAATTCTGTTCCATACATCTAACTCTCTATTTTTGTGCCAGTACCATGCTGTGTTGATCACTATCAATTTATAGTATAGTCTGAAGTCTGGAAGTGTGATTCCTCCCGATTTGTTTTATTTCTGAGTAATGTCTTGGCTATTTGAGGTTTTTTCTGTTTCCATATAAAACGAAGTACTAATTTGTCCAGGTCTTTAGAGTATGACAGAGGTGCTTTAATAGGGATCGCATTAAATCTGTACGTTACTTTAGGTAGTATAGACATTTTAACAATCTTGATTCTTCCCAGCCATGAGCATGGTATATTTTTCCATTTGTTAACATCTTCAGCTGTTTCTTTTCTCAGAGTTTCAAAGTTCTCTTTATAGAGATCTTTCATGTCCTTAGGTAGATACACTCCCAGATATTTCATCTTCTTTGACACTATTGCAAAGGGAATAGAGTCCTTGATTGTTTTTTCCCCTTGACTATTGTTGGTATATATAAAGGCTACAGATTTGTGAGTGTTAATTTTGTATCCTGAGATGTTGCTATATTCCTTGATCACTTCTAGGAGTTTTGTAGTAGAGTTCCTTGGGTTTTCCAGCTATACAATCATATCATCTGCAAAGAGTGACAGTTTGATCTTCTCTGGTCCTATTTGGATCCTTTTGATTGCCTTATCTTGCCTGATTGTAATAGCTAAGACTTCCATTACAATGTTAAAAAGCAGTGGAGACACTGGGCATCCTTGCCTGGTTCCTGATCTGAGTGGAAATGATTTCAGTTTTGCTCCATTCAATATAATATTAGCTGTGGGTTTGCTGTAGGTGAGCTCTCTCACTTTAAGAAATGTTCCTTCTATACCTATTTTCTTAAGCATTCTGATCGAGAAAAGATGCTGGATATTATCAAAAGCTTTTCTGCATCAATTGAGAGAATCATATGATCTTTGTTTTTTTTTTTTTTTTTTTTTTTTTTTATTGTTGGGGATTCATTGAGGGTACAATAAGCCAGGTTACACTGATTGCAATTGTTAGGTAAAGTCCCTCTTGCAATCATGTCTTGCCCCCATAAAGTGTGACACACACCAAGGCCCCACCCACCTCCCTCCTTCCCTCTTTCTGTTTCCCCCCCCATAACCATAATTGTCATTAATTGTCCTCATATCAAAATTGAGTACATAGGATTCATGCTTCTCCATTCTTGTGATGCTTTACTAAGAATAATATCTTCCACGTCCATCCAGGTTAATACGAAGGATGTAAAGTCTCCATTTTTTTTAATAGCTGAATAGTATTCCATGGTGTACATATACCACAGCTTGTTAATCCATTCCTGGGTTGGTGGGCATTTAGGCTGTTTCCACATTTTGGCGATTGTAAATTGAGCTGCAATAAACAGTCTAGTACAAGTGTCCTTATGATAAAAGGATTTCTTTCCTTCTGGGTAGATGCCCAGTAATGGGATTGCAGGATCAAATGGGAGGTCTAGCTTGAGTGCTTTGAGGATTCTCCATACTTCCTTCCAGAAAGGTTGTACTAGTTTGCAGTCCCACCAGCAGTGTAAAAGTGTTCCCTTCTCTCCACATCCACGCCAGCATCTGCAGTTTTGAGATTTTGTGATGTGGGCCATTCTCACTGGGGTTAGATGATATCTCAGGGTTGTTTTGATTTGCATTTCTCTAATATATAGAGATGATGAACATTTTTTCATGTGTTTGTTAGCCATTCGTCTGTCGTCTTTAGAGAAAGTTCTATTCATGTCTCTTGCCCATTGATATAAGGGATTGTTGGCTTTTTTCATGTGGATTAATTTGAGTTCTCTATAGATCCTAGTTATCAAGCTTTTGTCTGATTGAAAATATGCAAATATCCTTTCCCATTGTGTAGGTTGTCTCTTTGCTTTGGTTATTGTCTCCTTAGCTGTACAGAAGCTTTTCAGTTTAATGAAGTCCCATTTGTTTATTTTTGTTGTTGTTGTAATTGCCATGGCAGTCTTCTTCATGAAGTCTTTCCCCAGGCCAATATCTTCCAGTGTTTTTCCTATGCTTTCTTGGAGGGTTTTTATTGTTTCATGCCTTAAGTTTAAGTCCTTTATCCATCTTGAATCAATTTTTGTGAGTGGGGAAAGGTGTGGGTCCAGTTTCAGTCTTTTACATGTAGACATCCAGTTCTCCCAACACCATTTATTGAATAGGGAGTCTTTCCCCCAAGGTATGTTCTTGTTTGGTTTATCAAAGATTAGGTGGTTGTAAGATGTTAGTTTCATTTCTTGGTTTTCCATTCGATTCCAAGTGTCTATGTCTCTGTTTTTGTGCCAGTACCATGCTGTCTTGAGCACTATGGCTTTGTAGTACAGACTAAAATCTGGTATGCTGATGCCCCCAGCTTTATTTTTATTACAGAGAACTGCCTTAGCTATACGGGGTTTTTTCCAGTTTCATACAAAACGCAGAATCATTTTTTCCAAATCTTGAAAGTATGATGTTGGTATTTTGATAGGAATGGCATTGAATAGGTAGATTGCTTTGGGAAGTATGGACATTTTAACAATGTTGATTCTTCCCATCCATGAGCATGGTATGTTCTTCCATTTATTAATATCCTCTGCTATTTCCTTTCTGAGGATTTCATAGTTTTCTTTATACAGGTCCTTCACCTCCTTCGTTAGGTATATTCCTAGGTATTTCATTTTCTTTGAGACTATGGTGAAGGGAGTTGTGTCCTTAATTAGCTTCTCATCTTGACTGTTATTGGTGTACACAAAGGCTACTGACTTGTGGACATTGATTTTATATCCTGAAACATTACTGTATTTTTTGATGACTTGTAGGAGTCTTGTGGTTGAGTCTTTGGGGTTCTCTAAGTATAAGATCATGTCGTCAGCAAAGAGGGAGAGTTTGACCTCCTCTGCTCCCATTTGGATTCCCTTTATTTCCTTGTCTTGCCTAATTGTATTGGCTAGAACTTCCAGCACTATGTTGAATAGTAAAGGTGACAGAGGACAACCTTGTCTGGTTCCAGTTCTAAGAGGAAAAGCTTTCAGTTTTACTCCATTCAGTAAAATATTGGCTGTGGGTTTGTCATAGATAGCTTCAATCAGTTTTAGAAATGTGCCACCTATGCCTATACTCTTCAGAGTTCTAATTAGAAAAGGATGCTGGATTTTATCAAATGCTTTTTCTGCATCTATTGAGAGGATCATGTGATCTTTATTTTTGCCTCTGTTAATATGGTGGATAATGTTTATAGACTTGCGTATGTTAAACCAGCCTTGCATCCCTGGGATGAAGCCTACTTGATCCTGATGAATGACTTTTTTGATGATAAGCTGTAATCTATTGGCTAGGATTTTGTTGAGAATTTTTGCGTCTATGTTCATGAGTGAGATTGGTCTGAAATTCTCCTTTTTGTTTGGGTCTTTTCCTGGTTTTGGTATCAGGGTGATGTTTGCTTCATAGAATGTGTTGGGGAAGATTCCTTCTTCCTCAATTTTCTGGAATAATTTCTGCAGTACAGGAATAAGCTCTTCCTTGAAGGTTTGATAGAATTCTGGAGTGAAGCCATCTGGACCAGGGCATTTTTTGGTTGGAAGCTTTTTTATTGTTTCTTTGATCTCAGTGCTTGAAATTGGTCTGTTCAGAAGGTCTATTTCATCCTGGCTGAGTCTAGGGAGAGGGTGTGATTCCAAATATTGATCCATTTCTTTCACATTGTCAAATTTCTGGGCATAGAGTTTCTGGTAGTATTCAGAGATGATCTCTTGTATCTCTGTGGGATCAGTTGTTATTTCCCCTTTATCATTTCTGATTGAGGTTACTAGAGATTTTACTTTTCTATTCCTCGTTAGTCTGGCCAATGGTTTATCTATTTTATTTATTTTTTCAAAAAACCAACTCCTTGTTTCATTAATTTTCTGAATGATTCTTTTGTTTTCAATTTCATTGATCTCTGATTTGATTTTGGATATTTCTTTTCTTCTACTGAGTTTAGGCTTAGATTGTTCTTCTTTTTCCAATTCCATAAGATCTCTTGTGAGATTGTTGATGTGCTCTCTTTCAGTTTTTCGAATGTAGGCATCTAAAGCGATGAATTTTCCTCTCAAAACTGCTTTTGCAGTATCCCACAGGTTTTGGTAGCTTGTGTCTTCATTGTTGTTATGCTCAAGGAAGTTAATGATTTCCTGTTTTATTTCTTCCTGCACCCATCTGTTGTTCAACAGAAGATTGTTTAGTTCCCATGCCTTTGGGTGGGGTCGAGCATTTTTGTTAGAGTTGAGTTCCACCTTTAGTGCCTTATGGTCTGAGAAGATACAAGGTAAAATTTCAATTCTTTTGATTCTGTTGATATTTGTTTTGTGTCCCAGGATATGATCAATTTTGGAGAATGTTCCATGGGGTGATGAGAAGAATGTATATTCTTTATCTTTGGGGTGGAGTGTTCTATATGCGTCTATCAAGCACAGTTGTTCTAGAGTCTCATTTAAGTCTCTTATATCCTTGTTTAATTTCTGTTTAGAGGATCTGTCCAGCTCTGTAAGAGGAGTGTTAAAGTCCCCTGTTATGATGGTATTATCAGATATCATATTGCTCAGACTGAGTAAGGTCTGCTTCAAGAATCTGGGAGCATTTAAATTGGGTGCATAAATATTTAGAATTGAAATGTCTTCTTGTTGTATTTTTCCCTTGACCAATATAAAGTGACCATCTTTGTCTTTTTTGACTTTAGTTGCTTTAAATCCACATGTGTCTGAAAATAAGATTGCAACTCCTCTTTTCTTCTGAATTCCATTTGCCTGAAAAATTGTCTTCCAACCCTTGACTCGGAGCTTTAATTTGTCTTTTGAAGCCAGGTGTGTTTCTTGCAGACAGCAAATGGATGGCTTGTGTTTTTTAATCCAGTGAACCAATCTATGTCTCTTCAGTGGGGAATTCAAGCCATTAACATTTATTGAGATAATTGATAAGTGTGGTAGTATTCTATTCGTCTTATTTTGTGAGAGTCCATTGCTTAGTTTTATCTTTTGCATCAGTGTGGAGGTTAGGTTCTGTCCTTTAATTTCTGAGTTCTTACTTTGCTGCTGATCCATTGTGGTGGTCAGTGTGCAGAACAGGTTGAAGTATTTCCTGTAGAGCTGGTCTTGTTGTGGCGAATTTCCTCAATGTTTGTATATCCGTAAATAATTTGATTTCTCCGTCAATTTTGAAGCTTAGCTTAGCAGGGTACAGAATTCTGGGCTGGAAATTGTTCTGTTTAAGTAGATTAAAGGTAGATGACCATTGTCTTCTTGCTTGGAAAGTTTCATTAGAGAAGTCTGCGGTCACTCTGATGGATTTGCCCCTGTAGGTCAACTGGCGCTTACTCCTGGCAGCTTGCAGAATCTTTTCTTTGGTCTTGACTTTGGACAGGTTCATCACAATGTGTCTTGGAGAAGCTCGGTTAGAGTTGAGGCGACCTGGGGTCCGATATCCCTCTGAAAGCAGTGTGTCAGAATCTTTGGTGATATTTGGGAAATTTTCTTTTATAATATTCTCTAGTATGGCTTCCATTCCTCTGGGGCATTCTTCTTCCCCTTCTGGAATTCCTATAACTCGTATGTTGGAACGCTTCATGAAGTCCCATAATTCTGACAGTGAACGTTCTGCTTTCTCTCTCTTCTTTTCTGCCTCTTTTACTATCTGAGTTATCTCAAAAACTTTGTCTTCTACCTCTGAAATTCTTTCTTCTGCATGGTCTAACCTGTTGCTGATACTTTCCATTGCATCTTTAAGTTCCCTGATTGACTGTTTCATTTCCTTCAGCTCTGCTATATCCTTTTTATATTCTTCATATCGTTCATCTCTTATTTGATTCTGTTTTTGAATTTCCTTTTGGTTATTTTCCACTTTATTAACAGTTTCCTTCATTGTTTCCATCATTTCCTTCATTGTTTTCAGCATGTGTATTCTAAATTCCCTTTCTGTCATTCCTAACATTTCTGTATAGGTGGAATCCTCTGCAGTAGCTACCTCATGGTCCCTTGGCGGGGTAGTTCTGGACTGGTTCTTCATGTTGCCTGGAGTTTTCTGCTGATTCTTCCTCATGGGTGATTTCTTTTATCTGTTTACTTGCCCTAATTTTCCTTTCAATTCCTCTTGCTCTTTAAGTTCTTGTGCCTGTGGACTAAGGGTTACAGGACCAGAAGGGTGAGAAGGTTTAAGAGCAAAAAAGCGATGAAAGAAATGAGGACCGAGTGATAAGAAAAAAAAAAAATGAAAATAAAGAAAAATAGAGAAAGGAGAGTGGTTGGGTGAAAGGAATATTGACAAAAAGAAGAGAGGCACAGAAAGAGGGAGACAGAGCAATATAGGTGTACAGTAGGGTACTTTGATACAACCTTAAAAAAAAAAAAAACACCTTCTGGGGGTGCCAAGTGGGGTGGTTCCCTTGAGGTCAGCAGCTCTTTGCTAACCTGATCAGACACAGTACCCCACCTCCACCAAGTAGAGAGGAAAGACAAAAATGCTATAAATCAAACCAAAACAAGCAAACAGAAAACCTTACGGGATAAAATTGGCTGGAAAAACCAAATAATAGTGGTAGAAACACTAACAAAAATGAAGTTCTGATTATTGAAATAGGCAGCAATGGGAAATTATAATTAAACTAGAAAAATTGAGAAAGAAAAAGGATCTGTATGGAAAAGGTTGAACTTAAAAAACAAAACAACAATCTAGAACGTCAAAATAAACAAAAAAAACAACCAAACCAAAAAAAAAAAAAAAAAACAAACCAAACAAACAAAAGAAAACACACACGCAACCAAAAACAAAGCAGTATGTATATGGAATTGAATATTGTCTGGGCAACACGTGGTCTTCTGGGGTATGAGATGTTAATCACAGTTCTGATATGACTGGAGGCTGCTAGTTTCTCGAACCCCAGCAGGTAGACACCCTAAATCTCTCTTCAGCCCACTTAAAAGGCACTTTGAACTTGTTCACTTACTGAGCAGAAGCTTTCTCAGGGAAGTGCTTGTTGCTGGAATCACTGCTGAAGTGGCTATCCACTTACCCTGTGTGTCAAAACTGGTCTCCCTCTGCCCCCGAGGGTTAGGGCTGCAAGGCTGCTCAGACCCCGCCCTTAGGCTACTTGGTCGCTGGGTTACCAGCTCCCACCCAATTCCAGCTCTGTGACCCTGAGGGCGGAGCTTGCCAGGGCAGATCGCTCACAATGTCTGCCTGTGACCCAGAGCCAAACTCTATTAGCTCCGTCTGGCTCAGTGGCTCAGACTGGGGCCCTAGACAAAGGCCAAAGTTCTCCGCACTCCCGCTCAGGCTCTCCCCAAGGCAGTTCAGCTGAGTGCCAAGTCCAAAGACACCAAAACAGTTCACAGGTAAGGCCTTTCTGGTTTGCAGTCTCGCTGCTACTGAACTTACAGTTGCGGGCGGGTTTAGGCGGATTGAACACACGCGACCACTTGCCGGTTTTCCACTGTTTTAGTCCTCCTCTTGGGGTCCAGAAGTCTCTCGCTGACTCCCTGTATCCTCTCAGGGGTGATGATAGGCAGATCCCACCAGCCAGAGATGCCTGGAGTCCTATATCCCCAGACTCACGGTGCCCAGATGCAA
Source organism: Nycticebus coucang (assembly GCF_027406575.1). NCBI lineage: Eukaryota > Metazoa > Chordata > Mammalia > Primates > Lorisidae > Nycticebus > Nycticebus coucang. The sequence goes on along the minus strand of NC_069783.1, from coordinate 100,169,725 downwards.
GGAAGCTGTTACTCGGCTGCCATCTTGCTCCACCCCCCATGATCTTTGTTTTTTAATGTGTTTATCTGATGTATTGTATTTATAGACTTAAGTATATTGAGCCATCCTTGGGACACTGGGATGAAACCCACCTGGTCGTGATGTATAATTTGTTTGATGTGTTGTTGGATTCTGTTTGCTAGGATCTTATTGAATATTTTGCAGCAATGTTCATTAGCAGTATTGGTCTATAATTTTCTTTTCTTGTTGAGTCTTTTCCTGGTTTGGGAAGCCAGGTGATATTTGCTTCATAGAATGTGTTGGGAAGTATTCCTTCTTTTTCTATGTTATGGAAAAGATTAAGTAATATAGGTACTAGTTCCTCTTCAAAGGTTTGGTAGAATTCTGATGTGAAGCCATCTGGTCATGGGCTTTTCTTTTGGGGGAGATTGCTTGTAGCTGATGCTATTTCAGAACTTGTTATAGGCTTGTTCAAAATTTCCACTTCTTTCTGGCTAAGTTTAGGAAGGTAGCATATTTCCAAGTATTGATCTATTTCCTTCACATTTTCGTATTTCTATGAATAGAGTTTTATATAATATTCATTAAGGATTTGTTGAATTTCTGAGGAGTCTGTTGTTATTTGGCCTTTATCACTTCTGATGAATGAAATTAGGGATTTTACTCTTCTGCTTCTGGTTAGGTTACCCAAAGTTTTATCTATTTTGTTGACCTTTTCAAAAAACCAACTTTTTGATTGATTGATCTGTTGTATGATTCTTTTGTTTTCAATTTCATTTAGTTCTGCTCTAATTTTAGTTATTTCTTTTCTTCTGCTGGGTTTACGGTTGGAATGTTCTTCCTTTTGCAGTTGCTTGAGATGTCCTATTAAGTTGTTGACTTCCTCTCTTTTGGTTCTCTTGAGGAAGTCTTGCAACATTATAAATTTCCCTCTTAGGACTGCCTTTGTGGTATCCCAGAGGTTCTGGTAATTCGTGTCTTCATTATTGTTTTGTTCCAAAAATTTGGTAATTTCCTTCTTAATCTCATCTATGACCCAGCTACTATTAAACATGAGGTTATTTAGTTTCCATGTTTTTGTATGAGTATGTGGATTTCTATTGTTACTGAGTTCAACTTTTATTCCATGATGGTCCAAGAAAATGCAAGGAATGATTTCTATTCTTGTAAATTTGCTGAGGTTATTCTTATGACCTAAGATATGATCAATTTTGGAGGATGATCCATGGGCTGATGAGAAGAATGTGTATTCAGTTTTGTTAGGATGAAATGTTTTGTAGATGTCTGTTAAATGCAATTATTGAATGGTTAAGTTTAAGTCTAAAATTTCTTTGCTCAGCTTCTTATTGGAGGATCTATCCAACACTGCCAAAGGGTGTTAGAATCTCTGACTATTATGGTGCTGGAGGAAATCACATTGCTCATGTCTGTTAGAGTCTCTCTTATAAATTGAGGCACATTCTGGTTGGGTGCATAAATGTTAATAATTGAAATCGCATCATGTTGAATGTTACCCTTAACAAATAAAAAGTGACCATCCTTATCTTTCTTTACTTTTGTTGGTTTAAAGCCTATTGTATCTGCAAATAAAATGGCAACACCTGCTTTTTTCTGATTTCCATTTGCCTGAATTGTAGATGACCATCCCTTCGCCCTGAGTCTATGTTTATCTTTTAAGGTAAGGTGAGATTCTTGAATGCAGCAGATGTCTGGCCTGAGTTTTTGTATCCAGTCAGCCAACCTGTGCCTCTTTAGAGGGCAATTTAAGCCATTCACAGTAATTGAGAGTATTGATAAGCCTGGTAGTATTTGGGGTACTGAGTTTTTTGAAAGTCCAGTGGACATTTTTAATCCTTTTGCCACTGTGGAAGTTGGAATTTGATCAAAAGTTTCCAAGTGAGTTTACTTTGGTGGTGGAGGATTTTGCTGTTCATTATGGAGGTCTGAGAACATCCTGGAGAGCTGATTTAGTTATGGCAAATTTCTTCAACATGTGCATGTCATTAAAGTTTTTAATTTCTCCATCCTAAATGAAACTCAGTTTAGCTGGATACAGAATCCTGGGTTGAAAGTTATTTTGTTTAAGGAGATTAAAGGTTGATGACCAGCCTCTTCTAGCTTGAAAGGTTTCAGCAGAGAGATCTACAGTCATTCTAATGTTCTTCCCCTTGTAGGTTATAGTTTTATTACATATGGCTGGTTTCAGAATTTTCTCCTTCATTTTAACTTTGGTGAAATTAATTATAATGTGCCTAGGAGATGTCTTATTCAGGTTGACTCATCCTGGAGTTCTGAAACTGTCTGTTATCTGAATTTCAGACTCTCTTGGCATGTCTGGAAAGTTCTCTTTCATTATCTCATGAAGAAGAGCCTTTGTGCCTTTCGAAGCCACTTTGTCACTTCCAGGAATTCCAGCAACTAGATGGCAGAGGTCTACTGGCTGCTCAAATTTGGCTCATTCTGGTGCTCTGTGGAGTCAGAAAGGCCCACCCAGTAGCAGAGTTGGACCAGGGGGCTGTATCTCTTTATCTATTTTGCTTCTCTTTCACGCCTAGTCACTGGTGACCTTACAGGGCTGAGGTCCTGCTCCCTCCAATAAGCAGATGTGCCAGGGCTTTGCACCTATCAGAGTCAAAGGAAGGTCAATGCCCCCTAGGCTCGGCCACTGCCCTCTGCCACCAGTAAGCTGGGGGAGCTGTGGCCTGCCTGCATTGGGTACTCAATAGTCACTGGGGAGTGTTCAACCTGAACTCAGTCTAATCCTGAGGATAACAAGTCAGCAAATGCTTTTCTCCCTCAGCCACCATGCCTTTTCCCCAGCCGCTCTGCAGTACCAGTATCCCTATAGAGCAAGGTCTGGTTTCCTCTGGCAGTCCTCAGAGTTGGGGAGGTGTTTCTCTAAGATTAGACCCTGGGGGGATTGCTGTATTGTTGCTGAATCTTTGTGGGAAGTGACTCTGCACAGCTCCCAGGTGACTGCCACAGCCAGGGAGTTGACTATAGGAGCAGCTCCAGGAGCATGGGGCACATAGATCCAGCATCAGGATGGGGGATACTGCACATGGTTCTGGCAGTGCAGGGCACCCAGTAACTTTGGGAAGGAGAGCAGTCGGCCCATGACTCTGGCAGGGCAGGGGTGGCACGGAGGCTCCAGCAGGGCAGGGCATAGAGCACGTGGCTCTAGCAGGGCAGGCACGCAGCTCTAGCAAGGCAAGGCACGTGGCTCTGGCAGGGCAGAGTGCATGGCTCTGGCCAGTCGGACATGGGGTGCTGCTCATGAGCCTCCTCCCCCGTCTCTGCAGGGGTTAGGCTTCTGAATCATCAGGCAAGGGGAGAAGGGTGGACTGAAAGTTCAGAATGACAGGGAAAATGTTGCCTGGCAAGAGAGTGCTCAGGGTCACAACAGGGTCCCTCTGGGAAAGTAATCCCCACTTCCTACAGCTCTCACCCGTGAGGTGAGACAAGAGGTCCTCAGTTCACTACTCACCTGTAGAAAACCTACAAGAGCAAACAAAGAAAAAACAAACAACAGAAAAACACAACTTTCCTGGGAGAGGGGATGGACACTTTTCCTTTGGGATGAATTTTATACCTGAAGTTTGCTTTCTTGGAGTCGCAGCCTATCAGCTGAGGTGACCTCTCACAGTCTTCAGCTTAATTGAGTACTTTCTGGACATGATCCTTCCCTGTGGACGGGAGCTTCTGTAGAATGCTGGCTCCAGTCACCCATCTTGCCCCTCTTCCTAGTGTATTTTCTTAATACTTTTCTTTCTATTTATAAATACAAATCTTCAGAAAAAATTTTAAATGACAAATTATGTCATTTTGTATATATAAATTCATAAACTTCTTTTTTCTCTTAAAATTATAAAATGAGCAGTTTCATGTATCATTTACTGTTGTTCCAGTGTTCAACCTTTAATCACTACATAATTTCTATATATACACAAGGTGCCAAAATAATATATACACTTTTTTTAAAATTTCAGGTTAATGTGAGGGTACAAACAACCAAGTCACAATATTTGAATTTGTAACGTAGAGTCCCTCTTATAGTTATGTCCTATACCCAAAATATGTGCCATACACCCCTACATTGTGTCCATTCAGTGGGAGCACCCCTCATCCCTCGCCTCTCTTTCCCTCCCTCATCCCCCCAACTTGAGTTAAGAAAGAAAAAACTGTATTAAAATTGTAATATTCAAGTCACATTTGACTTCTGCAATTATAAGAGGTGCTCAAATATGACTTGTATTCATCATTTGTTACTGGTATGTATTGAATATTATATAATCAAATTTTTACTGTGATGAAAGTCTTGGTGCATATATCCTTGACCAGATATCTAATTATTTATTTAGTATAAGTTACTGGAAGTAGGATCATCAGGTTTATAAAGAAATTAATAGGTTTTGTTGCTTTTAAGGAAACTTTTTCCAATACAGACTCATTTCATGAGTGAATGAGGAATGACCCCATATTAATTATCCTTTGTAGTGCTGAATCTTATTTTAATTCTCATCTGCCAATTTTATATGAAACAATAAATTCTAGTTTTAATTTGCATTTATTGGATAACTACTTATGATGAACTTTAAAAACCCATTATATATATGTATGTGTATATGAACTGATTCTTGTATTTATGAACTGATTCTATGTATTTATGAACTGATTCTTCTTGTTATTGGCCCATATTGTGACTTACTAACCACCTTTTAAAAAATTTTAAACTAACCACTTTTTGAAAAATTTTAATAACTGACCTTATATAAAACAACTCTGGACTGTGTCTGTCTGTAATGTGTTGGACTTGTAAATATAAGTTTATTGTGTATTCTGGAGGGTTAGGGCTAGTGTTGGACACTGGAAAGAATAGTTCAATTCAAGAAACCATTCACTTCCCTTTTGTACTCCTGTGCCATTGGTTGACACAATGTCTAAGCAAAGTGTACAATGTTAAGAGTTTACAGAGACAAGATGGCGGACTGAACCCAGCTTTCAACAGAGGCTCCCGTCCAGAAGGAGAGTTAAGGGACAGGAATTTAGTAAGTATCCTGGTGGACTTAAGCCTCACCAAGAGAGAAGGTTGAAGAACGCACATCTACACTGCTGAGGCAAGCTGTGATCACAAGGATGCAAACAAAAGGTACAAAATCCACCACCAAGCGGACGGGAGTCCCCCTCCCCCATGGGACCCGGCTCAAGAGCCCCACAATTAAACAAGCGGGCAGAAATTAAAGGCCTTCCCACTACACTCCATGGGAGAGACCTTATAAAAACTGGACCTACCTCCCCTACTGGGGTGCCGTGGCGTTCTCCTGCCGGGCATAAAACTGAATAAAACTTTAAAAATCCTTTGCCGGCAACCCTGAATCCCCAACACTCCCCTTCCACCCACTGAGGTCTGGAGGCCTGTCCCCCAGGAGTTCGGATCCTTGATTGATTTCTCAAGGGGAGTGGACAGTCCCCGAGTTGCGACTGGTCAGCATTGACTCTGAGGCACGCGATTGAGGAGAGGGCACCGGGCTGAGGGGGAGTCACGCCTTGGCGGCACTTCCCTGTGGTGCGGTGCAGCAGCCCTCCCCGTGCATCAATACAGCCAGACATAAAACTGAATGAAACTCTAGCTTCCCCCCCCACTCTCACTCGGGGTCTGGGGACCTGTCCCCAAGGAGTTTGGATCATTGGGTGATTTCTCGAGGGGAGCGCACAGTGCCCGAGCCGCGACTGGTCACCGCTGACTCTGAGACACGCGGGCGAGGAGAAAGCACTCTACTGAGAGGGAGTCACACCTCGGCGGCACTTCCCTGAGGATTAGGTGCAGCAGCCCTCCCCAGGCAACATTACGGGGCCAGGCACAAAACTGAATAAAACTCTAGCTTCCCCGCTGAGAACTGAGAGCCCCTACTCTCACTCGGGGTCTGGAGGCCTATCCCCCAGGAGTTCGGATCCTTGGGTGATTTCTCGAGGGGAGTGCACAGTGCCCGAGCTGCGTCAGGTCAGCACTGACTCTGAGACACGTGAGCAAGGAGAGGGCACTCTGCTGAGGGGAAATCAAGCCTTGGCAGCACTTCCCTGTGGTGCGGTGCAACAGCCCTCCCCGGGCGGGCGTAAAACTGAATGAAACTCTAGCTTCCCCCCCACTCCCAATCGGGGTCTGGGGGCCTATCCCCCAAGAGTTCGGATTCTTGGGGGATCTCTTGAGGGGTGTGGACCCAGCATAAACTGCGGCCGCTCAGTGCTGACTCTGGAGAGCGAGACAGAGGAGAAAAGGGTCGGCTGAGTGCCCACACCAGAGCAGCAGTTCCCTGGAGGTAGATCAACAGCTGTTTTTTCTTTAACGGAAGAACGCTCACTTCTGGATATTCTGAGGCCACACCCCCTGTCTCCCTGGGCAACCAGAGGAGGCCACCGGTGAGCCGGGGATTTCCTGACACTGCTCACAAACCCAGGAAGCTTCTACGGCGGGGCCGACCCAGAGAGGTGATCGGACGCAAACCTCCAGTAGCAAAGAGGACACAAACCTCCAGCAGCAAAGACGTTTGAACTCAGAACAGCCCGTCTTCTGTAGGCGATTTCGGCAGGAACAGAGACAGAACCCCGCAAAGTTGTCTGTTCTGTTCTGTTCTGTTAGCAGCATCCATCAGGGACGGGGCTAAGCCTGAGTGAACACCTCCTTCCCATCACCTGCATCAAGCACTCAAAGATGTCAGGCCCCATCTCCTCCTGCTAGATAGCGGCAGTCTGCGGAGGCCTGGCAGACTTCCTTGCGATTCAGGCAGGTGCAAACCCCTGGAGTGTCTGTTCACTGCAGGCAACTGGGTTAGCCATCTGCACAGATACCAGTGACTGGGTCCGATGGAGGGGCAAAGTGGGGAAGGAGACGTCAACCTACCCAGACTGCTCTGTTTGCTGGGTGGCTCCTCCTGACTCCACGCTGCACTGGGGTAAGCCGTGTCAGAGGAGTCACCAGGCTCCTGTGATCCAGTTCCCAGAGACCTCTTGAACTCTCCCACCCAAGACAGGTGCCGATTGAGACAGTTGATTTGGACCTTTTGAACTGGGCCAATAGACTGAGGACTTTTCAGGCAGTGCCCTGGGTGTGCGGTTGTAGGAAGGTTTGATTCTCCTTTTCCAACTGGGGCCAGAGGTGGGTGGGCGGGGTGACTTAATTGCTGATTTTTCCACACAGCTGAGACTTCAAGCCAGAGTAGAAGTTGCAATAGGATCGAACAGAAACCAGCTGAAAACAAGACAGAACCACTTTGCTCCACCACAGCAGACAGGGCCCCAGTTTCTCAGGCCACAACACTGTACGGCCCCTCGATAAAGCCCCAGGGGAAAAACCAAAGGGAGTAAAATAACCATTGGGCGGAATCAGCTGAAAAACTCTGGTAACATGAATAACCAGAATAGATCAACCCCCCCAAGAAAAGATACAGCAGATGTGATTGAAGATTCCATTCATAAACAACTGGCTGAGATGTCAGAAATCGAATTCAGAATTTGGATTGCAGACAAGATTAATAAAATGGAATTAGCAATTCGAGGAGAAATTCAAAAGTTGTCTCAAGAATTTAATGAATTTAAAGACAAAACCACCAAAAACTTAGACACACCGAAGCAAGAATTTACAGCCCTCAAAGATATGAAAAATACAGTAGAATCCCTCAGTAACAGAATGGAGCAAGCAGAAGAAAGGATTTCTGACATTGAAGATAAAGTCTTCGAACGCTCCCAATCTCTCAAAGAGGAAATGGAGAGCAAAAACGGATGACTCACTCAGAGAGCTCTCAGATAATTCGAAAAAAAGCAACATAAGAATTATAGGGATTTCTGACAATGATGAAGTGGCCTCCAAGGGCACAGAGGCCCTTCTGCATGAAATTATGAAAGAAAATTTTCCAGACATGCCTAGAGAATCTGAAATTCAGATAGCAGACAGCTTCAGAACCCCAGCACGATTCAACCCCAATAAGTCATCCCCCAGACATATCATAATTAGCTTCACTAAAGTTAACATGAAAGAGAAGATTGTCAAAGCAGTCTGGTGAAAGAAAACTATTACGTACAAAGGTAAGAATATAAAATAACTGCAGATCTCTCTGCTGAAACTTTTCAAGCCAGAAGAGGGTGGTCATCGATTTTTAATCTCCTAAAGCAAAATAACTTTCAACCCAGGATCTTGTATCCAGCCAAACTGAGTTTCATCTATGATGGAGAAATTAAATACTTCAATGACATTCATATGTTGAAAAAATTTGCCATAAGTAAACCAGCTCTTCAGGATGTTCTCAGACCTATCCTCCACAATGACCAACCCAATCCTATACCACAAAAGTAAACTCACTCAGAAACTTTGGATCAAACTCCAACTTCCACACTGGCAAAAGGATTAAAAATGTCCACTGGACCTTTGAAAAACTCGATACCCAAAATTCCACCAGACTTATCAATACTCTCCATCAATGTGAATGGCTTAAACTGTCCTCTAAAGAGGCATAGGTTAGCTGACTGGATACAAAAACTCAAGCCAGATATTTGTTGCATACAAGAGTCACATCTCAACTTAAAAGACAAATACAGACTCAGGGTGAAAGGATGGTCATCCATATTTCAGGCAAATGGTAATCAGAAAAAAGCAGGTGTTGCAATTTTATTTGCAGATACAGTAGGCTTAAACCATCAAAAGTAAGGAAGGACAAGAATGGTCACTTCATATTTGTTAAGGGGAATACTCAATATGATGAGATCTCAATTATTAATATCTATGCACCCAACCAGAATGCACCTCAATTTATAAGAGAAACTCTAACAGACATGAGTAACTTGATTTCCTCCAGCTCCATAATCGTTGGAGATTTCAACACTCCTTTGGCAGTGTTGGATCGATCCTCCAGCAAGAAGCTGAGCAAAGAAATCTTAGATTGAAACCTAACCATCTAATATTTAGATTCAGCAGACATCTACTGAACATTTCATCCCAACAAAACTGAATACACATACTTCTCACCAGCCCACGGAACTTACTCCAAAATTGACCACATTTTAGGTCACAAGTCTAACCTCAGTAAATTTAAAGGAATAGAAATTATTCCATGCATCTTCTCGGACCATCATGGAATAAAACTTGAATTGAGTAACAACAGGAATCTGCATAATCATACAAAAACATGGAAGTTAAATAACCTTATGCTGAATGATAGCTGGGTCAGAGATGAGATTAAGAAAGAAATTGCCAATTTTTTGGAACAAAACGACAATGAAGACACAAACTATCAGAACCTCTGGGACACCGCAAAGGCAGTTCTAAGAGGGAAATTTATAGCACTGCAAGCCTTCCTCAAGTGAATGGAAAGAGGAAGTTAACAACTTACTGGGACATCTCAAGCAACTGGAAAAGGAAGAACATTCCAACCCCAAACCCAGTAGAAGAAAAGAAATAACCAAAATTAGAGCAGAATTAAATGAAATTGAAAACAAAAGAATAATACAACAGATCAATAAATCAAAAAGTTGGTTTTTTGAAAAGGTCAATAAAATAGATAAACCTTTGGCCAACCTAATCAGGAAAAAAAGAGTAAAATCTCTAATCTCATCAATCAGAAACAACAAAGACGAAATAACAACAGACTCATCAGAAATCCAAAAAATCCTTAATGAATATTACAAGAAACTTTATTCTCAGAAATATGAAAATCTGAAGGAAATAGACCGATACTTGGAAGCACGCCACCTTCCAAGACTTAACCAGAATCAAGTGGAAATGTTGAACAGACCAATATCAAGTTCAGAAATAGCATCAACTATACAAAACCTCCCTAAAAAGAAAAGCCCAGGACCAGATGGTTTCACGTCAGAATTCTACCAAACCTTTAAAGAGGAATTAGTACCTATATTACTCAACCTGTTCCAAAATGTAGAAAAAGAAGGAAGACTACCCAACACGTTCTATGAAGCAAACATGACCCTGATCCCCAAACCAGGAAAAGACCCAACAAGAAAAGAAAATTATAGACCAATATCACTAATGAATATAGATGCAAAAATATTCAACAAGATCCTAACCAACAGAATCCAGCAACACATCAAACAAATTATACATCATGACCAAGTTGGTTTTATCCCAGGGTCTCAAGGCTGGTTCAATATACGTAAATCTATAAATGTAATTCAGCACATAAACAAATTAAAAAACAAAGACCATATGATTCTCTCAATTGATGCAGAAAAAGCTTTTGATAATATCCAGCATCCTTCATGATCAGAACACTCAAGAAAATTGGTCTAGAAGGGACTTTCCTTAAACTGATAGAGGCCATCTACAGCAAACCCACAGCCAATATCATATTCAATGGAGTTAAATTGGAATCATTTCCACTCAGATCAGGAACCAGACAAGGCTGCCCATTGTTTCCGTTGCTTTTCAACATTGTAATGGAAGTTTTAGCCACTGCAATTAGGGAAGAAAAGGCGATCAAGGGTATCCATATAGGGTCAGAAGAGATCAAACTTTCGCTCTTCACAGATGATATGATTGTGTATCTGGAAAACACTAGGGACTCTACTACAAAACTCCTAGAAGTGATCAAGGAATACAGCAGTGTCTCAGGTTACAAAATCAACATCCATAAATCGGTAGCCTTAATATACACCAACAACAGTCAAGTTGAAAAAGCAGTTAAGGACTCTATCCCATTCACAGTAGTGCCAAAGAAGATGAAATATTTGGGAATTTACCTAACAAAAGACGTGAAAGATCTCTATAAAGAGAACTATGAAACTCTAAGAAAAGAAATAGCTGAAAATGTTAACAAATGGAAAAACATACCAGGCTCATGGCTAGGAAGAATCAACATTATCAAAATGTCCATACTACCCAAAGCAATATATAATTTCAATGCACTCCCTATTAAAGCTCCACTGTCATATTTTAAAGATCTTGAAAAAAACATTACTTCATTTTATATGGAATCAGAAAAAACCTTGAATAGCCAAGACATTACTCAGAAATAAAAACAAAACAGGAGGAATCACACTACCAGACCTCAGACTTTACTACAAATCGATAGTGATCAAAACAGCATGGTATTGGCACAAAAACAGAGAAGTAGATATCTGGAACAGAATAGAGAACCAAGAGATGAATCCAGCTACTTACCGCTATTTGATTTTTGACAAGCCAATTAAAAACATTCAGTGGGGAAAAGATTCCCTATTTAACAAATGGTGCTGGGTGAACTGGCTGGCAACCTGCAGAAGACTGAAATTGGACCCACACCTTTCACCATTAACTAAGATAGACTCTCATTGGATTAAAGATTTAAACTTAAAACATGAAACTATAAAAATACTAGAGGAGAATGCAGGGAAAACCCTTGAAGAAATTGGTCTGGGTGAGTATTTTATGAGGAGAACCCCCCGGGCAATTGAAGCAGCTTCAAAAATACACTACTGGGACTTGATCAAACTAAAAATCTTCTGCACAGCCAAGAACACAGTAAGCAAAGCAAGCAGACAGCCCTCAGAATGGGAGAAGATATTTGCAGGGTATATCTCTGACAAAGGTTTAATAACCAGAATCCACAGAGAACTCAAACGCATCAGCAAGAAAAAAACAAGGGATCCCATTGCAGGCTGGGCAAGGGATTTGAAGAGAAACTTCTCTGAAGAAGACAGGCGCATGGCCTTCAGACATATGAAAAAATGCTCATCATCTTTAATCATCAGAGAAATGCAAATCAAAACTACTTTGAGATATCATCTAACTCCAATGAGACTAGCCTATATCACAAAATCTCAAGACCAGAGATGTTGGCGTGGATGCGGAGAAAAGGGAACACTTCTGCACTGCTGGTGGGAATGCAAATTAATACATTCCTTTTGGAAAGATATATGGAGAACACTCGGAGATCTAAAAATAGATCTGCCATTCCATCCTGCAATTCCTCTGCTGGGCATATACCCAGAAGACCAAAAATCACAACATAACAAAGATATTTGTACCAGAATGTTTATTGCAGCCCAATTCATAATAGCTAAGTCATGGAAAAAGCCCAAGTGCCCATCGATCCACGAATGGATTAATAAATTGTGGTATATGTACACCATGGAATACTATGCAGCCTTAAAGAAAGATGGAGATTTTACCTCTTTCATGTTTACATGGATGGAGCTGGAACATATTCTTCTTAGTAAAGTATCTCAAGAATGGAAGAAAAAGTACCCAATGTACTCAGCACTACTATGAAACTAATTTGGGGCTCTCACATGAAAGCTATAACCCAGATACAACTTAACAATAGGGGGAAGTGGGAAAGGGGGGAGTGGGTAGAGGGAGGGGGATCGGTGGGATCACACCTGTGGTGCATCTTACAGGGGTATTTGCGAAACTTGGTAGATGTAGAATGTAAAGGTTTTGGCACAGTAACTGAGATAACGCCGGAAAGGCTATGTTAACCACTGTGATAAAAATGTGTCAAATGGTCTATGAAGCGAGTGTATGATGCCCCATGATCATATCAATGTATACAGTTATGATTTAATAAAAAAAATAAATAAATAAAAGAGTTTACATTTAAGAACAATTTTAAGAAAGGACATAAATAAGCTTGAGAACAAACACAACTTGCTTGTATGACATGATTCAACAAGCAGGTGTGGACATCCCTGCATGTGCCGGTGGTGGGGGCTTCCAACCACAAACCCAATCTCAGACCTCACTCAGAGTGTCTTCTAGGGCAATGGAGAATGAAGGCTGATTAGTCCAACCAGCCTGTTGTGTGGAGACGGACTAAGAGGGCCTCCTATACACCAGATTTGAAGAGGAATACAGCCCTTGCTTGTTCTTCATGCCTTCTTTCCTCTCTCTAACTCTCTGGGTCACCCCTAAACATTAGAAAGGAGATTAATTCACTCTTCCTATTATTTTCCTATCAGCTCTTTGGTGCTATCCTCCAGCAAGATTTCTTGCCATTTTCGGCAGCCATTAATAAAGTCTAATAATGACATGCAGCAAACTCATAAAGGTCTGTTGCATGAATAAGTAAGCAAATGAATAAATGGATGAGCTGCCAAATATGTTAATCATAAAAATCACAATAACGACTATCCAAAGACTGATGTTCATGCTACAACAAGTGAAAAAAATCTTCGACCTCTAGAAGATGAGCATATTTCTCAGAGATCCCCTAAGAGCCTACAAATTGATGACAGAGGAAACTTTCTCCAGAAAGAACCCCTGCCCCCATGAGGCTGCCCATATGTTGGCCTGGAAAGTTAGTGATAGTGACAGATGATAATTTAGTGATTCAGATATCAGATTATGGATGAGATTAACGCTTTAAAAATAGTGGGAAAATGAATTGGGTTAAGAGAGTAGAGAGAATTAGTAATTTGGAGGTACTAAAGGAAATACTTTTCTCCTTGTAAACCAGGGACACATTCAAAAACAAAACAAATACCTTCCAATCATCACACTGCCAGTTATTTGAAAAACACTCCAGTCCATTGCAGTAATCTGAAGACAGAACACTCACTTCAAAGAGGTATGTGTGGGTGTTGGGAGTGCAGTTTTACATGGCACACACACTATCTTCTGAAATATTTTGCCCTGTGAAAAATCAACTTTTAGCAGATATCAGGGAATGTGTCACGTGTGCTCTGAAGAAAAACACGTATAGGGTGATTGTTCCAAGTTGTTACATCACAAAACCTAAGCATAAAACCTCAACAGAGAGTTTCCAAGTGTAAGATCACAGTAGCAGGTGTTATTTGATTTAGTGGACTCCGAAATCCCGCTTCTCCTATCAGCCATCTTGCCACATCTGTCTAAGGTCCTATTCATGCCCCAAACCCATATGATCTTCCTTGTCAATTAGAGGCATCAGCAATTAATTTCCAAAGCTCACAGAGGTTGACAGACTCACAAGCTTGCCTCAGTTTACATGCTGGGAAAGGCGCTAGGAGAGTTTCAACTGGCAAAGAACATAATCTCCATGCTCATGAGTGTGTTTCTCCAGCTTTAATGTGTACACCAATCACCTGCAGATGTAATGAAAAGGCAGATTCTGATTTGACAGCTCTGGGTGTGGCTGGATACTTAGCATTACTAAAAGCTCAGGTGATGTAGAGCTGATGCTGCTGCAGCTGGTCTGTGGACCACACCTGTAGCAGCAAGACTCTACAGATGTACCGTGATCCATCTTCATGGAGAAATTGTGTAGACTATGTGTTCAGGGAGGGAGTCAGGAGGCATATCTCTGGCTGACATGGCTACAATGAGCAGGTGAAAATATTCTAAGAAGAAGAATGCTCGAGTATTAAAGTAAAACCAAATGGCTATAAACCTAGCACTCTGGAAGGTCAAGGCCGGTGGATTGCCTGAGCTCAGGAATTCAAGACCAGCCTGAGCAAGTGCAAGACCCCCATCTTTAAAACTAGCCGGGTATGTGGTGGGTGCCTTGTAGTCCCAGCTACTTGGGAGGTAAGAGGATCGCTTGAGCCCAAGAGTTTGAGGTTGCTGTGAGCTATGACACCACGGCTGTCTACTGAGGGTGAAAAAGTAAGACTCCAGCTCAAAAAATAAATAAATAAAGTAAAACCAACTGCTATAACGGGTAAACCCTGAGTCTCAGTGACTTAATCCAATAGAAGGCTACTTCCTTCTTGTACAAAGCCTCAGAAGTGTAGGGCTCAGATTCAGGCAGTCATTCAGGAACTCAGGCTGATGGAATCTCTGCCATCTTCAACACAAAGCTTTCAAATAGCCCTGGGCCTTGACAGGTAACTGCAAGGTGGGGAGAAAGAGCCTGAGAGAAGCATACTAGTTGGCCTGGAAACAACACAGTTCACTTTTGCTCAAACCTTGGGCAAGGACTAGTTCCATAATGTTCTCTAGATGTGAAGGAAAGTGGGGACTGTCTTCCCTAGTGGGCATCCCCTTCCCAGAAGCACCTCCCCACATGGCAGGGCAGCAGCTGGGCTGTCCCAGAATCACTGAGTGCAGTACTTACTCGTGGCATCTTCTACTGCAGCACTGCTGTTGCTTTCCACAGTATAAGCATGTCCACCTGTGATGCCACTTGATTCTGAGAGAAGCTAGCTATTTGAAAGAGAATAAATTAGTCCTAAAATGCCAGGAGTTAGGTGGTGAATATTTGGTACAGTGGATTTTTAACCCAACACAACATATGAGAGCACAATCAGGTAAGTAGTAATGACTGCCCTGCAGTAGAGTAACTAAATTACGGATGTTTATGGGCCCCTGTCCCCGACCAGCCCACTGGCCCGCCAGGGCGATCTCACCTAAGGAATGGGAGAAAAAGGGAGAGGAGACAGGTCATGCTTGTCCATGACCCTTGGCCCATGGGTCCATGGCAGGAGGGGGAGGATTGTACTACCTTACTCTCTTTTTCTTTCTTTTTTTCTTTTTGAGACAGTCTTACTCTGTTGCCCTGGGCTAGTAGAGTGCCACGGCATCAGCCTATCTCACAGCAGCCTCAAGCAGCTCCTGGGTTCAAGTAACCCCTTCTCTCAGCCTCCCAAGTAGCTGGGACTACAGGTACCAATACCACACCCAGCTAATTTTTCTATGCTTTTTTTTTTTTTTTTTTTTTTTAGTAGAGATGGGATCTTGCTATGCTCAAGCTAGTCTTGAACTCCTGAGCTCATCTGATCCTACCACCTTGGCTTTCCAGCGTGCTAGGATTATAAGTATAAGCCACCATGCCTGGCCTTCTCTTTTATTCTTAAAAATCCAAATTTGAGGAGGCTACAAAAGGGTATTCCTCATTTTTTCTAAAATGTCTTATAATTCTAAGACCATGGAGGCTGAGGCAGGAGGATTGATTGAGCCCAAGAGATCAAGGCTGCAGTGAGCTATGATGGCACCACCACACTTCAGCCTGGGAGACAGAGCAAGACCCTATTTCTAAAAAAAAACAAAAATGAGATGATAAGATAAAATAAAATGTGAGGATTCTGGCTGCAGGTCTGTTTTCTAAGGCCAGTAGCAAACACTCTCCTGTCCTACTCTCGGCGGATTCACCTACCTCCAAATAGATAGGTTTTCTTGACAGCAAAAAATGTAATGCCCTTTAAGAACCAGGGATTTAGGTGAATTCATCTTACCCCTTTGGCCCTGATCTTTTAAATTTCATAAATTTTGTAGATTGAATGGGCTACTGTACGAAAGAGAGGTTAGCCCAAGAAAATCAACTGTGTCTGGGCCTCTTTGAGTCCCCAGTGGTGCAGAGGATGGGGTCAGAGGGAGCAGAGGAGGGCAGAACTGGGAAGCCCCTACCACCACCACCACTGTCTTCACTTCATATGTAACAGAGAGCTGGAGTGGGAGGCAGGTTTGCTAGATCACCATGGGAATGGGAAAGGGGTCCAGGGCAGGGCAGACACAGCCCTGTGGGTTCAGAGCTCAGCTTTATCTTAGTATGATTCCGAGCCCTCTTTGCTTCTCATCTGAAAATTCAGTCTCAGCGAACTGATAGGGAGGAATAACAGAGAATTCAAGTTCTTCTCAAATGCTGAGGGACCTTGAATTACACCTCAGGAGGCAATTTGGTTAAAATGATTATATGAGTAATAGATTCTTTCCTTTTTGATATCACACATCTTCTGACTCTGCCTCGAGGCACAGTTTCCATGAAAATCATTCAGAAAATAAAATCAGCAGATTGCTCCAGATTAAACTGTGACTAGAGATCACACACCACCCCTCAACGACAGAAATTTGTTGAAGATTCATTTTCAGAGTTTCAAGAATCAAAGTTGGTGGAAAGGAGGAGAGGGAGGAAGGGAGGAGGATAGGTGTGCCCCCCTTCAGGCACAGTGTAGGGAACATGGCACACCTTCTGGGGGAGGGGCACAACCCAAACTGGACTCTACCTAACAAATGAAAGCAATGTAACTTAATCGTTTGCGCCTTCGCATTAATCCGAAATTATAAAAAAGAATCAAAGGACTGAAAATTTTTCTGAAGAGTCAAAATATTACTCTTAGTTTGGGTTTTCCAGAAGTAGACCCTGAGACAAGACATCAAATGAGAATTTCCTAAGGATGCTCTCTAAGAAATCTTGGGAGGTGAGGAGGCTAAAAAAAAAAAAACCAAACAAACAAACAAAAAACCTCAGTATAGAAGGAAGACTATTGGAAGGTAATGTCCACCCCTTCCCACAAGGAGCTCTGGACAGTGGGGGTCGCACCCAAGATGCCCTGCTCCAGGGGAAGGAACACTGAAGATTTATGCACAGGCCTTGGCTACATGGGAGAACTTGGGGTGCTCTCCTACCAAAGGCTGTGAACTGCCCTTGGGAACTGACAGAGGGGATACTCTAGCATCTGTGATAGATGACATTTCAAGGTGAGGCACAACCATGCCTCACATGCCCTCAGTGACGTTCTGAGGGCTGGCCTTCAATGGGTGCTGCATTTTTTCATTCATTCAGGAATGAACCTTTTGTCTGTCTTTCCTTTTTCCTACTGTCTCAGTTCATTAGAACCCAAGTTAGGAAATAGAAAGAAGTGACATCTCTTGTCCACATCTACCCCTCAAATTGTCATCACAGGCTCAGAAGGCACACTGCCATTTCAAAGGCTCCATACACCCAGACTTCTAAGGAAGGTGGAGGAAAGAGTGTTAGGGCAGGCAGAGATGTTTTGGGGTGCATCCAGCCAGAATGGGACAGGTAAGCCATGCTCCGTCTTCCCTTGCCATTGCTGGGTGCCAGCTTTACACAAATCCACTTACCCCTGCTTTCCTCAGCATGTCAGGCCCAAGCTGGAGGGACCTAGAAAAGACACGGGGGCTGGGCAGGAGATGGCTAGGAAGTCTGGAAAAGTACTCAGTGCCAAGCTCTGCAGAGGACACTTGTGCAGATGCATTTCTGTATGGGCTGTGCCAAAGCTCACGGGCTCGAAGCTGTACTGCCCTCAGCCTTGTGTCCAGCTTTGGCCTAGGGTCCAGGGCTATGGTTTTAAGGAGGCTGTTTTCACCTGAGGACAAAAGGACAGTTGAACAACTGCCTTATCTAAATATATCCCTCTTTAAAAAACCAGTGCCACTTGTGAAGACATATTGAGGTATACATTAACGATTTTCACAATTGTCTATTTGTTATACTTCAAAGAAATGTTGAAAAATAAACATAGCATCACATTTTACAAATCGGAGCATTCCCAGCATTCATAAAAATCTTGAGTTCCACCCTCCCACCTCCCGTCTTGTTCTTTAGCTGGAATTCTTAAATCTGCCCAGATAGCACAACGTAGCCAGCTTTCACCCACCCTTCGCATTCAGAAACGGTGCAACGTAATGGTTTGCCAAGTTCAAAGCAGCCACTACCTGGGCACACCCGGCTGAGAGCACACCTTAGGTCAGTGGTTCTCGACCTTCCTAATGCTGCAGCCCTTTAATACAGTTCCTGTGGGTCACGACCCACAGGTTGAGAACTCTTGCCTTAGGTCAAAGACAAGAGGGAAACCCCAGACAAATGAAAGAAAAATGCTGTCAGTTTTCCCAGGCTCTAAGTCTTAGCTATCACGAGAGGGGATTTGAAAGCAAAGCAGCACTTGCTCAATTATGCATGATACATTTTCATCCTGCTGGAAATACTTTGCAGTTTATAAGCAGAGCTAACCGAACCCTATTATTCTGCTTGTGTGTGACCTACATATTCTGAAACAGAATTCTGAAGGAAGGGTCTATGCTGAACAAGTGTACACAGGGGATTTCTTAGGCTGCCTGAATCCCAGCCTCTATGTGTAACCCCCACAACTCCTCACAGCAGATGTCCAGGGATACGCAGGAGGGGAGTCCCAGACTTTATACCCTAAACAGTGGTGGCCTGGAGTAACCCCGCTGTTCTAAAATCCTCTGTCCTGTGCAAAAGATTTTGAAGAAGGGTGCCCCAGAAAGACAAACCAAGTTGAGAAGTGGAGTACCAATTGCTGACCAGTTCATGGACATTCTTAGAAACCTCCCTGGGGAGCATGCAGAGGGTACAATCACTGACACTGGCATTCTTTCCTTTTCCCCTTACACACTTATCCCTCTCTCAATAAATGGCTTTTCTAAGACAAATAACTAGTAACAAGTGTCTTTCACCAATTCTGACCACCATGAGTACTCTTATCCGGTAAGTAAGAGCCTTTCATAGATGCTTCCTCAGGATCAGAGTTTGCCTTGAACAGATGTTTGCTGAGAGCTCCCAGAAAACTTGCAATTTAACCTGAAACTGTGACGACAGCACACTCCAACCAAAGGCTGAAAAGGATCCAACTTTTAAATTTTAAATATTTCAATTAGATGTTTTTCTGATGATAGCAATAGTATATTTAATTCAGAGATGCAAAAATGTAAGAAGAAGAACATGAACATGACTAATAACCCAGATGCCTGGAGGTAACAGCTGTGGACATTGTGGTATGTGAGTGTATACGTGTTACGTCCATGTACCTATGTTTATCCACACACGTGAAATTCTAGTGAATGCGCTTTCATATCTTGCCCCTTTCAGGTAATATAGTATCTTCTCATGCCATCATATCTTCCTTTAAAAACATTATGCATCGTTTAACACGTAGAAAAGAGAGGAAGAACATCCCTGGAGCTGTGCTCCAGCAAAGAAATAAAATATTCGAATTCAGCAGAAGACCCTGGGCGCTCCTCCCAGCTCTCGCCATTTTCCCCAATGAGAGGAAACCTCCTTTTGGATGTGGGTGGTCATCCTAAACATTTCTTTATACCCTTCCCTCGCATATTTATATTCTTTTTTTTTTTTTTTTGCAGTTTTTGACGGGGGCTGGGTTTGAACCCACCACCTCTGATATATAGGGCCAGCACCCTACTCCTTTGAGCCACAGGCACGGCCCCATATTGCTATTCTTAAGTAAGATATATCATTGTTTTAAAACTTAAAAAAACAGTGTCTTACTTTATATGATTTTCTATGGTTTACTTTTTGTCTCCTTGTTATTTTGGGGGGGAGGAATTCACCTGGACTATCAGTCCAGGCCACTCTTCTCCAGAGTGTGGGGTGCTCCGGGGGGCGAACCTGCTACTCTATATCCCTGGCCCGCTGTGGACTCCTTTGTCGCCTCTATTCTGCTACACACACCACTGCTACTGGCATTCTAGGATGTGGCTTTTTTTACTCACATATGTGGAGCATTTCTCTAGGAATGCACCTGGAGAGGGATTCGTGGGCACATCCGTCACATCCATCTTCCACCTAATTAGTTATCGCTCAGTGGAGCTCTGAGTGGTTCTAGCAGTTTTATTCCCATAAGCAGTGCACAGAACTCACGTTGCTTCAAGTTCTTCGTAAAGCACAACTTTCTAATGTTTATCAGTCTGATGGGTGTAAAATGGCATATTACTGGGGTTTCTAAACTGATCCGTAATACATGTACGTATTTTCCAGGTACTTGTGATAATTTGATATATTCATATAATATGTAAAGATCACATGACTGCTTAAGCATTGTTCAAAAACACAATTTTTAATGAATACATAGTATTAATAACGTTCCATCATAAGAAGAGATCACAATTTATTCACTTTTTCCTTATTATTGTACATAGAGTGTGTTCCCAAGTTTTTACTACATAAACAACGGTTCATGAATATCCATGAATAAAATCCTTTAACCAAATGGCTGATGACTATTCCTAAGGATAAATTTATGCAGACGTACTACTATGAAGCCTACTCACAGTGCTTATATATGTTGCCAAATTTCCCTGCAGGAGGACATCTCATTTATTCACTGTCTGGCAGTTTCTGAGTGAGTCGATTTGCTTGCATATCCATCAACATTGGCTTAATATCATTTAATGAACAGCATTTATCAACTGATTAGGTGCATAATTATAAATTGTTTAAATTTGTATGTTGTTTCCTTATTGGTGAGCTTAGTCAAGATTTTATATATTTATTAATTATTTGTATTTCCCATTTTGTGAAATGACTAACACATTCTTGCTACCTCTTTTTGTATTGAATATCTATAGATTGAGGTAGCTTGAACTTAGAATGTTGTTATTTAAAATAATACAATTACAGGAACATTTCTCCCTAACCAAACAAACAATTCTATATGACGCTCTGTGCCCAGAGTAAGGTATCAATAATCAAGTACAATCATGATATAATTGGGGAATTACATGGATTTGAACTTTTGGACTTCCATTATCTTTGATTTTATTTGAAGCCAAGCACTTGATAATGTTTCATAATAATTATAAGCCTGGAGTTTAGTATTGAAGATAAGCAAAATGTGTAAAAAGAATGTTTTCTATAAATCTAGGATAAGTATTTAGTTGAGAGAATTCTCACTGGACCACAGGGCTTCTTCCACAGGGCTCACGCATAGAACATTCAGAGTGCAGCTTCATGGCAAAATCCATAATTAAATGTGGTTATAGATGAGAACATAATTCAGGGCTGAGACAATTTTCTACGATGACACAGAGCCATAAGAAAGATACTCACTCTAGCTCCGAGAAAAATCATAAAACAAGCTGATAATGAAGCTCATTTGCAAGGGAAATGAAGCATTTATGCCAGCTGAGCTGATTGCTTTCCTTAAATGGGAAAAAGATTGTCATCTTTTAAACCTGATAGGAAGGCTCTTGCTCTCTGAGGAAGACTATGCCAGTCTCTGCAATCAATTCTTCCCTCCTTGCACTGGGGTGAGAAGACTCAAGATGTTGACATGGCTCTTAATTAAGTGGTGATACATTCATAAATACGCAAGAATTATGAGAAATAGTATGACGTAAGATGAAGTCACTGTAAATCTGAGGAAAATGTAGTGTAGAAATTAAAAGACCAAGAATCTAAACATATATACAGTCAATTTTCATTATTCATAATACCTATAGTCTACAAAGCCACTCTGAACAGCGAATTGGCGAATCCTGAACCATTGTTTCTGGGAGAGAGACAGACAGGTTCCTGTGAGCTTCTGATCACATGTTCATCAACCAATAGGAACATAACATTGTGTTATGTGTGTTTCTGTTTAAAGACAATTTAATACATATTGTTAATTCATTAACATTAAACTCATGGCCACCAGCACCATGAGTCACGTCTGAACGTGTCAGGGGTTATACCGAACACACATGTGTTTTTTCTGTAAAGCACATCACAGCCTGCTTGGACTTGGGACTAGATGGCACTTTGCCCTAACACACAGGAGCCATTTTAAACAGCAAAATCACCACCAAAAGACACCCAAATATGAAAAATATAGTGGTATTTTGTAGACTGTTTAGAGGACACTTTCGTATGGCGTGAGAGCTGAAACAAAAAGGCAGAATTTCACCCTGCTCCAATTCTGCTGGGAACGTGTGTGGTGTGTGAGGTGACTCGAATTTTTTGCCAGTCTGCACGTGTCTGTGAATGAACTCACAAGCATCAGGAGTATTGATTTTGGGACTCCAAATACAATGTAGTGAATAGGTGACTTTACCAATAGGGAGTCTACAAATAATGAGGATAGACAGTGTTTTAAATAACTGGTGCCAGGCATTAGGAGTGAGGCCAAACTTTGTCCACAATGGGAGACACTTCTTTCAGCCTCACTTCCTCTTTTTTCCTGACGACCTTGCTTAGTTTTTCTTAAGAAACATGCTCCCCCACCCCTGGCACTGGGCAATGCTTGATGGTGTTTTAGTCAAAGATCCTGCTCTTTTCTGGCCCAGGGACGGACCAGTGACCCAAGTGGGATCAATAGGAATCTCCTCCCATGGACAGTGAATCTTGAGCTGAGTGATGCTGGGATGGAGCTTGGTTGAAGTTCATTTCACCCACACAGTGGCGCCTGGGTAAGATGGTCCTCGGGTTCTCACTTCCTAGTCTCCCATATCTGCTCTGAGCTACTTCCCATCCTTCCACTTGATTTCTGAGTAAAAGAAGGCTGGGAAGTAGCTGAGTTCGCCAGACTGAGTTTCTATTGACTGTGACCTAGGGAGGGGTGTGCACCTGTTCCTCCACTAGTGTCCTGGATTTTGGCTTCTTCCCAACTGCAGGACTTCCTGTTCATGGATTAGGGTAGAGCTAACTGAGAGAAGCAAGATCCTATTATCCACACATTTTAGGGCCAGAGAAGGTGGCCTTCAATAAAATTCTAAGAAATTTCTTCATGTTTTAAACATGTAAGCTTGGCATTTGGCCTTTCAAAAATTATAATATACTCATTGATGACAAAGATTATAGAAACAAGCAAATCAGTTTGCTCAGCCTCATGGTTGACAGTTAAACTTCAACAGTCACAGACAGCCAGACCTCAAGTTGCTACCAGTAAACCTCAGAGCATTAGGCAACACTGGTAGAGAATAAAGGTTCCTGAAATGAAAAGGAACCACTGTCTCCTTCTTTCCTAATGTCATAACTACAGTGGATGGTGGCAAGACCATTATTATTACCTTTCATGCAAATGAAGGTGAAACCCAACATATCCCATTTCATTATTTAAATAATTGGCCTTATTTTTATTATTGTTTAAAATAGAAGACTGGGTTTATATTCAAGGAGCTCAGGAAATTTTACCCCAAGATACGACTCCTTGGTGTAAAGAGTATTTTGAATTGAAGGCCCTTAGGGATCAACAGGTGTTGGGAAGGGCTTTCCCTCTATCAGATGGACTCATCAATTAGAAAAATCCTCTTCCTGTAATTGCAACATATTACAGGAAAGAAGATAAAGAATGCAACCAGACCTGGCCCAAATAATTTTAAATATATTATCTGTCTCTCAGTTAATCTAATTTCCAAATTGAATCATTTACAAGTCAACCTGTTTCCTCCCATCCATGCTTTCTCCCAGGTATCTATTCATCCTCCCTAGTAATCATTTATTGCCCCTAAACAGAATTACCTGCATTCCTCACTTCCCCCCACCCTCTAAAATGAGGGTATATAAATAAATGTCTGAACCCCATTGGATTATTGGGTAGTCACTCTGTGATTCTCCCTGTGCTCACAGTAAATAAACCTCTTCCTCTTATTAATCTGCCTTATTGTGAGTTGATCTTCGAGCCAAAATTCCAGGGAGAAGGGGAAACTTCCCCTCACCCCCACAACATCATAATATAACAAGGGTACTCCCAGATATTTTTATTTAAAAAGTGATGATGGAATTAATCCAACTATTTCAAAGGCAGCTGTTCCTAAAATCCCACAGAGTCCATCTATTCATCCACCTAATAAACACCTAATGAGCACCTGCTGTGTTTCAAGAACTAAGCAAAATATTAGAGACACAGAGATTCACTCTGCCATTCATGAATATGGGCTGAGTGCTCCGATAAACCCCCGTCTCTGTTTTGCAGATCTCTCATTCTGGCAGAAAAGGTTTACATGAAAACAAATGATGCTGAAATGCACTAAGTTCTGTTTATTTTGTAGAGCCTCGGCTACCCAGAGCTGCCTTGGACTAGCAGTGTGTGGCACCACCCAAGAGCTTAAGAATACAGAATCTCTGGACCTCCTGGATCAGAATCTATCCTAACAAGTTTCCCTGGGGATTGGCCCATTCTGTGTTCTCAGAAGCCCTAGAGCAGGGCTGTCTGGGTAAGGGCTGCAGCCTCCATGAGGAGAGGTTTGACTCAAAGAGACAATAGGAGTTTTCTAGCAGATGGCCTGTGCAAAGATGCAGGATTGCCAGGAGGAGCTGGGGTTGCCTGAGAAAGGGGAATTCTGTATCACCATAAGCAGGGAGGGGAGGTGAGGGAAAGGGGGTGAGAGTGTGGTCTGTAAGTCAGGCCAAGACAGTGACTGAGGATGGAGCCTAGAAGGTAACCAAAGGCAATGAAAAAACCATTAGCTGTACAAGAAGCACTAAGACCAAAGCCATAAATCCCAATTTCTCTGTGTTGCTTCTTTTCTCCAGGGCACGGACCTGAAAAGTGGTTTTCTAGAAGCTACTATAGTGGTGGTACAAGGCGCTGAAGGAGGCTCCAGGAGGAGCACCGTGGGGATATGCCCTTCTCAAGGTCTGCGATTAGACCAGAAAGTGGGGACACACAGTGTGTCCTCCCGCCTCGTAATCATAGAATGGGGCCTGCGTGCCAAGCGCCCAATAAAAGGCAAGGTCAGTATCACCATGGGATGAGGGAGACATCTCTGTGGCTAGAAGAAATTTTAGGGAATGTGGGGTTGGAGGTGGGTCTTGAATGGCCTCTCCCTTTCTATCAGTAGAAAGGCAAGCTGAGGCTGATTCTGAACTGCAATTCTAATAGTGGAGGACCATTACTGAGGCACCATGATACAATAAGAATTTCCACATGAGTGTAGAAATGCCACATTACTTCATTTTGCTAAATCATATGAGAACGATGCCCAAGTCTCAGTTGTCAAGATGAAGAGAAATTCAATTTCAGTCATAGCTGGGGCTCCCTCACCACCATCTTAGTCATGCAAAGGCCTGGAATTGTCCTTGAAAGATTTCCTGTTCTCCAGCCCATACCGAGCCCTGACAACACCTTCCTTGCTTCTCTATGGCTTCCATGCCAACTTTGCCATTAGGACTCTTGGGAGCAGGTGACAGCCCAGGCCTGGGGTTCCTTCCACCTGGAGAACAGAATATCCAGAATCTGCCCCCTGAGACCTCACCTCTTCCCAGGACACTGAGGTGCCATATCAGCTTCCTTCTATACACCCCCAATCCTATCCTCTATTTCCTCACCCCAGGAGGGTTCCTCCTGGTATTCCCTCAACTTGCCTTTAAAACTGAGTTGAGCCTCTGTAGTAAGCTGTGTAATGACTCCCAAAGATCTTCATGTCCTAATTCCTACCACCTGTGAATAACTCACTTTACAATGTAAAAGGGACTTCACAGATGTTCAAGATTTTGAGATAGAGAAAATATCCCAGATTATCTAGGTGGGCCCAATGTAATCACAGGGATCTTTATAAGTGGAATAGGGAGGCAGGAGAATCAGAGAGGAATGTAAGGCTGTTGTGCTGGCTAATGTTGTGTGCTGGCTTTGAAGACAGAGGAAGAGGCCAGGTGCCAAGAAAAGCAGGTGGTTTCTAGAAGGCGGTTCCCTCGGCCTCCAGAGGGAACATAGCTCTGCTGACACTTGGACCTATGAGACCCATTTTAGACTTCTAACCTCCAGAACCGTAGACAGTAAGTTTGTGTTGTTTTAATCCATTAAATTCATGTTAATTTCTTATAGAAGCAATAGGAAACTCCATACAGGTCTCCTTCCCTGGCGAGGGAAAGGGGCAGAAGGAAAAGGGGGATCAAACCTACTAATTTTGCTTCTTTCTACTTTGTTAAAATATTAATCATAGACTTCATCTACCACCAAACCAAATGGAGCCGGCTGCCTCTAGAGCGATGGCAATTCCCCATCATGGAAGTTCAAGGTCATTCATCAGAGATGCTCTGGAAGGGATTTGGGATTTTGGGGGGGTGGGGGTAGGAGGTGGGGCAAAGGGAAGAGATTAGTCTAGAATGTTCTCCTTGGGGCTTTTCATACCTGAGTTTCTATTATTTTGAATTGAAAAAGATGTCTTTCTTTTTTATGGTCAAATAGCAAATCCCTTATTCTAAACACTGGTTCTTTTTTTGTTTTTGCATTTGGAAATGGTAATGTAAGCTGCTGAGATGGTTTATAATCCTTTATTTGAATAACATTCAAATAGCAGCAGGGGCTTACTTAATGCCACACACGGTGTGGATGCCAATCGGGTTCATTTTGCATTCTCTACAAAAGGGATTTTTCAGAGTTCTAAAGAAAGCAGACCAGTCCCATAAGATCCAGCAAACCCCAGGAGCTCTATTAACCTCTGTTCAGCTATACTCAGTCCCCAGCCCCAGCATAAGACCTGAGGCACAGGGGGACTCCGAAATCACAGGTGCTCAAGGGCTCTCCTCAGCCAGCCAGGAGAGGAGCACCCAGCCCTCGTGAGCCTCAGTCTTCTCACTATAGAATGGGGGAAACAGGACCTGGGAACATAGGTTTATTGAAAAGACCCCATGAGCATGCAGAGCACAGCACCTGGAAGGTATGAGACCTTCAATAGATGTATTTCCTTGACCTTCTTTGTCCAGATTTCAGTTCTTCTTCCCAGTTCCCAGCTAAGTGCCCACCTCTCTCTATTGGTAGGAGTATTGGTTCTTATGTTCCAATCAGAGGACGTGAATGTTACCTCTGCCCCCTGCCCAGGGTGATGCTCAGCCCGAAGGAAATCTTGTGGGATAGTGGCGGTTTGGGAGCACTATCTCAGGGAGGAGACACCTGGAGGGGTGTGGCCGAGACAAGTGGACAGCTTGGGCAGTTTCTAGCTCCCTCTGTTGGTGGCTCTCTTGGGGCCATGCAGAGTATGCGTAACCGTGGCCTGTGGTCTCTTAGGCAGAGTCCTTCAGGCACTAGGGGCCTGCACAAGGTTGCACAGCCACAATATCACACTCCCTCAGGCAGGCCACCTGCACCTCCGTCCCCCAGCCTGCTATTACCGTCCTCCTGGGCACACAGCACATTGTAACAGAAGGAAAAGCGGATGGTCTGAAAATGGAATTTCATTTCTTCTCATTCTGCATAGATATTTCTAAACAGTCCTTCCCAACACCTCTCTCGGCACAGAAGTCCCCACCTGCCAGTCTAAAATCCAGGCAAGCCTTCTGTTTCAATTTAAGCATGCTCAGAACAGGCATTCCAAGCTCGGGGTAGGGGGTGGTTATGATGCCTCTGTCAGCCTTGGTGTTCCCAAATGAGGCTGTGAGGCCGGGGGTCACAATTTGTTCTGAGTGCTTTTGATCAACGATCTTTCAGACTATATCTACAGGTTGAGCACTCTGTGAAGGGCATTCTTGGGTTAATGACTCTTCTGGACTCTCATGGATTAATAAGAGAAATGGAAGGTTGCCCAAACTTGGTGAAATGTCACTTCCCCAGTTCAGAAGCACATGAAGCAAAATTACCACATTTACATCATGGTGACTGCCTTTGTCCTTTTCTTCCCTGACCACCCACCCACGTAGACACCAGAGCAGGCACAGTGGTAACACAATTGCACCACCTTCTCATAACACCAGGCAGGAATTCCACAGAAAAGCTTGCACCTGTGTGCTCGCCTCTTACTCCTGTGGGTGAGCAGAATCATCCTTCCTGCCTCCATCCTAACTCCCAAAACATACATATATGAACTGCGCATGACGTGAGGGACTTTGCAGGTGTGGTTAAGCTAACAAAGCTGAGACAGGAGGATATTCTGTGTGGGCCCATCACAATCACAAGGGTCTTTGCAAGGCAAAGAAGGAGGCAGGAGAGCCAGAGAGAGGAAGGGAGGCATGACAAAGAGTGCAAACCCAGAGAGGCGGCAGCAGGGGGACACTTGGCTTTGAAGATGGAGGAAGGTGCCACAAGCCAAAGAATGCAGGTGGCCTCTAGAAGCAGCAAAAGGAGAGGAACCAGACTCTCCCTGAGAAGCTCCAGAGGGGACTGCCAGGACCCTGATCTCAACCAGCTGAGACGCATGTCTGAGTGACCCCCAGACTATGAGACAGTAAATCTGTATTATTTTAAAGCACTAAGTTTGTGGTAATTTGTTACAGTAGGCATAGGAAGTGGGAATATATTCCTCCAAATGGAATTAATAACATACACTCAACAATAAGATTTTAAAAACTCTATGGCTCCAGAGACTTTCAGTTCTTCTCCTTCCTCAGAAGTCTCTTCTGTCTCTTTGAGATTCTCCTCTGGGCTAAGGCATCATCTACAGAAAATACTGTTTCCAAGGTTCCTATGTCTTACTCACATCATATTACCTGGCTGAAAGCTTTAGAAACAGTAACTGAAAGAAAAGGAGAAAATAGATAAATTTTGGTAGGATCAGGCAAAGAAATAGTTAAAATGTGGGAGGAGGCAGGAGCCTGGGCTGGGGGCAGAGCTTGCAGGGACAGATGAGAGATTAAACAGGAGGAAGAGAGGAATTCCCGAAGGGCTGCAAAGGGGGCCGGCGCTCCCCTGGGCCTGGAGCCTATTCCCACTGGAGAATATGGCACTAGGACCCTGCAGCGAGAGAGGGTGCCTTAGATTCAATGTTCCTGCTGTCATCTGCTAACAGAGCCCTAGGCCTCAGAGGCTGTGGGGACCCCTGAATCTGGAGGGGCCACCTGCCCAGCAGACCCCACTGGGTCCATCAAGCTCCCATGAAATCTGCAGCATGGGCCTTGGGATGGGGTAGGCAGGTTTGGAGGACCAACAGAGCCGGGACTGTCAGCACCACCAGGGCCCACATCCCCCATTTCTCCTTCCTCAACAGTCAGTTACCTGGCTTTGCCAAACCTGTGTGGCTTCTTCAGAATCACACTGTGAGAAATCGCTGGATGGAGTTGACCTGGAATGTGTTCAGTACACCAGGGGAGTGAACTTCCCTTCCCTGACCCCTCACAGCATTTCCACTTTCACTTGCCACCTGAGTGTTCTCTCTGCCCCATGGCTCGGGGCGGGTGGGGGCACACTTGCTTTCCCACATGATTTCTTGGAGGAAATGTAGAACTCTCTCTCTCAGCTCCCCATTTTCCCTGACCACGCATGTCCAAAATAATCCCGCAACACCTGCACTTTGGCACACACTAAATCACTCCTGTCTCTTTAGCACCCTTTACATCTCTTTAAAATACCTTCCTTGCTACACTGTTTTCTCCCCAGCACTGTTTTCTTCTCTGCAGTGACACCATGTAGGCGGTGGTGGGCCTAGATCTGTGAGCCTGGCCTAGAGTCCCTTTCCCAAATGTTCAGCGCTTCTGCCGGACCACTAGGCTCCTTTCCCAGGAGGGGTGCTCAGGAATGACACCCCTATAAACTGTTTTGGGACACACTGTTCTTTCTTCATTGAAGTCCCTACTGCCTCTGGTTTCTCGTCAGAAGGACTAGAGACCTACTGAGATTACAGTGCAAATAATTCTGTGTGCAATGTGCTGCCCAGCCCTGGGAAACAACGACCCACATTTCCCCAGAAGGGAATTCAACTGGTTACGAGCCAATGGATTCTCTTGTCCTTTAGTTTGCACTACAGTTTTCAAACTCTCGTCCCTGGGGTCCCCACAGAAGGTGAGAAAGGTCAGTGGTCCAGAGGGCTCTGCCTTCTTCCTCTCCCACAGCAGCCATCACTGTGAAGCTTCTTCTGACCTTTGCTTGAGATTTTATTTGATCCAAAAGGGAGTACGTAGAATAAAAAATTATTCTGTTCAGAAGTTATCTCTATTTAAAATGCTTTCTAATTGTCATTAAGATGTGAAGTACATGGTTAAATAGCTCAGGAAAACAGGTGAAAACCTGAATAGAAAAGGTGACCAACAAACCCTATTCCATGCTTGTGACTCTGCCATCTTCAACGCCATGACCAGGCCTGCTGTCCTGGGGCTGGTCCAGGCCCACAGGGTTCACTGGCTGCCCCTTCCCAGAGAGGCAGGTCTCACCCCTCTCCATCTCTGCTCTCCTCCCACGGTTTTGTTGAAACACTGTGTCTATGATTCTCTTCATTAATTGTATGTTTACATAATGTTTATTCCTTTCCTATGATTTTATTGGGGTGTCTGGAAGGAGAGGAAATCAACCTGGCATCTGGAGCCACCTTAATCCAAATACCACCTTCTAACTCGAATTTCAAATACCTTGAGATTGGTTAAAGCGTGTTTTGAAAACAACAACAACAACAACAACAAAACAGAAAAAAGAACGTGTTTTATTTTATCCTGGCCTTCTTGGCCAGGGAGCAGAGAAATTTCACCCTTTTAGTTGACGTCTCTGGTTGTGGGGGATTTGGCAGTGACCGTGTGGGGCTTGGCTGGAGGATGTCTGTAAGGAGCTGTTGGCACAGGTGCAGGTGCCTGGAAATAGGCTCTGGGATTCTTGAGATTTGTGTGAGGAGGCTTGAGGAGCATGCTTGTAAGAACAACGCTGCAGGATGTGAAGGGGGGCTTGGGCACAAGCCCGAGGGATAAGTTGGGCTGGACCATGGTAGCAGCAGAGTACTTGGGGATTCTGGGGCCAGGATGCCTGTAGAGAGATCCTGAATCCAGGTGAAGGGGCCTGGACTTTGCACCCCAGCACTGGCCACTCTTAGGATATCAACTGTCCCAGGAAGGAGGCATGACCTTGGGTTAGGCAGATTCCTTTAGCCAGAGTCTGTTCCCAGAGTCAGATGCAGCTATGAGTTTTTAGCAGCCAAGCTCCAAGGGAATGTGCGCCTCGACCTGAGCAGCACACTTGCTTTCTCACACGATTTCTTGGAGGAAATGTAGAACTAACTGTCCATTTCCTTCTTGCATCATCCTCGCCATGTTCATTGCAACTGCTGACCTGTATGTAGTGTCAACAACTGGCCTGGCGCTATTCTGAGTCCTTATTTGTCTGAACTCACTTAGTCCTTACAACCAGCCCATGTGGCAGGTATTATTGGTATCCCCATTTTACAGAATTAAGGCTATTGTGACTCTTGGCAGGACTGCCAGATCAATGTGTGATGATGTTTGTTTAAGAAAATGACCCAGTGTTCAAAGAGGTCCACCGCTTTGGATAGAGACAGGTGAGTAAAGCAGGGTGGTCAGCAAGCCGCAGAATGAAGGGGGTGATTACGGAGGAGCAGGCAGAGACACAAAAGGCCAGAGGCTGCAGGAGTGCTGAGGAGGGGGGCTTTCTGAGGACGACGTGTGTGAACGGACCAGGGCATGGGAACTCGGCGATGGCCTGTAATGGGGACACAACCTGTCTATCAGCATGGCAGATATGAAGGAGCCTGCAGCTGTCCTCTACAAATTGAACCACCCCAAATATCCAGGGTGTGGCAAGAAACAACTTCCAAAGACTAGAACTGAGGACTGAGATGGAGCCTCAGGAGACCTTGGGGTGGGACCGCTGTGGCTTGGGAGCATGAGTGCTGCAAGGGTGGCCATTTCTGAGCTGCTCTGGGGGCTCCCAGGAATCCCCCCTGCCACCCCCACTGGCTGAATTGAACTTCCTTGTGCTTGTGGGGCTTTCTGGTGCAGTGGGGATGGGGGGAGCTCCACAGGAATCAGCTCCTAACATGCATGATTCTTTCTCTTGGTCATGATGGAGTCACCAAGGCAACCTCACCTAGGAGGGTGACCACAAGGAGGCTTCTGGTTTAGGAAAGGGGCTGAGGGCAGCTAGACTCTTTGTGTTTTGTAGGTTTAAGAGGAAAAGCTACCTGAGCCTTGGGATGGAGCCCCAGAGAAGGAGAGACGGTGGTGGGGAGGCCCTGCAGTGCTGGGGTGGGGGGCAACTTTGTTTGGAAACTGAGCCAAGCACCCAGGACAGTGGCCCTGAGAGCACCAGTGTGAGGGAGTACCCTTGTCTAAAAATCCCTTCTCTGGAAATCCCGGTTGGTAATGGAGAGCTCCATTCCTGGGAAGGCTCCTGGCAGCAGGGGGTAAATAGCCACAGGGCGCTGAGAGGCATGGCTGCTACTTCAGTGCAGGTGGCCAGCAAGGAGCCAGACAGACCTGTGATCCTGGGTGGTCCACCCTGGGGTCCTGGAAGACACGTGGTTATTGTTTTCTGCGTGTTTATTTTCTTTTGGAAGGGAGGCTTCATAAAGAACATACTGGATTTTTTTTTCTTTTTGGTTAATATATGAGACAAAGCCTTGAGCAGTCATTTAGAAAAATAACAGTTGTCTGCATATTTGTAGTTTATCTAGTTCATATTTATTTTGTTTCATTTGAACTAAAATCCCTGTAGCTAAAGGTGTCCTGGCGTGAAGGCAGGGGTTCCCAGGGAGCAGGAGGAAAGGCTGACATTGATGCTGGGTCTGGCTGTGCTTCCTGGTCGACAGACAGTGCAAGTGGCATCACACCGTGAGTGAGCGAGGGAACGCCCGCCCCCTCCTTAAAGGAGAGACGGCGAAAGGGACCATCGTTAGTGGACGGTGCGAGTGGATGAATTTATAGCAATGGCTACAGACTGAAGCTATAAAGTTCCAAGGTGGCATGAGCCTGTCCGAGGAAAGAAATATCACACCAAACCAGAAAAACTGAGTTCTAAGAGATACAGGGATGTATAAATGTCCAGAAAGGGAAGAGCGTGATGTGGCCAAACAGTTCTGTGTAAAGAACAGCAATCCAAATGGGATCTTGGTGTCTGCTCGACTTGGAGTTGTTTGTAGCGAGGAGCTAAGAGGAAAAAAAATAATCTGCATAGAGGGGCCCCTGCAGGCCATGATGCTGAATATAAAAAGGCTAAGAAATTGCTGAGGACAAACTGGCAACACCTAATGTCCCAGGCACGGCCGCATCTTGGATCATTGATGGCACCATGTGGGGGGTTTGCTGCACCTAAGGAAAGGTACAGAGACAAAAATGTCTGGATAGTAATCAAGAAGTGGGAGGATGGCAATGCCAAGGAAGATTAACCATCCTCCTTCCCACCACCAAAAACAGACAGCAAACACAAACAAGACGCAGCAGGGGGCAGGCGGGAGAGGCTGTTCCGCAGGAAGCCTGACCCGGGCATCAGTTTTCTTTAGTATTTTGTGCAGTTTGGGGACTAGGAACTGTTGTAGGTCATGGCCCTTTTAAGAAACAAAGAGCTTGGCCCTAAGACAATCTAGATAATGTTAGAAGCCAGTAGAAGACAAGTGAGCTTTCATTTCCTTCATTTGGTGGGTTCAAAGTTGACCTGACATAAGCAGAAAATGAGAAAATCGCCCAGCAGCCACGGAGGTGGTGTGGATTTAGTAGAGAGAAGTCAGGGTCCTCCCAGCAGCAAATAGAGGCCACCCCAAATGCCAAATATAGCCTGGAAATGTTGAGAAGGTGACAGAAGCTCTTTTAAAAAGTACATTATGGGGGGATATTTAAAATACAAACATATAAAGAATCACACGGCATATATCTGTGTGCCTACCAGAAATTTTAAATATAAATCATTGTCAACATGATTAGATCTTGTGTCCTTCCCTCCCCTATGTCCCTTTAAGAAAGCACCCATCACTTTTTAAATTTTTATTTCTTTATGAATGTATTTTAATATCAAATTAATGTCTATTTTTGCATATGCCTCAACTTACACATTGCGTGCACCATTTCAAAATAAGACAAAGCCCTTGGTTCTGCTCATTTCCCTCAATTTTTTCTGTAATTAATTAATTTTTTAATTAACAAATAAAAATTGCATATATTTATGGTATATAATATGAAGTTTTGAAATATATATACATTGGGGAATGACTCCATTGAGCTACTTAGGATATGTATTAGCTCTCATGATTCTTTGTGTGTGTGTGTGTGTGCGTGTGTGTGTGTGATGAGAACACTTAAATATTTACTCTCTTGGCAATTTTTAAGTGTATAACGCACTGTTATTAACAATAGTCACCATGGTGTACGTTACCATCTCCTAAACTTGTTTCTCCTGTCTCACTGAAGCTCTTGTATCCTTTGACCAACATCCCCCAACCTTCCCCAGCCCCTGGGAGCCACCATCCTATCTCTGCTATCAGGAGTTCCACTTTTTTAGGTCTCACATGTGAGACCATCCAGAACTCATCTCCCTGTGCCTGGTTCATTTCACTCAGCATAACATCCTCCAAGTCCATTGCAAAAGCCAGGAGCTGGTCTTTCAAAAGCTTTTCCACTTTTTTCTTTTTTACCACTGTATATAAAAATACTGCTTTTACTACCCACAACCTCTGAGAGGCCAGGTACTGAGACAAGCAGGTGGACACGCCTGCAGGGGAGAGGAGCAGTGGAGTTGGGTGACAGGGTGCGCAGGTGCAACTCCCCTCCCCATCTCAGTCCCTCTCCCACCTCACCCATACCCTTTGCACAGTCTGTCACCATTACCAGTTTAATAGTCATGCTGGGTTTCTTGCAAGCAGGCCTTTCGTATTAATAAGTACTACTGAAGGT
The DNA here is from genome assembly GCF_027406575.1 of Nycticebus coucang. Taxonomy (NCBI): domain Eukaryota; kingdom Metazoa; phylum Chordata; class Mammalia; order Primates; family Lorisidae; genus Nycticebus; species Nycticebus coucang. The sequence continues at coordinate 100,134,815 of NC_069783.1, read as the reverse complement.
ATGTAGAAGAATAGTGCTCAGAAAATACTTGTAGAATTAATAAAATGATGCATAAGAAAGAATACTATGTTCTAAGGCCTGTACCAGGGGTTTTGGAGGATTGATTAAGGGGGGGTCCATAAGTATCAGAATGATTAACATGGTAGCAACGTATATAATGAACAGTGAGCACGTTAGACCAGTAGGAAGCTCCCTAATTTAGTGGTATGAACAATTATTAAACATTAGTTTTGGGCCAGGCACTGTGCAAGGCTCCAGAATAAAAACAATAATATAGAGACCCTAAAACAGCATAGCCTGGACTTCCTGCATCCAAGGGTAAAGTTATCACAGGCCAAAAAGATTGACTTAGAAATCTTGCATGCCCGGTCTAAGACAACCTTGCTCACCAATGGGATGGCTGAGTTACTTTGTTATATTTTTCTAAATAATATTGAAAAATGTAGGCCAGGTATAGTGGCTCATGCTTGTAATCCTAGGACTCTGAGAGGCTGAGGTGGCGATAATTTGGTGTCAGGAGTTTGAAACCAGCCTGAGCAATAGCAAGACCCCTTCTCTACTAAAAATAGAAAAAAATAGCTGGGTGTGGTGGCACATGCCTGTAGTCCCAGGTTCTCTGGAGGCTGAGGCAGGTGGATAGTTTGATCCCAGGAGTTTGAAGTTGCTGTGAGCTATGATGACAGCACAGTACTCTAGCTAGGGCAAGAGAGTGAGACTCTGCCTTGGGGGTTGGTGGGGAGAAAGAAGAAAGAAAAGAAAAAGAAAAAATAATATATAGACATGATCTATGACGTATCAGGGTTTAGACTATATCATTTTTGTCTGTAGTTTCCAGAAGAAAATCTGTCTGTACATAATCGAACCACCCTGATGGCTGCTATGAGTGCCTGAGATTTGCCTCTAGGCAGAATGTGAACTCCTCATTATCTATAAACATGGTTATTGACTAAAGATCTAAGGTTCCAAGTTATGACCAATCTTTTCTCAGCTGGAAACTGAGCAATTCTGGGGAGAAGATGAGGCTAGCTGGGGAGGGCGGGAGGCCACTGAGCATAGTGCCCACGGTACAGGAAGGCTTACAAGTAACACACAGACGGCCTCTGGCTCTGGAAGCCCATAATCCACCCCCCTTTTCCCCCATAGATGCTCTACCTCAGCTTCTGGAACGGGGAGGATTCGACCAGCTTAAGGAGAGTGTCCAATCTTGATTTCCACTCCCATTTTTTTAACATGCAATTGCCTAACAAGTAAACCCACAAAGGAAAGACAACAACATGTCATATTCTGAAATTAGATTTTAAAAAACTTGATTTGGAGATGTGTTCCTATGGAACCCCAGCTCTTGGGTTTAAAGTCTGCAATCATTTGTATGAATGCTGCTATATTTTTAAGCAAGTGGTTACAGGTGTTTGTATTTCTTGGTGGTCAGTGAGTGGGCTGAGAGAGGATTCATCCCATGTGACTTCATAGAGGTATCAAACTCTGCAAACATAAGTTCGCATCCTTAAGAGTGACAGGTATTCTTCAGATTGAAAATTAAGCTCTAGAATACTTCTTTCAAAAAAAAAAATTATGTTTAGTTAAAACTCTGAATGATGTGTTGGCTTTAGCCTTGAGTCCCTGCAGTTTCAAGGGGTTCAGAATCACATGATTACTAAAACATACGGAAATCGCACAAGTCCAATGTGAAAAGCATTCTTTTTCTTTTAAAAGGACTGCTTGCACATTTCACAATTCAAAAACCTCACCTGGGTAGAAATTTGGGTATGTCCTTCACTAGAGAGATTTGCAAACATTTTTAAAGGTTTCCATATTTTGAACCAATAAGGAAATAGTTTTAAAATACCTTAAAATGTTTTGATTCTTTGCTAATTCACAAAGGTACAGCCTGTGCAACTGTTGTTTATTATATTTCCAATGTGTCATTCACTTGGCTACAGTCATAAGATTGTTCTGTAATTTTTTTATATACTACTTCCTTCATGTTTCTTCCTTTGACTCAGTAACCAGATTGTCCTACACTTTATGGTGTCCCTTAGTTGTCCCCTCTAGAGACAGTTTTCCTCCTCATCTCTCTACCCTCGCCCTTCACTCTAAACTTTCCATATTTCTTTATCTCCAATCCTTTCCTTGGGAAACACATGTGACAGAGTAAGCAAAGTCTGACAGGTTGATTTAGATGTTATGCTTTTCTCGACCTCAGAAGGTTGAATCGAAACAGCCGTTCTCTTTGCTGAACACGCTTGCACGGGGCTGCCTGCAAATACAGAAGAGGGAACATAGAACTGGGGTGGGGGGCCCGGAAGGGATTAGACCACAAGGCCTGGCGATGACCACAGGACGCCAATTGCAGCAAATCCTTTATTTTGCTGACCTTGGCACAGATCATGGGCATCTCTATTCTCGTTCACTATTCTAGGAGACTCATGCTTGGGCGGGTTCCCTCATCCCTGGTGCCAGCTTCCTCTGAAGCATAGGGTGTGTCAGCCTCACAGGTATGAAGAGGAAGGGAATAATTAGAGATTATCCAATAGACCGTGAAGAGTGCTCCACGAATATATGGTAAACAAAAAAACAAAATTAGCCAAATCCCCTCTGCAAATAAAAAAGTCATCCCTCCAATATTTGGCTAGAGGAGGCAGGGCTGACTACACAGGGATGTGGCCTTGTCTCCCACCAGGCACAGCAAATAATTCTGTGCTTTCCATCTCTAGGACCAATTTCAGCCTTTTCACAAGGCTCAATTTACGTTTGCAAATACCTATTCATGAAAGCTTAATCGTTCCTCTTGCGATCTAAAAATGGAAACCTCTGGTTTGGTGCTCTGGGCTGTTTAGTCATTAGGCATTGGGAGTTCTCTCTGTATTCTGCAGTGTTTGAAGCCAAAACTGCCAAATGGCCCTCATGCTTCTGGAAGGACGGGGTTGCTAGGCCACCCTGTCCTTCCAGTTCACATGACTGCAGCAGAGAAGCAGGCCGAGTTCATTGACTTCCAGGCTGAAGACCTTATCATCTGCTGGATGAATTTTGTTTCTGGTTGTCATTATTTGTCCCGGAAGGCACCGACCTACACCCAGATCCCACTTCCTCTGCCTCTCCCTCTGCTTCAAGCAAGGTAGAGTTAAAAGACTTGTCCCTCAGAAATCTAGACTCCAGGGAAACAGTGCATAGCTGGTCTAACCTGCTCTCAGGAGTCTCGGTGCCATCAGCGTCACCAAGCCCACTTCATTTGTCTCCTGTTTTCCTCATTCTGGGCAATATCAAAGCAGGGAGGAACACGCATTACGTGATTCAGCTAGACTCTGCTCTCAATTAACCTTGGTGAAAAGGGGTGTGGCACAGCAGGAATTTTAGAATCTCATCACAGCAGGATTCAGGCACCATATAACTCAGCATCTCTAAAGTAGAAAAGCCCACCCGAGGAAGCTTTTGAAATCCAACTGTGATGTTGGCAGAGTGACAGGCCCACCAGAGGGGGAATGAACTTCTGGTTCCCAGGTCTGGCCAAATGAAAGCACTCTTCTGTCAGAATGTTCCTGTAAATAGGGAGCTTCCACAGAGCCATAAATAAAATGAAAGTGAGGAGAGGGCATGTTCCTGGGGCTCGGGTCAAGGGTCAAGTGTCCAGTCAATCAACAGCCTCTGCTCACATAGAAACTGGGCCACGTCCCAGACCTTGGCTCTCCCAGATTCACCCCTGCATGTTTTCAGCATCCTCTTTCCAGGCCTCTTGGGGGTGTAAGTCACGAGCACTTATAGAAGCAGTTGCTGGGTAAGAAGTGGCTGTGAGGAGAGGAGTGTAGAGATGGGAAGGGCACAGGCTAGAGGCCTAGGCGGTGAGCAGTGGGTACAGGAGCTGCAGGGTCTCACCACTGGGGCTGTCTGAGCCGAGGGGGCCCATGCACCTCACGACAGACAGGGCCTTAGCACAGAAGGCTGCAGAAAGTTCTGAGGAAAGCATGATGTTTGCTCTTATTTGTGAAAGCTGCGCACACTGTCCGTCCCCAGGTGAGCCTGATGGTTCATTACTAGGATGTCTGCCAAGGGCTCTGTGGCACCAGGCAGCACTGCTCTTGTTCTTCAGGGAAGGTCCATGGGACCCCATAGAGACAAGGGCTGCATGCAGTGGGGGTTGAGTCCTGGGTGCTGCTCCTCCCACCCTACACACACCCAATCCCAATTCACACTTGAAAAACATGGATGATCATTTTCTAAAGGTTACCTTGAAGGCCACAGGCACTGGGTTTAACGTTCTGGTCACCTCTGGGGGGGTGTCTTGTGGGGCTCTACCAGGGCTTCCTACTTTTACCATCAGGGAAGTTGGGGAAGCCCCTCTCATATTTACAACACTCACTTCTAATAATTATAAACTTGCTCCTTAGTCTTCACCTCCAGACTAGTTTTCTAGAAGTCAAGGTTTGTATTTCCTCTGTCTATTCTTGGGGCCTACTATTGTGCCTGGCGTGTCCAAATGGCAAGTGAAAAAATGACTGGCTAAGTGGGCAGATCTGTATTCACTGAACACCTACTATTGAACACCTACTATCTTTCTCCTGAACAAGTGGTTTCCAGGGTGGAAAGATGGAGAAGAATCCTTGATTGGGTACCTGTGAGATTTGTCTGAGAGCAGAGAAGCATGAGAATGGCCTGAGACTGTGACATATATACCCAACCATGATCTAAGTTATAGTGTACAGAAAAAAAGAGAAATCACAGCTGAGCACTATGTGGACAAGTCTCATCAAGGGGTTAGTCCCAAGGGGCCAGGAAGAGACAATATAGGTATGAGACTTCTGGCCTGGTTCCTAAAGAACTAATTCAGTGCAACTATCTTAGATCAGAATGTAGGGTGGTGGCTGGAACCCTGAATTTTGAAGAGAGGGACAATCGTATGTCTTCTCTGAAGGGAGAGATTTACAAACAGACACACAGCTGATGTTATGGAGGGTGGGGAGAGGGTTGTTAAAGGTGCTCAACCTGCTTCCAGACTTTGCAAGAATAAAAAATTCCTGTGTTAAGATAAATTGTAGTTAGATAAACAGTTTTTCCCAATATACTTTAGAGAAAGGGAACACACCAGAGAATGACGCAGGAAGACAGTGTAGTGGTAAGTCCGTAGCTTGAATCATCCATCCATCTCTCACCTGCCCCACAGGAAGCACTTCCTCATGACAGCATAGCCCCATGCACTTGGATCTGGGAGAGAGTGAAATACCTGTCCCAAAGAAGAAGAAGTTCATGTTCAGAGGCAAAACAATTTGTCATTAAGTCATGCAACTAGAAGAGGCCATAAGGCAAAGCACAGGCATTATCAGAAAGAGTATCCAGCAATTCCCAAGCAGGTCATCCGAGCAAATGTTTCAGAAGAGCTCCCAATCACACAGCCCTCCAAAAGGCTCTGGCCAGGATGGCAATGAGAAGCTGCCTGGGGAGGTTGAGAAGAATGCTGGAGGGGCATCAAGCGGACAGAACGTCGAACCTTGCCAACCCTCACCCTCTTCTGTACAAAGAGAAGAAAAGCAAATGTTCTTCCAACACAAAAGAAATTTGTGCAGATGAAATGAAGTCATTTTGGCTCGATGCCTGGGGCTCAAGTGGCTAAGGCGCCAGCCACATATACCTGAGCTGGTGGGTTCGAATCCTGCCCGGGCCCGCCAAACAACAATGACAGCTGCAACCAAAACATAATAGCCAGGTGTTGTGGCAGGTGCCTGTAGTCCCAGCTACTTGAGAAGCCGAGGCAGGAGAATCGCTTGAGCCCGGGAGTTGGAGGTTGCTGTGAGCTGTGATGCCATAGCACTCTACCCAGGTTGACAGCTTGAAGCTCTGTCTCAAAAAGAAAAAAAAGAAAAAAGAAAAGAAATGAAGTCATTTGATATCATACGAAAATTCTTCACAATCTAAAAAGTACAATTCAAGAACAGGTATTTTAAAGAAATAAAAATAAAAAGGCTCGGCGCCTGTAGGAAAATAACCTTTTAAAGAGAAGGCTTACAGAGTCATAGATTTACAGTTTAAGGGAGATGAGAGCTCCTTGTGCTAAAGATGTACTACACCAAACTTTATTTTCACCAGGAGAAAACCATGCTGATAGACTTAATTGCAGTAAACAGTTTGGCTGTTAGTATTTATCACTCAGAACACAATCCGAGTAATTCTGATAGCAAGAGAGCTACTTCGGAGGCACATTTGTCTTCTTCAAATTTGAGTGCTTTAATTTGTCGGATTGGTTGGAGTTCCTGGATTTCGGAAGAGGGAATTCTTGGAACCGTTCTAAAGAGGTCTTCGGATGACTTCACAGTACAATGTTTAGTTAAATTATATGTGAAGATCTGTGTTTCCACAATCTGTTTCCAAAGCTATACTTGGGTCAGCATCCTCAGATGAATGTGTGTGTTACTATTCCTAAAATATGAGCCCAACACCTACACCCACTATTCGTGGTGTGTTACAGGTAGTTTAATAACCTGCCCTCTGGGGAAGGATTGGCTTACCTGCCCATGGTCCTCAAACTATGGCCCGCGGGCCACATGCGGTGGTGTGATTGTATTTGTTCCTGTTTTGTTTTTTTACTTCAAAATAAGATATGTGCAGTGTGCATAGAAATTTGTTCATAGTTTGTTTTTTTTTAAACTATAGTCCGGCCCTCCAACGGTCTGAGGGACAGTGAATTGCCTCCCCTGTTTAAAAAGTTTGAGGACCCCTGATTTAGACTCTCCCACTATGGCCCACTTGGTTTCAAGCTACCAAGCTGAGGTCCCTTAACACAGAGTTCGGAAGAGTGGCACAGTTACACGTCCTTGTATAACAATTCCACTCTGTGCATACAATATTACAAATAAGCCTAGGAGCATAGAATAGTAATACATAATAAAATAATGAGGAAGTGATGAATTTTGAATATTAATTGCCTCTGCTTTTAATATCATTTGTTACATTAAATTTCTATAGTTTAATTTTTAGTAGACTTCATTTTTTACAGTAGTTTAGAGTCAAAGAAAAATGGAGCAGAAAGTGTAAAGAGTTCCTATAAGCTCCCTGCAATCCCTACAGCCCCCCCCCCCAACCATATCTTACACCATGTGGTACGTTTGCTACAACTGACCATCACCCTAAGGCTGTAGTTCACTTTAGGTTCATTCTTGGTGTTGTGCAGTTCATGAGTCTATCAAGTGTGTAATGACATGTATCCACCATTATAGTATCACATAAGATAGTTTCACTACCCTAAAAAGCTTCTGTGATCTGTCTCCCTTCCTCCCCCAATCTCTAGCAACCACTGATATTTTTACTATCTCTGTAATTTTCCTTTTTTCCAGAATGTCGTACGGCAGCTACAGCCTTTTCAGATTGGCTTCTCTCACTTAGTAACATGCATTCAAGGTTTCCTCACATCTTTTCGTGGCTTGACACATTTCTCTTTAGTGCCTAGTAATACCCCATTTCTGTGTGCACCACCATTTATTCACCCACTGAAGGACATCCTGTTGCTTCCAAATTTGGGCAATTATGAATAAAGCTGCTGTAAACGTCCATGTGCAGGTTTCTGGGTGGACATAAGTTTTCAACTCATTTGGGTAAATACCAAAGAGTGAAATTGCTGGGTCCGTGGTTTAATTTTTAATAATGCTGTGTTTAACCATTGTCTCAGAAAATTCCTGGAAATTTAACAAAAGGCCCTTATTAGCCCGTGTGTGAGCCAGCTTTGACACATCACTGCGTTATAATTGCATCCCTGCCCTGCCTCCAATTTGTGCTTAAGAAAAATTCAAATTTGAGCTTTTGGATGGTTCCAACTGAATATAATCATTAAAATGTTGCTTTTGTATGAGTGTATATGTGTGGTGTGTGTGTGTTTTCTAATGGGCTTATTAAGTCAAAATATAAACTGGTTAGTTCTCAGCTTTCTGACAATAGCAAGTCAAGGATAGTTTCAGCCACGAAGTGTCACATACAGAACGTGATAAACTCATCCAATCAGAGGTTCTCAAACTGTTCTCAGAGCCTTCCGAAGTGCCACTACAGAACCAATGTTTTAAGTAGCGTTCACGTCCCCCCAGTCATTCTCCCCATATCCAACAGCCCTGGCGTCTGTTTGAGGTACTGGCTTTCTGCATTAGACTTTGCCAGAAGACGGATTTCTTTGACTATAAACAACGTTGAACCACTGTCTTGAACTCAGAATGTTAATGAAGGGACTGGACTGTGCTTCACGCTGCTATTCCTGGAGGCAGCCACCAGGCTCTTCCAGCTGTGCCTGCTGCTGCCTCAACCAAACCTGCTCTGAGGGTCAGAAATGAGTTTAGAGAGCAGATGCCTCTGGCACTGTCCAGGATGTTCACATCCATAGCAATTATAAGAAACAGAGAACCAATTATTACATAGGCAAAGGGGCTGTCCACTTCATTCCAATTATGTGTGGAATTATTTTAGATTCATCCCTGGAGCTGCCAGTTAATACTATAAAGTTGTGTAAAGAAATAAGTGTGATCAATTTTTATTTTCCCCTGACTCAATCAGTTCTTCCTGGAGGGAAGACCCGTTAAGATATAGCTTTTGTCCTCAAGACATCATGTAATCAAAGCCTTGGCTGAAACATTCGCCTGTCCCATTAGGCAAGACTCCCTGCAACTTATATTTGCAGTGTGGAACAGCGCTTTTTCCTGTCACATTCAGAGGGTCAGCACATGGATCCCAGGTGGTCTATATTTATACTTTATATATAACTAATTGGGGAGAGCTGTGTATCATTAAGCACACTTGGAAGCTAGACCAGGAATTGGGGAGGTGGGGAGAATGCACTAAGCATCTTCCTTAGTATGCTGTCCATGGCTGCAAGCATGCTGCCTGTTTTCATGGTAAAGGAGTAAAGATGTGGCAAAACATTTTACATCTCTGCTTTGTGGGGGAAGCAGCCATTGGTTCAAGTCTTTTTTTTTTTTTTTTTTTTTTGTAGAGACACAGTCTCACTTTACTGCCCTCGGTAGAGTGCCGTGGCGTTACACGGCTCATAGCAACCTCCAGCTCTTGGGCTTACGTGATTCTCTTGCCTCAGTCTCCCGAGCAGCTGGGACTACAGGCGCCCGCCACAACGCCCGGCTATTTTTTTGTTGTTGTTGCAGTTTGGCCGGGGCTGGGTTTGAACCCGCCACCCTCGGTATATGGGGCCGGTGCCCTACTCACTGAGCCACAGGTGCCGCCCAGTTCAAGTCTTTTTTAGAGTTAGGCTAGTGAAAAATTCTCTCGTGTCTGTTTTTCCTTTTGCAAGCAACCTTCAAAAGAGATTTATGAACCTCCTTATTTTGTTTTCATTCCCTTCTTTCCTGCGTTTTTTTGAAGGGATGGCAGCTGGGTCTCTTCTTGAGTGTGGCTTAGTAGCTACTATATTTTTAGATTTCATATTAGAGTGATTAGAAGACATGCAAAGATTATGTAAATTATATGCTGTTAAAGAAGATATTTCAGGTGCTGTTCTATAGATTTTGGATGCTTTGAATCGAAGGAACAACATGGTTCCAGCAGCTCTTTTTGATACACGTGGGGACAGATCTCAGTATGTGGAAATGGTCAGTGATTTAAAACTACTATATTCCCAAGATCTTGGGATTGAAAAATGTCAATGCTTCTGGAAACCTCAGAGTACATGTGGGTGACCCTGTTATTTTTATACACAGGAACACTGAGCTCATGGAGGCCAGCTAGCCCGGACGGTGTGCACAGCTCAGGAACAGCACAGTCAGGCCCATGCCCCAGGTCAGCCACTTCATTTTTTGGTTTTGGGTTTTTTGTTTTTGTTATGTTTGTTTTGTTTTAGCTTCTTGGAACTTTTCTGGAGGGCCGGGCTTTAAAGTAAAAAGTGTAAGGCATTGGGGCTCTGGTTGGGGAATTGAAGGTCTTTTGAAGGGGAATTTTAAGGGAGCCCAAGGAATCCAGCCCCACTTGCTTACAGCATGCGATGCTGGCAGGTGGTTTCTTCTCTTCCCCTTTAAAAAACTTAAATAAGAAGGTAAGGAAATAAATTCGTAGAATTCTTAACAGTGCAAGGCTCACTGAGGTCTAAACATGTCATCAAAGGTGGTAACCACAGAGGCCTTTGTATCTGCAGGAATGTGCTGAATCTCCCAGACGGTCTAGACAGGGAAATTCTGCCTGGTCCCTCCTAACCTTGAGTCAGAAACTCAGGGCTCCAGCTGCCCTGACAGCAGGTCTCACCTGAGCACCTAGGAGGGAGGTGATGTGCAGGGCAAAAGGTCCAGCTGCAACCACCTGGGCTTTTGCAAACCCCAGCAAATAACAAACAGCCCTTCCCAGGTTTGCTGACAGGTTCATCTCTGGGAAAGTCAAATACAGGGCTGGCTGGCTCCAGGCAAAACTGTAAAGTGGGTAAGTCTGTTTCTAACACGTTCTGTTCTTTGCCTTTAGCAGCACCCTGTTTAGCTGTCACCAGGGGCCTGAGCACCACACACTGGACTGCTGGCTGCAGGTCCAGGCCCTGCCCTCCATCCCTCCTCAGCAGCCTCCCATCCTCAGTCCCTGACCTCCCGCTTCTAAGCCTGGCCACCCCCCCACCCCCCAGATGCCTGTGCTCACATTATGGCTGCCAGCAGATTCATTCACTCACTTCTCCCAGGCAATATGCTCTCATTTCACCGACAGCGGGCTGCAGACAGCTTAATTGGAGTATTCAGATGGCAGAAATTTCCAGTGTGGAGACACAGCACAGAGGGAGGAGGCCAAAGGAAGGAGCGGAGGCGGTACAATCGCCTCTGAGTGACAATCAGTCACTTGCTCTTGCTCTGAACAAGGACCCCAAGACAGGGATAGTCACATGACACCTCAAAGGCTTTTCCCTTGTGCTGGGATCCTATCCAACACACCACACAGATCTGCTTTTTTTAGACACCCCAAATCTGAATATGAACACTAATAATAAACAACCAAGGTCAACTATTTTATGATGAGGCTCACACGTCCATGACCTCTTCTATGAGGCCATTCTACAGGACAGAGGCTCTGCCCAGGTTAGGACTTAGGCACATGCTCTGGTGGCCAGCTCTCAGGCTCTCCCACCCAGCACTGTGCTGCCAGGTTGCACAGGCCATTCTGTGCTGCCCCGGGGCCTTTTCCCCTCTTGAATTCCTGCAGTTTGGAGGGGGCAGTGCCATGATGTTGGGAACCAGAACTCTTCTTTTCTTCACCATCGTGTTTTTCATTTAAACCATTTTCACTGTGTTGCTACACTGGTGTTAAATGAGGATGACATCATGGGAAATGTCTTTTAAACTATCATCCCTGTGAAGGAGGGATGTAAGTGTGGGTGCCCAGAGTCTGCCTCTGTCCCTGTTTTGATAACCCTGGAAACATCGCTGTACAATCAGTTGCATCTGGGTATTGCTAAGATGCCCTAGGAATGCATTCATTTGTGTTTTTACTCCTATATATGTACTGACTCTCACCACCTACCCCACTGGGTCACCTCCTGAGATCAGTGGCCCCTTAGCCACAGCTTCATTGTAGGCTGTGTCAGGGAGGAGTGGCCTAACCAAGACGGCCCTGTGTAGACCCTGCCTTTCTCCTGTCCCGCTGGTGGAACCCATGCATGTGTTCCCTGAGCCTGCAGGACGATGCTGGCACCAGCCTAAACTCCTCAAGCTCAGCAGCTGGGTGACCAAGGGGCCTGTGAGATCTTGGGAAGAATGACAGTGATGCCACGTCTTTTCTAGAGACAACAGCTAAAGACTGGGCCTCATGAGTGGCTGATACGAGGTAGGTGGTGACCACCCAGAGATCCACGAGCCCCACCCAAACATAGTCTCTTCTCCTTCTCTTCACCAGGACACCCCCAGATCCCCAAGAAGAGAGCCTTTCCTTTTCCACTGAGCCCTGAAATTTTCTTTAGATAACCCAGTGCTTCCAAAACAAGAGAGGCATCCTTGCTGGCCAAACACACACATGCGCACTTGTGCAAAATAATCACAAGACTCTATTTTAGAAGCAACTAGAATAAAAGCTGAAGCATCCAGGAACAGTTCTGAGGAGTGTCTGGGAATGATAATTAAATGTGGCTACCTCCCACACCAAAAACAGCTTCCTCTTGCAGTGATAACTTCAAATGCAATGTTAGCTATGCAGTCTGTGATGCCTTAATGCCAGTGAGGCCTGCAGAATGTTTAGTGCCCTATGCCAAAAACTTAAAAATCGACTTTCATAAAAGTTGTCATTTTTGCCATGGCTAGCTCCCCGTTCAGAGAACAAGCCCCAGAAGAAAGAAGCCTTTGGCATACTCAGATGATGGCTCAACTGGAGCACAAAACTCTCAAGGATGGTCAACTGGAAGGATCCCAAGCCCTTTTCCAGCTTCCTCTCAAAGGGAGCATTGGTCTTGGATCTTAGCCCACTTTCTGATTCCCTTCAAGGTGAAAACAAGCTGTGATGCTCACAGAGTTTGTGGGGAGGACTTGGCTCCTGCGGATGTGTTCTGTGTGACCTTCCCTGGTTTGGGGCCCAGCAGGATTTGCAGGAGGTGGGCCTCTTTCTGGAGCCCCTGCCATGGGTGGGTATGTTGATGAGCCTGAGTCTCCCATCATGGCCACCTGAGATCCACCAGCTTGTCCCTTAGCCAGAACCCTTGTCTGTCTCCTTCTCCTTCACCCTCTGTTTTTCAGCTCACTTATCACACCCTTTGCACATGGAACCATCAACCTAAGCTGTACTCTTCCTTCAAGGCCAAGTTCAAATTCCACTTCCTGTATGAAATCTTTATTGCCCAAAGTAGTAATAACATAATAATGCCTTGCAAGCATGCAGAGGTTTGCAGTGTTCCTACACTTCACTCCACTCAAAGGTCTTGGAGTTTGGGAATTGGAAAGCCTTAGAGACCATCCCACTATGATTTTATGGAGAAGGAGGCTAAGTGAACATATGAGGTGCCACTGTTGTTGGTGGTGAGCAAGGAGGATGTCTGAGGCCTCGGGACTTCCCAGATCAGTATCCTCTCCATCAGAGTCTGCCTGTGGAAGTAACCTGCTGCAGGTGGCATGGCTGAGCTGGGTGACTCGTGGCCAGTCTGAGCAGCCTCATTAGTGACTGGGCCAGCCTGTGACTCTCAGCCTTATTTAAGTCTTTAGACCCACTAATTTCCTAAGAAGAGGACCATGATTTTATCCCCCCAGGCCCCATTTCACCAGGCTACTGATCAGCAAATGCTTTCCCTGAGGCCCTGTCTTACCTCTTATCTCCTGTAGACAAAAGGGGAGGGAGAGGATGGGGAAGGCTGGAACCAGTGAGAACAAAGACCTCCCTGCACGGAAGAGGAGGCCAGGCACAAACACCCGAGGACAGCCCAAGCTGGGGGCAGGGCAGTGGGAAGGGGCAGCTCACATCCACCAGGCCTGCCCCAAGCCTTCCTGGTGGGAAGAGTTTGTCCTGGCAGACACAGAGTGAGGGCATCACACCAGCTCTACAGTGTCTCAGAGAGCCACCTGCCTTCCATTCATCCCACTTGGAACAAAGGGGCCCAAATCCTCTGTGCCCTGATAAATCCAGGGGTGAGGTTCAGTCCAGGCTCCAACAGGCCACGTCCTCCTGACTTTGTGAGGCCTATTTGCCTGCATCCTCCCCAGCTCTGGGTGCTGAATAGATAGGAAGAGACGACTCCTAGGCCCATTCTGGGTTCTCCTGGCCTGTTTCTCTCTCAAAGGCACAACACAGGGCCCTTTAGCAAGAATGCTGCCATTTCTGCCTCACAGCTGCTGTGCCACCTGCGCCGGGGATATCTGGCCTGAGTCCTCGTCATTTGGTAGAACTTTATGCTGGGTGCTCACCACAGACATTTCTCTTTCCTTCATGTCTTTTTCAATACTGAATTACTTTTGTTCATATTCTAGGCTCCTATTCCTCTTGGGGTGTGTGAAAACAAGTAGGCAGGTAACTGCCCTGCTGAGGAACTTGTTGGGTTCCCAAGGTTTTGGGACCAGTGCCAGCTATACCCACAAAGCCAAAAATAAGTCTCTTGCTGACCTCGGGGCTGATGCACTCAAGTGGGCTGTTGGTCTCAGACATTTCTCTAGAAGATTCTTATTGACATGCATAGTTATTATGTGGTATATTTAAGACTAATTGATCTCTTCAGCAAATTATGATTATCCCTAAGGAAGCACAGGGTCCTACAGAAATAAGGCTCGGGGGGGTGGTGGTGTAATTTTTGTTTGCAAGTGTACATTAGTTTTCTCACCTGAAACACAAATGAGCTAGAATAATCTCTCAAGGTTATTTTTAACAATAAATATATGCTTTTGGAGTCTAGAGACACAAGTGGCTGAGAGATTTTGTTTTTGTTTTTTAATAAAAATGATGTCTTCTTTTTATTTTATTTTATTTTATTTTTTTTTATTGTTGGGGATTCATTGAGGGTACAATAAGCCAGGTTACACTGATTGCAATTGTTAGGTAAAGTCCCTCTTGCAATCATGTCTTGCCCCCATAAAGTGTGACACACACCAAGGCCCCACCCCCCTCCTCTTGATTTGCCTTTTCTTGGCACCAGACTTGGGACCAACGTGTGAATGATTGTCTGGGTTTCAGAAATCCTAGGAGGCCTGTCACCACTTCCATAGGAGCCTTCAGGAATTTGGGGCTGGAAGCTCACCCAATTGGGAACTTAGTTATGTTGAGGACTTCTCTTCCCTTGGGATAGCTGTGAATGCGGGGAAGGTTAAAGAGTTCTCTGCCACTGTGCTATCTGTGCTGCAGCTCAGGACATGGCCTAGACCACAAGGCTGGGCAGGTAGGCTTGGGGGGAAGGCGCAGGAAGGACATACCATCTCCTGTGGTAAGGACACCAGGTGGATTCTCTGTCATGTGATTTCCCAACCCTGGGCCTGCGCTGGGCCAGGTGCTTCACACATGCTCTGTCACTGAACATTACAGCACACTGTCAGGCAAGTGTCCTCAGCCCCCTTTGCAGCAGGAGCTGCAGGAGTTAGGGAGCTGGCTCGGGTGTGCTGCTTTCCCGTGGAAGGCACGCTCCCTTAGTGAGGGGTGGCCCCTACCGGCTGCCTGCCCGTTGCCTGTTCTTCCACTTTGCAGACA
Organism: Nycticebus coucang; assembly: GCF_027406575.1. Classification (NCBI taxonomy): domain Eukaryota; kingdom Metazoa; phylum Chordata; class Mammalia; order Primates; family Lorisidae; genus Nycticebus; species Nycticebus coucang. Next base: position 100,119,725 of record NC_069783.1, on the reverse strand, counting down.
CTGGTTTTGCTGCAACAGACATTAAATTTCTCCCACCCCAGGACCCCAACCTCCTCTCACCCTGACTCCCAGTGGTTCCTTCTGGATGCCTCTTGTGGGTCTTCTCCCTCTTGTCTGGTCATAATTGGCCACAGCAAGGAGAAAACCTTTACACCACCTGAAATGAATGTGTCCTATACCGCTCCAAACACACCATATGGTCTTTTCCCCTTGTGATGGCAATCGCACAAAATCCAACAGACCACCGTTCCTCCGATCCGCTGTATCTGCGGATCCCCAGCCCACAGCAAACCCATTTGTGGGGGTCACGTTTGACACATCTCGACTAACATAGACATTGCTTCTTGGTGTGACATGACTAGTAAAAACATGTTGTGAAAAGGAAATTTCGCTTAATTATCCATAATGAAAGGGATTTTCAATCAATCATGCTGCAGGAAAGATGGAGTTCTTTTCTATTTCTCTGCATAGAAAAGGCAGTAAGGAATCAGTGCCACGTAACGAGGTTATCAGAGTACGTAGCATAAAAGTATGTGATATAGTTCATTAATGAAAATATATTATTTTCTGAGTATCCTAAAGGTTTTTGAAGTGTACAATTTGTTACAATTTTTTTGTTGTAACACATTTTTGTTACACATTTAAGTTTGTGTGTAACTTGGAGTAATTTTGCATTTGTTTCCTTAAAGAAGCCCTCTCCTGGCCCCAGCTGTGTAAGTTTTCAACCCCATAAGGGCTGTATCCGGTTCTGTCTACTGTCTACTGGGTGGAGAAGCCTGGTGAGGAGGGGGCGAGGGGCAGGCAGGCAGGAGCCCGCTGTGAAAGTCCCCGTGTGCCACTCTGAAGAAGTCCAACTCTTGTCAGGGAGCCGATGGGCTTGTAAAGAGAAAATGACAAGATAAGATTGGTGTCTTTAGATAATCCTCGAGGAAGGAGGTAGAATGGTCTACAGGCAAGAAAAGGGGGTGACAAGGAGGGTAATTAGAAGGCCCTGGTTGTGGCATGAATGAAAGATAAAAGACCCTCCTTTAGGGCAGGCAGGGTGAAAAGAAGGGTTCAGCACCCGTTACAAAGCAGACTGGGCAGACTTGGGGATGGAGGCTGTGTGGGTGTGCACGGGGGAGTACAGTGAAAGAGGAAAGATGAGAGGAAATGGGGCTTTGACCTTGGGTGGCAGGGAGGATGGGAAGGCCATCTGCAGACAGCCCAGTGGGAGCCACCACTCTGAGCAAATAATGAGCCCAGTGTTAGGCATGAACATCCTCAAAGCTGAATGAATGAAATGATTTGCGTCAACATATTACACATTTTCGAGCCCCGTGGCATGCCAGGCCAGTATGAGGCGCGGGGGAAGCCTGAGCAGTGGCATGACACCCACCCTCCAAGAAAGGGTCACAGAACAGCAGGCACGCCGCCCCCTCCTGTGTTTTCTTTTCCTTTTCCTTTTTTTTTTGCAGTTTTTGGCTGGGGCTGGGTTTGAACCCACCACCGCTGGCATAGGGGGTGCCCTACTCCATTGAGCCACAGGCGCCGCCCACCTTCCTGTGTTTTCTTTAACCTACATAGTATTTAAGTTATTAAAAATAGGAAATGTATTCACATGGTTCAAAACTCAAAATTTACAAAAGGATATTTGCAAAAACCTTCCTAGTTCCCCTCCCTGTAGGTGATTAATGTCAGTTTTTTGCATGTTCTTAGAGAGAGTCCATGAATGCTCAGGCAAAGCCACACTCCTCCGCACAAATGCCCTCTTCCCTTCCCTGTGTATTTTGGAGATAAATTCATGTTAGTATATTAAGAACTGTGTCACTTTTAATAGCTCCACACTAATCTTTTGCACAGTTATACCAACCGTCCAATTCATGACCACTGGACTGTTTCACACGTGTACAAGGGTATCTGTAGGGTAAAATCTTAGAAGTGGACTTGCTTGCCTGTAGCACAGTGGTTATGGTGCCAGCCAGGTGCACCCAACAAGGTGGGTTTGAGCCGGGCCCAGGCCTGTTAAACAACAACAATGACAATTGCAACAAGAAAATAGCCAGGCATTGTGGCAGGCACCTGTAGTCCCAGCTGCTTGGGAGGCTGAGGCAAGAGAATCACTTAAGCCCGAGAATTTGACGTTGCTGTGAGCTGTGACAACAGCACTCTACCGAGGGTGACACAATGAGATTCTGTCTCAAAAAAAAAAAAAAAGTGGACTTGCTGAGGCAAAGGACATATGTGTGGCATACATCAACATGGGTGGTTTTCAAAATCTGGGTTTATGTTTTGGGTTTTGGGGTTTTTTAGTTTGTTTTTTGAGATACAATATCACTCTGTCACCATGGGCAGAGTGCCATGGCTTCATAGCTCACGGCAACCTCAAACTCTTGGGCTTAAGTGATCCTCTTGCCTCAGCCTCCCAAGCACCTGGGAGGACAGGTGCCTGGCACAATGCCCAGCTAGTTTTTCTATTTTTAGTAGAGACTGGGTCCTACTCTTGCTCAGGCTGGTCTCAGTCTTCTGAGGGCAGGTCATCTACCTGTCTCAGCCTCCCAAAGTGCTAGGATTATAGGCATGAGCCACCACGCTCAGCCCAAAACCTGGATTTGAATCTGTATTTAGTATCTGTGTCTCTGACTCATCCTGGTCCCACACTTGGTGCTGTCTGCTGGTTATCTCATTTCTTTGCAACATTTGCCTGATTGCAAAGGCACTGAGAAAAAACCCACAGGTTTAAGGATAAGAGTGCCTGGTTCCAGTGCACTGGCAGCCAGGCCCTCAGTAAGACAGATATTACCTTAAGAACCATTTACTGGTGCTTTTTGTATAAATGTGGTGAAGTATGTAAAAGCATCATGTGAAATGTAAATCCTCGTGAGGGTGATGATGGTGATGATGGATCCCTGACCTGAGCCACATAAGGGAGCACAAGATCTATGGAGAAGAGCCAGGCCCTGTTCCATCCCACCTCTCCTCTGGCAGGTCCCGCTAGTACTGGACTCTGTGCAAACAAAGCCTGCACTAGGCAGGAAAGCTCAGATGCCCAGGGGCCTTGCTGCTTGCCTCACTTCTGCATCCCAGTGCTTAGCACCTCATGTGCCTCACATGTGGCCAGCAGACACCTGTGGAAGGAATAGTTAGAAACCACCTCACCCAACACACACATTTCCAGACTGCAAAATCCGGGTGGACAAAGCTGATAGTGAAGTCAGAGTCTTTCCATATCTCCAATACTCGGGCCTCACCGTACTGGGCTGAATCATGTCCCCACAAATTCATGTCTAACTGAAACCACAGAATGTTGCCGTGTTTGGAAATGAGGCGGCTGCAGATGTAATTACAATCACGCGCGCACCACAAGTTGTCAATCAGTGACAGATTGCACACACAGCAGTGGTCCCCTAGGATTCTAATGGAGCTTCCCCATGCAGGTGAACCATCTTTTACTTTTTACACCATTTTTTCTTCTTTTGAGACAAAGTCTCCCTCTGTCACCCTGGGTAGAGTGCATTGGCAGGATAGCTCACAGCAACTTTAAATCCTGGGCTCAAGCAATCCTCCTGCCTCGGCCTCCCGAGTAGCTGGGACTACAGGCGCCCAGAACAGCTAAATTTTCTATTTTTAGTAGCAACAGCGTCTTGCTGTTACTCAGGCTGACCTCAAACTCAGGAGCTCAAATGATCTTCCTGCCTTGGCCTCCCAGAGTGCTAGGATTGCAGGTGTGAGTCACCGTGCCCGGCCTATACCACATTATTTCTATGCTTTCTCTATGTTTAGAAATGTTCACAGATATGAATCCCTGTCACTGTGTTACCGTTGCCTAGAGCACTCAGTACAGTAACCTGCTATACAGGTTTGTAGAGCAGTTCAGATGGAGCAGTCAGATGTGCCATGTAGCGTAGGTGTGTGGCAGGCCGTGCCATCTGTATTTCTATATTTACACTCCATTATGTTTACACAATGACAAAATTACCCAATGATGCATTTCTCAGAATGTGTCTCTGTTATGAAGTGATGCATGACTTTATCAAAGATGAGGTCAGACTAGATGAGAGTGGGTTCTACATCTGATGAGCAGTGTTCTTCTGAGAGGAGAAGGCCTAGAGAAAGGAGAGGGCCAGTGAGGACGGAGGCAGAGACCTGAGTGACACCTCCACTCCTGGCCAAGGATGCCAGGAGGGGGCCTGGAGCAGACTCCCTTGAAGGCTGCAGAAGGAACAAGTTGCTGCCTTGATTTTAAAATTCTAGCCCCAGAACTGAGAGAACACATCTCTGTTATTTAAAGCCACTCATTTGTGGTGATTTGTTATAGCAGCTCTAGGATACAGATACATTTACACCCCAATGTTACAACCTCATAGAACACTCACACTATGAGGGGCTGGTAAAAAACCAGGGGTAAGGCTGGTTTGCAGTCTGGGCTCTGCCACCAGTGAACTGGGTAAGCTGTCCTGACCTTGGCTTCTCCACTATACAAAGGGGACAACAATACTCAGCCCCAAAGACACACACACACACACATCACACACCACATACCACATAGCACACAGATACCACACACACTATACCATGCACACACCACATGCCACACATACATTACACACTACATACCACACACACTCACCATACATACCACCTACACAAACCATACCCCATGCACGTACCACATAGACACACATATGTATGTACTACAAGACACACACACATCACACACACATACATTCTATACCACACACGCCATACATACCACATAGACACCCTACCACATAGACACACATATGCACATACAACAAACCACACATATATATGTACACACCACACGCCACACACATACACACGCACACATACCACACAATACACACCACACACACATAACAGCACAGGCACTACATACATGCACATACATAAAACACAGCGCACACACACACGGCGCTGCTATGAGCATCTATGAAGTTAAGTGTGAAAATGTATGGCACACACAGAGAACTTGATACATTTTTATTCTCTCCTCTTTTAAACAAGTGAAAACTAATGTTAAAGTTTTTCTTTTGATTAAAAGAGAACGGTGCCTTACCTTGTACAATAGTTTATCATAAGATATAACCTGGAGAGGACTTTTATTGTTTAAGCAATGCTTTGGCAAAAGAATACCTACGGCAAAATTACTGACACATTACCTTTTTTGGTATATCAAATGCCATTATTATAAAATTCAAGTAAATTTAACAAATCATAAAAATACAATTGAGAAAAAAGGAAGCACAGTGTCAGGCATGAAGTTATGTATGTATTTTTACTGCTGTGACAGCTTTCATCCATGGATCTCATAACATTCTTATAAATATTTACTTGTTACCTATATTTCTCTGTGAGATAGCTATTGGTATTATTATTTTCATCTTACAGAAGGACAGACTGACATCATCATGGTTTCTGTATTCAAATAAATCAGTTTCCTTATTCAAATAAATCAGTCCACATGATGAATGTATATAAATATACCTCTGAAGTAACTTTCTCAATTAATCCTATGTGGAATCCTCAGTGATTTTGGCATACTTTAACTCTGATTCTTTTGTTTATGTTGCTGACACCGTTGGTTGTTTATTCAACAGCTGTTCCTCCACCCCTCTTCCTTGCTGGTTGTCCTTGTCTATTTGGACCGCTATAACAAATTACCATAGACTGCATGGCTTCAACAGCAGACATTTATTTCTCACAGTTCTGGAGGCTGTGAAGTCCAAGATCAAGGTGCCGACAGATTTGGTGTCTAGTGAAGATGCATTTCCTGGCTCCAGATGATCATCTTCTCATCCTAACATGGCAGAGACCAGAGAGAGAGAGAGAAAGCTCCTCTTACAGGAGCACTAAGGTGAGGGTGCTACCCTAATTACTGAATCACCTGCCAAAGGCCCCAATTCCTTATACTATCGCCTTGGGGCTTCAATATATGAATTTGAGTGATACAAACCTTTAGTCCATAGCACTGCTAGAGATTGCCTCCTACTGTAGTGTCTGAAAGCACCAGATACTCACTGCCTAGCCTCTCTTGTAGCTAGGTCACGGGCATGAGAGGTCATCAAAGCCAAAGGACATGAGGGTGCATCTGCTGAAGGATAAAACAAAACAGTGAAAAGAACTTCTTTTCCCACCTTTTGGTGGGCTTGTGTGAAGATGGTGCCGGGAGCAATGGCCACCATCTTGTGGTCCTTTATAGAGTGGCGTGGGAAGGCTGTCAAGGACAAAGGCCAACCTTAGGAGGTGGCAGAGAAGCAGCACTCCAAACAAACAAGATGTTTTTTATATGAAATAATAATCCTTATTTTTTAAGCCTCTGGGAATTGAATATGTTGCTAATAACCAAAAGCATCTAAAATGACAGACAGTGTCCAAACCAATGCCTGCCATGTTTTGTGCATATGAACTTCTATTTTAGACCTTTGTCCAATATCTTTGGATGAAACACTTTCTGAGGAAGTTGGCTTTTTAAAAAAAATTTCTGATTAATATGAGTGCAAATGCTTAGGTTACAATGTTTGCATTTGTTAAGTAAGGTCCCTGTTGTAGCTGTGCCCCTCACCCAGGAAATATGCCATATTACCCTTACATTGTGCCCATTAGGTGAGAACATACCAATCCCCCTCCCTCCTCCTCTCCTGCCCCCTTTCCTCTCCCCCCTCCTTCCAACTTGAATTAAATTGAGTTTTTCTTTTGTGTGGGCATGTATTGGTTTGTCGACTGGCTTCATATTAGTATTGAGTACACTGGATACTTACTTTTCCATTCTTGTGATATTTTACTAAAGAGAATGTTCTCCAACTCTATCCAGGTTAATGCAAAAGATGTAAAGTCTCCACATTTTTAAGGCTGAATAGTATTCCATAGTATACATATACCACAGTTTAGTTTTATAGGCTTTTAATTTTAACATTTGTGTGGAGTAGGGAAAAGGAGGGCTGACCTGAACAATTTAACGATCGCTAAATACAGAGAGTGATACATTTTCCATCCCAAACTACACAATTCTTCACTCATGTCTCCTGCTCTGGATATATATATATATTTTTTTTTATTAAATTATAGCTGTGTACATTAATGTAATCATGGGGCAGCATGCACTGGTTTTATATACAATTTGAAATATTTTCATCAAACTGGTTAACATAGCCTTCCTGGCATTTTCTTAGTTATTGTGTTAAGACATTTATATTCTACATTTAGTAAGTTTCACATATACCCTTGTAAGATGCACCATAGGTGTGATCCCACCAATCACCCTCCCTCCGCCCATCCTCTCCCCTCCCCTCACCTCCCTTTCCCCTTTCCCCATATTCTTAGTTTCATAATAGGGGTGAGTACATTGGATACTTTTTCTTCCATTCTTGAGATACTTTGCTAAGAAGAATATGTTCCAGCTCAATCCATGTAAACATGAAAGACATGAAGTCTTGGTCTGGATATTTTTAATACCTCAACTTTTTCTTTAAAGTAAAGCACAGCATATAGGAATTCACTAATTAGTGCATTTTTTCATTCATCAAGCGAATATGAAATGCCTGTAGTAGACCGGGCTGTGTTTTAAACCCCAAGGATGTAAATATTTGTAAGCTATAGATATTGCCCCCTGAAGACTTATAAGTTGGTGGGGGAGGTGACATAGTAAAAACCTGACTTGGATTAGTCAGGGTCTTGTCAGAAATCGGATGGCCTATTCTTGAAGTTTCACTGAAGAAAGTTTCATTAAATAACTTTTCAGATGTGTTTGATGAAACCAATAAAGTATTGTGATTTGTATGTGTGGAAAGTTGTTACCAAACCTTGCACTTAAGCTTGAAGGAGCTGATTAAAGGAGAGACTGTTCCTGGAGCCCAGAGAGAGCTATAACCCAGAAGGCAGCCACTGCCAACCTTCCCGTGTGGAATCCAAATCCTTACCCCAAAGCCAAAGGACCAAGGAATCCAAGCAAAGCAGCCAAGGAAGGTTTGACCCCTGGGCTGAGGAGACAGGAAAACATAGTGAGCAAGGATGTGGTAGGGCACATGGAAATGTCCAGCACAATACTAAAAGGCAGTTCTGTTGCTGGCTCTTGATTCTGTCATTATTAACTATGATAATTGCCTATTTCAATTCTTGTAAACTGAGTGCTTTTTTGTACTTTCATTTTTTACACAGCTTCATTTCAGGCATATGAGAAGAGCCATCCAAACAGGAGCTGGCAAACTATTTGAATCTGAGAGATGTATAACTGCATATACATCAACACCAGGTTAATTAAACATTCACAGCATTCCGCGTGTGCAGCAGGCCCAAGGGGAAAGCAGTAAGGATTAAAGAGATTTCATCCCCTGTTTGTGCATGGAAATTATGCAAGACTCCTAGGATGGAAGCTGGGGAGGGAAGGAAAGGATGTACTTAACCTGATTTAGCTTCAGTTCAGGGATCTTCAGCAGAACACCCTCAACAACAGTGGACCTTGCTCACTAACCTAAGATCAAAATATGAGGAAGAAGAACACTTAACTTTTAATGAACTCTAATCTTTTCTAATCAAATTTGTAATTAATTTTTATGCTATCCAACCCAACATTGGAAGCTTTATTCATTAGTTCTAATTATTATCCATATTTCCTGCCCTAGAAACATATTCATATACATCTTACTTTTTAAAGCAATAAAGCAATGGCATGATTGGAGAGCGGCTGTTTCCCAACAGAACTGACAACTTCTCAAAAGCAAGGTCTCTACATATCACTCAGAGGACCAGGGTGTCATGGAAAATTGCCACCTCCCTCTAGCCGCTGCACACACAGAGTCACTCGGGTCTGAACTACCTGCCCTAGCTCTCAGTCCCGTCGTGGTTCTGTGAACTGCCCTTTAGGGATCAATGTCATCTTCATTTTCTAATTGAGTTTTTTCCTATCAAAATAATATGTGCACATATTTTAAAGTCAAATCATTCTACAAGGCTTTTTATGAAAACATGAGCATCCCCTTTACATTTTCTACTCCCTAAAGGCAACTCCCTAGCCCTGAGTGTAGCACATTCTTTTGGTATTTTTTTCCCCATCTCCAAATAACATGATTGTATTCCTCTTCCCTGAGTCTTGCATTTTTTGGCATTGTCTGTTGATTTCTCTTTATGCAGGAGAAACAATTCTGCTCTCATACCCTCCCCGCCCCCGCCCCCAACCATTCATCCCTTCCTTCATTCAGACACATTTCTCATCTTTTCATCCTCTCAACATCAGTATAATTTGGTTATAGAATTATCTGGTGTTTACACAATGCTGCTTGTAAACTAGTGTTTGCACAACGCTGCTTGTAAATGCTATGGGCAGCCAAGTCACACAGCACGCTATGGGGATGAGCTATTTTTTTTTTTGTACAGTGTTTTGTATTCCCTGGAGCTTATCAGTGCCCTGGGTTTGTGTGGGTGTTCGTGTGTACATGTGCACACTTCACTTGATACCACTTAGTACAGTCTCACACCCACGCTCTACCTAGCTGAGGCAATCTCCTCTTGACCTACTCACACAGGTAAGAACGTCTATCCCTTCCTTCTTCCAGAAGAAACACTCATGTCATATCTTTTGCTTTCTGCATTCCATTTTTACCTCTTCCTGTAGCAGCTGCCTCGTGATTTCTTCCTGAAGGTAAGTTCTTGAAGCCTTGCATATGGTAACAGGTCTATGGTTCTGCCCTCACACTTGTTTGGTTTTCGGACTGGGAACAGAACTTTAGGGTAGCAGTCACTTCTCTTCAAGATGCTGAAAGTGTTTCTTCATAGTCCTCTAGCTCTGGAGTAGAGGCTCACCACCGGGCCAACTTTTTTCAAATTAATATGAGAGAACAAATTTTTAGGTTACATTGTTCTCACTTCCAAGGGAAAGTTCAAGTTGTAGGAAAGCCCCTCATGGAGCAGGGTGTTCACATTGTGCGCAGTAGGTGAGATCCCACCAAATACCCTCCCTCCTCCTGGCAATCACCTTCCCTCCTCTTTTCCCCTCCCCCTTCTTCTTCCCTCTCCCTCCTCACCCCTCCCCCTTGCTAGACTGCATTTGTGTTTTATCATTTGTATGAGTGTGTAAGTGTTTACATATTGGTTTCATATTAGTATTGAGTGCATTGGATACCTTTTTCTTTTTTATGCTTGAGATACTTTACTAAGAAGAATGTGTTTCAAGTCCATCCAGGTAAACACAAAAGATGTGAAGTCTCCATCTTTTCTTGTGGCTGAAGAGTATACATACGCCACAGTTTGTTAATCCATTCATGAATTGATGGGTGTTTGGGCTGCTTCCATGACTTGGCAATTATGAATTGGGCTACAATAAACATGTTGGTGCAAATGTCCTTGTGGTAAAATGATGTTTGTTCTTCTGGGTAGATGCTTAGTAATGAGATTAGGAGATAAAATGGAAGGTCAGCTTTTAGTTTACGGACTCTTGACCCCTATCTGTGTGCCACAGCTCGTCTGCAGAAGCACTCTAGGTCTTCTCTTTGGCCTCGGTGTTCCCACATTTTGCAATGATGGGCCTTGGTGTGGATCATCTTCATACTTTGGGCAGGGTACAAAGGGTTGTGGGCCCTTATAATTGAGAAAATAGTGTCCTTTGGTTCTGAATGTTCCTCTATTATTTCCTAAACAGTTTCAAACCTCCCATTTCCTGTTATTACTTAATCCTATGATTTACTTGTTGGCTTCTTGTACTGAGACTGATGCTCTAAGTTTCTCCCTTTGAGGTTTTTTTTTTTTTTTTGCTCCCCCCACCCCAATTTCTTGGTCTTTCTACTCTACTCTCTTTCAGGGAGACTTCATCATTACATTTCATTATTTATTTATTTATTATTAAATCATAGCTGTGTACATTCATGTGATCATTTTTGCAGTTTTTGATCCCACCACCTCCAGCACATGAGGCTGGCACCCTACTCCTTTGAGCGACAGGTGCCGCCCTTACCGTTCATTCTTTTTTACTGGGTCTTAACTTTCAGCGATCATAGCCTATTTTTCTCAGATTTTTCTTGTCCTGTGAGTGCTTCTTTTATATAAGACTCTCTCCTTGGTCTGTGGGTGCCAGCCTTTCTCTCACCTCCCGAGGTTATCACTGTCCTCCTCTTCTGTCTGAATGGCCTTCCCGTTGTAAGGTGCTTTTCTTTTCCTGTTGCATCGCTTCCTGTTGTGTTGCTCCCATCATTGCTGTGAGGGACTTTTCCTGGCATCTTCTTTGAAGATCCTTTGTGGCCACTAAGGGCTGAATGGAAGCTCTGTGGGCTGGTTCACCTGCAGGCCTCCCAGGGAGACCTTCAGGCTGGCTGCTTCCCAGGAGCCTAGAGCCATGGGTAGATGGCTATTTCCTAGGGGTCTTGTGCTAACACAAGGATGAAACTGGAGTTTGGAATGTTCACTTGCTCCCCCCACACCCCTTCTGTTGCCTGCCTTCCATGGTGCTTGGAGCTCCATGCTCAGACAGCCTCCAGTTCCTCTCTCCAGAAGAGAAAGCTCCAGTCTGCTGCTGCTGAACTTAGCTGCTTCCTTCCAAAGGCTTCCAGGCAGTTCTCACTCTTCCCACCCCCGAAAGAAGCACACACTTCCACCAGTGATGCAGGTTTGCGTGTGGGAGGACAGGGTCCCATGGCATAAACAAGGTTGCTTCGCAGCGGTTCTCATGGCCAGTGAGGGTTGTTTTCTCCATCTGCTAAGTCCAGCACCACTTTTCTATTTGACCATCCATTTTCTTCTCTGATTCTCTCTGTCTTGGGGGCTGTCTTTACAATCATCTCAATGGGGCTGTAAGAGAGGAACTGAACGCCTGTGTGCAGCCTAGTGCTGAGACAAGCTGACAGGCCTCACTGGCCTTGGCTGCAAAATACAAGGGGGCACCCAAAACTCAATCATCATGGCAAATGATGTTCAATGCAATCTTTTAATAAATCAAAACCTATGCAAAAAAGTCCACAATGAACAAAAAGTCACAGTTTCAAATAAAGACAGGCTCCTGGTGACTGGCTTTTTTCATTTGCCTTGTGTCCCATGCTACTCAGCCTGGTGTCCAGGCCATAACCTTTAACCAGAACGTCTGACCATCTTAGTATTTTCAGGACCACATCAGTCTGTAAGTTCACAAGAGGCTGCAATTACACTGTTAATTGTCCATCATGCTAAGTTCCATGGACACTCAAGAAGGGAGGGATGAATCTAGTCTGGCCTAAAGCATTTTCAGAAAGAAAGCTAAACTAACTCACATATGAAAGGTAGACTCGTACAGTACTTCTGGACATATCTGAATGTCATACAAGTGATAGTTCGATCACTATAAACACCTCTTAGAAAAACTTCAGTGAGTTAAACAACATGGGCTTGTATTGGCAAGAGAAAGGAGGAAGCTCTGGTCCTGGTGTTTTTAAATCTAAGGGACATTTGGAGTATATTCAGAGGATTAGTCAGCAGCGAGGCCGCCTCCACATGCAGATGAAAGGCGATGTAATTCAGGGTTTCTACCAGGATTTATGTCAGGAATTTTCTCATAACGTCCTAACTTTAGCAGTCCAGTGTAATCCACTCCAGGCTGAACTCAGAGACCTCAGCTTTGGTTTGGAAACTTCTGGGCAAATCCAAATCCTCCTTCTCCCTCACTTAACCTTGGGGCCATTTGACTGCACATTGCTGGATCAAGTTAAGTAAGGGGTAAGCTGCCGTTGACCCCCAAACATCCTAAGGGTTCCGGAAACTCCCATCATCTTTTTCCAGTAATTACTTGATTTTACTAGAAAAATTACCATTCTCCTTCAAGTAAATTGTGCTTCCATCTTCCCCACGTGGTGACCATATCCCTGAACACTCCTTGAAAAGCTCCACCCTCCTGGGGACTTTTCCCACAAGCTCCCTTCTTTAAATAGGTTGCACTGAAAAGCAGGACTGCTGTTCCCATGAGGATGTTATAAAGATAAGCTCAAGTTTCCACCTGTACTTTGAGACCCAAGAGGAAAAGCACTCTAAAATTTCAAGGTTTTATGATTTGTCTTTAGAAATGCACTGTGCCATTAAGTGGCTCTCCTGAAAAAAATATGGGGGCACCTGGCAGGCAGTTCTCTGTTTTCTGAAGGAGCTGGTAACCTACTTTAGTTCAGCTCTCTGCAGAGAATGAGTGTATGTGTGAGAGTGTGCACGAGTATTTGTGTGCTCCTCACCAGCTGTGGATTGTATTAGTAAGGTGCCAGGTAAGAACAAGGAATCATTGTGAAGACAGGCATTACCTCACAGCTCAGAGGCTGATGAGACCACACCTAGAGTCCTTTGTTCTGTTTCTGGAAGCTTAGTTACAGAATGATGAGGTAACCAAGAGAGACTTGAGGGGAACAGAAAACAATACAGAGATACAGCAAATGAAAACTACCAGAAGATGAAAAACATCTCAAGAAAGCAACTACCCCCGTCTCCCACCACTTATCAGCTATTTAGTGAGAGTCTATAGAGTTTGACCTCTCACTTAAGGGATGGTAAGATTGAGTCCCTTCCCCCAAAATACCCAACCTATAGAAAATAGGTGACCACAGCTATTGGAGCGTGCAAGCAACTCAAACTTTCCTAACCATTACCTACTGAAGAGCGGGGTGTTGCTTCCTCAGAAATACTGATTAATTTCCAGGGTTCTTATTATATAAACATGGTGTTGCCAAGTTAGATAAACAGACATTAAACAAGCAAGTGCTCCCTCTATCTTCTATCAACAACAAAAAAATGTAACTGGAAAACAAAGCAAAGCCTAAGATAAAGCAGGCATTGTGAGTTCATGCACCTGGGCTCCTGCAGGGCAGTAACTCTAAAAGAGATAAGGAGCAGGGAGAAAAGCAAAACCGGCTTTCGGAGCAAAATCCCTTCTTTCTGAAATTCAGAACCTATTTTAAACCTACAGTCTTGGGATTAGAAATGGCAGACAATGACTATGTGAAATACATTCATATGTGGTATTCAGGGAAATGCAGGGAATGGCCTGAGACATAACGCTGTGTCCCTCAGCTGTGCTGCACTTGGTTTGATTGGTTTCCTATGGTTGTGTTACAAAGGGCTGCAAACTCAGTGGCTGGGAACAACCTCAATGTGTTCTCTGACGTTGTAGTTAAGTTTGAAGCCCAGTGGAGGTGCTACCGGGCTAAAATGCAGGCGTTGGTAGGACTGAGTTCCTTCCTGGGGGCTCCAGGAGAGAATACTTTCTCTTGACCTTTCCAGCTGCAGAGGTCACCCATGTTCCTTGGCTCAAGGCCCTTTCTTCTGTCTTCAAAGCCAATAGTGTTGGGCTGAGTCCTTCTCACATCGCCTCACTCCTTCTCTTTGGCTTCCCTCTTCCACTTTTGAGGACCCTGTATTTACCTGGAGCCCACCTAGATAATCCAAGATAATCTTCTTATTTTAAGGTCGATTCATTAGCAACCTTAACTCCTGTTGTCCTGCGTTGAATTGCGTCTTCCTCCTAAAATGATATGTTGAAGTTGTAACCTCCAGAACCTCAGAATGTGACCTTTTTCTGGAAATAGGGTCATTGCAGATGTAATTAGTTAAGATGAGGTCACTCCAGAGTAGGGTGAGTCCTTAATTCCTGGTGGGCACACAGCCGTGTGTAGAAGGCCACAGGGGACATGCGCAGAGCTTGGAGTGACACACCTACAAGCTGAGAAACACCTGGTACTATAAGGATTATAAGAGGCAAGAAAGAATCTTCCCCTAGAGACTTCAGAGGGAACATGGCACTATCACTTTGATTTGAGTTCTTGCTTCCAGAACTGTGAAAAAATGAACTTTCTCTGGTTTTCAGCCACCAAGCTTGTGGTGCTTTTTTACAATAACCATGGGAAACTAATACACCATGTAAGGTAACATATTCATAGGTTTGGGGATGTGGACATCTTTGTGGGTGGAGCAGTCTTCTGCCTACCACAATGACCTTCAAATTGCATTGGGCAATTTCCAGTGAGAAGTGGAAAGATGTTTGGGGCTAATTTCCACAGGCCTCTGAGATTTTTGTACATTTTGAGAGTAGAGGTGTTTGATACCTTTATTCCAGATTATATTTTAAAGAATGTCTGTACAGCAAACAGCCTTGATATAAGGGGATCTTGTCCAGTCCTGGAACAAAAAAGATTTTTCATTGTTTTATTTTGGTGTGTAGTGTTTTTCGTCTGTTTGTTTTACTGTTGGTGTAACAGAGAAATGTCTCCTTCCAGGGCAAACTTCAGGCAACCTTACTGTCCATTAGAAAAAATTTAGGTTCCCTAAGCCTGGGGCTTCTTTCCTATGTCACAACCCATTGATGGTGCAGGTGTCACCTGGCCCACCTAGCATTGCTCCGCAGGCCTTGGTACTCAGGAAAAGTAGCATAAATGCTGATACCCCAGCTTCTGCTGTGGCTGTGAGTTGTAAACTCTCCTTTGTTTCTGACCCAGGTATCTTGTGCCTCCTGACAGCACCTGTAAAGCGATGCAGGCTAACCGGTTAACTTGTAAGTAATGTAAATCTTAGGCCCTTCACAGTTCTTGACAAAGAGAAATTTAGGTATAAGATCTGGAAAGTGAGAGAATAACTGCAGTGAATTATTGCCACTGAACAATTCAACATGCAGGTCAAACAAACCAGGGCTTCAGTTCACCTGCTTCTGGCATCATGGCTGACCTCAGTGGTTCTCCACTGGAATCTCTGGACTCGGACCAGAGAACCTGTCAGAAACGCACATTTGGAGGCCAGACCTGAGCCCAGCCATCTGTGTTTTAACAAGCCCTCCAAGACGCTGAACCTGTCTCAGGAAACACCAGCCTGCCTGGTGGTCCACACACTCCAGCTTTGGGGGCCTGGGTGAGTGCACATGGAGAGTTTGCGGGGGGACCCTGAAGCCCCGGATCTGAGAAGCCAGAAGCAAATCCTGGCCTGTGCACTCTCTAGGGCTCCTCTGACTATGCTTCAGTGAGGTAGAGTGAAGTTTTCTGTGTTTCCCACAACCTTCACCCTTTCCATCCTCACCCACATGACAGCAGGCCTTTTACGACAGTAACACACTGAAGTCTTGCTGTGCACGGGGTCAACCTCCACGCGTTTGCTGTACTGGTGCTCCATTCTCATCCCAGGAGGTAAACGTGACCTGTCAGCTTGACTGAGCCCCGGGGAAGGAAGGGCCATGCTGGCGGAAGAAGGAAGAGAGAAGAGAAGAGCAAAGGACTAGCTGTGGGCCACGCAGTTAGTCTTTGCCCCACCAGCCCCCCCCTCCCTGTTGGGGGAGGGAACTCTTTTTGGTGCAAGCCTAAGAAAAAAAGGAACCGTGTATGCCCTCTTATAAAGAGCGAAATGTTCTATGCACAGATAAAGTTACCACTTGCAGAAAAGTAGGAACAAAGTCTGCAGGAATCATTTAAAGGCTCTCAGAGGAACCAGGAGAGACTCAACAAATCCAGCAATGCACAGGGAAGAACGATCTCCAAGTGATTCACAGTGCTTTCCATTTTTTCCCCTCAATTCTCTGGAACAAAGCAAAGAATGAACAATTTTGCTCTATACTATAAATATAGGAGATTTTAAAAAAATAAACAAAAAGCTCTTGGGGTTTTTTATTCCCCTAAACATACTTCTTTCCTCCACCTTTGCCAGCCACATCTCAGCGTCAAAAATACTCTATTCACCAGCACATGAAGAGCTTTCAAATATAGTAGTTAATAAAATGCTGAATGCAACAACAGAAAAAACTCGGATATCAAAACTAATTTATCTGTATCCTTTTGTTCATTCATAATAAAGGTTTGCTGTTATCAGATCTTGCTTTGAACAGGCCTGTCTCTGCTCCCGGCTTTATTCTATCTTCCTGTTGGTGTTTCCCCATCCCGGGAATGAGCTCTGGGTTTTATGGGAACATTTATTAAATCCATCAGTACTTTAGCTTCCCAAGATGGCCACAGACCACCTGACGATGCCCAGAGAGTACTTCTCGTAGAGTATTTATAGAACATTTTATTAGTTTATTACCAATGGACCTAATACTCCTTGTTCATGAACGAGCTTTCTTCCAGTTTAGTTCTCTTGACTACCCATGCATCTTAAAACTCTATTTCTGTGGGCTCCCAAAGGAAAACCCTGGACCTCATCGGGGTGAATGTGTCAGCTACTGCTTTACAGAAACCTGTATTCTTGGCCCTAAACGGAGCCATCATAGAGAACCATGCACAGGGCAGGATGCAGCCTGGTGATCTCAGGTGGTCCCCCTGGCACTGCACCTGAGCTGAGGCAGAGAGAAGCTTGGCCCACATCCACCTGAATCACACAATGGATATCCAGAAAAGTGTCCCAGGAGGGATGTATGGTATAGCAGGAGATCCAGGTTCACACAAGGAAAGACCCAAGCAGGGGAGAGTATTTGAAGCCACCAGGTCATCTTTACCTGTGTTTGCAGTGGGGTGAGGTGTTTGTGCCAAACCAGGTTTCAAAACTGCCAGTCAGCGAGCAAGTCAGGGTGATTAGGATATTGATGACCTTGTACACTTACGATTTCGAAGTGTTTGGCACATTTCCAATCTCTCCCAGCAATTTTGAGATATACGATACACACATTATTGTTAACAGTCACCCTACTCTGCTATTGAGCATTAGAACATATTTCTTTTAACTGTATGTTTGGACTGACTAGATCTTAACAAATTCTATGCATGTAACAAATATAACATGCATCCACAAATATATGTACATATTCGATATCAATAATTGAAAGCAGAAATTAAAAAATTGCTGGTCAAAGAGAAAGTAGCCCAAGGCCAAGAGGAGGAGGGTGTAAGTCAAGGTCTATTGAAAAAGACCTGGGACCTGGACAGGGTCAGAGCCATCTCAGGAAGTAGACAGAAGCCCAGAGTAGCCCTTGGTTCTGGCTCTTTCTTCTGGCTGGCTGCGTTTGCAGCATCCCCAGGTCACACAGAGCTGGAAACTTGACCTCATGCCAAGGCAAGTCACTCTGCCCACAAAGCTCGGTGGCCATAGAAAAGCTTTCTTGTTTCACTGGTATCAGTTTCCCAACCTGGAAAATATGCACTTTGGATTCACTGAGGGTACCTTCCTACTATAATATTATCTCCCCAGTGATGGCCCCTTGCCCCTGTCCACGCAAGGTGCACTTGGAGGCAGGGCCCACATGAGGCAGTTCAAGGCTGGCAGGGAAATGCAGCCCAGTGGAATACACAGGAATTTGTGAGACACACACCCATATATTTAGGACCGCACACAAGCTCCTTGTTTTGTGTCAGAAACACACCAACAAATAGATGTTCTGGCTCTTTGTCCTGGAGATCCTTCTGTCAAAACAAATTACAACCACCTCAACCCTTTATGAAGTTAGTCTTTGCAGTTTGGGCCAGGGCTGGGTTTGAACCCGCCACCTCTGGCATATGGGGCCGGTGCCCTACTCCTCTGAGCCACAGGCGCTGCATATGAAGTTAGTCTTAATTCTTCATGACCTCCAGTGGTAGGAGAAGGACTCTGCTGCTGTGTAGTTTTTCCTGGTGTTCTGCTTTCACCGGGCCTCCTTCTTTCCTGGGACTCTCTCCCTGTCCACCTAGCTCTCCACACAGGCACAATGCACCTGTCTCCAGTTAGGCCTCCCCAGTAGCACCAGGAAAGCGACCTCTCTGATCCCACTGGCTCTGCCAGCCTCTTCCCTCCCTTCACAGAGCAGCCCAGGAGGCACCAGAGGGGAGGTACAGGTGCAGCTGCAGAGCCTGCTGTGTGGGGGCTGCTGCAGGGTGCAGGTGGGGCACCGCCTCAAGGCCCCTTGGAGGTACAATGCAATGGGAGATACAGGCTTTTCTACCTTTCGGAAATCAAAAAAATTCTGAATTCCATACCACAACAGGCCCCCTAGGTATTAGATAAAGGACTGTGGGCCTTGCTAAGGGATCAGCATTCCCATTACTGATTGCCCCCTTTGGAGTTTTTCTCTCTCTCCCCATCCTTATCCCTCTTCCCTTTTCGTCTTCCCCCCCTCCCTCCTCCACTTTTGGATGGGTTGGGGACCACCTATGGCCCTGCCTGCCTCTGGCTGCTGTCCTGCCACCATGAGGTTGAAGCTCATACCGAAAATGGCAGAACAGAGAGACATAATGTGGGCCCTGAGAAGAGCTTTGAGCACTGATCTTGTCAAGCCCAGGCTCATCCTCCCTCTGAACTTGCAGTTCTGTGAGATAATAAACTTCTTAGAAGTACAGATCTTGTCACTGCATCTCCAGCCAAATTATCTCTATGGCCTTCAGGATAATGTGCTCCCTCCTCAACTCAGCAGGGGCAGAGCTTTTACTGGTTTCTAGTCCTTCCCACAGACTCTCTGCTCCACAGCGTGAAACTCCCTGCGGTTCCCCAGATCCCTGAGTGTGGGTGCTCCTTTGTGAAGGAAACTCTCTGCTGGAATGTGCTTTCTCCGCTGTAAATCCCATGTACGTTCTGCCCCAGAATTCAAAGCATCACCTTCTTGAAACTTCTTCTTGATCCCCAGGGAGTGGGCCAACAGAGGGGCTGGGAGGACAGGCTGGGCTGCCAAGAGTAGAGAAGAAAGTAGAAAAAGACAGAAAAAAAATGGTAAGAAACTGAATCCTGGTTAGAGCATTTGAGGCTCTGGATCAAGCCGCCCCTGAAGGCAAATCTGTCTTCAGACTATAAGCCTTTGAAAATTTTCTTATTTCCTGTACTGCTTAGGTTATTTGAGGTTAGTTTTGTTTGTTTTTTTTTGCAACCAAAAGCATTTTAGTTCTAAAATTCAAGTCCTGCATCATGCATTGCCAGGAACTGGTAGCTTTTCAAGAGCAACAAGGGCCATACACTATTTGGTTTTCTATTCCTTATATTAAAAGATACTTAGTAAAAATTTGCTGCAATCACATACATTTCTCCCTTTTGCCAGTTTTGGTTTATACATATATTTCAAAAATTCTATCAACATTATTAGTTTGGAAAAAACAACACTAAATTCTAGCCAGGCTCAAAGTCTGTTCTTTCAAGAGCAAAATTGAGTGCACGCTCGGCATGTCATATTTAAACTGCATTGAGGGCAAAGAATAAAAATGTTCAAATCACATATGCTTTATGAAAATGCCAATTTCTGATTAAAAATACACAGTCCCTCAGTGATCTGATTTTTTCCCAACAGAATCTGAGAGTTACATATCTATTAGGGGGATTTGTTTTGTCCTCCCAGCAGGCCTCATTGCCACCCTTGTGAGGTGGCAGTCACCCATGCCCAGGCTTCTGCACTGGAAAGGAGGCTGTAGCCCAGGGTAGCACATGGGGCTCGCCCTCTGGAAGCAGTGTTTAAACACGGAAAAACCCCTGCATAGTCACAGATCCCTCCCACCCTATCACCCTTGGTCCTGCTGAGTGTGTCACCCAGCTCACAGAGGTGCCAACTTCATACCCTGCTGGGAAAACCCTATGAAGACATCAAGTTGTTCCAAGAGGCTATTACATTGGCAACATCACTAAATGGTTGTTTGGGTTGGTGGCTCAGCAGTGAGAGGTTACTGTAGCCCTCCCCGGACTGAGCTGAGGGAAGGTGGCTACTAGGTTAGAATAGCTTGGCCACAATGCAAGGTTCCTGAACCAATCACTTTCTGGTTGCAAGTGGGAGGAATCTGTCTCAAGAAAAAGACAAGAGGAACTGGGAGTTCGTGCCTCTAAAAGGGTCATGACTTCAGGCATGGCTGGGTCCAGGTGATCCACTAGAGGCCTGAAGCTGACTTTTGCAGGTGAGGAACCCTGTCAGAAAAAAATACTTCCCTTCCTTGTAGCTACCGCAAAACCCATGATGCTCCTCAGGGGCCCAGCGAGGCTCCTTTGCTTCTCCCTGAACTGTAATTGCTGTGAACAGAGGATGGTCTTGCCAGATCACTTGGTTATTCCTCGTCATGGGGTATATTTGTTAGGGTTGCTATAACCAACCAAAGTACCCCAAACGATGTGGTTTAAACAACAGAAGTTGATCGTCTCACAGTCCTGGAGGCTGAAGGCTGAGACCAAGGTGTTGTCAGGGCCCTGGTCCCTCTGGATCTGGAGGGAAGGAGCTGCCCTTGCTTTGGCACTTTCTATGGTTTTCGGCATTCCAGCCCTCAGTGTTCACGTGACCGTCTTGCCCCTGTGGTCTCTTCTCCGTGTTGTCCCTCCGCATGTGTCCAAGTCCAAATTTCTCCTTTTTACAAGGACACAGTCATGTTGGACTTGGGCCCTCTCTACTCACCTCCTCTGAATGTGACTGTACCTGCAAAGACCCCGTTTCCAAACATGGTCACACTCCCAGGTACGTGGGGTTGGGACTTGAATGTATATTAATTGAGGAGAGGCACAATGCAACCCACAACACAGGGGTGGGAAAAGCTAAAACCCACATGTGTGCATGATCATAACAGCACTTTCCTCACTGATTTGAAGTGAGGAGTCAATGGCAAAGTCCACGGAGAGTTATCATCCCAGCGCCTGGCTCATGGTAAGCACACGGGCAACCGAATTAAATGGCACTTCTGTCCATCGTTCCATGCAGAGAGGAAAGAAGAATGAGAGGAAATGGGGACAGAGACTTGGTTGTTCCCCCAGCCAGCCTCGGTCTCCTACATCTGCAGCAGGTACATCCCACCATCGGGGATGGGGGAGTGGGGGGACATGACTCGGGGGTGAAAACAGGTCTATGCTGTACACATCATGCCCCTCAGTGTAGGTGGCCGCTTCACCTGGCACCCACCCTGAGAATGGGCTCTGTGCCGAGACTGAGAGACCTGGCTTGCTGTGTCACAGAGGATACCCAGGGCAGGTATGCAGTGAAAACCAGTATTCCCCCTGTAGGGTCACTAGGGGCCCTACAGTCCTTGACAGCATGTGGCTTGTACCACCTATGGCTGGCACACACGGAACAGCACCTGCCTAGTCTCAGATCCATCTAAACAAGCCAAGTCCACTGACCATGGTTAAGAGATGCCACCGCAGGCCAAATGCCTTGAGTTCTAACCACCTTGCTCACTTTTGTGCTTATCTGTTGTGGAGTGCTAACAGTCCAAGATCAGCCCCACCCCAGACACCTCCTTTTAATGAGCAAAGTGTCCTGTTGGGGTGACTTAAGGAATATACAAAAGAAATCTGGGCAGAATGAGATGTCCACCTTCACTCACTCCAACCTGGTAGAAAAATCCCCATTCCTCCACCTGTCTTTCTTCCAGTACCTTCATCGTCTGGCCTCCCATCCTCAACCAGCCTCTCCTTCCTGATCCCCAGTGTAGGTCTCCAGCCACATCATCCCAGCCTCCCCCAACCACTCCCACCAGCAAATGCTCACTCCTGCAGGCACGACCTTGCCTTTTTCCATATGTCACAACCAAACTTGACCAGACCTAGCTTTGTTTCCTGGGCCCTCAAGTTTTAGACAAAATAAAATAATAGCAAATGGACAACTCAAGTCACACTTGGGTCCAGGCAAGGCTGGAAGGCAAGTGAAGGGGAGAAAAGGGCAAGGAGGGGCTTTTTGTGGATGGAGTTGGTCCTCACTGAGGGAATCCAGGTGCATGTGAGGACAATGCTGATGGCCAGTGAGGACAGCCCCAGCAGCCAAGGACACCCAGGATGGCCTCGCAGGGTACCAGGGTACCAGGACAACACAGGGGGTGGGAAAAGCTAAAACCCACATGTGTGCATGATAATAACAGCACTTTCCTCACTGATTTAAAGCGAGGAGTCAACGGCAAAGTCCACAGAGAGTTACCAAACCTCAGCCCAAACCAGAGCACATGAAGACCCCAAGTTTTCCCTTCCTCTTCAAATCTTCCTCTTCTCCCCATTTTGTGGCAGTAATTGAAGAAGTTAGTGGTTAATAATTACTAAGCATAATGTTGTGGGTGAAACAAGTCATCCTGCACCTGCACACACACCCAGGCCGCTCACCCAGTTCTTACCACTGCTGCCCCCTGAGGCCTCCCTGGGGCTCCTGGGAATGTTCTGTCTTGCTGACCTCCTGGACAATTGTGACCACTGACTTCATTGGGACTCACAGTGCACTTTCATTCTCTGCATCTCCCAGTTGACAAGCGCTCTTGCTACAAGTTTAATGAGCACAACTCAAATGTCCATCAACAGATGAACAGATAAACAGGATGTGGGATAACCATACAATGGAATATTATTCAGCCTTAAAAAAGAAGGCAGCCCTGGCAGGGATGTAAGGGCATCACACTAGTCACGTGGTGCACGCAGAAGCCACTCACAAAGGATAGACACTGCATGATTGCTCCTTCATGAGGCACCTATAACAATCATCCTCAGCCGCTTCATAGGTGGGTGGCTGCAGGAGGGCAAGGACACGGACAGAAAGCAGGATGGGGCTTGTCAGGGGCTGGGGGAGGGGAGGAGAGGAGTTGTCATTTAATAGGGACAGAGTTACAGTTTAGGATGGCAAGAAAGTTCTGAAGATGGAGGGTGGTAATGGTTGCACAACAAAATGAATGTTCTATATTTTGCTGTATATAATCTGCTAACTTGTCCCAAATTTTTGAGGGGAAAATAAGGAGGGGCATTGTACATGGGTAGCATGACTCAGGAGTCAGGGAGCCCAGTGGGTTTCCTGGGGTGGCTGCACCCTCCGGCCTGGGCCTGACGGGCTCCTGGGGTTCTTGCCCAGGAGAATCTGGGATCTGGGGGCAAAGGGCTAAAGCAGCCTCTGCTGAGTGCTGTGATTAGAAATGGGGCTGGTGAGGTGAGCCACAGCCAGGCCAGGCAGGAGCTGAGGCTTTAGGCAAGGGTTATTGTCCAAGGCCTGGCCACATGGAGGGGACTGGGAGCCCCACACAGGCCCCAACCACCTGCCTGGCCGCCCAGGGGCAGAGTGGCCTCAGAAGCTCTGGCCCACCCGTCTTGCATGTGACCATCTCAGCCATGGCCTCCCAGTGTGGCAGGGAGGGAAGGGATCCTGGGAGAGAGGGAAAGGGGCAGGCTTCACAGAGTGGGCGGCTGCAGAAGGGTAATCTGCACACTTACCAGGGGAGCATCAGCCCTGCTCAGATGTGTCTCTCCCATCTGAGAGCCAGCCACTTTCTTGAAGGGTGTTTTCCTGAAGTTTGGGTGTGCCTTATATATGGGAGAGCATTTTACATGGCAAAATATTATACTCAAAGCCTCTAAGCTACACACTTGAAAATCGAAAAAATTGTAAAATTTATTATATATATTTACTATAATAAAAAAGTTGAATGAACAGACACCTAGTTAAGTTGGTAGCTTGTAATGAAGCCTCCCTTCCACACAAACACACACCTACACACACAGGCACACGGAGCACCTGCCCTGCTGCCACACGTGTGGGGCTGTTCTAGGCGCTGGCAGCCACAGCTGCAAGAGAGTTTCTGCCCTCCAGGGACTAATTTTCCATTGAAATAGATGAGAGATGGAGAAGAAAGAAAAATAAGCAATAATTTTGGGTATTTGTGAGTGCTATCCAGAAAAGTTAGGCCAGATGAGGGGCAACAGAGGGTGCTGGGATCAGAGGGCCAGGAAACCTGTACTGCCCACAATTCCAAGAGGTGGCATCTGAACAGAGACGTAGTGGCTTCATTGATGGAGGGACCTGTGATCTGGTACCAAGGCTCTGGGGCAGCCAATATTCAAGAACACAAGACTGTGACTGGATTTGACAAGGACAGCATCTGGAAATAGGTGATGAGTCTGGAGAGGAGCAAGACCAGGTGGTGGTGGCACCTGTGACCACAGTGTGTCACCAGCTGCAGTTCTGAGGCTGACAGGAGCCACTGCAGGGTGTGAGCATGGCCTCGTGGAACCAGCCTGCTGTGCTCACCTGCTTCTCCCTGCTGCTATTTGGAGCCTCTGCTACAGGAAAGAGGAATGAAGGGACCTGGGGACCAATTTAGGGGATGGTACAGAGCTTGGAGAGGATGGCAGAGGCAGGGGCTAGTGTGCAGGAGAGGAGTTGGGCGCAAGTGGTTGGATCCCAATATGGTATAAAGTTAGAGCCCGCAGAGCCTGAGGATGAAATAGACATGAGGCGTGAGGCAAGGAGAGGGGTGTGGGATCAGAGGGCCAGGAGAGAACTCCTGGCAGAGCAGCTGGAGCATGCAGGTGCTGCTCTCTGAAATAGGGGAGCCGGGGTGGAGGAGGGAGCCAAGACTGGGCATGCGAGGGTGTGCATGTGGCTGGACATCCAAGTGGCGCCGTGTAGGAAGCTGGAATCAGAGTCAGACTGAGGATGTTCAGGCACCTTGTGAGGTGGTGCTTATAGTTTATGTATGGCTGCAGCACAGGAGAGGTGACCTATGAGAAGAGGGTGCAGAGGCCAGGCTCTCCTGTGCTCAGATGCCATGTCCCCCCCATGCAGTGCCATATGTAATCCCTCAACATCATTCCCCTGCCCATGGTGGTCAGAAGGCTGGAAGGTCTTCCCATGTGGCCCCTCCCCAACTTTGCCCTTCTCCATTGCTGTGAACTCCTCTATGTGGGTTACTTCCTGCTCAGACATTCCCAACCCTGGCTACACAGTCGAATAACTTGGGCAGATTTTTTGTACCATTGCCCTGGGCCCATTCTGTACACACTGAAATCTAACCTTTGGGATACAGCTGTAATGCTTGAGAAGGTGATTCCGATGCACAGTTGAGGTTGAGAGCAGCCTGTTCCACAATACCTGGTGCATGTGTATATTTTTTGCCCATCCCCACAACCTGCTGCAAAGCACCTCTGGGCTCTCAGAAACACCTGTCTTAGACACTGGATGCAGGTGGATTTACCGTGATAACTAATGTTTTCTTCAAAAGAAAAAAGTAATAATTCCAGATGTATCAGGCAAAAAAAACATTTAAAAATGTTTCTTCTTCTTTTAGATTACATCATATAAATAATACAAGAATACAATTTCATTGAAAAAAACTCAAACAAAGCTGATAAAGCTAAAGTCCTCCTTAAAGATATCTCCATTCTTTCCTCTTCCCCAAACGTTATTACTCTATTGTTCTGTTGGGCTTAATAATTTCAGCTGAGGCCAGGCACGGTGGCTCACCCCTGTAATCTCAGCACTCTGGGAGGCCGAGGTGAGCAGACTGCTTGAGCTCAGGACTTCAAGACCAGCCTGAGCAAAAGTGAGACCTCTTCTCTAAAAATATAGCCTGGTGTTGTGGTGGGTACCTGTAGTCCCAGCTACTCAGGAGGTTGAGGCAAGAGAATCCCTTGAGCCCAACCAAGCCCAAGCAAGGTTGCTGTAAGCTATGATGCCATGGCACTCGACCCCAGGGTGACTGTCTGAAAAACTAAAAAAAATAAATAAATAAAGGAAAAAAATAATTTCAGCCATTTTTCTATTCATTTAAAAGCATTTATATGAACAGATGTAAATACATTGGTTTGTTTTAGATGGGTGTTTTTTTTTTTAAATGGGGTTATACAAAATATATAACACTGCAATTTGCCTTTTTTTAACTTCAACAATATCATTAGGAACTCTTTTGATATCCATGTGCATAGGTCTATAGACTCTACTTCCCGTGGCTATGTTTAAGTTAATTAAAATTAAAAAAAATTTGACATTCAGTTCTTATTCCGTATTCTAAGTGGTTCGTGGATGTCATCCTGGACAGGGAGAGCACATGTCCATTGTCACAGAAAATTCTATAGGATAGCACTAATACAGATAATTCTTCTTAGCAAATGTGGCCTCATCCACAGCATGGATATGGAAGAGTTAGAAAAAAAGAAAAAATATATATATATATTTTTTTCCTAGCCTTCAGTTCGGGGAAAAGAACACGTTCATGAGAGGATCTTTCATGTGAAAAAGTAGGTCAGTCACAGCAGACAGTTTCTCCAAGGGGCGGAAATCAATTCCGCCAGAGTCTAAGGTGGCAGGGAGGCATTTAGGGCTCAAAGACTTCTCTGCAAATGGTTGTTTTGCCTTTGCTTTTAGGTTTGTAGATTCCCCTGCCACCTTTGTCATCTCCAAACTGTAACAGCACCTCTCAGACCCTGGTGTTCTGTGGACTGCCTCAAAGATTCTCCCTGCCTGCTCCGGGCTCGGCGTCTTCTCCCGCAGGGCTGTTTCCATATTCATGGGGCTTTGTGCACCCGCCACTGCCACTTGCTAAGTGGTTTGGGGACGTATTCCACAGGGGTGTCATTTATTCTAAGGTTAGAGAATGAATATTGATGAGGGTGCCTCATGGAGAGAGCTTTGCTTCATGTCTCCTGAACCCAACGCCTACCTGATGAGAGCATTTAGCGATCCCTGGGAAGGGACACGGTGTTTTAAAAATATTCCAGATGCCTCCTGATATTTTCGCTGGCATCAGACTTGCTAAGTTCTTGTCTGTAGATAGTGAATCTCAGAGTCTCACTGTACACTAAGAAACAAAAGGCACTGGGGACAGTGAGAAGGGAAGAAGATACAAACGAGGCTGACTTATAACTAGATACTTGCAATAGGCTGGGCACAGTGGCTCATGCCTGTAATCCCAGCACTCTGGGAGGCGGAGGCAGGAGGATCCCTTGAACTCAGGAGTTCAAGACCAGCCTGAGCAAGAGTGAACCCTCGTCTCTACTAAAAGTAGAAAACTTAGATGGGCATTGTGGTAGGCAAATGTAGTCCCAGCTACTCAGGAGGCTGAGGCAGGAGGATTGCTTGAGCCTAAGAGTTGGAGGTTTCTGTGAGCTAAGCTACACCATAGCACCCTAGCCGGGGCGACAGAGTGAGGCTCTGTCTCTAAATAAACAAATAAATACTTGTAATAAAACTTCAAAGAGTTTGGATGGATACTGTGTTGAATTTTTAGTTTAAACTAACAGTGCTTATGTATTTTAACTGCCCTCCATGGGTCTTATATTTATTCATTCATTCCATAAATATGTGTCGTTGCCTACTCTGCACCAGGGACTGGAGACACCATTGTAGGTAAATGGGACAGGTGTATCTCTGTCATCCTCAAGATGAGGCTCTGGGGTCAGTAGTCTATCTATCCTTTTACAGATTAGGAAAATGAGGTTCAGAGAAGTAGTAACTTTCCTGAGATTCCATAACTTGTGAATGATTGGGGACTTCGACTCATGCTCAGCTAATGCATCATGGGGTCAATTTAGCCTTCACATTAGAAACACAAGGAGCGGGCAGTGCCTGTAGCTCAAAGGAATATGGTGCTGGCCCCATATACCAGAGGTCACGGGTTCAAACCTGGCTCCGGGCAAAAAAAAAGAAACACAAGGAACACAGAAAGCAGCTCCCAGGGCTGACCAACATAGTTAAATCAGAATCTCTGGGAGTGAGATCTGAGCACCAGGCGATTGTGTTGTTCATATACTATGATTTCCATAGGTTTCTCTGCAATGCAACCAGCATTCTCAGGAACCACTTATGACAATGAGAAGTCTTCTGCAAATCAGTTTCCAGGCAGAGGTTCCAATTTAGGACTATCAGTGCCTTTGAAATGCTAGCACACCTCAGAGCATGCAGTGGGCAGTGTGGCATACATGCACCCTTCCCTAAAGCCTGTGCCAGTAAAGACAACTGCTGCATTGCTTGGGGTTCTTTAGAGAAGCAGAGCAGGGTGGCACCTGTGGCTCAAAGGAGTAGGGCGCCGGCCCCATATGCCAGAGGTGGCAGGTTCAAACCCAGCCCCAGCCAAAACACTGCAAAAAAAAAAAAAAAATACAGAAACAGACCAATGGGAGATAGACATATCTCTAGGACGAGATTTTCAAGGACATGGGAAACTGTAGCTAAATGTACTTTTATTTGCAAAATAGTCTTTACAAAATTTTACAAAGAAGTAGACAACATTTAAAGAATATTTTGCTAACATTTTATAAAATTCTTACATGAGTGTCTTATAACTAGAGATATATGTAGCTACAACTTCCCAGTTTCCCTATGTATGGCACTTTGGGGACACCTTGTATTTTAGGGAATTGGCTCATCTAAATAGATGATGAAAAATAAAAAATATATAAATAAAATAAATAGATCATGCAAACTGGAGACTCAGGAGACACAGACTGCACAGTTTCAAGGCCTGGGAGCCAGAGAACCAGTGGTTCCTGACAACCAGGAACACCAAGGGCAGAGAGACCCATGTCCATCTCAACAGTCTGGTCTTTTTGCCCTCCTCGGGCCTTGGATGGATGGGATTGGGTTGGGGGCAGTGGCAGGAGGTGGCAGTGTCTGCCTTACTCTCAGTCCATCAGTTCCGTGCCCATCTCTTCTAAAATCGCCCTCGCAGACACACCCAGAAATGGTGTTTAACAGCTAGCCAGCTGTTCATGTGAACTTGACACATGAAATTAACCATCACAGTCACTCTGGAGGGAGTTGCAGCATCAACTGGCCTCTGTGATCTCGAAGCACAAGCTCTGATTCTCACAACCATGAGTGCCCAGTGAGTCCACTACCCGTTCAGGCAACAGCCAGCAGGTGGCCAGCAGATGCCACTAAAGGAAGTGTTTGTTTGCCATTGGCAAAGATTGCTTCCCCAAAGTCCGCTGGTTAATGACCAAGAAGAGGTGCCAACGTGGCAGGGAGTGGGAGGAGAGAGGGAGAAAAGCACCTTCTTCCTAGGGCCAGATCTCAGCATAGGCTGGCTACATCCAAGTTGTTGGCAGGGAGAAAGTGGTAGGGATTGGTTCAAAAAAGAAAGAAAAAAATAATTCAAGGCAATTCCCAGCCCAGATGCACTGGCAATTGCTTGAATGAATGCCAGTTCCATTTATATCATCCCAGAGCATCTCAGATGCTGTGTCTGTCACCAGAGGGGGTGTTAACTGTCAGGCAGCCAGAATAAGGGAGTGGACACGGCTGATGGGGAAATGGCATCCACAGAAGAAAGGGCTGGGTAGGCCAAATCCAGGATTGCGGGAGAGGAGTCCAGGCACTGAGAGGCTGCTCCATGCACGTGCATCCTGGATCCTCGGCGCCTTCATCCCATGGAGCATTCACAGCAGCCGTGTGGGGTGGATGAACTTCCCTCCCTTCATAGGTGAGCAAGCCAGCACTCGGGAGGCCAGGACTGGGCCGGGGAGGAGCCGGGGATGCCTCAGAGCTCTCTAAATTGAAAGCTCATATGCTTTCTGCTCCATGTTTCTGAGTTGGTGGCCCCTCAAAACAGTCCCACCCCTGCTAACTTGGGGGCTTGGAGCTGTGGGGCACATGTCTGCCAGGGACACGCAGCCCCACACTCTGCCCGCTGTCAGTCTCTCCTGCTGGATTATTTTCTCCCAGTTGGCTTCATTTCATCTTAAATTGCTCAAAATCAGGGCAGAGCTATTTGACGGGGAAAATAAAATGAATCCTACAGTGCAGATTTCAATCTCCACGCTACAGAGAGCTCCTATGTAGGGACAGGCAATGACGGTGATCTATTGTTTGCCGTAATAAGAAGACACAAGTGCCAATACCGATTTTCAGCTGAATGCCTGAGGGCTTTATTATGTTCTCCAAAAAAAATTCTGCAATCCCGCCACTCGGTCATTTGCAAACTGAAACAACTATACACATGTTTACAGTTCAGAGCACAGGATGGGAGATGCAGAATGTGGAGGGGATGGTGGCAGGCAGCAGAACTGCTCAGAGGTGTTGTTCACCGTGTGCGTTGCACGCTGCCAGCGGAACAAGGGAGTACAGGGCTTCCACTCTGTGGATTTGGACGCTGAGGCTTACGAGGCCTATCATGTGCTCAAGGCCATGCAGGAGGTTAACGGCACAAAATGCTGAGTCAGGCCTGCCTTTCGCCCCTGTAACTATCCTCTCACTGAAAGGAAGGAGCCAAGTCTTGGCTGAGCTCAGAATCTGTGGATTTGGACCCTGAGGCTTACGTAGGCCGTCATGTGCTCAAGGCCATGCAGCAGGTTAAGGGCACAAGATGCCGAGTCAGGCCTACCCCTGTAACTATTCTCTCACTGGAAGGAAGGAGCCCAGTCTTGGTTGGCTGAGCTCAGACTTCTCAGGAGCACCCACGGGAGTGTTTTTGGAATGGAAGGGGATATCAGGGCTCAAAGAATTCATCTCTACAGGAGGAAGCTAACTGCAAGGGTCACCTGGCACAGTGGCAGGGTTTCAGGGGAGACCAGAACCTACCACGTCCACCATACTGCTCTCTAATGAGACATAACCTGCTGCCTTCGGAAGTAATCACCTCAGAATCTGCCCTCACCCACTTAATCTCACAACCTGTCCCATGCCAGAGAGGATCCTGTTCCTTTGCTCATTTGCTTTTCCTACCCCTCTGCTGCTATGAAGTCCATTTTTTAGAATGTAGACTTCAGCAACCCTCATATCAGCATTTCAACTTGGACTCTGCCTCTCACCAGCTGTGTGACCTAGGGCGAGGTAACTGATTCCTGTTTCCACATCTGTAAAATGGGTTATCCTGCAAATGAAATGATACCATAAGAACAAATGAGGCAGCACAGCACAGCTTTGAGGGACTTGGACCTAGAGCAGTGGTTCTCAACCCATGGGCCACAACCCCTTTTTAACAATGAAAATACATTGCGGCATTAGGAAGGTCGAGAACCACTGATTTAGAGCATGACCTGTTGAGTGTCAGTCCACTTCTGCTTCTTCCTGGCTTTGAGATCTTGGGCAAGTCACTTACCACTCAAGGCCTCAGTTCCACATTTGCAAAACGGATACTACTTACCCCATAATATTATGAGACTTTATAGGTTACTACATATAAAACTCTTATTGGCACATAAGAAATTCATAATCAATGTTGCTTTTGCTCCCCAGGAGACAGTTTGCAAGGTCTGGAGACATTTCCAGGGATTGCTACAGGAACGGAGGGAACAGAGCCCAGAAATGCTGTGAAATACACATCTTACAATGCACAGGACAGCCCACAACCAAGGCTGAAACACTCGGCTATTGGGGTGGGACCAAGTGATTCCTGGACTTTAGGAGCAGGAAATCCCCTGCTCACTCAGTTGAGAGGCAAAAGCATTTTGGACAGATTGGGTTTAATTTGGAGTGGCAACATTTGAACCCCAGGGACCCACTCCTTTAGGGGGAGGGGTTTTGCTGAGAAAAGTGTGGGTGGAGGGGCTACTACTCAATTTCTGAATCAGGAAAGCAACTGAGAACCCTCTCAGAGAGAACAGAAAACCAATTCATCTCAGCTGGCCACACACTAGCCAGGGTCCCAGCACAGTGCCGCCGATCCTGGCTGTCTCTCCCCATTCAGCACTTGCTTTGGAAAACCTCAAAGTTCTCTCCTGGGGGCAGAGAGGCAGGAGACATCCAACCTCTATTTGAAAGGGCTCACAGAATGCCCTTCAGAACAGAGACAGAAAGGAAAAAAAGTCACAACATAGGAGCTCCACAAAGAGAAAATTACTAAACATTTCCAGAGTGGAAAAGAAGCTTACGTACTAGGATTAAAACCTGTGATCTTGGGCTGGGCACAGTGGCCCATGCCTGTGATCCCAGCACTTTGGGAGACTGAAGTGGGAAAAATCACTTGAAGCCAAGAGTTCATGACAGCATGAGCAACATAGTGAGACCCCATCTCTACAAAAAATTTAATGCAGTGGCACATACCTATAGTCCTCTCCACTTGGGGAACTCAGGCAGGAGGACTGCTTGAGCCAGGAGGCCAGGAGTTCAAGGCTGCAGTGAGCTATGACTGTGATACTGCACCCCAGACTGGGCAACAGAGCAAGACCCTGACTCTACAAAACAAAAACAAAAATCCCCACACTCTCTCCTGCAAGACTGAAAGAGGATCAGAAACACCAACACAGTAGTTGGAAAAAACTGACCATCACACTGGAAGTAGGAAGGACAGGTAAGCCAGTTTCTCCATCTGTTCTGCCCAAGCCCAAGCACCAGGAACAAACATGGAGACTGATCAAGACAGACTTATTGGTGTGGCATTCACTAAGAGGGGAAAAGATAGTGCAAATAGAAGATTTGGAGGATGGATTTAAATGCAGCCATGTTTCCATAAGCCCAGCGCAGAGCTCATGCCATTGGGTCAGCTTCAGGTCTGGACTGCAGAGCAGACACAAGGTCCTTTTCTTTGGAAATCACGATGTTACGGTGGATGTGAAATTTTTTCCCTACAATCCCCTCATCTGAATCTCTCCCACTGGGTCAGAAACAGAGGCAGCATCTCTGCATCAGACTGACTTCCATCCTTAAGTGCCAGGTTACTTCTTACTGCTACAACTGCAGACTGCAGTGTCTTTGACAGTCTACGATCTCAGTGAACAGGGTCTTCCTGTGAGAATGAAAGTCCCAGCTTTAGCGTGTCCTTGGGAAGAACAGTGGTAGCTTCTCAACCAGCTTGGTCTGTTTCTATTATCCCAGACCCAAGGCAGATTCGTGCTTTCTCAGCCCCCACTCATCCACTGGCATCCCTTTCCTCCCTGCTCTCTGCCCTGAGGCTGACTGCAAGAACCACATCAAGGGTTCCCATGCCCTGCTCCTGGCCCCAGCTTCTGGCTGGGATAGATCTGGCAGGACATGGGAGGAGGGGACCAGGCTGGGCAGGTCCCAGTGGCTGCCTCTTGCAGAGCAGCCTAGAGATGGCCCTGTCCCTCCTCTGCATAGCCCTCTCTGCTGGGCTTGGGCATTCACCTCTTACTTTGCCTCCCAGGAAGGCTGCCTGCTGGGCTGCTACCTAGTGAGTACCATCCCCACCCACTTGCTGACCTTCATCAGCAGTCTCCATGTAAGAAATCTCCTAGACTTATTTTATTCTGAGTGCACCATCTGTTTCCTGTTTGCTGACACAGGTGGAATAGATCAAGCTTACTAGAACACCAGACACATGTCATACATCCCTGGGTGAGTTTCACGTCGCTCTGATCCTCAGTTTCCCCACTGTGGAAGGCAGAGGGATCAAATCACTGTTGCGTGGACTCAGTGAGGCAAAGGTTTGTTGGCTGTGTTGATGTGAACCCAGAGTGCAGCTTCCTGGAGAAGAAGCCACAGTGTAAGTGGCATGCAGGGCTCCATGCCCAGGGTGGCCTCTCCAGCGCCACTGTCACCATCACTGCCATCACACGAGTCATCCTCCTGCTGCTTCCCAGAATCCTGCCTCCCTTCAGCTGCCTTGACCCTGCTCTTTGAAAACCGCATTTTCAATTCAACATTTTAGTCCTCCCACAGAGTTTCAGCCTTAATGTGGAGCCACTTTAACATAAAAGACTTGTCAGGGGAAATGCTGTCATTCCCACAGCACATTTCTGGAGAAGAGCCTTGATTCATCAGTTTTTTAATTCCCTGGGGAGATGGGAACGAGATGAAATGCCCTAGTTCTGCCTTTAGAAATCCCCAGTGCCACAGCCAGACGAGATCATCTGAGACTTTCGTTCCTGCGGCCCCACGTGGCGGGTTTTCCTCTTCTGGCTGTAACCAGAAGACCCAGCTAGTAAATCGTGACAGGTTCATTAGCTGTGCCTTACAGAAATGGCTCGGACCAGGGAATAGTCTTCTCTGCTGTTGACACTGCGCTGAGCAATCCTCTCCAGGATGCTGCCCAGTATGCCAAAAGTGGTCATTAACCATCACAGGGTAAAGTGCATTTTAACCCTCATTTTTTTTCAGAAGAGACTCAAAAAGATTAGGCATTTTGCCCAAGACCAGAAAGCTAGTAAAAGCACCTCCAGGCTGCTAATTCGGGCCTCATTCCCCACTTCTGTGCCCCATATGCAATGCGCATGTCAGTCAAGGTCTAGCTGGGCCTGATGGGCATGTCAGTCAAGGTCTAGCTAGGCCTGAAAAGTGCTCTGGCCTAGAGAGATAGGCAGAGCACTGATACAAACTGGGCCTTTGTCTCAGCAGCACCTGAATTCAGGAGCTGGTGTGTTGTTTTATTGGTCTGAGTGTGTAGATCCAGATTCAGGTACATCTCTTTACCCATTCAGAGGATTTTAGGCCACTGTGAGTTGTGAGCAGGTGACTCCTAAGGACACTGCACTGAGACTGAGCATGAAAAGTGCATTTAGGGAGGCAGAGCATGATGGCGGATGGGACAGACATGTAGCCCACCTCTCCCAAGTCATCATAACAAGGGGGGATGGGGGAAGATGGCTGATTTGAGCCAGCTCTCAATAGAAGCACCAGTCCGGAGGGAGAGATAATGACCAGAAAGAACCCACCAAAGGTGCAGGAGGAGAGCCGAGCTGAGAGATGAGATAGATAATTGCTCGTCTTCCCTGCTGAGGCAAGCTTCAACTCCAAAGAAACTATTTTCAGAGGCGGAGACAAGATGGCTGACTGAAGCCAGCTTTGCACAGAGGCTCCAGTCCAGAAGGAGAGTTAAAGAACAGAAATTTAGCAAGTAACCTGGTGGATTAGAGCTGCACCAAGAGAGAAGGTTGAAGAACACACATCAACCCCTCTGAGATGAGCTGCGACCCCAAGGATACAAACAAAAGGTACAAAATCCATCACCAAGCGGATGGGAATCCCCTACCCCATGAGAACGACTC
Source organism: Nycticebus coucang (assembly GCF_027406575.1). Classification (NCBI taxonomy): domain Eukaryota; kingdom Metazoa; phylum Chordata; class Mammalia; order Primates; family Lorisidae; genus Nycticebus; species Nycticebus coucang. The sequence goes on along the minus strand of NC_069783.1, from coordinate 100,084,274 downwards.
GGACTGCCCCACGAACAAATGAACAGAGTTCAAAATATTTGAGTTGTCAACAGACCCCTGTGATCCAGTTGCCAGAGACCTTTTAAGCTCTCCCACCTGAGACAGGTGCTGACTGAGATAATTGATTTGGACCTTTTGAACTGAGCCAATCACCCGAGGACTATTCAAGTGGTGCCCTGGGTATGTGTTTGTAGGAAGGCTTGATTTTCCTTTTCCAATTGTTGCCTGTGGGGGCGGGGTGACTTAATTGCTGGTATTTATCCACAGCTGAGACTTCAATCCAGAGTAACTGTTTCACCAGGGTCAGACAGAGACCAACTGAAAACAAGACAGAACTACGTAGCCCCATCACACCAAACAGGTCCCCAGTTTCTCAGGCCATAGCACTGTAGGGGTCCTCAACAAAGCTCCAGGGGAAAAGTCAAATGGTGTAAAATAATCATGGGGCAGAACCAGCAGAAAAACTCTGGTAACATAAATAACCAGAATAGATCAACCCCCCACCCAAGAAAAGATATGGCAGATGTAACTGAAGATCCCATTCATAAATAGCTGGCCAAGATGTCAAAAATCAAATTCAGAATTTGGAATGCAAACAAGATTAATAGAATGGAGGAAAATTTGAAATTAGAAGAGCAATTCAAAAGTTGGAATTAGAAATTTGAGGAGAAATTCAAAAGTTGTCCCAAGAATTTAATAAATTTAAAGACAAAACCACCAAAGATTTTGATGCACTGAAGCAAGAATTTTCAGCCCTCAAAGATCTAAAAAATACAGTAGAAGCCCTCAGTAACAGAGTGGAGCAAGCAGAAGAAAGAATTTCTGACATTGAAGACAAAGCTTTTGAACGCTCCCAAACTCTCAAAGAGGAAGAGAAATGGAGAACAAAAATGGATCATTCTCTCAGAGAGCTCTGGGATAATTCAAAGAATTATCTGCTAATATCCACCTCATTGGAATCCCTGAAAGTGATGAAGTGGCCTCGCAATGCATAGAGGACCTTCTCCATAAAATTCTGAAAGAGAATTTTCCAGACATGCCAAGAGATTCTGAAATTCAGATAGCAGACAGTTTCAGAACCCCAGCACGACTCAATCTGAATAAGACATCCCCAGGCATATCATAATTAACTTCACTAAGGTTTACATGAAGGAGAAAATTCTGAAAGCAGCCAGACATAAGAAATCCATTACCTACAAAGGGAAGAATATTAGAATGACTGCAGATCTCTCTACTGAAACTTTTCAAGCCATAACAGGGTGGTCACTGACTTTCAATATCCTAAAACAAAATAACTTTCAACCCCAGATCCTGTATCCAGCTAAACTGAGTTTCATTTATGATGGAGAAATTAAATACTTTAATGACATTCATATGTTGAAGAAATTTGCCATAACCAAACCATCTCCTCAGGATATTCTCAGACCTATCCTCCATAATGACCACCCCAATCCTCTACCATAAAAGTAAATTCACTCAGAAACTTTTGATCAAATTCCAACCTCCACAGTAGCAAAAGGATTAAAAATTTCCACTGGACTTTCGAAAAACTCGATACCCAAAATTTTACCAGACTTATCAATATTCTCCATTAATGTGAATGGCTTAAACTGTCCTCTAAAGAGGCACAGGTTAGCTGACTGGATACAAAAACTCAGGCCAGATATTTGCTGCATACAAGAGTCACATCTTATCTTAAAAGATAAATATAGACTCAGGGTGAAAGGATGGTCATCCATATTTCAGGCAAATGGTAATCAGAAAAAAGCAGGTGTTGCAATTCTATTTGCAGATACAATAGGCTTTAAAACAACAAAAGTAAGGAAGGATAAGAATGGTCACTTCATATTTGTTAGGGGTAATACTCAATATGATGAGATTTCAATTATTAATATTTATGCACCCAACCAGAATGTGCCTCAATTTATAAGAGAAACTCTAACAGACATGAGCAACTTGATTTCCTCCAGCTCTATAATAGTTGTAGATTTCAACACTCCTTTGGCAGTGTTGGATAGATCCTCCAATAAAAAGCTGAGCAAAGAAATTTTAGATTTAAACCTAACTATCCAACATTTGGATTTAGCAGACATCTACAGAACATTTCATCCCAACAAAACTGAATACACATACTTCGCATCAGCTCATGGAACATACTCCAAAATCAATCACATCTTAGGTCACAAGTCTAACCTCAGTAAATTTAAAGGAATAGAAATTATTCCTTGCATCTTCTTGGACCACCATGGAATAAAAGTTGAACTCAGTAACAACAGGAATCTGCATACTGATACAAAAACATGGAAGTTAAATGACCTTATGCTGAATGATAGCTGGGTCAGAGATGAGATTAAGAATGAAATTGCCAAATTTTTGGAACAAAACTACAATGATTACACAAATTGTCAGAACCTCAGGGATACCACAAAGGCAGTCCTAAGAGGGAAATATACAGCACTGCAAGCCTTCCTCAAGAGAATGGAAAGAGAAGAAATCGACAACTTAATGGGACATCTCAAGCAACTGGAAAAGGAAGAACATTCTAACCCCAAACCCAGTAGAAGAAAAGAAATAACCAAAATTAGAGCAGAATTAAATGAAATTGAAAAAAGAATTATACAACAGATTAATAAATCAAAAAGTTGGTTTTTTGAAAAGCTCAATAAAATAGATAAACCTCTGGCTAACCTAACCAGGAAAAAAAGAGTAAAATCACTAATTTCATCGATCTGAAACAACAAAGACGAAATAACAACAGACTTCTCAGAAATTAAAAAAATCCTTAATGAATATTACAAGAAAATTTATTCTCAGAAATCTGAAGGAAATTGACCAATACTTGGAAGCACGTCACCTTCCAAGACTTACCCAGAATCAAGTGGAAATGGTGAACAGGCCAATATCACGTTCTGAAATAGCATCAACAATATGAAATCTCCCTAAAAAGAAAAGCCTGGGACCAGATGGCTTCACGTCAGAATTCTACCAAACCTTATAGAGGAACTAGTACCTATATTATTCAACCTGTTCCAAAATGTAGAAAAAGAAGGAAGACTACCCAACATGTTCTATGAAGCAAACATCACCCTAATCCCCAAATCAGGAAAAGACCCAACAAGAAAAGAAAATTAGAGACCAATATCACTAATGAATATAGATTCAAAATATTCAACAGGATCCTAACCAACAGAATACAGCAACACATCAAACAAATTATACATCATGACCAAGTCAGTTTTATCCCAGGGTCTCAAGGCTGGTTCAACATATGTAAATCTTTAAGTATAATTCAGTACATAAACAAATTAAAAAACAAAGACCATATGATTCTCTCAATTGATGCATAAAAAGCTTTTGATAATATCCAGCATCCCTTCATGATCAGAACACTTAAGAAAATTGGTATAGAAGGGACATTTCTCAAACTGATAGAGGCCATCTACAGCAAAGGAATAGAAATTATTTTCTGTAATAGCCAATATCGTATTGAATGGAGTTAAATTGAAATCATTTCCACTCAGATCAGGAAACAGACAAGGCTGCCTATTGTCTCCACTGCTATTCAACATTGTAATGGAAGTTTTAGCCACAGCAATTAGGGAAGAAAAGGCAATCGAGGGTATCTATATAGGGTCAGAAGAGATCAAAATTTCGCTCTTTGCAGATGATATGATTGTATATCTGGAAAACACCAGGGATTCTACTACAAAACTCTTAGAAGTGATCAAGGAATACAGCAGCGTCTCAGGTTACAAAATCAACATTCATATATCGGTAGCCTTTATATATGCCAACAATAGTCAAGCTGAAAAAACAGTTAAGGACTCTATTCCATTCACAGAAGTGCCAAAGAAGATGAAATACTTGGGAGTTTATCTAACAAAAGACATGAAAGATCTCTATAAAGATCACTATGAAACTCTAAGAAAAGAAATAGCTGAAAATGTCAACAAATGGAAAAACATACCATGCTTATGGCTGGGAAGAATCAACATTGTTAAAATGTCCATACTACCCAAAGCAATATACAATTTTAATGCAATCTTTATTAAAGCTCCACTGTCATACTTTAAAGATCTTGAAAAAATAATACTTTGTTTTATATGGAATCAGAAGAAACCTCAAATAGCCAAGACATTACTCAGAAATAAAAACAAAGCAGGAGGAATCATGCTACCAGACCTCAGACTATATTATAAATCAATAGTGATCAAAACAGCATGGTACTGGCAAAAAAACAGAGAAGTAGATGTCTGGAACAGAGTAGAGAACCAAGAGATGAATCCAGCTACTTACCGTTATTTGATCTTTGACAAGCCAATTAAAACATTCAGTGGGGAAAAGATTCCCTATTTAACAAATGGTGCCGGGTGAACTGGCTGGCAACCTGTAGAAGACTGAAACTGGACCCACACCTTTCACCATTAACTAAGATAGACTCTCACTGGATTAAAGATTTAAACTTAAGACATGAAACTATAAAAATACTAGAAGAGAGTGCAGGGAAAACCCTTGAAGAAATCAGTCAGGGCGAGTATTTTATGAGGAGGACACCCCAGGCAATTGAAGCAGCTTCAAAAATACACTACTGGGACCTGATCAAACTAAAAAGCTTCTGCACAGCCAGGAACACAGTAAGTAAAGCAAGCAAACAGCCCTCAGAATGGAAGAAGATATTTGCAGGTTATGTCTCCGACAAAGGTTTAATAACCAGAATCCACAGAGAACTCAAACGTATAAGCAAGAAAAGAACAAGTGATCCCATCACAGGCTGGGCAAGGGACTTGAAGAGAAACTTCTCTGAAGAAGACAGGCACACGGCCTACAGACATATGAAAAAATGCTCATCATCTTTAATCATCAGAGAAATGCAAATCAAAACTACCTTGAGGTACCATCTAACTCCAGTAAGATTAGCCCATATCACAAAATCCCAAGACCAGAGATGTTGGTGTGGATGTGAAGAAAAAGGAACACTTCTACACTGCTGGTGGGATTGCAAATTAATACATTCCTTTTGGGAATATGTTTGGAGAACACTTAGAGATCTAAAAATAGATCTGCTATTCAATCCTATAATGCCTCTACTAGGTATATACCCAGAAGAGCAAAAATCACATTATAACCAAGATATTTGTACCAGAATGTTTATTGCAGCCCAATTCATAATTGCTAAGTCATGGAAAAAGCCCAAGTGCCCATCAATCCATGAATGGATTAATAAATTGTGATATATTTACACCATGGAATATTATGCAGCCTTAAAGAAAGATGGAGATTTTACCTCTTTCATGTTTACATGGATGGAGCTGGAACATATTCTTCTTAGTAAAGCATCTCAAGAATGGAAGAAAAGGTATCCAATGTACTCAGCCCTACTATGAAACTAATTTATGGCTTTCATATGAAAACTATAACCCAGTTAGTTATAACCTAAGAATATGGGGAAGGGGGAGAGAGAGGGGGGAGGATGGGCGGAGGGAGGGTGATTGGTGGGATTATACCTGTGGTGCATCTTACAAGGGTACATGTGAAACTTAGTAAATGTAGAATATAAATGTCTTAACGCAGTAACTAAGAAAATGCCAGGAAGTCTATGTTAACCAGTGTGATGAAAATGTGTCAAACTGTTTATAAAACCAGTGTATGGTGCCCCATGATCGCATTAATGTACACAGCTATGATTTAATGATAAAAAAAAGAAAGAAAAATAAATAAATATTTCCCTGGCAAAAAATAAATAAAATAAAATAAAATATTTAGCTATTAAAAAAATAGAAAAATGCATTTTAGTAGACTAAGTATGAGAAGGAGACTTACTACCCCCCCTATAGATTCCTGATGCATGCTGGCACCCTGAAGGCTCTGAGAAGTAACCTGCCCGCATTGCTCAACATGGCATTCCTCACGCGTATTCTACTCAGAACATTTTTCCCCCCATCTTTATAACACGCCTTGGAAAACCGTCATGTTAGGTCAATCCCAGGGGCTTCGATCAAATTAAGAGCCTGAGGTCGAGTCATATTTTCCCCTCCAAAGTTGGGCCAATTGGCAAGCAATTCAGCACAGGCAATTTCCATACAGAGTTTCTTGTAATGAAAGCTATAAGCTGCAAGAAAGTGTGGGTCTGAAGAACTCCTTCCTTCTATTTCAGAGTCTAAAGTTATGTATACCCAACACATGGTGGGGGGGAGGGTCTAGCAACAAGCATTTCGTATGTCATCGAAATTTTTTTTCAGTTCAATAAACAGATTATGTCAGTTTCCTTGCCACAACTTGGAAAAATGCAAAAATAAAGTGATTACTAGTCACTCCCTAAAACGCTACAGAGCTAGAAAAGATGTGGACCAGAGAACGGAATGCTGGTGGTTGGAAATTGCCCTGGAGTGGCTGAACTCTGCTCTCGCCCGTACTTGAACTGTAGGCCGGAGGAGCTGCCAGTTTCCATTCCAACACGGCTGCCTCTCTGGTTTTCCAAACCAGACTCCAGCTCAGGCTTCTCGGGCTTTGTCGCCTCCCTCCTAGCTCAGAGCTTCCATGGCTCTTACCTAGACACTGCTGGTAACACCCAGGTGGTCTCCCTGCCCTCCTCTCTCACATCTCAGCTACCCTGCACCCTCCTGTAGGATAATCTTCCTGGTAACTGAAAGCTCCAGTCACTCCCAAGCTCAGAAGCTGGAGTGGCTCCCTTCTTAGCCAGGTATTTAAATTTTCTGCAAGTTAAATGAAAACTTTTCAACTCTTTTGCCAAGACCCAAGTGAACACCTCCACAAGCTGAATGTGCCATTTCCAACCTGGGTCCTCAAATTCTGAAAGCACTGCCCAGCCGGTGCCGTGTGTGGGCAGCATGTCAGTACACCCATCTTTTAGACCCAGCTACAGCCCTGGCCCCGCCATGCTGGAGGAGTCCCTTCGGGAGTGCCCTAGCAGAAGAATCTCACCCTGTCCTGATTGCTGACAGTGCCTTGCAGTACTTGCTTTATAACTCTTACCACTTTCTTCATCATATTTATTTACCTGCGTATATTATCTCCCATACTATATGTAAGACCGCAGAATAGGGGAGCTTTGCCTAGTTTCATTTTCCATTCCCCTCTTTAACCTATTTCCTATATATGCCTCAAAATATAGGAAAAACCCTCGTGTTAGTGAAAGTAAGTCATAAAAATGTGTGGTTTGTCCACATCCCCCTAAAATCTACTTGTAATTGTTCTAAAACGTATATACCAGCTATCTCTTTGGAAATCCTCAGTGCCCAAGAAAATAAAATCTAATATTACAGAACAAATCTGTATTCCCTCTGATCAAATGTATTCACCTAGGGATAAGCAAAAATGAATCTGTGTGCCCAGTTGATGATGAGAACAGGAGCTTCTGCTGGACTTTAAACAGTACTGGGAGGGGACTAACCAACTGCAGCAGTGGTACCTCCATGAAACCAGGTAGACTTCAGGGAGACAACAGCCTTTCACTTGAGCACATTTTTTGGATGAAACTGCAGCGATTCATTGATGCTTAAGAAAGACTTCCTGCCTTCCTAGTTCTGGATCTTTCGTGAGATTTGCAAGGACCTCAGGCATTAAAATCCACCTTCCTGGAGCAGTTCAGCTGTGAATTACAGGTGCATGAACATGGTGGGAAGAGGGAAAATGAGAGGTATAAAGTGGTGGCCACCCCCAGTGAGCTGTATTTTACAATAGGATAACTTTTGGCGAGAAACAAAGCATTTGCATTTCAGACGTGTGGAAATCTCAGTTCACTATTATAAATTTTTTGGAGTAGTCTCTAGAATGAATAGTTTGTCTTATTCCTTGTCACCTAATTGAGGAATAGGGTGTTCCAAATTTTGGTGTAGTTAGCTTCATCTCTGAAAGGTATTTTTCTCTCTTTTGAAAGCAGTTTCTGCAGTTGACCAGAGTAATTCTCAAATAATAGCTGGTGAAATTCTCTCGTAATCTTCACAGACATGCTTTTCTCCTTTTGTTATTATTCTGTCAATAGCATTTGGCAGGGAGAAATGAGAATTTTGTTCCCCTTTGTTAACAGACATGATTTTACCTTATAAAAAATCCTTGTTTTCCCTGGAACCAAGATGACACTAAGATTTGCAACTTTTTAAAAAGCCACTTATACTGGATAATTGGCCAAGTATGTTTGTGTTTTTCTTTAAAAGATTATATTATTTTCATCACTTAAGTCCATATTTCTCTCTCTCTCTTTTTTTTTAGAGACAGAGTCTCACTTTGTCACCCTTTGGTAGAGTGCCATGGCATCACAGCTCACAGCAACCTCCAGCTCTTGGGCTCAGGCAGTTCTCTTGCCTCAGCCTCCCAAGTAGCTGGGACTACAGGCACCAGCCACAACGCCTGGCTATGTTTTTGTTGCAGTTTGGCTGGGGCCGGGTTTGAACCCGCCACCCTCAGTATTTGGGGCCAGCGCCCTACCCACTGAGCCACAGGTGCCGCTCTATCCAAGTAAGATTTTAAAATTTAGGCCAGCACAAAAGCAATGATTTAAGCCCACTTTATTTTTATGATAAGCTATATCATTACACTATTTAAGGCACTGATCACACAGAAAATTATGCAAGAACATAATATAGGATGTATTTACATTTTTGTTGATTTTTGTCTCCTTTTAGAAAATGCTTTGAGCAAACTTTCTATCATGAGACAAATTGGTAAACAATTGATTTAACAAATTTTCAACCACCTTAATATCTAACCAACATTGATTTCAGGGATGAGCATTATGAAGGTGAGGGTTGTCAGCAATTTTTGTCTTATCTGCTGAAAATAGTAAGATTCTAATTTGCCACTTTTCTTTTTCTGCACATAATGTTCCCTGGTTTCACAGGTAGGTAGCCTACGTAGTCACATGAGGTCCTGTGATCAGAAGGAATCCCCTCTTGTTTGATGCTCTGCTGTTGCTGACTTGAAAATCTTACTAATTTTTGAGCTTGTGTTTTATATGTGAAGTTTGTAGTTCTAATTTTCATTTCCTTAATGACTAGCAACGTTGAATCTTTTCATATGTTCACTTGCTATCCTTATATCTTCTTTAGTTAAGCATCTGTTCAGATCTTTTACCCATTTTTTTTTCAAAAGTAGGCTGTTTGCTTCCTTATCACTGAGTTTTAAGTGTTCTTTATACATTCTGTATACAAGTTCTTTTTCAGACATATGATTTGCAAGCAAATCCTTCTGGCTTGGGGCTTGTCTTTTTATTGTCTTTGCATTTCTAGGTATCTTTCATACCGTGAAAGTTCTCAATTTTGATAAATTTGTCTCTTTAAGTCATATCTAAAAACTCATTGCCTAATTCAAGGTCATGCAGATTTTCTTTTCTGTTATTTTTTAGAAGTTTTATAGTTTTATGTTTAGCATTTAGGGCATAATTCGTGGTTTTATATTTTAAAAGTTCTGAGTTATGATATATTAAAGTTCTTTTTTTAACACATTGTTGAAACTACTATTACTAATTCTCCGTTGAATTATCTTAGCACCTTTGTCATTAAATTAAATTCATTAACAGTGTTGTTTGGCTCTTCTAGTCCCTATGTCTTTCCATGTACATTTTAGGATCAGCTTATTAATATGTACAAAAACGCTTGCTGGGATTTTGATTAAAATTGTGTTGGATCTCCACATGAAAATGGATAGAATTGAAATCTTAACAATATTGATTCTTCCTTTCCATGAACATGGTATATTTTTTTCATTCATTTAGGTCTTCCTTCATTTCTCTCTTCAGTGCTTTGTAGTTTAGCATACTAATTTTCTGCACATAATTTGTTAGATTTATACCGAATTCATTTTGGGGGGTCTTATATAGCAGAAATTTATTTTTCCTAGTTTTTGGAGTCTGGGAAGTCCAAAACCAAGGTGCCAGCCAATTGGTTCCTGGTGACACCTCTTCCTTATACCTTACTTAATTATTTCTTTTAGTGCTATTGCAGCCATTTTTAAAATTCAAGTTCCAATTGTTCATTATTGGCATATAAGAATATACCTGACTTTCATACGGCAAAATTTTATACTGCAACCTTGATTACTTCCTAGTTATTGAAATATTTTTGTAGATTTTTTTAGGGATTTACTATATAAATAACTATATCATATCCAGATAGAGATATTTTTTATTTCTTCCTTTTTTTTACTTGCTTTGTATACTGTATAGAACTTCTGGTACAAAGTTGGATGGGAGTGCTGAGAGAAAACATCCTTGCCTTGCTAATTTGAGGAAATAGATTTCAATCTCCAACTATTTTTTTTTTTTTTTTTGTAGAGACAGAGTCTCACTGTATAGCCCTTGGTAGAGTGCCATGGCATCACACAGCTCACAGCAGCCTCTAACTCTTGGGCTTACGTGATTCTCTTGCCTCAGCCTCCCGAGCAGCTGGGACTACAGGCGCCCGCCACAACGCCCGGCTATTTTTTTGTTGCAGTTTGGCCGGGGCTGGGTTTGAACTCGCCACCCTCGGCATATGGGGCCGGCGCCCTACTCACTGAGCCACAGGCGCTGCCCTCAGTCTCCAACTATTAAGTATGATGGCAAAGGTAGGTTTTTCATAGATGCCCTTCATAAACTTAAGAAAGTTTGCTTGTATTCATGGTTTGCGGAGAGTTTATATCATGAACACCTGAAGTCAATTTTACCTGTACATAGTAATAACAATTAGAAAAAGAAATTTTAGAAATTACCATTCACAATAGCATCAAAACCCCTCAAATACTTAGGGATAAATTTAACAAAAGATATACAAAACCCATACACTAAAAACTATAAAATACCAATGTGAGAAACTAAAAATACCTAAATAAAAAGAGAGATGTATTATGTTGTAAATTGGAAGACTCAATGTTATTAAGATATAAGTCTCCTCCAATTGACTTTTCCCAATTGTCAAATTGGTCTCTATATACTCAACACAGTCTCCATCAATATCCCATCTGGGTTTTGTTTAGTCTTTTGTTTTTATTTTTGTTTTTTAGTAGAAACCAATAAGCTTTTCCTAAAATTTATAGGGAAATGCAAAAGACTTAGGATAGCAAAAGTTACAATAATCAAAATGGTATGTAATTTGTGTTTTACATAGGTAAACATATAAATCAATGCAACAAAAGAATTTATACATAGATGGAGAGATGGATGGATGAATATATATATATACAAAGATATATATATCAAGACATAAAGAAAGAATAGATACATATATACATATATATTAAGATATACACAGAGGTATTTTGCTATGTATAATGCATACTTTTTGCTCAAATTTTTGAAAAAAACATAAGGATGCACCTTATGCATGGGTAGTATGATGTATGTATATAAATGTTTATAATTATTTTATTAATACTTAAATGTTAAAAGGGTAACTCTAGAAAGCAATAATAGTATGCAAAAATAATACCCTGGACTATGGTAATCAGTTTTGTTGAACTCATGATGAACTTGCAATGAGAGCACTTCAGCCAATGAAGAGCAAGGCATTTCACTTCATACACTTTATGTGGGAGCTAGCACTCTGCCTGATAGCTTTATAAAAATTGCTGAAATATCCCTTGGAAAATGTTGAAATGGTTTTCATATACTGTAAGCTTTAAGCCTTGAATTTGAATTAAAAAATTAAAATGAAATTTTTTTTGTCCTGAAAGTTTGGACCAAAATGTGAGGGCACATTATACACAGCAAAATATAGGGTGTGTGTGTGTGTGTGTGTGAAATTGGAGAATTAAGTTCACAGACCCATCCCAGAAAAAGTGCTACATACCTCACTACCGAATAATTACTATTGTCACCTTCAAAGTATTCTCCTTGGCCATCTGGGGGTGTATAGCTTCTTAAGGGGAGTACCTCAAAGGTGACCATAGTGATATTCAGCAATGAGGTAGTAGCACTTTTTCTAGAATAAGTTCAAGAACTTAATTGTCAGGCTTCATGTGTGTATGTGTGTGTGTATAGATATATAGGTATATGTATGTGTGTGTATAAATATATAGGTATATGTGTGTGTATAGATATATAGGTATATGTTTGTGTGTGTGTGTGTATATATATATAGAGAGAGAGAGAGAAAAGTATAGTTAATAGTTTTTTGACAAAGTTTAAGGTAATTCAGTGAGGGAAAAGATCATCTTTTTCAACAAATGGTGCTGGTACAACTGAGCACCCATGTGGTAAAGTAATTACTCTGGCTGCAGAGTAGAGAAAGGATTACAAGGGTCAAGAGCAGATGTGGGAACACCAATTATAAAGCTATTACTTACGGGAGGAATAACGGTAGCTTTGTCTTCAATCTAGTAACTTTACTTCTAAAAATTTATTTTAGAGATATAAAAAATTGACAATAACCTAATGTCTATCAATAAAAACTACTTAAATTATAGTTTACTTCTATCGCTTCTTGGCCTTTTGGCTAAGATCAAGTATAGTTTACTTCTATAATAGGATAATATGTAACTGTTTAAGGAATGAAAAAGCTCTTTATTTTGATGGAATGAGCACCAAGATAAAATTCTTTAATTAAGAAAAAAATCCCAAGATGCCTAATGGAGTAATAGGCTACACTAGTCTGTTGCTGGAAGGACACATGAGGACTTAGTCACCCAAGTTGCCTGGAGGAGAGTCACAGGTCAAGGGTGCTGGCGTGGAGGAAGCCTTACTCATCACGGCATACCGCTCCATACCGCTTGAATTTCAGGTTTGATACCTTGGTATTAGCAATTACAATATATACTAAAAATTAAAATTGTATTCGAAAACAAAGAATTAATAATAAATAGGACTAGGGTGACGGCTGTGAAGATGGAGAAGGAAGAATCAACTGCAAATGCAAGTGAACAGGTGGTGAAGTGAACTGGACACACGGCTGTAGGAGAGGGTAGAGCCCAGGATGATTGCAGGGGTGTGGGGGGTTTGCCATGTGGAACTACATGGTGAAACAGAGAATTCAAGTTTGGTGTGTTTGGGGGTAGGGGGGCAGCAATAGTGGAAAGGGGTGGGGAAGGACAAGATGGGGAGGAAAGGCTGGGTGTGCTGGCTCACGCCTATAATCCCAGCACTCTGAGAGGCAGAGGTGGGTGGATCACTTGAGCTCAGGAGTTCAAGACCAGTTTGAGCAAGAGTGAGACTTCATCTCTAAAAGAAAAAAAATAGCCGGCATTGTGGCGGCCACCTGTAGTCCCAGCTACTTGGGAGGCTGAGGCAAGAGTATTGCTTAAGCCCAAGAGTTTGAGGTTGCTGTGAGCTATGATGCCACCACACTCTACTTGGGGCAAGAAAGTGAGACTCTGCCTCAAAAAAAAAAAAAAGTCATGAAAATGGATGTGTCTAGAGATAATGCTGAGGAGATAGTTCAATGCTCAGACAGCCCCAGAGCTCAGGGGAAAGACTTAGGCTGGACAAGCTAAGTGGAAGGTCTGGGTGAATAGGTGGAAACCGACGCCAAGCTGAAGCGGATATAATGACCTACAGCCAGAAGAGGATTTTTATCCTAGAAAAAGTTTTCAAATAAGCAGAACTAAAAACTCACTTTGGTCACTAAATATCAAGCATGTAACAGAAATGTTCACAGAAAGCCTTGCTTTAGCAAGTAATAACTCAGTATAATAGCTAAGATAAATTATTGCTCAAATGTATGTTCAGCATGAATTGAATGAAGTCACTTGCATTGGTAATGACTAAAAAGAAAACAGCTAGAAGTTGAGAACGTTTTATCAAAATGTTGAGGTTTAGATGATAGGTTGTTTATTAAGAGCTATGTGTTAAAGAGCTACCTGATTGTAGGGTCTTACCATTTGCATAGAAGAGGGCAGAGGTGTCTCTGTTCTCTGAATCAGGAAGCTGTGCATCTACTGATGTGATGGCCTGAACATTCAAGGACATGTTAAAAAGGAGGGACTCAGGGACCCAAATAACCTTGACTCATCTGTATTTTAAGCAGACCTATCTAGCTATACTTCTTACCTACAGCAAGCCATGGGGAGCAAGGGTGGTATGTGGAGTGGAACCAGCAGGTGGTCCCCAAGTCCTTTATTTCCTGTGGCTGGGAATAATGGGGACATTTCTCAAACTCTCCACCTTTTTGTTCTCACAGCCCAACTTCACAGGTGTGCCTGAGGAAGCTTCTTAACTGCTCCTCCTCAGCACGGCAATGAGGGGTTTAAATTCTCTGATTAGCACTTCCCTCACAACTCAGAGACTCAGTGCCTCTGGAGGCTTTTTCTTTCCCCATCCTTGCCTTGCTACCTGCTCTCCCTGCCAACATCTTTTACCCTTGGAAAGGGCGACTCTCCATGGTGTATGGCAGGGAACAGTTCTGCCCGGTGGTTCCAAGTGAGCGGTTCCCCCACATCTGGAAGTTGCTTTGTTTGAACAACAAGGCAAATATTTCCTGAGAAATGAGATGGGTGACCTCCAAAGGGGGGTGTATGATGAGTCCTGTCCACTCACAGGGACCGCCTGTTGCATGGACCAAATGTATTGCTTGGGAACCAACAACACTGCTGCCAGCAAAGTCCCCTTAACACACACACACACACACACACACACACACACACACACACACACACACACACGCACACACAAAGGGCAGCGCCTGTGGCTCAGTGAGTAGGGCGCCGGCCCCATATACCGAGGGTGGCGAGTTCGAACCGGGCCCCGGCCAAACTGCAACAAAAAAATAGCCGGGCATTGTGGGGGGCGCCTGTGGTCCCAGCTGCTCAGGAGGCTGAGGCGGGAGAATCACGGAAGCCCAAGAGCTGGAGGTTGCTGTGAGTCTTGTGACGTCATGGCACTCTACCCCAGGGCGGTAAAGTGAGACTCTGTCTCTAGGGAAAAAAAAAAACCCAAAGTCCCCTTAACAGTGTGTCCTAACAGTTTTGCTACACTCTGCTGGCTGGGTGGGTGGGGATTGGGGAATATGAAAATTAAACCTCATTCTATGTCACTGATGCCCTCATTAGATCCGAAACATTAATTCCAGACCCTAATCATCATTTGCTAGTTTTCAATATTACTTAAACCACCGCTTCAAACCTCAGTTCTTCAGATAAAAACTATCATGTAAGATAAATAAATGAACAAATAAATATTCATGTCTCATCCAGGGTACTGTGGCAAATTAAAACAAAGATTCCAAGATACAAAGAACTTGAGGTTTTATCTGAGTTGCTACTGTACCTAAAGTGTGTAGGGATAATATTAATATGTTAATATTTGCTTCTTGAGGTTAGAAAGGTTTAACTAATGACTTATGTGTATCTTCCCGAGATGACCAGGAGAGGGCGCTCAGGCCAACCGTGCCTGTTTCACCGGTGGTGCTTTGTCGGGGGAACAGGGCGGGAGTGTGTGTGGCTGGGGAGAAACTATGGGCGTGTTTTACCGGGTGGGGTTAGAACGACGGTCTCAGGATTCCTTTGACATTTTATTAGCCTCTCTTGTTTTGAAAGACTGAAAAAATAACAAGAGGCGTGAAATAGGAAGAGAGGGCTTAGGAAGGAAAAGCACGGAATGGTTTGAAGTGGGTTCTGCGGGTAGAGGCTGAGCCAGGTGCTTCCCCTGAATTGTTCTCAGCCCCGAACACTGACTCGCGGTTGCAAGCTCGGCAAGGGTAAGTGGGGGCCTGAGAAGTCGTCTTCAAGCCAGAATACAGACTCAAATTTTTCCAGAGCCACACTCCACTCCCCAAAAGACCCGGATGACAGGGGCCTGTCTAGAATACACACAGGTCCTCAAGGAGGAAACAGGTGAACGATGTCAAGCAGACGGCAGGAAGTGCACTGCACGCTGTCCAGTGTTTGTGGTCATATTTCTCATCAGATGTGTATTATTTAATAGAAATAAACGTCCCGACCCCCGAGGAGTTACTGCCTTTTCAAACCGTGGCAGCTTACATGGAAGACAGGAGGAATGAAGTTGCCGTGGCTGAAAGAAACACGTTTAGGAAGTAAATGAAGAGAAAACTCAATGTCCCAACAACCAGTGTCTTGCTGATTAAGCACAAGCCCCAGCGACTTTCTGGTCAGGGAGAAAAGTCGGCCATCTTCTTAAATGCAAGGAGGGTCTGTGTTGGGAGCAGCACTCCCCTGCTCTGACCCGAGCATTGGTGTGACCTAAGCACCTGTTTGGTGGAGGCCTTCAGTCCCAGCAGGTGTTTGAGCAAATGTGAGTTTAGGCATAATTTGTTAAAGTCATCTTATAACAAATAGAAAGGTTAATGACAAATAGAGAGTCCGCTCTGTGCCAGGCCCCGTCCTAAGTGCTGGTATGCACAACCCTGTTCTCAGGACCCCTGTCTGTGTGGACACACAGGCAGCAAAAGACACAGGGCTCTGGGTTGCCCCATGCTGGATCGCAGCTGCCAGAATTCCCGCTGTGCGCACGTTGCTCAGCCCCTGGGGACCTACCTTTTTATCCATCAGCTGCAATTATGGTCTGTCCCATTGGTGGGTTCAACGAGTGGAAGTCCTGGAGGAAGGTTTCAAGGGCAGAGCTTACAGCTCTGGGCTTCCCACAACCATTACATAGAATAAGCTGGAAGCAAGTCCTTTCATTGTCAAGGAAAATGTCTTCCCCAGTGGTGCGTTCATGGAGTATAATTTTGTCCTTTTTTTCCATAATGCGCTTCAAAGCATCTTCCTTAGGCCTCTTAACATGCCGGGGAAGAGGTAGAACAGCAGCTATGTCCTCCCCAGTTCAAATGCTGGGGATGGTGCCACATGGCTAGTGCTCAACCTCCGGAGAGCGGGGCTCCAATCTCTGAGTCTAACGGCCCACACTCTCTGCTCTAAGCTGTTCTGGAACCGGGGTCAGGGACTGCCATGGTAAGGGGACAACTGTGTATAAAATGAGGGTGCAGATGAGAGGCAAGAGGTGGCAGTCCTGGAGGAAGGGGAATATGGAGAGCTCTTGTGTGCACTCAATGCTCGATGGGAAAGAGCACAGGCCTTCAGCCTACAGGTTTGGCTAAATGGGTTTTTAAAAGTTCCATAAGTACCTTATTTCGTGTGCTAGAATCTTCTGTTGGCCCCTCAGGATTCGCCCCTCATCCTTTTCCACCATATTCTGCCTAAGAAGTGAACTATGTCAACAGTGTGTCCATGACCTCTGGCTTCTGGTTGGCTTCGGTCAATAGGAAGCTCTTAAAGCAGGTGGGCTGAGGAATGGGGGGGTCAAGTCAGAATATTTTTTTACCTGTTGACCTCCGACTGTGAGTTCCTTAACCCAAGGTTACTGCTCCCATCAAGCCAACCTATGCTATTTTCTCTCCTTCCAGGCTTAGGTGCTTCCTCCCTCCTCGCCACCTATCCTAGGTGGTCATCTGTGTGACTGCTACGGTCCCTGGGACACTGCAGTGTCCTGTGTGCCTCTCCTAAACTATCTTTTCTTGAATGGTCCTACATGGAGGATGGCAGGTTTCCTTGGGGATCCTGTCTAATGCCCTTGGATATTCCAGCTACTTCATTCCTGTCGAGGAGAGTTGACTCATTCACGTTCCATTTTGGGCTCTGCCATTAGTTAACTCAGTAGGCAAGTCATTTAGGTCCTATTGGCCTTGGTTTTCTCATCTTCAAATGAGGGGATAGGCCCTATTTTTAGTCATTGCTGTACTTAATCACTGGGGAGCTTTGTAACAATTAAGCCCAAATCACTAAGAGTGGGACTTGGCCATGAGTTATACCCATAGTTTTCTTATGCTTGACCAGGTCAAGAAAATCTTAAAGGCAACATCTCCTACCAACATCTTTTTCTCCTTAACATCCTTTTCTCCTTATGTTCATTGGCTGTCCATTTATTTTATTTTATTTTTTTGAGACATACTCTTACTTTATTGCCCTGGGTAGAGTGCTGCAGCATCACAGCTCACAGCAACCTCAAACTCTTGGGCTTAAGTGATTCTCTTGCCTCAGCATCACAAATAGCTGGGACTACAGCTGGCAACATCTGGCTATTTTTAGAAATGGGGATCCTGAACTCCTGAGCTCAAGCAATCCACCAGCTTCAGCCTCCCAGAGTGCTAGGATTACAGGCATGAGCCATCACACCTGGCCTTTGCTGCCCATTTATTGACCATGGAGAGAAGGCAAACTTTACCCCTACCCTGTTAGGGTGCCTGGCTATGCCTGAGTATTAAACTGCAGGAGAAAAGAATACAAATATAATATAAGCTTTACCTGACATGAGGACCTTCATAAGGAAATAAAGACCCAAAGGTGCAGTTAGAGTTGAACATTTATATACTGAATTGGAATTTTAGAAAAATAACTAACCTATTTTTTTGGTGGGGGGAGGCTAAAGCAAGATAAGAATTATTTTAATGAGGGCGGCGCCTGTGGCTTAGTCGGTAAGGCCCCGGCCCCATATACCGAGGGTGGCGGGTTCAAACCCGGCCCCAGCTGAACTGCAACCAAAAAATAGCCGGGCGTTGTGGCGGGCGCCTGTAGTCCCAGCTACTCGGGAGGCTGAGGCAAGAGAATCGCTTAAGCCCAGGAGTTGGAGGTTGCTGTGAGCTGTGTGATGCCATGGCACTCTACCGAGGGCCATAAAGTGAGACTCCGTCTCTACAAAAAAAAAAAAAAAAAGAATTATTTTAACAAGGTCTGTTTGTAGAGAATTCTCTGAACTATTACTCCCATTGAAGAATGTCCCTTTTCTCCTGGTACAGGGAAGGCATTTTTCACATGGGAGTTTTAAATCTCTCTCTCTCTCCTTTCTTTTTTTTTAGAAGAAAAGGGGAAATTAGAATGCCCTCCTTGCATCTGTTGTTTTTCAAGCGTCTTTAGCTCAAAATAATCCTTTTCCCAAAGTGTTCTACTTTGGGGTGGCATATCCTGCCAACCTCTTCACAGCTGTGTCAGGCATAGTATTAGACATTTGGTCCCTATGCAGGATGGAGTGAGGAAGAGAAGGAGGCATGTCATGAAGTCATGGGTGCTGGGACAGTGCCTTTGGGAGGAAGGGCTTTAAAAGAAAGCTATGGAAGAAAAAAGACGTCAGAAAGCAATCTACAAGCTAAGCTTCTAGAAATCAGCAAACGGAGAGGCGAATTTGCAGACAAAACTGGACTCACCTGGGACGTGGGTGGAGCGTGGGATGGGTTCAGGGAAGCAGACGGGGGGGGGGGGGGCTGGAATGTGAGGCTGGACCCAGATTCCAGGAGGGCCTGGGGGCAGAGGGAGAAGCACCATCATTCAGAGGCTGCCGGCCCAAGCCCAGGTGGGGAGGGTGAGAGCACCTCAGAGAGCCTGAGGGGAAGGAGGAGGGAGAGGGGCACGGGCCTGGCCCATAGTTTGGCAAGAGGAAGGAGCTGGTGCCTGTGGGAGTGCAGCAGATGAGGGGAGGGGAGCACCTCTACGGCACACCCCCACCGAGAATGCCATGTCGATTGGGCCCTTCTGCCCTGAGTATGTCGGCCGTGGACAGACTGGATTTAAAAAATGCCCTCTGGTGCCTTTTAAAATTTGCCATGGGAGATTTCTCCCATGGGGGGTGGAGGGGTTTCCCCTTTCCACACTGGGCTACCACCACACTGGACAGCTGCCTCCCCTGCGCTCCAAGGCAGAGGCGTAGCTGCAGGAGCCTGAAGGAACATAGTGGCAGGGAAGGATGTAGCCAGGACCAGGAGGGAGGGGTCCGCTATCTACACTTGGTTCCCCAGAGATGAATTAAGTAATGGCTTCTCCCTCACCTCAGTTCTCACCCCCTGGGAGGAATGCATCATTGGAACAGTCTCGGTCAGCCCCAACCAGGACAATCACCTGGCCCCCTGTCAGCCAGCAGATACCACAGGAGAGTCTGCCAGCTCCAGAGGCCCCACCTGCTTCCCTTCTCCCCCTGAGATCCGACTGGTTTATTTATCCATTCATTCATGTATTCATTAAATCATTCACGAAATATTAACTAAGGCCACTCAGGCCAAGATGTAGTAGGAGCTGTGCTAACTTGGAGTGAAAGGCTGTTTACAAGAAAAATACATCATCCAGACCAGACTTCACTACTGCGTGAAAGTAGAATTGAGTGGTGAGCCCCTAAGCAGAGTGGGAAAAACATGAGTGAAACTCTTCATCCAGCCTGCCTAATTAAGTACGGTTACACGGGAAGGCACAGCATTTCTTAGGGGCCACTGCTCAGCCAAAGACTTGATAACCCACAAAAAAACGTTTGGGCCATTGCTTGTTCATGAGACCATTAGACCTTGGCTCATTCATTTCCTATGATGATGCTATTTTGTTATTGCAGTTTTAAATGTGAAAATACATACCCAGAAAGTAAACTTATATAACAGAAAGAAATAAAGTGAATAATCAAAGATAATATTTTTCCTTAATTTTTAAACATTTCACGAAAGAGAACCATGCTTTTCAACTGCAGCATCATTAGAAAACTGATTCAGTATTTTCCCCCTGTGTGGATGTTGCTCAGATTCTGGGCACAGAATCCGTATCAGGCAGGACAGGCTTCAGAGAGACACCGAGAAACCCAGGGCTAAGGGTTGGAGCTTCAGGAGGCATCATCCCCACACAGTGTGGTTTTCTTCTCTCCAGCTAGAGGTGTTTGCAGGTTCCTTCAAACCCTGGATTTCTATTCTTCCAACTGAAGCAGATTAATCCACTCTACTGCCTGGCAGGTCATTACATAATCGCAGCTGTGGTCTCCCCAGCCACAGACGACAGAGAGAGGCCAGAACTCAAGCAGGGGTGACAGCCTGTGCTCACTGCCCGCTTCTCTCTCGCCATAGGCGGAAATTCCCCATAAATAGTCCCTGAACTCTGGGATAAGAATGAGAGAGTTGCATTTGGAACTGTCAAGAGCATGGTGGTGTTTGTGTTTGAACTTGATCTTTCCATGGAGAAATGATTTTGGACAACTCACCCTTCCAATTCTTTCACTGGAGAGGACAAGATGGTATCTCAGAGAACAGTGGCACCCACCCTGTCAGTCCCGGGTTTTGTACCCACTGACAGGTGAGGGCGTGCCTTGGTTTTCCACCCGAAGAGCCAGCCCTTAATAACCACCTGTCTCTTCCACAGCATGTGTTGATAACCTCAAAGCATGAAGCAGCCCTTCCATACACAGGTTCAGACTTCCACTCACTGTGGCATGTTCCTCTTTGAGTTAGGGAACAATTTTTTTAATTAAAATATGTTTAGAGTTTATTCTTTTCTTGGAATTTTCCTGTGTTGAAAGGAAAACTTCTAAGAGGTTCCTCATTGATTTATTTCATCAAGCTGTGGGCCTATGACAGAGCACACTGATTCTAATCCTACCAGACTAAGTGCTTCATGATGGTTGAAAGCATAGGTCAGCAAGCTTTTCTCCATGGGACAACCAGAAAATATTGTAAGCTTTGTGGGCTAAGTGGTCTGTGCCACTGTTGCTCAACTTTGCTGTTATAGCATAAAAGAAGCCGCAGACAATATACCAAGGGACAGGTGTGGCTGCGTTCCAAAAAAACTTCATTCCTGAACACTAAAATTAGAATTTCATCAAGTGTTCATGTGTCGAAAAGTATTCTTCCTTTGATCCCCTGTACCCCAACCCTTAAAAAATGTAAAAACCAGGCTCGGCACCTGTGGCTCAAGTGGCTAAGGCATCAGCCACATACACCTGAGCTGGCGGGTTCAAATCCAGCCCGGGCCCGCCAAACAACAATGACAACTACAACCAAAAAATAGCCGGGCCTTGTGGCGGGTGCCTGTAGCAAGAGAATCGCTTGAGCCAAGGAGTTTGAGGTTGCTCTGAGCTGTGATGCCACGACACTCTACCCAAGGCAACAGCTTGAGGCTCTGTCTCAAAAAAAATAAAATGTAAAAACCAGGGATTGCTGTGCTCTCACCTAATGGACACAATGTAAGGGTAAATGGCACACCCCCCTGGTGAAGGACTCAACTACAACTTGAACTTTACCTAACAAATGCAAACAACATAACCTGATCATTTGTACCCTTCTATTAATCTGAAATTAAAAAAAAATCAATGAGGCGAGCACAAAATGTAGAAGTAATGAAAATTTTGGATGAATTATAACAAAATGTTACAAGAAATACTTACCGTGTGGCTCTCTCTCCATCGTGGTACCTGTGATCAGTCCCATTTGTCACCATGTCCTCTCACAAGACTCAGAATCAAGCAGTTTCTGGCCAAGAAACAAAAGCTGGTAATAAACTCAGGTACAACTTGAAGAGGAGACACTGGCGCAGAACCAAGCTGGGTCTATAAGGAATTACCCATGAGATGGCACGTACTGATGTTGTGTCAGGGTCACGATCGTCTTACCACATCAAGCTTAAAATATCAGCGGTTGGATAGACAGCCACACTTCACTGGGAAAATGAGTTTTGTCTTTGTTTATATGCTCTTCACTAATAATCTGGTGCCATAATAAATAGGTGAGACGTTTTGTTTGAAAAAAAAATAATTACCATGTGGTGAGATTATTGGTGATTTACATTTTTTGTATATTTCTATATACTTACCTCCTTTATTCTTCTTTAATATTCCCTGAAAAATGAATACATTTTATATTATTTTTATAATAAGAAAAAGCAATTACATATACATATTTTAATGTAAAATCCATTCTTGCAGGACAAACAAATATAAGAGGCAGATGTAGCCTGTGGGACATAGTTTGCCAACTCTGGTTTAAATATTTGGCACCAGGAGTTAAATACAATTCTCTTGTGGCTTTAAAGTCATTATGGCTTGGCACTTCTAAACCTGTACCAGGGCCAGGGCTTATTCACATTTGTCATAGCTCAGGGCCCCACTCGAGTGCCCAGGGATTTATTCTTATTGACTAAAATAAAAATAAATGCCTCCCTCTGCTTGGGCTCACTAGACACACACACACACACACATCCCTCAGAGGCCCTGAAGTCTCTTCAGCCCAGCAACCCCAGAGCCCCTGAGATGGGCTACTCCAAACACCTTCAGGCAGAGAGTTACTAAACTGCGGTTGTAATTACATTTCCAGTGACTGTGTGAGAATTTCAATAGTTCTTCAGAGTCACTATGTGGTAATAAGTCTTTTTATTATTATTTTCATTATTGTTATGGGTATGTCGTGGTCTTTTTGGAAGTTTGATTAATTGTTTCTGATGAAGGATGAAGTTGATCTTTTCATATGTTTACTGAGCATTTGGATATTCTCTTTTGTGTTTTTCGTCTATTTCCTATTAATTTGTACATGTCGAGTGAGAGAGGGGGTAGGGACCCTGTGTCAGTGAAATATGTGGCAAATTATTTTTCTTGCTCTGCCTCCATTGGCCTTTCTCACTCTTAATGGTACCTTGTGTTGGAATGAAGTTTCTAATTTAATGTAGTACTGTTTGTTGATCTTTTCCTTTGTGGATAGTATTTTCTGTGTCTGGATTAAGAATTTTTCCTTATCCCAGATTCATGAATATATTCTCAGATATTATTCTTCTAGAATCTTTATGGTTGTTACCTTAGGAGTTAATTTTTGTGTATGAGATGATGTAAGAGTCAGGTTGAGGTTTTGGGGGGGAGGTTGTTTTGTTTTGTTTTCTTTTTCTTCTCTTTTTGAGACAGAGTCTCACTCAGTTGCCCTGGGTAGAGTGCTGTGATGTCATAGCTCACAGCAACCTCAAACTCCTGAGCTCAGGCTATCTACCTACCTCAGCCTCCCAGACTGCTAGGATTACAGGTGTAAGCACTGGACCTGCTGTGGATTTTTTTTTTCCATATAAAAATTCGACTGACCCAGCACCATTTATAAAAAGATTATCCTTCCCACTCCTTCCTAAACATCTATGACACTTTGCATAGTGTTTGCATGTCTTTGTATCACTATTACGTTGTCTTAATCACACTCACTTAACTATAGGTCTTGATATCTGATAATGAAAATTTTCCAACTTTGTTATTTTGTATTTTCCAACTGTTTATTTCCCATGTATTTCCATAGATGTTAGATTCAGCTTCTCAGTTTACAAACACATGCACACACACCTCTTCTGAGTGATTGCATAACATTAAATCTATAAATTCAGGAGAAATTGACATCTTTACTAATTGAGATTTCCTATCTATTAATATGGTATGTCCTGACATTTAACAAGGTCTTTTTTAGATTCTCTTCAAATTTAAAAAATTATATTTGGTTTATCAGCACCCGTAGCACAGTGGTTATGGCGCCAGCCACATGCACCAAGGTTGGCGGATTTGAATATGGCCCAGGCCAGCTGAACAACAATGACAACTGCAACAACAACAAAATAGCTGGGAGTTTGATGGATGCCTATAGTCCCAGCTACTTGGGAAGCTGAGGCAAGAGAAGTGCTTGAGCCCAAGAGTTTGAGGTTGCTGTGAGCTGTGATGCCAGGGCAGTCTACCCTAGGGTGACATAGTGAGACTGTCTCAAAAAAGAAATTGTATTTTTGATGCATCTACAAATGGAATTATTTAAAACATGTATCTTCCAATTGCTCGATACTGGTATATATATATAAGTTCAGTTAATTTTTTATATTGACCTTGTACTCAGAAAATTTTCCAAATTCACATATAAATTCTCATAGTTTGCCTCTAGAATATTTTGGATGTTTTTATTCATAAACATGATTTCTGAATAATATGAATTTTATATCTTTATTTTCAATCTTACCTTTTCTCCCTCCAGTAATGATCATGGCATGCATGACAATGTTAAGTAGAGTTGTTGATATCTTGGTCTCTTTCTCAGTCTTAAGAGGAAAGCTTCGATATTTTAATTATAAAATATGATGCTTGCTATTCTTGTATGTTGGTGCCCACTGAGGCACCCATCACCGTGCCAATTAAAACAGCCAGGACATGATTTGAAGGTACAAGCCTGTAAGAGGTGAGATTCCCATAGGTGCAGGGAGAGCCCCTAGCAACCCCTTTCCTGGCCTTTTATTGAAGCAACAGGTGTGGGGGGTCGAGTACTGGAGCTAAGTGCTTAATGATGGCTAAGTGCTTTTTTTCCATGGGCTCAACTCCCACCCTGCTGCCCCACAAATGTCCAAAGTATAACACCTGCTTGCTAACAAGGGACGGATCTTATCTCATTAATGCCTGCAGCTGCTTGAGGGCTTGTCTCCAGGCTTTAAAACATCTCCATGATGGCTAAGAGATTGTCTCACTCCCAGCGTCTTCCTCAAGAACCGGTGGCCACTTCTATAAGCCTGGTGCTTGGTCTCCTACATTTGAATGTTATACATTTTATTGGGTTAAGGATTTAGCTCCGATTCATAGCTTATTAAGGGTTTTAAAAACCACAAATGAGCATTTATTTCTTATTGTTTTACTTGTAAACAGAACATATATTTGTAAAATTAACCCAAATAAACCTCTTGAGATGAATGCTTAGATCATTGATTGCTAACCTTTCTTCTTTTCTAAAATATTCATTTAAAGCTATATATTTTGAGGGGCCCTTGTAGCTCAAGAGGCTAAGGTGCCAGCCACATACACCAGAGCTGGTGGGTTCAAATCTAGCTGGGCCTGCTAAAAAACAAGGACAACTACAACCAAAAAATAGCCGGGCCTTCTAGTGGGCACCTGTAGTCCCAGCTACTCATGAGGCTGAGGCAAGAGAATCGCTTAAGCCCAGGAGTTGGAGGTTGCTGTGAGCTGTGACAGCATAGCACTCTACCCAGGGCCATAGCTTGAGGCTCTGTCTCAAAAAAAAAAAAAAAAAAAAGGCTGTATATGTCCCTCTAAATTTGACATTAGCCAAATCTCGGAAGTGCTGATATGAATGTTTATTTATTGTTCAGTTCCAAGTACTTTCTAATCTCCACTGTAATTTTGCCTTTGACTATGATTTACACAGACTGGTTTCATTTCCAAAGAGGAAGATATTTTTAAAAATTATTTTGTGGCTTCGAGCTTAGTTGTACTGTTTTTGTATGATTTTAATCTTAAATTTGTTGAAACTTGCTTTGTGTCCCAGCTTACACCCAATGTTGGTAAATGTTTCATTTGTCCTTTTCAAAAGAACACATAATCTTCAGTTATTGATTGCAGTGTTATAAACACGACAACATGATCAAATTTGTTAATGCCTTAGAGCAGTTTGCTGTTGAAAACTTCAGTTTTTGTTTACTTAAAATGTATTTTGTCTTCATTTTGAAGGATAATTCCACTAGATACAGAACTCTATATTGGGAATGATTTTTTTCCCTAGCATTTTGAAAGCATTGCATTCTGGCTTCCATTCTTTCTGTTAGGAAGTCATCTCCCAGCCTTGCTGCTGCTTTGAAGGAAACATGTCTATTCTTCTTCTGGCTGCTTTTAATTTTCTTTATTACTTTTGTTTTAGCAATTTTCCTATGATACTATAGGTGTGTCATTTTTGAAAACTTATCTTATGGTTTATAGCACTTCTTAAATCTGGGGCTTAGTGGGTTTTTTTCCTTTTTTAAAAGATCCTCACTATTGGGTGGCGCCTGTGGCTCAGTCGGTAAGGCGCCAGCCCCATATACCGAGGGTGGCGGGTTCAAACCCGGCCCCGGCCAAACTGCAACCAAAAAATAGCCGGGCGTTGTAGCGGGCGCCTGTAGTCCCAGCTGCTCGGGAGGCTGAGGCAAGAGAATCGCTTAAGCCCAGGAGTTGGAGGTTGCTGTGAGCTGTGTGAGGCCACGGCACTCTACCGAGGGCCATAAAGTGAGACTCTGTCTCTACAAAAAAAAAAAAAAAAGATCCTCACTATCAGCTCTTTCTAGATTGCGTCAACCTCATTCTTTCTCTTTTCCTTTTGGGATGCCAATATGACATAAGGTTAGAACTTTTCACCATGTCCTATAAGCTATGTCCTCTTAAGCTGTGCTCTATATATTCTATTTTTTTTTTAATCTTGAGAGGCAAAGAAGGTGCTTGAATGTGGCTATTTTTGAATCATCTATACTTCAATTTACTAATTCTCATTTCTGCTCTTAAGTCCTCCTATTTACATCTTAGTTTCATTTATTATTGTTTTCAGTTTTAGAGTATCTAATTGATTCTTTTTTATTTTCCAGTTCTCTGATGAATTTCTTTAACTTTTTGTTAAACTTATAGTGGTCATTTCAATCTTCATATCTGATAACTCCAATATCTGTATCTAGAGTGAATCTCTTTATATCGTTGGCTGTTTTCTTGAATTTTATGTTCATTGTTTTCTTTTTGCATGCCTGCGTATTTTTAATTGAATATTAAACATCATGTAAAAATATTCATGGAACTAATCTGAGGATCTGGATGTTATTATCTACCAGAGGGAATTTACTTTTGCTTCTGGCAGGCAGCTTGGGTAGGAGAATATTACTTTGTCTCATAAGGATTAGTTTGATTCAAACCTGGCTTCTCAACTTCTTGCTGCCTGGTTGTTCACTATTGTTCTCAAAATCATTTTTGTTAAATCCAGTTTTTCCAGTTGTCTAGAAATAAAGGGCTCTAGTGGCTGGGTTATATGTAAAAACTGCCTGAAGTGGGAAAAATTGCATTTTAGAATACTGTTTCTAAAATTATATAGAGAAGCAAATATTTCTTTAAAAAATATACTTAAGATGTTGCATTTTTAAAAAAGAGGTATCATTTCTCTGACAAGAAAAGTGAAGGTTTGGAATCTGAGGAAATCATACTATTTACTTGTGAGTTGATACTCTTTACCTAATATTAAAATAAACATTATTTATCATCCAATATTTAGTTCTATTAATGATTCACAAAAAATCATTAAGGAGAAAAAAGTCTAATGATTTCTCTTTCTCTTTACACAGAGTATGTACTTTTAATAAGAAAGAAATTAGAAAAATCATTTTGTACTATCATTTGAAGATTTCATACAATGATAAAAATAAACAGAATTTTTAAAGAACTTTTTAAAATTCGATAAATGAAATTAAGTTTAGAAGCCAGTTTGCTGAGATAAGCAAAAACGTGTTTGTTTCATAGGATTAGGGAAAATTTTTAGTAGGTACTGCAAAGATTCCTAAACTGAATATTTATCAGGAAGTAAGCTCTTAATGCCTGAATTGATTCCAAGCCTCTGGTTTTAACCTGGTGTCCGAGTACTTAGTAATAGAATTTCACATTATGTTATTTTATTGTGTGTGTGTCCAAGGTTTACCTAGTTTATTTTTAAAGAAATGTTTCAAATCAATATGTCCTAAACTGCATTACTAGAATTCTCCTTACTAATAAGGTTGTTGAGGAAAAAGTTCTAAAGAAAAAAGGTCAAGAGTATAGTAACTCACACATCGTTTATATGTTGCTGAGCTGTTACTTGTTTGACTTGGGCATTGGTTAAACAAGCTTGGATTATAGAATATTTTATTATTATTATTATTAAATCATAGCTGTGTACATTAATGCAATCATGGGGCACCATACACTGCTTTTATAGATCATTTGACACATTTTCATCACGCTGGTTAACATAGCCTTCCTGGCATTTTCTTAGTTATTGTATTAAGACATCTATATTCTACATTTACTAAGTTTCACATGTTTTTGGAATTGATTTTGTTTCTCAAATTAGGGCCTTGGTGCCACCCAGATTAAGGTCATCTGCGGATTTTATAAAAGCGTGAAGATGTAGAGGCCCATCTCTGACCATTTTGTAATCTACTGTCCAGATGATTATTCTTCCTACTGAAGTATGAGAACTACTGTGATGTTCTTGACAAAAGAAACTCCAAGATTTGGAATGAGCTCAGTAAAAGTGAGCAGGAACATAGGCAAGAAAGCCCAGAATTTAACTGGCCTACAGTACTCAGACCATCGTATAGTTCTTTTGTCTCCACACAACTCTTTCCTCCATTTCTATCCTCTTTGCCTCTTATTTGCTTCTGTCCCTGCCAATTTGACCCCATTGACTTTCTGTTCTACGTTTCTCATTTGCCACTGCAGCTAGAGGCCACCTGTTTCCATCAAACCCATTTCTGCCTCACAGCTTCAGGTTTCTACAACCGGGTTTCTGGTCACCAGGTGCCTGGTCAGCTTCCACAGCTGGGCAGTGACATCACACAGAGTAGGAATTTGAACATTGAGTGTGGCACACTAGAAAAGTATAACCAGGGGGGCCAGTTATAGTAGGAGAAAACCTTGTTTAACTTTGAGGTTATTTATTACAGAAAACAGAAAATATTTCACATGTTAGAAACTTAATTCCAGATTCGTATGTTGATGGCATTCAGATACAGGACCTTTAGAAGTAATTAGGATTAGATAAGGTTGTCAGAGTGGGGCTCTCATGATGGAACTGGTGTATTTATAAGAAGAATAAGAGAGATCTGAGCTGATATGCACAATGTCACACTCTCACCAAGTGATGTCCTCTGCCGTGTTATGACTCAGGAAGAAGGCCCTGCCAAAAGTCAGTGCCATGCTCTTGAACTTTCCAGCCTCTAGACTAGTAAGATAGAGAGGTCCCTTTCCTTATAAATTACCTGGTGTGGCTCAGCACCCATAGCACAGTGGTTATGGTGCCAGCCACATACACTGAAGTTGGCGGGTTCAAACCCGGCCTGGGCCAAGTAACCAACAATAACAACTGCAAGAAAAAGAATAGCCGGGTGTTGTGGCAGGCGCCTGTAGTCCCAGCTACTTGGGAGGCTAAGGCAAGAGAATCACTTGAGTCCAAGAGTTTGAGGTTGCTGTAAGCTGTGACGTCACGGCACTCTACTGAGGGTGACATAGTGAGACTCTGGCTCGATAAACAAATAAATAAATTACCCAGTCTGTGGTATTCTGTTATAGCAACAGAAAACAGACTAATATGGTGAACATATTGGGTCATCAAGGAAAGATGCAATTGGGTTCATCATATTCCACTTAATAAGGCAGCAAGTTCTAATTATTTTTAAGATATTCTCATAAACAAATTTTTAAATATATAACAAGCTTCAGGTGCCTGAGGTAGAAAAAAAATACCCAAAATAGCACCAAGTCATGATGATCCCTGATAAATGAGAAATAACCAGAGTAGCTGTTATTTTTTGTTTGAAGAATTAAGTTGTAATGACTCACTTTTACACCAGATGGCAGAGTTGCTTTTCCTTTGGCCTGGTTGTTTTTTTTTGTTTGTTTTGTTTTGTTTTTTAAACAGACTTCCCCCAAATTCCTGAGTATTGTATATAACTAGGCTTGTTTGTTCACATCAAGTGAATATAATTTGGGCGATATCTTTTCTTTTCTTTTCTTTTCTTCTCTTTTCTTTTCTATTTATTTAGTCATTTATTTAGAGACAGAGTCATATTCTTTTACCCAGGCTAGAGTGCCGTGATGTCAGCCTCACTCATAGCAACCTCAAACTCCTGGGTTCAAGTGGTCCTCCTGCCTCAGCCTCCCAGGTAGCTGGGACTACGGGCCTGCCACAATGACCAGCTAGTTTTTCTATTTTTAATAGAGACAGGACCTCAATTTGTTCGGGCTGGCCTTGAAGTCCAGAGCTGAAGGAATCCTCCCACCTCGGCCTCCCAGACTGCTAGGATTACAGGAATGAGCCACAATGCCTGACCCTAGGGTAAAACCTTTTCATACAAGGACCTAACACAATAAAGTGCTCCTGGAGAATCAGAATACCAGGCATCTTCGGGGGATGACTTGGTTAGCTTACACCCATTCTTTCAAAGAAATGGTATGTTTAAATAAAATCTGTGGTTGCTTTCAAACCAATGCCAAGTTCTCATACAGTTTTAAAATTTATATATACAATTATACAATTGACTTTTCATTCCAATACTTTCTAAAACATCAACTCTACAGTTCCCCAGACGCATGCTTAAAATATGTCCAGTATTTCTGTCAATTATAACAAATGAATCTCTGCTGTTACTCCTGCTTTTGTGTTATTTCTCTTGTCTTCCTTTCATTTTAAGACCTAGTATAATAAACATTGGATATGCTTATTATAATAAAAAGAGACCCTTTTCCCTCATCCTAACGATGAATGACTATTCAGCAGATGCAAAGGCCCATGTAGGTTGCATGGCAGAGTTTAGCCCTAGATTTCAGAAGTGTAATGATGGCTAACCATTGGGGCCATGAAAGGTCTTAGCCCCTGTGTCCTGTGTTGCCCTTCATACTATTTGTGAATTCACCTTAGTGCTACTCTCCCTAGAAACTGCTTGTAGCCTGAAGATTCAGAATAGCTGTTGCCCAGCTATTCTGTGGCAGGACACTCAACCGCCCTGAGGCATGCAGGAGCACACAGATGAAGGGAAAAAGGATAGGCCCTGTGGGTTTGCCGCATTCTAGACTCCTGACGCCCTCGGATTTCATCATTGCATCTAACAGTGGTGTTCTAATTTATCGCATCTGCTACAGGGGATCATTTGAATCCAGAGCACTATGCCTGGCACATGGTCAGAACTCAGCAAATGTTAGTGCCCTTCCAGTCTCTCCTTTCCCCACATCGGTCACCAGGGCCCTTGAGAATGCTCACACCTGGAAGATATAAAATAAGCAAACACAAATGTGTTTCTACGCCACTGGGAAACAACTAGAAGTCTAATTGCACCAAAACTGAAACTAATTTGGTAAAAAATGGGCGGCACCTGTGGCTCAGTGAGTAGGGCGCCGGTCCCATATGCCGAGGGTGGTGGGTTCAAACCCAGCCCCAGCCAAACTGCAACAAAAAAATAGCTGGGCGTTGTGGCGGGCGCCTGTAGTCCCAGCTACTCGGGAGGCTGAGGCAGGAGAATCGTATAAGCCCAGGAGTTGGAGGTTGCTGTGAGCCGTGTGACGCCACGGCACTCTACCCGAGGGCGGTACAGTGAGACTCTGTCTCTACAAAAAAAAAAAAAAAAAAAAGCCCAAAACACACTCAAGGAACAGCCTGCTCTGGATTTGCACCAGCATGGTACAGTTGTTCTGATGCGAGTTCTTGATTGTCTGCCAAAAAAAATAGAAATTATATGTAAAGGCAAACTAAAGGTTGGTGGTGGCAGGTGTCTGAGTATTTGATGGCCTCCAGTAAGTAGGGGACTTAGTGTGCTCATTAATTTTCTGTGATATGTAAGCAAATTCATTCTTTGCATTCAATAATGTGAACGACTACTTTGGGCGGAAAGTTTTTTTACAGATACAGAAGAAAGGGAACCTAAGTCTGCAAAGGGCAAAAGACTAAGCCAGGCTTTCCCTATTTCTCTCTATTTTCATATATTAATTTACTATTTACTCAGAGTGTAATATTAGTAACAGCCGATCTTTATTAGCTCCTACTGTGAGCCAAGAGTTATTCTAAGTATGTCATCTATGTTAACTAATTTTGGTTTTATAAAACCTTGTGAACAAAATACTATTTTTAGCCCCATTGTGCAAATGAGGATACAGAACATGGAGTTGCATGGCTTGCCCCAAGCCACCCTGCAGCAGGTGGCTGAGACGGGCCTGCGTTCATGGAGCCCGGCACTTACAGATCCCTAGGCAGGGAAGAGTCTGATAAATATTGGTCAAGCTTAGTTTTCAAGAGCTCCTCGTGTACAGCTGCAAACTGGTCAATTATAATGCCATTCGGGGAAGATTAACACGATGCTAATAGACCCCAGACTAGGAAACAGGGGGGCGTTATAGGAGCCAGAGGAGTGGTCAGTGCAAGACACTTGGGAAGATGAATGCGAACAGTGCTCATGCCCCCCCCTTGTGTAAAGGAAGCACTCGCCACTGCAGCCCTCCCCCAGCCCTGCCCACCCCACCTACAGGCCGTGGTGCCCCACATTGTGATAACAACACTGACAGCCTCATCACTGGACGTTTAGGTGGTGCAGCTCTCTGCTGCCCAGCACCCAGGAAGCAGGGACAGGCGTTGTCACTGTTCACCCTGAGGACTCTGGCTCAGGGAGGCCAGGCTACCTCACCAGGTTGCACCAGTGTGATCCAAGGGACTGTGATTCAAACCCAAGTGTGTTCGGGTGATTCTAAATTCACATCTACAGTCTCTATGCAAGCCCACGCCATGCCTATTAAGAACCCCTCATTGCAAGAGGGATTCTAAAGCTTCTTGCCCCTACTTGCCTGCCTGGGACATATGGGCATGGTGGGACAAGAGGGTCCCACCTGAAGCTGAAACTGCAGACTCTGAGTCCCATTCTTGTTGGCCAGTGTGCCAGGCAAGCTGGCCTGTGGAGCTGAGGCCACGGGGCCTGCTGACCCCTTGGCTGGAAAAAGCTAGCAGCAAGTTCTCTGGGACAGTCTCTAGCCCGCATGGCATTCTTCAGAGGGCAGGGGGTCAATTATAGAAGGCAGCATGGCCAGGGCGCCAAACCTGGCTGGGAGCCCCAGGCACTGGTCCTGCGTGCTCCTGGTCCTCGGCCCAGCCAAGTCCCCTGGTGCCTGCCAGAGATATGTAGAAGAAAAACCAGAGTGCCAGGGCTATGCCATCAAAGGAGACATTAAGATCTCAGGAAAAAGAAATATATATATCTCCAAAGTCAGATAAGGTCCTGAAAACAGAAACAGTCTCTTTCCAATTGCATTGACACATTACTATCTAGAAATCAAGATGAACAAACCAAAGGAAACTGAGCCTGGCAGAAGAGAACAGGTGTGTGGTGTTTGCAGGGCAATAGAAGCGAGTTTGTGTGCCATGGCCAGGGCAGGATTCCAAAGCCAGGGGCTAGTGGCACCGTCCCTTTCCCTCACAGAGACCACAGGGGATAACTAAGTTGCTTTACAGAATTCTTTCTGCCCAATTCCTATTTGGATATATGACCTATGGAGTGATTGGTTCGGGCCCTTGTATGAACTTGGATTCCCCAAAGCCCATCATAACCACCAGTGGGCACACGTCCTAGTGCAGACCCCAGCATCCTATTTTGTGCCACCCAAACATATCCACATATTCCTATTCTACCAGGATCCTGTGTTTTGCTAGTTCATTGGACAAATTAATTTGTACTAAAGTAACAACTTACTAGTTGTGGCTTAATAAATCTCTCTAAGACATTGCAATTTGTCATACTTCATCTACTAAATTTCCACAGTGGTCACCTTGAAAGCCGAGGGGCCAGCTATGGGAGTTTGGGCTGCAGGGCACTAAATGTAGAAACAGGTGGGTCATTATAGGCCTTTCCCAAGAAACTTGTTTATCAAAGCCGGTATCTGAAGCGCCGCTCTGAGGCCAGCAGAAGCTCCACCCTGGCTGCTGGGACATCAAAATCAGAAGGGCTCTCCTCAGGAACAGGGTCTGCAGTAAGTGGGAAGCCGGAAGCAGACAGCCCCTCCTCTCTGCTGAGGCCTTCACAGTCCCCAGAGCCTCCCGAGGGCACCAAGAGTTCTGCTTCCTCCCCTGGAGGATCCATGCTCACCTCCGCACCTTGCCTCAACACTTCCTTCAGCAGTCTCAGTAACTTGAGTGTCGGCA
Organism: Nycticebus coucang; assembly: GCF_027406575.1. Taxonomy (NCBI): domain Eukaryota; kingdom Metazoa; phylum Chordata; class Mammalia; order Primates; family Lorisidae; genus Nycticebus; species Nycticebus coucang. The sequence continues at coordinate 100,049,931 of NC_069783.1, read as the reverse complement.
GCAGTGGGAACACCCATCATCGAGCTCTCCCTGGCAGCTGCCACCTAGGAATCCAGGGGGCCCAGCTGCCCTCCAGTTGCTCATTCCCCCCTACCCCTATCTCTGAGACCTCGCCAGATCCCTTGCAGCTGAGTAATGGCACAGGCAATAGCAGCAGCCAGAGATCTCCCTATTACAGCCCTTTCCCTGCCAGCACCAGTGCGGGCCAGAACAGCGCCTTCGGCGGCCCTTTCTACAACTTCAGCATAGTCAACAGCCTCATCTACCCCTGGGAGGGCTCTGAGGTGTAGGAGAGTGCTTCTTGGACCTCGGTATGCACACATTCTGGTTGGAAGGCAGCTTCCAAGTCAAACCTGAGGTTCTGCATTTCTGCTGAGTTCCTCGGAGATCTTGTGCTCCTTTGAGTAACAAGGGTGTGGTTGATAACTTTGTCTACAAGCCAGTGAGCTTTTATAGATTTCTCTGCGTATGAGCCTCCCTAAAGAGAAAGCCACCTCACTCTGTTCTGGGATAGGAACCCAGGGTGGCAGGGACCACATTTTTTTTTGTTCATCACTGTATTCCAGGGTTACAAGTTCAAATGTGTACAGGTGGTTAAAAAACATAAGCCAGCAAAGTTACTGGTTGAGAAAACAGCAGTTGGCACCTGAACCAGTAGAGAGTGGTTGGGACGGGTCAGCTGAAGGCTACTGTGAGCAGCTGGTTATCTCTCAAATGACAGCTTTCTGATTTTTATTCAAAAAAGCCAGATACCTGGATTTTGTTTTGTTTTGTTTTGGTTTTGGTTTTTTTGTTGGTTTGTTTTTGAGGCAGAGCCTCAAGCTGTCACCCTGGGTAGAGTGACACACACAGCAACCTCCAACTCCTTGGTTCAAGTGATTCTCCTGCCTCCACCTCCCAAGCAGCTGGGACTATAGGTGCCTGCCACAATGCCCGACTATTTTTTGGTTGCAACCGTCATTGTTGTTTGGTGGGCCCGGGCTGAATTAGAACCCGCCAACTCAAGTGTGCTTGGCTGGCACCTTGGCTGCTTGAGCCACAGGCACCAAGCCCAGATACCTGAATTTTTTTATTTTTAATTTTGGGTTAATATGAGGGTACATAAGATTAAGTTACATTGTTTGCATTTGTAAGGTAAAGTCCAAAGTCTGAGTTGTTGTTGAGTCCTTCACCCAGAAAGTATGCCATATACCCCTACATCATACCCAATAGGTGACCCAGTCCCTCCTTCCCCAGTTACCTCAATTTTTATAGGAAACCTCCAACTTTGCATCCTTTGCCTCTTATTAAAGCTTTTTTTTATTTTTAATTTTTTTTAATTTTTTTTTTTTTTTGTACAGACAGAGTCTCACTTTATGGCCCTCGGGTAGAGTGCCGTGGCGTCACACGGCTCACAGCAACCTCTAACTCTTGGGCTTACACGATTCTCTTGCCTCAGCCTCCCGAGCAGCTGGGACTACAGGCGCTCGCCACAACGCCCGGCTATTTTTTTGTTGTTGCAGTTTGGCCGGGGCTGGGTCCGAACCCGCCACCCTCGGCATATGGGGCCGGCGCCCTACTCACTGAGCCACAGGCGCCGCCCTTATTAAAGCTTTTTATCATGCCTTACAAGGCAATACCACAAATCTTTGCACTATCACGTGCTCTCCAGTCACCTCTGTCTGATACATGGTAGATACTAATAGCAATAAAACCACATGCAGCCAGCCTCTTGGGTCAAGCACTGTTCTAAACACTAGGAATGTATTAACTCATTTAATCTGCATGGCACCGTTGGAAGGTAGGTATTACGTTGCATTACCACTCCTCATTTTCCATATGAGGGAAGCAAAACTCCAAGATGTTAGTTAGCTTACCCAAAGTCACACAGATTGTAAACCGTAGAGTCAGGGGCTGATGCAGGCAGTCTTGCTCCTGCACTAGTGCTTGTAACCTCTGTGTTCTGGTTCCTGAAAACCCAAGAAGCCGACTTCCCTAGTTAGACACAAGTATAATATGTAGGGGTAGGAACGGAATTAATCTCATTTGACCAAAGATTCTGAAAAACAAATCATTTGATAGGTTTCCCTGAGCAGCAAAGGTGGGATATCACCTCTGGGTGACCATTGTCCCAGTTTATGATAGTCAGTCAGCCTGACATCCAGTCCCTTTTAGTCTGTGTCCTGGATATTTATTTTCTAACCAAGTTTGATAGAATTTTACTAAAAATAGCTTTTAAATGGAGTTTTATAAGTTTTAATATAATAAACTATTTTTGGTCAAATTGTTTAAAAAAAAAAAAGCCAGCATCAGGACGTGTCTCCCCCAAAATGTCTGGGCAGACGGCCACGGACGCCCCGCTTCTTGGGGAGCCGCTCTCTCTCTACCTCTTCCCGAGCCTAACCCTACTGTCTTTCTTTTTAAACAACATAAGCTACTTACATTTCATTTAAGCAAGATTTAGACTCTATATCAGGGTAATTTTTCCTTGAATTCAGTCTTGAAAAATGAGTGAGGCCATTTCAGTGGGAAACAACTTTTAAAATGTGTGAGGCCGGGCCTGGTGGCTCACACTGGTAATCCTTTGCACTTTGGGAGGCTGAGGAAGATGGATTGCTTGAGCTCAGGAGTTCAAGACCTGCCTGAGTAAGAGCAAGAAGACCTTATCTTACTAAAAGTAGAAAATCTAGCTAGAGTCATGGTGCACACCTGTAGTCCCGGCTACTCAGAAGGCTGAAGCAAGAGGATTGCTCGAGCCTAACAGTTTGATGTTGCTGAGATGCCACAGCACTCTGCCCAAGGCAACAGAGTAAGGCTCTATCCCAAAAAAAAAAAAAGATGTGTGTACACATACACATGCGCATGTGTGCATATAAGGGAATGTAATAAATAGTTATCACTTAATATTTGATAAGGTTAGTAAAAACACCCCCAAAACTCTGTGGCTTGTAATGGCAAGCATTGGCCTCCAGCTACTGGATCCACACGGGTCAGCTGGGGCTTGTGACTCTCAGCCTCCAGGCTATGTCCCCAGCACTGCTCACTCAGGACCTGTTGTTCTCACCCCGGCTGGGAGAAGCACAGAGGGGTGACAGAAGCCCCCGGGGCCTCCTAAGGGCTTGGCTCCACACCAGCACGTCGTCTCTTCTGTTTCCATTCCCTTGGCCAGAACAAGTGGCACAGCGAGTTCCAACCTCAGTGGGCCAGGAGGGAGGTCCGCTTCACCCCAGTGACCGTGGCGAGGACAGGGAGGAAGGACCGTGAGCATTAACACAGCAGCCCCCCAAGGCAGCACATGCAGCAACACGGGAGTATAAACACGGGTGTCCAACGTATGTTTGGGAGCTGGGAAACAGGGAGGATGGCAGGCGGTGAGTTTGGAAACTGAAGGTTAGAACTCGTTCGTGAAGGACTTGGCTTCCTTGCCAAGGAGTGTGGCTTTTATCCTTTGGGCCACAGAATAGTATTTAAGGGTAAGGACTCACTTGGCCCAACGTTCCCTCTGTCACCTCAGCTGCTGTCCCTGCTCTGGGGCACATGAAGGTATGCAGTGGCTGAATGGAAACTGCTTCCTGCTGCCAGGAACAGAGCAGAAGAGTTTGGGGACAGGTCCAGGCTTGTTGCCAGTGTCACCCTGGGCACGCATATGTCAACACATGCACGTAGCTCTGAGTGTCCGGGCATACCAAGTACCACCGAGTGCTCTGAAAGCATTCGGGTGACCTCAGGGCAAAAGTCTTAAAGCATAGGGCTCATGCTACAAAAATACACATGGCCAGGTAGGAATTGAGGACATAATCTGAACATGTGAATTGGGACCCCTAATTACTAGCAAATTCCTTAACCCAAGGCTCGGTTTCCATATCTATAAAATGCTTCCACTAAAATCCCATACTCCAGAGTGTTTTAAGACTTGAATGAAACGATAAACACAAAAACTCTAGATCATTAGATAAACATATGCTATTTATCTTTACACTAAAGCTATGTATTTGTAAGTTTAATGTAGCGGAAGCAAAGGGAAATAGCTGCCTATCCTATGAGCTGAGCTCTGCATTCTCAGGTGGACCTTGATGCCAGCAGGGACGTGAGGGAAGCAGGAGAAAACATGGGTCCTAAGTGTCTACCAGGGATCAGGAGAGGAACCACAATGCCGGGCTCCTCCACAGACCATGTACCATGGCAAATGGTACCAAGAGAAAGCACCAGAGCCAGGGTGCCCAGGAGATGGTACGGCAATGAGAACAGCAATACAGCTACAGCCACGGGGACGTCACTTCTACAGACAGGAGTCTTTGCTGTGAACTCACCTCCTGTGGAGCCAGAGGAAGCAGTATTTACTCTCTACGCACTTGAGAACTGATCAACATGGGAGTACCTTCAATTTCTTTAGCAGTAATTCCAGAAAAAGGAAAAATGAGAGAGAAAGAAAGGAGTTACCAGGGATACATTTAGTACCTTAGAAATGTAAAAAGTTGGGGAAAGTGCTTATTTCAACTAAAAATAAACCTTGGAAACAAGACATCGTGAAGTGGGTTTGTTTGTATATTTCATGTCTGACAACAGCAGCAGGCCCGATGGTCATGGCTGGGAAGTGATTTGATTCTAGACCTACTACTGGAAGGGGTCCCAAAATGGCTTCATTCTAAGGCCAGAGGCTGAAAGCCAACTGTGTAAAGACCAATAAGTCAGCTGGATTTAACCTCCAGGCTTTGTGTACTATTCATGAGGTCTGATGGACCCACGGGGCGCTGGTGGGCAGAAGGCTGACTTAGAAAGACCTGCCTTAGAAGATGATTCCATTGTGTCAGGGAGACCAGCCTTGAAAATGCTCTGCTGTGCTCTTAGACAGTTAAACATGTAAAATAGAGGTTTCTGGGATTATCTGGATGATGATGGTTTAAGGAGACTCGTGACATAGGGAAATATACCCTAAAGAAGGCCAGTGAGCAATTCACCTTATGTTATCAGCAAAGCAGGCGGTATGCAAAATATTGGGGCTCTTTTTATTTACTGGAGTCTGGACGGTACAAAATTACTGTGCTAATTTTTTTTTTTTTTTTTTTTTTTGAGACAGAGTGTGTCTGCTGCCTGGCTAGATAGAATGCAGTGGCATTATAGCTCACAGCAACTTTAAACTTGTAGGCTCATGTTATCCTCCCACCCCAGCCTCCTGAACGGCTGGGACTACCAATACATACCAATGTACCCGGCTAATTTTTCTGTTTTTACTAGAGACAGGGTCTTGCTTTTGCTCAAGCTAGTCTCAAACTCCTGTCCTCAAGTGATCCTCCCACCTCGGCCTCCCAGAATGCTAAGATTACAGGTGTGTGCCCAGTCTTTGGCTTGCTTTTTAAAAGGCCCAAAGAAGTCAATATTAATCTTTATCTGACTGCTTTCCATAAAGGCTTCTTGGCATAAGAAGTTAATTTGTATTCACGTTTGATAAAATTAGATGTGTGTGAAAAAAAATAAAGAAATGGGGAAATTTGCAAAGGTTTCCATTTAGTTCAGGCTCAGTCTCAACAGATCTGTAGCATTTAGATTGAAATTTTGGCATGTTGTACTTACATACACCAACCAACCAGACACACAATTAAATAGAAGATGACTGAGTCTGACCAGCCGTGGCTTTGGAAGAGAGAAGATGACAGCCCTGGGATTCTGGAATAAGGCAAGTGAACCACAGCTGTGCGTTCCCCACAGGGGAAAGTTTCCTGGGATGTGAAATTTTAAGTCTGTGCATCCTCGAGGTAGCTCTTATAAAATGCCTCAGGGCCAGGGGGATGGGAACAGGTATGGGGCGAGTGTGTGCCATGGACTGGAGATACGAGAGCAGAGGCAACCAGAAGTAAGAACATAAAGACAGCAGAACACTGGCTAAGGCTGCCAGGCCGGCACGGCCAGGGGGAGCTGATGAGGACCTTCCTCCTTTCCTCTTCACTTTCTCGTTCTGTTGCTGCTCTCCAAGACTTTTGTGTTGTTCTTGTACCAAATGTGTTCTAAGTATACAAAGGGGATTGTTCCCAGGGCTTCTATCCCCAGATAAAATATTACAAAAATAGACCAAATGATTGTGTTTCACTTTTTGTATCTTCCCTATAAAACTGGGAAAATTTCCTGTTTACCTCAAAGATCTTCTTCCATGGTACCTGCCGCATCCATCAAGTCCTACAGTATAAGGAAACATGCCCTCAAGTGCTGGGATGTAAGAAATGACAGCTTATTCTTAAATTTTCCAGACATGTTTTCTTAATCAGTGGCTGGAATGGTCCTACTCCCTGGCTTCCGTCACCTCTCCCAGTGCTGACGGCTCTGGCCGTCATCAATGGGAAGAGGCTCCTATCCAGAAAGGCCAAGCTGGCTGGGGGTGGACAACAGTGGTCAAAGAGAAACCCTGGGACCCAGCGATTCTAACAAAGGAAAACAGGTGGGCCTGGCTGGTGATGGGAGAGAGACTGCCTGTTCATTTCCATTTTCACCTTTCTAACCTTTGGGGATTAAAGATGATCAAGTGAAAAGATGATATAGAAATAATAGCACGGTGGATTAACAATGGATTTGAAACCATGAAAATGAAGCAGGGAGACAGAACCAGGAACGCTTCAAATTAAGTCTGCAGGTGTGGACTGAGATGTGAGGCTTACTGTCTGTTTTTATCTTCCTGGTAACTTTTATCTTCCAGGTAACTTCAGAAGTTGCTGGGTTTTATTATCATCTATGGGAGAACAAAATCCAGTGTTCTTTACAAAATGATACTTGCTGTTTCTTTTTATGTTGATCATGTAATCACTGCAAATTCTCCTTATGCTGAACCTTGTTCTTATTTGCTTGCTACATGACTGTGACTGAGATGAAGTAAAACATGACCAGCGGTAAATTACATGTGTGGGAAACATGTAACAAGAACATCTCAGGAGACACATAGGGAACAGGATGTCCAGGGCAGTAGCAAAAGTTGCTGACTGGTGACATTAGCTAAGCGTGTGACTGAAACAAAGTTTCAGCCACCTGCACAGGGAGAAACAGGGCATGTGTGTTAGAAGCAACAGTTGCAACCATATGCGCAACAAATGAATCACTTAGCTAGACAGAAATAGAGAAGGGCGATGCCAGTCAGAGCAATAAACAGCAGGTGTCAAAGCTGGTGTTTCCCTACTAGACACATCAACACAGAAAAACAGCCAGGTCCGCACATTTTGCACATCCTGCTATACTTTCTAACAAAAGTAACCTTTTCCTTGTAACTTTTTCTTTACACTTCTCTGTTTGAAAATTAATAAATCCCTTCTGGAACCTGGAGTCAGTGGTGCAGTCATGCTCTGACAGTGTTTGGCCCCCTGGGATCCTGGGTTGTATGGTGGTATCATACCGTAATTCTGCGTCTTCTCTCTGCCGTGTTCCCAGAAACACAGAGGCCCTGTCCCACTGGGGATCACCTCAGTTATCATTTTTTTAATCGTTATTAATTACTGATAATGGTAATGTCATGCCTTGGCAACCCTAGAATGACATAAACATTTTCAGTCTAGCATCTCTGCCTCCAATAATACCAAACAACTTGGACAAATCCTCCTGAGGACTGCTGGAACAATTGCACAAAATATTAAAAAGTATCTGTTTGAAGGCAATGGAAAGCTAACGAGGTAGTAAAGAATTATGGGCCAAGATGTGAGCATGATGGAAACTCAAGAGGGTAAGTCTGGAGTGACAGGTTGCTTTTTTCCTTGCAGTATGAGCCCATCCTTCAAGTGGTTGCTGAGAGGCTCCCTGTGAATTCTGACAATCTCTCAGAGTTAGGAGGTAGGCTTTGGAGCCCAGGGCCTGCTGAGATGAGTGAGCAGGGGCTTTGCTGCTGGAAATTTCTTCTCACTTTGGGTTATATCCTAAGAATAACGGTAAAACAGAAGTAGACAGGCCCTGATAGGATCTCAAATAGCTTCAAATTATTCCAAATTTTGAAAATAGACAAGACTCAAGGACTTTTATTTTATTTACTTTATTTTACTTTTTTTTTTGAGATAGAGTCTCACTTTGTCACCCTGTCTAGAGTGCTGGAGCATTATAGCTCACAGCAACTTCAAACTGTTGGGCTCTAGTGATTCTCTTGCCTCAGCTTCCCAAGGAGCTGAGACTATAGGCACCCGTCACAACGTCCAGCTATTTTTAGACAAACGGTCTCTTTGTTGCTCAGGCTGGTCTCAAACTCGTGAGCTCAAACAATCCACCTGCTGTGGCCTGCCAGAGTGCTGGAAGTACAGGTGTGAGCCACCATGACTTTTAAATGCCTGACATAATAAAATATAAAATCCTCTCTGGAAAAAAACAGCATTATAAGGTGGCTCCTGTGACTCAAAGGGTTAGGGCACCGGCCCCATATGCCGGAGGTGGTGGGTTCGCACCCAGCCCCGGCCAAAAACTGAAAAAAAAAACAGCATTATAACAGGCCTTAAGTTATTTCCATAAACAATTTTACAAATAAAATCTGTCACACAAGCAAAAGGAACCAAGAAACAAGACAACAGAAGCAAACAGAAATAATAGATAATGGAAACAGGCCCATGGGAACTCCCAAATTTTAGTGTTAACAGACATAGACTTTAAAATAACTTTGCTTCTATGTTTGTGGGTGAAAATAAGATAGAAAATTTCAGCAAAAAATGGAAACTATTTTGTGGGGAGGAGGAAATGGATAAATTCACACCTACTGGGCGCAATGCCTATTGCCTGGGTGAAGGGCATACTTACATGTGTAACTTTGACAAAAAGTATGTAAACAAAACATGTACCCTCTAGCACATGTTTCAAATGGCAATTGTTCTTAAAAGAACAAAAGTAAATCCTGGAAAGTTATAAGTTTACAATAATCAAACTCAATAACTAGAACTTGATAGAATAAAAATTATTCTAGAATAACAAGAATTTAACAGCACCATGGACACAGTTGAGGAGAGAATAATAAACTGGAAGATAGCCCCCAAAATCTCAGAGTCAAGCATGAAAAGATAAAAAAGATGAAAAGTACAGAAGATATAAGAGCCATACAGTATAAAGCAGTGGTTCTCAAGCTTCCTAATGCCTTGAGCCTTTAATACAGTTCCTGTGGGTCACCACCCACGGGTTTAGAACCCCTGGTATAAAGTGAAAAAGTCTAATATAGATGGAACTGAAGTCTCAGAGGAGAGTAAAAAACAAGGTGGAAGCAATATTTAAAGTGCTAATGGCTGAGACTTCTAAAATGATGAAAAAAATCCTATAAAAAACAAAACCCAAACAAACAAACAAACAAAAAAAAAAAAAAAAACAGTCACTCAGGCCAGGTGCAGTGGCTCACACCTGTAATCCTAGCACTCCAGGAGACCAAGGTGGTGGATTGCTTGAACTTAGGAGTTGAAAATCAGCCAGAGCAGGCTTATTGTACCCTCAATGAATCCCCAACAATAAAAAAAAAAAAAAAGAAAATCAGCCAGAGCAAAAGCAAGACAAAAAATAGTCAGGCATCGTGGCAGGCGCCTACCTATAGTCCCAGCTATTCGAGAAACTGAGGCAAGAGGATCACTTGACCCCAAGAGTTTGAGGTTGCTGTGAGCTGTGATGCCACAGCACTCTACCCAGGGTGACAGAGTGAGGCTCTGTCTCAAAAAAAAAACCAAAAATCAACCAACCAACAAAAATATCCCCCAGTAATTCACACCTAGCAAAATCTTAAACTTCTGAAAATAAAAAAAAAACAGAAAATTTTAAAAGAAATTGGAGAAGAAAACAATAGGAGTACTATTTAGACTACCAGCTGAGTTATCTTTACTAAAAATAGAACCTAGAGTTAATGGAATAATACCAGGTATAGGTAATATAACTTTTTATTTTTATTTATTTTTATTTTTTATTTATTTTTTTTTTTTTGCAGTTTTTGGCGGAGCTGGGTTTGAACCCACCACCTCTGGCATATGGGACCGGCGCCCTACTCCTTTGAGCCACAGGCACCACTCCCGTAATATAACTTTTTAAAAATACAAACTTGGAGTTTTATATCCAGGGAAAATATTCTTGATGAAGGAATATTTTTAAACAAACTAATTGAAATTATTTATGAGCCGCAGCCCTGAATTAAAGGAAATATTAAATGTATTCTGCAGATAGAAATAGAAGTTTCCGAATGGAAGTTCAAAAATGCAACAAAATGTTGGTAATTCAACAAACACTGACTGTAGAAAACATTATTTTTTGTTGATAAAATTACAAGGGGACATAAAACATATGACAACAATGACATGTAAATTGTAAAGGAATAAATAATGTGAAAAATAAGTAATATGTCCTATCTGGACAGAGTGTATTAATAATATTAGAATTAATAAGCCAAGGATGAATGTTATAATTTCTATAGTAACTACTAGATTAAAGCCATATAGCATAAACTAGTCTAGAGATCGAAGGTACCACACTATAGTTAATAAAATGGTATCGTATTAGGGATTTGTGTTAAATAAGTCAATTTTAGCTGCTCTTGTTATGATGAAAAATAACTAAGATGTAGCTAGGTTACTTTGTTTCACTATAGTAACCATTTACCCCATATCATGTTGTAAACTTCAGATACATGAAAAGTTTATTTTTAAAAAAGATTAAAGTAATATAAATAAAGTCATAATATTAAAATTCATAGGGGGAAGGAAAAGAATAACCAAAAGCAAAGAAGGAAGAAAGAAGTGAAAAGGGTACAAAAGACATGAAAATAGAACGCTCTCTGAGAGCTATAAATTGATACCAAATACGGATAAGATATTCTGCTATCGGGCGGCGCCTGTGGCTCAGTCGGAAAGGCGCCGGCCCCATATACCGAGGGTGGCGGGTTCAAACCCGGCCCCGGCCAAACTGCAACCAAAAAATAGCCGGGCGTTGTGGCGGGCGCCTGTAGTCCCAGCTACTCGGGAGGCTGAGGCAAGAGAATCGCTTAGGCCCAGGAGTTGGAGGTTGCTGTGAGCTGTGTGAGGCCACGGCACTCTACGGCCATAAAGTGAGACTCTGTCTCTACAAAAAAAAAAAAAGATATTCTGCTATCTACTGTCCTTGAGATTCTGTCTCCAAGTAGAGCTTCACTAGTACCAGGGAAGGTGTCAACCAACCAGCTCCATGTGCAACTGGCCTTCTCAGCATAGTTCCTGAGGACCATTTGATCAGAATTGCCTGACTTTCCAAAGATTTTTTTTTTGAGACAGAGTCTCACTCTGTCATCCTTGGTAGAGTGCTATGACATCATAGCTCATAACAACCTCAAACTCCTGGGATCAAGAGATCATTTTGAGTCAGCCTCCCAGGTAGCTGGGACTACAGGTGCCCACCACAATGTCCGGCTATTTTTAGAGACAGGGTCTCACTCTTGCTCAGGCTGGTCTTGAACTCCAGAGTTTCTCCAAGAGTGCTGGGATTAAGGTGTGAGCCACTGCGTTCAGCCCAATTTCTTTATTTTTTAAAAAAGAACTGTAAATAGGGCGGCACCTGTGCCTCAAGAAGTAGAGCACCAGCCCCATATACCGGGGATGGCGAGTTCAAGCCTGGCCCCAGCCAAAACCAGAAAAAAAAAAAAAAAAGAAGAAGAACTGTAAGTGAATATGTTGGCTTTCTAAAGTTCAATATAGGATAATTAAGTATCTGTATGGGGCGTATCTAAATTAGAAGCACATTTACAACTGACCTATTGTCCCTGTCCCCCATGTGTCTCAAGCCCACCACGGCATCCCAAGGATGTATGATGGAGGGAGGGAAATGAAACTTTGGGACTCCAGTGTTTGTTGGTAGTAAGTTTGTAGTAAGAAGTAGGATGTGTGGATGCACAAAGAGATTTGGATTAGGGGAACCATCCGTCTCCCTGGGGCTTTGACCCTGGGGCTTTGATGGAGCAATGACACATCCCTGGGAATAGCTGGTGGTCTGTGATGACCAAAGCTCAGCTCTGTAACTAACAGAAACTCAGCTATCTGTTACGTGAGTACACTCCTAAGTTAGTTTCTCTGAGCACAAGCGACTCTGCATTGATTTGGTCTGTTGGGCCAGTACAGGAGCCTAGTCCAAACCAACAGCCTCCTACACATTTTACTTAACAAAAGGAAAACTGATCCCCCATGTCTCCATATATGTATCTGTATCTACCCAAACACTGTGTTAAATTGTAATTGAGAGAATAAAGATTTTTTTTTCTAAATGCAAGTACTTTCAAGAAGTCCAAGGACATCATCAGCTGTGACAAAATGAACTGACTCCGTTTCTTCTAGGATCCAGTTGGATGTAGATGGGGGGCAGAAGAGACTAAGTTGAGTTGATGTTCCCCGGGAGCAGCACCGGAGCTGGGACTCTAGTGCGAGCTCTCCAGGGAGACTCGTAAGGCACTGGAGGAGCAGGGGAAGGGAAGGCATTGGAAACCAGGCAGCTTCTGCTGACAGCCACCCTCAGCCTGATCCCATGTTTAGTTTGATTCCTCAAAAATGCTTATCACAGGCTGGGTACAAGACAGACAGTCATCAAACATTTATTAGACAGCCTATTAATACTGAAGTCCAGGATCTGAAAATGGTGAAGAGAGGGCTATGACCTTCAAGATAATTTATTAAAAATAATTTCTAGGTGGCACCTGTAGCTCAGTGGGTAGGGCGCCGGCCACATACACTGAGGCTGGCGGGTTTGAACCCGGCCTGGGCCAGCTAAAACAACACTGACAACCTCAACAACAACAACAAAAATAGCCAGGCGCTGTGGCGGGCACCTGTAGTCCCAGCTATTTGGAAGGCTGAGGTCACAGAATCGCTTTAGCCCAAGAGTTTGAGGTTGCCGTTAGGTGTGATACCACGGCACTCTACCAAGAGTGACATAGTGAGACTCTGTCTCAAAAAAATAAATAAAATAAATGAATAAATAAATGAAAATAATTAAAAATTCAAAAATAAAAATAATTTCTACCTGTGCCAAAAAAATCTCTAGCATGAGGATAGTGAATCACATGAATTATATCATTTAATCATCTGACATTTAACCATCCCCATTTAACGATTAATAAAATTGAGGCTCACACAGGTGAGAGAATGTGTCCAAATGCCCATAGCTGCTGTGAACTGAAGCTGAAATCAGATCTCAGGACTATGTGATAAGAAGCAAGTGTTTTTATTCACTAGCTAACATTCTATCCATTTAAAATGTGGTAAAACCATACAGATTGGTATAAGGCCTAGTCTCAAATAGAAAGAAATCAGAGTCTTAGAAAGATCACCTTGTTATTTTATGTCAACAAAAATAAAATTGATGTCTGAGAATACTGGTGTCTTATTTCCGGCTGCTAACACTGGTGGGGACTGGCAGATTTCCCTGCAGATCCCAGTAGGGCTTACAACTGCCTGGACTTGAGCTTGTTGATGCTGTTGCTAAGGTCAATAAGTTCTAAGGGTTTCCAAGTATGGCACTGCAATTTCAGAGAGTCTGAACAGGCTGAAAAATATAGGCCAAGATCAGAAAGGACTCATTAACAGGACAATATTAACAACACGTAACATCAGGAAAGAACACCAATAAGTAAATTAGTACATTGTGTGATACTGACCACAAGCAAAAAGAAAAAAGAGGGAATTTCAAAGAAGGCAATAACTCCTATGGTCTTCGCAGTCCGTGCCTCACAATTTGCCAATTATTTTTGTGGCCTTGGCTTCTCAACTAGACGGTGAGCTCTATGAAGGGGGAGGCACTTACTCAGCAGGGTCTCCCTGCCATTCAACTGAGCACCCAGATATTTGTATATTTTCAGTTGATTGATCCAGGGGGAAGAGACAAAGATGGGATTGTATAATGATACCCATCCAATCTCTGGTCTTCTTTTGACTTAGAACAGCAGTTCTCAAAGCGTGGTCTGCAGGCCCCAAAGTGTCCCCAGGACCCTTTCCAAAAGTTTGTTAATGTGGTTTCACTTCCACATTACAAGTAACCTTAAAGGTGACACTTGTGGCGTTTTGGTGCAGAATCAAAGCATGCTATCCACGTTATCAGAGAGGTGAATAAAATACTACTCTGTTTTCCATCAAAATATCTTCAGGTCCCCATCCCCACCATCCTCAAGGACAAAACTACTTTTTTATGGTAATACTAAAATGTTATTACAAAAACAATAGTAGATAACATTACTTTTAGCATAAATCAAGGCAGTGGCATCTGGTTGTGCTGGAGGTCATTCTGTTCTTCACTGCTAGTCACATATTCTATTTTCTAAATAGTTTCACTTAAGGATATTTTCCTTAAGTAAGCACAAATTATTAGTTTCACTGAGGATTTTCAATATTTCATCACTAGGCTGGGCATGGTGCCGCACACCTGTAATCCTAGCACTCTGGGAGGCCAAGGTTTGTGGATTGCCTGAGCTCACAGGTTTGAGACCAGCCTGAGCATGCATGAGACCCTGTCTTTAAAAAATAGCCAGGTGTTGTGTTGGCGCCTGTAGTCCCAGCTACTCGGGAGGCTGAGACAAGAGACTCACTTCGGCTCAAGAGTTTGAGGTTGTCGAGCTGTGACATCACGGCACTCTACTGAGGGTGAGAAACTGAGACTCTGTCTCAGAAAAAAAAAAAAAGTAAGTGTAGAAAGCACTCTCAATGGTGGCCACACCACTCAGCATACTGGGTGATTTCTCCACACCAAATGACTTCGACTGCACTGTCAGATGTGTGACATTCTCTTTGTTTGGAGTCTCTGCAATTTCTTTTCTTTTTTTTTTTTTTTTTGGTTTTTGGCCCGGGCTGGGTTTGAACCCGCCACCTCCGGCATATGGGACTGGTGCCCTACTCCTTGAGCCACAGGTGCCGCCCTGCAATTTCTACATCATCCTCACTTGCTTCTCCACTTCATCAGCTGCTTTGTGCACTTTTACACTGGTCTGTACTTTAGTCAAGGTCATTTCCAAAAATTGCCTCTGGGTCAGGTTCATTCCAGGTTGCCACCTCATCATCCATTGCTATAAAAACTTCCAAATCTATTCCTTCGAATTCAAATTCTGCCATGGGAGATGGACTGTCTGATGGGGTCAAAACATTGTGCTCTTCAGTTGTGATAAATGAAACTTTCTTGAAACACTTTTCTATTGTTTGTGGCTGAACTGTATTCCAATAGAACTGATCCATCTGGAATGTGAACGGTTGCAGTAGATGAAGTTGGTTCCACAGGTGAACCACAGGCTTGTGTTTTAGTAATGACCCTCTGCAGGAGCTGGTCTCTGTAGTGCATTTTAAATGTCTTGATGATGTCTTGGTCAAGAGGTTGGATTTTTGAGATTGTGTTTGGAGGCAGAAATTTCATTGTCATTTGTGAGATGAGTTACTTGTAGGTGGAACGGAGGGTTGTCAACTGTCAGTAGAACAGGATATTTCTTCTTCTTCATTTCTTTGTCAATACCCCTTACCCACTCTTCAGATAGGGCACAAGCCATTCATGCACATTTGTCTGATCTCAAGTGATAGAGAAGTCTTGAGGCTTTAGGTTCTTGAATGCATGCGGCTTTGCCAATGTACCAATCACCAAGGGCTTTAGTTTGTCTCCAGTTGAGCTATTGCAAAGCAGAACTGTGAAATGTTCTTTGAACAGTTTTCCACTGAAACATCTGTCTCCCTTGGTGATGAGGCTCCTATCAGGCATTTCCCTGAAAGGAGTTCTTACTCTTCCGGGTTAAAGATGTCGCCTATGGCAAAGTCCAGGAACTTTTTGATGAACTCTTCCACAACATCTCTTGGAATTTCACTGGATTCATCACACAAGACTTTCTGGAGATCTCATGTTGCGGTTTAAATATCTTGAATCAATCATCTGATGCTTTGGAATCTGCCACCCTGAAGTCTGTGAGAATTTTTTAGCAACTTTTTGGATTATCTATCAGCCTGGAGATTCGGGTGTTAACTGCCCGAATTTGTTTGAACCAGCTTTATGTGACTTTATCGAGGGAAGTTTTCCTCTTTTTCCACTATGGGTCTCTGCCTTCCTTACATATCACTCCAAGTACTAATGTTTACATTTTTGGATATTGCTAATTGTGGTCTTTCTGACACCAAATGTTCTGCTGTCTTTCTTTGTCTGCTGCATTCCAGAAAATGTAGATCAACTTTTCCCCTCAATGTCAGCTCTTTGAGTTCTGTCCTTTGGGCCATCATGTCTTGATTAACAGTAAAATTTATCGTAGGATGTGCCTGCAATTCAAACCAGTTCTTCATGTTGAAAAAATCTTTCACAATACATGATAAACAATAGGATGTTGAGCCTAATCCAACACATGGTAATAATAAAACATGAAAAAATATCTTATACTAAAGAAAACAATTAGTACGATTGAGGGGCAAAGTCCATACCTTGTACCCCTTGGTATAGAGTGAACTCAACTGATGAACTTATAGAGCAGTGGTTCTCAATCTTCCTAACGCCTCCTAATGCCGCAACCCTTTAATACAGTTCCTCATGTTGTGGTGACCCCAACCATAAAATTATTTTTGTTGCTACTTCATAACTGTAATTTTGCTACTGTTATGAATCGTAATGTAAATATCTGATATGCAGTATTTTCATTGTTACAAAGGAGTCGCAACCCACAGGTTGAGAACTGCAGTTATAGAGGGTAAATAATATTGCATGTCACAATCTAAGTGGTCAAGATACGACTTACAGAGGTGGTTGGTATATACAGAGGGTGCCAAAAAATTGTACACACATTAAGAAAGAAAAAAAGCTGTGTTAAAATTATAATGATATATACCAACAACAAAAGATGAATAAAAGTCACATTGAGCACCTCTTGTAATTGCAGAAGTCAAATGACTTGAACATTACAATTTTAGTAAAAATTAGTACTAAAATTTAGTACATTACAAATTTAGAAGTTTTTCTCTTACTTAAAATACATGTTGTTTTTTTTTGTTTTTTTTGGCACCTTCTTCAGAGGTCAGTCTTCCATTGAGTACATGGGGTATGTGTCTGGTCCATGAAGATTGCATGTCTGGTTAACTTAAAGATGTGGTCAATGTAGAGAGGCGGGTAGGGTAGTCCTATTGTATTTTATATATCTTTATAGTGCAGCAAACCAATATTTTTCTAAATGATCAAAGCATAAAGTTATGAAATCATGCATGGACTCGGCACCTATAGCTCAAGTGGCTAAGATGCCAGCCACATACACCAGAGCTGGTGGGTTTGAATCCAGCTCGGGCCTGCCAAACAACAATGACTACAACCAAAAAATAGAAGTTCAAGACATATTTATTATATGATTAAATAATCTGTGTTAAATTACCACCAATAAAATTAAAGCAATATCTATTAACTTTTCTTTCATGCCTAGGCATGTAGGTACTACCTTTGGTTTAACTGTTTTTACAAGGTACAAAATACTCATAAAGAATTTGTCATGTGTGTAATCCATGTTAATCTAAATATAGTGTCCAGTCCCTAGCCTGAAGGAGCTTCCAGAATAACTTACCATTTTATACGACTTCAGAAATGTCTAAGCGAGTTAGTTTCTTTGCAATCTCACCAGCATTTGGGATTGTTGTGGTTTATTTTGATTTCTACATGATCAGTGCTAGTGTAATGAAATACAGTTGGTTTTTGAATGTTGATATTGTGGACTACAGCCTTATTAAAATTCACATGTCAATCCTAGGAGGTTTTCTGTATGTGCCTTAGGATTTCTTTGATGATCATGTCATCTGTAAATAAGGATAATTTTATTTCTTCTTTTTTCTTCTGTGTGCTTTTTGTTTCCTTTTCTTGCCTTATTGCACTGATGAGAACTTCCAGTACTATGTTGCCCAGAGGTGGCAAAAGAGGCCATTCTTTTTTGTGTGTGTGTGGTTTTTGGCCGGGGCTGGGTTTGAACCCGCCACCTCTGGCATATGGGACCGGCGCCCTACTCCTTGAGCCACAGGTGCCACCCAAAAGAGGCCATTCTTGCCTTCTTCCTATTCTTAGAGAAAGAAAAGTCTTTCTCCAATAAAAAAGATATAAGCTATAGGTTTTTTTGTTTTGTTTTGTTTTGTTTTTTTTTGTAGAGACAGAGTCTCACTTTATGGCCCTGGGTAGAGTGCCGTGGCCTCACACAGCTCACAGCAACCTCCAACTCCTGGGCTTAAGCGATTCTCTTGCCTCAGCCTCCCGAGTAGCTGGGACTACAGGCGCCCGCCACAACGCCCGGCTATTTTTTGGTTGCAGTTCAGCAGGGGCCAGGTCTGAACCCTCCACCCTCGGTATATGGGGCCAGCGCCTTACCGACTGAGCCACAGGCACCGCCCATAAATTGCTTTTCAAATGTTAAACCTTTTATTCTTGAAATAATTCCTCTTGGACATGTTGAATACTTTTTTTTATATGGAGAAGTCCGCTTACTAAAATTTTGTTAAAAGTTTTTGTCTCTATTCATGTGAGATATTGGTCTACAGTTTTCTGTCTTCTATTTGTTTATTATAATGTCTAAGTCTGATCTTGGCATCAGGGTAGGGCTAAAGTCATAAAATAAATTGAAAAGTGTTTTCATCTCTCTTAGCTCCTGAAAGACATTGTATAGAATTTGAGTTAATTCTTTTCTTCTTTTAACATTTGGTAGAATTCTCCAGTAAAACCACATAGGCCTAGAAAGTTCAGGTGGCAGGGGATGAGAGTGTTAAACTAGAAAGTCTATTTCCTTAATAGCTATAGAGCTATTCAAATTATCTATTTCATACTGAGTGAGTTGAGGTAGTTTGTGTGTTTTGAGGAATTGATCCATTTCTTCTAAATTGTTAAATTTGTGTGTAGAGTGGTTTGTAGTGTTCACTTATTATCCTGCAGGTCTGCAGGGTCTGTGACATCCCAGTTTAATTTCTGGTACTCATAATTTGTGTCTTCCCTTTTTTTCTTTGTCAGTCTTACTAGAAGTTTTTCCATTGTGTCAATGACTTTGTTGTTCCTGTTTAAGTTCTATTTATTTCTCTCCCCATCTTTATTACTTACTTCTTTCTGTTTGCTTTGGGTTTATCTGGCTCTTCTTTCCTCTAGTTTGTTGAGATGGAAATTTAAATTATTAATTTAAGACTTTTCTTCTTTTTGTATGTAAGCATTTACATGAGAACATTGATTTAACTGTGTCCCACAAATTTTGATATGTTGTATTTTCACTTTTTCAGTTCAATGCATTTTTATTTCAAGACTTACTTTTTGACCCATGAATTACATAGAGGTGTGATGTTTAGTTTTGAAGCTTTTGAATTTCTTTTGTTATCTTGTTATCTTTTTTTTTTTTTTTTTTGAGACAGAGTCTCTCTATGTTGCCCTGCGTGGTATCACAGCTCACAGCAACCTCAAACTCTTGAGCTCAAGCGATTCTCTTGCCTCAGCCTCCAAAGTAGCTGAGACTACAAGCGCCCGCCACAACACTGAGCTACTTTTTTGTTGCAGTTGTCATTGTTGTTTAGTGGGCCCTGGAAGTGTTCAAACCCACTAGCCTAGGTGTATGTGGCCGGCGTCCTATCCACCTTTTGTTATCTTTCTATCACTGGTTTCTAGTTTGATTCTATTATAGTCTGAGTACATATTCAAAGTGATTATTTTAGAAGTTAGTAGGTTTGTTTTAGGGCTCAGAATACGGTTTATCTTGGTATATATTCTCTAGATTATTTTAAAAATACAGAGTGCCAAAAACAATAGGCAAGAACTGTATTTTAAGACAGGCAAGAACTGTATTAAAATTGTAACACTCCATATATACTGATAACAAAAGATGAATACAAGTCATGTTTGACTTTGCAATTAAAGAGATATTCAAAGTATTTACATAATATATAATACATAGACAGCATCTCTTATAATGTGTATACTTTTTTGGTAACCGTCGTTTATACTGTTATTGTTGGGTAGAGTGTTCTATAAATGTGAAATAAATACATTTCACATTTTGGTTCATGGTATTGTTCTGTTCTTCTGTGTCTGTGCTGGGTTTCTGTCTAGTTGGTCTTTCAGTTGTTGAGAATCGATGTCAAAGTCTCCAACTGTAATTGTGGGTTTCTCTGTTTCTCTTTTCAGTTCTATCTTTTTTTGCTTTACACATTTCACAGCTTTGTTGTTTGATGCATGTACATCTAAGATTTCTAGGTTTTCCTGGTAGACTGATCCTTTTATCTTCTGGTCTGTCATAATTTTCTCTGCTCTTAAATCTACACTATCTAATGTTAATATAGCCACTTCTGCTTCTTTTAAATTGATGTTTGCTTTGACTATCTTTTTCCTTCTTTTTGCTTTGCTAGGATGCCCCTTTCTTGGTTCTTTGGCTACAGAGAGCAGACTGTTCTTGGGGCTTTTTGCAGTCACCAATGAGTGTTTCTGAATTGCCAGTTTCTCCAGCACCCACTTTGGGATCTGTGAGATAAAAAGAAAACTCATGAACTCTCTACTGTGTTGTTCCTCAATTCCCAACATTCCTACCTGGAGCTAGGTAAAGCTGAGTCATCCAGAAATATCACCAGGCCCTATCTAAGGAACAGGCCACAAGTTACGATGTTACTGTAGGCCAAACAACTGTTAACACCCACAGGCATGCAGCATTCAGGTGGAGAAGATACTTCTCCAGCAAACAGAAAACAGTACAAGAGCACCCAGGGATTCTAAAACCCTGGGTCCATCAGTGCCATGAGCTTGCTGCACAAGGCACTAACAGACCTATGGAGAAGCAGAAGAAGAAGAAGGGGAAGCCATATGAGAGAATGTGAACTTTACAAAGAGAGATCGAACACGTCCTAAGCGAACAGATTAAAAAATTGGATCAGCCAAGCTGTTAACTCACTCTGATGTTGAAATACCTGGGTCTCTCTAGCTGTGGGTGAAAGTGCAGAAAAAAGCCAGATGTGATTTAGCAAATTAAAGACATTACATTTTTTGACACATCCCAGGTCAGAATCATGCTTTCTATGTGTTTTTCATCAGGGAGAACATGGGAATCTAGGTGGTGGTGTGACTTCTGTCTTCTAGAATTCCTATGATAGAGGAGACAGTTTGGGGGCTTTATTTCCACTTGGCTTTCTCATGGGCAGCTCCCATTCTTGTCTTTTTGTTTTATTCTTCTCTTGGTTAGTTCCAAGCTCTCAGATTCTTTAACTATAGCAGGATGGAGATGACATTTTGCAATCAGTTTCATATATTAGATCACAGGATCCAATATTATGAAAATATCTCTTATTTCCAAACAAAGAAGACTCTACAACTTCCAGTGTTTCACTTGTTTCAAGTAGTAGAGGCAAGTGTTATTCTGATTGAACTTTGATTCAACAAGTCTGTAAGGACCTGAGCATTAGGCATTGCACCACTTTCCAGATTATCTCATCTCAGTACGTTTATGATAGCCCTGTGACAACTGTATTGTCATCCCAACTTTCAGAAGTGCATGACACACTCTGGGCCACTCCGTCAGTGTGTAGCAGAGCTGGACACCTCACAAGTCCAGGCCTCTTCCAACACTCCAAACAATCTTCTTTGGACAATCCAGAGAAGTCCTTTCCTGTCCCCAGATACCATGTCTTCCCTTCTGTTTCCATTTCAGAACTCTCGAGAGTACTGGATTGACAAGAAAAGTGCCTCCCAGGACAGGGCCCAGCAGCTGTTCTGTTGGCCAGGCTGGCATTGGCAGGAGTGTCTACACGCTCCTATATCCCTGGACTGGGGCCAGAGTGAAGGACACTGCCTTTGAGATGCTCATTTGGGATCCTCGATGACCTGGTTTAACTAGTTATTTTCTCTGTGTTATTCACCTGATACTTATTCCACCTGTTTTCTATGCAAAAAAAATTGGGAAAATACTGTTTTCTATGCCCAAACTATTTTATACTAAAACATAAATTTATTTTAATATAAGTGAGGAAATTGAACTATTTAATATGTTTGATAATCTCATTGCTGATTTTGCTTTAGGTTACTACCAATAGGTGTGTTTTTTTTTTTTCCTTTTTAATGTATCTAAATGAAGAGATGGGATTATTCTCATTGTGATCTCTAAGATCTCCTATTAATATTTGGATTTGAGAATATTTATCACTTGAGAGGGAAGGAGATGGACAGGTGGGAATGGTAACTAAGTTACTGAGATTCAAAAGAATTTTCTGATATTTATTTGAGATAAATTCTAGAAACATTATTCCCCAGGAAGAGAGCTCAGGCATGGGTGGCATGCGTGTGTGTGATATCTGAAATGGGAGATTGAAAGGAAGATCCTGAGATGGTGCAACCAGGTGACAAAATGATTGCGTTGAGGTGGATCAAGTTTCCGATATTCTACTGTGTTGACCTTCAGACATGCAATTTTATATGGCTCAGCTGAATGGCATTAAAAGGGAAATAGGTGGGTAAGGCATGGAAGGAGAAAGCAGGCAATGGTGTCCAGGAAGACAGGAACCGTGAAATTGTAAGTATGAGTGGCCACTCCCATCAGGCAGCTAGCTTTGGAGCTGGGCAGGGGACTAGGTGCTCCTAATAACAGAAAAAACAGTTCAGAACTTTTCTGGGGACCCATTCCTGGAAATACTAGGAAAATAAAGAAGCAAAGAAGTTCCAGAAGATTCATTTATTTCTGATACTAAAGGACAGATCTGAGGTCCTTTAAAATGTCCCTAAGTCTCCAGTGACTTTGGGGTCATCGAGGATGGAAGTATGATGAAAAAAAAAAAAAAACACTGTCCCCCAGGGGATCAAACAGGCAATGAGGCTAAGCAGTGCCTCTGAGACTAAACACACACACATAGGCAGGCATGCAGCTGGAGTCGTGTTGCTAACTCATTATATCATAAACTACATCCCAAGATTCCCTCCCTTCAGTAAAAGGTCTTACTTTGTATGCCGAGGGTCAGTGGACAGGATCGTTCTGACAAAAGGGCAAGTGAGTAAAAAGTGACCGAGCATCAAGCCAGGGCTGTGAGCCTTGGGAGAGATCTCCTTATCCCTTCTCCTCACAACCCCATAGCTGCAATAGCAGCAGAGATTGTCATGCCTGAGAAGAGGCTGTGGAAAGTTCCACATCTTGGGATTCCGCTCTCCTCCTGACGCAAAGTTAGATGGCTGACAGATATTGATCAACGCTGCCAGTTGGATCCTCACTCACCACTCCTGAGAGTCAAGCTGGAGAGTACTTCAAACTGTGAGCACAGACAGTACAGACAGCCAGACCCAGACTTGCTCAAAATATCTTCCCTAGGGTCCCTCATTAGGTAGCAGGCTGTCCTTTCCAAGAATGTGTTTATCAAAAAGGCAACTGGAAACTGCTTTCCCTAGAACTCTGTTAACATGCAACTTGAGATAGCCTCCCTTGCCTCTATTTGGAGAACTGAAGTTGACTATTTATAATAATAATGGCTGGGGCCATCACCTCCCCCCTGGGGCCTGCTCTGCTGGAAAGGTTAGGACACATTGTTAGCCCCTCCATGCCAGAGGGACAGTTCTTTGGCAGAATGAGGAGATTGCAGATTCTAACTGCAAACTCTTCTTTGCAAATGTGGGTTTGGTTGCTCAGGTTAGAAAAATAGTCTAACGAATCCCAGAGAGGCAACTATTCTATCTCTACCTTCTCAGGGAATCCAGCCATGCAAATTCCTGATGCTTTCAAGGTCTTTCTACCCCTAGAGAGAACAGAAGGGAACTTGGCTGATTTCTATTCCAAGATGCTGGCAGCACCCAAGAGAAGAACAGGGATGCTTCCGTCTTGGAATTTTAAAACTTCAAAATAAGGCTTAGTTGTGTATTTAGATTTTCTAGCGCAAGAAATAGGATCTTAACATTTATTGAAACAAAAGAAATGGGAAGAAAATGCTCTCTCCTTTTCCAGATGATTGCCTGCCATTTATAATTTAGAAATTTTGATCTCAGTTCTGTGTGCAATTAGTCGCCAAGGCTGAGTTTGTAAAATATTTTCTGTAAAAAAACAGAGAAAATAATACCACCTGCTAATTCGAAAATACAGAGCAACCGAAAACTATGAAAGTTTGTCTTTCTCCTTCCAATATTGCCAAAAGCACAACCACAAAAGTGTCAAAAATGGATTTCCAGTGTGGCACCTGTGGCTCAAAGGAGTAGGGTGCCAGCTCCATAAACCAGAGGTTGTGGGCTCAAACCCAGCCTTAGCCAAAAAAAAATGGATTTCCATTTTCATACTTTGATTCTTTGAGTAGAGCATGAAATCCTTGATATTTCTAATCTCTGCATACATGCCCTGATGTGTGATGCCTTCATAAGACCAGGATCTGAGAGGGGTTTTCACACACAGCTTATCACCTCTGAAGAACCATCAGCAAACCAACTGAGGACTCCCAGCCTCCTGTGAAAGGGACCCAAACATGTGGATTTGTGAAAGCAAAACCCCAGATAACAGGCTTCTAAAGTCCTGCCTGTCTTAGTAGAGAGCTCAGCATAATTGTAATTAAACCTGCATCTCCAAGCAGGAAAAGTGTGATGTTTTAGGAGGTTCTACAAAGAACTGACATTGCCTTTCCAGGGCCAAAAGTCCAAAAGTAAAAAGTATTGAAAACACACCTTTCTGAGTCAGGAATCACACTTAAAACCACAGCTCTATTTCTACCTCTTCTTTCTGTAGCCATCAGGATAGAAGCTCACTTTCTTTTTCATTTTTGCAATGAAATATTGAGCAATAATAATAATGCAAAAAAAGTAACATTCACATTGTCAGATAAGAATATGTCTATCATAGAATGCTTTGACTCTGAGGTTCAGTATAAAAGTAGAAGCCCACTTTCTTACCCTTGAGAGAAGCTCCAGTCCTCCAGTCTGGATGGAGGCTACACAGTTTAAAAACATGGGTTTTGGAGTTGGGCACAACCAGCGCTGAATTCCAATTCTGTTGCTTACTCCTCCTTATGTAGAAGTCAGCATTTTACTGCACCTCTCTGCGCCTATTTACTCACCTACAAAACAAGAAAACTATATGATAAAATTGTAATGACTAAACAAGATAACTATGTAAAGAGTAAATCACACATGGTAAGGGCACATAGTAAGTGCTTCATGATGCCAGCTATTATTTCCAGTCCCGATTGGGATAAGCCTTCCAATTTAGGTTAGCTACCACCCTCTCCTCATCTCCAGAGCTAATTTCTAACACTCCCCTCACCTCAATCTCATTCCCTTCTCTCTCATTTATCATTATAGATTTATTTTCCACACAAATCAACATCAAGATTTCTTGCAACATGATCTCTGGTAATAGGGACTATAATTTCATACAAAGTTCCACCAGGAACATTTATTTTTAAGAACATATTATAATCTAGTCTTAGAATAGGTTTATACATTTCAGACTTTAGAAATACTTAGTTCAGATTTTAGAAAATGGCAGTTCCAACTCTTAAAATACTTCTCAGGTGTAGGATTAGACATTTATAAGTCAGTTAAAATTGAATTAAAATGAACTTAAAATGGAACTTCATTTTCTTTTTAAAGGAAATTTTAGCCTATATAAAATGATTAATAGCTGCTTGTGTGGTAAAGAATCAAGGGCATTTACCCAAGCCTTCTGAAGCCTTAATGCTTATGAGTGTATAGCCAAAGATCAAGGATAAGAAAAATAACATGAAAGGCAGCAAGCAAACCAAATCAACAGGAAAACAAGCTTATGAGAAACAGAGAAAATGCAGAAGTAGATAGATATTTTTGAAAAATAACTGAAGTTAATAGGCTGACAGGTGAGGGAATATATTATATTCATGAAACAAACAGGGAGAGGATTGAACAAAAGAATCATTGAAAGATCAAAATAGAGCTCTAAAAAAATAAAATTATGATGGCAGAAACAAAAATTCAGTTAGAAGGGTTGAAACTTAAAAATTAAAGAAATTTCCTAGAAAGTAAAGACCAAAAGGAGGGAAAATATGAAAGAAAAAAATAAAGAAAATTAGTGGATCTATTCAAGACAATAGAAGTTCCAGAAAGAGCAAAAAGAGAAAACTGAGGTCAGAAAATAATCAAAGATATAACACAAGAAAATGTCCCAGAACTAAAGAAGACATGTTTCAAGACTGAAAGAACTGGCCAGGCATGAGGGTTCATGCCTGTAATCCTAGCAGTCTGGAAGGCAGAGGCAGGAGTTTAAAATCAGCCTGAGCAAGAGGGAGACCCATATCTCTACTAAAAATAGAAAATTTAGTCAGGCATGGTGGTATGTGCCTGCAGGCCCAGCCACTTGGAGGGCTGAAGCAGGTAGATCACTTAAGCATAGGAGTCTGAGGTTGCTGTGAGCTAATCTGAGGCCATGACACTCTTGCCTGGGCCATTTGGCAAGACTCTCCCTCAAAACAAAACAAACAAACAAAAAAGACTGAAAGAACCCTAAATGATTCAAACCAAGACTCATCATGGTAAACTTTCAGAATGCTGGGACAAGAAAATTTCTAAATTCATCCAGAAGGATAAAAGCTAAATGAACCAGGCAACATTTAATGAGTGCAAATGAGAACAGCATTGAATTTCTCAGTAAAAAAAAAACTGGAACTTAAAGACAATGGAGAAATAGCATCCAAATCCAAAGAGGAAATGATTTCCATCTTAGAATTCCATACCCATTCAAATGGCAGTTATATGTATAAATTCTGACATTCATAGTTCCAAAGATTTTATTGCCTATGCACTCTTTTTCAAGAAGGTATGTAAGGATGTGTTCCACCAAAAGGAGCCAATCTTCTAAAGAAGAAGAGGGCAGGGGATCCTGAAATCAAGAGATCTAACCCAGGAAAAAGGAAAAGGAATGCTGACAAGAAAAGTGAATGGAAATCCTTCTGCAGCTAGGATGTATCTATACTGCAGTTAGGAACTGGGAGACAGAGGCCTGTAGGAGGGATGTATTAGGGGGACGTGGGAAGTGAACTGAGTGCTAGTTTGCCAGGAAGTGCATATTCCCAATGGAGAATTTGAGAATGAATTAACAATAGGTAATAGAAAAGTAAGCAAACGGGAGAATAAATGAGGCAATTGTAAAATTTATGAAAAGCAAAAAGAAAGGAAATACGCTCATGGCAAAAAAAAAAAAAAGAAAGAAAGAAAAAATAAACACAGCTCAGGGTGTATAACACAGAGTGTCCATAAAGTTCATCCACTCTGTATTTACAGAGTCAGAGTGATACTTGCTATCTATTGATGCAATTAAAATGTTTGATAGCATTATATGGAAAAGATGGGAAGGCAAAATAAGTAGGTAAAAGTGAGAAAGAAACTGAGGTTTGAATTAATTGATACCCTACGTGAAAAACAGGCATAAGAAAATAAGTAAGATCTGAACAAAATTTAAAAATTGAGAAACATTTGAAACATTTAAAAAAGCAAGAAATAATAATAAACAAGTTATTTGATAAAATGGAGCTAAATACCAGAAGAGCCTAATAAAAGAGAAGCATTTGCCTCTGGAAAGTGGGGCTTAGGGGGAGTGAGGCAGGATTGTTCTTTTTCATTATAAACTAGGTCAAACTATGTAATTTCCAGATGTATGTTACCTTGTGAAAAAGAAAAAAAATTGATGTAAGTTTATGCAAATAAGGGGAATAATTAGTAAATTACAATGAATATAAGTTTTAGGTGGGAAAGGTCTTTAAAATATAATTTTAAAAAAATCACATCAAAACAAACCTATTTCTCCCAACAGTATTACAGTTAGATCAGGGACTATAATATATATGGGCTTTATCTGATCCAGGAATAATTAGGCCTGTGACTCATGCAGGGGTCCTCATGATGACAGTCAAAGGAAGGAGAACAGGGGTCAAAGTTCTAAGCCCTAAGGCACTTCGACACTTCTCTGAGACACTTCTTCTCAGTCCACTATAGTACAGCACAAAGCACCAAGCATAGGAAGGTAATTGGGTCATTCTTTTTTTTTCTTTTTTGAGAGAGAGTCTCATTCTGTTGCCCTGGGTAGAGTGCTATGGCATCATAGCTCACAGCAACCTCAAACCCTTGGGCTTGAGCAATCCTCTTGCCTCAGCCTCTCAACTAGCTGGTACTGTAGGTATGCCCCATAATGCCTGTCTGCTTTCTCTATTTTTAGGAGAGCTGGGGCTTCACTCTTGCACAAGCTGGTCTTGAACTCCTGAGCTCAAGCAATTCACCCACCTCGGCCTCCCAGAGTGCCAGGATTACAGGCATGAGGCATGGTGCCCAGCCAGTTGGGTCATGCTAAGCTGATTCAGTGTAAAAAGTAAATAAAGTCCCTGAATAGGCAGCTGCTTATCCAGAAAAGATTTGGACAGAAGAGGATTGGGTTGTAACCATCAAATGATAACCTCTAAAATAGTGTTCTCCAACCTTTTTGGAACCAGGGACCAGTTTCATGGAAGACAATTTTTCCATAGACGAGACAGGGATGGCTTTGGAGTGATTGAAGAGCATTACATCTCCACCACAGATCATCAGGCATTAGATTCTCACAGGGAGTGCACAACCTAGACCCCTCATCTGCAATTTACAGTAAGCTTCACACTTCTATGAGAATCTAATATCACAGCTAATATGACAGGAGGTAGAGGTCAGGCAACGATGGGAGTGAAGGGGAGCAGCTATAAATACAGATGATGCTTTGCTCCCTCATCGGCTACTCACCTTCTGCTGGGCAATCTGGTTCCTAGCAAGCAATGGATTGCTACCACTACCAGTCTGTGCCGGGACTTGGGGACCACCGCTCTAAAATGTATTCACCAGCCACATTATTAAGGTCATGAGAAATTATTGTTTCCCACACACTGCCCCAATTGGATACCATTTGGAATACTGTGCTCAATTGGCATATATATTTCCAAGGGAACATTAGATGGGAAACCCCCCAAATGATAAAATAATTCATGTGCTACTAGACATGATTGAAGGCAATAAAGATGTGGAACTTGGAGACAGGAAGATTGGGTGTAATGCAATCGTTATACTAAAAAATCACAGAGTTCTTATACAGGCACAGAATAACTTACAATGAGTGTTTCTAGAAACAAAAAGTTCAAAACCCAGTTCAGTCGCTTGCAGAACTCTAGGCTGAGTTTGGGTCTTTGCTGGGTGCTTCCCTAGTGTTCTGCCTGGGTCATGCGTTCATCCTTTCATATAAAAATCACTGACTGTGACCTCCTCGGAGGCAGCGTATATGTCTCAGTCACCTTCACATCCCCAGCCACCAGTGCCATGTCAGACACGTGGTAGCCACTTGAAGTCAGAGGACCAGTAGATTGTGGCTCAGTATAATTTTGGCTCAAAGAACATCCAAGATGAAGTCAGTGATGTCCTGGACTATCTGTGAGATGAGTGCTTCGTCACTAGAGTAATGAAGAGAGATTGGACTCCTTTCTTTGGGGGAAGGCTTAGTGTGGAAGACCTCTCAGATGCCTTTACCATAAGGCACTTCCCATTAGTGTTGATGTCAGCCCTGTCGTTGTTGGAATCTTGGGCAGTCTCTGACAGTAGATGCCCTCCACATCATTATCTTTCTCAAGTAGAAGGACAGAAGGTAATAATACTGGGGAAGACCTTTGTGAGTTCTCAAACTTCCTAGAGCAAGACCAATTACCTCTCATATGAAAGAGATTTTAGGAAGTAAAAAACTATTTAAAAGGAAATATTTAAAAAGAAAGCAGAGAATTGATGTGAGTGACAAACACAACTTTCAATAAGACAGAAGGAAGAACGGGGGCTCCTTTTAGTTCAGACTCCCCATAACTGGAAGTTCTCACATTCTTACTTATTGAATCACCAGATCAGGATCTATAGAGCAGGAAGAACTGGGGAGGAGGGAGCAAGGAAATGGTGGGTGGTGGGGCTAGAACACTGCACAAGGCCAGGGTGGACACAATGAAGCCCACAGTTGGGAATGGGAATTGTGCTCTCTGGCCTTGAGCAGTGCACAACCTGCACAGCAGGACATGGTGGCCCTAGTGAGACAGGAAAGCTGGCCAAATAAAGGTTTCTTTTATACTTAGAAATGAGGAAGGAGAGATCACTATTAAAGTCCCAGGAGAAAAACTTAGCAGTAACAGCAATCAGAGGCTTCAAAACTTAATCAAGTTTAAGTCTCTCAACTTTTAAGTTATCTTTACTAACCTAAGTTTGGGGTTGATTGTGCACATTGACCCAGCCTAAATATCCCCCTTCCCCGATATCATTTCTCTGAAGGACAGCTATCAAACTGATGTGCCACAATTTCTCAATGCTAGTCACTGGGAAACCTGTGGGGCAGGTCTCATTGTCCCTTGTCCAGGAATGATTCAGTGGTTCTGCTAAAGGAGAGCAAGTGGGAGTTGAGAAGGGGATGGATAACAGGGAGTAGATTGGAGCGCCAAGGACAGAGGTGCTGACAGATGAGAGGAGGCAGTGAGTGTGCGTCAGGGGCAAGTGCAACCTGCTTACACCCTGCTATTTTTACGTGAGCTCTCTGAGCTGCTGTGTCACTGAGCTTTGAGGGCATCAGTACCCAGAGTCTCAAAAGCCTATTTTAAGAGACTTCACTTCAATGACTGATAACCAAGGACAGGCATGCAATTTCTGCCAAATGACTTAACGAAAAGCGGATCTGCAGCTGCCTTCGTGATTGGAAAAACAGAAACATGGCCTCTCTCCAAGTGCACAGACTTCCAGAGGAGCTAGTGAAAGGGTCAGAGAGGAGAAGCAGCCCCAGGGAGCAGGCTCGCTGTGCCTATGAAACATGTGCACCCCCTGCCCGCCATCCCTTCCACGGTGTGGATTGGAAGCTGTTGTTTTCCTGTTACTTTTTAAGCCTTTCTTTACAAGTGATCTGCTTTGGGGACAAAGGTTTTATATTCACAAGAAAAGGTAAAAGAGGAGGAAAGAGCCTTACTCTCCCTCTTACCCCTCAGATGGCTGGTGAGAGGTCACAGCTGATGAGATCTGGGGGTGCAGGCAGTTGGAGGGTAACTTGGTCAGCTTAAGCAAGAGCACGCTGGATTCTTGCCCTGGCACCAGCCACACACCAAAATGTTCCTCTGCTCATTAATAGTTTTCCATGGTCTATGCACTTCTAATCACAAAACAGAGTTTGCCAGGATCACTTTACACTTGGAAACCGCATCTTATCAAAGCACAGATGGAGCTCAAGGGCGTCCCTGCACTGTCCTTGTGGCAGGCGCTGCCTGAAACGTCCTGCCAACAGGATTCCCTGCCATGCACAGTAAAAGTGAGGGTGTGGGGAGGGATCCCTGAGCATCTCGGAGAGGAACCAAACAGATGGACCAACTTCACTGAGGGACCCTCAGGAGATGGGACGGTCTGCTTTCTCCCTCCAGTCTTCCCCACACCCTGCCGACCTCTGGGACAAGATCTGGGATAAGGTGCTCCCAGCAGGTGGCCTGGTAGTGGTGATTATGGCCATGCACTGACCTCTTCTCCCACCAGACGACCTCCAGACCACAACCAAGGAAAATACACCTGCCCTTGAGGGGCTTCGCTGCCCCACCCCCCAAACCTACGTGATGTCCACTGAACATTCCGAAAGAAAAGGAAAAACAAAACAGGATTAGGGTAATTGTGATTAGAAAAATAACCTGAGGGTTGTTTGGCCTGAGTGTTTACAGGCTCAAAAGGCCTGGGGAATGCACTGGATGATGGTAAACACATACTCCTTTAGAAGGCCCAGTTACCAAGTTTGTGCTTGGTCATCCTCTTTGAGGCTGGAGGGCAGAGAAGTGCTCTCAGGTCAGACAAGACAAGGGAATGGAGTACATGATGCTCAGAAGACTGTCGTTTCTAACAAAACCTAATTCTTACTCTGAGGCAGGCGATGAATACTCTGTTGAGGAAGTCCTCATAAGGATGAGGGACCTCAGCCCCATGAAGGAACTTGGAGGCACCACAAGTGGTCTGACCGGCGGTGTCGATCAATGAAGCCAGGTAGAGTGAAATAGGGAGTGAGGCGCTGGAGTAAGCTGCCAAGTGCACACCCTGTCCTCGAGGGCAGTCCCTTCTCTGCACTGGTGTCTGCAGGGTGCTAAAAGCAGAGCCAGGGTGGCTAGATCTGTGGTCTCAAGAGAGACTATAAGCCTACCTTCTAATATGAAATCTCATACAGTTGGCCACACATTGTTTTGAGAACAAATATTATTCAAGCTGAAAGGAAAAAGTCTACTGGCTGGATTCTGTTCATTGACCTCCTCCACTTTACAACTGCTGAACTATAAAAATAATCCATAATCTACAATTTTATAAGATAAGATAGATATCCAAGAAATAAGATATAAAATGTTCAATTAAAGCCTGTGGGAAGAGAATACTTACAGATAAAATTAGCCACATTTTTAAATAAGAAACTGAGGCCCAGAGAATGGAGCTAATGACTTACAAACTAGCCAGGGGTAGAATGAAAAGAAACTCTGCCTCTGACATCCAGTCCAGAGCTCCTTACTCCATGGTAGCCCCCAGGCCAGATACCCACACCTGAAACCTTACAGCCATTCTCTACTCAAAATCAGCAGGAAGCTAAGTCCATCATTTTATCCTTCATACCTTTATAGCTTCCTTACAAGAGGGAACCAATAGGTTTTCACCATGAAAGAATAAGAATGTTGGAGAGATAGGAGGATGCTGTGAGCACCCTTCCCAGCTAGAGGATTCTAGCCTGCAGCTAGCTCGTCAGCCCACATGCCTGGAACACTCTTACATGGTGCATTTGACTTTCACCCACAAACTCATATCAGGGTTCACCTCTCCTACAAAAGCCCCCTGACCACCCAGGCAAAGAGGCCCCTCCATCCTCTAAGCCAGCAGTTCTCAAGCTGTGGGTTGCAATCCACAGGCACTGTATTAAAGGGTCATGGCATTAGGAAGGTTTGAGAACCACTGCTTTAAGCCCTCCAGATGTTTTGTAGACCACCCATTTGGCCTGACTTCTCCAACTGGATCCATGGTTCCCAGCCTGGGCTGATGCAATCAGCTTAACAACTCCCATGGCTAGGGTTCACCCACATCCAATTAATGCTGCATCTCTGGGATTCAGGCTATTATAACGAGCAGCCAAAATTGAAAACCTGAGCCTGATCCACAATCTGTTTGAAGATGGAAATGCCTAAGTGCAGGGTCAGCCACATAATTTGCAGGGCCTTGTGCAAGCTGAAAATGGAGGCTCCTGTTCAAAAATTAAGCATTTCAAGATGACAACCACAGAGTATTATAGACTTCTGGGCGCAGAGTCCTGTACAACAGTCCTGCCGCACACTTGTACCTAATAGTGGCCTCTGGCCTGGAAAGATTTCAGCAAACAGGATGTCGACTGCTTAGGGTAGAAGGAATGCAGTTGGTCTAAAATTTAATCAGAGTAAAACTGAACAGTAAAGCACAGGCAAGAGCTTGAAGATTGGGATCAAAAAAGAAAGTTTGGATAAAGAATGGGGGCAAGAATTTCAGGGAGGAAGACTCCTTTATAAACAGTTGTTAATAGTTGAGATTTAACATATATGCAGTAAAGGGCACAAGCCTTATGTGTACATTTGATAAAATTCCTGATCAAAGTATATGTCTCCAGCCCCTGCACACAATCAAACATGGGACGATGCTGACTCCTATCACCATAAAGGGATTTTGCCTGTTCTCAAACTGCATGTATCATATTGCCGACACTCTCTCACTCAACGTGCCTTGAGACTCACACATGTTGTTGCATGTACATGTAGCTGTGACTTGTTCTGTTTTATTGCGTTTTATGCCATCTTTAGCTATTATTCCATTTTAGTAGACATTCAAATTGCAGACAATATTGAGCAATTATGGACAAAGTTGCTATGAACATGTTTATGCACATCTTTTAGTAAAAATGCACACTCATTTATTGTATGAATGGTTGTACCAATTTACATACCCACTAATATTACCTGAGAGTTCAGTCTTCCTAATTTTAGCCATTTTGCCGAGTGTGTAGAGGCATTGCCTATGGTTCTAGTGTTTCTTGATGACTAAAACAGTGAACTTTGTCATAAGGGTAATGAAATTTTGGATATCCTCTTTTTGGAAGCATCTGTTCTACTCTTTCCCAAGTCTGAAAAATTGATCTGTTCTTACCATATTTACTTGTGGGAGTTTAAAAATATATATGTTTAATATTTATCTTTCTCTTTAATACATTATTCTAGTGTGTGACCAGACCTTTTAATCTCCAAATAGTGTCCGTACTTGTTAATTTTAATGAAGACCAATTTCTCAGTCTATTTTTATGGTGAGTAGTTTACATGTCCAATTTAAGAAACTCTTTTGTCTATCTCAAGGGTCATAGACATACCTACTTTTTATAGAAGTTTTACTGTATTATTCTTTTCATTTAGGCTCACAATCCATCTTGAATTTTTTTTTTTTTTTTTTTTGGTCTATCGTGTGTAGAGGTTGAAGCTCATAATTTCTCATAGGTAGCCAATTAATCCAGCATAAAGTAACATCTTTACTTTTTTTTTTTAATTATTTGGGATTCACTGAGGGTACAAAGAATTAGGTTACTTTGATTGCATTTGTTAGACAAAGTCCCTATTATAATTGTGTCCTGTCCCCAAGAAATGTGCCATACACCATGACCCCTATCTCCCTCTCTCCTTCCCTCTCCCTGCACCCCTCCCATCGTGTACTAGGTCATCAATTGTCCTCATATCAGAATTGAGTACATAAGATTCTTACTTCTCCATTCTTGATGCTTTACTAAGAATAATTCGTTCCACTTCCATCTGGTTTAATACAAAAGATGTAAAGTCTCCATCTTTTTTAATAGCTGAATAGTATTCCATGGTACACATGTACCACAGCTTGTTAATCCATTCCTGGGTTGGTAGGCATTTGGGCCATTTCCACATTTTGGTGATTGTAAATTGAGCTGCGATAAGCAGTCTAGTGCAAGTGTCCCTATCCTAAAAGGATCTTTTTTCTTCTGGGCAGATGCCCAGTAATGGGATGGCAGGATTAAATGGGAGGTCTAGTTTGAGTTGAGGATTCTCCATACTGCCTTCTAAAAAGGTTGTATTCATTTGCAGTCCCATTGGCAATCTAAAAGTGTTCCCTTATCTCCACATCCACACCAAAAAGTAACATCTTTATTGTAAATCACATCGTGGCCTTTTGTGTGTGTGTTTCTGAACTCTTCTGTTCCATTGGTTTATTTGTCTAGTGTTAATACCAAACTCTTTTAATTACTATGGCTTTATAAGAAACTTCAATATTGGGCAAAGAAAAATGACCAGCATTTTCTAGATTATTTTTATTGTGTTGGGTTTTTTCCCCCAAAATTGTTTTAGGTCCTCCCAGACCTTTGGAATTTCATATAAAATTTAATATCACCTTGTCAGTTTCAATAAACAATCTGTTGGGATTTTGTATGGGATTGTGTTAAATTTATAGATGAATTTTGAAAGAACTGTCATCTTAATATTGTACCTTCCAATTCATGAACATAAATTTAAGTCTTCATTTTTCTTGGCAATGTTTTGTAAAATTTGGTGTAAAAGAATTACACATTTTGAATCACATTATTAATATGTGTTTTTTAAATGTTTTTGATGTTTATAAATGGCATTGTTCTTTTCTAAAATTTTCTTTTCTTTCTTTTTTTTTTGCCTTGAGACAGAGTCTCACACTGTCACCCTGGGTAGTAAGAGTGCCAGGGCATCATAGCTCTCAGCAACCTCAAACTCTTGGGCTCAAGAGATCCTCTTGCCTAAGCCTCCTAAGTAGCTGGGACTACAGGTACCCACAACAATGCCTGGATAGTTTTTCTATTTTTATTTATGTTTTTGTTTGTTTGTTTGAGATAGAGTCTCACTCAGTTGCCTGAATAGAGAGCCCTAGCATCATCATAGCTCATAGCAACCTAAAACTGTTGATCTTCTTTCCTCAGTTTTTGTATTTTTAGTAAAGATGGGGTCTTGTTCTTGCTTAGGTTGGTCTCCAACTCCTGAGCTCAATCAATCCACCCTCCTTGGCCTCAAAGAGTGTTTCATTTCATTTTCTAAATGTTTATTGTCATACAATACATTTTGTATACTGAGTTTATATTTAGTGACCTTGATAAACACATTCTATGATTTTATCTATAGAGCTTTAGATTTTCTACATACATAATCATGTTATCTGAGAGAACTGATAGCTATATTTTCTTCTTCTCAGTATTTACATAGATAATTTTTATTTCTCTGTCTTGCTTATCACTCTGACTAGGGCTTTTAGTTCAAATGTCAAATGAAGGGGTGTTAGTGAACATTCTTATTTTACTCAAATTCAGAGTGAAAGCATTCAGTATTTTACTATTACTGTAGAACTATTTTACTATATTAATATTTACTGTATACTAATTGCTATTTTTATAAATATATACTGTAGGTATTTTATAGATTTAGTATTTTATAATAAGGAAATTCTGCTCTTTTGCCAATTTTTTTATCATGATTAGGGGATGAATTTTACATGCTTTTCTGGGCATCATTTAAGATGATTGTATGGTTTTTATCCTTTATTCAATTAACTTAGTGAATTTTATAATAATATTTATTTTGAACAAGTTGTTAAATTTTTTATTTTTGGAATAACCCCACTTAGTCTTCTGCTCATTATCTTTAAAAAAAAATCACTATATTAAATTTGCTAATATTTTGTGCAAGATTTTTATATCTGAGTTAATAAGAGATATTATTAACTATATTATAGGTCTATAATTTTACTTTTTATAATGCCCACATCAGGGTGTGGTATCAGGATTATGCTGGCCTCATCACATGAGTTGATAAAAGTTCCTTTCTCTTATAGTTTCTTTCTTTTTTTTTTTTTTTGTAGAGACAGAGTCTCACTGTACCGCCCTTGGGTAGAGTGCCGTGGTGTCACACGGCTCACAGCAACCTCTAACTCTTGGGCTTACGCGATTCTCTTGCCTCAGCCTCCAGAGCAGCTGGGACTACAGGCGCCCGCCACAACGCCCGGCTATTTTTTTGTTGCAGTTTGGCCGGGGCTGGGTCCAAACCCGCCATGCTCGGCATATGGGGCCGGCGCCCTACTCACTGAGCCACAGGCGCCGCCCCTCTTATAGTTTCTTAATGTTATGTCTTTAAAATATCAACTTTTGATTTTGGTGATTTGCTTTATTGCATGCTTGTTTTTTGCTTCCTTGGTTTTTCTTATTTTATAATTTTTTCTCCTACTAGAAGTATTAATTTTTCAACATTTCTGCCTTACATGCATGTAATCCCAGGCATTTTGGTTCATGTTTGACGTTCATTTACTAGCTTTCTGAGGCTGAGCTTAGATTGTTGATTTTCACCCATTCTTCCTTTTCAATACATGCTATTAAAGCTACATATTATTTACCTTCAAACATTGCTTTAACTTCAACCCATAGTTTTGGTATCATGTATTTTCATTATGAGCCAATTCGAAATTTTTCCAATATCATTTCTAGTTTTATTTTACCTTTAGTTTATTTAGAAATGTGTTTCTCTTTTTCCAAATATATTTAGATCTTCCAGTTGTCTTTCTCTTTTGATTTCTAGTTTAGTTCCATCATCATTAGAAAATATACTGCTCATGATTTCAGTGTTTTGAAATTTGTTGAGCTTACTGTATAGCCCAGGATATGGTCTACATTGGTATGTGTTCCTTGTGCCCATAAAAAATCTGCAGTCTATCATCATTGTTTTCATTATTTTATGTTTATCAAATAAGTCAAGTTGATTTTTTGGGTTGTTCAATCTTTTACATCCTTAGTGATTTTTTTTGTACTTGCAACAGTCGCAGAGAAGCTATAATTGTGTCTTTACCTATTTCTCCTTTTAGCTCTGGCATCTTTACATATTATAAGCTATGTTATTCAGCGCATAGCAGTTGAGGATTGGTGTATCTTGTTTGACTTCGTGTTTTGTCATTATGAAATGACCCTCTTCATCCCTAACAATTCTTTTTTTTCTTAATGTTTACTTTAAATGTTGATAATTTATCTGTACTAGCTTTACTTTCGCTAATGTTTGGTATCTATTCTATCCATTTACTTTTATGCTATCGGTGTCTTTACATTTAAGATGCATCTTTTATAATCAGTATATAATTATGTTTTTAAAATTCAATTTGACGTTTTTCTCTTTTAACCTCAGTTTTAACCTATTCACCTTTAATGCAGTTACACATGTGTTTAGATTTAAGTCTATCATCTTATTAAATTTTTTTCTATTTGTCCCCTCTCTTCTTTGCCCCTTTATTTTTTCCTTGTTGCCTTATTTATTGATCAAGTATTTTCATTATTCCATATTTTTAATTCATCAGCCTATTGCTTATACATTCTTATAATATTTTAGTGTTTAACCATGAGATTAAAAATGCAAATTTGACTTAGGGCTGCCTGTCTTAAATTCATACTTTTACTTCTTCCAGAAGGCACCAAACTTAAAACAGTTTAACTTTGTTTAACCCCTCCTGCTTTTGTGTATGTAATCGTTTTCATATACGTTACCTATATTTTAAACCTGTAAAAGTCATTATCATAATTTTTATTTGCATTTATATTTACCCTACAGATACTCTTCAATCCTTTTCTTTATTTCTCTACATCCTTCTGAAATCATTTTCTTTCTGCCTGAAAAATTTCCTTTAGTATTTTTTTTTTTTTTTTTTGGTAAGGGTGTTTGTTTGAAAATATCTTTGGGGGAGTTTGTTTCTTTCAAAACCGTATAGTGTCATACCACTGTTCTCTGTCCACCTATCTAGCCAGACTTATACTGAAAAGTCAGTCTTTAGTCTTACCGCTGCTGCTTTGACAACAATGCATCTTTTTATTCTCTCTGCTCTTAAAATATTTCTTTATCTTTCAACTGTTGAACTATGATGTTACTAAGTATAGTTATTTTTATATGTATGTGCTGGCATTCCCCAAGAGATAATGAATCTGTAGTTTTCTTCCTTTCATTAATTTTGTAGACATTATTTTTAAAATAGTGTCTTCTTTAAAATATTGTTTCTATTCCATTTAAAATATTGTTTCCTCGCTGGGCATGGTGGATCACGCCTGTAATCCTAGCACTCTGGGAGGCCAAGCAGTTGGATTGCCTGAGCTCATGAGTTTGAGACCAGCCTGAGTAAGAAGAGTGAGACCCTGTCTCTAAAAATAGCCAGGCATTGTGATGGGCACCTGTAGTCCAAGCTACTTGGGAGTCTGAGGCAAGGGGATTGCTTGAACCCAAGAGTTTGAGGTTGCTGTGAGCTATGACACCATGGCACTCTACCAAGGGCAACAAAGTAAGACTTTGTTTCAAATAAAGTAAAATAAAATAAAATAAAAATAAAACACTGCTTCCTCTTCTTCCCCAGGCATCAATTATCTATATATTCTACCTTTCCACCATGCCCCCTGTTTTTTACTTTTTCGTTTTTTCCTCTCTGTACTACAGTCTGGATATTTTTTCTTATTCTGTCTTTATTTCACTAGTCCTTTCCTATGCTGCGTCTACTCTTCTATTAAAACCATTTGTTTAACTACACTCTATTGGTCACAGCAATACTTAAATTTATCTGGTAAGTCATTATCTAAATTATCTGTGATACTTTGTATTTTCACCATTTTTCTTCATTTTAATTCATTTAGTGTTAATTTTATTATGATTTATACTTATTTTGAATTCCATACATTGCACATGAAAATTCATAAAGGATCTGAAAGATGTTGTCTTCCTGAAAGTTGGATTAATTTTCCACCTGCAGGCAGAGGACATGCCCACTAATCCTCATGACCCCTTCACAGTTAATTTTGTACAACTAGACTTGGTCTATTTCAGTTTTGCTCTTTCTTCAGTGTAGCCCCTATTCCAAAGACAGGGTCCTACGGGGCCCCACTGAGATTCTGTATTACCAGTGTCCCTCCCCATTTCTGGTTCTCCCAGCACCCTGTGGCTACTGGGATCCCTGCTTGTCTCTTTAATCCCCACGCTGAAGCTTTCTGCTGGTTTCTTAGGTTTGCCTAATACACCTTAAGAGTAAGCGAATGATTCAAGGGAAAATGTGTGGAATGTGTGTTCATTCTGCTGCAGTTCCCTTATGTGGGGTGGCAGAAGCTTTAGCAACCTTGAACTTCAACCTCTTGTTTCTTCAGTCCAGTGGGACTCTGAATGCCCTGTTCACCCAGGCAGAGAACACAAACGTTGTCAGGGGTAGAGCAGCTGATTGTCAAATTCCTCCCAACGTGTCCCTCTAGCCCATCTGTTCATTGCATTCCGATACCTTCAAACAGGTTATTATGTGGGTTTCTCTCCAGCTTCTGTTATTTCTAGCAACACCATCTGGTCCATCATCCTTGGAAATTGTGTTTTCTCCCTGTCCCCAAAGCTCCCTTCATTTCTATTTCCATATCATCAGTTATATTAATTATTTTGCCTCCCGCTGGAGCAAGTCAGCTGCGTATTCACAGAGAGCAAAAACAGGATTCTTTTCTTACAGATGACTTCTGATTTTTTAAATTGAAAATTATTTAAGGGGCGGCGCCTGTGGCTCAGTGAGTAGGGTGCCGGCCCTATATACCGAGGGTGGCGGGTTCAAACCCAGCCCCAGCCAAACTGCAACAAAAAAATAGCTGGGCGTTGTGGCGGGCGCCTGTAGTTCCAGCTGCTCGGGAGGCTGAGGCAAGAGAATCGCGTAAGCCCAGGAGTTGGAGGTTGCTGTGAGCTGTGTGATGCCACGGCACTCTACCTGAGGGCGGTACAGTGAGACTCTGTCTCTACAAAAAAAAAAAAAAAAAAGAAATATAGAAAATTATTTAAGGAAACTCAAAAAATTCATAGCCATATTTTGCATTCCAAGAAGCACTAATATTTACTATACTCAGTGTGCAATGCTATGTTTTCCAGTGATGGCAGAAACAATCTTTCTGACCCTCCTTTCTTCTGAGAACACCAGAAAAGCTGAGTTGTGCTTCTTTTAAAAGACACAAGTGAAGAGATATCAGTTCACTTCCATCAGGATAGCTATTGTGAAAAAAAGCTGAGTACAGCAAATGTTAGCACAGACAAGGAGTAACTGGATCCCTTATTCA
Source organism: Nycticebus coucang (assembly GCF_027406575.1). Lineage (NCBI taxonomy): Eukaryota > Metazoa > Chordata > Mammalia > Primates > Lorisidae > Nycticebus > Nycticebus coucang. The sequence continues at coordinate 100,008,917 of NC_069783.1, read as the reverse complement.
CTGCTGGTATGGGTGTGAAATGGTGAAAAATAGTATGGCTGTTTCTCAAAAAGTTAAACATAGAATTACCATATCATCCAGCAATGTCACTTCTGGGTATATACTGATAAGTTTTTAAAGCAAGGACTCAAACAGATATTTGTAGATCCATGTTCATAGCAGTTTTACTCACAAGGGCCAAAAGCAGAAACAACTTCCATTAATGGATAAATGATCAACAAAATGTGGTGTATGCATGCAATGGAATATTATGCAGCCTTGAAAAGGGAAGATATTATGGTACAAGCCACAATGTGGATGAATCTTGAGAATATTCCAAGTGAAATACACTAGACACAAAAGGACAAATATTGTGTGATTTCACTCAGACTAGAGAAGTCGATTCACAGAGACAGGAAGTAGAGTGGGGGTCATCAGGGCCTGGAGGGAGGGAGAAATGGGGAGTTAGTGTTTAACGGAAACAGATTTTCCATTTGAGAAGACGAAAAGCTCTGCAGATGGATAGTGGTGATGACCGTACAACATTGTGGAGGAACTTAATAGCACAGAACTGTACACTCAACAAGGATTAAAGGGGCAACTTTACGTTACGCGTATTTTACCACAATAAAAAGAAGCCACAGAGAGAGACAGACTAGGGGTCTTTACCTTCCTGGCATCCAATTGATCAGACTCAGCATCCAGGAGATGTTCTTGTGGCCCTCACTGGTGGATTGTGCATGCAGTATGGACAAGCTGTCACAAATATATCTAATGGAAAATGTGTCTTTCTCTAAAAATACTCTTTACACCAATTAAGCAAAGAAAACAGGGCCATATATATTCCTTCCAGTCAGTTAAAAATAGTCGATTGAACCCAAGCCGATGTTCTGATAGCTTTGTTTATTTTCCACCTCAAAGAATTCCTGCCTGTTCTGGGGAAAATTAAAGAACATTTTTGGGTGTATTTCCATGTTTTCTGAATCTGAGGAATGTGACTGATGGTGGCCAGGATTTAAATTGCCAACAATTTCTTAGAAAAGGTATGTTTTTAAACTACATCCCACAACCAAAAGTCCTTTTTCTCAGACTCTCTCGTAACCAAATTTAAGTAAACTTAACTAGGGCATCGAGTGTGTAACATTGTGGTTCTTCTCACACCCTGCCCCAGGTTATGATTTCTAAACTCACTCTTTTCAATGACAGAGAGTATCAAAAACGTGCTCTAAGCACATTCTTATAAAAATTCAAATCTCAAGACCACCTCATTGAACTTGAAGTCAGACTTTGCATTCCAGGGCTTCAGAAGTAATGACCAAATATTTTAAATGGTTTCAGGGTCCAGATCCTACCCACCCACCCTAAGCACAACTTTCATCTCAGTTTATTGACCCAAGTGTGAACACTGGGTGGCCAAACCCACACAGGCGCAGAGTGGGAGCTGCTTCAGAATTTCTCCAAGTGCACATTAAAAGAACCTTCTAAACCACAGAAATGCACTTGAGCTGCTTGGCCAAAGTGCACAGCATACAGAATTTTGTAGTCACTCGTCTTTCTGTTCAATTCTCAAATTGGGAGTTCAAAAGAACTTCCATCAGATCCCGGTTGTGGATGAGCACAGTGGAGGCCACTGAGAAGCTGTCACAGCCCCTCTAGGCTCAAGCCAGCTGTTCTGAGGATGAGGTGGGGCAAGTGTATGTAGATGTGAACTCACTTGAAGGAAGCCTGGTGTCAGGTAGGACTGTTGAGTGAGACCTGCTACACCCTTACAGGTGTAGACATGTGCACTCAGATTCTCCCAATCTCATTGAAGTAGCCAGTTAACGTGAAGTCACCCCCATCTCAATTTCACTGAAATTGTCATCACATCATTATGGATGGGTAGGCATGGGCACCTCACCCTGGGCTTTAATCTCTGCCAATATGACTGTGTGACTATTACTACATTTCTAAATGTTTCTCGGCCCAATTCCATGATCTATAAAGTGCCTACAGGGACACAACCTAGTTCACGGGATGTTTGTAAGGACTCAGTTTGGTAACCAATGCAAACACAGTGCAGTGGCTAGTACAAGGTAAAGCCTGTGCTGGTTATTATGTCGGGGTATTATTTCTATTCCACATGGCCCACAGACAGATCACCTGTCTGTTGATCAGCTGGGGTCTATGGAGCACCTGTTTGCACCCAGCACCTTGGCAAGTGCTAACAGGTACAACATTGTAAGGTAAGTGATCTTGGAGTTTACAGACTAAGGCAAGAAAGAATAGATACAATTAAAAACTCATGTTATATAATTGCATTAACGTACACAGTTCTGATTTAATATATAAAAAAGAAAAAAACCTCATGTTACAATGAATTGTATCAGAGTTCAGAGAAGAGCCGGGTCCTCAAAGATGCAGTGACTCTGAGCTGCACCTCAAAGAGCAGAGAGAACTGGGGCAGAGCTTCTGAGCTGCATTCCAAGCCACACCAGTATGCCCACGCCTGTGCCCACCTATGCTTACCCTCACGTCCCCCATACAGACACGTCAGAGCAACTTTAACATCAGGACAGACTGGGTCCTCTTTAGGATGAAGACCCCAGGTTAAGAGGGGAGGGTGGTGAGGCCCTGAGGAAAATGTAACCTCAGCTTGATGTTAGGTCACCCCCAGGGGTATGAACATAAGGAAGGAAGGCGATCTGAGAGCTGCTCCTTTTTCATTTCATTAATTTGTTGCCAAAGAAATGATGCTGGAAAAAGGCCACCTATTCCTTCTGCTCCTGTGTTTTACTGCTAATCGTGACTGTGGATTCAGGTGGAATACAAATGTTTACCCAAAAAGGGAGTACATCTTTCTTCTTGGGCCTTTCTGCCTGTGTGATTTTTTTTTTCTTTTGCAGCATTCAGTTTCACACGTGGTAGAAGTGCTTTTCCTGTCTGCACAGCGTGTGGCTTGGGTTACTTAACTCAGACTCCAGAGAATCACAGACAGAAAGGCTGGGGGCTGAGCACAGTAGTAAGTAACTGAGCCAGTTGGGGTCCCGGCAGGAAACAGATGGCCCCAGAACAAGAGTGATTTGCAGCAAGTTAATAAGAGAACAGTATTAACAAGGGGTGTAGTGATGCTCCTTAGGCCGAGCAACAAGGGAAAGTATGTACCAGCCCAGGACTTGAAGGCACCTGGGAAGGAAAGACCACCAAAAGCCAGAGAGAGAGCCAATAATTGCAAAAAGGGCTCAGTGGGCCAGGCGTGGTGGCTCATGCCTATAATCCTAGCACTCTGGGAGGCCGAGGCGGATGGATTGCCTGAGTTCACAGGTACGAGACCAGCCTGAGACAGAGTGAGACCTCGTCTCTAAAAAAATAACTGGGCATTGTGGTGGGCACCTATAGTCCCAGCTACTTGGGAGGCTGAGGCAAGAGGATCGTTTGAGCCCAAGAGTTTGAGTTTGCTGTGAGCTATGACGCCATGGCACACTACAAACAGTGACAAAGTCAGATTCTGTCTACAAAAAACGGGGAGGGGGCTGTGCCTTATGTAAAATAGCCTTATGTAAAACAATACAGAACGAACAATAGCAACCTGGCAAAGAGGGAGCCAGGGACATTATAAAAAACCTCAACAACTCTCTCCCCTCTCCTGCTAGGAATTCCCATTGGCTGAACCCAAGTGGCAGCCAAGTCCCAGAGCCCACTGATGGAGTCCACACAGCCCCACAGACACAAAGCAGGCTGCATCACAAGAAAGGGTGCTCTGCAGGCGAGAGGAGAAATACCCCGTACAGTGAGAGCCCATGGTCCCTTCATTCCATTGACATGACACTGGCTTCCATCTTTTAATTCATATTAAACACTTGCCTCAAGCAGTATACATTATGGAATAGAATTCAGCATGTAATGGTGAATGTTGAATACCTCTTTCACTGGCAGTAAAGAACAAGTGATGAATGATATATCAAAACATCTACCATATGGTACCCCATAAATATATGCAATTATTACTTATCAATTAAAAATAACATTTTTTAAAACAACAAAAGAATGATGCAATGGTCAGGTACAGTGCTGCACCAGCCTATAATCCTAAAACTTGGAGAGACCAAGGGGGGTGGATCACTTGAGGCCAGGAGCAAGACCCCATTTTACAAAAAGTAGAAAAATCAGCCAGGTATGGTGGTGCACAGCTATATAGTCTCAGCTATTTGGGAGGCTGAGACAGAAGGATGGCTTGAGCCCATGAGGTTAAGGATATAGTGAGCTAGGATGATCCCAATGCACTCCAGCCTGAGAGACAGAACAAGACCCTGTCTTGTTAAAAAAAAAAAGATAAAATGTTCTTGAAATTCTTTAGTTATTCCTATTGGTTGACTTTCATGCCTGGGTATGGTAAACTCATGCCTGTAATGCTTGCACTCTGGGAGGCCAAGATGGGTGGATCACCTGAGCTCAGGAGTTCAAGACTTTCATGAAAAATGTATGTAATAAAAATTCACACATACACTTTAATAATAAATATTTAGGGCGGCGCCTGTGGCTCAGTGAGTAGGGCGCCGGCTCCATATGCCAAGGGTGGCGGGTTCAAACCCAGCCCCGGCTAAACTGCAACCAAAAAAACAGCCGAGTGTTGTAGCCGGCGCCTGTAGTCCCAGCTGCTCAGGAGGCTGAGGCAAGAGAATCGCGTAAGCCCAAGAGTTAAGAGGTTGCTGTGAGCCGTGTGACGCCATGGCACTCTACCGGAGGGCGGTACAGTGAGACTCTGTCTCTACAAAAAAAAAAAAATAATAATAATAATAAATATTTAATGAATTATTATTAAAGAAGGGAAACCAGAGAAAGCCATCAAGAAAAAATAAAAAATTACCTATAATCGGCTCGGTGCCTGTGGCTCAAGCGGCTAAGGCGCCAGCCACATACACCTGAGCTGGCAGGTTCGAATCTTGCCCCTCAATGTATCCTTGAACAACAATGACGGCTGCAATCAAAAAAAAAAAAAAAAATAGCCGGGCCTTGTGGCAAGCGCCTGTAGTCCCAGCTACTTGGGAGGCAGAGGCAGGAGAATTGCTTGAACCCAGGGGTTGGAGGTTGCTGTGAGCTGTGATGCCATGGCACTCTACCCAGGGCAACGGCTTGAGGCTCTGTCTCAAAAAAAAAAAAAAAAATTACCTACAATCTTGTCATTCAAAGACGACATTTTTAATAGTCTCTTTTCTATGCTCACGTGTAACTTGTTTATATGACCAAAGTGGGATTGCGCTTCTTATCCAGTTTTATCTTCAACTTTCTTCAGCTAATGCGACAAGGGAGCATTTTCTTGTGGCTCGGTACGTGGGGTCTATCTAAGGGGTGTATCATAATTTATCAGACATCTCCTGTTATTGGACATTAAAGATGTTTCCAGCTTTTTATTATTATAATTATACCACCATAAGAGTGAGTATGTGCCACTTTGAAAAAGATGTATCTGGTTTCTTGCACTTGCTGCCTAAGCTCTCTGGACCAGGGAAAGGGAGCCGTGTTTGAAATACATCTTCAAAGTAGGTGAAGCGCGCAAACATTGCCCACTTATGCATGGGTTAGGCCACACTCCTGTCACCCACAGGTCACTGAGTGTCTTACCTAACTCCCCTAGAGTTTCTGTTCTCAGTGGTCCTCTGACATTCAGCAGGAGGAAAGACAGATTGAGGGGCAAGCTGGTGACCCCCTCCCCAAGCCCTTTGGGGGGAAATGTGGCTTGGTGTGTCTTTAGCTCTCCACCACCCATGGGAACAAGTGAGCAGACAGCACACACAGGCAGGCTGTTCAGCCTAGATGCCTTTGGACACATCGAGCTCTATGTTTCTACTTCCTGTTGATGGTAGAGCATCACCACTGCTTTTCAAAGTAGGGGGGCTGGAACAGGGTCAATTTCCAGATGGAAGCACCACAGCACCTCCCAACCTGCGTGCAGGGCACCTTCTGAATGACCCGACCCAATCTCCTTCCTCCCTCAGTCCTGCAGACTCCCCACCCAGCTGCTGCTCAGCACACCCTGCCTCTGTCCAGTGAAGGTTGCCCTCCTGGCAAAGTTTAGATGAAATGTGTTTGCAAACGGGGAGGGGGCAAGGGGGCACAAACCCAAAATAGAACAGCACAAAAATGTTTTCCTGCTGCTGAATGTTGTCTAGCATAGGGTTATCCAAAGTCCATCTGCTCCCAAAAGAATTGTGGAAATGTTAGGGAATTTTATTTTATTGTATTATTATTATTTTTTTTTTTGTAGAGGCAGAGTCTTACTTTATCGCCCTCGGTAGAGTGCCGTGGCATCACACAGCTCACAGCAACCTGCAGCTCCTGGGCTTAGGCGATTCTCCTGCCTCAGCCTCCCGAGTAGCTGGGACCACAGGCATCCGCCACAACGCCTGGCTATTTTTTTGTTGTTGTTGCAGTTTGGCTGGGGCTGGGCTTGAACCCGCAACACTTGGCACGTGCGCCCTACCCACTGAACACAGGCGCCGCCCGGGGAATTTTATTTTTAAGAAGAGGTGAGTTGGGCGGCGCCTGTGGCTCAGCGGGTAGGACGCCGGTCCCATATGCCGGAGGTGGCGGGTTCAAACCCAGCCCCGGCCAAAAAAAAAAACCACAAAAAAAAAAAAAAAAAGAAGAGGTGAGTTGGTGTAGTCTTGCAAGTCCAACCCATAGGACTAGAAACTGCCCCCACAGTACGTAAGGTCAAGGGGCTTTAAGAGACTAGCAATGGAAAAAAATAATATAGACAGCTCGTAGGCGGAGTACAGAAAGCAGGTCTGACATCACCCAACATCGCAGATGTATCTGGAAAAATGGGAAGCCTTGGCAACACGGGCCTGTGTATCCTGGTAGAGGACCCCACAGTAGGTAGAGGCTGCCCCTCTGCAGCCTCCTCCCCCCACTTCCGGTTCACTGCACCAGCGCTGCTTCCTGAGGGACCCGCCTAAATCACTGCGGGTGCGCAGCTGACAACAGTGGACCGTGAGGCCTACGGTTTCGGTGGTGGGGCTCGTAGCCCAAGCCAAGAAATTTAGACCTCGTCTTTGCAGGCAACCAGGAGTTATTGGAGGGTTTTAAAACAGTGGAGAGGCAGACCCGGAAGTCAGCCCGGTGAGAACGACTAAGGGTGACTCCGCCCAGCTCTCAGTGACCCAACTTTTACCCACGTAAGGCCGGATTCCAAGACACACCCTGGGGGTGCAGCGGAGGGCGTGAGCAAATGTGCCTTCTCTCCACTTGTCCCTCCAACACCTTCCTCTCCTCATTCTCAGCTGTTCAATTTGGCTTTTATTTCACCAAGAAAAGCAAAGCACTCGGGAAGAAAGCCTCCTCACCTCCACCACCAAGACTCTGCTCACCCGTGCTTGTGTTGACCCTGATCCCATCCCAGGCCAACCCTTTTCTGGTTCTCGGTCTCATCCCTCCTTCCTGCCCAAGGCCTGTTTTCCACCTCTCCCTTTCTTGTCCCACCTTGCCTTTCCTTTCTATGATTCTTCTTGTCCGCATACATACTGTACTATTTTCTGTCTTAAATATAAAATCAAACTACTGAAAAGCCCCCTCAAATCACTTCTCCACCTCTCTGCTCCCCTTTACAGCAGAACCCTTGGAAGGAATGAATCTACCGCTTGTTTTTACTTCCTCACCAAGTCTAACAAGTCAGATGACATCATAAGGATGAGGCCTTAATTCTATAAAGCTGGTATCCTGCTAATAAAAGGAAGAGACACAAGAGATGTGTATGCACAGAGAAAAGGCGACATGGGGACAGAGAGAAAAGGTGTAGGTGAAGGAAAAACTTTTCCTCTTCCCTCTTATGGTCAGTACTTGGGAGCTGCAAATTAAACTTACAAAATACAGATTATCAGAAGAAAAGGTCCATGAGTTTTATAATGTTCACATGCACAGGAATTCATGGGAAAAAAATCAGAACTCTGAAGAGCTGTTAGACTTGGGGATTTATACACCATTTTAACAAAGGAAAAGGGAGGTCGGGCTTCAAGGACTGATAAATTGACAAAAGTATTGATATAAGAATTGATGTCAGTGTGTATGTCACTGGAATGAATGGGGAAGGCAGGGTTGGTTCTGGCATGACCCACAAAGACTGTCCCCTTTTGTCCAAAGAGCTTCTAGGAGACCCTGTAAGCTCTCATACCATAAGACTGAAACGGACCAAAAGTCACCCATGGTAGGCCTATGTGGTCAGGTAAATCTGGACTTACTACGAGTTATAAAGTCAAGGCTATATGCACAAAAAATACTGCCTGGTAGGTGCTGATGAGACATACTGGGCTAAGGCACTTTCCTGTCCCAAGGTTTGTGTCCCATTTACTAAGAATAAATTCCTATTCATGACTGAGTCTGCAACCTTTCCAACGGGGTCCAAGGATTACAAGCTCATGTGTCTACAGCAGCCAGGTGGGTTCATGAGCGTGTGTCACAGGCTACTTAGGGCAAGAGGGGATGGTGGAGCAATACTGAGCAGGACTCGGCCCCCAGCTGCAGGTGTACATCCCTGGAGGAGAACCCAAGGCCAGTCTAGTCAATTCAGATCATAATGTCCCCACAAAATCAAAGTAAGGTTGGCAGCCACTGCCCCAGCTGTGCTGGCCAGGGAATTCCAGACAGAACCTGGGGCAGAAACCCAGCTTCGCCCAATCTGGGGAGGCTCATCTGCCTTTTGCTTAATTGTTTGCTCCACTTCTTTATCTTCTCCCCAACACACACATTTTTCTTTTCAATTTAAGCAACACAGACCTTGAGTTTCTTGTTTCTGGAATGTTACTGGAAACAGCTTACACAGAAAAGCTAACTTTCCATAAATATCCCAATTTATAAAGGAGAGAACATGATAACTGGGGAGCTGCAGACGCCCCTACTTTGTTTCTGTTTGTTTGGCTTCCTCAGGGACACGGTCGTCCAAGGCACACATTCTTTTCAGATGTGCACATTAGCTCTGGAGTCATGACCAGAATTCCTTAAGCCAAAGGCATTTACAATCAATGAATCTTCTGAGCCCCTGGACAGAGGTAAGAGGAAATTTATTACCTGCATAAGGAAAGTGTAATTAAAGACATTCAGAGTTAAAATTCCTCAGTCTGGTTATGCCATAATATATCAAAACGAGAGATTAAAGCAGAAAAAAAAGTATTCACCTTGATACTTTCACCCACCCCTTCATAATGTGTTAGCACAGTTGGAAAATTAGAGTAACTCCTAAACTCTCTAGAATAAAGTACTACCTGAGTATCATGAGGTAAGGAGTGTGATTTGATGCCAGATACTTGAGGCCCCTTTTCCCTGCGTTAGTTGAGTTTTGCATACTGAAATCCAAAGCCCTTGGAAGTGATCTTTGATCTACCTCACTCAGACTCCCCAACCACTGGCTATCTCACTCTTTTTTGAAGAGTTTGGTTTTTGAAAGAAGGAAATAAGATGCTTTTGTTTTGTTGTTGTTCTTCTGCTTTGAACATCTGAACTTCTCCTTCTACTTCCTGCCCACTTAAGGGTTTTAAAATCAATGACTATCTCCACAGTAGAAAACAAATTTTACCTCCTTACGCACAGCCCTGTTTCATTCCTGTCCCAGATAGAATAAAAATTGGGGATCTCTTTTCCTTCATGATTCTTTTAGGACAGGAATAGATGACTGTGGGGAAAAAGGGTACATATTGTGCATATTAGGAATGGATGTGTCATGGTAGATGATAATTGCTTGTTAAATATACCTACCCCTTTTATTGAGACAGCACTAAACCTGTACTATAGTCCAAATGTTTGTATCCCTCAAAGTTTATGTGTTGAAATCCTCACCCCCAAAGTGATAGAGTTATGAGGTGGGGCCTTTGGGAGGTGATTAGGTCTACAGGGGGGAACCCTCATGAATGGGATTAGTAACCTTACCAAGGAGGCCTCCTGGGGCTCCCTTGCCCCTTCTACCATGTGAGGGCACCACTGAAGGTGCTGTCTGTGAACCAGGAAACAGGCCCTCACCAGACACCCAATCTGCCAGTGACTTGATCTTCGACTTCCCAGCCTCCAAAACTGTGAGAAATAAGTTTCTGCTGTTTATAAGCCATGCAGTCTATGGTAGCTTGCAATAGTGGCTGGAACAGACTAAGACAACCTGCAGGTGAGGGAAAGTGTGCATGGAGAAGAAAAGACATCGCCTTCGGTTAGTTCCTCCTGATATGCTCAGGAAGGTTTGTTCTATGCTATCTTTTTGACATTTTCTTTGAGGAGCTGTCCTACCCCCTTGCCAAGTCAGTTGTGGAGGGTTTCAGCAGCATATTCATCAGACATTTTCTGGATCTCCTCTAAACCAGGAAGAGATTGCTTTAGTCACAGTTGGTCCTGCTGGGGCATCTTCCATTTGTTTTTCTCATCCTCCAACCCCTCTCGGTCTTCTCCCCATCTGCCATTCCAGTACTCCCATGTCCTTCCTGCCCCTCATCTCTTCCTCTGCACTCCCTTGCCCCCATTTTAGACCTAAAGCCCCTATTTCCAGCTGGAAGATGGAAATCCAGCCTGAAATGATTGCTGGAAAGATCTCAACCACCCTTCATCTCTCCTGGGTAAGGGGTTGTAAGGACCAAGTTAACTCCATTTTGTTAAAACTAACTTCACCTTTTCCCTCAGCCTTCATTTTGCAGCTGCATACTAAAGGCATTAGGCAACCTGCTTCCTCCCCCATCCTTGCCCCATGATCCACACCCTTGCACAACGTCTGCTCCGAGCAATAGCAACACTCTCCTGGACAGCCAAGGACAAGTACTGCTCAGTCCCCTAGAAATATGAACTTGCTCCTCCACACTTATTAGTAAGGTGACCAGGGTAGACATAAAAGTACTTGGTTAGAGTATTTCTGGAACAATATGACTACCACTCTGAGGGGCAGGGTCTAATCCCTACCAGATCATATAGGTCGACTAAGAGCTCTGGGAACCAAGTACCCTTAGAGTGCACGCCAGAGGTCTAGTTGAGCACCATCCCTGTGCTAGCATCAGTAACTAGCCATGTTATCTTAACGGGGTGATGAGGGTTAGCGGTGAGGGGTATAATCAGCAAGGCAGAATAAGTCAGTAAGTGGTACACATACGGTGGCATCAGGGATCCTGGCATTTCTGTAACTCATGGAACTGTGTTTCCACCGGGCAATTATGGTGGAACCCCCCAAGACAAGGAGACTTGACCCAAGTAAAAAGGAAGGATGTTTGGAGAGGGCACACCTGGGCAGGAGGTCCCAATCTGACACAGTTATTATCACCTTTACGGAGAAAGAAAAGCGAATGCTGGATTGGGAACTCAGCAGATGGTGGCACATGAGACTGTACAATGTGCACGGTGCAGACCCGGGCAATGTTTTCCAACTCAAAATCTTATATACCCCTATTAATAAGCCTGCTGAAGTGGGCCCCAATTTAGTGCTTAAACCTTCCCCTGTAGTCACCCCTAAGCTCCATGACTCCCCTGACTCCCCGGAACAAGCATTCAGTACCCAAAGTCTGATTCTAAACCCCACACCTGTGCCTACCGCAGATCCAGATCCACTTTGGAAATTGGTCATTGCTACATATCAAGTCTTAAATACTGCCAGACCAGACCTTACTAAGTCCTGTTGGTTATGTGTAGAAGCCAGACCCCCATACTATGAGGGAATTGCCCTAATAAGCAAACCTAAGATCAGCTCCCAGGCTAGCAACTGCCGTTGGCAACAATCTAAGCTCTGAGTCACCCTACCGTCCATTATAGGACAAGGAACCTGTATAGGTCAGACACTCCCCTCCCCCAATACCAACATCTATGTAATCAAACTCTCACCTGGGATGGGACTGGATATATAATTCCCACCAACAATTCCTGCTGGGCTTGCTCAACAGGGCTCACCAGTGTCTACATGGGGCAGTCCTTGATTTAACCCAGGGCTTTTTTGTCTTTTTTGTGCAGCTCATGCCCAAGCTGATCTATCACTCAGAGGAGGACTTATATCAGGCATACGAGTCAGCTGCAGGCACACTGACAAGAACCAAGAGAGAACCAGTCACAGCAATAACTCTAGCCATGCTCATGGGACTAAGTATAGCAGGAGCAGGCACAGGAATCTCCTCCTTAGTCCTTGTAAGACAAGAACTACGGAGCTCTGCGCACTGCAATAGACTTAGACATAGAAAGAATAGAAAACTCCATTTCCCACCTTTAAGAGTCCCTAACTTCCCTCTCTGAAGTAGTACTCCAAAATAGGTGGGGGCTAGACTTACTGTTCCTTCAGCAAGATGGATTATGCGTAGCCCTAGGAGAAGAATGCTGTTTTTATACTGACCACTCAGGAGTAATCAAACAGTCCATGGAGTTAGTGAGAGAAGGTCTCCACAAAAGAAAACTAACTCCAGTGGGAACAGTCTCAGAGATGGTATGAATCTTTGTTCAGCAAGTCACCCTGACTCACAACTTTAATTTCAACCATAATGGGCCCACTTGTAATCCTATTACTGCTAGTAACTTTCGGCCCCTGCATAATTAATAAATTACGGGCTTTCATCCGAGCTAGAATTAATACTGTTCAATTAATGGTCTTACAGACACAGTATACCCCCCTCAGCACTGAATGCACCAGCAATGGCATAGAGCTAGAGCTCGTAAAATGCACTGAAGACCCATGATTGGATCTTCTAGGCACAAGAAAAGGGGGGAATGGGGGGAATGTAAGGACCAAGTTAACTCCATTTTGTTAAAACTAACTTCATCTTTTCCCTCAGCTTTCATTTTGCAGCTGCATACCAAAGGTGTTAGGCAACCTGCTTCCTCCCCCGCCTCCCGTCCTTGCCCGATGATCCCCGCCCTTGCACAACATTGGCTCCAAGCGATAGCAACACTCTCCCAGACAGCCAAGGACAAGTACTGCTCAGTCCCCTAGACCCCCCTATGAGCTCGCCCCAGCAGCTCACCTCACATCCACTCCCTTTTTTTTTTCCTTTCTGTACCCTTAAAAACCTCCCTTCTTTTCCAGATCGGGGCTTCTCTGCTCTGCTGCTGCACCAGGACCAGGAAGCCCAGGCTCGAGCTTGTAAATAAACAACCTCATACCTTTGCATTGGATTTGGTCTCCGGGTGATTTATGTGGGGGATCCCGCGACTTGGGCACAACAGGGTTGTTCTTTGTGCCTCTGTTAAAACATCTTCACACTGGGCGGCGCCTGTGGCTTAAAGGAGTAGGGCACCAGCCCCATATGCCGGAGGTGGCAGGTTCAAATCCAGCCCTGGCCAAAAAAAAAAAAAAAAAAATCTTCACCGTAGGACCAAGGAGGCGGCAGAGAATCAATTAATGCCACCAGGCCTCCCTATGTGTCTGGAGAGCTTTATGGGTCAATCTATGTTGCCTTAAACTCTTCCATGTTTTTATCAATTGTAATGGCCCAGTACATGAAGTGAATTAGAGAGCAAGGCCTCTCACTTCACACAGGGAAGAGTTCATTTCAAGGGGCAGTAGACAAAAATGGGGACATCTTGATTTTGTCAAATGTCATTATTTATTTTTTCAACTATTTTAGTTCAGGAAAACCAAATCTCTCCCTTCCTGGACTTTTTGTAACTTTACTGCAACTGTTAAACTTCGTGTGTACTTTCGATGAAATATAATCCCCATGTTTCTACTACATTTGCACTTAATAGGGCCCACTATTGTCATCTTGATATTCCAAACACTTTTAAGAGATTTCAGTAAGCCCTTTTTAAAAGGCTTCCTTCTTCCCAGGCTCCCTGAACAGGAAATTGTACTTTACTAAGGGCAAACAAATTTTTACCATTTCCAAAGTTCAAGTGCAGGCTATACACAATGTTACCCAACAAGATTAAAGAAATTGTCCAAATTTCTCCCAAATTTGACAAAGTATGTTCTGTTCCCACTGGTTCAAACGTGTGCATATGTGAGATTCCCAAACAAGTTTAGAACCTCTAGGTATATAAATATATATACAAACAAATGAGAAATATGTATCAATCTCTGACTTAAAGATTTCATTTGAGTTCATTCAATCTGCAGACAAGCATTACAGTGACGAGCTTTCTATTTCATTCAAGACATGCTCAGCCCAAAGTTCCCAGAAGCCCCCACACCTTGACACTAGACCACACTACCGTCTACTGCCCTCCCCTCCTGAATGCCATCCTGAGCTTTTATAGCCAATTACCTCGTTGTTTACCTAAATCAGTTTCCAAGCTGTGCATGCGGTTACCGGAGCTCATTTGCAGTGGGTCAGCCATCCTGCTGACACTGGTAAGCACTACCATGACTTTCCCTTCAGCAAGGCTATGCTTGTTAGCAGAAGGTACACATTAGATGTGTGTGGGTTTGATGGGGACCACTCCTTTAGACCTTGTGTGCTAAAAACTCAATGCTGCCTCTGCCTAATTATTATTATTTTTTTTTTTTGAGACAGAGTCTCACTAGGTCACCCTTGGTAGAGTGCTATGGCATCATAGCTCACAGCAACCTCAAACTCTTGGGCTTAAAGCGATTCTCTTGCCTCTACCTCCCATAGCTGGGACTACAGGAGCCTGCCACAACACCTGAACAGTTTTTTGTTATAGTTGTCATTGTTTAGCAAGCTCAGGCTGGATTTGAACCCACCAGCCTCAGTGTATGTGGCTGACACCCTAACCACTGAGCTATAGGCATCGAGCCCTCTGCCTAATGATTTCAGAATTTCAGTTACACATATTAAAATTATGCAGGATTCACACAATTCAAAATCAAATTAACCATCTCCATGTATAGAAGATGCAGATATTTGTCAAAAGAAATCAACCCCCTTTCTGCCATTCATGATGTCTCTGAAGAATATTAAAAGCACAGTCAGAAAGGGAAATATGTATTCTCAAAGATGCAGACCTTGAAAAATTCCTGAAGCATTCCATTGAGGCTGGGACTAAACACTGAGAGTTTCTTTGCTCCCTTACTTATGTGATTTAATTGAAACTTTTCTGTGCAGCTACCCTGAGTGCTTATAGGTATCACTCTGTGTTTGAAAACCTGACTCCAACTTTTTCCCGTGTTTAATAACTCAGTGACTGACTGGCTTATTGCTTCACAGTTGATCTCTGCACTAAGACAGGAAAGAGTCCTGAAGCCTGGTCAGAAGATTCTGGGGATACTCCAGCAATTTACTTTTCTACTGTGTGGAAAGTGATTCTGGTCAAAAAGTTCTTTTTGTGTGTGTGCCAACAACACACTTAAGAAACAGTTCACACTTGATTCTTGAGTATTACTTGGTACTCCGAAAGTAGATTTGAGTGTGCATGCACACACACACACGGACACACACACACAGAACTTTATTCATTTCCACATATCCCTGAATCCAACAAGCCTTCCGCTCCCATCCCCAAAAGGAACTCAAAGCCAACTTTTAGCACAGTTGTTCCTATTTAACTAAGTGATTTTTACCAAGTAACACCAGAAGGATTCTTGTCCTGTAATCAGCTGTCCTGTGATATGGCCAATAACCTCTGAAGCAAACAATTCTTAAGAAAGACCAGGAGGGGCAGAGGCTGGGGCGGGGGGTGGGGTGGTGGTGGTGGTGGTATTTGTTCACCTAGTCAAGGGCAAATCACTCATGTTAACGCCTTTTTATTGGCCTTTGTTTCCTGAACATGTTGATCGCCAACTTTCCTGTCTCCTGTGTCTCATGCCTTGGGACACAAATAAATAATATTAGAGGAGGGTGAATGGTCCTGTTGACAGTTGTCTAAGGGAGGAAGAATCAAAATGAAGTGCAGTCTCACAATTTACAAAGGAAGTGAGCAGAATAGGAAACTCTAACATGGACCATCAGAGTAGCTGATTAAGTTAAACTGTTTTTAAATAAAAATTTCTTTTTTTTTTTTTGTAGAGACAGAGTCTCACTTTATGGCCCTCGGTAGAGTGCCGTGGCCTCACACAGCTCACAGCAACCTCCAGCTCCTGGGCTTAAGCGATTCTCTTGCCTCAGCCTCCCGAGTAGCTGGGACTACAGGTGCCCGCCACAGCACCCAGCCACTTTTTTGTTGCAGTTTGGCCGGGGCTGGGTTTGAACCTGCCACCCTCGGCATATGGGGCCGGTGCCCTACTCACTGAGCCACAGCGCTGCCCTAAATAAAAATTTCTTTGGTGTGGCCCGTGACCGTTGGGGTTGTTGGAGACCCGGTGACACATAATTCCAGGGCTGTGGATTATGGATTTAGTTTTCTTTAAAAGACTTCCTTGCCTGCTGCCACACTTCTTCCAGTCGCAGCCTAATGTCATTCAGCATATTGGTTATTGGATGTTGGCGCTTGAAGCACCTGTGTTGTGTTTAGATCAGTGACATGATCAGGGCTGGGTCCGTCATCTGGAATTGATGATTCACGTGGCTGGTTCTGCTTGGTTAGCATCTCCATGAGGGCTCAGTGACAGACTGAAGATGTAAACAGGTTAAAAGTGATACTTTTGTAAATGTTAGCATTTGGCAGTAAGAAAACAGTTCTCATCTTTGAAATACAAGCCTGATGACAGAACAACAATGAAAAGAACACAGGAAGGGGCGGTGCCTGTGGCTCAGTCGGTGGGGTGCCGGCCCCATATGCCGAGGGTGGCGGGTTCAAACCCGGCCCCGGCCAAACTGCAACCAAAGAATGGCCGGGCGTTGTGGAGGGCGCCTGTAGTCCCAGCTACTTGGGAGGCTGAGGCAACGGAATCGCTTGGGCCCAGGAGTTGGAGGTTGCTGTGAGCTGTGTGAGGCCACGGCATTCTACCGAGGGCCATAGAGTGAGACTCTGTCTCTACAAAAAAAAAAAAAAAAAGAAAGAAAAGAACACAGGAAGCATTAAACAAACACAAAAGCACATCTTACCATCATTATAATATTGAAATACCTCCTTAGCTGCTGGTAACAGCACCTTCACAAGCTCCCCAGGTGTCCCCACAGTTGCCTTCAGATGCCTGCCCTCCCCCAAACCTCTTTGGGACGCCACACGCTCCAGTCTTCCAGGTGCTAACACCTGGTACCTTGCTCAAGAGAAGGCCTGTGCACCCACCTCCACTCCAGCTGGTCAGCTGTTCCCTCCTTTGGTGCAATTCTTATTAATGTCATCCCTGCACAAATTATCATGCATTTTTCTCTTTGGGAAGTTCTGGTTGCCACAATTTTAAAAAGACTCAATGGAACCAAAGTTAAGCAACTGAGAGGTTGTCGCGTAAAGGCACAATACAACAATTAAGAATTTTTGTTGGGAGAGGTAAAAGCCTTGAGAAGATGATGCTTGAGTAATAGTTTCCACATGAACCAGGATTCGAGATCACACCCTGAAGAGCGCCCCCTACCCGACATGTGCTTTGTACAGCCAGTAATAACATCAGGAAAGCTGCATCAGAGAAAAGGGTATTGGAGGCTGACGATGTAAACAGGTTAAAAGTGTATTTTTGTAAATGTTAGCATTTGGCAGTTTGATTATGGTTTCTTAAGGGGAACCTGGACTCTTTGCTATTTGATTATAACCATGGGAGGATGATGTCAAGAAGGATGGCCATAACTCTAATTATTACTTGGGGCTTCTTTTAAAACAGAATTGCAAACTGGGAACGATATGTCCTTTTGGATAGCAGACACCTTCGTCACTATTGTCCTTGAGACAGTGGTACTCAGAGGAGGATGTGGAAATTTCTCTACAAAGAGATGAAGGAAGAACCTGGAAACCTCCCTATTTCTTTCGCCAGGGAAGTCTCAGAAGTTCCTTATGGAGCCTCCTCTGCCTCCCCCAACATGGACCAGCCACAGATGGGACCTGAGATTGGTGTGGGGGTGGAAGGTAAAACAGCTGCACAGCAAGGCAGGTGGGAAAAGATTGCACAGAGATACAGGAGGTGGAGTTGAGTTCTAGTCGGGCCTTTGAACCCTTGGGAAAATTGATTATTTGATTATGCATAACCTTCCCTTATCCTGATTAAAAACATACATACTATATAAAAATTATAAAACATAATATAGAAAAGTAGAAAGCATAAAATAAAAGCTACCCAATCTCCCACCACCTATAAATGACCCACTGGGTCTAATGTTAACAAATTTCTGGAAAGGTGTCTCCATAGTAGCTGTATAAACACACAACAGATAACCTGCTATTTGCATCAGTGGACTCCTACAATACATTACAATTTATAATATGCTTTTTTTACTCAATATATGTTACAGACTTTTTTTTTTTTTTTGAGACAAGAGTTTCTCAGTCACCGAGGGTAGAGTGCCATGATGTCATAGTTCACAGCAACCTCAGACTCCTGGGCTCAAGAGATTCTCTTGCCTCAGCTGCCTGAACAGCTGGGACTACAGGCAGCCACCTGCCATGATTCCAACTAGTTTTCTAGTTTTAGTTGAGACAGAGTCTTGCTTTGTTCAGGCTGGGTTCAAACTCCTGAGCTCAGACAATCCACCTCCCAGAAAGCTAGGATTACTGGCATAAGACACAGTGCCTGGCCAGCTGCAGACATTTTACTAAGTCAATAAATATAGCCCTATTTCATCTTGCTCATTGAATGATGTCAAATTGTTTTGATGTATGGTAATTTACTTAAGCAAAATTCTGTAGGTGAGCATTTAGTTTGTTTCCATTTCTTTTCTACCATAAGTACATGTGTGATGAAAATCCTTGCATCTATATCTTTTCATGATTATCAAACATCTTAGAACAAAGTTCTAAATATGAAATGTCTCCATCAAGTAGCATGCTCATCGTAAATTTTAACAAATATTGTTAAATTGCTGCATTAGGGTTCTCTAGATATATAAACATAAATATGGAGAGAAAGAAGACAACAGAGAGAGAGAGATTTTCATTATTAGGAATTTGTTCATGCAATTATGAAGGTTATCAAGTCCAACATTTGCAGAGCTGATATCCAGTTCAAGTTGAGAGACCAGCAGGCTCCGATAGAACCAAGATGAGGCAATGTTCCAGTTTAAAGACTAGCAGGCAGAATTGCCTCTAGCTTGGGGTAGGGCAGCCTTCAGTTGATTGGATAAGACACACCTGCGTTTCCTTTGCTCCATCTACCAATTCAAATACTAATCTCATCCAAAGACTCCCTCACAGACCACCCAAAATAGCGCTGGACCAAATCCCTGGGCACTTTATGGCTCAAAAAAGTTAACACATAAAATTAACCATCACCCTTGCCTTCTAGAAATCTGACCTGATTTATATACCATCAACAGTACACAGGGGTTGCTCTTTGCCCTCAGAGTCACCAACATTTCTAGGTGCCTCTGCACGGGATAGGCGTGCAGCTCTCTCCCCCTGCAGTTCGTAAATAAACTGAGGCCCAGAGAGTTTCAGCACCTAGCCTGAAGGAACGTGTCCAGTAAGTGGTAAAATTGACGTTAGAACAAAAATGTCCACTTACATACCCTAGAGCTCCTTCTGTTACACAGATTCATTTAAATTTTTACTAACCTGATAGGAAAAAGTTACACCTCAGTATTGTTATTGTGTTTTTTTTATTTACTTTTATAATGGGTGTGGTTAGGCACATTTTGATAAACTCATTGACATCTTTGTTGTTGCTTGGTCAATTACCAGCTTTATGTGCTTGACCTGATTTTCTATTGGATTGTTTATCTTTGTTACATTAATCTATTAAAAACTCTGTATTAGTGATATCAATACTTGTCATATATGTTATAAATATTTTCTCCAGTGTGTGTTTGCCTTTTAGCCCTTGTATATGATATTTAATGCCATTTACTTTTTATGTGGTCCAATTTGATGTTTTCCGACATGGTTTAACTTTTCCATGTCTTCCCCTATCTCAAGATTCTGAAAATATCTCACTGGATGAGTTTGAGCATCTGACAGTCAGGGGGCCATCTAGTTTCCAAGTACAGAAATTCTGTGTTTTCCTTGTTAACACTCACCCTACTCTGTTTGCATAACCCCTTTTCCACCTCTACTCCTAAATTCTCTACATAGTGTTAAAGGGATCAAAATCCACCCATCCCTCTCACTATAGTTAGAGAAGCTCCATCAGCACTTGGCCGGGCCAGTGCTAAGGCTTGGGATACCAGTCTGGTGCCAGGAGCAACTCTAACATGATCACAGAAAATAAACATCAGTTAACACAGCAACAGCTGTGTGGCTGTGCTTCCCAGACACCTTCCCCACTTGGGTCCATAGGTCTCCAAATGTGCCCAGAGACCGCAGACTGAAAAGTTAACTCCTTCTGGACTTTAAAGCTGCTAGTGGGTTTTGTTTGTTTGTAATAATTTCAACTACAGGAGACAAGAGTTTCCAAACTGCTAGACCCAAACTTTTAATTCTACTACACAAAGCTAAAGACTGACTAAAGATGAAATAGGAGTGATTAAAGGTCAAGTGAATGGATCACCAAGCTCATGAGTTTCATCTGTAAATCTTTCCTTAATATGGCAGAAAGAATGGATTTTTAAGGTAACCAGAGGCCTCTGTGAGAACCAAGTACTAGCACTGCATGCAATAGCATAGCACCTCTCACTTAAGAGGCAGCCTGTAAGGGTCTGTTGAATAAACAAATGAATGAAACTCAAAGTACATTATTGTTGGACAAAGTAAGGCTTAAATAATCTTCCTGCGGCAAGTCGTGATCAAAAAATGAACAAATAATGAACACATTGCCTAAACTCAGGAGTTTGAGACCAGCCTGAGCCAGAGTGAGATCTCATCTCTAAAAATAGCCGGGCGTTGTGGTGGGCACCTGTGGTCTCATATACTCGGGAGGCTGAGGCAAAAGAATCACTTGAGCATAAGAGTTGGAGGTTGCTGTGAGCTATGACGCCATGGCACTCTACCAGGGCAACAAAGTGAGACTATCTAAAAAAAAAAAGAATAAATACAAATGACTTTCATCTCTACTTCATGTGCCATGATGAGAGGGTTATTGCAAACGCCTTTGAGGGGAGTTCTCAGACAGAGAGGCTGGAAGTGGAGGCAGGGACTCATTAGACCCACCTGAGCAGCTTAACTGAACACACCCCGCTTGCTCCAGCAATAAAGGTGAGCACGGCCCCACCTCCCCATTCTCCTGCTCACTTGGAGTTTCGATCCTGTGAGTGGGACTCACTTCTTTGGTGTTTTCCGCCAGTTTACAACCCAGGACCTCCCCGTTGAGAGCTCATGAAGTTTTTCCGCAGACGTTCTGACCCGCCATCTGCTGTTCCTCCCCTTGTCAACATCTACCTCCTTTTCTGGATAACCTCACTGTGATACCACAGAGGGTGGGGCAGCAGGAAATACACCAAGCCTGTGTGCTCAGGGAGTCTTGGGTGCCCCACAGGGGTCAGATCTCTGACTCACATGAGTGATAGGGCTATAAATCCATAGATGTTATGAGTCTACCTTGCCCCACGTACATGGGAACCTGGGTATGTGGAAGGAAGCTCTGGGGACTGGCCTAAGTGCTAGAGTCCTACCTGGGTAGGTGCCTGGGCAGCATTCAGTGTCACCCTCAGCTCTGGGCTCTCCTGCTGACAGATACACAGTTCCCTGAGCTCAATGACTTAACCTATTTTATTTCACTAACTAAATTTAATACACTTTCTCCTCCAGTACAATAGATTTTTTAAAATTAGTGATTAATTAACTGAATGGCTGGTATATTTATACTCCAGTTTCCATGTCCTCTTTGCGGCTATCCCCTTGCAATCTGGGCTCTCCCAATTTCTCACTGTCAAAACCCTTTCTTTCCTAATTTAGAACACATTTACCGAATTCCTGCTACACAATCCTGTTCACTCATTTTGGGTCAGCAAGGAATTCTCCTTCTCTAAGCATTTCTCTCCTGGTCTCAGAGGACATCAACATGGCTGGGGTGTGGTGGTTCACTCCTGTCATCCTACCACTCTGGGAGGCCAAGGTGGGTGAATTGCTTGAGCTCAGAAGTTCAAGACCAGCCTGAGCAAGAGCAAGACCCCCACTTTCTATTAAATAGAAAAAACTAGCCAGGCCTGTGGCGAGTGCCTGTAGTCCCAGCTACTAGAGAGGGTGAAGCAAGAGGATCGCTTGAGCCCAAGAGTTTGAGGTTGCTGTGAGCTACGATGACACCACTTTACCCAGGACGAATGATAGAGTGAGACTGTGTCTCAAAAACAGAAACAAACAAAAAAAGTGAAAAGATAAATTAGGCCAACTCAAAGTTTATATTCTTAATTTGTCAGAACTTTATATATTAATATAATGAGACTTTAATTAACATAAGTATCTGTCAACTTCTGGAAACGGTTTAAAAGGCCTAAATAGGAAAACATTATCTGCCTCCAGTAACTTCAATAGAGAGAATTTAAGGCAAGGGACTGGGTATACCTGCGGGGAAGAAGCCGAGAGGCCACCCTGGGAGGGTGAGGCCGGAGCCACTACCGGTATTCCAGGAGCTGGGGTCACCAACAAGAAACTGGAACTGCAGTGGACGCTTCCACTGCCCCAGACACCACCCCCTGGGCAGAGGGAGGAGCACCTGGCTTCCTGCTTCTCGCGTCCCTCCAGCCCAGCCTCAGCCACTGCAAAAGGGGCCTATAGGTGACATGCTCCGGCCACGTGGGGCCCAGCAGGCAAGGGCTGAGATGGGGACCTGAGGGCCAGGAGGCCCCAGCCAGCATCCCAGCCTTCCTTCTTCTCCTTGGTGTAATGACACAGGAGCTGCAGCCACTTCAGGAGCTCCCTGAGAAGGGGACATGTGCTTCTCCCCACTGTGCCTGGGAGCCACTCCACCGCCGAGGGGTTTAATAAATAACGGTCTCAACTCCCCTACTTGTGCTCACCAAGCCAGTATCGTTAGAGAGAATGCTTCCCCTATAGTAACTTTAAATAGACTAGCTTATGTTCCCTAAATGGTGTTGGACACAAAGAAATAGTGACTTTTCCGAATGCACACATTTCTAGACTGGGGTACACATCTGCTTCATGAAAACACCCACTCTGCTGACATTTCTTCTAACTGAGCCACACAGGCTTTTTTTGACTTTTTTTCATTTCTTTTGATCCCTACATTATGTTTATGTATAATCTATCCTAAAGAGCAGGTGGTGATTTAATGAAGAAAGCAGATATTTACCTTGTACAAAGCAAAGGTCCATCCATGGGTAAAACAATAAACAGAATGTGGTCTATCCATACAATGGAATGAAATTCAGCCTTACAATGGAAGGAAATTCTGACTCATGCTACAATAGGGATGAACCTTAGCACATTGGAAGTACTGAAATAAACCAGTCAGTAAAGGGCAACTACCGTGTGAGTCCATTCATAGGCGGAACATGGAGCAGTTAAATTCATAGAGATAAGGGTGGCACCTGTGGCTCAGTGAGTGGGGTGCTGACCCCATATACCGAGGGTGGTGGGTTCAGGCCCAGCCTCGGCCAAACTGCAACAAAAAATAGCCAGGTGTTGTGGTGGGCGCCTGTGGTTCCAGCTACTAGGGAGACTGAGGCAGGAGAATCGCCTAAGCCCGGGAGCAAGGTTGCTGTGAGCTGTTACGGCACAGCACTCTACCAAGGGCAATAAAGTGAGACTCTGTCTTTCCAAAAAAAATAAAAAATTCATAGAGACAAAGTAGAAGGGATGTTGCCAGGAGTAGGGGGAAGGGGAGAAATGGAGAGCTGCTGTTTAATGAGGACAGAGTTTCTGTTTGGGAAGATGAAAAGAGCTCTGGAGATGGTCAGTGGTGATGGCTACATAACAAGGTGAACATACTTAAAGCTACTGAATTGTACAATTTGAATGGCTAAGATGGGCCGGGTGCAGTGGCTCAGGCCTATAATCCCAGCATTCTGGGAGGCCAAGGTGGGTGGATGGCCTGAGCTCAGGAGTTTGAGAGCAGCCTGAGCTAGAGGGAGATTCCATCTCTAAAAAAAAAAAAACAAAAGAAAATAGCTGAGTGTTGTGGCGGGCCGTGTTGTCCCGGCTACTCAGGAGGCTGAGGCAAGAAAATCATTTGAGTTAGAGACTTTGAGGTTGCCGTGAGCTATGACACTACAGCACTCTATCATGGGTGACAAAGTAAGACTCTGCCTCAAAATAAATAAACAAATGAAATAAATAAAATAAATAAATGGCCAAGATGGTTGTTTTTCTGTCAAATATACTTTACCACAATAAAAACTCTAAATTTAAAAAAAAATATGTCTTTAGGGCAGTGCCTGTGGCTCCAAGGAGTAGGGCACCGGCCCCATATACCAGAGGTGGTGGTTTCAAACCTGGCCCTGGCCCAAAACTGCAAAAAATAAAATAAAATAAAATAAATATATATATATCTTTGCAAAGGTGTGGAATCAACCCAAGTGCCTATCAGTTCATGAGCGGATTAACAAAACGTGGTATATGTACACTGTGGAGTACTACTCAGCCATGAAAAAGGGTGGATTAAGGCCTTTTGCAACAACTGGCGACAATTATCCTAAGTGAAGTTTCTAAAAAATGGAAAAACACCCCGTGTACTCGCTATTATCCCATAACTAACTAATGAGGACACATGTGCACAGAGGGAAGTAAAACTCAGTGGAAATCAAGCAGGGGGGGAGAGGGAGAAGAGGATAGGCAAAAACCTACCTAACAGGTACAATGAACACTATCTGGTGATGGGTGCGCTTATACCCGAGTCAAGCATAACAAAATCAACGCATGTAACCAAAACACTTGCAAACATGCACCCCTTTCAATTTAAAGGTAAATTTAAAAAATACATGTTTACCTTGTGGCTTCCCCCTAAACTGTGTCCATAAGTTTCAGCATTTAGGACATTTTTCAAGTGCAATATAAGTCAGGAGAGCTGTGCTTTTGATGACTCATAAAACAATCGTGCTTTACGATCAGTTGCGTGCCTGGATCTTTGGGAATCAGGTGATGCTTCTCCTGGCCCCAGGAAAGTCCCACTTATATTAGTCCACACTGGCAGAACTGAGAAAAGAGAAACTGCCTCTCACGGTCACTGCCATCAGAGCAGAATCCGTTAGCACCTCAGTCATCTGGGAAAGGAGTGAGGACCCCAGTCATCTGGCAAGGCAGGAAAAGGGCAACCCAGATGCCTTTCCTCTCTTTCTTTGTGCTCTTCACTCTCTGTGTCTGAATATGACAGTGAGCAGAAGTGAAGTCTGGGCTTGCTAAAGTTCACCCCAGCCGGAGCACGGCTGTCTGTCCCACCCCTCTATTCTGCCTTTTCATGAGCCCAGCTTTAGACACTGTGTCCTTGAGGACACCAACTGGCACCCACGGGAAACAAGAGCTTTCCAGAATCTTGGGTGGCGCACTGGCTAACCTTCTCTTATTTGAAGGATGACTGAGTTTGCCTTCAGACTCTAAGTCTCATGCTGCCAAAAGTTCCCCCGGCTGTCCTCCTCACTGTCACCTCTCCAGGGAGATGAGCAAACAAAGGAAGAGATAGCACAGAGCTGTTTATTTACCTGATGCTTCCTACCTGAGGATTGTTTTACCATCAAACCTGTGAGTGCTCTACATATCCACCGAGCAAAGGGCACAAGAGCATGGCATGGAGGAATGTGATTTCATGGTTAATTGACATGGTTTGGAGGCCCGTCCTCCCACGCGCTAGCTGTACCTACTGGGGCAATCCCTTGCATGTGGGAAGAGTTAGAAAAAATGGTGGATACTGTTGTTATTAAAGCAGGTATATATTTCAGTCTAGAAATACAAGAATGCAGGAAATATCAATTTCTCTATTTCCCTTAAAACCACTTAATTAGGACTCTGGGCACCCACTCCATAAGCCACGAAGACAGTTCTCTTCCTGGGAGAGGAGTTGGATAGATTCATGCCTAACTGGTATAATGCACATATTCTGAATGAGGGGCACACTTATAACTTTCATTCAAAATGTACAAAGGCAAATTATGTAACCAAAATGTGTGTACCCCTCTAATATTACGAAATTTTTTTAAATAAAAGAAAAAAAGAAGAAAATCTCTTCCTGTCTTTCCTGGGTTTTCCCCACTCCAAACTGCACCACAACAGAATGGAAAGGCTTACCTGCCCACACAGCACATGCCAGATGATTCCACTATCTAAGGCAATCTCCTGGCCACATTCACACGGCAGCAGCTGTGTGCAGAGGTCCCCATCCCCAGAGAGCCACTCTCCTCCCCTCTTATCCATAGCCCAGGGGGCCAAGAGCTGGGGGATGGGGGCAGGCAGGGAACAGATTCTCTGCCTCTAGCTGCTCCTGGACACACTTGGTGTTTCCTCTCTGCATCAGTTGGGGTCCAAGCATGAAGGAGATGCCACACCCAATCTGGGTAATTGGAAGAGTAAAGGTATAGGCAGCATTTAGGGAACCAACAAGGGGCAGTGCAGAAGCCTAAACTGGGCAGCTGTGATAGTCATCACACCCCTCCGCCTTATGGGCAAGGAGAGTGGCTCCAAATGGAGAGGGGCTTCTGGCCAGACCTATGGCCTTCCTTGGGTGGGGGTGGGGGCACAGCTAGCCTGCAGCAGCCCTGCAGGGAGGACCTGGGTGCCTGAGGACTGACCACACTCTCTGCCTGTGTCTGATCTCTGGTTGGGTCCTGCCGTTGGCTAAACCCCATCAGAAGCCAGACAGCAAAGGAAACCTGTGACGCTGGTTGCAATCAGCCACCTGGGCACACACCAAGGGCCAGTGGGAACAGTAAACAGAGATGCCCAGGGGCCTGTCCACTGCAAGAATTCTGCCATCACCTCTCTAGGGAGGGGTAGGCTTTCCCAGTGACCCACTCCATGGTAGTTGTAAATTATGGCTTTGTTGACCAGATCACGGCCATTATTTATAGTAACAGATGGGGCACATCTGGGAGTGGCTTCATGTGAAAACTCAGAGTCTAGCAAAGTCCACTCTAAATTCTCCCTCAGCTCCTAACGAGGCTTGACATGTCACCAGTTAATGTTTTATCCCCCTGACTGAAAATACGGATTGCTAACGGAGTAAAAATAACTTCAGGCAGAAACTCACCGAGCTGTTATTGGTAATGTGAATTGATGTGGATGAAGTCTCTAAGGGTAGATTTGATAGAGAGTTAAGGGGAAAAAAAATAAGGTGTAGAGTAACCAGAACAAGGGAGTGTTGCTGACCCTTTTGCGTGCTATTGTGTTGCATTTTTTGTGTCTATAATTTTAGCACGTGACCCAAAGCAGAATGACATAGTGAATCCAGGGGGTATTAACTGCAAAAAGCCAGTCCCAAATCTCCGACACACCTTGTTTTCTTGCTCACAGTGTGACAGCCAAACATGAGGTGCCGCATACCAATGAAACCCCAAAGTACATTACAATCCCCAACCTCACAGTCCCAAATGTTGACATCCCTAAAACTCAAAATCTCTAAAGCCTAAACTCCCAACATCTAAAATTTCAAGCGTCTAAAATAAGGCACGTTGTGCTCGCTCTGGCAGCACAGATGCTGAAGTAAGCCATGCAGGCATGGCCGGGTGCTGCCGTCTGATCACCAGGATTGTTTCTGCCAACCCTGTGGCCTGTACCTGGCTGCGTGTGGATTTCCATGTGCCGAAAACGACAGAGAAGCGCGGCACAAAAGGTGGGAAAACTTAATCAGGAATGCTCTTATCAATGCATATTGAATCACAGAAGAATTCAAAAAGAGCAGTGCCACGTGGAAATGAACGTGAATGCGTTTTCCAAAGAGAGCCAGGCCCTAAAAGAGAAAAAGCAGCTGATCTTCACCACATACGACCTGAAAATGTGGTTAATGATCATCAAAGTCCACCAGCTTTTGTGGGCGAATGCTATGCAATTGCCCATAATCCACACTGTATGTATATATAAAAATGTTGAAACTTCTTTAATAAATGAAGGTATGTCCTTCTTGTATATTTGTTTCTGTGGAGGATAAAATGTCCCAAGATCTCAACTGTCTGAGTGGTGGTGACCCATCATAATTTTTGATCAATGTCATCAGAAGACTTTGTCTGTCACAGTATTTCAGATAATCACAGTTATAAATGCTATTTATTTATGAATATGTCCCACTGTTCTTTTTTTTGTTTGTTTGTTTTTTGGCTGGGGCTGGGTTTGAACCCACCACCTCCGGCATATGGGACCGGCAACCTACTCCTTGAGCCACAGGCGCCGCCCACCACTGTTCTAACTGTTACACTTGTGCATCTGCCACAGATATACCTGAGCGTTTATGTTTGCAAAAATATGTGTCATCACTGCCTACTGTAGTGCCTAAAGTGGGCTATGAAGTGTTATGTCATGTTTTTATAGAATAAATCTCCTTTTGAAAACATAAATAAATGCCTTTTTAAAAATTTTAAATGTTTTCCCAGAATTGTATTTTTGACATTTGGATCTTTCAGGATTGTGGTCTTTGAGATTTCAGACCTTAGGGATTTGATCTTTCAGGATTCAACGCTCAGGGTTATGATTGTCTGTCCCAATTCCAGAAAGACCCTACCTTTAACTTGGTACCGACAGTTCAGTCATTATTGGGTTGCTTCCCTGACAGGGTAACTTGGTTCATTTCAACACCCAAACAAGTTCAGCTTAAGCCAAATTCAAAAGGAAGAGGTGCCTGGACTCTGTACAGCAACGAATGGTGTTGCTATTTTTCAGGTTGAAACTTTCCAGAGCTGTTCATAGACGTATTTACACTACTGGACGTTTATGCGGCCATTCTGCCCTGTTTATTATTCGGGGAAGTGTGGAAAGAATGTTTATGCAGAGGCACAGTGGTGACTAATGGAGTGGTCAGGCAGAAAAAGGTACTCACTTGCAAAACTAGGCTAGGCTTGTCCTCCAGTTTCTGTGAACAGACACTTGGTGGGCGACACATTTCGTAAACCACTCACCCTCTGCACCTGACACACACTGGTTCTGCATCTGAGGCTTCCCCATCCAGAAAAACAGGGCTTTCCATAATCCTCACTCTTAGCAGCTTGAAGGAGGCGATGCTTTCCCATGCCTCGCCTTCCTGAGACTATTCTCTCGGGCTTGCCCACCAGCACTGGCTGTGTCTCCTCCCACCTCCCTGCTGTCCTTCTCTGGCTCCCTAGTTAGCTGTCTTGCTCTGTCATACAATCTACTGCTACAGTAAGGGGAAACCTGCCGGGGGTAGAGGATACCTCGCTCCCCCTGACTAAGGTCCTGCCACCATGCTTTCTCAGCCCAGAGAGGGCAAGGAGGAAGAGGCAGCTCCAGCAGCAATCAAGCTAGACGGGACAACATGAAGGGAGAAAAAGTTGGGCCTTGCTGCCCTCAGAACAGATGAGAAGCAGGAACTGAACAGAAGATCAGGTCCACACGCAGGAGACCAGATGGACAAGGTGTCCCATTCCACTAATTAAGCTCAGTTCTGGCTGGCTACAGACGCTGCAGAACCAAGTTCACATAAAAATTAAGCCTGCCCTCCCCAGGACAAGAAGAGGCTGCAATGGCAGTGACTCCCTTAAAGGTGCCCACGGTGGCAGCAGTGGTAGATGGCATCTACAATGACTGGGAGAGGAAGGTGCTTCAGGTTCAAGGTCAGAGCCCCAGCCTATGACTACAGCACACAACACCCTACAAGCTCCTGCAGGTGAGGTTATTCTGATTTTGTGCAGGGCTGAGACTCCAAGGTCTAGCATATGACACACAGAAGAAGCTCATGGATATTTATTTGGAAAAAATGAACAAACAGTACTGATTGATGAATATGGAGATTTCATGGCCTCACAAACAAAATGCCTGAGTGTATGGGCCTTGAGGGCTGAGATTCTCTGGGAGGCACTGGCCGTGATGGGGGTGCCCTCACCCAGGCTGGCAGCCAGCAAGCAGCTGCAGGAGCTCACGGCCATCTGTGAGTGTCTGTCATCTGTTCTATCCTTGTGTCTGCCAGTGTCTGGTTCCTAGTGGGGGCTCAGAGTATATTTCCCAAATTGATGCAAAATGCTTGTTCCAGACCTATCTGTCTTTTAGGTTTTGTCTCCAGGTTTTTGAAAACATGACCAAGAAGTATCTGTCCTCCTTCCCCCTGTGATACTGTGGAAAGCAGAGGATGCCAATCTATGGGCTCATCTCCCTGGCATGTCCTATCCTGACCATACACCAGAGTCCTGGCCACAGCTTGCAGATGGTATCCCTTCACAGGTGGCGGGGACTCAGGGAATACCCTCCCTCACAGCTCACCCATCCCTAACTTGTGCACATTAGTCAGCCTAGAGCAGGGATAGTGGCAAACAGGAATGCATGGGACAGAAAGATGTAATTCCTTTCCTCCCCTTTATGAGGATCACAGCCACAGGCCTGTAACAAAAGACAGATTAACAAGACAAAAATATAACAAATTTAGTTCATCTAAGTTTTACATGACATAGGAGCCTTTGGAAATGAAGACCAAACACCCAAGGGAAAATTGTCCATTTGGATACTTAAATTGGGTGGATGTGTGGAAATGTGATGAAAAGGGAATGATCTAATGCTAGTAGGTGAGTGGGGAAACCCAGCCAGGCCTGCGTGCCTGGAGTCTTACTGGCCTCTGTATGGCATCTCTTCCTCTCCGCCTAGGACAGGACCCTCTGAAATTAAGTCTCGCGATCCACTTCCAGATAGGTAGGTCAGAGAAGTTCTTTATAGCCAGCTTTTGCACAGAAGCCAGGGAAAGGTTAGGTTCTGTGACTAATTTGGGGGGAAAGGACTTCTGACTTCTATGTCCTGCCTTGGGGAGGAGGAATTCTGGCTTCTATGAAAGCTTCAGGGAAGAAAGAGGGACCAGACACAGGACAAGGTCAGAGAAATTTGCTTCTGAGGCTGCTCCTGAGGGCTGCTGAGTACTCAGCATGTCAAAACACTATGCTTAGGGCTATTGTTTTTGGAGTCCCCATAGATGCTTCTGAGACTAGAATATGCTATGATTAAAAAGTTACTCTTTTGTAAAAGGAATTTACATCTAGAAAGGAAATCAGAAATCTCCCTTAGTGAGGATGTCTTTCTCTTCTCTCTCTCTCTTTCTCTGCTTCGGGAAGAAGAAGAGGACCGAATCCCTGGAGACTCATCAGGAGAGAAGGCAGGAACTTAAATCTGCATAATCAGACTCATACTTCTGGTCTGTGCTTCTCTTGAGTATCTCCCCAAAACAAAGTTTTCCCTGCACACTTCTTTGTTTCAGAAAATGATGGCATTTAACTCCAAAGTTTCGACTCTCTGTAAGATCCACTCTAGAGATTTGCCCATGTCTCTGAAATAACTTCCATATGCACAAAAGATATCCATGCTACTAAACTTCTGCATTTTTCTCCTGTTAATCTGTCGTTTGTTCCAGCATATCCCAGCTAAGACCTTGTGAAGGGTAGACAGAAATTATTTTTCCTCTTCCTCAGTTGGGAGCTATGCCCAGAGGTCAGGGAAGAGCCCCACAAACTGGTGAGCCCTTTCAGAAAGTCCCTGGTTGTATGAGCATCCCAATTTGATGCCCTCAGCCCCAGTTCTCTTTAAAAGACATCCTCTCATGGGGCTTCCCAGAACTGATCTCATTCTTCTCTTGTTTTCTTTTCTTTTCTTTCTTTCTTTTTTTTTTATTTTTTTGAGACAGAATCACACTCTGTCACCCTGGGTAGACTTCCATGGCATCATATTAGCTCACCACAACCCCAATATCTTGGGTTCAAGAGGCGATCCTCTTGCCTCAGCCTCCTGAATAGCTGGGATTATAGTCACCACAACTCCCGGCTAGTTTTCCTATTTTTAGTAGAAATGGGATCTCACTCTTGCTCAGGCTGCTCTTGAACTCCTGAGCTCAACCAATCTGCCCATCTTGGCCTCCCAGAATGCTCGTGTTACAAGCGTGAGCCACCATGACGGCTGATTTCTTTCTTCTTTCAGGAAACTTCACCTCATCCCATGGGCTGACCTAAGGCTGGAAGTGCCCATCATAGCAGACATCCATAGAACACATCTCATGAGTCAGCTGGCTGCCGTCTGAGGTAGGCAGCCAGAGCTAGTCCCCTAGCTCTAGGACAGTCCAAGAGGGCATTGGCACTGACAATTCAAAGGCACAGTGCAGGGGATGGTGGCCTCAGCCTCCAGGTTCTGACTCCCAGAGTGTATCTGTTACAGAGCTCCCAATTGTATTAGAACCCAAAACAACAGCTTCAAACTGCTCCATCCCAAGCCTCAGACCAGACAGCAACCCCATGCTGGTCTCTGAATACAGAAGAGAGAAAACAAAAGGATTTAGGGCTTTCTGTACTATGAACCCCAGGAGCCAGGTTGGGAGGAGGGTCCCCTCTTCTGATTATACATATCAACTAAAATGTGTTCCATATCACACAGTCAGGTTTGGAGGTCATTACTGAAATCAAAAATGACTTTACGAAATGAATTCATCATCAGAACATGTATATCTTCTAAATCTGCCATCCCCACCCCCCGAGCCATGGAGCAGCATTGATTCTATCTGTGGCCCATTAGGAACTGAGTACACAGCAGGAGGTGAGTGGTGTCCACCAAGCAAAGCTTCATCTATGTTTACAGCTGCTCTCCATCACTCGCATCACTGCCTGAACTCCGCCTCCAGTCAGATCAGCTCCAGCATTAGATTCTCATAAGACTGTGACCCTACTGTAAACTGTACACGTAGCAGGTTGGGTGCTGCTTATGAGAATCTAATGCCCAGTGATCTAAGGAGGAGTTGAGGTGGTGATGCTAGCACCCGGGTGCTGCTGCAAATACAAATTAGTATTAGTAGAGAGGTTTGATGCACAGAGACCATAGTAAATCAATTGCTTGCAGACTCATATCAAAACTATCCTCCCCTACCTCCACACCCAGTAAAACTGTCTTCCATGAAACCAGTCCCTGGTGCCAAAAAAGGTGGAGCCTGCAGCTCTAAATAAAAGGCACATATGTGCCTTTGTTATGTCTTGGTCAGAGCATAAATTGGGATGTGTTAGATCAGATAGAAGTGACCTGGGGTGATAAAAATAACCATGCACATATCGTATAAAGTTTCTTATTTTCTTCTTTCTCTTAATGCTTTTTCTTTCTTTGTCTCTTTCTTCTTGACTTAACCTTTGCCTTGACAGGAGCTGTTCAAGGCTTCTACAGGTTCAGCCTCATCATATCATTGGCATGGAAACAGCTTCTGAGCCTTACATGGGTCCCTCCAAAAACTGGGGAGACCCCCAAGGAATTTATAATCCTAAAACAAATTCATATTTATTATAGAGAAACACAAAAAGCTGTCTTCTGATTCTCAGAAACGTAGATTTTAAATGAAGTAATTTTCTTAGAAAAGTAATATAAGATTATTGTAAACAATTCAGAGATTGCATATAATAAGCCAAAGAAGAAAATAAAACAAGCCATATTCTATCCTCCAGCCATTACCATCATCCACCCTTTGGGGTATTCCTACCTTTCAGGACATGTGGAAGCGAGAGATGGCTACGTGTAATAACTTCATATTATACCTATTCCAGTTTTTCCTTAAAGTGACTTTATTTCATTGCCAGCGTATCATATATATTCTTCTTATATTATTATATATTCTTCTGTGACATTTCTAAAGGCTGCTGAGTGTTTTGCTTTCTTATATATTATTTCTTGTTTAACTGGTTCCATCTTATTAGCCAATTAGTTAGTTTCCAACTTTTTCTCATTTAAAAAAAAAAAAAGAGCTGCAAAAAATGTCCTTGTAGCTCTATCTCTGCTGGTATCCATGATTCTTTCTTTGGGATAAATTTTTAGGCCTGAAATTGCTGTGGTCAAATTGCAATTGCAATTGTCAAATTGCTTTGACAACACAGACAGCTGTTGTTGAATAGTCCTCGGAAGAGGCTGACCCCCAGCTGTGGGTCAGATGTCTTCTCAGCATACCCAGAAATGACAAATGTAAGGGTAAATCAGGAGCTATTACTCCCCCAAGTTGGGTTTCTCTTTCCTCTTCCAGCATATACTTTGAAAAAAGGTTTGGGTGAGATATCACTGTTTTAATGATTTGCTGCTCAGAAAAATCCTTAAGCTCATGCATAAGTGAGGAGGACAGGGAGGGAGAGGGCTTTCTGGAAATGCTTTGCACTCCATGGTTTCACACACGCCCGGCTTTTATTAAGCGGATCCATTGGTCTTCTCTAGAATCCCTTCACCCAGGCAAATGCCCTGCTAAGCCAGGAGAGACGGTCAGTGAGCTTTTTCCAAGAGGCAGTGCTACAAATCCACATGTTGGGTGTTCCTTTCCCGGACCACAGAGGCACCATGTGGCCTAGGGAAAGTGTCCTCCCACTCATGTGCCTCTGATGCTGCTACCCTGGAGCAGAGTGGTGTTGCCCACAGCCTGCTGGGAGCCTCTGCTGCCTGTTTGACAAAGCAAGGTCCCTTCCTGGGGCTGGTGGCCTGACCACTTCAGCAGCTATTTGGATGGCTGGAATGTGTAAGGCCTGGTGTGTCCTTGAAGCAAGCAGGGCAAATAGGGACGCAACAGCCCCTTCCCATCTGGGAACTGAGGCTCCTTTAATTTGGAGACCTTAAAAGGCGTGAGGACCAGGGCTGGGTTCTTATCTCCCAGGCCTGGCTGGTGCTCCGGGCATGCCTTATTTATAGCTCCACAGGCGAGAGCAGCGCAGCTGGCCGGCAGCTACACACTTGGGGCCATCGACCAGGCAGTCTGCCTGCACTGTCCCTGCTGGTCTGGCGGGGAGGCAGAAGACAGGGCCCTGACACTGCAGGTAAGAGCTGACGGTTTGTTCCTTCTCTCTCCCTCCCATCCTTGCCAGCCTGTGTCTGCAGCCAGGCCTAGGCACCAGCTGAGTAGGCTTTGCACTCTGAGCAGAGGGAATGTCCCCATGCTGGGAGGGAGCTTGGGGGCACTGTGAGCTCGCTGTCCCTGCAGCAGCCTGGCAGCTGGCTCACACTGAGGCACAGCTCAGAGAACAAACCAGCCCTGCCTAGAGCTGCCTGAACAGAGAGAACACGGGCAACCCTTGTTCATTTTACCCTCTGTCAGCGGGAAGCAGTTTGGAACCCTGGAAAACTGTTTTTAAAGGAGAAAGAAAAGAAGATGAAAAATTATAAAATAAACATTGGAAAGAGAAAAACCACAGTGCACTTGGGCTTTTTCTCTGTGACAGAATTTCCGGATGGCCTGGGGTGAAAAGGCAAATTACTGATGAGTCTGATTACTCTGGGAAAGTATGTTTATACAAGATGACTTGTTACGCTGATGGTTTGAAAGTCCAGAGTGCTGTTGCATGCTTTAAAAAGGAAATGCATGAATATTTTTCTAATTTCCAGGGCAAGATATCTGCCAAGACCCACAGTCCTGAGTAATGCTCTGGCCAATTGTGTACTGATCTCAATATTGATAGAATGGCGCATATATAACAACAGTTACCACACACAGTATATGAACATCCTATAGCCCGATTCCATGCAAGGCACTTTATCTAGTCGAACCTACAAAGAAAAAAGAAACTTGCCAGGCCAGTTTTTAAGAAAAATAATTCTGAGGTTTAAAGATAGTATTACTACACCTCTGTTATAAGCTAATGCTACTTTAGCTTGTATTTGCTGCATGACGGTTTACTATCGTTTTATTTGTTCCTTGAGGAATACTCTTTGAATTTTGTTTTATTGCTAGACTTTTTTTATTGTATTGATGTCAAGTGGCTACAAAGACCCCAGCCCTGGTTTGTTTGGGCTTTCCCTGGGCACCAGTAGCAAGTGATTCCCAGAAACTGAAAGCTCTTTGACTCAACCAGCACAAAACCACAAAGCAAGCAAGTGCGAGCTAACAGCACAGTTTTTATTTCTTTTTAAGCAAAAAGCACATTCCAAAGAGGGGAATTGGTCTCCTTCTCCATCAAGAGTGAGAGGACCCCTTTACAAACTTTCCCCCTTGTATGGGTTCCCTAATCCTTAGCTTTGTTCCGCCTACTTCTAATGTTTATGCATTTCTTAACTTGTAATTATGCATTAGCTATGTTATAAAACTTCTGTCCTATAATAGTTTCCACAATTCCATTTTTAATTATATGCAAGGATGGTGGCAAATGTAAATGATATTACAACAAAGGACATGACATTCAAAAGGTCAACTTTAGGGTCCCCTACTCAGGTCTGCGCGTGCTTGCTGTGGTCGTAAACCACAGGTGCACCTGTTTTCTGACACCTAGCTCATATGATCTTGGGGTCCTGTTGTCCAATAAGAGCTCTTTAAGCTATACCAAAACATCTTGGAATTAGGCAGTTTCCTATCTATCAGGAACTGCCGGTTTGTTCTCCTTTATTATTATTATTCTTATTTCTATTTTATGTTTTACTTTTCCTTCTCTCACCCTGTTCTCTGTCCATAACAATTGATGCATAATATTTTACATATTGAGGGGGTACATGTTAGTGTTATACATGTAGAGTGTATAATGATTGACGTGGGATATTTGGAGTATCCAAGATGTGGTGTGGTAAAGTCTATTACATTTTGAGATCCATCCCACTGTACAAAAGTTTTTTAGCACAAAAGTGGATTAGCTGACTAATCCACTCAAATGGTTACATTTTTTAGGCTTTTCTAATATTGAAAAACTACTTTAATATATAACTTCCATGGAAAATTGCCCATTTTCCCACACAAGGTTTCCCTGGCTGCCCACTCACCATTTTGCCTACCTTTCAGCACATTTCATGCTCTGAGATTTCATTGTTCTGTTTCTGCTTCCAGAATTCTCTACAAACTTCAGATCCCTGAGGCCAGGCTGGGTCACACGAGGACCTATGATGACTTTGAAATTTTTCATATTTTCATTATATGAAATAAATAAAAAAAATTTATCAATAAGTTAGAGACTGATGTTAAGTCATCCTCTCCCCACCAAAGAAAGATGTGAAATAATATTAATAGTGTTTATATTTTCATTTTTTTCTTATGACACAAATAATGTATGCTCACCATAGAAAAAACAGACCAGAAGAGAGAAGAAAATGGAAAATCTCTTGCCCTACTTTTCTTCTTTTTTTTTTTGAACAGGATAAAAGTCAATTTATTACACATCAGTGTCAAAGTTATAAAATTATGTCATTACATTGATAAAAACAAATTATGTTCAAACACAGTCTTAGAAAGTATCTGAAAATCTACTATATATGATCTCTGGTTAAAATACAGTTGCAAGAACACCAGCAGCATTATTTTTCTTCTGACAAGTGATTTCTCCATGTTAAAAGAGTGAGGCTGGGGTGGTGCCTGTGGCTCAGTGAGTAGGGTGTTGGCCCCATATGCTAAGGGTGATGAGTTCGAACCCAACCCCGGCCAAACTGCAACAATAAAAAAAAAAATTAAAAAAAAAAAAACTTAATAAACTTAAAAAAGAAAAAGAGTGAGGCTGATTGTTTAGTGAACAATATTTTAAATATATTCACAATCTTCAAGACAGAAGTAATCTCTACTTTTCAATGAAATCTGTGAAGACATATTTATTTCTACCACATTAAATAATATGAAATATTTCTACTATGTCTTCTGTCACACCAAATAATAGTCAAGACTTCTACTTCATTCTACCATGAAGATACCACTGTATTTTGACTAACTGGACAATTTTATCAACTAAAAAACCACTTGGAAAAATGATTGATTTAGAAAATTCAGATTGCTCCCATCACTTAAATTCAGAATAATGTTCACAGCACATAACATATGCTTACATGCATGAATGCTGTACAAGTCAAATACAAACTGCATCTATCTTTAAATTTTCTTCAAGTGTTTTCCATATGTAATAATGCATCTATGAAAAAATTGATATTAATAATATTCACTTAGTATAGAATGGTGTCTAACAGTTCTGATGCAAAGAACAAATATTTCCATTTAAACACTAGAAATTAAGGCATAGTATCAACTGAATTAAGAGTTGAATTACACAGCTGGGTGTTGTGATGGATGCCTATAGTCCCAGCTACTTGCTCTTGCCCTACTTTTCAAACATAACCAATCTTAACAGTTTGTTTCTCTTAACTTTTTATTGATTCTAAGATGTCCTTGATTGAAAGGCCAATCCTCAATTTAGTAACAGGTTTCAAAAGGGAAAAAAAAATCCCATTATGTTGTATAAATTGATGTATTTTAAGATGAAATCCAAAACATTACATCCTGGGGAGAAGAAATATAAATTATAATTAAAGGATACAAAAATTAGGTTGTTTGTGTAATCTATCTTTTGTTCAAATTATGGTTAATGTCTTTTACTGTCTACTCAAAATCTTGTTCTTTGAAAATTGGTGATTTGTATATGACATTATAACCCCTTTCAGTTAGTGTATTAAAATACTCATAATAGTTGGATAAATGGGGAGTAAAAAGCATAAATGGGGGCAGCGCCTGTGGCTCAGTCGGTAAGGCGCCGGCCCCATATAACGAGGGTGGCGGGTTCAAACCCGGCCCCGGCTGAACTGCAACCAAAAATAGCCGGGCGTTGTGGCGGGCGCCTGTAGTCCCAGCTACTTGGGAGGCTGAGGCAAGAGAATCGCTTAAGCCCAGGAGTTGGAGGTTGCTGTGAGCTGTGTGATGCCACGGCACTCTACTGAGGCCCATAAAGTGAGACTCTGTCTCTAAAAAAAAAAAGCATAAATGGAGGGTGGCGCCTGTGGCTCAAAGAAGTAGGGCTCTGGCCCCATATACTGGAGGTGGCAGGTTCAAACCAGGCCCTGGCTAAAAACCTCAAAAAAAAAGCATAAATGGAAATGTAGACAAGAAATTCTAATAGAACATACCAATGTAAAAACAGATCAGACCATGCTCTATTAACTGCTCCCTTTGAACCACAAAAAAATTCAGCATCCTATACCTTAGTTTTCATGCACCCCCCTCAAAATTTGTTTTACTGATTGTTTTCCTCATTATTATTGAATTATCATCATTTCATCACTTAGTATGCAATATACTAAAATACAGAGAAAATGGAATAAACAAACATAAGTTCTGAGTGATTTGGTAGGTAACAGATATATGTCACAAATATCATAATGTTAGGGAGCTGGAAGTAATGGCTCACACCTGTAACCCGAGCACTCTAAGAGGCCAAGGTGGATGGCTTGCTTGAGCTCAGAAGTTCGAGACCAGTCTGAGCAAGAGTGAGACCTTGTCTCTACTAAAAATAGAAAAACTGGGCAAGCATTGTGGTGGGTGCGTATAGTCCTAGCTAGTAGGGAATCTGAAGCAAGAGAATCGCTTGAGCCCAAGAGTTTGAGAATGCTGTGGGCTATGATGATACCAAGGCACTCTACCCAGGCGACAGAGTGAGACTCTGTCTCAAAAACAAAAACAACAAAATCATAATTTTTATTATTTATTTATTAATTTTTTGAGTCAGAGCCTCAAACTATCGCCTTGGGTAAAGTGTTATGGCGTCACAGCTCACAGCAACCTCAAACTCCTGGGCTTAAACGATTCTCTTGCCACGGCCTCCCAAGTAGCTGGGACTGTAGGCACCTGCCACAACGCCTGGGTATTTTTTGGTTGTAGTTGTCATTGTTTGGCAGGCCCAGCCCGGATTCGAGCCTGCGAGCTCTGGTGTATGTGGCTGGCGCCCTAGCCGCTTCAGCTTTAAGCACCACCAAAAAAATCATAATTTTTAAAAGTATAAACTATATAGAAAGAAAATCAATTTTAACTTTGAGGCAGTTTTTCTAAGTTGGAGAGTCATTTGAATTTAAGAGGTAAATTTTAGATAGAAGAAGAAGAAAATTTCATTTTAACACAGGACTTTTGCTGCATTTAAAAAGTAATGCTGAAAAACTAAGCTAACGTAGAACCAGGTGAAGCCAACAACACATAAAATATGCTAGATGTGTTTCATTAAAGAAGACCATATAATTAGATATTTAGGGGAAAGTACAAGATTTTCATTTTGGTCTTTAAGAAGTAAGTGTTCAGGGCGGTGCCTGTGGCTCAGTCCGTAAGGCGCTGGGCCCCATATACCGAGGGTGGCGGGTTCAAACTCGGCCCCCGCCAAACTGCAACCAAAAAATAGCCGGGCTTTGTGGCGGGCACCTGTAGTCCCAGCTACTTGGGAGGCTGAGGCAAGAGAATCACTTAAGCCCAGGAGTTGGAGGTTGCTGCGAGCTGTGTGAGGCCACGGCACTCTACCGAGGGCCATAAAGTGAGACTCTGTCTCTACCAAAAAAAAAAATATATATATATATATATAATATATATATATATATATATAAAAGGAAGTAAGTGCCCAGAACAGAGGCAGGGTCCAAACAGTTTCACGTTAAGTAAAAACCACCATCGTGCTTTCTGCCTGTTCTCAGTTCTGTGCAGATAACTCTAAGTAAATATCAGTTCTGAAAGGTGTAAGCAGCTGGCCAGGAGACCAGAGCAGTGATGTTCAGGCCAGGTTTATTAAAAGAGACAGCGACCCTCCTGGGCAGTGCAAAAGTGGTATCTGCACCTGTGCACAGTTAGAGATCCCTTTTATATGGGACCAGGGGGTGGGTGGGCAAATTCCACAGCTTGCCTGAGGGTTTGGGGGGTAAAGGTCCTTTGGCGTGAATTTCTTTGGGGGTGGGTCTAACTAGATCATTTGTGTCGTTTGTTAAGGGAGAGAAGGGTTTATGTAGGGACACGTTAAGCCCCCCAACAAGTTCCTGGTTTAATATTGTTAGGATGGAAAGCTTAGTAGGTGCCCCATGCATGAGAAGAAAAAAATTTCTCTAGAGCAAGATTAGGGTATAAAAGTATAGACTTGATTTTATCTTAGAAAGAGAAAGGGCTTGACAGAATGGAAGAGAGTGGAAAAGAGAGAGAGAGAGAAGAGGGAGATGGCATAACATCTCAAAGAAAGAAAGCATGCCCACAATGGAGGTCCAGAGAATAGCTGAATTTAAGGGGTGGACAAAAAAGGTAATTACGGCCAAATCACCAGGTATTGTGGATGTGCATGCTGTGACCATTTTTCTTCCAACAAGGTTGAAGCAGACATATTCCCAGTTGTTTCCAGTCTTGAGATCTGATGTTCATATGCCATTGTTCAGGACACTCAGGAACCACTTGAGGCTAAAGGAACAAATTCTAAAAGGCAGATTTAGTCCATAGATCTAGAGATCAAAGAAAATTTACATTTCCTTTTGGTCTGCTGGGCTCTTTAATGGCTTGTGAAAACAGCAATCCACAGGGTACCCAGCAAGAGAATGTACAGGATTGATCTTTAACTGTTACTAGCAAATTGCAGGATTAGGTATTTTCATGTTATTTTTGTAATTTTCACAAGGACAACCTTTTCAGTATGAACACGAAATAGAAAATGACAAGATGTGATTATTTTACCCCAAGTCATATCCTTTGTAGGAAGATAGAATGGATAAGATGAAAGCACAAAGGGTCATGTGACATTACATGTTTGTAATAATATGTAATAACTAAAACTGACAAGCAGTGCAATTGTTCAGAAGTTGAGTATAGTTAAATAAACTATGATGTAGCCATGGTATGGAATGCATATAAACATCAATGATAAAGTTAGTATGGACTTTTTTAATTTGTAAAAGTCAAGATATAAAAAAGTACAATAATGATCTCAACTGAAAAAATACAGAAAATTGTTTCTGAGAGATAAAATTAGTAGTAATTTTACGTTTTTCTCTGCATTTTAAATAATTTACTAAATTTTCTATACTCAGACTAAGCATGGAAGTTTTGGAATTACAAATTCCATGCAAATTCTAAGTATCATCACCAGTTATAAAAATGGTAAGGAATCAACCGGAAAGATTCAATTCTTAAAAACAACAGTGAAAATAGGAGGGGATGGGAGGAGTATCTCTTGAGCCTAGGCATTCTAGACTAGCCTGGTATATGAAGACCTCATCTCAAAAAAAAAAAAGAAAAGAAAAAAACCCTCAAATTTATTGAATGGTCAGTAAGTATATCC
This sequence comes from Nycticebus coucang, assembly GCF_027406575.1. NCBI lineage: Eukaryota > Metazoa > Chordata > Mammalia > Primates > Lorisidae > Nycticebus > Nycticebus coucang. Next base: position 99,967,056 of record NC_069783.1, on the reverse strand, counting down.
AGGAATTATGTACTAATGGATTTAACATAGTCTTACAAGTAGGTGTTATTATTCATTTTTATTATTATTACTATTTTCAGATAAGAAAACTGAGGCTTGGAACTGTGTTAATTACTACAGAAGGTGGAACCAGGTTGAAGATAAGGCCTCCCTTGCTTCAAGGACTTTGCAATCTAGTTGGCCTTAGATTTGAATAGTCAAAGAGCAATACTAAAGCCATATGCAATGGACAGTATGGTTTGAATCGCATAAATGCATGTCCTGGACATTGAGGGCAAAAGAATGAAATTCTTGGGATAAAGCTTACATAAGCAGAGTCATGGAGCTGGGAGGAAAGAAGAATTACGGAAGGCTCAAAACATTGCAGGTGGGGAAGATTGTGAACATTATGGAGATGGAAAGTGATGAGATTCATGCATTAGAAATACGCTAAATGTACTTCATGGGTGGAAGGCAATGACTTAGGGCCAAGAGCTGCCTCACTTTTCTGGGACATTTCTAAAACCTGTGAACTAAAATAAAATCTTAAGCACTCCTGGTTGACTGAATTGACCCCCTCTTGGTCAAGGGGAACCTAGAATTACCCCAAAGCTAAGTTTCTGGCTAAAAGAAAGGAGATCAGACACAGGCCTCTTTTTGCCCCCTTCCCTTCTTGGAGATGTCCTTTGTACCTCATTAAGAGGCCTAAGGCCATGCAAGACAAAGCTTATGCCATACCAGCAAATCCTCCTTTTTTTTGAGACAGAGTCTCACTTTGTCACCCTCAGTAGAGTGCTATGGCATCACAGCTCACAGCAACCTCAAACTCATGGGCTCAAGCAATTCTCTTGCCTCAGCCTCCCAAGTAGCTGGGACTATAGGCGCCCACCATTATGTCCAGTTAATTTTTCTATTTTTAGTAGAGACAGGTTCTTGCTCTTGCTTATGCTGGTCTTGAACTCCTGAGCCCAAGGGATCCTCCCACCACGGCTTTCTTGGAGTGCTGAGATTATAGCCATGAACAGCAGTGCCTGACCTATACATTCCTTTTTGAAAAGCTGTCCTATCTTGTCCAGAAACGTTTAATTAACTTACTAGGAAGCAGAAACATTTTGCTCTCCTTAAATATCATTTAGGAAACAAAAAAACAAGTGAAAGAGAATAATTTCCTTGCTTCAAACCCCAACTTTAATTACAGAAGAATCTCTGTAGTTGACCACCTCCCTACATTGCCCACCTCCTTACGTTGACCTAATTTTCATAGACTGGACATGCACTACATCTACGTATCAGTATAGTAATCCTAGTTCCTTATGTTGACCACCTCTGTTATATTGACCAGTTTGCTGCAGTTCCTTGGATGGTCAACTTACAGAGTTTCTACTGCACATCGAATTGAGACCCCATGGCCAAGTATTACGCCTTTTCAGCCCCAAAATCAAATGACAGAGGTTAATAAGACTTTCAGATAAGGGCGGCGCCTGTGGCTCAAGGAGTAGGGCGCAGGTCCCATATGCTGGAGGTGGCCCGTTCAAACCCAGCCCCGATAAAAAACCAAAAAAAAAAAAAAAAAGACTTTCAGATAAGTTAAGTTCAGTGAGGAAACAGTACCATGTGTAAGACATAAAGTGTCCCTGAGACTTGGACACTTCGTGAGACAAATTACTTTCAGGTACGGCTCTGTCTACTGCAAATTGAAAATGCAAAAATCCTATGGGCAGGTGCACAGGTCATCATGGGACTGAGGGAAGAAATATTCCCAACCACAATTCCTTGTCTACAAATACTCTCAGGGGGAGAACTCTGCAGGCAGCAAGGCAGAGTGGGATGAGGCCCTTCTGATTAAAACAGGCCTCTCAACAAGTCGGATGAGTTCAGGGTGGAAATCTCAGCAGGTGCTCCATGTGGGACATGTAAAGAATTTCTCTAGGCCAAGATTAGGATATGAAAGTATGGACTTTATTTTATCTTAGAAAGAGACGGGGAGTGAGAGAAGAAAGAGAGAGAGAGGGAAAGTAGGGAGATGGCCTGGCATCCGAAAGAAAGAAAGAATGCCCACAGTTGAGGGCATGCAGTTGCTGGATTTAAGGGGGACCAAAAGGTAACTGCAGCCAAATTCACAAGGTATCGTATGGGGATGCAAACGTGGTGTGTTTTTCCTCTGGCAAGGTTGAAGACAGACATTTTTCCAGATGTTTCCAGTCCTGTGGCCTGATTGTTCATATCCTATTGTTCCTCTGGAAGTTTTTCAGAAACAAATTCTAAATTCTAGTTAAGAGGTTTGGCAATTGTAAAGAAAATTTACATTTCCTTTTCATCTGCTTGGTTTCTGGGTTGTTTGTGAAGGCAGACATGTGGGGGGGGGGGGGGAATGCCGCTAGCAAGAGAAAGAGAAAGAGTGGGCAGAGAGAGATTGAGTTAGTCCTCAACAGAAAAACAACCATCAGTTAATAGTTTTTCTATCATTTCACTATAAAGACACACCATCCTTACAAGAAGGTTTGGAAATTCACAGAGGCAAGTTCAACACTGTTTAAATCATAAAATTTGGATGGAAGGACTGATAAACCCATCAGCTGCCCTCACTAATCAGTAGCAGCAGCAAGACCTCTCCTTCCCCCAAGCTGTGGTTTAGCTCCCTCAGGCCTCTGGCTCCCTGCCCTAGGCTGATTCTCCTTTCACCTGCAGTGAGTGCTTCCCTCTTTGGGGGAAGCCTCCGCAAACCTCTAGCAGTCTTAGGCAACCCCAGAAGCCAATGAGAGCTCAGTTTAACCAGTGTCTTTAAAAAAAATTTGTTCTTGTGGGGATGTGGGGAAACTCCCCTTCATCCTGGAAGGCCCACTGAAAGGTCAACTCAACAATAAGTCAGATTAAGGAGAGGAACAGATTTATCTATGGTGCTCAAAGGATCACAGAGTGATCACCCAATATCACAATGGGGTCCAAGAATTTATATCCCTCACTTTAAAGGGGAAGGGGGAGATGAGGAATACAGGTAATTCTGTGGAGTGATGGTAAATGCTTGTGAAAGACTTGGGGCAGGACCCCCCACTCTGCCCGGAGCTCTGACAACCCCAATCAACCACAAGAGACGGCACTTGATGCAAAACACAAGAGGATTTTTATTCCAGCATGCTGGGGCTTGACCCACAACTCTTTTAGAAGCCGAGGAGTCAAGCCCTGCACAGCAGTTTTTACAAGCTTATAAAGGCAAAAACTACAAAGTAGGCGGGAATAGCAGACATAGCAGGGGCTTTAACCATAAAGTAGGAGGGGGAGTAGACATAGCAGGGGCTCTAACCATAAAGTAGGGAGAGGGAGCAGACATAGCAGGAGCTCTCCAGATAAGAAGAACTCTGGTTCATTATTCAACTGTCTTAAGATAAGATCAACAGTCAAATATTTGTTTTTAACAATAAACATTCGCTTCAGCTCGGGGGGGCTATCTTCTGGAACAGTTACAAAAGGTCACATTCCTATGGTAGGGAGTGAGAGGTGGTCACATTCTCATGGTAATACTTTCTTTCACTTGCTAGGGAGGATGAATGGACACTTGGGAGGATGAATGAATGAGGGGTGGGAACAGATAGGCTTGTAAATGATTCTTTTTGAAAGTAACCTGAGAGACAGGTACTACATTTAAAATGATTTGGTGGGGGTCTGGTTACATTCTTGATCTTTCCTGAAATTTATTGAGATAACAGGGAGGGGCAGGGAAGTTGTTTGCTCTTTTTGATGGGTTTATGCAGGTAGAGAGAAAGCCCCTTTTAAGGCCTGTTGATCTGTAACAGCCTTTAATTCAAAATACTCTTTATAGAAAGGAGTCATATTTGGGGGTGATATTTCCTGAGCTCTTTCTTTATCACATTTGTAACTTAAATTAGATGGTGTGTCTCCTTTGCCCAAAACTTTGCATTGGCTTCCCAAATCAAAATAAAACCCTAACTCTAACCAGAACCTACAGTGGTCCAGACCAGGGGAATATTTGTCCCCTCTATCCCTCTAACAAGGGGGCTTTAGTCACACTGCCCTTCCCCAACTGTGCCAAGCACTGCCCTGCCCCGGGGCCTTTGCACTTGCCTCTATCAATCAGTCCCTTCCCCAAGATAATCACGGCCCTTACTCCTTCCTGGGTCCATACAGTGGACTGGGGGGCTTTAGATTTTGTTTTAGTTCACAGGAATAATAACAACAACCTCTTCAGCCACTTGTAAGGATTCAAGGAAGCAATAGCTAGTGTTAACTGAGTGCAGACTACGGCAGGAAGTACACTGTGCGTTTGACTCACATTGTGTTCTGGCTTCACAACAACTCTATGCTGCAGATAGGATTACAGTATCTGCATTGCAGGTCAGTAAACAAACTGAGATCCAGAAAAGCATCCCAGCTAAGGAGATAGAGTTGCCTGATTAATTTCCTATGGCTGCTGTCAAAAATCACCACATACATTGTCTTCAAGATATTTACTATCCTACGTTTCTAGAGGTCAAGAGTCTGAAATGGGTCTTGCTGGGCTAAACCAAGGTGTCAACAGGACTGCATAGGCTCTGGAGGCTCCAGGGGAAGAGTCTGTTTCTTCACCTTTTCAACTTCTAGAGGCGCCTGTGTTCCTTGGTTCTTGGCCCATTTACCAAGCCAATAGCATAGCGTTTTCTAATCTCTCTCTGACTGTCCTGCTCCATCTTTCACATGTAAGACTGAAAATAACACATTGTTCTGAAAGGTGAATGAAAGGAAACTGTTCTGTGTGGGCAACATCGGCCTTTATTTCCACCCAGGTGCAGGTGAGCTGAGTTTGACAAGGAAGTCAGCATGTGAGTTAAGATGGATGGAAATTTAAAGGGTTGGAAGAGTGGTGGTTGGCATGTTCCTTCTTTCCTGGGTGGAACATTCTATGCATTTCTTCCTGGGAGGGTCGGTTCTATTTGGGCTAGATGGTTCTATGGGTGGGTCCCTCCATTTGATTTCTATCAATAAGGAAGCTGGTGACTTCTGAAAAGTTTAAGTGATGGCGCCCAGAGATGACAGTGGGAGAGAATGGAGAGGTTCAGGTCAGGTTTATTGAAAGGGACAGCAACCCGCCTGGGCAGTGCAAAGATGGCATTTCCACCCCCACACCACCCAGGAAGTTAGAGACCCTTTTAATATGAGGCCATAGGGTGCTGGCAAATTCTACAGCTTGCCTGGAAGTCTTTGGTGAGTTAGGGGCCTTTGGCAAAAAGCTCCCAAGGGTGAGGCAACTAGGTCCTTTGTGTTCTTTGTCTAGGGGAGGAGGAAGGGGAAGAGGATGGAGGGGGAGGAGGATGGAGGGAGAGATGGATGGAGGGGGAGGAGGATGGAGGGGGAGTAGGAAGAAAAGAAGAAGGATGTAGGGGGAGGGGGATAGAGGGCAGGGGTATGGAGGGGAAGGAGGATGGAGGGGGAGGAGGATGGAGGGAGAGATGGATGGAGGGGGAGGAGGATGGAGGGAGAGATGGATGGAGGGGGAGGAGGATGGAGGGGGAGGAGGATGGAGGGGGAGTAGGAAGAAAAGAAGAAGGATGTAGGGGGAAGGGGATAGAGGGGAGGGGGATGGAGGGGAAGGAGGATGGAGGGGAGGAGGATGGAGGGGGATGGAGATGGAGGAGGAGGATGGAGCGTGAGGAGGATGGAGGGGGAAGAGGATGTAAGGGGACGGGATGGAGGGGGAGGAGGATGGAGGGGGAGGAGGATGGAGGGGAGGAGGATGCAAGGGGACGGGATGGAGGGGGAGGAGGATAGAGGGGGAGGAGGATGGAGGGGAGGAGGATGCAAGGGGACGGGATGGAGGGGGAGGAGGATGGAGGGGAGGAGGATGCAAGGGGATGGGATGGAGGGGGAGGAGGATGGAGGGGAGGAGGATGCAAGGGGACGGGATGGAGGGGGAGGAGGATGGAGGGGGAGGAGACTGGAGGGGGAGAAGGATGGAGGGGGAGGGAGATGGAGGGGGAGGAAACTGGAGGAGGAGGATGGGGGAGGAGAAGGAGGAAGAGGGGAAGAGTTGGTGTGGGGCCACGTTAGGCCCCCCAACAAAGACATTGGAAGCTTCCCAGATAATGCAGGGTAATCTCTCTGCCTTATCATTCTTAGCTTAATCACATCTGCAAAGTCCCTTTTGCCATATATAGTGACAGGTTCCAGGGATTAGGAAGTGCATATTTCGGGGGGTGGGGACATCATTCTGCTACCAATTATTAAGAGGCAGAACTGAGGTTTGAGTCCCAGCTGACTTCTTGACCATCATACTGTACAGTAAAGTCTTTGGCACATCCTTTTTCTGCTGTATTGGAAAGAAGGGAGGATGGAAAGCTTTAAACAGGACAGTTCGTCCCCTTCTTCCTTGCTCATCTGCCATCACCATTAGGCTTCCAAAGAGTCATAATGATCTTTAAAAAGTCATTTTATCTTACTAATGTACATTATAAAATAATCAGTCTCACTTCATTTCTTTTTTTTTTATTTTTTTTTTTTGTAGAGACAGAGTCTCACTTTATGGCCCTGGGTAGAGTGCCGTGGCCTCACACAGCTCACAGCAACCTCCAACTCCTGGGGCTTAAGCGATTCTCTTGCCTCAGCCTCCCAAGTAGCTGGGACTACAGGCGCCTGCCACAACGCCCGGCTACATTTCTAAATATATTATTGACTTCTAAGAAACCACAGACATTTGATAAAAGTAGGTTGCAAAACAGAAATGAAAGCCCTACTTGGGGACAGGCAGGGACGTGCCTTCCACCACGCAAGCTGCCTGCGAAAGGTGCAGAGCTGCAGTCCAGGGCAGACCTGGACCAGGATGTCCCATGGGAAGAAGAGCAGAGGAAGGGCCCATTAACATGTGAGAGGCTCCAGGGAAAGCTATGGTGACCTCATCAGGGTGCTCCAGGGAGGACCCTCCTTGAGGTACACAGGCCCAGCAACACAGACACAGGGGACCAGGAAGGGGCAGGTGACCGAGGCCATGATAGACAGAAGTGCCAAGAACCAGCCCCGCAAGGTGGCAGAACACGCAGATGCTCGTGGAACCAAGGACAGGACATGCGTGGTCATGCGTCAGCCACAGGTGGCCCTGTCCACAGGTGGCAGTAATGGGAAGGCCTCAAAGGCAGGCAGGCAGTCTCAGAGGACCCCGGCCTCCCAGAGTCCAGAGGTGGTTCTGAGGCCCAGCAAACGAGCAGTCTAGGGCAAGAACTGTGGTCCACCAGGGAGGGAGGCAAGCAAATGGGACACAAGATGTGGAGTTGTGGAAGACCCCGAACTGGAGGTTAGCTGCAGCTTGGGGAAGATGAAATGTTTGGAACTTGGCAGGCGGCAGGGTCCCAAATATGTGTCAGGTGATCAATGTCTAGACCTTGCCTTTGACCGCACTGGCTGCCCCTGCATGTTCACATACATCTGCACCCACTTGGGATGGCACCTAAAAGGGCCTTTGTTCCTCCAGTGGAAGGGCAGGGGGATGCCCTAAGCAGGCTTCCTAGGTGTCAGAACAGGAGTACTTACCTGGTTGCCAGTTTCATTTTTAATTTTTTTAGAGACATTTTGGTCTCTGCTAGAGTGCAGTGGCTTCATCATAGCTCACTGCACCCTCCATATCCTGGACTCAATTGATCCTACTGCCTCAACATCCTGAGTAGCTGGGACTATAGTCATGCACCACAACAACCAGCTAATTTTACTTTTTTGAGAGGCTGAGGTCTCCATGGTGCCCAGGCTGGTCTCAAACTTCCAGCCTCAAACAATCCTCTCCACCATAGCTGTCTGAGTTGCTGGGATTACAGGCATGAGCTGCCTGTTCCCAGTTGAGTTAATGTGATCTTTTCCTTAATATGAACATGACAGTGTTAGAAATCAGAAGGGTATACATATGTGGACTGTGTGTTTTTGTGGTGAAGTAGTAAGAAGAAGAGATTGTCTGCTACGTACAGACTTCCCTCCGTTATCCATACTTAGGGTGACCATAGAATTTGTGGTCCAGATTGAGACACTTTTAATCAATGTGTCAGGTCCACCAGTGTGACAAGCAGGTCCTAGGGGCCCTTGCTGGAATAGGGTCCCATCTCTGGCCCCAAAGCCTCACCCTGGTAGAACTGCCTTAGCTGTGAACACAAGAGTTTAGATGGGATCATGTTTGCAGGTTCTCTTTTTCCTTTCTCCTAGATCCTTACAGTGCCAAGGGTGGTTCACTTAACTCCCCAGGCCCCCTCAGACATCCTCCTCTCTGCAGATGGTCTCGTTTGAATTTTAGAGCCAATGAAATATCTTCCTACTTGATCATTGTTATAAACACGAGCCTTTATCGAAACAGAAAAGAAGACTCGGGGCCTGTAGCTCAGTGGCTAGGGTGCCAGCCACATACACGGAACTGGCAGGATTGAACAATGACAACTACAACCAAAAAATAGCCAGGCGTTGTGGCAGGTGCCTGTAGTTCCAGGTACTTGGGAGGTTGAGGCAAGAGAATTGCTTAAGCCCAAGAGTTTGAGGTAGCTATGACGCTACGGCACTCTACCCTGGGCGACATAGCGAGACTCTGTCTCAAAATAAATAAATAAATAAACCAAACCCTCAACCTTCAAAAGCTTGCCTGCAGCCTCAAACATCGGTATTCCTTTCATGAGAAAACAAGCCATGCTGGAGTATGGTTTCTTGCAAGGCAGATTGAGGATTTGACTCCCTAAACATATCTCCTTTTTTTCATTATTATTATTAAATCATAGATGTGTTCATTAATGCGATCATGGGGAACCCTACACTGGTTTTATAAACAGTTTGACACATTTTCATCACACTGGTTAACATAGAACATGTCTCCTTTTGAAAGTCAGGGACATGTTTCTCCAACAGACCATGGACATTTGAAAGCTGTGGACACCCCCACCCCACATGTCGATTTGGGGACATTGTTCATAGCCAGGATGCTTTTCTTCCCTGCTGTCCACTCCATGAGTTCACAAGAAATTCTCCCTTGCGTGAGTTTCACTGGGACAAACGTTTTTCCAGCTGGGGGTCAGTTGCATGTGTATAGTAGGCTATGAAATGAATTTATGACTTGAGACCAGCAGATTTTTAACAATAAAATAGAATCAACTAGAACAATGATATAATTAAAAGGAACAGAATACTTCTCATATTCTTTCCAAAATTCTTTCATGACAATGTATTTTTCTAGCACTATTCGAGGGGATGTTTGAAGTGGCTGTGATGGAGAAATGCACTTCCTGGTGTGGGTTGCCAACAAAGGGTGTACAATCCCCTGCCGTAAACCGTATTTACAGGTTTCCTTTCCCTGGCTCCTGAGAGCGCCAAGGATGGGTCACTCACTCCTGCACCTGGTCAGGCAGATGGCTTGGTTTGATCCTTTAGGGTGGGGCCAATGAAATGCCTTTCTACTTGACTCGTTCTAAAAACACGAGTCTTTATTTAAAAAGGAAAAGAAAAAAACGCCTAAAACCCTGCATCATCCACTGAAGAGTGATAAGGCCTTGAGAGCAAGGCAACTCTGCTAAATTCTTAGCAACTCCACACCTGTCCCGTGCCATCTGCACCCAGTACTATTTGTGCCCAAGTGTGGAGTCCTGGGTGTTTGTGTGCGTGTTCACACACACCTCCCTCCTTCTGTGCCACGGATTAAGTGGGAAATATCCTGGCCCTCTTCTGCATTGTTCCAAGTTCTCTGCAACAGCACAGGACTTCCAGGCTCTTCCCATAATTTGGCAGAAGGTAAATGCAGGTTGGCTGGGAGGGGAAGGGAGAAGAGGGGGGCCTGGTGCAGAGCAGCGGGCCGACCCTAGGCAGGATGTCTGGAAGGAGAGATAAAGCACACTGCAAAGGTATTTTAATAGACAGGCTGTTTCCATTCTTTCACATGTGTTTCTCATTCCGTTTTTAGTTACTTTTGACTTGAATTATGGAGCTTGTTTAAGGTAACTTAGATGCAGTTACTTTTATACAGCAAAAATGAATACTGATGTGTTTCTGGGTGGAGCTGGGGGTGATGGTAAGTGGCTGAGACAGAAAGCACATTGCCTTTTAGGAAGCTGGAAAATTCTTTTCTTTTGTCTTCCTTGTGGAAGTAGAGGTCCTGTTTTTTCAAGAGCCCAGAGCTCTTTGACAAATACAAATTGTAAAATCTCCCACCCCCGGCAGAAAGATAGCCCCCGGTGACCAAATGGGGTGGCCATGAGGAAGGAAATAAGAAGGGCAAGATGTAAAAACAAGCATTCTTCCTGCTGCAGAAATGTGGTGGGTTCCTCAACAACTGGAGCCTAAAAAAGGAAAAGCAAGTGTTGTCCATTGAATAGCTAAAAATAATGTTAGGAGTACGACTATGTCCCTCATATTGTCAGAAGTTTCATTGAGGTCTCTGGCAAGTACAGTACTTCATTCTCCTTATACCCCAATCTCAACTCCTCTAAAATTTGGATAATTATACCAGTTAAGGGCATTGCTAGAATTTATGAAACAGGCCTTTGACATCTTCAAGTGGCTTCCAAGTTACTGAAATGGAAACTGAAATTTCCAATCATTCTGAAAGCTGCACCTTGCTTTTGTTAGAGACATTATTGCTCTGTCGGCTTTTTCTAACATCTGGGTATTACCAACAGCTTCTGTTCTGTGGTAAAATCCGGAAGAATCCTCAATTCTCTTGGGGTGGGGCGAGCAAAGATTAGTGCAGCCTGGGTCGGGCCCACTGCAAACACTCTCAGCATGTTCTCACTGCTGGGGGACTCTGAGGGTGTCCCATGTCCACAGAACTGCAGGAAAAGGCAAAAAATGCAAGAGAAAGTCGGTGTTTTGACATTATTCACTGAAGCCTTTACCCTGGTTTCCTAGTTATCTGGGAGACATGGTTGTCTATTGAGCGAAAAACATCAGAATCAAAAATAGTGGTTCTGGAATGATTTTGGTATCTTGGCCAATGTAAGTCATGGTATAACTAATCCAGATGATCACTTTCTCAATCAATCAATACAGTATAGATGATACAAAAATCAATCTGAAGATTGGTGGCAGTATTAAACTACAGACAGTGTTTCATTTGAATTTCTTTCATCTGGCGCACTTTGTTGTCAAGGATCACTCACATCTGTCAGAACAAAAAAATTGGCAGAAAATTGATTTCTATCATCCTGGTATCTGTAAGTGGCTTGTGGTTTGGTTCACAGAGCATGTCTCATCTAGAGCTGTAACCCTGTAATGAAAAAGTAAATCAAACCAAGAGGAAACTATAAATCAAAAGGAAAATATTTGTCTTGTGTGCGATCCGTTGTTCCCGTCACAACCTTGCTTCCTTGGTAGTTTTGCCTCATCTGGGAGCACCGATGATCCATTCCCTTGGGCCCCCGCAATTCCCCACCCCCTGCACAAGACGTTCACCTCCACACCCACCCTGCAGCCAGAAGCTAGTTAGAGTGCACAGGACTCCTTGCCATTGTCACTAGTAAAATCAGCAACTAGAAAACCCAAAGCAAAGAAAGCAAACGGGTCACATCTTTAAGTTAAATAGCTGTTTCTTTCTGTGACTTCTCCTTTCTGATCCTCAACACAGCCCAGATCACCACTGGGCAGGTATCATGTTGGGAGACCCACAGGTTGTGAGGGAGGAGGATGGCCATCCACCTCCTTACCCTAAATTTCCTGGGGCACCTCCTAGGGGCTATGTGACTAATGCATACGTGACTAATGACGTATGCAAAAAGACTGACTACTGAGCTCTGATCTAAATATAAAAATAACATGGTGAGGAAATAGAAACATCATTCCTATTAAATCAAAGAAACAAATCTAGAAAACCAAATCCTGAGATACTGAGTCCCTGATGGCAGGGACTGTGCTTTGTGGTGGTTTTTGTATCTGGAAATGTGTTGATGTGGCAGTTATGATATCAGCATGATGAGCCCAGGATACCTGGGTCTTATGGGTCAGGACAACTGAGTTCACTGTCTTTACCTTGGGCACTGGGCTTTCTGTGGAGGAGTTGTGAATACCAACTCTACCCAGCACCCACCCCCAGTGACCAGGCTTTGTTTGGATCCCTGGCCTTTGAACCCTGGCCTGTAACCCCAAGCAGAGCAGACTGCCACCACAAAGCCCCAGATCACTAGCACCTAATCAAATTTATAATGACTGTGTTGTAGGAGCTCTGTTAGAGTAGCCTGGCAGTTAGCAAAATGCTTGGAACAAGTAGGAGTTTAGCAAGAAAGAGTTTGTTATTAACAGCTTGTAAAGCAAGCCGGCTTCGACCTAGTGACTGCAGGCACTATGGAAAGTGCAGCCCTTGGGTTTTATACACAACGTGGCCAGGCACAGGGGCTCACGCCTATTATCCTAACACTCTGGGAGGCCGAGGCAGGTGGACTGCATAGGGTCATGAGTTTGAGACCAGCCTGAGCAAGAACAAGACCCCATCTCTACCAAAAATGAAAAACTGAGGCAGGAGGATTGCTTGAGCCCAAGAGTTTGAGGTTGCTGTGAGCTATGATGGCACAGCACTCTACCCAAGGCAATAAAGTGAAACTCTGTCTCAAAAATGAAATAAAATAAAATAAAACAGTGTGCAATTTAAAATTGCACGTGAACTTTATGGCCACACTGTATATAGACAATAATCTGAGATGGCTTTCAAAATACTTTCTTTTTTTGTCTTCTTTGAATTTCCTCCACAAATTTCAACCAAATCCACATAATTGAGAGATTGAATGCAAAGCAAACATGAGACTCCAACTTTCCAGCTGCCATTAAATCAGGTATTAAAGAGATTTGAAAACATGTAAAACCATGCCATTCTTCTCCCTGGTTGTCTTGTTTTGAAAAATACAGTTTTTGGGAATATTTTGTGTTCACATGTAATGGGTTTGTTATTGTTAAATGAATTACTTTTTTTAGTTTTTCAATTTCTGATATAGTAAATATTGATGGCTGTAACCCACATAAAAAAAATCCCTTTGAGATTCTCAGTAATATTGAAGTATGTAAAGAGATTCTGAAACCAAAAGGGTAAATAATAGCTGGTTTAATTAAACTTGAAATTTATTAAATATGACCCCACACGCAGTTTCAGTTCTCCTTAATTCTACCCATCTATCCCCATTATATAAAAATACTAAGTCAAAGATGTATTTTTTTGGTGAAATAATCTAAATAATTGTGCCATATATGCTATGCTCTGACCCTGGAGTATCATTTGGTTCAAAAGAAACTCTGCTACTTACTTAACTTGGAGTTAAAGAGACAGAGAAAAAATTTGTAGATGCATGAATCTCTGTGCTTTTAAGGAACTCTCTTTGCTTACTTATTTGTTTGTTTTTGGTCTATTTTAGGAACAACTTTTCACAGGGCTCATTTTCCCAGTGCATTCTAATGTGATTTTCACAGACAACGTTTTTGTTCTTGCAAATTGTGTGGCGAATTATTTCACTGCCTATTGAAACTACCTCTAATCTCTGTTTAAAAGCATTGTCAAGTTTTATTATTTAAAGACATGGTTGAATGTCCCTGCTTTTGCTGGATAAGAAATGCAACCATTTATTTATTTTACTTTGTAAACTATTTCATCAGTGCACACAATGCAAAATTCAAAAGATATAAATGGAGAAATAATGCAAGGTGATTACCCCCCCCACACACACCTTCCATTCTCCAGCCTTCCAGCTCTTCTCAGAAGCAGCTGCTACTGCCAACTTCTTGTGCTTTTTCTATACATGTACAACACACATCCACCCTTTTCTTATTGACGGTGGAACACCAACACAATGATTTGCACTTTGCTGTTTACACTTGACACTCTGTCCTGGAGATTGTCCCCTGGATAGAGATTCTACCTCACTGTTTATACGGTGTAGTGCTCCACTGTATGAGCGAATGACGTATTTCACTCTGCCTCTACCTGTAAACATTTAGATTGTTTCCTGATGTCTGCTACCTTAAACAAGGCTTTAATATCGGTATACATTTGTGTCTGTGTACAACAAATATAGACAAGTATAATTTTCAGGATCAAAGAGTATGTAAGAAAGACAGCATCCCTCAGACTGCAGTTGTATTGGAGAAAAGTATGTCATAGGTGAATGAGGAATTGTAAAGAAGCTGGTGCTATTGTGAAATATAGATTTGGTCTTAATCTAGTTTCCTAACATATAGCTCCTAAACATTTTTCAAATCCCAGAGTGATGTGTCTTTTGTATGCAGAGTCAGCTGGTTCTGGGGGCCCCTCCGTGGCCTCAGATCAGGGCTGATCACTAAAAAGACCAGGGCAAGATGAGACAATGGTGCTTTCTCAGCACCCCCCAGCCTCCGGGAAGAGGGGCTGGAGGTTGAGGTGATTGCCCATGGCCACTGATGTGATCCGTCATGCCTACATAGTGAATTCTCCATGAGATCCCATAAGGACAGAGTTCTGATGGCTTCCATATGGTGGATCCCGTGGAGGTTCCTGGAGGGTTACTCTGGAGAGGGCACAGAATCTCTACACCCCTTTCCACATAATTCTCCCGGTCATCTCTTCCATCTGGCTGTTTATCTGTACCCCTTGTAGTATCTTTATAACAGATGGGTGAATGTAAATTATGTGTTTTCCTGAGTCCTGTGGCCACTCTAACAAATGAATCATACCCAAAAAGGGAGTCATGGGAACCTCCAACTAATAACCTGCTGGTTAGAAATGTAGATAACAACTACTAGGTGGGCACGGTGGTGTGTGCGTGTAATCTTAGCACTGTGGAGGCCAAGGCAGAAGGATCGCTTGAGGTCAGGAGTTCAAGATGATCCTCAGCAAGAGTGAGACTTCATCTCTACTAAAAATAGAAAAGCTTAGCCTGGCTGTGCAGCATGTGCCTATAGCTCCATCTACTTGGGAGGCTGAGGCAAGAGTATTGCCTGAGCCCAGGAGTTGGAGGTTGCTGTGAAATATTATCATGCAAGTGCACTCTAGCCCAAGTGACAGTGCAAGACCCTCCTCAAAAAAAAAAAAAAATAATAATAAAAAGGATCCAAACCAACCTACTGCTTGTGATTGGTATCTGAAAGAGGTAGCAGTCTTGTGGGACTGAGCTCTCAACCTGTGGGCTCTCACTCTGTCTCTAGGTAATAGCGTCAGGAGTGGATTAGAGGACACCCCGCTGGTGCCTCATGGAGAATCATCTGTAACTTGCTTGGTGGGTAGGGAGCAAACACCCCCACACATCTGGGGTCACAGAAGCGTTCTCTGTGTTGTGAGAGTCTCCTAGGAGAAACACAGTGTCTTACAAAGCTCTAAGTAAGTCCCCCATAACACCTGCTAACCACCTGAATTGCTCAGGAACAGGTGTGGCTCCTCTTTTCCATTCAAAAGAGTGGAATGTTGCCTCATTCTGACTAGAAAAAAAATCAGGCTTCTTCCTGATTTGGACAGTTTGGGGCCTTTTTTTTGTTTGTTTGTTTTTGTCAGGAGGGATGTGGAGAGGCTTTGTGTTGCTCTTTGAGTAGTTTATTTCTTGTGTTGGTTGAGAAGAATCTATCAGGATGAGCCTGAGAGCTCAGACACTGGTGATGGGCATAAGACACACTCAGGGGGTGGCCTGGTCAGGAGGAAGGAGCCAGGAAGCACCAGCAGATTTGCAGTTAAATATTCTCCTGATTTGCATCCTGTCTGCCTGCACCCTTAGCTCTGACTTTGGACACATTCTTCCACCTCGCAGGGCTTCACTTTCCTTATAGGTAGAACTGAGCTATTATCAGAGGACCTGGGCAGAGCACTAACAGCATCTCCTTTCTCCAAACTGAGCCCCTGGTGGATTTCTATGCATCAGCCAGATTCACCCACCAAAAGCAAAGAACTGGACGTGTCAGTCTCGTGATTAAACTCCTTTAGTGACTCCCATTCTCCCGGTAGCGCACTATGGACACCAGCTGCCCTCCCTATCCTAACAGGAGTTGGAATTAGACAGGGGGAGGCTGTGCTAAAATTCCATGTCCTCTCCTGAGGCCTCAAAGTACACAGTGCCTCCCTGAAGGCTGCCGGGAAGAAACTCATTAATGTTCTTTCACCTGGACATTATCAGACCCAGCTGACCTTACCCTGAAGGGTTTGTCCTGTGCATCTTCTGTGAGGTCGCTCTTCCCTACTGGTGTCTGCAGAGATGCTGGCCAACAGGATACCATTTCTTAGCATGACATCTAAGGTTCTTCATAGCCTAGCCAGCCCCGCCTCCTGTCCAGCCTCATCCCTGACATAGACTCGGAAGCATTGCTAGGGCCTCTGTGTCCCATCCAGGTTCTCCATCTGGTTACCTCTTGCCCATCTGTCAAGGCTCAGGTCAGGTGGCATCGCTTCCAGGAAGCCTTCCTAGGACACTGTATTAATCAAGGTTCTCCAGAGAACCAGAAGCAATAGTACATATATGTGTGTGTGCACGCAGGCGTACGCAGTCACGTGCTGCATGATGACATTTTAGTCAGTGACGGACTGCATACAAGATGGTGGTCCCAGGAGATTATGATACTATATATTTACTGTACCTTTTTCCATGTCCAGATGTTTGGATACACAAATACTTTTGTCTACAGGACTCAGCACAGTCACATGCTGTACAGGTGTGGCCCAGGAGTAACAGGTGTGTGTTGGTGCACTCTGTGATGATCTCACAACCAGGAAATCACCTAACACATTTTCCATTGCATGACTACACACACAAACACACAGAGAGAGAGAGAGAGAGAGAGAGAGAGAGAGACTGATTTATTATAGGGAACTGACTGACGTGGTTATGAAAGCTTGACAAGCCCCGGATCTGCAGGGTGAGTCAGCAAGCTGGAGACTGAGGACAGCCAGTGGTTTCACTCTAGTCCAAGTCTAAATAACCAGGAGAGCTGCCAGTCCCTCCAAAGATAGGGAGTCTCAGGATCCAGGAAGAGCTGATGCCTCAGTTTGAGTCTGAAGGGAGGAAAAAACTGCAGTGTTCCAACTTGAAGGTAAGCAAACAGGAAGAATTCTCTCTTACTTGGGGTGGTGTCAGCTTTGTCGTCTATTTGGGCCTTCAACCGATTGAACAAGGCACGCTCACATTGTGGAGGGCAACCTGCTTTACTCTATCTACCAATTCAGATGTTAATTTCATCCAAAAACACTCTCCCAGACATGCAAGAATAATGAGTGACCAAATGTCCGGGTGCCTGTGGCCCACTCACAGTCTGCGGCTAACTATTGGGCTGAATACTCCTCCTTTAGTTCCATCACTTTCTACACATACACTTCGCACATTTTTTCACTATCTTAACCATTTTTAAGTGCACAGTTCAGTATCGTCAGGTATATTCACGTCATTGAGCCACCAATCTCCAAAACTTCATCATCTTGCAATAGTGGAACTCTGTACCCATTAAACAACTCCCCATTCCCTCCTTCCAGCCCCTGCAAACTACCATGTTACTTTCTGTCACTGTGAACTTGACTACTCTATGACTTTGTCCTTTTGTGCCCGGCTTATCTCACTTAGCATTATGACCTCAAGTCTTATCCATGTTGTAGTGTGTGTCAGAATTTCCTTCCATTTAATTCCCTTGCATGTATCTACCCCATTTTGCTTATCCATTCCCCTATCTACAGACATTTGAGTTGCATCCACCTTCTGACTGTTGTAAAAGTCATGCTGTGAGCACAGGTGTGCAAATATTTCTTCAATACTCTGCTTTCCATCCTTTCAGGTATATGCAAGGAAGTGGGGTATACTTTCCATATCTTGGCCCTGACCATTGGATTTCATTGACACCCAGGTGACCCCTCCCTTCTGGTCACACAGGACTTTAAGCCTTAGAAGAGATGGCTTGATACTTTTTCATCATGGTGGCATGAATCACTAAGCAAATAACAATTTTTTTTTATGTTTTGTTTTGTTTTTTGTGGTTTTCGGCCGGGTCTGGGTTTGAACCTGCCACCTCCGGCATATGGGACCAGTGCCCTACTCCTTGAGCCACAGGCGCCACCCCAAATAACAAGTTTTTGATCAATAGTTTCCTCCTGGCCACCCTGCTCAATTCAGTCACTAGGAGAAGGACATGACCATTTTTTTTAGAGTTTAAAGTATAAGTTTATTTTATATTGGAGAAAGGAAAGAGAGTGAGGGGAAGAGATGAAAAAGAGAGAGACGAGAGTAGGGAGTGAGAGAGGGAAAGATGGGGTGGGGGAGAGAAAAAAGGAACGAGAGAATGGAGTGGCATCCCAAAGAAAGAAAGCAAGAATGCCAGCCCACCTGAGCTTTTTGTTTTTTAACAGTGTCTCACTTTGTTGCCCTCAGTAGAGTGCTGTGGCATCACAGCTCACTGCAATCTTCAGCTCTTGGGCTTAGGCGATTCTCTTGCCTCAGCCTCCCAAGTAGCCAGGACTACAGGCATCTGCCACAATGCCCAGCTATTGTTTGTTACAGTTTGGCCAGGGCCGGGTTTGAACCCGCCACCCTCAGTATATGGGACCGGTGCCCTACACACTGAGCCATAGGCAGTGCCTCCCCCCACCTGAGCTTTTAATGTCAAATAGCCCTAAGTGCCATGATTGTCACAAATTCTTCATTCCAAAGATGAAGATTTCAAGTGAGTAGGAAAGAAAGAATTCTAATCAAAACCAGAAATAAAAGACAAAGTTTGTTAAGCTATGCAGGGAAAGAATTAACGAGAAAGAAACATTATACATTATACTTGGCTTTTTAAAAAAAGTTGCTTATACTCTTTCTAAAGTTTTAATAATTGATTTTTAAAAGTTTTATTTTAAAACTGACTTAGAGACAAGTCTAAGAAATTATGCTAATAGCCTTTAGTTTGTCAATATTTTAAGATATAGAGGGTGTCAGTCTGCCTTCGTTTTTGGATGTTTGTTTTTGGACTGAAGTGAGAGTGAATAATTCTAAATATTTAAAGTGACAGTGGTAATGTGAATACCTGTGACAACAGAGGCTTGCTGGTAATTCTTTTGTGTTGGTTCATATTACTGCTCCCCTCCTTTAAATTTCATGAGGTTCAATTAACAAGCCATAGGTTCAGGGCCCAAATGGTGGACAATCTGTAAATGATGAAATGGAACTCTAAAGTCTTACAAACCTTTTAGGAACTGGTCCCATGACATCCTGAAGTTGCCTATGTGGCAGGTCACCTCCTAAGAGAGCTAAGCCCATTTCTAAGGGCTGGCAGCCATCATTGCCACCTCCCTGGCCTGGCCCTGTTAGCTTCCATCTGAAAGGATTACTAGTTCACTGCTCCTCACCTTAAATCTTGCAGCATTCTTTTCCACCTGTGTGGACCCCTCTGGTTGCCAGCCCGATAGAAACACAAGCTGGCACAGGAAGATGTGCATACCACACACTTCCCCATGCCTGCCTGTGCCAAGAACCCTTCTTGTCTGAGAAAGACAAACCAAAATGTTGGTTTTGGCACCACCATCAACCAGCAGTACAATACGTAACACTTTCCCAAAGATGAGCAATCAAAACTTTAGACTTCTCAAAGCATCACCCTGCTAAATCTGCTAGCAGGCAGCTTAGCAACTTTCAGAGTGGCGTCTACTGAGAGACTTTCCTATCAGAGATGCTCTCAATTAAAACAGGCCATGGCCCCTGGCAGACTCACATTCAGCTGAACTCTCTCTTCTCCATCTGTTAGGAGATTGGCCATAGACCCTCAAGAAGCAGAGAAGAGAAAATGATTCATTCTGCAGCTATTTGCAATTATTTACATCATCAGGGCACATGCTGTGGGGAAGGGCGCACACAGGCGGCTACTAGAAGGTGAAATGTTTGCCACTAAAGTTACCCCAGGTTTCAGCTTCTCGAGTGTTCTTCCAGCTGGCAAGCTGCCTCTTTCTGATCCCACCTGGGAGGCAAACCCTTCCTGCTGCCCACCTCCTGTTCTGAATCTGATCCTGGTTTAGGTCCAGGTTAGCAAACTGCTCTCTGCCCCTCATGAGGGATGAGTTTGGTCGTCCCAAACTCTGGGTCTTGCCTGTGAATCCAACTTCAGACTCTGCTTCCAGTTGTGCGTGAGTGCAGTTAGTAATCTTGGGGTTCCCCACCCCAGCCTGGGAACTGGGCTGGGACTCCTGGAGCTCCCAATCCCCTCAACATCGCTTTATTCCAACGCACTTGGCACAGGCCCACGTGTGGGAGCCCAGGCGTGAGTCGGCTTGCCCTCCTGGCAGACACACTGGGGCAGGTTCCCAGGCACCCACTGAGGCTCTGCTACCAGCTTCATGGAAAGTGGAGCCATGTGTTTTTCTGTCTGATTCCCACAGGCAGCTCTGGTACTTCAGGGGACTCAGGGAAAACTGCGGCCCTGAGATGGCTCCAGGGTGGGTTTTACATCATCTCTCTGCCTCCTCTTTCTGGGACAAAGAGGCAAAATGGGCTTTGAATAATAATATCACATTATTTATTACGTATCAGAAATGAGATTCTCCATAAGAGAGAGAAAGATTAACTCTTATTGATCTTAAGCGCACAGATATATTTAAAATGGCAGCAAGTTCAACTCCATTGGTCAAAAATTTAAAATGTATCATGAACTTGGGGGCTGACCTAAGAAGCGGATGAATCTTCCCTGCCCTTTGTATCTGCTATCAAACTGCAATTGTGACACCAGGGCCTCACTTGGAATGGCCGATGCCAAGCCTGGGTGTCACTGAAGACTTTGGGGGGGGTAACTTCAGCTTCTTCCTCTGAAACCATTCCGGACTTCCAGGAATTGACAGGTGAATTATATGCAGCACCCTTGTTTGTGCAAATAAATTAAGCACTGGTCAAGTCCATACTCCTCAGAAACATCCTTTGACTTGGTTTCACCATAGTCATGTTCTTTTCCTCCCAGTTCCGTTTTTCTTGCAGAGGGTCTGCTTTTGCTCTCTGCAAAAGACTGTTCCTCCCAGCTGGTATCCGCAGCTCCTGCTCTGTGTGGCAAGGCCTGTGAGCTCCTGCTGCTTTCTTGTGCCCACAGAGAGGGTGTCCTGCCGCGTGGCTGCCCCAGCTCCACCTGGTCTCCTCTGCACCCATGCTCCAGGCCCACCACACCAGGTTGGATGCACAGTGGCTCTAAAATGCCTCTTCTCTGGGAGCTGGAGATGGAGGAAGAAACCGATATTCCAAGGCCCTAAGTCTAAAGCCCCTATGGTCTCACCTTTCTATACTAAAAATCCTGCCCTATCTTCAATTAAAAGTAAATAATATGAAAATAATGATGGTAATAGTGATAATGAACGATGGCTGCTCTAAACTCCACATTCTGGGATCAGGGTCATCAGGTTTGCACAGGTTTGCACCCTGATGAACTATCCACCTGATTAGCTTTGCTCAGGCTGGGAGCACCACCTCTGTGTGCCACTTGCAAACGAGAAAGAGAGACCTATCCAAAATAAATGAATTCTCACTGCAAAACAAAGGGATGAGTGAAAGCATGCTTCTTGGCAGGGAAAGCTGTGATTCTGCAAGTGTCAAAGCGAAGTTTCCAGTCTTGGTTGAGAAGTGTTCTAAGACAGTCTAAGGATGTTTAAGTCAAAACTAGAATTGTATGACTTGGAAATCCATCTGGGTGTGGATGGTGACAGTGCAGGAAGGTGCAGCTGTATTAGACTAACGTACTAATATAAAGGTACATTAGTCTGATGTATCCTTGTGAGTGTGTATAGCCACAGTGTGTGTGAATGAGGGAAATATCTAGTTTATCAGTCTGAGTGAGATTGCCTTAAAACAGGTAATGTTGAAGGGTGATGAGCTGCATGCTCCATCTTTGCCTACCACCTAGCAAAAGCACACTCCAAGGCTTACAAAGGACCAGAGACAAATTCTCATGCTAGTGGGGACAAGAGAAGTTTCATAAAATTTCTGTGAGAGATAGAACTTTTTGTTTTACTTTGTAAGGTCCCATTTGTACACAAGGAAGTTTATTTTTTTTTTCTTAAGCATTTGATAGAAAAATCAACAACCCCCAAGCAGAATTTAAAGACATGAATTAACTGGCTAGGTTCTGAAAAATAAGCATGGTGGCTTCAGTTTGCAGGATGTAGACTTTAAGGAAGGCCTTCCTTATGTGACTTTCTCAAGGTCTGTCCATTAGCTTTGCTTTACTTTTAATTGTTTGCCAGGTGGCTCTCAGGGCAAAGCCCAAATAATTCAACTGCCTAACTGGGAAATGGGCCTGACTGATCCAAGCAGGGCCATAGATAGCCTTTGTATGGCAGTCTTATGCTAATTTAGGCATTTTTAGGAAACCTGCATTAATTTCAGGTTTGATCAAATTGCAAAGTGCTTCATACACAGAAACAGATGTCTCAATCCTTTTCCATAAGGGGCTCATTCTCTTTCTTCTGTTGTTATAGACAAAGGAAATAGTGTGGAATGGTCCAAAAATGGGGTTGTCAATGGGTACTCCATAGCCTTCCTAGTGGAGATACTTTATTTGATCTAAACAGATGTCCACAGGGAAAAGAGAGTGAGGAAAGGAATTCCAGAAGTTATTAAACATGACAACAGACACCCTCTCTCACCACCCGCGGCAGGTGGAACATGCAGGAGTTAAGAACATGTGGGCAGAGCTCTCAGAGACCCTGTCCTTGTTGGGGATGCTATCTCCATGCCTCTGAACTGATAACCTCCCAGACATATTCTTAGGAGAAGAAAACCTCCCAAGCGTTTTCTTCATCTACTTTAACATGGCCTTGAAATTCAAAGGACCAAAAGCAAGACAGGCAAATAGACAAAGAAGATGGGAAATGTAACTGAGTCCAGAAAACAGTAACAAGGTTGAGCAACTAGTTATGTTAAGGCCGTGTGCAAAATGGAAAAACAATGTCAAATTGTTAAAAGGACGGGAAGGGTAGGGGAGGGTAGGAGAGGGGAGAGGAGGGGAGAAGAAGGCAGGGCCCTCAGGAGTCTAAGCACTACTAGATGAAAGTCTTAGATATCTGATAGTAATTTGCCGCTGGCACTTCCTCCAGCCCTCAAGGGAGGTGGATGACTAATCTGGTGCTGTTGTAGAGTAATTGCTCAGCATCTCTTATTTTGCAGAAGATTCCAAAAATATTTGTGTCGTTAGGATGGCCTAGAATTTTTTAAGATTTTTTTTCAAATAGTTCTGCCAGGAAATGCTGAAGGTCAGACATTTTAGAAGATCTTTTCCTGCTATTTCAATAGTCAGCTATGGTTGCAATAATGCAGAAAGAGGCTTGGCTGTTCCCGAAAGCTCTGTCAGGACACTTAGGCCCAGTTTTAAAGCATCTTCTGAAACAGGTAGAAGATGTTGCTAAAACTGCTTTCTAGAAGACCTTAAAGCTTGTTTTTTGGTCAGACACAAATCTACACTGTGAAGAGGGATTATCCATAGGAGACGTAATAGAAAATGTTCAGTTGTCAGCCACAAAAATGACTTGAACAATACATGGATAGTTGAACTTACTCTTTAAAGTAGGAAGAGAGGTGGGGTAGCCTTTGTTTCACAGGTGAGGTAAAGAAGACAAAAAGATAAAGGGGTGTCCCTGTGGCCAGGCACTCTGCTCCATGGGAGTTTCTGGGACTGGGGTTCAATCTTCTCCCTTCTCTAGACTGGCCTGTCCAGGATTTTCCTAGCTAGACCATGTGGATTTTCTGTTCATGACCCCTAATCAAATGGGAAATGGTATAACATGACTTTGGTGGCAGTGGAGAGAGAGTTTGGATTATACAGTCGCAGTGTTGACTCACAAAGTTAATTCACAGATTTCGGTGTGGTTTAAAATAAACATTCTGAAGAGCAAGTGAGGCATGAGGCTCTCCCATTTCAGAAATGGCCAGGAAGAATCTCCTGTTTCAGGTACTTTAGGGAAAACAAACACAATTCATTCAAAACCGGATTTTGCAAGGTTTGCACAGACTTTGGGCATTTATACTTCTTTTAAAAGGATTTTAGAGTAGTTGACAGAGGGAAAAAGAGATGAAACTACAAGAGAAGGCAAGCAGAGAAGTCTACAGAAAAAGAATGAAATCAGAGACAAAGAGATCTCAAAGGAGAAGCAAGAAACAGACCTTTTCAGAGTCCACCTTAAATACAGTTTTCCTTTGAAACAGTCCAGCAACATTGGCCCAAATAAACTGTGAGTGTGAGTGGTTTCGTTTCACTGGTCATTAAGCCACCAAACAGATCCTTTCTTGGTGAATTATCAGAGCCACAATGGAAACTTGTATCGAATGCTCCAAATAAGCTTTAACCAACCATGGGAAACTCAAGACTCATGGAGTTGTTTGTGGATTTGGCTCAAAGTCAGACATGTTTTGAGGCTTTAAATACTGACTGTTTGCATCCATTAAAATCAGTTTGTGAAAAGGAGAGAGGGAAGAAATGGGATATGGAAACTTTGTGTCTCAAGACAGAGCCAAGCATTTTTCCCCCCTAACCAGAGCATGGCAGGAGAGGGGAGGGAAGGAAAAGAGTTTGCCCTTTGGGAAGAACGGAGCTTTTCCAGAGAAAAGCTTCAACAGGCAAAGGAACAGAGTTTGGATCCTTCTTGCAAGATCGTAGGAAGTGTCAACCAGATCAGGTTCCTCCTGTTTGCTGGAGGTTCTGGGGAGCCCTTGGGTCTTCTGCCATGTGTTCACCCAGCGCCCTGCCTACCTGCAGAGTCACAGTGCACAGAGCTGCTCCAGCTTCTTCCAGGCAAACAGTGCTTCTAGAAAAATTGAAGCCAGCTTTCCAAGTCTCCACCGCAGGGTCTGGTAGTGTCATAGGCAGGCATGCAGAGACCTGCCTCCTGAACCCAGTACCAGGAGAGGAGTGTGGTTTGATCCCTCCTGACCCCTTCCCGCCAGCTCTTACAGTAGACAGTTACTCACCTTCCAACCATGTGAGGCAATTAAGGATTACCTCTGAATCAAGGGCAAATCATCCACCAGTTTCCTGCTCTGGGTTTGAGTGGGAGGAACTGCTTGTGAGAAATCCTCTTTCTCAAATGGGACAAAATGCTCTAAAAATCTTAATGGTGATGGTCAGTTAGGGCAAGGAATGTAGGAAGATCTTAACCACCACTACCCCTCAACACACACACACACACACACACACACACACACACACACACACACTTACTTTTCAAATGTTTCCTTTCTTCCTGGGAATGCTGAGGTCATCCTAGTCCCCCTGAGGAGGCTGCTGTCAGGAAGTTCCAGTTACCCTTCTGCTCCTCCACAGGGCCCCCAACCCCACTGGCCTCCAGAAGGGACAACCTCACCACTGGGCAGGGGCGGCCACCAGTACACTCTGCTCTTCCTCTCTGGGCTTCTGGAAAAATCGTATTTCAGCATCTGTATCACTCAGACTGCATACTGAAACTTTTTACCCTGCACAAACTTTCTACCTTGTGCTTCCCTAGCTGACAGAGCAGTACTTGCAACAAGATTTGAGCTCCTGGGTCTATGTTTAGTCTGTCTTCATTCCTCTCTCCCTCCCCTAGAAACTGACATCGCCCATGTTTCTGGTAAATTACGGAGTTCAGAGCCAGAATCCCTAAGGGGTATTTTTCCTCAGAGCACTATTTGTCCACACAATCACCTGGAGGGCTTGTTAAAACAGGAGCTGGCCTGAGAATGTGCACTCCCAGCGAGTTCCCAGAGGACCCTGAGGCTGCAACTCTGGGACCAGGCTTTGAGAACTACTCCTGGCTACAAAAGGCTTTTCCTCTTTTTCCCATTCCTAGCTGCTCCTCTCCCACCCCCCAGGAGAGGAAAGAGAGATGTGGGAAGTATTGTCGGCTGCAGGAATAGCAGGGAGTTGGGATAAGCAAAAGATGAACTTGAATAGCCTATCATAGTTACTGCTTGATCATTTTTGCAGCAAATGTTACTTCTCACTGTTTTTTCTTCCATGAACTTTGTTTTTATCAGTAGCACAGTTTTTCTTTGAAGAAGACAATCTTTTTTTTTTTTTTTTGTAGAGACAGAGTCTCACTTTATGGCCCTCGGTAGAGTGCCGTGGCCTCACACAGCTCACAGCAACCTCCAACTCCTGGGCTTAAGCGATTCTCTTGCCTCAGCCTCCCAAGTAGCTGGGACTACAGGCGCCCGCCACAACGCCCAGCTATTTTTTGGTTGCAGTTCAGCCGGGGCCAGGTTTGAACTCGCCACCCTCGGTATATGGGGCCAGTGCCCTACCGACTGAGCCACAGGTGCCACCCAGAAGACAATCTTTTTTATCTTTAGAACAGGATCTAAACCTTAATTCTTCTTTCCAATGGGAATTAAGTCCATTTCTTTCTTACGTGGGATTGATGCCTGCTTTGCTCCTGAATAAAAATGAGTATTTACTGAGGGCCTACTTTGCAGGAAGTACCATGCTACTAATGCTAAGTGGTTTTTATGCATCAATTCAAAAGATGTTTGCAACAATTTTTCAAAGTATATGTTATTAGCCCATTTTACAGATAAGCAAATGGAATGTTAGGGAGGTTTTATGGTTACTTGAGGTCACAGAGCTAGTCATAGGTAGGACAGAGATCCAAATCCAGGCCTGACTTCAGAAATTAAGGTATACTGCCAAAGAAAGTGTTCAGTTTTCTATAATGAAGGATTTGTCACAAGTAATTCTCTGATCCATTTATTCACTTAATAAGCATATACTGTGTGCCACGTACTGCAGCTGGGTCCTGGGAATACAACGGTGCAAAGATAGAACTTTTTAAAACACACCTTCCCAGATTATCTCATGAACATCTAATTTTTGATAGTTTGTCCTTTGATTGAATTGCTCACAAAAGCACATGTCATTAAACCCAGACATTGCATGTTCCCCTACCTGCAGTTCTTAAAACCCTCCTTTGACTTTCTATTGGTCTCAGTTTAATAAATGTATTGTCCATTTTTCTTAAAGAAGCATGTGTTACTTTTTTTAAAAAATGTTTCTTAGTTTTTTTAAAGGATAACACATTTACAGAGCTCAAAATCTAGAGGAAACAAAAGGGTATACAGTAAAAATTACCCTTTCCACCCTGATCTCCCCAGAGGCTACAACTTGCACACATGTATATCGTCTTCCTGTTTTCCTTTCCTTTATTCATGAACACAATTATTAGTTACTACCTACAGGATGTCCCCTACTTTTATTTATCTCAGTTAATACACCTTGGAAATCATGCCACATCAGTAAATGTAGTTATCTGATTCTTTTTAAGATCCATACGGTAAATAATTTTAAACTGTACCCTACTATATTTGAGTAGGCCCCTGTTGATGAACATATAACATGGTCTGATAATTTGCTGTTACAAGTAATTCTCCAACGACTGCTCTTGTATGTATATTATTTTACGCATGAGCAAGTGTAGCTACAAAATAATTTCCTGTAAGGGGAAATGCTGGGTTAAGAACAAATGGTATGTGCATTTGTGATTTAAATTTTTTTCCTTTATGGCATTTTTCAAGCATTGTAAAAGGAGAGAAACAAGTACTGAACCACCAGGTATGCATCACCAAGCTTCAATGGTTACCAATAATCCAGAGCTGATACCATTTCAGGTATCTATTGGCCCAATCCAAATTATTTGGAAACAACCCCAGGCTTGATGTTCTTTCACTAGTAAATACGGTATTTCAGCCCTGTTCCTGAAAAGTCGGTGCTAGGAAAAAAATATTTTAAAAGGTGTGTATATAATCTATCACACCTAAAATAGTTTACTAATATCATTAACATTCTGCCAGTGTCCCATTACCCAGATTGTCTCATGACATTTTCAGTTTGTTCTTTGAATAGAATCCAAATAAGGTGTTCACTTTGCAATTGGTTAAGGCTTTTAAAAATCTATTTGTTGCTCCTTCCATATCCTTTTCCTTTTTGCAGTGTTGTTGTAGAAACTGGGTTAAATTTGCTTTTAGAGTTTGAATTTTGCCACTTATATTCCCATAGGGTCATTTAAAATATTCCTCTATCCCTTATGTCAAAAAGGAAACACAAGTCAATTGAAGAATTTCTTAATAATAAGGAAAAGACAGCATACTTGTATGACTGAGGTAAAGCGGTTATTAAAACAAAAATAATTGAACTAAATAATATCAATAAAACTAAAATTAATCAATCGAACCTATAACTCAGAAAGCTAAAAAATAAAGAGACAAAAGAAGCAGAAAGAAGATAAGGGCACATGGCTGGACTTTGGGGTTTAGACCTGAAATCCTAAAACTCTGGGAGGCGGAGGTGGGAGGATCCCTTGAGCTCAAGAGTTCGAGACAAGCCTGAGCAAGGGCAGGTCTACTAAAAAACCTACTAAAAAAGACAAATTAGCTGGGAGTAGTGCCCAGTGCCTGCAGTTCTGGATACCTGGGGAGGTTGAGGCAGGAACCTAGGAGTGTGAGGTTTGATGACACTACTGCACTCAAGCCTGGGCGGCAAAGAAGTTGAAGATAAATTCAGAATTAATGAACATCAATGTTTCATTTGTTTAAACTTGTTTTTACAAACAGAAGCTTAAGACACCATTTGAAAGCTAGGAGATCATCTTGTACTTTGCAACTATATAGACAACAAAATCTAGATAGCTGTCAGAGGGGACAGCATTTCCTATGCTGGTAGGGTGGCTGTCATTGGTTTTTTTGGAGGGAAGCTTCCTGGTTCTGCTCCTATCTGTGGCGAGTCTCAGCCCACTGAGAGTCACACACGTGCGACTTGATGTGGGGTGAGGGGCAGTTCTGAACCTGTAGTGTACCTTTGCGATTTGCCATCTGCCAGGCTGCACGTCACATCTCAGCTGGCATAGTTACCTCTCACGTGGCCTTGAGCGAATCTCTCTGAGCAGAAATGTCCTCTTCATAAAACTGAGGTAATAATCCTTATCTTAAAGGAGGGAGATCCCAGGTGGAGCTATTGTTCAGTAAAGCGTAGCTAATAAGATGCCTTCCCTGGGTGGCACCAGATGGGAAAACGGACCAGGAGAAAGCAAATAGCTCTTCCTGCCTTCTCTGGAAAAGGTGTTACCCTGGGTCCCCCTGAATGACTACTCCACTCTCCAGGTCTACAATGCCTTTATTGTCCACTTGTTACCTTCCCGTGGGGTCTGTATGTGGACTGGCCACCTGCTCGCGACGTTGTGGGACTCAGCGTGTGCCCTCTGCGCCACAGTGTTGAGCAGTGCCGCGTGTCCCGGCCAGCGTCCGCCCCTCTCGGAGGGCACCAGCTTCGGGTGCGGGACTACAGACTAACCCTGGCCCTACAGTGCTGGGAGTAAGACCTTCCTTTGGAGCCCTCCTTAGTGGAACAGAGAACCATCACCGATTCTTTTTGGTTATCTTTGGGTTCATTTTGTGAAGGGAACGCGTCTGCAAGGTAAGGAGGAAAAAAGGCCACTGTGCAAACAAGCTCCAGGCGCGCGTTTCCTGAGAGGTGGCCCCGCGCGCGCCTTCCGCCGCCCCCTGCCCGCCCTCCCCAACGGGGCCCCGGTGTCCTGGAGCCGGGCAGAGAGTGCCTGCGTGGGCGCACGCCCGCCCCTCTCCCCGGACGGCCCCAGACCTTCGCCTGAAACTGGCCTGTGTGAGCTGAAGCTCCGGGTGAGCACGGTGCGCCCAGCAGCCGGAGGGAAGGAAGAAGGGCCTTAGCAAACAAAGGGTCGGGCGGGCGAGCGCCGCAGCCGGGGGCGGGGGCACGGCGACCGCGAGGCCGGGGGGCGCCCGCACCCGAGCCCCGCACCCCACGTGCCCCACGCCGGGTGGCAGCGCGCCGAGCGCCCGCAGCCCTCCGAGGCGTGCGTCTCCTTATATGGTCAAATGACACAGCGGGGGTTCTCGAGGGCGGGAGCCGCGCCGGGCTCCACACTCGGCCGGCTGCGGAGCTGCTTCCACCAGCCGCCCGCGGCCGCCCGCTCGCCCCGTCCGGGAGACCCCAGCTCGCTGCCCGCCGTGAGTACCTGCACCCAGCGCAACGCAGGGCAGGGACTGAGGGGTCTCCGGGTCTTCCCGTGAGGGATCGGGGGAGGAGGAGCCGAGGTAGCAGGGCAGAGCGCCCCTGAACAGCTGGAGAGACCCGGAGGGCGGGGAGACCGCTGCAGAGGGAAGCTGGACTAGGTGGAGAGAGACGTCGGGAAGAGGGCAGCCGGATCGTGGAGGGGCGAACCGGGATAACTTGGGCCATGGGGAGACCCCAGGGAGTGGGGAACTGAATCATGGGGGAGATACTGTAGAGAGAGGAAGATCCCTGGGGCGCTGGAGACCACAGGAACGCACCCACTCATGCTGGGAGGGAGGAAGAGGGAATCTCCTGCTCACCAGCCGGGGGTCACCGCCGCGGGGAGGGTCTGGCCCCCCACAGGCGAGCCCGGGGTGAAGGCTGGCGCACCGTCCAAACCCAGACGGCTTCTAGGAGATAACCCTGGTGGTGACCGCTGTGTCCCCTCTCCCGGCACCGGGCTCCTCAGCGGGTAGTCCTGGCCTGCTGGTCTGGAGAGGTGTCCAGGCTATTTCCCTTCGTTAAAAAAAAGTGGAACTTGCACTGTGGCTTCGCGCCTTAACTCGTGCAGAAAGTAAAAAGGCGAACCAACCAACAGGTTTTGTTTTTTTTTAAGGCTTATTTTAAATGCAGAAGATTCTAATTTTTCTTCAGTTGCACTCTTGTGAGATCTCAACAGATCTGAAACTAAGGGAAGAAAACGTTAAGTGTTTTTTCCGATTTTAAGTGAAGAACCAAGCATATTTACTTTCAGGTCCCTGGTGAGTTTTCCTTGGAACTAGCCTCACCCATTTTGATAAAATGTCTAGCTGCCTCCCGTGCAGCACTGCAAAGGGGGCTCACTTCTTGCACACATTTAGAAGGTAATGAATCACAATTCAGACTTAGAATCGGAACTGTCTTCAGAACACAGCTCCAAACAGGTCTGATGTTTTGGGTGCTACTCTGCTAATGAGTGTTGGAAAATAATATACTAGAGAGACAACGCTTTGTGGTATCCTGAACTATATGACTTAGACCAAAAAAAATTTTGTGGCAAGCGGTAGGAATTCCTATTCTAATAATTTAATGTCAGTACAACGAACCTGTAGAAGAATATTTCATTGTGCGATTATAGAAAAGTTTTTACATGTTTTTCAGATTTCACTTCCCTCCAATTTTAAGATCATCAATTTAATATATAGAAAGGGGCTTTCACAGTGTTTATTATCCTGCTGGGCTTTAAATGCATTTACATGGCAGCATATTGATAAGGGCTTACAGCAGATGGGACACTGGTCAGAGCACTTAGGGTCAGTCTTATTTTAGACATGCCATGGGCAAGGTGTGACTGGCTTGAAGATGCTCATGGAGTGTGTCTAGGCTGCTTATTAAATTCACACCTGGGTCCCTCAATCTGGGGCCCCTTCACCAACTCACCTCCCTCTTGGTGCCTCCGTTTCTTGAAGTGGGAAACGGGCCAGTTATTGCAGAGTGTTAGAAAGCTCACATACTATTAGCAGTGTCTACATATTTGATGGCTTCCTTTTTACAAGAAATTGAAGCATGGAGAGATCAAAGTAATTTCTGGTCAAGATTTTCCCGCTTGTAAATGGTGGTCCTGAGATCTGACCCCTCACAGCTTGAAAGCCTACTTTCTAACCATAAAACTACTGGGGCACACTGGCATATTTCAACAAGGCATTTATGCTGCGGATTTTGACTCAAGATTGCTTTTTAAATCACTTTCAGTACTGAAAGATATTTAAATTGCAGATAAAAGACTTAGTAGGATATTGAAAAAAGTGAAACTAGGTATGAGGAGGCCTGTGTTCTATACCTGGCCTACACCAAGAGCCAGTTACCTAGCCTCTGTGATGGGCTGGCTCATTTGTCAGCAAGAGGGCTGCTAAGCTTCTCTCTGACTCGGGTGCTGTGAAGTACAAAGTTCCCTGAATTTGGATGAACAAAAATGTTAGACGTTGGATACTGCTGTGTAGTTTTAAATGAACATTTTATCAAAGCTTCATTTATCGAGTATCCATTTTCAAGTGGCTTTATAGTGATAAGCCAATTCCTCTTTCTCCAGGACTGAAAGCCGAGTCTTCTGGGAGACGAGGCTGGCATTTTGACTTTTGGCTGGGTCAAGTGAATTTCTTCTGTGGTCCTGAATTGTGGATTTCAAGTTTAGAGTCTGTGATGGTTAATTCTATGTGTCAATTTGACTGGGCCAGGCAGTGCCTGGACATTTGGTCAAACATTACTGTGTGTGTGTGTCTGTGAGAGTGTTTCTGAGTAAAGCAGACTTCCCTCCCTAAGATGGCCCCCGTTCCATCAATTGAAGACCTCATAGAACACAGAGGCTGAGTAAGAGGGGCTCCTGCCTGACTGCACAGTGGGTCGTGGTTATGTGGACTAAGGCTGAAACATCAGCTGTTCTTGAGTATGTCAAGACTTTTAAACAGGCACTCAGGCCACACTGCCAGCTCTCCTGGGTCTCCAGGCTGCCAACTGTAGATCTTGAGACTTCGTCTTCCATAATTTTGTGAGCCAAGTCTTCATAATGAGTCTCTTTATGTGCATATATATCTCTTCTTGGTTCTGATCTCTGGAAAACCCCAATAACTTTGACTTAAAAATGCTCCCCACCCAAGCTCAATTCTCCTTTTGTATAAGGTTCAATTACTATTTTGCTCCTGGGAGTCTCCACGTGTGGAAATGCCTGGAGAGGTCTGGGGTAGCGTCTGGTCTCCCAGCACCAGTCCAGTTCTTGTAGGCAATCTCAGGCCTGGTCTGAACTTGGACATCATGTGCTGTCACACCCATCCCCAGGCTTTGTCATCATTCACTGTCCTGATTTAGTCTGTGGCCAATAAAAGAGGAAGCCGCTCTGTATTTACAGGTAAATAGAGTAAATGTCAGCGTGTCCTTGAGTCCTATCCACGTGGAGGTTGTCAGTCTGAAAGGAAATAGACCTGTCTGTGTTTGATGATACAGCCTTTGGACTCAGTAAGAAGGAGGTGGTCAGTGCAGGAAGGTAAAGGAGGTTTGCAAAGCCTGTCTGACAGAATCCTGACGCTGGAGAAATGCCTGACAAAGGAGCAAGACAGAAATGAGGAAGCTGGTTGTTCATGGAAGTTGCTGGATGCCAGAGGAAAAAGGGCTGAGTGCTTGGGGTTAAGGGGATGGTGTAGGATAATATTTAGAAATAAACATATCCTACATCAAGCACACAAAGTGAACTCAATGTGAGTTTAAAATGGCTATACAGCCAGGAGTGCAAGACAGCAAGCTGCACTTTGGACCTGGGAGGAGACCCGTGTGATGCGTGAGACCAGGTGGCTTTTGTTTTGTAGGTGCAGAAACAGAAAGCATCTCTAACTCAGCCTTCCTAGGAGGGCAGTGGTGGGGCTGTGGGTGTCCCTTGTCCCCACACGGTTGTGATTTGTGGCCTTTGGACCCCTGCCATTCCAGCTTGCCTGACTAGGGTTTTCTTGTATCCCCAGAAGTGACTTGTTTTGAGAGTACTGACAAGATAGGATCTTAAAGGCGATTTGGATTCTTTGGAGCGAGGACTGGAGCTCCTTCAGTGCTGGTGGGTTTTAGCTTAGCTTCCCGGGACTAAGATAGTACATGGAAGACAGCGGTTACTCCATACCTTCTTGGCAGCTGGACTAAAGCCCAAAGGACATCAAACAAGTCTGACTCTTCTTGAATTCATGGAGTTCAGGTCAGAAATTTGACATTTATTATGTCCCCATTTCTTTTTTTAATTCAGTATTCAAAGGATAATTGTTTGAATGTTACAATTATTCTCAAGCAATGTTTCACAGAAAATTATTAAAGACAAATCAAAACTTTTTTTTTTTTTTAGTTTTTGGAAGGTACCAGTTTATGTAGCAAATTATTATATACCCCTAACACCTGCCTGTGGATGTACTCAATAAAGGCCCATTAAATTAATCCACAGATATATCATACAGTGGTAAGTGTAGTCAATCTTACATTTTATAATCTAAAATAGTTCACAATTCAGCAATCTAAAATCTAAAAATAGGGCTGGGTATTGTGGCTTATGTCTGTAATCCTAGCACTCTGGGAGGCCCAGGTGGGAGGACTGCTTGAGTTTAGGACTTCAAGACCAGCCTGAGCAAAGCAAGACCCCTGTCTCTACTAAAAATGAAAAAATTAGCCAGGGACTATGGCTGACACCTACAGTCCCAGGTTGAGGCGAGAGGATGGATTGAGCCCAGGAGTTTGAGGTTGCTGTGAGCTAGGCTGATGGCCCGGCACTCTAGCCTAGGTGACAGTAAGACATTCTTAAAAAAAAAAAATAGATTTCAAGTGGATCCTAGATACATTATAGTGTTTTGGAAGTGGTGGAGCCTTACTGTGTTGGACAGGCTGGACCGCTGTGGCTGTGCACAGGTATGATAACAGCACACAGTGCAGCCTTGAACTCCTGGGCCCAAAGGATCCTGCTGCCTCAGCTCCTAAGTAGCTGGGACTACAGGTGCCAGCCACCACTTCTGGCTCCATTATTCTGTTTTTAAAAACTGTCACTTGCCTTGATGTTCCTCTTCCTTTCACCAGAATTTCTATTTAAAAGAAAAAACTTAGCTAGTCTAATGAGAAGAGCGTTGGGGTGAGCCCTGTCTATACATAGTGGCTTCCGTCCAGAGGAAGACACACAGGGTGGGCAGGGTGGGCAGAGTGTCTCTGGCCACATTCCTGGGTGTGATGGTCCTATGTCTCTGGACAGAGGCACAGCATTGTCAGTGTAGTACATCCAAGGCCTTCTGCTAGTACCCAGAGCCTGTGCTGGGAATCTGCACGTTCTTCCCAGAGTGGGAAATTCTCCTGGGCAGGACCAACCAGGCTTCATTCTGGATGGTGCAGCAGTGTTTCTTGGTAGGTTCCTATTGGCTTAGAGTGGAAGCAACAGTTTATCTGGAAAGAGGGGCCAGGACAGGGATGGAAACTTGCGGGATCTGTTACATGAGAAATTTTCATGGTGTCAGATGCCAAACCACATTACATTTTGGGTTTGCTATGCAGAGTGGATTGTTCACATAATATGTTCTTCATTTCTGTGCTTGGGTTTTACCCACATTTGTACTCCTGGATATTTGTGTTCATCCACGCGTCTATTCATTTGTTCATTCATTCCTGAAGCCCTGACCCTGTGTGTGTCATCTGCTGGTGAGGTCTCGGTGACACATAGCACCTACCTTCCCAGTGCTTAGGTGGGGATCATGAAAACACTGCATTTTTATAACATGTTTTTAAAACGAGTTTG
This sequence comes from Nycticebus coucang, assembly GCF_027406575.1. Classification (NCBI taxonomy): domain Eukaryota; kingdom Metazoa; phylum Chordata; class Mammalia; order Primates; family Lorisidae; genus Nycticebus; species Nycticebus coucang. Next base: position 99,931,889 of record NC_069783.1, on the reverse strand, counting down.
CGTATGACAGACCAGTTTTCCTCATTGCCTCTGAAAAGCTTTGGTTAATTAGCAGTGGAATTTCCTATGCAGGTCCTTGGTGGCATTTAAAGATGGGCATGGCTTTATCCCAGGCCTGACTTACTAACGTTGCTGATGGTTGTGTTTCAGAAAGGGCTTGGGGACCACCACATACTTCTTTTTAGGAAATGATTGTATTAAAGGAGTCTCCTAAAGTAGAGCTGATCCCTACTGAGCATCTGGGGGACTGGAAGTGGAGGATAACATGGGTCCTTTGGCTTCAAATCAAAGTAGGTAGTCAAATAAAAGGGGCATTGGAAGGATTCTTAGGGGAGACTTCTGTGGCAAATCCAGCCTCATTTGCCTTGTCTGGAGGGATGGGCCAAGCTCCTGGAACTTGGAGGCCTGCACCAGCATGCCGCGGAAGGCAGGCTTCTAGGCCAGCCCCCTCCCTTGGTTCTCAAGAAATCTTTCTGGTTTAAAAAAAAAAAATTCGTGAGCACCCTAGATCAGTGTCCTCGCCTCTCTTCTGCCTCATTTTTCTCCTCCTCTTTTGTCCCTTCCCCCCTCATTTCCTAGACTCAAAATTTGTTTTATAAATTTTATAATTTTTAAATCTGAAATTAAAAAATAAGTCATATTTGTAAGCTGTTGGACTCTTATAATTATCATTTGTTGTAGCCATTGAGCCCTGTGCATCCTTGCACCCTGTTGCCCAGAACCTTTATTCTGTACATCTGACTCAAAGCTGGGCTGACAGAGGCTCAGAGATCTTAACCTTCTCCTGGCCATCTCCAGGCCTGCCAGCTGCACCTGGTACCTGCCTCACCCAGCTCAGTTCATCTGGGCTGGAGTCAGGCCTGCACCCTAAGCTCTAGCTTTTTCAAATACCCTGGTGATTCAGAACCGAAGGCGGAGTGACATCAGAGAATGATTTAACCCTGGTAAAGAATGAGCACTACAGGACACTGTAATTACATTTGATTCATTGAAATAACAAGTCAGCAGCAGTCACACCTTGTGTTCAGGTGTCTCCCTGCATACTGCTGCCTAATCCTCTCAGCATTCCTGTGTGCCAGCCAATGGGTGGGAATTCCTGGTAGCCCGTCAGGAGGGACGCAGAGTTCTGAGAGGGTGAGCAGATTATACACACTTAGCCCCACTAGTCCTTCTAGGACCCAGGTGTCCCGCTTTCATTTGAAAGAATGATTCAGACGTGAACTCTGACACCCTGGGAACAATTTTAGGAGTCACTCGCATGGTTTTTGCCTCTCCCAGTCTTGCACAGCAAAGGCAGGCTTCTGTGCCGTGGACTTGCAGTGGGGCCAGCTGTGTCCCCCTCGGCACTGTGCAGAGTTGAGGGGGACTCATGGGTGATGCCCACTCCCTGCAGGGCACATCCACAGCCAGGAACAAGGCACCAGGTCTCCCTTGCCTTGCTGTAGACCAGGTCTTCTATCTTCCTGGGCTTGGGTCTCCTCACCCCGCGCTGCCTCTTATCTCCCTCCTGGCTTTGCTCACTTTGCCCTTTGACCAGGCTGGGTCACCTAGCTGACCCATTCCCTACTCAGGTGACGTCTCCAGGAGGCCCGCCTGCTCTCTCCGGTGCTCCTCTGTGTGCACACCATCCCTGTGTGCCCCCAGCATGTCCTCCCACGGGGCTTAGTAATCCATCTGCTGTAGCTCTTTTCCTCACTAGACAAGCATTTTAGGGGGAGGGGGCCTATATCTTACTCATCTTCGTGTCTCCAGCACTCTGCCTGACATCTGACATGCAGTTCCAGCTCCACCCATGTTTTCCTGAATGGACGAATGAATGAAGATTTGGGTATCTTGTAGGACTAAAAAAATGGCAAGTTATAGAGGATTTATAATGTAGGACACTAGATGTATTTTTCCCATTAAAAGAGTTTTAAGATTGATGGTGTAATTTCACACCATTTTTAAAAATAATATTCTGTTTGGTAACATTAAGGAAGAATTGGTTCTTCCTTAAAAGAAGCTCCGTACCTTCTCTTTTGTTATGGACTGTTTATTCAGACTCTTGCTTCATGTAATTTGTTAGAAATCCCTAAGAGACTTAGTGAAATAATGTGTGCCCCACTGCTCTCCTAGTGCAGGATGGATGCCTGTTTTACTCTCTGCCCTGTTGTTTGAAGCAGAAATGCTTGACGAACTGTTAAGACTGTAGTGACCTCTTAGAGAAGATAAGTAACAAGGTAAGAGAGGGCTCCACAGTCATCAGGAACAATTCTAGAGAAATGGGAGCTGGACCATAGGGACAGTAGGTTGGATCCACTGAGCAGATGCAGCCGCTACAATGTTCCTGCTGGGATGACATTCATCACAGGACAGCCTCAGTCATACTTTGAGAAAATACGGAGCCTTAATGATTCTTAGAGTTTACTTCCTTAGATGTTTTTCTGTCCTGGTCCTGAGGTATTGGACCAGGTATACGTGGGTCACAATGAAAGTTTTGAGACAGTCTGTGTTATGACCTGTTATTTCACTTGCAAGAAACAGCAAGAAATAGTCGACAGGATCCTTTCTGAATCACTTGTGCCAAGTTTCAGCTTGCTCGGCTTATCAGTACTACCGGAGGGCTTCATTTGTTTCCGTTTATGCGGATTTTACATTTCTTGATTTTTGTGTGTCTCAAAACTTTCGTAATGACCCATATGGGCATCATGATCATAACCCTGAAGGGAGATATAGGTACACCCCTTTCCATGGCTGCAAACACAGGAAAGGAGCTATAGGGATTTTTGGCACAGTCTGCAGATGGTCTTTCTCTAGCACAGCTGGTGCTTGTACAGACCCACATGGAACCACCTTTCGATTTAGACTAGAGTTTGTTTTCTCTAAGTTGATAGCTGTCTGAGAAAGCTTGCTGAATGCTCGTATGTCATTAATAATGCTTCAGTTTTTCCATCCGTAAAATGAGGATGTTGTCATAGATAAAATTCCATGGTTTCTAGCTTTCTCTTCATGGTTCTTACTTCAAATTCCCAAATCATTATTGTTACGTTCGTGTGAACAGAATAAGCAGTAAGCCTCTTGTCCCACAGCTAAATGGCAGCCTTTATGGGAAAAATACATATATTGGAAAAGATAGCTGTCAATATAAACGACAGCCACTTTCAAGGTCAATAACCAAAGAATTACAGGAAAGCATTGGATCTGCCGCCAGCATAGCTGCCGCAGCCTGACATGGCCTCAGTACAAGGATATTTATACATCAAGTTTCAGAATAATAACTCAAATGCTCAAGAGCCTCATCTGTGATGTTATCACAAGAATGTCCTGATGATGTTTTCTTTAACTCCAGGAAGAATGATTTAGAAGGATGGAACTTGCCACATGTGTCCAGCTGCATATTTATTGCTTTTGGAAGAAAATTATCCCATAAACACAGAAATAACCAAGTACAGACACTTGAGAGATGTTCCCTTCCTTGCTTGACAGTGGTCAGGACCTTATATACACAAGAGTTTAAAATTAATAAACTATCAAATTTGTTGTAATCATAAACCAGGCAGCAATATTTTATTTGTGTTAGAGGTTCGGATTCTGGGATTTCACTCTCAAATAGTTTGAAATGATTGCAAATTGAACAATGTTTGCTTAGGGTTGTAAAACCTCACTCCAAGTTACACACCCAGACAGCCAGTGTACCTATTTAACAACTGATCACACTTTTCACTTTTAGCAAGTTAAATATCGCCACTTATTCCTGAAGAAAATGGACTCTGTTTTTAATGCCTAGGAGGCGTTTATCACCCCTCCAAAGTATTCCTATCACAGGCTTTTTCTTTCTGGGATAGTTCTAATATTTTTTATAGGAATGGTCATACGAGAGCAAGCCCGTTCCCTTGGTGAGCATGCACACTGTGTACTCACCCTGGAAAAACGCAGCGTGCATGGTGTGGAGTAGCGTTGACCGCAGACACCGTATTTCCGACGGTGTGCTAATTCTTGTTCCTGGGAGTGAGCCTTTCCTTTTATCCTGGTGTCTGGGTACCAGGCAGCTGCTGGATGATGTTTTCATCTGGGAGAAATGACTTGTCCGGAGGAACATTGGCAGTTTCTCTGTGCAAGGTCAGATTGTTCTTCCCAGTGCAATGTTGAGGTCAAGGGTAAATGCTCTCTTAGCCTCTCATCTCAGATTCCCAAGTCAAATATCCCTCTGTTTAGCCAGCATGGTTTCTTCCCATTCAAATTCATGAATCATAAGAGGGAGCTCATGGAAAATCTTTTTATAGAAATGGACATATTGTTTCTATGCCTACCTTTCTATTTTGGGGACAGGGAGAAAGAGAAGATGTAAGCTTGGTCACTTATTTGAAGCATATGAAGTGGGACAAAACAAGGGCTGTGACAGCAGCTCTTGGTATCAAGACCCGAGATCGCTTTTTCTGCCAGTCAACAATGGGTGGACTTTCAAAGACGTGGAATGCTCAACTAATGAAAAAATAAGTGACTTCACTGAAAATTATGACTGGTTAATTAATGGATGAGTCTCAGTTATTCATCTGGACGAAACAGACATGTTTTAGCTAAAGATGACACAGAGAAGGCAGACAGTTAACGCCTTTGTGAGCGCGGCACTCGGAGAGTACTCACTGGGCCCTGGTTTTTCTCTTTTTGACAGGTGGCTGAAAAGCCCGGTGTCAAAATGACTGAGCGCTTCGACTGCCACCATTGCAACGAATCTCTCTTTGGCAAGAAGTACATCCTGAGGGAAGAGAGCCCCTATTGCGTGCCATGCTTCGAGGCCCTCTATGCCAACACATGTGAGGAGTGCGGGACGCCCATTGGCTGCGACTGCAAGGTAACGTGCTGAGGGCCCCACAGCTTCTGTGTGCCAGAGCCTCTTCCTTATCACCTCTGACCTCTGACTCTGGCACTCCCACCAGTGGGCTTGGACCTTCCTGAGCCTCTCCCCTCCAGCTGGTTTGGTCTCTGCCCACAGGCACTTGGGTAGAGCCTTGGCAGGGCATTGGTGCCTAGAGTCCTCAGTACGCTTCCTGTAGTCTAATTATCTGCACCCTTCTCTAACCACCTGCCCTTTTCCTGGTACTGCCACTGTCTTAAGCGCTGAAATGAGTGCTGCTCAGTAAATATTGGATGAGTGAATGTGCAAATGAAACAGCCAAAGTAGTTCCTGGGTAAATGGGCCCATAAAAGCACTGAAGTCCTTGGAATAGTATGGGCTCTTTTACTTTTTCTGCTTCACTCTGTCACCATGGGTAATGCTGTGGCATTGTCAAAGCTCACAGCAACCTTAAACTCTTGGCCTCAAGTGATCCTCTTGCCTCAGCCTCCCAAATTGCTGGGACTACAGGCACCTGCCACACACTCAGCTAGTTTTTCTATATCTCACTCTCTCTGAGGCTGGTCTAGAACTCCTGAGCTCAAGCAATCCACCTGCCTCTGCCTGTCACAGTGTTAGGATGATAGTCAGGAGCCACCATGTCCAGCCAGCCCTTTTACTATTAATGAGAGAAAAACAGGATTTATACTTTTTCTTTTCAATGGGGAGGGGTTTACATGTCAGGAATTACCAGCTTTCCTTGGCTAGTACAGTGTGGGTCAGCAGAAACCACTGGTCATGTGTGGGGACTGACCAGTGGCTGAGGGCTTTTGAACCCTGGCCCAGGCTTCTTGGCACATCCTCATTCAACCTGGACCACTGATGGCCATCCTGGAGGCCATCCGTAGCTCTGTGATCTCTGACATCTCCACCGGCAGGACAGACCCGACAAACAGTGCAGGTGACTGTTATCCGAAGAGCCACTTTGGGATCTCCAAAGGCCACAGCTCAGTGGACTCCAAGGCAATTCATGGCATTTACTATCTTTTTGCTGCTCTCATTGCTTTGTACTCGTTAAGAAATATTGCCTCGAGGCAAGAGAATCGCGTAAGCACAGGAGTTAGAGGTTGCTGTGAGCCGTGTGACGCCAGGGCACTCTACCCGAGGGCGGTACAGTGAGACTCTGTCTCTACAAAAAAAAAAAAAAGAAATATTGCCTCTTTCCTCCCTGCTGACTGATTGAGGCTGAGCCTGCAGTTGGGTCGTTCTAACACACCCAGCTTATATCCCTTACGTTTCTCTTTTGTCACCTCATTCCTAGGAAAGATGGGCATTACAAAACTGGCCCCATCAATTTCTGCTGCTAGGTATTTGTTGACAATTGAAGGATGATTTTCATCCTTTGCCCCAAGCAGAGATGATGGATGTACAGAACAGGGCGCTTGAAACAAAGCTGTAGCTGCGTGTCTTTCGGCTTCAGCGGGAGTTGTGTGGAGTGTAAGAGAAATGTGGTGGCTCATACCTGTAATCCCAGCACTAGGGAGGCTGAGACGGGTGGTTTGCCTGAGCTCCTGAGTTCAAGACCAACCTGAGCAGGAGCGAGAACCTGTCTCTAAAAAATAGCCGGGTACTGTGGCAGGCACCTGTAGTCCTAGCTACCTGGAAGGCTGAGGCAAGAGAATCACTTGAATCCAAGAGTTTGAGGTTGCTGTGAGCAAAGATGCCGTGGCACTCTATCAAGGGTGACCATGTGAGATTCTGTCTCAAAAAAAGAAAAAAAAGAAATGCAGCTCAGCGGTAGTATTATGCAGGCTTTGAAAGGTACAGAGGTGTGGCTACCGGGAGCAGAGTAGGCTCCTCCCAGAGAGCTCATCTTCCCCTCTCCCACCTTGCCTGGTGTGCGTCTCCGTGCACCAGAGGAGCTCTCTCAGTCCTTTTTCATTTATTCAACAAACCAAAGGTCAGAACTCAGCGCCAGACCACCCCATTCCCACCCAGCCTCTGTCTTACTCACTGCCTGCTTCCTGGGGTGATAGGAGGCCCTGATGCTCTGAAAAGCCACGGACCCCATAAAGCTCCAAAGCTCCACTTCTCTGCTGACTGCTTCCCTGTGCTTTGGGTCACGCTCTCCTTCCACACACTCTCAGAAGCCTCACCCTCTTTCTCCATTCGTTTTCATAATGGAAACAGTAAGTAAAATTGTCCAGTTTGAGGAAGAACCAGTAGGCAGAGGAAAACATTATTTTATGAAAGTTTTATCTGGAAAAGAAATACGTAAGTGGGTGAGAGGTTCAGATCTCATCTGACAAAGAACAAGTCTAGTTTAAAGGAAAGATTTTGGATATTCGGGACTGATCATCCTTGACCAGGGGCCGAAGTAAAAACAAAACAAAAATCACTGAATACTTCTCCAGTGAGATTCAGTGGAAAGGCCCTTGAAACCAGTCACCCTTCCACGGATACTTTATGAGCAAATAAACAACAGTCTTCCGGATGGGGCCAAAACCAACAAGGCTGCCCCAAAGTCAGGAGTTAATCATGCTGAACTTTTCAACCCAGATTAATGTGTTCAGATTTCTGGGGTTACGCTGTGTGATTTTTCTACATTTTGGAATAAAAAAAGATGATGAGCTGAAGTTAGACCCTGCCATTCGGGGCTTTAGAGTATTTGGGGGGTAGTTTTCTTGCCTTTCAAAAACAATTAAGTAGTTGATTTTGTAGTGGAAGCAGTGGTAGGAAAAATGTTCCTGTTGTTTCTGGAAGTAAAGCTCAAAGTCCTGGCAGGCAAGGCGCCTGATAGAGCAACTGAGCTCTTAGATCTGGTGGCCAATCTCTTTTTTTAAAATAGCACAGCCACCGTGGGCCTCAGTTAACTCTGTCCAAAGGACATATTCATTATGTATACTTTTAAAATTTTGGCAAGCCCATGGGAATTAGGCTAACTTTGAGAGTACTAATTGACTTAAATGAGACGGGCAAGACTTCAGAGCCGGTTTCCACAGTCAGCTTACATAGTATATTTGAGTATAATTTCTGTGCAGTCACTCAATTGTACTTTATTTTTATTAAGTTATTCTTGGAAAATTCTTGATCTCAAATGGTAAAAAGCATTGATTTCTGTGGGCAGTGGAATAGTTGAGAACAGGCAATACTAAAAATGTTATGATCCTCTGGCTTTACACCCTTTCTGATATTTTTCTTGGACACTTGATACAAGCAAAATATTTTTGTAGACTTATTATTGACTGCAGTTTTTTTGAGGGCTGGAGGCTGGGGATCTACCTAAGATCCAGGCTTCAAGAACTCAAGAAACTAAAGAAAAAAACAGGCTGACCAGTAACTCCAGAGATGGCTGCTAGTACCGTGTGTTTCACAAATTGGTGATTTTAATAAACTCTGGGCCACATGCCTGGCTCAGACTGTGAATTTTCCATGTCACTGCAAGGGTTGCCTAAGTTGGAAAGGCTGCCACACCCACCTGTGAGCCTTAGAGGGTGCTGCAAAGAGGAAAAAGTAATAATAAACAAAATCTGTATGTCGAGCTAAAGCTAGAATTCAGGATTTAGCTTCCAATAGTAATCATAAACCACATGTCGTGTGAATACTTGTCAACACCTTAATTGCATGATCTAAATTCTTTATAATACTCTGTGGGTAAAAACATTTTTCATTCTCTTTTGTAAGAAGCCATTGAAGCTTAGAGAGGTTGGGGATTTTGCCCCAGGTTATGGGATTAAGAAACAGCTGAGGTAGAATCTGCCCCCAGATGTGGTGGGTCCTCACCCAACATGCCATCCTGTCTGGCACCAGTCCTCTACATAAGAAGTTTAAACCTGGTCTCTATCAGTGACCTTTGATAAAAGGCCCTGCCTTTGTCCTGGATCACTTCAGAGGGCAATGACTGTGCTACAGAAATGATGCTGGAGTTGTTTCTGTGACTCTCTTTCTAGCTTTGTGGTTAATTAAATTGGACACTTCATTGAATTGATCAAATTGATATGTGTCCATCCATCAGACTGTGAAGGTCTCTTAATAAATGTTTGGTAAAGGAAGAAAACTGCCAAGGTCTCTTGGCAGGAAGCAACCAGGGGCTCTGAAATAGAAAGCTAAGGTTTTCACACAACCAGGTTAAACCTAGATGCTCCTGTTGTATTTTGGAAGGTTCCACTGAAGGGTGGTGAGGGGTGTGAGCTCATCAGGCCTCTCCCACTGGTCTTCCTGGGCCTTCTGGAAAGATCATTTGCTCCTGTCTCGCTCTCAGGGTTCCTGGCACCCTGTAACTTTAAAAAATTCTTAATGAGCCAGTCTTAGATCTCCTGTGTAGAATTTGTCTACAGAGTTTGTAACAAGCTCTGAAAACACGTGCAGTTGTTTGGACATCCTCCTATAAGAGAAAAACCTATTTCCAAAGGGACTTTAATGAAGCAAGGTCCTCAGGACATGGATGAGATTCAAAAGAAGGACCTCAGGGCACCACACCTAGTAGGCACATCACAGGATTCTGGAGCCAGATTTTGCCTAGCTTCAGATCTGTCTCCCATCTTCCATGAGCTGTGAGACATGGACAGGTTGTGCCGCCTCTGGGCCTCAGTTTCCACGTCTGCGTGTGGGGGTTGACTATCTCACGGGACTGTCAGGGGAACTGAAGGAGTTGACATGTGTAGAGAGGCCTGGAAGGGCCCTTTGCTGTCAGATCTATGCCATCCACTTTTTGGTGAGCATTAGAAATAGTACCCGGTTTTAAACGTGGTGACCTGACAATCTCAAAGCATAGAACATCTTTCCAAAATGCTGAGCACCGGTGATACAAGAGTCCATTTGTGTAGGGAAACCGTGTGGTTCTGAGGAATGGTTTGGTTTGGGGAAATCAGCAGCCTCATGGTCCCCAGTGAAGGAGAACAGTGTGCAGAGGAGAGAGGACGTGTGCTGGCCGCTTCAGTCTGGGGTGACCGTGGGCCCTGAGCCTTTTCCAGACAACGTAGCACCGTGGCTTAACAGAGATTTCAATGAGGACACAGTTGCAGCCAAATGGCCCATGAGAGGAACATTTCCGAAATGGAAAAATAGGAAATCTGAAAGGAAGTGTAAGGGCCTAATCTTCCATGTTTATCAACATTTGGCTGCAATTTATGACCTTCCTATGAGCACAAGATTAGCCTCAGTATTTTTTTTTCCCCTTTGGGAAGTATAAGAGACTTTTTTTCTTTCTCTCTTTTTTTAATCTTTAAAAGCTGGACAATTCTAGGACATTTTAACATTCCTGAAAAAGTCTGACAGTGAGTTTCTGTTTCCTAGCTTTGTACCTCTTGGCATCTCCGTGCTGTGTCTGTTGGATTCTCTGCTGCTGCTCCGTAGGGAGGATTTGGAAAACAGCAAAATGAAGCCAGACGAGATGAGGGCACGAGGTCTGTAAATGCTCAGAGGGCAACATGAAGTGTAGGTTCAGGCACCCGGCTCTAATGGATTATCATCCGGCTCCTTGGCCTTCGGTGCCATTTTCCAATCTATCACTCAACTCTCGGCAATCGTGGGGCTACAATCTTGCCTTGGCCTAAGGCTCAGAGGTGAATACCATATTGGCCAAAAGCTTACGAAAAAAATCAAAGTTGGTAGTATTGAGTTACCTTCGTCTTGCTGTAAAGGCTTCTCTCACTTTCTGCCTTACTGTGGACTCAAGGTTAAGTCCAGAAGGAAGCAGTGGTAGGAATTGATTAACTTGACACAGACTTCCAAAGAGAACTCAAACTGAGAGCCCAGGAAAGAGGAGGATGGGGAAACCTGAGAGCCTGGTGAGTTAGACACGGGTTCCCCAATAAGAGCTTGAAAGAGATGTAAAAGGTAGGCTCTTTATGGTGCTATGTTAACCTGGGTGGTGCATGGCTAGAGGAGCTCGGCAGAGCAGGCGAGACTGGAGCCTGCTGGATTCAGAGGTGGGGAAGGGCATTTCAGGGGTGTGGAGCTGTGGCGCGGGACTGGAGCAGGGGCCAGGCTGGAAAGCACGTGGAATCAACGGGCAAAGGGGTCAGCAGGCCCGGTAAAAGCAGGAGTATGTTTTAGTTCTGTTGGATCATCGTGGTCAGGTGGAATGTTGCAGAAAACATGGCTTTTTAGCATTGTTACATTACATTTGCTCTCCTGTAGGAAGAAAGTAAAACTTTACTTACTAGAGTTCTCACGGCTCAAAACAGGCACGAAGAATTCAGAAAAAGAATTTTAAAGGGTTTAGGAGATGAAAAAGCCCTATATAAAAGTGGAGTGATGGAGTTAGTAATTTGGGGGCTTTAAGATGGCAGAAATTCCTTTTTTTTTTTTTTTTTTGAGACAGAGTCTTTCTCTGTCACCTAGGCTAGAGTGCCATGGTGTCCGTAGCTCACAGCAACCTCAAACTAGTGGGCTGGAGCAATCTTCCTGCCCCAGCCTCTCAAGTAGCTGAGACTAGAGGCACCTGCCCTAGTGCCCAGCTAGTTTTTCTACTTTTATTAGAGACAGGGTCTCACTTTGCTCAGGCTGGTCTTGAACTCCTGAGCTCAAGCAGTCCACCTGCCTCAGCCTCCCAAAGTGCTAAGATTACAGGCATGAGCTGCCACACCCAGCCAAAGATGACAGAATTCTAATTAATGTTACTGTCTTAGTAAGGAAATGCAGTCTCAGCAGGTGACACTTGTCAACTGTTTCCCCTAGTAGTGATGTGAATAATGGCTAACACTAACATTCCCTGAGCTTACAGTTTACTGCCACTTGCTATGAATACTTGATATGCATTAGCTCGTTCCGTGTTCAGTCAGCAGGGGGGACATTCTTCTTATGGGTGAGAGAGCTTAAATGACTTGCTGGTACATGGCAGAGTCATGTATCTGCCATGTAGTTGGTACATGGCAGAGTTGGGATTTGAATTTAGTCTCTCTGGCTCTAAGGCCCTTGAGTTCAACCCCTAGGATGAAATAGCTAAGCATTTCAGTCACATGCTCCTGGGATTCCAGAGGGCACTGGGCCCAAAGTCATAGAAGGGATATGCATGTGACCCTCACACTGTCCCACCCCTCCTGCTCGCAGGCAGCAGGTGCTCAGATATTACAGGCCCAGAAAGTTTCTCATTGTCTGCAGCTGGGAAAGCGGAGTGGTGCAATTCTCTTCCCACTGAGGACCCACCAGCAGCAGTGATGCAGGCCTATTTAATGAGCATTTTAATTTATTGTACACCACAGGACTTAAAAACATAATCATACACTGGTATTTATCTTCAGGGAAAATAGTTTCTGTCAGAGGTTTTGAGAATTGTCAGACATCCTTGAATCAACAGTTCAGTTATGGCATATTCATGCAGGGGTCTGTGTGTGTAGGTGAGTTCAGACGACTCCCAGAAATGATCTCCGGCAGAGCACCTCCTGGCAGCCCTGTCGTCTTGTCCTAGGCTGACACTGCACCTCTGCCCTGCCCTGCCCAGCTGTCTGGGGGGAGGGTGGGATGAGGAACTTTCCCAGGCCCGGCTCTCAAGGGGAGGACAGCTGCAGGCAATGGCCAAGGTGCCGTGGCTCTCTGCCAGGCACTCGGAAGTAGCAGATGACACTGAGGTGGGCCGAGAGAGCCCATGCTTTGGAAAGGTGATGCAAGTGTTGCTCTGATGGTTAGTGGCAAGCACTCACGTTTTAGAGGGATGATTTAGAGTGTCAAAACGCCTCTGTCAACAAATCGGTCTTAAATCGCATCTCTTGTGTTCTCATGTTTTGCCTGTTGGAAAAATAGATTTCTGCAGTGCCTTTCATTCACACGACTATTTTAAACTGGCACTTCTGTGTCTGCCTAGCCATGCTAATGCCCTCTTCCCTCCATCTGAGGACTGGCCAACCTGGACGGAGGTGATGTCTGGTGGCCTTGCTCTCATAGTGTTATCCTGGGAGCTTCCTCCCTCAGTTTTTCTTGAAAGTCAGCCCCAAAAGACATTTCCTATAACCCGTATCTCCTTTTCTTTTCTTTCCACTAATAACATGTGGACCCCTCCCTGTATGGCGCCTAAACAGACCATCTTCCAAGCGGCAGACGTCCTCCACCTCCAGCCCTGCACCTCTGCGTTCCTCCCGTTGATTCACTGATCACGGAAAACATTTTGCAGCTTTTCCACAGAAGAGCACTCCCTTTTGAGGTGACTTGTCTGCACAGAGGGAATGTGATTAACTTCTGAAAAAGTGTTTTTCACCTGCTATGGAATAATCAGACCTTACTTTTTAATTTCTTTAATTATGGAAAAATACACACAAAATTTACTGTCTTAACCACCTTAAGTGTATAGATTAGTTTCAGTAAGTACATTCACATCGTTACACAACCCATCTCCACAACTTTTTCATCCTGCAAAATTGAAACTCTGCACCTCTGAAACACTTTAACCCCTACCCCCGTCCTAGCCCCTGGCATCCACTGTCCACTTTCTTTCTCGTCTCATAGCATGAGCTGGCATTTCCTTCCTTTTAAAAGGTGAATAAAATTCCTTGTATGGGTAGACTACATTTTGTTGGCCCACTCATCCATCAGGGGAAATTTCCTGCTTCCATCTCTTGGCTACTATGAATAAATTTTGCTGTGAACGTGGGTGTGCAAGACCCTGCCTGTTAAGTCATACGGTGATTCTACTTTTAATATTTTGAGAAACTGCCATACTGTTTTCCATATAAAAGTTATCCTTAATGCATTCATTCCACAATCAGCATTATGACAGTGATAGCAGGATTAAAACCCCCAATGCTTCTTCAGTTAGGCTGACCTGTGTTCTTGGTGGATAGGGCTTTACATGTTTTGTTCAATTTCCTAAAAGTCTAAACAGGGATGATGCTGAGTTGCATTCAATTGGGTACAAACCACAGCACTGAAAGTTGTGAGAGTTTGGTTGTTTCTAAATTTTTTCAACGGATACACACACACACACAGCTCTCATCAAGGCGACAGTTTTTGGGCAGGCATAGTGGCTTACTCCTGTAATCCTAGAACTCTAGGAAGGTGGGTGGGTGGATGGCCTGAGCTGAGGAGTTTGAGACCAGCCTGAGCAAGAGTGAGTCTCTGTCTCAAAAAACAATCCCGGTGTAGTGGTGCATGTCTGTAGTCCCAGCTACTTGGGAGGCTGAGGCAAGAGGATTGCTTGAGCCCAAGAATTTGAGGTTGCTGTGAACTATCTTGATGCCATAGCACTCTACCCATGGCAAAAGAGTGAGATTCTCAAATAAAAACAAACAAAAAAAAGACTCCTGTTTTTGAAAGCAAAGACCCTACCAGGATTTCACCTCGTGTGATTCAGCGGAAATAGAATCCCTTTGAATCAGAAGGACTTGAACTCAAAGCCTGGCTCATGTCTGCCCCAGCTGTGTGACTGTGGGGAAGTTACCCAATTTCTCTCACCTTCAGTAATACTTACTTTGCAGGGCTGTGCAGTGCCTGAAACAGACAACATGGTAGTAATCCTCATCATTAGGACCCAGATTTCTTTTCGAAAATAGGATGTGTGCCTGGGAAGAATGGAGGACACACCAGTCCTGAATGATGGCTGTGTACACGTGCAGTCTATGGGCTTTGCAGTTTATAATGAGTTCCCTTACACAGACAGTAATTCAAATTATAGTGGTTTGGACTTTATTTCATTTGTCAAAATAACCAATAAAGCACAGGTGAGTTTCTCTCAGAATGTTTAAAAACATTTCAAGATAAATATGCAAAAGACATATTCATCTCCACCCACTCCCACCACCCAGTGCATCCACCCCTCTGTTTGGGTCCACAAGGATGGAGAGGCCTGGGCTTGTCACTAAGCTGCCCCTTGGGTCGCCTGAGATGCGGTGCCTACCTCACAGGACCCACTGATACCCAGGAGTGCTGGGCTGGGGTGAGGACCAGTCTCGCAGGGCACTCAGTCCTGCTTTGAGAACGTTCTGTGCTCGTCTTACTGTCTCCCTTGCATTCTTATCATCTTGCATCAGCAATAATCCTGCTCCCCGGGGCTTGAGGAAGCAAACTTCCCACAGGAATGGGCCCAGAGGGACCAGCATACAGCAGGCTCCTCACAGTGAGGTCATAGCTGGGACTGGCTCCCAAGTGTTTATAGGGTCACATTTTTAAAAGTTCCATGAATGAAAATGAAATGTGCAAAGAGATCACCAAATCAAATAATTTTAGTTTGGTTCAAGGTTCTGGGGAGACACATACATACACAATGATGTTTCTGCAAAAGAGAGCTGCTTGTTCCAGGAGGGTTGCATTGGTGTTTCAGGACTTTCTAATTGAGTTGGGCATATGCGTTTTCACATCTTACACTCGGCGTAACTCCAGCTCTGGCTTTGGTGTCAGTAACAGAGACATCTTGGGCAGCCCTCCCGCCATGCTTATGATACCCAAGATCTGGAAGCCGGCCCAGGAAATTGTGTGGTGGCCTAAAATTCTATTTCTGCCTCATTAATAAATGGATGATGGCTGATCCCAGGTCAGAACTGGGAATACAAAGAAAGACAGCAATAGAAAAAGATCCTTTCTAAGGCAAAGCTGGATATAAACAGGCTGCTATTTTAATTTCCTGCTGGGATTTTCAGAATGGCATATGTCATTTTAAAAAGGCAAATATGCACCAGGTGTGGTGGCTAATGCCTGTCATCCTAGCACTTTAGGAGGGTGAGATGGGAGGACTGTCTAAGGCCAAGAGTTCAAGACCAGCCTGTGCAATACACGCTCTATCTTTACAAAAAAAAATTAAAATAGCCAGGCATGGTGGTTGTGGGCACCAGGAGGCTACTTGGGAGGCTGAGGCAGGAGGATCACTTGAGCCCAGGAATTTGAGTTTGCTGTGAATTATAGTGACGACACTGCACTCTACCTTGGGAGACAGGGTGAGACCATATCTCTAAATACATACATACATACAAACATACATACATACATACATAAATGGCAAATGTGGAAGCTCTCTTCCTATTCTTCAGGTAAGATCAAGGGTAGCAGGGAGTTGACAGTTTTCTCCCTGAGGTCTTTCCCTTTCTGACCCTTTACTAGTCTTCTCTGTGCCTCTCAAACCTAGGACCTGTTTTTGCCTCCTGTGGTGGAAGTCCCGTGCAGCCCCTTCCTCCTCCTACTCCACCCCATCCCACGTCCTTATCCATTGGTCACCTCAAGTCTGGGTGTCTCCCTCTCCTGTTTAAAGTCATGCTCTCCACTGCCTTCAGGATCATGGAAACTTCCAGCCTGAATGTGAGCACCCACTCACCTGCATCCCTCAAACCTGACAGCCTGCCCCCCCCTTTCACTGCCGTCTGCGGGGCTGCCACACTTGGCTGGTGGCCCCCCCACGAGAAGTTTTCTCCTGATCCTCTTCCCACGAGCGCCTCCTCTGAAGGTCCTGACACCCAGGGCTCCTCGGCCATGCCCATCCCCACAGCGGGCTGAGCTCCCCTAACTGAAGCTCTCCGGCAGCCCATTTCCCACCGTATGTGGTATGAGAAGCAGTGATAAGTTTCCATGTCATTTGTTTCTCTTTCTTAAAGGCAGTACCCAAGGGAAAGCCATTTGTTTTCCAAAGCATCTCTCTCACACACACAAGTGCGCATGCACAGCTTTCTAACCTGCTGCTCTAGAAACAAGGCGAGAGGAGAGGCCTGGCCTTTCTGGCTGCAGCAGGCAGGTGGTGTGGTGCATCTCAGCCTTGGCCTACTTTATTCCTGTGTGCTCTGCGGATTTGCACCAGGCCCGTGCGCTGCGGGTCTGAGCCCTCCTGTCCTGCTTTGACTCTCCTGTGTGGTCTGGCCCCACAGGACTTATCCTACAAGGACCGGCACTGGCACGAGGCCTGCTTCCACTGCTCGCAGTGCAGGAGCTCGCTGGTGGACAAGCCCTTTGCTGCCAAGGAGGACCAGCTGCTGTGCACCGACTGCTATTCCCACGAGTATTCGTCCAAGTGCCAGGAATGCAAGAAGCCCATCATGCCAGGTCAGGACACGCTCCTCTCTCTCGCCAGTCGGTCTCGCTTTAGGACTTGGTGTGAGAGTTCCTCTGACCCGCTGCTTGTGTTGACTTGGTTCCAGACACTCGGTTGATGCCTCAGTTTTGCCCCTGGAGCTGCACAGGGAAGTCTTTTGAGCATGTAGGCAGCAGGGGTGTGATGGGGTCTGGCTGGGAGGAGCGGGAGCTTTTTGCTATGCACATGGCTGGGGTTACGTAGTGAGGGAGTGGAAGCAGCCCCCTAAAAAAAACACCTTCCTCTTCCGCCCCCATTTTTCCACCAATAGATGCTTTCTCCTTTCTTTCCCTCCACTTGCTGAACCTGTACTCAATTTAGGTATTTCAGCAAGGTACGTGATGCCCTAGTGTGTGTGCACTGGGCTAGAGCTGAGCGTTTAGCGTATGTGCTTGGGTGTGCACCTGGTCCTCTGTCCTGGGGAGTGGAGGTTCTAGACAGACACACCAGGAAAGGCACTGATACAGCTGGGGTACACACCTGTTAAGGGTGGTCATAGGTGCCTTGTTTGCTGATGGGGGAGGATGGGACCGTGCCCCTTGTGGGGCTTTTCTGTTTTGTTTTTACATGAGAGAGTTATCTTTTGTTGTTGTTTTTTTTAGAGACGGAGTATCACTTTGTCATCCTCGGTAGAGTGCTGTAGCATCATAACTCACAGCAACCTCCAGCTCTTGGGCTTAGGTGATTCTCTTGCCTCAGCCTCCCGAGTAGCTGGGACCACAGGTGGAGTTGTCTTTTGTTTTTAAAAGGCAGAGTGAATGGCTCAGTACCTGTAGCACAGTGGTTACTGTGCCAGCCACATACACCGAGGCGATGGGTTCGAATCCAGCCTGGGCCTGCTAAAACAACAATGACAACTGCAACAAAAAATAGCCGGGCATTGTGGTGGGCGCCTGTCGTCCTAGCTACCTGGGAGGCTGAGGCAAGAGACTTGCTTAGGCCCAAGAGTAGAGGTTGCTGTGAGCTGTGATGCCATGGCACTCTACTGAGAGTGACATAGTAAGACTGTCTCAAAAAAAGGAAAAAAGAAAACATATGGAATTTTACAGAACTGAAAAAAAAAACAAATCTTGTTAGATTTGTGTAGAAATAGAAGAGACAGAGGGTAACTCAGAGCAGAGCCTAAGATTTTGAAAGGAGGCACGGTACCAATTGGCTGGTGCAGAAGTCTCATAAGACCAGGGATGCCCTCACCGTGGCCAATAAAAGGCCAACTGGAGGGTAGATTGCAAGATTTAGCAACTAGAAGTACAGAACACCCATTAAACCTGAATTTCAGGGGATTTTTTTAGTCTGTATACCTCTTGGGACCTATGTAATCTGGCATCCCTGCAGGGAGCCACACAAAGCCAAGGAGAATCTCTGTCCATTCAGATGTCTTTAGGAGAAAGCAAAATAGGGTTAGGTGGGCAGCAGCAGATAGCTGAGTCCAGTTATGTGAGAGAGCAGATTGGCTGGGGACGCAGACTTCTGCGAGGAGACAGAGATTTAGGGAAATGTTACTTAGAACTAGGGCATGTAGCTAAGACCTGCATTGGAAGGGTACAGATACTGCCAAGTCAGGCTTGGGTTGGGAGGAGTGAGCACAAGGGAGATTCCAGGCCTTCTGATTATTAATGATTGATACTTCTGAGTGTGAACACCCCAAATTGCTCAAAACAGCTACTTTAGTACTAGGGAAGCATCCTTTATTTATAGGAAGGTTTAGAATTAAGGAAGACACATTAAGAAACTCTAACTTAGCTAGGCAAGGGTGGCTCATGCTTGTAATCCTAGCACTCTGGAAGGCTGAGGTGGGAGGATCCCTTGAGCTCAGGAGTTCTAGGCTAGCCTGAGCAAGAGTGAGACCCTCATGTCTACTAAAAATAGAAAAACTAGCTGGGCATTGTGGCAAGTACCTATAGTCCCAGCTGCTTGGGATGCCGAGGCAAGAGGATAGCTTGAGCCCAAGAATTTGAGGTTGCTATGAGCTATGACACCATGGCACTCTACCAAGGCTGACAGAATGGGACTCTGTCAGAAAAAAAAAAAAGAAAGAAATTCTAACCTTGAAAAAAAATTCTAACTTTGTAGTAATGATGTGGTGTTAAATGATATAATAATCTATGCATGAAGTTTAAAGAAAATTTGGTCTTAACAGCATATTTGTTATCCTTGTGATTCTAATTTTAAAGTATGAAATTGAATAAGTGATATAAGGTTGTGATTTTATTTTATTTTATTTATTTATTTATTTATTTATTTATTCAGTTTTTGGCCAGGGCCGGGTTTGAACCCACCACCTGTGGTATATGGGGCTTGCACCCTACTCCTTTGAGCCACAGGAACCGCCCTAGGCTTGTGATTTTAAATTAAAAATTTTCTGAATAGGCTATTTTGACAATTTGAAATAGCTTATAATTCCTCATATGGATGAGCTTAATTTATTTCAACAAGAATTACTTGAGAACTTGAGGTTTGTTAGTTTAAGTACAAGGATATCAGTTACCTTAAATTTTAAAATTTAGTTTTAAAGTTCAGTTTACTACATTGGTAAAGTCCCCTTAAAAGTGATTTTTTAAAAATTCATGATACTGGTAAATGTAGTAATAAGATGTATTAAAAAGAACTTAAGTGGAAGATTTTTTGTGTGTAGCTTCAACAGATTGAATATTAATTTTTGGAAATGAAGGCCTCTAAATAGTCCTGTGTCATAAGTAGCTGGCTTCCCATTAACACGTGAAAAGAAGGGAGGCTCAAAAGATCATTTAGTGTTAAACTCTGACTCTTTAATGGGAGACTCTGCCAAGCTCCAGAGTTTCCGTTTTATATTTGGTTTGCTTTGTTTTTGGCAATGAAGAATTACTAAAGAGTTTGGAGAGACTCCTGTACAGGAATTATATTGGAAAAGAAATAATAATTTTTAAAAAGGTGAAGGGATAATTGGGCCTTCACCAAAATAGTTTCTTGTCACTACTGTATTTCTCTGGTTAATTAATACAACTTAAAACCAACTGTAGCATACTATGACAAGGAACAAAATACCCAGGCTGACACAGCCCCAGCCCTGTGGGGGAGCTGGACCAGAAAACAGCTGGAAGCGCTGAGTAGTGACTTCAGATGGGGCAGCTGCTTGCGGGAAGGCCTCCTACATGATCATGTTGACTGCAGATAGTGGAAATGTGGGCCTAAGTGCTGTGCGACAGTGAGAGCTAAAGCCAGGCTGACCTGTGGTCCTATCCCACAGGGAATGTTATGCAGAGACACAACAGTCTGGTAACAATAAGAACCACAATATTAATTGAAAAACACATTAAATCTGTACTGGTTTTCTAGATAAGAGCCCAAGGAAGCTTCTATTGGTAATGCCAAGACTTTAGCCTGTATTACTAACAAGGATGTAAAAAATAGACCTATTTCCTGGGTGATTAAGTTTTTTACCCTCTGACCGTCTTTGTTAGGTTTTCCAGAGAAACAGAATGAATAGGAGATATGTACACACAGATAAGAGAGTGTGTGTGTGTACTTACATATATAGATTTATTTTAAGGGATTAGCTCATGTGGTCATGGGGTCTGAGATGTCTGGAATTATCTATAGCATGGCCCCAGCTGGAAACTCAAAAGAGTTGAAGCTGGGACTCCAAATTGCAGCATGTAAATTCTGCAGGACAGGCTCAGTGCCTGTAGCACAGTGGTTACGGCACCAGCCACGTACACCAAAGGTGGCAGGTTCGAACCTGGCCCAGGCCAGCTAACCAACAAAGACAACTGCAACAAAAAATAGCTGGGTGTTGTGGCGGGTGCCTGTAGTCCCAGCTACTTGGGAGGCTAAGGCAAGAGAATTGCTTGAGCCCAGGAGTTTGAGGTTGCTGTGAGCTGTGATGCCACAGTACTCTACTGAGGGCAACATAGTGAGACTCTGTCTCAAAAAATAAATAAATTCTGCAGGACAGTAGGCTGGAAACAGGCAGAGCTTCTGTATTGCAGGCTTGAGAAAACTCCTTCCCCTCAGCAAAACCTTAGTCTTTGCTTATAGCCTTCAACTGATTAGGTGAAGCCTGCCCCTGTGGTGGTGGGTTTAGCAGATATAAAAAAAAAATACCTTCACAGCAATGTCTAATGTGATTTTGACCAAGCAACTGGGTACTATAGCCTAGTCAAGTTGAATAACTTGACCAACTTAAAATTAACCATCACCCCTTCCATATCCCATGGTGTTTAATGGGGAGAGGAAAAGTAAAATCCATGATTAGGTAACAAATGCACGTGTGACACTTTAGCTTTTCCGGGGTAAACTGTACTGAATATTTGAGAATTAACTGGTCCACAGCCTCTTCTATTAAGGAATAAGGGAAGCTGGGGGGCAAAGTTCTGGATTTCAGGCTGCATTATAGCACCACCACATGGCCAGGCACGGAGCAGACACGGTGTCCCGTGCTCTGCTATGTTACACCACCCTGTTTAGTCCTCACTCTGTCCCTTGACCTGGATGGCTTCATTCCCACTTCACAGGTGCCTCTGCCAGAAGAAATGGATTAGGCACCAAAGGCAGGATGGCTGGAAAAATCCTGGTGTGTGCAAAACAAGAGACTCACCAAAGCCTTACCCCTGCTGGTTTGATTTTTTAATATTGCCAGTTTGAGATGAATAGTGGTCACAGTCTGTGCGGCTTTTGCAGTGAACTTATAGGACAAGGGGCACGTCCTAAATGAAAACCTCACCCGCCCACCCCCACACCTCATGCAAGCTGGTGTCTTAATGCTTGCTGGTTAGGAGACTGGAATGCTGTCTAGAACCCCCTGCTAGCTCCTGAAATGCCACAGCTCTGAGCAGGCTCAAGAGGGATGCTGTCTCTAATCCTGCAGCCTAGCTTCTGATTCATCATCTGACTATTTTATCCAAGTGAGACACCATTTCCTCAAGACAGTACCCTTTCCATCTGCTGGGGACCCCAGGGCTGGGAGCCCCTGCAGTTAGCAGCAGACGCTCTCCTGCCACCTGCTGGCCACACTGTATAATAGCTGTACGCACTCACAGGGGTTGGTGTCAGGTGCCCAGCGTGTCCCCTAGGTATGCTGTTCCTGGACCACCAAGTCTGTTGATGTCAGACTTATTTCAGAACGTCCCAAAATGCACTGCATGGTCTTGCTTGGAGTCTCCAGTGAGAGTCATAATATTTATTCACAAAATCCTCTGGATTCTGAGCTACTTCATTAGAGTGAAGGTCAGAGATTCAAAGAGTGTCAAAGCTATACCTGGGAAAAGAAACCCTCGAGGCTGAAGGAAATCATTCTGAAGTGTGCATCAAAAACAGATAAGCTCCCCCCTCGTTATTTTTGCTTGAATTTCAGTTGCTTTGTGTAATTTTCATTTCAGTATGGATCATTGCATGATTGAATTCCCTGGATTATAACTTGGCTTTGAGATCATTATGTGTCACCATCCTGAATTCCCTCTCATGCACTTCACCCCCCAAAACATACACCTGCATATTTTGTATAATCTGTGGAAGGTGAAGCCCAAATGGCTGATTGTGGAAGTACAGGAGGCTAAGAAGTGACCCTAAAATGACAAGCAGTGAAGTAGTCATGCAATAATCTCAGCACATTCCGGGAACGGGGCAAAGGACGAGTGTGGGTGGGGGGGAGGACGAGGTAGGGCAACCGGGGTGAGTGCCTGAGGAGGGGGCCCGAGACGCACCAAGGGGCCGGGAGCTAGGAGACTGAATGCCTTGGATGCCCGAAGAAGCTGACAGCGGACCCGGAGCGGACACATGCCCCGGGGTCGCCCTTGGGTCCCGGGTCTCCCTGCTCGGTACTCCGACCTCCGGAGTGAGATAAATCCTGTTAGGAGATCAATGAAAAAAGAATGAAGTAGGGGGAGGCAAAGCAAGATGGCAGCCGAGTAACAGCTTCCTTGCATCTGGGCACCATGAGTCTGGGGATATGGGACTCCAGGCATCTCTGGCTGGTGGGATCTGCCTATCATCACCCCTGAGAGGATACAGGGAGTCAGCGAGAGACTTCTGGCCCCCAAGAGGAGGACTAAAACAATGGAAAACCGGCAAGTGGTCGCGTGTGTTCAATCCGTCTAAACCCGTCCGCAACTGTAAGTTCAGTAGCAGCGAGACTGCAAACCAGAAAGGCCTTACCTGTGAACTGTTTTGGTGTCTTTGGACTTGGCACTCAGCTGAAATGCCTTGGGGAGAGCCTGAGCAGGAGTGCGGAGAACTTTGGCCCTTGTCTAGGGCCCCAGTCTGAGCCGCTGAGCCAGACGGAGCTAATAGTGTTTGGCTCTGGGTCACAGGCAGCCATTGTGAGCGATCTGCTCTGGCAAGCTCCCCCCTCAGGGTCACAGAGCTGGAATTGGGTGGGAGCTGGTAACCCAGCCACCAAGTAGCCTAAGGGTGGGGTCTGAGCCGCCTTGCAGCCCTAACCCTCGGGGGCAGAGGGAGACCAGTTTTGGCACACAGGGTAAGTGGATAGCCACTTCAGCAGTGATTCCAGCGACAAGCACTTCCCTGGGAAAGCTTCTGCTCAGCAAGTGAACAAGTTCAAAGTGCCTTTTAAGTGGGCTGAAGAGAGATTTAGGGTGTCTACCTGCTGGAGTTTGAGAAACTAGCAGCCTCCAGTTGTATCAGAACTGTGATTAACATCTTATACCCCAGAAGACCATGTGTTGCCCAGACAATATTCAATAACATATAGATACTGCTTTGTTTTTGGTTGTGTGTTTTTTTTTTTTTTGGTTTGGTTGTTTTTTTTGTTGTTTATTTTGATGTTGTTGATTGTTGTTTTGTTTTTTAAGTTCAACCTTTTCCATACAGATCCTTTTTCTTTCTCAATTTTTCTAGTTTAATTATAATTTCCCATTGCTGCCTATTTCAATAATTAGAACTTCATTTTTGTTAGTGTTTCTACCGCTATTATTTGGTTTTTCCAGCCAATTTTATCCCGTAAAGTTTTCTGTTTCCTTATTTTGGTTTGATTTATAGCATTTTTGTCTTTCCTCTCTACTTGGTGGAGGTGGGGTACTGTGTCTTATCAGGTTAGCAAAGAGCTGCTGACCTCAAGGGAACCACCCAACTGGGCACCCCCAGAAGGTGGTTTTTTTTTTTAAGGTTGTATCAAAGTACCCTACTGTACACCTATATTGCTCTGTCTCCCTCTTTCTGTGCCTCTCTTCTTTTTGTCAATATTCCTTTTACCCACCCCCTCTCCTTTCTCTATTTTTCTTTTTTTTTCTTAATCACTCGGTCCTCCTTTCTTTCATCCCTTTTTTGCTCTTAAACCTTCTCACCCTTCTGGTCCTGTAACCCTTAGTCCACAGGCACGAGAACTTAAAGAGCAAGAGGAAGTGAAAGGAAAATTAGGGCAAGGAAACAGATAAAAGAAATCACTCATGAGGAAGAATCAGCAGAAAACTCCAGGCAACATGAAGAACCAGTCCAGAACAACCCCGCCAAGGGACCATGAGGTAGCTACTGCAGAGGATTCCACCTATACAGAAATGTTAGGAATGACAGAAAGGGAATTTAGAATACACATGTTGAAAACAATGAAAGAAATGATGGAAACAATGAAGGAAACTGCTAATAAAGTGGAAAATAACCAAAAGGAAATTCAAAAACAGAATCAAATAAGAGATGAACGATATGAAGAATATAAAAAGGATATAGCAGAGCTGAAGGAAATGAAACAGTCAATCAGGGAACTTAAAGATGCAATGGAAAGTATCAGCAACAGGTTAGACCATGCAGAAGAAAGAATTTCAGAGGTTGAAGACAAAGTTTTTGAGATAACTCAGATAGTAAAAGAGGCAGAAAAGAAGAGAGAGAAAGCAGAACGTTCACTGTCAGAATTATGGGACTTTATAAAGCGTTCCAACATACGAGTTATAGGAATTCCAGAAGGGGAAGAAGAATGCCCCAGAGGAATGGAAGCCATACTAGAGAATATTATAAAAGAAAATTTCCCAAATATCACCAAAGATTCTGACACACTGCTTTCAGAGGGCTATCGGACCCCAGGTCACCTCAACTCTAACCGAGCTTCTCCAAGACACATTGTGATGAACCTGTCCAAAGTCAAAACAAAAGAAAAGATTCTGCAAGCTGCCAGGAGTAAGCGCCAGTTGACCTACAGGGGCAAATCCATCAGAGTGACCGCAGACTTCTCTAATGAAACTTTCCAAGCAAGAAGACAATGGTCATCTACCTTTAATCTACTTAAACAGAACAATTTCCAGCCCAGAATTCTGTACCCTGCTAAGCTAAGCTTCAAAATTGACGGAGAAATCAAATCATTTACGGATATACAAACATTGAGGAAATTCGCCACAACAAAACCAGCTCTACAGGAAATACTTCAACCTGTTCTGCACACTGACCACCACAATGGATCAGCAGCAAAGTAAGAACTCAGAAATCAAAGGACAGAACCTAACCTCCACACTGATGCAAAAGATAAAACTAAGCAATGGACTCTCACCAAATAAGACGAATAGAATACTACCACACTTATCAATTATCTCCATAAATGTTAATGGCTTGAATTCCCCACTGAAGAGACATAGATTGGCTGACTGGATTAAAAAACACAAGCCATCCATTTGCTGTCTGCAAGAAACACACCTGGCTTCAAAAGACAAATTAAAGCTCCAAGTCAAGGGTTGGAAGACAATTTTTCAGGCAAATGGAATTCAGAAGAAAAGAGGAGTTGCAATCTTATTTTCAGATACATGTGGATTTAAAGCAACTAAAGTCAAAAAAGACAAAGATGGTCACTTTATATTGGTCAACGGAAAAATACAACAAGAAGACATTTCAATTCTAAATATCTATGCACCCAATTTAAATGCTCCCAGATTCTTGAAACAGACCTTACTCAGTCTGAGCAATATGATATCTGATAATACCATAATAACAGGGGACCTTAACAATCCTCTTACAGAGCTGGACAGATCCTCTAAACAGAAATTAAACAAGGATATAAGAGATTTAAATGAGACCCTAGAACAACTGTGCTTGATAGACGCATATAGAACACTCCACCCCAAAGATAAAGAATATACATTCTTCTCATCATCCTATGGAACATTCTCCAAAATTGATCATATCCTGGGACACAAAACAAATATCAACAGAATCAAAAGAATTGAAATTTTACCTTGTATCTTCTCAGACCATAAGGCAATAAAGGTGGAACTCAACTCTAACAAAAATGCTTGACCCCACCCAAAGGCATGGAAAGTAAACAATCTTCTGTTGAATAACAGATGGGTGAAGGAAGAAATAAAACAGGAAATTATTAACTTCCTTGAGCATAACAACAATGAAGACACAAGCTACCAAAACCTGTGGGATACTGCAAAAGCAGTTTTGAGAGGAAAATTCATCGCTTTAGATGCCTACATTCGAAAAACAGAAAGAGAGCACATCAACAATCTCACAAGAGATCTTATGGAACTGGAAAAAGAAAAACAATCTAAGCCTAAACTCAGTAGAAGAAAAGAAATATCCAAAATCAAATCAGAGATCAATGAAATTGAAAACAAAAGAATCATTCAGAAAATTAATGAAACAAGGAGTTGGTTTTTTGAAAAAATAAATAAAATAGATAAACCATTGGCCAGACTAACGAGGAATAGAAAAGTAAAATCTCTAGTAACCTCAATCAGAAATGATAAAGGGGAAATGACAACTGATCCCACAGAGATACAAGAGATCATCTCTGAATACTACCAGAAACTCTATGCCCAGAAATTTGACAATGTGAAAGAAATGGATCAATATTTGGAATCACACCCTCTCCCTAGACTCAGCCAGGAAGAAATAGAGCTCCTGAACAGACCAATTTCAAGCACTGAGATCAAAGAAACAATAAAAAATCTTCCAACCAAAAAATGCCCTGGTCCAGATGGCTTCACTCCAGAATTCTATCAAACTTTCAAGGAAGAGCTTATTCCTGTACTGCAGAAATTATTCCAAAAAATTGAGGAAGAAAGAATCTTCCCCAACACATTCTATGAAGCAAACATCACCCTGATACCAAAACCAGGAAACGACCCAAACAAAAAGGAGAATTCCAGACCAATCTCACTCATGAATATAGACGCAAAAATTCTCAACAAAATCCTAGCCAATAGATTACAGCTTATCATCAAAATAGTCATTCATCATGATCAAGTAGGCTTCATCCCAGGGATGCAAGGCTGGTTTAACATACGCAAGTCTATAAACGTTATCCACTATAGTAACAGAGGCAAAAATAAAGATCACATGATCCTCTCAATAGATGCAGAAAAAGCATTTGATAAAATCCAGAATCCTTTTCTAATTAGAACACTGAAGAGTATAGGTATAGGTGGCACATTTCTAAAACTGATTGAAGCTATCTATGACAAACCCACAGCCAATATTTTACTGAATGGAGTAAAACTCAAAGCTTTTCCTCTTAGAACTGGAGCCAGACAAGGTTGTCCTCTGTCACCTTTACTATTCAACGTAGTGCTGGAAGTTCTAGCCAATACAATTAGGCAAGACAAGGAAATAAAGGGAATCCAAATGGGAGCAGAGGAGGTCAAACTCTCCCTCTTTGCTGACGACATGATCTTATACTTAGGGAACCCCAAAGACTCAACCACAAGACTCCTAGAAGTCATCAAAAAATACAGTAATGTTTCAGGATATAAAATCAATGTCCACAAGTCAGTAACCTTTGTGTACACCAATAACAGTCAAGATGAGAAGCTAATTAAGGACACAACTCCCTTCACCATAGTTTCAAAGAAAATGAAATACCTAGGAGTATACCTAACGAAGGAGGTGAAGGACCTGTATAAAGAAAACTATGAAATCCTCAGAAAGGAAATAGCAGAGGATATTAACAAATGGAAGAACATATCATGCTCATGGATGGGAAGAATCAACATTGTTAAAATGTCTATACTTCCAAAAGCAATCTACCTATTCAATGCCATTCCTATCAAAATACCAACATCGTACTTTCAAGATTTGGAAAAAGCGATTCTGCATTTTGTATGGAACCGGAAAAAACCCTGTATAGCTAAGGCAGTTCTCTGTAACAAAAATAAAGCTGGGGGCATCAGCATACCAGATTTTAGTCTGTAGTACAAAGCCATAGTGCTCAAGACAGCATGGTACTGGCACAAAAACAGAGACATAGACACCTGGAATCGAATTGAAAACCAAGAAATGAAACTAACATCTTACAACCACCTAATCTTTGATACACCAAACAAGAACATACCTTGGGGGAAAGACTCCCTATTCAATAAATGGTCTTGGGAGAACTAGATGTCTACATGTAAAAGACTGAAACTGGACCCACACCTTTCCCCACTCACAAAAATTGATTCAAGATGGATAAAGGACTTAAATTTAAGGCATGAAACAATAAAAATCCTCCAAGAAAGCATAGGAAAAACACTGGAAGTTATTGGCCTGGGGAAAGACTTCATGAAGA
The DNA here is from genome assembly GCF_027406575.1 of Nycticebus coucang. NCBI lineage: Eukaryota > Metazoa > Chordata > Mammalia > Primates > Lorisidae > Nycticebus > Nycticebus coucang. The sequence continues at coordinate 99,903,626 of NC_069783.1, read as the reverse complement.
AGACTGCCATGGCAATTGCAACAGCAACAAAAATAAACAAATGGGACTTCATTAAACTGAAAAGCTTCTGTACAGTTAAGGAGACAATAACCAAAGCAAAGAGACAACCTACACAATGGGAAAGGATATTTGCATATTTTCAATCAGACAAAAGCTTGATAACTAGGATCTATAGAGAACTCAAATTAATCCACATGAAAAAAGCCAACAATCCCTTATATCAATGGTCAAGAGACATGAATAGAACTTTCTCTAAAGACGACAGACGAATGGCTAACAAACACATGAAAAAATGTTCATCATCTCTGTATATTAGAGAAATGCAAGTCAAAACAACCCTGAGATATCATCTAACCCCAGTGAGAATGGCCCACATCACAAAATCTCAAAACTGCAGATGCTGGCGTGGATGTGGAGAGAAGGGAACACTTTTACACTGCTGGTGGGACTGCAAACTAGTACAACCTTTCTGGAAGGAAGTATGGAGAAACCTCAAAGCACTCAAGCTAGACCTCACATTTGATCCTGCAATCCCATTACTGGGCATCTACCCAGAAGGAAAGAAATCCTTTTATCATAAGGACACTTGTACTAGACTGTTTATTGCAGCTCAGTTTACAATCGCCAAAATGTGGAAAGAGCCTAAATGCCCACCAACCCAGGAATGGATTAACAAGCTGTGGTATATGTATACCATGGAATACTATTCAGCCATTTAAAAAAATGGAGACTTTACATCCTTCGTATTAACCTGGATGGACGTGGAAGACATTATTCTTAGTAAAGCGTCACAAGAATGGAGAAGCATGAATCCTATGTACTCAATTTTGATATGAGGACAATTAATGACAATTATGGTTATGGGGGGGGAAAAGAAAGAGGGAAGGAGGGAGGTGGGTGGGGCCTTGGTGTGTGTCACACTTTATGGGGGCAAGACATGATTGCAAGAGGGACTTTACCTAACAATTGCAATCAGTGTAACCTGGCTTATTGTACCCTCAATGAATCCCCAACAATAAAAAAAAAAAAGAAAGAAAAAAAATAATAATCTCAGCACATTCCTAATTACTTGAGACACAGACACCTCCTGACTAGTCTTTTTTTTAGACAAAGTCTTAACTCTGTCACACTGGGTAGAGTGCCATGGTGTCATAGCTCACAGCAATCTCAAACTCTTGGGCTCAAGTGATCCTCTTGCCTCACCCACACAAGTAGCTGGCTGGGAGTATGGGCATTGCCACAACACCCAGCTGGTTTTAGAGATAGGGTCTTGCTCTTGCTCAGGCTGGTCTTGAACTCCTGAGCTCCATCTGCCCTTGGCGTCCCAGAGTGCTAGGATTACAGGTGTGAGCCACTACATCCAGCCCTCGCTAGCCTTCTAACCAGCTAAAATATAACCCTTAGCTTTGCCCTTTGGACCATATTATTTTGGGACTTAGTAGTAAGGACTAGTTTACAGCCTCCTATAACAACTGCCTGTGTTATCTGCTTCCCCTATTCTAGAATAGGCAGTCTCCTGTCAGCCTGTCTCCCCCTCATCCCCTGACCCCATGTTGGAATTGGATATATTTGTCCCTCATGCTACTGTCCCTGGGGGTTGGTAAAAGTTTTCCATCAAAGACCAGATAAATATTTGGGGCCTTGCAAACCATATAGTCTCTGCTACAACTATTCAATTACTACCGGACACAGCTACTGTGCACAACTATACGACTATACACAACTACAAAACTACTCTGCTGTGGGGGCATAAAAGCAGCCATTGACAATGGGAGTGGCTGCATTCTAGTAAAACTTCATTTAAAACACAGGCAGCATTTAAAACACTGGCTGTGGGGCTCAGACTGGCCCCTGAATCTGCCCAGGTATTTGAAACACTTTTCTATTTCTTCATCCACCATACTCATTCCCCTAAAATTGTTCTTTATTTTAGCTTTCTACGAAGGGTACTTTAGTTCACCTCTGTCTTGAATCATCTCTTTCTGTAAATATGTACATCTTTTGGAGTACATGCATCATTACGAAAATTTTGAGATACCCGCAAAGCCAAGTGGAAGCCCTCCCAGCAACACTGATCAGCAAGTTGAAACTTGCATAGGTGAATCATTTCTTAAAAGTGAAGTAATGGACTGTAAACAGTTCTCAAAACTTTTGTGGGGACCCATGCAAAGAATGAAAAGGAAACCCATCAACCCAGACTGAGTATTTTCTGCAAATCAAGCTTGGAGGTGGTGGGGGAGGGTGAGTTCCCTAGGACTTCTTGACTTACTTAGAGAAATGATAGGGACGTGTCAAATGATAATAGTTACTCATAAGAAAATGGGATGGCACAAGATTAGAAAATGACTAAATGGGATGTGCATGTGGATTTTAATTACGGTGCTTAGTTTAGTGTGTAAAATCATCAAGACACACTGCAACTTGGTTCACACAGCTAGTTGTGTGAAGTGAGTGTTGGAGAGGCTGCTCACTGCATCGGGCCTAGGGCTCCGGGTTCATGCATGCCCCAGCCGCTGGGCTCTGGCTTCAGAGCCCCTTTCCCACTGCCAGCTGGAGGGGCTGCCTGGTAGCAGGTGTGCTGCTGGAGAAGGCAGGCCCTGTGCGTAAAAAACCCATGCTCCGGAGGGCTTGTCTCAGCTCTGCTGGGTTTCTCTTCATACTTTGCAATGCTGAGAGAGACTTAGCTGTTTTTTCATTTAGCATTCCTGACCATATATTCAACACATAAATGTTCAGTACCCGCTGCAGGTACGTACTGTCCTAGGAACTGGGGGAACAGCAGTGAGCCAAAAGACAAAACCCCTGTCCTCCGAATGGGGAAGTGTCCCATTGGGGAGGCTCCAGAGGACGCGCGCTGGGACTCCACACCCATCTAACCGTGACTCTGCTGTCTCCTCCCCGACCCTGATGACAGGCACCCGCAAGATGGAGTACAAGGGCAGCAGCTGGCACGAGACCTGCTTCATCTGCCATCGCTGCCAGCAGCCGATTGGAACCAAGAGTTTCATCCCTAAAGACAATCAGAATTTTTGTGTGCCCTGCTATGAGAAACAACACGCCCTGCAGTGCGTTCAGTGCAAAAAGGTAGCTCCCTCAGCCCTTGCACCTTCTGGTGGGTTTGCTTCCACGGCCCCCGTCGGTTCTGCCTTTCTGAAAGAAAGTGCATGGATGGTACTGGAATGGCACCAGAGCTGTGCCAGTCCTGCCCTGGGTCTGGCTTCTGGCCCTCTTTACAAAGACATGGTCACTGTGCTGTGCTCTGTGATCAAAATCCTTTACCTCTGCCTCCTTCTAGACCTTTTTAAATATTTGCTCAGGTTGATGACTTGATGTTGGAGCAGCGGTTCTCAACCTGTGGGTCGCATCCCACAGGAACTGTATTTAAGGGCCGCTGCATTAGGAAGGTTGAGAACCACTGTGTTAGAGGGAAGGGGAACTCGAACTCACTGCCCCAAAGCTGTCTCTGTTAGGCAGCTCTCTCAATGTAATTAAGAAACCAACTTCTACACTTGAGAGGTGTGGGAGGAGAAGATGTGAGTAGAAAAGGAGAAAAGATCTGCCATGTGGATGAGGATAGATAATTTGTTACACTTACTTACTCGGTTATGTCATGGCTGTTAGGTTAAAAACAGAAAAGGAACAAGGAGAGGTTAAGTCTCAGGTGTGTGGTGGCCCACTTATAGGAAGTCGACTCCATCCTGCCCACCCAAATGTCCCTGATCTTGCCCTCCAGAGTGAGGCTTGGGTTTCTGCTGTGCCCTTTCTTAGTCTCTTACGCCATCAACTCCACTTAGGTTGTAGCTTCCAGAGGTCAACACTGCTAGGATTCGTGCCAGTCACTGCTAACTTGGCCCTTGGAAGAGCCAGTGCAGAAGTCTGTGCCTCCCACCCTTTTGATGGCCCTGCCGGCGCACCTGCTGCTGTTTCACATTTTGGGCACCTGCCCTTGCCTCTGGTCCATGGAACGTGTTCTCAGTGATGATTCCTGAGTCTCGCTGGCCTGAGCTAGAATGTTCCCACCTTGCCTGCACCTTCTCAAAGGGCAGAATATTAATGCTAACTTTTCAATTTTTTAGACACAGAGTCTTACCATGTTGCCCACGCTGGTCTTGAACTTCTGACCTTAACCAGTCCTCCCACTTCAGCCTCTCCAAATGCTGAGATTATAGGTGTGAGCCACTGCACCCAGGCCATTACTAATTTTCATTCAGTCTTTCATTTTCCCTTCTGTCTTTTTATTTTTCCCTTACTGTTTAAATTCTCCTGTTCCCTTATTTCTTCTCTCCTTCTGCTATTTTTGTCTTCATCTTTAAATGGAACTCTCATGCCTGTTTTTATATAATATTAGGAACCCTTTTCTCTGTTTGCCCCTTTTTTGTTGTTTTGTTTTTCTCATCAAGATTTAAGGGAAGTTCATTTGAGTATCTCTCCCTTCCTCCATCGTCTTTCCCACCTGTGGCACTGGTGAAGGCAGCCATCCTTCTGGGATGCACGCCCTTGTGAGTTTAGGGAAGGACTCCCTGAACAAAGCTGTGCTTATGCTGAGTTAGCCAAGGTGGGTGGGAAGTGAGGAGCGTGGAGTTGGCTTAAGGGAGGATGGGGGAGGACATCCAGGCAGAGGAGATGCCTCACACATGCACCCCTGCATCCGCAGAGATGTGTCACAACCCAGCGTACATAAATTTTTTTGGCAGGGATCTATAAGATTATTTATAATTTATGGTTTAATGAAAAGAATACAGGATAGAGAGAATCACTTACAAATTTCTCAGGGCCTCAGTTTACCCATCCATAAAATAGAATACATCTTACTTTAAAAGCTTTTCATAAGGGCCAAAGGAGTTACTGGATGATGCTGCAGCATTCAAGAAATGAAAAGCATGAAAGGGTGGCTTTGAGGTGCTTCTACCCGCTGTCCACAGTCAGTGTTGGTCAAGCTCAGGCCCTGCACTGTGACAGGTTACTTAGCTGCCTTGGGTGCCTGCTTTTTAAAGGAATATGAGAAGCAGCATGTGGAGAAAAATACAGATCAAAATTGAGGGTGAGAGTGAAAGCTTTGGGCTTATTTGTCCCAAAGCTTCCAAGAGCCCTGGGCCTTCCTGCGGCATCAGCAGGCGCCAATTCCAGGTGTCCTTTGAGTCTCTTCCTTCTTCTGCTGTGAGTGGCTGAAGAGATGAGCAGGTGAGTGGTGTTGGAGAAGGTGCCACCTGCCATGCTCCCTAACGAGGACTCTGCAGAGACTCGCTCCTTTTGCCCCATCACACTCCCACTTTGCAGATGAGGAAACTGAGGTGCAGAGACCTTTCACAGTGGCTGGTCCCAGCCACAGGGCTGGTGAGGATGGAAACCTCCCCAGTGCACTGCCTCCCTACTCACCCACACTCCAGACTCCCTGGCATCCTTGCAAAGGGCCAGTGTCACTAGCAGGAAACCCAGGGGCTATGACACCGGGGTGGAAATCTATGGTGGAGTTACACAGGGGTGCCCGTGAAGCTTGTAGAGCAGTTTCTTAGGGACTTAACAAACTGAATGTTTGGGCGTCAAGGATCTTGCTTGCATTATCTGGTGGCAACAGCTGAGACTAGGAACGTCTGCCAAGCACAGAGGCCGTGCTGACTCTCCCTCTTGCCCCCTGCAGCCCATCACCACAGGAGGGGTCACGTACCGGGAGCAGCCCTGGCACAAGGAGTGCTTCGTGTGCACCGCCTGCAAGAAGCAGCTGTCTGGGCAGCGCTTCACCGCTCGGGATGAGTTCGCCTACTGCCTGAGCTGCTTCTGCGACTTGTACGCCAAGAAGTGTGCTGGGTGCACCAACCCCATCAGTGGTGAGTGTCCCAGGGACCCCCGCTTCAGGGAGCGGCCGAAGGTTGAATGAGGCCTGGCATGTTAGCTATGAGTGTGTTTGTCCCCCTAGAGCAGGCGTCCTCAAACTTTTTAAACAGGGGGCCAATTCACTGTCCCTCAGACCGTTGGAGGGCCGGACTGTAGTTTAAAAAAAAAAGAACTATGAACGAGGGTGGCGCCTGTGGCTCAAAGGGGTAGGGCGCTGGCCCCATATGCCGGAGGTGGTGGGTTCAAACCCAGCCCCAGCCAAAAAAAAAACAAACAATGAACAAATTCCTATGCACACTGCACATATCTTATTTTGAAGTAAAAAACAAAACGGGAACAAATACAATTCACACTGCTTCATGTGGCCTGCGGGCTATAGTTTGAGGACCCCTGCCCTGGAGTCTCCTAGGATCAAGTACAACTTTGAGATAAATCCATATATTTGATTCTGTTTTATTTCAGGTGGCCAATGCAGTACAAAAAACAACGATATTATAGTCAGTGAGCAATGTACACTAATATTTGATTAGAAGTAGTCATCAAACACAAGTCAAGCATTTGAATGAGCTGAAATGAGTTAGTGCTTTTTCTTCTTTAGAAATACAAGATGGCTTTGTGCACTGCCTCTACATCTGCATAAGTGCTCCCACCCATGTTAACAGCCACCTCCATCACCGCACTCCCCTTCCCTAAACCCCTCATTCTCCCGACTCTGCCAGCTAAGTTATGCTTCTGGACCAGGTCCCAGCATCCTCCCACTGCAAGAACATCCCTCCTTTCCAGCCCAATCCATGTATTACTCTTTAGTGAGGTCTCTTCTGGCTATCCCAGAGAGAATGAACCTTTTCCTCCTTCGCAATCCCCTTTCCCACACCCTCCCTCCTTCCCTCTCTCTGCTCTTCCTTTCCCCCACCCCCTTCCTCCTTCAGTCTCCCCTTCCCCCACCTCCCACCGTGTACTAGGTCATTAATTGTCTTTATATCACAGTCCTTAGTACTACATTCATTAGGGAGCACCAGACATGAGGCACATCGTTTGGGGGATCAGTTGATACTCTCTTGTGACATTTGTGAGCTCTCCGGCTGTGCACAGTACCTGACTTACCTGTGGATCCTCAGCACCAGTCACTAGAAACTCACATGACCCACAGTGCACAATCAAAACTTGGAAATGGATCGAATGGAATTCCTTTTTCCATCTCAGTCGCCTGGTTCTAACTAGTTAATACTCCCTCACTTTCTTCATCTGGCATTTTTTTTTTTTGTAGAGACAGAGTCTCACTTTATGGCCCTCAGTAGAGTGCCGTGGCCTCACACAGCTCACGGCAACCTCCAACTCCTGGGCCTAAGTGATTCTCCTGCCTCAGCCTCCTGAGTAGTTGGGACCACAGGCGCCGGCCACAACCCACGGCTATTTTTTTTTTTTTTTGATTGCAGTTCAGCCAGGGCCGGGCTTGAACCCGCCACCCTCGGTACATGGGGCCGGCGCCTTACCGACTGAGCCACAGGCGCCGCCCTCATCTGGCCTTTTTTTCTCTCTCCGTTAACAGGACTTGGTGGCACAAAGTACATCTCATTTGAGGAGCGGCAGTGGCACAACGACTGCTTTAACTGTAAGAAGTGCTCCCTGTCACTGGTGGGCCGAGGCTTCCTCACAGAAAGGGACGACATCCTGTGCCCTGACTGCGGGAAAGACATCTGAAGTCAACACCCGGGAACTCCTGCCTGGGACCTTACACACAGAGTTAGGTATTTTCTTTCTTAGCCAGGCGATTCTGTCTACTGGTTTTCACCAGCCACAGTTAAGACTTGGCTCTTGTGCTTCTCAGTGATACTCACATTTGCATAAACTCTTGAATCCTTTGTACTAGTTCTGTCCCAGGAAAGGAGAAAAGCCTTATGGAAATCCCAGGTGGGAAGATGGTCTGGGATGTCTGTAATCGAGTAAGGCAAATCTAAGTGTAAAACTCCCTTTGAGCGACGTCTTTACATGTGTATCTGTCTCTCACTGCGTATATAAGTGCAATTACCATACGTCACCAACTTGAAAGTTTTCCAAACTATATAAGGTAATGTAGGGTTGGCATTTACAGCTCTTTTACTTCCCGTCGTGTCAAGCCTAAGGTATGTGACTTGCAATAAAAGTTATTCAGAACACAATGTTTTGCCAGGCATGTTGTGTGGAATAAAGACTAAATGTTGAGTTTCTGAATCTTAGTAATACTTTATTGCGTGGCTGAGTGATCATTGTATGAAGTGCAATGTTAACTGGGGCAGTGTTAACTGAAATTGCATCACACTATTTATTTATTATTTATTTTGAGACAGAGTCTCACTTTGTTGCCCTGGGTAGAGAGCCTTGGCATCACAGCTCACAGCAACCTCCAGCTGTTGGGCTTAGGCGATTCTCTTGTCTCAGCCTCCCGAGTAGCTGGGATTACAGGTGCCCACCACAATACCCGGCTATTTTTTTGTTGTTGTTGTTGCAGTTTGGCCGGGTCTGGGTTTGAACCTGCCACCGTTGGTATATGGGGCTGGCGCCCTACTCACTGAGCCACAGGCGCATCACACTATTTATTTATTTTTTATTGAATCATAGCTGTGTACATTGATATAATCATGGGGCATCATTCACTAGCTTCACAGACCGTTTACCAAGTTTCACATATACCCTTGTAAGGCATCACCCTATTTAAAGGAAGCCTTCAGTCATCTCTGTGCATCTCTTTCTTGTTACCATCTTTCTTTCTCTCTCAGAATGTAATACTCCGCATTTGATACAGTAACATAGGCTCCAGAGCATGAACAGCAGAACTTGAGGCTGATGACAGTGAAGCCAATTTTCAGGTCACTTTTCTTGGCAGAGCTTGTTAGCTCTATCCCACCGTCACGCATTGGTATCTAACACTGACTGCCTTCTCTTTCGTAAAAGATTGTGAAAGAACACAAGCAACTTGAGGCCAGGGATGACATCTTGTTCATCTTTATATTCTCAATGCTCTAGCAGTTGAGGGCATATGGGAAGCCCTCGGTGTTTCTGAAAAGGTAGATAGTAAAGAAAGAGATACACAAAGCAGGAGAGTCATGCTGTAAATATAATTAATACTCTGAGCTCCTAGTTGGGCAGTAGTCAGGAATTTTCATGGGTTTTGGCTGAAGACAGACTAGCTCCATTAAGAATTTTACAATATTTTATATTGTAAAAACAGCCTGAATGCCCCCCAACTAAGGAATGGATTAATAAGCTGTGGTATATGTACACCATGGAATAATATTCAGCCATTAAAAAATGGAGACTTTACAGCCTTTGTATTAACCTGGATGGAAGTGGAACACATTCTTCTTAGTAAAGCATCACAAAAATGGAGAAGCATGAATCCTATGTATTCAATTTTGATATGAGGTCAGTTAATGACAATGACACGGTGGGGGGTGGGGGAAGGGAGAGTAGAGAGAGGGAAGGAGGGAGGGAGTGGGGTCTCGGTGTGTGACACACCTTTTGGGGGCAAGGCACAATTGTAAGAGGGACTTTACCTAACAAATGCAATCAGTGTAACCTGGTTTCTTGTACCCTCAATGAATGCCCAACAATAAGAAAAAAAGAAGAATTTTAGAATATTTTAAATATGTGTATTAAATATTACCATGAGGTTTAGGTATGTAAATTATTCATGATAAAGCAAAGGTTACACACTGCAATGGGAAAATCTGTGTAAATAAATCTTAAAAGTGTAGTATGTGTAGTAAAAAGGAAGTAACAAAGAAAGGAAGGAAACAGAAAGGAAGGGAAAGAAGAGACACGGAAGTAGGAAGAAAGGAGAGAGAAAGAAGGAGAGAGAAATCGGGTGAAGGCAGGCAAGCAGGTTCTCACACAGATTTGTAGCCAAAGTCCACATCCTGGGCTGGTGAAAGTAACTCAGGAAATGACTTGGAAATCACTCCATCCTGGTGGCCAGCCAGGTGCCTGGCAGAGGCAGTGGCAGTCATCGCCACAGGAAGACATCCCCAGGCTGAGGAGATACCCACAAGTCACTTTCTAAAGGCTGTGATTAATACAGTCAATATTTATACAGGCTTACACAGAGCAATGGACTGGGTGTGGGCCACAGCAGAAACGTCAGGCAGTAGAGACTGGCCCCCAGTTTTCATACATTGGAGTAATGATAAAGTAAAGGTTAAACAAATTGGCTTGTTATGTTTAAAGAAAAACAGCTTGAAAGTAACTGTCCTGCACAGGAAGCTATAAACAGTGTAACATATTTTAAAACATTTAAACTTTTATTGAAGTAAAATACTGTATAAAGTTGTAAAATGTCTAATTTACACAGTTCAGCGAAAATACATGTATGTTTGTGTCAGTGGGTTGGTAGCCCCAGATTGCCCCTCCTAGAGTGGACTCTCCACACTGTGAGCCTACCAAGGGAGGGGCCCTTGGAGCCCAGGTTTCTCAGCCCGTCACACCTGCGGCAGAGCCCTAAACCAGTAGTAGCTGGGGGCAGGGAGTTCCTACTTTCTGTGCTACATCTGCCCAGATCAGGGCTTGTCACATGAAGCTGGGATGTAGGCATAGCATGAGATGAGGTTGTGGCTCAAATGTCACAGATGCTCCCTGTTCTTGCTAAGATTTAGTAGATTTTCCTGAATGAATATTTTTATGTTACATGCTTTTGGAGAAGTTTGTAGAGATGTCAGTTTGCATATAAATATATGTAAGTTTCTTCAGCAAGAAGAGGGTCAGCTGAGCTCTGCACATCAGCCTTCTGAAAGTCCCGTCAGTTCTTCCTTTCAGCCACCACCAAGCTGCTCAGTGAGTCCAGGCTGTTGGCATCTGATATTTAGGCAGTTCCGTTGGCCATAAGAAATTTGTAGGGAGTCCATACAAAGACCTTGGGGCTCCCCTTTCCCAGGACTTCCCTCCCTCACTTTCCAGAGGCTATTGGTACCAAACTCTGGCCTTGGTTCTGTAAGCCAGTGAGACTTTAGGTTTCCTGCCAGAGTTTTAGCTGTCCTATGGGAGCCTGCCCTTGGATAAAAGGTCAAAATGAGAAAATCACCCCGTACCCTTCTCGTCTTCCCAGTGTCCACTCCCCTCTGACATACCCTGCCTGCTTTGGCTTATGCTCCAGTGTTTTCAAAATTTTTAAAAAATATTTCATACAGAATGATTGTTATTTGAGGGAGAAAGGATTATTCCCATGGAAGCTACTTACTGGAAGTGGAACTCCCCCCAATCCGTTAATTTTGGGTCAGATAATTTAAGGTTGAGAACATTTTGTGTCTCTGTGGTTTCAACAAGGAATATAGGTAAGGTATTCCAAAATATAATATTGGGAGTGCTTTTACTTTTGATATAAAGGAGAAAACAGTGAAACAACAAGGCATGGCATTATTCTTTCTAAGCAAAACCTCAAGTCAATGATACATCCAAAGGACCCATCTCAGATCCCGTCAAACATTTCTCACAGTGACTATCACCCAGATTAAGAAACTGATTTCACACAGGCTCAGCATAGATCAGACTTGATTTCCTTTGACTTTTTCTGTATGGCGTATCATTTTTTCATACGGCATTGTCTACAAAAACTAAGGATGTCATTTAGGCTACAGTTCTCAAGAGAACTGTGCAATGCTCTGTCCCATAAATGGGCTGAGTGCTTCTCAACTGTACACAGACACTATGCTCTCTTAATGGAACTAGTCTGCCTTCAGCCAAACCCATGAAAATTCCAGACTACTGCCAGACTAGGAGCTCAGAGAATTATATATACAGCAGTGACTCTCTGGCTTTGTGTATGTCTTTCTTTACTATCTACCTTTTCAGAAACACTGAGGGCTTCTCATATGCCCTCAACTGCTAGAGCATTGAGAATATAAAGATGAACAAGATGTCATCTCTGGCCTCAAGTTGCTTGTGTTCTTTCACAATCCTTTACTTCAGTTACATGGGAAATAACTGAAACAGTTTTGCTACGAGACGGTCACTACATCAACTGCAAACATGGCGAGCAGCTTGGTAAATGCTGATGCGGCAGCCCCTGGAACTACCATTATTACTCTCTCAATGGCTTTAAAGGAATGTCTGCAAAAGTTCTCAGTGCTCTTCATAGAGTGGAACTCAAGAGTTTAAAAAACTGGCTATACTACAGCAGAATAAAGGTGCTATTAACTTGTATATCAATCATATTACTTTAGAAATTTAAAACACATGAATTAATTTCTCAAGCATCATTAGTGATGCCCATCAGACATGAGGGCATCCACCTCCATCCATCTCATTTCTGCCTGGCTATTAAGTGACAGGTTAAGGGTCTCAGGCAGAAGCAAGAAGGTAAATTCTAAAAACACAGAGACTTAAGATCTGAAATAACTGAAATCCACCTGCTTGACAAAGGAAGAAAAAGCAGCCCAGAAGGAATACAGCTTACTCAAGATGGCATGGAGACCAACACACCAGTAACCAGGTCTCCTGGCTCCAACCCCTCTGTCCCCTAAAATGTGAATTATTCTCTTACATATAAAGGTGATTATGGGGCAAGTGCCATCTTGCAATATACAGATTTTTTTTTAAACATCACAGGTGATATACACTGCCAAAATGTACAAAAACTATAAAACTCACCTTTTAATGCTAAGAAAAGAATTAAGGATAAAAAATAAAATCGAATTGTTATAAAAATGAGGGCAAAATGGCTGAGTGCTGGGGCTCATGCCTGTAATCCTAGCACCCTGAGAGGCCCAGGGAGGTGGATTGCCTGAGGTCAGGAGTTCAAGACCAGTTTAAGACAGCAAGACCCCCGTCTCTATTAAAAATAGAAAAAGTAGGCTTGGTGTGGTGGTTCACACCTGTAATCCTAGCACTGTGGGAGGTCAAGGCCCGCTGATTCCTTGAGCTCACGAGTTCGAAACCAGCCTGAGCAAGAGAAAGACCCCATCTGTAAAAAATAGCCAGGCATTGTGGCGGGTGCCTGTAGTCCCAGCTGCTCAGGAGGCTGAGTAAAGAGGATCACTTGAGCACAAGAGTTTGAGGTTGCTGTGAGCTATGACACTACAGCACTCTACTGAGTGTGACAAAGTGAGAGACTCTATCTCAACAAGAAAAACTACCTGGGCAATGTGGTGGGCACCTGTAGTCCACGCTACTTGGGAGGCTGAGGCAAGGGGATTACTTGAGCCATAGTGTGAGGTTGCTGTGAGCTATGATGCCATACCCAGGGCTACAGAGTGAGACTGTCTAAAAAAAAAAAAAGAGAGAGAGCAAAGTGACTTTATCCCAGGCATCTATTAGCATTTATGTAATTTGCATTGAGTAAAATAATCTCCAAGCTTCTGAGGGTGCTATAGTTATGTGTCCTTCAAAAGATTGTGCTAGAAACTTAATTGCCATTATATCAATATTAAGTGAGGCCTTTTAAGAAGTGAGCTGGGAGGCTCTGCCCTCATGAAGGGATTAATGCCATTATTAGGGGAGTGGGTTAGTTACCATGAAATTGGGTTCCTGATTTAATAGAATTCAGCTTGTTTTCCCAGCCTCGTATGTGCACTGCTGCCTTCCTGCCTCTGACATGGGATGACTCATGGGATGACCAGCATCATGCTCTTGGACTTCTCTGCCTCCAGAACCCTCAACCAAATAAACTGTTCTTTATAAATTACCCGGCCTGTTAGATTCTGTTATAGCAGCCAGAAAATGCACTAATACAGAAGAGATCATCTATGAGAAAGATCCACTCTTTATTTTTTGGTTAGCTTCTACAGGCTTCAAAGAATTAAAAACTTAGCTATTAATCTAGTTATAGAATAGTGACTCCAATCATTAAATGTTCTTTCATTCCTTCTCAAATTATTGTTTAGATGCAATCATTTTGAAAAAAAAATAAAAAGACAAGACCCTTGAGGGCAGGGACCATGTTTTACTTACTCTAATCCCTTATTTAGAGCCTGAGCATATAGTAGACAGACACAGATAACTGTTGAATGAAGTATTTGTCCAGGGACTTTTTTTTTTCAAAGAAAATATAGAAAAGTTGATATGGCATTCTTTTTTTCATTAAAATGATAAAACTGCAAAACTATTAAGTGATACAACTTAAGTAACACTGGAAATGAGTAGAGTCTGTAAGACTGAAGCCAAAAGGAATTGTATACAACCACTGTATTCTTGTTGATGATGTTGTTTCCCACATGGGTACTTCTATACACAGGTACTGGAATTGAACAATTAATAAATGGATGGTGGCTGGGGGTAACCATGTTACTCCATATTGCAGTGAGAGGTTGCAGAAAAACAAAGGAAAAAGTCTAGAATGATCAGTATGGTAATAGATTAGAGTTGCAGACATCTATGAACTCACGTTTAACTTACTAGAGATACAGAAGGTTATGTAAAGAAATACTTATAGATATATTTTATCTATAAATATACATATTTCCTTGTTCTGTCAGTTGAGAAGGGCCTGGAAGGAATGAGTAGCACTCACTCCAATAGCAGTGAGTACACCTAGCGGGTATGCAGAGCTGATATTTTGTTGTTTTTTGAGACAGAGCATCACTCTGTTGCCCCAGGCTAGAGTGCTGTCTTGTCAGCCTAGCTCACATCAACCTCAACTCCTGGGTTCAAGTGATCCTCCTGTCTCAGCCTCCTGGGTAACTGGGACTATAGGTGCCCAGCTAATTTTTTCTATTTTTAGTGGAGTTGGGGTCTGATTCTTACTCAGGTTGGTCTCGAACTCCTGTGTTAAGTGGTCCTCCTGCCTCGTCCTCTTAGAATGCTAGGATTACAGGCAGGAGCCACTGCACCCAGGCCCCAGATCTTGGTTTTTAATATCCTTTTTGAATAAAAGGAGCCATGGCTTTTTAGAGAAATTGCTGATTCTAGGATGTGGGCAAGAAATGTACAAAATAAAGCTGAATATCCTATGGTGCCAGGAAGCAAGGATATACCCAAAAGAAAAGACAATGATGGGGTAAGTCAAAGAGAAACAGGAGCCAAATGAAAAAGCTTTTAATAGCCAAAGCTAGAACAATTTGAGCAAAAAAAAAAAAAAAAGATTTTAACCCAAAATTTGAGTCATACTGATAAGATAAATTAATGGAATACACAAATCACTTTTGCAGAATTCCAAATAATTGATGTATGAGGTCCACATGGTTCTAGAGAATAACTCCTAACTCCTTAAGTGACTTCCTTCAAAAGAGTACAATATAAAAAGAGGGTAGGGTAACTTCACAGTGGAGAAACCGGACAAAAACTTCAGTCAGATGATCAAGGTTAACCTCACAAGTGATGTTTATAGTACACCCTCAAAATAATTTGATGAAAATGGCAATTTACTTATGTACCCCCCCTCATAGCCCTAATATAATCATGAGAAAAATATTAGAAAAATCCCAATTGAGGGACATTCTCCAAAATACCTGACCAATATTTCTCAAAACTGTCAAGGTCACCAAAAACAAGGCAAGTCCAAGAAAATGTCATAATCAAGAGAAGTCTCCGGAGGCATGAAGACTAAAAATAATAAATGTGGAATCCTGGGTAGGATGCTGGTCCTGGAAAAGGATGTTAGATAAAAATTAGGGAAATGTGAATAAAGTATGGACTTTAGTATTTTGACAAATGTACCATATTACTGTATGGTAATAGGGAAACTGGACATGGGGTATATGAAAACTGTACTATCACAGCAATTTTTCCAGAAAACTGTTAAGTTTAGTTTTTAAAGAATTACATAGCAGGGCAGAATAGACAAAAAGGAAGGCTTGGAGATGATGTTTTTATATTTTATGAAAAAGTTTGTCCTTCACCGTAACTGGTATTTTATAGTCTCCTAGAAGTCTGTTGAAGAAGAAATACTTTAATTCAAACTATTTACCCAAAACTTGGATACTTTTACTAAAGGAAAAAAGATGCTTAGGGTTGTTATATACTTACGTAACTAATCTTTTTAAAGAACCTTTGATGCTTAAATCTGAAAAGACGTAACAGCTCCCAATTGTTCTTAGGATCAAATCCAAAGTCCTTACCACCAAGTCTTATGTTATCTGACTCCTGCCTACCTTCTTTGACTTCATTTTAAACTGATTTTTGTTTTTTTTTTTGGTAGAGATAGAGTCTCACTTTATGGCCCTCGGTAGAGTGCCATGGCCTCACACAGCTCACAGCAACCTCCAACTCCTGGGCTTAAGCGATTCTCTTGGCTCAGCCTCCCGAGCAGCTGGGACTACAGGCGCCCGCCACAACGCCCGGCTATTTTTTGGTTGCAGTTTGGCCGGGGCGGGGTTTGAATCTGCCACCCTTGGTATTTGGGGCCGGCGCCTTACCGACTGAGCCACAGGCGCCGCCCCATTTTAAACTGAGTTTAAGCCACACCAGTCTTTTTGCTCTAAAAACCTAGTAAGCCTTAGGCCTTCCCATTTTGCCCTTGTCTGGTACGTCATATACATTGCTGGGCAGCAAACTATCCCCAACACTTATAATCCCCTTCTATTCACTCGGGATTCTAGGAGTCAGCAATGTGGACTGATCTCACCTAGGACATTTATGCAGGTACAGTCACCTCCCACCAAGACTGGGGATGGGTGACTAGCAGTCCTATGTGTGGCAGTGCTGGCTATGGGATTGGCCACGTATTTCCAGGGGGGCAAAATTGGGCTTTTTGACATGGCTGCATCAGATGTCCAGAAAGTATTCACTTGACCAAAGCCAGTCCATATGCAAGTGGTAGGAAACAGACTCCACTGTTAATGCGAGGAGCAAAACAGAACATGAAGCCGTCTAAAATGGACCACATGTAGAATGTTTTCCTGAAAGCTTTCCATACTTGTCCTTTAGTCCTTCTCCCTTTAAAATGTAATCTCTTCAGAGGTCTTTGCTAACCACTATTTACAGTCACTCCCTTACTCTACCTTCCTCATTTTCCACAAAACCTTGTTTTATTTCTTAATACTACAATTGTCCATTATTATTTCATTGTTCACTTGTCTGTCTTCTTCAGAGTGAACCTGCCTTGTGCACTCCCAAGGGCTAGAATAGTAGGCACTCAACAAATACAGGCAACTGGCTTGGTGCCCGTAGCTCAGTGGTTATGGTGCTGGCCACATACACCGGGGCTGGCAGGTTCGAACCCAGCCTGGGCCTGCTAAACAATGACAACTACAACAAAAAAATAGCTGGGCGTTGTGGCGGGGGCCTGTAGTCCCAGCTACTTGGGAAGCTGTGGCAAAAGAATCACTTAAGCTCAAGAGTTTGAGGTTGCTGTGAGCTGTGATGCCACCGCACTCTACCGAGGGTGACACAGTGAGTTTCTGTCTCAAAAACAAAAGACAAATAGACAATTCACATCTTTATTTTTTATTTTACAATAAGCAAGATAACCAAGTTATTAAACAATTGAAAGAATACCACCACTTCAGTTAGTAAAACATATTTTAGTAAAACCAATCTAAATGGAAGCAACATTTTTTTTAATCTCAGAGAAAAAAAATGAAGAATCCACTTTTTAAGTTCAAAGTAAAAAGTTATCTGTCTTTTCCAAATTAGTTAATTTAGGACTTCAGTCTTTAATATAATAACATTAAGATACTAGTTTAGAAATTAACTTTTTTTTTTTTCCAGATCATCCCAAACTCAAACTATCCTCAACCAAACCTCTGGTTTATGTCATTCTGTTAAGAAAGCTTACTACAGAGGAAGTTCAGAGACTTCTGTTTCCACCCCTCAAAGGATAGTGGCAGTCACCACATCAGGCTCTGTAGCACCAAATATTCAAACACAAGACCACTCTAACCATCCTGCCATTATAGCAGGGGCCCCAGAATGTGGTGGACTACTTATATCATGCCTAATCTCAATCGATCCAGGCAAAGGAGGTTGCACTACACAATAAACAGTACTTTCCAATACAGTTTACTCAAATAAAAACGGATTAAGTCATTATAGAGTACTTTTCCATTTTATTTTTTTATGAATGACAGACCTACTCAAGATAATTTTATTCAGTTTATTTAAATAAGGATAAGGCTACTTAAAAGACTTTTTACATACAAAAATGTACATTACAAGGTTAAATTTTTCTGTACTGAATTACAAAACCTGCACAAGCATTTAATAAAAGAGCACACTTATAAACATTTGACCATGTTGTGTAGCTTCTAAAAATTACTGAAGTTCAACAGTAAATAGAGGAAGCTCTTACATATATATATGATTTGATCTACTGGCAGTTTTACTTAATGTAAGTTTTTAAAAGGTCACATTGCTATCGAATGAGTCTCTAGATCAGTTTTAGAATCTTCTCTCTAAACTTAAGTCAACCAAAATATTTCAAATAACAATCCCAGTTGTGAGGAATCTTAATACTAGCAAATATATTATGGCCTTATAGTAGTAGTTGAACCAACTTTCCAAAGTGCCTGGTAACTGTTTACATTAATAAGGCTATTTGGGAAAACTGTACAGTCTTTATAGCCATTGAGAAGCAATTTAGTACCCTGCCACTGCAGGATCTTGAAACTTTCCAAATTTACACAGCAGTCTATGATCCCTCATATGGAAGAGAATTGGGGGTCAGCCTATTTTCACCTCTCAGTGAATGAGTATGGCTGAGCACAATGACTTGCAAACCTAAAACTGAAGCTTTAGGATCTACACGAATAAGGAAGGAGAATGGAAGTTAAGAAAGTATAGGGAAGTCGAGGGAAAGGAAAACAGGAAACGAAGGAGAGGAAGAAAAGAACAAGGAGCAGGTGGAGCACATGGTAGGAAGAACACGGCAACCAGTAGTAAAGTGCCTATAACTACACCCCACAAGCCACCACTGACTCTGATGCCTTTCATCTGCCTACCCCTAAAATAAGGAAAACTGCCTTTCGTGGAAGATAGAATCAAAAGCAACAATATAAACCAATGTTAGTGAGTAAAGGGTAGTCCAAAGTTGTTCACCATTTAAATCAAGTTCTTCTAACCTTTTAAGCAAACTAAAACAAACAAACAAACAGAAAAAAAACCCTTCAAAACATAAGCCTCCCAGTGCTGCTGCTCCAGATCCCCATCTTTTAGCATGCTGTATTATGTGGAGAAAGATCTTTCAAAACAAGCCACAGTCACATACCTCCGGAAGGCACACCACTCTAAGATGGGAAATTATGTAATACATAGTACGTGGTTTAGTGCTTCTCCACGTTTCAAACTCAAAATAACCTCAATAATATGCTGCTATATGAGCACGGATTCTGACTGTTCATAATATAAACTTCAATTTGAAGCAACAATGTTACACAGTTCAGCTGTTATTACCAACCTACTCTGTAAGTTAAATATACAAATTAAAAATTCATTTTACTGAGTAACTAAAAATAAGTTCCCACTGACTTAAAAATCGTCAAATGGCTAACTCTCTCAACTAAGAGAGAAATGCAGATGGAAGCAGAGGGGACAACTAAATATAAAATATTTGTCATTCTACTCTAAAATCTGCACTTTTAAAATCTCCCTTTACATATATTTACGTACAGGATCACAGATGCCCACCAACATTACATATATCAGCCCTGCAGATAACTACTTAACAGTTTACTATAACAATTTATGCAATGCTTAGTATGTATCAATTACGTCTTATGTGTATAGATTTAGAATGTGAAAAAAAGGCAAGATGGTTAAAAAACTACAGTGCTAAAGTCTTAGAACAGTACTTACCTGCAAGGCTGAATTAATTTTTTGGAAGGCTATTCAAAAGCTGAACTAAAATGTTTAACAAATCAAAAGAAGAGTAAGACTCGTCAAAAACACTGAAAAAGGCAAACCCTAATTTTAAGATCAGTCATCCGAGGGAAAAAAAAGTATCCTTTACTCAGGGCTAAAAATACATTGCAGGAAAACAGAAACTATAACTTACTAATGTTAAGATAAACCCTACTTTCCCAATGACTTCCACTATACAGTTGGGAATAATTATTACCACTTGAACAAAAATAAACAAAAAACCTCACTAAATAATCCTATGTGAGACAGCCCTGTGGGAAGCTTGGGACCTTCATCCAAGCCAGGAGTCCTTTTCTGCGTGTGTGCTCCGCAGTGACTTCTCACTCCAGCAGCTCATCCACTGCCAGCTCTACATCACGGATTTCCCCCTTCTCTGTTACACATCCTAGACTCCCATACATTCTAGAATTCTAACCCCTCACCCCAGTCTTTAAACTTTCTGTCATCAAGTACCACCTCTAACATGATTACTCAGCCTAAAATATTTTTAAATCAACTTCATTCTGAAATAATTAAGCTCCTAGGAGGCAGTAACAGCCAAACTCACAGTGAGACCACAGACTGCTCATGGAAAGACTAGGGAAGAATGCTGCAGGACAAGAACATTCTCAAGGATGGATAAGGTACAGGATTGACCAGTCAACCCATAATATACTGATCTACCAATTCTGTTACGATTTCAAGAAAAGGAGCAATGGCAAGCCTTGATTTCCCACTTGCTTTCTATGGGAAAAGTAATGTAAGCAACTAAAGAACAGCAATTTTATCTGTATATTCTGAATAGTTTTCCAGCAGTACTACAAAGATGCTTTTCTTGGTGAACCTTTGAGGATGAATGTGGCAATAGTTACTAAAATACTGTGACAAACTGTGATATGCTTCTGCTTGGTAAAAGAAATTAATAAAAATAGCAAACTGTAAAATTTTGGAGTTTGTAAAACAATCTCCGATTTCCCCAAAGACTCTAAAAGAGGCTAATGAGAGCAATTCCTACAATTCATTAGATGCTTTATACCAGACTTGCAGCTAATGAATTTGACTAGGGTCAATAGAAATGACATATACTAAGCTGTTAGTTTAAAAAGAAATTCTTCCTAATCAGGGCATGACAAGCAAAAACTAAAAAAAAAAAAGAGAGAAAGAAAAAGAAAGGAGAAGAAAGAGGAAAGGAAAAGAAAGCTTTTATTTTTCTGAACCTATTTTAAACCTCTTAAGAAAATTCCATAATAACCAGGATCTCTGTAAATACTGTCAATATATGTATATGAACTTGTCTGAAAAGCTACAGTTACAGTTATATTTACATGTTTGGAAATTTTCCTTCATGGCCATGTGACATGTTGTATCTTTCTCTTTGCTTCTGGGGGCTTCAGATTATTCTGAAAGACATGAACAGAAATCAATTTATATTTGCAGAAATGTCAGAGAATAACTAAAACTAACATTTTTAAACAACTAAGGTTTACTGTTGATGTTATAATAAAAGATCACTGCTGCCATCTGGTGGAAATATATTTTAGGGGATTAGAGGAGAAAAACAGCTTCTTCCCCTGGCTCCCATTTTTCTAGCTGCTGTGGTTCTCAAATATTTGCATGTTAGAATAACCCAGAACAGGTTAAAAACATGCCTCAGTCTGGGCCTTTTCACAGAACCAATTAAGTCAGAATACAAAGAAGGCAGGAAGTTCAGGCACTGATTTCTTTTTGTTTTAGAAGTTCCTTAGGTGATCTGAACAAGCAGAGATGAAAACTACTGAGTGCTCCAGATCTGCTCCTTCCCTATCCTGCTCATGTTCTCCCTATACTTTGCAATCCAAAGTCAGTGGGAAATGTTAACTTTAGGAGAAAGGATTTTATATGTGAAGGCTGTCCAGAAAACATCCAGCTATGTAATAAAAAAAACACGCAGCTGGATACTTTCTGGAGAAACACATACGTGTATATACATATATACCGCACCTATGAAAGAATATAATCTCTTTGGGTAGAGAAATGCCGTTTAAGAGCCTAAAAAAAAAATCTTCAATTCTTAATCCTTATTAAAATATTTGATTGAGATGTGGCTTATTCTTCTAACTTTTTATCTCATACCTTCTCTCCCACAAAGGTGGCTTTAAAAAAAGTATGGAAGCAGCATGATCTCATAAATGTATGCCTTGGGATCAAACAATCTTGAATGCAAACTGCACTCCGGTCACTTACTCTAGAATACTGGATAAGTTTATTTAAATTTGATAACGTTCTGTTTCCTCATATGTGAAATGGGAAAAACAAGAATGCCTACTCCATAGGGTTGCTGAAAGGGTTCAGTGAAAAGTAAAGAACTCATGGCTGGTCAAGGCTTCCTTTTTCCAGGATCTACTATTTTAAAATGTTCGAACACCTCTGAAATCCCTTTGACTCACAATTAGAAGATAAATAATAAAGCCAACTGCATACTATAGGAATAAGGGCTATAAAACTGTTGGGTATTTAAAAGTAAAATCACATTTCTCAGGAGCCTAGGGAAGGCTCAAACACATATGTTATATATATATGTATTAGTGTATATTAATATATCATATAAATATTAACTATTTCATAAACAGTAAATAAATTGTGCTACTGTATCAAATTTGCCAACATATTAACTCCAAGCATCCAAATAGTTCAATACAGTAGAGCACAGCATAGTTGATTCCCCCATACTTTTTCTATACTTCCGAAGCTACGTACAATGGAGAGGTTGGGGAAGCAAATGGTAAATCTTAAGAAGATTCTGGTGTAGTTTTATAGTAAGCACAAAGAGATGGACTTATGGTCAAGCCCCAAATGCTACTTAATAAATATTTGATCCTGGACAAATAGCATTCTGAGACTTATTAATAAAGGAATAGTTGGGCGGCGCCTGTGGCTCAGCGGGTAGGGCGCCGGTCCCATATGCCGGAGGTGGCAGGTTCAAACCCAGCCCCGGCCAAATTAAAAAAAATAATAATAATAAAATAAAATAAAGGAATAGTTTTCTTTTAATTCTGAGGTAGTCAAGGGAATTAAATGAGAAAAATCCAGGAAAACTACATAACAGACTCTCTCTTCACATTTTAAGCAGAAATAAATTGAATGCCTTTTTTTTCTTTTAGATGGGGTTTCATTCTGTTGCCTGGGCTAGAGTGATGTGGTGTCAAGACAGCTCACCAAAATCTCAAACTCATAGCCTCAAGTGACCCTCCTGCCTCAGCCTCCTGAACAGCTAGAACTTTATGTGCCCGTCACGCCCAACTAATTTTTCTTTCTTTCTTTTTTTTTTTTTTTAAAGAGACGAGGTATTGCTAAGTTGCTCACACTAGTCTCATACATACTCTTGGCCCCAAGCGAACCTCCTGCCTTGACCTCTCATAGTGTGAGGACACTTTTAAAAACAATCTCCATGCATTTTAAAATTCCAGGGTTCACATACCCAAGTAAAGAAATGTAAAAACCAGACATACCATTGAGGGCTTCAAGAACAGCATGTGGCACAACTGACCTCCTCAGGCTCCAGGGAGACTGCTCAGGTTTCGCTCACGCCAGCCACTAACAGCACAGAAAGCAACCCCATACTTACCATGGCCTCTGCTTCTTCTTTAGGAGCAGCTCGCTTTAACTTCACTGGAGTAGTTCCAACAGGGGACAAAGGTGGTGACTTCACAGACCCCAAAGGACTTTTCCTATGCATTAAGTCATGGTTCTGTTTAGTGTCATTATTATTGTGTTCCGTTTTATTGTTCATAGGCAAATTGGAAGACAAAATTAGGGGTGAAACACTTGAAGAGGAATGTGATAATTTTTGAAAGGCATTACTGGTAAAGCTTGCCTGAGGGGGAGGCTTGAGTCGATCATTATCTCCATTCTCTGTCTTTTTCACTTTTATGCTTGTACTTGTAGAATTTCCATCAAATACAATGAGGGGTCTTTTCCTTAATCCATCTACAGCGCTACTCCTGAAAAGAAAGACAAGCACTCTTGAAAAAATACCACCTGGGATGGAAAACCAGTTCACTGGAATTCAAAGTTAAAACAAATAGTAACCAAAAAGACTTATTGATATGACTAACCTACTTTAAGTAGAACTACTGGAAATGCAATTTTCATGTCCACCTTAAATGGAAAAATTTCCTAGGCTTTATTTCAAAGTTTAAAATATTGGGCACATTACAACACTCCTCTGGATCTGGATCTTGGTCTCTCAAAAGATAAAATAATGAATGGTTCAACATTACAAGATGATCTTTTGGATCTTTTCAGTTTTAATACTCTGATTCAAGAATTAAATTGTGAATTTTAAAAACAGAGTCAAAGATTCTTTCCAAAATGATACTGAAGAACAAGGATGGTCATGTCAAGTTTGCATCAAAGAAAAATATAACCAAAATTGAAAGTTTCACTTACTAGAAAAATGTGCCTGGATGTGCTGATCTGGAAAAAAAATACCACCCGAAGAAGCGGCCAAGAAAACTACATTAAAAGGTATATGTAGTATAAACCACAGATTTAGGAAAGTTAACACTATCATAGCCTTTACCAATATGTAACCATCAAGCTAAAATGATGCTTAATCTGAACTGAAATGTCTTCCTGATCAAAGGTGAGAATGTGTGTGTTTATTTTTTGAAAGACAATGAGCACACATGTATTCCACAACTATTCTTCATGCTTGGGGAATGAGCTGAATCATGACATTTTCTTCCTAACTACAGATTAAAAGTAACCTACTCAGAGCTACACATTTCCCCTTACCCTCTTACTCTGTCTTCTCCCACCGTCTCTAGTGCATTGTCTACAACAGTGCCTTACATACAGAAGGCCCTAAAAAAAACGAAGTAACTGATCAATAGTACCTGTGATATAACAGACACAGAAGAGATAATGGGCTCACTCAGGGATCTTGGTATACTTTGTCTACATTAACTAACAAACATCACTGATCAATCAAATGTAATTTTCTTTAAAAAAGGAAACTCATTTTTTTGGTTTTATCAAAAATTTTCTGAAATTAAAAAAAAAAAAATTGTATTTTTGAGCCAGAGTCTCACTTCGTCACCCTTGGTAGAGTGCCATGGCATCATAGATCACAGCAACCTCAAACTCTAGGGCTCAAGCAGTTCTTGTCTCTAGCCTCCTGGGTAGCTGGCACTACAGGTGCCTGCCACAAAGCCCAACTATTTTTAGAGATGAGGTCTCGCTCTGGCTCAGGCTGGTCTTGAACCTGTGAGTTTAGGCAATCCACCCGCCTTGGCTTCCCAGAGTGCTAGAATTACAGGCATGAGCCATTGCACCCGGTCCAAAAAATTTTAAATAGTATATCTGAAGCTAGATGACAGGTTCTTTCGTGTATTATTCAAAGATCTTTAGTCTTACTTGACCTATCTTTTTTCCAAAACTCAGCAAATTCTGTTGGCTCTACCTCCAAAATATATCCAAACTACCAAATTTACTACCTTAGTCAAAGCATTGCTTACCTATATTATAGCACAACCCGTTAATTGGTTTCTCTGCTTCTACCCTGGCACATATGCCCCATTCTGAACACATACCCCTTAAATCATTTCTCAGGATAGTAGTCAGTGATCCTTTTAAAATATACATCTGATACAGTACTCTGATACTCTGTTCAAAACCCTCTAGTAGCTTCTCATCTCAGAGTAAAGCTAAAGTTCCTACAATGGCTTACAAAGCTTTCTGTGATCTGACAATCTCCCCCACTCCCCCCGAACGGATCTCTTTCCTTGCACATTCTCTACTCCAGCCCTGATGGCCACTTAGCTGTTCTGGCATATGACGGGCACACTTCTGATCTAGACTCTTGTATTCTGCCTGGAATGCTTCCTTGCTCTCTACTTCCTACAGTTCTCTCTACTGAAATTTCATTTTCTCGCTTTACTAAAAATCATAAACCTTCTCTCCCTGTTTAACTTTCCTCCTTATCATTTTTACTATATAACATACCATATACTTAATGTTTTTCCTAACAAAAATATTAGCAGATAATTTTGTCAGTTTTTTTATTCATGGCTGTAAGCACAGTGCCTGGCGCTCAACAGATACTGACGAAATGAATAGTTTTTACTTAAGTTTATTTGGGGGAAAATAAAAGCAGAACTGTTTAATCACATAAGAGAAAACGAAAACTAGAACTACTAAAAAGTACCTTTTAGTCTCATTTTTTATCTCATATTGTTCTCTTTTCTTTTCCATCATTTTGCCCCATCTATTCTTTGGCAAATCCCTCTGAGGCAACGGTATTGCATGCTGGACATAAAGGTCAGTAAGATTGTCTTTATTTATTTTTACATCATTTTCAACAGCTATGTTCTTCTGTGGAAAAGAAAACAAAAGTAATTTCAAAACAAGATTTTTCACTTTAATAACTAACCACCCTACCCAACAGGGTAAATTTATTATTACCTAAATAACAAATTATAAAACCATTTTCACAATCACACAGGCTCAAAAGTCCTGTAAGGTACTACAAGAAGTGGTATTATAAGTAGGTTAAGCTCTATTAATATTCATCTTAAAGCCTCATCTTAAAGACAACTTTAAGACATATTTCCTCATTTGTGACAAGGACTGCTGCCAGAACTGCTCAGCTAACACACCATTTCCAGTAACATCATAATAATCTATAAAGGGGACTGAAAAGAAAGGATTGCTTGGAGGAAATAGGCTAAAGAAAGCTAACAAAGATAACGATTACTACATTCTGTCAATAAGCTAGTGCCATGATTAGATCAATGGGCTGGAGGTCTCAGGAGCCTCCGGTAAGTTATTTTGCATGGTTTTCTAATGCAGTGTGCTTCTTAAATTGAGATTAGTTACCAAGATTTCAAACAGCACCAGAGATGAAACTCCAGTGCCCTTCCTGATGACAATAGCACTACATCATTAGAACAGCCTATCCCCCATGTTTCCACTTCCACCTTTCAAGTGGCTTCCACCTCTTTCTCCCTCATTTTCCAGTTTGTTCTTGACATCATGGAAAACATACAGCATAAGCCCAGGGGCAGCCATAGGGACAGACTTTAGATTTGGTAAGGAAAACAAGAATTAAAATGAGATCATTTGGTTCTTCAACTTCAATTCAGAAAGGCTTGAAAACATTTGCATTTAGTACACCTGACAGAACAAACCTATGGCTTCTGATAAATAAGTTCCTTTTCTTTCTTTCTTTTTTTTTTGAAATGGTTAGACTCAAACTTCCAGCACTTAAACTCAAGTGATCCTCCTGCTTTAGCCTCCCCAGTAGCTGCAACTACAGATTCACATCACTGCACCTGGATTTTTTAAATTTAAAAGCACATCTTACTTTTTGATTTTCATCCTGTACTCTTTCAGAGGTAGGAGAAACCCCAGGGAATCTCTTGAACGATATTCCCAGAGGATTCACAGGCCCCTTGCTTTGGGAAGCAATGCCCTAGAGCAGTGGTTCTTACAGTGTGATCCCTGAACCAGAAGCAAAAACAGTTTAAAAAGCAGATTTTCAGGCCACATCCCAGAATTACTGAATAGAAACTCTGGGAAAGAAGGCCAACAATGTGTGTTTTAACAAGTCCTGTAGTGATTCTGACATATTTAAAGTTTGAGAACCACAGGCAAAGATAACTGACATCATTAAAATAATCTATTTAACAAGAAGGATTGAGGAAAGAAGAGAAAAACAGCGTACTCATAGGAAAGCCAAATGGAAAACAAAATATGCCACATAAAACCCCAACAAAACTTTCAGTTGTTCTCTATCATTTTAAACTAAACTTGTCACTTTTTCCTCAAATTTTCCCTACTCTGAGAGGCTACACCAGTTGAATGCAAGTAAGCATTAACATAGAGGTCCAGGAACTCTGAATCCTGGTTGTACCATTTACAGGTGGTGTGACGTTAACCAAATTATTTCATCTCTCTGGGACTCAGATGCACCATCTTAACGAGGTGAAAGAGTCCCTAATGGATGATTTCTCAGATGCTTTCCCGCCCTGTCGGTCCATGATTTCCACTTTTCACGTCTATTCTTCATTTCTTCCCCAGTCCCTCTCTTCCTCGGGCCTTTGTGAACACACACAGGCCGTGGCGGAGGGGGGGGGCGGGGTGGTCGTCTAGGACTCCTCTTTCCAAGCTATTAAGGACCCAGAAAGCTAAGTCCTGTTTCCCAGGAATTCGTGATATTCTAAGGACATCTCGTTTTCGGACAGGGGGCGAGGAGAGGGAGGTAGGGGAGAGCTGCCTGATCGGTGTGTTTGGAGGGTGACACAACCGGGCGAGAGGAATGACGGCGGCGGGAGTGTCTGTCATCACCAAGAGCTATTTAGGGTGAGCTCAGAGCCCGCGCCTCACCCGGGAAGGCCCATCCGCCCGCCCTCCGCTCCGGCGCACCCAACCTGCTCCAAAGTGAGGAGAAGGAATTCCTGAGATAGCAGCTCCGGGTGCAGCAGCAGCTCCGAGTCCGTGCAGCTGCGACCGCCCACGTCCCCCGCCATCGTCGTCGCCAGGAGACCCCGGCCAGCTACCCAAAAGGCCCCGCGAAGGAAGCGTTCCGGAAGTTGTGTAGAATACGTGGAGACTGACGCGTGTCGTCACTCTGAATGCGCCGCGCGTGTGCCTCACCTTTCTGTGCTGGCTTCATTATCAGGGCCTGCCCCTGCGGGCAAGTGCTCGTGGCATCTTGAGAAGAGAAAGGGGTGTCAGACGAAGAAACGAATGGCGTGTGAAGTTTTGTAGGAAGAAAGGGAAGAGCGAAGTTCGCGGATCTGGCCACCATTGCTCACGACTCCTGTGACGTCCAGTGGCAGAGGCCAAAGGGATTTCTGGGGCAGCCTTGAGGGAAAGAATCCGGCGCGCGCGCGCGGGGTCTATAGACGTTACTCTAAATATAGCACTTGTGGCGTTTGAAATTATCTTACTTTCTTTTCTTAACGATTATTTTAATATTTTGTCTCTTGATCGCCCTTTCATATAACGTAAGCCCAGTAAGGCCAGAGACTTTAATTCCTGGTAACCCCTGCGCCCTGAAATAACTCTGAATTAACCTGCTCACAAGTGAGGAATAATAACCAGCTGTGAAACGCCAGCAATAACAGCCAGACGTTTATTAGAATTTTACTGTGCCAGGTACTACATTTTACTTGGATTATCTCATTTTTCAGAATAGCTTTAAAGCATACATTACTACAATGCCTGTTTTTCAGGTGAGCAAACTGAGGTGTAGAAGACATGATTTTCCCAAAGCGAGGTAGTAGCAAAACTAAAATTCAACTACATTTTCTCTGCACTTCTTAATAACTACAATTAAGTAACCATTTTTAGTTAAATTGTTGTAGGTGTCAATTATGGTCTACTGCCATCTCTTTCATGATTCACGGGTTAGATATACACTTCCAAATAGTTTGCACATTTAAAACTTAAACTTGCAGACACGTTCCGAATGTGCTATTGTTTGCATCCTCTGTAATTATAATTTTGTTGGAAATTATTGCAGTGTGTACAGAAATACAAATAACTGAAGATAAACCTTGAAAGAGGGCGGCACCTGTGGCTCAAAGGAGTAGGGTGCCAGCCCCATATGCTGGAGGTGGCGGGTTCAAACCCAACCCGGGCCAAAAAAAAACCTTCAAAGAGTACAAGAAAATAAGTGAGTTGCTGAATCAAAAAGACAAGATAAAGCTAAGAGGCGTTCTGTGTTTTATTCATGATCACTTATAGACATAATACGTTGTGTCTAGATATTAATGTCAGTGCTGAGAGGAAACTTAAAATTTACTCAGTTTTCCTTTTAGTGCCAAGGAAGCTGATCCGAAAGATTAAATGATTTGCCCCAAATTGAACAGTCTTTTCTTTTTTTTTGAGACAAAATCTCACTCTGTCACCCTGGGTAGAGTGTGCCCTGGCATCATAGCTCGCAACAACCTCAAAGTCTTGGGCTCAAGCGATTCTCTTGCCTTAGCCTTCTGTGTAGCTGGGACTACAAGTGCTGGCCACAACATCTGGCTATTTTTAGAGATGGTCTGTAAACCATGAGCTCAGGCAATCCACCGGCCTTGGCCTCTGAGAGTGTTAGGTTACAGGTCTGAGCTACCATGCCTGGCCATGAACAGTCTTAAAACTGAGTTGATACCAACTATTTGAATGTTCTAAGTTGGAGTTAAGTATATTAGCTTCATAATATTAATATTCCATATTCAAAATGTGATTTGATTTTATAACAGTAGTGAAATTAGTGTGATTGTTATTATCCCCATCTCCTTCACTGGGAGGCACATTGTTTTAGTGTCAAAAGCATCTACTTTGAAAGGATCCTGGGCTTGAAACCAGACCTAGTTCAAATTTTATTCTGCTGCAACATGCCCTGGGATGAGTTAGTTTCTCAGCCTCAGTCCCCTCACCAGGGGAATGCTGTGTTAACATTGTCTGTAAGGAATGATCTGAAGAGCAGAGATTATAGAACATAATTGGTGCAGAGTTAAGTGCTTAAGAGCCAATAGTTTCTAGAAAGTTTTTGGTCATAGGAGACAGTGGAGAAGGGGAGAAGGGGCAGGCTTTGGAGTGGCCCAGAGATGGGTTAGAACCCTGGCCCCTGTAATCACCTAGGACATAATGCTGTTTCTCCTCCAGCTGTAGCTTCTGCATCCCTGACATGGAAATGACAATGCCAGTATTGGGAGGATTGCAATTAAAGTATGTAAAATGCCTCTTTTCTCTACCTGGAGATTTGTTGTCGATTGATTATCATCAAAGGAGACAGGTGGCAGGATGGTGTTGCAAGGGGAAATAAAACTTGAGTTTAACAGTCTGAAAATGTGATTACAGGTGCTTGCTGTGCTTTCTCCCTGTGATTTTCTGAACCAATAACCTGAAGCCTCAAGCTCTTCATATGCAAAAATGTTTTGTATCAGGTAAGATCTATCTTTTCTTTCCTCCTAGTACTTCCCATTTTAAAACTAACACTACCTCCTGGCTTAAAACTAAGTCTGTTTTATTTATATTATTTTAGGTGCATCTGATGCATTTATCTCAGGATAGAAGGAGTGTCCCCTGAGATAACAACAACAAAAATCGAGATAAAGAGAGGAGGAACTAGAATGAGATTCATATGCTGTCCCTGCCTACTCCTTCCAGGGCAGAATGTGGAATGGAGCCTTGGAGAATTTGCAGTCTGTTCTCATTTTAGTCAGAGTTTCTGACTTAGGAGGTTGATGGGGCGGCCCTTAAATTTGCATTTCTAACAAATTCTGGGGTGATGTTTCAAATAGGTCCAAGCAGAGAGGCTACTTCATAGAGATTTCTGCCACTGCATACAAAGGAAGCCATAGACATCCCCAACCCTCAAACTCCAAACCAAAACACTGAAAACTGACCAGAGTGGACAAAGAGTATTTCAGAATTTCTGTGGGAATCAGTGACTCAAAGACCTGACATCCCAGCCCTCATCTTGGCATCTTGGAAATCATCCCAGTCTGGATTTAGTTCTGGGGGAAGGGAGAAAGGTTCCCGTTGATAAGATTATTGTCACTGCAGCTAAATGGAGGCATTAAGTAGAAATGAGTCTCAGTTACACAAAAAAAAATTCTATTTGTCACATATTTTAGTTTGTAAACTGAAACTCATTCCTACTACAGTATTATCTGTGAGCATTACATAGTAACCATAAGGTACTCATCATTTTAAGCTAAGTATTATGAAGAGTCTCACTTTACTCAAAGATTGTGAGATTTTATTCATTAACATTTTTATTTAGTGGCTATAGTTGTCAAGGACAAAGCTGGGGGAACTAGCAAACATTGCCTTGCCTGGCATTATAACCTCACTAGGTGGTAAGTTCCTCTAGGGCAGGGTCAATACATTTCCTTTGACTCTCTCACCTAGTCACTAGCATACACGGTGCTTGTGCTTAGTAGGTGCTCAGTAAATGTTTGTGGAATGAATATATTATGAATAAAATATATGCTGAGGATTTGGGGTGCTAATTCTTGTGTAATATTTAAAATATGTCACATATATTATATCAATTGTTAGAAATATACCTGAGTATAAATATACTTAAGGAGCCTCAAAATGAAGATAACTGTTTAACACTTTGCATTTTAGACCTGTATTTTTAGCTATTTAGAAGATAATTGCTTTTTTTAAATTGTTATTTCCTATTCTTTTTATAATCAGATAATAGTGAAGATGCATTTAAACTGCTAGCTTTCACGTAAACCCATTGACTTGGTTATTTCAGGCTGATGTAACAAAATGCCATAGACTCGGTTGCTTATCAACAACAGAAGCTTATTTTTCATGGGCCTAGATGCTGGGAAGTCCAAGATCAAGGTATCGGTAGATTCAGTGACTCGTGAGGGCTCATTTGTAATAGGTGGTACATTGTAGCTGGCTCTTCACATGGTGCAAGGGGCAAACAGCCTCCCTTGGGCTTTTTTATTAGGGCCCTAATCCTATTCCTGAGGGCTCCATCCTCATCCTCATGACCTCATCACCTACTAAAAGGCCCTCTTTCACATAGCATCACTCTGAGGATTAAGTTTTAACATATGAATTTTGCCAAGGACCCAAATATTCAAATGATAGCACTCATAGGTCACTTCTTTCATCTTTGGAGTCTCAGCCCCCAGCACAATGCCTACCACATAGGGCAAGAATATTGTGTGTGCTGAATGAATTCAAATGAATAAAATTTTCCCAATCCTCAGATACTTCCTAATTTAGCTCCACTGTCACCAAACCTTTGCAGCACATTTATCATTATTATTATTAGACAGAGTCTTACTTTCTTGCCCTCAGTAGAGTGCTGTGGTGTCATAGCTCATAGCAACCTCAAACTCTTGGGCTCAAACTATCCTCTTGCCTCAGCCTCCCAAATGGCTGGAACTATAGGCACCCTCCACAATGCCTGGCTAGTTTGTATTAGAACCAGGGTCTGGCTGTTGCTGAGGCTGGTCTTGAACTCCTGAGCTCAAGCAATCTACCTTCCTTGGCCTCCTGAGTGTTAGGTTTACGGGCGTAAGCCCTGGCCTCCCAAGGGATATTTAATATATAATAAGTTGAAATTTCAAAGTTTAATGCCTTTGAAAACCATAGGACTTTGATAGGTCTTCTTAAACATAGTAGAAACAACACAAGAAATTTAGAATTGGCGGTGCCTGTGGCTCAAGGAGTAGGGCGCCGGTCCCATATGCCGGAGGTGGCGGGTTCAAACCCAGCCCCGGCCAAAAGAAAAAAAAAAAAAAAAAAAAGAAATTTAGAATTAACCCATGCAGAAATTTACACATTTTTTTAGTGCAGGCATTTACATATAGGTCCTGTCACTTAAGACTTAGACTTCTCTGCAAGTTTCACAAAGAGCAGACATTTATAGATGGAATAACATGCACATGTAAACCTTGCCATTGTAAAAATCTTAAGGTAAATCTTCTCATAAAGAATTATTTAAAATATTAAAATATTTTATAAAAATTATTTAAAATAATTTAAATTTTTTAAATCGCTTTTTTGCTAGTATACATTTTCACTCTTAGATCATCTAGAGTGGAACACAAAGGTTGTTCCATAAACTGTTCAATCAATAGAACCTAATTTGATAATAAAAAAATCACTGTGTTGTTGAATTCTGAATTCTCTGAATTGTGTTTCTCATTTGCATGGGATTTGGGACAAGTCATTACCTCGTCCTCAGTCAACTCATCTGTAAAATCGAGAATTAAGTTACCCTTGGTCTTCAAGGTATGGAAGGCATATATGAGATCAACACCATAAAGCACTTAGCAACTAGTCTTGTGCAGCTCTCTGTACTGTTGTGTTGTAGAACACTAAAATAGAAAAGCAAAAATGTGGATTCTCAACTGGGTAAAATGAGACTGGATTTCCTCTGGGGCTGTCCGTCCTCCCACTCCAAGTCCCCCCACTGGCTACTGTTTGCCTTTGCAGCTCAGTTGCTAGTTGGAGCTCTGCCCTGCTGGAAAACAGGTCCCCTACCTGGAGACTGAGCCAGTGACACCAAGGCCCAGCTGAAGCACTTTCTGGGGGTGGGACATAAGTGTAACCATGAAATCACACTAGGGAAAAGGGCAAAGAACTTGCCGGCCGTTCTTTTTTGTTGCTATTTGTTTTGTTTTTTGAGACAGGATCTCTGTCGTGGGAACCCACACGCTGGCTTGCCATCATTGCTCACTGCAGCCTCAAACTCCTGGGACTTAAGTGATCTTTCTGCCTCTGCCTCCCCAGTAGCTGGGACGAAGGCTGGGCGCCACCATGACTTGCTAATTTTAAAGTTTTTTGTTTTGTTTTGTTTTGCAGTTTGGTCAGGGCCGGGTTTGAACCCACCACTTCTGGTATATGGGTCTGGCACTCTACTCCTTGAGGTCTGCTATGTTGCTCAGGCTGGTCTGAAATTCCTGGGCTCAAACAGACTTTGTGCCTCCGAAGATTGATTCTTGATAGTTCTTTAACTTGTTTTGGCCTATTTTTTTTTTTTTTAACATCGTGGAAATAGAAGACCACGGAGCAGAGTCGGTATTTGCCTTCAAGTTTGGGATGACATCTTTTTTTTACAATTCTGAGGTTGGCTGGAAGAAAGCTGAGGCCAAAGGCCCCTAGCCCGTTCTAAAGTCAGTGCAAATCATTGGTAACACTTGGCTTTACTTTACTAATAATTGAGGACTGCCAACTCTGGAGGGGGCTTTCCAATTCTTTGATCGTGAATTGGATTTTGACTATATATGGAAGAGGGGTTCCTGGATTCATGATAACTTTTGGTTCTTCAATGTGTCTCGACCCAAAGTAATAGCTATTGACGGACTTTCCTAAAAGGAGCGGGTGAAACAGTCCCAGGACTCCCTCCTTAAATGAGAGCAGGGTGCAAATGCATTCCCGCCCTCGACCCCGTTCAGTGCCCCGGCCGGAGGCGAGCGGGGTGACCTGGGGGATGGGCTGTTCCTTCCCCGCGGCCGGCTCAGCTCCACCTGGAGCGCCCGGAACCCTCGCTGTCCGGTGGCAGCGGGGCCCGGCGTTCCTCAGGATCCGCTCATTCATTCATTCCGCAGGTACCGCCCGAGCGCCTGCCCTGACCAGCGCCCGGGCCGCCAGAAAGGACTAGGTACCTTAACCCCGCGGCGCTCGCCGGGGCCGGGCGGCGTTCCCGGGGTTTTGCCCGAATGAGCGCCTCGCACCCCCGGGCCGCCCGGCGAGGCAGGCCCTGTTGGGGCCTCGGTGCACAGAGGACAGCCCTGGGACCCAGAGCGGGTCCGCCTCGACCCGGGCCCGGCGCGGGGCGGGCAGGGCCAACAGGCCGGCGGGCGGCGCGGGGACGGTCGCGCTCCCGCCCTCGCCGGCGCCGGGCGGCCGCCCCACGTGACGGGAAGCGGCGACGGCGGGGCCGGGCCAGCCCAGGAGCCGCGGGCCGGAGCGGGGCGGCGGGGCCCCAGGCCGCGGGGCGGCGCGGGACGGCGGGCGCGGGCGCCGGTGAGTGCCGAGGCGGTGGCCTGGCGGGGCGCGGGGCGCGGGGCACGGACCGGGTGACTGGAGAGCGTGAGGCAGGCGGCAGGGCCGGCGGAGGGGCGAGCCAGTGCGTGTGCGCTGGGGCAGGTGTAGTGGGGGCAGGAAGGCGGGGGGCAGGGCAAGTGTCTGTACAGGTGTGCGGGCGCGACTTGAAGGCAGGTACACATCGTGGGCGCCGGCCTGCTTGCTTGCTGGGGGGAGCAAGTAAGTGTTCACGTTGTGTGGGGTGGGGCGGTGTGTGAGAGTGTGTATGTTGTGATGTGTGAGAGTGTGTGTGTGTTCAGGGCAGGGGAAGATCGGAGACCTCATCCTCGATTTGGGTTTTCTGGGGACGTGACCCAGAAAGCTTCAGTTCGGGGCTCCTTGCGCCCCTCCTCCCCCCAGAATGGAGCGGTCTGGGCTCTGTAAGTGAGGTTTCCCCAAGCTCTTTGCATTTGAGACCTCAAATTCACATCACACTCAGGCCTGAATTGTCACCCTGTCACTAGGCAGTCGTTTGTCTGGGAGGAAGGAAGAGGCCTGTGCAGGAGTTTCTGACCCCTGTTTTTGACAGCAGGTCAAGGGTTGCAAGCTGCCACCGCCAAGGGATTTTTCCTTTCCAGTGCTTACTGAAGGTGCAGGTGGAAATTGGTTTGCTTGCTTCCCTGTGTTATGTTTGGATGACTTTAAAGACTGAAGCTGTCCACTTGTCTGCACCTGCTCATTGCTTCCATGGAAGGGCTGTTGGGCGATCCTCAGCAAGCTTCCCCCAGGTTGTCTGGGCCCTACTTGACTGCAGGAAGTGGGGGATTATGGATAACACAGTGCATCTTTATGAAAATGGACTGTATTGGAATCTAATCACTGATGAAGTGCTTGTGTTTCATGAGTGCATGGTCTATCAAGAAGAAAGGAAGTTGTGGCCATGGTTGTGGGTGCAGGTTAAGACATTGAGAAGGAGTGCAAGGATTCTACTATGTTGAGAGCTGGTTTGCCTGGAGTCAGAACCAACTAAAGTATTGGAGGGGCTGTGATGCTCACTGTCCCTTGTTGTGGGCATGCTTCTTCTCTCTGTTGGTCTGTTGGAACCTGGCAGACAACTGAAGGCTTGCATATTCATGGTCAGATAGGAAGGAACATTTGGCCAGCTGCTTCCTTTTCTTTTTCCTTTCATTTCTGCCAGCCACACAGCCTCAACAGTCATTGCAGCAGCCTCTGGTATATTGGTGAAATGCAGTCTAGAGTCTGGGGTGTTAGAAAGACCATTGACTAGAATCTGCTGAAACCTGTCACAACTACCCTTTCCCAAGTCCAGGGAAACAGCACTCTATGGTGGTCATGAATGTGGGGCTGTGGGTTCATATCCTTCCTTGCCACTTCCTGTGACTTCCTTGGGCAATTTGCAAGACATTCTGAATTTTGCTTCCTCAATCAAAACAGGGATAATATTAGAAAAAGGTACATGAATTCTAATAAGAAATCTTGCCTGGAATGCATTTGACACAGGACCTGGCATTCAGTGGGTGATCAATAAATTATTGTTAATAAATATCAATGAGTATGTAGGGCAGCTCCCCCTCAGCTCTGAAAATCTAGGGTTTTATGCTCTGAGTTAATTGTTAATCCAGTGAATGTGTTGCTCTGCAGTTAGACGTGCTGTGGATTCTGAATTCTGATTTGCTGTACGTATCAAGGTATGTATTCTGTAATCAAACTGGGTGAGAGGTGTTGTGGGAGTAGTAC
This sequence comes from Nycticebus coucang, assembly GCF_027406575.1. Classification (NCBI taxonomy): domain Eukaryota; kingdom Metazoa; phylum Chordata; class Mammalia; order Primates; family Lorisidae; genus Nycticebus; species Nycticebus coucang. Next base: position 99,866,810 of record NC_069783.1, on the reverse strand, counting down.
TCATAGCCTTCATTCACTCTGCCATTTCTCTCCCACTCATGATTGTGAGTGGCATCCTTTGGTCCTAGGGTTGAGGTCAGAGCTTGTTCACCACTGTAGCTTCCTGGGATGGATTCAGCCCCACCCTAAATCTTCCACAGGCAGGAATTTGTAAGGAGCCTATTCTTCATTTAGCCCGCTCCAGTGAGGCATTTAAAAGCATATAGCTCCCTATTTAAAAATGCTATATTTTTTTAGGCCTGCTTTGCAGTTATCCTTTCTGTTAAGAAGAAACAAATGAAGTTATTATGGTTTATTCCTTCATGTTGATATTAAAAATTTGTGATCTTTAAAGAAAACTCCAGGAAATTTTACTTAATGGGTTAAGTGCCTTTATCTTGGGCTGAATCCAGTCCTCATTAGAAATACATTAAAATAATCATTTCTGGCAGCCAGGTGTTTGGGTAATGTGGAATAATTTGGCCCATACTTTAATTCATCCCGGTGGCAAAAAAAAAAAAAAAACCATAGCTACCAAGTGAATTTAGAAGTACTGCTAACAGCTTAACGTGGGGTTGAGATTGAGTGCTTCATGAAAAATAAATTATGACATCTTGCAGATGATTGGACATCAAGATTGTTCCTTGATAGTCAGGAACATTAAAGATTTGAGTACATTAAGTATTGAGTACATTAAAGATTTGAGTACATTAAAGATTTAAGAAAAATAATGTATGTAAAAGAGGACAGCTGATCACTGTGGAGTCCTGTAGGCAGCTGATAGTTCTTTGTGTCTGTTTGAAGGTTCAGTATTGAGGAAATGTTATGAAATAAATGCCGTATTCTCATTCTCCACTTTCCCACCTGTCCTTTCCCTTCCCAAATTCCTTATAAAGTTTTAACTGTTGATGTGACTTTTATAGGATGTATATTATGTATACGTACCCTCTATAAGCATACATATATATATATATACATACACCATATACAGTAGGACCTCCATAGTTGACTACCCCCCTACATTGACCTAATTTCCATAGACTGGACATGCACCACATATACTGCATGGAAGTTTCTTATGTTGACCAGTTTGTTACAGTCCCTTGGCGGTCAACTTACAGAGGTTCTACTATGTATTATATAGAGTATGTAATGGATGTATACACTTTTTTTGTGTGTACATCTGTATATCTATATGTATTTAAATAATTTTGATTAGTATTGCCCAGGAAAAGGTTACCAACTATGAATAGTTAAGTATAGGTATACACCAGGATAGTAGTAAGGTGACAAGTTAGGCATTAGACCTTAGCTGTCCTTTTTCTTGTTCTTTTTTTAGATACTCTTACAGGCCATTTGAACAGGTTCATTGTGCTCTAACTAGTCTTTTGCTATCGCTGTCCTGTGAGTGCAAAAGATAACATGACATGGTTGTTAATTTTCAAAAAGGGAGAAAGTTGTCTTTGATACAAACAGTAAATTTGTTGATTCCTGGCAAATTTCAAGACAGCATCACTCAGTAGATAGCCCAGGGACTTGGAGAACATGGAGTCAACAGGAAGAACAGTTATGTCATGTAGACCTGTCTCCTGTTTTGATAGGATTACTAGGTTAGTGGAGAAATGGGTTAAACATACAATTCTGTATCTGAATTTCAGCAGAGCAGGTAAAATAACAAGATTCCTCTTATTGACTCACAGTGGGGAAGCAAGGGCCTGGTGACGACAGGATCCCCTCAGGAGGAGCTGGCAGCAGGGTGGTCATCTTAAAGCACCACAGTGGCCTCATGCTCGTGTTGCTGCTTTGTCCAGGAGGGCTGAATTCCAAGAGAGGATCTGAAATCACACTTAGTGGGAATAATATGGCCTTGGAGTCAGAAACAGAAACTGGGGTCAAAGCCCTGTTCCATCACCTTGCAGCCATGTTACCTTGAGCAAGCCACAGACCATCCCTCTGTCTCCATAATAACATCTACCTCTCAGAGTCACTGTGACAATGAAAGGACATCATATATCAAGTGCCCAGTGTCTGACCAAAACCAGGGCTTCAGCTCTCATAAGGACATGGTCGGGGCATTGCCCAGGCCTGCGTCCAGCCTTTGTCCCTGTAGCCAGTGTGGCATCTAGTTAAGGGCATGTGTCCTGGAGCTGCCTGCTTGGGTTGAATCCCAGCTCGCCACTTAAAGCCATGGTTATTCCACTGTTTTAGAACTTCATTTCGTCCCTCTTTGCCCAGAAGTAGCTGGAGAATAGTATAGAAGAGAATATTTCCCAGGCCAAATTCCTATTTTACGGAGGAGCCCAGAGGCTCTAGGTGACTTGCCCCAGATCATCTGGAAATGGCCAAGCCATGACAGGAACTCAGGATTCCCAGATTGATTATTGGGCACATCAGCTGTGCACTACACCCATGCTTACCTTGGTCCTTATGGAGGGACTCCACTCCTCCCTACCTGAGCATCCCCGTCAGAGCCTCTGCCCTGCCTGCTTCTCCCAGAGCTCACGTTCTGTCCAGTTCTACAAGCAGCAAGAGTCAGCTCACCTTCATCCCAGTCCCCTCTGAGCTCTAGAGAATATTAGGGAGAATATGAGAATATTTCAAGTGAGCAAAAGCCCCAAATTCTCCTCTTAGAAATGCATTTTTAGGAGGAAAAACTTAATTTATAGGTATTCATACCTGTAATTTTAACCTAGAATACTAAATGGGAGAAAAATCACCTCCCAAAATGACTCAGTGTGAAGGATCATAAAATTGCTCTAAGAGCCATCTGTTAGCCCGCTGGGAGTTGAGTTGCACCTTAGCCCCTTTGCTTTGTGATGTTCCAGTCATTCTGACCATCTCCTTTTCTGTTAGAGAAGGACATCTCCAGGTCTTTCTCATCTTTTTTGATTACTCAAGGTAATTATCCAATAAAACATTAAAATACATTTTAATTTTAACTTTGAAGTTAATTTGGGCTTACTGAAGAGTTGAAAAACAGTAGAGTTCAAGAACACCCTTTACCCAGCTTCCCTTTTTGTTAACATATAATCATAGTACAAAATTAAAATGAATAAAGTAATGTTAGTACAGTGCTATTAACCAAACTGCACTCAGTGTTTGGATTTCACCAGGTTTTCCACCAATATCTTTTTTCTCTTACACGATTTTTTTTTCTGATCCAGTTTCCTCGAATTGCATTTAGGTGTCACATGTCTTTGGCCTCAAATCTGTGGCAGTTCCTCAGTGTTTCCTGTTTTTTCATGACCTTAACGCTTTTGAAGCATGTCAGGGATTTTGTAGAATGTCTCTTGGTTTGGGTTTGTGTGGTGTCATGGTTTGGGTTAGGAGGTGTATTTTTGGCAAGAATACCACAGGTGACATACTGCGATGACTTTGTAACTTAACAACGCTGGGATGCATTACATGGCCTGTCCTCCCAATCCCCAAAGGCAGCAGGAGCAACTCTGATGCAGCAGCTCTGGGTCGTGAATGGCTCTGCTGTCCTCAGGAAATACACTGGCCTCCAAGTCCAGTAAGCAGTTCTCCTTCCCCAAAATGTCCTCATTCTTGATCATATTTCTGTTTTGTTTCCACAGGCTCCCATCCCCTAATTACCCTGTTATTACCTTGAGGACTTGGAGAGAATTTTTTTTTCTGGGAAAGCCAGCAAAAATTCGAAGCTTTCTTTTCATGAAAAAAAAAAAAATTTATGTGTGTGACCAGTGAGCCTTAAAGTCATGTGAAACATCATTTGACTTTTGGGTGGTCACTAAGATAATTCGTATTTTTCTTGATCTTGAGATGATGCCCATTGTAGTTATAATTAGTTAATTTCTATTACAAGAAGAGAGCATCAACCGATAAAACTACCAAAATGTGTCTTTTAGGTACGACTTAAAGTTCTGAGACACCAATATGGTTTTATTAAATGTTGCTTCTGTGGACTGACTGTGGTTGTCAGGAAGGCTGCTGAAGCCCCCATGGGAGTTGGAGGTATTGAGTGCTTTATTATATAGGAAAGGGCACCCGTAACATTTTATTTCGCTAATTGAGCACAAAGAGTGAATCGGAAGGTAGTTTGCAACAGGAGGGTTTCATTAGCAAAGTTTGCCTCTTCCCACCCAATATGAATTTTGAGGCTTGGTTCTTCATTCAATCAGTATGTCAGGAATGTAACATAGGACATGGAGGTTCCCAGGCACCCCCAAAAAGGAATTCAGTCTTATTACCTACCTGTCCTACTTGTTACCCATGACGTTAGTGGCCAGGAGAGGAAGGATGAGTGTGGGGTTGGTGCCTGTGCCAGGGAAGACAGGAGGTCAGAGTTTGCCCTGAGTCTCAGGGTGTGGCAGAGGGCAGACAAAGGGCAGCAGACCCCTCAGTAGCTGATGTCCACACTACTTCTGCTTTAGCAAGCTGGCAGAGCGCCAGCGTGCACCCCTGCCCCACTGAGGCCATCAGGTTAGCCACTGTCACTGGGGCCATGAGCAAACTGGCCTGTGTGTGTACTTCTAAGTCTTCCTGCCTTCAGCATCTCAGGACCAACCTCAGACAGCCCAGGGAGTAAGGCAAGGTGTTCTGCTGAATTGTACGTCAACTCTTTCCCACACCTTCCTCCTGGCCACCATGGTTTGCTCTCTGCTGTGTCCCCTGCAATTTAGCTTTTGCTCCTGATTAGATGGCACCAGCACCACAAGTAGTGGACACGGAGCTGCAAATCGTGATGCGTGTCAGGTCTTGTACTCACCAGCCCTCTACAGCTCCTAGGATGTATGGCAACTTTTGTTAATTCCCTTACGACTTAGCTTTTTGGAGCTAATATATGATGTGTAGTCATGAAGATACCTTTTAAGAAGTGTGTAGTTATACTATTCTGTTGTTATGCACATGTCACAGAGTGTGCTTAAACAAACGTAGATGGTACAGCCTACCACACATCTAGGCTGTATGGCATTGCTCGGAGACCACAAACCCGTAAAACATGTTATTGTACGAAATACTGTAGGCAATTTTCACACGATACTAGGTATTTGTATTGTCTGAGCATATTTGAACATAGAAAAGGTACAGTAAAAATGTGGCACAGGGGTGTCCAACCTGTGACCCATGGGCTGCATGCAGATTATTCAAGAACTGTTTTGCTTATCTGTGATGGCAGATATTGCAAAAAGTATGCACAGACCTTTGCTTTGGCTCATCAGCTTTTGTTAGTGTTTGTGTATTTAATGTGTGGCCCCAAACAACTCTTATTTTGTCAATGTGTGGCAGAACAGAAAAGGTTGTATACCCCTGAAGGATAACAGATAAGGTGCCCTCACTTCTGGAGGGCAATTAGCATGCATGGAGCTTGCAGGACAGGACTTGCTTTGGGTGAGTCAGCGAGTGAGTGCTGAGTGACTGTGAAGACCAAGGACGTTACTACACACAGATGTAGACTTTATACATACTGTGTACCTAAACTATACCAAATTTGTAAAAAAAATTTTCTTCAATAATAAATTAACCATAGCTTACCATAACTGTTTTTTTAATAAATTTTTAAAGTTTTCAAAACTTTTTGACTGCTTTGTGTGTAATAATACTTAAGACACAAACACATTGTACAGCTATATGAAGATATTTTTATTTCTTTATATCCTTAGTCTATAAGTCTTTTTCTATTTAAGTTTTTTCTATTTTTACTTTTAGATTTTTTTGTTAAACACTAAGACATGAACACATGCATTAGCCAAGGCCGGCACAAGGTCAGTCACCAGTGTCACTGCCTTCTGCCTCCACACCTGGTCCCCCTAGAAGGTCTTCGCTGGCACTAACAGGCCTGGAGCTGTCATCCCCTGTGATAACGGTGCCTCCTCCTGGATGCCTCCTGAAGGACCTGTTATATAACAGGTAACAGAATGTCATTCTTTGGTTCAAGAATAATTACTGAATTACTAATGAAGAGTTCATCCTCATAATTGTCACTTTGTCCTAGGGTTATTTTAGCAGAATATATTTATTATACATAAATACACTGCATTTATATATTTATTTATATTTATATATTTTTTTCTGGAAGTAGGAGTATACTCTAATGATTAAAAAGTGTGGTGTAATGTAGTCGTTTATCATCATTATCAAACATTATGTGCTGTACATAATTGTATGTGTTAGACTTTTATATGATGGCCATGCAGTGAATAATGCGCTGTTCTACAATATTACAATGGCTGTGACTTCACTAGGGCGTAGAAAGTTTTCAGCCTCGCTGTTGTCTTATGTGACCACCATTGTATATGTGTATGCCATCTGTTGTTTGGCCAAAATGTCATTATGCAGTGTGTGACACTATTCCATTTTCTCAAAGATTTTCCCCTGTAACAGGTACTGGTATCTGTCTACAGATTCAAGATCTTAGTAAATGTTTATCCATGTTAATAGAAAGGCTGCTTCTTAGGAAAAATTTTTTTTTCTATAAAAGGAAAGTTCTTTATTAAAATGGCAAAATAGAAACTTTAAGAAAGTCATTGTAGGTGGCGCCTGTGGCTAAAAGGAGTAGGGCGCTGGCCCCATATGCCGGAGGTGGCGGGTTCAAACCCAGCCCCAGCCAAAACAGCAAAAAAAAAAAAAAAAAAAAAAAGAGAGATTAAATTATGTTAAATTAAAAAAAAAAGTCATGTATTTATAGAAAAATTGTAACTCTCAGAAAAATGCCAGGAAAGAACTAATATTTATGCCTAAAGCTGGAATCCTTGTGATGAGCCAGTCAGTGGAGGGAGTGTGGGAGTCTGTGGGCGTCCTTTAGTTCTCCGACACCGTGCTGAGGCTGGCCTTGTCCCCCAAGACATTACAGCTTTATTAATGCATGTGTGGTGTGGTAGCTTATCAAACAAGCGATGGATATTATAGACTAATATGAATAGGTTAATAGAAGTTTGGATGAGGTTAGAATTTTAAGGACTTTGCATTTTAACTGAGTCTGAGGTTTATCTTTTAGGCGGGGCACAGCTGCCCCTGGGAGTAAAGAAGGTAATGACATGATATTTCAGGTGTGTGGTCCACATTCCTGCCCACCTTCAGGCATTGGCTTCACATCTGGCCTGCCTGGCTTTGGTTCAAATGCTAGAATGACCCTATGATCCCTATTTGCTTAGGGTGGATTGTCATAGACTAAAAAACAAACAATGTTAAACTTGGCAGAATTCACAAACATCATGTTTTTTGTTTCAAAACAAACAAACATTCTTACTGTAAAATGAGAAAATAGAAATCTAACTTTAGGTAGAGTGTGCTTTTCAATATTAGATGAAGAATTAATTTTTAGCTTGTTCATAGGAAAAGTGCCTTCTGTTGTAGGGTTGTAAGAAGCATTGGTAAGCTTTTGGAGGGTCTTTTTCTCCCCGGAAGTGATGAAGTTCTGGTACACAGCTGCATAGGGCTCTGAAGAGTTTGTTTTATTTAAACTTTGTGAACTAATTCTAAAATGTGAGATTTTTTTGCAGACACAAAGGACCTCAAGCTGATCTTAAAGTTGGCTCTTGTATTATGTACACATTGTTTGCACATAATAGGCCATTCTTGCAGATAACAGAATGTCGTTCTTTGGTTCAAGAATAATTACTGAATTACTAATAAAGAGTTTATCCTCATAAATGTCGCTTTGTCATAGGATTCTTTTAGTAGAATATATTTATTCTACGTAAATACACTACATTTATATATTTATTTATGTTTATGTATTTCTGTCTCAGATTAGGAGTTGTAAAAGTTTACATATTACATATGTGTTAAAGTCTTGTAGTGTTGAATCTGCAAGCCTCTTTCTGCGTCTAAATAAATAGTCTTATCTACTAAAAAAATTGCTCTTAATTCATGCTTAGTGTTTGCGCTTTGACTTTTTTTTTTACGAGGTTTAACCTTGGTGAGATTAGTGTAGAGGAAGTGAAAAGGAGAGTGAGGCAGTTAGTAAAACTAGTCTTGCAATGGTTGAAAAATAAAAGTGGAGATACTTGTGTGGCCCTGGAAGTTGAAGGAGATAAGAGGCCAGCCTGTTGGAAGCTGCCATTCCAGAAAGTACAGATGCCCCACAGGGCAGGGTCTTCACCCTCTTGAGCAGTGTGCTGCAGGCCAGCCTTCTCCTTCGTCTTCTAATATCTAGGGGATATTTATGAAAAGTAACTGGTAGGATGCACCCAAATCGGACTTAGATATTCTGAGAAATGGCCATTAAATATGGATACAAAGTAAATTAATTTAGATAAAAAGAAATATAACTAAATGACTTACTTGTGTGATAAATAGGTTTCCATGCAATGAAATTTTAAATGAGGACATGATGTTTGTGAATTCTGCGAAGTTTAAACTGAGATTTTTTCCCCCCTCTATTTCCAGGGTAAGTGGATGTGAGAAAATGAGTAGAATTTTATATATAAACATATATTTTAAAAAATTAATATTTAATACCTATAAAAGGATATTTATAAGAGGTAGAAAATAATAATAAAGCATGGCTCGGCGCTAGTGGCTCAAGTGGCTAACGCACCAGCTACATACACCTGAGCTGGTGGGTTCGAATCCAGCCTGGGCCTGCCAAACAATAATGATGGCTGCAACCAAAAAAATAGCTGGGCATTGTGGCAGGTGCAGGTAGTCCCAGCTGCTTGGGAGGCAGAGGCAGGAGAATCTCTTGAGCTCAGGAGTTTGAGGTTGCTGTGAACTATGATGTCATGGCACTCTACCCAGGGTGACAGCTTGACGCTCTGTCTCAAATACTACTACTACTACTACTACTACTACTACTACTACTAGTAATAATAATAAAACAGCATTAAGGTAAGAAATAAAACATTGTAGTACCTTAGCATATGCCCCTTCCCAGCCTCATCTTCCTAGGAGTTATATTTATCCTTCCTTTAAGACTCCCTTGCAATTCATCCTTGTAGGTAGCTGTAGTTCATTCTCTTGTGGAAGGTACTGGAAGTGTTCCCGTAGCTCAAAAAGGACGAACTTTCTTGCTTATGTTCTGGTGAACACAAAGTAAATTCCATAGGGTACACACCTAGAAGTAGAATCCTGGGCTTCCTCAGTCATGTCAGGGGCTTCCTAGATACTGCTGACATGTTTTTACCAGTTTAGAACCTTCCCCTGGCAGGGTAGAGCATTTTCATTGTACCATGTGTTTATGAGCACTCGATGTTACCAGATTTCAAACATTTTGTCAATTTAATGGATATCAAATGAATTCTCATTGTACTTATAATTTGCAAATTCCAGGTGATTAATCTGGTTTTCTTTTTACTAGACATTCATGTTTCCTCTTCAGGGAAAAGCCTGTGTGTGTATTTTGCCCACTCTTCTGTTAGATTATTGATTCTCCTGCTGTGGGCGTTCCCCAGTCATCCAGACGTCAGATGTGTGATATCAGTGTCTTTTCCCCAGACCCCCTGGCTTTTGCCTATCTATCTTTCTGCATTCTGTTTTTTTTTTTTTTAAGGCAAGAACAGAACATAATTTATTGAAGAAGAGAATGGTAAGTTTACAGAGAGAGAACAAGATACAGGCTTACAGAGCAAGATGTATTTGCCATAGAAGGCAAACAGGCCTCCATTGGCAGGGCCAATAGGCAGAGAGGCCTCTTTTCACATTCTTTTTTTTTTTTTTGAGACAGAGTCTCACTATGCCACCCTGGGTAGAGTGCTGTAACATCACAGCTCACAGCAACCTCAAACTCTTGGGCTTAAACGATTCTGTGCCTCAGCCTCCCAAGTAGCTGAGACTACAGGCACCTGCCACAATGCCCGGCTATTTTTGGTTGCAATTGTCATTGTTGTTTAGCAGGCCTGGGTCAGGCTCGACCCCTCCAGCTTTGGTGTATGTGGCTGGCGCCCTACTCACTGAGCTACAGGCACTGAGTCTCTTTTCACATTCTTTATGGCATCTTTTGAAGAACAGAAGTTAAGCATTTTAATGTGGAAGAATTTATCTTTTTTTCCTTGGGATTCGTGCTTTTTTAATAGCTTATTTTAGGAATTCTCCCCTACCCCAAGGTCATGAACATATTTTCTACATTTTCTTTTCAAAGTTCTAAGGTAAGGTTCTGCTTTCCATATTTAAGAATCTCAGTCACCTGCAATAATTTCAGTACATGGTGTAAGGCTGAAATCCAGTTTCTTTTATGCCCTCTCCATGGATATCCAAGACACTGTTTAGTGAGCACATATCTGTGCACAGTATACCGCGTGCACCCCACCATGTGCAGGGCTGCCCTGGCCAGGTTCCAAGTCTCCATGCACATATGGTCCAATGTTCTCTTGTTCTAGCCTCCTACCTGTCCCACACATTAACTTAATTATCATAGCTTTGTGTTGATATTATATCTTTTGTATTAAGCATCCTGACCATATCCTCTTCAGAAGTCTCTTGCTTTTTTGGTCTTTCTTTGCCCCCTGTGTTTTATTCAGAATGTGCTGATTGAGTTACATAGGCACTCCCCCATACCTGTTAGAAATTGTACTGGAATGGCATTTTTCCCCTCTAGGTCAGTTATGAGTCACTTTCTTTTTATTGTAAAATATAATTTCCTTATAATCAAATACATAAAACATTAAGTGCACCACTTAGTGGATTTTGAGAAATCCATATTCCTGCTTAACCAATACCTAAGACAAGATGTAGTCTATTTCTGTTCCCCAGAAAGTTCCCTGTGTCCCTTTCCACTTAGTCACGCCATCCTTTCCAAAGTAAATGCTGTTCTGATTTCTGTTGCTGTGGATTAGTGTTGCTTACTTTTGAAGTTCATATAAATGGAAATGCACAGCATGTGCATGCTTTTACTCAGTCTTTTTGAGAGTTATCCACCTGTATTACCTTTGTTGCCTTTATCAGTGGCTTATTCCTTTTTTATTTCTAAGCAGTATTGCATTGTATAAATTTACCATGATTAAATGGGTCCAAGTAAACAGGCAAAGCTGAACTGTTTCCTGCTTTGGGTTGTTAAGAATAAGGCTGCCATACATATCTTGTGCAAGTATTTTTGGGGCTATGAATACCTAAGAGAAATGGAAAGACTCCGCGTGGCATAACTAGATGCGTGTATACATATTTAACTTTATTTACAAACCTGCCAAACAAATGTCCAAAGTGAGAATGACATTTTATACTCCTTCCAAGAGAGTATGAGATTTCTAGTTGTTCTGTAATATATCCTCATTAACATTTGGTGGTGTTAGTCTTAATAAAAAGATGGTAGGCATTCTAGTAGTTGGGAAGTGATACATCATTGTGACTTAAAATAAACTTCTCTGGTGACTAATGATGGTGAGCATTTTTTCATGTTATTTGTTGTTTACACATACTCTTATTGGTCATTTAGCATCTTTTTGCCTTCTTAGTGATTAAATATAAATTGTCTATATGAGCTATTTGCCCATTTAAAAAAATGTTTGCCTTTTTATTATTGGTTTGTACTTTTTACACATTCTGGATATGTCATTAGCCACGTACATATATGTATTATAAATTTTTCTCTCAGTCGAGGCTTGTCCTATTTGTTTATCTTTGTATGGCTTAATTATTATAGCTTTATAACAATTTCTGAAATCATTTAGTATAGGTCTTTCAGTTTTGTCTTCATTTTCAAGATTTTTTTTTTTTTTTATTCTAGGTCCTTTGATTTCTTTTTTTTTTTTTTTGTAGAGACAGAGTCTCACCTTATTGCCCTCGGTAGAGTGCTGGGGTGTCACAGCTCACAGCAACCTCCAAATCCTTGGGCTTAGGCGATTCTCTTGACTCAGCCTCCCAAATAGCTGGGACTACAGGCGCCCACCACAACGCCCGGCTATTTTTTTGTTGCAGTTTGGCTGGGGCTGGGTTTGAACCCGCCACCCTCGGCATATGGGGCCGGCGCCCTACCCGCTGAGCCACAGGCTCCGCCCCGGTCCTTTGATTTCTAAACCTTACAACCAGCTTGCCAATTTCAGCAAAAAATCCTGCTGAGCTTATAATTTAGGTTTTCCTTCATGTCCGACATCAGATTAAAGTTTTTAACTGTTTATAGAAATAGAGATGACTTTGGTATTTTTTTTAAGTTAAACTATTTTAAATAGATTTTTCATGGGCTTCTATGTACAAGGTAACATCATCTATGAATAAGTACAATTTTATCTTTGTTTTTAACTCTTTATAACTATTCTTCTTTTCTTTATTTTATTGTCCTGGCAAAGGCTCCCCATACGGTGTGTTAATTTTCTAGTGTTGGAATAACAAAGTATTATGAACTGGGTGCCTTGGGCAAGAGAAACTTCTACTATTTCACAGTTCTGGAGGGTGGGAATCTGAGATCAGGGTTTCTCCGAGGGCTATGAGGGAGAATCTGTTCCTGCCTCTCTCCGAGTTTCTGGTCGTTTCAGGCTTTCCTTGACTTCTAGATCCCCAGCCTCTCCCTGTGTCTTTGGTGTGTTTTCTCTGTGTGTCTGTCTGCGGGTGCAGTTTCCCCCTTTTTATAAGGACACAGTCATATAGGATTAGGGCCCACCCTAATTTCCTCATCTTCATTTGGTCCTCCGTGGGGCCCTATGTCCACAGAAGGCTACATTCACAGGTACTGGGGTTTAGGCCACAGTGTGTTTCCAGGGGGTGTCTCATTTTAGCCCATAACAGATGGTAATAACAAGCATTCTTGTCTTGTTTTAAAGGGAATGATTTTAAAATTTTGCTGTTGGGATTTTTGTTTGCTTTAGATCGAAGGATAATACACTGTAAGTTTTTATCATGAAAGGATGTGAATTCTATTTAATGCTTTTTCTGCATCTATTGAAATAATAATAATTTGTTTAATTTATAAATGTGGTAAACTAAACTAACAAGATTTTATTCCCTTAAACCAATATTACATCTCAACATAGCCATATTGTATTTTTATTTTATTTATTTATTTGAGACAGAGTCTCAAGCTGTCATTCTGGATAGAGTGCTGTGGCGTCACAGCTCACAGCAACCTCAGACTCTTGGGCTAAAGCAATTCTCTTGCCTCAGCCTTCCATGCAGCTGGAACTACAGGTGCATACCGCAATGCCAGGCTATTTTATTTTTTTGTTGTAGTTGCCATTGTTGTTTTAGGTGGCCCAGGCCGGGTTCGAACCTGCCAGCCTCGGTGTATGTGGCCTGTGCCCTCCACACTGAGCCACGGGCACCATATTATATTTTTAAACATATATTGGTTGATTCAGTGTGCTAATACAGTAGAACCTCCATAGCTGACCACCTCTGTACATTGACCTAATTTTCATGTACCATAGGTCCGTATCAGTACAGTAGGCTTAGTTCCTTATGTTGACCACCTCCATATACATGTTGACCAGATCTATGGTTTTCCTTTTTTTCTGTATCCTTATCTGATTTAAATATCAAAATTATACTTTATACTGGCTTCATAACATAAAGTAAGGTAGGTTCCCTCTTTTCTTTTTAATTCTTAGGAACATTTATTGTGTGAAATTGGAATTATGTGATCCCCAAATGTTTAGTAGGATCTGCTAGGAGAACCACCTGGATGCGGTGCCTGCCCTGTGGGACAGTGTCCATGAGCACTTAGGGCTCTGTATGGCTCATATGCTCATCCAGAGCCGCTGTGTGCTGTGGGGGCCCATAGAAGACTACGTGCTTCTATGTGTAACAGGTCTTCAAGTAAAGAACACAAACTTCTTGAAACAGGTAGTATCATAGTCTGTTGTGTCCAGTCCCTGTATAGCCAGAAAGAATGGAATTGTTTTTGATTTGAGGTTCAGGAAATTTACTGAGGAATCTACGGGAAGATGCCAAAAATGACAAGTTCTTTTCACAGTGGCCACAGGGCCAGGAGCCGTGGGTGTCTCACGCCCATAATCCTAGCACTTTGGGAGGCCAAGGCGGGTGCCGGAGCTTAGGAGTTTGAGACCAGCCTAAGCAAGAGCAAGACCCCATCTCTACTAAAAAAAAAGAAAAAGAAAAAACTAGCTGGGCATTGTGGCAGGTGCCTATAGTCCCAGGTACTCAGGAGACTGAGGCAAGAGGATCTCTCAAACCTAGGAGTTTGAGGTTGCAGTGAGCTATGAGGCCAGGGCACTCTACCCACGGTGACTCTGTCTTAAAAAAAAAAAAGGATTAGTATTTTATACTAATATTTGAAAATGATAGCATTTTCGAAGACACTGACTTTGATTCTCGTTATGTACAGCAGCAGGATGTTTAAAATGACAATGTGTGTATTTTTCATTTGATAGTAAATCATTACTAGAGTTTTTATTTTTGGCCTTTTGCACCTATTGCTTTTTACTGTTACTTGTTTACTTTTCTAGTTGTATTTCCTTAGCAAGACTGGGAGACTTTTGGGAAATGGGACCATATAATTTATTTTATTTTATTGTACCCTGAGAAGTGCTTGCTGCATGTGTAATATTTATTTAAATATGGTCCTGGAATATGCTGCCATTTTTCATTCTCTTCTGTCACTAGGTATTTATTTTGAAATTTTGAGAAAACAATAAAATGTCAGTCTTTTAGCTGGACATGGTGGCACATCCCAGTAGTCGCAGCTACTTGGGAGGCTGAGACAGGGGCATCCCTTGAGTCCAGAAGTTCAAGGCTGTAGTGAGCTATAATCACTCCAGTACACTCTAGTCTGAGCAATAGCGCAAGACTGTGTCTCTAAAAAACAAAGTTGATCTTTTAAACTATCAACATGTTTTTAAGGTGAAATGCTAACACAAAGTTTTAGTTTTAGATCAGTTTGATCATATAGTAAAAGTATAATTGTACACCTGAGAGAAACTTTTTTTTTTTTGTAGAGACAGAGTCTCACTGTACCGCCCTCTGGTAGAGTGCCATGATGTCACATGGCTCACAGCAACCTCCAGCTCTTGGGCTTAGGCGATTCTCTTGCCTCAGCCTCCCAAGCAGCTGGGACTACAGGCGCCCGCCACAACGCCTGGCCATTTTTTTGTTGCAGTTTGGCCAGGGATGGGTTTGAACCCGCCACCCTTGGTATATGGGGCCAGTGCCCTACTCACTGAGCCACAGGTGCCACCCGAGAAACTTTTTATTACTGTATTGCTTTCTCTCTGATCCAAACCTGGGTTAGTTGGATATAATGAAAATGCAGAGGTGTGGCCTACAGTATCTTTTTATGGTTCATATTTTATCTGTATAAATATATTATTGAACTAGATCGTGGAGAGAATTTTCCCACTGCTTAAAAGAATGAGTAAAGTTTTTAAATGCTAGTATATCATGTGGTCAGCTTTCCTTTACCTCCACATAATTCTGCTTTACCGTTTAATTTTATTATCATTACTGTTATTTTAGAGACCGGCTCTCACTTTGTTGTTCAGGCTTAGACTACAGTGGTATGCTCATAGTGCACTATAACCTCAAATTCCCGGGCTCAAGCAATCCTCCTGCCTCACCTCCCGAATGGCTGGGACACAGGTGTGTGCCACCCATGTGTGGCTAATTTCTTTTTTATTTTTTTAGAAATGGGATCTCTTTATGTTGGCCTGGCTGGTCTCAAACTCCTTGACTACAAGTGATCCTCCCACCTGAGCCTTCCAAAGTGCTGGGATTATAGGGGTGAGCCACTGCACCCAGTTTCATTTAATTTTTAAAACAGATATTTAATTTAAAGACCTTGTAGGAAGTTTAACTTTAACAAGGCTTGAATATCTAACTATAGTTATCAGATAATAAAACAATACTGCATTTCCTTTTAAATATTATAGAGTTGTGACCTTTTAATAAACCACATGCTTTTCTTACAAGTCCCTCTTGGCTCCTCTTCTCTGCCCAGCCAAGGACTTAGACTAACTATGGTGTTTGATTCTTTCTATAATATTCTTTACCACAACATGTTTGGCATAGAGATATGCTAACTAAAGGTAGAGGCTAGAATTACGGACAATATGCTCTTAAGAATTTATATAAGAGTTTGATTGTAGGTGCCCAAAGTTTGTCTATTCCTTCCACCAATGGAGAGACACAATTTATATTTTAAAGAGCAGAATAATTTTTCCTGCCATTTAAAAGACAGCCCTGATTGATCAATCAATGAAGAAAAAAGTGTTATATTTTTCTATTACTTTAATTTCACTAACTTAGATGTCTTTAAGTCTATATTTCACATATCTGCATTTTATTTATTAGCATTTAAATGGAGGAAAAAATATTGTCTAGGTGTGTTTGAGTGATTATGATCGTCAGGATAGATAGATGATGCTGTTAAAGAATTATTTGTGCCAGAGACCATTTGTGGAAGCCTCCTAGGGGCCGTCACCGCTTTCCCAGGGATTTGGGAAGTTCCTGAGCCCCAAGATAGGTGGGCATGATTCCTTCTGGTGGAGTCTTTGGAGCCTTCTTCCTTACTCTCCCTAGTTTTTCCATAGTTTCTGCTAAGATGAGCCCTGGTAACTGAGAGTAGAGATGCCTGGGGATGGGAGCAGTGCATAAGAGCATGTTCTGCCCAGCACTGTCATGCAGAGGACGTGATCAGGTTGCCCCTATCTGAGGACAGAAGACATGCGCAGCTTGGGAAGGGAACAACTGCAGTAGTACCGGGAGGGAGAAAGGATGGGAGGGAATCCCAGCGTTAATAATGAGATCAGATGCTTGTATTGAGTGCTGTGTGCAAAATGCTAAATAGTAAGCATTTTACAGGAGCCTATTTACCCACTCCTCAAACCATCTATGAATTAGGTGTCGTTATTATGCAGAGGACATTAGATATAATATAGATGAAGACACTAAGGCTGGAAAAAAGCAAGTATCTTAGTTTGTTTGGGCTGCTATAACAAACTACCATAAACTAGGTAATTTACAAACAATAGGAACGGATTGCTCACAGTCCTAGAGGCTGGAAAGTGATAGCAACTCGGCAGGTTTAGTACCTGGTGAGGGCTCATCCTCTTAGAGCTTTCCACCTGCCTCCTCCCATGGTGGAAGGGGTCAAGGAGCTCCCTTGGGCCTCTTTGATAAGGCACTCATCCCATCCATGAGGGCTCTACCCCCATAGCCCAGGTACCTCCCAATGCCCTACCTTCCTGCACCACCATCCTGGGGATTAAATTTCAACACATAATTTTAGGGGAGACACAAATGTTCTGACGATAGCTCCAGGTAATTTTGCTCAAGTGATGGGAAAAGACAGGTGGGACTAATATGTCCTCATCCCCAGACCTGGGGTACCTTCCTGCCTGGGGGCTGGAGTCTTCCCATTGCCCCACTATAAAGGGGTGTATGAGAAACTGTAGAGTTCTAAAATCTTTTGAATTAAAAGGCACTGGAGAGGTTATCTGATCCTTCCCCTTCTCTAATGCATGAATCTTTCTCAAATATTTCTGAGAGGTCTTCCTGCCTTTTCTGGAATGCCTCAAAAGATTAAGGAATTTAACCTCTCATGACACAACCCCGTTCCATTTTTGCATAGCTTGCAGTGAGGGGAAGGCTTTCTGTTGCAGGCCAGCCAGTGTGTCCCTGTGACTCCCATCATCCTCCGCAGTCCTCTCCCCAGCTCCTGTCACAGCGTCTGTGCCTGTGATTCTGCCTCCAGGTCCTGAGCAGTCAGGAGAGGCTGTCTGCCTGGTCTGCTGCCTCTGAATGGAGTGGGAAACCAGAGTGCTCCTTAGAGGCAGGGTCAGAAGTCAGGGTTCCTATCTAACAAATCTACCAAATGGTTCTCCTGGCACCTGAAAGACTCAGGAGATCTGAGATGCACCTTTGCTACTTGACATGAGCCATATTTATTCTGGATCTGGGGCCAACACACATGTCCTGCTGGGGAGAATACCAAGGAATTCAAGACATGGTTCCTGCCTTAGTGTTTCTGGCAGGATTCTATAGTTGTGTCCTGCCATTGACTTGAACGCATGTTCAGAAAGCTGTAGATACTCGAGAACATTAATGAGGGTTGTTTCTGCCCATTTTTTTTTTTTTTGCAGTTTTTGGCCAGGGCTGGGTTTGAACACACCACCTCTGATACATGGGGCTGGCGCCCTACTCCTTGAGCCACAAGCGCCACCCGTTTCTGCCCTTTTCTGAAACTCTTTGTTATGTTGTCTGTGGGTGAGTCTCCAGGGAAGTGTGAGGAAGCTCCAGGGAAGTATGGAAAGGAGCATGATGGTGTGATCACCAGCACATGCGTGTGTGCATGCCTGTGTGTGTGTATATTTGTGTGTACATGTGTGATTTTCTGCTTAGGTCTCCCAGTTGTCTAATCGGGGAGGACAATGGAGAAATCTTTTCCATTTATTTTTAACAGTGTCTAATGCTTTTCTGTAGTGGAGATGATACGTGAGTCAGCATGTCTTTATTACAGTCTGACGTGTTTCTCCTTGTTCCTCTAAAATTAATTTTATTTCATCTGTCTCTTCCCAGAAATCACCCAGTAGACATGATGAACATCAAGGCCTTCACGCTGGTCTGTGCCGTGGAGCGGGAGCTGCTGGTGGCCGGCAAGGAGTGTGTCAGCATAGAGTGCGTGGAGTGCTGCGGCAGGGACCTGTACGTGGGCACCAACGACGGCTTCATCTACCACTTTCTGCTGGAGGAGAAGCCTGTGCCCACTGGGACTGCCACGTTCACGGCCACCAAGCAGCTGCACAGACACCTGGGTTTCAAGAAGCCCGTGAATGAGCTGCGGGCGGCCTCGGCTCTCAACAGGCTGCTGGTGCTGTGTGACAACTCCATCACCCTGGCCAACATGCTGAGCCTGGAGCCCGTCCCCTCAGGGGCCCGCATCAAAGGAGCATCCACCTTCACTCTGAACGAGAACCCCGTGAGCGGGGACCCGTTCTGCGTGGAGGTTTGCATTATTCCTGTTAAACGCAGAACCATCCAGATGTTTCTGGTGTATGAGGATCGGGTGCAGATCGTCAAGGAGGTGTCAACACCAGAGCAGCCCTTCGCTGTGGCTGTGGACGGACACTTCCTGTGCCTGGCCCTGTCCACTCAGTACATCATCCTGAACTACAGCTCGGGTGTCTCCCAGGACCTGTTTCCCTACTGCAGTGAGGAGAAGCGGCCCATCGTCAAGAGGATAGGGAGGCAGGAGTTTCTGCTGGCAGGCCCCGGGGGGCTGGGTAAGGAGGCTGGCTGTGGGACACCACCCTTCCAGGCGATCTCTGTGAATGCCCAGCCTAGAGCCTGGGATTGTAGCTGTGCTGGAAGCACTCCTGGGGAGTGCATTAGCAGCATGTGCTAGCATCCCCTTTGGTTGTTCTGTGAACACAGGGTTAGTGATAAGTCATTTTATTCATGTTAAAAGTGGAGCTTGAAGGTGGCTCTAGTGAGAAAATTCTTTTTCCTTTGTCTGACTTTGCCCAGGCTAGAGTGCTATGGCATCATCATAACTCACAGCAACCTCAAACTCCTGGACTCAAGCAATCCTCCTGCCTCAGCCTCCCCAGTAGCTGGGACTACAGGCATATAGCCACCACAGCTTACAGCTAGTTTTTTCTATTTTAGTGGAGACAGGGTCTCACTCTTCTTTAGGCTGGTCCCAACTTCTGAGCTCCAGGGATCCTCCCGTCTTAGCCTCCCAGAGTGCTAGAATTATAGGTATGAGCCACCACGCCCAGCTGGGAAAATTTTTTTAAATAAATAACTTTAGAAGTAAAACTCCTTAAAGCTTCCTTATAAGATTTTTCCCATCTGGGTGAGTTTTTCATTTGATAGTTTTTGCTCTTCATTCTAAGAAGGAG
Organism: Nycticebus coucang; assembly: GCF_027406575.1. Taxonomy (NCBI): domain Eukaryota; kingdom Metazoa; phylum Chordata; class Mammalia; order Primates; family Lorisidae; genus Nycticebus; species Nycticebus coucang. The sequence goes on along the minus strand of NC_069783.1, from coordinate 99,847,146 downwards.
TTGAGTATTTCTAGATGGGGAGCCTTCAGTGTTATATCCATAATTTTGTTTTTTATTTCCTGTCATTCCATCCCACCAAAAAGTGTTTAGTAGCCTTCTCCTTGAAAAAGGGGGCTTTGGCTGTTTTTGTACAGCTTTCACTAGTACTGCCTTATCGAAATGAAGAATCAGAGCTATTAACATTAGTGATGTCACCTGGGGGTATTTTCTTTCAGGCACGGGTGGCTCATGCTGGAATCAGTGCACACGTTTATGTTACTGGGGTCCATTTTAACACTGGTGTATTTTAACCTTAGAGAGTTTTTGCATAGACAGCTCATTTCATAATGATGAGTATAAACACGTTTTCTCATGATAAAAAAATTCAGATCATGGACTAGTTAATGTACACTTCGTAATTTTTACTTTGTTAAAAAAAAAAAAAAAAAGACCTTATTTTTTGGAACAGTTTTTAGGTTCAGAGCAAAATTGAAGGGAAAGTGCAGAGAGTTTCTATAGACACTTTGCCCACCCCATTCCCCAGGACAGTGGTGCCTTGGTCACAGTTGATGGGGCTACGTTGGCACATCACTGTCACCCACAGTCTATAGTTTATTCCATTATGGCATCGCACAGAGCGGTTTCACTGCCCTAAACATCCCCCATTCTCTACGTGTTCATTATTCCTCCCCACAGCCCCCGATCTTTGTGCCATCACTGTAGTTTGTTGTTTTTTTGTAGAGACAGAGTCTCACTATGTCACCCTCAGTACAGTGCAGTGGCGTCACAGCTCACAGCAACCTCAAAGTCTTAGGCTTAAGTGATTCTCTTGCCTCAGCCTCCCAAGTAGCTGGGACTACAGGCCCCTGCCACAATGCCCAGGTATTTTTTTATTGTAGTTGTCATTGTTGTTTAGCAGGCCTAGGCTGGGTTCGAACCCTCCAGCCCTGGTATATGTGGCCAGCACCCTAGCCACTGAGCTATGGGCGCTGAGCCATCATTTTTGCGTTTTCCAGAATGTCGTGCAGTAAGAATCACAGGGCTTGTGACCTTATTGTATTGGCTTCTTTTACTTAGTCATTTGCATGTAAGTTTCCTCTGGTCTTTTCATGGCTTGATAGCACAGATTTTTACTTTTCAAAGAAAAAATTCTTACTCTAGTCACCTTTTCTGCAAAAAAATGAAGAATTTTTTATTATTTTCTATGGTTTTTTATGGGATTTTTTTTTTGTTATGGAAAACATACATAAACAACATTCCTAGGAACGAGAAAAGCATAAAGAACCTGCTGCTGGCCATCAGCCAGTGTCAGGCATTGTCATTTTGTTTAAATACCATTCATTCCCTGTGGTCGATCATTTTGAAGCAAATGCCAGCCATTATAGAATTTCTTCTGCAGATATTTTAATATTTGTTTCTAAGTTACACTTAAGAAAATCGCAATACTCTGCTCGGGAGGCTGAGTCAGGAGAATCGCCTGGGCCCTGGAGTTGGAGGTTGCTGTGAGCTGTGTGACGCCACGGCACTCTACCAAGGGCGATAAGGTGAGACTCTGTCTCTACAAAAAAAAAAAAAAAGAAAGAAAATCGCAATACTATTACATACCTAAAAGAATTGACAGTAATTCCTTAATATTACCATGTGTATCTAGACATGTCATTTCTCCGTTGTATGTACTAGAGAGATATAAGCATAGATACACTTCTGTTGACGTGTTTGTATGTTTATTTTTCAGTTTGTTTGAATCAGTTCCAAATAAGGCCTGTAAATCGCAATTGGTTGATCTGTTAAATTTAATTTATCTTTAGGTTCCCCTACCTTCTTATTTTTATTTTTTATTTTTTTTGCAGTTTTTGGCGGGAGCTGGGTTTGAACCCGCCACCTTCGGCATATGGGGCCAGCGCCCTACCCCTTTGAGCCACAGGCACTGCCCCCCACTTACTTATTTTTAAAAAATTTTATCCCTAAAGGAATTAGGTGATTTTTTTTTTTTTTTTGCACAGCTTCCCACAGTCTGGATTTTGGTGATTTCATCCCAGAGTATTTTTTATTATGCTACTCTAACCTCTGTATTTCCTGAAAATGGGTAATTAGGAGATCAAAGATTTTTTTTTTTATTTGCCCATTTTGCGGGGAGGCAAGACTGTGTCACAGTGATGGGTTCGTCTGTCAGGGGATGCATACCGCCTTTTCATCTCTCTTTAATAGCTGGTGATGACGTTACCCGTATCTATTCAGTCTTAGGGGCTGCCAAAGGGTGATGCTTCTGTTTCTGTCCATTCCTTCTTTAGCTCTAATCCAAAAATCCAAAATGCTCCAAAGTCTGCAACTTTTTGAGCATTGTCATGTTATCATACCTAGAAAATTCCCCACATAAGTATTTGACACAAAGTTTTTCTTCACGCACAAAGTTATTAAAAAGGCATAAAATTATCTTCAGGCTATGTGAGTAAGATATATATAAGACATAAATGAATTTCATGTTTATACTTGGGTCCTGTCTCAGGATATCTCATTGAGTATATGTAAATATTCAAAAATCCACAATCTGAAACACTTCTGATCCCAAGCATTTGAGGTACGGATACTCCACCTATATCAGGAATGGTTCTTTGCAGTGAAACTTTTCATTAACTAGTATAGTTGGTTATCCCTTAAGTATGTTGTATCAAGAGGCAAGATGAGGCAGTTTTTCTTTTTCTTTCTTTCTTTTTTTTTTGAGATAGAATCTTACTCTGTCACCCTGGTTAGAGTGCTGTGGCATCATAGCTTACAGCAGCCTCAAACTCTTGGGCTCCAGCAATCCTCTTTCTGCAGCCTCTCGAGGAGCTGGGACCACAGGTGCCTGCCACCACGCCCAGGTATTCCTTAGATACCAACCTGTATCTGTTGCATAGGTTTCTATTTTTAGTAGAGACCCAGTCCTGCTCTTGTTCAGGCTGATCTCAAACTCCTGAGCTTATCAGGGGTCCTCAAACTACGGCACGCGGGCCACATGCGGTGGTGTGATTGTATTTATTCCCATTTTGTTTTTTTTACTTCAAAATAAGGTACGTGCAGTGTGCATAGAAATTTGTTCATAGTTTTTTTTAAAACTATAGTCTGGTCCTCCAACAGTCTGAGGGATAGTGAACTGACCCCCTATTTAAAAAGTTTGAGGACCCCTGGAGATAGTCTATCCACCTCGGCCTCTCAAAGTGTTAGGTTTACAGGCTTGAGCCACTGTGCCTGGTAAGGCAGTTTTTCAATAAGGGGAGACCTTCAGTCTTTCAGAGACAACTTTCTAAAAAGCATCATTATGAACTCACAAATGTGGTTGGCTTCCTCCCTGTCTCGTGGAGGTTCTTTCAGGTGGACTCGGAAGTTTCTCTGACATGTCCCTAGGAATCTGTTACTGGCTTGGCTGCTGTCAGGTTCCCAGCTCACCTTGTGCATTTTCTGCCCTGGGTCTGGTTTCAGCCACGCCTTCCTAGAACCCTGATGTTTGCAGACCACAGCCTAGGGGCTATAGGTGCCTGTTTTCTATTGTTTCTAGGCCTTTGCCATAGGCAGTGCTGGAAAGTATGTCTTTTTTTAAAGCTACTCTGCAGCAAGGTCATCTTGATAGAACCAGTCCATCAGCATACCTTTCAACCACACTGAAAATCTTACTTCTCTACCACCCAACATCATTCTTCCTTTGATTCATCCCACAGTATGGAGAACAGAAAAAGAAAACCAAAACTCCTTTTCCCACAATGTAATTACTGGAAAAAGTTGGATGGTTTGTGGTTCTTTTTGTCCTGTGGGTATTAGGGATATACAGTCAAATTACTCTGTTTTTAAGTCACTTGGAATAGTTCCTCTCAGTGTGGTCATGCCACCAACTGGGTGTACGGTCAGATTGGTTTTATTTTACTTTCAATTTTTGGAAATTGCTTTAGTTTATTTTTTATGACATAAATATTTATAAGGTTCCAAGGCAGATAGGTAAGCAAGCTAGAATAAAAGAGGTTTGGTTTACCTCCTGCTTCACCCTTCCCACAGGTAAACTTTATTTTTATGGTTTATTCTTTCATTTTTAAATAAAACATATTAACAAATGATGCAAACATTTGTATCTCCCTCCTTTTTGGCTGTATGGTAGGGTACTTTTCTTTACACTGGTTTTTTAATTTAATATATTATGGGGATTGCTTCGTGGTGTAACCGAGGTCTTCCTTCATTTTTAAAGCTCCGTGCTACTCTAAGGTGTGGAGATAAACATAGTTCGTTCCACCTGAGGGTTGGCATTCGGGATTTTTCTCGTCTTGGGCTATGAGTGGGGACTCACCGTTGTGTGCATGTGTTTTCAGTGTATCAGTGAGAAAGATTTCCAGAGGCGAGATTGCCAAGTCAGTGTGTAAATGCAGGGTTACCACATTCCTCTCCATAAAGGTTGCACCATTTTGTTTCTCTCCAGTGACATGTGACAGTGCCTGTGTCACCTCAGCTTTGCCCACAGAGCATGTTGTCCCAACTTGTGTGGTTTTGACAGCCTGTAACTTGTGTAGTTTCTCAAAACTACTTGAGAAATGGTTTGCCAATGTAGTTTTAATTCGCATTTCCATTATGCACAGGTTGAACGTTTTTCATAGGTTTAAGAGTCATTTGTGTTTCTTTGATGGGGATTATCTATTCTTTAGCCTTTTTAAAAGTATTCCTTAGATACCAGCCTGTATCTGTTACATAGGTTTCACGTATTTATTTCCAGTTTTCACCAGACAAAAGGTTTTCTGGATATTTCTATGTAATCAAGTATATCAGCCTTTTAAGTTATTGCTTCTTGATTTTTGAGTTGCAGTTAGGAGCTGTTCCCCCATCTTCTGCGTTAATGACAGAATCATCTGTGTTTTCTGCTTGTATTTGCATGATTAACATGTCTTTCTTTCTTTTTTTTTTTTTTTTCTTTTTGAGACAGAGTCTCACTATGTCACCCTCGGTAGAGTGCTGTGGTGTCACAGCTCACAGCAACGTCAAACTCTTGGGTTTAAGCGATTCACTTGCGTCAGCCTCCCAAGCAGCTGGGAATACAGGCGCCCACCACAACACATGGCTAATTTTTGTTGCAGTGGTCTTTGTCGTTTAGCTGGCCCGGGCCAGATTTGAATCCGCCAGCCTCGGGTATGTGGCTGGCGCAGTAACCACTGTGCTACGGGTGCCAAGCCATGATTAACTTTTCTTACAGTGAAGAGTATAAAGAATAGATTTAATTTTATCTTTTTTTATGTGGCTATCCAGTTATCCCAACCAACTAAAGAGTCCATTTTTCTCCTCACTGATGTAGGTGACTCTCTTTAATACACACAGATTTCCTCGTGCCCTTCGTCTGTCTGTGGATTTTCTGTTAGGTTCCATCTGTTCACTTGCCTGTTCATGTGCCATACCCGTTTTAGTTATAACAACTTCATAGTGTAAATATTTGACATCAGTATCCCTTTGTTGGTTGTAGTGTTAAGATCGAAGGGAAATGATAGTTATATTTAGGATGGATTTTCCTCACAGCTTACTGTCTCAACTACCTGAGTATCGTGCTAAATGAACTAACCTTTTTAATTGTTCTGCTTGTAACTGGTATGATTATAAGCAAATCGAAAGGTCACTTGTATATAAAGTTTCTTATACATTACCTGTGGACAGTGTAGTAACCACCACCACCATCTTCATATAGCTTAGAAAGGAATAGTTCAGGGCGACGCCTGTGGCTCAGTCAGTAGGGCGCCGGCCCCATATACCAAGGGTGGCGGGTTCAAACCCAGCCCCGGCTGAACTGCAACCAAAAAATAGCTGGGCATTGTAGCGGGCGCCTGTAGTCCCAGCTACTCGGGAGGCTGAGGCAAGAGAATCGCTTAAGCCCAGGAGTTGGACGTTGCTGTGAGCTGTGTGATGCCATGGCACTCTACTGAGGGTGATAAAGTGAGACTCTGTCTCTACAAAAAAAAAAAAAAAAAAAGAAAGGAATAGTTCAAAAGAATTACTATAATGGATGTAAGTGCACCTTTAAACATAAAAGCTGGATATTTTCATTTTCCTTGCTGCTGGTCTCCCTGAATATAACTTGCGGACATTCCCATGTAATAAGAAATTGCTCTCAACTTTTTGCCAAGCAATAGTTGGTTAGAATTTTCATAATACAATTGATTAGTGTGACTTTAAACTTCATCTTGTGATAATGCTTCTTGAAGAAGACAAATAGCTCAGCTGTTCTTCACTTCATGTGGTCCCGTCCCCCCCCCCACGCCCCCAGCTTAGATAAGCATGTAGACTCACCCTTAGAGGGTGCACAGTTGGAAAAGATGTTTTGGGAGATGCACCACTCACACATCTGTGTCGTCGGCATTTTGACAGCACTTGCACCCGTGCCCAGCACAGAAGCAGTACCGGGGCCAGAGTAGGTCACTGTCCCCTCTGTTCCCAGGTGGGTGTGTGGGCTCCTCCTGCTTGTCCTGGACTCATTTTTTTTTTTTTTTTAATTTGGCTTAAGCACAGAAATTTATTTTTTTGAAGTTCTGGTGGCTGGAAGTGTGAGATCAGTCTGTCAGCATGGTCAGGTTTATAGTGAGGGCTTCTCCCATAGCCCTCCCTTGGTACATTGAGGGGGGCAGGAAGAAAGACAGAGAGAGAGATCTTCTTCTTTTTCTTTCATTTTTTATATTTCACATTAATGTGAGGGTACAGACGGTTAGGTTACATTGTTTGCATTTGTTAGGTAAAGTCCAAGTCATAATTTATCCCTTCACTCAGGAGGTGTGCTGTATACCCCTACATAGTGCCCGTTTGGTGGGAGCTTATTAAGCCCCCTCCTGTCTCCCTCTCCGCTCTCCCCCTACCCCTTCTCACTTCCCCTCTTCCTTCCCTTCTCCCTTCTCTCTCTCCTCCCTCCCTCCTCCCCCACCTGCTCTACTTGAATTTAATGGTGTTTTTCTCTTGCGTGGGGGTGCTGTAGTTCATTTATTCAGTTATGTTAGTATTGGGTACCTTGGATGCTCTTATCTTGGACACTTGTGATACTTACTATCACAAGTAAAGAATTCTTTTGATACTTTATTTAGGAAGATATTCTCCAGCTCCATCCAGGTAAATACAAAACATGTAACGTCTCCATCTTTCTTTTTTTCTTTTCTTTTTTTTTTTTTTGAGACAGAGTCTCACTTTCTCACCCTCTGTAGAGTACTGTGGTATCATAGCTCACAGCAACCTCAAATCTTGGGCTCAAACCATTCTTTTGCCTCAGCCTCCCAAGTAGCTGGGACCACAGGAGCCCACCACCACCCCTGGCTATTTTTAGAGACAGGGTCTCGCTCTGGCTCAGGCTGGTCTTCGTCTCAAACCTGTAAGCTCAGGCAATTCACCCACCTCAGCCTCCTAGAGTGCTAGGATTACAAGCGGGAGCCACCATGCCCGGCCACATCTCCATCTTTCTTTACGGCTGAACAGTATTCCATGGTATACATATACCATAGTTTATTTATCCATCTGTGAGTTGAGGGATACTTGGGTTCTTTTCACATCTTGGCAATTACAAATTGAGCTGTTATAAACATTCTAGAACAGATGTCCTTATGGTAAAATGATTTTTTTTCTTCTGGGTAGATAACCTGGCAATGAGATAGCAGGATCAAATGGAAGGTTTACTTTTAGCTCTTGGAGGATTCTCCACATTTCCAAAATGGCTGCAGTAGTTTTCAATCCCACGGGCAGTGTATAAGTGTTTCCTTCTCTGCACACCCAGGCCAGTGCCTGCAGCTTCGGGGCTTTGTGATGTAGGCTGTGGACTCCCTGTTTGCCAGTTACTGTGTTCTCTTTTATTCCAGTGAAATCTTCACTTTTCCTTTCATGCAGGCACCTTTGTTCTTGACCTCTGGTTTTTGCCCTTTTCAATTCAAGAATATTAGTTGCGGCCTCTGTGCTGTACAGTTAAACTTTAAGTAGGTAAATGCAGTGACCCTGTTTAATTCCAGGATGAGGCTAACAACGCTATTGGTGTCCATGTGACCCTGAGAGTTGTGCTGTGCAGAGCATTTTATTTGACCTGAAATTCAGCAGAATCCTCAGGATTGCTCTATACTTCTCTTTCCGCCAGTGTGCCTTTTACGGAATGGCTGGGTGGAGGCGGCACGCACAGCACCAGTGCCTGGGATTTGCTCTTCTCTTCCTTGGGGCTCTCTGTAGCCGGCTGTTTGTAAGCACACAGAACACTGGAGACAGTGCTGATTGATTATCTCCTCCCAGGCTCAGTCTTCGTTCAGATTCTTAATGTGTTCCACAGCATCAGACTCACCCTTCTTTCCTTAGGCAGTTTTTGGATTCTATTTGAATACTTTGGTGTTGGATTAATTAAAACTTTACATCCTCTATGTTACTATAAAACATTGGAAATTCCAAACTCTGTACCTTGGTTTATGTGATTGTCCCTCCTCTGGAACAGAGCCAGATGGTCCTATTATTTGGTCTTACCTTTTAGATCTTGGGCATCTTGGTATTTTTTTTTTTTTTTTTATTGCTGTATTTCCGTTGAGCTTGTTGACGTCTCTGCTCAGCATGCCTCTTAGCTCTGGAATACATGCCAAAAAAACCCCAAATGCTCTGAGCAACCTCATGAACTGTCCTTGGGAAACCCCCTCATTTTGTCTTTTATTCTGTGGTGGCTTCTTGTTTGTTCCATAGAGTAATGTGCCTTGCTCAGGAAGAATACTGTTATCTTCCAAGAAAACATTTGAACTCCCATCTCCCCTCTTCTAGAAGTCTGCGACCCCCCAGTTTACTAGGCACACACACGGCCTCCTATGCAGCCCTGTACCCTCGTTCCTTGTTGTGCTTTAGGCCAGCCCAGTGCTGCTGGTCCTTGTGGCGAACACCCCTGTGCTGGCCTTTGACTCACCCTCTCCTTGGCTTCCCAGAAGGCAGGTGCCAGGTTCCCTGGATTCACCTCTGAATGTTTTCCCAGCCCTTCTCTTGTAGCTCTGGCTGCCTCCTTCCCTGTGTCTCTCCTCCCTCTCTGTTGTTTGTGGTAGAAACCATTTGTCCATTGCAGCAGCATCTAAACATCTGGGGGCTACAGCATACTATTTTCAAAGATGTTTCATGTCAGCTACTTTGAAAACTAAGTTAAAGTGGATTGACTCTACTTGGTGAATCTATTAACTCAGGTAAACCCCAGTCTCCTCGGTGAACTTTATGTATTAAATAGGTGAGCTGACATTCAATATAGAAGTTGTTATTATTATTTTTTTTTTGTAGAGACAAAGTCTCACTTTATGGCCCTTGGTAGAGTGCCGTGGCTTCACACAGCTCACAGCAACCTCCAACTCCTGGGCTTAAGCGATTCTCTTGCCTCAGCCTCCCGAGTAGCTGGGACTACAGGCGCCCGCCACAACCCCCAGCTATTTTTTTTTTGGTTGCAGTTCAGCCGGGGCCGGGTTTGAAGCCGCCACCCTCGGTATATGGGGCCGGCACCTTACCGACTGAGCCACAGGCGCTGCCCTTAACCCCATTTTTAATTGGAGGTAAATGTCAGATACGCATTCTGGGTAAGGAAGGTAGTTCTTTTCACAAAAATGAAGTCACACATATAGCGTATTATATTGTCTTTCCTTTCTTGAAATGTAAGACTGTACAGGGAAACTGCAGAGGGGTGTTCCACATCCAGAAATATCTACATAAAAAGGATACCATAATTCTTTGAAAGCCACCTAACTCTTTCTTCTTGTTTCCATAGGCATGTTTGCCACAGTTGCTGGGATTTCCCAGCGTGCCCCTGTGCACTGGTCAGAGAACGTGATTGGGGCAGCTGTTTCCTTTCCGTATGTCATAGCGCTCGATGACGAATTCATCACAGTTCATAGCATGTTGGATCAGCAGCAAAAGCAGACCCTGCCCTTTAAGGAAGGCCACATCCTGCAGGACTTTGAAGGTACTTGTTTATGTAGGAATCATAACAAAACTTACTTATCAACCCTTTTTATGATATTTCTTTAGTAAATATTACTAAGGGCCTCCTGGGGCTTGGGCCTTGGGCTGAGCGTAGCAGGTGCACAAATGACTCTGACCCTCTGTGAGTGTTCAGTGTGACTGTACGGCACGGTGTATTTGGAGGGCCCGTGTAAACTGAGGCTGCAGCAGACCAGGGCAGTCAGGGAGGGACTTTGTCTTCTGTGTAATGATGAGCTAAGTGAAGGATTTATTTTGAGCATTTTCACACATACAGAGAAAAAAGAAAGCAAACCACCATAAGCCTTTTTTTGCTAAATTTAACACATATTAACGTTTTGCTGAGCCATTTGAAAGTCAGTGGAAGATAGCATGACTTTTTATTTTATTTTATTTTATTTTTGAGACAGAGTCTTTCTCTGTTGCTCATCTAGAGTGCAGTGGTGTTGTCATAGCTCACTGCAATCTCAAACTCCTGGGCTCAAGCAATCCTTCTGCCTCTGTCTTGTGAGTAGCTGGGACTACAGGCATCTGCCACCACGTCCAGCTAATTTTTTTCATTTTAGTAAAGATAGGGTCTCAGTCTTGCTCAGACTGGTCTCAAACTCCTGACCTCAAATGATTTACCCATCTTGGCCTCCCAAAGTGCTGGGATTATAGGCATGAGCCATCGCCTGGCATCATCATGACATTCAATCCCAAAATAACTGTAACATGCATCTCCTAAGAATAGGGCATTTTCCTATGAAACCACAATGCCATTTTCACACTTAGGAAAATCAACATTAATTCTCATGTCCTGCCTATATCCAGATTTCCTTAGCTGTCTTCAGAATGCCTTTCATCGTATCTTCTTCCAGCCAGGAACTAATCGAGATTTATGCATTGCTTGTGCCATTTGAGGGTTTTAGTTCATGAAACATTGCCCTTCCTGTGTCAGGCATGGTCTTGGCTGCTGGGGAGATTCTAAGACACACAAGCCGCACTGTTCCCGTAGGTGGCTCAGATTCCAGGTAGGGCACTGACGCACGTCTTGGAGCGGCCTGTGGAGCTGTGTTAGGGTGCTGTGCATGCTGAGTGGTGGAGGTGGGGGCAGGGTGTTAGGGACACATACAGGAGGATGATGTCACCTGTCTTGGGTGGGAATAGAGAGGCCTCCTGGAAAAGGTGACACCAGGCAGTGGAGGGACAGAATGAGTCTGAGAAAAGCCACTTTAGTTGTGGTACAGAAGACAGAAAAGATCAATTAATTGCTTCCTGTGAACAGACAAGTGCTCAGCTGAACATTTCTTCAGAAGAGAGCAAAATTTAATTTGAAAGCTTGGTAGTAGGAGCTAGTCTTGGATTACAGTTCTAACTCCTCACAGACTACCTGGGCAAGGTCTCACAGGTTAAATGAGGACAGCAGTGTTGGCCATGGGTGGGACGATTAATACGTAATGGCAAGATTTGGACATATTTAGGTGGTAGTTGAGTATGAAATACCTCATGGTTCAAAATACTGCGTTAAAATCTTCATCTTATATAAACTAAATCAGGGGCAAATGATTTTTAAAAAGTGTTATATGAGGCATATTATAATTTCTATTGATAATGTTCTCTGATTGAACTCTGCAACTTCATTGGACTCTATATTATGTATCTACTTAAAAATTTCCAGCACTTTTGAACAGAAAAAGGCAAAAAAGCAGATGTTATTCTTTGGAAATGTTGTATTAATATTAAGAGATTGCCCTGGCTGAGTGTGGTGGCTCATGTATGTAATTCTAGCACTCTAGGAAGTGAGGTAAGAGGATTGCTTGTAGTTAGGAGTTTGAGATAAGCCTGAGCAAGATTGACACCCTGTCTCTACTAAAAATAGAAAAAAAAAAAAAATAGCAGAATGATGTGGTGGGTGCCTGGAGTCCCAGCTACTCGGGAGGTTAAAACAGAAGGATTGCTTGAGCCCAGGAACTTAAGGTTGCAGTGAGTTATGATGATGCCACTGCACTCAGCCTAGGGTGACAGAACCTGGGGTGACAGAGCCTAGGGTGACAGAGCAAGTCTTTTTCTCAAAGGAAAAAAAAAGAGTTCTTTTCTAACAATTGATAGTGTGGGAAGAAGCACATTTCTAAATTCTGTAGAGATTCTATTGAGAAGACTGAGGAAATTGATCAGCAAGTCAGGTAATAATCTAATTTGGGGAAAGCAGTGTGTTTTCTTGCAGGCAGTCTGTTTTTTCCCTTTCCAACAATGTTGAATTTCTTCCCAGGAAGAGTGATTGTTGCCACAAGTAAAGGAGTTTACATCTTGGTTCCATTACCTCTGGAAAAACAAATACAGGATCTTCTAGCAAACCGTAGAGTGGAAGAGGCTTTGGTTTTAGCCAAAGGGGCCCGGAGGAACATTCCAAAAGAGAAATTTCAGGTTTGTAATTAAGTGGTTACAAGAAAGCATGCCTGTAAGCCACCAGTTAGAAAACATTTGGCTTTAACTAACATGCATTGGCCCTTCCTGTATACCAGACTGTACACATCGCCTTTGTATCTGCTGTTTAATTTTTTTTAACAAATCCATATTGGATAGATAAGGAAACAGGCTGCAGAGCAGTCACACAGCTGGACTATTGAGATATAGCTAACGGTGGAGAAGTCCGGTTCTAAACTTCTGACTTAATTCGGCTGCTTTACACACTGGGTTGTATTTTTAATCAACTCTCTTCTTCATTGGGCCTTCAGAGAGGAATCAAGTACATGGTGCTTATAAACCAAAAGAGTTCTTTTTCTCTGAATTTATATTTTATATTTGTTGAGATGGGGTTGAATTAAAGTTTAGATTTTTTATCATCTATAGTTTTGCTAGTCATATTGATGAAGTACCTAATATTGCAAGAACTTGTCTTAACTGATTTCCATAGGAGAAAAATTTTAATGCACTTAAGAGACACTAATTTTAGATATAATTGGTACGACAAATGTAACTGATATAAATCAAGTTTCCTAAAAGGTATCACTTTATCTGTTGTTAGTTGTTCAAGTTACTTTATGTATTTGAGGGTAATAAACCTAATATCTATGTGTGTGTGTGTGGGGGGGGGTTGCATGCTTCATATGACTATCAAAGTTGTAATCAAAAGTTCTCAAGAATTAATAATATCGGTCAGATTTTATACCTGACAGTGTGATCCTTGTGGATAAAATGCTCTTTGGCCTCAGGTACTTTATGCAGCAAAGGATAGATTCTGAAAGTGAAAGAAGACAAAGTGTGTGATTGATGGTTATGGGCTAGGATGGAGAACATTTTTCTTCATTCAAACATTGACAAACTTTTCGTCTTTGTCGCTGGCTTGGAAGTGAGACTGATCTCTTAGCGTTCAGCAGGGGGCAGCAAAAGCAAAAGGAAGAAAGCTTCTGTTTGTTCAGGGCCAGATGCTGTGCTCAGCACTTGTATAATGTTAGGTCTGCAGTGAGCCAGGTAGGGCAGGACACAGGGTGGGAGTTGGGTGGCCGGTCTGAGGCTGGTCTGAGGCTGACCGCCACGGCACTTGCTCTTGGTCGCTGCTCCCCTCCACCTCCCCCGGCAAGGTGTCCTCCAGGGAGGTGCTGGAGTCCAGAGGGGCCCTGCCCAGGTTCTCACTGCTGCTGGGAGTGGGGGCCTCCCCTCCTTGCACACACAACTTGTTCACACTTTAAATGCATAATGTTCTCTTTACAGAGCCTTTCAATGCTCTTTACCACAGTTTTTGCTTTTTTTCCTCCTCTACTCTTTCTGCCAAGAGTAGAGAGTATCCTACTTATATCCAGTTCTGGAAATAAGTCCTTAGAATTATCTCAAATTCAGCCTTTATTCTCAGTTCCCACTGTCACTGCTGGTGTTCAGACCTTTCTCTCCTGTACTTTGCCTGCATTATTTTAACAACTCCGTTTGTATGCGTTTGCACTCTGTCTGCCAGGTAACTGTGGGAATGATCATCTTTCTCAAAGACAGACCAAATCCTTTGCTCAGAACACTTGATTAGGTGCCTCCTTGCCCAGGCGAAGTCTTTGAACTGCATCATAACTTGGCTCCACCCACTTCTTTGGTCATCTTGTCGCATCTCACTCCCTCTGTGACTTTTATGCCTAAATTCTACATTCCTGCTTCAAAGTATGGAGAACAAAGAAAACAAATAATTATCGAGCCCTCTGCAAGGGCTTTAAATGCTCTTCAAGGCATTTAAAGACATTTGTTTTATACCTGGTATCCTCATTTTATAGATAAGATCCTGAAGACATGGCAGCCCAGATCAGATTGTGGCATACAGCTAGTCACGCCAGGGCCATCCCTCTCTGGTGGGCTCTTTGCCCTCCGCCCTCAACCCCCATTTCTGGAACCTGCCCTGCACCTTCATACACTTCTCCAACCTCCCATCGCTCTTCAGTTGTTATTTGTCCTATTTCCTATCACTATAATGTACTTCTGTACTCAATAAAATGCTGTCTCAATACCTTGCTTAAGTATGTTCTCTTCACTAAGCCTTTCCTCTCCTCTGGGGAGATCTAAGGACTCCTTCCCCTGTGCTTCCGCAAGTGCATGAGCATTGAGCTCACTGCCCACGTTACTTATCAGTTCACTCCTCAGCCCCATGCTTTTTCCTCCCCTGGCTGGTGGGTGGGCTTTAGCTCTTTGTATACAAAGAAGGGGATGACTGGGTAGTTGCAGCTTTGAGTTGGTCCTCCTGCAGAACCACAGGGGAACAATAACACGGTATTGACCAAAGAGGTTAGAAATAACATTTCTTGGATGTATGTGTGTTTTTAAGGAATGGATGCCGCTCATATGTTTAGGTGTGTTACTTATTTTAATTTTAAGGTACTTGTGGCCGTAAGCTAAACCTTAGGCTTGGAGAAGCTGGAAGGGAGAGGAGAGGCTCCTTCACCGTTCTGCTCCTTTCCCTTCATTTAAAGCAAGGACTAGTTTTGCTTCACTGAATTCTGGGTTGGCAGAGCGTTAACATGTTTAGCTACAGGCCTTAAATCATATTAAGGTTTAGGCTGCTTTAAAGAGAAAAACAGTAAGGCTGGGTGTGGTGGCTGACACCTGTAGTCCCAGCACTTTAGGAAGCTGACACTGGACGTTGCTTGAGCCTAGGAGTTTAAGGGCAGCCTGAGCAACATAGCCTGACCCTGTCTCAATAAAAATGAAAACATTAGCTGGGTATAGTGGTGCATGCCTGTCGTCTCAGCTACTAGGGAGGCTGAGCCAGGACAGGAGTTGTCAGTTGTGGTGAGCTGTGATTGCTTCACTGCACTCCAGCCTGGGTGACAAAGCGACACCCTATCTCAAATAAACAGTAAGGAGACATTAGCTTTATAGACAGGTTTGTGTCACACATAAAAAGTTATTTGATTTGTATCGTGTCATGTGGATAGTGTTTATATGTAAGCTTCAATTCTGATAGATTTTTTTCTACATTACATCTCAAAACATTCCAGTATGTACCTTTAAAAGCTAAGAGGCTCCCTTTAAATCACCACGGTATATAGCTTTCCTACTCAATGCCAATTCCTTTAAGAGGTGAAAGTCTGGCCAGTGCTGTTTTTCCCCAGTTGTCTTATAAATGTTCTTTGCTTTTTTTTTTTTTTTTTTTATCCTTAGGAAGAATCCCACTAGACTATACACTCAAATGACTGTTTTTTTTTTTTTTTTTTTTTTTATTAAACCATAGCTGTGTACATTAGTATGATCATGGGGCACCATACACTTGGTTCATATATCATTTGACACATTTTCATCACATTAGTTAACATAGCTTTTGTAGCATTTTCTTAGTTATTTTGCTAAGACCTTTACATTCCACATTTACTAGGATTCACATATACCCTTGTAAGATGCACCGCAGGTGTAATCCCATTAGTCCCCCTTCTTCCGCCTCCCTCCCCCCTCCCTCCCCTCCCTTTCCCCTTTCTCCCTA
Organism: Nycticebus coucang; assembly: GCF_027406575.1. Lineage (NCBI taxonomy): Eukaryota > Metazoa > Chordata > Mammalia > Primates > Lorisidae > Nycticebus > Nycticebus coucang. The sequence continues at coordinate 99,831,287 of NC_069783.1, read as the reverse complement.
TTCTTAGGTTATAACTGGGATATAGCTTTCACGTGAAGGTCCTACATTAGTTTCATAATAAGGGTGAGTACATTGGGTACTTTTTCTTCCATTCTTGAGACACTTTACTAAGAAGAATATGTTCCAGCTCCATCCATGTAAACATGAAAGAGGTAAAGTCTCCATCTTTCTTTAAGGCTGCATAATATTCCATGGTGTACATATACCACAATTTATTGATCCATTCGTGGATCGATGGGCACTTGGGCTTTTTCCATGACTTAGCAATTATGAATAGGGCTGCAATAAATATTCTGATACAAATATCTTTGTTATGGTGTGATTTTTGGTCTTCTGGGTATATGCCCAGTAGGGGGATTACAGGATTGAATGGCAGATCTATTTTTAGATCTTTAAGTGTTCTCCATATCTCTTTCCAAAAGGAATGTATTAATTTGCATTCCCACCAGCAGTGCAAAAGTGTTCCCTTTTCTCCACATCCACGCCAACATCTCTGGTCTTGGGATTTTGTGATATAGGCTAGTCCCACTGGAGTTAGATGATATCTCAAAGTAGTTTTGATTTGCATTTCTCTGATGATTAAAGATGATGAGCATTTTTTCGTATGTCTGAAGACCATGCGCCTTTCTTCTTCAGAGAAGTTTCTCTTCAAGTCCCTTGCCCAGCCTGCAATGGGATCCCTTGTTCTTTTCTTGCTAATGCGTTTCAGTTCTCTGTGGATTCTGGTTATTAAACCCTTGTCGGAGACATAACCTGCAAATATCTTCTCCCATTCTGAAGGCTGTTTGCTTGCTTTACTTACTGTGTTCTTGGCTGTGCAGAAGCTTTTTAGTTTGATCAAGTCCCAATAGTGTATTTTTGAAGCAGCTTCAATTGCCCGGGGGGTCTTTCTCATAAAAAACTCACCCAACCCAATTTCTTCAAGGGTTTTCCCTACACTCTCTTCTAGTATTTTTATAGTTTCATGTCTTAGGTTTAAATCTTTAATCCAGTGAGAGTCTATCTTGGTTAATAGTGAGAGGTGTGGGTCCAGTTTCAGTCTTCTACAGGTTGCCAGCCAGTTCACCCAGCACCATTTGTTAAATAGGGAATCTTTTCCCCACTGAATGTTTTTAATTGGCTTGTCAAAGATTAAATACCGGTAAGTAGCTGGATTCATCTCTTGGTTCTCTATTCTGTTCCAGACGTCTACTTCTCTGTTTTTGTGCCAGTACCATGCTGTTTTGATCACTATCGATTTGTAGTATAGTCTGAGGTCTGGTAGCGTGATTCCTCCTGCTTTGTTTTTATTTTTGAGTAATGTCTTGGCTACTCGAGGTTTTTTTCTGATTCCATATAAAACAAAGAATTATTTTTTCAAGATCTTTAAAGTATGACAGTGGAGCTTTAATGGGGATTGCGTTGAAATTATATATTGCTTTGGGTAGTATGGACATTTTAACAATGTTGATTCTTCCCAACCATGAACATGGTATATTTTTCCATTTGTTAACATTCTCAGCTATCTCTTTTCTTAGAGTTTCATTCTCCTTATATAGATCTTTCACATCCTTTGTTAGATAAACTCCCAAGTATTTCATCTTCTTTGGCACTACTGTGAATGGGATAGAGTCCTTAATTGTTTTTTCAACTTGACTATTGTTGGTATATATAAAGGCTACCGATTTATGAATGTTGATTTTGTAACCTGAGACACTGCTGTATTCCTTAATCACTTCTAAGAGTTTTGTAGTAGAGTCCCTAGTATTTTCCAGATATACAATCATATCATCTGCGAAGAGTGAAAGTTTGATCTCTTCTGACCCTATGTGGATACCCTTGATCGCCTTTTCTTCCCTAATTGCGGTGGCTAAAACTTCCATTACAATGTTAAAGAGCAATGGAGACAATGGGCAGCCTTGTCTGGTTCCAGATCTAAGTGGAAATGATTCCAATTTAACTCCATTCAGTATGATATTGGCTGTGGGTTTGCTGTAGATGGCCTCTATCAGTTTAAGAAATGTCCCTTCTATACCAATTTTCTTAAGTGTTCTAATCATGAATGGATGTTGGATGTTATCAAAAGCTTTTTCTGCATCGATTGAGAGAATCATATGATCTTTGTTTTTTAATTTGTTTATGTGCTGAATTACATTTATAGATTTACGTATATTGAACCAGCCTTGAGACCCTGGGATAAAACCGACTTGGTCATGATGTATGATTTGTTTGATATGTTGCTGGATTCTGTTTGTTAGAATCTTGTTGAATATTTTTGCATCTATATTCATTAGTGATATTGGTCTATAATTTTCTTTTCTTGTTGGGTCTTTTCCTCAAATGACTGTTTTAAAGTCACTTTGGGATAGTCCTCCCCCGTGTGGTTCTGCTGCCAACTCTTACATATGTAGTTAGGTTCATTTGTTACATTGGACTTCCATTCTTGAGGGATTGCTTTTTAAAATTTAACTTGTTTTGTGATTATGCAATTTTTTTGAGACAGAGTCTCACTATGTCACCCTGGGTAGAGTGCAGTGGCATCACAGCTCACAGCAACCTCAAACTCTTGGACTTAAGCAAGTCTCTTGCCTCAGCCTCCCAAGTAGTTGGGACTGTAGGCTCCCACACAATACCCAGCTGTTTTTAGAGACCAAGTCTTGCTCTGGCTAAGGCTGGTCTCAAAGCTGTGAGCTCAGGCAATCCACCTGCCTCGGCCTCCCAGTGTGCTAGGATTACAGACTTGAGCCACCATGCCCAGCCTTATATAAAATGTTGAAATAATTCAAGAGTCAAATCAGCAAGACAAAGTACATTTGAAGAAGCTAGACTCTGTTTCTCTCCTTCACTCTGCTCACTTCTCTCCCCTTCTACTGTGTGGTCTGTCTATTTGCATCCCCCCCTTTCTCTCTCCCTCCCTCCTTACCTATGTTCTTTTGGTGTGTTGGTATTTTTTATTTTAATGGTTACCTTGGCAACATCAACTTAATAAAATTCCTTTGGTTTTCTCTTTTTTGGGAAAAGTTCCTTTTGTCTGTTGGTTCCCCACGGTCAGCCAGTTCTCTCTTCGTCACTCTGCCCTTCTTGTCCCTAGCATCTGCCCTTTGTTCCTCGCTAATACCTGGAAGGCAGTCAGCAAGCAGATCATCCCTTTAGCGCCATCTCCCCGTTCTCTCCAATTTCGGAGCACATGGGCTAGCCCACACTGTTCTGTCTCCTTTGTATTTATCAGATTCATTCCTGTAGGCAAATGCATGATGAATGCTCACCACCAAGCTCAGTGTCAATGTCTCTCCAGTCAATTTGGTTTTCTGAAACAATCCCCTGGTAGAGATGTCAAGATGGGAACATGGGAGCACTGTCTCCAAATTGGCAGTGACAGTTCATCTGCAGTGTTTTTATTAGAGGGCCATTTTGGTTGAATATAAAATCCTCAACTCACATTATCTTTCAGTGAGGAACTTAAACATATTCCACCATTATAAAGTGTTGTAGTCAAAAATCTGATGATGATCTGAATTTCTTTTCCTTGATGTGTCTTGATCTTATTGCTGGGGTGCCCAAACCATTCACATGTCTGTGAAGTCTCATTTCTCCACGTTGGCACACACGGCCGATTGGAGCCTTCCAAGTCCCCGCCTGCTTCCCTCTGCTGCCCTCACAGTGGATGCCCAGCTCTGGCTGGTGCTGGTGGCCACCTGGGGGCACCTGGCTGTCTTGGGCTCACAGCCCCTTTGCCCTCTTCTCCACTTGCTCACTTGCCCTCATGGGGATGTTGTGTTACAAATGCATCCGTGAGTTTTGGCGTTTGCTATCCAAGTTGTTGTTTTGCTTTTGTGTTTTTAATGATGCTACAATTAGCCATTTTACTATTTTTAAGTATGCATTTTAGTACACGGAAAGTCCTAAGTGCAGTCACATGGGCTGCCATCATCACTCCCCTGCTTCCCCTTCTCACTTCATCTTCCCGGACTGAAACTCTGTAGCCTTTAAACACTAAGGCCCCAATTCCCTTCCTGCAGCCCCTGACAACCACATTCTGTTTCTGTCTCTGTGAATTTGACTACTCCAGGGATCTCATGTGAGTGGAATCACATTTCTTCCTGTCCTTCTGCGACTGGTTTATTTCACTAAGTATTATACTGTCAAGGTTCCTCCATGTTAGCATATGTCAAAATGTTCTTTCTTTCTTTTTTTTTTTTTTTTTTTGAGACGGAGTCTTACTCTGGCCCTGCTTGGAGTACCATTGTGTCATCGTAGTTCACAGCAACCTCAAATCTTGGGTTTGAGTGATCCTCCTGCCTCTGCCTCTCAGAGTGCTAGGATTACAGGCGTGAGCCACTGCATTCCCCTACCAAAATGTTCTTTCTTTTTAGGACTGAATAATATTCCATCATATGTGTATGTTTTGTTTCTTTGTTCATTTGTCAATGGATTCTTGGGATGATTTTGGCTGTTGTGAATAATCCCACTTAAGAAACAATTGTTTCCTTTTTTAAAGGATACTACTGAGATTAAAAAGCATCAGCACTTCTTTAGCCACCTGAGGTTTTTGTGTGGCTTACACAACAAACGTTTATTTATGACAATTCTAGAGGCAGAGAAATCCAAGATCAAGGCACCTGCTTACTGGTTCATAGATGGCTGCCTTCTCTCTGTGTCTCCACATGGCAGAGAGGGCAGACAGGTGCTCTTGGGACTCTTTCATGGGCGCTATCCATTTGTGAGGTCACTGCCCTCATGACTTTATGTAATCCTAATTAACCTCCCAAGGACTGCATCTCCTGATACCTCCCTCCCTACCTACCACAGGGGGTAGAATTTCAATATATGTTTAAGAGGGCGGGGGGCACAGCATTCCCATCTTCCCAGATACATTGGTTATAGAACATTTTTAAATAAGTTATTTGAAAACCCAGAATCCATAAAGAAAAAATTAAAAAAATCAACACATACATACACATTCTCATATACATTATGCATGGATAAACTTACTATAAAAAAAAAAGGAAATAGCAAACTAGGAAGAGTGTCTGTAGTTTATAGCACAAAAAGAGCATTAATTTCTCTGATATGTGAAGAATCCTTAGAATATATAAGGGAAAGATCAATTTTCTAATATAAATGTGAATGTACATTTCATAGAAAATGAAATTATCTATCTTAAAAGTATATGAAAGGATGTTTTGTCTCCCATATAGAGATGTGTACGCTAAAAATACACTAATGCATTTTTCATTCATCAGATTGCCAGAGATCAAAGCAATATATATATTATATTATATTATATATTTATATATATATCGTATTGGTGATATATGTAATGGTCACTCTTGTGTGTCACTTGTCAGAGTATAAACTGATGCAGCCTCTGGAGGAGGCAATTTGAGAATACCTGTCAGCGTTACAGCTTTCAGTTCTGCACCTTGAAGTGTATTCTATAGTTCTGATTACCAAAATTAGAAATAACAAATGTAGACGACTCTGGCTCCTTCTTTGTTTATTAAAGATAAATTAAAGCAACAAAATCTGGAGGCCACCATTGGTGTGTGACTGGATGTATCCTTGTCCAGTGGGTGGGCATTGCAGGGCTGTGCAGCCAGGAAAAAAATCAAGGCCTTTAGTGCTTAATATATAGTGTTAAGGTGGAATAAGTTAAAAAAACAAAGCGCAGAGCACCAGGCACAGCATGCTACCACTCCGAAAACGGGGCAGAAGTATTTGCTCATCAGTACACAGTCTGTCTGTGCAAGGTTAGATGTGAGGTGAGTAGCACTGGTTACCTCTGGGGGCGTCTCTGGCTGGGGGGTCAGGAGTGAATCCCTCACTGTATCCCTTTTGAATGTTGGAAATTTGAGTTCGTGAATGTATTCCTTAGGGAGTTTTAATTTTAAAAAGTCCTGAAGAAAAAATATACTCATCAAATGACAAGTTTCTTTTTCTTCCTTAGTATTATATCTTTTCCTCAAAAAGTCACTAATGTTCTTTCCAAGAGCTTGGGCCTTTTTTTTTTTGTTTATTTATTTTGAGACAGTCTCACTCTGTTACCCACAGAGAGATGGTCTCAAAACAAAAAAAAGGAAACTTCCTACAGGGAGCTGGAACAACCACATGATGGCAGCATAGGCACCAACACTGTGACAAGAGCAGTTCCCAAATCAAGGCGCCTGGGACAGCTCCCGTAACTGTGGGCCAATGTAAAACGAGAGGGGAGGCCAGCATCAGGAATCAAGTGGAGTGATTTACCACAATTCAAAAAAGCAGTATTTTCTTTCAGGTCTGTAAAAACTTGGCAGGTCAAATGTGGACTCATACATGAGCTACAGGACGACACATAAGTGTCATTCTTTTTTTCTTTTTTTTAAGATAGAGTCTCACTCTGTCGCCTTGGGTAGAGTGCCGTGGCGTCATAACTCACAGCAACCTCAAACTCTTGGGCTCAAGTGATCCTCCTGCCTCAGCCTCCCTAGTAGCTGGGACTATAGGTACCCACCACCACACCCAGCTAATTTTTCTATTACTAGTAGGGTCTTGCTCTTGTTCAGGCTGGTCTCAGACTCCTGAGCTCAAGCAATTCAACTGTCTGGGCCCCACCAGAGTGCTGGGATTGCAGGCGTGAGCCACATCACCCTGCCTATAAACTTTTTTTAACACATGCTCCTTCTTGCCACCAACCACCTCATTGGCCCTTCATTCTCATTTTTTAAATTGACCACTTTTCCTGCTCTGTATTTGTCCTTTGCATGGCCTCCTTCCAAATCAAGGCATCCCAGTTTGTTTAACCAAATACTTCTTTAGGAATGGTAATCGGTATAGGGTGGGAAGATGACCCTGTATTAAAATGTTAAATTAATTGGGTTTCGTAACTGAAGGTGTTCTATTATGATTCCCTTAGATGGTATATATCATATATACTATATTTATTTTGGTGAATCCCCAGAAAGCAATATATAAACAGTACATCATTCTATATATGATATAGTTGTATATTTTATAATTACAGCATTTAAATGCATCTTTGCTCACATATTTCATATATCAACATTTACATATATAGGTATATATACATACATACGCACATTTGCAAACTTGAATTCAGTCAGGACAGATTGCCTTTTTAACAAGGAAAATGTCATGGCATTAATGTTCCACCTAATGTATTTTGGAAAAGGTGTTTAGTTTTGCCAGTAACTAAGAGGTATTTTTCAATAAGTAAAAAAAGAAAAAAAATTAAAGGTATAAATGTAATGAAAATTCTTTATCCCAATTTTTATTTAGAATGTTGTCTGTGCTTACTTTATAAGAATGGTACTTATATGTCATGTAGTGCAAGTTTTCTGGGTGTCACTGGGCGTCGTCGCACACATCTTGGTGGTCTGTGTCACATCAGGAGCGGGCTGTCCTCTGCGTGGTGGCAGCTGGTTTGTAATAACCGCGTTTGGCATTTTGCTTTCTCCAGGTCTCCAGCCCGTCTTGGGAGAGCGGGCCGGGCCCATCAGCCCTGTTGTCCTGGGTACAACTGAGCACGCTGGCAATGCTCAAATGCTCCTTTGAGTAATGAGATCCGAGCCTAACTAGACAAGTAGGCTTTTTTTGCCTTAGGAGAATCTCTTATTCACTTGAAAACTCCTAGAATAGTTTTTGTGCTGTCTTCATAGTCTAGTATCTCTGTTGTCTCCTTATACTCTTGTAAGGTGACCTACAGCTTCTTACTTTTCAGCCACAGCCCCCGGCGGCCCAGGAAAAGGGAGAGGCAGGGTGCTCGTGTTGTTCTTGGCCTTGGCATTGAATTAACATCATTCTGGTGTCTCTATCACACACACACACACACACACAGCTCCAGGGTAAACCTTATGCCATTGTATCTGCAGACTCATTTGGTTGTGGTTGTCATTTTTCTCAGAAAACCCTTTTTAAAGTTATGAGAAATATTCTTTACAAGAATGATACTTATGTTGGCTCGGTGCCAGCCACATAAACTGAGGCTGGCGGGTTTGAAAGGGGCCTGGGCCAGCTAAACAACAATGACAACTACAACAAAAAATAGCCTGCCATTATGGTAAACATCTATAGTCCCAGCTACTTGGGAGGCTGAGGCAGGAGGATCACTTGAGCCCAAGAGTTTGAGGTTGCTGTGAGTTATGACGCCACGGCACTCTACCCAAGGCGACAGAGTAAGACTGTGTCTTAAAAAAAAAAGAAGAAGAAAAACGAATGACACTTATGTGTCGTCCTGTAGCTCATGTATGAGTCCACATTTGACCTGCCAAGTTTTTACAGACCTGAAAGAAAATACTGCTTTTTTGAATTGTGGTAAATCACTCCACTTGATTCCTGATGCTGGCCTCCCCTCTCGTTTTACATTGGCCCACAGTTACGGGAGCTGTCCCAGGCGCCTTGATTTGGGAACTGCTCTTGTCACAGTGTTGGTGCCTATGCTGCCATCATGTGGTTGTTCCAGCTCCCTGTAGGAAGTTTCCTTTCTTTTTTTTGAGACAGTCTCTCTGTGGCCCCAGGCTAGAGTGCTATGGCCTCAGCCTAGCTCACAAGTTGAGACTCCTGAGCTCAAGTGATCCTCTTGCCTCAGCCTCCCGAGTAGCTGGGACTACAGGTCCCAGCCACAGCACACACGGCTTATTTTTATATTTTTAGTAGAGATGGGGTCTCATTCTCAGATTGGTCTCGAAATCCTAAGGTCAGGGGATATTCCTGCCTCAGCCTTCCAGAGTGCCCAACTGGAATATTCCTTTCAAAATCTGATTTTCTTCTACTCTTTTGATTAAAAAAGGATTTATCCACCTCCCCTTCAATACTCACAAAGATGCGGTAATAAAGCAACGCACTTGAAAAGATAATGGAAAAGGTTGAATCCTGGCATCAGTTAGGAATGTAAACTACATGTTCAGTCCAAAGAGGGACATTTATTGAGTGCTTACTGCATGCCAGGCATTGTTGTGAAGGCCATACAAGTGCACTCTCTCAATCCTCACACCTCCGAGGCAGGTGTGGTTATGCCCCTCCTGACAGAGGGGAAGATGCAGCGTGAGACCCCGAGGACCTTGTGCAGGGTCACACAGCTGAAACGGGCAGGGGCAGGACTCACAGCCCAGCATTCTGTTTCCAGAGTGTTTCGCTGAAGTCTAAACCACAGAAATAAGCAGCTTTCAGCTATTACCAAAGTTCAGTAAAGGAAAAAAATTTACTTGGAGGGGCTTTTTTTCTATTATTATAGTAAAATATATGGGACTTTTTACCACTTTAACTATGTTTAATTGTATAGTACAGTGGCATTAAGTGCATTCACGCTGTCCTGCAGCCAGCACCTCCACGCACCCCCAGAGCTGATCGTCTTCCCCAGCAGAAACTCTGTACTATTGAACCCTAGCTTCCGCCTGCCCCCAGCCCCTGGCAACCCCCACTCTACTTTCTGTATCTGAGAATCTGACTAGTCTAGGGACCACGTATCAGTGCAGCCATATGGTGTTTTTGCTTGTATTTTGGGTTTATTTCACTTAGCCTAATGTCCTGAGGGTTTGTCCAGGGTTATCATGTCTCAGAATTCCCTCCCTTTTTAAAGCCGAATATCATCCAATTTGTTGGAGGAGTTTGATGTTTCATCAGACAGTGCATGTTAAGGAGGATCCAGGAGACAAGCCACCCTGTGAATTTAGTGCTCAGAGAGCTGTTAAGGAGCCCTCATCTGATGTTTAACTTGGACAATACAACCTTGAAAACAGGTTTGGAAATCTTTAGCTTAGAATCTTCTATTTCATAAAAGTCCCAGTTCCCCAAATCACAAAAGTTGGAAATCTCAATTGAGAAATGTAATACTCATAACGTGGGTTTTAACTTCCCTTTCAACTTGCCTCCAGAGTCCATGCCGCCTCTTAAGCCTGGCTGAGGTACTGGCCCCCAGCCCTTTGTACAGAGTAGATACTGAGGGACTACTTAGTGGTCCATTTTGCTAATTTACTATCGTTGGTTATAGTAGGCAGTCTGGAGATGAGATGTCACCTTCAGAGAACCGAGAATTGGTCATACGCAGTCAAGTTTCTAATCAGGCATTTTTTGGTAAACTTCAGTGGTGTTCTCTCTATGTCATCCTTGGTCAGCACCCGTGGGGCTTGCGCACAGGATGAGAGAATCTCTTTGCATACTTCTTCCAAGTCTGCATGTAACATTCCTAGGCTAGAATGTACAAAACAGGCCCTTATTCTTGGAGACCTGGAGTGTTAGCAAAAGTAATTTTTATTTCCCTTTGGATAAGGGACGAGTAGGTGACATTTGAATCTTCCAAGCCATAACCAATACATTGCTGTTGAGCTGATTTCTCAACAACAAGCCTGGGTGTGATTGAGAATTCTTCTGCCACAGCTGATGAGTCCTTTTCATCCGTTTTGCTAAGGGGGTACCCTCTATTATTTCTGCTTTCAGAACGGGAACTGGCATTCTCAGACAACAGGACTTTGACCTGCTGCCATCTCCTTATTGTTGGGCGGCACAATGAGGTCGGTCTTTAGGTCAGAAACAACTGGTTTGGGGGGAAGAAAAAGACAGATGGTGAAAAGAGAAATGAAAGGTTTATAGCCTGCTTTTTCCTATATGTCTAGCGGAATTTTTGCTGGGGGTAGAGGGAGGAATTGTTGTGCCTTTGAGAGTGCTTTCAAGCTACTGCACAGTGAAAGCCTTTTGCAAGGTGATTGAGTGCACAGGGCCGCAGGGTGTAGGCCCTGCTGCCCCACTTCCCCGTGTCTTCAGTGGGCAGCAGCACTGCCGTGTGGAGGAATCAGTGAGTAGAAAGAACTGGGCTCTAGAATCAAAAAGATCTGGTTTTTAAATCATAGTTCAACCACTTGTCACGTTATTAAGTTGGGGCTAAAAACTTACCATCTCAGGGCAGAACTTTCTTATCTGTAAAATGATGACGGGGTGACAAAGAGGAGTTTCACGAAAATCGATTAGATAATTGGTCAGATCAATAAGCACCAATTACATGCCAGATACTAGGCTGGTGGTGTGGGGGTGCTAGGGGAGTGATGCATGCACTCCGCCTGCACGGGACTTATGGCTTGTCAGGTGGCGCGATGGTTTGGAAGGGAGAGCATCTTCACTTGTGAGGTGAGAAGGCCTGGGCTGTAGGGTGGCATCAGTAAGGACAGAGCAAAGAGACACGTCCAGGAGCTACTGCAAACCAGGGGTGCACAGAGCCTGAAACCAACCCTGTTGGACAGGGACGAGGTGGGATCAGAGACAGCACAGGACAAGTTCCTAAAGTGTGTCTTGCTTTTCCTGGATGTTATGAGAACGAAGAAGTGTGATGGAAATTTAGGCGGTAGTGGATTAAACAAAGATAACAGGGGCCTTTGTTGCAGGAACTTCAGATGTGATGTGTTAGTGTGGGTCATGCGTCACTAGGAGGAGACAGAGCATGCAGAATTTCCCCTAAGAAAGCCGATGTTTTTATGTATTTAGTTATTAAATGGGATCAGCCTTGTGCTCTGAGGGACACTCCGAGAAAAGCTACTGTGAAGTGTCAATATCAGAAAAGTGGAAAAGGCCAGGCAGCTCCTCTTTGGCCAGAAACTCCAGAGTTCATGTTCATCTGAGCAACCAGAAGTAGAGGCAGCCACTGAAGGCCGGGAGTTGATGAAGATACAGGGATGTGCTTAGGAAGGATTGGGGAATTATGAGGACAGATCCATGAAGAGAGATACGAGTATATCTCTTCATATGTGCCTCATTTTTTTCTTTAACTCGTAACTTCAAGCTTCCGTGTCATAATTAACACTCAGTTTGGGTTATGAATTAGAAATTTAGTTTCTCCCTGCTGTGATGGTTTCAAGGTATCTCAGATTAAACTTATGTCCTTGCAGGTCATGTACAGAAGGATTCTGCAGCAGGCGGGGTTTATACAGTTTGCACAACTTCAGTTCCTGGAAGCTAAAGAGCTCTTCAGGTAATTTGAGGTGTTGGCAGTGAGACTTCCACTGCAGTGTGCCTCTGTGGTGAGAACCTGTTTCCAGTGTGACGTGGTGACGGGAAGCGTTGCTGTGGGTGGGCAGGTTGTGTTCAGGTGGAAATGGTGGGAGGTGTTGATGACCAACAGTGCTGGTTCTTCAACTTCAGCCCTCACCCTCAGCCTTAGGCTAACTGTCCTGCACCTTAAAGATGGTGGAGGGGTGAGGAGGGGTGCAGAGAACAGTCTCGAGAAGAGGTTTCTGTTAAGGCATCAAGAGTATTTGTCTAGTCTTGTCCAAATGGTAGGGTGAACTAAAAAAACAAAACGGAAAAAGAGAAAAGATTATTGAGCCAGGCGAAGAGAATGCTGAAGAATAAACTTGATAAACATTGGCAGATTCCTAGGAAAACACCAGAGTTCAGGCTTGCTTTTCTCCAGAGATTTCACAAGAAGTTTTGAGTTTACAGAAAGAGCTGGAGCTTCTGGGAAGATGTATGAAAATTTTTTGTCATCTTCTAAAGCCTTTTTAAACGTTATAGTCTTGTCAGTTCCCTTAGAAAGTTGTGTTCCTCTTGTGGCAGTCCCTCATGGTGTTAAGACGCCGTCTCTGGGCTCTCGAGTGCGTTCTTTGCCTCCCCCATCGACCACACTGTCCTGTAGGCACCTTTGCTGCCCCCTTCCCCCAGGTGTGTGGAGGCCGTGGTTAGTTGTCCAGCACTATTGGAAGATGAAGTTAGGCCTGTTCTGATAGTCTCTGGGTACCCTCCTAACGCACTGCCTTTAGAGTAAGATTTCAAAATGTCCCAATGGGGTAGATCCTGCACAGTTCAGAGCTACCTGAAAAAAATGAGATGTATAGGAAGCCCCCGAATAGATCATTTGCTGCCTGAGCAAAACACCTCCTGCGGCTTGCTGGCCCCTGCCAGTGCTGTGGGATGTTTGCACACAGGTCAGGCATGTCCTTCCACCCACTGCAGCTCTCATCCCTCACTCCGTTACAAAGTCCAGTGTAGACAGTGGATTTCTGAGCAAAGAAGCAATTCTTTCTTTCTTTTTTTTTTTTTATTGTTGGGGATTCATTGAGGGTACAATAAGCCAGGTTACACTGATTGCAATTGTTAGGTGAAGTCCCTCTTGCAATCATGTCTTGCCCCCATAAAGTGTGACACACACTAAGAGAAGCAATTATTTCTTAAATTAATATTGTTCATATTAAGTGATGTAAATCCGATGTGTTGGTCTCATCTGTTCCTGGGAAGATCAGTAGCTTTGGGTGTAAATAAATCCCTTGCTCCTTTGCAGCAAGGCGCTTTTCTGCCGCCTCTTGTCTTATCCCTGCAGTCTTGGAGCCCTCCTTACTGCTCACAGGCTCATCCCAGAACATCTTTTTCTCATGGATTGACCTGAAGCACCAGGTGAATGGCCACAGACATACTCCTAGAAGGGTTCTCTAATTTTATAAGAATAAATGTAGGCCTATCTATTATTAGGAGAAGATGACTGCACTTGACTGTATTATTACCCTCTTAATAGCTTGACTTTATTTTTTTTAAGTCTAGATTTTTTAAAACAAATTTTGTTTTGGAAATCAAACAGATGAGAGGAGGGAATAGCTCGACTTTGAATTGGTTGAGCTATTGTGGCCGAGGGAACTGCTGTTTGAAGAGGATGAGTCCCCTTTCCCTTCCTATACCCCAGGCCACCATTGCTAATAAATCACAATTTTTTTTTCTTCATTGAACTGAGACTTGTCCTCAGACTCCTTCTCAGTGCAGAGCTAGAGGCCACAGCTGCCAGCTAGTTGTGGCCGGTGTGTAAGAGGAAGCTGACTTCCCATTCGCATCGTCGGGGCCTGTGACTTGTGTCTGTTCCTCTAGATGTTCTGCAGCTTGTCCTTGTGTCTGGTAAGCTCAGCTCTTCCTCCATTCAGCAAATGCGGCCTGAGCATCAGAGCAAAGGAAGAATAGGGAGACCATGCACACGCCCCTTTGGGAAGTGGGTGTGGACCCCTTTACAGTGCAGCTACTGCTCTGCCGTGAAAGCAGCATAAGGGCTGCGTCAGCTAGCGGGGGAGTCCCAGAGCTTTCCCAGTGAGCAGAAGCTTCCCAGATCAGGAATCATGCTTGAGGCCAGATTGCCACGTTGGACATTTTGAACAAGATAATTCTTGATTGGGAACTGTCTTGTGCATTTGGGTGTTTCAAAGCAACAACTGTGGCCCCTTCCTGTTAGATGTGAGTAGCATCCCCCAGTCCTGACAAAAATATCTCCTCTGGACATTGCCACATGTCCCCTAGGGAACAAAATTGCTTCCCACTGACAGCCACTGCTTTAGGCAAAGGAAATATCAACAGCAGAAGCTTAGGAGGCATGAACTTCCAAACAGACCAAGTAATTAGGGACAGGGGAAGGGTCATGGTGTGGGAGAGATGCTCAAGGCTGGAGTTGTAAGGTAGTTTGGTGTCGATTTAGTAAGGTCCTTGTATGCCAGATTGAGATTGAGATTTCTCCCGTGAATTGTACAAACCACGGAAGGTCAGGAGAGGCTGAGGGTGTACAAAGTGGAAAGCAAGGGAAAGGGTGGCTGATCAGAGCCTGGATGAAGGTGGATGCAGTGACCACGGCAGGCAGCATGGGTCCTGGGTCCTCCCTCACCATGCCTTGAGAGGTTTCCCACAGCTGGGTCTGACATTGGGCTGGGGTTGAGACCCACAGTTCCTGTTATGATTATAGCCCGAGCAGGCTGGAGGAGAAAAGATGACAGAGAGACCTACAAAGAGTCAGAGGTGGGACATGACTAAATATGGATTCCTGGGCCTTAGGAGGTTAGGGTACTGTGCTGGCCACTTGCATTGCATCCTGATGTCATGCTCTGGAATTCTGTGGAGATGCCACAGAAATGGCCATGCAAATACTTCTGTCTCTTCTGTTGGAAGACATTGGTGAGGAAATTGTGTCCCTATAAAGTCCCTTCTTTAGGGATCATTCCACAGATCTGTTTATACTTTAGTGCCAGTCAAGTGTTGGCTTCAGAAGACCCGTGACACTGCTGGCGTGTTGCTGTTTCTGCCTTGTTTGCTGGGAAGCCCGGCATTCACTTGGGTTGAATCACTATGATTCAAAAGCATCATAGTCTTTTGATGTTCCCCTTCCACACTGGTTGTTGGCTGTGTACGTGTCTTCACCCCGTCCCCTCTGTTCTCTTCCATAACAAGTTGGCAGCACCCAGTTCGACCGTGCTTTGCTGCACTTGCAGATCAGGCCAGTCGCTCTGCGGTGCCCACCCTGTCCCCAGGTCCCCCGCTCCTGTGAACACGTGCCGACCCGCACTCCCCTCCAGTGCTGTTTTGTGTGCCTATGTGTACTCTTTCTCTCTTTTTGCTTCATTTAGTTTGACACTGTAATTGCAGAAGCGGCCAGCTTGACGTCCGGGAGCTGATCTCTCTCTACCCCTTCCTGTTGCCTACCTCCTCCTCCTTCACCCGGTCCCACCCTCCTCTCCACGAGTATGCAGACCTGAACCAGCTGACCCAAGGGGACCAGGAGAAGATGGCCAAGTGCAAGCGATTCCTCATGAGCTATCTGAACGAAGTCCGCAGCACAGAGGGAGCAAATGGCTACAAGGAAGACATCGACACAGCCTTGCTCAAGCTCTATGCGGAGGCCAACCACGACAGCCTGCTGGACCTCCTGGTCACTGAGAACTTCTGCCTTCTGACGGATAGTGCCGTCTGGCTGGAGAAGCACAAAAAGTGAGTGTTCCCTTCTCCGGCCTTGCTGTACCAGGTGCTGAGGACTTTTAGCCATCGTGGTGTTTGGGCTTCCAAAGATCCATCCAGTGACTGCCGCTGCCCAGCATTCCTTAGACATCACTCTCATCACGGTCTCCCGACCACCTGAAGGGCTCTTGGAGGGCATTTGTTCTCTGATTCATTCTTTAACTATATGGGGGTATGGTTTGGAATTAGTCATGGGCTTCTGTTAGTAAATGAAGCAATTTTTAGATTTCCTCTCTAGTCAACCTAGGATTCCCCTGTGGGAAAGGCCACATGTGCATTGGTGAGATTAGTAATGCGCTTTAGTCATTGATAACAAAGTTAAATAGACAGATATCTAGATAAATGGGCATAACGGTAAGCTTCTTGATTCTGTGATACAAGGTATGGTTTAAAACTCTGCCGTCTTTATGTGCATGAGTTAGTAGGTGTCCTTATATATAGTGGGTGGTTAAGACATACACACTGGCTTGGTTGGGCCTGGAAGCTTCTTCATCCTGGGCTGATGGTCACATAACCTAACCATTCTAGGCCTCGGATTTCTTATCTTTAAATATGAGGGGCATTGTTTGATCCCTCAACTCTATGGAAGCAATAAGAGTTTTGACTGTGACTCTTGTTAAGTATTTGAAATGGTGGAAGTATGGATGAGGTCTCGCAGGGACCAGGGGTTACTATGCTAGATCCCATTCAGGAGCCTGGGAGGACACAGGCTTCCATGTGGGTATTGGCTGTGTCAGCAGCTTCCATACGTTCCTCTAATATGCTAGGGAGCCATGGTCTTTTGTTTAGGAGCCAGGCCTTGTGGTAGTGATTCAAGATGATAGGATCTGTAGAGTCAGTATAACTTCCTAGAAGTTTAAGGGAATGATAAGGATTCAAGTGGATACGTCAGTCTCTTGAGAGTTTACTCTTGGAGGGAAACTCTTACCTCTCCCTGGGTCGGCTCACTGCAATGACCTGCTGCGGGGAGGACCATGAACCTTGCACATACACAGGACTATGGGAGGGTGCCGAGGGTTCACCGCCCTGGGCAATGCCAAATTTATTGCTAATCCTTTCTGTTTATAACTGAGGAAACAGAGGGCTGGGGAAGTTAATCTACCTGCTCAAAGTCATCCAGTTTATAGTAATCAGACTTGGATTGAAACTCAGGTCCTGGAACTCTTGGCACCCTCCCCAGGATGCTCCCTGAGTCCCTGAGGTCTGCCATGCCTGGACACCGTTCACATTCAGGCTTTTCACTCCTTCTTTTAATAACTACTCAGGTGGCATAACATTTGGTACCACGTGGTGAGTTTTAATAATGGCTAACTGAAGAGATACGAAATCATGTTAATATTTGGAGCAAATTGTAAAGCAATTCCAAATATTTTTCCATAGTATAGTTGCTATTTTCTTTTTCAGCTCATCTTAGATTGGAATCAGATTCTCTTTGGAGACTGACAACGTACATTTTTTGTTTTGTTTTGTTGAGACAGACTTTCACTTTGTCACCCTCGGTAGACAAACCTCAAACTCTTGGGCTCAAGTTATTCTCTTGCCTCAGCCTCCCGAGTAGTTGGGACTACAGGCACCCCACTACAATGCCCAGCTATTTTTAGATATGAGGTCTCTCTGGCTGAGGCTGGTCTTGAATCCATTAGCTGAAGTAATCCACCTGTCTGGGCCTCCTAGAGTCCTAGCATTACAGACGTGAGCCACCGCAACTTTTAATACCATAAGTAAACACAAATGAGACTCCTCCAGCTATTTGAAATGAGTTACTGAACTCTGAGTTGAATAGAACATGGAGGTGATTGGGACCAGGGGTGCGGCCGTGTGGGGCCCACTGCACAGCGGGTGGGAGGGGGTCCTACTCACCATGTTGTTCTCTTGCAGGTATTTTGCACTTGGACTGCTCTATCATTATAACAACCAAGATGCTGCTGCAGTTCAGGTGAGTTCAAAAGCATTTTTATACGATTTTAAAATCATTATCATTGAATTTAGTGTTTCTTAAAAAAAAATTTACAAGTTGATGGAGACAACTTTTGCCTGATCAACACCCTTTTTTAGAAAGCGAATTCCTTGAGAAATGTTGGCACAAAATTTTATTATTTTTAAAAACTTTACAGCTCCTTAAAGAACATTATTGAGGGTGGCACCTGTGGCTTAGTGGGTAGGGCACCAGCCCCATATACCGAGGATGGTGGGTTCAAGCCCACCCGGCCAAACTGCAACAAAAAAATAGCCGGGTGTTGTGGTAGGCGCCTGTAGTCCCAGCTACTCGGGAGGCTGAGGCAAGAGAATCGCTTTAGCCCAAGAGCTGGAGGTTGCTGTGAGTCCTGTGACATTGCGACACTGTACCGAGGATGACAAAGTGAGACTTTGTCTCTTAAAAAAAAAAAAAAGAACATTACTGAGACTGAGTTTTTGGAAATATAAGAAATGAAAAAGATGTGATTTTTCTCCTGGAGATACCAAGCATATGACATCGCCACTGGAAAATTAAGGCAGTGAGTGACGGCCAGATACATCATCTCCACTGTTAATGATGAAGACTCTTGCCACTGAGCTGGGTCCTCACGTCACCAAAGCTAATGAGGGCCAGTCTTTTGCCCAAGGCCGTGCCACTGGTCTGTGGTAGAGTAGGGATTTGACTCTGTGTGGCCTCGGCAGGGCTATCGCACCATGAAAACTGAACACGGTGTTGATTTGTTAGCATTGTCTCTCATCTCCCACCTTACATCTTACTACTAATCTTGTTTGTTTGGAGATAAGAGTCTCACTTTGTTGCCCCCGGTAGAGTGCTGTGGTGTCATAGCTCACAGCAACCTCAGACTCCTGGGCTCAAGCGATTCTCTTGCCTCAGCCTCCTAGATTACAGGTGCCCGCCACAAGCCTGGCTATTTTTAGAGGCGGGGTCTCGCTCTAGCTCAGGCTGGTGATCTGCCCACCTTGGCTTCCCAGAGTGCTAGGATTCCAGGCGTGAGCCGCCGCACCCGGCCTTTACTACCGATCTTGACAAAAACCTCATCTCATGCTGTCAGGAGACTTTCACACCTTCTGCTATTGATTATTTGCTTGTATTGCAATATGTAGGAATTTCCTGATAAGCCTTTATTTTGTGAGGCACCAAGAGGATCAGCTGTATTCACCCAGCTCAAGTGAACTTGGTGACTTTGGCAAAGCTGAACATGTATTTAGTGGCTTTGAGAAACTATTATGGTAACGTGATTGCAGAGCAAAGTAAAAAATAGTGGGTTCCCATCAATGTGTACCCAGTGGCCAAGAGTAGATTTGGGTGTCAAAGATACAATTGTTATTTTTTAAAACATGGTGTTATCAGAACTACAACTTGACGTAAGTGCTGTCAACATTAGCACATACGTATGTGTCCAGATATATGGAGAGAGATTTGTAAACTTAATATAGAATAAATCTCCCACATAGGAGATTAGTAAAAAATGGCATATTTCAATCTCCCTGCATAGGAGATGTGTAAAAAAAATGGCACATTTCCCTACATAGGAGATTTGTAAAAAATGTATGTATGGTTATTATTTGGTTTGGAGGACACAGTGTTTAAGAAACTAGTCTCATAAAAAGAATGTTCCTATGTGACTTAAGAATTACAGAGCACACTGCTTGCTCTGTTTGTTGGGTACCTGGCTGGTGCTGTGGCCCCAAGGTGTGGGAGGAGGACAGGGGGCGGTCATGCTGCATGGCCAATGCAGGGTGAGCCCTCGTACAGCCTCTGTCCCCACCACTCCTGTGCAGTGCTCGCTCCTTCTGGGGTCCTGAAAATGAGCTTCAGTTAACACAATGGGGACATTCCTGGATGAAATGGCACAAGGCTTTTTATCACTGTAATCTATCCCCCTTGTGCAAAAGACAATTAGAAGCCAGAGGACAGAGCCACCAAAGCTTTTTAAAAAACTTAATAAGTGCAAAAGAGACTTCAAAGTCAAGGATTCCTGTGATGGAAAAGATGGAAACAGGGGCTAGCAGATGCTTATAGGTGAATCTCTTCTGTGTCCAGACATTATCAACTATCAAAATGAAGAAACATTTTTAATACACTTATCTCTATCTGCACATTGTATTAAGTATTTGTGATTGTATTGTTAAGAAGAAAAATAACTTGGCGTTTTTTTTACTTCTTGGACCTTGTATTTTTATATTTCATTATTTCTCAAAAAAAAATTAAAATTGATTTAAGTGTTCACAGTTTTTCCAACTACTTTTCAAAGTATTAAAAAAGCTAAGTAAACATAGCCTCTTTCCGAGCTAATTCTAAAAGATATGTACTTTTCCATTTTTATTATTTTAAAATGTTATTGAATTTTTTTTTTCTCTTTTTGTTTTTTATTCCTGTCCAGTTGTGGGTGAACATTGTGAATGGGGACATCCAGGACTCCACGCGCTCGGATGTGTACGAGTACGTCGTTGATTTCCTCACCTGCTGTGTAGACCAGGAGCTGGTGTGGGCCCACGCCGACTGGGTCCTGCAGAGGAGTGAGGAGGTTTGTGCTTCTTAAATGCATTCTTATTTGGGGTGGGGATGGTAAAAACAAAATACCTTGATTTTAGGTGGGGAAAGAAAGCTACCTTTCGACCTCCCCCTCTGTTTTCTTAGTTCTTTTTTTATAAATACCTTCCTTTGAACCATCTGAATTCTAGCTCTGAGGGCAGTTCTGCATTTTGGTGTTTCAGAGACATCCTGTTTCTGGGGTAAGGTCACTTTTATAGAAGAGCAAGAAGCATTGCCAGCTCACATTCTAACGTCTTGAAAATACCTGCTTCCTAATCCCCCACACCCCTTCCCTCCAAATGAATGAAGTGTAGCACTGTTGTTTTCTTGGCGCAGAATCGGGTGGTTGCTTTGCAGGATGTAGTTCTTGGGAGGAGAAAGCCCCCAGGCCTGGACCACATGGGGCAGACCATTGTCCTTGTCTCTGCCCCCTCTGTCCCAGTGTGGAGGTTGTAGTCTAGAGGAGGGAGAAGCTGTGGGCAGGGCTCAGCCGTCTTAAGGCTGAGAAGTGGTGACAGTGAAGAAGCCCCTGTTGGCTGTAGGAGGGGCAGAGTGCTCAGGACCGAGGGCCAGAATGCTTAGTAAAGCCTCACAGATGCCTGGGGAA
The DNA here is from genome assembly GCF_027406575.1 of Nycticebus coucang. Taxonomy (NCBI): domain Eukaryota; kingdom Metazoa; phylum Chordata; class Mammalia; order Primates; family Lorisidae; genus Nycticebus; species Nycticebus coucang. The sequence continues at coordinate 99,810,453 of NC_069783.1, read as the reverse complement.
AGATAGCAAGTGTTTCTGGTCTCACTGTTAAAAGCGTGTCCCATACATTTCCATAGCTCCCCTTGGAGAGACAAAATTCACTTTCTGATGCTGGACCTTTGTCATAAACGCAGCGTTTCTGAGTGTTGCATCTGCCTTTCTGAAACTTCAGTTGGAATATATTCTCACATTCTCCCTGGTGCTGTCTTGCCTGGACTGTCGGGGCCCATGCACTTTGTGTTTACTTTACTCCTTCTTCACCGCGCCGCTCTGCGCACCACAGGTCACAGCACACTTACACTCACATACACCTGCAACACGGATCCGGCACTCTTGTCAGGTTTAGGCTTCATTGATCATAGAGGAGAACAGCAAAAGATACACAGAATTCTGTGTGCCATGCACCTGACGTATGTCATCTCTAAGGGGGTGCAACGACCCCACAGGTGGGCGTTAATTACAGAAGAGGAATCTGAGACACAAATCCAGGCTTACAGAACCTAAATTCCACAAGTAAAACTGCTGTGCTGTATTTCTCACATTTTGGGTTTGTGGAATGTGTGTGTGTGTGTACACTGCAATAGCACAGGGACACGCAGCTGCTCGGGGACGCAGGACTGATTTTCTTTCCTACTTGCCTCATCTGCCTTTCTTTAGAAGTCAGAATTAGACGAGTGCACTCCATTTGATGGGCACAGGAAGGCAGCCTGCAGACTTGTTTGGGACCCGAGGCTGAGATGTCAGATGATCCATCTGTCATAAATAACCCAGAAAGCAGATAATCCATGTCAGAGAACTGAGTTTATTGCACTGAATTGTCAACAGTTTTGATGTATTTTTTTATATTCTTCATCAAGTGACCAGCCTTGTTTTCGAATGATCTTACTGTTACAAAGTTATTCTTCTATGGGTTGTCAAGACCTGCTACCAATTCATTCTTTAGTTTCCAACCCTTTAGAGGAAATTCCTGCCGGCTATGTAAAGAGAGTTTTAGAGTTTGGGCCTTTCCTGTCTTGGTTTTATGCCCTTTAGTCTTTGTGCTTCAGGCTGGATTGTTTTTCTGTATTACTATATTTTTTAAACCACTTTATTGAAAAATGATGGGATACAAACGCTGTACATATTTGATGTACTCTATCACCATATCTGTAATGATGATTTTATTGAAAAGTATGACTGTGCAGTGACCAAAAAAAGATGGAAAGCTGAGTTTAAAAAGCACAATAACTAAACTAGTGCTCTTCTTTTTCAGGTTGGAGTTCAAGTTTTCACCAAAAGACCTTTGGACGAACAGCAGAATAGTTTTAAGCCAGATGACATTATCAGTTGCCTTAAAAAATACCCTAAAGCTCTTGTTAAATATCTGGAACATCTCGTTATGGACAAGAGTCTGCAGGTAAGCGCTTCAGAACTTAGACGAAAGTGCGTGGGATGCAACAGCACAGGAGTAACTGAAAAGGGAATTTGACCATAACACTTTTGACACGTGGTTCTAACTTAATGTTTTGTGTTACCCAGGTACTCAGACTGTACTTGGTGGTCTAGGTAACTTTTTTCCTTTTTAATCTTCCACTTCATGTCTACTCAGCTAATTTTTTTTTGAAACTGAGTCTCACTATGTCACCCTCAGTAGAGTGCCGTGGCATCACAGCTCACAGCAACCTCCAACTCTTGGGCTTAAGCGATTCTCTTGCCTCAGCCTCCCAAGTAGTTGGGACTCCAGGCACCCACCACAACGCCCGGCTATTTTTGTGTTGCAGTTGTTTAGCTGGCCTGGCTGGGTTCTAACCTGCTACCTTCAGTGTAGGTGGCTGGTGCCATAACCACCGTGCTATGAGTGCCAAGCCGTTAATATTTTTCTTTTCCTTTCCTCCTTTGACATTGTCCTTAAAGAGACTGAGAGAAGCTGTACCTCTTTATAGAATACCTAAATTGTGGCTGGGCACACAGTGGCTCATGCCTGTAACACTAGCACTCTGGAGGGTCAAGGTAGGAGGATTCCCTGAGCTCAGGAATTCAGGACCAGCTTCAGCAAAAGCGAGATCCTGTCTTTACTAAAAACAGAAAAATTACCTGGGCACTGTGGCGGGCACCTGTGGTCCCAGCTACTCAGGAGGCTGAGGCAGGAGAATCACTCAAGCCCAAGAGTTTGAGACTGCTGTGGGCTATGACACCATGGCACTCTACCGAGGGCAACAAAGTGAAATTCTGTCTCAAAAAAAAAAAAAAGAATACCTAAATCCTATGTCCCCTATGTCTCAAAATGAGATGGAACCCTTTTTTTTAATATTCCCCATAGATATTAAACTCGTTTTCTCTGTCTTGTGATTTCTGAGAGGTTTTTCATCCAGCAAGGAGCACCTGCCCAGCTCATCTCCCATCTCAGCAGCCCTGGCTGGTGAATGAGAGCTCCGGGCTTCCCACTTGCAAACACTGTCTGTTTCCTTGGATTCCCCATTTCCTACAGAAAGAAGAGTATCACACACACTTAGCGCTCCTCTACCTGGAAGAGGTGCTGCAGCAGAGGACCCCCACCAGCAGCCAGGGTGCAGAAGCCACCGAGACGCAGGCCAAACTGCGGCATCTCCTGCAGAAGTCTGATTTGTACCGAGTCCACTTCTTGATAGGTGAGGAGGATTTCAATATTCTCTCCCTTTAGAAACTTCTCTCCAGGGAGTGGAGGGAATCAGAGAGAAAGGCTTTGGCATAGCTCCTGGTTTTGTTTCTGGGGGTTGATTCTTTCACCCTCTTTTGACAGGGTCGGCCTTTCTGGAGGGAGCCGTGGGCTTCTTGTTGCTCCCACCCTCTGCAGGTGCACAGTGCCCTTTCAGTGACCTGCCCTAGTAGGTGTGGGATGTCTGCGTGTCTCTTGACCATACCTTTTTTATTTATTTATTTATTTATTTTGAGGCAGAGTCTCACTATATTGCCCTCCGTAGAGTGCCATGGCATCACAGCTCACAGAAACCTCCAACTCTTGGGCTTAATGATTCTCTTGCTTCAGCCTCCCAAGTAGCTGGGACTACAGGCGCCTGCCACAACAGCGGGCCATTTTTTGGCTGCAGTTGTCATTGTTGTTTAGCTGGCCCGGGCCAAGCTCAAACCTCCCAGCCTTGGTGTATGTGGCTGACGCCCTACTCATTGAGCTATGGGCGCCGCCCTCTTGACCATACCTTTTCAGCCTTCTGTACTCAGCTTCAAAGCACTAAGTCAAAATTTGTTCTGATGGCTTTAATAGCCCATCAGTGCTTTGTCAGCTGGCTCTGTCCCAGCGGCCCACTCATGGACTGCTCAAGACTTGAGGCTTCTCAAGCGGCTGGAGGAAGGTAGCGTAGGTATCTTGGGAGGGATCATTTTTGCAATTCTTCGGGGTGTAGAGACCATAGTTTCTGTACTGTGTGTGTAATGTGCCACTGAGCAGCCCGATGCTCACTCCTGATAGAATCAACTACCTAGTTTCTTATTGCATTTGATGTTATAGAATTTCTGGACTTGTACTCACTGGGGTTAGTGACACATTTTTCTTATATTCATTATTCACAGTAATTGACATTCTATAAAGTGTCCATAAACACTGAATTTACTGAACTGTTGTTACTAATGGAAATACGGGTTACATTCCTGAAAACCTCTGGTCACAACATTTTTATCAACTGATGAGTACTTAAGCTTGTGTTTTTGGGTGTTTCTGCCATGGTCATCAGGCCTGAGGGCAGCCCCATGTAGCCAAGCCCCAAATGAAATGCCTATAACTGAGTATTAACCATAGCTGGAAACTGAGAGTTGTCCTTGGAATACCCCTTCCCAGTAGGAGGAGAGCTGAGCTGATGATCTTATTATCGCTTCCTAGTGTACAGATGGGGTGGGAAACAGGTGACTATCAGTGAGACACAGCCCTGGAAGGGCAGTGCTTTGGGCAGGACTGATGATTCTGTGGGTTATGTCATTTTCCTTATGAGCTGGAGGCTAAATTCTAGGAGAAATATCAACATAAAAAGCCTTTTTTTTCAACCTTTTATCAAGTCATGTAGATATGTATTTTTAGTAGTATAAGCCTGTATTTCTTACAGTGAAATACATACTTCAAATTGGAATAAAGAGGTTCAGCATGCCTCTTGGAAGGGATGTTAGGGAATATAGCGTTCTTCTGTCTTGGTCAAAGATACTGTTCAGTGTCACGGACAACCTCATCTCAGTCATCTGGGTGGCTGGGTTGGTTTGTCTTTTTTGAAACTCAGAGCAGTCGCGCTGGATGGGCATGTGGTGGGCCCCACAGCCCCAGGCCCTGCCTGTTTATGGTTGTGGGTTCCATCTCCCAGAGAAGATCCAGGGCGCAGGCCTGCCCATGGAGCGCGCCATCCTTCACGGGAAGCTGGGTGAGGACGACAAGGCCCTGCACATCCTGGTGCACGAGCTGAAGGACTTCTCTGCGGCCGAGGACTACTGCCTGTGGTGCTCCGAGGGCCGGGACCCATCCCGCCGTCAGGGCCTCTTCCACACACTGCTCTCCATTTACCTCCGCGCCGGGCCCTCCGCCCATGAGCTGACCGTGGCCGCCATGGACCTGCTGAACCGCCACGCCACAGAGTTCAATGCGGCCCAGGTGCTGCAGCTGCTGCCTGACACATGGTCTGTGCAGCTTCTTTGTCCGTTCCTGACGGGGGCCATGAGAAACAGCGTCCATGCCAGGAGGACCATGCAGGTAGCCGTGGGCCTGGCCAAGTCAGAAAACTTAATCTACACCTGCGACAAGGTGAGTGCCCGGCCCTTCAGGATGAGCTAGCTTCTTGGTCAGTCGATGTTTTATTGAAGACAGATTTTACGTATCGAAAAACAATCTTTCTTGGTTTTTCTTTCTATCTCTCTGACTTCAACACATCAACATTCGATCTTCTATAGAAGCTGAGTCTGTGGCAGCAGAATGGAGGCTGGGCTGGCAGGTGTGACATGGGTGCACTTGTTCTTCTGTTTTGGCCACTGATGCAGACAGTGTGGCAACTGCCAACCCTTAGCCAGCACTTTCCCGCCTGCTACCATTTCATCATCATACCAGTTTTATGCAGTACCTACTATTATCATCCCCAATGCTCAGGAGAGGAAACTGAGGCAGAGAGGAGTCACACAGTTAATAAACGGAAGAGCTCAGAAGTGCCTCCCAGGCCAATACAGAACTGCACACTCCTGGTCCCCCGTCTTCCCCCTCTGGAGAATTCTTTCTTGTGTGGCCTGTGTTCCATGTGGCTGGCAGAGCGTTCTTTCCAGAGCAGAATCCACTGTATCGCCTCCCACATCCAGGCGGTGGCTGCTCCCTGTGGCTAGTCGCACCTCCCGAGGCCCTTCTCTCCCCATGTCTCTCTGCTTCTCAGCATGTGTGCTGGCTTTAGTGGCAAGAACTTCCCAGACGTGACACACTTTTCGTACAACTTCCCTTCTGTGCACGCTGTTCCCACTGACTGACATACTCTTACCTTTTGTTTTTGTGCCTGACAACGGCCCACTCTGAATCCAGCCTAAGTGTTTTTTTCCTCAGTGAAACCATCTCACACCCCTAACAGATTGATCACCTTCTCTTTTGCCCATTTGTACACCTTCTGCATGCCATCACAATTGTCTTCCTTTGCTATGAGACTTTGGGTTCTTTGAGGGCTGGGAACTGCATTTATCTCCAGATCAATATTCCTAGGGCCAAGGTTGTCATGTTGAAGATGGCTAATCAATGTTTGTTGAAAGACTGATGCAACTAATAAGTGCAGGATGAATTCACTGAGTTGCTGCTTGACCCTGTCAGTAGATGGGCTTGCCTGGGTTGACCCAAGTGAATGGTGCAGAAAGACTTTGTAACTTGTGAGACTCAAGTCCTGTTTATCAGACAGGGGCTGATGACATTATGGCTCAGTTTCATTAGTTACTTCTAAAGAAATGGAATTCTGTTTCCTAGAACCAGTCTGGAATGTGCCACATTGACGGTGCAACTTTGACTATGTCCCTTATTTGTACCTTAATTTTCTTATTTGCAAATGAAGAAACTATGGAATTAGATAACTTATATGGTCCTATTAAGCACTAACATTCATGACTTTGTAACAGGCCTCGACTGAAATGATCAGAGCTCAGGGAATATTAGAGAGAGGATCTTGTATAGAAATGCCTTGTCCAGGCAAGCATCCATTACTTTTGTAAAATAAGAAAAGCTGTTTTATAGTTCTTTTACTTCTCTAGTTAGTAAGACTAGTTTTATTTTCATCTTTTTTTAAATTTCAGATTAATATGAGGGTGCGAACAATTAGGTTACAATGTTTGCATTTGTTAGGGAAAGTCCCTGTTGTAATTGCGTCCCACATGCAGGAGGTGTGCCATATGCCCTTACACCGTGCCCATTAGGTGGGAGCCCACCATTCCCCCCACTCTCTTACTCTTCTCCCTTTCCCCTCCCCCCTCCACTAACTTGATATGAATTGAGTTTTTCTTTTGTGTGGGTATTAGTTATCTACTGGCTTCGTTTTAGAATTGAGTACATGGGATTCTTGCTTCTCCATTCTTGTGATACTTTACTAAGAAGAATGTGTTTTAACTCCATCCAGGTTAATACAAAAGAAGTGAAGTCTCATCTCTTTTAATGGCTGAATAGTATTCCATGGTATACATTTACCACAGCTTGTTAATTCATTCCTGGGTTGGTGGGCATTTAGGTTGTTTCCGTATCTTGGTGATTGTAAATTGAGCTGTGATAAACAATCTAGTGCAAATGTCCTTATGATAAAATGATTTTTTTTTTTTGCTTCTGGGTAGATGCCTAGTAATGAGATTGCAGGGTCAAATGGAAGGTCTATTTTGATTTGTTTGACGATTCTCCATACTTCTTTTCAAAGAAGTACTAGTCTGCAGTCCCACCACCAGTGTTTCCTTCTCTCCACATCTGCAGCTTTCAGACTGTGTGATTATTTTTGCCTTTAATAGTTTGTTTCAAGATAATATTAAAATAATCCTCATCAGTAATAATAATGCATGAGGTAAAGTATGTCAACTCTCAAAAACCAGAAAGTCACTACTTAATTATATGCAACAGAATTCTCAGTCTTTCTTTCTCTTTGCAGATGAAGTTGAAAGGAAGCTCAGTTCGGCTGTCAGACAAAAAGCTTTGCCAGATGTGCCAAAATCCCTTTTGTGAGCCTGTGTTTGTTAGATATCCAAATGGTGGTCTCGTGCACACGCACTGTGCTGCCAGCAGACACACGAACCCCAGCTCACCCAGCCCTGGCACCCGGACTTGAAAAAAAACTTGGCCTGAAGGCACAAGGGGAATTCCAAGTCCTTTACCAAGCCTGCTGGATGCAAAGAAAGAGCAGACAGCCAGGCCCTCTGTGTCCACCAGGACGAAGGGAATACATCTGGGTGCCTTTGTCCACGTGAAACAAGGACTTTTCACTTCTGACTACTCTCTGTGAATGTACATGGAAAATCCCTGAAAATCCCCCAAATAGAGACATGCAAGAGTTCACCTGTCCAGGAACATAGTTAGTAATCCAAAACAAAAGTCTACTTCGAAAGAAAGTGAGTCTTCCCTGTATAATCCAGACACAGATGAGGGGTTTACGCCACCCCAGCCCCTCCATTTCTAGACACACATCTGCTTCAGTGTGGTATGAAGTGAAGCCCTCTCCTGCCTGGGCAAGTGACCAGAGCACAGGGACCTGTGGTGGGCAGCCTTGCATTCCAACAGAGGTGCGTTCTCCATCCATAAGGTGATTCTTTTTCCCAGGGTAACCTAGGGGCCCTGCCTTTGCCCTTAGAAACAGCTGATCTTGGGGAAGGATCTGGTTCCTTTCTTCCCTTCTGGCTCTCACTCGCCAAAAGATTTTGCCTTGTTTACCCAAGCACTCACTTTAGGGTAAATTCATATGCTTCTGGCTGCCTAGCAAGTGAAAATCTATTTAGGAACCGAGAAAGCCGACCTTAAAGAAGGTGGCAGAAAGGAGAATGTCATGGTCAGTGAGGGCCCAGGTATGTGTTCCTTTCCTCTCCGTTATCTGCTGATCTGAAACTCCATGATTAACATGTTTGTCTAAACATTTAAATTTGTCTGATCATTGTAATTTTTCTATTGTTTAGAAAAATTCATCTGTCCTATTCATTAGGAATATTTTCTTTCATTAGAATGTACCTCCTAATGAATATTTGGGAGATTAAAAGGGAAATGTGATGAGCACAAACTGAGCGTTCGTTCCAGGAGAGGCCGGCTTTCCCCTGGCACTTTTTAGGAGGGCAGGCCCTGGGTACCCTGGAGGGTACGTTTGCCCCGCACACCCTTACGAGGATGTCCAGTCAGGCTGCTTTACCCTCCAGCACTTTAAGTGCCTGCTCTGCGGTTTTCTGAACATGCAGAAAATGCCTCTCATCCTAACAGTCGTCTGGGGATTCCCTTTGTGTTTCTATGTGAAGTCATACGAAGTCATGACTTTACACAGAAACACAAAGGAGTCAACTCCATCAAGCTGGAGTTGTTGTCACTTCATCCCCCTCTTTTGAATTTCTTCATTGTGGTTATTGATTCTCTTAGGAACTAACAGTAAAGACAGTGCACCCCTTACCATAATGCTTGGAAGACAGGTGTTAGTTTGTACCAGGACAAGAGAGGACCCTGGAACACCCCCTCTCTGTATCAGCCCAAGGTGGGATAAGGAGCTAGCTCATCCTCTGTCCTTTAAAAAAATCTTTCCTGTACTAATAATGGTCAGCGTATTTTTTTTTTTTTCATTTCGTGATTCCAGTTGGGCCAAGGTACAAAAGCATCCATGTGTTGTTTGAGGTGGGGGGAGGAAATTAGCACCATTTTTTCCTAACTATGTTTCAATTATATAAAGAATAAATGATGAAGAAATTCTCCTTGTAGCTCACATGTATGCTGTATCCATTGGTATGCACTCAGAGCCTGGTCGTGAGTTTTACCCTGTGGGTAACTCTTAAAGAATGGTCATATTATTGTGTATATTATCAATACAACTTGTGAATTTGAGTTTATATTTCTCAAAGAACGAGTTACCCATGTATGCAATATTGCACTCTAAAAAGCACTGTTTCCTCTGTACACAAAATGGGTAAAGTCTTGAAAAAACTCTGTGATTGCTCATTCCTGACTTGGGGACACTAGTCTCTTTTCTCTGAACGCTGATCAATATTTTGGAACATTTGTCATCCTTTAGAATAGTGGAGATTAAAGCCGAGCAGTTTTCCATCTCTACTAAATCTTTTAGCACAAGCAGAATTCTATGACAATATGCAGAATTATCCGGTATGTTAAAAACCATACCTTTCTCTAACCTTTCACTCCTACAAGCCCTTTTCTGAAATCGTATTTTTAAGAGAAATATATGGTTCTTTCTAACAGGCCTGCTGATTTGTGACTGTGCAGTTGAATAGAGCAATTAGAACCACCACTCAGGCCTTTTCTCCCTCATTAGGTTCAGTGTAACCATTCTAGTTAAAACAGCATGAACTGAATTCAGTTTACATTCACCTTCCGTGGGCAGTACCATTTGGTTTTATGAACTGTTTATCTGCTGTTGCCTATCAAGGATTAATGTAGGAGTGTCCTGTGCACTGGGGTGCATGGCTCCTGCTGCTGGGCTTGCTAAATACACTCGCTCACCTCGGGATTGTGGGCAGGGAGCCATGGCCTGGCACCATTCAGTGGACGCCTGTTAAGACGCATTGAGTGGCTCTTACTTTTTGCTCTCTCTCCCATAGAAACCTTTGTCCCTGCAACTTTATCTCGCTCCAATTGGGTCCCAAATACACAAGATGTACAAATGTAAACTTGTTGATTTTATTAAAATTCTTTTAGTTATTTGTTCTTTCTGTAATTTTTTTGTCAAATAAAAACCATCTTGGTGGAGTGCAGGTTTCCGCTCAACATCATACCTAGTCTAGGGAGTCCTAGAATCCGCACCTCCTGGCTCTTCGTGACACCTGTCCCTTAAAGTCTATTTGTTACTGTACCAAATTTTAACCTATCTGCTTCTGAACCTGTCTCCTGCGTATGTTTAGGGCAATCCTTGACATTTGTTGCCTTCAGATTAATCACGTGCTGAGGGATTGAACCAGGGAGGTTTCTGATTACTTCTTAACATACTTCACCTTCTGGCTAAATGCCCTTAAATAAGCCTGCTGCTCTTGGATTTCTAACCCTGAACGTATTTAAGGAATATGACTCTTTTTTTCTTTTTTAAAGATTTTAAATTTTGCCTCGTCCCCTAGGACATCGTTTAGGTCAGGTCTCTGAGCCCTCCCGTGAGATTTCAAAGCACTTTCTCCTGCTCTTTCCTTCCTGGTCTGTAGTGGTCTACCCCCAAGGAAAGGGCCGTGTCTACACAGGTGATGTCCCCCGACTACTCCAGCCAGCCTTACTCCACATTCCAACTGTGTGTGAGTAGAAGTCAAGCGTCCCAACTCATCCACATTTCAAATGGAAGAAACAGAGGCAAAGTTGGTTTGGGTGATTTTTTTTTTTTTTTTTTTTGAGACAGAGTCTTACTCTGTCACCCTAGGTAGAGTGCCCTAGCATCATCATAGATCATCATAGCTCACAGCAACCTCAGACTCGAGCTTAAGCCATCCTCTTGTCTCCGTCTCCCAAGTAGCTGGGAATACAGGTGTGCACCACCACATCCAGCTAATTCTTCTATTTATAGTAGAGACATTTTCTCACTTTTGCTCGGGTCTTAAACTCCTGAGCTCGGACAACCCACCTGCCTCAGCCTTCCAGAGTGCTAGGATTACAGGCATGAGCCACCACGCCTGGCTTCAGGTGATATTTTTTTAGAGTCTGAGTGGGCAACAAGCCAGGGCTATGTTTCCCACCTGCAGATCCTCCACCTGGTACTTAACCCACCCTAAGTGAGGTAACCAGAAACCAACTTGGAGCTGACTATGTTCAAACGATTAAGCATGCATTGGCAACTATAAAATTGTTTTCTCATTTTTACATCATTGGTATCTGGAGGTCCATTAGCATATTAGAAAACAAGGAACTGAGGAGGGGTCCATTTAGATCACTGGTTCTCAACCTTCCTAATGCTGTGGCCCTTTAATACAGTTCCTGTGGGTCATGACCCACAGGTTGAGAACCACAGATTTAGATGGATACAGCTGACTGAATGTGAAGTGGTGTCGGAGCACCGGACTGAATTGTGAGACTAGCACAAAGGCAGGGTACAAGGCCTGGGGGGGTGGGAAGAGAGTGTAAATTGATGTCCTAAATGTGTATGCCGGTGGAGGCAGAGACTGGCGTAGGACTCAGTTAAATGGGCTGTGACTCGTATTAGGAGTAATTAAATATTAACTAACACCCCGTTTGCTCTCAGAACATCTGTTAACCTTAGCATTTGAAATGAAAATGTATAAGAATCTAGACCATATGGACTAGAGGCCCTTTCACCTTCTCAAAAAAGCTGAATGGCTACAGCAATGTCCAAAGACTTGTGAACAGTTGTTGGGAGATAAGCGCTTGAATTAATGAAGACTGCTTTTCCTTAACTTGCAGCCAGGGAAGGGAAACAAACAGCCATAATTCAGCCTGCAGTCCAGAGTCGTAAATTAGTTACATGAGGTCACGTGGGAAGAAGGGGTTAGCAACACACACAACTCAACAGCCAAGTGTGAATTGAGAAGTCAAATCATATTTCTCAATGTGGGGGGTATGGGGAAGTCTGGGTCTCCCCGGGTCAGGACACGCCCCCCCTGTGGTCCTGGACAAGTCATGTCACCCAGACCTTGGCAACCTCCCCCATAAACAGGTGGAGCTGGGCAGTGTCTGAGGTTCCTTCTGGTGTTAACCTTCTGTTCCAAGCAAGAGAAATGAGGGTGAGGGATTAGGTATGCTCTCAACCTGTAATATCTGCCCTATAGGACTGGGGTCTCCCAGGTAGCCCCATCAGTCCCACCAAGCTCAGGTGCTGTCTCTTGTGTGGCATCCCATGGATGCGTCCTGTGGGTGGGTGTGGGTGTGTTGAGCACTCCCAGGATCTCATGGTGGTTCTGTGATTGGAAAAATGACTCAATAACCTGCCTCCGCTGGATCAGGCTCGCCTGGGGCATGAACTAAGATGAGGCACCGTACTTCACACTGACTCACCTGGGCCTGCTGCTGTCTGGGCACCCACGCACATCTATGATGTACCTAGCTTAGCGGTGTGCACGATGATGGAATTGAGGTGGTCAGTCTGCCCACACTCACCTTCCCTACACACCTCTGCAGCCAGCACGTCACAGTAAAACCCCACAATCTATTTCTAAGTTGTTTTTCAGAACATCTGGGGACCTATGGACAATTATTGACTGGAGCTGCTAAGTAAATATAACTGAAATCCTAAACATTTGCTTTCTTAAGAATTAGAGCACAAGAGCATATTTCCCTGATTGTTGTTTATAAGACTAAATAATGCACACTTTAAAGAGATTTGATTTCTCTTATTTCAATCAATTTATAAGAATGTATTCACTTTATGAGTAAACATAGTCAGAAACTTGATTTTATGTCCAAAGCGGGGGGTAGGGGAGGCAGGGGTGAAGACAGGTTATCATATATTACCGACATGGCTGTATTTACGTACATTTTCCATGTATGTTAGTTTTCTTGACATTTTATTGTGGTAAGATATATATATATATAACATAAAATTAACAGTTTTAACCTTTTTTTTTTTTGGCCGGGGATAGGTTTGAACCCACCACCTCTGGCATATGGGACCAGCGCCCTACTCCTTGAGCCACAGGCGCTGCCCTGTTTTAGCCATTTTTTAAATGTATAGTTCTGTGGCATAAATACATTGACACAGTGGTACAAACATCACCACCATCTGTCTTTCAAAATCCTCCCAACCAGAAACTCTGTATCTATTAAGCAATAACTTCTCATTGTCCCCTCCCCCAGCCCCTGGCAACCATCATTCTACTTCCTGTCTCTATGAATCTGACTATTCTAGGTAGCTCACAGAAGTGAAGTCACTTCAGTATTTGTCCTTTTGTGACCGTCTTAGTTCATTTGGCAGAAGATCCCCAATATTCACTCATGTTGTAGCAGGTTCCAGAATGTCCTTCCTTTCTGATGCTGAATAATATTCCATTTCATGGTTTTTAAATAGTGTTTTAGTTACCAAAAGTGTGCACATAGACTATCTGCATTGTTATTTTATACAGAAGCAGAATTGCTACTTTATATATTCATATCAATGTAGGAAATAGAACCCTGTGTCAGCCCATCTAAAAGTCAACCATTTATCATCTTAGTCCCGTCCGTTGGGCTAAGCCCAGGAATAGTCGAAGGCAGGCTCTCGAAAATGAATTCAAAATCAGCACACAGTCTTTGTCAACAGGAGTGGCTCAGAGATTTCCCCATCCATGACATGACACGTGTTTGCCTGCAAAGATCTGCATAAAGCTGACTCATAAACAAGGGCCAGACTAAAAGTGACCAGAGCCAAGACAGCTGCCTTGTAGGTCAGAGCAGGTGACACCGTAGGCAGGGGTGTGTGCTTCATTGGCAGGTCTCCTACTAAAAGTCTGCACGATTTCCATCATTGTTTTCTAGCCTCCTTTATATAAAGCTCTGTTGCATTTTAGAAAGGGAAGAAGCTGTGCCCTGTCCCAGATCCCTAGTCATGCCCCTCCTTGGACAATTGCTCTGGCTATTATGGCTCTAATTTCTGTTTTCGAGTAGGTCACCACTACATGACACCTAGGAGTGAACAGCCTGCTGAAGCTGACCACAGGATAGGAAGGGGGCATTTCCCCTTGCTCTCCTGGGATAGCAAGAAGTGAGTTTGCAGGCAGTGTAGACAGACAGTGTGCGTGTGTCTGGGTTTGGCAAAGGAAGGGCTGGTATTCACTGTTTCCTGTCTTGGCAGTGAGAGCCAGTGTGTTTCCTTTGGCCAGGCCCCTTCTCTGCTACTGTAGATTTCCTAATTTGTTTCCACACCTGCCTTGCAGGCCTGTGTCCTGGGCGATCCGGTGTGGAACTGACCACAGTGAAGGTTATGTAATTACAGGGGGATGATTGGCTGTCTCAGCACATCTGACATGAGACATCCTGTAAACCTTCATTATCTCTGCTCCCATAACTGTAAATTCATGCAACAGAATGTTGAAACATGCCGCGGCACTGCCAGTTTCCTATTTGCGCTCGATTTGTGTGCCTACTGGTGTAATTTTTGGGTATCTTGCATTTGTACAAAGACTAGAAAACAAGTTGCTTCCTAAGCAGCCGACAGGGAAAGTCAGCTGTTTCCCAAGCTGCTATGGCCATGGCCAAGCACACTGTATTAGGGTTTTCCAAAGAGAGAGAACCAATAGGAGATGTGTGTGTCTGTGTGTGTAGAGAGAGACTTATTACGAGGAACTGGTTCATGTGATTCTAGAAGCTGAAAAGTCCTTGCCATCTGCAGCCTGCTAGCTTGAGACCTAGGAAAACCAGTGAAGTCATTCAGTCTGAGTACTAAGGCCTGAAAGGTGGGGGCTAATGGTGTAATCCCATCTGAGGTCAGGACAAGATGACATCTCTCATGCTTGCCAACTCAAGCACAGGCAAGTGGGAAAAAAAAAAGGGTGAATTTCTTTTTATCACCTTTTTTTTCCTTTTTAATTGTTTGGGATTCATTGAGGGTACAAAAAATTAGGTTACAATGATTGCATTTGTTAGATAAAGTCCCTCTTATAATTGTGTCTTGCCCCCAAGAGGTGTGCCATGCACCATGATCCCCCTTCCCTTCTCTCCCCTCTCCCCACTTGCACATTCCCCTACCCCCCCTTGTATTAGCTCATCTACTGCCTTCATATTAAAATAACATTGGATTTTTGCTTCTCCATTCTTGTGATGCTTTCCTAAGAAGAATGTGTTCCACCTCCATCCAGGTTAATATAAAAGATGTAAAGTCTCCATCTTTTTAGTGGCTAAATAGTATTCCATGGTATACATATACCACAATTTGTTAATCCATTCCTGGGTTGGTGGGCATTTACAGTGTTTCCACATATTGGCGATTAAAATTGAGCTGCGATAAATAGTCTAGTGCAAATGTCCTTATGATAAAAGATTTTTATTTCTTCAGGGTAGATGTCTAGTAATGGGATTGCAGGATCAAATTGGAGGTCTAATTTGGGTACTTTAAGGATTCTCCATACTTCCTTCCAAAAAGGTTCTGTTAGTTTGCAGTCCCACCGGCAGTGTAAAAGAGTTCCCTTCTCTCCACATCCATACCAGCGGGCGGCGCCTGTGGCTCAGTCCGTAAGGCGCTGGCCCCATATACCGAGGGTGGTGGGTTAAAACCCGGCCCCGGCTAAACTGCAACCAAAAAATAGCTGGGCGTTGTGGCGGGCGCCTGTAGTCCCAGCTACTCGGGAGGTTGAGGCAAGAGAATTGCTTACGCCCAGGAGTTGGAGGTTGCTGTGAGCTGTGTGATGCCATGGCACTCTACCGAGGGCCATAAAGTGAGACTCTGTCTCTACAAAAGAAAAAAACACATCCATACCAGCATCTGCAGCTTTGAGACTTTGTGATATGGGCCATTCTCACTAGGGTTATGATATCTCAAGGTAGTTTTGACTTGCATTTCTCTAATGATTAGGGACGTTGAGCATTTTTTCCTATGTTCGTTAGCCATTTGTCTGTCTTCTTTAGAGAAGTTACTATTCATCTCTCTTGCTCAGTGATATATGGGATTGTTGGGTCTTTTTTTGTTGATTAATTTGAGTTCTTTACAGACCCTAGTTATCAAGCTTTTGTCCTCCTGTACAGCTAAGGAAACAGCCACCAAAGCAAACAGACATGCTATTAGAATGGTATTTACAAGCTTTTAGAAAGATACTTACACTTTCTCTACCTTTTGTTCTAGTCAGGCCTCCAGTGGCTTAGACTGGAGAGGACCCCCAGCTTTACGAAGGCCACCATTCAAATGCTAATCTCACTGGAAACACCCTCATGCACACAGACATACCCAGAATAAAGCTTAATCTGGGCACCCTGTAACCCAGTCATGCTGACATATGAAATTAACCATCATCTACATCCAGTGCATCAGGAAGATGGAAGGATCTGTCTGCCCAGGGACTGTCTGGGGCTGTCTTTAGTTAGTGTCCTCGTGTCCCTGGAGCACAGCCACAGTGGCACTGACCTATCCAAATTTATTGTCACATTTATGCAGCTGCAGAATTAGACATATCCTTGTCAGAGAGGAAGGCAATCAAGGGACTGGGAGATTCACCAAGAGTTGTATTTCATGCAAAAGGTGATGGTTTTTCCCTTTTCCACTCATGCATTCACACATGCGATTGTTCATTGGTTCCACAAGTGTATGTGCAGAGACTGCTATGTGCCAGGTATGGCACTAAGTTCTGAGGATAAAATGGTAAAAAAGACCTCTAGGCCTTGGCTCTGCTGCAGCTGTCTCTGAAGACAATTATAACACCATGGGACAAATGCTCGGAGTGGAGGTACGGGTAAGCCAGATGCAAGAGAAGGTGCCTGCAGTCAGGGGGAAAGTGCTCACCCAGGAGAGGGTGAGGGAGAGGGAGAAAGGCACACCCAGACGTGGGTGAAATGATGGATTTTGGCAATGAGAGAAAAAGTCAGTTTGACTGGAGCCCAGAGAGTCAACAGAGAATAGAGACAGATGAGGCTAGAGGGTGAGGCTGGTTCCTGGTTCTCAGTGAACAACACAAGGATCTGTGCTGTAGAAAGACTGGCCATCCCACATCTAAAGGACCACAAGACTAGCCATCCCACACTCTAAGGACCACTGCTGACACTGCTGCCTGGTATCCACCTGTTCATCTTGGCCTATACATGGCCAGCGTATTTAATGACATGGGAAGGGGGGCAGGAGATAGAGTGCAAAACTGTTTTAGCCAATCAGCTTATTGGAGAATATTTTGTTTTAAAAACTATTGTATTAATAGACATTTTGAGGTATAATGTCACCTCCTAGTTTAAATAATTTCAGTGGGCTCTGAGGGGCAGGGCTGTCCCTAGTTGTTTGGTGTCTGACCCTAGGGTGATTGGAGCAGGTGGATAGTGCCCCAGAGGGCAAGAGGGAGCTCCATAAAGGTGATTCGAGTGTGGGTGCTGAATGAACTGGTTTGTGTTTGGAAAGCATGCTGTGAGTGAGTTCTTCACTAGGAATTGGCTAGTCCCCAAAGGGCAGGCCCTTCCAGATGTCATAGCATCAGGTACAGAAAATAAAAGATATACATCCTTTTGATTAGGCCACTGGGGCAGCCACAACTGTGTGTCTCCACTTCCCAGGACAGAGAAAGGAACATAAACATGTTTAATATATTTCCCACAGCAAGGCAGGAAAGGCTGCCCCAGAGTGTTTGTCTGAGTCAACCTGGTCTGCTATAACAAAATAACTCAGACTGGGGGGCTGAAACAACAGACATTTATTTCTCAGTTCTGGAGGATGGAAGTTGAATATCAAGAAGCTGGCCAATTCAGTTCCTGGGGAGGGCTCTCCTTTTGGCTTCAGGTGGCCATCTTCTTGCTGTGTCTTCACGTGGCAGAGGGAGCTCTGCCTCTTCTCATAGGAATACTGGTTCATCATGACTGGATCGTGACTAGATCACATCCCAAAGGCTGCGCCTCCTAACACTATCACATTGGAGCTTGGGGATTCAAGATATGAATCTGGTAGGATAGAGAACTAGGAGAGTCTGGAAAACCATTCCTAGGCCCAGGCAGCGTGCCAGATTTCTGCTATGTTCAAGGGTTTCTTGAGTTAAGGTGATTCAAGTGGCCATGAGTAATCCTCTAAGTCCAAATTGGTTTCTGGGGAGATGCAAAAGACCGCTAATATTTGTTTCCCTATAATTTTCGATATAGAATTAGTGAACATATATTAATTAGTTTTATCCTTTGCAAAATGGCAAAGTTCTTTAATAATACATTCTAAGTTAAAAAGATTGTGTTTACTCTCCCTGGTATCTTCATAACTGGATTCATAGTCCAACTTGTGGCCCAAAGGAAACTTGGCACAGCCTATTGGCAGGGGGGCCATTGGTGGCTAAGTACTTCAGGACCTACCTAAGAGTTTTACAAATTGTTTATAACCCTGGCTGGTGGGACAGTAAGTTGACACACACAATTTAATTATGCAATTTAATTGTGGCCCCAGGAACCATCATTTACACTTTATTTTTTATTTCATTTTTCTTTTGGAGACAGAGCCTCACTCTGTTGCCCTCGGTAGAGTGCCATGGCATCACATCTCACAGCAACCTCAGTCTCTTAGGTTCAAATGATCCTCCTGCCTCAGTCTCTTGAGTAGCTGGGACACAGGTGCTGCCATTGTACTCAACTAATTTTTCTAATTTTGGTAGAGACGGGGTCTTGCCCTTACTCAGTCTGGTCTCAAACTCCTGAGGTCAAGCAATCCGCCCATCTCGGCCTCCCAGAGTACTAGCATTACAGGCCCATTTACACTTTTAGAAATTGATTTTAGGGAAAAAAATTATCAACTAAGCAGGGAAATTTATGTCAAGAATGCTTATTGCAACATTGTTTTAAAAACAGCCAACGAAAAGAAAAAAACCTTGAATATCCCAAATAGGGAATCCTTGAGGATCTGTGTCACCTCCACACAAAAGAGGACTACCGGCCATCAGCAATCACTTCAAAACATGAAAGGAAAAAAAGATAAAAACCAGGCCACAAAGTTGTGATACTGGTATGATCTGAATTTTGTAAGATACCTATTTTTATATAATAAAAAAGATTAGAAAACGTTTTTCTTTTAAAAGAAACTGCAACAAACACAGTAGTTGTTTGGTTTTATTTTCAATTTTACAAGGAATAAATTCCTTCTATAATTGAAAAAAAAAGTAGATTTTTTTAACTTAAAAAAAACTAGGGAATATTTATTCATATATGCAATTTTTTTACAAAATCTAAAACTTTTTTTTTTGAGACAGTGTGTCACTCTGTCACCCTGGGTAGAATGCCCTGGTGTCATAACTCACAGCACCCTCAAACTCTTGGGCTCAAGCAATCCTCTTGCCTCAGCCTCCTGAGAACTAGGCACCAGATGCCGCCATTTCCACTTTATTTTTTATTTCATTTTTCTTTTTGAGGCAGAGCCTCACTCTGTTGCACCCTGTAGAGTGCTATGGTATTACAGCCCACAGCAACCTCAGATTCTTAGATGCAAGTTATCCTCCTGCCTCAGTCTCTTGAGTAGCTGGGACTACAGGTGTTGCCACAATGCCTGGCTCGTTTTTCTATTTTTGGTAGACTCACTTTGTTCGGGCTGGTCTCAAACTCCAGAGCTCAGGTGATCTACCTGCCTTGGCCTCTCAAAGTGCTAAAACTTAAGGATGTTAGTGTCATCTCACATCAGGGGAAGGGGTCAACTGCTTATTTCATTGTTTGAGAAGGAGAAGGAATGACCCAAGAAAGCCAGAGTGGAGAGTCAAGGAATGAAGAGACCATGTAGGAAGAAGGAGGCTCACTAGAAGGTATGACACAGATTTAGAGATAATTCAGACAAAACTATTTAGAGCATCAACTCTGGAGATTACAGGACGCAGCCAGGAGCAGTCCCCTGGGCCTGGCTGCAGAGAGACCCCATGATGCCCACAGCCACCTCCTAGTCTTAAAGGGGCCCATTCCAGCCGCCTCTACCCTCACCCTTCAAGGGAGAAAGTGCTTTCTAGAAGTCTAGACTGTCTGTTTCCTGAAAGGCCATTGACATCTCTGATCCCAGAAAGAATCTAAAGGCCTTAGGGAAAAAGAGCCTCTTGGTTCAGATAGTTTCTCCCTTACTTCTGTTTGCTCTTTGAAAAGAAATGAAGCTTTCCGTTTTTCCTTGTGCATTTTTTAAATCAATCAGACTTGTTCATCTTTTTGGTGACCTTGTTTATCTGTTTCTGGTATAATAAGGCATTGAAAGGCTTCATGATACCACAACAACACATGGCAATGAGGGAATATGTCATTGCCATCTCGATGAGGGAAGAAATAAGAAATATATTTCCCCAAAGGACCATGAATAAGGGATAAGGTGAGGCAAACCTTTCTTTTAAAAACTTCCTTCCGAAAATGAACTTGGGGGGCGGGGGGTGGACAGAGACAAGATGGCTGACTGAAGCCAGCTTTCCACAGAGGCTCCTGTCCAGAAGGAGAGTTAAAGGACAGAAATTTAGCAAGTAACCGGGTGGATTTGAGCTGCACCAAGAGAGAAGGTTGAAGAACGCATATTAACCCCACCGAGGTGAGCTGCGACCCCAAGGATACAAACAAAAGGTACAAAATCCATCACCAAGCGGACTGCAGTCCCTTCCCCCATGAGAATGGCTCGGAGTGCCCCACAAACAAACAAGCATAGTTCAAAGGTCCTCCCACAACACTCCACGGGAGAGACCCTCTAAAAACTGGACCTACCTCCCCTACTAGGGTGCCACAGTGTACTCATGCCAGGCATAAAACTGTATAAAACTGTAAATATTCTCTACCTGCAACTATGAGCTCCCAGCATTCCCCTCCACTCTCACTCTGAGGTCTGTAGGCCTGTCCCCCAGCAGTCCAGATTCTTGGGTGATTTTTTGAGTGGTGTGGACAGGGCCTAAACTGCAGCTGGTCAGGGCTGACTTTGGGGCACGGGATTGAGGAGAGGACAGTCAGCTGAGAAGGAACCACACCGGACCTGCGGTGCCCCGAGGTGCAAAGCAGCAGCCATGTTTTAGCAACAATAGGGCTCACTCGCAGATAGTCTGAAGCCACAACCCCTGTCTCCCTGGGCAACCAGAGGAGGCCAGGCATCTACTCAGGTGGCAACCACCACGGAACAGGTCTGAGACAGAAACACAGGCCCCATGTGTAAAGGGTTTGCCAGAGGCGGTACTGACCTGGGTGGAGCGCAGAGACTAGAAATGCACGCGCAGAGCCCAGAAGTTCCTAGGGCAGGGCTGACTGTGAGGACTGCTTTATTGAGCCTAAGACGCACCCGGCCCTCAGGCGATCATCAGCCTATAGACAAAGGAAGACAGGAGGCTAGAACTGACAGGTAACCGAATACAAACTCGCAGGAGCAAAGACAGGGCCTGAGGCGCAGGCTCTGGGAACGCAAAACAGCTTCTCTTCTTCAGGGGAATTTAGCAGGGACAGAAACAAATTCCCATAAAGCTGTTCTGTTCTGTTATGTCAGTAACATCAATCAGGGATGGGGCTGGAACTGAGTGAACACTCCCCAGCCTTCAACAAGTGCCCGAGGTTGTCAGGCCTCACCACCCCCTGCTAGATAGAGGCAGAGTGCAGTGGCCTGGCTGAGCAGAAATAGATTTCCTTGTGATTCAGGCAGGTGCAAACCCCTGGAGTATCTATTCACTACAGGCAACTGGGTCAAAGCCCTGTGAGACTATCAGTGACTGAGTGTGACAGAGGTGCAAGGTGGGGAAGGAGGCATCAACTTTCCCAGACTGATATATTTGCTGGGTGGGTCCTCCTGAGTCCATGGAACTGGAGCAAACCATATCAGAGTAGTCACTAGAACCCTACAATCCAGTTGCCAGAGACCTTTTAAACTCTCCCACCTGAGACAGGTGCTGACTGAGACAATTGATTTGGACATTTTGTTTTTTTTTTTTTTTTAATTTTTTTATTAAATCATAAGTGTATACAATGATATGATTATGGGGCATCATACACTCACTTCATAAACCATTTGACACATTTTTATCACAGTGGTTAACATAGCCTTTCCGGCGTTGTCTCAGTTACTGTGCCAAAACATTTATATTCTACATTTACCAAGTTTCGCAAATACCCCTGTAATATGCACCACAGGTGTGATCCCACCGATTCCCCTCCCTCTACCCACCCCCCCCTTTCCCACTTCCCCCTATTGTTAAGTTGTAGTTGGGTTATAGCTTTCATGTGAGAGTCCCAAATTAGTTTCATAGTAGGGCTGTGTACATTGGATATTTTTTCTTCCATTCTTGGGATACTTTACTAAGAAGAATATGTTCCAGCTCCATCCATGTAAACATGAAAGAGGTAAAGTCTCCATCTTTCTTTAAGGCTGCATAGTATTCCATGGTATACATATACCACAATTTATTAATCCATTCGTGGATCGATGGGCACTTCGGCTTTTTCCATGACTTAGCAATTATGAATTGGGCTGCAATAAACATTCTGGTACAAATATCTTTGTTATGTTGTGATTTTTGGTCTTCTGGGTATATGCCCAGCAGAGGAATTACAGGATTGAATGGCAGATCTATTTTTAGATCTCTGAGTGTTCTCCATATATCCCTCCAAAAGGAATGTATTAATTTGCATTCCCACCAGCAGTGCAGAAGTGTTCCCTTTTCTCCGCATCCACGCCAACATCTCTGGTCTTGAGATTTTGTGATATAGGCTAGTCTCATTGGAGTTAGATGATATCTCAAAGTAGTTTTGATTTGCATTTCTCTGATGATTAAAGATGATGAGCATTTTTTCATATGTCTGAAGGCCGTGCGCCTGTCTTCTTCAGAGAAGTTTCTCTTCAAATCCCTTGCCCAGCCTGCGATGGGATCCCTTGTTTTTTTCTTGCTGATGCGTTTGAGTTCTCTGTGGATTCTGGTTATTAAACCTTTGTCAGAGTTATACCCTGCAAATATTTTCTCCCATTCTGAGGGCTGTCTGCTTGCTCTGCTTACTGTGTTCTTAGCTGTGCAGAAGCTTTTTAGTTTGATCAAGTCCCAGTAGTGTATTTTTGAAGCTGCTTCAATTGCCCGGGGGGTTCTCCTCATGAAATACTCACCCAGACCAATTTCTTCAAGGGTTTTCCCTGCATTCTCCTCTAGTATTTTTATAGTTTCATGTCTTAAGTTTAAATCTTTAATCCAATGAGAGTCTATCTTAGTTAATGGTGAAAGGTGTGGGTCCAATTTCAGTCTTCTGCAGGTTGCCAGCCAGTTCACCCAGCACCATTTGTTAAATAGGGAATCTTTTCCCCACTGAATGTTTTTAATTGGCTTGTCAAAAATCAAATAGCGGTAAGTAGCTGGATTCATCTCTTGGTTCTCTATTCTATTCCAGATATCTACTTCTCTGTTTTTGTGCCAATACCATGCTGTTTTGATCACTATCGATTTGTAGTAAAGTCTGAGGTCTGGTAGTGTGATTCCTCCTGTTTTGTTTTTATTTCTGAGTAATGTCTTGGCTATTCGAGGTTTTTTCTGATTCCATATAAAACGAAGTAATGTTTTTTCAAGATCTTTAAAATATGACAGTGGAGCTTTAATAGGGAGTGCATTGAAAGTATATATTGCTTTGGGTAGTATGGACATTTTGATAATGTTGATTCTTCCTAGCCATGAGCATGGTATGTTTTTCCATTTGTTAACATTTTCAGCTATTTCTTTTCTTAGAGTTTCATAGTTCTCTTTATAGAGATCTTTCACGTCTTTTGTTAGGTAAATTCCCAAATATTTCATCTTCTTTGGCACTACTGTGAATGGGATAGAGTCCTTAACTGCTTTTTCAATTTGACTGTTGTTGGTGTATATAAAGGCTACCGATTTATGAATGTTGATTTTGTAACCTGAGACGCTGCTGTATTCCTTGATCACTTCTAGGAGTTTTGTAGTAGAGTCCCTAGTGTTTTCCAGATACACAATCATATCATCTGCGAAGAGCGAGAGTTTGATCTCTTCTGACCCTATATGGATACCCTTGATCGCCTTTTCTTCCCTAATTACGGTGGCTAAAACTTCCATTACAATGTTGAAAAGCAATGGAGACAATGGGCAGCCTTGTCTGGTTCCTGATCTGAGTGGAAATGATTCCAATTTAACTCCATTCAATATGATATTGGCTGTGGGTTTGCTGTAGATAGCCTCTATCAGTTTAAGAAAAGTCCCTTCTAGACCAATTTTCTTGAGTGTTCTGATCATGAAGGGATGCTGGATATTATCAAAAGCTTTTTCTGCATCAATTGAGAGAATCATATGGTCTTTGTTTTTTAATTTGTTTATGTGCTGAATTACATTTATAGATTTACGTATATTGAACCAGCCTTGAGACCCTGGGATAAAACCAACTTGGTCATGATGTATAATTTGTTTGATGTGTTGCTGGATTCTGTTTGTTAGGATCTTGTTGAATATTTTTGCATCTATATTCATTAGTGATATTGGTCTATAATTTTCTTTTCTTGTTGGGTCTTTTCCTGGTTTGGGGATCAGGGTGATATTTGCTTCATAGAACGTGTTGGGTAGTCTTCCTTCTTTTTCTACATTTTGGAACAGGTTGAGTAATATAGGTACTAATTCCTCTTTAAAGGTTTGGTAGAATTCTGACGTGAAACCATCTGGTCCCGGGCTTTTCTTTTTAGGGAGGTTTTGTATAGTTGATGCTATTTCTGAACTTGTTATGGGTCTGTTCAACATTTCCACTTGATTCTGGTTAAGTCTTGGAAGGTGGCGTGCTTCCAAGTATCGGTCTATTTCCTTCAGATTTTCATATTTCTGAGAATAAAGTTTCTTGTAATATTCATTAAGGATTTTTTGGATTTCTGATGAGTCTGTGGTTATTTTGTCTTTGTTGTTTCTGATTGATGATATTAGAGATTTTACTCTTTTTTTCCTGATTAGGTTGGCCAGAGGTTTATCTATTTTATTGACCTTTTCAAAAAACCAGCTTTTTGATTTATTGATCTGTTGTATTATTCTTTTGTTTTCAATTTCATTTAATTCTGCTCTAATTTTGGTTATTTCTTTTCTTCTACTGGGTTTGGGGTTGGAATGTTCTTCCTTTTCCAGTTGCGTGAGATGTCCCATTAAGTTGTTAACTTCCTCTCTTTCCGTTCTCTTGAGGAAGGCTTGCAGTGCTATAAATTTCCCTCTTAGAACTGCCTTTGCAGTGTCCCAGAGGTTCTGATAGCTTGTGTCTTCATTGTCATTTTGTTCCAAAAAATTGGTGATTTCTTTCTTAATCTCATCTCTGACCCAGCTATCATTCAGCATAAGGTTATTTAACTTCCATGTTTTTGTATGGGTATGCAGATTCCTGTTGTTACTCAATTCAAGTTTTATTCCATGATGGTCCGAGAAGATGCATGGAATAATTTCTATTCCTTTAAATTGACTGAGGTTAGACTTGTGACCTAAAATGTGATCAATTTTGGAGTAAGTTCCGTGGGCTGATGAGAAGTATGTGTATTCAGTTTTGTTGGGATGAAATGTTCTGTAGATGTCTGCTAAATCTAAATACTGGATGGTTAGGTTTAAATCTAAGATTTCTTTGCTCAGCTTCTTTCTGGAGGATCGATCCAACACTGCCAAGGGAGTGTTGAAATCTCCAACGATTATGGAGCTGGAGGAAATCAAGTTACTCATGTCTGTTAGAGTTTCTCTTATAAATTGAGGTGCATTCTGGTTGGGTGCATAGATATTAATAATTGAGATCTCGTCATATTGAGTATTACCCTTAACAAATATGAAGTGACCATTCTTGTCCTTCCTTACTTTTGATGGTTTAAAGCCTACTGTATCTGCAAATAAAATTGCAACACCTGCTTTTTTCTGATTACCATTTGCCTGAAATATGGATGACCATCCTTTCACCCTGAGTCTGTATTTGTCTTTTAAGTTGAGATGTGACTCTTGTATGCAACAAATATCTGGCTTAAGTTTTTGTATCCAGTCAGCTAACCTATGCCTCTTTAGAGGACAGTTTAAGCCATTCACATTGATGGAGAGTAAGGATAAGTCTGGTGGAATTTTGGGTATCGAGTTTTTCAAAGGTCCAGTGGACATTTTTAATCCTTTCGCCAGTGTGGAAGTTGGAGTTTGATCCGAAGTTTCTGAGTGAGTTTACTTTTGTGGTATAGGATTGGGTTGGTCATTGTGGAGGATAGGTCTGAGAACATCCTGAAGAGCTGGTTTACTTATGGCAAATTTTTTCAACATATGAATGTCATTGAAGTATTTAATTTCTCCATCATAGATGAAACTCAGTTTAGCTGGATACAAGATCCTGGGTTGAAAGTTTTTTTGCTTTAGGAGATTAAAAGTTGATGACCAGCCTCTTCTTGCTTGAAAAGTTTCAGCAGAGAGATCTGCAGTTATTCTAATATTCTTACCTTTGTACGTTATAGTTTTCTTTCGCCGGGCTGCTTTGAGAATCTTCTCTTTCATGTTAACTTTAGTGAAGCTAATTATGATATGTCTGGGAGATGGCTTTTTGGGGTTGAATCGTGCTGGGGTTCTGAAGCTGTCTGCTATCTGAATTTCAGATTCTCTAGGCATGTCTGGAAAATTTTCTTTCATAATTTCATGTAGAAGGGCCTCTGTGCCCTTGGCTGCCACATCATCAGCCTCCGAAATTCCTATAACCCTTATGTTATGTTTTTTCGAATTATCTGAGAGCTCTCTGAGTGAGTGATCCGTTTTTGCTCTCCATTTCTCTTCCTCTTTGAGAGATTGGGAGCGTTCGAAGACTTTATCTTCAATGTCAGAAATCCTTTCTTCTGCTTGCTCCATTCTGTTACTGAGGGATTCTACTGTATTTTTCATATCTTTGAGGGCTGTAAGTTCTTGTTTCAGTGTGTCTAAGTCTTTGGTGGTTTTGTCTTTAAATTCGTTAAATTCTTGAGACAACTTTTGAATTTCTCCTCGAATTCCTAATTCCATTTTATTAATCTTGTCTGCAAACCAAATTCTGAATTCGACTTCTGACATCTCAGCCAGTTGTTTATGAATGGGATCTTCAATCACATCTGCCGTATCTTTTCTTGGGGGGGTTGATCTATTCTGGTTATTCATGTTACCAGAGTTTTTCCGCTGATTCCGCCCCATGGTTTACTCCCTTTGGTTTTTCCCCTGGGGTTTTATCGAGGGCCCGTACAGTGTTGTGGCCTGAGAAACTGGGGCCCTGTCTGGTGTGGTGGAGCAAAGTGGTTCTGTCTTGTTTTCAGCTGGTTTCTGTTCGATCCTATTGCAACTTCTACTCTGGCTTGAAGTCTCAGCTGTGTGAAAAAATCAGCAATTAAGTCACCCCGCCTGCCCACCTCTGGCCCCAGTTGGAAAAGGAGAATCAAACCTTCCTACAATCGCACACCCAGGGCACCACCTGAAAAGTCCTCAGTCTATTAGCCCAGTTCAAAAGGTCTGAATCAACTGTCTCAATCGGCACTTGTCTCGGGTGGAAGGGTTCAAGAGGTCTCTGGGAACTGGATCACAGGGGCCTGGTGACTCCTCTGAGACAGCTCACCCCAGTGCAGCGTGGAGTCAGGAGGAGCCACCCCGCAAACAGAGCAGTCTGGGAAGGTTGACGTCTCCTTCCCCACTTTGCCCCTCCGTCGGACCCAGTCACTGGTATCTCTGCAGATGGCTAACCCAGTTGCCTGCAGTGAACAGACACTCCAGGGGTTTGCACCTGCCTGAATCGCGAGGAAGTCTGCCAGGCCCCCGCAGACTGCCGCTATCTAGCAGGAGGAGATGGGGCCTGACATCTTTGAGTGTTTGATGCAGGTGTTGGGAAGGAGGTGTTCACTCAGGCTTAGCCCCGTCCCTGATGGATGCTGCTAACAGAACAGAACAGAACAGACAACTTTGTGAGGTTCTGTCTCTGTTCCTGTCATCGCCTACAGGAGACGGGCTGTTTTGAGTTCAAACGTCTTTGCTGCTGGAGAATTGCGTCTGAACACCTCTCTGGGTCGGCCCCGCCCTGGAGGCTTCTGGGTTTGTGAGCCGTGACACCGGTGGCCTCCTCTGGTTGCCCAGGGAGACAGGGGGTGTGGCCTCAGAATATCCAGAAGTGAGCGTTCTGCCGTTAAAGAAAAAACGGCTGTTGATCTACCTCCAGGGAACTGCTGCTCTGGTGTGGGCACTCAGGCGACCCTTTTCTCCTCTGTCCCGCGCACCAGAGTCAGCACTGAGCGGCTGCAGTTTGTGCTGGGTCCACACCCCTTAAGAGATCCCCCAAGAATCAGAACTCTTGGGGGATGGGCCCCCAGACCCGGATTGGGAGTGGGGCGGGGGGAAGCTAGAGTTTCATTCAGTTTCACGCAATACTACGGTCCGGGGAGGGCTCCTGCACTGCACCGCAGGGAAGTGCCGCCAAGGCTTGATTTCCCCTCAGCGGAGTGCCCTCTCCTTGCTCACGTGTCCCAGAGTCAGCGCTGACCTGACGCAGCTCAGGCACTGTGCACTCCCCTCGAGAAATCACCCAAGGAGCCGAACTCCGGAGGGATAGGCCCTCAGACCCCGAGTGAGAGTAGGGGCTCTCAGCTCTCAGCGGGGAGGCCAGAGTCTTATTCAGTCTTGTGCCCGGGGAGGGCTCCTGCACTGCACCGCAGGGAAGTGCCGCCAAGGCTTGATTTCCCCTCAGCGGAGTGCCCTCTCCTCGCTCACGTATCCCAGAGTCAGCGCTGACCTGACGCAGCTCAGGCACTGTGCACTCCCCTCGAGAAATCACCCAAGGAGCCGAACTCCTGGGGGATAGGCCCTCAGACCCCGAGTGAGAGTAGGGGTTCTCAGCTCTCAGCGGGGAGGCCAGAGTCTTATTCAGTCTTGGGCCCCGTATGCCCGGGGAGAGTTGGTGCACTGCACCGCAGGGAAGTGCCGCGAGGCGTGACTCCCCCTCAGCCCGGTGCCCTCTCCTTACTCGCGGGCCTCAGAGTCAATGCTACCAGTCGCAACTCGGGGACTGTCCACTCCCCTTGAGAAATCACCCAAGGATCCGAAGTCCTGGGGGACAGGCCTCCAGACCTCAGTGGGGGGGAGGGGGAGCGCCGGGGATTCAGGGTTGCCGGCAAAGGATTCCCAAAGTTTTATTCAGCCCTATGTCCGGCAGGAGAACGCCACGGCACCCCAGTAGGGGAGGTAGGTCCAGTTTTTAGAAGGTCTTTCCCGTGGAGTGTAGTGGGAGGGCCTTTAATTTCTGCCCGCTTGTTAAATTGTGGGGCTCCAGAGCCGGTCTCATGGGGGAGGGGGACTCCCGTCCGCTTGGTGGTGGATTTTGTACCTTTTGTTTGCGTCCTTGTGATCACAACTTGCCTCAGCGGTGTTGATGTGCGTTCTTCAGCCTTCTCTCTTGGTGAGGCTCAAGTCCACCAGGATACTTACTAAATTCCTGTCCCTTAACTCTCCTTCTGGACGGGAGCCTTTGTTGAAAGCTGGCTTCAGTCCGCCATCTTGTCTCCCTCCGATTTGGACATTTTGTACTGAGCCAATCACCCGAGGGCTATTCAGGTGGTATCCTGGGTGTGTGGTTGTAGGAAGGTTTGATTTTCCTTTTCCAATTATTGCCTGTGGGGGGTGGGGTGACTTAATTGCTGGTATTTCTCCACAGCTGAGACTTCAACCCAGAGTACCTGTTTCACTGGGTTGAATAGAGACCAGCTGAAAACAAGACAGAACCACTTAGCCCCACCACACCAAACAGGTCCCCAGTTCCTTAGGCCATAGCACTGTATGGGTCCTCAACAAAGCTCCAGGGGAAAAATCAAATGGTATAAAATAATCATGGGGTGGAATCAGTGGAAAAACTCTGGTAACATGAAGGACCAGAATAGATCAATCCCCCAAGGAAAGATATGGCAGATGTAACTGAAGATCCCATTCATAAACAGCTGGCCGAGATGTCAGAAATCGAATTCAGAATTTGGATTGCAAACAAGATTAATAGAATGGTAGAAAATTTGGGATTAGAAATTCGAGGACCAATTCAAAAGTTGGAATTAGAAATTCGAGGAGAAATTCAAAAGTTGTCTCAAGAATTTAACGAATTTAAAGACAAAAGCACCAAAGATTTTGACACACTGAAGCAAGAATTTCCAGCCCTCACAGATCTGAAAAATACAGTAGAATCCCTCAGTAACAGAGTGGAGCAAGCAGAAGAAAGGATTTCTGACATTGAAAACAAAGCCTTTGAATGCTCCCAAACTCTCAAAGAGGAAGAGATGTGGAGAGCAAAAACGGATCATTCTCTCAGGTAGCTCTGGGATAATTCAAAGAAGGGTAATATCCACCTCATTGGAATCCCTGAAAGTGATGAGGTGGCCTTGCAAGGCACAGAGGCCCTTCTCCATGAAATTCTGAAAGAGAATTGTCCAGACATGCCAAGAGATTCTGAAATTCAGATAGCAGACAGTTTCAGAACCCCAGCACGACTCAATCCCAATAAGACATCCCCCAGGCATATCATAATTAACTTCACTAAAGTTAATATAAAGGAGAAAATTCTGAAAGCAGCCAGACATAAGAAATCCATTACCTACAAAGGGAAGAATATTAGAATGACTGCAGATCTTTCTGCTGAAACTTTTCAAGCCAGAAGAGGGTGGTCATCGACTTTTAATCTCCTAAAGCAAAATAACTTTCAACCCCAATCCTGTATCCAGCTAAACTGAGTTTCATTTAAGATGGAGAAATTAAATACTTTAATGACATTCATATGTTGAAGAAATTTGCCATAACCAAACCAGCACTTCAGGATATTCTCAGACCTATCCTCCATAATGACCAGCCCAATCCTCTACCACAAAGGTAAACTCACTCAGATACTTTTGATCAAACTCCAACTTCCACAGTGGCGAAAGGATTAAAAATGTCCACTGGACTTTTGAAAAACTCAATACCCCAAATTTAACAAGACTTATCAATATTCTCCATTAATATGAATGGCTTAAACTGTCGTCTAAAGAGGCACAGGTTAGCTGACTGAATACAAAAACTCAGGCCAGATATTTGCTGCCTACAAGAGTCACATCTTACCTTAAAAGATTAATATAGACTCAGGGTAAAAGGATGGTCATCCATATTTCAGGCAAATGATAATCAGAAAAAAGCAGGTGTTGCAATTTTATTTGCAGATACAATAGGCTTTAAACCAACAAAAGTAAGGAAGATAATAATGGTCACTTCATATTTGTTAAGGGTAATACTCAATATGATGAGATTTCAATTATTAATATCTATGCACCCAATTAGAATGCACCTAAATTTATAAGAGAAACTCTAACAGACATGAGTAATTTGATTTCCTCCAGCTCCATAATAGTTGGAGATTTCAACACTCCTTTGGCAGTGTTGGATCAATCCTCCAATAAGAAGCTGAGCAAAAAGATTTTAGATTTAAACCTAACCATCCAACGTTTGGATTTAGCAGACATCTGCAGAAACATTTCATACCAAGAAAACTGAATACACATACTTCTCATCAGCCCACAGAACATACTCCAAAATTGTTAACATCTTAAGTCACAAGTCTAACCTCAGTAAATTTAAAGGAATAGAAATTATTCCTTGCATCTTCTCGAACCACCATGGAATAAAAGTTGAGCTCAGTAACAACAGGAATCTGCATACTCATACAAAAACATGGAAATTAAATAACCTTATGCTGAATGATAGCTGGATCAGAGATGAGATTAAGAAGGAAATTGCCAAAATTTTGGAACAAAACAACAATGAAGACATGAATTATCAGAACCTCTGGGATACCGCAAAGGCAGTCCTAAGAGGGAAATTTATAGCACTGCAATCCTTCCTAAAGAGAACAGAAAGGAGGATGTTAACAACTTAATGGGACATTTCAAGCAACTGAAAAAGGAGGAAAATTCCAACCCCAAACCCAGTAGAAGAAAAGAAATAACCAAAATTAGAGCAGAATTAAATGAAATTGAAAACCAAAGAATTATACATAACAGATAAATAAATCAAAAAGTTGGTTTTTTGAAAAGGTCAATAAAATAGATAAACCTTTGGCTAACCTAACCAGGAAAAAAAGAGTAAAATCTCTAATCTCATCAATCAGAAACGACAAAGACAAAATAACAACAGACGCCTCAGAAATTCTAGAAATCCTTAATGAATGTTACAAGAAACTTTATTCTCAGAAATATGAAAGTCTGAAGGAAATTGACCAATACTTGGAAGCATGTCACCTTCCAAGACTTAGGCAGAATCAAGTGGAAATGTTGAACAGGCCCATATCAAGTTCTGAAATAGCATCAACCATACAAAACCTCCCTAAAAACAAAAGCCCAGGACCAGATGGCTTCACATCAGAATTCTACCAGATCTTTAAAGAGGAATTAGTACCTATACTACTCAACCTGTTCCATAATGTAGAAAAAGAAGGAAGACTACCCAACACGTTTTATGAAGCAAACATCACCCTGATCCCCAAACCAGGAAAAGACCCAACAAGAAAAGAAAATTATAGACCGATATCACTAATGAATATAGATGCAAAAATATTCAACAAGATCCTAACAAACAGAATCCAGCAACACATCAGACAAATTATACATCATGACTAAGTCGGTTTTATCCCAGGGTCTCAAGGCTGGTTCAATATACGTAAATCTATAAGTATAATTCAGCACATAAACAAATTATAAAACAAAGACCATATGATTCTCTTAATTGATCAGAAAAAGCTTTTGATAATATCCAGCATGATCAGAACACTTAAGAAAATTGGTATTGAAGGGACATTTCTTAAACTGATAGAGGCCATCTGCAGCATACCCACAGCCAATATCGTATTGAATGGAGTTAAATTGAAATCATTTCCACTCAGATCAGGAACCAGACAAGGTTGCCCATTGTCTCCACTGCTCTTTGACATTGTAATGGAAGTTTTAGCCACTGCAATTAGGGAAGAAAAGGCAATCAAGGGTATCTGTATAGGGTCAGAAGAGATCAAACTTTCGCTCTTCGCAGATGATATGATTGTATATCTGGAAAACACCAGGGATTCTACTACAAAACTCTGAGAAGTGATCAAGGAATACAGCAGCATCTCAGGTTACAAAATCAACATTCATAAGTCAGTAGCCTTTATATATACCAACAATAGTCAACCTGAAAAAACAGTTAAGGACTCTATTCCATTTACAGTAGTGTAGGATAATATTCAGAAAAAAACATATCCTACATCAAGCACACAAAGTGAATTCATTGTGAGTTTAAAATGATTTGCTTTTCTTCCTGAGGCTTAAGGGACTTGGACCCCCCTGGGTCACAGCAGAGTTGGCTTCCTTGGAGTTAAACATTCCACAAGTCCATTCTCTGGAGTGTGCACCCCGTGAAGCCTGAGATCAAAGGGCTTGCCACCCTTCCTCAGAGATACGGGCCAGAGGGTTGACGTATGTTAACAACATATTGTCAGAGGTCTATAGGTACTCTGCCCTGAAGGAAAGACACAGTCATTACTTCATACTGAGTAAATGCTTGAAGATATTCTTCTGTTTACTCTGTTCCCCTATGGCTCCGTTCTTCTTTGTGATCTTTCTTTAGATACATGCTCAGAAATTAGTCAATGTTTAGAAGAAGAGGTTTACTACAAAGGTGAGTGTATTGATATAATAACAAAATATTTCCTTTCAAGTTGATTTCAGATAGGTAAAATACGATAATAATGAAACTAATAGATAATAGATTAAATGTGTACATAACTAGAAAAGTATAAAGTCAAAACCTGGAATAAAGATTTTTGCTACACGCCATCTTATTTTGTGTAGCTTGTTTCTTGACTTAATAGTTACAGGAGTGAATTTACACCCACGGCAAAGCTGCTGTTCGCATCTCCAGTCACGCAACACAGTAGTGCCAAAGAAGATGAAATATTTGAATAGCCAGGCGTTGTGGCGGGCGCCTGTAGTCCCAGCTACTCGGGAGGCTGAGGCAAGAGAATCGCTTAAGCCCAGGAGTTGGAGGTTGCTGTGAGCTGTGTGAGGCCACGGCACTCTGCCGAGGGCCATAAAGTGAGACTCTGTCTCTACAAAAAAAAAAAAAAGAAGAAGATGAAATATTTGGGAGTTTATCTAACAGAGGATGCGAAAGACCTCTATAAAGAGAACTATGAAACTCTAAGAAAAGAAATAGCTGAAAATGTTAACAAATGGAAAAACATATCATGCTCATGGCTGGGAAGAATCAGCATTGTTAAAATGTCCATACTACCCAAAGCAATATACAATTTTAATGCAATCCCTATTAAAGCTCCATTGTCATACTTTAAAGATTTGAAAAACCTCGAATAGCCAAGACATTACTCAGAAATAAAAACAAAGCAAAAGGTAAATACGTTGACTTCTCCACAGGGCACCCCACTTTGATCCCATGGTATCCAGGGGAACACCAGCAGACGGACAATCCCTGAGGGTTCTTCAAATCTATGGAAGATGAAAAGATCCAGGAGGCAGCAGGACAGCTGGATTAGCCCTCCTATTTAGTCCCATACTCCGTGGTGGTCCATCTGCCATGGGCAACTGTCTCTACTGCTTTGAAATTGCTCTTCCCTTTAACATAGCCATTGCATTGGAGAGTCAAAAGATGGGAGCGATTAATTTGTTTGAATATATAGCTTGATTAGAAAACCTGGTTTACTTCCCCTGTGTGAATAGAACTAGCTTCTCCCTCCCCCTTTATTTAAATACACCATCAGCTGTTTACCAACCCCTTACCACTTACCCACTCTCTCTATCCAGTCTTCCTGGGAACTTGAGATTCTTTCAACCCTATTTTTGCATATGTACCTTTGTTAGAAATTAATAAGAGCCTTGGGGCCTGCATGGTGGCTCATGTCTGTAATTCTAGTACTCTTGGAGGCCGAGGCGGAAGGACTGTTTGAGCTCATGAGTTCAACACCAGCATGAGCAAGAGCGAGACCTTGTCTCTACTAAAATTAGAAAAACTTGGCGGTGCCTGTGGTTCAGTGGGTAGGGCACTGACCCTATGTACCAAGGGTGGTGGGTTCAAATCCAGCCCCGGCCAAATTGCAACAAAAAATAGCCGGGATTTGTGGTGGGTTCCTGTAGTCCCAGCTACTCGGGAGGCTGAGGCAGGAGAATTGCCTAAGCCCAGGAGTTGGAGGTTGCTGTGAACTGTGATGCCACAGCACTCTACCGAGGGTGATAAAGTGAAAAAGAAAAAGAAAAGAAAAAGAAAAACTGAGGCAAGAGAATCGCTTGAGCCCAAGAGTTGGAGGTTGCTGTGAGCTGTGATGCCACAGCACTCTACCCAGGGCATTTTCCTGGTCTTACCACTGGGCCCGAGTTAATGTAAGCCTTCTCCAGGCATTTTCAGACTTTGTTTTAAACTCAAGTATTTTCAGCATCACTTTCCCAACCAGCATTCAAACCAGGTCGAGGTTTGTACACAAAAGCCCTCCACACTGTTCCATCAGACTAATTAGGAAAAGTCTGTGTGGCAGCCCCCATGGGTTCTTTCTCTGACCATGGCAATCTCTGGCACCCCTCCTATTCCTAGCACACCTGTGTGTTCTGCTCCTCCAGGATGGAGGGGTGAGAGCAGAAGGGAAACTGGAACTCTCTGCTACAGTACCTACACACCTGCCAGGAATAATGCACACACTCAAGTGTGCATGCACACGTGTGTGTACACCATACTTTTGCATTTAAACATCCTTTTAATCTTAGACAATCCGGATGCTAACCTCCCAGTGAGGGTCCCCAAGCCCTTCCTTTCCTTGCATGGTTAAATCACCATGGTCCCACCTAAGTCCATCCCGTACTCCATGCTGGTCCATCTGTGCCATGGGCAACCATCTATACTGCTTTGAAATTGCTCTTCCCTTTAACATAAATTCCTTGGGCAGGGCTGGTCATACTTGGTGTTGATGGTTTGTCGTTTAAAATAGTAATGTTTTTTTTATCTTGGCAAAATTCATCTCTTTGTGGCTACAAAGCTATCACTCTGGGTAGAGTGCTGTGGCGTTACAGCTCACAGCAATCTCAAACTCTTGGGCTTAAGCAATTCTCTTGCCTCAGCCTCCCGAGTAGCTGGGATTACAGGCGCCCGCCACAATGCCCAGCTTTTTTTGTTGTTGCAGTTGTTATTGTTGTTTTTAGCTAGTCCAGGCGAGTTTGAACCTGCCAGCCACATAGGCTGGCACCCTACCCACAAACAGTTTAGCTTTTATGTCTCCCATGGTTTGTGTCTAAAAGGTAAAATGTGGCACCTTTTCCTCTTTACCCCAGGCGTACATGCAGGCATTTTCTGTATTTGGATTCAGGATTCTATGTGTTGGGGGCTAGACGTAAAGCAGCAACTCTCTTTAGAAATACGTTTACTTTACAAGGAACAAAGGCTCTTTGTGAAATTGTACATACGACTTCAGAATTCATATTGTGTTAGGATCTCTTGTTTTTTAAAATTGTGCAACGTTTTGGCAGATGCTGCTGGGAATCCATCAAATCCTTCTCCTCTTCCACAGGAAGATGCAGCTGGGCACACAGCTGCCCAACCAGGGACTGCATTTCCAGCCTCCTTCGCAGCTAACGGTGGCTGTGGACTTCCAGGGGTCACATGGGGTGTCTCCTCGCACATTCCCCTCTATTCTCTTCCCCCCCTCATTAGTTGGAACAGGAACATGGAAGTGGCAGCAGCCCAGACCGACCACCTGGATGAGGACAATGCCTGGGGGTTAGCAGGATGTTTGGTGGAAGGAACTGAGTCTTGAACATCCACTCGGAGTAGAGAGTCCCCCCCTGGCTACCGGAGGCTTCCAGTGAGAGGAAAGTAAAGGCTGTCTGTTCAAAGCCACTTTGGTTTTGGCTGTTGTGTTACAGCAGCCTTTTAGCCAACCTATCCCTCTCCCTCATGCTCCCTGCACTCCCGGATAGGCTCGGCAGTACTCTGGGGACCTCAGAATGTGTGTCCATCCAGCCCTGTGAGGCCAGCTGGCAGCCCAGGGAGCATTTTGAATGGAGTATGATGGTACAGCTGCAGCCACTGAGCAGAATGTGGCTCTTTAAAGCCAAGCCCATGCTCCTGGCTTCAGTGGCTATGAGGTTCTTGTCAAGTGAACTCTGAAATCTTAGGCCAGGTGAAGATGAGGAAAGGACTGTGATATTGTGATATAATAAATAGATACAAAATAGCCGGGCGTTGTGGCGGGCGCCTGTAGTC
This sequence comes from Nycticebus coucang, assembly GCF_027406575.1. Taxonomy (NCBI): domain Eukaryota; kingdom Metazoa; phylum Chordata; class Mammalia; order Primates; family Lorisidae; genus Nycticebus; species Nycticebus coucang. Next base: position 99,773,556 of record NC_069783.1, on the reverse strand, counting down.
CCAGCTACTCGGGAGGCTGAGGCAAGAGAATCGCTTAAGCCCAGGAGTTGGAGGTTGCTGTGAGCTGTGTGAGGCCATGGCACTCTACTGAGGGCCATAAAGTGAGACTCTGTCTCTACAAAAAAAAATAAATAAATAAATAAATAAATAGATACAGTAGAACCTCCGTAGGTGACCATCTCCTAAATTGACCAAATTTTCCTAGACTGGTAGGCCTAGTCCCTTACGTTGGCTACCTCCATATGCTGACCAGTTTATTACAGTCCCTTGGATAGTCAACTTACAGAGGTTCTACTGTATTTGGTCTCTGCCCTGGTTCCTGGTATATAGTTCCTAAAATCCTTGGCACCCCCAGAGTGGTAAGAGTGCCTTTTGTAGGCTAAAGAGATGGCTGGTGCTAGGGGCCCCTAGTGGCTTCAGGAAAGGGACTGGTTACTAGAAAGACTGAGGACTTTCAACTCCAGACTGGCCCTTGGGTTGGGAGAAGGGCCGAAGTTGATTGCCAATATCCAATGATGTCTTCAGTCGTGCCTGTGTAATCAAACCTGTTACGATTCCCCCAAAGGACTGGGTTCAGGTGAGCTGAACACAGGGAGGTTCCCAGAGGGTGGTGGTCCCAGAGGCAACACAGAAACTCCGCACCCCTTCACATATGCCTTGCTCTATGCAACTTTTCCATTCAGCTGTTCATCTGTATCTTCTGTAATATCTGTATAATAAATGGGTAAACTTAAGTGAAATGTTTCTTTGAGTTCCCGTAAACCACCATAGCAAATTAATTAAACTTAAGGAGGGAACCCCCAATTTATAGCCTACTGGTCAAAAGCATGGGTGACCACTTGCGACCTGTGATTGGCATCTAAAGGGGTAGCAGTCTTGTGAGCCTGAGCCGTCAATCGTGGGATCTGACTCTAACTCGGGTAGATAGTGTCAGGATTGAATTGAATTAGAGGAGCGCCAGATGGTGTCCACATAGAATTGTTTGGTTTGTTTTTTTCTTCAGAAAGACTGAACATCCAGTTTCTGAAATGAATTTCCGCCTTTGCCCCAGAAAGGACAAACCTTGGCTGTCTATCAAACAAGTTGACAGTACAACTGTAATAATTATTGCTTCTGTAACTTTAGCATCTACCATAGACGAGACCTTAGACTAGATCCTTTGTATGCCTTCTTATCTATTCTTGACTCAGGTCTTCTGGCTGGGAGTGTCTCTGCTATTTTAGAGATGAGGAAGGTGGGGCACAAGAATGCTGTGTGACTTGCCCAGAATCACACCAAGGGGGAAGCAGTGCTGGGGTTCAGACTGTCCCATTCTGAAGCACATGCTTCACTGACCCTGTCACTGCCCACCTGGGTTGTATGGCTCACTGCTCAAAAGGAAGCCAATATACTGAGACAGCAGTAGTTGCAATGGATAAAGAGTTTAATATCCTAGGACACTGAGTAAGGAGATGGGAGAAATTTCTCAAATACATTTCCCTGAGAATTATGGAGGTAAGGTTTTTAAAAGTAGTTTGGTGAACAAAGGGCTAGGGAATTGGGTCTGCTAATTGGCTGGGGGATGAACTTATTGAGCTGGGAAATAGAAATTGTCTTCTTGGCTGAGATAGTTCCTGAGTGGGGGGGTCACAGAACCAATTGAGTCAGTTTCCATGTGTGCCTACTGGTTCAGTTGACATCAGTTGGTTTTCCCCAAATGCATAGTCCAGAAGATACTTCAAAGACCAATCTTAGGTTTTACAATAGTGATGTTGTCGACAGAAGCAATTGGACTCTGGAGCAATAAGCAACTCTAGGAAGGAAGCTAGGATATATCCCGGTTAACTTTTAGCTGTCTAAACTTCTGTAGGAGTAAGTTTTACCTTATGGCCTTACATTAATATAGGCAGTTTCCTGACACAGGGGTGTTGCGTGTAGCATTACGGGTCTACTAATCATGGTCTTCCTGCAAATTCTGGTAAGAATTTAGGCTTATACACTGAAAGAGCAATAATACTTTATTTAAAATATATACAAAATTATTACTTTGAAACATATATTTACCATCCAACACACATCATATAACACTGATTTGATGTAAATTTTGGTACCACGATTCATTCAGTTTGTGACTTCTCTTTTACTCAAGGCTCCTGAAAAAAGTTATCTGAAATGCCCACCAGAGAGGAGGTACCCACAGGCTTGGTCCCTTCGGTGGCCTGGCTGTGTTCTTAGACACTGCTGGGACCCTGAAACTCTGTTCCAAGGGAGCTGAAGGCAAATCCCTGCCTTGCTGGGGGCACTAAGGACACAGACTAGATGGGACTCACCTCAATCATATACCCGTTGTCCATCGTCTGGTTCCCTTTTTCTTCCCTCCTCCCCAATCTAGATATAAAATGAGGGTAGACTTGGTGAGCACAGGTGTCAATTATTTTCTTAACCCTCATCTGGGCTTAGATTAATGTAAATTATATTCTTATCTTCACCCTCCCTTTTCCCTGCCCTTGTCATTACCACCATGGGGAGAAGTGTGAGAATGGGGAGCTGGCTTCTTAATACATCTTGAAAATGGAGTTTCTGTGCTCTTCAACTGCATTCAAGTTACCATTATCCTGAGATAAATCAGAAAACTGCTTTTGGCAAAGCCCATGCCTCATTCATCATTGTCTCCCCACAGTGCCTTACATCTAGTAGGCACTTAATAAATGCTCACTGTGTGGATGAATAAATGGATGCAGGAATAAATATCTGGTAACTGTGAGTAGGAAACACACATTATACAATGAGAGGGTTTGCAAGATGAAAAGGGATGTCAGAGATCCTCTAGACCTGCCTCCTTAGTTGGCAAATGGGGAAACTGAGACCTACAGAAGTTAGTCCACAGGCGTTAATTCCTGACAGAGTCAGACCTGTATTTTCTAAATTTCACCTTGAACATCCCACTCTCCTAGGATAAGGAGAGCTCAGTGGAATCAGTGCCATGCCCTGAAATGAGGAAAGTCATCTTCTAACATCAGAAGCTCCTGGGGGTTGCAGGTAACTGAGTGGAGGGTGCAAACAGAAAGGTCCCCTCTGGGCAGCTTTGGACTGGACGGCAGCAGCGGGTCTGAATGAGGTAGGAGAACACAGAGACTGATGGAGACCACCCATGGGTCAGGTTTGCCCCTTCTGCCTCCTGCAGTCATGGTAGTGCTGAAGGGCATTTGGTGGCTCACAAAGGCTCTGGGGCCCCAGGATGTCCAGAGGAAATGTGTAAACAAGGCCCGGTGACTGAACACTCCCAGCAATGAAAGCAGTTCACTACAAAGATTTGCTCAGCACACTGGAATCGGATGGTAGAAAAGAAAGGGAGGGAATGAGGGAAAGGACGAAGGGTCTGTTCACAGACAGGGAGGCTGAGAAGCTTCAGGTACAGGGACAAGGTGGATCAGGCCATGTGGGGGTGGGGGTGGGTATTGGGCACAAGCATGAGTGCCCGGTGTGCTTCTCTCTTCAGGTGAGTTGCCCCAGAACATTCTGTGGGCTTTGAGCCACTCAGGTCTCCCATGTGCCACACCAGGAGACTCAAAAGCACAGGGGCTCACTCTGCATCCCAGTGTGATTTTGGTTTTTTTCTAGAAAGGATGATTTGGCATGGCTAGAAATGCACATGTGACCAAGGTAAAGAACCTTGCCTGATTCCCCATATGCCACAGACATGAATAGCTGAAGAAGGCAAGCATCAAAGAGGGAACGATAACCCACGGGCTGGCACCTACTAGGGTTTCTCACCTCTGAATATGGCACCATAGGGTTTCTCTGGAGCAGGTGCAGAGGGAGCTGGGAGGAAGGACTGAGCTCTTGGGACAGACCCCTGCCCCTCCAGACTTTCTGCCCAACTTCTGCACTCCCCAGCCCACTCCATTTTGCCTTAACTACCTTGCAGTTGCCATGAGACACACACAGGCTCCTTCGGGATGAGAAAAAGAAAATTCATTTTGCCAAAATTTGAAATTTGGGAGCTGCAGCTCATCTGGTAACAAATGAGTACCTTTGTGCTTAAATAGCCACCGCAACGTGCAGACTACGACTACGGTGCGAGGGAGCAGAGCAGGAAGGGAACCCGGGTCGCTGGAGTTCCTCTGAAGTCCCCATCTCCTCCCCCACCCCAGACCCCCCTAAACCGCAGACTGGTTCTCGTTGCACACATAGACTGTGTTTGGCTGGATTCTCCTCCGGATCCGCTCAGGCACTTTGGGAAGGATCTGGAAGGTTTGGGGCAGCAGCTCTATGCAGGCCTCGCGGAATTTTTTGATTCTCCAGCAGTAGACGATGGGGTTGAAGACCGACTTGAGGTAACTGAGCCACAGGACGCAGGTGCTGGTGGCGTAGAAGGAGGGGCCGTAGTAAAAGCGCCGGCTGAACACAGACAAGAGGCTGTAGACCGAGTGGGGCAGCCAGCAGAGGGAGAAGCCCACGAAGAGGATGAGGATGGTGGTGAAGGCCTTGGTCTTGAAGCTCAGGTCTACGCTGACCTGGTGCGGGCGGTGCAGCCGCCGCAGGCCGGCGCGCGCGAGCTGGCGCAGGTCCAGGCTGTCGGACTGGTTGTGCACGCGCACAGCGTTCTTGCGCACCGTGTTGAGGATGCACGTGTAGGCGCACAGCATGACGCCGAAGGGCACGAAGAACACGGCCGCCACCAGCGTCCCCACGTAGGCGCGGGCGGCGGGGAGCTCCGTGTAGCCCAGCACACACTGGGGGGCGCGCGCGGGCACCTCCATGAACGTCCGGCCCGAGAGCAGCGGGACCGCGACGCAAAAGGACAGCACCCAGGAGACGGCGATGATGGTCTTGGCCCTCCGCGGGTTCAGCTTGTCCTGGCGCTGGACGATGATGAGAAAGCGGTCGACGCTGATGATGAGCAGGATGGCCACGCCTTCCAGGACGAAAAACCAGTAGAGCGTGGCCGAGAGGTGGCAGAAGCCGTCCCCGAAGTGCCAGCGGACGGTGATGAGGGAAACGGCAGTGAAGGGCATGCAGCACACGCACAGCAGGATGTCAGAGAAGGCCAGGGTGGCCAGCAGCAGGTTGATGGCCGAGCGCATGGCCGGCCTCTGGTACACGATGACGCACACCACCGTGTTGCCGAGGAAGCCAACCACCATCATGAGCAGCATCCCCACCGCCAGCGCGATCCGTAGCGGGCCCGGTAGGGTCGCGGCCCCGGGTTCCGTCGCGTTGCTGGCATTCAGCAGCAGGTATTGGTAAGTCTCGAGGGACGTGCTGTTACAGGCCATCTTGGAGAGACACGTGGAGCTGGGACACAAACGGCTAGGGGCGGCCCCCTCAACACTTCGGTGGTGGCCATCTCCTGTCTGCCGGCTGCATCTTCCGCCTCTACGTCGCTGGAGCTGTGGGGCACTGGAGTGGTCGTCGGGAGAAGTGTCTTTCTTTGGGAGCGCTAGCTGGGCCTTGCAATGCATGGATCATATCCTAGTCATCTCTGTGGCAACCGACTGTGGCCACAGCTTCCTACTTGGACGCTCCGTAGCCTACAGAAAGCAAGAGGACAACGGAGGAGGGAGTTAGTTCTTGCACATGTAACAGCCCACACCTGAGTTTCACGGGTATCCCTCAACACTGGAGTGGAGAGATAGAATGACTCTTTTAGTTGCCACTTGGGGAAAAGCCTGGTATTCACAAAACCCAGGAAAACAGAAATCAGCTCTTCTTTGGGGAACTGAAGAAATAAATGCTTTGTAATTGGCACTAATGTATTAATAATAACTTGAGTTTTAAGCAACCTAGCTGAATGAAGCTCTCTGGACAAGCCAACTTCTGTTAGAACGTCAGCTCCATGAGGCTGAGTTTTGTCTGTTTTATGCTGTTATCTCCCAGCATCTGGTAACGTGCCTGACATACAAACAGATGCTTGTTGAGGTGATAAGTGATAGTCGATAATGCTGCTATAATATTTAACTTTGTAAAAAACCACTTTTTTGAGGAATGATTGGCATGTGTGACGAGCTGGGCAAATTAACATCTCAATACACTGTGAAATCATCACCACCACCAAGGCCATGAACATCCATCACCTCCCCAAATTTCCTCTCATGCCCTTTATTATGATTATTTTATTTTTGTGGTAAGATCAACTGTCTTAGCCAATTTTATTTATTTATTTATTTTAGAGACAGAGTCTCACTTTGTCACCCTTAATAAAGTGCTGTGGCATCACAGCTCACAGCAACCTCCAGCTCTTGGGCTTAGGTGATTCTCTTGCCTCAGCCTTGCGAAGTGCCCACCACAACGCCTAGTTATTTTTTTGTTGCAGTTTGGCTGGGGCCAGGTTTGAACCCACCACCCTCTGTATATGGGGCCAGCACCCTGCTCACTGAGCCACAGGCACCACTCTTAGCCAATTTTAAATGGATATATGAGGTCAAACAATTAAGTTTTCAAACTCTCTGTAGAAAAGGTACTAACCTCTACCTCATTGCTGAATATCACTACAGTCACCTTTGGAGTATTCCTCTTGGCCATCTGGTGATGGTAGTGATCTTCAGCAGTGAGGTATGTAGCACTTTTTCTAGGATGAATTCGTGAACTTAATTGTCCAAACTCAACCTCATTATTTTTGAAGTTAAAAAAAAATTTAAACTCTATCCGTTGAACTTTATATAAGGTAAGCATAAATTCACATAAAATAAATAGTCCTGTTAGCCCTTTGAGATGCTTCCCTAATAGTAACATTTTGGGTAACTATAATGCTGTTATAATATTACTTTTGAATGCACTGATAGGGAGACGGGAACTCTCTGCAAAGTTAAGGCTGCTTAAGATATGATGTTAATTTTTATTTTGCATCTCGTGGTATATGGCAAGAATTGTGTTCAGGAGCTCAGGTCTGTTGTCAAATGGTCCAGGGTGGGTGAAATGCATCCTTGGACATCTTCTGGCTGACTTCTTCATCTAGAGCACACAGTTAACTAATTAGGGCTAGTACACAGTAGTGTGAATTCCCACAATGTCACCACACCTGGATGGTAGAAGTACTCAGCAAATGGTATTATTATCATCTGAGCCCCGAGGCCAACCAATTAAAGCCTGATAGTGGTTATTGATTAATTTATATGTTACACACACACACAGGTGAACATGTCTGCATCAGTACTACACCTGCCAACAAATGAAAGTGCTCTCCCTGGAGCAAGGATGTTTGTAGTCCAATTTTGCTCCCCTCACCATTTCCAGTACTATTGATGGGACTAGGCAGCTGACCATAGCCTGAAAGGGTGATAAAAAAAGGCCATATAGAAAGCAGCCTGAGATGTAGCCCAGGCCACAAGATGTGTGGGATATTTTCCTTTTGCTTTCCACACATCCCAGCCTCCTCCACCTGGCTCCTTGCAGCTACCACTGGCTCCCGCTGACCTGTCTGTGGTTCATTTCCTCCTGAGGCCTCAGCCTCTGGAGGGCTGCCTCCCCTACGCCCAGCCCTCCTCCAGGTCCCCAACTGCTCCCAGCCTCCCTGCAGGTATAGGATGTGCAGCCTGCCTTGGTTTCACCTGGCCTCACCTCTGGCAAGAAGCCCTCTGTATCTCGCTTTATGAATCAGGGCTTCATCTCTTTCCCACCTATACCCAAACTGACATGAGAGGTCCTGGCCAACTGAAGTTACAAGGAAGCAGACGGTAAGAGTAAGATATCAGGAGGCAGAGAAATGTTACATGTGTGTATGGGAACAGGGACACAGAAATCTACTTCAGTCCCTGATGCGGTCCAATTCCAACTGCATTTCCCTGTGTGTATTTGCAATATTTTCTCCTTCCTTTGTTTTTAATGGAATTTTTAGCTTTTACTTTTCCTCTAATCTCATACCCTCCTCTTTGCCATCATCTTTCAGAGACAGCCTCTTTTGTGGAGCCACAGGGTCTCCCTATGTTACCCAGCCTGGAGTGCAGTGGTCATAGTATACTATAGCCTTAAACTCTGGGGATTAAGCTATCCTCCTGCCTCAACTTCCCAAGTAGTAGAGATTATAGGCACATGCCACCATGCCTGGCTTCAGAGACAGCCTCATTGAGCATTTCCTGGTTTGGGTTTTGTTGATAATTATGCCCATGATGCTAGATGATACAGTTCCATCTCATTTCTTTCTTCTTCTTCTTTTCTTTTGCAACAGAGTCTCATTCTGTTGCCTGGGCTGGAGTACCATGGTGTCAGCCTAGCTTACAGTAACCTCAACCTTCTGGGCTCCAGTGGTCCTCCTGCCTCAGCCTCCCAAGTAGCTGGGAGTGTAGGTGCCTGCCACAATGTTACCTGGCTAATTTTTCCATTTTTAGTAGAGGTGAGGTCTCGCTCTTGCTCAGGCTGGTCTTGAACTCCTGGCCTCAAGTGATCGTTCCACCTTGGCCTCCCAGAGTGCTAGGAATACAGACATGAGCTACCGCACCTGGACTTCCATCTCTTTTCTTGATTTATTCACTATGTACCATCTGTGGCCACACCATAGAAAGACGAAAGTTTAGCACACCCTTAGTACCTCACTATTCTTCTCCTGAGAAATAATGACTGAGTATTATTGAAATAATTAAATTGATTGCTATTGTAACTATAAAAAGTATACTTCAATGTCTGCCTGGCACTCCATCAGACATCTCTTCACTCTTCTCAGTAGAATCTGTGATTGGTGCCATCAGCTGTGCCTTCACTTTTACCTAGTAGGTCATTAATACTTACAGCCTACCAGATCTGCTGTGCTTTTTCATAAGATGATTTGAAGAGTTTAACTCCCAATTCATGACTATGAAATATTGTCCAGAGTTGCATGGGATCATCCCCCGGGATTACCTCTTTCTGACTGGTTTAGTGTTATGATCCTGCAGGGGTCATAGTGCAATGAGCACATTCTTAGCACTGAGGTCAAATAGAATCTGTTCTTTTACAAACCTGTCAAAGCTTCAGTGTTAAGAACACGCCACAGTACAGTTTGTTTCATACATGGTCCATGACTTTCTCGGATAGCTCTTTGTGTTTTCCTCAAGTATTGCCTTTCTTCTTTTCCTAAGCATTATGTGCCTTTATCTAGTTTTCCAGTCATACTTTCTTTCTGAAGATGGTCTTAGCTTTCCAAAGCCATCCTTTTGCAGCCTGGACATCCACTCCAGGTCTGGGCCCTTGGCTTGCTGGGTCAGTGCCACACCTGCCATCTGTAAATACCCTTTATGGATCCCTGGGATCCACTTTTTTCTAAATCCTTTGTCGTTTCTCTCTGGGTTTTCTTTATTTTGCTGGAAAACATCCTTAAATTACTTGCAAAGAAAGAGCTTAGGGAAGGTAAGCTGAGTCCTTGCATGTCTGAAAAATCCTCCTCCTTCTGCCTTCCCATGACTATACCTTTGTCTGGCTGTACAACTGAGGCTGAAATAATGTGCCCTTGAAGCTGCAAGGCATTGCTCCTTCTAGCACCCAGGTTGCTGGTATTAGATATAAAGTGTATTTGATTCTTTTCCTTTATAGGCAAACAAGATTTTTTTCTTTTGAAGATTTGATAATATCTTTTTTTTCCCTGAAAATGTTTGTACAAGGTGTACCTAAGGTTGATCCTTTCCTTAGTTACTGTGCTGGCTACTTAGCAGGTCTTTCAAATACAAATCCACATGCATCTCAAGACTGAGAAAGTCTCTTTTTTCACATCTGGGGTAGTTTTCTTCTCTCTGTGGGGCATGCTTGTTGCTCATATGCTGGACTTCATGCATTTGGACTTGATTTTCCTTTTCTTTTCCTGTATTTAAAAACAAACTTTTCCTGTTTTTGTCTTTTTTTTCTTTGTTTACTCTGCTCTGGGGGAATTTTTTTGAAAAACTTTCCATCTAGAACTATTAAATTTCCGATTTTGGCAATCCTTTTAAAAATATAAAAGCATTCTTACTTTCTCAGCCTTTTGCATAGCATTCCATTCTTGTTTAGGGATGTACGATGCTCTCAAAATTCTCGGAGGTGATTTGAGATTTTATTGTAGGTTCTCTTTTTACTGAATTACATCTGGTACCTCTAGGGTCAGCGCCTTGGTTTATCTTGGCTTTTCTCTGCTAGTCCTCTTCATGTGGCTGTTGGTTCCTGAATCTTGATCATGCTTAAGGTGTGAGGGCTGGGTCAGTTTCCCCACCCTAGCTGGGTGGAGTGACAAGCTCATTGTGGACTAGGCCTTTCCTCAAGATGAATGAGGGAAGAACCACACACATACCCACTCACCCCGCCTGGCTGAGGGCAAGTGCCAGAAAGAGTAAGGCTGCCCGCTGGGGTCTCCCCATTCACATCACAGACCTTCACTGCCGCCAGCAGTATGGTTGATACATTTACTGAAGCATATTCTACTTTTTGTCTCAGGGAACAGAAGTAAATGTCAACAGCCTGAACTTCATGGGGGAGAATGTCTCTTTTTAAAAAATAGAGTTTGAGGGTGGGGCCTGTGGCTCAAAGGAGTGGGGTGCCGGCCCCATATGCCGGAGGTGGCCGGTTCAAACCCAGCCCCGGCCAGAAACTGCAAAAAAAAAAAAAAAAAAAAAAGTTTGATTGGGTTTCTGTTTTTCCAGTGCAGATGTTAAATAAGGATTTTACTTAGCATATAGTCCATAAAGATTACACCAGCCTCATTATGCATCTTTAAGAAGTGCTAAGTATATAATAGGAGCTAATAGCCCAGTCCTAGATTCAGATAGCTCCTATCAACTGGTGATTTGATTATTTAATTTTTTCTTAGTTTCTTCATCTGTAAAAATAGAGAGGATTATTGTGAAATGCACAGGAGGAAGTGGGCCCAAGGTACCAGCCACAAAGTGAGCTGCCCATACATGTTAGCTGCTAATTAATCTTCAATTCAAGGATGGAGGCTTCGTTTAGCTTAGCAAAATATTCTTCAAATGGAAGATGCTTTTAAATTGTTAACAATATGGCTCGACACCTGTAGCTCAAGCGGCTAAGGCACCAGCCACATACACCAGACATGGTGGGTTCGAATGCAGCCCGGGCCTGCCAAACAACAATAACTACAACCAAAAAATAGCTGTGGTGGGTGCCTATAGACTCGGCTATTTGGGAGGCTGAGGTAAGAGAATCGCTTAAGCCCAGAAGTTGGAGGTTGCTGTGAGCTGTGATGCTACGGCACTCTACCCAGGGTGACAGCTTGAGGCTCTGTCTCAAAAAAATAAAATTAAATAAATAAATAAATAAGTAAATTGTTAACAAAATATCATTCAACCTGTACTTTGTTTAAAAGTTACTCAAAAGTATAATAAAGTTTAAAAACAGAATCTAATAAGTCAACAATTTGACTACATTTTCTTTTTACAGGCCTGATTTTTTCCCTTTTGAAAAACATATGTATAATAATTTCAATAGGAACGATATTGTAGTTGAGAACTTGAGGGGAACACAGTGGCCCTGGAACCAGGAGGAAGAAGTGGGGGCAGCTTCTGACACCTGTAGTCCCAGCTACTCAGGAGGCTGAGGCAAGAGAATTGCTTAAGCCCAAGACTTTGAGGGTGCTATGAGCTATGACACCATGGTACTCTACCAAGGATGACAAAGTGAGACTCTGTCTCAAAAACAAAACAAAACAAAACAAAACAAAACAAAACAGAATAAGGGAACATTGAGAAAAACTACACACTCCTGTGTTCAGGTTCCTGTCAATCCTGGCTGGGAGTGACTCTCTCATCTGCATGCTTCTCTGTGCTATAAAGGTGGATTTTCCCCACAATGATAATTACAGAGAGTGATTTTATGCTTAACCAAGGGAACAAATAGTGCAAGGTATATATTTTTTAATGTGTGTGTCATGAAGTTGAATCTGATTAAAATTATTTTGGCTTCTGGGCAGCAACCTGCCTTAGATATTTTAATTCAGCATTGTGGTCACAGTCCTATTGTCAATATCTGAATCAACAGCACTTTTTTTACAAAGGACTGGGGCACATTCAAGATCAAAGTAAAAGGTAACATGTGAACATGAAATGTTCTTGTATTTGAACATGAAATGTACTCCTGTTCTCTGGGTAATAAACAGCACTCACCATCTTTGGTGGTTTTCACTTCGAGAAATTGGAGCCACAATATCATCAGCCAAGAAAGAAGCCAGCTGGGAACTGAACTATTTCAGGGTCCTTGACTTGTTAGTTCCTTGGCATAGTTCATGGCCAAATGATCTCACCCTGGAACTGGGAGGTCATGCAGGGGTCAGAAAATAAATAATCATCTCGAACCCAAGTGTAATTAATCAACTACTGCTAGGATGGTCAGGCTGGGCACTGGCTGTGTGCTGTGCTGGGAGTCAATGTGCACTGACAAAGTTGTGCAACTCAATGAGTTGTGAGCACACAAAAGATAGAAGGTGCTTTCAGCCACGAGATGTGAGGAAATACTGCCATGCACGCTTTGAATTTACTGCCAGGTTTTCCATAGCTCCTTCCCCAGCCACCACCTCCCCTACTGATTTTACCCCTGCACAGCCTTCCGTGTAGATTCCTGTATGGTCCCCCCAACAGGGAAGGAGGCAGGGAAATTGTGAAGGGGATGCTCAGACACGGTCAGGACTGGCTCAAATTCACAGTGGCAGTAAAAGGTGGAGCCAGGAGCAGAAGCCAGGTTTCTGGTTCTGAAACTCCAGAATGGGGACCAGCCTGTGGTAAGGCTGGTGGCTGAGGAGGGGGAAGAGGTGGGAGGGGAGAGTTCATATTTGTAACAAGCATGGAGAAGAGGAAAACATTTCCACTCCTAAACCACACAAGTTGAGGTACAGACAATCTTAAAAAGAAATAACATGCTTATTCTTCATTCCTGGTAGATGAAAAAGGACTTTTAAAAACTGAGTTCCCAGTGATTAGTTGTGATGACAAGGGTAGGAATATTTTCCTCTGCTCTGTAAATATGACAACTCTTTTTTTGTTTGTTTGTTTGTTTTGTTTTTTGAGACAGAGCCTCAAGCTGTCACCCTGGGTAGAGCTCCAACTCCTGGGCTCAAGTGATTCTCCTGTCTCAGCCTCCCAAGTAGCTGGGACTACAGGCGCCCGCCACAATGCTTAGCTATTTTTTGGCTGCAGCCGTCATTGTTGTTTGGCGGGCTGGATTTGAACCTGCCAGCTCCGGTGTATGTGGCTGGCGCCTTAGTCGCTTGAGCCACAGGAGCCGAGCCAATATGACAACTCTTTATGTGAACACCTGTGGCACCCTGAGGTATTACTCCAGGCGGGGGCAGCCTTAAGATGCTGGGAAGAACCAGGGACTTGCCCTGCCAAAGTTTCTCTCCTTCCATCCTCTCTCCTTTCCTCCCTCCCTCCCTCCCCTCTCTTTCTCTTTTGTTTCCTTTTTCTCTTCCTTTCTTTTTTTCTTTCCCCTTTTTCTCATTTCTCTTTCCCTGTTTCTTTGTTTCCTTCCCTTCTTGGCTAAATTTTTAAATCTCTTTATTATGGCAAATTTCAAACACAAACAGAAGCAGATAAGCCAGTAAAAAAAGCCCTACGTGGCCAAGTTTTTGAAGTGTGTTCCCCCATTTCCTTCCACATAACAGGCACTTCCTTGTCCCCAGACTCCTCCTTTCCTGATTTTGTTTCCAGGGCGGTGAGGAGATTCCCACAGGTATTCCTGGAGACGAGAGGCCAGGATGACTGTGAGGGAAAGAGGATAGTCATGGAGAGGGGGTGATGTCTCCCAGGGAGAGGTTGGGGGGCACGGGAGGACTCGGTGGGAGAATGCTCCAGACGGCCACCCTCTGCAGAGCTCTCCAGGTAAGGGGCCTGACACCAGTGAAGCCCGCCGTGGGGTGTGGCCCTCCACTTGGCAAATCTCATCTCCGCTGGGAATATGTTTGACTTTTAGTTGACAGGATGGAGAATGTTAGGAATATCTTTGTCCCTGTCTCATCCTCAAGGTCCAGGTGAGAATACCAAGCAGGCTGGAAACTGATTCAAACAGAGAGGAGTAAAACCCTGCAGGAAGAGAGGGCAGCGGTGGATGGGCAGGGCCAGGGGGTCAAGCCAGGAGTCAGTGGCTAGAGTCAGTGGTGGGAGGGTGGCGTGTCACCGGGAGGGGACAGCAGCTATGATTTCTGTGTGTGGAAGGAGGACCTCCTGCTGTCAGGGTGGGTACGTGCCAGCACCAGCTGGCAGCTGAGGGTCCACACTGCCTTCCTCCTTGCAGCTGAAACTGAACCACTGAAAGGCAAGTACCTGACGGCTTGTTGCGTCGTGGTCCTGTCATCCAAAACACCCACGGCATTGTCGTTAAGTGCTCAGGAACGTGACTGAATCTTCCCACATGATCATAAGAGCTTAATCATCTTTAAATCCCACCCTGCATCCTCCCCAGCAAGTCCCCTTGCTTTTCTCTGACACCTTCCTTATCCCTCAAGCAAAAGCCAGCATGGGCTGGTCCCTGGTCCCAGGAGGCTTCATACCTGTCTGTTGGAGCCCTGGCCCCTTCTGCTTTCTGAGCTTCACAAGGTGCCCGCGCTGCTGTGTGCAAGAATCGGTTCTTTGGAACTTTTTCCACAAATATTATGGACCTATGTATACATTTTAATGATCAGATTTAAAATTATGTGTGTGTGTGTTATTTGCATATTTACATCCCATAGAATTTGCTTTCACTCTGCTGGCTCTGCTTTATCCAAATGGTGGCAAATTTGTGGGACTCTTTCTCCATAGCCTTTAATACTACTGCAGGTAAGCAATTGGTTTTGTGATATTGGATTTTTAATCCCTGCTCCAGAGGAACATATTGGTTCAAAAATGCCAGCTCTAAGAAAGAGGTCTATTTTGGCAGACGGGGAAGCTCAGCACAGCCCTTTGCTGTGCAAACAGCTTGACGCTGTCATTACCTGCAACCTTGTCACCTGTCTTTTTGATATACGCTCTCAAACAGATGGTACATTTCAATTTCAATAACTTTATTGGCCAGGAAAAAATATGCAAGAGCTGCCAAAAGTAACACATCAAGAAACTATGTTTAGAAACAGGTGTTGCGCCACGTGTCTCAACTTCTAAGAAAAATGAGCTGAAAGGAAACAGATCTTTTATTCCTCAACTTGGGCAATATTCCTGGGAAGAAATTTCCAAATTAGGCAGAATTGGGATGCCTTTTAATGAAGCAAATCTTTACTTGCTGTTCTTCTGGGTAATGGCTAACATGCTGTGCCCTTACTACGTGCCGGGCTCTGAAGCTTCAGCATTAGCCTCACCTAGGAACTTGCTAAAGGAAAATTCTCAGAACTTACCAAAACAGAGAAGCCGGGGGTGGGGGTAGGGTGAGGGTGGGGTGGACCTGCCATCTGTGTTTAACAAGCCCTCCCCGGGACTGAATGTTCTCAAACTGCTGACCCAGCTTCTTTTGTTTAACTGTCACACTGATTCTGATGTACAGATGAGGAAGCTGAGGAGCAGCTATTTACCTAGAAAGCACGGCAGTGGCTCCTGTATTAGAACCAGCCTGTCTGCCTTCAGGACCCATATCCTTCACCCCAGGCTCTTGGCAGAGAGACTAAATATATAATTGGGATCTCTTGTCAGTTTTTTTTTTTTTAGAGAGACAGTCTCACTTTGTTGTCCTCCATAGAGTGCTGTGGTGTCACAGCTCACAGCAACCTCCAGCTCTTGGGTTTAGGCGATTCTCTTGCCTCAGCCTACCGAGTAGCTGGGACCACAGGTGCCCATCATAATGCCTGGCTATTTTTTGTTGCAGTTTGGCCGGGGCCAGGTTCAAACCTGCCACCCTTGGTATATAGGGCCAGTGCCCTACTCACTGAGCTACAGCCCTCTTGTCAGTTTTTATATCAGAAATGAGATAGCATTTTGGAGGAACAATAGGATGTCTTTCCCAGGGAAGACAGGAGCGAAGTGGGCGTGGGTCCATGTGTGGGAGCATCACCAGGCCTGGCATCAGGACTGGTCCCTGGACACAAGGCTGCCCTGACCTTGTGTGACACTCTGTGTGGGAGATGGAGGAGCTCCCAAAAATCCCTTTTGAGCAGATGTGGATGAGACCTATTTGTCCTCTCAGATTTGAAATCTGCTTGCTGTAGAGAATGTAGGATTTAACTTCCGCTCTATGGGAGATGCAGGCTGGTGTGGGGATTCAGACACTACTTCATCTCTTTGTTCAGCACTTGGTGCTTCCTCACCCTTTTCAAGTCAGGATACACATAGAAAATGGTATTTGTATGGCACACCAGAGTGACCAACTACAGGCCCATCTGGCTGTCACCAGAGCTAGGAGTGTCAATGCCTTCCAGGCGTCCTCAAACTTTTTAAACAGGGAGCCCGTTCACTGTCTCTCAGACTGTTGGAAGGCCAGACTATAGTTTAAAAAAAAAACTATGAACAAATTCCTATGCACACTGCACATATCTTATTTTAAAGTAAAAAAACAAAATGGGAACAAATACAACCATACCACCTCTTGTGGCCCACGGGCCGCAGTTTGAGGACCCCTGCTTAGACACACACCAGCAATGTGCATCTGGCTGCAAAACCACACGCACCAGTTGGTGGCCAGGTGGCTAGCTCTGCAGCCAGCCAGAATATATCAGGCCTCTACATATATGCGGCCTAATGAGGACTGAATTTTTGCTCTGGCCAAAGAAGCAATAATAATATCTAGAATTGGAATAAGACTTTATTTTTATCTTTTTAGGGTCAATTGACAGTTATTTATTTATTTATATTTTATTGTTTCAGGTTAATTTGAGGGTATAAAGAATTAGGTAACAATGTTTGCATTTGTTAGGTAGAGTCTTATAATTGTGTCCTGTCACCAAGAGGCATGCCATAGACCCTAACATTGTGCCCATTAAGTGGGAGCACACTCATTCCCTCTCTCGCCTCCCTTTTCCTTGCTTCCTCTTTCTCCTGTCCTCCACCTTGAATTGATTTGAGTTTTTCTTTCATGTGGACATGTATTGGATCATCTACTGGCTTCATATTAGTATTGAATGCGTTGTTCTTTTTTTATTTTTTTGAGACAGAATCTCACTATATCGCCCTTGGTAGAGAGCTGTGACGTCACAGCTCACAGCAACCTCCAACTCTTGGGCTTAAGCGAGTCTCTTGCCTCAGCTTCCCAAGTAGCTGGGACTACAGGCGCCCACCACAACGCCTGGCTATTTTTTGTTGTTGTTGTTGTAGTTGTCATTGTTGCTTTAGCTGGCCTGGGCCAGCTTCAAACCCAACAGCCAGGGTACCCAA
Source organism: Nycticebus coucang (assembly GCF_027406575.1). Lineage (NCBI taxonomy): Eukaryota > Metazoa > Chordata > Mammalia > Primates > Lorisidae > Nycticebus > Nycticebus coucang. The sequence goes on along the minus strand of NC_069783.1, from coordinate 99,756,355 downwards.
CAGCTGGCGCCATAACCACTGAGCCAGGGTACTTTGGATTCTTACTTCTCTATTCTTGTGATACTTTACTAAGAAGAATGTGTTTTAACTCCGTCCAGGTTGGTACAAAAGATGTGAAGTCTCCATGTCTTTTAGTGGCTGAATACTATTCCATGGTATACATATACTGCAGCTTGTTAATCCATTCCTGGGTTGGTGGGCGTTTAGGTTGTTTCCACAATTTGGCGATTGTAAATTGAGCTGCCAAAAACAGTCTAGTGCACATGTCCTTATGGTGAAATGATTTTTTTTTCTTCTGGGTAGATGCCTAGTAGTGGGATTTTGGGATCAAATGGGAGGTCTAATCTGAGTTCCCTGAGGAGTCTCCATACTTCCTTCCAAAGAGGTTGTATTAAGTTTGCAGTCCTACCAGCAGTGTAAAAGTGTTCCCTTTTCTCCACAGTATTTGAGTAAGACTTTATAGTATACAAAGTACTCCCCAAATTACTCTTATTTCTTTCTCTCAGCCACCTGATGACATATAACAATTCCCATTTATAGATGAGGAAACTCAATGCAATTAAGTGATTTGCTTAAAACACTATTAGTGGGAGAACAAGGAGATGAGTCTCACCTTTTACTCTTTGACTCTTCCCTCCCTTCTCTGTCCTGGGTGAGCCCCATGTCAGAGTATTCGAGCGTACACATGGGCTTCATCATGTGGACAAACCTATATAGATTCAGACTAAGGCTCAGATGTACTAACTGGCTATGCTTGCTCTGGTTTATGAGACAGGACAATGGGTTATTTAAGTACTTCTAAAAAGTCCAAAATAACCCATGGGGCACTCATAAAATATCTGCTTTTATGTATCTTTAAGTTGGCACTTTTCTTTAGGGGAGGCCAAAGCTGAAGATTCACTTCACTTAGGGTCATCAGTTTCCAAGTGAATCTTTGAGAATTTTATTTGTGTATTTTACCATTAGAAGCTGACTTTTTTGCCCCCTTTCTAAAGTAGTTTAGAGGTGCTGGTATCTAGAGTAGGGGTTTTAAAGCCCTGAACCACGTATAAAGATTTTGCCAGAGGCACAAAGCATATGGTGCTTGTTTAAAAATGAATATAGTTTGATATTTTAACAGAATCGGAGACAATTAGCACCTTTTCAAGATGCTAAAAAATAAGACCTGCCAATGTTGTGATTCTCCAGATAGAGTATGTGATGTCCCAAGTAGCCTGTACTGGGGGCTCGCAGGACTACTGTGGCTTACACAGGAGAAAAACAGATATTGACACCTGGAACCCCTCAGGGCTGCTTTAAAAACCTCTTTTTCTTCTCCAAAATTACATCTGCAGGCCCTCTACCCTCCTTTTTACCTGGCTTTCTCAAAAACTTGTTTCAAACTTTTTTTTTTAACATTTTATAATTTTTCTTACGTTTTATATTCTTAATTCTTAAACAAACAAAAAAGCCCAGCTAAGTCTGGTTTAAAAAAATTTTGTTTATAATGTAAAGAAGACATACAGAGCTTATGTACTCCATTAAAATTATTTTTGATAATTTAATGTTTTTAACAGCTCTGTTCAGATGTAATCTACATATTGTAACATTTTCCTATTGTATGTTTGTAATTCACTGAGTTTTAGCCAATTTAAAGTGTTGTATAACTATCATCATTTTGAGAACATCATCCCCAAATATCCCTCATGTCTGTTTGTAGTCATCTGATCAAATTTTTAAATAGTGTTCAATTTATTTTCTAATAATGGGTTCCTAACATAACCCAAGAAACTCACAGTGGGAATGGACCCTCAAGTTACCACTTGGGTTGCCAGCACATGAGGAGTAATGCTGAAGAGGCTGCCCTCCTGAGAAAGAAACATCATTAAAATCACTGAGTCCTTGTATCCTGGCCCATGCTGATATCCATGATCCTAAATTAGTAAGTGTTAGGAGGGCAGGAAACAGGAGAAGCTTTACTTGTTTGCACATATTAATCCAGCAAAGTACCACCAACCAACAGCATGTCATAATGAACCAATGACATGCAGGAGGCGATGAGGGCCTGGGAAATAAGGTAAGCACCAGGCCTTGGCCTTTCATGATCTGAGTTAGAGACTTCGCTCTGCCTTGTAACTTGCGGCAAATTCCCAGCTGCTTGGCCCCAGTTTCTCCTTTTGTAAAATGGAATTGTGGCAACTACCTCATAGGATTGTGAGGAAGATTAAATTTTAGAAAAGCACCTTCAAAGTCATAAGACACTAGATAAGAGATTAGGGAACACTCTTTATTAGGGCAGATGGCAAGTTCAGTCCCAAGCATACAGCATGCTAAATTTTGGGGTGGACTAAATTTATTGGAAACAACTGGAGGTATATTGGTCCCTAGGGGTAGGGTCCTGAGTTTTTCCTGAATGTTTTGCTTTTTAATAAAGTCAACTTTAAATGAAGACTGTTTAATGCTTTGCAAAACTTTTCATGCTCTCGTTACCTGTGCCATTTAACTCCCCTGAGCTCACAGAGTATTACACAGTGAAGCTAGAACTCATCACCTGAGCCATCCTTTTACAATTCCTCCAAGTTGGAGGAATTGCAACTTTTGCAATTCTTCTCTAATTGAAGCCAGAACCTTCGGGCTGGGAGATAACACACATGCAGCGTGTCAAAGAACATCAAACTGTTTCCTTAGCAGTGTTTTGTGTCCCCTATCATATTATGCCATCAAAGGAATTTGGATGTAAAATCTTAAGTTCCTAAGATACTGCACAAGAAATTACTTTTTTCATTTGTCCAACTGAGCAATTACCATCCAGGGATTCAGTGGTGAACTCTCTCTCAGGGATTTATAATCTGATTTGCTTTTCTCTAAATGCTTTCTGCAGATAGCTGCGCGAAGATGACACAGACTGCTTATAGGGCAGATTCTTTTTTTTTTTTTGAGACAAAGCCTCAAGCTGTCACCCTGGGTAAAGTGCTGTGACATCACAGCTCACAGCAACCTCCAACTCCTGGGCTCAAGCGATTCTCCTGCCTCCTCCTGCCTCCACCTCCCAAGTAGCTGGGACTACAGGTGCCTGCCACAACGCCTGGCTATTTTTTTTTTTGGTTGCAGCCGTTATTGTTGTTTGGCAGGCCCGGGCTGGATTCGAACCCGCCAGCTCAGGTGTATGTGGCTGGCGCCCTAGCCGCTTGAGCCATAGGCACTGAGCCTATAGGGCAGATTCTTAGACCCCTGGCTGAAGGGGGCCAGGAATTTGCTCTCAGAAGACTGATGGTGCCCCTAATCTTTGAGACTGGCAGTGAATAATAGACAAGTGAAAGATGGGCTGTAGATAATAGATATAGATAGTAGATAATAATAGACAAGTGAAAGATGGGCTAAGCAGCAGGTTGCACAATCTGCCTTATGATGCAAAGAGAATTTATCATCTATGGAAAAGAATGGTGCCAGACTCCTGACGAAATGAGAAGCTATAAAAGATTGTGACTCGCATGGTTGCACTGGGTCACGTGATCCTGTCTGCACTGAGATCTGCTGCAAGCTTGGTTCTACTCTGCACCTCATGACCTTTTTTTTAGAGCAGTTTTAGGTTCACAGCAAAATTGAAAGTCCAGAGAGATTTCCCATTCACTGCCTTCCACCACTATGCACAGTCTCTGTCACTATCAACATCTGCCCCTTCATTGATTGCTTTGTTATGATCCGTGAACCTGCACTGACACATCATCATCACCCTTGGCTCTCTCTTGGTGTTGTACATTGTATGGGTGTTGACTAATGTATAATTTCCAGTATTTAGTGTCACACAGAAACTGTTTACCTGCCCTGAAGCACCCCGATGCCTTTTCCGGAATGTCATGCATAGTCAGTCCCCCATATCCACAGTTCCTCCTCTGTGTATTCAACAAACCCTGGAGCAAAGTTATTTGAAAAAATATTGCTTCTGTACTAAACTTGTGGCAGACCTTTTTTCCTTGTCTTTAATCCCTAAACAATATAGTTTAACAACTATTTACATAGCATTTATGTTGTATTAGGTATTATAAGTAATCTAAAGATGATTTAAAGTATCTGGGAGAATATGCATAGGTTATATGCAGATACTACACCATTTTATAATGGAGGCTTTAGCATCCATGGATTTTGGTATCTCAGGGAAGTTCTGGAACCAATGGACATAGAGGAAAGACTGTCATTGGAATCATACTCTATGATTGGTTTCTTTCACTTAGTAATATGCATCTATATTTCCTCAGTGTGTTTTCATGGCATGAAATGGCCATGATGTTCTGGATGTACCACAATTTATTTATCCATTTCCCTACTGAAGGACAATGTTATGATCTGAATGTTTGTGTCCCCTCAAAATTCATATGTTGAAATTCTAATCCCCAAGATGATGATATATTAAGAGGTGGGACTTTGAGAGGTGATTGGGTCATGGGGGGAGAGCCCTCATGAATGGGATTAGTGCCTTTATAAAAGAGGCCTCAGAGGAAAGTCTCACCCTTCCACCATCATCGTGTACGGACACAGTGAGAAAGTGCAGCTCTGTGAACCAGGAACCTGACCTTCACTAGATGCTGAATATATTGCACTACAGGGAAGTAGTGCAATCACTGGATGCATGCTAAGACTATACTTAGATTTGTAAGAAACTGCCAACTAACTTCCAAAGTGGCTGTACCATTTTGCATTGTCACCAGGAATGATTGAGAGTTTCTGCTGTTCCACATCCATATCAGCATTTGGTGTGTTAATGTTCTGGATTTTTGCCATTACAGAAGATATTTAGTGGTACGTCATTTTTTTTGCAGTTTTTGGCCGGGGCTGGGTTTGAACCTGCCACCTCCCGTATATAGGGCCGGCACCCTACTCCTTTGAGCCACAGGTGCCACCCGTGGTATGTCATTGTTTTAATTTGCAATTCCCTAATAACATATGATGTTGAACCATCTTTTTATATGTTTACTTGGCATCTGTGCATTTTCTTCCAGGTCTTTTGCCCATTTTTGATTAGGTTATGCAATTTCTTATTGTTGAATTTTAAGAGTTTTATGTATATTTTGAATAATAGTAGTTTATTATATGTCTTTCACAAATATATTCTCCCAGGCTGTGGCTTGTATTTTTGTTCTCATGACAGTGTCTTTCACAGAGCAGAAATTTTTAATTTTAATTAAGTCTTGCTTATCAATTCTTTCTTTCATGGATTGTGCCTTTTGCTGTTGTATCTAAACAATCATCATGAAACACAAAGTTATCCAGATTTCCTCCTATGTTATCTTTTAAAAGGTTTAATAATTTTGCATTTTACACTATGTTTGTGATCCATTTTGAGTTAATTTTTGTGAAAGGCATAAGGTCTTGTGTCTAGATTCATCTTTTTGCACATGGTTGTCCAATTATTCCCACACCAATTGTTGAAAAGAATCTCTTTGTCTTGGTTCCATTGCATTGCTTTTGCTCTTTTGTCAAAGATCAATTGACTCTTCCCTCACTTTTTAAAGAGCCATTATTTCAAATAGAAAGTGCTGATTGTAGGTTGTGGCCAAAGGTGGTATGTAGGTGTTTGTTAATACAGGGATGAGAGCACCAGCCATGAATTTCCTCTATCCTTCCTGACTACTCAGATACATCCCAGATAGACATGGAATTCCCAGTGAACTTGCTCATTACATGATCATCTAAATTCACCCAGATGTGACTCTTACAATACTTGCTACCCAGACTTCTCCTTAATCCGGGAAGACTTACATTCTGAGAGGAAGTGCTGCAGAATAATTAGTGCTGTGTGTGGGCTTCAGCGTTCATTCTCAGAATCTGCATGAGAGGAGAAAGTCCTTAACCTCCTCAATCTAGTTTTCTGGATTTATAAAATATATATAATAATTCTAATTACCCACGGTTGTTGTAGAGAGTAAATTAAACAAGGCACTCTGACAGCACTCAAAACAGTGGCTGTTACTACTATTGATATTATCACAATATTATTTTTTTCTCTTCTTCCACCCCATTATCATCCTTCCCTCCTCCCCCTGCCCCTTCTTCCTCCTCCTCCTCCCATGCCAGTCTCTGTGATCTCTTAGGACTCAATGTTATCAATATGTTTGGCCACTAGGGGGCCATGATAGCATCTACTGGCCTGACCTAAAGCCCAATTTTTGGAATCTATTCATTTTCTAGAGCTGTTAAAACAAAAGCTTAAATGGCCTAAAATGCCAAGAATTTATTCCCTCACAGTTCTGGAAACTAGAAGTCCACAATCGAGGTTTTGGCAGGGCCACACTCTCTCTGAAGGCACTGGGGAAGAGACCTTCATTGCCTCTCCCAGGCTCTGGTGGCTCCTGGCCATCGTTGGTGTTCTTTGGCTTGTTGAGGTATCATGCCGATCTCTGCCTCTGTCTTCACCTGACATTCTTCCCTGTCTGTGTCCCTGCCCATCTTTTCCTTTTATCATAAGGATACCCATCATTGGATTTAGGTTCTACCCTAATCCAATACGACTTTGTTTTAACTTGGTTACATTTGTAAGGACTTTATTTCCAAATAAAGTCATAATCTGCGGTCCTGCTGGATGTGAATCTTTGGGGAAACACTATCCAAACCACTACAAAGTCAGTTTGATTCAACAGAGCAGGTTTTCAACATCAGTAAGGACAGACTGGTCTGTTTGCTCTCAGTTTGCACTCCCAAAGCCCCACCTTATGGGGAAGCCTGGAGGAACCAGCTGAAGTCCTGAGTTTATTGCAAACCAGAGCTCTGAGATTATGGGAAACTCTCTCAGTCACCTGTGCAAACCAATCTGGACAAAAATATTCTGGAATTATTATACATTATTTGTTTCTCTTGTCTAAGAACAACTTTTGGGAATGTACTTGGAACAAGTAACACAAAACAGTGTCTTTGAGTTCTTTGAATTAAAAAGAGCCCAAATGGATAAAATAAATTTCCTAATTTGGGTAACAGATAATTCATAATAATATAGAAGAATGCACCTAAAACCTCCCTGCTTTAGAATTTTGCTATTTGGAGAAAATTACTATTAATTAAAAACAAAATGCTATTTTAGTTTTCATTTCCTAAAACAAGTTCTTTCCTTCCGTCCTTTCTCTGTCTTTTTCTGTTTCTTTCTTTCTCTTTCCTGCCCTTTTCTCTGCATTCTCCTATAACTAAAGGACTTAATGGCAGTACCTTCATTGCCTGGGAGATGAAAAGCTAGAAAAATTAATAGAAAATTATATTAGTTTATCTCTACACATCTATAACTTTTTACAAAAAATGTGCTATAGCAAAATATGGGTCAAACTATGATTTGAAATTGGTTCAGCTACAAACTTTTGAAGGATATTTTAATTCCAAATGATGTGACTATAGTTGTAATAAACACTGCAAATCATTTTCATTAGAAAGAATGAAAAGCAGAGCAAATAAATAAACTTTTAGAAATGTATCAGTCTTAAGGCCTTGCCTTAAAATGTGTAGTTGCCCTATAAGCATCTTTGTTCTCCATAACTAATAAGAATATTTTTATTTTTATTTTTTTATTAAATCACAGCTGTGTACATTAATGCGATCATGGGGCACCATACACTGGTTTTATAGACCATTTGACATATTTTCATCACACGGGTTAACATAACCTTCCTGGCATTTTCTTAGTTATTGTGTTAAGACATTTATATTCTACATTTACTAAGTTTCGCATGTACCCTTGTAAGATGCACCATAGGTGTAATCCCACCAATTACCCTCCCTCCACCAAAACCTCCCCAATCCCTTCCCCTTCCTTGGCCCTTTCCCCATAGTCTTGCGCTACAGTTGGGTTATAGTCTTCATGTGAAAGCTATAATTTAGCTTCATAGTAGGGGTGAGTGCATTGGATACTTTTTCTTCCATTCTTGAGATGGTTTACTAAGAAGAATATGTTCCACCTCCATCCATGTAAACATGAAAGAGGGAAAGTCTCCATCTTTCTTTAAGGCTGCATAATATTCCATGGTGTACATATACCACAATTTATTAATCCATCTGTGGATTGATGGGCACTTGGACTTTTTCCATGACTTAGCAATTATGAATTGGGCTGCAGTAAACATTCTGATACAAATATCTTTGTTATGATGTGATTTTTGGTCTTCTGGGTATATGCCTAGTAGAGGAATTATAGGATTGAATGGCAGATCTATTTTTAGATCTCTAAGTGTTCTCCAAACATCTTTCCAAAAGGAATGTATTAATTTGCATTCCCACCAGCAGTGTAGAAGTGTTCCCTTTTCTCCACATCCACGCCAACATCTCTGGTCTTGGGATTTTGTGATATGGGCTAATCTTACTGGAGTTAGATGATATCTCAAAGTAGTTTTGATTAGCATTTCTCTGATGATTAAAGATGATGAGCATTTTTTCATATGTCTGTAGGCCCTGTGCCTGTCTTCTTCAGAGAAGTTTCTCTTCAAGTCCCTTGCCCAGCCTGCGATGGGATCACTTGTTCTTTTCTTGCTTATACGTTTGAGTTCTCTGTGGATTCTTGTTATTAAACCTTTGTCGGAGACATAACCTGTGAATATCTTCTCCCAATCTGAGGGCTGTTTGCTTGCTTTACTTACTGTGTTCTTGGCTGTGCAGAAGCTTTTTAGTTTGATCAGGTCCCAGTAGTGTATTTTTGAAGCTGCTTCAATTGCCCGGGGGGGTCTTCCTCATAAAATACTCTCCCAGACTGATTTCTTCGAAAGTTTTCCCTGCACTCTCTTCTAGTATTTTTATAGTTTCATGTCTTAGGTTTAAATCTTTAATCCAGTGAGAGTCTATCTTAGTTAATGGTGAAAGGTGTGGGTCCAGTTTCAGTCTTCTACAGGTTGCCAGCCAGTTCACCCAGCACCATTTGTTAAATAGGGAATCTTTTCCCCACTGAATGTTTTTAATTGTCTTGTCAAAGATCAAATAACGGTAAGTAGCTGGGTTAATCTCTTGGTTCAATATTCTGTTCCATACATCCACCTCTCTGTTTTTGTGCAAGTACCATGATGTTTTGATCACTATCGATTTAAAGTATAGTCTGAGGTCTGGTAGCAGGATTCCTCCTGCTTTGTTTTTATTTCTGAGAAATGTCTTGGCTATTCGAGGTTTTTTTCTGATTCCATATAAAATTAAGTATTATTTTTTTCAAGTATTATTTTTTCAAGATCTTTAAAGTATGACAGTGGAGCTTTAATAGGGATTGCATTAAAATTGTATATTGCTTTGGGTAATATGGACATTTTGACAATGTTGATTCATTTCAGCCATGAGCATTGTATGCGTTTCAATCTGTTAACAATTTCAGCTATTTCTTTTCTTAGAGTTTCATTGTTCTCTTTATAGAGATTGTTCACGTCCTTTGTTAAACTCCCAAATATTTCATCTTCTTTAGCACTACTGTGAATGGAATAGAATCCTTAACTGTTTTTTCAGCTTGACTATTGTTGGTATATATAAAGGCTACCGATTTATGAATGTTGATTTTGTAACCTGAGACGCTGCTGTATTCCTTGATCACTTCTAAGAGTTTTGTAGTAGAATCCCTGGGGTTTTCCAGACATACAATCATATCATCTGCGAAGAGCGAAAGTTTGATCTCTTCTGACCCTATCAAGATACCCTTGATCACCTTTTCTTCCCTAATTGCGATGGCTAAAACTTCCATTACAATGTTAAAGAACAGTGGAGACAATGGGCAACCTTGTCTGGTTCCTGATCTGAGTGGAAATGATTTCAATTTAATTCCATTCAATATGATATTGGCCGTGGGTTTGCTGTAGATGGCCTCCATCAGTTTGAGAAATGTCCCTTCTATACCAATTGTCTTAAGTGTTCTGATCATGAATGAATGCTGTATATTATCAAAAGCTTTTTCTGCATCAATTGAGAGAATCATATGGTCTTTGTTTTTTACTTTGTTTATGTGCTGAATTATATTTATAGATTTACAAATATTGAACCAGCCTTGAGACCCTGGGATAAAACCAACTTGGTCATGATGTATAATTTGTTTGATGTGTTGCTGGATTCTGTTTCTTAGGATCTTGTTGAATATTTTTGCATCTATATTCATTAGTGATATTGGTCTATAATTTTCTTTTCTTGTTGGGTCTTTTCCTGGTTTGGGGATCAGGGTCATGTTTGCTTCATAGAACGTGTTGCGTAGTCTTCCTTCTTTTTCTACATTTTGGAACAGATTGAGTAATATAGGTACTAGTTCCTCTTTAAAGGTCTGGTAGAATTCTGACATGAGGCCATCTGGTCCCGGGCTTTTGTTTTTAGGGAGATTTTGTATGGTTGATGCTATTTCAGAATTTGATATAGGCCTGTTCAAAATTTCCACTTGATTCTGGCTAAGTCTTAGAGGTGATGTGCTTCCAAGTATTGTTCAATTTCCTTCAGATTTTCATATTTCTGAGAATAAAGTTTCTTATAATATTCATTAAGGATTTTTTTTAATTTCTGAGGAGTCTGTTGTTATTTCATCTTTGTCATTTCTGATTGAGGAAATTAGAGATTTTACTCTTTTTTTTCCTGATTGGTTTAGCCAAAGGTTTATCTATTTTATTGACCTTTTCAAGAAACCAACATTTTGATTTATTGATGTGTTGTATAATTCTTTTGTTTTCAATTTCATTTAATTCTGCTCTAATTTTGGTTATTTCTTTTCTTCTACTGGGTTTGGGGTTGGAATGTTCTTCCTTTTCCAGTTGCTTGAGATGTCCCATTAAGTTCTTAACTTCTTCTCTTTCCGTTCTCTTGAGGAAGGCTTGCAGTGCTATGAATTTCCCTCTTAGGACTGCCTTTGCGGTATCCCAGAAGTTCTGATAATTTGTGTCTTCATTGTCATTTTGTTCCAAAAATTTGGCAATTTCCTGCTTACTCTCATTTATGCCCCAGCTATCATTCAGCATAAGGTTATTTAACTTCGTTTCTGTAGGTGTATGCAGATTCCTGTTTTTACTGAGTTCAATTTTTATTCCACGTTGATCCAAGAAGATGCAAGGAATAATTTCTATTCCTTTAAATTTACTGAGGTTAGACTTGTGACCTAAAATGTGATTGATTTTAGAGTATGTTCCATGGGCTGATGAGAAGTATGTGTGTTCAGTTTTGTTGGGATGAAATGTTCTGTAGATGTCTGCTAAATCCAAATGTTGGTTGTTAGGTTTAAATCTAAAATTTCTTTGCTCAGCTTCTTATTGGAGGGTTGATCCAACACTGCCAAAGGAGTGTTGAAATCTCTGACTATTATGGAGCTGGAGGAAATCAAGTTGCTCATGTCTGTTAGAGTTTCTCTTATAAATTGATGCACATTCTGGTTGGGTGCATAAATATTAATAATTGAAATGTCATCATATTGAGTATTACCCTTAACAAATATGAATTGACCATTCTTATTCTTCCTTACTTTTGTTGGTTTAAAGCCTATTGTATCTGCAAATAGAATTGCAACACCTGCCTTTTTCTGATTACCATTTGCCTGAAATATAGACGACCATTCTTTTACCCTGAGTCTATATTTATCTTTTAAGGTAAGATGTGACTCTTGTATGCAGCAAATATCTGGCCTGAGTTTTTGTATCCGGTCAGCCAACCTGTGCCTCTTTAGAGGACAGCTTAAGCCATTCACATTAATGGAGAATATTTATAAGTCTGGTAAAATTTTGGGTATCAAGTTTTTCAAAAGTCCAGTGGACATTTTTAATCCTTTCACCACTGTGGAAGTTGGAGTTTGATCAAAAGTTTCTGAGTGAGTTTACCTTTGTGGTAGAGGATTGGGCTGGTCATTATGGAGGATAGGTCTGAGAATATCCTGAAGAGCTGGTTTGGTTATGGCAAATTTCTTCAACATATGAATGTCATTAAAGTATTTAATTTCTCCATCTTAAAAACTCAGTTTAACTGGATACAGGATGTGGGGTTGAAAGTTATTTTGTTTTAGGAGATTCAAAGTCGATGACCATCCTCTTTGGGCTTGAAAAGTTTCAGCAGAGAGATCTGCAGTCATTCTAATATTCTTTCCTTTGTAGGTAATGGTTTTCTTATGTCTGGCTACTTTCAGAATTTTCTCCTTCTATTAACTTTAGTGAAGTTAATTATGATGTGCCTAGGTGATGTCTTATTCTGTTTGAGTCCTGCTGGGGTTCTGAAACTGTCTGCTATCTGAATTTCAGAATCTCTTGGCATGTCTGGAAAATTCCCTTTCAGAATTTCATGGAGGAGGGCCTCTGTGCCTTGCGAAGCCACTTCATCGCTTTCGGGGATTCCAATGAGGCGGACACTAGCCTTCCTCGAATTATTCCAGAGCTCTCTGAGAGTATGATCCGTTTTTGCTCTCCATTTCTCTTCCTCTTTGAGAGTTTGGGAGCATTCAAAAGCTTTGTTTTCAATGTCAGAAATCCTTTCTTCTGCTTGCTCCACTCTGTTACTGAGGGATTCTACTGTATTTTTCAGATCTTTGAGGACTGCAAATTCTTGCTTCAATGCGTCAAAATCTTTGGTGGTTTTTGTCTTTAAATTCATTGAATTCTTGAGACAACTTTTGAATTTCTCCTCAAATTTCTCATTCCAACTTTTGAATTCCTCCTCAAATTTCTAATTCCAAATTTTCCTCCATTCTATTAATCTTGTTTGTAAGAAATCTGAATTTGATTTCTGACATCTCGGCTATCTGTTTATGAATGGGATCTTCAGTTACATCTGCCTTATCTTTCCTGGGGGTGGGGTGGGGTGTTGATCTACTCTGGTTATTCATGTTACCAGAGTTTTTCCACTTATTCCACCCCATGATTATTTTACACCATTTGATTTTTCCCCTGGAGCTTTGCTGAGGACCCATACAGTGCTATAGCGTGAGAAATTGGAGACCTGTTTGGTGTGGTGGGGCCAAATGTCTCTGTCTTGTTTTCAGCTGGTCTCTGTCCGACCCTAGTGAAACAGTTACTCTGGGTTAAAGTCTCAGCTGTGGAGAAATACCAGCAATTAAGTCACCCCGCTCCCCACAGGCAACAATTGGAAAAGAAATACCAAACCTTCCTACAACCACACACCCAGGGCACTATTTGGATAGTCCTTAGACATTTGGCTCAGTTCAAAAGGTCCAAATCAATTGTGTCAGTCAGCACCTGTCTCAGGTTGAAGAGTTTAAAAGGTCTCTGGCAACTAGATCGCAGGGGTCTGCTGACAACTCAAATTTGACTTGCTCTGATGCTCCGTGAGGTCAGGAGGACCCACCCAGCAAATAGATTAGTCTGGGAAGGTTGATTCCTCCTTACTCACCTTGCACCTCTCTCACACCCAGTCACTGATAACCCCAGAGGGATGTGACCCAGTTGCTTCCAATGAGCAGATACTCCAGGGGTTTGCATCTGCCTGAATCACAAGGAAATCTATGTGTCCTCATCCAGGCCGCTGCTCTCTGCCTCTATGCAGCAGGGGGAGGTAAGGCCTGACAACCTCGGGAGGTGGGGGCTGTTCACTCAGTTCCAGCCTTGCCCCCCTGATTGATGTTACTGACAGAGCAGAACAACTTTGTGGGAATTTGTTTCTGTCCCTGCTAAATTCCCTGGCAGAAGAGAAGCTGTTTTGAGTTCACAGAACCTGTGCCTCAGGCCCTGTCTGTGCCTGTACGGTCTCAGCTGTAGTTTGTGTTCGTAGCATGGTTACCTGTCAGTTCTAGCCTCTGCCTGCCCTCCTTTGTCTAGGCTGATGATCCCCTGTGGGCTGGGTGAGTCTTAGACTCAGTAAAGTGGTCCTCTGGGTCAGCTCCGCCTTGGGAGTCTGAGGCACTGCACATGCGTTTTCTAGTCCCCACACTCTACTCAGGCTGATAGCGCCTCAGGCAAACCCTTTACTCACGGGACTTGCATTTCCATTGCAAATCTGTTCTGCCGGTGGTTGTCACCTGAAAAGATGCCTGGCCTCCTCTGGTTGCCCAGAGAGACAGGGGGTGTGACTCCAGAATATCCAGGGGTGAGCCCTATTGTTGCCAAAAATGGCTGCTGCTCTGTGCCTCGGGGCACCGCCCCTCTGCCCTGGTTTCCCCCCCCCCCCAGCCAACCATCCTCTCCTCACTCCCATGCTGCAGAATTAGCACTGAACAAAACCAAACCTTCTTACAACCTGCAGTCCAGGCCCTGTCCACACCCCTCGAGAAATCACCCAAGAATCTGGACTTCTGGGGGACAGGCCTCCAGACCTCAGAGTGAGAGTGGAGGGGAGTGCTGGGAGCTCAGAATTGCAGGTAGAGAATATATACAGTTTTACACAGTTTTATGCCTGCCAGGAGAGTGCCATGGCACCCTAGTAGGGGAAGTAGGTCTGGTTTTTAGAGGGTCTCTCCCATGGAGTATAATGGGAGGACTTTTGAACTCTGCTCATTTGTTTATGGGATGCTCCAAGCCGTTCTCATGGGGGCGGGGACTCCTGTCCGCATGGAGATGGATTCTGTACCTTTTGTTTGTATCCTTGGGTGGCAGCTTGCCTCAGCAGAGTTGATGTGCGTTCTTCAACCTTCTCTCTTGGCGCAGCTCTAATCCACCAGTTTACTTGCTAAATTTCTGTCCTTTACCTCTCCTTCTGGGTGGGAGCCTCTGTGGAAAGCTGGCTCAAGTCAGCCATCTTGTCTCCTCCCTAAGCATTTTTTTTCTCATGAAAGTTTTTAGCAAAACATTTGATCTCTTGTAGTAACTTGATTCAGTAAGGAAGAAATCAGAAAGCACACCACAGAATGGGGAATAGCAGAAGACAGATTAGGTGCCAGTGATCCCATCACAGAGAACTCCCAGCATGTTCTTCACCCCCTGAGCTAGTGTCTGAGGAGTGGCCCAAGAGGGATGGGAGGGAGGCAGCCCTGGGAGGAAGGCATTTTGAAACAAGGTCTCTTTCCCAAGGAAGAGAAGAGGTTGTTAGACTGAAGGGATGAAGTTTAGCACCAGCTGTGCTCTGGAATCATTGGGAACCAAAAGCCCCTCCCCCAAGTAACTTAAGTAGTTGGAAGCAATCCCGCTCCACCCCCATCTGGATCTTTAAATCTCTTTAGGCAATTTAGTGGCAGCAGATGATAAGAACCCCTATGATAGAGGCTATCAAATGTGGTGAAGCCTTGGGAGAAAGCAGTGGATTTGTTGATTAGGGAGTAACCCCGGCCATGAGAGATGAAATTCAGTGCAGTTGTGGTGAGGGGGTGAGGGGAGGTATGTGTCAGTATATTGGAAAATTTCTTTATTTTCTGTATTCTTTTTTTGTTTTTTGAGACAGAATCTCACTATGTTGTCTTAGGTAGAGTGACTTGGTGTCATCGTAGCTTACAGTAACCTCAAACTGTTGGGCTCAAGCAATCCTCTTGCTTCAGCCTCCTGAGTAGCTGGAACTACAGGTGCTTACCACCATGCTGGACTAGTTTTTCTATTTTTAGTAGAGACCAGGTTTGGAACTCCTGAGCTCAAAGGATCCTCCTGCCTTGGTCTCCCAGAGTGCTGGGATTACAGATGTGAGCCGCTGTACCCGCCCTACTTTCTATATGCTCTATGCTCTGGCATCTGAGGTTTTACTGATTCTGGGGGGACTCCCCCTCCAAGGCCTCATCAGTTCCTGGATATAGCAACTGAGTGATACACCCACCAATGTGCCCATCACATACAAAGCAATCAACCCAGAGCCCCACCCAGCCCCTCCTGTACAGGCCCCTCACCCTCCAAGCCACTATCAACCTGCTCTGTTCACTCTCAGGGAAGTGCCAGATAGCGCAGGCTGGTCCTTATGCTCCTGAGTATATTCAGACTGTCAATCCTAACCTGCCTACCCAGTGTTGCCTTTCTCACTCAAACCATAATAAAGACTCTTTCTGTGTTTCCCTACTTCCCCTCTGCCTGAGTGGCCCCGAGGCTTTTGGGAACAGTGAGTAATAAACTATCTTTTCAATGGTAGTCATCTCTTGATTTGTTGGTCTCACCATGCCTGAATAATAATAAAACCTACATTTAAAAACCCAGAACTGTAAGCCAGGCTGCTAAAGGCGGGAGAGGGGAAGTTGGAGACTAAAGTATTTTTGCAAGGCGGTGGGTGGAGGCAGGAGAAGTGCAGCAGGTTGGCTGCAGGCCAGGGCCATGGGAAGGCTTTATGTTCTCTTAAATCATAATAATACCTATTTCATAGGGATGAAGAAGACTTGGAATTATATTAAAAAAAAAAAACACGACTTAATTAAAAGAGATCTTGCTGTGCCAGGAACATGCTTGTTCCACCACCCAGCCTTGGCTTGAGTGGACTGTGTGGGGCAGGAACCCAGCTGTAGAGAACAGCCTGCAGGCACCAGCTTGCAAGTGTCAGGGTTGACTGGCAGGGCAGAGGAAGCTCCCTGTGCTGCTTTTCTCCCTTCTGCAATAAAAAGGGGTTGCTGTGGTTGCTGAGGGACCAGAGTGAGAAGACAGTTTCTCAGAGGAGCTTTGAAAACTATAACCAGAGAGCATAAAGTATACTTAATCACCGAAATCATTGGGAATAATGTGGTGTACACATATTATTTTCTGAATTTTTTTTTTTACTTTTATAAAAATTGTAGGAAAAGACATAATATTTACCATCTTATACATTTGTAAGTATACGGTTCAGTTGTAAGCACATTCACAGTGTTGTGCAAACAATCTTCAGAACTTTTTCTTCTTGCAAAACAGAAACTGAACCCATTAACAACTCCCCAGCCCCTCGTTAGCTGCTGGTAACCACCATTTAGGGAGACTGTCTGTCTCCTCTAGGTCCCTCCCATAAGCACATTATTTTCTCTTAGCACATATGTATATTCTGGTAGCAGAGGGCTTGGAGGAGGAAAAGGGGTCTGAGAAGAGGAGAGAGGGGCTCAGTATAGCAAATCTGAATGAAGTCAGTGATGCTACAGTATACTGACAGCCTTAGACCCCACTGGCCTCTCCCTGTCTGTCGCTTCACACTGATTTACAGGCTGTGCCTCCAACCAAAGGGCCCCTGCACCTGCCTCAGGGCCTTTGCACTTGTCTTTCTCATAGCCCAGAATATTCTTCCACAAGCCATCCACATGCCTCTTCCCTCACTATCTGCAAGTCTTCCTTCAAAAGTCACCTTCTCAGTGGGTCCTTACCCATTCTCCATAGCGATGATGTTAACAGCCAGCCTAGCTGAGGGCTGGTTCATACGCCTGCCCCTATCTTCTTAGCACATCTTATTAAAGTGTGAAGATAGGGATTCCTGTAGGTTTTGTTCACCATTGTATCTCCTACAATAGTTCCTGGGATGTAGTAGACACTCAGTAAACACTTATTAAATGGATAAATTATTTAACTTTTTTTCCAGTGCCAATTTATATGTTCTAAGCTGTCTGCAGTTAACATACTTTATTTATTTATTTATTTATTTTTTCTTTTGTAGAGACAGAGTCTCACCCCATGGCCCTCGGTAGAGTGCCGTGGCCCCACACAGCTCACAGCAACCTCCAACTGCTGGGCTCAAGCGATTCTCTTGCCTCAGCCTCCCGAGCAGCCGGGACCACAGGCACCCACCACAACGCCCGGCCATTTTTTGGCCGCAGCTCGGCCGGGGCCGGGTTTGAACCCGCCACCCTCGGTATATGGGGCCGGCACCCCACCGACTGAGCCACAGGCGCTGCCCAACATACTTTATTTTTTTTTTTTTATTATTTTTTTTTTTTTGTAGAGACAGAGTCTCACTTTATGGCCCCGGTAGAGTGCCGTGGCCTCACACAGCTCACAGCAACCTCCAACTCCTGGGCTTAAGCGATTCTCTTGCCTCAGCCTCCCGAGTAGCTGGGACTACAGGCGCCCGCCACAACGCCCGGCTATTTTTTTTTTGGTTGCAGTTTGGCCGGGGCCGGGTTTGAACCCGCCACCCTCGGTATATGGGGCTGGCGCCCTATGGACTGAGCCACAGGCGCCGCCCATACTTTATTTTTTTAATAAGAAAAAAAAAGGTCACTTTAAAAAATGAGTAGCAATTAATCAATGTGTTTCCGTTTTACACTATTTCTGTTTAGACTGAAGATACTTGGATTTGCTGGGCAGGAATGGAAAACAGAGACAGTGAGATGAAGGGAGCGAGCAAGAGACAGAGCCTGCTAGTTCAGGCCATGTCCTGGACATCTGCCAAGTCCTTTGCTAAATCAAGGGGCTGGAACTTAATATTGCTCCTTATCAAGAAAGCCAACTTACTCATTTAAACCTAAGGCTAGAATATGCCAATACCAGCTGCTTCAATTTCTACTAATTTCCAACATATTTTAATTGTTCAGGTTTCTAATAACATCAGCCATATGTCTTCTGTAGCATGAGGAACACATTTAGTTCAAAAACAGCCAAGATGCAAAACATTTGAAGTACATGGCCAAGCCACAGGGGTGAACCAGCCTCCAGGTTAGCAATTTCCATGTGGGCTTCCCTTTTAGTCAGCTAGGAAAAGAGATTCATTTTCCATAAGGGAGGCTCAGTTCAGGTTTCTGGAGACAATCTTTAACAATCAGGTCTAATACAAACCTGTTCTGTGTTAACCTCTTCTGAGTAATATTATCCTGAGGTCTGTAGTATATGGAAGATGATGACTTGGTTCTTACTTGGATTCAAAGATCATTTTATTTCTATTTTTATTTTTTCTTGTTAGAGATGGTGGGGGGGGGGTGTCTTGCTATATTGCCCAGGTTGGATTCAAACTTCTGGGCTGAAATGATCTTCCCATCTCAGCTTTCTGAGTAGGTGGGACTACAGGTGACTGCTATCACCCCAGGTTCACAGATGATTCTTGAGAAGGACTGTGAATGTCCCAAGGTCTAATTTTTGCTTTTCATATGTATCATCCTTAGGATATCTCTTCCATTCCAAAGTTTTAAGATATCACTCTGCCCCAATTCCACCTATTCAGTCCAGTCCTTTCTTGAGTTCCAAAGTCCATGGGACATCAACTCTTAGATTCCCAACGTGCCCAAAATAGAGCTCAGCACCTTCACCCCCAAATGGCCACTGCTCTGTATCTCAATAGCCAGTGCCATTGTCCTCCCAGTTACCAGAGCACAACCCTGGAGTCACCTTTGACTTCTCCGACCCCACACCTCCAACCAACCGTTTATTCTGTCTTAATAATCTCAAAAATAAATCCACTTCTCCCTGTCCACACTGCCAACAGTCATGTTTGGTATATGCTCATCACCCAATGGATCAAAGCAATCGACAGCCCCCTCCTCACACAGTCCTCCCTCTGCTGCAGTGGGAGTGTCATTCTGTGAAGGACACTAGACTGGATCACTTCCTGGCTCCCTACTCATCTCAGGAAAAAGTCCAGACTCTCTACCATGATTTTACCCATTAGGACATGGTAAAATCAAATTATCGGGTCACAAAACCTGCACTGAAAAAACAATACAATAAAGATAGAGTATTTTGTGCATGGTGAGGGCTAGTGTTGTTTGGGACTGTTTCTTACCTATGTGTGCCTTGAGTATTTCTTACCATGGGTGGCCATGAAAATATGTTTGAAAGACACTAGGAGACTAGACCTTTCAGGCCCTGGCACGGCTTTCCAGACTCCTCTTTACTTCTCTACCTGGCAACACTCTCTAGTCACACAGCTCTCAGCTGCCTCCAGCCATTTGCACATGCTGTCTTCCTTTCCCAAAGTCCTCTGTTGGCCCTGCACCTGCCAAGCCCCATCCAACTTTTCATGACACCTGCCATATGTCACACTCACACTATTGTGCCATCCCCTGATTTGTGTCTCACTCTCCTACTTTTGGCTCCATCAATGCAGGGATTATATTTACCTTTTCACTTGTGTCCCCAACACATAGTGCAGTGACATATTGGGTGGACTCCATGATGTTGTGCTGAATGAAAAAACGAGCCTATTCACTAATTCAGGGGCCATTCACTGAGGATTTCTGGAGCCCCTGTGATGTGCTGATCATTCCTACCTCAAATTCAGAGACGCTACACACTGACCTCTGCAGCGGGAGTGTCTCTCCTGTGAAGAATGGCTCTGAGTCAAGTTCATGAGCAAAGCAAACTATAAGGTGATGTGTTCTAGAGGACTGAAGGTTCTTTTGTGCCCTCCAAATAAAAATCAAATAAAACTTCCTTAAGCACACACACCATCACTCAAATTTTATCACTAGATAATGAACTCTCTGGGTCATGCAGAACTTCAATGTTTTAGAGCAATAAGAAGGTGTCATTCCTAAGCCAGACAATAAAGGACTTATCAAGCCCCTAATACCCATGGGGGAAAGAATTACATTAAAAATATAAGTTAGTCACACCTCATGATGAATTATTTTATTGATACTTTCCAAAATAAAATGATTTCTGCAGAAAGAGGAGGAACTAGACAGTCCTAGCTCCTGAGACTACCAGTTTGTTAGAGAAGAAAGAAGAGCTAAAACATACTTCTTTCTACAGGGCTACAGGACTCTGGGGTTGGCAAGCTTGAATCCTGCCTGTGGCCTGCTCCTGCCTGCTTGGGTAGCCCTGTGAAAGGTGCCTAATCTTCTTGAATCACAGCTGGCTTATCTGTAAGAGAGGCAGTAATGGCTATGGCTGAGCTTGTTGGCAGGATGAAAACAAGCAAACCTGTGAGGTTCACTCCCAGCATAGGTTCTTTGTATTGGTGCCTACAGCAGTGAGGGCAGTGGAGCAGTCCCCAAAATATTGTTATGAGAAGGAAAGGTGGGCTCTAAGACAGAGAGGTGGGCCCTGGTGGGGGAAGCAAACAGGCTTAGTCTCCTGTCACAAAACCTGGAAGAGTTTGGGTCACAGCATCCATTGTGAGAATGCCCATGGTTAGGAAAGTAAAGAGGAATTTTTGCAAACCACTAAGTCATACGGCACCTCTTGCATACTTTACCTTTATGGAAATTGTGAGCTTCTGTGTCCTGCAAACATCTCACCAGTGGTAGAAAGTTTTCTTCAGTGACCATTTCAGTTTGAGGAAATAATTAAAAGGGTAGATAATGCCGCCTTCTTGCTCCCCATTAGTCTTGTGTTCTGCTTATCTGATAGGAACGTGCCTGAGAGCATTGTGGCCCAGCACAGCCTGTTCCCTATTTCCAGATTTGCTGGAAGATGGCAGGAAATGAGAGGGAAGGCAAGGCCAGCTGGGTGCAGGGAAATGGAATATCCAATTCCTTTGTTCAAAATAACTTCAGCTGATACCTTTGAGAAAGCTAATATAAACCATGCGAGGGCATCTATGTGTCTTTCCAAACATTTAATAAAAAACATGCACAAAATAGTCATCGGGTATTGGAGGAAAGGTGGTTTTGTATTCCCCAGGAAAGTCTGGAATCACATTTTTGGGCAGATTCTATAAGAAATTTGTGAAAATCAGGAAAATGAGGGGGCCACTTGGCTCTTCATATGTTGGGGATAGGGGTGTGACACGTGGGGCTGATTATACTGGATGGAGTGGGGTGGGGATGAGTCTTCCCTCTGGCTCACCACAGGGGCAGGGGAGGGGAGTATGATGGTAAATTTATGGTCAAGGTGGCTAGGTCATGAGACCCAGATACTTGGTCCAAGCCCAATCTAGCTCTGGTTGTAAAGGTACATTTTAGGTGGAATTAACATCTAATTGAGTAAAGCAGATGACTCTCCATGATGCAGGGTGGCTTCATCCAATCAATTGGAGGCCTTTAGAGAGAAGGTCCTCTGAGGAAGAAGGAATTCTGGCTGCAGATGTTTTTGGACTTGAATCACCCCATCCAACCTCCCCTGCACCTCCAGCCTACAGATTTCAGATGTGCTGGCCCCCAGGCTTTCTTGAGCCAGATCTTTAAAATAAATCTCTCTACATAAACATAAGGTCACTACAAAAGTTTTGAGACAGGCTGTGTTATGGTCCATTATTTCACTTCCTGGAAACATAGTCAACCCCATCCTGTCCTGATTCACTGGTATAAATTTCAACTCAGCTATGGGTGTTGTGAGAGGGCTCCATTTGTTTCCATCCACACAGATTTTACATTTCTTGATTTTGAATGTATCTTAAAACTTTCATTGTGACCTGTGTGTGTGTCAGGGGTGTGTGTGTACACATGTTGTATTAGTTCTCTTTCTCTAGAGAACCCTATTTTGGGGTTGAAACCACCACCCTGAGGTATGAAGCATGTAGCCAAGGGGAGAAAGGGACCAAAGGAGCTATAATGATGAGTACAGGTCTCCTAGGGGTCTGTTGGTGAGGTGGGTGGGTTAGCTCCCCACTAACATCTGAGCTGCTAGGTTCAGAAGAGTCTCTTGTGTCCTCACCAAGCTAAGAGAGGGAAAGAAGCTGGCTCTGAATCACTCATTCTTTCACTTAGCAAAACCAAGACTCCATGGTCCTTTGTAGGCAAAGCAGGCCCTGCCTCCCTAGGACCTACAGTCTGCAGGGGAAGTGACAGTAGACAAATAAACAAGAATATGAAGAAGAATGAAGTAAAAGGGTAGAGTTTAATGGGCTGTCTATCTTTAGGGCCTTTTGTAGGGGCAGACACTGTGTTAGGACAATGGGAAAAATATAACCCCCTTTTCAAGGAGGTGTGCACTAAAAAATCCTAAACTCCTTGTTGACTGAAAGGACTCCCTCTTGCCCCAGGGGACACCAGAGAAACCTTAAAGCTAAGTTCCCAGCTAGGATGGGATGGGAGATCAGACACACCTCATTATACCACCTCCCTTGCTAACTGCCATCAGGTTTTTTCTTTAAGGGCTAAATCAAAATCAATCTCCGTATCTATTTTTCACTATTTGCGGTTCCAGCACTTTTTTATGATAAGGGACCATTAACCATGGAATGGTTTTCACCAGTCTATGGAGCACATGCAGAGAAAGTTTCCACAGCCTTTGCTTCACTTCCAACTCCAGACTGCGGCCATTTTCTGAACATGGATCCTGTGAAGGGACAGGAAGCTCAATTGCGCACGTGCATGTTTCACCTTTGATAAATATCCATGACTCCTCCTAAAGCCCGTTAAATATGTATATTTGGCTACCCTGCTTAGCATAAATTCCCCTTTGTCCATCCTTGAAGTATGTGTTCTTGGCTTCTGGCCAGGGCTGTGTTTCCTAGTGAGTTGGAATGGCCCCCCTAGGCTGTAACTCTTCATGAGAAATAAAGGACTCCTTTCCAAATGTACGAACCTCATCATTTTCTTCAGTTAGCAGAGGTCTTCTGGGGGAGGCTGGTAAGTGAATAGACAGTTAAAACATAAGCTTTGTACAGGAGTTATGTAGTGTCCTGTGAGGCTGCCAAGCTCTTGGGCACTGAGGAAATTATTCCTGGAGGAAGTACTTGTCCTCTGTGCTTCTGAGCCAGCAGCTGTGCCCCTCCTCCTCGCGCCTTCTCTGTTGGGGCTTAGGCACCTGTGAAGCCCCCACGCACTCTCAGGTGCCTCTCTTGGATGCAGCATGATTCCACTCATGAGGTACCTCAATGAGTTCATCACGCAGGAAATACAAATCAAAACCACAATGAGGTATCACCTGACAGCTCCCTGAGCACTGCTGCTTGAAGTATTTGCTATTGAGTTCATCAGACCAGAGGGAGCTTCCTCCCTTAAGTCAGCTCCACGTAGTTCTCTGTGATTAGTCTAAGATGCAAGTAACATCTCCATCCTCCCAGGCAGAAATGCCCTAGTCAGTCAAGCGGGTAGGGAAGGGAGAGAGCCTAAATCTTTGCTTCAGACAGGAAGGAAAAACAGGCTGGGATTTCCTACTGCAGAAACCAGGCCGTGGAGATATCATGGTCTCTCAGGTCTAGACAGACTCTCGCAATCAGTGCAGGGAAGGAGCCTGGGGCTGCCTCGGCAGCAGGAGGGGTTCGGAGCTTAAAGAAAGTCCTTTCCCTCCCTAAGGCCTGAATGAAAGTGAAGACCGCACCCGCTGAGCAGAGACTGATAGCCCGTCTCTGTCCTGAGAAACTGTTCCTGAAAGGGAAGGCCTGATCACAGCAGCAGCAGCTGCATTTGTCATCGCCTGTCTTTCATTTTGCTCAAATGCCTGATGGAAATGTCCTTTTAATTGCTAGAGATACAGTCACACCTCTCTTTTGTGTTTCCCCACATCTCAGTGGAGGAAGCCCAGCTGGTAACATGCGAAGGATTAGAAACAACTACAAATGAAATGAATATTGCCCCCACAGCTAGAGCTGAGCTGCAAGAGGACCAAGAGGTGGCATTGTGAACACACAAGACGAACATTTTATCTGTGGATTACACCTTATTTGAGGGGAAGAATCACATCTTTCTATTTCTTTTATATTCCCACTACTGAGGTTAGTAGAAAGATTTATGTGTGAGTGAACACAGTCCATATTTATTAGATTAAAATACACCATGGTAAGCTCTTAATTTTCCACATCAATGGCAGGAGTCTTTGGTGAGCAGCAGCAATAGTAATAATAATGACAATGAAATTAATAACAACTGCTCCTTAAAGACTTACATGTTAAGACCTGAAACTATGAAACTTCTAGAAGACAGGATAGGAGATAGCTTCATGACATTGGATTTTGCATTGATTTTTGGATATGACACAAAAAGCACAGGCAACAAAAGCAAAAGTGAGCAAATGGGACCACTTCAAACTGTAAGACTTCTGTACAGCAAAGAAAATAATCAATAGTGTGGAAAGGAAACCTATGAAATGGGAGAAAATATCTGCAAACCTTATGTCAATTGGAGGACTAAAAGTAAAGAAATATTACTACTTGACAACAAAAAGTCAAATAACCTGATTTTAAAATGAGCTAAAGACTTGAATAGACATTTCAACAGAGAAGATATTCGAATGGGAAATTAGCACATAAAAAGATGCTCACATCACTAATCCTGGAAATGCAGGCAGGGGCAATGGCTCACGCCTGTAATCTCAGCACTCTGGGAGCATGAGGCAGGTGAATTGCCTGAGCTCACAGGTTGAAGACCAACTTGAGCCAAAGTGAGATCCTGCCTCTAAACATAGCCAGGCTTTGTGGCAGGAGCCTGTAGTCCCAGCTACTTGGGAGGCTGAGGCAAAAGAATCACTTGAGCCCAAGAGGTTGAGGTTGCTGTGAGCTAGGATGCTACAGCACTCTACTGAGGGTGACACAGTGAGACTCTATCTCAAGAAAAAAAACAACCCAAAACCACAATGAGATGTCACCTGACACCTCTAGAACCACCACTTCAACAACAACAACAATCAGAAAATCCCAAGTGTTAGGGGAGATGTGGAGAAATGGGAACCCTTGTGCACTGTTGGTGGGGATGTAAAACAATGTAGCCATTATAAAAAACAGTACAGGTGGTGCCTATAGCTCAGTTGGCCAGGGCGCCGGCCAATACACCTAGAGTGGCAGGTTCGAACCTGGCCCAGGTCTGCTAAGCAACAATGACAATTCCAACCAAGAAATAGCCAGGCATTGTGGTAGATGCCTGTATTTCCAGCTACTTGAGAGACTGAGATAAGAGAATTACTTAAGCTCAGGAGTTGGAGGTTGCTGTGAGCTGTGATGCCACTGTACTCTACCCAGGACAATAGCTTGAGACTCTGTCTCAAACAAACAAACAAACAACAACAACAACAACAACAACAAAAAAACAGTATGGAGGTTCCTCAAAAACTTAAAAATGGGATTACCATATGATCCAGCAATTCTAAGTATAAACCCAAAAGGTCTTGAACAGGTATCTGTACACCTGTGCACCTGCCAGCATTGTTCACCAGAGGTAAAAAGAACCCAACTGTCCAGTGATGGATGAATGGATAAACAAAATGTAGTATAGTATACAAGGGAATTTTATTCAGCCTTAAAAAGGAAAGTTCTGGCATATGTTGCCACATGAATGAACCTGAGGACATTATGCTGAAGTAAACTAGTCACAAAAAAGAAAAAGGCCATATGATTCCACTTACATGAGCACCTGGATTAGTCAAATTCATAGAAAAAGTAGAAAGGTGGTTGCCAGAGGCTGGGAGAAGGAGAGAATGGGGAATTATTATTTAATTGCTATATAGTTATGGTTTTACAAACAAAAGAGATGGGTTGTACAACAAGGTGAATGTACTTAATGTCGCTGAACTCCCCACTTGAAAATGATCAGAATGGTAAATTTTAGGTAATGTATTTTTGTTTGTTTGTTTTGTTTTGCCACAACTAAAGATTTAAAAATGTGAAATTTTTGAAGAAAGAGGCAACTACCGTTTATGGTCACTATATGTGTTGGGTGCAGGACGAGGCTTCCCACCTATGTTATTTCATGTAACCATGATGACTACAATACATGCTTCTGAGGGACTATTAGTAAATCCATTTTGCGGAAGAAGTAACTAACACTTAAAGGACAAGTAATATGCCCAGGGTCACACACTAGTAGACTGAAGCTGAAGCAGCTGGTTGTAATGTGCTCTAAATTACATAGCTAATAGAGGCTAAGCTGGTATTAGACCTCACTTCAAGCCCATTCTAGTAACTACCATGTCATACTGTGGAGCAGTCAGAGGGGCAGAGCTGGGGTAATCTTTTCTAATCCATGCATGGCACTAAGGCATCTTTTTCTCCCATTGAGGTGTGCTAGGTATTGGGCTGGGGCAACTGGCTACAAGCTGAGTTATTTGGGAACCAGGGGTGGGTGATGGTTCTTGTGGACCCTTGGGGGTATACGTTTCTAAGTCAGTGCAAAAGTCCTGGGGTGAGAGGTTGGCAACTGAAAGGCCCAGTTTCCAGAAGAAGTAAATCAGAGGTTCCTATGACACCAGTGTCTAGAAGATCTGTGTTTTGAGATACCAAAAAGGCAAAGGAAAGTAGCATTCACGTGAGTAAGATCCGGTGTTAGAGGTGTTACTGATCTCTTCTAATCCTCAGAAAAAGAGTTAGGAGATGGGGTTCTAATTGCCATGCAATGGATGAGGAAATTGAGCAGTTCAGACACTTGTCTCAGGTGCTATGGCTGGTGCCCAGCAGCCCTGCAACCACACTCCAGGTAGTTTGAAATGCTGCCCACTGGCACTGCACATCCATGGACAGATCTTCTCGGGCACAGCTATCTACGCTCTCCTCCCAACTCAGCCTCCTCTATCCTGGAGGTCTCTTTCGTACCATCTCCTCTCACCCTAGCCCTGCCATCTCCTCTCCACCCCTGGACTGGGTCTTGCTTCCCGCCTAGCAGAGCTGGTGGAGGAACAAGCATAGAGACTCCCAAGGCTGCCCCTAAACCCTCCGTGCTAACTGCACCTGTCCTCTTTCCAGGCCTGAGGCTACCTCCTCCCTGCAACGGGACTCTGCTCCAGTGCACCTCCTTCCTGTCCCTTCCCTTCACTGTCCCTTCACTCCACCAGCACACCAGTGTACAGCAGCAGTTTACATTTTTGAAAGTCCTCCCTGATCTCACAGTGTCCACTGCCTGCCTCTCAGGGAAGCGCCTTGAGAGAGTTGTCTTTGCTCCTTGTTTCCTCGTCCCTTCTTCCACTTTGTTTCAGCTCCCATCATGTTCTCATCCCCACCATTTCAGCAAAACTGCTGTTTTTTGGTGTCACCCCATGACCTCCATGGAGGGCATCACTAGCACATTTCACACCAGACAGATCAACCTCTCCTCTGCATGGCACAATTCTATTCAGTAATAACCTTTGTTTTCTCCATTCATTCTCTAGTTTTAAAATAATTAACGATTAAAAAAGAATGAATTTCCATTTCAAAACTATTCAAATTCAGTATATTTCATGATTAAAATTTGCCCGGTCCAACCAAAACATTACACTTTGCAGTCTGCACGCTATTGTAATATTCTAAATTTAAAACCCAATGAAGGATGCCAGCTGGTCACTCAAAATGACAGAATGGAAGTAACTCGAGTTCTGTTTCTTTGTTTTCACAATCTCTGTGTTGTCACTGGCCATGTCAAATCTGTTTAAATGCAGGAATATGGTCCCCAGGGGATATCCCCAGTTTGACCTGAGCTCAAGCCATTCAGACTATTATGAGTGACTGTAGGGGCCAGCTCTGCCGGTGGGTGCGTGGATGGGGGGGCGGGGGGGTGACTGCATGCTGGTTGTTCTCTGGAGGACACAGTGTTTGTTAAGGGAAAGCATCATAAATGTGCTCCTTTGAAGCAGTTACATGTATTATTTAGACTCAATAACAACTGCATCAATGTTTGGAACTTAGACCAACTAAAGATTTTTTTCACTGATGTTACTCACAACTGGCACTGCATTGTGATAATAAGAAGTCAGTTAATCATTAGTTTAAAATTCTCTCCAGCAGGAGGGGCAGAGACAAGATGGCTGACTGAAACCAGCTTTCCACAGAGGCTCCTGTCCAGAGAAGAGTTAAAGGACAGAAATTTAGCAAATAACCTGGTGGATTAGAGCTGGACCAAGAGAGAAGGTTGAAGAACACGCATCAACCCGTCTGAGACGAGCTGTAACCCCAAGGATAGAAACAAAAAGTACAAAATCCAAAGCGGATGGGAGTCCCCTCCCCCACGAGAATGGCTCGGAGTGCCCCACAAACAAACGACCAGAGTTCAAAATATTTGAGTTGTCAACAGACCCCTGCAATCCATTTGCCAGAGACCTTTTAAGCTCTCCCACCTGAGACAGGTGCTGACTGAGACAATTGATTTGGACCTTTTGAACTGAGCCAATCGCCCAAGGACTATTTAGGTGGTTCCCTGGGTGTGTGGTTGTAGGAAGGTTTGATTTTCCTTTTCCAATTGTTGCCTGTGGGGGGTGGGGTGACTTAATTGCTGGTATTTCTCCACAGCTGAGACTTCAACCCAGAGAAACTGTTTCACCAGGGTTGGACAGAGACCAACTGAAAACAAGACAGAACCACTTAGCCCCACCACACCAAACAGGTCCCCAGTTTCTCAGGCCATAGCACTGTACTGGTCCTCGACAAACCTCCAGGGGAAAAGTCAAACGGTATAAAATAATCATGGGGTGGAATCAGTGGAAAAACTCTGGTAACATGAATAACCAGAATAGATAAACTGCCCCAAGGAAAGATATGGCAGATGTAACTGAAGATCCCATTCATAAACAGCTGGCCTAAATGTCAGAAATTGAATTCAGAATTTGGATTGCAAACAAGATTAATACAATGGAGGAAAATTTGGAATTAGAAATTGGAAGAGCAATTCAAAAGTTGGAATTAGAAATTCGAGGAGAAATTCAAAAGTTGTCTCAAGAATTTAACGAATTTAAAGACAAAAGCACCAAAGATTTTGATGCACTGAAGCAAGAATTTGTAGCCCTCAAAGATCTGAAAAATACCGTAGAATCCTTCAGTAACAGAGTGGAGCAAGCAGAAGAAAGGATTTCTAACATTGAAGACAAAGCCTTTGAACACTCCCAAACTCTCAAAGAGGAAGAGAAATAGAGAACAAAAATGGATCATTCTCTAAGAGAGCTCTGGGATAATTCAAAGAAGGCTATATCCACCTCATTGGAATCCATGAAAGTGATTAAGTGGCCTCGCAAGGCCCTGAGGCCCTTCTCCATGAAATTATGACAGAGAATTTTCCAGACATGCCAAGAGATTCTGAAATTCAGAGAGTAGACAGTTTCAGAACCCCAGCACGACTCAATCCAAATAAGACATCCCCCAGGCATATCATAATTAACTTCACTAAAGTTAATATGAAGGAGAAAATTCTGAAAGCAGCCAGACATAAGACACCCATTACCTACAAAGGGAAGAATATTAGAATGACTGCAGATCTCTCTGCTCAAACTGTTCAAGCCAGAAGAGGGTGGTCATCGACTTTTAATCTCCTAAAGCAAAACAAATTTCAACCCCGGATCTTGTATCCAGCTAAACTGAGTTTCATTTAAGATGGAGAAATTAAATACTTTAATGACATTCATATGTTGAAGAAATTTGCCATAACCAAACAATCTTCTCAGGATATTCTCAGACCTATCGTCCATAATGACCAGTCCAATCCTCTACAGCAAAAGTAAACTCACTCAGAAACTTTTGATCAAACTCCAACTTCCACAGTGGTGAAAGGATTAAAAATGTCCACTGGACTTTCAAAAAACTCGATACCCAAAATTTTACCAGACTTATCAATATTCTTCATTAATGTGAACAGCTTAAACTTTCCTCTAAAGAGGCACAGGTTGGCTGACTGGATACAAAAATTCAAGCCAGATTTGCTGCATACAAGAGTCACATCTTACCTTAAAAGATTACTATAGACTCCGGGTGAAAGGATGCTCATCCATATTTCAGGCAAATGGTAACCAGAAAAAAACAGGTGTTGCAATTCTATTTGCAGATACAATAGGCTTTAAACCAACAAAAGTAAGGAAGGATAAGAATGGTCACTTCATATTTGTTAAGGGTAATACTCAATATGATGACATTTCAATTATTAATATCTATGCACCCAACCAGAATGTACCTCAATTTATAAAAGAAACTCAACAGACATGAGCAACTTGATTTCTTCCAGCTCCATAATAGTTGGAGATTTCAACACTCCTTTGGCACTAATCCTCGGATCAATCCTCCAATAAAAAGGTGAGCAAAGAAATTTTAGATTTAAACATAACAACCAACATTTGGATTTAGCAGACATCTACAGAACATTTCATCCCAACAAAACTGAATGCACATACTTCTCATCAGCCCACGGAACATACTCCAAAATCGATCACATCTTAGGTCACAAGTCTAACCTCAGTAAATTTAAAGGAATAGAAATTATTCCTTGTATCTTCTCGGACCACCATGGAATAAAAGTTGAACTCAGTAACAACAGGAATTGGCATACTCTACAAAAACATGGAAGTTAAATAACCTTATGCTGAATGATAGCTGGGTCAGACATTAGATTAAGAAGGAAATTGCCAAATTCTTGGAACAAAATGACAATGAAGACACGAATTATCAAAACCTCTGGTATACCGCAAAGGCAGTCCTAAGAGGGAAATTTATAGCACTGCAAGCCTTCCTCAAGAGAACGGAAAGAGAGGAAGTTAACAACTTAATGGGACATCTAAAGCAACTGGAAAAGGAAGAACATTCCAACCCCAAACCCAGTAGAAGAAAAGAAATAACCAAAATTAGAACAGAATTAAATGAAATTGAAAACAAAAGAATTATACAACACATCAATAAATCAAAAAGTTGGTTTCTTGAAAAGGTCAATAAAATAGATAAACCATTGGCTAACCTAACTAGGAAAAAAAGAGGAAAATCTCTAATCTCATCAATCAGAAATGACAAAGACGAAATAACAACAGACTCCTCAGAAATTAAAAAAATCCTTAATGAATATTACAAGAAACTTTACTCTCAGAAATATGAAAATCTGAAGGAAATTGACCAATACTTGGAAGCACGTCACCTTCCAAGACTTAGTCAGAATCAAGTGGAAATGTTGAACAGGCCCATATCAAGTTCTGAAATAGCATCAACCATACAAAATCTCCCTAAAAAGAAAACCCTGGGACCAGATGGCTTCATGCCAGAATTCTACAAAATCTTTAAAGAAGAACTAGAACCTGTATTACTCAACCTGTTCCAAAAGGTAGAAAAAGAAGGAAGACTACCCAACACGTTCTATGAAGCAAACATGACCCTGATCCCCAAACCAGGAAAAGACCACACAAGAAAAGAAAATTAGAGACCAATATCACTAATGAATATGGATGCAAAAATGTTCAGCAAGATCCTAACCAACAGAATCCAGCAACACATCAAACAAATTATACATCATAACCAAGTCGGTTTTATCACAGTGTCTCAAGGCTGGTTCAATATACGTAAATCTATAAGTATAATTCAGCACATAAACAAATTAAAAAACAAAGACCATATGATTCTCTCAATTGATGCAGAAAAAGCTTTTGATAATATCCAGCATCCCTTCATGATCAGAACACTTAAGAAAACTGGTATAGAAGGGACATTTCTCAAACTGATAGAGGCCATCTACAGCAAACCCACAGCCAATATCATATTGGATGGAATTAAATTGAAATCATTTCCACTCAGATCAGGAACCAGACAAGGTTGCCCATTGTCTCCACTGTTCTTTAACATTGTAATGGAAGTTTTAGCCATCGTAATTAGGGAAGAAAAGGCGATCAAGGGTATCCTTATAGGGTCAGAAGAGATCAAACTTTCGCTCTTTGCAGATGATATGATTGTGTATCAGGAAAACACCAGGGATTCTACTACAAAACTCTTAGAAGTGATCAAGGAATACAGCAGCATCTCAGGTTACAAAATCAACATTCATCACTCAGTAGTCTCTATATGTACCAATAATAGTCAAGCTGAAAAAACAGTTAAGGACTCTATTCCATTCACAGTAGTGCCAAAGAAGATGAAATATTTGGGAGTTTAACTAACAAAAAATGTGAAAGTTCTCTATAAATAGACGTATGAAACTCGAAGAAAAGAAATAGTTGAAAATGTTAACAAATGGAAAAACATACCATGCTCATGGCTGGGAAGAATCAACATTGTTAAAATGTCCATACGACCCAAAGCATATACAATTTTAATGCAATCCCTATTAAAGCTCCACTGTCATACTTTAAAGATCTTGAAAAAATAATACTTCATTTTATATGGAATCAGAGAAAACCTCAAATAGCCAAGACATTACTCAGAAATAAAAACAAAGCAAGAGGAATCACGCTACCAGACCTCAGACTATACCATAAATCGATAGTGATCAAAACAGCATGGTACTGGCACAAAACCAGAGAAATAGATGTCTGGAACAGAATAGAGAACCAAGAGATGAATCCAGGTACTTACTGTTATTTGATCTTTGACAAGACAATTAAAAACATTCAGTGGGGAAAAGATTCCCTATTTAACAAATGGTGCTGGGTGAACTGGCTGGCAACCTGCAGAAGACTGAAACTGGACCCACACCTTTCACCATTAACTAAGATAGATTCTCACTGGATTAAAGATTTAAACTTAAGACGTGAAACTATAAAAATATTAGAGGAGAATGCAGGGAAAACCCTTGAAGAAATCAGTCTGGGGGAGTATTTTATGAGGAGGACCCCTGGGCAATTGAAGCAGCTTCAAAAATACACTACTGGGACCTGATCAAACTAAAAAGCTTCTGCACAGCCAAGAACACAGTAAGTAAAGCAAGCAAACAGCCCTCAGAATGGGAGAAGATATTTGCAGGTTATGTCTCCAACAAAGGTCTAATAACCAGAATCCACAGAGAACTCAAATGTATAAGCAAGAAAAGAACAAGTGATCCCATTGCAGGCTGGGCAAAGGACTTGAAGAGAAACTTCTCTGAAGAAGACAGGCGCACAGCCTGCAGACATATGAAAAAAATGCTCATCATCTTTAATCATCAGAGAAATGCAAATCAAAACTACTTTGAGATATCGTCTAACTCCAGTAAGATTAGCCCATATCACAAAATCCCAAGACCAGAGATGTTGGCGTAGATGTGGAGAAAAGGGAACACTTTTGCACTGCTGGTGGGAATGCAAATTAATACATTCCTTTTGGAAAGATGTTTGGAGAACACCTAGAGATCTAAAAATGGATCTGCCATTCAATCCTGTAATTCCTCTACTAGGTATATACCCAGAAGACCAAAAATCACATTATAACAAAGATATTTGTACCAGAATGTTTACTGCAGCCCAATTCATAATTGCTAAGTCATGGAAAAAGCCCAAGTGCCCATCGATCCATGAATGGATTAATAAATTGTGGTATATGTACACCATGGAATATTATGCAGCCTTAAAGAAAGATGGAGACTTTACCTCTTTCATGTTTACATGGATGGAGCTGGAACACATTCTTCTTAGCAAAGTATCTCAAGAATGGAAGAAAAATTATCCAATGTACTCAGCCCTACTATGAAGCTAAATTATAGCTTTCACATGAAGACTATAACCCAACTGTAGCGCAAGTCTATGGGGAAAGGGCCAAGGAAGGGGAAAGGATTGGGGAGGTTTTGGTGGAGGGAGGGTAATTGGTGGGGCCACATCTATGGTGCATCTTAGAATGGGTACAGGTGATTGCACTAATGTACACAGCTATGATTTAACAATTAAAAAAAATTAAAAAAAAAAGAATGGAAGAAAAAGTATCCAATGTACTCAGCCCTACTATGAAACTAATTTATGGCTTTCATATGAAAGCTATAACCCAGTTATAACCTAAACATATGGGGAAGGGGAAGAGGGAGAGGAGGGAGGGGGGAAGATGGGTGGAGGGAGGGCGATTGGTGGGATTACACCTTCGGTGCATCTTACTAGGGTATATGTGAAACTTAGTAAACGCAGAATGTAAATGTCTTAACACAATAACTAAGAAAATGCCAGGAAGGCTATGTTAACCAGTGTGATATAAATGTGTCAAACGGTCTATAAAACCAGTGTATGGTTCCCCACGATCACATTAATGTACACAGCTATGATTTAATAATAATAAAAAAATTCTCTCCAGCAAACTCATCTGCTTTTTGATTGCTGCTAGTAAAGGCCTCCTGCTCTACCCTCCACATTGCCAAAACCCAGTGGTCACTTTTCAGCTGTCATTTTAACTGACACCGTCGTAGCATTATACACAACTGGTCAACTCCCTCTTCCCCAAAAGCTTTCTTCACATGGGCCCTGGTCCCCCCAGTGCCTCTGGGTTTTTCTTTCGCTTTGTGAGCTGCTCCTGCTCAGTCTTCATGTTAGTTCCTCCTCCTTTTCTCAGCCATACTTCCTTAGATCTCCCTCTCCATAGGTGACCTCCTAACATCCCAAGACTTCACTGGCAATTTTCCAGAGAATAACATCTCCAGACATTTAAGGACCTCAGTGTGCTGACCATTTCTGGAATTTGTATCTCTTCTTGAGACTGAACTCTGGTACTTGCATTTGACAAACATATCCTTGACACCTTTGCCAGGACACATCTCTGGCTTCTCAATCTCACTCCTCATCTGTCCAAACCCAGCTATGCTCCCAGCCTTTCCTCTCAGCAGAAAGCAGCTCTAATTTTCTAATTCTGAAGCCCATGTTCTCACAGTAATCCTTTGCTCCTCTTCCTCTTATACATAGTAGCCCACCTCTATCCCATTATCGAATCCTGTTCATTTTACCTTTAAAACTTATCCAGAACCATGGGACTGATTTTCATGCCCTACCCTGTTCAAGCCACAATCAAATCTTGGTTGAACTATTACAGTAGCCTCCTGTCCTTACTCCTGCCTCTCTCTGTGCAACCCAGGGTTGCTTTTTAAAATGTAAGGGAGATCACTTATTCCATTTTTTGTTCAGTTTTGTTTTTTTGTTTTGGGAGACAAGAGTCTCACTTGGTCACCCTGGGTAGAGTGCCATGGCGTCACAGCTCACAGCAACCTCAAACTCTTGGATTTAAGCCATCCTCTTGCCTCAGCCTCCGAAGTAGCTGGGACTGCAGGCACCTGTTGCAGTGCCAGGCTAATTTTTCTATTTTTAGTAAAGACGGTGTCTCACTCTTGCTCAGGTTGGTCTTGAACTCCTGAGCTCAAGCAATCCAGCTGCCTTGGCTTCCCAGAGTACTAGGATTATAGGCGTGAGCCATCACACCCAGGCCACTTAGTCCTTTGTTTAAAACTCTCTTGTCATCTCACCCGGAAAAATTTCCATGTCTTTTCCAAAGCCTTTAAGGTCCAACATGATCCAGCACAACCCAACCCCCCAACCGCTATTTACTCTTATCTACCACCATTCTACAGCCCCTCATTCCGCAGCCACGCCGCTTCCTTACTCAGAACTCCCAATTACATTCTTAGTTTAGGACTTTGTACAAGCTGTTCTCTCTGCCTGGAGCTCTCCTCCCCTGGATACCTACAGGCTCACTCCATCATTTGCTCACCCTGCTTAATAATCATTTAATCAGAAAGCCCTTCCTTCCTTCCTTCCTTCCTTCCTTCCTTCCTTCCTTCCTTCCTTCCTCCCTCCCTCCCTCCCTTCCCTCCCTCCCTCCCCTCCTTCCTTCCTTCCTTCCTTCCTTCCTTCCTTCCTTCCTTCCTTTCTTCCTCCCTCCCTCCCTTCCCTCACCTCCTCTTCCCTTCCCTTTTTTTTCTTTCTTTCCTCTTTTTAGAGACAGGGTCTCACTCTGTTGCCCAAGCTAAAGCGCAGTGGCATCCTCATAGTTCACTGTAGCCTCAAACTCCTGGGCTCAAGTGATCCTCCTGCCTCAGCTTCCCAAGTAGCTGGGACTACATGTGCATGCCAACATGCTTGGCTTTAAAAAAAGTTTTTTGTAGAGGTGGGGTCTCACTCTGTTGCCCAGGCAGGTCTCTAACTCCTGACCTCAAGCCATCTTCCTACCTTGCCCCCCCACCCCCAGTGCTGGGATCACAGGCATGAGCCACACCCAACCAAAAGGACATTTCTTGCCCAACATCTCTTTCATTGTTTTCTGTCTCCTTACCTAGCTTTATTTTTCCTCTTACCCCATGCTACAATGTGACATCTTAAATATCTGTTATTTTATTTGCTTTCTTCATGAAAAGTGGCCCTGGAATGTGACCTCCCACAGGCAGAGGCCCTGGAATGCATGCTGAGGTCTCAGCAGACA
Organism: Nycticebus coucang; assembly: GCF_027406575.1. Classification (NCBI taxonomy): domain Eukaryota; kingdom Metazoa; phylum Chordata; class Mammalia; order Primates; family Lorisidae; genus Nycticebus; species Nycticebus coucang. The sequence continues at coordinate 99,719,794 of NC_069783.1, read as the reverse complement.
TGGCCAATCATAGCCCTGTGTGTGGTCTTCAAAGTCCTCATCATTCACCCAGCATGACTGAGGGGGTTGGTCTGGGAGATGGCATTGTTTTGCCATTCCTGGTTTAAAACCAATGAAATATACATATTTTTTCCCCATGCTGAATCCTGCTGAGTGGTTTGCAATTAACCTGAAGGGTTGGTCAAGAGGCCAAGACAAGTTGGGGTTAGGGGAGATGACAGCTCCTGCACCTATAAACTCCCTATGGAGATGGCTCACTGCTCCTCAAATGCTCTCAGAGCAGCTTGAGGCCCCCCAATCATCCTCGGTTCTCTGAAAATTAGGAGTCCAGAAAACACACTTCTTTTCTCCCTGGCTTAGCACTTTCTGTCAGGTGCTCTGCAGAACAATGCTCTCCACTGAGTTCAATGCCAAGTTCAGTCTCCGCTGCCCTAAATGTCATCTCCCCTGTGTCTCTTAGACATTTCCTGTACTCAGCATACCCAAGCCAAATTCCTGTTCTTCCCCTCTAAACAGGGGCACATGGCCCCACTGTCCACCCACTGCCTAAGAGAGAGAACCTGGAAGTCAGGCTGGATATAAGCTTCCCTGCTAATTCATCCCTGGGCCTGTTGGTCTTAGGCCAATCTCTCTTCCACTGTCCATTTCTCTCTAAACCACAACCATGGGGTGCGCTATCATCTGAATTACCAAATCCAAGGCTCTGAGAAGTCCTGCGGGGAAGAAGCCCTGTTACCTTGGTTAACTCGGTGTTTCCAAATTATATTTGACCAGGAACACCCCCCTGTGGTACATCGCCCAAGACTGTGTGCCAAGGAGTATTTTTGGGGAGTTATGCTCCCAACTTGTCTGTAGGGGGACCCACAGATGCCGATCAGAAGCAGCTTCCAGGGTTTTACTGTTGGAGTGTGGCTTCCTTTGCCCTGTAGGGCCACACCGGGGCTCAGCGGTGGACACTTTCCTGTGACTCAGCTTTGTGACACATCCCTGAGCTCCTCACCCAGATGGCTTCTGCCTACATTTCTTTTCCCCTTATGCCTACCTTGTTTGTTTTTTTTAATGGGTACATTTAATAAGGCACACCCCGACCCCCGGCCAGAGATGTGTACATGTCATTACCTGTCCTTCCCTACGCTGCCTGAGCTTCAGCGTTCATGCTCTGTACAACACTCACTCATTCTACAATTTTTAACTGGCACATTCAACCAAGTTTCTATTATTTACACATATATTTAGCTGTCCAACCAGTGTTTATTGTGCTTAACATTGCATTTTAGATGCTAGGGATACAGTGGTAAGCAAAAGTCCTTGCCTTCACAAAAGTAACAAGGAGATAGATAAAAAATATTAATAGATAAAATAAAGAAATATGAAAATGACAGTCAGGTGGCAGAGAGCAATATAAAGAAAAATGAAACAGGAGCTGGGGGCTGATGGAGGGTGTGGGCCTTCTCTGGACAACCGTGGGGGTCAGGCAGCTGTGGGGGAGAGGCCGCAGTGACGGCTTTTCCAGAAGGCCCCAGGTGTCAGGAAATGGGCCAAGGTCTCATGTTTGACCTTTTAAAACGTTTAGTTGGCACCTTCTAAACAGCACCTTCTATGTCTTTCATAAATGGGCAAATGCTGGACAGGACTATGTATACAGAGAATCACATGGTTAAAAAAAAAAACAAAAAAAAAACTTCTTAGCAAATAGACTTAGATCATTGTGACTGCTATGGTCCGAAAGTTTGTGACACCCCAAGGAATACACATATGTTGAAATCTTAACCCCAAGGTGACAGTATTAGGAGGAGAGGATCTGGGGGAGTGATTAGGTCATGAGAGTGAAGTTTTCATGAATATGTATGATTAGAGCTCCCAGAAGACGACACCCAGAGTGGTCGTTCACCCCCACCCTCCACCATATGGGGCACAGCTAGAAGACCCCATCATGACCCAGGAAGTGCACCTTCACCGAGAACCACATCTGCTGTGCCCTGATCGTGGATTTCCACCCTCCAGAGCCATGAGCAATCAGTTTCTGCTATTTACAAGCAACCCTGTCTGAGGTATTCTGTTACGGCAGCCAAAGAAAGCTGACACAGTGCCTAAATATGTGTGATTTTTTTCTTTGAATATGTATTTTTATCTTTAGGTTCAAATATAGAAAGCACTCTTTAGGGGTAGACTTTTTCTAATTCTGATGACAAAACTGCTTTGACGGAGGAGACACAGGAGTGGATGACTAAATGTTTCACCGCGCCTACTAAATGCAAACACTGTCCTGTGCCCTCACAGCCCGGGGACAGTCTCACATCTCACCTGAGCTGTCCTCACAACTTGGTACTGCTTTTCAGTAAAGGCAGTCGTGGGCAAAACAGTGAAGCCCAAGAAAGACCATGCCTAGGGCAATCTGGAAGCCCCGATGGCCTATGTGCAAAGAGAGGGAGGGTGGTGAGAGGGATGTTTCAGGAAATTTAAAAAATTGCTAATGAATTTAGATCCTATCTATATGCTCCAGGTTTGCCCTTTGGGTAGATGTATCCGTTTACCCCAGCCCTCAACATCGCCTTCTTTCTTTAAACTCCCAGGCTCTCCCTGTCCACCACTCACCTGGCACTGTGTTTATCACTTCAGTGACACCCTGTGGTGCCTGTTTCCCATCTCAGTTGTCCTGCATGAGTGTAGAGCAGAGTCTTTCAAATCTCCCTCAGGACCACCTAGGGTACAAACTCAGGTTATAGTATAGGATCTAGGTCAGTAGCTTTGGGGGGAAGCTAAACCCCTGGGTGAAGCCCACGCTGCCCAGCTGGCCCATGCGCTCTGAATAAAGTGAAGTTTGCCTCAAATTCTGCTCTGCCCTTAACTAATTCTGTAGCTTTGAGATCTTTAAGCCTCAGTTGTTGTTGTTGTTGTTGTTTTTTACTTAAAATGGGCAAAAGTACATTTTAAGTTTGCATATGAAGTCTGACAATTAAGTCAGAACCCATCCTAGACAAAATGCCGCATACCTCATTGCTTAGTATCACCGCAGAGATACAATACTCCCCTTGGGACTCTATGTACCAATACCAGCACCTGTACCAGTGCCAATACCCTTCAAAGCTGTTGTCTTATTACCCTTGATGTCCTAAGTGTTATTAAAATGTCTTCCTTTCACTATTTCCTTTATCTTAGGGTAAAGAAAAAAGTCATTAGAGGCCATATTTGGTGAGTAGGGAGGGTGTTCCAATATAGTTGTTTGTTTACGGCCTAAAAGACAGTGCTGTGTGAGCTGGTGCATTGTCGTGATGCAAGAGCCACACCTTTCTTGTGCCAAAATTTTCAGTTAAGACTTTCCTGTTTCTCTATCTATAGTCTGCTATGCTTCTCGCAGTCAGGCAACAATTTTGACCCACAGTACAACGAATTTTTTTAATGTTTTCATCAGTTCTGTGCACAGTGGCAAGTTTGCAAACTTAATTGTCAGGCCTCGTATAATGAATTTTATCCCCACCTATACAATTTCTAGTTCATGAACTCTCTCTACAGCTTTTTCACCTTCTTTTGTCATGCTCACACTGGAAGCCAGTCTGCTATTGCCAGACTCTGCACCCACAACTTGTTGGGTGGAATGGATAATATAATAGGCATACATGTTTTGGACACTGCCTGGTATATAGTAAATAGCTGCAGTTGCTATGAATATTTTTATTATTCTTGTTCAAAATTTTCCCAAACCCATATGATTAACATAAAAAAACTACTTCAATAATCTGTACCACTATTAATTTCCAGAGCTAAACTCAAAAGGACGGTGTGTGCCACCTTTGAGAATTAAGCAGATGTCTGCCACAATCTGTTTTCATTCTGAGGAACAGAAGTTAAACACCAGACTCTTCACTCCTTGCTTATACCCCAGCCCTGAGTCAGTCTGTCAAGACCCTCCACTGAGAAGAACAAATTATAATGAACTTTGTACGAGGCAGTTTGAACTTGCCTTCCTGTTGCTTATAAAGTAAGTTGCAACCCAAACTGCTGAGAAATCTCTGCATGTCAGATATTTTTCTCCTAATTGATACGAAAGTGCTCAAAAATAGAACTGTCATCTGACAAATCCTGGAACTAATTGCCTTACACATAGCAGGCTGCTCAATGTGACCGGCATTCTCCCCTCCACTGGTGGTTCCCAAGGAAACGAGGTTAATGCATTCATGACTAACGTCCCCCTTGTCAATTGCAGTTCACTGCAATAGGCAAGGAGCATGGGAGGAAAGTGCTGAGAACGTGGTTTCATGCTTTTCCCTCTTTCTGCTTGAAGCGCAAAAGTCTCAACCAAAGATTAAACAAATGCTCACCCAACCATCAAAAATTAATCAGCATCTACACTTTTCCTACACTTCTAAATGCTTGCTTGAGTATTCTACTGATATCAAAACACCAAGGCATTCAAAATCTATATATATATATAGATTTTTTTTTTGGCATTCAAAATCTTTAACCGCAAGTTTCACAGTTAACCCATTAACTCATGAGTGGGTAAAGCTTTCTTTGGGTATATTTTGATAACTTCTTAATTTTCTTCTATGAACATGTGTTATTTTGAAAAAACATTATGATAATCCCAGTTACTCAGGAGGCTGAAGTGAGAGGACTGCTTGAGACCAGAAGTTTGGACCATCTTGGGCAACATAGTAAGATGCTATCTCAAAAAAATTATGAAATATTTCAACCTATAGAAAATCACAGAGATTATTAAAATGAGCAAGTATGTACAATGTTCGGGTCTTGTTCCATATTTATAATGAGAAACAATGATAGTAATAACAACAGCAACATTCCTAAATTCATCATCTCTTCCTCCAATTTAGTCCTTTCAGACTTCCAATTTCTGATTCAGGTGGCAATACCATAACTGAGACAATCAACATGAAAACTTGAGATTATCTATTCTTTAACCCACAAATACAACTGATGGCACCTTCAGCAAGTTTCCAAAAAAACAATTCTGTTTGGGAAATGGAAAAGATTACCATTCTTTTTTCTGTCCTAGTCCTTTCTAGGTCAGCTGTTTTAGTCCTTAGAAGATATCACGCCAATGTCTCATTGTAGCCTGAGAAAACAGCTGTTAGTTGTCTTATAAATCTTTTGTGTTTAATCTAGTTTCTCACCCCTCACATCCCCCAGATAATTTACAAAATTTGCTTTTGGTATTCTATTATTTCTTTATGCTATGTTCAAATACAAATATATTTTAATTTTATTTTTGGATGCCATTAAAGAAATATCATTGTGGATGCTAGTATACTTGGTCTAGTAATACAAAACTATCATGTGATCTTTTCCATTTAAAAAGTGTTAGGCTGGGCGGTGCCTGTGGCTCAAAGGAGTAGGGCACCGACCCCATATCCCAGAGGTGGCAGGTTCAAACCCAGCCTCGGCCAAAAAACGCAAAAAAAAAAAAAAAATGTTAGGCTAAACTCTGGAGAATTTTCATACACAAATTCTTCTGTGTGGGCTGGATCATAAATACATCAATAAAATCTGTTTCCAGGAAGAATGGACCATCTGTTTTATCAGGAATGATGAATCTTATAGAAATGGTCTTGTCAAGCAGAGCTGATAGTGGCATCTTGGGTTCTTCTCTAATTAACAAGAAGATTTTGAGAAAAGGAATGATCACTGATTTATTATAGAGAATATTTCAAACGGTACAGACGAACAGCCAGGTGAAAGAGATGTGTAGGATGGTATGGGAGGAGGAGTGTAGAGCTTCTGTACCCTCTCTAGGTGTGCCATTCTCCAGAAACCTCCACATATTCACTTATCCAGAAGCTCTGGGTACTTTTTTTTTTTTTTTTTTAGCTCTGGGTATTTTTAAAAATATACTATCTGACATTGTTGAAATTTGTCCATAATTTCTAGAAATTCTGAAACATAATATTATAAAATTTTGCTTCTCTCTCTTTCTTCCTTTTTTGCCACTGTAATTGGATGCTTGAGGCAAGCTCACACTTTATTCTCTGTAGCTTCAAATTTTTCTTATTTTCTATTTCATCATCTATCAGTTATGCATTCTGAAGGATTTCTTCAAAATTTTTCTTCCAGTTTACAAAGTCTTTCTTTTGCTGAATCAATCCTGCTATTGTCTGCTCATGGAGTTTTAGTTATTGCATTTTTTCATTCACATGTTGCTGACACAAAGCTTTAAAAATAATCTTGGATTATTACAATAGTGGCATGTTTTCCATGCTAATGACACAACTCCTGGTGGGTCCCTAGATAGCTGGTCACACAAAAAAAGCCAATCATGTGATTATAGGTTTGGAATTTCCAGCCACCTGACCTCCAGAAAGTGGAAGGTGTTGGAGATTGAGTTCATACATGGAGCTATTGTTTCAACAAATCATGCCTACACAACGAATCCCAGTAAAAACTCTGGACACTGAGACTCAGAGGAGCTTCCTTGTTGGTGAATATGTCAACATGCTAGGACAGAGATGTGGCCTGATTCCCTCAGAGGGCACAGAAGCCATGTATTTCTTAGAACTTAACTCTGTGAGTCTTCCCTTTTTCTTGTTCATCGTCTTTGTATCCTTTATTTAAAAAACTGTAATTGTAAGTATAGTATTCCCCAAAATTCTACAAGTTTTGCTGGTGAATCATTGAATCTGAGGGGGTTATGGGAAACCCTGAATTTATAGATAGTTGGTCAGAAGTGTGAGTGGTCTGGGGACACTTCAGGTACAGCTGGCATGTGAAGTAAGGTCAGTCTTGTTGGGGATGGTGCCCTTTCACTTGTGGGTATCATCTTAACTCTTAGTGCGAGGAGTGCATTGCAGCACACCTGGTTAGGGTGAAAAGAGAATGGAAACCTAACCTTTCCATTTACGAAGTGTGAGGCTTTGAGAAAATCACAAAAACCTCTCTGTGAGACTCACTTTCCTTATTTTAAAAATGAATATTAGCTAGATGCAGTGGATTACACCTGTAATCCTAGCACTTTGGGAGGTGAAAGCAGGAGGATCACTTGAGGTCAGGAGTTTGTGACAAGCCTGAGCAAGAGTGAGATCCCATCTCTAATAAAAATAGAAAAATTAGCTGGGCCTGGTAGCATACATCTGTAGTCCCAGCTACTTACGAGACTAGCTTGAACCCAGGAGTGTGAGGTTTACTCAGCTATGATAATGCCACTGCACTTCAGCCTGGGCAGAAGAATGAGACGCTATCACACACACACACAAAAAATAGTGACACTTGCTACATTAAATGTATGGAGAATAAATAAGAAAATGCAGTGTCTGGTGATTGCCATAAGGTTCTGCTCAAGTATTGCCATATTGAGAAAGACTATACTGTTGTTAGTTATAAGATATTATTCCATTTTCTTTGCAATGAATTCTTTCTGTCCCTTACTGTTTTATTTTTCTTTTAGGCCTTACCACCACTCCTATTAGTCAATCTTTCCCATGATCATGCTTTGTAACAAATCACCCCTCAAAGTTGGTTGCATCTAGTAGCAATCCTCTGTTCTCATGCTCATGAATCTGTAGGCCTACTGGATTGGCTGATCCAGGCTGGGTTTAGCTGAATGGTTCTTTTTTTCTCTTCAGGTCTGCTGGGCTTGTCTCCAGGCTGTGTGTTGGGTCCAGGCTGGCTTCACAGGTGTCTCATTATTCTAGGACCAAATACTACCCAGGGCATATTTTCATGGCAGCAGTAGTATAAGAAGCCAGCCAAACCCTACAAGCACATTCAAGGCTCTGCACACATCATGCTTACAAATATACCAGAGGCCAAACAGAGTCATACAACCAAGTCCAATCACAAGGGGCAGGGAAATGGACTCTAGCTCCTGGTGGATAAACTTCACTGTCATATGGCAAGTGTGATGCACAATTCCAATAGGAGCAGGGTGTGAAAAATTGAGAAATAATACTCTGATCTATCATACAGCTTAACATATTATATTTTTATTTATTTTTATCTGGAGTATAGTTGCTGCCACTGTAATGTAACCTCCATGGGAGCAGGGACATTAGTTGTTGTGTACATAGGTTTTTTTCTCAGCACCTGAAACAGTAGCCCTTCCACAGGTATCTGTCAGTTGACTGAATGAACAAATGAGTCAAGTGAGAATAGTAGCAATAGTAGCTGGACCCTTAAACATTCTATGAGACAGCTTCTAATAAGCTGTGAAATGGGCAAGAAGAGGGGAGAAGTAGACAGATGGGACTTCTTGATGCCAAAAGGAAGGACACTGCAACAGGTGTGGGCCAATTATCTGCTTCTATCACAAGCCCACTTGTGACAATGAAGTCACAAGTTGTAAACCTGGCCATTGTTTATCCATGTGGATAACTTTATATTAAACTTAAAAGCAAGATTCTAAAGCTGGAGCCAAAATGAAGTTACCATAGATGGCTGGTGAAAAAATATTTCAGTATCTCAATTCCTCAGTTATTTCAACCATTCATTGTAAGAAATGAATGAATGAATGATGAATGAATGAACCAAGTTATCTTTACTAAGGTAATGCTCATAAGCTGGCTGACATCAGAATTAACCAGCTTCAATATATAGAATTCTATACCTGGAATTGGAAATAGTGAGTCAAGTCTACTTTTGTATAATTCTTTGGTTTTCCTCAAGTAATGACACCATGAATGGAGAGAGTCCTAAAAATACAAATTCTCTGAAATTTAGCAAATGGAGGGACAATGAAAAGTCTAATAATAAACCCAAAGCAGCTGAAATACCACATAATTAGCACACTTAAACCAAAGGCAGAAGAAAAACATGTAATTAAATATGAATACTTTAGGAAGAAATAAAAATGGTCCCATAATGGTTAAATCAACCAGAATGAGAAAGGTTATAAAAAGCAACCTCTGGTTGATTTCCTCAATAAGAAGATGATATGGAACCACATAGAAAATGCTGGAAGGAAAGGAGGAAAATATACCACTAATACATAAATGTGGGGATGCCACAATATTTGAAGAGCAAATAGTTTCTTCTCTAGGAGGACCCAGAAGGCTAAGTTCTCTTATGGGTGGTAAGAACAAATAAATAAAAATAAAATTCTATTTCCATTCATTCGTTAAATACTTACCATGCTTTTGCTGAGTTAGGAGTTCACCACTAGGTCTGATCAAAGAACCATAAAAACTGTTCCTCATGGGAAAGCTCTGCCCATCTTCCATTTCACTCTGCAGTTTCTCCTCAAGTCCCTTCTTCAAATTTAGTGTTAAACTCCACTTAGGTACAGATCTGCCCTGATTTAAATTACATGAATTGTAACATTTGTGGCTATGGCACCCAGAGGAAATGAATACTTTGAACTCTGGTTATTTCAAGAATCCACTCTGGAAATCTAGGTAGAAAGGATCAATGAGCCCAGGAGTTGAAGACTAGCCTGGGCAACAAAGCAAAACCCAGCTGTACATAAATAAATAAAATCTACTAGCTCATAAATTCTGCTTCAATTCCTCTACCCTTCTTGTCTTTTCTTTTCCCCATGGGGGAAATGTAGTATCTAAACCCTCCAGGCAATTCACATGATTCCTGTGAAAAGAACTGCTTGAACAAGAAGCCTATTAGTAGAGGGGCAGAGACAAGATGGCTGACTGAAGCCAGCTTTCCACAGAGGCTCCAGTCCAGAGGGAGAGTTAAAGAACAGAAATTTAGCAAGTAACCTGGTGGATTAGAGCTGCACCAAGAGAGAAGGTTGAAGAATGCACTGTGCTGAGGCAAGCTGTGACCCCAAGGATACAAACAAAAGGTACTAAATCCATCATCAAGCGGATGGGAGTCCCCTCCCCCATGAGAATGGCTTGGACTGCCCCACAAACAAACAAGCAGAGTTCAAAGGTCCTCCCATTACACTCCACAGGAGACACCCACTAAAAACTAGACCTACCTTCCCTACTAGGGTGCCACAGCATTCTCCTGCCAGGCATAAAACTGTATATATTCTCTACCTACAATTCTGAGCTCCCAGCACTCCCCTCCACTCTCACTCTGAGGTCTGGAGTCCTGTCCCCCAGGAGTCCAGATTCTTGGGTGATTTCTTGAGGGGTGTGGACAGGGCCTAGACTGCAGCTGGTTGGTGCTGAGTCTGTGGCACGTGAGTGACAAGAGGAAGGTTGGCTAAGAGGGAACCACACCCAAGCAGCGGTGCCCCAAGGCGCAGAGCAGCAGCCATTTTTGGCAACAATAGGGATCACTCCCGGATATTCTGAAGCGAGAGTCCCTGTATCTCTGGGCAACCAGAGGAGGCCGGGCATCTTCTCAGGTGGCAACCACCTCGTTACAGATCTGGAATGGTAATGCAGGCCCCATGAGTAAAGGGTTTGCCTGAGGCGGTACTGGCCTGGGTGGAGCGTGGGGACTAGAAAACACCCATGCAGAACCAGGAAATTCCCAGGGCAGGGCTGACCCAGAGGACTGCTTTACTGAGCCTAAGATGCACCCGGCCCTCAGGGGATTGTCAGCCTATAGACAAAGGAAGGCAGGAGGCTAGAATTGACAGCTAACCAAATACAAACCTGCAGGAGTAAAGACAGGGCCTAAGGCACAGGCTCTGAGAACTCAAAACAGCTTCTCTTTTGCAGGGGAATTTAGCAGGGACAGAAACAAATTCCTGCAAAGTTGTTCTGTTCTGTTCTGTCAGTAACATTAATCAGGGCCGGGGCTGGAACTGAGTGAACACCCCCCCCCCAGCCTCCATCAAGCGCCCAAGGTTGTCAGACCTCACCTCCCCCTGCTGGAGAGAGCGCAGTGGCCTGGCTGAGCAGAAATAGATTTCTTGTGATTCAGGCAGGTACAAACCCCTGGAGTATCTGTTCAATAGAGGCAACTGGGTCACAGCTCTGCGGGGCTATCAGTGACTGGGTGTGACAGAGGAGCAAGGTGGGGAAGGAGGTATCAACCTTCCCAGACTAATCTATTTGCTGGGTGGGTCCTCCTGACTTCACGGAGTACCAGAGCAAGTCATATCTGAGTTCTCACCAAACCTCTGTGATCCAGTTGCCAGAGAGCTTTCAAATTCTCCCACCTGAGACAGGTGCTGACTGAGACAATTGATTTGGACCTTTTGAACTGAGCCAATCGCTCAAGGACTATTCAAGTGGTGCCCTGGGTGTGTGGTTGTAAGAAGATTTGATTTTCCTTTTCCAATTGTTGCCTATGGGGGGTGGGGTGACTTATTTAGTGGGATTTCTCCACAGCTGAGATTTCAACCCAGAGTAACTATTTCACTAGGGTCGGAAAGAGATCAGCTGAAAACAAGATAGAACCACTTAGCCCCACCACACCAAACAGGTCCCCAGTTTCGCAGGCCATAGCACTGTATGGGTCCTCAACAAAGCTCCAGGGGAAAAATCAAAGGGTGTAAAATAATCATGGTGCAGAATCAGCGGAAAAACTCTGGTAACATGAATAACCAGAATATATCAACTGCCCCAAGGAAAGATATGGCAGATGTAACTGAAGATCCCATTCATAAACAGCTGGCCTAGATGTCAGAAATTGAATTCAGAATTTGGATTGCACAAGATTAATAGAATGGAGGAAAATTTGGAATTAGAAATTCGAGGACCAATTTCAAAAGTCGGAATTAGAAATTCAAGAAGAAATTCAAAAGTTGTCTCAAGAATTTAACGAATTTAAAGACAAAACCACCAAATATTTTCATGCACTGAAGCAAGAATTTGCAGCCCTCAAAGATCTGAAAAATAAAGTAGAATCCCTCAGTAACAGAGTGGAGCAAGCAGAAGAAAGAATTTCTAACATTGAAGACAAAGCCTTTGAATGCTCCCAAACTCTCAAAGAGGAAGAGAAATGGAGAGCAAAAATGGATCATTCTCTCAGAAAGCTCTGGGATAATTCGAAGAAGGCTAATATCCGCCTCATTGGAATCCCTGAAGGTGATGAAGTGGCATCGCTAGGCACAGAAGCCATTCTCCATGAAATTATGAAAGAGAATTTTCCAGACATGCCAAGAGATTCTGAAATTCAGATAGCAGAAAGTTTCAGAACCCCAGCACATCTCAATCCAAATGAGACATCCCCCAGTCATATCATAATTAACTTCACTAAAGTTAATACCAAGAAGAAAATTCTGAAAGCAGCCAGACATAAGAAATCCATTACCTACAAAGGGAAGAATATTAGAATGACTACAGATCTCTCTGCTGAAACTTTTCAAGACAGAAGAGGGTGGTCATCGACTTTTAATGTCCTGAAGCAAAATAATTTTCAACCCCGGATCCTGTATCCAGCTAAACTGAGTTTCATTTATGATGGAGAAATTAAATACTTTAATGATATTCATATGTTGAAGAAATTTGCATAACCAAACCAGCTCTTCAGGATATTCTGAGACTTATTCTCCATAATGACCAGCCCAATCCTCTACCACAAAAGCAAACTCACTCAGAAACTTTTGATCAAACTCCAACTTCCACAGTGGCGAAAAGATTAAAAATGTCCACTGGACTTCCAAAAAACTCGATACCCAAAATTTTACCAGACTTATCAATATTCTTCATTAATGTGAACAGCTTAAACTTTCCTCTAAAGAGGCACAGGTTGGCTGACTGGATACAAAAACTCAGGCCAGATATTTGCTGCATACAAGAGTCACATCTTATCTCAAGAGATAAATATAGACTCAGGGTGAAAGGATGGTCGTCCATATCTCAGGCAAATGGTAATCAGAAAAAAGCAGGTGTTGCAATTCTATTTGTAGATACAATAGGCTTTAAACCAACAAAAGTAAGGAAGAGTAAGAATGGTCACTTCATATTTGTTAAGGGTAATACTCAATATGATGAGATTTCAATTATTAATATTTATGCACCCAACCAGAATACACCTCAATTTATAAGAGAAACTCTAACAGACATGAGCAACTTGATTTCCTACAGCTCCATAATAGTCAGAGATTTCAACACTCCTTTGGCAGTATTGGATAGATCCTCCAATAAAAAGGGGAGCAAAGAAATTTTAGATTTAAACATAACCATCTAACATTTGGATTTAGCAGACATCTACAGAACATTTCATCCCAAGAAAACTAAATACACAAACTTCTCATCAGCCCACGGAACATACTCCAAAATTGATCACATCTTAGGTCACAAGTCTAACCTCAGTAAATTTAAAGGAATAAAAATTATCCCTTGCATCTTCTCAGACCACCATGGAATAAAACTTGAACTCAGTAACAACAGGAATCTGCATACTCATACCAAAACATGGAAGTTCAATAACCTTATGCTGAATGATAGCTGGATCAGAGATGAGATTAAGAAGGAAATTGCCAAATTTTTGGAACAAAATGACAATGAGGACACGAATTACCAGAACCTCTGGTATACCGCAAAGGCAGTCCTAAGAGGGAAATTTATACCGCTGCAATCCTTCCTCAAGAGAACGGAAAGGGAGGAAGTTAACAACTTAATGGGACATCCCAAGAAACCGGAAAGGAAGAACATTCCAACCCCAAACCCAGTAGAAGAAAAGAAATAACCAAAATTAGAGCAGAATTAAACGAAATTGAAAACAAAAGAATTATATAACAGATCAATAAATCAAAAATTTGGTTTCTTGAAAAGGTCAATAAAATAGATAAACCTTTGGCTAACCTAACCAGGAAAAAAAGAGTAAAATCTCTAATCTTATCAATCAGAAATGACAAAGACGAAATAAAAACAGACTCCTGAGAAATTAAAAGAAATCCTTAATGAATATAATAAGAAACTTTATTCTCAGAAATATGAAAATCTGAAGGAAATTGACCAATACCTGGAAGCACGTCACCTTCTAAGACTTAGCCAGAATCAAGTGGAAATGTTGAACAGGTCAATATCGAGTTCTGAAATAGCATCAACCATACAAAATCTCCCTAAAAAGAAAAGCCCAGGACCAGATGGCTTCACGTCAGAATTCTAGCAAACCTTTAAAGAGGAACTAGTACCTACATTACTCAACCTGTTCCAAAATGTAGAAAAAGAAGGAACACTACCCAACACGTTCTATGAAGCAAACATTACCCTGATCCCCAAACCAGGAAAAGACCCAACAAGAAAAGAAAATTAGAGACCAATATCACTAATGAATATAGATGCAAAAATATTCAACAAGATCCTAACAAACTGAATCCAACAACACATCAAATAAATTATACATCATGACCAAGTCGGTTTTATCCTAGGGTCTCAAGGCTGGTTCAATATACATAAATCTATAAATATAATTCAGCACATAAACAAAGTAAAAAACAAAGACCATATGATTCTCTCAATTGATGCAGAAAAAGCTTTTGATAATATCCAGCATCCCTTCATGATCAGAACACTTAAGAAAATTGGTATAGAAGGGACATTTCTTAAACTGATAGAGGCCATCTATAGCAAACCCACAACCAATATCATATTGAATGGAGTTAAATCGAAACCATTTCCACTCAGATCAGGAACCAGACAAGGCTGCCCATTGTCTCCATTGCTTTTTAACATTGTAATGGAAGTTTTAGCCACCGCAATTAGGGAAGAAAAGGCGATCAAAGGTATCCATATAGGGTCAGAAGAGATCAAACTTTCGCTTTTTGCAGATGATATGATTGTATATCTGGAAAACACCAGGGATTCTACTACAAAACTCTTAGAAGTGATCAAGGAATACAGCAGCGTCTCAGGTTACAAAATCAACATTTCATAAATCAGTAGCCTTTATATATACCAACAATAGTCAAGCTGAAAAAACAGTTCAGGACTGTATTCCATTCGCAGTAGTGCCAAAGAAGATGAAATATTTGGGAGTTTATCTAACAAAGGACGTGAAAGATCTCTATAAAGAGAACTATGAAACTCTAAGAAAAGAAATAGCTGAAAATGTTAACAATTGGAAAAACATACCATGCTCATGGCTGGGAAGAATCAACATTGTTAAAATGTCTGTATTACCCAAAGCAATATACAATTTTAATGCAATCTCTATTAAAGCTCCACTGTCATACTTTAAAGATCTTGAAAAAATAATACTTTGTTTTATATGGAATCAGAAAAAACCTCAAATAGCCAAGACATTACTCAGAAATAAAAATGAAGCAGGAGGAATCACTCTAGCAGACCTTAGAGTATACTATAAATTGATAGTGATCAAAACAGCATGGTACTGGCACAAAAACAGAGAAGTAGATGTCTGTAATAGAATAGAGAACCAAGCGATGAATCCAGCTACTTACCATTATTTGATCTTTGACAAGCCATTAAAAACATTCAGTGGGGAAAAGATTCCCTCTTTAACAAATGGTGCTGGGTGAACTGTCTGGCAACCTGCAGAAGACTGGAACTGGACCCACACCTTTCACCATTAAGTAAGATAGACTCTCACTGGATTAAAGATTTAAACTTAAGACATGAAACTATAAAAATACTAGAAGAGAGTGCAGGGAAAACCCTTGAAGAAATCAGTCTGGGCGAGTATTTTATGAGGAGGACCCCTGGGGAATTGAAGCAGCTTCAAAAATACACTCCTGGGACCTGATCAAACTAAAAAGCTTCTGCACAGCCTGGAACACAGTTACTAAAGCAAGCAAACAGCCCTCAGAATGGGAGAAGATATTTGCAGGTTACGTCTCTGACAAAGAATCCACAGAGAACTCAAACATATAAGCAAGAAAAGAACAAGTGATCCCATCGCAGGCTGGGCAAGGGACTTGGAGAGAAACTTCTCTTAAGAAGACAGGCGCACAGCCTACAGAAATATGAAAAAATGCTCATCTTTAATCATCAGAGAAATGCAAATCAAAACTACTTTGAGATATCATCTAACTCCAGTAAGATTAGCCCATATCACAAAATCCCAAGACCAGAGATGTTGGCATGGATGTGGAAAAAAGGGAACACTTCTGCACTGCTGGTGGGAATGCAAATTAATACATTCCTTTTGGAAAGATGTTTGGAGAACACTTAGAGATCTAAAAACAGATCTGCCATTCAATCCTATAATTCCTCTACTAGGTATATACCCAGAAGACCAACAATCACATCATAACAAAGATATTTGTACCAGAATGTTTACTGCAGCCCAATTCATAATTGTTAAGTCATGGAAAAAGCCCAAGTGCCCATTGATCCATGAATGGATTAATAAATTGTGGTATATGTACACCCTGGAATATTATGGAGCCTTAAAGAAAGATGGAGACTTTACCTCTTTCATGTTTATATGGATGGAGCTGGAACATATTCTTCTTAGTAAAGTATCTCAAGAATGGAAGAAAAAGTATACAATGTACTCAGCCCTAGTATGAAACTAATTTATGGCTATCACATGAAAGCTATAACCCAGTTATAACCTAAGAATAGGGGGAAGGGGGAGAGAAAAGGGAGGGAGGGGGGAAGATGGGTGGAGGCGGGGTGATTGGTGGGATTACACCTGAGGTGCATCTTACAAGGGTGCATGTGAAACTTAGTAAATGTAGAATATAAATGTCTTAACACAATAACTAAGAAAATGCCAGAAGGCTATGTTAAGCAGTGTGATGAAAATGTGTCAAACGGTCTATAAAACCAATGTATGGTGCCCCATTATCGCAATAATGTAAACAGCTATGATTTAATAATTAAAAAAATAAAAATAAAAACAAAACTAAAAAAAAAAAAAAGGAGCCTATTAGTGGCAGAATCAGCAAGGTCCTGAGAGCTGAAAGAACATCTGTGGTGGCCCAGGGGACCCCCTGTCTCACAGGAGTGGGTCTGCATCCATGCCAGGCCTTGTCAGGCTGCAGATAAGTGTCCTCAGAAAGGATTTGCCTTTGGGTAGAACATTCCCAAGGCAGGAGAGAGCCCTAAATCCCCTCAGCACGGGCCTCTACAGCAGCCCCTTTCTCTGTCACCATTTTGTTAGGCTTTGCTAGGCCTTTTTATCTCTAGTAGATGTGTGTGAAAAGGGACCATACTATGTTCCCTCCAGACCCTTCAAAACCTTCCCATGCTCCCCATCAGATTTGGAATAAAATCTTGGTGCCCAAGCCCTTCCCCTGTGGTCAGGCTCTCCCCCCTCAGCCATTGGACCCCTTTGGTTCCTGGAACAGCCCAGAGGGTGTCTATCCCGGGGCCTTTGCACTGTGGTCCCCTGCCCGGAATATCCTCCATACCGTGCCCTGGCAGCCTCTCGTCTCATCTACAGCTGTGTTCCGGTGTTACCCCTCACCCTGGCTCAAACAGCACCTCCAGCTCTCTGTCCCTCCACCCTGTTCATCTCCAAAGCACCTTTCTCTGCTTAAGGCCATACGGTATACTCACCTGCTCTTTGGCCTGTTCTCCGTCCATGAGCACTGGGAAGGAGGGCAGCTTGGGCTTTTCTCCACCCTTGGCCCCTCCCTAGTGCTTAGAACAGCTCCTAGATGGAAGTAGGTGAATCATAAATACTCACTGACAGGCTACGTGGGCAGGCCTTCCCAGGGGACAGCACAGTAAATCTACCCAAAGATGTTTAACAAAGGCATCCGCAGAATCTGCTGACTCAGCTAAAGGCAGGCATCACACAGTCATCCTCAACATCGTGTTAGAAATGTCCGTGTTACAATTATAAGAGGAACTTTACCTAACACATGCAATCAGTGTAACCTGGTTTCTTGTACCCTCAATAAATCCCCAACAATAAAAAAATTAAAATAAAAAAAAAAAGTTAAACTGCATTATTTTCACATGTAGAAGCTTAAAAAAATTATTTTTATAGAACTAAAAAGTAGAACAGAGGTCACTAGTGACAGGATAAGGGAGGGAAGGTGTGATTCCAAGAGAGATTTGTTAAAGGATTAAATATTAGCAAGACTAATTAGCAAGAGGAATAACTTCTAGTGTTCTATAGCAATGTATAATGACTATAGTTAACAATAATATATAGTTTCAAATAGGAGGAGTTTATTAATTGTTCCCATTTCATAAATGTTGAGATGGTGGATATGCTAATTACCCTGATCTGAATACTATACATTGTATATATCACAACATCACTACATACCCTATAAATATGTACATTTATCATACATTAATTAAAATAAATAATAACAAATTTAAAAAAAAAAAAAAAAAAAAGAAATGTCCGTGTTAGTTCAATGACATTAATAGCAGGGGTAACAATGGCTACCCCTTGTTGGAGCCTTAGCATCGTCCAGGCACCATGAATGACATTTGTGCTGAATTTGCTTCTCACAGACCCCTTTCACAGGAGCAGGCTGTCTCTATGGCAGGTGACGCTGAAACCCAGCAGTACCCAGTGACTTGCCACAGAGAGGAAGAACTTGACTGTCCAAGCTGGTCCATGGGGAGCTGGGAGTGAGCCACCAGGTGGTCTGTGGCTGTGAGGGGCACTACAGCAACCTGTAAATCCTAGGTTGGCAGAGATATTCCTGACATCTGACGTTTCTACAGTTTCTGTACAGAAAACATGAAAATGTAATTACTCACTTCCTTGTCTCTCTGCTGAAGCAGCCCCAGAGGAGAGGTGGCTGGCGTTCCAGAGGCCCCCGGACTCAGGCAGTCACGATGGCTAAACCAATTAAGGCAGAGAGTAACTCAGCACTCCTCAGCCCCAACTGCACGATAACATAAAAAATGCGGCTGCTCAGGTCCCACTCCTGACACTCTGTGGTGTCCCACAGTAGTGCCCAGGAATCTGCATTTTCTTAAAAACTCTGCTATTGATTCCAATGTGCAGAGGGCCCAGGAACCCAGGAAAGGGTGGGAGGGTGTTAGGATCAGGAACAGGCTGAGGAGAGTGAGGTGTGTCACTTTCTACCCAAAGCCAAGATCAGAGTTCTTTATTTTTCCTTTTGTCTCCTGCTTCACTATTGCTTGGTATTGTCAATGACCTTGTCTTTTAAAAAAAGAAAATTGATATTCTGTTCATCAAGGATTTTTGTACACTAATTTTGATTTTTAAAAGCATTTACTGCTAAAATGTGATTTATCTTTTTTTCTTTTTGAGACAGAATCTCACTTTGTCGCCTTCAGTAGAATGTCATGGCATCATAGCTCACAGCAACCTCAAACGCCTGGGCTTGAATGATTCTCTTGCCTCAGCCTCCTGACTAGCTGGGCCCACAGGCACCCGCCACAACGTCTGGCTCTCTTTTAGGGTCTCGCTCTGGCTTAGGCTTGTCTCGAACCTGTGAGCTCAGGCAGTCCACCCTGCTCAGCCTCCTACAGTGTTAGGATTACAGGTATGAGCCACTGCAACTGGTCTATTTATCTTGATTGTCGAGGTTTTTGGCACCACCTTCAATGTCTGCCTGAAGCAAGCAGCTCACTAACCTCACCCTCGTCTGGGACCTGGGAGGGACTAGATTCTGTGGGGACTGCCAACCAGCTTTGCCTTCAGGATCTACGATGTGCGTGTGGCCGTGTGGGTGACCGGTGAGTGTGGGAGACGGGTAGAGGCCTGGCAGAGAAGTAATGGAAGTTTTCCCATCTCCTTGCCTCAGCAGACAATGAAGTAGAGATCACAGCTGAAATGGCATCTGCTCTCCATCAGCAGAGCCTACCTTGGGCCCTAAGGACGTGGCATGTCCAGTATGTGGCATGTCTTAGTGATACGTCCAGCCAGGATCATTCCCTGAAGCTTCTCACTCCTGGCACCTTCCTGGTGGACAGCCTCCCCTGGGTATCTAAACGTGTCTCAAACTTGTTCCAAAAAGCCTCTTGGTTCCAAATCCCTCCCTGCCCAAGAACAAAGCGACAGTAACCAGGATCTGTTCGTCTCAGACTTCACATCTCAGTACCAACTCCACATCCTCTCTGCTGCTGTGCCTCGTGGTACCTCCCAGGGCCAGCGATCTGGTCAGCTACAACGTGCCCCGAAGCGTTTTCTCTCCATTTTCACTGTCACCTTCCAGTCTTCTCTTCCCTGGATCCCAGGCTACCACTGTCAGCACCTTTCTCCCCTTCCCCCAAGCCCTCCACTGCCACACAAGTGTCATTCAAAACCCAAGTCTGAGCATGCTGTTCTGGCTAAAGCTTCCAATCAAACTGAAACAAAACAAACACCTTCTTACAGCTTTTCATGATGAATAAACACACATAACCTTGAAGTCCTGCCTGATCAACCCTCTCAGGACCCCCAGCCTCATTTCCTGCCATCTCCTTTTATTCACCATCCTCACCCACACTGGCCTTCTTGTTTCCTTACCAAACCAAGCTGGCTTCTGCCCTGGGGCCTTTGCACTTGCAGCTCCCTCTGTCTGGAAAGCTTCCCGCACACTGAAACTTCACATGGTGGCCCCATTATTTAGATTTTCATTGAAATGTCATCTCCTTAGAAAGAATGTCCCTGACTATCCCATTAGTCACTCATAATGCTGTCTCTCTGTTTGCTTTCCTTATACTTATCACTCCCTTAGATCATTTGGGGCTACTAATATTCATTCTTTTTTTTTTTAATTTGGCCGGGGCTGGGTTTGAACCCGCCACCTCTGGCATATGGGACCGGCGCCCTACCTGCTGAGCCACAGGCGCCGCCCCTAATATTCATTCTGTTGGAGTTTTTTTCTCCACTAAAATGTAGGATTCATGAAAACAAGGACATCAGCTGCGTGGTTCATGTTGTGTCTCTATGGCCTACCACAGAGCAAGGCTCATAATAGGTGGTCAATAAATATCTATTTAATAAATAAATTAGTAACACAACTTCCCTTTGAAAATTCCTAGAACCTATAGGCTAACAGGATAAATTTTATGATTAACATCAAAGAACTAAAGACTTACTGCTAAAAATATCTCAAGCACCGTAGTGTAAGGAGTTACCATACTCCATGGAAACCTCCAAGTACCATCAGTAGACTTGAAAGGCAAATTCTTTCCAAGTGGTCTATGGGAGGCAGAATAATGGACCTTGCTTAGAACCTATCCATGTCCTTATCCTTGGAACTTGTGACTATGTTAGGTTACATGACAAAGGAAATTAAGGTTGCAAATAGAATCAAGGATACTAATCAGTCAACCTTAATATAGGAGGATTATCCTGGATTATCTGAGTGGGTTCAGTGTAATCACTAGGGTCTTAAATGTGAAGAGGCAGCAGAATGATCGTCAGAGTGGTGTAGAATGAGAGATACCTGGGCAGCTGTTGCTGGCTTTGGAGATGGAAGGTGCCACTGGCCAAGGAATGGGGGAGAGGCAAGAAGACAGATTCTCCCCTCTCCAGAAAGGAGCACACCCCTGCTGCACCTCGATGTTGGCCCAATGAGCTCCATAGAAAACTTTTGACATCCAGAGCCATGATGTATGTCCGCGGTGGGGGGTGGGGGGGTGGGGTGGCTTTGTCGCCTAGGTTGGAGTGCAGTGGTGTGATCGTAGCTCACTGCAACCTTGAACTCCTGCCTTGATCCTCCTGCCTCAGCCTCCCAAGTAGCTGTGATTGCAGGTGTGTGTCACCATACCCAGCTAATCTTTTTAAAAAATTAAAACATGGGCGGTGCCTGTGGCTCAGTCGGTAAGGTGCCGGCCCTATATACCGAGGGTGGCGGGTTCAAACCCGGCCCCGGCCGAACTGCAACAAAAAAATAGCCGGGCGTTGTGGCGGGCGCCTGTAGTCCCAGCTACTCGGGAGGCTGAGGCAAGAGAATCGCTTAAGCCCAGGAGTTGGAGGTTGCTGTGAGCTGTGTGAGGCCACAGCACTCTACCAAGGGCCATAAAGTGAGACTCTGTCTCTACAAAAAAAAAAAAAAAAAAATTAAAACATATTTTGTAATGACAAGTTCTCACTATGTTGCCCAGGCTGGTCTTGAACTCGTGGCCTCACGTGCTTCTGCCCCTATCTTGCAAAGTGCTGGAATTACAAGTGTGAACCACCTTACACCTGGCCTTATTTGCATGACTTTAAGTCACTTAAATTTGTGGTAATTTGTGACATCAGCAATAGGAAACTAACATGGTCTTTCAGCAGAATGTCTTTAGTGGAGTCCCTTAGTCCCCTTTCTGTCTATAAGAAAAGACACCTGTGAGGAATGAGGAGCGGCAGCAGGTTTGCTGGAACTCAGGGCCCTGGAGACCAGGCCTGAGACTGTGGCAGTGCCACAAACGGGGCCTGTGGTCAGAATGGCCAGGGGCCATGGCACTGCTGGGGACGTGGCTAGGCTTTTAAGCTCTTCCACTCAGGGCGCAGTTGACAACTGTCTATTCACCCACTCATTCGTCAATCATTTACAGACACTTTCGGGGATCCGATAATATTCCAGACACTTTCTTCTGGGCAGTGGTGAAAGTGACAGGTTATGGACCACATCTGAATGTGAGATTTGGCAATCATAACAGCAGCGACAGTGATGGGGGCCACTTATTAAGAATTTATTATGTGCCGGGGTCCATGCTGGATACCTGAAAGATATTTTCCCTAATCTATACAAGAAAGACAGCTTTAGCCCACTCTCCAGATTCTCACAGAATCTGACCTGCCACTGGCCACAGAGAGGGGGTGCAGAAGAATGTGATGTAGCTTAGGTCTCTCTTGCCTGGAAGCTTGTGCTCTTTCTGTGACACTGTACTAACTTTCTTTTAGTGGGGAGGGTGGAGGGAACTTCCAGTAAGGACCAGAAAACCTGCCAGACAAATTCTAAAAGAGCTGTAACACTATAGACTGACTTTCAAGGTAGAAAATGTTTCTATGATTTTAGTAAATCATATGCCCTATGTTTCAGTGGCGTTACCGGTGACACTCACACAGCCCTGTGTGGGAGGTATCCTTGTCTCCATGTTACAGATGAGGGAACAGAGGATCCCAGAGTCACACAGCTAGTAAAAGGCAGAGCCAGGGTTACTTATCTCCAAATCCCATGTTTGGTCTACAGAGCAGGCTGGCTCATGACACAGCCCTTTGCCTTAATTCTGCATTTTTAAATACCGCCTCTGCTGGCCTTGGTGTGTGTCACACTTTATGGGGGGCAAGACATGATTGCAAGAGGGACTTTACCTAACAATTGCAATCAGTGTAACCTGGCTTATTGTACCCTCAATGAATCCCCAACAATAAAAAAAAAAAAATACCGCCTCTGCTCTGTCACCCATTCCCCTTTCTCCTGTGTAAGGGCCATGTGCTCAGAGAGGAGGGATGCCTTGCCCAGCGTTGCCTGGCGGGTTGGCGTAAGAGCCAGCAGTACCTCTCTGCTTTCTCGCCCTGACTTCCCACCCACTTGCCTGCGTTCTGGAGACAACACTGGACCAGGGGGTTGGGGAAGCAGGAGGAGCACCTGAGGTCTGTGGGACCATGTGGTAGAAGCAGGAAATAACTCCATCAGCAGCCAGGCCCTGGTCACGGGGCCACAGTGGGGGTGACAGGAGCACAGTGCCCCTGGGGTTTCTGTGGAGTCACCTCTGCTTCGCCCACCTGCAGCAAGGCGCAGGATCCCAGCTCTGCAGGAGGGCAGAGGCTCCACATAAAAGGGAGGGCATCAGCGACTCCATCTTTCTCATGAGGGGATGCTAGGCTGTCAGAACAGGCCCTCTAATAAGGTGCCCTTTGCTTGGGGAAGGAGGAAAGAAAATAGAAGCAAGCTCCACATTTTGCCAGTGGAACTTCTGGGACGTGGCTTTCCCATTTGGCTTAGCAGAATTATCCGAAGACTCATTTTACTTTCCACAGGAATAATGCTGTTCTTAGCATTGTGATTCTGACTGTGAGTGTCTCAGAGAAGCCGTGGACATGACTGCCTTGGGCCAACAGGCTGAAGCCTCCTCCGCTTCAACCTGCTACCCAGAGACTTGAATTTGGTGCAGATACACCCGGACATTCAGGCAGTGGGCTGAGCCCCAGTTTGGGGGACATAGCACCCAGCTCTGGTCAATGTGATAGAAGGGGCCCCGGCTGAGGTGCTCATGGGATATTTTTGCTCTGGTGTGCAAAAGGTGGAGAGTGGGGGAGTGGGGAACAAGCATCTCTCACTCAGAAGGCTGCAAGGCCAAGGACCAGGGGCAGCGGCTCTGGGGACATGTATGAACTGCTAGTCCAGCCCTGGATTTTCAACCTGCACTTTTTGCTCTCTGAGTTGTGCAAGTGTCTTTACAGCTAAAGCCACCTTTGGCTTGGTTTTCTCTTCCTTGAAGCCAAACTTAATGGACACGCTGGCACCCAGGTGTAAAGGCAAGAACACCACCTTGCCAGCCTCGATTAGTTTCACTGTCCTCACTGACATCACGGACAGGAGGGTGAGGGAGGCCCCGGTGCTGTCCAGCCCTATACCCCTGGTCAGTGCAGGAGGGAGCTGAGCTCAGGGAGGAGGGATGCCTTGCTCAGCATCGCCTGATTGGTTGGCATTAAGAGCCAGCCATAAGAACTAGACTTCTTACATCAGGGACTACCCGAGTCCAGCCCTGCGGCTCACCCCATTAGCCTTGTTCACAGGACCACAGCACAGCCTGTAGGGACGAGATGGCCTCTGAGTCCCTGCCTGCCTGAGCCAATGCCTCCTTCCCCTTCCTTAGAACCTGCATGTTGAGCAGGATCTCACCTCAGAGGGGAGACAGGTAACTTGTGGGGATCTTTTGGGTTACTGCTTCTGTTTTAAAAAATGCAAATACAAAGCTTAGGATGAAAGGAAGAACTTTCCTGGGGCTGAATTTCATTTGTTTAGAATCCCCTTCTAATACACTTTAGTCCTCGCTACTCCGGGCCCTGCTGTTCAACCCATTAAGAGAGGCTTCTCAAGCTAGGACTCTTTCTGCTTAGATGTAGAGAAGGCAGGACCAGCTAGGGCTTTTCAAGCACAAATGTGGCAGCTGTTTTGGAGGACACTAAGGGATTCAGCAACCTGGGTTCTCCTCCCACTTTGGTTACTCAAAGCAGAAGCAATACTGTGGGGTGTGGGCTTTGGGCCTGTCATTCCCATGAATCTTTTCAGTTACTCTCAGTTACACCTTGGAATAGAAAGAGTTAACCTTCTTTTTCTGAACAACTGAGTAAAGAAGGCTCAGCTAGAGGAATAAACTCCCCCCCACAAAGCCTCATGTGCTGGGTAAAATGAGGGGGGGGGCATAATACAACATCTGTTGGGAACTGAGTTCTCTTGTCTGGGTCCAGGCAACAACTGCTTACATAGGACCTTAGGTTGAAAGGAAATCACAATGGCACTCTTCCACTTTTATTACATACAAAATATTGACTCCACATGCGACTAGAAGCTCTAAAATTCTTGAGAAGGATGAGAGGTAGGGAACCTACCAAATCTTCACTGTAAAATAGGAGGCTTCTTGAAGGACATATTCATTTCTTAGGGATACTGTAACAAGTTTCCACAAACTGGGTGTCTTCAAACAAGAGAAATTTAGACTCTCCTAGTCTGGAGACTAGAAGTTTGAAATCAAGGTATTGTTCCAGTCTCCATAACTGTGAGAAACAAATTTTCTTTGTGTGTAAGCACCTCCTGCCCCCAGTCTGGTGATTTTTTAACAGCTGGAATGGGCTAAGACTGTCTCTCAGGCAGTGACAGTGGTCAGGTGACGGCTGGGCTGGAATAGGCACAAGGCTCGCTCATGCACGTGTCTGGCATTTGGGGTGGGAAGACTCCAAAAGCTGGGGGTCCTGGGGCTCCTGTGTATGTGACTGTCCAGTGTGTTAGCTCTCCAGGTCCCTTACTTGGTGGCCCAGAGCTGCCATGGTGGGTGTCCCTGAAGAGAAGGCATCAAGCAGACTCTATGCTCCTTCTCCCCAGGGCCTCAGAGTCTCATGCAGCATTATTTCCATCATGTTCTGTGGCCGAGGCAGACACAAACGCCCACCCAGCTACGAGGGGAGAGGGACACAGACTCTACTTCTTGATTTGAGATGTGCCAAAGGGTCTGCAGACATGTTTTAAAACATCCATAATATTCATTCTACATTTGTGTGTGTTAAAAATATTTGCAAAATAACACACCCACACACAAAATTTATAAAATGCTATTTGGGGAAGTCCCTTTACTTTGTAAATTAATTTCAAGTGAAAGTAATATAAAAGTTTTGCATGCAGTTTGGAGGAAAAAGTGGAACAAAGTAAGGGAAGAAAGGAGGGAGGAAAAGGGGGGGAGAAGGACTAGAAAAGAACATCTTTCCAGCATCATGTAGAAAATAAACGTTGATGTCAAGAATCTGGGGAAACCCAAATTCCATTTTATTATACCTTCTAGCCTTTAATTTTAATTCTCTTTGTAGATTCATTTTTCAGGTCTGGGGTCTGTAAATGTTGGCCTACACATACATGCAGTTGCCAGGAGGGGGGGATGAAGACTTAGGGTTTTCTTAGCCATGTAGACAGAGGTAGCCTGGAAAAGCAGGAAAAGTGACAGGGAGAGGAGTGAGGGACTCTGCCATTTGGGGACCACCTCAGCACTTCCCTTGAGGACAGTGAGAAGACCATTGGTGTTACCCACCAGATATTTCCTGTGGGTCTCCCAGCCATGAGTTGCCCTCTCAGTTCCCTTGTGGCTGGGTGTGGCAACTTATTTGCACTGGCCAGTGAACTGAGGGGTGCACTTCTGGGCTGATATTGAGGACCAGAGTAAGCCACTCTCTTCCTTCTCCTCTTTTGACACTTGGAGATGGCACATCCCAGTCTGGACCCCTCATTCATCCCTACACAAAGGTGATGAAGAGAAGAGCTGGGAGAATCCATGGTGGACATAGAGCACACGCTATAATAACCCTTTGGCACTCCATGGGGTTGTCACTGCCACATAACCTCACCCCTCCTGACTGCTATAGCAGGTGTGGGTGAACATGGGGTTTGGGCACATTAACCTTCACTAATATTGATATACAGATTAATGTCTCCAAAAAGCTACAGAAAATATTTATGAGGCTTTCATGAAGGCCATAGGGGGGTGTAGCTAGCACTGTGCCAGGCACATAGTAGGAGCTCAGTAGCACTCATTCTCTGACCTACCCAGGGCCTTCAAGTCCTCATTTTCCCTGTCATTAAGAGGAGGACATGCAGTTTGGATGGATGGCATGTCTCAGTCAGTTTGTGCTTCTATAACAAAGTAGCATGGACTGGGAGCTCATAAACAATAGCAATCTGTTTCTCATGTTCCTGGTGGCTGGAAGTCTGAGACCAGGGTGCTAGAATGGTCAGGTTCTGGCTACAGATGGCCACCTTTTCTTTGCATTGTCATGTGGAAGAAAGAGAGCTCTCTGGGGTTCTTTTTTATAAGGGCACTAATCCAATTTGTGAGGGCTCCACCCTCATGACCTAATCACTCCCCAAGACCCCACCTCCTAAGCCATCACCTTGAGGGATAGGTTTCAATAATATGAATGTGGGGAGACACCAGCATTCAGTCTGTGGCAGTCTGTAAGGGCCCTTCCTGCTCTCATTCCATGGTAGACGTAAAGACTTTTATACACAACTGTGGAGCTGAGCACTGGAGCTTCCGTACTTGCCTTGACAATGATGGATTATTTAAAGAAGGATGCTGAGTGCCCAACTGTGCCTTCTTCCTTCTTGAAGGAGAGGTGGGGTTATTACTCTGCCCTGAGAGTCATTTATTATGTCCATAAAAACTTGGCAGGCTTTTGCAAATAAATAAGCACTCAGAGTTATTGGATGTCCCCATGAGGCTTCTTGGATATGCACCAGCAAGGTGGCCGGCAGACCTTGAGGAAAGCCACAGACGTGCATTTTGTTGGCTTCTGATTAGCCATTGCCGACGTTGGCTGTTCATTTTTCACATGCTTATGTGATCAGGTCTGCCTGGCTGACCGCATTTCAAGGCTTCCTTCTTAGTGAAAGCCTCAGGATTAACCCTCGCTTCTTCCTTTAACTTCATCATAATGTTTTGTTCTACATCAAGGACTGTTTGGCATGCAAATATCTGCACCCCACCTCCCACAGCAAAATTTCCTCCCCTACCCAATTCCTTCAAAGAACAAAGAATGACTGAGCATATGCTCTTCAGGGGGCTGGCTCATGTGTGGTAAGAGGGAGACAAGCTTTTCATAGACAAACACTGGGAGGTGATGAAGCTGGGAGGGCAGTGGAAGTGATATCTGCAGTACAGGGACCACAGCCAGTGGTGCTGGTCAGGGGAGGCCTGCTGAACCCCTCCCTGGAGTTTCTAGCTTATATCTCCAACTGCTAATGACACATCAATTACTATTAGCCCTTGTAATAAAAATCAAACATATATCAAGGACCTACTCTGTGCTTGTCTTAAAGGCATGTCACATTACCATTCCCATTTTACGCCTGAGGACGCTGAAGTGCAGAGGTGTTAAATACTTGTTCAAGGTCACATGGTTAGGAAGTGGCAGAACCTATATTTGAACTCTGAACTCTTGGACACCGAGCCTGGGCTCTTTACCACCCTTCATCCTATGGCCACCTGATGGCTCTTGGTACCTCATATTAAAATATCGACAGCTGAGCTCTGCCCATCTTTCTGTTTCTGTGACCTTGCGTCTTCAGCTGCCCAGGCATGAGGCTCGGCATCTGGAGTCATCTGGGACTCTTCATTTGCCTTTTTATCCTCTCACTTGCTAAGGGAACATTTCCTCTGAAAAGTCTTCTAGATCATGATAGAAGCTCTTAAAGGACCAGTGTCAGCCTTGCTTTCCACCAACTGGTCCCACAAAAGCCACACAACATTCACTTCCCACTTTCCCAGCCTGTGGCGTTCCTCCCTGGATCATACCCCTATGGCTTCCTGATGGAAGTCACAATTGCTCAGTGAGGAGTCCACCTGAGCCCTCTCTTCTGGGCTGTACTCATGCCCACTGGGACTTATCATGGGCCCCCGAAACTCAAAGTGCCCACTGCCCTGGCTGCTGCAGACTCCCTGCCCCACCCTCTCTTCTCCTTTCCTTTTGCAGCAGAACCCCAAAGTCTCAGCTGGGTGTAAGACAACATTTCCCAACTTCCCTGCAGCCAGGTATGGCCATGGGGACAATTCCTTGCTAAAAGTATGCGAGTGACTTGTGGGTCACAACCAGAAACAGGAGAGGCGTGCTTTCCTTCCCTTTCACTGGGGCACGTGGCCTTGGTGGCCAGCCATGGGCTTAGACCAACAGGTGGCAGAACAAGGGAGTGGAAGGTGCTGGCTCCCCCTTACCACCGAGCCACCGTGTTCCTTGTGTACTGCTCACGCTTTATTGTCTCGGTGGAAATAACAAGCTTCCCTTTTGTCTAGGTCACTTTGTGCGTGTGTGGCTGCATGTTTCATTTCAGTCTTTGTTTAAAAAATTTGTATCCCGATCATACTATGTCCTTCCCCTCCCCCAACTCCCTCCTCTGGTTAATAACACCCTGCACCCCAACTGCTTAAGCCAGAAAGCTGGGTGCCACCACTGACTCCTCCTCTCCGTCACTCTTTCTCTCCCCCCAATCAGTGCTGGTGGCTCCAGTTCCACCTCGACATATTACTCCTTAGGCCTGGCCTTCCTTTCCACTTTTGCTGCCTGGTCCTTATGCAACCTTTGTTTCCCACCAGGATGCTGAGTCATGGGGCCCTCTTCCGTCCATGCTCCCCAGGTGGGGGCTCAAACCTGAGAGAGAGTATTATTACTGCTTTGACAAGACTTAAGAGACCCGGCAGCCAGCGCCATGTGTGGGTTTTATCTGTATCCAACACACTACTGTAAAACGCATTTCTGAGCCCAGTGGCGAAATGTGAAAACTGGCTGATTATTAGACGAAATTATGGAATTATTGTTCATTTTTAAGGTGTAATAATGAGATTGTGCTGTTTTTAAAGACAGGATTTTTCTCTTAGAGTTACATCCTGAACTCCTGACAAGTGAAATGATTTGATGTCTAGGGATTGATATCATTAAAATAACCCTGCCGGGGGAGGGGAGAAATGGAAGAATAGAAATGAAAGGAGACTGGCCTTATACTGGGAACTGCTGAACCTGGATGACAGGTTTGAGGAGGTTGGTTACACTGTTCTACTTTTGTGTGTGTTTTAACATTTCCATGATAAGATATGATAAAAAAAAAAAAACCCAAAACCCCAAAACCCAAGTATGCAAGGTACTCTGGATGAACCCTATTGCCTTCAAGGTCAAGTACCAGGCCCTTCACTTAAGGCACGAGGTTGAGCCTGCCCCCACCCCTGAACCCCCATGAGGATCTCCAGCCTAGTCAGGTCCTCTGCTACGGCCAGGTGTGCTCTCTCACAGCCCTGAGCTTTGCAGACATCCTCATCCCTACTGAAAATACGCTCCCCCTGTCTGCTCTCCACTCCCAGCCACTCTGCACCCTGTGGGACTCTGCCTTCCTGCACCATGGCCCAGCACAGAGGGAATTGGTCTCTTCCGCACCTGCCCTAGGGGCACTGCTAAGGCCCTTATAACAGAAGACAGGGTAACAAGGGGAAAGCACACAAATGTGTTTAATGTAAGTTTTACATGGCACGAGAGCCTTCACAAGAAAACGGTCAAACAGGAGAAACAGGAGTGGACAAAGGGGTCTGACCTAATGGTAATAACTGGGGGAGATGAGCAAGCTTATTTGTCCAGCTTCCTCTCTGTGTCCCTGTGTCTCCAGAGATAAGTATGTTCTTTGGCTCCCCATAAAGGAGGGTAACACTTACAAGAGGGTCTTATGCCTGCTTTGGGGGGCATAAGATCTTTTTGTTTCTGCTGTTTTCTCAAATGCCAAGCAAGGTGCCCTCTTTTGTGGTCACAGGTCCTGAACCCCATCTATCTTGGCAACGCTTAGGGCCCGTTAAAGAAAGCCCTCCACACAGCTCTGAATCTGCTTGCTTTTCTTCTGTACTTCTTTCTATAGTCTGAGCTCCTTGGGGCTGGCAAGTGGACCTCTGAATATTATCTCCAGAGGGCTTGCACTATCCTAGTCCACAGTGGGTGTTCAGTAAGTGAGCAGAATGACTTTAGGAGGAAAAGGCTGAGCCAAGTAACAGGTGCTCCTATGGTGGCTGATGTGCAGGCACGTGCTATCGCTCACTCCGCAGAGGGGGAGGGCAGTGCAAGAGGAGGGGCGGACTTCCTGGATGTAATCACTTCTGGTCATCCCCAGTGGGGGCAGGGTTTCAATCTGCAGACATTAAAAAAAAAAAACATGCCAACCTTGGCAGCCACATTTCTTTAAAAGTGAATAGAACAGATAAGAAAATATCTCTGCTGAAAATTTATCTTTCTAAAAGAAAAATTGGAAGCCGCCCCTCCTTCTAGAAGCCCCTGGCAACCCCTCTGCCCCCGTGGACAGGTCGGTGCCTCCACTCTGTTCTGTCAGCAGAAGAAAATTTCTGAGCAGTGAGGAAGGGGGCCTTTCTCTCTGGGAGTCTAAACTATAAATATCTGTGGAGACAGATTTCTCCATAGGGAACAAAAACAGAGAAATTTGTAATAACAAATAAGGAAGCACCTCATGTCTCTTCAGTGAACAGGCTTCCAATTCGCCTGACTTGCCTTTGGGCTCCACAGGGCAGTCTGTTTACACTTTCTTGTAAATCCTTTACCCCTGCACGGTTCTTTCCACACACTGTCATTTCCCTTTGCTTGTTCATGAGGGAAACGGTGCCCAGAGGAAGCCATTCTATTAGTATCCTGCCCTGATGAAATAAAAGAGAAAAAAAAGCCCATCCACTACACCATGTCCTGTCTCAGTCCATTTTCTGACTTGAGCCTTAAGGAAGAGGAAACAGCATGGCATTAGATGAGGCAAGAAAAATGTGTTTACTGAACGCAGGTCAGTGGTCAGCGGTCACCGTGGAGGGCCCTCCTGGTGGTCTGTCAGGTTCTGGGATGCAGGCAGGATAGAAACCTGTGGGGTCCGTCCTCGCAGCTTACACAGCATGGGAATTCAGACATTGGCTGGTGTTGCCACCATAGTGCACTCAAACCAACCCAAATATCTGGGGTGATTTGGAAATAAGTCATAGGAAAAAAAGCAAAATACAAACCAGGTTAAACTTCCAGGGGCTAGCCTGGTTTTTAATCTTTCACTACCACGTGCACCTTTCTCAAGGAACTCACAAATGTTTGGTGAAGAAATAAGAAGATAATGGAGAGAATGTCTTATAAAAGGGAAAAAAATCATACACCAACCAGCCAAGCTTCCTTTGGGTCACCTGTTGTTTAAATTAGTAATCACCTAACAAGTAACTGCGTCCCTAAATTGGCCGGGCTACAACCAATGGCACACACAGCAGAATGGGGGAGGGGAAGGGGCTGTTATTTGTTGGAAATACATGGCACCATTTACAAATGTTGGTTTCACTTAATCTTGTAGCAGGGCTGTAAGGTATTTTTCATTATTCCCATTCACAGATGAACACATAGAGGCTGAGGCTGGCTACTTGTGCAAGATCACACAGAGAGAAGGGCAGAGGCACTGGAGGATCTGAATCCAGCTTTGAGTGCAAAGCCCAGCTCTTTCTAGAATGCCATGACTTTTCAAGCTGGCTCCAGCTGGACAAGACTGACATAACTTGGCTGGAATGTGCTGCTGCCAGAATCCAATAATGAGTTACGCATGTAATGATAGCCTTTCTCTAATGTGCACAAAAAGTTAATTGAGGGAATTTTCTTAATTTCATGTTTTTTCACCTATTACTTTTTTCTTAAGCTTTGGTGCCTGCCACCCCTTATCTGATTGTGACACCAGCAGTCCTAAAAGGAATGAAAAATTAGGAAAAGATAATTAACAGCCATTCATGCTCCATTTAGTAGGTTTTCTTTGACTGTGGAAAGAATGCTCCCAATTTTGATTTCATAGTGAATTTGAGTTCTAAGAGCCTCAGGGGCTCACAAGGAGCTACACATACAAGTTCATTAAAAAAGGTGCGTGGGCGGGGTGTTCTGACCAGGCCATCCATCTGAGTGAGATCATCAGGATGAACCCAGCTCCAAATTAGCAAGGGCACAGTAGGAGTGTTGAAATTAATTTCCTATTCAGAAGTCATGTTCCTTCCTCACCTTCGGCAAGTAGCCTTTCTGGACTGGTTTCTATTAGGGACAGAAACAGTCTTTAGTCACTCAATAAATCACTGACTTCCCAGAGATGACATACCCCTTTTAATAAAAGAGGGAAATTAGGCCCCCATCTTACAGCTATAAAACAGTATTGTTATACTACAGTTATTTATAAGCCAGGTCCCCCTGGGAAGAAACCTCTAGGACAGAAAGAAAGAAATAGCTTTGAAAAGTACCAGGTTTGAGGCTCTGCAGTCCTGCTGAGAGGCCAATTTCTTCCTTCCTGGAGCCATTTATTCAGTTACCCTTTATTTACTTATCCACCCTTCCCATAGCCCCACTCTAGGCTGTGCAGGAGACACTTAACTCAGTCCCTTTATGAATGGAGAAGTAGGATCACTGGGGTCTGGGAGCTCTGAGTCTGCAGGGAGACCGGAGTAGTAAATAGAATTTATGTAACACAGTGTCTCGCCTGCTCTGCTGGATGTGGAGAGGGTGCTGGGTGGGAGCTGTGGGGGAGGGATCCTACTACTCAGGTGAGTAGGAAATGGCAACATGGCAGAAGGTGGGGTGTGAATACGGACCTGAAAGAGTAGATAGAAGATGTTCTGCATGTGAAGAAAACATCAGGTAGGTGACCATCCTGGGCTTTAGGTCCAGGAAGCTGGCTGGAGGCCAGGCAGTTTCCTAGGAAGCAGGCAGTGCCAATATAAGGGGAATCTGGGAATTTCCCCAGCTCTGAGCCAGCCCAGGGAATCAGGCTCATCTCTCCCCAGCCTGAGACTTGATGAAGAGATCAAGACAATGTCAGTATCAACCTGTGTGGGTATGGTTAGACTGTCTAACCCAAAGCTCAAACCACATCAAGACGGGTATTGATGAGCAAACTTTCACTTCCCACCCCTATCTGCTGTGGCGGGGCACATTTCTTCACCCTCTGTGTTGTTTGTCCTTTATGTTGCAAGGGAACATTAGTGGACATGATCAAGCAGTGGCCTGAAACATACTCCAGAGATCTGCTTTGAGAAGATGTGCTCTGGGTAGCTGTGACACTCAGAGTGTGACCCCCAACCCCATCCCATCACACACAATGGGACAGATCTAAACCTCTACCTGACCTGAAGTCAGGACCTTAACCTTGCTATCCTAAGGCCTAAAAAAGAATCTCAAATCTGAGCCGATTCTAGATCAGCTGACTTGCAAACCTGCCCATGAGAATAAATGTTCGCTATTGTAAGCCATTATGTTCTAGGCTTGTTTGTTACACAGCATTGTTATGGCAATTGCTGACTGATATTAACAATATGGCGACAGACTCTCAGTGGTGCTGTTGGTTGAGACAAACCAACTTGAAGTCAAACTAGGTATGTCAGGCCTACCTCATGCTGCAACATAGTCCATGGTCCCCTTTCTGCTAGACCCAGGGCAGCAGGCTAACCTTATAAAGTGATGTACTGTGATGTGTGCTGCATTCCGCAGTTCAAATGGTCTTTCATGTAGAGGGACCCATTTAACTTCTCTTCATCTCCCCATTTCACAGATGAGGAAACTGATGCTTAACAGTGTTAGATCTTCCCTGACTAGAGCTGGTAAGCTGAAGAGCCAGTATGATTTGTTCCCAGGAGTTTTACCTCCAAACCACTGGAGAGCATACTCCTGGCCCACTCCACTGCAGCTGCCTCAGCCACCTGGGATGTGAACCAACTGCTGGTGGTTGAGGAAAGGGGGACTATGTCAGTCTGAATGGTCAAAAGCTAGAGCTACTAGAGTTAACACATAAAAATACCTGGTACCGAGTTAAATTTGAATTTAAGATAAACAATAGAAAATTTCTTCGTAAGTCTCATGCAATAATTAGGACATACTATACTAAACAATTATTTGATGTTTATCTGAAATCCATTATTTCATGATGTGAATATACCACAGTTTCTTAACCATTCATCGTTGTAAGACATATTGATTGTTTCTAGTTTTTGGCTACCATAAACAAAGCATGCATAAGTGGACATAAGTTTTTATTGCTCTGGGACAAATGCCCAGGCATGAGGTTGTTGTGTTGTATGGTAAACATATGTTTAGTGTTTTGTTTTGTTTTTAATTTTAAACTGCCAAATGGTTTTCCAGAATTACTGTAACATTTTAAATTCCCATCATCAATGTAAGAGATAGTTTCTTCACATCCTTGATAGTATTTTGTATTGTCAGTATATTTTACTTATCTCTTTTGATATGTACATTGTATATTTCTTTTGATATGTCTATTTCTTCTAAAAGTTTTATAGTTTTATGTTTTACATTGGAGTTATGATCCATATTAAGTTAATTTTTGTATAAGATAGGAGGTTTAAACTAAGATTTTTTTTTTGTTTTGTCTTTGAATGTCCAATTGCTCCGGCATCATTTGTTGAAAAGACTTTTCTCTCCATTGTACTGCTTTTGCACCTTTGTCAAAAAGTGGCTGTTGTATAGGTGAGTCTCTTTCTGGCTTCTCTAGTCTATTCCATTGATCTAGGTGTCCATCCTGCCACAAACGCTATGCAGACTTGGATTCTGCAGGTATGTAATAAGTCTTGAAATCAAGTAGAATAATTTATCCTATTTTATTATTTATTTTAAAAAATGTTGTTTTAGCTATTCTAGTTTCTTCGCCTATCCTTGTAAATTTTATCTTATTTTATTTTTATTTATTTTTTTGTTGGAGATTCATTGAGGGTAGGAAGAACCTGGTTATGCTGATTGCATTTATTAGATAATGTCCCTCTTATAATTGTGTCCTGTCTCCAAGAGGTGTGTCACAGGGTGTTTGAGGAAACAAACACTCCCTCCCTCCCTCCCTCTCCCTGTACCTCCCTTCCCTCACCCCTCACTGTGTACTAGGTCATCAATTGTCCTCATATCAGAATTGAGTACATAGGATTCTTGCGTCTCCATTCTTGTGATGCTTTACTAAGAAGCATGTGTTCCACTTCCATCCAGTTTACAAAAGATGTAAAGTCTCTATCTTTTTAAATGGCTGAATAGTATTCCATGGTATACATATACCTCAGCTTGTTAATCCATTCCTGGACTGGAGGGCATTTAGGCGGTTTCCACATTTTGGCAACTGTAAATTGAGCTGCAATAAATAAACAGTCTAGTGTGAATGTCCTTATGATAAAATGATTTTTTCCTTCTGAGTAGATGCCCAGTAATGGGATTGCAGGAACAAATTGGGAGGTCTAGTTTGAGTTCTTTGAGTATTCCCATACTTCCTTCCAAAAAGGCTGTATTAATTTGAAGTCCCACCAGCAATATAAAAGTGTTCCCTTCTCTCTACATCCATTCCAGCATCTGCAGTTTTGAGATTTTGTGATGTGGGACATTCTCACTGGGGTTAGGTGATATCTCAGGGTGGTTTTGATTTGCATTTCTCTGATAATTAGGGATGATGTGCAATAATCCTTCGTTTTGTATGAAACCAGAAAAAAACCTGTATAGCTAAGGAAATTTTTAGCAATAAAAACAAAGCTGGGGAGATCAGCCTACCAGACTTAAGGCTATACTACAAGGCCATACTGATTAAAACAGCACAGTTTTGGCACAAAAATAGAGAAATAGTCATCTGGAACTGAACAGAAAACCATGAGATGAAACGAACATCTTATAGCCACCTGATGGTTGATTAGCCAAACAAGAACATACACTGGGGGGAAGAATCCCTATTCAATAAATGGTGCTGGGAGAACTGGATATCCACATGAAAAAGACTGAAACTGGACCCGCACCTTTCTCCTCTCACAAAAATTGATTCAAGATGGATAAAAGATCTAAATATAAGGCACGAAACAATAAAAATCCTCAAAGAAAGTGTGGGGAAAACACTTGAAGATATCAGCATGGGGAAAGACTTCATAGGATGACTGCCATGGCAATTCCAACAACAACAAAAATAACAAATGGGACTTTATGAAACTGAATAGCTTCTGTACTGCTAAGGAGACAATAACTAAAGCAAATAGACATCATACATAATGAGAAAGGATATTTACACATTATGAATTGGACAAAAACTAGATAACTAGGATCTACCAAGAACTCAAATTAATCAACATAAAAAGAGCCAACAATCCCTTACATCACTAGGCAAGAGAGATGAATAGAAATTTCTCTAAAGAAGACAGACGAATGGCTAACAAGCATATGAAAAAACAGCCTTATAAATTTCAGAATAATCTTGTATATATCCACACAAAAATATCTTCCCAGGATTTTGGTAGGAATTATATGCATATGAATTTGGAGGAAATTGACACTTTACTGTGTTGAATAGTCCAATCCATGAACATTATGTTTCTCCATTTATATAGATTTTCTTTGATTTCTTTCATCAGTGTTGTTATAGTTTGCAGTATTTTTATACACGTATTTTAAAAATGTTATATCTAGGGCGGTGCCTTTGGCTCAAGGAGTAGGGCGCCGGTCCCATATGCTGGAGGTGGCGGGTTCAAACCCAGCCCCGGCCAAAAAAAACCACAAAAAAAAAAAAAAAAAGTTACATCTAAGTATTTATTTTTTTTTAGTGACTGTAAATGGTAGAATACTTGAAATTTTAGTTTCCATGTATTCATTGCTGGTGTATAGAAATACAATTGATTTTTGTTCTTTAATCTTGTATCCTGTGATGTCAGTTAGTTCTGGGAGTTTTTAGACATTCTTTGGGATTTTCTACATAGATAACCATGTCATAGGCATATAATGACAATTACATTTCTTCTTTCTGATCTGAGTTCCTTATATTTCCCTTTCTTACCTTATTTCACTGGCTGGAACTTCCAGTACTGGGCGGGAATGGTGAGAGTGGACATGCTTATTCTCAGTCTTAGGGAGGAAGCACTCAGTCTTTGACAAGTATGGTGTCAGCTCTAGGATTTTTGTAAATGGCTTTGTCAAGTTGAAGAAATTCTCCTCTATTTTTTGTTTTGTGGGAGTTTTAATTATGTTATGAATGCATAGTGCATTTTATCAAATGCCTTTTATGCATCAATTAATATGATCACAAGACTTTTCTTCTTTAGCCTATTATTATAGTGGATATAACATTCAGTATATGATGAGTTTTTATATACTGAACTAGCCTTGCATACCTAGAATGAAGTCCACTAAGTCATGATGCATAGTTCTTTTTATATATTGTTGAATTTTAGAATAAAGTCCACTAAGTCACGATGTATAATTTTTTTAGTATATTACTGAATTCCATTTGCTAGGCTGGTGCAGTGGCTCATGCCTGTAATTCTACCCCTCTGGGAGGCCAAGGTGGGTGAATTGCTTGAGCTCAGGAGTTTGAGACCAGCCTGAACAAGAATAAGAACTTGTCTCTAAAAAAAAAAAAAAAAAAAAAAAATAGCCAGGTGTTGTGGCAGGCACCTGCAGTCCCAGCTACTAGGGAGGAAAGAGGATCGCTTGAACCCAAGAGTTTGAGGTTGCTGTGAGCTATGATACCATGGCAGCCTACCCAAGGGGACAAAGTGAGACTCTGTCTCAAAAAAAATAATAAATAAATAAATAAATAATAAAATAAAACAACACAATAAAAAAATTTTTTTAAATGAATTCCATTTGCTAATATTTTACAAAGGAATTTTCTCCTACATTCATAGTAT
The DNA here is from genome assembly GCF_027406575.1 of Nycticebus coucang. NCBI lineage: Eukaryota > Metazoa > Chordata > Mammalia > Primates > Lorisidae > Nycticebus > Nycticebus coucang. Next base: position 99,681,272 of record NC_069783.1, on the reverse strand, counting down.
TTAGTTTTCCTTTTTTGTGTTGGTGTTGTCTATTTTTGGTATCAGCATAAGAATGGCTTCATAAAAAGAATGGAGAAGTGTTCCCTTCCCTTTTATTTTCTAGAAGACACAAGGTAGAATTTGTGTCAATTCTTCTCTGAACTTTTGATAGAATTCTACAGTGAAATAATCTTGGCCTGAAGATTTCCTTTCCAAGAGATTTTAAGTTAGAAATTCAGTTATCTTCAAAATTGTAGGGCTATTCAAATTATCTGTTTTATATTTGGGCAGTTTTGGTAGTTTGTGCTTTTAAAGGAATTGATCTATTTCATCCATTTCGTCAGATTTATGTGTATAGAGTTGCATTCCCTTATTATCCTTCTAATGTCTGCAGGATCTGTAGCTGTTCATTCCTGATATAATAATAGAATTTATGTCTTCTCTTTGTCAGTCTTGCTGGAGGTTTGTCAATTAAAAAAATGTTTTCCAAAAAACTGGCTTTTTGTTTCCTTGATTTTCTCTATTGTTTTTCTGTTTTCTAATTCGCATATTTCTGATCATTATCTTTATGATTTTCTTTCTTCTGCTTGCTTGGGGTTTATTTTGCCCTTTTTTAGTTTCTCGAGCTGGGGATTAGATTATTGATTTGAGACTTCTCCAAAGTAAACATTTAATGTTTGATTAAATGTAAATGTAATCACTTTTAATCAATTAAAAGTAAACATTTAATGTTATTAGTTTTCCTCTTAGCATGATTCAGTTGTGTACCATAAGTTTTGATATGTTGTATTTTCATTTTAATTCCGTTTAATGTATTTTTTATTTTTTTGAGACTTTCTCTTTGATCCATGAATTATATAGAAGTATGCTATTTAGTTTCTGAGTATTTGAAGATTTTCTTGTTATCTTTCTGTTACTGATTTCTAGTTTGATTTAATGTGGTCACAGTGTATGCTCCATATTATTTAAATTCCTTTTAATTTGTTGAGATTTATATTATGGTTTATGAGATAAACCCAGGTATGGTTTATCTCAGTATATGTTACATGGGTGTTTGAAAAGAATGTGTATTCTTCAAACCCGGCCCCCACCAAAAACTGCAACAACAAAGAATGTGCATTCTGTCGCTGTTGGATGGAGTGCTTTATAAATGTCAATTAGATTCTATTGATCCATGGTGTTATTGAATTCTATTATTTTTTTTTTTTTGAGACAGAGTTTCACTTTGTCATCCTTGATAGACTGCCATGGCATCATAGCTCACAGAAACCTTGAACTCTTGGGCTCAAGTAATTCTTTTGTCTCAGCCTCTCACTTTGCTGGGATTACAGGCACTCGCCATAATGCCTGGCTATTTTTCAGAGATGGGGTCTCGCTCTTGTGAGCTCAGGCAATCCACCTGCCTTGGCCTCCCAGAGTGCTAGGATTATACGCGTGAACCACTGCAGCCTGCCCTCTATTACTGATTTTCTTTCAGTTATTTTATCTATTATCGAGAAAGGGTGTTGAAGTCTCCAATTATAATTGTGAATGGATTTGTCTATGTCTCTATCAGTATTTGCTGTACAATACATTTTGTTGTTTAGTGCATATATATTTAGGATTGCCATGTTTTATCGGTGTATTGACCCTTTTATCATGATGTAATGTCCCTTTGTGTCCCTAGTAATTTTCTTTGCCCTGAACTCCACATTATCTGCTATTAATATAATAACTTCTCCTTTTAAGAATGTTAGCATGGCATAACTTTTCCAACATTTTACTTTTATTCTATCTATATTGTTATATTTATTTATTTGTTATTATTTTATCATTTCAGGTTAATTGAGGGTACAAAGAATTAAGTTAAAATATTTGTTAGGTAAGGTCCCTCTTCTAATGTGTCCTGTCCCCAAGAGGTGTGCCATACCCCCTAACATTGTGTCCATTAAGTGGGAGCACACCCATCCTCCCCCATATTGTTATAATTAGAGTGGGTTTCTTGTAGACAGCTTATAGGTAAATCATGTTTTATAATCCACTCTGCCAATCTTTTATTTGGTATATTTGGACCACTTAAATTTAATACAATTATTGATATACTATGGCTTAAGTCTAACATTTTTATTTTTCTTTTCTGTTTGTTTTCTCTGTAATTTGCTTTCCTGATTTTCTGTTTTCTTTTTCCTTTGGGGGGGTTATGCGGACATTTTTAGTAATCTATTTTTATTTATCTATAAAATTTTTAAATTTATCTCTTTGTATAATTTTTAATGGGCGCTAAAAGTATTACATTATATATACATAAGTTATCACTGTCTACTAGTGTCAACATGTACCACTTTTAGTGAATTGTAGAAATTCACTTCCCTTATGCTCCTTTATCCTCTCCCATTTGCAATATAATTGTCTTAAATATTTCTTCTATGTACTTTGAGAACCACATTAGATCATGTTATAATTTTTGTTTCCACCACACATATAATTTAGCAAACTCAAGATGGCAAGCCTATACTTTCCTATATTTTTGCTTACTGTATTCTTTCTTCTTTCATGTTATTTTTTTATTTCTTTCTTTTTTTAACTTCCTTTCTGTTTATAGAAATTCCTTTAGCCATTGTTCAGGGTATTTCTATATTCTATTCTTTTAGTACATCTACAAATTCTCTGAATTTTCCTTCACCTGAGAATATCTTGATTTTCTCTTCCTTACTGAGATATTTTTGCTAGGTAAAATATTCCAGGCTATAGATCTTTGCTGTCAAGATTTGTAAAATAATGTGTCACTGTCTGTTGGCCCTAGGGTTTCTGATAAGAAATCTTGTATCATTCAAATTGTTTTTCCCCTATAAATAGGGCATCACTTTTCTCTGGCTGCTTTCGAGAGTTTTTTTGCGCATTTAATTTCAGTAAGTAGTTTAACAATGATGTATCTTGGTATGTATTTCCTTGGGTTCATCTTGTTTAGGGTTTTCTGTTTACCAAAAGGTTTATATCTTTTGTCAAATGTGGGAAATTTTCAGCCATTATTTCTTTGAGTACTTTTTCAGCCGTGACGTGAAGCTCAGATCTTATAGTCGCTCAGATCTTATAGTCCCACAGGCTCATGTGCTTCTAGTCTTTTCTTTTTCTTTTTAGTTTATTTTCTCTCTGTTATTCAAATTGGGTAGGTTCTATCTTTCTACCAAGTTCACTGATTTTTTTTTCTTCTCTCCTCTCTATTTTGCTAAGTCCATCCATTAAGACCTTTATTTATTGTATTTTGCAGCGCAAAATTCCCATTTAGTTCTTCTTTGTATCTTATTTTGTTTGACTGAGATTCCCTATTTTCACTGGCTTCATGTGTGTTCATAATTGCTCAGAGCATTTTTGTAAGGCTGTTTTAAAACTGTGAGAAAATGTTAACATATCATCTTGGTGTTGACATATGTTGCTTGATTTTGGGGGTGGGGGAGACAGAATCTTGCTCCGTGGCCCAGGCTATAGTGCTGTGGCTTCAGCCTAGCTCCCAGCAACCTCAAACACCTGGGTTCAAGCAATCCTCCTGCCTCAGCTTCCTGAGTAGCTGAGGCTACAGGTGTGCACCACCACACCTGGCTAATTTTTCTATTTTCAGTATAGACAGGATCTCTTGCTCTTCCTCAGGCTGGTCTTGAACTCCTGAGCTCAAGCAATGCTCCCAACCCGGCCTCCTGGAGCACTAGGATTAAAGGTGTGAGCCACTGTGCTTAGCCTGCTGTTTTATATTTTTAAATTCAAGTTGAGATTTTTCTGATTCTTTGTATGATCAGCAATTTGTGGTATTAATTATGTTGGGAAAGCAAAACTTTTAAGAGCTTATCACTGGCTACTTAGTAAAATCCAAACTCCTTAGCTTGGGCTTCAAGGCCATCGACATAATGGTCCACTTCCCATTTACAGCCTTCTATTCTCCACTTTCTCATAAAATGATTTACTTCCAGGTCCCAGACACACCCTGTGCATCATAATCCTGCACTTTTCTCATGCTTTTCTTTTTTTTTTTTAATTTCAGTTTGCTTGTTCATTCTTCTTTGTTTGAAGTACTCCTTTTTTGTTCATTTTCTTCTTCCTCTGGCTGTGCTGGCTGTTTTTGATGTTGTTAGTAGAGACGGGGTCTTACTCTGGCTCACTGCTGCTCATACTGGTCTTGAACCTCTGAGCTCAGACAATCCACCCGCCTCGGCCTCCCACAGCTCTGGGACTACAGGCGTGAGCCACCAACGCTCGGCCTCTCATGCTTTTCATTCTGCTTGATTACCCAAGTCAGAAATGATGCCTTCTTCCCATCAACAAGCATAGGCTTTTGCATACATCACCCTTTAAATGTATTTTCAATCCATGTTATAGTTATAGACAGAATCTCTAGTCTTGGGAGAGTCTCTTCTCTTGTGCAGAATGAGACCTTCCTGGTTCAGTAGTCTGGGAGGGAGAACAGATTCATCAGTGCTTGTTGCTTTGGGGCAAGAGGGGATGGTGCTGAAATGTCTTCTTACTTCTAGAAGGGGTGCCAGTTCCAGGAGATTCTGTTCTGAGGCTTTAGGTATAGCCCACCATGACATCTTGGAAGCAATTTTGAAGACCCTCGAGAAGAGCAAAAGCTCTTTGCATTTCATTAGCTCTTCCTATAGTATCTGCAATATAGATAATACATTCTCTGGCTTTTCTCTAAGGGAAGAGAGGGGCTGCTTGTGTTTGGATCTTAATTCCGCCACTTGCCATCTGCACAAACAACTGGACAAATTACTTACTTTCTGTGTACCTCAAATTCCTCATCTGCAAAATGGGGATAATTATAGCACCTAAAGAGAATCACATAAGAAGACTTACAACAGTTGTGGCACTCAATAAATGTTAGCAATTACCATTTGCAATGTTTTCCACCAAAGAGCAGAGGAATACTAGTGACAATGTTGAGGAAAACTCCAAAGCAGCCTTTCATATATTTACTTAAAATTTCTTTTAAGCCTTTTGTTACGTGTGCACACATGTGCAAGTTTGCATTCTACTCCATGATAGAGTTTGCTCTAGTATCTATCTAATATTTCTTCTGTAAAAATATATAGGAAGAATTTATACTTCAGAAATATGCCTCTCCATCATACTGCTGACATAGGGTGGTGTCTCTTAGTGGCATACTTATACACTGGAGGACACAGTCCCAACAGGCCTTGAGCCAAAGATATAAAGAACCAGCGCCCAGGCCAGCACCAGAAAGCATTTCTCCCTGAGGAACTTCATGCGGGGCAGCCCCTGTGATCCCTATTCACTGACTCTCCTAAATTGAAGCTTCCAATCTCAGTCCATCTTTTTCATTAGGTAGCACTAGCCTCAAGTTGGGTGTGTGGAATGCAGGCAACATAAGCATGGAAAGAAAAATCTTAGCTTGGATTTCCTGGGCTATGATCATAATAAAATAGGGCCAAAGAGAGCTATAATCTAATGCACTATATTATTGTAATTAGAGCTTGCATGGAGCTCTTTCCCGCCCTCCCTCCAAAATAATGAAACAGTTTCACATAAATAGTAATGACTTTAGTCTCCATCACGCGGTGTTCACTGATTGGGTAATTATGGGAACAGCATATAGTTAATAAATATTAAGTTCATAACGTAAGAGAAAAGAGACAAGAAAAGGCTTGTGAAGTAACAGAATCACAGAGTGACAGACTGCCAAGGTGGGAGGAATGCTGTCTGCCATGCACCCTACATCCCCATTTAACAAAGGGGAAAACTGAGACTCAGCTTAAATGACCTGCCAATGTCAGGTCCTTTAATAGCAAGGGAGTCAGAACACAAACCCAGGGTCTACTCTCCTGTCCAATATTCTTTCCCCCTCACCATGCTGCATGTTGTCTCCGGGATACTCTGGGTGAGGCAGAGTATCCCAGAATGCTTTCTGCATGGCAGATAGACTTGGGAAGTCAAAATCTGCTGAGGTAAAGAACCGCGCTTATGTGAGCTTAAACTCTTACATGTCCTTTAATTAGAGTCTGTCATGGCCACTGAACATCCACCACAACCTGCAGCAAGCATTTGAAACGTTTTTTTGATGCATCCATTTTGTTTCCTCAATGTAGCGCAGAGAAAAAATTAGCAAGTGCACCCATGAAAATTCTGTTGAATTTACTGTTGATGAGGCTGTTTTACAATTAATTTTAAGTTAGATTTTATTTCTGTTATTACATTGAGAGCATCAAATAAATAATAAATAATGTAAATACAAAGATTTACATTTTGTGGTCCTGTGCTACATAGAAGAAACTCAGGCAGAGTCAACACTTTTTGTAAGGAAGGCACAGGGCTTCCCTGTGGAAACAAGCCAAGAGTTCTCATGGTCCAATTAGGAACCAGATTCCTGCTCTGGTGTATGTGTAACCCAGCTCAGATTGGCACAAATGCATACCATTTGCCCAGGATGTTGAACATAAACACAGTCACAGCCAAGGTTACCCACATATCTTCTTTCTTCTCTTCTCCTCCTTCCTCTAAAGCGAAAGGCTGGTGGCTACAGAGAAGTGGGTGAGCACATCTCCACTAATCCTTGCAGACCAACACCTGCTCCTCCAGGCCAGAAAGCCAGTCCTACGACCTGGAGTCAGGGGTCTCCCTCCCTCCTCCTTTGTCTGGTAACTGCCCAATAAAACACACCCCTGCCCGCCCTGGGAGCTGAGCCGAATCTGATCAAGGTGGACGTGGCAAACCCTGTCCTGTCTATGATGAGAACATGTACCACTTTGGAAAGACCAAGGCAGAGGCACAAAGCCAGTCCCCTGATGCAGTGAGCACATGGCAGAAGGCAACCAGCAGTTGGAGACATTCTCTACAGAGGTTAAGATTCACACCATGACGTCCAAGAGAAACAGACATGCCACGAAGAAGCAAATTGCTTATCAAACATAATGTTCTTTTTTTGCCTTGATTTCAACCTTCCTCCACCCCAGAAAAGGCAGCCAGAGCTCAAAGGTCTTGCTTAACCGAGTCACTCAAAGTCAGGTTTCAGATGGGGCTAGGAAGTTGCCAAGGGGGCAATGGACACAGCTGACACCAGGATCATGAGCATGGAAGACCCCTTATCCTGGGCACCTCTGCCTTCCTAATGTGGCCATGAGTGGCGCCCACAGGCACCCAGCCCAGTGGAAGGTGGATGCAGTAAGTGGCCCCCTGGTCTGACACATCATGGCTACATGTGTCTCTCCAGCATACTCCAGCATGGCTACATGTGTCTCTCCAGCATACTCCAGCATGGCTACATGTGTCTCTCCAGCATACTCCCATTACAGAGTGCTTTTGTAGCCAAAGTTTTAATTGAATGTCCCCACAAGCCCACTGCCCTGAATGCAGACAGCATCATCTTCATGGATTCACGAGGAAACTGAAGCCCAGGGACGCCAAGCACACTTCAGCTGATAGAACAGAAGAGATTAGACTAACAGGAGCTAAATTTACCGTGGGTCTGCTCTGCTCCAGACACTTTGACCATCCTGTATCTACTTAGTTTCCTCACCTGTAAAGCCACGCTAATAATGGTGCCTCCCTCCTGGGTGTTACGAGGATTAAACAAAATAATGCAGGAGAAGTGTTCGGCATAGTACATGCCGCAGGGAGGTCCTCAGTTTAAGCGTTAGCTGGCCCCTACAATATTCCTGCAAGTGTCTACTATATTTTATGGAGAAGACTGAGGCCCAGAGAAGAAAACGACTCATTCAGAGTTAACCAGCACATTAAATGGCCCATTGGGCCTCAAACGCAGATCTGCAAACTTTTCACTCAAAAACATGATTTTTCTAGAACCCTGGTGTCCTGTTTCCAAGTTCTGTGCACTTTTCTTGAGCCATTCACCCTGGCTGCAGGCAGTCTCCTAGAGAAAGTGTTATGACGTGGTTTAAATAACAATCATGAAGTCTTCTGTCTTGGAAAATACACAATCACTTGTCATCTTCCAAACAAAATTTGAGGCACTAGGTTTGACGAAGACTTCCATGATATTAACAAGAACGCTCTCATGAAAGTCCCCAGAGCTGTGAAGCAATTCTGAAAAAGAACCGAGTGAGGACAATAATTAAAGTGAGAGTCAAAAGGATGTTCTCATCAATAATCCTACAATTTCAAAAATCCTCTTTATTATCTAATTTCCACCTCAGGTCTTTTTTGTAAAAGGTTAAGTGAACACAAAGAAAAAAAGATAACTGGGGGAAAATCCCTTATTTCTATAGTTTCTCGCATGTAGTAGGCATTCCCTAAAAATGCTTGCAAGATGTATGAATACTTTATGAATGCCTCTATTGTCTTCTTGTAAATTGGTTCAAAGAACCAGTTTTACAGGGACCAACTAAAAACTGCATCTCTAAGAATGTCTACTAATGTTTAGCTGAAAAGCCCACTGCCTTTACATTTTTGATGTACCTGATGGGTGGAATGGAGCCCAGAGGCTCACAGGTGTCTACTCTGTTAGTGCTCACATCTGTTTTGCAAACATTCAGCTTGAGCCTGAGTAGGAGGCTCACATACTCATGCCAAGATCAACAGCACGTGCGGGCAATCCACCCTCTTTGGGGGGCTGTGTGTATTATGTGCTGTCTGCTGGCAACTGGCCATTGACGATCCTACTTCCATTCACTGGCAGATTCTTCAAAGAATTTGTGAACAAAATTGACAGTCTTATGCCTTTGAGATACAGTATGGGTTCTGCTGGGAGCTTCATTACTGAGGAGTTCTCAGGCGTAAAGAGAACCGTACTTGCCTGAACATCTGAGTTAGAGTCTTGGCTCTGTGGTCAACAGAGGATGCATTCCCTTCTTTCTTATCTACAAAAGTGGCAACAATAATACAGAATCTGCGTGCACAGAAAATGTTTGTGAAAGCGCTTTTGTAAACAAGGAGGTAAGCTGACCTAGCTCAAAGGATGATTAGCAGGGAGGCAGCACACTGTGCCCTTGACTTAGGGAATAAATCACTCATGATACATATTCTCAACAGCGAGTTGTGATTGCTTTTATGCACCCTACTCTTGCATACGTTAAGCTAGAATTACCTAAGTTAGCCATTCATGTGTTTGCTACCTTTGCAATTTTTGCTATGGATAGCTAAATCTTCCCTGTGTTATAGTTTGCCTACTATTTACCCTTGCACCAAATTAAACTTTGTGTACATTTTCATTTTGTTTTAATCAAGAAGTTATAAGTTTACCATGTTGGGAACATGTGCTTCCAGCCTCCGCATGTGGGGAGCACCATATTAGGCCGAAGATCCTTTTATTGCCTATTCCAGACAGGAGGAGGTTCTTCCCTAGGAAAGGCAGCCCACCAGTAACTTGTGTGCACAAGGAATGACTCAGATGTCTCCAAAGCAGAGAAAAGTATGCAGTCCTCACATACTTAAAGGCAACTCCAAACTACAATCCATTATCTAACCACATATAAGAATTACTCACATTCCTATAACACTTCACAATTTTAATAACACATTCACAGTCATTATGCGATTTGGTCCTGACCACAAACCTGGCAGTAGGTGAGATGGGTGATACTAACCTTTTACATGTGATTTGTACAAGATCACATTAGAAATACGGGGCGCCATCACTACACCCTTAAGTCTTCAGCACAGTTCAGCTTACTTTATTGCACCTTCCTTGGGGGGAACAATATTTTTTAAGAGACTACTATTCCTTCTTTAGGTAAAACTCTCCCATCTGTTTACCCATTCATTCTTCTACTTACCCATCTATTTACCCTTCCATCTGCCCATCCATCCATTCACCCCACCATCCATTCATCCACCCATCTGTGTATCCACCCATCCAAGCATTCACCCATTTATCCAACCATCTATTTATCCATTCTTTCATCTGCCCTTCCTATGTGGATCCATATCCATCCTTTATCTCCCTATCTATCCCTTAATTTATTCATTTTTCTATATACCCATTGATCCATCCACCCACTCATCCACCCATCCATCCATCCTTCCACCCACTCACCCAGCCATACATCCATCCATTCAACCTTTGAGGTTCTTCTTTGCACTTATTACTATATGGAGTACTGAAACTAACTACAGTTTTTAGTCTTATAAAGGGCAAAGTTGTCATTAAACAAGGATAGCAGTAAGAGTAATTCTGCATCAGTCTCTTCTCGTTTACCATAGATTTACCCTGATGATAGCAAAACAAAATAATATGCTCGAATTCTTCCTGTCAAATGAAATAAAGCACTTGGGAGTCTGACAACAAAAGGATCAGGAAAAGACCTAGTTAATAAGAGTTCTTTCCTTCTTAAGTGCATGAGAAGTACAACGATTATGGTTATGTTGTTGGATCACTTGAGATGAAAAGGGCACACTTCCCATTAATTCACGTGAGTAACAAGTTCAAATAATTAGAAATATATTCCTAGTGGAGTCTTGGAACTTTTTGGAAGAGCTAATTTAACCACCTAGGTGTTTTCTGAGGCTGCCATTCAGAGCTGAGATTCACTTATCTTCACGATGGCACTCTGTTTTGGGCTGTGAACCAATATCAACGATGCAGGTGCCCTAACATATTGAGACGCTGTAAAGTGATGTGCTTCCAAGTGGGTAAGAACAAAACTTCAAATATCAGACAGAACAGAGCGAAACAAAATATGAATCAATTACCAACTATTTAATAGTACATGAAAGGGAAAAAACCTAAACATGCCAAAGAAAATAAACATTGGAAATTTCTAAACAAAAAATAAAACTTTAACAGTCCCATTACAAATTATAAAAATTTGATGTAAGTTGTATAAAATTTACTTTCACCAAGTTTCCCAGTCACTTCTTTATCACTTAATGCAATAGAACTAAGCATTAGAATGATCTGGAAAGCCTGTTAAAACACGGATTACTGAGTTCTGTCCTGCTGTACTCCTGAGAGATTCAGTGTTAGCAGGTTTGGCATGGAGCCTTCATCTTCTTTCACTCATCAGTTATGAGTGACACTAGGGCCTAAACCCTGGACCTTGGAAGCCCAGCCTCTCTTGTCTTCCCTTCCCTCTGTTCCTTCTTAGTCTCCTGGAGCTCCTTGGGATTTTATCCCGGGCTATGGCTCCTTCACGGTAAATTTACTAAGCCAGCTCATTCTTTTCTATCATACTGATACCTGGTGGTCCCCAGGCCACAACTCCCACTGTGAGCTTCACAAGGGCAGTTTTCATCATCCTGGTCGTGACTGCGTCCCAAGTGACAGAGCATGCCAGGCACATGGAACGCACTCACTCAGTATTGGTTACAACTTCCTGAATGCTTCCCACACTGACCAGCAACCTAAACTAAATACATTCGGAAACAAACATGTCAAAGGAGGATATTATATAAGTTACGTTCTTTCCCCACATTCCCAAGGGTATATCATCCTCTGTCCATTTTGTAAGATATGAGAAATCTAAGGGTAATCCTTGAATCCTCACCTGCCAAAAGCCAAGTTATATTAATTTTATCTGCTAATTCTCTCTCTTTTTTTTTTTTTTTGTAGAGACAGAGTCTCACTTTATGGCCCTCGGTAGAGTGCCGTGGCCTCACACAGCTCGCAGCAACCTCCAACTCCTGGGCTTAAGCGATTCTCTTGCCTCAGCCTCCCGAGTAGCTGGGACTACAGGCGCCCGCCACAATGCCCGGCAATTTTTTGGTTGCAGTTTTGGCCAGGGCCGGGCTTGAACCCGACACCCTTGGCATATGGGGCCGGCGCCCTACCGACTGAGCCACAGGCGCCGCCCAATTCTCTTTCAAGTTCATGCCTTTCTCCCCATTTTCCACTCCCAGTGCCAAGTCTGGTCACTGTCTCCCACCCCATCCTGCAGTCTCCTTACTACACCACGACCAGCCATCCCTAGGCTGGCTCTACCCACCACACCCACCGGTATAGCCCTGCCTGCTTCTCTTCACCCTGGGAGCCAAGGTCCCCTCTCCCCAGACCTTAGAGCCTTTCCATGACTCAAGATGTTCCTTCCACCTGGAATACACTCGTCATTTCCTCCCATCACATGTTTTAACTGGATGACTTCCCCTCATTTTTTAAGCTTTCCAACCTAAAAATTCTTATCTTCCAAGAAGCCTTCCCTTTCCCCTCCAAACAAAACGGGGTTAGGTCTGGCCTCCCCCAGGCTCTTTGAACACTCTGGACCTGTGGGGAGGGTGTGCACGGGGCCCGGCCCTGCCTATTGAATTATGTGCCTTGTGCGCCCCTTCACTCTCATGACTACACCGTGCTGGGCCCAGGGTCCCCAGACTCAGTCACAAACACTAAAGGAATATGCTAACCAGATTTAACGGGATGAAATTTTAAAAAATTTATTTAGAAATTATTTTAAAAGAAATTATTTTCCCATGTTGATAGAAGTCAGCTATAGTTATGTCTGAGGGGGCACTGACCAAGAAGGGTGTGAGGGAACACTCTGGAACTATGGAATTAATTCTATACTTCATTGTGGGTAGAGGTTAGATGAAGGTGTATATAGGTAAAAATTCATCAAGCTCTATGCTGAATAGATATGCATTGTATATATGTAAATCCTATCTCATTAAAAATAAATGAATTACTTTTAAATAGAAGTATAATTCACAGGGGATATAAACATGTATGGGCCCAAACAATTCATGTGAGATACAGCAGCTGAACTCAAGAACAACCTGCTATGGTCCAAATGTTTGTGTCCTTCCAAAATTTGTATATTGAAACCTCTTCCCCCATGCAAGAGTATGAAGTGGCAGCGCCTTCAGGAGGTGACGAGCTCACAGGGGTTAGTGCTCTAGAGGGCTGAGGGACGCTGTTTGCCCCACTCCCCAGGTGATGGCACAAAGAAGTCACCATTTATGAAGCAGAGAGAAAGCCCTCACCAGACATGGAATCTTCTGGTGCTTTGATCCTGGACTTCCCAGATGCTTGAACTATGAGCAATAAATTTCTCCTGTTTATAAATCACTCCGTCTAAGGTATTTTGTTATAGCTGCTCAAACAGACTTAGACATAACCAAAGATATAAAACTTCCTTACAATGCTAATTATTTCCCAAAGAACCAGAATTAAAAACATACCGAAGTACTGCTTTGAGCCTTTGTTCTGAAAATGTGATTGTTTTAGACTGACTATGCCTTACTTAAATTTGAGCCTCTGAAACATTTTCAGAATTTCAAAGTCGTTCTCCACAGAATTACATGTATTATTTTAAAAAACCTCATTTCATAAATGAGAGAGGTTTGAGCTAATGATGGGTAATTATACTTCAACATTTGAGAAATCTCATACTATGGTAATGACAATTGCTGCTCAGCTGGGTACAGATTATTTTTAATATTATCATTTTTCCTTCTTGCATGGCAGGAAGAGGACAGAGGCAAACCACACCAGGTAGGGACTCCACGGTAACATTAAAAAGGAGCCCTGCTAGGTAACTTTGGGGGAAAAAAAAAATTCAAGTATGTCAAGAAATGTAGCATTCTCTAGTAGTCTTCTTAGACTAGATAAAACATGAAAGTTCTTTTCTAACCAATAGGCAAGAAGGGAGGGAGGGTACAAGCTTGTTTTCTGTAAGTTTTCCCTCTTAATAAGAGCCCTCCATGCTGGGTCCAGAGACTAAGGGCTTTGTGTTGTGTAATCTGTCCTGACTGGCCAGCAGTCCCTTGGGCCTGGAAAAAGCCAGTTTTAAAACACAGCAATTAAAACATCCCTCAGGTAGGGTGAAAAGCCCCCAGGGGACACTGCAGGTCTCTAGTTAAGGAGGCCTACAGAGTCAAAAGGGCCTTTCCACTGCCTTCAGCTCACCTGTGTGATTTTCTTATGAAAGTATCTATTTTACTGCTAGTCTTGGTATTATTTTGGCCAAAGATTAACTTTCCTTGTGTGTCTATTTGCTACTGGTATTTTGACACTCAAAAATCCAAGGAAAGGGCTCAATGACTGTAGTTCAAGCAGCTGAGATGCCAGCCACATACACCAGAGCTGGAGGGTTTGAATCCACCCTGGGCCCACCAAACAACAATGACAACTGCAACCAAAAAATAGCCGGGCGTTGTGGCAGGCACCTGTAGTTCCAGCTAGTTGGGAGGCTGAGGCAAAAGAATCACTCAAGCCCAGGAGTTGGAGGTTGCTGTGAGCTGTGATGCCATAGCACTCTACCCAGGGCAACATCTTGAGGCTCTGTCTCAAAAAAAAAAAAAAAAAAAATCCAAGGAAAGTTATAAAACTCCCTAATCATCTAATTTAGTGAAGATATTACTTTATCATCGTCATCATCATCATCATCACCATCACCACCAAGAGAGAGAATATATAGACTTCCAGTACCAGAATTAGAAAATCGGAAGCAGCCTCGCCATCTCAGCCTGACTATGAGGAACAAAGCGTCGCTGTGCCCCTTTTCCTGACGGGAACACTGAGGTCACCAACTGCACATGGGAAAATGAATAGCCTACAGCAGATGTATGTATTCCTAATCTGGCGCACTCCAACGCTTTTTCAAAGTATTACCTAATAAAAAAGAAATGATCTGATAAAGTTGGTACCGCACAGGGAAATGAGATGGGGGTGAGGTCGGGGGAGCTGGCATGGGCGACGGTCAGTGATGATGATGGTGATGTGATGATGGTGGTGGTGGTGACGGTGGCGCTCAGCCGGCTCCTCTCCCGTTTCTCCATCACCGCCCGTCCTCTCTGCCTCCTCCGTCCCCGCGTGGCCTCTGCCCGGAGAAACACAGCCGACAGGATTTGCACCCAAGGCACACGTCCGCGGGCGCAAGGCTGCGGCGCCCGGCGAACCTGCGCCCCTCCCCGACCCCCGCGGCCCCGCGGGCCCCGGCGCCCCTCTCGGAGCCCCGCGCCCGTCTCCGCGGTGGCCCCGCTCCGCGCCTCCTGCGCCGGCACCGCCCGAGCCCCCCGCGCGGCGCGTGGCGGGAGGGTCTGGCCCGCCCGCATCCCCTGCAGGGAGCGCCCGCAACCCCGGCCCGCTCCCCGCCAAGCCCCCGGCGTCCCGGCCACCGGTCACTTACGCCTGCGCTGGGCCCGGCGCGCCCGGCGGCGCGACACAAAGGCTGCACGGCCGCGGCGCCGCCGGCTGCTCCCCGAGCCGCGGCTGCCGGGGACCCGGAGGAGGAGGAGGGAGGAACAGGAGGAGGGAGAGGGAGACGAGGAGGAGGGGGCGGGAGGCAGCGGGGGAAGCCGGGAGGGGCCGCCGCGGCGCGGGCCACCGCCACTGCCACCGGCTGCAGCGGCCCAAACCCCAGCCCTCCTCCCGGCCGGCCTCCTGGGCCTCCGCCCGCAGACCGCCCCCCAGTGGCCGGGCGGGGGGGTGGGAGGAAGAGGAAGGGGGTGGTGTGTGTTCCTCCTTCCCAATCCTCATCCTCTCTGCCCACCCCCGCGTCCACCAGCGATGTTAGGAAAATGCGAGACTCCCCTTCTCACCGGGCCACCTCTGGGAGGCGCTGTCACCTACCTCCTCTCCGTCCGCCCGCACAACTCTCCTCGGCAGCGTCCAACCATTTTATGGGCAGCAAAACTGAGACCTGGAAAGCTAAGAGCCCGAAGACGCAGGGCTAGCGCGAGGCGGGCTGAGAGAGTGCTGAGCCCACGTCCTGCCCTGGGCCCAGCGCCACTGCCCAGCCCCGAGGGTGCGTCCGGATGGGGAGTAGGAAGAGCGCCTGTGGTCCTTCCCCAGGTCGACAGGGAGTCCTGCAGGCTGCCCCTTCTGCCGCCTCTGTTCGGTTCAGTCATTTACATGTTGATGTGGAGAGCAGCTCTGATTTATTTTTATTTTAAAAACTTTTTATTATGAAATTTAAAAGACCAAAAGTACAGGGAAGAGTATGATGAACCCACAAGTGCTTAGTGCCAGCTTCAAAAAATCACCAACATTTTCCATTCATTTCATCTACTTTCTCTCCCCAGAGAGGCTAAGGACTTTTCAAAAACATAATCACAGTGTCATTACTCCACGGTGCAAAATTAATAATAATTCTTAGTGTCGCCTGATTATAATTTATTAACAGTTGACAGTTATTCATTGCACAGTTGTTAATTGCCAGGTCTATGTTTAGCATGTGCGTGGAAGTTTAACTATAGGTTCAAGTGTGCAGTGAGATAAAAAAGGTTGAAAAACACTGCTCTATGTGCTTACGCCTGAGATGGAAGCACAATGGGGTTCTCGGTTTCCGTGACCTTGTTCTAAAGGGAAACAATTTTTCTTCTCTCCATATCTTCTCCTTTCCCTCCTACCTTTATGTATTTATCTAGAGATGGTTCTGTCTCCTGGGCTGCCTTGCCTGGCATCATCATAGCTCACTGCAGCCTGAAACTCCTGGGCTCAAGTGATCCTCCTGCTTCAGCCTTCCAAAATGCTAGGACTACAGATGTGAGCCACTCCCTGTACCGCCGGCCTCCCTCCTACATTTCAACCGCTTTCCCTCTTCTCTTTTCAGTCTCATCATATGGATTGGTCTACATTATCTGTATCAATTATGGATGATGTAGGTAAATAAAATCAAGTCTAAGCTTTTTGTAGAATGAGATGAACCAGTAAAACAGTGTCTGGTTCTACGGTACTCATGGGAGAACTGTCAAATTGTAGGCCTTCTTACAGAATGGACTATTTTAGGGATACTCAGACTTTGTGATACTTCTCGGGAATAATTTTATCAAAGACCCCTGGCAATGGGTTAAGATGAAATATAATGAAGAACGTTATCAGCTTCACTTGTTCTTTGTGGACAATCTGATGCTCTGTGCCAGCTCTGAGAGAGGACTCCATCAGCTATAAAGTGACAAAGAACTTTAGTCTTGTTGAAGAAATGGAGTTTGGTTGAGCTAAATGGAAGACCATACAAATGTGGAAAGGATAGCTTGCGGTGATGAATGCCTTCGACGGCTATAAAGATCAACTTACAGAAGATTAATAGAAAGGGAGATTTATAATATCTGGGCTTCCAGCTGTTGAGCAATGCTAAACTTATTGACATTGAAGATAAGCTTAGATAAAAAGACATTTAGTGCAAATGGAGAGAAAATACTTTAAAATAAGCTTAATGCTAGCAGCTAAATTAAGGCAGTAAATATATCTGCGGTTCCAGCCCATTTACTATTATAGAGACTACAGATCATTCTAATGAACAGCAGATTATTAACCACAAAGTGCCTATGCATCACAAGGAATCTGAGCTGTTCACTCTCCACATCAAAGGAAATCCAATTGTCTCAACAACAAGGGAGAACTAGTTAGAAACTAAAAAAATAGAGAATGTCATGGGGAGTGGTTTTGAAACATCCAGAGGTCAGGTGTATGTCCCTGTCCCTTGATGAAATGACGAAGGAGTTGGTCTGTGATTTTTGGGGGCTAGATCATAAAAGGCATGCAGGGTCCATCTGGCTCACGTGGAACACTTACCTTCCAATGTTCCTTTGGAGACGCCCACTCAGAAGGCAGCCTAGAGGAGGTCCAGTCCACATGGGGAAGTCATAGAGAGGTGCTCACATCACCGGTTCCAGCCTTTGGGGCATCTCAGACCAGGCAGCAGGTGCATGGACGAAGGTGCCTCCAGATGATTGCAATAACTTGCCTTTAGGTTACCTCCAGGTATTTGACTTTCCAGCTGAGACCCTAGGCATTGCAGAGACTAGTCATCCCCTCAGCATCTGTCCAGAGTCTGGAAGCATAATAAAGTGGCTATTCAATGCAATTGAGTTTGGGTAATCTGGCAAGAGAAAAAAAAAAAAATAGCAGACAGTAAGCAGGCATTTGCTGTTGGAATGATGAAACAGAGATGCCTTTGAAAAGTTTAGAATCTCAGCAGGGATCAGTGGGAAATACACTGAACAAAAGGTTGGGGTCACCCTGCATTCCAGGCTCCACTTTGCCCTTCCTGGCTTCATAAGCAGGGAAAGGTGACGGTTCCTGTGCCCTGTCTCCTTGTCTATAAAATAAGCATAACAACAGCACTTCATGCACAGGAGAGGTGTGAAGAGTGGATATAGATGGAGCACTTAGCAACACTCTATACATGACAGCCTGTGAGTGTGTCACCCTGCACCAGTCATGATGTGGAAAGAAGGGCTCCTAACCTGGTCGTATCATGACGTGATGGATTTGTGTTTCATGAAAAGTAAGGTTAGATAACGGATTTGATTAGGGGAGTTTAGCTGCTAGCATTAAGCTTTCTAATGCTTGCACAACAGTTTCCCTTCAATCAGAGTTCGACAATCTATTTTGGACTGTCTCCTGCAGTAACACATACATTTCACATGGTGACCCATGCACACAAGCATCCACCTGTATCAAACAATATTAAAATTTTCATTAAATGATACTTGCCCTTACTATGTATAATGTATACTGATATTTTCTATTCTGTCAAATTTTTTGAAATCTACTAAACTGATTTTACAACTTGCGAATGGGTCAAAATCTATCTGAAGATCTGTGTAAGAAATAATTTTTGTGTGGTTTCTGTGATGTTTAATCTTACCTATCAACTTGACTGGGCTAAGGGGTGCCCAGATACCTGGGAAAATATTGTTTCTGGGTATGTCCCTGTGGGAATTTTGGGAAGAGATTAGCATTTGAATCAGCAAACCGAGTAAAGAACATCTGCCCTCACCAACATGGGCAGGCACTGTCCAATCCACTGAGAACCTGAACAGAACACAAACAGGGCAGAAGGGAAGTTGTGCTCTTTCTTCTTGAACTGGGACATCCATCATCTCCTGCCCTTGGATATCAGAACTCCCTGTCCTCAGGCCTTCGGGTTTGGACTGAAAACCAACCACCAGATTTCCTGGGCCTCCAGCCTGCAGGTGGCAGATCAGGGGACTTCTCAGCTCCCATAATGGTGTGAGCCAATCCCTCATCACCATTCTTTTCCTGTATCTCTCTATGTATCCTGTTGGTCCTGTCTGTCTGTAGAACCTGGATTTACACAGATTCCTTGTCCAAAACTTGTCATCGCCTTTGCCTTTATTCATCTAACTCTTCTCCACTTTCTGTAAGTCCCTCCCTTCCACGACCCCCCAGGCTACTGCTTCCTCAGCATGGTCACCAGGTCTGAGTTCTGGCAGAGCCACAGGTCTGTCCTGCGTGATGATGGTGCATCTTGCACCATTTTCCTCATGGCTGCTGTTTCAGAAGCATCCCTACTATTTGCACAGCACCATGCCCAGCACATAGCAGATGTGAGACAGGTTCTTTTGAATTGATCTTGGAACAGGAATCATAACCTATAGTTTTTCGCTCAGGTTCTGTAAGTGGTAGGCAGTTAGCTATTGTGAGATGGTGTGTAATATGTTATTGTTGATGATGATGCAATTTAAGTGTCAGCGGGCAGAGATTTGACCAGCATCTCTTCTTCCGGTGTTTTCAGCAAACATATACACCACTGTAATTCCTCACCTCCGTCTTAATGCTTATCTTTCTTGAAAGCTGTTTTCACTTTGTAACAATAAGGTTATTTAAAATCAAAATCCAGAAAATACCTCCCAATTAAAGGTTGCTCTGCCCGTTGCTGCCTGCTGGCTTTGTGGGGCTTTTTTGTAGCTGCTCATTATAAATAATGACCCCAGGACACATTTTGTTACTAGTACCATTAACCACCACGCCATTCTGCTCACATGAAATAAGCCACGCATCTGCTAAGGTGACTCGGGAGACGGTTTTCTTTTCCTGCCATTTTTTATGCTACAGAAAGTGGAAATTTTACGGAAATGTAAATTAGAGCTGCAGCTGATCTTTTGGGCTTTTTTTGGCTTATAGTTTAAAACATTTTTGTCTGCTCTTGGGGCTGCTGTATCAATAAGAGTGCGTTTGCACGTGGTGTCCCATCTTAATCCCATGGCCTCAGATGAAGTGAGTTACCTTCTCTTCAAGAGTAACATTGCGATGGGTAGAGAATGGTTTTTGGTGTCCCACAGACTCGGGTGTTGAACCTTGGATCTGTTTTTTATTAGATGACGAATCAGATGAAAGTTCCTTTAACTCTCTGAGGCCTCGGTTCCCTCATCTGTAAGGTAGGGGTAATAATACATCCCTCGGGGTCACAGTACTAGATTAGAGCTCAGGAAACTCAAAGTGGCCAGAAACCATTCCTCATTCCTTTAAGTGACACCTTGGTCCAGGATGTTCTGTCTTCCTGACTGAAATTGAAGAGGTCGGGACTGATGGCTGAGAAAAAGCAGACCCTGGGAATAGTGATTTTGCTGTGGCCTAACTAGAAAGTCACTAGTGATGAAGGGGCCCAATCATTTAATTAAAAAAAAATTTATTCAAAGAAATTATTACCATAAAAACTCAGATAGTAGGTATGGCAAACAGAACAATGGCCCCCAAAGATGTCTTTTTGTCATTGTGTGTTAGGAATTCTCTATATATTCAGGATATTAAATCTTTATCAAATATATGGATTCCCAATTATTTTCTCTCATTCTGTAGGCTGTCTTTTTACTTTCTTAATAATGCCCTTAGGTGCAAAAATAAGTTTTTAAAATTTTATGGAGTCCAATTTATCTATTTTTTTTTTTTTGCTCAAGCTTTAGGTCTGAGTCTGAGGAGATGCAACAACAGAAGCAGAGAGATTAGAGTGACACCAATCCTAGGAAAGAACTGTGAGCCAAGGCCTCCAGAAACCAGAAAAGGCCACACACCAATTCTCCCCTAAGAATTCAGTGTCAGTGGCCAGGCGCAGTGGCTCGTGTCTGTAATCCTAGCACTCTGAGAGGCCAAGGCAGGTGGATTGCTTGGGGTCAGGAGTTCAAAACCAGCCTAAGCAAGAGTGAGACTCTGTCAGCAAGAGTGAGACCCTGCCTCTACTAAAAACAGAAAAATTAGTGAGGCATAGTGGCAGGTACCTGTAGTCCCAGCTACTTGGGAGGCTGAGACAAGAGGATCACTTGAAACCAAGAGTTTGAGGTTGCTGAGAGCTACGATGTCATGGCACTGTATCCAAGGATGACTAAGACTCTGTCTTAAAAAAAGAAAAAAAAAGAAAAGAATCCAGTGTCAAATCCCAAGTTCTGAAGAATTAGCCCTGTGTTTTCTAAGAATTTTTTATAGTTTTATTTCTTATATTTAGATCATTGATCCATTTTGAAACAATTTTTCTATATTGATTTGAAATGAACTAAGGGGTCTGTCCAAGTTCATTCTTTTGAAAACGAAAATCCAGTTGTCCAATTTGCTGAAGAGACTGCTTTCCCCCCATCAAGTGGACTTGGCATCCTTATCAAAACTCAGTTGGCCATACAAGTATGGGCTTATTTCTGGACTCTCAATTCTATTCCATTGGTCTATGTCAGTGTTTTTCAACCTTTTAAAAAATCTCACGGCACACTTGAACCTATAGTAAAACTTCCATGGCACACTTAAATTACGTTGATAAAAAGGAGTAAAAAATAGAATATACTTACTGTGCTTTGAACTCTTTAGAAAATGACTTAATTAGTGACCTTTAAAACTTTTTGTGGCACACCTAAAACACAGTACAACAGTTGAAAACCACTGATCTATGTGTTTGTCCTTATGTCAGTGCCACACTGTTTTATTACTATAGTTTTATAGGACGTTTTGAAATCAGAAACTGTGAGTCTTTCGATTTTTTTTTTTTTTCAAGATTGTTTTGCTATTTGGAGTCCCTTGCAATTACATGTGAATATGAGAATTGGCTTTTCCATTTCTGAATAAAAGGCTGTTGGTATTTTGATAAGGAGTGTGTGGAATCTGAACATTGCTTTGGGTAGTATTGGGATCTTGACAATATTGTCTTTCTATCTAAAATATAAGGTGTCTTTATATTTATTTATATCTTTCTCCTTTGAACATGTTTTGTGGTTTTCAGTGTATACGTCTTTCACATCCTTGGTTAAATTTATTTCTAGGTATGTTATTCTTTTAGATATTATTATAAATGGAACTGTTTTCTAAATTTCCTTTTTGTATTATTCATTGAATGTATACAGAAACAACTGATTTTTGTGTGCTGATCTTCTACCATGAAACTTCTGGATTTATTTATTAGATCTAGTAGCTTCTATGTGGAGTTTTTGAGATTTTTTTCTAAATATCGGATCATGTTATCAGAAAATAGACTTTTACTTCTTCCTTTGCAGTCTGGATGCTTTTTATTCCATGAATAATTAGGTCAACA
The DNA here is from genome assembly GCF_027406575.1 of Nycticebus coucang. Lineage (NCBI taxonomy): Eukaryota > Metazoa > Chordata > Mammalia > Primates > Lorisidae > Nycticebus > Nycticebus coucang. The sequence continues at coordinate 99,659,160 of NC_069783.1, read as the reverse complement.
TGTTTAGCAGTTGATGCCATCCTCACGTTTTTGTCATTGGCCTGTGGGGTAAAAGATGCAGTGAGGATGGCCAAATGGAAACCTCTGAAACTGCTCACCCAAGCAACATAGTCAATCCTAAGCAATCCTGCATGGAGTGGTGGGATTGCAGACATGGATGCAACTTGTAAGGATGTAAAGAATGCAGGAATGGTCCTCTCTATCATACCTCCTTCCAATCAGCGGTTAGACTGCAGGCTCAATCAAGTTGCATCAGGCTGATTCCAAGTGCTGCACTAGTTGTGGTAGCCTTACTAAAGCAAGGTGGTTGTTTTAGCCTCGTCATGCTGCTATACGAAAATACTTTAGACTGGGTAGCTTGTAAAGACAGAAATTTATTTCTCACAGTTGAGAAGTTTAAGATCAAAGCCCTGGCAGATTTGGTGTCTGATCAGGGCTTCCTTTCTGTATTATTGATGTCACCTTCTCACTGTGTTCTCACATGGGGAGAGCAGATAGGATCTCTCTCAGGTTCTTTTATAAGGGCACAAATTCCATTCATGAGGGCTTCCCCCTCCTAACCTAATCACCTCCCAATGGGCTTGCATCCTAATACCCTCACTTTGGGTGTTAGGATTTCAAAACATGAGATTTGGGGGAGAACCAAACCTTCAGACCACAGCAGCGATACCGCCTGAAGGTCATGCTATGAAGCCATTGGTTTAGCAAATACATTCTTTTCCATCACAGTTAGAAAAAAAGAATCAGAACTACTTTGCTTTCACATGAAACACAATAATATACATATGCAGTTCCCCATGGTTATGTAAACTCAGTCATCCTTTTTGCAATGTTATCTGCAGGTATTTGGACTGTCTGGACAATGTACATCAATCCATTAGGTAGATGATGTTGACTAGGCTGGACAAGCCAGAAGTGGCTAGGACACTGGAGGCCTTGGTAAAGTGCATGTGCTCCAGCAGGTGGGAGATACACGCCTACAACAATTCAACACATCGGTATGATTTTTAGGGGTTCTGTGAATAAGAGTGAGCCGGGACATCTCCAAAATGAACAGCAAATCATTCCGTCTTGCATCTCTAATAATGAAGATGGAAGCCCCATATGTAGTGGACCTCTTCAGTTTTCTGAGAGATCTATGCCACAGCATTTCCATTTTATTCCTGCCTATATATGAGGTGACAGAAGTGTCTTCTGGCTTTGAGTGGGGCCTGGATTAAGAAAGGGCTCTGTGGTGGGTCTGGGCAAGCATTCATGCCATTTGGACCATGCTATTGGAATTGAATATACAGAAAGATGATGGTGTGTGGGGTTTGGGACAAGTCCCAGTGGAGAAATCAAGTTACAAGATCCTGAAGTTCTACAGTGATGCAGTGATATCTGCAGTGAATAATTGCACAGCTGTTGAAAAACAAGTTCAGGAGCAATCCTTTGTAAGATGTTAAATTAATGTGTTCAAGATTGAGCATGACCAGGACCAGAGGGCCAACAAGCTGCATGAGCAGGTGTCTTAGACCTCGAAGGCACCTACCTCTGTTTTATCAGTTCCTCTAATCTCATCCTACATCTATGGCTGTGTGTGTGTGTGTGTGTGTGTGTTACAACCAAAAGAAAGAGGAAGAGAAAGCCTGAGCTGGGTCTACAGACAAGTCAGTTTGGAATGTAGATGAAAACAAATAAACTACAGCAAACACACTACTTTCGAGGGTGACCTTAAGAGACAATGGCAAGAGAAAAATCTTCCTAAAGGTCAGAGCTTTCAGCAGTGTACCAATCATTAACATTAATAAGGGAAGTGGCACAGGTTAGATTATATATGGACTCATGGGCAATGACAAATTGCCTGGATGGCTAGTCAGAAGCAAAGGAGTAAAATTAAAAGACAAAGGTCTGGGGTAAAGTCTTATGGATGGATGCGTGGAAGTGATTGTAAAGAGTGGAGAGAATGGTAAAACCTGTTATGGTCCACAAGATTGCATCCACCTTGGAAGAGGCTTTACTCTGTTCATATTATTGATATTTGAGGCCATGTAATTCTTTGCTGTGAGAGACTGTCCTGGGTATTGTAGAATGTTTAGCCGCATCTTTGGTCTCTGACAACTACCTGTCACTAGCACCCTCCCACTTGTGACAACCAAAAATATCTTCAGGCATTACCAAATGTCTCCAGTATGGCCCTGCTCCCCAAAGACTCCCATTGCTCAGGTGATGGGAAGACAATTACATGGGACTTATTTCTTTCTGGAAGAATCAATGAATTGTTTTCACAGGAAAAATACACTTACTCCTTCTGAATATGGGTTTGCTATTCTTGTTCTTGTGGCATCAGCATCACCATCCAAAGGCTTACATAATGTTTGATTCACTGGTATACATCTCTGTATTAAGCACCTGTCTTTTTATTCTGATGTTTTGTCATCCCTTTGCTGACCCTAGGGAAACTGCCCCTCTTAGGGCTAGTCACTTCCTACAGATAGCACCAGCCCAGAGTCCAGCAGCCCCACCTCACATACTCCAGGACAATATTTCCCTGCTTGAATGACCATAACAATAGATAGCCTCTATACTCCATAGCCTGCTGAAATTATTCTAACTAGCCAGTCCTAAACCTGTTTACTACACTTCTCAATTCCTTCCTGTATGAACCCAATAAAGGCTCTTGTCTCTGTTCCCCACCATCCCCCGCCCCCGCCCCACTGACCCTCCTGCTTCCCTGAGGGCCCTCTCACCCACCATGGCCTGGCACTCACCCTCCTCTTTTCCATGGCAGTTGTCTCCTGATCTGTTCACCTCACCATACCTGAACAATAATAAAAGCTGCCTTTTAAATAGCAGATCTCACATAGCATCAGACTAGAGAACTTACTTGATAGCAGAAGAGCAGCGGTTCTCAACCTGTGGGTCACGACCCCTTTGTAACAATGAAAATACATCACGGCATTAGGAAGGTTGAGAACCACTGCAGGAGAGGCGTGTGGAGTGAGTCTGCACTCCTGGGAACCACTGGTTGTATCACAGATGAGTTTTGTTTGAAAGAGAGAGGCCCCAGGATCCCGAAGGAGCCACAGAGATCTGAGCAGGGAATGGGGTGCATGGTGATAGACACTGGAACGTGCTTCTCCCTCCAAGGCAGGGCCCTGCCCAGTGGAGGCAGGGTGGGCCACAGGCAGGGTCCTCTGCAGCTGCCCTCACACAGGGGCAGCCACATCTGCTGACTGAGTGAGGAAGAGGAGGGAGGTACAGCTGTTCTCACTCCAGTGCCCACCTCCCGCCAGATTGGCTACAGCTCTATGGCATTCAACTTCCCTCTCTGCCACTGTCTCTCTACTCTTCCCCTGCCCAGGTCTTTACTTCTGAATTAGTCAGCTTAGGCTCCATACAAAGTACCACAGAATGGAGGGCTTAAACAACAGACATTTATTTTCTCACAGTTCTGGAGGCTGGAAGTCCCAGATCAAGGTGTTAGCACCCTGATTTCTCCTGAGACCTCTCCTGGGCCCCCACATGGTCTCTCCTTTGTGTATGTCTGTGTCTAATCCCCTTTTCTTATAACTTCACTGGTCATAGGGTGAATACCCATCCTAATGACCTTGTTTATCCTTAATTACTGCTTTAAAGACCCCGTCTCCAAATACAGTCACATTCTGAGGTACTGGGGTTAGGACTTCAACATATGAATGTTGGGGGACACAATTCAGCTGATTAAAATCTCAATGAGCATCTTGCACCCCAAGCTCCTTTTTAGTATCTGCCCAGAAAACTCAGGCAGGGACTCCCAGCCACCACGGTAACAGGCCTAGCGCCATCTAGCCTTACATTCTTCCCCATTGGCCCATGACCCTCACGGCGTCCGCCTTCCCTGCTCCTCTTCCTTCAATCAGGGGAAAAGCTGTCTCCTCCTGGAGCTTACAACTGAGGGGGAAGCCTTAATATCTTCCCATGAATGTCTAAATATTTCTTTGTGTCTTTTCTGTTCCACTGCACCTGACGTAGTTAAATTCGCTGTCCCCCTTCGCTGGGCTCTTGCACCAGCACCCTCAATGGCCGCACGGTCTCCCGTCTTGCTGGTGTTTAACTCGTGCCCTGGGCGGCCGCCTGAGGGATCTTTCTGAAAAGCTCTGCAGGCGTTCATTATGTATTTGTGATATTAGACTACTGTGTTTTCCTTTCTTGTAGCTGATGGAGGCTCTGCTAGCATTCAGTCAGTGGCTGTCTGAGATTTCAAGGGAAGCTGCAAATGCCCTGCTCACGTTTGCGTGACAAACCGGCTATTTTTAGTCCATGGCAGGAATGCTTTCTTGTAAACCTGTCCGCCCTGAGAAAGAAAAGGTTTCTTTTTTATTTCCTTCTGTGTTTCCAGAGCCTTCCTTTGCACATCAGGAGCCAAGTGCAAAGTCCGGGAGCAGTTTGCTGAGGCCCCAAGGCCAGACACGAGATGTCACACTGAGAGGACCCAGGCGCGCCCTCTGGAGTTGAGAGGAGGAACTTCAGGAGATAGGGCGGGGCAGGATTCAGATGAGAGGATGCCCCACCCCCACCGGAAACTTCCAGACAACAGGGAGAGGAGAGTTTTGCCTCTATCCCTTGAGCAGAGCCTTTTGAACTGCAGGATCCCTCTTCCTCTTCCTTCCTCCCTCTCTCCTTCCCTCTCTTCCTCCTTCCTTCATTCCTCCTCTTCCCTGCCCCTTCCTTGCTTCTTTCCTCTCATACTTTAGTTTTCATGTATAGAATTGAGCCCTCTGCAGTGTACATTTGATCATGCTACTTTCCTGCCCATAGCGTTCAGTTCTCTCCTACAGGTAACAAACCCAGCATAACCTGAGGGGCAGGGAAGCCAGGAAGGCCTGTGTGGGGGGTGGGGGGAGTGTCTGCGCTTGGTGCTGGGTTATCCCTTCTGAAGGTTGACCAGCCAGGGGAGGGGAAGCACAGAGAGGTGACCTTTCCACAGACTGCTTCAAAATTGTTTGCTTTTTACATCTGTTTGGTTTAACCCATGTGCACATTCTGGCAGACACATGGGTTACAAATGCAGTTATGGTGATGGAAGGACTCCCCATGTCCCCTGATAACTGACACTCAGGATTGGCTGGGAAGGAAAGAGTAGAAAAAGCAGTATCTGGACCCACAAGAAGTAATTGTCCCGAGGGCGAAGATCCCTTCCCAAATATTAGCAGCACATAACGATCCTCGTACCTAAGGTGATGAGCAGGATTTAGGGTGCACAGAGGCCCCAGGATGCCCTGGGAAGTGCTGGCTTCCCTCACCGCAGGAAAGAGGACAAGAAGCTGGTGAGGTTAGAGGAGACATTTTAGTCTCCCCTCTGCTGAGGGGTCAGCAGAGCCCTGGGGCTAGGTGTGAACTGAGGACTGAGGTTCAGAAAACAGGATAGTGTTTCAGGCTTTTCCTAGGTAGATTCTTATCCCGTGATCTGGTTATTTTGTCTGAATTGAATCCCTGGAGTATTAAACATATGCATAATCAAATGTAAGTACAAACCCACATTTGAAAGTCAAATATAAAAGGTTCCTGGATTTGTATGATTTTGCATTATCCAGGCTTCTGCTTTTCATCCATGAGAATGAATAAATAAGAGTTGTCTGAGACCAAAATAATTTTCTGGGCAGAGCAGAATAAATGTGTTAAAATGAAGAAGAAGAAGAAGAAAAATAAACCTCTGGAGATGAAAAGGTTTTCACCCAAGATTGAGCTTGGAGAGTTGGAATCTGCCTGTTATTTTCAATTTTTATCATCTGGCCTTTTATTATAAAGGTAATGAGAGGGGAGGGAAGACGTTGTGAAAGGAAGAAAGGACGCAAAAGGAAACTCACGTTCTCATCAATTAGCCCTGAGCAGTCGCTGCTGGAGCCCCTGACGCCAACCTCTGAGCACATTAGACTCCAATCAGTTCTCCTCAAGGTCCTCATCAAATTCCTTTCTCATGAAAATCAAATTTCTTTGGATAACTTAATATTTTCAGAGGGAGCTTGAGAAAGCAACCCACTTAAGATCCGAAGTTAGCTGGGTGTTAATTCAAATGAAGAAGACTCCATTTCACTTCTTCTTTCCATTTTTGGAAAAGAGTAGACATTCTGTGGCTTGAGGAATTTCCGAAGACTCCTAAAATGAGAGCGCATTCATTATAAAGTCATTTCTCTTCTGTCTCATTTTGAGTTCTCTAAGAAGGCCTATCTGTGGTTTTAAAAATGGCTTTCTTGATAACATTTATGCAAGAATTAGTTCTATTTTTAATTACACATACATCTCCCCTTGTCAAATTTAATAGATGCTTAGATTAGACAGATGGAATCAATGGATTGAAATAGTATTTTGAAAAGGACCACTTGGATTTTTGCTTCTTCTCTGAACATGGAGTGTGCGTTTTTTGTTTGTTTTTTTTTTTTTCTTTTCTTGAAACAGAGTCTTGCTCTGTTGCCCCAGGTAGACTGCAGTGGCATCAGAGCTCACTGCAACCTCAAACTCCGGAGGTCAAGCCCTCCTGCCCCAGCCTTCCCAGTAGCTGGGGCTATAGGCACCCACCACCACTAGAAGCTAAATTTCTTCTATCTTTAGTGGAGATGGAATCTCGCTCTTGCTCAGGCTGATCTCAAACTCCTGAGCTCAAGCACTCCACCCACCTCAGTCTCCCAGAGTGCTAGGGTTGCAGGTGTGACCCACTGTGCCCAGCCATGGGAGCTTTTTATTGTGAAATAACACACATACAGACACGTGCACTTTATCAAATAGTTCTAAAGTGAACACCAGATACAATCACTACGTAGATCAAGAAATAGAACATAACCAGCTCTCCAAACCCCCACCCACACCCCCTGACTTCACTGATAATCATCTCTTGCTTCTCTATCCATGTTTACTTCCTAAATATGGACCCCTAAATAAAGACAAGCTTCTCTCTCTCACCCTCTCTCCCTCTGTCACTCATCACCGGGGTCCCCTACAGGTTTATTTATTCTTACTTTAAAGCCATCATTCTTTTGGATGTTCCAGTTGTCCCAGTTTGACCAGAAGAAGCTCTTCAAGGTGGCTTCTGTGTCCTTCTGATTCCCTTCTTTAGTCTTTAAAAAAAAAATCAACTCAGCTGCAAAAAATAAAATGTGCCCATTCTAACTCTAGAGGTCCTAAGTGTTGACAAAAGTGTTCGCCAGCATGACCACCACCCCTTGTCGAGGCAGAGGATTTCCATCATCCCTCCAAGTTTTCTTGTGCCCTTTGTGGTGAGTCCCCCACCCTGGCAACATGATCTGTTTTCATCACCGTTGATTATTTTGTCTTTCTCAGCTTTGGGGGTGAAATCGTACAGTCCATGTTCTTTAATGACTATGTTATTTTTACAGTTGGCATCCCATTTTTGAGATGTAGCCTCACTGTTGGGTGGGTCTGCGATGGGTTCCTCATGATTTCTGAGTAGCGCTGCTTTCTGGTACAAACCACATTTGTCCACCTGTCGTTGGACATCAGGGTTGTTTCCCCTTTGGGGTAGTGAGAATAAAGCTACTATAAAATTTGTGTACAAACAAGTGGTTGTGTAGATGTAGTTTTCATTTTTCTTGGGTAGAAACCCAGGTATGAGATTTCTGGGTCATATGGTAAGTGTGTGGTTAACTTTTTAAGACACTAGCACATAAAGGCCCCAAGTTCATCTTGCACATGCCCTGCCCTGGACAAACCTGCCATTTCTCCAAGAGACTGAGTTCTTTTTAAATAAGGAGTCGAACTTAGAAATTGAAGTCAGGTGCTTGGTTTGCCCATTTCTACAATTGTATTAGCAGGTAGAAAAATTAACCTTACACAACTAAAATTAATTGAAAATATATCATGGGGCTGGGTACCCGTAGCTCAGTGGTTAGGGTGTCGGCCACATGCTCTAGGGCTGGTGGGTTCGAACAAACAAACAAAAATAGCTGGGCGTTGTGACAAGTGCTTGTAGCCCCAGCTACTAGGGAGGCTGAGGCAAGAGAATCACTTGAGTCCAAGAGTTTGAGGTTGCTGTGAGCTATGATGCCAGGGCACTCTACTGAGGGTGACAAACTGAGACTCCATCTCAATTAAAAATAAAAATGAAGGGAGTTCTGCGGGTCATGTGGCTGCTCAAAGCTGGTGGAGATGACCAAAGCCACATAATGTCTATAGTTCATTCTTCCGTTCATGCCAAATGGATCATGGGGAAGGTGATTGGGACAGCAATGCAAAAAACTGCTAAAGTGAGAGTGACCAGGCTTGTTCTGGATCCCTATTTATTGAAGTATTTTAATAAGCGGAAAACCTACTTTGCTCATGATGCTCTTCAGCAGTGCACAGTTGGGGATATCGTGCTTCTCAAAGCTTTACCTGTTCTACAAATGAAGAATGTGAAACATGAACTGGCTGAGATCATTTTCAAAGTTGGAAGAGTCATAGATCCAGTGACAGGAAAACCCTGTGCAGGAACTACCTACCTGGAGAGTCCAGTCAGTTTGGAAACAAAAATCTAGAAGAACTCAATACCTCTTCCTCACAGTGAAGGAGGATTATAGGAAGAAGCCAAAGGGAAAAATTTACATGTTTCCTTTATGGAAAAGAAATTTTTCTAAGTTTCATCACAAACCGTCCAGTTTCTCTTGTAGTGTTTATGAAGTAGCTAAAGGCAAAGGGCTCGTCATAATTTTTCATAAGATTTATGGCCACATTTCAAATCTTCTTTTCAGTGGACTTACTTTCACACTGCACTAAGTATGCCCAGCAATCTGCTGCATTTTTTGTAAGCTCACTGTTTTAGAAGTTATAGTGGTTTTCTTTTTTTCACTCAAAAAATGTTTCCTGAGCCTTTATTTTGGGGGAAGAAAGCTTTTTTGTATAAACAGATAAGGCCACAGTAAGTGAATATTTTTGATGGTATATATTTAAAATAAATTTAAATATTTTTGTCTGATTTCACCAATTTCATAGGCAAATTAGTCAACATGCTTGTGGCCAGACTTTTTTCAGATTAAGCTATGTTAATAATGTTGTCATGTAGAAAGTAAAATCTTAAAATTCTGTGTCACTTCTCTTCTAGGCTAGATTAAAAAAGAATGAGTTCCTAAAACCTAAAAAAAATAAATAAATAAAAATGAAAACGTATCATGGGCTTTTAGAAGTGCAAAATGTCAAACTAGGAACCTTTTAGAAAAAAATAGGAGAATATCTTCTGGACCTAGATCTAGGAGTTGGAACTTGTAGACTTGAAAGGGAAAGCACCACCTATAAAAGAAAATCAACCTTGTTGAAATGGAAAACTTTTGCTCTGGTGAGAGGATAAAAATTCCAGCTGCAGAGTGGGAGGAAGTATTTGCAAACCCGTGTCTAATAAAGGACTAGTACTGAGAATACATAAAAGACTTTCAAAACTCAACAGTAGCAAAACAAACAATTCGGGTAGAGAATGGGTAGAAGACCCGGGCAGAGGCATGGCAGGTCTTCACCAAGGACACACAGGTGGCCAGAGAGCACAGCGGGAGATACTGAGCATCGGTCCCCACGAGGGAAATGCAAGTTAGAATACAATGAGGTATCAGGACACGCCTGTGAGGGTGACACACCAGAGGCTGGTGAGGATGCTGGGAAGTGGGATCACTCATACTCTGCTGGGGGAAGGTAAAATGGCACAACCAAGTTGGGAACCAGTTTGGCAGGTTCTTCACAATCCTAACCAGGCAAACACCACATGACCCTGCGATTGCACCGTGGAGCAGTTATTCCGGAAAACGAACACCTATCCTCACCCCAAAACATGGACGCAGATGTTCATGGCAGCTTTATTTATTCCTAAATTGGTATACAATGCATTTTATGTGAGAGAGAAAAAAATTAAAGCCATATGCATCAGCACTGACAAAAACACCTCCCAGAGACACACGCTTAAACTTTTTTAAAAATGCCATTGATACAGTTCTCTCCTGCTTTGTCTAGAGCACAAATCGGTGGGTACATCGAGAAAAGTTCTTATATGACAAAAAGATAGTTTTTCTATTTATTAATATTCCAAGAATATTTTCTAACATACGAAATGGCCTTTTGAGAAATCTCTCGGGTTGAAGTCCAGAGGCGCTGCCAGGCCGCAGCCAGAGCAGCACGCTCCCGCGCTAACACCGTCCTCACCGTCCTCACGCCTCTCATTGTTTAAAGGAATCGTCAGAGATGACCACCCTGCTTCATTTCTTGACTCTCATCAGAAAAACTCACAAACTTTACATTCGACGTATGCTAACGTTTTGAAACATCTTGCTGTCTTATGTGCATAATATCAAAATATTGTTTGAAATTTAACATTCATGTATCTTGGTTTGTTCCAGGAACAGAGGTACATGGACACTGAGATGAACTAGGACCTCCTGTGACCTCCAGACTCCTCCAGTGGGTCAAGCCTGGGTCTGTAAGAGCGACACACAGGTATTTTTGTCATCCTTGCTGCAGGGCAATGCCAACCATGCTGAGAGAAGGGCCTCCAGGAGACCAGCCTGCGTGTTCCTTCCTCCCAAACTGGAGGTATTTCTCCTGCAATTCGGTGCTGCATCAAAGACTTCCATGCAACTTGCTATGAACACACAGTTCATTTTATGAAAGTGGAATTTACAGTGAGGCCGTCTCGATGCATTCTGCCGCACAAAGTGTCTTTGTAGAGGCATTCATCATCCGTTTCAGAGATCCTGGTGTGAACATTTTAGGAGAAAAGCTGCAGCCCAAATGGCTTTTCCCTGAAGTCCATCCAGTTCAGCTTTGCAATTTCTGGGATGAAAGTTTTGCTTTTTATCTTTACAGGTGATTCAAGTCGGGGGAAAAGAGAAGTTGCCTCTTTTTTTTTTGTTTGTTTTCAGTTAACAGGGGTGTGAGGACAGGGAACTTCCCAGCACTCACGCTTAGCCCCTGGTTCGTTCCTGTTGTTAGGGACTGAGCTGTGTTGGAGTCACCAAAGAGCCCGAACACACTGGCCATGTAAGAAATGACGCTTAGCATTCTTTGGTGAGTAGCTCTTCCATTTCCTTGCTTACAGCCGAATTTAAGGTAACAGCTGTGGTTGTTGCCCCACTTCTGAAGAGAGAATATATAGGGGAATCAGATTATTCTTACTTGTGACTTTTGCCCAATTTTCTCTTGAGACAGCTTCATCTAAACCAGTCTTCCTGGCAAGGGAGCAGCCGGGATGGCCCCTCGGGCTGCCATCAGCGTCAGAGATGTTTTCACAATGAAACAAGCAGCTGTGAGGACCAGAAGCCCTCTCTTGTCATCATCGTCATCACTTTCCGTGCCACCAGGCAGATCTTTCTGAAAGATCTTTACAATCATGTCCTGCTCAAAACTCTTTGGCACAGATATCTGTACCCCTGTGTTCACAGCATTATTCACCACAGCTGAGAGTGAAACAACGCAGCTGGGACTGGAGAATAATTATTATAATTAGCCTTTAGAGAAATTGAAAACTACAGTTTATGCCATAGGCAAGGTACATGGTGAGACAAAGGAATGTGTCTGGCCTCTTCAGCTCTTGTCCTGAGAAGAGATTCCTTTCTTCATTTCCTCAGTCGCTGAATGTGTGCTGATTTTTGACTCTCTGTCGTGAAGTGGGCTGGGTGAACTCTCAGCCCTGTAAGGGATGGGCACAGTCAAGACCTGCCGCTGTGCCCATGGCTCTGCCTAGAGCTGCAGTCGGGTCAGGCTTCCCAGAGGAGGTTTCCAGGGGGAGGGGGGAGCCAGGCAATAGCTGAGTGCTGCCCAAGTTCATGGCCCCGGAGACCACAGAGGCCTCCTGTGACAGCCACTTGGGGAACAGCAGAGACTAAGGCCTGAGAGCCACGTGGAGACAGATCCTCCAGGCCTTGGGCACATGCTGTGGCCCCTTGATTGTATGTATAGCTAATGTGGAGACACTGAAGGGATTTTGTTTAAATTGAATTCTTCTTATTGTGATTTAAAAAACCCCACATAACAAAATTTACCCTTTCTAACATTTGAAGGGTTGAGTTCAGTGACACTGTTACGCCACCGTCACCAGCCTCCGTTAAATGACACCTCCCCGTGCCCCTGTCCCTAACCCCCATTCTACTTTCGGTCTCTATAACTTGATGACTCTGGGTACCTCACATAAGTGGAATCGCACAGTACTTGTCCTCTTGTGACTGGCTTAGTGTCCTCAAGGTTCACCACACTGTAGCATGTGTCAGAATTTCCTTCCTCTTCCAGGCGGGGTAATCTGCCGTTGTGTGGATACGCGCTGCTTGTTTACCCACTCATCCCTCAGCGGCCAGCTGGGTTGTTTCACCTTCAATTACTGTGATTAATGCTATGAACGTGGTGAACAGACGTCTGCACCAAAGGGTTTTGAGCGGGATAGCCATTGGAAAGACCCTTTAGGAAGATCTCCTTGGTGGTGCAGAAGGTGATGACGAGGATGATGATGACACAGCTGACATTCAGTGAGTGCTGAATATGTGCTCTCCTAAGTGCTAGGCATGCATTGATTCATTTGATCCTGGCACCTGCCCCATGCTCACACTCACCCCATCCTTACACTGACCCCTTGAGGTCAACGCTGCCATCATCTCCATCAGAGTTATGAGCATAGGGAGCCACAGTGCAGCTAACGAATGTGCCTGGGTCTGCAGACAGCAGGAGGCCGGGCCAGAGTGGAGCCCACACAGTCTGCCTGCGGAGCCTCCCCATGCACCATGTGCCTCTCCTGGTGGAGGAGGCTGGAGGCCATGGGCTGGGTCCCTGGAAGAGCCCAGACAGGAGCTGGCCAGTGCTGTACAGGGAGCTCAGGGAGCAGTGCAGAGTGCATGGGAGAGCCTTGAGAGTTTTGAGAGGGGTGAAGTGACCACCGGTGTGAGGATGGGAAAGGGGCCTGTGAGGATGGACGGCTTGGGAGCTTGATTGTGTAGGCAGGGAGTGCGCCAGTCGCCGAGAGGACATACTGATTCTGTTCAGTAGCAGCTGAAGCTGAGATCCAGCAGGACGTTCACAGACTTGAGTCCACTGCAATAGGAAGATCTTGTTGGAGACACAGATCCCACTGTGCAGTGTCACCTGGCGATGACTGGAGAGTCAGGAGTGTAGAAGAGAGTGTTAGACTCTGTGGAAGCCGATGAGCTTCTGTGTAGAGTGAACGGAAGAGGTCGAAATGGAAGCCAGGAACCGGGGAGGTGCCAAGCCAGGACAGAGGGCAAGTTAGAGTTTGTAAATTTTAGAACCGACATGACAGCACACGAGTCCCCACTCTGTCACACCACCATTTTCCTCCACTGTGCCCCTCTTTTTTTTTTTTTTGTAGAGACAGAGTCTCACTTTATGGCCCTCGGTAGAGTGCCGTGGCCTCACACAGCTCACAGCAACCTCCAGCTCTTGGGCTTAAGCGGTTGTCTTGCCTCAGCCTCCTGAGCAGCTGGGACTACAGGCGCCCGCCACAACGCCCGGCTATTTTTTGGTTGCAGTTCAGCCGGGGCTGGGTTTGAACCCGCCACCCTCGGTATATGGGACCGGTGCCTTACTGACTGAGCCACAGGTGCCGCCCACTGTGCCCCTCTTCTGAGAACCCTGAGAGCTGGGGGGCTTGGGTCAGCAGGGAAGGGATGGCATGTATTGGGAGGGATGTGTCAGGAGGGCAGCAGGACATAGAAGCCAAGGTGGAGAAGTCTCTGGAAGGATGGTGTTGAATGCCTCCTCTAGATCAAATGAATCATGTTCAAAAGGTGACCACTGAATGTTGCAGACACCATCATTGGTGACCCCAGAAAGAGCCATTCTGTGCCGTGGGTGGGACTGAGAGCCAGGTTGCCCTGGACTGAGGCAGGAGGAGAGTGAGGAGCACACACGTGGAGGTCAGAAGCGTGCTGGGGGCTGGGGGGTGACAGGGGGACACAGGGCAGTAGCAGAGAGGGCCTGGCTGCTGGAGGCTGAGGGGCAGGTAGAACAGGAATGGGGCAGAGGGTGGTGGCCCTGGGGCCCAGGCCTGAAGGGCAGAGATTGGGTGTGTGTGGTGAGGATTTGCTTTTAGTAGAGGAGGGTCACTAAGGACAGAGAAAAGAGGGGCTGTTGGGACCTTGTGAACACACAGGTGCTCAGTGATGACCACGACACAGGGAGGCTGGGACACTCTGTAGAAATGGCAAAGTGCTTATGGGAAATCATTTGGCAATGGAGATGAACCATTGCTGGTACCCATTGACTCAGTAAAGTGAGTTTCAGGAATTTAGCCTAAGGACAAATGAAAGAAAAGGCAAACATACAAAATATGCTCGTGGCACATTATTCCCCATATTATTTTTAAAAAGCACATGTGGCTAATGGTATGGAAACTAGTTAAGTAAATTATAGAACATATGCTCAATGAATGGACTATTATGCGGTCATTAAAATTATAATTATGAAGCTTATAGCTATGCAGAAACATGGTTATGATAGTAAATGGAAGATTAGTTTTAAAAGTGTATGTATACTCGAATTGCAACTGTGTTGAAATATGCTTTGAGGTGGGACTGAAGAGGAAGGCTAACTTGACAGCAACGCTTCTTTCTTGGCTAGTCACCGGCCCCTGCCCAAGAATGCCTGTGTATATGTAGCCTCTGCAAAGAGGTCATTCTTCCGGAGTCCAGAGGGGCCGCCTGATCTTCTGAGAACTCAGGAAGAGCTGTCCCAGCCATGAGCCCCTGCGGGAACCTGCTGGGGGGCAAGTGGCCTGGAGTCCTCACTCTCCTCCAGCTGCTCCGGAGGGAGAGGTGAGCGTGAGCAGGCAGCCCGCAGCCAGAGGTGCCGGGAGCCCTGGGCCCCGGGCCTGTCATGGTGGCCGTCTGCAGCCAGCTTGAGGCACTCCCGGATGGGTTTGCAGCTGAGCCTATTTGTCTGGCGTGGGAAGAAGATGGGGAGTTACTTATCAGTCCCTGCTTACGTCACCTCCAGAGACCCCTTTCGGTGTTCAGAATGCCAGGATTCCCTCACCAACTGGTACTACGAGAAGGATGGGAAGCTCTACTGCCACGAGGACTACTGGGGAAAGTTTGGGGAGTTCTGCCATGGGTGCTCCTTGCTGATGACAGGGCCCGTCATGGTGGCCGGGGAGTTCAAGTACCACCCAGAATGCTTTGTCTGTATGAGCTGCAGGGCGATCATTGAAGATGGGGATGCTTATGCCCTGGTACAGCACGCTACCCTCTACTGTGGGAAGTGCCACAATGAGGTGGTACTGGCACCCATGTTTGAGAGGCTATCTATGGAGCCTGCTCAGGACCAGTTGCCCTACCCTGTCACACTCATCTCCTTGCCAGCCACCACTGAAAGCACTCAGGGCTTCACCATGTCTGTGGAGAGTACCTGCTCCAACTACGCCACCACTGTGCAAGTAAAAGAGGTCAACAGGATGCACATCAGTCCCAACAACCGCAAGGCCATCCACCCTGGGGACCGCATCCTAGAGATCAACGGGACCCCCGTCCGTACACTCCGACTAGAGGAGGTGGAGGATGCCATTAACCAGACGAGCCGGACGCTTCAGCTATTGATTGAACATGACCCTGTCTCTCAGCATCTGGACCAGTTGTGGCTAGATGCCCAGCTTTCTCCCCACATGCAGAATGCTGGACACTCCCACACCCTCAGAACCCTGGATACCAAGGAGAATCTGGAGGGGACCCTGAGGAGACGCTCCCTGAGGTGCAGTAACAGCATCTCTAAGTCCCCTGGCCCCAGCTCCCCAAAGGAGCCCCTGCTGCTCCGCCGTGACATCAGCCGCTCAGAATCCCTTCGTTGTTCCAGCAGCTACTCACAGCAGATCTTCCGGCCCTGTGACCTAATCCATGGAGAGGTCCTTGGGAAGGGCTTCTTTGGGCAGGCCATCAAGGTGACACATAAAGCAACAGGCAAAGTGATGGTCATGAAGGAGTTAATTCGATGTGATGAGAAGACCCAGAAGACTTTTCTAACAGAGGTGAAAGTGATGCGCAGCCTGGACCATCCCAATGTGCTCAAGTTCATTGGCGTACTATACAAGGACAAGAAGCTGAACTTGCTGACGGAGTACATTGAGGGGGGCACGCTGAAGGACTTTCTGCACAGTGTGGACCCATTCCCCTGGCAGCAGAAGGTCAGATTTGCCAAAGGTATCGCTTCTGGAATGGCCTATTTACACTCCATGTGCATCATCCACCAGGATCTGAACTCACACAACTGCCTCATTAAGTTGGACAAGACTGTGGTGGTGGCAGACTTTGGGCTGTCACAGCTCATAGTGGAAGAGAGGAAAAGGCCGCCACTGGAAAAGGCCACCACCGAGAAACGTACCTTGCGTAAGAATGACCGCAAGAAGCGCTACACAGTGGTGGGAAACCCCTACTGGCTGGCCCCTGAGATGCTGAATGGAAAGAGCTACGATGAGGCGGTGGATGTTTTCTCTTTTGGGATCGTTCTCTGTGAGATCATTGGGCAGGTGTATGCAGATCCTGATTGCCTACCCCGAACACTGGACTTTGGCCTCAACGTGAAGCTTTTCTGGGAGAAGTTTGTCCCCACAGACTGCCCCCCAGCCTTCTTCCCCCTGGCCACCATCTGCTGCTGGTCTGCTGGAGCCTGAGAGCAGACCAGCATTCTCAAAACTGGAGGACTCCTTTGAGGCCCTCTCCCTGTACCTGGGGGAGCTGGCCATCCCACTGCCTGCAGAGCTGGAGGAGTTGGACCACACTGTGAGCATGCAGTATGGCCTCACCCGGGACTCACCTCCCTAGCCCTGGCCCAGCCCCCTGCAGGGGGGGTGTTCCACAACCAGCATTGCCCCTCTGCGCCCCATCCCTGCTGTGAGCAGGGCTGTCTGGGCTTCCTGTGGATTGATGGCTTGTTTTGAAGCAGAATAAGCCATCCCTACTACCTCTCCAGGAGGTGAGCAGGTGCAGCACCAGGGAAACATATCTCCACAGTTTTGGGGGCCTGGTTACCGTCTGTAAATCTAACACTCGCCTGAAAGCTGTGAAGAAGATTAAAAAAAAAAACCTGGCCTTAGGGCCGGGAGGAATCTTACTTGGATCCACTGCGCTGTTGCTTACACTAATCAGCATAACCTGGGCCTGCAGGGCAGGATCCCAGGCTAACCCTGCCTGTGAGCTCTGAAGTCTCTAGTCCAGCTGGGTACATAAGGACATCAAGTGAGAATGTGAACAAGAAAAAAACTGATGGCCAGATGGCACTCAGTGTGACATGACAGTGGTGCTCCCCCTTCCATCACAGCCAGATCCTGAGCAGAGATTGAGGGAATAGGTTTTGAAGAGTCCCTTAGTCCATATTGGTGGAACAGCCAAGAGTCAGGAAAAGGGCTGGCTTCTGTTCACTTGCTAGGGGCTCTAGCCAGCCCAGGGACCACATCAATGTGAAGGAAGCTTCTACCTCATGTTCTCCAACTTACTATTGGAGATTGGCGAAGAACTTCTGGGCACCATCCTTTCTGCAACAGTCACCCACCAGCACAGGAAGAGGCTGGGGGCTAGAAGGAAAGAGGCTCTGCCCTCTAGACGTCCCATAACCTGGCTGTTACTCATATCCTGGTGGGCTCCTAAGATATTTGCCTAAAGGTAGATGGGTTCTGGAGGATAGTATGGCTTGTCACAGTCCTAGGGTCTGAGACCAGGGGAGTGGGCGTCTCAGCATTCTCTCAGCCTTGGCCTTGTGGCACCCATTTCTTACCCTTCAACATACCTGTTCAGGCAGCAACTTGGGCTGGGAAGAGGTGGTGGCAGAATCCCAGAGCTGAGATGCCGAGAGAAAAAGCTCCCTGGGCTGGGCCATCTGGCTTCTACCTCCCTTGTTTGGCCCAGCTCTTAGCTCCTGGCAGCAGCCTCATGAGCCACAGCATTGGGCACCCTCTATCTTGGCTCCCAGAGCACCAGGGATTCTTCAGCACAACTAGATTTGCCTCCTAAGTGTTTGTGAGCTTACACCATATTTAACAAATTAGGAATGGGTTTAGGGTATTAATGCAACGTGTGGTGGTTGTATTGGGGTAGAGGCAGTGATCCAGGAGAGTGGTTGCTGTTGATATTATCTTGTTATATCAATTGGGTGATATATGAAATATTGTATATAGATCTGTTGAGTTGTGGAATCAGATGTCATCTCTCATCAGAGTTTACTTGCTGCATAGACTGTACTTCTGTGTGAAGTTTGCAAATTTGCTGTAGGGTTAAGCCCTGGACTCCCAGTAGCAGCAGCACAGTTCAGCATCAGCATCGTGTGGCTGGCTGTACCTCAACTGTCCCCAGCAAGTGTGGGAGTGGTGGGCCTGAACTGGGCCATTGAGCAGACTAAATAAATTAAGCAGTTAACGTAACTGACAAAAAAAAAAAGAAATATGCTTTGAAGTGCAAGTATGCTACAAGAGAATCTCTGAACCAATACTAGCTGTCAGCTGGGGATAGTGGTAAGGTTATGGATGATTTTTTTTTTTCTTTCTCCATTTGGAAAGCTCATTTTGAATATTGCAATTCTGGTTAGAAGAACAATGTAGTCTTGAATCTTATCAGTTATCACCTTATTTAAAACAGAATATCACTGCATTTTCCCCTCTATACCTGAGAGTACCACGGTCTAATAAGATGGATTTTGTGCAGTGTAGCAATTCCATTAGAATCTTCTCACCTTCAATGTTGAGAATGATTGTTGAAAGTAATGGGTGTCTTCACTTTGCAGTTAACAGCTTACTTGGATGCTTTTGATAGAAAAAATATTGGCTAAATCTTAACATCATTCCCAGCCCAGGCATCATTGGCCAGACAGGCTGTGGGTGGGAGGTAAGGGCAGGAAGAGATGTTCTTGTTAGTCCTGGGCTCAGCAGAGGGGCACATAGCTCTCGTCTTACTGGGCAAGTCCCTGGAGGAGCCCACCAGTGTGTTGCCACATGACCTCCACATCCCTTTACCCATCTCCGGATGGACTGCAGTCCCAAGCGTCATGTTCTCGAGTCTCAGTCTCCATCTATTTTGCCTTAAATTCTCTCTGTTTTACTCTTTTTGTGCTACACTAACATTTGGAGAGCTTATAAATAGTTCCAAACATTGCTACCAATAGGCATTTTGAAGTGGTGCCTTGAAGTCACATCTAGCCGTTCTAGATTGGGGACAGGGCAGCTTGAGGTGGGGCAGGTTGCACATGGGCCCTCCATCTGCAAGAATTTCCTTTCGTTAGAAGAGACGCCAAGCACCCTAGCTCTGGTTTCTAGTCTTGTCTAATAATTTACTTCTTTCATTGAATGGAATCAATTTGATGGGTAAGATAATTGTAGGTTCAAATGTAAGCATAAGAAAAATAAATCAGAATTTAGAGATTCATCTGCAATAGATGAATTTAAAAAGATAATTAATACACCTGATGTTTTCAAGAGGCATTAAAATGCGCATGAATCACCCAGATTAAATTCAGGAAGGGGGAAGGAATCTCACCCTGCTTCCTCCTGCCTCTGGGCATTCTGCTGCTTATTCTGTTGTCAACTGCTCCATCTTGTGGTTAAACACAGGTACTAATGCCTAGCGATCGGCATGCTCTTACTTTTCACAGGGAAAAATCACTGTATTTTCTCTTCTTGAAAATCATGAATGAGCTTTTAAAAATTCCAATCACACCTAAAGAAAGAAAGAAGAAAGTAAAAATTGTCCATGATCTCATTGTCTAGCGATAGCTGCACACTTCAAAGGTCAAATACAGGCATCTACTATGCAGTAACGTGCATACTCTTTCAGATAAGAGGAATAGCTATGGTGTGCCTTTTTTCACTTCAGATGAATCATGGTTTCAAAACAATTCAGGAATGAGAGCTGGTCACCACTGGCTCAAATCAGCAGGTTGAACTTTCTAGTTGCTATGATATTTTCACAGCAGTTAGGGTAACCACAGCCTTCTCAGGTCTGGGCTTCCTGGTCTGTGAAAGGGGGGTGGGGGCAGATGGCAGAGGTCACATAGCTGTGGGGCCTTTAATCCTGCCCCAGACCCCCTGGCTTCAACGTGCCCCTCCCTGGTCTTACACTGCTTAGGTTGCAGGCCTGGGGAGCATTTGGCTTGTGACAGTGGGATTAAATGCTCCCTAAAAAATGAAACATTTCGTGATGCTGTTTCTAGCCTGAGAATGCTTCACCAGCCAGAGCAGTGGTTCTCAAAGTGGGGTCCCTGGACCAGCAGCATCCACCTCAACTGGGACCTGGTTAGAAAAGTGGGTGCTTGGGCCTTCCCTTGGTTATCTCAGGGTGGGGGGCAGCCGTGTGTCTCAAACCCTCAGGTGACTCCAGGACTTTGCTTACTTTTGAGAGCCACCAACAGAGAACATCAGGAGGGCAAAGTCCCAGTCTTTGCCAGTCACATGTCTTTCATCCTCTCATTACTAATTTTCCCAGTCCTCCCTCCATACCCCTTGGGCTGTTGTAGTCTAGCCGATCATGGTACAGGTTATAATAGCCACCAAATGGGCAGTTGCCAGCAATCTTGATCAAGTAACAGGATGGAGATAACATACACTTTAATAAACCAAGAATCACTTTCATTTCATTTTGGAATTGGCTTTCAAACTGACAGAGTCAGACCCCTTCCCTGCCCCCGTCCCGCCCCATGCAAGCACAGTGGTCCAGGCCACGACCATCTGTCACCTGACCCGATGCAGCAGCCTCCTACCCAGCCTCGTTGGTCCCATCTCAACCCTAGTAGTTATCTCTGCTCAGAGTGCTCCCATGAGACCCCTCATCCTGAGACACACCACTGCCTGCAATAACAGTGAAGGTCCTCCAGTTTGCCCTCAGCCTCTCAGATGTCATTTCCTACTATTCCTCCTTCTCCCTCTGCCCTACACATTTGCCCCTGCCTCTTCCTTGTTCTACCACAGGGCCTTTGCATCACTAAGCCCTTTGCCAATGCCCTCTGGCCCAGGTGTCTGCAGTGCTCAACCATCGAGGCAGTGAGGTCTGCGTCCCATTTAAGTTGTATCTCTCCACCCCCACCCTTTGCTGCTTCACAGCACTGCCTACCAGGTGGAACTCCCAGTATGTGACTTAGTTTAATGTTTGCCTCCCTGGCTGGAATGTGAGCCCCGTGAGGTCTGGACTTCTGTCCTGCTCTCCTGAACATCCTCAACACCTACCATAGGGCTGCAGAGAATAGTGACTCGTAAATATTTGCTAGAAAAAGACAGATGCTTATTAAGGGACCATGCACCCTGATGTGGAAGGAGGCCCTGTCAGGGGTCCTCAAACTGCGGCCCACGGGCCACATGAGGCGGTGTGATTGTATTTGTTCCCATTTTTTTTTTTTACTTCAAAATAAGATATGTGCAGTGTGCATAGGAATTTGTTCATAGTTTGTTTGTTTGTTTGTTTTTTAACTATAGTCTGCCCCTCCAATGGTCTGAGGGACAGTGAACTGGCCCCTGTTTAAAAAGTTTGAGGACCTCTGCCGGATGGTTCTCACCCTGCCACACTACCTGTGAGTGACCAAACCACTGAGAATGGGCCCTGGAGAGGCTCCTGCAGCCCTGCTCCACCCTCCTGGACCTGGTGGCTACCTTGGGTCCAGCAGGGCTCTTTCCTGCCTAGTGGAGCTTGGGTTCTGAACCCCCTCCTTCCCCCTCTCCTACCCCCCTCCCCCCCCCGCCCAGTACAAAGGTCCAGGCTGCCATGCCTAGCAGACACATCTGTGAACAAGGCCCAAGACTGGCCAGAGAGATGCATAGGCAAAGACAAGTTTGTATTGGGTTTGTATTTGGAACATCTCTCGGCCCCCCTGCCAGGCACTCTGACTTCTCTCACTAGCCTGATCTCATTCCTTTTGTAATGGCTGAAACACAAAACCACCAGTCTCCATCCTCTGGTATAAAAGTAACAACAATCTGTACCTGACAAACATCTGTATTACTTGTCCATGGCTGATGAAAGAAATTACCACAAACGCAGGGGCTGGGAAGCAACACAAATGTATTATCTTATGGCACTGTGAACTTAGCCTCGCTGGGCTAAAAGCAAGGTGTGAGAGGCCATGCTTTCCTTCTGGAAGCTCATAGCATCCAAAGATTTCCTTCGGGGGGCTCCAAGCACCTTAATATGGTGACTAGGGATTCATTTTAATGGTTAGGTCAAAACCATTGAAGAGCCTGAAGTAGACTCATGGCTAAATTTTTTTAATTTGATTTTTCCATTTTAAAGGGAATAAACAGATTCATGGAGCCACAAGCAAATTATTGTTATTCTGTTTATTGTACACACAAGTTAACGGAAAAGCCTCAGATCAACGTGAAAGACTTCAGGGCTCTAATGTAACAGGTCACAGCCGTACACCAGGTTGTGCTAGAATTACCCTGTGCTTCATCGTGAGCCGCTCTTGTCTGGTTACCCCCTGGGTCCCACAGGCCTGGAGCCACACTCCCTGCATAGCAAGGCCTCAAGACTTCCATTTTCATGGGGCCTTGAAGGCTCCATTTTGTGCGGGCAGCTAAGTTTGCAAGTTCAAGATTGGCTTTTGCATTTTGGGTGGCCTGTTACGGGTTTGCAGATTCTCCCACCACATTCTCTGAGACCCAAGAAATCTGAGACAGGGTGATCTCTCAGAAGCAGTAAGGGCAGGACTGCACAGGTGGGCTGCCCCCTTACCCAGCAGCCACCCTTTTCCCCTCCAGGTCTGCGTGCTGGGGGCAGGCTGAGAGAGCCAGTGGAGGCAGAGCCCTCAGATGGGGGGACCGCACCATTGCATGCCATGAGATCGTACCTGGGGCTGAGGTTCAGCAAAGTTACGCACAAAGATAAAAATTAATACACTGTGCTTTTTAAGGAAGTGAGTATTTTAAAGTCAGGGTGAGAGAAATCAGAAATTAAATAAGTTGTGATAAAATTTGACTATACAATTTTGACTGCATCCTACCCTAGGAGTGAGCCGAATGGGAGATTTTACCCCGGTGCTGTGCAGAACCCCTAGATGGACGTTTAGGGGACCATGAGCCCGTGGACGTGACTTCACAGTCTTGCTCAGATAAGCCATTTTCCAGGGTGAAGGGCCTTTGCTTTCATCTGATTTCATTACTGCAACATGGCTTAATGGAATGTGGGGTTGTTGAAAGACAAAAGTGCTGACAGGGAGCACGATGGCCTGCAGCTTGGGTGGTCTTAGTTTGTGAAGATGTCTGTGGAGAAAGGCCCCCTAACCTGCATGCTGGGCCACAGCCACCTCACCCAAGACATGCTGTGTGAGAGGGGCAGGGGACAGGACCTGCAGGCCCCAGGCAGAGACGAGGTCAGTGGGAAACCAGACAAGCTGGCGAGCTAACCAGTTTCCACGTGGAGAAATAACCATGATGCGGACGAGACCCAGTAAGAGATCAGGGTTAATACTGTTTTCTGATTGGTTCTTACGAGGAAAAGGCCCAGGAAGAGCCGAAGCAGGAGCCCTTGGAAAGAGTCAAGGTAAGCACCAATGTCACTCTCCTGTGGGTCAGGTTCCTTTCCCTGGAGGCAGTTTTGGCCAATGCTGGGCACACAATTTACCTGTGGCCCACCCTGTGTCAGAAACTCACTGGTCTTGCACTTACAACCCTGGGTGGTCCACAGAAACTTGAGAGAAGGGATTTTTGTCCCTATTTTTGACAGGGAAGTGAAGGCTGCGCAGGCTCAGGGAGTTGTGTCCTGGCACCTGTGATGAGCGTGGGCCCTGCGAGGTTGTCACCTACTCCCAGACCACAGGTGAGGCTGTGCCCCCACCACACGGGGACCACCCCTCGGCCTGAGTGATTACGCTGCACTCGCAGCACCTCACAGCCAGAACTTAATTGCCTGCTAATTGTTTTCTCTGTGTTTGTTGCTTTCTCTAATTAGACTCCAAGCTCTGAGGACAAAAACTCTTTTTCTTTTTTGTAACCTCTTACTCTTTGGCCCAAAGGAGTTACTGGTAAATATGGATTGACTGATAGAAGAATCCAGACTGCTCAAGGCAGCTGGACGGGCAGATCTCCCAATTCTAAATTACTGGAATGTTTTTACGAGGTATCTGTCATGAGGTTGTCCTTCAACTATTAGGCAAATACTTATTTTCTGTGCTTTCTGTGTACTAGGCCCTGGGGATGAAGAGCAGAGCACTGTCCCCGCCTTTGTCGAGCTCCCAGTCTGAGTAGAGAACACAGAAGTGACTGTCTGGTGGGACGAGCGTCCAGATAGTGTTTGTGACAGGTGCTGCGGGTGCAGGGCAGGGGGAGGGAAGAATGGGGCCAGGACTGCCTACGGGAGGACGGAGAGCATGGTCTGGTGCAGTCGGAGCCCTTAGAAGAGGCAAAATTTAGCCACCCCCTACTGGGTGGGTAAGGATAGGTTACCTAGTGTTCGTACAATGCTGAGGGGCTGTCACAGTTAGCCCGTCAGACAGGGCCATTATAAGGACAACACGTGGCCAGATGACCGGGTGAGGGGTAGGAACAGCTCCGAAATGCCAGAGTAAGTGACTGTGCCACAGTATGACCCCACCCAGTTCCCCCTCTGACTCCCAAGAGTCCATGTCCTGATTTGAATAAGACATCACACATGGTTACTCTGGCCTTTGAAGGTCTGTGAAACATTGAAATGGTTGTCAAAGTGCTCTGTGCATGTGTTTTGTTTCTGGGCCATTGCTCTCGGAAGATGCCCAAAGGGGTCCAGCCCTACTGCCTTACAGAGTCTTTTCTTTTCCGTAGGAGTCTGGCCTTGTGTGCAGCACAGTGCCTGCAGGGTGTGGGAGCAGCCTGCAAGGCCCCGGCACAGAGGCTTGGTGGTGATCTTTATCCAAAGCTGGGATGTGGGCACGAGCATCCACTATGTTATACCTCCCAGAGGTGACTCATGTGCTTCTTATGACGGACAGTTGTATGATGCAAGCAAATAAGAAACCACCCAAGGCAGCACATTGGTGGTTTGTAACTCAGGTGCTGGAGTTCCTGTGTGCCTCTGGACAGGCTGGCCTCCTTCAGCCTCCAAGGCTCGTTCGTGAAGTGGGGAGAATAGCGAATTCTCCAAGGATTTCAAGGTAAAATCCACGTGAGTCACTTAGCCCATAAGAAGAGCTGTATAAATGTTAGTTTTCAAAACATTCCCTTCTCAATATTGTTATGTGGTTACGTATCAGTGCACAGTGATCCAAGAGTTCGTAAGAGGGAAGGAGAGGGGTGACGGTTCACATATAAGTAAGCGGTTGCCTTGAAAATGACAAAGTCATTTGGCACGGTTTTCCTCTGTTTTTAGCATGAAGCTCATTGACCCGACTACTCAGAGGCAACAGAAACATGATGGTGTAGATGTTGGAGCAATTTGACGTTCGAGTCAAGGTGTTTCCATTGCCAGTCTAAATACGGAGGCTGGTCTGCATTCAGGCAACCCCGCGGATGTGGGGTGTGTTCAGCTTCTCCATGGTTCAGAGCCACCTATATGGTGGCTCCCTCAAAGAACTCCCAAAGATTTGTAAGGAAGGATTTGTGTGCTGTATTTTGCAAATATTGAAGTTTAATAGGCTGTAACACAGTCTCCAAAATTAAGAGGCAAGCAACAATAATAATCTCAACAAAAACGATTGTCACATTGTCTGGTGGACAGCTTTGTAGGCTACACAAAGTTTTCTTCTTATTTTCAGTCTTTGGTTAAAACACTTCTTACACAATGAACCCATTAAAATTCAAAGTAATCTTTAACCACTAAGCTGAAATAACTACTGAACTTCATACAAAAGCAAAATCTTAACAAAGGATTTTTTTCTTTCATTTCACACAAAATATAAATTACCCCTGAGGTACAAAATATATGAAAAAAATATTTTAAAAGGGAAATTCAGCTTGTCAACAGCTAGCTAAGTTCCTTCTAGGAAATTTTTCAAAAAGGAGGAGAGAAGACCCTGTTTTTAGAGTGATAAATCTGTATTATTAATACCATTTGTTAAATCATTGCTACTTAAGCCTTAACAAGTTAGGATAACTTTTGGAACTCCTGTGAGAACTCTTCAGGAGAACATCAAATTTCTTCCTTTTTCATTTTCCCAGGATTTGATTGTACTTCTCGCCCAAAGATTGAAAGCTGTCGGTGGAGCTGGCCTCAGTGAGGTCTTTGCCTCCGCCTGGGGAATGGAAGATGGATCAGAGCAAATGGCCTGATGCTTTCACACTTTCTTACCTGTCAAGGGCAGCAGGGTTGGTGGGATTCGGATTTGATGTGAGGAAACTGAGCCCGGCAGGGGGCACCGTGACTTGCCAGGTCTCACGCTGGTGCCTCCTCCAGATCTGGATCCTCATCTCCCTGTGGCCCTGACTCTATTGTCACTGGTTTCCCTTCCTCCTGTCACTCCTCCTTCCTTTGGTCTTTAAACTTGAAAGGTGTTTCTCCAGAGCTGAGCTTGGTAGGTTCCTCCTTGCTGACTCCAGCCCTCGTTCCCAATCCCCGTTCTACATGACAGCCTCCCAGATCCATCAGTGACTTGACCTGTGCTCTGAGTCACAGCCCTGTCTCCAGCTGTGTGCCACACTATTCCACGTAGGTGGCCCTAACACCTGAAACTCAAGAAATCCAAGTGGACCCTGAGCGGCACCGTGTGCTCATTCTTTTGCATTCCTGGCAGCCTGCTCCGTCTCGCATTTCACACCTGCCCCTGCAGGTCAGTCCCCACCACACCGTGTCCAGGGGAGCTGACATCACCTCTCCCCACACCCCTTTCTGTTCTCCACAGTGTGCCTGTTCATGTCACAACAGTCTCTCCAACAGGCTTCCTCCTGACCCCCTGCTCCCGCAGGGGCCAGGAGATGTTTCTGAAGCAGACGTTTGTGAAGCCTTTGCCCCGGAGCTCTGGGTTCTTGGACATGCCTCACAAAAAGGTGGGACCTAACAAAGGCCGAGTGTTTTTGTTACATTATGTACAGTGACCCCACTTAACATTTGTTTAAAAAGGGTCCTGTTGATAAAGCTTGAAACCGTCATTCTGATCTCAACTGTTACTGCAGTTCTAACAAAGGAGGGAAAAAAAGGTTTAGTGATTCCCCATTGGCCTTCCATGCCCTCCACAAGCCCACCTCAGCCTCATTCCCAGCCAGTCCTGTTACCCACAGGGGTGAGCTCTGTGCCCAGTGCTGTGCTGTTCTTCCTCCTGCCTCCCTGCCCGGGCCTCCATCTCAGCTCCCAGGGCCTCTTCATCAAAGTGGTAGCATATATTCTTCAGCCCCCTGCTGGGTTTTCTGTGACAGCATGCAGAAGCAGCTGGTGTGGGAGCAGAAAGCATCCTCTGCAGTCAGCTCGGCACTGGCTCCGAGGGCAGTGGCACGGTAGAGCTCAGCTAGCTGCATGGGCGAAATGCCCACACAGCCCCACCATCCACGCTGCAGGGAGAAACCACTGGTTGCTTTTCCCTTGTCAAAGTGGTAAAAAGCACACCTCAACAGACAACAGGCTAAATCAGTGCTAGCAACCCAAACCTGATGGTGTGATCTCACTACAGAATGACACAGAATCATGTTATTTTACTTGATAAGGATTTAATATACATGTCTCAGTATATGCAAGACTTTTAAAAAACAGAATTCATTTTGAAATTAGCGATATACAATTTCTGCATAAAAGAAAATTGAGCATTGAGGGTCTAATTCTTGAAGCAGTATCTTAATTAAACTTTTAACAATTGCACTGAAATGGGTTTTAGTATACCCTTGTCACCAATTGTCCTTTCCCCACGTCAAAAACCTACTGCAAAATTGCACTAAAATGAAAATGCCCATGTTTCTTCACGTAAAGGACTTTAGGAGTCAGTCCTGCAGCAAACTCAATTTAACACTTACCTAAGACTGAGGATAGCTCCTGACCAAACAGCTATGTGTGACCTTTCAGGTCTTTGTCAGTGACAGAGACTGTGCCTGGTGGGCCTCACCGGGGCCAAACTGCTCTTCCCACACCTGACTGGTGCAGCGAGTCCATGCTGGGCTCCGGGGGCTGCAGTCAGGGACTCAGCCCACCGCCTGCTGCCCACGCTCTTCCAAAGTGTCTCTGCACTCCTGGCAGGTGCCTTTTCCAGAGGCCTCCATATCTGTTCCCCTTGGCCAAGTCCTTCCTCAGGCACCTCAGCTGAGATCCTCTAGGGAAGGGGCAGCTTAAAGACACCTTTCTCCATATCTGTGCTGATCCAAAATGAAATCCAAAATTGATCAAATAAACTGTGGCACATGTACAATATAGCCCTGAAAAAGGAAACTCTGACAATTGCCTCAATGTGGGTGAACTTGGAGAACACGACACTAAGTGAAATAAGCCAGGCACAGAAAGACAAATAACACATGATTTCAACAAGCTGTGGGGTTTTAAAACAGCAAACTCACAGACAATAGAATGGTGGTTACTGGGTGGGGGGGTTGGGCTAGGGGAAGTGAGATGGTCACAACATAAGAAGTTGCACTTACATAGGATGAGTAAGTCTAGAGATCTAATGAGTAGCCTGTGAAATATATTGATTGTATTGTACACTGGGAATTTGCTGAGAGAACACTTTGGTGCTTTTCCACACACATAGAGGCATCTGTGGCACATGATAACTAGGTAACATGACAAATATGTTAATTTATTTGACTGTAGTAATCACTTCACACTCTGTGTATCAAAATATACTGTTGACTAGCCTGAGCAAGGGCAAGACCCCACCTCTACTAAAAATAGAAAAATTAGCTGGGTGTTGTGGTGGGCGCCTGAAGTCCCAGCTACTCGGGACACTGAGGCAGGAAGATCACTTGAGCCCAGGAGCTAGGCTGATGCCACAGCACTCTAACCTGGGGCAACAGAAGGCAAAAAAATCTTGTTATACACCTTAAATATATCAAATAAAACAATTTTTTTTAAAGGATCCAAACAGGGGCTTGGGCACTGCCCCCCCGTGTGAGCGTGCCCAACTAAGGCAGTGAGCAGTCACAGCCCAGCAACATCTGTCTGCACCAGCCACTCCCAGCTCTAGCAGCTCAGCTTCCTCCCACTCGGCTGAGCCTCTGACACAGATGCACACTGCACTGGGTTCTTCTGAATAAGCACTCTCACTTCTTACTCTGAAAAAGATGTTGTGGGTAAACAACAGAATCAAGAGAAATGAGTTCTAGTCTAGCTGGAGCATTAAATTAGCAGGATTCTGGTTCAGGTTGCTTTGCATAATCTTTGGAGCTTAGTCTTCTCATATGCAAAAGGAGGTAACTCCACTATAATTTGCTGAATGTTCCTCATATCTCTAATATGCCACGGTTCTATGAATTATGCTCCTAAAACTATCTAAACCATCTTCTGAAAAGGTTTGAAAAATAAAGCAGCAGGACTGGGTGCAGTGGCTCTTGCCTGTAATCTTAGCACTCTGGGAGGCCGAGGCAGATGGATTGCCTGAGCTCAGGAGTTGGAGTCCAGCCTGAACAAGAGTGAGACCTTATCTCTAAAATTAGCTGGGTGTTACAGCAGGCGCCTGTACTCCCAATGCCTCGGGAGGCTGAGGCAAGAGGATTGCTTGAGCCCAAGAGTTTGAGGTTGTTATGAGCTATGACATCAAGCTCAACAAAGTGAGACTATCTCAAAAGAAAACGAAAAAATAAATAGGGCGGTGCCTGTGGCTCAGTGAGTAGGGCACTGGCCCCATATATGGAGGGTGGCAGGTTCGAATCCAGCCCCAGCCAAACTGCAATTAAAAAAATAGCTGGGCATTGTGGTGGGCGCCTGTGGTTCCAGCTACTTGGGAGGCTGAGGCAAGAGGATCGCCTAAGTCCAAGAGCTGGAGGTTTCTGTGAGCCATGATAGCACGGCATTCTACCAAGGATGACAAAATAAATAAATAAATAAAAATAAAAAGTAAAACAGCAGAATAAAGAATAAAGTTAATTTTTTTTTTGGCTTATAAATTGTGCTTTGGTGTTTACAATCAGATATAATGCAGTGAGATACAAGTATAAACTTTCATTGTGCAGCTAGAAAATATATAGTACATTTGTCCAGATTTAGCCCAATAGCTTATTCCCTTACAAAGAAAGAGTCTGAAATTTTCTCCACATTTTTAAAATGGATATTTATTCATGGAGTATTAAGTACAATTTTGTTACGTGGATGCAGGGCATGTGGTGCAGTCGGGACCTTCAGTGCATCCACTGCTGAGAGGGCACACTGCACCCACCTGCCACTATCCCCACTCTCACCTCTCTGAGTTTTCAGTGTCCAACATTCCATACTCCGCTTCCATGTGTACATGTTTCTTTTTTCATTTTTGAAAGGTCACTTTTACAAAGCAGCATTTAAAAATAAATCTTCTCACAACCCCAAACAATCTCTGACAGTGCTCCCCTCACATCGGTCAGCCACTTTTTCACTGCATGTCTGTCACAGGCCAGGCACACACACAGCTCTTCCCTCTTCCTGTGAAAGCACCCTCAGCGCTTCTTCCAGGTAAACTTTCTACGGGCTCCCTCCTGGCCTGGCTTCTTCCGTTCTCTGACTCGGGGGTCAGTAGTCAGCAGTCCAGCTGGGGCAGGGAAAGAGAAGCTGTTAGGAATGATGGAAAATGCATGCTGCCAAGCAGAAAAGCAGGTAAAGCTCATGAACTTATTATAGGTGCTGTTGTCAGAGAAAAAAAACTGGAAGAAAGCAAGCAGATCTACTGTAATTTACCAGCCTGGGGTAAATCTTGGGACAGCAGTTTACTTCCACTGTCTTAGGATATTTTTCCAACTTCTGAGACAAGTACCAGTGACAACCACTGAATCTGTTTTCCTTACCCTGTAGGAGTATGACTCCTTTTTGGTTTTTAAACTTGTTCAGCTTAAGAGCAAGCTGCTCTAGTGTGGGTAGTCACTATTCACTGGTTAAAAAAACTCACTCTGCATCCTTATTATTGCAGAGATGAGAGTTTTAATGGAGACGAGAAGATGAAAACTTACTATAGGATGCAGGAAGAGGAGGTACAGACCCTGTATGTTAAGTGTACACACACATGCACACACACACAAATGTGACTTGTCAGACATATGTGAGAAAAGAAACTTTAATTATTCTAATTTGTATAACAATACTATTCCTTGGTATTTTGTTTCAGAATTTAAAAAACAAGTTTTAGAGTTATATTCTCAGCATGAGCAGCTTTTTCTAGAACAATGACTTTCAACTGGTGTACCTCTCACACTGTGAAAAAAATATGCATCCATGTAACAAAATTGTACCATATATCTTAGCTATGCTGTGAAAATTTTTAAAGGTCATTAATTAAATTATTTTCAAAAAAAGCTCAATGCACACTAAGTATGTTCTTTTTTTTAACTTAAAAAAAAATCAACATAATTTAATTGTGCTCTGGAAGTTTAACCATAGGTTTAAGTGTGCCATGAGATAAAAAAGCTTAAAAAACACTGATCCAGAATAAAGTCAGTTGAAAGTGGCAATTTCCACTCTCCTAATGGGCAGAAGCAACTGTGTTTCTAGGCAGTGCTGAGTTAAGTAAGATTAGCACACAGTCCACAGGAGAGCACCCCCCAGAGGCTGGAGCCATGGCAGGTTAGTACGGACCACAGACTCCAAGAACACTGCTGACGAGAAACCTCTTAAATTGCTTTTATAAATAAATAAGTAGACCATAGTTTGTCCTTGTCTTTTTACTCTAATGTAGTCCTTCTCTTCACTGTACACAAGGCTAGAGTATTTTACTGGGGGTCATTTAAAGGCCACACAGCAAAGGAAACCTTCAGTCACCTATTATATACCATAAGCTTTTGCACTTACCTAAAGGGCATGCATGGAAGGAAAAAACAGTATTTTGGACAAAATACAGACAAGTCTTGTCTAAATCCTAGTTTAAGTTATAAGTAATAGTGCCTTTTTCCTTTCATATGTGTACAGTAGCTGAATCTAATAGAATTGTTTGGTAAGGTCCTAGAAAATTATTTTAATGACTAGGTATAGCAAATCAAATGGATTTTTTTTTTTTTTTTGTAGAGACAGAGTTTCACTTTATGGCCCTCGGTAGAGTGCCATGGCGTCACACAGCTCACAGCAACCTCCAACTCCTGGGCCTAGGTGATTCTCCTGCCTCAGCCTCCCGAGTAGCTGGGACTACAGGCGCCCGCCACAACGCCCGGCTATTTTTTTGTTGCAGTTTGGCCGGGGCCGGGTTTGAACCCGCCACCCTCGGTATATGGGGCCGGCGCCCTGCTCACTGAGCCACAGGCGCCACCCCAAATGGATTTTTAAAAGGCTAAAAACATTAGTAGTGTAAACCATAGGTAGTGCTTATTCTGAACCTCAGTGGCTCATACTGTGGGGGAGCACACAGACCGTCTTACTTGGCCAGAGAGGAACTTTCGAGCAGAGGTGTTAAGTGATGTGTCCAGGGCCACCCACCTGGGTTGCAGCACACACAGCACTTTCTTCCTTTCATAAGTAGCACAAAGACAATCTTCAACTTCAGTCTGCCTGATTTATTATAAATGTTAAAGCAACGCCCTAATTTAAGAATCAACTGCATGTTCTTTTCCATTCCATGCAGGAACTGCTGTATACACATCCATGTTGTGGTGACCCCCAATCATAAAATTATTTTCATTGCTAAAGTAGCAGCATTAGGAAGGTTGAGAACCATTGAGCTAAGAGCTTTGTTAAGCCAGACAAAAGAGCTTTGTTAAGCCAGACAAAAGGCTAAAAGAAACTTAGCCTGCCCTGACACTGAACATTTTAGCAGGACCCAAATACTCATTGCTGGAAGTGCCCTGCTTTCCTTTTTCTTATTCTAGTTTTCTTTGTAGAAATCAAACCTGAAAAATACTGTTATCGTTCTGTAGTGTGAAAGATGCAGCCAGAACACTGTAAATTCTACTACGTATGTAACTTAGCACTCTCTAAATTCAGGTTAGTTACTGTGCGGCTAGTGTCCAGCAACCACACCTCCCCGCTGCTCATACCTTGTCTCATCCACTCCACCTCATCCTCAGAGACAAAGCTGCACAGGGCTTTGGCCATTGCCAAGCGGATGGCTCCAGCCTGTGCTGACCTCCCACCCCCAGAGACTGTGCAGGTCACGTCGTGTTTTCCAAGTCGGTCAAGGAAGTGAAAAGGGAACATCAGCTGTTCTCTAAAGCATAACACAAGAAAATGCGGTTATATTTACTGTAAAGGTACACGGTTTTATAAAGAGTTGACATTCTGAATATTTATAAAAGCCATATTCTGCATGCCAATGTTATAGTGTTCATACTTCTCAATCCATTAAACCAAGACATAGAAACGCTGATGTTTCTGACATTTGGAACACTTTGTTGAGAGCTGTAAGGTTTCTCTTTTTCTTGGGTATAGCAATAAACATATACAGAGTATAGCAACATACTTGACCTTACTGTTTGTTAATCCCCTTTCTCTCACAAGAACCTCGCCAGGCTTAAAAACAACCTTGTAAAGAAATCTTAAGGTTGGAAAACTCCATTAATCAACTATATCTAACGTCTCTGGATTCAATGATCAGATACAAAATTAACAGATCTTCCCAAACAATTGCCAAATGCCATTTGGATTCACCGAAGAAAGTATGTGGCTGTGAATATACAATGGTCAACTTAAAATAGTTTTTAAGGTCACTAAAACTATGTTCAACATCCTCCCCCCCAACACAAATTCCTATTTAGCTCTCTACGCTGCAGGGTCCTGCTCCCTGCCTGGGGCCAGGTGATACCCTGACGACCTCAGTCGGCCTACTCGCTCAGGGTCAGTAGTGCCCCCGGACCCAGGCAGGTACTGGAGAAGGCACCACAGACACAGCCTGGCCCTGGGCCTTCTTTCACTCAGCTGAATAAGTATTTGTCGAGCACCCATTTTTCACCATTACCTTTGTCAAGCACCTTGATTTTGCCTTAATATCTATCTCTGCTAAACTTTGACTTAGATATTTCATCCCTTGTGGTAGTGTCTCCCTCTAGCTTTTCCTAAGTAAAATAAGAGTTTCCTCCATCCCTTTCCCTGAGAGAATAATAGCAGAATTAGTTTAATTCATCTTAAATAGAGTTAAGAGTAAGCTACTTCTTGACACAGGCACATGTACACAAAAACAAACATACATTTACTAAAATGTTTACTGTGGCCAGAAGCTTATACTGTGTTAGAAGGGGCCTCTTTGCCTTACATAAGTGTTGGGATCAGAACAGTTCGGGCTCTATTAACCTTAAATACCATAACACATTCAGGAAACAGAAGGATTAAGAAAGGAGGACCTCTTCATATAGTAACTGCTGGAAAAAAATGTAAGTGTCTCAAGAAGAGGCCTTTATATAGAGAGAGACTCAGAGAGATTTAAGATGAATATATTTAGAGGATTAGAAGAGCTGTGGTATCTATTTATGATTAATGTCTATTTCTCCATGGGATACAAAGT
This sequence comes from Nycticebus coucang, assembly GCF_027406575.1. NCBI lineage: Eukaryota > Metazoa > Chordata > Mammalia > Primates > Lorisidae > Nycticebus > Nycticebus coucang. The sequence continues at coordinate 99,624,783 of NC_069783.1, read as the reverse complement.
TTAAAAAGTAAAACTGCTGTATTTAGCCCTGGGAACTAAGCAAAGTGTGATGAGCTCTTATCTTAACCCATAAATGCCTGGTCTCTCTGCTTGCTCAGTATAGACACAATCAAGCTTCTCTGAATAGAAAAAACCCAAAATGATAAGGCAGACCTTTACTAATATTTATGATCAGGAAAACAAAAACCACAAGAAATCCACTCATACTTTTCATTACTTAGTAGCTTGAGTCATGAAAGCTAAGGTTAGTTTCTGTGGTAGTGGTTTTGCTTTCTGTACACCCACTTCTAAACCAGAAGGTGGGAACCTACTTTTCTTACACTTTGGCATAGTCTGCATGTTAGAACGTCAGGTATATTTAAGAATACTCAAATTCCAGTAGGATCTGATGAGGAAGTGTCAATTAATGAAGAATTCTAGAGATTTTAAAAAACATCTATAGGCTACATAAAAAAAAAGCAATAGCTTCCATTTAGCTACTTTTACACGTTACACTGGTAAAGAGAAAGAATTGTCCTAACAAATAGAAACAGAAAATTATAAGCCATCTTAATTGATCATGATGTATTACCAAGTGTATTTCATTTAAAAATCAAAATCAAAGCCAACACCAAAAAACGAACCTGTCCTGTGTGACTGGGAAGTACAGCAGATAGTCAATTCCATTCACATTTATTTTCCCACTTCCACGTTCATAAACAATGGCTTCTGCTTTTGCACTCTTTCTTTTACCTTTAAAAATATAAAATTTGTACTAGTAAAAATCTTAAAGACCAGGTTTTTACCTGTCTCTTCTTTTGAGACAGGTAAAACCACCCTAAAATTTGTTTTCCCAGAATATACAACACTCTTCCTAGGAAAGTTCTGTAATTCTCACAAGTCAAACAAAGATAAAACAGGTAAACTATATACCACGACAGACATAATAAAGCTTACTGTGAGACAATTTTGTTCTTCAGTTCCATTTCAGAAACATATAGTGATTTTAAATCGGTTTTAATAACCAACAAAGTAATTCATATTCATTTACTTTACTTGAAAAAAACACACAACCAATTTACATAGTGTTTTTTATAATCGATAAGAATATATCTAATAATATAACCTTTACAAATATATGAATAATATGAAATACAATGGGCAGAAATGAAAGAGGAAAGATCACATTTCTTTGAAAACCCTATAGTCATTAAAAATGACAAAAGAATGATATTAAATTTTTTGAGTTGCAAATGTATCACTTAATAGGTAAATTCTTTTTTTTTTTTTTATTAAATCATAGCTGTGTACATTAACGCGATCATGGGGCACCATGCACTGGTTTTATATATAATTTGATAACAGGTCAATTCTTAAAAGCCAGACTATGTCTAAAAGCCAGAATGTCTCTGAACACACACAAGGAGAATGCGGACTGAGGACCTGATGTTTTCACATGTTCCATCTGACACGCAGATTCATTGAGCATTTTTGTTTTTTGAGATGAAACCTTTATTACATATATTTTATGAATTCTACCAGTTTAAAGTGTGAAAATAAAAACACTTAATATAGGTGTATAAAAATAAGTGTTAATAAGATCGTATGGATATGCACTCTCATCTTTTTCTTGGGACAATTTAAAGTTCAGTTCTCAAAATTTTTCAATGATACCTTAAAAATTAGGAAATCCAATGTGTAGTTAGTAGCACACATAAATAGATAAATAGAAAAACTAAATAGGTACCAGAGAGCAATAGCAAATAAAAATAATTGTAGTTTTTCAATCTTCCCTAAGTTTATTTTCTGACCACGGAATGTCATTACCTTCACTTGTGCTGAAGGCCATTCCCTGCTCGTCATACTGCACGGGTTCAATCAGCTGTTTTTTTGATTGAATAGTTACACTTCTGCGAAACCTCTGTACAAATTCTTCCTCAGCAGCACCACACTGCAATGTCAGTAACTTTTCTAGCAGCTGAATGAAGTGCATATACTGCAAACAATAAAAATTCATTAGAAGACGCAAGTGTAATTGCATTTGCTAAACTTTTTCTATTTTTGCCTACTTGATCTTTCCAATGTTGCTTTTCTTGATGAATTTTGACAGGATGACACTTCCGCATCTTCATGCTGCTTTTAAAACAGCATGCAGATGCGTCACTTTTCCTGTGTATCTTCAGTGCAAAATCTTTTCTTTCAAGAAACAAAGAGATTTATCATTCAAAGAAAAATCAATTTCTGTGTATTATGATTATGAAATTGAGATTTAAATTCATTTTCAAAGAGTATTTAAGATGATCTTCAAGTGTAATTTCCACTTTTATTAAAACTGCATCAAGAGGAACTTTGCAAATAATTTCCAGTAAGTTATGTATAGTAAAATGGAAAGGGTTTGATTTTGAGAAAATGTACCTCTTAAATAATATTTCATAGTACATTTGGCAAATATATCTTTGGCTGTTCAAGCTGTGTTACTTTAATGTTTATGATTTCCTTTAAAACCGAACAATCAAGCTATTTAAAAATTCAAGAGATACTTGACTTAAAGGGCAACCTCTTGAAATAAATTATCCTTGCTCCTCTGTGCATTTTTTTTAATAGTTCTTGAACATGTGATTAGAAAGTAAACAACTTAGAATTAACCCCTTAAAATTAGAAGCCAGAATAATCATTCTAAAGTGTTTATGGAGAAGGAAACAACTAATACTTGAGGTCTTCAGTTAATATGCATTGTGAAACCCAGTTTTCCTTATGTTTTTTTGCTAACCCTAAAAATTATACTCATCTTAGTCGCCACTGCCTTAGTAAAGACCACGCCACTCTCAGTAAAGATCTGACATAAGTAGCTGGAAATATTTAAAATATCAACAATAAGATTAATATCTTAAAAACTGCTTCAAATACAGCTTTCTGTGATATAATAATAAAAGGGAAGGCAATTTTCTAAGGAAGGGTTGAACACGTGGCCACCTACAGTGCTGGGCTAACAGCTCCTTGTGTCCCCTCCAGTCACTTGCTCAGGCGCTCTGCGCTTAGCGATTCTCTCACGGCCACCTCACACACTCTCAGTGATGACTGTTGTATCTACAAAGGGGCCTACAGGTAGGCCGTAGCCTTGCTTGTGAACTAAGTTGGAAACTTAAGAAGCCAATATTCACCACTACCTCCTGCATCTTGATACCAGCAATAAATGCCAGGATTTCTTCTGATACCCACTACCCTAAATACAGAAGATTATCATGTATAATTTGTTTTGTTTTCATAGCTGCATGCCCATATTAAAGTCCCTGGGATATTTCCAAAGTAGGGGGGTAAAAAAAACCCACAACGGGACATGCGTTATAAAGATCACAGAGCAAACAAAATGGCACATTCAGGGAACAAGCAAAGAAATCTCTCAGATAGATGAATGTGCAGCAATACTTAGCAGTTAGGGTTAGAAACTAACTCCAGATCTACCACGAACCAAATGCTTGATACCTTGTTTAAGCAAATAGCAACTTTTCCAAATCATTAATTTCTCTAATATGTTAAATGAGAAAAAAGAGCAACTGACGTGCATGCATCAAAATCTCTATGGTGGCAAGGCACTAATGATGTTAACCACTGCCACAGGAGAAACGTTCCTTCCTGAACATTCGGTGAAATTTATCAAGATTACACTCTAACTTCAAGAGCAATCTGCTTAGAACATCAACATATTTAAAATATCAAATTTCCATTGATAATATTGGGGTATATTAGAACATTTAACAAAGTAAGAACCGAGAGAAGACCTAAAGCAAGGGTTACAAACTTTACTGGGCATGAGAGTCATCTGGAAAGTTGGTTAAAAAGATGGATTCTCCTTTGGAGGCCAAGGTCAGTGGACTGCTTGAGCTCAGTTCAAGATCACCTGAGCAAGAGTGAGACCCTGTCTCTAAAAAACAGTTGGGTGTTTTGGCCACCACCTGTAGTCCCGGCTATTTGGGAAGCTGAAGCAAGAGGATCACTTGAGCTCAAGAATCTGAGATTTCTGTGAGCTATGATACCATAGCACTCAATCCCAGGGCAACTGAGTCAGACTCTCTCATTTAAAAAAAAAAAAAAAAAAGATGGATTTGGGGGAGGCATAAGACACAGAAATTAGTAATGAGCATTCCAAGCAATTCTGATGCAACTGGCTTCCACATCCCAAGATGAAACCACTGACCTTACAGATGGCATACAAGGCAAGGCAGGAAGCAGTGCATAGCATGAAGGTAACCACATGCTGCCTCCCTTTTCCACGTAACCTCTAATGGTTCTTACACTTACCATTAACTTGTAAAATTAGCTATTGGCCTTACTGAAGGAGATGAAAAATGACATCTGCTATGCTCCCCTAAAACAACTGGCAGAGGATGTGAGGGTACTTGTAAAAGGGAGATCTGGAGACTTGACGAATCACCTTCGTGAGCTCAGAGAAGGTCTTCCCATGGCAAAAATCAACAATGAGAGGAAGGAAGGAGGGAAGGTGGAAAGGCAGGATGGAAGGAGGAAGGGAAGGGGGGAAGGGGGGAAGGGGGGAAGACTGTTTTAGGAGCAGCTGCCACTGAGGAACATTACTATTAAGATCCTAAATACAGCAATTGTCTGCATGCTTATGGCACAGGTCCCCTTAAATTAAAAAGATTAATTACTCACATCTTGATCTGACAGTTTTTCCACTAACATTTCTTCTAGTTCCTCCTTAATCAGCCATCTGCTGCCAATCAGGTCTCTGTTAAAATATTACATATATTCTCTTTGTAATTAACCGTGCAATTAGTTATATCACAAAAGATCCCACATATAGTAGCAATTGAAGATTTGAAAACAAGTTTTTATTTTATATAGCAGTAATTTCATCCATGTAACCTATTTTTGAGAAATATTCCATTTTCTGTATCTACTTTAGAATAAAGACACCTACTCTAACAAATGTTTTGTTCGAAGAGTTAAGTACGCTGCTATAGAACTCACTTGAAATTAAAAGCCACCAGGTTTCATGAAGATTAAAATTTTGCCTGTATAATTTATTTCAAAGGAGATGTTATGTGCAAAGTTAACCTGTCAATGGACTGAAGTAACAGGACTAGGAGTGCATTTACAACTTAAACCAGGTGCACTAAAAGATGTGTGTCTTTCGCATAAGAGGCAATATCTGAGTCAGTCAGCCACGATTGAACACTGATTGCTCTGGTTGATGGATCTGATCTATCAGTGTTTGCCAAGTGGGAGCAGAAGCCTTGAAATATTTAATACAAAAAAAAATTAAAGCATGTACCTATATACGTAAAAATTCCAAGGACATCATATCCAAATATAGTAAGTCAGTATCATGTAATAATACATCAATCTGGGATAAAGTAACATAAAAATGACCTGAATATTTGCCTCCTCCTAAACAAAAACCACTTACTGTTTTAAACATTAACTTTAATGATTAATGCTAAAATATAAAACAATTTTAGACTTCAAGTATGCCTTTACAAATACCAATCAGTAGCATGTTTTTGATCTCAATTTTTATACATAAGAGCTTACTTGGTTTCATTTTTTTCTGGCAGGAGATCTTTGGCTTGCAATTGATTTTGATGTTTTTCCATTTTGAGTAACTTTCCATATACATCCTAAGGAAAATACACAGTACATGCTAAAATAAGAGAGACAGCACATTCTAAGTCATGATATAATCTGTAGTTTTCCTGAGAGTGCTCCTTATTTCTAACGTGGCCTCTTCAGAGAATCCAGCTGCAGTGTAAATAAAGCTGAAAATGGTTTTAATAATACTATTTCTTATTCAAACTAAAGGATGATGGAGTAATTTTAATGAGAAGTTTGTATCATACATCATTGCACATTTAACTGATTTTAAAGTAACTCTACAACTCTACTTCTGTGAGGCTGGTTAAAAAACAAAACTAAAAATAACCCCTATAAGCTATTTGCCTTAGAGTTTTACATACAGGATAAAAAATATTCCTTAAGGAAAACTGTAATGTATATGGCAATGTACAGTTTAAACTTAGAAAAATATCTAGTAAAATTTATGGTATTTATAGGTGAACTCATCTAACATTTTATTATTTATATAATCTGTAAGCTTTCACCATGAAGTATGTATCTTAAAGCATTTCAATTGCATTTATTTTTTATTATTGGACTTCTTTCTGTTAATTTTCCTTCTAACAAAATCTGTGAATGTGTGTCACTTGTTAAATTGCAATGAAAGTAGGAGAAAGTCTGTACATTTGTTAGGAATTATAAAAAACAATAATATAGCAATAAGGGTTACAATAAAATATATTTTGGGGGCAATGGGTTTATAACAAGCAGAATAATGCAATAATCTTCCAATATTTTTGACTGAGGGGTTTTTGAGAACACCTAGTATCTCTGTATTTATTCATTTATAATTGATACATAACCTACTGTACTAATACCTTTATCTGGTAATCATGATAACTTCATACCATTAATGTCAGAAGGAACAGCTTGTTACTGATAGAGATGTCAATCCATAACTCAACAGTCTTTAATTTTTTTTTTTTTTTTTTTGAGACAGAGTCTCACTCAGTCACCCTGGGTGGAGTGCCATGGTGTTGGAGCGCATAGCAACCTACCTCAAACTCTTGTGCTCAAGTGATCCTCCTCCTTAGCCTCCTGAGTAGCTGGGATTATAGGAGCCCACCACAATGCCAGGCTAGTTTTTCTGTTTTTAGTGGAGACAGTGTCTTGGCTTTTGCTCAGGCTGGTCTCAAACTCCTGAGCTCAGGTGATCCACCTGCCTTGGCCTTCCAGAGAGCTAGGATTACAGGCAGAAGCCACCAGGGCCCACCTCAGATAGCTTAATAATTTCAAGCCCACCTTCTTGTGGGGGCTGGCTAGCCATAGTACAGCATAATGCTGTCAATAAAGTTTGTTCTAAGAAGAGAAATGTCCCTTTGTTACCATCACTGTATTTGCTAGTGCTTGCATTTTTGTACTATCTTTATTTTGCAACCTTTTTGCAGGGATCCATTTCTCTTATGGGGAAAAAGAATGGAAAAGAAAAGAGAGATGGGAAAAGAAAGGAAGCAAAAAGACTGAGACTTTCAGTTTCTGCAACATAAATATACGGGAGAAAAGCTGAGATTATACTCAAAGGGTAGGACTTCTCAATGTATAAAGGTGTAAAAGTTCATTTGGCTGGGGAGACTCATAAGAGTGTTTTTTTGTTTGTTTTGCTTTTCATTAAAGAAAGTAGACTGCTAGTTTAGAAGAGAAAAAAAAAGCAGAGAGAAAAAGAAGGAAAGTAACACTTCTAAGTTATCAAACTGGAGGTGAGCTAGACTAACAGTGGGCATGAGTACCTCAAACTGAAAGTGAGTCCATCACTCTATCTCAGCAGTTCTAAAGGCGCAGTCCCCAGACCAGCAACACCCTAGACTGGCTGGAAATTCAAATTCTCATACCTGCTCCAGACTTCCTGATGGGGTAGCGCCCAAGGACCTGTTTGAACAGTGCCTCAGAGTGAAATGCACTGAAGCTTGAACATGATGGAGAATCCAGTTCAACACAACAGCAAAGGGCAAAAGGAAGGTAATGTAATCCTTCCTAGTATCCATATTAAGTGTCACCGCCCCTACAGCTACATCCCAAATACAAATGTATCACCTGTAGAATCTGACAATATAAAACAAAACCCCATTCCAGCCTAAAATAAGGAAGCACTAACATGAATCACCATCTATAGAATATATACCTGTTATTCAACTTAAAGTGAGATTTTACAACTTGCCTCTCAAGAATTGCTAGCCTCATCAATTGTTGTTAGGGTATTTTTAACTTATTTTGAAAGGCTAAAATACTGAGCTGTGACTCCAATTGGCTAATATGCAGAACATTTTTTATGCTCCTGTTTCTAGGAAGCAATTCTCACGTGCTCCAAACTAGTAAAACAAAGAACCCTTTCCCAAATGAATCCTCCCCACCTGTATAAAGTGGACAGAAATGGGCAGACAGCATGTCACTGTTGAACTCTCCACCAACAACAGAAATACGGTATCTTCCTCTACTAATAAGTGCTTATATACTTTTATGGAATATCCAAGTCAACTGTAGTAACAATAAGTGACCTGCCTTGTATATAAGTTTTACATTAAAGTACAGGCTGCTAATTAACCATCATTTTCCAATGACTTTTGATCAATTTTTTCTTTAAGTCTGTTTTGTTGAAATATTCTTCCACTATGCCATTTCCTTCCAGTGCTATACTTAGATCCATATTAATTTATCAATTGTACAATAATCAGAAAAAATGTGGAAAAGGAGAAAACCCATGAAAAGTACATGTCAGATTTCAAACAGTAAATTCTATTTAACAAAAATGCTTACAGGTGCTAGACTCTAGTGCTTGCACATCCCCTCCAGCCTCTGTCAAGAACTGGTGGCTGCTGAGACCCTTCCGAATCCTTGGTCTCCAGTGTGGACCTCTGTAAGAGATGTGCTGTGACCTGCGACCCGTGATCAGTGCCTGCCTGGATGACCTCTGTAAGAGCTGCGCCATGACCCGCCACCCGTGCCACCCTTCCTGACCAGGAACTCCAGAAGCTGTGCAATCCCACGTCCTCCCTCCTGTACCCTCCCTGCCTCCACACAGGCCTGCTCATCTGGCCAGGGACTTGGGTAGCCGCGTGCCCTCCAAAGCCCTCCCTGCCTCTGCGCAGAGACCTTCTCCTGGCCAGAGATTGCAGGAACCTTGGGCTCTCTGTGCCAAAGTCACTGGGTGCCAGACACTCCCAGAACCGTGTACACCGCCCCTCGCCCTGTTGCTGGATCTGGGTGTGTCACACTCCGGAGCTGCTCCCACAACCAGAACTCCCTGGCTGGCGCAGCCCCAGAGGAGCTACACAGGGTCACTCCCTAAAAAGATCCAGCAACAATAGAGTGATCCCGCTGGGGTCTAATCTTGGAGAGACACTTCCCCAACTCTGAGGATGGCCAGAGGCAACGGTGAAAAACAATCATGAGGTGAAAACAGTCATGAGGCGAAATCAACGGAAATACTCTGGCAATATGAATAATCAGAATAGATCAACTCCCCCAAGGAACAATGGGGCAAGACACAGCACAAGATCCCATGCACAAACAAATAGCTGAGATGTCAGAAATCGAATTCAGAATCTGGATGGCAAATAAGATCGAATTAGAATTCCAAGCAGTAACCCAAAAGATGTCTCAAGAATTCAAAGAATTCAGAGACCAAATGACCAAAGATTTTGACACACTGAGACAAGAAGTTGCAGCCCTCAAAAATCTGGGAAACACAGTAGAAGCCCTCAGTAACAGAATGGAGCAAGCAGAAGAAAGGATTTCTGACATTGAAGACAAAGCTTTCGAACACTCCCAAACTCTCAGAGAGGAAGAGAAATGGAGTGCAAAAACAGATCACTCTCTCAGAGAGCTCTGGGATAATTCGAATAAAATCAATATTCGTGTTATAGGGATCCCCAAAAGCGACGAAGTGGCTTCACAAGGCACAGAGTCTCTTCTCCATGAGATTATGAAGGAGAACTTTCCAGACATGCCAAGAGATTCTGAAATTCAGATAGCAGACAGTTTCAGAACTCCAGCACAACTCAACCCCAATAAGACATCCCCCAGACACATCACAATCAATTTCACTAAAGTTAATATGAAGGAGAAAATTCTGAAAGCAGCCAGACGAAAGAAAACCATCACCTACAAGGGCAAGAATATTAGAATAACTGCAGATCTCTCTGCTGAAACCTTTCAAGCTAGAAGAGGATGGTCATCGACTTTAAATCTCCTAAAACAAAATAACTTTCAACCCAGGATCCTGTACCCAGCTAAATTAAGTTTAATTTATGACGGAGAAATTAAATACTTCAATGACATTCACACGTTGAGGAAATTTTCCATAACTAAACCAGCTCTCCAGGATATTCTCAGACCTATCCTTCATAAAGACCAGTGTAATCCTCCACCACAAAAGTAAACCCACACAAAAAATTTTGATCAAATTCCAACTTCCACAGTCGCAAAAGGATTAAATGTCCATTGGACTCTTGAAAGGCTTATCAATACTCTCAACTAATGTGAATGGTTTAAATTGTTCTCTAAAGAGGCACAGGTTGGCTGACTGGATACAAAAACTCAAGCCAGATACCTGGTGCATACCAGAATCTCATCTTATATTAAAAGACAAATATAGACTCAAGGTGAAGGGATGGTCATCTATACTCCAGGCAAATGGAAAGCAGAAAAAAGCAGGCATTGCAATCCTATAAGCAGATGCAACAGGCTTTAAACAAACCAAAATAAGGAAGGATAAGCATGGAGACTTCATATTTGTTAAAGGTAATACTCAATATGATGAGATTTCAATTATTAATATTTATGCACCCAACCAGAATGCACCTCAATTTATAAGAGAAACTCTAACAGACATGAGCAACTTGATTTCCTCCAGTTCCATAGTAGTTGGAGATTTTAACACCCCTTTAGCACTGCTGGATAGATCCTTCAAAAAGAAGCTAAGCAAAAAAATTTCAGATTTAAACTTAACCATTCAACATCTGGACTTAACAGACATCTACAGAACATTTCATCACAACAAAACTGAATACACATTCTTCTCATCAGCCCACGGAACATACTCCAAATCGACCACATCCTACGCCACAAATCTAACCTCAGCAAATTTAAAAAAATAGAAATTATTCCTTGCATCTTCTCAGACTATCATGGAATAAAAGTTGAAGTCAATAACAACAGGAATCTGCATACTCATACAAAAACATGGAAGCTAAACAACCTTATGCTGAAGTATAGGTGGGTTATAGATGAGATTAAAAAGGAAATCACCAAATTTTTGGAACAAAACAAAAATGAAGACATGAATTATCAGAACCTCTGGGATACCGCAGAGGCAGTCCTAAGAGGGAAATTTATAGCACTGCAAGCCTTCCTCAAGAAAACAGAAAGAGAGGAAGTTAATAACTTAATGGGACATCTGAAGCAACTGGAGAAGGAAGAACATTCCAACCCCAAACCCAGCAGAAGAAATAACCAAAATCAGAGCAGAATTAAATGAAATTGAAAATAAAAGAATTATACAACAGATCAATAAATCCAAAAATTGGTTTTTTGAAAAGATAAATAAAATAGTTAAACCTTTGGCCAACCTAATCAGGAAAAAAAGAGTAAAATCTCTAATCTCATCAATCAGAAATGGTAAAGATGAAATAACAACAGACCCCCTCAGAAACTCAAAAAATCCTTAACAAATATTACAAAAAACTTTACTCTCAGAAATATGAAAATCTGAATGAAATTGACCAATACTTGGAAGTACGCCACCTTCCAAGACTTAGCCAGAATGAAGTGGAAATGTTGAACAGGCCTATATCAAGTTGTGAAATAGCATCGACTATACTAAATCTCCCTAAAAAGAAAAGCCCAGGACCAGATGGCTTTACGTCAGAATTCTACCAAACCTTTAAAGAAGAACTAGTACCTATATTACTAAACCTCTTCCAAAATATAGAAAAAGAAGGAATATTACCCAACACATTCTACGAAGCAAACATCACCTTGATCCCTAAACCAGAGGAAGACATAAGAAAAGAAAATTATAGACCAATATCACTAATGAATATTGATGCTAAAATACTCAATAATATCCTAACAAACAGAATCCAACAACACATCAAAAAAATTATACACCATGACCAAGTGGGATTTATCCCAGGGTCTCAAGGCTGGTTCAATATACGTAAATCTATAAATGTAATTCAACACATAAACAAACTAAAGACCACATGATTCTCTCAATTGATGCAGAAAAAGCTTTTGATAATATCCAGCATCCTTCATGATCAGAACACTTAAGAAAATTGGTATAGAAGGGACCTTTCTTAAACTAATAGAGGCAACCTACAGCAAACATCATATTGAATGGAGTTAAATTGAAATCATTTCCACTTAGATCAGGAACCAGGCAAGGTTGCCCATGGTCTCCATTGCTCTTTAACATTGTAATGGAAGTTTTAGCCATTGCAATTAGGGAAGAAAAGGTGATCAAGGGTATCCACATAGGTTCAGAAGAGATCAAACTTTCACTCTTCGCAGATGACATGATTGTATATCTGGAAAACACTAGGGATTCTACCAGAAAAGTTTTAGAAGTGATCCAGGAATACAGCCATGTCTCAGGCTACAAAAGCAACACCCATAAATCTGTAGCTTTTATATATACCAACAATAGCCAAGCTGAAAAAACGGTCAAGAACTCTATTCCTTTCACAGTAGTGCCGAAGAAGATGAAATATTTGGGAGTTTATCTAACAAAGGACATGAAAGATCTCTATAAAGAGAACTATAAAGCTTTAAGAAAAGAAATAGCTGAAGATGTTAACAAATGGAAAAACATAGCATGCTCACGGCTGGGAAGAATCAACATTGTTAAAATGTTTATACTATCCAAAGCAATATATAATTTTAATGCAATTCCTATTAAACCTCCATTGTCACATTTTAAAGATCTTGAAAAAATAATACTTCATTTTATATGGAATCAGAAAAAACTTCAAATAGCCAAAATACTACTCAGAAATAAAAACACAGCAGGAGGAATCACGCTACCAGACCCGAGACTACTATAAATCGATAGTGATCAAAACAACATGGTACTGGGACAAAAAACAGAGAAGTAGATGTCTGGAACAGAATAGCGAACCAAGAGGTGAATCCAGCTACTTACCGTTCTTTGATCTTTGACAAGCCAATTAAAAACATTCAGTGGGGAAAAGATGCCCTATTTAACATATGGTGCTGGGTGAACTGGCTGGAAATCTGTAGAAGACTGAAACTAGACCCACACCTTTCACCATTAATTAAGATAGACTCTCACTGGATTAAAGACTTAAACTTAAGACATGAAACTATAAAAATACTTGAAGAAAGTGCAGGGAAAACTCTTGAAGGAATCGGCCTGGGTGAGTATTTTATGAGGAGGACTCCCCAGGCAATTGAAGCAGTATCAAATATATATTACTGGGTCCTGATCAAACTAAAAAGCTTCTGCACAGCCAAGAACATAGTAAGTAAAGCAAGCAGACAGCCCTGAGAATGGGAGAAAATATTTGCAGGTTATACCTCCGATAAAGGTTTAATAACCAGAATCCACAGTGAACTCAAACATATTAGCAAGAAAAGAACAAGTGATCCCATTTCAGGGAGGGCAAAGGACTTGAAGAGAAACTTCTCTAAAGACAGACACATGATCTACAAACACATGAAAAAAAAGCTCATCATCCTTAATCATCAGAGAAATGCAAATCAAAACGCTTTGAGATATCACCTAACCCCAGTAAGAGTACATAATAAAATCCCAAAACCAGAGATGTTGGCGTGGATGTGTAGAAAAGGACACACTTCTACACTGCTGGTGGAAATGCAGACTAATACTTTCCTTCTGGAAGGATGTTTGGAGAATACTCAGAGATCTAAAAATAGACCTGCCATTCGATCCTATAATTCCTTTACTAGGTATATACCCAGAAAACCAAAAATCACAATATAACAAAGACATCTGTACCAGAATGTTTATTGCAGCCCAATTCATAATTGCTAAGTCATGGAAGAGGCCCAGATGCCCATCTACCCACGAATGGACTAGCAAATTGTGGTACATGAATACCATGGAATATTATGTGCAGCCTTAAAGAAAGATGGAGACTTTACTTCTTTTATGTTTACATGGATGGAGCTGAACATATTCTTCTTAGCAAAGTATCTCAAGAATGGAAGAAAAAGTATCCAATGTACTCAGCCATACTATGAAGCTAATTTATAGCTTTCATATGAAGGCTATAACCCAACTACAGCACAAGACTATGGGGAAAGGGCCAAGGAAGGGGAAGGGAAGGGGGAGGTTAAGGTGCAGGGAGGGTAATGGGTGGGGCCACACCTACAGTACATCTTAGAATGGGTACAGGAGAAACTTACTAAATGCAGAATACAAATGTCTACATACAATAACTAAGAAAATGCCATGAAGGCTACGTTGAACAGTTTGATGAGAATATTTTAATTGTATATGAAACCAGCACATTGTACCCCTTGATTGCACTAATGCACACAGCTATGGTTTAACAATAAAAAAAAAGAAAAATGCTTACAATCTAATGATTGTAATCCATCAAATCACATAATGCTCGTTAAGCCACACCATACACTTTTTAAAATAGAAAAATATATGTAAAGTGCGGACTTAGCACAGTGCATGACTTATGGTAATGATCAAGAATGATAGCAGGGGTGAGGTATGGCTTTCAGGAGTCAAACAAAACAATTTTACTGGTGCCCCATTTCTATTTATTCTTTTTCTTTTGCATAATAAAATCACTCTTGAGATTCTACCTTGGTTAGTTAGAGACAACAATATTCTGGAAAGTAGATTCTATAGCTTCAACTCCCTGAAGAGATGTGTACTAATTTACATCAAAAAATCCTTGAGGGTAAAAATATGCCAGGAACTGTCAACATCACGGATTATCACTGGTAGCTTCAGTTATATTGTTAAGTTTCCACTTAATTTTTAAGGGACACTAGAGAATTAGTATGACCCACCCACACTAAGTTTATATACTGTATTTAATAGTGTAATTTTCAAATATGACAGGAATAACCCAGATGTGAAATGCTGAATCATTAATCATAGCCATGATTAATATTTCATAAAATCAAAGCAAGCCTATCCACCCCTCGTGTCATCAGATTTCCATAATGTATGAGTCAAATTTAGAAGGTGCCTAATTTGAAAATACCAGATGCTCAGGTTGCAGGAAAGAAATGCTTAAACTAAACCTTTTCAAGAACATGAGCAGTCTGATTTTTAGTATCTTTCTAAACTCTGTTTTGTTTATATTAATCATGTGGAAATTCCAATATAGGAAGGGTAAACAAGTAATGTTTCACGGGGCAGGGTTGGTATAGAAAAAGTCAATTGTATAAATAGTAACACTATTAATTGCCATCTTAGATGCTAGTTCAGTGACAATAAAGTAACTGCAAATTTGTGTTTGTTAAAGAAATCAAAGAAAATCAATTTTTAAAATAATCTTCTTGGCAGCACCTATGGCTCAAGGAGTAGGGTGCTGGTTCCATATGCTGGAGGTGGCGGGTTCAAACCTAGCCCTGGCCAAAAATAAATAAATAAATAAAATAAAATAATCTTCTCCATTTTATGGCCACTGGCATATACAAAATCAAATCAAATAAATATAATTCATTTATCACTAAGAGAGGTTCTGCTATATATCTATGGTTCCTAGTGACACAGTCCTTTTGTAGATCCCTGCTATTACTTTGTGAATACCATAGGCTATATAGTTTATACATCAAGTAACACTATTTAACTATTTCCAAAGAGGAAATTAAAAAAAAAAAAAGGAGGAAATAATCTCATGGACAGGTCATATGAAAAAGGACTCTGAGGAAATTCACACCCAGAAGTTATGATCTGAAAGTGTTTGTAATACAGATACCATATATTCTTACTACTCGAATTAACACCTCATCATATATTATAATGATACCATTACAAAAGAAGCAACCTAATTAAAATCAACAGAGAAACAATAAGTTGAATCCGTTTAAAAAAATAATTTTCCTAACTGGTACACTTGGAGCCTACCAGAAATACAATGGTAATTATTCATATGGGAGGAAAATGGACATTAAAGAGACCTCTAGAACAGCAATTTCTACCACTGAATTAATTAATGAATTAACTCCTGCTGTCCAGAAAAGTCTTAAAACAGCATGCAGACATATTCCAGCACTGGTCTATACCTTTTTAAAAATAAGCACTTTACATGGCTGCAAAAGTTACTTAACAATGCCTCCCTGTGAGAAGGGTCACTATTTTAATTCCATTTTTAAAGATAAGAGCCCTACATCCAAGAATTTTAAATATTCCCCACAGGTCACAAAGAGGATCTAGAAGCATCTGAACTAAGTAAGAATTTCATGATCTTCAGTCCCCAGGACTTTTGCTTATTGAGTCGGGAATCTCCACATAATGAAGCAGCAGACTTCTGGGGCTGCTGTGCTCACGCTTTAAGAACTCAGAAGGTTACTTAAGTCATTTAAAATGAACTGGGGAATCTCTAAATAAGCCAGGAGCTTCTTTCACAAGGCAAATTAACCCTGTTTATTCATAACTTGCAAGAATTAGAATTACCTAGTTTTCTTTCACATTTTAAACTTTTTTTTCTAATTCAGAGCACTTTAATTATATAATGAACTACTTATCTCTTCATTATACATAATTTTCTTCGTATAAACTTCATCCGTGGCCATGCAATTCCTTCAATGTAAAGAAATATTTTGAATATACTCCCTTGTCTACCGTAAAACTAGTCCTAAAACATAAACAAAGTTCTTAAATGGTGCTAAATTCCCAGTGAGGTTTTTACAGCTGCATACCTCCCTCATCTTAAAGATTGGGGTGAGGTAAGCTTTTGTAAAATTCCAATAAATGCTTAAGCTGTTGGGGCTGATACCAATCCTTGAAGTGGTAAGACTTTATTAACCTGCATTGAGAAAAATCTGTTTAAAATGAGGAGTGCCTACAATGACAACTTAGAAAGCATTTTCAGTATTCTGTACTATAGCCTTCCCCAAGACCTGGTATCACGGGCATTAAACAGTATTCTGGGGAGAAAGGGGTCTGGGTTTATTCCGCTTGAGCAGCAGAGGGTTAAAGCAGTGTGTTTACTTATGGATGTCACAGAGCTTTGATCCTGCTAAGTTTCACTGTATTTACAATTCCCCAGGACACACTATGCAACATTCCAAAACTAACATTACTTCAAAGCTCCTTTCTTGGAGAATATTTCATAACCTGTGTTCTGCAGAAAGCACTTTGGGAAAAGCTCCACTGCAGACACCCCTTGATTTAAACGAATCAGATTTTACACAAAGGTTCCCACTTCGAAGTCAAATAATCATCTCCCATAAAGAGTTTTAAAAGAGTTTCAACTTCCTTTCAGTGAATTAATTTTACTTTTCCTGAAACATATGTAGTGGTATAAACAGTAGACCTGAATTAACATTTTTCTTAAAGTTAAAAGACCTATACAAACTAAACTGCGACTGCTAAGCTCACAAATGTCTACTTGCTCATGAAGACAGTGCACTGTTCCCTTTGCCCTGGACAGGCTCAAGCTGCTATAGGCAAGGGGCAGCCATGGCAGGTTATGCCATGGACCCCAAGGGCAGCCCAGCCTCTGACTGGGTCCTTTACCGCACTTCCTTTGATTGTGCACCAGGGTCTTCTCCCTAGACCAACCCAAGGCCAGTCACACCTCAGGACCTGCCGTGCAGCATTTCCTTTCCAGATCTCCATCTTCCTTACAAGTCTTCCCTTTCCTTACTCCTTTGCTCAGTTATTTCGGGAAAACTTCTTTTATTCTTTCATCCTTCTGTTCCAGAAACCTAAAGCCTTAAATCATGTCTGAAAAGCATACAGGTTCTACTGGTTAAATGTCTTCTAAGGAGATGGGAAGCCACCCACTGTGGGCAGAATAAGCTGGCCGTGCCAGTGCCACCAAGCAGGGGACCCCTGTTATGTGCTCAGCAGTGCTCTGAGAAAGTCAGGAAGTCTCTTATTCTTACTTAAGCTCCTTTTTTTACTTAAGAAATTATTTGTTATTACTGTCTTATACTTTTTTATTCTAGTATGTGTATGTTCATCTTCTTAGTGACACTATAAGATAAACGGGATTTTACTGACTTTCCCAAGAAGCTAAAGATTGGTGGATCCATATCCATAGGAGAACGGGAGTCCTGACTACCCTGGACACAGAACAAGCCTCTGGAGTGTGAAGCATGTGCAGAGTGAGATGGACCAGCCTGGTGTCTTCACTTTGTCCCTTCCTAAACGCATCTAGGCAGGGACAATAAACGGCATCTTTTGGCTTGCTGGCCTTTTCCTTCAAAAAACTCCCCACTTCTCCACAAAAATTAGATGGGCTAAACATAGGTTAGTTGGAAAAGGTAGTCATTAAAGCACTACATATTGCCCTTGACTGCAAGCTGTGCCAGGACTGTATTTCATCAGTTGCAAGGAAGTAATACAGAAGCTTAATATGCAAACAGTCACTACATATGAAAAAGAAGACTTGGCATCATTACAGATGATAAGAAAGGTTAATCGACATCAGAAGGGTCTCCTCACACAACTGCACATGGGCTCGAGATGTGTTTTCTTGTCATAAAGCTTGGCCAATGGCAGCTAGGCCTTGAACAATTTTAGTTGGCCGACGAAGTGGGAAAAACAGTTTGGCTTAGTGTCTGATATCCTGTCATACAGGGAAAATAATTATATCAACCAAAATAAACAGGAGAAACAAGGATGTATTTCCAAGTCTTAAAAGCCTGCCGCAGTCTTCTAGGGGCCACTTCCCATACCACAGAATTGAGAGTATCACAGCGAGAAGGGGACAGCTATCCCCCAACACACACACACACACACACACACACACTAAGAAAAGGCAGAACAAAGGCAAGAGCAAACACACTAAGGCTCCAAGTTTGACAGCTGGACTTTATATGCAGTGACCGACTTAGCTACAAAAGTGCTTCTGTGAGTTGAACAGTGACTATTTAGTCACTATTTCAAAGTAACAGATCTCAGCTGGAAGATGGTGATTTGCGTCATCTAGCAAATGAGACTGGGGTGACTACAGTTGTAATTGGTGTCATTTGCCATACTGAAATGTATGAAATATATACATGAGGTATATATTTAGGAGTTACTGAGTTGAACTAAGACATTAAAGCCCCCAAACCCTTTAATACCTAACAAAATCTAAATTATTCAAAAAGAGAGAATGTTTATGAATCAGCAACAATTTGACATTTTAGCCACAGAGTATGGCTGGCAAAATTTTATCCACTGAGAAAAGAGATCAGTTTCCTGAGCAATACCTTTTAAAACACATACAAAAACTGAAAACTAAAGTTAGGCTTCCTATACAATGTATAATTTCTTCATTATGATGGAATGCAACAAAATATCTTGCCCTTGGGTTGCTCAGTTTCAGCCAAAACAAATGCAAATGGCTTGTCAGATGACAGCTGTTTGATAAGGCTCTTCTACAAGACCTGCATACTTTACTTTTTTCCGTGAAACTTGGGATGAAAGGCAGAAGGCAGGAAGGGAATTAATGTAGCATACAGTCTAAAGGCAATGCTACAACCGTGATTAAGTAGAAAAGTTAAAAGGCACAGATTTTCCACAGCTTCGCTGCGTGCAACCCATCCGTGTAACAAGTTGACAGGCCTAGCGCATCAGCTCCATCATCCCCTCCGACAGCTAAAACGCAGCATTGCATCCCTTTTCAGAGAAAATTTGCGTCTGCACCATGAAGCGTTGTACATTATTTCTTAGCACTGCAGGGGGCTCAAGTCCATATGGAACCTTCACAAATATTACCACAGATCAAACCAGCGGCGTTTGGAGGCAGATTTGACATACCTATTTAAATGAACAGCAGGGGTCCTCGGGCAGCCTTGGGCTGTGTGGGAGAGAACCTCCATGGCAGCCTGAGCCTCAGCTCCATTACTCAGCAAAGACACACTCTACATTTATCATTCATTTCATTTCTGCCAGGGCAAGAAGCTCATTTGCCCAAGGTCAACAAAAAGCGAAAAGAAGGTTTTCTTTTTTTTTTTCCCCCTCAAGAAATAAATGTACCTGACAAGTGGAGATTTTTGTCCTTTGGGTTTGTGGAGCACAAATAAACACCTGATAATTCTGAAAAGAAGAGTAAAATGTGTGCATTGATTTAAGCCGGTGGTTGGGAGATGCCCCATAAATAATTCTAAAACTTATAAAAAAATAGAATGAATAAAATAGAACTTGAATCATGTTCTAAAAATAAAAACAAGACACTGGCATACAGCCTTTTTTCTATAGTAGTTCTGGAGAACGCTCTCAAATGTGCACACTATAAAACACTTATAGCTCTGAAAACAGGACTGTTCAGAGTACCCTCAAATGCAGCTGGAAGTCAAAGTTGAACAATCATTTGTTAGGCTGTTTTGGAGCTCAAATCCTAGATTCACATACTACATTAACCTGTGAACAGCAAAAATTGTATATAAATAACAAAACTCTAAGTAGAGAGAGCTATTTTTTTCTCTCAAGGTAAAGGCTTCCATAGCCCCTCATAGCATCACACACGTGGCCTTGGATGTGGTGACACATACTGTTATTGAAGTGAACACCTTTCTCCTAACTTGATTTTAATTTCCAAGTAAAAGCATTTTAAGGAAACCATATTGATATAGATGCTATAAACTGCCTTTAGCAAAAGTGAATTAATAAAATATAAAAAGCCTTTCATCAACATACTATCTTACCCCTAGAAGTCTTATTTTCAAGCATTATAAAATACTAGGTAAATTCTGAAGCTGAGAAAAGTCTCTAGTACAATTAGTTTTGTAGCTTATAGTTCATATTATTTATCATAAATGTAATATACTTACATGCATTAATGAATAATAGGATTGTTTGCCAGTATAGAAGAGAAAATGAAACGGGCGGCCATCTTCTCCCCACTGGATTGCTAATAAAAAGGAAGATGAAAACAAAACAAATGCAATTACATACAGAGACAGAACAAATATCTGTATTTAAGGCAGTTAGGAGACATACTTATAGCTCTAATTAACTTTTAAAATAACAAAAATATTAATATTTAGAATTTTAATATTTAGTTCAGCATTTTAACATGCAAACATTTAAGATATTTACTCTTTTATACCCATTAACATAAAACAATATTTCTATTTAATAAAATATTTTTAAATATTTCACCATGAGCATCTTTGTAATTTATTTCAAGGAAAAACTCAGAGCCAAAATTATCTTGTTAGAACACACAAAAAAATTAGGTTTAGTTAGAAATACAGTGTCTTCCTATATTTTTAAAAAGGAAAACTGTTGAGAGTCAACGACACTGGACACCCGGAGAATTCACAACAGGAAAACACAGCAAAGAAAAGCACTAAAGAACCTATTTTTCTATGCCCCATCACTTGTTTCAACTCTGTGGTCATCCACCTCTGAGGGTTTAAAATGTCTGTAACATTTAAAGAAGGGGCCTCCAAGAGGTGCTCCGTGTAATTCCTTTTGAAATACAGATGGTCATTCACATCTAACCACCACCAAATAAACCAAGAAATGGAGTCCCTATAGTAAACAAACCAAATGCTAACTCCATAGCCTTCGCCCATAATATTTTTATTGTTTCTCTGTTAACCATTTGTAGGAACTGCTGTACATAAAGATTATTATACTCCATGGACCATTCCATAAGTTCTAAGTCTTTCCTCTCAGTCTGCCACTGTCTTTTAGTTTTCTTTATGGCAACTTTCAAAATCAAGAAGTTTAAAATATGTATATAGTCTAGTCTGTCATTTTTCCTAGTCTATGGCATGTTTCTCAACTTTTTTTTTTTCAATTACTACCCCTAAGAAAGCCTTTTCTAAGTATTTTTTTTCCTTAATTGCGCCCAGTCTCATGAAATTTTAATACCACAGGCCTCTGAAGGGCCACAAACTACTGTCACAATTATGAACCAACCTTCACCCCCACTGAGAAAGCATGCTAGAAAGCTTTGGGCTCCTGTAACTATATTTTCCTCTAGAATTTTTATAAGTTTTCATGTTTATATATCTACTCTACCTGGAAGTAATGTTTGTGAGGCAGAAATCTAAGAATTATTTTGTCTTTATTCTTTATCCTTCTACAGTTTTTTGAATAGTATACTCTTTTCTATTGAAATACTACCTTTATTGTTTACAGGATATATTTCTTTTCTGAGGATAATTAGCATTAGACAGACCACTTTAAGTGAGGTGGATTAAAAATGAAGATCAAAATTTCATAATAAGTGGTGACAAAAAATTCTGATTAGGCAGTTAGCTTGAAAGATAAAACCAGATTCTTTTATTTACTAATGGTTTATGATGATTCAAATACTTTTCCAACATCATCTTCACAGACTTCATAAAATCCTACAAATTTCCCAGTATTTTCACCTTTAATATGCAACGGATTTTCACTGCGTTGGTGAAGTACCCAGAAAGTGATAAAAAAGACAAGCATCAGGAGGCTGAGGCAAGAGAATCGCCTAGGCCCAGGAGTTGGAGGTTGCTGTGAGCTGTAAACGGCACTCTACTCAGGGCGACAGGGCGATAAAGTGAGACTCTGTCTTTACAAAAAAAAAGACGAGCATTATGGTTGCAGACAAGACACTGTTACGTTTGGAGAGATGCTGCAGTTGGGTCTCATACCCTGGAACTGATTTAATAATGTATGTGTGCACACATACCTACACACAGGACTTCACTGAATCTAAGGTATCATAGATTTTACGTTTAGTTAGAAATACAATGTCTTCCTATATTCTTAAAAAGGAAAACTGTCAGAACAAAAACTGTGCAACAATGGACAGTTTATAGCATAGTTTATAATAATGGTAAAGTGTATCCTGTTGTCAAAAATGTTAAAATTCGAGAAAACATGCCTTAGAATTCACAAAATATGGCATGAACACATGCTGCCGCCGAACACTCCACTCTGTCCAATGGTCTGCCTACTCGGACGGCCAGTACGGCCATTTTAACCAGCTAATTTTGATGCGTTTTCAAGTATGTATGGTAAGCTCCCTTCTTTATTCCTTTTAAAAATTTCTTGCCACTTCTTGTGCAATTCAACATGACAAGTTTCCCCCAAAAGTTGTACCAAGATGTTAATTGAAATCATGTTAAATTTACTAAATAATTTAAAAAGTAGCAGCTTTGAAGTACTGTCTTCCCTTAAAGGAACAGGGAATCGTTTTTCTTTTTTTTTTTTGTGGTTTTTGGCCGGGGCTGGGTTTGAACCCGCCACCTCTGGCATATGGGACCAGCGCCCTACTCCTTGAGCCACAGGCGCCGCCTAGGGAATCGTTTTTCTAACCATTCAGGTTTTCGCCTACGATCTTTGATCTGTAAGATGCATTATTTTCTATATTAATTTCATATATTTTGCAAGTTTAACTAGTAAGTATCTTAGTTTTTGTTGGTTTTGACAATGCCCCCCCAATTCAGTTATCTACAAAATTAACTTTACACAAGTAATATGTACTTCTTATAAAGGTTATATATTAGAATTCCTTTGTCCGAGGCAAGGTGAGAGTTTGTTCACTGTGTAGGTAAAGCATGGACTCTTGCTGTGTATTTACACATATACACCTGCATGAAATAGATTGGAGCCACACAGTATGCTTTGTGTGGCTCCAATCTGATGGGTAATAACAGTCTCTTATTGCTTTAGAGGATATTATTTCTGATCTGTATGTTTACTGGCCATTTTTAATTTCTTCTTCTATGAATTGCTTACTTTTCCTTTGCTCATTTCTCTATTTAGTTGGTTTTCTCTCTTATTTTGAACTCCTGACCTCAAGTGATCCTCCCATCTTGGCCTCCTAGAGTGCCAGGATTACAGGTATGAGCCACCATGTCCGGTTGTTTTCTTATTAATTTGTAAGTAATTTATTCTAGTTATCAGGTCTCTGTCTTGCTTTAAATTTTCTAGTGTCTCTTTTTCAAAAAGAAGTTTTTAGTTACAAAATAGACAATTTATCATCTTTGTCCTTTGCTTTATTTGTGTCTTAAGGGCATAATTTCAGTTATTTGAAAAATACTGAAAACTGTACATTTATTCTTCTATCAGCTACTTTATTTAATTCTGTTCTAGAGTTTGGATTTCTTAATTCCAAAAGCACCTACTATTTTTTTAAGTCTTAACTCTGGACACAATCTATTTTTACAACACTCTATTAAATAAATTAAGAAACAGGTGGTATACATGGTACTGGCACAAAAACAGAGTAGATGTCTGGAACAGAATAGAGAACCAAGACACGAACCCAGCTACTTACTGTTATTTGATCTTTGACAAGCCAGTTAAAAACATTCAGTGGGGAAAAGATTCCCTATTTAACAAATGGTGCTGGGTGAACTGGCTGGCAACCTGAAGAAGATTGAAACTGGACCCACACCTTTCACCATTAACTAAGATAGACTCTCACTGGATTAAAGATTTAAACTTAAGACATGAAACTATAAAAATACTTGAAGAGAGTGCAGGGAAAACTCTTGAAGAAATCGGTTGGGCGAGTATTTTATGAGGGGGACCCCCCAGGCAATTGAAGCAGCTTCAAAAATGCACTACTGGGACCTAATCAAACTAAAAAGCCTCTGCACAGCCAAGAACACAGTAAGTAAAGCAAGCAAACAGCCCTCAGAATGGGAGAAGATATTTGCAGGTTATGTCTCTGACAAACGTTTAATAACCAGAATCCACAGAGAACTCAAACGCATCAGCAAGAAAAAAACAAGGGATCCATTGCAGGCTGGGCAAGGAACTTGAAGAGAAACTTCTCTGAAGAAGACAGGCGCACGGCCTACAGACATATGAAAAAATGCTCATCATCTTTAATCATCAGAGAAATGCAAATCAAAACTACCTTGAGATACCATCTAACTCCAGTAAAATTAGCCCAAATCACAAAGTCCCAAGACCAAAGATGTTGGCATGGATGTGGAGAAAAGGGATCACTTCTACAATGCTGGTGGGAATGCAAATTAATACATTCCTTTTGGAAAGATGTTTGGAGAACACTTAGAGATCTAAAAATAGATCTGTCATTCAATCCTATAATTCCTCTACTAGGTATATACCCAGAAGACCAAAAGTCACATTATAACAAAGATATTTGTACCAGAATGTTTATTGCAGCCCAATTCATAATTGCTAAGTTATGGAAAAAGCCCAAGTGCCCATCGATCCACGAATGGATTAATAAATTGTGCTATATGTACAACATGGAATATTATGCAGCCTTAAAGAAAGATGGAGACTTTACCTCTTTCATATTTACATGGATGGAGCTGGAACATATTCTTCTTAGTAAAGCATCTCAAGAATGGAAGAAAAAGTATCCAATGCACTCAGCCCTACTATGAAACTAATTTATGGCTTTCACATGAAAGCTATAACCTAGTTACAACCTAAGAATAGGGGGAAAGGTGAGAGGGTGCGGAGGGAGGGTGATTGGCGGGATTACACCTGCGGTCCATCTTACAAGGGTACATGGGAAACTTAGTAAATGTAGAATATAAATGTCTTTTTTTTAATTATTATTTTTCTTGCAGTTTTTGGCCTGGGCTGGGTTTGAACCCGCCACCTCCGGCATATGGGACCAGCACCCTACTCCTTTGAGCCACAGGCGCCACCCAGAATATAAATGTCTTAACGCAATAACTAAGAAAATGCCAGGAAGGCTATGTTAACCAGTGTGATGAAAATGTGTCAAATGGTCTATAAAACCAGTGTATGGTGCCCCATGATCACATTAATGTACACAGCTATGATTTAATGAAAAAAAAAAAAAAGGAACAGGTGGTAGAGACACATATATATTTATGTACTTGTCTATATGTACATGCAGGTAAATATTTGTACTGTGGGAATGATGTTTGTAAAATAAATAGTTCTTGTCTGCCAAAATATACAAAAGTAGAGAAAGACTGCAATGCATTGATTATTTCGGAGACAGAGTCTCACTATGTTGCCCTCAGTAGAGTGCTGTAATGTCATAGCTCACAGCAACCTCAAACTCTTGCCTCAGCCACCCAAGTAGCGGGGGCTACAGGAGCCCACCACAATGCCCAGCTGTGCAATGCACTGATTAACAATAAGACAACGATGACACTCAATCACCCTTATGATCCACTCCACCCTGGTTTCTCCGTGTGTGGATCTGGCCACCATAATGTTATCAATTGGCAGGTGCTCATGTGGTCTCTGCATTAGCAGCATTTCACTCTTTACCTCTATTGTGGGATATTTTTATAAAAGGGTATCACTAAAAGAAAATTCAGAATAATTCAAATGTTTTGAATTCAGATACTCAAAAAACAATATTCCTCTGACATTCTAACATAGTTCAGTTTTCCATTTTCTAAGTGGGAAATCATATATCTATGAATAATAATCAATTTTCCTAACTTCTTTGGGGTTTTTATCCATACATTTTTATCCACATTTTAAAAAAGGTATGCTGGTTAAAACTTCCAAAACAACAATGCTGAATAACAGAAGTAAGTGAAGGCTTACCTGTCTTATTCCTGAACTTAGTGGAATCTAATAATATATTTCTAAGTTGACATTGATGTTTCTTGTGATAGTCCTTCTCTTAACTAAGAAAATTTCTTTTTATCTCTATATTAACTTTTTAACAATGACAAAAGAAGAGAATGCTTAATTTTATTAATTAACTTTATTATTTATCTATGGAATTATTTTGCCCTTAAATTCCCAAACTTTAACCCATCCTTACATTCCTGGGGGAGAAAAAAGGTTATCTGGTATATCCTCTTAATATAATGCTTTACTTGGTTTGCTAGCATCTTATTTAGTGAGAAAAGACTACAGGTTTCTTTTTTATGCAATTTGTGTCCAGATTGTGTGACCCTTCAGTGAATTTGGAAAACCTCCTTCTTTTTTCTCCTCTGTTTATAAGTTACCTGCTTTCCTTGGAGGTAAATGCTATAATACCCTGACGGTGGCTCTGGGGCCGTGCCTCTTTCACTAGACCTTTGATGACCTTTGACTTCCTCTCCAGGTTTTAGTTTAACTAGCAATCTCCTGATTCTAACAACTGTGGCAATGACAGTAGAGTCTAGTGGTCACATACATGTGCTCTAGATCACAGCCGGATGAGCCTCCCTGTGTTCTGGCTCAGCTCTTCCTGGCTGCATGTCCTTAGTAAGGTTAAGCTCACTGTGCTTTAATATCCACATCTGTAAAATGTAGAAAAGGTCTATTCAGCAAAAATGTTGTGAAGATTCTGAGTTAATACATGAGAAGCACTGAGAACACTGCCTGGCCTACTCTGTTCCAATAAATGCTAACTATTATAATTCAGGAGATTTTCCCAAATAATTAGAATAAAGTTACCTACGACAACCTTATGCTATAAAATTATCCTTTGAATGCTATTATTTAAAATTCTTAATACTGTCCTCTGTGTTTCCTTTTGTCCTTGCCCGGACTGGCCAGGAGCTGACTGATTTCACTGGCTTTTTCAAAGCACTGCTTGGTTTTGTTTACCATGCCTCCCTCTTTTAAATTTCTTCACTATGCTCATTAATTTAGTTTTTCTTTTTCTGGCTTCCTGAACTGGATACTTAGGTTATTTATT
Source organism: Nycticebus coucang (assembly GCF_027406575.1). Lineage (NCBI taxonomy): Eukaryota > Metazoa > Chordata > Mammalia > Primates > Lorisidae > Nycticebus > Nycticebus coucang. Next base: position 99,597,463 of record NC_069783.1, on the reverse strand, counting down.
TTCAGTCTTCTTTAATTTCTAATAAATGTATGTTTCTCTTTGCATAATACAATGTCCATTCCACAGAATTTGACAGGAACTGCTCTCACTGTCACACATTTCTAAATAGTCTGTAATCTCAATTTTGATTTCCAACAGTGATATGGTTCTATTGATTTTAAGTCAGGAAAATCTAATTGGTATAATTTTTACTATTTGAAAGTCGTCAGATTTTCCCTATTACCTATTACATCATAATTATATTACTATTCCATAGGCAGCGGCTTAGAAAACATATTCTCTGTATTTGTACCTGTAGCTATAAAATTATACTGCGTTATTCAAATTCTTTATAGGCACAGTTAACAGCTTTTGTTTTAAACATTTTAATGCTAAATGATTGGTACAAAAAGGTTCATAACCATCAAATCCAATTAATGGAGATTAGGTTTTATCAATATAAATTAACATTTTGTCTCACGGAGCCATTCTCCACCCTCCTTGAATTCCATTTTATCTAATATCAGATGCTACTCCTTTCTCCCACCATCAACCCAGTATATAGCTTTGTTTTTCTGAATATTGTTTTCACTTGCTTTAAGCAGTACAGAGCAGGATTCTTCTGTTAACTCAATCTATAAGCTTTCATCTTTTAATGAGAAGTGGTCGTATATTACTACAAGTGTTATCATCTATCCAAATCTAAACTTCACTAATTTTTGTTTTAGTTTTTTATTTTTTGAGACTGGGTCTCTCTGTGTCACCTGACTACAGTACACTGATGTCACTGTAGCTCATTGCAAACTCAAACTCCTGGGCTTAAGTGATCCTCTGCCTCAGCCTCCTTAGCAGCTAGGATTACTGGTGCTCACCATCATATCCAGATAAATTTTTTAAAAAAGGTTTGTAGCGGGCAGCACCTGGGGCTCGAAGGAGTAGGGCGCCGGCCACATATACTGGAGGTGGCGGGTTCAAACCCAGCCCTGGCCAAAAACTGCAGGGAAAAAAAAAAAAAAAAAAGGTTTGTAGCAACAAGGTCTCACTATTGCCTAGGCTGGTCTTGAACTCCTGGGCTCAGGTAATCCTTCTGTGTTGCCTTTCAAAGTGCTAAGAATACAGGCATGAGCCATTGTGCCCAGCTTGATTTTTTTTTAAACACACAAAATGTCAGTTTGTCTTATATTTACAAAGTACAACAAAACTGAGAGGGAGGTAGCAGCAAAAAATATTTTACTAATTCTGAATTCAGGAGTACTGCTTATGTAGTTATATATAGTTAACTGCATATCTAACTGCATATAGTTGGCAGGATTTAAGATAATCCTACAAACGCTCGGATTTTCAGCATTTTGCAGGGATGTACAGAAATTTCAGTTGTTAGAGAAGTTGATATGATTAGAAAGACTAAACCAGTCTTAGATGGGAAGATGTATAAGAGATATAACTAGTAGACATATAAAGAATAAAGAAAGGGAGAGACTTACATGGGGAGGCTGACAGAAAGAAGTGAGTAAAAATCAAGAAAAGGAATCACTGTCATTACAAATACAGAAAAGCCACTAGGTATAAGTTACTGTGTCTTGCGCATAGCTTACTTTTATAACCCTGCACTGTATCTTAAAATTGACACGTACTTCTAATGCGGCTTTCATTTACAACCTCCCCAAAAGCTATTATTAAATTGATGCCATATTTTATAATCAACTATGTCCAAGAATTGAGAAAATATGAAACACAGAAAATATTTACAAAAAGATTCAAAACATTTATAACATTAAAATGAAAGTTATCATTTCAAAGAATGAAGTGGAGCAGCAGAATATTAGAATATGATGCTTTGAACAGGGGAAGCATTAGCAGAGATATTACAGCAAAACAAGTTAAGTTTTCTATGAAAATATCTGCTGTTACAATCTCTATCTCATTAACCCTAAAACATACTAATCATGCTACCTGCATACTGATCATGCTACCTGCATACCTCCAAACCTATTTATTACTAATGATCAATTGCATTTACTCCCAAACATATTAACATTCATTACAGTTTACTTATTATTTCTATAATTACATAATAGATAAAATATTAATGTGAGTCAAAGAGAAAAGATAGTTGCTATGTCTATAAAAATTAAGTTGAATCTAAGACTCAATGCCAACTTGCTCAAAAAAGGTTGTGTTCAACTTCAGTGTGGTTGAGGGAAAAATTCATGGAAATATAAAATCATTCTGTGCCCAGATTTCTTAGGAAACTTCTTTAAGTTCTTTGCTCCACTGTAAGGAAACCAAAACTGAAAAACTTTGATGACACATCAGTGACAGGATTATACAAAAGAAACAGGAAGGAACAGGCACATATTCCTCTCCACCCTCCCTGCAGAAAGTCCTCTTTTGGGTTATAGTGAAAGTGTGATGAATAAATGTAAGTTTATATCTTAAGTGCTTTTAAATTAACAATGTCTGGCTTTAATACTTTTTATTTATTTTTATTTTTTATTTATTTATTTAATTAATTATTATTATTATTTTTTTTTTTGGTAGAGACAGAGGTAGAGTGCCTTGGTGTCACACAGCTCACAGAAACCTCCAACTCCTGGGCTTAGGCAATTCTCTTGCCTCAGCCTCCCGAGTAGCTGGGACTACAGGCACCCACCACAATGCCCGGCTATTTTTTGGTTGCAGTTCAGCCGGGGCCGGGTTTGAACCTGCCACCCTCGGTATATGGGGCCAGCACCTTACCGATGGAGCCACAGGCGCCACCCGCTTTAATGCTTTTTAAATTAACTGATATCTACTACTAGTCCACATTGGAAGCTTCAAATGTATGGTAAATATATTATTCAACTGGGGGACAAATTTAAAGCTTATTTATATTTTCTTCAAGATTTGTTTTTACACATTTAAAAGATAAAGTCTTAAAAGAAGCCAGAGAAAACAGGAGACTTAATTAGAATGAGGGCCAACTGATCATCAGAAACAATGCAAGATAAGACAATGGAATTACATCATTAAAGCTCTGAAAGAACAAATAGAAAATCTACAGGCAATGAAAATAGGCTTCCAAAATAAAACGAAATTAAAAATTTCCACATAAACAGAGTTGAATTAGTTACTAGTATATCTGCACCAAACTCTTCCTTTTAAAAAGGCATACTGGAATCCTAAATAACTAGTGATATCAGCATACACATAAACTCTATGCTGATCTAACTTTAGTATCATTTAATTAAAAACAAGTACTTTGCAACCCCCAATTATTGATTATTGAAATAATATTTTTCACCTACTGCACAACTACCATAAACAGGAGAGTAACAACGGTATATGAGCAATGCTGATACATTATAACCTACCATGGTAGTGAAGAAAAAATTGTTTATTTAATTCTTGAGTAAACTTACCTCTTTGTTTTGGAAAAATCTGTTCAGGATGCTGCAAAATAAATTTAAAAGTATATTATATAATTACTATAACATAAAACTATGTGAAATTTAAAAAAATAGTAATTAAGAAAACTACCTTCATCACTGGCCTGGCTCGCTTCTCAAACAAACCACTTGGAAAAAGGTAAGCAATAGCTCTCTGAAAATACACACAAAGGTTAATTAGCAACTGTTACAAAAACAAGTTAAAGTTATAGTTATGGAATGGTTACTATGTGCCACACATTAGAGTTTCATCTGCATTATCTCACTTCATAATCTTTAAAATGGGATAACAAAATTGCTATACACACCCCCCAAAAGAAAAAAAATGGTAACTAATAAACTAATTCTTGACAATTTTCAAGTGCTGGCTTTAAATGTTTCATTTCTTGAATGTGATACCACAAATAATCTATTTTAAAAGGAAAACAAGAGGTGCTCCTATACCACTTCCATGGTAATGTGCTCATGAAAATCATTCCAACTCCCAGTTGGTCATGTAAATATCAAAGAGCAGGCTGAAAAGAGCACCCTTTAAGTTCTGAAAAAACTGAAAAGAGCAGGCTCTAAGTTTCACCCACTATGACACCCCTGATGTTTTTAGATGCTCTTTCAACTTTTCCCAGAGTTTTTAAACTACAGTCTTTTCAAACAAGTTCCAAGTGTCTGTTTTCCAGTAGGGATGCTATGGGCATCTGGGCATGCCAGCCCTGGCATGGGCACCCTTCCTCCATGTGAGCCATGAAACATTCCTCCCAGGAACACTGCAGTGCTTAGGACAAATCTCACACTCACACCTTCCAAATAACTCCACCTCCCAAGGGCAGCACTGGCTCCCGCGTGAGGGTAATTGCTTAAGCCTTCACAGGGCCTTCTCTAGCATCCTACCCACAAAGGAGAACAGCAAGGCAATGTGCACCGTCCTTCCTGCTGAACAGTGTCAGGTGAAAAGTCCACGGCCTGGGATCTGGTGGAGCATTTAAACACTGCTCTTTAGAGAGCCTGTTCTCAGGATGGGCCTTCTTTGCCCATCCACACAGTAAGTGTGATGGATCAGATTCAGCTCCTGAAAGGAGGGGCCTATAATTTTGGAGCATAAATTCAATTATATTAGGGAGCCTAATTGCGTCTACAGATCAAGTTTTATTCTTTCATTCAGCCTTTCCACAATAAAACTTGACACTTAGATCAAACATCAGCATGCTCAGCCAACAAACTTTCTCTTAAACCAGGCCTTCCCTACTTCCTTCACTGCAGGAGAAAAGGTACGCTTCTTAATAAGTGATACTGAGACAACTGACTGCCATTTCATCAGAGATATAAAACTGGATTCAAACCTCACACCACATAGCAGAGAATACTCCAATTAAGTCAGAGAGCTAAACATTCAGAATAAAACCAAACAAGGACTATCATACAACATGGGTGAATTCCTTTATATAACTAAGATATGAGAAAGTATTTCTTAACTATAACTCAAAACTCAGAAGCAATTAAAAAAAAAAAGACTGAACAATTAAACTATATAAAAAAAACAGAAAGAAAAATAAGGCTCACATGTACTCACAATGAGAGAAGTGCAACTTAAAACTAGTTGAGAATACTTCTTATCTAACAAGACTAGCAGAAGTTCAAAAGCTTGACAGCACACTGTTGGTGAGGCTATAAAGAAACACTCTGCCACATTGCTGGTGGGAGTGCCAAATGCTACAACCTCTTCAGTGGGAAGCTTGGCAGTCTCTAACAAAACTACGTATACTTTTCCCCTAGCAATTGGATGTCTATGAATTTACCCAGAAGATACGCCCCCACAGATACCAAACAACATAAGCAGAGTCTATTCATTGAATTATAAGAACGAAATATCAGAAACAACCAAATCTCCACACGTAAGAGTGTGGCTGAGTAAATGACGGCACGGCAGTGCAATCAAATACTACATAGCTGCAGAACAGAGACAAGCTGTATGCGAGAGAAATGGACCTTGAATGCTGCTTTGGTGTCAGAAAGAGACTTGAAACAGAATGTACATCTAGGTAGAGGGACAAAATACACATCAGCTGCTTTTTGTGAACACAAACATAAGGATAAAGCAGAAACTAATAAAAATCATTATCTCTTAAGGGCTAGACAGGAGCAGAGTGAGGGACACAGGGATGAGGGCAAACTCCTCTGGGCATATGGCTAAGCTTTGAAGCATGAAACTGTTTTTACATCCTAAACAAAATTTTCAAAAGAAACTCAAAATACAAACAGAAACAAATAAATCTAATTTCTGAAACCAAAATAAAATAAAATGGTAATGAAATCTTCAACTTTACTTGGTAGGCTAATAGCCTTAATGCTGATATTATAATTCTGACATATTTTGTGAATAATGTAGCCTACTGCAAATAAGTAAATGCATTAATTTCATAGGGACCAGAATTTTATTGTAGAAGAGATACAAATATAAGGGAAGAAAAGGGAAAACCCTATAATGTTAAATAATATAAATTCATAATCTTTAAAAAATATTATCTCCTAGTTCGGTCCCTGAAAAAGCATAAATGCAGGGAACCCCAGGAGCAATGGGTGTGCCAATTGGTTTCTAGATACAGTTTCCCAGTATAAGGAACCAAACACCAGGGAGAATTGGCTGACTCTGGGCCAACGGCAGAGAAAGTACAAAATGAGCCTGAGCATCTTCCTGTGCCAGAAATCCAGGAAGTGCTCAAAAGGATGCAGAAGCCAACATTAAGTGGCTCCCGCTGGCCAAATGTGGGACAATTTGAGCACCAAAAAGAACAATGACACACTCATTGTGGGTCACAGATACGTTTAAGTGTATGTGTGGGAGGCTTGTGTGTGCACATGCACACACATTCTCAAGGGGAAGGGCAAGGAGAAAGAGAAAGCTTTATGCTTTCATATCAGCTGTAAAAGTAGAAGGAATGACAGAAGTAGATAATTACTGGTTTATAACTTCTAAGTTAATCATTAATTTCAGGCCAGGATCATGAACGGATGCTAAAATTACTGGCTGAAAGGTTACTGGAAAACAGAGAATTCACATGGACTCAAAACATTCCTTACTAGTTACTAGTTACAAAGAGAAAAAGCGACTTTTGTAATAAAGAGGTCTAGTGGTTACTTAGTTCTGTCCCCTGAAATAATATCTTAATCAAAGAAGGCATCAGTCACATCATCACCAACTGTGGGACAAACTGACATCTTAATCAGCGCCTCCTAGAGGATGCAATGAGAAGCACACATATCACTTTAGTATCTTTCCTACCTAACCTTCCTAAACCTGACCACGAAGAAGCAATCAGAAAGGCAGAATGTGGGACAATCATGCAAGACAAGCAGCCTTGATTCTACAAAACAACTAGTTAGCCATAAAGACAATGGGGGAAAACTGAGGAAGTTTAAAAATAGTTTATATAACACATGGCATTACAGAATTATTATAATTGTTATCAGATATGAAAATGATATTGTGGGAGATAATGGTATGAAGATAACGGTATGTATTCAGGGATTAACTTAAGTACATGCTATTTAGGGGTTAAGTTTACGGCATCTGGAATTTTCAATGGATCAATAAGAATTGTTTTATACATGTAGAAAGACAAAATTGGTAAAATATTACAGATTGGCAAATTAAAAAAAAAGATTGGCAAATCTATGTGAAATGTGTGTAGTTATATTCACGAATAGTCCAATTTTCTGGAAATTTGAAAAGCTTCAAAATATAAAGGTAGGGAAAAAATTAGAATTTTAAAAATAATGAATAAGATCTTCCCAAACCTAGCCTGTCTCAGCATGGCCTCAGTAGCCTGCAGTACCTGTGGGTCACCTTGACTGCAGGCCCCCTTCTCAGTCATGAAGGACAGCCTAAGGCTGGCCATCCTTTAGCAAAGGAGCTACTGAATACAAGGTCTGGTACAGAACATTAGATCACATGGAAGACGGAGCAAAACCCCTCAACTTTGGGCAAACTCCCATGATCACAAAGGAGACAATCCAAATGATTCTCAAATGAGTGTTAGGCCGTCACTGGCATAATTTTCAAATAAGAAAATTATTGTTAACTTAGGCGACCACTGAATAGAATCCTATAGGGAAGTAACAGTTTGAAGAATTCCATCCTATAGTTGGATTTCTCACAAATCTAGGACTTAGAAAAGTCATAAAGAAGTTAGTTGGCAGAACCTGAAAATAAAGCATCGACTACCGAGGATGTCTAGGACTTACAAATAATCTCTGCTTTAAAAAAATGAAAATAAGCAAAAAGAATTTGCTGGAAGTCTTCTGAAATTCAACTGAGTCAGGAAATGTGGCTTTCCCTTTAAGAAAAATCTCATCTAAAAGTAAATTAACACACATTTATTAATTTATAATCCCTCCCTACATTAGGTATCATAGTATTGGGTTTTGTACCAAATACAATGAAAAAGATCCACGAAACAAATGTCAGATAAAAAGCAATCTGGCAAATTCGGTAAAAACAATGAAAAACAAAAGATGGAAGAGAAAGGAACAAAAGAGGTAACAGTAAATAAAAGAAGCCAGTTGTTTTTAGACCAAATAACAAAACATACAAAACAGAAAAAGCTACCTTCCCAGCATGCTGTCTGCCATCTGTTTAGTATGCATGGAACAGTACGAACATGACCTAACCTATTACTTCCATTTATCTCCTATGGGCATTTTACACAGATTCTGAAGCAAACAAAGGACTACCTGGCTTTTCTGAAAAAAATAATTTTGTTGCTTTCTGTGTCTGTTTAACTCCCAGTTAACAAGCAGTTGTTAAAATGCAAGTCGATGAACGCCCTTTTGAGATGAATAGTGAATATTTATAAGAACAAGGGAATTCTGAGTGTGAGTACTGAGTTAAACAGCCTATAGATGTGTTTTGGGCAGAGCATTACATGCCATACAAGAGGAATACTTTCACTTTTACTACACTGCAGAATTCTGAAGAAAGGGGAGATAAACATGAAAATAGGATAAAGGTGTAAATAAGATTATTATTTAATCTTTATCGTGTCTTAACTATAATCACAATAATATGTTTCAAATCACTCCCAGTGATTCTGATTTATAAGGACATCAACTGTACCTGGTTGTTGTGAGGAGTGAAAAAGATTCATAAAAGTACAGTACAAAGCAGGCAGGCAGCAAATGTTAATTAACTATATAAAAATTTTCAGTTTTGTAAAGCACATTATTTTACATATTATTTTGTTTTAAGCTTTATAAAAGTTACGAATTTATCCCCTCTATTTTACAGACAAAGAAACAACACTTAAGTAGCCAGCTCAAGATCACACTGAAATAAATGACAAAGCCAGAACTTGAACCTTACGGAATTTAATTTTGTATTGTGCTCTTCTTTGTCTATGAGAGAACCAATTTAGTTCTCTCAGCTAACAGATTTACTTCTTCACTGACATCAAGGACATCCAGTTATTCAGTAGTAAAATTAGGAGAAAAAGCCAAAGGCACTTCATTTACTTTAATGAATTTTATTAAATAAATATTTATCCCTCCTGAGTTCTAGGCACTCTGCTAATTTAGAAAAGATGAGTAAGATTTGGCTTCTGACCTCATTCCGTCAGTGGAGGCAGATGCATATGTAATCGTAACACAAGGGCTACCATAAAATCATATATAAAATAATATGGCACAATAAAACAACATACACAGGACCTACAACAGAACTACATACAAGTTACATGAAGGGTATGAAGGAGGGTGGCCAGCTACCTTTCTCAGGGTTACTTCTCATCTGTCTTTTCTTACCACTCATTTCTTCCTTTCTAAACAAGTACCTTTACAGATTGTTTTGTCTGCCTGAATTCTGCTGCTGTGCTTCTCTACTCAACACCTGTTTGCCTTTCATGACCTAGATCAAAGGCAGCCTTGCCTGGGAAGCCCTCCCACTCCTCTGGGCTCTCAGCTGCTCATCTTCGTTTATACCCTATAGCAGTGATCTCCAAACAGGAGAACAATCCTCTTCCAAGGTCCACCCCATCTGACCGTTCCATTCTCTCCCAATCCTCATCAATGCCTTCAACTTACGCATCACCCACAGCAATCACAAAGGGCTGATGCTCACCTTTACTCCGTTAAATACCGACTCTTGCATGTTTGTGAGCAACCTCAAGGACCACAAGCCATCTAAACAAGATTGTGTGAGACTCCTGGCATGGTTCAGGCCAATGAATAACTTTCAATTCCCCTTCCTGTCTTTAGAAGCATTTGCCCACTCACTCAAGTACCCTCTTCTTCCTTCCATAATTCTGGTCCTGTAATTGCTTTGTCAGGGGTCACTCATGTCTCCTTTCAAATGCTATGACCTACTTTCAGGTCTCATCCATATGAGGTTGCTGTCTCCCTACTCCCTGGCAGCTACGTCCCCCTCTTACCTCTCTGCAAAGCCCTTCTTGGTCTCTTCTAAACACACCTCTGCTCCTCCTGTAAATGCTGTTCCGTCAAGAGTTCCGTCTTTGAACCTCTTTTTCTCAAATTTATGTAGAGAGACACCAAAGCTATTTCTGCAGCTCCAAACTATTTGTCAAATGCCTTTAGGATTTTTCTGTTTAAGTATCCAAATAGCACATCCAAAGCTGTTCTTGAAATAACTTATTTTGCTTTCTTCCAGTTCTTCTTTCTCCAATGCTACCAAATCTTTCATTCTACCATGGTCATATCTACTGGTGTGTTTTTGAAGGCAAAGAACTATGTCTTAGTCATTAATTTCTCACTATGAAACTAGAACACAGCAGATACTCAAAGGATAAATCAACAACCAAAAGGATTTCAGAGCCTTTGAGTAACCCAACTATAAAAGACATTTTGTAGACAACTAGGGAAAGGTAAATATAAAACTCATGTATAAACATTCCTACTCCTGCTATAGACCAGACTCAAATTAATTTTGTTAGATGTGATAATCATATTGTGGTTATATAGGAAAATATTCTAATTTTTTGAAGAGGTATATACTCAAGTATTTAGGGGTAAAGTATGATGTTTGTAACTCACTTTGTATTTTACTGTAAAATAAAATGGGTTAGCCAGAAATCATCCAGTTGAAACAAATATAGCAAAATGTTAAAAGTTAATTTAGCACTTGAGTATGCATTGTACAATTTCTCTTTTTCTGTATGGGTATGCATTGTATAATTTATCTTTTTCTGTATGCCTGAAAATTTTCAGTATTTACTGTTATTGTTAACTAGAATGTTCCATCATTCCATCTAATAGGCATACATAAATGTTTTTTATATTATTTTATCGTATATGTATACCGTGTATATTATTTTATTGTGCCATATTATTTTATGTATGATATTATGGTAGTCCTTGAGAAGATTATGTATGCGTCTGCCTCCACTGATAGAATGTATTCGTATATACACAAGTCATATGAATCTTTTGCCGTTTTATAATTTGCAGTTTTAAACAAACCTTTGGGTTTTTGTTTGTTTGTGGAGAGAGGGTATCACTGTGTTGCCCAGGTTGGGGTGCAGTGGCTGTTGACAGGTGCGATCACAGTGCACTACAGCCTCAAATTCCTGGGCTCCTGCTCTCTCCAGCCTCAGCCTCCCAAGTACTGAGACAATAGGCATGTGCTACTGTGCCCACTCCCTTTGCTGTTTTACTCCAATAAAAACAACCATTCCCTACATTTCTCAAGTGCTATTTACTCTTTTGTAATATTTTTTAACTCTTTCAAAACCAAGTCTTCAAGTATTTTAGATTGTTTCAGTGAAAGACAATATAAAAACAAAACTGCAGATGAATATTACCTATACTTCTAAGTATTCTCTTTGAAATAACACAAAGCAAAACCCCCAAATTTTTATTGGGAAAAAAATGAAGGAGCAATTCTCTAAATCAACATGCACAGCAGAACTTCGTCTGATGACAAAAATATTCTACAACCTGTGTTGTCCAATGTTACAGTCAAGTAGCTCATGTGGCTACTATGTGCTTGACATGCAGTTAGTGGGACTGAGAAAGTAAATTTTATTTATGATTAATTTTAATTAAAACAATCACAGATGGCGGTGTCTGTGGTTCAAAGGAGTAGGGCACCAGCCCCCTATGGTAGAGGTGGTGAGTTCAAACCCAGCCCTGGCCAAAAAAAAAAAAAAAAAATTCACAGATAGTTAGCAGTAGCCATGCAGCTCTAGGCTATTGTTAAGTGAAGCTCTCATACAGGACAGTGCTGTACTGACGTTACCCAGGTGCATTTCAGCAAGGTATTTAAACTTCATTAAATGGTTACGAAGTTAAAGTCCATATTTTAATTTTATGGATCTAAATTAACGAACTAATATCCACTGTTACAAGAGAGTATTAACAGAGCAGTGTCTGAATAGAGGGTTTCTACTCGTAGCCAGTCACAGTGCCCATTCATTCTGAGTGTCTCTGTCGCGCGGCAGCATGTTCATGCTGCTGCTCTATGACTTAACTTTTTCAAGGCTTCACTGGTAACTCAGTATCACAACAATCATCTGTAAGGACATCTCTCTTGGTATGCAGAGGTCCTCTACTAATCAGAACAGCCAGACTTTGTATAAGGCAAGAGAACTTGGTCTTCACACCCCATTTTGGCATGGATTTCATAGCTGAGGAATATATATACAGAAAATGATAGGAAAATGTGACTGTGTGCGTGCACATGTATGTATACCAGAAATGTGTGTTAAGGATGAAAATGAGATAACATCATTAAAGACTCTACTATCCCACTCAGTCATCTTTAGTTGGTATTAATTCAGAGATCCTAACTGGACCAACTCCAGTTGTCTCCCTACCCTCTGTTACTCTTTTCTGTAATCTTAACTAGGTTACAGCAAGGAAAAGATATAAATATTCAATTGTGACAAACACTTGAAAACTCTGCTTTTGATTGTAGCTCCTTCCTCCTAAATACAAAGCATAAGAAAAAAACAACAAAATAAAATGATGCCAAATAACAAGCACATACCTTGATCCTCTGTCCTAGGAAGGTCCACCTAGAGAACCATGCCCTCTTCCAGCACCCACAGGGCAGTGCTTTATGAGCAACATGCCCTCCAGTGAGCACCCACAGGGCAGTGCCTTATATGTGATGTGCCCTCCAGTGAGTACCCACAGGGTGGTGCCTTATATGTGATGTGCCCTCCAGTGAGCACCCACAGGGTGGTGCCTTATATGTGATGTGCCCTCCAGTGAGTACCCACAGGGCAGTGCCTTATATGTGATGTGCCCTCCAGTGAGTACCCACAGGGCAGTGCCTTATGTGCAACATGCCCTCCAGGGAGCACCCACAGGGCGGTGCCTTATATGTGATGTGCCCTCCAGTGAGTACCCACAGGGCAGTGCCTTATGTGCAACATGCCCTCCAGTGAGCACCCACAGGGCAGTGCCTTATATGTGATGTGCCCTCCAGTGAGCACCCACAGTGCAGTGCCTTATGTGTGATGTGCCCTCCAGGGAGCACCCGCAGGGCAGTGCCTTATGTGTGATGTGCCCTCCAGTGAGTACCCACAGGGAAGTGCCTTATGTGCAACATGCCCTCCAGGGAGCACCCACAGGGCAGTGCCTTATATGTGATGTGCCCTCCAAGGAGCACCCACAGGGCAGTGCCTTATATGTGATGTGCCCTCCAGGGAGCACCCACAGGGCAGTGCCTTATATATGATGTGCCCTCCAGGGAGCACCCACAGGGCAGTGCCTTATGTGCAACATGCCCTCCAGGGAGCACCCAAAGGGCAGTGCCTTATATGTGATGTGCCCTCCAGGGAGCACCCACAGGGCAGTGCCTTATATGTGATGTGCCCTCCAGTGAGTACCCACAGGGTGGTGCCTTATATGTGATGTGCCCTCCAGTGAGCACCCACAGGGTGGTGCCTTATATGTGATGTGCCCTCCAGTGAGTACCCACAGGGCAGTGCCTTATATGTGATGTGCCCTCCAGTGAGTACCCACAGGGCAGTGCCTTATGTGCAACATGCCCTCCAGGGAGCACCCACAGGGCGGTGCCTTATATGTGATGTGCCCTCCAGTGAGTACCCACAGGGCAGTGCCTTATGTGCAACATGCCCTCCAGTGAGCACCCACAGGGCAGTGCCTTATATGTGATGTGCCCTCCAGTGAGCACCCACAGTGCAGTGCCTTATGTGTGATGTGCCCTCCAGGGAGCACCCGCAGGGCAGTGCCTTATGTGTGATGTGCCCTCCAGTGAGTACCCACAGGGAAGTGCCTTATGTGCAACATGCCCTCCAGGGAGCACCCACAGGGCAGTGCCTTATATGTGATGTGCCCTCCAGGGAGCACCCACAGGGCAGTGCCTTATATGTGATGTGCCCTCCAGGGAGCACCCGCAGGGCAGTGCCTTATGTGTGATGTGCCCTCCAGTGAGTACCCACAGGGCAGTGCCTTATGTGCAACATGCCCTCCAGGGAGCACCCTTCCCACCGCTCCGCTTCGCAGTCCATGGTGGGGAGGGAGTAGGTCCACTGATATCTTTTTCTCTAAAACCTGCTGCTGGGAGTGATGCTATTATTGGAAATTCTACATGTCTGAAAAGCATCAAAACGTACCTGCCACAGCCTGCCTCTCAGTGCCAGGAATAATCCTCCCCGCACTGTCTTGCCAAAGTTACTGCTGTCTCTTGTCATTAGAGGCTTGTCTCAGGCACGAGACGGAGTTGTCCCTACCTTACCTCTGCAATGGGAGCAAGTCCCATTGGGGGAGCACGACAGCTTTCTAGCTTTCTTCCTCTCAGCTCGCTTCTCCCCAGCAAGCCCCAAAGTTAAAATTCCACCTTCCTGAACCAGAATTACATACATCTAACTCAAAGCTGGGCTAGGAGACAGTAGCTCTGTAGCACACACCCTACTTACTATATTAGTTTTGTCTGCCCCTAAGCTGGTCTATTGTGACTTGATGTTTATTTCAATAGAAAGAGATTTGTTCCAGTTAAATACAGTATTTAACTTACCTTCTTTACTCTTACCATCCCTATCCCCTAAGTTTTGCCCCTTGGCTTCCTCAATTTCTCTCAAAATCCAAAGGATCCAGAGACTGCCCCAAGCTCTTCCTGAATATGGTAGACAACTTCATTCCCCTCAAACTTGACAGACAGCCTTTGCCCCACAAAGGGAAAACACTTCACTGAAGATCAGACTTCCCTGGGCTGATCTCCCGAATCCTTGGCACTTCCCCAAATGCGTAATAAGTCATTTTCCAATCCAAAGTAAAGCATTAAATTTAATCAATAAAATTCACACTAAGGAAAGTATTTCAAATAAGATAATTATTATAAAGAAAGAATAACAAAAATGGCTCAGGGTAAAAGGGCTATTTTGCATAAAATTTTAGATTAGGGTAATGATTTAGTTGGGAAAGGTTTAGACACACAAAAGAAAATGAGAAACATGAAGGCACAGAAAATGTTACAATATTTCAGTATTTCTTAGCAGTTTTCCTGGTATGTTATTCAGAAAAACCATCTCTACCAGCATAAGGAATTCAAAATGAAAATATTATGTAAAATGTAAATATTATGGCTGGTGAAATTAATTCAACCAGAAAGCCCGTGGAGGAAGGTACTGAGGGACGTATTCTGTTAATGTTAACCTATCTGCTGGCTGTTAATGTTCTTCGGCCCCAGTGTGCACGTGGTACGTACTAGGCACTACAGAAAAAGCAAGTGGTTTAGACTCCAAAGTATCTTAAAATTAGAGGGAAATTGGCATTTCACATCCGAATTATTGGCTCACCTGGATAAAATTTACCAACTATGCCAGAATTAATAGAAATTTCATAATCATCTAAAATATTCTACTTCTAAACAACCTGCATAAAAAATTATTCAATGGGCGGTGCCCCGTGGCTCAATGAGTAGGGCGCTGGCCCCACATACCAAGGGTGGTGGGTTTGAACAGGCGCCGGCCCAACTGCAACAAAAAAAAAGCCAGGCATCATGGTGGACGCCTATAGTCCCAGCTACTCAGGATGCTGAGGTAAGAGAATCACCTAAGCCCAAGAGCTGGAGGTTGCTGTTAGCTGTGATGTCACAGCACTCTACCCAGGGTGGAAAAATGAGACTCTGTCTCTAAAAAAAAAGAAAAATTATTCAAACTAAGAAATACCCAAAGCTTCCATGAAAACAAAAAAATGAAAATACATATATCAGTTGGGACTCAATTAATGATTTTTCAAGAAGCTTCAAAACAAAATAGCTAGCCAAGTATTTCTGTTTATTTGCTTAGCATTTGTGTCTTAAGAAACCTTTTCTCTCCTAAGAACCAGACTTTGGATTCGCCGATAGTAATCACACTGGTATTCAAACATCCTTACCATTCATGTCCACATCTCTGAACTAAACACAAAAATCACTGCCTTACTCTCGGGTTTAAGCCTGCTGAATGCTTTAATCTTTCAGTTTTAAATTCACTCAGAAGAAAACGTAAGCCACAGGAACAGAAAACAAAGGGCATTTTCCTACAGTAAGTTCTAGCTTAATATTTTCTTTGTTAAGTTCTAAAACTGGTAGGGAATTTAACTTAGGAAAGTTCTTAGGTATTCTAAACCAATGTCACATTTTAAGAAATTGTTACACATAATAGTTTAGGTTCAATGGATCTTTGCTCATAACAAAACAAAAAAACTCATTTCTCCCCCCAACAAAAGAGCATACATTTAGTAAGCATAGAACCCCTCAGCGGTTCTCAGTCTGGGAGTTGAACGACCCTTTCACAGGGGTTGCCTAAGACCATCCTGCATATCAGATATTTACATTACGATTCATAACAGTAGCAAAATTACAGTTATGAAGTAGCAACGAAAATAATTTTATAGTTGGGGGTCACCACAACATGAGGAACTGTATTAAAGAGTCATGGCATTAGGAAGGTTGAGAACCACTGCTTTAGAAACTTATTAAACAACAGCATGCCATGTATGTTAATCTAAAACCAAAACCAGTGCTGCCAAACAACAACAACAAAAAAGAACAAGAATGTAAATTTTAAAAATTTACTTCAATAAGAAATGGCATGAGTAGACATGTTTCTTGTACTTTTAGGTTTTTAAGTAGAATACTGGTAAATTTAACAGTTCCCTAAAATGAAGGCAAAAGTCCTTGACTATATTCTTAGGCTTAAGTCAAAGTATGAAAGGACTATAGACTCAACCCAGGAAAAGCACTGGGTCAGGAATGCAATCTCTATTAATTAGGTATCCCAGCTGGGCAGTGGGTTTGCAGCTGTTAACTTGATCAATGACTTACCTAAATGTCATCTCTACTGATTCGCTTATAAATTACCAGCAAGTGAGACTAATGTACAGGTGCTAATTTATTTAAACTGTTCTCTACATTTCTACATAGCTTTATAAACTGCATCTGGCACCTAATGTTAGCTGTCAGTTGTATTTAGACATGCCTGTCCTAACGACTCTGTTCATTAGAAGTGAGCACAAATTATGAAATATTGTGAAAAATGATACATCAAATGGAATGGGCACAGCAAATCAATTAGAGAAACTTCATACAGCATATTCACACTTAGGAGAATAAAACATTCTGGTTTCAGAATGAGGTCTATAATACCAATTAAAAAGTAATTGGTAGACTTCGGCAGTGTTATACATCAATTTGCTGGCTTTTTTCCTGAAATTCCATAGTAATGTAGAACTTAACTTTTAATTCTCAAATAAAGACATTAGTAAATGCAAGTATGTAGTTAGAATAGTTAATGTAACTGAAAGGTCTCCAACTAAACTTTAAAACTACTACAAGCTTAATTCAAAAGGGAAAATGCAAATTATCAGTGGTCCTCAACTTTCTGGTATTTATAGCACAATTCTGAGTTAAAGAATTTTTGGATGGGTAGAGGGAGGGTAACTGGTGGGACCACACCTATGGTGTATCTTAGAAGGGTACAGGTTAAGCTTTATAAATGTCTGAACACAATAACTAAGAAAATGCCACAAAGTCTATGTTAACCAGTTTGATGGAAATATTTCAAATTGTATATAAAACCAGCACATTGTACCCCATGATTGCATTAATGTACACAGCTATGATTTAATAAAAAAAAAAAAAGAATTTTTGATGGTATACATGAAAGGATTAAGAAACTTCACTAAATAGAGTACCCTACCTCTGCTCTAGTGCAACAGGGAGTTATAAGGTCTATGAAATTCCACACTTATCTACATGCTTCGCCTGATGGTCATCTTTTAGCCTTGGGGTCAATGAGGAAAATTGCTCTGTCCTCCTCAATCCTCTGTTACACACTCATGAGTTTAGTCTTACATAGTTTCTATACACACAGAATCTTCTTTTTTAACTGCTTTACCCTGATTGACAAAACCCACTCAGCTCAATGCTCCATCTGACAGACACCTCAACAGTAATGTACACTGTTACAACCAAACATAATTTGTACACACTGATCAACACGTGGTAGTATCCTGTGAAAGATTTATGAAACAAGAATTGAGAACCACAGCATTAGGGTCTATTTTCATACTATACTTTAAAGTTTTAGCATAACACCATTATATACTCCTAGTTAGAGACTACTTATTTTCCTCCTGTTAGATCTTTTGAAGGTTATTAATAATGCCAAAGTGGTTCAGTGGGTAAGAGACATAAGTAGTTTATAACTCTGCAATATAATTTAAGAAATCAGGCAAATATTAAACTATTTTGAATTATGGAGAAAATCTATGCCTGCCAATGACTAATTTCTTTTTAGATACAGTAACTTGCTATTTTACCAACTAAAAATAATATTTTTATCACATAAATTTAACAAAAATATTGAGCATTATAGCAAATTAATTTTAAAAAATCAGATATGTAATCCTGTAGCCTTAGTAATAAGCCTTTTAAATGATATAACTTTAAACTAAATATCAATGGTGACAAGCAGAATTATTTTTATTCAAAAACTATATCTGTTATTTTTCTATTTTACCAATTCACACTATACTTTTTATTTTTAATAAGCCTTATTAAATTAAGGAAATACTAGCACATAAAATTAGCCAGGTCTAACTTTTGCACATAAATTATACATGCTGTATTTGGTGACACCAAATTTGTATTTAAATTCAACCCTATGAAGCAAAGTTGTAAACCTAGAAATCAATGCAAAAAATCTGGAAGAGCTGAAGGGCATACAGATCCTCATTCAGCCTCCAATGGCTATCAGTTTTAATTCACAGTCTAACAAGTTTAGTTATGCTAGAAGGCTGACAGACAGTGAAGGCATCTAGAGGCAGACACACAGACGCGAGACGTCTTGGCAGCAAGGGAGATGACAAGGTCAGGAATACAGCACAGCCAAGCCTCGCAGTACAGGGACAGACGCACACTACAGGCCAGTCAGGGGCTAACAACCACACTGAAGAGGAAAATCCAAAAGCTTTGTAAGGCTACATTATACTCACTATATCCTGCCAAATAAGGTTGGGAAGAATGCTATTTGTTTTGGAAAGTGTTATCCAAAATATTATCTTCAAAATTATGGAAAAAACACAGAAGGATACAGAAAGAACTTGTACAGCTGTGGTATCACCAACAATTAATAAAAAAAACAGATACCTACTCCAAGAGGTTTTTACAAAGATTAAAATGTAAGAACATTTATCTGGTTCTTAGATACCATCTCCTGCACACACAAGAAGCTTTCGGGATACCGTAATAGTTTTCTTATAAATAACACTTAAAAATAGTGTTTCCTTATCTGGAAAATGTACTTTTGTGGAGGATCATATTTCCTGATACATTAAATAAGAGAAAAGCTACTGTACCTGCTTTTAATTTATATATTAAAAGCCAAGCATATTAAAAAGCATTTTAAATATCTAACAGCAATATATTTGCTTATTATATAACACCGCTGAAGTCTACCAATGAAATAAAAGCTTAAAATATTTTCCTTATTTTGGACAAGTTATTTATTTTTGTCTTAGAAATAAGATATTCTTCTTTCAGCATGGAAATGCTGACTTATCAGCCATACTGTCTTCTTTTCAGTTTATATGCATTACTGAACCTTTAAAAAAATAGTTTCAAAAACATAAATGAAAACAGAAACTGTATGGGTATGTGATTTTAATTCTTTGGTAACACTTAGCTGTCACTGTCCTCTTTTGTTTTTAAATCTACTCAGCTGCCAAAGGGGACCCACTAAATTTAGTAAGATGCAATGCCAAAGGGGGTCCGCTAGATTTAATAAAGTGCCAAAAGAGTTAATTGATATAAAATGTGAGACTCAGTGAAGCCGATCAATCATTTGCAGCAAAGTCGAGTGCAGCAGAATTATGTCACCGGTGTCAAGGAAAATGGTTAACGCTTACTTTCACGTGGGCTTTTAGATCCCGAGCAAGGTGAGACAGTATCAACCTACAGGAGATAAGGCTATCTCCGCTTTAAATCAATCAGTGATAAATCTATGTGCTCTACACTATTTCAGATGATTCTGCCCCACATTCAGTCTCAGGTGGCATGGAAGATTTGTGTGACAAAGCAAATTAGAGAACTAGGGGATGATTCCAATTATGGTAGACCATATTGAGAAAAATAACACATTGCATTAATCACCTGCTTCCAAGCTATATTCTGGAAGTAGGCAAGCCAGGTATTATTATTTTAGGGATAAGAAAATCAAGTGACAGAGAGCTATGACTTGCTTGTCATTACAAGGCTAGTCTGTGACACTGCAAGGAATCTCCTAATCCCAGGTCCTGCATCCTTCTACAAGATGACTTTAACTATGTGGAATTTATCAAAAGAAAAAGAATCAGTGTAATAACAAGGTTCTACACATTCTGCATTTGTACTCCTCCCAACACAAGAATAATTCAACTTTATTTTATAAGAGGCTACATACTTTAACGCAATTGAATGTTTTTTCCTATTTTTTTATTAAGAATGTTTTTTCATATTAATTCATCATTTCATTACTTCCTTTGCAGTCTTCTGCTCTACCAACTGAGCTATCAAAGGATTCACCATGATTTAATTACTTAATTGGCTAAATCTAAAGGAAGATTTTTTTTATAATACTTTGTTAGCACATCCACATAAAATGATATCAAATTACTTTTCCATACATACACAGTTTTAAATGTACAGAGTACTTGCCATAGCTCACAGTTATATAATGATGATAAATATTTCTCCTATGGAAAATAATTCTGTATTTTGGGGCCAACTAAGTATATTGTTAAAATTTGCATCTGTCGGGCGGCGCCTGTGGCTCAGTGAGTAGGGCGCCGGCCCCATATACTGAGGGTGGCGGGTTCAAACCCAGCCCCGGCCAAACTGCAATAAAAAAATAGCCGGGCGTTGTGGCGGGCGCCTGTAGTCCCAGCTGCTTGGGAGACTGAGGCAAGAGAATCGCGTGAGCCCAAGAGTTAGAGGTTGCTGTGAGCCGTGTGACGCCACGGCACTCTACCCGAGGGTGGTACAGTGAGACTCTGTCTCTACAAAAAAAAAAAAAAAAAAAAAAAAAATTTCTAGAAAAACTCAAAAAAAAAAAAAAAATTTGCATCTGTCTGCTTGAATGACAATATATTCACTTAGCTATAGGATCCTTTTAGATTTCTCTCAATAATATTAAGGAGTCACAAATACGTGTCTGTTGTAAACACCTTAACCTTAACCTTTTTTTAAAAGAATTGTTTTAAATGTTAAATTTTGTGCTTAAATGTACTTCATAAGTGATTTTGGCTATCATTATTCAGCAACTGGATAACTAGTATGAAAAAACTAGTTTCTAACTATATAAAATAACTGAAAATTGAATCTGAATACAATGGTGCCTCATTTATCATGTAAAAATTAGAGTCAGAAAACAATTTTAACTAGGTAATTGGGTTAAATTAGGCCATGTCTACTCTGTATAACTTAAATCCTCATGAAAATAATTTTAACATCCCAAACTCATATTCTGAGTAAACATCCAAGCAATGAACTCACTAGTCCAAACAACATGATTCACTTTTACTACTTACAGTGTGAAAATTCTTACGCCTTTAGATAGAATTATAAAACTGTTGAATGATTCTGCCTCTCTCAATAAGCTAAATGTGCCCCATGTATATTCAAGAAGGTAAAGAGCTTCTCGAAAACACCTTAAATTCAGTTGGCCAGTGAGCAGCTCTTGCTGAGATCATTTACTCAGGGACACACAGGCCACAGGGAGAGAGACAGGGGCATTTTAACAGCAAACAATAAAAACAAACAACAACAAAAAAAGAAAACTAAACTACTCACAAAGAAAAGTACAGCCCCCAGACAGCCTCACAACTAAACATTTGAGGATACTATGAAACTAATTTAGGGTTTTCACATGAAATCTCTAACCCAGTTACAACCTAAGAATAGGGGGAAGGGGGAAAGGGAGGGGAGGGAAGGAGGAGGTGGGTAGAGGGAAGGGGATTGGTGGGATTACACCTGCCGTGCATCTTACAAGGGTATATGTGAAACTTGGTAAACGGTCTGTGAAGCTAGTGAATGATGCCCCATGATTATTTCAATGTACACAGCTATGATTTAATAAAAAAAAAAACAAAAACAAAAACATTTGAGGAATGATTAATATGAATTCTTCACAAACTCTTCCAAAACTAGAAGAGGAGAGAACACTTCCCAACTCATTCTATGAAGCCATTATTGCTTCTGTATTAATATCAGACAGCTATTATAAGAAAAGATAACTATAAATAAATTTTCAACTTAGAGATAAAAATCCTCAACAAAATGCTAGTAAACCAAACCCAGAAACATATAGAAAGGATTGTACATATTGATGAAGTGGGGTTTAACCCATGAATGCAAGGTAGGTTTAATATCTGAAAATCAAGTAATGGGATATACCATACCAATATATCAAAAAGCAGGAAAAACACTGGACAGTATCTAACAACTTTTTACCATAAAAACATCAGCAACAAAAACAACGAAAAAGTTCAACAAACTAAGTATGTAAAAGAATTTACCAAACCTGATAGGACATCTATGAAAAACCCATGCCAGCAGCGTATTTGATGGTGAAAGACTGAATGCTTTCCTGTAGAATCAGAAAGACAAGGATGAGCACTCCTGCCACTTCTACACACTGTTGGAGGTTCTAGCCAAGATATTTAGGTAAGAAAAAGACACAAAAGATATACAGATTACGAAAAAAAAAAAAGTGGAACTATTTTAATTTGTAGGTGACAATACCCTATATATAGAAAATACCAAAGAATCCACTAAAGAACTGTGAGGATTATTAAATGAGTTCAGCAAGGTTGAAGATTCAAAGGCAATATACAGAAAAATACAAAATATGTATAAAAGTCAATCATATACAACTGCAATAAAAATATCGTAAAATAAAATCAAGAAAATAATTCTATTTGCAATGGAAATTTTAAACAAGAAATTAATGCTTAGGAATAAATTTAATAAAAGACGCACCAAACTACGACTCTGAAAAATATATAACCCTAACCCTAACATCATTGAGAGAAATTAAGAAGATCTAAATAAACAGAATAGTCCACGTTCAGAGATGAGAAGACTTAACATCAGGATGGCAATACTCCAAAAATTGATCTAGGCTCAGACTCACCATTATCCCTATCAAAATCCTAGCTGTTTTTTTTTTTTTTTTTGTAGAGACAGAGTCTCACTTTACGGTCCTCGGTAGAGTGCTGTGGCCTAACACAGCTCACAGCAACCTCGAACTCCTGGGCTTAAGCGATTCACCTGCCTCAGCCTCCCGAGTAGCTGGGACTACAGGCGCCCGCCACAACACCCGGCTATTTTTTGGTTGCAGTTTGGCTGGGGCCGGGTTTGAACCTGCCACCCTCGGTATATGAGGCCGGCGCCTTACCGACTGAGCCACAGGCGCCGCCCAAAATCCTAGCTGTTTTTTTTGCAGGAATTGACAAGTCAATCCTAAAATTTCATATGACAATTCAAGGAGAATAGAATAGCCAAAACGATCTTGAAAAGAAGGAACATAGGTGTCCTTGCACTTCCCGATTTCAAAACTTACTACAAAAGCGATAGCAATCAAGACAGAATAGTATTGGCTTAAGGATAAACTATCAGATCAATGGAATAACATTGACAGTCCGGAAATAAACCCTCACTTTTACAGTCAATTGATTTTCAGTAAGGGCGACAAAAGGATTCAATGGGAAAACAATAGTCTTTCCAATAAATGATGCTTGGACAAATAAATGTCCACACGTAAAAGAACAAAGCTGGATTCTTACATCACATCACATACGAAAAATTTACCTCAAAATGAACCAAAAAGTGTTATGAAAATACAGATTTCTTAATCTCCCAATGCTATCCAGATTACCAAGAGATTTATAAAGAGGCCAGCAAATTCAAGGTCCCTAACTCTAAATCAACTACCTAGATGGGCAATAAGAAATCCTTTTGGCTGAGACAAAAATGTTGGTCTGGGGCCTTAAAGGTGACGCTTTAGTACTACTTACAAATAGGAAAGGGATACAAAAAGATGGGAATTAAGCTAAAATGCCTAAAATGATTAAAAAATGATAATATATTTTAAATAACATAAAAATGTTAAATCTACATGAAGATGCTATTCTTCAGTTTAAATACAAAATATCATGGAATGTTAGATGTTACTCTAAATAATCAGAACAAGCTTCAGTGTTGTTAAATGTTATGTTCCTCTGCTATTTACCTTGGGACATCTAGCAAAAAAGTATTATTGAGCTTTATTATTTTTATCAGAAATATAATTCAAGAATGATTCTGATCCTAATTCTCAAATAACTCAGAACATGCCCTCATTTTGAAAATTCAAATATAGCCTGGGCACAGTGGCTCATGCCTGTAAATCCTAGCACTATGGGAGGCCAGGGCAGGTGACCTGCTTGAGTTCAGGAGTTTCAGACCAGCTGAGCAAGAGGGAGACCCCTCATCTCTACTAAAACTAGAAAAACTAGCTGGGTGTTGGGGTGGGTGCCTATAGTCCCAGCTACTTGAGAGGGTGAGGCAAGAGGATTTCTTCTTTTCTTTCCTGAAACAGAGTCTCACTTGTGGCATCACAGCTCACAGTAACCTCAAACCTCTGGGCTTAAGTGTTTCTCTTGCCATCAGACTCCCAAGTAGCTGGGATTACAGGCACCCGCTACAATGCCCAGCTACTTTTTTTTTCTTTTTTTAAAGATGAGGTCTCACTCTGGCTCAGGCTGGTCTCCAACTCACGTGGCTCAGGCAATCCACCCACCTTGGTCTCCCAGGCAATCCACTCCCACCTTGTGAGCCACTGCGCCTGGCCACAAGAGGATCTCTTGACCCCAAAAGATTGCCGGTGCTGTGAGCTATGATGATGCCATGGCACTCTACTTAGAGGAATAGAATGAGACTCTGTCTCAAAAAAAAAAAAAAAAAAATTCAAACACTGAGCCAAGGTATATTTATGGGACTTCCTATAAACTTGACTATTCCATTGCCATCTGTTTCTTTCATCATTTTGTAAGAAAGCTGAGTATAAGACTACACAACACGATTAACAGTTTCCATTAGAGTAGAAGCATTCACACTAGCTCTTATGACCTTGAATCCCAAAAAAGTAGCAATTTCCAGTTAAAATCAAAAACTCACCATACTTCGTAGTGCTTCTAATACAGTGAATCTCTCATGGAAACCATGGCTACAACTTGCAATGTATAGTAACATTTTATCCTTATTCTGACGGTTTGATTAAAACTTACACAGTGCTAAGGGGCTCACACTGAAGAAAAGTATTTTCAATAGCTAAAACTCTAGAGCCAGGCGTCCTCAAACTGCGCCCTGCAGGCCACATGAAGCAGTGTGAATGGTATTTGTTCCCGTTTTGTTTTTTACTTCAAAATAAGACATGTGCAGTGTGCATAGGAATTTGTTCATTTTTTTTTTTTAAACTATAGTCTGGCCCTCCCACAGTCTGAGGGACAGTGAATTGACCCCCTGTTTAAAAAGTTTGAGGACGCCTACTCTAGAGCAATTACTTCTAAAACAGAGTAACTGTACTTACATCAATATCCTCTTGGGTAAATTTTTCTGGATCTTCTCCCATCATGTTGGCTAAATGTCTCTTCCCTATGTTGAACTCTTCAATCTGCTTTTTAATAAAATCCTCTGTGTAAGTTTCATGTCTTACAGTTGCAACCTTTTTCTTTGTCGTTACAACAGTGGCATTTCTTTGCCTTAATATCTAACAAATAAATGGAAAGAAAAGAAAATATTTTAAATTAAACATTGATCTTGCATGCCATTGTCTCTAAATAAAATAGGATACAGGCAGTTTCCAGGTTACGAATGAGATAGGTTCCAAGGATTTGTTCTTAAGTTGAATTTGTATGTAAGCTGAAACAGGTACATTTACCTATTGCCTGTAATAGATTCCATTTGTAACTGTGAGTCATACATTAGTTGTGTCTTTGTAACCAGGGGACACACTGTAATAGCCTTCATTTGTAAGTATAAGTTAGATGTAAAATGGATATCTGTAACTCAGGGACTGCCTATATTCAAGTAGTTGTCTTTTTTATTATGGTTCGGTTCGTGGTTGACAGGAGTCCAGAAACAAAGTAAAAGGCTAGTTCAAAGAGTTGTGAAGAATTTCTGCTGTACTGAAAAACTTCATTACAAAGTAGTTTAAACCACTAGCATTTCAACACACTAAAACCAAAAATACCTGTAAGTGGTTTGGTACCATCTTATCTATTTTAAACATCCAAATTTAATGATTGTGATATTTAACACACATGGAATAGAGTAAAATGCCACTTCCTTAAACAGAAACAAATGCAACTGCAGCCAGAAACCAGCAAGCAGACCAGGGAGCCAACAGGCATATACTTGGGCATGCATCTTGTTTAAGGGTAAAAATACAGCCTATCTCTAATGTCTTAAAGGAATAAGTTTAGCTTGGCTTGAGACTTTATTCCACGGTTTTACTGACAAAATAAAAAAAAAGGTTTCACTAAACACTGAGGGTTTTTTATCATTAATTTCTTTCAACACACTAAATGTAAAAATAAGGGCTTTTATATCTTTTTAAAGCATCAGTAACTACATCACATTTCTACTGCTTGTCCTTTTACGCTGTGGCATTAGGAATTTCCTTCCAAGGCAATAATATTTCACCTTCAATACAAGGTGCTGAAGAACCAGAAAAATGTTTTCAAATGACATTTAGCTGTATTCAGTAACTACAACAGCTCCTTCTGGTCCTGGCTTTTCTTAAGATCTTATATCTGTGGTTCTTAAGATTTTATATCTGTGGTTCTAGACCTTCATCCCTGTGCCAACAATTCTAGATACTCTTCAAGCAATATTCAGACTTCAAAACTACAATCCTAGTCAGTCAATTATTTCTCTTTTCATAAACATAAAAATCTCTCTTACACACACTTCATCTGCCAGCACATTTGAGAATCCTAAAATTCAGAAGACTATAGAAATTTGTCCCCATCATTACAACATAAAATACAAGAAATATAGGACAAATATTACAGTACCCAATTAATGGTAAAGATTATGTTCTTAAACTCGTCCAAATAGTTTATAGAAAAAATAGTTTCTTCCTACTCTTTAATAGGTAAGAGAGGAAAATTTAAAATTCTTTGAAACTTTACAGTTTATTTTCCTCAGAAGGGCAAAGAGAGTTTCTCCTTTTAAATTATCAATCAACAATTATATTTTGGGGTGGCGTCTGTGGCTCAGTGGGTAGGATGCCGGCTCCATATACCAAGGGTGGAGGGTTTGAACCCAGCCCCGGCCAAACCGCAACAAAAAAACAGCCGGACGCTGTGGCAGATGCCTGTACTCCCAGCTACTCGGGAGGCCGAGGCAAGAGAATTGCCTAAGCCCAAGAGCTGAGGTTGCTTTGAGCTGTGACGCCACAGCACTCTACTGAGGACGACAAAGTGAGACTCTGTTTCTAAAAATAAAACAAAACAGGGGTGGTGCCTATGGCTCAAAGGGGTAGGACATCAGCCCCATATGCCGGAGGTGGTGGGTTCAAACCCAGCCCTGGCCAAAAACAGAACAATTATATTTTCTTACGATGCTTTGCCAAGAAGTGTTGTTGTCAATGAGTAAAAGATTGAGCACAGCTTGCTTATGTGTAGTTGTTGCCTCTTTTCTGGACACAGCCTGTTTTCATTTCCCTGCTCCCTCTGCTCACAGCCAAGCACCGCCAACAACTCTCCACCCTAGGAATTTTATTCTCTTATGCTTTTTACTGTTTTTATTTTTTATTTTTTAAGAGACAGGGTGTTGCCCTGTCACACAGGCAGGGAGATTATCATAGCTCACTGTAGGACTAGAGGGATACACCACCATGCTTCACTATTATTTTAAAAGTATTTTGTGGAGATGGCACAAGCTATGTTGCCCAGGCTGGTCTGAAACTCTTGGGCCCAAGTGATCCTCCCACTTCAGTCTCTCAAAGTGCTGGGACTACAGGTGTCAGCTACTGCACCCAATCTAAATTGTCTTTTTTTGAGCAATGGAGAACATTGCTGCTCATATTCAAAATGAAGAGAAAATGCCTTTCTGCCCCAAGAATCACGGCAAAGGCATGAATTTGGGGCAAAAAAGTCACAGAGTAGAGGGGATTCTCCCCAATGTTACATTGCTAAAAGGATGAATACATTGCTGGTTTTATAAATAAAAATAACAAAACGCTTTTTGTTCACAAGCCAAAGTAGCATAATTCAGGTGAGCTCACAATTCAAACAAAATCTTAAAGATATTCTTTTAGGTTAACTACCACAATGCTTTTCACCACTCACCACCCACAGCCCTCCGGAGGAAAAATGAACCTCCTAGTGAATATGGCTCCATTTACTGAAGGAAGGAATTCTGAGGAAGAGCAAGAGCAGGGAGAAGAGGGGGGAATTCAGTGTGGGGAATGCTGAGTTTGAAATGTTTGATGGACATCCAGGAAACACATGTCCAGGAGGCAGATGGCTCTCGGGAGCGTGCACAGGGGAAAAGTGAACTTGAGAGACAAGTCTGTTAATAACCCACATGAGACAGGATGTTGACACCATTAGCGTAGCTAGGGAAATGGCAAGCATCAGTGTTTAGTAGGAGAAATGACTCCTAATACTGTGGAAAGAAACAGTTCACAGGTGAGGTAGGGTAGAGGCAGAAAGATAAGGTTACTTATGTTTTCTCTGTGAAAAAGGAGATGAGATAGATAGTCTACTGAGGGCAAGGTTTCACAGACTGAATACTTCACATTCAAAAAGCAAGGATATGGGGGTTATAAAGTATAAACAGAAAACTAAAAGAAAATATTCCTGAAAAATTTTAAAGTATCCATTCGTGCTGGATTTGAGCCAGGGGAATCTGCATTCATATAATATCTGTAATATTTTCCTTGTCAATTATCTCCTCTTTTCCTGTAGATTTCCTTTGTATGATTCAATGGTACTTTCAATGCACTGTTTACTTCCAGAGTAACATCTTAGAGCAGATTGTCCCATTCAGCATTACAGAGTTTTCCGTCCCCATATACTTCTATCTTGAATTCAGTTCTGCTGAATCACAGTATTGCAACCCTTTCAACCTTCCCTTTACATTTCCCTGGGATATCATTGACCATCTTTTTTCATTTAAATTTTAGGCTATTTTAGGGTTTTTTTCTTTTTTACTCAATCTGAGTTTTTAATAGATGAGAACATCCCATTTAAACAGGCTTTAATAGTTATTCTGTCTTGTAAGTCATCTTATTTTATCTTTATTTTTATCTTTCCTTCCTATCTTCCTTCTTTTGCTTTATGGAAAAGATTTGTTTCATTTTTAAAAAATTTGTCCTTAAATCTGGCAATTTAGATAGTATATAGCCCACTCTTATTTTGCTAGTAACTGTATATCTCTGAACAAAATGTTTAAATGTATTTCTCCTATGAACTTCAGAAATAAAACAATACCCACTGAATTCTAAGACCTACTCTGCTCTCTTCTCCAGTCATGGCAATTACTGTTCTTCTACTATCCACAGTACACATCAGCTTCTTGTGGTCTTATGCCTTATCCCCTGTTTCTACATTTTAAATGATTTTTAAATCTTTACTCCATGTTTTTTCCCCTCTTTCTGTAGTGTCCATTCTGCTTTACTACAGATAATCTAATTTTTTTTGCTTTTTATATTGTTGGTGTATTTTAAAAAGTCTTACCTTGGCTGGGCACGGTGGCTCATGCCTATAATCCTAGCACTCTGGAAAGCTGAGGAGGGTGGATCATCTAAGCTCAGGAGTTCAAGACCAGCCTGAACAAGAGAGGCCCCATCTCTACTAAAATAGAGAAACTAGCCAGGAGTCACGGTGGGCACCTGTAGTCCCAGCTACTTGAGAGGCTGAGACAAGAGGAAGCTTCAGCCCAAAAGTTTGAGTTTTGATGGTTTCAGCCCAAGAGTTATGAGCTATGATGACATAGCACTCAACCCCAGGGTGACTGAGGAAAACTCTTGTTTCAAAAAAAAAAAAAATTCTCACCTCAACAGTTTGTTTTAATCTATCTTTTCACCTTATCTTACCTTATCTTTTCACCCTTCACCAAACCATTTTTTTAAAACATCCCTGACAATGTGAAGTAGTTGTGGTAAAAATAATTCTTCCATTTTGTTGAGTATATATCCCTTTGCATTTTTGAAATTTATTTCTTCTACGTTGTTCCTTTTCTTCTTTTGTTCCTACATTTTAGCATGTTCTCAAGCAAAAGAGATTAGTGGCTTGAAGACTCATTTCTTCATTTGATTTAAAATTTTGTATCGGTCTCTATCTTCTAGAGTTTGTGACGTGAGGTGGCAGCTTTCCTTGTTAAACATATTTATAAATAGTTTTATTGTTCATTTAGAAAAAATGTGCTTAATGTGCTATTTTTCATAAAAATCTCTTTCGGATCTTTTTCAAAGATATTCTATACATTGCGTAAGAATATGACATTCTGGAAATTCATAATATTTGTTAAATTCACAAAGTTATTACAGCATCATTATCAGGCTAATGAATATATTTATTAAATATTCAGAATCATTTCAGCAATAAATTCATACAAAAATGTTTACATTCAAAGGAATCCATCATTAACTGGTACAATCCATTAAGTAAGGTGTGGCAAACAGCGTGAGAAAACTGTATCTTCAGCTAAAAACACTAAGAATTCCTGGAGAGAATTTACTTTGCCCACTGGTAAAAACAATTTGCAACGTGATTTTTCTACAGATTCTATTTCCAACTGAAAAGGTGACAAAAGAATTTTCCTCAGACTTTGTGTTTACAGAATAGTATGGATATAACTTGTTAGATTTGTTTCGTTTTCTAGGTAGTCAATGGGTCAGACAACTATAGTTTCAATCAAGCAGGCTGTTCAAGAAGCAGACACATTCTGAAAGAGCCATGATGTACCAAATTTGGCCCAATGCCAGTGTTACACTACCTTGACGGTATTATAGCAGTATGAGTTTCCTTTTAGATTAGGATAAAAAGGGAACAATGATGGAACATGATGCTAATCCGACTAGAAAAGAAAAAAATATTTTGAGGAATAAAAAAGTTAAAGACTAAAGTCAGATTATAGAACATGTGAATAGAAACAACATAAGGACTCCCAAGAGAAGGATTATGGTAACCTTTTTGAACAGTTATATTGCTATCAATCTCTGGATGGAAGCAAAAGAAACTGACTGTTTTACCTGAGCAAAAGGGACAATTCTTAGAAGGCTATTAAGAGTTCACAGAACTATATTTGAAAGCAGGCAGAGCCACAGGAATCTCTGGTAGCTAAAAAACAGGAATTCCAATGATCCACAACACATTCAATCAGAATGTGGCCGTTAAGATAAAATGGTATTCCAACAGTCTTGTCTCTATGCTCAGGATTTTAGGAACAGAAACCTCTGATAGGGATACCTTGGGTCAGGTACCCCAGATTATTCTAGACTATAAGTCTTCTGGGAAAGACCTAATTCCTGAGCAAACTGGAGTGCTGCTCATGAAGGGGAAATAGATGCTAGGTTAAATAAACAAGAAAATCCACCATATTATTTCAGCAAAATCTAACATTTATATTCATTCCATAATTTACTATAAATGAAGAGACTTAACATACATACCAACCAAATAAAATGTAAGGACTTTACTTGAATATCAATTAAAATAAATCAACTATAAAAACTTAACTGGGGCAGGCTGGGCGTGGTGACTCAGGCCTGTAATCCTAGCACTCTGGGAGACTGAGGCAGGTGGATTGCCTGAACTCAGGAGTTCAACATCAGTCTAAGCAAGAGCGAGACTCCGTCTCTACTAAAAACAGAAAAACCAGCCGTGCATTGTCGCAGGTGCAGGTAGTCCCATCTATTCAGGAGGCTAAGGTAAGAGGATCTCTTGAGCCCAAGAGTTTGAGGTTACTGTGAGCTATGACACCATTGGCACTCTACCTAGGGCGCCAAAGTGAGACTCTGTCTCAAAAAATAACAACCTCCTTCCCCCAAAACAGTTACTGGGACAATCAGGGAAATTTGAACATGAAATAGGTAATAGATGGTATTAAGAAATTATTGTTTGGCTGGGTGCAGTGGCTCATGCCTGTAATCCCAGGACCCTGGGAGGCTGAGGTATGAAGACAGCTTGAGCTCAGGAGTTCAAAAAGAGACTGAGCAAGAGCGAGACCCCATCTCCACTAAAAAAATAGGAGTAGGTACCTGTAGTCCCAGCTACTTGGGAAGCGGAGGCAAGGGGATCACTTGAGCCCAAGAGTTTGAGGTTGTTGTGAGATATGATGCCATGGCACTCTATCCAGGGCAACAGAGCAAGGGAAGGTGGGAGGAAGGGAGAAAGGAAGGAGAGAGAAAGAAAGAAATATTGTTCGTTCTATTAGATATGGTGGTGGCATGAAAGCTATTTTTTTTTAAATCTTTATCAGTTGTAGATGCATATTCAAGTATCTATAGATAGAATGTCTGAGATTTATATTAAATGATTTGAGGGGAAGAGAAATGAAACAAGAATGGCAAAACATTCATAATTGTCAAAGGTGGTTGATAGACCCATGAAGTTAATTCTATTATTCTATTTTTGTATAAACCTGATTTCTCATAACAAAATTCTAAAAAGCAAATTATTATATAAGTTCAGTTAACAAATTTGAATAACTACTATGGACCAGGCTCTATACTAAATTTTATCAGAAATAATTGCAAAGCAGAATTGAGTGAGGTTAAAATGAGAATGTGGCAATAATGAGATAAGGAAACAAAACATGGTAAAGATAGATATAGTTTTAAGTTACTAATTCTATCTGACAAAAAGAATAACATAGCAGGTGTTCACATGTGCACACTTGTGCATACATGTCTGCACCCACACTTGCCCATATAAGAACTCTTCACATGTTTAATTCAAGAAACAAGTTTAAGTCAAGAAACCAAGTTCGTAAGTATCTATGGACTATTTGCAGGTACTATCCTAGGCACCACAGTGAGGATAGCAAAGTTTATGTCATTTTTCTCCACAAGAGGTTTTACAAACCAATTGTAGGGGAAAGATCTAAACATGTGAAACACGGAGATAATAACAAAACAAGTAGATGTGGGTCTTGCATGGGTGTAAGCTCCCTGAGATTCTGCCTGGTGTTCAATCCCTCCCCTGAGGGAAGGCTGGACCTAATGACTTGCTTTTGGTGAGTAGATCACCTTAGAAATTAGATTACAAAAAGACTGGTTTTCCCTCTTGCTCACCTTCTCTAGATCAACCTGATGCTAGATGTGATGAACTTCCCTACAGAGATGGCCATGCTGCAGGGTGAGGGAATACTCTGGCCAACAGCCAGCATAGAACTGGGCCCTTAGACCTATAGCCTGTGAAGCTCTAAATCCTGCTAACAGCCAGACTGAGTGAGCTTGAAAGAAGATTTTCCCCCTTCAGTCCTTGAGATGACTGCACCCCAGCCAACACTTAAGACTGCTGCCTTATGGGAGGCGGAGCAAGATGGCAGCCGAGTAACAGCTTCCTTGCATCTGGGCACCGTGAGTCTGGGGAGATAGGACTCCAGGCGTCTCTGGCTGGTGGGAACTGCCTATCATCACTCCTATGAGGATACAGGGAGTCAGCGAGAGACTTCTGGACCCCAAGAGGAGGACTAAATCCGTGGAAAACCGGCAAGTGGTCGCGTGTGTTCAATCCGTCTAAACCCGCCCACAACTGTAAGTTCAGTAGCAGCGAGACTGCAAACCAGAAAGGCCTTACCTGTGAACTGTTTTGATGTCCTTGGACTTGGCACTGAGTTGAACTGCCTTGGGGAAGGCCTGAGCGGGAGTGCGAGAACTTTGGCCGTTGTCTAGGGCCCCAGTCTGAGCCGCTGAGCCAGACGGAGCTAATAGTGTTTGGCGGTGGGTCACACGGATCCATTGTCAGCGATCTGCCCTGGCAAGCTCCGCCCTCAGGGTCGCAGAGCTAGAAACGGGTGGGAGCTGGTAACCCAGCAACCAAGTAGCCTAAGGGTGGGGTCTGAGCCGCCTTGCAGCCCTAACCCTCAGGGGCAGAGTGAGACCGGTTTTGGCACACTGAGTAAGTGGATAGCCACTTCAGCAGCGATTCCAGCAAGAAAGCTGGGAAAGCTTCTGCTCAACAAGTTTACAACTTCGAAGTGCCTTTTAAGTAGGCTGAAGAGAGATTCAGGGTGTCTACCTGCTGGGGTTTGAGTAATCAGCAGCCTCCAGTCGTATCTGAACTGTGACTAACATCTCATACCCCAGAAGACCACGTGTTGCCCAGACAATATTCAATAACATATACAAACTGCTTTGTTTTTGGTTGTGTATTTTTTTCTTTCTTTTTTTGCTTGGTTGTTTTTTTTGTTTGTTTATTTTGACGTTGCTGATATTCTTTTGTTTTTTTAATTTCAATCTTTTCCACACAGATCCCTTTTTCTTTCTCAATTTTCCTAGTTTAATTATAATTTCCCATTGCTGCTTTTTTTAATAACTTCAACTTCATTTTTGCTAGTGTTTCTACCGATATAATTTGGTTTTTCACCCAATTTTATCCCTGTAAAGTTTTCTGTTTGCTTCTTTTGGTTTGATTTATAGCATTTTTGTCTTTCCTCTCTACTTGGTGGAGGTGGGGTACTGTGTCTGATCAGGTTAGCAAAGAGCTGCTGACCTCAAGGGAACCACGCAACTGGGCACCCCCAGAAGGTGGGGTTTTTTAAGGTTGTGTCAAAGTACCCTACTGTACACCTATATTGCCCTGTCTGCCTCTTTCTGTGCCTCTCGTCTTTTTGTCAATATTCCTTATACCCACCCCCTCTCCTTTCTCTATCTTTCTTTTTTTCTTATCACTCGGTCCTCCTTTCTTTCATCCCCTTTTTTTTTGCTCTTCAACCTTCTCACACTTCTGGTCCTGTAACCTTTAGTCCACAGGCACAAGAACTTAAAGAGCAAGAGGAAGTGAAAGGAAAATTAGGGCAAGCAAACAGATAAAAGAAATCACTCATGAGGAAGAATCAGCAGAAAACTCCAGGCAACATGAAGAACCAGTCTAGAACAACCCCACCAAGGGACCATGAGGTAGCTACTGCAGATGATTCCACCAGTATAGAAATGTTAGGAATGACAGAAAGGGAATTTAGAATACACATGTTGAAAACAATGAAAGAAATGATGGAAACAATGAAGGAAACTGCTAATAAAGTGGAAAATAACCAAAAGGAAATCCAAAAACAGAATCAAATAAGAGATGAACGATATGAAGAATATAAAAAGGATATAGCAGACCTGAAGGAACTGAAACAGTCAATTAGGGAACTTAAAGATGCAATGGAAAGTATCAGCAACAGGTTAGACCATGCAGAAGAAAGAATTTCAGAGGTAGAAGACAAAGTTCTTGAGATAACTCAGACAGTAAAAGAGGCAGAAAAGAAGAGAGAGAAAGCAGAACATTCACTGTCAGAATTATGGGACTTTATGAAGCGTTCCAACATACGAGTTATAGGAATTCCAGAAGGGGAAGAAGAATGCCCCAGAGGAATGGAAGCCATACTAGAGAATATTATAAAAGAAAATTTCCCAAACATCACCAAAGATTCTGACACACTGCTTTCAGAGGGATATCGGACCCCGGGTCGCCTCAACTCTAACCGAGCTTCTCCAAGACACATTGTGATGAACCTGTCCAAAGTCAAGACAAAAGAAAAGATTCTGCAAGCTGCCAGGAGTAAGCGCCAGTTGACCTACAGGGGCAAATCCATCAGAGTTACCACAGACTTCTCTAATGAAACTTTCCAAG
Organism: Nycticebus coucang; assembly: GCF_027406575.1. Lineage (NCBI taxonomy): Eukaryota > Metazoa > Chordata > Mammalia > Primates > Lorisidae > Nycticebus > Nycticebus coucang. The sequence goes on along the minus strand of NC_069783.1, from coordinate 99,561,728 downwards.
CAAGAAGACAATGGTCATCTACCTTTAATCTACTTAAACAGAACAATTTTCAGCCCAGAATTCTGTACCCTGCTAAGCTAAGCTTCAAAATTGACGGAGAAATCAAATCATTTACAGATATACAAACATTGAGGAAATTCGCCACAACAAGACCAGCTCTACAGGAAATACTTCAACCTGTTCTGCACACTGACCACCACAATGGATCAGCAGCAAAGTAAGAACTCAGAAATCAAAGGACAGAACCTAACCTCCACACTGATGCAAAAGATAAAACTAAGCAATGGACTCTCACCAAATAAGATGAATAGAATACTACCACACTTATCCATTATCTCAATAAATGTTAATGGCTTGAATTCCCCACTGAAGAGACATAGATTGGCTGACTGGATTAAAAAACACAAGCCATCCATTTGCTGTCTGCAAGAAACACACCTGGCTTCAAAAGACAAATTAAAGCTCCGAGTCAAGGGTTGGAAGACAATTTTTCAGGCAAATGGAATTCAGAAGAAAAGAGGAGTTGCAATCTTATTTTCAGATACATGTGGATTTAAAGCAACTAAAGTCAAAAAAGACAAAGATGGTCACTTTATATTGGTCAAGGGAAAACTACAACAAGAAGACATTTCAATTCTAAATATTTATGCACCCAATTTAAATGCTCCCAGATTCTTGAAGCAGACCTTACTCAGTCTGAGCAATATGATATCTGATAATATCATCATAACAGGGGACTTTAACACACCTCTTACAGAGCTGGACAGATCCTCTAAACAGAAATTAAACAAAGATGTAAGAGATTTAAATGAGACCCTAGACCAACTATGCTTGATAGACGTATATAGAACACTCCACCCCAAAGATAAAGAATATACATTCTTCTCATCACCCCATGGAACATTCTCCAAAATTGATCATATCCTGGGACACAAAACAAATATCAACAGAATCAAAAGAATTGAAATTTTACCTTGTATCTTCTCAGACCATAAGGCACTAAAGATGGAACTCAACTCTAACAAAAATGCTCAACCCCACCCAAAGGCATGGAAATTAAACAATCTTCTGTTGAATAACAGATGGGTGAAGGAAGAAATAAAACAGGAAATCATTTACTTCCTTGAGCATAACAACAATGAAGACACAAGCTACCAAAACCTGTGGGATACTGCAAAAGCAGTTTTGAGAGGAAAATTCATCGCTTTAGATGCCTACATTCGAAAAACAGAAAGAGAGCACATCAACAATCTCACAAGAGATCTTATGGAATTGGAAAAAGAAGAACAATCTAAGCCTAAACCCAGTAGAAGAAAAGAAATATCCAAAATCAAATCAGAGATCAATGAAATTGAAAACAAAAGAATCATTCAGAAAATTAATGAAACAAGGAGTTGGTTTTTTGAAAAAATAAATAAAATAGATAAACCATTGGCCAGACTAACTAGAAATAGAAAAGTAAAATCTCTAATAACCTCAATCAGAAACGATAAAGGGGAAATAACAACTGATCCCACAGAGATACAAGAGATCATCTCTGAATACTACCAGAAACTCTATGCCCAGAAATTTGACAATGTGAAGGAAATGGATCAATATTTGGAATCACACCCTCTCCCTAGACTTCGCCAGGAAGAAATAGACCTCCTGAACAGACCAATTTCAAGCACTGAGATCAAAGAAACAATAAAAAAGCTTCCAACTAAAAAATGCCCTGGTCCAGATGGCTTCACTCCAGAATTCTATCAAACCTTCAAGGAAGAGCTTATTCCTGTACTGCAGAAATTATTCCAAAAAATTGAGGAAGAAGGAATCTTCCCCAACACATTCTATGAAGCAAACATCACCCTGATACCAAAACCAGGAAAAGACCCAAGCAAAAAGGAGAATTTCAGACCAATCTCACTCATGAATATAGATGGAAAAATTCTCAACAAAATCCTAGCCAATAGATTACAGCTTATCATCAAAAAAGCCATTCATCATGATCAAGTAGGCTTCATCCCAGGGATGCAAGGCTGGTTTAATATACGCAAGTCCATAAACGTTATCCACCATATTAACAGAGGCAAAAATAAAGATCACATGATCCTCTCAATAGATGCAGAAAAAGCATTTGATAAAATCCAGCATCCTTTTCTAATTAGAACACTGAAGAGTATAGGCATAGGTGGCACATTTCTAAAACTGATTGAAGCTATCTATGACAAACCCACAGCCAATATTTTACTGAATGGAGTAAAACTGAAAGCTTTTCCTCTTAGAACTGGAACCAGACAAGGTTGTCCTCTGTCACCTTTACTATTCAACATAGTGCTGGAAGTTCTAGCCAATACAATTAGGCAAGACAAGGAAATAAAGGGAATCCAAATGGGAGCAGAGGAGGTCAAACTCTCCCTCTTTGCTGACGACATGATCTTATACTTAGAGAACCCCAAAGAGTCAACCACAAGACTCCTAGAAGTCATCAGAAAATACAGTAATGTTTCAGGATATAAAATCAATGTCCACAAGTCAGTAGCCTTTGTATACACCAATAACAGTGAAGATGAGAAGCTAATTAAGGACACAACTCCCTTCACCATAGTTTCAAAGAAAATGAAATACCTAGGAATATACCTAACGAAGGAGGTGAAGGACCTCTATAAAGAAAACTATGAAATCCTCAGAAAGGAAATAGCAGAGGATATTAACAAATGGAAGAACATACCATGCTCATGGATGGGAAGAATCAACATTGTTAAAATGTCTATACTTCCCAAAGCAATCTACCTATTCAATGCCATTCCTATCAAAGTACCTACATCGTACTTTCAAGATTTGGAAAAAATGATTCTGCGTTTTGTATGGAACCGGAAAAAACCCCGTATAGCTAAGGCAGTTCTTAGTAACAAAAATAAAGCTGGGGGCATCAGCATACCAGATTTTAGTCTGTACTACAAAGCCATAGTGCTCAAGACAGCATGGTACTGGCACAAAAACAGAGACATAGACACTTGGAATCGAATTGAACACCAAGAAATGAAACTAACATCTTACAACCACCTAATCTTTGATAAACCAAACAAGAACTTACCTTGGGGGAAAGACTCCCTATTCAATAAATGGTGTTGGGAGAACTGGATGTCTACATGTAAAAGACTGAAACTGGACCCACACCTTTCCCCACTCACAAAAATTGATTCAAGATGGATAAAGGACTTAAATTTAAGGCATGAAACAATAAAAATCCTCAAAGAAAGCATAGGAAAAACACTGGAAGATATTGGCCTGGGGAAAGACTTCATGAAGAAGACTGCCATGACAATGGCAACAACAACAAAAATAAACAAATGGGACTTCATTAAACTGAAAAGCTTCTGTACAGCTAAGGAGACAATAACCAAAGCAAAGAGACAACCTATACAATGGGAAAGGATATTTGCATATTTTCAATCAGACAAAAGCTTGATAACCAGGATCTATAGAGAACTCAAATTAATCCACATGAAAAAAGCCAACAATCCCTTATATCAATGGGCAAGAGACATGAATAGAACTTTCTCTAAAGACGACAGACGAATGGCTAACAAACACATGGAAAAAAGTTCATCATCTCTATATATTAGAGAAATGCAAATCAAAACAACCCTGAGATATCATCTAACCCCAGTGAGAATGGCCCACATCACAAAATCTCAAAACTGCAGATGCTGGCATGGATGTGGAGAGAAGGGAACACTTTTACACTGCTGGTGGGACTGCAAACTAGTACAACCTTTCTGGAAGGAAGTATGGAGAAACCTCAAAGCACTCAACCTAGACCTCCCATTCGATCCTGCAATCCCATTACTGGGCATCTACCCAGAAGGAAAAAAATCCTTTTATCATAAGGACACTTGTACTAGACTGTTTATTGCAGCTCAATTTACCATTGCCAAAATGTGGAAACAGCCTAAATGCCCACCAACCCAGGAATGGATTAACAAGCTGTGGTATATGTATCCCATGGAATACTATTCAGCCATTAAAAAAAATGGAGACTTTACATCCTTTGTATTAACCTGGATGGAAGTGGAAGACATTATTCTTAGTAAAGCATCACAAAAATGGAGAAGCATGAATCCTATGTACTCAATCTTGATATGAGGACAATTAATGACAATTAAGGTTATGGGGGGGGGAAGCAGAAAGAAGGATGGAGGGAGGAGGGTGGGGCCTTAGTGTGTGTCACATTTTATGGGGGCAAGACATGATTGCAAGAGGGACTTTACCTAACAATTGCAATCAGTGTAACTGGCTTATTGTACCCTCAATGAATCCCCAACAATAAAAAAGAAAAAAAAAAAAAAAAAAAAAAAAAAAAAGACTGCTGCCTTATGAGATCAGGACCAAAAGGACCCAGAAAAGTTTGCCTAGGAACATGACCTATAAAAACCATGAGACACTGCTCTTACATGCTTATTTATTGCAGCACAATTCACAATTGCAAAGAAGCAGAATCAACTTAAGTGCCCATATGATGAGCAGATAAAGAAAATGTGGTATATGTACACCGTGGAGTACTACTCAGCTATAGGAAAGAATGAAATAATGTCTTTTGCAACAAGTTGGATGAACTGGAGGCGATTATTCTAAGTTAAGTAACTCAGAAAGTATACTACATACTACTCAGGTGATAGGGACACCAAAAGCCCAGACTTCGCCACTATACAATATATAGAGTGGACATAAAGTTCGTGTTCATAAAATCACACATGAACTTTATGGACACTCTGTATACATGTAACAGAATTCAACTTGTACCCCCTAATTCTATTAAAATTTAAAAAAAACTTGAGATAACAAAGGTCTGTTGTTTGGGGATAATTTGCTATACAGCAATAAATAACTAATACAGTCATCATCCTTATTACAACAATGAAGCACAGTATAACAAAGTTTACTGCTTTCTAAGGAAAACAGGTTGAAATGATAGTAGCATCTATTATCAAGCTCTCTTTACACAAGAAAATTTTTAATTTGCTACATAAACACAAATTTTAATGTAGACATATTTTCCATAATTAAACCAATGAGGAACACATTAAATTCTATCCTAACAAGGACCGGATTAGATCTTAAAGGGAACTTACCCTACCAAACAGAGATTACAATATATATTCAAAAATTATTGGAGAGGCATAAGTAATTTATAGAGCTGTATAAAGCATCTGATAAAAATGCAAGTCAATTTTAAAATTTGTTTTTCAGGGGTGGTACCTGTGGCTCAAAGGAGTAGGGCACTGGCCCCATATGCTGGAGGTGGTGGGTTCAACCCAGCCCCAGCCAAAAACTGCAAAAAAAAAAAAAGAAATTAGTTTTTCAAAGTGGTTTTCCTCATTTACCAACCACATTTATTAAGACACTATTGTACACCAATGGAATGCTGTGATAAATATGGTATATTATAACCTCCAGGAATCCATGAGAGATAAATAGAACATATACTTTCTTTTTAAAGAAAGAAACAGGAATGTGTTTACAGTCAAACCAAAACATGTAGAATTTAGGCTATCAAATGTTAAGTGTCATTGAAATGTTAAATGTTAAGTTCTGGCTGACATAAAGGCATATTAGGTCAGTAAAAACTGAACACTTAAGCACTAAGAAAGTGCTTAGTAAAAAATAAAAATTAGGAAGACATCCTGTTTTGTGGCAGTATTTTTCAAAATAGCAACTGGCCTACTTTTTTTTTAATGAAAATCATAAATGTTACAGAAAGCTAAACTAGTATTCCTATATTAAGTTATACTGATAGAGGATTTAAGAATTCATGGGTAACCTTTGTAGTACACCATGGAAGGGAACCGTCAACTGCTCATAATAACGTCAACACTATTTTTCACTGGTGACAGATAAAAAAATTCAACTACCTTAGCATACCAAAACAGATCATACTCTGACCCCTGCAAAACTTTCTAGCCTGTTTTTCACCACTCTCTCGCCCAAATCCTATGGTACAACCAATTATTTATTGTTGCCTATTACCCCCAATTACATTTCTATATCTTTATGTACTTGTTACATCTTTCAAGAACATAATACCTCTCTTTTTTCATATTAACTCCTAATTGCTGCTGAAAATTGCTCTTTGCTATTATCTTCTCTGGGAAGCTGCGCGTGGCCATGACTCCAGCCTTTATCACTCTAGTCTGAATTAGGCATTGCACTCCGTTTTTCTGTATTTCCCTCTGTAAATTTCACAGTACGCTGACATCCATAAATATACAATCTGAAAAGTCTGGCCATGCACGAGTAAGACTACTCCTTTGCCCCTAACTTGAAACAACAGACATGTGCAATTGTATCAATGTATTAATATGCAACATGCATACTACAAGATTGGCATGCAGGCGAAAGCAAACTAGTAAGGGTCGCTACTGAGAACCCAAAAATCGCTTAAAAAGACTTCTTTTGCCCTGTTGCATTAGTGTTTCTGCAAAAACCGAGAAAGAACCCCTGAAGTGGCCTCTGAATGCCAAAACCCACCACTACACTCCCAACCTCAGAAAACTACTAAATACCTAAGACCCCTCCTCAGGACACAGGAAATATCGAGGGAAGGTGGCGGTGCCGGCTTTACCTCCCAGCACTACAGAGACCTCTACTTCCAATTTTCCTGGGCCTTACCCGGGGTCCGGTACATGTCTGAAACTCAGCTACCGCGATTTTCCAGAATCCGTGGTTCCGGGCAAGGCTAATCTTACCCCCAAGAAAGAGTCGGTAGGAAACTGCTCCGCCATAAGACACACAGGGAGCCGCCATGTTGACTATGGGAAAACCCGGCCAGAGAGGGAGAGGGGGCGGAGCCCGGGGACTGCGCAGGCGCTGACAGCCGCCGGGTCCCTGAGGCTGTCGGGAGCAAAAGCTTTAGGACCAGGGCACCGCCTGCGGCCTGGGTAAGATTGTGGCTGATTGGGTACGTTCGTGGAGCCCGCGGGACTTTATTGGACTGCAGCTCCTGGTGTTAACCCCCGAGGGAGCAGAGTTGTTGGTCTTCAGTGTATTTCTTCTTTTTCTAGTCTTGGGTTCTGTTGTTCTAGGCGCCTTGGTACTCACTCCCACGTGACTCTTTAACCACCCCTTCCTTTGCGTGCCCCCGGCTGCACCTCTGTTGGGCTGTTCCGGAACCTTGGCTGCGCAGCTGGCCGCGTCTCCCTACCTCCTCTTCGGACATCTGGATTCTCCAACAACAACGCTCACCTCCGGCGGGTCCTCTCTCATGCTCCAAGCCTTGGTTTTCTCCTAACTTTCCACAATTTTTTGGATCCAGGTCAAGATCCTTCTCTGAGAGCTGCCAAACCGCGCTAGGTTCCCTGGCACTGAACGCTTGTGTCGTTCCTTAACTGTATAATGCACAGGCTAAACCGTACCAAAGAGGACGAACGCTGCATTGCTCACGTGTTTGTGGTGATGCCGGTATAGACAAAACTACTGCATCGCTTGTGTTGTAAAAGTCCAGCACATACAATTATGTATAGTACATAATACTTGACATTGATAATAAATAACTTTTACTGGTTCATGTATTTACGTACTATACTTTTAACGTTATTCTAGAACATGCTACTTACAAAAAAAAAGTTAACTGTGAAAGAGCCTCAGGCAGGTCCTTCAGGAGTTATCTCAAAGGAGTTATCAGTTATCAGTTGTCATAGGAGATGACAGTTCATGCGTGTTTTTGCCCCTATAGACCTTCCAGTGGGAACAGATGTCTGCACGCAGATGTGGAACACAGTGATAGTGATGACGATAGCTCTGGTAGGCTTAGGCATAGTTGTGTGTTTGCATCTTCATTTTTACAAACAAGTTGAAAAAGTAAAAAATAAAAATAAAATTTAAATAAAAAAGCTTAGAGTGTAAGATATAAAGAAAATATTTATGTACAGTTGCACAATGTGTGTTTTAAGCTAAGAGTTACTATAAAAGAGTCCAAAAGTTAAAAAAAAATTAAAAGTTTATCAAGCAAAAAAGGTACAGTGTGCTAAGGTTAACTGATTATTAAAGAAATTGTTTTTTTAAATTTAGTGTAGCCTAGTACACAGTATTTTTAAGCCCAGAGTCATGCCTAGTAGCACACTAGGTCTTCACATTCTCTCGCTACTCACTCACAGACTCACTAGAGCAATTTCCAGTCCTTTAAGCTCTATTCATAGTACCTTACACAGGTGTACCTTTTTAAAATCTTTTCTGTCATATTGTTATAGTACCTTTTCTGTGTTAAGGTACACAAGTACCCCTGTGTTATAACTGCCTACAGTACTCTGTACAATAACATGCTGAACAGGTTTGTGGCCTAGGAGCAACAGGCTATATAGCCTAGGTGTATACAACTAGGTTTGCTGTGGTAAGTACACTGTATGATGGGTATACTTACACACCACTTCTCCACCTTTGGCTAAGATCAAGTGTATGGCGTGCACTATGACAAACGCTGCCCTATGACACACAGTGACAAAATCACATATGGACAGGTTTCTCAGAATATATCCTTATTTAATGCAAATTTAGTACATGTTCCACCCCTCGAGGCAACATTACTGCCCTAAATTTCTTGGATAGCCTTTGAGTTTGGGAACAAATATTCTGCTATCGGTTGACACTCCATAACTTGGAGACAGAATGAAAAATTGGAATGTGCCGATAATCATTTAAAATATGGAAAAACATCTGTAGTTTACCGAATGGCCAAAGTGTAGATTCCTTTCCTTTTTTTTTTTTCTCATTTATTGGGCACCTATTAAGTGATAGACATCAGGCATCCTAGGGTGGGGAGTAATGTGGGGGTTTGGTTCTCAAGTCAGCTTGTAAGATAAACTTCAGGAGAGTGAAAATGTTGGATTAATACCGAGTGTTGTTGAGATCTGGAGTAGCAAGAACTGATAGATGTTACTGACAGAAGTGCAGATTGGTTACAACCCTCATGAAATTAAACAACTTATCAATGACCTATAGATACATTCATCCACAATCTATCAGTTATATTCCTAGGTATATACCTTGCAGAAAGTCTTGCACAGTACACCAGGAGACATTTCTAGGAATGTTCCTAGCAAGATGTTTTTTTTTTGATAACAACAAAAATAACCTATCTGTTAATAGGAGGACGGACGGATGGTCAAGAGAGTAGCACACGGCAATGGCAATGAATGAGTCTCAGCTCCACGTGAATATGTATGAGTTTCCCCAGGGGAGCAAAGAATGGAAAGCCACAGATGCCTAGACACATTTGCATTAAGTTCAAAACTGGGCAAAACTAAGTAGGATATTGTTTAAGAGTTTATTCTAAAAAAAAAGTTTATCGTATGTAGTAAAACCATAAAGAAAAGCAAGAGAATGATAAATACAAAATTGAGAATAGTAAATACTCTTGAGAGGAAGGAGAGAGATGCTGAGAACATCCCAGTATTCTTTATCTCTAGGTGACTGGTGGATCATAGCTGTGCATTTTGTTATCATTCTTGAAATGCTACAAATATATGCAGGTACATCTAACAGGAAGGGTTTATTTTTATCTTCCATCTTACTCTGACTTGCACTGAAAGTTGTGGCAGAGTGTAAATTGGCATGATTGTTATTTCTTTTTCCTATGTTGTTCGTATTTCTTTCTATAGTCCTGTTTCTTTTATCACTTTCTCTCTCTCTCTTCCCCCTCCAGTGTGTATAGCTTAAATTCTGAATGATGTAGGTCCTAGAAAATTGATCCCCCTTCCTCCACTTTTAAGGGATTCTTATAAAACATACCTGGAACTGCAGAACTTGGTGGATCAATATGAAACTTTTAGCTTGGGAAAAACACAAAGCTTAATGCATCCCACAGATAATAGATCTTCAGGGAACTTTGGATCAAAGATGGCTGAACCCTGGGTGGTTTATCAAAAGTGCATTAACTAGATCTGGTCCGGGTTTGGCTGGGGGTCCGGGGCCCCAGCAGCAGTGACAACCGCTGGCACAACTAGTGGGCCCTGCTCAGAGCGGACTTCTGCAGCAACAGGACTTAGATCCTGTGCAGCGTTATAAGATGCTCATCCCGCAGTTGAAAGAGAGTCTACAGACTTTGATGAAGGTTGCAGCCCAGAACTTGATTCAGAACACTACTATTGACAACGGACAAAAAAGCAGTGATGGACCCATACAACGCTTTGACAAGTGCCTGGAGGAGTTCTATGCACTCTGTGACCAGCTGGAGCTCTGCCTGCGCCTGGCACATGAGTGCCTGTCACAGAGTTGTGACAGCGCCAAGCATTCTCTGACGCTGGTGCCCACAGCCACCAAACCAGACGCAGTGCAACCTGACAGCCTACCCTACCCACAGTACCTGGCAGTCATCAAAACCCAGATTGCCTGTGCCAAGGACATTCACACCGCCCTGCTGGACTGTGCTAACAAGGTCACGGGCAAGACACCTGCACCACCTACTGGCCCCAGGGGCACCCTCTGAAGTAGTGGGGCAGGAGGTTGGGGCAGGGCCTAAGAGAGAATGAAGCGCTTAACCCCCCTCCCCCCAAAAAAGTGCATTAACTAGCTGGGCATGGTGGCTCATGCCTATAATCATAGCGCTCTGGGAGGCAAGATGGGTGGATTGCTTGAGCTCATGAGTTCGAGACCCCATCTTTACTAAAAATAGAAAAACTGAGGCAAGACAGGCTTGAGCCCAAGAGCTTGACATTGACTCTAAGCTATGATTCCACAGCACTCTACCGGGGTGACAGAGTGAGACTCTTGTGTCAGAAAAATAAAAAATTAATAAAACTTTAAAAATAAAGTGCATTAACTGTGGATCAAGCAATCAGGGTTCTCACCAGGCCCTGCCACAGACTCTCTCTCTCTGACAATGGTGGTTTCTTTCTTTTCTTATTTTTTGGAGGCACAGTCTCACTTTGTCACCCTCGGTAGAGTGCCATGGCATCGTAGCACACAGCAACCTCAAACTCTTGGGCTCAAGCGATTCTCTTGCCTCAGGCTCCCGAATGGGACTACAGGCACCCGCCACAACACCCAGCCATCTTTAGAGACGAGGTCTCGCGCTGGCTCATGCTGGTCTTGAACCTGTGAGCTTAGGCAGTGCACTGGCCTCGGCCTTCCACAGTGCTAGGATTACAGGTGTGAGCCACTGTGCCTGGCCTGGTGGTCTGTTTAGCTCATAGAATACTACATGTATCATCATCATAAGCAGGGAGCAGATCAGACCAGAATCAGAGCATCCTGCACTGGCCTCGGCCTCCCAGAATGCTAGGATGACAGGTGTGAGCCACTGTGCCTGGCCTGGTGGTCTGTTTAGCTCATAGAATACTACATGTATCATCATCATAAGCAGGGAGCAGATCAGACCAGAATCAGAGCATCCTGCACTGGCCTCGGCCTCCCAGAATGCTAGGATGACAGGTGTGAGCCACTGTGCCTGGCCTAGTGGTCTGTTTAGCTCATAGAATACTACATGTATCATCATCATAAGCAGGGAGCAGATCAGACCAGAATCAGAGCATACCTGTTGAATTGTGTCCCACAAAAAGACGTTACAGTCCTACCCACTCCCCCACATCTCCTAATGTGACCTCACTTAGAAATAGTCTTACGGAGGTAACCACGTTAAATTAAGGTCATTAGCACTGGCCCTAATCCAATACAACACTCATCCTTATAGAAACAGGAAATTTGGACACAGAGTCAGACACATGGAGAAAGAAAACAATGTGAAGACTCAGGCAGAAGGTGGCTATTTTCAAACCTAGGGTTGCCTGAGGCTACTAGAAGCTATAAAAGAGGCCTGGAACAAATCCTCTCCCACAGGCCTCAGAAGAAACCAACCTTGCTGACACCTTGATCTTGGACTTACTTCCCCTCTACAAATGTGAGACAATATATCCCTGTTGTTTAAACCACCTAGTGTATGGTACTTTGTTACAGCCTTCTCAGGAACACATCTAGTATATGGGATTTAAATGCTTGCGATTTTATTAGCTACTTTTCCCTTCAAAAGTTGGAGCCCCTGCCCTTGAGTGTGAACTGGATGGAATGACCTCTGAAGAATGGACTAGAGTGGAAGTCTTGGTGTATAGTGTTGGATACTTGTCACAGAAGGAGCTGTGGCTTCCTGCTTGCTCTCTTTCTCTCCCAAAGAGCCCACTCCAGGAGGACAGGAATGCCATGCCCCAAGACAACCATATGAGAGGCCCACACAGTGAGGAACTGAGTTTTTTGCTAACTGCCATTTGAACGAGCCAAACTTTTCTAAGATTGCAGCCTCTGTCAATATCCTGACTGCTACATCATGACATGAAAGACCCTGAGCCGAAACTGCTGATTTTGAGCTCTTGGACAACGCAAACTGTGAGATAAAGAATATCATTTTAGTCATCACCACCATACAACTCATTCATGTAACAAAAAACCACTTGTCCCTCCTAAATTTGTTGAAATAAAAAATACACACATATATAGGTCTACTAGTGAGTGTGAAGTGGCATCTTATTATAGTATGGATTTATGTTTTCCTGATGACAGATGATATTGGGCATATTTCATGTGCTTTCTGGCCATTTGTATATTTTCTATATAGTAATGTATGTTCAAATTGTTTGCTCTTTTTAAATTGAATTACTTTTATCTCTTTTTTTTTTTTTTCTGAGAGAGAGCCTCAAGCTGTCGCCCTGGGTAGAGTGCTGTGGCATCACCGCCCACAGCAACCTCTAACTCCTGGGTTTAAGCGATTCTCTTGCCTCAGCCTCCCAAGTAGCTGGTGTCCGCCACAACACCTGGCTATTTTGTGGTTGCAGCTGTCATTGTTTAGTGGGCCCGGGTTGGATTCAAACCCATCAGCTCAGGTGTATGTGGCTGGCGCCTTAGCCGTTTGAGCCACAGGTGCCGAGCCATATTTTTCTCTTTTTATTAATGATTTATGAGTTCTTTATGTATTCTTTATTCTAGACAATTACCAAATGTATACAGAGGGTGCCAAAAAATGTATACATGTTTTAAGAGATCTTGGCAGAAGTAAAATTGATCATTTCCCAAAGTGTATAAATTTCAGTAAAATGGCTGTGTGTAGCATGTCTCGGTACCCTTGACAAATAATGGTATCTTCAATTTAACTTTGGAAAATAGTACATAAATAACATCTCTTAAAATGTATATACTTTTGTTGGCACACTCTGTATATTTGCAGATGTTTTTTACCATTCTGTGGATTGCTTTTCAATTTTTTTTTTTTCTTTAGACAAGAGTCTCACTATGTGTCACCCTGGGTAGAGTGCTGTGGCGTCACAGCTCACAGCAACCTCAAGCTCTTGGACTTAGGCGATTCTCTTGCCTCAGCCTCCCAAGTAGCTGGGACTACAGGCGCCTGCCACATAACCTGGCTATTTTTTTTGTTGTAGTTGTCATTGTTGGCAGGCCCGGGCTGGATTCGAATCTGCCAGCTCTGGTGTATGTGGCTGGGGCCCTAGCTGCTGAGCTACAGACGCTGAGCCTGCTTTTCAATTTTTTTTTTTTTTGGCCGGGTCTGGGTTTGAATTTGCCACCTCTGGCATATGGGGCCGGCGCCCTACTCCATTGAGCCACAGGTGCTGCCCGCTTTTCAATTTCTTAATAGAGTCCTTTCATGCTTAATGAATTTTAGTTTTGATGAGGTACAATTTGTCTATTTTTTCTTTTGTTTCAGTGTTTTAAATGTCATATCTAAGAAATTATTGCCTAATTCAAGTTCACATGGATTTATACATCTGTTTTCTATTAGGATTTTTATGGTCTAAGTATTTATATTTTACTCATTGATTCATTTTGGATTAATTTTTGTACCAGGTGTCAAGTTGACATCCATCTTCATTCCTTTGTATGTGGACACCCAGTTATTTCTGAACCCTCATTTCTGCTCTTAAAAAAATTAATATTTGAAGCCATTAGTGTGGGGCGATTTTTTATGCAGCAATAGATAATGGATACACCTAGGAATTTGTTAAAAATGCAGATTCTTGTGTTCAATCCAAACCTGTTATATCTATCTGGGTATGAGACCCAGCATAAAAACCCTCAAATAATTTAGGATTTTTTGTTTTAGACAGAGTCTTGCTCAGTCACCCTGGGTAGAGTGCAGTGGTGTTATCATAGCCTACTGCAACCTCAAGCTCTTAGGCTCAGGCAATCCTTCTGTCTCAGCCTCCCAAATAGTTAATTTTTTCATTATTAATAGAGATGGAGTCTCGCTTTTTCTCAGGCTGGTCTTAAACTCCGGAGCCCAAGAGATCCTTCTGCCTCAGCCTCCCAGAGTGCTACGATTGCAGGTGTTACAGGTATGAGCCACCATACCTAGCCTAGGATTCTTGTTTTGTTTTTTTTAGTTTATAATAAGTTATATGGTAGTAGGTCAGAATCCATTACATTACTGGCAATGAATTTATCCATCTCATTCATATGGCAGATTCCTATACATCTTTTGTTAATTATTGTGATAAAAATATGTAACATAAAATTTACCATTGTAACCATTTTTAAGTCTGCAGTTCAGGGGCCCTAAGTACATTTACATTGTTGTGTAACCATCACTACCAACCATCTCCAGAACTTTTTTATCACCCCAAAATCCTGTCTCCTGGCAACAACAATTCTGTCTCTATGAGTTTGACTGTTACAGGTACTTCACATAAGTGGAATCATACAGAATTTGTTCTTTTGTATCTGGCTTGTTTCATTTAGCATCACGTTTTCAAGGTTCATTTACATTGTAGCATGTGAATTTTCTTCCTTCTAAAGGTGGAATAGTATTCTACCCTATGGCTACACCACATTTGTTTACCCATTCATCCATTGATAAGCACTGAGGTTGTTTCTACCTTTTGGCCATTGTGAATAATGCTGCCATGAATATGAGTGTACAAGTATCTGTTCACGTCCCAGTTCTCAGTTCTTTGGGATACATACCTAGAAATGAAATTGTAGGATTCTTGTTGTTAATGTAGCCAGATTAATTTAACCCACACAGGTTGTTGCCCATAAAAGATAGATTGAATAGTATTTAAGTCTGCAAATTGAAAAGTCTCCAATTATGTAGACGACTCCCAGCTAAATAAACATATGCACAGGGTAAGAAAGCAAGTAATGTAAATTTCACTAAAATTTAAAAATATTTGTAAGAGGTAATTTAAGTACAAAACTGCTATACATCAAACTTCTATATCAATTTAAAAATGAAATCTGTCTCAGCCTACAAGTAAATCTACTACTCTCCCAAGATGCATGTATTTTACTTTATTAATTGAATTTTAATAAATAACAAATAGGATAAATATCTTCTTTGATTTTTTTTTTTTGCTGTGTTCATTGTGATCCAAATCCATCAACATATGCAGCTCTTTACCTGCAAGCTGTCAATTATGTTTGTTATTAAAGAGACAACATGCAGGGAGCTGTCATTCAATGCTGTTGTGATGCTTCAAGCATCACTTCTCCAGGCTTAGTTATCAAAAATAAAACAAATTTGCATGGAACTTAAAGGTGGATGGAGCACATCATTTGCTGAGCATTGAACATGTCTTCAAACATACACAAATTTGGGGATAGTGTGCTCAGGGCCAGCATGTCCTTGGCCATGTTTGTAATTAGTTTGCATAGATTTTGTCAAAAAAAGGTGCAAGCCAGGCACGGTGGCGCATCAATAGGCCCAGCTACTTGGGAGGCTATGGCAGGAGGGTCAGAGACTAGCCTGCCCGACAGACATCGTGAGACCAAGACAACCAAAATAACATCATGATAGGGTAATAGAATTCTAAATGGTTTCATGATTTGAAATAATAGTGTGCAGAAAATGGTCTAGCACTGTGGGTATTTCTCAATATAGGACTCAGTATATAGGACTTGGACTTAATATAGGACTATTTTGTGGTGAAGGCTAAGTGGAGGTCAAGAAGTTCTAGCGAAAGAGAACTAAATGATGATGGTTGTAGACAGGATTTATTCAGGATACCAGGGATTTCCAAATGAAAAACATGAGTGTGAAGAAACAATATAATTGAAATCAATAAAATCACCAAGGGCATGGTGAGAAGAAATACAGATTTAATCAAATTCCAAAAAACTAAAACAAAAATGAAATTCTTTCAGGCATAAGAGAAACTATTTCAGGACGAATAGAGGAAGTACCACTTTAAACAGCAGGGAGCAACTGGAAGAGTGCAGAGTGCATTGCTCCTATGACACTGACGCGCCCAAAGTGATCCAGATCTGAAAAGCAGGAAACGTTCGGAAGTGTTACTTTTCATTCTTAATCTTTTGAAGAAGCAAAGGCAAGAGCAATCTATCTCTTCTGTCTCTAGCAGAGAAAAGGTGCAGATGGAGATGGAACAAGGGATACGGTTTTAAGGAATGTAAATGAGAATAACGTAAATTAAAATATATATGCACATAAACACATGCACACATCATATATAACAGAAATCTTAAAGTACTGTATATAACTTTATATGCCATTAATATGGCATTATCCTAAGCACCCTAAAGGTTTTTATCTCATTTAATCTCGAGACCATCTCTATGTGTAAGGTACTAGTAGTGTCCTCGCATGAGACCAAAAGGAGGCTGAGGCATGGGGATGTTTAATAACTTACACGAGTCCCCAAAATAAGAAAGGGGTGGAGCCAGGCCACGTGGCACTGGAGGGCACACACCTAACCACTTCTCTCTGGTCCTAGGCCCTCAGTCTCCCCCCCGTATTGATGCCATCTGCTCACCGTTAGCCTTCTCTGAACGAATGTAGTTCACTTGTCCTAGATCAGCACCAGTTAACTCTGCTCATTGGTCTCCCTGTTAGCACCCATCCCATCTCCTGTGTAGGGACAGGCAATTCTGTTTGTCTACATTGCTTTTCAGAGGTCAAAAACTGGCTACATGTCAGGTGGGGTTTGGAGTGTTTTGGCCTGCTCCGTGTTGGGGGGTGTGAAATTTAAATGTGGATGCTTTTGGTTGATCACACACTGCCTCTTCACCACACCCCCACTGTGCTAGGCATCCTACTGCAGGCTGTTCCTATGTTCATGGGAGGACATCCTTACTTTCCATATCACCTACCATAAGTGCTATACATATGCACTTAACAAATGCCTCCTGATAAAAATGCAAGGCTCAAAACTGTTCAGACTTTACCTACTTAAAGAGATCTTGGAATACTGGGGCTCTAACAACTTAAAGGATTCTCCTAGAAAGACGAGCCAGGGAGCTGGATTTAGAGACATGAATAATCCTGCCCAACATCCTGGTTTTGCTGCCTAGCTGGAAAGTAGGATTTCTGTACTTTAAGAGTTAAAAGTAAGAATTTAATCTACATGCAGACGATTTTATCTTTGTCAACAAATATTCATTGATAATGCTTTCCAAGGCTTTGTTGACAGGAACCATCTAGGTATTAAGATGATACCTACTTTTCACAGGCTTATAAGCTTACAGGGGGAAAAAAGATAATTTACATGAATGCAATAATTCCGGGAAGACCATGATTCAATCTTGAAAGAACTGCAAAGTAATTTAGGAGTTCAAGAAGGAAAACATTACTTCTTGCCAAATGGATCAAGATGGTTTTATTTCCTAAATATTTTAGAGTTGCAAATCAAAAATAAAGAAACCATCTAATTCATTTAATTACTCTTATGCAAAACCAGTTCTAAACTCTTCATGAAGGCTGTTAACCTACCCCATGTCATAATACCTCCAAAGCAAAATTTTCTATCTCAATTTATTAAATTACATGATTAAAAAGTTTTCTTCAGAGCAGGTTGGGTGGCTTACAACTGTAATCCTAGCATGCTTAGAGGCTGAGGTGGGAGGACTGCCTTGAGCTCAGGAGTTCCAGACCAGTCTGAGCAAGAGTGAGACCCTGTCTCTACTAAAAACAGAAAAATTAGCCAGATGTTGTGTGTGGTGGATGCTTGTAGTCTCAGGTACTTAAGAGGCTGAGGCAGGTGGATCACTGGAGGCCAGGAGTTTCAGGTTGCTGTAAGCTATGGCACCATAGCACTCTGGCTTAGGGCAACAGAGTAAGACTCTAAAAAAAAAAAAAAAAATATATATATATATATATATATATATATATTCTTCAGTATCCTCAAAAGATACTTAAGCATTTGCATGTCACCTTTCCTATTTTCACTGAAGAAACATTTCTAGCAATTTTCAAAGTGTTTTCCAAAATCAAGTATCATATCTGATATTTGAAATTGTGTCCAATTTCAATGAGGATATCACAGCCTGGTATGTGATTAAACTATCTCATCTCTTTATGAATAGAGTTTGCTGTGATTAAATTATAAACACCTGCATGATGCTATTTTGACCTTAGACTCAAAGGAACATTTTATCCTGGGAAATAAAGATTTTTGCATCAGTTTTCCAACCAGGCTATTAGTGCTACAATCTTAATGACCTTTGAAACTTAGAAATATCTACACTGATATGATAAATCCATATTTTCCGGTCATCTAAATTGTGTATCCAGTGTCATTTAGATATAGATTGCTGATCTCTTGTCAAATATCTGTATTCTTTATAGCTTCTTATCCAATGAGGGCCTCTTTATGTTGTCAAAATCAAGAGTTCAATTTAGAAATTCAATAAGCTTGGGCAGTTGGTAGCAGGGAAGATAAAACTGATAGTACAAATCAAAATAACTTCTAGATTTTTAAAAATAAATATGCATTTGGCTGATTGTTGAAAAGAGAGGACCTAGAAAACGATGGAATTTTAGCTTTCATCCTCTCTTGTTCTTAGGGTATATTGTAATCATACTAATAGTAATCAGAATTGTAGATGCACCTTCCCGGCAGCAGAGAGAGAATCCTGCCAGAACAGGCACAAGCATTGGGTTAATAACATCGCACCAGTTTGTGTTAAATTGCAAGCAATGGAAATAACTGGTTGCAGTAGAAAGGGATTTATAGTGGGTGTTACCTAACTTAACAAAATCTTTATAAGGGAAGTTGAACCAAATAGTAGCTGGACTTTGGGAACTCTTCCTGTTCCTAAAACAGCGCTGCCTCTGCTGTGAACTGCACCAGCCAAGTGGCCTCATGTTTTGCCCTTCTATTCCCACTTAATTCTCTTAGAAATTAAAGTCCCATGTGAGTGTCTTTGATCAGGTGCAAGTGAATTGTGTCTAAAACTCTAGCTTGCAAGAGAGTCTTTAACTTTTCACGTTTTTCAGTATAGGAAGGGGATGATTTTTAAACTGTTGTGCTCTCTCCTCCCTTCTTCATGGTTTTCCAAGTAGTAGTCAGTCCCAACAACCCAGAACATAAATGTTTACTGAAGGAAGGAAATTAGAATGGATGGTAAGCAAGCAAATCCACTTTATGCAGCAATCGTGAGTAAGTGGGACACTGCAGAGTGGGCTTAAGTAGCTATTCAATACTAGATGGTTAGATGAGAGGAATTGGAGGCCTTTCAGGACAGGATCCATGTCTGTTTTGCTTATATTGTAACCCCAGCCCAAGACTATCCCTGGCACATACTGGGAAATCAATAAATACTGATACCTAATAGTTGAACGAGTGATATGTATGTTTTCTTTTTCTTCTATCTCCACCATCTTTCAGGAGTGAAAATTCATATACTGATATTCTCAATTTTTTGATGTCATGTAGATAATACCTTTTATAATTTTGTCATTTAGTTTCTTCCCCTAAGTTTAGAATGTGTACAATTGAAAATTTTATGAGTACTTGGGCCGCGTCTGTGGCTCAGTGAGTAGGGTACCAGCCCCATCTACTGAGGGTGGTGGGTTCGAACCCAGCCCCAGCCAAACTACAATAAAAAATAGCCGGGTGTTGTGGCAGGCGCCTGTAGTCCCAGCTACTTGGGAGGCTGAGGTAAGAGAATCGCCTAAGCCCAAGAGCTGGAGGTTGCTGTGAACTGTGACGCCACGGCCCTTTACTGAGGGCGACATAATGAGACACTGCCTCAAAAAAAAAGAAAAAAAAATAGAAAATTTTGTGAGAACCTCTGTGTGGACCTTCTATTTATAATGACAGCTATTTTGATGATTAGTTAACTCAGGGTGGTTACTGTGACTGTCTGGTTGTCTAATGGATTTATCTCTATTGTTATTGCATGGAAAAATATCATTGAAGAGTTTTACTCCCACAGAGGATGGCTTCCTTCAGCTTAGAAAATAGTGTCTTAGCTCTTGCAGCAAAGCAAACGAAACATGATGAATTAGATTATAATGGTCATAATGCTGGCTTTCCAAACAGCATGTCATTGGTGTGGCTTTGTTTCTGTGATATGGGGTGAAGGATAACAAGCAGAACTGCTGGGTGTTTGGCAAATTCCTCCCTCCCACCACTAGGAATAGTTTTGGCTTCTATTTTATTCCTTATAAAGGCTTGATTTTTTCCTTTCCTAAAAAAACATGTTAGTGTCTCATTTTTCCTTTGGATGTTTGTGTACAGACCCAGCATTTATGTATTTCTGTAAACGAATTATTGTAATGATTATTTAATTGAAGTACCCAAAGTTAAGCACCTTTAGGAATTAATTCACATTTATGCACATTGTATACAACTCTATGTTTTATTTTACAGATTTCCACTTTGTAAGATTTTTTCCAAACTTAAGTTTGTAACTATACTTAGAACTAAATTCATACCTTATATTATTTAATAAATTATGTTTTTCAAAGCAGTTTTACACATTTTATTTTTAGGCTCACAACAACCTAATTCAATTTTAAGCATACCAGAAACTAAGTTAAGTTTGGATACACTGGCTTGCATGCTTTAAGTGTTAAAAACTGTTAATAATGGAAAAGTGTTATTTTAACATCCAAAAAAGAACAAACGTATTAATAATAAAATTAAATACTTCCAAGGAAAAATGAAATGTTATCTATTTAGATTATTTCTAAGTAATAGAAATACTTAGAATTTCAAAGAGATGTCCTTTCTATCATTTCCTTGCCATTTTTCTTGATTGACTTATTATTCTATCTCTTAGCTCTTATTTCTTGATAGTAATCTCTTTGCTTTTTTATTTTTTAAAAAATTGTAGTAAAATATATGTAATATAAAATTGACCAAAAATGTATGTAATATAAAATTGACCATCTTAACCATTTTTAGGTGCACAGTTGGGTGGTATTAAGTACATTTATGTTGTCATGCAACCATCATCACCCTCTATCTCTGGAACTCTTTTTGTGTTGCAAAACTGAAACTCTGAGCCTGTTAAACAATAACTCTTCGTTCTCTTCTTCCTTCAACCCCTGGTAACTGGCATTCTACTTTTCCATCTCTTTGAATTTGACGACTCAAAGAACCTTGTGTAAATGGAATCAGATAGTATTAGTCTTTTTGTGACCAGTTTAGTTCGGTTAGCGTTATGGCCTCAACGTTCATCTACATCATGACATGTGCCAGAATTTCCTTCCTTTTTAGGGCTGAGTAATATTCCATTGTATGTATATACCTCATTTGCCTATCCGTTTATGTACTGAGGGATACTCTTTTTGCATGTGTCATGGATTTTGAGATGATGCTGTATCCAGCGGCTCTCAACCTGGGGGTGGCAACCCCTTTTTAACAATGAAAATACATTGCGGCCTTAGGAAGGTTGAAAACCACTGCATGCCAAAGGTTCTTAACATTGGCTACCTGTTGAAGAGACACATTTCTGGTCCCAGGTCCAGACATTCTGATCGATTGGGGTATGATTTGGGATTTCTAGATGTTGCTTCCCAGGTGATTCTAATGGGCATAGGGATCTCTGCTCTATGCCGTCTGTGTTTTCAAGACAGAGCTCATGATTTCTACATGAGTATTTATCCTTTGCAATTCCAGGCATATTGTCACATGCCATACATATTGTGTAAGGACACTATTGGGGCTCAGCCAGGCTCAACTGGATCTCTTTTATTCTTACGCCCCCTCCTTTTGCCTCTGCATGCTTTTGATTTTAACCGTCCATGCCTGTGTCTTTCTTGGAGACCCACCCAAGGTCTCCTGGAGCCACTTTGTACACAGGCATAGAAAATACAAAGTGCCTTGGAGTTTATATCCCCATAGGCCTGCACTTAGACAATGGCCTGTGGACATGTGGTGATAACTTATTGGCAATGATGCAGTTAATAAAAGCCCACCTCTTGCTCCCAGTTGAGATAAACTGAGGCAAAACCTGTAGTCAGATCAGGCTGAATCGTCTCTCCAGGGAGCACTGCCTGAGCTCATACCCTTGCTTGGCTTTGTCCCCTTCCCTGTCTTGCTTTCCTCTCTCCCTGTTGGTTCCTCTTGGGAGTGGTTCTTGAGCACATCACTTGCACACATATCCTTATCACAGGATCTGCTTCTGGGAACCTAAACAAGGCCAGGGCTCCGTGGGGGTCCCATGGAGCAACTAGCCCTAGAAGTAGGTTAGTTAAGGGAGGAAAGAGGAAAACAAATAATGAGGAGTGAAATATTAATTGGAAACAAACAAATAAACTTATTCAGTAATGATTAAAGAAGTCTCAAAGTCAATAAGAGCTTTCTATTTTTAATCTTCACTTGAAAGTTAAAAGATTATTTGGCGAATTTTGAAAAATTGCCCAGGGATATTGGACAATGACTCTTGCTATTTCCATCTATTAGGGAATAGCACTAACAGCAAAATGTGTTTGTGTATTTCATTATTAGAAAACACAGCGTCGTATTTGCAGAGATGAATATATGTGTTGGGCTAGCTTGACTTTACCAGGCATATTTTTCCAAATGTATACACCCTCATTATGTCCTTTGGCTACTGGCATGTGACAAATTATGACTGTCCATGTGGGAACATGGTTCATGAAAAGTAAGAACAGATGAAGTTTTCTTTTATTCTTGCAAGGAAAATACTGGGTTACTTATAAGTAGGTCATGGTGCTTCAAGAAAAATTGGGGGACCACTTGCAGAGAAAAAGACATAGTGGATTCAATCTAATTTCTGACTATGAGGTTCCAGAAAGCACTGCTCCTAACAGGTGCTCATTTGTCCACTTAAGACTGCAAACTTAACCAAGAAGTAAACAATAGTAACCTAAGCTTTCTTTTAAGAAGTAGTCTCTCTAATGCAGAATTGAGGCCAATACCAGCATCAAGGCAGTTCTTTTCTGAAAACATGAATTTGAAGGCTGAATAAAAGGTTTCATTTTCAAGAACTGTCAGTCTGATGCCTTTCTTGACAATTAGATTTACTAAAGAATTTTATAGAGAAAAGAAAGAGAGAAATTAAGCAAAATGTCCAGATGTCATCTGTTAAAAATGTTTTACTGAGACAATGAACAAATAACATCAACAAGTACTAAAATTTTAATTAAAATATGATTTACAATGTTGCTGTATACCACTAGAAGCATCTTAGTGATGGGAAATAAGATTGCTCTGCTTGTATCCTTAGGACACTCAAATACCCCATTTGACTTTGTGGGTCTTCTATGAAAGCCTTATAATATCTTTTCCATGCCCATGAGCATGAAAATTTTCTTCAACGCTTTAAAACACAATGGCAGTATCAATCGTTCCCTTTCATTGCTGGCTACATCACTAAAGAGATGTATATTATGTTCTCTTGCCTTCTGCTCAGAAAAATCTAAGTATTGCATTTCTGTCAATTCGTTGATTGAAAAGCTTCCCCCTCAGAATGTTGACAGCTGTTCCAGACATTTATAAAATATCTTGGATAACAGCTGCAAACGGATTGGCTAAAGAAGATTTGGAACCATGTAATTAGCATTCATCAAATGCACACATTTCCATCGAAAAACCTCTTCAACCTCAAAGTTGACTATCAGGAAGCTGATAATGCTTGCTAAGTCTCCAAACAGGACTTACTAATGCTTAAATCTCCATTAGCTGATTTCAAATGGAGCACATTAATATAGTTACTATTAAATAAGTTAATGTTAAATGTTGTCTGTAACTAATACTGCTTTAATTTTTGCCCTTTATCCATCTAGACAATCATGAGGTAAAAAAATTAAAATGAATATATGCATCACACATGAAAATAAAAAAAAGATGATAGCTCATTGTAGTGGGTGATTCTCTTAATGTACTTGAACAGACATAATTCCCAAGATATAAAGTGGAAATAAACCTAGTCACCTAATTAATAGCATTTATGTACATAAAAATATGCATGGTAGGAAACAAGAATGTATTATGTTTTTTGTAGAGACAGAATCTCACTTTATGGCCCTCAGTAGAGTGCTGTGGCATCACAGCTCACAGCTACCTCCAACTCCTGGACTTAGGTGATTCTCTTGCCTCAGCCTCCCAAGTAGATGGGACTACAGGCGCCCATCACAACGCCCAGCTATTTTTTTGTTGCAGTTCGCCGGGGCCAGGTTTGAACCAGCCACCCTTGGTATATGGGGCCAGCACCCTACTCACTGAGCCACAGGCGCCACCCTGTATTATGTATTTTAATCACCACTACATTAAGGGGTGCGTTAAAATTCTAAAAGTAAGTACCCAAATATTAATAGTGGTTGTTTAATGTGGGAGATTTTCCCTTCTTCCTGTATTTTGTAAATATTTTATTTGAACATGTAATTGAAAAAAGAAACTACATATTAAAATGCTTTGAGTACCTAAAGGAAGCTGCAAGAGTAGCTTCAGAGCCAAGGGGACCACTGGTCTTACTTAACTATCTTGAAAGGACCTTCAGTTTGAAAGGCGCTCCCCAGAGACTAGGTTCCTATAGATATATAAAGAGGTGCTACCATGTTTGTTGCATACACATTTCAGTGCTTATAAAAGGACTGATGTCCTACAAAGAATGAAGGCACTCCAACATAGTTCACATTAAAAAATGAACTATTATATTTGAATAGTATACGAGTGCAAATCTGGATATCCATGGAGCAACACCTAGGAGACTGACCTTGATACAGCTTCCAAACCTATGCATTTGTTCAGATGGTTTAGTCTACCAGGAATTCATTCATTCATCCCCTTCTTTACCATTCTATTTAAATCTTTCAGGGAGCATAAGAGAGTGGCATACTTTCTAGAAAAATAAATCATCTTACACTGAATCTTGAAAGTTATTGTCTTTGAAAATCCAAAAAAAAAAAAAAGAAAGAAAATCCGTGGGCTACTTCATCTCTGGGAAATTTCTTCTGGCTGCTTGTCACCAGTCTCCAAGCTCAGACATTCTCACTCTCCACCACTGTCTTCTCGCCTCCTTCTTTTCTCTCTTTAGTCTTTCTTTTGGAAGCAAGAAGAAATCCCTCCACGTGTTTCAGGTAGACCCATTTAGTGAGTCTCTTTGGGGTTCTTTAAAGCCTCACTGCCGTTTTCTTGGTGCCAACGTTACTGTTAAGACTGACTTTTTTTTTGTTGTTGTTGTTGTCTACTGTGTATCATTTGTTTTTTCTTTCTGCATATTTTAAGAATTTTTAGTTGTTTAAAATTTTTTCTCAAATGCTTCCTCCCCTCTGTTTGTTTTTCCCTCTCCTTTTGGCACTTCTATCATCTGGATGTTGATTTTTTTATTACTTCCTAATGCTTTCTGGAAGGATTCATGGACCTGATTTTTTTTTTTTTTTTTTGAGACAAGAGTCTTACTCTGTTGCTTAGACTAGAGTACCATGGCCTAAGCCTTATAGCAACCTCAAACTTCTATGTTCAAGCCGCCCTCTTGCCTCAGCCTCCAAAGTAGCTGGAATGACAGGCACCTGCCACCACACTTGGCTAATTTTTTTTATTTCTTGTAGAGAAAGGTTCACCACAATGCCCAGGTATTTTTTATTTTTTATTTTTTTAGAAATGGGGTTCTTGCTCTTGCTCAGGCTGGTCCAGAACTCCTGAGCTCAAGCAATCTCTCTGGCTTGGCCTCCCAGAGTGCTGGAATTCATGGAACATTCTTTGTTGGAATACATTCTGAAAGTCCTAACAATTGCCCAAGTTGTTTATTTTAGTAATTGTAGTTTTCAATCAGGATTTCTACTTGTTTTCTAAAATCCTTGCTAAGGATATTAAATAGAACTTAGTAAAACATTTTCAAGAATGAAAGAGGTATGGAAGGCTTTAGATAGGAAGGTCTAAGACCTCAGGCTGAAAGAGTTCACAGGCTAGCTAGATAATAAAATCCTACTTCTCAATGCACTATAGTTAGACTGAAGAACCTCAAAGACAAAGGGAAAATGTATGTACCAATTCTACTGTACTTACTTTAAATGATCATGGTTTATAAATTAATTTTGTAGAGTTGGTTAATGTGTTTTCTTTGTTTTATTCTCAAAAGAGTGAAAATAAGCTGTGGATAGCAGCCATTTTGGACCTATTCTTTATTTATTGGTAATCTTGTAGGTTATTTGTAAAAGTATAACATTGCCTTGGCTGTTGTTTTAAATTCGGTATTCTTTATTATGTCAGAAGATAACACTGTTTTTAGTGTTCTAAGAGCTTTTTTTCGATATAATTAGATGTTCTTTTTTTAATCAAAAACTTTCTCAAACAAAGAAAACCTGTGTATTATAGACTAGTACTATTTGTAAGTACTACCCTGTTTCCCCCAAAATAAGACCTACTTATAGGAAACATAAGACGTCCCCTGAAAATAAGACCTAGCGCATCTTTGGGAGCACACCTTAAAATAAGACACTGTCTTATTTTCAGGGAAACAGGGTAGTGGTACTGATTGCTTACCATGAAAAACTTTGAATTCACGCTCTCATTTACTAATAAATGTCTTGAATTCTCTCAAAATAAAGGACTAGGCCTGGAACCGCCAGCCTGGAACCGCCAAACAACAATGACAACAACAAAAACAACAACAGCAACAACAACAACAAATAGCCGGGCATTCTGGCAGGTGCCTATAGTCCCAGCTAGTTGGGAGGCTGAGGCAAGAGAATCGCTTAAGCCCAAGAGTTGGAGGTTGCTGTGAGCTGTGACACCACAGCATTCTACCGAGGGAGACATAGTAAGACTCTGTCTCAAACAACAACAACAACAACCAAAAAGCAAAATAAAGGACCAAGCCTCTTAACCTATGATTTTCCTTTAAGCCTAACTGAAATTTGACAGTTCTCACATTTCTTTTTAAAAGTAATACAAATAGGGAGGCACCTGTGGCTCAAAAGAGTAGGGCACCGGCCCCATATGCCAGAGGTGGCGGGTTCAAGCCTAGCCCCGGCCAAAAACTGCAAAAAAAAACCCAAAACCCGAAAAACAAACAAACAAAAAAACAAATAAAAGATTATTCCAGCCCCAGTAACCTCAGTCTAATCTCCAGTGTTTTAAACAGCCTGTTTAACCTCGCTGCTTGTGTGCTGGGGGTTAAAGCCCCTGTTCCTCCTAAATGTATGTTTTCTCTGCTGTGTCCTAGGAATGCAGCTGCAGGTTCATCTGCCTTTCTCCCTTTGCCCTTTTTCCCAGCTTCCCTCTTTTGTTTAGAAGGCTGGAGTGACCCCCCAGGGACCTGCAGCCTCCCTAGCTTCATACCCAGGAAAGGGCCCCTATGACTTTGGACATCTTTCGGAGATGAAAAGTTCAATATGTATATATTAATTCAATTCTATTAATTATATCATTCAAATGTTTTAAAAATTCCTTTGTTAGGTTATGGAATATAGGATATATGTTTGGTCTTTGTATCTTTAAACCCCTCTTTAATACTTTCCCTTCTTTATTCCTCTAGAAAGGAGTACTCCTTTGTGTATATTTCTATTCCATATCCTATCCGTTCTATACCATTTCTTTGGTTCTCATTTTCAGGTAACTCATTCTTTCTTCAGCTATCTCCATGTAATGTGCTGCTAAATAGATGAATTGAATTTTTAATTTCAGTTATAGTATTTGTCACTTATGAGAGTTCTGCTTAGTGTTACTTAAAACTGTGTGTTTTTCTGTCATGGTTCATGGGCAGGCTTGCCCCTGGAGTTCTTGAGCAGGTTGGTTTGGTGTCTGGGTCAGCATGTGTACGGGCATGGTGTCTGGGTCTGAGGGGTTGAGCCTGGGGCTCGGGTCCACTGGAGTGGGCTTAGAACTTGGGTGTGCTAGGGTTAGCCTGGGGTCTGGGTCTATGTTGGCAGGCCTGGAACCTGTATCTGTGGGGGCCAGCCTGGCACTGGGATGGACCTGGGGTCTAAGACTGTAGAGGTTGTTTTGGAGGCTCAGTCCATGAGGGCTGGCCTAAGCTGGGGTCTCTAGGGATGGGCTTGGACCCTGGGTCCCTGGGAACCTGGGGCCCCAGAGACCAGCCTGGAGCCTGGAGATGGACTACTGCTGGAGCAGGCAAGGCCTAGGGCAAGGTCAATGAGGGCTGGTTTGGACTTAGGTCTGCTGGTGCTGGAGGCTAGCCTGCGGGGTTAGCCTGGGGTTGTGAGGACAGGCCTGGAGGCTAGGTCTATGACTGCTGGCCTGGTGCCTAAAACCATGGGGGCAGGTCTGATGCTGCTGCCAGCCTGAGGTCTGGGGCTGTGGAAGCTGACCTGGCTCTGCAGCACACTGGTTGCCGGTACAGCAGGGCCTAGCCTGGCACTGGGGGGCCTGGAAGCTGGGTTAATGAGGACCCAGAGCCTGGGGCCCATGGAACATGTCTAAGATCATTCTAAATTAGATTCTTGGCTTGAGCCTTTTTAAGAATAACCTGGTTAAGATGAATTTATGTTGTGTGTTCACATTAGGGGTGGGTTATAGTTTTGGTTCACCAGGAAGGGTTCTTCTGTTTAGGTTTGGTTTGGTTTTTAGTTCTTCTCAACAGCAAGTTTGAGACTGGCAATGTCCTTACTAATGTGGTAGGGGCGGTATTATTTCTAGTTTAATTTCTACTGTGAGAGTGCCCCCCTTTGATTTTTCAGGTGAGTTGGGTTAAGGAAGGGCCTCCTATTTAGCTCCCACATGGGCCTTTTCTTCTACTTGAACTCTGCGGAGCTATTGAAAACTGATGTTTAGGCTCACCAGGTTCAGCGAAAGCCCTCAAGTTCAAAGTGGATTGTAGGTTCTGCTTGCCTCTCATGAGGCAGAAGATATGAGATTAATTATAAATAACTTTTATTTAGTTAAAATAGGTATTCAGGTGTTCTATATCCATATATTGAATAATCCATTCCTTACCCACTTATTTAAAATGCCACATTTTTCATATGCTAAATGCATATATATCTTTTGGATTATATTCTGTTATAGTGAACTAATAGTCTATTTCTGATCTAGAAACATGCTACTTTAACTATAATAGTTTCTTTGTAATTCTCACATAATTATTGTTCCAGATGAAATTTAAAATCAATTTCTTAAGTTCCTTCAAAATTAATTTGATATTCTCATTCAGAAAGCATACATACATTCTTCAGGGGAAATTGAGATGAGAACTCAGATAATATTAGATCAAGCTACAAGGCTAGATAAAAATTTAACCCCCAACTTAGTAGCAACTTGAGTCCAGATAAAGGACTACCTTCCTTCCCTCTTGTGGTAACTTTCTTTTGTGGGATCCTTAATTATAATACTTCTTCTAACGCTTGGACCATGTTTTTTAACCTCCTGGTTAAGTTTGTGTCTTTTAGTCTCCAACAGCTCCATATGAAGCTTATGTTAGCTCGAGGATTCTGTCTTTTTATTTTTTTTTGTATAGACAGAGTCTCACTGTACCGCCCTCGGGTAGAGTGCCATGGCGTCACATGGCTCACAGCAACCTCTAACTCTTGGGCTTAGGCGATTCTCTTGCCTCAGCCTCCCGAGCAGCTGGGACTGCAGGCGCCCGCCACAACGCCCGGCTATTTTTCTGTTGCAGTTTGGCTGGGGCTGGGTCCGAACCCGCCACCTTCGGCATAGGGGGCCGGCGCCCTACTCACTGAGCCACAGGCGCCGCCAGAGGATTCTGTCTTATTCCCAGACAAGACCCCTTGACCCATTCTTCTGATACCCCTTGTTCCCAGACAAGACCACCTGACCCATTCTTCTGATACCCCTTGAGCCCCTGGACCTCACTGCATGCACCTTCCATTTGTGACCTTCCCCTAGGGACCATGGAGCTTTAGGAACAGAACGCTTCGCCCCATTCAGCTTGAAGCAGTCACAGAAGGCAGACTTTCACTCTGAATGCCCAAAGATTTTCAGGCCCCCTGTCTCTCAAGAGGGAATATTAGGTCTGGCAGAGGGTAAATAGGTGGCAGAGAAGTGGGTAAGGGTGGAGAGCAGGAACGATATTGCAGCTAGGCACCGTTCCCTAGTAGAAACATACGTAGTGGGTGGTGCCTGTGGCTCAGTCGGTAGGGCGCCGGCCCCATATACCGAGGGTTGGAGGGTTCAAACCTGGCTCCGGCCAAACTGCAAACAAAAAAATATCGGGTTGTTGTGGCGGGCGCCTGTAGTCCCAGCTTACTAGGGAGGCTGAGGCAAGAGAATGGCCTAAACCCAGGAGTTAGAGGTTGCTGTGAGCTGTGTGATGCCACAGTAGCCATAAAGTGAAACTCCGACTACACACACACACACAAGCACACGTAGTAAGGAGTTCTAATGACCTGCAACCAACCTAGAGCTAATTAACATCAATTAGCATAACAGGGTGGAGCTTCAGGAAGGATTCTGGGGAAGATGCATGCCTTGAAGAAGAAACTGGTATATAACTACCCTATCTTGTAGCCTGTGACGTAATGTGGTATATAACCCCAACCTGTCAATCACCAGAAAGGGTGGGAAACAACAACCAATCCTGCCAGGAGAAAGGCGGGACAAACTAGTGAGCTTAAAAAGGGCAACGTGTGTTCAGATTCTGGGTCTTTCTCCACCCCTGGGGACTGACCTGTTCTTTCTCTCAAACATAGCTTCACTTTGCGTAGCTTCCTCCTTTATTATCTGCTTTCCTGTGTGTGATAAACTATTTGTATAAGATTGGTCGCTTCACTTGGTACCAGGACTCAATCTTGACACTGGGATCCAGGGGACCAGGAAGCATCCAGACAAATCTAACAACATTGTGTTTATATTGCTTTTGGAAGATTGACTTCATCATGCCACGTGTGTTCTTTCTCTCTAGAAGTGTGGTGTTTTCCCTATTTATTTGGGGCCTTATTTTATGCTTGTCAGTACATTTGCATAGTTTCCTTTATATATTTTTTCCTGTTGGATTTTTTTGGTTGTCATTTTTGTGAATGGGATTTTATCTTTCATTTCATTTCTAACTAGTTATGAGTAGTTGGAGGTAAAAAATAATAATGTGTAAATATTTGTGGAGCTTTCAAAGTTA
Organism: Nycticebus coucang; assembly: GCF_027406575.1. Taxonomy (NCBI): domain Eukaryota; kingdom Metazoa; phylum Chordata; class Mammalia; order Primates; family Lorisidae; genus Nycticebus; species Nycticebus coucang. The sequence continues at coordinate 99,530,516 of NC_069783.1, read as the reverse complement.
TATCAAATTTTCTTAGTTCCAGTATCTTACATAAATATTATCTTTTTTCTCATTTGCTCATTGTATTTATTCCATATACAGGCTGCTCAAAATAGTGCTGAATTTTAATAAATAGTGTGCATGTTTATCTTCTTCCTGACTTTAGTCAGAATGCTTTTGAATTTTCAGAACTCAATCCAAATGTTTACTGTTGCTTTATGATAGTTTTAAAATATTTAAGTAATATTCTTTTATTTTTATTTTAGCTAACATTTTTATAACAGATACAAAATTTTATTCAATATTTTGTAGTGCTTGGGGAAAAAAAATCAAACCACCAAAATAAAAAAGTTATTTGGCTTTTGTTTTTGATTTATTTTAACATAATATGCTGCACGTTTAGTTTTTTGTTGCTGAAGTATGTTTTTTAACACAAAAATACTTCCTATTTAGAGATTTTATATTATTTGAAAGTATACTGGTTGACTGTACGTGCTTGTTGTTTTTAGAACGTTGGCTACGTATTGTTCTTCAGTTATTTATTTTTAGAAATTTCATTATTTGATATCACAGGACAGATGAGTAGTCCTTTTAGTCTGTCAATTAAAAAAATTTTTTTTCTTTGTAGGTCTAGTGACTCCACTAGACTATGTTTCTTTGTAGATAATTCCATTTTAGTTATTTTTTGTTTGTTTTCCAGTGGTGGTGGGATATAGTATAACTTTTAAATCTGTAGATTTTAAAGAGTTATTGTTTAATGTCTTTAACATTTTCTTAACTTCGATCTTAATTTTTTTTCTTTTTAAAGGACATAGTCTACCATTTTTATCTTATTCTTTCATCTCCTTGTTGATTTCCATTTCACTTTGCTCCCCTTCTGCAGGATTGCCTTCCATTTCATGTCCATTTTAAGCACTATCTAATCTCCTCCATGCTACTTTCAATTTTATTTTCATTTCTTCATTTTCCTTCTACTTAATTTCGGACATTTACCAGCTCATATGTTCACTTCTTCCTAAACTCTTATTACTTTTCTTTGCATTTTCATATTGTTATAAAAATGTAATTATTTCATGATGTAACCTTTAACTTTTTAATGTAGTCACAATATTCATCTCCTCTGTAGCAACATTCTTCTGGTTGAGCATTTTTCATCTGCTGCTTTATTTTCCTGGTCCAGTCCATGTCTGTTTACTAATTTCAGCTGGTTTAATATTCTTCGTCATTGCGTTCTCATCTAGGACATAGTATGTATTAGCATGTGATGTATGTCAAGTTTGCTTTGGATTGTTGCTCATGTTTGTATGAGATGAGTCTTCCTGGAGTTCATTTATCTAGGGGAGGTGCACACTGGGGAGCAGCAGAATCATGCTCCAGGTGGCAAGGATCCCTGTGACAGAGAATGCTGTGTGAGTGTTCCGTTCTGTGCATGACTTTCCCTGGACATAGGACCTAAGTCCTGCAGCTAGGTCATAATGTCAAGCCTTTTCTCCTGCTTCACCAAGATACATCTTTCTTTCTGCACTAGTTGTCTGCCTATGAGATGTATTATCCAGCATCATCAGTCTTGCTTCTGGAAGCTTCCCATCAATCCAAGTCCAGCGAAATTTCAGGAATTATGACTTTAGCCCCTCAGGGTATGCTTTTTCCTTCTGAAGATGGTGATTTTCACATTAGTCAGAGTCCAGTTGAGAAAACAGAACTCCACCAGGTATTTTAGCACAGCAAGTTTAATGTAAGAAATTGACTAAACAGGTATTGAGGGACAGAAAAGGCAAAAAGAGTTACATAGAGATACTGCAGGAGGCAGCTATCACTCTGGAGAAATAAAGGGAACAATTTGAGGCTATGAGAACCTGTGTTCTAGTGTTCAACAGCAGGTCCCAGATTTACGTGGTGGTGAAATGAGAAAAGATACAAATAATTTGTGGCCACTTTTAGAAATCTACCACAATCCTTTAAAACCTAATACCTCCCTCTCAACTCTCCCAAGAACGAGCCAGGTAACAGGAACTAGAGAACCAGCAACTACCAAACCAATCTGCAAGAGAGATCATTACCATCACTTCTTTGATTGCCTCCAACCAGCCTGAATAAGAATTTCCAGATAATGAGATACTGCTACTTTGGACCAGGGCAGTGAGACTAGAAAGATGGGCAATTAATACTACTTGTATCTTTTTTGGGGGGTCTACAATACCAAATAAATAGGCCTTTATATTTTCTTTTGTAAGTGTCATATTTCAGGACTATCTAATTTGGGCTTAGGAGAATTGAAATATGCTTTCTGTAAACAGCTCAAGCTGTTAGCCAGGCCACTTTGCAGTACTAGACATAATGAAGTTCAAGTTCAACTGCAGATACCATGTGCAGATGCTATAAATACTCTACATTTGCCTGACAATTTAGGTGGGGGAAGTATGTGTGGTAGGATCACCATCTCCAATCTATGTTCTTTAAAATTCTTTTATTGACACAAATTGAACTGCATTTTTAATAGTTTAAGAAATTGGAGTTTTTCCTGACTTTAGATCCACAAAAAGCAATCTTGAAAAGACAATTTCCAAATGTACTGAAATGGACTTAATCTAATTTTCATGGGTACAAGTAAAGGTTCAATGCAAAACAATAAGTATGACAAACATTTCAGGACAAAATTTAAATTAACCTAACTATTTAGGACTGTTTATTTTGAAATGTTTTCAAGGTTTCAATATATAAACATATCTGCTGGAAATGATACATTTGTACCTTTTCCATTCACCCACTCACGTGGAAAAGCAAATATATTTTTGTAACTTAAAAAAAAAAAAAAACGGTTATTTTTCTCAAACAAATGCAAGGGTGGAACTTTCAAGTCATTTTCTGACATTACTACCTGCATAGTAGAGAACAGAATGAGCCTGTCTCTGTTTCAGGAAGAGGGGAAAAGCCAGCCACTGAATACCTCTTGGCTTTTGCACAATGACCCTATTTAGCATGCTGGGTGTTTAAATTATAGATGCAACTCAGCATTTAGACATGTAGCCAATATTTTCTGGATAATCATTGACATGATTGCTGAAATAGCAATATGTGATGCATGATGGTGGCCGAAAGTTGACCCATTCAATTTAGATTTTAGTACTTTGCTGAATGTTTTCTACTATCTCTAGGTAGATGACAGAATTGTGCAAATCATTAATATATATGTAATGTATATGCTAATATATATATAGCAAGGGCACACTTTACTGCTTTGGTCACAACATAATAACATTTCCTAGCACTCTCAGAAGAAAACTATTCAAATACCCACAATATCACCAGCTGAGTTGAAAAGTATTTGAACATCTCTTGCTGACTACAGTTTCTCTGGGTGCTTTTGAATTTTCTCAGTATTCTTCACAAAGAACAGAATGCATTTAACATTACACATTTCTGAATTACCTTTATCCATTTTCTTTTAAATAGCATTATTTTCTTGAGATGCACAATTCTTCACTTTTCCCAGGAAGACTTTCGTGTGTAGTTAACAGAAACTTGAAACTTCCTTATTTCTGTATTCTTAAGGTATCAAGGTGCAAAGAAAGAAAAAACATCGACTTTGCTGTTAGACACTAATAATTTGGTTCAGAATCTATCAGGCGACTGTCTATTTAAAAACCTCCTTGAATCTCAGTCTCTGAGTTCATAATCAGGCAAGAGCCCCAACTATGCATGTGGATGATAATAACTAGTGACAAGGCATATAGATTTCTTAGGAGATAGTAGGTGTATTATACATCACAGATGTTGTTATAACTGTGCGTTGTGGAGTTAGCACATCTGTAAGTCTATAGTTTATCTTTTAGTTATATACTTTAACATTTTCTTTTAAAGTGTAACATTTAGTTTGTACACTCCACTAATTTCCATGTTACATAATGCACTTTAGTATTCTTGATAACAGCTTTTTCAACAGCAGCACTTATGCCAATTGGAGATAGAAGTGGTTTCTTCAGGGACCGAGCTCTGCGTTGTCTGCTTTCTGTATGGTGTCATGGGGAACGTGCTGCCTTTAGGGGCTGGAGACTGCTACTTCTGTTTGTGAAATTATAAGCTCTAGTTGATAATTCTTACCCTGACTAGTTTACATGGTTATATTAATATTTGATGAAATATGTCCATTTTAAAAAGTGTTATTATTTAAAATGCTATTTTAAATAGTGTTTAAATAGGGTGATGCGTGGGGCCACACCTACGGTGCATCTTAGAATGGGTACAGGTGAAACCTACTAAATGCAGAATACAAATGTCTATGTACAATAACTAAGAAAATGCCATGAAGGCTACGTTGAACAATTTGATGAGAATATTTCAGATTGTATATGAAACCAGCACATTGTACCCCTTGATTGCACTAGTGTACACAGCTATGATTTAACAATGATTTAAAAAATAAAAAAAACAAAAATGCTGTTTTAAATTATTTAAAAATTGCTTTTAATTATTGAAAAGTGATGTTGTAAATGCTATATTTTGGATATCTCCTACAAGTAGAATCGTGTGGCATTTGTCCTTCTGTAACTGGCTTGTTTCAGTTGGCACAATGTCATCCATGTTGTAGCATATGGCAAAATTTTTTCTTTTTTAGGGTTGAATTGTTATAGACTGAATTTTTGCATCTCCCTCCCCCCCATTCACATATTTACATTTAATACCCAGTATGGTGGTACAGTACCCAATTAGGAGGTACAGTCTTTAGGAGGTGATTAGATCTGAAGGTAAAGAACTCGTGAATGTGATTAGTGCTTGTACGAGACCAGCTCTCTGTCATATGAGGCTGGAAGTATATGGCCATCTACAAACCAGACAGTGGGGTCTCGCGTGACACTGGATCTACTGGCACCTCAATCTTCCCAGCCTCCAGATCTGTGAGACGTAAATATTTGTTGTTTAAGTCACAGGAGTACCTCAGAGATATTGCCAGTTCAGTTCCACACCACCACAATAAAGTAAACATACTGTATTGCAATATAATGAGTCACAAGTTTTTGGTTTCCCAGCGCATGTAAAGTTATATTTACATTATACCGTTGTCTATTAAGAGTGCAGTAGCATTATGTTTTTAAAAAATCTAGATACCTGGCTCGGCACCTGTAGCTCAGTGGGCTAGGGAGCTGGCCACATACACAGGGGCTGGTGGGTTCGAACCTGGTTTGAGCCTGCCAAACAACAATGACAACTATAACCAAAAAATAGCTGGGCATTGTGGTGGGTGCCTGTAGTCCCAGCTACTCAGGAGGCTGAGGCAAGAAAATCTGCTTGAGGCCAAGAGTTTGAGGTTGCTGTGAGCTGTGATGTCACAGCACTCTACCAAGGATGACACAGTGAGACTCTGTCTCCAAAAAAAAAAAAAAAAAAGCTATGTACTTTAATTTTAAAATACTGCATTGCTGAAAGATCCTTCCGTAGTTGTAATGTTTTTGCTGGTTGGTAGAGGGTCTTGCCTCAGTGTTGATAGCTGCTGACTGATCAGGGTGGTGGTCACTGAAAGTTGGGGTGGCTGTAATAATTTCTTAAAATAAGAAACAGTGAGGGTGGCATCTGTGGCTCAAAGGAGTAAGGCGCCAGCCCTGTATGCCGGAGGTGGTGGGTTCAAACCCAGCCCCCACCAAAAACTGCAAAAAAAAAATAAGAAACAGTGAGGTATCTCATTGATTGACTTCCTTTCACTGATGATTTCTCTGGAGCATGCAATGCTGTTGACAACCTTTCACCCCAAATAGAATTTCTTTCAAAATTGGGGTCAGCCTCTCAAGCCCTGACACTACTTTCTCAACTAAGTTGATGCAATATTCTAAATCCTTTGTTGTTATTTCAACAATGTTCATAACATCATCAGCAGCAGTAGATTCCATTTCACGAAACCACTTTCTTACTTCTCTTCTATTAAAGTTTTATCATGAGATGGCAGCAACTCAGTGATATGTTCAGGCTCCACTACTAGGGCTCGTGCTCTTTCCACCACACCTGCAGATACGTTCTCTATTGAAGTCTTCATTTTCTTTTCATCTATGAGAATTGGAATCAGCTTTTTCCAAACTCCTGCTAATGTTGATATTTTGACCATCTCTCATGAATGTTCTTAATGGCATCTATTAATAGAATGGTGAATTCTTTTCAGAAAGTTTTCAATTTACTTTGCTCAGATCTATCAGAGGAATCATTGGCCTCTGCACCTATAGCCTATGAAATGCATTTCTTAAGACTTAAAAATTGAAATTACTCCTTGGTCCATGGGCTGCAGAATAGACATTGTATTAGCAGGCATAAAAATAACATTATTCTCTTTGTACATCTCCATTGGAGCTCTTGGGTCACCAGGTACATTATCAATGAGTAGTAATATTTTGAAAGGAATCCTTTTTTCCTGAGCAGTAGGTCTCAACAGGAGGCTTAAAATATTTAGTAATCATGCTGTAAACAGATGTGCTGTCATCCAGGCTTTGCTGTTCCATATATAGAGCATAGGTACAGTAAATTTAGCATAATTCTTAAAGGACTAGGATTTTCAGAATGGTAAATGAAAACTGGCTTTGACCTAAAGCCAATTAGTCCCTAATAAGAGAGTCAGCCTTTTCTTTGTAGCTTTAAAGCCAGACATTGACTTTTCTTCTAGCTATGAAAATCCTAGATGACTTCATCTTTCAATTTAAGGCTATTTTGTCTACATTGAAAATGTGTTGTTTAGTGCAGCCACATTTATCAATTAGCTTAGCTGGATCTTCTGGGTAACTTGCTGCAGCTTCTATGTTAGCCTTTGCTCCTTCACTTGCATTTTCATGTTTAGGATATGGCTTCTTGTGAACCAATATCTACTAGCTTCATCTTTTTCTTCTGCAGGTTCTCATAAAATTGAAGAGAATTAGAGCCTTATACGGGCTAGGCTTTGGTTTAAGGGAATGTTGTGGTTAGTTTGACTTTCTATTCAGATCACTAAAACTTTCTCCATGTTATCAATGAGTCTGCTTTTCTCTCTTTCTTTCTTTCTTTTTTTTTTTTTTTTGCCCAGGGCTGGTTTTGAACCCGCCACCTCCGGCACATGGGGCCAGGACCTTACCCCTTTGAGCCACAGGTGCCACCCCTCTTTGCTTTCTTATCATTCAAGTATTCACTGGAGTCTCATTTTTAATTTCCTTCAGTTCCTTTTCCTTTGCATTCACAACATGCTAACTGGCACAAGAAGCCAAGATTTCAGCCTACTTCAGCTTTCAACATGCCTTCCTCACTCAGCTCATTGATTTCTAGCTTTTCATTTGAAGTGAGGGGTGTGTATCTCTTCCATTCTCTTGAACACTGAAAGGCCATTGTGGGGTTATTAACTGGCCTTATTTCAATGTTATTGTTTCAGAGAATAGGGAGATCCAAGGAGAGGGAGAGAAATGGAGAACATCCTGTTGCTGGAAGCGTCAGAACATACACATTTATCCGTTAAGTTTGCCATCTTATATGGGTGAGGTTTGTGATGCCTCCAAACAGTGACAATAATAACATCAAAAAACACCCATCACAGACCACCATAACAGACATAATAAAAGTGAAAATGTTTGAAATATTGGAAGCATTGCCAACACGTGAGAAAAAGACATGAAGTCCACATATGCTGGTGGGATAAATGATGTCCATAGACTTGTTCAATTCAGGGTTGCCACAAACCTTCAATTTGTAAAAAAATGCAATATCTGCAAAGTACAATGAAGCAAAGAAGAATAAAATAAGGTATGCCTGTGAGTGTATATACATAATTATAATATATAATATTTAACATATGTGTATTATGAACCAATATCTTCTAGCTTCAATCTTTACTTCTGCAGCTTCCTTACCTCTCTCAGCCTTCATAAAAGGCTGGGTGTATATTGTATATACCTCACATATCTCACATTTTATTTATTCATTTATCTGTTGATGGACATTAAGGTTGTTTACATATCTTGGCTGTTGTGAATAATTCTGAAATTAACATGGGAATCCAGGTATCTGTTCAACATAACCAATTTTGTTTTATTTTGGATACATGCACCCAGAAGTGGGATTGCTGGATCATGTGGTAGTTACATTTTTAATATTTTGAGGACCCTCCATACTGTTTTCCAGAGCAATGGCATTGTTTTAGATTCCCACCAACAGTGTACAAGTGTGCTAATATCACCACATCTACAACAATACTTGTTATCTTCTTTTTTATAATAGTAAAACTCATAGAAGGAGAATAGAATGGTTTTCAGAGGCTAGGTGGAGGAGGGAATGGAAAATTGTTGTTCAACAGTTATAAAGTTCCAGTTATGCACTTGATTAAGCCCTAGAGATTGTTCAACACTGTGCCTGTACTTATCAATCCTATACTGTGCACTTAAAAATGTAAGAGGGTAGAACTTATGTTAAGTGTTCTTAAAAAAAATTACAACATCAATTTATTTTAAATTATTTAAAAATAACATTAGCACATTTGTCAAAAGCCCAAGTCTAAGACCAAATGTGAATCCTGATGTGACTCATTGTGTCACCCCGGGTAACAATTATGTGTAAATGTAGGCTCATTGATTGTCACGAATGTGGCATTCTGAGGTCCATGGTGGGGAAAGACATGGGTGCGGGTGGGGACAGGGGTATGTGGGAAGTCTTAGTACTTTCCACACAATTTTGTTGTGAGCCTAAAACTGCTTTAAAAAATAAAGCCTATATTTAAAAAGATATATTAGTGTACCATTCCTTGGTCCCATCCATGTCAGAGTACCATGTTGGATGAGCACATTTCTGGTGAGACCCAGTGCAAGCAGTATGTATGTACAAAATCCCCTTTCTTGGCCGCATTCCCTTCAAGCCACTCTGCCCTTTCTCTGTTTCCCCTCACGGTATTCTTTGCTGAATGTTCTCCTGTTGTATCTTAAACCCACTCCCTTAATGACTTCCACTTGACTAAATTTGCTTGCAGTTTTCAGTGGTTATCTCCCTTGGTCCATCAGCGGTAGCACTCATCACAGCCAGTGGGGTCATCCTTCACGCAGCTTCCCACTCATCACAGACTCCTGGGTTCACACTGTTTTCCTAGTTCCTCATCCTCCTCTTACTTCTTTTTTTTTTTTTTTTTTGCCTTTTTTTTTTTATTAAATCATAACTGTATACAATGATATGATTATGGGGCATCATACACTCACTTCATAAACCATTTGACACATTTTTATCACAGTGGTTAACATAGCCTTTCCGGCGTTATCTCAGTTACTGTGCCAAAACATTTACATTCTACATGTACCAAGTTTCGCAAATACCCCTGTAATATGCACCACAGGTGTGATCCCACCGATTCCCCTCCCTCTACCCACCCCCCCTTTCCCACTTCCCCCTATTGTTAAGTTGTAGCTGGGTTATAGCTTTCATGTGAGAGTCCCAAATTAGTTTCATAGTAGGGCTGTGTACATTGGGTATTTTTTCTTCCATTCTTGGGATATTTTACTAAGAAGAATATGTTCCAGCTCCATCCATGTAAACATGAAAGAGGTGAAGTCTCCATCTTTCTTTAAGGCTGCATAGTATTCCATGGTATACATATACCACAATTTATTAATCCATTCGTGGATCGATGGGCACTTGGGCTTTTTCCATGACTTAGCTATTATGAATTGGGCTGCAATAAACATTCTGGAACAAATATCTTTGTTATGTTGTGATTTTTGGTCTTCTGGGTATATGCCCAGCAGAGGAATTACAGGATTGAATGGCAGATCTATTTTTAGATCTCTGAGTGTTCTCCATATATCTTTCCAAAAGGAATGTATTAATTTGCATTCCCACCAGCAGTGCAGAAGTGTTCCCTTTTCTCCGCATCCACGCCAACATCTCTGGTCTTGAGATTTTGTGATATAGGCTAGTCTCATTGGAGTTAGATGATATCTCAAAGTAGTTTTGATTTGCATTTCTCTGATGATTAAAGATGATGAGCATTTTTTCATATGTCTGAAGGCCGTGCGCCTGTCTTCTTCAGAGAAGTTTCTCTTCAAATCCCTTGCCCAGCCTGCGATGGGATCCCTTGTTTTTTTCTTGCTGATGCGTTTGAGTTCTCTGTGGATTCTGGTTATTAAACCTTTGTCAGAGATATACCCTGCAAATATCTTCTCCCATTCTGAGGGCTGTCTGCTTGCTCTGCTTACTGTGTTCTTAGCTGTGCAGAAGCTTTTTAGTTTGATCAAGTCCCAGTAGTGTATTTTTGAAGCTGCTTCAATTGCCCGGGGGGTTCTCCTCATGAAATACTCACCCAGACCAATTTCTTCAAGGGTTTTCCCTGCATTCTCCTCTAGTATTTTTATAGTTTCATGTCTTAAGTTTAAATCTTTAATCCAATGAGAGTCTATCTTAGTTAATGGTGAAAGGTGTGGGTCCAATTTCAGTCTTCTGCAGGTTGCCAGCCAGTTCACCCAGCACCATTTGTTAAATAGGGAATCTTTTCCCCACTGAATGTTTTTAATTGGCTTGTCAAAAATCAAATAGCGGTAAGTAGCTGGATTCATCTCTTGGTTCTCTATTCTGTTCCAGATATCTACTTCTCTGGTTTTGTGCCAATACCATGCTGTTTTGATCACTATCGATTTGTAGTAAAGTCTGAGGTCTGGTAGTGTGATTCCTCCTGTTTTGTTTTTATTTCTGAGTAATGTCTTGGCTATTCGAGGTTTTTTCTGATTCCATATAAAACGAAGTAATGTTTTTTCAAGATCTTTAAAATATGACAGTGGAGCTTTAATAGGGAGTGCGTTGAAATTATATATTGCTTTGGGTAGTATGGACATTTTGATAATGTTGATTCTTCCTAGCCATGAGCATGGTATGTTTTTCCATTTGTTAACATTTTCAGCTGTTTCTTTTCTTAGAGTTTCATAGTTCTCTTTATAGAGATCTTTCACATCTTTTGTTAGGTAAATTCCCAAATATTTCATCTTCTTTGGCACTACTGTGAATGGGATAGAGTCCTTAACTGCTTTTTCAATTTGACTGTTGTTGGTGTATATAAAGGCTACCGATTTATGAATGTTGATTTTGTAACCTGAGACGCTGCTGTATTCCTTGATCACTTCTAGGAGTTTTGTAGTAGAGTCCCTAGTGTTTTCCAGATACACAATCATATCATCTGCGAAGAGCGAGAGTTTGATCTCTTCTGCCCCTATATGGATACCCTTGATCACCTTTTCTTCCCTAATTGCGGTGGCTAAAACTTCCATTACAATGTTGAAAAGCAATGGAGACAATGGGCAGCCTTGTCTGGTTCCTGATCTGAGTGGAAATGATTCCAATTTAACTCCATTCAATATGATATTGGCTGTGGGTTTGCTGTAGATAGCCTCTATCAGTTTAAGAAAAGTCCCTTCTAGACCAATTTTCTTGAGTGTTCTGATCATGAAGGGATGCTGGATATTATCAAAAGCTTTTTCTGCATCAATTGAGAGAATCATATGGTCTTTGTTTTTTAATTTGTTTATGTGCTGAATTACATTTATAGATTTACGTATATTGAACCAGCCTTGAGACCCTGGGATAAAACCAACTTGGTCATGATGTATAATTTGTTTGATGTGTTGCTGGATTCTGTTTGTTAGGATCTTGTTGAATATTTTTGCATCTATATTCATTAGTGATATTGGTCTATAATTTTCTTTTCTTGTTGGGTCTTTTCCTGGTTTGGGGATCAGGGTGATGTTTGCTTCATAGAACGTGTTGGGTAGTCTTCCTTCTTTTTCTACATTTTGGAACAGGTTGAGTAATATAGGTACTAATTCCTCTTTAAAGGTTTGGTAGAATTCTGACGTGAAACCATCTGGTCCCGGGCTTTTCTTTTTAGGGAGGTTTTGTATAGTTGATGCTATTTCTGAACTTGATATGGGTCTGTTCAACATTTCCACTTGATTCTGGTTAAGTCTTGGAAGGTGGCGTGCTTCCAAGTATCGGTCTATTTCCTTCAGATTTTCATATTTCTGAGAATAAAGTTTCTTGTAATATTCATTAAGGATTTTTTGGATTTCTGATGAGTCTGTGGTTATTTCGTCTTTGTTGTTTCTGATTGATGATATTAGAGATTTTACTCTTTTTTTCCTGATTAGGTTGGCCAGAGGTTTATCTATTTTATTGACCTTTTCAAAAAACCAGCTTTTTGATTTATTGATCTGTTGTATTATTCTTTTGTTTTCAATTTCATTTAATTCTGCTCTAATTTTGGTTATTTCTTTTCTTCTACTGGGTTTGGGGTTGGAATGTTCTTCCTTTTCCAGTTGCGTGAGATGTCCCATTAAGTTGTTAACTTCCTCTCTTTCCGTTCTCTTGAGGAAGGCTTGCAGTGCTATAAATTTCCCTCTTAGAACTGCCTTTGCAGTGTCCCAGAGGTTCTGATAGTTTGTGTCTTCATTGTCGTTTTGTTCCAAAAAATTGGTGATTTCTTTCTTAATCTCATCTCTGACCCAGCTATCATTCAGCATAAGGTTATTTAACTTCCATGTTTTTGTATGGGTATGCAGATTCCTGTTGTTACTCAATTCAAGTTTTATTCCATGATGGTCCGAGAAGATGCATGGAATAATTTCTATTCCTTTAAATTTACTGAGGTTAGACTTGTGACCTAAAATGTGATCAATTTTGGAGTAAGTTCCGTGGGCTGATGAGAAGTATGTGTATTCAGTTTTGTTGGGATGAAATGTTCTGTAGATGTCTGCTAAATCTAAATATTGGATGGTTAGGTTTAAATCTAAGATTTCTTTGCTCAGCTTCTTTCTGGAGGATCGATCCAACACTGCCAAGGGAGTGTTGAAATCTCCAACGATTATGGAGCTGGAGGAAATCAAGTTACTCATGTCTGTTAGAATTTCTCTTATAAATTGAGGTGCATTCTGGTTGGGTGCATAGATATTAATAATTGAGATCTCGTCATATTGAGTATTACCCTTAACAAATATGAAGTGACCATTCTTGTCCTTCCTTACTTTTGATGGTTTAAAGCCTACTGTATCTGCAAATAAGATTGCAACACCTGCTTTTTTCTGATTACCATTTGCCTGAAATATGGATGACCATCCTTTCACCCTGAGTCTGTATTTGTCTTTTAAGTTGAGATGTGACTCTTGTATGCAACAAATATCTGGCTTGAGTTTTTGTATCCAGTCAGCTAACCTATGCCTCTTTAGAGGACAGTTTAAGCCATTCACATTGATGGAGAGTATTGATAAGTCTGGTGGAATTTTGGGTATCGAGTTTTTCAAAGGTCCAGTGGACATTTTTAATCCTTTCGCCAGTGTGGAAGTTGGAGTTTGATCCGAAGTTTCTGAGTGAGTTTACTTTTGTGGTATAGGATTGGGTTGGTCATTGTGGAGGATAGGTCTGAGAACATCCTGAAGAGCTGGTTTACTTATGGCAAATTTTTTCAACATATGAATGTCATTGAAGTATTTAATTTCTCCATCATAGATGAAACTCAGTTTAGCTGGATACAAGATCCTGGGTTGAAAGTTTTTTTGCTTTAGGAGATTAAAAGTTGATGACCAGCCTCTTCTGGCTTGAAAAGTTTCAGCAGAGAGATCTGCAGTTATTCTAATATTCTTACCTTTGTACGTTATATATTTCTTTCGCCGGGCTGCTTTGAGAATCTTCTCTTTCATGTTAACTTTAGTGAAGCTAATTATGATATGTCTGGGAGATGGCTTATTGGGGTTGAATCGTGCTGGGGTTCTGAAGCTGTCTGCTATCTGAATTTCAGATTCTCTAGGCATGTCTGGAAAATTTTCTTTCATAATTTCATGTAGAAGGGCCTCTGTGCCCTTGGCAGCCACTTCATCATTCTCCGAAATTCCTATAACCCTTATGTTGTTTTTTTTCGAATTATCTGAGAGTTCTCTGAGTGAGTGATCCGTTTTTGCTCTCCATTTCTCTTCCTCTTTGAGAGATTGGGAGCGTTCGAAGACTTTATCTTCAATGTCAGAAATCCTTTCTTCTGCTTGCTCCATTCTGTTACTGAGGGATTCTAGTGTATTTTTCATATCTTTGAGGGCTGTAAGTTCTTGTTTCAGTGTGTCTAAGTCTTTGGTGGTTTTGTCTTTAAATTCGTTAAATTCTTGAGACAATTTTTGAATTTCTCCTCGAATTCCTAATTCCATTTTATTAATCTTGTCTGCAAACCAAATTCTGAATTCGACTTCTGACATCTCAGCCAGTTGTTTATGAATGGGATCTTCAATCACATCTGCCGTATCTTTTCTTGGGGGGGTTGATCTATTCTGGTTATTCATGTTACCAGAGTTTTTCCGCTGATTCCGCCCCATGGTTTACTCCCTTTGGTTTTTCCCCTGGGGTTTTATCGAGGGCCCGTACAGTGTTGTGGCCTGAGAAACTGGGGCCCTGTCTGGTGTGGTGGAGCAAAGTGGTTCTGTCTTGTTTTCAGCTGGTTTCTGTTCGATCCTATTGCAACTTCTACTCTGGCTTGAAGTCTCAGCTGTGTGGAAAAATCAGCAATTAAGTCACCCCGCCTGCCCACCTCTGGCCCCAGTTGGAAAAGGAGAATCAAACCTTCCTACAATCATACACCCAGGGTACCGCCTGAAAAGTCCTCAGTCTATTAGCCCAGTTCAAAAGGTCCGAATCAACTGTCTCAATCGGCACTTGTCTCGGGTGGAAGGGTTCAAGAGGTCTCTGGGAACTGGATCACAGGGGCCTGGTGACTCCTCTGACACAGCTCACCCCAGTGCAGCGTGGAGTCAGGAGGAGCCACCCAGCAAACAGAGCAGTCTGGGAAGGTTGACGTCTCCTTCCCCACTTTGCCCCTCCGTCGGACCCAGTCACTGATATCTCTGCAGATGGCTAACCCAGTTGCCTGCAGTGAACAGACAATCCAGGGGTTTGCACCTGCCTGAATCACAAGGAAGTCTGCCAGGCCCCCGCAGACTGCCGCTATCTAGCAGGAGGAGATGGGGCCTGACATCTTTGAGTGTTTGATGCAGGTGATGGGAAGGAGGTGTTCACTCAGGCTTAGCCCCGTCCCTGATGGATGCTGCTAACAGAACAGAACAGAACAGACAACTTTGTGAGGTTCTGTCTCTGTTCCTGTCGTCGCCTACAGAAGATGGGCTGTTTTGAGTTCAAACGTCTTTGCTGCTGGAGAATTGCGTCTGAACACCTCTCTGGGTCGGCCCTGTCCTGGAAGCTTCCTGAGTTTGTGAGCCGTGTCACCGGTGGCCTCCTCTGGTTGCCCAGGGAGACAGGGGGTGTGGCCTCAGAATATCCAGAAGTGAGCGTTCTGCCGTTAAAGAAAAAACGGCTGTTGATCTACCTCCAGGGAACTACTGCTCTGGTGTGGGCACTCAGGCGACCCTTTTCTCCTCAGTCCCGCGCCCCAGAGTCAGCACTGAGCGGCCGCAGTTTGTGCTGGGTCCACACCCCTCAAGAGATCCCCCAAGAATCAGAACTCTTGGGGGATGGGCCCCCAGACCCCGATTGGGAGTGGGGGTGGGAAGCTAGAGTTTCATTCAGTTTTACGCAATACTACGGTCCGGGGAGGGCTCCTGCACTGCACCGCAGGGAAGTGCCGCCAAGGCTTGATTTCCCCTCAGCAGAGTGCCTTCTCTTCGCTCACGTATCCCAGAGTCAGCGCTGACCTGACGCAGCTCAGGCACTGTGCACTCCCCTCGAGAAATCACCCAAGGAGCCGAACTCCTGGGGGATAGGCCCTCAGACCCTGAGTGAGAGTAGGGGTTCTCAGCTCTCAGCGGGGAAGCTAGAGTCTTATTCAGTCTTGTGCCCGGGGAGGGTTGCTGCACTGCACCGCAGGGAAGTGCCGCGAGGCGTGACTCCCCCTCAGCCCGGTGCCCTCTCCTCACTTGCGTGCCTCAGAGTCAATGCTGACCAGTCGCAACTCGGGGACTGTCCACTCCCCTTGAGAAATCACCCAAGGATCCGAAGTCCTGGGGGACAGGCCTCCAGACCTCAGTGGGCGGGAGGGGAGTGCCGGGGTTTCAGGGTTGCCGGCAAAGGATTCCCAAAGTTTTATTCAGTTTTATGCCCGGCAGCAGAACGCCACGGCACCCCAGTAGGGGAGGTAGGTCCAGTTTTTAGAAGGTCTCTCCCGTGGAGTGTAGTGGGAGGGCCTTTAATTTCTGCCCGCTTGTTCAATTGTGGGGCTCTTGAGCCAGTCTCATGGGGGAGGGGGACTCCCGTCCGCTTGGTGGTGGATTTTGTACCTTTTGTTTGCGTCCTTGTGATCACAACTTGCCTCAGCGGTGTTGATGTGCGTTCTTCAGCCTTCTCTCTTGGTGAGGCTCAAGTCCACCAGGATACTTACTAAATTCCTGTCCCTTAACTCTCCTTCTGGACGGGAGCCTTTGTTGAAAGCTGGCTTCAGTCCGCCATCTTGTCTCCCACCCCCTCTTACTTCTTCCAGATGGAATTCTCAGAGCATCACCTTGGGACCTCTCCGTACTTTCCAACCTGTGTTCAGACCTTTGAGACTCCCCTGTAATTTTATGATTGCAAGTTCCAAATTTGAGATCCCAGGCCTGGTCACCTTTCTGAGCCACAGACGAGAAAATCCAACTGCCTACATGGCCTCTTGACATGAGCATCATGTCTCCAACTCACCACCCATAGCTAACGGAGGCCTTCACCTCCTCCTTTCCTTGCCCCCATCATCTCCAGTCCAACAGCAGCTCTGCCTTTCCAGCACACAGATCCAAACCTGTCTCTCACCCACCTCCAATGTGTCAGGAAATCCTGGTGAAGCTGTTGTAAAAAATAGATCTGGAATCCATTTATTTCTCACCACCTTGGCTGCTCACCACTCTGGTTTCAGCCCCTTTCTTTTCTCCCCTGAATTGTTGCCATCACCTCTGAAGTGACTTCACTCCTTCCATTCTTGCTGTCTTTTTTTTTTTATTGTTGGGGATTCATTGAGGGTGCAATAAGCCAGTTACACTGATTGCAATTGTTAGGTAAAGTCCCTCTTGCAATCATGTCTTGCCCCCATAAAGTGTGACACACACCAAGGCCCCACCCCCCTCCCTCCATCCCTCTTTCTGCTCCCCCCATAACCTTAATTGTCATTAATTGTCCTCATATCAAGATTGAGTACATAGGATTCATGCTTCTCCATTCTTGTGATGCTTTACTAAGAATAATGTCTTCCACTTCCATCCAGGTTAATACGAAGGATGTAAAGTCTCCATTTTTTTTATGGCTGAATAGTATTCCATGGTGTACATATACCACAGCTTGTTAATCCATTCTTGGGTTGGTGGGCATTTAGGCTGTTTCCACATTTTGGCGATTGTAAATTGAGCTGCAATAAACAGTCTAGTACAAGTGTCCTTATGATAAAAGGATTTTTTTCCTTCTGGGTAGATGCCCAGTAATGGGATTGCAGGATAAAATGGGAGGTCTAGCTTGAGTGCTTTGAGGTTTCTCCATACTTCCTTCCAGAAAGGTTGTACTAGTTTGCAGTCCCACCAGCAGTGTAAAAGTGTTCCCTTCTCTCCACATCCACGCCAGCATCTGCAATTTTGAGATTTTGTGATGTGGGCTATTCTCACTGGGGTTAGATGATATCTCAGGGTTGTTTTGATTTGCATTTCTCTAATATATAGAGATGAGGAACATTTTTTCATGTGTTTGTTAGCCATTCGTCTGTCATCTTTAGAGAAAGTTCTATTCATGTCTCTTGCCCATTGATATAAGGGATTGTTGGCTTTTTTCATGTGTATTAATTTGATTAATCTCTATAGATCCTAGTTATCAAGCTTTTGTCTGATTGAAAATATGCAAATATCCTTTCCCATTGTGTAGGTTGTCTCTTTGCTTTGGTTATTGTCTCCTTAGCTGTACAGAAGCTTTTCAGTTTAATGAAGTCCCATTCGTTTATTTTTGTTGTTGTTGCAATTGCCATGGCAGTCTTCTTCATGAAGTCTTCCCCCAGGCCAGTATCTTCCAGTGTTTTTCCTAGCTTTCTTTTAGGAATTTTATTGTTTCATGCCTTAAATTTAAGTCTTTATCCATCTTGAAACAATTTTTGTGAGTGGGGAAAGGTGTGGGTCCAGTTTCAGTCTTTTACATGTAGACATCCAGTTTTCCCAACACCATTTATTGAATAGGGAGTCTTTTCCCCAAGGTAAGTTCTTGTTTGGTTTATCGAAGATTAGGTGGTTGTAAGATGTTAGTTTCATTTCTTGGTTTTCAATTCAATTCCAAGTGTCTATGTCTCTGTTTTTGTGCCAGTACCATGCTGTCTTGACCACTATGGCTTTGTAGTACAGACTAAAATCTGGTATGCTGATGCCCCCAGCTTTATTTTTATTACTAAGAACTGCCTTAGCTATACGGGGTTTTTTCCAGTTCCATACAAAACGCAGAATCATTTTTTCCAAATCTTGAAAGTACGATGTAGGTACTTTGATAGGAATGGCATTGAATAGGTAGATTGCTTTGGGAAGTATAGACCTTTTAACAACGTTGATTCTTCCCATCCATGAGCATGGTATGTTCTTCCATTTGTTAATATCCTCTGCTATTTCCTTTCTGAGGATTTCATAGTTTTCTTTATAGAGGTCCTTCACCTCCTTCGTTAGGTATATTCCTAGGTATTTCATTTTCTTTGAAACTATGGTGAAGGGAGTTGTGTCCTTAATTAGCTTCTCATCTTGACTGTTATTGGTGTATACAAAGGCTACTGACTTGTGGACATTGATTTTATATCCTGAAACATTACTGTATTTTTTGATGACTTCTAGGAGTCTTGTGGTTGAGTCTTTGGGGTTCTCTAAGTATAAGATCATGTCGTCAGCAAAGAGAGAGAGTTTGACCTCCTCTGCTCCCATTTGGATTCCCTTTATTTCCTTGTCTTGCCTAATTGTATTGGCTAGAACTTCCAGCACTACGTTGAATAGTAAAGGTGACAGAGGACAACCTTGTCTGGTTCCAGTTCTAAGAGGAAAAGCTTTCAGTTTTACTCCATTCAGTAAAATATTGGCTGTGGGTTTGTCATAGGTAGCTTCAATCAGTTTTAGAAATGTGCCACCTATGCCTATACTCTTCAGTGTTCTAATTAGAAAAGGATGTTTCATTTTATCAAATGCTTTTTCTGCATCTATTGAGAGGAACATGTGATCTTTATTTTTGCCTCTGTTAATATGGTGGGTAACGTTTATGGACTTGTGTATGTTAAACCAGCCTTGCATCCCTGGGATGAAGCCTACTTGATCATGATGAATGACTTTTTTGATGATAAGCTGTAATCTATTGGCTAGGATTTTGTTGAGAATTTTTGCATCTATATTCATGAGTGAGATTGGTCTGAAATTCTCCTTTTTGTTTGGGTCTTTTCCTGGTTTTGGTATCAGGGTGATGTTTGCTTCATAGAATGTGTTGGGGAAGATTCCTTCTTCCTCAATTTTTTGGAATAATTTCTGCAGTACAGGAATAAGCTCTTCCTTGAAGGTTTGATAGAATTCTGGAGTGAAGCCATCTGGACCAGGGCATTTTTTGGTTGGAAGCTTTTTTATTGTTTCTTTGATCTCAGTGCTTGAAATTGATCTGTTCAGGAGGTCTATTTCTTCCTGGCTAAGTCTAGGGAGAGGGTGTGATTCCAAATATTGATCCATTTCTTTCACATTGTCAAATTTCTGGGCATAGAGGTTCTGGTAGTATCCTTCAGAGATGATCTCTTGTATCTCTGTGGGATCAGTTGTTATTTCCCCTTTATCGTTTCTGATTGAGGTTATTAGAGATTTTACTTTTCTATTTCTAGTTAGTCTGGCCAATGGTTTATCTATTTTATTTA
Source organism: Nycticebus coucang (assembly GCF_027406575.1). Lineage (NCBI taxonomy): Eukaryota > Metazoa > Chordata > Mammalia > Primates > Lorisidae > Nycticebus > Nycticebus coucang. Next base: position 99,510,721 of record NC_069783.1, on the reverse strand, counting down.
TTTTTTCAAAAAACCAACTCCTTGTTTCATTAATTTTCTGAATGATTCTTTTGTTTTCAATTTCATTGATCTCTGATTTGATTTTGGATATTTCTTTTCTTCTACTGGGTTTAGGCTTAGATTGTTCTTCTTTTTCCAATTCCATAAGATCTCTTGTGAGATTGTTGATGTGCTCTCTTTCTGTTTTTCGAATGTAGGCATCTAAAGCGATGAATTTTCCTCTCAAAACTGCTTTTGCAGTATCCCACAGGTTTTGGTAGCTTGTGTCTTCATTGTTGTTATGCTCAAGGAAGTAAATGATTTCCTGTTTTATTTCTTCCTTCACCCATCTGTTATTCAACAGAAGATTGTTTAATTTCCATGCCTTTGGGTGGGGTTGAGCATTTTTGTTAGAGTTGAGTTCCATCTTTAGTGCCTTATGGTCTGAGAAGATACAAGGTAAAATTTCAATTCTTTTGATTCTGTTGATATTTGTTTTGTGTCCCAGGATATGATCAATTTTGGAGAATGTTCCATGGGGTGATGAGAAGAATGTATATTCTTTATCTTTGGGGTGGAGTGTTCTATATGCGTCTATCAAGCATAGTTGTTCTAGGGTCTCATTTAAATCTCTTATATCTTTGTTTAATTTCTGTTTAGAGGATCTGTCCAGCTCTGTAAGAGGAGTGTTAAAGTCCCCTGTTATGATGGTATTATCAGATATCATATTGCTCAGACTGAGTAAGGTCTGCTTCAAGAATCTGGGAGCATTTCAATTGGGTGCATACATATTTAGAATTGAAATGTCTTCTTGTTGTAGTTTTCCCTTGACCAATATAAAGTGACCATCTTTGTCATTTTTGACTTTAGTTGCTTTAAATCCACATGTATCTGAAAATAAGATTGCAACTCCTCTTTTCTTCTGAATTCCATTTGCCTGAAAAATTGTCTTCCAACCCTTGACTCGGAGCTTTAATTTGTCTTTTGAAGCCAGGTGTGTTTCTTGCAGACAGCAAATGGATGGCTTGTGTTTTTTAATCCAGTCAGCCAATCTATGTCTCTTCAGTGGGGAATTCAAGCCATTAACATTTATTGAGACAATTGATAAGTGTGGTAGTATTCTATTCGTCTTATTTTGTGAGAGTCCATTGCTTAGTTTTATCTTTTGCATCAGTGTGGAGGTTAGGTTCTGTCCTTTAATTTCTGAGTTCTTACTTTGCTGCTGATCCATTGTGGTGGTCAGTGTGCAGAACAGGTTGAAGTATTTCCTGTAGAGCTGGTCTTGTTGTGGTGAATTTCCTCAATGTTTGTATATCCGTAAATGATTTGATTTCTCCGTCAATTTTGAAGCTTAGCTTAGCATGGTACAGAATTCTGGGCTGGAAATTGTTCTGTTTAAGTAGATTAAAGGTAGATGACCATTGTCTTCTTGCTTGGAAAGTTTCATTAGAGAAGTCTGTGGTCACTCTGATGGATTTGCCCCTGTAGGTCAACTGGCGCTTACTCCTGGCAGCTTGCAGAATCTTTTCTTTTGTCTTGACTTTGGACAGGTTCATCACAATGTGTCTTGGAGAAGCTCGGTTAGAGTTGAGGTGACCTGGGGTCCGATAGCCCTCTGAAAGCAGTGTGTCAGAATCTTTGGTGATGTTTGTTAAATTTTCTTTCATAATATTCTCTAGTATGGCTTCCATTCCTCTGGCATTCTTCTTCCCCTTCTGGAATTCCTATAACTTGTATGTTGGAACGCTTCATAAAGTCCCATAATTCTGACAGTGAACGTTCTGCTTTCTCTCTCTTCTTTTGTGCCTCTTTTACTGTCTGAGTTATCTCAAGACTTTTGTCTTCTACCTCTGAAATTCTTTCTTCTGCATGGTCTAACCTGTTGCTGATACTTTCCATTGCATCTTTAAGTTCCCTAATTGACTGTTTCATTTCCTTCAGCTCTACTATATCCTTTTTATAGTCTTCATATTGTTCATCTCTGATTTGATTCTGTTTTTGGATTTCTTTTTGGTTATTTTCCATTTTATTAGCAGTTTCCTTCATTGTTTCCATCATTTCTTTCATTGTTTTCAACATGTGTATTCTAAATTCCCTTTCTGTCATTCCTAACATTTCTTTACAGGTGGAATCATCTGCAGTATCTACCTCATGGTCCCTTGGTGGGGTTGTTCTGGACTGGTTCTTCATGTTGCCTGGAGTTTTCTGCTGATTCTTCCTCATGAGTGATTTCTTTTATCTGTTTCCTTGCCTTAATTTTCCTTTCACTTCCTCTTGCTCTTTAAGTTCTTGTGCCTGTGGACTAAGGGTTACAGGACCAGAAGGGTGAGAAGGTTGAAGAGCAAAAAAGGGATGAAAGAAAGGAGGACCGAGTGATAAGAAAAAAAAGAAAGATAGAGAAAGGAGAGGTGGTGGGTATAAGGAATATTGACAAAAAGAAGAGAGGCACAGAAAGAGGGAGACAGGGCAATATACGTGTTCAGTAGGGTACTTTAACACAACCTTAAAAAAACCCCACCTTCTGGCGGTGCCCAGTTGGGTGGTTCCCTTGAGGTCAGCAGCTCTTTGCTAACCTGATCAGACACAGTACCCCACCTCCACCAAGTAGAGAGGAAAGACAAAAATGCTATAAATCAAACCAAAACAAGCAAACAGAAAACTTTACGGGGATAAAATTGGGTGAAAAACCAAATGATAGCGGTAGAAACACTAGCAAAAATGAAGTTCTAGTTATTAAAAAAGGCAGCAATAGGAAATTATAATTAAACTAGAAAAATTGAGAAAGAAAAGGGAATCTGTATGGAAAAGATTGAAATTAAAAAACAAAAGAACATCAACAATGTCAAAATAAACAAAAAAAACCCAACTAAACAAAAAAAAAGAAAAAAATACACAACCAAAAACAAAGCAGTTTGTATATGTTATTGAATATTGTCTGGGCAACACGTGGTCTTCTGGGGTGTGAGATGTTAATCACAGTTCTGATATGACTGGAGGCTGCTGATTTCTCAAACCCCCGCAGGTAGACACCCTAAATCTCTCTTCAGCACACTTAAAAGGCACTTTGAACTTGAAAACTTGCTGAGCAGAAACTTTCCCAGCTTTCTCGCTGGAATCACTGCTGAAGTGGCTATCCACTTACCCAGTGTGCCAAAACCGGTCTCACTCTGCCCCTGAGGGTTAGGGCTGCAAGGCGGCTCAGACCCCACCCTTAGGCTACTTGGTTGCTGGGTTACCAGCTCCCACCCATTTCTAGCTCTGCGACCCTGAGGGCGGAGCTTGCCGGGGCAGATCACTGACAATGGTTCCCTGTGACCCACCGCCAAACACTATTAGCTCCGTCTGGCTAAGTGGCTCAGACTGGGGCCCCAGACAACGGCCAAAGTTCTCCGCACTCCCGCTCAGGCCCTCCCCAAGGCAGTTCAACTCAGTGCCAAGTCCAAGGACACCAAAACAGTTCACAGGTAAGGCCTTTCTGGTTTGCAGTCTCGCTGCTACTGAACTTACAGTTGTGGGCAGGTTTAGATGGATTGAGCACACGCGACCACTTGCCGGTTTTCCACTGTTTTAGTCCTCCTCTTGGGGTCCAGAAGTCTCTCGCTGACTCCGTCTATCCTCATAGGAGTGATGATAGGCAGATCCCACCATCCAGAGATGCCTGGAGTCCCATCTCCCCAGACTCACGGTGCCCAGATGCAAGGAAGATGTTACTCGGCTGCCATCTTGCTCCGCCTCCCATTCTTACTGTCTTAAAATGCCAGTCAGAGCACGTGGTTCCTTGACTCAAAATCTCCCGTGGTTCCCATCTCATTGTGAATGAAAAGAAAATGTTTAGAATGATCTGCCGAGGTCCTGTGAGATCAGCCATCCACCTTCCTCCAAACTGTACTTCCTCTCTGGCCTTGGCGGCTTGCTCTATCTGGCTCTAGCCAGGCTCAGTTTGGGTTTGTTATTTTTACCTCTATTTCTCAAATATGCCAAACATGTTCCCCCACATAGCTTTTGCCCTAGCCCCTCCCTCTTCCTGGTTACCTTTTGCCCCAGATTTCCATATCTGGCCACAGATATTCCTGTGCTCTGCATATTCCGTCAAGAATATATTCAAATGTCCCCTTCTTGATGAGGCTTCCTGGACCACATTCTTGATTTGAATAAAAGTCCCCAGCCTTTATCTTCCCTCTCCACTTCATTGATCTCTTCTTGGTATATACTTGTTCATTTCATTTATTGTTTCTCTTCCCCAGCTAGAATGTAGGGCATGAGACAAACGTGGGTGTATAACTTTTTCCCACAGTTATGTCCCCAGTGCCCAGCACACACAGTAGGCACTCAACTAATTCATGAATGAACGGATCAGTGAATGGAAGCACACATTTCCTCTGGAGTGACAACCCTTCCTCATACAAATGAGGGATAAGTATGTAACTATAGTCTTAAATACCTTTTCAATGCTAAAAAAAAAAATTAAGTCAATCTCTAAAACGATTATTGCTGTAAATATAAGCAATGTATTACGCTGCAGCTTGAAATGTAAAGTAAACATTATTTTTATCAGAAAGAAAGCTAGTTAATTTGCATTAAACCCTTGCTTACCTAGGTGTTGAAGGGTAATTAAGGGGGCACATGTGATGTGTCTGTAGAAACTGAAAGCCAAGAGAAACCTTATTTTTGAATTGAAGGCTTGATTATATCAATTTGTCATCCTTCTACTCTTATTACTCATTGAATGAAAAATGAGCTGAAACCTTTATTTTTACAATTCCTTGCATTGAGGAAGTTTTAAAATTTAGTAAGGAATGTGTCTCAATTTTTTAAAAGCTCTCCCTATGTATAGACTTGAGCCCAGAATGGAATTTTAATGATGCTGTTAGCATTGATAGTCAATGTGATCTGGTGGAAAGGAATTTTTATTTGTTTGTTTTGGGTTTTCCCCTTTCTGCCTTTGCCAATAATTTATTCTGAAATTTCAAGGAACTCCAATCAATAATTTTGCTTTCAGGTTGAAAACTAGGATGATGAAAAATTACTGCTCTTTTATAAGAATGTTGTCACATTTTATAAATTAATGTCGGTAAAGGTAAAAATTATTTTTTCTTTTCTTTTCTTTTTTTTTTTGAGACAGAGTCTCACTTTGTCACTCTGGGTAGAGTACTATGGCATCACAGCTCACAGCAACCTCCAACTCTTGGGCTTAAGCGATTCTCTTGCCTCAGCCTCCCGAGTGGCTGGTACCACAGGCAAAAACCACAATGCCCAGCTATTTGTTGTTGCAGTTGTCATTGTTGTTTAGCTGGCCCGGGCTGGGTTCGAACTGGCCACCCTTGGTATATGTGGCTGATGCTGTAACCACTGTGCTCCAGGCACTGAGCCAGTAAATATTATTTTAAAATCTGAAAAATGAATGGACAATTTTTTATTTTAGATTAATATAATATGATTAGGTTACATTGTTTGCATTTGTTAGGTAAAGTCCAAGTTATAGCTGAGCCCTTTGCCCAAGAGGTATGCCACATACGCCTACTCTGTGCCCATCAGGTGAGAGTTTAACAAATTCACCCTCTGTCCCCTTCCCCCTCACCTTCCTCTCAAGAATTGAATTGAACTGAATTGAATTGTTTTTCTCTCCTGTGGGCATGTAGCTGTTCATCTTTTGATTTTATATTAGTATTGAGTACATTGGGTGCTTGCTTTTCCATTCTTGTGATACTTTACATAGGAGAGTCTCCAAATCCATCCAGGTAAATAGAAAGGATGTAAAGTCTCCTTCTTTCTTTTGGCTGATTAGTATTCCATGGCATACATATGCCATAGTTCATTTATCCATTTGTGAGTTGATGGGCACTTGGATTGTTTCCACATCTTGGTGATTGTGAATCAAGCTGCGATAAACATTCTAATGCAAATGTCCTTAGAGTAAAATGATTTTTTTTTTCTTCTGGGTAGACACCTAGTAATGGGATTGCAGGATCAAATGGAAAGTTTACTTTTAGCTCTTTGAGGATTTCCTGTACCTCTTTTCAAAAAGACTGTTAGTTTTCAATCCCACCAATGGTGTGTAAGTGTTCCCTTCTCTCCACACCCATGCCAGCATCTGCAACTTTGGGACTTTGTGATGTGATCTTTCTCAATGGAGTTAGGTGATATCTCAAGGTGGTTTTGATTTGCATTTCTCTCTTTATTAAGGACAATGAGCATTTTTCATATGTTTGTTGTCCACTTGTCTGTCTTCTTGGGAAAAGGTTGTGTTAATGTCTTTTGCCCAGTGATAAATGGGGTTGTTTGCTCTTTTCTTGTTGATTAGTTTGAGTTCTCTGTAGATTGTGGTTATCAGCCCTTTGTCAGATTTGTAAGATGTTACCATCTTCTCTCATTCTGAAGGTCGTGTCTTTGCTTTCATTGTTGTGTCCTTGGCTGTGCAGAAGTTTTTCAGCTTGATCAGGTTCCAATGATTTGTTTTTACTATTGCTATAATGCCAGTGAAGTTCTCTTCATAAAATCTTTCTCCAGGCCGATATCATAAAAGTTTTTCCCACATTTTCTTCTAGAGTTTTTATCATTTCATGTCTTATATCTAAGTCCTTTATCCATTGCGAGTCAATGTTTGTAAGTGTTGAGAGGTGTGAGTCCAGTTTCAGTATTTTACATGTGGTTAACCAGTTCACCCAAAATAAGACTCAGGGTGAAAGGTTGGAAAACAATATTTCAGGCAAATGGAATGCACAATTTAAATGTAAAGTGCTATTATGTATTACTAGGTGAGTGGATAGGTAGACTTGAGGGCTCATCACTTGTGCACACAATGATTAAAGACTTCGGCAGGGAGCAGCTCCCCCAGGTGTCACCCTTGTCCACATGGAGACCCAGGTTCATCTCTAAATGTGTACAGGCTAAAAAAGTTTGTTATACAAATGCAAGACATTATGTTACAATTTTAAGTGAGTTATTCTTTTTACTTTAGAGGAATTTCTTGATGGCCTAATGGATCTCAACATTTACAAGGCACTTCAGGTTAAATTACTCTTTTTTACTGTTGAAAGGATCTAAGGCTATAATGAATCTGTTGATCTACATTTTGGGAAAGCATTTATAACTGTGAAAGAATTTACACAGATGTATGTTGTTATCATAGCGCAAAACTGTGAAGCAAGCACATATATTCCCATGTCTTATACAAAGAAATTGAGGTTACATAAGATTGAAGTTTGTCCAATGTGACACAGCTGGAAGGTGGAAGAACACAGGTTCTAAATGAGAACTTTTGCCTCTTTTCTCCTTCTTTCCCCATTAATCCCTACAGAGATGGGTCAGGTGGCCAGCAGTGGGACATATTCATGGTACTATTCATATTGATAAAATATCATCTTCAAATTTTTTTCTGTCAGAAATTAAAATATCTCAAAAATAAAATCCCTCAAAATAAACGTACACTCATTCTTGTAAAACCACCAGTTTAACCCTTTAAGAAATGAATATAAGTGTTATTATATGGGCAAATTCCAAATTCTTATTATACTAAATTATACAACAATATCAACTAAAATGTTTTTAAAACACCTTGTGAAGTAAATATTCATAAAAATATAATTCTCCTCTATGATCTCTGAAACCGTGTACCATCAAATCCCCCAATGCCAGAGAACAAATGAATAATGCAAGGATTTCTGTATTTGTTATTTACATGCTTTTGGTTATCTTTGCCTAAGTGTATATCTGGTCTTCCTATTACAGATTTTCAGTTTTGGGAGCGTGGGACATTATTGTGTTCTGGGTATTTCCCTCCTTGGGGAGCACAGTGTACACATTATGTTTATAGTAAAAATGTATTTGAAATAGAAAAAAAGAGATGAGGATCCTAAGACACCTCTTAGGCACTGCCTTGGATCTTCTCAGCCTCAGGACTTTCAGTCACTTGTTTTCTCTTGCAGCCACAGTGCCCAACCAGCATCACAGATATCCCAGAGTCAGACCTTGTGTTGCCCTGTCACCCCATACAGCTCACCTCCTGTTACTAAGGTATGAGATGAGGAAGAATCCATTTGGTACCCTCATCCACTGAAGGTAGTGAATGTCCTTGGGGCAAAACTTTAACCAATAAGAGACAGGAGCTGGTGGATACATCCTTCTCCCTCCCTTCCCTTTGCAAACTGAGCCAAGTTGGGGAGACCTTGTGGAAGACGCTTCCGTGAGATGGCACAATCCCTTCTGACAACACCCTCTTGTGTCAGCTCTCTACCTTTCTTCCCTTGCTCTCCCTCTCCATCATTCTTATTTCCCTAGGACTACATTGTTTAATAATGGAGCTGCTCAAAAGTTTCCATCTCAGCCTTTGCTTTCTAGGGTACCCTGGTCAAGAGACTATTTTAAACAACAATGACAGTGGCTTCCTTTGCTTTCGAGCAGTGAGGTCATGGGAGGTAGCTGGAGATAGATTTCTGGGGGCTGACTCCCAGCAGCCTTCTCTCTGGGCTTCTGTTTTCTTCTAGAAGCCTACCTCTCAGACCACTGCTAGATTTGTGGGATGCATCTAATCCAAGTTGTTGACTCCTAGAACTGTTCCCTCCCTTCATCACATTTGACTGGTCTAGGGCTGGCTATGTGGTCTGAGCTGGCCCAAGCTAAGACCTTCTTAGGTGGTTTTTTGTTTGTGTGTTATCTAGTGCTGAAAAAGAGAGCAGTCCCTTTCTCCTGTGGTGGAAGTATAAGATTTAAAATTAAGGACCATTCTGGCAACATAGTCCCATTTTGTAGAGGAAGCGTGGGGAGAAGAAACAAAGATAACATAAAGAGTAAAATGAAACAAGAGTTGGAGGAAAAATAAAATGTTCCGACTGGTACCAACCCTAATTGTCCTTTGTGATTATGAAAGGCATAGTGCCTTTCACAGGTTGTTAGATATCACACTCCTTATTGTCTTTGCTACTGTAATCAACATTTTGTTTGGGGAAGAAATAAGCCAGTCATAACAATCATGTTTTCCTATTCCAGGAACACAGTTTCCCAGAATCATATGACCTGATTTTATCCAATGAAGAGGTGTCTTGGAAAGCTTTTCTGTCCTGATAAGGTTGGCATAAGAGAGCTACCTGGTACTGCTTTATTCCGTGTCTTAAGCATGAATGTGATGCCAGGACCACGGCAGCCATCTTGCAACAGAAGGCTGCAAGCTTGAAGGTGTGTCTTAGCCAGTCCAGGCTATTATAACAAGATACCAGAGACCAGGAAGCTCACAAAAATCAGAAGTTTATTTCTTAAAGTTTTGGAGGCTCAGATCTGAGGTCAGAGTGCCAGCATGGTTTGATTCTGGTAACAGGTCTCTTTTGGATTGCAGACAGCCAACTTATTGCGTCCTTCCTCACATGGCAAAAAGAAGGTGAGAGAACTGGGGTGTCTTTTATAAAGGCACTAACCCTATTCATGAGGACTATAGGCTTATGCCCTAACCTCCTCCCAAAGGCCTTCCCTCCTAATTTCGTCACTTTTCAGGGACATAGAAGCATTCAGTCCATAACAGGTTGCAAAACTGATACTCTAAGGATGCTGACTGGAAACATCATAGCTCATGATGTGGTTGAGCTATGCAACCAACTCTGAGATAACCTAATATTTGAACTTCTGATTATGTAGGCAACATGTGGTTTTAATTAGGTGTTCTTCTTTCCTGCCAGTTGAATCCATCCTAATTGATTATACTAGAGTAGAAATCATTTATAATTTGTCTACTGGCACCTAGAGAGGAAGAAGTTGTGCTGGAACTCAGAGAGAAGAGATTGGAGAAAAGTCTTAGCAGAGAGAATAAAACCCAGAAACATGACAACAGGCTAGGATTCAAAGAAGAGGCCTTTAGTGGTACAGAATTGATAGACTCTGAACACATGACATTCAGATTTCAACTGCTTCCTATCCTATCCTCCAGTGCAGCTGCCCCTTTGGTATCCCCAAAACTTCAGTAGAGAATATGACATCAAAATGACATTGGGTGATAAAGGAGGAGGACTGGGGTGGGGCATGTGTGAGGGAAGAGGCTCTGAGTGAGCTACAAAGTGTGAAATGATGGTAGGAAGGCCTTGAAAATGGAAGTGGAAGTAGGAATGCGGAGTCCTTTCTCCTTCTTCCAAATCTTCATGGGGGAACACTAGACGTCCCATGGGATGTGCTGGGGCTTCCAGTAAATTCATCTACATAGGAAAGGATGGTGTGACCCCATGGGTGGGAAGATAAGACTTTGTTCAAATAACACATTGATTGCTGCTTCTTTTAATCTTATAATCTTTTTCCTGGCAAAGCTTTATCTGTATAACTAATTCTGTGAAGTGGCTTCAACCATCACCATTTAAACTGGTGTTCTTCTATCTCAGCAGTTGTGTGCTTCTGCTCTCAGCCAATTGGTCATTTGCAGAGAAATCATATCCTTTTCAAGGAAATAATTCTAAATTAAATTTTAGCCAGGACAATAGAAATATTGTTTTGTTTTAACTTGAAGAAAGGTGGTGGCAGTGTTTGTGATGTTTGTGGTAAGGATGGTGGTGATGGTGATGATAGTGATGGTGGGGTGGTAATATTGATGGTGGTGGTGGTGGTGATGGCAATGGTGATGATGGTGGTGAGTTATATTATGGTCCTATTGATTCACCAAGGTGATCTGGCTTCATCTTTCTTTTTTTTTGCAGTTTTTGGCCAGGGCCAGGTTTGAACCACCACCTCCAGTATATGGGGCTGGCGCCCTACTCCTTGAGTCACAGGCGCCGCACCGGTCTGGCTTCATCTTGAAGGACTGACTCTTTAAATGAATGACAAAACATCATTAAGAGCCACAGTTCTGAGTCTCAATATTTTGACATATTTTAGAAATAGATAGAAAATGATTAGTAGTAAAGGAAACATAATGACAAAAGTATTTATAGGCCAGGCCTCATGGCTTATGCCTATAATCCTAGCACTCTGGAAGGCTGAGGCAGGAGGATCACTGGAGCCTAGAAGTTTGAGCTTACTCTGAGCTATGGTGACATCACTGCACTCTAGCCCTGACAACAAAGTGACACTTTTACAAAGGAAAAGTATTTTTAAATCACTTTTATTGAATTGAGTAAATTGGCTGAATTAGCTGAAGGTTCCAGAATAATGAAGACTTGTGTTTGACACCAGTGTGTTGCTTTTCTACATTTTCCATTCTATCTTATTCTCTCACTTGCTTCCTTTTCCTTACTTTCCTTTCCTCTTTCTCATTTACTAAGCAGTCATAAATAAATAGATGTGGATAGAATTTGCTCTTATCTCATTTCCTTCATTAGTGTGTGTTCTCTCCCAGGAGGTGAGTTTTTTTTTGGAGTTTTAGCTGTAAAGATCCTTTACATTGAACTGTTTTCACAGGCTTTATTCTCCTGTGTTTGGGCTGAGATACAGATACTATCTTAGTTTATACAGGCTGAAAAGTAGCTATTATTTCAATATAAAAGTAAAGCAGTCGATTACTTGCTGAAGTACCTCTTTAAATCAAGAATCCCCTTAGTAAAATTTTTTAAAAATTCCTTTAAATTATAGAGCTGACCAGCTTCCATATACCACGGAAGCCTCTCCTGAATTTAATTTGGAAATGCACCCTTTCTCCCTGAATGGCAGGGAATTGGGGAATGCAGATACGATGACAATGGCCAAAGTATCTGTGAGAAGCAAAGGGCCCTGGTTAACTCACCTGTTAACCAGCAGACCTGGGATGGTCCTCTGCTTATCTCTTTGTTCCTACTTCCTACATAGAGCCCAAAGTAGTAAAAATGCCAACATCACATCAAAGAGCAAAACGCCTTGAAGGAAAGATATTTATGGGACGTCAGAGTCTGATTTCTCATTTGGATTATATTTCTCTGTTTGAAGCATTTAAACTACAAAACTAAGCCAAACTGCTTATTGTTTGCCAGAGTAGAAATTCCAAGGCTTTTTCAATGTTGCTGCATTGAACACTTCTGCTTGATAGTGGTTTACTAACGCACATACTTTCTCTGTTTTTAGGAGTGATGGAATCTGTTATTGCAATTGCCTCATTTGGAACCTAGCACCCACCACAGCAATCTCACTATACGTTTCCCAGGGAGGGGCTCATTCATATCACCATGGCAGGACTGCCTTCTAGTGTAGACATTATCATCTGATTGTGGCCAGAAGAAAAAAAAGCACAGTTGATTCTTGCTGGAGGGCTTTTTACTATTTTAGTATTAATTACTACTAAAGAGTTAATTCTCCCTCAGGTTTTAATTTATAAAACCTTTCCATGTACTTTAAACACCTTCTTTTTGAGATATAGTCATCCTGCCATCTACTTTCAGAACTAGATAAAGTGTTGTCATTGGCAAGATAATAAAGGCTCCTTCAGTAGTTTTTCTTCATGAGTGCTATGGTATGAAGTTTTGTAGCCCCTCCTACCAAATTTAGATAAGATGGGGCCTTTGGGAGGTGACTAGGTAATGAGGGTGGAGCTCTCACAAATGGGATTAGTGCCCTAAGACAGAGATCCCAGAAAACTCTGTTGCCCTCTACCATGTGAGGCTACAGAGAGGAGGCACCATCTATAATGGGAAGGAGACTGTCACTAGGCGTTAGACCTGCTAGTGCTTTGATTGTCAACTTTCCTGCCTCTAAGGACTGTGAGAAATAACTTTCTGTTGTGTATAAGCCATTCAGTTCATATCATTTTGTTCTAGCAGCCTGAATGCCCTAAGACAATGTCTTATATTACTGCAAACATAACCCTTTCTCATCTAGTATTAAATATTCTCTATAATACTTACATTGCCTAAAATATCTGAAAATAAAAAATAAAATATTTAGAACATAAAACATACAGCCTTGAATTTTAAACTATTTTATGATATTTTAGGGAATTTAACCAATGAGATGAATTCCTTGCTGAAAATCAGAATGTCCCTGTTCAGAATGTCCCTTTATTCCGTTGCCCACTAGAACAAGTGCCCCATGTGGTTCCCCTGAATTGTGTCTGGCACTTGAATAAGTGAACCCAGACTCCATCTTAAAATGGCTCAGCTTTTTTCAATTCTGGAACAAAATCACTGTTCTATGACCGCAACACATAGCCTACATGTGTAATGGGAAGTAAATTTTTTTCATGACTTTAAGAGGTTGTTCTGGATACTAGAAAAGCAAAAGAACTTTAAACAAACAAACAATTTTTACTCTACTTACAGAAACTAGTGTTGGAGGAACCCATTTTAAAGCACAGTTTCTCCCAGTGGGGTAAAAGGGTAGAGACTAGATGAGTGAGCTCCTAGTTTGGCAGATCTCCATAATGAATTTTTTTTTTTTTTTTTTTTTAATTTGGCCGGGGCTGGGTTTGAACCCGCCACCTCCGGCATATGGGACCAGTGCCCTACCTGCTGAGCCACAGGCGCCGCCCTCCATAATGAATTTTGGAATGTGAAAGGCTGGCCTGGTGCATAGTTTAGGGTCTACTGAGGTGCAAAGCTTATGTGAGGTGGAGAATAAATTACTGACTTTGGATATTAGCAGCCAGCAGCTAGTGAGGAGATGAGAGCTATCAAGGAAACCTCTGGACGGAAAGTGGCTTGAAAGATAGCAAGAAGTTGGGCCCAAAGGATAAACTTCATCAATAAAAACTGCAGATCACCAGATGACAATGGCTTTTGAGGACAACTCTGTCTAAGGATGTGCTATTGTGCTGCTAATTCATTCAATAACTATTTACTGAGTACCCAGCATATGTCAGGCCCCATGTTAAACAATCACCAGGAATACAGCAGCTAATTAAAAAAAAGAAAAATCTAAGATCTCTACCTTCTGGGGCTTATTTTCTACTGGGGAACAAGATATTATTTAACTAAATAAAGACATTTGGATTATGAGTTACAATTAGGATCTGGAAAGAAATGAAGAAGGTGGAGACCTTCTTTAGATTGGGGAAAAGGTAGGGTGGGGCAAGGGGAGCTTTTCTTAGGAAGAGACTTCTGAGCTCAGGGATGACAAATGCATTGACTTTATACATATAAGATGTGGAGGAGAGAACATTTTGGAGAAATGGACCAGGAAAGAGCAGTCAGCGGCAGCCAGAGCAGGGTAAACAAGGAGAATATCACCAACGGAGATCACACGGGGCCCTGTGAGTTCTGCTAACAAATTTTGCTTTTGGTTTAAGTGAAATGAAAACTTCTGAAAGCTTGTCTTTAAGAGAGAAGCATGGTTCAGTTTGAGTTTCTAAAAGCTCACTCTGGCAGCTTTATGGAGAATAAATTAGAAGGAGACAAGAACAGGACTGAAAAACTAATGTAATGGTTAATTTGATGTGTCAACTTGAGTGGGCCAGGGAATGCCCGGATAGCTGGTAAATGTTAATCCTGGATGTGACTGTGAGGGTCTTTCCAGAAGAGAGTAAGTAGCATTTGAATCGTTGCACCAAGTACTGAAGACTTGTGCTTTCCAATGTGAGTGGGCATCATCCAACCCACTGAGGGACTGAAGAGACAAAAAGGCACAAGAAGGTGCATTTATTCTATTTCCTTGAGCTGGGATATCTATGTTCTCCTCCTCTCATAAACCTGAGCTCCTGGGTCTCTCTCGGCCTTAAGATTCTGACTGAGACTGACAGCCTCAGCTCTTGGGCCTTGGGTTTAGGTTGGGGCTGCACCACCAGATTTTCTGGGCCTGTCGTTTGCAGATGGCAAATGGTGGGACTTCATAGCCCCCATAATCACATGAGCCAATCCATCATAATAAATCTCTCTTCTTTCTCGCTGTCTTTCTATGTATACAGAGGGTGCCAAAAATTTACAGAGTTTAAGAAAGGAAAAAACTATTAATATCGTGATACTCAGCATACACCGATAACAAAAGATGAATATAAGTCATGTCTGAGCACCTCTTGTAATTACAAAAGTCAAATGAGACTTCGAGACTTGAGTTATTAGAATTTTAATATAGTTTTTCCTTTCTTAAAATGGTATATGCATCTTTTGGCACCCTCTGTATATTTAGTTGGTTCTATTTCTCTGGAGTCTGGGCAATAGTGATGACATCGTGGACTGAGGGATTGCAGTGGAGATGGAGAGAAAGCTGAGGCCTACGCGTGTGGGTCTGCATGACCAGCTAGAAGCAAACCAAATCATAACTGCCTGCTGCATCTCCTCCATAGGATCTGGCTGAGGAGACATAAGTACACCAGCCACTGACATGCTGATTAGAGGAGAGACAACAGCCATCCAAATGGTGAGTGAGCAAATAGTTTTCTTCCTTTTGAATGAGCCATGGCCCACAGTGGTCACTGTCCTCTTCATCATTTCCTTTTGGCCCAGATGGATGCGGACAATGCCTTTTGTTTGGTCTGTAGGTCCCTTTCCACTTGGGACTATTTACAGCTGCCCTGTTGCCTACCTTACATTTTGCCCAAGACCTTTGAAGGTGGTTACCCATCTTTTACTGCCAGTTTTCCAGGCTGGCATGCGTGTGCCTGTTTCCTGGCAGCCCTTAGCTTGGCCCCCTCACAGGGCGTCAGGGTTCCCTTGTAGTATCAACTCTGAGAAGTCTGAAACACTCCACTGTTAGAATTGGGAGTTGAGGGCGGTGCCTGTGGCTCAAAGGAGTAGGGTGCCGGCCCCATATACCAGAGGTGGTGGGTTCAAACCTGGCCCCAGTCAAAAAAAAACTCAAAAAACTGGAAAAAAAAAAAGTTAAGAAAAAAAAAGAATTGGGAGTTGAAGGCAGGGAGCAGATAGAGGAAGGCTGTGAAAATACCCTGCTAATAGTAGGAGAAATGTAAATGGAAAACACTTACCAGGAGATGCCTTTTATAGCATCTACATTATTATACTAACAGAAGGAAATTGTATTTTGATTGTGGCCGGTTGAAAACTACATCTTACATGTATGAGGTATATAATCAGCTTAATCAGTTGCTGATCCCAGGACAATTTCATCCTAGTGTATTGGGAGAGTGCAAATAACATAGAGTTTATTCCATTCTTCTTAGTAATTTAAATGTCACTTTGTTAAATGAACTTGAAGACAGATTTGCATTACTTGAATGCAGGGTTTCCAATAATAATGTAACACTTTTATCCCCGCTTCCAGCACCAAGGCAATGGCTCACTATAAAAAGCAAGCCATTAAATTCAAAACATTTTCCCAAATAAGTGTCTTTTAGTGCTACAACTTTTTGGTTTCTGGTGTCAAATTTATTTCCAAAATCTTACTAAATGTGCTGGTTATTAAGCTACTGTCTCTCAACTTCAAGCCCATTTCTATGATACTGGGGCTTGGACTCTGCAAAGCACACTTTTGCTCTGCTAGCTGCTTCCCTGAGAAACTCTGCCAGTGATGGGTGCTGGAGGGAGGTGGTGCTCTGGAGGCGGAAAGGGGAGCTGGCTTCTTCCTGTTGGCTTCCTGTTTTGGAGAGACATCCCAGCCTGAACTATTTGGCCAGGCGGCAGTAGTTCATGGCGGTAGTAACAGTTGAATTTCGTTTGTAGTTTTCCAGCACTCGCAGAACCAGCTTCATCTCACCCTCTGGGAGAGATCTGTACCACCAGCTGCTGCCCCTCCTCAGAAGTCTGCATCCCAGCTCTGTGGGGGTCTCTTCTTCAAGCTTCTAAGTCTTAATAACCTCAACCTAGTCACAGGGACAGGGTATGCTTCCTGCAGTGCTGGGCGCTGTGATATCTCACCATTCCCTTCTGGCCTTTTCAGCTCCTCCGTATCTAGTTAATAGTTTCCGATGTTAAATGAGCTCTGTTAAAACAGCTAGTGCAGTTTCAGTCTCCCGGCTGGACACAGAATGATATATAAGGTACCACCAAGGAGCCACTCTGAGTGACTGACACTTGTGTGGCTTTGAGATTTCAGCCTTCCTCAGAATTCTGAAACGGCATTGAACAGGACTTAGTGTCACTGGGCTGCAGACACCACAGGTGCAGAGCGATGAAGAGCCACCGCAGCCCAGTGATTTGGGGCCGCTGTGAATCTCTGGTCCCGCCGGTCACGTTCCTGACCTTTGCTTTATGCGAAGCCCATGCAACAGAAACATTGCAGAGATGGGAGAAATAGAAGCCACAAAAGTAGCGTTTGCCAATTTTTCCAGCTGAACTCTGCTGAGAATTCTTAAACAGGAGATTAGAAGGATTTCTTTTCCTAAAGGGAGCTGATAAAATAAAAGAATTTTAAGCTCTGGGTTTGAGCGTCTGTGTGGCTCAAAGCCTCAGCTTACCTTTTAGAAGCTGTTATTAGACGACTTCTTGTAGCTAGAGTGATACTACAGAACTCAGAGAACTATACTCAACTGCACAGCCTGTCCTTTTCTTCTTTATTTGAAAAACTCTGACAACAAAATGCCAAGACGGAGCTGAAAACAAAACCACGTAGGACATAGCCCAGTGTGGGGCCAGAGAGCCGTGGTTTCCACTTCTGGCTCCAGTAATTTATAAGCTGGGTGGCCTTGGGCAAGTTAGGTCCAGCCTTCCTCATATTGAAAAACACCTGCCTTGGATGGCTGTTTAGAAACTTAAATGAGAAAATGTTTGTTAAAATGGTGATCCAGGGCTTGGCATCCAATAGGCGTATGGTATGTGGGTAGCCTCTCCCTTCCCCACCCTGTCTACTCCAACGCCCCTAAGTCGCAGCTGGGCTGACCTCTCCTCAAAGACAAAACTGACCAGGTTGGTGTGAAGATGAGGAGCAGCTCTTATCATGGGGTAGGAATCATAATAGTCCTTTGCAAATTTATTTTCTTTCTTTCTCTTTCTCTTTCTCTCTCTCTCTCCCTTTTTTTTTTTTTTTGCAAATAGTCCTTTGTAAGTTTCTAGTTTAGTGCCCTCCCCACCCCCATTACCATGTCCACACTGTCCCACAACAAATAGAACCAAGGCCTATGATATACAATTTATCTGCTTTCACCTCCTACTTTATTTCTCTCTTGCCTTTGGAATATTAGGAGGTTACACTGAAATGTGGCAGAGAGAATTTATATCATATCACTGCTTCTCTGTTGATACAGCTCTGGCTCTATTTCTTTGGGTAGGGACTGACTGCTTTGGGACCATGGGGCTCTTGGCTCTGTACCTCCCCATGGCATTTGAGAGGTCCCCAGGCCTCTCCAGATATCCCCGGTGTCACCTAGAAAGAAAATGGGTTATACATTAGTCCTAAAATAACTGCTTTAAATAAAACTCAGATCAAATTCCTCTCCTGCTCAAAAGCCCCAATGACTCTGCATTATCTGCAGGATAACAGCTGAGCCACCACCTTGTGTTCAGAGATGTCCCTCTTGTGGAGCTGCATCTCCTGGAGTTGTGCCCTGGCGTGGCTCCCTCAGCACTGGGTCTGGGCTGGCGGCAAGCCTGTCAAGCCTAGGGCACTAGAAGGGTTGCAGCTTCTGTTCTGTTCTCTTGGGTCCCACTCCTGATGCCTCCATGCTGTGTGGAAGGTGAAGGTAGCTACATAGAAAGACACAGATTATACCCCATGTCCCAGTCAAGCCCTCATGTGACTGCAGCCACAGCCAGCCACCAAAAGCATGTGCACCAGAGACCCTGGTGACCAAGAGAACTCCTCCGCGGAGCCCAGTCAGAGAGTGGTTGCAGCTGGAGCAGTGAGGAGCTGAGCAGGTGGTCACTGGCCAGCATGTCTCTCTAGGAAGTCTTAGCTTCACTGTGTGTTCACTCCATGGAGGCTATTTTGTGCTTCCTCCAAGCCTGCTGCTAGCTTCGCAGAGCAAACAACCCAAGAGACAGGAAGGAGAATTGACAGTTCCTTAAAGCCTGGACTTGGAAACTGGTATAACCTCACTTTTGCTGTCTTCTCTCAGCCAAGAAGTCCCAGAGCCCCAGTTCAAGGGCAGTAGATACAGATCTCCCTCTCTCAATGGAAAAAGTCTCCAAGAATTCAGAGGCCATGTTTACGAAAGGTCATAGTCTGAGCTCTGGCCAAGAAGTATTTATATTTCTCTTATGTGCAAAATACACTCACCTCCTCCCTTCCTTGTGCACATTCCTGCCATCGTGAGCATCATACTGTTTTAATTAATTGTTTACATGTTTGCCTGGCCTCTGAGCTTCCTTCAAGGCAGCTAGGATGTCTAATTCATCTTTCCTTCCCTTGTGCCTTGTATTCTTACCACCCAGCATATAATGTGTACTCTGTAAAGGCTCAACCACCATAAATCACACTGTATCCCGGTGCAGTAAATGGATTGTGATGAATGTAAATGGAGAAGGGAGAATGTCAGCTAATGGTCAGATTAAAAACTGCATTGAATGACACATTTCCTAATCATATGTCTTCCTCTTTTCAACTCCATTTTTAAAATTGAAATTTAAAAATAATTTAAAATTTTTGAAAGTAGAAATAGAGCCAGCCGAAGGCTGCTCTTAGTCTTTCTAGGGGAGCAAATAATTATATTAACATTCACTCTCTGTCCGACTTGCTCGTGTTTCATCTTTTCCACTGAGTGAGAGCCGGTAGACAGCTCACCAGCAAATCCATCCTTCTTTATCTCTCAGGGAAAGCACTTTGACCTATCACGTGGGAAGCATAAACAAGGCAGGAGGTAGGTAGGTCAGTCCTGCCCCAAACCATCAAGGACCCTTGTCCATGGGAATGGGGAGGTGTGAGGGGGAGGGACAGCGAGGGGAGCTTGGATTTACATTAGAAAAAAAAAATCCTGAAGACATCCCCATCCTCATGGAGTCTTCCCTAAATTTGCAGCAAAGGGGACTCGAGGAAGTTTTGAACTCCTAATGTCCATCCAGATGTCAGCCCCACATCTGAATCTTTAGGGAAACCACTTCCTGCACCGTGTGGGACCTGGTACAGGACTGAAGGTAAGGAAGTGAGGATGCCTCTGGAACAGGTAAGGGTTCCTCACTGAGGATCTAGGGCCTTCATTCATTCATTCATTCATTCATTCACTTACCAACAAGTATTTACATACAACCTTGTCTGTGCCAGGCACTGACCCTGACACTGGGACTACGATGGATCAGAGGATAGTCAGAGCTCCCACCCTCAGGAGCCTACTTTCTAGTGAGGGAGACACATAAGTTTTAAATTAAAAATCCACATGATACTTACATTGTGATAAGTTCTACAAAGGATGTCCCAGAAAGCAGGTGGATGGGCCAGTATTTTAGACAGGGTAGTCAACCCTTCTGAGGATGAAATGTCATGTTTAAAGCATGAGGGGTGAGAGGGAGGCAGCCAGATAGAGCTCTAGAGGAGGAGACACCCCGTCTGTGAGTCCCAGGCACAGACAAAGTGTACAGGGCCTGATTCTGCAGCCCTGAGAGGCAGTTTGGGGGCCAGGGTGCATATTTTAAGTACAATGGGAAGTCATTGAAGGATTTTAAGCTGGAGAGTAAAATTATGTTTTGAAAGCTTCTTCCTAGGTACTGTATGGAGAATAGAACATAAGTGGGGAGATGAGCTGTGAGACTATCTTACAGTCTAGGTAAGGTGGGAAGGCAGCTTGCACACAATGAGTGCAGCTGGGGATGGAGGCACTGGTGGACCCGAGGTGTATTTGGCTATATTACCAATGGGAACAAGGGGAAGGCTCTCGGATTTCTTCAGAATTGTGTGGCCCTTTACTGAGTGGATGATAGATGTCCCCGAGTGGAAATGTCAGGTACATAGTTGGCCACATGAGGTGGAACACAGAGGAGAGTTCTAGAGACACCAGCATAGAGATCAAATGCACAAGATCAAGTGTACTCACTAAAGAGAGTGTGCAATAGAGGACAGATGGGAGCCCCGGACTAAGGTCCAGGGGCCTCCACGGTTTGGAGGATGTTGGAAAGACAAGGGCTGGAGCCAGGCTGGCTGAGGCATTCCTTTACATGTCATCCTTCCTTTTCTTTGACTAGTAAAATTCCATTCGTCTTTTATAACACAATTCAGATGTTGCCACCTCTGGGAGCCTCTGCTGACCCTCCAGCCCCAGCCCAGCCAAGCAGAATCCGTCACTTCCTCCTCTGTCAGCTCTGTGTTGAA
Source organism: Nycticebus coucang (assembly GCF_027406575.1). Lineage (NCBI taxonomy): Eukaryota > Metazoa > Chordata > Mammalia > Primates > Lorisidae > Nycticebus > Nycticebus coucang. Next base: position 99,489,745 of record NC_069783.1, on the reverse strand, counting down.
AGGCTCTCTGGGTTCCAGGCAGAGTTTGAGCTCTTCCAGGCAGAGACTAAGGCTTCATCTCTTCTGATAACTGGGTATAGACTCAGTACTCAGAAAACTAGAAATATTTATTGAATGTACAAGTGAATGAATGAATGGATGGAAGAATGGTTTACAGTATAAACTAAAGTGAGCCGGGCAAACAGCAGGTGTATTTGGGCTGTCAGAGAGATCAGCTATCATAGGTTAGAAAGAGTGGACTGGAATGCTTAGACCGTATCTTTGAAACCCACGTTGCCATCAGAACAATCCACATGTAGGATGTTTCCTATTAAAAAGCTCAAGGAGTATTTGCTGATGACTGTACCCTACTGAGTCATCAATCTGATCACAGAGAACTGATTCTTGTGGAAGTCACTGAAGAGACACGAGAGTCTCGCTGAATGGCAGGGTGTCAGGATGTGCCGGCCTCCTGCAGGAATCCAGACTGCAGACTGTAAGATGAAGAAGGCTGTGAGAAGACAGAATCCTTTGCTGGCCTCTGGTTCCTTTGCAGTGACTTGATTTCCTGAGTGTGTGTGCTGCTGGCAGTGGGGTCTGCATCTCTCCCAGTAATAGGGAGAGGAGCTTTGCCAAACAGCAGCTCCGATAGGTCGTATAAAAGCAGCAACAAATAATGTTGCTGCCATGTCCTGCACTTCCTGCAATGCTGGGGCTTCAGTGTCCTGGCCACAGCTGTCCTAGTGAAGCAAGCATTCGAGGCAGGAATGGACCTGCCTGGCGGAGAGTGAGCACAGGAACACCTCCCAGTGTGGTGGCAGTCTCTGGGGCCTGCTGCTGTGTCTCTGGGCTGATTTTTCTTATTATCACCATGGCATGAGGTGGAAGCAGGGGGTCCCGGTTTTCTGCTCAACCTTCAATCTCTGCTGCCCACTGGCTCCCACAAGGGGGTCATCTTGCCCTTTCTTTTTCATCACCAGCTAGGAGATTGCTTTACCAACTCCTCTTAAAAATTCATCTTGCAAGGAAAGAAAAACAATTGCACTTGCAATGGTTAGCTCAGTTAGTATATCAGCCAGAATCCTATCTGGTGGCACATTCAGGGCTAGGTGACTGAGCAGAGCTTCACAAAGGGATTTATCTTGCAAAGTGGGGAAAGTTCAGGAGAAGTCATAAGGGATGGCACAGTCCTGTGGTACTAACAGCAGGAGTCTGATCACGATTGTGTTTGAGTGGGGAAAACGGGAGGGAGTGATGACTAGGGGTGGCTGTGTGTGTGTGTGTGAGAGAGAGAGAGAGAGAACATGCAAAGTGTGAATGTGAGTTGGCTGAATGAGCTATCTGATGGGGTTTGTGGCGTTTTGTAGAGACAGTGACCTAGCAGGGAAGATGGTGAGGGGATAAATGTCCTTCCTTTACTCTTCACCCTCCTGCAGTCATCTTTTAGTGGCTGAACCAACCAGCAGCCAGAAGACAATAGCGTCCTCAATGCAGTCCACACAGGTCAACCTCCATGGTCACTGAGCAGATCAGAGAAGGGCAAGAAGTACACCTGCAGGGCTAAATAGAAGATCTTCCAGCCTGATCCTAGATAGATACTTTGTCATGTTTGCCAGGATTTTCAGAGACCAATGTCATATATATTCTTTGCAAAGTGATTTAGAAGTCAAAGCTGTTATCTGCTCTTCTCAACACCCAGGACTTTAAGGCTGACAGAAAGGCTTTTTGGGGTTGGGCCCCAGGCCTTCGAAGAGACGCTCTGGCAGGTAGACGTCTGTAGCAGCTACCTGTTGTGACAGAAGAGTAACACTGGCCCTTGTTAGTGCTCCATGGCCTTGACTTAAGATTTCCTCAGGATCTTTACTTCAGACTCTTAAGGATCTGACTCCCTGTGGTTGGTGGGTTGAGTTCTGGACACTGCCTGCATCCCTTTTGCCATTAAATGTTGGTTTGCTAACTTGCTGGCACCCTCATCTTGGTTCTTATCAAACCTAAGTGGTTTGATCTCATCTCAAACAGTAAGACAGGACCTTTCTGTCTGCACACTTTATGTCTTGGGGGTCTTGACTCATTCCCAGGTCTATCCATTCCTATACTTATTACTTATTTTAAGTCACTCTGGTGCTTGGGTCCTGGAAAGTAAGGTCATATCTTTAAGTGCCAGGATCATCACACTGGCTTAAAGTAAAATCTAAACCAATCCTAGAGCCAATAGTCCCATGGCTGGGCCTCCTGGTCACCTTTTGTAAGTAACCCAGTTCGCTTCATCGGGCCCTATCTCCCTGCACAAAGCACAAGGCCTTTTCTCTCTCTTGAGATATCCAGAATAATGTACCCTGCATTTTAGTCTTTGGCTTTATTGTCTAGAAACCCTGGTATCCACTATTATGTTTCATTTATTTTTCTCAACCCTTTAGTTTGGTACTCTCTGGAGCCAAAAACTGTTTCTCATTTTTACCTTTTTTTTTTTCTTTCTATTTTTGTAAATTCACATCCATTACCTTTGTCTGATTTGGACTTTTCTCTTGGTTTAAGCTGGGTCTCTGCTATTTCCATCTCCAGAGAAGGAGATGAGTTGTAATATTTTCTGCTAGGTGATAGTTTCCATCACACCCCATATCCAGCCTGGCTCTTAACTGGAAAGCCCTTTTAGTAGCATTTAGGAGATTTAAAAAAATATCTTAAAGATTTTTCAGACTCATTCTCTTACATTTTTCAAAATACACAACTTTATATTCTAATTTAAAATGAGGAGATGCTTCATCGAAGTTAGATATAAGATGGTATGCATACAGGGTATTGCTGGTATTTAGATGTATCTTTTAGGATGCATCTCATTATTTTGTGTCCAAAAAAATCCATGAAATGAGAAAGACACCATACATTTTTGAAGCGCTTTTGACAGTGTTTCACAAGCCATGTGTGGGGAGTCACAATTTTGGGAAGCCATCTAGCACTTTCCTGAGCTAAAACTGAATTCAATACTTTCTCTACTCATAAATGTTATTACCCTACAAAAAAATTTCAAGATGGTCCCACAGAAAAGAGAAAACCAAATTCATGAAGAACCATGAAGATATGAGCTGCTACCATCTTTTCTCAGGTCAGAAATCAGAGCTGATGGCTTTTAATCAGCAATCATGAACAGCCAGCCTTGGAATCTCTCTGTATAAAATTTCATTAGTATTTTATGTCATGCTTTATGTAGAGTGCACACACACAAAGCTTGACTAACAGCAAATGTTTACTTGATCAAATTCTATTTTTTTTTTTTTTGTTGCAGTTTGGCCGGGGCTGGGTTTAAACCCACCACCCTCGGCATATGGGGCCAGCGCCCTACTCACTGAGCCACAGGTGCCCCCAATCAAATTCTATTTAAAGCTAGGCATGGTAGCTCAACTTTGGGATCATGAGGCAGGAGGATAGTTTGAGACCAGGAGTTCTAGACTAGCCTGGATAACATAGTGAGACCCTATCTTTACAAAAAAATTAAAAAATTAGTTGGGCATGATAATATGTACCTGTAATCCTAACTACTCAGGAGACTGAGGCAGGAGAATCACTTGAACTCAGGAGTTCAAGGTTACAGGGAGCTATGAAAATGACACTGAATTCTAACCTGGGCAACAGAGCAAGAATCTGTCTCAAAAAAAAAGTTCTATTCAGGACATCAATATCAACTTTTATCCTGGTAATTTTATATAATGCTATATTCATCACCAGTATCACCATTATAATTTTTGACCTTATGTATTAGTTAGAATGACTTTCATTGCAAGAGAAACTCCAACTCAAACTAGATAAATAATAAATACTATATCTCTCTTAATAGGGAATTCTTTTTTATTAAATAGAATTGAATTTTCATTTTTATTTTTTAAATTTAAAATAATTTTTTAAATTAAATCATAGCTGTGTACATTAATGCAATCATGGGGTACAGTGTGTTGGTTTTATATACAATTTGAAATGTTTTCATCAAACTGGTTAACATAGCCTTCATGCCATTTTCTTAGTTATTGTGTTAAGACATTTATATTCTACACCTAGTAAATTTCACATGTATCCTAGGGAATTTTTTTTTGTTTTTTTGGCTGGGGCTGGGTTTGAACCCGCCACCTCTGGCATATGGGGCCGGCGCCCTACCCCTTTGAGCCATAGGCGCCGCCCCTAGGGAATTCTTAATAGTGATAAGAATGAGTTACCTTAATAGTGATAAGCATGAGTCACCTTAATAGTGATAAGCTCTTGGCTGGACATGGTGACTCGTGCCTGTAATCCTAGCACTCTGGGACGCTGAGCTGGGAGGATCACTTGAGCTCGGGAATTCCATACAAGCCTAACCCCCAGTTCTACTATTGTGGCAAGCACCTATAGTCCCAGCTACTTAGGAGGCTGAGGCAGGAGGATGTCTTGAACCCAGGAATTTGATGTTGTTGTGAGCTAGGCTGACAGCCATAGTACTGTAGCCTGGGGCAACAGAGAGAGACTCTGTCTCCAAAACAAAAGAATTAGTGTTGTCATCAAGTATCCAAGTCCTTGCAAGATCTCTTCATTGTAATAGCAATGCTGGTAGTAAGTAAGAACACCCTTTTCAAGTGACATTCCCAGATGTGACACCATTCAGGGAAAAGAAGAGTTGTCGTCTCTTTCTATGGCTTTATCTGAGAAGAATTGACCTTTTCCCAGAAGCTTCCTAGGAACCTCCCATCATGATTTATCCATGAGAGTAGGATTACAAGCCCATTCCCAGGTCAGCTACTAGCATGATTATTTTTTGTGCTTCCTCTGGGGGTGGAATGGACCTTGATCAACCATGAATCTGTTAGCCATTTGTATACTAACTTTAGCTTACTGAATGCTTTTTGTTTCCATCCAAGGTCTAAGTAAGGTAAGGCAGGTGTTATTTCCTATTTTATATGAAATGACTGAGGCACATAGGATACTTCCTTGTTCTTAAGAAATGTGCTTCCTCAAGGAATATTAGAAGTAAAATATCACCAATTTAAAATACCAAATAAAGGAACGATCTAGCTGATGATCATTAATGTCTGCCAAACTATCAGGTCAATACCTAATGAGGAACATTATAGTGGATAAATTTGGCTGACAATGCCTAGACCTATTAATCAAATGTAACATCACAACAAAGTATGGCAGCCAGATAGTTTGATCCCTTGGTGTGTTATAAGAGGAAGTATATAACATATCTCATCAAGCCTCTAAATCTAATTACCAGTTTATAGGAAATACAGAGGCAGAGGAACGCATTAAAAGACATCATGGGAATACAGTAAATATCCTGAATGTGGGAAATTCCATAAAGTAATCAACTTGGTTTCTTCAACAGATAAATTGTGAGAAACGAGACAGGGGGAACCAACAGATTTAAAAAGACTGGCTCGGCACCTGTGTGACTCAAGCAGCTAAGGCACCAGCCATATACACCTGAGTTGGTGGGTTTGTATTCAGCCCAGGCCTGCCAAACAACATGACGGCTGCAACCAAAAAATAGCTGGGCGTTGTGGTGGGCACCTATAGTCCCAGCTATTTGGAAGGTGGAGGCAGGAGAATCACTTTAGCCCAGGAGTCGGAGGTTGCTGTGAGCTGTGATGCCACAGCACTCTACCCAGGGCAACAGCTTGAGGCTCTGTCTCAAAAACAAACAAACAACAACAACAATAAAAAGATTAAAAAAGACTTAAAAGACATATCAGCTAAATGCAATTTGGACTTTGTTTAGATTTTGATTTGAACAAAGTGTTAATAAAAAATTATGAGACCATGTGGACAGCTTTAATGGCAGTTGGAAATTTGATAATATTAGGGAATTTTCTGTTAATTCTGTTGCATATAATAATAGTAATTATTTTCAGGGATTATTCTGAAATGTTTATGGATGGAATTATATAATGTCTAGTATTTGATTTTAAATAATTCAGTGTAGGTTCAGTGCCTGTAGCACAATGGTTATGGCACCAGCCACAAACACTGAGGCTGGTGTGTTTGAACCCAGCCCAGGCCAGCTACGCAACAAAGATAACTGCAACAAAAAATAGCCAGGTATTGGGGGGGGGCGGGGGCGGGGGCACTTGTAGTCCCAGCTACTTGGGAGGCTGAGGCAAGAGAATTACTTAAGCCCAAGAGTTTGAGGTTGCTGTGAGCTCTGACACCACAGCACTCTACCGAGGGTGACATAATGAGACTCTGTCTCTAAATAAATAAATAAATAAATGTCATCATCAATATGGTAGAATAGGAAGCTCCGGACCCTTCTTCCCTCTTTTAGACGCTGAAATTCAAAAACAAGTTAAGAGGATTCTGTATCTCAGATAAACATAAAGCCAATGGCATCAAAACCTGGTTGGAAAATTTGAGGCACGGACTCACCAGAGTCCCTACTCTCAGCGCAGCATAGTACAATTGGGAGAAAACTCCCAACTCCTGACTTTTCCCTTGGGAAAGAAATATATGTCCATTGTTCTGACTTTTGATTGGGGCTACCTGAAAGACTGGTTTCTGTCTTACCTGAATCTAAGTGGTGACAGAAACAGGGAAATGAATTGGGGGCCACTGAGAATAAAGGCAATAAATGTGGCTTGATCAAGCATGAGAGTCTGAAGCACCATAGACAGGCAAAAGAAACTGGCAAACCTCTTCAATTAGGAGATTATACACATGCACAAGCCCAGAGAGGACATATCCTAAAAAGGGATCGTTTAGGATCCTCAGAATCTCTAGCTGGACTGAACAGTGAAAACTTCCCCTATATAAAACCAGACTGTATAGATTAGGAGAAGTGGCTGATTTTTCAAATGCTAAGGTCCCAACACAAGATAATAAGCCGTACAAAGAAACAAGGAAGCATACCCCAATCAAAGGAACAAATTAAACTTCCAGAACTAACCCCAAAGAACCAGAGATAAACCAGACACAGTGGCTCATGCCTGTAGACCCAGCTACTCTGGAGTCTGAGGTGGGAGGATCATCACTCTTGCTCAGGAGTTTGGGACTAGCCCAGACAACACAGGGAGACCCTGTTTCTAGACAAAACAAAACAAAACAAAATAAAACAAATAAAGAAATCTCAAGAAAAACAAACAAAATCTTAATGAGAAGCAGAGATAAATGAGTCACTAGAAAAGGAATTTAACATAATTGCTCAATGAATTAAAAGCACAGACCATTAGCTAAACAAAATCTGTAAAGTAATGCATGAACAAGATGAGAATATAACTAAAGAGCTAGAGCCTACTATATGTAGAACTAAACAGAAATCTGGAAGTAAATAGCATAATAATTGAATTAAAAAATTCAGTAGAGGTGGCCGGGTGCAGTGGTTTATGCCTGTAATCCTAGCCCTCTGGGAAGCCAAAGTGGGTGGATTGCCTGAACTCAGAAGTTTGAGACCAGCCTGAGTAAAAGTGAGCCCCTGACTCTACTAAAACCAAAAAACTGAATCAAGAGGATCACTTGAGCACAAGAGTTTGAGTTTGCTGTGAGCTATGATACTATAGCACTCTACTAAGGGCAACAAAGTGAGACACTGTCTCAAAGAAAAAAAATCACCAGAGGGAGTCAACATTCAGCAAGCAGGAAAAAGAATTAGCAAGCTTGAAGACAGGTTATCTGAAACTGTTGAGTCAAGAGATTAAGAAAAGTGAAGAAAGCATGGCAGATTGATGAAACACCATAAAGCAGATAAACATACACATCATTGAAATTTCAGAAGGAAAAGAAAGAGAAAAATGGAAAGAGAGGTTATTTTAAAAATAATGGCTGAAAACTCCTAAAATCTGAAGGAAAAAAAATAAATATTCAAAGTCAAGAAGTTCAAAATACTCCAAATAGAATGAACTGAAAGATGCCCGACTGAAAGATGCTCAATTGAAAGATTCTCACATTGAACTGTCAAAAATTGAAAAGAGAATCTTTCAAGCAACAATAAAGGGGCTATTTGTTACATGCAAAGGAGCTCTCATGAGATTATTAGTAAATTTCTCAACAGAAAACTATCAAGTCAGAAGGGAGTGGGACAATATATTCAAAGTGCTAAAAGAATACAACTGCCAACCAATAATAGTATATACTTTAAAACTGTTCTTTAAAAATGAGGAAGAAGCTCTGTCCATAAAGTGCCTCCCACATACATAGGCTACTGATCCTGGTAGCTCCCATTTCTGAGTTACCTTCCACCTGGAGATACAGCTTCTTTATAACGAAGAATTGGTATATTTAAAAAGAGGAGGAGCAAGATGGCAGCCGAGTAACAGCTTCCTTGCAAGTGGGCACGGTGAGTCTGGGGATATAAGACTCCAGGCATCTCTGGCTGGTGAGATCTGCCTATACACAGCCTTTTGAGGACACAGGGAGTCAGCAAGAGACTTCTGGACCCCAGGAGGAGGACAAAAGCAGTGGAAAACTGGCAAGTGGTTGCATGTGTTCCTTTGGTCTAATCTCACTGGCAGCTGTAAGTACAGCAGCAGTGAGATTGCAAACTGGAAAGGCCTTACCTGTGAGCTGCTTTGGTTTTTTTGGACTTGGCACTCAATTGAACTACCTTGGGAGAACTTGGGCAAGAGTGTGGAGGACTTTAAGCATTATCTAGGGCCCCAGACTGAGCCGCTGAGGCAGTCGGAGCTAATAGTGTTCAGCTGTGGGCCACGGAGCCATTGTGGGACAAGTGCCCCAGCAAGTTCTGCCCTCAGTGTCACAGAGCAAGGATTGGGCAAGAGCTAGTAATCTAGTGACTGAGCAGCCTAAAGGTGGGGACTGAGATGCCTTGCAGCCTTAGCCCTCAGGGGCATAAGCAAGATCAGTTTTGGCACACTGGTTAAGTGGATAGCCACTTCAGGAGTGATCCCAGTGACAAGCACTTACCTCGGAAAGCTTCTGCTTAGCCAAGTTTAGCAGTTTAAAGTGCCTTTTACGTGGGCTGAGGAGAGATCTAGGGTCTCTACTTTAGGCTCTCTACCCTGAGGGGTTTGAGAAATCAGCAGAGGCCTCCAGTCTCCATCTAGTACAGGCATATCAGCATTGTGGTTAACATCTCAAACCCCAGAAGATCACCTGTTGCCCAGACAATATTCAGCAAGAGATATATACTGATTTGTTTGGGGGCTTTTTTTTTTTTTTGGTTGTGTTGTTGTTTCGTTTTTTAATTTCAACATTTTCCCTATAGATTTTTCTTTTCTTTCTTCATTTTTTTTAGTTTAAATATAATTTCCCATTGCTGCCTTTTTCAACAATCAGAACTTCATTTTTCCTAGTGTTTCTACCCCTATTATTTGGTTTCCCCCCCAATTTTATCCTGTGAAGTTTTCTGTTTGCTTGTTTTGGTTTGATTTATAGCATTTTTGTCTTTCCTCTCTATGTGGTGTCCGAACAGGCTAGAAAAGAGCTGCTGACCTCAAGGGAACCACCCAACCCGGCAGCCCCAGAGTTTGGGGCATTTTTAAGGTTGGGTCAAAGTACCCTACTGTACACCCATATTGCTCTGTCTCCCTCATTCTGTGCCCCTTTTCTTTTTGTCAATATTCCCTTTTACCCACTCCCTCTCTTCTCTTTTTTTTCATTTTTTTTCTTTCTTTTTTCCCTTCTTGCTCTTCAACCTTCTCATCCTTCTGGTCCTGTACCAAAAAGGACTCATCAAAACCCTGGTCCAGAGGCATGTCAACATAAAGAGCAAGAGGAAGTGAAAGGAAAATTAGGGCAAGGAAACAGATAAAAGAAAACAGTCATGAGAAAGAATCAGCAGAAAAATCCTAGCAACATGAAAAACCAGTTCAGAGCAACCCCTCCAAGGGACTGTGAGGTAGCTACTGCAGAGGAATTCACCTATAAAGAAATGTTAGAAATGACAGACAGGGAATTTAGAATACATATGATGAAAACAATAAAGGAAATGATGGAAACAAGGAATGAAACTGCTGATTAAGTGGAAAATAACAAAAAAGAAATCCAAAAACAGAATCAAATAAGAGATGAACGATATGAAGAATATAGAAAGCATATAGTAGAGCTGAAGGAACTTAAGCAGTCAATTAGGGAACTTAAAGATGCAATAGAAAGTATCAACAGCAGATTAGACCATGCAGAAGAAATAATCTCAGAGGTAGAGGACAAAGCTCTTGAGATAGCTCAAATAGTTAAAGAGGCAGAAAAGAAGAGAGAGAAAGCAAAATGTTCACTGACAGAATTATGGGACTTTATGAAGCGTTCAAATATACGAGTGATAGGTATCCCAGAAGGGGAAGAAGAATGCACCAGGAGAATGGAAGCCATACTAGAGAATATTATAAATGAAAATTTCCCAAATATCACCAAAGATTCTGACACCCCGCTTTCAGAGGGATATCAGACCCCAGGTTGCCTCAACTCTAACAGAGCTTCTCCAAGACACATTGCCATGAACCAATCCAAAGTCAAGACAAAAGAAAAGATTCTTCAAGCTGCCAGGAGTAAGTGCCAGTTGACCTACAGGGGCAAATCCATCAGGGTGACTGCAGACTTCTCTAATGAAACTTTTGAAGCAAGAAGACAATGGTCATCTGCCTTTAATCTACTTAAACAGAACCATTTCCAGCTCAGAATTCTATATCCTATTAAGTTAAGCTTTAAAATTGATGGAGAAATAAAATCATTTACTAATATACAAACATAGAGGAAATTCACCACAACAAGACCAACTCTACAAGCCATCTTATGGCTTCAACCTGTTCTACACATTGACCATCACAATAGATCAACAGCAAAGTAAGAACTCAGCAATTAAAGGACAGAACCTAACTTCCACAATGATGCAAAAGATAAAACTAAGCAATGGACTCTCACAAAATAAGATGAATAAAACACTACCACACATATTAATTATCTCAATAAAAGTTAATGGCTTGAATTCCCCACTGAAGAGGCATAGATTGGCTGACTGGATTAAAAAACACAAGCCATCCATTTGCTGTCTGCAGGAAACACACCTAGCTTCAAAAGACAAATTAAAAGTCTGAGTTAAGGGTTGGAAGACAATTTTTCAGGCAAACGGAATTCAGAAGAAAAGAGGAGTTGCAATCATATTTTCAGATACTTGTGGATTTAAAGCAACTAAAGTAAAAAACGACAAAGATGGTCACTTTATATTGGTCAAGGAAAAAGTACCAGAAGACGTTTTGATTCTAAATATTTATGCACCCAATTTAAATGCTCCCAGATTCTTGAAACAGACCTTACTCAGTCTGAGCAATATGATATCGTATAATATGATAATAATAGGGGACTTTAACACTCCTCTTACAGAGGATAGATCCTCTAAACAGAAATTAAACAAAGATATAAGGGACTTAAATGAGACTCTAGAACAACTGTGCTTGATAGATGTGTATAGAACACTCCATCCCAAAGATAAAGAATATACATTCTTCTCATCACCCCATGGAACATTCTCCAAAATTGATCACATCCTAGGACACAAAACAAACCTCAACAGAATCAAAAGAATTGAAATTTTACCTTGTATCTTCTCAGACCATAAGGCACTAAAGGTGGAACTCAACTCCAACAAAAACATTCAACCCCACACAAAGGCATGGAAATTAAACAATCTCCTGTTGAATGACAGATGGGTGCAGGAAAAAATAAAACAGGAAATCATTAACTTCCTTGAGATAACAATAATGAGACACAAGCTACCAAAACCTGTGGGATAGAGCAAAAGCAGTTTTGAGAGGAAAAATTATTGCTTTAGATGCCTACATTTGAAAAACAGAAAGAGAGCATCAACAAACTCACAAGCCATCTTATGGAATTGGAAAAAGAAGAACAATCTAAGCCTAAACCCAGTAGAAAAAAAGAAATATCCAAAATTAAATCAGAGATCAACAAAATTGAAAACAAAAGAATCATTCAGAAAATTAATGAAACAAGGAGTTGGCTTTTTGAAAAAATAAGTAAAATAGATAAACCTTTGGCCAGACTAACTAGAAATAGAAAAGTAAAATCTCTAGTAACCTCAATCAGAAATGATAAAGGGAGAAATAACAGCTGATCCCACAGATATACAAAAGATCATCTCTGAATACTACCAGAAACTCTATGCCCAGAAATTTGACAATGTGAAGGAAATGGATCTCAATATTTGGAATCACACCCTCTCCCTAGACTTAGCCAGGAAGAAATAGAGCTTCTGTACAGAACAATTTCATGCACTGAGATTAAAGAAACAATAAAAAAGCTTCCAACAACAACAACAACAAAATGCCCTGGTCCAGATGGCTTCACACCAGAATTCTATCAAATCTTCAAGGAAGAGCTTATTCCCCTACTGCAGAAATTATCCCAAAAAATTGAGGAGGAAGGAATCTTCCCCAACACATTCTATGAAGCAAACATCACCCTGATACCAAAACCAGGAAAAGACCCAAGTAAAAAGGAGAATTTCAGACCAATTTCATTAATGAATATAGAGGCACAAATTCTCAACAAAATCCTAGCCAATAGATTACAGCTTATCATCAAAAAAGTGATACATCATGATCAAGTAGGCTTCATCCCAGGGATGCAAGGCTGGTTTAACATACGCAAGTCCATAAACGTTTTCCACCATATTAACAGAAGCAAAAAAAGGCCATATGATTCTCTCAATAGATGCAACAAAAGCATTTGATAAAATCTAGCATCCTTTTCTAATTAGAACACTGAAGAGTATAGGCATAGGTGGCACATTTCTGAAACTGATTGAAGCTATCTATGACAAACCCACAGCTAATATTTTATTGAATGGAGTAAAACTGAAAGCTTTTCCTCTTAGAACTGGAACCAGACCAGGTTGTCCTCTGTCACCATTACTTTTCAACATAGTGCTGGAAGTTCTAGCCAATACAATTAGGCAAGACAAGGAAATAAAGGGAATCCAAATGGGAGCAGAGGAGGTCAAACTCTCCCTCTTTGCTGACGACATGATCTTATACTTAGAGAACCCCAAATACTCAACCACCCCTAGAAGTCATCAAAAAATACAGTAATGTCTCAGGATATAAAACCAATGTCCACAAATCAGTTGCCTTTGTATACGCCAATAACAGTCTAGATGAGAGGCTAATTAAGGACACAACTCCCTTCACCATAGCTTCAATGAAAATGAAATACCTAGGAGTATACCTAAGAAAGGAGGTGAAGGACCTCCATAAAGAAAATTATGAAAGCCTAAGAAAGGAAATAGCAGAGGATATTAACAAATGGAAGAACATACTCATGGCTTGGAAGAATCAATATTGTTAAAATGTCTATACTTCCCAAAGCAATCTACCTATTCAATGCCATTCCTGTTAAAATACCAACATTGTACTTTCAAGATTTGGAAAAAATGATTCTGCATTTTGTACGGAACCAGAAAAAACCCCGTATAGCTAAGGCAGTTCTTGATAATAAAAATAAAGCTGGGGGCATCACCATACCAGATTTTAGGCTGTACTACAAAGCCATAGTGCTCAAGACATCATGGTACTGGCGCAAAAATAGAGACATAGACATTTGGAATCGAATAGAAAACCAAGAAATGAAACTAACATCTTATAACCACCTAATCTTCGATAAACCTAACAAGATCATACCTTGGGGGAATGACTCCCTATTCAATAAATGGTGCTGGGAGAACTGAATATCCACGTGTAAAAGACTGAAACTGGACCCACACCTTTCTCCACTCACAAAAATTGATTCAAGATAGATAAAGGACTTAAATTTAAGGCATGAAACAATAAAAATCCTCAAAGAAAGCATAGGAAAATCACTGGAAGATATTGGCCTGGGGAAAGACTTCATGAAGAAGACTGCCTTGGCCATTGCAACAACAACAAAAATAAACAAATGGGACTTCATTAAACTGAAAAGCTTCTGTACAGCTAACGAGACAACAACCAAAGCAAATAGACAACCTACACAATGGGAAAGGATATTTGCATATTTTGAATCAGACAAAAGCTTGATAACTAGAATCTATAGAAAACTCAAATAAATCTACATGAAAAAAGCCAACAATCCCATATATCAATAGGCAAGAGACATGAATAGAATCTTCTCTAAAGAAGATAGAGAAATGGCTTACAAACATATGAAAAAATGCTCATCATCCCTGTTTATTAGAGAAATGCAAATCAAAACCACCCTGAGATACCATCTAACACCAGTGAGAATGGCCCATGTTACAAAATCTCAAAACTGCAGATGCTGTCGTGAATGTGGAGAGAAGGGAACACTTTTACACTGCTGGTGGGACTGCAAACTAGTACAACCTTTTTGGAAGGAAGTATGGAGAACCCTCAAAGAACTCAAGCTAGACCTCCCATTTGATCCTGCAATCCCATTACTGGGCATCTACCCAGAAGGAAAAAAATCCTTTTATCATAAGGACACTTGCACTAGACTGTTTATCGCAGCTCAATTTACAATTGCCAAAATGTGGAAACAGCCTAAATGTCCACCAATCCAGGAATGGATTAACAAGCTGTGGTATATGTACACCATGGAATACTATTCAGCCATTTAAAAAATGGAGACTTTACATCCTTCGTATTAACCTGGATGGAAGTGGAAGACATTATTCTTAGTAAAGCATCACAAGAATGGAGAAGCATGAATCCTATGTATTTAATTTTGATATGAAGACAATTAAGGACACAGTGGGGGTGGGGGAGGGGAAAGCAGAGAGAGAAAGAAGGAGGGAGGGATGGAGAGAAGGAAGGAGGGAGAGGGGTGGGGCCTTGGTGTGTGCCACACCTTTTGGGCACAAGATGCGATTGTAAGAGGGACTTTATCTAACAAATGCAATCAGTATAACCTGGTTTCTTGTACCCTCAATGAATCCCCAACAATAATAATAAAAAAGATCTTAAAAAAAAATAAAAAACAGAAAAAAATATGAGGAAGAAATAAAGATGTTTCCAGAGAAACAGAGGCCAAGGGCATTCACCACCACTAGACCTCCTTTATAAAACATGCTAAAGGGAGTCCTTCTGGTTGTAACAAGAGGACATTAAACAGCAACCTTTCTCGTATAGGTAAATATAGAGTCAAATACAGAATACTATATTACTGTAATGGTGGTACATAAGTCATTTTTAATTCTAGTATAAAATTTTAAAGATGAAAGTATAAAATAACTATGAACTCATGTTAATGGATGCACATATAAATACACAGTCATCTCTACAAGATTTTTGTTCTAGGGGCTCCCAGGAATATCAACATCTATGGATACTCAGTCTTTTATTAAAACTGGTATAGTATCTGCATATAATACTAAATCATCTCTAGATTATTCATACATTAATATATTACTTAGTACTTTTACCTAATACAATGCAAATACTACATAAGTAAGTTGTTATACTGTATTGCTTTTAAATTTGTGTTTATTGTCGTATTACTCTTTTTATTGTTTTTAAAAAATATTTTGACTCACATCTGGTTGGATCTGTGGATATGGAACTTACAGATAATGGACTGAGTGTATTAATTTGTGTCATCAATAACATAAAATGGAGGGGATGTAAAAGAGTTGAGTTTTTGTGAGTGAAGTTATTAGCCTAAAATAAATTGTAATAACTATAATGTTTTATGTGAGCCCCATGGTAACCATAAAGGAAATACATGTGCTAGGTGCACAAAAGAAAATGAGAAAATAATCAAAGTATGTCTCTACAAAAAACCAACAAAAGCACCCAGGAAAGCAGCAATAGAGGAAAAAACAGTCAAAATAGCTATAAAACAGGCAGAAAACAATTGACAAAATAGAAATAGAAAGTGATTCCCAATCAATAATAATAATAATTATTATTATTATTTTTGAGACAGAGTCTTATTATGTGGCCCACAGTAGAGTACGTGGCATCACAGCTCATGGCAACCTCAAACTCTTGGGCTTAAGTGATTCTCTTGCTTCAGCCTCCCAAGTAACTGGGACTACAGGTGCCCACCACAACACCCAGCTATTTGTTGTTGTTGCAGTTGTCATTGTTGTTTTAGGTGGCCTGGGCCAGTTCAAACCTGCCAACCTGAGTGTATGTGGCTGGCGCCACCACAACACCCAGCTATTTGTTGTTGTTGCAGTTGTCATTGTTGTTTTAGGTGGCCTGGGCCAGTTCAAACCTGCCAACCTGAGTGTATGTGGCTGGCGCCATAACCATTGTGCAACACGTGCTGAGCCCCAATCAATAATTATCATTTAAATGTAAATGAATTAAATCTCCAAGCAAAAGAGAGAATTGAATTGATAAAGAAAAACAAGATCCAAGTTTATGCAGTCTATAGAGATTCATTTTAGTTTTAAGTATACACCTAGGCTGAAATGAAAGGATGGGAAAAGTATCATTTACACACAGAGTAACCCAAAAAGGCTGGGCTTGGGGGTTTACACCTGTAATCCTAGCACTCTGGGAAGCTGAGGGAGGTGGATCCCCAGAGGTCATGAGTTTGAGACCAGCCTGAGCAAGAGTGAGACCCTGTCTCTACTAAAAATAGAAAAACTACCTGGGCATTGCAGTGGATGCCTGTAGTCCCAGCTACTTAGGAGACTGAGGCAGGAAGATCAATTGAGCTCAGGAGTTTGAGGTTGCTGTGAGCTATGACACCACCACACTCTATGCAGGGCAACAGAATAAGAGTCTATCTCAGAAAACAAAAAACAAAAACAAAAACGACTAAGGTGGCCATACTTACATCCAACAAAATAGACTAAGATTTGAGCATGATGAAATAATTAAGTCTGAATGGACTTATAACTACTAAGGTGATTGAATCCATGATTGAATACCTCCTAATAAAGTAAAGCTCAGCATTACTGGAGAATTCTACAAACTTTTAAAGAAGAATTAATACTAATCCTTTCCTAGTTCTTCCAGAAAAATTGAAGAAAAGAGAACACTATGAAACTTATGAGGCCAAAATTATCCTGATACCAAAGCCAGATAAATATATCATAAGAAAAGAAAACTATACAGACCAGTATCTTTGATGAATATTGATGGAAAAATCTTCAACAAAATATGGGCAAACCAAATTCAACAGCACATGAAAAAGATTATACATCAAAACCATGTGGCTTTATCCCTGAGATGCAAGGACTGTTCAACATACAAAAATCAATTAATATAAAACCCCACATTAACAGAATGAAGTATAAAAATCACACGACGGGGTGGCACCTGTGGCTCAGTCGGTAAGGCACTGACCCCATATGCCGAGGGCGGCGGGTTCAAGCCTGGCCCCGGCTGAACTGCAACCAAAAAATAGCTGGGCGTTGTGGCCGGCGCCTGTAGTCCCAGCTACTCGGGAGGCTGAGGCAAGAGAATCGCTTAGGCCCAGGAGTTGGAGGTTGCTGTGAGCTGTGTGAGGTGACGGCACTCTACCTAGGGCCATAAAGTGAGACTCTGTCTCTACAAAAAATATATATATATAAAAATCACACGACGATCTCAATTAATGCAGAAAATGCATTTAACACAATTCAAGACTTTTTTCATAATAGTCAGTCATCTAGGAATAGAAGGAAATTACGTAAACATAATAAAGGCAATATATGAAAAGACTGAAGCTAATATTCTCAATTGTGAAATACTAAAAGCTTTCCTTTAAGATTAGGAACAAGGGCGGCACCTGTGGCTCAGTGGGTAGGGCGCCAGCCCCATATACCGAGGGTGACGGGTTCGAACCCGACCCTGGCCAGCTAAAACAGCAGTGGCAACTGCAACAAAAATAGCTGGGTGCCTGTAGTCCCAGGTACATGGGAGGCTGAGGCAAGAGAATCATCCTAGCCCAAGAGCTGGAGGTTGCTGTGAGCCGTGATGCCACAGCACTCTACTGACTGAAAGACAGAGGAAAAAAAATAAGGTTAGGAACAAGGCAAAAATACCTATTCCTACCAATTTTATCCAACATGGTAATAGAAAAAGAAAGAAAAGGCATACAAATTGGAGAGAAAGAAGTACAATTATCTCTGCTCACAGATGATCTGTTATATATGTAGAAACCTTAAAAATTCCACAAGAAAGCCTGTTAGAACTCATAAACAAATTCCAAAAAGTTACAGGATACAAAATCAACACACACAAATAAGTTGTATTTCTATACACTACAAATAAACAATTCAAAAAGAAAATTAAGAAAATAATTTTATTTATAATAGCATCAAAAGGAATGAAATGCTTAGAAATAAACCTAACCACAGAGGTGAAATGCTTGTACACTGAAAACTGTAAAACATGTCTGAAAGAAACTAAAGAAGGCAAATAAATACATACCTCATGTTTACAGACTGAAAGAGTTCATATTATTAAAATGTCCATACTGCACAAACTGATCTACAGATTCAATTAATTTCCTATGTAAATCTCAGCAGCACTTTTTTCAGAAATAGAAAAAATAATCCTGAAATTCATATGGAATCTCAAAAAGCCCTAAGTAGGCAAAAAAAAAAAAAAAAAAAAAAAAAAAATCCCAAGAAAGAAGAAGAAAGCTGAAGGCCTCATACTTACTGATTTCAAAATACATTACGAAGTTAAGTGATCAAAACAGTATGGTACTGACATAATCACAAACAAGTATAGACAATTGTAACAGAATAGAGAGCCCAGAAATATGCCCATTATATAAATGGTTGAGTGATTACTGTCAAGTATACCAAGACTGCACAATGGGAAAAGGATGCTCTCTTCAACAAATTTTGTTGGGAAAACTGGATATTTACATACAAAAGACAGAAGTTAGATCCTGATTTTATAGCACATACAAAAATTAACTCAAAATGAATTAAGACCTAAAGGTAAGACTGTTTAAACCTCCTAGAAGAAAACATCAAGGGAAAGCTTCATGCCATTGGATTTGGCAGTAGTTTCATGAATATGACAACAAAGCTCATGCAACAAAAGCAAAAACAGACAAATGAAACTACTTCAAACTTTAAAACGTATGTACAACAAGGGAAACAATCAACAGAGTGAGAAGACAACCTTTAGAATGGGAGAAAATATTTACAAACCATACGTCTGAAAAGGGATGGGGTTAATATCCAGAATATATAAAGAACTCCCACAACTCAATAACAAAACCCCTCCCTCAAAAATGTAACTAAAAAATGGCAAAGGACCTGAAGAGACATTTCTTCAAAGAAGGTAACAGCCTATAGTGGATATAGGGAGAGGATGGGGGGCTCTGGGGACTTGTTAGCACAACAATGTGCATGTGGTTGACAACATTGTAACACGCACTTGGAAATTGTTCCTAGGGTGAATTTTCTGTTATATGAATGTGGAGGGTTTTTCTTTTTCTTTTTTTTTTTTTTGTTTGTTTGTTTTTTTTTGCCACAGTTAAAAAGTAACCAGCAAGCATATAAAGAGATATGTGTACTCAACGTTGTTAATTATCAGGGAAATACAAATCAAAACTACAATCAAATATAACCTCACATCCATTATCAAAAGCCAAAACAAAACAGAAAATAAAAAGTGTTGATGAGGATGGGGAGAAATTGTAACCCTCATGCACTCTTTGTGGGGATTTAAAATTGTGCAGCCACTGTGGAAAACAGTATGGAGTTTCCTCAAATAATTAAAAAGGGAATTACCATATGATCCAGTGATCCCATTTCTGGGTATATGACCAAAAGAATTAAAGGCAGGGACTCAGAGAGATATTTGCACACCCAGCTCATTGCAGGACTATTCACAATAGCCAAGAGGTGGAAGCAACATAAACATCCATTGGCAGATGAATAGATAAAGAAACCACAGTACATATACACAATGGAACGTTATTCAGCGATTGAAAAAAGGAAATCCTGTCACAAACTACAACATGAATGAATTTTGAGGACATTATGTTTAAATAAAATAAGCTAGGCCAGGCGCGGTGGTTCACGCCTGTAATCCTAGCACTCTAGGAAGCCGAGGTGGGTGGATTGCCAGAGCTCACAGATTGGAGACCAGCCTGAGCCAGGACGAGACCTTGTCTCTGAAAAATAGCCAGGTGTCGTGGTGGGCACCTGTAGTCCCAGCTACTTGGGAGGCTGAGGCAAGAGAATTGCTTGAGTCCAAGAGTTGAAGGTTGCTGTGAGCTATGACGCCATGGCACTCCACAGAGGGTGGCAAACTGAGACTCTGTCTCAAAAAAATAAATAAATGAATAAATAAATAAATAAATAAGCTAGACATGAAAAGAAAACTACTGCATGATTCCACTTGCATGATTCCACTTACGTACATCTAACATAGTCATAGAAACAGAGTGAGAAGTGAGGTGTTGCCCAGTGCGTGTAGGGGCAAGATGGGGGCTCTGGGGACTTGTTGCACAACAATGTGTATGTGGGTGACAATACCGTAAAGTACATTTGGAAATTGTTGGTAGGGTGAATTTTTTGTTGTGTATATGTTGGTTTTTTTTTTTTTTTGCTACAATTAAAAAAATAATAATCCAATGCAGGTTGGGGTGGCCAATGAGTGAGTTGAGTACAGATGTTTAGCTTTGTATAGATAATCTATAACTGAAGCTGAATGATGGGGACTCTTCGTATTACTCTTTTTACTTTTATATTAATATATATTTTATATTTCCATAATAAAAATAACATTTTTCAAAAAAGAAAAGAAATAGTCTCCTACAAATATTCTTCTTCCCACAGTCAGCAGAACAGATGTCTTGCCAGTTTGTTTTATTTTTTTAAATAGCATTTGCAGGTCCGACTTTATGAATTACTGGCCTGGGAAAAGTGTAGCCTGTTTACTAGTTCTTTCTATTAATAGGCAAGGATATGCCCTCTTAACACCTACGGTCCCAAACCTAAAGTGATGGATGAATGAGGGGCCATAGACGCCCCCTCTGGGTAGTTCAGAGACCACCAGTTTCCTCCCACAGCCTCATGACTTGTCTGTCCACCCACAGCCCAGCCTCAGCTCAAATACCAAATGGAAACTGACCATCACACTTGAGCTTGCCAAAGTCGCATATCTATTGAGAATTAGCCAGGGTATAATAGAAACATTTCCTTTTACAATTTGTCCTGGTACAGATTTCCCTGTTCATTTCTCCTCTCCAGAATTTGAAAGTTAACTCCTATAAGATGTGAAAAAATCATTCCTTTTACTAAAGGTTGTATCACATGCTAACATGCAAGGTAGCTTTTTAACAACCTGCTCATGATAAGACCTGGAAACTCAACTATTCATTTGTGTCTTTAGAAAGAGGAAAGCAGAACTGATATAATAATTCAGGTGTTGCTTTACTTTTTGTGGATAAAATGAAAAAGCAAAGAAAATCAAAATGCCAAACTGTAACCTTGGGTATTGTTGTAGCATTCGGGCTATGACAAGGGATAGTTCAATATTCCACATCCAGTGTCACATATATTTTCAAGCTTTTACTACCAGATTAAAAGGGTTACATTTTTTCTTTCTAGAATAGAGATTACCATAGATTTTTTTTTTTGAGTACATTAGTTTCTCTCTGCTGTCTTTTCTACCCCAAGTGACCCCTCCCCCTCCACGTGGAACGATCTCTCAGGAAGTTTGGGTAAATTTGGGGATAATGTTCAGATACAGGAAGAGAAAGGAGTGATGGGATCGGAAGGAGCACCTCCACAGAGGGGGGCCCTGCACTTCCTGTCTGTGCCCCTTCCCTGTCCCTGTTCATGGGCCTTTCCCCAACCTGGAGTTTGAAATACCACATTCTTCAGTGGATTTAAAGACAAAATAATTCACGGACTATTTTTCCCTTGAGCAGTTTGCGAACCCTCTAGTAGTTATCTAGTGATGTGTCAGAACACATCCCACTGCCGAGTGGTTTTCACCTCTGTGCAGGTTTAACTTACATTTACTCTTAGTTAGATGTTGCATGGTTTCAACTTATATCAGGCCATTTGGCCAGGGAGAAAAGCACCAGGAACACTGATGTTGCAAAATAGTTAATAAGAAGGAGCATAAAACAGTAATAAGTCTGCAAATTTCTCTTACACCTGTTTGCAGTGTGTCTTGTAGTGCACCCATTGGCATCACTAGGACTTTAAAATTCCATGTGGAAAAGATAAAATACATTCAGTGCCACTTGTTACTTATTAGGAATTGAAAGTGTAAAACTATCTGCTAGGTGTGTCCAACCTGCAACTTGTGGGCCGCATGCAGATTATTTGAAGACTGTTTTGCTTATCTGTGGTGTTGGACATTGTGAAAATTATGCATGGACCTTTTGGGTTTTTTGCTCATCAGCTTTTGTTAGTGTTTGTAGATTTAACATGTGGCCCAAGACGATTCTTTTTCTTGCAATGTGTGGCAGAAAAGAAAAAAAGGTTGGACACCCCTGAACACCTCCATGTGTTATTTGCAAAGTTTTTACAAATATCAGTGCGAGATTCTCTCCTTTAGCATTGAGGAGAAAACAAAACTTATAAAAATAAATCAGTTTTTTTTTTAAGGGCAACATACAAGATTTCCAAATATCAGGCTATGAAATAGTTTTCTAGTACTGCACACAGAAATGTGCAGTTATTATCACAACATGTAAAATATCTTTTATATTTTCTGTGTATTATAATTATATTATATATTTATTATATATGTGTTGATACATATTCAGTTTTTAATGATAAGACAATATATCATTTTAAAACAAATTGGTCAACAATTAGCTTCTCCAGAATTATTATTTGAAGTGAATGAAACATCCTTTATCATTTATCTTGGTATAATTAAAGTGAATAGATAATAATTTAAAGATTATTAAATATGAACTCTAAGATATAATTTGAATAACATTCACAAATTTTTAAACACAATTTTATCATAAAACAGTAGAGCTCTTTGAAAAAATTCCTAAGAGGATATAAGGAATTATGTATTACTATTAAAGGAATTTGTAATAAAAAAAGAAAAGGTAAGAACCACTGTTTTTCAGATCACCACTGAGTGTGCCCTCTTTGAAAGTCTTCTCACCACACCCTTAGAGGTTTTTCCTTTGGGTCTGAAGATCTCTGAGGGCAGCTGGTGCTCCTTAGCCCTAATCTGCTGATTGTGGGAGAATTTACAGCTGCTCCCTGGAGCCAGCTTTCTGGACTTCTCCACTCTCCAGGAATGCAGAGCAGAAAACCTGTCCTCCCCAGAGATCCCAGCTAGGCTGTGTAGTGCACCTGGGAGGCTCTGGTGCTGTGCTTGGCTTTGCAGGGAGCATGCGCTGCACCCTGATGAGCTCAAAGGTCAAGCCAGGCCAGCAGGTTGCAAACTGGAATCAAGAATGACTTTTTCTGTTGGTTAAAGATAATTAGCAAAATGAGTAGGGGTAACATTTTAAAATGAACAAAGTGACATTAGAGAGAAAAAAAAATCAGGAGAGATCCAGGTAAAGTCTGTAGTGCTCATTTTAAATTCTTAATTGTAACAAATGTACCGCAGATGCTTGCGTTTAGGGGACGGTGAGTGAAGAGTATACAGAGCTTCTCTGTACTGCCTTTCTGTAAATGTAAAATTATTTTAAAATAAAAAGTACAGGGCGGTGCCTGTGGCTCAAAGGCCCCATATGCCAGAGGTGGTGGGTTCAAGCCCGGCCCCGGCCAAAAACTGCAAAAAAAAAAAAAAAAGAAAAGTACAATTGCTTCTAGGCCTTTTGGCTAGGGTCAAGTGTAAAATAAAAAGTAAATATATATATATCATATATCTTATATATATATATATAAAACCTTGCTTTCACAAGGAGTGTTAGAAGAGTCAGGTGGAGAGATGTTGGTGTCACATGGAAAGAGTCTGTGCCTGAGAAATATCTGGTGAAGATGAGCAGCTTCCGTGCTGCGCACTCTCTCCCGGAGACCAGTGTGAGCTCCTGTCTTGGTCTGTTTGCACCTGGAGCTGCGGGGGCAGCGCCCTGCCCCATCTCTTTTATGTCCTAATAATGCCGCCTTTCCGGCCACCCATTGAATGGAGTCCCTACTGCATTTCACACTTGGATTAACTCAATCATGCAAATTATATCAAGCCTAAAAGAAATCAGGCTGTGGGCAAATAACAAATGTTAATAAAAATTGAAAATCCAGCTCCCAGCCGTGATGGTCCTTCACGACACTGCCGCCTGGCCCCTGTCCTTAGATTGCCCGGCCTCTGGCTGAGTGAGGAAGAGAGAGGTAAGCAGGTTTGAGTTACAACAGGAATAAAAGCCACAGGGTTCATTAGATGTCCAAATATAAATTCACCTCTTTGGGTGAAATGTTTTGGTTCTGACAGATGAGCAGGATAAGATTTCCCATGCAGAACATTCTTTCTTGTATTTTGTTTGTCCTTACCGCGCAGATTTTTCCAGCAGATTCTTTGCAGGTCTCCTAACATTCTTTCTTGTATTCACACCACAGCATCCTGACCCCAGCCTCAGCTCTGCTGCTCTCTCCACTTGGTAGACCCTCTTGTCACACATGTCCAGCTCCTCCCTGTCTTCCAGGGCCAGTTAAAACAAAATCTCTGCAGATTTCTCTCCTGACTGGTCTCAAGAGAAGTGCTCCCTCCTGCTCTGAATTATGTCCTGTTTTGCTGGATTTTCATATTGCCTGCCACCCACGGGGCTTATTTATGAATACACAACCCCAGGCTGCCTGGGTGTCTCCCACCCCTTCTGACCTCACAGTTTATATCCACCATGGTAGATGCTTGGTAATTATTTTTAGAAGGATTTACATGGAGTTTAGGTTGTAGATGAAGAAAAGACCAAAGTAGTAAAGGTTATGAGAGCATTTATCTCATACTTGCTTCACACCCAGATGATTTGGTTTCGATTCTCCATTGGTAGAGAATTTTAGGCAATGGAAGGGACCCACTGGGTGTATTTTTAAACCAAATTTGAAAAAGCCCGGGAATACACAAGGAGGACCTGAAGGCATGACTCCAGCTAATCCTTACTCCTGGGGGCCAAAGCCAAATGGGTAGCAGGTGCTTAGTGTGATTCCTGCCCCCTCCTGAAAGCTCAGTCAGCTCAGTGCTGGTCTCCCTTCGGGGCCTCACTGACTTTGCTTTAAAGCAAATGGACTTGAGATTGGCACAGAGAATTTCCTGTATCCACCAACGTGGATTCGATTTAAGTTTATTGAGTGCAGAAACCATGTTCAAAACTTCTCTGTATATTCACAGCACATAGCTCAGAACAGAGTTCAAAAGGTACCAGTTCAATCATTGCCCCACCAGTGGAATAAGTTGACCCAGCAGGACCCTTCTCCAATGTCCCTCTCTCTCTGCCACCTGACACACAGGTTGAGAATACTGTGTGAAGAGGTCACAACCGCCAGCCAGCAGTGCCCTCCAAAATGGACAGGGTGGGGGTGATGCTGTTACTATTGGCAATGTCCAGAACAGCGGCTACCGAGCGCTGCCTGTAGGCCCCGTGCTGTGTTTAAGTGATTCCTGTGTGTTATCTCATTTCATCCTTAAGAATCCTCTAAGGCACGTGCTAAATTTGAGTTGCTAAGCACCTTTACCTATAAGAAACTTGAGGCTTTGGGAGATTCAGAAATATGGGTCTCAGAGCCCAAGCCCTGAATCAGCAGGAGAAACAGCCTTTCTCCTGTCCTGTGGCCTTGCTGGAGGACTGTGACTGTGTGGCAGGCACAATGTGGAGGCTTTGAAACACAAAGGGTCATTGTTCCCAGCAGAGGGACTGGAATACTGCTGTCCTGTCTTCTGGGTTGATATAAACAGTTTGGGTTGACCAAGGTCTTATCTCCATCTCCGGCCCAGGAGGCCGGAGATCATTTCACAGAGGGCTGCACTTCAGTGACCACAAGCACATGGAAAGGGTCTGGGAAGGTTCCCCTGAAGATCTGTCTCTAAGAGCTGCACTTTCTGTGAGGGAGCCTCAGCATCCAGCTTTCCTCCACACTCCCCCTTTCCTTCCTGCTTCTCCTGAAGAAAGCCCTATGCCAAAATTTGGCAATAAAATTATTAACTGTCATCATTGTTATCTTAAACCAACTCACTTATATGTAATGACCACTAGCGTGGATGGGTTCAAGAGAACCTCGTAGTCTATCTCTCTTTTGAAGTGACTGGCATCTCTTTTTCCATTCAAAATTAGAGAAAATATCAAAGCTCAGCAGTGATCTTACTTCTAGGGGCTTGTTGGAACTCCAAGCACACACCCCTGACAGATACAACAGGGACTAATGAGCCATGACCAGAAGTTTGATTTTTCTGTCAGGTGCTGCCATCCGTTTTTAATAAACAGGAGAACAACATAAACCCCATTGCCAGCTCTCCACGGCTGAAACCGAGCCGGTTGCTCCTGGTACCATGCGCGTTGAGCTGAGTTATGATCCTAAGTGCCTGACAAATGCTTTTACAAGCTCCTTTGGTCTGCTACTCTGGTGACTGGCTTTGCTCCCCACGTTCCTTTTTTTTTTTCAAACCTCTATTCAACGTGGGCAGCTCAGCGCTTTGCCAAGGGAAAACCGTCAAAGGTAATATCACATTTACAACTAAATGGCTTCAGTTCAGTGTCACGGGTGCACTATCTGTGGTGTAAAACTGCCAAAATACCCACTGTTTTCCCTTTAAGCCATGCTGTGTGCTCTTTTACAGAAAGCTGACTCCTGTGAGGACGGGAATTGGAGCCAAGGTGCAGTGAGAACTCGCAGATGGTGAGAGCCAGGTACAGTAACAGAGCAGCGCCTGACATCACGGTGCCCTTCTTCTGTTTTGATGAAGCTGTATTTCATTTCAATGAAATATCCTTAACAAAAATACTGGTTTCATTCGTGATTACTGAAAAATTGCCTTGCTCAAAAGAAAAAAGAGATATTTATATGGATGGTAGAAAAAATTAGGAAAAAGAATATACTTCTTTATTTCTTGTCTCTTTTTTAACTTTTCCTTTTTGATCTGGTAAAACAAAGTAGGGTTTATGTGGGACTTTCTGTTTTCTTTAGTCCCTGAGATAGTTGCTCAGAAAGACTGGCTGCCTTAAACCAAGCTGACCACAGGATGTCCCCAGTGTTCCATGAAAATTGTATTGAAAGGGCATTTACCTGGTAATGCAAAACTTGTTTCTTAAAGAAGGAAGGTCAGAGCACATAGATGCGGTTACATCTACAATTTGAAACAAAATCTGGTTTCACAGAGGCAGGCTTGGCGTCATTACGTAAAGCCAAAGCAGGTCTGAACCGAGGTTGTCCTTGAAGAAGAGTGTGCCACCTACGAGGAAAGCCACTAAACTTAACAGCCCAGAGCTGCTATTTAATTGCCCCTGAAGAGAAGTCACCCTGAGGTGGAGTTAATAACCAATACTAGATCTTTTTTTTTCTTCATTTTAATTTTCTTTGAAAGCTTCGTGCTCAAGCAACGTGGTGATCACTATCTAATGAAATTATATGCTGCTCAAATCCTTCCTTGGGCTGACATATTTGGCAAATCCCAAAATGAGAGCCTAAAAGAGCCCCAAAGAGAAGCGTTTGATAGAAACATGAATATGCATCTAAACGGATTGAGTTAAGGCATTTAAATATAGAATTTAGTTCACTACTTAACCCAGTCCTCTCTGGCACAAAAACAAGCGTGTCATAGCCATGGTGTAAAAAGGCAGCTATGGACAAGGTGTTTAAGGGACAATGCCCAAAGAAGACTGTGGGGAAGGGAAGATCCACCAGTCACTGAACTCCAGGCCCACAAAGTGTGGGACTGTGTGAAACACTCTTGACTCCTCACCAACTGATAGGCTGCTAAATTCAGGGCTGGGTGAAGTCTGCCGAGGACCAAGGCAGCTTTGGCAGCTTCCTCCCCAGTCTGGGTGAATCTGGGTCCAAGCAGATTTCTGTTGCTTATGCTACCAAAGCTCTGTAAGTTGTCAACAAGTATATCGCATTTGTCAACTCCTCTGATGTTACAGTAGTCCCCACCTTTGCTTGATTTTAACTCATCTACAGACTATAAGAGCCGTGTCTTTACTGGGTGCAGAAAGCTTCATCTCAGGGAGAGTATTTCAAGGATCTGGATGGAGCCTGTTTTCCTAAGTTTCTCTTTTTATTTTTTTAATGTGTAATTGACACAATAATTGTACATATTTATGGGGTACAGTGTGATGTTTTAATGCATGTAGACATTGTATAATGATCAAGGCAGAACAATTACCATATCTATCGCTTTAAACATTTATCATTTCTTTGTAGTGATAACATTCAAAATTTTATCTTCTGGTTATCTTGAAATATACACTGCACTGCTCTTTTCTTTAGTCACCTATGGTGTAATAGAAACCCAGAGCTTATTCTTCCTGCCCAACTGTAACTTTTTACCCATTTACTAACCTTTATCCTTCTACCTCCCCTCTACCTTCCCCAGCCTCTACTCTTTACTTCTATGCAACCAACCTTTTCAGATAGGCAGTGTCTGTCTGTTCCCGGCTTATTTCACTTAGCGATGTCCTCCAGGTTCATCCGTCTTCTTGTTTATATACCTATGTATATAAATCCGAGCTTCTGTTATTTTTATATACTGAACTCAAGCCATGCTTTTACTGATACGGAGGCTGTCATGGGTGGAATTGTGTCCTCCCCGCCAAATTCAGATGCTGAATTTCTAGCCCAAGTCCTTTAGAATGTGACTGTGTTTGGAGATAGGATCTTTAAAGGGATAATTAAGGTTAAATGAAGTCATTGGTGTGGGCCCTAATCCAGTCTGACTGGTGTCCAAATAAGAAGTGGAGATGAGGACACAGACACACAGAGGGAAGACCCTGGGAGGACACAGGGAGAAGGCAGCCACCTACAAGCCAAGGAAAGAGGCCCCAGAAGGAACCAGCCCTGCCCACACCTTGACCTCTGCCTTCCAGCCTCCAGAACTGTGAGGAAATACATTTCTGTGTTTAAGCCTCCCAGGGATACTTTGTCATGGCTGCCCTAGCAAACTAATATGGAGGCCAAACAAACTCAGCCTGGTAATACCAGTTATGTAATATTAGTTATTAGCTCTTTGATGACACAGCTCATATCTCAATCATAATGGCTGACACCAACTGAAAACTTGGTAAGCGCTGCATATTCTACCAAGAGATTGACATCATCCTTTTACATGGTTATTAAAGCAACCTTCCTTTCAGAGGCCGAAATCCCCCACTTTTCAGATGAGAAAACAGGGGAAGATCAGCCCCATCAGCCCTCAGGGCTCACTCGTGACCTCTAGTGCACCGTCTTTCAAACCCAGGGATGGAGGATCACAAAAAGGTAGAAAAGAGGGTGTGCCATTTCCTTCATGTTCCTCTGTTTTATCCTCTAATTACTGACACATTTTAACCTCTTGTGGGTAAATCTTGATCAGAATACATCTGCCCCAGGAAATACTTTGGTTATCTCAAGTTACGGTTGAAGTCCTGATACCGCCAATTGCCTGTAGACTGTATTAAAGAGGTCAGGATGGAGAGGAGTGAACAGGACCCAGTGAGCGTCTAGTGGCAGAGTCAGTGACTGTGCACGAACCTGGACATTGGTGAATTTGTGATTCAGGTGGAATTGGAGACTTGTGGAGCTGTAGCGGCCTTGTAAATCTTCTGGTCCACGTAATTAATTCCTGGCTCTTTTTCACCCCTTATCATAGTCTGCACAGATGTAGAGGGCCTCTGTGTGTGAGACTGGGTCTCCCCTCCACCCTACTGAAATGCGGTTCCCCACAGACGCAGTATATCCTGAGAAGCGCCATGACCTCCTCCTTCAGCAGCAGTGCACATGGAGGAGGGGAGCACTGCACTGCTCTGGAGTGGGAGGTGAGCCTGAAGACACTAAATCCTTATGACAACCTTGTGAGATAAGAAAGATGATTATCACCATTTTATAGATGAGTCAACTGAGGCACTGAGAGGTTAGGTAACTGCCTTGAGGTCAGCTCCCTCACCGACCCAGGCCACTAGGAGCTTTGCAAGAAAATGAGGGTATTAGCTTGACACCAAACTTGGAATCAAAAAATAAAATACAACAGCTAGACATTCACTGACTTAAGACTAGAAAAGACATGTTGACCTTCTGGGTTTGAAATTGTTTAATAACTGGAAACCAATTTCAATTTCAAATTTAAGTTTGGCGCAATTTTAAGGGGTCAGTCAAGAAGAAATACAAAACCTTATTTTTAAAGCACAGGCGCTGCATTTTCAAGGCAATGCCGTCCATCTGAAGTGGAGGGGGACAGATACAAAGGAGGTGCACTTTAAACTTTTATAACTCATGT
Source organism: Nycticebus coucang (assembly GCF_027406575.1). NCBI lineage: Eukaryota > Metazoa > Chordata > Mammalia > Primates > Lorisidae > Nycticebus > Nycticebus coucang. The sequence goes on along the minus strand of NC_069783.1, from coordinate 99,459,554 downwards.
GGGTATCAAGTAAAATATAAAGAACTGATAATTGTAGAGTATTCAAAACATCCCTTTACAAGGATTAGGGAAAATATTGACCTGAATTATGTGAAAATCTTTTTCGAAATGTCAAACTACAATCTCAGAGAATATGAGTGAGCCCCGTCTTCTTTATAATAATTAGTAATAAACAAAAAGTAAATACAATTTGTTGTTTAAAGAGCATTCCTCTGTTCTTTGGCCACTGGGGCCTTCATTTCCTTTAATGAATCTGTTCACTGCTGTTGCAACCATCTCCTTGGCCATGCTTTGGGAACCCTAGATTGCTTGGTGTGCAAAAGAACAGTCCAAACGGTTTGATACCGGATGAGTGCTTGCACGGAGATGGGTCTGCACACAGCTGTGTCTGGAAATGTTCTTCCTCCTACACTGTGTGCGATGAGAGACGTGATCGGCTTTAGGTGGCTTCTGTCTATTTTTAGCATCTATAGTGTCTCAGTTTCCATGGTGGATTCACCAACTCAGAAAGGCAAACACTTTATAAAAATCACAAAGCACGAGGCAGGTATCCCACTCCGGGTTGGGCTACTTTTTGCAGTTACCTGCTGCTGTGAGGGTGTGCACTTCTGTAACTGGGTATTTCAATCTAGAAACTTGCTTGATTTCTGCCCTCGCATCAGGGCTTTCTCGGCCGTCCCCCTGCTGGGGCTGGGGTGGGTGTGGGGTGGAGGATGAGTTAGGGACAGCAGGGACCAGTGCCCACCTTTGATGCCTTTTCCAGCACCGTGCCCTGACTAATGAGCAGTGGCCACTAATGAAGAGCGAGGCTGGGTCTCTCCTTTTCCAGAGACTGAGCCCATTACCCTCGGGGTCCCCACTAGCCTGCGGGCACCCAACCTGCCTCCCGAACAGATCACTTCCGGCTTGCGATGCTGCACCCAGCCCCCTGCCCGTGGCCGTGAATAACCTTGCTTTTGTGTGTATTTATTTTATTTTGAATTTCTCTACCCTGCGTCTTTCCACCTCCAAACCCCACCCCCGCTTGCCGGCCCCATGTGGTGATGTTGCTTGAAATGTTAGATTCTTTCTTCCTCTATTCCCCTCCCTCCAATTCTGGAAGCATTTTGTTTCTGTAGTGCCTTGTGAAGCTGGTGCTGAGTCCAGATCCTTGGGGCTTTAAAGTTGAATTAATAATTAAACAGGAAGGGAGCAGTACTTTCAGCAGGCGCCAAGTAACTATACTTAAACTGCAACCTGGCACTGCTTTTCCCACCCTTGTGCTGTGGTTTGCTGAAGGCAACTGGAGATTTTGATTCTAGTTTTAATCAAGCATTTCTGTAAGTTTTCAGGCAGTTAAGGTTTGGCAGCAAAGGGCTGGGAAGTCAGTCTTCATCACCTCTGACCAGTTTGGCCAACAGAAAAAAAAATTTTTTTTTTCTAATTGGAACTGTCTTCCCAGTTCATAAATCAGTCTACAATCGTCCACTTTCAGCTGTTGGCCTTTCCTGAGAACATGGTGGGCTTTTCTCTCAAATAAATGTATATTTTGTATTGATTAGTTCCCAGTTGTAGAGAACGGTGCTTTTCACATAAAACTGGCAGAATGTTGACATTGTTGCTTTGCGATTGTTAGAATCATTGCTTTCATATAGGGGCTTCGCTGAAGATATCAAACCTCCTATTAAATGTATACATGTAGACACACCCACAGAATGTCTTCCTTTTCTGAGTCTGGGCATTGATACTTTTTAGAAATTCACAACTCATTGGAGCCAATGGGCCAACTTGGCCCAGACACTGGGTGTGAGCATTCTTGCAGAGCTACGAGAATGAGATAGCGCCAGTGTTCTCTAGAGAAACCCAAGCCCTTAATATAGGTATCAAAATAATAGCTTTAAATGGTAGGAAGAAGACTTCTGGAGGCTGCCCCCATACCGGGCTCGCCAATTGATTTTCACCTGGCTCCTGGCAGTTGGTAGCTGGCCTTTCCCAGTCTCGGCTGACTGGCTTTCCACAGGACGCTGGGAGGAAGCCCGCTCAGCTCCAACGAGTCTCACCCTGTAGCTGAACAGCGGTGCAGGCTGTTGGGTGGGGAGAGGGGAGAAGCTGGGTACAGCTGGGTGTGTGGGCAGGAGTGTGAAGCAGCCTCAAGAGGAAAGAGAACAAAGATTTGGTTAAAAATTTAGATTCATGCATATAAATTTGGAACAGGGCAAAAAAAGTAAGCCCAATGCACACAACCCTCCTGTCCCTTCCTAGCCAGCTTTGGATGAAGTGAGCATGAGATCAGCTCAGTACTGAATTGCAGTACCGTCTCCTTGCTCCTAACGATGTGCTTGGAAGCCTTGTACAACCTATATCCTCAGAACTTATCAAAAATTTGAGATGTTCTGTGAGACTTGCATTCTAAGTATTATTTTTAAATGCTTATTTTTCTTTTAGGAATTTAAAAAGAATGTATTCTTGCTGATACTTCTTGATTTTTAAAAATAGACAAAATTTGTGTCCCATATATAATCTACATTGTGACTGTATTTTCTATCGGTCAAGAGGTTTAATTACAATAAGCTAATAAATTTACTTATAATAAGCAGAAAATATGGTCCACCGGTTTATTGAGAAGATTAGTTAGAAGAAACAAGATTAATTTACACTTCCAAGAATTTAACAAAGCTCAAAATTTCAACAGCCTCCCCTATAATTTCCCTGAATTACCACCTTTTCCAGAGACCGGTTCTTTCTCAATAAATCACCATGTGACTTTGGCATTGAGACTGTCGTAGGCTCCTACTCTCAGGATATAAAATTTGATCATATTATTTAAGTTTCTGTAATGGCCACACTGGAATCATTATGCTTCCAACCACAGTAAATAATTTAAGATCCAGATTGTAAATGATGTATTCCTCATCAAGCAATATTTGGAAAATATATTTATCAATGCACAACTTGTACAAAATTCCTTTCTGTTCTTTATGTCCCATTTCCTTTCCAGAAAATATATTCCAAGCTAGTTTCAAAATTAAATGATAAGATTTCTGGTCGTTGACTAAGTAAAGGTCCTCGTCCTTTTAATTTAGAGACAGTTGAGTTGATACTCTGATTCCTCGCCCATACAGAGTTTGCAATAAAAAACTTTTAAAGGGCGGTGCCTGTGGCTCAAAGGAGTAGGGCACCAACCCCATAGGCTGAAGGTGGAAGGTTCAAACCCAGCCCCGGTCAAAAAAAAAAAAAAAACTTTTAAAAATACTTTATTTAAAATAACCTCACAGGAGCTAGCCTTCTGTTTAGATATTACAGCACACTTGAAAAGTGCTTTCACTTAGTTGGGAAAAAAAAGTACCCAACAATGATAATAGCCCTCTAAACAAACAAACAAACAAACAAAATATCAAAAGATTGTGGAGAATACTAAATGGGTGTGCATTGCTTTTGAAACACTGCTTTCTTTCCCTACCTTCTCTGCTAAAAAGATTTAGGAAATGTGTTTCTGACTGATTTGTGTCAAATATGTTCCTCACAAATAACAAGGCATTCCTTTCGTTATGAGGAGTATTTAGGTAACAAGTCGTCCCTGAGCAGTTGCACGATAGTCCCCACTGCGAGTGCCAGGCAGTGAGGGCTTCTCTGCCCCTGCCAACAGCTCGGATCCCCGGGTGCATCAGAGCTTGCCCAGCCGTTGGCGATCTCTGCAGGTGTATGGGCCGCAGCCCTAGGCAAGGCTGTCTCTGCTTCCCCAAAGGTCTCGGAGCCCTTCTGCAGCCCAGATGGTTCCAATTTGAGGCCTACACTCAGTGCTGGAGCTGTATTGAGTTTCTTCCCTGAAACCAACAAAACCTGCTTCAGCATTTTGCTTGGATTAAAATATTTGTCCCTTTTTTCACAGGGCAGAAGGAGGACTCCTGAAGCCTCCGAAGGAAGGAAATCATTACAGGGCTCTACAGAAGTAGGTCATGTGCTACAGCTGCTCATAGTTTAAGAGGAAGAAACATGGGACCTCAAACCTGGAACACGACTCTTTCAAAATGCTTGTGAGCAACCCAAGAAAAACATCCTCCCGAGGCTTATCTAATAACCATGATCTGTAATCGTCTCAATGTGTGCTCATGTTTCCTTAGGAGTTTGCACCTACTTCCCAGAGCTAACGAGATGCTGAAATAGAACACACAAAAAATTTAATGAAGGGGATTTAATAGTTTGTGTTAAAGCTAATATGGCCCATTAGGAGCTGTCATTTTTATAAACAATGAAGATATGTTATCCTCTTCTTGGGTGTAAAGTCATTCTGTGTAGGACCTATAAACATTCAGTAATGATCTGTTGTAGAACGTGCGTGAACAACAATTAAAGCCCCACTTGAAAAGTCTGTTTTTGTCACATATTTGGTTTCTTGCTAAATAAACTCGTAGAGATCATACATGTGTAAGCATATGCTTACATTATAAAAATAGCATGTGTGCGTTTCATTAAGAAAAAAAAACAGATTTATCTTCTAAGTGTTTTTGGTTTCCATAAGCTTGAGAAATATTAGAAGTGATTAGTTAAATTAGGAGCATAGTTTCTATTTTTTTCATTCATGCTATAATAATAAAACAACCTCTCTTTTCTGGTAGTTTTAGAAGACAAAATTAGTAGCTCCCAATGTCATGGAAGGCATGATTACAACCTTTAAAAGCTTTAAGTAAAAAAGTTTTCATAACACCTATCTCTGTTACGAAAATAGTACATTCTATAGTGACTCAGAGGTGTTTTTTTTTTGAAATCCAGTTTTTTAACTGTAGCAGAGACAAGACTTTAGAAGTTGTACACTTTTTGAGACTCACTGATTGTGTTTGAGAAAATGAAATCTGATTGACTTTCTCTGACTTTGTAAATAGAATTTGCTTTCTTGCTTTCTCCTTTTAAACACACACACACACACACACACACAAATGATTGATTCCTTTTCATAGGTTTTAGGTTTGGCAGAATGTGATGAAAAATTCTGACAATGCCCTAAAATTTTCTTCTGCATACAGAGGGGTAGAAGAGAGGAGGAGGGGGGAAAAGGGAAAGGTACAGATTAAAATTATTCTAGCTATTCACATAGACTTGAAAGCTCCAGTGACAAGTTTTGAGAAGTAGCCTCAGGCAGAACTTGCTATCAAAGAAGACCAGGAACAAAAAACATTTAAAAGCAGATTACAAATCCCTCCTAACAAAGCAGAATCAAATCACTGATCGATAGGTGCAGCTGGGTTTAAATTGTTTCCTTAAAAAGGCTTTAAAAACTTTTTTGAGTGAGAGGCTGGAGGTTGAACCTTTTATGTTTTGGAGCAAACTCCTTCTGGAAAAGTCTTTCCCATGTTTTCCAGGGAGGCCTCTCTTGGGATGAGCCTGAGTTATTCTCTTCTCACTTACCAGGGGCCCCTGGCTGGGCTGGCAACCGGGTTTCCAGGAAAGGAAAAGACGTTCTTTGATCTATGTCAAGCCGGGTAAGATATTTTTGCTTCTACTCCCATCAGTGTAGCTGGATTCCCCATGGTCATCTATGAACTATCTGTGCAATGCTCAAACTGGGGTGTTTAAGAGCAACATGGGGCCTAAAGAAAATCATTAACAAAGGAAGACCCCAGACTCTAGGTCACTTAAACCACAAAAATGGGCTAGCTAGATTGTGGGTCGCTGTCTAGATCAAGGCCATGTGGAAAATGTTGAAGCATACCTCCCAGCATCAGACGTAACTCAGATGCCCAGCTCTTTTAGGGACTTTTAAGAACAAGGGGAGAGAGAAAGAAAGGAAAGCAATGAGCAAGTGGTGTTCAATTTATTCACATATGTTCCAAATGGCTCAGAGATAAGGTTCTGGTACATTTTTTAATGATTTATTATCACCAGACAAGAATCAAAAGGTCGTATAGATGCTATTGGAAAGATAGGAAAAGAAGATTAAAATATAATAATAACATAGCAGGAACGGTTCCCTGCTCCTACAAATAGCTGAGGCTGACCAATGAGGTTAGGCCTATTTGCAAATAAGTTTATTTAAAAAGAAAGGAAGGTTGAGATGGTGTTAAGAAAAAAAAGAGGGCTGCTGTTGAACAGGAAGAGGAGGAGCTGGACCTGGAGGAGCCACTGCTGGATTTTGCAGGTCTCAGGGAGCCAGGCCTGGTGGGCAGGGTATGTCATGATGCCCAAGCTGGCGGTGCAGAAGGTGGTGGTCCACCCCCTGGTGCTGCTCAGTGTGGTGGATCATTTCAATTGAATTGGCAAGGTTGGAAACCAGAAGTGTGTTATCCGTATGCTCTTGGGGTCATGGCAAAAGGAAGTACTTGATGTATCCAACAGTTTTGCAGTACCCTTTGATGAAGATGACAAGGATGATTTCATTTGGTTTTTAGACCATGATTATCTGGAAAATATTTTTGGAATGTTTAAGAAAGTTAATGCCAGGGAAAGAACAGTTGGTTGGTACCACACAGGCCCTAAATTACACCAGAATGATATCACCATCAATGAACTCATGAAAAGATACTGCCTTAACTCAGTGTTGGTAATTATTGATGTGAAGTCAAAGGACCTTGGGCTTCCCACAGAACGGTATATTTCAGTGGATGAAGTTCACAGTGATGGAATTCCAACTTTAAAAACAGTTGAGCAGGTAACCAGTGAAATTGGAGCAGAGGAAGCTGAAGAAGTTGGAGTGGAACACTTGTTACAAGATATCAAAGACACTACAGTGGGCACTCTTCCCAAGGGATCCCAAACCAAGTCCATGGTTTGAAGGGACTGAACCCCAAGCTTCTGGATATCAGGAGCTACTTGGAAAAAGTAGCCACAGGCAAGCTGCCCATCAACTGCCAGATCATCTACCAGCTGCAGGATGTCTTCACCCTGCTGCCAGATGTCAGCCTGCAGGAGTTTGTCAAGGCCTTTTATCTGAAGACCAACGACCAGATGATGGTGGTGTACTTGGCCTCACTGATCTGTTCTGTGGTCGCCCTACACAACTTCATCATCAGCAAGATTGCCAACCGGGATGCAGAGAAGAAGGAAGGGCAGGAAAAAGAAGAGAGCAAAAGGGATAGAAAAAATGACAAAGAGAAAGATAAAGATAAGGAAGAGTGATGCAAAGAAAGAAGAGAAAATGGAGAAAAAGTAAACAATGTAGCTTTTTGAATTTGTAAATTAAAATCTTACAAACTGAAAAAAAAAAAAGAAAAGAAAAGAAAAAGAAACTTTTAGAAAAAGTTGATCTCCTTTCCTTTTCTCCGTGAGCATTGCTTGACTGGAGTGGATTGTCATTTCAGCAGATGATTAATAGGGTGAGGAAGGGAACCCGTGAACATACCCTGGGTTGTGCACACAGCACATGTGGAGAATAGGGGACATTTCTGTTCAGGCAGCCAACCCTGGGTCACAGACCTACCCCTTTCCTTCTCTTGTCCCCTCCTCCTTCACAATAGCTACCTAAACATGCGGCATTCTGCACTCTTGCAAATGCCCAGCCGCTGTCTTCTGAAGAAAGCTCTCCCTCTCTGGGGCTCCTTGAGAAGTGAGCATACACTTCACACTGTAAATTGATCACTAATTTTATGGACACCCTGTATAGATATATATCAGATAACCACTTATTTTCTCCTGAATTGACGGGTAGGTAGAGGCCAAGTACATACGATAGTATGTCTCACTTAACTGGCTTAAAGTGAGAATAGTGACGGTGAAAATGCCACTGGGACCCACAATGCTTGCTCCGTTGAGACAATCCCTCTGGCTTTCTCCTCATGGACTTTCCTGCCTTGGTTTTTACTGGTTCTATTCTATACGGATGGATACCATGCTTCACCAATCTTAGCTTCCTACACCTCTTCCCCAAACAACTTTCTAAAGTTTTGATTTCAGCAAAAACTCCAGTAAAGAACTAGTAAGCATTGGTTAAATAATCTTTGTGCAATCACATTTACTTGATCAAACTTGGGACCACTTTATCTGCTGACAAGCTATGCTATTATTAACTTTGTGATATTTCTAGAAACTCTACAAATAAATCCCACTGTAAATCTGGTCCCTCTACTTCCAAAGGATCTTTCCGTTCTTAAACATTCAGTTTTCCAGTATTTATTATATTCTCATACTTACCTGAAACAAGAACTCCGCGTGTATGTGTGTGTGAGCCTGTGCACACAAGTGCATGTGTTATTGTGTGGATTGAGAATTCCTTCAGGAGGACGAGGAGAGGTCCTTTATCATCAGCGTCTTCTTTATGATTGTTTCTTTCATTGAGTCCTATTCTCACTGAATATCTATGATACAAATGTCCCTCAGTAAATGTAAAATTACTGGATTTTTTTTACTTAGGGAAAAATCCCTATGACTTCAGTAAAACTTTACTTGGAAAAGAAAGGGAATAAGACTAACTCTGAGCTCTATAGTATGTGCCCATTTAATATGAAAGCCTATAAAAAAGACTTAATGAAGAAAATCAGTAGTTTTAAACATTAATTTGGCTCAATCTAATTTGGTTTCCATCTAATTTTTAAAACTTCTTAAAAAGGATAGCAACATAATTTATCATCAGATAATATAGTCTCCAGTCTTATTGAAACATTGTGTGTGTTCTATGAAGACTATTCAACCAAGTAAGTGATTACCAAAGATGTGACTTGATTTCTTTTTTATGAGTATGAATGCAATTTTTAATTCCATTTTTTCACTTAAAACCTTTTGGCCTACAAATTAGACTATCACATCCAAAAGCAAGTTTGAAAAGGAACAAAGGGCACCATCATTTGTCCAGCATTCAAGGAAACTTATTTTATTCAGGAGACAAAGAATTTCTACCTGCGTGCATAAGAGATCAGAAACAAAATAGTGGTGTCATCCACAAGGACAAGGTGGAGCTAATGTATTCCCATCAGATATCCAAGAAGGCTTTTGAATTTTAGTTTTGAAATTCACTCAGACATACAATGCCTCTTCCGAGAGTAAATAGCGTAGTGGAGTTCAGTAATTCAGGAGACAGTTCTAGTGTCTAATTGGGAGGACAGAAACCTGCAAATTGTGAATGAGGTTAAGGAGTGGGCTCCTGTTAATCCACTGAGAGATTTCTGTAAGGGGATTTCTGCAGACTTCAGCTCATACAATGAGGTAGCAAATGCAGTTCTGTGGAGACACCTAGTAAAATTCTGATTAGTAACAAACACAGCTCCTTGTACACCTAATGCCATTGCTTCTACCTAATAGTCAACAAAAAAGCCTACAGCAATGTACTTTTATTTATCTGAGTAAAAGCAAAGGAAGAAAAACCTTAATCATCCACATTGTGCCTTAAAAAGGCACACGTTGTTAGAAAGGAATAGTATGAAGTACCTACTTTGCTGTCTGAATTAAGCACACATTTATACACGCAAATGACTAAAATAATGAAAGTGATAGATTAGGGTATTGATGCATAATCACTGTCTAGAATGCAGAACTTATGAGCAGCCTGATTTTGAGAACAATTACAGGTAATTAAAGCTATGTTGGTTACAAAAAAATTAATAATAAATAGAGAAGTCTGCTGTGTATAACACCAATTAATTACTTTTTTTTTTTTTTTCCAACAAGAATAGCTCTTAAATGTCTGTGCTGCTATTTATATCTGACCACGTTCAGGAGTGGTAAGAAATACATACTGTCTAGCAGCAGTCCCAGAATGTTGTCTGCAACCATGACTTTCAGTCAGTTTTCCTTAAACCCACTTAAAAAACAATAATATCCATAAGCTCTTATGTTTTCTTCATAATTAGTATAAACAAATACCTAGACCCAGCTAGACAGTTTGTAAATCAATTTCCCTAGCTACTATCCTCACCTGAATAGTAATTACATTATAAGCACAGTTATGCTCAGGTATAGCAAGTATTTTTTTTTTTTTTTTTTTTACCTTGTAAGGACTCAAAATATGACTTTATTTTATTTAGCCTTGCAACAACCCTTTGGTTCTGGGTCAATCTAAAAATTGGAGGTTCTGGTGATTGGCAGCACTGTCAATATTCTTCCTTGCCCGTTGGTGGCAGGACAGGGGCAGACAGCGTCAGGGGGGACAAAGAAGCTAGTGTCCGGCCACCTTTCTGGCTCCCCAAAGAAGCCTGGCCTCCTCATTCACTCAAACTAGTTTGAGGTCCCTGCTGAGACTGGCCACTCGTAACTACTGTTTGTTCCCCTCCTCCACTTAGTGACAGAGAAAGTTCTGGATTTTCCAGAACAGTTCTTCTTCCAGGTGGGTTTGTTACTCCGTGCATGGCCAACAGCTGTTGAATTCCTTTCCTACCATGCATATGCCCATACATCAGCCAGGTAAATCAGCTGTGGGGTTCTGTTTCTAGATCTGGATTTCAGGGAAAAAGTCACTATAGGAAACAGATCAAAATAAATGTGAATATGGATTTTATTTGGGCAGGATGTTTCTGAGTGGCGTTTTTCTTTTCTACTCTGTTTTTCCAAGGTGGCTATGACATCTCTGCAGAAAATGGTGACCCATTGTTGTGGTTAACGATGCGGGATCAGAGGTCCTGATGTCCAGCCTCAGTGCCCGGCTTTACCCTTAGTGCTGTACAACCTCAAGAGATTTACCCAGTTCAAGATCTCTGCAAGTTCTATCGGTAAAATTTACAGTGCCCCACTTTAAAAGAATTACTAATAAAAGTAACTTTAGAAGAATTAATTCATAAAAGAATTACTAATCAGCTTTATCGGTTGTGATAAATATTAGCATTTAAAATATCATAAAACACAAAAAGAAATTATTTCTTTATGATTATTGGGTCTCAAACTCTCATAACATTGAACTCTTCTTTGGGTTAAAACATTATGGCAGAAGATTTTCCTTAAATGCATTTCAAAAATAATAACAACTATAAGACTTTTATGTAAGAGGGATGTTAAGATTCCTGCTTTCTTCATAATCAATAAAAACAAATACCTAGACCCAGTGAGATATACTAAATATGGACCTGGTTATATATTTAACACATCAAGAAGAACACACAAAACTCTTAATAGTGATTTCCTTTGTGAAAAGAGACAGTCAGGAAAGGGAAAGAAAACTATCTTTCGTATTTTTCTGCAGCATTTGGATTTTTACTGCGCATGAGTGTACATTTTACATTGTTAACCCATAAAATGAAATTATACTCGTTAACCCATAAATTGAAATTAACTAGCACAGAATTCTGAAAGACAAGATGGTGTGAATGAAGGGGGCTTATCAGAAGTACAGAGGAGCCCCTGGCCCACCTAAGGACATTGTGGGGACACACTGGGCTACCAAGCGTGTTGGCTCCTGGCCGAAGCTTGTCCTAATGCAGGAATTACTTATGACATGTATAATTTGAGCTCAGTGTGACTAGACATTGAACATTGGTCTGGACACTAGTGAGCTTTGTGCCCTTGGGGAAGTTATTTAATCTCTCAGTGCAGCAATTCTCTTACTTTATTTCATTTTAAGACAGATCATTTGTCTACTTCTATATGTGCTATGAATATCATGTAAGCTCTGAAATAGAATGGAAGAGGAAGAGTTAAGATACCTTAGCTTTTCTTTCTCTCCCCTAATTCCTATCCAATCAACTCATGATTTTAAACATGTTCATGGTTTTCTTTTGGCCACGGCCGGGGTTTGAACCCACTGCCTCCAGCATATGGGGCCGGCACCCTACTCCTTTGAGCCACAGACGCTGCCCCATGCTTGTGTTTTTCAGAGAGTTAAATCCCTACTACTTTTTCTCTCTCCACTCCTTCTGTTTTTCTTTCTCTCTGTCCTCTCATCTCTGTGTTTGTGTGTATCTTTAAAAATCTAGCAAAAGAAAGCATACTAAACCTGGTTGTTAAGAACTGAATGTGTGCTCCCAAGATTCATGTGTTGAAATCCTATCTCCCCAGATGATGGTTGTAGGAGGAGGAAACTTGGGAAGGTGTCTTAGGTCTGGAAAGTGGAGCCTTCATAAAGGGGATCAGCTCCCTTAAAAAAGAAACCCCAGAAAAATCCCTTGCCTGTTCCAGCATGAGCACATAGTGAGGACCATCACCTGTGAACCAGGTTAAGAACTGGATCTGTCAGCACCTTGATCTGTAACTTTCCAGCCTCCAGAAAAAGAAGAATTAAATGTTGTTCATGCAACCCAACTTATGATGTTTTGTTATAGAAGGCTCAATTGACTAAGACACTAGTCCAGTGTATTTTTTTAAGCAAACAAACAAAATAACTCCCCATCAGAAAATTCTACCTCAGAGTCTAAACCTAAGATGGCCCTTTGGCTCACACTTGTATTCACAGCACTTTGGTAGGCTGAGGCAGGAGGATCGCTTGAGGCTAAGAGTTCAAGACCAGCCTGAGCAAGAGCAAGACCTCATCTCTACGAAGTGTAGAAAAATTAGCCAGGTGTGGTGGTGAGTGCCTGTAGTCCCAGTTACTCATGAGGCTGATGCAGGAGGATTGTTTGAGCCCAGGGTTTGAAGTTACAATGAGTATGATGATGCCACTGCACTCTAGTGTGGGTGACAGAGCAAGACCCTATCTCAATAAATAAACAAACAACAAAAAGGAAAGGAAATAAATAATGGTTTAAACTCTTTATAGTTTGGCTCATACTCTCTGATTTTGTCAAAGTGGAGACTCAGCCAGCAACTATTCTAACTTTGAGGAAATGTAATAATCTTTTCTCTTTACTCCAAGGCTATATAATCACTAATTGATCAGCCTCCCTCTGTGGCCTAACTTTTCTCAGTTTTAAAATTATTTCTGGGTTTAAGGACTTTTCTTCTACACCTTCTCCAGGTTCTATATGGTTCATAGTTGCAGCGCCCAGTTCTGCATATTCCAGAGAGTGTATTTGGCTGGTACATTCACCCTCACCCCACCCCTGGTCCTCTTTTGCTTCTGTTTGAGGGTTAGTTTAAGAGGCATGAGTCAGGAGAGCCAGAGGAAATATTGGGCATTTCTTATTACTCTTTTCCCTTCTCTTATTTCTGATGTCACCAGCACATCTTTCCAATACCCAGGATCAACTCAATGTCCATTGCCATTGAAGATTCTTCTCATCATATTATCATGCAAAGAGACCTAATGTGAAAATCACTGTAAGTGTTCTCTGATGAAGACATAAAAAGTTACCTTTCCTGGGCATAATTAATGTTCAAAAATGCCCACTGAAATGGAGATTGGACATGCTGGTGGAGATACTGGTTTCCCAGTTTCTCTAGTCACTTGTGTACAAATCCAAAGCAGGAAAACCTAGATTACTCCAAGGTATGTTGGGAATGAAATTCCCCTTTTCTGTGACTGCCTTCTCATCAAAGGGCTTCAGAACCTAAATTGCAAGTTCCCTTCGTGTCCTGAAAGTTTGTGGATTAAAATATCTTTGCAGTGCAAAAATTATCATTACCTTAGTGTTCCATACTTTATCAAAAATATGCTCCAATTAACAGATACACAAGCTTATGTTCAATATCTAGATTTGGGAAGGGAAATGTGAAACTAATTACCTTTTATAAACTGGCAAAGTTTGGGTGCTGGCTTATAGAATTAGTGACTATTGTAGCCTGCAGAGTCTGCATTTCATAACCAACAGGTAGAGGCATGGGTAGCTCAAAAGGGCGAGATTTAAGAGTAGTAATTAAATTCAGATAAAGAGTGAATGAGTAGATAAGAAGATGGAGAGATGAGATTATGAAGTGTTGGCAGTGAAAGATAATTTGGAAAGCTGTTTTGGTTAAGAATTATGAAAGAGAAGTGGAGGAACAAGATGGCATCTCAGTAACAGCTTCCTTGCAACTGGGCATGGTGAAACTGGGAAGAAAAGACTCCAGGCATTTCTGGCTGGTGGGATCTGCCCAGTAACATCCCTTTGGGGACACAGGGAGTCAGTGAGAGACTTCTGGACTCCATGAGGAGGACAAAAGCAATGGAGAACTGGCAAGTGGTTGTGTGTGCTCATTCTTATCCAATCCTGCCGGCAGCTATAAGTACAGCAGCAGTGAGATTGCAAACTGGAAAGGCCTTACCTGTGAGCTGTTTTGTTTTTTTTTGGACTTGGCACTCAGTTGAACTACCTTGGGAGAACTTGGGCAAGAGTGTAGAGGTCTTTAAGCATTCTCTAGGGCCCCAGACTGAGCTGCTGAGCTGGATGGAGCTAATAGTATTTGACTGTGGGCCTCATGGAGCTGTTGTGGGAGAACTGCCTTGACAAGCTCCACCCCCAGGGTTGCAGAGCAAGGACTGGACAGGAGACCTTGGGTGAACAATCTAGTGACTAAGCAGCCTAAAGTCAGGGATTGACACGCCTTACAGCCTTGAGCCTCAGGGGCATAGAGTGAGACTGGTTTTGGCATACTGGGTAAGCAGGCAGCCACTTCAGGAGTGATCCCAGAGATAAGTGCTTTCCTTGGAAAGCTTCTGCTTAGCCAAGGTTAGCAGTATAAAATGCCTTTTAAGTGGGCTGAGGAGAGATTTAGGCTCTCCACCCTGCAGAGTTTGAGAAATCAGCATAGGCCTCCAGTCTCCATCTTGTATAGCCGTATCAGTATTGTGATTAACATCTCATACCCCCAGAAGAACACCTGTTGCCCAGACAATATTAAGCAAGATATATATACTGCTTTGTTTTTGTTTTTGTTTTTGTTTTGAGATAGAGTCTCACTTTGTCACCCTCGGTAGAGTGTCATGATGTCACAGCTCACAGCAACCTTCAGATCTTGGGATTAGGTGATTCTCTTGCCTCAGGCTCCCAAGTAGCTGGGACTACAGGTGCCTGCAACAACACCTGACTATGTTTTATTTTTTAATTTCAACATTTTCCCTCTAGATTTTTCTTTTTTTCCCTTTCTTTTTTCTTCATTTTCTACTTTAAATATAATTTTCAATTGTTGCCTTCTTTAACAATTAGAACTTCATTTTTGCTAGTGTTTTTACCCCTATTATTAGGTTACCCCCTCCCCCCCATTATATCACATAAAAATTGCTGTTTGCTTATTTTGGTTTGATTTATAGCATTTTTGTCTTTCCTCTCTACTTGATGGAGGTGGGGTACTGTGTCTGAATAGGATCGCAAAGAGCTACTGACCTCAAGGGAACCACCCAACCTGGCTCCCTCAGAGGTTGGGGGGATTTAAGATTGGGTCAAAGTACCCTATTGTACACCAATATTGCTCCTGTCTCCCTCTTTCTGTGCCTTTCTTCTTTTTGTCAATATTCCCTTTTATCCACCCCCTGTCCTTTCTCTTTTTTCTTTTTCTTTCTTTTTTCCCTTTTTGCTCTTCAATCTTCTCATCCTTCTGGTCATGTACCAAAAGGACTCAATGAAACCCTAGTCAAGAGGCACAGTAACTTAAAGAGCAAGAGGAAGTGAAAGGAAAATTAGGACAAGGAAACAGATAAAAGAAAACACTCATGAGGAAGAATCAGCAGAAAAATCCTGTCAACATGAAAAACTAGTCCAGAGCAACCCCCACAAGGGACCAGGAGGTAGCTACTACAGAAGATTCCACCTACAAAGAAATGTTATAAATGACAGAAAGGGGATTTAGAATACAGATGATGAAAACAATGAAGGAAATGATGGAAACAATGAAGGAAATTGCTGATAAAGTGGAAAATAACCAAAAGGAAATCCAAAAACAGAATCAAATAAGAGATGCATGATATTAAGAACATAGACAAGATATACAAGAGCTGAAGGAACTGAAGCAGTCAATTAGGGAACTTAAAGATGCAATAGAAAGTATCAACAACAGATTAGACCATGCAGAAGAAAGAATCTCAGAGGTAGAAGACAAAGCTCTTGAGATAACTCAGATAGTTAAAGAGGCAAAAGAGAAGAGAGACAAAATAGAAAGTTCACTGACAGAATTATGAGACTTTATGAAGCATTCAAACATATGAGTTATAGGCACCCCAGAAGGGGAAGAAGAATGCTCCAGGGGAATGGAAGACATACTAGAGAATATTATAAATGAAAATTTCCCAAATATCACCAAAGATTCTGACACACTGCTCTCAGAGGGATACTGAAGCCCAGCTTGCCTCAACTCTAACTGAGCTTCT
Organism: Nycticebus coucang; assembly: GCF_027406575.1. Lineage (NCBI taxonomy): Eukaryota > Metazoa > Chordata > Mammalia > Primates > Lorisidae > Nycticebus > Nycticebus coucang. The sequence continues at coordinate 99,443,509 of NC_069783.1, read as the reverse complement.
CCAAGACACATTGTGATGAACTTGTCCAAAGTCAAGAGAAAAGAAAAGGTTCTTCAAGCTGCCAGGAGTAACTGCCAGTTGATGTACAGGGGTAAATCTATCAAGGTGACTGTAGACTTCGCTAATGAAACTCTTGAAGCAAGAAGACAATGGTCATCTACCTTTAATCTACTTAAACAGAACAATTTCCAAACCCAGAATTCTATATCCTGCTAAGCTAAGCTTTAAAACTGACAGAGAAATCAAATCAGTTACTAATATACAAACATTGAGGAAATTTGCTACAACAGACCAATTCTATAGGAAATACTTCAACCTGTTCTACACACTGACCATCACGATGGATCAACAGCAAAGTAAGAACTCAGAAATTAAAGGACAGAACCTAACTTCCACAATGATGCAAAAGATAAAACTAAGCAATGGACTCTCACAAAATAAGATGAATAGAACACTACCACACTTATCAGTTATCTCAATAAATGTTAATGGTTTGAATTCCCCACTAAAGAGGCATAGATTGGCTGACTGGATTAAAAAACACAAGCCATCCATTTGCTGTCTGCAGGAAATACACCTAGCTTCAAAAGACAAATTAAAACTCTGAGTTAAGGATTGAAAGGTAATTTTTCAGGCAAACGAAATTCAGAAGAAAAGAGGAGTTGCAATCTTATTTTCAGAAACATGTGGATTTAAAGCAACTAAAGTAAAAAACGACAAAGATGGTCACTTTATATTGGTCAAAGGAAAAATATAACAAGAAGACATTTCAATTGTAAATATTTATGCTCCCAACTTAATGCTCCCAGATTCTGGAAATAGACCTTACTCAGTCTGAGAAATATGATATCTTATAATACCATAATTACATGGGACTTTAAAACTCCTTTTACAGAGCTGGACAGATCCTCTAAACAGATATCAAACAAAGACATTAGGGACTTAAATGAGACCCTAGAACAACTGTGCTTGATAGACGCATATAGAACCCTCCATCCCAAAGATAAAGAATATACATTCTTCTTATTGCCACATGGAACATTCTCCAAAATTGATCATATCCTACAACACAAAACAAACCTCAACAGAAACAAAAGAATTGAAATTTTACCTTGTATCTTCTCAGACCTCAAGGCACTAAAGGTGGAACTCAACTCCAACAAAAACATTCAACCCCACACAAAGGTATGGAAATTAAACAACCTTCTGTTGAATGACAGTTGGGTGAAGGATGAAATAAAAGAGGAAATCATTAACTTCTTTGAGCAGAACAACAATGAAGACACAAGCTACCAAAACCTGTAAGATACTGCAAAAGTAGTTTTGAGAGGAAAAATTATTGCTTTAGATGCCTACATTTGAAAAACAGAAAGAGCGAGCATCAACAAATTCACAAGCCATCTTATGGAATTGGAAAAAGAAGAACAATCTAAGCCTAAACCCAGTAAAAGAAAAGAAATATCCAAAATTAAATCGGATCAATGAAATTGAAAACAAAAGAGTTATTCAGAAAATTAACAAAACAAGGAGTTGTTTTTTTGAAAAAATAAATAAAATAGATAAACCTTTGGCCAGACTAACTAGAAATAGAAAAGTAAAATCTTTAGTAACCTCAATCAGAAATGATAAAGGGGAAATAACAACTGATGCTGCAGAGATACAAGAGATTATTTCTGAATACTACCAGAAACTCTATGCTCAGAAATCTGACAATGTGAAGGAAATGGATCAATATTTGGAATCACACCCTCTCCCTAGACTTAGCCAGGAAGAAATAGAGCTCCTGAACAGACCAATTTCAAGTACTGAGATTAAAGAAACAATAAAAAATCTCCCAACAAAAATATGCCCTGGTCTGGATGGATTCACAGCAGAATTCTATCAAACCTTCAAGGAAGAGCTTATTTCCCTACTGCAGAAATTATTCCAAAAAAATGAGGAGGGAGAAATCTTCTCCAACATATTCTATGAAGCAAATATCACCCTGATACCAAAACCAGAAAAAGACCCAACTAAAAAGGAGAATTTCAGACCAATTTCACTAATGAATATAGATGCAAAAATTCTCAACAAAACCCTAACCAATAGATTATAGCTTATAATCAAAAAAGTCATTCATCATGATCAAGTAGGTTTCATCCCAGGGATTCAAGGCTGTTGTAACATATGCAAGTGCATAAATGTTATCCACCATATTAACAGAAGCAAAATAAAGACCATATGATCCTCTCAATATATGCAGAAAAAGAATTTGATAAAATCCAGCATCCTTTTCTAATTAGAACACTGAAGAGTATAGGCATAGGTGGCACATTTCTGAAACTGATCGAAGCTGTCTATGACAAACCCACAGCTAATATTTTACTGAATGGAGTAAAACTGAAAGCTTTTCCTCTTAGAACTGGAATCAGACAAGGTTGCCTGTCACCAGTACTATTCAACATATGCTGGAAGTTCCAGCCAATACAATTAGGCAAGACAAGGAAATAAAGGGAATCCAAATGGGAGCAGAGGAGGTCAAACTCTCCCTCTTTGCTGATGATATGATCTTCTACTTAGAGAACCCCAAAGACTCAACCACAAGACTCCTGGAAGTCATCAAAAAATGTCTCAGGATATAAAATCAATATCCATAAGTCAGTAGCCTTGTATATGCCAGTAACAGTCAAGATGAGAAGCTAATTAAGGACACAACTCCCTTCACCATAACTTCAAAGAAAATGAAATACTTAGAAATATACCTAACAAAAAAGAGGTGAAGAACCTCTATAAAGAAAATTATGAAATCTTCAGAAAGTAAATAGCAGAGGATATTAACAAATGGAAGAACACAGCATGCTCATGGATGGGAAGAATCAACATTGTTAAAATGTCTATACTTCCCAAAGCAATCTACCTATTCAATGCCATACCTATTAAAATACCAACATCGTACTTTCAAGACTTGGAAACAGTGATTCTGCATTTTGTATGGAACCAGAAAAAAACCTGTATAGCTAAGGCAGTTCTTAGTAATACAAACAAAGCCGGGGGTATCAGCTTATCAGATGGCTGTAATCAGTTCTTAGTAATACAAACAAAGCCATAGTGGTCAAGACAGCATAGTACTGGCACAAAAATAGCAACATAGACATTTGGAATCGAACAGAAAACCAGGAAATGAGACTAACATCTTACAACTACCTAATTCTAGATAAACCAAAGAAGAACATACCTTGGGGGAAAGACTCCCTATTCAATAAATGGTGCTGGGAGAACTGAATATCCACATGTAAAAGACTGAAACTGGACCCACATCTTTCTCCACTCATAAAAATGGATTCAAGATGGATAAAGTGGGTGGCGCCTGTGGCTCAGTGAGTAGGGTGCCAGCCTCATATGCCAAGGGTGGTGGGTTCAAACCCAGCCCCGGCCAAACTGCAACAAAAAAATAGCCGGGCATTGTGGCGGACGCTTGTAGTCCCAGCTGCTTGGGAGGCTGAGGCAAAAGAATTGCGGAAGCTGGAGAGTTAGAGGTTGCTGTGAGCCGTGTGACGTCATGGAACTCTACCTGAGGGTGGTACAGTGAGACTCTGTCTCTACAAAAAAAAAAAAAAAGATGGATAAAGGACTTAAATTTAAGGCATGAAACAATAAAATTCCTCAAAGAAAGTAAAGGAAAAACACTGGAAGTTATCGACCTAGGGAAAGACTTCATGAAGAAGACTGCCTAGGCCATTGCAACAACAACAAAAATAAACAAATGGGACTTAATTAAGCTGAAAAGCTTCTGTACAGTTAAGGAGACAACAACCAAAGCAAATAGACAGCTTACACAATGGGAGAGGATATTTGCATGTTTTGAATCAGACAAAAGCTTGATAACTAGTATCTATAGAGAACACAAATTAATCCACAGGAAAAAAGCCAACAATCCCATATATCAATGGGCAAGAGACAGGAATAGAACCTTCTCTAAAGAAGACTGACAATGGCTAGCAAACATGAAAAAATGCTCATCATCCCTAATTATTAGAGAAATGCAAATCAAAAGCACCCTGAGATACCATCTAAGCCCAGTGAGAATGGCCCATGTTACAAAATCTCAAAACTGCAGATGCTGGTGTGGATGTGGAGAGAAGGGAACACTTTTACACTGCTGGTGGGACTGCAAACTAATACAACCTTTTTGGAAGGAAGTATGGAGAACCCTCAAAGAACTTAAGCTAGACCTCCCATTTGATCCTGCAATCCCATGACTGGGCATCTACACAGAAGGAAAAAGATCCTTTTATCATAAGGACACTTGCACTAGACTGTTTATCGCAGCTCAATTTACAATTGCCAAAATGTGGAAATAGCCAAAATGCCCACCAACCCAGGAATGGATCAACAAGCTGTGGTATATGTATTGTATACCACGGAAATACTATTCAGCCATTAAAAAAATGGAGACTTGGGCAGTGCCTGTGGCTCAGTGGGTAGGGCGCTGGTCCCATATACTGAGGGTGGTGGGTTCAAACCTGGCCCAGCCAAATTGCAACAACAACAAAAAAGTAGCTGGGCATTGTGGTGGGTGCCTGTAGTGCCAGCTACTCGGGAAGCTGACAAGAGAATCGCCTAAGGCCAGGAGTTGGAGGTTGCTGTGAGCCTGTGAGCTGTGTGACTCCACTGCACTCTACTCAGGGCAATAAAGTGAGACTCTCTCTCTACAAACAACAACAACAACAACAACAACAAAACAAGACTTACAGCCTTTGTATTAACCTGGATGGAAGTGGAACACATTATTCTCAGTAAAGCATCACAAGAATGGAGAAGCATGTATTCTATGTACTCAATTTTGATGTGAGGACAATTAATGACATGGTGGGGGTGGGGGAAGGGGAGAGCAGAGAGAGTAAGAAGGAGGGAGGGGTGAGGACAGAAAGAGCAGAGAGAGGGAAGGAGGGAGGGGGTGGTGTCTTGGTGTGTGCCACACCTTTTCGGGGCAAGACATGATTGTAGGAGGGACTTTACCTAACAAATGTAATCAGTGTGACCTGGCTTCTTGTACCCTCAATGAATCCCCGACAATAAAAACCAACCAACCAAACAAAAAAAAAAACCCAACAAAAAGTAGAAGAGATTATGGCCAGGCACAGTGGCTCACATCTGTAATCCTAGCACTTAGGGAAGCCATAGTGGGAGGATCCCTTAAGGCCAGAAGTTCAAGACCAGCCTGAGCAACCCAATTAAAAAAAAAAGTACAAAAGTACGAAAGATTTGACTACATTCATAATAAATTCAAGGTGTATCTTTATGCATAAAAAATTACGAAAGCGAAGCATCAATAATTACTTCATATTGTTGAAAATCTCATTAATATAAGTCCAGATAGAATTTGAAATGTGATACTTCTTAAAGACAAATCTTACTCTTAACCAAAGGAATGAGAACAAAGGCCTCCAGGTGGACGATGGAGGGCTGTCTGGCAGCAAACGAGTCTTTCCATAATCTTGAATAACCAATTACGTTCAAAGGTTTGGAGTTTAACACCCACCCCATATAAATTTTCTATATAGCAGCAAAAATACTCTTCTTAAAACAAACAAACAAACATACAAAAAAAAAAAAACTCAAATAAATGTAATTATGTTCGTAGACTAGTTAGAATTGGTCAATGGCTTCTCATTTTTCTAGAAATCCAAAATCTGTACCATCTATATGTTGGAAGCTTGTCTGGGACAGTCTGGTTTGTGCCTCTTGTCTTGGTGTAATTTTTTTAACAATACATTTTTTACTGTGGTAAAATTTATCATCTTAACTATTTTTAAGTACATAGTTCAGTGGTGTTAAGTACATTTAGATTATCGTGCAGCCATCACTGCCATCTGTCTCTAGACACTTTTCATCTTGCAAAACTGAAACTCTGTATCCATTAAACATTAACTCTGCACTGTCTCCTCCCCCAACACAGGCAACAGCAGTCTGCTGTCCATCTCTATGAATTTGGGTACTTTAGGTACTTCATACAGGTGGAAACATAGTGTATTTGTCTATTTGTGGCTGGATTATTTGTAACCACTCCTGCTCTCTTATGGTTACTATTTGCAGGGAATACCTCTTTCCATCCTTTCACTTTCAACCTCTTGGTCTCTAAATCTAAAGTGAGTCTCTTACAGATAGCACATAGTTAGATCATATGTTTTAAATCCATTCTGCAAATCTTAGTCATTTTTTTCTAGGGTTTTTTTTTTTTTTAGAGACAGAGTCTTGCTCTGTTGATTAGAGAATCTAATCCAGTTGTATTTAAAGTAATTACTGAGAAGGAGGGATTTACTGGTGTCATTTTGTTATTTGTTCCTATATGACTTATAGCTTTTTTTGTCCCTCATGCCTTGCTTTACTCTCTCCTTTGGGGTTTAGTTGATTCTTTTTTTTTTTTCAGTAAAATGTTTGAATTCCATTCTCATTCTCCTTTGTTATATACTCTACAGCTATATTCTTTGTGGTTACCATTAAGATTACATTTAGCACTTTAATGTTATAACATTCCATTTTTAACTTACATTGACTCCAATAACATATAAAAACTCTGCCTCTACAAGATCTCACAATTAGGTTTGTGAACTCATCCTAGAAAAAGTGCGATATGTCTCATTGCTGAATATTACTATGGTCACTTGCGAAATACTCCCACGGGAAGGCTGACACCAGTGCCTAGTCCACTCTTCAGAGCAAATTTGAAGCTCTTTTTCCGGAATGGCCATCATGGCTGTCATCCTACAAGGTCTGACAATTAATCATTAATTTCATGAACTTGCCACCGTGCACTTACATTGGCAACACTGAGTTGTACAAACAACTCAGTACCATTTCATAACCTTGGTATATTAATGTCTTATAGCTGTGTTCATGTTGATGTATGGTGCTGTCTCGCTGAGTTGTGTTCATTATTGTTGGTGTGTGGTTTTGTGTGCCATACAAAGACAGCTCCGAGGGTCAATTCCAGAAAAAGAGTTCCGAAATTGCCCTGAAATGTGGACTAGGCACTGGCATCAGTGAGTAGCTTCTCAAGGGCAGTACTTCAAAGTTAACCATGGTATTATTCAGTAATGAGGTATGTAGCATTTTTTCTAGGATGAGTTTGTGAACTTAATTGTTAGACCTTGTGTATAGTTCCTTCCTTACCCTCTTTCAGTTATTTATTTATTTTCTTTGAGACAGAGTCTCAAGCTGTCACCCTGGGTAGAGTGCTGTGGCATCATAGCTCACAGCAACCTCCACCTCTTGGGCTTAAGCGATTCTCTTCCCTCAGCCTCCCAAGTAGCTGGGACTACAGGTGCCTGCCACAACGCCCAGCTATTTTTGTTGTTGCAGTTGACATTGTTGTTTTAGGTGGCCTGGGCAGGATTCGAACCCACCAGCCTTGCTGTATATGGCCAGTGCCCTACCCACTGAGCTATGGATGCCATCTGCTCTTTCAGTTATTGATATTACAAAATTACATTGTGTCTCCAAAATTATAAACTACTAAGTTTTTTAAATATATTAATCTCTCACTCACGTAGAAGATAAAATGGGAGTTATAAACCAGGGTTATAATAATACTGCCTTTTAACCTAACAGGTTTTTAAAAATGTATTATTCTCTTAAATTATCCAAAAGATGCCTTTCAGCAGTTCTTGGATGGCAGGTCTTTTGGTAATGAATTCCCTCAGCTTTTGTTTATCTGGGAATGTCTTAATTTCTTCCTCACTTTTGAAAGACACTTTTGCTGGAAATGAGATTCTTGCTTTAAAGTTATTTTTTTTTTCTTTTAGCATTTTGAATATATCAGCCTACTGCCTTCTGGCCTTTAAAGTTTTTAGATGAGAAATCTGTTGATAATCTTATTGAAGAATATTTGTATATGAGAAATTACTTCTTTTTTGTTGCTTCCAAGATTTTGTTTTGGCTTTTCACATCTTGATTCTAATGTGTCTTGTTGTGAGTCTCATTGAATTCATCCTACTTGGAGTTCACAAAGCTTCTTGGACATTTATATTCATGAGTATGATCAAATTTTGGAAAATTTTGTTTATTGTTTTTTTCAAATAATCTCTCTGGCCCATTCTCTCTCTTATCTCCTTATACTCCTCAACATGTATATTGAGCTACCTGATGGTGTCCCACATGTTCCTTATGTTCTGCTCACTTTTCTTTCATCTTTTTTCTTTGTGTTCTTTGGACTTAATAATTTCCATCATCTTATCTTCAACTTCACCAATTTTTTTCTTCTGCCTGCTCAAATTTGCCTTTGAATTCCTCCAGTGATTTTTTTCATTATAATTATTGTTCTTTTCAGTTCCAGAATGTCTTTTTGGTTTCTTGATATTTTCATACATCATTTTGTTGACTTTTTGTTGTTTTTTTTTTTTTTCCTTTGAATGAGTTATGCATTCCTGTTTCTTGTGCCTTGTGATTTTTTTTAAAAAGTTGAAAACAGGACATTTGAGTCTAGTAATGTAATTGGAAAGCAGATGCTCCCTCCATCCTCAGTGTTTGCTGATTTTTATTTATTTATTTATTTATTTAACTATCATAAGATGTGTCTGGACCACAGATCAAGATGAGGTATAAACTTCAGGTCTTTTTTAAGCCTGCATCTATCCCTGGGGATATACTTTATGACTTTCTAAATTCTCAATTATATGGTTGTTTTGGAATGTCCTAGACATTAAATGCTTGGCTCCTAAAAGAGGAAAAAAGAAAACAATAAAGTGGGATGGGCACTGGCCCTTTAAATCCCATGAAAGTTGCTTCAGTCAGAGGGGAAGGGGCTTGCAATAGCTGGCAGTGGGGAGGGTGGAGTGTGCAACAATGACTGCTTGCCTATATGCCTGTGCTTCCAAAATCAGAAGCAGCAATCCCCAGTCAGAACACAGATCTCCAATTTGTTGGAGGACAGGGTCTTTATTACCTACCCAGGCTACCACAAGATGCTGGCAAGCTGTTACACGAACTCACCTATGGCTGCCAGCCCTGGAACTGGGGATGGATGGTGTCTATGCACTGAAATAGATCGAAACTAACCACAATTTACTATTCAAGTTTTTTTCTCCTGGAAGTTGAGAGACTTCGAACATAGTTCAGAGTTCCAAAATAGTTGCCTCAGATAGGTTCTGCCACTGCAGCTGCTGTCTAGGTGGAGAGACAGATGCCCAGTGCTTCCTACTTTGCCATCTTCCCAGAACAGTTTCCAATCCTGGTGTGATTTTTTTTTTGGGGGGGGGGGGTATCTTAATTTTATTTAGGAGGTGGAAAGAACAAAGTGAAATTAAAGCTATAATTGATAAAGAAGCAGCATTCACTCATTAGCAAAGAAAGGGGTTTGGGGCCTTTTTTTTGGTTTGGACGACCTTCTTGCTTTTGTCTCTGCTCAAGTCTGAAGTAATTTTATTTTGGTTTCTCTACATCAGGGTCTCAGTGATACTTTCTGATGTTAGTATTTCATAAGTGTTTATGTTCAATAGGAAAAGATCATGGCTTATGAGTGGCAGAATTCCTGTTTGTCAGGGACTGATGATTTCTCAAAGTATTTCTCATTGCAGAGCCTTATCACTTAGCTATAAGAACTATCTTTTTGTTTGGATCTGATACTGTGCTTGCCATGCAATTAAAAACATAATGTTTCTAAAATAGAGATCAAATAGATTCATCATTTAATAAAATGTTGGGGGGGGGGACATAATCTTACTTTGTCATCCTTGGTAGAGTGCTGTGGTGTCATAGCTCAGAGCAACCTCAAACTTTTGGGCTTGAAGTGATTCTCTTGCCTCAGCCTCCCTAGTAGCTGGGACTATAGATGCCTGCCACATCTGTCTGTCTTTTAGGGATGGGGTCTTGCTCTTGCTCAGGCTGGTCTTGAACTCCTGAGCTCAGGCAATCCACCCTTCTCGGCCTCCCAGAAAGCTAGGGTTACAAGCGTGAGCCACTGTGCCTGGTCCTATTTTTTCTTTTTTTTATATAACTAGAAATACAGAAGGTTCATCATTTTAGACTTTGTCAGTTTGTTTTACTGTATTTTCAAAATCTCAGTGCATAATTCAGCTTTTCGTATTTCCCACATGAAGACTTCTATCGTTCTGCTTCCATCTAGGCTCAGTGATCTCTTAATGTGTACAAAACTGTCATCTTTGTCTTCATACCGCTCCTGGTTAAGTCCATTGTTTAATGAATCTTCATCCCTTTCTTGTTTATTCTCTTCTTTTGCCACAGTATATCCTGAAATGGCTTCCTAAAGGAAGGTTCACAAAAAAGAAAACTTCTCATGTCCCTGAAAGTCAGAAAATGCATTTAGTTTTCCTTTATATTTTATTTATGGTTTGGCTGGATATAGAATTCTTACTTAAAAATTAAAAATCAATCATGTATCAATTATTGGTTTGCAATTTTTGATAAGAAATCCTATGTGAATGTGATTCTTCATTTTTTTCATTCTCCCTCTCAATATATAGATACACACACACACACACAGGATGCAAAAAAATGTATACACATTTTAAGAAAGGAAAACTGTATTAAAATTACAGTACTCAATATATACCAATAACAAAAGATGAATACAAGTCATGTTTGAGCACTTCTTGTAACTGCAAAAGTCAAATGTGGCTTGAGTGTATAGGTATTTGTGGGCCTGGTGTGATTTTTGATGGCCCACAAATACCTATGCACTGTTCATTTTTTCATGAACATAGCAGCCAGTCTGAGCACTGACCTCTGAAGCCTACACCATCAGCTTCCTATTATGGCTACCCTGCCTCTGTCACTACCATTCAGCTACACGGCTGATCACCCTCATTGTGTCTCTTCTCCTTTCTCTTAGTTATGGTCCCCGCCATGCTCAGCTGAGTCTGCTATCTCCTGGAGTGGAGACTATTTTTCAGCCTCCCTAGCAACTAGGGGTAGCATTGACTAAGTGCTAGACAAGAAGATGGATGCAAAAATGGTAGATGCAAGTTCCAGACAGAGTCCTTAAAGAGAGGAGACCAGCCCTTCTTCCTAAGTCGTCCTGAGCCTGCTGCAAATAACCTGGATGTGAAGAAAGCCTTCTTGGACCATACGGCCAAAAGCAACATCCTGAAGACATTGGACAACTGTGATAACTTAAGGGAGCTGAGCCCCACAACAGCCCCAGGCCACCTACCTACTGATTGTTGCATAAGTGAGAATAAGAGAATAAACGTCTATTTACTTGAACTAGCATTTATTTTAGATCCCTTTCACATACATCTACATATATGTATCACATCCAAATAAAACAGAATTTGATACAGGAAGTACCTAAAATATGTGGCATTGACTTTTCAGTGTAAGCCAGTTTAAAGACTCAGAAATTACAGGCTGTCAGGCCAGTGTCCCTTTTTATGGTACAGAAAAATGCCTGGTAAAACTGTCCTTTGCAATAACCTGGGAGTCCGATCTCATACTGACCAAACCTTAGCTCTAGGGAACACTGAGAATTCTGGTGGATGTTGGCTGCTTCTTGCAAAGGTCTAAAAGGGACAGACGAACTCAGGCTAGAGACATTCAGCAGGCAAGCAGTGACGGAAGGGGATTTTGCTTTGCAAAGGCAGGGCTCAATATCTGTAACATAAAATGTAGGTTGACTGAGAGACTGCTTTAAAAAGCCACCCATGCCTGTGCCCCAGAAAGAAACCATTATAAGTAAAGCTGCAGGCTGAGGAGGAGATAAGTTTGCCACCCAAAGTTTTTTTCAGGCACCTCTGTGTTTTGGTTTTTGAGTTTTTTTGTTTTTGTTTTTGTTTTTTGCCAGATAATGGGTGGTGGGGAGAGAAGAAAGAGGTGGGGGCAAAAGAGAGAGATGACTGAGAAGGGAGAGAAGAGAGGAGAGAAGGGCTGGAGAGGGGAGGGCACAATGAGGGGAGGGGAGGAGAAAGGATGGAAGGGCAGGGGAGGGGAGAGGAGTAAATGCCAGGCCAGTGTCAAACACTAGATCAATAGTGTATGGCTATTCTTCTTAAGGCTGATGTTTCAGAGGGTCTCAAATTGGTGTCATTAAGTTGAAAGAAGGTGTGGATAGAACATGGGGCTAATAAATTAAAAAAAAAAAACCTTCAGGTTTAGACTTTTGATAACTGGCTGAAGCTACTTGCATATGGCACGGAGCAGAAGCAACTAGACCAGGAGATGAGTGAGGTTTTGAGGTTAAGTGCATTTTTAAAGATGTCAGATGTTTAACCCACCAAACCTGTGATGATTCAACTCCTAGAGCCACTGCTGGGTCCCTGAAATGACCCTGGCAGCAAGTGGGCTGAGAAAGCTGAGCAGCCACCAAGAACACACTCGCCGATGCTCATCTCAGACACTGTCACACCAGAGACAGGAGCAGGAGCTGGTGCTGCCAGACGGAGCCTCACACTTGTGCACACATAGGCATTTTACTTTACAAATGGCAGATAGCTTACCATGTTTTTATGAATGAGTGACCACTATACATTTTTCATCCTTCTCTTTCAAACTGTGGCAAAGGGTATTCTTACAATTACTCTGGGTATTAAGCTGACTTAAAAAGATGGGCTAAATAACAAAGGTTTATTATCTCACAATTGTGGAGGCTGGAAGTCTGAGATCAAGGTGTTGGCAGGGTGGTTTTCTACAGAGGCTGAGAGGGAGAATCTTTTTCTGGCCTCTTGTAGCTTCTGGTGGTTTGGGGGGAATCTTTTGTGCTCCTAATCATGTCTATCCTCCTGCTCATGGGGCATTCTCCCTATGTGTGTGTCTGTATGAAAATGTCCCCATGTTATAAGAACACCAGTCTTATTGGATCAGGGCCTACCCTACGCCAGTATGACCTCATTTTATCTAATTACATCTGCAATGACTCTTCCAAAGAAGTTTGCTTTCTGAGTGACTGTGGGTCAGGACTTCCAAATATGAGTATTGGGAAGACACGTTTGACTCACAACACTCTGTTTCTTCTCCTCCGTTGTATAATTATGTATAATCTGTCAGGGACAGATAATTTGTCTCTTAGTTTGTGCATCCCCCAGAAAGGAGTTCTGCATCTGGACCCAATGGAGGGAACTTAGCATCCCTGAGGGCTCTAAAACTTTGAACCAGATGGAGTGTCCAGATAAGAGTTCCAGATTTTATCACTTGGGAAATCAATGAGTATATTCCAAGTGGAAGAAGGTGAAAGACTTGGGGCAGGACCCCCCACTCTGCCCTGAGCGATGACGACCCCAATCAACCGCAAGAGACGGCGCTTGATGCGTACAGCAAGAGGATTTTATTCCAGCATGCTGGGGCTTGACTCGCAACTCTTTTAGGAGCTGAGGAGTCAAGCCCTGAACAGCAGGTTTTACAAGCTTATAAAGGTAAAAACCACAAAGTAGGGAAGGGTAGAAGACATAGAAGGGGCTTTAGGGAGGGGTAGCAGACATAGGGGCTTTTCCAGATAAGAAGAACTCTGGTTCATTACTCATCTGTCTTAAGACAAGATCAGCAGTTAAACATTTGCTTAGCTTTTTTCTTTCAGAACCAGTTACCGGTTATCTGCTTCAGCTCGGGGCTATTTCCTGGAACAGTTACAAAGGTCACATTCTTATGGTAGGGGGCGAGGGGTGCTGCTACATATCTAGGCCCCCCCCCCCTTTTTGGATTTGGTAGTACTTTCCTTCATTCCCCCATTTCTTTTTTGGGAAGTTCTAATCATGGAACTTCTGGCTCTATGTATTCATTCTCGTGGCTATCGTCCCGGTGGAGAGACTGGTAATGCGGTCTGAGCATTAACACTTGTACGGCACTTACTCTCTCCCGGACGAAGGTGACTATACGGTTGAAAATGCAGGGCCCAAAGGTAAGAATTAGAAGCAGTATGATAAGGGGACCTATTAAACTGGAAACGAGAGTGGTGAACCACGGGGACTGATTCTACCAACTTTCAAACCACCCTTGATGGGCCTCCCGGTCTCGTTGCCTTTTTTCCAGTCTCTCCCTGAGTTTAGACATGGAGTCTTTTACCATGCCAGAGTGATCTATATAGAGACAGCATTCTTCTCTCAGTGCAGTGCATAACCCTTCATCTTTTAGGAACAGGAGATCGAGTCCCCATCTATTCTGCAATACTACTTCAGACAAGGAGGACAGTAACTCTTCTAGTTTTGTGATTGATTGTTCTATGGCTTTTAGGTCCTCATCTACGGCTGCTCGCAGTTCTTCGAGATACTGTGGGGTCTGGACAAGCGCAGCCGTTCCTGTTCCTACTCCGGCCGCCACCCCTATACCCATCAGGACAGCTAGGGTAATAGAGACTGGTTCCCTCTTCTGCCTACGGGGTCGGAGATCGAATTCTGCCTCGAAGGAACTCGCCTCATGGTACATAACTCTAGGTATTAACTGTACGAGGATACAGTAGTCTGCAGTGGAGTTAAACACTGATGAGGAAATGCACGGGGTTAGCCCGGTGCTGCAAGCCCGCCATCCTCCTTTAGGGGGCACTAGACAATAATTGGTAGTGGTTAACAGGCTTTTAATGGTCTGATTACACAGATGCTGGCGATTTTCGGGGATCGTGCCTAGGCAAATGCCTCACCCAGAGACTGCTGTAAGGGTGATCTTGGATCCCCAGTCACAGGAATTATGGGAGGTGGTATTTTGGAAGATACCTGAGAAGGCGATCCCTTCATAATAGGGCGGGCCTGAGGCTAGACACAACCAGCAAGATTCGGTAAGATTAGGGTTGGAAGTATTGAGGACATTGAAAGCCCTCTGTATTAAGTTAAGGAGTCTCTGCCCGGTGCTTGGAGTCTCCGGGGATGTTACCTGGGGAGACAGTTCCGCAGGCGATGGGGCTGTGCTGGCCCCAGTTAATTGGGTGCTCCCTGGGGTCTGGGGCATACGGGGGGAAATAGGCGGCCTGGCTGGTGGCTGCTGTCCTGAGAGTACGATGTTGGGTCCTATCTGGACAGCGACGGGGGTTTCTATTTTTAATTTGATAAAGAAGGTAAATCTTTTATCTCACCCTGACATATAGAAATGGAATTCTCATGTTCTTCCTTTTAACTAATCTCGGACTTGCTTCCCTCTCTCCGTGAAGGAAATATTTAGGGGGTTTGACCCTGCCCTGGTACTGCTTCTCTTTACGGTTATTAAGTTCCAAGAGGAAATGGGGTGCCAGGAGGCCTGCCCAGTCGTTTCACATTTCTATTGCTTACAATAGAAATTTTCTATCTCCCCGCATCTGTTGGCCTGACTTCTTGTTCTCCCATCCTGGGGACAGATATAGAACTCCGTTTGTCGCATCTGGCGCTGGGCGGGCAAGTTGCCACAGCCAGGGGCATCTGCAATGTACTGGCCTTGGGATGTGGAGCCTCGGGTAAGCGAGCGCTTTGCCAAATGATGATCAAGGCTCGATGGAACCTCTTTAAAGGTCTCATTGGGGATATCTTAATTATCTAGCCCTGCTATTAAGGCGCAAATATCTGGGGTGAGGGACGGCCACCAGGTCCAAGGAGGGTCTTCTTTTGTAGTACTCCATACTACATCACCAGTCTGAGAGAGAACCTGCCAGGTTAACCTCTGGGGGGCATGGGGATTGGGACCAGAGCTACTTATCACCGGGAGTTGTATCAGCAGGAGCAGGGCTACTGCGGCGGATGCAGAGCTTGAGGGGGTTGTCCGTCTTTTCCACTTTCCACCCGGAGTCTGGCGGCGGTGCTGGTTTAACATGAGATGCATGGATCCAGGCTGCGATGCCATCAACTTTTACTGCGGTCGGGGTTGTGAGCAGTACTAGGTATGGTCCTTTCCACCGTGGTTCAAGGTTGGCTGTCTGGTGGTGCCGGATGTACACCGAATCTCCAACCTGGAACTGGTGAGGCAGATCTCCGGGCTTGTAGGCTTCGATCAGCTGGCTCCACACTTCCTTTTGCACAGTTTCAAGGGCTTTTAATCTGGTGTATAGAGATTGAGAGGAGTAAGATTCTGGGGAAGGGAGGTGCTGCATGGCAACGAGCGGGGGGTGAGCTCCATATAGGATTTCAAAGGGGGTCAGCTTGAGAGTACTAGGGGTGTTGCGCACACGGAACAGGGCAAAGGGCAGGAGGACTGTCCAGTCAGTAATGCCAGTCTCTAAGGATAATTTAGTCATGGCCTCTTTTAGGGTTCTATTCATCCTCTCTACCTGCCCTGAGCTCTGGGGCTGATAAGCACAATGTAATTTCCATTCAAGCCCCAGGATTTTGGCCAAACCCTGACTAACCTGGGCAACAAAAGTGGGACCGTTGTCAGATCCGATTACTTTGGGTAGCCTAAATCTTGGAAAAATCTCTTCTAATATTATTTTGGCCACAACTTGAGCAGTCTCCCTCTTTGTAGGAAAAGCTTCGACCCATCTTGAGAAAGTGTCTATGAACACTAGCAAGTACTTGTATCCGTACTTAGCCGGCTTAATCTCAGTAAAATCTGTTTCCCAGTAGCTTCCAGGGCGATCCCCTCAGAGTCGTTTTCCCTGAGGTAGTGTGCTAGGCTGGGTGCTTACTAATTGGCAAGGTCTGCACTGTTTTACAGCTGCATCAACGAGCTTACTTAATTCTATAATATAGTATGGAGAGGACTGAACAATGGTTTTCAGATGCTTGGGGCCCAGATGGGTTAATTTATGAAGTTGCCTGAGAAAGGTGATTGCCTGCTGCTCAGGGAGGATGTTTTTCCTTTCCGGGGTTTCTCGGATCCCCTCTGGGGATTCTAGGTGGAGGCCTAATCTGTCCATCCTCTCGAGATCCCGCTCCGAATATTTAAAGTTTTTGATAAGGGGGGGTGCTGTTTCTTTAAGGCTAGGTCTTAGAGTGTTTTCATATAGCGGTAGGATGTTGAGCCCTTGAGACGCTAGCTTAGCTTCTTGGTCGGCTCTTTGGTTTCGCTCGGCAACTCTGGACCCCCCTTTCTGATGTCCAGGGCAGTGGATTATGGCCACTCTCTTAGGGAGGTGAACAGCCTCCAGTAGACTTAGGATTTCTTCCCTGTGTCTAATTTCTTTTCCTGCTGAAGTCAACAGTCCTCGCTGTCTGTAAATGGCCCCATGGACATGGGCTGTAGCAAAAGCATACCTGCTATCGGTGTATATGTTAACTTTTTTTCCTTCTGCCAAACGTAAGGCCTGGGTCAAGGCGACCAGCTCGGCCTTCTGGGCCAACGTCCCTTCAGGCAGACTACTTGCCTAGATGGTCTGCTTATTGTCCACCACCGCCGCCCCGGCCACCCTTTTACCTTCTATTATGGAGCTGCTCCCATCAGTGAACCAGGTCAATTGGGCATCCGGCAGGGGCTGATCACAGAGGTCCCTCCGAGTTCCAGTCTCCTCAGCCAATACTTCTTGGCATGTGTGTAATACATCCTCCCGGACAGAGGTATCAGGTAGTAGGGTAGCCGGGTTGAGGATGACAGGCGGGCCAAACTGGACTCTGTCTCCATTTAATAGGAGACTCTGGTAGTGTGTCATGCGGGCATTGGACAGCCACCGGTCAGGGGGCTGTCTGATGATGCTTTCTAAGGCATGGGGGGCAATGACTGTCAACTTCTGCCCCATAGTCAATTTGTCTGCATCTTTTACCAGTACCGCCACTGCCGCCACAGACCTCAGACAGGCTGGCCAACCACCAGCGACGGGGTCTAATTTCTTGGAGAGGTATGCTACCGGTCTTTTCCATGGCCCTAAAGGCTGCGTCAGCACCCCTCGGGCCACTCCTCTCTTCTCATCTACGTATAGGACAAAGGGCTTTGTTACATCTGGTAGAGCCAGGGCTGGGGCTGATAATAATGCCTTTTTAATGTTGTCAAAGGCCCGCTGTTGGCTGGCACCCCACTCGAAGGGAGTGCTTTCCTTGGTCAAAGGGTAGAGAGGGGCTGCCAGAGTAACAAACCCGGATATCCATAAGCGGCAGAACCCCGCAGTCCCTAAGAATTCTCGCACCTGGCGGGGCGAGCGGGGAACTGGAATCTGAGTCACAGTATGCTTCCTGGCTTCTGTTAACCATCTCTGCCCTCCTCTTAGGGTGTAACCCAGGTACGTTATCTCTTTCTGGCAGATCTGGGCTTTCTTGGCGGAGGCTCGATATCCTAAGTGGGCTAGCTCTTCCAGTAACAGTTCTGTGCCCCGATGGTACTCTTACTTTGTCGTTCCAGCTAGTAGTAAGTCATCTACATATTGTAGGAGCGTTACCTGAGGGTGGCTGGCGCGAAAGTGAGCTAGGTCTTGGTGGAGGGCTTCATCAAAGATGGTTGGGGAGTTCTTGAACCCCTGTGGAAGTCGGGTCTATGTCAATTGCCCCGTCATTCCAGAGTCCGGGTCTCTCCATTCAAATGCGAAGATGTTCTGGCTAGAGGAGTGTAGTCGGAGGCAGAAGAAGGCATCCTTCAAATCCAGGACAGTGTACCAGATATGGTCCAGAGGGAGAGAGCTTAACAGATTATAAGGGTTAGGCACGGTGGGGTGGATGTCTTGTGCCTGCTTGTTTACTTCTCTCAAGTCTTGCACAGGACGATAGTCTCCTGTGCCGGGTTTCTTGACGGGTAATAAGGGGGTGTTCCATGGTGACTGGCACTTTACTAGGATGCCCAGCTGTAGGAGACGCTGAATGTGAGGCCTAATCCCTTCCCGAGCTTCCCTAGTCATAGGCTACTGGCGCACTGCCACAGGAGTGGAAGTAGCTTTGAGTTCTATGACTATAGGCGGCCTTTCTGCGGCCAGTCCCATTCCGGCAGTTTCGGCCCATGCCCCGGGATATTTTTCTAGCCAGTCATGTATGAGACTAGTCCCTTTCTCCCGTTGCTTTTCAAAGAGCCTATGTTCATCCTCCAAACGCATGGTCAGGGCTGTTACTCTCTTATTCTGGGTTACCTCTGGGCCATTAGGAGTGAAAATCTGGGCTTCCATTTTGGTGAGTAAATCTCTCCCAAGGAGGGGCGCAGGGCACTCAGGGATAATTAAGAATGAGTGGGTTACCCGTCCCACTCCCAGATCTACTGATCTTCGGGTAGTCCATGAGTACTGCTGATGCCCTGTGGCCCCTACAACCCAGGATTTTTTCTTGGAGACGGGTCCTGATGGTTCGAGTAGGACTGAGTGTTGAGCTCCGGTGTCTACTAGGAACTCAACTGGCTTCCCCTCCACCTTAAGTATTACCCTAGGCTCGGGGAGGGGTTCCGAGCCCCGTCCCTGCTAATCTTCTTCTTTCTCTAAGGCCAGTACTTGCTTCCTTTTTTTTAGGACATTCCCTGGCCCAGTGCCCCTTCTCCTTACAGTAGGCACATTGATCCTTATCTAACGGGACGCGGTTGCCCAGGCTACCTGACTTCTTAGTTCTACCTTGGGTCTGTTCTTGGCTCTTCTCCCCTACTACTGCGGCCAAAATCTGTGTTAAGTTTTTCTCCTGTCTTTGGTCTCTCCTATTTTCCCTTTCCTCTCTCTCTTTCTCCTTTCTCTGCTCTTTTTCTTCCTCAGTTTCTCTTTTATGGTATACTTTCTCAGCTTCCTTAACTAAATCCTGCAAGGTATAGTCCTGCAATCCTTCAATCCTCTGCAGCTTTCTTTTAATGTCTACAGCTGACTGCCCTATGAAAGTCATAGCCAAGGAAGCCTTCTGTCCTTCAGAGGCAGGGTCAAATGGGGTGTAGCGCCTAAAAGCTTCCATTAGGCACTCAAGAAACACTGAGGGGGGTTCCGTGGCCCCCTGTATTACTTCTCTTACCTTAGCCAAATTAGTGGGGCATCTTGCCGCCCCACGGAGGCCAGCCACTAGAGCCTGGCGATAGACTGTCAGTCGCTCCTTACCTTCTGCCATGTTGAAGTCCCAGTCAGGTCTGGAGAGGGGAAAGGCAGCCTCGATGATGCTGGGGAGCTGGGTAGGACGCCCGTCTGCCCCGAGTACATTCTTCCTAGCTTCTAGTAAAATCCTCTCCCTCTCTTCAGTAGTGAAGAGAGTCTGTATGAGCTGCTGGCAGTCATCCCATGTGGGCTGATGAGAGAACATCAGGGACTCTACCAGCCCAGTCAGGCGTTGGGGGTCTTCTGAAAAAGGGGGGTGATTAGTTTTCCAGTTATACAGGTCTGCGGAAGAAAATGGCCAGTACTGGAGGGGCTGGAGAGGAGGTGGTCCCTCATCTGTTGCCACCGGCGGGGGGCCGTATGCCCTCAGGGGCAGGGCAACAGTAGTGTCGGGAGATATTCCTCCCTGGCGGTAACTCCTGGTACCTTGTGCGGGCCCCAGTGAAGGTTCCCCCGGGGGTGTAGAGGGGGCAATCGCCGGATCCAGCGATGCTGGTCCTCCCTGCCCCCCGACAGGAGCCAAGACGGGAGGGTATGGGGGAGGGGGGGACGGAGGGTCGAGGAGAAGATGATCAGTCTGAATTTCCGGGTAGATCTTCTTAGGGGGGTCCGAGCTGTCGCCCCCTTTTCTGGAACCGGAAGATTGGACAGCGAGCACCCGAGGATTAGACGGGGGCCTGGATGTGGCAGTCGACGGCCGAACCCAGGGGTGCGGATTCTGCACCAGGTCCTGCCAGACTATGATGTAAGGTTGTTGATCCGGATGGGCTCCCGGTCCTCTCTGAAAAACAATCTCTTTGATAGCAAAAATAAGAGATAAGTCAAAGATTCCTCCTGACGGAACGTTCCTCCAGCCAACGTTAAAAGTGGGCCACTCTGAGGAGCAGAAAGTTTGCCATGGGCCTTTTTTAACCTCTACTGACAGGTCATGACCTCTTCTCTTCACTTCAGTCCAATGATCTAGAGTCAAACTCAGAGGGGTTGTCACAGTCTGTCCCATCGTCAGTAGATATGTCAGAAACACAAATAACAGGAATAACAGAAATATTACAGATACAAGGACCTACCTACCACATTTGGTCCCTCACAAGCCTACAAGAGAATCAGACGGGCGCGTTTCCCATAATTTTTGATCAAACAACTGGACTCGATCAGCGCCCTTACAGCAG
The DNA here is from genome assembly GCF_027406575.1 of Nycticebus coucang. Lineage (NCBI taxonomy): Eukaryota > Metazoa > Chordata > Mammalia > Primates > Lorisidae > Nycticebus > Nycticebus coucang. The sequence goes on along the minus strand of NC_069783.1, from coordinate 99,422,548 downwards.
GAGACAACCAGGTGTCCCTGGTTCTCCTCAGTTCCTGGGGCGTCCCCCAGGATTTCAGCCTGTGGTCCTCCGGGCACGTCTACCGACCACTGTCTGGCCACTCTCACGAGGTGCCGAACCGCTGCGAAATCGAAAGCGTGCACACAAAGTCAAACAAAGGACTGAAGACACAGACCAGACAGTTTTCGGGGTACCCCTTTCTTACCTCCAAGGTCGACTCTGCAGGTGAGGGGTGGTCATCAAATCCCGGACGAGCCCCCAAATGAAAGACTTGGGGCAGGACCCCGCACTCTGCCCTGAGCGATGACGACCCCAATCAACCACAAGAGATGGCGCTTGATGCATACAGCAAGAGGATTTTATTCCAGCATGCTGGGGCTTGACTTGCAACTCTTTTAGGAGCCGAGGAGTCAAGCCCTGAACAGCAGGTTTTACAAGCTGATAAAGGCAAAAACCACAAAGTAGGGAGGGGTAGCAGACATAGCAGGGGCTTTAGGGAGGGGTAGCAGACATAGGGGCTTTTCCAGATAAGAAGAACTCTGGTTCATTACTCATCTGTCTTAAGACAAGATCAGCAGTTAAACATTTGCTTAGCTTTTTTCTTTCAGAACCAGTTACCGGTTATCTGCTTCAGCTTGGGGCTATTTCCTAGGACAGTTACAAAAGGTCACATTCTTATGGTAGGGGGCGAGGGGTGCTGCTACATATCTAGTCCCCCCCCCCTTTTTGGATTTGGTAGTACTTTCCTTCAAAGGTCGTGTAAAGACTTTTCGGTTGGACAAAAGAACAAAACATAGCAGAAATTATTATGCTTGCATAAGAATAGAGTCTCTGGCTTTTATCGAGATACATAGCTGCCAAGAATAAAGGCTGTATTTTCAGCCTCCTTTGCAGCTAGGTGTGGCTATGTAGCTAAATTTGGGCCAGTGTGCAACTTCTAGGTCATATTCTGAAAGGGAGAAGATATGTCTTTATTCCTTTGTTTGACCAATTCCCCAATTCTGCCACCCAGAACACAGATTTAGGGATAAACCACTATGAGCTCTGAGGGCAAGAACACTACCCTGGTGAGAAAGGGCTCAGACAGAAGAAACCTGACTCCTGGGACATGGAGCAGACCCATCACCCAGGTGAATACATCGATTATAAACAAACATAAGTAGAATTACTGTATTAATAGTTGCCTCTATGACCATACCATAAGCTCCTGAGAGGAGGGCAGTTGTATTAGTCAGGGTTCTCCAGAGAAACAGAACCAATAAGATATACAATATATTTTGCTGCGTATAATATGTGCCTCTTTGCCCAAATTTTTTGAGGGAAAAATAATGATGTGTGCTATACATGGGTAATACTATTTGGTATCAGTATATACAATTTTTGTACCTTATATCTGTTCTTGTATTTTGTAATTATGTGTTACATAAAATTTCTTGTACCATAATATGTTAAAAATAAATGCTAAAATTCCTTTATAATACAAAAAACAAGTACCTAAATATTTGCAAATAAACGTTTGAATTAAATAATTAAAACAAAATATTTTTTACTGAAAGCTTGGGCCAAAAATGTGGGTGTGTATTAAACACAGGGGCAAATTATACACAGCAAAATATGGTATATAGATATACAAGAAAAGATTTATTCAAGGTATTGGCTCATGGGATTACAGAGGGTGATCTGCCTATGATCTGCCTTCTGCAAGCCAGAGGCCCAGGAAAGCTGGGTCCAAATCCAAACACCCCAAACTAGGGGAGCTGATGATGCAAGTCCCGTCTGAGTCTGAAGATCTGAGAACCAGAAGCTCTGTTGTCTGAGGGCAGGAGAAGATGGATGTTCCAGCTGGAGAAAAGAGTCGGACATCACCATTATTCTACCTTTTTGTCTTATTTGGACCCTCCAGAAATGGGATGAGGCCCATCCACATTGGTGACAGGGATCTGCTTTACTCAGTCTAATAGTTCAAATGCAAATCTCTTCTGGAAACACCCTCACACATATACCCAGCTATCTGGGCATCCCTTATCCCCACCAGGTTGACCCAGAAGATTAACCTTCACAGCCGTGTATAACTTGCTGTCTCTGATGGGCAATCTCTGAGATAGCCCCAGCTCATTTTTGCTACTTGGGTCTCACATTATTGTGCAATCCCCTCTGTTGGTGTGTGGACTGGCCTCATTGGCTAGGTTTTGGTAGAAGTAATCAGAGGTAATTTGTGAGATTAAGCAACACAAAGGCTGGGTCTGCCTTCCTGGGTGATCTTCTTGGATTGCTCCTTCTAGAGGGAAGCCATCTACCATGTTGTAAGGCAGCCCTACAAAGAGAACCCATGTAAGTGAGCTGGGGAGCAGATTCTTCAGCTCCTGTTGTGATTTGAGACAAATGCAGCCTCAGCTGATCATTTGACTGCAACCTCACGAGAGATGATGAATCAGAGGCACCAGGTAAGGTCACTCCTGAACCACAGGAAGTATGAGAAATTTTCTTGCATTAAGCTGCCAAGTGTTGGGTTAATTTGTTATCCAGAAAGAAGTGACTCATACGCTTGCTCACCACTACATCCCCGGTGCCTATCCTAATGTTTGGCACAGAGTAAGCTGTCAATTAATGCTAGTTGAATAGATAAGGCATAAATTAATAGGTTCTCTAATCAGGAACTTGTGTAAAACCCTGGTGCTCTCTAAATCTTGAGCTCTTCATTATTGCAATGAGTTATATTCACCTCTAAATGAATATTAAATAAAGTGTTATATGTTAGAGTATCTCATAAGGGACGGCACACATATTAAAATTGTTTAATTTTTTATGTTTGCTCTATATTCTAGAAACGATTTAAGGGACAGATGATTTTATTTTATGTGAAGGGCAACCTTTGCTGTGGATGTGTATTGCATATCTATTACTTTACCTGGTAATTTATTTTAAATATTCCACAATCAACTGTGTAACGTTAAGGTATGTGAGCACAGTTGCTTTAAACAACACCTTGGGAATGCTGTTTAGCATTTGAAAGACCCTAAGCAGAAACCCATACCTCAGGGGTGATTAGTTGTAAGGTGAAGGACTTTCACCAAGGAGTTACATTCCAGAGGGAAGTGCTTCGAATTTCTAAATGTGCCCTCCAGAGTTTGTCAATTAGCATCAGAGACTTTAGAAAACAGCTTCTCTTTGGAGAAAGAGAGGTGTTGTAGATTCATGGTTGGCTTGAGGGGTTTGGGTGTATTGCCACCACCCTTATGTCAACTGGAGCAGTTGGGGCCCTGGTCACCTGCTAGAGGAGGACTCTGCTGAGCTGCTGTTGACACCAGAATTTTGCTCTTCAGTAAGTCCTTGGTCTTGGGGATTTGAAGAATGAATCCATGGACCACAGATCAGTCATAAGACAGGACTTTTATTAGAAGTTAGAAAGGAATACAGAAAAAGTAAAAAGCACCAGAGCTTCTAGAAGGGGGAAAGAACTGAAGAACTCACTCAGGAATCTCCATGTGGGCTCTTTTATCTAGGGGTCTTAAGTCTAGGGATTACACATGGCTGGCAGTTGGTAGATAATGAGTGCATTAACAAATGAATGAATGTAGTTCCTTCTTCAGTAGGGCAATGTTGTCAGGTCCTTTACAGTCTTTGTCCCTGAGAAGGGATTAGGATGTGTGCTCCTACCCAAGGTGGAACCACCCAAAAAACCATCACAGGCTGCTTTGTTCGTGATCTTATCAGAACCCAGAGGGTGTGTCCCGAAGAAGGCAGTTTGCTTGTGCCTGGAAATGGAGTCTGACCTCTGAGCTCACTGGGGCCTAAAGAATGTAGGGCTCTCTGTCTAGCCCTGAATGGTGGAATCCTGTATCACTGTGATACCCCTGTGCCTTCAACAGGAGGTCCGTTCCTTCAGAGTGGAGGACAGAAAACAGGGACTTCCCTCAGCTTGTCAGATGGATCTGTGTGATTTGATTCTTTTTTCAATCTTTGTGCTAATAAATGTTTGTGGCATAATTTTGCCAGAGAGATGACTTCTGTGTAAAAAGAACAGAAAAGAACCCAAACTCTGTAAAATAATTTAAAGAGGTTTGTTCTTAGCTTAATATATACTACTCAACCTGGAAAGCCACACCCAGGAAGCCTTGAGCAAGTGCTCTAGCCCACGGTTGGGTTACAGTATGATTTTATCCACTCAGGGAGACAAGAATTACATGCGAAGTCATAAATCAATCTGTGGAAGGTGTACATTGGTTTGGCCTGAAAAGGTGGGACATCTGGAAGCAGGAGGGTTTACAGGTTATAGGTGGGTTTAAAGATACTTTGATTTGTAGTTGGTTAAAGAAATGCAACTTTGTTCAAAGGCTTGGAATGTTTTAAGCTAAAGAAGCTTGTTAATCAGAGACCAGCCACCAGACAGATACCAAGACTCAAGTGATCTGATTTACTCAAGTAAATCGATGACCTGCAGGTGTGGTCTAAGCTTTGTCTTCCATGTCCTTAAGCTTCTTAATTATTTAGTACTGTATTGTTACCAAGACTCCAAAAGGGACAGGCCATAACTAGGCCATAACTTCTCATGGCTTGCAACTCAGATTTAAGTTTTTTTTTGGAAGGGAGTTCCTTGGCCAAGAGGGGGTATAGTCAGTTGGCTAGAGAGGCTTAAAATTTTATTTTAGTTCACAAAGGGGTTGTGGGCAGGAGATAGCCTTCTTCTAATCACTGGACACTGCTCAAATTCCACCAAAGAACCTCATGTCATTGAACCACCAAACTGTCTTAGGCTAGTTCACGAAAGTGAGTATCTACCTGGCCTGATTGAACTCTTGTGTCACCTTGACCACATTGTCTGCTGCCTGAAAAAGAATGCTCTGTCAAAACTTAAAAAGACTAATACAATCATGATTCAATTACCCAATTTACTCTAGGATAGGTCTTCCCAGATGGTGAATTCCAGTGGAAATCGATTTGCTAGAGATAACTGAGATTTCCAGACTCCTGCCTTTGTGTGGATCACCCGAGTGACCAGCTGCTTGGCTGCATCCACCAGTCCCTCATATCCTGGCCAGCAGGCTATGTCTGCTGCCCACCACCCACACTGGTACACATAGGTCACATTGGTGTCTCTCTATACCCCAGGAGTTCAGGACTCCACAGTTCAGATTGTCCTCTTCCCTAATGCTATGTCACCCTCTGTCACTTGAGCCCTGAAATATCCCTCCTTTTGCCACGGCCTCAGGGATTCTCTACAGGTTGGCAAATCTTCCTTCAAAAGAAGAGGGAGGAGGTAGACCATGCCTCTTTCCTTTTTCCCTCTCCCTCCCCTGCTCTGCTGAGAACATCACACTACAACCCTCTCCCCCTCCTCCTTCAGCTAAAGCACAAGTCCACATGCAGCTCAGTGATGACTCAGCCTGTTTTCCAATCTCCAGACACACCAGATAGCCCCAAATCCTCATGTGGACACTGTCCTGGCTCCAGCTGAAGTCTTGGCTACTTAATTAATGTGATTTAATAATAATACTTAAAAAAAATCAGCCCCTGGTTATGCAAAGATAAGGAATTTTCCTCCTACTTTTTCCTCATAAAAAAGAAGTCTTACACCTCAGGGTCTTCGCCATTCAGCTCTCTCAGTTCAGGATCCTAAAGCCTGGGAAGAAATTATCAGCTTGGACCATAAATCAACCCAGCAAGGAGCTGAGGCATAGGGGAGAGAAAGCTGCCTGGGAAACTTAATGAACACACAGAAAGTGGCACTTAGATTTTACATCGGTAATTATCCCTCTGTTGAGTTAACAAGTGGGTTAACACCATTTGTTAAGTATGAACCCAAGAATGTGTTGGAAAACGGCCTCTCCAAGATGTATTGGGATGGAGCTGTGATAACAGTTTAACAAATTCTGGACAACAGACCAGATATTCTGTGACAAACTTAATAAAACAGAGATGCTCATTGATATTGCTTTCCTGCTAAATATAAATACCCCAAGAATATACGCAGAGAGGATAAATAAGTATGTGGCTTGATAAAGGATTTGGATTGAAAGCAGAACATGAAGAACAATAGAAAAATCTCTCTGCCTTTTCTGTACCATACAGAGGTTTCCCAGCTTAAAAAACCGATCATTCATTGTGAATTCGCCTCATACAAAGACAGAGGTTATGTAGCAATCATTTTCTGTTTTAATGATGGATTATCTAATGTGCTTGGCTTCTGTTTATTTTTGAAGTATATAAAGATCTATTCATCCAAACAGCAAGAATAAAATAATGATGTAAAAAATTTATCAGGCTGTACACTTGGGGTACATAAGTTTGTATGTATTTTCTGTTTGTATCTTAGACTGCAATGAAAAGTTTTTAAAAATGCCAATGCTGAAGGTTACAACTCTTATTTGGGCCTTGGTAAACCAACTTTGTTCACATAGACTCTTTACAGAATGTTCCTTCTCATATTAAATCCTGCAGCAGAGATCCTGACCCTATGATTCGTGGATGGAGTGATGAGACGTCAGAGCTGGTGGGCACAGTCTTCAGACAGAACTTGCTTTCCAAGCTCAGGCATGGAGGACAATGTCAGGAACATGAATGGCATCTGGGGACTCTATTCTTTAAAAAAACATTCAACAGACCAGGTATGCTGTGCTTGTCACAGAGTGACTAACGTCTGCTTCCAGCCTCTGGTCCAGACAAAAAGGCTCAACAAAGCTGTGTTTAAATTTCCTCAAATCTGGGGTGGTGCCTGTGGCTCAAGGAGTAGGGCGCCGGTCCCATATGCCAGAGGTGGTGGGTTCAAACCCAGCCCTGGCCAAAAACCACAAAAAAAAAAAAAAAAAAATTTTTTTCCTCAAATCTGGGTCATCTGCCACACTTTGGGCCTTCACTCAGTAAGCCCTGCTACATTTCCCCCCTTCAATCTAGGTAAAGGAAATGAAACCACGGATATTAAGAGTAATAATTCAAGTAGTATGAAATGTATCAGATAAAAAAAGTCTACGGATGAGTAATGCTTGAATACATTCCAGGATCTTCTGTCCAAAGCAAACCCAGACTTGTCTGCAAGGTGACAATGGCCTTGGGGGGGGTGGTGGTGGTGGTGAAAGTCACACGCCTCAGAATCAAAAGGGCCACTGACGTCACTGCATCTTCACCCTCATGGGGTAGCACAGCCGCTATCCATCACCACTGGCCCTCACTTGGGCAGCCAGGGGCTGTCCCAGTAAGCCCGTCACAGGGTGCATAGGACCCAGGTGATGTGGGGCTTAGTCCAAAGTGCCTGACACTGAAAAAAAGAGAGAATAATAAGTATGTAAAATAAATCAAATATACATGTTGAGTCTTCTTTTCTTTTTTTAATTAATTTATTTATTTATTTTGAGTCTTCTTTTCAAACCCTAAAGAATGGGGAGAAAAACGGCCCTTTGGAAACATAAAAGAGAGGGTGGTCAAACTACCCAGGTACTTAATTGGAGCAGATTATTCCTACAGTGACCCCTGTGGGGGCCACCTACTCCTCACAGGTTAGCTTAAGCATTTTTTTTTAAATGATACTCCACAGTTCGGGGGTATGTAGAGCAATCCAGAGTGGGTGCAGGGCTCACCTTCCATGATGGGAGGGTGGTCACTGACATCTGTGAGTGATCTGAGCTGTGGTAGAGGGGTTCCCAGTACTCAAACCCTTCCTTCCTTTGTTCAAAAAACATGAACACTCTCAATCTTTCTCTCCCTCTAAAAGGCGGAAGGAAATACTATGCCTACAACATACCAGGCTCCCTGTGCTTGCCCAATGATGTGTACAAACTCAGCACTCCTCTGGGCAGTGACAACAATGGAACACATCACCCCAGCTGCCTGACAGGGAGCACCCTGGGTGCTCCAGACAGATAGGACCTGGTGAGCCTCTGGGCTTGGAGCTGGGGGTGACACGAACACCCCAAAGAGCTGTCAACAGGGGTTTCGCAGTCAAAGGCACCCTTTCATTGATTGGTGTGGTTGTAGGGTAAAGTCTTTCTGAAAGTTGGCTTTTTGTTTTTCTTTTAGAGACAGAGTCTTACTTTATTGCCCTCAGTAGAGGGCTGTGGCATCACAGCTCACAGCAACCTCCAGCTCTTGGGCTTAGGCGATTCTCTTGCCTCAGCCTCCTGAGTAGCTGGGACTACAGGCGCCCACCACAACGCCTGGCTATTTTGTTGTTGTTGTTGTTGCAGTTTGACCGGGGCGGGGTTTGAACCCGCCATCCTCAGTATATGGGGCCAGTGCCCTACTCACTGAGCCACAGACGCCAGCCTGAAAGTTGGCTCTTTATTTCTTAATATTAGAATGTTATACTTCAGCTTCTATCTGCATATTTATTTATTTATTTTTTTGTTGAGACAGGGTCCCACCCTATGCCCCTGAGCAGAGTGCAGTGGGCGTGGTAGCTCACCACAACCTCAGACTCGGGCTGCGGGCACCCCGCTGCCTCAGCCTCCGGAAGCCGCTGGGATTACAGGCGCTCGCTGCGGCGCCCGGCTGGGTTTCTCCATTTTTTTCATGAGTCGGGGTCTCACTGTCTCTCAGGCGAGTCTCCAACTCCTGAGCTCAAGCGATTCTCCCTCCTCAGCCTCCCACAGTGCTGGGATTACAAGCGTGAGCCACCGCGCCCGGCTATCTGCATATTTATACAAAGTCCTATCCTTGCTTTTCTGATATGTTGCTTACAACGAACACTGTCCCTTAATCTCTCTTTCTCTTTCAATCTCTCTTTCTGAAAGGCAAAAGGAAATAGTAGCCTAAAGTTTTCCTTATTGAGACCCTGTTTGTTTGGGTCTCTGGGATGAGAGGGTTTCGTGAATTGGCTTTTGGCACATCCTGTTTTTGTAGCTGTTGCTCTTTTCTCTTATACTTTTTTCCCTCCACTCTCCTCCCTACCTAGTTTTTAACCTGGAACACTTGCAGATAAATCTGTGTTTTCCATGTTCTGTGTGTCATGAGCACCTAGGGGTTGGTTTCCAAGTTCTAAAAGCCAGCCAGAAACCTGCTGGAAGATGTTCTTCTCCCACCCCTTTGGAACACAATTCCCACCACATTTCTCCTCCTCCCAACAAGGTGCCAGTTTTAGGTCCCACGCTGCTCCTCCTCTTTGACCTTGAGCATCACCCAGCATGGCCCAGCCATCCCAGGCAACCACTCCCTTTATCACATCCCTTATAACATCTTATGACTTTGTAAGTGTCTGCATGACACACTTTAAACATGCAGTCATCCTTGGTATCCATGGAGAATTGGTTCCTTGCAAATACCAAAATCTATGGATGCTCAAGTTCCTGATATGAAATGATGTATTATCTGCATAAAACGTACGCACATCTTCCCATATATGTATTATAAACATCTCCAAACTGTTCATAATATCTAACGCAATGCAGATGCCATGTAAACACTTGTTAAGCTGTATTTTTGTTGTGCTATTTTAAATTGTTGTATTCTTATTTTTTCCCCTGGATGTGTTCCATGCTTCCATTTGGAGACTGCATTCTCCTTCAGGTGCAATAGTAATATTAGCTAATATTGTTGGAATACCATGTGTTTGGTGGCCTATTGAGCACTTTGCTGTCACAATAGTTGATAAATCATCTCCAATTTAATTCTCAAGTAGTCCTATGAGGTAGGTGCTAGAATTTTACAGATGAGTAGAATAAGACTAAAGAGTGTAAGTGATTTGCCTACTTGGGGTCTATAAATGGCCCAGAAAGAATGAAAGTGAAGAGCCCGTTGAATGCAAAGAAAGAGAACATAGAAGGCAGGTTTTCTTTCTTTCCCATTTATTTCATGGAGTAGAGACATGACTGCTTGTAGATATTTTCCTCTACTAAGCCTTTATTTTTAACCTGTAACACTTGCAGATAAATCTGATGAGAATCACCATGGCCCAAACTTGACCTTAACTTGATCCCAAGGGAAAGTGGAACAGCTCAAAGAGGATTGGGGTTGAAGAGCTTCAGCTCCATAAAGAAGCCCTTGGTCTCTTCAGCATAGCACATTTTTCAATGTTTGAGTCTTTCATAAGGACTTCGTTATTTTCCTCAGATACTTTATTCATACCCCAACCAAGTTGTTTGTTGCTTATAATGTTAGTTTTTAACCATCTCTACAATAACAAAAAAGACAGAATTGTGAAAAATTCAGTGAAGCTCTTGGTTGAACCATTTTCCCCCCTTGTTTACATAATGTCCAATAAAGTCAAATCTAATTCTTTACAGAAGGAGTCGGGCCCACGTTCTTCTATAAAAATAGATTTTCAGGGAAAATGGGAAATTGACAATTTCCCTAAGAATTTTATATGAAGAAGTACTCTCGTGTTTGAATAATGACAAGAGATTAGGCATTCCTGTATTCTTTATTTTTCCCTTTATTAATGAATTAGAACACACAATTGGTTTAAAATTAAATAAAATTCTCATAAGCATCATTCATGTCTTCATTACCAGTCAGTTGTACTTTGTAAAACTGGATTTCCATTGAAATGGCTTCATGTCAACATGGGAGTTGACGGTGGCTATAGGGAGCCCATCCGGGCCGGGAGCAGGCTGATCCAGCCCGGCCCGCAGCCAGGGCAGCAGTGCAGCTGTGGCGGGGCACAGACGTGCAGGGCAAGCACAGACACAGAAGGCCACCACCAGCTGGACCCAGGAAGCAGCATGCACCCAGGTGACTCTTAGATGGAAAGCACCTGAGAGATTTCAAGTCAGGACATGGGCTTCTGGCATTACCACATGCATCCTTTGGCTGGTATTTAAGGAGTCTACCTTTTGTATCCCAGACTACCATCTGTGTGCCTTCTGAGTTCCTGTTCAGATTCTCAGGGGATTCTCTGGACAGGTGGGATGACAGACATAGTTTTTACCCTCATCAGGCAGGTACAAAGTTCTTTCTCAGATGTTAGGGGCTGGGGCTCAGACAGGGGCTCTAGGGAAACCATTTTAAAGGATGTTTGCCTCATGATTCACCGGTTACATTGAAAATCTGAGGACACAATGCTACATAATTCTTTCTTTTCTAATTATGATATTGTTTTCGAGAACTGACAGATTTCAGAACAACTAAATAATTTCTAGTGTCCCTTTTTTCCTCTCAATATTAGTAGCACAAGTAAAACCTGGTATTTTGTGACGTTTCATCCCCAAATGGTTCTCTAAGAATCTTTTAAAAATGCAACTACTTTAAGAACAAAGAAAGAGAAAGAGAGAAAAAGAATGTTTTAAAGTATACACCTATGTCCATCTTGCCAAAGTATCTCCTAGTATTATCAGCAGGACATAATTTACTATGCATCATTATCTACTCTTAACTTATGAAATAATTTAAATATTTTAGCATAATTGATGTCTCTATGCTTTGCTTAGCTTAGGGATTGATTCTTTCATTCTTTGCTGTAAACCATGGGAAAATTTTTAGTGAAACCACATTCAAACTGGACTTAAGTAAGCCTAAGTGGTTACCCAGCTGGGAGAAAGGGAAATCCTCCTTGCTCTTACTTGATTAGAGTAGATTTTAGTTTCTCCTACTCTGCTTGTGTACCACCATTAGATTGTAGAGGATCATGAGGTCACAGTGGACTCCTTGATGACTGAGGACAGGTGTACAGTGGGAGATCCTTCAGCTGCTCCTTTCTCCTCAACAGGGTGGTCAGATGCCCTTGAAAGTTCACCCGGGCCTTTCTCCCACAATTCAAGGGTTTTTACTGTGAGGGAATTGTTGTATCGTCTCATACTCTCATGTTCTGAATGAACACAGTGTTCTGCAGAGCATTTTATCCGCTGTGGTTAAGCTTTAGATATTTTTTACAAAGCTATCAATGTTTTTCCATATTATAAGCCTGCGAGAGGACATAATTACTGATTCCTGTTTTCTTTTTCCTTCTCTATCTCAACTTCACTTCTAGAGACGCTCTCATCCCAAATGGATTCATGAATGACATCCCTGGAAAATACACCACATACGCGTAGCCAAGTACTCATGGGAGTACTCACGAATGTTGCTGTGGTGATCCTGGATAAAACCTTAGCAAATAGAAATGGAAGTATTTTTTTTTTTAAAAGACCACATGGAATTCAGTCAAGAAGGCAGGAATAGCTTAATATTTTAAAAAAATCTATTCATATAACACCACTGTAATACATTAATCACCAATCATTTGTTGATCTGAATGAATCCTGAAAGATGTATTAACAAAGATAATATCCAATCTGATTTTTATAAATCTTCCTACAATGGATCTAGATCCATACATCTTTAACATGACAAAACCCACACACACGCGTACCAGTGTCACTATCATTTTTTTTTTTTGTAGAGACAGAGTCTCACTTTATGGCCCTCGGTAGAGTGCCATGGCCTCATACAGCTCACAGCAACCTCCAACTCCTAAGCTTAAGCAATTCTCTTGCCTCAGCCTCCCGAGTAGCTGAGACTATAGGCGCCCGCCACAACACCCAGCTATTTTTTGGTTGCAGTTTGGCCGGGGTTGGGTTTGAACCCGCCACCCTCGTTATATGGGGCCGGCGCCTTACCAACTGAGCCACAGGCACCACCCCCACTATCATGTTTTATAGTAAAATCCTACATGGCAAGTGTTTCTATTGAAGTGGATAGCAAGTCAAGGGTTGCGGTTGTCACCAATATTATTTAAAATTGTTCCAGAAGTATCAGTCAATGGAATTAAAATAACAAAATGAGAAGTATAAATAGTATAAAGGAGGAGGAAATTTTTTTGTTATTTGCAGATAATAGGATAGGATTGGATACCTAGAAAATCTCATGAAGATTAAATAAATCCTTCATTAAAAGCAGAAGAAATAGGTAATCAGTTACTTACAAACAGTAATAATAGCTTTCCATCATACAAACACAAGACAGAGGATAAAAGAGGGGGACAATATCTCACTGTTTTGCTCAATATATTTTTCTTGAGCACTGGGGATACAGATAAAATAAGGTAGAGTATTTGTTCTCCGATAAATTGCTTTGTGGTTAGAGGTTATAAACAATATATAAACAAGCAAATACACGATTTTTCAGGCAGTGGTAAGTGCTATGGAGGAATTCAGGAGAACCATATGGTGAGATGATGGAAGTGGAAAGGTCGGGCAGGTTGATGGCAGAGTTCGATATGGTACAGCAAGGCCTGGGAAGGCCTTTCCTGGTGAGACGTGAAGGAGAAGCAGTCCATCATACGGGGAGCTAGAATAAAGAAATAAAGAAGGACGAGAAAGAGGAGGGGCAATAGCTGTAAGACAGGAGTTGGGCATGCTAAAGAGACAGGAAGGAGCCCCTACAGTGAGGAAGGGGCAGGATCACACAGGACACCTGCAGAAGGCTGGGTCCTTTTGTGCACACCAGGATACCACCAAGGCGTTGAGGGCTTTGGCAGGTTGGGGAGGTGGAGGGTGTTGCTAGGACTTAGTGGTCTGCTGTGAAAGTTAGCTCTGCAGGTATGCAGAGAATGGATTGTAGAAGTGTGGGGGAAGGCAGAGTATTGGTGGCCCAGGTGAGAGGAGATGGCAGTGGGCAGTGACAGGAAGCAGGCGTAGGTTTGACGTATATTCCTGATGCACAAAGATCTACCAGTACCTGCTAACAGACTGAATGAGCCGAGAAAGAGAAGGAGGAGAAATCAGGGGCATAATTCAAAGCCTCCATTCACAAGAGAAAAACACACAAAACATGAAATGTCAAAGAATAAATTACACAGGAAATGTCCAAAGCTTATATACATAAAAAAGCTATGACAACCCACTGAGGGTCTTAAAGAAAAGATCCGCGTAATGGAGAAACAACTTTGCTCTCACAGAACAAATATGGACAGTTCAAAGAAGTCAGTCCTTCCGAATGCAATCCCTACAGAAGTTTTTGGTTTTCTTTTTTTTTTTTTTTTTTCAAAAACAAGATAAAAATGACACTAACATTCATCTGCAAGGATAAACATTTAACTAAAATGTAAAATAAAGCTATAATAATAAAAACAGGGAGGCAGGCAGGGACAAGAATAGATAAGCAGATTAACGGATCCAATGGACAGTCTAGAAATAGACTGCCCTATGGTACAAATATCCAATGTCTCTGGATGGATATTCAGAGATGTTGGATTTGTGCATACATGTTGTGGGCAACTGATTAGCCCCTTGAAAAAATAAAAGTAGGGTGGCGCCTGTGGCTCAAGGAGTAGGGCACCGGTCCCATATGCCAGAGGTGGCAGGTTCAAACCCAGCCCCGGCCAAAAACCACAAGAAAAGAAAGAAAAGAAAAAAGAAAAGTAGATTACGATTTTACTCCCCACCAAAATAAATTCAAATGGGTCAAAGACATAAAGGGGAAAAAATGAATACACTTTAAAAAAATATGTATAATCTTGGAGTGAGGAAGAACTTTCTATGCAGAATACAAAAATTAGAAACCATGTGAGGAATGATTGCCAACTTGAACTACATAAATATGGAAAATTATATGTATGCCAAAGAAGCAAGCAAGAAAACAAAACCCTCACCGTTAAAATATAATGAACTCACCAAGTTCTGTGGGTTTAAATCCCATCTATTTATCTGTGACTTCCAAAGGCTTTCTCATGGAAATAGTTCCATGTTGTTTTGGGTTGAGCAGTGTCCCCTCAAATGATGTGTGCAAGCTCTAATCCCCAGAACCTAGAATGTGATCATATGTGGAAGTAAGGTCTTTGCAGATGTCATCAGGTTAAACAGTCATACTGGATTAGGGCAGGCCCTAATCCACTGCCGAGTGTTTCTATATATAAGAGGAGGATATTTTGGCTCAGTGCCTGCAGCTCATCGGCTAGAGCATCAGCCACATACATCAGAGCTGGTGGATTCAAATCCAGCCCGAGTCTGCCAAATGACAATGACAACTACAACAAAAAAAATAGCTGGGCTTTGTGGCGGGAGCCTGTAGTCCCAGCTACTTGGGAGTCTGAGGCAAGAGAATTGCTTAAGCCCGAAGTTTGAGGTTGCTGTGAGCTGTGATGCCATGGCACTCTACTCAGGGGGACATAGTGAGACTCTGTCTCAACAAAAAAAGAAAAAGAAGAAAAGGATATTTGCACACAGACACACAGAGACGGCCACATGAAGAGGGAAGCAGAAATTGAAGAGATGAAGCTAAAAGCTAAGGAAAATCAAGAATTGCTGGAATCTACTAGAAGCTAGGAAAGAGGTATGGAACAAATGCTTACTTAGAACCTCAGAAGCATGGCCCTGCCAATACATTGATCTCGATGATATATATATATTTTTTTTTATTTTATTTTATTTTTTTTTGAGACAGACTCTCACTCTGTCGCCCAGGCTAGAGTGCCAGGGCATCATCATAGCTCACAGCTACCTAAAACTCTTGGGTTCAAGTGATCCTCCTGCCTCCTCCCGAGTAGCTGGGAGTACAGGCACCCACCACAATGACTGCCTAATTTTTCTTTTCTTTTGGTAGAGATGGAGTCTTGCTCTTGCTTAGGCTGGTCTCAAAGTCCTGAGCATAGGCGATCCACCAGTCTCAGCCTCCCAGAGTGCTGGGATTACAGGCATGAGCCACACATTGATTTTGAACTTCTGGCCTCTTGGACTGTGATAGAATACATCTCTGTTGTTTTAAGCCACCCCATTTGTGGTCATTTCCTATAGCAGAAACTATTAAAGCCTAATAGGTATATTGAACTTAACTTTGTTAAAACAAAACTCTTCTTTAGCTACATATTAATATATATATAAATGAAATCATCTAACGGTCACAGTGGTTAACCCTGGAGGGTGAGAACAGAGAGGACTTTATGCTCATTGGTATGGTCTATTGAACAAGCTGCATTATGGAATAAAATTTTAAAAGAAGAAAATATACAGTAAAAATCTATCATAATGCTATGAATGGAATCCAGCAAAGTTGGTGGTGTGCAGTGAAAGGCCACGTTGCTGGGGGACAAACAGACCAGGGTGAATGTGAGCAGCCAGCCAGCTAAGAGTTCCGGGGTCCACATGCTGACTACCAAACCCTGCTCAGTCCCAGCTGGGCCTTGTTGCTGTGATGCTGGTTGTCTCTGCTGGTTAAAGATCCACACGGTTGATTCCAGGTCTTAGCTGAATGGGATTCCTGGGATAGCAGCTCCATTCCTGGAACCTGCCTGTGAGTTAGCACCTGTTTTGTGGAACCCACTGGGGAGACTGGACTAAGGAATTTGGTGGATCCAGGGACCCAGCCTCTCCCACCCTCCTCTCCAAACAGAATCATGCACCCGCCTGCCCCCACCCGGTCCCCTCCATACGCCTGTCTCTACCCCAAATAGCACAGCCTCAAGGGCTTCAGCCTGTACTCTTTAAAAACCAATCTCAATAAGGACCTTTGCACTAGATTGTTTATTACAGCTCAATTCACGATGTGGAAACAACCCAAGTGCCCACCAACCCATAAATGGATTAATGAAGTGTGGTATATGTATATCATGGAATATTATTAGGCCATAAAAAACGTGGAGACTTTACATTTTTTGTATCAACCTGCATGGATTTGGAAAACGTTCTCTTTAGTAAAGAATCATAGGAATGGAAAAGCAAGTATCTAATGTACTCCAATGTACTAATATGAAGCCAGTAGATGAACTAATATAAGCACACATAATTAATTCAAGTTGGGGGTAGGAGAGGGTTAAGGGGAAAGAAGGGAGGAAGGAGGGGGCTTGATGTGCTTCCACCTAATGGGCACAGTGTATATGGCACACCTCCTGAGTGTCGGACAAAACTACAGCAGGAACCTTACCTAAAAGATGCAAACATTGTAACCTAATTGTTTGTACCCTCATATTAATCTGAAATTTTAAAAAAATCAATTACCATGCCTTAAAAAAAAAAAAAAGAGCCAATCTCAGTGTGCATCTGAGTTAGTCTTCTAGAAGGCCCCCTACAGAAGTTTGTGCTCCATGTCATATATTGTACCTTGACTTGAACAAGAAATACTATAAAAAATAATGTGTTATTATAACCTACATGATTCAAAGTCTCACTTTCCTGATGTTTTTATATTCTTGTTTGAGGCTCGCTTTTCACAGATTATTGGTTATTAACTGGACTACGTCCATGGTATTATCATTTGCTTTATATGCCCATTAATACTGGTATCACTTGATTTTTGCATCAGTTTTTGTATATAAATATGAAGCCACATTTCCAGGATTTTCTTTTTAAGAGACAGGGTCTTATTTCACCCAGGTTGGTGCCAGCCTCAAACTTTTGGGTTCAAGTGATTCTTCTGCCTGAGCCTCCCTAGTAGTGGTGACTACAGGTGTGTGCCACTACACCTGGCTAGTTTCCAGGATTTTTTTGCCTTACCTATTTTTGTATATTTTCCTGTGGTTCTGTCAGTGGCACGTGGTAGACTATACTTTAGTAGAATCAAAGGAAATAATAATACATCGTCTGGTCACCTGCCAGGACTTTATGGTTCACTCTATGATGATTAACCCTAAGTAATTCACCCTCCAGTGATCCCTGTCAGCTGCAGAGGCGGGGGTGTCCCTTTAATGTGCTACTTTGGGCTATCTAAAATATTGGCAAGTCCAATTTCTGACAACTTGCTCTTCTCATGAAAATACCAGCTTTGTGAAGCTGTGCAGATGGCTCCCCTCCCCCTGTTCCCAGAGTACCCTACCATGTCCTACTTCATACACCAGGCCCTCTACAATCTTCCTCACCCTAGAAAGCTGAGCCTGTTCCCCAGCCTGGAGGCTGACTTATCTCTTTGACTTTTGATCATTCCCACTCTCCATTGCCTTTCCCTGAGCAGAGAGAGGAACTTGCTGGCCATTCAGGGGACCCAGTTCACTGAATATCAGAGCAAAATCAGAACCACATCTTCATGTAGGTTGTCTACAAGCTGAAGGCTGGAAAGCCCAACTTGCAGGAACTCCTGAACCTGAACTCCTGAACTCCTGAACACAGGGCTCCTGAACCTCCCGCAGACAAATGTTTTTCTAACAGAAAGATTATAGGAAGGAGAAGCTGAATTTATTAACTGTCTCCTTGGCCTGCCGCTGACCGGCTTCCTTTGGCTCACCAGATGATGCTCAGGCGCCACAGACACATACGCACAGTGCCATTTGCGTGTCTGTGTTAAAGTTGACTTAATTAGGAGCGTTTACCTCAAATAAATGCTTAAATGAATCCTCTTAGCGGTGTAACATTTTTGTCTACTGCCTTGTGGCTGAAAAAGAGTAGCACATGTGAAGTGTGCAGCGGCTCTGAAGTCATGTTTACACGCATTGATGTGCAGTAGGAAAAGAAAATGGGACTGGGGTCGGCTGAACTCCTGTAGGATAAATAGAGATAAATAATTCAGATTCTCATTATAATAGAGGCATATAGCTCCGGTGCATGGGAGCGCCCTGCTCTTGTGCCAATTGGTATGCAGCGGCTGTTCCGAAGCCATAGTATGTAATCTAGCATTAATATTAACATAAATCAGAGGCAGGAATTAACAATATTTCTAAAGTCTTATAGGATAACTGAATTCACACTATATTGTTTAATCCTCCTGGGCATTTCAGTACTTGTGTAATAGAAATGTTGAGGTAGTTGAGATATTCTTTATATTACTCTATGAAAGGATCTTTAACACAATGTCTTTAGTAGACAGTTTTGATAGAACGCATTGAACAAAAAGAAATATGCCTATTTTGGTACTATGGGTATGTTTCATTAGCTCAGCCTGTAGCGATATGACATTACATTCTAAAAGGAATACAATTAATAACAATGAGAGATTTTTAGCTCTCAGAGTGTAGCTGGAGGAACGAAGCGCGATGTCAGGGCAATTAAGCAAAGGCACCGTGTTACCTTTGTCTGTACACCCTTAACATCACCCTGTCTCAATGTGTTGAATAGTTATTTCTTTAGTGGAGAATTTGTAATTTATTTTGATGTTTCCTATAATTCAGACCACTATTATAAAAAGTGATTTCTCCCCCGCCCCCGCCCTTCTCTCTCTCTCAGGTAAGAAAAAAAATCTTGTAAAATAACCAGCTAGTAGAAATTAACATTTCTTTGGATTGGCATAGCTTCCATTTTTTTCTATAAGGAATAAATGACTGCAAGAGAGGCGCACTCCATAACTGTTGGGGATTAACCTGAATGGAACTATCCTATTGGCGCAGCAGAAAAATAGAAGACAATCCAGACCATGCATTCTCTAATAGCAATCCAGGCGAAAAAGTTGTACTCTGAGACTATTAAAATAATCAGCCAGGGTATTATTTTATTCAGTGTTAACCTTTATGTTTTATGTTAAATGACAGTGAAGGTTCTGGAACACGATGATTCCCCAGAGTCTCGGTAGCTGAGATTTCTTTTATCTCTAAAGAAGTTTCATTCCACTCTGCAATGCTGAAACGGCTCTTGGCTCCCCTTCACTGGTCAGTTTTAATAGGCATAACAAAAGATAAAATGTTTTGAAACATGAAGACTCGGGTTTGTAAAAACAGATGATGAAGAGGCTGGTTTTAAAACCCCCTTTCTATGTATCCTGTCTGCTTCAAGCTTTTGGAGTCATTGTTTTGTTTGTGCAAGAGAGAGTTTGGAGGAAAAGAGAGAGAGAAAGGTGGGGGGAGGGGGAGAAAGTGAGAAAGAGAGAGTCCCAGCAATCATCCCTGCCTCCCCAAATTTATCCTGACGGACTTTTCTCAGTGAACATCTACAGTCTGTAAGCAATGTCTAGAAATGTTGCTGCTGAGTCTAAGCCTTGAGGGTATTAATACACAACTCCATTTCCACTCATGAGTAATGTATTAAAATTTTGTAGCTAATAAATTCTTAATCTGAGAAGCTCCAGGTTATTTCTTACTTACATAGTGACTTGGTTAATGGAACACCAACCTGGCCCTGACTCTGGCTGCCTGTTATTTCTGCACTGTTTTCCCAAGGCTTTCAAATGCAGTCAGCTCTACTGCTAACTCCCTCTGCCTGTGACCACTGCTTAGTTCCTGCATATATGCAGAAGCACACACCTCTTCAGACAATTAAATCACACCAAACTGCTCGGGGACTGGAGACCTGCAAGTGTTATGTGAGCAATCCCCCTCCCCTGCTAAGTATTATTGACAAATCCATCAAGGGCAGTGATGCATTGGTTTCCACCTTACCTAGAAGGACACTAGGGCAATGGTGACATGCTGTCACCGTGGTAACTGCGGCTGAAGTGAACAGCCTGTTAGGATAGGTGACCTCTGTTGGCAGTGTGCCTAGAGATGTAGCACTCACCCGGCTGCCATGTCATGGAGACCCCAAGGAGCGGCCCAGTGCCCTGAAATTGATTCATTAGGCCCTAAACGTATCGATCGCTCCAATTTGCAGGAATTTATTATATTGATATTGGACTGATTAACATTTTGTGCCAGACTGGTTCGATATGTGCTTGTAACAGCTTTTAATGATTAATTGACTTTTATGATTCCATCTCAGGGCTGTCAGTGAGCTGTGAACTGTGGGCAGGCTCGTTCCTGGGCTGTCTCTCCAGTGGCACGGGGCAGTGATTGAATACCTAGGAAATTAGTGTCCTTGCTGTCTCATTTTATGAAAGATAAATGCTATGACATTTAATGCAGACCTTAATTTAGAACAGAACTAAGCAGATCATTTTGCAATTTAATCATAAACAGGTAAATATCAAAACTTGTTTAGCATTTTACAAGTTAAGCACACAGAAAACAGAGGCAGCGTGGAGTGGGCAGGGGGGTGGGGGCCAGCGAGAGGTAAAACAAAATAATATGGGCTGGAGCTGCGTGGCATTTTAATAATCATGTAATTTATTAGGGCTAACATATCCAAGCCCATTTTTCAGCTCAGAATATACTGCTTTCATTCACTGGGTGCTGAGCTGAGGGTGTGCTGCTCGGCCTGGGCTGAAAAGTTAGCAGTCGCCTTCCCAGCCTCAGGCGGCTCTGCAATATTGCCTGGTAACTTGAGGACAATACGTTGAGTGATTTGCCACAAAAGTAAATAGCAGAAGAGGGGACAGGCTCCAGTTTAATACGTGCCCCTGACATGCAATAAGGGGAATATCGCATTCCGTATGGTTTATGTGTTACCTAAAACAACCATAAACATTATGAAAAGACGGCTGAAGATGAGGTTTTTATTGTGCTCACTAACAACAGCGAGAGCAGAGTCAGGAGGCTGGGGGCTGTCAACTCACACCTTCTCGTATTCATATTTAAAGCATATTTCCTTCCTTTCATTTTAATTAAAAGACTTAAGTTAGGGGGAACCTGTCTAAACATCACGTCAAATTATTCATGTTTGTACATATAAGGAATAAAACGGAATGGTTCTCCCGCTCGCAGTTCTTTTTTCTTTACCATTCGGTGTTTTTCCACCTAGTTGTGCAGAGTAACGACATTTCCATTTGACATGCAGGTGTCGGTTGCGAAAGTGTCACCTAACCATATGCCACATATACATTTTTTTGGCACTAGTATGAGATATACCTGAACCACAGCTTTTAAAATTTATCTAGCCCTCCACTGGTGCAAAGAACTGGGGGGCTACCCAGACCCTGAAGCATGGTGACGTGAGAAACTCTATCTTGCTGCTTCACTTGTTTCCAACAAAGGCCTAGGCCACCCCCTGCCTCAGCTCATGGGCAAGTTCCTAACATCATTTCCACTTGTGTCTAGAACTCTTTGTTTTGTGATTCTTGTACGTTATGGGAGGCAGCGTCTATCTGAGCTCCTTGCGTGTATATCTCTACCTACACAGGTGCATGGTGACCTTGGAACACAGTGGAACCTCCATAGTTGACCACCTCCCTACAGTGACCACCTTGATAAGTTGACCTAACTTTCATCGGCCAGACATGCACCATAGGCGTGTCCCAGTATAGTAGGCCTAGTTCCTTATGCTCACCACCTCTGTATGTTGACCAGCTTGTTACGGTCCCTTAGGGCGGTCAACTTACAGAGGTTCTACTACACATATGTTTCACCTGCATGGCTGGGAGCCCCTTCACCTCACAGTCTGTCCCAAACTGTGAGCCTTGCCTGGTATGGGCTGCCCATTGGCTACGGGTGGTGTCACCATCCTCTTCCCGCACAGCACGTGAAGTGGAGATAGGATGAGAGCCCTGGAAAACCTCAAAGTGCCTCTCTCCTATTTGGAATTGAGAAAGCACAAACATAATTGCTTTTGTTGGAAAAAGCAATCCCGAACAGCAAAAGACGTTTTAAACATCTGCCCTTCCTTTGATTGGTTTCGCATCTTCTCTCTTTTTGGCTACTGTTCATTATTCTGCATTATATTCGTTTACTGAGAAATCTTTTCCAAGCCAATGTTTTCACATGCTGAAAGCTGACTTGGATGCAGGGTATTTCATCCGATCCAGCCCCACACAAACCCGTAAGAGACTGACACGCCACGTATAGACACGTTGTATGGAGAGTGCTGTGTTTCATGCATAAGGATCTCACGCTCTCCACCGTGCCAGAAATCCACATCCTCAGGTATAGAGCGGGTACGTGGGTCTCTCTCCAGTTTCCTTTCTTTACTGGGGGAAGAAAAGAAGAGAGAAAATATCGGGGCTTTGCCAAAACTACGCCGTGGGTTTGCACTGAGGCGTGCAGCCGCAGCCTCCTCTGCAAGTGTGCACACAAACACCCAGGTGCACACGGACACGCATGGCTGATCTATCCATCGTGTGCTGGTCCCGCCAGTTCTCTGCTCATCCTTTGCAGTGTCTCATCTGCATCACATACTGAGCCCATTCCTCAAATTAGAATTCCTATTTCTTCACTTGGTCAACACTCTTCGGTTGCTTCTCACCTGCCTTCATTCTGCAAGGAGAATTTTCAGGAGTCCCTGAATCCTCTCTGGCCTTTTTCCTTCCTATCACTAATCGACTAACTTTCTGTATGTATTTTATCTTCTGGTTCTGCTGTCAGATACCTGTCACACTATTAGCAGGAATTCCATGAAAAATTTAATAGAGAAAAAAATGTTGATTCCCCTAAGTGAACTACTGGAATACATTCTCTCCTTATCCTGTGGGTATTAGGTTTCAAAATGCTTACCTTTTAGTGAACATTTTAACTCAGAGAAAGGCGAGAAAAAGGTGGGAAATAATCTAGCATGTACGGAAAATATTTAAAAGTTCAAACAAAAAATTCAACATTTCTCATGTAAAAAAAATTTTTTTTCTGTCCATTTTATGAGTAAGCCTATCAAAGGACCACGATGGTATGTTTTATTTACCTCATAATCTTTAACTACTCACATGTAATAGAAATTCCAGTACAAAATATTTTTTCTGTTTTTATTTGTTTAATAAAACTATGTCGCCGTCAGTGGAGTGCTGTGGCCTCACAGCTCATAGCAACTTCTAACTCTTGGGCTTAAGCGATTCTCTTGCCTCAGCCTCCCAAGTAGCTGGGACTACAGGTGCCCACCACAATACCTGGCTATTGATTTTTTTTTTTTTTTTTTTGCAGTTCTTGTTTTTTAGCTGACCCGGGTTGGGTTTGAACCCACCAGCCCCAGTGTATGTGGCTGGCTCCATAACCACAGTGCTACGGGTGCCAAGCCCAAATATTCTATATTTTTGATATTAGAATTTCTATTATACATTGAGATTTTATTTAAGAATTATTGCCTTTACACTTGATGACATAATCCATCACGCTGGTGTGAAGACATATTATATTACTCTATAATCATAATTTGTGTGTCTCTGAACAATAATATCCCCAGGCAAAAGTATCTTCACTTAATGTCTTAAAGTACGGTAGACTTGTAAATAACAGAAATTTATTTCTTACAGTTCTGGAGGCTGAAAGTCCAGGATCAGGTTGCTGGCATGGTTGGGTTTTGGTGGAATCCTTCTGCTTGCACACTGCCACTGCCCTGTGTCCTCATATGGTGGGAAGAGATGGAGCCAGTCCCATCCATGAAGGGTCTTATTCAGACACCAGTGCCATCCATGAAGGCTCCCCCTCATGATTAATCAGCTCTCAAAGGCCCCACTTGCAAATACCATTGCATTGGGGATTAGATTTCAACATATGAATTTTTTTTTTGGAGGGGGATGCAAATATTTAGTCCATAACACTTAGGAAAACATATTTTCTCTCAGCTATTTCAGCAGCCATGTGAGTTGTTGGCTTTAAAGCTAGCCGAGTTTATCTCTTCATCTATTTTTGTGAGGCCTCAGAGAGGAAGCCGTTATTGGCTTCCATGTTTTGGTCTTAGAAGGGCTATGGAAATGTCAGTACACATTCAATGTTTATAAATAACTGAACATTGGTTGTACTGCATAAGAAACATCTGGTTTGAGGTGATGTCTCACTTTTTGCATAAATGTGTTGAGACAAGAAGACCGCCTTCTAAGTCATCATGGCCTGATTCTCTGTTCCTTTCCACCTGAGCCTGGGGGGCACCTGCAGGGCAGAGCCAGCCCACCTGGTTCCAGGTCAGTGCTCTGACTTTGAGGGTTGTCTCTGTCGGTCATGCCCAGAGGGCCTATGAGCTGATGGCGATACTCTTGGGAGCTGGTTTGGCGGCGTGTGGTGCTGGCTCCCTTCTCTGTATTCCAAGCAGGAAGGTACAGATGGGTGAGCAAAGGGAAGTACCTTGCTCCTTTCTCCCAGCTGTGGCTCCACTAGATAAATAATTCCTAGGTACCTGCTGGTTTGGGCAAAAGAGCACCTAGCAGCTCCCTCAGGTATAAAGACTCAGTATGATCAAGAATCTAGTTTCATTCTGACTCATGTTAGCTGGATAATCTCAGACAGCTCACTTTATGTTGCTGGCTTCATTCTCTTCAGCTACAAAGTCCGGTCCGTTCAGCTCTAAAACGCAATGCCAACCTTGTCATCTCACTCCTGCTGTGGTCATTAACTCCCCTCCACTCCAGATGTTCTAATAAAGGTACATTGGGGTTAGTGACTTGTAAGCAGAGAGGAGGAAATAGGGATATTTAGGGCAGGGAGTCAAAGGTGCAGGTGTAGTAGGGCTATCCTCAAGAAGGGTGACCAATAGACTCCAAGGTACCTGATGCTCCAAAGATCAAGCTCTGCTTGCACTTGCACCAAGGGGGCTGGGGAGAACAGCATCTGCTCCCATGGCTGAAGGCAATGCCTGCAGTTGGGTGTGAAGCCATCGTAGTTCTCCAGAGTCCATCTTCATTGAGACAAGACCCTCCAGGAGATTCTGGGTACAGAGATTAGTAGTGAGGCTTTGCCCAGGTTCACTGAGAGGGCAAAGAGGAGAAAAGGACAGCGGAGCAGAGTACCATGAGGAAATTACGCAGAGCAATGGTCTCGACTGTCAGCCAGGCTCTCAGCCTGGTGATTCAATGATGTGATCTCAGCATTTCCCAAGATGTGCTCTGAGTACCACTGATGGTTGAGGTTATGAAAGAGTTAAAAGCATAGGGGAAAACATGCAAGTGTTATACATGTATAATGGACTGAACATTGAAAGACACTGTATCATTTCATGGTATCTTCACAGTAAACTGCTGGGGTCTGGAGAGATCTTTAGTTTATGATCTTCCAGGGCTCTGTAGTTCATCTGGAATCTGACCCCAGTCTGACCTTCAGTCCACAACCTTTGGCCCATGCAAGTTGTGCAGGTGACTGGGGTCATTGTTCCACCAGACACAGGGCTAGGGCAGCAAGACGTGTGCAGGGATAACCTCCTCCCCCAACACAGCCTGCTTTGGGTCTGACAGGCTTGGGTATGTGACAGGGCTGAGTGACACACAGCTGGATGATCCCAGGTCCCTGGAGCTGCCTTGGAACTGGCAGGCAGTCCTTGACGTAGCACCACGTTACTCATTCCTGCCTTATTATTGGACACTAGGCTCTGGTCCCCAGGTCCTCGTTCCTGCTCCTGCCTGCCCATCTACCGGGCCCTTCTGTGCAGAAACCCACCCTCCCTGATCATCTGCCCCAGCCACCCCCCTGCAGAGCAGAGCTGGCCCTCCTTGGAGGCTGCTCTAGGGAAGCTCCCATTCCCTGGGAGTTCCTGGCCTTCAGCCCCAGGGCCTCCCAGATCAGACAAGCAATCCAGCAAACAAATCCTATGTGGTTACAAAGGTGCTCAGCGCCCTGAAACAAACTTTTCTCCAAAGTTCCATTCAATGGACCCACCACTACCTCTGAGGTTAAAAAGAAAAACTGGGGCACAGGAAGTAGAAAGTACAGAAACAGAGGCAGGAATTGGAGCTGTTATTTCTCATTTTCTTTTGTATCTCCTGGCTCTTCTGCTTTTCCACTGTATTTGACTATCTGGGAATAAATTCTTCAAATTGCAGGTTAATTATTATATCTGTGGCTTCCATAGTATCAGATATTTTCAGGAAATATTATAGTTATAACTCCTAGATTAATAAAAATTGGAGACAAAGTTGACCCAGTAGAAATAATTTACTGTACTTTTCAGGAAGCTTCTGATAAGGCCCCTCCTGAAAGGATATTAAGGAAAACATGTAAACAACCATACATTAAAGAGCTAAATTCTATAAATTACAGCATTGGAAGGAGCTGAATTAAGTGAAGTGATTCACATTGACCTGGTCGTATTTTGTTGTTTACCTAAATATATGGGCGTTGGTAGTGAAGATTCTTTTTTAAAAGACCCTCTCAAGTTACCATCAAGTCCCACTGATTTTGAAACTATCAGGCCCTGTGGAGAAATAAACAAAGCAAGGGCTCTGAGGACTGCTCAGTACAAAAAGGTACAGCTGCATGTGAAGTATGGAAGATGCTTAAGGGATGGGCCAGAGAGAAAACACACACATACACACACACACACACACACACACACACACACACCAGCCGGGGCTGTAGGTCTAATTTATTAGGATTGTTTTTAAAGCTCTAGATAAAGTCCCTCAGGAAAACAGCACAGTCAAGGGAAAAGATAAACACATGCACAGAAAAAAAGAGAACCCTGAGCCCAGAAATAGACTAAGCAGCCCGAGGGGAGACCTGGGAGCCCCCTGACAACTCTTGCACCCCATGGATGGGGGAGTGGGGTCAAGGCTGTGGACACACATATCTATGCAGAGTTTTTAGATGGTCTGCTTTTTACTGAAATGGCTATATGTTCCCAGTAAGAGATCGTGTTTTGTGAATTCTATCCTGAGGGGCACAGACCTGCTACAGGTGAGCAGGACTGTGTCAGGAGGTGACACTACCACCGAGGTGGACTAACTCCCTCCCCTCACCCTGTGGTGAGTGTAGGTCCAGCCTGTGGTCAGTGCAGCATGCAGGGGACTAGGGCTGGCCTCTGGGAGCCTGAACTGAAGGCCTAGATGGACCACCTGTGGGCTGACCGGGGAACACACTAGAACTCACTATCTTGTATTTTCACTTCCAAGCGGAAATCCTTGTCAACCTGTATTTCAAAAATTAATCAATTCTTTCATATAAAGATATGAAAGCAATTTCAAAAGTTTGGTCATCTGTGATGTGTAGATGTGGTAAAGGCAGTGCCAGGTGATTCTACATAAAATTATTGATTTAATAGTGATGAATAATGCCTAACATGTGTTTGTGCCGGGTACAGCTCAAGCTGTATACACACGTATCTGACCCCATTTGCTCCTCCCAGAGATGTTCAAAAAACCCCACTGGGCACACAGGACACTGAGGCACAGAGAGGCTCGGGAATGGGCTCAAGGTCACACAGCTGGTTGGTAGAATCAGGATTTCAACTGACAGGTTGACTCTCCATCCTCTGAAGGGGTGTCCAACCCGTGACCTGCGGGCTGCAAACAGATTATGTGAGGACTTTTTTTTTGTTTATCTGTTGTGGCAGATATCAGGGAAATTATGCATAGACTTTTTTTTGCTCATCAGCTTTCATTAGTGTTTGTGTATTTAATGTGTGGCCGAAGAGAACCCTTCTCTTTCCAGTGTAGCACAGAGAAGCCAAAATGTTGAACACACCTGCAATACAGCATACATTTTATATATTCAATATGCTAATTCCTATATCTGTATAACTTCATATAATACAGCGTACGTACAGCTCTGCCATAGGAGGTAACAGGATTTGAGCACCTAGCTGGTATAAACTCCTTTGCACATAGAGCATCTTTGATTCTCATCCAACTCAGAGAAGTTAGCACCATTACCATCCTCACCAAAAACAACGCACAGTCTGTATGGATAGTTCTGGTCCGAGACGCTTTCTTATTCTTAAGATAGTCACTCACTGCTCTCCATAGATGCCTAAGAACTGTTTCCTTTCCGCTATGTGCCCACACCCCAGTGGCATGGTCTTCTGTGCAGGCCAGAGAGCTCATTAGAAGAGCTCCCTCCTCAGAATGTTGGCCCAGGCTTTTTCAAGGTAACATCCAGTCCCAGAGTGAGCAACAGAGCAAGCTCTCCCATGAACAATGGACTCATCACTGGGGATCATCCTCATCGTAGAAATGTATCTAACTTACCTTTGCCAACTTGTGTTGAGTTACCCGTGTGTAAACCAGAGAGTCCTGAAATTCAAGCTTTATGCTTGTGCACAAGGAATTCATGCATATATTGTCCATTGTCTATAAAACTTTGTTCTTCAGAACCACCCTCTCCTTACCTATTTGGGGTTTTCTATGACTAACCCTGGCCTTTGAATTTAGAGAAATAACATTGATGCAGATGACTAATTCTTGAGTTGAACCATATAGTCATTGGTGTAGGTATACCTCTCAAAGAAACCTGCCCCCTTCAATAACCTTTCTTATCTCCCATCATCTCGATCCTTCCAAAGCATGAATTTCCTACCTGGCCTGCTGCTCAAAAGCTGCACCTTGTTTCTTTTCTTTTTTTTTTTTTTATTGTTGGGGATTCATTGAAGGTACAATAAGCCAGGTTACACTGATTGCAAATGTTAGGTAAAGTCCCTCTTGCAATCATGTCTTGCCCCCATAAAGTGTGACACACACCAAGGCCCCAACCCCTCCCTCCGTCCCTCTTTCTGCTTTCCCCCCCTCATAACCTTAATTGTCATTAATTGTCCTCATATCAAGATTGAGTACATAGGATTTATGCTTCTCCATTCTTGTGACGCTTTACTAAGAATAATGTCTTCCACGTCCATCCAGGTTAATACGAAGGATGTAAAGTCTCCATTTTTTTTAATGGCTGAATAGTATTCCATGGTATACATATACCACAGCTTGTTAATCCATTCCTGGGTTGGTGGGCATTTAGGCTGTTTCCACATTTTGGCGATTGTAAATTGTGCACCTCGTTTCTAATTCTGCCACTAAGTGAAGAAGCCTGTGAACATGGTCTTGGAGTACAACATGGTTGACAGTATTTGCTCTCTCAGCTATGGGCCATCTTCACCATAGGAAGAGATGACAGAACCACAGAGTTGGAAAGTATGGCTCGCTCTGTCCCCTCCTGTCATTTGATAGGTGAAGAGCCTCTAGCCCAGAAGCCTACCAAAGATTCAAGGCACCGTGGGGCTCTCAGCGCAGCTCCCCATGTCAGACTCTGGGTCTGGCCTCAGGTCATCAGACAGTTTGATCCCAGCCCAGGTGTGCACAAGACCCTCCTGATGGAAGAATTTTGCTGCTAATATTTCCCCTTTATACCTCAGGAATGTTGTTTCTTTAGTGAGCTGTGAGCATAATGTGCTTTAGGCTGTGTCTAAATGATGTATTTCTCCAACCAAAAAGCAAAAACTCGGACGGTTTGTACCATATTTTTGTATATTTAGAAACAGCTGGTTGATTGACTGGATTTTTAATTTTTCACAGGAAATGTTTGATGTTGGGGAGTCTGTACCTTTAAAGTCCTCTGAGGAAAGAAAAGATTTATAGGAAAGATTTTTTTCCATAAATATTTTATGTTTCGCTGAATGACTATGAACAGAAATTCAGTGACTGAAGCAAGGCTCCTTTTTTCCTATACACCAACTAAAGGCCTGCTTTCCAAACTCATGGCCGCCCACTCTCATTTTGGGAATCTGTCCACCTAAACCCTTTTTCAGGGTTCAGTTGTCTTCAAAGCCTTTGATCACTATTTTAAATTAGTCTTCAAATTATTTTGTAATGTAACCTATTGCAAGTGCAGTTATCAAACAAGCTTGAATATTTGGTCACCTAAATTACAAAAAATAGGCCAATATTGATTTTTATGCTTTCCACATAATAGACACTAATATATATTCTTTAGGTATATATTCTATCAATATTTATTAATTTTTAATACACTAAAATACTAACATAAAACCTCTGTATGCTATGTAGCAATAAAACTATATTGATATAAATGAGTGTATAATTAAGAATTAAAATATATTAAATTGAATTTAATAACATCCCTCAGGGCAAATATATATAGGTAAGTAAAATGATTTAAAGATCCTGAATGAAAAGGACTGCATGGATTAGAGCCTTACTTTCTCCAGCTTATACCTTGTTTCCCCGAAAATAAGACAGTGTCTTATTTTAAGGTGTGCTCCCAAAGATGCACTAGGTCTTAATTTTTCAGGGGACATCTTATCTTTCCTGTAAGTAGGTCTTATTTTTGGAGGATGTCTTATTTTCGGGAAAAACAGGGTAGATAGGAAGCCTCAAGGCTCAGAGAGGTGAAGGAACTTGATCAAGGTTGCACAGCTGGTCATTAACTAGCCAAAAGTTAACCTAGGCCAGTCTGGTTCCAATGGCCTTGTCTTTGGATGTGTCTACGTTCTGCTCCCTTAAACTTGCTCCCTGAAATGCTTCGAGTAGTAATCTCTTCCTTGCTCTGAAAATTTTACCATTGGGCTTACTTGGCAAGATTACAAAGCAGAACTTTACCGTGAACACGCACCACACAGCCCACGGTGGAACAGGGGGGCTGAGTCTGTCCTCTGCTACTCAGCCCTGAGGTGTGAAGGAGCACAGTGGATGGGCAACTGCCTCCTTGCATGGTTGCCAAAAGCCCCCAGGTTTGAAATGATGGGATCCTAACTTCTCAGCATGATTGAAAAAGTACTAAATCCAGGAACAGGAGACCTGGGGTAAGGGAAGGCAGAGGGAATAACTCGGTTGTTTTATTCCAGATTCATGCATTTAGGGGTACTCCAGCGCCAGCATTTTCTATTTTTCACAGGAATGCTTAATGTCACTGCCCCTCTCTTACCAGATTCAGGCTGATCCTGAGGCCAGTGCCCTCTGATACGTTATTGTGGCCATGGAGAGGAAAGAGAAGGAGGGAGTGATAGATCTTGGGACTTGAGCCTTGGGACTTCCCATGAGAGTTGGCTACAGTGTAACACAGGTGGACTAGAGAGGGCCCTCAGCGCAGGTGAGGAGGAGAGGCCTGCGAGGAATTAGCCCTTATTACATATAAGCAGACTGAGGCGCGGTGTGTTACTTGCCCTTTGGGTTCTGATAAGCCAGTGAAGAAAAGTAAAAACTTACAAAGGAAGATTATTTAGTAATATATTTGCTATGTATTAGAAGTGTCTGTTAATTAGGCCAACATCTTCCATATACCAGACCTAGTAAAATAGTTGTAAACTCACTCAATTTAACAAGCATTTACCTGGTATGTGCCACGTGCCCTCCGGAAGAATGTCACCTGTGGGACAATTCAACTACAATGATGCCCTTTTCCTGGTGGATCTCAGGGCTGGGAATTCTGCAGAGGGGAGAAGCAGGCTTCAGAGGTACAGGCCTGGTTGTCAGGCTGTGGGAGGTACTTATTATAGTTTCCTTGACCTTCAGTTTTCTCTTTGGTAAAGTATATGAATACTGTGTTTTCGTGCATTTATTTAAGGATTAAATCAGATCATTGGAAACCCTCAGTAGCACAATCTCTGTCTCCTAGTAGGTGCACTTACAATTATTACAGCCAAGAAGGTGGGGTTCTCTTATGCCGAGTACCAGGTGTGGCAGAGGGAGGCTTTAACACAGCCTGTGGTCGCAACCCACAGTAACTGTATTAAAGGGTTGTAGCCTTAGGAAGGTCGAGAACCACTGCTTTAACACATTTGTGAGAGGCTAGCTTCTGCCTGTTTTTAAAAGTATTATCAAAATCTGAGGCAAGGTGACCAGCTAAGACAATCAAAAACACACATCTTGGGCCTTTGCGGTATCCATGCAAAAAGGTTTACACCTTCTTTTCAGCGGCATGATTTGGGAAACACTGACTCAAAGTTTTTGGATCCGTGAGAGGGAGAGTGGTGGTGAAGGAGAAAAGAAGGAGGTCTCTTAGCCAAGATTTGCAGGTGTTAAATACAAACCTCAAATTGGTTACTGTGACTCTCCTTAGGC
Source organism: Nycticebus coucang (assembly GCF_027406575.1). Lineage (NCBI taxonomy): Eukaryota > Metazoa > Chordata > Mammalia > Primates > Lorisidae > Nycticebus > Nycticebus coucang. Next base: position 99,390,292 of record NC_069783.1, on the reverse strand, counting down.
TGGGGAAGGAAGTACGTGGGTGGACGGGTGGCTAAGGAGTGGCAAAATCAGGCCCAGAACCAAGGACTCCATATGATGAATCTTAACAGATACTCCCTCAAATTTCCTTCCTTCTCATGGGGGTGGGATTTACATAAGCGTTTTCTTGATAACGAAACCAAGCCTTGAAAGACATTTTGCTTTTTCTACACATAATCAAGGCCAATACCTTCCAAGAGTCAGAAATCTATGATCAACAACAATAAAAAGAAAAAAAGTCTTCACTGTGTACTGAAAGCCTTCCAAATCTCGGCAGAACCAAGAACAAGGAGCCACTGCCAGGCTGGGGTCGCAGCTGCCCTTTTATCTGGAGAAGTTTTTATCTTCACCACGCAGCGCTTCACACACGTCCTATTCAGAACCCACATTAGCTTCTTGATTTCTTGCGCAACAGAATCTAATCTGTTACACCTTCCTAATAAACCTTAACCCTTTGAAAACTATTTACTGTTTCCTCCCTGAGAACCTGCAAAAAAGATGGCCATTTTGCACACATGTAGCTAGGCTGCCTACGGAGAGAGCAAGGTGTGTGCTTTCCAGATGAAAGGTGGTTTTTTTAAAGTGCAGCATTGTTACTACAGACGTATTATAACTGAAATGGCTGCACTTTTGCAAGATAATGAATGATAGCACTTCCTTATTGTTGGTGCCCACTCTCCACTTTCTGAAAAGCGTGGTGCTATACAGCATTCAGCAGTGTTCCCACAAAAGAAAAATTTTAGATGATTTAAATACCTGACTGTTCCTGATTGTTATTCAGAATAAAAGGTTGCACTGTTTAAGCCTCCCCGCTTTTTGCACTGTTTTTAGTACCTCCGTTTAAAGCCTGAAAGTAAATTGCTTTTGCACGTGAATGGATTGCTGTAAGTTCCACAAGCACATGGGTCCCTGTGGCAGGGCAGGGTGGGGGCTGTTGGTGCAGGGAGCTCGCACACAGTTTGAGCTTTGGTGGCTTAGCCACTTTTGCTCACATGTCCACAATCATGGTGTCAATTGCGAGCTGCCACGCTTTGAGGCTCTGTAAGGTGTACGAATGAATGGGAGGTTCTGCCCCAACTTCAGAAATTTAAAGTTTCATTGGCAGGTAGAACCATTCCATCCATTGTGTTCCCTGACCCAGGCTTGGGACACCCACCGAGCAAATCCGCATCTAAAACAGCCTGGGACTGATAGATTTCAGCCTATATTAAAATCCTGCAAATACCTTAAGACAAAAAAAAAAAAAAATCCTACAAAAGAAAGTTTGCAGAGGTTCCGCTTCTTCCTGTCAGCCTTCCCCATGCAACTATGGTCACACCTCAAGTAAAGCAGGGGTGTGTTCTCAGCAATGCAGCATTAGGTGGTTCTGTTGTGTGAACGGTGCACTTCCACAAACCTAGATGGTAGCCTATTGTTCCCAGGCTACAGATCTGTTTAGTAAAGGAACAAGGGGAAACTTTCCTTTCCCCAAAAAAATTTCGCTGAAAGATCAACTCAGAATTAAGGCAGATTGGTCGCGTGCCGTAGCTCATGCCTGTAATCCTAGCACTCTGTGAGAATGAGGAGGGTGGATTTCTTGAGCTCAGGACTTTGAAATCAGCCTGTGCAAGAGCAAGGCTGATCCCTACTAAAAATAGAAAAACTAGCTGGGCGTTGTGGCCGGCACCTGTAGTCCCAGCTACTTGGGAAGCTGAGACAGGAAGATAGCTTGTTTATTTATTTATTTTTTTATTAAATCATAGCTGTGTACATTAGTATGATCATGGGGCACCATACACTTGGTTCATAGACCGTTTGACACATTTTCATCACACTAGTTAACATAGCTTTCGTGGCAGGAAGATAGCTTGAACTCAAGGAGTCTGAGGTTGCTGTGAGCTATGATGCCATCATGGCACTCTACCAAGGGTGACAGAGAGTCTGTCTCAAAAAACAAACAAAAAAATTAAGTCAGATTAATAAGAGAAAAGATTTATTCATCATGGGCACAGAGTGATAACCTAATTCTCCAAAGGACTTCAGATATCTTTCTACAGGCCTTTTGGAGGGGAAGGTGGAAATTAAGGAATATAGGGCATAAACAGTTGCTAGGGAGGACTAATGGAAGGGAAGAAATAGACTGACTTGTAGATTAACCTGGGAGACAGGTGTTTATGACCCAAGTGATTTGGGTTAGGTCCACCTACATTCCCAACCCTCATTCCTAAAATATTTTGAGATAACAAGAAGGGGAAATGGGAGTCAATTGTCTCCTTTAAGCCTCTGATCATGCCAGGGCAGTTTATGCAGATGGAGGGAAGTTTTCCTCCAGTGTTTCTTGACCTTGAATGTCCTTCAATTCCAAATACTCTGAATACCAAGAAGTCATATTGTGGGGTGAAATTTCCTTAGCTTCAATAGCATGTTAATGTACTGCGTACGCTGGGCACTTGTAACAAATGGTAAGGATTTGTGTATTTAAACATATCTAAACACAGAAAAGGTACAGTAAAAATACAATATTATAATCTTAGGAGACTGCCCTCATATGAAGTTGGAAAATTAGGTTTGTGAACTCATACTAGAAAAAGTGCTACAAACTTCATGGCTGAATATCACTACGGTCACCTTCAAAGTACTCCCCTTGGCCATCTGTTGATTGTGATATTCAGCCATAAGGTATGTAGCACCTTTTTCTAGGATGAGTTCAAAAACTTAATCGCCCAATCTCATATATGTGGGCTTTCATTGACCAAAACAGTTATTTTGCATATGACTGTTTACCATTAGTGACAGGAAGGAAAGTCTGCAGACTGTCTTTAGTCATAATAAGATGGTGTTCACACACACAAAAAAAGAAAGAAAATTGACTGCGTACCTCAGAGTCTTCTATGCACACACCATTGGACAGACATTTTTTAGTAACATCAAGTATGAGTAAATCGCCTGTGTTTAATGTTGAAGTCAATTTCCCCTTTTCAAGTCCTACTTAAGGATGGAAAATCGTATTTTTCCTGGCACAGCCCAGGATGTTCTCCCTACATTTTACACATACAGTGCCACCCTCCCTGTCCTGCTCACTTGACAGCTCTCAGCACACAGAAAGTGTTCACACAAGGAACGGAATTGAGAGAGGACACACGAGAAGGGTGAGGTCTAGGAGAACAGGTCTTCTCAAGGAGACCACAAGGATACACCTGCAGGGTCCTCTCCATGGTGACTCAGCTCTTGGGAATTTGTAAACTTAACTTCCTGGAACTTGGAAATTTCCAAGTTCTGTGAAGTCCTGTAGTGCTGTAGGGGCTGGAATAGCATCTCCCGCTTGATTTAAACTGGCCAATGAGGAGGGTACCTGTGGGGTGGAACTATTTGACTGTTGATAAAAAGGGAAAGACCAAGTCAGTCGGGGAGCATGGCCATTTGGAATTCTTCTATGCCATAAGCTCCTGGCCGGTGAATAAAGCCCTTCCTATCATAAACATGGTGTTTGGGTGCTCTTTCTCTCCATTGGGCCTCGTCTTCCTCCAACTGCATTACCCCTGGCCCTTGTCAATTTTCAGTGACCCCCTAACTTCCTTGCCCCTCCTAGGTGAACTCTTTTTCTCTTTCTTTATGACCCTTGAAACACCTTCTAGGCTTTTCCTCTTCTTCTGGGCTAGTGGCTCCCAGAATGGAAGTCCCTCCACAGCGAGAGAATGACTAACATGATCCTACCTGCAGCCCTTGTCAGCTCATCCGGAATGCAGCTTGGTCCTTCCACCACAATGCAAGACTCTGCAGCCTTCAGAGGAGAGTCCTTGTAAGCTTAGGACGCCACACCATTGTGGGTTTTTGTACTTAGTTCAGCTGAAACATGTGTACCCCCATTAGCTGTGGTGCTGGGCATATTGAAGAAGGTTGGTGCCTTCTGCTTCTTCAGAAAACCAGCTTGAGAGATACTTCATTGATTGGTTTGAGACTCACAGAGCAGCTTTTCTCAAGTTGATGCACAGCTATCATTGGGGTGCTCTTGGGGAACCTCAGGGCGGGGCCTTGGGGTGGTGATGTAAGCCCAGCCACCTTAAAGAATCAGGACAGGGTGGAGAGAGGGCCGCTCTGCAAGCCTGCCCTTCCTCCCTTCCTTTCTCTCTTTTTTTCTGTTTCTTTCTTTCTCTCACTGCTTCTCTCCTTCCTTTCTTTCCTTTCTTTCCACAGAGTCTCACTCTATCACCCAGGCTAGAGTGCAGTGGCATCATCTTAGTTTATTGCAATTTGAAACTCCTGGGCTCCACTGATCCTTCTGCCTCAGCCTCCCAAGTAGCTGGGACTGCAGGCACCCACCATAATGCCTGGCTAGTTTTTTCTATTTTTAGTAGAAACAGGGTCTTGCTCTTGCTCAGGCTGGTCTCAAACTCCTGAACTCAAGAGATCCTCTTGGCTTCTCAGAGTCTGAGGATTACAGGCCTTGGCTTCTCAGAGTCCTAGGATTACAGGCATAGCTATTGCTCCTGGCCTCTGCACACAGTTTCAATTTCACAAGTTCTCATCCCACACCTGATCAAACAGCCTACCATTGAGGGCTTGTGTCCTCTGGTATTTGCTTTTGATCCCAGTAGATTTTTTTCTATATCACCCTCAGATGAAAGTGTTTTGATTTTCACCACTAATCCAAAGGAATTCTGAATTCTAATCATATTCTAACCAGTGGAATCCCACTTCTCCCTGTCACCCCTTCCACAGTACTCTCTATAGATCATGCCAGATTGGTGTCATCTGTAACTTAATGAGCATGATCTCTGTTCTAATCAGTCCCTACAGGTAAGAGCAATTCTACATCATCTGTGGCAATTTGAAAGGGCCACTGGGGAGGTGAAAGTTGCAGAAAATGTTCTTTCCAACTTCCCATTTCCTGCCCTTTCCCAGTTCTGGCTACAATCTACTGGCAAGCTTCACCAATCTGACAGGGGATCTATTTAGAAACCAGGCTCCCTACTATCCCGGCTGCATGCTGACTTCCTACCAGTGAAAGAGCCTTTTACAAACATTCCTTTCACACCTATCCTCCTTTGCCTCCGACAGTCAGGACTGTAATGATGGTCAGTCTCGAATGTTTGCAACTTTAGAACACAACACACTGATTTTCTGACATCCGACACACCATTGGCTACGGTAGGGGCCCAGAAATATGTTTTCTTCCTCTGTATGGGGAGCAGAGAATTGCATTTGTTAGAGTGTCCCAGATGCTAAAAGAAGAGAAATGGGCTGAGAATAGGGAGCTGGACAGAGTCCAAAGCTGCTGTGTAATTTTTCTGACTCTCCTTTGCCAGATCCTCTGTGTGCAATGGCACACTCCGTGCAGAGTCCCCATGGAAGGAAGCCCTGCCGGCTTCAGCTCTGGCTAATGATGGACTGACAGGTCTTCATGGACAATTTAAAGAAAAAGTAGGGGAAAAAATTAAAAAACAACAACAACAACAACAACAACAACAAAAAAACCCCACCAGTTATTCTGCAGCTTCTGTTGCCCAAAGCTAGTCCAAGGTCTTGACACTGTTTCACAAAGGCCCAAGGCCAAGGCTTACAGGAGGGGTGTGTCAGTGTGCAGTACACACCAGGCCAGTTCCACCCCTCTAATGGCCCTGGCCGCTCAGGCTGGGCCTCACCCTGGATTCAGATCAGAAAATACAGTCTTTTTTCCTGCAGGACTTCTCTTTAATCCATTTAGGGGTACTTCCTGCAACTCTCCACAGGAAAGACCTGCTTTCTACAAGAAAGTCAAACTGGTCATCTCCGCTCTCTGCCAGGGGCTTGTCATGCAAACTGCAGTGGGGATGACTTTCCCCCTAGGACCTGCAAGGTACAGAATTGCATTTAGATAGCTATTATTTTCTGAAATTCAATATTCTTCTTACAACTGCCTGTCATTTTCACCTGTTGTTCTGGTATCCAATTCTTATCCTAACACTCTTTGCAAAGCTTCCACTTTATGCTATGATATTTCTTCTTGGTTCCTTTCTAAAGAAAGAAATTTAAATTTAAAGAGAGGAGAAAAGAATCATGTGGGAAGGTATACAGAACTCTTAAAGCAGTTAGAATGTGAATTTGTTTCTGAATTCAGATCTCGTGTTTTAGTCACAATGTCAAATGAAGACTATGGAATTCATGGGGTTACTCCAACCACCAACGTTATGGGATCTTAACAGTCAAAATCAGCAACATTTAGTTCCAATATCCACTCTATAGAGAGGCTAAGTGAGGCTGAAGGGTAAAAAAAAGGCAAGTAGAAACGTTCAGGTTTTCTTTCCAACCAGAAAGATTTTTCCACTCCGAAAGCTGATTTAATAAGGCCCATACTTGAAATTTTAATGTCAAACAACTTTTCACTTTGAAACACTCTGTATATTTTTTAGGAACCTATTCCTTAGGAGTAGATTTTATCTGTTCTAATAAGCTTTTAGTGAGTTGATAATTTTGCCAACTAGGCAATAAATGAAACATCAACTTGTTTTACTTGCTTCATTATTTTCAAGTGTAGATTTTACTTCTCTTTCTTGCCCCATTTTCCAAGGCAGAAGAAGAGCAACTGAGATATGCAGTGGAGTGGAGGGGACAAAGGTGTCTAGTGACAGATCTCTCCCGTGAGAGTTGTCCCGCCGATACCAGGCCAAGAGATGGCTCCCAATTCCTCAGGACGTGTCCATGCCGGCTCAAGAGACAGAGAGGCACACGGACTCCTGTGAATCACGTGGGATCCTCCCTTTGAACTTTCCCCAAAGTTTAAAATTTCAATCAAGACTATTTTACTGAATTACATTTATTGGTTTTTATGGTTTTTAAGATGAGGTCTAAAGAAAATCAGGACAATTAGCTGAAACGCCAGTTTGGAAAAAAAAACTATATATATATGTATATATGTGTGTGTATGTGTGTGTGTACAGAGAGACAGAGAGAGAGAGACATAGACAGAGAGAGATCAAGAAGATACATGAACTTCTGTATAACCACTGTATATGAGAAAAGATTAGCCTGTAATCCTAGCACTCTGGGAGGCCAAGGTGGGTACATCACCTGAGCTCACGGATTTGAGACCAGCCTGAGCCAGAGCGGAGACCTTGTCTCAAAAAATAGCCAGGCTTTGTGGTGAGTGCCTGTATCCAGCTACTCGGGAGGCTGAGGCAAGAGAATCGCTTGAGCCCAAGAGTTTTTTTTTTTTTTTTTTCCGTGGTTTTTGGCCGGGGCTGGGTTTGAACCCACCACCTCCGGCATATGGGACCGGCGCCCTACTCCTTGAGCCACAGGCGCCGCCCGAGCCCAGGAGTTTTAGGTTGCTGTGAGCTATGACGCCACAGCACTCTACTGAGGGCAACAAAATGGGACTCTGTGTCAAAAAAAAAAAAGGATTAAATATGAATTAAAGAAGATTATATGTGAAATAAACTGGATGTCCTTATCCTCTGAGAGTGTAAAGTCTCTGAGAAACAGTATTTCCACCCTATTTATGTAATAGATTTTTTTTGATACACTACCTTTGCCTTGTGGACTCTTTAGAGCACTTAAATGATAAACTGAGGCTGATTCCACCCTCTGTGCCTGAAGGTAGAGGGCAGCCCCATACTGGCTTATCTAATGGAATAAACCATTATTCACAACCCACCCTTGCCTAGAAGAGAGGAGCCCTGCCTCCAGCCCTCGCCCCGGAGAACGGGTGTTCCCTGGGTATTGCTGGAGGACACAGCGATGGCCACAGAACTCAAGCCAACGAAACACACTCTGGCCTTTGGGAAGAATGAGAACAGCAAAGCAGAGGGGTATTTCTTTTTTCTGCACGCTGTCAGCCATTTCTCAGTATGGAGAAAGGAACAGGTTAGACAAGATTTGATGGCACAGTCTGAGGAAACAAGAGTGGATTTTGGGCAGTGCCTGTGGCTCAGTGAGTAGGGCATCGGCCCCATATACTGAGGGTGGTGAGTTCGAACCCGGTCCTGGCCAAACTGCAACAAAAAAAATAGCCAGACGTTGTGGTGGGTGCCTATAGTCCCAGCTACTCAGGAGGCTGAAGCAAGGGAATTGCCTAAGCCCAAGAGCTGGAGGTTGCTGTGAGCTGTGACGCTACAGCACTCTACAGAGGGCAACAAAGTGAGACTGTCTTTAAAAAAGAAAAACGCACACACAAAAAACAGTGGATTTCTGTGGTGCAAGGAAGCAGTCACCAGCAACACTTACAAATGTGGCCATGTATCTCCAGGGAAGCCTGGCTGGGCTCAGGGCAGACCTGGGACTGGGCAGGAAACACTAATGTGTCAGCTGCTCCTCTAAGATGGAGGGTCTCATGGTCTGTGCTCCAGCTGGTCCCAGCTGAGTTAATCCTTGTAAAAACTGCACTCTGTCCAAGCACAGAACCTGCAAGTGGAGCCAAGGGAGGGTTTTCTCCTCCAGGAACGCTGGAGAGGGCATTGTCGTAGACTACGTGAATGAAGGAGAATCTGGCACGAGGAATCTTCCCACCTCCTGGCTGTGGAATGAACAGGTGGCCCCAAATCTGTCTCTGTGTTGGGGGTGGGGGGACGGAGGCGGGTGGGGAGAAGATGTATCTGAAAATGTAATGTCCTGAAACTTAACTCTGAATCACATAAAGGAGAGGGAATAAACTATAGGGTAACATTCCCAAAAATTTCCACAGAAATACCATTCATGTCAGAAGAAACTGTGTGTGCTTGGATAAGAAGAAGGGGCAGGTATTGGCCCCAAACCACCCTCCATGGTCACAAAATGCTTGGCTATTGTTTTAAATTGTGTGGTGATTTTCTGGCCGGTTGTATAATAGATTTGTGGTTGTTCTAATATAAATGTGTAGTTTGAAATTCTCAGTTACTTGTCTTGTTCCTCCAGGAAGACACATCCTGCTGTCCTGTGACTCAGTTTCTATGAGCTGGCCATTTTCCCTGCACCTCTCCGGAGGGACGAGATTGAACAAGCACAGCTAGGGGACAGGAACTCTGCAACTGAAGCAAAGGGAGAGGCTGGTGTGTCAGCAGGAAGCTACAGAGAACAGGAGGAGACTGACACAGCGGTGCCCTGTCCCCCAGGGTCCCCTTCCCTCATGATCACTGCCCTGTTCTGCTTGCCAGAGGACTGCACAGCTAGTTACCTTTACACGTGCTGGCCCAAATGTGGGAAAGATTTGCTTTTGGTGATTTTTCTCAGCCTAGCTGAGTCACGCCAATTTTATTCAAGAAGATTAGAAAAAAATAAGAAGAAAACAAGTAGAAAATTAAGTACAAGAAACATAGAAATCAGGCTTTCTTGCTGCTCCCAGGTGCTCTCACCTGTGACAGTCATGCGTTCATTACCTTGAAAGACTGGTGGGGGCTGGGCTGGTCTCCTGAACGTCCAGAAAAGGATGTAGCCAAAGCCCAGACATGACCCAGGACACAGGCTCCTCTCCTCACTCCTTCCCTCCCTCCTCTCTCTCTCTCTATGTGCATGTGTGTGTGTGTGGTGTGTATGCTGTGTGTATTATGTTCATACGGTGTATGTGTTGTGTGCTGTGGGTGTGGGGTGTGAATAGTGTATTATGCATGTTTTGAATGTGTTGTGTTGAATGTGTGTGCTGCGTGTCACGTGAACATGTATGTGTGGTGTGTGTGCTATGGAAGATTGTGTGTGCTGTGTATTATATTTGTGTGCTGTGTGTGTTGCGTGTAACTGTAAGATATAGTGCCATGAATCCTGAGACCAAACAGAACCCCAGCCCATCTTCACTCCTGACCCTGAACCCTCCCACTCAGTAGTTCCACCGGAATGGGGTTTTTTTTTTAGAGACAGAGTCTCACTTTATCGCCCTCGGTAGAGTGCAGTGGCATCACAGCTCACAGAAACCTCCAGCTCTCAGGCTTAGGTGATTCTTTTGCCTCAGCCTCCTGAGTAGCTGGGACTACAGGTGCCCGCCACAATGCCTGGCTATTTTTTTGTTGCAGTTTGGCTGGGGCTGGGTTCGAACCCACCACCATCGGTATATGGGGCCTGTGCCCTTATACGGAGCCACAAGCACCGCCCCTGGAATGGTTTTTTTTTTCATCAGGAGAAGGTAAGAATAATGTAACTGGCAGATTAAATAATCCCAACCCTTAGGCAAGACGCCAACTCTTGTACACAGGATCTGCTTTAGACTTGCCTTATACCAAGTGCAAAATGATAGCAGATTTATACAATACATACAACGGTTACACAATAATTCTAACTGTAGAATAGCAAGAGTGCAGCCTTATCACAAAAGCATAATGCAGAATAAAAGCACCAGGCTTCCATTAAGAATATGCAGGAGGTTGAAAATAGTTTGATTTAATTATTTCATTATAGCCTATATTACAGTGTGTGCAGGTAGACAACATTTATACAACAATCTCAATGGATATATCTTAGACTTTCCCTATATTACAGTGAAGAAATTGACAGGTAGGAAAAAGAATCCATTTAGTTGGAAATAATTCATCCTTCCAGACTAAACCCTACAATTGAATTCAGCCTCTGAAATTTAGGTAAATTGCAAGACTTTATTTCCACTCCAACCTTTGGAATCTCGCAGATTAAGGCTGGATGTTTTAGCACAGCTGGTCCATCCTTATACTAAGCTGACCTGCTAGGAACCAGCCAATTCAGCAGGCAACAGCTACTAGTGAGCCAGTCTTATTTGGTTAATCTTTACTGCTTACCGCTTGGCGCCTGTGGCTCAAGCAGCTAAGGCACCAGCCACGTACACCTGAGTTGGCAGGTTTGAATCCAGCCCAGGCCCGCCAAACAACAATGATGACTGCAACCAAAAAAATAGCCGGGCGTTGTGGCTGGTGCCTATAATCCCAGCTATTTGGGAGGCAAAGGCAGAAGAATTGCTTGAGCCCAGGAGTTGAAGGTTGCTGTGAGCTATGATGTCACAGCACTCTACCTAGAGTGACAGCTTGAGGCTCTGTCTAAAAAAAAAAAAAAAAAATCTCTACTGCTTAGGAGCATCCAAGTTTTTAACTGGCTATATCCAGGTGGGTGAAGAAGCCTTGTCTGTCTTTGCCTTTGTCCTGTCTCACAGAACAGGAAGAGCAGTCTTCCTTGGGAAGGGACATTGCACAACTTAGAAAAGATTCAGTGGGGCGGCGCCTGTGGCTCGGTGAGTAGGGCGCTGGCCCCATATGCCAAGGGTGGCGGATTCAAACCCAGCCCCGGCCAAACTGCAAAAAAAAATAGTTGGGCGTTGTGGCGGGCGCCTGTGGTCCCAGCTGCTCAGGAGGCTGAGGCAATAGAATCGCCTAAGCCCAGAAGTTGGAGGTTACTGTGAGCCATGTGATGTCATGGCACTCTACCCAAGGGCAGTACAGTGAGACTGTGTCTCTTCAAAAAAATAAAAGAGAAAAGAAAAGAAAAGATTCAGTGACAGCATTTGGGCCCAGAGGCTGTGCACTCTCAGCCAGGACTTATGCAGAGGGCATATCACTCTCTTGCCTCTGCCTCAGCCAGAATCCACTCTCTCTCTGCATGGTGACAAGAATGGAGCTAAGTAAATAGGGTGGCATTAGTGCACACTCCACCATCAATGGAGATCTTCACTGCAGACTAGAACAAGGCACTAAAACGAGCATGGAGTCCTGTCTGTGGTCCCCGGGTTTATGAGAGGGATATTTTGCAGGGTAACTATGTGTTAAGGATACACTTTGGCTATCTCCCTTGGCAGGGTCAGTTGGAGAGAGAGCTAATCACTCAGTAAACAGAGAGAAGAGAGATGCTTATACTTAATAAGCCATTGCAAATGGAAAAAGCAAGCTCCTATCCAACGTGATTCTCTCTAGAAACAAATGGCTTGGATCCAAACACTATTTAGCCCTTTCAGAGTGCAGAGAGGTCTCTGGGTCCCAGGGCCCCCAGAATGCAGCCCTTCTGCACTCTTTTCCATCTAGTGGAAGTGAGCTTTAACAAGAGAAAAGTGAATGAGTGTGCATGTGCACAAGTGTACCGCAGTCACGATTTGTTCTTTTGTTTTAAGTTAGGAAGCTTCTCATGTGCAGTACATTTGTCTTTCTGAGGAGCAGGCACAGCAGTGGGGTGGGGGGGGCTGGGGAGACAGAGGTGCTGGGAGCTCCCTCTGCAATACCCCACCCCCTTCCTCTGTGCCCTGCAACCCCAAGAGCACAAATACCACAGAGCTTTAGTGGTTCAGCAAGTGGCAAAGCTGGTCTGGTGGCAGAAGCAAGGTCAAGGCCTCTGCCAAGGTTTGCAGCTCTGGCTTCTCTCATCTCTACTGTGTGCTCACCATCCTGTCAGATGAAAGAAACAGCGTGGTTCAGTGGGCTATGCCAAAGCTCAGGCTGCCAGCCTGGGCCACAGCCCTGTCTCCACAAGCATTTACATTTACAACTTTGTATCCCCTCTGCATACTTTCACTTAAAAGGTGGGAAATAAAAACAGTAACTTGTCTTGCTAGGCATGACTAATATTTTTTTTTTTTAAAGGGAAAAAGGATCATAAAGCATTTCATAGTACACTACACAAAATACTAAACAAGGCTGGCATAAGGTTATGTAAGAAGGTAGAGGCAGGCTTTGTACCTGAGACAATTCCCAAACCAAGCAATTTGGGGCATAGAACAACCGCCTTCCTGCTTGCACAGTCACTATTTCTCGACCTGTTTCTAGAAAAAAGGACATCAAAGTTTCTACCAGTCACCCACATGGCCAATGTCTGGGGCACTAGCATCTCTTTTAATTTGACTTTGAATGCATCAAAGAATTCAGGAAGAAGACAGTTTTGTTTTGTTTTGTTTTTCTGTCTTCTCTATTTGAGAGAATGAATCTCTGCTCTCCGTCTAGAAACAAAAAAAGGGAGTAGGGCTCAGTAATAATATAGCCTTTTGACTTCTCAGCTTCTGGTTAAAATGAGGGGCCAAAACCTGACCATCAAATAATGTTAGTTCTGGAGGTCCCTCTATCTTAGTCATTTCACCTCTTCCTGTTTCTAGAAGTAGATTCTAGTTCTAGTTAAAAGTCAGAGATTTACCAGCCTGGGCAACATAGCAAAACCCCATGTCTACAAAACATTAAAAAAAAAAAAAATTAAAGCTGGACATGGTGGCCCATGAACTTAGTCCTAACTACTCCTGAGGCTGAGGCAGGAGGATCTTTTGAGCCTAGGAGTTCAAGGTTTCAGAAGGCTGTCATCTTGCCATGCAGTTCTGCCTCGGTGACAAAGCAAGACCAAGTGTCTTTAAAAAAAAAAAAATCATGATTTAAAACTTGAAATAATTACTGAACTATTTCCACTCTGTTAAAACCTGTGGCTAATTTGCCTAGTATTATTTCATTGGTGTTTGTATATTTGCACTTTTAAAAATGTTTTGAAACCACAATGAGGTATCACTTCACAACAATAAGGACAGCAATTATTAAATAAGAACATAAAATAACAAGTGTTGGTAAGGATACGGAGAAATTGAAATTCTTGATAGAAATGTAATATGGTACAGCTTCTGGGGAAAACAGTATGGATATTCTTCCAAAAATTAAAAATAGAATTACCATATGATCCAGCAATTCCTCTTCTGTGTATACACCCAAAGAGTTGAAAGCAAGAATTTGAAGAGATATTTGATGCCCATGCTCACAGTAGCATTATTCACAATAGCCCAAAAGGGGAAGTAACCCAAGTGTCCATTGACAGATGAATGAGTGAACAAAATGTTGTATATACATACAATGAAATATTACTTGGCCTTAAAAAGTAAGGAAATTCAGATACATGCTATACATGGATGAACCTTGAAGAGACTTTGTTAAATGAAATAGTCCCAAAAGGATGAATATCGTATGATTCCACTGAGATACCAAGTGTAGTCAGAGTCATAGAGACCGGAAGTAGAAGGGGGTTGCCTGGGAAAAAGGGAGGGGAAATGGGGATTATTATTTAATGGTCATAGAGTTGCAAGATGAAAAAGTTCTGGAGATGGATGGTGGTCATGGTTGCAAAGCTATGTAAATGTAAACATACTTAATGCCACTGAACTATACACTTAAAAGGCTGAGAAACTGGTAAATTGTATGTTACACATATTTCACAATTTAAAAAGTGGCTTTTACATCTGACATCATGTTCTACCCTTATAACATCCCTGAGGGAGGAACAGCAGGTATTCTACTCTCCTTTGCATAAACACATAGGTGGGCAGGTGGACAGCCTCAGCCCTGCAACAGCTCTTGGCCTGGACCCGTGAGATCCAATTGCCTTCTCCTGGAATCCAGTCCAGCCTCTTCTGGTGCCCAGCAAGGCCCATGGCAGTGGTGCCCTCAGCCTCTTGCTTGGAGTAGTAAAGGTGGGTCCCCCACACTGTTAAACCTCAGGCAGATGGCAGCTGTGGGATCTAAGGAGGGGTTTGGGCCTGGCTGGCACCTCCCCTGCCTTCTCCTAGTTTCACAGCTGGTCAGGGACACTGGTCCTCCTTCTGCCACCCTTCCAGACTCCACTCAGGTCCCCTGACCTGATGGGAGTGCGTGGCTTCCATTTGTACCTCCCATTACAGTTGGCCCTCCTGTGGCCTGGAGTCCTCAGGGGACGGAACCTGGGCCTCCTCAAGCCTCAGCTCACCACCCTACCCGCGTGGGTCAGCCCCCTTTGGCCTCTGCACAGTGCCTGTGGCTTCCATTCCCTTTTCAGAGTCCCTCCTGGGCTTCACTACTTGTCAGTCTGCTCCAAACAGCAGCTCCCAATACCCATGGCGGCCCGTCAGCAACGCCTCCCTCCCGGGAGACACGGAAGTCTGGCCTCTCCTTAGACCACTGCTGGACTCCTCTCCCTCCATCGCACACAGCTTGGTTGCCTGCGTTCTCTTTCACATCGCTTCTTCCTCCTGTGGAAGGTCCTCTGGCTGCAGACCCCTTGATCATGTGGCTGTTCCTTTCAGAAAACAGGGGCGCCTGCCAGGGCTTCTTGGGACTTTCCATCACAGGCCAAACGCAAAGAGAGATAGAACTTGAAGGACACTAAGGCTTTATCAAAAGTGTAAATGGATCCTTTCACTTTTGGGAGACTGAGCGAGGTGAAGGCGGGGCGCAGGGGAGGGTCCCTAGACCAGCAGGCGCGGGCCCTGGGAAAGTGGGCTTTGGGAGGCTTCCGAGCTCTCGAACGTGTATGTTTGGTGGTGGCAATGGGGAGAGGCGGTGTCAAGGCCCCGAGTGAGGGGAGAGCTGGGGAGAGGACCCTCCACGCCCAGCCCTGGCGCCTCGTCGGTCCTAACCTCCACCCTGCGTCAACTTTTTGCTGCTCCCGTTAGATGGCGCTCAAGACTTTCTAACCACTTGTGAAAGTGCTCCTGTCCCCGAACAAAAAGAGCCAGGGGTGTGTGAGTGCGAGTGCGCGCGCGGGGCCGGCCACAGGGCGAGGGTGTCGCCTGGCACCATGCGTGGCCCGGTCACGGGTCAGCCGGGCCCCGGGCGGGGGCGCACTCGCAGGAGGCGCTTTGCAGCGCCGGCCGAGAACTTTCGTTGTGACCTCCCCGGTCTTACTTCGGCTCTGACCGGACCCAATCGCGCACCGGGAGAGAAGCCCGGCCACTTGGCCGCGGCGTCGGGAATCCGGGAGGACAAGGGGTCTCGGAGGTGCCAAGGGGAGAACCGAGGCACAGACGCAAGCCTCAACAAAGCGCACGCGACAGTCCTTTCTGTGCCCTGACTTAACCGCCCCAGGTCTCAACAGCCCGGGGCTCTCTTTTTTTTTTGAAGAGAATGGGGCAGGTGCAGGCTCCGTTGTTGCTGTTTGAGACGCTCCAGAGAAAGCGGTACTGGGTGTAAGGTTTTGGACGCGTACTGCTAGCGTTTCCAACAGCCGTGGCAAACTTTCTGGCCCCCAATGCCCGTGGAGCCCACATAAAGTTAAAAAGCTTCCCTTAAAGAAAAAAAAAAAGCTTTTAGGGACCCAAGGGCGTCAGATGCGACAGCTAATTTTAAAATAATAACGAGTGATCACGGGATGAGCTTTCACTCAAGTTCACCTCTTCTTCCATCTCCTCCCCCCAAAGTGACTTGACGATGGACGATCTACTGCTTCTCTCCTTAATGTCAGTCTCAGCGTGCATAGCCCGGGAAAAGGGATGGGTCTCCCCAACCTGAGAACAGGCAGGAGTGGAGACCTTCCTTTGTGCCTCCCCTTGGCTGTGAACTTTCCCGTGTGGTAGGTTCTCCTTTAAGGAAGTAGTGATCCCTATGAATATTTAATACGGAGCGCCGGCCGCCAGGCGGAGGGGAGCCCACAGGCCCGGGTTTCCGCGTGTTGCGGCCGGGGCGCAGAGCGAGCACGTCCACCCCGGTCTGGCCACCGCGTGGACTCGGGTGCGGAGAGGGCGGGGGTGGCGGGAGGAAAGGGTTGGCAGAAGGGGGGCCGAGGAGCGGGGCTCCGGGCAAGCAGGCCGTCTCGTTCATTTCCATAAGAAAGCTGAAGTCGCAGTTGGAGGCAGGATTTCTCACCCTTATGGCCCTTCCCCCATGCCGGGTTTTCTGGGAGAAGCAGGCTCCGGAGCTCAGAGACCGAAGTGTGCGCGCTGGTCTTTGATGGTGTTGATAAAATGTGGTTTCAAATGTTGTCCCGAATGAGGCCGGTTTCCTGTTTGTGTGTGGAGTGGAAGGACCTCGCCGGGTGAGTGCAGAGGGCTGGGGGAGCGGACAGGAGGCGCACGGTGGAGAGGGAGGGCGAAGCCAGCCGGCGCCGGGCACCCTCGCAGGGGAAGTTCCCCGTAGGTTTTTGATGGGAGGGAGGAGGGAGAGCTACGCTGAAACCAAGTCCCCGGAGCACAGTAAGTATGTAAGTGTGCGTGTGTGTGTGTGTGTGTGTGTGTGTGTGTAGGGATGACGAGGGAAGAAAGATCTCGAATGCTCGGGAACCCAGGAAGCCCCTGACCGCGTAGGAAGCTGCGGCCGGCCTGGCCGCCTTCCTCTCCAAAGACCTGGGGAAACTTTTGCTTGCCGCCGCTGACCCTCTTCCTACGAAGGAATAAAATGTACTTGCCCAGATACTCGATTCTACTAGAAGTTCAGTTCTTTCTGCTTTCGCGTTGAGTTTCTTTTGGCCTTTCAATGTGAACAGCAGCCATGTGTCTTCAGAACACACACACACACACACACACACACACACACACACCCTAGGTACTTTATGATCCCATCTGGAGAAATTAAAACCCATATCTGTAATGTTTATTCTTAGATAGTTTACCAAAAGCAGGGGGGGAAATGTGTGAGACACATGTCTGCAAATACAACAAAAGCACTTTCCCTTCTGCTTGAAAAGTTGCCTGCAAATGGCTGGTGTCCCTTTACCGATTCTGGACCACCTGTACTTCTCCGTGAAACTAAATCGAGTCAGGAATAAAGCACCAATCAGACCAAGCAATTAAATACCAATTATGACTATTAATGACTTTTATCGCTAATGACTGGAGTTGAGGACTCCAAACCCTATCAAGGTAATCAAGCTCTTTTAAAATTCTGCTACCTAAGATTTTTATAGCACTCCTCCCCCAAAATAGGAGGGAAAAAGACCGGAGGTTATGTTTTCAAAGAGTTTGTCAGTAGGTATGCATGGTCAATGTTGAACTTACTTCTTTCAGTAAAGTTTATTGCTACTGCTAGTAAATAATGAAGTCGTCTTTTCTAGCTCTGTCAGGTTAAGCAAAGTGTAAGTTGATGGTGGTGGTTACCAATATATTCTACTTGGTTTGGGTGCAGAATTGGGATGGAGTCGGGTACGTTCTCTCTCTGATTACTTTGGTAATGTTGAAAACCCTGGATGATTTTTAGGAACAAGTGTTTTAAATCTTCAGATGGGGCAATGGCTATTGGGATAGCTGGGGGGTGAAGAAGTGAAGATGATGAGCCCTAAGAGCAAAGGAGAGAGATGAGGAACTTGGTCTACATTTTTACATTTTCTTTTTGCTCATGAGTTGAAATGGCTTTAGCATGTCATGAGTGACTGAAAAGAAAATGTTACTGAGGATAGTCTATTGGTTGAAAGGCTGCTGCATGCCAGGACTTATTTATTACTGTAGATGATATGCCATTCCTACTTTCCTCTCAATTGGTGCCTTCTTTTGTCCCAAATACTCAGTTCTGGGGTGAGGGAAGAGGCATGGAAGGGGGAGAGGGAATAAATTGCTGTTGAACTCCATAGCAAGAAGACTGGAAGGTGCAGTTAGCAGGGCCTCTCTCTGGTCACCATGAAGCAGGCCATGTAAGCAACAGGGCACTTGGAAGAGCCAGTAGCTTATCTCAGTGTGGGTCACTTCTGCTCACTGTCCCATGGTTCAGATCCTTCCTATCAGCCTTTCAGGACACTGGGAGTGTTTGGGACAATGAACTTCAAGTCTTGCTTTTGACATCTCCCCATTCCCTCCCCTTCTGGAAGGAAGCCCACGGAGGCAGCACGAATCTGGTTCCAATGTATTTACCAGGCTAGTATGGAAATGCCCAGGCGGCAGGGCAGAAACCTGAGCTGCTCTTGACAAGCATGCTCCTCTTCTAAGCAACATAAAAGTTTAGATACTTTCCGAGCGCTGGGTGGCCTCTTCTCTTGATGTGAAGCACATGATCCTCTTCCCCATTTCTATTTTGTCAGAGTTAATTGCCCTGCAGTGGGGCATCTGACACCTCAGGCTGCCAAGAGATACAGCAGGGAAGAAATCCTCCACAGGTAACAGGAGGGCATGGGATTATCTCCGACATTTGAAGAGTCTAAAACCTTCACTTAAATGAAATGGGCCGACAAGCCTCTTTGGCCTGGCCCATGCTGTTGGCAACTTGGTATGACCCTGAGTCCTGAGAGCAAAGCTGGTGGGCAGCTTTAGATCCAGAAGTGGATCTAAATAAGAAAGTTTCATGTGTCAACAACACATTCCCTTCTCTTCCTAAGCACTTAGAGGCACTCTGAGACCCTAGGTAAAAGGGGGCAAGAGCCTGGGATAAGGGCCCCCCTTGAAACTCCCCACAAGGACTCTTAGCAAACAATTCCACTTTGGACCCTGCCTACCACTAAGCCTGAGGATAGGGAGCCGGTGGCAGGGCTTGGGAACAGGGCAAAGAAAATCAGTTGTTCCCCTTCCTGGGGCCAATGCAGACAAGTTTGAGGCAACAAATACTTGGGAAGAGGGAAAGGGAAGGAGAGGGAGCTAGTCCTGAGACTATTAGCCCGGTGACTGGTGACCTTATCCAGCTGCCCTGCAGGAGTTCCAGGGCTCTGGGCTGAGAGAAAGACCAGAGCTCTCCCAAAATGCCCAGAGAAACTGCACAAGCAGGATGAGGGGAGAATACTAGAAATACTATTTGGTCCCTAGAACCTGGCACTCCTTTATTTACAGGAGGCTTACATAACTCAGATCTAAGGGGACCTGCTTTTTTAGGATACTTGTTGGGAGAATCTGGTCAGAGTTGGAGGTAATTTCCCTTAACTTACAACTTACTTGAAAATTGATACATAAAGACAAGAACAAATATTGCATAGGGCCTCCATTGTGTCAGAAAACCTATCCCTTCGTAGTGTGCCCTGGACCTCCCCCTAGGTGGGCCTATACATTATTCTGATGTCAGGTAAGCTGGAGGAGGAGGTCGAGCTGTTTTTTTCCTGTATCCAAGTAAATACAATTGAGTTTGTTTTTAAAAAAGCAATGTCATAGCTTTAAACTTTTCCTGGCCCGAATCCACCTAATTTCATCAGGATCTCTTGCCAGCAACCATCACCCCCCTACTTCTTTTCCTTTGTGACTTAAGGTTGCATTTTTTTCTTTTTTTGAGACAGAGTCTCACTCTATCACCCTGGGTAGAGTGCCCTGGCTTTATGGACCACAGCAACCTCAAACTCTTGGGCTCAAGTGATCCTCTTGCCTCAGCCTCCGAGTAGCTGGGACTATAGGCTCCGACCACAATGCCCGGCTAGTTTAAGGTTGTATTTTAGGAGAGTTTATATAATGTTGTTCATGTCAGTTACTTTCTGTCACCACCCTCACTCCATTTCCCTCTATGGATTTATAGTTGGAAACCACACAAACACTGCACAGACAAAAAAAATCTTTTAAAAATTTTCTGCTATTTTTTTCCAAGTGGAAGAGTTGACAAGACATAAACACATTAAGTTGCATAAAATCCAGTGGACTGATCAGTGGAAATGCATCTCATTTGTACGTCTTTATAGCAGAGAGGGGGGTCTGTATCACCTATTGCTTCCCACTCCCAATCCAGACCTGCTGGCTGGAGTTTCAAGACAGGTAGTGGGAGGGGCTAGCCCACACCAGGCCCGTGGGAGATGGAAAGGTGCCTGGAGGTCTGGCCTGAGGGCTTTAACTAGGTTTGGCAGCTCTGAGCAGCCCATGGAACTGGAAGGTTTGGCCAATGGGTGCCAGCAGCTGCAAGCCAGAGGTCTGCAGCCATGCTCTGGAGTTCCCCTGGGTGGAATTAAAGAAAGGGGACACGGTGAAGTAGAGAAACAGTAACCCACCTTATTTTACGCCTACATCTAACCCCTCTTCCCAAACTGCATTTTCACCACCTGCTTTGTCATTGGAGGAGGGACACCTCTGCCTGGTTGGATTCCTGCACCTGCTCCTAGCCCTGAACCTGGCCTGAACTTCCTGCCCTGAATGTCTCACCTCCTGCTCAGTTGTGCGATGAGCCCCCCACTCCTGGGCTTGAGAGTTGCTGGAACAATGCCTCTGTCACCAAGTCAGAGGCACGAGGGAGCTGCACACGGAGTTTTCAGAACCCACTGGGGCACTAGGGTGAAGTTATGAGTCTTAAGGGAAAATTTTAAATTATCATTTCCCCCCATTCACTCTGGTGCAATAATTTCAACTCTTTCTGTCTCTGGGATGGTGCTGGAGCGCCAATTCTTGTCCATCAATTCCTACTCAGCAGCTGGAGGTCTGGCTGCAAGGGCCTGCCCAGCCTAGGGTCCTGGCCAGGGATCTGGGGGATGGGGCTGCAGGGGAGGAACCTAGCCCTGGGGAGCCTCAGCCAGGCAAAGGGAGTGGACCCGGCCAAAGAAATGCCCAGCTAGCCTATGTGAGTGCCCAACAAAGTGTCCTGGGCCTGGGTCCTTTCCATGGCTGTATGGTTCCTTTTCTTGCAAAGGCTGGGGTGGCTGAGACACCCCACCAACTCCAGGAGCTCCAACTTCTCGAAGATTCTTCCTTTCTTGCAAACCTTTTTAGGGCCTGCATTGCCAGGCCACACTGCAGCCCGTGACCTTCCCCTGTCAACCAAGGGCGAGGCGTGTTGCCCAAGGAGGCCACTGCCTCGCGGAACCTCGCGGGAACAGCCATAGCCTAGGCCCTGCGGCTGGGGCGCAGCTGTCCATCCACGCTTGCTGAGGACTGTTGGGAGCGCAGGGGCCGGCCGAGAGCCGGGCAGTCCGCTCTGCACCATTGACAGCCGGGGCACGTCTGCGGAACCCAGGGAACAATCAGCGGGCTCCCAGTCCCGGGAGCTGGGGACATGCCTGCAGGTGTGTGATCCTTTAAAGATCCTTGCTTCTAGTTTTGCAGGAAGCCTTTGTTACAGCTTTGTCAGCGAGCGCGCCTTAGGCAGCTTCCCCACTCCGGCCCCTTGGTTCCCTCTCTCTCCACCGGCCCCCAGGGGAGAGGGCCTGGTGCAGGGGATCTGCCCAGGATCAACTGTCCTCCTCCAAATTCCCTCCTGCAAAATACTTGTGCCCTGGTTATAATCTCCCTTTCGTGCCTGGGGCAGATAAACATGGCTTGCACCGCCTGTGAGTGTGGGGCGAGGCTGTACTGGAAAAAATGGGCTTTCTGAATGTGACCTCGGGTTGCAGCAGCGGTGCCATCCTGCTACTGGTGAAAAAGTAGCTCTGCTGCCACCGTAGGGGCGACTGAAGGGCGCAAGTCAGAGCTCATGGGGGAAGGGGTAACCTGCTGTCCCACAAAGGATTCGAAGGTTCTGATGAAGAGCTGTTAAGGATGGCACAGCTGTGAACTTATCTGGCTCCTATTGGCGGTGGGACAACTAGCTCCCAGTATTCTTGGGTATGATAGCCACCCCCTACACCTCCATTATAAAGTATGACTTCTTCATAGCCAAGGTGCAGCTTTAGGCAGGATCTCCGAAGAATGCCCTGACACACAGAAGGTGGAAGTAGGACTGTTTACATGCACACAAGCTTACATGCATCCTGTCATATATGGTATGTATTTCCATAGTCTACCTGGACTGTGGAAATATTTAACTGGTCTTCATTCTTGCTTTCTTGGGCTTTCCGCCTGCACATAGTTATTTGGAGAAAATCAAGTGTATGCACCTCTCTCCGCAAAAGGTTCTGTGATGTTATGTAACACCCTCACACAGGGATTCCTCAAGTTATCCTTTTGTCCTAAATCAGGCAGCACTTGGTTTTCTGGTGGGGGTGTTAGGATGATACAAATAGAGGTGGAAACTCCTTTCCCTGGGGGCTTTTATTCCCCTCCTTGAAACCCCGGTTCAAGGCCCAGGAACAAAGGGGAGAAGTACCTGATTTCTTTGGTCTTTCTCTCCCCTTCACTTCCACCTGCTCACCTGCAGGCCTTTCCCTCTGATAAATAGAGAAAAGCCTGTGGGATCAGGTACATATGTAAATACTGCTGACTTCCATAGGCCCCTCCTCAGTGCAAAGCAGAAAGCCCATTTCAGGTACTGGCTGCTTAGTACCTTTGCGTATCCACCACTTCCACTCCCTCAGACTATGTGGGACTCAAGGCTACTCACTCAGCATTCTTCTCTTGTTAAAGACATCCAGGACAACTATTAAATAGTTCTTGAAGAGTTAAAGACCTTTCAGGGCTGAAATGTTCTTAAAGCCCTGTTCGGCAGAAATCTTCAAGGCATACAAAGTAGAATCAATCAGGCTTGCCTGAGCAATTTTGAAATTTGATTGATTTCTCCCCCCCAAAATGTTAACTAAAAATAGTTTGTAGATGTTGTTTACTGACGGGGTTTTCACTATTGTAACCTAAAAATTCTCAAAACCAAACTACAGAGACATTTATTTTCCTTTTATTAGTTTCTGGGTGATACTTTCTGATTAGACTTTTTTTTTAAATCCTGCAGGAGAGTTTTCAACCTTGGGAAAGTAAATGAAAAATAGACTCCCTCCTTCCGAGTCACCTTATTGGGACAGAATGGAACAAATCTGCCTGGTCTCCACTCACACCTCAAAGTTGCCCTGTTTGAACCTGGGTAGAGTGAGGGTGGCAGCTTTTGACGTCGTTTATTCTAGCCCTGGTGCAGGAAGAAATCTTTGAAATGAATATCTATTCTATTTCAGTGTGCAATGTTCCAGCTGTCCAAATGGGCTTACCTTTTGCCGAGAGGCAATCCTACAGGACAGAACAAATGTGTGATCTCCCAGGAAGCTCTTCATGAGAACACCTCTTGTCCTTTTTATTAATTATTAAAAAAAAGTTTTTGCTTCTCTGTCAGTGTCCATCCCTTTATTTTGTAATTCCAACAATGAAACACAGGCAGGGTGATCATTGCTTTCGTTCTTGGTAATCATGTCAAGTATTGGGAACTTATAAAGCCCAGACATATCTCAGGCATGTTCTGTTACTCACTGGGTCACACAGAAAATTCACACTTGGTTCTGTCTTTCTTTGAACAACTCTCCCTCAAACGACACCCCCTTTCCTAACTTACAGGGGAAGGAGATTCACTTACAGACAACTTTCTGAATTAAAAAGACCAGACTCAGGTTCTCCGGGTAAGGTAAGTGATCCTGGCTATACTGGTGATGGTGAAGGCATAGCCTAGCACTGTACCTACACAGAACTTCTTTAAGGAAGAAGGCAGGCCAGGGGCCACATTTCCACAGACGTTTCTAAAACTGTGCCAACAGTATACATATGTTTTACAGATACAATTGTGGTATATTCCCAGTCAGCTTAAAGTATTAAAATTTTTATTTTGTTCTCATGTACATGCATGCAAACACACACACACACACACACACACACACACACGCCCCCAACTAGGGTGATATGACCAGACCATTTGCACTGTCCTTTTGGTGACAACTGTATCCAACAAACTTCTTTTCTAACACATGAAAAAAAAAAAAAAACACCTATCCATATATTTTAAAAGGTTATTTTATACTGTTTAGCATCCCCATAGTTGGCCGGCACTCCTGCTCCCTTTCCAAGGAACAGGTCAACTAATCACTTTCCTTCCCTTTCCTAAGGCCTGGCTATTTTTAAAAGCTAAAATTTCTGTTTCCAAAGGGAGGAAAAAGAACGAATTTCATTAATGAGTTACATACATGGAATGTGGCTTGTCTAGGCCATTTGTATTTGTAAATAAATAGCTTTCTGTTTATTATGTATATTTTACTTAAAAAACCCTAGTCCTCTAAGCATGTCCTGATACAGCAAATATATCCACTTAAGTTTTGAGTTCCACTGATGGTGTTTTCTTTTAATCACTAGAAAAAAATTGGGTTAAACTGAGTCAGTTGTGGGGTTCATTATCTTTAAGCGTCCAGACTGACTGTCAGACGTGGTGCCCATGAAGTTCTCATGTTTGCCAAAGTGTAGGGGTTGGGGGAGAGCGGGGTTGGCTCCCTGGGAATGAAACCCAGATCAGTTTGGGGTTTCATTTGGCCCTGGATCTTTCTAATGTTTCAATTTCGCAGCTTCAGAAGCGAAGCCGGCGTGCGATCTCGGTGGAGTGGCGGGCGGACTGGCCCAGGCCCGCCGGTTGGCATCTGTGCCTTGTCCTGCCGCCGGCGCCCGCACACTGCAGTCGCACTATCGTCCCTTCGGGCGGGGACTATGCTGGGCCCCAGCATCCTACTCTGGAGTTTGCCGGGCTCTGGAGTTTCCCACAAGCGAGAAGCGGAGGCGTGGGCCCGGCGCCCGGGGCTACCCACGAACTCCACGGCCAAGCGCGGCGGGCGCGCAGGGCCGGGCCGACCGAAACTTCCACAAAGCCGCCAGCGCTTCCCGCCCTGCCCCCGTTCCAAAGTCCCAGCGGCATGGACCTCAGAGTTCTCTCAGACAATGCGACCTCTCTGTGCACTAGGCCGTTCTGCTCTGACCCTGGGCCCCCGCGCATTCGGACTGTAGCTAAAGGTCGTGGGTTGGAACCTCTTTCCCAGCCAGTGCATCTCCCTACCCGCGCACCCCGCAGGAGGAGAAGCCCCACGGAACTTGGAGGCTGGGGGCTCTGGGTTGGGCCACAGGCTTTGAAGACCCAGGTGGTTACGGGTCCAGCTCTGTCTCTGCTGCATCCTCAGTTTCAGGTCTTGGGGCAAGCGGGGAAGTGGATTTCAGAGAAAGCCGGGTCAGTCAGGCTCTGAACTCAGCCACTCTGCACCCTGCGGTCTGGAGAGGAGGAGGTGGTGGTTCAATTTCCCCAGAGAAGGCTGGAACCCAGAACGGAAAATCCGCAAGCGTAGAGCAGAGATGCACAAGCCTTTCTACCTAAAGTTCCCACATGCCTTTCAGAAAGTTATCGCCAGAACCCCTGGAACCTGAGTTGACTCCAGCCTTCAGGAACTCTCCCAACCTTCCAAGAAACTTTCAGAAGTTTCCCATTCTCTCTCTCCTCTATTGCTTTAGAGGGACCGGGTGGCTGACCTCCCTTTAGTCTCCAGGGCTCCTAAGGCCGAATATTTCTAGAATAATAATAATTGTTATTATTAGGCTAACGAAGGAAGGAGGACAGGATCAGAGGGCAGAGGAGACTCAGGAAGAGTGGAAATGTTGAAGAAAAGGGATATTTCAACCTGTGCTTCAAAAAATTTCAGTTGACAATTATCAGTAACCCCAATAGACAACTCCATTAAAAAGAAGAAGAATTTACTACTGCTCTTGAAAGCCGTTATTTTTTACATCGCTTTTAGGAAGATAGATGAACAAAACATCGCGTTTCAAGCCATTTTGATCTGTAATTGAAAGGCAGGATCGGTTTGTATTCTCCTATGGCTTTTACAGAAGTTGCAGTGATCCAAAGTCGGGTTGCTGTGTCAGAGTGGCATTTTTATTAATGAGAATACAAAAAGCTTGCATATTCTTAGCCCTGCTTGAATTTAGTTGCTAAGCAACCGGTGTATGGTAATTCATCCGCGAAATTTAAATCTTTGAGAAAGGATCGTGCGTTTTGCTGAATGGTCGCCACGAGGAAAACAACTTGTGGGACCCTCAGCAGCTGCCACAGTTGGGCCGCCCAGCCGTGCCGGGTCGAGCAGGGACCCGTCTGCCCCACGGCGACCGCCACCGCCCCACGTCCGCGCCCAGCCCTGCCCTCCCTCCCGGAGGAAACCGGGCTTTTGACGCCTGGCTGCGTTGGGTCCCTCCCCCCCCCTGCTTCTTTTGACCTCAGGTTTTTCCCCAAGGCAGGCCCTACACCTGACCAAATCGCCCACATCCCTAGGGCATCTGGGTCCTGACCGTGAATTTCCGCATCCCCCCTCCCCCACGCACCCTCTTGCTCACGGCATGCACGCACACACACTCACACTCACACACACACACACACACACGCACGCACACTCTCGTGCATGCATGGTGCCACCACGACAATGCCTGTTGCCCTCTTCCCAGACCCCTCTGAGGTCACTTCCACAGCCGGCTCTTCCTTGAGGAAGACCGGACTCATCAAGAACGCAGCCCACAGCCCGCCAGAAGGCCAGGCGGCCGTACTGGCCGGCAGTGACATCATAGGTTCCTGCTCGCCAAGCTCGCGCCCACATTTTAGGATACAGGAACAAACACGGATGTGAAATCAAGAATGAAAGAGAGAGTAATCTAATTAATAAGCCATGAGCCAGGCTAACAAAATCAAAGAATCTGATTACACAAGTACCCCTCTTGCTATCTCCGCTGCCCCCGCCCCCAGCTCCTCCAGCCTGCGCACTATTTCCTTCCCTCGGCAGGAAAGTTCAGGATGCAAACGCAGAGCCCTCTGATTTCCTTACTGAAATCAAGATCAAGCCTACGGTGGGATTCCCGTAGCCTGGAGGTCACATGGGTGACCTTCAGGCCCTCAGACCAGCAGCCCTGAGAAAATGAGATGACCAAATGACCTACAGAACTTGGAGAGCAGGAGAGGCGGCCCCACACTTCTTAATTGTATCACTCTTAAGAACAACAAGACCACCTGTATTGATTGCTTATACTATCAGTAGCAGGACTAGGAGAAAGGACTTGCTTCTAGAGTCAGTCATTTTTAAAAGGATCTACTTTTTTAACCTAGCACAACACCACAACTCTTTCCCCCCCCCCTTAACGTCACCTTGCTTCTGGGTCACTGAAAACCTCCAGCTTCCAACTCTCTTTCAACTCCACTCCCCAACATAGATGTCTGAGTACAGTCAGGTATCAGGTTTTGTCATGGAAACATAGCATATATTCTAATCGGTGCAGCCTGCCATACGCACTTCATGAAAAAAAAGATTTCTCTAATTTCTATCTTTCAGCCTTAAAAAAATTAAGCAGGTCCATTTCCTGAATAATTAATTTCAAGTCTGCATTCGGTGCCAATACTTGTTGCATCCATTTTAGAGGTGATTAATTACCCTAGAACTTGGACAAACTAAACTCCATGTGGAGAGACTGTTTCTTCCTTCAATTTACTTCTGAAAGCTACAAGTTATTGATGTATCTTACTCTATTTACATACAAATTGGTGCAAATATGCCCATCTCTTAAAGTGCATTTTGTATAAATACATAAAAGTGTCATTGTTGATTTAGCTTGACGAGGTTGATCATTTATTACAAAAATAAACAAATAAATACAACAAGATATTGTTGCTTCCAACAGGATAAATACTTTACAAATATATAATTTAAAAAACAAATTTAATTGTTAAAATTATTTAAAATATTACACTTATCGATAAAACTGTCAATAGTATATACTGCATTTAATATTAGAACCAATTATTCTCTGAATGTTGAAAACCATTCATACAAAACAGATGATGAGCATGGTAATGAGCAAACACTGGAGGCTACAAGGAAGCAGAAGGAATCTCTAAGATCAATAATGAACAGTTCTATTTTGGAACAAAGAAGTAGTCCTCCGATAAGTACAAAAAAAAAAATTAAAAAGGCAGAGCAACAACAGCAAGTGACTATTTTAAATACACCTTGAATGATTTATGGCACAGATCTACCAGGGGAAGATGGTTGGGTGAATGAGGCTTGGACAACTGATTAAGAGCCATGGGAGACTGTAAACTGCAAATGGGCCTAGCTTGGGATTAGCCAGGCTGATGGAACAGAACTTTGTCACTTTCCTTTGGGTTGGAAAGGGAGGAGGGGATGAATTGAAATGGAGGAAACAAATGGGCACTTTACGAAGCACAAGACACTTGCGCTGCAAAGGAACACAATGACCAAATTCATTAAAAAGATCTGGTGATATATAACAATATTTTCATTATTTACATGTGTAACAATATAAGCCTTAGCACAAAACCTCTCAGTTATATCTGCCCTCTTTTGTTTTTCAACCATGAATTTCATTTCATAAATACATTCAAAGGGTTGATAAAAAAATGGAGTGCAAGCATTAGCTTACTTTATAAAATGCAAAATAATAAAACAAAATGGGCTTGCTTTCCCAGCATCTCTAATTAAAAGTTACTCCACTACCCCCAAATCAGGGTTACTTCCAAAGTAATCAGCAAAGTTTGCTTTTTAATAGAAAACAGTGTGAAATCTAATGTTAGCTCTTTTGTTGTCAGCTAAATCAAGTAAGTAGATACCTCCTAAAATTTTAAATAGATCCCATTCCTTGTCTAATCAACCATCACCATTCCTGTAGAAAAAATAGGAGTCCACTCATGTGCCAGTAGTATCTATCACTTAAAAACAACCTGCCCAATCCTCAGTTTTCCAACGTCTTCTTCCCTTGCCCTTTAGACCCTCAGAAACAATGAACTTCACCCCTATCCCCACTTCTGGTTGTAAATTCACGGGGCAGAGCCTTTACAATAGCTAGATAAATACAAAACAAGGAGCAAAGAAAAGTAAATTATGGTTTCTTGTCTTCACTTTTTCTTCTCTCTGTTTAATAAATATGGCCTTTTTCAGATTTCACAAATCAAAATGATTGTGATTTTTAGTACAATTTGGTGTTTAAAACAATACAACCCAATACATGGCCATCTGGCTGGGCTTGATTTATGAAAGTGACATAGGGCCTGTCCGGGAGAAATAACTGTTCCTTGTTGCTCTCACAGTTTTCTGGGTTTTCAAACCCCTGTATCAATACCACAGGGAAAGCAAGTGAAGAGGAGACAAGAAGGAAAAAAAGTGAGTGACAGCTAAGTAAGACAGGGGGAAGTTTGTCTACAAAGTCATTGCTTTATCACCCCTAAAGACTTTTTTTTTTTTAAGTACAATATGTAGGGACTCCACTAAGCAGAGCCTTTATCACCTTTAGTATTCACAACCTGAGGCATTATACTTTCATTTTCCCACATTGTAAATATTGAAACATTAACTTGATAAATGTGACCACTATGCAGGGTTTATCTAAAAAGTGATCTAAAAAGCTAAAACTCCCAGCACCAGTAAAGAAAGATATAGAATCATACTGAATCATCAGACAAAAACACAGAAATGTAGAACCTTAAGTCTGAGCTGTTAATTGTGCAGATGGATGCAGTGTGGACCATAATCAGGATTTCAGAACTATATTCTTTCATT
This sequence comes from Nycticebus coucang, assembly GCF_027406575.1. Classification (NCBI taxonomy): domain Eukaryota; kingdom Metazoa; phylum Chordata; class Mammalia; order Primates; family Lorisidae; genus Nycticebus; species Nycticebus coucang. Next base: position 99,360,601 of record NC_069783.1, on the reverse strand, counting down.
ATAGGAAAAAACAAAAAACTTAATAATTTAATTACATGTAGTTATTAATGGACATAATTGATATCAAAATATTTTATAGACTTATAAGCTATCCTTAACAACTATTAGTCTTCAGAAAAAGAGAAAAGACACATAGGAATATGTTGGGGGAATGAGAAAAGAGAGGCTGAACTTGGGGGGAGGGGCTGTACTAACCATTAATAACCAGTTGGCACATTTTTACTGGTGATGAAGTTCAATCTTCCAATAAAGAACACAGGTATTTTCAAGAAAAGGGCTAGTATCTAGACAATCTCACCTAAAAACACTAACGACACCCACTAAAATTAAGGGAGAAAAATATTGTGAAATTTATTGATTAACAAGAAGTAATTACTATGTTAAAATACTAGCTGTTTCAGAAATGCCTATCTTTTACTCTAGATTTCCAAATAGACCTTAAGTGGAGCAGTCTCCACTTCCTCAATGCTATGATTTAAGGATTCTCATTAGTAAAAAAATATTTCCTAAAGAACTCTTTTCTTCCCACACAGTGTGTATGCATCAGACACAGACTATTTCATTCTAACAAATTTATTTTCTCGATCAGCTCTTACGGAATCACTACTCAAATTAAATTACAATCAAATGATCACATCAAAAGATACCCTTATTACCTAACAACTGTCCATATTTTCATTTCATTTTGATTTGTGCTCGTCTGAAAAAAACACGTAATACAAGATCTGGGGAAAAATAAATTACCGTTTTGCAGCAGTTCATAAGTATTCTGAATAAAATATTAAAAGAAGTCATTTAATGAAAATATAAAGCAAATATTTTTAGATCAACAACGGATCTAACAATTCTATATTGCCGTCTTTTGAAAAGTCTGTTTATTAAAACCTACCAAAAACACTGCTTGGAAATGGCAGTATTATATAATCACATCCACAGCACCCATTCAATCAAAGTTGGCAACGGATTGAGGAGAGAAGTCCAGATAAGTGCAGCGGCTGGTGCTCAGTCTTTCTAAATTCCTTTATCTGAGTCAGTCCAGAAATAAAAAATAAAAAATATTAATAAAAAAAATATTAGCGGTGGAATCTTTAGGCACGGTCCACCCCGAGTGGCAGCCGTCAAAGCCTGGATTGGTGGCCGGGCCTCGCTGGCTGGGCCCTCGCTCCGCGCCCAGTCCGCCTGTTGGCGACCGACTTTATTAGGGGCCTGTCGCCACTCCTCGGTGGACGTCCCCTTCACCCATCCCTCTGCTCTTTCGCGTTGTTTTTATTTCCAAGGTTACTTTGAGGATACTTTTGGCTTTGCTATTCAGTCTGTTAATTTCAGAAACTGTGAATATTTTATTTTCCTGTAGACTTTACCCTCTTCTCTTTTCATAGTTGTTTGTTCCCAAATGACTTTAATATGACCAAGAAAAACGGGGTCCTGGAGCAAAGAGTCATCCCCTGATGAAACCCGGTGCCTCTGTTTTCTTTCAGGTCGCTCCCAGGAAAGTTTCCGTGGACCTCCTCAGGCGGCGCTTCTGGAGGGAGGGAGAAAGTGAAGGGAGAAGGAGGGAGGACCTCTTTATTTTTTTTTTTTTAAGGGGAGAGGACGAGGAGGCAGGTGCTGTCCACCACTGCCATGTAGGTCATCTCAGGGTGGGTAAAACCTCCCGAGTGCAGTTTTGGTGTGTTAGGCATCCTCACCCTTCTTTAAAAACAAAAACAAAAAATGAAACACCACCGTGGTATACAGGAGATCTCATGATCGCCCCCTTTTCCTCTTCCGGTTTTGTTTGTTGTGTATGTATATAAAACAGTCTGGGTATTTATTATACTTTTTAATTGTTTTGGTCCCTCCTTCCTTGGACTTCGAAAAATGTCTCCTTGGTCCGTTTCTCCCTCGTTTTTTCCTCCAAGGGCGCGCATGCCTGTCTTTGGGCGGAGAGGAGGGCAGAGGCTGAGCCTGGGCTCCGGCCGGGTGCGGCCCCGGTGCGGGGTCGCGCGGCGGCGGTGGCGGCGGGGGCGGCGACGGTGCTGACGGAGGAGGCGGCGGCGGCGGCCCTCTTCGTGCGGCGCCCTTGCCTTCACTGCACGCTGGTCTGCAGCCCGTGGTGCGGTGGCGGCGTGTCGGCGCTCACGGTGCCCACCTGCGAGTAGACGTCGTCTGGCGTCTGCTGTTGGATCCCTGGCGGCGTCATGCGCTTCTCCTTTTGGCGCCGATTGCAGAACCAGACCCGCACCACCTCCTTCTCCAGCTGCAGGCTGTCGGCCAGGTTGGTGATCTCCTGAGCCGAGGGCTTGGGGCACTTGAGAAAGTGGCTCTCCAGTGCGCCCTTGACGCTCACCTCGATAGAGGTCCGCTTCTTGCGCTTGCGGCCCTGAGCCGCGATCTTGTCGATGCTCGTGGGACTGCCGGTGCTCGAGTCCGCCTCCTCCAGCCACTTGTTCAGCAGCGGCTTGAGCTTGCACATGTTCTTGAAGCTCAGCTGCAGGGCCTCGAAGCGGCAGATGGTGGTCTGGGAGAACACGTTGCCGTACAATGTGCCCAGGGCCAGCCCCACATCGGCCTGCGTGAAGCCCAGCTTGATGCGCCGCTGCTTGAACTGCTTGGCGAATTGCTCCAGGTCGTCGGATGTCGGCGTGTCCTCGTCCGAGTGCGGGTCGTGGCTGTTGAGTCCAGGCCCCGCACCGCCGCCGCCGTGGTGCGGGGGTCCCTGCGCGTGGTGCGGGTGCGGCGGGTGAGGGTGCGCGTGGTGATGGTGGTGGTGGTGGTGGTCGGCCAGCTCTGGTGTGTCCCCGCGCACCAGCCCTGGGTGCACCAGGCTCTGAGCACCGCCGCCCGCGCCACCACCGCCGCCGCCGCCCGGCCCCGGGGGCGCGCTCAGCATGCCATTCACCGTAAAGCCCCCGGGCTGGGAGTAGAGAAGACTCTGCGGCGGCGGCTGCTGGCCTCCGGCCATGGACGGGAGATGCGCGGCGGCTGCAGCGGCTGCAGCGGCGGCGGCTGCAGCGGCGGCCGCCCCCCAGCCCCCGGGGTGGCCCTGGTGCGGGGGTGGCGGCGGAGGTCCGAGGTGCGGCGGCCCGCGGTGGTGCAGCGCTGTGCCCGCGTGCAGGTCGTCGCGCCCGGCGCCGCCCTTCACGTCGGGGCCCTGCGGCGGTGGCGGCGGCGGCTGCGGCGGCTGCTGAGGGCTGCCGGCCATACCCACGGTACTGCCAGACCACGGCGAGCTCGCTTCCACGGCGGCGGCAGCGGCGGCGGCGGCAGCGGCGGCAGCGTGGGGCAGGGCCGTGACCCACTGGTGCGCGTGGCTCAGCATATGGCCGCCGTTGCTGGCGGCCATGGCCCCCTGCATGAAGTCGCTCTGGACCATCTTGACAGAGGACGGGTCCCCCCGGTAGGCGCCCGAGGTCACGGCGGCGCTACCCGGCTGCATGCCGCCGCCGCCGCCCCCCGCACCCCCGCCGCCGCCGCCGCCACCACCACCCCCGCCGCCGCCAGCCCCTGCCGCGTCCGAATGCACAATGGAGCCGGCCGCGAGCAGGCTGTTCCCCGGCAGGTAGGGGTTAGAAGCCGCCGTGGCCATGCCGCTCCGCTCCCGCCACCCCACCGCCGCCACCACCGCCGCCGCCGCAGCAGCAGCCGCGGCCGCCGCCGCCGCTGCTGCCGCCGCGCCCCCCCTCCGCCTCCCGCCTCCTCCCCCCTCCTCCCCCGCCCCCGCCCCGAGCCCCCGCGGGCCCCGCCGCCTGCGCCGCCGCCTCCTTCGCCGCCTTCTCCGCCCCCGCCGCCGCCGCCGCCGCGGCCCCCGGCTGCAGCTGCAAGGCCGCTCGGCAGGGCGCGGGGGTCGCCGGCCCGCCTTGGTCAGCAGCAACAGCAGCAGCAGGAGTAGCGCTCTGGGGAGGAGGGCTCGCTTCTCAGGGTGCACTCCGTGGCCACCCCCTTCACGGGGGGTCGTGGCCGCCCCCCAGCCCTGGCACACTCGGCTTGCTCCAGCGGGTCTCCCCTATCGGGGAGGGACCTGCACTCGGGAAGCTCTCCCGGGGCGCACGGGCTCCCGCAACTCCTCCTGTCCTCGGTTGAGCACGGATTCTGCCCGGCCGCAGGGCTCAGTCCACCTGCTAAGTGAAGGTTTCACGGGAGACAACAAAGAAAGAAGCTGTTCCTTTCTTCCTCAGCCAACTTATGGGCGACCAGCAACCGGCCGGCTCCTTCCCTTGTCCGCTGTACTCTTTTCTCCTCAGGAACACATTTCACTCATTTTCCCTTAGAGTAGTAAAACTTTTTTCGTCCTTGAAGGCGTGGTGATGCTGGCTGGTCGCGTGTGCGGAGAGCGGAGGCTGGCTCCTGCTCTCTCCCTCTCGTCCTCTCGTTTCAAGTTTTGTTCTGTCCTAGGAAAACTTCTTGCGATGGTGCATTTCTCTGAAGTTGCTATTGCCGGAGCTCTTGGTTGCCTCCGAAACAAGAGTCCTTTTTCATTCTCCTCGCAACAGTCACAGTCTGATGCGACATCTTTCCTTTTGGGCAGAAATTAGGAAACAAGTATAGCAAGGAAAAAACTGAACAGGAAAAAAATGATGTCGAATTGTTCTGTTACCTTGTTGCTGATGGTTGGGATAGGTGTATTATTTTTTTCCCAGCAGTTGTCTGGAGAAGGAGGAGGAAGAAGAGTGCATTGGTGGAGGTGGAGGTGTGTGTGTGCATATAGGGAATCCTTGATACACAACCAACTCCTGTGGGCACGTTGCACCGCTCGTAGAGTGCACCGACGGCGGGCGCGGGCGCTGGCCGTGCTGGAGCAGAGTTGCAGCAGGAGCTCGCTCTGCGCCCCCGTTCGCGCTCTCTTTCCCTCTCTCACTTTCTCTGTCCCTCCCTCTCTCTCTCTCACTCTCTCTCCCCCTCTCTCCTCTCTCTCTTTTTCGGGCGCCCGCTCTAGCTCGGATCTGACAGTTCGCTCTCTGTCCCTCCCTCTCAGAGCAGGGACTGTCGAATGTTTACCCTCCGCCGCGAGCGCGCACCCACCACCACACTTTCCCAAATACAAGGAAGTCGAGCACCAGGGCCCCTGCTGATTGGCTACCCGCTGGGTGATTGGCAGGCCCAGAATGACTGGCTCGGGACGCGCGGCCCCCCTTCCGGCCGTTCCGATTGGTTGCTTTTTAATTTAGGCAGAGCGTCGTAGAAGCTGGAAATCTGTCGTCCCCCCCGCCTTCCTCCCCCTCGCCACTTTCTCCTCCCCGCCCCTCCCCCGCCACCCCCTCCGCCACATCTTAACTCTTAGTGTCCGGCCCAGACGTTGGCGTTCCCTCAGTGGCTCTGGGCGATCGTAATAAGTCTGGGAGGAGGGAAGAAAGGGATAGAAAAGGAAGGGAGGGACAGGCCGGGGGTGGGGAGGGGGAGAATCAGAAGGAAAATGAAAAGGGAAACAGGTAAAATAGCAAAGTACCCATCCCACCTAGTACTGCGTTGCGTTGCCCCCTCCCCCGCCAGAGATTTGTAAATCGCGCGGCGCGGATGTACCATTCAAGCTAATACCTATAGACAGATGGGTCCCCAGTGGTTTCAAAGTTTCCTCTTTCCTTCACCAGCCGGCCCCCATCTCTGTCTCGGCGGGGGTGGGAAAGGGGGGGCTCACATCTCCAAGAGCTCAGGTCGCCGCCACGGTCCTTGGAAATCCGCCACCGCAACTTTCTGCAGCAGCTGCGCGCCGGTGGCGGCCCCTTTGTTTAAGTTCTCGGATGCCATCATCTGAGAGACCTGCAGCCCGTACCGGCGCGGTGCCCGCGCGTGCGAGACGGACGGCTGGCTGCCGCTGCTCGCTCTCTCCCCCCACCCCCTCTCTCCCTCTTTCGCTCTCCCTCCCTTCCTCCTTCCTCCCTCCTTCCTCTGGGATTCATGCAAGTAACGTGCGTGCCCTTGTGAGTTTGGAGGGTGCAGGTCAGCGGAGCCCTGCGATGTATTTGAAAAGCAATCACTCCGACCTTCCCCCATAGATTCATCGTAAGTGTATTCGACCCAATGGCTTGAGGCATTCCCGCGGCAGCAGGAGCCGGCAGAGGGAACAGGGATACACTAGCCGCGCCCTCCGCCGCTGCACCGCTTCCTCCTCTGTGTGTGTACGTGTGTGTATAATTTCAGTGTGGTTGTTATTAGTGGTGGGGTTTTGCTCCCTCGCTATTCTTAGGCATGGTGGTGCTTTTTTTTTTTTTTTTCATTCTTTCTTTTCTGTCTTAGAAGGGTTTGCGCCGCGGATAAGGCCGGCGGCGACAAATGCTTTCTCAGCTCCAGCCGGGCTGAAAGAGTTAAGGAGGACGGGAGGGGGAGTGCGCCCGGGAGGCGAGAGAAGCGGGGGTGGGGTGGGGTTGGGGGAAGCGGCCAAGCGGAAACGCTGCACAGAGGAACCTCAGCGAACCAAGAAAAAAGAGAAAGTGGCAACGAAAACAAGGGCAAATTGAACCCTCCTCGGGGATTTCCAATGAACTAACCCAACTCGGACATTCAATAAATACATGGTTCCTAATGAGTGTGCGTTGTGTGCGTGCACCCCGCACCCTCAGCTGCGGGTGCGCCAGCCCTGCACCCGCAGCCGCCCGCCCGCCTGCCCCTGTGCCTGGCGGTCCCGAGCCTGAGCTGTGGCCCAGGGAGTAGATGTGGAGCTGCTAGTGTGCTCCCAATAAAATGCAGACGGGCCTTCTGCCCTTCTCTCCCGGGGCAGAGCTCAGTTAGGTGAACTCAGTTAAAGCCGGAGCTCTCCAGCCCATCCGCAGCTACGCACCCTTGGCGTGATCTGAAGATTAACAGTAGACGCGTAGAATTAATGTAGGATCTTGTCCAGCCCCTGCTTGCCGGGTGAGATACCATCGTAGGTAGGTTTTAGTAAAGCTCTTATTGCCAAGGTATAGATCTGAAAGGCAGTGGTAACCAAACCCCAAACAGAACGGATTTTTTTTCCCTCTGGGTCCTCCAAAGGTTCCTTTTTATATTTATGTATGCGTGTATGTATATATAAAAGATGGAACACAGATTTCATTGAATAAATCTGAGATCTCCAGGTGCAGACGTTTGAATAGTCGGTGCCAGCACCCCGTGTTTTCCTTTCCTGCCGATTTTGCTTGGATCCGACTCAAAAACCGAGAGAGTCTCGTGGTTTTGTTTACACTGAATGGGGAGGATAGGAACAGAGCCATGGGGCCGCCTTTCATTAATATACAGTGAGGATTTTGTCTAAATTACTGCTATGAATTTCACAGTACACGCTTTCAAAAGCAGTCTCAGGTGGCCTGATGAAACGTGATAGCGCCTCTGCAAACAGATCCACTTTCTTTCTTTCTTTTCAAGGAGGGTGTGTGTGCGTATGGGAAGCCCCCCAAAACGCTGTGCTCCTCGATAACAGAAATACGCTTCTGTTCCGAGGTCTGTCTCCTTGTTCCTCCCCCCCTTTCATCTACTTAGTTCTCAAATCGCTCGCGGGGGGGCCTCTCTACGCTGCCCCACCGCATCCACCCCCCTCCCTTTGCCGAGTGTGATTGTTTTGTCTGCAAAAAAAAAAAATCCAAAGTATATAACAAGGGGAGAACAGTTAGTGCTGATTTTCATTTGCATACATTTTCATATATTTTGGTGAAAATAATAGACTAGTGGAGAGCTGGGCTTAGAGGCGTCAGTGTAAAAGGGAAGGCTAAGGATGCGTCGGTTCTGGAGAGTTGAGAATATGCCTTTCCCTCCGCCCCCACCCCAGTCCCCTTATTTAAAAAAAAAAATAAAACGACTTCTTTTATTTAAAAATCTAACCCTGGAAGTTTGCTCGGTAAGTGTTTTTCATTTTCTTTCCCTGCTTTCTCGTCTCTTTTCCCTCTTTTTTGGCTTATTTATTTATGTTCTTGTAGGTTTGGGAGCTTATTTTCATTGCTTGGGACAAGAGAGGGTTCACAGAGCAACTGTATGAGGGAAGGAAGGAAAGGTGTGTGTGTGGGGGGAGTAAAAAAATCCAACCCTGCTAAAATATTACATAAAAAGATGGACTCATTCCAAAGCTCTACCCAGCAAGGCACTTTACTTGTGGTGGTGGTGGGGGGGAGAAGGAGAGTGCTATTCATTTTAATTGTTGATCGTGAAGGAGAAAAAAACACCCTGGAAAAGAAGTGATTATTAAGCATGCAGTGTATAAATATTTCTTGTTTGGGGAATATTTCCCCCCCAGAGAATCAGGACTAGAGGGGAAGAAACCACCTTTCTGTAGCCAGTGGTGATGTCGTGAACTGTGTGTGCCCGCTGGGATTGGGGTGGGGGGACTCATGCTGGGAGCAGGGGGATGGAGGAGGGGGGCTTGGCAAAGGGAGGGCAGAGAGCTGGGGAAGGAGGAAGCCAGGCAGGAAGTCAGGGCACCCCTGGTTAATGCTGTGTCTGGGGAGAAGGCAGGGAGCTGCAGCCTCCCAGCTCGGTAGTGAAAGCCCATCAGAAAGAGGGTGATCAATCAAAACTAACCAGGACATCCCCACACTTTATTCCCATAGGAGGCTGGAGCTTTAGCTAGAAAACTATATTTTACTTTGTTTTCCATTTTTGACAGCCTTAAGCCACTTGCCCCCTCCTCGCCACCGTCCTTGGGTTTTGTAAAATTGAGGGTGCAGTTACTTGCTAGGTGCAGTTAATTAGATAAATATGGCTGGAGGAAATAGCTAGGCCAAGTCCAGGCCCCTGTGAGCGCCTTATCTTAGTGAAATAGGCCAGAGAGGATTTTAAAAGCTCCTTGGTTTTGTTCTTTTAAAGGAAGCGGTCTGGGGTGATGAGGGGGAGAATCAAATGGCTGGGATTTATTGCACTTTTGTACACAGAACACCTTGCAATTTAGAATTGGTAATTTATTTGGAAACAGTTGACGCCAAATCAATGAAATGGTTTGTATCGAGGGAGGAAGACGTTTCAGTTGGGGAGGGGGGCAAGAATCGCCAGTTTTCCATTCCTTGTTTACGTGCTTGGCAGCCTTGCTTTTGACTGGGGTTAACTCTGTGTGCTCCATTGGACCAGATGCCATATAGAGCTGCTCCCTGAAGATCATTTGTTTCCTTGATGGGGAACATTTCTGAGCAGAGCGTATTGGTTGCCATAGAGAAAGAAATAAAAGGAAGAACACTAGTCACATTAAGCTATATGTTTGTGCACTGGGCTTTAGATAAAAGGACCTTGGTTCAGCCAAAGAGAAGAAGCCAAACTAGAGATTTCTACTGCCACTAAAACTAGCTTTATTTTGTTTTGGACTTTTACAGTTGAAACATATAAGCTAATTTTATTGGTTGTTGTTAATTTTATATGACACGGTTTACTGAACAAAATAAACTTTGCTCCGGAGTAGCGCTATTGACTTGTCAGCAGGGGGCGCACTGACTTGTCTTAGCCGGTACTAAGTAAAACGTAGCTGTTTCAAAAACAAATCTTGCTCTTCCCGAACTTGCCAAAGGAACATACACCCCTACCTTTCTATGCATATTCACAACGAGGAGCGAATTTATTGCATAACACGGGGTTTTAAAATATGAGAATAATGACTTCCTCAACCTCCCTCGCACCCATATTTGTGAAATGGTCCAGAAAGAAATACAGTCCCCAAACTATTCCTCTATATCTCTCAGTAAAGTGGACAGAGGTCTGAGAAACAGAAATGGGCTGTGAAACCAAGAACAGTTTTAAAAAAATTATTAAGGGTATTTAATAGGCTACTTAAGAAGCTGTCTTTCAAATGGTGTTTCTTTGGGAGAGAGGAGAAACAGTCAAGAAAAAAATGCATTCTAAGGTATTATCTGTTAAATAATGAAGGTTCTTCAACCTGATACATGCTTTGACTTCTAAGTAAAATTCAGAGTCCTGAATATTTAGTTGAAGTGCCCAGTATCTCTTTTACTCCTGATATTTAGTGGCTACTTTTATTCTTGGCATGGTTTATGGTCTTAGAAAGATGTTGGATTTATCTTTGAAGGGCTAACTAGGGAAAAGAAAATCCAAAATAGCCATGGGTTAGATGGCTTGAAACTTTTTAGTACATTACTTAGCCAGTGGGAGAAAAGTTTCAATTAAAGCACAAGATTTCCCCCTTCAAAGATTTTTAGATACTGCTAATGAAGGCTGAACTTCATTGTGGTAAAGGATGAAAAAGATATGGGGACAACCTCCTAAAACAGTGAAGGGCAAATCCTGACTGGTTCTGAGGAATTAGCCTGTTTGTCACTAACAATTTTCCCAAGGAGATTTAGAGAGCGTGACCAAGAAAGGGAAGCCAGGAGTGACTGCAAGTGAGAAGCTCGCTTCCACGGTTCAGTAGCTGAGCGCACCTGTGAATGTGTCACAGAGCCTGTTTAGTAAGGGCCACATTATGGGATGGCTCCAATGTTCCTGTGCAAGAGGGGAAAAGGCTCCTTATTCTTTCTAACACAGCTCTGAGTCAACCAGATTCCAGCTAGGAGATGTTTTTTTTTGGAAGCTAACTTTCGTAAATCAGCATTTGTATTTAACTGATATGTATTAAGATTATGGGAATAATATAAGCAAAGGGGACATATTCAAACATTTTCATTCCATGATTTTCACTGTCCAGCTTAGAATCAGGAAATGTTAGGTTTGCGCTAATAAAACAAGTGGAGAATTGAGGAAAATGTAATTTGAACCCAAACATTGCCTTTTCTCCAGCTCTCTGGACATTTCAGACAAAAGCCTTCTGGGGAGATCCCCATGAACTGGACAAATATCTCAAAGCTCTAGCTTACTTCCCACACCCAGAGCAGCTGAAGGCCTTTAAAAATTGTTAGGGAGGAAGAAACTTTTCTGTTTAGCCAGACATTTTGCAAAACACCAGTGAAGCAATTATTATACCTACTTAGAGTATAATTTTTGTATGCCACTTTTCATGAGATCTGTGGTTGTTACTTTTTAAACTGCTACTTACTTTCCCCTTTGCAAATGCACTCAAAAATTAAACAGAGAGAAAAAATGCTTTCCCTTAGCGAGATCTGTAGTTCTAGCTTCCTTTATGTAAAAGAAACAGAAATAAGAATTCTGGGTAAAGCAACAAGTTAATTTGAAAAGAACTGCTATATTATAGCTCTGGCTTTAGCATTCTATAATGATTTGGGGTTGGAAATGATCAAGCTGGGTTTGAATTAAGATCCAAAGTGCTGGGCAAAGCTACAGACTTTTAATTGTTGGGGATGGTGAAATTGCTTTTGCCAAATGAGAGAATGAAGAACATTACCTGGGTCAAATGTACAAAACTCAGAGTGGGTATTTACTCATTTGCTTCCATTTGAGAATGGTCAGGTGCTCTGATACTGCTGCATATTTACCATCAACATTTGCAAATTAAAATGTTAAGCATGCTCACAACTTACATATATAACTGTGTGTCATATACAAATGGGAGGTTCTTCCATGGTAGCTTTGGGGCGGAAAAGAGTATTTCTTGTCTTGGCAGTGATAAGTTGTTTTTTGGTCTTGTTAAGTTTTTTGAAGTGTACTTATGCTTTCCTCTCTCCCACTTCTTTGTATCACTTTGATAACTGATTTATAGGATCCATAGGAAAGGAGCAAGCACTAGGTTTTTCAAAAGATGTGTTTGAAGGGATAATTAGAAATTCAAAGACATTATGATTTCTCACCCCAAAGCAAGCAGCTTACTTTTTCTGATGTTTATAGGGTAGTTTTAAAACTACAGGGCATCTCAGACTGTGGAAAATGAATTAAGAAGGCACAGGAAGTTGGTAATTGAGTGTATGCTTTTAAAACAACCCATTTCCAACAGTTTGCCCACTGTAGCTGCATGCGTGCACCTGACAAGTCTGGTAATGAAAGCCACCAATCGCTAGGGAAGCTGGAGCTGACACAGTGTGATGGGCTATTCTTGCCTGGCTCCTCATCACCCTAGATGCACCCCCCAATGTAATGGTCTCCTTTGAATTTAAATTGATAGGGCTAGGTAATGCAGAGGCCAGCTGATGGATCAAAATGATGATGATGATTCACTAACAAAAAAGTCAGTATATTCTAGCTAGAAAAATATTCCAAGGTCACTTGGTGGTTTTCTATGGGTATTTGAGTATGTATTTTAAAAACAAAACCTAGAAATACTAACTCAGCTTTACTAGGGGAGTGATTAGATTTTTTTAAAAGATTGTAATGGTCCTAATAGAATTGAACTGCTCTCACTCTTGGGGACACTCTCTACAGCAAATATTCCCTATACATTATAAGGGCATCTCCTTTCTGGGTTGGAACAGGTTCCTCTGGAGGTGGATAAGAGAGTCATGGTGGCATACTAGCAAACAATTCTTGCATTTTGGTGCTTTTTTTTTTTTCAATTAGTTTTTTTTTTTTTTTGACATTTGAACTTAGCTATTGTCTGAGGGGCTGGATGCAGATTGCTGTGTGTCAGGCTGAAGGCTGCTCTTTTCAGCATTTCCCCCAAATGGTGCTTCTGTAGTATCTTCTTCCCAGCAGATGCTGAAGCTTCCACCTCACCGTGTTGCTCTTTCTCTGGGCCCTCACCTATGCTGGTGTCCACTCTGGGCAGGCCAGCCTCAGAAGTATTTTCAAGAAAGTGCGGTTATTGTAGTTGACTTTTAAAATATAGTATCACGTTTATTCATTGATATTTGGTACTTCAAATATTCCATAGCTTGCCGCAAGATAATTCCAGCACAGAAATGTCTGGTAGATACTTTGGTGGTAAAATTTAGTGACCTTGTTCCTTGTAGCTCGGATTTGTTAGTTCCAAGTTAAAATGTTTGGGTCTGATATTGCTTTGCACACACAATTCTCATCCCAAATTTTCTTTAGGGATCTTGGTTACTCAATAAAACCTTAGGGGAGGATCCCGGGCTTGCAGCGGCATTGTACAGACGACAAATGTTAACTTAGTATTAAATCAGGGTGCAAAAAGGCATATATTGTTCAAATACTATGGGCTGTGTTCCTTTATTTTTAATTCACATCACAAAAGCAAGTAAAACTGCGCTTGGAAAAACAGTAAGTAGGAAAATACTGAGATTTTATTGGAGGGGTCTGGCGAGTGATTCCTTTCTAGGGCTAGAAAGTAGGAGTAGAACTTTCCCCAGAAAGGATTGTCTCAGCGACTCCAGCGCTCCAGGTCCCCATTCTAGAGCGGCAGGGTCCTCCGTTCGCTGCCCCTACCCAGTTCCAGTGATCTGCGGGCATGACGAGAAGCGGTTTCTCCCAAATCAGCGGCGATTTGTGGGGTCCCAGGGCTAAGTTCGGCTTCCTTAGAGCGTATTCTAACGGTGTTTTATTTTATGTAGAGCACAGTTTGCATAGTAAAATTAAAAGGCTCCCATTACTTCCCTTTTCTCCCAGAGGCTGGTCAGTAAGTTCTTTTAGACTGTTATTTGAACATCTAGAGCAGCCTTCGCAAGTTGAATTAGCATTTCTTTTCTATGGAGAAGAAGAAGGGAAAGAGGTAAAAAGGGCAGAGTGAGAAGGGGGTAAGGGAAAAGGAGAGAAGTGGATAAAAAGAAGGTAGAGGCGGAAAAGATTGGGAACGGAAAAGAACAAGAGAGAGAGACGGGGCCGCGGGAGGCGACAAGATAAACGCTGAGTCACCCTAATGGGTCACTGGGAACACAGGAGCGAGATGCCTCAGCCCAGCAAAACCCGGGGGCAAAGCGCACCCCATCTTCTGGGCCTCCTTCCCGCGCGGTGGTAGGAACGCTGGCTTGGCGGTCGGCGCGGCCGGCTCGCCTTTGTCCCCGACTCAGTGCGCGGCCGCGAGCTCCCGCGGCGGGCTTTGTTCCGGCGGAGCAGGGCAGGACCCCTCACACCGACACGTCCCCGCCCTCCCCGAGTTGGGGACGGTGGGGGTGGGGACTGCGCGACGGGGACAGGGAACAGAGGAGCGTCGGCGGGCGCCTCTGAGCCTGGGATTTCGTTCCTTCGCTCCTTTTCGTAATTGAGCTGTTCTCCCTTCGGGAGGGGGCTGGGCTGTGCGGAAGGAGGGAGAGCTGGAAGGGGGGCGCCCGATCGTAACCGGCTGGCTACAAGGGCGAGGCGCAGCTCTCAGTGCGAGCTGCGAGGATTTGCATTGTATGCGTGCGCGCATTCAGGGATGGATGGACGCCTGTAAGGATGAGGATGATCGTTGAATTGGGTCCCAAGTTTTAAGTTTCCGGGCCGAGATTCTGTCAGCTGCAGGGCGCCGCAGGTTGGTGCCTAGTTAACCCCTAAGATCCGCTCTCAAGGTGCTTTGGGGCCGCGGGTGGGCGCTGTGGACACGCCTAGGGTCTGGGGCTGCCCACCGGCGGCGCGCAAATCCCCGCCTTGGAGGCCTGTGACGAGGGACAAAGAGGAGACACCCTGACCAAGCAGAGGGCAGGGGCGCAAGTGTACCCACGCACCCACGCTCTTCCCCCACCCGGGGACCCCTCCCTGTGCGTCTGGGCTTTGGAGCCCAGGGATCAGCGTCTGGAAAGTTCGCCCTGTGCAGACCCTGTTCCCTCCTTTCGCCATTGCATTTAGCAACCGGCGTGTGAACGTGTGTCACCCTCTCCCTAGACAGCCCCCCCAAAAAGGTGTGGGCAGATTGCAAGAGTTACTGCTCTGTTATTGTTTGTCAAACAGGCACCTTCTCTTGGGAGAGGGTCGAGGGGCATGTGGCGGATCCCGGGCTAGGATTACATTAATCAAAGCATTATTTCCCCAGAGAAGCCGAGCACAAATGAGAGTAAATCCTAATAAAATTGGATCGCGCAGAAATGGAACGCTTTAAGTAATCTGCGTTGCCTGATAAAAATCTCACATTTACAAGATGTGGGTCTTTAAAAAAAAATCCTCACACCTCTGGCCTTGGCTTGGCTGCCGGGTTCTGGTCGGGCCAGGGTACAGTCACTATATGAAACTCAGTTGAACTTCTGGAGTGAGGGGAGGAGGACACCCCCGGCACTTTTTTGGACTTTCACAAAATCAGGTCTTCTCAGAAGGCACTTACGGCCCTGGGCGCTCCTCTGGAGCTGAACCTCTTGATCTCATGTTTCCCATCCTGTGCCCTGCTAGGTTGCAACTCTATTCCTCTGAGAACGTGGGCCCCCACTTTTCCCTTCGAGCAACAGGCTGCAAGATAGGTAATCGCACCCCATTACCGTGGCTCAAAGCCCCACCAAGCCAGGAGGAGGGTGCGGCCCACGGTCTGGGGAGGAGACCGGCGCTGCGCCCACAGCAGATTGTAAGTACCCGCCTGGTCCCCAGAGCCCCATTTCAGGGCCTGCCACCTCCGCAGGGCCATTTCCTAGGCGACCTCGGGTCCCTTTGGCCAGCGCAGAGGTGTGCGTTTGGGGTGACTGCTGGGCAAACTGAAGGCGCCGCTCGCCTGCGAGACTTCTGGTACTTTTGGGCCATCTCATCCAGTAAACAAGGTTCACACTTTATCTGCCTTCGTCCCCCAAGTGGTAGGAAACTTTGCGACGTCTTGCGCGGCTGTGCGAGGAGGAAAAAGCAAAGCTCCCCCTCCCAACTCTACAGTGATGGTTGAATCAAGCAAAGCCTACAAGCCAGGAGGCAAACTAGCCCCGCCACCCCGAGGCCTCCTCCAGCCGCGGAGACGCGAAAGCCGACTGTGACGCCACGCGGCCTCTGGTTGGTGACAAGTGTGACAACACCGTCCTGCTCCCACGGGTGAGCACCAGCCTCAGCGCTGCGCCCAGCCCTCCAGAGAGGCGCAGAGGAAGCCAGCTCTGGTCCCAGTCCTCCGCGCGTGGAGGCGGGCGCCCGGGACCTCAGGGGCCGTGAGTGCGCCGGCGCCCCCTGCAGGCCGGCACTGGGAGGGCTCGCCGAGTTCTTCGGTCGCGTGAGGTCCCTGCGCTGCCCAAGTCCAACCCCGCCGGCGGAACACTCCCATCCGCCCCGCCTGGTCTGCGGCGCCGGCAGGCGTTCGGTGCCTTTTCCAAACGCGAGTTCCCGACATCGGTGGAGCAGAAGGATGGGTGGGAAAGGAGAGAGAGAGGGCAACAAAAGGGAGCTCAGAGGGAGGTGGGGTGCAGACGATATCATCCCCTCCCCATCCATGGTCGGCTGCTCGGTTCCCGCCCCTCTCCAGTTAGCGCGGGGACGCCCCCGCGGGAGCCGGTGGCCGCGCGCCTAGTGTCCGGCCCGCACATCCGGAGCCCTGAAGGCCGCGCTGTTTCCTCGCCCGGGCAGTGCAGGGCGCTAGGCAGGGCTGGGCAGCTTCACCTCCGGCGAGTGCGCCTCGGAGGGGTCGTTTCCCCAGCGGTCTGGCGGGTGGCGCGGCTGGAGCAGTGTGCGTGTGTGCGCGTGCGAGGACGTGTGCGCGTGAGTGTGGTGCGCGCGCAGGGCAGGGCAGGAGGCGCTGCAGGATTCTGTGCTGCAAGCGTATCCCTTTCAGCCTTGAGATCTAAATCTGCAACCGTGGCGCTTATTATTCTACCCCACCCCCGTCCCGGTTCTCTCCACTTGCGTCTCCCTCTTTTGCCCATGTCTTCCCATCTGGTTCCCAAAGAGACCCCCCTTGTGGTCCGGGAATATCCGTGGACACCCTGACCCACGTGAGCCAGGGTAAGGCTCACTTTGTTAGCTGGGCAAAGACACGGAAAGGATGTCCATCATGCAGCTTGCTCTTGAGACTGGATTTCACGCACCAGGAAGCCAGGTTTTAGGGATTCGTGTGTCTGCTTTCTCTCTGTCCTGGCCTTAAAAAAAATCCTGCATAGAGGTGGTTTTTAGTTTTAGAGGGGTAGGAAGGAGGTAGGAACCAATTGCAAATCACTCTGGGGAGTCTCTTTGACCAGTTGTAGTCCTGTTATGCACCTTTCCGACTTAACTGGCCCCTTTCCAGGGATGGGAAAGGAGGGGGAGGGCAAAGACGCCCTCACGTTTTCATTTCTGAAATAATGACTCCCCTTTCTTCCAGTCTGTGATTTCCATAATTTCATACAAAACAGGGGCTGTCAATGATCTCTTCATAAGAAAAGAGAAAGCCGATGAGCAGAAGAAAACTTGGGCCAAATTAGATTTCTCCTTCTTAAAACAACCAGGGACTCCCTCCCTATCCCACCAAGTTTGTTCAGCTTTCAAGGGGAAACAGGACAGACATTTAGAAAAAGGCTAAACATTTCTCTCCTTCATTGAGGCTATGAACCCAAATGCCAAAGTGTATTTTTGATAACCTGAGATCCAGAAGATTCTAAAAGGAAACTTTGTACACTCTGTTAGTTGTCCTCTTTTCCCTCTAATGTTTGCATAAAAGAATTTTCAAGAATTTAAAAATATCTGTGATGTATATTTTTACTCTTGAATTTATGAATATTAGATGGTTTTACTGTTAGACATAATTCTTTGTAAGACCTCCTGTCCTAAAGAAAGTCTTTAAGTAACATTTCCACAAGCTCACTAGCTACTCAAGAGGCCTTTGCCAGCCAGTGTCATGATAAAATTTCCCTCACTCCTTTTCGTGAGATAATTTATAGACAATGAAATTTTAACAAAGAAAGTGATGGTAAAATGTTGAGTGTTTAAATAGATGAGCTTTTGTTTTCAGAAGTAAAGTTTGGCTTTTCTTTGAATTATTTATCAAGCTGTTTGCCCATAGGTCTTCCTAAAGGTGGGGAGGGAGAAAGAAGAGGGAATCACTTTTATTTATTTAAAGCATATGTTGACATAAAATTTTAAAACTAGCTTTTTGGAAAACAGCAAATTACTATGCCTATAAACACCCACCTTTGGGACTGTGAAAAGAAAAAAACAAAAAAACAACCTAATTACTTTCACAGAAAACAGTACTCAGTTAACTAAAATATTGTATGGCAATCCTTGGAAGCTCCTCCTCCTCCTTAAGTATAGTACAGTTTGGTAATATACTACACATATTTATACATGATGTAAATATACATATGCACAAGGGTAGATGTTTATGTACATAACATAACAAAATATATACATACCCCAACTGAATGCATTTGCATATAACATGCCCATGTGTAATATACCAAACTTCTATGATTAACAATGCATTCTATAAGAGATAGTCTTAAAGTAAGAGGAAGTGAGTAAATCTTATTCGTGTTGAAAAACATTTCAAAATTTTTTTGAAATCCAAATTGTGCTAACTGTAGATGGCACTACAGAAATCAGTAAATAATAGATCCATAGTATTAATATTTTATGCACACCCCATTTAAAAGTACTATGAACTTAAAAAACTTGTTTTCCATAAAATAAAAGGACTGGCATACTTAAATGTGCACATGTAAAATATAAACATTCTGCCTAAAATCAGTTACGTATTTTTTGACTTTTTTCACACTTTAAATACTGTTGTCTTAGAACAAAAATTAAATTCTGGTTGCAGTGAAAGAGAGTAGTACTATTATTTTTCATTTTACTATAAGGAAGACATTTTTAACTCATTAATTTTATGGTCCTCTATCTGCATTAAAAGACATTCAATAGTCTACTGATAATTCAAAACGTAAAGCTAATTTGCAGCATATATTAACACTTGAAATGATTTGTATAATATGGGATTCCATGTTACTTATTTGCTTCTTTTAATGGTATGTTGAATCTTGGGATTTTCAGATGTTATTGTGGTTAAAATAATAATTATACTTAAAATAAACACATGGGCATGTATTGGCAAATATCCACAGGCTCATTTGTGCTGAGTAAATGTAAAGAATTTAATATTTTAAATGTTGTTTGTCTTAGTTGATAAAGGAATCAAAATGATAAAGTTTTATAGTTTTCCTAAAGACCATGATAAAAGGAGTTCTCTCACAGGATGAATTTTTTTTACTGAAGTATAAAATATTTTGTTTGCTTCACCACATTTATGTAAATGTTTCTTTACTAAAAAAAAAAAATGATGTTTATGATGACATTTATTCCTACATGTATTTATCACTTGTTTATTTCAGAGAGAGTGTTTAAAAGACTGAGGACTCATTGGTGGTGCCTAAATACAGGGCGTCCATAATGTTCCTGTGAGATTTAAAATTTTTTGCACACAAAAAATTGATGATGGACATCCTGTCTTAGTAATGAGTTTGTGAAAATAGAAATTAATTTAGCCCAACTACTTTCTCAAGTTTGTTTCTTAATCTCCTAAAAATTTGAGTTAAAATAATGGAAATACCATAAGTGAAAATTAAAAAACAAGGTAAGACTGTTACTTGGAAGGAGGTAAAAACATTTTACTCTATTTGGGGTTTCAGATCAGCTATGAAATTAAGTTAGTCTTTTGTTTTAGAAAGTTTTCTATCTGAGGGTGTGGAGTGATATGAGAGACATAGGCTATATGATGACATAAAAATGCACAACGTTCATTCAAAAATTTGGATGAAGAGTCATTCACTTTAAAATTGTAAAATAATCTTTTCTGTCAACTTAATTAATGAAGTGGGTAAAGGACTATTTTAGTAGGCTCAAATTACGTATGTAGGAAGTTTGGTAAGAATAAATACTTTGGCATGCTGTGGCCTAAAAGCAGACAGAACTATAATATAGCAAATAAAACTCCCCAGAATGTAGGCATCAGAGATTCAATTTCATTAAAAAATTTGGCAGTTAAAGAAAAGAAGGAAAAATGCTTATTAAATCAGGGCAACTATAAAATGTTGACAGATCTCAAGTTTCATATCCAACTAGGCGCTTAAGAAACTGCTGGGATGTTGGTGTAGTGTAAGTTATTCTGTCAAACCATTTTTCATAGTTAATTATCTTTTCAATACCCTCAATTTAAACTCCAACTTCATAGACTCACCATTTTCTCCCTTTCTTTCTTTCTCTTTCTTCCTTTCTCTTCCCTCCCTTCCTCCATCTCTTCCTTCTTTCCTTCCTTTCTTTCTCTACTCTCCCCACTCCCAAGTCTGCAGGCAATTGGGTGAAGCTATTGAGTGTGCACTCTGAGGGGGTTGAAGGTCTTAAGGGCTCAGGCCTTACTAATGACACACGTCCAGTATACTGAGGTACATCTGTGCTCTCTCAAAACACATTTCTTTTCTTTTCTCATCCAACTACCCGTGGCTTTTAAAGAGAGAGGCAGGCGATGTCTGCTGAAGTCATAATAAACTGAAGAATTGAATTAATCATTTGGGTAATTCAGGCATTATTGGCTTCCCTTCCTTGTATCTTCTAAGAAAAAAAAAAAGAATGAAATTTGAACAATCTGGATTGGCTATTGTGATTGAATTTGTAAGATGTTGACTGTATCTGTAAGGTGTTGCTTGATTCCTCATTCTACCACTGTTAACAAAGACGGATACATACACCTGAATGGACGCCAGTAGAGGTCATAATATACATTAAGACATTTACCCCAGATTTAAATAAAGGGAATTGAGGGGTCTGACTTGCCAGGTTTTGCCGAATACGTTGATTGAAGTTATTAGATAATTGTTCACCTTTCTACTTTGCCCCATGAGAGGTGACACATGCACATATCATAAAATACTTTAAATTAATGTTAAATAGTTCAACTGGGATCACTAAAGTTATTTACATTTAGCAATGAATTAAAATGTTAGCATTATACATTTATTGAATTAGGATCCTCGTGTTCTTGTATGCTCTGACTTGGAAAGGTTTGCTGAACAAATCTTTAATGGGTTTTTAGGGAGGACAATTTTCTCAGTATAATTTGGTGGATTGAAAAATACAGTCCCTTTACTTTCTGTGGGGGGCCAAATCAAGAGAATGAAGGAGGACAAGGTTAAATAGTGTAGGTGGCAATTAGGCTCAGAGACTATTTTAAAGTTGTCTTTGGATAAGATGGAACACAATTTGAATTTAGTCTCAAGAATATCAGTAAATATTAATTACAGGCAGTTTTTAAAAAGATGCCTAGCTGTGAATGTTATTGAAAAAAGAACACTTAGACTTTATATTAACAAACTGCTTTCTTTCTTAAAAATCTCTGGAAAATTATGTCACTTTATTTCAAATTCATCTAATTAAATAAACCGAAGTATTGTTTATCTTCATAACTCAAGACTAGTCTAAGAATAAATAAAACTGTGTGCTAGATAAGAAAGTATTATTGATTGCATTTTTGCTGTAATTTCAGGAGAGAGGGGCTAAGTGAAAACTATGGGTTAATAATGCTTTATGTTTACTTATAAAGTTGTTAAACTAACAGAAATTACTGATTAACCTTAGAACAAGTGTGATAATGTTTTGAAATTTTAAATAATTTCTATTTCTAGATACACATAAAATAGGGAAATAATAGCTTTAATGTTTGCTTACACAGACATTAAACATATAGAAAGACATTAGTGAATAAGCGAATAAGGATATTTAACTAGACCTTTAGACCTAAGATTGTACTTTGCTGTTTGTACTTTACTATTAGTCAGCCTATGCTGTTTTTTTTTCATTGAGTCTTCAAAAACTTACACAGTGTGAAATTGTCACAGAAACACTTATTCTTCACCCCAGACCCTTTTCAGTAAAGGGATGCCATCCATGGAAGATTTAGGCAAAACAAAATAATAGACTTATTGTCCGAAATTTCTCTTGGAATGAGTATTTATAAGATTTTCTAAAAACAAAATACCTATAGGAATATTTCTTTTGCTTTTTCTCCTTTCGCATTTTAGAGGTAGGGCCTAATTCTCCCTGTTGGCCGTTGATCTCGGTGGAGGCTGTGGAGAGGTAGCCGTGTAATTTCTTTATCTTTCACCTGCAAATTACACACATTATTTTGCAGCTCAAAATAAGCATTCCCAATGAGTTGCATTCAGTAAATGTCTTTCACAGCATTAGTACAGAACTGAGGTACAAAAGAATATTAATCTAATACATTCCAAAATTCAAATACTTGTGATTAATAAGCATTATTATCTATAAATAAGGCCCTAATGATACTTTGGCAGTGTTGTAAACACAAGAATCAGAGGCAATTATTGTCATTATTGTTCGGCAAGTACTTCCCATGAATACCAAATGAGTATTGCTGACCAGCTACTTGGCAAGTAAGGTTCCTATAAAGAAACAGATGTTGGCCAATCAGGACTGGCTCCTATTAACTGCCCTTCGCCCAAGACTGAGAGTCCTTAAAGAAAGAAAAGAAACAGGGAATCCAAAACAGTTCTGATGCGATTTTTAAAGATGCCCTTTATTATAAAAATGACAGCATCTTGAACATAATGCTGCTTTCCGATACTGACTTGGGAGACTTGGATACATTAGCAACCATTGTGTTCATTGGAAGCAAAGGTCTCATTTGTGAGAGTTGTAAGGCTCTTGGAACCCTTGTGATGGAGCACCTTTGCAGGAAAATCAGTGGACAAGGAAAGAATTAAGTTGCAGCCCCATGAAAATCCCTTCAAAGAGCTTGGGTATGACAAGGTTTCTATCTTTTCTCTCTTCCCCAGGCCACATAGAGCTCCCTCCTCCGTGAAACTCGACCAGCCCTGGGTGGGAGGCAGGCAGTTATGGTGCACGTTAAAGAAAGTTCTTCACTCTCAGGGCTGCTCTTCAGTCACTTGCACTCTGGGTCTAAGCCGTCAAAGCAAGACCAGCTGTCCCAACGAGCTGATTTTAGCTGATTTAGCAAGGCCGTTGGCATTGGCTAATAGCCAAATTGGTTTTTATGGAGAGGAGGGGTTAAGTTTTGCATATATTTTCCAAAGGGAGGATGTATTAACTATTAAGGATAGATTTGTTTTCTATTTTTAAATTTCCTGGGCCAAACCTTAAGCTTGAAAGATGTTATAGTTCTGTACAGCAGGAGTTGAAAAAGCACAACTGGTTTCTCAAGGCATTGGAGACACTTTGAAGACACAAGAAATGGGGTGTGATGGGGTCAGTGATGCTGGGAAGAGACAGCCCCTTGGCCAGCCATGGTCTCTGGCTCTGAGCTCAGGGTGGGTGTGTTCTTTTTGGAGAATGCATGGTAGAAGGAGACCTTAACTCTCAGGAGGCGAGTGAGATTGCTTACTGTAAATTTAGCATCACTTTAACTTTGGTGAGATTTTCCCTTCTTGCTCTTCTTGAAACCTAAGTTCTTTCATTGTCTTCATCTGGGAGAGGAGCCAGAGGGCTGTGTTACCTGAGGAGGTTTTCTGAAAATGATCCTGCCACTCTGGGCCCAAGGGAGCAAGCTGGCCACACCCATTGATGCAGGTAGCTGGACTCCAGAGCCATTGCTGGCAAGAGGAGGCCTTTGGGTGACAGCCTGGGTCCTGGGCGCTTTCTCCTCTCTTCCATTTTAAACTCTGCTGAATGGGATGGAGGGAGAATTGTCTACAGCAGCACGTGCTCAGTCTGAGCATGAGGAGATGAGAAAAGGTGAGTTTTTCCAAGCAAATTTTTTCTCATTTCCAAGTCTATTGACTTAAAGGAAAAGTTCCATACCAACAGTGGTGATGGCTAACAACAATAACCACAATAATAATACTACTAATAAAATTTTACTAAGGACTTACCAGGTACCAGTCATTGAAACGTGCCTCTGATGAACACTGTAAAGGCTCATCAGAGCCCTTTAAAGGCTCTCCAAAATATAGTTTGTATCTAAATGTGACAGGCAAGCTAACCCCAGGCCACTTGACGGTGGCACCAGGTTTTGAAGTTGGGTTTTGTCTCTTAAACTTCAGAAACCCTGCTAGTCTCTTCCCTTTGGGGAGTTCCTCAGACATTGCCCCTTTAAGGCGTGTCTGTGCTAGTTTGCGAAGGGTTCTGTGACATTTGGTGAGTGCAGCCCCCACCCTGTCTCATGTCAGGAGGAGGATGGCAAAGGCCTTTTTACCCACCAGTACTGCACTCTCTGCCACCTCCCCCAGCTTATCACGGTAATGAGAACAGGGTAAGGCTCAACATACTAACCTGAAATCATTATTACACTGAAGCATGGCAAGGCATGATAAGGGTCTCAGAAAGTGCACACGTGTATATCTATAAACTCTCTTGCACTAAATAGACATGTAAGCGTATGTCTATTTCTCTGTACATGAGGAAGGAATAGGAAAATAATCATTAATAGGTTATTTTCTTTACTCTAGGGAGGAAAATAGCCTATTAATGGGAAGCAATGTCCCTATTCATGACATTGACCATTGACTCTGGAGCTTATGCCTACTTCCCGGCTGGGAGGGACACCCAGGCAGTGCTGATGGGAGAGCCCACAGGGCTGGCTTGGTTTGTGCTCCACTCCTGTACATGTGAGCAGGGACCATGCGGATGCCCTAGTGCACACAGGCAGGGCCACTGTCCAAGCATCCTCAGGGGCCTTGACAATGTCTGGGAAACAATGAGGCTGTTTCAGGTGCAGTCCGGATCAATCAGTGGGGCTAGACTCTGCAGCTGGGCCTTGCCCTGCCAGGGCATTCCGGGACTCTGGGGACTGCTCCTTTGGCACCTGCCCAGGTCTCAGGGTGTGTAGATACTAGCTCCTGGCAAGAGGAAAAATATGCAGTTTCGTTTGCGGCCTCAAAGGATGTATAGTTGGCTGTGGAACTTTGAGAAACACTGATACTCTACTCACAGCAACAATGACAGAAAATTCAAAGAAACTTCAATAATGATTTTATTTTAAATGACATCTTTATTGCTACCATCAGACCCCAAAGGGCAAAATGTTTTTCGTAAAGGTTGGAGTGAAAAAGTTGGCTTTTAGAAAAATGAATTCCATTTAATTAATTAATTAATATTCTGCCTGGTTCCAAGAAAGGGCTTGAGGCGGTTTATAAAAATACATGTTGGACAGAAACTAAGGGGTGAAAAGTGAACCAGGGATAAAGTCAGCACCCACTAATGTAGTACCCTTTAGTACTGAACTCTCTGCTTGGAGAAGTTAGAAAATAACACAAAATGGCATGAGATAGGGATTTGTTTTCTCCATAGCAGAAAATAGAAAAAATTTAAAAAATGGTTACAATAAGCTATGCTAACTCTTATTTAAAAAAAGAAAAAAAGACACTATTTTCAAGGTGACCTATTACATGTGACATGAAAATATTTCCTAAACATCTTTGGTATATTTAACCCCAAAGAAAATTGTTCAGAGGGGAATTTACTTCGACATCTTTTGTATTCACAATAAAAAAGCTAATCTTGAGTCCATTAGAATTTTACATCAGAGAAAGGGCATCGGATGTTCTTTGACAGTCTTTAGTGCTAGCAATCGGCGTTTTACTTCCTGTACTTACTTTCTGGACGGTTATTTGACAGTTTGCAAAATATAGACTATGTCCTGCTTCTTCGGTAAATCCCAGGAAATCAATAAATGATATATGTTTTACTGCTCCTCTTTTTTGTTTAGGTAGTCAAGAGGCAGATAATATAAAGAACTCACTAAAGTTCTCTATATTTAGGGGTATATAAATTCATGCACTCTCTGCCACAACCCACTTAGTAACTTGGTTGCCTCATATAACCTTTTTGGTTTTGGTTTTCTCATCTGTTAAATCAGGGTGTGTGATTTAGTTGATCTTTCAGTCGCCTTCTAGCCATAAAATTCTGTTTTGAATTTTTCCTGTCATCTAGAGAACCCATTAATGTAAACATGATTTTTTATATGTAGTTATATTTCAATTGTTATGGAACTTGCATGTAAAGAAGAATACGGGGCATTCTATTATGCAGTGTAAATCAATAAAATGAAAATGTATCCATTGACAACATTTGTATTTTCACCTATTACAGAGCTGTGCCATCTCTTTGAATACAATACACTTTTATGCCCCATTAAAGCATGCTTGACATAGCTTTCAACTACTTGCAAATGCTGAGAAGTTGAAAAACATAACATTTACAAAAGATACATCTGGTGCATATTTATATGACTTGGAATAAGGAATCATTTAAATACTGCTGAGCCATCTCCATATTAGGAGAAAAGCTATTCCATGTCCATATGTAAAATTGGTAATAAAATACATGTAGGTTTCAATTTCTCTTACACATTTTTTTCCCCCTTGACATTTGTTAAAAATGTGGAAATATTGATTAGGAATTAAATCATCTATTTGAGTCATTGAGATTGCTTTTCCAATGACTTTTTCCAATCTATAATGACTTTATAGATTATTATTAAATCTAGTTTCTATTGTAAACGTGGTAAGTTTTCAAAGGGATTAAAAGTAGCTAGCACTTTATACAGGGTGGCCATCAAGTTCATGTGCAATTTAAAATAGTGTGCGATTGAAAACTGCAAATGAGCTTTACAGACACCCCGTATTTAGAAAATCTGCTTATTCAAGCTCAGAAGTTCTTAACCTGTGCATCATGGGCTCCTTAAAAATCTAGAGGTGAGCTTCCCTGGGTTCTGCGAACCTTTTGAGTTTAAACACAAACATTTGTACGTGTATATGTGTATGATTTTTGTTTTGTCTGGAAAAGGTTTAACTTACATCAGTATCACAGAGAGGATTATGGCCTTGGTGTAGTGGGAAAATTTAGAAGAAATATCTGGGGTTGCTCCTTACTGGTTGTTTCACCTTGGAGTAGGTAAGCCATCTACCTTCTGCAAATCTCATCTCCAAAATAAAAGGGTTGCACTGATACTCTCAGATACCTTTTTTTCAGTTTCAGCATTCTGTGGTTCTGTGTCAGAAACTTACCTCCATCTGTCTAAGTCCTTAAAGTCACCAGTGCTCTCAACACTTGTTCATTTTGAGGTTGCAATTGTGGAGATCCCGGGTGGAATATAGGCAAGGCTACGCTGAGTAGTTGCGGGGCTGCGTGCATATCAAGTTGGGGAAAAAAAGCACACCTAAAGCTGTGCTGCTCTTCTAGAATGCCATGTGGTACGGCATATGAAATATAACTTCTACCCTGCAGCTCACACACACTTTAATTAATGTTATGGGCTGTGCTTTAAATGGAGAGAAGTGAGAAAATCAAGGTTAAGGAAGCTCTGTTCTTTACTGTGTAGAAGAAGAAAAAAGAGACAGCTATGTAAATCAAGGATTTCATATCTCCGTGTCAATTTCTTATCCGTTGTCAGTTTGAATGATTTCTAAATCAGGAGAATGGTGAAGATCTGTTTTCCCATTGGGTCTGAGCCTAAGGAATTTGGAGCTGGAGTTCTGAGCCAGGAAACAGTCCTGTTTTGAATTCAGAGGCTCTACCGATGAGCACGGATGCCAGGCTAATGTAAATCTCAGAAGGTTCAGCTTGATACTTCAACCTTAGAGGTCAGAGAGAATTCCTCACAGGGGGCAAACAAAGACCACCAAAGGTGGCCTGGGACTTTCCAGTGACTCCACGGGGAGGCTTTGGTGATGTGGCCAACGGGGGGGAACCCACCTGTGTCAAGTAGAACACTGTTCTAGTGAGTATGGTTGGCATTAGGCTATAAGATATTTTTACATTTTCATATATTTGACGTGGGGTAGCTCCGGTATCTACAAAGCTTTCTAAGTTTTTCACCTTTGTTATTATGGTGCCAGATAGACCCAACCTCCAAAGCTGATATAATCTATTATATGTAAAAATTCTTTTTTTTACTTTTTTTTTTTTTTTTTTTTTTTTTTGGTTTTTGGCCAGGGCTAGGTTTGAACCCGCCACCTCTGGCAAATGGGACCGGCGCCCTACTCCTTGAGCCACAGGTGCCGCCCATGTAAAAATTCTTAATTTAAGAGGTATTAATTTGAAAGATTATCCCAGTTTTTATTTTTTTATTTTTTGAGTCAAAGCCTCAAGCTGTTGCCCTGGGTAGAGTGCTGTGGCATCACAGCTCACAGCAACCTTTAACTCCTGGGCTTAAGCAATTCTCTTGCCTCAGCCTGCCACAACGCCCGGCTATTGTTTTGGTTGCAGCCGTCATTGTTGTTTGGCGGGCCTGGGCTGGATTCGAACTTACCAGCTCAGGTGTATGTGGCTGGTGCCTTAGCCGCTTGAGCCACAGGCACTGAGCCCCCAGTTTTTATTTTATTTTATTTTTGCACCCTTGTGATCAATCCTACTCACGTGGTAACTGTGTGCATGGACTAAAGTTTCAGAGTCCAACCTCCCAGCCCCACTTTTCTTTTCTTTCCCTCTTTCCCCAGATATCTGTACATATTATTGACCTTTCAAAATTATCCCACTACAACAAGGGGTGATAACTTTTTCTGAGTTCAAACCTGTAGGGACACTAGATTTCAGGGAGGATGGCCTGAAAGAGTCCATGAGAACTGAGATGTCTGCAGTGATGAACTTTACATGAGGGCTGACTTAAGTCACATACATTATGTGATGTACAGTGATGACCCTTGGAAGCCTGAGAAGCATGAGATATATTTATTATTTGCCTATTTATTTATTTATTACCTATTCATATTTTTTATGCTTGGCAGACTTTTCATGACCAATTGAAATGAGCAAAAAGAGATGATTAAGGATTAAAATACCACAGACCAAATTTCAGTGAGAAAAGAAATAGAATAAAGAGCTAATATATACTGTGTTTTTCTCCCCTAAAGGACCCTAGCTCTAATGCGCCAAAGCATTGTCAAAACCAGCAATCTACCCGTGCTAAACTTTTCCATAAGCAATCCAGCCACAGATCTAATTCTTACATTATTTACCTTGATGGAAAGATCCATTGACTCAACTCAAGGACGGCGGCTGGAGGAGGTAGAAGTTCAGAATAAATTTGGCTAATGATGCTGTGTTCTGATGTTTGGAAGGAAGGTAAATAAAAGACTGCCAACTTTTCGTGACATTGTGTCACCAGAGAGATCTGAAACGACCTCTTTCCTGAGAGCTCTAGGTCCTGTTCCTCTAATTTTCTCTGGAGCCCACCCCTGAAGTTTCTCCCTCTCGGCAGTAAACACACGTGCAGCTCAACTTTCTACCAAGGAATATTCTTATGGGAAACTCTTGGAGCATGCTGTTGGTAAAGCAATTACAAGAAAGTAGAACAGCATGCCATCGATAACGTTCACGGACTTAGGTTAACTATAACCCCCGCAGTCAACAATATATTTGTTTATTCACAAGCAGATATGCAGGATTGATACCATTTGACTTCAGCATTGTAGAGGCTTTGGAAGAAGAAATGAAGTATGTCCAAAGTTCCTTAGATAAAAACTGTTTTCCAACTCAGAAGCATTTCACAGTGATTCAGGGTGGCCGTGCGCGGGAGATCGTAAGACATCCCTTAAAATGAAAGGAGATATAGAAATAAACAAACAAAAAAAGATCTCCAACACAGTCTTACCATGTACTGGGCTCTAACTTTTTCAAGTCCCTTCTCCAGTATACCCTGCTGCGCGGAGTGGACATTATTTTAATTGGGAAACACCATTTGTTTATCATGATAATATTTTTGTTTGAACAATTGTTATTCAGAACTGAGAGTGGAACTCCACCTCAGAGAGGTTGTGCATTTGCCTGGGTGAAAACCGAGATCCTTCAATGCGAATATCTAATCTGGGGTCTGCCTAGAGATTATTTTTCTTATGTCTGACGAACTTTGATAGTATTTCTTTACTTCATTATTTATGTGAATTCTAGAGCAGTTTTGCTAAATAAATATGAAATACCTGTCTGGATGAAAAAAAAAAGAAATCAGATGTTCTGCCACATTACTGCTTTCCAGAAAAGTTCCTGAGACCAGAACTCTAAAAGATTCTCTATAGAAGCTATTTAGAAAAATAGGACCGTGTCACTACAAAAAATGAGCCAGAACAGTTTCGGTAAGCTATATTTTTATGTTTGAGGCTTGAAAATATTAATTATCATTTTAAATATAGGAACAATTCCTTTTTTACTAGTTTTAAGAATACAGGGTCTTAAATTTCCTGTTTTCATCCTATTATCAATGAGGAAGATTTTGCTGATGGAAAAGATTACTAAAAGAGATCAGGAAATGTTCTTTTAAAGGTGTGATTCTCCATAAGAAAGGACATGAACTACAAGATTATCTCTCCAACTTTGGAAATTTAGGAGTCAGTGAGTCCAATAGTGAATGTTCCTATCATAGATCCAGATCTTAAGAAAAGCTATTTTGCCAATAATCCGCTGTAAGGAAGCAGTGCGAATTAATTAATATTGAGGAAAGCACATTATACATCTATATGCTTAAATGGCTGGCCCATTTGGATTAAAATCAGTAATATATTCAGCTATAAATTCCAGTTAAGTTGGTGAACCAGTTAACTCAGTAAACGAATTGAGTAGGTCTAAATTTTAAAAAATGAATCAGATGGTTCGAGTAGATAGATCAAAATCAAAGAATGCTATAAAGGAGTATGGACGTAGCCCTCGAAATGAGGAATTTCTGTGATGCCATTTGTAAAGACATCATGAAATAGGTCACAAGCATTTTATTGCAATTATTAGAGATAAATGTGTAACTTTTTGTGTATATAAAATAGGAAAATAAACAGAGAAAAAGGCTTCAATAAAAATGTGAAGTTTTATAACAAAAATATTTTTTGGAAACCTGCATATGTTTTGAATAATAAAAGGCTCTCTTCTTTTGGTTATGCTTTTCAAGTGGCTAATGTATTTATTAGCCTTCTTAACCTGCCTCAGATGACTTGGTCCTTGGTGAGTCTTCTGATGCATTTTATAACAGATTCCAACTTGTTTTCAAGGAGACAATCTTAATTTACTTCTTGTAGAAATATTTTTCACCACTGCAAACATTTCAGTTTTAGGCTTTTTTCCCCCCCTCAGCTGTTTGATTTTCTTCCCTTTTGTCCTTTTTTCCTTTTAATGTTTAAAATTTATCTCTAACATACATGCTTTCCCCACTTTGCTTTATTTACTCTTTGGTTTCCTTCCTTCTAGTGATAGTGCTGGAATTACCTCTCAGCTCCCCTCCACGTTCCCTCAATATTCCCTAAGCATCTATTGGCTATTCTTTGCCCAAGGCATCCTTGTGTAACCCTGTTCTCTTTGCTTTTATGGGTATAGTACATCGTGTTCTTCCTATAGAGATTTCTACAGGAAGCTACTGGAAATTTCAAGCTGTGGGGAATTGCAACCCCATGTATGTTGAGGGACAACTTTTTTATTCAGTTTTTATGAGCTTTCTAACTGGGCTTGCTCCTGAATTTCTTTTCTACAGTTTCTTAGTCCTGCCATTTCTTCCTAATGAGCACAGAGTACCTGTTCTTCGCTTGCTTGTTCAGATCTTTCTTTGTAAGGTAGGCTTTAGTCACATCTCAGAAACTCTAGTTTGAGAGTCCTACTGTGGCCAACTCAACCTGGGCAGTTTAGTACGTTGTTCCCAGCCCCTCTGCAGCCACTCTTTTTGGAACAGAGTTGGCTGATAGCAGGAAGACTGCTCAGATAAAAGGTGTGTGTGTTGTGGCTGTGGACACCCACGCAGAGATTTGACTTGGGGAGGGCTCCACTTACCGTGATTTGTATTACCCTGGGTAAATCACTTAATTCTCTGTATTTCTTTGTATTCTTGGACTTAATTACTCCCACCCTATGGAGTGTTGCACTTAGATCATTTCCAGTAAGTGTTAATTCTCTGCATTCTTACCCAGGAAGAGTTAAACACAGTCGACATGGTGGTTGCAGTAGAAGCTAGGAACGGTAGAAATGATACCGTGCATATAACACTTTCAGTGTTTGAAAGCCAACTCATATGGTCCATTTTATTTTATCTTCACAGTGACCCTGAGGATGTGTGAGGGCCCCAGCCTTTTCAGCAGGGACCTGGGGCATCTCTTTGAGCCCCTGCTGCCACTTGATTCATTTGGGAGGAAGTAAATGCCCTCTAAAAAGCCACTTAGATATTATGAAGGTAATGGCTAGTAAGAGATCATCCTGAGTGTGGAAAATTGGAGCCATTCAGCCTTGTAGAAAAGAGGAGTTTTATGTTTCATTCCTAAGTTCAGAGAAAAGAAAACCTTTCCTTTTCTTTCCTCTTTGTTGTTTTTGGCAAGACTCTCTAAAACTGCAACTCACATATAAGACGCAGTAGGCCACATTTTCAAAGAGCCTCTGTACTTTGCATGCGTTGGATTTTTTGTGCCTAACTACAGCTCTGGGTAGTGGTAGAGTTTGTGGGGTGGAGGGAAGGGTAAGGCACAGATGGGCTTTTCACATTTGCTGCCCCACTTTGCATGTGGAAATATACTAACTTTTATGAGGTTTGGGTTTCTTAAAAGCAGAGTTTCTTAAGGAAGATTATACCTCGAGCGGTATCATCTTTAAATGAATAGTCTGGAAATGTTAAGGAGAGTTGTGCCTGTCTGCCTGGATGGTGGTGGTGAGCAAGAGGTTTATTGTTTGAAACAGAACTCAGCCAAAAGAGTGCTCCAAATTATCATATAGCTTTCATGAGCCAGAATGACTTTCAGTTGCTCACAGGTCATGGTCCCTTTTCCTAGACGTCTTTTGTCTAGAATAGACCTTCACTAGAAAACAATTAAATGCCTCAGAATTAGTGGTTGAATAACAGCCTTGAGAGTTTGGTTTATGCTGGGAAATATGTAGATTTCTTCTGGGACTGCTAGTGACTTTGAACTCCCTTGTTTCAGCAATTAGTTGTCTTTATCTGCTAGAATGGGTAAGTTATGCTGTGGTAGAAAATAACACTAAAATCTCAGTGGTTTCAACCAAGGAGAGTGTCTTTTTGCTTTCACTGTCCATCTCCTGTCAGGGCGCTGTGTCAGGAGTGTCTACCCAGGCTCCCCCTCCACCTGCTTCCACTTTCACCATAGTAGGAGGAAGGGAACATGGTGAATCTTGCCCTGGCTCTGAAGGCATTTGTCCAGCAACGTGTCATCATTGCTCACTTTCATTGGCCACAGAAAGTCATTTGACTATGTCTGCCTTCAAAGCAGTTGGGGACATTCAACCCAAATCTGAGCTTGTAGGGAAGAGAAGAGGAATATTAGTGAAATGCCTTATGACTGTGCCATTAGCCTGCAGACAGTCACACAAGGAAGGGATTGCTCTGTTAATGGTGATTAGTACCACCAGGGTGAATTTCTCTATCTCAGACATTTTATATTGGGAGAAAAGTATTGTCATATAGCTCTACAATGGTCTCCATGAATTGGAACTCCTACATTCTTGAAATCTTATGATACAGCAGGCTCTCAAGGACTTTTGGTACTTTGAAATGCTTTCAGTGACAATGACAGTGATGAAAATAATGAAGAATAAAAACTCACCCATGGAGAGAATTACATCTCTTAAATGATTGCTGTACCTTCATTTCTTTCCTTTCTTTTAAATGTGCTTTCAAGCCTTAATCAAAGAACAATTGTTGTGATTAGATTAATCAACATTTGATGGAATTAAGAAACTAAGATTCAGAGAAGGTCAGTAGAGTAGATTTCCTAAGTCTTTAATATTAACATATACGAGCTTGTACGATGAAGTTCATACTCTTCATTCTGGAAAAAGTGCTATATGCTTCACTGCTGAATATCAGTATAGTCACCAGATGGCCTAAGAGGGTACTTTGAAGGTGACTGTAGTGATATTCAGCAGTGAGGGATATAGCACTTTTTCTAGAATGAGTTTATGAATTCAGTTGTTTGACCTCATAAGTTCAAGTGTTTAAACTTGTATTTTTGGATTTGAGTGTAATCACCACCATTACACACTATCATGACCATCACCACAATCACCATAACCATCGTAACCACCACCATTATCGTTATCCCAGCCGTCACCAGCATTATCATCACTGTCACAACTGGTACACCATCACTACCACCACCATTGCTAGCACTACCATGTCATCACAATAGCCACCACCATCACTACCATCACTACGACTATCACCACAACCACGACCATCATCACCACCATGACCACCATCTCTACCATCACCAAAATCACCACCACCATCACTATCATCACCATCACCACTTACCAGTGCCACGAACCAATTTCCATCATCTCCCTCACTACCAACATGACCATCACTACCACTGCCATGACCATGACCATCACTGCCATTATCACCATCATCACCATTATTATCATTCCTACTATTGCCACCGTCTGTTTCACACTTGTGTGGCTCACATAATGTTTCTTTTCAGATCATCCAGGGGACTATATAATTGGGAAAGAATTTTAGCAATTAATTTTGTTTTTCTCTGCACATTACATAATCTAGGTATTAAAAAGTTCCATGGAAAAAAATTATCATGTCAGAACTGTCTTGGTGACTGGGTCTGGACTAAAGTTTTCATTCTCTCTGTCTTTTTTTTTCCCAGTATGATCTTCTCTCATTCTTTAAACTTAAAAGAGAACCCAAAGCTAAAAAATGACACAGGCCATAGCCTGCAGGTCCCAGGAAGGGGCTGCGCATTACTCCAGCACTCGCTTCTAACTCCTTTCCCATTTATGCCACTCAGGTCAGGGGTATCCTTTTGAAGTGCAAAGATGTGACCAGGATTTCCAAAGGTAAGACTATTTTCCCTGCCAAACTCTCTCCAGCAACCAGCAGAGGGAAGTGAGAAGGACCAGTCCAAAGTAGGGCAACACGTTTACCAGATCATCATGATTCGGCATATCCAGCTCACTTGGCAGATCTCACTTCACAGACTCACCTGCTTGTTGTGATTTGGAGGTGATGCTCCAGGTTGCTGGGAATAATGTGAGCACTGGAGGTGATTCCTTTTGCTCACCCAGCTGTAGAGATCAAGGTTGTGTTTTGTCCTCTGGCACATGTGAGGAGGGACAGGATCTTGAAGCCCTTGCTCAAGGGGCATAACCTGTGCACTTTTAATAACTCTTTGCAAGGCTCCCAGGCATTTGTGTCTTCAGTGACCTCGGCAGCTGGGGTGGCAGTGAAGAGTAGAGGGATTCTGGACCACAGCTAAAACCTCAGAGCTTTACCCTTGCACTTCAAATATTAATCAAACAAAGACCTTATTAAATTGCCAGTCCTGGCTCCAATCGAATATTTGCCAAGAATCCCATGCTTCCACCTCACATAATGCACTTTGGGGGTTTGTTTTCTGAATCAGTCTACCTCTCTGTGGTCCAATAATCAAATGGAAGTCTCTCCATCTTTCATCCTTCATCATTAGGGGAAAAATACAGCATCATTTTCTGGCAAGGAATAAATATCTCAAAATGAAAGACCACATTTAGTGACACCTCCCACCCCCAGTAAAAAAGACCAACCTTCAAGAGTACTACTTTTCTGATGAATCAGAACTGGAAGTGATTAAGGGCTTCGTGTGTTAAAACAATGAGCATCCACGTCCACTCTTCAATTTCATAAGAAAATCAAACATCGTCTTTTAAGTAAGTGGGAGCAGTTTAACCTAACTCTTTAAGTTAGCCATAGATAAGTGCATTGGCATGGTTTGACGAACTGCATACAGGAACTTAGAAATATTTATTTTATTGAACTAATAGCAGTCCCTAATGGAAAGTAAATAGCAGCTGAACCCACAACTGCAAGATAGATACTATCCAGCAGTTTAGTTTCTATTTATTTAGTTCCTAATCGTCAACTTGAATTTGAATAGAAGTTTCAAATTGTAACTTACTAAATGACTAGGGGTTGCCTGAGATGGTATTTTCAGACAAAAATGTACTTAGTCTGATTATTTGAATTGGTGGAGATTATTTTTCCAAATTTGGAATTTAAAATTCCTGTGAATCTTTAGACTGGATATCAAAATTTGGCATGTTGTAGTGTAGAGCATTATTATTTTAAGATCATATATTTTGGTCATGCTAGTTTGGGAAGTTCCTCGTGCCATAGTATAATGTATTTCATAAGAAAACATTTTTAAAGGCAGCATTTAGAAATCAGGGCTGGCTGGTTGTTTTCATTTAGGCTGCTGCCTCTTAGCTCCTTGAATCCGAGCACACTATTTAAGGTTGCATGAGTGCAGTTTAATCTTCAGTATCTTATTCATGGATGTACAATTGTAGTACCTATTTAATTTTTAGTTTGGGTTTATAAAGGAAGGTATATTTGGAATGCAAGTGGAGACAGCCATGTTTTGCTTGGAAGGGAGATAGTAGCTACAGCAGTAGTTAAGTCTTAATGAGTGCTTACTGTGTTCTGTGTACCAGGCAATGAGTTAAAGAATTTTATGCCCATTACTTTGTGTGCAGATGGCAACCCTATCTTGTAATTATAATTACCACCATCTTACAGGTGAGTAAATTGACAACCCAGATAGGATACCTAACTTTCCCATGGGCCCCTTGGTGGCAATTGCAAAACTGGGGTGCCCCTGAGAAGCCAGGCTGGGTCTCGACATAAAATATGGGGCCTCTCTTACAATGGGCTACTGCCTGTATATTTAGTTGTGGTCTTAAAGCTTCTGAGATGAAAGCTGACAATGCAAATGAGAGGCTAGATTCCCACTCTCTTCCACTGGGTGGAAATGGTCCTGCAAAGTAAACCATGCATTTTCAAGCAGCCTTTCCATGGAAAAGCTAGCGTGGGCACACACTCAATTCAATTCCCAGAGTGCTTTCTCACAGCCGTTCTTCCACAAGATTACAAAGACTGGGAACCTAGCCCATTATTATTAATATTTTAAAAAAGTTATTCTGGCTTCTTTCGGGGCCATATCAGTTTCAAAGATCGCTGTCAAAGTGGGAGCAACTGAAGTTGAAATGATCTGAATGTTCAATGTAGCCTCAGAGCGGAAACTTTTCTTGGGAGTTGAAAAGTCAGTGGAATATTCATAGAAATGTAATATGAGCACAGGATACCAAGGGCAGTGTCAAAGCTTTGTTCCAAACCCGTATTTGCTGTTTGTATAACTGGCTCCTTAGGAAGTGGCTGGGGGATAAAGTAAGAGATCCCGCCTGCCTTCAGATAGGGTCTGCAGGTCAAGGCTCCAAGGACTTAGGTGGTGATGGGGTCTCGTCCTTCCTGCTTTGGGAAGACCATCTCTGATTCAGGTTTGGAACCCCTTTACTCACCCTATCACCTGTGTTGTGCCTGAGAGAGAAACTGCCAAGGAATCTATTAAAAAATCATTGTGCAGTGTTTTGCAAGTATGGACATGACACCATTTGCTTTTTCTTTAAAAGTCTCTTGATCAGGTTATATATTAAAAACAAATTATGGACGCATAGACCCTTATAGTCATCACCTTATATCTGGAATTTTATCTTCAAAGTAACCAAAGGAATCAAAAACTGATGACATAAATTTCCTTTCAAGAATTAACAAATCTCTCTCATTTTCCCCTGGGAACTCTATTCATGTGTAGTTAATCTAAGAATTAACATTTAGCAAATTATTGGCTTAGTGCCTTAAATGAGGTATGTGCCTGGTGGCTCACTTGATTAGAACCCTGTGCTAATGAGGTCATAGGTTCAGTCCCCCTCCAAACCTCAGCCAGGTCTTCAAATGGACACTGGTCACAAGTGGCCTTCTGGGGAAGAATCAACACAAATTTTTGACCATTTATGGGGAAAACAACTCAAAGCAGATGCCTTGATTTAATTTGGAATATGACAGGGATCCCATGGGGCAACAAAATGGCACCCTAGAGGCTGCAAGGACTTCTTTCAGACTGTGCCAAGTGCCACACTTCCTGGGGGTGGCTTCCTTGCTGGGAAAATTGATTGACGTGTGTGGGAGTTTCCAATCCTACCAGTGAAAGGGGCCTGCCATCTACTGACTGTAGGAGGCTGAATGCTTATTCAAGATGCAGACTCGGAGGGACACGTTTGCAGAATTTTGTTGCATTTCCACCAGTCACTTTTCTATGAGATGGATCATTGGGGCCTTCTGATTCATGTCTGCAGTTGGGACCATCTCTCCCACTGCCGCCTTTTGCCTCCAGCTGGTGGGGGACACAGCAGCTGAGAGCACTGGGAGTGAGGGTGGTTCTCCCTCTCTTGTGTTCTCTCTATTTGCTACTCCCAACTCCCAGAGACCACTTTGGTGGTGGGTCCTAAGGCAGAATCTCACCCAACCATGACTGTATTGATAGCCCCTGAGACCCTTCCTTGAATTTAGGGAGGAGTAATACCTAATGAACTCCAGCTGTGCCTGGTTGCATTTACTGTTGAAACCAGCAAATCTGACTCAACTTTCTCCCATTTACTAAGAGCACCTTCTCCAGGGCAGAGGCCACGTCTTTTGTTTTAAATTTGACCACTGTACTCTTTTTATCTAGCTGAGGGCCAGTGTATAGCAGGAGCTTCAATACATATTTGTTGAATGAATAGGTGGACAAAAAGAATCAAATGGAGGACTGCTTCCATTTACTGACAAGGGCAGGTTTTTAATGTTATTGTTTTGTTTTCCTCTTTACAAAGGTAGATGTGGTTATTGAAAATAACTTAGAAATTAGAGAGGGACAGAAATCGAGAAAATAAAAACCACTCGTAATGCCATTCTTTGTAGATAGGCACTCCTTGCCTTTCGGGGGTACGTGATATCTACACCCATATGTGTATCTGTCACATATATGGGAATCTAACAGTGTATACTATTGCATAATATTTTTATTTGTTGTACAAAAACCTTTGCATGATACTATTTATTCTTTCACATTATCATTTTTAATTTTTCCAGAGCATTTCCTTGCCTGACTATTCTTCAACTTGATCAGTTGAGTATTAAAATATCCTTGTAGCTAAAATGTTCTACACAGCTTTGTTTATTTCCTTGGAAGAAATTTCTACAAGAAGAATCACATGGTTCTATGATTTTCTAATTCAATATGTGTTGAGAAGGTATTGATGAGAGAGATGTTACCAATTTGCACTCCCACCTAAAAAATGTAGTAGTGTACTACCATGCTCTTCCTGTGCTGAATGGTGAATATTATCATTCTTTTAAATATTTGCTCATTTCATAGGCAAGAAATATTTTGGTGTTTTTATACATTGCGTTTCTTTGGCTAATAGTGAAATAATTTTTAAAATCTGATTATTTTCATATCATCTGTGCACATTTCCAGTTAATGTCTTTTAAGACATGTATAAATTGGGGGGCAGTATACTTAGCCCTCTCTATTTCAGAGGGCCGTTGAAAAAAATGTCTTAAGGTAATCTACTTGAAGATATTTGAAACCTACAAAGTAATACACAAATGTGTTGATCAAATGTGTGATCTGGTAGGGGGAGGGTCAGGAGGAAAGGTCACTGCTGACAAGTGGGTTGAGTGAGGGGTACGGAGTGTGCACTCTGGTAAGCTCTGCTGGAGGAGAAATAGGAAGAGACATTTGGGGAGGAAGGGAAAGGGGCTCTTGGGCCCTTGGGAATCACTGGAAATAGACAAGGTCAGAGACAATACTGGGGCTAGCAGCTGGAAATGAGAATTGATTAGAAAAAGAAAGGAGTAAGACAGGCCACTGGACTACAGGAAACCAGAGACCAAGAGGGAGTGGGCAAGCATCTCAGCACCTGAGAAGGGGGAAAAAAAGCATTGCTTCTTCTCTGCAGACTCCCCAGAATTCCAGCGCAACCAAGGCAGCAGGTGTGTTCAGAAACAGAAACGGAAACTGAGCGCCACTGACAAGTGTGGTCCCATGATCAGAGCACACCTGAGCTTTCCAGGGAGTCCCGGGAACAGTTGCACTGGGGAAAGGCGTGCAACATAAACAGAAAAGGATAAAACACTGCATGACATTCCCCCAGCATGGATATAACCCCACTGAAGTAAAGCGATATATAAAGTATATGTACTATGTGTAATGTATCTGCTATATATTATATGTGTATTTTTATTCTCTCTCTCTCTATGAAATATGGATGTAGGCATATCCATGTGTAGGATAGGGAGAAAGAACTATATTTGCTTTTATTTACTTTCTAAAGTATTGTTTCACTTGTTACAATAAGTGTGTATTACTTCTCTAGATTGAAAATAAAATTTAAAGAACAAAAATGATGTAGTATGTGCTGTGAGCATTGCCTGGCATTCTCTGCTCTGCAGCACGGGGGCGAGGGGTGGGATTCATGGGTAGGTGGAGCTAAAGCTCTGGGCTGTCACTGGAGCCCACGCTAACTTGGGCAGGAGAGTCCCAATTTGCACCTGAGAGTCACACCTGGGCTCCTCATGGCACCAGGCACATCGCCATCTCACACTTAAATAAAAAACACTTAGATGATAGGGGGAGGCTGTAGCTCCTTGGCAGCTAGAACCCTGACCAACAGGTAGGACATTTCTGGGTGGGAAGCAGCCCAGGCCCTTCCTGCCAGGTCAGGTGGGCATGGCTGCCTTGTTGGGAGGAGGCACCAATTAATTATAGGAGGAAAGAACTTGAGCTTGATAGAAGAAGGAAAAAGAACTTTCTTCTCTTTCAGTTTAAGGACTACCCTGCAGGGGATGAAGCAAAGTATCTGATTGGGGTTTTATGCAGTTTTACCTCAGGTGAGCCTGTGTAAGGCAAACCCTGTACCCTGTGTAGTTCATATGCCAGACATTGGCCTGGGGACAGACACCCTTTCCTAGAGGTGACAGTGGAGCTGGGGAGATGGGTGGGAGTATAAGAGGACCCAAACCAACAGAGACGGTCCTCACATATAATAATGATGACTTTGAAGGAATCTACCGAGAGTCAGGAATGAAGAGGGTAGGCAGGTGCCCAGTGAGGGAAGGAGACCCAGGAGGTGGGCCCTGAGTGTGAGGTGGTTTGCAGAGCAGTGAGCCGGGCTGTTGGGTCAGTGTGGGGTGGGAGCTGTGCACCTGGCCCCCTTCGTGGCTCATGTGCAAAGTATGCTTAGAAATTCTAAGCCTTAACACATGATGAAAAATTGCCAAATGAGTGCAAAGCAAATACAGAACATTGATATTCCATGCTCCATGTTTGTTTTAATTGTTTTTGAGAGAGTTTCCCTCTGTTGCCCAGGCTAGAGTGCTGAGGTGTCATACTCATAGCAACCTCAAATTTTTGCGCTCAAGCGATCCTCTTGCCTCAGCCTCCTAAGTAGCTGGAACTATAAGATCATGTCACAACACCCTGCTAATTTTTCTGTTTTGAGTGGAGACAGGGTCTTATTCTTACTCAGGCTGGTCTCCAATTTCTGAGCTCATGCAATCCACCCACCTCGGCCTCCCAAAGTTCTGGGATTACAGGCGTGAGCCATTTCTCCTGGCCTATTTGATTTATTGTTAAATTTTGGTTTTGACTTCTATTACATAAAAAGTCACTCCCATTTAGATTTATTTTTGCTGAAAGAGCCAGCTGCAGTGGTGAGAGTAGTCTGATGTTAGTGACATGTTAAATTTGGAGGAAAGGTTCTGAGAGGAGGTTTCCTACGCTTTCACAAACGGGGTCCTGTCTCCTCTGTCATCATGGGCCTGCGAGCCTATGCAGGTGTTCATATTGTCTTCACATTGCATATAAGGAAATGGAGCCTTGGAGAAGGGAAAAAGGACTTGGCAAGGTCCCATGGTCCCTGGAACGTGTGCCGCTGTGCTGGTGAGCTTTCTGTGAGCCAGGGGCCATTAGTGGTGGAGGTGATCACACTCAAGAGTTGCTGATTCCTTCCAGTGGCCACAGAGGCCCTTGATACAGGCTTTTGTGATAAGCGGGAAAGAATTTATGTTTTGCCATGACTGCCTCCTCCATCACATCAGGGCAGCTGGGCTGGTGTCTGTTCACCAAGTGGAGGTGAGATTTGACCTTGCTAATCTTACTCTGTGATCCACATCTTAGACTTAATCAAGGCTGTCGTGTCTTGAAGTTGGGGCGGAGACCACAGAAATGATCCCCTGTCCCAACACTTAAAATTTTGTGGCGTTCATGACTTTGGATGTGCTACAGTTCAGTAGATTAGCACATAGGTCCTTGGCCCATCCTTCTCCTTAGACTTGTTTCCAAGGGAGTCTGTTGTGATCACTAGGATCATCTTTTATTGTCAGAAATTCATTTCGGCCTCTCACCATTTTGGGACACATGTTGGCATTCAGACTACCAAGTATAGATCTCTAACCACCTTTAATTCTCCGTTTCCTGGCAGGATCCTACTGGTAATCCTTTGGAGCAGAACAATTTCTTTGCAACTTAATCATCAGCATTTGGAATATAGTATCGCTTGCCTGAGTTTGAAAGAAAGGAACCCACAATCTGTGAGTTCTAACACTTTAGAAAAAGGGCAGTTGCCACAAGATGTGAAGTTGGCATTTGAAATCAGCAGACACCTGGGAGTTAGTGTTAAGGTAGAGAGACCGACAGGCTTTGTGGATGGGTAGCTTTGTGTTCTAGTCTGCGCCTTGCACTTGGGACTTTGGAGTAGATGATTTGTAAGACCTTTGCAAAGTCCATTTTATCATCTTTAAAATAGGAGTAATTTATCTACCTCATAGTATATTGGTGAGGATTAAAACAGAGGAATTGAGAGATCTGGCGCCCAAGAGACACTCAAGAAATATGTTTGTATGCCTCTTTACTCAATAATTTAATGAATCCCTCCAAAAACAAAAGATCCTTCAGAATAAAATCCTACTCATTTGTTGGGTATGGGACACCTAAAGGGATGTGAAATTCTTTTGTTTGGATTGTGGTAAATTGACTTTGCACTTTAAAAGGGGAAAAAGGAAACCTCTGTTACCTCAAACAATGAGCCTTTTTAAAGCCTTTGTTGGACACCAATCTCAAAGAATATTTTTATTAACATATTTTCTTATAAATGGAGCTCTACTCATCAAATATTTATAAGTAGTAGCTGAAGAAGCTGGAGCTGTGCTTGGCAAGCTTGGGGATGTTTCCCATGTGCACTGTGGGGTGGCATAGGCAGGGGAGACCCCTTAATTTTGTGACATGGTTTGGGGGTGCTCCAACGTGAGCTACTCTTAGCATGGTGTCTCTCAGCTCTGGGCCTGTTCTGGGGCCCGTCAGGACTCCCACATAGCCTGTCCTCACAGGCAGCTCCCTTTGAAGTCCACAGGAGCTCTTTGAATGGAAAACACACACAACAGGGTGTTGATGCAAATAAGAATCAGGCCTGATGTGTGCCAGGAATAAAGGTGCTTCTTACCTCCAATATTAGTTCTGTAGCCCAGAAACTATGGTTTGATGATTAAATAAAAGAGCCCCCCCCCAAAAAAACCCCACAATCTATCACCAAGCTCCATCATCCATTTGCTTAGAAGATGATAAACCTACTAATTACTGGAGAGTTTTAATTAAGCAACAGATACAGACAACACAGGGTTCTGTTTTTACTTTAAACGTATCGATAGAATAAACATCCTCAATTTCAGGGCAACTTGCTAAATGAAAAAAAAATAAACATTACTCTCTTTTTGAAATATCACTCATCGAGTGTGATAATTTAGAAAAATATCTCTATTAGAGATAGTTAGAGATTTTTTTTGGTTGGAAATGCAATCGCCGATGGAGTAGAAAGCTACAATTTGTAGACAGGTTAAGTAAATTAAATCACTCACTGTCTTTTTTTCAATGGCTTTAAAAGTTAAAGGTAATTTGCAAAGAAAATGCTCAGTTTGAATTGGTTTGTAATATCGGTTAATGATCTTTAAAAAAATCCACTTATTCACAATTCTGTCCCTGAGGGAATTCCAGTGTGCTATCAGAAAAAATTTCTAAAGTCTGAAATGTCATTAGCTATGATTTCCTTGAAGTAAAAAGCCTGGGAAAAAAAAATTACGATAAGGTATACAAGTGCACAGGACAATCACTTTGATGAATAATACCTGTGTTTTTCATAATGTTTCAGACCTAAAAATGCAACAATTGAAACCCAAGTTGCTAAATTATAGATCCGTCTTTTGAATTACTCCAACGTAGGCATACCTTCTGTTTATTTCACACATATATTGAGTTCTCCCATATATTTATAGATTGTTGATGGAAAAACAGTACTGTTAGGAACAATTTTGATTATATTCATTGTGTTTACTTTTTGGGAACGCAAGTTGCCTAAATACAGGCTTATAGGTGTTGCCATCCAGAATTAAAACAATAGCCTGATTTAATACAACAGCCTGTATCCCAGAGCCAGGTGCTGTGAATGGAGGTGCAAATACTACACAGCCCTGGAGAATTGTTCAATATTAGATAACAGAGCCTACACTGAAGGGAAAATTTTCTTCCTGACCCCAGCTGGTGACCAGTTTTTGCCTGGAAGCAGGAGAGTCTTTGTAATACAATACTAGTCAATGAAACTACAGATGCTGGTTTGGCTGCTACAAATAGATAATTTTTTTTTTTTGAGGGAGGAGCTAGATTTTACTAAATCATAGGCTACAGGTTAATTATGCGTCTCATAAGAAAGCATTTTCCTGTAGTCAGTCTAAATTTGTTACCTTTTATTCACATTTTATGTAATAAGGCTAGAATTTAGGAGCCCCTAGCAGGCACATTATTATTTGTCAGTATTCCTTTTTTTTCTTTTCTTTTTTTTTTTTTGCAGTTTTTGGCTGGGCTAGGTTTGAACCCACTGTTATGACCGGATCACAAAGTCCCCAAAGACCACCAGGGAGCCAATTCCCATGCAAAAGCAAAAGAGCCATTTTATTGCAAGCTGGAGAGATGTTGCCTACTTTGAGAGCAGTGGGTGTTGCCAGGATCACGACATATGGGCCCTTCCACCAGGGTTCCAAAGTTTCTTGGCATGCCTCTTTATGTAGACCCAATCACCAGGCCAGAACTTGTGGGGCTCAGATACAGGACCAGCCTCATAAGTAGCCCGCAGGCGGCGCCAACACTCTTTCTGTACCTACTGGTAACACTGAAGGGAAAG
The DNA here is from genome assembly GCF_027406575.1 of Nycticebus coucang. NCBI lineage: Eukaryota > Metazoa > Chordata > Mammalia > Primates > Lorisidae > Nycticebus > Nycticebus coucang. Next base: position 99,316,048 of record NC_069783.1, on the reverse strand, counting down.
GAGGAAATTTTCATCATCTGCCTCAGTTACTAAATCTATGCGAATGTTGGGAATGATAGGAGGTGGTCTCCCATAAAGTATCTTATAGGGAGTGGGCCCGAGTTTATATGGGGAATTCCTAACCCAATACAGGGCAAAGGGAAGGAGAGCCACCTAGTCTTCGCCAGACTCAAGAGTTAATTTAGTCAAGGTCTCTTTTAGGGTTCTATTCATTCTTTCTACCTGCCCTGAGCTCTGGGGCCTGTAATCACAATGTAATTTCCAGGTAGTTCCCAGAGCCATAGCCATCCCCTGCGTTACCTATGACAAGAAAGCATGGCCATTGTCTGAGCCAATCAGGGCTGGTAGTCCATACCTGGGGAGGATGTCTTCCAGCAGTTTCTTTACCACTACCTGGGTGGTTTCGTGTTTCGTTGGGAATGCCCCGGCCCTCCCAGAAAAGATATCAATGAAGACTAAAAGATACTTATATCCATACTGACCTGGTTTGACTTCTGTGAAGTCCACTTCCCAATACGCACTGGGCTCTTGGGTTCCCGGGCGGCAGGGCCCGTTCTGCCATTTGTTAGCTGGCAGGCCTTACAGGCCCCAATGATTTGGTCTACTTTAGTGTCCAGGCGCTCTATTTTAATTTTTGCGTGGTGGACTAAATCTTTTAATTTCCCGTTGCCCATGTGGGTGGCCTGGTGCATACGTTGGAGCACCTCCGTTCCTAACTGTGCCGGGAGGATAGTTCTGCCATCAGTGGTGTGCCCCCAGCCATTATATTTCTCCGGGCAATGGGCTTGAGGAATGGTGCGGAGCCAAGCCAGGTCCTCAGGGGAATATTTGGGTTTTTCAGGCAACACTGGCACTCCTGGATCAGGCAAATGGAGAGCTAGCTCCTGGTCCATACTAAGGGCCACATCCTTGGCTGTTTCGTCAGCTCGGCGATTCCCCCTGGCTACTGGGGTATTTCCTTTCTGGTGGCCCAGACAGTGAATGATGGCTAGCTTCTTCAGCAACCAGATGGCTGTCAGGAGGTCCAGTATTTCCTGCTTATTCTTTATTGTTTTTCCCTCTGCCATCAGCAATCTGCTTTCTCGGTAAATGGCCCCATGGATATGGGCCATGGCAAATGCATAACTACTGTCCATATAGATGCTGACCTTCTTCCCCTCTCCCAATACCAAGGCCTTGGTGAGGGCTATAAGTTCTGCTCATTGGGCAGAAGTTCCGCTTGGAAGGGGCTCAGCCCACAATGTTTCAGTTTCTGAAACCACCGCTGCCCCTGCATACCTGTGTCCATATTTCACGAAGCTGCTGTCGTCCGTGAACCAGGTTTCCTCTGTGTCAGGCAATGGCTGATCAGTCAAATCTTGGTGGAGGCTGTGGACTTGCACCAGTATATCTCGGCAGTAATGTAGTGGCACTTCCGCGTCCCGATTGGGCAGAAGAGTGGCTGGATTCAGGGCTGTACTGGGTAAGAACTGAATCCTCGGTGGATTCAGAAGAAGACCTTGGTAATGAGTCAGTTGTGCATTGCTCATCCACCGATCTGGGGGCTGCTTCAAAACTCCCTCAAGGGTGTGAGGGGTGTTATTAACAGTTCCTAACCCCAAGGTGAGTTTATTGGCATCTTTCTCTAGGAGGGCAGTTGCTGCTATAATTCGTAGACAAGGGGGCCATCCTGAGGCCACTGGATCAAGTCTTTTGGATAAGTAAGCTACTGGGCGGGTCCAGGGTCCCAGAGTCTTGGTTAATACCCCCTTTGCCACTCCTTCATGCTTATCCACATATAGATGGAAAGGTAATATCAGGGAGGCTTACCGCAGGGGAGGTTAACAAGGCAGTCTTAAGTTTTTTAAATGCCTGATCTCTTTCTGCTGTACATTGGAAAGGCTGTCCCTCTTTGGTGGCCTCATAAAGGGACTTAGCCATTTCAGCAAACCCCGGCACCCACAGTCTATAGAATCCAACCGTCCCCAGAAATTCCCGTACTTACCTGGGAGTGGTGGGAAGAGGAATTCCAAGTATGGTGCGCTTTCTGGCTTCACTCAACCATCTCTGGCCATCTTCAAGCACATACCCTAAATAATTCACAGTTTGCTGACAAATTCGGGCTTTCTTCGCTGATGAGTGGTATTCCATGTCTCCCAGGGCAGCAAATAGATCTCGTGTTCCTTGCAGGCAATCTTGCTCTGTGGCAGCTGCTATTAATATGTCATCTATGTACTGGAGAAGGGTCAAGCCGGAGTGAGATTTACGAAACTCACCTAAGTCTGCATGTAAAGCCTCATTAAAGATAGTTGGGGAATTCTTTTTTTTTTTTTTTTTTGGTAGAGACAGAGTCTCACTTTATGGCCCTCGGTAGAGTGCCGTGGCCTCACACAGCTCACAGCAACCTCCAACTCCTGGGCTTAAGCGATTCTCTTGCCTCAGCCTCCCGAGTAGCTGGGACTACAGGCGCCCGCCACAATGCCCGGCTATTTTTTGGTTGCAGTTTGGCCGGGGCCGGGTTTGAACCCGCCACCCTCGGTATATGGGGCCGGCGCCTTACCGACTGAGCCACAGGCGCCGCCCAGATAGTTGGGGGATTCTTAAAGCTTTGCGGTAGGGAGGTCCATGTCAGTTGTCCACTGAGGCCTTCCTCTGGGTCGCTCCACTCAAAGGCAAATATAGCCTGGCTTTGTGGGGCAAGAGACAGACTGAAGAAGGCATCTTTTATATCTAGTACTGTGTACACTTTTGAATCAGTGACAAAGCACTGAGAAGTGTATATGGGTTAGGCACCGTGGGATGGATGTCCATTACCTGCTTATTTACAACATAAATCTTGTGTTGGGCGATGGTCATTTGTAAGGGGTTTCTTAACAGGCAAAGGAGGGGTATTCCAAGCAGACTGGCAAGGGATCAAAATACCCACCTGAAGGAGGCATCTAATATGTGGAATTATGCCCTTCTTTACCTCTGTGGGGTATTGCTTTACTTTTATGGGTTCTACCACAGGCTTAAGTTCTACTAAGACGGGAGGCTGATGAAGGGGTAATCCTATTCCTCCTGTCTCTGCCCATGCCAACGGGTAAGAGTGGAGGCAGTCGTTTATGTCAGTTGGGGCCCCATGCGGTGTTTGGTGAAGCGCGTACTCATCCTCTAACTGAACAGTCAGAACTTGTATTAGCTGCCCTTGCCCATCTGTAACCTGGGGGCCATCCTGCTTGAAAGATATCTGAACCCTGATTTTGGTTAATAAATCTCTCCCAAGTAAGAGGTGTGGGCAGTCTGGGATAACTATAAATGCATGGGATACCCAGCCCGTGCCCAGGTCTATAGTTCTTCGGGTAGTCCATGAGTATTGCTTCATCCCAGTTGCCCCTTGGACCCAAGATTTTCTTCTATCTAATTTACCTTGATCTCTTAAAAGCACCAAATGCTGGGTGCCAGTGTCCACAAGGAAATCAATCATTGTCCCCTCCACTTTGGGTTACCCTGGGTTCAGGGAGCAGTGCTGAACCCTGACCTCTGTAATCACTGAATTCCCCCATTTCCAAAATATGGGATTCATCATGGGGGTGGGGTGGGCTTGTTGGCTCTCCGTTTGGGACATTCTCTGGCCCAGTGCCCCAACTCCTTGCAGTAGGCGCATTGGTCCCTCTGTAAGTATCGGTGTCCCCCATTCCAGGGTTTCTCCTCACCTTCAGCAGTTAGTCACTTCAGTCGAGCCTGCCAATCTTTTGGCTCAGTGGCTGTGACAGCCAGCAGGATTTTAGCCAGATCTTGAGTTTGTTTAGTCCATGCGTGGGTGTTCCTCTGGTGTCTGTCTGTTATTATAAACCTTCTCGACCACTGCAAGCAAATCCTGTAAAGTTTTCTCAGCCAACCTATCTACTTATCAGGGGCAGATTGGGTTAACAAAAGCCATGATAACCGCAGCCTTGCTGCTGTCTTTCTCAGGATCCATGGGAGTATAAGTACGGAATGCTTCCATGATCCTTTTTAGGAAGGCAGCGGGAGACTCATTCTTTTCCTGCTGCATGTTCCCTACCTTAGCCAAATTGGTTGGCTTACGGGCCGCTTTCTGGAGACCCCTCATTAGAGTCTGGCGGTAGACTCGGAGACTCGTCTGATCATCCCCTGTATGGAAATCCCAATCAGGGCGGGTAAGGTGGAAAGACAGCGTTAATCTCAGCAGGGTTAGTAGTCACAGCTCCATTTGCACCCTCAACTGACTTCCGAGCCGCCAACAAAATTCTCTCCCTCTCTTCCGTAGTGAAGAGCACCTGTAAAAACTGCTGACAATCATCCCAGATAGGCTGATGAGTAAAGAGAACAGAATCTAAGAGATTAACTAAGACACTAGGCTTTTCAGAGAATGTAGGGTTTTGCATTTTCCAGTTATACAGATCACTTGTGGCAAAGGGCTAATAATAAAGATCTTGCGCCCCATGTGCATCTGAGGAGCTTGCAGCCCTCAGAGGAAGGATGGTTGAGTCAGCATTCACCTCTCGCTGGGCCCGCTGCCTTGTGTATGGCAGACTCCCAGAGCTGGGTCTGGCTGCAGTCTCGACTTCGGCAGCAGGCTCCCCAGCCGCCGCCTCTCCAGGAGATGGAGAGGTGGCCTGGGGAGGGGCAGGAGGATGATACAGAGGAAGACAAAAGAAATTCTGGTCCATACTGTCCTGTAATACAGGGTAAAGTGGTGCAGAGGGTTTGGGTTTGGTTGGTTTGGTGGATTTCCCAGTGAGGGGCTTCTTGCGCACTGCAAGAACCATTGCACTGTTGCAGACATCATCTGCTGGAGGCAAAAGAGCCTTTAGCCAAGGAGGGGGATCCTCCACCAGGTCCATCCAGATGGTAATGTACGGAACCTGGTCTGGGTGACCGGTCTGTGGATGGTCAACAATGTCCTTAACCTGGAAAATAATGGGAAGGTGAAAGGTTCCCTCAGGAGGCCAGCTGACGTTGAAAGTTGGCTACTCACTGCTGCAAAAAGTGATAAGTTTAGCTCTCTTCACATAAGTCCTAAGTCCTGCACTCTGGACTTGAAATCTGAAAAATGGTCAAGGAAAAAGGAAAGAGGGGTTGTTTGAGCTTGTCCCATGTTACAATCGAAGTCAGAGTTGCCCCATCAGAGCCAACCACAGCCACACAAAGACACCGAGGACACACACAGCACACAAAAGGACTAACCAGAGAGACGGTCCACGGAAACAAAACCGAAAGTAATCTGATGGTCTTGGACCGTGCTGCAGGAGTGACCCACGAAACGGCCTGGGCACAAGAATCACTTCTTCCACACCACACCCTGGTGAGTCCATGTCCCAGTTTGGTGGGATAACCTTTACAACATACACTGAGTTTTGCACCTCAGAAGAATCCGGGATGTCTCCACGGCTCTCCTGGCTGGCAGTCTCCAGCGTGTCCACCTTGACTTTATGCTGACCACATCATGCACAGTCCTCCAATCCCCAAAAGTGAACATAGACAAGAAAAACACTTACCACTTATCGGCTCTTCGGGTCGGGGTTCTTGGCGGGGGGGGTCTTGTGGGATCCCGGACAAGCCCCCAGATGTTATGCCCAGATCATGAAGTCCCCAAAGACCACCAGGGAGCCGATTCCAATGTGAAAGCAAAAGAGCCATTTTATTGCAAGCTTGAGCTTGGGCCCCCCAGGACTCCGCTACAATGGATCCAAGCCAGAAGCCCCGAGCTCTGTAGCAGGGGTATTTTATAGTGTAGCACAGCAAAGTGGGTGTATACAATTTAAACAAAGGGACTGCTTCTGGATTGGCTGCCACTGGTCCTGCCATATGGCCCACTCCAGAAGGCAGTTTCCAACTGGAGGCCAATGACTCAAGATGGAAAACCGGCAACTCATGGTGACTCATCAGTTTTGAACAAAATGGCTGACAAAATGGCTGAACCCTTAAAATGGCATCGGTCTGGTTCTCTCACCCACCACCTCCAGCATATGGGGCTGGCACTCTACTCCTTTGAGCCACAGGAGCCGCCCTATTGTCAGTATTTCATACACTGGGTCTTCAGCTCGCTCTCTCTTTTTTCCCTCATGCATTACTTACCTTTTAGCTAAATTGCAGAGGGTCCAAGTTTCATTCATCTCCCTCATGGAGAGGGGATTCCCTTCCTCTCCATCTAGCATCCTTAAAGTCCTATGAATGGTTTTTCCTATTTCAAGCTCATAGCTGACTTCAGGAGGGCACACTGATTACAGGTTAGAGCCAGCTTTGTTATCAAGTTAAAAATTGATTAATTTTAATAAAGATCATTTATGGTATTTTCTTGGTTCCATCATTTACTTTGTCTAAGGAAATGGAAATCAACATGTAAAACTTTTTTTTTATTAAGAGGAAGAACTACTTTATTCAGTAATGATTTTGTTTTGCCATATTATATGGGTTACCAATCTCATATCATTCTGTCTGTATTAATCTCATATCATTATGACAGGAAATATAAAAAGTAGGCACTCATTTTGTTATTTTACAAAAGAGAAATTTAAACTTCAGAGAAGTGGATTAATACAAACACACAGCAAGTATAGGTTAGATCTGAAACTACAATACAGGTTTCCTTATTCCTACAGAAATATCTTTCTTTTTTTTTTTTTTACAGGGTACTTACTTCTTTTTTTTTTTTATTAAATCATAACTGTATACATTGAAATGATCATGGGGCATCATAGATTCGCTTCATAAACCATTTGACACATTTTTATCACAGTGGTTAACATAGCCTTTCCGGCATTATCTCAGTTACTGTGCCAAAATATTTACATTCTACATTTACCAAGTTTCGCAAATACCCCTGTAATATGCACCACAGGTGTGATCCCACCGATCCCCCTCCCTCTACCCACCCCCACCTTTCCCACTTCCCCCTATTGTTAAGTTGTAGCTGAGTTATAGCTTTCATGTGATATCTTTCTTCTCAATGTTATCCCCAAAACATATTACCAGATGATGGAACCTTCTGAAATAGGAATTGACAATACCTGGTCCATGCTCCCTTTCTCCTGCCCACATGACAGACATTATGAAGTTGTGGAGACCTTCCCATCAAATTTAATTGCAGCCTTGGAATCCTTCTTAGTGTATTGAACAGTAAATTCCATTGAACAGTAATAAGAATATGCACACCTAAATCACATTTTTTTTTGCTGCCCTGGTTTGCATGTTCCTGAGGAGATAGTGCAAGCATTAAGCTGAAAATTAGAAAACCTAAATTTCCTACCCACAAATTGCTACCATGAACTGACTTTGGGAAAGTTGCTCACTTGTCCCTCGTGATCCAGTTTCCCCATTTGTAAAAGGAAAGCTAATGTAAAACTTTTTAATTGAAGCTTTATTAAGGTGCCACAGATGGAAGATGACAGAGAGCAGAAGCATGAGACTAGGGGTGTTGATCTAGAGTGAGCATGCGCCATAACCCCTCTAACGCCCAAGGACAAGAAAGAAAACATGGCCAACGTTCCCAGTGGCTCCTGTGACGAACGCCATCTTCCCCCTCAAAGGTAACCACCATAGATCTGCTTTATTTTTATTGAACTTTATATAAGTGGAATTATATGGTAGGTCCTCTTTCTTTAAAAATTATTTGATTATGGTAAGACAATTTAACACAGTGAGGTGTTCTTTTGTATGGCTGCATTCTCTCAAGGTTACATTCGTGAGCCATGTCTGTAGTATCCGGTGCCCTCACTGGGTATTTTCCTTTTCCTCATTGCATCAATAATATGCTACCATTGACCCATTTCCCCCTTTGTGAACGTTTGGGTTGTGTAGAGTCTTAGGCTCATATCAGAGAGTGCTATTGTAACATTTCTTGTGCACATCTTTGGTACATGTGTATACACCATTTTGTTTAGTTTATATATAGATTAAAGGGGAAATTATTAAATGTAATAAATAATGCCAAAAAGTTTTCCAAAGATATTGTATCAGTTTTTGCTCCCACCAGCAGTGGGTGAAGGTTATACGTGGGTTATGATGAAATTTTGAGACAGGTTGTGTTATTGTCCATTATTTTACTTTCCAGAAACACAGTTGACAGCATCCTTTCTGATTCACTTGTGTGAGTTTCAACTCGCTCAGCTTATGGGTGTTGCTGGAAGGGCTTCATTTGTTTCCATCCATGGGGATTTTATGTTTCTTGATTTTTATGTTTCTCCAAACTTTTGTAATTTGTCACCTCGCTGTACTTCATCCTTGATTTCACATCCTTCACTTGATGTTCTTAGTCTTTTTGGTTTTGGTCATTCTGGGGATGTGCAGTAGAGTCGTTGTAGTTTTAGTTCAATCTCAAGGATTTTTAGTAAGTTGAGCATCATCTTCATGTATATTGGACATTTGGATATTGTCTTTTGTGAGTCATTTTATTAAGTCTTCTCATTTTTCTGTTGGATTATTCATCATTTCTTATTGATTTGCAGGAGATATTTATATATTTGGGATATATCTTTTTGGTTGTATGTGTTGCAAATATATACAACCTGAGCTTAACTTTTCACCTTCTTTATGGCATCTTTGGGGGACAGAAGATTATAATTTTAATCTAGTCTGATTTACTAATATTTTCCTTTATGATTAGTGATTTTGGTATCCTATTTAAGAGGTTTTGCTTTCCTCAAGGCTATGATATGAGCTTTGTTGTTTTACCATTCAAAATTAGATCTACAATTCACATGGTATTGATTTTTTTTATATAGTGTGAGGTTGGGATCAAATCTGATTTTTCTCTGTGATATTTATTTAACCCTGCACCATTAATGGGGAGGACCTCCTTTCCATAATTCTTCAGTGATATTTTTGTCATAAATTAAGTACCCACTTTTTTTTTTTTTTTGAGGCAGAGTCTGACTATGTCACCCTCAGTAGAGTGCCGTGACGTCGCAGCCTACAGCAATCTCAAACTCTTGGGCTTAAGCGTTTCTCTTGCCTCAGCCTCCCAAGTAGCTGGGACTACAGGTGCCTGCCACAATGCCTGGCTATCTTCTTTTTCTTTTTTTTTTATTGTAGTTGTCATTGTTGTTTATCAGGCCCAAACTGGGCTCGAACCTGCCAGCCCTGGTGTATGTGGCTGGTGCCGTAACCACTGAGCCATGGGTACCAAGCCGACTACCCATTTACTGATAAAATGATCATATGACTTATTTCCTTTATTCTGTTAGTGTGAAAAAATATTGAATGGGTTTTTAAATGTTAAGCCAATCTTGTATTTCTGGATTAAATCCAATTAAAAAAATTTTTTAGATTAATATGAAGGTACAATTAGGTTACATTGTTTGTGTTTGCTAAGTGGATTCCAAGTTGTAGTTATGCCCTTCACTCAGAAAGTGTGCCATGTACCCTTACATTGTGCGTGTAAGTTGAGAGCACACCATTCCACTCCCTTCCCCTCCTACTTCCTCCTCCCTTTTCCCCTCCACTTGAGTTTAATTGTGTTTTTCTCTTGTATAGACATGTATTTGTTTGTCTACACGTTTCATATTAGTATTAAGTGCATTGGAGACTTGCCTTTCCATTCTTGATATACTTTACTAAGTAGAATGTTCTCCAACTCCATCTAGGCTAATACAAAAGATGTAAAGTCTCCATTTTTTTTTTTTTTTGGTTTTTGGCCAGGGCTAGGTTTGAACCCGCCACCTCCAGCATATGGGACCGGCGCCCTACTCCTTGAGCCACAGGCGCTGCCCAAGTCTCCATTTTTTTATGGCTGAAGAGTATACTATTTCATGGTATACATATACCACAGTTTATTTATGTGTAGATAAGTACTCGGGTTGATTTCATATCTTGGCGATTGTGATGTGAGCTGTGATAAACATTCTAGTGCACATGTCTTTATGGTAAAATGATTTTTTTTTTTTTCTTCTGGGTAGATATCTAGTAATCGGATTTTGGAATCAGGTGGAAAGTCTATGTCACCCCCAGTAGAGTGCTATGATGTCACAGCTCACAGCAACCTCAAACCTTAGGCTTAAGCATTTCTTTCGCCTCAGCCTCTCAAGTAGCTGGGACTACAGGCGCCTACCACAATGAGGATTCTCCATACTTTTTTCCAAAGAGGCTATATTCGTTGGCAATCCCACCAACAGTGGGTAAGTGTCCCCTTTTCTCCATACCCTTGCCAGCATATGCAGCTTTGAGTCTTTGTGATGTGGGCTATTCTCACTGGGGTTAGGTGATATCTCAAGGTGGTTTTGATTTGCGTTTCTCTCATGATTAGGGATGATGAATACTTTTTCATAAATTTCTTGGCCATCATCTGTCTTCTTCAGAGAAGGTTCTGTTCAGATAAGGTTCTGTTCATGTCTCTCACCTGGTGATAAATGGATTGTTTGCTCTTTTTTGTTGTTGTTGTTTTTGCTTAATTTGAGTCCTCTGTAGATGCTGGGGTTATCAACCCTTCATTGGATTCCTAACATGCAAATATCTTTTCTCATTCTGAAAGTTGTCCGTTTGCTTCAATTGTTGTGTCCTTAGAGGTGAAAAGCTTTTTAGCTTAATTAATCTCATTTATTTATTTTTGTCGTTGTTGCATTTGCCAATGAAGTCTTCTGTATAAAATCTTTTTTCAGGCCTATATCATCAAGAGTTTTCCCCACACTTTCTTCTAGGATGTTTATTGTTTCATGTCTTAGATTTAAATCACTTATCCATCACGAGTAAATTTTTGTAAGTAGTAAGAAATGTGGATCCAGTTTCAGTCTCTTATATGTGGTTATCCAGTTCTCCCAGTACTGTTTGTTGAATAGGGATTCTTTTTCCCAGTGTTTGCTTTCGTTTGATTGATTTATCAAAGATGAGGTGCCTTTATGAGGCTTGTTTCATCTCTAGGTTTTCTATTCTGTTCCAGAGATTGATGTCTCTATCTTTGTGCTAATACCATGCTGTTTTGATCACTGTGGACTTGTAGTATAACCTGAAGTCTATAAAGTGATGCCTCCAGATTTTTTTTTATTGCTAAGAATTGCCTTGGTTATATGGGGGATTAAAACCACTTGGCTGTGATATATTATATATTTTATACATTGCTGTATTTTGGTCATATTTTAAAAAACATTTTTATAGCAATGTTTATGAATGAAATTGACCTGTAACTTTGTTTTATTGTAATGTGTTTGTCAAGTGTGTTATCAAGGTTCAGCTGACTCATAAAATGCGTTTAGAATTATACATTCTTTTAAAAATGAAAACATAAAAGAGTCCAAACTAACCTAATAGTAAAATATATATGTAGTTTTTCCCGAGTAAGTACTCACCATGATTTCTTTCCTTCTAGAATGTATTTTCTATGTATTTTAACTTAGACTTATACCAAGAAGCTGGTTTCATGTGAGCTCTGATGGGAAAGTAAACCGAAGTTAGACTGTCTTCTAGGAGTTTCCATGTGGCACTCAGCAGTATGCTTATGTGCCCAAAGCTGAAATTTGTTACTGCATCTGAATCCCAGGACCTGTGATCAAGGCCCATCAGATGAGAAGCCTTTTTGGACATATGAAAATCATTCAGATAAAACACCTGATCCCCGTCAGAATTCAAAGGCAACTTTATCTGTGACTTTTGAACCCTCAGTCACTGTTCCACAAACTTTGTGGTTTTTATTTTTAAATTCTCCTGTAGTACTGTATGTCTTTTTCCTTACCTTGTCTCACTTATCCTGCTTACAGTGTTGTCCCAGTTCAAGGCCTTACCACCTCTTGCTGGGGCTATGCCATCTGTGGGATACCTGGTCGCCATTCCCTCTTCTTCTCAGTCCTGCAAGTGTTTGCTGTGGAATGGACAGATGACCAGGTTAGTCCTTTATGCCAAGTCATGTGCAGGCTCTGCATTGCTCTGCAATACGAAGTCCAGGTCACCGTGGGGGCCTAAATTCTTTCATGATCTGGCATCTTAGTGCATTCAGGTCCCCTAACAAAATACCTTACACTGGATAACTTATGAACAATAGAAATATATTGCTTACAGTTCTGGAGGCTGGGAAGTCCGAGAACCTGATGCTGACAGATTCAGTGTCTACTAGGAGATCCAAAGACGCTGCCTTGTTGCTGTATCCTCGCATGATGGAAGGTGCAAGGGAGCTTGCTCAGGCCTCTTTTACAAGGATATTGATCATGTTTATGAGGGTGTAGCCCTCAGGATTGAATCATTTCCTCAGAGCCCTGACTCCTAGTATTACTGCGTGGAGTATTTGGTTCTAACACATGAGTATTGGAGGGACATCAGCATTCAGACCACAGCACTGAGTTTGCTCTTACCTCTCCGGTCTGCTTTTTTGTTTCTCTTTAGTCTGGCTTTATACTCCCACAGCTCAGTCGGCTTGGTAGATATAACTGTGTGTACCCTGGGGTCCTTTCTGCCCCCACTTTTGCCTATGCTTACCTTTTCCGCTGGAATAGACCATCCATATTCTTCTCCTGGATAATCCATGCCTTAACAATCCACTAAAACTGGATAACCTTGTCCCCACCCAGATGTGGCTGCCTGGACATGGGCAGTGCTTTCTGTCCATGAAGCTGTCTGTCTGATTAGTCTGTGAACTCTTTGCAGGCCGGGTCTGTATCTTAGTCAACTTTGTACACTTATAACTTTCTGTGTGCTGGTAGGTAACAGGTGCTCGATAGACAATGATAGATCCAAATAGAGAAAACGACAATGGTTGACCATTTTGAACTTTATTTCAGCTCTTTTAGGAAGCCTGAGATGAAATAAAAAGGCCAAAATGCCACGACCAGAGGGGAGGCAGGAAGCAAGGCCTCAGGGAAATCTGTAGATACAATCTCTTCCTGTATAACTGAGTTCAGTCCGGCTGATTAAAATCCTCTTACGGTGGAATTCGCTTTTTATAGTATGGATTAGCAACAAGGATTTTCTTGTGAAGATAGATTTTTTTTTCCCCAGAGAAACAAATTTGAGCAATTTAAGTATTAAAAAAAAAAAAATCCTGCTTAAAAGGCAGATTGACCAAAATCCTCCCCCTTTCTCTTCTTAATAAAAGAGTTTGCACAGACAGTCTTTAGGAAATTGTGTGAGAGATTCACAAGGATCATTAAAGTCTCCAGTAGACATCATTCACTTTCACGTTGTAGAATTGGCTACACCCTCCAAATGGTGTCACGTGAAAATGGACTTTCTGGGGGCTCTTCTATATGAATGGGTCCCTGCTGCACAGTGATGCCATTCATTTTATTTGGCCCATGTATTGCAAGTACATTCTAAATTTGGCCTTAATTATTTTTCCTTTCACAAAAATATTTTGTGGGATCTTTTTGAACCCTGACTACTTCCTTCTTGCCCCTTAAAACAGAAGCCAGGAGTGTTATTTTTGTTCTCTTCTAATTAAAATAATTGCTTGGTTCCTTTTAACTAGATTCATGCAGTTATTAGGCTAATATGTGGATGGGTGCCATGCAGTGCTTGAGAAACAAAATGAAAAGTGATCATGAAGCTTCACATGAAAAAGATTCCGTGGTGCCAAGGAGCATTAGTTTCTTTCAGCCAGCATTTTATAAGGGCCTTTCGTAAACCTGGCCCCCATACCATTACTGAAAGACTGCTAAGTGAAAGAATAGTTCTGTTTTCTTTATTAAGGTGTACAGCAAGCTCAGTACAATTTGAAGTGGGGCACTTGATATGCCATGTACGGCACAAAGGCCGCAGGTCTGGTTTTAATGTCTGCCCTGCTTTGTCTTTCAGAATAACTGCCATTGAAGAGAAAATGCTCCATGTCCCCTCTGTTGCTCAGTGTTTATCAAAGGACAGCGGAGGAAGAGAGACAAATGCCTGAATATGTGTGTTAAGTGAGAGTTGTCAGGACCCTGCCTCTGGAAGGAAGTGCTGGAATGGTGCCTTTGACAAGACAGTCCTCAGAGTGGATGTAGTCTGAGGGTCGGCCAGCAAGCCCCAGCCGACTAAATCTGACCTGTTACCTGTTTTTGTAAATAAAGTTTTATTGGAGTGCAGACAATTATGTATGGTCTCCAGCAGGTTCTGTGCTGTGACACTGGTAGTGTGACAAAGACCGTATGGCCCACGAGACTTAAACTATTTATTATCTGGCTCTTGACAAGAGTTTGCTGATTCCTGATGTTCTCTGTCCAGTTCATCGTATGTTTAGTAAATACCTATGTCATGCCAAGATATAAATTTGTAGGTGTTTTTATAGCAGCACTCCTTGTAAAGAATGCTCAGAGCCTTTGTTGATGTGCTACTTTTATGAGTGTTCAAAGTAGGCCTATGGGAGGCATGAAACAGGAAGGATTCAGGAAAAGCAGTCAGAGAAAAGGATCTATCCTTATTGTCTTGGTGGCAGTTCATTGACTGCCTGCTGCCTGGAGAAGAAGATATGAACATGGGTGGAACTTCCGGCTTAGCGTGCACCTTCATTAACTCCATCAAGACATGATGGTTGACATTATGAACTTCCATTTCTAGAACAAAAAATGGGCACCCTTTGCTACCAGTTGATGGCTTGAAGGATCAAGTGAGAGAATGTGAATCCCAATGTTTTCTAAGCCACAAGGCACTGTGTTTGGGGGACAGATGTTACCTGTAAAAACATTAGAAGAAATATTATTATCCTATTTGCTATGAGAGAAAATGAGATGTAGATAGCATGTACAAGGTCAAATAATAAGAAGTAGAAGGACTGAGAGCTGAGCCTCCTAGTTGTAATTCTGTGCTCTTTACAGTAGACCCTGAGCTTCTTTATGGGTCTCTCCATAGTTTCAGAAATGCTCAGTCCTTTCATTCATTGGTGGATTCATTCACAATGCAACATTATTTAAGAGTTTAGTATGAGCTGGAAAAAGAGCTGAATTTTCCCCAGGAGCGGGTTGGCTATATAAAGATGAGTTAGAATTCTCTTCAAATAATTTTGTTCCTGGAATTTTGTGGCTGGAATCTTTCAAAAGTAAATAGAGTCTACTCCAGATTTTCCCTGTGCTGCCCAAAGAGTAGACTTGGAGTAGAGAAAGAGAGAACAGGTGAGTGGGGAGAGGGAGAGCAATGCTGTCATTCTATAAAATGTTGCAGAACGTTTATGTTGTGTGTATGTGCATATACATAGATGCAAGCAAAGACAAAGAGAAATACTAAAATGTTAATAGCAGGTTGTGCTAGAAGCTAAAAGATGATCTACGTTAGGGAGACTTGAAAATTAAGATATTGTACATAACGTCCAAGGGAATCTATACCAGAGGAATTATCAAATATAAATTGTCTGGCTAAATGGTGCTTATATTATATAGGGGTTTGCCAGATGCAGACTTATTTTACCATGCTGTTACACACAATTATTAATTCATATTATATTTATTCAATGAGATGTCTTGTGATTTTTTTTTTAGATGATGATGATCAAATGTACCTGGAGGAAGCTGCTTTCACCAAAATGTTGAATTTGCCTTATCACGGTAAGAGAAGTGAAGTTCTTGAAAGTTTCTGTTTTTGTTGTCTGCCCCTTTAACAGGGACATTTGCCAATATTTTCCTCATATTCAATGTTACTGACTACTTGGTCTCTCTAGATTTATCTGTGAACCTAAGAGTCATAAGATTCTCTGAAACAAAGATGCCAGTGAAGTTGCCTGATGAAAAAGCCAAGCTTCTATTATCTTCCATTGGACAGTTGTCACCTGCAAAGACCTCTGAGAGGTACAGTAGAAAGTTATGCACTATTCCACCTGTTTCCCCCCCAAAAAGGCAGTCACAGCCCTACTGATTGAATCTGGAGGTGATGATATCTAATCCAGCCATTCATCTGTGACAGGTGTGTCACTTCTCAGATATCCCTGGGGCCCAGGACACTGCTGTTTTAAGAAATGTAATTTGTTTCAGCACTCAAAAGGCATATTCCTAGCAGGACCTAGTACAGCTACAGATAACATGTCCTTCTCATCTGTTAGGAGTTTGTAAACATTAACTACATTTATTTAACTTTCTTTTCAGTGAATTTTCTTGCACTTGCTGTGGAACACTCTTCTTTTTCTATTCATTTCATGAGTCTTCTACTGAAACATTATCACCATATTGGAAATGTTTTGTAGAGGAGGAATGCATCTTAAAACACAGTGGAACATCCCACTGCAATAGTGGCCTTCATTCCCTCAGTGTGGAAGCCTATTTTTTAATGATTGAACGATACTCTGGAAGAAAGTTAAACATCTTTGAAGACTGTAGAAACTGTTACTGTATTGCTATTAATACTGTTACCACCATTACTCTGGGCACTGTCCTTAGTGGTTTACACATGGCTACTTAGGGTTCCCCAAGAAAGTAGAGCTTGAGGAAGAACTCATGTGCTGCTTCTTTAGTGGCGAGTTCAAGCTCGGAGTTGTAGAAGTTTGAGAGAAGGACAGTGTGGCTGAAATGAAAGGAGCAAATATGAGGGTGTGTTACTGATACAGCCACAGGCTGGCATGAAGTGTAACTGATTTTTCAGTCATCTGGGACTCTGGGAGGCAACATACCGGCCCCCAACGAAATGTTCACATCCCGATTGCTGGAATCTGTGACTGTTACCTTCTATGGCAAAGACTTTGCTCATGTCGTTAAGGATCTTGAGATGTGAGGTTACCCTGGATTTTCTGGAAGAATGTTAAATCCCATCACAAGTCTCCATATTGGAGGCAAAGACAGATTGGACACATAGAAGAGGTAAGGGCAGTGTGACTCAGGAGACAGAGATAGGAGTGATGTGGTCACAAGCCATGGAATGTCACAGCCACCAGGAGCTGAAAGAGGCTAGGAGGAATTCTCCCCCAGACTCCCTGAAGGGAGCACAGCCCCCACCAGCACCTTGATGTGAGCCCAGTGGCTTCCAGAATCATGAGATAATAAATTTTTGTTGTTTTAACCCATGAAGTAGGTGGTGATTTGTTACAGCAGCAATAGGAAACAGATACTGAGACCATCCTTCTAAAGCACAAGCTACGAAGTCTCAGGACAGACTGATTGGCTGGAGGGAGAGGGAGGAAGGGGAAAGAATTCATTTACGGTGACAGCCTCTGATTGGTAAATGGTTTTCCATTTACCAGTGGTCATCCTTCTGCTCACCTCTGGGTTGAGCATGATTGTATGCTGAGTTTCTCTGGGATGTCCCATGCGCTAGGGGGAACAGAGAAACTTCAGGGTGGAGAGGCCCATTGGATTTTGACCTGTGATGTCAGTTGCGAGGCAGGTGGGGTGAACAAATGGCCCATGGCTCCAAGCAGGTAGTGTAGATGGAGGGTCTGAAAGAATGATCTCCTTCATCTGCACCATAACCCACAATGCCACAAGGATGTAACATCTCCAATCAGTGCTCGGCCTCCAGTCTCCAGTCCTGCTAGCTTGTGGCACTTCATTGTCCAGTTCAGTAACTGGAGTCTCTCTTCCTTTACTGGAGTCAAAACCTGTCTTCTTGTAGCCCTTGGTGATTGGCTGAAGGCTTGATGCACATAAAATAACGATCCTCTCTCCATATATTCAAAGATAATTTTTATCCTTCCCCCCAGCCCCCAATCAGGTGAAACACGCTCTGTATCTTCAATGTAGCTTTATGGAGGAATTTTCTTTTTGAGGCCTGTAGTGGCTCATGGAATGCACCTGAACTTTAGGTATGGACTGCTCAAGTACACAGGACTTAGGCTTCACTTATGTAGCCAGAGATCCATTTTATTTGATTGTTTGCAAGCACATCATTTTTACATAGGGCAGCTGTTTTTTTTTTTTTTTTTAAGAGACAGAGTCTTCACTTTGGCAACCTCCAGCTTTTGGGCTTAGGAGATTCTCTTGCCTCAACCTCCTGAGCAGCTGGGACCACAGGCGCCGCCACAATGAGCAAGCACATCATTTTTAGTTGTACTACACTTAGTGTTGATTAAAAAGCTCTCTCCTTACCTGTGACTATATGAAGAGCCCAAAAGGCTCAATCTATTTGCAAATGGCACCATTTCAGATAAGAGATCAAAATGCCACCATACATCAGGGCAAACACATACCCACAGTTTTATGCTGCATTGAGGTCAGTAGGTGATTCTGGCAGGTTGGTACCAGTCAGCCACGCCAGGTTAGGGACTGTTCTCAGCCAACCCATGCTACTGCTAACCCCCCATCCTCACTCCCAACAATCCCCCCTCCCCAACTCTGGAGCACCTCTGGATCTGGAATATTACCCCTCATGTATCTAGCAGCCAGCATGGCTTTGGATTCCATTCCTGGTCCAGTCCAAGTCCCCACTGTCTTATATGAGACGAGCTATTCCAACAGACTGGAAAAGCCCATGTGGGCAAGAACTGTGTGTACATCCGCCACCTCCCATCTTCACAGCAACCCTGCAAGGTGGGTGTACCATCTTCATTTTACAAATAAGGAAACTGGGGCTTAGTTTAAAGGAATTTCCCTAGGGACATAGAGTAGCTGACCTCGGTTTCATACTCAGCAGGTGAAATTTTGTTTCACCAGATGGTAGCCAAAAGGGATGTGAAGGGAGGGGTCCTCAGATCTTGGTAGGTGGCCTGATGCTGGAGCTGGCCTCTCTGAGCCCCTACAGGAGCTGGGGGCACACCATTGGTACTGGATGGCTGACTCGCTATGGTCCTCCCTCGGCAACTTGGCCTTCTGGAGTCATGCATGTTAGGGGAGCCTCAGGCTCTGCATTCTGCCCCAGCTCTGCCAGTCCCAAATGTGGGAGCTTCATTGGCTCAACATCTATTTACCAAGGACGTTTTCGTCTCTTTGGCCAAGCTGGGGTTGGGCTAGAGAAGCAGAGGCCCTTGGTGTAGGTTATGCAGCCCCGAGGGAGTGGCAGGGCTACTAGAGCCAGGTCTCCACATCTTGTTCTCAGAGTGTGAGGCGTCGGGTGGATTCAAAGCAGCATGTGAGCGTCCCCTGGACTGTCAACCCAGACTGAGGTGTTCCTGAATCCGTGAAGAGGGATGATCCTGAACGGAGCATTACCCGGCTCTGTGCCCCTCAGTGTTTCTTTTCACCTTCACCTCATTCAAGGCCCTGCTTAGCACCCACTTGCTGTTTCAGGGGAGGCCAGTGACAGTGGAAGATGACCTTCCTGGTCGTGATAGATTCTTTAGATTGTCCCCTTGATTCTTTCTTCGGTCTCCTTCTGACTGGCATTTACTTGCTGTGGAGGCTGGAAAGCTAAAATCTCCCCTTCTAGACTCCCCTACAAACTGGGCTGTCAGATGCCTCCAGTGCTGCCCCTTGAGACCCAGGCCACATTTTGCTGCGGCTGCTTCTGCAGTTCTGGTCCTCCTTGCCCAGGAGGCTTACAGCACTCGGGGCACCGCTGCTGTTGCAGAACAGAGACCTGGGTGTAAGAGAGAAAGAGCCTGGCTCCCTCCTCTCTCTCTCTCTCTCCCCATCTCTCCCTGCCCCCCTTTCCTCTATCTCCCTTTTCTCCCTTCTCTCTTCTTTTCTCTCCTCCTTGGTGCTGCTCTGTAGCATCCTTCCCTCACCAGTAAAAACCTTTCCTACAAAAAAAAAAGAAAGAAAGAAAGAAAGAAAGAGCCTGGTTCCTTGATTGCACCTGCAAGCACTGCACCAGATGTTTTTGTGATGTCCCATAATGAATGTCTATTGGTCAAGCCTCTGTTGTCAGCTTTTTGTTATATTCATCTTCATACAAGCCTTACCCAATTATTTGTTTTGTTTTTCAACAGCCCCAGCCCTAAGGGGAACAGAAAGGTGGGAGGGCCCAGCGGGAGACGTGGGAGAACACTCAGGAGCAATAGGCAAGTCTGTGGGGAAGTCATTGGTTGTGGGGTGCAGGCTAGAGAGGAGTCCTGCCCCTGCCCTCCGGACACAGTCAAGGGACCAGGTAAGTGGAATAAGGGTGTGACCAGGGAGGTTTGGGTGAACTGATGTCTGAGGACCAGGTATAGGGAGGGACTCAGTGACATGTCAGAGGTTGCCTGAATGGACACATCACATCACTGACTTACGTCTCCCTGGTACCAAGACTTAGAACTAAAGAACCCCCAGATTTAGCCATGACCTAAGGGAAATTGAGACCCTGGGATTGAGTCTTTGCCACCCTTGAAGAATGAGGCTTCAACATAGAAATTAAATTAAAATGCAGCCAGTAGACTGTCTAATACACACCCTCATAAGAGAAAAACTCAGATCAATTCAAGGTAGGGGGCTGGGGAACGAGGGTGCAAAGAGAGGGGAGGAGGGGGATGGGTTGTTACCGTATGTGGTAAACCTCTTGGGGGCAGAACACAATTATAAGAGGGACTTTACCTAACAAACGCAATCAGTGTAACCTAATTCTTTGTACCCTCAATTAATCCCAAACGATAATAAAAAAAAATTAAAGAAAAGTAATTAAATTAAAAAATTATATTTGTTGTATACTAAAGTTGTGGACATAGATTCACACCAGGCACTATTAAGTTAGGTAGAGTATATTGAAATACTCTTGAAAGATTAAGATGGACAGGTTCACACTGGGGTACTGAGGGTCTGCTCGCCATCCCGGTGTGGAGCTGAGACCACTGGGGCTGCGTGGTGGGGGCCGAGCTGCTGGAGTTGGCAGTTTTGGGGTCTCAGGATTCCCTCTGCTCCTGACCCCTGTTTTCTCCAGCAGTCTAGGAAGCATGGGTCAGTCGCAGGGCTGGCTCCGCTCTGCAGGTGGATTCAGAGTGATGGTTCAGGAAGAGGGTCAGGGAGAGGCTGATTGTCCCTCTGTGGCACTCACGTAAAAGTTACTGAACACTGCTGAGCTGCAGGGGGAGCACTGGGCAAACCGGTTTTCATTTTAGAGAGGATTATAATTAAGCCAAATCATTGCCTGCCGCCTTTTCAGCCCATCACTCTTCCGATTTTCCATTCAATTAAATTCAGTTCCTCTGAGCAGCTATGTAGTTGTTACCTGGTGCTTGCAGAGCAGCCTGGCATTGCATCCCTCTCCAGCTCCTGGGAACCATGTGGTCCTGGGCGGGTCACTTCCTGTTTCTTTGCATGGTCTGTCACATGGGGGAATGCCAGGACCTACCTTACAGGGCTGTAGGAGGAGCAAAACCTTGGGATAGGACTGGCTCACAGCTGGCAGTCTCAGGCCACACAGAGCTCTGGCACCATCGAGGTCCTTCACGGAATAGCAGGCAGTCAACAGCACAAGGACAGTCCTTAATTTCGAGGCACTAATCTGACATGCAACAAGGACATGTTATAACTTTCTTTCCTGATGATCTTGTAATTGAGTAGCCTCCCCTTTTGCATTTGGTTTGAGAGAAGGCTGGTTGCTTTAATTCTCTCCCCCGACAGTTCCTGACCGTGTGGTTTCTCATCACTCATCCTCGCTCCACCCTAGAAGGGGCTTCCGAAGATTGGTGAGTTGTGCTGTAGGGCTGACCTCCCCATCAGGAAGTCAAGGAAAGTTGACATAAACTTTTGAAAATAAAATTCTAAATTGCATCGATTATTTCCTTTGCTCAGGTTGAGCCCTCCATGATGGTGACGATCACAGCAGTAGATGCTGCTCCAGCCCCACCCTCGGAAAGGAGTCTCCATGACAGTTGGTTTCACTCTGTTGCTCCGAAGAGATGTATTCTGATGATCGCCTTCCCTTCATTCATTATGCTACAATCATATTGCTAGGGGACAGAGATGAATGCTGTGTACTTATCTGATTAAACTGCCTGTTGTTTTAAATCTATTTTCACGGAGACTTTTTTCCTCTGGTAGACATTCAATGACACAACACATTAAAAATTATATCTGTATCAATGGTTTCCACCGTTGTATTTATGTGGTGCATGCATGTGTGTGTGTGTGTGCATGTGCTCTTTCATGCACTGCTCCCTGGTCTCTTGTTATGATCAATACATACCCGTATTCAATAATTATGAAGCAATTATGGCTCTTAAAAAAGCAAAGTTGTATATATGTTTTATTGACCAGTAAAAAAAAAAAAAGGCAGAGTTATGCCAAGCAGCAGATATAGAAATTACATGAAAATGAAAAAGTACAAGCTTTCCACCTTAAGGAAGGACTCTTCATTGTCATGGGCAATTCAGCAGGCCTCCCTTCCAGGCCATTTTCCTCATATTTCTGCTTTTGCTTTTTAGCTGGGCCTGGGGAATGGGACTACAAATGTCTCAGTCCTTGTCCGCTGCCATCGTTAGAACCTTCATTAATCTTTGAGTTCTTTGGCTCTACTTTGCCCAAAGAATAATGCCTCCCCCAGAATTACACAAAAATCAATGGCAAAGTTAATTGAAATCTGGATCTCTTAATATTTTTCTCTTTCTTAAGCAATTGCTTTGTTTCTGAAAAGTGAGGTTTAACGCAAAGGACAGCTTTAATTGAGGGTGAGTGAATTGATAAGAGAGAGAAAGGAGAGGTAGATAATTTTCCAAGTGACTGAAAGATAGTGTTTACATTTAGGATTTCATTTCCTTTCAAGTTTGACATCAGGGCTTAAGGAATGTTGAGTAGATGGGAAGAATGACCAGGGCATTTCCACAGTATAGCCTGATGCTCTCTTGTCTCTTAAAAGGGCTGAAAAGGCTTTGAAGGAGATGGACCTTGCCCCCTTCCTCTCCGAGAGTGTGAGAGAGCAAGAGTGAGAGAGAGACAGAAGAGGGAAAAAGCTGGAGAAAAAACTGGCCGCTGAAAAGGTGGGCAGCTTCTTGATTGAAATAACCCCATACCTGTTTTGGTGATTGAGGTATTCACATCATAGGTACATGGGCCTTTAATTTGCATTAATACTAACAATATGTTTTCCATTCAGAGAAGTTTATAGCATGCAAAGTAAACTATATTTCACTGCATTCTTATATTAACTTGCTGAGGCAACTAGGATATTTTTTTTTAATGTATACTTTGCAGAGGAAGAAACTGAGGCTCCCAACCAGTGATAAAGTGGGCGAAGTGGTGTGCACGGGTCTCTGGGCTTTCACGGGAAGAGAAAAGGGATTGAAAGGGATTAAAAGTCCTGGACTTTACCTTGGTAGGAGCTCCTGACAAGATGTGGGCAAGGCTCACCTTCTGCTAGGTGGGACCCACCCAGAGTCCCCAGAACCTAGTCTCCTGGCTAAGTGCCAGCCTGGCCCCCGGGTCTTGCAGTCCCAACTCTTGTTGGTATCTGCAGCTTCCAAAATATTCAGACAAAGGGCTCTGAAAGGCATCTGGTCAAGCTTTGCAAGAAGAGAAAACTTACCCTCTGATTCCCGAAGCCCTGAAGTCAGGGATTTGATTACGCTTATCATGATCTCAGCTTCCACCGCTCCAAATGTGATTAGTTTTGTAATTAGTTAATGTCATTACCTGTCATCAAATCCAGACAACGTTGGACTCTGAAACGTCCCGTGGCAGAAAAATTCCACAAACCTGACATCTTTCCACTATTGAACACAGTTTCTTTAATAATCCTGGCGACTGTCCCTCACTTTTAGACCACAGTTCCGAAAAGTTGGGAGAAGGATGTGTTTCTTGTATTTTTTTGAAAAGGCGATTTAAAATACTTCAGTCTCAAAACGTCTCTTCACTCCAAGCAAAGCATAAATATAATCTTTTCAGCAAATTTTGTGCCCCACTCTATTTTCCTTCTTACATATCTTGGCTATATTGCTTTGGGCAGAATGGCCAAAATAAGAACCGGTTTACCATAGGGAAACACTGTATTAAGGAGTATTGTTATGTTATAAAAAAATGCTGCTTGTCTCTTATTACTTAGTTTTTGTCGAATACTGGGCAAACGGTTTTCTTCTTTGCTCCTATTCAATCTCTCAATGCATAGTCTTCACATGCCTAGTGAGTGTGTGTGGGTACTCAGGACACAGCAGGGGCAAGACCAGCTCAGTTGCTGTCCTCTGAGAGCTTCTGTTCTAATGGGCTGAGGTAGAGGAAAGGAGATAAATATTTAAATTGAAGTGCACACGTGGCCTCGACATTTTTCCATTTGTTTCTGCAGACCACTTCTCTACTCTACTCCACCGTTTTCTAGGGAACCCCAGATGAGTTAGATGAGTCATTAAGATGACATCGGTGGCTTCCTGTCCTCAACATCCAGCTGGGTCAGGAGCTGGACACTGAAGAGCAGGGCAGTGAACTCAGGGTACCAAAGACTCACCCCTCCCTGAGGCCTGAGGGCGACACAATTGCCTCCTCATTGAGAAAAATCAACCCTCCCCAATGCCACCATTTAGAGTGGCCACTGCTCCCACCATTCTGGTTTGCTGACCCCTGACGATTCCTCTGTAAACTGATCCTTCATCAGTTTTTCCCCAATCAATTGTTTGATGGGCCATGTATTTCCTACGTGGACCCCTGGCTGCCACAGTAGGTTAGAGGTGATAAACGGTATGTACATCCTAGGCTCAGTGCCTGTAGCTCAGTGGGTAGGGTGCCAGCCACATACATTGGGGCTGGCAGGTTGGAACCTAGCCAGGGCCAGCTAAACAGTAATGACAACTACAACCAAAAAATAGCCGGGCGTTGTGGCGGGTGCCTGTAGTCCTAGCAACTGGGGAGGCTGAGGCAAGAGAATCGCTTAAGCCCAAGAGTTTGAGGTTGCTGTAAGCTATGATGCCATGGCACTCCACTGAGGGTGACAGAGTAAGACTCTGTCTCAAAAAAAAAGAACAAAAAGAAAAATGTACTTTCTTCCTTCTGCTCCCCAGTCCATCAGCACAATTGCCTGTTGTTACCTCCATGGTTTTGGACTAAATGTCATTTGGTGCAGGCTGAGTCACTTACTGGTGGATAAGCTGCCTGATTCATTGTTGGACGTCATAAAACAAGGGGACCTTTACTGCATGCTTGCTGAAGGCAGGGGCCATGTTCTGCTGATCCGTAGCCGGGTCAGCAGGCTTCTGCCACAATCTTCAGGACAGGGCTGTGCTCCCTAAGACCCACCACTTCCTGCCCTGCCTTCTGCCCTTGCCAGCCGAGTGGGCCCCTGTGCTTGGGGCCTGCTTGTATCTTCCCATTTCCCCACGTGCTTTTATTCTGCTGTGAGTAATCACCCAGCTCAAGTGTCCTCTTCTCTGAAGGTTTTGCTGGTTTCATCATTTCAAGTGTGTGTGTGTGTGTGTGTGTGTGTGTTGGGGCCGGGGGAAGGGGGGGAGGCTTTCCTCTTTAGCTCTGGGAGACCCACATTTGTATCTTGCCAAGCTGTCTCTGTTGACAGGTGCCTTTTTGTTTTCTAAAGAACTTTTGTAGATTCTTGGACTCTTTTGCCTGCTCAGTTCACATTGGCCTGAACTGTTGGGGTAAGCCAAACCAAGTATTTTCCTTGTCTGCATTTAAGCTTATTGCTTAGTCTTGGGAAGTGAATTTGGGCTCAGAGCTCTGCAGCTCATGGCATCTCCTCTTTTTGAAAATAGGTTCTAAAAATTCAGATGGTCTGGAGCATGCCCCATGCTTGGGGGTGGCGGATATACTTATCAGTTTCCTTCTGGAAGCTCCAGATGGATGCCATCCGGTCAGGGAGCTTTGCTCCTCTGCTCAAGTTTTTTAGGTTACTCCAAAACTTCCCCCCTAGAGACTTCAGTGTGTGTTAAGGCCACACTAGGATTTCCTGTGCAAAAAGCCCTTGAAATGTGAAATTCCCCACTTCTCTTGATGATAAAAGTGATGCAGAAGGAAAAAAAAATAACAGTTTCATTACCTGATGGTACTTATTAGTTGGCCCCCTTCAGAAGCAGAACTGAGAGGTTTCATGTGGATTTGGGTCATACTCAGGGGGATTTGTTGACATGCCACTGAGTGGACGCCATCCACGTGCACATTGTTTTCATCTGTGATAGATAAAATAAGGATAGTAGTCTTCACTTAAAAATGCACTTAGGATCATTTGCTATAAGTTTAAGTTGAAAACTCAATTTACAGCAGTCTATTAAAAAAAAAAAAAAGAAAACACACCAGTCTGGCTAAAAAATATCCTCAGGAAACCAGCCTGGAAGAACAGAGGGTGGAACATGAATGAGCTATTTAGCTGTTCTTGGAAAATGGCATAATTCTCAGAGGAATGAAAGGCCAAGCATTCCCCAGATTTTTGTCAGACACATGTGCCGGTCCACAAAGTGCTGGAACCCCAAACAGACAACTTGGACGAATTTCAATTTTCAGTAATTCAGGTGTTTGTGGCATAGAATAAACACCACCCAGAAGGCAGTATCATGAGTTACCAGAAGTTCCAGTGTGTAATATAATTTTAGGCAACACTTTCAAATTCTACATAGGGATAGTAAGTTAGTCATTCAGTTCACAGAAGCAGAATATTTTACTATTTAAAAAAGCAATCCTGAATCAAGTGATGTTTGGGACTCATCTGCGGAATGGACTTGTTTCTTTGGGATCATGTATGCCCAATTTTAATCTGTGGTTGTTTGCAAATTAATGACTCAAGCAAGTATTTGTTGAGTGGACATGATACAGCCCCCATTGTGTTAAACGTTAGGGGCCATCAGAGCCCCCCAAGATGGTTCCAGCTGCTTTCAGAAAGCTTGCAGTCTCACTAATGAGATGAATACTTATGGAACAATCAGGGGATAGCACGAGACATTAAATAAACTGAACAACTGTGGGACAGACTAGAGAAGGGGGAGGCAGGGAGCACTGGACTATTTCAGAGAAGACCTTGCGCAACAGGGGAATTTAATTTTAATTCTGGAGGAATTTGGTTGGGTTGAGAAAGAGAAATGGTTTAGAATGCTGGAAATTGGCAAAAGAAAGCCACTAATTGAAAGAAAAATAAATTAAATACCTATCTGTCAGATAATTTCTTTTTAAAAAACTAAGAACTTTACATGCGTTAGTGAATGTAACTTTAATAACCACGTGAAAAAAATATTTTAGCTCCCATTTTGGAAGTGAGCAAACTGAGTAATCTGCTGAAGATCACCCGGCAGGAAGCCACTAAGCTGGGATTGTCTTGGGGACATGGCAGAGGTCTACCTGTCTACTTTCTTCACGGCAAATGTCTTTCTAACATGAGTAATGAACTGAGTGGGAGAATTCAGGTGCTAAAACAAAATGTATCTGGATATTTTCTAAGCCTCAGAACCAAGAGAGGAAGGGAAGGCTGAGCATGTTGGAGTCTCGGTGTTCAAGGTGGCTGCAGTGATCCCCCAGCTCCCATGAGCTCTGCGGCACGGTGGAGGGATGCTGGGTGGGAGGTCTTCCGTGTCCAGTTAAGGAGAGTCGGTGCACAGACTCCACTCCCTCTAGCAGGCAAGTCACAGAATGTTTTGTACTCAGAGAGGAGTCTAGGAATGTATGGCAGATGCTGAGTGTTCCCCAAATCCATGTTTCCTTTCTTCCTAGGTGTAAAGCCAGTCAGCCAGAAGACTATGCTTTCCAAACTCCCTCATAGCCTGTGAGATTAGGCTAGTGCCTGTGGAACATCTATAGACTGAACAAAAACTTGAAGCTGGGGTTGAGATGCCTGATTTGGAGAAGGCCTACTTTAGATGGCCTGGTTGGGGGAATCCTCTGTGAGGAGGTGGTGTTGGAACAGAGCTCTAACAGAAGAGAAGAAGCCAGGCATCCGTGAAGTAAGAACTGAACACTCCAAGCAGGAAGGAGCATATGCAAAGGCCTCAGGGCAAGGAAGAGGTTCTTGGCCGGGAACTGAACACAAGGATGGAGCAGGGAGAGAGACAGAAGAGATTATAATGGCAACATGGATGGGAACCAGGCCTGGGTTTTACTCTCTGTACCCCAGAGAGCTGTTGAAGGGTTTTCTGCCAGGGATGGGTGTGGAGGGTGGGATAATTCACTTGGTTATTATTTTAAGATAACTTCCACTGTTTGGTGGAGAAAGCCCTGTGAAAAGGAAAAGATTTCTATAGTTGCCACAGGCCACGGTGGTCCTGGCAGCAGAAATTGGACTAGGTTTTAAGAAAAATTACGGAAGAACTTCTCTAATCACAGAATTAACACTTGAATGCTATTTAATTTTTTTTTTATTTAAAAACTAAGTATAACCCAGTTCTTCTTAAGAGTTAAGTTGGAAGAAGGGTTTCTTATGCGATCCAAATGCCAAACAGGCTGGGAATTGCTGGTTTAGAGGTTAGTGGTGCCATCATCTTGTCAACATTTGTAGTTTTTGGTTGTGGGTGAGGCTGTTGAAAGGAGGGTTTCCCCAGAGGCACTATTCATGGGCCTTGTACGAATTGTTGCCATGAGGCTTTCAAGAGCTTCTGAGGGGCCTGGCCTTTGGAATTTCTATTCTTTCTTTAGAGGTAGTAAAGAAAGAAATGAAAATATTTTAATTTTAAATCAAATATTTAAATATAATTTGAATATCTTTAATTATAATGTAAATACACACTTAAATTAAATATAGTTAAATTAAATACTTTAGTCATGAAGTAGACCTTCCCAGATCATTAAGGCTATCATTTTTATCCAGCAAGCCAGGTCTATGTTTAAGAACCACTATTCCAATAAAAAAAAAAAAAAAAAAAAAAAAAAAGAACCACTATTCCTTCAAATGTTAATTTCTAACAAGGATTTTGCCCCTTCAAGAGCAATAGCCTGACTTTTTTTTGACTTAACTATCAACAAAGAAAGAAGAGACACAGCTCTCAGATTTGTGGAGTTTGATGTAGTCAGCATTCCTAAAGTTTTCAAAACTGTCCCTAGAAATAGGAAATTGATTTCTTTTCTTTCTTTTTTTTTGGGGGGGGGGGGGTTTGGAAAAGTGACATCAGGGCCTGAACCTATCCAAGTTAAATATATTTTGAGACTCTCTTTTGTTGGGTTAGGTTTTTGCATATCTAAGAAATCTAACAAGAAAAGAAGTCCAAGTTTCAGCTTTTGCACATCAGGAAATGGTTAGCAGCCCTAGTCTCCCCTTACAGACCTGCTGGGGAGGAAAACCTTCTCTTCTCTTCCCTCCCCGCCAGGCCCTCCATTCTATCTCTGGCCACTGCCACCAGAGGCTTCTCCAGGGAAAGGGCCTGGAGGTCTGCGGGGTCCCTGGGCACGCTTGACCACCCCTGCAGAATGGCCAGGTCACTCCACCCTGCACCCAGGGATCAGGGCTGTCCCAGGGCAGGAGGGGAGGGGGCAGGCTGGAATCACACATGGCTGGGTTACTGATGGCAAGGTTCCCTTGTTTGTGCTTTCTTCCTCTGCTCCAAAAACAGCCCCTGGAAGAGGCCTGGGGAGCCAGATCAAATGTACAGGCTCCCAGCCAAAGCCTGACTTCTCCCGGCCGGGAACTCCACGTTCTCAAGTCTTCATTTCTGTCCTGTTGAAACTGATAGGGAAGGTTAATGAGATTAACATGGCAAAACACTATGGGCTTCCGAGCAGGAAGGAGCCCGATCCCTGCTGGCCACTGCTGCACTACTGGCCAGTGCATTACAGTTGGGGACATTTTATTGGTCTCTCTTGTGATAAAATCTGATTATTTTCCCAAGACAATTCAAATGTAGGGCATATTTGGGGCTAGCGGGGAGAAGTCGCACAGTGGCCACTGGTAAATGCCCACTGACTTTGCTCGAATGTCCTGGTTTATTTTGCCTTTGACCTCTCACCAGCTTGGATCAACATGCCCACTTTTCAGATCTGCAGTGATAAATAGTTTCTAGCATAAGTCTCTTTTTTTCCAAAAAGAAGTTCGAGGTAGGATGGAATGTGGTAAGAGGAAATAGTAAAGGACAGAAGCCAAACACTGTATCATGCAGAAAGATGAAATGCCTCTTTGGCTGAAGATTTTCTGAGTAGAAGATTCGTGAGAAAAATGGAAAAGGCGGGAATTGTGTAAACGTATGTGCGTGCATGTGTGTTTATGAGCATTTTTTAAAAAATAAAATATGAGTGGAAGGAGGAACTGGAGGAAGAAGTTTTGGGAAATCTATACAATCTCCACAATTTATGAGAGTTTAAAAGGCAATTTCTTTTTAAGGGGCAAATTCCTAATTTCCCACATAAAAGTATGGGAATTGAATGGTAAATCCTTCTCTGCCGACAAGACCCCTGAAAAGAGGCATGAAAAAGAGTTACTGTTCCGTTTCCATTCATGTCTCTTGAAAGCCCGTGGCTGTGACACTGCGCTGAAACACACAACCCTGGGTTTCAAAGCTGCCCGGATGACTTTTCAGAAATGATCTATTGTGGCGCTTTGTTTTGTCCGGGTCACCCTCGTTTTGTTCTGCTCCGCTGTATCCCTCTTCTGCTGCTGCCATTAATCCACCCTGTCTACTCCTCCCCATTCAGAGGCACATTTTACCCCTTGCCCTGCACAGAGAGCCTGGGGAGGAGGTGGCTGAAAGCTCAGCACTGCTGCAGAGACGGGGGTGGAGAGGCAGGAGACAGCGCTGGGGGTGCTGGGCGCACTGGCCCACCTGGTGGCGTGGGTGCTCAGGAAGACAGCAAGCGAGCAGTCTTGCTTCTACTTCGGCTGTATGGCTGAGCTGCGTGGCAGGGCACGGCAAGCACAAAGTTGTGTACCTGCAAATGAGACGACCTTTCTTTTTTTAGTTTTGATTTGATTCATTCACTTACAGCTCGGGAAATAACACGTTCTATGTGGGGCAAGGATTGTTAAGGTGCGGTAGGTGGCACAAGGCACAATGATTATTAAAAAAATCAGGAAAAGGGCGGCGCCTGTGGCTCAGTGAGCAGGGCGCCAGCCCCATATGTCGAGGGTGGCGAGTTCAAACCCGGCCCCGGCCAAACTGCAACAAAAAAATAGCCGGGTGTTGTGGCGGGCGCCTGTAGTACCAGCTGCTCGGGAGGCTGAGGCAAGAGAATCGCTTAAGCCCAGGAGTTGGAGGTTGCCGTGAGCTGTGTGAGGCCATGGCACTCTACCGAGGGCCATAAAGTGAGACTCTGTCTCTACAAAAAAAAAAAAAAAAAAAAAAAAAAAAATCAAGAAAAAAGAAAGTTAACCCCCGCACCTGCCGTTTGATTAGTGTCTAACTCCAATTTGGCTCATGTTCTTCTGTCCTCTTGGAAATTTTGTTATATTTATGTTCTAAGTAGGGAAGATGCTTCTTTTTCACTCCTCTCTATCCTGCGTATCACTTTTAATAGTGCAATAGTCCCATTATATGGTGGGTTATAAAGGGGTAACAAACAGTCCCCAAAGTCTGTCACTCTCTCTTCATGTCCGGGGAGGGGCAGCAGGGGTTCTGCTCACTGCTGTCATGAAGGGACTCAGGGCAAGGGAGAGTCGCCCTCTCTATGTACAGAAACAATCTCCAAGGCCTAAGGAAGGGAACTCTCAAAGCTCTTGCACTGGCATCAGATCCTCTGGCTCAGGAGATGCTTTCTCTTCCAACTAGTCCAATGGCTGAACCCAGCTGTGTGTGTGGGGGCGCTGGGAGGCCCAGTGTCTGATGTTTAAGAGGAAGACAAAACCCAGTCACATGCCATTCCGGATCCTGTGTGCTTTCTCGGGGACACACAGGGGTTTGAATGAAAAACAGAGGAGCAAAGCATTTTCAAAACTTTAGCTGAATAATAAAAGTCAGTCTCATTTAATAGGCTGGACTTTTTTTTTTTTGAGAAGAGTCTCAGTATGTGGCTCTCGGTAGAGTGCTGTGGCATCATAGCTCACAGCAACCTCCAACTCTTGGGCTTAAGTGATTCTCTTGCCTCAGCCCCCCAAGTAGGACTACAGGTGCCCACCACAAGGCCTGGTTATTATTATTTTTTTTTGGTTGTAGTTATCATTGCTGTTTGGCAGGCCCAGGCTGGGCTGGAACCCGCCACCTTTGGTGTATGTGGCTGGTGCCCTAGCTGCTGAGCTATAGGCGCCGAGCCAATATGCTGGACTTTTCACTAACATACAATCCAAAGGTTAACATTTAAGACAAAAGTTGCATCAAAGTTCAGGAATTAAAAATCTTCAACCAATATGATCGGCCACAGCTTCCATGCTCACGTGAGCTGTGTATGACTATAAGACAAATTATCTAAATGGTGGGCCTCCATTTCCTCACTGATGTGGTGACTCAGTGAGCTGGAGAGTGCCAGGGAGGACTTCCTACACCATCACTGGGGGATGAGACACTAGAGCTGTGGATTCAGTGGGTGGGGCCCAAGACTTTGCATTTCTACCTAGTTCCCAGGTGCTGCTGATGCTGTTGGTCCTGAGACCACACCTTGAAACGGTTTCTAGACGAACTCTGGAACATTATCAAGCTAGAAAACCCAGTCTTTCCTATAAGGGATGAGGTAGAAATCATTGATGAGTTGATTAATAGCTATAGTAAAGTTTACATGTTGACATCTGACTGGGTAAGAATTCTCTGGAGCATCACAAACCCTTAACATATTTTGCAAGCACATTTACATGTTGGGTTGATGCATACACTTTAAAGACACATCTCAATTACATGCTGTTGTCCGGACAGCTGCCCTTGTGGGGACAGAGGCTGCCACTAAACTCCAAGCAATTACTTAAAATTAGACTTGTCAAATTTGTTTAGGATGACCAGGCAAGCACATGCATTGACCTAATGTCATTCTTCTTGGAGAGACGTGGTAATGATTTTGTTTATCAGTCAAAGTATTTAAATACTAATGCCGCCTTCATGCCATAATCACCATTCTAGTCAGATGTCATTTTTAGAAGCCCTTGGGGATTTGCATCCCTTAATTATTCTTCAATACCCAAACCAAGCATTCTTTAATTGGTGTAAATTGAACAGTGTTCCAATGCAAACAAGGAGAGGGTGAGTGATCAATTATTCTGTGCTTGTCTATTGGAAAGTCATTGCCATTAGATCAAATAACAAATCCTTAACTCCTTTCGCTTCAGTGGAAATATCAGCTTGTGGAGCTGAGAAATACTGCTTCTACTTAAGTTACCATAACAATTGGAAAACACTGAAATTGTGATTGCAAAATCTCAGCTTTTGAGGAAAAGGTTAAAAAAAATCCATCATAAAACATACTCTGTTTCAATGTCAGAAACCGGATTCAGGAGCCTTTTGTGAGAGTTCAACTAGAAACAAAATGTTTCTGTCCTCCAGTGATTGGTCCATTTCTCTTTCTTTCTATCTTGGAAACAACATAAACATTTTGTTAACTTGTCAATTCATTCTTTCCTGTGATTTTTTCCCCCGATAGTGTGTAAACTAATCTATCTAATCACATATCCAAGCTGTGGTTGGGTAACATGAAACAGGTGTTTTCTCCTACTTTTCATAGTATTGGGAAAAAAAAAATCAGGGCACTAAACTTAGAAATCTTCTTATCTCTTTCTATTAACTTTTCTGAAATTGATTATTTATTGTTAGGGTGGAAAGAAAAGGAAGAGATTGGCCCATCACACACCTCCTGGCCCTGACTGCTATTTCTGTCTCCTAAGCTCAAAAAACTGTGTTCTGAAATGACTCAAGGGGTTGAGATTATATGTGTTCATTTTTAATCTAGCTGTTTTTTGACAAAATGTGCTGGTTCTTGGGGAGGAATCTTTCGAGTTGATTTAAGTTTGAGTTTTAAAGCAGTGCAGTGCAGAATAGTTACAATGAGGAGGCGGGACAGCAGTCAGGGGCTCCGGGCTGCCTTGACAATCATTGTTCAGCCCGTTAGATTTAAATGGGCGCTTCTGGTGGGGAAGCTCGTTGGGTTGTCTTGTCTTAACATGGTGGGCTGTAATTATACACATTCTGACAGAGGGTATATTGCTTAGTTTTCAATCTAGTCAAGGGTTTGGAGGGCCTTTGGGTGAACCTAGTGAGGGGTGTCTTGGCCTTTGGGGGTCCACTTGTGAAGCCCAGCTGGAGGGATGCAGGCACAATGACACTCAATGGTCATCTTCCTGTGCCTCTGTGGGTCTCAGGCACCCACCAGAACAGCCTCTTTAACATCAGAGCACATTCTCGTTGGGAAGCCAGAGATCAGTATTTTTCAAAATCTGGATTAACTTTGAGACTTGAACGTAGGTGTAGGGATGCCTGCCCTCCTTCCATTTTTGAGGGATCCCTCAGAATCTGCTCTCTTTTCCTGCTTCCTTCTTGTCACTCCTGCTCCTATGGGCACTACAACCAGGCTTCCCTCAGACTTCTGGAGATTTGGATGGCCTGCACCAGTATTTGCACATGACAGGCACATTGGACTCAAGACTAAAATTCTTGGTTCTAGGGTTGGCACCTGTAGCTCAGCAGCTAGGGTGCCAGCCACATACACTGAAGCTGGCGGGTTCAAACCTAGCCTGGGCCTGCCAAACAACAATGCAAACTACAACCAAAAAATAGTCAGGTTTTGTGGTGGGTGTCTGTAGTCCCAGGTACTTGGGAGGC
The DNA here is from genome assembly GCF_027406575.1 of Nycticebus coucang. Taxonomy (NCBI): domain Eukaryota; kingdom Metazoa; phylum Chordata; class Mammalia; order Primates; family Lorisidae; genus Nycticebus; species Nycticebus coucang. The sequence goes on along the minus strand of NC_069783.1, from coordinate 99,281,832 downwards.
TGAGGCAAGAGAATTGCTTAAGCCCAAGAGTTTGAGGTTGCTGTGAGCTGTGACTCTAAGGCACTCTACCAAGGGCAAGATAGTGAGACTCTGTCTCAAAAAAAAAAAAAAAAATTCTTAGTTCTAATCCTGGCTTTTTTCCTTAGAAATCCCACCAACTCTCTGGGTTTGAATTTTGCCAATTGTAAAATGAGGGAGTAGAACTAGGTGAACTCTGAGGCTCCTTTGTGACCAAATAGCTGAAGAATAGTTTTCTTTTCTTCTCCTTCTTCTTTTTTTTTTTTTTGAGACAAAGTCTCACTTCTTCACCTCAGTAGAGTGCCATGGCATCACAGCTCACGGCAACCTCAAACCTCGGGCTTAATCAATCCTCTTGCCTCAGCCTCCAAGTCACTGGGACTACAGGCACCTGCCACAATGCCTGGCTAATTTTTAGAGACGAGGTCTTGCTCTAGCTCTGACTCAGGCTGGTCTTGAACTCATGAGCTCAGGTAATCCATCCGTCTCTGCTTCCCAGAGTGCCAGGATTATAGGCCTGAAGAGTTATTTTCTTCAATAGCAGCTCCCACTGAGAGCTAAGCACAGACAACACATAGGACATTTCTTGGAGTACATATAGGCTCATTCTCACCCATGCCAATGACCATCTAAACCAGGGCTCCACACTTGAATGTGCATTTGAATTGTCTGGGACCATGTTAAAATGCAGATGCTGGTTCAGTAGGTCTGGGGTAAGGCCTGAGATTCTGCCTTTCTGGTGGCTTTCAGGTGGTTTAGGGAGGCTTGGATCACTGGGCTTAAGACTATGCTAAGTGAGGACCAGGGCTCATTCTGTTTTGCTCACCAAGGGCCCCTGGTACAGCCCAGCCAAGAGCACCCTGTAATACTGTGTTTGAGTATGTGAACATGGGAGATTCAGAGAGATGGAGTGGCCCCAGTGCTGATGCTGGGGTCAGATCTCATCCTCACCACCCTTTGTTTACTATCAACTGGATTGGAAACGTCCCATAACAGAACTTGCCCCTTGCCTCCTTGGGCCCTTGGTAAGGACAGAAGGTAAGTCAGAGACTTGGGGAGTGGCCAGTGAGGAGAAGGGCCTGTCCCACTGCCTCTGTTCCCTAAATGCGGGCTCCATTATTCTTTCCAAAGAGGCTTGTATGAGTTTGGAGTCCCACCAACAGTATAAGAGTGTTCCCCTCTCTCCACATCTTCAGTTTTGGGAATTTGTGATGGGGCTAATCCTACTGGGGTTAGGCGATATCTCAGGGTGGTTTTGATTTGCATTTCTCTGATGATTAGGTACGATGAGCATTTTTTCTTATGTTTGTTAGCCATTCATCAGTCTTCCTTAGAGAAGATTCTATTCATGTCTCTTGCCCAGCGATATATGGGATTGTTGGTGCTTCTTTTGTTGATTAATTAATTTGAGTTCTCCATAGATCCTAGTTATCAAGACTTTGTCCAATTCACAATATGCAAATATTTCCATTTGACCCTGCAATCCCACTACTAGGCATCCACCCAGAAAAAAAAAATCATTTTACCATAAAGACATTTGCAGTAAATTGTTATTGCAGCTCAATTTACAATTGCCAGGATGTGGAAACAACCTAAATGTTCATCAACTCAGGAATGGATTAATAAATTGTGGTACATGCACACCATGGAATACTATTCAGCCACAAAAAGATGATGACTTTATATCTTTTGTAGTTTCCTGGATGGAGTTGAAACACATTCTTTTTAGTAAAGTATCACAATAAAGGAAAAGCAAACATCCGAGTACTCAACACTCATATGAAGCCAGTAGAAGATCCAATGCATGCCCACATAGGAGAACAACTCATTTCAATTCAAGTTGGGGGTGGGTAATGAGAGGGGGAGGGGGTTGGTGTGCTCTCCCTGAATGGGCAGGGGGTTAGGGGGGTTGGCACACCTTTTGTGTGTGGGACATAACCCCAAGATGAACTCTACCTAACTAAATCAATTACCCTCACATTAACCTGAAATAAATTTACTTAAAAAAAAACAAAAAAACAAAAAAAAACACAAATAAATGTGGGCTCCAGACTCATCACAGAGAGCCTGCAGCCCTCAAGCCTCATAGGGTGCTCTCCCCCCTAAATTTCTCTTTGAGGCCCATTGTGACCATGACAAAATATTTTGGGGGTGAGTAGGGCTCTGAACATCACAGTTCTGTGGAGGGAGCACTGTCTGGGAGGCGAAATACAGAGGTGTGATTCTGGCTGGGCCAGTGACTAGGGGGGTACTAGTCAGATGCCTTCAGGTCCAAAGTCAGAAAAGGCCTTCTGAGTCAGCTGGTTGCGGGAGGGTGAGCTTGCGGAGGGCATGTGGAAGCTGCAACAGGAAGGACTCACGCCAGCTTGCTGAAGAAGGACATTACACCACTGTGTCTCTTGAAACCCCTGGCCCCTCCCAAGTGTGAGTCTACTGTGGGTTCTCCCTCTTTCTTCCTCCTCCTTTCTTTCTCCTTCTCGCTCACTCCTTCACATACACACATGCACACACATATATTGATGGAAATGTTTGTTTTTTTTTGCATGTGAACTGTTCTCGGTGCAGGGCTTCCCAACCTTTGCTGATAAGACCAATGTGGTCTTGCCAAGCTTGCTGATTACCAGGTCACTTCCTTGAGCCAGTAGGTCTGGGCTGGGCCCTGGGAACCAATCCTCCCAGCCCCTGCTCTTTCTCCTTCTCTGTTAGAAGAGCTCCAGCAGATTTCTATTTCAGGGATACTTGTTTCCTGTAGGGTGCACACTGGGCTGCCCCTGGCTAGAGTGCAGTGGCATGATTGCAGCTCACTGTAACCTCAAACTCCTGGGTTCAAACGATCTTTCTGGCTCAGACTCTCCAGTAGCTAGGACCACAGGTGCCCACCACAACTCCTGGCTAATTTTTACATTTTTAAAAATTTCACAGTGTTACAGGAGTTCAATTGTTTTGGTTACCTGAATTGCTTTTGCACAGTAAGTGTGCTCCTCACCCAGGTGGTGTGGATTCTACCTGTAGGGTGTGGATTTACACCTGCTCACTTTCCATTTTACTATCAAAATATGTACGGGGGTGGAGGGGGGTTGATTAATTAGTTCCAACCTATAGAGAGCCCATGTGGTGGTTGTTTTCCCATTCTTGTGCAATTTCCCTTAGAAGAATGGTATCCAGTTTCATCCAGGTTGTTACAAAGGGTATTAGGTCACCATTGGTTTTCTTTTGGCTGTATTCCATAGAATACATACACCACATGTTATCAATCCACTTATGTATTGATGGGCACTGGATTGGTTTCACATATTTGTGATTTTGAATTGTGCTGCTAAACATCTGAGTCCATGTGTCCTTTTGATAAAAGGATCATTTTTCCCTTTGGGTAAATATCCAGAAGTGGAATTTCTGGATCAAATGGTTGGACTACTTTCAGTTATTAGAGGTATCTCCAGACAACTTTCCACGGAAGTTGTATGAGTCTATAGTCCCACCAACAGTGTTTAACAGTTCTTTCCTCCCCTGCATTCATGCCAGGATCTGTTATTTGGATTTTTTTTAAATAAAAGCCACTCTCACTGGAGTTAGCTGATCCCTCATTGTGGTTTTGATTTTCATTTCCCTGATTATTAGAGACGTTGAGCATTTTTCAGATGTTTATTGGCTGTTAGTCTATCTTCTTTTGAAATGCTTCTGTTCATGTCTTTGGCCCACTTTTTTGTGGGTTTGAATTTTTATTGCTGATTTTCTTGAGTTCCTTATAGATTCTGGTTACCAGCCCTTTATCAGATGTATTGTATGCAAATATATCCTCCCATTCTGTGGGTTGTCTATTTGCTCTTTTGATTGTTTCGTTGGCTGTGTAGAAACTTTTAAATTTAATCAGGCCCCATTTGTTAATTTTTGTTGTTGCTCTGATTGCCTTATGGGGCTTCTTCATAAATTCTTTGCCTAGGCTAATGTCTATAGGAGTTTTTCCAACATTTCTTCTAGAATTCTTACAATTTCATGCCTTAGGTTTAAGTCTTTTATGCATTGCAAATTTTTTAAAATTATTGTTTCAGGTTAATTTGAGGGTATAAATTATTAGGCTACAATGTTTGCATTTGTTAGGTAGAGTCCCTCTTATAATTGTGTCCCATCCCCAAGAGGTGTGACATACACCTTAACATTGTGACCGACCATTAAGTGGGAGTACAGCCATGCCCTTCTCCCCTCTTCCCACTCCCTGGTTCTCCTGCCCTCCACCTTGAACTGATCTGACCTATTCTCTTATGTGGGCATACATTAGATGGTCTACTGGCTTCATATTAGTATTGAGTACATTGGATACTTGCTTCTCCATTCTTGTGATACTTTACTAAGAAGAACGTGTTCAACCTCCATCCAGGTTAATGCAAAAGATGTATTTTTAATGGCTGAATAGTATTCTACGGTATACATATACCACACTTTGTAATCTATTTCTGGGTTGGTGGGCATTTAGGTTGTTACCATATTTTGGAGATTGTAAATTGAGCTGTGATAAGCAATCTAGTACAAATGTCCTTATGATAAAATGAATTTTTTTCTTCTGGGTAGATGCCTAATAGTGGGATTGCAGGATCAAATGGGAGGTCTAATTTGAGTTCCTTGATGGTTTTCCGTACTTTCTTCCAAAGAGGTTGTATTGGTTTGCACTCCTACCAGCAGTGTAAAATTGTCCCTTCTCTCCCCATCCACACCAGCATCTACAGCTTTGAGACTTTGTGATGTGGGCTATTCCATTCTGAATTAATGTTTGTGAGTGGTAAAAGGTGTGGCTCCTGTTTTAATCTTCTACATGTGGCCATTAAAAAATTTGTTTTTAGTAGAGATGGGGCTCTTGATATGTCGCCCAGGTTGGTCTTGAACTCGTGGCCTCAACTGATCCTTCCACTTTGGCCTCTCACAGTATTGAGACTTTAGGTGAGAGCCAAGGGCCTTGGTTGCCCTTTAGATCATTTAGGGAACTTTTCCCGAATCCTTGGGCCAGACACATACATGGGAGTAGGACTGGCATTGGTTTTGTTGACTGTGTCCCATATGATTGCTACGTGTAGTCAGGGTTAAGAAGCCGTGGGATGGTTTCCAACAGACTCTTCTAGCCCCAGGAAGAAGTCAGGGGCAGTCCATTGCCTCGTGTGTATGAAGCTATTCCCTTATACGGCTGCATGCGAAAACCATCCCGGAAGATTTACCTAATGCCCAGGTAACACCTTGTACCAATGAGTTTGGAATATCTGTGGGTGGGAGCCTGGTATCAGCATTTGTAAAAAGATCCCAGTGATCCCATCATGCAGTGGAGTTCAGCATAGGTCGAGCCCAAATTTTATTCAAGGGTAACTTTCGCTGATGACTGTAAAGCCATGTTCTGATGACTGTAAAGCCATGTTCTCTTCTTTGTTACCACCGAGGATGTGCTGCTTCTCACTCTTGTTTCTGTAATCAGCCCTGGGGCCGCTGGGGACATCCTGCCCAGCCTTCACAGAAGAGGCTCTGCTAAGGTTAAGCAGGACCCCAGCAAGGCCCCCCAGCACGAAGCAGGAGAGACATCAGTCCTTCTCCTCTCCTGCTGACACCCACACTAACCTAGGAGAGGGGTCATTCTTAGTGTGTTACAAACAGGACCAAGTTGAGAAACCTCAAAATGACAGCTTCTTTGCCAGCAGGAAAGCCAGGTCGTGTGAGGCATGAACGTTTCACAATTGTGAGGATCCTCATGTTGAATAACAAGATAGAATTCAAATACAGATTAGATGAAAAAGAATATTTATTAAGTATGAGACGAGGCTGGAATAAGGTTAGCCATACCTGTAACCTTAGCACTTTGGGAGGCTAAGGCAAAAGGCCAGGAGTTTGAGATCAGCCTGAACAACATAATAAGACACCATCTGTACAAAAAATAGAAAAATCTTTCCAGGCATAAGGTTGGTGTGCCTGTAGTCTCAGCTGCTTGGGAGGATTGCTTGAGCCCAGGTATTTGAGGTTGTGGTGAGCTATGACATTACTGCTAAATGCCCCCGCCAATAGAGTGAGATGCTATCTCAAAAAACAAACAAAGAAACCAAAACCAAGAACCTCTCCCAACAAAACAACAAACAATGAGATGAGAGTGGACACCAGGTTGCTGGAGGCTTGCAGACCCAAGGCTCTTTCTCCTGAGCACTCAATTGAAATTGATCAGAAATGCCTGCATGGGGACACATCCTGGTAACACCCTGGTTGCTTCAATCCATGGCAATTTCCCGTCCCCTAGGAACCACACAAGCTGGGGACCCTGATTAGACACTGATGCTTCATTCATGTCAAAACAAATCCACCTCCATCCTCCGGTCAGCAGATTGCAACTGTAACTGAGCACTGTAATCACCAGGGCAGACTTAAAAAGTAATGAGGCCTGGACCTCACTGGCAGAATATGTGATCAGTTTATTCTAAGGTGGCCTGGACAGGGGTTTTAGGAGCCCTGTGGGGATTGGGATGGGGAGGGGGGCTGAGAATTCATCAACACTGCTGCTGCCCCCCATGTGGGAGAAGTTTTCACCTCTGCACACCTCTCTGTACTTCCTTTTCTGGAGGTGCTTTCCCACTGTCTTCCCCTGCTTCTCAGCTGTTTCACAGACAGGAGATGTTGGGTTCAACCTCTGTGCTAGACCACAGTTCTGGCCTCAGCTAATGCAGCAGAGATCTTGGGCCGTGTCCCTTCTTTAAGGCACAAGTCCCCATTCGAGAACCAGCCTGTTTCCTTCATCAACTTTATATCCACACCCCAGAGTTAGAACAGAATGTTTATCCACTGAGAACTGGAGAAGCAGAGTCTTGTCTTTTTAAAAGTTTTTTCTAATTGTGGTAAATACATACATTAAAATTTATCTTAACCAGTTGTAAGTATAGAGCTCACTGGTGTTAAGTGTATCAACATTCTAGTGCAATAGATCTCTGAAACTTTTTCATCTTGCAAAACTGGAACTCTGTACTCATTGGACAAAATTTCTCCATTACTCCACCCCCAACCCCTAGCAACTGCCATTCTGATTTCCATCTCTGAGCTTGATTTCCCAAAGGTGTCTCATATAAGTGGGATCATACAGTATCTGTCCTTTTTGTGACTGGCATATTTCCCTCAGCATACTGACCTCGAGGTTCATCCACGTTGTAGCCTAAGTCAGAATTTCCCTCTTTTTAAAGGCTGTATAATATCCCATTGTATGTCATGTGTCTACTCCATTTTGTTTATCTGTTCCTCTATTGATGGACACTTGGATTCCATCCACCTGCTGACTATTGTGAATAATGCTACAAAAAAGGTGTGAGTGCAATGTCTCTTCAAGATGATACTTTCAATTCTTTTGCTAAGATGCTCAGAATTGAAATTGCTAGATTACATGGTGATTATATTTTTAAGTATTTGAGGAAATTTCATACTCTTTTCCATATTTTACAATCTCACCAATAGGTTCCAGTTTCTCCACATCCTTACCAACACAAGCCAGTTATTTTCTGGGTTATTTATTTTTATAGTGGCTATCCTAATGGATGTGAGGTGATATCTCACTATGGCTTTGGTTTGCATTTCTCTGATGATTAGTGATGCTGAATATCGTTTTGTATGCTTCCCGGGTATCTGTATATCATCTTTAGAGAAATGTCTATCAAGTCCTTTGCCCATTTTTTAATGGGGTTGTTTTGTTGTTGTTGAGTTGTGGTAGGTCTTTATATATTGTGGGAGTTCTTTATATATTAATCCCTTATTATATATATGGCTTGCAAATATTTTCTCCCATCTTGTATGTTGTCTTTTTGCTCTATTGATTGTTCTCTTTGATGTGCAGAATTTTTCCTTTTTCTTTGGTCTGTCCTTTTGGTGACATGGCCAAGAACTCATTACCTAGTCTAATGTCATTAAGTTTTCTCTCTGTGTATTTTTCTTAGGCAGTTTTAAAGTTTTAGGTCTTAATTTTTGGTCTTTTTATGAGTTAATTTTTGTATATTGTGTAAGGTATGGGTCTAACACCTGCATTCTACTGCATACAGATATTCAGTTTTCCCATTACCATGTTTTTGAGGAGATTGTCCTTTCCCCTTGGTGTGTTCTTGCTATCCTCACCGTCAGGTAGGGGCTCTTGTTTGAGTCTAACATTCATTATTTTTGTTGTCAGGGGGAAAAGTCCTACCCTCTCAGGATGCATTTACTTTGCTGATTTGGCTGTTCTGCTGGTATTCCTAGGCCTCTGTCTATAGAAATATTTGATACATGTTTTTTTTGAGAGAGAGTTATAACATGTCACCCTCGGTAGAGTGCTGTGGTGTCAAAGCACACAGCAACCTTGAACTCTTGGGCTTAAGAGATTCTCTTGTCTCAGGCTCCCAAGTAGCTAGGACTGCAGGCACCTACCTCAATGCCCAGCTATTTTTTGTTGCAGTTATCACTGTTGTTCAGCTGGCCCAGGCTGGGTTCAAACCTGCCAGCCTTGGTCTCTGTGGCTGGCGCCATAACCACTGTGCTACGGGCGCCGAGCCATATTTGATACATGTTTCTCATGGTTTCTTACCTGAGATTCAGTTACTGTTCACTCATCTTTTTGTCTTCTGGTCTTTTTAAACCTACATATTTTGAAAATCTTTTCCTATGGATCAATTTATCTTTCCTTATCTAAGCTAATGTCTAAGCAATTGTTCTTTGAAAAAGACAAAACACAGTATTTTAAAGCTCTTAGTTTATTGTAATTTGCATCTTCTTCACCATATTACTTTTACTTCTTTGGAGACAGCCAGCGATCCAATCGGCACTTTTCTGGGATCCTGTAAGTCAGAAAGCACATCATATACTTGCATGAATAGGCGGCTCTAGCTAACCTAGTTAAGTCTCGCATTCTTTCAATGTGTTTAAAATGTCCAGGATAGAGATTGCTAGCAGTTCACCAAAATTAGTTTTCTCTTTCCATAGTAGAGAACTGTTGTCATGTCTTTTGTTGGGGGGGTGCTGTGCAGGTTGGCCAATGGAATGTAAAAGGAATGCAGTGTATCTTTTCCAGGGCCTTTTAGGAGAGCAGGTGTGTCTCTTTCTTGCTTTCTTTGCTGTGCTCAGCATCCAGCTGGCAATAATGTCCACACCTCCTTGTTACTCCAGTATGGTCCCCAGACCAGAGGTTTCAGCACCACCTTGGGGTTTGTTAGCAATGTACTATCTCAGGTCCCATCCAGACCTACAAAGTCATTATCTGCATTTTAACAAGACGCACATTAAAGTTTGGAAAGAAAGGCCAGGTGCAGTGGCTCATGCCTGTAATCCTAGCACTCTGGGAGGCCAAGGCGGGTGGATTGCCTGAGCTTATGAGTTTGAGACCAGCCAGAGCCAGAGCAAGACCCCGTCTGTAAAAAATAGCTGGGTATTGTAGTGGGTGCTTGTAGTCCCAGCTACTTGGGAGGCTGAGGCCAGAGTTTGAGGTTGCTAGGAGCTATGATACCATGACACTCTAGCCAGGGAGTGAAAGTGAGACTCTGTCTCAAAAAAAAAAAAAAAATGTTTTGAAAGAAGTGCTACAATGCTGGTGTCACCAAAAGGAGGGATTTGGATTCCTGAATGACCACAGTGGGAACTGCCCTGCCAACCCAAACACCTCCTCAGGGCTGTTAGATGAGCAGGAACTGGCATTGTATTGCACTGAGCCACCAAAGCATGGGGGTTTGTTACTCAGCCTAGCCAACCCTACCTGATACATCCAGATATTTGTATTTGTTTGTGTCAATTCTCTTGTGAAGTTGCCCCCTGACTCCTCCTTGGATAGGCTGCATTTGTCCCAGGACAGAAATTGGAGAAAACATGATAATGCCATCAAACGCAGGATCATTCTTTATAAACTTTTCCTTCTAAATGATGATTATTATTTTTTTTGTTGAGACAGAGTCTTACTTTGTTGTCCTTGGCAGAGTGCCATGGCGTCACAGCTCACAGCAACCTCCAGCTCTTGGGCTCAGGCGATTCTCTTGCCTCAGCCTCCCAAGTAGCTGGGACTACACAGGAGCCTGGCTATTTTTTTGTTGCAGTTTGGCCAGGGGCCGGGTTTGAACCTGCCACCCTCAGTATATGGGGCTGGCACCCTACTCACTGAGCCACAGGCGCCGCCTTCTAAATTGTTTTTTATTTTAGTATTTCATTTATTCTATAAATCAGGTTTGTCAAAGCATGGCCCAACGGCCAAATTTGGAGCTCTGCCTTTTTTTTTTTTTTCAAAGATTGAGGTGAATGAATCTTTTTTCTTTCTTTTCTTTTTCTTTTGAGACAGAGTCTTAAGCTGTCACCCTAGGTAGAGTGCCGTGGCATCATAGCTCACAGCAACTTCCAACTCCTGGGCTCAAGCAATTCTCCTGCCTCTGCCTCCCAAGTAGCAGGGACCACAGGTGCCTACCACAACACCCAGGTATTTTTTGGTTGCAGCCATCAATCAAAAAATTGGTTGTTTGGTGGGCCCAGGCTGGATTCGAACCCTCCAGTTCAGGTGTATGTGGCTGGTGCCTTAGTTGCTTGATCCACAGGTGCCGAGCCAAGGTGAATTTCATACAACATAAAATTAATCACTTAAAGGTGTCCTGTTAGTGATACATTCACAATGATGTGTAATCACCACCTCTCTCTTTTTTCAAGCACCCCATACTCGTTAAGTAATTATTTCTTGTCCCCTCTCCCCCTCCAGCCAGTGGCAATCATTATCTGCATTTTAACAAGATGCACATTAAAGTTTGGAAAGAAAGGCCAGGTGCAGTGGCTTTCTTTCTGTCCATGTTTACCGAGTCAGGATATAACATATAAATGGAATCATAGAACACGTGACCTTTTGCGTCTAGCTTCTTTCACATCACGTAATGTTTTTGAGATTTGTTCACATTTGTACTAGTACTTCATTTCTTCTTACGGCCGAGTAATATGCTGAGTAATCTCGTTTTTGTAAATAAAGTTTCCTTGGCCATAGCTCATTAATTTACATACCATCTCTGGCTGCTTTGTGCACTTCAGTGACAGAGTTGGGTCTTTGTGACAAAGAATGTAGAGCCTGCAAAAAACAAAATATTCACTGTGTGGTCCTTCACAGAAAAAGTTTGCTTATCCCTGCTGTAAGTAATATTTCTGGGATCTTGATTATAATACTATGCGTGGAAGTTCTAAAGTTTCAGTGAAATTTATTTTCTTATCATGATAGAATTTTAAGGTTCAGTTGGATGAACAAATACGATAGAAAGCCTACACAAATTTTTACAGTAAGAGTAGTTGTGAAAGATTTACCCTGTGACATATTACAATGTGTCATGGAGCTTTAGAAACTAAAGGAGTTGGTGCTAGTGAAGCAGGCAGGTCACAGAACAGAGTGGAAAGCTGGGAAAGGCCCGGTAACATAGGCTAGAGGTGATTTTCCCGACCAGCTGGGAGGAAATGGATTACTCATTGGAGAATGAGGGACAACTCTTATGGAGATGAGCCATGTAGGACACACGAAGCTGGGGGTCCTCCTACTCCTTCGAAATACATTCCAGAAGAATAAAATATGTGAATGTGTAAAGGAAAAATTGTGAATATGTCAAAAGAAAACACTGACAAGTATCCTATTAACTGTGCATAGAGAGATGCTTCTAAGCTCAACAGAAAAACAAATCTAAAGCAAAAAATTGATTCATGTGGCTAAAATGGGACAGAATTGCCTAAAACTTTTGCATGGCAAGAGCGCTACCAGTAAAATTTTAAAAAGATAGAACAAAATGAACTGAAGAAGAATATTTTTTTTTTGTTATGGGCAAAGAGTTAATGTCTCCACCATAATAACCTCTTTCCAGTGAATGTGACTCTGAATAGTGCCAAATAAAGAGGAAATGTAAAAATGGGCTATAATGCAGTGGCTGTAAATGATGGAGCATGGTGGGATGGACTGTCAACCCTGCAATTAATTGATGCAAATGTACTGTAAATTTAAACATGATGTCACTTTGTTGTTGTTGTTTATTTAACTGACAAGATAAAAAAATTGGGAATCTGGGCCTGGCACAGTGGCTCACACCTGTTATCCTAGTACTCTGGGAGGCTGAGGTAGGGGGATTGCTTGAGTTCAGGAGTTTGAGACCAGCCTGAGCAAGTGGGAGACCCTGTCTTTACTAAAATTAAAAAAATTAGCCAGGGGTTGTGGCAGGTACCTGTAGTCCCAGCTACTAGGGAAGCTGAGGCAAGAGGATCTTTTGAGCTTAAGAGTTTGAGGTTGCTGTGAGCTATGACACCATGGCACATGACTGGGGGCAACAGAATCAGAATCTGTCTCAAAAAAGAAAGAAAAAATGGGAATCCCTGGTAGTGGTAAGGTGGTATAGAGGGGGGCTCTTTAATATTGTTGGCATCAATATTTTTGAAAGGAAATCTGGCAACAGAGATCACATTTTAAAATTTACACACATTTTGACCCTGTATCTTTCATATCCTGGACATTTATCCTACAGAAAACTAATGTAAAGATGTTCCTTGCTGCAGCAAAAACCTGGAAACCAGCTCAAGGTCCATCAGTAGGTTTGACAAAACAAGTAGCGGTCTACCCCTACAATGGATCCCTAAGATTCCGTTGCAAAGGAGGTAGAATTTTCAACACCAGTAGAATAGGTTAGAGCAGTGATTACCAAACTTTTTTTGGTCGTTCATCTTTATGAATAAAATATTCCCAATATATACATATTTAGATGCTTATATACTTATACATGCTATTGCATTACTAGATTATACTGGTTCTGACAATTAAGTTTGTGAATTCATCCTAGAAAAAGTGCTACATACCTCATTGTGAATATCACTATAGTCACCTTCTAAGTACTTCCTGGGGGAAGCTCTGCACCCACACCACTGCCTAGTCCACACTTCAAAGCAATTTTGGCACTCTTTTTCTGGAAGGAAACACCATTGGAGCTGTCATTGTATGGCACACAAAACCACACAACAGCAATAATAAATGCCATTCAACAAGATACCACCACATGTTGACATGAAAACAGTTCCTATAGGTACATCTGATATACCAAAGTTATGAAACCTGACCAAGTTGTTTGTACAGTGCTGCCAATGTAAGCACATGGTGGCAAGTTTGAGAACTTAATTGTTGGCCTTGGTATGATGAGAGCTCTGATGGTCATTCGGGAAAAAGCGTTCCAAAATTTATTTCAAGGGTGGACTAGGAGCTGGTGTGGGTACAGAGCTTTCCAAGGGGAGTATTTAGACTATAGTGATATTCAGTGATGGGGTATGCAGCATTTTTTTCTAGGACGAGTTCACAAACTTGTCAGTCCCTTGTATACATTTTAAAATATACGAAAAGGTGAAAACTCAAAGGGATGAGATTTTTAAAAATGTAGAAGTTTTAATATTTTCTTCCCACATCTCACAGAGGTCCTTTGGTGACTGATAGAGTGGAAGTGGAGAGGGAGGGTTTTCTAAGTCTAACTTTGGGTTTCAAAGGCATTATAAACTCTTTGTCTCTCCTCAAAGGTAAGGCTTCTTTCCATAGTGATATGCTAGGTCCAGCTGCCCACTGGGTCCCTGTGAATCATAGGACATTTGCAAATTTACAAATAATTCAAAAAATTTCTCTCTCTCTCTCTTTTTTTTTTTTTGGTAGAGACAGAGTCTCACTTTATTGCCCTCGGTAGAGTGCCGTGGCATCACACAGCTCACAGCAACCTCCAACTCCTGGGCTTAGGCGATTCTCTTGCCTCAGACTCCCGAGTAGCTAGGACTACAGGTGCCCACCACAATGCCCGGCTATTTTTTTTGTTGTTGCAATTTGGCCTGGGTGGGTTTGAACCCACCACCCTTGGTATATGGGGCCAGCGCCCTACTCACCCAGCCACAGGCACTGCCCAATTTTTTTCTCTTGTGGTTTCTTTCACTCCTTCCCTCACTGGCAGGCTTTGCTGTTGCTCTCTGAGCTACCCTTATGTTTATCCGTGTGTGTTCCATGTTTCTTGATTAGGACTTTTACTCAGCTGACCAAGTCCTAAATTACACATGTTAGTTCCAATCCCTCTCCTCTCTCTTGTGGTTCGAGCCTCTGCTTGGATGTCCACCAATTCTGCAGCCATTGGGGCTTGGACTTCTTTGTCCCCAACTGTACAAACACCAGTTTTTTATTGCCAAGGGTGAGTGGTCATGATAGGATGGGCCCAAAGGCATCAGGAATTTACCTTTTATTTTTGCAGACAAAGTCTCACTCTGTTGCCTGGGTAGAGTGCAGTGTCATCATCATTGCTCACTGCAGTCTCAAACTCCTGGGCTGCAGGGAGCCTCCTACCTCAGCCTCCTTCATAGGTAGAACTACAGGCAGGTGATACCACACCTGGACCGACCTTCCTTCCTTCCTTCCTTCCTTCCTTCCTTCCTTCCTTCCTTCCTTCCTTCCTTCCTTCCTTCCTTCCTTCCTTCCTTCCTTCCCTCCCTCCCTCCCTCCCTCCCTCCCTTCCTTCCTTCCTTCCTTCTTTCTTTTTGGACAAGTGGGGTCTCACTCTTGCTCAGGCTGGCCTTGAACTCCTGGCCTCAAGCAATTCTGTGAGGCTGACTTGGCCTCACAAAGTGCTGGGATTATAGGTGTGAGCCACTGCGCCCAGCCAGTTTACCAGTTTTTATAAGTCATGGAAAAGCAAGTAGGTAGAGATACACAAACTACATGGTACCTGTATACCAGAAATGTGTTACAGAACAGAATGCACCTGACGGTGCCTCTAACATGCAATTCCCATGGGGCCAAAGAGTTTTTTAACTAGTCCCTTATTCCCAGCACCCATAGCAGTGCCTGGCAAAGAAGAAAGGTTTGTTGAATGAATGAATGATACACATTTTATCATGGATTGGTACCAATCAGATCTTTTGATTGCTTGCTCTGGTTTGGGGTTGAAAATCGCACATTCTTGCACACTCAAGCTGTTTTTCTTGCAAATTAGAAGAAGTGATGCAGAAAAGCCAAGGCTCAGCTTTTGTGTATAGTTTCATGGACTTATTCAAATTGAAAACTGGAACTCTTGAGCAGGAAACATCTGTATGCCATTTTTAGCAGTTTCTCCATCTAGTGCACTTAGGGTCTTGCTAGTCCCCTATGGGAGGCCTTGTCCTCCTGAGAGGTGATTTCATTTTTGTGCTCCTTCATTGCAGTTTTCCCCCTTTTTTCCATTGCCTCAAAAAAATCTTAGTTCCCCTGACCCCCTGTCCCCTTCCTCCCAACAAATGAACATTCACTTGCCCTGGGCTTCTCTCAACCAACTTTTTCAAAAGAAATTCAAAAATTAAAAAAACAATTATGTGTTCAAAAGCATTTAATGTAAAATTCACCATCTTAACCATTTTTCAGGGTACGGTTTAGTAGTGTTAGTTATATCCACACTACTACGGAATAGACCTCCATCTCGCAAATTTGGAGTCCTGCACTCATCATACAATAACCATCTTTTCCTTACTCCCTCTGGGCTCCAGGAACCACCACTCTACTTTCTGTTCAATGAGTTTGACTACTCTTGGGACCTCACGTAAGTAGAATCATACAGTATTTGTCCTTTAGTGACTGGCTTACTTTAGCATAATGTCTTCAAGGTTTACCCATGTTGAAGCATGTGGGAGGATTCCTTTCCTTTTTAAAGCTGACTAATATCATATGTATATGCCATATTTTCTTTATCCATTCATCTTTCGATGAACATCCGGGATGCTTCCACTTCTTGGCTATTGTGAATAATGGTTCAGTGAATATGGGTGTGCAACTCTCTATTCAAATCTTCCTTTTACCGAAATGTTTTGGATGTATACTCAGAAGTGGTAATTATTATTTTTAAATTTTTGATGAATCTCCATTCTGTTTTTCATGTCTGTTGTACCATTTCATAATCTTACCAATTGTACACAAGAGTTTCTTGCCAACACTTATTTCCTGCCTTCCTCCCTCCTTCCCTCCCTCCCCCCTTCCTGCCTCCTCTCTTTCTCTCTCTCTCTTCTTTCTTCTTTGTAATGGCTATCCTAATGGGTGTGAAGTGAAATTTCATTGTATTTTTAATTTTTCAAGGAACTGCCATATCATTTTTTATAGAAGCTGCACTTTTTTGCACTCCCACTGATGGCACATAAAGTTTCTAATTTCTCCACCCCCTTGCCCATATTTCTTATTGTTTATTTATTTATTTGTAATGGCCATCCTAATGGGTGTGAAGTAGTATCTCATTGTGGTTTTGATTTGCAATTCTTTGATGATTAGTAATGTTGAAAATATTTTCAAATACTTGTTGGCTGTTTGTATATCATCAATGCAGAAATGTCTATTTGAGTCCTTTGTTTTGCAAGTACCATACTCTTTTGATTTCTTTAGCTTTGTAATATGTTTTGAAATCAGGAAATGTGAGTCCACCAACTTTGTCCTTCATTTTCAAAACTGTTTTGGTTTCTTAGGGTCCCTTAGATTCCACTTTAGAATGCTTTTTCCCACTTATGCAAAAAATGTCTTTGGGATTTTGGTAAGGATTATATTGAATATGTAGATTTCTTTGGGTAGCAATGACATTTTCCAATCCATGGACATGCAATGTCTTTTCATCTGTTTGTGTCTTCTTTGATTTTTTTTTTTTTTTTTTAGCAATGTTTTTGGTTTTTCGTGTATAAGTCTTTCACCTTCTTGTTTAGGTTCTTTCCTAAATATTTTATCCTTTTTAATATTGTAAATACAATTGTTTTCTTAATTTTTTTCAGATTTTATATTGTTAGTGTACAAGAAATATAACTGATTTTTGTGTGTTGATTTTGAATCCTGAAATTTTGCTGAAACTGTTTATTAGATATTTCTAACAATATTTTTTTTGGGGGGGTTATGCATAAAATAATATCATCTATGAACAGAGATAATATTGATTCTTCCTTTTCAGTTTGGATGCTTTTAGTTTATTTTTCTTGCTTAATTGCTCTGGCTAGGACGTTTGGTACTATCTTGCACAGAAGTGGCAATAGTAGGCATCCTTGTCTCATTCCTGATCTTAGAGGAAAAGGCTTAAGTTTTTTACCATTGAGATACTATTAGCTATGGGCATTTCAAATATGGCTTTTATTATGTTGAGGTAGTTTCCTTCTATTCCTAGTTTGTTGAATATTTTTTTTTAACCAGAAGCCACTGTGCCCAGCCAGTCTTATCTTCTCTAATACATGTGACCTCTAAGTGCTGCTTTCTAGAAGGCTGTGTGTGAGCAAAGAGAGTGGGAGTAGCCCACAGTCCACCAAAAGATGCTATCTCACAAGTATTTTCTAAACACTGTCATAATTATACTTCACTATTATTAGTTATGTATCACAGTGGTATTAATGAAAATGCCATGTCTAAAAGTAAAAATTCACATAAATCTTTCTATTGGAGGGTCATAAAAGCTAGTTGAAAAAATTCAAAACTCTAGTTTGGACATTTTCTTTTTTTTTTTCTTTTTTTTGTAGAGACAGAGTCTCACTGTACCACCCTTGGGTAGAGTGCCGTGGCGTCACACGGCTCACAGCAACCTCTAACTCTTGGGCTTACGCGATTCTGTTGCCTCAGCCTCCCGAGCAGCTGGGACTACAGGCGCCCGCCACAATGCCCGGCTATTTTTTGTTGCAGTTTGGCCGGGGCTGGGTTTGAACTCGCCACCCTCGGCATATGGGGCTGGCGCCCTACTCACTGAGCCACAGGCACTGCCCTAGTTTGGACATTTTCTAATTAAATATATTGGCAGTTGGATCTTGTTCTACCTTTTGCTTTAGAAGAGTGGGGGTTTTTTTTTTTGATCAAAAGCCTTTTCCTCCTCATTAATATCAAAGTACATAAATAAGTGTCTGCCTACAACTCTTACTTTATGGGTAAAATAGTTTAGTCTTTGTACTAGTATTATGAAATGTTGGTTTTAATAATTCAATGTTATGGGGCTTACATAGAATTTCTTATGAGAAACACACAACAGAAATCTGGTATCTTAGAAAATGATTTATATTTCATTCATGTTTTAATTCCATTTTTAGTAAAACTTGATCATGATTAGACACAAATCGTCTGCAAAACCTCGGTCAGTATATAATAAGTACTATGTCATCACTGACTGCACTAGAATCTCCTTATGTTTTGAAAATTGGGATTGAAAAATGAAATATACAGAATAACCCCAAGCTTCTCTCTTTTTAGAGATTGCCAAGCAAACGTGAACCTTCTGAGTCTGCTGCAATACTGTGCTCGGCACATTCTAATCTCCCTTGTGAACTCAGCTTTCCTGCCCTTCAGAATTAAGTTAGGGCCCGCAGAGGCTCTGCAGACAACTGCAAAGATGACATTCTTTGCCACAAGCTTATTGTGTGCCTTATGCAATAGGAATATCAAAGTTATCTTCAAACTTTTGGCTTTGTGGTTTGAAAAAAAAACCCAAACAGGAATTCTTCTGGAGTTACTCTTTCAAGAATTCTAGCTGGGCTGCTCTGACTCCCAAAGACCAATGTGGCAGAATAATCTTTCATCAGGGTGTTAAGTTCTGTCGTATTTCTCATTAGGCCCAAGCTCTCTTATGGCAATGGTGTGCACTATAGCAGAGCCACTGGGATCACGTCCAAGGAATAGACCGTGGAAGGACAAACTGAAATACATAGGTGTGACCTATAGGGGAAGAACAAGTGCCCCTGTGAAAACAATTACTATATGTGTTATATATAATATAATCAAATTCAGATTCCAATATGAAGTTTCAAAGTGGTACCAACAGCAAATAACACAAATATACAGAGTTCCATCATTACTGAAAATGGTGAGACTCAGAGTCTCTGCTTCCTCAGGTCCATGTATTCTCTGACCCTCACAGTTTGGTAGAGCTGGGCAAAGGAGACCTGGGTCAATCCCTGGTCCATGAACCCAATTCGGGGAGTGGTGTAATGGTCAGCAGGCAGGGGTGTAGCCACGCTGAGGTGGCTCCCTCTCTTCCCAGGGAGTGGGGCTCCCCGAGTGCACGTGCTGCCTGGCTGCCCCCCTGCCAGACAGTGGTGAGTCTGGAGGGAGGGGCACATCTGGGAGATTTCCGGTAGCAATCTCTGGAGGCTGGAGGAGATAATCAGGCTTCATAAATTGGGTTGACTAGACAGTAAAATATTTATTATGAGTCTTCCTCTTTTTTTTTTTTTTCCAAAGTTCAAAAATCCTTGTTATCCCTGGGCTGAAGCCTGTGTACACACGAGAGGAATTCATAATTAGATCAGAAGCAGCTTGCTACCGCTTATCGGTGACCTCAACCTGCAGCAGGCAGAAGACAGTGATCATGTCTGCATATGTGCTCCGTTTAATTGTTTTTATTTTTCCCCTAGTAAAACAGAAAAGGTCCATGAAACAAGAGAAAGCTATCTAAAAAATCCAGCCCGTGTGATGGTTTTTGATTAGTTTTTGGTGTTTATAGGATTTTCATACAAGGGTGAAAAACAGAGGCAAATAACTTGGATGCTGTTTAAAAATAGTATTTTATATGAATAATGTTTAGTGTTGAAGATTCTCATTTTTTTCTTTGCCTTGAGTCTCTGCTAAAAGCAAATGGAAAGTTGCGGGATTATTCAGATAATTCAGACCGAAATTCTGGTTTGCCTTTAATACCAAGATAATGGAATGAAAACAGTCACAGCTCACTTGGGTGGTTAGTGACCTAGTGCTCTCTTTGGGTTAGTATTTTCTTGGGGTCTTGGCTGTGTCCTCAAGCCAAGTTATCTTTTGGTGGAAAAACCTTACAGGCTTATTAGAAAAGAGAGCTTTAGCTTTCTGCCAAAGGCAGACAACTATTTTTCTTAAATGCTCACACCAGTTAGTAATTTAGCATTTAAATGCTTTGGTCAATCAATAATCAACACTGATTACAGAGAAAGAAGAAGATTGTCCAGCTGGGTAGGAGATGACTCCTGCCTTGAGTCTTGCTACCATCTAGCCTGAGCTCCTGCTATCGCCTCTGCGTTCACACTCCACTGAAACCTCTTGGCATTCCCACACCTGTCCAGATCTCTCACACCTCTGCTGCTTTACACCTGCAATGCACGGCCACATTTGCTCGGACAACCTCCTTCACATCCCCTCACGAGATCTCCCTGGTCCCAGCTTCATCTCCTGATGCCTTTCCAATCAATCTACCCCCACCACATCCTATGCTGAGAAAGGGATTTCTCTTTGGTGTACCCATTGCGTCCTATTCACACCTCTCAAACATTGCTATTCTTCTTTCAACAGCCATAGCTATTTACCAAGGGCCTATACTGTGGCAGGTGCTGCTCAGATAGTGAGAATACAGACCCCGTCTCTGCTCTCATGGGGCTTCCATGCCAGGTGAGAAGAACTGTACTAAACACTCATGTGACAGAGTGCCAGGCAGTGCTATGATAAAATAATATAATAGAGGCATTCCATGCCTTACTTTCCCCATAGACTGCAAACTCCTTGAGAGCAAGGACTGAGAGCAAGTAGTTCTGGTGGGGAGTAGAGCATTGGCACTTAACTAGGTGCCAGTAAGAGTTGAATGATGATCAGATGAAAGGCATATTTAGTGGACCTTTCACTCTGTTCCAAATCTTTTCAGCACTGAAGGATATAAAAGAAATAAACACCCATTTTACTTGTTTTTATAGTAGGAGAATTTTCTGTTCTCAAAGAATATCTACGTGACATTTTCAGAGCTAATAAAGAATGTTCCTCCACCTACAAAACAACAACCAGTTCAAATAGACAGGCACATGGCTGTAACCTTCTCTGGCTATCATTGATTCATCATTCAGATAGATCACCCACAAGTCACGTATGAAAAGATGGTTCTGTCTGCAGGTTTTTATTTCTATTAAATTCTCCAGCAAATGATCTTGAACAAACATTTGTTGTCAATATTTGATAAAAAGTCTGATTCAATCAAGTAAATAAAGCATTAGAAAAAATAATTTCATTCCTTTGCTAAACTAAATCCATTAAGACTCTAACACAAGTCGAACTGAGGACAAAGGCTATTTAAAACAAAACAAAACAAAACAAAACAGTGAGACCCATTACTCATTTGCATTTTAAAATTAATTGCTGCTGCCCTAATTATTCATCAGTAGAAACATAAATGAAGCAAATATAACTTTAGAGTAAGATTTTAGACACCCACAGGATTCTCCACTCAAGAGTAAATTGTCAGAGTGGTTCGCTGGGATGGTTTATATTTGATGTCTTTCCATGATTGAAGAAAGAGAGAAGATTGGAAATGGAGCCATGTGGGAATGAAGCAGAGACTCAAGTGAAAGAGAGAGAGAGAGAGAGAGAGAGAGAGAGAGAGAGAGGTGTGTTTTTAGTTTTCACCTGTAAGATTCAACAAATTAATAGGCAATAAAGAATGTTAGGACAAGGGATCTCCCCTAGAAACTACTGAAGCTGCTCCTCTCTTAAAATGTAGTTCAGGGTAGCATGCTATTTGTCTGCTCTTGTGTAAAATGGATTGACAGTCTGAATATTTGGTCCATCTGCCTTCCCTCCACCTTATTTTGGGCTGTAATGGCAGACACCACAGGCTGGATGGCTCACCGTTCTTCAGGCTGAGAAGTCCAAGATCAGGGGGCAGCTGTGATCAAGGTTTCTGGGGCGGGTGCTCCTCCCAATTGGCAGGTGGGTGCCTTCTCTCTGTATGCTCACATGGCTGGGACAGAAGGGAGCAAGGGAAGGAAAGAGAGAGAAATCTCGGGTCTCTTCCTCTTTTTATTAGATTATTAATCTTATCATGAGGGTGACACCTTCATGACCTTATTTGACCCCAATCACCTTCCAAAGCTCCATCTCTAGATACTATCACATTGAGGGTTAGGATTTCAACATTTGAAATTCTAGGGGACATAAATGTTTAGTCCATAGCACCCTCCTACCATGTCGATAGAGCTGTTAGCACAGCTGGAATAATTTTTCTGGGACATAATCAGGCATTCATTGTTGGTAATCTCTATCAAAAGCTTATGAAGCCACACAGCGATACTGAATAACAAACAACCTTAAATCGCAGTGCATTAAATTAATCATCATTTATGCTCACGCTTCCTGGGCTGGAGGTCAGCTGTGGCCTGGCTGATTTAGGTGGGCACTACTAGGCGACCCTCTCCTGGGTATGCTTTGCAGGTGCATGGCCCAGTTGGGACAACTCTGCAGGCTGAGTTCAGGCCTGTTTCATCTGTCTCTCATTCTGTAAGACACAGGGCTGTCTGGCTCATGATCTTTTTGAGGTGCAAACAGAAGATCTTGAAGGGGTGAGTGGAGACACACCATGCCTTAAGGCTGAGTTCTAAATTGGCATATGGCCATGTCTTCCCACCTTTCATTGGCTAAAGGAAGGCCCATGACCAAGCTCAAAATCAATAGGGTAAAAAATTCAACTCTCCCCATGAAGGACAGAGTATGTACGTGATATGCGTGGAGGGGCAGTGACTAACTGCTGATTGGTAATCTTTTTTTACCAGCTACATTTAAAGTCCTTTATTTTCTGCTTTAGGCTTTTACACATGAATCATTTAAAGTTTGTCATTCTTTTTTTGTTTTCTTCTGAGTCTGTTCATTGTCAGTATGTTAGAGTAGCCAGAAAGATCTCTCCCTAAGACAGACGTGGAAGATTTAGAAAAACTTGACTTTGGATGAGCCTCCTGTAGAAACGGCCTGAGGTGGTCTAGGTGATTCCTTTCCCTGCCATGTGAGGTAGGAGACCATGGGGGATGCGGGTCTGCAGGTCTGATTTGGTTTTGAGGCCATGCACTGAGGCTCCTGGCATAGAGCAGACGGGCAGAATTCTGCCTCTGCAGATGTTGCCCAACTTTACAACAGACTACTGCTCTGACTACAGAATCACCTCTCCCCTGTCACCAAATGGCAGCCCACAGCAAAGGATGTTTTTCTGATCATTTTGCACTCATTAAATGCAGCTGTCACAACAGTGGTTGCGAGGATGCATGTGAAACTTTTCTGCCACATCAAAATAAAGCTGAAACGCCTTTTAGAGAAAAAGAGCCGAAGCCTTTGAAGCCTCTTCTCAAGGAGTATTGGAACTATCGCCTTTTGTCATTGACAATCGAAAAGTGTTCTGTTGCAACACAAATTAAATCTCCATCCAGGCTGAAGAAGGATCATCCATCAAAATTTTGCAGCAGAAAGCATTTGGCCTACCAGTTGGGCTCCAGTCCTGCTATTCCTGGGTCAGAATGACTCAGACTCATGGTGCCAGCTGATCCCAGCTAAGGGTTATAGTAGGGTGGGGTGATCTCCAACTTTCAAAGGAAACATTATACAAGAATAAGGTAAGTGGACATCTACTACGTTTAAGTACCCTATTAGCGAATGAAAACAAACAAATTCTCGCAACACAACCCGGCCCCTCTGGATGGGGGCAGGAAGCCTCCCATGATTCTTATGCAGTCATCAGAATCCATTTCATTGTCCCCAGGCCTGCCTGGGAACTGGCAAGGACTATCTATACATTCCAGCAGCGTGTCTGTTCATGGGGCACCTTTTAAACTTTCCTATTGCTTACAGTGTAGGTCTTACTTCTTGGCCAGATCAAAAGTTGCCCCCGGCCTCTCCTTTTCTACGAAGGCTCCATCCCCTCCCCCTGGGCTGGGCCCTGGGATCCGTCTGTGTTTCCTTCACGCCCTTCACCCCCCTCACTTGCAGAAGTTATCACCTCTGTGCCTGTCCTGGAATCTTCTGCCCACGCACCCCACAAGACCTGGATTTGAGAGTAAGGAATGTGACTACCCTTATATACGTGACCCTAACTGCAACACAGGGCTTGGCACACAGAAGGTATCCAGAGTAGTTGGCAACGGAGCAGGAAGGAAGGAAGGGAGGCAGGAGGGCAATGGTGCTGGAGGTGACTGTTGGGTTGGCGGGCACCTCCTTCCACCAGATGTTGCTTGTGCAGAGCAGGTAACTCAGGGGTCTCAGTCTTGTTCAGCCTCCTCTCTTCCATGCCAGGGTCTACATTACTGGTTCCTTCACACACGGGCAGAAGTTACTGCCTAAGCATCAAGAAAAGCACTCATTTTCTGGGTGTTAGTGAGGGGTCAGTTGGGGGCCACCTCACTAGATGTTTGACACTAGATGCTTCCTACCTCATCGTCATCTGCCCTAAGCTCCCTTCCCAGGAAACCTACAGAAGCCAGGAGAAGGGGGTGCCTGCCCTCTGAAAGCCAAGTATGTTGGAGCTAAAGTTGCTCAGAAGATAGGACACACATCTCAGGGACCCAACACAGGCAGCACAAACTGTGGTTGGTGTCTGATGGTTCTGTCCCCCTGGGTCTGTGCTCTTGTGATGTGTGATAATTCTACTGGCTACCTCAAGGAAGAAACTAAAAAATGGGGTCATTGCCTCTACTGTGATGCCACAGTGGGGAGAAAAATCCAAGGACTAGATAGAAATAGTGACCCTAAAGGAACCATGGCTGAAGACCTAGCATCCTGTAGTGTTGCAGTGAACTTCCTGGGAGCACGTCTGGTGCCGACTGAGATCTGAGAGAAGATGAAAAGGAAAAGGCTCCCAGTTGGGTGTGTTTCTGTGTCTTAGGGGACCCACAAGAGAGAAGGAACCCCTTGCCTGTGCTAGGCTCTGCTCCCTCCAGGCATGGAAGAATTCACTCACTGGTGACTTTGTCTGTACACAAGGGTGTTTTGGCTAGAGTTTGTCAGTAATTTGAGTTTATTAGCCCTCCTTTCTAAAGTTTTGCCAACAAAACAAGAATGGTTGATTGTGTGTCTGCTGTGCGTGGAAGGCAATGCTGCCAGGGATGTTCTCCTGGCCTGCTGCATCACTGGTTTCTCCTCTTCCTTCCAAGACTCACCTTGATCATCCTGTCTCCAGGGGTGGTCTCTGGCCTCTGGTTGGAAATCGGTGTCCTCTTTTCCATCAATCCCTCTCCCAGGCCCTTGCCCCTACCTAACCATCATTATAATTGATAATTGGCTTATTTATCTGTCATATGCTTGTCTCCTCCAGAAGGGGAGGGCAGCATTTAAATCCTTGATGCTTGACATGATGTCTGGCACAAAATAGAAAGGAAATAAAATATGTAGCATGATGAAATAGATATCCAGAAGGAATAAAACAAAATTAAATGACATTGTTCCTTTTTATCAAAACGGGATGATATTTGGAAGAGCCATGTACACAGATAAGTAATCGAACAAGGCATTACAGGGTACAGTCACTAATAGAAAGGGCTGCAGGTAATCTTGGTGCAGGTGCAGGGAGCTTCCATAATTTTCTGGAGGAGAAGAAGGAGAGCAGAGAGGCAGAGTGGGTTTGTGGTAGAAATGGGAGCATCACCCAGACCCTGATGAACGACTTTTCCTGTTCATTGTGTTTCCCAACCTCTAGGTGAAAGTGAGTGACTCTGTGTGTGTGCGTGTATGAATCAGCAGGTGCCCAGGTGTCATGGCGGGCTGCCCTGTTTGCACCAAGTTGCACTGGATTTCTTCTGTTCTGCCCCTCACAGTCTCCTTCCCTATCTCTGTTGCTCTCTAGTGTCAGGCTGACTTCACTGTCCCTCCTTGATGGTGGCCCATGTGCTTCTGCCATTCTCGGGGGGGAGGGATAGTAGCTTACAACTATCCATTGAGTAACATAGACTGGTATTTAATTACATTGTTCCTGTGTCTCTTATAAGTATTGTCTTTATACCTTTTATTTTAACAATAGGGAATTCATAATTCAATATAGTTGGAAGCATTTCTGAGTATTTCTGAAAACTCTTAAGGATTATTTAGGACCCCCTCCCCGGCATAGGGCAAAACCAAGACTAGCTCTTAGAAGGTTAAAAAGGCTTGCCTGGAAAGGGACCCTAAAACATTGTAGCTCAGTTAAGGAACTGGCCCAACCCTGAGAATTAGACCAGGCAAACACCTAGCATGGTAAGGACCACCCCGAACTCAGGAGGCTTTAGAATTTATTTTTTCATTAATGAATGCTTCAGAAAGTGCACTGTCCCTAATTCCCTTCTTTGAAAGATGGAAACTTTAATGTGCAGTTAATTAAATGTTGTGTTAATTTGCAAGCCCTGAGCTCTTGGAGGCCTCAGGGAGGTAGAGGCACGCTTAGAAATCAAATAACAGGAGGACTGGCTGTGCCTGGTCTGACCACAGTGCAGGCGGCACTGTTTGCTACAGACTCCCGGGAGGCCATCACGGGCGCCCCTGTGGCCAGGCCCAACATCCTGGGCCTCAGAGGTTCCCATGTAGCTCTGTTTACTGTTGAGAGGAGCAAAGCCCAGTCAACAGGCCCAGGCCCAGGCCCAGGCAGGGAGGAGGCTGGCCCGAGCCTGAGTCTATCTCCTGGATGCCTTGCTTTCAGAAGCATTCCTTTTTTATTTTTCTCCGCATTTTCTTAGTGCTTCAGCACATCTGACACAGTACTGAGAGGAGCTGTGTCATGCTGGAATTCTTTTCACAGTGAACTGAAGAACCCAGTTGTGGCGCTGGATGCATCCTGCGAACCTGCAGGCTGTCCATGTACAGTTACTTACCCGGAGAGCAGAGATTTTACTTCTGCAAAATCTGATGCTGGCAGGTTGGGGTGGGGGCTGCAGTCATCCACACAGGACAGGGCAGGGTGGAAATGCAAAGGTACTTAGGATTTCAGATGGGGTAGGACGGGGCCACAGAGCTGTCTCCCCTTGCTCCCATTTTATCAGTGAGGAAAACATCATCAGCAAACTGATGAGCTTGATTTTGGAAGAGAAAGTGTGGTTTGCTCTAAATAACTAGCACCTGTTAACAGTGACAAGCTTATCATCCACTTGGCCCTGGCTAAAGGCACAACTTAGGTAGTTACCAAATGACAACTTACAGGTTTATTACCATCAGAGAACACTTCCTTTAACCCCACTCACGGCAAGAAAAAAGCGCCGATACCTGGAGAAAATACACTCACTGATGGTTTTGGCACCGGAATCGCTTTCTTTGCAATTCTCCCATCTTGGTCGGTGCCCCAGAGAACTGACAAGGATCCGAGGTTCCACTTTGGAGAGTTTTGGCAGCGCTGCTGTATTCTTATTATGAATAAAAAATTTTAAACCCAAGCTGATAAACATATTTTTTTCACACTGAATTCATCAGGAATACATTAACATTTTCTAAAAGGTAAAGACAGAAAAAATGAAAGAATTGAGAGGAGAACATTAGGATGTATTTGGCCACTAGGATCTGTTTTCATCAGCTCCTGTTCATGAGGCAGAGCTTCACCCCATGTAGCTAATGTGCAGGGAATTAGCCTATGGAATAATGATCATTCCTGATGAACAGGATAAGAGCCCGTTCCCGTGTGTGCACAGAGCCATTCATCCTGAGGAAGAAATCTGGAGTGAAAGCGCACAGCATATTTTGCATAGGTTCTGTAAAAGGATCCAGGCAAAACAGGCTTTGCAACATTAGTTATGATCATATATGGAAAAAACAGTTACTTTCTGGGGTGACATATGGCTGAATTGGTGCAATGCCCAGGAATCTTAATGTCCCCCCTAGAAGGGTGAGCCCTGGCTTCATCCTTCACCCACCTCATCAGTGGGACAAAAGGCACAGGCAGCTCATGGCCAGATCACAGCTAAAGAAAATCTCACCCACCTGCACTGGCATCAAAGCTGCTGTCAGGCTCGGGCAGTTGGCAAGTGCTAAGGTCCCCTTCTGTGATAATGACTTTTTCCAAATCAGGGAAATTATGAATGGGGCCCAAACCCATCTGCTTAAGATTCAAGCATGGTGACATTCCATAGTAAACAACAACAGTGACAACCCTGATGACAAAGATAACAAGAACATTTTTATTGTAAGAGTGATTCTGCCCTGAAGTGGGAGACATAGCCCTGTTCAGTTACTGTTCTATAGCTAGTAAACTCACTCCCAGGGTTCTAACATAGTCAAGCAGATAAACTGAGCTTCAGCATGGAGGAGATGGGAGAATGTGATCATTTGAGTGCATGATATTCATTCATCCGCTCATTCGTTTAGCTGACCAGTAATTAATTCAATTAACCCTCCTGAGTGCCAGCTCTGTGCTCAGCATTGGGGACACAGAATGATCCTTCTCTTTAGGGCTTTCCGTCTGGTGCAGAGGGCAGAGACTGAGAGCTAAGGCGCAGAGTGATACGTGCTTTAGTTAGGCGGATATCTCAATGGGAGTGAGAAACCCCTTGCCATTAGCCCTGGGCAGTTGGGAAGGACTTGAAACTTTTTTTTTTTTTGAGACAGAGTCTCACTATGTTGCCTCCGGTAGAGTGCTATGGTGTCACAACTCTTGGGCTTAAGAAATTCTCTTGCCTCAGCCTCTCAAGTAGCTGGGACTACAGGCCCCTGCCACAATGCCCAGCTATGTTTTTGTTGCAGTTATCGTTGTTGTTTAAACAGCCTGGGCCGGGTTCGAACCCACCAGCCCAGTATATGTGGCTGGTACCCTAACCACTGAGCTACGGGCACTGAGCCAAAACTCGAAACTTCTAAGTGATCTTGAATGAATGCAGAGGGCAAGTGCCCTGGGATTCTGGTGTGGCTACTCACCAGCTGTCTACAAAAATAATGGAGGCCTTTGAGTCTAGGCTTCCTCACAAGCATATAAAGACTGCAACTTCTCGTCCTGGTGATGCTGTGAGGATTTGCTGGGAAATTTGGTAAAAGAGCTCAGCAGGGTCCTGGCAACAGGTGGTACCTGGGGAATAGGAACCTGGGCTATAGCAGGCAGCTTTGCAGGCCATGGGAAATCTTTCATGGTCTTCAGCATAGATTTATGGATTAGAAGAAGGAAGGATAGAGGATGGTAAGCTGTGGGTTGCAGGGTCAGTAGGGAGGTTCTGATATAGTCCAGAGTTGTGAAGGTGATCTTGAGATGGGGGAGAGAGAGGGAGGAGTGGTTTGGAGACAGACGGATGGCATTGGGGGCAAGCGGCAATTTTGATGGTAAAGTTGATGGTGACAACATTAATGAAGACAAACGATAAACCTAGGAGTAGACCGTGGGGAAAGGGTGTGACTCCTTTTAGAAGAGGAGTTGCCTCTCAGCAGTGGGCAAATGTGTACAAGAACATTTTCTTGCCCCAGTCCTGAAAGTCTTCCAGGTTCCCTGACACCTGCCTGCTCTCCAGCTGTCACTCCGTGGTGCTGTTTCTGAGCCGTGTGCCCAGCTGCCAGGACCCAGAGGATGCATACAGGCTGTAGACTCTGTCCCTGGAACAGGAGAGTAAGAAGGCATGTCGTGGGGCTGGCCCAAGTCCAGGCAGTAAGCGGATTTCCCAGTAGTGCCATGCCTGGCATTTCATATTGCTTTAGCCAGGCCTGCCTGTTCCCTGACATGACTGAGCAAGGGCAGCCACAGAGGCTATTGCCCCAGCCCCCTCCGGCCAGTTCTCTCCCCTGGGGGCCCTCTGCCTCCACCTCCAGCCCTTCCATCAAGGGGTGCTCCCCACCTTGCCTGCCCCTTCCAGCGGTGCCCTGGGGCTCACACATGTGGTATGTCCTCCGTCCTGGTGCATTCACACACTCACCAATACATAGTGAGCAGGTCCTCATGCCAAGCTCTGTCCCAGCCACGGGGAACAGTGAGGATCCAGAGGTGAGGTCCTGGTCCTCTTGTGCTTGGGTTGGGGAGGAGCTCCTGTTTAATCGTTTGCCCCAGCTGTGCCCTGAGAGGCTTACTCTGCCTTGCTAAGGCCTTCCAGGCAGGTGCACTTCTCAATTTGTGAATCAGGGGCTCCTTCGCCTCCTTCTTTCCACAGCTGCCCTGCCTTCCGGTAATCCAGAAGTGCTTCCCTGGGCTCTGGCTTCCAAGGCCACTGTCTTCCAGAGACCAGCTCCAGGAGCATGCTGTGCCAAGGGCGTGGCTTAAAGCAAAGTCCAGGGTGTTGCTGTCCCCTTCACAGGGTGGTGTGGATGATTCAGCAGTGCCAAACCCCTGATTCTGTGGGTTTAGCAGATGCTCCCTCAACATTTCATGATGACTTCTCACTGAGCACTTTGTGCAGGGACAGAGCCTGGGCTGGGGTCTGTCTGGTGCTCTGTCTGCGCTAATCTGCCAGTCCCTCGGAGGCTGCGGTGTGGCTGTGGGAATCCAGACAGGGGTAAATGGCTGGCTCCTGGCCACACAGGTAGTTGTGGGTAGATGGGGTTTTTGAGCCCTGATTCTTGGATTCCGAGTACAGAGCCTGCTATACGGTGGCCCATGGCATAGGCCCTTCTTAGTTCTTGATTTTGAATGATTTTATTTTTCACTCTTTCTGGGCACTTTGGCAAAGGAGTGGGGGTTTTAGGAGTACCAGGAAGAAGTACCAGATAGAGAGTGTGGCTAGGGCAGAATTCACGGGCTCTCTGTAAATCCAATGAATCCTTGCCTCCTGTTTAGGTAGAGTAGTCCATGTGTCTGGAATATCTTTTCTCGAAAACAACAATGAGCAACACACAGTCCTTAAGCTTCAGAAATCCAAACCTTGACCTCTTTGTTTCAGGAGCAGAGACCCTTGTTCAGGTGACTTTGAAGGCACCTCACTCATTCAGGTCAGGCAGTAGCTCTCAGCTGGGCTCTCCCTGCCAGATAGGGGACAAGGAATGGACAGTGGCTGACCCAGAGATGTGGCATCTGCGCCCTTGCGTGTGTAGGGTCTGCCCAGACTGGGGTCAGGGAGAGTCAGTCCCCTCCTCCTCCTAGGCATATTCTCAAGGTAGAATCTAACAAGATGTTCCCTTTTTGCAATTTTATGAGTAGTTAGTGTACAAGGTAATCCCATCAAGAAAGCATGTTGCATTTCTTCCTTCCTATGTACTGAAAAATATTCTGATATTTGTACATCAGACACATAAGTCATTTTATAATAACTCCTAAGACTGTGTAGACCACATACATTTTTATGGTATGTATTTTTTATGCAAAAAAGACACTGCATTTTAAATTCTTTTTTTTTTTTTTACATTTTGGATTAATATGAGAATCCTTACAATTAGATTACATTGTGTATATAAGGTAAGGTCCAAGTTGAAGTTGAGTCTTTAATCCAGAAGGTATGCCATATACCCTTACTGTGTACCCATGAGGTGGGAACTTACCAAGCTCCTCCCCTTTTCTTGAATGTAACTGTGTTTTTCTGTCACCTAGGCCTGGAGTTGTTCATCTACTAGTTTTTATAGTGTTGAGTACATGGGATGCTTGGATTTATATTCTTGAGATACTTTACTTATTTCCAAATTCTTCCAGGTAAATACATAAGATGCAAAGTCTTCCTCTTTCTCATGGCTGAATGGTACTCCGTAGTATACATATGCCACAGTTTGTTAATCCATTCATGGGTTGAAGGGCACTTGCATTGTTTCCACATCTTTGCAGTTATAAATTGGACTGCTATAAACATCTGCGGGCATATGTACTTTAAATTCTTAATGACAAGAGCAAGACATTTTAAATGGCTCTGGCAGAGGATGGTAGGCTTCTCTGTGTTGGATTCTGGAAACCAAGGCCTGCCTGGGCCCCTGGATTGGCAAACAGCGTGTGTTTGTTCTACCTGGTGTGGGAAGTGTGGGTCCCCTACTCTGCTCCATTCTGAAGATGGGTGGGGCAGAAACAGGCTCCTCCCCTTTCTAATGAGTTCTGTATAAGATTATACCCCTGGAAATAGTCTTATGTACAAACTCCTGCCACCTTGTACCATTTCCGACATTAGGATAATTATTTCAGCTTGATATGAAGTCAAATCCTGAGGCATTCTCGTTATGAGTGTGGCTTTCTATCACCTAAACATGTGCTGTGGAGGAGAAATGTAAAAGGGCAAATTACTGTGGTCACAAGGTCTTCATGCTGGGCTGGCTTCATCTCCTTCAGATTTTGGGGGGTTGGCGCATTTGAGTTGGCCACTTGAGCCAGGAATTCACGAAGCTCTATCTTTTCAGGCCTGAAGACCTCTAAGGTTTTCCTTAATGTTACTGAGGGTTTTGCCTGGGTGAAGTTCATTGATATGGTTAGAGTGAGTGACACTCTGGGGTCTTTGGCCTTCTGTATGGATGGACACCAGGTCTGTGGTCAGCTGGACACTTTTGCCTTCCTTAATAGCCTGGGGTGGCGGGACACAGTGTGACTTAGTCACCTTATATAGGTGCTGCGTTGGCCTTTGATTTGCTTATTTGAGCAAGTTAATACTTTCTTTTTTTAGTATGTGGGGAAAGAACCCTGAAATGTAGACTGTAAGACAGAACCGCAAGCTGTGTTATTAGCGTCTCTACAGGTTTTTCATCCCCTTGAGGGCAGGACCCTGACCTTCAGTTTGTGAATTTCATGCAGGAACTAATAGGGACCTCCACTCTAGGAAGCTGTACCTTAATGGGCATGTTCACAACTGTTTTTACCCATCCTATAAGCCCAGGAGGGTCGTATGGTTATTGTGTTTATTGTGTAAATGAAAAATAGAGGCTGAGCGTGACTTGCTCAATATCCCAAATCAGCAAGTGGCTGAGCTGGCCTTTGGCCTTAATGCACTTGTTGAACCATCCTACCTGTGTGGTTTGGAAGTTGAGGTGGTCCTGGGAGGTGTGTGGGATGGGTGACCTTGGGAAATTGCCTTCTTGTTTTTCTCTTAAATTGATTCCCTTTGAGAGGAAGCAAGCTCAGGCCCTCCCAGAGAGAGAGGAGTGGACCGAAATGGTACTGGGCCCGCCAGGGAGGGAGGGTCCTGTCCTCTGGCAATTCTTTTCGTCAGGAACTACTTTTTCCCCATTGAACTTAAACCCTTCTTATTCAAAGTTAAGCCGAGAGCTTCTCACTGCCTACTAGACAGGGATGAAGAACAGCTGGTTACAATATTCTGTGTATAAATCTACAGTTCTTTGAGAAACAAACACACACACACAGCCACCCAATTCCTCTACCCTCCTTCACTGCACCATCATAAAAAGCTCAAAGTCTTGCCTTTAGGATTATGTTTTTCCATTGGAAAATATTCCCCAGATTAAATATAAATTAACTTTCAATTTCCCCCAAATAATATTTCCTAGCTGATACAGTTTGGGTGTGTATATTTTATAGTGAAATAGTGGATGACCTTAAATTACAGAGTTTTAGAAGTCCTGGCTTCAGTAAATGTTTAAAATTATGAACTAGACCATCTTCCTAAGGAAATACATACCATACACAATAAATTCTTGGAAAGAAAGTGTCCACAAACTTAAGAGTTATAGGATACTGTCTCCCTAGATCTGAAGGTATTAAACCCCAGGGATTTTAAACTTGGAACAGCATGCGTACTGTGGCAATTTGTACCACCCGGGAGGCAGAGCTGTAGTGCTGGGCTCTGCCCTGTCTCTGTTGCCCTTAGGGATTGTAGAAAGCAGCCGGGATGCTCCAAGTCAGCAGTTGACTTCTAGCTGGCCAACAGCACCCAACACAAGGTGCATGGGGGTGAACAGAGGCAGGAGGGAGGTGTGGGAGCTGCCCAGAGACCTGCAGACTGCCTCCTTCTTGGCCTGGGAGGGTCACAATCCCTCCCCCAACCCTCAGAGATGTGAGGATGGAGGATGGGTGGGGAATCACTTCTGAGTTTGTTCCAAGGGAGAGAAGGTGAGAATGCTGAAGGGAAGGAGAGAAGAAAGGAGAGCAGGACAGCGAGGGGAAGGAGGGAAGAAAGAGCGAGAGGTGCAGAGGCAGCCATCCCTCGGGAGAAGCACCAGAAGCAGCAGTTCCAGCTCAGGGCTGCTAGGAACTCCCTCCCTGGGTTAGCCCTGAAAGAGCTAGCAGCCAGGCATCCCCACCCACTTGCCTGGCAGGCGCCACAGTCTGTCCCCACGTCACCAGCTGCCTCTCCTGCTGCCCCTGGCCAGATCCCTGTGGCCCTGAATTGTTGGCAGTTTCCCACACACACACTAAGCTTCGGCACCATGCTGCTTCCCAAGTCTGGGATGACAGAAACAACAGTTATGCCACAAGCTCACGCGAGGGCCAGGCGCCGGCTCAGCCCTGAATGGGCACAGCCCTACCAGGTGGGTACAGTGTTTTTTCCGCCTTCCAGAGGAGTGAGCTGAAGTCTGGGGAGGTTAGGAGACACTCGGCCTCCATTTTTCAGCTGCCTGTTTTTCTTAGAACCAATATGCATTTAGCACCTACTATGTACTGGGCTATGCTAGGCATAAGCATGTCTTCCGGATCTAAGACGCTATGATTTGAACAGCAAGCTGTCGTATTTTTCTAGAATAGACATTTTTGATCACTGTTCAGTTAGAAGAGAGACATTTCATCTTCGCAGACTTTATTTTTTTGTTGTTGTTTTCTAAGCCGCGGCATTTGCGGGTTTGATAAGGTAAAGGAGTCTCTCTCACCTGCTCCCTTTCCCATTGTCAATCTTCTTTTTTGTTCCTTTGCTTGCCCTGTTGTCTGCCTTTGAGTCACACAGAAGCTCTTGCAGGAACAGCTCTGGAGGATTTGGGAGGAAGGGGGAGAGAGGAGAGACAAAAGGTGCATTTCTTTTTAAGAAGCCGGAAAACATAAGGAAAATAAAGGTGTTCTCAAGTGTGTCGGCCACAGCCTGACACAGGTACCATTTCTTCTGATGGCTCTGCTTCCCCTCCCTCGTGCCTAGCCGGCCTTCATCATTTTTTAACATCTCTTTGGGGACAGGGACATGAAAGTGAACCGAAGGTCAAAGGCAGGGATTGGGGGTCCTGGGGCCCTTTGTTGGGTGGCCTCTCCTTGCCTTTGTGCCTGTGCCTTCCTGGGCACAGGCACTGTGCTCAATACTCCAGTCATGTCACCTCTCCTGGAAGACAGGCACACACCTTTCTCCTTCCCATTTACATTTCAAACTGCTACCCGCCTGCTCTTGATTAATTATTTAGTAACCTTGGCCACTTGTGAGCGTTTCTGAGCTCATCTTTCACGTCAAAGTTCCCATCCTTTTTTATCCAAATCTTTTTCCACGGAATCCACGTGTAGTTTTCTAAATGAAGCCCACGGTATTCCTTTTGCAGCCCTCAGCCCCCGAGGCACTGTCTCCCTCCTTTGCACAGCACCTGGATGTCTGTCACCGGGAGTTGGCAGGACCAGCATCCATCACCAAGCTCATTCCCTATCCACCTCTTACCTTGGCCAACTCTATTAATATCATTTTTTTTTTTTAAAGACAAAGTTTTAAGCCAGACTTGGTGGCTCACGACTGTAATCCTAGCACTTTGGGAGGCTAAGGGAGGTGGATTGCTGGAGCTCATGAGTTCAAGACCAGCCTGTTCAAGAGCAAGAACCCTATCTCTTAAAAAAAAAAAAAAGCTGGGCACTGTGGTGAACACTGAGGCAAGAGAATGGCTTGAGTCCAAGAGTTTGAGGTTGCTGTGGGCTAAGACGCCATGGCACTCTACCAAGAGTAACGAAGTGAGACTCTGTCTCCAAAAAAGAAAGAAAGAGAAAGGAAGGAAGGAAGGAAGGTAGGAAGGAAGGAAGGAAGGGAGGCAGGGAGGGAGGGAGGGAGGGTCTCCTATGTTGCCCAGGCTGGAGTGGAGGGCAGTGGCTATTCACAGGTGCAGTCAAGGCTCAATGGATGGATGGAATCTGTGTGAGGCAGGGGAAGGGATATGTAGGCTCTAGAATTGGAGAGAATTTTGGGTAAGATCCTGGGTAAGTTATATCTTCTGAGCTCTTTTACCTCGAGGAGTGGAAAGAAACTGTATAGGTGTCAGAAAAGGCACGCAGTGGTAACTTTTGGTAACAAGACAGTACATATGGAGTTCAAACTGTGAGGCGGATCGTGAAATCAGGGTTTAATGATTCTCAATAGTGCGAGCAAAACTGTTGGCACAGTATCAATCCTCGGTTAGGAAGTTTATTGAGGCCCTGGAAGTTGCCTTCTACAACTGAGGGAAGATGTGGGCTGCCCTCCGACCTAGCCCCAGGAGGGTGTGCTTGGGAGCCGCGACGTGGATAGGGACAGCCCCTGAGTGAGGAGGCTGTAAACAGTTAGGAAGTTTATTAGGGGGAGTCCTTTATCCCGTGTAAAATTCTTACCAACACTGACATGAGGTAGTTTGAGAATTCCATGGTGAATGGTAACTTTCCAGATTGTGTCTTTCAGACTGTTGAATTCCATTTCTAACACTGATTTGTTGTATGATTTTGGAAAGTGTATTTCACTTTCCCGGGCCTCAGTTTAACATCTGCAAAATGGTCCTCATTAAACCCACTTTGGAAATATGTGAAAAAATTACAGAGCTTACATCAGCAAACACATAGTACATAGGAATGCACTCAAGAAATGATTTTGCTTTCTTAACATCATGATTAATTAATGTCTGTTCATAGATAAATTTTTTTTTTTTGCAGTTTTTGGCCAGGGCTGGGTTTGAACCCACCACCTCCAGTATATGGGGCCGGCGACTATTCCTTTGAGCCACAGGCACCACCCTGTTCATAGATAAACTTATCCATTCTCAAAAAAAGGACAGATGGAAGGTTTTTTCTATTTTGTTACAAAAAGTATTAATAAACTTTAAAGAAAACAGCCCTGTGCACATCTATACCAAATGAGAATAAGGAATACACTCTTTTTTTCAGCAAGCAAAAAAAAAAAAAAAGAAATAAAAAAGCCACACTACTGACATCAATCCTCTGTGCATGTTGCATCATGCCTCCCCTGTTTTGCAATTATCAGAAGCTAAATGTCTATCTGTCTCTGAAGACCTATTCTAGATTCTAGAAAATAAAACATCATCTAGATATGATCTGGTAGTGCTGTTGGTTTTGGTTGACTTGAAGCCCCTTGTATGATTTCCTCCTTCTGGAAGGTGGGCAAGGCCAGGACGTGATTTACGGCTGCCTCTGCCCTGCAGGTCAGCCCCGTGGCAGGTCACCCTGCTCTGTGATTGCATCACAGTGGAGGAGGATGAGCAACTCGATGCGCATTGATTGGTATCCACGACACCTGCGGCTCCCCCGGCCCTGCCAGCTGCTGACCTACTGAGCAGACTGTCGGCTGGATGGTGCGGGGGCTTTGCTGGAGGATGCTCAGATCTTGACTGACCTCCCCAGTCCAGGCTTTCCTTGCTTGCCCGAGCTTATTCATTTCCCACGATCCACTTCCTATGTCAGTTTGAATGTGTGATGTAAGAG
This sequence comes from Nycticebus coucang, assembly GCF_027406575.1. Lineage (NCBI taxonomy): Eukaryota > Metazoa > Chordata > Mammalia > Primates > Lorisidae > Nycticebus > Nycticebus coucang. Next base: position 99,244,684 of record NC_069783.1, on the reverse strand, counting down.
GCAGAGGGAGTGAACGCCTGTGCCTCTTGGCAGTAAGTGGCATTTACTACTCTGGCTATAGTGAAAGAATGAAAGAAGAAATCGCATCTATTTTGCATTTTTAGTAAAAAATCGATCAAAATCTCAAGTCATTCCCGGCCCCTTGGAGGCTCAGGGAAGGTGGTGTGTGAGGCCCCAGGTCTCTGTCTTGCGTGAGGTGTGTGGGGCTGACACTGCTGGCGGGACTGTAAGCAGAGGCTGGGCTTGGGGAGGGCAGGGCCATGGGGAGACTGGGAGCCCTCTGCCACCCTCCTCACTCAGGGGCTGTCCCCACACTGTCCTGGCGCCAGGTCAGAGGGCAGCCCAGATCTTCCTTCAGTTGTAGAAGGCAAGAATCCTATGTACTCAATTCTGATATGAGGACAATTAAGGTCCTAGTACATGGATGGGGGTGGGAAATGAGGAGAGCTGAGAAAGGGAAGGAGGGAGGGTGTGGGGGACAAGGGCTATGGCACACCTTTTGGGGATGGGACACAATTATAAAGGGCCCTTATCTATAAAAACATGTAACCCGGTTCTGTGTACCCTCAATGAATCCCCAATAATAAAAAAAGAAGAAGGCAACTTTCAGGGCCTCAGTTACCTCCATTTGAAATACCACAAACCAGAGCTCCTGTGCCTACTTTCTAAAAACTGTTATGAAGATTATGTGGAATAATACCTGCTAGGGCTGGTGAAAGAATAAAACAGCCTGAACACACATGACGTTAAACAACAGTCCTGCCAACTGCATACTAGAGGGTTTGCATTCCATGGTTAAACTCGCTGCATGCAGCCAAGGGGTGGGGGCCTGGCCCGGTCAGGTGACTTCCTATCTGTCGGAGGATAATGGCAAGTGGCAGGGCAGAGAGCTCCCAGGCTGGGGCCCCTTTGCACCGCTTGCTTTTTCATCCTCTGGCCTGGCTCAGTAGCACCAGCCCCTGTGCCGGCAGGCGGTGTCTCGGAGACCTGGCATCTGGGACAGAGGAGCTGTCTGAAGGTGCTGAGTGGCTGCTGCCAACCTGGCCATTATAAGGAACTGCCCTGATCTCAGAATCTTTGTAAATCAACTCTCACTTAGAATGAAGACTGATTTACATCGGGTGAATAACAGTCAATACCAAGTTTGTGTTTGGAGATCACTCTTCTGAATAAAGGAAGGCCAGAAGCTTTCTCAAATAAATTTTTTTTTTCTTTTCCTTCTTTTTTTTTTCGAGACAGAGTCTCAAAAAAGAGCCTCTGATGGCCTAGGCTGGAGGGCTGTGGCATCAGCCTAGCTCACAGCAACCTCACACTCCAGGGCTAAAGCAATCCTCCTGCCTCAGCCTCCTGAGTAGCTGGAACTACTGGTGCCTGCCACCATGCCCAGCTAATTTTTCTATTTCTAGCATAGAGGGGGATTGCGCTCTTGCTCAGGCTGGTCTCCCAACTCTTAAGATCAAGGGATTCTCCCCACTCTGCCTCCCAGAGCTCTAGGATTATAGGCCTGAGGCACTGTGCCTGGCCTCAAATAATGTTTTTTTCTTTTGGTATGGATTCCCATAGCTGAATAAGGTGTTTGTTAGGCAGCTTTAGGCAAAATTGTGAAGCTTCCTCTCGGTGCCTTCACCCCCCTCTTTTATTAAATAGGTCTGTGAAAACTGCTATAATATCCAGGCAAGATGGACAATGGAAGGGGTGACATTCAATCTTCATTTTGAAGAGCAGTTAAATGGGAGTGAGATTATAACACTGCTAAAATAAGATTAATGTTATAATAAATGCTGGCATCCCAGAACAATTGAATAGAAATATAATGAACAGCCAAGGCTGGTAAGTGGAAATGTCATCAACGGCCACACAGGTAGTGTAAGTTACTACCTTTGAGGATTGGGTTGGACTATGTATAAAATGAGATCCAGAATAACTGTAGCTTCAGCAAGAGAGAGGTTTAATTCTCTCGTCCATAAAAACCTGGACATAGATGGCCAAAGGCTCTGATAGTCTGACCCTCCCCCTCTTTTCCCTCTCTCTTCTGGCATGGCAGTGATTTCACCTTTCTAACACATTAGTCTCCAGGGGTGGACAGCCTCATGCCTCGTTGCTTCTTCTTTCTCGTTGTTCCATACAGGCTTCCCTTCCCAAAGATACCTCCTGGGTCCAAGATGACTGCGCCAGCACTGTCCATCACATCTGCATTCCTGCCAGCAAGAAGGGGGTGAGGAGGAAGTTGCAAAGGGCAGGTGCCTGCCATCTCTTAAAGAATATTCCTAGAGGCTGTGGCACACAGTTTCATTTATGTCCCACTGGCCAGGTCTCAGTCTGTGTCTCTACTCTGTCTCTCTGTCTCTACTCTGTTGGCCAATGCCTGCAAATACCAAATACTGTAGAAGGGAACTTACTGGGCACCACTGATGGTCTCTGCCATTGTGTAATTTCCAGGTTTCTGGGAAGTGCCTCCTCCTGTCTCCAACCTTTCCACACCCCCAATCCACTTAACTGATGCTAAAATTTCTCAACAGTTGTTAAACCTTTCATCAAGATAAACCACACTGTCTCATGCTGTGACCTTCCCCAGGTCACCTGGAGGGTTTCTGGTGCTGGTTCTTTTTTTCCTTCAATATTTCCTTGGCCCAGCTAAACTGATGTCCTAGTGGTTCGCCCCCAAGATGCCACTGTTTCTGTCATCCATATTTGTAGAGGGCAGTGGGTTTCGTAGCAGCCAACATTCACTGAGGCTTGCCATACACCGTCTCTTACATTCAGTTTTGTATTGTTTTTCTCTTTTGGTCAACAGCACAGCCCTAAGAGATGAGTGTTCTTCACAGAGTTGAAGAATGAAACCGGGACCCAAGAGAGTGTGAACCTGGTGCTGACCAGACTCCTTCATCCTGTGTGATCTCTGTCGCCAACCTCACCTAATAGGGTGGAGAAGGGGCTGAGTAAGTCTTGGCACTAGGCCAGGCTCCATGCTGAAGCTGTGGAGGACTCACATTTCTCTAGGTCCTAGTTCTCACGGTCTGTGTGGGGTGGTGGACCGGTGAGGTGGAGGAAGCTAAAGAAAATTTCTAAATGGTGTGGGGGCATCTGAGAAGGTCTCCAAGAATGAAAGTAGGTGTGCTTTCACTGTGATGGGTGCTCAGGATATGTAAGTTTATGGCATCTGAAGGGGCAACATCCAATGAGTTAACTGCTTTACCCCACTGTACCTCCTTTCCAGTGGAGGAGATGGAGGGCTTCACCTGTCCATGTCCTATAAAGTGTCACTTCCCTGTATGAGCTGGGTGCCAGCAGGGCTCCTGCCCTAGAGTGGCTGGCTGAGCTGGGCTGGGATCCTCGCTCTGTGGCCTTGGGCCAACACAGAGTCTTCCCTTCCTATAGCATGTCCTCTTTATTGCCTCGGTCCTTACACTTCCCTTTGCTTCGGTGTTTGAACATCACCATTCTAGCCCACACCCTTGTTTTCGTAAAAGGTCACTCTCATGCATGCCATTTCTGAGTAGTAGCTTTATCAAACACCTAGGGAGGGAGGCACCCTCTCTCAGGGAGTAAGGCTTTCTCCTGGGCCACCCTCCTGGGCTTTCCTCTCTCTCCTCTGGAATAATTTCAGCTCTCCTTGCCTAACACGCAGGTCCTCAGCATTTTTGAATTTTATACCTAGCCACTAATGAAAGTATTTTTCTCACCCAAATCTGACTTCTTTGCGGTACGTGTAAGAAATTCTGGAGAATTACATTTCCCTTCTCTTGTTACTCTCGATGTTTTGCTGGCTATGTTGGTATAGTAGAAATTAATCTATGTTTCCAAATGAGAAAGCTATGTCATGATGCTCGTGGATGTGGTGATGAGAAACCCTAGCCTTTCATGTAGGTCTGGAAGGCAGGGGCTTAGAATCATGGTGAGTTCATTGTCCCTGAATCACTGGGACTTGCCACTCTTCAGATATGGCAGTCACTAGCACTTGTGAAGATTGTTGTACTGAAAACAGCCCACATTGTATGAGTTTGGCCATCGGAAGTGATAGAGAGACCTAATGCATACCAATTTGGGTCTCCATTCCTGAACACATGGGAAGGCTCAACTGCCCTGAAAGTAGTTCAAGTTCATCTTACTAATATATCCCAGTGGACTTTGACTAAAGGCACATATCATTTTTTTTCTGAGACAGCTGAGTTTCTCATGCTTTCTCTTCCCATGGGAGCCACATCTTGCAATGACAGCATCACAAAATGAAAGGAACCTAGATCCCTGTGACACCAGATGGAGGAGAGTGCTGCTGATCTGCCAGCACTGGACATTGCACGAGCAAGATATAAATATCTAGTAGGCTGAACCCCTGCTATTTGGCCCTTATTTGTTACTATAGCATAGCATAGTGTATCCTCCCAAATATAGATAATATGGAAATTAGTATAGATTTTACTCAGCTCTGTCACTGGGATACTCCTGGGTGTCTAGTAGATTCCAAAGGTTGATGATCAGGGAACGTTTTGAAAGGAAAAAAAAGGGATGATTTTCTGTATTCTTCAATTTCTCTCTTAAGTGGCCATCATTTCAAAGAGACTAGGCAATAAGGTGACAGGTACCAAATAGAAACACCAACAGACGGAACTGTAGAGAAGCATTTGGTAGGATGGTTCCCAAGAAACCCCTCCAGACTCTGCTTGCCTAATTGATATGCTGTTACTGGAACAGTTCAGCCTGACATGGGTGCTCCCGCAGGTCAGTTAAAAGGAGAGTGCAGTGCTGAATCTGTATGGTACTGTCCCACCTTTCGAAGTGGGCTCTGTCTCCATTAGTAATAACCAAACATAACAATTAAGCACATTTCCACACCAAGCTTGAAAATCCCTGGAGGATAGCCCATGTCCCTTGTGTTCTAGTCTGAAATCTGTTCTGATTATTGGTGAAATGGGAGTGTTGGTTGGGGAATAAGGAGGGGGAAGGCCACCCCAAAGGTCATTCAGATAGCAGGGAGCTCACACATTCTGCAAGGAAAGCTTAAAGAGTGTTGCAAAGCATGAGGTGAATATTTACTGATCTAATGGTGACTATGGGTTGAGAGTGAACATGTTGTTAGAAAGAGAGATTGTTATTTAGAAACTCATTCTGGCTATGAAGTAAGATGGTCAATACCATCTTCCCCAGGATAGCTTACTGCCCGGCACAGAGATGGCAAGGCCTGTCCCCCTGTATACTTCGCTGTCCCATATCCTTTGATCCCATTCCTGTGGGTGTGGCGATTCCAGCTGCAGCAACAGCTGAACATCTGGAGGCTCTTGCTGAACTAAAACTACTAGTGCAAGTGCATGTGAAAAGTGCTGCTCCAGAGTATCACCTGTATTGCTTCTTAAAAAGCCCCTTATTAGAAGGAAGAACAAAACTAACGCCGGGATATAAGATGATGCACTTTGTTAAAAAGAAAAGCTCTTTCTACTACTCTCAACCAAAGAGCCACGCCTGTCTACATGCCACTCTTCTAATCTGACTCTTAGAGTTTCATCCTGATAGACAGAGAGCACGCTCCTTAACCTGATACCTCTCAGGAAGGGAAAGGTTTGCTCCATGGGGAGATTTAGACACTGCCAGCTGTGTTCAGCAACTTGTCTCTGGAAGTTTCTCTCCAAGGTTCCTGGGGCGATCAGGCCAGGTTTTTAGAGGGTGGGTGGCCAACATGTATTTGTCTTACCAAGAAAGGAGAGACAGAGCAAATGAAGTCTTTCTTTTTCTCTCCAGAATGCTCTCTAGGAAGACCCCCATTATCCTGACTCAGACGAGCTGCAGCCGGTGTGTGAGAATGCCCTCTTCCTTCTGTAATATCTCATGATGACCATATTTTCCAACTTCTGTGACTTCCTAACAGTTCTCCAAATGCCAGACTAGAAATTAAAGTTATTCTAGTGTTGACTATATGGTCTTAGGATTCCCACAACTGGCTTTCCTCCAGATGAATACTGGGAAGAGTTTGGCAACAAGCTGTGTGATAAGAAGGAGTGCTGGGGAGGGTGTCAAAAGGCATTGCAACCTGGGCAAGGGAGTTCACATGTCTCCAAAACTCCTTCTTGTCCCTATAAGGAGAGGGAGCTTTGAGGATGCTTCTAATTCAAATCCTGTAAGTCATGTGAGCCTGGCCCGTGCTTTCAGAGAAGAACATACATGTTAGCAAGTACGCACTTATACATCCTTCGCTATACCTTTGCAGGCTAGTCTGAAAGAGTTCTGAAGTCACCTAGCAATTGCACTATCTTGACTTTACATGGAAGACACAGTCCCAAGAAATTAACCACAAGCCTTGCACACTGGTTGACTTCCAGCCTTCTCCTAACAAGGAAATCAATCCAGATAATTACTGCCAAGAAAAGGAGAAGGTTGGAAATTCTTGAATAAATTTGGGTTTTGTACAACCGATGTGGTTCCTTTGGGAGACCTCAAATGAATTTTTTTTTTCATGAGTGATTGAAGGAATTATTCTATTTATTTAGTGCTTGTGGTGTGTAAATATATTAAAATTATAAAGTTTGGGTCAATTGACCAATTTGAAGGTTTGGCATTATTCTAGCTTTCTTTTTCTTTCTCTCCCTCTACTCCCAGAACTATAGAAATGAGAAGAATTATATCATGAGTTTGAGGAAATAATTCACCCAATCCCAGCCCAAAAGTAATTGAAAAGCACAGGATTCGAAACTCTCCTACTTCAAACAGAGGCTTAAGGGCAAGCAGTGTGTGAATATAACACATCTTATAAAATAATATAGGTGTGATATAAAATTTCTGTATACAAAATTCCTCAAGTAAGACTTTCCCCATGTGTGTGTCACTGCCTTGACAAAATTGAGAGCTGACCAATGGCTCACTAAATTTGGAGCAAATAAGGAAAATAAGGTTCTCACTTTAGACTCACAATTTTTGAATTTTCCTTTATATTTTCAAGATTATGGTCCTTAGAAGAGGCTGGGTACTGCGTCTTGTTGGTAGAATCTGAAAAGAGTCATAGTTCTAGATCCTGTAAATTCTTATAGACCGTAGACATATCTTAATTTTAACTAGGATTACTGTCTGCACGGTCAAGCTCTTTGGACAGAATGTACATTTTATTGAATGGTCAGTCCCCCAAATCCCTGTTGTCGAAGTGCTTTTCCAATGTCCAAATTATAGATGGTTTAGTGTATACCCTTTACCCCAAAATGAAAATGCTGGCATTCTCATTACTCTTCTCACAAAGCAAGTCTTTAAAGCTTCCCCAACACATGTGAAAACCAAATTTTATGAGGATCTAAGACCAGCCAGGAAACTTTAGCAAAGACTAGATTTCAGAACAGCAGATCTTTAGTTGTGCAAAGGACATTGCTAAACTTCTGGGTTGGAAGGTATCCCGATATACCTAATTCTATTTATGAAACTGCATATGTGCTTTAAACTCCGTTTAGATCCAGCTCTTTCAGCTAGAGATGGAAACCATATGTGTGTCTAAGGCCCTTATGTTTTGCCTTGGAGAGTCTTGGATTTTGTTTTGATTTCTAACTCGGCATCATTTTCAGATCTGGAGACATCCTGGGCACATCCTTGACCCTTGGTGTCATGTGGAAATATTTTTGTTATCCATTCTTACTCTTCTTAGATGAGTCTCATGTCCCTATGTGTAGAGAGGTATTGTACTTTTCATTCTTAGAAAGTTGCCCTAAGTAAAACAGAGATCTGAGGAAAATATGTGGAAAATTCAGGCTTACAAACTTTTACATAGGTAAAATTAGTATTTGGTTTATTATTTATTTGAATTCATCAGGTTTTCTTTTCCTTTGATTCACTATTGCTTTTGTATGGTGTGGACTAAAGCTTCTGATATACCAGGAACCCATGAATCACGGACATGTCCCGGTGTGAAGATGGCTGGTTGCCCATCAAATCTATTTTCTCATTCTTCCAAGGTAATAATCCTATGGTCGCCCAACATGGGGCCTCTCAAAGAGGGACTGTGTTTCAAGAGCTCCTTGCAGGCGTGTGCCTAAGTTCCCACCTATAGAGTGGTAGGAAGAGATGGGAAGTATTTCTAGGTCCAGGTTCTAATACACAGCCTTTTCCCTTGCTTGGTGCTAAATTCCCCAGAATAGCTTACAACTGACCAGCTTTGAGCATACAGATGAGGGTCCTCCTGGAGGACGATGGAATCCACATGGAAGGAACCAAGGTTCTCCAATGGCTGCAAGGAGAGGAGCTGCCTATCTACCCACCCTGGACTACGGTACAGGAGAGGAAAGAAAAGCTTCTTTGTCCTTGAAATTAGCTTTCCTTCTAACATCGCATGTAGACTTTGGGGATCCTGATTATGATTAAAGAATTTTTTTTTTTTAAATCATAGAACCAAGGCAGATTCCTAGGCTGTGCTGGCATGGATCATCAGGAAATCAGCTTTCTGTCCATAGAAAAATACAGATCTATTGAGGAAAGATTGTTCAGTCTGGCATCATTTAGAGGCTGAAGGAACGTTCAAGTTTATTCTATGTAGAAACTCCTCATTCCTGTCCACTGTGGAGTGGTCATTTAATCTCTACTCATGAAATTAAAACAATTATGTTAATGATGGCACTAAACACTGTTTAAAAGCTTCCTTTGAGTGAACACATAGATAAAAATGAGGAGTGAAATCTACCAGGACTATTCTGCAGGGAGATCGTCAGGGGTAGTCCTCTCACAAGATTGCCTCCCCAGGGTGGTGGCTTTGGTGGGCAGTGCAGATGTTTTTGCAGATGACATTCTGTGGATCCTGTCTGTGGTTTAACTTGGCTTAGTGTCAATTCCCTCAACTATAAAGTGGCAAAGATGATACCTCCCTCATTCATTTTTGCTTTTGGTATAGTATGTGAGATAATTCTCATAGGTCATCTGAGACACAGGGCATGTTCAAGAAGCAACAGCTGTTTCCGAGGCTGGTTCTCATTGCTGATTGCAGGTACCTGGCAGAGGCAAAGATCTGTGGTGCAGAAAGTGAGGGAGGCCCCACCAGACTTCTAGATTGGCTTCCTCTGATTTACTCAAAATGGGGGAAAAACCACCAAGATGTGCTGAGATCTTGAAAAGTTAAGATATTAAATATAGTTTTCAATGTTTTATATTATTTCGAGATTTGTATTTGACTCTAGTCATTATATTTGATTGATGTGTACTATAGTCCATGGAGAAGTTTGACTAGCAGATCCTCTTTGCACTTGGACTGTGTCAGTAATGTTGTATGATATTTGATGGTATTGAATAGGGAGAGAAAAAGCATTGTTTTGGTGCTTTGTAGAAAGATTCCTTGTACCTTTTTTCACATTTTATGGTTTATTAAGATGGTGCAGTGAAGGGATTTATGCAAAGCCTGGTAAGTACTCAGAGACAATAACGTGAGCTACAGTGATAAGGACAGTGACAGTTGTGATGGAATTTCTATTTAGTCATCTATGTACTTCTGTTTTGAAGACATGCCTAGGCGTAAGCCTGTTTTAAAACCTGCCTCAGGAGTGGTTATCAGTGACAGTCTCCAGACCTTCTGAGAATCCCAGAATTATGTTTGTCCTGTCACGATGTTGGGTGTGGTTTTAGGAAATCAGTTGATTGGGAAGATTTGGCAAGAGCTGAAATGAGCATCTTCAGAACACCATGGGTTTGATCGTTGATTTTGGCAGTTAAATGACCAAGGCAGAGAAGTTCGTGATTGATTTACCATCGTGATCAGTACCAATAAAAAGCTGATCAAACAGCAGGGCATCTGGATGACAGGGCTCATCATGCTGGTTGTATGTAGATATTTTCACTCCTGTGACCCTTTGTTTTCACGGAGTCATATGCATGAGCAGTAGGTATGTTTATATATTTAAAAAGTCAACAGTTGAAGCAATTATTCATAGTATCCAAATTCCCACACTTCACTGATAACCTGAGTGATTTTTATTAAAAATTCGGAATATGAAATAAAATTGTGAGCACTGAATTATCTGAGAACATAAATGAGTATTACATGGGTTTGTGAAGCTATGAGCACATGAAGGCAGCGGCTTATTTATTCATTTTACGAGTAAGGCAAACTTTGTAGGTTTATCACCTCGTGGACAGATTGGTTTCTGCATCTCCCTTGTGGCTGTAAGGAAGAACAGGAGCGTGGGATGCGGCGGTGCACAGGGATATAATTCCAGGAGAGCTCATCTGCGGCACGTGCTCTCCTGATCCAGGTGGGGAATGTCAGGATCATATTGAAGGATACATTCTCTGTTCTCCACTCATTTCTCAGGCTGCCCCTTCGGAATGTCCTGGTCCTTTGTATATTTGGTTTCCTCATGATCCCCTAAGGGCCACTGCAGTTTTTGCTACATTTCTGTCTGGAAAATCTCATAACTTCTTGTAGGGTCTGCTTCTTTTACAGCTCATGTCTGCACCCTCTAATGTGGAGCTTTCTCCTCGACTTCATTTGCACCTTCAGAGTCACTGATTTACTAATGTCACCACTGGAATGTTTCAGGGCACTCGGATTCCAATGTCTACATCTGACTTTGTCACTTCACCTTTGCCTCTCCTGTCTAAACCTGCACCTCCACTGTGTGTCCCTCTTTCCTGCTCCCCAAGACTTGACTTCTTTCACGATCACTTATCAGTCAAATCTCCATCTCCCCAGCATAGCTTTCTTTTAAGGCACTGGTGTTTCCCACTGGGTCTGCCCTTCAAACGCCCCATTTTCCCTCCTAACAGAGGATTCATGCCATTCCTCAGACATGCTTTTCCCTCATAGCATCTATCTTGCTTTGTAATTACGGTAGAACCTCTGTGAGTTGACCACCCAAGGCACTGTAGCAAACTGGTCAACATATGCAGGTAGTGAACATAAGGAAGTAGGCCTACCATGCTAATATACATACATGTAGTGCATGTCTGGTCTGCAAAAATTAGGTCAGCATAACGGAGTGGTCAGGGTAGGGATGGGGTCAACTGTGGAGGTCCTTCTGTATATATTTATGCACCAGTGTTGGGCTTACCCCTTTCTGTAAAGGTGAGCTCTGTGAGAGCTTGGACTGGGTCATTTTGGTTTATATTGCTGCCTTATCCCGCGGATCATAGAAGTTCAATTCGTATTCTTTGAATGGATAGTTGAATCACACTGGCTTCTTACTGTGGCCTAGTCACCCATCTCTCTCTTGGGTCTTACTCTTCTGTGCTCTGTTTGCCATCTTGCAGAGAACAATGTGACCGTTAAGAAACTCATCTAAGCATGAAACCCATGTAAGTATGCCACGTCCCTGGGCAGCATCCTTCAGTGGATGGCAGAGTCTGAATCTCTCCACAGCACTTAGGCAAGATCTGGCCCCACTCATGCCTCCGGCCTCGTTTCTTTTACTTTTGTTACTTCCTTCTCTGAGGCCTTCCATCCTGTCCTTTTTCTGCTCCACATCCTTTCAACTAACTCCTTATTCTTCATCTAGATGTCACCATTCAGGTGGCCCTCTGAGGTGTTTCAAGACCCTGATTGCACCTGCACACTAATTTGGGACCTGAGTGATGACATCGATCTGTGATGCACTTTTCTCCTACCAAGCAGTAGCTTCTTGAGGGTAGGGCCTGGGAGAAAGGAGCTAAGTGACATGCGTCTCTGCTCACGGGGATGGTGCTTTGTGGCCCAGAGCTCTGTCTCAGAGTGATGGTGAGTGGGGTTGTTGTGGATTTGGGCTACCTTGGGTCAGTTGGCCTGGGGAAAGTTCCCCTCAACCTAACTGCCTTCTGCTGATTCTTCTTCACCCCAGATTTTAATAGTTGATAAGATAGCCAGGTGAGTAGCGAGCAGAAAGGTAATCAATGTGCAATGATCTCACAGTGAAAAAGATATGGGCAAACAGTTAGTTCTGCTAGCTCTTGCTATAGTCTCAGTGATTTGCAATCTACATTGTTCCATAGTGACAACATTACTATGTGACATGTTTCCTGACTTTATTTTACTGGGATATGCTTGCTGTACAGAAATGGCAAAGTCCTTGTGTAACCTAAGGATAGGGTCCCAATTCTAATTATTATTTTAATTCTGGCAAGTCACAAAACTGCCTGTTGTTTCTGTTCCTTTTCTCTCTCTCTTTTTTCCCCATTTGGCTTAATTAGAGTTGGGTGTTAGTGGGATAACCTGGTTCTTTTGCATGTTCATTTTTAGAGAATCTGAAGCTTGGCTGGCATTTAAAAATTTGAAGTAATATCCAGTAGAACTCCTGTTTTCACCTATTTGAAACTTTCAGAAAATGGTGCCACTTAACTGAGACTTCCCATGCTTAATCACAGCCCAAATGAAAACTATTTTTAGCAAAGTAACAGTTAACTTATTTTAGAGCTTTTTCAGCTAAGTTGGAGATGCATAGTATTTGTAACTGATGTGTCATGTTTTAAGGTTTTACTAATTATTAGTGAGTTACAAATATCTAAATCTAAAAGCCCAGAAGTACGTAGATATAAAGGCAAGAGAATTTAAAAACAGACTTAACAAAGAAGAGAATGTTGTTAATTTACCAGTTAGTAAATGCTGAATGAGTTTTAGCTGTGAATCCCTCTATCTTGAAAACCTATCATTCTTACAACATTTAATAGTGAGGGATACAGTAAAGCAATAAAAATCAGTTGCACAATTATGTTCACTTTAGTTCAATTCGGCAAACCTTTCTGGAGCACGTACTCTTTGCCAGATACTGAGAGAGTTTCTGGGATAATAAATACCACAACCTGTCGTTGCTTTTGAAAAACTCAGATCCTCTCAAGGAGGAGATGCGTGTGTTACTCTTCTCTGGCTGCTCTGGCAAACCACCACAGATCGAGTGGTTTACTTAAAACAACACAAATCTAGTATCCCACAGCCCTAAAATTCAGCCGGAGAGCAAGGGCCAGGTGTGAGCGGGCCGCCCCCTCTCTGGAAGCTCCAGGGCAGAGTGTGGTGCTGTCTTACTGGCTGCTGGAGGCTGCCTGCAGTCCCTGGCTTCTGGCTGCATGGCCTGATCTCTGCTTCCGGTTGCCATCTCCTTCTCTGACTGAACCACTGCCTCCCTCTTCCATCGCCCTATGATAATGCTGGGCCCACTTGACAATCCAGGATTCTCTCCCCACCTCAGGTTTGTTAATAATATCTGCAAAGTCCTTTTTGCCATGGAAAGGAGTAACCTTCTTCATAGGTTCCAGACACCGGGATGGGGACATCTCTGGAGGGCCATCATTCAGCGTGTCACAACTACTGACCCCCCCATACCCGTCTGTACTTATGTAGTCGCCCCTTCCTTTTTGGTAAGTGGTGCAGGTGGCTCATGTTATTCTGTAAACAATGTTGGACCACCCTGGCCAAAGCAGGACGTGAGAAGCACAGAAGATCAGTGCTGCAAGGTATTATTATGGAGGCAATGTGGAAGCAAAGGTTTAGATTGTAGGAGCCATTGAAACCTAGCCTTGGAATAGAATGCAAGTCCATCACTTAGAGAGCTGGATGTGCATGCCAAGGCACGGAGGAGGGTGGTGTGTTGGGGACACAGCAGGTGGCTGGGTTTGGCTGGAATGAGTGTGTGGGTGAGTATGTGTGAGGTTGGGCCTCTGATTGTGTGTGTTTGTATGTATTATCCAAACACGCTGGGTTATGATTGCTGTACAGAAATGGAAAAATTCTTATACTCTTAGGGTGGCGCCTGTGGCTCAAGGAGTAGGGCGCCAGCCCCATATGCCGGAGGTGGCAGGTTCAAAGCCGGCCCTGGCCAAAAAAAAAAAAAAACCAAACTTAGACTCTTATAAAGTGTGTGTGAATATGGTGTATGTGTGCCTGTGTGAGTAAAGTGAGTGTGTGCATGTGATGTGTGGCAGTGTGCCCGTGTATATGAGTGTGTGAGTGTGAGTGTGTATGAGCCTGTGTAGGGGGCTGTGAGCCAGGACTAGGGGGCATGGAACAGGGGCGATCTGTCAGTGAACAAGGAAAGAACAGGCACTGGGTCAGATCTGGGGCACCCGTATCTGAGGGATGATCAGGGAAAGTGTAAGAGAGTTAGGTACAGAAAATAGGAGGTCAGAGGGACCCCAGGGGTATGGATGTCCAGTATCCCAGGGAGATGTTTCCACTCAACACAGAAATTTGCTACTGCTGCATTCCCCACTTTTGAGATAGCAATCATGCTTATTTTTCTTCTGTAAAAATTTTTCTTATAAAATGAGAAATTTTCAAAGAGAACTCAATGGAAACAATATACTAATTTATTCTTTGGCCCCACAGCTTGTCCAGGGGTGGGGAACTGGCAGCCTTAAGACTGAATCCAAATTTTACAGAACAAATCCTTTTAATAAGAGGATTTAGACTCACAAGAAACCACACTGTGTACATGGTGCTACCCACCGAGGCCCACTTGCTCCAGAATATTGGCTCCACCCCTTTGAGTGGCACTTTCTCCAAGCTGCTTTCGAGTTCTAATCTTTGTAATAATTTGTCCTTGTTGAGAAGGTGGTAGACTATCAGGCAAAGGAGAGAAACAGACCTATGGAGCCAAAGAGAAGAGAAATAAGGGGGAAATTGGATGATTTAGCACGAGTTGTAATTTTTCTAAATTACCTGAAGATTTTAGATGAATGGAAAACTTTACAGTGGAGTGATTCAGAAAATTGACTCAAGACTTTGGAAGGTATGGATTAGGATATCCAGAAATGAAGTCTGTGTTTCTCCAAATTGTCCTGTCTGATTTGAATAACCAAGCATTGTGGGAAGAGTAAAGATTTGAAAGTCAGGTTGCCTGGAGTCACAGTCCTGCTCAGCCCTAATCACTAGCTGTGTGACTTGGATCAAGTTAGTCAGCTTCTCTGTGCCACAGTTTTTTCATCTGCCGAATGGGGATAAGGACAGAACCTGTCATAGCCTGGATGCTCCCCGATGCTGAGTGTGAACAAGGGGATATGTTCGAGGTGCTTATGGGGGAAAGGGGGAGGAAGAGAGGAGGTGAGCCAGGATGGAGGGAAGGCCAACCCAAGGATGTGCCTTAGGACGGCCACTGCTGGGGGTGCAGAGTGTTCCAATGTCAGGGACTTGATCTTGGGAAGACACCATATGTGGCACCAGACTGTTCACTTTAACGCATGTCCCGTTGTAATGCAGGTCATTATGTCATCCTAACTCCAAGAAACCGTGGAAAGCAGATATGGGGACTCAGGTGTGACTGCTCATGTCAACAATTCCTCCACAGTCAGCCTTAGGCCCTGCTCACCTCCTGGCCCGACATTCTGGTTTCTGCTGGTACACATATGGCTCACTACAAAAGTTTTGAGACAGACTGTATTATGGTCTATTGTTTCTCTCACAAGAAACACAGTTGACAGCGTCCTTTCTGATTCACCCATTCGAGTTTTAGCCTGCTCTTAATGGTGTTGCTGCGAGGGCTTCATTTGTTTCTATCTATGCAGATTTTATGTTTCTTAATATTGTGTATCTCAAAACTTTCGTAATGACCCATGTATGAGCCAGGTCCTGTCGTGCTTCGTATGAGCAACTTCTGTTCATATCAGGGGCATTATTTCTCCACACAGGCTCTGTTGGGATGAAGAGGATTGGAGTGGGAGCAGATCATGAGGATGCCCCAGGTGCCATCTCCGCAGCTGGTGTCCAGGGGGAATGTGAGGGGGAGGGCTGCCCAGCCCAGTCCTGGAGTAGGGAGTCATTTCTGCCAGTGCATGGGCCTCAGAGGACTGGGCTTCATGGTTCTCAGACTCTGTCCACCCATCAGACCACCCCCATCCCCACAGGTCTCGGGGATTGATTGTGCCCCATGAGCCTCCTGAAATCATCACAGGAGACCTGGGCTGGCTGCACACTCAGTCTCCTTTGCATTCTTGTCACTTTTAATAAGTCTTTGGCTATGATTTTGAGCCTGCATTGAAGTGAGCCTTGACTGATCTGAGCCTGTGGGTCCCTCATAACCCCCCTTTTTGAGCTTCCTCATATTCAAATTATTTTATTTTTAAAATTCATAGATTTTATTTTTTGGAGTTATTTTAAATTTACAAAAAAACTGAGAGCAAAGTACAGAGTTCCCCTATGCCCCTCCCCTCCCCCCAGCTCCCCTATTATTCACATCTCATATCCATGGGACATGTCCGCTACAA
This sequence comes from Nycticebus coucang, assembly GCF_027406575.1. Lineage (NCBI taxonomy): Eukaryota > Metazoa > Chordata > Mammalia > Primates > Lorisidae > Nycticebus > Nycticebus coucang. Next base: position 99,228,571 of record NC_069783.1, on the reverse strand, counting down.
CTAAGGAGCCAGTACGAATGTGTTATTGCTGACGGAGTCCATATTTACATCAGGATTCACTCTTGCTGTGGTGCATTTTGTGGGTTTAGCACATGCGGAGTAAAGGACATATGTGGCTTCCTTTTTCCAAGATTTCCGAAGCAATGAACAAAGCCCAGCTTCCTCTGTGATATTTACAGGGACTGCTGCCCCTGTGCCATTTAAGTGCCCTGGCCGCCCCTGTCCTGACATTCCCCCTTTCACCTGCCCAGCATCCCAGTTAATCACAGGCCAGAGTCTGACTGCGCAACCCTCTAACCCGCAGCATCTTCACGGCCATCTGGTCAGTGACCCAGACCCAATATTTTAACTTGATCATCCTGTGTCCAGGGCTGCCCTTTTACCAATGGGATGCTCTGCTATTTTTCACAGAGCTGCAAACCCAAGACCAAGGTGCTACCAGTGTTGGTTTCTGGTGAGGCCTCTCTTCCTGTGACTGCTGGCTTCTAGCTGTGTCTTTACCTGACCTCTCCTTTGTGGGAAAGAAGAGAGAGAGATAGAGAGGTGGGGGGGGGGGTCCTCTTGTTATAAGAACACGATGCTATCAGAAGATCAGGGCCACACTCCCATGACTTTATTTAATCTGAATTACTTCGATAAAGGCCATATCTTTAAATATAGCCACATTGGGAGTCAGGATTTCGGCATATGAATTTGGGGTAACTCTAAGTCCAGAACAAGAAGTATTCTAGTTTCAGAGGTTCTGAAAGCAGAGGCCAAGACAAATGCTAATATGTGAATGGTCTACAGGAGGGAGATCTTAGGACACAGCAGCAGGAGCTGGGAGAGAAGTCTGGAAGGAGGGAGAGACACCTGGGAGACTTACTGAGGTGGCTTCGGGGCATGGTTGGGCTGTCTGCTCCTAGGACCTTATTAAGACATGTCTCAGAGCTGTGCACCTTCTCTCCTGGGTGTGCAATCCTTCTGCATTTTCCAGGTGCATGGGTGGGAGTGCTGGGTAGGATTCCGTGGGCTCACTTGCTACCTTCTGAGGGCAGGAGATAAGGGGTGCTAGGAACAGTGGTGAGGTGAAGCCCTGCCATGAACCTTTGTACCTACTCAGAAATGTTTGCAGCCCACGCGGAGCCAGGCACTGTAGCAATGGTTAGAAAGAGGCAGGAGTTCGGTTAGCACGCCAGGTTAGTGTGTACTCAGAAGGAGTATGTGTAAGTGCCCAGAACACTGCTGGTGTATGTGGTGGCTGTGAGGATGGTGACCACAATGATGATGTAATTATATGGAGAAAAAAGCACCAAGCAGCTGTCTACAGCTTAAGTGTGCCTGTCTCTATTGGGAGGGTATCATATACCATAGATGGGTCCTTGACATTGTCCCCTGAAGCTAGCTAGGTTGGGGAAGTCCCTAGTCTGAATCTTGTCCCTATACAGTTTAGATTTTAAAAAAGACATGACCTTGGCTCAGCACCTGTAGCTCAGCAGCTAGGCCGCAGGACACATACACTGGGGCAGGTGGGTTTGAACCTGGCCTGGGCCTGCCAAAGAACAATAACAAATACAACAAAAAAATAGCCGAGCATTGTGGCGGGCACCTGTGGTCCCAGCTACTTGGGAGGCTGAGGCAAGAGAATTGCTTAAGCCCAAGAGTTGGAGGTTGCTGTGAGCTGTGATGTAACTGCACTCTACAGAGGGCGACATAGTGAGACTCTGTTTAAAAAAAAAAAGACATAACCTTGAATGCCTGAGTCAAGAACTTCACTGTCCTTTCTGGCTGTGGCTCCCAGCATGCTCTCTAGGTCTGCTGTCTGCTTTCTGAGTTCATCCTGGAAGGTGACATCTGCTCGGCAGTCCTGATATTTGTCATGGGGAAGTTGCTGGTAGCATAGAAAAGCTAGAAGATTCTATCATCTAAGGTAGACAGCCACCATTTTATTCTAAATGAATAGGTAACCCAAATGAATTTAAAAGGGTCAGAACAATCCTCTTTCCTTGGCTTGTATTTAGACTCTTGTGGAGGTGAACCTGAGGGAACAGACTAGTGGGCTGTCCAACACCTCTGAGGACTCGGGTCATGTATTTGGTAGGTCGTATTTGATAGGTCATCCCTGTACTGTGCTCCAGGAGGTGCTGTTTACACCAGACTCAAGGTGAATAGGGTTCCTGTGGATGAGCAGAGGCAGCTCGGTCTGGTGCCAGGTCGCAGGGCAGACATGCCCTCTCCTGGTTCCTCTAGCCTTGCTTCTAGGACCTGGCCGTGTGTCTCTGGGCTGTGGTCATTCTTTCAAGTTCTTCACACAGATGGCCAAGCAGTTTCTTCTGACCCTCAATTGTAGATGGTATTTTGTTCCTTTTGAGTGTGTGTTCTGATATAGTATGCACAGTGTGCTTGCAAACTGTGCCGTCAAATTACTCCAAGTACGGAGAGCTACACTGTCACGAACAAGGAAGGAACTTTCATCCAGTCTATTTATCTTTGCTTAATGACATGTAAACAGACAATTTATTAAATATTTTTTAAAGGGTATTTCCTGGGCCAGGCACAGTGGCTCATGCCTATAATCCCAGCACTTGGGAAGCTGAGGTGGGTGGATTGCCTGAGCTCACAGTTTCGAAAGCAGCCTGAGCCAGAGCGAGACCTCATCTCTAAAAATAGCTGGGTGCTGTAGCAGGCGCCTGTTGTCCCAGCTACTTGGGAGGCTGAGCCAAGAGAATCATTTAAGCCCAGGAGTTTGAGGTTGCTGTGAGCTTTGATGCCACAGCACTCTACCAAGGGTGACAAAGTGAGACTCTGTCTCAAAAAAAAAAAGGATGTTTCCCAATATTTCCAATATTTTGAAACATTTCAGACATCTTTAAATATTTCTATCATTATCATATTATACTAGTTGATAGCTTTTTAAAGGTTTACTCAGAAGTAAAAACACATGGTTAACCACCAAATAGACTAAGACTAGATTGAATATAAATTGCAGGGGTTTAAGGATTGCATACCAATTACAAAGACTTAAAACCTATGTGCTCATGTGTTCTTTAATATAAGAATATATGATTCATGTTTGTATCAAGCCTCTATAGGTGTCAGATAAATTTTCTTTGTGATAAGCAAGTGATTCCAACAGTCACCAGAATAATAAGTGTCTTCTGCCTATTTCACCAAAATTCTGTTTTTTTCTTCTGTTAAAGAAAGGAAAGAAATACCTTTGTCATCCACAAAGAGTTTTAAAGATGTCCTGTACATGCGGGTATGCCTCAAATTAAGGCCAGATATTTAAATAGTTGACCTTACAGAGAACATAAATTAGAGGGTAATTACTTAAATGTTTCTCAGTTTGTGAAAGAATTTACAACAGGGTTCTTCTAAATAGCTAACTCTCTAGTCAATTTAAATTACTAGTGTGTGCGTCTTAAAATTAACTCCTTTTTTTTTTTTTTAAAGAAACACACGCATTGCCTAAAACAAGGTGTGTCAGAGTTAAGAAAAGCTGGGGATTTTCCCCTTTGTTAAGCACATTTTTGGGTTACATTAGAACCTTCTTTTAAGAAAAAGGATTAGGGTGGTGCCTGTGGCTCAAAGGGGTAGGGCACTGGCCCCATGTGTTGGAGGTGGCAGATTCAAACCCAGCCCTGGCCAAAAACTGCAAAAAAAAAGAAAACAACAACAACAAAAAAACATTAGTTAGTTGTTTTTTTCTTCTGAGCTTACATTTGCCTCTGGCTCCTTTTCCTGTCTGAATAAAGTGAGGCAGGGCCTCCAGGAGAGCCCTAGTGGTAGGGCTTTCTTGGTTTTCTCCTAGGAGTGGGGCCCAGGAGAAGTCAAATGCTTTGTGGAGTCCAGGCCTGCCCTGGGCTGAGCCCTTCTGTCTTGGGGTTGGATGATCTCAAACGGTGAGGACTGCTGAGGAACAAGGAGGAGGGGAAACTACCATTTTTGATTGGAATCCAGGTCTGTGACCCCGTGGAAGAATGTAAACTTATCCTACCCACAATTGTACCATCTGCCATGGATAGTCAGCCAATGAAAAGAAACTGTCATTTCCAATATCTCCACCTATAACTGACCTAATGTTCTCTCTAAAGTCCAAAACTCCAGAATATTATTCCTTTTTTTTATTTAGGAATTGGCTATTTTATTTATTTATTTATTTATTTTTATTGTTAAATCATAGCTGTGTACATTAGTGCAATCAAGGGGTACAATGTGCTGGTTTCAAAGGGGTTTGAGCTTTTGAAGTCATGGAAAAATTCCTGCCTCTTATTACCTAGCTGATGGCTTTTCTGTCTGCCTAAGCTGTAGTGTGTCTCACTAACTTGAGGCTCTTTGAGGTGATTTGGTCCTGAGTGTTCATATTCAGCTGGACCAGTTCTGTCCTTTGGGGTGAAAAGTCAACTTCAGGATTGGGTCCCAAGATCTTTATTCCCAAGCTTTGTTCTGTAATTAATTACTCATCAAAGGTAAAGTGTTCAGCATTCATTTATTTCACAAGTTTGGGGGTTTTTTTTTGCAGTTTTTGGCTGGGGCCAGGTTTGAACCCGCCACCTCTGGTATATGGGGCTGGCACCCTACTTGCTGAGCCGCACGCACCGCTCCACAAGTATTTATGTGATTCACTTTATGACAGTGACTGCTATAGTCACAAGAGGATTTAGAAGTCAGTGACATGGGCAAAATATGTGTCCTAGTTGAGAGAGAGCGGCAATGGTAAAAATAGATATATAATTGTTCTTGGTGAAATGAAAAAACTCAAGAATATACAGAGAGTGCCAAAAAATATATATACATTTCAGGAAAGGAAAAAACTGTATTAAAATTTTAATACTCAAGTTACGTTTGACTTCTATAATTACAAGAGATAAAAGATACAATATGAAGTCCCATTTGTTTATTTTTGTTGTTGTTGCAATTGCCGTGGCAGACTGTTTATTGCAGCTCAATTTACAATCGCCAAAATGTGGAAACAGCCTAAATGCCCACCGACCCAGGAATGGATTAACAAGCTGTGGTATATGTATACCATGGAATACTATTCAGCCATTAAAAAAAAATGGAGACTTTACATCCTTCGTATTAACCTGGATGGACGTGGAAGACATTATTCTTAGTAAAGCATCACAAGAATGGAGAAGCATGAATCCTATGTACTCAATTTTGATATGAGGACAATTAATGACAATTATGTTTATGGGGGGGGAAACAGAAAGAGGGAAGAAGGGAGGGGGGTGGGGCCTTGGTGTGTGTCACACTTTATGGGGGCAAGACATGATTGTAAGAGGGACTTTACCTAACAATTGCAATCAGTGTAACCTGGCTTATTGTACCCTCAATGAATCCCCAACAATAAAAAAAAAAAAAAAAAAGAAAGAAAAAAAGATACAATATACAAGGTAATAAATGGTATTGGTGTATATTGACCATTACAATTTTAATATAGTTTTTCCTTTTTTTTTCTTTTTTGAGACAGAGTCTCTCTGGCACCCTGGGTAGAGTGCCATGGTGTTGTAGATCACAGCAACTTCATCCTCTTGGGCTCAGGTGATCCTCTTGCCTCAGCCTCCCGAGTACCTGGGATTACAGGCACTCAGATGGTTAGTTTTTTCCTTTATTAAAATGTGTATATATACTTTTGGGATCTTCTTCTATTATGCTTTTCCTACATTCATATGAATTTAAAGTATGATTGCTCTTATACCAATATTACATTTCTCTTAGTATTTTAGAATAAATATTTTACATGTATTTATGAAATAATTATTATACAAGATAGTGATTTAAAAACATAGCACATTTAATAGTTGCTGTGGTAGGTGGGCTCTGAGATTGCTCCCAGTGATCGTCATTTGTGCTATTCATGTGCATGAATAGGGCTACTAGGACCAGGGTGGGTCTGTGTGAACAGTAGAGTACAGCAGAAGTGATAGCAGCCAGTCCTGAGACTGGCTTCTAAAGATATTGTGGCTTCTATGGAGGTCACTTTTTCTCTTGGATCATTGGATCTGGGAGAAATCAGCTGCCATTTTGTGAACAGTCCTATGAAGAAGTCCAGGTGGTGAGGAACTGAGGCTTCTGTCAGTGGGTGTGGAGCTGTCTCACCAGCCCCAGTCGAGCCTTCAAATGATGTAGCCCCAGCTGATGTGTCCACAGAAACCTCACAGGAGGCCATGTGCCAGAACCACCCAGAACCACTAGAACCAGAGCCAGAACCAGCTGAGTTACTCCTAACTTCCTTACCTTTAGAAAGTATAAAATAATAGACATTTGTGTTTTAAGCCATTAAGGTCTGGGGCAGTTTTTTTATGTACTGATAGATAGCTGAGACAGTTAGCAAACCTACTGCTGAATTATGTTCAAATGAGGAAAACTCAAAAGTGTAGCAACCAGGATCTCATATGAAAGTTGGCTCTTTTTGCAAAGGAATCTGGGAAAAATTATACTTTTTTGTATGATGCGACACTGATCATTCTGTGTTTTCTGTTCTTCGAACTTCAGTGTATTTGAATTTAGGAATCAGTGTGGTTGCTTCTTTCAACTGACCTATCCTCTTTTCTCCATTTCCTTTACTTAAATCCTACACCCTCTTTAAGTCACAAATTTAGTAGCAGTTTATTAGTTATTGGTGGCCCACTAATAAGCTTATTGAATGCCATTTTTCCTAGAGAATCTGACAGGTAGAAGGAAGATTATTTGACACCTGTTGACCCAGTGTGTTTATTTATTCCACCTCCTTCCCCCTTAGATTTGTCCAGGTTTGGATAAACCTCATGACCTCCCTAGTTAAAAGCAAAAATCCCACCCACTGATCTTAGGTTCTGTCATTTTGTAGGTTCTCAGGATTGGGACTAAAGCTCATTTTTGAGAGTGAATGACAGGATGACTAAACTTGTCTACATTTCCTCTATGCAATAATAGTTTCCCTCATGACACCAATGTGGGCAGAGATGAGGCTCCCTTGAGCCATGCAGCTCCTAGGAAAACATCTGTATTATGGCCCGAAATGGTATCTGGGTGCCTAGCACTGCCCTGAGGAGGTCGACCATAGCCACAGTCATCAAGCAGTTCCTTTGCGTCCTTACATTCCCTGGGAGATGCAGTCATAGTGATTCTTCTCTTGTAGTTTAGAGGCTAAAGAGGAAGAGGTGGGGCTTGTATACCCTCAGTTTCCCCAGTGAGCTTGGAGGAGCAAGTGAGCCCTAGAAAACCAGCCAGCCACCTCACCTCATCAGCAGGTGTGTATCCTGCAGAGTCTACCCTTGCACTATCCGGGCAGAAGACAGACTCCCATCATGTGGGCAGACCCAGGCCTTTCTATGAAATTAGGGTGGTTTTTATTTCAGCTATGACAGCTAAGAAAGATTTCTTCCACACATGGATTTAATAACATGGAAAGTTAGGCTGCCACTGGAGAGGCCGGAAGGAGGAAAAAATAACCCAGGGTTTGGAATGAGACCAATTTGGATTTTGGTTCTGACTTTAGCACTTATTGGCTGTAGACTTTGGCCAAGCTGCTTAACGGCTCTGAGCCTCAGTTTCTTCCTCTTGTACTCATGCCAATTTTCAAATGTTGTTATGAGGATTATTTAGGGCAAGTGTAAAACAGAACGCAGGGACTGCCATAATTACTGTACACTGGCTGTTTCTGTATAATGAACTTGGATGACAAAAGTCTTGAAAAAGCTTTTCAATGTGTTTCCCAGCTCCCTGCCTTGGTCTCAGCTCAGGGTCCTCTGAGGTTTCTCTGCCTTTCTCTGCCTGGGATGTCTCTCTTCTCTTTGCCCACCTAGGCCTTGTCTGTCCTACAAGCCCCTTTTCCTCCCTTTTCTAGTGATTTCTCAGTCTCTCTTCCCATCTTTCCATTTCTATCTGTGTGTCTTTTTTTTTTTTTTTTTTTAATAGAGACAGAGTCTCACTTTATAGCCCTCGGTAGAGTGCTGTGGCATCACACAGCTCACAGCAACCTCCAACTCCTGGGCTTCAGTGATTCTCTTGCCTCAGCCTCCCGAGTAGCTGGGACTACAGGCGCCCGCCACAACACCCGGCTATTTTTTTTTGGTTGCAGTTAAGCCGGGGCCGGGTTTGAACCCCCCACACTCGGTATATGGGGCCGGCACCTTACCAACTGAGCCACAGGCGCCGCCCTCTATCTGTGTGTCTTATCTAGATTGGGCTGCCTTAGCCTAGAAATTAATAATTATTACATACAGAATGTTCCCATCTGAGACTCTTCTTTATCCTGGTGGAGTGTATTTGAACTTAGGAATCATGTCTTGGATGGGGCAGGACTCAGGTTATGTGAAAAATGAATACTCAAATTCTCTTTTTAAAAAATAGAACTATGAAAATAGAGGAAACACTTTCATTTCCGGAAGCACCCAAATTCGTACAGGGAGAACATGGAGGGTGGTACCAGTGATTTCCTTGGTACATCCTGACTGTGAGTGTTGTCTTCTTAAATGCACAGTCAATGACAATGTTCTTTAATTCATCTCACAAAAATTTGGTTACCAATCAATGACTAAGGAAATCTGACCCAAGGGGGTTTTAATGCCTGAACATGGTGGCTGGGTAAAGAAAGACTCACGTTTAGCAGTCCTCTACTCTTTCAAAGACACAGGTAGACTTTGTGTCTCTGGGCTCAGCTCCAGGCATGTGAAGATGTTGAGACTTGTGCTACTGAATACAACTTTGGAGACTTCAATCAACTGAAACTAACTTGCTTGGACCAAAGGTGCACAACTGGGTGTGTGGCCAAGCAGCCCTGGCATTTACTCTGTGTCAAGGAAGCCACCTTTTGGTGTTAGATAAAATGGGGGCTGTGGGGGATAAACGTGTGAATAAAATCCTGAGCTATACAAATAAAGAGTAAATAATGATGAGGAAAATATTTAAATATTCATTGATAAAGATAGATAAAGATAATACGACAACACCCTTGGATCTAAACTGTAGCAGAAGGAAAATAATTGAAGACACTTGACATTCGTTATAATAGAACTGTGACCATGTCCAGTATCACTGCGGGCTTCTTCATAACATGCGTAATGGGCAAAAAAGGCGAGAGCGGGAGAGAACAGTGTAGCTAGGACCAACTTTTTTTTTTATTATTATTTTTTATTTTATTTTATTTTTTTATTGTTGGGGATTCATTGAGGGTACAATAAGCCAGGTTACTCTGATTGCAATTAACTAGGACCAACTTTTGAAATTTAACTATTAAGTTTAGTTCTCCCTACTTTACCAAAAGCTGCTCCAAGGCAGGGCTGTGTCTTTTTTGTCTTGGTCTCACCAGCATTATAGGATGTGGTGGGCACTAAAAAAGTGGTTGTGAAACAGCTAATCACCAAAATGTGTGCTAGGATTTTAGTTCCTGATTTAAATGGTAAAAAAAAAAAAAAAAGTACATATTTCACTTTTTAATTGGAAATCCAGCAAGTTATATTCAAAGACTGTTAGAATCTTCTCTGCTATTCATTACTTCTTCTCCTTGTCTCCAGATTCAAAACAAAGGAATAACCATTTCTGGAAAGTTAAATGTTAAACTGTCTGTCTTCACAGATACCATTTTCTTTGTGAAACACATATTCACTACATTCCATGAGACATTCCCTCTTTATCATTCTGAAATGTTGGGGATGATCATGATCATATTGGTTGCTCTTGTTCATTTATGAATCACCATTTGTTAGTGATTGGAGTTAACTTTTGATTTCTGGGATTAGAAAAAAGATACAGTGGTGCCTATGAATTTTGTGCCCTTGTCCATTTTATTGTCTTTGGGTAAGTTCCTAACAGAGAATTCTGTATGAAAAAGCACACATATTTTGCAAGTTTTTGGGATACATTTTCCTTAAATGTACTTCTACCATTTGATTGGTTATCTATCACTTGTAAGCCACAGAAACCAGCATGACAGATAGGACTTTATCATGAATTTTTTGGTGCTTGTAAATTATTGGCGGGCTGGCAGCCTACCTTTAGGCTAAGCTTGTAGGGGAACAACTAACCCTGGGACTTGATTAACTGGACCACAATTAGGAAAGCAGCCAGTCTTGCCATAGGAAATTGTGGAATCAGGAGGCTGCTGGTGTAAACCCTGACTTCCTCCACTAACACCTATACTTCAAACAGAGGGGCCGTGAAGGTGCATAGAGACCCCTGAAGATGTGGCCAGGTGCAAGTTTCAAGTTCCACCTTACTGTACCACTGCTGTGTTCCCGCTGGCAGCATGCATTTCTTGTGTCAGAGCCTTTGGAGAAGTAAAGCCCAAAGCTGTTGGCTCAGGAAGCAGACAGATTTTGTGGGTACATTCTTTTTTTTTTTTTTTTTGTAGAGACACAGTCTCACTTTATGGCCCTTGGTAGAGTGCTGTGGCTTCACACAGCTCACAGCAACCTCCAACTCCTGGGCTTCAGCGATTCTCCTGCCTCAGCCTCCTGAGTAGCTGGGACTACAGGCGCCCGCCACAACGCCCGGCTATTTTTTGGTTGCAGTTCAGCTGTGGCCGGGTTTGAACCCATCACCCTTGGTATATGGGGCCGGCGCCTTACCGACTGAGCCACAGGCGCCACCCGATGGGTACATTCTTTTTTTTTTTTTTTTTTGTAGAGACAGAGTCTCACTTTCTGGCCCTCGGTAGAGTGCCGTGGCCTCACACAGCTCACAGCAACCTCCAACTCCTGGGCTTAAGTGATTCTCTTGCCTCAGCCTCCCGAGTAGCTGGGACTACAGGCGCCCGCCACAACGCCCGGCTACGGATGGGTACATTCTTAAGTGGAAAAGCAAGAATGTCATCCTCTCTTTCATCCCCTGGATACTGGACCAATGTTTTATAGCAATAAAGTAGCAGTGAGCATCCTGTATTGGTTGCTGGTTCAGAGCCTTGTACCTTAACTTTGCAGTTGTCATGTATCCGTTGGTGCCACCACTGAGGATTCAGCAGGCCGTTCTGGCATTCTTCAAGGCCAGCTACTTTCAGGGATGTAGTGCATGGTAAACTTGAGTGGTATCTTCCCTTCTCATTTTCTATAAAATCAGTTCCTTGATCAGAAGCAATATATTAAATACTGTGAGTGTGAGTGAATATTGCACTCATTAAATCCTGGAGAGTTGTTGGCAGAAACAAGGTGGGCAGCAAAGGAAACATCCACATCCACAGGTCTCCCTGCCAGGGAAGACATTTTTGTCCCTGACTTTGCGAAAGGGGTCCAATTTGAGCTAATCTGCCACTCGTGGCTGGCTGGATCCTTTGAGTTACAAGTCTTGAGAAAAGCAATTCATCTATTACTTTCATTTGTGCAACGGTGGCTACTTAATTCATCCGCCTATTGAAAAATCATTAGGGTGGTTGGGGAAAGGGGCTGATGGAAACTCACAGGATATTCATCCTATTCCCCCGATTGTTGAGAGGCTTTTCCACAAGAAGACCTTACGATGAGGACTCACTCTCCACACTCCGAGGCTGTCCTAATAGATGTGCTCATATCCCTAGGGTCAAAACCTCATCACCCATCCTTCACTCTTGGTTTTTCCAAACTTTTGACGACATGCTAAACCATTAACCATCTCCTGTGAATCAATGTAGATCTATACTTTCAGTTGTCACGCTTTATAGACAAAATAAAACAAAAATCAACAATGAAAAACTCTAAAAAATAGATTTACTGTTTGAAATTCTGTCAAATAGAAGACTCCATTGTCTTTCAGAGTGTTGTGATAAAGGTTGTTACCAGCATCATTTGTAGGTCAGTCTATAAACCAAGTTCCCCCTTGGTGGCATTTTGTTTTTTAGCCACGTGTCCATGAAGAACTTTGTCAGGTTTGAGCCTGACATGTCTGCAGGCTGGCACATGCTATTCCATGGCCTGGTGACTCAGATAACACTCAGTTCTGGATGGTCAACTCAGAACACAAAGTGACTTTTTGTCCCAGGGTCAGGCATTTCTTCTACCAGGGTCCAGAAGTAAGCCAGGCTTTGTTTCTCAAAAAGTCAATAATTATATCCTTGGAGGCATAACCTTGCCTCAAAGCCCTATGAGCCTGGACTGGCATTTTCCCGTCAGGGTTGGCCGTGGGCTTTGTGTAGTATCCCACTCTGTGGGATTCAGATTCTTCAAGCACAACTGGGTCTGCAGCATCTATTGCCTCTGAAGTTCAAAAATTTATACTATATCCAAAGTTCAGCAGTTCGTTTTCTCTGTGACATATCAGGAGAGCCTCCCCAAAGTTCAAGAACACATACAGCATTATGAACCTGTGCCCCCTTAGTTGTAGCAGGTTCATAATGCTGTATGTGTTCTTGAACTTTGGGGAGGCTCTCCTGATATGTCACAGAGAAAACGAACTGCTGAACTTTGGATATAGTATAAATTTTTGAATTTTTATGCCCTACTCACTAGTGCACTTATGTATCATCAACAGATTGAGGTTAACTGCTATCAATATTCCGTCTTATGCCATGGTGAGGTGATTCCATTCACAATCATATCTCTAATATTTATAAGAAGACATTATGAGGGTGTCAATTGCTATAATTTAACATCACCCAGACCCAGATCCCGCTCCAGTTTTGGATTATTCTAGTCTGCTACAAGAAGAGGGATTGTTTTGTGATCATGTCCTGAACTTGGTATGTCTTTCTTTAAGCTTTAGAAAACCTATTGCCTGGCGGCCCTGGAATTCCCATTTTTTACTGTAACAGTTCACAGTTCATATGAGCAGTCAGAGCTTCACCCTCAAAAGGCTCTCAAGTGACCACAGTAACAATTTACATGACTGTTTTGTCACTGCACATGGGGAACTATCATGTCCTGTCCCCTTATGTTAATAGCATCTAAAACCAGATTCCAATTTTCAGAAGTGTTACATTCAGTGCTTAGCTGGGACCAGTTACCGGAAAGATTAACATCTAGTTCCAGATGAAGGAAGCCATCTCAGGTAGATGAACCAGAAGGGTACTGGATTGATGCTAAAGATCAGGTGGCTTTCATTAAAATAGTGGAGGATGAGGCTTTAGCTAAACTCCTGGGAATAATTCCCGAGTTTCAGGATCACCAGCTCTCTTCCATGATTGAGGAAGCCCCCTTTGCCATTGCAGAAAATGTTTTGTCAACAGCCAGATGGATGCAACATAGGTCAATGTCTCTCCTTCTTTACTTGGTGGGGGCATGTGATTGGTGGATGCTAAATCTCATTCAAACCTGAGCACCAGAAAGTCTGGGTGACACAATTTTAAGCTTCCAGCCTTTGCAGTATAGGGAGCCACACCAAGGGGAAGCTGATATGGGTTCTTAAGGAGACAGTCAGTAGGAGCAACCACAAATATGGGAATGCAGGTTTCCCCAACATCACTTCATTCAGTCTTAGCATCCTCTTATTCTCGGTCAGTTTAATACATGAGGCTACTTTCCCGCTACTTTAACTTGCACTTCATTAGTTGAATACTTTATTCAATTCTACTGCTTCTTTTTTTAAATGACCATCCTTTAAAAGAAGAAAAAATTCTTCTTTTAAATGACCATCCTTCTAAAAGGATGATCATAACATTTACGTTTTTTATGAATTCAAACATTTTACTTTACTTCTGTCAAGACTAATGCTTTTGGAGTTTAATTTTAAAGGTTCTTTTCTACTTTATGATTATATAAATATTCAACAATTTTCTGGGTAGAGCTTTTGGCTTTATTTTTATATCAAGTTTTTAATCCATCTGTAATGTGTTTTGGTCTTTTGGTATATAATATGGATTAGGAGTCCAACTTTGTATTTTCCAAACAGCGATCCAACTGTCCTCACGCTGCTGGGATAATCTGCTCTCTTACCACCGATGTAAGATCTGACTGTATCATATAAGATTCCCATAGTTCCTGGGTCGCATTACCTATTCTCCTCCACAGATCTTCCTGTTTCTGCATCAGTGTCACACTTCAGCATTCTTATCTTTAAAATGTGTCCTCCTCATAATAATAGATGAACATGTATCAATAAAATTTAGGGATTTTTTTTGGTCGAGATTTCAAATGTTCCATTGGTATTTGGATTGGATATGAACCCAAACTAGCATTCATCTGCACGGGTAGATGGCTCCCAATCCGGGAGTCAGGGAAGTGGCCTTGCCTGATTATGCAGGGTCAGAGCTGCTTGAGAAACTCGTCATTCAGACTCCAGCTCCGCTGGGGTTTTCACTGTGAAGCCTCCAGCCACCACTGCATCCTTCTACTTTTCAGCTTCCTCATCTGTCACATGGGAAAAAAAATACTGTGGCTTCTAAAAGGTTTGTGGCGAGGATAATGAGAGGGCACAAGCAAAGCTCTCAGCATACCTGGCACAGGTTTTGGCTGCAAATGCAGTGCTAGCACATCCTACCACCATGCTCGGCGGTGAAGGCGATGATGTTGCTTTTTAAGGCAACGTGTTAGAATTTTGTGTCTCTCTTCATTCATGTGATGAAAAATTCTTCATTACATCTTTTTTCTTGGTGTTCCATTGGTTTTGTTTTTGCTACTGTATGACAAATGGCAGAGAAAACAGCACACTTTGGAAGATGCGTACTATTAAAAGTTTGACAAATTATATCTTTTTCTTTGGTTCAGACAATTCTCGGGTCCATTTTTCTTCCATTACGAAGCCTTACCATAATAGAGCATGACAATGCTGTTCAGAACCCAGCAGTATGGCCAATGCTCCATTGTGTCTTTAAAGCCTGATGTCTCCACCAGGCTGCAAGTTCCCTGGGGCTGGCGTCACCTCTGTCTCTTCCCTGCCACATGTCCACTATGTCCCTGGCTCTAATCTGAGCATGGACATGCTCATTGCTTCTTATTTCCATCCTTACAGACTTCCAGCTACATCAGACTTCTTGCTCTTCCTCCAATGCTATGACTGTCCTGCGCCTTTTCTATGCTAACGTTTTCTTGGTGTCATGTCTTTTCAACTCTCCACTAGAAACTGACATGTAAAGGACTTTCTACAAGAAACCTTTCCAGAGGGCTCACCAGCAGTGAGTCCCTCCCTCACCTATGCTAAAGATAACATTGCATATTTGTTCTCCAGGTGATTTTGAACCTGATTTACATGTGTAAACATCTGCCTTCCCATGTAGACTCTGCCCAGGAAGGTTCCTGGCATGCAGACATGGGTGAATGTATGAGGCTCAGTCCTGCCCTTTGGGTGAGGGAGAACAGTGGTGATGCCTTTACTGGTTTGGAGAGGGGCAAACATTCCCAATTACTACTCTTCTATGATCTCTTCTCGCCTCTCAACTGTCAGGACAGGACTCTTTCTGCACAGTTGAACCCCTACAACAACAGATCCCACCACGTGGCAATGGGAAAGAAGAACGCCTTCCGATTTCCAGCGATTGTGTTGCCTTGTGGAAAAGCCTAAGTTGCAAATAGAGTGTTTGTAGGCATAACTTAAATTCAAAGGAAGCAACTTCTATATTGGAAGACTGTGGACTAACTATGCAAAAGATGAAATGGTTTAAAAGAAAAGAGTGGGTGGAGGAACAAAAAAATCATTTGCAGCACTGAAGAGTTGATTTGGTCATTTGCTTTGTCACATTCAGATAATGGAATCAGAGGATAAGCATCTTGATGCATCATAGAGAGTCTCCTTTCAAAGAAAGTTATGAAATGGGGTAGCATTTCATTTCCTGAAATGCATCAAGGCAGGTCAGATGACTCATTAAGTAGAAATTCAGTTTTCAGGAAAAGGTTTTAGAGAGCAAGACAATCCAACGTATAATTTTATTAATTTTGAAAGTTTCTTTTTCTCCAATAGAAGTGAATACATGATTTAAGGAAGTCAATAGAAAAAAATTCCAGCTGCCAATAATAGGCAGGTTATTTAAAGACATAGGAGAAATTGCTTAGCTGTGTTCCTCTCACGGGGAGCTGAGAACATTGACGTAAGTTAAAAAGCAGAATGTGTTTTGGGGTAGGTATTTGGAGGGGCAGTGGTTGATAGAGAATTAGAAGAGATTGCTTAAAGGGACCTGGGAAGGTCTTAGGCTGACAGAATAGTCAAGGTGACTCAGGTGTAGGAGAGGCGGCTGAGGCACAGGAAGAAGCTAGTGTCCCTACCGTCCAGTCAAGATCGGATTAACCAGGGTGGTCCCTGTGGCTCAAAGGAGTAGGGCACTGACCCCACATGCTGCAGGTGGTGGGTTCAAACCAAGCCCCAGCCAAAAACTGCAAAAAAAAAAAAGATTAGATTAACTGATCCAATCACATTTTTATTATTGCTATTTCTATCTGGCTGCGAGGCACCACAGTGTATTGTCCAGACTATGGAGTCCACTGCCAGGTTTCAAATTCTGGCCACACCTCTTCCTTGAACGAATTACTAAATCTTTCTGTCTCTGTTGTCTCCTGGGTGCAATGGGACTGTAAAATCAGGGCTAGGACAAGAATTAAATGAATTAATATTCGTAAAACACTGAGCTCGTATAACTGCTATTAATATTATTATTATTATATAACATGGAATTAAATATTAATGGATGAGGCATCATATTTGTCATTAATTTTGTGCTCTATCTCACTACTGGGGTATGATCACAGAAGGATTTTTTACAGATCCAGAACGCTGACACTGGCCCTTCCTGCTAACTTTGCTGTGAAATTCCATACCCTAGGGTCTAAGTATAGCTAGTGTTTAAATGCTGAAATATGAATTTCATAATGAAGTAATAGCTGATGTTATTCATTTAATTTTGTAACACTATCTTAGAAGACTTTTTGTATTCCTTCAGCTCTTTTTTTTTTTTATTTTTAATTTCAGTGTGCTTGTTCATTCTTCTTTGTTTGAAGTTCTCCTTTTTTGTTGATTTTCTTCTTCCTTTGGCGGTGCTGGCTGTTTTTGATGTTGTTAGTAGAGACGGGGTCTTACTCTGGCTCACTGCTGCTCATCTGGGTCTTGAACCTCTGAGCTCAGGCAATCCACCTGCCTTGGCCTCCCACAGCGCTGGGACTACAGGTGTGAGCCACCACGCCCGGCCTCCTTCTGCTCTTATTCAATAAGTGTTCATTGAGTGTCTACTCTCTGCCAGGCACTGTTTTAGATGCTTGTGGGACAAAGATTCCTGCCTTACTAAAAGATTTCTGAAAACTCAAACAAAAATTTGGTACCTTATATTTTTTATAAGCAATTTTCCAAACATTGAGGCCCATAACCATAAAGAAGAATTCGGCGGTGGGGGGGGGAGTTAAATATTTCAAAAGCTATGACGTGAAGTCAAAATTCCCATCTCCCAAATGAGATGAAGATGTGGGATGAACAAAACCAGATCCTCATGTCGTATTTTATGTCATGAAAGTTACCCACATGTACGGACTATTATCAGATGCCAGCATTTAGGATCTATTGTTGTGGCAATAAAAGTGCAGACATGGAAGGGTATTAAAATAAGGAAGGCAAAAAATGATCCTGAAAGATTGCCCAAGAAACAAACCAAATAATTAAAAACTATAAAACTTAAAATTCATTACAAATAAGAATGAGCCATTTTAATGAAGTCTAAGTTTCTCATTCCTAAAACTCAACTATAAGGCAAGCTAAAAACTAAATGAAGTAGTACTTGCAGCCTGCTAAGCACTGTTTGTATTCAATTTTATTTTATCTTCACAATCAGCCCTAAGAAGGATTTTATTTTCTTCACTTAATCAGAGATAACAAGGATTTAGAAAGGGTCAGTATGTTTCCCTCTGTTCTAAGGTTAGAATACATGGTATGCTGGAGTGAGGGTGTGAACTTGCCCTATTTGGTTGTAGATATGAAACATGTTTTTTAGCAAATAATATTCATTCCCATGGACTGTCCAAAAGTGGTATTTGCCTTTGAAAATGATTCATTCCTAGTTTATCATAGTTTCATCTTTTGACACAATGGCCTACCATAATGAAAAATTTCCCACTCTGCTCCAGGTAGGTCCTGAAGTAGCAATGGAGCTGGCACATTCTTCATGCACTAATGCGTACACATTCCTCACAGAGCTGCCTGGAACTTTGGTGTTGGGCAGTTTTTTAGAGGCTGTGGTTGAGATGAACCTGACAGAATTCCTGCTCTCAAAAGGCTTACTATATAATATGGTCAGGAACCAGTTATGTTAGCAAATAATTATGAAATAGAAAAATATGCCAAAGTAATAATTACACTCTTTTAATTTAGCTTTTTTCAATTAAATGCAGACAGAATACTTAACTAAGTGCTGACCGTGTGTGAAGGACTATAGTTGTAGCAATGCCCATGCTTTGGACACGGAGTCTACTACCTATGAAACAGCACAATGAGGAGAAACGTGTTGATGCCTGCACACTTGGTATTTTCTCAAGGACAAAACTGGCTTCTCCTGACACGATGTTTTAGGAAAACTTACCTAAGGCATTTGTCCATGTAGTTTTTTTTTTTTTTTGTAGAGACAGAGTCTCACTGTACCACCCTCGCTAGAGTGCCGTGGCATCACACAGCTCACAGCAACCTCTAACTCTTGGGCTTACGTGATTCTCTTGCCTCAGCCTCCCGAGCAGCTGGGACTACAGGTGCCCGCCACAACGCCCGGCTATTTTTTTTGTTGCAGTTTGGCCGGGGCTGGGTCCGAACCCGCCACCCTCAGCATATGGGGCCGGCGCCCTACTCACTGAGCCACAGGCGCCACTCTGTCCATGTAGTTTTTAACACAGTGGTTCTCAACCTTCCTAATGCCATGACCCTTTAATACAATTCCTCATGTTGTGGTGACCCCCAACCATAAAATTATTTTCGTTGCTACGTCATAACTGTAATTTTGCTACTGTTATGGATTGTAATGTAAATATCTGATAGGCAGGATGTATTTTCATTGTTACAAAGGGGTTGCGACCCATAGGTTGAGAATTGCTGTACAAGAACACAGTTTTCACCCTAGCTAACTAGGGACTCAAGACTCCGCCCCAGGGTGTGCTCAGGTTGAGAAATCAATGGACATATTTTCAATTAGAACAAAAGTGCAATTTGTTTGGCTCAACTCAGAATTGTTGGAGTGTTATAACAAGTTGAATTCAAAGTCACCAATTTCGCATATCATTCTGCCATGTTTTTTTTTAAGCATAAGTTGTTCTAACAAGGCTGTCTAAAGGCGTTAAAGGACATTAAAACAATAATTAGTTATAAATTGATGTATTTTGAATCAGGAGACCAAGTGATATCTGAAACTGTTAAATTAGATAAAAACTTGCATGAGGCTAAATGTAGCTAATATTAGGTTATTGCTCTAAGTTTGTAGTTTTTTCCTGGAAGATCAGTTCTTTGCATCTACAGTTCTGTCTTTCATTTTGATTTGGTTTTAACTTGTGTAAACCTGTGTATTAGGCACTTGAGATCATCCACAGAATTCCAAGTCACATTTCTTCATGAGTTCACCAAATAAGAATCCTAGAATGTGTTATATTATAAGTCTAGAAAATAGACGTATAAATGCCCAGATGTTCTAAATAAAGTTATAAGTACTTTCCATAGGGTTCAAAGAATTAATTAAAAGAAACTATTGAAGCACAGAAAATTCTATTGCATCTTCCTTTCTACTAAAATGGAGACCTTAAATTCTATTGAAATCAAATTGGACACCATTTTGGTCAGATTAGCTAGCACCGCCACCCTGTACTCTGTGACATATCTGTCCAATTAAGGGACTTCCTTCATTAGTCACCCTGTATCCAGCTAGCCAGATCCAAATCCGTGAAGGAAAAGCAATTAGATATCTTAAGCACTGATAAGGACATCACAAGTAATCGATAATCTATGGCATTACCAGCTACCTGGCCCAGGAAAAGTCTATAAATGCAAGAGTTTATTGCAGAAGACCAGCCAGTCTACGCAGCCTTGATTCTTCACTGTGTGGGTAGATGACTAGGTTTCAAGAGAGATCTCTGATGATGCTCATCTTTAATTTTTCCACTCAAATAAAAAGAAAGTGAGTTGCCACAAAGGCCTCAGTATAAGCAAATGAGTGTCTTTATGGGTTATAAAGATGTATTGTGAGAATTTTCACAAAAATAGGAAACCAGCAACCTGCTCGGGAGTAATTAGAAGTAATCTGATGCAGGCGACCTCATAAAGGAGGAAGAGCTAATTACAATTACAATACACTGTGCTTAGAAACATATTTATTGTACTTATTTTTAAGATGTTTACTTCGCCCGAAAGAAAAAAGACTATAAAAGCATTTCCATGTAATCAAAACAGAGATCTTCTTTCACCGGCCATGCTTACTTCAATTTCTGAAGTTCAAGGCAGGCAGAGTGTTAATCCATATTAACTTTTGGGTTCCTGACATGTTTAAAACTAGCATTGCTTAAGAAAAGACACATATATTCACCTTAGTTCTCCCCAACTCTCCATCCTTCCCATACTGGAGACAGAATGCAATAATATCATTTGACACAATAATTTAACTGTAGTTTCCTTGAGAAAGGGCACCGGTGGACTTATGCGAGTATATTCATGAAAAGACTGAACATGTATCTAATCCTTAAAACTGAAGCAAACCCCAAACATGCAGTGGAAGTTCCCCAGCACACTTTCACACGTGCTGCCCTCACATGGAATATTCATTACTATCATTAAAATAATACCATCTGGAACCTAAATCTGCATTGCAACTTTAAAGTAGAAAGATGGAGATGGATTAATAATACTCTCATTATTCAGGTGTGACTTGGAGTTACTAAGATGCAATATAAGACCAAAAAAAAAAAAAAAGAAAAAGAAAAAGAAAAAATTTCCACCCTGAACCTCTAGTTAATTTCCTTTTAATTCTATCCTGAACGTGACTTCTGTGTTGTATAGAAGATCCCTGAAATTAAAGAAAGTTTAAGTAAAAGAAAAAGGAAATTAAAAGAGTTAAGGGGATAATTGTAACTTTATAAGAATCCCACAGCGATTCATTTGTTTCTCTTTGGGTCATGACTTGCTGAGGTGGGAGGCTGGGCAGGAACTGGGTGGCCTGGTTGGGATTTTGACCACCTCTAACCTTATGCCAGGAAGTGGGGGTTGTGAAAGCAGGTGGGCCCATTGGAGACGGTCTGTCACCTCCAGCTGGAATGATGACAGAGGTCTCAAGCTGTCCCTGGTACTCTGACCACATAGCTTGGGGAGTTCTTTGTACAGTCAGAAGAGGACGTACCTGTGACCCCACAGGCCTTCTCCATGATGCAGCCTCTGTATTGTCAACGGTCTGAATTCAAACCTGCTCCCTGGAGAGGGCAAATCATTGAACATATGTTTAGTCTAAAAATGTAGCTCTCCAAAGATGCAGGTTTGGAATATGCTAAGCTATTTCCTTACACTAGAACCTTCTCTTTGCCTCAAAGATTTGTGCAATGGGATTGAACTCATACACATCAATCTGCACATTGTTGCCAGACTAGGATAATTTCAGTGCGTCCTTGTGTATTTTGGAGAAAATGCCAGCCATGTTGAGAAAAGATGCCTTACGAAAGTTGTGAGTGCATTACTACTCCAGGTTTCTTCCCATGGAAGATTTAAATTTAGAATTCACTGAATTAACATTTTATTTTAAGCCATGGGAAAGATGTGCAATGTGCCTCATCAGTAGTTGCGATGGGGTTGGATAGCATCTCTCGAGTTTATCAATTACTGAACAAAAGGGTGCATACAATTTCTCCGAGATTAAATTCTTAAAGATTTAAGTTGATAGACATATTTTCATAACAAAGAGCTACAATAGAGCATGGGTTGAGTTTAGAACAATGTCAAGATATGCAACAAAGACACTTTTTAAAAATACCATGAGCCTTATTAAAGTATCAGCCGAATTGTTTTTTACGTGGTTTCTTTGGTTTTCTTCAACATTTATATTCTCAAAATGTGAAAATTGGAGGAGCCACTTTGAGAGTGTCAGTGAGTAGGGAGAAAAATGGAGTTTTTTTTTCTTTTTTTATTCCACCTTGTCAACTGAAGACTCTACAACAAATCGGAGAATTCAACGGAACAGCCGAGTATCAGACTGCTGAAACGTACTCTTCTTTCTGCAAAGGGCGGGCTCCCCACCTGACAGATCCCAAGTCGCAGAGAACAAATCAAACGGAGATTCAGACATCACCAGGACACCAGCATCTAGTAGTTTCCTCAGCAAAAGCCACATACATGGGCGGTACCATTATGACACAAACGTGCTCTCTGCCTCTCTCTCCACATGTTCTCACAGTGGAAATAACACACGTGGAATACGACAACCTTGAGAGAGCACAAACTGCTGGGAAACGTTGCCTTCTGGGCTGTGGAGGAGTCATGAGTTTTCACCAGCTGCCTGGATCTGTCCGGACAAGTTCCAGTGCCCATCCTGTTAAGACTGGCAATTAAGCAGTGTTACAGCTAGGAGACCCCGCATTTGATTCCATCCTTCTCTCCTCTCTGCAAAACCCAATTTGATTTTTTTCCCCCACTAAAAAAGAAAAAAATGCATGCACACACACAGAGCTGTACACCTTGTGCCTGATGTGCACGTTCCTGATGCACCTAAAAAATGACAACCCCATAATAATAAAATATGGATTTCCTACTGTGGAAGAAAATAAATGTTACCAAAGTACAAATTCTCCATGGGTATTTTAGACAAGTCTGTGTTTAAAAGTATACCCACTTCAATCTTGTCTTTTGACGGGTCTTGTCTGCTCAGGCTGGCGCAAGAAGTTCCTAGATGGTCAACCACGGTGTGGGTTTTAAAAGATTCAAAGAATAGTAATCTGGAAAGAGGGTAAATGCAAATCAGTAAATATGAAAGTCTTGGGAATCTGTGACATGTTACGAAGAAACAATAGAGGGATAATCTGTAAAATGTTATCAAAACAAGAAAGCAACCTTGAAAAGGAGCACATTGTGTATTTATTGACGACAACTCTGTTTGCTGAAAGGAAGATGCGTTGTAACAAGGGACTGGTGGGCACCGTGGATTGTCAGGGGAGCTGAAAACGGAGCAAGAAGGACCAAAGTTAAGAGACCTAATGACTCATGACATTCTCCCTTACAAATAAATCCAAACGTGGGGGAAGAAATGATAAATTTTAAAATCGTTCACTGATCGGCAATCCCGATGTTGCTTTATTAGCGTGGACAAGTAAATTTTATGTGATAGTTTGTTGTATTTAAAGACAGTGTAAAAACTCTTATTGCAAACAGTTGTTTACAGTGCATTTTTCAGCGCCGAGCTGTTTTAAAGCTCAATTGTGCATTTTGCAGATAAAGTGGGAAAACTAACTGAAGGCTGTATTGTAAGCAGTGGTTGCCGTGGAAACCCCAGTTTCAAGAGCTGGTTCTCCATTACCACTTAATTTAGGCTTCCTAATTGCATTCCACTAAATCGGTAGCGACAATATCTGCAGAGCAAAACTGCATGCCCAGTCTAGCGCAAACCTCTTTGAAACAGGCTTTTTGAAAGCCAGGAGCTATAAAAACTCAGCATGACGTGGAGCATATGAGAAACCTGTAGTTCAAATGTACCACTGCCTGCTTTCTCATCCTTGGTAACTTCAGTGCGCTCCACACCAATCTATTAGTTCAGTCTACCTTAAAGATCATAAAGCTCTGCCATGTGGAAACTCATCTGTCCGGCAACACATCGGTACAAAATAGATTTAATTGTGCTCCCAAGCTGGTATCATGTCCACCTTATTTTACTAGACACCAGCAGGTAGCCGGTGCGCAGTCCCACTTCCCTTGAACTGCCCTTGGCCCACAATACAAGGAGAACAATACTTGCTCAGTTTAAATTGTTTGCCACTGTTGGGCTGAGCGGAGAGCTCGACCGCCCATAGGTGACCTGAAGAAGAGGCTTGTCAGAACCACTAGACATAAAAGCATTCCAATTATCGACCACACTGCTTTCAGAGAGGAGGCACCTAATATGATAGTGTAAGTGACTGCACCGGTGAGGAGCTCTTCGTCACTGTCAGATTAACACTTGAGTTAAACTCTTGTAAATCAGTCGCATTATGCTGCTGGTGGAGAAATAAACACAGACCTATTAGGCTCAGGATTCCGGAGGGCTCTTCCTGCAAAAGGAGTTACACCGGATGCCCTAGTCATCTGAATTTTGTCATGTTTATTATTTTGCAATTATGAACATGGGTAATGTTGGCAAGATTTAAGTTGCTCGTGATTAGATTCCTAAAGGGAAGCGAATGCCTTCAGTAGCCCAGGAGAAGGCCAGCCTGGCTCTGTGGCAGGGCGAGGTAGGCATCCTGTGTGAGCGGCTGGTGGGAGAGGAAGTCCCTGATTGACAATCAAATCCCACAATTCTCATTTTCTCTTAAACAACGAATGCTTTCAAGTCAAATGCCTTGCTATCTTGGAGCACAGGACTGCATGCCAATCCCCAGAGAAGCTCATCATTTCCTCGCTTGGGTCCTGAGGATTTGGCATCTATCTTGTAGGCGAAGAGACTCTTTTGCTCCAGAGAGACGAGTAAACAACTGCAGTGTTTTATCCTCTCCCTGGCGTTGTTGCGTGTTGCTAAAGCAGCCTGGGAGCCGCTGCCAAGCACTCCACCATTGTCTTCTGTCTCCTAAGGTTTTGCACGCCCTCGCCCTCCCAACTGTGGGACTTCTGCAGGGATGAATGAGGCATTTTCCAGGACAAGACTTTATGAATGAGACAGAATGTGTATTACAAGGCAAGAGGCTCCTGTGCATTTCCTGGATTAAGAAAGCAGACGTGAAGGAAGTCTGCTCCCGGTGTCAGCAGCCATGACAAGGCGAGGGAAAATCCACATCCCTGACCAGATTTTGCGAGAAAGCCTCTCCACTGAGTCATGGTACCAAGAAGAGATGGTTGATTCAGAGACCAGGCAGCTATGAGATTCTAATGGCCTAACAGCGGCTCTCCCAAGGCAGTGGGGAGCGGTCCCGCTGTCAGGCGATTTCAGTCTACAAGGAATTAAAACCACTGCTGCAGGTGTGGCAGCCACCTCGCCCTGGTGGGATTGCAGTTGCCTTTGCATTAAACATAGACTCATGGTTCTAGGACTGAGAACAAATGATCTTGGAGACAGAGTTTGAGCAAAAATGATAAATTAAAGTTGTGGGATTTTAGTTACTCTCAGCCATCTAGACCTAATCAAATATTCTTTGCTGTTCTCTTAAGAAGGCCCATGCTTGGCTCCTGGGTGTGCATACACTTTATTTCTGATGCGCCTGCAGGCAGGCCGCTTGGGTGGTTCTTTTCTGTGTGTTTCTTCCTCACTGCGCTGGAGAAGAGAAGAGCGAGTGTGTTTTGTGCAGTCACGCCTGCCTGCTGCCACCCTTCAGCTTTCTTCCCTGGGAAGCTCTCAGAAGCAGCTCCCAGAGGGGCCCACCGGGAAAAGTAGAGGCAACTTTGTGGAAGAATCAGAGCCCTGCTAATTTCCTCTCGGCGGCTCTGATGGAACAGCTTCTGATTTTATCTACCTTCTCCCACATTGCTACTGCTTATCTCTGATCCACCCCTCCAAACTCATAACATAAAAGACCAGTGTCTCCTTCTCATCCTTAACAATTAACGCGAATTTGAAAACTTCTTTGATCGCCTCTCCATTATTCCAGAAAGAAATCCCACATCCTTGGCCTTGAAATCAAGCCTTGTTTCAGGACGCACAACCTAGGTACCCCTTGGAAAGAAAATTGCAGCCGCCACGGAAGATGATTACGGCTGAATTACACGTCGCGGAGAGTTGCATAAATAGTTATGAGGGAAAATTGCAGGATAATGCGGCTGATAGAATCAATATGCTGCTGATAGAGATATGCCCAGGAGTTCTACATATTATCTATTCACCGAAATGTCAATATAAGAAAACTGACAGAGGAATTTATATCAAGATCCATGCTCTGTCAATTCTCAAGGGAATAATAAATCAAAATGGATACCTGGAAGATCTTCTCCTCTGATCCACTTGTTTAAGAAACTGGTTAAACTGGTCATCAACTTGTTCCAAGTATTGGATGTTAGGAAGCACTTCTCCCTCCTTTGAAATTCATACAACATTTTAGCATATGACCCATGATGGGAAAGAAAAAACAGATAATCTACATGTATGTATATGCTAAAATAATTAGAACTCTTGTAATTATATTTATTAAAATGTTTTATGTTTACATTATTTCTCTTTGAGTCCCAGTGCTTAGTAAGGGGCCCACAGCTTAAGGAGTTCCCCATAAAATGCTTTTTGGTGAAGCAAATACACAGCGATTAGGCTTTCTTTAGCTATTGCTTCTTATTTTCTCTGTTTCTCCATGGAACATTCTTTTAATCTGTGAAATTGAAAATGTTAGATGGCAACCTATATATATATTTTTTTTGTAGAAAAATTAAAGATGCGTTTTCAATGGAAGGCTTCTGTGACCCTAGAATGACAGAATGACACCACAAATGAGACATCCACAGGTCTACGGTTAAAGCAGGTATCTTGGAAAGTGCCAAGAATGTTCCTAGCTCACTAGGAGATGGCTGATTAAATCTTACTAACACAAAGTGGCTTTAAGATGTATCTTTTTACAAAAAATAGACTTCAGAGCTTCACATCAGGGCCTACCTATTGAAGCAATATTCTGTATAATAAAATTCCAGTAAAGTAAACATTTTTCTTCTCTTTCCCTTTTTTAAAATAAATCCTTCTACTCTTCTCATTTGTTTTGCAGAGCAATTGGGATTGAATTAAATAATGAAGCAGCTATTTTCTATGTGTTAGGCACCAAAAAAGGTCATCAAGAAGGGTCACAAGGTCCTAGGAGCTAACCATGATGAAGAGCTTCATCTGGTGGCTATTAAAGTCTTGAGTAATCCCACCATTGTCTTCACACAAAACCTAGGTATCAATTCCACTTGAAACAAAGGATATTCAAGAAATTTTGGCTTGGCGCCCGTAGCTCAGTGAGTAGGACGCCGGTCATGTACACCAAAGTCTGGTGGGTTTGAATCCAGCCCGGGCCTGCTAAACAACAATGACAACTGCAACAAAAATTAGCCAGGTGTTGTGGCGAGCGCCTATAGTCCCAGCTACTCCAGAAGCTGAGGCAAGACAATTGCTTAAGCCCAAGGTTTGGAGGTTGCTGTGAGCTGTGACACCAGAGCACTCTACCAAAAAAAAAAAAAAAAAAAAAAGAAAGAAAGAAAAAGAAATTTTGTTTCTATAGGTTTAGATTTGCTACTTTAATCCTTAGCAGAAAAACACAAGTAATCTTGGCAGGGCAGGCTACCCAATTTGGAGAGCTCTGTGTGTAATGAAAATACAAAAATTATTAAGAATTTTAAAACAACAACAGCAGAGCATTAAACCAAGCACAGGCCCACTGTGACTACAGGCCCCGCACACCCTGCTGCTGGCCTTGGTCTGGATTCAGGCTGTGGCTCTCCCTTTCCTGGCTGTGTCATCCCGGGCAAATTCCCCTCAGGGAACTTTGGTTTTCTGGTCTAAGATGCTTTGTCTCACACTGATGCGGTGCTTGGAAGCACAAAATGTGACAGTGCCTTGCAGATTTTGAAGCATGTTGGGATATCATCATTTTATTACTATTTTTTAATTGTTGGGTTGAGATTAGGGTTGGAGATGGACACCATTATGGGCATAATAAAATGTGGAGTCACTTCACTATAAGGACAGAGAAAGAAAAGTGAAGACAATGTTTTACTATGCCCAAATAAGATGGTATATTCATGTGACACCAAGTCCAGGGGACTTTTTGTCCAGTCACATTTTGACACAGTTGTTCATGCTCCAATCAATCCCAGACAACCAGGGAAGCCTCCATAAAGGCCCAAAGGCCAGGGTTTGTAGAGCTTCTGAGAACCAGAGCAGGTAGAGGCTTCTGGAGGGGGCAGGCCCTTGGAGGGCATGGGTGCTGTTCATCCGTCCCCCACTTTACCCTACACACCTGCCCATCTCTATCCTTTGTAATATCTTTCATATAATAAACTGGTAAACATCAAGTGTTTCACTGAGTTCTGTCAGCTGTTTCAGCAAATTAATTAAATTCAAAGAGGTGACTGTGGGATTCCCAAATGATAGCTGTTCCATCAGAAGTATTGGAGGTCTGGACTAGAACTGGCATCTGAATGCTGGGGCAGTCTTGACCACTGAGCTTCGATCTGTGGGGTCTCCAGGTAGGAATTAAACCAGAGTACACCCAGCTGGTGTCCTCTGCTTGGTGTGGGGGGAAAAAAATCCCCACATCTGGTCATAGAAGTCTTCTTTTGTGTTGACGAGTGTTCTGATAGGATAGCAGAGGATAAATGATCTGACCTGATGCTCTTCTCAGCCTCCCTGGGCTTCACATCATGTGAATACACTGTCTTGTTTTTCTCTGTAATGAAAACAACCCCCTCCTCTCCCTCTTGGCTTGGGTCCCTGCTCTCTCTAGTCACAGGGCCCGAGAGTGAGTCATTCATTCTCCAAGAAGTTATTATACTGAATTGATGGTATGTCTAGGCATATAAAATAATAAAGTTTCTGTGAGCTGCTTTTCTGATAATAGAATAAACATAATGTCCTCCAGTTGAGCCCTAATTAGGTCAGATGGACAGGGCTTTCCCCACAGACTGAAGCAGAGAAAATGCTTGGGGACCACAGCCTCTGCTCCCATTAGAGATGAGTCACTCTCGGTCAGAATGGGGGCACCTCCTGAAGGTCTCTGAGGCAACTGCCCTCTCCAGGGGCTCCCTGAGGATGGACATTTCCATTGCTTCTAAGCAAAGAGACAAGTCTGAGCCTTCCTTCCTGCTAAGACGCTTGTGATTAGATTGGCTTATGAAGAGGGGATCCAGGAGGCTCAGAGCAGAATCAGATTAGAAATTATTGTAGCTTTATTCAGTCTTAGCAGCAACTTCTCAGTCATTTCCACAGAGCCTTGCTTATGCGCAGTCTTCACCCAGCACACCTGTAACCATGGAATAGCTTCAAAATGTCAGGTGTCATCTCTAAGACTGATGGGAGCCAAAAGCCTCATAAACAGATTCAAAAGACAAACCCTGACAAACTTTACCATTCATAATAAAGGGCTCCTAAAATTTAAGATGAAAAAGATGAAGAATCTAATGACAAAGCAAGGAGCCAACGGTTCCCTCAAACACATACAAAGATACTCAACCTTCTTCATGATGAAGAAACACAAATTCAGAGTGTGATTAGACAGCACATTGGCAAAAAACTTCAGGTTTGTCAGCATAATCTCTGGGAGAGACTGTGTGGAAACAGGCCTATCGTCTATTATTATTATTATTTTTTAAATTTTTGTCTTATTATCTTTTTTATTATTGTTAAATCATAGCTGGGTACATTAGTGCAATCAAGGGGTACAATGTGCTGGTTTCATATACAATCTGAAATATTCTCATCAAACTGTTCAATCTAGCCTTCATGGCATTTTCTTAGTTATTGTATGTAGACACTTGTATTCTACCTTTAGTAAGTTTCTCCTGTACCCATTCTAAGATGCACCGTAGCTTATCGTATATTATTGACGAAGATGTAAATGGTGTGAACCCTATAGAAGGAAATTAGGCAATATCCAGGAAACTTATATAATTTTTTTCTTTGTTTCAGAAATCTCACTTGTAGGAATCTATCCCAGAGATACACTGTCCAAAGTACAATAAGACATATGCACAAAACGATCCATTGCAAAATCTTGGTATTAGCAGAGGACTGGAAATAGCCCAGGTGCCTCCATTAATGGGGGGGAATGAACAACGGGCATCCACACACAGCAAGCACACATAGCTGCAGAAAAAATGAGAAACACAGAACACAGACTTTTTGCATAAGCAAAATAATAAGTATATTTGCCAATTTGCTTATATTGTCCATAAGCAACATTGGAGAGATAAAGCAAAAATAAATATGGCGCATCGCCTATAGAAGAGGGCAGAGGAGACAGAAGGAAGGAAAGGAGACACCTCTGAATCAGGTCAGGTATTTGCAGATTAAAAAAATTTGCAACATAGATTTCAAAATACACCGAGATGAATGAATGCAGTCTGTGCCATCGTGGTGATGTGATCACATGGAGAAGATACAAATTTCAGATGACTTTCGAAGACATTATTTAACCTACACAAGCATAGTGAAATATTTTGCAGGGGTAAGTACAGTTGTAACACAGTGTTCAAGTCCATTCATTCATCCTACTGTTAGTCGTGGTGCGGGTAAGATGACTTTTTTACATATTTTGTACGATAAAGCAACTGAGTAATTTGGAGCCAATATCCAGCATAAGAGAAAAGAAATTCAAGAGTGAAATCAAAGGGGATAAGAAAACTCCCTGTAATAGGAATTGAAAATACCAGTTTTAAGTCATGATTAACATTTTAATTTTTTTAACTCGTCTTTTCTGAAACCAAAGGCAGCTCTGTAGTGATGACTATGCCTAGTATCTAGATGATGACTGTAAATACAGTTTTGTACTGAAAGGAATGAGGTCAGGGTCAGAAAAATATACAAAGGAGGGACGTTTTGGTGTGTCAGAAAGCAAGGAAGCTACCGATGACTAGTGGGCTCATGTCCAAAAGACACACTAGGTAATATGAAGGGGCACTGTGGCCAAAGACTGAGTAATTTGAACTTCAAAAAATGATGACTAATTAACTTATATTCACTAAATATATAAAAACACTAACTGTCAGCAATGCTAAAAGAAGGAGCTTAAAAAAAAAAGAAAACAAAATAAAGCACACACACACAAAATAATGCAATTCATTGGAGACTCTTGAAGGTAATTAGAACTTCAAATCCTTTGTCTGAACATTGGCAACTGAAGAAAAGGAATCAAGCATTTATCCTGCCTCTTGAGTACTAATGGGGTATCCTAGCGAAAGGAAAATTCTTCACAAAAAAGGCGGAAAGATCGATTGTATGAGGTCACCCTCTATGACATATAATGGATGATCTGATTCAAGCAAAGCATTTCAGTGGTAAAGCCCATAGATGAAAGTGTGATGGGAACTTTAGGGGGGAAGATGAGGATGTCACTGCTTCGTTCCTTGCCACATAATTATGCTTGTGCTTCCAGAGATGGCTGTAACAATACCTCCCAACCTCTTTTCACTGCGACCTTGTGGCCTCCCAGAAAGAAACAGATCCTTTCTGATCCTTTTGACATAGAGTGGACCCCAGGCTGGCCAATAGAATGGGATGAACATGGTGCACTGTAGTCGTCTCGGCTGGGCCTTAAGAGACCAGCATCTTCTGCCTTTTGGCACTTAGATGCCTCTTCAAAGTCAGCTGTCTGGAAGACAGCCCAGAGACCGCAGTGCTGGGAAGAAGCCCAGGTAGCCATGCAGATGGCCACTGAGGAGTCAGGCTCCTAAGCCAGGCCTTGTGGGACC
Source organism: Nycticebus coucang (assembly GCF_027406575.1). NCBI lineage: Eukaryota > Metazoa > Chordata > Mammalia > Primates > Lorisidae > Nycticebus > Nycticebus coucang. The sequence goes on along the minus strand of NC_069783.1, from coordinate 99,197,236 downwards.
TGCTGGCCCAGCCCAAGGCAGAATGCAGCAGAATTAGCGACGTTGCCAGTGCTGCCTGAATGGACCCAGGAAGGCTGCCAAGCTCTGTCCGAACCGGGACCTGTGAAATCGTGCACAGACAAAATGTTCATTATTGAAGTTGTTAATTTTGGGGGTAGTTTATTATATAATAGCAGCAACAGCATAGTAGAAAACACTGTTTTGTTTTTTTTTTTGACATATCATGAAGTATCTGATTCGGGGACACAGATAATCAATGAGGAAATCAATACATGGAAGTTTAGTTGGACTTTTTATATTGGTAAGAGCAGCTGTCATTGCTAGAACCTCACTAAGCCAGACAGCAGGAGGGCCTCTTGATGTGATACAATAGGGAGGACGCAGCTGTACCTACGAAATATTTTTTTAGAAAAGCAAAACACAAAAGATTTAGAGTTGAACCAGAATTTAATGGATTCCTTGGAGTTAATCTTCCATTGCCATAAATACAGAGACAGAAATACAAATGAGATGACATTGACAAGAAGTAAATAGATAAGTCCAGGGAGAGTGACTTCTTTTTTTTTTTATTGTTGGGGATTCATTGAGGGTACAATAAGCCAGGTTACACTGATTGCAATTGTTAGGTAAAGTCCCTCTTGCAATCATGTCTTGCCCCCATAAAGTGTGACACACACCAAGGCCCCACCCCCTCCCTCCGTCCCTCTTTCTGCTTCACCCCCCCCATAACCTTAATTGTCATTAATTGTCCTCATATCAAAATTGAGTACATAGGATTCATGCTTCTCCATTTTTGTGATGCTTTACTAAGAATAATGTCTTCCACTTCCATCCAGGTTAATACGAAGGATGTAAAGTCTCCATTTCTTTTAATAGCTGAATAGTGAGAGTGACTTCTATAGGACAACTGACCTGGGTGACGTTCAAAGAGCCAATGACATGGAAAAAATCCAAAGGGTGGGGGGAACTGGCTTAGAAGAGGTTTATGAGATGATTAACTACAAAGCAGATGAATCTTGTTTGGATCTTGATTTACACAGGCCAAGTGGCAAGAGATAAACTGAGGCTCTCAGGGAAATTTGAATATGGAATGAATGCTGCATGACACCAAGAAATTATTTTTGATTTTTTGAGTATGGTAATGGCATGTTTGTTAGTTATGTAAGAAGAATTTCTTCCTTTTTAAAAGATATATATGCTAAGTATGCAGATGTGAAATGATGCAAAGTTTGGAATCTATTTTAAAATTCTTTATCAATTAAAAAGAAAAGAAGGAAAGGAGAAGAAAGGAAGAGAAACAGGAATAAGTGATGCAAAAATCTTGACAATAGTTGAGTCTGGTGGGATATACAGGGACTCATTCTATTAAACGTTTTTCCACTTTTGCTTATGTTTGAAAATTTTCATAATAATACTTTATAAAATATGAAAATGCACAAAACTTCTGAATTCTTGCTTAAATCATAAAAAATACTTTGTGGTAATCTAGAAGCATAACTTGTAATTGCCACAAAAATAACCTAACGCCTTCCCCCAAATACTGGAGTAAAATTGATGGACATTGATAGGGAATGTAGAAATTCATTGTAAACATGACATCAACCCTCCCTGGGTTCAAATTTCGGCTCACACTACTGCCAGTAAGTATGAGTGATTTTCAACACTGACTCCGTTCTCTACCTCTGTGTCCTCATTAATAAAATGAAGATAAAACTAACAGCTCCTGTTCGTACACCCATGTTCAAAGCAGCAAAGCCAAAAGGTGGAAGCGGCCTAAGTATCCATCTGAGAATGAACCAATAAACAACATGTGGTCTCTCCACACAATAAACAATTACTCAGCCCTAAAAAGGAAAGAAATTCTGACACATGTCGCAACATGAATGAACCTTGAGAACAGTATGCCAAGTAAAACAAGCCAGACAAAAATGGATGCTCCCACTTCCACGAGGTGCCTAGAGTAATTAAATTCACAGAGACGGAAAGTAGAATTGTGGTTACCCGGTGCTGGAAAGAAGGGGAGAAGGCAGTTATTGTTTGATGGGGACAGAGTTTCAGTTTGGCAAGAAGCAAACTTTCTGGAGGTAGGTTGCACAACTATGTGGATGTACAACTGGACACTTAAAAACAGTGAAAATTATAAATGTTTACTATTATAAAAAAAAAAAAGAATTAAAAGCTGGAAAAATCCCTGGCAGCTCTTGTGTGGGGTTGCTATAAGAATCACTTGAAGTAACTGCAGAAAAATGCAGATGAGTGCCTTGAAAACAACGAGCGCTCTGGAAAGGTTGGCCATAGCATCATGATGCTTCTTGCTATTCTGTTGCTTCCACCCCAAAGACAAGGCATTAACTGGATAAACTAATGCTCTGTAAGGTGGGGCCTTTCTTTTGGGCAGGGAGTTCTCAGAGTCAGTAAAAAATCTAATGGAACTCACGACCCCTCTCTTAGGAACGGTTTTAGTTCTCTGTCTCTCTCTGTCTCCTTTTCTCACTCCTGTCCCACACAATCATTTCACACACCTTTTATAAATCACCATAGAGATTCTCCTCTCCCCAGCAGAAGCCTGAATCCTTGGACCCTAGGTTAGCCACCCTGTTTTCACACATTATGACTGTTGATGCATGTAGGGGTTGCATTGGGAAAAATGTTTGCATTTTCATGGAGGCTTGTTGGAGAGGGGCCATTATACAAAGGAATGACAGAAAGGGTGGAATCTATTTTTAAAAAAAATTATGGTAAAACATACATACCCTATACATAATGTAAAGTTTTACCATCTTAACCATTTTTTTTTAAATTCGGAGTTTATTTCACATGTCTATTTTTGTCTCCCCGCCATTGCCACGTCTGACCACCGCTACTACTGTGTCCTATCATCACATTCCATACATACTTAACACCAAGGGAAGAGCGGAGCTCTGTCTTTAAAAACTAAACAGGCATTTTGGACAACACATTTTTGGCAACGGAACCTGGACAACGTTTATCAAACATGGTAGGGAAAAGTTCTCACTCTGCATTATAAAAAGGACAGCTAGATATCAACTGTTACAGAAACAAAATAAGATAGGAAATTTTAACAATCTGTTTAAACTATTTCCTTAAAGAGTTTTCCTCCACTGCCAGAGACCTGGAGAGCCTCCTGACGAGTCATCGGAAGCAATTTCTCACATAACTGATGAACTTGGCTTTCACTTTGGGAAGAGAACCACCTTTTTCCATACTTGTTTATATTTTTGTCTTAATGTCTTCTAGAAAACTAGGTCCTTTTGGTACTTTAGGAGTTTTTTTCCTGTTTTTGAAGGATTCTTCACCTTCACCTTGGTGTTTGATGGTTTTAAATCTTTTCTATTCTGGTTTGATTTTTGTGCATTTTTTTTTGGCCTGGAGTATTTGGTACAGATTTCTTGACCGAAGCTTTAAGTGAAGGACCAGTTTCCTCTGCATCAAAATCATCAATATCATCATCATCTTCTTCTTCTTTATTGGCAGCAAGTTTTGCTTTTTTCTGTGGAAACTTACTTCCACCTCCAAGGCCAGATTGCTTTCTAGACGTACTTAAGAGGGTCATATCCTCCTCCTCTTCATCTTCTGACAGACTCTGAACCTTCTTCCACAGTCACTAAGCACTGCCCACTGATATGCCCAGGTCCTAACCATGTTTCAACCATTAGACCATGTTTGGTGTTATTTCAAAACCCCCAATGGAGACCATTGGCTGTACAGACATTTTCAGAGTTGGCAGTGTTGCTTTAGTTGGACAGTCTTCCTAACTCATTGCTGCTGCTTCAACAATGTGCAATTCATCCTTTGCACTAGCCCCCAAAGTGACTGTTTTTAAAGATAAGTGGTGCACATTTTTATCATTATGCACCTTAAAGGGACCATCTTTCTTGGCCCTTAGTTCACAGCTGAAAAGACAGTTTTGAGGCCACAGGGGGTTCATGTCCATTAGATCTTCCATGGGGTGGTGCATGCACTGAGGTGGGAGAGAAGGCAGATGGAGATAAACAACTCCAGCTCCAAAGATGCAGGATGGACTCACACCAGGGCATCTCAACCATTTTTAAGTGCATGGTTCAGTGAAATTAAGTATATTCACATTGTTGTGCCACCATCACCAGCATCCATCTCCAGAATGTTTTCATCTTTCCAGATTGAAACTCTGTATCTATTGCACACCGGCTTCTTATGCTCTCCCTCCAGGTCCTGACAACTATCTTTCTATTTTCTGTCTCTGTGAATTTGTCATTTTGGGTTACTATAAGGAAAATACCATAGATGACATGGCTTCAGCAACAGAACTTTATTTGTTGCAGTTCTGGAGGATGGGAAGTCCAAGATCAGGATGCCAGCACAGCTGGGTCCTGGGAGGGACCCCTTCCTGGTCTGCAGAGGAAGGTCTTCTTGCTGCGTCCTCAAAGGGCAAAGAACAGAGAGTGAGGAAGTGAGTTCTGCAACTCACTAATCTCACCACGATAGCTCCACCATCATGACCCAATCATTTCACAGAGGCCCTACCTCCTACTACAATCACACTGGGTGTTAGAAGTTCAACATTTGAATTTTGGGGGGACAAAAACATAAATGAAGTTGTGCAATACATGGCCTTTTGGGTCTGGTTTATTTTACTCAGTATAATGAAGGATGAATCTTAGTCTTCAAGGTTCATCCATGCTGTAACACACGCAAGAATTTCATTCTTTTTGAAGGCTAAGTAATATTCGGAAGGGTGGCCTTGGCCTGATGGTAGGTCTGAGGGGTGGGGACAGAGATGAGTATCGAATGGGGTCTCTTTCGGGGAAGGGTAGTTGAAGATTTTCAAATCATACTGTGGAATTAATTGCCCATTTTGCTGTTCTCCCATGTCAGTCCTGGCTTTGTATTTAGAGAACAATGTTCATAACACTGATGGGCCATGCAATGGAAAGAATTTATTACTATAAGGTGTCCTTGAAATTGGCATAGATTTGGAACCTCTGTATTAGGCATTCCTTCAGGACTGCTGTGATGGCTGCTGGGAGTGGAAGCCGCTTCCCAATGTCATACCCTATTCCCACATCACGACTTTTCACCATATGTCTGTGTTTTCTTGACATTCAATATGCTCACATATATTTCAGGATGATTTTTGGTCATGAGAGTAAATATTTACTGGGTTATTAGCCAAATGAAAGGAAAACAAAAACATGACCTTCCAGGGCTGAGCCTATTGTCTACAACGTGAATTTAAGCAATGCAAACGCTTCCACAAGGTTCGGTTGGGGATGAGCCTGAATGTACACATCCTATGGGGATTTTTCCTCCTCTCCCGACAGTGCTAATATTCAAGAAAAAACAACGATGTGTGTGGAACCTGATGAGATTAGTCTAAAACCCAGAATAAATAAGGATTTTGATATCATCCTGTCCTGACTCATGTCTTGCATGTTTTAAATTCTCTTGGCCCTGTAAACAGGTTATAGCTAATTATGGCTGGAGCTCAAAAGGCTTGGGGGTTGAGTACATAGTAGATTCCAAAGCGTGAAAGCCTAGCTCAATTTCTCCACATTGGCAAGGGCACACTACAACTCAAGGGCCAAAAACACCGGGGAGGTGGTTTAAGTAGTTTGCAGCCAAATACAGGGAGAAGGAAAGAGAAATAAAACTCAATCATCAATCATCATGTTGTTAAAACCGCTTGGGGTTTTGGTTTTCCTTTATTTTGTCCGTTTATTGTAACAGCTGGAAGGGTGAGCTCAGCTGACTTAATGATATTTTGCAGCACTAACATATTTGGTGACAACTCAGCTCTTGGAAGCTTAATAAAAGTAGAGAGATGAAAAATGTAGCCAGAGAGTTGAGAACTCTCTGACATCATAGAGAAGAAATAAAACTTTTTCTTCTTTGATCTTATGTATATGACACGGGTGTGATTAGTCATCATTTTTGAAAACTGAAACACAACAGCAAAAACAACTGGAACGTCAGCAAAGCATCTGACCTGGCAAGGGACTGGAATTTGGAGGCCAGGGCTGATCAACCCATCCGGCCCAGGGGCCCAGCACCTAGGGCCTGTAATACTTTTAGGAGCTCACAAAAATATTCTCATTGTTTTTTAATTAGGAAGAAATATGCAAGAACTTTAAGATTAAAGAATATCTTTTAATATATAATATTAATATTTTTCATACCAGCACAGCTGGAAAATATTATTTTTATGGAAGAAGAGACTCAGGAGGCAAAAGTGTCTAGGGTCCATGAAAGCCATCTGCGCCTCTGTGGGGGGTTATTGGCATGTGGTCCTAAGTTGTCTCTCCCTAATATCCCTGTCGGCAGCTGGGTCTCAGAAGCAGGCTGGCACTTGAGGAGTCTCCCCCGGCCATACAACATCCTTGTGTTCACTATTCCCTATAGGACATGTACATGGAGCAAACAGGGTTTGGATTTGACCATTTTCCTTTGATATTCAGTTATGAACCTATTTGATTTTCTTTCCTTTTTGAGGCCTGTATTCTCCTTTCCACCCAGTTGGGCTGCGGTGGGGAAGAGCAGATCCCAGTTCCTGAGAGGTGAGTAAGGGATTCTCAGCTCCCAGGGAATCTACAGCTGATTCCTCAGGAATGTGGGCAGCTTGACTGCAGGACTGTGACTGTCTTTGGCTAGGATCTGGTTGTAAAGGAGGGTGGTAGAGTCAAAAGAACACTAAGGTGAAGACCCGATGCCCTGATCTAACCTGAAATCTACCACTTATCAGCTGCGCAACATCAGCCTGACTGATTTCTATAAAATGGGAACAATCAGACCCATCTCTGTCACCTGCTATAATTATTATGGATACAATAATACATGCAAATGGGTTTTGTAAATTTGGAAAGTCTTCTTTGTTATAAGGATCCAGAAGTCATTTCACACATAATGCCTTGGTGTTTTATAGGTAAAATGGGGGAGAAAACAGTAACTGGCCTCCATTTTACTTCTGAGCAGGGTGATGTGGCCAGGACTACCGCGTGTGAGAAAGTTCCCTTCAGACATGAAGTCATTACTAAGCTGATGAGCGAGACCTGCATATCATTACACAGAAATGTTATATGTTGGATCTAAAAAAAAATCTACCCAAAAGTAGAATACTTGGATTTAGCCCATGAGAACCAGGGTTTGAAACTCCCTGCAGTGGGTGCACTAAGGAAGCTGAGTGTCACGTGATCTTTGTTGACACGCCTCTGCTGCTTCAGCACGGCAGGGCCCTGCCTGTTAACCTTGACCCTATGGGCCTACGCTTGGGCCCTTCCTCATCCATACACTTACCCCTCCAGCCACTGGTGGGGCACTTTTGGAAAGAGGCTGAACTTAGTCACAGCAATTACTTTCTCTTCTGGTCCAGGCCTTGACAAGCTGTCTGACAACCAACCACCAGGAAGAGAGACAACTGCTGCCCATCAGAGGGCTCAGCTGCCCAGAAGACAGATGGGTGCACAACCATCTCCAACCAAAGGGAAGTTAGGGACTGCAGACCTGGGAGTGAACAGTCTGTTGGGGACACTACTCATCCTCCCAAGAGGTAAAAAAAAAAAAAAAAAATGAAAGTAATGAGGAGGGAGAAAGGCAGGGTCTGCCTGGCATGGAGTCCACAGCAGGAGGCCATGGCATAAAGTCAGAAACTGTTTTCTGCTGCTCTAGCCCCTGACTTGCTAATTATGCCAAGTGCACATTTTTTTCTAGGAGATGTAGGCTAAATATGAATAATGGTTACATTAGGGCATCAGATCTTACTCCTCTCTCCATCCCACCATCTGCCCCCTTGTCCCATTGTGCTGAGTTCCACCATGACCCAGGCCCTGTGCTCAAGGATAGGGCTTCCCGTGGAGCTCACATCCTCACCAGGTAGACAGAGACAAAATGCATATAAAGAGATGACACAACACAGCTACATGTGGTGAAAGTGGTGCCGAAAGCCATCCAGTCCATGCTAACCTCTGGTTCTTTTGCTTACTCTTTTTTTCAGACTTGCGTCTCATACTCTTCCTCCATCTTCACACTCAACAAGGCTGCCTCTTACGTGCAATTCCCTAAATGGAAGCCAGCAGCCCCTTCCACCTCGTCCTGCCACCAACAAACTTTCACATTCACCTGCAATTGCATCCTCTGTCTTCTTCCTTCCTATGCTGATGGCCCAGGACCACCAGGCTCACCTGTATCTCCTCTCGCTTTCCAAGGGGCTTCACCCCTCCAGTTCTCCCCACAGCCCCCTACTCTCCCAGCTCAGCCTATTTCTCTATTTGTGTTTATTCCCAGCACCATACAAACATACTCAGCACCTTCCACCCTAAAACACAGACAAATTTTGTTTGATTTTAATCTCTCCCTCTGGTTTCTGCCCCACTTCTCTGCTTCATTTCAAAGTAAAACTTCATAAAGTTACTTCCTTCACCAGGACTGGCCTGGTGACCATTTGCAGGACCCAGTGTAAAATGAGAGTTCAAGGTGGGGACTGGGGAGGGAAGTCACTGTCACCTTCCTAGGCAGCTCTTCAACCCTTGGAGGACAACCGTCCAGGGTAGCAGCCCCCTATGTCACCAGATGCAATGTGGCCCCGATTGCTGCTGGGTGAGCAACCCCGCAGGGTGTCCTGCCCAATGGGCAGTGGGATGGAGATGACCATCGCCTGTCCTTTCCTGAAACATCACAGGGTACGTGAACTCAGCCTGCCCATGCCCTGGCCCAGACTCCTCTGGAAATGGAGGGTGACAGCAGAATGGTGGCCTCCCTCAGCCAATGTGTGTGTGAGCTGGACGGGGGTAAGCAAGGGGTGCAGGGCAGGGCCTGGGGCCAGGAGCTAGGGGCTGGGGAGACCTCATGTGAACCAGAGGATGCAGGGGTATCCCAAAGCATGCTCTGTCACCCACTGCCCTCTTAGACTTCACTTACAAAGCAAATTTCAAGACTGCGAACGCCAGGCACTGTATTCCAAGCTCAGAGTCTGGTAGCACCGTGTCCTGCTTCCTGCCTGTGGGTCCCTCCTCCCTCTGCCCCGTGGTGGCCAGGCTTTTGCAGATGGCGGCTGTAATGTGGGCGCTCTTGTCATGGCTACTGCATGCAGGGGCTGCTTGGTGAGCCGAACCCCCTTCCTCAGTATGTCAGTCCAGCCCCTCTGAAGGCTCTGCAGACTCTGTCCTTATAGCTCCTTGTCTCCTGCCAACTCGGCACAGACTGACTGCTCCCAGTGGCTGTTGTCCTGGACTCGCTCTCCTCATTGGCATCCATCCCCTAAGGGAAACCTTGTGTGGGGCTGGCACCATTTCACGCCGGCAACCCTATGTTTGCCTCTTGCAGGGACTGGACATCCCTCCTGAAGCGTCTTCCACATTCGACATTTCCTGGCACTTTAGCTGTTGGGGCTGCACTGTGGCCCTCATGCATGTGCAGTAGCAGCTTTTCGTTTATTCTTTGTATCTGGAACTGGACCAGACCTTTTCAGGGCACCTCAACCTGCATTTAGAAATCTGACACTTCTGGAAGTCATCTTTCTGATGATCCATGTGGCCACGATAATGACTCATGGGTTCTCTTTCTGTAAACCGGTTCCTATAGGAATTCTAGAAAGTTATATTAGTGGGAAATGTGTTTAGGAGTCTCAAGATTACATGGCTCAGACTGGCAGGGACTGGAGTGCTCCTCAGGGTCCCAAAGTTTCACCGAGGGACCCAGGAGCTGTGATTTTTTTGGGTCAGAGAAAACAACTTGTTTTCTGAATTGCAATTTTATATATGAGTTCATTAGGAAAAAGAGCATTGCATTCCGGGAACATAAGTGACTTGCTAAAGTCACACACTGGTAGCCAGCTGAGTAGGGAGCAGAGCTTTGATTCCAATCCAGGTTGCTTAGTAGGAGGCTTCCAAATATATATACACAACTCTATAATGCCAAGACCCATTGCGAGCTTTGGAAATTTAGTCTCCATTTCACTCATCAGCATTTCTAATTTTGAGCAACATGTGTATGTGTAGTTGGGTTTTAAGGTTTAGTAATAGCCCTTGAGCCAACATGGAAAGACTTGGAGAGATTGGATCAGTCCTTTCACTAGCATGATATCTGTGGTCTCCAAACTTGCACACAGGATGGGATAGATTCTAGAACTTTTCTGCCAACCATAGAAGCAAGGAGTGAAATGATTGACTCTCCTCCCTGAAGAAGGGCAGGGAAAGCCTAGATGCTTGACAAAGGGGCACAGCCATCATTCTTACATTTTCCCATTTTTTTGAGGCTTTCTTGTTTGTTTACTATCAGTACTACATCCCTAAGAAATGAGTTTCTTGAGTTTGCTATGCATTGAAATAAATCTGCTTTTACATTTCCTACAATGAATAAAGATGAGGCAGTGAAGTTCAACAGGAGAACTTTGCAGTTAGACGAGATAAGAAGCACTGTATTGGGGGTGGAGCAAGATGGCGGCCGAGTAACAGATTCCCTACAACTGGGCACAGTGGGTCTGGGGAGATAAGACTCCAGGTATTTCTGGCTGGTTGGATCTGCCTATAATCATCCCTTTGAGGATACAGGTAGTCAGCAAGGGACTTCTGGAACCCAAGAGGAGGACAAAAACAGTGGAAAACTGGCAAGTGGTTGCATGTGTTCAATCAACCTAATCCCACCAGCAACCATAAGTACAAGCAGCAGTGAGACTGCAAACTGGAAAGGCCTTACCTGTGAACTGTTTCAGTGTTTTTGCATTGGCACTCAGTTGAACTGCCTTGGGGAAAGCTTGAGCATGAGTGTGGAGAACTTTGGGCATTGTCTAGGGCCCCAGACTGAGCCACTGAGCTGGGCCGCAGGGAGCCATTGGGGGAGAACTGCTCTGGCAAGCTCCGCCCTCAGTGTCCCAGAGCAAGGATCAGGTGGGAGCTAGTAACCTAGTGACTGAGCAGCCTAAAGGTGGGGACTGAGCTGCCTTACAGCCTTAACCCTTAGGGGCAGAGTGAGACTGGTTTTGGCACACTGGAGCCTCGGGCTTTTGCCCTGGGTAGAGTGCCATGGCGTTACAGCTCATAGCAACCTCAAACTCCCGGGCTTGGTGCTGCCCGGAACTCCATAAGAGCTGCGCTGTGACCCCCAACCCGCGACCTGTGCCCGGCAGGCCTCCGTATGCCCTGACCAGGAACTGCGGGAGCCACGCAACCCCGTGTCCTCCCTCCTATATCCTCCCTGACTCCACATTGGCCCGCTCATCTCACCAGGGATACTGGTAGCCACGTGCCCTCTAGAGACCTCCCTGCCTCTGCGCAGAGCCCTTCTCTTGGCCAGAGATGGCTGGAGCCTTGGGCTCTCTGTGCCAAAGTCACTGGGCACCAGACACTCCCAGAACTGTGCGCACCACCTCCCGCCCTGTTGCTGGATCTGGGTGTGTCACACACCAGAGCTGCTTCCACACCCAGAACTCCCTAGCTGGGTCAGCCCCAGAGGAACTACACAGGGTCACTCTCTACAAAGATCCAGCAACAATAGAGTGATCCCACTGGGGTCTAATCTTGGAGAGACACCTCCCCAACTTTGAGGATGGCCAGAGGCAATGGTGAAAAACAATCATGAGGCAAAATCAACAGAAAAAGTCTGGCAATATGAGCAGATCAACTCCCCCAAGGATCAATGGGGCAGACACAGCACAAGATACCATGCACAAACAAATAGCTGAGATGTCAGAAATCTAATTCACAATATGGATAGCAAATAAGATTGAATTAGAATTCCAACCAGTAACCCAAAAGATGTCTCAAGAATTCAACGAATTTAAAGACCAAATGATCAAAGATTTTGACACATTGAGACAAGAAGTTGCAGCCCTCAAAGATCTGAGAAACATAGTAGAATTCCTCAGTCACAGAATGGAGCAAGCAGAAGAAAGGATTTCTGACATTGAAGACAAAGCTTTTGAACGATCCCAAACTCTCAAAGAGGAAGAGAAAAGGAGGGCAAAAACAGATCAATCTCTCAGAGAGCTCTGGGACACTTCAAAGAAAACCAATGTTCATCTTATAGGGATCCCCAAAAGTGATGGAGTGGCTTCACAAGGCACAGAGCCTCTTCTCCATGTGATTATGAAGGAGAACTTTCCAGACATGCCAAGAGATCCTGAAATTCAGATAGCAGACAGTTTCAGAACTCCAGCATGACTCAACCCAAATAAGACATCCGCCGGACACATCATAATCAATTTCACTAAAGTTAATATGAAGGAGAAAATTCTGAAAGCTGCCAGACGAAAGAAAACCATTACCTACAAGAGGAAAAATATTAGAATAACTGCAGATCTCTCTGCTGAAACCTTTCAAGCTAGAAGAGGATGGTCATCAACTTTTAATCTCCTAAAACAAAATAATTTTCAACCCAGGATTCTGTATCCAGCTAAACTGAGTTTCATTTATGATGGAGAAATTAAATACTTCAATGACATTCACATGTTGAAGAAATTTGCCATAAGTAAACCAGCTCTCCAGGATACTCTCAGACCTATCCTCCATAAAGACCAGCATAATCCTCCATCACAAAAGTAAACCCACCCAGAAAATTTTGATCAAATTCCAACTTTCACAGTCGTAAAAGGACTAAAAATGTCCACTGGACTCTCAAAAGGCTTATCAATATTCTCAATTAATGTGAATAGTTTAAACTATCCTCTAAAGAGGCAGAGGTTGGCTGACTGGATACAAAAACTCAAGCCAGATATCTGCTGCATACAAGAATCTCATCTTACATTAAAAGACAAATATAGACTCAAGGTGAAGGGATGGTCATCTATACTCCAGGCAAATGGAAAGCAGAAGAAAGCAGAAAAAAGCAGTTGTTGCAATCCTATTCGCAGATGCAATAGGCTTTAAACCAACCAAAATAAGGAAGGATAAGTATGGACTCTTCATATTTGTTAAAGGTAATACTCAATATTTTGAGATCTCAATTACTAATATTTATGCACCCAACCAGAACGCACCACAATTTATAAGAGAAACTCTAACAGACATGAGCAACTCGATTTCCTCCAGTTCCATAGTAGTTGGAGATTTTAACACAACTTTAACAGTGCTGGATAGATCCTCCAAAAAGAAGCTAAGCAAACAAATTTTAGATTTAAACTCAACCATTCAACATCTGGACGTAACAGACATCTACAGAACATTTCATCCCAACAAAACTGAATACACATTCTTCTCATTAGCCCATGGAACATACTCTAAAATGACCACATCCTAGGCTACAAATATAACCTCAGCACATTTTTAAAAAGTAGAAATTATTCCTTGCATCTTCTCAGACCATCATGGAATAAAAGTTGAACTCAATAACAACAGGAACCTGCATACCCATATAAAAACATGGAAGCTAAACAACCTTATGCTGAAGGATAGATGGGTTATAAATGAGATTAAGAAGGAAATCACCCAATTTTTGGAACAAAACAACAATGAAGACACAAATTATCAGAACCTCTGGGATACTGCAAAGGCAGTCCTAAGAGGGAAATTTATAGCACTGCAAGCCTTCCTCAAAAAAAATGGATAGGGAGGAAGTTAATAACTTAATGGGAATCTCAAGTAATGGGAGAAAGAAGAACATTCTAACCCCAAACCCAGCAGAAGAAAAGAAATAACCAAAATCAAAGCAGAATTAAATGAAATTGAAAACAAAAGAATTATACAACAGATCAATAAATCCAAATTTGGTTTTTTGAAAAGATCAATAAAATAGATAAACCTTTGGCCAACCTAACTAGGAAAAAAAGAGTAAAATCTCTAATTTCATCAATCAGAAATGGTAACGATGAAATAACAACAGACCCCTCAGAAATTCAAAAAATCCTTAACGAATACTACAAGAAACTACTCTCAGAAATACGAAAATCTGAAATACTCAATAAGATCCTAACAAACAGAATCCAATAACACATCAAAAAAATTATACATCACAACCAAGTGGGATTTATCCCAGGGTCTCAAGGCTGGTTCAATATACGTAAATGTATAAATGTAATTCAGCACATAAACAAACTAAAAAATAAGGACCATATGATTCTTTCAATTGATGCAGAAAAAGCTTTTGATAATATCCAGCATCCCTTCATGATCAGAACACTTAAGAGAATTGGTATAGAAGGGACATTTCTTAAACTAATAGAGGCCATCTACAGCAAACCCATAGCCAATATCGTATTGAATGGAGTTAAATTGAAATCATTTCCACTTAGATCAGGAACCAGGCAAGGTTGCCCATTGTCTCCATTGCTCTTTAACATTGTAATGGAAGTTTTAGCCATTGCAATTAGGGAAGAAAAGGTGATCAATAGTATCCACATAGGGTCAGAAGAGATCAAACTTTCACTCTTTGCAGATGATATGATTGTATATCAGGAAAACATGAGGGATTCTACAATGAAACTTTTAGAAGTGATCAAGAAATACAGCAATGTCTCAGGCTACAAAATCAACACACATAAATCTGTATCCTTTATATATACCAACAACAGCCAAGCTGGAAAAACAGTCAAGGACTCTATTCTTTTCACAGTAGTGCCAAAGAAGATGAAATATTTGGGAGTATACCTAACAAAGGACGTGAAAGATCTCTACAAAGAGAACTATGAAACTTTAAGGAAAGAAATAGCTGAAGACGTTAACAAATGTAAAAACATACCCAGCTCATGGCTGGGAACAATCAACATTGTTAAAATGTCTATACTACCCAAATAAATATATAATTTTAATGCAATTCCTATTAAAGCTCCATTGTCATATTTTAAAGATCTTGAATAAATAATACTTTGTTTTATATGGAATCAGAAAAAACCTCAACTAGCCAAAACATTACTCAGCAATTAAAACAAAGCAGGAGGAATCACGCTACCAGATCTGAGACTGTACTATAAATTGATAGTGATCAAAACAGCATGGTACTGGCACAAAAACAGAGAAGTAGATGTCTGGAACAGAATAGAGAACCAAGAGATGAATCCAGCTACTTACCGTTATTTGATCTTTGACAAGCCAATTAAAAACATTCAGTGGGGAAAAGATTCCCTATTTAACAAATGGTGCTGGGTAAACTGGCTGGCAACCTGTAGAAGATTGAAACTGGACCCACACCTTTCACCATTAACTAAGATAGACTCTCACTGGATTAAAGATTTAAACTTAAGACATGAAACTATAAAAATACTTGAAGAAAGTGCAGGGAAAACTCTTGAAGTAATCAGCCTGGGTGAATATTTTATGAGGAGGACTCCCCAGGCAATTGAAGCAGTATCAAAAATACACTACTGGGACCTGATCAAACTAAAAAGCATCTGCACAGTCAAGAACATAGTAAATAAAGCAAGCAGACATCCCTCAGCATGGGACAAAATATTTGCAGGTTATACCTCCGATAAAGGTCTAATAACCAGAATCCACAGAGAACTCAATCGTATTAGCAAGAAAAGAACACGTGACCCCCATCTCAGGGTGGGCAAGAGACTTGAAGAGAAACTTTTCTAAAGAAGACAGATGCATGATCTACAAACACATGAAAAAAAGCTCATCATCCTTATTCATCAGAGAAATGTAAATCAAAACTACTTTGAGATATCACCTAATCCCAGTAAGAGTAGCCCACATAACAAAATCCCCAAACCAGAGATGTTGGTGTGGATGTGGAAAAAGGGCACACTTCTACACTGCAGGTGGGAATGCACACTAATATGTTCCTTCTGTAAGGATGTTTGGAGAATACTTAGAGACCTAAAAATAGACCTGCCATTCGATCCTATAATTCCTTTACTAGGTTTATACCCAGAAGACCAAAAATCACAATATAACAAAGACATCTGTACCAGAATGTTTATTGTAGCCCAATTCATAATTGCTAAGTCATGGAAGAAGCCCAAGTGCCCATCGACCCACAAATGGACTACCATCGTACTTATATACCATGGAATATTATGCAGCCTTAAAGAAAGATGGAGACTTTATCTCTTTTATGTTTACATGGATGGAGCTGGAAGATATTATTCTTAGCAAAGTATCTCAGGAATGGAAGAAAAAATATCCAATGTAGTCAGCTCTACTACTAAGCTAAATTATAGCTTTCACATGAAGGCTATAACCCAACTATAGCACAAGACTATGGGGAAAGGGGCAAGGAAGGGGAAGGGGAGGTTATGGTGGAGGGAGGGTAATGGGTGGGGCCACACCTATGTTGCATCTTAGAATGGGTACAGGCAAAACTTACTAAATGCAGAATACAAATGTCTATATACGATAACTAAGAAAATGCCATGAAGGCTATGTTGAACAGTTTGATGAGAATATTTCAGATTGTATATGAAACCAGCACATTGTACCCCTTGATTGCACTAATGTACACAGCTATGATTTAACAATAAAAATAAATAAATTAATTAAAAAAATAAGAGGCCTTCTCTTGCTCTCTGGGAACCCACAGCCATGTGAATAAGCCTGAGCCAGCCTGCTGGAGGATGAGAGACAAGTGCAGCAGAGGCAAAGGGCAGCAGCAGAGGCCTTCCCTGGGCCCAACAGCTCACTAACTGCCAGGGAGATGAGCAAAGCTCTCCTTCCTCTTTCAACGGCAGAGGAGCCACCAGCTGACTGCTGGGTCCAGACAAAGCAACCACCCAACCAACCCTCAGAGCCACAAGAAATAATAAATGTTGTTTTAAGCCTCAAAAAAAAAAAAAAAAAAAAAAAAAAAGAAGCCCTGTATCTATCACATATATGTTTATAGAATTTTTCAAGTCATTTTAGTAATTTTGTGTGCATAGGGAATGTTTTCACTGGCATATACACTTTGAGAAAAAAATTTTAATCCTATGATATGAACTTCACTTATTTATATAGTTATTAATGCAATAATTATTTATTGGACACGTATCATGTATAAAGTGACTATGTTCAAGGTACAAGAATAAGAAATAGCTTTCACATTTTCAAGGAGTTTAAAATCTAGTAAAAAGAACATAATACTTTTACGTGGCCACATGGATTTTTAATATATTTTAAAAATTTCAAATGTCAGCCACAAATTTCTCTGCAAACTAACAGACATTCAGGCATTTTGTCTTGAATTTACATTATCAACTTGATATCTCTGCTGTGTTAGGGGATACTCACGAGACAGCTGAAAGGGATAATATTAAAATAGATTAGGTGATTGTATTCAGTGCCTATAAAAAGCTATAATCTAACGGCCTAGAAAGTTTATTTCCATAACTACTAAAATGTAAATGGACATTCAAATGTAGCATTCGTATTTTTAGCGAAACATGGCTTTTATCACATATAAACAAACAAGTAATCCAAGATTGTCAAAGAAGTTGTTAGAAGTATAAAATGACTAATTAAAATAAGAAATACCGGTCTTATTACCCTGAAATGGTCTGGAACTGAATTGAATGCTGTTTGATTTAGGAATTATAGCAATTCATATCTTAAGGGCTCTGGAGTCTTCATCAAACCATGGAAAATATGGCACATTAACTCTGGAGACCAGACAGAGAGATGCTAAGCTAAGGAGCCTTCTAACCAGTGGAAATCCTAGAGGGGGAGCCCTGCTCCTCTGGCTGCAACCCATTTTGATTTGCTTGGTTTCGGGTAACCTTTGTTCAACACCCAACATTTTAGTCATGTCTTTTTTCTGAACAGATACTAAATTCTCCATTAAAAAAAAAAATCACCTATTCAATAGGCCTGTTTCCTTGGTCTTCCCTGTAGGATTTTTCTGAGGTGCCTGGGAACCTGCAGAACTGGAAAAAAGGGCAGTGTAATAAGCCTGGAGGGACCTTCAGGAATTAGGAATGTCAAATTAGAAATGATGTAAGAAAACAAAGCGAGTTAGGAAAACTACTTTGTCCGGAATCATTCAGTGAAAACAATGAAGTGTGTTTCTTTAGTTTAAAGATTTATATTAAACTATTTATATTAAAAAAAAATACAGAGTTTTACTCTGTGGCTTTGTGTAGAGTGCTATGGCATCATAGCTCACAGCAACCTCAAACTCTCAGGTTCAAGTGGTCCCTTGCCTCAGCCTTCTAAGTAGCTGGGACTACAGGTGCCCTCCACAATGCCTGGCTAAATTTTCTGTATTTGGTAGAGATGGGGACTCACTCTTGCTCAGGCTGGTTTCCAACTCCTGAGCTCAGGCTATCCACCCACTTTGTCCTCCCAGAGTGGAAAGATTACAGGTGGGAGCCACTGTACCCAGTCTTTTTTTTTATTATTAAATCATAGCTGTGTACATTAATGCCATCATGGGGCACCACTGTACCCAGTCTTGACCTATCATCTCTCTTCTAGTCCCTGGTCTTTCTTAAATGTGACTTTTTCAAGATCTACTTTCAGATTTATTTTATTTTAATTTTTTCTTGCATTTTTCATGAAAATATTACTGTATTGCTAATGAAAGAACTCTTCTTCTTTTTCTTCTTCTTTTTTTTTTTTTTTAAAGAAAAATCCTTTAGTGAGGTATGATTGAAAATTTTGGTTTTTAGTGGTTCATCTTGCATCGGTAAATAGGTTCTGCAGTTCTTTTTTTTGGACGTAACATTGAATGAAGTTTTGCCATAGATATTCTATTATATTGGACAAGGCAAATAAAAAATGAAAATAAAGTTTAGCACACAACTGCCCAATCGACATTGGCAGGACGCCTTCCTTCTTTCACAGTTAATGCTTAGAAAGGCTTGCCACCCTTCCTCTTTGTTTTCCCCTCTCTCTTTTCTGCTTTCCTTCCTTTATAGAGATATTATGAATGATTCTTTTTATTTTTAACATTCTTATTTACTTTATGAGAATTATCATTTTGTCTCCTTTTTTTTCAGAAATAAGTCAGAATTCTGATGCGTTGTTAAATTGGTATTTTTAAAAATACATCATCTCCCATTGGAAGTTCTCTTACAGAATAAGAATCTGGGTTTCTGTTGCTTATGTTACTACCCAAACCTCAATAATTTGATACACCTATTGTTAGATCAGTGCATAATCAATAATAGATATCAAGTTTGGAAAGCAGGAGAAAAGTTTATTAGAGAGATATTCAGAAAATGTCTTTTGAAGTCTGTGAATAATAATTTCTATAGGAAATGCTTCTCTATTTGTATTTGACTTGGGATTTGTTTATAAAGACTATGTAATTTATCCAATATTTATTGAGTGCCTACAGTGTGATATATGATGAAAAGAAAATGTATCCAAATGAAATACTTTGTCACACTGTTCCAGGAAATGGTACAAGCTTTACTGCTGACATTAATCTGTTGCCATTTAAAAATATTAAACACTGGATTTGTGGAAATGGTTCTTTAAAGAGTGCTAGTCTGTTTTTTATAAGGCACGTCAGTGTGTGTAAGTGGAGCTCCAGGAGCATGTGGATGAAGGCAGTAAAACTCCATAACTGGTCAAAGACAACAGCTCAGCCTCTCAGTCTATGGCCCTTTGTACCTAACAATAGCACATACTTTGCTGCCCAGACATATGGTCCATTTCTTACGAAATAAAATCCAGAAACTCAGAATCAATGCACCTCAAAGAAGGAAATAGCTAATCTTGCTTGGCGAACATCACTCTATGAGTTACCTCCATAGTGAGCCTTCTTGGAAATTTTATCTTTGATTTTCAAATTTATCAGATTTAGTACATTAAAAAAATAATTTCCCTCCCCCCTCAAGTTTTTGTTCTTAATGGATTTACAGGTGAAGTTTTATATTTTTCATTTGTACATTCTTTAAAATTATCTGCCTATGCCAAAATGTCCCTTACTCCCAGATTTCAGTTAGAAGTAAAATATGAGCATATAGGTGTGATAAGAAAGTAGCTGTGAGGCTCAGTGCACCGAGCTCAGTGGTTAGGGCACAGGCCACATACGTCGGGGCTGGAGGGTTCGAACTCAGCCCAAGTCTGCCAAACAACGACAACTACAACAAATAAATAGCTGGACGTTGTGGTGGGCGCTTGTAGTCCCCGCTACTTGGGAGGCTCAGGCAAGAGAATCACTTAAGCCCAAGAGTTTGAGGTTGCTGTGAGCTGTGATGCCACAGCACTCTACCTAGGGTGACATAGTGAGACAATGTCTAAAAAAAAAAAAAAAAAGAAAAAGAAAGAAGGAAAGTAGCTGTGAAAAAGTTTAAGTTGGGGCATCCAGCTGCTTCGGTTTGCATCCTGGCTCCACCACTGCCCAGCTGGGCAATGTGTGGTGAGTTATTGGCCCTCTCTGTGCCTCTGTAAGATGCAGTGGTCATGGAGCTTATGTAGAGAGTTGTGAGGATTCATACATTGAAAGCATTGAAAGTGCTTTCTGTGACACAGTAAGTGCTCGATAAATGTTTATTATTACTAGAGTAAAAAAATATATTGTAATGAATGTGGTTGAACTCAGTTTCCCAAGGATAGCTTCTCTTGAATATAGGAGAGCATTTGCCTGTGGAGCAAATAACATGGAATGAATTAATCCATCATCAGCATCCAATGATCTTTAAATACAGACACTTAGAATAGATGGAGGGCATAGTTCTGTCTCTTCTCTTATCCTGTTGTTTATTTTTGTCATTTGTGCAGTTACTTTATGATATCCTGAGATTCTGTACCTTGAAAGAATCCTTTTTTTTTCTTCTCCTTATTCTGAGCATCTTTTATCTTCCATCAACTTTGCATCTCCTGTGGAGCCCACGGCAATCTCCTCAAAATGCCTTCCAGTTCCTTTAGGGTCATTCTTCTGTTTTAAAAATCTATAAAAATGTACCCAGCATGGAGGCCACACTCTGCTTACAGATCTGGATGTGGCAAGGATGTCCTTGTTGAATGTAGCTGGACACTATGGAGCTTTAGGTGCTCCAAGGAAACAGGTTCAGAGAGGATCTGGCTTACTCATTATTATCTATGATTAGGCACTAATTCTCACTACTAAATTTATATCAAAGCAACGATGTGGAAAACTGAGACAGAAAAAGGCACCCAATCTGAATTTTTGTCACCTAATTTTAAGGCACCCAGTCCACTTTTCTGCATTTTAATTCCGAGATTTTGACACTGTTCCATATTAACTTCTGTAGCTTTTGGACTAAGTTGGGGCTTGGAGTTTAGTTTTAGCCTTGTCACAAAATTACTTATTGGCAAACACCAAGTACCTTATGACAATCACAGAGAAATGAAGGCACCATGAGGGTGGCAAATAGCTACAGTTCCTAAATGAAACTCTGTTTGTCCCCATAGAGCCTCTTCCTTAAATCCCAGCCTAGCATTAGCTCCCCTGTTTTCCCGAAAATAAGACATCCTCTGAAAATAAGACCTACTTACAGGAAAGATAAGACGTCCCCTGAAAATAAGACCTAGAGCATCTTTGGGAGCACACCTTAAAATATTTTCAAGGAAACAGGGTAGTTCTCCATTTGCCTTTAGAAGGTTAGTGTCTTGGTAAGAGATACTAAATACATAAGAGATAGAAAATGGTAAGAGGCACAAAAATATATACTATTTTGCTTTTTCTTTCATGAATTTCATAGATGATAGGATTATGAATTTCAACAATGTTTACATTTTATAAGCTACTTTATGAATATCAAAAATTTCCAGTAATGTAGTTAACATGATATTAAAAATTATATTTGAGGGGCGGCGCCTGTGGCTCAGTGAGTAGGGCACCGGCCCCATATGCCGAGGGTGGCGGGTTCAAACCCAGCCCCGGCCAAACTGCAACCAAAAAATAGCCGGGCGTTGTGGCGGGCGCCTGTAGTCCCAGCTGCTTGGGAGGCTGAGGCAAGAGAATCGCGTAAGCCCAAGAGTTAGAGGTTGCTGTGAGCCGTGTGACGCCACGGCTCTCTACCCGAGGGCGGTACAGTGAGACTCTGTCTCTACAAAAAAAAAAAAAAAAAAAAAATTATATTTGAATGGACTCTGCCAACCTAACAATTACACACTGTTCATTGAAGACCACTTAGGAGAACGCAAAAGTCTCTACAGAGTCAATGTTTACAGTTTTTAGTGTTCTTTACCCAAAGTTCAGAGTAATGTGATCAAAACCTCATTTATGCTCAGTGCTAATGCCATAACATGAAGGTCACACTGACAAGGATTCAATTTCTTCCCAGCACCGGGGCAGAGGAAACCCAAGGTAAATATGGAAAGAGCTGGGGCCCACAAACTTACCAAAGCAAGTACCCAATCATCAAAGCTGATTTGCCCACGTAAGTCAAGTGCAGGTGGAAGCACACAAATCTCCAAGTGGCCAACCATTGTCTGGTATTTTTCCTGTGCACTTTCTGGGAAAACACTAAAAACCAAAGAAACCCAGTAATACAGTAGCTTTGGCGCCGAAAGCAAAACAAAAACAAAACAATACCCTAAACCAAAAACAAAACACTTAAACTACATGGGTATTGAGAGAACAAAAACTGGGTGTTGGGGTATAAATACTGTACCAGAAATGCATTAAATAAATATTATAAATTTATATAAATAATATAAAATATTAATAGATCCCTATATTTTTAAAGATATTTTACTGTCCTCCATTAAGTCAGTAGTTTGAATGGCATTTGGGTGAGGATGGGGCGAATAACAACTTCATCAAGTAATTGTATGGTAACTGGTAGTCAGTGAACTAAAGCTTAAATTGGAATGTACACACAGAAGTACATTTGAAAGATTTTTAGCTTTTGAGACGGAAAAGCCATTGTAATAAAAAGTCAAACAGTCTCTTCAGTTGACAGCAAGAATTTCTCTCAGTTTTCTACATGGGAACACATTCACATCATGTCAAATTATCCACCTAGTGAATAAAAACAAATTCTTCTGAAATTGCCTATTTTTTTAAGTGATCCAGATTAAGGCCTTGTTCTGAGCTTGGAGTGACCACGGAGCCATGGATTGGGCCTGCTCTGCTGCAGGGTGTCTGGAGCCCTGCTGGGCTGAGGGGAGCCTGTTGCTTCAGTAACTTGCTTTCATCAAAATGGTCTGGAATCGTCCCCTAATATAATGAAAATGAGCTCTAGAGAGGCCAACTCTTAGATAACCCTGGTGGTTTGAGGTTTTCTGTTCCTTTTCAAATCTGACCCCCAAACCCATAGTGGTCAAGTTCAAACTCTCCTCAGTTTCTAGATGTTCTGAGAACTAACAGGTGATTGGCCTTGAGCCAGTGTTTGCATCTATAACTTTGGCCTCTAAGCACAAAGGGTACAAGGCAACTTGCTGGTCCTTTCTGTGGTAACTATATACTTTTCTCCTCACTTTGTATTGTGCAGGGAAGTTGCCAAAAATGTGCTTCTTGTTCACTGGTGAGGGGTTTTGTTGGAATTCAATTACTTAGGAATGTGCCTATTGCAATTAAAAAAGGCATAAAGTTTACATTAACATTTTAAAATTTGCTTACTCTGGGAGCATTGGTTTACATGAGCGTAAATAGGCAATAATGGATATGTTGAATTATTCCATATTAAAACTGTAGCTTTCTAGGAAAATGTTCGTGTGGTTAAATAGACAGTACCGGCTGTGGGACAACAGAAGATATTGTTGTTAGGATCTCATCCCTGTATACCTTAAATAGTAGGTAAAAAAATTGCTTTCCTGATTTTCCTACTGAAAATCTTAGTGAATACATTGTGTATAGGCTGCTTAAAATCTGATTGTGAGTCAGGCTCTCCCCAAGGCAGTTCAGCTGAGTGCCAAGTCCAAAGACACCAAAACAGTTCACAGAAATCTCCGAGAGGCAAGGGATAATGCTCTAGCTGAAAAGGACCGAGCAGTGATGGCTGAAAAGGATGCTTTAGAAAAACATGATCAGCTTCTAGACAGGGGGAAGACAAGATGGCGGACTGAAGCCAGCTTTCAACAAAGGCTCCCGTCCAGAAGGAGAGTTAAGGGACAGGAATTTAGTAAGTATCCTGGTGGACTTGAGCCTCACCAAGAGAGAAGGCTGAAGAACGCACATCAACACCGCTGAGGCAAGTTGTGATCACAAGGACACAAACAAAAGGTACAAAATCCACCACCAAGCGGACGGGAGTCCCCCTCCCCCATGAGACCGGCTCTAGAGCCCCACAATTGAACAAGCGGGCAGAAATTAAAGCCCCTCCCACTACACTCCACGGGAGAGACCTTCTAAAAACTGGACCTACCTCCCCTACTGGGGTGCCCTGGCGTTCTCCTGCCGGACATAGGGCTGAATAAAACTTTGGGAATCCTTTGCCGGCAACCCTGAATCCCCGGCGCTCCCCTCCCGCCCACTGAGGTCTGGAGGCCTGTCCCCCAGAACTTCGGATCCTTGGGTGATTTCTCAAGGGGAGTGGACAGTCCCCGAGTTGCGACTGGTCAGCATTGACTCTGAGGCGCGCCGAGTGAGGAGAGGGCCCCGGGCTGAGGGGGAGTCACGCCTCGCGGCACTTCCCTGCGGTGCAGTGCACCAACCCTCCCCGGGCATACGGGGCCCAAGACTGAATCAGACTCTGGCCTCCCCGCTGAGAGCTGAGAGCCCCTACTCTCACTCGGGGTCTGAGGGCCTATCCCCCCAGGAGGTCGGCTCCTTGGGTGATTTCTCGAGGGGAGTGCACAGTGCCTGAGCTGCGTCAGGTCAGCGCTGACTCTGGGACACGTGAGCGAGGAGAGGGCACGCCGCTGAGGGGAAATCAAGCCTTGGCGGCACTTCCCTGCGGTGCAGTGCAGGAGCCCTCCCCGGACCATAGTATTGCGTGAAACTGAATGAAACTCTAGCTTCCCCCCGCCCCACTCCCAATCCGGGTCTGGGGGCCCATCCCCCAAGAGTTCTGATTCTTGGGGGATCTCTTAAGGGGTGTGGACCCAGCACAAACTGCGGCCGCTCAGTGCTGACTCTGGGGCGCGGGACAGAGGAGAAAAGGGTCGCCTGAGTGCCCACACCAGAGCAGCAGTTCCCTGGAGGTAGATCAACAGCCGTTTTTTCTTTAACGGCAGAACGCTCACTTCTGGATATTCTGAGGCCACACCCCCTGTCTCCCTGGGCAGCCAGAGGAGGCCACCGGAGACACGGCTCACAAACCCAGAAGCCTCCAGGGCGGGGCCGACCCAGAGAGGTGTTCAGACGCAATTCTCCAGCAGCAAAGACGTTTGAACTCAAAACAGCCCGTCTCCTGTAGGCGACGACAGAAACAGAGACAGAACCTCACAAAGTTGTCTGTTCTGTTCTGTTCTGTTAGCAGCATCCATCAGGGACGGGGCTAAGCCTGAGTGAACACCTCCTTCCCATCACCTGCATCAAACACTCAAAGATGTCAGGCCCCATCTCCTCCTGCTAGATAGCGGCAGTCTGCGGGGGCCTGGCAGACTTCCTTGCGATTCAGGCAGGTGCAAACCCCTGGAGTGTCTGTTCACTGCAGGCAACTGGGTTAGCCATCTGCAGAGATACCAGTGACTGGGTCCGACGGAGGGGCAAAGTGGAGAAGGAGACGTCAACCTTCCCAGACTGCTCTGTTTCCGGGGTGGCTCCTCCTGACTCCACGCTGCACTGGGGTGAGCTGTGTCAGAGGAGTCACCAGGCCCCTGTGATCCAGTTCCCAGAGACCTCTTGAACCCTTCCACCTGAGACAAGTGCCGATTGAGACAGTTGATTCGGACCTTTTGAACTGGGCTAATAGACTGAGGACTTTTCAGGTGGTGCCCTGGGTGTGCGATTGTAGGAAGGTTTGATTCTCCTTTTTCAACTGGGGCCAGAGGTGGGCAGGCGGGGTGACTTAATTGCTGATTTTTCCACACAGCTGAGACTTCAAGCCAGAGTAGAAGTTGCAATAGGATCGAACAGAAACCAGCTGAAAACAAGACAGAACCACTTTGCTCCACCACACCAGACAGGGCCCCAGTTTCTCAGGCCACAACACTGTACGGGCCCTCGATAAAACCCCAGGGGAAAAACCAAAGGGAGTAAACCATGGGGCGGAATCAGCGGAAAAACTCTGGTAACATGAATAACCAGAATAGATCAACCCCCCCAAGAAAAGATACGGCAGATGTGATTGAAGATCCCATTCATAAACAACTGGCTGAGATGTCAGAAGTCGAATTCAGAATTTGGTTTGCAGACAAGATTAATAAAATGGAATTAGGAATTCGAGGAGAAATTCAAAAACTGTCTCAAGAATTTAACGAATTTAAAGACAAAACCACCAAAGACTTAGACACACTGAAACAAGAACTTACAGCCCTCAAAGATATGAAAAATACAGTAGAATCCCTCAGTAACAGAATGGAGCAAGCAGAAGAAAGGATTTCTGACATTGAAGATAAAGTCTTCGAACGCTCCCAATCTCTCAAAGAGGAAGAGAAATGGAGAGCAAAAACGGATCACTCACTCAGAGAGCTCTCAGATAATTCGAAAAAAAATAACATAAGGGTTATAGGAATTTCGGAGACTGATGAAGTGGCAGCCAAGGGCACAGAGGCCCTTCTACATGAAATTATGAAAGAAAATTTTCCAGACATGCCTAGAGAATCTGAAATTCAGATAGCAGACAGCTTCAGAACCCCAGCACGATTCAACCCCAATAAGCCATCTCCCAGACATATCATAATTAGCTTCACTAAAGTTAACATGAAAGAGAAGATTCTCAAAGCAGCCCGGCGAAAGAAAACTATAACGTACAAAGGTAAGAATATTAGAATAACTGCAGATCTCTCTGCTGAAACTTTTCAAGCAAGAAGAGGCTGGTCATCAACTTTTAATCTCCTAAAGCAAAAAAACTTTCAACCCAGGATCTTGTATCCAGCTAAACTGAGTTTCATCTATGATGGAGAAATTAAATACTTCAATGACATTCATATGTTGAAAAAATTTGCCATAAGTAAACCAGCTCTTCAGGATGTTCTCAGACCTATCCTCCACAATGACCAACCCAATCCTATACCACAAAAGTAAACTCACTCAGAAACTTCGGATCAAACTCCAACTTCCACACTGGCGAAAGGATTAAAAATGTCCACTGGATCTTTGAAAAACTCGATACCCAAAATTCCACCAGACTTATCCTTACTCTCCATCAATGTGAATGGCTTAAACTGTCCTCTAAAGAGGCATAGGTTAGCTGACTGGATACAAAAACTTAAGCCAGATATTTGTTGCATACAAGAGTCACATCTCAACTTAAAAGACAAATACAGACTCAGGGTGAAAGGATAGTCGTCCATATTTCAGGCAAATGGTAATCAGAAAAAAGCAGGTGTTGCAATTTTATTTGCAGATACAGTAGGCTTTAAACCTTCAAAAGTAAGGAAGGACAAGAATGGTCACTTCATATTTGTTAAGGGTAATACTCAATATGACGAGATCTCAATTATTAATATCTATGCACCCAACCAGAATGCACCTCAATTTATAAGAGAAACTCTAACAGAAATGAGTAACTTGATTTCCTCCAGCTCCATAATCGTTGGAGATTTCAACACTCCCTTGGCAGTGTTGGATCGATCCTCCAGAAAGAAGCTGAGCAAAGAAATCTTAGATTTAAACCTAACCATCCAATATTTAGATTTAGCAGACATCTACAGAACATTTCATCCCAACAAAACTGAATACACATACTTCTCATCAGCCCACGGAACTTACTCCAAAATTGACCACATTTTAGGTCACAAGTCTAACCTCAGTAAATTTAAAGGAATAGAAATTATTCCATGCATCTTCTCGGACCATCATGGAATAAAACTTGAATTGAGTAACAACAGGAATCTGCATACCCATACAAAAACATGGAAGTTAAATAACCTTATGCTGAATGATAGCTGGGTCAGAGATGAGATTAAGAAAGAAATCACCAATTTTTTGGAACAAAATGACAATGAAGACACAAACTATCAGAACCTCTTGGACACTGCAAAGGCAGTTCTAAGAGGGAAATTTATAGCACTGCAAGCCTTCCTCAAGAGAACGGAAAGAGAGGAAGTTAACAACTTAATGGGACATCTCACGCAACTGGAAAAGGAAGAACATTCCAACCCCAAACCCAGTAGAAGAAAAGAAATAACCAAAATTAGAGCAGAATTAAATGAAATTGAAAACAAAAGAATAATACAACAGATCAATAAATCAAAAAGCTGGTTTTTTGAAAAGGTCAATAAAATAGATAAACCTCTGGCCAACCTAATCAGGAAAAAAAGAGTAAAATCCCTAATATCATCAATCAGAAACAACAAAGACGAAATAACCACAGACTCATCAGAAATCCAAAAAATCCTTAATGAATATTACAAGAAACTTTATTCTCAGAAATATGAAAATCTGAAGGAAATAGACCGATACTTGGAAGCACGCCACCTTCCAAGACTTAACCAGAATCAAGTGGAAATGTTGAACAGACCCATATCAAGTTCAGAAATAGCATCAACTATACAAAACCTCCCTAAAAAGAAAAGCCCGGGACCAGATGGTTTCACGTCAGAATTCTACCAAACCTTTAAAGAGGAATTAGTACCTATATTACTCAACCTGTTCCAAAATGTAGAAAAAGAAGGAAGACTACCCAACACGTTCTATGAAGCAAATATCACCCTGATCCCCAAACCAGGAAAAGACCCAACAAGAAAAGAAAATTATAGACCAATATCACTAATGAATATAGATGCAAAAATATTCAACAAGATCCTAACAAACAGAATCCAGCAACACATCAAACAAATTATACATCATGACCAAGTTGGTTTTATCCCAGGGTCTCAAGGCTGGTTCAATATACGTAAATCTATAAATGTAATTCAGCACATAAACAAATTAAAAAACAAAGACCATATGATTCTCTCAATTGATGCAGAAAAAGCTTTTGATAATATCCAGCATCCCTTCATGATCAGAACACTCAAGAAAATTGGTCTAGAAGGGACTTTTCTTAAACTGATAGAGGCTATCTACAGCAAACCCACAGCCAATATCATATTGAATGGAGTTAAATTGGAATCATTTCCACTCAGATCAGGAACCAGACAAGGCTGCCCATTGTCTCCATTGCTTTTCAACATTGTAATGGAAGTTTTAGCCACCGCAATTAGGGAAGAAAAGGCGATCAAGGGTATCCATATAGGGTCAGAAGAGATCAAACTCTCGCTCTTCGCAGATGATATGATTGTGTATCTGGAAAACACTAGGGACTCTACTACAAAACTCCTAGAAGTGATCAAGGAATACAGCAGCGTCTCAGGTTACAAAATCAACATTCATAAATCGGTAGCCTTTATATACACCAACAACAGTCAAATTGAAAAAGCAGTTAAGGACTCTATCCCATTCACAGTAGTGCCAAAGAAGATAAAATATTTGGGAATTTACCTAACAAAAGACGTGAAAGATCTCTATAAAGAGAACTATGAAACTCTAAGAAAAGAAATAGCTGAAAATGTTAACAAATGGAAAAACATACCATGCTCATGGCTAGGAAGAATCAACATTATCAAAATGTCCATACTACCCAAAGCAATATATAATTTCAACGCACTCCCTATTAAAGCTCCACTGTCATATTTTAAAGATCTTGAAAAAACATTACTTCGTTTTATATGGAATCAGAAAAAACCTCGAATAGCCAAGACATTACTCAGAAATAAAAACAAAACAGGAGGAATCACACTACCAGACCTCAGACTTTACTACAAATCGATAGTGATCAAAACAGCATGGTATTGGCACAAAAACAGAGAAGTAGATATCTGGAATAGAATAGAGAACCAAGAGATGAATCCAGCTACTTACCGCTATTTGATTTTTGACAAGCCAATTAAAAACATTCAGTGGGGAAAAGATTCCCTATTTAACAAATGGTGCTGGGTGAACTGGCTGGCAACCTGCAGAAGACTGAAATTGGACCCACACCTTTCACCATTAACTAAGATAGACTCTCATTGGATTAAAGATTTAAACTTAAGACATGAAACTATAAAAAATACTAGAGGAGAATGCAGGGAAAACCCTTGAAGAAATCGGTCTGGGTGAGTATTTCATGAGGAGAACCCCCCGGGCAATTGAAGCAGCTTCAAAAATACACTACTGGGACTTGATCAAACTAAAAAGCTTCTGCACAGCTAAGAACACAGTAAGCAGAGCAAGCAGATAGCCCTCAGAATGGGAGAAGATATTTGCAGGGTATAACTCTGACAAAGGTTTAATAACCAGAATCCACAGAGAACTCAAACGCATCAGCAAGAAAAAAACAAGGGATCCCATCGCAGGCTGGGCAAGGGATTTGAAGAGAAACTTCTCTGAAGAAGACAGGCGCACGGCCTTCAGACATATGAAAAAATGCTCATCATCTTTAATCATCAGAGAAATGCAAATCAAAACTACTTTGAGATATCATCTAACTCCAATGAGACTAGCCTATATCACAAAATCTCAAGACCAGAGATGTTGGCGTGGATGCGGAGAAAAGGGAACACTTTTGCACTGCTGGTGGGAATGCAAATTAATACATTCCTTTTGGAAAGATATATGGAGAACACTCAGAGATCTAAAAATAGATCTGCCATTCAATCCTGTAATTCCTCTGCTGGGCATATACCCAGAAGACCAAAAATCACAACATAACAAAGATATTTGTACCAGAATGTTTATTGCAGCCCAATTCATAATAGCTAAGTCATGGAAAAAGCCCAAGTGCCCATCGATCCACGAATGGATTAATAAATTGTGGTATATGTATACCATGGAATACTATGCAGCCTTAAAGAAAGATGGAGACTTTACCTCTTTCATGTTTACATGGATGGAGCTGGAACATATTCTTCTTAGTAAAGTATCCCAAGAATGGAAGAAAAAATACCCAATGTACACAGCCCTACTATGAAACTAATTTGGGGCTCTCACATGAAAGCTATAACCCAGCTACAACTTAACAATAGGGGGAAGTGGTAAGGGGGTGGGTGGGTAGAGGGAGGGGAATCGGTGGGATCACACCTGTGGTGCATATTACAGGGGTATTTGCGAAACTTGGTAAATG
The DNA here is from genome assembly GCF_027406575.1 of Nycticebus coucang. NCBI lineage: Eukaryota > Metazoa > Chordata > Mammalia > Primates > Lorisidae > Nycticebus > Nycticebus coucang. The sequence continues at coordinate 99,166,284 of NC_069783.1, read as the reverse complement.
TAGAATGTAAATGTTTTGGCACAGTAACTGAGATAACGCCGGAAAGGCTATGTTAACCACTGTGATAAAAATGTGTCAAATGGTTTATGAAGTGAGTGTATAATGCCCCATAATCATATCATTGTATACAGTTATGATTTAATAAAAAAATTAAAAAAAAAAATCTGATTGTGAAGAAACCAGATTAGGAAATGGTGCTGGGAAAGTCACACTAAATATTTGAATTTAAATATTTTGCTAGAAATTCTGATTAAAATCCTGTTGTTTAGGAGAGAATTCTGGATCCTGTGACATATTCCCTGGTCTGATTTCCATGGACCGTTGTTACCTATGTGTCTTAACTTAGGGCCCAGAGCTCATGGTATTTCCCTTGGTTATCTCCTAAAACACTAGTGGCGGGGGGGAGCTCTTTTCTTCTGCCCCTTACTCACTTCATCCCACTGTGGTGAGAAGGCCTTGAGCGCCCGTTCTTTGCCCCTCTATCTTCAGGTGAAAGGACATATTCCTCAGACCCTGGTCTGTCTTCTGGAATTTCTCTGCCCCATAGTGGGCAGAGCTTGTAGATCGGAAACATGCTTTGTGTTTTGTTTTGTTTTGTTTTTTTATCTCTTCCTTCAAATTCTTAATGCAACTGGAGGTTTGTCTTTCTCCAGTGACTTTATTTCCCATTCATTTTCCTTTGGAAGTCACATGTTCCCCATTCAAGAGCCCACGGGCCAAGGTGAAAGCAGGAAATCTTATTTCTCACTGCTGCCCAGGGGATACTTTTAAATCAATTCAGCACCTATTTGGTATGTGGTTATTATACTGCCCACAGTAGGTGCTAAGGACTGGGGGAAGAGAACCTATATAGAAACACAAGGAGGAGAGCTCCAGCCACGGAGAAGGTCAGGTTTTCATGGAGGAAAACCATGGGGATGGAAAAGAGATTTGAAAAGAGATTTGCTGCAGAGCTACAGAACAGGTAGCTGAAACATTCTCGTTGGATGGGTGGAGGAAAGCTCAGGGGAGGAGAGTGCACGTCTGATGGGGCTTGAAAAATGGTGGGATTCAGTTATCAGAGATCAGTGGCTGGATGTCAGGGCTCCAAGGGCAGGAAAACTGAGAATCAGAAGCAAGCAGCATGATGGAGTGCTAATCCTACAGAGGTGATGAGGCACTGATCAAATGTGTGTACACGTGTTTGTGTGCTCAGGCCTGTGGGCACAGTGGGAGAAAAGAAAGCTGGTCAGAGATACCAATAGATGTTTGGGGCTGTGTGTGTGTGCATGTGGGGTGCTGATGGCAATGGACCAAAATGAATAGTATGATCTCAATCAGAATAATTAAAGGATTTTTCTCTTCTGTGTTCTAAATGTTCGTGTCCTCCTAAAAACTGGTACGCTGGAACAGTAACCCCAAAGTGACGGCATATGGAGGCGGGCCTTGGAGAGGTGGTTAGGCCTTGGGGTGAAGTCTCACCACTGTGACTGGTGCCCATGTGGGAAAGGCCCATCTTACAAAGCCAGGACACACCAGCGGCCTCCGTGTGTGAGCCAGAAAGGAAGCCCCGACCAGACGCCAAATCTGCCGGTGACTTGTTCTTAGACGACCAGCTTCTAGAATGGTGAGAAACAAATTTCTGTTGTTTACAAGCCACCCGTCTATAGTGTTTTGTGTTATAGCAGGCCAAACAGACTAGGACACCCTCCTCCCCTCAGGAGAGTGCTACTGGTATTTGGAGGTGTTTCCTGCTCATGTCCTTTCTATGCATTTAAGCAAAATAAAGAACAAAATATGATATAAATATTCTGAATACTTTCATATTAAACTTTGCATAAGTCTCCTGGTAGCTCATATTTGTTCTTTTTAAATTAAACCATGATCATTTTAATGGCTCTATAATAGCTCAAAATTTACTTAAGTTTTCTCCTCTTGTTGGATGGTCTGTTGACTTAGGCCTGTCATTCAGCAGGAAACTTTATAAAGGAGATTGTACACTGTGTACCTCGGGGTGGGGAACCCAGGGCCTTCTAGGTCCTTAAATGTGGACTTTGACTTAATCCAAATGTTACAGAACAAATTATTTTATTTTCATTAATACATTTTTGTTTGCCTTTTATTTTTATTTTAATTTTAAAATGAACATATTTAAAATACCAAAGAATAAAATTAGTTTCGATGAAACAATCCTCTCAGATTGGCCTGAACAATTAGAACATTAGTAAGTCATAAGATAGTGTTTATTAACCATTTTTACTTCCAGCACACTTGAACCTATAGTTAAACTTCTGCAGAACACTTAAATTATGTTAATAAAAAAATAGTAAAAAAAGAGAATATATTGTCTCAGTGTCCATAGCACAGTGGTTATGGCACAGGCCACATGCACCAAGGGTGGCAAGTTTGAACCCAGCCCGAGTCAGCTAAACAACAATGAAAACTGCAACAAAAAAATAGATGGGTGTTTTGGTGTATGATTGTAGTCCCAGCTACTTGAGAGGCTGAGGCAAGAGAATCACTTAATCCCAAGAGTTTGAGGTTGCTGTGAGCTGTGATGCTACAGCACTCTACCAAGGTTGATATAGTGAGACTCTGTCTCAAAAAAAAAAAAAATATTTACTGTGATTTGAGCCTCTTTCACAAATAATTTAATTATTAATCTTTAAAAATTTTGATGGCACACCTAAGATCCTCTGACAACACATTAGAGTGCCATGGCATGTTGGTTGAAAATCACTGCCGTAAGGGCTAAACTGATTCTGCTACGCTTATGATTTAGTTCTAACTCCCCCTGCCTCATTGGTGCCACTACCACATGATGCTGGTTGGCGAGAGTTTATGGGGGTTGAATGTGCCAGTTTGTCATCACCTTTTGACAATAATGCACTGTTTTTTCTGCTTGAAGTGAAATTTGTGAATAGTTGCACAGCTTTATGGTATTTTTTAATTCTGTCTGGGTAACTGCCCATCATGTCAATGAAGACCAAGACAACGCTAAAGGACAGAAACACATTTTTAAATGAGGATTGGGAATTGCATTATTATCTTGTTTTTTGCTAAAGATAAGATGATTTGCTTGCTTTGTGACACTGCAGTATCAACATTAAAGAAATTCAATGTTCATCAGCATTATAACATTCGTAAGGACCACAAACATTTTAAATTAGAGGGAGAAGCACAAAAGGTTATGTTACAGAAACTAAATGATGGGTAACAAAAGCAAAGATGAGTCTTTCAAACAGCAATAAGATCTGGAAATAATGCTACTGAAGCAACATATAAAGTAGCTTTTATACTCAGGAAAAAGGGAAGCTGCTTAGTGATGTAAAAATTGTGGAAGAATGCATTGTTAACGTTGTAGGATGCTTAGACTCTGATAACATTTCAAAGTACAAATAACTGCTTCTTTCAGGGAGAACCATAATTGATTGGCAGCATCAACAACCTTCAACTTAACAGGATAACTTTATGCACTACTTCAAAAAGAAAAAAATACATTATTCAATCACTTTGGATAAATGAACTGATACTACTATTTAGCCCAGTTTTTATACTTCATTCAGGGCATAACAGAAGATTTTCTTTGTAATGAAGAGTTATTTGCTTTGGGCACTCTTGCAAACAGAATACTGGGGATAGATACCTTCAACAACTTTCAAGATAAATGTTGTGAAGTTAGAGTGAATTTGGGAAATATGAGTGAATTTGGGAAATATGAGTGAGTGTATGTACAGATGGTGCACCTTCCATGACAGGAAACCATGAAGGCTTTAATGCACAGATTTTTAAAAAGTATTAACAGTTCCAGTTGCTCTAATTTCTTTTCATCCTATTTTGCATCAGCAAAATCTCTGTGCTAAAACTTTTTAAGTGACACTTTGCAACAAGTTATAAATATTGTTAACTATATTTGTGCAAATGCAACATGGAATCTTTAGTAACATGGTAAAGTTGAACAACTGAGGTATTCAGGGTAGATTTGCCGTATTATTCTAAAGGGCATTGGCTATCATAGTGAGAAGTGTTAACGAAAATTTTATCTCTACCAGAACAGATAACAGTTACAGAAGAGCAGAATCAGTACTATGAATTATTGAAAGAAGATTTTTATAGGAATACAGAATTTATGTGTAATGTCATGTCAAATGAAAAGAACTTAAATATGTTTTTGCAGGGTAAAACTAAAACTGTATATATGTGGTAAAAAAATCTAAGCTTTTTTTTTTTTTAAAGCTATCTTTTTTTCAAAACATTTTTTCAAAAATAAATTTCATGAACATTTTCCCCAGTTAGCAAAGGTCATTGATGAGCAGGATGACAAATGCAAATTATTTGGTGCAGCTGTTATAGACTTATTAATTGGAGAATACAATGAAAAGTTCACAGTCTTTGAGAATCATGACATCACACTCAAATTGGCATTTCAGCCTCACCTAATTTGTATCACCCAACACCTAGAGAACTATAGATGGAATTGACCAAGATCTCAGTAGATGACTTTTTCAAATCATTGTTTTATGCTAAGAAAGACGAAGTCGAAACATAGAAAAATGCAGAAGAATGCCCATGCCTTTGACAATGTGAAAAAATAATGCTTTCTTGTTTTTCTTGCTAAGAATCTACACTAATCCTTCCTTAATTCAAATTAAGACACCGATAAGCTCACAAATGACATAGCCATCTAGAGGATGAACCCAAACTGTGGACCTCCATTCTGCAACCAAGAATTCAAATGGTTTCCAACAGAATGCAGACATGATAAAATCATTAAGAAGTTATTTAACTTTCAATTTAACAATTTCATTTTTTGAGATTAATAAGTACTCAGTAGCTATATTTTTACAAAATAGCATACATTTTAAAATATATCTAATTGAAGTTTCTTGAATAGGGCCTTCTGTGATTACAGCCAAATTAATGCAGCTTTCCTCCATGAAAGGTTCCCCCCATGTGGTCTAACCCTTGTTTTCATAAGACATCACAATTCTACCCCATTGTATTCCTTTTCATTATTGGAGATTCATGCCGTCTGCCTAAAACGCCTGGGAACTCTGGGCCACTGTGCCTCTGGCCACAGCCAGCTTCCCAGAGATCATCAGACTTGCCCTGTATATTCTCTCTCCCTTGCCCTGGTGTTCCCCGTGTCCATCCCTAGATTCCTTGTTTTCACTTCCTTGATGCTGGGTGCTCTGAAAGACTGCTCTCTGCAGGGTCAAAGGAGGCACACTTTCCTTGACTGTGGCCGTCGCCTGCCCCTCCCTGAGCCTGACCACACACTGCTCCTCTGCACGCTTCAGTTTCCATGTCCCAAACCACCCTGCTGCCGGGCTGAGACTGTGCAGAAACCTGTCCATCCTCAGCCCCACTCCTCAGCGTCCACATAAGGCTTCAGCACACACAAAGCTGGTGCCTTCTCCCTGTTCATTTATCCTCTGTTATCATTATTAACAACAATAATATCTCATCCTTTATTTACTTTTCATTGGCTCATATCTTGGCAGTTCAGATCTTTTACAGGTCTGAATTTCAGTTTCCACCCATGCCCAATTCACTCTGAACCATTTACCTTACCTTCTATTAGGAAGATTGTAGACACACAGAAATCTCTTTCCATATTTTTAATTATCTTTTAATATGCTCCCACATTGGTGCTTCCCTCCTGCTTCACAAAATTCCACATTAAAAATAAAAGTGCCAAAATAAATAAAAAGCAAAGTGCTGTATTTTCAGAATCTACATACAGTAGAACCTCCATAGTTGGCCCTCTCCCTACACTGACCACTTCCTTAAGTTGACCAAATTTTTATAGACCAGACCTGCACCACATGTATCTATCAGTCCAGTAGGCCTAGTTTCTTACGTTCACCACCTCCTTATGTTGGCCAGTGTGTTATAGTCCTGTGGGTGCTCAACTTACCGAAGTTCTACTATAATTAATAAATAGGTAAAAAAATATATAAAACTGGGCCATTCTCACTGGGGTTAGGCGATATCTCAGGTAGTTTTGATTTGCATTGCTCTGATGATTAGGGGCAAGGAGCATTTTTATGTTTGTTAGACATTTGTCTATCTTCTTTAGAGAAGGTTCTATTCATATCTCTTCCCTAATGATACATGGGATTGTTGGGTCTTTTTCTGTTGATTAATTTGAGTTCTCTATAGATCCTAGTTATCAAGCTCTTGTCTGATTCATAAAATGCAAATATCTTTTCCTATTCTGAAGGTTATCTATTTACTTTGGTTGTTGTTTCCTTAGCTGTGCAGAAGCTTTTCGGTTTAATTAAGTCCCATTTGTTTATTTTTGTTGCAATTGCCACGTAAGTCTTCTTCATAAACTCTTTCCCCAGGCCAATGTCTTCAAGTGTTTTCCCCACACGTTCTTCACTTTTATCAGTGAGAATGGCCCACATCACAAAGTCTCAAAGCTGCAGATGCTGCCGTGCATGTGGATAGAAGGGAACACTTTTACATTGCTGGTGGGGCTGCAAACTAATACATTTTTGGAAGGAAGTATGGAAAACCATCAAAGAACTCAAGCTAGACCTCTCATTTGATCCTGCAATCCCATTACTGGGCATCCACCCAGAAGAAAAAAAAAATCCTTTTATCATAAGGACATTTTGCACTAGACTATTTATCACCGCTCAATTTACAATCACCAAAATATGGAAACAGTCTAAATGCCCACCAACCCAGGAATGGATTAACAAGCTGTGGTATATGTATATCATGGAATACTATTCAGCTATTAAAAAGGATGGTGACTTTATATATTTTGTATTAACCTGGATGGAAGTGGAACACATTATTCTTAGTAAAGCATCTCAAGAATCCTATGTACTCAATTCTGATATGAGGACAATTGATGCTAGTACATGGTTGGGGGTGAGAGGATGAGGGAGTGGAGAGAAGGTGGTGGTGGGGTCACGGTGTAGGTGTGTGGCACACTACTTGGGGGCAGGACATAATTATAAAATGGACTGTATCTAACAAATACAATCAGAGTAACCTAATTCTTTGTACCTTCAATGAATCCCAAACAATAAAAAATATAAAACTGTTCTGCTTTTAACAATTACAAAACATCCCATTCAATGCAATGAAAATACAGTAGGTGAATTTCAATCATTATGCTAATTACTCTCAATGTGGACACTATTAAGAAACTTTTAAAAATCTGGTTAAAAAACTTACATGTTTATTGAAAAAATTTGGAAAAAATACAAAAATAACATGAGGGAAAAATAACACTCATAGACCAACACACTGCACTGTCAGGTGGGAAGTAGATTGTCTAGTATCAAGCACACGCTACTCAACATATTAGCTGAGTGTTCTCAGGAACTTAATCTCTCTTTGCTCTGATTTCCTTATTGTTAAGCTAGGGATCAAAATAGTGTCCATCCTGTGAATTATTTTGATGACTGAATAAAATAATGTATACAATACTTTTACCTCATTTCCTTGCACTTAGTAAAGTTCGATCAAGGTGGTTTTTCTTTCTTCCAACTTTTAAATATTCATATTATGTACCATATGCACATGAAAGTATTTACAAAACTAGGGTCACGTCGCATTTACTGTGTTGTGGCCTGTTTTTTTAACTTAACATTATCTTGTCAGCATTTCCCCAAGCCATTTTGCATTCTTTGAACACATGGTTTTTAATAGCTGAATAGCATTCTGTTCTATGGATTTACTATAATTTACTTAACCAAATCCCTATTGTTGCTTAATTAGGCAGTGGCAATTTTTTGCTATTATAAATAGCATTGCAATGAACATCCTTGTACATAATTCTTTGTTTGCTTCTCTGATAATTTCTCTGGGATAAATTCCAAGGAAAGTAATTATTAGGTCAAAGGATAAGAACATTTGTAAGAATCTTGATCCATGTGGTCAATCTGCTCTCCAGGAAGTTTGCCCCACTTTGCATTCTCTGCAGAAATATGAGAGAGAGTTTTCATTTCCTCAGTTTTCATACCTTCGCCGTTTGTGGATAATGTACAAGAGCTCATTCTGGAGACTGCCAGCTTCTTAGTAAAAGGAGACCTCAGAACACTTTTCACTGGTCGATTTTGGCTCTACGAGTGCATTTTGAGTGATGTTAGAATAAACCTTCAGGGCAGATTTCCTTTAGGTGATTACTCCCAAGGTACAGAAATGAACTTGAAAGTCTTTGAGACATAAATATGAAAGCTTAAATGCAGCTTTCAACAATTGTTTTATAGACAAATATTATACTTCCTTAAAAAATTTATTAAAATAATGTTGTTTATTTGGGGTAATTAATCCAGAACACTAGGCTACTGAATAGTGGCCCAGCAGGTTTGCCCTTTCTGTGACACAAGTGATGATGGCGTGTCCCCAGGAACCGAAAGTGAGCTGTGGCTAATCCTTCATCAAGACCTCCTTGTAATCTCTTTCATGGTTGGGCACCAACTCTGGGGACTCACTACTGGCACCTATATAGGTTTACATTTGAAGAGGGGGGTCTTTATTTGTTCATAATGCGCTGCTTCCCAGGAGTCAGTGGTGGAGAGCAAAGTTGGCAGCAGGATTAAATGGGATAAAGCGTTCAGAAGTTCTATCCCTATCCAAAGATGCCGGACTTCCCACTTCCAGGTGCCTAACCTAATACTTTTGAGTCCCTTTTAGCACTTGCTCTGCAGCTAGTGAGGTCAATATAAGAACTTATATCCATCATTGCAACGATGCGCTTTAGAGCATATGTGTGTGAATTGCATGTCAGTGTGTCTGACTCGTGGGGATTTTATTTGAAAGAATCTATGCCTCTCAGAGGGAAGAGGGGACTTGCACTTGTTTGTCAGATGGAGGTTGTCATTTGTGTTGCATCAGGAGGGTGTAGGGTAAAAAGAAAGTCCTTCGTTCTGCCTGTGAGTGTGATGGCAATTAACATGTTTGTCTGAAAGAACAAGAAGCAGTCTCTCCGTGTTATGGAGAGCTGATTGGAGCCATGCATGCTCAGAGTAAAAAGTGGATGGGGGTGCAGGGAGGGATGGTCGGTATCAGCAAGCTCTGCAAACACCAGTGCTGGGCCAGACAGCTGAGAACAGACTGGAATAGAAAGCAAATTGTTCAGGAGGGCGAGAGACCACGGAACAACCCGTAGCTTGGGATAGCAAGAGAAAAAAAAAAAAAAAGGCAGAGCTTGTGGAAACAGGGATCAGCAAGAGTTTGGTTTAGCAAAATGGTGGTTTTAAGTCACATCTAACTGTTTTCCCCTCATGAATCGATTAACTTGTTTATCACTTTATTTGTAGTTAGAAGTTTGAGTTTGTTCCTTCTCCATTTTTTTATGAAAAACAAAAAGGCCCCCGTTAGATATTGTCTGCTATATCCATGGGGATTAATTTTAACTTAGATCCTTTGCTGATGAGCATGCTGACTTGTAAAGCATAATAATTGGTGTTTTCATATCACACTGTCATCATTTAGGTGTAAGGGGGGACGAGATTAACAGTGCAGTTTTCTAAAGTTTTGGGTAGCTTTGTTCAGCAAATCCGCCAGCAGTTGTGATGCTCTGCCAGACACATTCTTTGATTTTGGTTTAGACTGTGCTTTGATTCATTAGCTGCTCGGGATAATCATCTCTGTTAGCACATAGAGTATCACTGAGTCAGATGAGAGCTGGCTCGGAGATGGCTCTGTCACTACAATCATCTAGTAAGTCATTCCAAGTTGGGGCTTAGGACTCTGATTTCCTCTCTCCGTCTTGAATTTGTGCTTTTGGCACATGAATCCTTCTTGATTCTTATCTTAGTCTGTAAATAGGATAGAAATTGCACATGGAAAAATGGAACAAATCATACTTTCTTTCAAAGGGCAAATTAAACATTCCATAGAATAAGGGAAGAGTTGTTAGTGGAGGGGGAAAAAATGCAACCTTGCTAGCTCCAGTGTGAAAAAAGAACGGAGTAAATTGGACTCAAACTTAACCTTAAAGGATGTTTTGAGCGTTTGCACTTTTTTCTTTAACCACCCTCTTAGCCCTCCTGCCAAACACCAAATCCTAAGTTTTCCGAAGGTTTGAAAATATTCCCATTAATTTTTTTTTTCTCGCATAGCCCTGTATTTACCAGGGCTTGAAATGGAAATACTGAAACCTAGTAATAAAGGGCACTATGAAATTCCCAGTCTGTCTGAGGCCAAGTGCTCCTGGCAAAACTCTCAGGAAGTCCAGTTCCTCTCAGGCTACAGTGGAGTTTTCAGTTATAGGCTGTTTTGAAAATTCAGGTAAATTTGGAATAAGCAGTTTACTTAGTAAAGAAATGGAGTGAGCAATTTCTTTGACTAAAAAAAAAAAGTGCATATGAAATTCAGAAACTATCTTCCTGAAAAGGGAGAAGAGATGAACCTTCTGTGAGAACAACTTGAAGTCATAGGATTCTGCCTCATTGTGTAGAGGAGACCCTGGATATGCAACTCTAACTGGACAGAGTTCATGAGCACATGTGATTGTTGCTCAAGGGCTGAATGCTGCAATACCACGTGTCTTATCCAATCCCTGCTCTTTTAGGTGAGCTCTTCAGGAGCAGATATGGAGGACATGCTGATTTATTCAGTGATGATTGTTCAGTGGGTGACTAGCCAAATTAGGACAAGGGCAAGAAGAGCAGTGCTGCCCTCTGGAATGAGACTACTGGCTCTAGCTCTGAAGAAGTGGCAAGGAGGCTAGTGTTGACCACATTTGCATAGTTGGCCCAATTAGGACTAGAAACCAGACCCTGGCCCTCCCCAAGCCCATATCCATTCACCACCCATGCAGGCCCAAGGTGAAACCAGCTGGCCCTGCATTTTAAACCCAACCCCTCTCCTGGTCCACTTTTCTTTTCTTTTTTTTATTTATTATTATTAAATCATAGCTGTGTACATTAATGCGATCATGGGGCACCAGACACTGGTTTTATAGACCGTTTGACACATTTTCATCACACTGGTTAACATAGCCTTCCTGGCATTTTCTTGGTTATTGTGTTAAGACATTCACACTCTACATTTACTAAGTTTCACATGTACCCTTGTAAGATGCACCGCAGGTGTAATCCCACCAATCGCCCTCCCTCCGCCCATCCTCTCTCTTCCTCCCCTCCCTTTTCCCCTTCCCCCTGTTTTTAGGTTATAACTGGGTTATAGCTTTTATGTGAAAGCCATAAATTAGTTTCATAGTAGGGCTGAGTACATTGGATGCTTTTTCTGCCATTCTTGAGATACTTTACTTAGAAGAATATGTTCCAGCTCCATCCATGTAAACATGAAAGAGGTAAAGTCTCCATCTTTCTTTAAGGCTGCATAACTTTTCCATTTATACCAGTGGCACCACTCAACTTTTCACCCTGGCCCACCTGCGATCTGCTCAGCTTCCTCACTGACCCTCTAAGCAGAGTACTTTCACCCACTTGTCCTTTCTTTCTGGGAAGGTCATCCCTATTCCTTTCTAGGGGAAGTATCTTCCACTAGGGTCTCAATCCCAGCCCCTTCTTCCCTGCAGGGGTAAGAGCCCTCTGCATCTCTGAGCAGGCAGGGGCCCAGCACCACACACACAGGGGCAGCTCAACCTCCACTCCACCTGCATGGCCCTCTGGGCTTCCCTCTTTAGCTTTCCTATTGCTGCCCATTCACATTTGCTTTTAACATGTCACTGACATTATATTTAGTCCATTTTAGGAAGAGTGAAAGCTCGTTTTAGAAAATATCTAAAAACAACATGCACTAAAGCAGAGATCATGATAGTTCTGTACATTACTTTGGCCAGTTTCTTTTTTCTCCTAGGTATTTAAAAACCAAAAGTCATAATTCTGTAGAATAAAGAAACCCAACTGTACAAGCTATTTCCTTGCTTGATTACAAAACTATGTGTTCTTTGTATAATATTTGAAGAAGGTAGAAAAGTCCAAAGGGGGGGAAAAATTCTAGAATTTCACCCTGCAATTTCAGTGTATTTCCTTAGGATCTTTTTTTCCCCCTGTATATAAGGAGGGTGGCAAAAAAAAAATACACATTTCACGAAAGAAAAAACTATATTAAAATAGTAATACTCAATATATACTGATAATAAAAGATGAATAGAAGTCACACTGAGCACCTCTTGTAATTGCAGAAGTCAAACATGGCTTGAATATTACAAATTTAATACAGCTTTTTCCTTTCTTAAAATGTGTATACTTTTTTTGGCACCCTCTGAATAAGGGACATACCGTATGTACTAATTTTCGGAGAACATCTGGTGGAAGCATCGTCACAGGTTCTACGTGGAGGAGTTTGGGAAGGGGGAGTTTAAGGACAGACAACAGCTACTGCTGAGTGCCTTAGTCTCTGCCGATTAAAAGAAATGAAAAAATCCCAAATGATTTAGGTCATTCCTCTAAAGATGCAGTAAATCATTACTCAAGTTTTTGGCAGTAAAAATGCTCACTGTATTATTTTATTTACAGATTTCATGGAAGAAAGAATGCTTTCTTAATTTAATAGTTCTCCTAGTGTCTCAATTGTGTAATAAGCTTAGCTGGAACAGACTGCTCTCATCGATTAGACGGAGAGCCAGCATGGTTTAGTGGTTAAAAGTAGGATGCCCCTGGCTCTGTGGCTCAGCTCAGCAACTTATTATCTGTAACTTATTAGTCGGTGATCATATGAATTCTTACCTTCTTGTCTCTGTAATTATCTCAGCAAGAAGCTGGGGAAGGCAATGCTGGCAACTTCTGCTAGACAAATACCGGACGGCCTCTTCCCCTTCCAAAAGCCACTCAGGCTTCCCCGGTAGAATTCATTTCTCCCTTTTCTGTACTCCATAGAATATGTACTCAAGTCTACCATGGTATTTATTGCAATGTGTACTCTATTTATTTGTTTAAATGTCCGTTATCTCTCCCCTTCCCCTAGCCAATAACTGGGAGCCTGTGAGCTTATTAAATATGAGAACTTTTATTTTTTTAATCTTTGTGTTATCAGAGTCCACCCTGGACCCAGTGGGTACTTAATGAAAATGCCTGTCAAATATATAAATGCTCTCTTTCTGGAACTTATTTTCAAACTTAAAGGCATAGCTTCCTTTTTACTCCTATGCATTTTACTTTTCAGGCCTCAACTTCTCAGTGGTGTTTATTGTGAGCTTGTTAAAGAAAGAACTAGAAAAAAAAAAACCAAAATGGAACAAAACTGTGCATCAGTAAGATGCAGTGATACAACCTACTTGTCTGAATATTCCATATTCATTTAGTCATTTATATAAAATTACTCCTGTGGGTGAACAAGGAGCGGTGAAATTTACAAAAGCAATAATGGCCAAATAACAAGGAAGATGTTACTTATGATTATAAGTTCATATTTTGCAAATGAGCAAACTAAAGCTCAGAATGTGTAAATGATTAAAGGCAATACCAGAGACTTACTGGCAGATGTAAGACCCCCACGTATTATACAGTGGAAATGATTGTGATCCCTGAAAATACAGTGCTAAGTGTAGGAGGAAGGAAACTGGATGGAGGGGGGTATCTTGATCTGCATCTTGTAGTGATGGGCCTAAGGAGTAGAGAGAGTCCCAAGGTAGCGATTCAGTCACTGAGGATGGCATGGAACAAGCGTTCAAAGAGACAGACACTCAAGGGTGACCAGATATAGACTAGAGTAGCAGAGTCATTTTTCTTATGTAACTCGTAATTCCTTCTGCTCCATAAGTCAGCAAATGGCTTATGAGTTGGAGCAGCCTGTCATTTTACTCCCTGTCCCTGCAAAATCTATTGCCTTCCTTGTTTACCTCCAAATTCAGACGGACAGGAATATAGTTAAGGGAATAATAGAGGCAAACAGTCCAAAAAGAAATTGCGATGTCCAGGGATACTATGGTCTGATTTTAATAATTCATAATTTGGTTAGGCTAATATACTTTGGTGTGGAAACACGAGACGTCAAACTATTTTTTGAAGATCTGAGAAAATAGTATTACAAATGCAATCATTTTATTTACTTTGGAGGCATTTAGCATACTATTTAGGATAGAAACTTTTGACTTTTTCAATGAGAATATGGAAAGACAAAGGTTTTATCAAGAGTGCAAAAATACACATTGTCAGACTTTCAAAGTTTGTATAATAAAAGAATTTAGGGAAATTACATATCACAGATGAAAAAAGCTTGAAGGCTTGGGTTTGAGAATTGTGCACATCGTGTGTTTTTGGTACACTTTAAATAAATACACGAACTACAGTCTGCTGTAAAAATTCTGCAAACTCTTTAAAGCTTTTTTATCCCTAACACAGTTTCTAGGTGCTATCAATTAATAAAATGCATGCCATTGCAAACATTTGGTAAATATTGACATAATTATTGAATTGTACTTACTTCAAGGTTTTTTCATTTTCTTCCACTTCTGAAAAAGCACGCCATAGATTGCAGTAGAAGTTGGCAGCCACACACAGATGTTGAAGTGTGAATTTTGGATGTTTGCAGGTTGTAAATATGTGGAATTTTGATCTTGAATGGGAGTTTAACATTACAACCTTACATGGTTGGAAAGAGTCTGCAATAGCAACAATTTCACATTTGCATAAACAGCTTTATTATAGTTAGAGTAATATATAGAAAGAACACAAATTACTCTGACCAGAGTTAAACCTATAAAGCAATCACATTTGAATGAGGATTTTACTTAAAATCATAGACTCATCAACTTTAAAGTGTTTTTATCTTTCACAAGAGACAAATTTAGCCTGTTATGAATAAAATCCCTTAATATCTGCATTTTCTGGCTGGCATATGTATATTGCCTCAATGGAACTTTAAAATAAAACCACACATATGAAAAAATAAAAATAAAAACAGAGGCAAAGAACTAAAACACTCGACCAGAAAAATTCTAATTTTTAACACTAAATAGTAGAATAATTGAGTTGAAATTGTTTACTTTAATTGCATTTTAAACTTAGACTCTCTTTCCATTGCTGATTTCATTTTGAGGATTTGGAGGGCACAGAAATAGACTTTTTTGGGGATTTAGCTGTCTCTTACTTTCTGTTGGTGTTCTCACTTTGCTTGGCAGAGGTACAGTTTTGATTGTGCAATTTTACAGGTATTTTGTTAAAGTACTGAGCAAGTTAGGTAGCTGCCTTCCAAATGCAACAAATTACAAGGTGTTTTTGATTAATCAGAATACTTTATGACACAGCTCTTGAAGCCTCAGGTAGAAACAATTTCTATATCCCCATCAAAGATGTGATATTCACTTGAAGAATTATATAAGTTAGTTCGGCATTTAGGATAAATGTTGGATTAATTATTTGGCTCCTAGGAAACTTCACTCAGGCATGTCTTAGTTGCCTACTGTTTGAAAATAAAAAGCAATTGAACTGAGAAATACAAATATAGTATTGCACGATATTGCTATTTTTATTGTAACTCTCAGTTTTATATAGCAAAACTCCGAACTTCAATTGAGGAAATCTTTATAGTTTTTAACTGGTTATTAACTCCATCTCTTAAAAATATTAATTTGTAAATTTGAAAGGAATGAGACAAAATTGTCTAATCATTTGAAAGTTGGTAAAACCACTTAAAATGGAAGCACTCATATGGAGCATTTTATTTCTCTAGTCTCATTCACATTTATGTTGACTTGTCAAAGCTATTCTCATTTCTATATATTTTACTCACTCTTATAACACTGAATGGGTGTTTTGCTGCCTTAAATTCAGAAGTAGAGTTTTAATTCAGGAAACAGAACAGCCAAAATGTGGAAGCCTTTGTATTTTTCTCCTGACAAATCAACGGCTTGTGCAGATATGAGGGAAATAAACGCCTTTCTCATTTAAAATTCTTTAAAGGGAAGGGACGAGAAAAGATGAAGGGAATGCAACTAATGCTTCTCCAAACATCAGCTGGAGACCGGCGTGTAGCTCTGCTCATTTTAAGTCTTTCTTTTAAATTTTAAAACGGAAAGAGTTGGAATTTAATACTAATTTACAGAACGATTTCTTTGGGTTCTCACTTCTTTACATCTATAATCTTATGAGATTTTTTACACACAATTCTTTGAGGGAGGAATGGGTATTACCCCCATGTAACAGGTGGATTAGCCCAGGAGGCAAGAAGTCAAGCAGGCTGTCAGTGGTTACACTGCTGGCATTGTGAACCCAGGCCGTCTGCCTCTACAGTACACACTTCGTTGTCTGGCCTGTCTGTAGTTAAAATCAGTATTGTGCATGTTGTTTTCAGACCTAAGCAAAGGCCACGGCAAGTATTTGGAACATCACTTCTGATAGATGATCTGAAAATAAAGGTAAGGAAATAAACAAGAATTTAAAATTCACCTGGGATGCCATTATCCAGTGATAATGATGTTGAGGCCTTTGGAGTCTGTAATTTCAGGTGTTCCAATATGTATGGGCAGATCTGTGCACTCTCAAGCATACAATCACCAACTTCTCAGCTTTCCTCTGAAGAATATCATCCCTCAAACCATCCTTCGATAAATCCTTGTTGCTTTTCACGTTGGAGCACGCTAGATAGAGTTGCCCAGAGAAGCAGCAGCTCGATAGCAAATCACAATGTGTTCTCTGCAAATGTCTGCCCTTGAGTATGTGTGTGTTTCCCTAAATTGTTGCTTTTTTCTTCTCTGCCAACTGTATTTCTTTCTCCATTGGCTGTGATAGGACAGTCTCACAACTTCATTTTAGTTGCTCTAGCGCTTGACTGCTTAAATCTTGGAGGTACTCCCAGGGCCTTCCCAAGTAAATTATCTGATAGGAAGAAACCTGCATTTAACCCAGGTGATCCTAAATATACTCTCCAAAATTTGTCCTCCCCTCCCCCTTCCCTTTCTCCTCCTGTGGTGCTTATCAGGACTGTTCAACACCTGTTTCCAGCTGGCTGGCTTCCAAGTGCACGGTGAGAGTGCCTTTTCTGGCATTCATGTGACAGGGTGAGGTCATGTGACTACTTTTTGCCAATGAGATGCAGCATTCAGTCTTGAGCACAAGACACTCATGAGCATTGTGGGTCCCACAAATGTGATCCAGACATATATCTTTAAACTTTCTAGTAGGACATGAAGAAAAAGTAAGAAACGGGTAATATTAATTTTAACAATATGTTCTTTAACCTCAGATATTCAAAATATCATTCCAATATGAAACTAATCTAAAATTATGAAGCTATTTTCATCCTTTTGTTATTATTATTATTATTATTTAGACAAAGTCTTTGAAATCAGGTGTGTACTTGGCAAGTGGAGCAATCTCAGTTCATTCCAGCACCATGTCTAGTGCTCATCAGCCACCTGTGGCAGTGGCTACCGGGTGGGAGAATCCGGCTCTAGGATGCTCTTTGCTTTGCCCAGTGACCAGCTATGTTTGCAGGCTCCAATGTGGGAAGCTTCATAACAGAGCTCCCTGCTGTCAAGAGGGACCTGGAAGATGAGAGAGCACTAAACTTCTGTTGTGCGATGCCAGTAAAAGTTTTGAGTTTTTGTGATACTGCAGAGCATAAAGCTTAGCTTGTCTGATACTTCTTTCTTCCTTCCAAGTAAGACCATGAGCTGTCTACTGTTTCCCACCTTCCTCTGCATCAAACACATTTCAGATGCCCCCCATTCACTATGCATTCCTTTACACCATCACGTCTTTTCCATCAGCTATGTGACATTGCATTTTACCCACATACTGTAGTTTATTTAACCAACTGCCCCATCGTTGCACATTTAGAATTGTTCCTATTTATACGATTTGAAAAGCAACCCTGTAATAACAATCCTTATTGTTAAATCTTAGGGTGCAGTATATAAGGAGGGTTTTATTTTTAACCCCAAATCCCTAGGACTGCAGGGGGTATGGTGAAGTGTGGCACTTTTTATGCTGTATGACAGTTACTTCTTGTTATGTTTTCAGAAAGTATCAATATTCAGTCCAGAACCCAACACATGGCACAGGGTACTTCAATGTTAGTTTATTGTTGAGATTAAACACCTTTTCATATGTGAGTTGGGAAAGTGCATTTATTATTTTGTTGATTTCATATTCATGCCGACTGTCCTTTTTATGGACTGCGTTTGTCTTACTTTATTGATTTGTAATAATTCTATCTATATGGCATTTATTCAGCTTTCACTGTCCTAAACATTACATGCTCTTTATTTGTTATTTTTTTTTCATTTGGAGTATTTAATAAAAAAAGATTACGTGACTTTATATGATTTTCAGGGTACTTTTAAAGATAACTTGTCTTTAAACCTGAAACTTTTGTTTCTTTGGAAATAAACATGGTGAGAAAGCATGTCAAACATTCACAAGTTCATTAAAAATACAGTAAAAATAAAGACTTCGGTCAGTTTCCGTCCAAACTAAAGTAAAGCATTACTGAACACATTTGGTTAATCATTGCATGTTCTCTCGTCCTCTTAAAAGCTATGTGTGAAACTTTCCTTGATCACAGAACGAGACACGCATTATAAATACTCAAAAAGACCTTCTACTTTTTTTTTCTTTTAACATAAAATGCCTCGTCTAAGTTGCGTACCTACCTTCCACTTGGAAAAAATATTACATAATACCCATCCAATATTTCTGCAACAATTTTAGACTAATTTATACTAAGAATATCTTACGGTTTGTTGTTCCAACATCACTTTAGACGATTTAAATTAAAAAATGAGAGTGAATTCTCCTTTCCCACTTCACCATTTTGATCTAGTGATACAGCATGAACGCTTTCTAAAGGATTCTTTTGGTTCCAATTTGCTTGGTGGTCTCTAATTCTTGTTATCATTCCATGCTTGTGACATTGCCTGTTGTTCCTGGAAAAGTATATTGTGAACTACAAGCTTATGCTACTTCTTAGCACTTGTATGTCATTGTTAACGCACACAATATGATTTGCATTCATTTGCAACCATTGTTCTTTGCAAGATATTGGTAAGAGGGTTATTAGAATAACCAACATTTTGCCCACGGGGAAACTGAGACCCAGAAAGGTTAAGTGACTTACCCAAAGGCATACAGTGAATTAATGGCAGAGCCAGGATTGCAGGGGAGAATCCTTAGAGGTTCTTTTGTTCAGCACAGCTTAGCAACAGGGCCTCTCGGCTGTGTGTTCATTCTTCCACATGCCACGTCTTCTTCTTCACTGCACAAATAATTTTTTAAGAACAAGTGACATACTCATAATGCAAGGTTGAAATATTATCTTTTATTCTCTTTTACCCTTCTCTTTTAAAGTGTATTTTTTCAATAACTTGGAAATAGGTGGGAAGCACAGAAATCGTCCAAGCTTCCCAGATGGAACAAATTAATGGAATCACTGAAGAATGCAGAGGTGTATCTAGTTTTTTGCCTTAGGGGATGGGAAATGCACCCAAGTGAAGAGGGAAACTGTGTACTCTTCTACACTTCCTTTGGTTTAAATACAAGGAGGTATAGAAGAAATATTAATAGTATCACAAGTAAGTACTGTGATTTCAAAGCCCTTTTAATTGATCAGAGTGACTAAATAATGTACAATGGAAAGTCTGTAGGGAAATTAATCCCAAGTTTTCCTTCAAGTTTACTTTGGCACTACAATTTTTTTAACTGCTCCAGGTAATAGCAATACTATTAAACTGTTGAAATAACAGGTTATTAGTGGAAAAGGATTTTCCAGCTTCAAGTAGTCGAGAACAGAACAAATGTCTTCTTAATGTGAAGCTAATGATGTTTTTAACATAAGATTTGGGGAGTAGCTAGGGAATTCTGCATTTGTGCATGTTTTTGAACATCAGTGTTATACTCATTAATAATAACAGGTTTATAATTTAAAAATTATTATCCCTTACCCTCAGATGAATCCCCAACAATAAAAAAAAAAATTATTATCCCTTACCCTCAGATGAATCCCCAACAATAAAAAAAAAAAAAAATTATTATCCCTTACTTCCCCGTTCCCCTGTTTTCCATTTTAAAGAAATTTTATGTTTGTCCTATTTGGAATACAGTTTGTGGGTAGTTTTCCCATAGTTGTGAAAAATGCTTTTGGCTTCTCTTTCTATATAAATTATGAGAAAATATGATTTTAATAGTGATCTCTGGAAAGAACCTGAAGGATAGGAACAAAATTATCATTCAACTTAATCTAGGGCCCAAATGCAGGATACATCATACCATGTTCTCTTTGCCTCAAATGGCTTTTTAGTAACCCTCAGCCCCAAGAAGTTATCAATTTTTACCTACCCTCAGGAAGCAAGTCCTGTATTCAAAGGTAATCAGATTAAGAGAGGAACTCAATCTTACTTACCTTACAAGTAAGTTTGCCTTTTCAAGCTTCCAGAAATGACACATAAATATGTATTTATCTAATTTTGTGGTTCTGTATAGAGAGTTTAGGCCACATTGCTTCCTGGAGAGCTGTTCATACCCATGTTTTCTTTCCTTCCTTACTCCACAGTGCTCTTCTTACTACAGCAAAAATCAGAGATAAGAAGAACTCACCCCTTTCAAGGCAATTTTAGGCTTCGGAATAAAGAGAATAATGAAAAAGGAAAATCAATCAAACCAATATATGTTCCTTCAGTTTACCCCTAAGTCCAATGGTTCTGGCCTTTTCTATGAAGGCACAACTTTGTCTCATTTGCTGTCCCCCTCCCTGCATCTCTGGCCCCCCCTTTGGGTTCTTTGTGGCTCCACCTTCCCAACCCATCAACCTGCAGTTCTTTGTGGCCACCTGCTCTGTACCCAGCAAAGGAGGAAGGCTGAGAAATGTTATCACTGATGGGCTTCCCGTGCCTAAATTCTTTGTCAGGTAGAAAAAATAAGTCACTGGCCCGTTTCTCCTCTGCCTACTTCTTGTCACTGAGGCCAGGGAAGCATCTGCCCCCTTAGCTCCTGTACCTTGCTGTTCAGAGCAGTGCAAATGAGCCTATCCAGCCACAGGGGAGACCAGAAGGGTCAGTCTTTGGAAACACTGGCTCTGTCCTTATTTTTAGCAGAATATCTTGGGCCTTGTGCAATTCCATGTGTGATGTGATTTAGAAACCTGCAAAAGAAGATACAGGGGTCAGGGCACCGGGAGTGCTCAGTACCAGGCTGGGTGCCATCCCCTGAGAGTCACAGTAAACCGTCCACCTTCATCATCTGTCCCGCCCTCTACTCTCTCTTTGCTCTCTAAATGCTCATACTCTGACCTCCAAAAGAATGGAGAGAAAGAGAGGAACTCCTCCAACCTCAGCATGTGCAAACACAACTTTAGAGGTAAATAGTTACCACGGCTAGCAATCAACTTTTTGGGTTCATTTAATTGAAATCTATGAGTTTGGGAAGAACATGATTGGCTACAGAGTTTGGCCTGCAATAGACCAAAACTTGTTAAAAGCAAATATCTGACTCCATAGACTGATATTATTTTGGCAATTTTAAAAAAGATACAAATTTTCTAGTTAAAAGCTCACTTAAATCCTTCCCATAAGCATCCCTTCCCACCCCAACCCCACCCGCTTGGTCCTCCTCCTCTTCTCTATCTGGGAGGGGAAAAAAAAGCACATTGATTTTAAATAAAAACCAGAAAGAGCAACCTTATATCATTAATTTCTCTGAAATTGAACAAAAAATCATTTTTCCCCCCTCCTGGTTCTGGTTTAAAATAAAAACACTTCCCAAGGTGCTTTGCATTATGTGCATATCTTCCATGAGGAAAAAAAAAAAAAAAACACTCACATCTAGTGATTTTCTTATTTTGTCTCCATCTGACAAGATCTGTACTAAAATGTTAAAAAAAAGAAAAAAAGAGATAAAAACACGGAGAAAAGCAGAAGAGCTGACTGGGGTCTCTTCCTCAAGCGGGTTTTTTTCCTATGTGCCCCGGGAGGGGTGGGGGCCCCAGCCTGGGTTCCCAGCGGCTCCGGGGACCGCGACCTTCTGACTCCGGGCCCCCGCGGCTGCCCGACTCCGGCTCCCGCCCATTCATTGCGCTCGAGCTGGGGGCCGGGCTCAGCCCCTCCCGGCGCTCCCTCCTGGACTCTCCTATTGTCCCTCTGGTCTGACCTCTGCCACGCTAAGTTCCAGCAAGGTGATGTGGAAAACACGCCACTCGCTCCCTGGCTGGCTCCCGACTCGCCTTTTCGCGCTCTCGGCGGCGGTTCTTTTCTCCAGGGGGGACCACCAAGCGCTCGGCTTTGCACGGCCAATTTATGGCGCTGTCAGGGGCTCGGGCGCCGCGCCTGACCCCGCCGGCAGCTCCGTGTAGCCCGATTGTTCCCTCATTAGGGCGGCCGGGAGCGGCGGAAAGGCTGGCGGCCCTTTCCCACAATCGCCGACAATGTGCGGCCGCAGACGCGTCCCCGGCGCGGGCGAGGAGAAATGGAGAGGATGCGCCTTCGAGGAGGGCGCGAGGGAGCGGGGAGCAAACCCCGCGCTAGCCCCCCAAACCCCAAGCCGTTCACCGTCTGTGGCAATTTCTACTGGAGTTTTGGTGGTGGCTGTCAAGCCCCATTGAACATACGCTGGGGGAAGAATCCCCAAAGCCTTACAAAGAGCTGAACCGAGAGTCACAGAAAGCCGGACCGGCCGCGAACTGGGCACAGGAGGGCTCTGTGCACAGGGGCAAGAATTGCCCACGTGCAGCTGAGGGCTGAACTTTGCCCGGCCGGGAGCTGGGGCTGTGACCACGTGGAGCAAGCCAGGAGGAAGCCGGGCCAGGGCTGGTGGGGCCGGCAGCACCAGCAAATGCTGCTTTCCTGGGGGGATCCCTGAGCGTGTGCAGTGAGTCCCCTCCCAGCTCTGCTTCTGGAGCCAGTGGGTCTTGTTCCTTTTCACACTGCCTGCCTCAGTGTGGTGAAAATGTCTCCCAGAAAGATGACGGGGCCTCGACCTCACACTTGCACATTTTCACTTTTCTTCCTGGCCAGCAACGTGAGAGCACTGTTCCCAAACAACCCTTCTCTCTCCCTCCTCCTCTGACCTCTTGGACTGGGCTTCTCTAAAACTGCAAATAAAGAGCATAGCTTCAGAGAAACCGGGCAAGGTCCCAAGGGGAAGGGACAAAAGGGACTATCTGTGTCCTCTCTCTTAGATGTATACAAAAAACTGCCCTCAGATTCTTAGGTCTGTGAAGTGCTTTTTGAGTTAAAACACAATACCTGCCTCCAGGGAGTGTATGGAAAGTGATTTTAGGTGCCAATAACTTTGGGTAATTCCCTTTATTTTATAAACATCATTAGCTCCTCTTATGAGATGGTGCAGAAATACTCAACATTTTTCTTTAGCAACTCTCAAAAAGTGGATTCTGGAGCTAAGGCTGTGTCTCTGCCTCAGGAAGCAAACACATTTACTAGCAGGTGATTCAAAATGTGCACCGGAAGGAAAACTCACTTCAAGAAGTGTAAAGGCTAATATGCAGAAACCCTTCACTTTAAAATTCTTAAGACAATGTTTTTGAGTTGTAAATGTTTGTTCCTTTAGGAGAGTATAAAGCTAGCATTGAAAAAAAGTTTATATTCTAAGATACTATTTGCATAAAATATATATTCAAAGATATCAAATGTCTGTATTCCAACTACATTTAAAAAATTCTAGGTACTTAAGAATTTTTAATTATTCTTAATCTAGCATTAAAGATATCGTCATGATCTCAAAATAACATGAATTATGCTTCTTATAAAAGAGCAGTCTCATCTCTGGAGTGCTTGTTTTCCTATGATTTTGTCCAAAGCTTTATTGACAAGATAAAAAGGGTTTTAGGTTTTTTGTTTAATATTGAAAGAAGAACTGGGGGGTGTAACCATAATCAGTTCATAAAATCCATTGCAAAGATTAATTTAATTGTGAATTTTCTGTCTTATTTTAGCGGGTAGCTTTCTCTTGGCTATTAATCTAAAGATCAAATGTGTAAAGATTTTTTTTTTTCTTAAATAGGGGTCTTAATTTGAGGTACATTCCATATATAAGTCTGTGATGGCTAGTTTTTGGTGGTGGTGGGGTGTTTCTGATTTTTAGTTTTCTCTGAGTCTGTTAAATTTCACTGTTCTTGCAGTTCTGAGCTAGTCTATCTGCACTTGAACAGGGCCCAACCATATTTTGATTGTAAATAAAAAGTCTTCTTTTATGAGGATGTTCACTTCACAGCTTGAGCAGTGTAATTTTTATACAGGTCTCAGCAATCAATAAAAAAACCACAGGAGGAATGATTTATCTTGTTGGTTACAGAGACTGTCACCGAGAGAAATTGTAAAAGATCCATTTACACAACCTGGTGTGAGAATGTTATTGATATAACACGGTTGATAGGTTTCTGGTTGTCTATGTGGAGGAAGCACCATCTCGCCATAGGCCCACTAGCCAAGGTCTTAATAGACTCGGAGCTCCGTAAAATGGACACAACCAATGACAGCGGAGATGGCCGGGTGGACGTGGGCCAGCATTGGCTGTGCTCCGATTACTTCGTTAAGCCATGTCATGCTTCTTCCTCCCACTTTTTTCTTTTTTTTTAAATTTTCTCTCCTACTGTGAGAACTATTCACTTGGAGACTCCCTGTCTTAATTACAAAGAGCCCTTTTAACTATAGGTCACAGGACTTGGCTTTCTTGACAGGAAATAAGGAAGCAAGCTACCTTCCTGGAAAAAAAATTCCAACTTCCACTTCTCAAATTAGTTAAATGAAGCTTATCCACGTTGGGAGTTGAGCCTTTGACAGTTGGCTAATTGCAGTTGGTACATTAACTATATTTTAACCAGAGCTGTTTGGGATGTAAGTAAATAAAAAATTAAATAAGGCCTAGGTACTTCCTGTGAAAAATACTTTTAAAAACACAAACAGTTACATTTAGTTAGACTTGTGGTAAGTATTACAACACAAAAATTGCGTCCTACACCGTTAGAATTTTAATTAAATAGATTTATAATCATTCACGTTAAAAAAATGACAATAAAATGACTTTCAATCCCAGGAAGGTCCCTTTACCCTCCACACCTTTCCTTCTCTCTCTCTCTGTCTTTGGTTCTGCCTTCAAAATGTCTTCTGCCTATATTTTTATATAAAATACACTATGGGAAGTCTATCTAGTGAGTATCTGGTTCTAAAGTCTGTGTAAACCATTCTCAAATATAGACCTTTTTCAAATGAAGATAAACCTCTTGTTGAATTGGTTTATCTTCCAATTTGCAATTCTTTAATGTTATTATAGAAGATGTAATATCATTTACAGTAAAATTAAAAAAAAACTCAACTCTGGTGGTTTCCTTATTGAAGGACTCTTGTAATAGGGCAAGCAGAAGAACAGCAACCATGATTGAGGAAAATATAATAGTCTTTCTGTGTATTTATTATTTACATTAACATACAATGCCAGAATAATAATTATAATGCGTCCTGAGTTACCGGAATATAAAAGAATGATAAGTCTAAAAAGAAAAACTTCTAGCCTAGACTTTTAGTGGTGATTTTAATAATATTCTCTCACGTTGTTTTGCTCTCCACATTTCTCTATGTTTAATACTTGGAGTCTGTTTTTACCTTTTTCATTTCTTTGGAAAACACACACGAACGCGCACATAGGCATGAATCTATTACTTGGAAAATGGATGAACCCACGTTTTCCTAATACTGACTTAAAAGGTAAGAATCAACTAGTTCTATGCATGCTACTTGATCAAATTTTAATTGCTAAACATCCAATTAGTTATTTGCTTTTGTTTACAGAAGAGTGAATAAATGTGATTTTGCTTTCATATTCCTCTATATTAAAATTCCCTAATAGCTCTCATTGTCTTTTCATTAGCTGAAATGAGTCCTCACATCTCTACCCACATTCATTATAAACTGAACACAAAAGAGTGCTCACAAAATATGCCATCCCTTCATGGCCCTCCCACCCCCAGCTCTTCATGGCATGTAGATACTCCTATCTCAGTATCAATGATGACTGTAAGCTTGCATCAGACAACTTTGGGGTTATTTCCTCTTTGGGGCTTTAATGGAATCAGCACTTCTATTCTATAGCTGGTAAGGGTGCAGCAGCCCCGTAGTGGGAACAGTGTTCGCTAGATCTGAAAAATAACTCCACAAGTTTTACACATCTGGAGAAGACAAGCTTGCTCACACCTCCAACCCATGTCTTCTTGTTTTGTTTTGTTTTTAAATACTGTTTCTATTTCTGCCAATCTTCTGATAGCCGCAAGCTCCGTGATGGTTTAGTACTGACTGTTCTCTGCCCTAGTCCTCCTCCCACCTCCACCCTCCTAACCAGATCAGCCCCTCCTCAGCATCCTACAGATCCAAGTTAAAATGCAATTTCCTGCTTTTGATAAGTAGACACTATCCAGCCAGAACAAAACAGAACACCCTGATACAATTGTCTCATGGCCAAAGGTGAAGGCAACTCCCACTCTTCAAGTCTCTCTTTGTTTAATCCAAGCAGGAAATGCAATTTCTGATTTTCATTCCTGCATTTTTTTACTCACCCTCTCCAGAAATATATTGACAGGGTCTGCACATCTAGGGAGCCATGGCCAAGATCCCAATTGTGGGAATATTTTGAACAATCCCACCCGCCCTATCAATTTGAACATTCATGGATTCTTCTGATCTTGAATGGACAAATAATTAAAAGAATCCTAGTTCAAAAACTCCAGAAACATATTTGTATACCAGACATGAATGTCTACCAGAGTGTGCCTTATCTTGGGACAGCATCAGACTACCTAGAAGTCTGGCCAACCTCTTGCCAAGTGACTTTTGTAAGAGCTGCATTCTTTCTCCTGCTGTCAGTTCTTATTCAATAATCATTAACCTTATTTGTTCACCCCTACTCTTCTTAAAGTAGCTAAAGCATGTACAGTTGTGAGCAAAGCTCTCTAAGTAGTTTCATAGTGCATACAGTAGGGCAGATGGAAGGGAGCTAAGCAATTAATCAACCAACCAATATGTTCCTTCTGCATGCAAAGCACTCTGGTTGATCCCAGAAGGAGTTACAGGAGAGTATAAGACATGGTCTTTCATCAGAAGGAACTAACAAATTGGTTGGTGAGAAACTGTGCTCAATAGTAAAGAGTCAATATGAAATTTGATTGAACTGGCTAGGTATTGTTTGAGGGAGGGAATAGAATATGACATCTGTGTAGTTTAGAATCATCAGGCAGATTTTCAAAGATAGAAGTAATTTGGTTTAAGGGACAGCAGAATGGAGAGGGTTAGAAAGAGCACAGGAGATGGTGTTAAGGCAAGAAGCCTTGCCTTAAAAAGGATCTAAGGGGTCACCTTATATACTAGGTAGGAATGAGAAGCAGGTTGGAAAGATAGCAAGCCAGCTTGTTCAGGGTCTTGATAGATATACCAGATGTTTAATAAATATCTGATGATTAAGTAAATGAGTTTAGATTTGAGAGAGCAGAATGTAAACCACTAAGTGCTTCTGGATAGCAGTATACTCAATGAAGGAGGTCTTTTCAAGATATGGCTTAGATAGGTATCTGTGGGTATCCCACCTACATGTGGGCAAGGTGAGATTAGGAGGGTGCAGAAAAGGCAATGGTTGAAGTCTTTAGGTGATTAGTGATGGGAACCTGAATTAGAATAACAGTGGAAGCAAGAAAAGGAAAGGTTTTAGAAAATTCAGCGACAAAAGGAGCCTGGCCCTCAGTGGGAACTCAATCCAAGTTTAATGATGGACTAACGTGAGGACTGGAGATGAGGGAGGGAGCCAGGGTGGCCTCAGATGTCAAGGCTAGGATAATGGTTGTACCACTGACAGGGACAGACTTCCTGATTTGGAGAACTAGAGTTCGGGGCATGTAAGGGGAAAAGACTACAAACATTGTAAGTAAAACATCCAGTAGGAATTTAGACATTGACTAGACCTTGGTTGAAAGAGAACTAGAGATACCTGTGTGGAGTCTTGATTTTATATTAATCAATAAATCCAATAAGCCATGCAGGGAGGCCAGATCTTTGGGCTTTCAGTCTGGGTTTGAAGAGGGATATGAGATATTTAGTGATAGAACTTTTTACTTTTAATTATAGAAGTAGTGTATGCAGATTAAAGTAGCATAGAAAAAGCACAGAAATATAATGTATGCAATTTCAACTAAGTAAAATGAAATATTTTTAGACTGAACCGGGCTCTGTTATGATATTTGTGAGAGTAAAGTACTCATCCCATTCTAACATTTTTTTTTTAAATAAACCATAAAGATGAGCAGAGAGGGACATGTGAAAACTGCAGCATCTTTCTATGGAACAAAGTACCCTAAAATGACAGCTGTCTACACTGACTCATGTTTCACATCTAGGAATTTGTGAACATGGAGAAAAAAAAACTCCATTGAAGAAAAAATGAGTTGTCGAGTTAGTGATTGATGGAATAAAAGCTGGACTTGGGTTAAAATGAGTAGGCAACAAATTTCAGGCGTGTAAGGAGGCACCATGGTGCTCCTTAGAACCCTGCTTGCTTAGGAAGCTATGAAATTCTCTCATGAAGTATCTTTTATCGGATGTTTGCCAAAATCAGAGATTGAAAATATGAAAATTATTTATGCAACAAATATCCTAATGACAATGAATTTAATTGTTGACAGTATTACCAGCTCAATTATGAAAAGGATATTTCATGTAAACAATATTTACGTTTTAATTTGAATTGATACCACTTAAGACTGAAATAACTGATAGCGATTGAGTAAAATCAAAGAATAAGGACAAACTAGGTATAACAATTTCACTTCTAAACATTTTAAAGCCAAATTCATAGAGTCATTAGCGTCAGTTCTCTCCTTTCCAGAAGGTTTGATCTGCTCTTGGGTGACAGAACTCTAAATTATTTGTAAATGAATGCTAAGAAAACTAAAGTTATAATAGGCAGCCCCTACCAGACAGAAGTACAAGAATGAAGAAAAGAAAGAAAGAAAAATATGGTTGTAGCAAAATTCTTAAGGCTCATTTAAAACTTAATTTGACACAGTAGATGAAGACATTCAACTTGGTGAGATTAATTGAAAGCACTTTCATAATAATGAACCCAGACCTCACTTTAAGTGTGAGCAAACTAGGTCACATGAATATCCTAAAAATCTTTGTAATAACAAAACAAAATTAAATGAAACTAAAGAATGCTGATGTCCTCAAAGAGAAACAAAGGTTGATTCATGACTTTATTAGAATAATCAATTCATATTTCATCGGAATTTGCACTAAATTAAGAATAGAAGAAAATGTCCCAATTATAGGAGGAGACTTATTGGAAATCGACCTCTGTGAACATCCAGAGACATCTTTTCTAGAGTCAAGAACAAGACTAGATGCTTTCTCACTGCAGGGTCTAGGCAAGATGAACACAACAGAAAAGAGAATTTGGAACAAGAAGAAATAGCAAAAATATTAAGTAAAGCTTCTCATTTTAGGCATACTTTTATTGGTGTTAAAAGAAAAATCTGCTCATATTGGATTTATATTTTTTTAAATCAGGAGATTTCAGTGGGTAGTAGCACTGTTCTTTTTAATAATTGTGGTTATACATACGTAACACATTTACATTTTCAGCCATTTTTAAGTGTGCAGTTCAGCGGCAATCCCATTGCAGATTCAAACTGCTGAGCAAAAATCACCACCGTTTATTTCCACAAGTAGTTCATTTTCCCAAACTGAACTCCATACCCAGAAAACACTAACTTTCCTGGCAGCATCCATTCTGTTTTCTGTTTCTGTAAATCTAATTCCTCCAGGTACGTCATAAAAATGGAATCCTATGATATTTGTCTTTGCAACTGGTATATTTCATTTAGAATAATGTCATAAAGGTTCATGCATGCTGTACAGGGTGTCAGTATTTCCCTCCTTTTAAAGGATAATATTCCATTGAATGGATATACCACATTATCCATTCAGGTGTTAATGGGCATTTGGGTTGCTTCCACCTTTTGGCTATTGTGAATAATGCTGGTATGAACATGAGTGTGTAAATAGTTCTTGGAGATCTGCTTTTAATTCCTTTTTATTTTGTAGAGACAGAGTCTCACTTTATCGCCCTCAGTAGAGTGCTGTGGCGTCACACAGCTCACAGCAACCTTCAACTCCTGGGCCTAGGCGATTCTCTTGCCTCAGCCTCCCTAGTAGCTGGGACTACAGGTGCCTGCCACAATGTCCGGCTATTTTTTTGTTGCAGTTTGGCCGGGGCTGGGTTTGAACATGCCACCCTCGGTATATGGGGCTGGCGCCCTATCCACTGAGCCACAGGTGCCGCCCCTGCTTTTAATTCTTTTGAGCCTACACCTGGAAGTGGCATTGTTAGATCATATGGTAATTATATGTTTCACTTTTGAGGCGCCGCCATACTGTTTTCCACAGAAGCTGCACCATTTTACACTCACATCAACAAAACACAAAGATTCTAATTTTTACACAACCTCACAGTATTAGTTTTCTTTGTTTATAAATAATAATCATCCTTATTGGTGTGAGTCCTGGTCCTGTAGAATCCTCTTTTCTATATGAATTGGGGCACACATCATTTAGTTTCAGCCAATTGATTCCTAAAGATAAAAATCTATATGCTGAGGAAGCACACACCCTAGGTGGTGAAGAAAAACTCTGATTATTTTTCTTTTACAAGAGAGTGGGATGTGATCATGCAACCTTATATCATCACGAACTTGTGCATCGGAAGGAAATGATTCTTGACATCTTGTTCAGTTTCAGAGTTTCTCTTCTAAATCTAGGGAAACAATGTCGTAAACTTATAAACTGTTGTGGTGCTGGTGCTTGGTGAACTCTCTTTCCCTCAGGAAAGTTACATACCCCAGGGAGGTGTGTAACTCACCTTAATTTCTTCAGTTATTTCTCTTCCTTTTTCTCAAACTGTTTACCTTCTTTATACACAGTGAGAAAAGAAATAAACAAAAAAGTTGCTTCTCTTATTTGTGTATGTATTTTTTGCATCATTTTATACTAAATGATACTTTTTTAGACGAGTGGCTTCAGAGTCGAGCTGAAGGGCTAGGTCATTGTCAACGATCACTAGTATTTTACCACTTCAAGATAGAGAAAGCTTTTCCCAATCTTTCCCAACACCCCACATCTGTATCTTGATCCACAAGTCCTGAAACTCCAGGTCCCACGTTTGGCCATAGTGCCAATGAATGAAAACAGCGTCCTTGGAAGTGGGCACAATGGTCTGTGACGTGATTAAGAGGAGGCTGACGGAGAGGATGGAGTCTCATGGGAATGGAACTTGTAGAAACAAAGAAATCTTTAGGAGAGGGTGTCTAGTAGGATATCTTTGAAAAACAGAACCAAGAATGGTGGGAAAATTTTATTTTTCCTAGTAGGCAGTAGGTTCCTGGAGGGTGGGTGAGTGGGGAAGGGAATTTTATAAGCTGCTGATATTTTAGACAGGGTAGGTACTTCCAACAATGAGCAATCTTAATCATCTATTAAGCACAAAGGTTGAATTGGATTCCCAAGGACCACGATAAAGATCAGATATGCTCCTTTGCCTTCACAAGCCTACAGTGCAATAAAGTAATGTCCAAATGAAAGTGAGGCTGTGCCAATACACACTACTAGAAACATAATTTCAATGTGTGCTTTTAAGACACAGCACTTATGAAGTCCTCACAAAAATCCTATTACTTGAGCTACATGAACACATATCTTAGGTAAACATAACAATAGAGATGAATGTCTTCCCTCAGTTCTCATCATAAAAATGTGAAGATTGTGTTTTTAAATATTTTAATTATTTTGATCATAATGTTATATTGAATGTAAATCCTTTATATTGCTTATACTTTCTTTTTGATATGGAAAGCTGGGTAGCATTCACTAAGCTATGCTTCCTTTATAAAAGAGAAGTAGCGAATAAAATTATTTATTTAAGAAATGTATTTGAAAAAAAATCAAGAACGAAAACACTTTAAATAGTATCTTGTTATTTTCTCCATGAAACTTCACAAGAATTGCATTAAATACTGCAGATAAGAGACACAGCTCTTATCTAAAAAGAAATTTCTTACATTAATAGGATACGCTGATTCTCTGTCCCTTTATTTTAACAGCATGAACATTTAGACCTTTTTTCAAAAGAAAATGGGAAGAGAGAAAGAGAGTTGGAAGGTGGAAGGTGGGAAAAGCGTCTACTAAGAAAACTCTTTTGCTTCCAATAGGTCTTAATATTTAAAATCTCTGAAGTTTTCTTATGTGTTATGAAAAGCTACACATTTATCTTTTGCCATTTTCCCAAAGGAGGTTGACCCAAATCCAACAGCAGCGGTTGAAAAATTTCTCTAAGCTTTATCAAATGGCCCCTACAGGATTCAGCTTAAAATTAAAAGCTCCCCTCACCAGAGGGAATATATGTGACTTTAATAACTGAAATGTGTTTTTACTTTCTATTACCAAGGTCAAAGGCTTCTAAACAAACCAAATTTATCAATTATTTAGAGCTTATTTCTTCTGAAGTGGTATTTCTGAGATATTATTTGGTGGATAAATTCAATGTTCTAGGGCCAACAGCAGCATTTTATTCATAACAAATTTCCACTAAACTGAATTTGCTGGGGCAACTTAATTTCCACTGCCGTGTTTGCACTGTAGAAATATCAACTGAACTGTTATAGTGCCTAACTAGTGGGCTTTTCAAAGAGAAAAAAAATCAGTATAAGCATGCTTGTTCAGCACCATTCCCCCTGTTTTCTGTTTATTGCTTAAGAAATAAACTGGCTCCTCTATCTACTGGGATTTGAATTTTCTTTTCTTTTCTTTTCTTTTTTGTTAGTTCCTAGAATATTCTTCAAATTCACAGAGACACCTTTAAAATTAAAAATAATATTTTAAACTACATTGTCATCTTAGCAGCTGAAGAAAACCCGACTGTTGTCAAGATTTTGATTAAAGAGATGATTTTAAATGAAGGAGACACAGGTTGGCATGCCCACACATGTGTGCCAAGAAACATGGAGTATGTGCCTGTGTCCTGGGAGAAGATCAGGGTCTGGTCTCCAGGATTCTTCTGGAATCTTGCTGGACCCCTTGGTTTAGGGCTCTGTGCTAGAAGATTCAATAACAGTTTATAGAGCAACTGCTCTTGATTCTTAACACAGTGCATAGCCCATGTAAATATTATGTGTATTATATACTAACTAAACATATATTGGGTTTCTGCCTAAAGTCTGCCATTTGGTGTATGCAGAAAACATTATAGAACAGTTCATAAATTCATTTGAAGCTGTGTTAAATGAAAGCAGCCATCCAGAAGCTGAAATTTTTTCATCTTTAAAATAGCAGCCTTCCCAGCTCTAAAGCGGTGGGTTTATTTATTCTGGTGAATGCCACGCACCAAAGTAATCAAGGACCTAGGTGGCATATTCTGTTTAAACGAAAGCAAATTTCATTAAGGCAAAAGCCTGAGTGATAGTTTTCTTATCAATATGGGCTTTTCTTTTATTGTGATTATTATTATTGTTATTTTTGTAAATTCAGAAAGCTGAAAAAAAAAAGAAAGCTTTTTCCCTCTCTGACTCTCTGATACCTATAAGCTTGTTCGAGATGGAAATAACAGCAATTAGGTTTTCCAGACGTCGGCTGATAAAGACAAATGAAAACGAAGGAGGAAAAAGGAACGTGGCGAGCACAGGCGAGCCGTTCACCTCTCGGGGGTCGGCCGGCTGGGGGTTGTCAGAACTAGACAACCTTTACCTCTGAATGGCTGGCTGACAGCCAAGGAGAACCAGCAAAGCTCCCAAGGGATACAAGGGTTCCACTGCACCATTGTGGGCTCAGGTCAAACTCCTGAGGGGGGATAGGCTTTTTCCATCAGGACTGGCCCCCACGTGAGGACTGAGGAGTAACTAAAGGGTTCTTACCTCTCACTTGTGTGCCTCGCTCCGGGGATGGGTCCATGGTAGGGTTGGTTGAATATAACTCCAAATATAACACTGAGATTTTCACTCGTTCACTGCGGCAACAGTTTCAGCCCTGCAGAAACAGATGACTTTAGTGTTCTATGCCGCTGCTGCCATTTTCATCGTCACACCGAAGTGCTTACTTAAGTGCCTTTGATTGTAAGCAAAGCTTGGAAACGAACACTGCACAAAAAAAGAAATTGGGTTGTCCTGCCAATAATCTTTGGGGGGATACATGGGGGTGGGGATATCTTTATCAAATCAATTAAAGAACTTTTTTTTCTTTTTGCCCCATGAAGGCAAGGATTTCTGTCTGTTTTGTTTGCTGACATATCTTTAGCCCTCAGAAAGCTGGCTGGCACGTAGTATATGCTCGATAAAGATCTATTGACTGAAGGGGCCCATCATTGTTTGAACAGTGATTTTAAACTTAAAATGAGCAGCGCTCTTCCCAAGCATTCACCATTGGTTGGAATGGCTTCTGGTTTAATGAAGTTGAGGCTTTACTCCTTGCCCATAAGAAACTTGACCCGGGTCAGGCAGATCCTGTTTTGACCCTTTGATTCTGCCTATGTGAAATATTCTCTTCAGAGCAGCAGGTGCCATCAGTTGCTCAAGCATCAGGTGAATATTTAATCAATTCTCCCATTGGTTGCTAGCTTTTTAGGAAGGGGGGTTTGCAGCTGCTCAGCTGATTTAGAACCCCATGGTGGCTCTTCCTTACAAAACTCTAGCAACTGGGTCTGTAAAAATAGTCACTACAGCTCAGAGATGCCAGAATTTTTACTTCTTTCACCAACGCTCTTCCTATACATTATTTGGTGGGCTTAGCTAGAATAAAATTCTTCCTGAAGA
Source organism: Nycticebus coucang (assembly GCF_027406575.1). Taxonomy (NCBI): domain Eukaryota; kingdom Metazoa; phylum Chordata; class Mammalia; order Primates; family Lorisidae; genus Nycticebus; species Nycticebus coucang. The sequence goes on along the minus strand of NC_069783.1, from coordinate 99,131,583 downwards.
CCGTAGATTTCAGGGCTCCAAGTATATACTTTGTGAGTAAGGAACACACCCTTCTAACCTCTGAAGGACTGTCTGGGGCCTGGGTCTTGATGCTGTTAAAATATCACATGACACTGGCTCCTTTCTTTCCCCAGTCTGAGAATTTTCAGTGCCTACAGTATTGAGATGTTTGACTTTGGGGATGTGAATACAGACCAGGGATGTAATGATTTTCATCCTAAACTGCTCTTGTATCCCTGGTTGATGATCATGTGCAGGGTATGAGTCATATGGGCACTTTGGAAATCTCAGTAGGAGGGCAAGAGGGCTGATCAAAGGAGAAGATCATCACAGGCAAGGACAAGTGGGGCCTGAGAATCCCCCTTGGTTCCAGAACCTATCAAGAAGGCTCTCTGTGGAGTGTGTGATTCCAGGAGGCAGCAGGAGGGGGCAGTGTGGCTGTCAGGCAGGTTTCTGGCCAGGCCCTTCCCAAGCCCACTAAGTCTGTCTTGGCTGAGGAGCTGGCAGGGACAGAGCAGGGGGCAGTGGAGTCTGAGGAGTCTTGGGCACTGTCACCTGTCCAGGCAGTGACAGATAGGCTGCTTCCATACTCTACCCATTCTTCTTTAGAATCCCAGCCAGCCTCGGTAGGAAGCACAGACCAAAGTTGAACCTGACACCGGGAGGTTTTCCTAAGTTCTTGTCTGGCTAGTCAATTAGTTCTTTTTAGTCTCGATTTTGGATAAGGACAGAATGGAGCCCATAAGGACTTGGCTAAACTTTGCCATTTGCCAAGCCAGAAAAAAAAAAAAATGAAACTATGTACAAATCGAATTTTTAAAAGACATTTGACTTTAATAGGACATGATGTTATGCAAAGACAAAATTGAGATGTCAGCTTTTGGAATTATGCTAATTATTTTTATTATTACTGTTAATATAATTTTCCACTTACAGAATCAGTTTTCCTAAGTACAGGGAAAAAGTCAATAAGATGTGGCCAATTGGCTTTAAAAATCATTTTTGGTTGTCTAATCAATAAGTAATTAGCCAATTAGTAGACATGTGTCCCATAATGAATAGCATATAACACATACTCTCCTTTCTCTCTCTTTCTCTCTCTCTCTCTACACACACACTCACACATACACACACACACACACACCCACCCCTACTGACCATACAGATATATTGTCACACCAGATACATAAAGAGGTTCACAGAAACACACAGAACCAGTCAGTCAGAAGGCACTGACAGTGTTGCCTCTGTCCATGGGAATCCTTACTCTCTATTTTTGCCTTTACATCCAGTTTATGAGTCTAATTTTCCATATTTATAGCATAGGAAGAAGCTACCTTTAGTGTAAGTTTATGCCTAATTCCAACAGGCTTATAAGATTTGCTTAGTGAATTTTTCAGTGTATTTGGATGCGAGTTTCTATTGACAAATATTTTACCCAGTTGTCATGATTATTTTAACATGGAGAAAAATAGATACTAGATTAATCCAAGCATTTTTAGAGACAAGCCAATAACTTCTAGAGAGATGTGCTGACTGTATTCACAAAGACAGCACTAGTAAGCCATTCCATGTTCTAAGCCTTAGATGGTAGGAACAATCAGTACTTGCCTTTCAAAGCAAATGTCAGCCAAGAGTCCCTGCACCTCTCTTCAGTCTATACACACTTAAAAAATGGTACAAGTTCTAAGGAAATGCAACTTTTGTTATTGCTAATCCTTTCAGGGCATATAAGTTTTATCTAAAAAGTCCCAAACACACATGTATACATAAACAGAATCCCCAAATACTCCAATTTGGATAACCCTAGAGTGGGGTGGGGCGGCTTCATAGAAGCCCACAACCTGTACATCCATGCATGGCAGTCCTGAGAGTCTGCCTCATTTAGGTCACTCAGAAGGAGTGAATTTGTTTAGACTTTTTTTTTTTGGAAAACATCATATTATAAGATTATCATGGTCATGGTTACTGTGGTCCTAAGGACCCCAGGTACTCCATACACACTTCAGCTGCCAATCTCCAAATATCCCAGCTTGTGGTTCTATTTGTTGGTCTTACTTCAGAATGCTATTATCTCAGTGGGCAAGGCCACTGTAAGTTGAAATTCGGATCCCAGGATTTGCTTCTCTCTGGTGCCCTGTTCACTCTTCCCTCCTGACTGCAGAGAGGCATTCAGACTGCTGGTCTACCTTGCCCTCCAATGATCCCGCTCTCCATCATGCTGGCCCTGGCTCAGTCTCCATCTCCATGTGACTGGTGCAGTGCCAGGCAGGGAAGCCCTGGCTTCTCTTTTCTTGGTTGTGCCCAGACACTGTCATCTATTTTACCTGTTGCTCTGCTTAAAGAAAGGTTAGATGGACAGATTGTTTTTTTTGGTCCTTTCCCTCAGACTCACAGGGGCTGGAGGTAGTGGGAGGGATTACTATCATTTTATTTGCTCCTGTCCCCGCAGCATTTCTGCCAGTCAGGGACTTATATGTTAGAGGAATCCCTATGTCTTGGGCAGGATTCAGACTTTTTTAGGGATCTTGGCCTGGAACTGCCATTATAGCCTTTATCGGATTCCTTTCACCTAGTGGTCCTGCAGGGTGGTAGCAGCCCCATTTGACAGGTGGGAAAACTGAGGTTTAAGACTTGCTAAAGATCTTCTAATGGGAAAATACAAAATAGAAAAGTAAGCAAAACCAAAAATATAATTTCAGTATGTGTTGGTCTTACAAAGACCATGAAGCAGGCAGGGGTAGAGTTAGTGATGGGGCAGGGCTGTTTAGTTCAGATTGTTGGGGAGGCTTGGAGCACAAAAAAGAGAATTCTCTCTCCTCCTCTATTGGCTCCTATGTTGGGGTCACATTGGATTGATTTAACTCTTAGCAGAGTGATTCAATCAAGGAATATTTCTAAGGAATTTGATCTACCCACTCCAGAAGCTATGCTTGCATTTATGGAAACTTTCTCACCCCGGGTACATTTATATTAAGGATAATTAAGGCTGTGTTTACATGGGCTAAATAAAAAAGAACCATATCATTTACCCAAGACGTCGTTTTCCAAGCTATTATAGCTTGATGTCAAAGCCGGATGGAGATCGTAAGAGGAGCATGTAGAGACTCCAGCACTTACAGCTTATGGAACTGCTCAGTGATGGAATGATTCCAAGAACTGTTTTGACATACTTTGCACATTTGCACACACTGTTGCTAGCCCATTTGGTGCCTTTGTGCAAATTAGGAAAGCATATTCCTTACTCCAGTGCTGACCCAGGCCCAGGCCCCATCACGGGGCTGAGTGAGCCACAAGTGGGCTGCATTTCAGGTGTCCTTGAGCAGGGCATGGAGTCCACAACTCGGAGACAATCCATGACCTTTCTGGCAATAACAATAATTCCCTATCTTCCTCTAGCACATCAAAGCAACGGCACAAAAGCCATCTCATTAATGACCAGGGCAATCATGAGTGATGAATGGAGCAAGATCCTTATCTTCATTTTACAGTTATGGGAGCAGGGCAGAGAGAAATTAAGTGACTGCCCCAAAGCCACACCAATCCTAAGTGACTCTGACGAGAACTAGAGGTTTCCTGACCCTTGGCCTCATCCTTTCTAAGTCATTGAGCACTGTCCAGGCCAGAGATATCCATCCCTTCATTCAGTCAGTCATGTCATTCAAAATCACAAGTTGCTGAGGGGAGGGGCTCCGTTTCCTTCATCTGTGTGTTTGGCAAACCTATCATAGCATTTGACATTTACGAAGCAGGCGACGGATGTTTGTTACATGAACGGCACAAATCATTGGTTGCTCTGCTTGTGTCATTACACAAACATGTGCTGGTCATACACGTGGCCACAAACGATGACTGTCATCTCCACCTTTTTCTCCTGCCAAAGCTATAGGCGTGGTCAGCATCACACAGGTCCATTTGTTTGGCTGCAAGAGCCAGTTTCTGGCTGAATTAGTCAAAGCTCTGTGGGAAAGGGAAGAATGCAGGTGAAAACCCAGCTTACTAAAGAGACAGATGCAGGTCTGAGAGGCTGCTTTGGAAAGTAATGAATTACGCTTTCTGCCGCCTTCAGACAAACTGATGTTATTGAAGGAATGAAACTACAGAGGCAGGTATCTGAGAACTTGGGCTCCTTTTACAGAAGATATACGATCACTTCCCCCTGCTTATTGCCCGATAGTTTACCTATCATATCTGTCAGGTCTTTCAGAAAACAGAAAAATAACCTTGGAGGGCTCAGAATAAACCAGCTCAGATCCCTCCCTCTGCCATTGGTTGGGTTATTAATAACATTTAGTTGGACTCTTTGGCATCTCAAAGAGGAGAAGGCTTGGCTTCCCCGAGTGTCCTCAGCAATGCGCGTTCTCCTTTGAAGATGCTCGCAAGGTCACGGGTGAAGTGTCAGAATTCATTAGCCAAATGGATACAGTCAATCCTTCTAATAAGGCAGAGCCTTTTGCAAATAACTAGCAGTCAAAATAATGAAAAATGCACCCAAGTTCATTTTTCCATAGGTCTAAAAACATGGGGAACCATTGAGTTACTCTTATGCAGCTCATAATAATGTCATAATTGAACGATCTATAAATGGCATTATGCAAAGGAACATGGAACAAATGCAGCTGAAAGCTCTTCTATTGGAATCTTTTCTTTCTTACAATTAAATGTCATTATGAGGGATTCTACTCTATTTTATACATAATCAGGACTTGTAAAGTCTCAATATAAACAACATTTTTATTTGATCAGAGTTCATTATGAGAAGCACTACTGTATAGAAAAATGTCTGAAATTATACTGTGGACTAGAAGTCAGAATTTGCTAAATGGAAGGGGGAAAAATGGCTGCCTTGCCAAGCATGCATACCTTTGCAATCTGGTGCATTTCCTTATGTGGCCTTGCTTGGGCTTATAAACCACTGAAATCAATTTCTTTTAAAAACACGTTTTTCAGAAACTTATTACGCACTTTAGAGATATATTATATACCTTCAGCAGCAAAAGAAGAAAAATTACAGGTGGAAAAGCAGCCCATTTTTCTAGCAGCTGAAAATGATGCTGTGTACTAGTCACAGGGGAACAGTAAAAATTACACTCCGACAGCAACAGGGCAGAAGCCCACAAAGGCACAGCCGAGCGAGTGGCACGGCCAGGGAGTGCGCTAATAAATCAAGATAATTCTCTGCCTGCCTTGAACTTAGACCTGGCTACAATTCACTGGTACAGCCAGGAAAAAAAAAAAAAAAAGTCTGTTAGTGGAATTCAGCTTTACGGGGGGACGTGATTAGTCACTGGGCAGATTGAGCCTCGATTGCATCTAAATGGTCCACTTTATGAACCATTTATCTTCTGCTCAGACCATTTTCATTACACCAAAAACTGATGCTGAGCCACCAGCTGTAAGATACAGCCTGGTGAAAATTAATAACCTTTTTTTTTCCCCTTCTGCAGGACTCCTGCATATGTGAGCAGGAGCATTTATCCCTGTTTTGTTGCTATTTGCATCCCAGCATCCTGGCAGTCTTTCAATTTTCTCAAGTCTCTTAGCCTTTGCCCCCTGTTTCGCTTTTGCAACACAAACAATCCATCCTGTGCATTTAAAATTCTCTTAGCGCCCTGACATCACGATATAGCCTTAGAGCAGGGAGCAGTTTACACAGAAAGGGCTCTTATTAATTCCTCTGTCCTGCCTTCCTGCTAAAATATAGGGATCTTGAGATTACTGCTGGGTCCCTTAAAGACCATTTAGAGCTGTGCAATTTAAAAAAGGAGACCTTTATTAATACCTGCTTAGGCTACTGACTGTGGGGAGGGCAAAGGAGGTCTGGCTGTGATGGAAGATAGTCTCTTAGTGAAGCAGAGTCATGTGACCGATAATTCAAGACAGCCTATTGAGCCTTGCATAGCCACTGAGATATATGCTGATATGATTACAATAACGTACAATGAAATTATGGAGTATTAATGGTGCTTAACCACTGTCAGGCATTAAGCAGAATTAACATGAGTCTTTTTCTGGGCAGACATAGTTTTGATAGGGCTGATTAAGAATTTGGCTGTCTAAGGAAACTCATTATAGTATTAATTAGGATACAATGAGCCCAAACTGTGTTGTTTTGGCATATTTCTGCATGGGGCCACATGTTTGGTGAGAAGCTTGGAGCTCATCGCATCAGCCCTGGAGTTGTTGGATGCCATGCAACTTTTGTTTTCTTGAACAGATTTTGCAGAAGATGGTAGTCTTCTATCTTTCTCTTTCCTCTTTTGAGGCCTGCTGAAATTATTTTGATAGCTAGTTTTCTTTATTCATAATGAAGGCCAGTCTGTCATGAGAACTTCTGATAAGTTTGTATAGAGAAATATTTTATGTCTGCAGGAGGATTTTTTGAAAATCTTTAAAAAGGATTTTTTTTTTTTGAGTATTGCAAAGTTGAGGCAGTAGACAGAATAGCCGTCTCAGTTAAGTATAGCATTTGTGACTATATTATGCTTTGCAAATTTTTTTTCTTTAATAGGTAACATGCGATGGAGCAATTAGGGAGAAATCTCAATATTTTCTCAATTTCTAAATATTCCTTTTCCAGCATAGACTATATTCAGTAAGGAATGAGATTTGTGATCTCTTCAGATCTCTTTCTATTAAACTGTTTGCTCACCAAGGTGATTTCAGGAAATGCTTCTTAAGAGAGATTCCTTGGTGATGGGAACTTGAGGTCACAGGAGTCAGGGAGATGGACAGCAGCAGTTGTGGGGCGGCACAGGTGTGTGGAGATCGCCCTGCAGCCAGGACCACGGCGTGACTGTCTGCTCCACTCCAAAGAGTCTACACTCCCACGCTCGTCTGCCCTGTCGTAATGAGCCTGGCTGATCTGCATCAATTGCTGTGATGGCCAAATGGAACTGATAGGCTGTGTCCATTCATTTTGTCTAGACGTGGCTTCAATTGGCCAGCTGGGTGTGCAGGGCTGGTCCGCCTGACAGCTGCTAACTGTCAATGGGCCATATGTAGCCATGGAAAGTCACAGGCTTTGGAAGGCTCAAGGGCACGGACCAAACTCCTTGGGGAGAGAGGTTTTCCACAAGGACGGCTGGGGACTCTGATGAACCCACTCTCAGCAGGCTTCTTTTTCAAAAACTTCTGACCAAAAAGGCAGTGCTAACCACAATTAAACACCTTCGTGGCCACATGGCCATTGTCAAAACCCTGTTCAATATTAATGTCTCAAAGTGAAGGCGACTCCAGGAGACTGGACGCATAATCATAACGCACAGTGCCACTCGCCACAGATGATTTTCCTCACGTGTCTGCATCTCCCTTTAAGTTTAGTAGTTGAAAAAGTGAAAGACAACTTGTTGGCCTCTTAAAAATAATAAGTGTGCTGAGGTTGTCTGCAGTGAGAGAATACGAATAGTAAGAAAATAAGAAATAATTAAAGCATTAAATTTAGGGATGTGAAGTGTGCATTAGCATTGCTTTCACTTTTTTGTGCTAATATTTTTCTTTTGATAAAGTTGATGAAACACGAGAAGCACTTCCAAAGAATGTCTCTGCTTTGTCTTCAAAAATATGGCAATTGAGGGATTGCCTGACGGCAGAAATTTTTATGACACGTTTATATTTATATTAAAATAGTGCACAGTCATGATGTAGAACTTATAAATCTACTTAGGGCGACCTTAGAGGGGCCAGAAAACAGTACTTTATCTGGCGATGATTTTCTTGCCTCCCATGGCCAATAGATTTCTACCTGTGCCAGGAGCAGTTACATGGTGGTCATTTTGGTAGCAGAAGCTCAGTGAATACAGTTTAACAAAAAGATAAGGACTAAGGCAGATACAGTATAAGCAAATTAAAAATAATGACACAGAATGCATAGATAACGAATGCATTATCAGAGATGGTCGGGGCAGGACCCCTCTTTACAGATATTTGTGTATGGGGACTCCCTCTGTCCTTCCATCTATGGCTCCAGGAGAGTCCAGCTGCTTCAATCAGCAAGAACTGGACTGCTCTCAACCTCATGGAAGGTGATCAGATGCCTCCTGGAGGCGTGGCTGGCTTGCCATAGGAGCTGCAAAAAAACACACAGTTCTTTGCTGGTAAACTGCTGGGGGAGGCTAAGGGCACTAAAGGGGTGAAGTAGGAGGAGTTTCCTTCTTTTGCTTCTGGAAAGGTGTCATTTTGTCTCCTCCACACAAGCCATAGGACAAGGGCCCCAAACCAGCTAAAAAGCTGCTTTGCATATCTGTCAGTTTGAGAATGAGATCATTACAATCATTTTTGGGAACTGTGTGTACATTAGTGGTGGCTCTCTGAGATATGAGTCCAAGGGAGCTTTCCTATGGCAGAGACAGCTCAGTAGCGCTGTAGGCAAATGCTACCCTGGTCGAGTTTGCTGAGCTCTTGCTGAGTTTGAGACAGAGCAGTGTGCTGGAGGAACAGAGAGCAGATACCAAAGCTGGTCATCATTTCCAAAGTGATCAGTCCAGTAGGGGGAGAGACTCCTACGTCACTAATCACTGTGCAAGGTGGAAAATCCCATAAGAGCCTTAAGTCAAGGAGCTGGGCAAAGAATACCCAGCAGACTGTAGCTCAGGCCATGGGAGCAGGATGGGCTTCCAGGAGGTCATGGGTGTTTGGAGGGAGAATCTGCTAGAACTACTGAGGAGGAAAGGCTGCAGCCCAGGGCCACAGGCCAGAGCCCCAGTGAGGATATAGGCTTGGTGCTAGGGCATGGTCCCCTCCACTAGAGCTCAGAGTTCTGGGTTGGGGAGGGATACGAGGCTTGTAGACCCGGTTCACTAGGAGCCATGATACATTTTTAGAAGTTGGAGGGACATCAACAGATTAGTTTGTTAAAAAGGCCCAGGGAACCACAAGGGTGGAGGAGGCAGTGTGCAGGAGAATAACAGTTGTGTTTTTGAACTCCTTATTGCTGCAAGAACCTTAACATTAGTCTCACATAAAAACTTTGTCCTTCATAAAGCACACATCAGTTTGGCCCTCTGCATTCCTTCCCTTCACTGTCCTCTTGCCCTGTCCTCTGAGGACCCCAGCCCCTGCTCATAGCCTCCTTCTCCTTCTGGCTTTAACAGTTGGGCTATTCAAATCCTTCCATCAACCCAGTCCAACTCCCTCAGACTTCCACCTTCCTGGATTCAGCACTGACTCTCATGGACATTTGCAACAGGCTCTGCCTCTGAAGTCTTCCCCTCCAGGCCTGTTTTGGAGCCCCTGTCTTCTCTAGCTCTCCCTCCCCCAACCCCAGAATTACACCTGCTCTTTAAACTCTTCCTTTTTCTCTCCACTCACTACTGTACATGGTTTCATTTCCTTCCCAGTGTGGCCAGGACAGCCCTTGGCTCTCTCACTCCCTCAGTCCCCACCTCTCAGGCCATCTCTGAACACTGCCTTAACAAAGGGATTGCTTTTTCTGCTTCTGCCAGAACTTCTGCAGAAACTGACACATTTGGATCACTTTTGGCATCTCCGATCCATGCTTTTCCCGTTTCTCCCAAGGATGAACCTTAACTGCTTTGTTTTGGGAAAGTTTGTTTTTCTCCTAGTCCATGGAGAGAATGGAAGCTCAATGCACACAATGCATCAAGGCTTCCTTGATCACGACCTTCGTTATGGAGAAAGTACCTCTGCCCTCACCCATCCTTTTCTTCCTTTATGTCTTCTCCTTGGATTTAAGAAGAAACCCTCAGAAGTGCTCTAGTCCCTGGCCCATCAGGTTCTTATGGGGATCAGCCACGATTCTCTTCTCTCTCAACTCCATGCTCACATGTCCTTGCTGTCAACTCTGCTCTATAATTTCACAATCTTATTCTCGACTCTAGGTCCTTCCAGCCCTCAAGTGGCTCCTTCTTGTTCTTCTGGGTTCTTGTTCTTCTTTCTCTTACTTTGGCTTCACTTTCTATGCTGGATGATTTGCATGTTCTGGTCTTCATCTGCAATTCTCTTCTTTGCCTCACTCTTCCTGAGTAATCTCACTTACACTCGGAACCTCATTTACCATCTTAATAGAAATCATTCTTAAATCTTAACAACGTAAATCGTAAGCCTCAGATATTAAATATGCCTGTAATTCTCAGAACTGTAATTGGAGTTCCATGAGGTGCGCTGTGGCCCAGCCCCAGATAATCTGGTCTCCGAGGTTTGAGGTGGTTGTAGGAAGAGAGATTCAGGCTCATGCATTTTTTTAAAAAGCTCCTTAGATAACAATGTCTGTAAAGACCTGAGAAATATTGAACTATCAGGTGAAGAGCACCTTTTAGATATCTCATGTGCTTCTAAAACTTAACACGTCCCTTCCTTTAAGCATGATACTGTAGTATTTTCTATCTTATTATGTTTTTTTTTTTAATGTTCCATTGGGTCACCACCTCTAGTTTAGAAATGTGTAGTCATCTTAGGCTTCTTCTTAGTCAACCTTATGTCTGTTGATTTTAATTCTTAAATATCTCTTTTGCCCCTATTGCTCCATCCCCAATATCACCCACTCAGTACCCCCTTCTTTGTGTAGATCACCACAATAGACTCCACTTTGGGGCTACCTCCAGCTTGCTTTCCCACCCATTCTCCATGCCATTGGCGAGAGAACTCTCCAACTCCTGTCTGAGCCCATGACACTCTGCCAGAGCTTTCAGTGTGTCCCCACGATTTACAGAATGGCAGTGGCAGGGTACTTACAGACATCTGTGATTTCACCCCAGCCAACCTCTCTGGTCATGTCTTTTGCTTCCCCAGTGCAGGATATCAAGATGCGAGGGCCTTGGTTAGGTAGAATCACGAGTTATGGGTGGGAAGGGGCCTTCTGTTGTGTATATGATCTGTTGAGAAACATGTATGAATTAGTAATTTATTTTTTAGGAAGAGTTAAAGTGTTCCTGACATCAAAATGTTAGATACTCATGCCTATGAAATAGTGGGTCAACAGATGAAAAACAAAAAAAGAAGCATGAATACATAAATATGTAATGGCAATATTTCTGTTGAAAATGCAAATGTCGAGTGGATGAATTAATAATGGAGGGCATTAGTGAAAGAGGGGAGTCCAGTTAGGAGCCATTTAATAGGCTAAGAGAGAAAGAATGAGGACTTGAAATTTACTTGTGTCAATAAAGTGACACTAAATGAAAGTGGGCATAAATTAGGATTGGAAAATTTCTTGTGGATCAGTCTGGACATGGCTCCAGATCTTTGAATTGTTTTAACTTATTTTTGCATTTTTTTTTGGATGTTGGACTTGATGGGGTGTTGCTGTGGACTTTTTATTACTATGTTCTACATTGTGATGGGATCAGCTAGAAGATTTCTGCCCTTTGTAGGGAGCATTCTTCCCAGTCCAGGCAGGGTCAGACTGGCCTGTCCAGCGGAGCCTGGCACCTGCAGAGGTCAAAGTTAAGGTTGTGGGAGGCAATGGTGCTGAAGAAAGAAAGAACAAATTTTATTCGTTTTAAAAATGTAAGCATCGTGTCAGAAAAAGCATAGATTATACATCAGGCTATAGTTCTAAAGATACAATTGTCTGTATTAGGAGTTAAAAATTAGTTAAGTTAAAAATTAAATGAGAAATAAAATGAAAGAAGACACATGTACACACCCACAAAAAGGTAGGTAGGAATACACTTAGGACAACTAGCTGGGAAGAGCAATTTTGGTTTCTTTAAAAGCCTTAGCCATTTCTGACATTCCTTGTGACCAGGGGCCATTTTTCTTTTTCTTTCTTTTTTTAAATTAAATCATAGCTGTGTACATTAATGCAATCATGGGGTACAATGTACTGGTTTTATATACCATTTGAAATATTTTCATCAAACTGGTTAACATAGCTTTCACCTCATTTTCTTAGTTATTGTGTTAAGACATTTGCAGTCTACATCTAGTAAATTTAACATGTACCCTTGTAAAAGGGACCATTTTTCATTCATTCTTGCATCCTTAGCACCCATCTGGTATTTGGCATCCTGCACGCACTCTGTAAATGTTTTATGAAGCTTGTAAAATAATTGAGAAATTAAGAAACATAAAAGATTCACAAACTGATACATTATTTAACCTGTAGGTAATTTTAAGCTCAGTCTGACACAAGGTCTGTATTATTCCCAAAATTTAGTTGGATAATTTTAAATTTTAAAGTTTATCCACTAATCTGAGGAAAATGAAAATATTTGCAGCGATGCACATCTCACACATTAATGTGCTAAGCAGGTGTTGGATGCTGGGAGGAGGTAAAGCAAATCAGCAGAGCAGTGAAGGCCCCAGGTGCCCCTCAGAAGCTCAGCCTTTAAGACACCCAGGAGGACAGAGGGTGTGTAAAAGTTAAGACCCTCCCGGAATCCAAAGCACAGTGTGTGGGAGGTAGTTTAACAAAGGAGCGTAACATGAAGTTTGCATCTTATATGGTGTGCTTCTCTGTAAGGTTTACAACTGAAACAGTCTTCCCTTGGAGATCACACCAGCATTTATTTCAAATCAATGTTGAAAATGAAATGGTAATCTTCAAGGGGGGGGGTGCCCTCCATAGCCATCACTTCTTATTGGAAATCTTTCTTTTATGTTTCTGCTTAGTACTCAATCCAGGGTTTGAAATTAATTAAAAGATATCCTTTCTCTAATCTTTAGATAATTAGCTTCAAAGATTTTCTTCAAAATGTTGTAATAACTTTATCTTTCATGTGTAAATTCAGAACTGTTCCTATCTGGACAATAAGAATTCAGGAGTAGCTAGTAATCGAGGGAAAGGAGTGTTTTGTCAGTTATTTGAGTGGTTGGGTTTCAGTTGTGGGAAAATCAGCATTTACTATGAAGCATTTTTAGACTCTTCATACAAGACTAAAAGAAGGGTAAAGTGTTCCGTGTAGACTCCTAAAAACGTAGAAGTGGGAAGATACAATATAAGTTCCAGTTGCTCATAACATGGAATGGAAAACCCCATTCCAGATAAGATGTAAATGTCTTTAATCATAGAAACTATTAATATCAAATGAAAGCTTTCTAATCATCTCTCCTCTATCTTTAGGAAGACAGAATAAGAAAAATTATTTACAATTACAACAAGAAAGATTTCACTTAGTTTAAGTTCACTTACAATTACTTACAATTACAACAAGAAAGATTTCACTTAGTTTAAGTTCAGCCTTCGCAATGCATTTTATTTCCCCCACCTTGGAAAAACACTAAATATGGCTGAAAATTCTTTGACATTCTTCCCCTTGAGAAGCAGAGTCTAATTCCCTTCCCTTTGAAATACTGCTGGCCTGAATTACAAGTAGAATGCAGTAGAAGTGATGTTTTAGAACTTCCAAGTCCATCGGAAGCTAGGGTCTCTGAGGACAATCATTTTTGGAGGCTGATTTTCCAAAAGTCTGGTTCTCCTGACAGCACTGGCTGTGGGGAAGCCCAGGCTAGCCGTGGCGAGAGATTCAAGAGGGAGATTTCAGACTGAGAAAAGGAGCCTTCAGAGGGTCCTGCCTCAGCAGATTCTATTGGCAAATGAATGGAGGACTGCAAACTGAGAACCACCTCGAGGAGCTTGTCAGAGCTGGGGGAGATAACAGCTAATTGATGGTTCATGCCACCAAATTTTGTGGTGATTAGTTATGCAGTGATAGATAACTGGAATAACAGGTGCTTTTAACACTTGGAAAAAATTGTCTTGGGAGGGAAATTGTGAAATATCATTACCTGGAGATTATGAATGTGAGGACAATTATCCTACACTTGAGCAGCTAAGGAACAATTTTTCTTATCTAAGGTCATTAGGATAAAATGCTAATGACCTAAGGGGATGGCCAGTTCTCCGTTCTGGCTCTTCCGCATTCTTTTTCTCTAGCCAACTGAGTTTCTACACTCAACCTTCAGGTTATTAATTTGTTATGTTTATTTTCATTTCCATGGAAATTATTTTTGAGAAAAGTATCCTGTAGGTATATTCACATTAAGTCGAAGGATTGCTTAGATTTACTGTTCTGATCACTATTGGTCTGTTGTTTTGTTCAGAACATATTTATTTATCTGTGTTCTGCATGCTCATTACTATGTGAATTACTGTGGGAACACAGCAATAGTCAGGCCAGTCAGGGTTTCTGCCAGACTTCTAGGGAGTCGTTGTCTATAAGGGATAGAGCTAATTAAATAAGCAAATGGATTTTGCCCAGATCAAAGTCTAAAGCCAAAGGTTTGATTCTTCCACCTCAGCCAGCCTCCCTGCCAGGGGCTCTAGAAATTCATCAAAGTCTGTTTACCAGGAACTGTGAACCAAGCACCATGATGGATCCAGAACAAAAAGAGTTCGTGACCTAATAGGAGAGAAAGAGAGAAAGAAGTGAGTGGCTATGATACAGGGAAATAAATACTATGGTGAAAATCAGATGAAAATGGTAACATAACGGATCAGATGTAACAACTATAAGCCATTAAAGTGACATTTGCACATGAGGATTTGATAGGTAACAAAGTAGGTGTTCCAAGTCAAGGGGAGAAGGAAGGCTTTTTATAAAAGATGCTGGGGGCAAATAGATACCTTTGGCAGAAAAATCACATTGGAGTCTCAATGCATTATCAATAAACAAATTCTAGAGGGATTAAAGAGAGAAATACACACAGACAGCCATAAAAAGGTAGGAAATAATTATGATGAACACCTGCCTGGGCTTTAAATGGAGAAGAGCTTAAAAGCACAAGAAGCTTCTCTAAGATAGATATTAATAAATTTTACTACATAAAGATGGAATAAGGTGAAAGAAGGTAGCTTGCATCATGTAATGGGATATTATGCAACTCTTTGGAAGAGATGTTTTGGTAAATTCTTAATGCAATGAAAATGACTCTGATGGGGTATTTAACAAAAAATAGCAGTATTACATAATAGTGCCTGCAATGTGATCTAAGTAGTTATAGAAAAAGATGACAAAAAGCTAAACTTTTTCTACTGATTGGTGAAGGTATAAACGATTTTTATTTTATATATTCTTGGTATATTAGCATATGATGCATTTTCAAAAATTTTCAAATGGCTTTGTATTGCTTTAATCATTAGAAAAATGCAAAATAAAAATATATTCACTAACAATTGTGAGGGATGGTAAAAATGCTTAGTGTAATAATTATCAACATGTATTTACTTCCTCTATGAGTGAAGCATTGTTCCAAGTGGTTAGGGTATTTCCATGAACAAAATAGAGACCCCAGACACCTCCTGCCAAGGTGAGGTTTACCTTTTAGCAGTGGGAGACAGAAAATTAACAGGAAACATGTCAAATGAGGGACTTATACAGCATGCTCGAGGATGATAAGAGTGCTATGGTGAAAAGAAAAACAGGCTAAGAGGAATCAAAAATCAAATAAAGCAGAGGGGCAAATGGGGAAAGGAAGGAGGCAGGTTGAGGTGTGAAATCATGTGGCCACAATAGGACTTACAGGGAAATTGACAGGTGAGCACAACTTTGGCAGTGAGGAAATTAACCTGAGGGAAGGGCTTCTCTGTACTGCAGGATCAAAAGCCCCAGGACAAGGGGTCATCCTGGCAGAAGATCAGGGTGATTGGAGTGAGGAGGGTGCTGCTATAGAATAAGTGATGGAGACCATGACGGGGGCTCAACAGATAGGCAGACGTCCGAGAGCATGGTAAGTACTTTAAATTTTTCTTTCTTTCTTTCTTTTTTTTTTTTTTTTGAGACAGAGTCTCTTCTGTGGCCCCAGCTAGAGAGCAGTGGTGTCATCAGTTATTACAGCTTGCTGCAGCCTCAAACTTCTGGGCTCAAGCAATCCTCCTGCCTCAGCCTCCAAAGTAGCTGGGACAACAGGTAATTTTTCTATTTTTTTTTTTTTTTTTGGTAGAGTTGGGGTCTCTTGCTCAGGTTGGTCTTAAACTCCTGACCTTGAGCAATCCTCCTGATTTGGCTTCTCAGAGTACTGGGATTACAGATATGAAGCACTGTGTCCAGCCAGTACTTTGGCTTTTAGTAGGGGTAAAAATAGGAGCCATGAAAGAGTTTTGAGCAGGCAACTGCCTTCTGTTTTTAAGGGCTTCTAGCGGCCATCGTGGGGCTTTTAGACAGTAGTGGTGGAGGCAGACACCAAGCAGCCGTCTGGGAGGCCTGTGCAAGGAGCTGGGGGAGCGAACCTGGGAGCATGCCAGTGGGGGCAGCTGTGCATGCTAGGAGAAGCTGATCCTGGATACATTTTGAATGCAAAGCTGGCATAATTCCTAACAGGTTGGATATGGGAGTGGGAGAAAGGCAAGAGTCAAGAGTGACCAAGTGTGGAGCAACTGGAAGGATGGCTGCAGGTGAGCACTGACCAGACCAGCCCTGGAGGGACAGCAGAAAGAAGACCAGGGGAAGGAGCGTGCCTGGAGAAGCTCCACACGAGGACATCCCGGAGAAGAAACGGAGGAGCCACCCGGTGTGTGGACTCCTAAGGGAACGTAGCATTCCAAGAGGCCAGGGAAGTGTGTGTGTCAAGGGGCAGCAAGTGAGCACTGTGCTCAGAGTGTGGCTACGTCAAGTAAGAGAAGGGTGGCTTTGCCCATGGATTTGACGCTCTGGAGAACAGTGGATGTTTGTGGAAGTTCTTTTCTGATTGCTGTAGTTTTCTCAGGGAAGTAGGAAACCAGGCCAATAGCTGATGGTGAGGATGAGGAAGTAAGGAATGCCAGCTTCAGGGACTTTGCCCTCCAGTGTTCCAGTCTGCACCAGGAGAAAAGTCACCAAGCAGCTTTTTGCATCTTACTCAGTAGAAGTAACAGGTCTGAGGGGTTGTCATGGTGCTGAATCACCATCCTGTGGAGGGTGAGTGATACCCATACTTGGTTGGCTCGGAAGCTGGAAAGGAAATCAAATGAAAAATTAAGGACCCCAGTCTCTAAGCTGAAACCTGTAATTTTCATGTAAGGGGCTCATCGTCATCCCTTTGTATTAATGTGCACTTGCTCCAACAGGAGTGATAACATCCTCGACTTCATTACCAGGAAACAAGGACGACAGGCCACCAGATGTCTCCTTTATCACTCATCTGACATAGAGGGATGAATGAAATCAACCACTCAGTATAAGCAAAACCACAATTTTCTCATACTTAATAAAAATGATAAGATTTTTATAGCACATTCATTTAAACCAAATTTGCTAATCTGATTTGATAGAAAGGAACTGTGTAAAAAATTAATATAATGGCGCCTCTAATATAATTGAAGACTCTAGGATTTTCACGTCCTGTTAGTGACTTTCATGCTCTTTGTGCGATTTTCTGATGGAATGACTGCCATCTGCAGCACGTGGACAGCGTCCCTGTGTCATACTGTCTGAGGGACTTTACACAGGCAGTTTCATGTCCGTAAACATTGTTTCCCCACATGGTCAAGTGTTTTGTTTTCCCATGTTTAAGAGAAAGTCATGCCACCACAGGCAATGATTTGGGGTTTTCTTCTGCTACAAAGTTGATGCCCACCTCCAAGTTGATAGTGTGTGCAATCCGGGGACCCCATTGTTCTCTCCCAGCCTGGCACGGTGCTCCTACCTCCACCTCTCACGGTCAGACCTGTGAGCTTATGAGCTTGATGGCCAGGGTGGTCACGTGATTTCTAGTTTCAAAAATGTATTGCTTTTGAAAAATAGAGCTTATTTCTCCAAATAGAGGTGAAAGCTCTACGTGGGGGAATTGCATGAGGTTGCTCCATGGGTAGCTCAAGCTTCAAAGCCCTCGCACAGCTCAGGAGGTAACGTGTGTCTGCCATGGCTGGCACAGCTCCTCCCTGCAGGCCCCTGTCTTCTCCTACTGTCCCCATCCATTCATGGCTCCCTGAACTGACCTCCGCTTCCTCAAAGACCTCAGGCTGTCCTACACTCTGGCTTTGCCATGGAGCCCTTGAGGTAGGGGAGCCTCTGTGGGTGCCTTGCCCTCTTCTCTCTTCCCTTCTCTGCCCCTTCCTCTACTTGAACTCCACCCCAGCCCTGGCTGTGGACCTGGGTCCCTCTCCCTGGTATCCCCATGTTACTGTGGCCCCTTGCCACTTGGACTGTACCATAGATGATAGGCTGGCATGTGGTTCTCCCATTCTGGATCATGAGCCCTTGAAGATGGGGTTTATGCCTTCATCCCCAAATTCCTTCTTTAGTTTCAGACACAACAAACATGTGGCAAATAAATGAATATCTAGATGAATGGAGAGGTCACTAGGACTAAATTCCATCAAGATATTCCTTTTTCATTGAAATGCGTCAACCTTCATCTGCACATATCCTCTTAGGAAAATTTCTGTTTTGTACAGTTAAAAATAATAGAAGTTCTTCCATCTGTCATCTATCTATCTATCTATCTATCTATCTATCATCTGTCAATCTGTATCTGAAAGGTCCATTTGGTAATTATAATTATCTTGGCTTTTCTGATTATTACAAAGAAAAAATTCAAAAATATTATAGAAATGACTTCAGTTATATGTCACTGTTCTCTTTTCTCTCTTGTCCTTGCACAAATGGATCATCCTCTAGGAAGCATGTCACTGTTCTCTTTTCTCTCTTGTCCTTGCACAAATGGATCATCCTCTAGGAAGCTCTGATAGGAAGTTCTTGTAATTAGATAGTGAGACACTTTCACTCCATACTGATCTTTTAATAACAGTGTTATGATGAAAATAAAGTGGCTATCTTTGTCCATGTGTGATGCTATAGTATAGGGCTGAATAATTTATAAAGAAAAGAAGTTATTTGGCTCACGGCTCTAGGTTCTGTTGGCTGTACAAGAAGCAAGGTGCCAGCATCTGCTCCTGGGAAGAATTCCAAGCTGCTTCCACATGTGCAGGAAGGTAAAGAAGAGCTGGTGTATGCAGAGATCACATGGCAAGAGAGGAGGCAGTGGGGGCTGTCAGGCTCTTTATAACAACCATCTCTCAAAGGAACTAATGAAATGAGGCTCACTCACCATCATACCCTCCCCTTTCAGGGCATTCATCTATCCCTAAGTGATCTGTCCCCATTCCCCAAACTCTTCCCGTCAGGTCCTGCCTCCAACATTAGGGATCAAATTTCAGTGTGAGGTTTGGAAGGATCAGATAGCCAAACCACAGCAGTGATTTTCAGCATAAGATAACCTCTGTGTGGCTGAATGTATGAAGCAATGGTGTGAAGCTGTACATATTATAAGATGGGTGTAGTATTTAAAAGCTACAGATAAATGGAAATGCGCTCAGTAGTATATGGCAATATATGTTACATTTAATGAGTGTATCAGAACCTCATGGACTGTTTGTTTGACTCAAGATTCTAGGAAGGTGGACAGAAGGTAATTGCATGTAATGGAGCAGATGCCAGTATAGGCGAGGCATTCCTTGAAATAGATGGGAAGTTTCTAAAGAATGATTTGTCTTGCATTTTAGATATATTTCCCGTGAGCATTCAAATCTGAAATTATAATGGAAGTCAAGGTGAAAATATATGTGTCCCTCTATATTTTATTTTACATATAATTCCCTTACTATTTTCACACTTTCAGCTATATGGCATTCTAGGAATGATTATCTCTCTCTTGTTTCTGGAATAGATTCCTTTTTCTATACTGAGCAGTTCCATGAAGCCTTTAAAGATATAAAACTAAAAAAAAAAGGTATTACATAATTAAATAAACCTGTCTTCTAGCTTCCCCTCAAGTTGGTAAGAAAGGGAATCAAAAGATATCAGAAAACAAAGTTTCAGCTTTGTTGTTCCCCCCTCCCCCACCCCCCCACCCCCCGGGCTGACCACTCTCCTGAGCTAAAGATACTGGCATGAACAAGACCATGGGATGACTTGGTTGCAATAATTTGTGGTGTTCATGACAGCCCATTTTTGAATGCTTGGAGTTTTTATAGTTTCTGGTATTAGTACTTGCTGCCAAAACAAGAGAGTGCTCTCCTTGGACAGACTGTAATTTAATAGGACAAAGTTGGAGCCAGCCAACTCCTCTGGGGTGACCCTGTGACAGTTGGAGACACCACTTCACCTGTCAAGGGGGGCATGTGTATCCTACTTGGATTCAGGTACAGCAAGTCTGGCAAAGAATTGAGACCCTGTGAAACATGACCAAGATTCATTTCTGTTTACTTATCCTTTCTGAGCTACATTTGGATGATCTGAAAAAAAGAGCCTGCTCCATTTTGTCAAACAAAAGTTACAAGTTCCAAGGTATGTGAATTGTGATAAGAATTTGGCCTGTATACAGCTACTGCATTAACGTGTATATTTTCACGGGGTGTTCAAAGTGTTTTACATCATCTGTAAGTGTGCCTCACTGTCTGCTTGGGTGTGGGGAATATTGTTTCTACTTTAAAGATGGGGAAACAGGTTCCCGGAAGACAACTGACTTGCTTCACTTATACAGTCAGCAAGTCTTCAAATTCAGGATTCAGATTTGTGGCTTCTGATTCCAGATGAACAGTTTTTCTCCCTCAATGTGTAGCATGTACCACACAAACACATATGCATATACACATAGCTAAATTCTCCGTCATTAAAGCAGGCGATTTGAAAACAAAAACCCCGTTGAGCCACATCTTCTGTTACCTCCACTCCCAGGCAGCAGTGCTGATGTAAAATCCCGAAGTTCATAATTTCAAATATTGATATTTCTAAGGGTCAAAATCCCCAAGGTCTAAATCCCTAAAGTCTAAAAGCCCTAACATCTGACTCTGCAAACTATAATGGCAGATTTGCAATTAGGTGTTATCAAGTCCATCAACCCACGAATGAATAAATAAACTGTGATATATGTATACCGTGGAATACTATTCAGCCATAAAGAAAGATGGAGACTTTTCATCTTTTGTATTTACCTGAATGAATTTGGAAAATATCCTCCCAAGCAAAGTATCATAAGATTGGAAAAGGAAGCATGCAATGTACTCCATACTAGTATGAAACTAATGAAACTAGTAAACAAAGAACTACATGCCCACACAAGAAAAAAGCACAAGTAAATTCAAGTGGCAGGGAGAGGGGGGAAGAGAACAGAAGGGAGAGAGGGCGTTCGGTGTGCTTTCACCTGACTAACACAATGTAGGGGTACATGGCAGACCTCCTGGGTGAAGGGCTCAACTACAGCGTGGAATTTACCTGACAAATACAAGCAATGTCATTTGTACCTATGCATTAATCTGAAATGAAAACAAATAAGTAAATAAAAATTAAACATTTGATCTTGAGGTAGCTGTAGAATAAGGTGTAGTTGTAAAGAAACAATATCAGAGACAGCTTTCCTGCAACTGGGAACAGCGAGTCTGGGGAGACAAGACTCCAGGCATCTCTGGCCGGTGGGATCTGCCTATAATCATCCCTTTGAGGATACAGGGAGTCAGCAAGGGACTTCTGGACCCCAAGTGGAGGACAAAAACAGTGGAAAACTGGCAAGTGCTTGTGTGTGTTCGATCGACCTAATCATGCCGGCGACCATAAGTACAAGCAGCAGTGAGACTGCAAACCAGAAAGGCCTTACCTGTGAACTGTTTTGGTGTTCTTGGATTTGGCACTCAGTTGAACTGCCTTGGGGAGAGCTTGAGCAGGAGTGTGGAGAACTTTGGGCATTGTCTGGGGCCCCAGACTGAGCCACTGAGCTGGGTGCAGGAAGCCATTGTGAAAGAACTGCCCCAGCAAGCTCCGCTCTCAGGGTCTCAGAGCAAGGATTGGGTGGGTCAAAGTAACCTACTGACTGAGCAGCCTACAGGCGGGGACTGAGCTGCCTTACAGCCTTAATCCTTAGGGGCAGAGTGAGACGTTTTTGGCACATTGGAGCCTTGGGCTTTTGCCCTGGGTAGAGTGCCGTGATGTTACAGCTCATAGCAACCTCAAACTCCTGGGCCTAGCGCCACCCAGACCTCCATAAGAGCTGCGCAGCGACTCCTGACTGGTGACCTGCACCCACCGGACCTCCACATTCCCTGACCAGGAACTGCGGGAGCCATGCAACCCTGCGCCCTCCCTCCTATGTCCTCCCAGCTTCCACACTAGCCCATTCATCTGCACAGGGACTCTGGTAGCTGTGTGCACTTTGGAGCCCTCCCTGCCTCTGCGCAGAGCTCTTCTCCTGGCCAGAGACTGCTGGAGCCTTGGGCTGTCTGTGCCAAAGTCACTGGGCACCTAGCAATCCCAGAACTGTGCACACCACCCCCAGCCCTGTTGCTGGATCCAGGTGTGTCACAAACCAGAGCTGCTTCCACAACCAGAGCTCCCTAGCTAGAGCAGCCCCAGAGGAACTACACAGGGTCACTCCCCACAAAGATCCAGAAACAATAGAGTGATCCCGCTGGGGTCTAATTTTGGAGAGACACCTCCCCAAATCTGAGGACAGCCAGAGGCAATGGTGAAAAACAATCATGAGGTGAAATCAACAGAAAAACTCTGGCAATATGAATAATCAGAGTAGATCAACTCCCCCAAGGATCAATGGGGCAGAAACAGCACAAGATCCCATGCACAAACAAATACCTGAGATGTCAGAAATTGAATTCAGGATCTGGATAGCAAATAAGATCAAATTAGAATTCCAAAAGTTATCTCAAGAATTCAACAGATTCAAAGACCAAACAACCAAAGATTTAGACACATTGAGACAAGAAGTTGCATCCCTCAAAGATCTGAGAAACACAGTAGAATCCCTCAGTAACAGAATGGAGCAAGCAGAAGAAAGGATTTCTGACATTGAAGACAAAGCTTTCAAATGCTCCCAAACTCTCAAAGAAGAGAAATGGAGAGCAAAAACAGACCACTCTCTCAGAGAACTCTCGGATAATTTGAAGAAAACCAATATTCATCTTATAGGGATCCCCCAAAGTGACAAAGTGGCTTCACAAGGCACAGAGTCTCTTCTCCATGAGATTATGAAGGAGAACTTTCCAGACATGCCAAGAGATTCTGAAATTCAGATAGCAGACAGTTTCAGAACTCCAGCATGACTCAACCCAAATAAGACATCCCCCAGACACATCATAATCAATTTCACTAAAGTTAATATGAAGGAGAAAATTCTGAAAGCTGCCAGATGAAAGAAAACCATTACCTACCAGGGGAACAATATCAGAATAACTGCAGATCTCTCTGCTGAAACCTTTCAAGCTAGAAGAGGATGGTCATCGACTTTAATCTCCTAAAACAAAATAACTTTCAACCCAGGATTCTGTACCCAGCTAAACTGAGCTTCATTTATGATGGAGAAATGAAATACTTCAATGACATTCACATGTTGAAGAAATTTGCTACAACTAAACCAGCTCTCCAGGACATTCTTAGACCTATCCTCCATAAAGACCAGCATAATTATCCACCACAAAAGTAAACCCACCCAAAAAATTTTTGATCAAATTCCAACTTCCACAGTTGCAAAAGGATTAAAAATGTCCACTGGTCTCTCGAAAGGCTTATCAATACTCTCAATTAATGTGAATGGTTTAAATTGTCCTCTAAAGAGGCATAGGTTGGCGGACTAGATACAAAAACTCAAGCCAGATATCTGCTGCATCCAAGAATCGCACCTTACATTAAAAGACAGATATAGACTCAAGGTGAAGGGATGGTCATCTATATTCCAGGCAAATGGAAAGCAGAAAAAAGCAGGTGCTGCCATCCTGTTCGCAGACGCAATAGGCTTTAAACTAACCAAAATAATTAAGGATAAGGATGGACACTTTATATTTGTTAAAGGTAATACTCAATATGATGAGATCTCAATTATTAATATTTATACACCCAATGACAATGCACCTCAATTTATAAGAGAAACTCTAACAGACATGAACAACTCAATTTCCTCCACTTCCATAGTAGTTGGAGATTTTAACACCCCTTTAGCAGTCCTGGATAGATCCTCCAAAAAGAAGCTAAGCAAATAAATTTTAGATTTAAACTTAACCATTCAACATCTGGACTTAACAGACATCTACAGAACATTTCATCCCCCAAAAACTGAATACACATTCTTCTCATCAGCCCATGGAACATACTCCAAAATCGACCACATCCTAGGCCACAAATCTAACCTCGGCACATTTAAAAAAATAGAAATTATTCCTTGAATCTTCTCAGACCATCATGGAATGAAAGTTGAACTAAATAACAACAGGAACCTGCATACCCATACAAAAACATGGAAGCTAAACAACCTTATGCTGAAGGATACATGGGTTATAGATGAGATTAAGAAGGAAATCACCATATTTTTGGAACAAAACAACAATCAAGACACGAACTACCAGAACCTCTGGGATACTGCAAAGGCAGTCCTAAGAGGGAAATTTATAGCACTGCAAGCCTTCCTCAAGAAAACGGAAAGAGAGGAAGGCAATAACTTAATGAAACATCTCAAGCAACTAGAGAAAGAAGAACACTTCAACCCCAAACGCAGCAGAAGAAAAGAAATAACCAAAATCAGAGCAGAATTAAATGAAATTGAAAACAAAAGAATAATACAACAGATCAATAAATCCAAAAGCTGGTTTTTTGAAAAGATCAATAAAATAGATAAACCTTTGGCCAACCTAACCAGGAAAAAAAGAGTAAAATCTCTAATTTCATCAATCAGAAATGGTAACGATGAAATAACAACAGACCCCTCAGAAATTCAAAAAATCCTTAACGAATACTACAAGAAACTCTACTCTCAGAAATATGAAAATCTGAAAGAAATTGACCAATACCTGGAAGCACGCCACCTACCAAGACTTAGCCAGAATGAAGTGGAAATTTTGAACAGGCCTATATCAAGTTCTGAAATAGCATCAACTATACAAAATCTCCCTAAAAAGAAAAGCCCAGGACCAGATGGCTTTACATCAGAATTCTACCAAACCTTTAAAGAAGAACTAGTACCTATACTGCTAAACCTCTTCCAAAATATAGAAAAAGAAGGAATATTACCCAGCACATTCTATGAAGCAAACATCACCTTGATCCCCAAACCAGGGAAAGACCCAACAAGAAAAGAAAATTATAGACCAATATCACTAATGAATATAGATGCTAAAATACTCAATAAGATCCTAACAAACAGAATCCAACAGCATGGATTCTGGGATTTATCCCAGGGTCAGTGGGATTTATCCCAGGGTCTCAAGGCTGGTTCAATATACATAAATCTATAAATGTAATTAAACACATAAATAAACTTAAAAATAAAGACCATATGATTCTTTCAATTGATGCAGAAAAAGCTTTTGATAATATCCAACATCCCTTCATGATCAGAGCACTTAAGAAAATTGGTGTAGAAGGGACATTTCTTAAACTAATACAGGCCACTACAGCAAACCCACAGAGAATATCGTATTGAATGGAGTTAAATTGAAATCATTTCCACTTAGATCAGGAACCAGGCAAGGTTGCCCGTTGTCTCCATTGCTCTTTAACATTGTAATGGAAGTTTTAGCCATTGCAATTAGGGAAGAAAAGGCGATCAAGGGTATCCACATAGGGTCAGAAGAGATCAAACTTTCACTCTTCGCAGACGATATGATTGTATATCTGGAAAACACTAGGGATTCTACTACAAAACTTTTAGAAGTGATCAAGGAATATAGCAATGTC
Organism: Nycticebus coucang; assembly: GCF_027406575.1. NCBI lineage: Eukaryota > Metazoa > Chordata > Mammalia > Primates > Lorisidae > Nycticebus > Nycticebus coucang. The sequence goes on along the minus strand of NC_069783.1, from coordinate 99,106,033 downwards.
TCAGGCTACAAAATCAACACCCAGAAATCTGTAGCCTTTATATATACCAACAATAACCAAGCTGAAAAAACAGTCAAGGACTCTATTCCTTTCACAGTAGTGCCAAAGAAGATGAAATGTTTGGGGGTATACCTAACAAAGGATGTGAAAGATCTCTACAAAGAGCACTATGAAACTCTAAGAAATAGCCGAAGATGTTAACAGACGGAAAAACATATCATGCTCATGGCTGGGAAGAATCAACATTGTTAAAATGTCCATACTGCCCAAAGCAATATATAATTTTAATGCAATTCCTATTAAAGCTCCATTGTCATACTTTCAAGATCTTGAAAAAATAATACTTCGTTTTATATGGAATCGGAAAAAACCTCGAATAGCCAAAACATTACTCAGCAATAAAAACAAAGCAGGAGGAATCACGCTACCAGACCTGAGACTGTACTATAAATCCATAGTGATCAAAACAGCATGGTACTGGCACAAAAGCAGAGAAGTAGATGTCTGGAACAGAATAGAGAACCAAGAGATGGATCCAGCTACTTACCATTATTTGACCTTTGACAAGCCAATTAAAAACATTCAGTGAGGAAAAGATTCCCTATTTAACAAATGGTGCTGTGTAAACTGGCTGGCAACCTGTAGAAGACTGAAACTGGACCCACATCTTTCACCATTAACTAAGATACACTCTCGCTGGATAAAAGATTTAAACTTAAGACATGAAACTATAAAAATACTTGAAGAAAGTGCAGGGAAAACTCTTGAAGGAATCGGCCTGGGTGAATATTTTATGAGGAGGACTCCCCAGGCAATTGAAGCAGTATCAAAAATACACTACTGGGACCTGATCAAACTAAAAAGCTTCTGCACAGCCAAGAACATAGTGAGTAAAGCAAGCAGACAGCCCTGAGAATGGGAGAAAATATTTGCAGGTTATACCTTCGATAAAGGTCTAATAACCAGAATCCACAGAGAACTCAAATTTATTAGCAAGAAAAGAACATGTGACCCCATTTCAGAGTGGGCAAGGGACTTAAAGAGAAACTTCTCTAAAGAAAACCGACGCAAAATCTACAAACACATGAAAAAAAGCTCATCATCCTTAATCTTCAGAGAAATGCAAATCAAAACTACTCTGAGATATCACCTAACCCCAGTAAGAGTAGCCCACATAACAAAATCCCCAAACCAGAAATGTTGGCGTTGATGTGGAGGAAAGGGCACACTTCTACACTGCTGGTGGGAATGCCCACTAATACCTTCCTTCTGGAAGGATGTTTGGAGAATACTTAGAAACCTAAAAATAGACCTGCTATTCGATCCTATAATTCCTTTACTAGGTTTATACCCAGAAGACCAAAGGTCACAATATAACAAAGACATCTGTATCAGAATGTTTATTGCAGCCCAATTCATAATTGCTAAGTCATGGAAGAAGCCCAAGTGCCCATCTACCCACGAATGGACTAGCAAATTGTGGTACATGTATACCATGGAATATTATGCAGCTTTAAAGAAAGATGGAGACTTTACTTCTTTCATGTTTACATGGATGGAGCTGGAAAATATTCTTCTTAGCAAAGTATCTCAGGAATAGAAGAAAAAGTATCCAATATACTCAGCCCTACTATTAAGCTAAATTATAGCTTTCACATGAAGACGATAACCCAACTATAGCACAAGACTATGGGGAAAGGGCCAAGGAAGGGGAAGGGAGGGGGGAGGTTTTGGTGGAGGGAGGGTAAGGGTGGGGCCACATCTATGGTGCATCTTAGAATGGGTACAGGCGATTGCACTAATGTACACAGCTATGATTTAATTAAAAAAAAAAAGAAACAATATCAGAGAGATCCTTTTTTTTTTTTTTTTTTGTAGAGACAGAGTCTCACTGTACCGCCCTCGGGTGGAGTGCTGTGGCGTCACACGGCTCACAGCAACCTCTAACTCTTGGGCTTACGCGATTCTCTTGCCTCAGCCTCCCGAGCAGCTGGGACTACAGGCGCCCGCCACAACGCCCGGCTATTTTTCTGTTGCAGTTTGGCTGGGGCTGGGTCCGAACCGCCACCCTGGGCATATGGGGCCAGCGCTCTACTCACTGAGCCACAGGCGCCTTTACTAAGGTTCCCTCATGGGTAACATCTTGCAAAAGTATAGTACAGCAGCCCAACCAGAGTACTGACATTGACACAGGAAGATGAAGAACATTTCTGTCGCTGCCGGAATCGCTCCTTCATGTTGCTCTTTTAGTGTCACATCATCTTTCTTTCCAGTCCTCCCCACTCCTTAAAGTTTGACAACAATCAATTTCTTTTCTATTTCTTTACATACTTTTAAAGTATGCTATATAAATGGAATGGTTTATATTAGGTTGAAGTATATAACATTTTGAGGTTGCTGGTGTGACTCGGTTCAATTTTCCAGAGATTTATCCAGGTAGCCTGAGTGTGTGTGTGTGTGTGTGTGTGTGTGTGTGTGTGTGTGTGTGTGTGTGTATGTGTGGTGTGTCTAAGGTTCATTTTTCATGGCTGAGTGGTATTTCCTGGGATGGATGTGCCACAGTTTGTTTAACCATTCAGCTACTGGAGGACATTAAAAATGTTTCCAGTTTTCAGCTATTGTGAATATGATTGCTATAAACATTCTTATACACGTTTCTTTGTGAATAGAAGTCTTTATTTCTCTTGCAAAAGTGCCTAAGTGTGCAATTGCTGGGTCATGTGGTGGTTCCTTGTTTAGTTGTTAAAGAAACAACTGTTTTCCAGAGTGGTTATAGCATTTTACATTCCTACAAGGAATGTATTCTTGATCCAGTTTCTCTGAATCCTCACCAGCATTTGGCAGTGTCACTGTTTTTTTATTTTAGCCCTTTGATAGCTATGTAGTGGGATTTCAATATGGTTTTAATTTGCGTTTCCTTAATGATTAATAATGTTCAAAATATATTAATGTGTTTATTTACCATATTTATACTTTGCTTAATGATGGGAATACATTCTGAGAAGTCCATCATGGGGTGATTTTGTCACTGTGAGAACATGGTAGGGTGAACTTACACAAATCTAGATGGTGTAGCCTACTCACACCCAGGCTGTATGGTGTAATCCATTACTCGTGGGCTATAAACCCATACGGAATGTCACTGCACTAAATATTCTATGCAACTGTGATACAATGGTAAGCATTTGTGTATCTAAATATACCAAACATAGAAAAGGTGTGGATATATATATATATATATATATATATATATAATGAAAAACATGGTATTATAACCTATGTTACTATTGTCATATATATGGTCTGACATTTACCAACATATTGTTATGCTGCATGTGACTCTATCTTCCTTGGTGAAATGTCTTTTGTTAAGGATCTAACTGGATCTTTTCTTTAATGCTGTGTTTTGAAGTTTTTACTTTTTTAAAAATTCTAGATGCTAGTTTCCTGTCACATATGTGGTTTGCAATATTTTCTCTCACTTTGTTGTTTATCTTTCTATTCTTTTAAAAAATCTTTCACACAGCAATTTTTAAAATGTGGTAAATGTCTTAAGAGGTAATCAAGTTAACATGAGACTGTTGGGGTGGAGTCCTAATCCAGTGTGACTGGTATCCTCGTAAGAGAAAGAGACATCAGCCAGTTGCACACACATGGACAGCCATGTGAAGAGCAGGCAGTGGGTGACCAGCTGTCAACCAAGGAGGGATGCTTCAGAGGAATCCAGTCCTTTGATTTTGAACTTTTAGCCTCTGTAACTGTGAAAAAATAAATTGGTGTTGTTTTAGCCATTCAATTTGCAGTATATTGCTATGCCAGTCCTAGCAAACCATTATAGGCAGTCCCCCAGTTACAATCATCTGACTTACATACAACTCACACTTACAAACAGGCTATTACTGTATACGTGTGTAACAATTTGAGGAAAATTGATACTGTTACCATGTTGACTTTTCCAGTCTGTAAACATAATATGTATGTCCATTTTATACAGATTTTTAAAAATTTCTTTCACAGTATTTATAGTTTTCACTAGGTGCCTGTGGCTCAGTGAGTAGGGGCACCGGCCCCATATACCGTGGGTGGCGCGTTCAAACCCAGCCCCAGCTGAACTGCAACCAAAATATAGCTGGGCGTTGTGGTGGGCGCCTGTAATCCCAGCTGCTTGGGAGGCTGAGGCAGGAGAATCGTGGAAGCCCAAGAGCCAGAGGTTGCTGTGAGTTCTGTGACATCATGGCACTCTACTGAAGGCAGTAAAGTGAGACTCCGTCTCTACAAAAAAAAAAGAAAAGAAAAGATCTTTGCATATTTTGTTGGGTTTACACCTAAGTATTGCATATTTTTGGTCAATCACAAGTGATTTTGTATTTTTAATTTTCATTTCCATATTTTTTGTCAGTCACAAATGATTCTGTATTTTTAATTTCCATTTCCAGTGTTTATTGATAGTGAATAGAAATGGGACTAATTTTTGTATATTTATCTTGCATTCTGTAACCAAGCTTAGTTCTAGAAATTTTCTAGAAATTTTGGGAGGTAGATTCCTTGGAATATTCTGTATAGGCAATCATGTTTCTACAGATATAGACAGTTTTATTCCTTCTGTTCTGATCCATATTCCCTTTATTTCCCTTTTCATGCCATATTTCACTAGCTAGATCTCCTAGCATCATGTTCCATAGCAATGGTGAGAGCAGATGTCCTTGCCATGTCCCCAGTCTTAGGGGAAAGCATTCAATTGTTCACCCTTATGTATATACAGTTAATGGTAGCTTTTTGTTGATGCTTTTTACTCATTTGAGGAAATCCCCATCTATTAATATTTTTTTCTGAGAAATTTAATCTTTGGTGGGTGTTGAATTTCGTCGAATTTTTTTTCTGCATCAATTGATGTGATCATGTGACTCTTCTTTACCCTGTTATTATAGAAAATTACAGTGACTAGTATTAAGTAGTAAGCTAGCCTTGTATCTTTGAAATAAATCCTACATAATCAGCTTTTACATAGTGCTGAATTTCATTTCTTAATATTTTATTAAGGATTTTTGCATTTGCATTTATGAAGGATATTGATTTGTAATTTTGTTTTGTTTTTGTTATTTGCCTTTTATATTTTTGGTACTGTCTTTATCTGGATTTATTATTGAAGTAATAGTAGTTTCATAAAATGAATTGGAAATTGTTTCCTCCAATTCTGTTTTCTGGAAGAGATTGCATAGAATTGTGATAATTCTTCTTTAAACATTTGGAAAATATTCTCCAGTGAAACCATCTGGGTTTGGAGATTTCTTTTTAGGCAGTTTAAACTACAAATTGCATTTTATTAAGATTTGTAAAGCTTCTAAAACTATATATTTCATACAAGTAAATTGTGGTAATTTGTGTTTTTTGAAGAATTGATCTATTTCATCTAAGTAGTCAATTTACATGTGTACATTGTTCTTAACATTTCATAATTATCCTTTTTATATTGAAGTTTCTGCAGTGATATCACATTTCATTCCTAATATTAGAATTTGTGTCCTCTCTGTTTCTGTCCATCTCCCTGGAGGTTTGTCAGTTGTATCCATCTTTTCAATGTACCAACTCTTTGTTTTATTGATTCTTTCTATTGTTTTCCTATTTTTAATTTCATTGATTTCTACTCTTCATTATTTTCTTCCTCCTACTTGAATTGTTTTTATTTTGCTCTTTTTTCAAGGTTCTTGAGGTGAGAAGTTAAATTACTGATCTGTTTAATCTTCCTAATGTATGCAATTAATGCTATAAATGTCCTTTAGGGAACTGCTTTCGCCCTATCCTACACATTTTGCTGTTTTTATTTTTTAGTTTCTTTCAGTTCTATGCATTTAAAAAATTTCCTTGAGACATCCTTTTTGACCCACAGACTATTTAGAAGTGTGTTGTTGAGTTTCAAACAGGAGATTTTCTAACTGTCTTTCTGCTACTGATTCTAGTTTGAGTCCACTGGGATCAAAAAATACATTTTCTCTGATTTCAATTCTTTTTAGATCATTGATATTTGTTTTCTTGTTCTGTCTTGGTATATTTTCCTTTCCATAAGCACTTGGAGAGAATGCTCCATCTACTGTTACTTGCTGGAGTGTTCTATCAATGTTAAATACACCCTGGTGGGTGATGGTTTTGTTGAGTTCTTCTATGTCCTATGTTGAGATTTTCCATATAGCTTTTTATCACTTGATAAGGGTGTTGAAGTCTCTAACTCTAACGGAGGATTTGTCTATTTTTAATTTTATCAGGTTTTGCTTTACATATTTTATATCTGTTTTGTTTAGTAAATACACATTTAAGATTGCTATGTCTTCTGGGAGGACTAATCTTTTATCATTATGTAATCTTATTCTCTGCCCCTTGTAATTTTCTTTGCTCTGAAATTCAATTTATCTGATAGCAATGTATTCTTTTTTGTTGTTTTTTACTTTCAACCTGCCTATATTTGAAATGAGTTTGTTTCAGAAAGCATGCAATTGAGTATGGTGGGTTGAATGATGGCCCTAAAATGTCCACACTCTCCTTATATAACAAAAAGGACTTTGCAGATGGGATTAAGGATCTTGATATTATCCTGTACTATACAGGTGAACCCTAAGTGCAATCATAAGGGTCTTTACAAGTGAAGGCAGAGGAAAATTTAACACAAAGGAGAAAAATCATGTGATAGAAGCAGAAAGATTTAAAGATAATAGATCATAATGCAAGGAATGCGGCAAATGCAGCTCTAGCGGAACTGATCTTGGACTCTGGCCTCCACAACTGTAAAAGAATAACTGGATTGTTTTAAGCCACAAAGTTTGTGGTAATTTGTTACAGCAGCAATAGAGAACTAACGCACTGGGTCATGATTCTTAATCTGCTCTGCTATTCTTTGTCTTCTAATCGGCATATGCAGCACAGATCCCTTGTATTTACCATAATTTGATATATTGCAGCATAATTTCTGCCATTTTATTTTTTGTTTTCCTTTGTTCTCTCTATTTTTCACATCTGCATTTATTTTTTTCTTGCTTTCCTATGAGTTGCTTGAGTTTTTTTAGGTTTCCATTTTGATGTGTTTCTAGTAATTTTGAATGTATAAGCACACCTTGGAGAAATCTTGGGTTTGGCTCCACACCATATTACAATAAGGTGAATATTGTAATAAAGCAAGACACATGAATTTTTTGGTTTCCCAGTGAACATAAAGCTATATTTACATTATACTATAGTCTATAGAGTGTACAATAGCACTACATCTAAAAAATAATGTATATATCTTAATTTTAAAATACCTCATTGGTGTTTTTATAGGGACTATGCTAAATCTATAGATCACTTTGGGTAGTGATCTATACCAAAATCAACATTTTAACCATGTGGATTCCTCCCAACCATAAGCATGGTATGTTCTGCCATTTCTTAAGATCTTCTAAGAGCTGCACCAGGACCCGTGATCAGCACCCTCCCGGAACTCCGGAAGAGCTGTGCCGGGACGCATGATCGGCACCTTCCCGGACCCTGGTAAGAGCTGTGCAGTGACCCACTACCATGCCTGTCAGGCCTCCCCATGCCCTGACCAGGAACTCCGGGAGCCGCGTACCCTGTGTCCTCCCTCCTGTACCCTCCCTGCATCCACACCACCCACTTGTCTGGCCAGGGACTCTGGTAGCCGAGTGCCCTCCGGAGCCCTCCCTGCCTCTGCACAGAGCCCTTATCATGGCCAGAGACTGCTGGAGCCTTGGGCCCTCTGTGCTAAAGTCACTGGGTGCCAGTCACTCCCAGAACTATGCGCATCACCCCCCTGCCCTGTTGCTGGATCCAGGGGTGTCACACTCTGGAGCTGCTGCCACAACCAGAGCTCCCTGGCTGGGGCAGCCCCAGAAGAGCTACACAGGGTCACTCCCTACAAAGATCCAGCAACAATAGAGTGATTCCCTCCAGGTCTAATCTCAGAGAGACACCACCCCAACTCTGAGGATGGCCAAGGCAATGGTGAAAAATAATCATGAGACGAAATCAAAGGAAATACTCTGGCAATATGAATAATAAGAGTATATCAACTGCCCCAAGGATCAATGGGGTAGACACAGCACAAGATCCCATGCACAAACAAATAGCGGAGATGTTAGAAATCGAATTCAGAATCTGGACAGCAAATAAGATCGAATTAGAATTTCAAGCAGTAACCCAAAAGATGTCTCAAGAATTCAATGAATTCAAAGACCAATGACCAAAGATTTTTAAAAGAAGTTGCAGCCCTCAAAGATCTGAGAAACACAGTAGAATCCCTCAGTAACAGAATGGAGCAAGCAGAAGAAAGGATGTCTGACATTGAAGACAAAGCTTTTGAACACTCCCAAACTCTGAGAGAGGAAGAGAAATGGAGGGCAAAAACAGATCACTCTCTCAGAGAGCTCTGGGATAATTCGAAGAAAACCAATATTCGTCTTATAGGGATCCCCGAAAGCGATGAAGTGGCTTCACAAGGCACAGAGCCTCTTCTCCATGAGATTATGAAGGAGAACTTTCCAGACATGCCAAAAGATTCTGAAATTTAGATAGCAGACAGTTTCAGAACTCCAGCATGACTCAACCTGAATAAGACATCTCCCAGACACATCATAATCAATTTCACTAAAGTTAATATGAAGGAGAAAATTCTGAAAGCTGCCAGACGAAAGAAAACTATCACCTACAAGAGGAAGAATATTAGAATAACTGCAGATCTATCTGGTGAAACCTTTCAAGCTAGAAGAGGATGGTCATTGACTTTTAATTTCCTAAAACAAAATAACTTTCAACCCAGGATTCTGTACCCAGCTAAACTGAGTTTCATTTATGATGGAGAAATTAAATACTTTAATGACATTCACATATTAAAGAAATTTGTCATAACTAAACCAGCTCTTCAGGATATTCTCAGACCTATCCTCCATAAAGACCAGCATAATCCTCCACCACAAAAGTAAACCCACCCAGAAAATTTTGATCAAATTCCACCTTCCACAGTTGCAAAAGGATTAAAAATGTCCACTGGACTCTTGAAAGGCTTATCAATATTTCATTAATGTGAATGGTTTAAATTGTCCTCTAAAGAGGCAGAGGTTGGCTGACTGGATACAAAAACTCAAGCCAGCTATCTGCTGCATACAAGAATCTCATCTTACATTAAAAGACAAATATAGACTCAAGGTGAAGGGATGGTCATCTATACTCCAGGCAAATGGAAAGCAGAAAAAAGCAGGCATTGCAATCCTATTCACAGACGCAATAGGTTTTAAACCAACCAAAATAAGGAAGGATAAGGATGGACACTTCATATTTGTTAAAGGTAATACTCAATATGAGTATTAATATTTATGCACCCAACCAGAATGCACCTCAATTTATAAGACAAACTCTAACAGACATGAGCAACTTGATTTCCTTCAGTTCCATAGTAGTTGGAGATTTTAACACTCCTTTAGCAGTGCTGGATAGATTCTCCAAAAGGAAGCTAAGCAAGGAAATCTTAGATTTAAACTCAACCATTCAACATCAGGACTTACCAGACATCTACAGATCATTTCATCCCAACAAAACTGAATACACATTCTTCTCATTAGCCCATGTAACATACTCCAAAATTGACCACATCCTGGGCCACAAATCTAACCTCAGTAAATTAAAAAAAATAGAAATTATCCTTTGCATCTTCTCAGACCATAATGGAATGAAAGTTGAACTCGATAACAACAGGAATCTGCATATCCATACAAGAACATGGAAGCTAAATAACCTTATGCTGAAGGATAGATGGGTTTATAGATGAGATTAAGAAGGAAATCACCAAATTTTTGGAACAAAACAACAATGAAGACACAAATTATTAGAACCTCTGCAAAGACAGTCCTAAGAGGGAAATTTATTAGAACTGCAAGCCTTCCTCAAGAAAATGGAAAGAGAGGAAATTAATAACTTAATGGGACATCTCAAGCAACTGGAGAAGGAAGAACATTCCAACCCAAATGCAGCAGAAGCAAAGAAATAACCAAAATCAGAGCAGAATTAAATGAAATTGAAAACAAAAGAATTATACAACAGATCAATAAATCCAAAAGCTGGTTTTTTGAAAAGATCAATAACATAGATAAACCTTTGGCCGACCTAACGAGGAAAAAAAGAGTAAATTCTCTAATTTCATCAATCAGAAATGGTAACAATGAAATAACAACAGACCCCTCAGAAATTCAAAAAATCCTTAACGAATACTACAAGAAACTCTACTCTCAGAAATATGAAAATCTGAAAGAAATTGACCAATACCTGGAAGTACGCCACCTACCAAGACTTAGCCAGAATGAAGCAGAAAGGCCTATATCAAGTTCTGAAATAGCATCAACTATACAAAAATCTCCCTAAAAAGAAAAGCCCAGGACCAGAGGGCTTTATGTCAGAATTCTACCAAACCTTTCAAGAAGAACTAATACCTATACTACTAAACCTCTTCCAAAATATAGAAAAAGAGGGAATATTATCCAACACATTCTATGAAGCAAACATCACCTTGATCCCCAAACCAGGGAAAGACCCAACAAAGAAAGAAAATTATAGACAAATATCACTAATGAATGTTGATGCTAAAATACTCAATAAGATCCTAACAAACAAAATCCAACAACACATCAAAAAAATTATACACTAGGGTTTCAAGGCTGGTTCAATATACGTAAATCTATAAATGTAATTCAACATATAAACAAACTAAAAAATAAGGACCATATGATTCTTTCAATTGATGGAGAAAAAGCTTTTGATAATATCCAGCATCCCTTCATGATCAGAACACTTAAGAAAATTGGTATACAAGGGACATTTCTTAAACTAATAGAGGCCACTACAGCAAACCCACAGCCAATATCGTATTGAATGGAATTAAATTGAAATCATTTCCACTTAGATCAGGAACTAGGCAAGGTTGCCCATTGTCTCCATTGCTCTTTAACATTGTAATGGAAATTTTAGCCATTGCAATTAGGGAAGAAAAGGCAATGAAGGGTATCCACATAGGGTTAGAAGAGATCAAACTTTCACTCTTCGCAGATGACATGATCATATACCTGGAAAACACTAGGGATTCTACTACAAAACTTTTAGAAGCGATCAAGGAATACAGCAATGTCTCAGGCTACAAAATCAACACCCTAAATCTGTTGCCTTTATATACACCAACAATAGTCAAGCCAAAAAAACAGTCATGGACTCTATTCCTTTCATCTTAGTGCCTAAGAAGATGAAATATTGGGGAGTTCATCTAACAAAGGACACGAAAGATCTCTACAAAGAGAACTATGAAACCTTAAGAAAAGAAATAGCTGAAGATGTTAACAAATGGAAAAACATACCATGCTCATGGCTGGGAAGAATCAACATCGTTAAAATGTCTATACTACCCAAAGCAATATATAATTTTAATGCAATTCCTATCAAAGCTCCATTGTCATATTTTAAAGATCTTGAAAAAATAATACTTTGTTTTATATTGAATCAGTAAAAACCTCAAATAGCCAAAACATTACTCAGCAATGAACACAAAATAGGAGGAATCACGCTACCAGACCTGAGACTGTACTATAAATTGATAGTGATCAAAACAGCATGGTACTGGCACAGAAACAGAGAAGTGATGTCTGGAACAGAATAGAGAACCAAGAGATGAATCCAGCTACTTACCATTATTTGATCTTTGACAAACCAATTTAAATCCAGTGGGGAAAAGATTTCCTATTTAACAAATGGTGCTGGGTGAACTGGCTGACGATCTGTAAAAGACTGAAACTGGACCCACACCTTTCACCATTAACTAAGATAGACTCTCACTGGATAAAAGATTTAAACTTAAGACATGAAACTATAAAAATACTTGAAGAAAGTGCATGGAAAACTCTTGAAGGAACCAGCCTGGGTGAATATTTTATGAGGAGGACTCCCCAGGCAATTGAAGCAGTATCAAAAATACATTACTGGGACCTGTTCAAACTAAAAAGCTTCTGCACAGCCAAGAACATAGTAAAGCAAGCAGACAGCCCTCAGAATGGGAGAAGATACTTGCAGGTTATGTCTCCAACAAAGGTTTAAGAACCAGAATCCACAGACAACTCAAAAGTATTAGCAAGAAAAGAACAAGTGATCCCATCTCAGGGTGGGCAAAGGACTTGAAGAGAAATTTCTCTGAAGAAGACAGATGCATGATCTACAGACACATGAAAAAAAGCTTGTCATCCTTAATCATCAGAGAAATGCAAATCAAAACTACTTTGAGATATCACCTAACCCCAGTAAGAATAGCCCACATAATAAAATCCCCAAACCAGAGATGTTGGCGTGGATGTGGAGAAAAGGGCACACTTCTACACTGCTCTTGGGAATGCACACTAATTCATTCCTTTTGGAAGGATGTTTGGAGAATCCTTAGAGATCTAAAAATAGACCTGCCATTCGATCCTATAATTCCTTTACCAGGTATATACCCAGAAGACCAAAAATCACAATATAACAAAGACATCTGTACCAGAATATTTATTGTAGGCCAATTCATAATTGCTAAGTTATGGAAGAAGCCCAAGTGCCCATCGACCCACAGATGGACTAGCAAATTGTGGTACATATATACCATGGAATATTATGTAGCCTTAAGGAAAGGTGGGGACTTTGCCTCTTTCATGTTTACATGGATGGAGCTGGAACATCTTCTTCTTAGCAAAGTATCTCAGGAATGGAAGAAAAAGTATCCAGTGTACTCAGCCCTACTATGAAGCTAATTTATAGTTTTTATATGAAGGCTATAACCCAACTATAGCACCAGAATATGGGGAAAGGGCCAAGGGAGGTGAAGGGAGGGGTAAGTCAGGGTGGAGGGAGGGTAATCGGTGGGGCCACACCTATGGTGCATTTTAGAATGGGTACAGGCGAAAGCTACTAAATGCAGAATACAAATGTCTACATACAATAACTAAGAAAATGCCATGAAAGCTACATTGAACAGTTTGATGAGAATATTTCAGATTGTATATGAAACCAGCACATTTTACCCCTTGATTGCACAAATGTACACAGCTATGATATAACAATAAAAAAGTGAAAAAAAAGATCTTCTGCTATGCACTGGTTCATGATTCTTAATCTGATCTGCTATTCTTTGTCTTTTAATTAGCATATGAAGCACAGATCACTTATATTTATAGTAATTTCTGGTATATTATGAAATAATACCATAGATAAACCCCTTTCTCAGGGTTTCTTAATTCTCTCTGTAGAGATCCTTCACCTCCTTTGTTAGGTATATTCCAAGATATTTCATTTTATTTGAAGCTACTATGAAGTATATTGTGTCTTTGATTTGATTCTAAGCTTGGCTGTTGGCATATATGAAGGCTAGTGATTTACAGACATTAATTTTATATCCTGAGACATTACTGGATTCTTGATCACTTCCAGGAATCTAGTAGGTGAGTCCTTTGGATTTTAAAAGTAGAGGATCATACAGACTGCAAAGAGCAAAGTTCGACCTCCTCTGTCCCCATTTGGATACCTTTGATAGTCTTCTCTTGCATTGGAGGGTACTGCGTTGAATAACAGCAGGAAAAGTGAACATTCTTATCTGGTTACAGTTCCAAGTGGAAATGCTTTCACTTTTTCTGTCTTCAGTATGATATTGGTTGGGGTTTGTCAGAGAAGGCTCTATCAGTTAAAGAAATTTCTCATCTATGCCTATTTTCTTGAATTTTGTTCAATGTTTTTTCTGCATCTATGGAGAGGATCATATGGTCTTTGAAAATCTTGAAAAAAGTAGGTTTTTTTCTTTTTCTTTTTTTCTTTTTTTTTTTTTTTTTTTTGTGGTTTTTGGCCAGGGCTGGGTTTAGAACCCACCACCTCCGGCATATGGGACTGGCACCCTACTCCTTGAGCCACAGGCGCCACCCATTTTCTTTTTCTTTTTGTATGAAACCAGGAAAAAAACTCAAACAGCCAATTGTGTTTTTCTCTCATGTGGGCCTCTAGTTCTTAATCTACTGGCTTCTTTTTATTTAATGAAATAAAAACAAATCTGGAGGCATCACATTACCAGACTTCAGGTTATACTACAAATCCATAGTGATCAAAACAGCATGGTTTTGGCATAAAAATAGAGACACAGATAAATGAAACAGAATAGAGAACCTAATTACTAGGTACCTACCCAGAAGATAAAATCATTTTATCATAAGAACATTTGCACTCAAATATTTTTAGCAGGCCTAGTCACAATCACACAGGTATGGAAACAACCTAGTACTCCTTAGTAAACAATGTAATCTAATAGTATATAACCTCACATTAACCCAAAATTAAAAAAAAAAAAACTTTATTGCTAAAAACGGCTTATGATCATCTGTGCTTTTAGCGAGTTGTAGTATTTTTGCTGATGAAGGATCTTGCCTCAATATTGATGGCTGCTGAATAATCAGGGTGGTATCTCCTGAAGGTGGCTGTGGCAATTTATTAAAATAAGACAACAGTGAAGTTGGCACAATGCATTTGTAAGGTAAAGCCCCAGTTGTATTTGAGCCCTTCACCCATGTACCCTCACATTGGATCCATCAAGTGGGAACTTACTGAGCCCCTTATCCCTCTCCCCCTCTTCTTGAATTTAATTGTGTTTTTCTCTCATGTGGGCTTAGTTCTTAATCTACTGGTTTCAACTTAGTAGTGAGTACCTGTGGCGCTCCTTTTCCATTCTTGAGATACTTTACTAAGGAGCATTTTCTCTAAATCATCAGGGTAAAACAAAAGATGCAAAGTCTCCATCTTTATTATTGATGAATAGTATTCCCTGGTGTGTGTATACCACAGTTTATTAATCCATTCACTTGGATTGTTTCCATGTATTTGTGATTGTGAATTGGCCTGTTTGTTTCTCCAAACAATTACAATAGTAATCACAGATAACTGATCACAGATCACCATAATATATTTAATAAAAATGAAAAAGTATAAAATAGTGTGAGAATGACCAAAACATGGCACAAACACATGAAGTGAGCACATGCTGTTGGAAAAATGCTTGACGCAGGGTTGCTACAGAGCCATCTGCAAAATGCAATACAATGAAACCCAATAAAACAGGGTATGCCTCCTTGTATAGCTCTATGAGTGCTTGTTTTAAGACTTACATCACATATACCTAACTTATTACAGCTTTCCCACGTCATCCTTCTACTAGCTTATGTAAACTGCAGAAATCTTCCCTCACTTTGTGTTTCTTTCCTCTTACCATTTATTATATAATTAAATATTTCCTTCACATCCATTTACAACCAAATTGGACAGTTTCATGATTTTTGTTTCTACTATTAAAAATGATTCAGGCAACTCATAAGAAGGAGAGCCTACTGTTTGTACTCGTGTTTTGCCTCACCGTATTTTCTTCCTTCTTGTGTTCTAAGTTCTTATTTTTTATCTTCCCCTTTCAGTGAGTTTAGCTGGTGACAGATGCTCTTAGTTTTCTTTCATCCAAGATGTTTTGATTTCCCCTTCATTCCTGAAAGAAACTTTTGCTAGGTGTAGAATTCTGGGTTAGCAAGCTTTTTTGTTTGTTTATTTGTTGTTGTTTTCTTTTAGCTTTCAGTACTAGAGAAATGTTGTACCACTTCATTATGGCTTCTGTGGTTTCCATGAAGAAATAGGCCATTGTCCCCATTGGTTTCTCCTCAAACACCATTTATGGAGTCACTTCACT
Organism: Nycticebus coucang; assembly: GCF_027406575.1. NCBI lineage: Eukaryota > Metazoa > Chordata > Mammalia > Primates > Lorisidae > Nycticebus > Nycticebus coucang. Next base: position 99,090,279 of record NC_069783.1, on the reverse strand, counting down.
CTGGCTGACATCAGTAATTTTTCTTTGTCTTTGATTTTCAGAAAATTAACTATAATCTGGCTTAGCAGGTATTTCTTTGTGGCTAAAACATTTGGAGTTCATTCACTTTTTTCAATCTGTAAGTTCACAGATCTTGGAAAGTTTGGAGGATTCTGCCATAATTTCTTTAAGATCTTTTCAGCCTTGTCTTCCTTTTCTTTTCCTTCTGGAACTCTAGTAACACAAATATCCCCATTGGTTATACTCCCATAGGTTCTTAAGGTTCTGTTATTTTTTTCCAGTCTATATTCTCTCTATTTTCTGGATCAAATGTTTTCATTGTTCTTTCAATTGGCTGATTCTTTCCTCTGTCCCTTCTGCTCTGCTGTTGAGCTCAGTAACTGGACTTTTATTTCAGCTTATGTCTTTTTCAGTTTTAAAATTTCCTCTTGGTTCTTTATATCTTCTACTTCCTTGCTGAGAGTTTTCTATTTTTAAAAAGTTTAAAATCATGTTTATAATTGCTCTTCAAAGCATTTTTACAAGGTTGCTTTGAAATCATTGTCAGGTAGTTTTAGCATCTCTAATACCTCTGCCATCTTGGTTTTGGCCCCTATCAATGATGTTTTTTTTTTGTTCATTTGAGATATTTCTGGTGATTCTGGATCTTATTTAACTCTTCTGTCTTAGCTGATGTTCTTTAACACTGGTCCAATAAGACAAAGTTGGGGTGGGAGGTATGAAATTTTGTTATTTTCCAATAAAGATAGAAATCCATGTTCCTTACCTGGCCTCTGTTCATCCCCAAGGCTGGTCTCTTTGTCACTGCTGGGTAAAGTTGAAATTTCTGGCTCCCCAACTATTCTCTCTACTGACACCACTGTAGGGGTGACCTACTTACTGCTGGGTGGTAGTACAAATCCTGACTGTCCATCAGGCCTTCTCTGATATCACCCCAGTGAGACCAAGGAGAGGTGCTTCATTCCTATCAGGTAGGGGCAGTCATTCATGCTCCCTATGTGGCTTCAACTGACATTGCAGGAGCAGGTGCCTTGTTACCTACTGGTAGGGTTAAAGTCCTAGATTCTTACTGCATCTCATCTCACCTTACACTCTCTTGCTAGTTGGCTTCATGTGATCCCAGAGCCTCCCTTTCTACTACATTCACCACTGAAAATTTTCTTTCTCCTACTTTCTCTTCTCTCCAGTACCTAAACCCACATATTCAACTTCTACTATAACTTCAAACTTAGTGTGTACAAAATAAGACTGTGCTACCCCCAACAATCAAACTGTATCTTCTTCCAGTTATTTATCTGTTCCTAATTTGGCGAGAGGCATCATCCATCATCTAGAGAGCCAAAGTAGGAAACTGGGGGATGATTTTAATTTCATCCTTCTTTGTATTTTTCATTTCAAGCAGTTATCAGATCCTGTGACTTCTAGTCTCTAAGTTAGCATTTTCACAGTGAATATTGTAACCTTTCCGTGATGTCACCTGGGCAGGGCCAGCCCACCCTGATGTCTGCAAGCTCTTTCTAGTTGCTCACTTCCCCTGGGGACCTTCCCACAGCTGCCAGTTGCGGGGTGCATTAACTGGTGACAGAAATCTCTCCCTTTTAGCCCTTAAATACAATTGGGGCTGTGGCTCAGTGAGCAGGGCACTGGCCCCATATACCGAGGGTGGCGGGTTCAAACCCAGCCCCGGCCAAACTGCAACAAAAAAATAGCCGGGCGTTGTGGCAGGCGCCTGTAGTCCCAGCTACTTGGGAGGCTCAGGCAAGAGAATCGCCTAAGCCCAGGAGTTGGAGGTTGCTGTGAGCTGTGTGATGCCACGGCACTCTACCGAGGGCCATAAAGTGAGACTCTGTCTCTACAAAAAAAAAAAAAAAAAGAAAGCAATCCTTTATAAGAAGGAAGATCCAAGGAGAATCTACCCAAACCAATTTTTAGAAACTGGGAGGGTACAAAAATCACCTTTTAATTAAAGATGATGTGGTATAAAGTACATAAATAAATTCATTGTTTCTATATTACCTGTCTATAATGTATGTTTGTATATATTATGTACATCTGTCAATAATAAATATAACTATCTATGTTTTTTATATATTACATATATTGGATGTTTGTCCCTGGGTCTTGGCATCAGAGCTCCTAAAATCCTTGAAATCTCCTGAATGATGAGTATCTTTTGTATGCTAATGAGATGATCCATGGCTGGGGGCTCTAAGATAGCTTTAGGATGGGGTCTCGCCACCAGAGAGACCATGCCATGGTTAGACAATTGGTATGTTCAGCCTTACTCCCCTACCTTTGGGAGGGGAAGGAGGGGCTGAAGATTGAGTTCAGTTATCAGTGCCAGTGACATAAACAATTATGCCTACATAATGGAACCTCTATAAAAACTCTAAATAATGGGTTTGGGGATATTTTGGGGTTGTGGACACATTGAGGTGCTGAGAGAGTTGTGGGCCCCGAGAAGGCGTGAATACGCTGTCTCACCTGCTGCACACCTGACCATCGCATCTCTTCTATCTAACTCTCTTGAGTTGTATCCTTTGTAATACTCCACTAATAGTAAGTACAGTGCTTTCCTGAGTTGTGTGAGTTGTTTAAGCAGATTATCAAGGAAGGAAAGGGTTGTAGAAATCCCTGAATTTATAACCACTTAGTCAAAGCATAGATGACCTTGGAACGTCTGACTCCCGTCTGATGTGGGGGCAGTCTTATGGAATCGAGCCCTTAGCCTGTGGGATTTGTACTAAATCTTAGTAGTTAGTATCAGCATTGAATTAAATTGTTGAACACCACATTGGTGTCAGAGAACTGAAAGAATTGGTGTGAAAAAATGACGAGTGTTTGGTGTCTGAAAAAAACCACAGGGTGGCGCCTGTGGCTCAAAGGCGTAGGGCGTAGGCTCCATATACTGGAGGTGGTAGGTTCAAACCCAGCCCCAGCCAAAAACTGCAAAACAAACAAACTAAAAAACAAACAAAAAAACACATTTGGTGTCAGAAAAAGACACTGAACAATTAGAATTTTTTTTAAAGTTCTTAAATATTAAAAAAAAAAGATAATCAGAGAATGCAAGAGATAGCTAAAGAGAATGGGGAGAAAAAGAGAAAGATCACTTCAAGAAATAGGTAAAATTTGGATTACAACAGCAATTTTCAAATTTTCATAGTTCCTATGACATAAGAAATGAAAAATGAGATAATAAGAAACATTAAAATAAAAATAGATGTTGAAATAAAGAAAATATTTAAGAAAAAAATTTAAGAAGAAAACCTCTATCATAGCAGAAGGTAGAAGAGTTAGAAAGAAAGTCGATACTGCAGAAAATTAAATAGTCTCATGGGAGATAATTTCCACAATTTTCTCAGAATATAGAGGGAAAGAACAATAAATGTAACGCATGTGGAGAAAGGGCAATGAAGAGCCAACTAATGTATAAAAAAGGTGAACCAGAAATGATAAGAAATGAACAGAAGAACTGAAAGAGAAACACTGTTCAAAGTCATGGCTGGAAAATGAATGTAAATTTTTTTTTCACTGCTGACATTTCCTCCAGATGAGACAATACACAAGAAAGAATCAAATGATAAAAGTGGAACTGTGATGACTGGAAAGGCAGTGGAGGCTCGTATGGCATTATGTAAAATTCGACATCTAGTTCAATTATAAAAATTTAAAGCAAAATGGACATAAAATATCTCGAACCCCAAAGCAATATCCTGTCCTGTGGTGAAGTAATGAAAGTATTCCTTTCAATGCCAGAGAAGGTAAGCGCACCCACCTTGTTATTCTATTTATTTTTTAATTTACTTAATTTTATTTAATTTGGCTTTTAATTCATTTTTCAAATTATCAGACAATGTCATCAGACAAAAATTCAAAATCTGGGGCGGCGCCTGTGGCTCAAAGGAGTAGGGTGCTGGCCCCATATGCTGGAGGTGGCGGGTTCAAGCCCAGCCCTGGCCAAAAAAAAAAAACTGCAAAAAAAAAAAAGTTCAAGATCTGGCATGCAAACATTTAGAAAGGGGAGATAGAATTGTTATTTGCAATTGATATGATTATAAACTGGTAAAATAAAAAATGAAACTGTCCTTCATAAAATTAATGAAGGGGTGCAAGGTAAAATAATGATTTTATATTTCATTTCTCTACATTTACATGCCATGTTTAGATTTTTCTATCTGATTACAATGGCTGACTTTCTGAAAAATGGATTAATATCCAAATTAAATAAAACTAAGTAAATTAAACAAGAAATACTTTTTTTTAACATTTAAAGTATTTTTTTTTTTAGTTACAGCATTGATGCAGTTCTAAATGATATTTTTTCCTTCATCATTTTTTCAGGGCTGTGAATTCTCATCCCTGTAGCTCAAAATGTATGGTTTATAATTTCCAAATACATTCAGTGATCTTGATTGAAGCAAATTTAAAGACAATATTAAAAATATACTAAGAAGAGTCTGCAGAACTGTTCTAGAAAATAAAATGTATCAAGGTATGACCTGGGTTATAAGTTGAACAAAAATCAAAACAAAACAGAAAACAACAAACAAAAGAAAACCAAAAATACTAAACTAAATTAAACAACAAACTATTCCTTGCAATTTAATTTGGCAGTAGGACTTGGGTGAGTGCTTGGAGGAGAAAGGTAAATGCTGAGATCATCTCTTTTCAGACGCAGGTTGATGTCCAATTTACACATTCCCTGGAAGGGACAGGCAGAAAATAAAAAGTGATGCCTATGATTTGATACCACCTGCCCCAGGAGTTGCAAGATGTTGTGTGACACTTGTAATCTGACTTCTCAGGAGAGACCTGCAGGGATCTACGTTGTGGCCTATTGAGAGCAAAGATGCTTTAAAATGCAGGGGTGCTGTGTCCCTGCCAGTATACTATTCAGTTATTGCAAGTAAACAGCCATTACTAGGATTCATAAAATAAATAATTAATGGTATTGTTAGCATTTTAAGAAATTAGAAATTGGGTGGCGCCTGTGGCTCAAAGGAGTAGAGCGCTGGCTCCCTATACTGGAGGTGGCGGGTTCAAACCCGGCCCTGGCCAAAAACTGTGGGGGGCCGGGGGAGCGGGAGAAATTAGAAATAAATGGCCAGTTACTAGTGGTTTTGAAATGGTAACGAATTACCAAGGGATCATTTCCCATTAGTCAAGTTTCTCCATGCCAGAGTTAGTTTTGCAAACACAGTGAAGAACCTGAGTCAGTATTACTCATACATACGAATTTTTCCATCTATATGAAAGGAAAATGAGAGGTTCTTAACTGAAGAGACTCCCTTTGGGCCCTACTCAGGCTGGGCTCTTCTCCCACACTACTGGGTAAGGTGAGCATAAACATCTTGGGAGATGACTTGCCAGTATTTTTTTTTTTTAGGAACATATTTCTTACTGGGAAACAGTGGACAGGATGCTTGGAGAAAGGAGGGAAATAAAAAGTGAAGATAAAATAGCAGCTTGATAAGGGTGAATTAGCTAAATTAGCCTTTGGAATCCAAATATTATCATATTTAAAAACCAGGACATTATTTTCCTTTCCACTGTGAACTAAGTGCTGTTTTTCTTCCCTGTCTGGTCAGTTTAGGAAAGACCAACAGATTGATGGACATGAGACTTTCGTGGAGTGTGAAGCTGTGAACCTTTAAAACCCACCTGGGCCCTGTACCACCTCTAGATGCTTGCGGGTTGGCTCCAATTCTTCTATGTCCGCAATAAGCATATATATATTAAAAAAAAAAAAAAGAACCCCAAACATGAAGAATTAGTCTTTCTTTTCCTCTCTTTCCCGTGGTCTCTCTCTCCCCTTCCACAGCTGGCCCTCTCCCCACTCCCCACAAAAGCAAACAAAAGGACAGTCTTGGAGCCACAGGTCTCCTGCCCTGGCAGTAGACACATCTGTCACTCAAGAAATATCACCCTGCTTTTGGCCAATCCATTGTAGAGTTGGAATGCAGAGATGGGCAGCTGTTAGACTGAGCCTGTCTGGGGAGGAGGTGCAGCCGTCTGTCTAGCACTTCTCCTTTGAGTTTTCATGCTTAATAGCAGACCTTCCATGGTAAATGTGTCCCTGCACCCATCCCCCCAAGAAATCCCCTCCATTCCCTCTGTCACCTGTTTCAGCATATTTCCAATCAATTCTTATATTTTAAGAATCGTAGCATCTATACAAACCTATCTGCTAAGGCCAGTGCCTCACCACTCACCACTGAAGAAAGCTGAAATAAACAGGCTGCTCCCCAACCCCCTCTGGCTCTGTAAAACCAATTACCAATTGAGCACAGAAGTGCCCAGTGAAAAACAAATAAACAAACCAAAAAAACCACAAACCTGGTGGAGCAGTCACATTTTGGGGGAAGTGACAAAAGCTTTTATTTGCTAAGGCCCAGAGCTGAAGAGATTTTTTTTTTTTTTTTTTTAAATTAGCAAAGGCACACTGCTGCAGAGGATACCAGGAGCCCCTGGGACACCCGGCCACTTCCCTCCCTTCACGGCCAGAAAAGAGAAAGCGCTTTAATTGCCGAAGTTTATTTTTTCACAGCAGTCTTTAGAGGAAGACCCTTGGTAATCTGCACTTTGAAGATTTATACATGGCACTTACCAACTCTACTTTTATATATTTGAAATAAAAATAGCTCAGCAGCAATTTGCTTCTTTTTTTACTCTTGTTTTAAAACTCATTCCTCTCCTACCTTTGAAGTATAGAGAACTCTCTCAGTCACCAGCCTTTTTGGATGGCAAAATGTTAATCATAAGAATTTATTTTCTGTGCTAACAAATGTTTTCCTTGGAGATTTTTTATTTATTGTTTTAGACAGAACTTTTTAAAAAGTTATAAATTAAATCAGATTGTTAAGAAATTTCCCAGGGGAACAACGCCTTCATTTATAAGATCCTGCAGATCTCTGCAATACTCAAAGAGGTTATAGTTTCTCCTGAGAGAAGAAAATACTCATGGCTAAGACATTAAGTCAAAGAGCATTTTCTTCTAAGGGGATTTTATTCCAATGATATGAAAGGCCAATACGAATAATAGGAATAAAGTAAAAAATTCAAAAAGCAAAATATCCCACACACCTTCGAGAAGGTCTTCTTTCTGCCCAAAGTTTCTGCAAGTGCGCGCTAAAGATGATGAACGTTTCTCTAGAGCTCCGATCAGCAGATTTGATATATGGATTTAGATCAATTTTTTCTTATGGCAAATCTATATGTTATTCTCCGTCTTCATTTGGCACTATTTGCTGAGTGGCTGTTACTCAGGGGCAAAGGTCGCTCTTTGGCGGTTGAGGCAGCCGAGTAATCTTTTACTCCTCATAAGAGGAGTGTGAGATATTAAATCACACTTGACGTACCTGAGGCATAGCAACTTCATCCATATTTTATCTGCTGTAAATTTAATACCACAGCACTTTTTAGGGTGATGTATTTATTAACTGGCTGGGGATGAGCAGTACAGAAATTCAGTTTGTTCAGGAAAATAAAATGAAGACAGTCTGACAAGTTTATGAAGTAAGCACAATAGCTATTTATTACTTTTTAAACACACAGTTTGCTGAAATGTCTTTAGCAGTGTTTGTTCAATAAATGCATAATGCTTTCTAAATCATCTCAGCTTATTTTTTTCTTTGAATTTTAATAAAGCCTTTTCTCTTAAAGCAAGCAGCTTTCTTCCCATTTACTGTGGCTTGGTTTCCCCTGGCCTGGCTGGTGCTCTCAGGTGAAAAGCACATCTTTGTTCCAGGCCACCCGCCCTGTGGAATTGTGGGAGATGGAATCACATGTAGACTTGCTGTGGCCAGCCTCCCGTCCCCGAAGTCCGCTGATAAACTATTTCCGAGAGACAGTGCCTTCTCTTGAGGACAGCTGCTTCTCTCAGTCACTTTGCTTAACTTTTCTTTCTTTCTTTTCTTACTTTTATTTAACATTTTCTGCATACAGCACTGCAAAATCCTGACAGACTACTCATGTGATCTGCCAGCCAGCAATTCCTCTCTCTCTGGTTATTTTAGCTACTTATTGAAAAGGGAGAATGAATTCTGCTCCATTTGTTTGTACAGTCATTATGCCTCATAAAACTTTCTTTTCCTTTCCTTTGTTGAAAGATACAACCCTTAGGACCTCAGTTTTAGCAGAGTGAGGATAGCATCCTTGTGGTTAAACAGTTGCCTTTTTATGTTAATTGCAGATCATTTTCATTTGTTGTTTTTGGCCTTCAGTGAACTTGATCACCAGTTAGCAGTTGATATAGCTAAAGAAATCTGGAAGGCTTGCAGGCATCCTCAAACTTTTTAAACACGGGGCCAGTTCACTGTCCCTCAGACCGTTGGAGGGCCAGACTGTAGTTAAAAAAAAAAAAAACTATGAACAAATTAAATTCCTATGCACACTGCACATATCTCATTTTGAAATAAAAAAACAAAACGGGAACAAATACAATCACACTGCCTCATGTGGCCCGTGGGGCCGCAGTTTGAGGACCCCTGCTTTATAGCATAACTTTGGGATTAACTTCAGGTCTCCTAATTCCACAGACAGGGATCAGAATAGGGGTTCTTGAAGTGTGTTCTAGACCACAGCAGAAATAGCACCTGGAAAGTTTGAATATGCAAATTCTCTGGCCTCACCCTAAACCCCCTGAATAGGAACTGTCAGTATATTAACAAGCCCCCCGGGTATTCCTGATGTCTGTTCAAGTTTGAGACTCAACTCTCTGGACTGAAGTCTTGATGAACCACAAATAGATGATCCATTTATAATATTAGTATCTTTGTCTGCCTGGCTTGACACACAGCAGGCTTCCAGGAGGATCTAACACTTCAAGATCCTTGGGAGACAGCACAAATTTGATTGGCTTTAGAAACACTTCTTTGGTGAAGTGAAGTCTAAAGCCAAATACAAATCCTGTTTTGGATTACCCAGTGTATGCAGAATCCTCTCTTGGCTCGTTGAAGGATGACTCAGATTTACTTGAGAAAAGGGGAAGCCAAGGGAGCTAACATTTTCGAGGGAAAGAACACTGGTATCAGTGGGTCTCTTTAAGAGTGAATTCCTACAACTTTTTAAATTCTGTGGCGATATGCTTGCTTGTATTCCTCTGGTCTTCATAAAACATTTACTCCTATAAATAAGATCAGAGTATTTTCAGGAAACAACATTTCAATTTAACTGCGTTTGCCTTGTTGCCCCCTCAATTTGTTTAAAAATAAACAGAATGTATAAATAGGAAATGTTTCCAACCTATCTCTTTATCCTTCTCTGGAAGAGTTAATGAATTACCTTCTTAAATCTACCTATTGATGTGTGTATATTACCTTCTGAGGACGCCATTCCAAAGTGCCTTTTAATTCGCTCCTTGATTTTTTTTTTTTCTTTTCTCTCCAGCGTTGGAAGATGCAAATCTCCAGGTTGTGCTGTTGCCTCTGACAGAATGTATCAGAGTGAATGATCACCCTATCAGCGCTGGATCTTACACTCCCAGGAAGTTCATTACATAATCACTTTCATGTTAAGAATGTAGGGCTTTTCTGCAGCACTGGAAAGCTCATAAGCATTTGAATTTCCTCCAAAATCTCAGGATGCATTTGGTGAGTGTTGCAATTTAGAACTTAAATGGAGACACAATCTGACCTCTGACCTGAATTGTTTCTTTTGACTATAAAGTATGTTCCTCTTAAGAAAATGGTATCCAATGAAAGGGAATGGACTGTGATAGGACTTGGAGAAAAATTAAATGTAAACCCTTGGATCTGTTAGTCCCTTTTACTTCAGGCTAGCTAAGAACAAAACATTTATTTATTCTTTTTTAATGTTCTTAAAGCTTTTAACTTTAGTAGCTGAAGACAGAAGAAAAATTTACCTATTAGATGTATACATACATCTAATGTTGCATACATACATACATACATACATCTATATGTTGCTGCAAAAATATTTTTCATAATACATAATAGATACATCTATATGTTGTTGAAAAAATATTTTTAAAAATACAATACATATATAATATATATGTTATATTGCTATACATTAGATTATATGTGATAAAATATATGTATAGCAGTGCTGTTGTTTAAACAGTTGACTGTGACCCAACTATGGCTCTTGAAGTCTATTTTGTCAATCATGATCTGCATTAAAAAACTGAACTGAATAGACAGACTAAAATAGAATACAACAGAAAACAGAATACATCACAGCGTATAGTAAGGTCAAGTATTAGTTCAGTGAAACTTGCTTAAGGGCAAGTACTGAGCTGTGATATAACAACACTGATACAGAGAATTGACCACACTCCTAGTTAGTAGCTTTATTTGGGATTTATTTATTTTACTGAGATTTCCCTGGCATTCTCTAACTTTTAATAACAACAAAATAGGAGCTAAATCCTTGAAAATACATACGTAAGTATGTATCTAATATTGAAAATAAATAATAAATGGTGTGGCTATGGGGTGTCTAAGCAGAGAACTTAGAGCCACCATCACGCACTTTGATTCATTCATTCATTTATACATTAGTAAATCTTGAAAGAATGAATCATTTTCCCTGTGCCTTGACTTCCTTACCTGTGAAATGCCACTCATAGTAGAACCTACCTATCAAATTCCTGTGAGGATTAAATGAGTTAATATATGTCGAGCTTTCGTACTTAGGATAAGTACTAAATAAAATTTTGTTACTGCTATTTTCGCTCTGTAATATGTGTGTACTCTGTGTAAGACCTAGTGCCAGGTTCATGGGGAATCCAAAACAGATTATGTGTTTTGTTTTCTTTCTGCCTCAAAGAAGAAGCCTGTACCTCAAACTTCTACCTACGCGCACGTTGCCTTTACATGGAAGTCAAAATGAAGGGGATGTCACCCATGCTGTTTATTTAAGAAGTATTTATTTATTTATTTTATGTGTTCTTAGAAGAGGAAAGCAAAGGAAAAAGTCGGAAGATTCTAGGAGAGGGGAAGAGAAACAGGAACAGCTCCAGGTTCTAGCAGAGTGGAAGAGGAACAAGGACACATGTCCCTTTCCACGCTGAGTGACCTTTGTCATGTCTCTTCACCTTGCAGAGTGGTCCTCATCTGTGCAGTGATTCCCAAGGTCCCTCATGCTAGGGACTGAATCGCATCCTTTCAGAATGCATATTTGGAAGCCCTAGCCCTCAGTATGACTATATTTAGAGGCGGGGCCATTAGGAGGAAACTCGGGTTAAATGAGGTCCTAGGGTGAGACCCTAATCTGGCAGGATTGGTGTCTTTACAAAAGGAAGAGGAGACACCAGGGCTAGGCACTCAGGGGGGCAAGGGCCATGTGAGAATAGAGCAAGAAGGCTGCCAGCTACAAGCCCCAGAAGAGCCCTCTCCAGAAACTGGCCATGCTGGCAATCTGATCTTGGAGTTTGGGCCTCCAGAACCGTGAGAGCATAAATGTGTGTTGTTTAAGCCACGTGGCCTGTTGTATTTGGTTATGCCGGCCCATGCTGATACAGATACTTTCCAAGTCTGGAATTGTAAAGTGGCTGCCGAGTGTGGAGACCTGACCTTTCCCAGTCGTTCCTTCTCCCTGACTCTCTTAGCTCCATGACATGAGAGTGAGGACCTTCTTTCTGGGATGGAGTCAGTTCAGAAATGCAGGTATGGGCACTCCTCCCATGCAGATGTGGGTGTGTCCTGGGTTATGATATAACAACAGGGATATAGAGAACTGACCTAGCTCATAGATAGTCACTTTATTAGTGGGATTTGCGTGGGGCACTCCCATGCATTCTTGAGTTGTCTTCTCATTAACCTTCCTCTAACTTGCTGTTAAGGTGAAGGCGTTAGGGAAATTAAAATTGCTTTTCCCCTACAAAAGAACCGGCTGAGGAGAACTTTAGTGCACTACAATACTTAGAGTTCTGAGGAAAAGAGGATACCTATACTGGGTTGAATAGTGTCCCCTCAAAATGTTTTCTCAGAACCTGAGTGTGAGGTCATTTGGAAGTAGGGTCTTTGCAGATGTAATCAAGGTAAGATGAGGTTGTAAGGAGGGCCATATTCCAGCATGCCAGGTGTCCTCATAAGAAGAGAGAACTTTGGACATTGTCACAGAAGAGAAGTCTCATGAAGACAGAGACACAGATTGAAGTGATGTGTCTACACGCCAAGGAGCTGAGGACACTAGGACCTGTTGGTGACCACCAGAAACTAGAAGAGGCAAGGAGAGGCTCTTCCCTAGAGATTTCAGAGAGAGCACAACCCTGCCGACACCTTGATTTCAGACTTCTAGTTCCCAGAACTAAGAGAGAATCAATTCCTGTGATTTTGAGCCACTCAATTTATAGTGATTTGTTATGACAGCCCTAGGAAACTAACATAGTGCCTAAGTTAAATAAACTACAAATGCAATCATTATATTTGGAAACAATATACAGTATTCTTCCTCCGTAAAATTGCAATAATTCCTAAATTTTCATTAGTATCATTAGTATTAATACCCTTCCAAACATCATATAGTGACTGAGGTTTGGAAGGATACTAATGAAATAACAAAAAATGCATGGTTTTTCCTTTTATAAATGTCTGTTCCGATGCTCATTCTGTTCTAAGTGGTATCCTGAGTACTCAATTTTATATAACAGGGGCACATTAGGCCTGGCTGCATCCAGGGAAGTTGTTTCTACATTCCTTTTCCTGAAAGGTGGAATGGTTAGATTCTTCTCAGACTGGCTACGACTTTGTGGAGAGTCAAGCTTGCATTTGTAATTAACCATTGCAACAATGAGAGGGGGAAAAGAAGTGGCTAAAATCACATAAGGAGAGTCTTCTTTGCCGTATGTGCTGAATCCCTCAATAAAATTTCAGGTGTCTCCCCCATACTGTTCTCATTTCTCATTTTTGATCCTGAGATGTCAGAAGTCTGAGGCTTATTTACTTACCACTGAGGACCTCGTGCCCGTCATGTTGCGGATCAGACCTGGAGACCAAGGGAGTACTGTGGGCAGCTTTTCTGTCTAGAGAGAACAAATGAGTATGGCAGGCTCGTGGAGGAGATGGGCACAGAACTTAAAAAAAAGTAAGGCAACAGAGTAAGTTGATATAAAATTGTGGGGAAGAGATCTAGAGATCATTTCTGCATGAAAAATTTGAGCTGGGCACGAATGAGTGAAAAATGAATCTGGGGTGAGGTGGGGCTAGCCAGGTAAGTTTGGGCCATTTTGGAATGAACTAAGGAGTTTATTTTGGAATAAATGAAGGAGTTTATTCCTTACACTAAGAAGACTGGAAGGAAATGGGGAATATAGATGTATTATCATTTTCAAGACGTCTCTTGCCCACATGGAAGGGATGATTGAAGAAAGTGACATGGGAAGTAGGGAACAATTTCCCTCATGCAAAGTTCTCAAGTTTCTGGCCTGGCACAGGGAAGAGTGCTCACACGAAGGACAATGTTTAATTTCTACAAGAGCTTTTCTCTCCAAATCATATTTACTAGAAGCAACTGCTCGATTTTTGAGAATGGGTGTGGAATAGGTTAGACAATAATAAAGTCACAGCTGTTCAGGGGCAGGCCTTGGTCTGATCCTCTCACCGAGCTGGAGCCCAAGCTCTGTGAGTGGGTGTGAAGAGGACCCTCATTTACCTGAAGGAGACAGGGAGAATCCAGAGCTGGCAGTTGAGTGTTTGAGACCAAGGTTGCAGGCAGAAAATGACGGCTCCAGAACCACACCAACCCTCTCTGGTGCCCATTTCGTGAGCCACGTGCAGCACAGTCCCTCTGTAGTCTTCATTTTTCTTTAAACCTTTGGTTAGTGCTCCGTGAAAACCTGGGAATCTGCATTTCTATAAGCCACCGCAGGTGACTATTATTATTTTTTTAGATGAACAGAAGTTTGAGAATGACTGAATTACACTTTGCATATGGGGTGGCCTGAAGGAGACCTCTAGGCAAAGCCACCTTTTTGTCCTCCCCAGAGTATTTCACATCATGAAACGCCAAGTATCAGACATACAGTGAAATCATTTACATTTCTACCTAGGAGGATTCGAGTAGGGAGATGGGAAGGTTAGAGGAAATTGGGACAAAAGAAGTTGTAAAGGGGAAAAAAATCTCAAAGATGAGAAAGGCAAATGAAGCAAAGAAATGACATGAATGAGCAATTGAAACGGCAGGAGAGGAAATGTTACAGGGCCTCTGTCAAAGGACGGGAGAAAAGATCAAACATTCCAACGTGACGGCTTCCCTTTGTTCCTCCATGAGCACCCACCATTCTCCCACTTTCTACCTTCTTTACTTAATCGAAGATTATGGGGGTGCAGAGAATTCATATGCCAAAGTAAAGTGGAAGGGGCACCCACCATTCAGGAACGGTTTGTGCTCTTCCCCATTGCAGAAAACGACAATGATAAAAATAGCCTCCTCCCCCAAACAGCGAATGCAAAATACAGCATCAGTTGGCACCGTTCTAATTCCTTCACAATTCATCCTGACTTAGTGAATCAGAATCTCTCGCCCATGTTGAAAAAACCTCCTCGGGTGATTTTGATGTTGGTCCCTACTTAATCATCCCTGGGCTAGATCATCTCAAGGGCCCTTTTTAAGTCTGACAAACAATTTTCACCAAGTATTCTTAGTGCAAATGTCACAGGTATGGGGAGAGGGAATTTCATCCCACTTAGATCTAAAATAGAAGGTTCCCAGTGTTTCTGACTATGTAGGCCACTGTTTTCCTCCCACACCGTGTGTGACACTGTTTGTTTTAAATGTGACCTAATTTCACATTGGGAGTGGCTCCGTGGAACACGGTAATTCTCCCCAGGAACGTTGTGCATTTATAATACAACGGGATGGACACGTTGCTGTCAGCTCTGGGAAAGAGAACCTGGCAACGCTGAATTCCGCAGAGAGCTTGGTCTCCCGTGAAATGGTGAATTACTGCGCAGGTTAAAAATAGGCTCCGAAGGGGGAAAAAGAAGTCAAAAAGAAAGTGCCGAGGGAGGCATGAGTCATTTAGCTTTAGATCAGTGGGATGAACTGATACGTGTCTGTCAGCCCTGCGTGGGTTGCAAGGACCACACAGGTGAGCAAGTGGGATGCTGAGAAGCTGAGGGGGAGGCAGTCAGGGTGACAGAGGGAGAGCTGTCTCCAGGCAGGCCTGGAGGGAGGTACTCAGAGCTCCCGTGGCCTTTGAGGTCCCAGAGTCCTGAAAGTGAGGCTGTAGGCCACCAGGAGCCAGGACCTGGAGGTGTGCTGGCAGCGAGGGGCTCTGCTCTTGCTGGAGATCATGAGCAAAGGTTCTTCCCTACTTCTGATCCATCTATTTTTCTGAGACCCTGCAGAAGAAGTTTTTGCACTGGCCCTATGTGTGGAAAAGGAAAGCAGTTTTGGTAAGAATGATGTCTGCCAAAATGTTTCCTTAGAGGTTTTCTGCTGGCACAAGCTTGGGAAGGCATGTGTGTGTGAATGTGTGAGAGTGTGTATGCCGCACCCATGTGCACTTGCTGAGCCTGTGTGCGTGTTGGGCCAGTCTACCTCACTGCGGTCCTGAGTGGTCCCATTTCACAGATGAGCCAGTCGAGGCTTCCAGGCTCGCAGTGTGGAGGTGGAACTGGAGTGCAGCCCGTGTGCTTTCCGCTCATCTATTTCAATTCTCTGGAGTGGGGCAGCCTCTAAACCTATCATTTGGGAGGTGCTTGCTTTATGCTGTTGCCCCATGGTGCTTCCATTACTGCTGCCCTTCCAGAAACACAAATAATTCTCATCCTTCTCCAACTTTGCTGCAGATTATAGCTCTGGGGATCTTCAACAACACCCCAGGGCCCTGGTCAAGTACACTGTGAATTAGTCCAGAATCTCCTGGGGTGGGGGCCCAGGTACCAGTATTTCCTAAAGCTGCTCAGGGGATGGTAAGGTGCAGCTGAGGGCTAGTGCAGCTGAGGGCTGGTGTAGATGACAAACAAGTGGCACTTCCAAAATAACCTTTGTTGAGTGATCAGTTACAAAGCTCAGTAGATGCTCTGTGTGGGACAAGAAAAGAATTTCGCTAGAGCAAGATTAGGATATAATAGTATAAGCTCATTTTATCTTTTAGAAGGAGACAGGGAAGGATAACGAGAAAGAGAGAGACAAAGAACAGGGAGATGGTGTGGCATCCCAAAGGAGGAATATAAATGCTCTCAGTTGAGGTCATGTAGGAAGCTGAATTTAAAGGGGGACAGAACAGGTAATTGCAGGCAAATTCACTAGGTATTATGGATGTTCAGGCTGTGCCTGCTTTTTCCTCTGGCAAGGTTGAGGGCAGACTTTTTCCAGGTGTTTCTGATCCTGAGGCCTGATGTTCATCCAGGACACTCAGGAACTACTTGGGGCGAAAGGAATGAATTTTAAAAGACAAAGGAGCTGGTGAATGTAAAGAGAAGGATTTGTATTTCCTCTGGTCTGCTCTTTGCAGCGGTTTATGAAAAGGAAACCCCACAGAGGGGAAGGGGCTGCTAGCAAGAGAAAGGGAAAGAAAGCAGGCAGAGTGATGGATTTTAGTCCTTACTGGAAAACTATGAATGAATGATTTTTCTATCATTTCACTGTACAGACTGGCCATCCTTACATTGAGGCTCTACTTTGTGATGGGCACTTAGGAGGTAAAGATGTGTAACTTCTACCGTCTACACTAAAGGGGAGGAGGCTACAAAATGCAAATTTCAGTGTTTCTCACCTACTTGTGAGAAATGTCACTGGAGCATTTTGGTGTTTTCTAAAATTTTTGTTTGTTTTTTTATTTCATATTCATATGAGCGTACATATGATTAGGTTACATTGTTTGCATTTGTAAGGTGAATTCCGAGTTTTTTTAATTTTTTTTATTTTTTAAAACTTTATTTGAATTAATATGAGGGTACAATATTTAGGTTACATTGTTCTCACTTCTAGGGTAAAGAGCCCCTCACCCAGGGGGTGTGTTATACACCCCCACAGTGTGCACAGTAGAGAGATCCCACCTCCTGCCCCCCTCCTTCTGCCATACATCTTCCCCCCTCCTGATTCCCTCTACCCCCAAACTGGACTATAATAGTGTCTTAGGAACACGTAATTATTTATATATTGATTCCATATTAGTATGGAGTACATTGGATATTTATTTTTCTGTTCTTGTGATACTTTACTAAGAAGAATGTATTTCAGCTCCATCCAGGTAAATGTAAAAGATGTAAAGTCTCCATCTTTTTTAATGGCTGAATAATATTCCATGGTATACGTATACCACAGTTTGTTTGCTGATCCATTCATGGGCTGATAGGCACTGATAGGTTGCTTCCATGACATGGCAATTATGGATTGAGCCACAATAAACAAAATGATTTTTGTTCTTTTGGGTAGATACCTGGTAATGGGATTGCAGGGTCAGATGGGAGTTCTACATTTAGATCTTTGAGGATTCTCCATACTTCTCTCCAAAAGGGCTGTATCAGTTTGCTATCCCACCATCAATGTAGAAATGTTCCCTTCTCTCCACATCCATGCCAGCATCTGGTGTTTAGGGACTTTGTGATGTGGGCTAATCTTGCTGGGGTTAGGTGATAGCTTAGAGTGGTTTTGATTTGCATTTCTCTGCTGATTAAAGATGATAAGTATTTTTTCATGTGTTTGTTGCTCATTCCTCTGTCATCCTCGGAGAAGTTTCTGAGTCCTTCACCCAGGAGTGTGCCATATGCCCCACATTATGCCCAGTAAGTAGGACTTATTGAATCCTCTCTCCCCACTCTTCTTGAATTTAATTGTCTTATTCTCTCATGTGGGCCTGTAGTTGTTACTCCACTGGTTTCAACTTTGTATTGAGTACACAGGATGCTTGATTTTTTTTTTCTTTTGCAGTTTTTTGGCCAGGGCTGGGTTTGAACCTGCTACCTCAAGCGTATGGGGCCCTTGCCCTACTCCTTTGAGCCATAGGCACTGCCCAGGATGCTTGATTTTCCATTCTTGAGCTACTTTACTAAGGATAATGTCTTCCAAATCCATCCAGATAAATACAAAAGATGCTAAGTCTCCATCTTTTTATGGTTGTATAGTATTTCCATGATATACATATACCACAGTTTATTATTCCGTTCATGGGTTGAAGTGCACTTGGGTTTTTTCTACATCTTTGCAATTGTGAATTAAGCTTCTATAAACATTCAAGTGCAAATGTTCTGGGAGCACTTTGAATTAAAGCCCTTGAATCTGATTAGGTGTGTGGCTAGGGCTTGCTCATCCACGGTGATGGGAAAGGGGTGCCATATATAAATGAGCTCCAGGGATAATTCAGGTGCTTTATTGAGTTATTCCTTTTGACCTCCTTCCTCATCAAGCCTTTGACAAAAGCTGATGACATGCAGCAAAACAGACTCAACTGAGCCTCATCTCTCTCTCTTAATTTTTTTGCTCATCCTTTCATGGAAGTGCCAGTGAGGACTATCTTGCCCAAAAAGTGGGCAACAGGAGAGGATATGCAGAGACTGAAAAAGCCCACGTCAGCATCTGCCCCAACATCATCAAGATACCATCTAAGTTCTGTTTATTTCCAAGGAAAGACTCACAATGCTATACAAGGGGCTGCTGGTGTGAGCATTCACATTATATTATCATATCATCCTATTAAGCTATATTTTACTATTGACATAGTCAAGCACGCAAGATTGAGGGCTACTGACCATACTAGCTACAAAACCCCTGTCTCTGATGTGACCAGGGGTGGCTGCTTGCTTCTGGTTTTCAGTAATCCTTCTACCCAGGGCTTCCCTAGACATGCACGAGGCTTCCCTTTTCTATCAACAATTCTCCTTATTTCTGGGTCTGTCCTGCTTACTCTGACTCACACTAGCTCTGAGACCTTCATTTCCCCATTTCTAAATTGGGTAGGTTTCCCTAATCCTCAGCATGATGAATGGATTAAATGAAACGAAGCAATTAAAGGCATTTAGCATACCACCCAGCCCGCGGCCTGGGAGCTGGGAGCCACTCTGAGCTCCCATCTTTTCTTTTTGAGTTTTCTTTCTCTTGACTTACAGAACTGAGAAAACGCGAGTAAATGTCTGATGGTTTGAAATGGTAACAGATATATAACTTGTTCCATGTCTTCCCTTTCTTGAGACATTTATAGAATAAAACAGAAGGCCCATCTTCAATTAATTAGCTTAGTGAGGACAGTTAACATTTAAGGAATTCAACCAATTCAAGGGCGTCCACTCTTTTGTTCAGGACCTTCTCAGCTAAGAGACTTAAATCATGGCTTATTCAATGTTGTAAGTGCTTCTGGGATAGAGGATTAACACGACACTTCAACAAAAACATCAAAGTTTTGAATAATGAATTTTACAAACAGAAGTAACATTTTAACAGGATTTCCAGATGGAAGGCAGATGCCTAGAGGCCAGCTTCTGGAGAAGAAAAAGGATGAGCTGAGCAAATGGCAACAGAACCTTCATTCAGGAACTTCAAGACTGGCCTGAAATCTGAGATATTGCCATTAGTCTCCCATCTCATAGATGAGTCAACTGGGGGTTTGGCCACTGGCTAATGGCTGGGCACACCCAGTGAAGAGCTGGCAGGTGGTGTAGGTGACTCTCTCTCTAGAGGAAAATCCAAGAGGGCCTGGGTTTGCTTCGGGCCACCTGCTGGGGTGCCTGAGGCATCAGCCAGAGAGGGAGAGAGAGCTAGAGGAAGAGATCTTTTCTTTTAATCTGTTGATCATGAGTCCACTCTACTGAGAAGTGTCTCTTTCTACCTCCCAGGTCTACCTGAGCAGCTGCACGTGTAAATAGAATGGCTATTTTTGTTAAACAGAGCTTAACTATTTCTGAAACAGCCATTTATTTGTGAAGACTATTTTATGTTAATTTAATTATAAGAAAATTGAAAAGTGTAATACATAGCTAAGCCCTTAAGGCCGGTTAATCTATTTGGATTGTAACAAATATAATTTTTATTAGCTCAGCCTATTTGGATGATAACGAGTATAACCTTTCCATAGACATTACAGACTCTGAGTTATGGTCTATTTTTATGTAAAACCAGCCTTGAGTAGAATAAAAAGAAAGTTCTTTTATCTGTCATTGTGTTATGGAATCATTATATTAATGAGAGGAGAATCTGAGCCATTCCTATTATCTTAGAGTGGAGCTCATGTCTTTTCTAGGTGTGATTGAAAAAAAAAAAAAAACCCAGGTAGTTATTAGAAAAATGATTAGCCTTATGGAGAGGTAAGACATTCTGAACCCTCCCTCGGGTAAAGCATGTTGATTTTTAACAGGGAAAGTTAATCATATCTCTTAGCCAATCAGACTTTCTATCCAGAAGCTCAGCTGTCATGGAACACAGATGAGTACTTGGAATGAAATAGAAAAAGATCTGAGGGGCCACAATGGTGGCACACAGTCTGAGCTCCCTGGAAACTCTTTCCTTTTGTAGGAGGGTTCCCAATTTTGCCTGGTTTCCCAGTCCTTGTCAGATAACAAACTTTATAATCAATGGAGTAAGACTTTCGGTATTAGTGTGTTCAGCAAGGTCAAAGGCACAGACTTTGGAGACAGATTGGCAGTGTTCAGTCCCAGGTCTGCTGCTCCAATTCTGGGTTACATGGGTGACCTGTGTGCCTCAATTTCCCTTTCCATAAAATGGGATGATGTTTCAAGTGCATCCCTCACAGAGTTGTGTGAGAACTTGGAAAAGTTAATAAACGTAAAACACCTTGAACAGCTCCTGGCACATAGAAATCCCCAACGTAAGCATTAGTACTATATAGTATTACCATACAAGCAAAGGCAGCATGAATGTTGCTTTCTTTTTCCCAAATGACAATTTATTATACGGGCTCTGGCATCACATGGCCTGATAACATGGCACATTCTTGAACTTATCGTTGATATACGTTTTTGTACTATACTAAAAATAATTTTAAAATATATAATTTTCAAAAACGTTGAAGTTTGGGGAAATTTTGGTATATTAAGCCTTGGTACTTCAAAGAGCATCCCCTGTGTGTGAAGTCTGAGCTAGGTACATTCAGTAGTAGGTGATCCTATAGTATTTCATGGAAACCAGGAAAACTTCTAGTGCAAAAGTGGGTTTAAGGATAATTATTCCTTAACTATCCTCAGGCTAACCAGAATATGGTGTCATGTTGCATTCTTACTACAACTCCAAAAGACAGGCAGAGCTATGTCCATTTGTAGGTGAGAGAACAAAGATCTTAAGAGTCAAGTCCTGTGCCTCATATCACACAACTAGAATATAGCCATGTCAGGACTCTAAAACAAGTTTGCTGTACTTCAAAATACTTGCCTTTACCTGCTGAGCTATATTGCCTGTCCTGGTGAGCTCAGGCTGCTATAAAACAATGCCATGGACTGGGCAGTTTAAACAACAGAATTTTTTTTCCTATAGTGCTGGAGGAAGTCCAAGATGACTGTGCTGGCTGGTTCAGTTCCTGGTGAAAGTCTGCTTTCTGGCTTATAGGCAGTTGCCCTCTCTGTGTGTTCTTCCATAGTGGAAGGGACAAGAAAGCTATCTGGGGTCTCTTTTTACTAAGGTACTATCCCCATTCATGAGGAGCAAATCACCTTCCCCTCCTGAGCCAATAACCTCCTCAAGTCCCTACTTTGTAATACTATCATATTAGGGGCTAGGGTTTCAACATATATTTGGGGGGATGCAGACATGTAGTCCCTAGAACTGCCCTTCACCTGTAGATTAGAATCTCTTTTGACTTATTCCAAGCTTTAGTCATAAGACTAAAACAGGGGCTCACTTAGTCTCTTCCTTGATGTGTGATAATCAAGAAAGTTTAAGTGTAGAATATAAATGTTTTAACACAATAACTAAGAAAAAGCCAGAAAGACTATGTTAATCAGTGTGATGAAAATATTTCAAATTGTATATAAAACCAGCACATAGTATCCCATGATTGTATTAATGTACACAGCGACAATTCAATTTAAACAAAAGAGAAAGTTTAAGTAGTTCCATAGTGCAAAACATGACTTTTTTTGCTCATAAAATATGTTGAGTCAGAATTTCACTAACCATAACTATAAGAAGACTTTATCTGATTCTAGCATGCACTGTTTACTTGAGCGAAACTTGAGTTAGTTGAATTAGCCATTCAGGAGTCTTTTATGTCAGTCACTTTCTCCATTTATCTTTGTTGTAGGAGGAAGTGAAAGGGTATAAAGGCTTCTTAATGCATACTCTGGACAAATGCCAGGTTGTACTCCTGGGCATCCCAAGCTTTGCCCATTCTCTTGAGCAGTATAAGTCCGGGCCACTTCTTCTGGCTTAGATTCATTTATTCATGTGTTTGCATACTCATTTATTCAACAGGTGGTTTTCGAGCTTTTCCTTGGCACCAACCTCCATGATGGGCTTTGAAGACACAGCATAAAAATAAAATCAGTCAAGGAGGTCTTTTCTCATTCCATCAGCTGTCCAGAGACCAAATTTTTTCTGAGACATGTAGGCAGAGAGCAGATCAGCCTAATAACCAGGTTACCAACCATCCCAGATTGTCTGAGACTGGTGGGCTTCCCAGGGAGACTTTCAGAGCAGGAAATGAGTAAGTCCAGAACAATTAAGGACTAGTGGTAACTGATTATTTGGCTTACTTGGAGTTCTCATTTTCTGTAAGGGAATTAATGATAAAGATTCTTTGCTTGACCAAAATTTAGTTAGGTTCCAAATGCCCATTTGTGCACTTCTCTGTAAAATCCAGTTTTGGTAAGAACTCTGCTAAGTCATTTTAACAGGAATTTCCCACCCATGATACCTGATCATCCTCATTATCTGGTCAAAATTCAGCACTGCCCACCCTTGGCCTGATCACCCTGGCCTGTCTTCAGCAGGAGTCTTGTTAGGTCCTTTTAGCCAGAACACTTCCCAGACTGGATGTCTCCTTTTAGTGATTTTTCCATCCACGGACCCTCTCCTCCTTGGATAGAGGATAGAAATCCCCACTATCCCTGTTGTATTCCAGAATGGTGCCAGTTCTATACTCTGGTCTCTTTTCTCCCTATTGCAATAGTCCTGAATAAAACTTGCCTTCACCACTTTACCTCCTTTCTGGCTCTGGTTTTCTTTGACATTAAACTGAAGTAATTTCGTGTCTAGCTCAAGTCCGCTAGCTCTCTCTCCAAGCGGGCTTACTTAGAGTGTTTGAAAGGAAGACACTTCCAGGCAGTTGGAGTATCCGTCCAGTTCTGTGCCTGGCAGGCAGACAGGGGACTGGCTCCACACTCGGCTCCTGGCAGCTCTGCACACCTATAAGGTTTCCGCATCCCAGGGACTGTCCTCAATGCTGTGGCATGCCTGGAGAACTCCCAGGCAAAGTGGCATTTGCCAAACTCAGCCTGACCCTGTGGGATGTAGCCAGTGGCAGAGGCTGTGGTATTGTCTGGAATAGGTGTGGGAGCCAGACTGCTGGGTCTGCAGCCTGAATCATGGGCAAGTTATGTAGCCCCTTAATGTCTGAAAGATGAGAAGGGACATAGCACAGTGTCACCCATACTCACGGGGCAGGGCACAGGGACTGGCACTCAGCACAGGAATAACTAGCATGTGAGGAGAAACGGGGGGCAGTACAAAAGATCCCTGAACAGAGAAGGTGGGGGAATACAACAGTCTTTTACTGATCATTATCCTGAGCAAGAGTAGGGCCTTGGCCATGGCTAAGAGCTACTTGTCCTTCCTCCCACCAAGATTGAGAGGCTAAGCTGCCCCCACATTGCCTCAGGGTTTGGCCTCTGTCTTGCTTGGGTCTATGGGACATTGGCAGGTGTGGTGGTGGCAAACAGAAAGGTGGTCAATGCATGCCCAGAGACTGCCTCGAGGCAGCCACTGCAAGGCCCGTGATGAGTGACCAGGACAGAGGCCCAGCCCTCAGTGGACATAGCCCCTGCCTGCCAAAGTGGACTGAAGTGTGAGACCAGCAGAACTAGCCAGTGCACTCACACAATCATGGGAAATGATAAATTGCGTTCAGCTGAGGCCACGGCACTCTACCGAGGGCCATAAAGTGAGACTCTGTCTCTACAAAAAAAAAAAAAAAAAAATTGCGTTCAGCTGCTCAGTTTCGATGTGGTTTGTGTTCTTTTCCGGGCCAGGCATTTTAATCTCCACACAAACCCTGGGAAGGTGGGTGTTACTGTTCCCACTCTGGAGAGCGGGAGATGGTCTCAGAACCCTGGCACCAGGCACTGGCGTCAAACCTGGTCAGTGGCTCTTCCTAACAGGGCTGCCTGAATCCAAACTTACGTTTTATATTAACTTCCACTCTTCCCCATAAGACGATTTTACTTAAAAAAATCTCCTGTAGGTCAAACTTGTTTTTATCCTGGTGAGTGTAATCCTCCCTGCCCTTTTTTTTTTCTTTCAAAGGATACCAAAGCAATTTAAAGATAATCTTCTCAGTAGCTATCCTGGGTGAGATCAGAGGAAGCAAGTATTACCACAGAAGTCAATAGGAGGTTTTCAAAAATCACTGATGAATGGACATAGGGTGTCTTTACCAGAGTTCCCAAAGGAGACTCTGGCACGGGGTGTGGAGCCTGCCCATTAGGACGGCACTCTTTCTGTCAACAGCTGGAGAGTAAATATTTAAGGCTTTCTGAGTTGTGTGGTCTTTGCCATAACTACTCAACTCTACTGCTTCATTTTATTTTGTTTTCTGCTGGGTGATCTCCCTATCACTTTTCTTTTTCCCAACAAAGTACCACCCGGGGAAATTTAATAGCTGCAAATGACTTTGATCAGCTCTGACTTTGGCTACATACAGAGAGGTAAGCTAATGAAAACCAAGACTATCTGTTTTTCCATAAACTCAAGAACTTTCAAATCCTAATTCACAGATCTAAAGTAAATGTACTTCTGTGGATAGGCAAAAAACAATTGTCCTCATCATGGATTTAAATGCTGTATGTCAAGCAAATTATAGGCAGTTTGTATCAGGTCTTTCTTTATGGTACTTTGCAGATATTGAGATTGTTACATATCAAAGGTTCTGGCAACCCCGTGTTGAGCAAGTCCACTGGCCCCAGGTTTTCAATACCCTGTGCTCAATTTGTGTCTCTGTGTCAGTATTTTTTAGCAATAAATTATTTTTGAATTAAGGTATGTTTTTATATATAATGCTGTCTCATATTCAATGGACTACAATATTGTGTAAAGGTAACTCTTATGTGCACTGGGAAACCAAAAAAATTTGTGTAACTTCACTTTATTGAGACATTCCCTTTATTGTGATGCCTAGAACTGAACCCACAGTATCTCTGAGGTGTGGATGTGAATTTAAAAGGAGGAGATGGGCATAGCCAGACTTACTTAGATGATTTGAAAGTGGCTTGACTTTGACATAGAGTTTGAGTCATTTTTCTTACAGAATGTGATGTTGAAAAAGAGTAATATTTCTAAATTAATGTATTTTCTGCAAGTGGTTGGTCATACAAGGAATTTTTATGATGATACTTTTTCATAAAATTGTTGTAAGAATTAAGTGAGGTACTGAATTTGAGCATCTGAAGTCTGGGTGGACAATACTACTAACATAGATTCCTTCCCCTTTAATGATGGAAGCAAGTACCTGGCAGAAATAGGTTGCAGTCAGTATTTAATCCAAAGGATTCCATAGGACACAATTTGAGAATTCCTACTATGATGGTTAGTTTTATACCATCATTGCTGAGCCACAGTGCCCAGATATTTGGTCGAACATTACTCTCCATGTGGCTGGTATTTTTTTGATGAGATTAACATCCAAAGTGAGTGGGCTTTGAGTAAAGGAGACTGCCATATACAATGTGGGTGGGCCTCATCTAATCAGTCGAGGGGCTGAGGAGAACTGAGGTCCACTTCACTGGAGCAAGCAGGAAGTCTGCCAGCCTTCAGACTTGGACTGCGACTCTTCCCTGGGTCTCCGGTTTGCCACCTTCCTCTGAAGATTTTGCATTTGCCAAGCCTTCACAATCACTAGAGTTCATTCTTTAAGATAATTCTTTCTCTATTATACACACACCACATTTGTTTTGCTTCTCTAGAGAAGACCAACTATCACACCTACCTTCTAGAAAACGTCTTAAGAGCAGAATGAGCTAAAGAGACTTAGGAGGATAGGGGAGAGGGTGAGAGAAAAAAATCCAACTTTGGCTAAGGAAATGATTTCTCTGTGTCAAGCAATCTTGACAATCTTCTTAAATTCATCTTAGAAATAATTAACACATATTTGGCTCCAGCCCACTGGATCTATATTCTCTACATTGTCTTAGCTGATAATTAGGCCACACTGTTGAGAGGAGAGTTGTCCTTTTCTCTGGTCCTGAGCTGCCAGCAGGAAGTGCTTTTGTGTGTGTGTGAGTGTGTAAGACAGAAAGAGAGAGGGAAAGAGACAGAAAGATTATTTTAATACACACAGAAGGGAGTAGAGGGGGTAGGAGGGAACCGAAGGGAAGTTTTAAGTTTCATCTTTTCAACTTGAAAACCATTGTGGGAAGTATCAGTGTCCTTCAAAGGAAAAGGAACACAAACTTGAAAGGGGGCAGGATATGAGAAAGAGAGGGGTGTGATGGGCTGTTGAGTGGAGGGGGAAGCGCTCCACATGCGGTGCCCCGAGGGGAGAGTGGGTAAACAAAGCTGGCGGGAGCTTCCCTTCCTGAAGGAAGGAGGCCAGGGATGGCGGGGAGCCTCTGCGGAAGGGAGCATAGAGAGCATCCCCTCTTGAGGGCCTGAGGGATGCAGGCAGCTCCTGGCAGATACCCCAGACATTTACCAGCCATATGTGGAAAGAAAGATAAGCTATGAAAGCTCTTTTTAGTGGATCCACAAAGGTCACAAGTTTTGAGGGCAGCTTGGGGGAGAAACGCAAATAAAGACATTAAGGACTTGGATTCCTACAAAAAGGCCATGTGAAGTGTTGAAAATCAACTGAAAGTCCGCCATGAACACCACGAGACAGCTGCTCTGGTGGAACATTTACAAGTCAGACTAACTCTTTCAACTGACTTTGCATGAATGATGTGTCATGGGATTTTAGAAGCAAAAGAGGGAAAAATACTTAAACTCCAGTGGAAGGTGATGACCACCAGGCATGAGGAGTTAGAGGCCTCTAAGTGGGTTGACTTATGTTGATGTTGAGAAGTAATCTCCAGGCCCATATTAGAATCAAGGCAGTCACGGCAACTGCTAAATAGGGGAGTGCTATAACTCAAGGACAGAACAGTGGGTTTGGTGCATGTTTCAGAGAAGGCTGATGCGTTTCACTCAAATTACACATCAACCTTTAAAAATTAGTGTAAAGAAAAAAAAGGGGGTGGGCGGCACCTGTGGCTCAAAGGGGTAGGGTGCCGGCCCCATATGCCGGAGATGGCGGGCTCAAACCCAGCCCCCACCAAAAACTGCAAAAAAAAAAAAAAATTAGTGTAAAGGTAACAAAAAGGAGTGCCATCTTCCCAAATTCTCCCAAACAATTTAGCTGTATAAATGCAATGCATCCTTATTGATTTAAAATCCTGGCATTACTGTACACAAGAAAGGCAAAACCTCTGAGGAGCAGGCATGAATATCAAGAGGCTAAAACCTGTCACAAGGGTGAGTTAACATCCAAAGTGGGAAAAAAAAGTCCAGCTTTTTCTGTGCTTACTGATATTTAAGATTTTTAAATCGCAAAGTTACGCTGACATTTTATTTTTCAAGCAGCAGAGGTGACTTCAGCCTAACGCTGCTGGGGGTAATTCAGCTCCTCCTCATCTGTGCAAAATTCACACACACACACACAAAAAAAAAAAAAAAAAAAGAAAGAAAGAAAAAAGAAAGGAAGAAAAAAAAGAATGAAAGGATGGAGGCAATCTTTCTATCAGGTGAATCCTTTTATGCTAAAGCCTCTGAAAACATGATAGGGACAGAATCTACTTTTGTAGATGAGCAGCATGCACGCGCTGTCCCTGGAGACGTCTTTGCCTTCTCACTGAAGGTCCTCTGCCAGGGACGTCCCTGTTCCTAATACGCGTTTGCTTCAAGGCTGGGGAGGAGAGCAGCTCCCTGCCTGGTGGAGACATCACTTGGCCGGGCTGTTACCCCAGGCATATATTGTGCTGCGATTTTAATTAAAGCATTTGAATCCTGGCAGGTCAGTATTGTTAGAAGGGATGTCTGATTAATTGCTTACTTCTTTGTCACAGCTATAAATGGGATGTACTGAGAATACATGTTAGAATCCAAACAATTCCCCCTAGAGTGGACGGCTAAATGGACTCTGGAGCAATCAGTTCCTTTCACTTGGAGCGTAAGATAGCAGAAAAGCCAAAATTGCACTGGTCATCAAATGATCCCATTTAAAGATGCTATAGGTTAAAGCCACTTCCGAGTGACGGATGGCAGGCCAGGGCAACTCTTTATGTGCATGCCACCAGCTCCCAGGTACAGGGACAATTCAGCAGGTAAAGAACTCTTGCACTCAGCCAGCCAAATTAATAAATGTGCAAATTAAAAAGGATGTCAGAGCGCTAAAGACACATCTGCTAACCAAAGTAAAAAAGTAATGATGATGATGATAAATATGGAGAGACAAAAGAGATTTCTGCCTCAGGCAAATTTCCATCCAGCTGCACCCTGTGTGCAGAGCAATCAGAGTGACTCTGAGATTCTTCCACAGCAAAACGTTCAGGACGCCATCTTTCAGTGGCCAGGTGATCGACTTTTAGACTAGTGACACCTGGGAAGTATATTGCTGGACACTGGTGAGTGTCCTGGTTTACTCTAGGTCAGAGTTTCTCAAATAGGACATTCTTGACATTTTGGGCTAGCTAGTGAATTCTGTGTTGGAGGCCCTTTGGACCCAGTTGTGGGGTGTTTAGCAGCGTGCCTGGTCTCTACCCCTACATGTCTGTATCTGCTCCCTTCCCAAGCAGTCATTACAAACAAAAATGTCTCTAAACATTGCCAAGCATCTTGTGGGGAGCCAAACTGCCCCTGGTGGAGGATGGGGGACCAAGGACCACCGCCCTAGGTCAACTTGCTGAACCATGGCATCTTCCACTGTGACAGGCACTGCGGGACAAATGCTGTTTATAGCAGGACCATGAAAGCAATGGCTTATAAAGGATGTATCTGCAATATTTCTGCATGGCAAGCAGTCAGGGTTGGACTGCATCTACTGATTAATATGTTACATATACTAGTTGAAATTGATAAACCTCTCAGAAAATTCAAAATGTTTACCTGTTAGAAATTCAGGCTACTGCACACGGTCCTACACCCAGTTTTCTATTTGTAATGCTTTCTCTTATGTTCCCTTCTGCAGAAAATTTGGAACTAGAGTTATATCTTCTTCTGCAATGCAATACACAGCTTTGGTTTTCATGAAGTAATCCATCAATGACTCTTTTCGCAACTAAAAATGATGAAAAAAACTTGTAGCTAAACACTCAGAGCATCCTGAGATCTTTCCCATGAACTTCCTGTTTAGAAATAACGTAGTAATTACTAATTGTAATTATGTCCCAAATCTCTGCAGCCAGCTGTCTTTGCTATTCCTTGTTGTTCAAGAAGCAGGTGAAGTCGATACTAATTTTTGGAATTCACACGAGCCACCTGGGAAAAGTCAGTGCCGATTATTCTCCATGATGGTTTGATTTACCTATGTACTCATTTTTAGAAAATGAATTTTTCTTTATCCTTTTGTTTGTAATGGTGCAACTTATAATTGATATCTAATGATAGGATTATCACTTTACGTTAACTGGAATAGGACCAGATGAAGTGCAGTGGGCCAGAAAAATGCTTTGGATGTTCTATTTGTTACATTTCTCATTGTCAAAATATGATGTTGGTCATTATTTCTGTAAGAAGAGATAAGTCTCTAGTCAAATCCATCTAACACAGTAACCTCTCTTTCTTTTTTTGTAGGTTTTGGCCGAGGCTGGGTTTGAACCTGCCACGTCCGGCATATGGAGCTGGCACCCTACTCCTTTGAGCCACAGGCACTGCCCAACACAGTAATCTCTTAAAAGCATACTATAAGTACACCAAAGGAATTCCTCTGTTTCTATCGTTTTCTGACTGCTCCCGGTTATTAAAATATTCAACATTAAGAAGAATATTGACATGTTAAAAATCGTGATGAATAGACACAAGAATCTGGATCTAATCCTCGAAGCCCCTCAATCTATGGAATTCACACAGACACAGGGATCTTCAGGAGATTTTAGAAGTTTCATAAGAGACCTTAAAATTTGTTAAGACCTCTCTTAAATCAAATGTTTCCTTTTGCCAACACAGTCCCCACGTCTTCAAGATTAAGTTAATTATAGAAACATATTATACTTTCCTCGTGGTAAAATGTGGTATTTAGCATAGCCCTCCAATATGCTTCATTTGAACCTAGATATGACCAGCTTTATATCATTTTTTTCCTTCTACCTAGCTTTGGGTGTGTCTCCCCAAACTTTCTCATGTAATTAAACCACCTTAAGGTTCATCTTAAAATCTTATAAAAAAAGCAGCAGATGAAGAGCGCCTGTCAAGGTCTATAATATTTGTAGACTAACCCCTTTCTCCAGACTAATTCAGCAGTCTACAGAAATTTGTACAAGATTTGAATAAGCAGCCAAACTTTAGGGTATTTGCCCAAATGCAATCTGGCAGTCTTTTAAAGCTCATCCTGCCTTAATAGAAACCAGACAGCTCTTCCATCTTAGATTACAGAGTAGTGAAGGATGCCGATGTCTTCATTAGTAAGATTCTGAGTGCCTTTTGTATACTACAGGGATACCAAAATTATACTCAATTTTTTTCCAATGCACAGGGCATAGATAGATACATTGAATATTCATCCATGCGTGTAAGTTTAGTTGTGAGATCATAAACATTTGGAAGAAACCATGATTCAAAAGGACTTCTGAGGTGATCGAAGAGTCACAGAACTCAAAAGCAACTAGAAAGATTGCCTGGAAAAAATTTCCCTCCCATTTCAAAGGGAAAACTGTCCCTCCTTTGTAGAGAGAGTCTCTGGAGAGGAAGAGCCACTGGCCTTCTGATTGCCTTTGTGGCACTGGATGACTTGCTACTGTCATGATCTAGTTTTCCTGTGGCACTCATCCCTTTATAAAGATGCAGGGGAATGTCTTCCACTGCTACTGCCAAACATTATTTATTGTAAAATAACTGTGCAGTCAGAAAGCATTTGCAGTGATTGTTAATGGGCCATTACTGGTCAACCAGAAAGCCAGGCTTTGCAAAGAGCTGAGAAACAGCTGTACAGATGTGGATCAGTGACCGTATAACCTTCCATTGTGCCAACTGACCAAGAAAACCATTTTTGTCTATTGTAATTAAATGATGATATGAGGTTAAAAGAAAGGTATACTATTGTTCAATAAATGGATTCTAGGTCAGACAAATGTCTTGGGAGATGCATGGTACATCCCAACCATGAAGTCTAATTTAATTGATGGAATGCTCTGATTAGAAATAAAAATAATCCATACAATGCTATATGAACAGGAAGCACCTAGCTCACACCTAAGCAACTAAAGGGGTTAAGGGACGAGGAAGACTAGGAAATGAAGGGACCTGGAGGAGGATCACAGATATTTTGGGGCATATGAAAAGTAAGCTTTTACTGCAGCTATGTGTTCACATTTCTAACACAGGTGGTCATTTGAGGCAGTGAAAGGAGATCCTGGAACACCAGGGTTCTAACTGGTCTCTGACACCAACTGTACTACTTTGAGCAAGTTCGTTTACCCCTGGGCTCCTACATCAATGCACTGAGCCATGCGATACCAGCTGTCCCGTCTGCTCTTAGTACCTTTCTTCCTTGTAGCGGGTGTGTCTGACTTAGACTGAATATGCAGTCATTAAAAATACGCATGCTCTCGCTATAAAAATCCAGCTGTGGACTAGGATCTACATCAAAATCCTATCAGTGAAAATTGGGACTGCAGTGGTGAACCACTAGCTAATTTTTAAAAATTCATATGCGGGAATGTATTATAACTGTATCTCTAAACACTGTGTTTGGGTAACGTTGATTTATTAGTACAGTAGAATCTCACTAATTAGCACAAATGGCAGGGGAACCCATTGTGGATTATAAAATTTTGCAAATCAGTGAATACATGAATAAACAATAAAAATCAGGAGTCCTGCACTGCAAAATGTCCTTTTCCACTTATTTTGGCAAGAAGGCATTTAATGTTGATTGTTTGTGATAATTCTTCATTATACATTGATGATGTTAGATTTTGTTCAAAGGAGCATTTGTGAGGATTAATGGCATGATGCTTCCAAAGCATTTGGGCCAAAGGAGCAATACAAGTACAAAATTTTAGAGTGATGATACTTAATGAAGTCGTAGAGATAAAGGAAGAAAATTTACAAGTTTAGATGAGAAATGCAAGAGGCAGCCGGATATCTTTTGCGGGTGGGGGGATTATTTGAACTGGAAGCTTGCTCGAGGATGATCAATACTTAAATATTAAATGCTATAGAAAAACAGATCTCAGACTATGCTTTTCATTGAGATAGTCAGTGATTACATACATTATTCTAGCTACTGTGGCTAACCTGGTATTTCAAATAGTACCGTCTAGCAACCAGAAATGTACTGACATATATAATAGACCTGAAACATTCACAAATGAAATGTATAGAAACTTTATGTAGATTTTTTTTTCCTTTGGGGAGTGTTTGTCTACGCCTGCATTTGGATATTTGATATTTTCTATTTAATGATGAAAAATCTCTAGTGCCTCGGAGGCAGCGTCCAGAGTTGGGCAATACGCAGATGCAGTCTTGGTAATGATTGATCATGTAAGGAATAAAGCTTTAGTGACCATGATGTGGGTAATGATTTGATATTGGTGAATAAATATGAAAGCTGAAGAAGAGTTATTCTGCTAATTAAAGATGTAAAGGCATGTAATTAGGAGTAGAATTTCAGGCTAAATCAGCCTTGAAATAGGTTTTGAAGGTGGTAGGTTACAAGACTGTGCATGTCTAAGTAAATACCATTAGGTGATGAGGACCCTACTCAAATTGAAGTCATGCTGTACGAAGTCTCTCCATTGGCACTTGACTGTGCTCAAATCTGTTAGTTCCCTGGGCACATTCATTGGCATTCCATTTAAACTGTAGTAACCTGCCACTTGATGAAGAAAGAACTATTTTTTAAAGCATGTAAAAAGATGCTGATTAAACTACATTTCGCTGACTCTGAGTACAATAGATATCCTCTGCCTCAGCTTCCCATTAGTCTATAAACTGGCATTTTTCAAACTTACCAGCTGGCAGCCAGACAAGGACATAGGCAAAGAAAAGTCTCCTGAAATGATCACAGTTGGACATCACAAAGGCACGAGAATCACAGTGGAGAGCCAGGGCCCCAGGGAGCAAGGATTTGCTATTCCTTCTGTTGCTCTTCGAGTCCTCAGAGGACACAACACATCCCACAAAGGAAAGTGGGTAAGTTCACAAGCACAAACAGACTCATGAAAGCTTATTTTAAAATTTGCCAATTTGTGCTTGAAAATAGAGATTAGATAACTGTCTCTTTGATCTAAAATCCTGTTGAAAACCTAACTCTGGGCGGCGCCTGTGGCTCAGTAGGTAAGGCGCCGGCCCCATATACCGAGGGTGACGGGTTCAAGCCCGGCCCCGGCCAAACTGAAACCAAAAAATAGCCGGGTGTTGTGGCGGGCACCTGTAGTCCCAGCTACTTGGGAGGCTGAGGCAAGAGAATCGCTTAAGCCCAGGAGTTGGAGGTTGCTGTGAGCTGTGTGAGGCCACGGCACTCTACCGAGGGCCATAAAGTGAGACCCTGTCTCTACAAAAAAAAAAAAAGAAAACACTAACTCTTTTTTTTGGTTTTTGCCTCACATTTTGAAGTGATTGTCCTTACACCAACTTCCAAAAATCAAAAAAAAAATTTTTTAAAGGGCACGAAGAGCCTTAGGTTTTTTGCATTCCCAGAACTCCTGGAGCTTGCGGTACACATACCTTGGATCCAGGGAGGGACATGTCTTGGTGTGGCTCCATGGCCTACTTTGGCTCCAAAATGAGAATTTCTTTTGATGATCAGTATGACTCTCTTCTAACTTGGTTTTAATGAGGGTACAAGTTTGTCAAAACTTTTTTGTTTGATCTATTTAAAAATTGCTAAACATATCAAGATACAAAATGTAATGAAAACTTCACAGAAGGTTACTTTTCATAGATTAAATCTGAAGATTCTACTTGGGCTTCCATTTCCTTTCTAAGCAAACAAACAAAAACAGATCAACCATCACACAAATAAACAAAAGGATATTGCAAAAAATACCACAAACACATCTTACATATGTTTGTAATGTCTTTTCACAAATCACAGTGTTCAGTTAGCAAAAGCATATGATTTAAGCATCCTTGGATCCTAAAGATTAATTGCTAATGAGGAGAAAATGTAAATATTTGATGTTTTCAATAATTTTTACAGTTGATTTGCTCATAAAGTTTTAAACTACTCTTTTATGGACTATATGTATGGATTTATAAGGAGATATGACTGTGACCCCCCCATCCCCCCACACAATCTATTTATATTTAACAAAGCATCATTGCTGAGTTCCTCTGGATGGTCTATGTCAGCTTAACATGCTTTTTCCCTTAGAAATTAAAAAATTAGCCAAAATAAATGGAATTGAAGCCCAAAGGGTGTTAATTAGGTCTGACACCAATGATTATGGATGTTGGAGGACATCTGACAGTGCCAGAACTGGGCTGGGCACGGTGGCTCACATCTGTAATCCTAACACTCTGGGAGGCTGAGGTAGGTGACTTGCTCGAGCTCATGAGTTCAAGATCACCCTCAGCAAGAGCAAGATCTCATCTCTACTAAAAATAGAAAAACTAGCCGGGTGCTGTGGCAGGTGCCTGTAGTTCCAGATACTCAAGGCAATTGGATAGCTTGTGCCAAAGAGACTGAGGTTGCTGTTAGCTGTGATGACGCCAGGGCATGCTCCCCAAGGTGACAGAGTGAGTTTCTGTCTCCAAAAAAAGAAAAGAAGTGGCTGAATTAATTTTTCATTCTGATCTATGCATTTCTCAGGCCAAAGGTATTTTGCTCAAAGATCATTGGCTCCCAGGAAAGCAACCATAAGCAAGTGATTGCCAAAGAAAAACATTGCCTCAAAATCCATCAATGTCTTTAAATAAAGCATTAAATTTTACTCATGAATACTAATGCCATATGTCCAGTATAAGAAATGTCTTATTTCCATCTCTTGGGCATTATTAAAGGGGATAAGACGTGTTTGATGTAGCATATGATGGACATCCCCAAAGAGCATAGAGAGGATGGGGAATGCTGGGAATCCTGCCTTTCCCCAAGCCTAACTACCCCTCTAGAGCCTCTGACCTTAGCCTTGCATTTCTCCTGAGCATTTCTGGCTCAAATCCCAAGTTGAAAAGCTATTTCTGAGCAATCTCTAAGCTTTCAAAATAGTGGAGTTCCTTCTTTTCAGGTTTGCCACTCAACGTGAGCATCAAAAATGAATTATTGTTATGCAAAATTTCTGGCATTCTGAAAGCTGCTACCATGAGAGGAAGCACTCATTTCATCGGGGAGCTGCAAGCATTCCGTAAATGTGGGTTCTGCTTCATTCTGGGTCAGGTGCTCAGGAATCTTCGAATATGAAGTTTGAGCTTTTTTTTGCAGGCAGACAAAGGAGGGGATGTAAACATAATTAAGTGTATTTTTTGAGGCCATGCAGTTTTGTTGATTACCAAAGACAATGGTCTGGATGTGAAAGTGGACTACTGGAGGGAATTGAGAAGGGTTGGCTGAGCACCCATCTTGCCAGGTATCTTCACTTGTAGACAGACCCACAGGCACACCTCCCTGGCTAGCTCACTTGTTTAAATTACTCTCCAGATGGTTGTTGGGATCTTCACCAATGCTTCCCACGCCATTAAAAAAAGAACAACAGCTTCTTTGTGAACGATACAATTTATAATGACTCTAGCTTAAGCTTTCTTATTAAATAGTTTCAGGAAAGAAGGATGCAAGTACAAGAAAGACCATTTAAATCCTTCAGCTTCTTTCCCTGGCTACTTTGAGCTGCACCCTCCTCAAGCTGAGGAGGAGTCATTTTAGTTTACAGTTTATTTTAGAGCTTTCTTTCTCTCCAAGAGTGGGACTAGCTCTCCCACGACAATAGTAATAACTGAATATTAGGTCAAATCTGAATCTTGCCTACTTAATCTCATACTTAGGAAAGCCAAGGTTATTCAGTTGTTCATCCACTCCCATATAAACACCCCCAAACAGCACCAGAAGGAAAATTATTGTCCTATGCAGGTTTTTTACCTTCATGTAGCATCTGAAAAAACAGTTATCTGTAATTTATAGATAGGAATAAAAAGCTTTACTTACAAACTATGTTCTCAATTTCTGAAAATCTTATATATACTTGCACTTGATAATCTTTAAAATGATTCTGTTTATTGCAGCCCAATTCATAATTGCTAAGTCATGGAAGAAGCCCAAGTGCCCATCGATCCATGAATGGATTAATACATTGTGGTATATTAGCCGGGCGTTGTGGTGGGCGCCTGTAGTCCCAGCTACTCGGGAGGCTGAGGCAAGGGAATCGCTTAAGCCCAGGAGTTGGAGGTTGCTGTGAGCTGGGTGAGGCCATGGCACTCTACCGAGGGCCATAGAGTGAGACTCTGTCTCTAAAAAAATAAAAAAATAAATTGTGGTATATGTACACCATGGAATATTATGCAGCCTTAAAGAAAGATGGAGACTTTACCTCTTTCATGTTTACATGAATGGGGCTGGAACATATTCTTCTTAGCAAAGTATCTCAAGAATGGAAGAAAAAGTATCCAATGTACTCAGCCCTACTATGAAACTAATTTATAGCTTTCATATGAAAGCTATAACCTAATTATAGCCTTAGAATATGGGGGAAAGGGAAGGGAGGGGAGGGGGGAGGATGGGTGGGGAGAGAGTAATTAGTGGGATCACACCTACGGTGCATCTTACAAGGGTACATGTGAAACTTACTAAATGTAGATTATAAATGTTTTTACAGAATAACTAAGAAAAAGCCAGAAAGGCTATGTTAACCAGTGTGGTGAAAATACTTCAAATTGTATATAAAACCAGTGCTTGGGACCCCATGATTGCATTAATGTACACAGCTATGATTAAATTAAAAACGATTCTGTATTCATACTTTTTATGGCTGAAATCCCCCTGTTGAGTGGAAATTTACTAGTTTATCTTTTTACTGGAACTGACTTATCACTCATTAAAATTTTAAAGCAGATTCCACCTTTTCTGAACACCCCCCAGCCTCTCAGGTGCATGAGTCTCAAAGTCACCTGCTCCACAAACCTGGAAGAGATGTTAGAAACAGCTGGTCCACTCCCTCATCTTCAGAGGAGTCTGGGTTGATATTTCTCAGTTTTCTTCTTCCCTCTCTCTAGACACTCAAAGACATTAATTCCCTTCCCTCTACTTGCAGAGTATTTGAACAGTTTTATTTTTGTTTTACTCATTTTTTTATGTGTGTTGGTTAGTCTTGATTCCCTGATTAAATCAAATTTCCTTTTAGGACAAAGATTTTATTTCATTCATAGTCAGGGGTCAGTAAGTTATTCAAACATTGTGTTATTGTTGCCTACCAGTTTGAGCCAACTAGTTTCTAGGTGATTGGAATAGATCATTTGATGAAGCCTGATTATCTCATGTTTTCAATTTAATTGCCCTTAAAACTATTTTTTCTCTGCTTCTAAAAATGTAGTCCTTTCATTTATAACCATCCAGATTTAAAGGCAAAACGTGTTCCAGTAGAAGAATTGATGTTAGGGGCCTGCACGGACCTCCCAACTTCCTTCTTGGCTGCTATCCTTTTAATTTTTGCAGGGCAAGTTTCAACTGTTTTTTACACACCAAAGAGGTTAATCGAATTTAGGAAGGTGCCACGGCCACAGGGCAGATCTCAGGGCTGGAGTCCGAGGCTCAAACCACAGACAACTGTGAAATGCTCTATTCCCCTCAAAGATTCCTGTGGAGAGAACTATTTTTTTCTCATCAAATATTTTTGTTCAATACAACCTACCTAGAAAGGGATTTTCTTTTGGATTTCTCTGAGAAAGATCTTTTTCAGAGTTGAGTTATGAGACCTGGGACTGGAACTTGCTGCAGATGTTTTCTTTACTTGTTGCAGGAAAGGTGAGTAAAACGTAAGTTTTTTGGGATTGTCCAGATGTTTTCGACTGTGCAGGTAACATACACAGCGCGTACTGGCTGCTCCCCTGAGCAGAGCCTGTTCGAGGCAGGTGGCCAGGGCTTCTTTGCAGGCATCCGTGGTGTGCCGATCCAGTCTCAGATGCACCCTCCCCAAGCTGAGACAAGGCAGCAGATTCCAGAGTCCCTGAATCACAGAGGCCTGGCAGCTTTGGGGCCATCTTGCTGTCTGTGGTACTCTTTCTGCTGTGGCCATAAGTGGTGGCAGGAGCCTAAGAAGGGGTAACAAGATGACACAGCATCACAAATCCCAGTTCAGAGATTGAAACCAGTTTCTGCCTTAGTCAGTCTTGGGCTACTAGGATGAGTATAGCACAGGTTGGAGGGATTAACCAATGAACATTTATTTCTCACATTTCTGGACGCTGGAAGTCCAAGAACAAAGTAGAAGGTAGACCCAATCTCGGGTGAGGGTTCACTTTCTGATATGGGAATGACTTCTGCTACAGTTTAAATGTGTCCCCCAAAGTTCATGTGTTGGAAACTTAATATCCAAGGCTACAATGTTGGGAAGTGGGACCTTTAGGAGGTATTAGGGCATGAGGGCTCTATCTGTAATTAAGGGAGTTCCTGATAACAGTGTGTTATCTGATAAGAGAATGGGTCCGTCCCCCTTTTCTCTACCCCCTTCTTCTCTCTTGCATGTGTGCTTTCTTGCCCTTCTGCCTTGTCAGGGTCTGATGCAGCATGAAGGCTCTCTCTCTTGACCTTGAACTTCTCAGCCTTTAGAACTGTAAGAAACAAATATCAGTTTTTTAAATAAACGACTTAGTCTCAGGTTCTTTATTAGAGCAACACAAAAGAGATCAAGACAAAAACGTTGGAACCAAAAGTACTTGAAAATGTGGAAGAGGTTGGAAGAATGTAGAAGCACAGGCTGGAAGAAGCGTGTATTACTGTGAATGGCATGTTGAGGGCAATTCTGGTGAGGGCTCAGAAGAAGACAAGCAATGTAGGGTAAATGTAAAACCTCTTAGAAATTACTTAAGAGGTCATGATCAGAATGTTGGTTGAAATATGGATAGTAAAGGCCATTCTGATGCAGTCTCAAATAAAACTGAGTAACAAACCATTGGAAACAAGAGTCCAAGCCAGCATGGTTATCAAGTGGTAAAGAACTTGGTGGACTTGTGTCCACATCTTAGGGCTTTGTGGAAGCTGGAATCTTAGAGCAATGAATGAGGATATCTGGCAGAAGACATTCCTAAGCAAAACACTGAAGGGGCGGCATGGGTACTTTTGGTCACATATTGTAAGATGTGAGAGGAAAGAAATGACTTAAAGATAAAGTTCATAATCAGAAGAGAATTAGAACTATAGAGCTACCAGCCTACAGCATCAGATTAGAAGAGCTGCAGACAGCTCCAGCCCATGACAGGTGTTGGGTAGGCTGAGCTCAATGGGCAAGTCTGCTTTAGGCCTTAAGGGCCAACCCACTGTGCCCAGGATGTGGGACCTGCAGCCCATGGAGATTATTCTCCTGGTTTGAGATATTATGTTTTCCCTATTGAGATTTACACTTATAGGGACCAGTTACCCCTTTCTTCTTGCTAGCAGCAAACACTCCTCTTTTGGAATGAGAAAATCTAGCCTGTGCCTGCCCCACCACTGTATTTTGGAGCACATAGCCTGTTAATTTCACATTTCACAGCTACAGAGAAAGTTTGCTTCAGGATGAATCACGCCTGCAGTCTCACCATATCTGATTTGGATGAGACTTTGGGCTTTTGAGTTGATGTTGGAAAGTGTTAAGACTTTTGGGACTACTGGGATAAAATGAATGTTTCCGCATGTAAGAAGGACGTGAATTGGGGGTGGGCAGGGGATCAATGCCACGGTTTGACTATGTCCTCCAAAGTTCATATATTGGAAACTCGTTCCCTAATGCAAGAGTGCTGAGAGATGGGACCTTTAAATACTCTTTCTTTTGAGGAAAACTTAGCTACAGACATGAACTCATGATTTATTCTTCTTGAGTAAAGAGACATCATGACAGGTAGTCTGTCTTGGCATCAAAAAGTTGTCAAAATTTATCTTTGATAGACTCTTCTTTCTAGTTTTTGCAACTCATACAAGTGATGTAGAATTTCATCTCCCCCTCTCCTGAGTAATGTCAGCATAACGCCTGAGGGGAGAACAGGCTGCTGAGAGTGGGGCCTGAAGTACCACCTCTGGCCCCAAAGTAGGCACTACTGTGATCCCTATTTTATAGGGAAGTTCAGAGAAGCACAGAACAGGAATACATGTCCTGGGAAACACCGGTTTGACAAGGTGGGGGTCAGGGTTTGATCCAGCTGTCTCACCATTGAGATACCGTCCCTCTCTGTGCAGAAGTGACGCAACATGTGTGGCTCATGTGTAATGTTGACCAAGCAACTGCTCCTATAACACCTCACCCCAGGGCCTGCTGTTTGCAGAGCATTGAGAAGAGAAATACGACACAGACATGAGTGGGACAATTCTTGAGTTCAAGCAATTATCCGATGAGAAGAAAAGATACCGATAGCAGGAATGCAGGGCCGAATCTGCTAAGTATTCAACAAGTGTTACTGCCCTAAGCCATCAGAATTAACAGGGACGTGTCTTCACAGAAAATGTCTAGCCAGGTGGCCCACAGGGAACACCCTGAACAAGGGAGGTGGGATTTGAGAGAGGGACCTGGGGGCTGAGATGCCAGGCAAAGGAAGCAGGGAGAAAACTGGAGGAGACAGAAAGCTAGTGCTTTTAAATGAAGCGGCTTGGTTTGTCAGCAGAATTGGTTTAAGCAAAGGTACAGACAATGAAGCACGCGGAGAGAAGGGTTTGGGGTCAAATCTCCAGGATCTGGCAATGGTTTGCATGTGGTAGGGGAGCAAGTGTGGCTGCTGGAGGGCTGGACCTTAGTGCTAGGAACAGAAGTTAAAGATTGCTTTCACAGTAGCTGTTGTTGAGAGAATTTAATTCGGCACCAAAGTGATTTTCATCTACCAGGAACTAGCACCAGCTCCCCTAGACCGTACTTAATTAGGCTACTATGTATTTTAGAGATTCGGAAGAAACTCAGAAACTCAGAAAAGAGTTGAGTCTGGTAGAGTCTGGTAAAATCCTTGCAGCTCTCAAGAGCACAACAAGGGTATGAGGGTGGGGAGTTAGAAAAGATAAAGGGGCACTACACTTAAAAGACAGCAAACAATCCCTGGAGACCATGACTTCAGCACACAATGGGGCACCAGCTAATTTGTCCGCTATCCATTAGCCAGGACCCCAGGCCCTTGAGGAAGGACATATGTCCCATTCTTCT
Source organism: Nycticebus coucang (assembly GCF_027406575.1). Classification (NCBI taxonomy): domain Eukaryota; kingdom Metazoa; phylum Chordata; class Mammalia; order Primates; family Lorisidae; genus Nycticebus; species Nycticebus coucang. The sequence continues at coordinate 99,048,709 of NC_069783.1, read as the reverse complement.
GCCATGTCTGGCAGTACCACAGGCTCCTCAGAGGCAAAGGGGTGTCCCCTGAGCTGGCAGTCTCCCCGTGTTGGTAGCACAGCAGGCTGTCTGAGGTGGCAGTCCTGCTGGGGCACATCTGTCCCTCTCAATATTCACACTGCTAATGTCTCACTCTGGTGACAAATGCAAATTGGGCTGCTTCGTCCAAACATGTCAGCCTCATTAGCAGGGCACAGTGACTGGCGCAGGCACCGGCCACCCCCCTTTTCTTCTGTTCTTACCTCCAACCACTCAGGGGTCGCTCATCCTTCAGCATCACTAGTTGGTCTAGTTGTGGGGAACAGGTGGGAGAGAGCTTTCTCACAAAAGAAAGGTCTATGGTTACTAGGAGATATTTACCATGGTTTATTCTTTATAAAGCAAATAGACCTCTTCTGGTTAAATATTGAATAAAGCCAGACAAGAATTTACCTTAATCTTGAAGAAAACTGATGGCACTCACTGCCCACCCAGGAAGAGCAGTAGGTAAAATCACAACTTTGGAGCTGAGAATAAGACAGCATGAATTTCTTACCTGTTTAAATGAATATTTCTTGATTATAAAAAGTGTTTTTTGACCAACCATATCACAGAATCATCAAAACTCTGCTTTGCTTTCCATTTAATTCAATCGACACCTTTAAGTAATTTGTTTCCCTTAGACTATACATTTAAAAGCATAGAAGGATTTTGTGTTTCTTAAACATTTGACAATGACTCTGTGATAACAAAAGCTTAGAAATCCAGTTAAGGATGCTGCCCTTGTCATCAACAAATGAAACAACCTTCCTGAAGGTTTAAATTGTATTTGTTGTAATAGAAACCCCTTCACAGTCTTTTTGATGCCAATAATGTATTTGCTTAATAAACACAGGTTGACTTTGAAGGTATGAGGTGGCAAAGAGATTAAACAACATTTTATTTGATAATGATAAATGATTTGTACTTTACATTCATTTGACTCTCAATATACATTTTGCAATGCTAAATAAGTCATTTTATTATGACTGACTCACATGATAATTTCAAAGCACAGAAGGAGGGTGGTTTTAATTGTATTGTTCTCCTGTCTAGAAATTTTGTTTGGTGCAAAAAAGATATAGATTATGCATTAAAGGTCAAAATTTTAACTTTGAGATAGAAACATTATATACCTTCCTGAGTAAGGAAAAGTTTGGATTTTTTTCCTCTAGAACTCTGTTTCTCAGAAAAGTTAAAGTAATTAAAATTTTCAGAACTTTTACTATATTTCTTTGCTGAGAAAAAAATTGATTTAGTATTCAAATATATAATTTCCCTATATTTACTTTATGTTTATTTTCATATTATTTCTTACTCAGATTAAAATGAAGCAATTTGGCCAATGGTTGGAATAGCCAAATATACAGGTGTGTGACACCAGGGACAAACATTCGGATGTTCGTGTTTGCTTTTATGCGTCTTCTTGCTGTTAGTCAATGTACGCTGAGAGAGAGAGAGAGAGAGAGGAAAAGGAGAGAGAGAGCGTGGGAGGTGGGGGAAGATGCAATGCAGGGGCCATCGCAGAGTCTGAGAGCCTTTCAGTAGTCTGAAGTAGTCCAAGAGCACTTGGGCCATATGGGTGACTCCGGATCGGGGGTTTCTTCCATCAGCACTGCGCTCACCACCACCTCTGTAACAAACGAGACCAGCATTTATCTTTCCTTTCCTTTTCACTTTCCCCTTTCCTTTTCACTTTCCCTTCTTCTTATCCTTCTCCTCTCCTCTCCTTTTCTTTTCTTAATGCACTTTGTTTCTTAGAGTGGCAGCAAATCTGACGCCATCCCTCTGCCTCTTCAGGGCACCTGTGGGATCCCTCAGCCCCTCCCTTCCTTTCTCAGCCTTGGACCACACACCTGGCATACACCTGGCTGTCCAAGCATCCTGGTTCCTGGGCTTTCTTGTTTAATTTTCTCCCACTATTTTATTCAGAATCCCAAATTTAAGAACTAGACCTTTGGGACAGTGAAGTATTAAGTGCCCTCATTTGCAGCTCGCTGATCCAGACTAGTTAAAGCACAGACAGAAAGTGCCGCACTCTGAGAATGTTCCCGATGTGGCGGATGGGTCCCAGACACCTGCTTCCTGTGCCACCCTGCTGCTGGGACCCCAGCACACCCTGCGGGTGAGGAGGGGCTGTGGTCTGTGGCGTGGGCGCGGGGCTGGAGATGGTGGCAGGGGGTTGGGAGCTGCCCCCCTCAGAGGGCATGTGGATTCTGGCCCACTGTCTTTCATAGTGAACAAAGTTCACCTCAGTTCTCGAGGGGAAAGAAAGTATGGGGGAAGAAAACTGGCAGATGTGTTCTGAGAAATGAGTCTATCTCTGTCTGTCTGCATAGTCACCTCATGTAAAGATTCCACAGTATCCACGTGGGAAACTCCATGTTCACCTATAAACACCACAGATTCAGTTCACTTGACTGGATGTACCATTTCTTCAATATCCACAGCAGACTTGGCCCTGTTCTCAACACCACAAGAGGCTAGCTAGCCCAGTTTTATAACCCAAGGTCAAACATCCATCTATTTCTTTAAACACTTAATCCCTTAATTTTTTTTTTTTTTTTTGAGACAGAGTCTCACTATGTCACACTGGGTAGAGTGCTGTGGCGTCACAGCTCACAGCAACCTCCAACTCTTGGGCTCAAGCAATTCTCTTGCCTCAGCTTCCCAAGTTGCTGGGACTTCAGGTGCCCACCACAATGCCCAGCTATATTTTTGTTGGAGTCATTGTTGTTTAGCAGGCCCAGGCCAGGTTCTAAGTGCCAGTCCCGGTGTATGTGACCGGCATCCAAACCACTGAGCTATGGATGCTGAGCTCAAATCCTTAATTTTATCTAACCCAGTTCCTTGGTTGTCTGTTAAAAAGAGTTGGGCTTGTTTATGTGCCTCTGTTATGAGTTAATTTCAGGGAATTAAATCTTAGAATTAACTGAATTCACCTGAATAATTTTAGGTGCTCCATTCGAAATGAAGTTGAGTACTTCAAAAACTGAAAGCTGCAAATGGATTTTTGCTACAAATATTGAGGAGGAGTGATTTGGAGTCAGTCTGCTAAACTACGGGCTCTTGGAAGGAAGGATTCACTTGCATGTTAAATAGCTTCAGGGAGGAGAGTGATGGGGTGGGCAATGGTGGCCATGCAGTAGTCAACTTCCATTTGTTTAAAGACATCACAGTGGCCTGTAGTCTGTCCCCCTCATGGTCCAACCCCATTTCATTCTTAGGCCGAGGAACAGGGAAGCTGAGGACCATCCCGTGACTTGCCTGGCATCCCCCAGGCCATCAGCTAGAGCTGATTAGATGCTGTGGCTTCTAACCCCATCCTGGCTCTTCCCATCTTCACCTCCAGATAGTAACATGCATGGCTGTCATTCTCCCTCCCTTCACGACACCTCGTGTGTGAAATTGGTATAGCACGTTGGACCCATCTGGCTGGTGCACAGATTAATGGATATGACATATGCTAAACACCAAAACAAACACAGGGATAGAATACAGTTGGTAGGACACCTTCCTTCTCTACCTCGTTTTCTCTCTTGCTGTTTCTTTTTCATCCCTTATTCCCTCCCTCCGCCCCCCCATTATTCCTTCCTCTCCTCTCCTTTCTCTTCTCTTTACTTTTCTCACTTGACTTTGTAGTTCTAGAGAGAGAGAGTGGCATTGTGCTTTTCATGTAACAATTAGTCAATAAATTTTAAAGGCTGGGACTAGAGGAACGTGTTCTGAAGGTCAGCAATGGGATTGTGAGCTGCACTGTCAGCTGTGCTTTAGGGCAATAGAGGCCTATGTCAGGCTGCCCTTTCAATATTCCCTTTAGGAGTAGGGGTCCTGGGTCTGTGCCAGCTGTGCCTGTGGTAGTAGGTTATCCTTAGCACACTTGCAAAAGGCTGGCATGGTCTGGGAACAGTCTGCTGGTTCTGTGCAAAGCTAAATGAGGTGTGTGTGGGTTGAAGACTCTGTTTTGGCCCTGTTAGCACCATGCTCCATCCAATTGGCCTGTTTCTTATTGATGAGGTGAGGTCTCAGTGTTCAATGCTGGGAGGTAAACAGGCAGAGGATGGCCTATAGCCCACTATCTTAGGAGGTTGGGAGGGGTCTTTTTACACTCTGCCCTGTAGGAGCAGGGATGCCAGCTGTCCCGTGTTGGGAGAGCACAGCAGCTTTAGGTGCTGTGGTCTCTGCAGCATGGCAGCTTCTCTCTCTTTGGCACTTCCTTGGTGCAGTGACTTGGGTGGGGAACAAGACCACCTGAAGGACCCCATCCTCAGATTATGATTGTGAGCCACCTTTTGTGTCTTAAAGTTGTGAGTCTGATTCTCACCCTCTCCGGTTTGTTCCTTTACAAGAACATAGTCCTGGGGAAGTGGTGGGCTGTGGCTGGGTGAGGCCTCTGTCCTGGAAGAGAAAGCTTTGTCACCCTGCCTTGTTCATTATTCTCTCTCCTTTCTGATCAATTCTAAATTCAATCCCTGTGTGATTTTGTTAGCCAAAAGACATGATGAACATTTTAGGAAACTCAAAGTCATAATACAGGCTTAAAAAAATATATGCAGTAGAACCCCCTTACCTGGGGGACTGTAACAAACAGGTCAACATACAGAGGTGGTCAACATAAGGAACTAAGCCTTGTGTACTGATACATACAGGGGGTGCATGTCTGGTCTATGAAAATTAGGTCAACATGAGGAGGTGGTCAACATAGGCAGGTGTTCAGCTATGGAGGTTCTATTGTATTTACATAGTCCTTATTATATATCAGTGCTTTACAAGCTTAAATTGTTTAAGTCTCACAATTTGGGGGGGAAATTATCATTATTATCATTCCATATTACACTTGAGAAAACTGAGGCACACAGTGGTTAAATCTTGCTCATGGTCACACTCCTGGTTTATGGCGGGGCCCAGGTTTGAGAACTGTGAGTGTGGACCACTATGCCACACCACCTCCACTAACAGTATCAGAGCAACTGGGGAATGTGTGCTGGATCTCATTTTTACACTCTGCATGTTAATGACTTGATACTTAACACTTCCCCTTATGTTAATGACTTAACATTTATGACATGCCCCAGGAGCCACTGTTCCACCTGCCCTTCCCATGGGCCCTCTGACTTAGTCTATTTGGGCTGGTATTCTTTAAACGAATGGCTTATAAATCAATGGAAATTCATTTCTCTCCATTCTGGAGGTTGAAAATCCAAGATCAAGTGTCAGCTGATTCAGTATCTGGTGAGGATCTGCTTCCTGGTTCACAGATGATGCCTTCTATCTGCTCATGTGTTTGAAGAGGTGAAGCAGCTATCTGGGGCCTTTTTGTTTGTTTGTTTTTGACTTTTTTGTTGTTGTTGGTTCTTGAGGGTACAAGAAACCAGGTTACACTGATTGCATTTGTTAGGTAAAGTCCCTCTTACAATCTCTGGGGCCTCTTTTATAAGGACTAATCCTATTATCAAGGGCTCTGCCCCCATGATCTAATCAACTCCAAAAGTTTCTATCTCCTAAACAAAACTTCGGGGGTTAGGATTTCCACATCTTAATTTGGGGGGGACACAAAGATTCAGGCAATAGTTCATTCCTTCCTGTTCTTGCCTCAGAATCCTTACAGTAGCATACCCAGAAGTCTCTATCGAAGGGCCGTAGTTCTTGTGTGAATTAAAATGTATTTGCCACTCTTATTGTTCCCCAAAATTGCCACTGCCATTCTCTGACCCACTTACCTGAGGGAGGTTTGAAACCTTATACCTGAACTTGCTAGATGGAATATCTACATTTGAATGCATATGTTGGCAATAATGTGTGTGTGTGTGTGTGTGTGTGTATGTGTGTGTGTGTGTGTCTTGGAATGCCCACAGGGTTATGCTCTTCAGAAAGTGTTCACACCAAGTTCCCATTATGAGTGACATCCCCTCTAGTGGATCTCCTTTTCTATCATGACAACCCACCAGACAATGTGCCAGGTGCCCAATGATGGCATGCACCAGTGCGAATAATTAATACACTGAATTCCCAAGTAGGAGCACCTAAGTTGAGTTAAAATTTGCTCTGGGTTTAACCAAGAGTCATTGGAGAAAAAAAATTCATCATTGGAAACATTAGATTTGGAAGATTCTTATTACATGAAATTCTAGGTTCTGAAAACACAAAATGTTTAAATATGGCCTTGCGGCCAATCCTTATTTATGATGATCTTTTCTTTCTCCTCATTTTCTTCTTTTTCTTCCCTGGCCATTAATCTCTCAGACTTATCCCCCGCCCCGCTCTTTCTTTCAGCTTCTTCTCTTTTCCATATAATTAAAAAGGAATCCACAAGCAGATAAGAAACAACTCCTTATTTCATTGCTTTTTCATACTATGGGGTATGTGAATAATTTTATATTCATCTGCATTTACAAAAGTGATGATAATAGAGCAGGCCTGGACAAATATTCTGGTAGTGGGAGAGAGACAGGTGAATAGGATGTAGAATTCTATTCATAAAATAGATTTTTTTTCAATTTTTAATGAGGAAAAATATCTTTATCCTTTAGTTTAAAGCTAAATAAGGAATAGATGTAGTGATATTTGCTAGATTTTTACATTTGTTAAAAGCCAGGATAGACAGGGATAATAGAGTTACAACATTTGTGGTATATTAGCTTCTACATAAAAATTAAAGTGAGGCAGTCATCATCAGAACTTGTTGTTTATATTTATTTAAAATTTTAATGAATGGAAATGCTGCTTATGTGGTGAAGTTTAAAACCTGAAAAAATGACTCATTTGTCCATTAATGAATCTAGCTTTAGAACTGACATGAACATGTCATTTTTAATACCAAGTGGTACTCAAAGAAGACATACAAAAATACTTCTTCTTCTGGGAAGGTGGAGTAAATATACTTTTCTTTAGTCTTCCCGCTAAGAGTAGCCAAAAGCCATGGATGCTATATATGAAACAAACATAAAAATTCTGCAAGGTAACTCAGGTTTGTGAGATTTCTGGGTTTTCCTTTTGCTTCATATACCCCAGGCTAAAGAAGCCAGAAACCTGGGCACATCAGAGGGAACAGATCAAAAATGCCCCCCCAAAAGCCAAAAGACTTGAAAAGGGGTAGGCTAGCCTAGCCCAGACAAACAAAACTTTTAGATCATAAATGTTCTATTCCAGACAAGCACCTCAGGAAAGCATGAGGATTTGTATGTGGGGGGGATGTCTAGACTTCCACCTTTATGATCATAGCAAGATGCCCCACTCTCCACCCACCTCTGGTTGCGTTAGACAAGGCCAAGAGGAGCTGGGAATTTCACTGGTGGTAATGAAGCCCACCCTCCAAGCCCAGCAGGTGTGACCTACTTCCACCCCCCATGCTGTTAGTGGAGATTACCTGAGAACTTTGACTTCCAGCCCTCCCACTCAGCAGCAGGGGAATGCCACTTTCCCCTTCTACCTCTCTCTGGGATAGTGTCAAAGTAGACCTGATAGGTATCAAGACTTTGACCACCGCTAAGCAGTATCAAGATCATCCCTCCATCGCCTTTGGTGTCAGGGACATGTGGCAAGTAGTAAACAAGCATCTTTGTCCCTCTTAGCCAGGATGGAGTTGAGAAGGTCTAGTGGATAGACACCTCCCAGCAGTTAAATCCTTCCCAGCAGTAAAAGGAGCCCTCTCTCCTTAGGTGTTAGAGGAGGACAGGAGGTGAACTCAAACTTTCATTTCCACTTGGTAGTAATGACGTGGTACCAGAGTAGTACCAGAGAGGCCTGCTAAAACACACTATTTAAATAAGATAAAAAGTCATATAACATAATGGCTAAAGCTTCCGGGTTTTAATCTATGACCACGTATAATAAGTATCAGAAAGATTAAAAATTGAAAGAGAAAAGAAAATTGATAGTTACTAATGCAGAGATGACACAAATGCTGTAATTATTGTGAAGAGTTTGAAAGTAGCTATATAAAAATACTTCGGTCAGAAATGACAAAGATGCTTGCAACACACTGTAATTAGAAAGTCTCAGCAAAAGGAATAGAAAGTTATAAAGAAGAACCAATGAGATATTTTAGAACTGAAAAATAAAGTAACTGAAATAAAAAACTCATTGGATGGACTCAATGGTAGACGAAAGAATCTAAGGACCTTGAAGATCGGTAAATGGATGGTACTCAAGTGAAAACCAGAGAAAACAGACTAGATGGGATGTAGGTGGGGTGAGGCAAGGGTCTTATGGTTATGTGCCCTAACTATAAAAAACCTAACATTAGTGTCAGCGAAGTCACAGAAGAAAAGAAGTAGTTGACAGAGTTTGACTTTTGTAAGTTACAAATGTAGTAATATCTAAGGCATCCACCAAAAAATTCAGGATATATACTCAAAAATATTATAGATACATCAAATTGAATCTAGAAAAAATTCAAGTATTCTACAGGAAGACAGGGAAAAGTAGAGAAATAAAACATAGAGAACATGAAACATAAAATAACAGACGAGCTATATCAACACACTCTTTAAATGTAAATGATCTAAATATACAAATTAAAAGACAGAGGGTAGCATGCTGAATAAAAACAAAATCCGATTGTCTACTTTCTATAGGAAATACATCAAAGGAATTTGAATTGAAAAGATGGAGGAGACGCACCATGAAAGCTCTAATCAAAGGAAAGCAAAAATAGCTATACCAATAATCAGATAAAGTAGATTTCAGAGTAAGGAAATTTACCAGGCTGAGAAAGGGACATTACATAATGATTAAAATAATTAAACATTGATCCACCAAGAAGACAGAATAGTACTAAAAGTGTATGTACCGAAAACCAGAACTGCAAAATACATGAAGCAAAACCTGATAGAAATTCACATGTGTAATTATAGTTGGAGGCTTCAAAACGTGCTAGGGACAATGGATAGTACTAGACAAAAAAAATTACAAAAGATATAGAAGAATTCAGTAAAACTAACCTACAGGATCCAAACAACACTTACAGAACACTCCACAAAATACAGTAGAATATGTATGTTTCCCAAGTGCTTATGATAGGCCTTAGAAGGAAGATCACACACTGGACCATGAAATAAACCATAAAAATTAAAAAAAAAATCATAAGAAATGTGCTCTCCACTTAATAAAAAAAAGAATCATACTAGAAATCAATATAGAAAACTCTGAACACCTGGAAACTAAATAGCACACTTCAAATAATCCATGAATCAAAGAGGAAGTCACAAGAGTAATAAAACCAATCCACTGTGAACTGAATCAAAACCAAAATGCAATACTTCAAAATCTGTAGTCCATAGATAAAGCAGTGCTGAGAGGAAAATTTATAGTATGGAAATAATTAGAAAAGAAGAAATGTCTCAATAGACTAAATTTGGACCTTAATAATCTAGAAAAGGAAAACAGAATGTTATCTGTTTAGAAGGATAGAAATAATGAAGATAAGAACATAAATAAATTAAATGAAAAAAAAAAGGTGAAACAAAGCTCTGGTTCTTTGAAAAGATTAATACAAGATACAAAATAAACATACAGCGGATGACTTTGATAAACTCATTTATTAGTTCTAGAAATGTTTCTGTTCATCCATGAAATAGTCTCTCTCTCTCTCTCTCTCTATATATATATATATATCATGTTACCTGCAAGAAGGAATGTTCTTTTCTTCCTTTCAGGTAAGATTAGGGATAGTGGGGAGGAGGAGTAGAGATGACTGCAAGGAGGGAGCAGTTTGATGGTAATGAGATAGTTTTGTATCCTGATTGTGGGGACACAAATATTACACTGGTTCTGTGAAAAAATTGACATAGAATCACACATATGTGTTGTACTACAGTGAACTTCCTGGGTTTGAGATTGTGGTGTAATGATGTAAGATGCAGCCCTTGGGGCAAACTGGGTGAAAGGTACCTGGGGCATCTCTGTTCTGTTTTTACAACTTCCTGTGAAGCTATAATTATTGAAAAATACAAATTTAAAAAATATAGAAAAAGAAAAAAAAAACCCTTAAATCTCTCCAAAAGAAAAGTGGAAATTCTGTATACGAGCTTATTCTATTTTTCCATCAGGCAGTATATCACCACCAATTATAACTGAAAACTAGAATGAATGAATGTGAATGAATGACGGATGGATGGAGGGAGGGAGGGATGGATGGAAGGAGGGAAGGGAAGATGGGAGAATCATTCAGTTCCTAATTTGCTGGGTTTTTTAAACTGCAGGTTCTGAACATTCATCTTTCATTTAATGACGGTTCTATTTGATTTTGTAGCAGCTACAGCTACCAAAACTTTCAGGTAGAGCCCTGCTCAAAGGTAGGAAAAGGGTTGTATCAGTCTTTATCTAAACACTCCAGGGCAACTTGCAGAGATGAGATACACAGAAGGTGGATATAGCAAAATAGGGAATCTTCCCACCAGCCTCACCAATCACTGGTTTAAGTACCTGGGGATTTACTAAAGAGATTGAAATGCAGATGGCATCATGTTAAAAAGTCTTTTCAAAATGTGGCTGTACAATGAGCCTTCCTGTTTTATTATTTCTTCACAGCTACTCTAAAGCCCAGAATGATGGTCATTTTTGGCACCTACACTAACTTGGCTACATGTGAAAACAGCAGCCTTGGCTCAAATTTCTCATCTTAGGAGAGGTAGCAAACTTTCCAAAGTGTCACCATGTCCTTAAAGCATCCCATGCTGGATTTTGATACACAGCTTTTCTCAGGGTGCCCGCCACACAGCCTGTCCCTTAGTCCACATATACCTGCATTCAGCTAATAAGGTAGAATCTGTCTGTCCCCAGTGTCACACAACTGCACTGCTTGAAGGAAAGAGGCAAGTTCAGGTGATGCGTTCACAAGCATATCATAGCCTACAAGTTTCTTCCCAGTGGAACTCTGACTTTTTCCAATTGGTGCTTTTTAGAAATGCCATGGGTTGTCTGACTGATCAAATAAAATTAGCTCTCAGGGCCAGAGTCCTGTATAACAGACAGTGTGGAAATGAGAAGCAAAGGAAGACAAAGCAATTAGTATCTCTCTCCAGGGCTGAAATGACCACCGTGCCTGTAACTTCCATGAAACTTAACCTTACCCAGCCTAAACAGTGCAAACTTCCAATAATTATTGTTGTTTATCAAGGACATGTCATACTTGGGAATATATCTGTGCCACGGAAAGAGATGGGGCATCTTTAAATTATGGGTAACGTAGATGAAAGTCTGGAGCTCTGCCAAGGTAAAAGTTGTAAAACTGGATTGATTTTTGCTACAGCTTGCTAAGGGCTCCCCAGAGCAGCAATGCAATGTTCAAATACAATAATTGATAGCCTGAAAAAATATTTCTGATAAGTGTGCAGAGGTAATGCAGAGCCCTGCCTGAGATGAAGTGAGCCTTTGTGCTTCAGCAAACCCTAGGACCAAAGTGACCCAGATCCGCAGCACTGCCACTCTGCCTCTGATTAGAGCCTCCCCGCTCCCCTGCTCTGCTCCCTCTCCACCTCCACCCCTGTACCTCCCCCCTCACCACTTCCACCTCCTCCTGCCTCCACTGAAGCTTCCTCCAGCTGTAGAGAAAATGGTCTTGGCCTGCAAATAGGGGCATTTGTTAAATGCTGTTGTGGAGAAGTAATTATCCAACCATCAGATGTGTATGTGTGTGGGGGGAATCGCATTCGTTAATATCACCTTGGTAATCCCAGGGGGTGCAGGGTTCGCTTTAATCTGACCCCTTTCCAGGCTTGCCTGGGTGAGCTGACCACCCCAAGCTGTGAGTGTGTATGTCTAAATTGCTCGGGATTCAATTGAACACATTAAAATTTAAAAAGGATTTAACTGAATTTTTTCAATAGCTTCTGAGAGGGGGGATAATTTATTAGCTCGGAGTAAATTAAAATCTCAAGCAGGGGTAAAGACTCCGAAGATTGCTTTAATACATTTTATATGCTTTCAAAAGAAATGTTCTTTTAAATGGTCCAAAAATCAGCTAATTTTGTCCTATTTAGCAAATTACCTCCTAAGGCCACAATGTTGAAAAACTTAACAATTATTTTTTTCTAAGCGAAAAATAGAGGGGGAGGGAAAAAAACCATACACCTTCCATAGGAAACAAGCAAATCCTAAATTGCTGAGTCTTTCATATGCCACAGTTAGGAATTTTTTTTTCTTTCTTAATTCAAAAGTCAGTGAAACATTTGCGTCCCCTTCTGCCAGGCCACACGGGGACCTTTTTTCCACACGGTACTTGCAGGCGTGAGGAGGCTGTAAGGTTAATGGGGGGGCATTGGAAGGCTAAGTCCCATGTGCTGTGCTGATAATTTATACCTTTATTTCAGGCCACATTCACCTGTGGAGCAGCCAGGCCATGAAGGTGAGTGGAACTTGTTGCCCTGTTTAGCACAGAGGCTGTCCCTATCCTGACAGGAAATTTCTTTCTTTGAATTATCTGTGTAATAAAATATTCCTCCTTCCCAGCTCCAACTGGCATTCTGAGGCTGAGAATAGAACATTCATTTTTTTTTCCCCCAACTCATTCTTTTTTCCATATTTTTTTTCTGATGATAAACTATATATATATATATATATTTTGTTTGTTTGTTTGTTCGTTTGTTTGCATTTTGGAGGATTTCCTGAATGTATTGCATACAACTCCTGGTATGTGACCCACTGGGGTCTGTCTCCCCTCCTCTGACTAAAATGATTAGAAACTTTCCTTTTCTGAGGAGTGGCCTTATTTTGGAGTGCAGGGTGGAGCATGCTGGTAACCTTTTGGGGGCATTTTAGATGTGGACTGGTTTGAAGGCACTGCTATGATCATCTTAGAGGCCATCTGGAACCAAATCGCATGTTGTGGTTTATATATATATCTCCATATCTGTCTGATTAAAGATAAGATGGGTGATAAAGAAAAAATAAAAGAAAATGAAAAAGAAATAAAGGATATGTGAACCAGCCAGACTGTGAAGCTTGTTCTTGTTCTATGTAATCAAGAATTAAGTGTGGAAGTGCCAAACCTCTATTCCAGGTACATGTGAGACATAGTTCTGGGGCACAGGCAATACAAACATGCTCCTACACAGCTTGACTTCCAGATTCTTCTTGCTTAGTTTAAAAAATATCTGCTTCTACCCAGGGGCCCATCAAGAAGAGAAAAGCTACTGTAAACTTCAGGATTTGGAACTGATGTGAGGTCTGAAACCATGAACCAATGGAAACAAATAGAAATGATTTTTAAGGGTGGTTGACTCAAAGGGCATTTGAAAACCTGCATGCCTAGAGGAAAGAAGTTAGAAGGATTTCAAGCTTACCAAAATCTTCTTAATGTTTTGGCAACCCACGAATATGGGAGGCCTTGTTTGTGAAGATCATGCAATTCTCCTTAAATGTCAGGGATTTACTTAGAAAGAATGGTGATTAACCTCAGCTCTCTGGATCCTCTTTAATACTTTTTTGTTTTCTAGTTAATTAATATCTGTTATCTTTTTATTTTTTCCTCCTATTTCTTTGAATTTATTCTTTTCTCTTTTTTTTTTTAACTTACTAAGTTGAATATTTATCTCATTTATTTTTTATTATAATTACTGGTTTATTAGGACATTTTACACTGTGTTATGTTTTCAATTTTTAATAACTTTGTTTATTTTTTTCTTTCTTTCTTTTTTGATGACGTTAGTTTGATAGCATTTGTTTACTTTTATCCCCTTTCCTCCTTGGATTGGACAGTGACTTAACTATTATATTTTGATTTTTCTAAGTTACACACCAGGTAGATTTACTATGAAGCTAAGGAAGGATAAACTTCACATATTATATCACCTTCAGGTCCCAGAAAATCTGATTCTATAACACCTTTACACATTGTCCAGCCTCTTTAAGGTGGCAGAGTCTAACTTTGTCATGCCTGACATTCTCTACCAGAGTAACAGAACTAATAGACCTTGCTGTCCTCTCTCCCTTCTTTCACGCTACTCTTGACTAGGATTTTGAATCTCTGTAAACTTTCCAAATTCAGGTATAATTTATTTTTCTTAATAGGTCAGTTTGTGTTTATTTATTTACATATTTTAATTTATACACATATTTTAAAAATCATCACTGCTTCTTGAAATTCACTTTTTATTCTTCTGCATTCACTTTCTTTTAAATGTGTTCTTTTAGTGTTCTTGAATAGGAACCTGTGAATGCTATGCTCTCTAAATCCACCTGAAAATATCTTTATTTTACTCCCGCTTAAAAATAACAATTCAGCCTACTGTAGGTTGACATGTTATTCTATTTTCTTTTGGCCTCAATGTAGAAGATGAGATGTCTGTATTCAGTCACCATTGTGTTTCCTTTGTGGGTAATCTGTCTTTTCTTTCTAATTACTTTTAAGATATTCTCTTTGTTCTCGTGTTTTTAAATTTTATTTTGGGCCCAGGTGCAATTTTAGTTTTTTTTTTTTTTTTTTTAAGAGACAGAGTCTTACTTTATCACCCTCAGTAGAGTGCCATGGTGTCACTGTTCACAGCAACCTCCAACTCCTGGGCTTAAGCAATTCTCTTGCCTCATCCTCCCAAGTAGCTGGGACTACAGGCACCTGCCAGGATGCCTGGCTATTTTTTTGTTGCAGTTTGGCTGGGGCAGGGTTTGAACCTGCCACCCTTGGTATATGGAGCCGGCACCCTACTCACTGAGCCACAGGCACTGCCCCAAATTTAGTTTTATGTGCTTGGAACTTAGAGTGCTTCTCTAAGCTAAAGACTCGTGATTTTCTTCAATTTTGAAAGATGACCAGTTATCTTTTTTCCCAAATATTTTCTTGACTTTTTATTGGGTGGAATTCTTATCAAAGGAATATGGGGGAATTATGTCTATTGTTTAACTTCTTTTGCATTTTACCTTTTATTTATTTGTGCTGCACTTTGAATGATTTTTTTTCAAATTTGCTTTCCAGTTTATTAAATCTTTTGCTAGCTATGTCTAATCTGCTCTTTAATCCATCTGACATTTTAAAACATGTTTTTGACTACAATTTTAGTTTGTAGATGTTTTTAAAATTTTTTATTAAAAATACCTGTTGCTTGCACATTTTTTTTTTTTCTGGTTGTGATTTATATCTTGGAGGGTTCTTTTTTGAGGGAAGGGGATCATATGCCCCTGGTATTGCATAATTGTTTCTACAGAATGGTTTTCCTTTTTTTAAAGATTTGTTGAGACTTCATATTTACAGATAACATTTTCTTGTTAGTTTCTCACTTTGGGACTCTCATCGCACATAGATAATATAAATTTGGTCCTCACATGAATTCATGGTGCAAAGCTGGGGGTTTTAATTTCTTGTAGCAGACTTTCTTCTCTTATTGCTGGCAGTAGATGGAAAGCTGCATTGCTGTTTGCCTAGACTGGTGAATGGCATTAATTTCCCTTTTTATGGGCTGAGCAGCCTTGGCTTTATTAAAATATCTCCTTCATCTCTCTGCTTAGTCAGGTGGGAGGTTTACCTCCCCTGTTCCAGCATGGGTGTTAAAGTCTCAGCCCCAAACCCTCAGGTTTACACTGGGAAAGACACTCCTGTGAGCAGTTCTGGGGTTTGTTTTAGCTTTACTTATGCTCTGAGATTCTAGACCTGGAGAGTTCCTTCTGTTGTTTCGAATTTGCCTATGCATTACAACTTTTTCAACATAATTACACATTCATATCAAGAGAGATACCTTTCTACTATGCTGCTAAAGTCTCACATAGGTGTTCAGAGTATTTAGAGTTGCTTGAAATTTGTTATGGTACAAAGGGTTTCTTAGCTTACAAAAAGTTGGGAACAATGGCCATATTTAATGAGAAACAATTACATAGTTTTTTCAAAGTTATAAGGGAAACCACTAAGATTGGGTCTTCTCCCTCTTATTCTCCCAAAGGAAGAACATATAAGGCAGTTGAACATACAAATGGCAGTTGTACTAAAACACCACCAAGAGCTGGTCTCCAGGAGCTCCGGAGAGAAGCCTGCACCACCTCCCTGTGGTTTCCAGCATTCTGCACAAAGAAACGTCTCTAGTAATCAGCTGCAGCAAAGATCTCTGAAAGTATAGTCTTATATGATTTTCAACAACGGAGTGATACATGAGTTGGTTTTTATTAATGACACAGATCTTACGCACTTGTACATATTTATTATATCAAGCATTTTAAATGTGCCATCTGTTATCCTCAGCACTTTACTGCAATACCTAATTTAATCTTGACCAAACCCTCTAAAGTGAGCACTATCATTAACTCTATGCAGTGAAACTTTTTTGCTAATGAAAAGACCCAAGTAAAAGGTAGATAACTTACTTGCCCAGAGTAACTTGATTAAGAAATCTTGCATGGAGGCTTTAGAACTGTATACTTCTAGTGCTGGATAAAGGAAAATGATGATGATGATTTATTCATTAGTAATAACAGAAGTTAACAGTTAGCAAGTGCATATTATATCCCAGGCAATTTTTGAACACATTTTATAAATTAACCAATTTACATTATCAACACCCTCCACCCCCATGAGCCAGTTATTGTTTTTGTCCTCAACTTACGGATGAAAAAATGAGGCACAGATTAAAAAGTCACATAGCTGGTGAATGGTAGATTACGATTTTGAATGCTGGCAGCCGGACTCTAAAGCTCATTTTCAGAAATTATCCTCAGTTTTAAAGAAAGGATGCAATATTAGTTAGCTGTCTGCTCTAGTGGTCCTGGATTTGGCTTGAGGTGAAGTAATGTTGATGAAAATGAGGGAAGGGCAGATAGGAGAATCACAGAGGAATGAAAACAAAACAATTTGTTTTCATGTGAGTCCAGGAGGAGATCAGCCTGCGGGTCAAGGAAGGCTTATGGATCATTTCCTGACCCAAAATTGGAGTAAGTGAGGAAGAACAGTTTTGGATACAAACATATATTTTGCTCTATAAAAACAACAAACAAACAAAAAAAACAAAAAACCGAGACTGAAAAGTTTTGTTGAATCCAACTGTTATTTTGATAACATTTAATAGAAGGTTTGCCAGTTGAATAATTCAAGAATATCTATAATTCTTTTGTTTTTTGTAAAATGAGTTTTCCTCGACCTGAATGCTAATGCTCACCCTTCTATATGTAAGGAAATATTTATATTTAGTTTGCTTAAAGTGAAGGGCGCCTCACCACTGTTTTTTCTAACATTATCTCATTTGATTGTATATTTTCCAGGGATGTAAAATTAAGTGGCAGTTTAACATGTTATTCATGAAATCCACTCCATTGAGGCCACGTGTGGATTGAGCATTATGCTTGCCGTCCCCTTTAAAGGAAGCCGACTTCCCTCATCAACCACCTGGATCTCGCTGAGCGCTTTATTTCCCAGAGTCATGATAGATTTGTAGTGATCCAGCCAAACCCTTTCACATGGCTCCTCCCTCTGACTATAGATAGACATTTTCAAGACAGGTGGCCTGTATTGGAAGTAGTCTGGGGACCCGAACGAGACAAAAGCTAAGTGGCCCACATGGGCACTGAACCCCTAACCTCCGCCTCATTAGCACCGCGCTCCGACCATCTGAGCTTACCCGCCACAGACTAATGATGTGTGCACGGAGGCGCGGCCACATCAATCACATTTTCAGAAGCAAAACTCAGTACCCTGAAAGTAACCGGAAGAGCCATCCGTATAGATGTGGCCACCGAGGGAACGCAAAGCTATCCTAATGGATGGCTGACGCGCTGCTTTTCCACAAGCCCTTCATTCATCATCTCTGGGTCCTAAAAGGATTTCAAGATGCCTCGGAATTCACATTAGTTAATTCACACTTTTAAGAATGTATTTCTTTTTCCTTGCTGCGTCCTCTAGCCCCTGCAGATATAACTTCTGTTTCTGATACCTGGAGTACTAAGGCTTTGGAATTCCCTCAGGTGGAAATTCTTCATCTGTTTTCATGGATCTACTTTTAGTGATTGTGCCTGAGCCCTCAGAAGATCTTTAAGCTTTTGACATTTTAGGTAAAAATATGTGTATGTGTGTGCTCATAGTGCACTGTTTTTCCCCTTTTGGAGAATATTTACAATTTCCTTTAGATTCCTTTTGAGGTTTCTGTGACTCAAAGCCTACATCTGTGGCTTAAAGTCAATAAAGAAGATAAGGAAAAAGAAAAAATAAAAACCCCAAGGAGGTAATTATCATAAAGCCTGCTCTAGGTAAGAAGTCACTTACATTATTTCTAAGGATGGACGGAAGAGCAGGTTAATACCATGGCAAATATATGTGGGTCATTACATAAAATCTGCGTGGATGGAAACAAACGAAGCCCTCTCAGCAACACCAGTAAGCCCAGCAAGTTGAAACTTGGATGTATGAATCAGAAAGGATGCTGCTGTGTTTCTTGGAAGTAAAATAATGGACCATGACACAGTCTATCTCAAAACTTTCGTAGTGACCCACATATAAGAACACCTGAATCCCTGAGGTTGACTATGTGCGCATGTTGCAAAAGCAATGCTATGACCTGTGGAACATCTAAGCTATTATACTCTGACCAGCCAGCACTGGGGAATTTGATGAAAGTTTGAACTTGGCATCAAAACTCTGGACTCTGATCAGGTGTCAGGTCAGAACTGTGCAGGAGAGATCACATCTACTTTGTTGAAAATTGTTGTTAATTTTATCTGAAAAAGTCTACCTGGAGGGTGGTGCCTGTGGCTCAAGGAGGAGGGCGCTGGCCCCATATACTGAGGGTGGCGGGTTCAAGCCCAGCCCTGGCCAAAACTGGGGGAAAAAAAAAGTCTACCTGGAAAGGGAGGAAAAGGAGAGATAATCCACAGATTTCTGCCTTTCTTTGATCCATATACTGGAAGGTTCCCAGAGAGACTGAATGGTGGGAATATGAAAATAATCAGCATCAGAATAGGGAGAGAGCTATGCTAAAGAAAAATAGAATAGGAATGAAATGAGGATAGTTCTAGAAAGCTTACACATCTCTCTCTCTCTCTCTCTATATATATATATATGAAGGCATACCTATATATATATATATATATATATCCTGATTTAATTCTGATAGTAACCTTGTGTTACTACAAACATGGGCAAGTAACATTAAGAGAAGTTTAAGTAAAGGACCCAGGGTCAAGCAGTCACAGGGCCTGGCATCAGTATTTGAACCTAGACAGATTATTATACAACCAAGGATTAGCAAACTGTGGCCCACAGGGCAAATCTGGCCTGCTGCCCATTTTTGTACACAAAGTTTTAATGGAACTTAAACATCTAATTTGTTCGCTTGTTGTCTATGGCTGTGCTTATGTTTTTCTGGTAGAGTTGAGTGTCTGACTTACATGAAACTGAGGCCTGATGCAAAATGAATACTCAGGGCCTCCTGTTCTTGCATTAGTAAGATTTAGAAACAGTGACAACAGAGTGTTAAAGCAAGCAAGGGCACTTGTAAGTCTGGGGTCTTGTGCAACTGCACAGATCTCATGCCTATGATGCCAACTCTGGGCCCACGAACTTCAAACAATTAGTATATGCATGACATGATCTAGAAAAATGTTGCTGACCTCAGGTGTTTTCCTATTTCCAGCTCATGGTGAAGTGTCACTGTTCCACAAATGAGAGGAATGGGGTTTCCCCCAAAGCTGGACGGTCCCAGCATGTTCCACAGAAAAACCACTATTCCTTAGCTTGAGATTCTAGCCTTGTCCAATTTTTTCATTCTAAAATATCTTCTTTGATGAAATGCTAGGAAAAGTAGATGGCGGACATTTGTTTATCCGATGTCCTTAATAGGCAAAATAAAAAGCTTATTACCTTATGTCAAGAATCTAATTAAAAAAGAATTACCAGTGTAGTAGTCACTCGAGGTACGTAATGTTAAATGGATAGACAAAACAAAACATAGTGTTGAGTAAAACACAGAGCGAGATATAAAGGTAATTTCTCTCACACATGTAAGTAAATAAATGCTCTCTCTGTTTCAAAGATGTATATACCAAAGTGTGTGCGGTGGGGGAAGGGAGGAGGGAATTTGGTATGGAGTTAAAGGGAAAATCATCAAATTAGACAAGAAAAAGGCCTTACACCAATTGATTTTCATAATATATCTTGAACAGAGAATCAAGTTTTTTTTTTGTTTTTTTTTGAGACAGAGTCTCACTATGTTGCCCTCAGTAGAGTACCGTGGTGTCACAGCTCATAGCAACCTCCAACTTTTGGGCTTAAGCGATTCTCTTGCCTAAGCCTCCCAAGTAGCAGGGACTACAGGCTATTTTTTGTTGCAGTTGTCGTTGTTTAGCTGGCCTGGGCCAGGTTTGAGCCAGCCACTTTTGGTGTATATGGCTGGTGCTGTAACCACTGTGCTATGGGGGCAGAGCCAGAGAATCAAATTAACTGAACTGCACTTTTCTAGTTACCATTTTTCAGTCAAAACCGGCATACGGATAGCGTTCCATGGTTTACAAAACCTCTTTATTAGCTATATGGCTCCTTGTAATAGTCCAGTGCTATTGACATTGTTATTTTCATTTTATAGACAAGAAACCTGAAACTCTGAAAGATGACGATAATTGACCAACGAACAACGACAACAACAACAACAACAAAAATGTGGTGGAATCTAGGCACAGAGCCAGGTCTTGCTGATTTTCTTATGCTTTTTCCAGTCTCCTTCTAAAAGTTGGTTCTCTCTTGGGTAAGATTCATCATATTTTAAGGGTGAGAAAAAGCTTTTGTGAAAAATCTGTTGCTGCTATCTTTGAATACACTTGCAAATGAAAAGGGCATTATCATTCTTCAGGGTCTTTCCCTCTGTCTTCTTCCTTACTGTGTTTTCTCCCATTCTTATATCTTTTTTTACAAAATGATAGGTCCACAGTGACCCTCAAAGATGATTCAGTTTTGTTCCAGGGTAGGACAAGATAAAATAATAATATAAAGGTAGCCATTTATGCTTTAATTTTGTGGTCCTCAATCGTCAGGCCACAGACCAGTACCAGTCTGTGGCCCATCAGAAACCAGGCTGCACAGCAGGAGAGGGATGACAGGTCAGCAAGCAAAGGTTCATCTGTATTTACAGCCCCTCCCAATGGCTCACATCATTGCCTAAGCTCTGCCTCCTCTTCCGTGAGCTATAAGTTAGATTCTCACAGGAGCCTTATAAATTGCAAATAGAAAAGATCCAGGTTGCATGCACTGTCTGAAAATGTAATACCCCCTCTGTCGGTGGGAAAAATGTCTTCAATAAAACTAGTGCCAAAAAGGATGGGGATCCCTGCAGTTAACTGATTTAATTCTGATTCCATAAATCTCTTTAGCGTATCTGCTGTGTCTACAGCCTTAGAAACAGGTAGTTCTTGCTCATGGCTAACTTAAATATCTCTGATGCATTTTAATTCCTGTCCTCTGAAAAGTCAGCTCCTCATATTCCAATGTCTACTTGGGATATTAAGACTATTATTAAGTTCTCTACTCTACATTGGGCTAATTAAACAAAGATCCTTTTGCATTTTCTCAGAGACGCTATTCATGAGACTAATAATCATTTTTGTTTTCCTTTTTTTTTCCACTTCACACTCTTTTCACCCCAATTTCTCTTAGACACTGTCTGGCTACTCTAGATGCCTACTGTGACAGTTTAGATCAGTGACTCTCAAAGTGTAGTCCCTGGACCAACAGTGTCAGCAACACTAAGGAATTTGTTAGAATGGAGAGAATTGACTAAAAATGGTTCTTTCTTTACAGGGAAAATATGTCCCCAGTCATAGCAGGTTAAGAAAATGATTTTCTCATATTGGACAATGTCTGGAGGGAGACCACTGATGCTGTGCTTGACTTAGTGGGTTGATGGTAGCAGGGTCATCATCTCTGTGTACAAGGGGCTGGCACTGCTTGAGTTGGTCCCATTCTAGGTATTTCAAATAGAGAATGTGTAATAAAGGGGATTGGCTACATAAGCATTGGAAGAGCAGAGAACAAAACAGGTGGTGTGAGACCCTCCAGATATTAGCAACAGCAGAATAGACCAGAGACACGAAAGGGACAGCTCTGGAGTTCATACTACATAAATGTACCAAGGTCCCCAGCAGATTTTCACTCAGATCCTACATCTTCCTTTGGCTTCAAAGGTGCTCCATCTGAGGCTTTGCTTCCCTGCTGATTCTTCCTAGATTATCACTAAGTAAACAATCTGAATCACCGTTCTTACCTCAACCCTGCTCCTGGGAGAACCTACTAAAACTTGACAATTGACTATTTCAGGAAACAGTTGCTAAAAATCAGCCATTGTAGAGGCATAACCCATCTATTTCATAGAAATATTTCCTGACAACATTCATTGATCCACTTCTGAAGAAACTGCTATCTTCATTCATATAAACCAATTTCTCTCGCTTTTTTCCTGCCTCCTCCCTTTCCTTGCTATTAAAAAGACATAGTGAGCTTACAAATGCAGATGCTTATAAAATGGTCTGAAATGTGTGTATGTACACATATACACACATATATATTTGTTTGTTCTAAGCAGTTCTGCAATTTTGTATTCTTACTTCAAAATGTGTGAAGGGAGAGCTTGGGGGAAGTTTCTCTAAAATGCATTGGTCTGGAGTATTAGACTTATGCACACATAATACTCTCTTGTAACTCCTGCTAAACAGACCGTCAACAGTAGCACAACTCTGACTCTTGCTTCTGGCATCTTCTTTGGCATATTATTCTCTCTGCACGTAGAGCTATAATGCCATAATAATGCCTCACATTTGTATACTTCATAGCGTGCAAAGCACATTCACGTGCAATATTTACATTATTGACTTTTGATTTTTGTTTTCAAAAATAGGCTTTAAGGTAGTAGAAGATATTATTTTCCTATTTTATAGACAGAAAAACTGAGGCTTCGTTGAACTTTACATGACTAGTGAAATGTGATTTAGCCATTAGAGACAAAGCCCGGGCTGGGCCTATGGTGTCCTAAGTCCAATCTCAGAGCAAATTCCACAATTCCATGTAGAAGATCTCATACTTAGCATGTGACTGCTGAGCAGATGGCAAGAAGGAAGGGTTCCAGGGTTGAATACCTGGGTTAAAAATCCCCTCTCTCACCTCAATTTCTCTGTGTGTAACGTAACTTTGTTACTCTGAGTCTCATATTCTCACATTTAAAATGGGATCATAGTAGTCAGTACCTTTCTTATAAGGTTAATGTGCAGATTTAATAGGATAAGCTATGTCAGATGTGTATTCAAAATCAGCCAGAGTTAGGTGTCATGGTGAGTACCGTAGTCCCAGCTCTGCAGGAGGCAGGACGATCACTTGAGCCTAGGAATTTGAGGCTGCAGTGATCTATGATGACACCACTGCACTTGCCTGGGTGACAGAGCAAGACTTTGTCTCTAAATAAATAGATAAATAAATAAATGCTCAGCCATGCATATAAATGAATCAGAGACCCTCCCCAATAAAATATCTCTTACTCTATGAAGGGAGTATGCACGTGTGTATGTGTGTGTGTGTGTGTGCGTGTACACAAGATAAGTGGGGGCTGACTAAAGTCTATCTAATAAAGTTATTTTCTACTTGGTAAAGTTGAAAGTCTCTATTATCCTTTATCTTGAAACTGAGCAATGCTAATTATTAAACTGACAGGTATCTTACTTATAGGCTGAGTTCTTCCTTAGAATTGAATTTGCTTTATAAATCTTGACCAGAAAAACGTAAAGGAATTGAATAATCCTTTTTTAAAAAAAATTTATGATAAAACTGGAGTTGATTATACGTACCATCTTGAACATTTTTAGATGGTAAAATGTACCATCTTGAACATTTTTAGATCTACAGTCCCATAGTGTTAAGTACATTTATTTTTCTGTGCAACTATCACCGTCATTCATCTTCAGAAATTTTTTATCTTGCAAATGTGGAACTATGTTCCCATTAAAGAATATCTTCACATTCCTTCTCATCCCCGCCCCTGGAAACCACCATTCTACTTCCTGCTTCTATGAACTTGACTTCTCTAGCTGCTTCATAGAAGTGAAATCATGCAATATTTTTCCTTGTGGGATGGGTTTGTTTCACTCAGCATAATTCACTGCGGTCGTAGCACATGTCATAACTTCCTTCCTTTTTAAAGCTGAATAATATTCCACTGTGTGGATATTCCATTTTCAAGTTCATCCATTGATGGACGCTTGGGTTGCTCCCACCTTTTGTCTCTGGTGAATAATGCTGCTATGAACATAGGTGTGGATAAAGACAAGTTTATAAAGAAAATAGTTTAGCATCGTCATGCTAAATTGGAATTACTAATTGAGTATTGTTAGCTTATGGAAGCATAAACAGAGATACCAAGTTAGATGCTTTGGGAGAGGTTCAGCATGAAAGCAGAAACCTGTAACCAAGAGAAAAATTGTAAAATCTTGAAGTGATTGTCATGAAAGTGGGGACAGGCTGGGACATGACTGCTAAGCAGAGGTGAATGTATTGAATTTTCCAGACTCATCCTAAGACGAACTACAGAAATTTAAACTCAAAAGAGGAATATAGATATGTCAGAGGGAGGAAGAACGTGGTCTGAAGAAAAATTGAACAGCCAGTATTTTATGAAGATAGCCTACAAAAGAGTTGAACTGGTACAATACAAGGGGACATTCATAAATAGAATAGAAGGCAGTTTCTTCTGGAGATCTTGAAGTATCAGAATGAAAATAAAGTTATCTGAAAATTGAGTGAGAAGGAATCCCAGCAGGAGAGATGGAGAAATCATTCTGAAAGCGTTCATCTATTTCTTTAACAATAACACTGGGAACTCTCACTGAATTTTCCAAAGATAGCCACAACCACGTCTTTAATTCTCTGTGTTTTTCTAGAATCTTGCCACACTTACATTAGGAAACAAATCCTAACTCCCTTTTCTTTAAATCTTGTTAGGCTTGTGACTCATTGGTAACTATTAGGTTGCAGTAGAAATGATATGTGATTCCCAAAATGAGATTGGAAAAGGCTTTGTAGCTTCCTTGCTGCTGAAGTACTTGATTTCAGGGTCTTCAGTTATCCTGTAGGTAGTTCTCCTGCCCTTAGATGGCCATGCTGTAAGGGAGCCCAACGAGTCAGGTGAAGAGAGATCATCTTGAGAGGCCCTGAGACCAAGCAAGAAAGAAAGATGCATAGCAAGTCCCCAGCTGTTATGTTTCTAGCAACTGCAAGAGAGACCTTGAGGCTTCATTACCAAGGCTATGGGTCAGGAATTTGTTCTTCCTTAATTCCTAACCTATGGGAATGGTGAGAGATAATAAGATGACTGTTGATGTTTGAAACCACTAAATTATGGAGTGATTTCTTATGCAGCACTGTTTATGGGCTGGACACTGCTTTATGTACTGAAGTACAGTAGTTTGAAAGAGAACCGTCCTTGTTTTCATGAAGTTAACAAACAGGTAGAAACAGAGAAAATGAGAATACTTGGACAAACACCTATCAAAGAGATAGGACGGGATGGCCAAGAGTAATAGAAGAGAAAAATACCAATGACCAGGTGTAGCTAGAACTTTCTTGGCACTCAGAGGTGAACAAGAGAGGCAAGTATCTTACATGCAAGATGAGCATTGTCCCTTTCCCACTTCTTTGCTGCTGGAGAGGAAAGGAATTGAAGGAGTAGGTAAGAGGGAAAGAAACTCTCATTCCTTGCAGGGGATGTGTACAACTTGAATGATGCCAAGGTGTTTTTAACCAGTTCCTAGCAATGAACTCAATGCTGTTACAATAATCCCCCTTTTGGGGGCACTCAGGGGTCATGCTTTCTTCCAGGTAATTATTATTAAGCCACGGGTAGAACCATCCCTGGCCATGGGTGCTATGTGGCTAGAACAAAGGGCAAAATAAATGCATAACAGCCCCCACCCCACCACAGCATAATTTGTAGCATTTTAATCTTCCCATTTGTCTCCGCTTGTGAATTTCTTATAGAATTGTTTAATGATGTGAGCTCAATGGATAATTTAAAAACCTACTGAATTTACTATTTCTTTTTCAGTGATGCAGTGAGAGGTGCTACACACCGTACACCAGAGGTAGCAGCCTGAATGTGGTACAGAGAAAAATCATCCAACACCAGACGGTTAATACTTAAGTAAGTCCCAACACTCTTTCCCTAAACCCTGGTAACCATGACAATGCCAGGGAGTTTCACAGATCAAAGAAAGAGTAAATAATGTTAAAGAAATGGCATCAAACACATCTCACCCTGGTCTTGGAATGCCCCGCATGTCTTCAGATGTCTTGCAAGGGGAAGAGAATGAATTGTACAGGGCAAACGCAATGCACGCAAACGAGTGAAGGATGTAATCTCAAATTGAGTCAGCAGTCTGGGAAGAGAGACACGAAGAATATGCCCAGTAGCCTTGGAGAAACTTGTTACTGTAATAAGCTCAGGAATCACATGTATAGATCTCTGACATTAGTGAATATGTATTAGTAAATTAGGATGACTGAATATTCAAGAGTCTATTGAATGGACCAACTGCAATGATGGACAGTCGACAGTGAGGCCAACGAGAGAGTGGGTGGAAATGAGGGCCTGAATAAGTTGGTGTCTGGGGTCCTGGTTTGGCAGAAAGATTTGATTCATTCCTAACAACTCCCTTCCCAAGACCTTTCCCCATCAGAGCAGTGGCAAAGCTTAGAGGCAGGGAGAGGGGTTCTCATCCACAGGTGAAATAGTCCACTCCTTCCAGGGAAGTCAGACTGCTTGTCATGTCTATGGCAAATTAATTTCAGAGCATTTGTTCTTGGCATCTGGCAAAGTGGCAGGTCACAGTTTTAAATCCAGGCTCTTAATAACTTGCAGGGCATTGCCTCACCTGGGAGAGACTTCAGATGACCTCTGCACAGGCTCGTATGAAATGAAGCTTCAGTCTCAGCTCAGTTCTCAGGAGACAACTGTCCATATCACACAGCCCATGCTAACAGTTAACAGAAGGAGCAGGTAGACACACCTCTGAGGCTTTCCCTCCTCATCTTGATTCGTGGAGATGGTGAGAATGTGTCTGGGAAGCTACAGACATTACAGGCATCAAATCATCAACTGAGCTCTTTCACAAGCATGAAATTCCAACTGGAGGCAGAGAGAGAGAGGGAGAGAGAGAGAGAGGAGACTCAAATTAGTAACCAAACATGCCTCTGTTTCCTAATGCTCATTCAGACAGAGGTTCAATGGCTGGAAATTATTGAAATGAAGCAGATGTCAAGGGGATGCTGCAAATACAGCTACTTCCCGGCGGCAGTAATTGTGTGCCTACAGTTGCAGGATCCTTGTTAAATCTCTGCATTGTGGAGAGTCCTAAAGTACCTGCTGGTGCAACTTTCCTTTTTGCTGCTGAATTGAAGTAGGAAGTTTAAAGCTCTGGGACTGGTTTGAATTGAAGCAGCATTTTTCCAGTCATTAGATTCCAGGGAGCTTGCTGTCTTTGTGTGCTCTACCCCCCACCCCCCGAACGTGCTTTAAGAGTGCTATTCCTTTTCTCCGCCCTGCCATCTACTCACTCTGCTTTTCTCTTCAAAAACATAGCCTCCATGTACATTGCACTGGAAGCAAAACAGTCTTGAAATACTCAATTTCCTCTTATTTTTTTTAAAAAAACTGAGTACCATCAGTTTTTCGTTTTTTTTTGAGACAGAGTCTCAAGCTGTCACCCTTGGTAAAGTGCCGTGGCATCATAGTTCACAGCAACCTCAAACTCTTGGGCTTAAGCGATCCTCTTGCCTCAGTTTTTGTTTTTCTATTTTCAGTAGAGATGGGGTGTCGCTTTTGCTCAGGCTGGTTGCAAACTTGTGAGCTCGAGCAGTCCACCCGCCTCAGCCTTCTAGAGTGCTAGAATTATAGGCATGAGCCACTATGCCCAGCCAAGTTCTCCATTTTTTTCAAACCAACATATGTAAAGAGTCAGCAAGGTAAAGGTTTATAATTCTGTTGTTGTTATTATTGTTACACTTGAAAGGTAGCCTGAACCAAAGCATTCTTGGTTCTGAAAGAGAAAAGAGGTGTGGGGAGATGGGAATAGGCTTTTTCCAAATCAATAACCACCAAGATGTTTCCCAACTTTTGCTGATTGTCAAAGGATCTCAGTATTCTATCCCATTTTGGGGGAGGTAGAGGGAAGTTGAGGTGGGGCAGGGTGGACAGACCATCCAGAGACGGCAAACTAAAATAGATAATGAAACCGGGTTTTCTTGAGTGAAAAAATGCCTTAAGACATAGCTAAGACATAGATAAAAGTTTATGAGGGAGCTCTTTGTGCTAAAGTTGCTTTTGGTCAAACATGGGCATTTTCATATCTCAGCACCACACTCTTGGCTTGTGTGGCAACCTGAGGGGGCAGGTGGTCACCAACCTGATGCTCCAGGAGGCAGAGTTGAGGGAAGAGGACAGATGGAGTTCTCAGGAAGACCTTCCTTCCCAAGATCATCAGCACTTCACAAACACCACCTCCACTACTTATTTTGAGGACATGCACTTACTATTATATGTTAGGCATTAAAACTAAATTCAATATGGAAAATATAAAACAGGAAACATTTTGTCCTAATTCAGCATCTGACTTCACTCCACTTTACAGCAAGATCGTACAAGACAAAAAAACTCTTAGAAGTTACATGAGCATTCACTCTGTAGAGAATATAGTATTGCTTAGAAAATGTGGGTTTTCTTCTCTCCTCTTCCACCACCAGCCCCCTCTGCAAAAGAAAAGAAAAAAGAAATCTGTCATATACTACTTTATATACACTTCAAGAGTTCATGTATTTTTAAATGTAAAACTTTTAAGCACAATATAAAAAGAACTTTAAGTGAACGATCTAAATATACTTTTGATTTCACAAAAGAAACACTTCATAATTTATGGGATCCATTCTTGAGGAAAGAACAACTTCACTACTCATGAATTATTGGTTTCTTCTATAGGGTTAAATATTCACTGTCTGTCTATCTGGTTGATGGTTTTTTTCCCCCTCGTTTATTTTTAGCAGTCTCACAAGTAAAGAATACATTTAAAACTCAATGCACAAAGAATTTATTATAAATTGTGGCAAGATGACAAAACTCATTCTTGATATGTTAAACAACTTTCCTAAAGCGATGTAAGAAACTGGGTTGGTTAGGTACAGACGAAGGCTAAGGCTCTGTATACCAGAATCATATCACTTAAAAATAATTATACCCATTTTTCTTTAGGAAAATATGCTTAGATTTTTAAATCCTATAACTTGTTAAGATTTAAGTATGTGAAGTGTTTTTATCACCACTAAGCTGAATGATCTGTATGTTATAATTTGCATTCAATTGCAGATAATCCTAAACAATGGTCAGAAAAGAAAACCACTGTTTTTAGAAGTTTGCCTAGACATGATGTAAAAATGCCTGAATTGTAAACTTGACAGGTAATTTACACACCATATATTAGGATTATAACGTCAGGTACTGTGTTCGTTCTTCTCTGGTTGGGTTGTGTACTTTTCACATATAGAAAAAGTGAAATAGATATAAAGATGCTCAGAGAAAGCTTGGTTATGGAACAGATTGGGATTTGGGTTTTAGTTATCAAAGAGGTGATAAACAATACTGGGCATTAATGCAGAAAACAGATTGAGCTTTTTAATGGGACATCAAATAAGACTTTATTAGCATCTATTAGGTTCAACCCAAAGCTCAGGAAATAGCATTAATGAGCGTCATATATCAGTCTGTCTGTTATTAGATAACAGTATCCCTTAAAACCAGCAAGCCATATAGTACTTTATACTTTTTTACCTTTATCTTTAGAATTAGCTGACATTCTATTGTGTTACACTGGCCTTACTATTAGTAATAGTGAACCAATTTATAAACCCATTAGTGACACTTTTTCCAGAAGATAAAAACAGTCAAAATTATCTGGCAGCAATTAATCTTAATGGCTGTATGCAGTAAACAGCAATGGGCTAATTCCAGCTCTGTCAGCCCCATCAAACAATCCCGCATTAGGCAGCTTTTCAGTGATCCATTAAGCATATTCAGAACAACAACAAATTCAATGCTGAAGGCATATGCACTAAACATTACAACAGTGATCTTCTGAAGCCATCATTATCTCTTAAATAGTACTTCCCCCATGTATTATCATTATGCTGTACATTAGAAATACTTTGATTAAACTCCCTTAATTCATAACAGACAGCTGCAGACCATTTATGTAGTTAATCTCAACACAACAGCTATTGAGGAAATATAACAAATGAAGGCTGTAAACTGAAAGTCATTACTATGAAAGATACTGGTTTTCTAGCCCTCTTAGAGCAGAGTGCATCGTAAGGATGGGCTTTGGGCCTACAATAATGGGGGAAGAAACCGTTAATGACCTTCCACTTTCCTGTAACATCTGTCCCCTGAGTGGTTGTGCCCCAGGGTGAGGGTGTGAGTGGTTCAGACCAGGCCATGTGTCCCCCATGTGGACCAACCCAAGGACTCCCCCAAGAGAGCCAAAGCTATGGTTAACATCTATTTTTCAGCTCTGGTATTAAGAAGTCAAGGTTTTGGTTGAATATGCATAATCTCATTGATTTCATGGAGTCATTCGTGTAAAGCCTTGAAAAACTATTTTGGTTGATTTCCCTTTATAACAAGTAGTGTCTTTTTAAGTTTAATTTGTAGTACTTGCATTTACAGACTTAAAAAATATCCCTACTAAATTTCCTCCATAAACTTTCTTTCCCATGTGGCATTTTCACTTAATAATTCAGAATCGTTTGCATGCAAAGGAAATGTTCAAGGAGCCCCACCCCAATTTCATGTTCGGCTGAATAAAATATGTACTGGCTTAATTTGATGAACAAGAAATCTGTGTCAATTTTCTCCAATTCTACACCTTCACAGAATCTTTCCTTTTCACAAGTAAAGAAGCTATAAACATGTGCATGAATAGCCTCTATGTGCCTGGCATTTTTTTTTACCCATCTCATGTAGGGTTTATTTCATAGTCCTGAACCACAGACACCATGTCTACTTTTTGATGAAATGATCAAGTAATTAAAACATAAATTTAGAGTCCCCTTGCCAACTCTGACAGTACTTCCAGCTTTGGGAGTTAGCATAAATGAATTAAATATTGATACAAAATGTAAAGCGCCATCATTGTGGAGTGATGTTAACGGTCTGGCTTTCAGAGAAAAAGACCAATCCCTGAGGCTGTGTATTTTGAACAACTAAGGAGATTTCCACCATCAGCCTAGCTTGACCCATACTTTTAAAGTGTCCGTGAACACCAGAACATTTTTGCTGCGCAGTCTCCTTAGGTCACCTTTGGGGCTCCTCTCTGCCCCACTACCACCTTCTCACCCCTCACTTTTGGAAAACAGTGCTTTTTAAAAATGGCAGTTCTGGGGAGCTTTTCTTAATGTTTTTCTCCTTTCCCTTAAATGTTTTTGAAAGATGCGGGTATCTTGACTGCTAGCTGTGGGCCTGGTTTCTCAGACCTTGCACTTGTAACAAAGCTCTGGCAAATCACTCATGGGTATCCCGATGCTGATCTCAGGCCAGCTGTGCAGTTCCCAACAACCAAGGTTTTTCACCCATTTGAAAGATCTTTCCATCTGAGCCTTAGCTTCCTGTATGTCAGTTACAAAGCTCCACTACCAACTGGTGCAGTACAAATAAGTTTGAGCAGTAATACCCTTTCTTAGAAATTCACAACACATGTCAGCATAGTAAACCCTCTGAGGAGTTCTAGAGAAAGGAAGCCTGTTTAACTGTGATTAACTCAGCATGCCCAAATATACTGGGCTGGTTTTTTTTTTTTTTTCTTTTTAATAGAATAACTGTTAACTAATCTTTTACAGAATATATTTTGGAGCACATTCCTCTGAATTCTTGCTTGTAATATTTATGTCTCAACATTAGTCTGTGGCAGGAAAGAACAAGTTTGTAAATTGATTAATTATACTTTCTTCTAATTTTTGTTTGTAAGATTCAGTTAGCTCAAAGATACTCCGCTGTTGACAAGTGGCCATCAGCAAATGAAATTAAGTTTGGAATTCGCAAACTTGTTTAACTTTTTGATTCTTGCTGTTCATTCCAAGAATCTAAGTTCAGTAAACAGTATTCGCATAGTCATTTTTCTGACTGAGACATAAGGTTTACTTCAACTAATAATTAGATTTTTGCAACTGATGGTAAGCATATGGATAATTCATGAATGTGCTAATTTTTTCTGCTGTGGAACATTATCGTTAGCTATAACACAATTATACCTTACATATAGAGTTCTATCTAGATCTATTTACATATGTCTGTATCTTTTCTCTATTCAAAAAATTCCAAATTGTAGGTGGGTAACTTCTACATGCTTAATCAAAGCACATTTCTTGAGCTCTCAGATTACATTTTCCTAAAGGACTATACACAAATTACAAATTGTGATTATGTTCTTGATTTAACCTCAAAAGTCTGTTTAATCTGCTGCAACTATATGGCTGAAATGTTACCTACATACTCTAAGAAAATAAACCAAATATCAGTATGGGTGACATGCTGGTAAGTTACACCATGTAGTAAAATGATAAGGCAATAAAATTGACTAAGAAATTATTCTAAAGCTTTGGTCTAAAATGCTGATGGTTAAGGAAATGTGGGTTTAATTTTAAGATATAAGGTTGTAGGCCAAGATATGTGTGCATGTGTGTATATCTATGTATACCTTCTACAGTATTTCTAATAACCCTTCCAAACTCATGCCCTCCCCACTGAAGCCCTCCATGATCCAGAGAGATAGTTGATAGCAGACGGCGAATATACAAATATCAAGCAGGGGTGAGACTCCTGTGTGGAATATATGTGGAAGAAAAACAAGGAGTGAATGAAAAAAAATTGTTTTTTATGAAATCTAGGTAAGAACTAGCAACGAAGGGGCAAGAAACGTCGTTTTAAGTGTGTGTGTGTGTGTGTGTGTGTGTGTGTGTGTGTGTGTGTGTGTGAGAGAGAGAGAGAGAGAGAAAGAGGTGGGGGGAGAGTGTGAGCCTTTGATGGAATTAGGCGAGGTGTGAGTAGTGAAATACAGAAAACTGGGGCAGGGTCTGCATCTGTGCAATAATTTTCTGAAGGTGGACAATTTGAGAGAGAGGTCACATATTACGTGAGCAAGTGAGCTACCATATGTCTGGTGTCCAGTTCACCTTAAGTTCTTCATCAAACCAAGTCCTAACTTCTCTCAAATTCCTGTTCTTGAGCTTAATCCACGTGGGAAACTCTGACTGCCCTTCCTTGGTTTGCTGTGTGGTGCTCCAGTGAGCGGGGGCTGGGGTATCCCACATCTTGCAAGTCCATTTCCCCAGATGTCTGGCCCTGTCCCCTGCCCTCCCCACTGCCTTGACACTGATGCTACCTTTGCCCAGTGGCTCTCACCTCCTCCTGTCCCTCACTGTTTGCCTCGCCAAGCTCTCGGCCTGTTGCCCTCTGTTCTGGGCCTTCTGGGAGTGTCTGACCACCTAGGCTAAGCCAAGCCCTTCACTGCTGTCTATGCCGTGGTCTCCCCAAGCCATCCTTCATACTGCACTCAGAGTCGTCTTAATAAATGCCTATGTGGCCTTATCAGAACCCCTAACTCTCATGCCCGATACAATTCCTACTTCTAGAGAGATCTGTTCTCTGCCAACCTCCCCTACTTCATTTAGCACCTCCTGAGTGCCCGCTCTCCTGACCTCCCGGCTGCGGCTCAAATGAGTGGTGTTTACTCTCATCTCCACATCTCTGCACAGCCTGCCTTCTCCCCCCCCAACTCTTTTCCTATTAACTGACTCCTACTCATCAATACTAAGTTCATTTATCATGTCTTTTGAAAAATCTTGGTCTCTGGCAAAGCAAGATGCTCCTACTCACTGAATTATAATTCACTGAAGTATAATTACTTTCCCTTCCTGCTGAACTACTTGATAAGATTCATTTTGTGCCAGAGCTAATAGCATATTTCTCAGAACACAGTAGGTACTTTAAAGCTGTTCATTGAATGAATGAACCCAAGAATATACAGAAATGCCACGGAGAGCGATTGTTCCTTTTTCTACCAAGTAGTGGAACTGCAGAATTTTCAAACGGTCAACAGTTAGTCATTAGGTAATAGAAATTAACTATATCCTATAGAAAAAAAAGTTACTTTTAGGATCCATGTAAAGATTAGCAGCTGCTGATCTGTATGTGGTTGGATTGTAGGTGGTTTTATTTATTATGTGCATGAGTGTACTGCCTAAACTTTTAGAAAGGGCATGGATTTTTATTATTATAATAAAAACAAAAGCACTAATTTTCAAAACTTGAAATGTCTCTTTAATGTGCTTCATAGCTTTACCGAGAAACAGGATACACAGGGCACACTGCCACGGCTTCCGTGTTGGGAAGTGTTTGCCTTAGAAGAAGAGCATCAGAGTCAGTCATTGATTTGCTGCAAAACGTGCTGCACCAATTTCTCCAATGAGGTAAAGCAGCTGGTCCACAAAACCAAAATAAATGGAAACCAGACAACCCCCAACTCAACAATTCCCTCCAACAGCCAAGTGTCTTGAGTCTTCTCTGGATCATGAAGGCAGGACCTCTCTCCGTGGTGGGGCCGAACAGAGTCCACCCCATAAATGCTGTTGATGCTGGTCCTTCTGAGTTCTGTTCAATGAGCCTTTCACTCCTATGAAAGTTAGCAACTTCTCTTAAATAGTAATGCAATATTTAATATTTTTTTCATGACTCTACTTCTATAAACATACTGAGGAAAATTGGTACGCTAGTCTAATACTATTAAAGATGACCTAGAAAAAAATTAATGACACTTGGAACACACTAGCCTTCTGCATTCATGATGGCACCAGGTGACTGTGGTCTTCTGTCTAAATCATGAGATTTATTGATAGGCTAAATCAATTAAGTTCAACAAACATTTAATAGGTGCCTAATACATGTCAGGTACCATGCCCGGGGGTTTAGGGGACACAACTAAAATGAAACGTTGTACCTAGAAATGAACTGCAATATAAATGCTCTTCTTTTTGAGTGTGACTCAGTAAACATGTTTACTTTCATTCATAAGACTATTTTCTTCTAGCTGAGACTTATTCTCATCCCCTTGTTGAAAATTTCAGTTGACTAACAAACTACATTATTCATTCCTTTTTAGTAAGCTTCTATTTGTTCATTGATGAATCCATTTATATCCTCACTCAACGAATATCTATTGGATGTCATTTCATGCCAGGAACTTTCCAGAAGCTTAGAGATGGAGTGGTGAACACTATGTGTTCAGTATACACACAAATATACATTTTTAATATACAACTGTCCCTTGAACGGCACCGGTTTAAAATAACTGGTCCACTTACACAATTTACACGTGGATTTTCTCTGCCACTGCCCCCAGAAACAGCAAGACCAATACTTCCCAGCCTACTCCATGGGGGCAATGCCAATGAAGATCTTTCACTTAATGAATAGTAAACAAATTTCCTCTTCCTTATGACTTTTTTAGTAATATTTTCTTTTCTCTAGCTAACTTTATTATAAATATAGAGTATATAATACATATAACATATACAAAATACATATTAATCAATAGTTCATAAGGCTTCTGGTCCACCTTTGTTTCTTAGTAGTTAAAGTTTGGGGAGCTGAAATTTATATATGGATTTTGACTATGAGGAGGGTCTGTGCCCTTGTCCCCTGTGCCATACAAAGGTAAACTGTGTACACACATATGTAGGTATATACACATATGTAGGTGTACACATGTCTATGTGGGTTTGTGTAGGCATGTATATATGTTTATTTATGTATGTCTATATATGCATGTATAAATGTGTATGTATGTGTATATGCTCATATATGTATATA
This sequence comes from Nycticebus coucang, assembly GCF_027406575.1. NCBI lineage: Eukaryota > Metazoa > Chordata > Mammalia > Primates > Lorisidae > Nycticebus > Nycticebus coucang. The sequence continues at coordinate 99,012,827 of NC_069783.1, read as the reverse complement.
TACACACATATACATCACACACACACACACACACACATCTTCTTTATCAGGAATTAATGCAGAATGACAGGGCTGAGATGATGGGGAGCTCCTCTGAGGTGAGAGTGCCAGGTAACCGTTCTGAGAAACAGGCATTTGAACAGGGCTGGGTGATGAGCGCCTTACCAGGCTCCCGGCCAGTGCCAAGGCCTGTAGTACAGTGGGCTGGGGATGTCTGCTCCCACATGGCCATAGTAGCAAAGCACTAGAGGGGTGAGTGGCAGGTGAGGGGCTGGGGCTGAGCCATGGTTGGGCTCCTGAAGGGAGAGGCTAGTAGGCCAGAGCGGTGGGTGTGGGCTGCTTTTCAATTGCGGAAGTCTTTGAGCATAGAAGAAACCTAATCTAACCTTCATTTAAAAAAAGACTATTCTGACTTTCCGGTGTAGAACATCTTGTAAAATAGAGAAAAATGAATAAATATCTGCTCTTTTATTTCAGACCCAGGTCCAAATTAATTTGCACAAACATACTACTTTTCCTCAGTTTCAAGTATACCTAGAGTAATTTGTCAGTATAATCACTGTCATCAAAGACTGAATTCTACCCAGAAGATTCTAACCCAGTAAAAGTAAAAATCAGGCAGTAATTAGAGCTTCCCTGGGGAGCTCCTGTCTTTAGAAGTGTCCAAGAGGTGATGCCCTGTCTGGGTACTGAAGGAGTGATCCCTATACAAAGCCTGGGTTCCTCTATGATGCTGTCCTGCTCTGGGAGTTTCTAATTCTCTGGATTCATTTGCTTTCTATGTACTAATATAGGTGACACAGGACACAGGACTCTAGGCTTAAGATAAGACATGAAGAGTCTAATGGACATTTTGCAGGGCTCCCCACATACCTCTAAGACTCAACAAAACTATGGTGCATTTCACAAGGGTGCATGTTAAATCTACTAAGTGTAGAACATAAATGTCTTAACACAATAACTATGAAAATGAGGTGAAGGCTATGTTAACCAGTTTGATGAAAGTATTTCAAATTGTATATAAACCAGCACATTGTACTCCATAATTGCATTAATGTACACAGCTATGATTTAATAAAAAAATAAAAAGACTCAACAAACTCCTTCTGCCAACTGCTGGGCATGGTGGAGCAAACAGGCCTACTTCTCCTCAGCTGTCTACTTCTCCTAAAAGCATCCTTGGCTGCAGGGAGCTGTCTGGTCCAAAGTCACTTCTTCCCAGAGCATCTTGTGTCAGCAATGGGATAGGTGTATAAAGACCTGAACCCTTTGAAGGGCCATCTAGTCAAAGAGCTCCCTGAGGCCAGCAGGGGCTCTGCTGAGGCTGCCTGGGGGCCAGCTGGTCCTTTACCTGGTCCTGCCTCCTCCCCTTTCCTTCCTTCCTATTGGTCCCACAGATCTCCTCCCTCAGCCTCCTGTACCCTGAGCTCCAGCTCTTTGTCTGTACTCTGGGAATTCCTATGGAGAGCACCATTACATACGGAAATGCAGAGTCTCTGATGCTGCTTTCCCAAGTTGAGCCCGGGGCTCTTGTTTGTGTCTTGAAGAAGCTCATGATCCCACTGGCTTTAGGGGGACTGCAGGACAGCAAGATGTCACTCTGTTCAGGAAAGGGGGCTATTTTGGGACTCTCTACACATGCTCCATAGAGGGTCACGGCATGCTGATGGGGGCATACATTGGGAGCTCAGTAAGAATGTACCAAAGATTAAAAATCTAAACCACAAACTTTTGCTCTGTGCTCTGATTTAGAAACTTCTGCCACCACCCTGAGGAGCAGAGTACTCATGAATGCTAGTGATGTGGACAGCTCTGGGGGCCAGGGATGATCTCTTCTGCATCCTAGTCACAGGATGGCTATGTGAGAAAGAGATAAAAGAGGACTATTGTCCCATCTCATGTTCTGGAAACTGAGAGGGAAAACGGGGCCATCTAGCAAGGTCAACTGACAAAAGACTAAGAGAAATTCAGAAGTCATTTAAAGGTGGAGATGCTTACTTCCTCAAATATTTTAAGTACTGCAAATTATAACTTCACCACCCCCCAAATTTTATATCTTCCTCTGATATTTTATAATAATATTTTTGTGTCTTTTCCTGAAGCACTTTGAGAACAGAACTTTACTTTGCCAGTATCTTTCATACCCATTGGCTTGTTGGCATCAACAAGTTGGATACACGATATCCAAACTTTTGGCACCAGGGATCAATTTCATGAAAGACAATTTTTCCACGAACTGGGGGTGGGGTGGGGATGGTATTGATATGAGTCTGCAAGCAATTGACCCATTGTGATCTCTGTGCATCAAAACTCTCTGCTAATGACAATCTATATTTGCAGCCACTCCCCAGTGCTAGCATCACTGCCTCTGCCCCACCTCAGACCACCAGGCATTAGAGCCCTCAAATGCGCAGTTTATAGTAGGATTCGCTATCCTATGAGAATCTAATGCCACTGATGATCTGACAGGTGGCAGTGCCCCTAGATGAAGCTTCACTTTCTCATCAGGCCATTCACCTCCTGCCGAGTTGCCTGATCTATGGCCCAGAGGTTGCATACCACAAAGTCAGATGCTAAACTTAGTTATGATACAGAACTTCATTAAACTTGATCTGTATAGCATAGGGGTCCCTAGACCTGAGTCTACATTTTATTGTATTTCAGTCTAAGGGTAGGGGGCAAATTTTGTGGACATTAGTTTGAATTCTGTAGATGCATTATGAGGGAAAAAATGCATCCAAATACATTGTCTTAGAAGAGTAAATGCTTTAGCCCATTCACAATAGGTTATTGATCTAAGTTCCCATTACTTCCAAGCTGCCCCTGGTCTGTGTGGGCCTCTCTAATGGTCAAACTATTTGCAGGAAAGAGGATGGTCCAGGGGTCTAGGCTTGGGAAACATAGCTAGGTTCAGATGCTGGTCCTCTCTAGATCTAGTAAGCCACTTAGTTCAATTTCTTCATCTGTGAAAGGGGATAAAAATAACAGTACCCAACTTACAGGCCTTTTCTTTTTTTTTTTTTTTTTAGACAAGAGTCTCACTCTCTAGCCCTAGGTAGAGTGCTGTTGCCACATCATAGCTCACAGAAACCTCAAACTCTTGGGCTTGAGCAATCCTCTTGCCTCACCCTCCCTAGTAGCTGGGACTATAGGTATACACCACCACGCCTGGCTAGTTTTTCTATTTTTAGTAGGGATGGGTCTTGTTCTTGCTTAGGCTGGTCTCGAACTCCTGAGCTAAAGCAATCCACCTTCCTCAGCTTCCCAGAGCACTAGGTTTATAGGCATGAGCCACTGCACCCAGCCTATAGGATTGTTTTGAGAAGTTAATACATATCAAACACTTCAGTGTCTGGAACATTATAAGCTGCAAGTAATTAGCTAACATTCAAATACATTTTCCTTTTTAAAAAATGTGCATTCAAAATATTATGAGGCAGTTTGTACAAGATTGGGTTCATCCCATTTGAGGATATTACTTACATGATTGCAAACAGACCAATCTGGCAACATATTTAAGAACTAAATGTTGTGCCAAGGGAAGACAGACAACTGCTCCCACCTCTGCCTCACCATGGAAGTGTCCATGGCTTTTCTGCTACTTCCAGCTGTGTGATTCATTTATCAGAGCTTTGAGGAAATAGTTTATTCTACTCACTTTATTCCTCTTGTCTGTGAAATGGGCACACAATACTTAATTATTTAGAGTTCAGTGCAAAATACTTGCTGAACAATAAATTACACAGTGACCTGAATGAAAAGATATTGGAGATAAGAGGTAGGTAGCCTTTGTGACCCTGTGTGCTGTGGTATTCCCTCCTCTGAGAGCTGCTGGTAATGCCTACTATTTCATCTACACCAGGCCTTGAGAGTTTGGTCTTACCTGCTGGATCCTGCTCATTCTGTAAGCAAAGTCTTCCTTTGGAGCCCACCAGGCCTGGCTTAGACCCATGCTCTGTCAAAGTGGGCAGGTTGCTGCTGTGTGGCATCTGATCTCCTATTGCAAAGGACTGCTGTGAACAGGAAAGAGGCCTCAGAAGGCCGTGTCTCTTGAGCCTAAGGCCCAGGACCCAGGAAGGGGTGGCTATCTCCTCTCCCTCCCCATGCTTAAGATGGTGAGTGTTCTTACAACTGCAAAGCTAGATGCTTGGCACATCATGGGTGCTTCACTCATGATTGCTAATTTTGAATTTGCAATAAGTTATTTCTTAAGTCAAGTCTAGGACCAATAACATAGTTTTTGTCAACTTGAGCCATAGATCATGGCTTTCCTGTGGCACAGAAAACTCCTTTTGATAACCTATTCTAGTCAAAATGCCTTCATTCCACAAATGAAATAAGCAAAAAAAAGAGGGTAAGAGATTTGTTCATTTCAATTCACACACACAGTATATTTAACTTACAGTGATGGTTTGGAAGTGTTTTCCGATTTTAGGTATCTTATTTCTCCATTCTCTGAAATGGGTACAATACAAATAAAATTTTGAGGATTTAGGGCCAACTGTTTTCTCAACATTGGGACTGTTAATAGCATTTTGTGTGTTTCATTTGAATACTATCACTCAATCAAATTTATTAATAATAACAGCAGGGTTTAAATGACCTTGTAGAGATTCACTATGCATGTCTTCAAAGATACACTTTTATGGGCAATGGGGGAAACATTATAACAACATCCAAAGCCATGGAATAATGATCCTTTTCATTTTTTTCCCTCTAGTTGACGTCACTAGAAAAATTCTTCCTCTAAGATTAGGTAGCAGTTAATGTGAACTGCAATTCCGACACTAGGTATGTTTATTCTGATAGCCTTTCCTTGTGTTTCTGTACAAAGCTATGTGGATATGGATGCTCAGAATACTGTGTGTTCTAAAGTAATAAAACCTAATCCATGATATTATTTTCTGTTTCTATTCAAGAGAGACCCCTAAACACTGAAGTACAGTTTATTCAATCTTTTAATTTTCTTTTTTAAAATAATGATTTTCCTCCACTGTTCATACCTGCCCCTCCAACTTTCTGAGTCTACCTCCCTGGATTTTGGGAGAAAGGGGCCTTTCCACACAGCAAAAGAGGAACTTTCTGGAAGGAACTGCAGTCTCTCTCAAGCCAAGTCCATTTCTGTCTTTCTTAAAGCTACAAAACAATGTTTATATTCACATGAAGTATTTCAGCAATTCATAGCCAATTTATCAATGACCACGCAGCTACAGGCACTGCAGTTTAGAAAAATATACCAGCTCCCTTAGTGTTTACATAGACTCAGAAAGGTCTGCGTCCTGGCTGGGGGACAGGGCCTCGAGTCATTAGAAAGGTACGCTGGCGTACCCGCCTGCGATGGATGGCGGAGGGATGTTTGCATTATAGCCCAACACATCATTAAGGACACAATTGTTATTTAATGTGGCACAATCATCTTTCTACTCTTCATGAAATCCACTTAAGTAATTACCTTCTTAGCTCATTGGCTCTGTGAGCTGCCTGGTTACAAAGGGTTATATCTAAGGAAATATTAAAAACCGGCTGACACAAATGCCTCCTTTAAGCTGACTTGTATTTATTAACATATTCAAAATGAAGATCTTTTTTTTTTTTCTTGCTCTGAAAGAGTGAGGAAACTCCAAGGTAAATAAATGCTCTGGAGCATTCGCAGGATTTACAAAGAATAAGAACACATTAGCCAAAGTCTCTTCACTGTCAGCCATTCTTAAAAAACAGCTTATACCTGCATAATGCCTAGCTCTTTGTAGTTTCGGTTTGACATCTGTTTTAGCCAATCAATTTTTCATTAAAGTCAAAAATGCTGTTTTAGAATTTGCCTTGGCTTTCTCTTTTTAAGACAAGAACAAATTTATGACGAAAATATTCCTTTATAAAACCCGATGCAATAGCTTACTAAGCTGTGAGGATCTTCATAAGTGGCAGAGTTTTGAAGACTCCCTTTGAATAGCCTAGATATTAAGACGGAAGATTTAAAGAATCCACAGAACTTATTTTCAGAGCACATTTGAATGTCTTTCAAGCATATATATTTTTTTTTATTATGACGTGTCCAAGATGAGCTTGCTGAGATTTAGAATCATTTAAGCAGAGCTGCGCCGAAGTACAGAATCGAAATTACTTGAAAACACACATCTGCATTTTCAACTTTAAGCTCGCTTTCAAAATACACTGTACAATTCGTGTTTACTATAAATACAGCGAGGTAAGTCTGAAATACCTTTATCTTATTTGGTAGATCTGTGTTTGAGCCTCTTTGTTTGAACAGTAGTGTCAGCTGTATTTTACTTTATTATATAAAAAAGTTTCAGAATTTAATTAAGGGTCAAGTACCAGCAGTAGATAAATGCAACAGCTAAAGCATATTTCTGATCACTCTGAAGTCTGCAATCATGAAAATTATTATCATTGAGTAAAACTGGTCTCAATGATGGTGACTGGGAGATGGATTCTGTGTTACTCAGCCATCATTTACATAATAATGGGTTCCAGTTTTCATCAGCACCTTTTGTTTGTACAGTGCTTACTGCTACAGTAAATTGTCAAAATGTCATTCCTCTCCAATCAGCCAGAAAATATCAACAGTAAACAAGGCACAGGAAGAAATTCTCTGATTAGAAGCGTGCAGAGGAAGAGTAGAGCTGAAGACTCCATGATCGCTTGAAACATGTCATTCTGGCGTTCCCAATAACACGGTCGCACAGCTTATGAAAATTACTTCCCTCTCCTGCCACCGCCACCCAGCCCCTTTAATGAAGAAATACCACTCTGCGGCTGAAGTCACTCAGAAATCTCAGGACTATCCCTGAGGATTAATAGATTTACACACGCATTTGCTGGGGCCACTCTATTCCCTCTTACTGGGGATCAGCCTCTCCTTTTTTTGGCAGGGTATTGTGGATTAAACGGGGCCAGATTCTCCTACAGTGCTCTTGTCCCTGTTGGGTTCTGTCTCTTGGCCAGTAGAGTTTCAGAGAATAAAGGAGCCGTGGAGAAGAATTTGGCCTGTGACCACACTGCCATCACATAGGGTGTTTGCAGAGAGGCTCCCATCAGCTGACTCTCCAGTCCCCTCTTGTCTCGGCCAAGCGCTGCCAGTGCAGGATCCCAGGTGGCAGCGAAGTTGTTTTTCTACTTGGCCATCACTTGAACTTGGAGACCAGGGACAGGGAAGGAGAGTATGCCAAAGCCAAAGCCAGCATGCAGGGCACGGAGCCTGGAGTGCCCAGCACCCCATTCCCTGTCCTTCTGCCCTCGCTGCACCCCACTTCACTCTTTCACAGTATTTTAAAGTCTTTAAGGTACAGGAACTCCACACATCTTTCTGTTCCTCAATAAAACCTCCCCAGGACCAGGGAAGGATGCTAGTGAATTAGTACAGTATATGCCTTATAACCATTATAGTTACAAAGTATATTAAAATTAAAGACATCACATTGTGTTTGAAATAAAAATGAATATAGTGGCATCCTGCCAAGAGTCCCAGAAACCACTCTTGTGTGGAATTGAAACATTTGGCTCATATAATACTTAATTTATTTTTATGAAATGACAAGTTATATAAATGTATGTTTAAAACAGAGGGGTACAACTTTTTTTTTTTTTTTTGGTAAGTTTCTTTGTATTCTGGCTTATATAGCTACACATAGTTAGGATTTATATCTAAACAGAACAAAAAATAAAAGAATACATTTTTCCCAAAGTGGCTATCTTTTTTAAAGCTATACATTTCCCAAATATTTCAAAATACAATCATGTAGTTAGATTGCCCAAGGCAAGGCTCACAGTACTTTCACGGGAAATGAATAGGAGTTTTAAAATCTATTGAAATGAAATGTTGACATCAGGAAATATTTTGTAGGGCTTTCAGGTTTCATACCATGCACTTTATTTTGCTTGGCTACTTTTAATTTTTTTCCCCCCACGTCTCTTTGAAAATCCGACATTGTCCAAACCCTTTCGATTAAGAAGCTTGCCTGAATGCAAGCACCCCGATGCTGTGGTGGTGCATCCGTAAACAGGGGGGCTGCGGAGCTGGGCAGCACTCGGAGAAATAGGGCTGATCAGCGGTAATTACCCTGACACCTCATGCAGTACAGGGAATTAACTCCTAGGACTTTGGGCCGAATGAAGAAGAAGTTGATGTTTCACGTTGTGAATGCATCAGTGCCTGAACCCATTACCAGTTTAAACGGAGATGGGAATTTACTATACACTTTTTTTTTTTTTGGTTGGGAATGTAGACCAGTGTGCAGAAAATGAGAAAGTAATTCAGGAAGCTGAAGCAACAGCAATTTGTATTTTTATTAAGGCTTTTACCTTCTGATGCTTTATCATATCCATAATACATAAATACAAGAGAAGGGCCATGGCAACCATTGTCTTGAAAAGAGGGAGCCTGTTGTCTTAGAGAAGAGGTTAGTGTGTCACCAAAATAGGTGAAGGTATTCCATGACAGACCTAAAGAAAGGAAAGTGCTCGAAAACACAGAGCAGGAAGGGAAACACAGCTCAAAAGGCAACTAGTTAGCAGCTGCCACTATGACCTTTAACTGCATCCATGGTAACTGGGCTAAAGATGGAGTTCCATTTTATTATTCTCACACCCACAATGTTAAGCCTGTGAATCCCATTGCAATTTAATGGCTGAAATCAGAAGGCAGATCTGTGTTCATTGGACCAGTGCCGACACCCTCTTAGCTAATGAGCGCAATAAACATTTTCATGCCAGGAAACCAGTGCAAGTGGAAATATTATGCCATATAGCGATGTACACCTAAACACAAAGAAATGGTCAGCAAAGCCAGTCTTGTATGTGTGTTTGCATATTCAAAAAGTCAAAGCTTTTAAAAGAAGAATAAAAAAAAAATCTGCTGCTATATTAAACACTGTGGCATACCACAAAGCTTCATGTGAATGAGGAATCTGAAGAGTTATGAGTTCTAGAGTTAACGACTATTACCGCCTGTTCTATTATTTTCCTTAATGAATCTTATTATTTGTAAATGTATGCTTTCTTTTATGTGGCTCTAATATACTTTCTGCCTTTTCTCTGACTGTACGTACTGTACCTCCAGCTGAGTCAAACATACTGCAAAAGCAATACGCACTTTTTTGGTACCAGGGAAGAGGTTTTATTATTAAAACCACAGCCATTTAGTCTGTAATTTCTTTTTTTTTTTTAATTTTTTCTTTTTTTTTTTTATTAAATCATAGCTGTGTACATTAGTATGATCATGGGGCACCATACACTTGGTTCATAGACCGTTTGACACATTTTCATCACACTAGTTAACATAGCTTTCGTAGCATTTTCTTAGTTATTTTGCTAAGACCTTTACATTCCACATTTACTAGGATTCACATATACCCTTGTAAGATGCACCGCAGGTGTAATCCCATTAATCCCCCTCCTTCCACCTACCTCCCCGCTCCCTCCCCTCTCTTTCCCCCTTCTCCCTAGTCTTAGGTTGTAACTGGGTTATATCTTTCATGTGAAGGTCCTACATTAGTTTCATAATAAGGGTGAGTACATTGGGTACTTTTTCTTCCATTCTTGAGACACTTTACTAAGAAGAATATGTTCTAGCTCCATCCATGTAAACATGAAAGAGGTAAGGTCTCCATCTTTTTTTAAGGCTGCATAACAGTGTCATAGTGTTGTCACAGCCTTTGCAACCTGCAAGGATGGATAGATCGTGATTGTTTTGCAGCACCAAAAAAAAAAAAAAAATGATGATGGTATCTCACCACCAGTGGACTAGCCTTTGAGTAACATTTTACACTGAAAACACGCAGCTTTAAGTTCAGAATGAGCTGTCATCTGAATCTGGGCTCCTCAATTTAAGAAATAATGGTTTTCAGAGGTTTAAGCATGATTAACACATGGTGTGAATTTTTAAGTCTATGTAATTTTTCTGTTCTCTCTCTTTCCTAGTAATTCTTTTTACAAAACTTACTTTTAACACATTAAACTTCAGCTATGTAAATGTGCTGGTTGTATTTTAGGGCCACCAAAAATTATCCTTGAAACCTATCGTCTTTTGTTTTAATAAGGCACAAAGTATAAAACGATACAACTACTTACAAATAACATCATCGATGGAATTTTTTTCCGTGTCTTCCTTCACATTTTTCCCCAGTACTCCTAAAATATTCCCCAATTTTATTTTTGTTATATTGTTTTCTGAACAAAGACGAGAGCTTAATAACTTTCCTTATCAGGAACAATATACGCTTTTCTTAGGAAATAATACCAGGTATACTTTGTAAGAAAAAGCTTAAACTATGTTGCTAACAGAAACTGCTTGTCCTGGAAATTAAAAAAAGGTCAGGAAGAAAATAATTTTGGTGCTTCGTATCTTTTGAAACAATGTCACTTTTGTCATTATCAGAGAATTTTAGGAGGGTTAAAGTAAAAAAAAAAAGCAAGACAAAGGAAGTGAGAACTCAGAGACCTGTTTACTTGACTTATGAAAGGGCAGGATGTGCCTCTACCAGTTTAATAAAAGATGTTCTATCAATTTAGACAATTATACCAAAGATTAAGAATGTCATGAGGCTGATGAAATCTCCTAGGTAACATTAAAAAAATAATATGCTTTTAGATCACATCATATATTAAATGACAACTGCCAATTTTTTTTTAAAGAGTACTCAAAATTCTTTCCTGAATGACAATTTGAAGTTAAAATACTTTGTTCTTAATAGTTAACTTCATTGACATGAAGCTACTGCTTCTTGACTAAGGAAACTTGACTCAAAGGAGCTTTTTGTTTATTAAAGATGAAGTGGACTACAAGATATAATATTTTACAGCCTCCTTGCATCCTTGCTTAATTAAAGCATGCATAAGAAATATTTTGCTAGCACATTTTGTGGTTTAAAATATCTAAATGTGGCTTCAATTTAAATATTTACCATCCTCTTGACTTGGCTTTTCCTTATTTTATTGTCTCCCGAACAATTGCTTTTCTTCTCGTTAACCTAGGAAAAATTATTGCTAGCTTTAATTAAAGGAGTGACAGTGGTCACCGCAAAAGAGATCAGAAGAAGGGCTCTCGATGACCTCGGCCCAGACCCTGCTCTGTAGAGGACTAATTGCAGGACTAGAGGCAAATAGTTTAACGTGGCTGTTCTTTGAGGCTTGTTTTGCTCAGTGTGTGCAATGATAGATGCTCCTTGTTGAGTTCTCTCATACAGATACCCAGCAGTCATGAGTAGTTTGATACATTCTCAGCATGCAGCTAGGGAAACCTAGATCATTTAACCACCTCTAAATAGCATATTTGCTATACAGACTGTATGGTATGGACCCGGGTGGAAAACACACCAGTTTTCTCAGCCTCAATACAGGCCCCTCCCTGCTTGTTTGACCCAAACAGTGAAGAGAGAGGCCCTGAGCTCGGAGACAACTCAGGTCAGTTGTAGGCCTGGAATCTAGGTGTTGGTGATACCCTCCAGCAGACCAGTTTATAGGCAAAGATGTCATTAGTCAGTCAAGATACCATCATCTTAAGGGAACTCTGCTGTCACAACTCACTCTGGTTCAGCATTAGGCTTCCCTTGCCAAAGTCCGCCTTCTGCTCTTCTCCCCCCTCCACTGGGACTACAGTGGCTCCCTGCCCAGTTTCATGACTTAACCCCCTGCTGTGGCAGGTAAAGGACCAGGTGCTTCTGGGTTGTTTGTGACAAGGCATAAATAGCCCATTGTCACTCTCTACTTTTAACTTCTGCTCTCTCCTGCAGAGTCCCTTTGCCCATTTAGAATGTGTCAAACCACCATGGTTATTATCAACAGCATCAGCAGGAACAGTGTTCATTTATCAAGCTCTGGCTCTGGGCATATCATAAGCACTATCTCATTTAATCCTTGTAGCAACTCTAGGAGAAAACCAATGCTGAGAGGTTAAGTAAATTACCAGAGGTTATGGAGATAGGAAATCACTTAGTTGAGCTGTAATTTCCAGAAAGACCAACTGTGATATGAATATCAGGTTTGGTTGCATTTTTTGCGGGTACAAGTGCTGAGGTCTGAGGACCTTAGCTAGCTCTGCTGTTTGTGGAATTGGAGAGTAAGGGATATTCTTTTTTCTTTTCTTTTTTTTTTTTATAGGGTTCATTTTCTTTTTTTTTTTTTTTATTGTTGGGGATTCATGAGGGTACAATAAGCCAGTTACACTGATTACAATTGGTAGGTAAAGTCCCTCTTGCAATCATGTCTTGCCCCCATAAAGTGTGACACACATTAAGGCCCCACACCCCTGCCTCCATCCCTCTTTCTGCTTCCCCCCCCATAACCTTAATTGTCATTAATTGTCCTCATATCAAGATTGAGTACATAGGATTCATGCTTCTCCATTCTTGTGATGCTTTACTAAGAATAATGTCTTCCACTTCCATCCAGGTTAATACGAAGGATGTAAAGTCTCCATCTTTTTTAATGGCTGAATAGTATTCCATGGTATACATATACCACAGCTTATTAATCCATTCCTGGGTTGGTGGGCATTTAGGCTCTTTCCACATTTTGGCGATTGTAAATTGAGCTGCAATAAACAGTCTAGTACAAGTGTCCTTATGATAAAAGGATTTTTTTCCTTCTGGGTAGATGCCCAGTAATGGGACTACAGGATCGAATGGGAGGTCTAGCTTGAGTGCTTTGAGGTTACTCCATACTTCCTTCCAGAAAGGTTGTACTAGTTTGCAATCCCACCAGCAGTGTAAAAGTGTTCCCTTCTCTCCACATCCACGCCAGCATCTGCAGTTTTGAGATTTTGTGATGTGGGCCATTCTCACTGGGGTTAGATGATATCTCAGGGATGTTTTGATTTGCATTTCTCTAGTATATAGAGATGATGAACATTTTTTCATGTGTTTGTTAGCCATTCATCTGTCTTCTTTAAAGAAAGTTCTATTCATGTCTCTTGCCCATTGATAAGCGGGATTGCTGGCTTTTTTCATGTGGATTAATTTGAGTTCTCTATAGATCCTGGTTATCAAGCTTTTGTCTGATTGAAAATATGCAAATATCCTTTCCCATTGAGTGGGTTGTCTCTTTGCTTTGGTTATTGTCTCCTTAGCTGTACAGAAGCTTTTCAGTTTAATGAAGTCCCATTTGTTTATTTTTGTTGTTGTTGCAATTGCCATGGCAGTCTTCTTCATGAAGTCTTCCCCCAGGCCAATATCTTCCAGTGTTTTTCCTATGCTTTCTTGGAGGATTTTTATTGTTTCATGCCTTAAATTTAAGTCCTTTATCCATCTTGAGTCAATTTTTGTGAGTGGGGAAAGGTGTGGGTCCAGTTTCAGTCTTTTACATGTAGACATCCAGTTCTCCCAACACCATTTATTGAATAGGGAGTCTTTCCCCCAAGGTTTGGTTTATCAAAGATTAGGTGGTTGTAAAATGTTAGTTTCATTTCTTGGTTTTCAATTCGATTCCAAGTGTCTATGTCTCTGTTTTTGTGCCAGTACCATGCTGTCTTGAGCACTATGGCTTTGTAGTACAGACTAAAATCTGGTATGCTGATGCCCCCAGCTTTATTTTTGTTACAGAGAACTGCCTTAGCTATACGGGTTTTTTTCTGGTTCCATACAAAAAGCAGAATCATTTTTTCCAAATCTAGAAAGTACGATGTAGGTGCTTTGATAGGAATGGCATTGAATAGGTAGATTGCTTTGGGAAGTATAGACATTTTAACAATGTTGATTCTTCCCATCCATGAGCATGGTATGTTCTTCCATTTGTTAATATCCTCTGCTATTTCCTTTCTGAGGAGTTCATAGTTTTCTTTATAGAGGTCCTTCACCTCCTTCGTTAGGTATATTCCTAGGTATTTCATTTTCTTTGAAACTATGGTGAAGGGAGTTGTGTCCTTAATTAGCTTCTCATCTTGACTGTTATTGGTGTACACAAAGGCTACTGACTTGTGGACATTGATTTTATATCCTGAAACATTACTGTATTTTTTGATGACTTCTAGGAGTCTTGTGGTTGAGTCTTTGGGGTTCTCTAAGTATAAGATCATGTCGTCAGCAAAGAGGGAGAGTTTGACCTTCTCTGCTCCCATTTGGATTCCCTTTATTTCCTTGTCTTGCCTAATTGTATTGGCTAGAACTTCCAGCACTATGTTGAATAGTAAAGGTGACAGAGGACAACCTTGTCTGGTTCCAGTTCTAAGAGGAAAAGCTCTCAGTTTTACTCCATTCAGTAAAATATTGGCTGTGGGTTTGTCATAGATAGCTTCAATCAGTTTTAGAATTGTGCCACCTATGCCTATACTCTTCAGTGTTCTAATTAGAAAAGGATGCTGGATTTTATCAAATGCTTTTTCTGCATCTATTGAGAGGATCATGTGATCTTTATTTTTGCCTCTGTTAATATGGTGGATAACGTTTATGGACTTGCGTATGTTAAACCAGCCTTGCATCCCTGGGATGAAGCCTACTTGATCATGATGAATGACTTTTTTGATGATAAGCTGTAATCTATTGGCTAGGATTTTGTTGAGAATTTTTGCATCTATGTTCATGAGTGAGATTGGTCTGAAATTCTCCTTTTGTTTGGGTCTTTTCCTGGTTTTGGTATCAGGGTGATGTTTGCTTCATAGAATGTGTTGGGGAGGATTCCTTCTTCCTCAGTTTTTTGGAATAATTTCTGCAGTCCAGGAACAAGCTCTTCCTTGAAGGTTTGATAGAATTCTGGAGTGAAGCCATCTGGACCAGGGCATTTTTTAGTTGGAAGTTTTTTTTATTGTTTCTTTGATCTCAGTGCTTGAAATTGGTCTGTTCAAGAGCTCTATTTCTTCCTGGCTAAGTCTAGGGAGAGGGTGTGATTCCAAATATTGATCCATTTCCTTCGCATTGTCAAATTTCTGGGCATAGAGTTTCTGGTAGTATTCAGAGATGATCTCTTGTATCTCTGCGGGATCAGTTGTTATTTCCCCTTTATCGTTTCTGATTGAGGTTACTAGAGATTTTACTTTTCTATTTCTAGTTAGTCTGGCCAATGGTTTATCTATTTTATTTATTTTTTCAAAAAACCAACTCCTTGTTTCATTAATTTTCTGAATGATTCTTTTGTTTTCAATTTCATTGATCTCTGATTTGATTTTGGATATTTCTTTTCTTCTACTGAGTTTAGGCTTCGATTGTTCTTCTTTTTCCAATTCCATAAGATCTCTTGTGAGATTGTTGATGTGCTCTCTTTCTGTTTTTCGAATGTAGGCATCTAAAGCAATGAATTTTCCTCTCAAAACTGCTTTTGCAGTATCCCAGAGGTTTTGGTAGCTTGTGTCTTCATTGTTGTTATGCTCAAGGAAGTTAATGATTTCCTGTTTTATTTCTTCCTGCACCCATCTGTTATTCAACAGAAGATTGTTTAATTTCCATGCCTTTGGGTGGGGTCGAGCATTTTTGTTAGAGTTGAGTTCCACCTTATTGCCTTATGGTCTGAGAATATACAAGGTAAAATTTCAATTCTTTTGATTCTGTTGATATTTGTTTTGTGTCCAAGGATATGATCAATTTTGGAGAATGTTCCATGGGGTTATGAGAAGAATGTATATTCTTTATCTTTGGGATGGAGTGTTCTAATGCGTCTATCAAGCGTAGTTGGTCTAAGGTCTTATTTAAATCTCTTATATCTTTGTTTAATTTCTGTTTAGAGGATCTGTCCAGCTCTGTAAGAGGTGTGTTAAAGTCCCCTGTTATGATGGTATTATCAGTTATCATATTGCTCAGACTGAGTAAGTTCTGCTTCAAGAATCGGGGAGCATTTAAATTGGGTGCATAAATATTTAGAATTGAAATATCTTCTTGTTGTAGTTTTCCCTTGACCAATATAAAGTGACCATCTTTGTCTTTTTTGACTTTAGTTGCTTTAAATCCACATGTATCTGAAATAAGATTGCAACTCCTCTTTTCTTCTGAATTCCATTTGCCTGAAAAATTGTCTTCCAACCCTTGACTCGGAGCTTTAATTTGTCTTTTGAAGCCAGGTGTATTTCTTGCAGACAGCAAATGGATGGCTTGTGCTTTTTAATCCAGTCAACCAATCTATGTCTCTTCAGTGGGGAATTCAAGCCATTAACATTTATTGAGATAATTGATAAGTGTGGTAGTATTCTATTTGTCTTATTTGGTGAGAGTCCATTTCTTAGTTTTATCTTTTGCATCAGTGTGGAGGTTAGGTTCTGTCCTTTGATTTCTGAGTTCTTACTTTGCTGCTGATCCATTGTGGTGGTCAGTGTGCAGAACAGGTTGAAGTATTTCCTGTAGAGCTGGTCTTGTTGTGGTGAATTTCCTCAATGTTTGTATATCTGTAAATGATTTGATTTCTCCGTCAATTTTGAAGCTTAGCTTAGCAGGGTACAGAATTCTGGGCTGGAAATTGTTCTGTTTAAGTAGATTAAAGGTAGATGACCATTGTCTTCTTGCTTGGAAAGTTTCATTAGAGAAGTCTGCAGTCACTCTGATGGATTTGCCCCTGTAGGTCAACTGGCGCTTACTCCTGGCAGTTTGCAGAATCTTTTCTTTTGTCTTGACTTTGGACAGGTTCATCACAATGTGTCTTGGAGAAGCTCGGTTAGAGTTGAGGCAACCTGGGGTCCAATATCCCTCTGAAAGCAGTGTGTCAGAATCTTTGGTGATGTTTGGGAAATGTTCTTTTATAACATTCTCTAGTATGGCTTCCATTCCTCTGGGGCATTCTTCTTCCCCTTCTGGAATTCCTATAACTCGTATGTTGGAACGCTTCATAAAGTCCCATAATTCTGACAGTGAACGTTCTGCTTTCTCTCTCTTCTTTTCTGCCTCTTTTACTATCTGAGTTATCTCAAAAACTTTGTCTTCTACCTCTGAAATTCTTTCTTCTGCATGGTCTAACCTGTTGCTGATACTTTCCATTGCATCTTTAAGTTCCCTGATTGTTTCATTTCCTTCAGCTCTGCTATATCCTTTTTATATTCTTCATATCGTTCATCTCTGATTTGATTCTGTTTTTGGATTTCCTTTTGGTTATTTTCCACTTTATTAGCAGTTTCCTTCATTGTTTCCATCATTTCTTTCATTGTTTTCAACATGTGTATTCTAAATTCCCTTTCTGTCATTCCTAACATTTCTGTATAAGTGGAATCCTCTGCAGTAGCTACCTCATGTTCCCTTGGTGGGGTTGTTCTGGACTGGTTCTTAATGTTGCCTGGAGTTTTCTGCTGATTCTTCCTCATGAGTGATTTCTTTTATCTGTTTCCTTGCCCTAATTTTCCTTTCACTTCCTCTTGCTCTTTAAGTTCTTGTGCCTGTGGACTAAGGGTTACAGGACCAGAAGCGTGAGAAGGTTGAGGAGCAAAAAAGGGATGAAAGAAAGGAGGACCGAGTGATAAGAAAAAAAAGAAAGATAGAGAAAGGAGAGGGGGTGGGGATAAGGAATATTGACAAAAAGAAGAGAGGTACAGAAAGAGGGAGACAGGGCAATATAGGTGTGCAGTAGGGTACTTTGACACAACCTTAAAAAACCCCACCTTCTGGTAGTGCCCAGTTGGGTGGTTCCCTTGAGGTCAGCAGCTCTTTGCTAACCTGATCAGACACAGTACCCCACCTCCACCAAGTAGAGAGGAAAGACAAAAATGCTATAAATCAAACCAAAACAAGCAACAGAAAACTTTACGGGGATACAATTGGGTGAAAAACCAAATGATAGCGGTAGAAACACTAGCAAAAATGAAGTTGTAGTTATTAAAAAAGGCAGCAATGGGTAATTATAATTAAACTAGAAAAATTGAGAAAGAAAACGGGATCTGTATGGAAAAGATTGAAATTAAAAAACAAAAGAACATCAACAACGTCAAAATAAACAAACAAACAAAAAAAATAACAAAAAACAACCAAACAACAAAAAAGAAAAAAATACACAACCAAAAACAAAGCAGTTTGTATATGTTATTGAATATTGTCTGGGCAACACGTGGTCTTCTGGGGTATGAGATGTTAGTCACAGTTCTGATACGACTGGAGGCTGCTGATTTCTCAAACCCCAGCAGGTAGACACCCTAAATCTCTCTTCAGCCCACTTAAAAGGCACTTTGAACTTGTAAACTTGCTGAGCAGAAGCTTTCCCAGCTTTCTCGCTGGAATCACTGCTGAAGTGGCTATCCACTTACCCAGTGTGCCAAAACCGGTCTCACTCTGCCCCTGAGGGTTAGGGCTGCAAGGCGGCTCAGACCCCACCCTTAGGCTACTTGGTTGCTGGGTTACAAGCTCCCACCCGTTTCTAGCTCTGCGACCCTGAGGGTGGAGCTTGCCAGGGCAGATCACTGACAATGGTTCCGTGTGACCCACCGCCAAACACTATTAGCTCTGTCTGGCTCAGCGGCTCAGACTGGGGCCCTAGACAATGGCCAAAGTTCTCAGCACTCCTGCTCAGGCCTTCCCCAGGGCAGTTCAACTCAGTGCCAAGCCCAAGGACATCAAAACAGTTCACAGGTAAGGCCTTTCTGGTTTGCAGTCTCTCGCTGCTACTGAACTTACAGTTGTGGGCGGGTTTAGACGGATTGAACACACGCGACCACTTGCCGGTTTTCCACTGTTTTAGTCCTCCTCTTGGGGTCCAGAAGTCTCTTGCTGACTCCCTGTATCCTCTCAGGGCTGATGATAGGCAGATCCCACCAGCCAGAGATGCCTGGAGTCCTATCTCCCCAGACTCACGGTGCCCAGATGCAAGGAAGCTGTTACTCGGCTGCCATCTTGCTCCGCCTCCCCTCGGGATATTCTTTTTTCTAAACTGATTTTCTTCTAAAGATCCTGGCAGCCTCCTCAGCTTAATCGCTTGGAGGTGTGGTAGACAGTGTGTACATCAGCCTCCCCTACAATATGCCCAGGGGCCTACCCATTTGATTCTTTAATGTTTACTGCAAAGCATTGACAGTGGATTTTGACTCCAGGCTTCCTTGTGCCATTCCTAGGCTGTGACATGTCCATGGACAACTTCGGTCTGTATCCATGGGCCCTTTTCCCTCCACAGCCTAATTTATAGTTGGAATTCAAAAGTATATCCATTAGGTCAACTGACACATTTCAGGAGCTTCTTGTAGGAAAATCATCTCACAAGACAACTTACACAGAAAGGGGATGTGGAAGAGAAATAATCACAAATTTTTCATTTGAGTTAGGATTTTATTCACAGACAGATATCACCCCTCACTCTCTCCTCAAAGTAAAAAGTAGAAGACAGATAATTCTTCAAAACACATTTGAAATTCTTAGGAAGAAAGACTTAAAAATAACAGTGTACTTGACTTTGCAAAAAAGAAGTCCAACATGATTCAAAAACCACAACTGGGTTCACACTGAGACGAAGCTTTGCCAAACTCAGTCTGTATACAAGAGCGTGGGCCCATATGATGGTCTGAACCACCTGGGATCCAACCAGGCATTTCCTCCACAGCTGAGAAACTCTTCAGAGGATCAGTGAGCAGAACAGTTGTGATTCCAGAAGGCTCTTCTCCGATGACTCACTGCATTCAGACTGCATGGGGGGAAAAGTCATCCCAGAAGACTTGTGGGAAGAAGGCAGGCAAACAGTGGAAAGCAATTTTCTGAATATATCGATCCTCCGACTATGGCTGATAACAGAGGAAAGCAACATGTTTCAAACGTGGTACAATGGTCATCTCACGCCAGAGAGATGCAAAAGCTCATGGACTAGTAGGAAGAAACAAAGGAGGTTGAGAGTCACGAAATCACTTCATGGGGTTAAGTCAGTAACACGGAGCAATGGGGAAAACATATACAGCATAGGACCCTCCTCTCTGGGTAGCATATGAGGCAGTTTGCATGCACAGATGACTCAAAATGGAATTGTAAGGGAAGAAAACCAAACAATAATTCAAAATGAAAAATCATACCATCGTCAAATGGAAACACAACTCTTTTTATCAACTCATATAGTTCAATAACCTGTTCTAGTCAATGTAGAAAAGTACTTTTTTGGCAGAGGATTCAATTTAACCTTCAAAAAGATTCATATATGAAGAATATAGATATTTTTATCAATGGCAAGATCATCGTAATTATGTTAAGTACTTTGTACATTTTGGTAATTTTGGTACTGTTATTATTATCGCTATGAATTCCACAATAAAAAATTGACAGGGTAAGTTAGTCGAAGAGAAGAAAGTATTCATGTGATAGTAAAAAAAAAAATAAATATCACATACTATTATGTTTAGAATGAGGTAAACGTAATAAATTTATAGATTAGGTTATGCTCCATCTTCTTGCCTAAGATATTTGAAATTATTTTGTCTTAAATAGGGACTTCCCTGAGCAAATTCATAATGCTAGTCGAAGGGTCTATTTATTTCTGCTGTAGCATAGAAGTAACTACACAATTCAGGTGACCCTGGTAGTTCCTGTAGGCACCAAAATAGACACAGGGAGATGGGGACACTTCAGGGTAGATGGATTTGAGAGCTTGACCACAGTAGACAATTTGTGTAGACACATTAATTGGTGACAATTAATTAGTCAGCCAATCGGTCCGTCTTTCTGCAGATGGCGGTTGTGCTCAGAGATGATCTAACTTTCACACTCTCATGTCCTTTGTGATTCCGTGAGTACTCTAAATAAAACTTAATTATCTAGGGTGGTTAAGAAGGTTATTTGGATGCTTCTGGGGAACTGAAATGTAAATAATTTGGGCTCCCAAACTTTGGTTCTATCCATTTTTTACTGAGAGTATTGCATGAGTGCACAACTTTGCTGCAATTCAACTACATGAATGCTGAGAGAAATTATCAGAGGGACAGAGGGGAGAGAGAGACTAGAAGGGAGCACTTAACCAGTTTAGGTTGCCCTCCCTTCCAGTCATTGGCATTGCCATGGACAAGAGTGATGCAAGGCTGAGATTGTTGGTTCTTCAGACAGCCACAGCCCCTGTGGCCCCAGAGCACATTGCCTTTCTCCTCAGAGTGGGACTCTGGTGACTCTAGATCTAGGAAATGTTATTCACATAGCGTGTTGTTTAAATATAAGACAGTTACAACCTCGGACGCAATGATCTATTTCAATCTGGGAGGAAAAGCGGTCTGTTGTGAATTACTGAAAGTTAGTATCATGCTTTATTTTATGGTGGATGCCAAAAAAAAATTTTTTTTTTTACATTGGGTACTTTTTCTTCCATTCTTGAGATACTTTACTAAGAAGAATATGTTCCAGCTCCATCCATGTAAACATGAAAGAGGTAAAGTCTCCATCTTTCTTTAAGGCTGCATAATATTCCATGGTATACATATACCACAATTTATTAATCCATTTGTGGATCGATGGGCACTTGTTGGGTACTCAGCCCTACTATGAAACTAATTTAGGGTTTTCACATGAAAGCTATAACCCAGTTACAACCTAAGAATAGGGGGAAGGGAGAAAAAGAGGGGGGGAGGGTGGAGGTGGGTAGAGGGAAGGGGATTGGTGGGATTACACCAGCGGTGCATCTTACAAGGGTATATGTGAAACTTGGTAAATGTGGAATGTAAGTGTCTTGGCACAGTAACTGAGAGAATGCCAGGAAGGCTGTGTTAACCAGTGTGATGAAAGTGTATCAAACGGTCTGTGAAGCTAGTGAATGATGCCCCATGATCATATCAATGTACATAGCTATGATTTAATAAAAAAAAAAGAAATAAAATTTTTTTTTTTCACAAGTAGTTTAGATCATCTAGTTTTTCATTTCAGTTGAAACCTTAATCTCTAAGTAAGCTATGGCCCTACCTTATATACATATTTACCATAATAAATTAGGGAAACTACAAGTGAGTTTTTATCTTTTTTTTTTTTTTTTTTTGTCGGGGATTCATTGAGGGTACAATAAGCCAGATTGCACTGATTGCAATTGTTAGGTAAAGTCCCTCTTGCAATCATGTCTTGCCCCCATAAAATGTGACACACACCAAGGCCCCACCCACCTCCCTCCGTCCCTCTTTCTGCTTCCCCCCCATAACCTTAATTGTCATTAATTGTCCTCATATCAAAATTGAGTACATAGGATTCATGCTTCTCCATTCTTGTGATGCTTTACTAAGAATAGTGTCTTCCACTTCCATCCAGGTTAATACGAAGGATGTAAAGTCTCCATTTTTTTTAATGGCTGAATAGTATTCCATGGTATACAATACCACAGCTTGTTAATCCATTCCTGGGTTGGTGGGCATTTAGGCTGTTTCCACATTTTGGCGATTGTAACTTGAGCTGCAGTAAACAGTCTAGTACAAGTGTCCTTATGATAAAAGGATTCTTTTCCTTCTGGGTAGATGCCCAGTAATGGGATTGCAGGATCAAATGAGAGGTCTAGCTTGAGTGCTTTGAGGTTTCTCCATACTTCCTTCCAGAAAGGTTGTACTAGTTTGCAGTCTCACCAGCAGTGTAAAAGTGTACCCCTCTCTCCACATCCACGCCAGCATCTGCAGTTTTGAGATTTTGTGATGTGGGCCATTCTCACTGGGGTTAGATGATATCTCAGGGTTGTTTTGATTTGCATTTCTCTAATATATAGAGATGATGAACATTTTTTCATGTGTTTGTTAGCCATTCGTCTGTCGTCTTTAGAGAAAGTTCTATTCATGTCTCTTGCCCATTGATATATGGGATTGTTGGCTTTTTTCATGTGGATTAATTTGAGTTCTCTATAGATCCTGGTTATCAAGCTTTTGTCTGATTGAAAATATGCAAATATCCTTTCCCATTGTGTGGGTTGTCTCTTTGCTTTGGTTATTGTCTCCTTAGCTGTACAGAAGCTTTTCAGTTTAATGAAGTCCCATTTGTTTATTTTTGTTGTTGTTGCAATTGCCATGGCAGTCTTCTTCATGAAGTCTTTCCCCAGGCCAATATCTTCCAGTGTTTTTCCTATGCTTTCTTGGAGGATTTTTATTGTTTCATGCCTTAAATTTAAGTCCTTTATCCATCTTGAATCAATTTTTGTGAGTGGGGAAAGGTGTGGGTCCAGTTTCAGTCTTTTACATGTAGACATCCAGTTCTCCCAACACCATTTATTGAATAGGGAGTCTTTCCCCCAAGGTTTGGTTTATCAAAGATTAGGTGGCTGTAAAATGTTAGTTTCATTTCTTG
Source organism: Nycticebus coucang (assembly GCF_027406575.1). Lineage (NCBI taxonomy): Eukaryota > Metazoa > Chordata > Mammalia > Primates > Lorisidae > Nycticebus > Nycticebus coucang. The sequence goes on along the minus strand of NC_069783.1, from coordinate 98,989,710 downwards.
GTTTTCAATTCAATTCCAAGTGTCTATGTCTCTGTTTTTGTGCCAGTACCATGCTGTCTTGAGCACAATGGCTTTGTAGTACAGACTAAAATCTGGTATGCTGATGCCCCCAGCTTTATTTTTGTTACAGAGAACTGCCTTAGCTATACGGGGCTTTTTCTGGTTCCATACAAAACGCAGAATCATTTTTTCCAAATCTTGAAAGTACGATGTAGGTGCTTTGATAGGAATGGCATTGAATAGGTAGATTGCTTTGGGAAGTATAGACATTTTAACAATGTTGATTCTTCCTATCCATGAGCATGGTATGTTCTTCCATTTGTTAATATCCTCTGCTATTTCCTTTCTGAGGAGTTCATAGTTTTCTTTATAGAGGTCCTTCACCTCCTTCGTTAGGTATATTCCTAGGTATTTCATTTTCTTTGAAACTATGGTGAAGGGAGTTGTGTCCTTAATTAGCTTCTCATCTTGACTGTTATTGGTGTACACAAAGGCTACTGACTTGTGGACATTGATTTTATATCCTGAAACATTACTGTATTTTTTGATGACTTCTAGGAGTCTTGTGGTTGAGTCTTTGGGGTTCTCTAAGTATAAGATCATGTCGTCAGCAAAGAGGGAGAGTTTGACCTTCTCTGCTCCCATTTGGATTCCCTTTATTTCCTTGTCTTGCCTAATTGTATTGGCTAGAACTTCCAGCACTACGTTGACTAGTAAAGGTGACAGAGGACAACCTTGTCTGGTTCCAGTTCTAAGAGGAAAAGCTCTCAGTTTTACTCCATTCAGTAAAATATTGGCTGTGGGTTTGTCATAGATAGCTTCAATCAGTTTTGAAATGTGCCACCTATGCCTATACTCTTCAGTGTTCTAATTAGAAAAGGATGCTGGATTTTATCAAATGCTTTTTCTGCATCTATTGAGAGGATCATGTGATCTTTATTTTTGCCTCTGTTAATATGGTGGATAATGTTTATGGACTTGCGTATGTTAAACCAGCCTTGCATCCCTGGGATGAAGCCTACTTGATCATGATGAATGACTTTTTTGATGATAAGCTGTAATCTATTGGCTAGGATTTTGTTGAGAATTTTTGCATCTATGTTCATGAGTGAGATTGGTCTGAAATTCTCCTTTTTGTTTGGGTCTTTTCCTGGTTTTGGTATCAGGGTGATGTTTGCTTCATAGAATGTGTTGGGGAAGATTCCTTCTTCCTCATTTTTTTGGAATAATTTCTGCAGTACAGGAATAAGCTCTTCCTTGAAGGTTTGATAGAATTCTCGAGTGAAGCCATCTGGACCAGGGCATTTTTTGGTTGGAAGATTTTTTATTGTTTCTTTGATCTCAGTGCTTGAAATTGGTCTGTTCCGGAGCTCTATTTCTTCCTGGCTGAGTCTAGGGAGAGGGTGTGATTCCAAATATTGATCCATTTCCTTCGCATTGTCAAATTTCTGGGCATAGAGTTTCTGGTAGTATTCAGAGATGATCTCTTGTATCTCTGTGGGATCAGTTGTTATTTCCCCTTTATCATTTCTGATTGAGGTTATTAGAGATTTTACTTTTCTATTCCTCGTTAGTCTGGCCAATGGTTTATCTATTTTATTTATTTTTTCAAAAAACCAACTCCTTGTTTCATTAATTTTCTGAATGATTCTTTTGTTTTCAATTTCATTGATCTCTGATTTGATTTTGGATATTTCCTTTCTTCTACTGAGTTTAGGCTTCGATTGTTCTTCTTTTTCCAATTCCATAAGATCTCTTGTGAGATTGTTGATGTGCTCTCTTTCTGTTTTTCGAAGGTAGGCATCTAAAGTGATGAATTTTCCTCTCAAAACTGCTTTTGCAGTATCCCACAGGTTTTGGTAGCTTGTGTCTTCATTGTTGTTATGCTCAAGGAAGTTAATGATTTCCTGTTTTATTTCTTCCTGCACCCATCTGTTATTCAACAGAAGATTGTTTAATTTCCATGCCTTTGGGTGAGGTCGAGCATTTTTGTTAGAGTTGAGTTCCACCTTTAGTGCCTTCAGGTCTGAGAAGATACAAGGTAAAATTTCAATTCTTTTGATTCTGTTGATATTTGTTTTGTGTCCAAGGATATGATCAATTTTGGAGAATGTTCCATGGGGTGATGAGAAGAATGTATACTCTTTATCTTTGGGATGGAGTGTTCTATATGCGTCTATCAAGCACAGTTGTTCTAGGGTCTCATTTAAATCTCTTATATCCTTGTTTAATTTCTGTTTAGAGGATCTGTCCAGCTCTGTAAGAGGAGTGTTAAGGTCCCCTGTTATTATGGTATTATCAGATATCATATTGTTCAGACTGAGTAAGGTCTGTTTCAAGAATCTGGGAGCATTTAAATTGGGTGCATAAATATTTAGAATTGAAATGTCTTCTTGTTGTATTTTTCCCTTGACCAACACAAAGTGACCATCTTTGTCTTTTTTGACTTTAGTTGCTTTAAATCCACATGTATCTGAAAATGAGATTGCAACTCCTCTTTTCTTCTGAATTCCATTTGCCTGAAAAATTGTCTTCCAACCCTTGACTCGGAGCTTTAATTTGTCTTTTGAAGCCAGGTGTGTTTCTTGCAGACAGCAAATGGATGACTTGTGTTTTTTAATCCAGTCAACCAATCTATGTCTCTTCAGTGTGGAATTCAAGCCATTAACATTTATTGAGATAATTGATAAGTGTGGTAGTATTCTATTCGTCTTATTTTGTGAGAGTCCATTGCTTAGTTTTATCTTTTGCATCAGTGTGGAGGTTTGGTTCTGTCCTTTAATTTCTGAGTTCTTACTTTGCTGCTGATCCATTGTGGTGGTCAGTGTGCAGAACAGGTGGAAGTATTTCCTGTAGGGCTGGTCTTGTTGAGGCAAATTTCCTCAATGTTTGTATATCCATAAATGATTTGATTTCTCCGTCAATTTTGAAGCTTAGCTTAGCAGGGTACAGAATTCTGGGCTGGAAATTGTTCTGTTTAAGTAGATTAAAGGTAGATGACCATTGTCTTCTTGCTTGGAAAGTTTCATTAGAGAAGTCTGTGGTCACTCTGATGGATTTGCCCCCGTTGGTCAACCAGCACTTACTCCTGGCAGCTTGCAGAATCTTTTCTTTTGTCTTGACTTTGGACAGGTTCATCACAATGTGTCTTGGAGAAGCTCGGTTAGAGTTGAGGCGACCTGGGGTCCGATAGCCCTCTGAAAGCAGTGTGTCAGAATCTTTGGTGATATTTGGGAAATTTTCTTTTATAATATTCTCTAGTGTGGCTTCCATTCCTCTGGGACATTCTTCTTCCCCTTCTGGAATTCCTATAACTCGTATGTTGGAACGCTTCATAAAGTCCTATAGTTCTGACAGTGAATGTTCTGCTTTCTCTCTCTTCTTTTCTGCCTCTTTTACTATCTGAGTTATCTCAATAACTTTGTCTTCTACCTCTGAAATTCTTTCTTCTGCATGGTCTAACCTGTTGTTGATACTTTCCATTGCATCTTTAAGTTCCCTAATTGACTGTTTCAGTTCCTTCAGCTCTGCTATATCCTTTTTATATTCTTCATATTGTTCATCTCTTATTTCATTCTGTTTTTGGATTTCCTTTTGGTTATTTTCCACTTTATTAGCAGTTTCCTTCATTGTTTCCATCATTTCTTTCATTGTTTTCAACATGTGTATTCAAAATTCCCTTTCTGTCATTCCTAACATTTCTTTATAGGTGGAATCATCTGCAGTAGCTACCTCATGTTCCCTTGGTGGGGTTGTTCTGGACTGGTTCTTCATGTTGCCTGGAGTTTTCTGCTGATTCTTCCTCATGAGTGATTTCTTTTATCTGTTTCCTTGCCCTAATTTTCCTTTCACTTCCTCTTGCTCTTTAAGTTCTCGTGCCTGTGGACATTTTTCCACTGTTTTACTCCTCCTCTTGGGGTCCAGAAGTCTCCCGCTGACTCCCTGTATCCTCACAGGGGTGATGATAGGCAGATCCCACCAGCCAGAGATGCCTGGAGTCCTATCTCCCCAGACTCACGGTGCCCAGATGCAAGGAAGCTGTTACTCGGCCGCCATCTTGCTCCGCCTCCCCTGAACTTTTTAATGTTTTTCGTGGTCAGCATGCACCAGAGACGCTGCCTGGGACAGAACATCCAGCGGTGTCTCCATTCCGAATTGGAGCCTGGAGGTACAGGTCGCATGGCTTCGGGAGGGGTGTGCTCAGGCACCACGGTGATCAGAACTGCTGCTGCAGGCCAGGGCACTCCGGCACGGCTGGGTTTCCTCCCATCACCGCATTTTACACTCCAGCACTCCACTTACACACACGTGTCAGCGCGCTGGCGCAAGGCGGCATCTTTTCTCCCCTCCTTCACCCGGAGGAGGAAGTCCTGGTAAATCAAACAGTGTACGAGGGAAGGAGGGAGAACCGAGTGGAAAGAGTGTCCTCTGGCCACTCTCACACCAGGGTTTGCTGTGTTTGGCAAACTCCTGTGAGTTTTTATCTTGATGTGGAAGCATTATTATTGTATAACCTACATTATGAAATGTTTCTTAATATATGTATTAACAAATTTAATCATTTTGTTTTTTTTTGTTATTTTCTCCTTCTTCCTAAAAATATAGTTCAGAAAGAACAGCAGCATAAAAGATATGTAGCATTTTAGGGAGGCAGAATGGTACAATGAGGAAGGATAACATGTTTTTAAACTGTAAATCATGAAATTATTTATATATTTGACTTAAGACACCTTAAAATAATCTCTATTATCTCATCAGAATTTTTCTTGCTGTTGATTTCAATCTCTTGGGTGTTTCACTTCTGCTCTGACTCTCCATGTGCTGCTTGGGACAGTAGGCATTAGCCACATGCAGCTATTTAAATTTAAATTAAAAAAATTAAATATATTAAAACATGTAGTTCTTTAAGTGACATTAGTCACATCTCAAGTGCTCATTAGCTATATGTGGCTAGTGGCTATTATGTAATACAGCAAAGGTGTAAAACTTTTCCATTATTACAGAGCTGCATTACATTGTTTTATTAATAGTTATGTTTTATTTCAAATTAATATGAGGGTACAAAGGGTTAGTTTATGCTGTCTGTGCTTGTTAGGTCAAGTCCAAGATGTAGTTGATCCCTTCATTCTTAATTTGAAAAGTGGAGGAATTTTACTTATTAATCAAATTATCAAACTACCTTTTCTTCTTCAGGTTGAAAATACATTAATTGAAATGAAGTATTACTCCAGTATTATTGTATTTCTATAATTATAGGCAGAAATGGGAAATAGCATTATTGGTTTTCAGTAGTGCTAACTCCCCAGGGTTTGATTTTTGCTTTTGTTTTTACTTTCATTTTTGTTGATCCCAGGGTGTACAAATGTACTAATGTTTGAGATATTTAGAGATAGTAGAATTAGAAGGCTGCAGATAATTTTAGTTTCATGGAAATAGCGATGGTTTATAAATATAAAGCATTTAAAGTGCATAGTGCAGTTTCTGGTTTGGGGGAATGGTGAAGTAGTTTGATAGGATGAATCCCCCTGTGGATAACAATGATACAATCTTAACAAAAGTAAAATACACACAAAAAACCCTCAGTGATTTGACGTTGCCTTTGAGAGATGTGAAGGAAGAGAAGACTTAGCAGAGAGGTGTCTAACCTTGAGAGATGGATTACATCAGGTGAGATTTGAAAGGTTATCATCTTTTTCCTGGAGATACTCTTTAATTTGAATATGGTTCTGGTGCCATAGCCTTATTGACTAGAGGTATCAGGAGGCACTTTTGTCTGAGCACTCAGAAAGTTAGAAGGAAAATCCTAGAAGGGTGAGCATTGCAAAGGCAGTGAACCCCAAATCTGTGTTAAAACTTTTTTCAGATCCTTTGATTCCCATCAAATAGCATATAGTGGGGGATTATAGGGAGCACAGCAAAAAGGTAATAGCTGGAAGTCAAAAATATTAAGCAGAAATTTTAGCTGTCACCTATCACATGAGAGACAGAATTTGCAGTTTGAGTCCAGCTCAATTAACCGCCTGCTATTTCAAAAGTTACTCTTCAGAGGAGCATAGCCGAATTCAGAACCTCCACACCATTCAAAGCCTAACAATTAAGTTCACCAGCCTTCCATTGTACACTTGTGTTGGTACCATTGTACAAACAGCTTGGTAAGGTTTCATAACCTCGGTAGATCAGTGTCTCACATCTGTGTTTGTATTGATGTGCGGCAGTGTCTTACTGAGTGGCATTCATTATTGTTGTGTGTTTGGTGTGTGGTTGTGAGCTTGAATTAGAGGGATGAACAAACATTAGTAAAGTTCTTATTAAACTTGGCAAGAGTGGAAACAAAATCAGGGACATGTTAGTGCAAGTTTATGGGGTTAATGCCATGAAGAAAATGGCAGTGTATTAGTGGATGAAATGTGTTTCCAAGGGGAAAGAAAGTGTCACTGATGAAGAGAGGTCAGGGCAGCCAGCAACAAGGAGAACGGACAAAAACATGGCAAAAATTCATTGAATTGGGCATAAAAATCATTGGCAAATTGTGAGAAGCATAGCAGACCAAGTAAACATTGATAAATAGGGAAATCTTGAATATATTTCTTTTTTCTTCTTTCTTTTTTTAAATTGCAGGTTAATATGAAGGTGCAAATGATTAAGTTACAATGTTTGCACTTGTTAGGTAAAATCCCTGTAGTAGTTGTGTCCTGAACCCAGAACATGTGCCTTATACCCTTACATTGTGCCCATTAGGTGGGAGCACACAAATCCTGAGTTTGTGAACTTAATTGTCAGATTTCGTATTATTCATAATGTCTACTACTTAATAAGAAAAAAAAATTACTAAATGTGAAATGAAACAAGAAAACGTGCTCTACATCAGGAAAGCAAAATCAATCAAGGGACATTTATCTTGAGGTGATTCAGATGTTATAATTAGCAGACAAAAGCTTTAAAATTATTTTAAATATGTTTTAGTATGCACGGAAAATATACATAATGAATTATGTGTGCTCTTAGCAGAGAAATAGAATCTATACTGCAAACTAAATGAAAATTCTAGAATTGTATAGTATGGCAACAGGGAAAAAACTGAATCAGTTTAAGAATAGATTAAATATAGCTAAGGGAAAAACTAGTGAACTTGAAGTACATCAATGAAAATGATCTGATCTGTTGAATAGAGAAGAGAAACAATCAAGAGAAAATGATCAGAGCCTTGGAGGCCTATCAGAATGCTATAAAGCATTCATTCTAACAAGTGTGATTGGACTGTCAGAGGGAGAGGATAAAGAGATGGGCAGAGAATATATTTGAAGAAATAATGGCAGAAAATTTGATATAATAACCAAGATACTCAGTGAGTTCAAAAAATAACTTAAAAAAATCATACCTAGTCACATTATAGGCAAAACACTGAAATTCAAACATAAAGACAACAAAATTGTGAAATCCGGCAAAGAAGACTATCACATATGTTAAGGAAATAATGGTACACTTGATGCTTGATTTGTCATCAGAAAGAAACTGAAGCCTAGAAAAACAAAATGAAGCATACTCTGACATTGTTAAAGGTAGTCTTTGACCCCATTTCCTGCATACAACTCCTAATATCCTTAAACTCTTCACAAAGTGATATATTTTTGAATGCTAATGATTGGTGGCTGGGAGCCCCTAGGTAGCTTCAGGGTGAGGGCTAGTCATGGAAAGACCAACGAAGGGCCAGAAGCTTGGACTCAGACCCTCTTCCCAACCTCTGAGAAAGGGAGGAGGCCGAAGATAAAGATGTTCCCCAACGGCCAATGGTTTAATCAATCATGGTACTTAAATCATAAAAACCTGAGAGGACAGGGCTCAAGGAAGGTTCAGACAGCTCAATATGTGGAGATTTCTTAAGGATGGCACACTCAGGGAGGGGATGGAGGTTCCATGCCTTCTTCCCTATACTTTAAGTCTTTGCAATATTCTTTATAATAAACCCATAAATGCTTTCCTGAGTTTTGAGAGTTGCACTAGAAATTAACCCAAGGAGGGGATCATGAGAGCACAGGTAAACAAACCTGGAGCTTGTAATCAGCATCCAAAGTTGGGAAGAGGAGCAACCTTAGATACTGAGCCTTCATTCTTTTGGATCCAAGCTGTTTCCCGGTAGATAGTGTAAGAATTGAATTGAATTAGAGAACACTCAGGGGGGTCTCTACTGCAGCATTTATTGCTTACTTGGTATGTGGGGGAAACCCCAGATACATTTGGTCCCAGAAGTTGTCTGAATTGATTGTTGTAATGTGAGCTTAGAGAAAACAAGTTTTGTGATTTTTTTCCTCCACTCACAAACACTAAACAAATAAACCATATCTTTAAAATGCTGAGAGAAGAAAATGTGTTGTTCCAGAATTTTATATTCAGTGAAATTATCTTCCAAAAGTGAAGATTAAAAAATAATTTAAATTAAACAAGCTGTGAGTTTTACTGCCCACAGGCATGTATTATAAGGAATGCTAAAAAAGTTCTTGAAGCTAAAGGGAAACAACACTAGAAGGAATAAAGATCACTGGAAAATGTATGTGAATACATATTAGAGACTATACATGTATATTTATTTTCTTTTCTTAATTTATTTAAAAGACACACAACTATTTAAAGCAAAGATTATAATGTTTTGTTAAGGACTTTTTAATGGTTGTTTATGTCATTGATATAACCATAGGAAAAGGAAGAAAATGAAACCAGATATTTTGCAAGCTTTTTATATTTGATGTAAAGTAGAGCAATATTAACTCAAAACAAACTGTTTTAAACTAAAGAGATACATTGTAATTCCTCAAGCATACATTAAAAAATGCAAAGAAGCATAGATAAAAAGCTAATGTGAGTAGTCTTCAAAAAGTTCATGTAAGTTATGAAAAAACTATGCATGGATTTCTGTTCTCCCCCAATAAACTCATACTGACTTGTTATACCATATCTGAACAAGTTTGAGGCACCAAGAAGGATGAGACATCAGTTTGAAAAGAGTCCTTATCAGAGCAACATAAATTCTGCTAAAATTAAAACAAGAACAAACATCACATTTATGATGAAGCTTGGGAGGAAGAATAGTGAAATCACTGATGCTTCATGAAAAGTTGATGGAGACAATGCTCCAAAGAAATCAGCAGTTTACAAATGGAGAACTCATGTTAAGAAAGGATATGAAAATGTTGACGATGAAGCCCACAGTGCTTCCATATGTATCAGTTTGCAAGGAAAAAAAATTCATCTTATTTGTGCCCTAATTGCAAAGGGCAGACAATTAACAGCAGGAACAGTAGCCAATATCATATACATTTTAATTGGTTCTGCTAACACAGATCTGATGGGAAAATTAAACTGAGCAAACTTTCCACCTCAATGGGTGCCAAAACTATTGCATTCAGATGAGCTGCAGGCAAGAGCACAGTTTTCAATGGAGATTTTAAACAAACAGGACCAAAATGATCAAAATCCTGAAGCATTTCTTCAAACAGCTGTAATACAAAATGAAACATGGCTTTACCAGTATGATCCTAGAGACAGAGCACAATCAAAGCAAAGAGCCTCTTTGGCTACAAAGAGGTAGACGCGTCCAGTGTAGGCAAAAGGAGACCACTTGAGAGCTAAAGTCACATGCTCAAATCATTATGCTTGTTGATTTTCTGGAAGGCCAAAGAACAATAACATCTGGTTATTATGAGAGTGTTTTGAGAAAGTAAGCCAAAATTTAACAGAAAAATGCCCAGGAAATCTTCACCAGAGAATCCATCTTCTCCCCAACCATTCTCCTGTTGTTTCCTCTCATTAAACAAGGACAACTTTGTGAGGGTTTCAGGGGCAACTCATTAGGCATGTTACATTCCTAATTTAGCTCCTTCTGACTTCTTTTTGTCTCCTAATTTTTAAAAATCTTTAAAGGAAACCAATTTTTTCAGTTAGTAATGTAATTAAGGCTGTATTGATGTTGTTAAATTTCCAGGACCCTCAATTATTTAGAAAGGGATTACATGGTTGGTATCATTTCTTACAAAAGTGACTTAGCTATGATGAAGCTTACTTTGACAAATAAAATTTTTTTATTTTTACATATTAATTCCATTTTTGCAAACTTTTTGAAGTCTCCTTATGTAAGTATTGAATACTAAAAATATTCAGTTATTTCAAAAAGAATGTTCTGATGTATGGCCCCGAATATCCAAGATGGTGTTACTAATAATAGTGAACACAACCTCAGCCTTATTATAGACTATTATTCACACAGCATTAAGTATATAATATGTAGCTTAGCAAGAAAAACAGATCATGTAAAAATTGCCTACAGAATACTATGCTATAAAAATTCATATGTATACTATATCTGTGTTAGAACAAGCATAGAAGAAGTAATATCAAAAGAATAATAGCGGTTTTCTCTGGTACTTGCTTTCTTTTGTGCTGCTCTTAACAAACTTTTTATCCTTTTAATTTTGTTTTTAATTGACACACAATAATTGTATCTATGGAGCACAGTGTAACATTTCAACACATATATGCCTTATGTAAAACAAATCAGAGCATCAATTTATAGATTTGTTATTTTTGAGGGCGTGCGATCATTCAAAATCTTCTCTTCTAGCTATTTTTAAATATACAATATAATCTTGTTAGCCATAGTGTCTCTACTGTGCAGTAGAACACCAGAACCTGTTTTTCCTATTTAACTATAATTTTTAATCATTGATCAATCATTCTCTCTCCTTCCTCCATCTTCCCCAGATTATGGTGACCATTATTCTGGTCTCTACTTCTTTGAGGTCAAATTCTTTAGATTCCACATACAGCGAGATTCTGTGGTATTTGTTTCCAGGTTCGTCCATGACCTCTGGTTTCATCCATGTTGCTTCAGAGAACAGAATTTCATTCTGTTTTATGGTGGAATATCTGTAATATCATAATTTGTTGTCAAAACTCTGGCCTAATTGTTTTCTTAATATCACAACTAGCATGCCATAACTGCTTATTATGTTTTAGTAATTTTTGTTTGTCGTCTCATTTAATCCTTGCAGCAATAATCATTTTCATTTTACAGCTTAGGAAGGCAACCAAGGTCCTGTGATTAAGCTGAGATTTGGACTGAAGCAGTCTGACTCCAGAGCTGCTATTCTGAACCACTTTGCCACTGAAGCCACCCAAAGACATGTCTATCAGTGATAAAAGAAAACACTAATGGAGAAAACTGCTCAATGACAAGATAGATCTCCCAGCAGGCCGTCAAAGAAGAGTGTCAAGTTTTGAGGCCAGTGCAGACTCCTTTTGGGTCTCAGGCCTTAAAGAATGTAGGAATGGACACAATTTTGCTGCTGTGGGTAACAGGGCTCAAGATGCTTCAAACAAGTTGGGGGTGGGAAATTGGCATTATTTATTGAAAAAAAAGTCTCAAGTGGCGCTCTCCGGTTAGTGAAAGAAGACAAATATAATATCTCTCCTGTTGCTCTCAGGGACTTTGCTCAAAATGGGGAAGATACTGGTGCCGTTCTGTCATTAGGAACTAAGACAAGCCCTTCCCTGAATAGAGGGTCACAAGGACTCTGGAAGGTGAGAAGGGCCCATGACACCTTAACACCTAGATCTGAAGTCAAGACGCTAGGGATGTCAGGCAGAATGCCAAAAACTGCTCTCCACAGAGAGCAAGAAAGATGGTGAAATGCATACAATACAACCAGACATTCCACAGATGAGCCAACAAATAAAAATTTCAAGCTGCATTCAAGAATTCTAGGGCTGAAAAAATGCTAAAATTTTAACAATGCAAATGTAAATTCACTGTAAACAAAATCAAAGTGGTAGAACAATTCCAAAAATGATTTTTTTTTATTAAAACATAGCTGTGTACATTAACACGACCATGGGGCACCATATACTGGTTTTATAGACCGTTTGACACATTTTCATCACATTGGTTAGCATAGCCTTCCTGGCATTTTCGTAGTTATTGTGTTAAGACATTTATATTCTACATTTACTAAGTTTCACATGTACCCTTGTAAGATGCACCACAGGTGTAATCCCACCAATCACCCTCCCTCCGCTCATCCTCCCCCCTCCCTCCCCTCCCTCTTCTCCTTCCCCCTATTCTTAGGTTATAACTGGGTTATAGCTTTCATGTGATAGCCATAAATTAGTTTCATAGTAGGGCTGAGTACATTCGATACTTTTTCTTCCATTGAGATACTTTACTAAGAAGAATATGTTCTGGCTCCATCCATGTAAACATGAAAGAGGTAAAGTCTCCATCTTTCTTTAAGGCTGCATAATATTCCATGGTGCACATGTAGCACAATTTATTAATCCATTCGTGGATCAATGGGCACTTGGGCTTTTTCCATGACTTAGCAATTACGAATAGGGCTGCAATAAACATTCTGGTACAAATATCTTTGTTATGATGTGATTTTTGGTCTTCTGGGTATATACCTAGTAGAGGAATTATAGGATTGAATGGCAGATCTATTTTTAGATCTCTAAGTGTTCTCCAAACATCTTTCCAAAAGGAATGTATTAATTTGCATTCCCACCAGCAGTGTAGAAGTGTTCCCTTTTATCCACATCCACGCCAACATCTCTGGTCTTGGAATTTTGTGATATGGGCTAATCTTACTGGAGTTAGATGATATCTCAAAGTAGTTTTGATTTGCATTTCTCTGATGATTAAAGATGATGAGCATTTTTTTCACATGTCTGTAGGCCGTGTGCCTGTCTTTTTCAGAGAAGTTTCGCTTCAAGTCCCTCGGCCAGCCTGTGATGGGATCACTTGTTCATTTTTTGCTTACATGTTTGAGTTCTCTGTGGATTCTGGTTATTAAACCTTTGAGGGAGACATAACCTGCAAATATCTTCTCCCATTCTGAGGGCTGTTTGTTTGCTTTACTTACTGTGTTCTTGGCTGTGCAGAAGCTTTTTAGTTGGATCAGGTCCCAGTAGTGTATTTTTGAAGCTGCTTCAATTGCCCAGGGGGTCCTACTCATAAAATACTTGCCCAGACCGATTTCTTCAAGGGTTTTCCCTGCACTCTCTTCTAGTATTTTTATAGTTTCATGTCTTAAGTTTAAATCTTTAATCCAGTGAGAGTCTATCTTAGTTAATGGTGAAAGGTGTGGGTCCAGTTTCAGTCTTCTACAGATTGCCAGCCAGTTCACCCAGCACCATTTGTTAAATAGGGAATCTTTTCCCCACTGAATGTTTTTAATTGGCTTGTCAAAGATCAAATAATGGTAAGTAGCTGGATTCATCTCTTGGTTCTCTATTCTGTTCCAGACATCTACTTCTCTGTTTTTGTGCCAGTACCATGCTCTTTTGATCACTATCGATTTATAGTACAGTCTGAAGTCTGGTAGCGTGATTCCTCCTGCTTTGTTTTTATTTCTGAGTAATGTCTTGGCTATTCGAAGGTTTTTCTGATTCCATATAAAACGAAGTATTTTTTTTTCAAGATCTTTAAAGTATGACAGTGGAGCTTTAATAGGGATTGCATTAAAAGTTTGTATTTCTTTGGGTAGTATGGACATTTTAACAATGTTGATTCTTCCCAGCCATGAGCATGGTATGTTTTTCCATTTGTTAACATTTTTAGCTATTTCTTTTCTTAGAGTTTCATAGTTCTCTTTATAGAGATCTTTTATGTCCTTTGTTAGATTAACTCCCAAATATTTCATCTTCTTTGGCACTACTGTGAATGGAATAGAGTCCTTAACTGTTTTTTCAGTTTGACTATTGTTGGTATATATAAAGGCTACCGATTTATGAATGTTGATTTTGTAACCTGAGACGCTGCTGTATTCCTTGATCACGTCTAAGAGTTTTGTGGTGGAATTACTGGTGTTTTCCAGATATACAATCGTATCATCTGCGAAGAGCAAAAGTTTGATCTCTTCTGACCCTTTATGGATACCCTTGATCACCTTTTCTTCCCTAATTGCGGTGGCTAAAACTTCCATTACAATGTTAAAGAGCAGTGGAGACAATGGGCAGCCTTGTCTGGTTCCTGATACGATATTGACTGTGGGTTTGCTGTAGATGGCCTCTATTAGTTTAAGAAATGTCCCTTCTATACCAATTTTCTTAAGTATTCTGATCATGAAGGGATGCTGGATATTATCAAAAGCTTTTTCTGCATCAATTGAGAGAATCATATGGTCTTTGTTTTTTAATTTGTTTATGTGCTGAATTATACTTATAGATTTACGTCTATTGAACCAGCCTTGAGACCCTGGGATAAAACCGACTTGGTCATGATGTATAATTTGTTTGATGTTGCTGGATTCTGTTTGTTAGGATCTTGTTGAATATTTTTGCATCTATATTCATTAGTGATATTGGTCTATAATTTTCTTGTCTTGTTGGGTCTTTTCCTGGTTTGGGGATCAGGGTGATGTTTGCTTCATAGAACGTGTTGGGTAGTCTTCCTTCTTTTTCTTCCTTTTGGAACAGGTTGAGTAATATAGGTACTAGTTCCTTTTTAAAGGTTTGGTAGAATTCTGACGTGAAGCCATCTGGTCCCGGGTTTTTCTTTTTAGGGAGATTATGCACGATTAATGCTATTTCAGAACTTGATATTAGCCTGTTCAACATTTCCTCTTGGTTCTGGCTAAGTCTTGGAAGGTGACATGCTTCCAAGCATTGGTCAATTTCCTTCAGATTTTCATATTTCTCAGAATAAAGTTTCTTGTAATATTCATTAAGGATTTTTTGAATTTCTGTTGTTATTGTTTCTGTTTCTGTTATTGTTTTTGAATTTCTGTTGTTATTGGAGTCTGTTGTTATTTCGTCGTTTCTGATTGATTAGATTAGAGATTTTACTCTTTTTTTCCTGGTTAGGTTAGCCAAAGGTTTATTTATTTTATTGACCTTTTAAAAAAAACCAACTTTTTGACTTATTGATCTGTTGTATAATTCTTTTTTTTTTTTTCATTTTCATTTAATTCTGCTCTAATTTTGGTTATTTCTTTTCTTCTACTGGGTTTGGGGTTGGAATGTTCTTCCTTTTCCAGTTGCTTCCAGGTAATGGATTTCTTACATATGGCTGCTTTCAGAATTTTCTCCTTCATATTAACTTTAGTGAAGTTAATTATGATATGCCTGGGGGATGTCTTATTCAGATTGAGTCATGCTGGGGTTCTGAAACTGTTTGCTATCTGAATTTCAGACTCTCTTGGCATGTCTGGAAAATTCTCTTTCATAATTTCATGGAGAAGAGCCTCTGTGCCTTGCGAGACCACTTCATCACTTTCAGGGTTTCAATGAGTCAGATATTAGCATTCTTCAAATTATCCCAGAGCTGTCTGAGAGAATGATCCATTTTTGCTCTCCATTTCTCTTCCTCTTTGAGAGTTTGGGAGTGTTCAAAGGCTTTGTCTTCAATGTCAGAAATCCTTTCTTCTGCTTGCTCCACTCTGTTACTGAGGGATTCTACTGTATTTTTCAGATCTTTGGGGGCTGCAAATTCTTGCTTCAGTGCAACAAAATCTTTGGTGGTTTTGTCTTTAAATTTGTTAAATTCTCGAGACAACCTTTCAATTTCTCCTCAAATTTCTAATTCCGAATTTTCAATTGTTCCTCGAATTTCTAACTCCAAATTTTCCTCCATTCTATTAATCTTGTTTGCAATCCAAATTCTGAATTCGATTTCTGACATCTTGGCCTGCTGTTTATGAATGGGATCTTCGGTTACATCTGCCATACCTTTTCTTGGGATGGTTGATCTATTCTGGTTATTCATGTTACCAGAGTTTTTCCGCTGATTCTGCCCCATGATTGTTTTACACCATTTGATTTTTCCCCTGGAGCTTTGTCAAGGACCCGCCAAATATGGAATGCTTCATGAATTTGTGTGTCATTCTTGCACAGGGGCCATGCTAATCTTCTCTGTATTGTTCCAATTTTAGTATATGTGCTGCCGAAGTGAGCACTCAAAAATGATTTTAAATATGTTTACAAATCATCAATGACATAAAGGAAGGAATAACACCTGGAACAAGAATAATAAATCACAAAAGACAAGAGTTAAACAAAAGATATTTATGTTAAAGAACAAGTTGGAAATATTGGAAAACAAAAAAATAGTAATTCATGCTTAATACAGAATTGATGAGGCAAATTCTACATTGGATACATACACAAGGGAATTATGAAATTGAGAAATAATAATGGGGATTTTACTCAGATTCTAGCTCTTTTTCTATCTACTCATATATACGTCTATATTTTATGTACATATAGCGAGATAGGGAGGTAGATAGACATTCTCTCTGTATTTCCATTGTAGAGTTATTGCGAAGAAAATATATGTATATAAATGCAAACTCACACACTTATGGTGCACAGGTGGCGAGTGCCTGATGTAGGTCTAATAGGATTTCCAAAAAAAGGAAATAGCAGCAGCGGTAGAAAAGTAATATTACCTAAAATGATGGCTAAACAATTTTCAGCAC
The DNA here is from genome assembly GCF_027406575.1 of Nycticebus coucang. Taxonomy (NCBI): domain Eukaryota; kingdom Metazoa; phylum Chordata; class Mammalia; order Primates; family Lorisidae; genus Nycticebus; species Nycticebus coucang. Next base: position 98,973,247 of record NC_069783.1, on the reverse strand, counting down.
TGATCAAAGATATGAGTCTTAAGATTAAAAACGTCCTTCAAAAACAAAGGAACCAAAATGTGAAAATAAAGAGACAAGAAATCCACATGTAGATTTTTGTAGTGAAAAAGAATAATATGAAAGATTCCCTTGGAAGAAAGGACAGTTACGTAGGTCTATGACAGCTGGTTCCCTTTTGGCCATAAATGATACCAGAAAAAAAAAGGCTGCCTCTCTTCAGTGCCTTCGACATTAATTTCTATAACCAGCTAATTTATCACTCAATTAGGAGACAAACGTTTTTTAAAATTCAGAAATACAAAGATGGGATTTACGACTTACAGATCTCCTTGAAAAACATTCCTAAGGATGACTTCTCCATGAAGAAAAATAAATGCAGCGAAATAGTAGTAAAGCTGAGAATGTAATTTGTTAACATTCTTTTAGTGTCTGAACACCCTTTAATGTAAAACAGAACATGCTTTTTTCTTTTGCTTTTAAAGATGAAACTAAAACAACATTCAACAAATAAGACAGAGTGGGGGGTTGAAGGGGAGAAGGGGAGAGAAAGAGGGAGAGCCCAGAAGAATGAATGGCTGCTGTTCAGTAGGTGGTTAATGTGAACTAAACCCCTGTCTTTTAGAAAGAGAATGGAGACATCAGATAACCATTGATCTTATTAGCATCATTTAGAGTTAATATTCTGAGGTAAATTTAAAAATTAATATGGAAAACTTTATGAAACAGAAATCAGATTAGAAGGAAAACAGGTACAAAGAAAAAAATTGCAGAAAATTAGTTGCAAGTATATCAGTAATTGCAATAAATGTTAATAGACTAAACTCATTTATTAAAAGACTGACACTAGAAGAGTGCATTTTTTTTAAAAAAAAAAGAATAGCTATCTTCTGCTTATGTGAAACAAAGTCATGCAGAAATATTGAAAATAAAAAAATAATAGAAATAGACATAATAACTTTTAACTGTCGATATAGTGACATTTAATTTCAGACCAAAAAAGTTATGGCAGAAGTTATTATTTTGATCAAAGAAGGAAATTGTATAATATCAGTGATTAAAGAAACAAAATGTCCTACTAAGTGTGTATGTATTTTTAGAATGTAGAATAACTATGACCTTGAAGCTTAGAGGACAGGAGAATCTGTGCTCCCTGCCTCCTTCCCACTGCCCACCCCTGACACCAACACATTTTATGAGATTAAATTTTTTTCCTACTAAAATTCTGCTATTTTGATGTTCAATTTTTATGGATTGAAGGAAGAAGTAATTCTCTTTCAAATTTTATTTTTTATTGTTGTTATAGTTTAACTCCTCTCAGTTATGGTGCAGCAGAAAAGATAAAAAGCATATATGATGGAAATGAAAAATGAAGAAAGTACACAAAAATATTTCCTAAGGTGAAGGAAGGGAATATTCAGGAATAAGCTAACAGGGAGGGGATCCTGGTGTGCAGAAATGAAACAGTCCCAGGTGGGAGGAATAAGCTTCTCTTGCTCCGATGAGGGGCATCCATGTGGCAGTGGAGAACCCAAGTGTTGTAAAACTCATCTAGCCCAAGTCCTCATCCTCCTTGCAGGACCGCTGAGACAGAAGGAAGATTAAATCATTTTCAGATGATGGGTAGGGTAGGAGAAAGTATCAAGCATAGGTTTATAAAAGTGTCTACATTTTGGCCAGGCACTGTGGTTCACACCTGTAACCCTAGTGCTCTGGGAGGCCAAAGCTGGAGGATGGCTTACACTCAGGAGTTGGAGACCGGCCTGGGCAAGAGCAAGACCCCATCTCTACCAAAAACAGACAAATTAGCTGGGCATCATGGTGGGTGCCTCTGATCCCAATGACTCAGGCAGATAAGGCAGGAGGATTGCTTAAGCCCCTTGAAGTTGCTGTGAGCTAAGCTGACTCCATGGCACTTTAGCCGAACAACAAAGTGAAAGTGTCTATTACTTAAACATCTGGAATATGAAGGCAAACCTAAGAGTCAGAGAAATCTCTCAAACCTTGCAAGAAAGATGTGAAAGGAAGTCCTTCACGGGACTTCAGAGGATTCTGGTCTGCAAGCCAGAGAGACAAGATGTGGTTACAAAATATTTAACCTAAAGAAAAAGATGGCTGGGCCTGAATTAAAAAAATACCTTCAAATTTAAGTAATTGTCAAATTCAGTCAAGAGCATCACAGCCATTGTGCAGCTGTAGACAGGAATAATTAATATTTTAAAGAGATACTTCCTCATAAAAGCTTAAAAATTAGAATATAGTTTTCTTTTGGTCACAGGAATATACTGTTCTTTTGGCCAAGTTGGGGAGGAAAAGGTTCTAGGGAGCCTATCTCTTTGATTCCTGGAATTTATAAAGACTAAGGGAATTAAATTAGAGCTTTTCTATTTCTCTGTAGAAGTTTGCTTAAATCAGAGCAAGATAACTGGGAGAAAGTTTGAATAGAAAGACTTTAAATCCCCAGTCTGGGTTTTACATTAATATTTTAAATATTTTGATGTAGATTAATTTTCAGTAGTATTTTGCACTGCCTCTTCCTTTCCCGCATTCCTCTCCAGATCCTTCCAGAAGAACCACAGCCTTTGTTGATGAGTCTGGGCTGGAGCAGGTTTCTTGGCTCACAATAATGCAGACACTATCTACTGTTTACTACTCTGTAAACACCATTCATGCATGATCGGTGCCTGTGGCTCAGTGGGTAGGGTGCCAGCCCCATATACTGAGGGTGGCTGGTTCGAACCCAGCTGTGGCCAAACTGCAACAAAAAAAATAGCCGGGGTTGTGGTGGGCGCCTGTAGTCCCAGTTATTCGGGAGGCTGAGGCAAGACAATTGCCTAAACCCAGGAGTTAGAGGTTGCTGTGAGCTGTGATGCCACAGTATTCTACTAAGGGCAATAAAGTGAGACTCTGTCTCTAAAAACAAACAAAAAACATTATTCATGTGACGATGGTCATGGCAGACCACCACTTTCCAAAGCCCAGGTAAAAATACTAAAAATATTTCTGCCATGACACCCTTAAAGAGAAAGGAGAAATCCAAAACGCAACTAGCTTTCCACACAGACGTTTTTCTTGAGATAGTTTTATATTACTACTAAGCCAAGATGGTGTTTTGGCTTGTGTCGTTCTTAATTACTGTGCATTTAATATAGAACAAATATGTGCTTTTCAAAAAGCCTTGTCACACCTGCCAAATACTTTTTAAGTATAAGTCCTTATTACTTCCAATGATTAATGACCTATTTGGTTAATAGTAATTAGGCATAGTTTATTGTAGCTCCTCTTTGGAGTGATAACTATACGTAAATTTATTTTGGAAGTATCCTTTTTAGGAAGAAGAGGAAGAAACTTACTCTTGCCTAGAATAAAATGGAGGAGTGTAAATATTTGCTGTAGAATAAGTAAATGTGATTCAAATGACTTGAGTTTTGGGATTACTGAGAAATTCATATTCTTAAAGAAAAAAGTCCAGAACTCAGTGAAAGACTGTGTGGGATGATTTAGGTGGTAAATATCTATTTGTATTTTGACCCTGTGGTCAATCTCCAAACTTTATCAGCTATTTTAGTGTTTGTTTTTTTTCGAGGCAGGCTTCTGGAAATATCCTATATATATATATATATATATATATATATATATATATATATATTTCAGACACTGCATCGTTTACAAATAGCTTTGTAGCATTACATTAGGTAAGATAACCCAATATCCCACTGCATGAGCAATGTGGAATTTTGAATAAAAAATATTTTATTTTATTTCCTGGGTTTTTTTTTAATGAAGTAAATATAAATATAGCATTTGCCATCTTTACAATTTTGAGTGTACAGTTCAGTGGTAATAAATACATTTACATTCTTTTATCCCCCCCACTCCTTGGTCTCTGGTAACCGCCCCCAAGTATAGAGCCTGTCTTTATGAGACCAATGGCATTTTGGTTTCAGTAGTAAAACTGAAAGCAAGAAACAAACCACAGAAGAGGGACAAACAGATGTTTCTCTGATAGTTGGATTCCTTAAAAAACTGGCAATAAATTCCATGAAGATCATTATTAACAATGGATTACATAATCAGCATGATTTGGCTGGTTATTTACAAAGTCATTAAAATGTGTAAGAAGCATAAAATGTATATTGTATACCAAGCAGGAACTGCTGTTGGTCTTCAGTGAAATCCCTTCTGCAAATCTTTTTGTATAACTTAATTAGCAAAGTTAAAATTAAGATGAGACTCCAGTGTGTTTGGATGAAACAATTTCTAGGAAAGGACACTTCATTAAAGCATTTCATAATGCAGTAAACTCTCAGCTATCAAAGAAATCTCTTAAAAATCTATGTTTGGCAATGCATACAATGATTCAATCGAAAATATTTATTCTGTTCAAGAAAAATCAAAATATGGCTCCTACCATGGGCACATAGGAGGAATCTGTTATATGCTCTGCTTACCAGGTGATTTCCAGTCTTCATCACAATGCTCTAACCTAGGGTGTATTTAATATATGTTTACTCAGTGCCTACTATGTGTCAGATGCTATTTTAGGTTTTATGGGAACAAAAGAACACATATCATAAAAGTGGAATCGTACATTATGTGGTCTTTTGTAAACAGCTTCTTTCACATAGCATAATGTTTTTAAGATTTATACACATTAATGCATGTACCAGTAGTTCTTACTTCTGAATAATAATCCATTAGGTGTATTTTATTTATCCATTCATCCACTGATGAACATTTGTGTTGGTGTTTGCTGCTAAGAATAAAGTTGCTATGCACATTTGTGCACAGGGGGTTGTGCTTTGTGTGTATGTTTTCATTTCTTCTAAGTATATACCAAGAAGTAGAATTCTGGGTTATATGGTAACTCTATGTTCAATCTTTTGAGGAACGATTCAACTGTTCTCCAAAGTTGCTGCATCATTTTACATTCCAGCAGCAGTTTATAAAGGTTTCAATTACTTTATGTCTTCCAACGTTTGTTATTATCTTTATAGCTATGTCAGTGGGTGTGAAATGCTATCTCATTGTGGTTTAGACTTGTGTTTCCCTAATGACTAACAGTTTTGAGTATTTTTCCATGTGCTTACTGGCCACCTATACATCTCCTTTGGAAGACATGATGGAGATTTTAGATGTGACACTGATTGAGACCAGAAAACATTCTTCAGATACTTAGCTTATTTTAAAATTGGGTTGTTTATCTTTTTATTATTAAGTTGTAAGAATATTTATTCTACATATATCCTACATAAGTCTTATCAGAAATATAATTTGCAAATATTTTCTCATTCATTGTGTTGTCTTTTTACTTTTTTGATGGTGTCTTGTGAAAAACAAAGATGTTTAATTTTTATGAAGTATGATTTATCTATTTTTTTTTTTGATTGCTTATGCTTTTGGTGCCATATCTTAGAAACCATCACAAAAATAAAGGTCACAAAGATTTATCCCCATGTTTTCTTCTGAGAATTGTATAGTTTTAATTCTTTCACTTAGGCCTTTGATCCATTTTGAGTTAATTTATGCATATGTTGTGAGGTAGGGATCAGGTACCAGTTTTAATAGGGTTTTTATTGTCCCAGGAAAGGGATACATTTTCTTTCAGCGAAAGTGTTTTCAGAAAGATAATGTGCATTTATTTAAAACTATTTATGCTTTTGACAGTTATTTTTTCTGTGAATAAAATTAAAAAGTTCTTAGCTCCAAGGAAGTTATATAGTATACTGACAGATGTAAACAAACAAATGAATACAATAAATTGTGTGGTATAAGAACTACAAAACTATAGAATGATAAAAAGGAGAGTGCTGAGGTCATTGCTTCTATAGTGAGCTGCCTGAGAGGGCTTCTCAGGTAAAGAAATATTTGTAGAGTAACTTGACGACAGGGAAAGAATGACACCTGGGGATATCTGCAGAGGAGAGTTCTAGGTACAAAGTCCCTGAGGTGGAAGTGTGCCTGGCAGGTCTGTGGAATAGCACAGAGGCCACCGTAACTGGGAAGAGGAGAGGAGAGGTAAACTCAGGAAGGAACTGAAGGGCACTGAGAACCTGAGTCACTTGGAGCATCATGGATCATGATGGAGGCTTTAGATGTGACACTGATTGAGACCAGAAGACATTGGAGGATATTGGTCATGGGGACCAGATGGTCCAATTTATATTCTTGGAAGGCTATTTTGGTGCAGGTTGGAGATTAATCTGAAACCTAATTATAAGGTAATAAGTTCAGGCTAGAAAGGATGTAGGTTTGGTTCAAGGTGGTATTGCTGGGGATGGTCACAAGTGGGGCATATTTGGATAATGCTACCAATAAATGTGAAACATGAGAAAAACAGAGCTTTTGGTCTGGGCAACTAGAAGCATGAGTTGTCATTAAGATAGGAGACAATACAAGAGAATCTCATCTTGGGAGAGTGGTAGGAGTTCAGCTGTAGACATCCAAAAGAAGGATTCTTGGTTGTGAGGGGGAAGGTCTAGGATACAGGTGTAAATGTGAAAGCTTACAGCACAGCGTTGGTAATTTCATCCTTGGAATTGGATGAGGTCACCCAGGGAGTGAGGAAGATAGGAAGGGAAGGATGTCAAGAACTTGTTTATGTGACTTACCAATGGTCCACTTCTAAGTGGAAAAAGAAAAAAGAATTGCCAAACGATTCCAGGAAAATCTGACCAGCAAGAGAAGAGAACTCAGAAAGAGTGGTACGTAATTGGTGTGGGTTAAAAGGAGATTGGGGGGAAAAGGAACAAAGACAATGATTAAGGTGATAAAAAAAGAAAGGTTATTTAGACCTGACAAATATTTAGTAACTACTTCCTATGAGCCAGAAGTTACTTTAGAGATAGGTCAGTGAAGAAAAGAAACTTAAACCTAGCCTTTGTGATTATGATATTCTAACAGGGGAAGACAGACAATAAATCATAAGTATGCAAATTACACAGTACTAGAAGGTAATTCCTGCTTTGGAAAATAGATAGAAGAAATAATTTGGGGGGAGGGCTGGGGAAGGGGCAGATTGCAATTTTAAATAAGATCATCAGGCTAACCATTACTGCAAAGTTGGCATTTCAGCAAAGACCAGAGGGAGGTGAAAAATTTAGCGGATCCCTGAAAGAACATGCCAAACAGAATTGACCCTCAAACCAGGACTGGATGGGCCTAAGTGCACAAAATATAGCAAATGAACCAGTGTGCCTGGAATTCTGTGAGTGAGAAAAGCAATGTTAGAGATTCAGATGCTTGCCAGCTGTCATAAGGCATGTGCTTTTTTCGCAAGTGCAGGAGGGAGCCATCGGAGGGTTGAGTGGAGGAACGGTAGGATCTGAAAGGCTTGTGGGTAGTGGATTTGTACTGATCATATTTTGAAGTTAAAACTGATAGGATTTACTGATGCATTAGTTCCAAGGAATACCAGGAGGGAAATCCAAATAGAATGCACATCTTTGACCTGAACAACTGGAGGGATTAGGTGGCTGTCCTTAGCCTGAGATGTGGGAGAATGCAGGTGAAACAGAACAGGGAAATGTTAATGAATATTTTTGTTTACTTGGTTACTTTTTATAAAATCCTGAACCCACAAGTTTTCATGAAATTTCTATTTACGCAAATGTGTTTAGCATTAGCAGTCTACTGAATTTAACCTAATTTTAATATTTCCTAGAGCCCTTCAAAATCCCATTTTTTAAAATATTAACCTGGTATTGTCATATTACAAACAATGAGGATTTTAATTTTAATGATAAATTCCTGATATTAGGTAGTAAATGGTCTACAGTAAGGAGATTTTGTAGATACGTAGGTATCATATGTTTTTATGTCTTGCTTTTGAGCTTCTCAATTAGGATTCTGAGTAAACAGGCATCTTTCTGTATTTGCAATCCATGTTTGAGAAGACTTAACATTCTAAAGAAGAAAATATCTTTTGTTTGGAAAAGTAAAATTAGTCTTTTAAATATTTAGGCTTTATCGTTTTTTACTAAATATAAAATGTAGGTAAAAGAAAAGCTCATCTTTTCTGTAATACTTTCCACCTGTAACTCAGGGTTCTGTCACATGTCACATATCAATCTCAGTTACATATCCATACATTTATCAACCAAAATGAACAATTTCCAATATCTTTCCTTTTTTTTTTATACTAAAGTCATTCTTAAAATGTGAAACACATTAGCCTCAGTGTTTGTCTTCTAAGTCCTTGTTTGATACCAGGATACCTGGGATTGGGCGATTTTATAAAGAAAACAGGTTTATTTAGATCATAGTTCTGCAGGTTGGGAAGTTCAAGGGGCAGGGGGATAGCACTGTGCGGCCTCTAGGGAGGGCTTTTGTGCTGGTCCTAACACTGCAGAAGCGGCAAGGAGCATGTAGGCAAAGGCCAACCCCACTTCCAGTACTGTGTAAATTTGCATACTTATGATTTATTGTCTATTTTCCCTTGTTAGAATGTCAACATTGCAAAGGTGAGGTTTGGGTGTCTTTTCTTCACTGACCTATCTTTAAACAACCAGAAACTAATTCCTTCCCAGAACTAACACAATCTTGTAAGAGCAAGGAAAAGTCACTCCCGTGAGACTGACAGAAAGTCATTCATGAGAGAACCTCCCACTAAGCCTCACCTCCCAGCACCAGCACACTGGGAAACAAATTTCAGTAGGAGATTTGGTGGGGGACAAGCCATGTCTAAACGGTAGCAAACCTGCAGCTCAAGAATCACACTCCACTCCACTTCACTCCATCAATTAAGCATGACCTAATTCTCAGTACTTTGGTTGCTTATCAAGACTCCTTTCAATACAGTAAGTTTATATCTTGATTTTAAACATTCTCACATTTATCTTAATTATATGCTTGCTCATCTGTCCCCTCTGCTGTGTCAGGTGCTTGCAGAGCAGAGGGCCAAGATTTATGCCCCCATAGCCTCTGGCCCCCATAGCCTTATTGGCTCCTGGTACATGGAAGATGTGTCATAGGCGTTGAATGAATGAATACATCACGCATGAGCAAATGCTTCTGTTCACTTTCAACCACAAAATTCTATATCTGAACTCTTCTCATGATACATTAAAATAATAATAACCAAATAACTTCTCCCCTGTTTGTCACTTGAAGCAGAATCCATGACTTCTGGGGCCACCTGTGGCATTCCTCCCCAAGTTCCCTTGCTGAATTTCATTGTTGGAAGTGATAATTCTATAAAATAATATGCCTAACTTTTCAGTAGTATAAAATGTGCACACAAATAGGTTACATCCCTTTCTGGCTGCTTTGGTACAGATTTTTTTCCCCCAAAATATTCTAGGCAGTAAATGAAAGTGACACCATTGCTACCTGGTGCTGTAAAGGACAGCCTTTAGCCGGACACATGGGTCTTTACAGATGGCACCTTGGGGCCACGCCTCCTGCTTTGATGGCATATCACCGGGGTTTGCCTATTTAGGTCATGAGAAAATGCAGCTATATAAGAATCTGCATGGGGCACAAGGCCAGCAAAAGAAAATCCCACGGTTCTAGGATTTCTCCATTGTTTTGAGGGAACCAGGGAATTCTCCAGCATTCATAGTTAAGGGTCACTTTAGCAATTGGAAACAATGATCAAGCAGCAAATTGTTGGCAGGGGAAATCCAGACAGAAGGTAGCTTAAATTGATGGCTTCCATGGAGGCCAAGGGGATTTGAAACGGAATTTGCCTGGGATTTTGCTTGGGCAAATCACCTTTATGAAAGAACTGTGATGCCAACACAATGCCCAAATTTCAGAGCAGATTCAGAAAGCTGGAATCAAGAGTCCCTAAATAAATGAAAGTTACTCTAGAGGGCTGAAGTGACCACTTTTTGAAAAAAGGCTTCTTCCATTTATTATCCCAATTTGCTCTATAAGCATCGTGATTCTCCAACTATCCAAGGAATTTGTTACTTGGTATTATCAGGAGTTAAGCAGATACAAAGAATCTTAGATATGATTTACAGGATTTTAAACTTTGGCTGTAATTGTATATGACCTCTTTTGTTAATATTCATTTGGCATGGACAACAACTTAACTCAATTTAAAAATGGATGAGTCCAGCTGGATATATATCTTTGCCCTGAAAAAATGAAGATGATAGTAGAGACAATTGTCACCATCCTCACTATGGACTCTGCCAGCTAGATCTCACCTGCTTCCTCTGCCTCCAGCCTCCAGCTTACAGCCACTGCAGCCTGTGTAAGCTTAAGCACCTCAGTGATTCTCCACTATCTGTAGGCTGAAATCAAGCATCTGTGGCAAGTGGAATTAGACCCTTGATTACCTTGCTGGCCGTAGATCTCACTACTGCAGTCATTCTTGCTGCTTTCTCTGGCACTGGTGCTACCGAGTGGCTTCCCGTTCTACACTGCCTCCCACCAGTTGGGTCCCTCTGCCTTGGTCACATCTGTTTCTGCACTGGCTGCCCCTGGCTCCTTGGACCCCACCTCTGACTGGATGCTGCTCCTTTATCCCTCAGCAAGGTTGCTTCCCTGAGTGCCAGCAGCCCTGTGCCAACCTCATGTCTCTCTGTAGGTGATTTCCCATGGCAGGCCCCACATCTGCCCCTGCTCAGCCCTAGAGCACCTACTAGTGCAGTCTCAGGGAGATGGCTGATTCCCAGTTCCTAGTTTATTGCAGAGGCACAGTGCATAAATGATAAATAAGACCCAGGAATGCCCCCTAATCCCTAAAAAAAGAAAACAATTTTGGTGAAAAAGAAAAAACGAACCTGACTTTGTACCACCAAGGCATGAGCTTGAACCAGCTGTTACCTATAGCTCTCTTGGAAAACTTCCCTTCCAGCAGACTGTTTGTGTATCTATAGAATAAGGGTAATGATATTTTTATAAGGTAGCTGTGATTTCTAAAGTCTTGGTATCATATGAGGCAGCAGAACATAACCGGTAGGAATAAAATTATTCATCATTCCTTGGCTATCCTGGAATGTTCATCTGGCAGGCAGCTGTGCAGAGCCATTCATCTGTGTCCTCGGGGCCACATCACACCTTTCCTCATTGTCTGTGATGAGCTGCAGATTTCCTTCACTATCACCCCTAAACCTCCCTACGTGCACTGCCACTGGTGAGGTGGAGAGGACAGTGGTGTGCATATGTGTATGCAAACCCCTAACCTGGCTGGACACTTCCAGGTACATTGGCTAGGAGAAGAGTATTCACATCTATCCATGTGCTATGCTATGGTATTCAATGAATCAAAAATGTTTTGTGCCGATGGCCCAGGAAACAATGAATTGCAGAAAAGAGCAGGGTAGAAGGTATAGACGGTTTCAATGCCCAGGGAGTTGTGTCCATGCCTCTCCCCAGCCTTTCCTCAACAGCTGTTGCTAAAGGAGTATAAGGCATTTCTAATAAACTTAGTATCGCTTTCAAAATACCATGTAGGTTTTCACTTTATTTTATTTAGAAAAGAATCCTTTAGAATCTGAAAGTGCTATTGCCCTTTATTTATAGGGATCAATAGTTATAACAACAATGAAGGGAACACTAACTGAGAGCTTATTATGTGACAGGCTCTGTGATGAGCATTTCACGTGTGCCACCTACTTTATATTTTTATTTCCTAATGATGTTTGAGAAGACTTCAACATTAGGTGCTATAATATATCCAGGGGCTAATAGGTACCTGGATGCTATAATAAAATGTTGTAAGGTGAGTGGCTTATGGGCAATAGGAATTTATTTCTCACTGTTCTGGGCGCCAGGAAGTCCAAGATCAAGATTTTGGCAGATTTGCTATCTGGCAAGGGCTCACTTTCTGGTTCATAGATGGTGTCTTCACATAGTAGAAGGAGTGAGGCAGCTCTTTGGGGCTTCTTCTATAAGGACTCTAACCCATGAGTGGGTCCATGAGGACTCTAACCCCATTCATGAGGCTTCCTCCCTTAAGACCTAATCACTCCACAAAGGCTCCACCTTCAACTGCCATCACCTTGGAGTGAGGATCTTAATATATGAATTCTGAGGGACACAAACTTTCAGAAGATAGCAGAGAGGAAACTAATCCTTTAATCCTAGTGTTTAAGAGAGAAGAGATTTTTTGTTTCAGTTTTTCAGGGAGGAAAAATAAAGGGGAAACAGTCACATCTTCTTTTTGACCCTTCTCCATTCCTCCCTAGTTGCGTGTGACAGAATTATGTGAATATCGAGTTTTAGGAGAAGAAGCTGGTGCATGGTGGGGCTGGGTTGGATCCACCTGTCTACTGCTTACAGCATTTGGCCTATTCTTGACTTTTGGCAAAGTTGTAGGAGCAGGCTTTGCCCTTAGGGTACCCTGACCTAACAATGATCAAGTTGGGGAGAGGGGTGCACATCTAAATCAAATTCTCTTACCAATAAAGAAGTAACACAGCTAATATTTTCATTTGAATTTCTGTGTCCTGTGTCTTATTTCTTAATAGGTACAAACCAGAAGAGGAAAGGTAGCATTCTTACTGGCCACCTTAAATTCCCACACCAAAATTATAGCTGGAAAACCAAGCATTACATATAATCAACTTTGCATAAGCAGCACCTTCAGTAAGCCCATGAGGGGACGCACAGAGCTCTCGCTCACAGAGGAAACAATCAGTTTGGAGCAGCCTCAAGGAAATGGGGTTTATGAAGATTTGGTCCTCAGAATATTCTTTCTTTAATAATAAAGGAAAAAAGATGCATTTGAGGAATGTGGACACTGCTAAACTCTGCCCATGAGTTTAAATGTGCTTTGAGTTCACGGTATACACCATGCACCCACAATCACAACTTCTAAAACATGCATCCTTCCTTTTGGGAGAGCCATGCGATTTTCATTAACAAAATTCTAAACTTTTCTCTGTTATTTCCCTTGAGGAAGGGAAGAAAAATAAGTGTAAAAATACCAGATTATTATTTATTTTTACCAGAGAAGTTCTAATACATGCTGGTTGGTGACACGATTTTGAGATTCGTCTCTTCTAAATCCAGGGACTTATAAGCAGAGAAGTGGCTTTGGAGAGACCAAGGGGGAAAAGCAAGGGGACACAGTCTGCTCTGAGAGAGAGAGGAGACAGGCTGGCGGGCAGAGGAAACCAGGAATCTGCGCTGTGGCCCAGGCAGAGGAAAATGGGAATTTCCTTCAGGGCAATGACTCCTATCAATAGCCAAGCAGCACCTTCAACTTTCATGAGGCAGGGCAGAGAGAAGGCCTCTCCCAACCCCTATTCTTAGTTAATCCCAGAGCACCATCTCCTTCTGGATGACAATAACTTCTTTTACCACCTTGGAATATGATTTGAAAAATGTTTATAAAATAAAAATATTCATGTCACCTACCTATTTAAATGAAGTTGAAGAATGTAAATATTGTCAAAAAGAATTTTTTTTTTCTTGATAATACGCCTATGGGTAACCTTAGCTATGTCCTTGGGATACAGATGTTTGATTTGTCTGAGTGACACACAGAAGAACCTTAGCTATGCATGTGGGAGGCTAGACATGAATTTAAATCTCATCTTCCTCCATGCCTGCAAAGCACACACACTTTCTCAAAACTTCACAATAATTTTGATGGAGAGAGACGTTTTTTTATTTGTACTGAGAGTGATTTTTAGAACTTACACATGCAAAGCCATTTTGCAGGTTTATCTTTATAACTACACTTAGGAGGCAATGGTGCAGTGACATTCCCAAATCTGGGTGCCCTTCATTCTCTTCCCTGACCTACCACTGAGTTTCTCTAGAATAAGATCACAGGAATCCAAGATGGAGTGAGTCAACTAGACTTTTGCTTCCCAGCAATAAAACATTGCACAGAATTTCCCCCTTTTCTTTGAGACTAGAAGAGGATGGTCAGATTAGGTTTGCGATCACGAGAAAACTTCCTTGGGAAGTAAACTTTTCTACCGTGATAGGAAAGGTACCACTCAGAAGAGTCAAAGAGATAGCCCTTTCACCCTCAAGTCAATAGGAAATTCAAGTCCATTGACATTGTCATTGGTAGAAGGGGTTCCCAGATGATTGACATAAATTGATATCTTGGAAGAACTTTGAAGAAATGTCATTTCCAAAATTAAATAGCTCTAATCTCTGTGGCCAGGGGATGGGTGTTATGGGGACGACCACACACAGCAGGGAGCTGGCTTGGCATTTAGTTCAGTTACAGCAGTGCCCTGAACACACATGTCTGAAAAGGAAGAAGAGAAAGAAAAATAATGGGGAAAAGGGATTCCATTGCTTAGAAAAGCAAAACCTTATGACACACAAGCCAGACAGAAGCAGGAAAAGTCTTTTTAAAAAATCCTTGCCTTGTTTTGTATCATATTTTTATCTTTCAAGAAGGAGAAGAGAAAATTTCCTGATGAATTATCTGATGTGATGAGAGCATGAAACAGGAGGCTTCTCCTCCATCTCTGTGACAGATTAGTGCCTACCTGGCCTTGCAGCACCCCCGGGAAGGAGAGAGGACCAGGATGCGAAAGTTAACTTGCTAATGAATAACATCTCAGCATTCAACCTGCCAACTTTTTATCCTGTTTTACAAGGTATTAAGAAGCAGCACAGCAAGGGCTGCTTTCAGAGACAGATGTGCCAACCGAGAGTCAGTGTTCTCCACACTTAGACGTGAACTTTGTTCTTTCTTTGCGCGCTAATTGCTTTGTGTCAACAGAAGCAATTTCTGTTAGAAAAAAAATACAATGGTATTTCAGACTAACATAATACTTTATATCCAGGTGTCTTTGAAGAGTGAGAAGTGCTATAACAAACTGCTAATGTTTAAACGCATGGAAGGAAGCTTTTAGAAAATGAGATGTGTACTTAAATTATCTTGATATAAATGTCGATTATTAAAAGAAAGAAAATGTTCCATAAAAACTTGTATTGAGGGTGCTGCAGTTTGATCAGGGTTTTTGTTTCATTTTAGAACTTTGAAGTTGCTTTGTGAAGATTCAGGCAAGTCAAAGGTTCAAATTGTATATGGGAATGATTTTTCCCTGTAGCTGGCATTATGTATTTATTATTAGAGAAAGAAGTATCAGCCAGGCAGCAAATTGCAATGTTCTAATCTCAACATCTCTCTATCTTGCCTAGGCTGACTCTTCAAAACTGTGGGGTAAATTTTCCAGTAATCTGTGGTGCTCTAGTGAATTACCCCCGAAAAATGGGCCTTAAAATTGATCATTTTTATGGTGCCTGTAGATTCTATGGATCAGGGATGTGCAATAAAGAAATCTCTGTTCCATGATGTCTGAGGCCTCAGGTGGGAGCACTTGAAACTATTTTTTGGAAGGTGTATGTATGTGTGTACATCATAATTCCTTATAATTTTTCTAAAAGGAGATTTCATGTTCTATGTAATGGAGAAAGGAGGGTAAAATATACTTTGACCCTTTAGTTTTCGACTTTAAAAGTGTGGCTATTGAAAGATCATAAAACTTAAGAGCTGCAACTGATGATGGGGGATTTGTCATTTTTTTCTGAGACTGTAGAATGGAATCGTCAAGGATTAAAATGAACATTGGGAATCTACACAGGGAGAAGTGTACAAGTTGTGTATTGAGAATTCACACAGACACAGAATGAGGCAGAGTTCCCAGCTAGAAGCCCAGAGCTGGAATGGTCCATGGGGGAGAAACTGCAGTTTTCTGTATTAGCACCCAGGCCTCTCCCTGGATACTGAGAACGCTGTTGAGGGCATTGTTTTATTTATTTATTTATTTATTTATTTATTTATTTATTTATTTATTTATTTCTGAAAAGAGTGCAGGCTGTATAATTCCACCTATAGGACATTCTGGAAAAGGCAAAACTAGAGAGACAGGGAAATGATGAGTGGTTGCCAGGGGGTTGTGGGGAGGGAGCGAGGGCAAGGTGGAGCACAGAGAGATTTTAGGGCAGTGAAACTTCTCTACGTGATACAGTAACAGTGGATGCTTGTCACTGCACATTTATCCAAACCCGCAGAATGTGCAAGACCAAGAGCAAATTCTAATGTCAACTCTGGACTTTGGGTGATAATAAGGCATCGATGCGAGTTCATCAATTCTATCTCATGTCCCACTCTGGTGGGGGACGTGACAGTGGAGTAGGCTGTGCAGGTGTGGGAGCAGCAGGTATATGGAAACCTCTGCATCTTCTGTTCAATTTTGTTGTGAACCCACAACTGCTTAAAAAACAGAATCTATTTTTAAAGAGCTTATCAGGTGAATTTGCTTTCATGTATAATTTGGAAAACGAAAGTGTGATATTCAAGACAAGAGCATTATTGGAAGCAACATGCTATCCAAACCAGGGCCCAGTTAGTGAAAATATTCCAGCAAGTGTATCCTCATTGAGAAGAGTCTGAAGATTCATCAGAGAAAAGGCAATTAATGCCTCCCTTCAGGTGCACTGTTGGAGAGGAGGACGTAATAAAATGCCAGCAAATAGATCCGCCTGCCAAGAAAAACTGGACGATAGCAGTTTATGTTAAGAGGTGCGCACGCTTAAACCAAGCTGGGCAATTATTCCGTGTGACTCGAACTGGACAGGCTCCATTTGGAGCCTTGGTTTGGGCATCCCGCCTTTCACAGACAGAACAAATTAGAGGCAGTTCTGAAGGGAGCATCAGAGATGATAAAAGGTTTAGCAAATGTGACCCATGAGAAAAGGTTAAGAGAACTGGACACATTCAATCTACAGAAAAGAAGACCTGAGGGAGACATAATAACTATTTTACTTCCACATAAAGGGATATTATAAAGAGGATGGGGACCAATTATTCTCATTAGTCAATGGGGACAAAACAAGACGTAATAGGCTTACACTGCAGTAGGGCAGATTTAGGTTAAATATCAGGATGAGCTTTAACACTATCAGAAGTTGGAGAAGAAGAGGGAGGGCTTGTGGTAGGCCCATTGTCCCTAGAGGTGGCGGAAGTTGAATTTAATGTGTTATTCATCGGGATGGGCTTGGGATTTTTAACTCAAGTCCTCTCTGATATAGGTAGCTTGATGTATCATTTAATTCTCTAATTCTTCTTAAATAATTGATTTTAGGATCTATGTACATGGGACCAAATATATATCTATACGTCTAAAGGTTTCCTTCGACATCTTTACATTATAATGTCGAGAGAAGGAGCACTGCTCTTAAATACGCGTCAAAACACATTTATTACATCTGTTATTAGAGAGTGCACAGTGTACTATTTCATAATTCGTGAAATGTACAACTTCCATCAACCTTTGAAATGTTTTACAGAAACATAACACTCAATAGTGTCTAAACAAGTATGTGACAAGAACATTGAAACATGCTTCCTATAAGGAATAAAATCATATTAGCGGTAGAGTCTCTCTGTCTCTCTCTCTCCCCCTCTCTCCCACTCTCCCGCCTTCTCCCCCTGTCTCATTTCCTGGTTTCAATCAGGCTTTAGAAAACCCTTGGCACCTGGAACCAAGGAATGTACAACCCCAAACACTCACCCCCTACTGTGGCTTATTGGAATTTTATCTGCCTAAAGATTGGCCAAGTTTACCTCATTATTTCTCCACTCTCTCATTGGTCACAAAGTGTGTAGCCCTTGATACATCTTTTCATGGAGCCATTAAGTGAAACAGCCAGTAATGAGTGTCTTCATAATGACTCATTTAGTTCCTTCCACTGGAAGCGATGCATATTACTTCTGCAACACTTCACCTGCTCCATTCAAGAAACCAGCAGCCCCCGTTAGTTCCCATTACAAACTTAACTTCTCTTGAAATCTCTGGCGCTTTAAAATGTTGTTTTAGCTTCCCAGGATCTTGATTTTTGATATATCCTATAGCTTGGGAATTTTTTTTTTTCATGTGGAAGCAGTGAAACGATTTTAGGGATCCCTATGGTATTCATATATTTATATTTATCCCTAAATCTTTCGATTGCTAATTGTTCATTAAAATAAACTGGAGTCATTCATAAGAAATAAGTCTTTTAATGCTGTACTATGTCAATCTTACCAGGATGTCTTTGGGAAAATAGCATATTTCAAAAGAATTCTGGATTTTCAAGTTGTTTAAAATCAGATTTTATTCCTAAGTATCGATAATATACATTTTGTATTGCATTTCATAGAGTAAAATAGAGTCTGAGTTACCACCCAGGCTCTGTCAACGACCAAGGTCATCTCACCACCACTAAGCCAGAAGTTTATCGTGAAGGAAGAATTTGCATATGAACGGGAACTAGGAAGTACCCTTTAAACAATGTGATGTTTTATTTGCTAGCTTTGTATATTTTTTCAGTATACATTGATGAATAATAGGCCCTTAAGAGTAAATTGCCATCAGGTTTTATTAGTCTATGCACTATGCTAAAGATTAATAACTCAGCATTTTAACTGTATTTGGCTAGAAATTCTGAGACCCCGTGTCAGGAGATATTTGAACACTTTGAAAGAACATTTCTTTTTTCTTTTCTTTCTTTCTTTTTTTTTGTTGCAGTTTGGCCGGGGCTGGGCTCAAACCTGCCACCCTTGGCATATGGGGCCAGTGCCCCACCCACTGAGCCACAGGTGCCGCCCTGAAAGAACATTTCATTAGGTAGTCTTACAGAAGTTACTTTTGGCATTAAAAGTTAAACAAAGTGTTCCTAAATTTCTGATGTATAAATCTAGGCAATTCCAAATCCCTTGTAGCTTCTGAGAATTATTACCACATCCAACCCTTGTTGCTGATGCCAACTGCGTCTACTAAGTGGCAACTCTGACCATTCGAATTTTTTTCTGAAAAGCTCCTTATTGTCTACAGAGAAAAACTCAAATTTATGCAGAATCTTACTTGTCAATCTTTCTTTGATTTGGGAACATTAACTCCTTTTTTTTCTTTTGATTAAACACATGATAAAAATTTATCATATAGCATTTAGAAAATACTCAAAGCATAGAGATTAAAGTAAAAGCCAATCATAATCTCATACTTAAACACCCTTAAGTTCACCTGATGTGCTTGCATTTCCCAGGCCCCCGGAGCTTTTCCTGAACAGCTTCTGCCTGAAATGCTTTCTTCTCAATCAGACACCTCGAGATGCACTTTAAAACCTTTCAGATTCAGGAACATCTTGATAATGTTTTCTATGACCCCTGACCCAGGGATACAAGTTCTCATTGTATTATAGTTGTTTTGAATACTTGTTACTCTTCCCCAGAGGATGATGAGCTGGTTTCAAGGTAAGGACTGTCTTGGGCATTTTTATGTCCTTGGCACATAGCAAAGTGCCTACATGGAGTGGGTTCAATACATTTTTGATAAATAAGTAAATAAATGATTTTCTCTAGTCTCTGTAGAGTCCAGTTAACTCCCAGCCACCCCCTTTCCTTCATCACCTCACTCCAAGTAGGGAAAACTACCTATTACGTAAGTCTGGGTGAGAAAGAGCAACATGTGAGGGCCAACTACCTTCCCTCTGGCTGGCTGAATCTCTTGGCCTTGTAATTGAAGTTGGGTTTTCCTGACATAAAGTTTGAGTTTATAGTACTAATCTAGTTATGGCATTATCTGTTTAAAAGCAAATTATGGCTATTTGTTAAAACACTCTGTCACTGATATATATTAAAACACAGATGGTATTTAATGAAACATCCTATGTGTTTTAATTTTTAACTAAGCCACTAATTCTGTTTTTTTTTTCACTAAGTTTTGTTAGGTTATCTGTGATAAACACCAAAGGGATGTAGTTGCATGGACTCCCTAGACAGCTATGCATAGCCAATACTTGTTCCTTTATCAGTGATAAATTCTCACACTAAACTTTTTATGTTGGTTTTTCTCATTGGTGATGTTACCCTCGTGTTCCACTCATAAGATCGAGTCCCTACATCCAAAGAATTATTGCTGATGAATGATTGGAAATAGGAAATTTTGGTGGCACCATAGGTCTGCAATAGAGTAACTGGATATTAGAATGGAACACTTATATGAGAAATAGTATTGTGATGCTCTATGAACCACAATAGGCAGCAAAAAAAGGAGGGCTCATCTAGTAATCCGCACAAACACCTTTTTGCAGGACATCAGTGCTTTTAACTTTGTCTTAAAATACTCTTATGAGCTAAGCTTAGAATAAACAAAAAGTCTCAGGTCATATGGAATCATTTGTGTGGCTTTCCAAGAATGAGTTTCTTGTTGAGTTTTAATACATATAATCCATTCGTATCCTCCACATGTGTGAACATGTAATTTGTTTTCATTACGGAACCTCATTTAGGAAAGAATTTCTATAGAAGAATTGCGCATATAAGAATGTGTGGCTTGGCATAGAGAGCACAGTGCTAAGACGGAACAAAGAGATCCAGGCTCTTGTGTTGTTTCTGGGCCACCAGCTATGCCATTTTCTACAAATGGTGACTCTTTCTCCAGTCCTATTTGAACAATACCGCCCCTGAGGTATCTTCCATCTTGATAATTGATTGATTCTATTTTCCGTAAGACTTCTGTTGTCTTCCCTAAGCTGGTGATTTTTAACTTTGATTGAGATAATATCACATCTTTCTGAACATTGGTTTCTCGTCCTGAGTAGTAACATGACCATCTTCATCACTGCCTACAACTGTGATTTAAACATTTTGGACCTCTGGGCAGCCTTTGGGTCAGTAGTATCCATTTGGTCTGTTGACCTGAATGGCTGCTGTGACCCCAGAGAGTTTGGAAAGCACAAGCTTGTGAAAAGGAACAAGAAACGTTCTCAAGGAACTTGGTACTGAGGCTGCCTCTGCCTGAGTGCACAGCACAGACTCTCAAGGCACTTGCTACTGAGGCTGCCTCTGTCTGAGTGCCCAGCACAGACTCTCAAGGCACTTGCTACTGAGGCTGCCTCTGTCTGAGTGCCCAGCACAGACTCTCAAGGCACTTGCTACTGAGGCTGCCTCTGCCTGAGTGCCCAGCACAGACTCTCAAGGCACTTGCTACTGAGGCTGCCTCTGCCTGAGTGCCCAGCACAGACTCTCAAGGCACTTGCTACTGAGGCTGCCTCTGCCTGAGTGCTCAGCACAGATTCTCAAGGCACTTGCTATTGAGGCTGCCTCTGCCTAAGTGCCCAGCACAGAGCTTGGCGTGGCCCCTGTCAGTTGGGAATGTGGCACCCAGAGATATTAAAGACAAGCCATCTGGAGTGTGAGATAGAGTTCTAGGTGCAGAATGGTGGGTACCTTCTATACAGATGTGCAGAGCCTCCTGTTATCCAGCTTTGAAAGACACAAAGGCTATTGTGTACGTAGGGCTTATTTTCCTCTAAGAGAAAAACTTAGTAAGCATTTTTGACACATGGACTAAGTATGTCTGTGTAGCAGCTGGAATGACACAATGGACCCTAATAGCTTTTTCAGGTTTTTTCATACTATTTGCACACTGCCACCCGCTTTTGTCCCCCAGAAGATTTGCTTACAAGCTACTACCCTGGGTAATGTTTGGATTTGGATGTTCATGAAATAAAATGGAAGAGCCAGGCAACTTCTAAGACCCATCCTGCAAAGGGGATACTTTGTACTTCACACATCTTTATTCCTCTGAATGTCCAAAACCTATGTACGTGGGAGATTGATTGCTTTTCAATTTGGATGATGAAACAACGTATGGTGCAAAGATAGCAGATCTCTAAAGTCTGTCTCTGTCCATCCATTTCTGTGCACTGCTGGGAGCACACCCCTTTGAGAGCTGCAAAAGTAGGGCCTTGTAGCAAGAGCAGCCACATGGCTGTGATTATATATGAATTAACACATCAACATTATGGAGCTCTGAGACAAACATTTCCCCAATGTATATTTGTGGCTTGTAAGTTTGTAAATGAAAGAGAGGCAACGATGACACACACCTTCTTTCATTTCTCCTTGCATATTTGTTGGTTTATTTGCCAGGTTTTGGATATAGGGATGTGAAAGACAGGTAGGAATGTGTGTATAGATGTTTATCATTTATAAATAGAGTGTAAATTGAACATGCCATTTCTCCATCAGCCGTGATATAAATGCTTGATGTTAGAATGCCTTGCTCTGCAAGTGATTGTCCCTGTGGCTTTGTTTATACCATCTTTTTGCTTTTAGTACTGGTAGGGGGACTCAGGGGTGGGGGTGGGGGGCTGCGATATGAAATGCCTAGTGTGAAATTAGAGAAATACAGTGTTTTGATGGCAACTTTCTTTCTTTCCAGCAAATTCTAGTAACAAGCCACAGGAACATAACTTTAAATAGATCCATAACAAAGAGTTTAAAAAAAAATTAGCTCTTTTTGTTCTTCTGCGGCAAAATAACAACGTCAGCCTGTATTTCAAGATGCATATTTGCTGTCAATCCCTCGGACTTAAAAGTGAAGTTGAAATCAATCTCAGATGGATTATCTGTGTGATATAAACATGTGGGCATGGAATGTATAGAGACCACATATGGCAGGCCCATCTGATATAAACAAGCAGGGCTGAGAAAGAGACATACACGCCGTGATTGATTTGTTAACTGTCTCTGTAACTGGAGCTGAAAGCCCATTTCCAAGCCTGACCTGCGATAAGCAAATGCTCATAAGTACACAATAAACCGAGATAACACAAGAATAACATCAATTAAAACAATTATGACAACTTCTAGTCATCATGAGGTATTGTTTCAGTTCCATCTTAAGACAGGAAAAGCTTCCAATTGTTCTTAAATCGACTGGTAACTGATTCCACATTTGTGAAGCTTTGACACAAAAGGGTTTTTGTCCCTCGTTGGTATTCATCTGAGGACATGTGAGTTCTGAAGGCGGAGGAGGGAAGTTCTGTGTGGCCCTCTGTTGGACTGACTGGTGCAGGTTGAAGTGGTGCCTGCTGAGAAGACTCTCCTTTTATTTTATTATTGAAAATACAAATTGTGTGTTTTCTTACCAAGCTGAAAGGGTAAAAGTCTAAGTAGTAACATTTTTGATGATTGCCTTGAAGTCTCCCAGCTAAAGAATGTAAAATGCACATTTTATACGGTAGTAAATCAATTTGCATTATTGGGTGGTATATTCAAATTGAACAGAAGACACAGTAACACAGCTAAATGTACTAAGGCAAAATATTATGAGAAACTCTCATGCTCCCCTGACACAAAATTGTTTTGTTCATGTGCATGGATGCACATTTAGCCTAGAGAAGCAAGTTTTATATCCACATAGCTGGGGCTTTAGAAATCAGGGTTTCAGGATTTCAGGTATTGGACCTGACTTAGCCCCTTCTCCACTGGTCTCTTAAGAGGTGGGTTAAAACACCTGCTCAGTGGAGCCTCCTTCCTGCCCCAGCAGAGTGGGCTGCTTTCCCTTCTTCCCCTGGGCCACAGCACAGACACTTGCTCTGGCTCCCCTCACTCATCAGTGCTGATTTGAGGGGATTTGAGGGGCAGTTTACGGATCCCTGTCTCTCATCGAGCTGTGGACATGGGAGGAGGAAAGCATCTGATGCTCCTATCTGGCCAGTTCATCTCAGCGTCAGGATGACGTCCACATAGAATTTTCTCAACAAGCGGAGAACGAACAGCTTAAGCCATTGTGGAACCTGCAAATCTTTGCTTAGACTTAGAATTTCAGACATCCCCCCAGATAGGAACAGATTGTTACTGCAGCAAAATAAGGAATGTTGACACTCGGCTGTTATAACTATTTATTAGAGAACAGGCCCAAATAACCCAGATTTGTAATCTGCATATCATCTCTGATTGGGCTCATCCAGTGAAAAGTTGACCTCTGTGCGACCGTGTCTGACCACTCTGACCAGTTACATTCTCCTCTCCTCTGAGCCCACTGGCTCTGTGACTGGATCCACCACAGATCTAGTGTCCTTGGGCCCTGTCCGCATGTGGCTGTCTGCTTTTAAATTTCTCCCAGGAAAAGAAGATATACTTATGGATTTTTTACTCAAATCAGAATTGCTTGCCTTGAATTCTCCATTTACTTTATTTAGAAAGCCTGACTGAATGTCAATGACAATGCAGTCTTGGGTGTAAATCCTCTTACTTCTAGCTTTATTCCATTTGTGCAATAAAGAGAATTGGTATTTCAGTGGAGCTTCCATCTGAGAGATGATAAATAACTTCCTTTGAAACCCATAGGCACATGAACACGTGCACACAGAGGGCTCTTCTGACTCCTGACTCAGCATCGTCTGCCCTTGGTTGCAGCTGTACCCATCCCTGATGTAGAGTGGCCACTGTGGTGAGCTGCAATGGAAGCTGCAGTGTCCCATCGTCTCTGTTTTTGCAGGTTTCTTTTCTCAAGGCCATCACAGTAAGAAAAAAGGAAGCCTCGGGGGTCTCTTTACATCTCTACATCTTCTCTGTCAAGCAAGGGGCTGGACCAGGCCAGATTTGTATAAATTCCCTCCTGACTCCAGCAGTCCATGTCCACTGAATATATCCATGTGAGGGCCAAACACCTGAACATCTAATCAGGGGAGCAGAAGTCTCCTATTGGGGTGACACATTTCCTCCCTGGAGGGAAAAAAATGGCTTCCAGGCAGTAGGGTCCTGAGGTCCCTGACCAAAGGCGGCATCTACCCAGAGTTTATCCACTCTCACCAAACAACCCGACCAACTTTAAATGCTACTCGGCCACATGGATAAGTCAAATGTGAGGCCCCTGCCCCTGCCTCAGTTCTATGAGTGGGGGAAATAGATTTTGTCTGGAATTCTGGAAAAATATGAAATTAATCTCTATGGAAGGATTCACTGGGAAAAAAATCTCTGATCATATGCAAAGTGGGTGTGATGTTGGGTTTGGGGAAATATGGATGATTGCATAGAGAGGGAGATTAAATATCAGGCAGAGAGTGCAGGAGATGAAGGTGGGAACACACAGAGTGGAGCTGGAGGACATCATTCACTAAGCAAAGGAAACACATTCTCTCCT
This sequence comes from Nycticebus coucang, assembly GCF_027406575.1. NCBI lineage: Eukaryota > Metazoa > Chordata > Mammalia > Primates > Lorisidae > Nycticebus > Nycticebus coucang. The sequence goes on along the minus strand of NC_069783.1, from coordinate 98,948,399 downwards.
GGAGAGTGGGGGGCCATGGGAGCCTGGTAAGAAGGACCGGGGGGCACACTCATGCTCCCCAGCTCTTGGCAACCCGAGGGATAGCCAGGCACAGACATGCACTGCTGTCTACCTAAACAAGACCTGATGCTTCAAAGCACCAGCCCAGCCCTCCAAAGGGCTTTGCAACCAGCAGGGCTCGCCTGGGCAAAACATAAAAGGAAAATGGATACTAATTTTACCATTGTTCTGTGACATTGGACATAACTTGTGCTGAGAATACAGAAAGTCAAAGTCTGAATGTTTTTTTGGGCAAAGGCCCAAAAGGGAAATTATGTAATCATTTCTGCAAAAACTTTTACCCAAACAAGCCTCTTTGTTCAGAGCTCACGGAAGAGTCTCTGTTCCTCACAAACTAGTCCTTTATGATACCGGGATGCTTCTCTGATAGCCAGCAGCAGAACAGGACGCAGGGATGAAAACATCAGGGGCTGCTTGGGGGCTTGCCGCCAGAGCCCACATATTCCTCTCACCTGGGATAGAAGCACGAGCAGCTCAGGTTGGGGTTCTGAGAAGCAGATGTGCTGTGAAGGTTTGTGTGCAATCAGTGCAGGAAGGGAGGGCTACCAGGAGAAACCGAGGAAGGAATCAGGGGAGTAGGACAAGGAAGGGGAAAAATCTAGGCCAGGGAGTCATGATAGGCAAAGTGGCAGCTTCATTCTGACCGGTGGGAAAGGGGAAACTCTCAGACATAAGACCAACCTGACAGATGGACTGACTTGGGGGAGGGAGCCAGCATTCACACCTGGAGCCAATGGGTTTCCTCCCCTCCACCACCATGAGGGTATGAAAAGCAGGGACCACCAAGGAAGTAGTGGGGACACACCAATAACATGATAAAGGGCTCCAAGGGACTCTTAGCTGAGCAGAGACAGTGTTGCTGACCAACTTCCCACCAACCAAGGTTTGCTTTTAAGCTGGGGATACTGTTTGGAGTCAGATGTACAAGTTCTTTTCTTTACTATCTAGTTTTCTTACTAGATGTAGACACTTGAGCAAGGTATTTAAATTTTCTCACATTTAAGAGCTCAGAGTTTTTACTTTTATAAAATGGGAAAAATGAAATTGGAGTTGTGGATTCCACAATTGTAGGATTTAACAGCCACAAAGTATGTATAGTACTCAGCTCAGTGTGTGCACATGTAAATGGTTAATAAACATTAGAAATAATGAATATTGAATTTCTTATGCTTAAATAGTCACCATTGCCTAAGTGTTTAATCACAAAGCATGCAAGTAGAGGGGATACGTGAACCTACAAATAAAATTTGTCCTGATACTTGAGGGCAAACATACAATCTGGCTTTTTGAATTCAGATACTTCAGCTTCTTTTGATCTGAATTATTCAGGGAACCAATTCAACTTTCTGCCTAGGCCTGTTTTGCTTGGAAAACACAAATGCTACTAACATGATGGTTCTTTCATTATACAAAGCATAGTACTTCTCTGGGCCCAAGTTTCTCATCTATAAATAAGATAGTTTGACAAAATAACTTCCAAGTTTCCTTTCAAAATTTACTACGACTGTATTATTTTGTGCATGCCGTCCTAGAGTGAATTAATCATAGGAAAATAAACTCCAATTATACTGAAGGTTACAAACTTCTAACCTTTACAATTCAAGAACATTAGACTAAAATTAGACTTCAGTTAGAAGCATATCTGAAGGTAGGAACCTGAACCTTTTTGTTTAGGTGTTGTTTTGGTACGTGGTTATTTTGAAACAGTGTAAGGGTTTGAAAACAGTGTAAGGCACAGGAAGAAGTGAAAGTTACTTGTAAAAATAACCCAAGAAGGGTGGTGCCTGTAGCTCAAAGGGGTAGGGCGCTGGCCCCATATGCTGGAGGTGATGGGTTCAAACCCAGCTCCAGCCAAAACCTGCAAAAAATAAATTAAAAATAAAAAAATTAAAAAAAAAGAACTCAAGAAATTATAATAATTTCCAAAGAAAATTTGTAGCCCAGAAGAAACATTGTCTGCTCCATTTAGACCTGCCTTAAGAAAATATCAGAAAGATAAAGCCCTTTTCAACAGAATTATTATGCTGACAGATACTTAAATACAGTAGTCTTTTTGAGATACAAGGCCTTTGTAAAATGTATAGATTCTACGTTAGAGAAGCTCTCTATGCTAAGGTATACCTATTCCCATTAACAGAACCTAAAAAGAAATACCAAATAGGGTAATAAGATTGTCATTCAAATTAACTTAGAGAAATTAGAGAGAATATATAAAATTGTGATGACTTAATATTATTTTTTTCTGACTAGGAGATTTAATTATTTCATGATACTTTATTTTGCCTTAAAAGATCCTTTCATGGGGCGGCGCCTGTGGCTCAAATGAGTAGGGCGCTGGCCCCATATGCCAGAGGTGGCGGGTTCAAACCCAGCCCCGGCCAAAAACTGCAAAAAAAAAACAAAAACAAAAAGATCCTTTCATGGAAAGGTCTGCAGTAAATAAGAATTTTGTCATGAATTAAATATTAGGTTTTAAAATATAAAGAAAAAAATCATATCTCTATTCAGATACTAAACCCATATTCTTAAGTTGTTTTAAATTCAACTTACATAATATCATAATATCATATTTTTACTGTACATTTTCTATATCTAAATATGCTTAGATACACACTATTTACCATTACTACTATATTCAGTACAGTCATGGGTGGTACAGGTTTGTAGCCTAGAAGCAGTAAGATATATCATGTAACCTAAATGTATAGTAGGCTATTCCATCTAGGTTTTTGTAAGTACACCCTGTGATGTTAGTGTCATGACAAAATCATCTGATGTTGTATTTCTCAAAATATGTCCCTGTCGTTCAGTGACCCATGACTGTACAAGTTTCAGAGTATTAGAAATTAAAAATTTTTTAGAAGCTCAAAATGTAATTTCTCATTTAAAAAATTCATAGTTTGCTTTCTTCCAAATTATTCTTCACACAAGGCCTCAAGGCTCAACCTTAGTTAGGTAAAGAGCCACCTTGAATAGAAACTTCAACCCCTCTTCCACAGAGGTCAACTGGTAGGAGCCATAGAGTCTAAAAACAGCAGGTAAGGAGGAGAGAAAAATCACTTTTGGAGATTAAGGTAGGACTATAGCAATTTTTCATGTTAGTGATTGTGCAGCAGGGCTGCATTTGAAGAAGACACTAAGAAAAAGCTCTCACTTTCCTTATATAGAGTACTGTGTTTGAACAAAACATAAGTAGAGGTTCTGGAAGAAACCTAATTGCCTCAGTTTGAAGGGGCAAGAACAGGTCATGAATAAGATGGGTAGGACCCACTTCTTCAGCTTTGAATGAACAGCATCTAAAAATCATTGGGCTGGGAGATCAGGCATGGCTGCATCAAGCAGCAGAGCAACAGACTCCTCAAGCATTCTTTAGTGCTTGTCAGAGACTAGAACAGGGCCCTAAGGCCAGAAAGTTATTTTAAAGGTATCTAATAGTATGGTAGGACCTATAACTTCAAAGATACTAGAAAAATCAATCAAAAAACCATAGTTCACATTACCAGAAGGGGAAAAAGAAAAGGAAAAATTAAATAAGAGGAAAATATCATAATAACAAAAAAGATCAGACTTATTTCTTATGATAATAGATGAAAACGAATGTTTCCTATTAATGTCAGACCAAGAATATTTGAAAGCAAAGACACAGATGATAAAGCGAAGAGGAACAGATTTTCTTTTAAAAATTGAAGATATAATCACCAAAGAAAGTAATGTTTACAAAAGTTTATGAATAGTATTACATAGCACCAAATTATACAAATAAATATTGCCCGAAACACAGGACAATTGATTAAAAATAAACAAAAGTGAGAAATTTTGACTTACTTTTATGATATTTTAACAGATTATAGCAAAAGTTAACGAGTATGTAGGTAAATCATGAAACTAATGTCCCGTAACAGATAAATAATTGTACTACATATTTTTTAAGTGCCTATGGACAATTTAAGTATTAGTTACAAAGCAAATATCAATGTAGTTTACAAAATAAATCCTCTTACATATTCTCTGACAGCAGCACAATAAATTAAAAGTGAAAAACAAAAATGTATACAAGTACTCATAAAATTTATCTTTTTTAATAATAAAAAGACACAAATAATCCATGTCAAAGGGGCAGTGAGAATGATGGTTATAGAACAGTTGATAAATAATTACAATAAAAACTCACATATATCCAAAGTCATGGGATGTTTTCACAGTTCTAATTTGACATAAATTTGTAGTATAAAATGCTATTGATATTAAACAAGAAAGAATGCAATAACACGATTTATTCATAGAAACGTTAGAAAAATAAGAGCAAACCAAACCATGAGTTAAAATAGAAAGATGCCACTGTAATAAAAGTCAATTTAATAAATACTCAGAGGGCATTTTTTTTAAATGCTATTTACAACCTTTAGCTAGTCTCATTAAGAAAAAAAATGAACAGACAAATATTCCCAGATTCAAAAGAAATTGAATTTTCGAAAAAAATACAATGTACCATTCTATGTCAACTGTTTCTAAAATTTTAATTAAATGATCAGTCCTCCTCACTGTTTTATAATTCACTAAATCCTTATATATTTTACATCTCATTCTGGAGTTTTAGCTCATAATGTTAATCAGCTTGGCTTTTCTAGGCCCAACTTCACAATATTTTATTAATTACAACTTTTTAAGATACTAAAATGATAGGTAGATTAAGTTCTTTCTCATCACTTGGCTATTTCTAGATATTCTTATACATTTCTTACTGTGGGATAATTTTGTCCAGTTTCAAATTGCATTATTTGATTTTAGAAGTTTTAAATTATTTGTGAATAGTATTTTAATTAAAATCAGTGTATGCCCACTGCCTTTTGGGATCTTCTTTTAAGTCAATAACGTTTTCAGGGTTTTTAAAAATAAACATTTATAAATTTAGTCTTTGAAATTTTAGTTTTCCTACTTTGAAACCTCTTCTAAATTTTTGGCTGTAGAAAGTATTTCTTTCCATATATTTAATTTATAGCTAGTTAAAAACCAAAGTATTTTATAAATTCATGAAGTTTTAATTTCTTTCCTTGTTTTTTTAGGGAATAAATCCAATTATCTGACTAAAAGAAGAAAGATAAATTTGTCTCTTCCATTCTGGATATGATATATTTTATTCATTTTGTTGTCAGAGAAAGGTAAATATTAATGATGATACAAAGCATTATTGTGTTGCTAGTATTTTAAGGGAATGCTTTTTATGTTTTGCTGTGATATCCAATTTTAATTACTTTATAATAGTTTTTGTTATATTAGGAGAGTAGCCTTTTAATTTCTCTTTATAATGACTTTTTTAAAAATACAACTTTACTAGAGTAACTACGAAGAAAACTATCCAAAGGGGTATACTCAAAAACAGTATAAATAAATCAAGATGGAATCCTGAAAACATGTACAAGTATCCTACAAGAAGGCAAGAAAAGAGAAATAGACAAATGAGAAACTGAGTAAAAAATCAGAAAACAAATAATAAAATTTCAGGTTTAAGGTATATCATGTTTTGTAACAATTACCTTAAAAGAGATGGTCTAAATGCATCAATTAAAAGACAAAAATTGGCAGAGTGAATTTTTAAAAAAGATGATTCAACAAAATTCTGTCTATAAGGAACTCACTTCAAGTACAAAATTATGCAGATTGAAAGTAGTATAGTGTATTCATACTTAATAGTATGTAAAAATACATACTATGCAAAGATGAATGAATTAAATGACTATATTAATATAAAATATACTTCGCACTAAAGAGGCGTATTGCATCATGTTAAAAGGGTCAATTCCCCAAAGAAATCATAATGATTCTTAACTTCTATGCACCAATTACATGAAGCCCCAAACTACATGAAGCAAAACTGATAGAGCTGCCAGGGAAAACAGACAGATCCACAATTATGGTTACAGATTTCATCAGCCCACTCTCAGTAACTGATAGAACTAGAAGACAGAAAATCAGCCAGGATATAGAATTGAACATCACAACAAAATAACAGGTGTAATATCAAGAACTCATGCAATATTCAACAAAATGGACCAAATCTTAAGTGATTAAAAAAAATCCTAATAACTTTTTTAAAAGAATGAAATCATTCAAAGCATGTTCTCTGATTATGTGATAAAGCTAGGAATCAGTCATATAAAGACAAGAAAATCTCAAAACACTTCGAATTAAAAACACTTCTAAATAAGTCACATATAAAAGAGAAAGTGCGAGAAAAACAAGTTTTAAATAGAAGTCAATGAAAGAAAAACACAACATATCAAAACAGGTAGGATAAAAGTAAAGCAGTGTCGAGAGGAAAATTAATAACATTCATGCTTTACATTTGATAAAAGGGAAAGTCTCGATTTAATGATGTAAATTCTTATACCAAAAACTAGGAAATGTAAACAAAATGCAGAGAAAATAAGAAGAAAAATATAATAATAATAATTATAATAAAGATAAGAGCAGAAGTCAATAAAGGTAAAACAGAAAAACAAAAGATAAAAAACAATGAAACAAAAAGTGAGTTTGGGGGGAACAAATCTCTAGAACATTGACAAAGATAAACAGAGAAAAATATTATTAATAACAAAAGTGAAATCAGGGATATTGTGATAAATTCTGCAGCCCTTGAAAAGAATGTAAGGAAGTTCTATAGAATGCTTTGTGTTCATAGCTTCAACAACTTCAAATAAAAGGACTAATTCCTCAATATCAAAAACTATCAAAAATCAACTAAGGCGAAATAGGCAATCTGAAGATTCAGAAATCATTACAACATTGAATTTGTAGATATAAAGCTCTCCAAAAAGAAACCTCTAAGCCCAAATGGTTTCACTGAAAAATTTTCTGAAGTATTTAAAAAAAAATAGTACCAATTCTGCACAGTTTTTATCAGAAGATAGGAGAAGAGACCTCCAGCTTCTTTTATGAGGTATCAATACCTGATATCAACACTAGACAAAAAGAGAACAAAAATATAAAAATTACATACTTCTCATAAACTTTGTCATAAAACAAAAATACTGTATCAGCCAAAAAATCTATACCTTGGCCAAATGAGATTTCTTCTAGGTATATGTACAATGCTGGTTCAACATTAAAAAAATCAAACAATGTAATCTACCATATCAAGTTAAAACGAAAAATGATATGATTATATCAACTAAGTAAATAAATCATTTGTTATTCATATTAAAATGCTTAGAAAAATAGGAATAGGCCTGGCATGGTGGCTCATGCCTATAATCTTAGCAGTTTGGGCGGTTGAGGTGGGAGGATTGCTTAAGGCCAGGAGTTCAAGACCAGCCTCAGCAAGAACAAGAATTACACTCTCTATAAAAAGTAGAAAAATTAACCAAGTGTGGTGGCATGTGCTTATAGTGCCAGTTACTTGGAAAGATGAGGCAGGAGGATCACTTGAGCTCAGGAGTTTGAGGCTACAGTGACCTATCATGATGCCATTGCACTCTAGCTAGGGTGACAGAGTGAGACTGTTTTGAAAAAAAGAAAAAAGAAAGGAAGGAAGGTAGGAAGGGAGGGAGGTGGGGAAGGAGGGAAAGAGAGAGAGAAAGAAAGTCTAGCGAGGGTGACAGAGTGAGACTATCTTGAAAGAAAGAAGGAAATGAAGGAAGGAAGGAAAGAAGGGAGGAGAGAGGGAAGAGAGAAGAGGAGAGGAGGGGAGGAAAAGAGAGAGAAGAGAAGAGAAGAGAAGGAAAAGAAAGGAAGAGAAGAAAAGAAAGAAATGTAGGAACATAGGAGAACTACAATTTGATAAAGAATTTTCATAAACACCCTATACTTATAATCATACTTAACAATGAAAGATTGAATTCCTACCCCTAAGGTCACAATCAAGGAAGGATGTTTGCTTTCCTCATTTTTATTCAATATAGTGCTGGAAGGTTTACCTGTGCAACAAAGAATAGAAGACATGCATACCTAAAAGGAAAAAAACACCATCCCATTTGTAGTAGACATTATTGTGCATATAGAAAATTTCAAGGAATCAGAAAAATATCTCATGAACTAATACGTGATTCAACAAGGTTATAAAATACAGGATCAGAAAAATTAATTGTATTTCTACGAATAACAAACAAATAGAAACCAACATTAAACCCAATATAATGTATAACGGCTACAAAGAAATAGTTATAAATCTAACATAATATGTATAGGATTTCAACTCTGAAAATTATGAATTGCTGATGAATAAAATCAAAGAAGACCTGGCACAGTCAAGATGCTCATTTTCTCCAAATTGATCTATGTAAGGTTTAATGCAATTTCTATAAATCTGGAAGAATGATTTTTTTCATAGACCTAAATAGGTTTAATCTCTACTGAAAAGCACAGTCCCTCAGAATAGTTAAAAACAATTCTGAAGAAGAATAAAGTGGGAAGATATTCAAGGGCCACTGCATAGTAATTCAAGACAGTGTGGCAAAGGCATAAACACGTAACAGTGGAAAGAATAGAGAACTAGAAATAGTTCTTCACAAATACATTCAATTGAATTTGACAAAAGTGTAAAAGCAATTCAATGGTGTAAGGACAGCCTTTTCAATAAATGGTGTTGGAGTGATTGGAGAGCCACCTGCAAGAAAAAGAATCTCTTATTGATAAGTATGCGTTCTCTGTGGATTCTGGTTATCAAACCTTTGTCAGAAACACAACCTGCAAATATCCTCTCCCATTCTGAGGGCTGTGTACTTGCTTTACTTACTGTGTTCTTGGCAGTGCAGAAGATTTTTAGTCTGATCAGATCCCAGTAATGTATTTTTGGTAGAGCTTCAATTGCCCAGGGGATCTTCCTCATAAAGTATTCTCCCAGGCCAATTTCTTCAAGTGTTTCCCCTGCACTCTCTCCAAAAATCCTTATAGTTTCATGTCTTAAATTTAAGACAAAAATCCTTATAGTTTCATGTCTTTTATCCAGTGAGAGTCAATTTTTGTTAAAGGTGAAAGGTGTGGGTCCAGTTTCAGTCTTCTACGAGTCGCCAGTCAGTTCAACCAACACCATTTGTTAAATAGGGAATATTTCCCCCAATTTATATTTTTGATAGGCTTATCAAAGATCAAATGTTGGTAAGTGTCTGGGTTCATCTCTTGGTTCTCAGTTCAGTTCCATACACCTACCTCTCTATTCTTGTGCCAGTACCATGCTGTTTTGATCACTATAGATTTATAGTATAGTCTGAAGTCTGATTCCTTCTGATCCCATTTCATTGTGGGCAAGACTTGAACAGAAGCTTCTCTAAAGAAGACAGGTGCATGGTCTACAGACACATGAAAAAATGCTCATCATCTTTAATCATCAGAGAAATGCAAATCAAAACTACTTTGAGATATCATCTAACACCAGTGAGAGTAACCCACATAACAAAATCCCAAAACTACAGATGTTGGTGTGGATGTGGAGAAAAGGGAACCCTTCTGTACTGCTGGTGAGAATACAAGCTAATATGTTTCTTTTGTAAAGAAGTTTGGGGAACACTGAAGGATTTAAAAGTAGACCTGCCATTTGATCCTGCAATTCCTCTACTAGGTATATATCCAAAAGACCAAAAATCACTTTGCAACAAAGATATTTGCACCAGATTGTTCATTGCAGCTCAATTCATAATTGCCAAGTCATAGAAGAAGCCCAAGTGCCCTTCGACCCATGAATAGATTTATAAATTGTGGTGTATGTATACCATGGAATACTATGCAGCCTTTAAAAAAGATGGAGACTTTACCTCTTTCATGTTTACATGGATGGAGCTGGAAAATATTCTTTTTAATAAAGTATCTCAGGAATGGAAGAAAAAGTATCCAATGTACTCAGTGCTACTGTGAAACTAATTTATAATCACTCACACTTTTCATATGAGAGATAAATCACAACTATAGCCCAGGATGAAGGAGAGAAGTAGAGGGATATGGGAGGGGAGGGGAGAGGTTCCATAGAGGGAGGGTAAATGGTGGGACCACACCTATGGAGCATATTGTAAAGGTACAAGTCAAATCTACCAAGTATAGAACAAAAATGTCTTAACACAATAATTAAGTAAATGAGGTGAAAGCTATATTAATTCATTTGATGCAACAATTCCAAATTGTATAAAAAAGTCAACACATTGTACCCCACAAAAGCATAAATGTATTCATGATCTATGTGTATATGATTTAACAAAAGGAAAAAATAAATAAAAGAAAATAAAAGAAAAAGAATTCTACTTAAGTCTTATACCTTATACACAAATTATCTGAAAATGGATCACAAGCTTAAATATGTAGTATGAAATTAAAAAAAAAAAAAACAAGAGAAAAACCATCAGGATTTAGGGTTAGGCAAAGAGTTTGGGGGACATCAAAAGCACAATTCATAAAGAGAAAAATTGATAAATAGAACTTCATAAAATATAAAAGTTTTTCTTCTGAAAAAACCCCAAAAACCAGGTTATAAGGATGAGGAGACAAACTACAGACTGCATAGAAAATACTTGCACACACACAGTCCAATTAGGAAATGGGCAAAAGATATGAATAGACATGTCATTGAGGAGGAGATGAAATGCAAATAAGCACAGGTAAAGAACTTCAGCATCATTAGCCATTAAGGACCTGCAAATGCAGATCTCAAAGAGCTATTAGTACACACTTAGAAGAATGCTGGAATAAAAACGAATGATATCATCAAATGTCAGTGAAGGTGCTGAGAAACTGGAACGCTCACACATTGCTGGTGGAAAGGGTAACATGAAAATGAGGATGGCGGTTCATAATAAAACTAAACAGCCAAACCGTCTGACCCAGCAATGGTATCTTTTTTGGTAAAACATTTGAACCATGGAAACCTATGACCACACGGAAATTTGTACATACATGTTCACAGCAGCTTAGTCGTAGAAGCTCCAAACTAGAAACAATACATAAATCCTTCAGCAAATGAACGGTTAACACAAACTGCTGTACATTCATACCCTGGAAAACCATTTGGCAATAAAAAGGAACAAACTGTTGATACTAGCAAAACCTTGGATGGATCTCAAGGAATTATGCTGAGTGAAAAAAGCCAGACTCATAAAGGTTACATATTCTATGATTCTCTTTACATAACATTCTTGAAAATGAAATGACAAAGTCATAGAAATAGAGAGCAGATTAGTGGTTGCCATGGGAAGTGGCTGTGACTATAAAAGGTAGCAGAAGAGAACTTTTTTCTGGAACTTTCCTGTATGTTGACTGCGGTGGTAGCCTTGCGAATCCATACTTGTGATAAAACTGCATAGAACTAAATACGAATTAGTGTGTATAAATCTGAATAAGTTTGATAGGTTTTTATCTGTGCACACTTCCTGCTTGTGATACTGTGTTATAGTTAGGCAGGATACACTAGAGAAACTGGGCATATCATTTCTAGATGATTATTCTGTATTACTTCTTACGAGTGTGTGTGAGTCTATAATTATCTTAAAATTTTAGAAGTTTGAAAACAATAGTTCATGGGGGGATTGTTAGTGGTAATCATATGGTTTTTCTCTATTGGCTGAATAGACTAGATTTCTGATAATGAACTACCTATCACATTCTAGAACAAAGCCCAGCTACGTATGGAACATTAATTTTTTTCTTTTTTTTTTTTTTTGCAGTTTTGGCCAGGGCTGGCTTTGAACCTGCCACCTCTGGCATATGGGGCCAGTGCCCTAGCCCTTTGAGCCACAGGGGCTGCCCGGAACATTAATTTTTTTCAAGATTTCATTTATTTGATCATTTAATACGGTTTTGGATTTTTATTTTATTTTATTTCATTTCATTTTATTTTATTTTATTGTTGGGGATTCATTGAGGGTACAATAAGCCAGGTTACACTGATTGCATTTGTTAGGTAAAGTCCCTCTTGCAATCATGTCTTGCCCCCAGAAGGTGTGGCACACACCAAGGCCCCGCCCCCCTCCCTCCTTCCCTCTCTCTGCTTTTCCTTCCCCCCATTAATATGCACTATTGTGAATAATCTGTAGTTTTGTTTCCATTATAATAGCTTTGCAAAAATAAATAGGAAACTTTTAATTTTTTTCTATGCTTTGGCTTTGTTTACATACCATGGAACTTCTTAGAATTTTTTTTTGAGACTTCATCTTCAATGGTAGCTGGACCTCTAACATTTCATGGAGCTATTTCTTTAAAAATGGTTCCAATTTCTTTCCTGTTTATTTTTATATTCAGTTTCTCAACTTTTTTCTGTCAATTTTGTCATTTTATATTTTCTTAGCTTCTTCAATATTTCCCAATGTATTAGAATTGAATGTATATTTTATATTCTATTGTAATTTTTACATCGTGTTTATGGGATAGCATAAAGATTCTCAATTCCATCCCACCCTAACTAAAACTTCTTGTTTTTTCAGTTTAATTTTTTAATGTAAATTTTAAACCAGAACCATTTTGATGTATGGAATCTTGTAGGATTCTTAATTACACTAATACATTAAGTAACAGCACTCTATATCCAAGGACTGTCTGAAAAGTATACAGCTTTGTATGTCCCTATTTTTTGTATTACATGGCTGGATACTTTCCAGACAATCTTCACATATCATCGTCTGTCACAGTAAATTATAATTGAACTAAAACATGAAACAGAGAAAAGAGATGAAAAAGAAATTTAGAAGACATGAAAGAAAATATAGTTTACTTGAACTTTAGAAGATTTTTCCAAGCATAAAAACAAAATTGAAAATAAAAGAAAGATTCAGATATTTAATGAAAACAAAAAGTTAGAGAAATTTATATATCAAAACAATGTAGACATTTTAACAAATCATGCTGGAACAAATATGATTTGCACAACCTCAAACATGAACTTTCACCCATATATCTCCAACTCCTGACCCCCAGGCATCCTCCTACCTCAACCTCCCAGAGTGCTAGAATTACCAGCCTGACCCACATATCTTAATACGAGGGAAAAATTATTCAAAATGTATCATAGTCCTGAATGTAAAATCTAAAACTACACAAAACAAAAGAGAAGATATTTCTGACTGCCTCAGACAAAGGATTTTTAAAGATGAAGCAAAATTACTATTTATAAAAGAAAAAAAAAAACCTGATAAATTGGAATTCATCAAAATTAAAAATTTTCTCTCTCTCGAAGACACTGTTAGTCATAAGAAAAGACAAGCCACAGATTGGAAGAAAATATTATCAAAACATATATCTGAAGAAAAGAATATAAAGAAGTCCCCAAACTGACTAATAAGAAAATAAAAAATGTCAATTAAATGGCGAAAAGATTTTAGTAAGCATTTCACTACAGAAGCATATAGATAACAAGTAAGAACATGGAAAGACAATCAACATCATTAATGATGAACAGAATGTAGATTGAAACTTAAAATGAGAAATCTCTCACACATAGCAGAATTGGCTAAAACTCAGTTCCAAACGGTTACTGAGGCTCTGGAGTAACTAGAACTCTCACACTCTGCTGTCGGAAACATAACATGATCAATCATTTGGAGAATATGAGTCTTTTCTTAAAAAGGGAAAGAAACTTCTGCCATATAATCTAGCCATTTTACTGCTAGGTATTTATGAAATAAAATGACAGCAGAAAAGTCCGTACGAAAATGTGTACATCAATGTTCATCTAGGTTTATTTGTAACATCCCTAAACTAGAAACAACCCAAATATTCATTAATTGTTTCATAGATAAACAAATTGTGGTGCAACTCATAAAATGGAAAACTACTCATCAATAAAAAATACTGACCTCTTGATAGATGCAACAATATGAATGAGTCTCAAATTACTCATGATATAGGCTAATATTAAATAATTCCTAGAGATTTTATGTTTATAGTGTTTCCTAGATTTGAATTCCATGTAGAAATCATTTCTATGATGTTCGACAGCAATGATTTTCCACCAGTATGCTGCAAAAATTTTTAAATTTAATTAATTAAATTATTTTTGAAAGAAATTCAAAGCACAGTAAGTATATTCTCCCTTTTACTCTTTTTTTTTCTTGGATTAACATAATTTAAGTGTGCCGTGAAGTTTAACTATAGGTTCAAGTGTGCCATGAGATAAGAAAGGTTGGAAAACCCTGTGGGACCCTTTCCATCTTAGCCAGGTCTTTTTCTTATACTACTTTTCCTCTGAACTAAATTCTGGTTTCTGCTCAAGTCACCCCCGAAATCTGTTTCTCTATCCGTGGACAACTCTACATTTTCATTCTTCACAAATCTCATGTTTTAGTTTCAAATATTCTTCTTCCAAAAATTCATGTTTAAAATCAAGCAGTTGAAGAATTTCTCCATCTGAAATGAATTTTTGTATTTATAGTTGGTCCTCTATAACCGCAGGTTCCGATCCAACCAACTATGGATGGAAAATACGGTACAGGAGAGATGGGAACCTGTGGACACGGATGGCCCACTTTTCTGTGCTTTGGCTCCAAAGGGCCCATTGTGGCATTAGAGCTTCTGTTTTAAATATCTGCGAGTGGTGGGGGTGGGAAGTGATCCTGGAACCAATTCCCTCGGGGATAATGAGGGGGGATTGGTTGCAAAACGCCCAGCTGCATGATTCTTGCCTGATACGTGCTGGTTTATCCCTGCCGTTTCTACCTGCCTCTGAAAAAATTCTTTTATTCAACAAGAATGCTCTTTCTGTGTGCTGTCCCTGTTCCAAGTTACAGGGATTCAAAGTGCAGTGAAGCACTGTCCTGTTTCTGAAGACAGAATGGTCTATTTGTATTTGCAGAGGAAGATAACACCAATGCACAGAGAGCCATGAAAGGGGTGTGCACATAAGGCTGAGGGTAGGTGCAGAGAGATTTTGGTCCAGAAGTGTTCTGCTTTCTACCCTGTGAATGCTGAGAATGACCAACCAGTGCTGATGACCAAGTGTCTAAGAGTTGTTTCACAGTGGAATAGAATACACGTAGAAATAAAACACCTAAAATGTATCCCTGAACATGGATATTGATCACAGGACAGGATGAAGAAGACTGCCTTAGTCTTAGAAAGTCTTACCATTGTCTTCATTCTGTCCCCTGCAGCAGGCACCTGCCATCTGATGATAAAGACGTCCTTCAGTTTCTGATTCTGGAAGTGTGGTAGATTAAATAGCATGAGTGTCCTCCTGCTACAGATACCAAAAAACTAGATAACATTTAATGAAGATCCTTTTAAACATGCTTTGAGCTTTAAAATGGAAACTCCTCAGGTGCTAGAAATAAAAAGACACTGAAATAATGTCTTAAGTGGACTAGAAGAACATAACTAAGCCATCACTATAGAATTTCAATAAAAGATAAATAGAGTTGGGTTAACATTCAGACATATTCAGGTAAAGATTGAGATTGTTTACCATTCACAGACATCATTTTTTAAAGGTTACTTGATAAATAAAAGTTTGAACACTAAAGACAGCAGAGACATGCAAAAAAAAATTAAAAATCATGCAGATGAAATAATAATAATAATGGAAAGGGGAAACAGACATTAAGGCTGATTATAATGCTATAGTGACTAAATCATTGTATTCATGGAAGGATAAACAAACAGATCACTGAAACAGAATCAGGAGCTCAGACATGTAGACACACACACAACCCCAGGAGCTCAGGAAAGTACAACTATCTACCAAAGAAGAAGAGAAATAATGGACTTGTTAATGAATGGTTCTGGAATAACTGTGAAAAAAAGAGATTGAAAAGATAAAATCAGATCCCTACCTCACATTATCTGAAAAAATATATTCCGAAGTGAGAACTGTTTTAAATTCAAAAAGTAAGAATTTTAGAAAAAACATGAGAATATGTTTGACATTAAGCTTAGGAAGACTTTTCTAAATGACAACAGAAGAGAAGATACCACAAGAAAAGGTTGATTATCATCCGTTTGCATGAACAAACAACTCCGTAAAATGTAAGTTCAAAAACCAAATGTAAACAGCAAGCTATGTAATCATTAACAAATTAGCATCTATGCTATATGAAAAATATCAAGTAAAAAAAAAAGCTTTAAAAATGAGAATGTGTATTAAGAAAAACCATTTATATGTCTGAAGAAAAAGTGGCGATGTACTTTAGCGGATGCTCTGTGAGGTTGGGCAGAGTTGGAATTCATGCAATATTAGCATGTCATGGAACTGTGAAGGAATGGGGCTTCCAGGCCCAGCGGCCTTATCAGACACAGTGGAGATAGGAGCACTTCCTTCATCAGATCATTTCAAGCAGAATTATCATCATGATATTTTATTCATTTACCGAACACTTACATGGTGCTTGCCACGTTCCAGGGCGAGAAGCACTACTATTATTCTCTACTGTAGAGATGAAGTGTAATTATGAAGGCTTGGGGGAGGCTAAGGAACGTGTCCTAGTTCATACAATTAGTAAATGGTGGAGTTTGAACTCAGACCCGCAGTGCTGACTTGGACTTAGCAGTATGTGCTCTTAACATACTGTCTATTAAATATATATACATATATGTATAATATACATACACATATATAAGTGTATGCGTGTATATCTATGTGTGTGGGTATGCATATTTATAAATACATGTATCTACATGCACACACACATACATACATATACACACCCACTATCAAGATTAGGTGGGTATGGATTAGGATTTATGTTTTTAATTAGAAGATGTTGGAGATTTGTCATTTTTGACAATGCTGTATATTTTTAATTTGCAAAATGACTCTTCAGAAGTCATTTTGGGGTTTCGTTTTAGCAGTCTAAAATGTCTACAAAACATAAAAATTTACTCCCAAATATTGTTATCAAGCAAGAATTAGTAAGAGTTCTATCTTAAAGATTGATGTCATTTTCCTAATAAAAGGAAATTAGCAATTTACCTTAATAGTTAAGTTGGAAAAAAAAATCCCATTTGCTTCATTAAAACCAGAGAGCATCGTTTTCAAGTTTTTCCTATTCAGCTTTCTAACTGAGCCTGGGTGGACAAAATGCTCATGTGTCCCAAGCAGGGCACATAAAAGCCGATTAGCCAGAGAGCAGAGGGGAGGCTCAGCCCTGCCTCTGCCTCCACCCACCGGGAGCAAGCTCTTTTGTCTCAGCCTCCAGGTCACAGACGTCTTAGTGGTACCTGCTTCCTCTCCTTCCCCATCTTCTTCAACCTGGGAAATAATTTTGGATCTTTGTTCAGACTTTACAACCTTTACATCAATTGTTAAATCTCATAGATATCTGACTTGTAAAGGCATTAACTGTGATTTGTGGGATGAATGTCTTTTTTTTTCTTCTTTATCTTGTCAAAAAATTTAGGCATTTTTGAACTGATGGAGCCTAAATATGGGGAGCTACTCTTGACTTTGAGACAAGACTGAAACATGGTTTTTTCAGGGTGTGTGTGTATAGGGAGGTGGGAAGGTCATCCTCGGAAGGCAGAGAACACAGCTGGAGCAGCCCCTTCCCCTGCTATGAGTATCAACCTCTTCATCCAAGAAGCCTGCATGCCAGGGATTGTGTGTCCATGCTTTCGGGTCATACATCTTCTTCTGGCCTCTGTCACATACGCCTCAGGGCTGAGCTCTGGGGTCCAAGCATCTTTGGGAAGCAGGGGGGCCAGGCTGTCCCCCCACACAGGTAAGGTAGGAGGGTTAGGGTGGGAAGCTGTGGAGGCTGAGACTCTCTGGAGAAGCTGGGAGCAACAAAGTAAGAAGACAAACCAGATCTCACACTATTTATAGCTCTTTCTGTGAACGAGCTTTTGTTCTTCTAATTACCTTGCACCACAATGAATGTATCTGCTGCTCCATCCAATGTGTCAGGTTAACAGTGTGGGAAGTTCTTTCTATCTACAGTGACATGCAGGACGCAGGGGATTGTTTTCTGCCATTTCCCACCCTCTCTCCCCATGTATGACCAAGTGGAGGTCAAAAATAGGCTATAGCACACTTGTTCAGAGCCTGCATGCTGAGTCACCCTGGGTTTCCATTTGAGGTCTGTGTAACACTGGAAAGTTCTATAACCCAGCCTAAGGCTTCTTGCCTACGAAATAAGGATAATAGTATGTCAAACTGTTGTTGGGACAATGGTCATCTGAAGCATTTGTAGAAAGGGTTCCCTCCTTTGGCGGTAGATTCTGACCTCTTAAAATGGAATATTATTAAACTACGAATTCCTTTAAACCACTATGCAATTAAAAAAGGACTGGCCAACCTTGAGGAATTAAATATAAGCAAATACACTGAATTCTTAAAATTTAAATTGTAGTGATTTTGTTAAAGTCTCCCAAAGAAGCAGTTCTCAGTGGAGGGTAGCAGAAGTTTTTTCTATGCAAAGTCAGAGTTAGCATTATGATCCGTACTAGTTCATGTTTCTGAGCAACTGACATTTATTGTACCTCCTGCCCGTTTTTCCTAACCCCATAAAAGGTGAGATTTATAAATGAAGAAGTGTTCACAGGGAAGAAAACAAAAGGAAAAACCAAGGGTCAGAATAAATCACCATTTGGATAAACCAGTTACTTAACATTCCCAGATACAATGTCCCGTGGTTAGAGAGAATCCATTATTCATGGGTTAATTTATTGGAGCAAAGTTTTGGCACTGCAGTTTTCCCTCCTGACGGCCCATATGAACTTTTGGGACATTTTTCCTTTCTAAAAATCCCTATGTAAAAAGAAAGACATGGAAGGGACAGGTAAAGGTAAGTCAGTGTTTGACTAACTTTTTTTTTTTGCTTTAAAAGTAAAAAGAACAGAGATTTCTGTAGCTCGTTTGAAAAGCTGAAACTTTCAGCTCTCTGCCAACCATCACCACTGAAACTGACAAGGCCTGACATCTCCCCTGCTTTCCCTGCTCCCGTTTTCTATGAAAATACTGTAGACACTGGATCAGGAAAGACAGTGGAGCCTTAAAATAATCACTCTTTCAGTTTGCCCCGTGTTAGTTTCCATAGGAAACAAAAGTGGGAACTGTAGCCGGCAGCAAGCAACTGTCTTGTTAGAACCCTCCCTGTCGATTCAGCTGTGTCTGTTGGCTGAAATCTGAAAGTGGCATTTTTCAAAAGGCCCTTTGGCTTCTGAGTCTATGGAGTTTTCACTTTGGAAAGCAATAAAAATGAACGGGGGGAAAAAGTGAAAATTACTTCCAACACCAAGTTTTCATAGACCTTAGGATACCATTTTTCATGCAAAGAACTTTCCATTTCTCTACCTAGTAGTTTATGTATGAGAACTGAAAACCATTTAAAAAGGCAAAAAGATACATCAAAAAATGAAACTCTATCTTTGGAAGGTTAAATCCTGGATCTTGGACGTGTGCTACCTTAACTACAAACCTTATCGTGTGAAATGGCTTACATCAGCATTCCGTTTAGGGGGAAAGCTCAGTTTCCTCTGGGACACCATCCTTGGTTCTTTCTTATTTTACAAACCCGTCCCGAGTTGCAGGGCACAGAAGAAAGGTAGAGAGGATTTACAGAACACACAGGCAGCTATGGGATTGAAAATGTTTAGAAAAATGTGTTCATTTGGGAAAGAATATTATTCACAACTTTACAACACAATAGGAATTCAAGGACTAATTCTTATACAAGCTTAAAATAAAGAAGTCTCAGAATCATCATCGTTGTGAGGAGTGATGACGGCGCTAGAGAGACAGCATTTTGCAAATATTTACCATTATGAGTTTTAGCAAAGTGCAGAAGCAATTCCATCTTAGGCAAAAGTATTATCAAAAATCTGGGAGGATGGAGAAATACCACACAAAAGTAACTCTAACGGATATGTTATCATTTCCCTGCTGTGGTTATCAAATCTATAATAGGTTCCCTTATGAGGGGAAAAATACTCACTTTATTGTAAGAAGGAGAAGAGTAGAAAACATATAAAGAGGAAAAGATTTACTGTACATATTTACACAAGTTAAGTGGAGAGTGATCCGTCGGAAACATGCTTAAACCAAAGAGTAATCCATCAAATTCCCTTAAACACCCTCTCTGATACATCTGTGAGCCTATACACTTTCACTTTCTTTTTGCTTTTTCACCTGCACCATCAACAACAGAGCCAAAGCAAAAGCATGTGCTCTGATTATTTTTAAACTTGACGTAAAAGCACATTTTTGTTTTCACATTAATTCTTTTTTTTTTTTTTACTTTTGAATATTTATACTTAAAAATAATGTTCGTTAACTCATTTCCTACTCCCATCACCTGGGGGCATTAGTGTTCACATACACATCTTGCTTTTTCAAAAATAAAGAAGAGGCCGTTTTTAACATAACACTTGTATATTTCTCTGTCAGATTTTAAATTTTTTAGGATTTTTTTTTAAGTAGCCCAGGCTTGAGATTGCAGCAAAACTAAATATCAGGATCGGCGTGTGAGAAAGATCTTTGCAAATTGGAAGTCACAGATTAAAAAAGAACAGGCGATTCTGGAGGAAAATGACCTGCTAAAATCCATCAGGAGTCTGGTGTTTCTTTTGAGGGGTCACGAAACGATGTGTGTGTAAGTAGGATTGTAATAATGGAAACACTGTTCAGCTTGCCTACTCTTCTTTCATAACTCATTAATGCCTTTGCCATGGGTTCTTTATGGGGCATCCATTAGGAGTCTACACTAATAATAGTTGAATCCCACTACACCCAATTATATATCCCCCTTAACCAGGGTCTGCCTCCCTTCTCTCTCTCCCTCTGAATTAAGTCTAATAAAATAGAGAATATGCTAACAGAAAAGATTAAAAAGACAACAAACCTCTCCTTTCTCAACGTTAAAAATTGCCAGTAGTAACAAAATAGCCAGAGAGTGGGCAAAAGTGGATAATGATGAGCTCCCTCGCCCCACCTTCTATTAATAACACCATACCTGACAAAAGAAAAGATACTGCCCGTTAGAACAAAACTACATAAATTCCCAATATTTTATTGAACAACCCATTTTAGAACTTAAATCATTAAACTGCATCTCCATGGGCTCTTCAGAAGGACTGTCTGAGAAAAATAATGGATTGTCTGCAAACTTTTATCTCAGCTATTGCCGCTAGAGTTGTACTCTTTAATTATTAAAATGTAGTATTAATGAAACATGCAATCCTGGAAAGAAGACCACTTTTATCATTGCACATGAAAGGCAAAAATTTAATATACCAAGTACACTGTATACACATTACAAATGTATTTGCATCCACCTTCCAAACAGCAAGCACCCCCAACTTCCCCCTCCTCTCCTTTACAGCTGCTCAATCTGCAAGAATGTGCAGAAGTAATTTATCTGAAATGGCCACTATTGTTCTTGATTCTGATTTGATTCCAAAAAAGCCAAATAATAGAAACCATTTTGAACATCTATTTTGTGCACCTGTTGTGCCGCATTATGATAACTCTGTGATTTCCATTTACGTCACATCTCTTGACATGCCTTTTCAGGCACCATGCTGCTTTGCTCAACAAAAATCCAGGATGCTAGAAATCAATGCCATCCTTATTTTATTAACAAAATGGCAATGGCAAATGCTATTGAATGATAGCTCTCCATGGAAACAGTAGCATATCAACCTAACTACTAGCCCGGGTGAATTTAACTAATGTTAAGTACATTGAAACAACTGAATGGCTTAGGGAGACTTAATAAAAACATAAGACATTCATATTGCTAATGGTTCTGTTACTTGGGCAAAACATTAAGCCTTAAGTGGTTTCATAGTTTTTCTTCTTGCTCTGGTCCGAGAGTCTAACGTGAGTTGGGAATCTGACTAACATTTCTGCTCAGTTCTATGTGTGGGCTGGTTTTATTGTTGAACAACCTCAGAAGGCGTGAGATACTGCATTTGCTGGGATTTTTTTAACTATAAAGCATAACTTCAATTCGCATTTCAATATCATGGCTGTGACTCTTCCTAGTTCTTCCTTAGTAGCTTCTCTAACTTTAGCTTCTCTATATAATGATACCACAATTAATTAATTGCAGACTCATAGACCAAAAAATGTTAGTTGTAATATTTTTTGTCAATAAGTGGACCTTAAGCTTTGCATAGCATGGACAGACACATGGACTCTGAAGTCATTAAATACTCAAGACTCTTGCTGTCTTTCAGGTATATGAACATGCATTTTCCATGCTCAGTGGAGTGCTGCAAACATTCCTAATGCCCACATGTGTACAGCCACCTTGAGTTATGTCAAATAACCATCATGCCAAGGTTTCATGGAACTGAGATTTTGTCATATCCCTTTAAAAGTAAAGGAAAGCTGGTGAGCTTCTTCAGTGGTATTGCTGAATCCTAAAGTAGCTCCTTCCCAAAATCTGAAGATGATGAAAATGTTGTGACTTACAGAATCTTAGCATGAGAAGAACCCCCTGAGGTCAAATCTGGCCTGGCCCTAAAGTGGGGATCGAGCCCCCTTTCAGCATCCTTGATGGATGGTCTTCTAGGTTCTGTTAGAACTTTCCACGGAAGGGCAAAACCTTGCTTGACAAAGCAATCTGCTCTATTTGTAAATAGCCCTAACTGATAGTTTTCCTTTACATTGAGCTAAAATCTGATTTTTGAAATAGAACTAGACAACATGTAGAGAAGGCAATGTCCACCATGCTCTGCTTCTCATTTATGAGGTCTGTGCAGTCACCTGTGCTTGGCTTAAGGCTGTGTTGTCACTGTCCTGGAACTCTTAAGCATTGTTGGACAAAAGGCCCCACATTTTCACTTTGTACTGGGCTCACAAATTATGCGGCTGATCTTAACTCCTACTATGATTTAAGGTGGGGGAATGCTAATGCTTTTTGGGAGCCTCTGATGTTATTTTACTTTGTCATGTATCTCTTTTGTCAGCAAAATTACATAATTTTTTTTGCAGTTATTTGCAAAGCAATTTTTTTTTTTTTTTTAAGAGACAGAGTCCCACTTTGTCACCCTTGGTAGAGTGCTTGTGGCGTCACAGCTTACAGCAACCTCAAACTCCTGGGCTTAGGAGATTCTCTTGCCTCAGCCTCCCGAGTAGCTGGGACCACAGGCACCCGCCAGAACACCCGGCTATTTTTTTTTGTTGCAGTTTGGCTGGGGCCGGGTTCGAACCCACCACCCTCAGTATATGGGGCTGGTGCCCTACTCACTGAGCCATAGGCACCACCAGGCAAAGCAATTTTTAACTAGTGAACTTTTCACATTTTTATTCGTTTCCTCCCTTATATCTGCCCTCTCATTCCATTTTATTCAATGGGTTTCCAGGATTTAAAACTGGATCAAGGTGTAGTCTCTGACTTTTAGTAATTTTTTTTTTTTTTTTAACAGAGTCTCACTTTGTCACTGTGGGTAGCGTAACATGGCATCATAGCTCACAGCAACCTCAAACTCTTGGGGTCAAGCAATTCCCTTGCCTCAGCCTCCTGAGTAGCTGTGATTACAGGCACCTGCTACATTGCCCAGCTAGTTTTTTTTTTTTTAGAGACAGAGTCTTGCTCTAGGTCAGGCTGGTCTTGAACTCCCCAGTTCAGGCAATCTACCTGCCTTGGCCTAACAGAGTGCTAGGATTACAGGAGTGAGCCACGGCGCCTGGCTTTGAACTTTAGTATTATTAATTTTCTTTTTTCTTTGTTTTTAAAACACTAACTCAAATTTCCCCTTGTTAATCAAAAGTAGAAGGACATCTTTTCCCTTGGATAGATACAGTAGTGGGATTGCTGTTTTGAATGGTAGGCCTACTTTTAGTTCTTTGAGAAATCTCTATACTGTTTTCCATATGGATTGTACTAATTTGTAGTTCCCCCAATAATAAAAGTCACTGGAAATCAAGCAGGGAGGAGAGGGCAGATGGGAAGGGCAAAACCCCACGTAACAAGTACAATGAACAGTATCCCAGTGAGGGGCACATTTTTAACCCTCGCTCAAACCATGTATCAAAAACATCTGTAATATTTTAACATAAAAAAAAGCAGAACATATTTTGGCTAAGTTAACTAGGGTCTAAGCTAACAAGTAGGTTGGAATCAGAACACTTAGATTGAATGCTGATTCATGCATCTTCATCGTTCTGTGACTGTGGGAATGACATTGAGCTTGAATGCCTCCCCCTCTTCATCTGTAAAGGAGGGCATCCACACCTGTCCTGCCTACCTCACTGAGCCTCAGTGAAGATTTTTATGAGAGTGCTGGATGTACAACAAGCCCAAAGGTTTTGCTGACCTTTGATGCTGCATTTCTCAGGGGCTAGCCTAGAGCTCTGTGTTTCCATCCCAGTGCATTTCAGAGGCCACAGAAACTTCTTGGAACCCTTATCAGTTTAAAATGCTGGCAGTGAATGCAGGCCTTGTGTTTTTTCCTTCTGTGTTTTGCCAGCTGCTATTCAGGTGCAGTGTATAACCTCACAATCAAATGTGAGGAATTCTAGAAGTCTTCGGGGAAGAGCAAAGCTACTGGAATTTTTTTCTGGATACTGAGACCTGAGCATGAGTGAATCCTTTAAAGCTTTAACAGTTAATGTTAGGAAAATGGTCCAGTAGGGAGAGAGCACAAACTCATGCCTATTTTATGTGGACTTTATGTGGAATGTGGAAGTACAGATCATGCACGGTTTATTGGGAGAAGCCAGAACTCCAAGAGAAAGCTGGAATGACAATTATGTTCTAGAAAAATACAAGCTAAACACTTTGCCTGTCAGCAAAACAAAAAGCATTGGTGTGTCTCTAATCTCCACTCCCAAGGAGGACATCATAATTTTTAAGGAATTTTTATGTAGTATTCTATTTCCATTTGAAAGTCTACTTCAGCAAGTATCATGGAAAATACATTAAGTGCTTACAATTTTCTTTATCTATTATTATGATCAAATTCATTATTAAATGTGAACTTGATTGATGCATAGCCTCAACTTTACTTTTCTTTTACAATTGGTTAAATAAAACTTAGCTATAATTCAGTTAACTTTTTTGTAATGAAAATTAAACATTTCTTAAAAGATAAAATAACTTCTATGAATGTGCTTTGACATTATGTTTACATATAAAATATTATCATTTTAAAAATAAATTCTAATGCTCAAGTCCAGAGGGAAAAATTCATCCCTTTAACTCAACATAGGAAGTAAACGTGTGGATATTTTAATCCTGTATGTACGCAGTGTTGAAGGTAAATCTGAGTGACTGAAATACTTTCAGCAATGTTACTTTTTCTCCATTGAAACTGGTTGGTTTTTGATTTCCAATGAATAATGTACCTCCAACTATGTATTTTGAGTATTAAGATACACAACTGGTGATCTTGGGTTTTCTCAGCACGTGAGTACATACTCCTTCATTGGCATGCTGGAATCTTAACCAAAAGCATTCACTTTTAAAAAGAAAGTAAGTCATTTATTTCCCTATCCAGAAAATTCAGTTGGTCAACTAGCCACCACTCCTGTCAGGTTGGCCAATAATGGAGAAAAGAAGATAGATGCGGTGTTTTTGCATTTTCCGTCCTATTTGCTCTCTCCCTTTGGCTTATGATGCAGAATCTATGCTGGAAGCCTTGACACACCCAGAGGGTGTCAAGTCAACAACACTGCTTCCTGCACGTTGGCTCCAGCCTAGTGGACAGGACATTATTGCCAATCACAGAGCACCGTTAGCTCGGAGTAGAGGTAGCTGTTCCTCTCAAAATACTATTCCCAATACATAAGCATCCTATGGTGCTTGTTGCAAGCAGCAGGTTTAAGCAACAGATTGCATGCAAGTGTCTGAATTCTGAAACATTCATCTCTGTGTACAGCCTCAAGTGTCTGAAGTTCTTTCCCCCGCAAGGGAAAAAAAAAAAGTTATTTTTTTTTCCTGCAAAATAATAATTTCATGTGTGAATCTAGTTGGTAGAAGTGAGATATTTTTATTGACTGACAGACTATAGAAATGTTGCAATCAAGCAAAGCATTAAAGTCATAAAAATGGAACCAATTCATCCTGGGAAAGAAATGGAGGAACTAGAACACTGCAAGTAATTAATACTTAGGACACAATTCTCATCTCTTCTCTCAACTCTCCCCCTTCATGTTCACACACTTTTCAGAAGAAGAGTGGAAGCCCTGCATTATACTTATCTCCTCTTGCCCCAAATTACCTTCTCTGTAGACTGAAGATTCCTTTTACAACCATTGGCTCCTAGTGTGAAGGTAAAGATGGCATTCTACTTAGCTGAAAAGACCAGCTTTCTTAGAGACTTCTGCGCACAAGCTCTTGCTGCCCTCACTGTCCCAGGACATTCAGACTCTCCTGTTTCACCTCCATAAATGAGAGGATATTGGGCTTCTCATGTCTCGTTTCCATCACTTCCGTCTCTGGCTCCTACCACCCCCCAGTTCGACAATTTGTATATAGGTGTATATCAGCTCATGTAGTCCTTCTTTCTGGATTTGTAAAAGCTATGTATGTTTATTTAACCCAGAATAGGGAAATATTCTGAAAAGAGACTAATTTAGTACTATGTAGATCTAATATTCCTTCTCATTGTTTTGATGACTGACAGAAACCCCTATCAACGATCACACAATAATATTTTGTTAAAATCAGATGTATCTGCATCTGCTTTAACATATTAATTTCCAGAAATATTCCTATTAAGTATAAAAACCTTTTCTCCAATTGACTTCAAGACACTGAGATGAGAACAAAGGGAAATACCAATTTTTCCAGCAGTCACGGATGTTAACCTTTGTAGGTCTGTGGAACGTGGCAGAGTGCTTGCCAATTGCTCATCAGACCTGTCCCCTCTCAATTTCCATTTCTCATCCTCCTTCTCACACTTCCCATTGTCTTTATGTCTTTGCCTTTCAGGAAGGAGAGAACATAGCCACCTGCAAACGTCATGATGGCTGTGTTATTAAAAAGTCACTTGCTGGTCACTCTAATTTTTATGTTACTGAAAATCAGAGTGCCACATGACACAAGGCATTGGTTTCTGGAAGTTTCAGAAAGTTGTCAGTTTCCTAGTGAGAAACATGTATCTCAGGAAACTGTTTATTACCAACAGACATACCTCTTTGGGGGTTCTATTGAAGCATTTGGAAGCTGCTCCAGATGAAAAGCAGAAGAAATATTTTAAATTAATTTCCCAGATCACTTGGGCAAAGATCGATCTGCATAGGGCAGATGGGGGTGGCTCTCTCCCCATCACATGGAAGTTTGAGCCTGTAAAGGCAGCCAAGGTGAACTTGCTCATTCCACACAACAGGGTGGATCGTTTACCATGGGGTGTTCTTGATAGTGCTCTGTCCACTCTAATTTTAAACATCTAAGCAATGGGAGTCCCACCACTTACTTTGGAAGATTGCCCTACAGTCTAATAGACCTCAACATTAAGAAGATTTTCAATTGGTAATTGGTAATCAACCTAAATTTCCCTTTTCTTAATTTCATCCCATTACTCCAAACCCCATCCCCTTGTTCTACCTAGTTCTTCACCTTCATTAGTGTTTACACTCTCCAAATACTAATAGATAGCTGGAAAAAAAAAGAAGGAAAGAAAAAGAAAGCCAAAAACACTCTCAGTCATTTAACCAGACCACAAACATTTAATTTTTCTTTGAAAAATGTCAGTTCTCACGTATACTGCTTTTCTTTAAAATTTTTTTAATATTAAAAGATTCAAGTTGTTTTTTAATAAGCAAAAAAAGAAGGTCTATAGATGAAAAGCACAGCAGTCTGTAATGGACTGGAGGGAATAAATACATCCTTAATGTGGGGGGTGATGATGGTGTAGCTAAATTCACCTTCTTTTGACCTATCCACAGGCATACACCAAACTACTGGAACAATTAGATAAAACTTTCCCCCCAAATAGTTGATTTTTATACGAATTCTTTTTTTGTATATAAAAATATGTAGAAAATATTACCTACAATTTGTGTTACCTTCTAAAATATTAGATTCACCTTCTAAAATATTAGAAGGTGACGTTATAGGCAAAGATCAAGTCTTATCTTATGCCCCATTCATGATACCTTTCTTTTTCATATTTAGACCATTTCACTGGTTTGATTCAATGATAAAATCTTAAGACCATGTTTTAGTAGCAAAAGAATATATGTGTTGAAAATTGATATTTCTATTCATTTTCCTCCACTATTTCAAAACTCCTCCCAACCCCAGTATATGTTTAGGAAATAATTAGATCCTTACAGGGTCTAGACCTCAATAGTAGTGACTGGGTCCTGTTATTATCCTTGCATGCTGTGATACTTCTTGATTCTTTTGACTCTGATCTTGATTTCCAAGTTAGTTTTCTCCTTATAGGCAGCCTGATGCATGTTTTTACTTGAATAGACAAGCCAATCGAGCAGAGGGAACATTGCGTAACTTTTGGAAAGTTATTTTGCGGACAATGCCCTGGAACACTTAATTCTGTAAGATGGCATTCTTGAGGACATTTATGTGCCTTTCTAGAAAAAGTCTGGTTGAAATCATTAACATTTGCAATCATTACCAAATCCAACAACCCTTCAGTTTCCAAATATATGCACAAGTCCAAGACTAAGTGGGTGTTCTCTCTCTCCACTGAACTACACAATGGAAGGTCTCAACTGTTACATTAATTTTTTAGACTTTTTTGTTCACGTTTTCTGGCAGCATGTTTCAAGTTGAAAAATAACAGAAATAGACCCTGGCAAATTTAAGCAGAGAGAGAATTAACTGGGATAATGCTACTGTATTTCAAGAAACTTAACTTGATCAGTTGGGTCTGTGGAGGAAGAAAGGCAGCTGAACTCTAGGTCTTCTAGAATAAGATCTAAGATTCATGTTTCTTCTGTCATGATGACGTTAAAGCACACAGTCCCAACAACTCCGAAAAGGGCCTTTGAGCTTTCAAATTTTAAATTCCTGGAAACTGGCTCTAATGCCCCCTTTTTGAGTATGGTCCATGAACTTGGCAAGGGACTTAGACCTGAGATATTGACCCACTCTAGTTCATCAAAGATCCCTTTTGGAGATGGGAAATTGCTGTGGGAAACCCACATACCAGAGACATCTACTCCTCTGGAGTTAAAGTTAAAGGGCATGGTAGATATTAAAAAAGATTAATTTGACTTATTAGAACCAATACTTGTTCAATATCTCTTCCCTCCTTTTTCTGATAGTGGCATATAAATTTCTAGCATTTTCTTGAATCATTGATTGTAGACATTTATGTGAAAATCTAGGATCTCTCGAATGTAGCTAGATTGCAAATTTTCAGTCACAATTCAACCTATATATAAAATTAAAATAAAATTTATTTACTTTATTTTGCTTGAAGCTTATCTGCATTTCTTCCCAAGTTTGCAATCAGTAGTGAATGAGAGTAGGGAAGAGAAATTAATTAAACGTTCCATCAAGTTGGGAGCTGTCAGGCTTGATAATTTAAGCTGTCTTTCTCAGTTGGTGTTCATTCTTCCATTTGGATAAAATGCACATTCTCTTATGTATTCACCTCCCTCACTTCTTCCCCTAAGATCATATCCTGATGTGTGAGGAAAGGTAAGTGAAATTTATGTAAACCACTGACCATGAGAGTAACTGGGGCTTCTTGGATTCACCTGGAGCCCTTGTATTATCTTCTGAGTTTCTCCTTGCTCAGTCTACTGCTCAATCTACTGATCTCTAGATGTCTGCTTACTTTCTTGGCAGTCATTTGGAGCTGGTGAACTCATGGTCCTTTAGTTTGGCATGGACAGAATGATAAGGGAAGAGCATGCAACTGCTATGGACACAGCCCCAAGCTGAACTCTGTCCACTGGTAGAGCCCTGAGTCCCTACCATGTGCTCAGTTTAGCTCCCTGGTCAGTGGGATCCTCCTGTTGTATCTATAGGGCCATCTTGTAGTACCCAGGCTTTCATTAACCAGGACAGTCAAGGAGATTCAACCACAGGCCTTCCTGCCTAATCATGTGACAAGGACCATGACCCTTTGATCTGGGCTTTGTGAGAAAGATTGAGTCAATTCTTCCATTTCGGGGGTGGGGAACAAGCATTGTGTAGAGAATATCTAGTATCTGCTCATTCTGGATTTTAAAATTTTCTGGACATTTCATGTACCAAAATTGTGAGACCTGATATTATTTCCAGGTGTGGGAAAGCTACATTTACAAAGTATCTTTGACTGTACAACTTTGGATAGGGTAGGTCAAGTAGGTGTCCTCTCCAACAGGAAAATTGGATTTGAAATCATCCAAGGACTAACATTATTTGAATCTCTGCCCTAATCTGATGAACCGTGGGGATTTTCCAAGATTGCTTAAATCTAAATAGAAAATCTGGATGTAGTTTCTGCAGTAAGAAAATCATTTATTATTACCACATACATCTAAAGAGCAGAGTATTGTTTTTTTCAAATTAAAATCGGTACAACAAATGATCTTTCTATCAAATATAAATATTTATATTAAAACAATATAAGCAGTTCTATTTCAAGTCTAGCGTCATGCTTTAAGAAGTAACTCCAAAGATGTTTTTGTAGTGGTACCTCAGCCAAGCTCCGGACGTGGATTCTGACTACTATTCTCTTTATTCTTTCTGCACATTAACTACCTCACTTATAGAAATGTAAAATGAACTCTCTGTGAAAATATTTTCGTTTTTTAAGAAAATACTGCTTTCTTTAGTCTCTTTATAGTGTATGTTTTTTTTATACTGTATGCTTCACAACCAGGAAGTAGCTGTGGAGTATAAATAATTAAGACCCCCCCCTTTTTTTTGAATTTTCACACTGTCCTTTTCAGAGAATATTATGAACTCAAGGATCTTTAGCATTTGGGGGTTCTGTCTTGCCAGATTTGCATTCAACATATAAGTTACTTCCTTAGAAAAATGCATATATGCTTTCAATGAATCCATAGGCATTGGGTCCAAGGACCCAAGGGTGAGAACCAGTCTCTTTTAAGTCTTGTTCCATCTCCCATGAGCGGTGACCACTAAGTGGGGGGAGACAGGTCCCACCTGTGCAAATGCTTCCTGTTTTTCTTCCATGTGCCCCTCAGCCACATTCACTCACTGCTCCATGACCTCAGCAGAAAATTCTTCAGCATCCTCAAGGATAGGAAAGCACAACACAGAATTCTCTGTCTTTGGCCACAATTTACATTTAACTCTAGTTAGCGTTCTTCCTCTTACCTGGAGGGGGACCTCACTACTGGAATATGTAAGGTCAGATTGTCATCATCAGAACTTTAGCAAACAAAATGTTTGGAAAGTAAACTCACACGTCAAGAGCCACCATTACAATCAATATCATCACTATTTCAATGAAATTATTATGTGTAGCGCTTGCAGGTATATTGAGCTATGATTTTTATAGAGTACATGAACTTAATCTTGTAAGATCATGTGCATTTAGCCGTGCCAGACACCAAAAGGGCAGGATGTATAGGTTGATGCTAAGGCATGGACACTCATCTCCCCAAATCACACGATAGGTTAAAACATACTACAATAATTTGCCTCCTTCAGATGGAGCGGATGGAGTATAAGATGAACCCATCAGTTAATAAAAATATTTATCACTTAATTGTAACCATTGGTGTATATCATATCTATAGAATACAATAAATCAAGCTATAGTTTAGAATTTTCTCTGCTAGGTATATTTATTGATTTTTACTTTCCAAATAATTCTTGTGGCTCTTTTTAATAGCATCATTAGTTCAGTTGTTGCTCTCTTTACACATGTATGCGTTATGTATATATGCACAATGTAAACATATATGTGTATGTAATTTTATGGATAAACACATCTTCTTGGAGTACCTGGTGTTCCAAAAACAGTGTTTTCATTCTAATTTTCAAAAAAAATTTTTTATAATTTTATTCTTGCTAAATGTATTTAATTCACATATTAAAATATTCATTTAGCAAAATTCCAACAAGTGACTCCTGTAAGAACACTTAAATTGAACAAAATCCAAATTTAGGTTTTTCAATGTTATCAACAACTATGAAATAAGAAGGGATTCTAAAACTAAGGCCACAGAGAAAAGACTTACTATTGGGTGATGCTAGAAAGTGCACTTCTGTGGATCTAGACCTACTATCATTCATGAGCGGCACCACCACGTTCTTCTTCCCTACGTAAGGCTATGGCATCTTTACCGAACGACATTTTGTGCTATTTTCATGCTACTGTTTCTTCAACTTCTTTGACTAACTTTCATTTCGTTCTTCAATCTATTGTATGTGATAAGTAAGGAGCCTATCAGTGAATTATTAATTTACTTCAGCTTGTGGTAAATCTCCTCTCCCAAAGCTCTTGGCTAACAGGTGCAAAACAGCGAACTTAGAGATTTTGTGGCAAAAGGATAATTTATTGGAATGTCAAAGACCTCACTTCTTGAATTTCCCACAGGGTGTAAGAACTACCCCGGGAAGACCACTGCCCCCCAAAGTCCGGGATGGTTGCCACACTATGGGTCTATAAAAGTTAATTTTTGACTCTCTGAAAAGCTACATGATATGACTTATTTTGTTTTTGCTTCTGGATGTTGGGGGTTGAGGCCTCTATGAAGCTAATTAGTATTTTTTATCTGTTAATCCGTATCCTAAGTGGAATTTCTTATGCAGAACCCCAGAGTCAGAGTGGAGGTACTCCCTGCCCTTCCCTTAAGCAGTTTATTTTTCATTTACTCTATATCCATCTTTACCAGTTTGCTGTAATTTAATTGAGATTAATGATATGCCAATATGTAAGCCAGGGGGAAAAAAAACTTCTTTCCCGTATGGCACTGCATGAATTGGTCAAAGGCAATGATAGTTCCAAGGAGAAATCTGAGATTGAAAACTGAGTCCTCACCACTGTCAGTCCCCTGGCACTTCACCATGTTATCTAAAGCTTCTTCAGAGAACATCGCAGCAGGTTGTCCCCTGATTGTCAGTACATTCCCCCAAAGGTGGGACGAGTGTAAGAAGAGCATTTGACACATCCCAGTAGCTCATGAGATGACTCCAAAGGAAGGTCATTGTTTAAAACAGAGCCATCTTTAGCAGCTCTTCAGGCAAACCTCACAATAGCACTTTACAAAACATTCCAAGATGGCAAAACAGTTCCATCCCTTCGGAAGGGAGTCTTTATGTTATATTGCCCCCAGTCTCTGAAATGGGTGATTGCTTTTCTGCCAAAGCAGCTCAAAAGGACCATGAAAGCTAAAGTCCTCCAAAGCTGTTAAATTCATCTTCAAATTTACAGTAAAATCAGCATGACAAATCTTCCAGGGAAATCTCTGGAGCATCATAGCAGCACTTACACAATTTTCCTTTCAGTCAGGATTTTAGTATTCAACACCTTGAGAAACAGGGAAAGCCAATGTGGGGGAGGAAAGCAAAATAAAACAAAAACCAAAATAGAAAAAAAAGAGGAAGAAAAGAAAACAACCCACCACCAACAAAGACAGTGAAAAAAATAATGCAAACAGCCACACAAGCTATTAAACATATGCCCAAGTAAACAAACGGTACAGGTTTGCCACGGCTGTGCCCTGCAGGTAGATGGCAGGCAGCGCGGGGAATGGAAGGGGAAGGAGAAAGGCAGGCAGGAAGTGGAGAAGCCGGGAGCAGGGCGGCCTGCCTGTGAGCCTCTAGACACGCCATCAGCCATGCAAAACAGGACATACCTTTCTGGCTTGCTGGTTCTGTCGGCTGAGACAAAGCAGTCCCATTCGCAGCGGGAGGCCAAATCAAAATGAAATTTTATTTAGTCTGCACTGTCCCCAGATTGGGTTTCAGAATGACTGCTGTAGGAGATAGCATGGATGTGGCTGATGCATGCTTTGCATATGAAACTGCAGTAGGAAAAGAAATCTACATAATCAAAAAAATCTGTGCTCTGTGTGTGTGACAAAAACCCTGGACTCCAGCGATTCTGCTGCGTGGATGTTCTAGGCAGGCCCTTACGGGGCAAAATGCATTTTTAAAAATTTCTTAAACAACATGATCCACAAGCACTAATGAATCTCTAATAGTCTAGTTTATAAAAAAATATATATATGCCGTTTGCCGGTCACAACTCAGCCCCACTGAAATAATCATGATTTCCAGAATATTACTGAGTGCCTCAAGAATTTGTGTGAGAAAACAAATTCAATTTAAAAATATATTTTTTAATATTTTTTTTTGGGGGGGGGATTGTTCTAACAGTTACTATAGACTCTGAACCTTGAAAAAATGAATTAAAAGCTTAAGATTTAGGTAATACTGAAATAAAGACTAAAAGCCTCTTGGACTTTTCTCTGGGAAAACACTTGACTCATTCATATTTGGAGGCTATTTTTAAAAATTGGGAAAAAGTCTTTCAAAATGGCCTTTAGATGTTGGAAATTGTATTTTTAAAATAAAGAGACTGTAAAATGTATATAGAATGCATATCGTGGACTCTGTGAATGTTTGTAAGTATGTGTGTGAGTGAGTGTGTGTATGCGTTGTGTGTGTGTTATATATGTAACACACGCACACACAACACACACAGACCATGCTGATAATACAGTGTTACCTCCTGCACTGGCCAGGAAGGGGAAATGATATGCAAGGTTCTGTGAAACAAGGGGGCAGAATAGAGCCTGTTGGTAAATATATTTCTCAAAGAAATACTTATCCCAGCTTGGTTTTGATAGACCAGTTCCTTGAGGTTTAGTGCTGCCCATCATTTTTTAAAAGAGGAAATAAAAAGAATTAAAAAAAAAAAAAAAAGAGAGAGAGATTGAAAGAAAGAAAACATACCTGTATAAAATGGCAGCAAAAAATGTCAAGGCAGGAGGCTCTCCCACTGCTCGGTACTCTGAAAAAGCACGGGCAGTCATCATTCTGTTTTATGAAGTATTCCCAAGGACAGGAGGAATATAAAATCTGCCCAGTAAAGCTCTGAGGAGGTAGTCTCCAAGCCACGACCCAGAGCTGCATAAACTTCTCACAATAATGAGATACAAATAGCTCAAACAATGTGCTTCCACACACAGCCCCAGCGGAAATCACCAACAGAGGGACCATGTACCGACACCTCTTAGGCTGAGAAACAGTCCAGACTAATTCTGTGATTCAGGTTTGGACATACTGTTCTTAGAAAAGCTTTTCCCTGTTCCAGCTGGGATGGGCGACCTGTCAATAATAATATTTACAAATGTAAATATCTTCTTAAATGGATAATTTTGCGTTAGGTACGATGGCATCCTGTTCAGCTGTGCATGCCACCAGCATAATTAAAGCATAAAATCCAAAGAAAGCAAATGGCATTTGCTTCCTTTATGCTCCAGAACCACCACACCCAGGTCTTCCTGGAACAAGGGCAGTGCTTTGGCTTCTGTACTGCTTGCAAGCAAGAC